>NC_060140.1:141090115-151090115 GCF_021461385.2 Schistocerca piceifrons
TGTGTTTAGTGTTATTTCTGCTGAACAGGACGTTATGCATTATATTGGCAAGTGTCATGTAAGTGCCATGTTACAATCTATGTAAATTCGTATACTTCTTCGACAATAATTCTGAAATTAAACAAGTCGTGTATAGCTAAACACCGATGTCATAGAAAAATGGTCCACTCCTATCCCCAGTCATTAAATCTAGTGACGCTAAGGCACTCACAAGGTGTTTCTGATGATGTCTGATAAATGTGAAAAGGGGTGGAGTGTCAGAAATTGTTGCACAATATCTGAAAAGAATTTGACGAATTATCGGTGATAACTTGTCTATCTAAGAAGTGATTGCAATTGATAAACTGTCTATGGGGCTAAAGAATCACGTACAGGTGAAATGAAACGACTATCTGTCCTTACTCCGTCATGGCTAATAACAGACCTCAGGCGAATAACTTGTGGCATGTATGGGCTTGTACTTACTTACGCACTTACGCATACTGGTTGTTATGACTCAGACCAATCGCTGGTTATCTGGTTGTTTTGCCAGTATCCTTGTTTTTCTGGTTTGTGAGGTCATACTTTGTGTATGTCATAATGCTACAGTATGCGAATAATGGTATAGTCTACTATCATACACTGTCTACTCTGTCTATTCACACACGAGTGGGCAGTATTTGCCTTAAGTCAGTATCTACGTGTATGTCAGATTCTTGATGTGTCATATTAGATATTTTGGATCCATGATTTGATGATTCTCCAGTGTAGTTTGTGTGAGAATGTCAATAAATGATTCTCCAGTGTAGTTCTGTGAGATATCAAGTATCGATATGTGCACATATACACCACCTGTCGACTGTTCACGTAATGGCTAGCTCTGTCATACTCTGCTTGTCCACTCAGTTATTCTGTGATGTGCTTGGGCCACAACTGCATCACTCCTGAGCACACAATTGGTGCAATGGATATTTTATGTGTTTTTGTTTTGTCTGTTTGACAAGCCAATGTGGTGTCGTTCCCTAAGAGTGGAAAATTATTTCATTGCATTGGTGGCAAGTATGCATGTTAATAAAAATTCCGAAGATGTGCAAACTAACGTCTATGTACATATTATCTTTAATATCTGGAGTTGTAGTTGTACACAAAAATAATGTTCTTTGTAGTGAATTAAGTTTTGGTACACTGTCGATGTGACAATGACAGTTAGATTCTGTCGAAAACGGTCATTGTGATATAAGATAAAAATACCAGGCGATCCTGCACGCGGATGATTTTCCTATTTACCAATAACAGATCTCTACGAATATTGGAGCCTATGTTAGCTAATTCCTAGGCGTCCTCTTCATTTACATCTACATCTACATCCATACTCCGCAAGCTACCTGACGGTGTGTGGTGGAGGGTACCTTGAGTACCACTATCGGTTCTCCATTCTATTCATGTCTCGTATTGTTCGTGGAAATAAATATTGTCGGTAAACCTCTGTGTGGGCTCTAATCTCTCTGATTTTATCCTCATGGCCTCTTCGCGAGATATACGTAGGAGGGGGCAACATACTGCTTGGCTCCTCGGTGAATGTATGTTCTCGAAACTTCAACAAAAGCTCGTACCGAGCTACTGAGCATCTCTCTAGCAGAGCCTTCCACTGGAGTTTATCTATCATCTCCGTAAAGCTTTCGCGATTACTAAATGATCCTGCAACGAAGCGCACTGCTCTCCTTTGGACCTTCTCTATATCTTCTATCAACCCTATCTTGCACGGATCCCACACCGGTGAGCTGTATTCAAGCAGTGAGCGAACAACTGTACTGTAAACTACTTCCTTTGTTTTCGGACTGCATTTCCTCAGAATTCTTCCAATGAATCTCAGTCTGGCATCTGCTTTACCGACAATTAATTTTATGTGGTCATCCCATTTTAATTACTCCTAATGCCTACTTCCAGATAATTTGTCGAATTAACTGCTTCCAGTTTCTGACCTGCTATATTGTAGCTAAATGATAAAGGATCTTTCTTTGTATTCGCAGCACATTACACTTGTCTACATTGAGGTTCAATTGTCATTCCCTGCACCATGCGTCAATTCGTTGCAGATTGTCCTGCATTTCAGTACAATTTTCCATTGTTACAACCTCTCGATATACTACAGCATCATCCACAAAAAGCCTCAATGAACTTCCGATGTTATCCAGAGTGTCATTTATATATATTGTGAATAGCTACGGTCCTACGATACTCCCTTGCGGCACAAATGGTTCAAATGGCTCTGAGCACTATGGGACTTAACTGCTGTGGTCATCAGTCCCCTAGAACTTAGAACTACTTAAACCTAACTAACCCAAGGACATCACACACATCCATGCCCGAGGCAGGATTCGAACCTGCGACCGTAGCAGTCGTGCAGTTCCGGACTGAGCGCCTGAACCGCTAGACCACCGCGGCCGGCCCCTGCGGCACACCTGAAATCACTCTTACTGCGGAAGACTTCTCTCCATTGAGAATGACATGTTGCATTCTGTTATCTAGGAACTCTTCAATCCAATCGCTCAATTGGTCTGATAGTCCATGTGCTCTTACTTTGTTCATTAAACGACTGTGGGGAACTATATCAAAAGCCTTGTGGAAGTCAAGAAACATGGCATCTTCCTGGGAACCCCTGTCTATGGCCCTCTGAGTCTCGTGGACGAATAGCGCGAGCTGGGTTTCACACGATCGTCTTTTTCGAAACCCAACAACTGATCGACGTTAGAGATATAGATCTATAGTTCTGCACATCTGTTCGACATCCCTACTTGAAAACGGAGATGACGTGTGCCCTTTTCCAATCTTTTGGAAAGCTACGCTCTTCTAAAGACCTACGGTACACCGCCGCAAGAAGGGGGGCAAGTTCTTTCCCGTACTCTGTGTAAAATCGAACTGATATACTATTAGGTCCAGGGGCTGTTCCTCTTTTGAGTGATTTTAATTGTTTTTCTGTCCCTTTGTCACCTATTTAGATATCTACCATTTTGTAATCTGTGCGACAATCAGTCATCCTCTGTGAAACAGCTTTGGACAAAGACATTTAGTATTTCTGCCTTTAGTCTCTCATCCTCTGTTTCAGTACCATTTTGGTCACAGAGTGTCTGGACATTTTGAATTTGGTCCACCTACCGCTTTGACATAAGACCAAAATTTCTTAGGATCTTCTGCCAAGTCAGTGCGTAGAACGTTACTTTCGAATTCGCTGAACGTCTCTCGCATAGCCCTCCTCACACTACATTTCACTTCCTGTAATTTTTGTTTGTCTGCAAGGCCTTGGCTATGTTTATGTTTTCTGTGAAGTTCCCTTTGCTTCCTAACAGTTTTATAACTCGGTTGTTGTACCACGGTGGCTCTTTTCCATCTCTTACGACCTTGCTTGCCACATACTCATCTAATGCATATTGTACGATGGTTTTGAACTTTGTCCACTGATCCTCAACACTATCTGTACTTGAGATAAGACTTTTGTGTCGAGTCGTCAAGTACTCTGAAATCTGCTTTTTGTCACTTTTGCTAATCAGAAAATTCTTCCTACCTTTTTTAATATTTCTATTTACGGCTGAAATCACCGATGCTGTAACCGCTTTATGTCCGCTGATTCCCTGTTCAGCGTTAACTGTTTCTTCGTGATATGTTTTACTAAATGCCTTAATTTCGTTTGTACATCTGAAACATGGAGAGCAAGCTTCATTCTCGCACACAGTAGCATGTAAATGTCACATCGACGTTAAGTAATAAACACATCAAAAAGAATTCCGAGAGTTCCGGAACCTGTGCAGAAAATTGGAATAGAAATCGACATAAATATCATTTCCGCCGTTTTTATTGCTCATGAAAACCACACGTTGCATGTTGAACCACCATACAGCGACACCTTTAGAGATGGTGGTCCAGATTGCTGTACACACCAGTGTTTCTAATACCCAGTAGCACGTCCTCTTGCATTCGTCGTGGCATGCTATCCACAAGTTCGTCAAGGCACTGGTTGTCCAAATTGTCCCACTCCTCAAAGGCGATTCGGAATATAATCCTTTAGAGTGGTTGATGGGTAACGTCGTCCGAAACAGCTCTTTTCAATCCATCGCAGGCGTGTTCGATAGGGTTCGTGCCAGGAGAACATACTGGACTCTCTAGTCGAGCGATATCGTTATCCTGAAGGAAGTCATTCACAAGATGTGCACGATGGGGACGCGAAATGTCGTCTACGAAAACGAGTGCCTCTCCACTATACTGCACCATCGGTCGGAGAATGTCATTCACGCATCTTAAAGCCATTACTTCGCCTTTCATGACCACCAGCGGCGTACGTAGGCCCCACATAATGCCAACCCAAAACAGCAGGGAACCTCCACCTTGCTGCACTCGCTGGACAGTGTGTCTAAGGCGTTCAGCGTGACCGGGTTGCCTTCAAACACGTCCTCGAAAGTTGTCTGGTTGAAGGCATATGTGAAACTCATCGGTGAAGAGAACGTGATGCCAATTCTGAGCGGTCCATTCGGCATGTTGTTGGGCCCATTTGTACCGCGCTGCATGGTGTCGTGGTTGCAAAAATGGTTCTCGCCATGGACGTCGGGAGTGAAGTTGCGCATCATGCAGCCTATTACGCACAGTTTGAGTCGTAAGACGACGTCCTGTGGCTGCACGAAATGCATTATTTAACGTAGTAGCGTTGCTGTCAGGGTTTTCCGAACCATAATCCGTAGTTAGCGGACATCCACTGCAGTAGTAGCCCTTGGGCGGCCTGAGCGAGACATGTCATCGACAGTTCCTGTCTCTCTGTATCTCTCCATGTCCGAACAATGTCGCTTTGGTACACTCCGAGACGTCTGGACACTTCCCTTGTTGAGAGCCCTTCCTGGCACAAAGTAACAATGCGAACACCATCGAGCAGCGGTATTGATCATCTAGGCATGACTGAACTACAGACAACACGAGCCGTATATCTCCTTCCTGGTGGAATGACTGGAACTGATCGGCTGTCGGACCACCTCCGTCTAATAGGCGCTGCTGATGCGTGGTTGTTTACATCTTTTGGTGGGTTTCAAACGGTTCAAATGGCTCTGAGCACTATGGGACTTAACACCTAACGTCATCAGTCCCCTATAACTTAAAACTACTTAAACCTAACTAACCTAGGAACATCACAAACATCCATGCCCGAGGCAGGATTCGAACCTGTGACCGTATGGTCGCGCGGTTCCGGACTGAAGAGCCTAGAACCGCTCGGCCACCAACGGCCGGCGAAACTGCTGTTGAGGTGCGGTTTTCACACAATGGGTTGGTACTCAGGAGGACCTATTGTAAGCCAATAAAAAGATTGCAATAATACTTAGCAAGTTTATTTTTTGGACAAACATGCACTTTTCAAATGGAAGAATGCTAACTGACATTAACGAACTACATGTTAGGTAAATTAGAATGTCAGTGGTGTTTTCGCGGTTTGCTAGAGCGATTAATTTACAAGACATCGTATTTCTAAAGGTTCCCACACCGAAACTTGTACATTATCATTGGTAGCACATCCTAAAGAACAACACAAGTGCTCCTCTAGTTACATGGATTCTGACCAGTAAAGAGACAACTGACCATCACGGATTGCGTTAAAAATGATCGCTGGCAGCATCAATACACGCTTCCAGTCAGGTATTGGACGACTGTTGTACATGTGCTGGCATTTCAGAGGAGATGTCCGAGCAGGCTGCAGTAATACGTCGTTGCTTGTCATGGGATGTGGTTGGCGTGTCCTTGTAGGCATTTTTCAGCTTTCCCCATAGAAAAACGTCTACAGGCGTCAAATCAAGGAAACCTGCTGGACAAGGTAAAGATCCTCAGCGTCCAGTCCAGTGACTTAGAAACGGTTCTTAAATATATGTTGTAGCACTTCGTGCGCAATGGGTTGAACAAACGTCAAATTGGTTCCACAGGTTCTTCCTAGTCTACAGAGGAACGTTTGCTAGCATCCATGGAAGATGATCTGTCAGGAGATTGCGATATTTGTACGCATTCAGTGTTCCGCATACGAAAAGCGGACCTATGAGCTGATGGCTTACTATGCCACGTCACACGTTCACACTCAATGGACACTGATGTTCCTCTTAACGAAGCCAACAGGGATTGTCAATAAACCAGTAGTGCATGTTTCGGTGGTTTACTTGGGCATGATTGGTAAACGTGTCTTGATCGCTAAATGAGATAAATAATTCAACTGGAGTATCTTGTCTTAATGCCCATATACAGAAGTTAACACGAGCCTCATAATCGTATTCATGCAGCACTTGATGGATAGAGAATTCGTAGGGGTGGAACCTCTGTCGCTGGAAAACGCGTAGGACGCTTGCCTCACTCATGCCACTTCATCGTGCGAATGTGCTTGAGCTAGCGTGCGAATGAACTGCAATAGCACCCAGAACATTAATTTCCACCTCTTCTGTCGTTATTTGTTTCCTTCTTTTACGTTGACCACGTGTTACACATTCACGTAACTGGCTGAAGAGGTACATAAATAATTACCTATATGGTTGACGCCTGTTGGGATATCTTGCAGCATACACCGTACAAGAAAGGACTGCATTCTTCCTACCCTCGCCATACCCCACGAACATGTGGCCTGTTTCTATGTTGGTAAATCCCACCTTCCACTCACGGCCTACGGCTTGGACTGTCGCTCCCTAACTGAGAAGCAAGTCGCAGTGTACTCAAGGAACACATAATCAAACATAACAACATCGTACCTAGTAACTACGCAGATTGAATGGCACAAGGAAGTGTCACTCTGGAAATTTTTCAAAATAAAATATCTCGTAAACGACTCTCACTAGTATCCTGCAACAAACACCACTGACATTTTAATTTACCTTACTTTCAGTTTTTTGATGTCGGTAGAAATTGTTCCAGTTAGAAGAAGTGCATGATTGCCCAAAAAGTACTCTTTCTAAGTACACTACTGGCCACTAAAATTGCTACACCACGAAGATGACGTCCTACAGACGCGAAATTTTACCTACAGGAAGAAGATGGAGCGATATGCAAATGATTAGCTTTTCATAACATTCACACATGTTTGGCGCCAGTGGCGACACCTACAACGTGCTGATATGAGGAAAGTTTCCAACCGATTTCTCATACACAAACAGCAGTTGACCGGCGTTGCCTGGTTAAACGTTGTTGTGATGCCTCGTTTAAGAAGGAGAAATGCGTACCATCACGTTTCCGACTTTGATAAAGGTCGGATTGTAGCCTATCGCGATTGCGGTTTATCGTATCGCGACATTGCTGCTCGCGTTGGTCGCGATCCAATGACTGTTAGCAGAATATGGAATCGGTGGTTTCAGAAGGGTAATACGGAACACCGTGCTGGATCATCCCAACGGCCTCGTATCACTAGCAGTCGAGATGACAGGCATCTTATCCGCATGGCTGTAACCGATCGTGCAGCTACGTCTCTATCCCTGAGTCAACAGATGGGGACGTTTGCAAGACAACAACCATCTGCACGAACAGTTCGACGACGTTTGCAGCAGCAGGGACTATCAGCTCGGAGACCATGGCTGCCGTTACCCTTGACGCTGCATCACAGACAGGAGCGCTTGCAGTGGTGTCCTCGACGAACCTGGGTGCACCAAAGGCAAAACGTTATTTTTTCGGATGAATCCAGGTTCTGTTTACAGCATCATGATGGTCGCATCCGTGTTTGGCGACATCGCGGTGAACGCACATTGGAAGCGTGTATTCGTCATTGCCATACTGGCGTATCACCCGGCGGTATGTGGTGCCATTGGTTACACGTCTCGGTCACCTCTTGAACAGTGGACGTTACATGTCAGATGTGTTACGACCCATGGTTCTACTCTTCGTTCGATCCCTGTGAAATCTTACATTTCAGCAGGATAATGCACGACCGTATGTTACTGATCCTGTACGGGCATTTCTGGATACAGAAAATGTTCGACTGCTTCCCTGGCCGGCACATTCTCCAGATCTCTCATCAACTGAAAACGTCTGGTCACTACTCTTGATGAACTGTGGTATCGTGTTGACGCAGCATGGGCAGCTTTACCTGTACACGCCATCCAAGCTCTGATTGACTCAATTCCTAGGCGTATCAAGGCCGTTATTACGGCCAGAGGTGGTTGTTCTGGGTACTGATTTCTCAGGATCTATGCGCCCAAATTGCGCGAAAATGTAATCACATGTCAGTTCTAGTATAATATATTTGTCCAACGAATACCCGTTTATCATCTGCACTGCTTCTTGGTGTAGCAATTTTAATTGCCGGTAGTGTATTATTACAATCTATTTATTGGCGAACAATACGAGCCCCTGACTACCAACCCATTTTGTGAAAACCGCATATCAATAGCACTTTCCAGTTCCGCAATACTTGCGGTGCAAGTCTTAGGTGATTCAGACTGTATAATCCTTCCCGATGACATTTATTAATTCAGCAAAGCTGACATCCATTATTCATGTACTAGGGCCTTTTTCTTTTTTAATCCGTTGCGCAAACTTAAATTTTAAATTACGTATTTGAATGAGTCGGGAGCTTTCTGACTGCATGGAAGTCGACCTGAAACCAGACATTATAGTTTTGTCAGCACACCGTGGCCTTTTGCAAGGTACCTTGCTAGCTTACAATAAAATGAAAAGAGGCTGTTATCTGAATTAGAGCTTAAATTACAATACTCCTAATTCCTCTCTCTCTGCTAAATATGGCCGGCCGCAGTGGCCGTGCGGTTAAAGGCACTGCAGTCTGGAACCGCAAGACCGCTACGGTCGCAGGTTCGAATCCTGCCTCGGGCATGGATGTTTGTGCTGTCCTTAGGTTAGTTAGGTTTAACTAGTTCTAAGTTCTAGGGGACTAATGACCTCAGAAGTTGAGTCCCATAGTGCTCAGAGCCATTTGAACCATTTTTCTGCTAAATATGGGTTTATACAGAGATTAAGAGAGTACTGCTTCTGAAGAAATATTCTTTAATTTTTGAAAATGTAATATGTGGCCAGGCAAAACATTACCACCACCTGCTTAAAAGTTCATTCATCCGTCCTTGGAACGAAATAAGCACTGATTCTGCCTATCAGAGATCTGACAGTTTCCTGCTAAGTTTGTGTAGGTAAGTGGCATTAATCTACCCACAGGCCTTGTAATTCGCCTAAATAACGGCAGCTGATATGCGTATCCTCGATAGCGGCAGATTTGGACGCCGAGACAACGTGAGTTCACAACAATGCTCCTGAAACCACTGTAGCACGTTTCTCGCTAAGAGACACGGACAGTTATACTGCCGAAAGATGACATCGGTGTTGGGGAAGACATCAAATATGAAGGAATGCAGATGTTTCGCAGCTGTCAGCGTGTCTTCAATTAGTAATACAGGTCCCACGCGAACGCAGGAGAATATCTGCCATAGCGTAATGCTTCTCCCACCAGCCTGCGTCCGTGGGGCGGTGTACATTTAGAGCCTCCGTTCACCTCTATGACGGCGTTTGTGACAACCATCGACCCGGTGTAGCAAAGAGCCGACACGTTTCCATTGATGGACAGTCGAATACTGATGGTCCCATGCCCACTGCAGTCCTAAATGACGACGTCGTTGGTTTAACATGTGAGAACACACAGGGGTGGTCTCCGGAGGAGTTCCATGTTCAACAATGTACGATGAATGGCGTGTTATGAAACACTTGTGCGTGCACCAGCATTGTGTACTTTCGGCACAGGTCACCATCTATCCTACCTTACAGAGCAGGCAAGCCTCCGAACACCACGCTCCGTGTAGAGTCGCGGCCGTCCAACCATTTAGCGCCCAGTGGTAGTTTCATTGTCCATCTTACCTCTTTCCGTAGATGCTCAGGACAGAAGCACGTGAACATTCGACCAGCTTCGCCATTTTCGAGAGACTCGTTCATGGGCCCTGCGTAATATTAATCTGCCCTTCCAAATGTTTTTTATTCCAGTCTTTGATCACAATATCAATTCTTTAGACGATGACCGGTTTCAGATGCTAATGACAATCCTCAGATCTTTTTTACACCATGTCCTAAAGTGATACGGCCATAATGGCATTGTCAAAACATATAAATATAATCAGCATCGTCATATTTATATATTTTGATGATGCCTTTATGGCCTTTTCACTTTAGGACATGGTGTAAAAAAGATCTGAGGATGGTCATTACGGACTGAAACCGGTCATCGTCTAAAGAATTGATATTGTGATCAAAGACTGGAATAAAAAACATTTAACAGTACTGGATCACTGTTTGTATACGCGACTATGTCGCAATTGGTGAAATCTGCCCTTTGTCAACGTCGTTCGTCTCAATGGATTTCCCCATTTTGAGCCCATATCTTCGCTAGGATGTTGTCCTGTCCGTGTCTGCTCCCTCTTTTGCTACCGCGTCACGTGCCCGAAACGCCACCAGGCGGCATCGAGAAATCGCGGTGGGCTATGGTCATATTCTTTTGGCTTATTAGTACATAGTAAATACCATCGAAATAGCAATAATGAGATACTTTATCACTCACAGGTTTCATTTCAGATAGGAGAAACAGCCATCATACAATGTAAGTTATCTTACAAATTCACCTGATAGTGGCGGCGTGATCTAGAAATACAGTGAGACAGTGGAGAAAATTGTAGATGATGCTGATTACCCATTGTATTAGGTAGTTGCCTTAAATAGAGGCGATGTTAACAGATATCCATTTAAATCAGTTGAAAAGTTTCGCAGAAGCTATTTCCCTGAATGTAGATTCCACATTGTGATTTAGGTAACATGTAAATGATTGGACTCGAGATAAAATGTAACTCCTGGAAAAATGAGGACCTGCTGTGTACACTATTCACTCTGTGGTACTAATATATTCTTCCAGCACTTGAATGGGTTGTACCGACACAAATCTGTAATGTGTGTCTCAGCTTCAAGAGACAACTGACGCAGCGAAATGGTTCATTTTGTTGATTGTGTGAGGCAAGCAGCTATTATGCCCAGAAGCTGTAATCGTGTCTCTTTCCTCCAGGAGGACAATTTTGGAGAACGACAAATTTTGGGCATTCGAGAGACTGGATGCTCTTTTTGGGGGATTGCTACGGTAATTGGAGATGGCTCCCCAGTAAAGCTACAGTGTTGCTAACTACGCTTTGACCAGGAGTGTCCAACACGCTGCCCGCGGCCGAAATGCAGCCCAAAGCAAGTATCAGTGCGGCTCAAGAAGCGAGCATCTATGATCGGTAAAAGAGATCCATAAAATTCCGTTGGCGTAAAGTTATGAGAAACCGAATGTTTTTTCAATTTGAAACACTCGCCACACGATGCTAGTCTCTTATTGGTCCATCCCAATCTCAAAATTGCCGCTCGTGATGTACTAGAACCTCTGGAGTCCCGTTCTCATAATCGGCCAGTTAGTCAGACGCGCTGTTATCTTGAGATTACTTCAGTTACACCTGCGAAACTAGAAATTTAGACACGTGTAATAAAGTTAGTTTATAGAAATACAAGGAAGTTCACTGTTATTTCTGTATAATTGTTCACTGTAGTTCTCATCGCTACAGGTCGGCAGAAAAGAAATCTTCATTTGGATTGCATTTACTGCCATGGTTTGCTGTCTAACAGTACCATATCACGTTTAATTTGATATCACATTAATTGCTCAAATACACACTTGACGTGCATGTCTCTTTGGTGGACCTTCGCGAAATCTTTTAACATTCATGTGCAATTTCTACTATATCAGATGTCGTAAAAATAAAAACGTGTTGGTACTGCATGTTATGGCGTAAGCTGCTTCCCTTGTCCTTCTTTCCACGTGTTATTGCTCTACTGTCTGCACGCAACAAATTGTCCCCGTCTCTGATCGGTGCTTATCGTTAGATGACGGGAGTCATCGTCTTAGGACTATTGTGAAACGAACCAACTGTATATGGCACGGCATTATTACCAGCGCGTTTGGTTAAACTACGTGACTGAATATGAGAGATCAAAATTGAAGATCAGTGGCTTCTCGTAATTTCAGTGACTCCTCCTAGACCTCTTTTTCACAGCAAGGCTCGTAAAATAATATGGAATGTGGACAGATGCTGCCATCAAGAAAAGAAACTAAATAAAGTACTGCACACATTAATACAGTGTATGTCAGTGTACACTGGACGTAGCAGCAGCAGAACGGCAAAAAGTTTTCTGCAGTTTGGCCGTAATAACCCAATCATGTCACCTAGCATGCCAGGCAATAAGGCATGAGCTTTAATTCAATGCAATTTTCTTCATTCGACAGCTCACGAACTATTTTCCTGTGTAGCATGAATTACATATTATTATGTTCAGTGTATTACTGTCAAAACAGGCATGCAGCGTTTTAAACACAGCTTAATATTTTAATCCAGTTAAGGAGTATTGTGGAGCCACCATTGTAATTACTTACATGTAAAGTTATTAATGAAATCTCATACATGAAAAGTTAAATTAGTTTCCTCTTGTTTTTTAGAACAAAGAATCATTAATTAATAAATTCTAAATAACCTAAATTTGCTGATCTAATCTTTTACATCCGATATCACGTGCGACTCAGAAATACTCGTCTTCTTCCAAGGTGGAACAGGTAAGCTCAAAGGATGTACATCACCGGCCTAGACTATAATTCCCACATCCATATGCGAGATTCAGGCTCTTAATGATGTGCAGACTTGCATCGACTGGATGAGTGTTCTGCACATACCAGGAGAGTTGCGCCTTCACTACATGGCGTGACAAATCCGTACAGACATCGGCTATCATTTAACAGACTTTGTCTGGATCACTATGTGTTTATTATTCTATATGGCGCATTACGGCCATAGCCATCAAAATATGTAGTAAAGGCATAGAAATCCAGACATGTTTTGTGAGTAGCTGCTGTTGTAAGAGTTGAAGGACTTGAAAGGGAAGCAGTAATAGAGAAAGAAGGGTGAGACACACTTGAAGAGTACTCCCGATGTTATTCAGCCTGTAAATTGAGCAAGCTATAGAGGAAACCAAGGCGAAATATCGAAAGGGGATTAAACTTCATGGAAAAAAGAGGACCTTGATGTTTGCTGATGACATTTTAATTCTCTCAGAGACATTACAGGACTGCGAAGAGCAGAATGGATAGTACCTGTAAAAGAGATTATACGACGAATAACAAAAGTAAAGCAAGATTAATGGAATGATGACAGATTAGCTATGGTGGTGCTGAAGATATTAGTGTAGGAACTGAGACAGTAAAGGTATTGTTACTTGTGTAGGAAAATAACTGATTATAACCGAAGAGGGCCGGCCTAAGTGGCCGAGCGGTTCTAGGCGCTACAGTCTGGGACCGCACGAGCGCTACGGTCGCAGGTTCGAATCCTGCCTCGGGCATAGATATGTGTGATGTCCTTAGGTTTAAGTAGTTCTAAGTTCTAGGGGACTGATGACCTCAGAAGTTAAGTCCCATAGTGCTCAGAGCCATAACCGAAGAGGAGATGACAAAAAACGCAGACTGGCAATAACAAGAAAATCATTTTCGTAAAATAAATCTTTTTTTAACTTCGAAATACATTTATCCCTTAAACAAGTCGTTTCTGGAGGTGTTTGTCGGGGCTGTTGCCATGTACAGAAGTGAAACATGAAGCATAAACAGTTCAGCCGAAATGTGAATAGAAGCATTTTGGAATGTAGTGCTATAGAAGAACACAATAAATTGTTGGGTAGCGTAAGTACTGAATGTAAAGATATATGCCGAATTCACTTCCAAAAGGAAAGATAGGGCATGTCCTGAGACATCAAAGAACCGTCAACTTGTTAACGGACGAAAGTGTGAGGGAGACGAAGGCCCGAATACAAGAAGTAATTTGTAATGCAGGAAAATTACATTAATTATGCAGAGATTAAGAGACTTGCAGTGAACAGAGTAGCATGAGGGGCTACCGCAAACCTGTCTTTAGACTGAAAACCCCAATATGAGCGACAAGATCTTCCAGTCTATTAATCGTCTGCTCGCGGATCTGTCACCCACCACTATTCAGATTACCGGCATGAGTTTCATTTTGTGTTTAAAGGAGTAAAATTTAACCAGTGTTTGGTGAGTGCTCTGCTGTTCTAAAGACAAGCAAGCACCAACAAGGCCACTCAACAACCTCAAATACACTGATCATCAAGAACATAATGTCCACCTGTCTGATAGACACCTATGGCATGGATAACAGCGGCGACGCGTCGTGGCATGGAAGCAATGCTGCCTTGGAGTGTCGCGGGAAGAAACTGGCATCACACCTACGCACACACAAGTCACTTAATACCTGTAAATTCGGAGGAGAAGGACGATGAGCTCTGACGCCATGTTCAATCATATCCCAGATGCATTCGATCGGGTTCAGATCTGGTGAGTTAGGGGGCAGCACACCAATTGGAGCTTGCCACTGTGTTTCTCGAACAACTCCATCACCCTCCTGGCCTTGTGACATAGCGCGTTATCTTGTGGGAAAATTCCACTGCCTTTAGATAAATGTGATCGTCATGAAGGAGTGCACACAGTCTGCAACCAGTCGGTGTACGATACTCCTTGGCCGTCATGCTGCCTTATACGAGCTCCATGGAACCTATGGATGCCCATGTGAACGTTCTACAGACCATAATGGAAACACCGACAGCTTCTCTCCGTCGCGCAATACAGGTGTCAAGGAGCTGTTGTCCTGGAAGACGACGAATTCGCGGTCTCCCATCGGCATCGTGAGAGAGGTGAGCCGTGTGCGGCTCGCGTTCTTGCTGTTCGTAACTTGGCGTCTTGTAATAGCGGTAGTGGCGACTTGTTTCCCTCTTGTGTTAATGGCACCACTGAGTTTACTAGTATTGTTTGTCCACGACTAGCAGCAACAGCTTTTATCGGTAGCCAGTACAGTGGTACTATCTTTGGTGCCACGGCTAGTATTTCTGGGTCGTCGTGTGTGTCAGGCAGTTTGGCTTCAGACGGAGCAGCGAGGAGGTCAGCAGCGCAAGGGCAGGCCAGGACCGCTGGCGGCGTGCACGCACTGGCGGATCGAGGGGCTGTAGCCGACGACCGAACCCAGGACGCTTGAAGTTGAGTGAACCGTGTCCAGTACTGAAACCTCCACTGTTTGAGATCTCGCTGTTGTTTGCGTGTTGCTGCTCCCAGGGTCGGTGGAGTCTGTCAAGTTTGCGGAAGCTATTAGCCGCCTTCTCCTTCTTGATGTTAGTTTGGATTTAGTATTATTCTTATTAGTGAAGTGCAACCAACGGTATTTTCTGCCTTGTGGCCGCTGACGCCCCAGTTACCTGCCCTGGATGTTAGCGTACTTTTCCGGCAGTGTACCGTTCCTCGTCGTGTTGATGCTGTCCGACACGGCGTGTAGTGCGACAGTCTCTTGAATGGTACTGTGCATTTGTTTTTGGGAGGTTTACCATGGTTCTGGTGTTTCCATCGGTTTTGGATGAGTTTCTGAAGACGTGATGTTGTCCATCTCTTCACCCTTGCCTACAAATATTCCATCATTGTACCGGTGATCGGACGTTAGGCGGATTGGTTAGACGGTCGGTCGGAGCTTAAGGTACCCCTAGTGTGAGCTGCCATCCTGTTACATGAGTGCCGGCCGCGGGGGTCTAGCGGTTCTAGGCGCTTCAGTCCGGAACCGCGCGACTGCTACGGTCGCAGGTTCGAATCTTGCCTCGGGCATGGATGTGTGTGATGTCCTTAGGTTAGTTACGTTTAAGTAGTTCTACTTTCTAGGGGCTGATGACCACAGTAGTTAAGTCCCATAGTGCTCAGAGCCATTTTTTTGTTACGTGAGTACAACTCTTAGCTGCCTGTCTCACCGCTTACACAGCTGTAGTCACCTTCCTCAGGTCATTCCAGGGACTACTGTCTGTGGATCACTCTGTCTCATTTGGACGAGTTGTCATAATCGTTTAAAATTTACCCTAATTTTTTAACATGTTATTGCCTTCCCCACTTGTAATTCTGGCCTTCAGCCGTTAATTGTGTGTGGCACTGCTTGTGGCATTCAGCCAACAAATTATTTTCAGTTTTCTCTTAATAAGGCTTGCAGCCGTCACAATAGCCCGTTACAGTTCGTTAAGATTGTTTTATAAAATGTTTTGGTATTTTAACATGCAATTGCCTTCCTTACTTGTAATTCAGGTCTTCAGCCGTTGAGTATTCTGAAAATTGCTTGTGGCCTTCAGCCCCCAATAAATTTGAATCCTTTCTTAATCAGGCTTTGAGCCGTTAATTGTTTGTAACATTGCTTGTGGCTTTCAGCAGACAATTATTTTCCACGCTGTTTTAGTGACGCCTTCATCCGTCGCTATAGCCTGTTCCAAGTTACAGGTATTAAGATTATTAGAAAGGGCTTTAGTATTTTTAAAGTGTCATTGTCCACCTTATTTGTAATTCAGGCCTTCATCCCTGGTGTATTCTGAAATTGCTTCTGGCCTTCAGCCGACGAATAATTTTGAACCTTCTTAATCAGACCTTCAGCCGTTGATTGTGTGTAACATTGCTAGGCCTTCAGGCGACAATAACTTGCAATTCTTCTAATAAGGCTTTCAGCCGCCAGTGTAGTAAAATCTTTAAAAATGGTTTGTGAGATTTTTGTTTTTTACAAATAAAGTGTAGGCTATGTGTTTTTCTGTGCAACCAACGGTAACTGAATAGGCCCCGTCCACACCTCTCCTGCTTTCCCTAAGTCCCACGTCTCAAAAGGTACTGGAGTGTACCAGACCATGCAACGCTCTACCACTGCGTCAACATCCAAGTGCCAATTTCAGTCGCAGCTGCTGATGTCATGGTGTTAACGTCCGACATCTGTAATGGGGGTGGCCGCCCAAACACACGACGTCTGGACGTTGTTTCACCTTGGTTTCGCCACATGTTGAAGACACTCACTGCAACACTCCTATAACACCCGAAAAGTCGTGCAATTTTTCGAAATGCTTCGGTAGCTCAAATTCTGCAGTTGTTGGCGTTGACAGACCCTCGGAGCGTGAAATGAGCTTCGTCGGTCCACAACACGATACTCAACCAATCGTCATCTTCCGCCATCTTTTGAAACGTCCACACCGCAAATGCCTTCCGCTTCACTAAATCGCCAGGTAACAGCTCATGATGCCGATGGATTTTGTACGGATAGCATCGGAGGGTACGCCTAAGTGCCAACCAAACAGTAGTGTATGGAACGCCGGTGCGACGTGCGACTGCACGAGCGCTGACTTCCCTGTGCATAGACGAACCCGATACAGTCTCTATTTCTTCCTGAACTGCCTCAGCAGCATTACGCCTTGTGCTCGGTTGACCACTATGGGGTCTATCGTTTAAACAACCCGTGATTTCGAAATCATTCTCGCCACAGCTGCATTTGTCAACGGACATTTACCCGCCCGAATCAACCGCGCGACCGCAACGGTCGTAGGTTCGAATCCTGCCTAGGGCATGGATGTGTGTGATGTTCTTAGGTTCGTTAGGTTTAAGTAGTTCTAAGTTCTAGGGGACTGATAAACTCAGAAGTTAAGTCCCATAGTGCTCAGAGCCGTTTGAACTGTTCGAATCCCCTTCCTATGGCGATAGGATCGTAACGCTGAACTAGCACATTCCCCATTCTGATAATACAGCTTCACTAAAAGCGCCTTTTCAGGTAACGTCAACATGATGCGACCGCTGGCCCATCTGATTATGTCTCTTTTTTTTTTTTTTTTTTTTTTTACTTTATTGTAATTTTGATACCTGATCAACCAGGTAGGCTGGCAGCAGCACAATACGCCGCTCTTCAGCCGAAGAGAGTACATGGAGATAAACAAAGAAGAGACATCACTTAGAAAAACGGCGGGAAAAAACAGGAGACACAAGAACATAAAAGCACAAGAAGCCGTTCACACTTGATGACAATCCACACTATGAACTGGAGACCCGACGCACAAACACTGAAGTAGACGATGGCACTGGTGAACAATGGAGCGTGACGGCGAAACTGAACACTAAACACGACGGCACACACAATACACTGATGGCGGTGATCTCCAGCGCGCGAATGTCCACTGAGCGTGTGCGAGTCCGGGGACCTGCCAAGAGGGGAACAGGGGTGAGGAGGGGGAGAGGGGAGGAAAAGAGGATGCCACGGCTTAGGAGAAGACGGGGACAGGAGGATAGGGGCAGGGGAGGGGAGGCCCGGGGGACGAGGGGGGAGAAAAGGAGGAGGGAGGGAAAAGGGAGAGAAGGGAGGGAGGGTGCCCAGAGGAGTAAGTACAGGAGGAGGATGGGAGGATCAAAGTTGGTAGGAGGGGTAGATGGAGGGGAGGAGGGCATCATCAGGGAGAGGGAGCTGGCGGAAGCCACCTTGGGAGAAGGTAAGGAGGGTGGAGAGATGGAGACCGGGCGGGACGTGGGAATACAGGCGCGGCAGCGGGCGGGGGTGGGAGAGGAATTATGTCTCTCATTACAGCTCCTTTTATACACGATTGCCATGCGCAGTCACTGACGTTTTGCTGTCCAGTGCCATCTGTCGGACATTTTGTGAACTTTGTTTTTTTTTTTTTATTCTAATAAAACCCCATGTCATTACAAGCATGTGTGTCAATTTTTACCTCTCTATCTACATTATCCCCCCCCCATGAACCATGGACCTTGCCGTTGGTGGGGAGGCTTGCGTGCCTCAGCGATACAGATAGCCGTACCGTAGGTGCAACCACAACGGAGGGGTATCTGTTGAGAGGCCAGACAAATGTGTGGTTCCTGAAGAGAGGCAGCAGCCTTTTCAGTAGTTGCAAGGGCAACAGTCTGGATGATTGACTGATCTGGCCTTGTCACAATAACCAAAACGGCCTTGCTGTGCTGGTACTGCGAACGGCTGAAAGCAAGGGGAAACTACAGCCGTAATTTTTCCCGAGGGCATGCAGCTTTACTGTATGATTAAATGATGATGGCGTCCTCTTGGGTAAAATATTCCGGAGGTAAAATAGTCCCCCATTCGGATCTCCGGGCGGGGACTACTCAAGAGGATGTCGTTATCAGGAGAAAGAAAACTGGCGTTCTACGGATCGGAGCGTGGAATGTCAGATCCCTTAATCGGGCAGGTAGGTTAGAAAATTTAAAAAGGGAAATGGATAGGTTGAAGTTAGATATAGTGGAAATTAGTGAAGCTCGGTGGCAGGAGGAACAAGACTTCTGGTCAGGTGACTACAGGGTTATAAACACAAAATCAAATAGGGGTAATGCAGGAGTAGGTTTAATAATGAATAGAAAAATAGGAATGCGGGTAAGCTACTACAAACAACATAGTGAACGCATTATTGTGGCCAAGAGAGATGCGAAGCCCACACCTACTACAGTAGTACAAGTTTATATGCCAACTGGCTCTGCAGATGACGAAGAAAATGAAGAAATGTATGATGAAATAAAAGAAATTATTCAGATTCTGAAGGGAGACGAAAATTTAATAGTCATGGGTGACTGGAATTCGAGTGTAGGTAAAGGGAGAGAAGGAAACATAGTAGGTGAATATGGATTGGGGCTAAGAAATGAAAGAGGAAGCTGCCTGGTAGAATTTTCCACAGAGCACAACATAATCATAACTAACACTTGGTTTAAGAATCATGAAAGAAGGTTGTATACATGGAAGAACCCTGGAGATACTAAAAGGTATCAGATAGATTATATAATGGTAAGACAGAGATTTAGGGACCAGGTTTTAAATTGTAAGACATTTGCAGGGGCAGATGTGGACTCTGACCACAATCTATTGGTTATGACCTGTAGATTAAAACTGAAGAAACTGCAAAAAGGTGGGAATTTAAGGAGATGTGACCTGGATAAACTGAAAGAACCAGAGGTTGTACAGAGTTTCAGGGAGAGCATAAGGGAACAATTGACAGGAATGGGGGAAATAAATACAGTAGAAGAAGAATGGGTAGCTTTGAGGGATGAAGTAGCGAAGGCAGCAGAGGATCAAGTAGGTAAAAAGACGAGGGCTAGTAGAAATCCTTGGGTAACAGCAGAAATATTGAATTTAATTGATGAAAGGAGAAAATATAAAAATGCAGTAAATGAAGCAGGCAAAAAGACATACAAACGTCTTAAAAATGAGATCGACAGGAAGTCCAAAATGGCTAAGGAGGGATGGCTAGAGGACAAATGTAAGGATGTAGAGGCCTATCTCACTAGGGGTAAGATAGATGCTGCCTACAGGAAAATTAAAGAGACCTTTGGAGATAAGAGAACGACTTGTATGAATATCAAGAGCTCAAATGGAAACCCAGTTCTAAGCAATGAAGGGAAAGCAGAAAGGTGGAAGGAGTATATAGAGGGTCTATACAAGGGCGATGTACTTGAGGACAATATTATGAAAATGGAAGAGGATGTAGATGAAGATGAAATGAGAGATATGATACTGCGTGAAGAGTTTGACAGAGCACTGAAAGACCTGATTCGAAACAAGGCCCCCGGAGTAGACAACATTCCATTGGAACTACTGACGGCCTTGGGAGAGCCAGTCCTGACAAAACTCTACCATCTGGTGAGCAAGATGTATGAAACAGGCGAAATACCCTCAGACTTCAAGAAGAATATAATAATTCCAATCCCAAGGAAAGCAGGTGTTGACAGATGTGAAAATTACCGAACTATCAGATTAATAAGTCACAGCTGCAAAATACTAATACAAATTCTTTACAGACGAATGGAAAAACTAGTAGAAGCCAACCTCGGGGAAGATCAGTTTGGATTCCGTAGAAACACTGGAACACGTGAGGCAATACTGACCTTACGACTTATCTTAGAAGAAAGATTAAGGAAAGGCAAACCTACGTTTCTAGCATTTGTAGACTTAGAGAAAGCTTTTGACAATGTTGAGTGGAATACTCTCTTTCAAATTCTAAAGGTGGCAGGGGTAAAATACAGGGAGCGAAAAGCTATTTACAATTAGTACAGAAACCAGATGGCAGTTATAAGAGTCGAGGGACATGAAAGGGAAGCAGTGGTTGGGAAAGGAGTAAGACAGGGTTGTAGCGTCTCCCCGATGTTGTTCAATCTGTATATTGAGCAAGCAGTAAAAGAAACAAAAGAAAAATTCGGAGTGGGTATTAAAATTCATGGAGAAGAAACAAAAACTTTGAGGTTCGCCGATGACATTGTAATTCTGTCAGAGACAGCAAAGGACTTGGAAGAGCAGTTGAATGGAATGGACAGTGTCTTGAAAGGAGGATATAAGATGAACATCAACAAAAGCAAAACAAGGATAATGGAATGTAGTCTAATTAAGTCGGGTGATGCTGAGGGAATTAGATTAGGAAAAGAGGCACTTAAAGTAGTAAAGGAGTTTTGCTATTTGGGGAGCAAAATAACTGATGATGGTCGAAGTAGAGAGGATATAAAATGTAGGCTGGCAATGGCAAGGAAAGCGTTTCTGAAGAAGAGAAATTTGTTAACATCCAGAATTGATTTAAGTGTCAGGAAGTCATTTCTGAAAGTATTCGTATGGAGTGTAGCCATGTATGGAAGTGAAACATGGACGATAAATAGTTTGGACAAGAAGAGAATCGAAGATTTCGAAATGTGGTGCTACAGAAGAATGCTGAAGATTAGATGGGCAGATCACATAACTAATGAGGAAGTATTGAATAGGATTGGGGAGAAGAGAAGTTTGTGGCACAACTTAACCAGAAGAAGGGATCGGTTGGTAGGACATGTTCTGAGGCATCAAGGGATCACCAATTTAGTACTGGAGGGCAGCGTGGAGGGTAAAAATCGTAAATGGAGACCAAGAGATGAATACACTAAGCAGATTCAGAAGGATGTAGGTTGCAGTAGTTACTGGGAGATGAAAAAGCTTGCACAGGATAGAGTAGCATGGAGAGCTGCATCAAACCAGTCTCAGGACTGAAGACCACAACAACAAACAACATCTACATTATTCCGTGGTTTATTAAGTTTTCAAATTTATACTGACGTTTTGATCACCTGGTATGTTGATGGGTGTTTGGTTGATAATGTTTTGACTGTGGAATTATTGACAACTATATAATTTTTTGGAGCTGGATGTCGCTTGTATTAGGTAAAATTTTCTAAATGCATTGTTCGCTCTTCAACAAAATCTTACCTTCGCTAACCGTATGCGTACTAGTAGTAAGTGTCTACAGTAGTTAGAATCTTTATATTAAGCTAGCCGTAGTTGCTAGTTGCTGTTATCGCTGTAGTTCCGTGAGGTAAGTGACTTATGAGAAAGAATGGGGTTTTCACTATTGGGATTCGTGATTGAAATGACTTTAGGCAATTAACAGAGTTGGAGGTAGTTTCATATTTCTTTAATTTCATATTTCTGGATTTGCATTTTTGTTAGGATTTCTTGCAACTCAGGGCCATTCTTTTGTGTTAACTATTGAAAGTCATGTTGTCAACGTATAGCAGTCAGACTTATATATTGTAGATAATAAATGAATAGGTAAAGTTTGAGTTGTCTTCGTCAATGAAAATTGTGTAGATAAGTATTTAATAAAACTAACTAAAGAGGTAGTTTCACCTGTCGACCCTTAGCCGAGGATACTTCAATGAAATCATCTGCTTTCCTAGTAGTTTGAACAATTATTTCATGATCGGAAATTAATAATTGTTTACTACTAGCGCGTAATTGTATGTATGGAATTTCCTTTGGAGTTGTAGTTTATTATTTTTGTTCCGTATTGTCATGAGCGAAGTAGTTGTGGCATGCATGTGGGTTTTCAGGGAGTATCTCGCAACCACTTCTGAAACTAAATAGATATTTATTATTTTCTGTGCTATTTTAGTATTTCTTCTTATTTGTGCTTTTCTAATTGTTTTTGTGTGTAATTGTGGAAAATAGTGTGATAATCATGGCGAGTGAAAAGCCTGACACTAGGCTGCAAAGCAAATTGAGCAATGACAGTGACGACGAGCGTAGGTTGTTAGCGCCACCTAGTAACGAATTGACAAATGTTCATGAGAATAATTTGGCAACAGTGCATACGGACAAGAACCAGACAGCAATTAACGGGGTGGAAACTGAAACAGTCAGTGAACAGGGAACTGTTGACTATCAATCGGTCGATAACTGTTCGCCTCAGGAATGCGAAATAAGGGAAGAAAATCTTAAAAATACCGTAGATTCACGTTTTGCATCAGTAATTAAGTCAAGACGCACTTTCTGCTTTTCACAATACGAATACTGCTGATGGAAACGCACTGATGATAAACACAAAGGAACATGTTCCAGTCACTAATAAATTGTTATTGCAATTAATTCAAAAATTTGATCAAACAGACTAAAAGCTTCAAATGTTAGACGCAACTGACGAAATTAAACAAACACTTGGACAAACACGTGACGAGTTTACCGCCGAGATACACAAAATCGAATCGAAATATCCAAACATTTCTAAAGACGTAAACACACAAATTTGTGAGCATTTTTAGCCTATTATTTCGCTACATGAAGACACAATACACAACAATGAAGCAGCAATAAAAGAACTGCAGACCACCGTACACGAAAATCACGACACCTTGCAGATTAAAACTGACGCTGTTGCATCTACCGATACGGTTGCGAAACTTTTAAAAGATGAGAAAAATTTAAAGGACACAGTAGATGCGATTACAACACAAGTGGACACTCTAGAACTTGACTCAGAAAAACACACGGAGGAAATCAGTACATTATCGGAAAAAGTAGCCGAACTTTCGGATCAGTTAACAAGTTTATCTACGAATGTAGATAACGATTTGAATAATATAAGACCGGTGGAGTTTACTGAAGCAGAGAAGTACGAGGAAATTAGCAAATTTAAACACAGTCCTAAAGAAATTAATATGCAACACAAAAGAGGAATACGGGAAGTACAAAATCAGTTGGCACAGGTGATACAAGTGTTGCTTATTTCAGAGGATACTCACGCTCCGACACGGGAAGACGGATTTAGAAATACGCAAAAGTCACACGGTAATAATACATGGTATTTCGGAGATGGTCAAAGGAGTTGACAGGGTGCACCGAGCCTTGAGATGGATCCGCCGACACGACGTGACAATGACCGATTTGAGACTCGCCGATACGGTGACTTTGAGTATAAGCTCTTCATCATAACTTGTAAATTTAAAACATTCAAGAATTCTAGCAATGACATAAATCCACAAGCTTGGCTTCATCAATTTTCTCATTGTCTTTCTCCTAATTGGTCATTAGAGCATGGATTAGAATTTATGTGTGGCTATTTAGAAAATGGACCATCTGTAAGAATGCGCTCTGTTATTCATGAGTGTCAGAGTGAAGGAGATTTTTATCATGCCTTCCATTCTGCATATTGGTCTCAGACTACACAAAATCGAGTCAAAGACAGTATTATAATGATGAAGCATTTCGAACAGTCTGAATTTTCCAGACCTGTAAAACATTTTGAAGATATGTTAGACAAGAATCAGTATTTGTCAAATCCGTACAGCCCGTAGGAACGTTTTGCATTTGCTTAATTAAATTGCCTGAACACTTTGGCTGGACGCTGTAAAGATGATATCGAAGCTATTCAGGGACTTTTGTAAGAAATGGAAATCGACACGGACAATCACATGATGCGAAAACAGAAAAAAAGCAGCTATAGGTGACATCGATCATAATTTCGTGACGACGGGAACAATAATCGTACACGACAAGTCTACCGCTATAATGTAAATCGAGACAAAAACAGACACCACCCGTATGACAATCATTGGCAGAATAACAATAATTACAGAGACACATCACATTTCCACGGTAATGACTATGGTAAGACAACCGTAGAAACTGACCATATGGGAACCAGAATAATTATTATCAAGGGAGACAAAATGACTTTAGACGCAAGAGTTCCACCCCGTAATTACGACTCTGGGAGGAATTCTCCGTCACCTAATCGACAAGAAAGAAACTACAGAAATTACCGACAAGACGACAGACTCTGTAGTCATGACAAAAGAACTAAATTTAATCAGAACTGGCGTGATTCAAATAGGCCAGGGCTCTCTCGACAAGTTGAAACTGTAGAAATTAGACCTCAAAATCCCAGTAACGACGCGAGAAAACAAAGAGATAATAGACAATGACTCGCAGCGCAGGCAGGTACAAAACGTATTTATGAGGCTGACGATGTAGCTGCTATGACTATCAACTATGTGGAAATGGAAATCATTAGGGACATTTAACTTCAGGAACATGATCTGAATCATAACAGTACCGTATAACCTGTAATTCACATCACAACAAATGAGATAAAATTTATCGCAGTACTTGACTTCGGCAGTCCCTATTTCGGTAATTAGTGAAATAGCTTCTTTCAGGAAAAGCAACAAATCGAACTATTGCCCCAAACTTTCTATAGTAAAATTAAATTACAAAGTGTAATTTTTGAGGAAAGTGTAGATGTACACCAACATACTAACTTAAAATTCCTTTGTCAGAGTCACAGATTTATTATGAATTTTCTTATTGTTTCATTATTGTCGACAGTGATTATATTCGGTGTAGATTTTTGGAATGAGTATAAAGCAATTTTAAGCTTTCATGACGCTGAAATAACTTTAGAGAAAGAGGATAAGTCAACCGCTCTGAAATGTGAAATGATCATGAAATTAATCGGTTTTATCTTTTGTCAGATCACAGCTAGGAACGTCGACGGAATTTGACACTAATGATAACTTTGCAAGTACTGACAGGGATGATACTGAAGACGTATTAGATACTAACGTTTCAATTCAGAAAAAAAAACAATTGAGACATGCAATGACATTGATAGGAAAGACCTTTCTGACATCTTACAATCCCATTCCACAGTTTTTGCTCACAAAACAGGAACAATTAAAGAATCTGAGTACAAGTTTCGTGTTCTTGAGCATAGAAAATTTTGCATGAGGCCACACATAATTCCGGCGCATTATAGGGAGCGTCTTAGGAAGGAAATACAATCTATGCTTGACGAGGGCATTTGACAAATTTCGTTTCTTTCTTTCTGCAAAACATGTAAAAGTTTATATTGATCATCGAGCATTGCAATTTCTTATGTCTTCAAAATTAAATCATGACCGGTTTAAACGTTTGGCATTATTTCTGCAAGAATTCTGCAATAGTCTACATTCCTGGTACGGAAAATATGGTTGCAGAAGCACTTTCACGTGCACCGGCAGGCCTTGAGAAAAGTATCATAGAAGCTAACCTTGAGAAAAATTTCAGTATTCTTGGCATTCAAAAAGTAGCATTTGAAAACTTCGTGACTGCATCTTTAAGGGACATTGCTCATGAGCACAACAACGATCCGATTTGGAAACATTAAAAGTAAATGGCATGAAAAGACACACATGCAGATTCGTCAATGTTATCTGGCTAGAAATAATATACTCTTCAAACGTTGCACTGTTGATGACAAGCTACGGGTACTTTGTATTCCTGACGATTTTGTTAATAAGCTCATCTGGTATACTCATTTCAGCTACGCACGTTTAGGGTCACAAAAATGTTATAAAATACTTTGGACGACATTTTATTTTAACAACATGGAAAAGAAAATTACGAGAGTTCCGTCTATTTGCAAACTTGGTCAAAAAACTAAACCATCTACCATCTCAAATCGTGCTCCATTGTTTCCTATTATTCCTACTAGATTAAAATAATTAGCTGCAGTTGACCTTCTGGGACACCTTGATAAAACACTGAATGTATTTTCGTACGTTTTCGTCGCTGTTGAACCGCCTTCAAAATTTGTTTCTTTCACACCGTTACATAAAGCCAGTGGACGTCCTGCATACAAAGCCTTTGTTAAAAATTTCTTATGTAAATTTGGCCTCCTTTACAAGGTTATTTCAAATAACGGACCACAATTTAGATCTGGTATTGGTTACGCATGCTTTGGAATTGTAAAATCAAACCAGTTTCCCTTTCACTGTACTCTCCACATGGTAACCCATCTGAACGCATTATGCAAGAAATTAATGAGCTTTGCAAACTTTATTGTCATAGGAAGCATCAGTATTGGGAGAGATACTTACATTTACTTCAAAATGTACTGAATGAAATGCCTCATGACTCCACTGCTTTGCCGCCTACTCTTGTACTGAAAGGACGAGGAACCTCCGAACAGAATCAGAGAGATTGTATCTTTTCCAAATACATGTAAACTTCTACATAAAGACATAACTGATTTGGCTGTTAAAAATATAAATTATGCTGCAGACAAAAGGAGAAAACCACACGGTAAGATAAATGCAAAAAGTTCTCATTAAAGCCCGTTCATCGTCACACGAGAAGAAACATTTGAGTCACAAATTCTTTCTTATTTAGAATGGACCTTGCAGGACCCATGGTGTACCGCATGATAATTGCGTTGAAGCTGAAACTCCGCATATTGAGAAAAGTAAAGGATTGCACCACATTTCACACGTAAAACCGTTTATTGAGAAATAATGCTTTCTGACTCAGTGTTTGCTATACATTTTTTCGCTTTACGTTACTATTACACTCTGTTACATTTAGAAACTGCTAACATGCAGCGATGTTTTGTAGTTAACTATTAAGTCAAGAACCTATACTTTGTGTACCATGCGTGTGGGAAGTGCAAGGACCCTTAGCTACTATGGTATTTGCTTACAAAGTTGTACACATCGGTACCATATTTCTATAACACAGAATTACACAGCTAGCTATCATTTAACAGAGAGAAATGAACATTTTTACTATGTCACTGCCACATGTCTACATAATTGCACAGTTGGATTACTTTGCATTTATAAAATTGTACTTTGTCTGCATTTTGTGAACTATTCACATATATTTTCGAATATTGTATGTTATCACGATTTTTGAGGTATGCTTCAGGTAGATGACACTATTGAAATTGGCAGAGAGCTTTTTTTTTAAGAGGTCACTTCCGTAATTTTTCAACAAGTGAATATTTTTTATTTGTGTGAAGCTGTTGCTGTAGCTGAAAGTGCTGTCATAAATGTTTTGGTGAAGATTATAAGTGAACTTGACGTACTGCTCTTCTGTGCTGAGCTGCGCGCTATCCACCTTGAAATATACCCGTTGTTGTGTTGCCTTTCAACTTTACTGGAGCCGTTTCAGCCACTTTGAAGCTCGCCGCACGCCTGCAAGCGCTCGTATAGCTGTAGAAAAGAGAGGCCATTGACCTCGATATTGACATTCCTTTGCAGAACACACGACAAACACGACATACACTGCTACATCTAGACATATGATTACACTTCGGAGTTTGAACTTTGTGCTATTTACTGAAATGCTTATGGATTAATGAGAAATTTTCTTACGTTTACACACCTAATTATGACTAGTGTCTCTCTACGAGAGTTGAGAGGACTTCTACTGGCTTATGAAATATCACATGGCTATTTAATGATGTTTTTATGGTTTGATTTGTACATATTTGCTTATTTTATTTGATGTCTGGTTTCTGGCTGCACTGCAGCATTGGTTTTATAATATAAAATTTAATACACATGTTAACGTGAACACTTTCTGTCAATAGATCCATTAAATAATTTTATGACCCACATTCTTAAAAAATGAGGACTCAGAAAGGAAAGAGTAATAAGAACGAGAAGGGACTCGTAACAGGAAGTGCATACATAAATTTCTTTGCAAGAACTTGGTTTTTTTTTTTTTTTTTTTTTTTTTTTTTTTTTTTTTTTTTTTTTTTTTTTTGTAGAGAAGTTGTTGTGGTGCAGTACTTTAGTGTTAAGACGTGACATAGAACCACTGTATTTCACACAGTTGATAGTATCCCGTTCCTTGTGCTGACGTTTTGCATAGGTCTGATGATCACAGAGGCACACATGCTATTGTAAGCTTACACTATATTTCCTACATCTGAACTGCTGTCCTTACTGTAATATTTTTTCTGCTTGTCCTTTGTTATGTTTAGGTATAAGTTATTGCGTTTGCTGCTGCTATTTGTCAGGCAATGTCCTACTGAATTTTACTTTGTATTACTGTACTAAGCCAGTTTTACCACTGATTTATTTTTCTTGATTGTTGCATATTGCGTTATATTAGTTGTAACGTTGCATTTGCTTTGCTAATTTACTTATGCTTCTGATTGCTTTGCCAATTTGCATTTTCGTCATTGTTGTTTGTATTAATTTTTTTGTGCTGCTGCATTTCCCCATTCTATAGTTTATGTATCAGGACTCAGTAGGTTTAAGTTAGGTTAAGAGGGGGAATGCTATGTAAGAAAAATGAGTTGTGATGAGTTGGGAAGAAACACTTTGAGAAGCTATAAGGAAAAGGTCTAGCCAAAGAGTATTGTATAACAAGGAACAATTGTTTTTAAAGAGGAAATAAACAGATATAAGTAGGTTATAGTGACTTTAGGTAGGATTTTCTTGGAATCAAACGATGATGTAAGAAGAATATGAAAGTATAAGCACTGGTTGAAAGTATAAATACAGATAGGATACTAAGGTAGGATTTTTGTGGAAGAAAATGTTGAAGTAAGAGAGGTCTGTGAGAATTAAATGAAGTCTTGACTGGAAATGAAGTAATTTTATTTGAAAGTAAAGGAGATATGAGCATGAAGGATATTATTGAAAAGAGAAAAATTATACAGAGGTACCAAATGCATATCACAAGCACTGCAGTTTCAAATGTTACACCTATACTTACACTCTGACACATTTACACTTGAAAACAGATCCTGTCCTTTCCTCTTGTGTTATTCCGATATGTTTATGTGTACCCTTGTGGCTCTGTGTTTTTCCCATCTCTCTGTGTTCACCTGATAAGATAAATTTTGTAGAATTTTTTTCCTTCTAGTACAGAGGCGCATTCACTATGATGTGGGATACTGTTATCCTCAAACCGAACCTCTGCTTTTGTACCATGTTCTTTATGTTAGGAAGATGTTCAGACATTATTTCTTCTGTTATGTTTTATTTTAATATTCATGTGTCAAGCCAATGTTTCGATTGCTAATTTTATTTTTCATTTATTTACTTATGTCGTAATTCCTGTAACACTCATGTATATGCTTATTTCTATTCTTTTTGTAAAGCCTGTATTACTACAAATTTCATTTGTTTTATCATGTTCTTTACTGTAATGATGTTTTCTTTACATTTGTAATTGCATTTTTATGCTGTAAAATTGTAATTGTATAGACACCAGTTCTATAAGTTAGGTAAATAATATGGATTCCACATTTGTCTGTTGATCATACTAAATGTATCAATTGTCAGAGATTATATGACTGTGTTGATAATTCAGCACTGCATTTAACAGCATTGCTGGTTGTAAGGATATTGCAATAAAAATTAGTGAGTGCACAAGTGGTGGCTCAATGACTTGTAATATCCATCAATACTGCCTAACCAGTGGTGGCTGATGGATTTCTATATCATCCTCAAGGCTCCTCAGCTGTGCTTCTGCACCCACACAGTCGCAGTGAATAGCTGCTGGCCATCTCTACCAGGATTACCGTGGGTCTGCACCTTTGATGCACCACTTCTATCATAATCTCTACTAAGGCTACAGTGTGTCTGCTCTGTGGTGACCCAACAATTCTACCGATATTCTTCAAGACTTCGACTGATATCGGTGTGGGTGTGCTCTGTTGTGTCCCATTACCAATCTTACCATACCACTTCAAAACTTCATGTCAAGAGTCAGCAGTGTGTTTCTGTGGGTGGAACAACACTTCTTCAAGACTGCGTGGTTGTTCACTGCTTACTTGTGCATTTTCATATACTGGTCAGCGTTTGTGCGTAAAACTTGCATAGACTTCTCCTCTGATGAATTATTAGAACTGTCTTCAGGGACTGTGAGGATAATTATTACTTTATTGAACAACAGCATATTACTTGACCTTTGTGTGCGTCTGCTCTATTTGATATTGTTAATATAAACATTTCAACAACTTAGTCTTGGCCACTGCCCAAAATACTTAGTAAAAATTTTTTCGGGCAGCCTTTTTGTATGTCGACTGCGCTATAGACTGTGTTAATATCGCTGACGGTGCACTGCGTCCTCAGTAAGAGATTCTGAGGTTGGGTGGACTAGCAGTTGGCAAGTGGATAGGGAACTGTATAGACATGTGAGACCCTGTGTTCGTAGGACATGAGTTGTAAAGTGAGATGAAATGATGTGTTTATAAGATAATACGTGAGGAAATCTATGACGCTGGATGTCTGGTTAATAATGTTTGGGCAGTGGTATTATTGACAACTATATAATGTTTTGGAACTGGATGTCACTTGAATAAGGTTAAATTTTATAAATACATCGTTCGCTCTTCAACAAAATCTTTGTTTCGCTAACCATATGCCTCCTAGTGATAAGAGCCTATAGCAGTTATAATGTATATATCTTGTTAACTGTAGTTACTTCTTGCTGTAATTGCTGTAATTCATGTTATGAAGATTTTGTGGGAGGTAAGGGACTTATGAAAAAGAATGGGGTTTGAACTATTGGGTTTCATGACCAAAATGAGTTTAGCCAGTTAATAGAGTTGGAGGTAGTTTCATACTTCTTTAATTTCATATTTTTGGATGTCTATTACTGCTAGGATTTCTTGTAATTCAGGACCATTCTTTTGTGTTAATTATTCGAAGTCATGTTGTCAATGTATAGCAGTCAGATTGTGTTGGGCTTGATTATTGTGGGTAATAAATGAATAGGTTAAGTTTTATTTGTGTGTGTCAGCAAAAACTCTGCAGGTCAGTGTTTCATAAAAATAATCAAAGAGGTAGTTTCAATTTCTTTTAGAGACAAAAATACCCAGTTAGCAATGATTTCAAAATTTTGTAGTAAACATAATTTCTAGGTACAATGAATTAGATTCCAGGTTTGTCTATTACTGTAACCGATATTTACTGTGACATATATTCATTTATAAAATCTTTTTCTTGCTTTTATAGTATTTATTTTCCATGTGGAAAACATTGGTTTACAGACAAAAAAATAAATGCTTTAGTCAAAAGTCTTACTTCGATAATTTGTCTTTTAATAGATAAAAACATACAGAAATGAAGGTCCATATGACACCAAAGTCAATATACAAGTCATGTAATCATAGATAGTTCATACACAGACTTTTGGACACTTGAGAATGGTCTCTGCATTTTTTTCTGTCACAAGTAACATACAACTTGTCCCATTTGGCAAATTTTAGGGTGTGCAATGTGGTGAAGACTTGACTGACACATAACTACTAAGGCTGAGTAATGTATAGACAATGATTTTCTTCTGATAAATATTTTCTGCCATTTATATATACGTACTTTCTGGTGGGGGAAAGAAAATATAAAAATTAAATGAATAAATAAGAATGATGACACTCTGCAGCAGAATGTGCGCTGATATGAAACTTGCTGGCGGATTAAAACTGTGTGCCGGGCTGTGTGACTCGAGTTCGAGACTCGGTCGGGCAGATAGTTTTCATCCGTCAGGAAGTTTTAGAATGATGACACTTGTTGATGAAAATTTTTGCTTATATAACGAGGTCAGTGCATAGAAGTGCTGTCTTTCCTAAATTTAGAACACAGACAAAATTTGACAAATAAACTATTTATCACTCAGATTTTATTAAAATGCATTGGTCAAACTTTCATCAATTCCTCTTACACATAATGAGAATAGTTACGCAATTATACAAGAGACTCGCCGACACAATTAGTGGAATTTCTTGAGCGATAGTTCTTTAGAATGGTATCTCTTGCTGTGTTTACAAACAGTTTTACAATGTTGTTTCCATATAGGCAAACGAGTGCATGTTCCTAAGCATTTTTCAAAGTGAATGCACACTGAATTTGCACTCTCGAGTCAACATAAAAAATTAAGCACTAAAAAATAAGTAGAGAGCTGTTTCTCATTGAGTGGTAGCTTTGAATTACTACGGCATCGATTGCTGGACTTTGTGAAGTTTTTCAACGTGAAGAGGAAGAAGTTTCTTTGTTAAGAAAATGAATGTGATCAACTTTGAATGTGTGATAAATATTAAACTGTCCCGTGTTTTCATAACATTACAACCCCTGGGCCCTCTGGGAGCAACTTCGATTATATCTTATTTCTCATACATAATTTGTATTTGTTTTACAGACCTTTCTTACTTTTACATTTCTAAGCTCATAACATTAGGTCCCTTAAATTTTAAATTCAATAAACTGGAAATAAGATGTTTCAGGTTTAAAAAGAAGATGAATTTCATTCATTCTGTAAGTAATGAAATCACAGCTTGTGTGATTTGAGAAGCTCCATTTCTGTAACGCCAAGGAACAAATGTCGTAGGACTTCTGAAAGCATTTATGAGTACTCAGAAACACACAATATATCTGCACTGTATATTACAACGAATTAACTTAGTCCACTTAAACGAAGTCATACATGCACACAAACTATATGACAGCACATCTGAGTTCAAGGTACTTTTACATTCAACTGCAATGAGCAAGAAAATGTAACATTTGTTTCTCGAGCTTCAGATATACACATAAATACGCACACAGACATACACAAACATTTCGTATAATTATTTACATCTCCCAGTTTGTTTTACCTTTCTTATGTTTTGCCTTTCTTTTATTTTCACTTGCTATACACTCATGTCATAAACATGTATTATTAATCTGCTATGTACACATCAGCTTGAATGCTTAAGCTCTTCGTTTCATAAAGGCGTAATTTTTGTGAAAGGAACTGGAATATATTCAAATCATTCCAGTGAAATCCTAATTCAAGTGCCACATAATGTGAGAATTTTATATTCTTCGGCGCACTGAATTTTAATAATCCATAACAGAAATATCAAACATCAATTTAAACAATAAAGTCTAATGTTCTTTAGACTGCCTCACACAAATAGTTCTATATGATGACATTAATATTATAACTTGATTTAGATACGTCTGAATCAAAATTCTGAACAGCTGGATGTATAACCCCAGAATAATATCGTTAATCACATTGTCCAAAAACGTAGCTTTCAAAAGCTTTTGTCTGAATATTTCAAGCAATAATGACAGCTGGACAATCAGTGAACACCCAGTTTAGTTTCTGAAATGGTAATAAATGAACAAAGCATATGTGACAAGACGTGTCGATGACCATACATATAAATCCGCGCCAACGTGGCCTCAGCTGAGCTGACTTGGTCAGTGAATATGTGGTTAGCACCTGCTTTTACCTCTCTGTTCCGCCGCTTGCGGCAGGTGGTTATATCTGCCTGTGCTTGTTTCAGTGACTCTGTTTTTTCGGTGGAGAAGTGAATATACATGTGGTAACTGTCGTGATGGTGCAGCTTTGGTCGCCCCAGTGTTATTTTTTGGCGTGCCTTGTACACGGAGTTGCGGTGTACTCAACGCCCCTATGGTAGAAATTGCAGTTTCGTCTGTCGACTAAAAAGCTGTTCACGATGTTTGCCGATATATTTTGGGGAGTCAGGGAACCATACCAATGTGCTGTCCTTATGAGCAGTAGCAGCGTGGAAAACTTTTTAGATCCGACACTGCTGACGACGTATCACTGGCATCCTACTGACCCTACCGCAGAATTTGTCAGCGAGTTTATGTTAGTTCTTGGAGTCACGTTGTGCTCAAGGACATTCTGTTGTAAATCACTCTTTCATCTGATTGCCAACAACTGATTATGATGCCAGCCAGAAGCCTTCTGGGCACTGATCAGAACGTTGTCTTCCTGACAGTGATTTTTTAGGACGAACACTACTGTCAGTCCTTTATTGGTGTTTTGCAGGGCGTCCAAAATAAAACTGGCTCAGCAAATGTTTCATGAACCTTATGGCAGGCAAACCATGTATGTCATCCGCAGCAGACTATGTAATTTGGGGTGCCTACCTCAACGTGCATGAATTGTCTTGAGGGTCAGTTTTATTTTTCCGGCTCTGTAGACTCTGAGTTGCACCATTGGTGGCCTAACTTCCTCACAACGCCTTCTGAGTTGTCCTGGTGGCCAAACTTCCTCACAACGACTTCTGAGTTGTCCTGTACTTGGCTGAGGAAGTGAAAGGAGGACCACACTGAATTCAGGCAAAGGCTGGTAACGAAGGTGCTGCTTACAGCAACGCTTTGTCGGGAGAAATGTACAGTGTAACCGGGCACACAGGCGAATGCTGTACATGGAAGCCGTAAAGTGATAGTTCCTATTGTACCACTGATTTGTAGTAGGAATGAACTAGTTTTGGCCATCATACACGCAGAATGATACTAGGCTCTTCAGTTTTCGGGTTGTATCACATTGTACAGACCGCTGATGTCGCTGTCGCTATTGAAGTTAATATGTAGTCCAAGCTGCGCGTTTTCTAAAGGATAGCCGTGGTCTCTGGATGGTGTGAGGAAAAGTGTTACCAGGTGGTACTTCATGATGACATCATTTACCGGAAGGTGACACCGACGCGTGTTGTTTCTGACGCTGCTAGTTTTCAGTGGAAGAGTGTACAATGACTGGCTCAACTCCGTGTGACGTCACGATGTTGACCGCGGTTGAGGTTGCAGCCGCCGCTGCAGCAGCTGTTCGGTGCGGGACTCGGTGGCGCCTGGTCGATCTGCCTGGCGCCTTCGGTCTCTTGGATGGCTGCCGCTGCTGCAGCTGCCCTGTTGGGGGGAGGAAGGCGTACTCTGGCTGAGCCGTCTGCTGATATCACATCCTGAAAGACGGCCGCTGCTGCTGCTGCTGCTGCTGGTGCTGTTGCTGCTGCTGTTCGGTGGGAGGGAACGTGTAGTCTGGGCTCAGGTTGGAGAAGTCGACGTAGACAGGTCTGCGGCCCAGGGCGCCCTCCAGGTGCTTCGAGATGGTCGCGAACGACGGCCGGTCGTCCGCGTTGTGCGACCAGCACATCATCATCAGCGAGTACCTGCCGACAGCGACGTCACGGTGTGTACTCATACAAGACGCACTTTCCGCTTTAAATCACATAGGCTATGTACATTCCAGAAAACATTACATGACACTTATAATCAATATTCAGTCGACAGGGGGATTCAATAATATATAAGAAACTATCAGTCTCGATTGCGGTAATGAAACCAACCATTACCTAGGTTTCAACCCAAATAATTGAGACTTCTTCAGAAGATATAACTGAATCTATAATATGTCTAAGAGGGCATGGTCTAGAAATAAAACTGAAACAGCCTGAATAGGCGTAGTCACATTTTAAAAAAGCGGTACATAAGTACTAAGTCAACACCAAGAACGCTGCAGTCATAGACTGTGCGGCTGGCCCCGGCGGAGTTTCGAGTCCTCCCTCGGGCATGGGTGTATGTGTGTGTCCTTAGGATGATTTAGGTTAAGTAGTGTGTAAGCTTACGGACTGATGACCTGAGTAGTGAAGTCCCATGAGATTTCACACACATCTGAACATTTTGAACAACACCAAGACTTAAGCTCTGGCGTCACCATGGACCCCATTAGGTGAGCCTCGGGAGCTCACGTGATACTAAGCAGGACTAGATAACGCGCTGCAAATCAACATGGCGGGGAACATTGCGCATGTCTGACTGAGACCACGACTGTCAAACATAAAAGACCAACGCAGTAATATCTTAAGATAAATTACTTACAGAAATGTTGAAATTCTTATACATAAACCCTGTGCACCAAGTTATGACTGAAGTGTAACAAACTATGCATGGATTTATATAAGTTCGAACACACTACCCCGACTTACACTATTAGGATATATCGGCCCTTTCACAACGCACCCATCGTTATTTTATGTCCTATGCCATCTTTCATTAAAACGATGGGTCCGTTATGCAGAATCGTTGTGAAAGGGCCGATATATTCTAATAGTGTAAGTCCGGGTAGTGTGTTCGAACTTACATAAATCCATCCATAGTTTGGTTACATTGGTGCAGAGGCTTCATGGTTCAAATTGTTCTGAGCACTATGGGACTTAACTCCTGAGGTCATCAGTCCCCTAGAACTTAGAACTACTTAAACCTACCTAACCTAAGGACATAACACACATCCATGCCCGAGGCAGGATTCGAACCTGCGACAGTAGCGGTCGCGGGGTTCCAGACTGCAGCGCCTAGAGCCGCTCGGCCACCCCGGCTGGCGCAGAGGCTTTATGTTTAAGATTTTCAACATTTCTATAACTTATTTGTTTTTAGATATTACTGCGTTGGTCTTTTATCTTTGATAGCCATGGCCTCAGACATGCGCAATGTTCCTCGCCATGTTGACTTGCAGCGCGTTGTCTAGTCCTACTTAGTTTCACGTGAGCTCCCGAGGCCCACCGCACGGCATCCATGGAGACGAGGCGCACGCCAGAGCTTAAGTAAAGTCTTGGTGTTGACTTAGTACTTATGTACCTCATTTTTAAAATGTCACTACGCCTATGCAGGCTGTTTTAGTTTTATTTCTAGACCATGCTCTCTTAGACATATTATAGATTCAGGTATATCTTCTGAAGGAGTCTCAATTATTACCGCAATAGAGGCTGATAGTTTCTTATATATTAGATTATCACGATTGCTGACTGTGCTGCAATGCTGAAAGTACAAGGATTCAATAATATACATCCAGTTTCATAAAGCTATCATTTTTATATCTATATAAACGATTTAGGAGACAATCTTAGCAGCCCCTTTAAATTGTTTGCAGATGATTCAGTCATTTACCGTCTTGTAACGTCATCAGATCATCAAAACGAACTGGAAAATGATTTAGACAATAAGACTTTATAATGGGAAAAGTTGCAATTGACCCCAAATAAAGAAAAGTGTGAAGTCAACCATATGAAATCTGTTTCGGTTACACAACAAATCAGAGAAATTAAAGGCTGTCAGTTCACATAAATACCTGGGAATCACAATTACGAACAAGTGACACTGGAACGGTTGCACAGATAATGTTGTGGAGAAGGCAAACCAAGCACTGCGTTGTATTGGCAGAGCAATTGGAAGGTGCAACATACTTACTAAAGAGCTTCTTACATTATTCTGCTAGAACACTGCTCAGCTCTGTGACATCCTTACCAGATAGAATTGGAGGATGTACACAGAAGAGCTGCTCGTTTTGTATTATCGCGAAATAGGGAAGAGACATGGGGATCGTTAGGGAAGTCCAGGAAAGTGTAATAGGATCGTTATTATTCTGTACATAACACAGACTTGCCCTTTCCATCTTAAAATCCGGCAGGCAGCTAGAGCCCTCAAAATCACGTGGGAAGAAACATCACTAGAACACTGTACGTATCCCAAATACCTAGCGGTCACCCTTCACCGTGTATTAACATGTAAGAGGCACTGCCTACATTCCAAGCAGGCACAACGTATGGAGCACTCGCCAACACTATGAGAAACTCTTCCCTTGCATTGGGTTACTCTGCCGGAGAATACGCAATCCCAGTGTGGTTCAATTCTTGCCACGCCAAAACAGTAGATGTCGCTCTTAATGATACTTGTCGTATCATCACTGGGTGCCTGAAACTTACTCCTCTGGATAAACTGCACAGCCTAGCGGGAATTACACCCCCAGACATCCGCCGAGATGTAGCAGCGAAAAGTGAGAATAAAAAATCAGAAATTTCCGAAGCTCACCCCTCCCCCTTATGGCTATCAACCAGCAAACCCACGACTAAAATCCAGAAAGGGCTTCCTCAGATCTACCAAGGCTCTAGCTGGGGCACCACGGCAATGCTCATTCGAACTATGGCGTGCAACGCTTACCAGTACTGTGGGATGGATTACACCAAGCGAAAGACTACCACCCGGCTACACAGAGAATTCGAGTACATGGTGATCCCTCAACAGACTACGTTCGGGTGTCACGAAGTGTAAGAGCAATCTAAATGGGGTGTCCTAGAGGAATGGCCACTCTGTGTGGAGCTACGCAGACGACCTTCCACCTGTTCCAGTGTACCCAAAGTCCAGCAACATGCACAACAGAGGACCCGCTACATGCAATGCCAAATCCAACAGAGGTCTCTAACTTCAGGGCGGCAAAAGTGTAAATAATTGTCTTGTAAATATATATACACGTACGACATGTAAATATTGTACATCATTTTATACATCGTAAATCCTTGGGTAACAGAAGAGATAATGAATTTAATTGATGAAAGGAGAAAATACAAAAAGGCAGTAAATCAAGCAGGCAAAAAAGAATACAAACGTCTGAAAAAATGAGATCGACAGGAAGTGCAAAATGCCTAAGCAGGGATAGCTAGAGGACAAATGTAAGGATGTAGAGGCTTATCTCACGAGGGGTAAGATAGATACTGCCTACAGGAAAATTAAAGAGACCTTTGGAGAAAAGAGAACTACTTGTATGAATATCAAGAGCTCAGATGGAAATCCAGTTATAAGCAAAGAAGGGGAAGCAGAAAGGTGGAAGGAGTATATAGAGGGTCTATACAAGGGCGATGTACTTGAGGACAATATATGGAAATGGAAGGGGATGTAGATGAAGATAAAATGCGAGATATGATACTGCGTGAAGAGTTTGACAGAGCACTGAAAGACCTGAGTCGAAATGAGGCCCCGGGAGTAGACAACATTCCATTAGAACTACTGACAGCCTTGGGAGAGCCGGTCCTGACAAAACCCTACCATCTGGTGGGCAAGATACATGAGACAGGCGAAATACCCTCAGACTTCAAGAAGAATATAATAATTCCAATCCCAAAGAAAGCAGGTGTTGACAGATGTGAAAATTAGCGAACTGTCAGTTTAATAAGTCACAGCTGCGAAATACTAACGCGAATTCTTTACACACGAATGGAAAAACTAGTAGAAGTCGACCTCGGGGAAGATCAGTTTGGATTCCGTAGAAATATCGGAACACGTGAGGCAATACAGACCCTACGACTTATCTTAGAAGCTAGATTAAGGAAAGGCAAACCTATGTTTCTAGCATTTGTAGACTATGTTTCTAGCATTTGTAGACTTAGAGAAAGCTTTTGACAATGTTGATTGGAATACTCTCTTTCAAATTCTGAAGGTGGCAGAGGTAAAATACAGGGAGCGAAAGGCTATTTACAATTTTTACAGAAACCAGATGGCAATTATAAGAGTCGAGGGACATGAAAGGGAAGCAGTGGTTGGGAAGGCAGTGAGACAGGGTTGTAGCCTCTCCCCGATGTTATTCAATCTGTATATTGAGCAATTCGGAGTAGGTATTAAAATCCATGGAGAAGAAATATAAACTTCGAGGTTCGTCGATGACATTGTAATTCTGTCAGAGACAGCAAAGGACTTGGAAGAGCAGTTATACGGAATGGATAGTGTCTTGAAAGGAGGATATAAGATGAACATCAACAAAAGCAAAACGAGGGTAATGGAATGTAGTCGAATTAAGTCGGGTGATACTGAGGGAATTAGATTAGGAAATGAGACACTTAAAGTAGTAAAGGAATTTTGCTATTTGGGGAGCAAAATAACTGATGAGGGTCGGAGTAGAGAGGATATAAAATGTAGACTGGCAATGGCAAGGAAAGCGTTTTTGAAGAAGAGAAATTTGTTAACATCGAGTATAGATTTAAGTGTCAGGAAGTCGTTTCTGAAAATATTTGTATTGAGTGTAGCCATGTATGGAAGTGAAACATGGACGATAAATAGTTTGGACAAGAAGAGAATAAAAGCTTTTGAAATGTGGTGCTACAGAATAATGCTGAAGATTAGATGAGTAGATCACATAACTAATGAAGAGGTATTGAATAGGATTGGGGAGAAGAGAAATTTGTGGCACAACTTGACTAGAAGAAGGGATCGGTTGGTAGGACATGTTCTGAGGCATCAAGGGAACACCAATTTATTATTGGAGGGCAGCGTGGAGGGTAAAAAACGTAGAGGGAGACCCAGAGATGAATACACTAAGCAGATTCAGAAGGATGTAGGTTGCAGTAGTTACTGGGAGATGAAGAAGCTTGCACAGGATAGAGTTGCATGGAGAGCTGCATCAAACCAGTCTCAGGACTGAAGACCACAACAACAACAACAAATGTTTCTGACACGAATAAAATAAATAAATCTACATAAACAAATGACTTGGCGGTCACGGTGGGCACCAGTATGTGGTTGTTTCCTGATGATGCTGTGATGTACGGTAAGGTATCGAAGTTGAGTGACTGTAGGAGAATACAAGATGACTTAACAAAATTTCTAGTTGGTGTGATGAATGGCCGCTAGCTCTAACTGTAGAAAAATGTAAGGTAATGCGGATGAGTAGGAAAAGCGACCCCGTAATGTTCGGAGACAGAATTAGTAGTGCCCTGTTTGACAAAGTTGCGTCGTTCAAATATCTGGGCGTAACGTTGCAAAGCCATATGAAATGGAACGATAATGTGAGGACTGCGGGAGGAAAGGCGGATGGTCGACTCCGGTTTATTGGCAGAATGCTAGGAAAGTATGGTTCATCTGTAAACGCTGCTTGATTTCTTACTGGCAGCTTCGAACAACACGTAAGTATTGCGGAGATGCTTGAAGAATTCAAATCGGAATCCCTGGATGGAAGGCGATGTTCTCATTGAAAATCAATTTTGAGAGAATTCAGAGGACCGGCGTTTGAAGTTCACTGCAAAATGATTGTGTTGCTTCTAACATGCGCTGCGCATGAATATGAGAAGTTAGAGCTCATACGGAGACCCATGGCGTAACGAAAGAATTGGTGTGCATTTTTTATCGATTTGATGCGTCTTTCTCGGATAATTCTATATAAATCAGAGTTCTTCCCCAATTTTACATTTTTCTCGACTTCAGCGCCATCTATCAATGGTTTAAAAAAATGTTTCAGACAAAACTTGATTCTTTTTTTGTGGAGAATCTGAATCTGCAATAAAAAATCGGTGTTTCCATTTAAGATTTAAAAGTTGCCTCCTGCCCCACTCAAGGCGGCGGGGACTGGAGTTCACGTGTAGCATCATTTGATGACCCTCTTTGATCTTATGAACTTGTCTTACCAACTATTTTTACCCGATGTGTAGTTTTCGACATAATCTCATCCGAAACTTCAGATGGACCACCCTGTAAGTAGTTAAGTAACTCCACCACCGCTCCAACATAAAACTGTCTTGCAAGTTGTGCACTGGTCCTTGATGTTGCTTATATGTTTATTACTTGCATATGCTGAAAATTGTAGGCAATACTTTCGACCGTTTTTGGTAATGATATGGTGCTATTTCTCAATCCTTCTTGTGTAATACTGCCGTACCCGCTGCACTGTCTCTTGGTTCGGTCCTGTTTGGTTTGTGGGATGTAGTTAGTGATCAGTATCGAGCTTAATGAACTGGCCCACATAAGGTTTGTTACACGCAGAAGTGGGTCATCTACTCTGTGAGTTGTCTTTTATCCATTTGTGTTGATGTAACCTTTTCTATGTGTCTTTTGTCCTTTACCTTTCAGGCGTTGGTTGACAATCCAATTGGCCCCTTGTGAATGGCCTGAGTGAATGTTGTCGTCCATTTTTGATTCAGTTTGCTCACTGGGATTGCAGCATTTGCTTCGCGAATATTCGAAACGTCGCCTCTTACACTATTAACAGTAGTCGTGATTGGACTCGAAAGGCGTGTTGTTAGGTTGACGGTACACACTAGATTCGAGTGTCGGGGTTGGAATTTCAAGTTGTGGAGCAATATATGCGTGATTTTCTGACTCAGTTTGGGTTTCACGGTCTTATTTAATTGTAATGATTTATTGTTAGATTGAATCTGAAAGCTACTAACGAGTGTTTGTTGGCGAAGTGCTTCGGTAAGGTTCGTGACTCGTGGCTCTGTCTGTATAGGTTACGGGTTCTGTTTTCATTCGCAAGGTGTCATCCCGTATGACGGGGTTTATTCGTTGTGCTTTTGGTTTGCGGCGAAAGATGAGCATGGAGGTGACCTACGGCTCCGTAGTACTCACAGGAGCGACTCTGTTGTGCAGATTGAATTAGAGTTTCTTATTCCTGTATATCTCAATAAGACGGGATACGTTTAAGGAGGTCTTGGCGCACTGCTCGTATACTGCTGTTGAAATTATAGTGTTTCAAACTAGGAGTAAGGGCAGCACCGGTCGTAGACTTTTAATCCTACTATTTCAACAAACAGATTAATAATTTATCAACAATGCTGTGCTTCCCGCTGCCCAGGTGATTTCTCCCAAATGTCACGTAGAAATGGTCACCCAGATCGCGTGATTTGACGCCATGTGAGTTCTTCTGTGGGAGAGTTTGAAATCTCGTGTGTAGGTCAACAGGCCACGATCACTTCCACAGCTCAAAATCAAGATTCAGCGTTTAATTTTGGAACTAGAGATGCAACAAGCCGTAAAGTTAAGGAAAATTTCATCTAAAGAGCAAGAGTTTTTATTATAATTCAACTTTATCAATAAATTTTTATGTCTCTGTGCAGTCGAAAGCTTCGTTCCTTATGGGACAATTATTATTTGTTAAAGGACATTTTCAAGTTTTTCTTCTCGGCGGTTTTTCATGTGTTGTACTAGTATCCTCTTATTAAACGGCGTACACAGGGTGTTACAAAAAGGTACGGCCAAACATTCAGGAAACATTCCTCACACACAAAAATAGAAAATATGTTATGTGGACATGTGTCCGGAGACGCTTACTTTCCATGTTAGAGCTCATTTTATTACTTCTCTTCATATCACATTAATCATGGAATGGAAACACACAGCAACAGGACGTGCCAGCGTGACTTCAAACACTTTGTTACAGGAAATGTTCAAAATGTCCCTCCGTCGCATGGAATCCCTGATGCGCTGATGCAGTCCTGGAGAATGGCGTATTGTATCACAGCCGTCCACAATACGAGCACGAAGAGTCTCTGCATTTGGTACCGGGGTTGCGTAGACAAGAGCTTTCAAATGCCCCCATAAATGAAAGTCAAGAGGGTTGAGGTCAGGAGAGCGTGGAGGCTATGGAATTGGTCCGCCTCTACCAATCCATCGGTCACCGAATCTGTTGTTGAGAAGCGTACGAACACTTCGACTGAAATGTGCAGGAGCTCCATCGTGCATGAACCACATGTTGTGTCGTACTTGTAAAGGCACATGTTCTAGCAGCACAGGTAGAGTATCCCGTATGAAATCATGGCGGTGAATCGAGGAAGTACAGTACATACTGACGAAACTAAAATGAGCTCTAACATGGAAATTAAGTGTTTCCGGACACATGTCCACATAACATCATCTCTTTATTTGTGTGTGAGGAATGTTTCCTGAAAGTTAGGCCGTACCTTTTTGTAACAGCCTGTATAGACGATCGGGAAGCGAGCACATGACGTGCAAGCATCTGAACCTAAACCAGAAAGCTCACTGCGTGCTACGCTAGTCATTTTAATAACTAATGCCGCGTTATAAGACACCGTGTGATCTCGCTTTCGTTGATTAATTCTGACGCTTGCACCTTAAGTGATCGCTTTCTCATCGGTTATATCTGCCGTTTAATAAGCGATAATTGCACAACACATCGACACCTACGGCGCACGAAAATTGCCCGTAAACCCGCAATTCACCAATCGGGCAAAGTGTGATAAATGGAACACTTGTGAAAAACATCAGAGGTGGAAAATTGCAAAATAAACTGTAAGAAATATACGGCTGCGATACCCTACATGAAGAAAATGATTCTGAATTTGAAAATTATATTGGGCTGCTGTTGCTTTTTTGTGTAGCTAGTCACTGAAGCTGTAACCTGCAAAAGGGGAAGGTTAAAAGTAAGGAAGTGGTGTAATTGAAACGTCCCCTTAGAAAAATTATACATGACTGTGCTTAAACTGATACACAATATTTTTTAGCGCAACGCAATCTTGACTTTCAAAAATCCCTACAAAATAATGGCCCTGACTAACATTAACCTATACGTTTCAAAAATCACTTACCTCACAAAAATCTTCGTTACTCGAACTACTGCAGTACAGCGAGCGCCACTACTGCCAGCTAAATAAAAGATTCAAACTACGGAAGGCACTAACTACTGATAGGCATAGTTAGCAAATGAAAGATTTTAATACAGAACAAACAATGTATTTACCTTAATAGTCATAATATATATATAGCAGTTCATGACAAATTTCAAAACTCCGCCATCTCTCTCCCCACATCCACCACTGCTGGCGGCTCACCTCCAACTGCACAACGCTACGCGCTGTTCACATCCAGCTGCCGCTGCCCAACACTACAATGGCAGACAACAATGTAAACTAGCCACAGACTGCACACAGCACAGCCAGTGATTTTCATACAGAGCGCTACGTGGCGTTACCAATAAGAAAACCTAAACAGCCTACTTACATAATCTGTTCATGAGTTTTCATTAAATACGATGATCACTTACACCCGATACAGATCCGTGGTTCGGAATATTTAATGACCGTGTGCCTAGATCACAGGTAGCTGTTTCCAGTCGGCGCTTATCTTCTCAATGCTGCAACCAGAAACCGGAATTTAATGCTATATTTGTTTAATTAGTTAGCTGCAGGATGGAAGAGCACACACATAACGGGGACCACAAATATCTTCTAAAGATCCACGTATATTTTACCAGTGAAACACACTAATGTGGGCTGGACCAGTCACAGACTGTTTTGATCCTACAATAGACGTATGTTGCAATTAGCACATTAGTCACAGCGGCTTTACTAACAGTGCACTGAAATCTACTGCCGTGCTGTTCACTCACACCGATTGTTAACTACCACCTCAGTCACTTACAAATCACTGTTGAGATAATTTGTTATCGGTACATTTTCTCATGATTAACATTAGTACATCCTAATGATATGCTACCGGTCACAATTATGAGAGTACGGGTGACCTTTTCGCAACGTGCCTGGTTGTTGATCTCACCTTATGATATGCAAACGAAATTATCTGTTCTCGTGAATTTTGATTACGCAGTTTATAAGCCTCTCTCAATTAGAGTGTCCACTGAGCTATGATCGAGTCCTCATCTGTTGATGCGGATGATTTTCCTTCGACGACATGACTCAGAAATCCGGAAACTATATTTTTCATAATAATTTTCAAATAATTTTGGTGCTGAAACACGATGTAAAACAAACAGATGTACGGTAAGGGTTTTAATATTTTTGGCAACGCAACAGCTGCCGTGTTTTTACGCCAATCGTCTAGAAATGCTAGTGGCGTCTACAGCGAAAGGCCACGCACTACTCTACACAATCACACCCAGCCCTTTCGAGAGAGTCAACTCTCGATTTGTAGGCAGGCAGCGATAGTATGGTAAGCTTACAAAATGTCGAGAGGGTGTGTATTATCACCTAGTAAATGTAATATTCCGTTTTGACCAATGTTTTTATAACATACACTTTTAAGCCTTTCAGCTATTCAGCTATTCTGATTCTGCATCAGAATCTGTTAGATAAAGAGGCAAATGACACGTTCTGCTACCCAATGATGCAATTTTATATTTAAGTAGGGTGTTTCAAATAATTTGTTATTCTCTCTAATTTACGAAACAATAACGGAGAGAATATTTATTGAGATAGATAAACATAAGAAACATTACTCTTTCTGCGGAGTTAAGAAAACAGTTTATGTACTTATTCCAGAGAATTACACCAACGAGATATACTTTCTTCAAGACAATGTAATTTTTAAAGGTTTCAGGAATTACTGCAACCAATCGCCGTTTATTCTTCAATTTTTATTCCAAACCCAGAATGGATAAAAGTTTTATAATTTAATTTTTATATCATGTAGATGATGTATTTTAACAAGTTGTGCACAAATCAGTTTATATCAAATTTATAACAATTTCAGTTGGGAAGATAAAAGCATTCGAAGTTTTAGGGGCAGATGCAGCATTCCGTACATAACTTTCTGTGTTTAGATAGATTTTTGGGTGCGAAATGTTCAATTGAGGAGGTGTTCAAACTAGCGCTCATTTTACGGAATTTGCAACTCAGTAATAAACAGAAATTTTTAACATTTTACAACTGCCATTATTTTTAACCTTGCTTATCCTTTTAAGGTATTATTTTGGAAAAAATGCATATAGAAAACGTAAATGGACATAATGGGTGCTGTTATCTTCCCTGCTTACCCTATGGCCTAAAGTTTTTCCCTTCCATTTCCTATAGCCCTCTCTTCCATAATTTTGGTATAAATAACACATGACAGCATTTTAAACCAGTCCCTTTTAAAACGTGATAATGTGATGTATAATCCAGTGACTTATTTTATACGTCTTTGTGATGTTGACAGTGCGTAAGTAGAACTGTTGAATATCACGACGAAGCTGTTAATTGATTAATCACTTCTGAAGACAGTAATCAATAGCCGTAATCTGAACCTGTAGTTACTAAGCGATCTTCACGTAATAGATTACTTTCTTTTCTGGTTATGTTGCAGTATTAGGCGCAGGTTTCATCTTACTGGAAGTAGACTGGGAGACTCCACCACTTATGGAGCAGTGACAGGGATGGAAAATCATGTGAAATGTTCTAAATACCTTATCTGAAAATTGCACTAAGCAGCATATCAGAGAACTAACTCGTGAGGGCAATGGCTCCAACTTTTCGACTCAGTTAGCGTTGAACAGGGAATCGGTGATCATAAGAATGTCACAGTATCACTAAATAAGACTGCAAATAATAATATGTAGAATGTAGGAAAATACTTCCGATTGTCAAGAGCGACAGGAAACAGTTTTTGGATTACTATGAGCGGTCAAAACGAAAACCGTTTCCAGCACTGATAATGATGAGTATCAAAGGACAAAATTCGTGAGTGTTGTGCGGTACGCTTTAGATACACGAATATATTTGCCGAGCAAGGTTATGAGAAGTGTGAAAGACTCGCCGTCGTTCGCCAGTCACGTTAGAAAGCTGCTGCGAAAGCAAAGTGTGCTTCACTGCAAGTTAAACGTACCCAGAACCCTGTAGACAAACAAAAAACGAACCATACCAAATTTAGCGTGAGGAGAACCACGCGGGAAGCAATAATCGAATTCATAAGTAAATTTCTATCCGCCGACTTGACAGGAAGTCCTAAGAGTTTTGGTCTTATGTTACACCAATGAAGGAATCGAAACCATCTGTCGACTCCGTGATCATGATGGGATCGAAACAGAAGATGACGGAGAGAAAGCAGAAATACTAAATCGCGTTTTTACAAAACCATTTCCCCGAGGAATACTATGCTGTAGTTCCTCCTTTAAAGATACATAAGAACGACAATTATCGAAGTAAGTCACCATGGAATATCAACACGACCGAATTTGGTAAATAAAGGAAAATCCACTGAATCTGGCATGACATAAATTCAATTCTACGTAAAGTATGCGAAAGAACTTCTTTTCTAGCAAGTGTCCTGTAGGTGGCTACAGGGGCGAAGCTTTTCTATTGATCGGAAGAAAGCCCAGATCATTCCCGTCTCCAAGAAAGTTCATCGAACAGACACACAAAACTATAGCCCTATGTCAACAAAACTTTTCAGGGTTTGTGACCGCATTGTCAATATGTGACCTTTTTCACGGTGTTATTGTTTTTGTAAAACCATCCTGAAGAAGGTCACTTGGAATAGTGACCGAAACGTCGGTAGTTTTACATATTGGCAAATTGGTCACAAACCCAGAAAAATTTTGTTGATTGTGACTATGGCCGCGGAAGCCTACGTTTATATATAGCCCTATATCTAAAAGGTTCAAATGTCTCTAAGCACTATGACTTAACATCTGAGGTCATCAGTCCCCTAGACTTAGAACTACTTAAACCTAACTAACATAAGGACATCACACACATCCATGCCCGAGGCAGGATTCGAACGGGCGACCGTAGCAACAGCGACGTTCCGGACTGAAGAGCCTAGAACCGCTCTGTCACAGCGGCCGGCGCCCTGTGTCTCTGACATTGACCTGTTACAGAATTTTGGAAAATGTTTTAAGCTCGCTAGCTATGACATCTGTGAAGACCGAAAACGTTCTCTGTAGGAATTACCACGGGTTTCTAAAACAACTATCGTCTGATATCCAGCTCGCTCCATTCGTCCACAAGACGGCAGAAGCGGTAGATAACGTGGCTCACGTTGATGGTGTGTCCTTGATTCCAAGACAGCGTTCGGCACAATTCAGCACTTTCGCGAAATGAACAAAGTAAGAGATTGCGGAATATCAGACCAACTGCGTAAGTGCAGTAAACAGCTTCTAAAAACAGAACATACAATGTGTTTCTCAACGGAGGCAGATCTTCTGACGAAAAAGTCAACTCTGGCGTATGCGAATGTAGTGATCTAGTGGATAACATCGGAAGTTCCATGAGGATTTTCACAGCTGTGATACACAAAGAAGACGCAGCGATAAAAAAAAAAAAAAAAAAACATACCGAAATGCAAGATGGCCTGTAGAAAATCGGCGCTTAAAGTAAGGATTACCAACGGGCTCTCAAGATTTTCAAAAGTAACGTACTGAGCATAAACAGATATGAAGGCGCGTTATTTTTTAATTACCGCTGAAAGAGGCGCATGTAGACCATACATAAATACACTACTGGCCATTAAAATTGCTACACCACGAAGATGACGTGCTAAAGACGCGAATCTTAACCGACAGGAAGAAGATGCTGTGTTATGCAAATGACTAGCTTTTCAGAGCATTCACACAAGGATGACGCCGGTGGACACCTACAACGTGCTGACATTAGGAAAGTTTCCAATCGATTTCTCATACACATACAGCAGTTGACCGGCGTTGCCTGGTTAAAAGTTGTTATGACGCCTCATGTAAGGAGAATAAATGCGCACAATCTTGTTTCCGACATTGATAAAGGTCGAATTGTAGCCTATCGCGATTGCGGTTTATCGTATCGCGAAATTGCTTCTCGCGTTGGTCGAGGTCCAATGACTGTTAGCAGAATATGGAATCTGTTGGTTCAGGAGAGTAATACGGAACGCCGTGCTGGATCCCAACGGCCTCGTACCACTAGCAATCGAGATGACAGGCTTCTTATCCGCATGACTGTAACGGATCGTGCAGCCACGCCTCGATCGCTGAGTCAACAGATAGGGACGTTTGCAAGACAACAACCATCTCCACGAACAGTTCGACGACGTTTGCAGCAGCCTGGACTATCAGCTCGGAGACCATGGCTGCGGTTACGCTTGACGCTGCATCACAGACAGAAGCGCCTGCGATGGTGTATTCAACGACGATCTTGGGTGCACGAATGGCAAAACGTAATTTTTTCGGAAGAATCCAGGTTCTGTTTACAGCATCATGATGGTCGCATCCGTGTTTGACGACATCACGATGAACGCACAATGGAAGCGTGTATTCGTCAACGCCATACTGGCGTATCACCCAGCGTGATGGTATCGGGTGCCATTAGTTACACGTCTCTGTCACGTCTCGTTCGCATTGACGGCACTTTGAACAGTGACGTTAGATTTCAGATGTGTTACGACCCGTGGCTCTACCCTTCATTCGATCCCTGCGAAACCCTACATTTAAGCAGGACAATGCACGTCCGCATGTTCCTGGACCTGTACTGGCCATTCTGGATACAGAAAATGTTCAACTGCTGCTCTGGCCAGCACATTCTCCAGATCTCTCACCAACTGAAAACGTCTGGTCAATGGTGGCCGAGCAACTGGCACGTCACAATATGCCAGTCACTACTCTTAATGAACTGTGGTATCGTGTTGAAGCTGCATGGGCATCTGCACCTGTAGACGCCATCCAAGCTCTGTTTGACTCAATGCTCATGCGTATCAAGGCCGTTATTACGGCCAGAGGTAGTTGTTCTGGGTACTGATTTCTCAGGAACTATGCACCCAAATTGCGTGAAAATGTAATCACATATCAGTTCTAGTATAATATAGTTGTCAAATGAATACACGTTTATCATCTACATTTCTTCTTGGTGTGGCTATTGTAATGGCTAGTAGTGTATCTGGGAGTATGAGCATGAAATTATTTAAAGTTTAATGACCCCCAGGAAGCGAATCGCTGATAAGGCTGATGCCAGGCTGAGATTCACTGGAAGAATCTTCAGGAAGTATACTCCACTGACAACCCTTGTCCGACCAATAAAAGAGTATTCCTCGTCGGTCTGCTCTCCGCGACACAAAGGACTGACAGAGGAAATAAGGGGGTTCCAAAGAAATGCAGCGCGTTTCGTTACGGGTTCGTCTGCCAAGCGCGAAGTCGTCACACACGCGCTCAGGTAACTCCAGTGGCAGAAGCTGCGGGGCGGCATTATGGCGTGGTTTACTGTTAAGGCTCCGAGAGGATACATTCTTAGAAGATTAGCTTCCTGCTTCCTTTTTCTCGAATTATGGCCATGAACATAAAATAACTGAGAATGGAACCCGCACAGAAACTTCCCAGTAATCGTTCTTGCGGCGGACCATTCACGACTCGAGAGGGAAATGGGGACAGTGAAAGTGGCAAGTTAAGTACCCCCCGCCACACTCCGTAAGTTGGATCGCACAGTTTAGGTGTAGTTGTAGATGACACATAAAGGTATTCTGTCTGGTATCACAAACTGCATCTGTTTTCCGAAACTCCTTCACCAAAGAAGACGAAGTAAATATTCCTGAATTCCAATCAAGAACAAGTGCTACGCAGTAACGAAGCAGCTTAAATCACTTAATAAAGGCAAGGCCTCCGGTCCAGATTGCATACCAGTCAGGTTCGTCTCAGAGAGTGCTCGCTCACAGAAAGATCCGTACCTAAATACCGGAAAATTGCTCAAGTCACACCAATACCCAAAAAGGGAAGTAGGAGTAATCCGCTGAATTACAGACCCAAATCACTAACGTCGATTTGCAGTAGGGTTTCGAAACATGTACTGTATTCGAACATTATGACGTACCTCGAAGAAAACGATTTATTGACACATAGTGAGCATGGTTTCAGAAAATATCGTTCTTGTGAAACACAACTAGCTCTTTATGCTCATGAAGTAATAAGTGATATCGACAGTGGTCGTCAAATTGATTCCATATTTTTACATTTCCAGAAGGTTTCGACACCGTTCCTCACAATCGTCTTCTAACCAAACTGCGTGCATACGGAGTAGCGCCTCAGTTGTACGACTGGATTCGTGATTTGCTGTCAGAAAGGTCACAGTTCGTAGCAATAGACGGAGAGTAAAACAGAAGTAATATCCGGCGTGGAAGTGTTACAGGCGCTCTTTTTTTCCTGATCTATATTAACGACATAGGAGACAATATGAGTAGCCGTCTTAGATTGTTTGCAGATGATGCTGCCATTTACCGTCTTGTAAAGTCATCAGACGATCAAAACGAATTGCAAAATTATATAGATAAGATATCTGTATGGTATGGAAAGTGGCAATTGACCCTGAATAAAGAAAAGTGTGAAGTTATTCACATGAGTAGTAAAAGAAATCAGCTAAATTTCGATTACACGATATCTCACACAAATCTGAACGCTGTAAGTTCAACTAAATACTTAGGGATTACAATTACAAATAACCTAAATTGTATCGATCACATTGATAATATTGTGGGTAGAGCAAACCAAAGACTGCGATTTATTGGCAGAACACTTAGAAGGTGCAACAGGTCTACTAAAGAGACGGCTTACACCACGCTTCTCCGCCCTATTCTGGAGCACTGCTGTGCGGTGTTGGATCCGCACCAGGTGGGACTGACGGATGACATCGAAAAAGTACAAAGAAGGGCAGCTCGTTTTGTATTATCGTGAAATAGGGGAGATAGTGCCACAGACATGATACGTGAATTGGAGTGGCAGTCATTAAAACAAAGGCGTTTTTCGCTGCGACGGGATCTTCTTGTGAAATTTCAATCACCAGTTTTCTCCTCCGATTGCGAAAACATTCTGTTGGCACCCACCTACATAGGGAGAAATGATCATCACGATAAAATAAGAGAAATCAGGGCTCGCACAGAAGAATTTAAGTGCTCGTTTTTCCCGCGTACCTTTCGAGAGTAGAACGCTAGAGAGACAGCTTGAAGGTGGTTCATTGAACCCTCTGCCACGCGCTTTATTGTGAATAGCAGAGTAATCACGTAGATATAGATGTAGATGTATTTTGATTCTGTAAACGACGCTACGTAATACAAGTAATAATGTTTGGGGACGTTTACCCATTGTGCCGCATTTCAAGAAGATTCAACCGAATTTATTAGATTATATCTTCTACATGAATTAACCAGAAACCTTAGGTGAACTTTAAATGACGAATCGAAAGCAAATGTTTACCGTGGGGCCAGTTATAAGTATGCTTGTCGGGTAGGCTCTCACTGGAGCTTGCTCGCTTGTTTATTTTGTGCGTTGAGTCGAGAAGGAAGTAACACAGCAAGGAAAGGCGTTTTTCAGTCTCAATTTCAACAGTAGCAATTCAATTACAGCTGCAATTCTTAACTACGAGATGACTCAACGCTATATCGGCCACAAGAGGCGCACGGATCTCACATTGAACTATTAGCTTCCGCCTCAAATTACGTGAGTTTTTTGTTGTGGTGGTTTATAAGAGATTCCGTTGTTTTGCCTAGACTTGCACCATCTCGGTTTGAATTGGAAGACGTCATGGCAACACCAGTTAATGAAGTATCTCCAGCCATGCTCGCAAATTTCTGGGACGAGGCTGGTTACTGTCTGGATGTGTCTCACGCATCCACTTGAGAACATATTTAACATTTTTGAAATGTAAATGGAATCTTTGGTCTTAACGGAAATATAAAAGTACCATAGAATTTTCAATACATTCATGTAAAAGATATCTCCTGGTAAAATAAATGTAAGATCATGCATAAAACAGAGTGAATGTACTCGATTGTAACTGATAGCAAAGTTAGTGGTGGGCAAGTTGAGCACAGTAAATCTTATAATATTTTGGTGCAATAGTATGAAGTAACATCCAGTTGGGCGACCACGTCAAGTCTGTATTAGGGAGGGCGGCCGGCAGGAGTGACCGAGCGGTTCTAGGCACTTCAGTCTGGAACCGCGCGACGGCTACGGTCGCAGGTTCGAATCCTCCCTCGGGCATGGGTGTGTGTGATTTCCTTTCTTTCACAAAGAATTGTGATCATATATTTGTGGAAATTCTTTGACAAAAATTTTTGATGTGACGCTAAAAAGAAATATTACAGTCATCACGTTTTTCGTCAAAGTTCAAGATGGCTGACAAGAACAACTTGTTAACATGTGCCACATTTGCTTTTTCTACGGTTGCATTATGTGTGTATTTGCTAGGGAAGCGGTGGAAAAATGAAACGTATTTCGGTGAAGCCGTGGGTTTTATCGCTGTAACAAAAGCACTGAGCAAAATTTATTACCAGAGCTGCAGGTGGAGGACGTCAAGTCTAATACTAAATACTTACGAATGGATAAGTGTGCATTTCAGTATTTACTCAGTAAAGTGGTTTCTCATATTACAGAGGAGATTACTCACTTGAGAAATGCTACGTGTGCACATGACATGCTCGCCTCGCAGTAACATTGCGATTCTTACTACAGAGGAGAGCTACTCTAGGTTACAATACAGCACCATAACGCCACAGTGCATATTAATCGAAATAATTCCAGAAATAAAGCACTGAAGGAGAAATGTCTGAAGGTAAATAAATATGTAGTACACTATATGGGAATTAAGAACTATTTTTATTTTTGAATAATTTAATTAACAGAATTAGTGTTCCCGTAACTACAAAACTGATAAAAAGTACGAAACTGTGAAGCACTTTTTAACTTGTAGCAGCCATATTTCAAAAATAGAGAAAGTAGAATGAAGAGGTAAGAACTCTTTTTTATTTTTAGGATCTGCACTTCCCCTCTATTCAGGTTTACTGAAAAGCTGCCTGGATGTTTCCAGATGTAGAGGTGATTGTGGATTTAAAGTCGCCTGCAACGTATCCCAACTGCCTATCAGCACATGACTAATATAATGCCTTGTACCCGTTGCTCACCCCCCACCCTAATCGATGCAACCTTATTAAAAAGAGTCGAAGGAACACACCAACTAAACTTTACAGCCACATTTACAAACACACAGCAGACGCAAATATCAGTAGTGACGGCAGCGCTCCAAGCGGTTGCATTTCACATTGCACTGAACAGAAGGCGAACGACTTTTATGACAAAATCTAGGCGAGGCATTAGATTTACTCATATATCTATGACGAAATGCGAGATTTGACAAAGTTTTCTACTACACTACCAAAGTTGTTTGACATAAATATCTTCCTTATATTTTTGACGAAGCAATATGACAGTTTAACACCGATCTAACCATAAATAAAACAGATGAAAATCGTTCAAAGCGCTGTCACCTTACTAGAACAGAAACTGCGGATTTCTCAAAAGTTTAATTCTGTGTGCGACACCCTTTGATCAGCCGACTTAGTTGCTGCACAGGTGATGAATGCGCCATGCTGCGAAAGGCACGTCGGATACTCACAGTTCATCGGTGCAGTTGTCTGGCTTCTCCAGCCTGCGACCTTCCAGCAGGAACCTGAGCAGGTCGTGGTCGCTCACCGTCGGGTACGGGAACCCTCCTGCAACACACGTCAGACACACACATTGTAAATTATTGGTTCATTTTCATGAAAATGTGCCCAATATCGGATTAAGGACTTGACGACGCCAGATAGCTACATTCCACAGAATGAGGCAAGATCCAGTGTCACTTGACCACTGTACTGTCTGCCATCGGATTCCCCTAAATGGCAGGCAGCACCGCATAACAGCCACGCTATGAAGGAAACAGACCTACAGCCAAACAGGCGAAGACATCAGGTTAACACGCGGAATATTCCAGTCGATTAATAGGAACCTTTCCTTGCAGAGGTCGCCGCGACATATCCGGCCACGGACTCCTACGCCGGGTTTCTATTGGCTCAAGCTCACTGTATAGGCCCGGACGGTCCAAAGCAGACCAGTCTTCGTCCGCTGCTAATGGCAACCGCTCTTGCAAAAAAATGGTTCAAATGGCTCTGAGCACTATGGGACTTAACATCTGTGGTCATCAGTCCCCTAGAACTTAGAACTACTTAAACAAAACTAACATCACACACATCCATGCCCGAGGCAGGATTCGAACCTGCGACCGTAGCGGTCACGCGGTTCCAGACTGAAGCGCCTAGAAACTCACGGCCACACCGGCCGGCCCGCTCTAGCACAGTCTCCGATAAGATATCATCGAAGCAGCTGTACTGCACCGCCGATCGAAGTACCAGCCGACCGAGAGGAACCACATCTCCGGCTAGATCGACGGATGTCTGTATCTATTGTACAGCCAGCTATTGTATTGTAGAAGAAGTTACGTTCAATGAAGTGTTGGAGAACACAACAACCACTCAATATCCTAACTATTAAAACGAATTTTTTCTCATTGTATAACAGCCTCCCAGTTAAAATTTTCCCGAGCGATGATGATGGAGTCCCATACTCCTTTACAGAGGACAAACAAAAATTACGCGAAGCGAAATTTAGTGTGAGGAGGGCTATGCGAGAGGAGTTCAATGAATTAGAAAGTAAAGTTCTATGTACTGACTTGGCAGAAAATCCTAAGAAATTTTGGTCTTATGTCAAAGCGGAAGGTGTATCAAAACAAAATGTCCAGACACTAGATTGTTGCACGGATGACAAAATGGTAGATAACGTAATACATGACAAAGGGATAAAAAAACAATTACAGTCGCTCAAAAGAGGAAAGGCCGCTGGACCTGATGGGATACCAGTTCACAGAGTACGCGAAGGAACTTGTCCCCCTTCTTGAAGCGGTGTACCGTAGGTCTGTATAAGAGCGTAGGATTGGAAAAGGGCTGAGGTCATCCCCGTTTTCAAAAAGGGACGTCGAACAGATGTACAGAACTATAGACCTATACCTCTAACGTCGATCAGTTGTAGAATTTCGGAACACGTATTATGTTCGAGTATACTGACGTTCGTGGAGACTAGAAATCTATTCTGTAGGAATCACCATGGGTTTCGAAAAAGACGATCGTGTCAAACCCAGCTGGCGCTATTCGTCCACGAGACTCAGAGGGCCATAGGCACGGGTTCACAGGTAGATGCCGTGTTTCATGACTTCCGCAAGGCGTTCGATATAGTTCCTCAGAGTCGTTTAATGAACAAAGTAAGAGCATATGGACTATCAGACCAATTGTGTTATCGGATTGAAGAGTTCCTAGATAACAGAACGCAGCATGTCATTCTCAATGGAAGTAAGAGTGATTTATGTTGTGCCGCAGGGGACTATCGTAGGGCCGTTGCTTTCCAATATATATATAAATGACCTTCTGGATAACATCGGAAGTTCGGTGAGGCTTTTTGTGGATGATGCTGTAGTATACCGAGAGGTTGTAACAATGGAAAATTGTACTGAAATGCAGGAGGATCTGCAACGAATTGACGCATGGTGCAGGGAATGGCAATTGAATCTCAATGTAGACAAGTATAATGTGCTGCGAATACAAAGAAAGAAAGATCCTTCATCATTTTTCTACAATGTAGCAGGTCAGCAAATGGAAGCAGTTAATTCCATAAATTATCTGGGAGTAGGCATTAGGAGTGATTTAAAATGAAATGATCATATAAAGTTGATTGTCGGTAAAGCAGATGCCAGACTGACATTCATTGGAAGAATCCTAAGGAAATACAATCAGAAAACAAATGAAGTAGGTTACAGTACACTTGTTCGCCCACTGCTTGAATATTGCTCAAAAGTGTGGGATGTGGGATCTGTACCAGATAGGGTTCGATAGAAGAGATAGAGGAGATCCAACGGAGAGCAGCGCGCTTCGTTACAGTATCATTTAGTAATCGCGAAAGCGTTACGGAGATGATAGACAAACTCCAGTCAAGTAGTATATTGATCCCTACGTATATCTCGCGAAGAGACCATGAGGATAATATCAGAGAGAATAGAGCCCACACAGAGGCATACCGACAATCATTCTTTCCACGAACAATACGAGACTGGAATAGAAGGGAGAACCGATAGAGGTACTCAAGGTACCCTCCATCACCCACTGTCAGGTGGCTTGCGGAGTATGGATGTAGATGTAGATAGAGCGTAGGGGGACGATGCGGGAGACCCGCAGCACCGCACTAGGCAAGGTTGTTGTGGAGGTGGATTGCCATTGACTTCCTCCGGCCGTAATGAATGATCATGATGAAGACGACACAACACCCAGTCATCTCGTGGCAGGTGAAAATCCCTGACCCCGCTGGGAATCGAACCCGGGACCCGTGCTCGGGAAGCGAAAACGCTACCGCGAGACCACGAGCTGCGGACTCCTGAGTGAGGCCAAGAATCGAATTTGGCCGGATGGAAGTTCGAATGAAACTAGATATACATTTTTCGGTGATGGACGGTTTCCTGCGGGATATGCACAGCCGGATTTCTTCCATTATCTCTTTTTGGGTTATCGCTCTTCTGACTGATTTGATGCGACCCGTCACAACTTCCTCTCAGAGTTAAATCCAACTATTTGCTGTCGCGCCCCCTCTTTCTCTGAAGTTTCTGCTACCTCTCGTGACAGCTATTTTCCGACGTCTTAACTTCTATGATCCTGTCGCATCTTCTGGTCTCCACATATTCCTTTCCGGGCCGATTCTGCAGAGCACCACCACATTTCTTATAATATCAGTTCGCTGTATTTTCCATATCTCATTGTGACAGCATAGCTCAAACACTCCGATTCTCTTCAGTTCCAGTATCCAACATTCCGCGATTCACTGCCATATAATGTTGTATTATAAACGTATATTCTCAAAAATATATTTCCCAAATTAAAGTCTCTTTGTGACATTAGGAAACTTATTTCAGTGAGAAATTCCCTCCGTCTCCGCTACTTCCATCTCATATCCTTCTTGCTTCATGCTTCATGGGCTATTTTCCAGCCAAGACAGCAGAATTTCGTTACATCACCAATTCGTAGTCTTCAGTATTTATTTTAAATGCATCGCTCATTAATGTTGCTCCTCATTTCTTAGATTTTCTTTCGTTATTTTAAATTTATACCCTTGTGCATCATAGTGATCATTGTACTTCTTTCCCATTTCATCTCAGGATTTCAGTGTCCTTTGTGAATTTTATCACCCTGGGTTCTGATCCCATTCCTTTACATTTCCGTTATTTCTGTTGTTGCTTCTTCAACCCTGATTTTGAAAAGTAAGAAAGAGAGAAATTGGAAATTTGTGATAAGGTCTTATGGGACCAAACTGCTGAGGTCATCGGTGCCTACGCCTACTCACTACTTAACCTAACTTAAACTAACTTATGTTAAGGACAACACACACACACCCATGCCCGAGGGAGTACTCGAAACTCCGACTGGGGAGCACGGCCCACGAACGCCCTAGACCGCGCGGCTAAGAGAGAGAGAGAGAGAGAGAGAGAGAGAGAGAGAGAGAGAGAGAGAGAGAGAGAGAAAGGGAGAGAGAGTGAGAGGGCTACCGAATCCTGGTTTTTTTCCCATTTTAACCCGAGTATATCTGCCTTGGTATTGTATTCACATTGTTACCTCTTAGTTCTTGTACATAGTCTAGTCCAGCCTGCATTCCTTTTCTAATGGTTTTGGTGATAAGTCAGTCCTATATTTCAGACTATTGCATCTACCGCTCTCAACCTCACTTTTTCCAAAGTTGGCACTATTTTTTGTTTTTGTAACCAGGTTGGCCCTCGGTCTATGAGTCGCTGGGCACAAATGGTGTTTCGGCCTCTGGTGAAAGATACATAGATCGCGGCTCCGAGACATGTCATGGAATTTGGTACTGAGTAGGAATGGGAAAAACCGACCGGTTAAAACCGATACCGCTAATTTAGTTCTGAATAACCTATATAAGAGTCGAGGGGCATGAAAGGGAAGCAGTGGTTGGAAAAGGAGTGAGACAGGGTTGTAGCCTTTCCCCGATGTTATTCAATCTGTATATAGAGCAAGCAGTAAAGGAAACAAAAGAAAAATTCGGAGTAGGTATTAAAATTCATGGAGAAGAAGTAAAAATTTTGAGGTTCGCCGATGACATTGTAATTCTGTCAGAGACAGCAAAGGACTTGGAAGAGCAGTTGAACGGAATGGACAGTGTCTTGAAAGGAGGATATAAGATGAACATCAACAAAAGCAAAACGAGGATAATGGAATGTAGTCAAATTAAGTCGGGTGATGCTGAGGGAATTAGATTAGGAAATGAGACACTTAAAGTAGTAAAGGAGTTTTGCTATTTGGGGAGTAAAATAACCGATGATGGTCGAAGTAGAGAGGATATAAAATGTAGACTGGCAATGGCAAGGAAAGCGTTTCTCAAGAAGAGAAACTTGTTAACATCGAGTATAGATTTAAGTGTCAGGAAGTTGTTTCTGAAAGTATTTGTATGGAGTGTAGCCATGTATGGAAGTGAAACATGAACGATAACTAGTTTGGACAAGAAGAGAATAGAAGCTTTCGAAATGTGGTGCTACAGAAGAATGCTGAAGATAAGGTGGGTAGATCACGTAACTAATGAGCAGGTATTGAGTAGGATTGGGGAGAAGAGGAGTTTGTGGCACAACTTGACTAGAAGAAGAGATCGGTTGGTAGGACATGTTTTGAGGCATCGAGGGATCACAAATTTAGAATTGGAGAGCACCGTGGAGGGTAAAAATCGTAGAGGGAGACCAAGAGATGAATACACTAAGCAGATTCAGAAGGATGTAGGTTGCAGTAGGTACTGGGAGATGAAGAAGCTTGCACAGGATAGAATACCATGGAGAGCTGCATCAAACCAGTCTCAGGACTGAAGACCACAACAACAACAACAACAACAACAACCTATATTTTTCAGTATTTGTTTGGCCAGCGCTGTAACAGATTTTTTAAAAAAAATTGTTACTTGTAATCTCGCAAAAACCCGAAATATCAATTAGACACAGCAGTGGTGCAAAAATTTTTTTGTTTTTAAATGAATCTTTTCAAAAAGCGAGTAATTTTTATTCTTAGCATTCCCAATACCTTACGACATTGTGTCGCAGAAAATGGGGAAAATGGTCAGTGCCATTTCAATAGCAATGCTGCCAGAAATGAGCAACGACCACTTGGCATAAGAACTGGTAGAGCACTACTGAGATAATTACGTGATCGTTGCCATATGGGATGGTCTATTAATCGTACTCGGGTACATGCAGTGTGTGAGATTTGTCCCACCTGGTCTGTGTGGTAGTTCCAAGACGTCGTCGTCTGAAATTAGTTGTATTACGGAATGACACAATCCCTTGTCTGGTTCTATTTTCCGAGGTGCGCTACCATGGAAGTACAGTGCACCATTGTCTTTATTTATTATTATTTTTATTTTATGACCTTCACAGGACCACCCTAGTCAGTTGTACAAAGGTTTTTACAGGTGGTTGTTATTCAGTAATATACTACAGTTGGATAATAATTCAATGATACCATTCAATAATGTATTCAAAAATGGTTCAAATGGCTCTGAGCACTATGGGACTTAACATCTGAGGTCATCAGTCCCCTAGAACTTAGAACTACTTAAACCTAACTAACCTAAGGACATCACACACATCTATTCCCGAGGCAGGACTCGAACCTGCGACCGTAGCGGTCGCGCGGTTCCAGACTAAAGCGCCTAGAACCGCTCAGCCACCAATAATGTATTGGTTATACAGGTATTATTACAATTTATTATTATATGAAGGGTGTTTTGCTCTTCTGCCTGCCCAATACTTGTTAATCGTTTTAGATATTTGCTTTCTTTCTTCGTCTGACATCACTTCCCCTGCAGCCCTTTTACTGATCTTCGTTTATAGCCTGGTTTGTATCTCACAGTATTCTTATTTTCTCCGTTTAGTTGTATAAGTCATCTACTATAATTTGGAGTTCTCTTATGTCTTTCTTAATTTCAGTGGTCCATTTAATGTTACTTTTACTATTCCACAATTTTTCTATTGTAGCCTTATTAATTCTGTTTTCGGGTGTTCGCATCAGGTATCCAAAGAATGACAAACGCTTCTTTCTGATCCTGCTCATTACTGGTTCTATTTGCTTGTCCTCTGCCTCATTTGAAACTATTCTCCAATGCCCACTTACTTGATATTGTTTATTTATACATGTCCTAATTCCCCTTCTTTCTATATTTAGTATTTTGTGTATTTTTGCCGTATTAGTTGTTTTGAAGATGGTTTCTGCGGTACAACGTGTTTCTGGTTGCGTAACTGCTCTATAATGTTTTAATTTTGCATCTATGGATAGGCTTTTTTGTTGTACGTGGCTTGGCAATGTAGTTTGCTTTATTTCTTTTTTTATTCTATTTTTCCATGATGGTTTCTTATTTAGACAGTTACGATTCCATCTAAATATGTAAATTTATCAAACAATTTTGATTTCCTCTTCTTCTATTGTAATTTTGTTTGCAAGTAATGGGTCAGCTAACATAATGTTAGTGCATTAGGTATGTTTCGCTTCATGTAGTATGCCATAAGCAATTTAAAACTAATGATCTGCTCTGCACAGCCTCTCCATGATCTGAAATCTCCCTTGTATTCCCCTAACTCCTGTTCTAGTTGCTCCTTGATTCCTCCATGTGGGATCTAGGATAAAATCTTGTACGTGCAGTCTAGGAAAGAGATTCCTCTGCAATTGTCTGGACTGCCTAATGATGGGCGTGGTGCCATGTTCAGGGAATTGTTCTGTTGTCCAGATTTTTGTTAGAGCCTTGTGATAGACAGTCACCTTGTCTTAAGCCCGTTTGTTCAGAAATTTCTCCCTTCCACATAAATTTCGATTTGGTGTTGGTTAGAGTACGGTAGGAATGTCCTGACTGCCACTTGAATAATTCCACAAATGATGAAAGTAATTGAATGTGCTGTGTTGATTTTAGATGTCAATTTGTTTATAAATTATATTGCTTTAGATTGAGGAACGTATTTCTCTTGTTGAAGATGAGTTACAACAAGGCGATAAATACACGGATTTAAGGCAGGAAACATTTGCTGAAAATTTCCCGGAATGAGCTGTTCCTAATTTTAATCCTATTCTTCGATCTACTGAGAAATGTCGAGAAACAGATTTAGTGTTGGATACCGAACGTACTGGAAGACCACCTGAACTAAACGAACAAAATTTGTTGGATGTTTCTGCCCCTATGCAGCAGGTATCAGCAAAATCATTGCGCAAGATGGCACAAGAGAAAGTTATCAGGCTTGCAACCGTGTTTTAAGCGGTTAGGCAAATACTGAAAGTGTCTCGGTGTAAACTCAGAACCCGTTGCTGCAAGTGGTTTATATCTTGTATTGATACGGGTACAACTTATATTTTTGATGTCACTTTCTACATAGACGATGTCTCCACTTCTCTGGTCATAGTAACACACAAAACGCGATTATGGTCAACAGAGAATCATCATACCGTGCTTGAACGATCAAAAAATTTGAATGGGAATACCAATATCCAGACCGCACATCACTTGGATTTTATTTTTTGAGGAAACCGTGAAGACCGAACATTGTTGAATGACGCACGTTCGGCCGGCAGGTGTGGCCGTGCGGTCTAGGCGCTTCAGTCTGGAACCGCGCGACCGCTCCGGTCGCAGGTTCGAATCCTGCTTCGGACATGGATGTGAGTGATGTCCTTAGGTTAGTTAGGTTTAAGTAGTTCTAAGTTCTAGGGGACTGATGACTACAGATGTTTAGTCCCATAGTGCTGAGAGCCATTTGAACCATTTTTGACGCACGTTCACACTGGCCAGCTGAATGAACACGAAGTACTCATTGTCTTAATAAAATGATTCTGCGCACACAGCTAACAATACCAAGCGTCTTCTCCGGAACATGTCCCCTCATTCGCCAGACCTTACTCCAGCAACCCTTCTCATCTATCGGGTTGAGACGGGAGGGGGGGGGGGTGTTGGCTCACAGCAAAATGTGTAGTATATCACCATAAGATCAATCAGCAGAATTAAGTGGGTTCAGACTTGTATAGCGACCCGTGAACGTCATTTCCAACGTATGTAGTAACTGCACTGCACACAACTTACGAATACCCTGTGCGACAGCAATGTTTAATGAAACATTATGGTTTCTACTTTTTTCTTGATTTGCATTTGTAATCTCATTACAGATGATGCTTCATCAAAATCTCCAAAATGTCACATTTTGGCTCATATGTAATTATATGTATAACCAATAATAAGTAATAACACCAATAATAATAATAACATAACATAAATTTTATTCCCCTACATCGTTCGTTAGTGGAAAGAATCTATAAACAGCTTACGGGAATGCAACCGGGTGACGTAGTGGAGACCTTCGATATTTTGACAGGAGCACGATTGTTATTTTCAAGGCGCAAATGCCATGCGAGACTTTACCACATGTACACGGAATTTTATATACGGCACTGGCTGATAGAGGAGCGCGTTTATCTTTTACAGACCGAAGAACATGACAAATTTTCTTCGTTGGTCTAAAATTCCATGTACATGTGGTAAAGTTTATGTTGGAACAACAAAAAGTAGCTTAAATACACGGTTAAAAGAACACAGAAGTCTTTGCCGATTAGGAAAAACAGATAAATCGGCTGTAGCAGAACACGCTTTTCATCCAGGAAATCAAGTGAAGTTTTCCGAACCAAAAATTTTATCTACGACGACGAACTATTACCCACGACTTTGTAGAGAAGCAATTGAAATATATAAACATAGGGATAATTTTAATTGGAAAGAAGAGACCATGAAACTTAGTGATATTTGGACAGTAGCACTACAGAATTGCTAGATAGTTTTATCTGTGACGAGATTACGATCGATAGTTAAGTTTTATCTCTGACAAAGATTATCTCTGCATATCACGTGTAACTCTGGTCACGCCCAGTTTCTACGATATATAAGTCGCTTTCAGACGTCCGACCCGTCAGTCGGCAAGACTCACCGGAGGAGAAACACCCCTCTGAAGATGTCCAGTGCAGCTCTGGACGAAACGTTAGGAGCTGAAGAGTTTCATGGACCACGACCTTACATCCCGGAAGGTTTACCAGAAGATATGTCTTAAATTTTCTTCTACTCATCATCATTACTAAATATGTTCCGATTCTATATATGTTCCTTGTTATTCCTTACCGTAAAGTACTTGATTTCTAAATCTCTGTCTGACAATGATGTAATCTAGCGGGAGTATTTTCGTCTCTTTAGGAATTTTTCAAGTATACTTCCATTTCTCTTGTTTGACCAGTGTATTCTGTAAAGGTACTTGAAAATTTTTGAAGATCTCTATCAGTTTCATCCCTCACTCGTGCCTATTACCAGGCCCATATTCTCTCCTTACTCTGTTTTCTTTTCCGCCCCCATACTACCGCATTCCAATCGCTCCACGATTATAAAAATTTCTTCTCCCTTTTCATACTGAATTACCCATTCATTATCCTCATTTGCAGTATTTTCTCTAACTATTCATCTTCGTCTTCTGACGTCGGTATGTATACCTACGATCTGGTTATTGGCGTAGGTTTGCTGTCGATTCTGATAACAACTCTATTACTGAACTGTTCACTATAGCTCACTTTCTGCCATACCTTCCTATTCATAATAAATCCTTTCCATTTTACTTCACCTCACTGACCACCACTATATTAAATTGAGGCTTTTCATTCACGTGTTCAAATTTTCTAGCCTCCCTAACACGTTCTAGCTTCTGACAGAGTACGGTCTGACACGCAGTATATTGCCCTTTCGTTAATTGTTCAGTCTTTTTCTCATAGGTACCTCCCTCTCGGCAGTCCCCTTCCTGATATCTGAATGGGGAACTAATCAGGAGTCTGTTACCAATGGTGAGATCATCATGATACTTTTTCAATTACAGGTCACATGTCCTGTGGATACACATTATATGGCTCAGTGATTTATATTGTCCTCCATATCCTCTTACTGCTGATCATTGCTGACTCTTCCCCTTTTAGGGACTGTTTCCCGAACCAAGAACAAGATCATGACCCATATCAATGTGCGCTTCACTACCTTGCGTGAATAACAACGAAAAAACTGTCTGAAATCATGTGTCTCTGCTGAGGAAGAGATGGCCACAATCAGAATTCGAGAATAACCTGAATTCCTTTATATCCTTTGGTGCCAGGTGCGGATTCACACTGGATTGTTCCCAGTATCCGTTGCACTCCAGATGCAAGAGCAGGGAGTTCGTCCACTAAAGCATTAATTGATCGCTACGCGCCATATGGTCAACATTCACAGTGGGCGCTGTTCTTTGGTCCAAGTCAGTGTAGATATTCTTTCTAGAGTGCCGTCATTACACAGAAGCATCGTGCGATGGAATGGCTGAAAGCCACTATGTGGCAATTTTAACACCCGCTACAAATGCACTCATGCTTGAAGAAATAAACAACTGGCCATTAAAATTACCACACCAAGAAGAAATACAGATGATAAACGGGTATTCATTACACAGATATATTATACTAGAACTGACATGTGATTACATTTTCACGCAATTTTGGTACTTAGATCCTGAGAAATCAGTACCCAGAACAACCACCTCTGGCCGTAATAACGGCCTTGATACGTCTGGGCATTGAGTCAAACAGAGCTTGGATGGCGTGTACAGGTACAGGTGCCCTTGCAGCTTCAACACGATAGCACAGTTCATCAAGAGTAGTGACTGGCGTATTGTGACGAGACAGTTCCTCGGCCAACATTCACCAGGTGTTTTCAGTTGGTCAGAAATCTGGAGAATGTACTGGCCAGGGCAGCAGTCGAACATTTTCTGTATCCAGGACGAGCGACATGCGGTCGTCCATTATGCTGCTGAAATGTAGGGTATCGCAGGGATCGAATGAAGGATAGAGCCAGGGGTCATAACACATCTGAAATTTAACATTCACTGTTCAAAGTGCCGTAAATGCGAACAAGAGGTGACCGAGACGTGTAACCAATGGCACCCCGTACCATCACGCCGGGTGATACGCTAGTATGGCGATGACGAATATACGCTTCCAATGTGCGTTTACCGCTATGTCACCAAACACGGATGCGACCATTATGATGCTGTAAACAGAACCTGGATTCATCCGAAAAAATAACGTTTTGCCTTTGGTGCACCCACGTTCGTCGCTGAGTACACCATCGCAGGCGCTCCTGTCTGTGTTGCAGCGTCAAGGGTAACTCAGCCATAGTCTCCGAGCTGATAGTCCATGCTGCTGCAAACGTTGTCTAACTGTCCGTGCAGATGATTGTTGTCTTGCAAACGTCCCCATCTGTTGACTCAAAGATCGAGACGAGTCTGCACGATCCGTTACAGCCATGTGGATAACATGCCTGTCATCTCGACTGCTAGTGATACGAGGCTGTTGGGATCCAAATGGTTCAAATGGTTCTGAGCACTATGGGACTTAACTTCTGAGGTCATGTCCCCTAGAACATAGAACTACTTAAACCTAACTAACCTAAGGACATCACACACGTCCAAGCTCGAGGCAGGATTCGAACCTGCGACCGTAGCGGTCGCTCGGTTCCAGACTGTAGCGCCTAGAACCGCTCGGCCACCACGGCCGGCTGTTGGGATCCAGCGCGGCATTCCGTATTGCCCTCCTGAAGCCACCGATTCCATATTCTGCTGACAGTCGTTGGATCTTGACCAACGCGAGCAGCAATGTCGCAATACGATAAACCGCAATCGCGATAGGCTACAATCCGACCTTTGTCAAAGTCGGGAACGTGATGGTACGCATTTCTTCTCCTTACACGGGGCATCACAACAACGTTTCACCAGACAAGGCCGGTCAGCTTCTGTTTGTGTATGAGAAATCGGTTGGAAACGTTCCTCATGTCACCTCGTTGTAGGTGTCGTCACCGGCGCCAACCTTGTGCGAATGCTCTGAAAAGCTAATCATTTGGATATCACAGAATCTTCTTCCTGTCTGTTAAATTTCGCGTCTGTAGCACGTCATCTTCGTGGTGTAGCAATTTTAATGGCCAGAAGAATCACGAAAACACGCCAATTATGGATGCCATAATCATTGGGCAGATTCGAGGAATGACGTAACGATATTGCATCGTTAATTAACATAATTAACCAGCAAGAAGTACTTTCTACAAATGGGTCCAAATCCGGAAAACGCGACATTGGACACTGGACCCTTATTTCAACATAGTAGCGACGGTGTTGCTGCCCAACATTCCTGGTACACGTACCCGGAACCTGTCCGAAAGGCTATTGAATTTCGCAGGCTTAGCGCAGGAACTCATTACCCTGTTTCTCTTTGTCACACGCTAGAGGTCATTAAATTATCGCGGAAGTGGGCTTTCAAAGCGCCGCTCGAACTCTATGCAGCATAGGCTTTCCCTCCTTGAACTCTTTTCCTGGAGAGATACTGCTGTAGCAGAGAATGACAATGAGCTTCTGTATTCCTGAGATACTGCTCCTCCATAGTTCGCAAGAACTTAAGATTTCTTAAGTTTTTCGTTCCTTCAAGGAGAGACCTTCAATTACATGCAACTAGCTTACGTGGGTAGGCAAATTTGAAGCTATGAAAATCCTTGTCATTAAATGGACATCGTATATGCATGAGAAATTCTGCAAAAACAGTTGACAGTCTACTTCAGGATGACTGTACATGAAATGTTGATATGGCACACTCTGGTGAACACAACGTTCCCATCTAAGATTCCACAGTAGCGACTGTTTCTCGTCCCGTTTTCATGATTTTTTTCCAGGAAAACGTCTCATCATAATTTACGAGACATTATTTATGCTAAACTGGTTCCGCCAATGGTTTATGAGGCTGATGAGCACAATTTCAAATCTAGCCAAGTATCCATTTCTGGAGAGAAATCAAGCGTCATAGCTGGTGTGATACACACATGATAATTTTTTGTGTGTATGCCAAATTTGGTTCTTCCCTATAATTTTTACAATCTACGGCTACTTCTACTCTCTTCTTCTCATTGGTGTCCACCTAATCCTTTCCACGTCAATCGCTATTTAATTTTCAGTGTCTCTCTGTAACACATCTCAAAGTTCTGATTTTCTTCTTTTTCAGCACCGTATGTATGTTTCTGATATTAAGGCTTATGTTCGACAACATCAGACTGCTTTTGGGAAGGAAAGTGCTTATATTCTGTGCTAGTGTACGTATGTCACCCTTGCTTCGTCATACCATTTTACAAGTCGTATAACTCTTCTTCATTTTGACGGAAGATACATATGGCAGTGAATGTTGACATCGATATCATATCAACCCGAATGTTAATACCAGTACTGAACCTCTATTTTATTTCCTTCAAAGCTTCTTCGATTTAAAAGTTAAAAATTAGAGGGGAAATACTGTATCTCTGTATTACACCCTCTTCAGAGTGAGGACTTTACTCTTGGCCTCCCATTCTTATTATTGATTCTTGGTTATTACACACTTTGTGAAAACGATGAAGGAATGTAGACACGTTAGAGGAATACTGAGACACTTTTACAAGAACAGAATTCATATTAAAATTCGAACTGAAATTTACAGTGAAACTAAAAATCACATATTCCATTGTCACCTGCAACAAATGGATGGAAACATGCTGACTGAAATATGTTTTACTTTTTCTATATAATATTGCAATAAAGTGCTTTACAAGCACCAATGAAATCCTTTGCCGTACTTCAGTCGGTTAGACACGCAATCCTTATACTATCACTTTTTTGTCTGGTTGTCAAAAATGGTTTAAATGGCTCTGAGCACTATGGGACTCAACATCTGAGGCCATCAGTCACCTAGACTTAGAACTACTTAGACCTGACTAACCTAAGGACATGACACACATCCATGCCCGAGGATGGATTCGAACCTACGACCACAGCAGCAGCGCGGCTCCGGACTGAAGCGCTCGGTCACATCGGCCGACAGTCCGTCTGTCTGTTTGTCCAACTGCCCGTGGCCCTCTTTTTATACGGAGGGGGTAGACGTATCAAGCTCAAACTTATGTCTTACAAATGGCTCTGAGCACTATAGAACATCTTAGGTCATCAGTCCCCTAGAACTTAGAACTACTTAAACCTAACTAACCTAAGGGCAGCACACAGATCCATGCCCGAGGCAGGATTCGAACCGTAGCGGTAGTGCAGTTCCACATTGAAGCGCCTAGAACCGCTCGGCCACAACGGCCGGCTATGTCTCGACTAAGGCCTACCGTGTCTTGGCGTCGTGAAAAGTTTAACCTTTTATAACGACGAAATCAGAAGATAAGCTTTCTATAAAGCGTGTGACTGAAACAGAGGAGTCGCGGGCTCGAATCTTTGTCACAACATAGACTTCAGTCTTCGTTTTCACCTAACCTTCACCTCTTGCGATGTGTGGAGTCGCCAGAAACAACACGTAGTTCGGATTCCATCTTAAAATTTAGGGCCTTTTTCCCGGTTGGATGAATGGGGTAAGTTAGGAACACGCAAGTCGCTGCAATGGCCTCCAATAGGGAAAACTTGCTTTGGGACATTGAGCCACACGAAATAATAATAATTATTATTGTATTATATTATATTATTACTCGCACTTGTCCGAATTTTTCCAGTCATCAGTCTTCTGACTTGTTCGATGCGGCCTACCACAAATTTCTTTTTTTGCGCCAACCTCTTTGTCTCAGAGTAGCACTTGCAACGCTACGCCCTGAGTTATTGCTTGGGTATATTACTATCTCTGTCCTCCCGTACAGTTTTTAATCTCTCAAACTCCTTCTACTACTAGTGAAGTTATTTTTTGATGTCTTATCATCCTGTCACTTCCTGCTGCCAGTGCTTTCCATATGTTCCTTTCTTCACGCATTCTACCAATTCATGTAATTGTCAACATCGGTCTATAACAGCACATGTCGATTTTCTTCTTTTCCCGGTTTTATCATTGTTCATGATACATAACCATACCATACTGTGCTGCAAACATATTGTTGTGTCTAGGCAAGACAGCCTAGACACAATGCGAGGAAGCCGAAAGGCACGCTCTTAAACTCACGCAGGATGGCGTGAGGTCTGCAACAGGATACGTAATGAATGCTATAAAGAAAAGTACGTAGCTTCTGGAATACTTAACTTTAATCCATCCTTGTGGTACATCGCTCTTGACGAGACAAGTGAGACTCTTTAGATACAAGCTATGTAAGGCTAATGGCCCCTTGCTAGGTCGTAGCCATTGACTTAGCTGAAGGCTATTCCAACTATCTGCTCTGCAAAGGAGCGAGGCTTCGTCAGTGTGCATCGCTAGCTACGTCGTCCGTACAACTGGGGCGAGTGCTAGTAAGTCTCTCTAGACCTGCCGTGTGGTGGCGCTCGGTCTGCGATCACTGACAGTGGCGACACGCGGGTCTGACATGTACTAATGGACCGCGGCCGATTTAAAGCTACCACCTAGCAAGTGTGGTGTCTGGCGGTGACACCACACATATATTCTCTGAAATTTGCTGCTCACATTAAGGACAACGTTTGATACGAGCAGACTTCTCTCTTTGCCTATGCTAGTCTGCTCTTTATGCGTACGTCATGGATTATTTTGCTTCCAAGCTATCAGAATTCCTTAACTTCGTATATTTTATAATCACCAATTTTGATGGTAACTTTCTCGTTGTTCTCATTTCTCCTAGTTCTCATTACTTCTGTTTTTTTTCCGGTTTACTGTCAATCCATATTCTGAGAAAAGTAATGTCATTAGCTAATCTCGTCTTTGTTATCATTTTATTCTGAATTTTACTACCGCTCGTAAACCTTCCTTTTATTTCCGTCGTTGCCTCTTTCGATGTATAGACTGAAATTAGGCAACATCGCTGACTAAATACTACTCTAAATAAAATATGGCGTTTCAGTCTTCGATCGCTATTCTTTATTTTCAATTACCGGTTTCGGGCTAGCTGTCCATTAGATGGAAATTTACTTTACTTATGACAGCGAACCGAGTGTTCTGTACGGACAAGTTACTCTGTAACTACAATATATGATCTGAAGATGGGCAGCTAGCCCGAAACCGGTAACTGAAAATAAGAATAGCGATCGAAGACTGAAACGCCATATTTTATTTAATGAACGATCGCGGAATTCCCATTGAAACAATCATGTCTAGTTTTGATAAATACTACTCTCACAGCAAGCTCCTCGTGGTTGGTCTTACATCCCTACAGTTCCCTATTCGGCTACTCACATTTTCTCAGGTTAGGACATCTTGCACTATTTTATAGTGTCGAATACTTTTCCAAGTAGACAAATCCTATGAAAATGTGTTGATTCTCGTAAGACTTGTGTTCACCATCAGTCGAAACGTCAGAACTACCTCTCTACTGTCTTCGTATTTGCCAGACCCAACCTGATCCCATGTAGTAGAGTTTCAGTTTTCTTTTACATTCTTCTCGTCTCAGATTTTGCCCTAGTTCTACCGCTTATCTGCCCTTGCTATCTTCGGGATGTTGTGGACGATACTTTTCCCGAAGTATGATGGTATGTGTTCAGACTCATAGATTCTACACACCGGCTTGAATATAGATCACTTGGTTACCACTTGTTCCACTGATTTCATAAATTCCATAGGAATATTATCCATACGTTATCTATCTCTGCCACCTTATTTAATCAAAGTCATCCAGAGCTCTGTTATCTCTGCCTTCGCTGAGTACCCTATGTTTTTTTATTTTCTTTACTGACTCATTTTTTCGTCAATTACTTCACCAGACAAGTCTTCCCCTTCATAGAGGTGTTTTCACCTACCTTTTTCCTTTCTCTCTCTCTCTCTCCTATGCCCTTAACAGTCGAATTTCCATTATACTCTTAATGTTGACAACCTTCCTTTAACTTCAGTTTCTACTTTTCGATATGCTGAATGAGTCCTTCCGACGATTTCTGTTTGGACTTCTTCACTTTCTTCCTGCAGCCATTTAGTCTTGGCCTTCCGTGTTATTCAGTGTTTTTCTCTTGATCACATCCCACTTGGTTCACCCCTCCCGTAGATCCGAAAGGAAAAGTTATCATGATACTCTTCAGTTACAGGCCACATTTTCTATGGATACATGTTACGTACTTGTGGTTCAGTTGTTTCAATTGTCTTTTGCGTCCTCAGGGTGATGATTATTGCTGATTCTTCCGCCTTTTAAGAACGGTTTCCCATCGGAAGCGCAAGATTTATCACTCGCACTCTCTCACGAGGTCGATAGCAGAACGACTCCACACCCTCAAAGTCTTCGGACACTTTTATTCAAACCAATGGCTGGGTTCGAACACAGGAACCAGGATGTGTCGATCACTAGTTAATGACGCTACCGTTTGACCCTAAACGAGTAAAATTTAAAGTGGGATTATTTCTATAGAGAGAGATTTTCTGTAAAAAGATGATTACAACGGAATGAATGGAGACGAACTACGGAAGCTAGACAAGCTATTGCCTAATCTGTAGAGCTCATTCTAATATAATTTAAAAGAAAAAAAACTTGGCGCAAATGATCGTGACTGGGACTTACAATTGCGACAATCCTCGATCAGATAAGCCTGAAATGAATAATGAATAATAATTCAGCGATTCTGTTATTTAAAATTTTTCCGGCGGATTAAGTGTTCGAAGAGATTTCGGTACTGCAGCCGGTCGTCGTAAACTTCCCTCCACGATATTTCAACTAGACGCCTCCTCTCATCTTCAAGTGAGCAGTCGTGCGTAACTATCCATTCGCTTACAGTCGAGTGCTCGTCGCCTGTTGTTGGGTGGTAAATGTCTGCGGTATACAGGGTGTTTGAAAAAAAGTGACAATATTACTGCAGGAAGCATTATGGGTCAAAACTGGAAGAAATGTCCCTGTAATAATACACTCCTGGAAATGGAAAAAAGAACACATTGACACCGGTGTGTCAGACCCACCATACTTGCTCCGGACACTGCGAGAGGGCTGTACAAGCAATGATCACACGCACGGCACAGCGGACACACCAGGAACCGCGGTGTTAGCCGTCGAATGGCGCTAGCTGCGCAGCATTTGTGCACCGCCGCCGTCAGTGTCAGCCAGTTTGCCGTGGCATACGGAGCTCCACCGCAGTCTTTAACACTGGTAGCATGCCGCGACAGCGTGGACGTGAACCGTATGTGCAGTTGACAGACTTTGAGCGAGGGCGTATAGTGGGCATGCGGGAGGCCGGGTGGACGTACCGCCGAATTGCTCAACACGTGGGGCGTGAGGTCTCCACAGTATATCGATGTTGTCGCCAGTGGTCGGCGGAAGGTGCACGTGTCCGTCGACCTGGGACCGGACCGCAGCGACGCACGGATGCACGCCAAGACCGTAGGATCCTACGCAGTGCCGTAGGGGACCGCACCGCCACTTCCCAGCAAATTAGGGACACTGTTGCTCCTGGGGTATCGGCGAGGACCATTCGCAACCGTCTCCATGAAGCTGGGCTACGGTCCCGCACACCGTTAGGCCGTCTTCCGCTCACGCCCCAACATCGTGCAGCCCGCCTCCAGTGGTGTCGCGACAGGCGTGAATGGAGGGACGAATGGAGACGTGTCGTCTTCAGCGATGAGAGTCGCTTCTGCCTTGGTGCCAATGATGGTCGTATGCGTGTTTGGCGCCGTGCAGGTGAGCGCCACAATCAGGACTGCATACGACCGAGGCACACAGGGCCAACACCCGGCATCATGGTGTGGGGAGCGATCTCCTACACTGGCCGTACACCACTGGTGAGCGTCGAGGGGACACTGAATAGTGCACGGTACATCCAAACCGTCATCGAACCCATCGTTCTACCATTCCTAGACCGGCAAGGGAACTTGCTGTTCCAACAGGACAATGCACGTCCGCATGTATCCCGTGCCACCCAACGTGCTCTAGAAGGTGTAAGTCAACTACCCTGGCCAGCAAGATCTCCGGATCTGTCCCCCATTGAGCATGTTTGGGACTGGATGAAGCGTCGTCTCACGCGGTCTGCACGTCCAGCACGAACGCGGGTCCAACTGAGGCGCCCGGTGGAAATGGCATGGCAAGCCGTTCCACAGGACTACATCCAGCATCTCTACGATCGTCTCCATGGGAGAATAGCAGCCTGCATTGCTGCGAAAGGTGGATATACACTGTACTAGTGCCGACATTGTGCATGCTCTGTTGCCTGTGTCTATGTGCCTGTGGTTCTGTCAGTGTGATCATGTGATGTATCTGACCCCAGGAATGTGTCAATAAAGTTTCCCCTTCCTGGGACAATGAATTCACGGTGTTCTTATTTCAATTTCCAGGAGCGTATATCCGGAAACTAATACCTGTTCAGATGTTGACCAGTCTGTCTTCTCATTCCCATCTGTTTGTTTTGTACAAGAAGACACTTCAAGCAGTGCTGCATGCAATTACCACGCATCAAATGTTCAAATGTGTGTGAAATCTTATGGGAATTAACTGCTACGGTCATCAGTCCCTAAGCTTACACACTGTTTAACCTAAACTATCCTAAGGACAAACACACACACCCATGCCCGAGGGAGGACTCGAACCTCCGCTGGGACCAGCCGCACAGTCCATGACTGCATACCACGCATTCTGAAGCACCATTTATACCTTCTTCACAGTGAATCAGGCACTCTTCGAAATACACCTGGCTTCATTCGCATTGTGTCACATGCATTGGCCACACGCTCCTGTATTGTCTGCACATTGTCGGTGAATTGGGTATACACCAATGTCTCAAAATATCCCCATAGCCTCAAAACTAACAAATAAAATTCTGGTGAACTGGAAGGTAATACTAGCGGGCTACCTCAATTAACTCATCGCCCATGGAACGTAGCAATGAGGTATTGTCTTATCATCAGTAGAAAATGGTGTCGTGCCCAGTTCTGCACAATCGACAGTTGTTGCCTTTTTGCAAGGCTAAGGTTCTCCAACAACGCTGGTAATTCATTGGGCAATCACTGGTTACACACAGCACTTGACAATCTCTCAAGTATGCGTCCCTGTCAGTCTGACACCCACAATACCTGCCTATACATCGATGCCGAAGCGATCGATTTGCTAATAAAAGTCGCTTTTTCCTGTACAGATATTAGAAGAAGCCTATGGGTTGTAAGAGTTTTCCTACAGCAATATTGCAAGCCCAGAAATTGATCATCTTAATAAATAAACGAATAATGTTTAAGCTAACGAAAATGTACGAAATATCACGACTGTAAGAGCAAGTTGAGCGCTGATAGGATGCCTTCCGATCTAGTTCTGTCGTAAGACCATGCTCTCAGGAAATTGTTCGTTTTCAGTTAATCTTTATTAATTGTGTCGATGTTATCAGGTTGTCCTGGTTAATAAATAAATACATCATAATTGCATTCCTCCTGAACCTTATCCCGAGTAATGTAGCTTCCCGCTTCTTCACCTAGAATAACAGGAAGCTGAATTGGACTTTACAGAGAACCCGAGTGCGCTGATACTGCTTCGAGAGCTTCTCTGCAAAACGATTCATTAAGGAAGTCTAGCACAACAAAATGGTTCAAATGGCTCTGAGCGCTATTGGACTTAACATCTGAGGTCATCAGTCCGCTAGACTTAACTACTTAAACCTAACTAACATAAGGACATCGCAAACATCGGGTCTAGTGAAGCAGGGGATACAACCCGTCGGCTTTGACCAATGACGTCATACATTAGTCATGGATAGTAATGTCTTCACTTCGAGGCATAGATAATAAAACAGTTCTGTGTTCCGGATAAGCGCTGTCATTGTACATTAAAATAATTATTCGTAATGATATTGAGAAAATTTGGAGTATTAGTTTGTTATTGCAGAACAATTTTTAGTGTCTTATTTTCGTTTATAGGAATGGACTTGTCTGTTTGTGGGTATGTAATTTTCGTTACTGTCTTGTCTAGGCGAGCTTCGGTTATTCCTCGATATTTCCGTGTGGTAAGTTCACTTTTCCATTTGATTCTTTCACAGTATTTCACTATTTTGATATTTCACTGTTTTATTCCACCAATATGTGTATTTTCGTGTTGTGAAGTACGTAATAGAAATTTCTCAGCTGAGGATCTTCTTTCGATTCCCAGCACTAATATCAGTACGACATTTTCGAATGTGTACTTGCTATATAACAGGTGAAACCCCCCGACACAACTAAAATTTGATCCCGTCCTTCACTTCACCTTTACACTGATGACACAACTAAAATTTGTACCCCGTCCTTCACTTCTCCTTTACACTGACGCTATATATGTCAATTGGTGAGCAAGATACAAATGTTGCGTACAGCTATGTAGCTCAAGTAACTAAGGGATACTATTAGCGTCCAAGGCAACAAGAAAACTGTAACCCATTGTGAAGTACGGGATACAAATTGTACATGGGTCGTCTTCTTGTCTCCGTGTAGTTCAATTGAGGTACAGGTTGCAAATGTAACGTACGTCTATTTCCATCTTTTCGTTACCAGTGTACATATATAGAGGTCAACGGAAGTCTAGTATACATATATTACATACGTAGGTCCTTCTGTCATCAGTAGTACTGATATGTACGTAAGAAAAGACTGTTAGTAATAGCAGAGATGAAATAAACAACACATCTACAATTTGTATCCCGTGTTCCAATTAGGGTTTACTGAAGCGGAGGATACATCGTTCATGTGAAGAACAGGACAGTAATGCTAGTGAAAACGAAGAAATCGACTTACGACAAACTCTTATTCCGTACTGTACTTAAGCAACACGCTTCGAATGATCTTTTCATTTGTATCCGGTGTTTCATTTACGGTTTAGTGAAGCAGGGTATACTTAGTTCAAGTGAACAACAGGACCGCAATGCTAGTTAAAACCAAGAAATACGATTAACTTGTATCCCGTACTGCACTTGAGCAATACAGTTCGAAAGAGTTTCGAGATACAACTGACATACATGTAACGTGATGTATTCTTTGCTACTAATATATTTTACTCATTTATTTCCATTGTATTTTGCGGAGAAATACTAAGATACAAAAACGCGATATAATTAACGTGAAAACTCTACTCGCCCTTATATATGCGAAGTACAGTTTTTCTCTCTTGCATTCCTTTGTTTCTGAACATTCTTCTCAGCTCTTTCATCTTTGTAATACATGCTCTCTGGCCAGTTCTGACGTCACTGGTCAAAGCCGACGGGTTGTATTCCCTGCTAAACTAGACCCCAAACATCCATGCCCGAGGCAGAATTCGAACCTGCGATCGTAACAGCAGCACAGTTCCGGACTGAAGCGCCTAGAATCGCACGGCCACAGCGGCCGGCTCTAGCACAACACTGCAAGCGTCTTCCAAGCAAAATGTCTTCCCTGTACGGGAATGTACGCACTGGATGAAGGAATACAGGTTGCAGACACATGTTTGACAACGTATGGAAGTTTGGGACTGGCCGTGATTCGTGCACAGACAGCCAAATGGTAAGGTGGCTTCTCGCGATAAGCGGGAAATCTTGGTTAGAGTCCTGGTCCGGCACAAATGTTCACTGACGTCATTCCATTCTAAAGCTGATTGTTGTCCATGTTTGCCATTGCGAACACATTTAATGTATAAGTTAGTACAAGGACGGTTTGTCTTAATCTCCACGGAATTTGAGTGAAAAGGCACGGCCGATCATACCCTGCTGGCAACACTTAAGAAGACGCCATCCCGACTCTCTTAGACAGCTGCGATCGACGTCAGTCGTTATGATAGCATATGGCGTTCATGATATACATCTTTGATATTTGGCGGCCATCTTACGACGTCTCCATGGTAACGGAGACCGAAGATAGCATATTCAGGACAGAAGAGAGCGCCTATGTTCTACTACGAGGGTCGTTAAATAAGTAATACCCCACACTTTTTTAAAAAAAATCCATTAATATACATGTACAAACGTCCTTGTTGGTGCTTCCCATTTGATGTTTGTTCTCTGCGCCGGTGAAGTTTCGAACCGTTCTGGCCAGTAGCAGAGCCGTAGTACAGCTTCAAAATCGCGTTTACGTACGACTCACGTGACCAACAGCGCGCTGTTATTGAATTCTTGTGTGTAGAAAAGGGCACCATAGTGAACATCCATAACCGTTTGTGTGCAGTGTATGGCGATGATGCAGTTGATAGCAGTTGGACGATAGGTAACGAAAGTTACAGCCTCACGAAATGCAGAAACAGAGCTCCATGATCAGCCACGCTCGCACCACAACTCGACAATTGGCTCTACAGTTGTCGGTCAGCATTGTAAGTGCGTCTCCAGTGGTCGAGACTCTCGGATATTCAAAGAGTTGCTCACGATGGGTTCCGCGAATGCTCACAGCTGACCACAAGATTCAAAGAAAGGCCATTTCATCTGAATTATTGGAGCGTTTTGAGACCGACGGAGAGGCCATTTTGTCACGTATCGTTACGGAGGACGAAAGCTAGGTGCATGACTTTGCACCGTAAACAAAATGGCAGTCCATTCACCACAAAATAATAAATTCAAGACAACAGGCTCCACCGGAAAATTCATGGAGACAGTCTTCTGGGATTGGGATGGCGTTATTCTCGTGGATGTGATGCCAAGAGGGTCAACCATCAATTCAGAGGCATACGTGAAGACTCTGAATAAACTCATGACCCGTTTCCGACGTGTTGGATCGGAGAAGAATCCAGCAGATATCTTGCTCCAACATGATAATGCACGCCCACACACACCCGGGAACACATGACCAAACTGGGCTGGGCATCATTGCCTCATCCACCCATAGTCCAGACCTGGCACCCTCGGACCTCCTACTCTTTAGGCCGCTTAAAGATTCTCTAGGGGGGAACACACCCTGAGGATGACAAGAGTTTCAGTCATGCAGTGAAAACATGGCTACGCCTGCAAAACAAGAGCTTTTACCAGCAGGCGATACATGCTCTTCGACAATGTTGGCGTACGGCCATACAGCGTGATGGAGACTAAGTAGAAAAGAAGGACATGAACAAGACATGTTGATGTATATTGTCACCAAATTCTGACTCTTAACAATAAATATGTTTTGAGAAAAAAAAATGTGGGGCATTACTTACTGAACGACCCTCATAAATTTCTATATAATACGGCATGGAGTGTAATTTTTGCATAAGTATCATAGATGATAATTATTTACTCAAATCCATTAGGTTATTCTATTCACACATTCTATTCATTAAATAGCCGATGCTATGGATATATCACAATGGTTAAATAAAATATTTCCATTAGATGGAAATCAGAGAAATAATTTTTAAATAATCTTATTACAGTTACGCACTAGTTCTAGCACTCTGTTCTGTCCATGGGCACTACTTTTTTATAATGGTCCACTTTTAGATTAACTGTATCTTAAAAATGACACGTAATTATGCAAATCGTTCCTCATTGGCTGACGTTGACGTTATACGGCACAAACGCGCCCTCAGCAGATCTATATAACGCAATGCTGCCTAGCCAACAGCAACAGTTTCAGCGACTGGGGTCTACTGGCTGTTCTGGACATGGGTAACGAATCTTCGATTTAGCAAGAGCAAATTACTTTATTGTAAGTCACTGATTTATTTATGGTACTAGACAGTGCTATTCTGAAGATGGCCTAACACTAGAACGAAACCTGTCATTTTAAACAAAATAATCATTGCGATCTAGAGTGTTTTTCACCAATTTTGCATAGGTTACAAGATCACTATTCTCCGAAAAATTGCGAAAGATTTTACATACATTATTCCTTTTATACAATTCTCTGAGGACTCGCTGGATAAACAGAGACGTTTCTGGAGAGTGGGGGGGGGGGGGGGGGGTACTTGGAACGGCTGGAAGCACGAGATAATTTTATTGAGTCATATCGCCGAGAGTCCATGCACGAATACTTATTACTTACACAGTTAGGGCCGATCAAATTGAACACCCCCTCCTAATAAGTTAATCAGGTTATAGAAAGTGGCAAAACAGAGTGCCTGAAATGTACCTGCCTGGAGTTCGATTGTGGGGACTTACCGAGAGTGCCGATCTCCCAGAGGACGATGGCGTAGGCCCACACGTCGCTCTTGCTGGAGTAGAGGTTGTCGCGGATGGCCTCGACGCTGAGCCAGCGCAGCGGCACCTTCTTGCCGCGCGTGTTCACGTAGATGCCCGACCGCGACAGCCCGAAGTCGGAGATCTTGAGCGTCTTGTGCTCGTCGATGAGGATGTTTCGCGCCGCCAGGTCCCTGCGCACACCAAATCACACCGACAGCTTCACTATGTGTCCCACACGCTACAGAAAGCACTCGCGTGACTTATACCAGTGAGCAGCTAAATTGGATTTATCCTAGAAGCTATAGCTAACGGAGTCGAGGACTTTGGTCGTGGACTCCTTGTGACATAGTACTCACTGCCGTTTCGATCAATCACAGCAGGCCTTAGTTCGCGAACATTGGTCATACGAAAAGTCAAGCCGTACTAGATGTGCTCGATAGAAAAAAACGTCTCGTGCATTGAGAAGTGTCGAGATGACTACGTTCGAGCCAAGTAGACCTGTGCATCCTTTCTGAACTCATTGATCTTTCATTTTGCGAGTCAGTGTGTACAGGTGGTTAACGGGAAAATCATTTTATTACTACAGTCACCTGAATCCTACAGATGAAGCATAACTATGAGTGGATCCTTGAGAAGTAGGTACAGCATGAAGACTGGGGAAAGTCTGGAGCGTCATTCAAAAGTGTTCAAATGCGTCTGAAATCTTATGGGACTTAACTGCTAAGGCCATCAGTCCCAAAGCTTACACACTACTTAACATAAATTATTCTAAGGACAAAACACACACCCATGCCCGAGGGAGGACTCGAACCTCCGTCGGGACCAGCCGCACAGTCCATGACTGCAGCGCCTAAGACCACTCGGCTAATCCTGCGCAGCGGAGCGTCATTCTAACTATTCAAATTTGATCATCATCTGACTGCTAACACTATGTAAATCGACCGATTGGACAGGAGAGTGCCAGCGTAATTAGTTTTCTAGTGTATGACGTGCCAGACTGACCACAAAATAATTTGGTGGTTGGCTGATTCGGGGTAGGGGACTAAACAGCGAGGTAATCGGTACCATCAGATTAGGGAAGTGTGGCCTTTCACAAGAACCATTACGGCATGTATCTGAACCGATTTGGGGAAATCACGAAAAATGTAAACCAGGATGGCTGGACACGCGTTTGAACAGCCGTCCTCCAGAATGCGATTCTAATGTGCTAATCACTGCTCCACTTCGCTCGGTATAATTTGGTGCCCAACATATGCCAGCGAAGCACACAGCCACATTAGAGGCAAAGTGACAAAACTGTGCCTATGTTGTGTAGGAGTGGCCAAACATTAAGGTAGCCATTACAAATAAGTTTTTAAGAAGTCACAGTAACCGTAACAACATGTTACCAACCAATGCTGCATGCCATCTGTTTCACGCACTCATATTGCCATGGAATTTACAAGTTATTTCTGCACATCACTATTCGTGCTGGGAAGATGTCGAAATTCTAGAGTCGACTTCATCTTCTTGGAACGTGGGTGTGCAAGAAGCAGCTGCACATCATTTGTGGAAGAATTTAATTGACAGGGACAGCAGATTTAGCCTGGATAAATTGTGGAATCCGGCACTTTCTTTAACAAAATCGCAAACACGTCGCTACAGTGAAGCTCATAATGACATATTGATGTACCAGCATGGATCGACCGTATACCCACAAATTCTGTTTATGAATACTCTATGACGTCAATCAATGCATCTGGAGCTTGTCTGTTTGCAGTCTCATACGCAACAGCGCGGTGTGCATGTTTAAAAGACACTGAGCGAATGCTGTAGCTTCAGTCTATCGGGTCATTCTGAAGATGGCCAAAAGGAATACTGCAGCTAATATTGCATGACATTTTATGGATCATTTACTGCACCACGAAGACACTCAGTTACACAGGATGATTCACAATCCCTATTACAGGCTTCTGTGGGTTGTAGAAGGGATTTAGTAGAAAAAGTTTTGATTCGGAATCCATGTTGGAAAATGAAGCGTTTGGATATCAAGTAAGTTTGAACATCGCACCACTTTCGAATGTCGCGCTTCATGATTCTGTACGTAATGGCAGACTTGCACAACATGTGAATGGATAATGCTTTCCGGATCGCCTCAGTCCATCACATACTATTTTAGCCGGACTGAAACATCTGCGATAAACTGGTACGTACGGTACTAGGGGGTTTGACTGTGGTGCTCCACGGACACCCACAGGGGTTTGTATACCTTGTATCTGTATCTTCGCAGATACATCTCGTACTGCACACACGTAAGAGCTCTTTGTGTCAACTGAGTGCGTGCGGCGAAGTGGCTGATATGAAAGTGGCAGATATGAAAGTGAGACGACCTTCAAACTTACATCAAATCCAAACAGTATATTGCCGGGGAAGGGTCCTTATCGAAACTTTATTACCAAGTCCCCTCGCCAAACAGGCATTTAATAGGAACTGTGAAACACCCTACATAAAGGATCTTTAGAGTGTCACCTGTTCCTACAGAAGGTAATAGCCATCAAAACTCGTAGAAAAATTCCTATAATGATACTTGCGTAAACCAGTATATATAGGGGTCGTTGAAGATGTGCTGTTTACAGTCAGAAATATACTTATAGACTAGGGAAGACTCACAAGAGATGGCATAGTAAATTATAGCAGTATACCCGGGCGGGAAGATTGAAATCCTAGAGCAATCATGGTGAGACATGAGGATCGCTTTAGAGTCAGTATATAGGCGGGAAATATCGGTGACAAACTCACAAGGCCATACAATTTTGGCAAAGAGATTAACAGGCTGGGTGTATCACCGATTTCTGTGCAGTAAATTACCAGCGCTGTAGGAGAAAGATAACGACTGTAGTTTGCAATCCATTTTGTACGGATTTTGCGACAGTACCTCACCGCGATGTTTTAAATGTTATGATGGATTAGCCGAGGAGGAAAACTCATTTTCTTAGATCTCTCCATACACAAGAGAAACAAACAAAAATGAGTTCACGGTTTATAGCCAACGGACAATCACCAGAACCGACAATCGGCAATCGAATCATCCCATGACTCATAAAGACGCCAGTTTCAGACATTTATTGCATAGACTGAACACAACACCCATGAATAAGAATTATTACACATAAGAACTGAACACAATAATACGTATTGCAGGGGGAATGAGTCTGATACAAAGACAGTAGACAAAATAAACAACAAAATACAAAAACAGTCAACACAAATGGTTCAAATGGCTCTACGCACTGTGGGACTTAACATCTGAGGTCATCAGTCCCCTAGACTTAGAACTACTTAAACCTAACTAACCTAAGGACATCACACACACCCATGCCCGAGGCAGGATTCGAACCTGCGACTGTAGCAGCAGCGCGGTTCCGGACTGAAGCTCCTGCGACTGCTCGACCACAGTGGCCGGCCAGGCAACACATAATCGCGATACGTACACACACACACACACACACACACACACACACACACACACACACAGTGAGTGAGAGAGAGAGAGAGAGAGAGAGAGAGAGAGAGAGAGTGAGTGAGACGCAACACAAATCAGCAGACAGTAAGCAATAAATGGCACGGAATGATATGCAACAACAAAGACACACAGTGTGGGCAATATACTCGAAAGACAAGGACTTAGTATACAGAACCAACACCACAATACATAACAGACTTGCTAACTAAGCACGACAAACGTCAACAATACTTCAGTCTGCGCACCACATCCCAAACAAACATTCCCCAAATAAATGAGCACTACACAGCCACAACACATAATGGCGGAGAAAATTCTATGCTTGCCGAATGAACTGTCGACAATGCACAATTAACAACGAAAGAGAATGAAATAAGCGTGTAACCTCGACACAAACAAAGTGAAAACAGAAAACATCAAAAACTGTGACACCCTAAATAAAACGATAAACATTGATTTTCGGTCGGAAAAGCACAATTAAAAATAAAAATAACGTTTTGCTGTTTGCAGATGACAATCTGCAGACTGCGTAGTAGACCTAGAATTACTGGAACAAATATCCAATAGTTCATTTGAGTTACGTAAGCAAATGCATACATCCACTTTATTTCCAAATATATGAAAATCTCGAACCTTTGGGCATATCGTAAATAAACAGCACAGAATGCCTCAACTCAGCGAATATGTGTCAGCTCTGTACTGTATGCAAACCAATGTAAAATATTTGACAATAATCGCTCATTTTTCGAATGTAAATATTTTGTACCAAATATTCTTTAATGACTGACAAGGAACAATAATTCTGCAGAAGCAAAATAGACAAATAAACCCACTGCAGCTAGCACAACAAGTTCTGAAACATGTGTGTGTGAAAAGTAAACTACAAAGGTGTTAGCATAAGGTGGAATCCTTCCCCAATGATGAAATCCGAATAGAACCGGGTATATTTGAAGGAATGTGTGATTCACTGCGAAAAATGGCTGAAGGATGTGTCAGGGTGCGTATAAACCATATACTGAGCTGCCTATAGTGTCTTCTTCTACGTAGCAGACAGATGGACGTGAGAGAGCAGATTGGGCCGTACCTCGACAGGTATTTGGTATCGGGACATATCATTATAGAAACTTTTTTCTAGTTTTCAGAAATATTGCGTTCTGTGTATGTGATACCCTGTCCGTTACTAATTAGAGTGTAACAGCCACATTGATCAATAACAACAGGAACTGTTAAAACGTTGGCTGTAACAAGTCTGAGGGAGACAGGTTGTGAATTCGTTAAGTTGTAAGTCCCCCATTGTGTGTTTCTGTACTAAATTTAGCTCGAATTTACCTCCAACTCTGTAAAACGTATACATATTACCAAACTATGGAAACGAAAACTGTTATCCAGCTGAAACTCGTATTCTAAAGCAGACCCTAATTTGAATCGAATTATAACTGGTCTGAATAAAAATTGTCTTTATTTAAATGCGCAAATGAATTAAAACAAGGTTCTGGCCTTAATCAAAGTTTCCACTTACCTCGCGTCTTCACATTATTGTTGCAGGTTTCTCGAAAGCACAACAGCACAAGCAGGCAGCGGCTAAGTTAGATTTCTATTTTTTAATACAATTTCCAAACAGTATTCAAACGGTTACATACCATGTGGTAATGCTTAATGATACACATTCTTCAGAAAGTGGCATCGGGAGAGCAACTATTGCCATTAAATGATACTTCAAGACCACGATTTTAGAATGAAGTATGTATTCAAAAAGACAGAGTAAAACTTCACGTGATCTTCACAAGTGCAAAGTATCATTGGTCTGAACAATATTATATGCTGAACAAAGTGATCAATGATTTATGAACAGTATAATGCTAACAGAGAGTTTCTATAGAAACCAAACAGCTTAATCAGTAAATACATTAACGCATGACATGGGAATGCGGGATCGTCTTTCTCTCAGCACGTAAACAACGTTAACTAGCTGACAATAATCATTTCGACAAACTAGCTGCATAGTGCTGCAAACTTATCTCAAACTTCTTCTCCTCAAAAAATTGCCTTATTAAAAATTTATTTTCTTTTCGCCTTCCAATATATATATATATATATATATATATATATATATATATATATATATATATATATATATACACATCATATTCATCACTCTTCATCTAACAGATACAGTCACAAGTCAACACAGCACTACCGAATACGTCCATCTCCTACCACACTTCAACTACACTGAAGCGCCGAAGAATCTGGTATAGGCATGCGTATTCAGATATTGAGATATGTAAACAGGCAGAATACGGCGCTGGTGTCGGAAACGCCTATGTAAGACAATAAATATCTGGCGCAGTTGTTAGATCGGCTACTGCTGCTATAATGGCAGGTTATAAAGATTTAAGTGTGTTTGCATATGGTGTCATAGGTGGCGCACGAGCGATGGGACAGAGCATCTCCGAGGTAGCGATGAAGTGGGGATTTTCCCGTACAACCATTTCACTAGAGTACCGTGAATATCACGAATCCGGTGAAACATCAAATCTCCGACATTGCTGCGGCTGCAAAGAGATCCTGCAGGAAGGGGATCGACGGCGACTGAAGAGAAAATTTGAACGTGACAGAAGTGCAACCCTTCTGCAAATTTCTACAGATTTCAATGCTGGGTCATGAACTAGAGTCAGCATGCGAACCATTCAACGTAACATAATCGATATGGGCTTTCGGAGCCGAAGGCCCACTCGTGTACCCTCGATGACTGCACGACACAAAGCTTTGCGCCTCGCGTGGGCCCGTCAACACCGAGAATGGACTGTAGATGACTGGAAACATGTTTCCTGGTCGGACGAGTCTCGTTTCAAATTGTATCGAGCGTATGGACGTGAACGGGTATGGAGACAAGCTCATGAATCCATGAACCCTGCATGTCAGCAGGGGTCTGATCATGCTGGTGGAGGCTCTGTAATAGTGTGACCGTGTGCTGCTGGAGTGATATGGGACCCCTGATACGTCCAGATACGACTCTGACAAGTGACACGTACGTAAACATCCTGTCTTCTCACCTCCTTCCGTTCATGTCCATTGATCATTCCGAGGGACTAGGGCAATTTCAGCAGAACAATGCGAGCCCTCACCCCTCCAGAATTGCTACAGAGTGGCTCCAGGGACACTCTTCTGTGTTTAAACACTTCCGCTGGCCACCAGACTCCCCACACATGAACATTATTGAGCATATCTGGGATGCCTTCCAGCGTGCTGTTCAGAAGAGATTCCCACCCCTCGTACGGATTTATGGACAGCCCTGCAGGATTCTTGGTGTCATTTCCCTCCAGAACTACTTCAGACATGAGTGTAGTCCAAGCTACGTCGTGTTGCGGAACTTCTGCGCGCTCGCCGGGGCCTTACACGATATTAGGCAGGTGTACCAGTTTCTTTGATTCTTCAGACTAGGAATATTTCAGAGTAGGAATGTATCAGGAATGTATCAGAAGCAAAGACTGTGCCACAACAAGACCAAAGATTGTTTAACTGTAACGTTACTTGCTCTCTCTCTCTGATGTGCATAGCGATAGCTTACAAAAACCGAAATGACATGCCATTCTTACAAAGTGAGATTTAACAGTGTTACAGATCTAAACCGAAAACCGAATTTACCGAAAAGCAACGTTAAAAGCTCTAACTGATATCAGATGCCGTGCCCACCTGTGCGTGATGTGCCGCTGCTCGAGGTGGGCCATGCCACGCGCGATCTGCACGGCAAAGCTCTGCAGCTCCGCCGGGTCCAGCACATAGTCGAGCCCGTGGCCCAGGCGCCCCGGACAGGGACTCCGCTCCGTTGGGGTGGACGGCGCGCCGCCCTCGCTGCTCACCAGGCTCCACTCGGCTGCAACACGCGACACACCACACCTGTCACCGTCAGCTGTCACCGCTACCGCGCACACTCTTCGAATGGGTAGAAAATTGAGATACTAGCAGTCGGTTTTACCAGTGACAAAGCGCACATGCGAAAAAAATGATTCAAATGGCTCTAAGCACTATGGTACTTCTGAGGTGATCAGTCCCCTAGACTTAGAACTACTTAAACCTAACTAACCTATGGATATCACACACATCCATGCCCGAGGCATGCATAGCAGCAGCGCGGTTTCGGGCTGAAGCGCCTAGAACCGCTCCGCCGCAGTGGCCGGCCACGCATGCGACAGATACCATAAACAACATCGATTCAGTCGGTTCTCTGTCGTAGTATGGGTCGTAAACCCATTGCAAAAGTGGCACCTTTGTGGGGTATTCGATTTTTTCTGTTTCCGGTAAATAGTTCAGGAACTTCTTGTGATAACCATTTACATGTTGATAAGCACACATATTCGTAGCTGCGCACCGCAGTCTCCACTGTAGCTAGATAGCTAAAGAGCATTTTCCGATAGTAGCTTCCTTTTCTTTCAGATAAATATTTGTTTTTTAGCTCGTGCTGCGTATCGTGGCCTCCGCTACAGCAGTAGCTTCGGTTGGTTTCCGATAAGTACTTAAAGTTGTTCTTGTCAAACACTTTTGGATTTACTGCTGACATGCACATACTATGGTGATTCAAAAGCCATGTCCTACACGACAAAGCGTATATCGGTGATTCAATAGCATTCATAGGACGAATTCGTATTCATAGATGTCACAGGAACGTCCATTTCAAGAGAAAACGCCCGATAAATCAGGGCTCTAAAATGCATAACACAAAAGCTATGAAAACTTCATCTGTGAAACAAATTTCTTCTACTGAAGCCGGCCGCGGTGGCCGTGCGGTTCTAGGCGCTTTAGTCCAGAACCGCGGGACTGCTACGGTCACAGGTTCGAAAGTTGCCCCGGGCATGGATGTGTGTGATGTCCTTAGGTTAGTTAGGTTTACGTAGCTCTAAGTTCTAGTGGACTGATGACCATAGATGTTAAATCCCATAGTGCTCAGAGCCATTTGAACCATGTTTTGAACCATTTTTCTTCTACTGAAACCTCTTTCCTTTCCGTATTTTCGGAAGTTGTAGTATAGACCAAAACTAGAAAAACAGTCCGATGAACATGGACTCTAGAGTGCATATCGTAAGAAGTATGAGAATTTGTTGATCTTCGCTACTGTGAAATTCACCTGTTCTAATAGACAAGTGCTCTTAGCTCTTAAGGTATGCATCTTACGGCCTATGTTTGCGAGTCAGTTTTTTCTTATATTGGTCTCTTGTGCCCCATCCCAACATATGTAAAGCAAAAAGTATATTTTTCGATACTAATTTCTATCTCAAATGTGCAACAAGTTGTTCGTAGATCGATGTTCCGGTGTGGCATTACGTGGCGCCATCGTATAAATGTCGTGGTTCTTGAAGGCAGTCTTATATCTCTACGACACAAGGGCGAGATTCTATAACCAGTAATGGGTCCGCATCGGCAATATTTCGGTGACATATTCATGTTGATGGATGATAACTGAAGTACTCATCGTGCTGTTCTCGTGAAAACGCATCTTCAGCATCCTAGGGTCACCATAATAGAGTGCTCTGCGTGCTGCCTGTACCTCGTACATGAACTCAATCGAACATGTGCGCCGTCGATTAGTACGACCAGTTTGTGGACGTCGATAACGACTACATATTGTCCGCGACTTCGCAGAATCGCGATAGAAGAGTGGGGCTGTTTGGACGAGGGCTGGCTTGATGCTCTCATCGATGGTACGCCACGACGTATTCAAGCCTGCAGCCGATCAAGGGGTCTTTCCACCACGTACTGACGATGCTCAGGAGTGTTGTGAAAAAACTCCACATGCTAAACAGACGACGCTGTCATTACACAAATGTTTTTCTTTTGGATCTTGTGATCTCAACACATTGCAAATGAGTATTCACGCAAGCTTCATAACGAATTCTTGTTTCTTTGTGCCATGCATTTCGAAATAAAGAGATGATGCAAGACTTTTGTTGATATACGTATACGGTTGTGTGAGATTTGAGTAGAACTGAAGTCATATTCTGCTGTTCACTCGTAAATATATGATTAACGGGTGCCCACTTACTGGCCCGCACTCAACGGCTTGGAGTGATAGTTTTCAGAGCTATAGGGCGAGCTTTCTAAATTAACTTGTGACTTTGTAAAGTGGGCGATTTTCGATGCACGTTAGAGAAACGAGTTTTCAGTAACTCATCCGAATATTAGGGCACTTAAACTCGCGACATTCCCACTCAATGACTTTCTTTAATATTTTCTGGGATAGATTTTCTTTCGTTCAAATGCTTCATGTGTTGTGGCTTTTTTATATCATGCGCTTTACGCATAAATATTGTTTATGCCATGGCGGCTTAACTATTTTTCGGAAGCAATTATATGTTTTTCTAATCAGTCATTCCCCAAATCAGTATAATTTCCTTGCTTTAGTGTTGTGTGATGTCCTTAGTTTAGTTAGGTTTAAGTAGTTCTAAGTTCTAGGGGACTAATGACCATAGATGTTAAGTCCCATAGTGCACAGAGCCATTTGAACCATTTGTGAACCTTGCCTTTATTTATCTAATCGTGGCGTTTTTACGCACAAATTGCTGTTTCAGTCGGTATCACCCTATTCCAGATCTTAACCTTCAGCAGAGCTAATAATTTTTTCTACAATTAGGCCTATTTCTACGATTGACGCTGCGTCATTCAGAAAATACTGTGAGCAGAAGGGTCCGTCTTTCGATGCGTGTTTCTTTCTGAACAGGAAATAAAGCAGTTGTTTTAGTTGCTGAAGGAGCTGGTGTTCATCACTTATACAGTGCGAGACTACTTTACGTCTACTCTTTGTAATAAACCTGGCCCAGTGTGCCTGAACGAAGCAACTCTGATATAAGCACACTTTCTTCTACATTGCTCACGTAAATTCTGCTGTTTATTACAATTTGTTTTGTTCACGCAAATCAGTTAACTATTTGCTGCTTCCGGTATACATACGTTGTGCAAAGTAAATCTCTCCTGCTCTTGTTCAAAGTTCACTAGAGGTGCAGTCAGACCGCTTTACCATGCACGTTAATATGTAAAAACATTATATATGACAGAGCTTACAATTTCAGGGAACATTTAGGATATAGATTTGCATTTAATCCATATTGCACAAATGAACAGACAGCTTACATGGTCAAAACCGACGATTAGTGTCGGAACTCCATACAGTAACGAAAGAGCAGTAGAAACGCAAACTGAAAATATCTGGCGGAAACCCCTCGGTCCAACAGTAAGAGACTGAAGCTTTACTGCCAAAAATAATCGTTGCATCCGATGAAGTCCGCTTTTAATTTAACGCACAGGTAATGCTTACCCTGAATGTATAATTTTCTGGGTAACTAGGCTAAGTCATCTTCTTCTATGGTATGCGGCCGTTCGATCTCCCTGCTGGGATTTTTATTCGTGAGTCCAGCACTGGCTGAACAGTGAAGACTCCTTGAGAAGTTTCCAGCAGAGGAGCCGAAGCGTCGAATGTGGATGAAGAATTTGGAAGAGAAAAATGACACGATCTAATAACCCAGAAGATTTTACCTTAAATGCCTTACAGTGCTAACATCATTGTGTGCTGCCTAACTTCACCAAGTGAGGCGCAAATCCAGCCCCATAAAACTTTCGACAAGGCGTATATAATTTTTTTTAACTTTCGTATGAGCTATACCGATCCGTTAGCGTCTCAGCAGCGTGCCTGTGAATTCCTTCGTGGTGTGCTACATGCATTAAGAAGACTCTTACCAGTCAATCCTTTCATTTAGTCAAGATGAGCCATAAATTTCTTTTTCCCCATTTCGAGTCAGTACCTACTCATTTACTATTCGACGTACACATTTAACCAACAGCATTATTCTATACCACTGTATTTCAGAAGCTTCTGTTTGCGTGAATTTCCTACCGTTCACCTTTCACTTCCATAGAAGGCTACAAGCCACACAAATATCTTCAGAAAAAACTTTCTAGCTTTATACTAGACGTTAACGAATCCATCTTCTTCAGGAAAACTTTTCTTGCCATTGCCAGACTGCAGTTTCTCTCTTCCCTACTTCGGCCATCATCAGTTATAAGGGTCAATCAAAAACTTTCCGTGGGAGGCTACATTAACCCCTCGCCCACATTTCAGTGCTTATACAGCCGCATATCAGTTGCGTTGCGCTGCTGATATGCGCCAGCGAAGCTCTCAAAGGGAAAAGTTTTGATCGCCTCCTGAATTTTTCTGCCCTAATATAAAACTTACTTCTTTTAGTGTCTCATTTTCTAATCTAATTCTCTCAGCTCGCCTGATTTACTTCAACTACATTACATTTCCTACTTTCATTGATGTTCATTTTAAAATCTCTTTTCAAGACATTCCGTTGAACTGCTCTTCCAAGTCCTTAGCTGTCTCTGACATAATTACAATGTCATCGGCAAAGAGCAATAATTTTATTTCTTGTCACTGAACTTTAATGTCACTTTCACATTTCTCCTTGCTTTTCTTCAGTGCTTCCTCAGTGTACAGACAGAATAAAAAGTTTCAAACAACACTTCACGCCCTGTATTTTGTCCCTGATACGTCCAAAATTTCAAAGAGTGCAGTCAAGTCTACATGGCTAAATTTTCCCCTAAATCAATAAATGCTATAAACGTGCATTTGCCAATCTGTCTTCTAAGATAAGTCGCAAGGTCAGTATTGCCTCGCGTGTTCCTCCATTTCCCAGGAACTCAAAATGATCTTCCCGGAGGTCAGCTTCTACCAGTTTTTCCATTCTTCTGTAAATAATTCCTATAAATACACTCCTGGAAATTGAAATAAGAACACCGTGAATTCATTGTCCCAGGAAGGGGAAACTTTATTGACACATTCCTGGGGTCAGATACATCACATGATCACACTGACATAACCACAGGCACATAGACACAGGCAACAGAGCATGCACAATCTCGGCACTAGTACAGTGTATATCCACCTTTCGCAGCAATGCAGGCTGCTATTCTCCCATGGAGACGATCGTAGAGATGCTGGATGTAGTCCTGTGGAACGGCTTGCCATGCCATTTCCACCTGGCGCCTCAGTTGGACCAGCGTTCGTGCTGGACGTGCAGACCGCGTGAGACGACGCTTCATCCAGTCCCAAACATGCTCAATGGGGGACAGATCCGGAGATCTTGCTGGCCAGGGTAGTTGACTTACACCTTCTAGAGCACGTTGGGTGGCACGGGATACATGCGGACGTGCATTGTCCTGTTGGAACAGCAAGTTCCCTTGCCGGTCTAGGAATGGTAGAACGATGGGTTCGATGACGGTTTGGTTGTACCGTGCACTATTCAGTGTCCCCTCGACGATCACCAGTGGTGTACGACCAGTGTAGGAGATAGCTCCCCACACCATGATGCTGGGTGTTGGTCCTGTGTGCCTCGGTCGTATGCAGTCCTGATTGTGGCGCTCACCTGCACGGCGCCAAACACGCACACGACCATCATTGGCACCAAGGCAGAAGCGACTCTCATCGCTGAAGACGACACGTCTCCATTCGTCCCTCCATTCACGCCTGTCGCGACACCACTGGAGGCGGGCTGCACGATGTTGGGGCGTGAGCGGAAGACGGCCTAACGGTGTGCGGGACCGTAGCCCAGCTTCATGGAGACGGTTGCGAATGGTCCTCGCCGATACCCCAGGAGCAACAGTGTCCCTAATTTGCTGGGAAGTGGCGGTGCGTCCCCTACGGCACTGCGTAGGATCCTACGGTCTTGGCGTGCATCCGTGCGTCGCTGCGGTCTGGTCCCAGGTCGACGGGCACGTGCACCTTCCGCCGACCACTGGCGACAACATCGATGTACTGTGGAGACCTCACGCCCCACGTGTTGAGCAATTCGGCGGTACGTCCACCCGGCCTCCCGCATGCCCACTATACGCCCTCGCTCAAAGTCCGTCAACTGCACATACGGTTCACGTCCACGCTGTCGCGGCATGCTACCAGTGTTAAAGACTGCGATGGAGCTCCGTATGCCACGGCAAACTGGCTGACACTGACGGCGGCAGTGCACAAATGCTGCGCAGCTAGCGCCATTCGACGGCCAACACCGCGGTTCCTGGTGTGTCCGCTGTGCCGTGCGTGTGATCATTGCTTGTACAGCCCTCTCGCAGTGTCCGGAGCAAGTATGGTGGGTCTGACACACCGGTGTCAATGTGTTCTTTTTTCCATTTCCAGGAGTGTATTTTGAACCGTGCCTCGGCAGTATTCACGCACGTCAGTACGTACCTTATTGGAATTGGAACCATTACATTCTTCCTTAAGTCTGACAGTATTTCGTTTGTGTCACACGTCTTGCACATTGGGTGCAATAATTTTGTCATGGCTGTCTCTGCCAAGGACGTCGTATCTCTGAGGGAACATCGTCTGTGTGCTCCAGCGACCTTGTTTCCATCACAAAGGTCTCTCAATGTTCTCTTGAATTGTTCTTGCAGTATCATATTCCCAGTCTGATTTCCATGTGCTTCAAACGACTGCAGTATCGTACTTGAATTGTTTTCAGATTTGTTATGTCCTCTGTATGTGTTTGCACTTTCGTCAGGCACAAGGTTCTACAGATTTTACGCGTTTCAGAATAAATATGTGATTCTACCTGACAATGAGAACTATGTTTTCGAAGTTCAAATATGAATGTATTCATCGTCAAAACCAGTACGGTTCTGAAGCAAGCACGTTAACTTATGTGCAGTATGTATTTGACCAACTCCCATTCACGGAAGAGAAGGTGGATTTCGTACGGAATGAGGAAAGAAGAAATCTGTGGACACTTACAGTAAACAGAGTAGACATAAAGCACGAAGGAAAAATGTGTTTCCAGCTGACTAGTAAATTTCTCTGTAGACGCTATCATACTTTTCGAACCCCTTTCTCACAAGCAAAGTTAGATAACAGCTGTGAGGGATGCCTGTCGTTATAAATATTTGCCTGTTTCCTTTATTCACATTCGGTCTTAAAGTTACATGTGACTGCTTTCGCTTGTTCCTCTAGATGTCATTCGTACCATCGAGTATTTCAATTAAGTGATTTTTGGACGCACTACGTTCATTTAAGATTTATTGCATATGACCAACAGATTTTACGAAACCTACTGGTACCAGACCTTGCTGTTAATGTAAAATCTCGCCAATTTATTTGCCATGGTTGTTCTAATATATGATGTCAGTTTCAATGTTATTACGTTTCAGAACGTCAGGCTTTATTCCGTTTCGCTGTTACCATTGACTGTTGGGCGAACAAATTGTTGGCACATATTTTCCGCATTTGTAGCTGCTTCGTTATCCGCCAGGATAGCCGTGCGTGCTAAAGCGCCGCTTCCGAAACGGGGAGGGGCACCGGACCCGCACTGGACGCGTCCGGTGGATTACCGACGAGGGTCAGTGTGCTGGTTGGTCTGGATGTCGTTATTAGGCGGTTTTCCACATCCCACTTGGTGAATATTACGCTGGTACCCTATTCCTGCCAAATTCAACAATTGACAAACATTTAGCAAACTTTCGCTCACTTTCACAGGACTAACACCACATGCAGACAGTTGGGGTACACGTATTCCATCTCGTGGGATAACGGAGTAGCGACAGGAAGAGCATCTGGCCACCCCTTAAATTAAACATGCGAAATTAACCAAGCCGACTTTGAGCCGATGTGGGACAAAGATACAAGAAAAAGAAGGGGAAGATTTTTTGCTGGTTGCTTGAGCATATTTCACACTAACTAAGAGCCAAGATTTGTTTGCTGCACAAATTGCCTTAGCAACATATTTTAGTCTCATGACACACTGCACCTGCTGATGCACTGTGTAAATTAAGACAGTGATCTTTCTTGTGGTGTATTATTCTTGTCAATTTTTTCTTAGTTCGTTATTACAGTATAGTTTAATATTGCGATTTAGTTTAGTATTATGGGAACTATGAAAGCAATACAGGCTGAATTCCGAAAATGGTTCTGCAAAAACGTCGTATAATTACTTTTTGTTATGCCTTCAAACAGTTGTCGACCATCAGAAATGGACGATTGTTTACAAATTTATCTTATCTGGCGTGACGTTTATTTAATTTTTACTTCACTTTTTGCACATGACTTGGAAAACACTCAAATCTGTTGTCTGTGTTCTCGTTAGGGCACTGATTCCTATGCTGAACAAATTCCAGACCGGGTATGTCTATGTGCGTAAATAGTTTTTACATTCACCGTGTGAGCTAGAGGTACTGTAAGCGTAAATAAGACAAGGGGATGTCTTATTGGTCTAGCAACTACTGGACAGTTCAAAAAACGTTTACTGCACAGAACGAAGTCTTTCGTGACGGCACTGTTGTTTAAATGCCAGGAACACTGAGGCTGCGCATAACATCAAAGGCACATTAAAATTCGAGAACTGGAGAAATCTGCAGTTTCTGAGCACAGCCACACAAACAAACACAAAATATTATTTGACAAATGGAAGGTTTCTCCCAGGTATCCACATACTGGGATTCTGGAACTAAAGAGGGTGTAAAGAATGTGCGAGAAGAACTTCAAACGTGATAGCGGATACAATCTCAGCGGCGCACGGAAGCTTGTTTTCGATTCAGAGAAGAGATACATTCGTTGCAATATACACGCTATTTCGGAAGCGGTTGCGTTACCAAGGCAGACGTTGCACCATCTGCGACAGTATTACGTGATTGCCCACTAATCAGAAGCCGTCTATGGGACATATAAGACCACTAAAGCAGCAGTTTTGACAGTCAGTTGCTCTTGACGAAGATGATGGAGCTGCTCGATTTTTTTTTTCCTTTATTGAATTTCGATTACCCCCAAAGAGGGCGGGCTGGCAGCAACTTAGAATGCCACTCTTCAGCCTACAGACATTGTATTAAAAAGATGAAGATAATAATAAAAGCAGGCGATAAAATCGGGGACTTAAATAGTAACATGGCGTTCAACTTAAAACATAGCACAAAGGGATGATGAGGCTAATAAAATGCGTATGAAGCAGACAGGTAAAACAATAGACAGACAATTAAAAAAACACGGCGACAGTCTGGTTTCTGTTCGCAAAAGACATAAAATTCACACCCAGCGACAGCATGGTTTCTGTTCGCAACACATTGGAAAGACGAACAACACTGAACATTCACTGGAACACTGCACTAAAAGGTTGGCAAACATGCAACCACAGCCGAGAGCAGGTGGGGAGAAACTAGACAGATGATGGGAAAATAAAAAGGGGGGAAGGAGAGGAAAAGCGAAGGGGGTGGGGGGGGGGGGCTGGGGAAAGGAGCCGATGGAGGATGAGGACCCATAAGAGGGGTGTGGGGTGCTGGGCAGACGCGACAGGGAGTGGGGAAGGTAGAGGAGGGGAATACAAAAGGACTCGAGGGGGGGGGGGGGGAGAAGGGAGGTAGGGAGAGGTTAGGCGGGGAGAAAACAGGATGGAATGGGGGGGATGCTACTCGACGGAAGCTTTAGGTTTTACAGTGAACTGACGTGGCAAGAAGTCAGATAACGTTTTATACATGTTTACTGAACTACTTTTCTCAATTTCATATCGTGTTCCTGCCTCAGCGCAAGACGTATTTCAGCTGATTTTGCACTTTTCTATCGCTCGTTCGTACCTAGTGTGGACGAAACATCGCCGCCGTAGTTGCGTTGGCCAATCTAACTCTGTATGCGTATCTGCAGCTACTGGCGCGCTCGGTGAACGCAGCACTACAGAGAGTCACTGCGAAGTCTGGCTAGCCGTCGAGTGTTTTGGCGGAGGCGGTGTTTGGGGTCATTGCCACATGTGTACGGCTCGCCGAGCGCAACCGCTGTTGCAGCAGGAGCGACTTTCAACTCAATTACTGGCGCACGCATCACATACGGCGCTGATGGCGCACAATCAAATTAAGGACAAAAGCTACGGCGGTCGCGTGGGCGGTCCTCTGCCGGTGAAGTTCAAGGCTGACGTCGACACTGGTGCAAAACTGCTCCACATGTGAACGCAGCAGTGGCTGTCAGTTATAATGCTGATGGGCGAGCAATGGACGCTTTCTTCTTCTCCTTTAAAAAAATTAAATAGAGTGAATGTGTTGAGCCAAATGGGAACATATGTCAGATGGTTTTACCCCTGGGCTTGTCTCAGATTTCCGTACTCACACATGTTTCCATCTGTGAGTGCTGAACGCCGTAAACTACAGCTACGCCAAGGGGATTTGTGGGCACACCAACACTGAGGAAAAAGTAAAGAGAGGGAAAAGTCTGTCACGTAAGCCCATGACCGCAAATAGAGTGCAGTCTTTCTGGTCGCCATGCCACGAGGAAGGGGTGGAGAGGGGGTCTCCCGCCCAGGACGTTCTTTATCCCCAGGGAAGACCTCGCTGCTCATTCTGACGACAGGCTTATGAATGGACATACGTCAGTTCTCCAGGGCCTGGAACAGGGGAAAGTCACTGCCTCTACCCAGGATTAAATCGGGGACCATGAGGGCCAGAGTCTGAAAGAAAGAAATCAGAGTTAAAAGTCCGTCAATATCGAGGTCATTAGAGATTAGAGACAGAGACTTCTTCCCAAGTCTAAAGCAAAATTCTATATGTTATCTAAATTTTATACGCGGCATCATATACTGTAATACGTACCAAAAGCAAAACCATAGCGTCCGCTTTTATGCATTGAAAACTCTTAGAATTTTGCACTATATCTTCCTTAAATGTCAATGTTATTGCAGGTATATCCATTAAGGAGAACATTTAACCATGAAGGTGATACGTAGATTTATATTTAATGTAAAAATCCTTTCTTAATGAACAGTTTCTGTAAATTCGTGCGAGAAAGACTGCAAAGCTAAGGCAGAGCGCGTCACGCTGTACACGTAATGGCACTGCTCCTCCTTCACAAGCAGGCTACCAGCGTTCTCCGTGTGCACCCACAGACGCGTACAGCTGCGCTGGACAGCACGGTGAATCGGCAAGTTTCCTTCTGTTCTTACACTTGTTAGTTCAACTCAGCGCTCAGCCGGGTTAGATTCTTTTTGCTGCCCGCGGTAGCACTTCAGTGCCATAAATTTTGCACCGTGTACACCCTAATTCACGTGCAAATTTAATAGTCTGTTCTTCCTTCTATACTGTAAACACACAGTAACTAAAGACGTGTTATTTGCTATCTTTTTTACTGTTTCAGTTTCGGTGGCCAGTATTACACTTGTGGAGCCTCTCAGGACCAGAACTTGTTCTTCAAATTTTATTTCCTTTCTAGTGCTGTCATATACTTCTGATACTTTTCATTATTCACATTCGACAAAAGTAGCAGAGAAATTTATTACTGCAGTGGTAATTAGGGCGCGGGATTAGCCGAGCGGTCTGGGGCGCTGCAGTCATGGACTGTGCGGCTGGTCCCGGCGGAGGTTCGAGTCCTCCCTCGGGCATGGGTGTGTGTGTTGGTCCTTAGGGTAATTTAGGTTAAGTAGTGTGTAAGCTTAGGGACTGATGACCCTAGCAGTTAAGTCCCATAAGATTTCACACACATATTTTTGGTAATTAGGCTGACGTTTATGATTTACTATGTATACGTTTGCTGCCTCAGTTGCCATTATTTTTATCCCTACAATTCACTGATGCTGCAGTATGTGTATTGTAATGTTTACTATACCTGTTACTGTTATTATGTACTGTTCATGTACTGCATCTACTGCTATGTTAACTCACTAACGTTGTCTATTTAGAATTAAGAAAGTGATTTAGATGCTCTAATAATGCGTGATGAAGTAAGTGAATCAGTGAACAAATAAGAGATAAATTAGTTCCCTAGTGATATGTTTTCCACATAACTCGACAAAGGACCTCTTGTGTCACAGATGGAACCATGAGAGAGACACCGAAAATTTAGTTCAGGGTAGAAGGGTGCACAGACACTCTAACCCTTACATTTCCTCTTGAGAACATAAACTTCTGATCTTAGTTCTGTTTAAAGTCATGGGGATTTCTGGTCAGTCGAATATAGGGTACCATCAACAGAAGTGGAAAACAGTATAACGGGAGTAGGATTCGCTGCGAATAGGGAAGTTGGGCAGAGAGAGTTATAGGGTGACAATTCAGTTCAAAATGCTTCAAATGGTTCTGAGCACTCTGAGGTCATCAGTCCCCTAGAAGTTAGAACTACTTAAACCTAACTAACCTAAGGATATCACACACATCCATTCGAACCTGCGACCGTAGCGGTCGCGCGGTTCCAGACTGTAGCGCCTAGAACCGCTCGGCCACCCCGGCCGACGACAATTCAGTAATAAGTTTGTTATCTCCAGATTCCTACAACGAGAGTCGTAAGCAGAAGATGAAGAGAGAGGAACTATGTAGCGAAAGTGAACTGGTAATTCAGTATGTAAAGGGAGATGAAAATTCAATAATCGTTGTGGATTGGGAAACGAGAATAGGGAGAGGACTAGAAGAGAGGTTTACGGGAGAATACGGCCTGGTAGTAGAAATGAGAGAAGGCAAAGGCTGAGTTTTGCAAGAAATTTCAGATGGTAACAGCAAATATTCTGTTCAAGAATCAGAAGGGGAGGAGATATACATGGAAAAGTCTCGGTACAAGGAAATATTCCAACTGGATTACATCATGGTCACACAAAGATTCCGAAATCAGACACTGGATTTTAAGGCAGATACAGATATCATAATTTAGAAATGATGAAAAGCAGACTGAAGTTTAAGAGACTCTTACGGAAGAATTAATGTGGTAGGAAGTGGGATGCTGAAGTGCTGAATAATGAGGAGACGCGGTTGAAGTTCGCTAAAGATGTGAATATATCGATAACGCATACCAGAGTGGGCACTTCAGTTGAAAATTTGTGGACATGTCTAAAAATGACTATTACAGATACAGTAAGGCAAGCATGGGTACCAGGAAGGTAACTTCGAAGAAATCTTGAATAACAGAAGAAATATTTCAAATGACAGACGAAAATAGGAAGTACAAAAATGGTCATGGGAAGTACAAAAATGTTCAAGGAAAGACGTGGTTACTTCTGCAAAATTAAATGCAAGGATGATAACATAAAGACTGTAGCAGCAAATCCACTGTTAAACGGAGAGGAGAGAGGGGATAGGTTGAAATATTACATCGAAGGCCTGTATGAGGGGAAGACTAGTCTGACAACGTGATAAAGAAGAAACTAGAGCTGATAGGGAAAACACAAGGGATCCCATATCAGAGAACTTAAAAGAGCTCTGGAATATTTGAGATCAAATAAGGCATAACGGATAGATAATATTCCTTCTAAAACTAAACTCCTCCCGAACAAGCCATGAAGGCCCTACGGTACTGACCGGCCAGCCCATAGGCGTCACTGGATGCGGATATGGAAGGGCGGTCAGCACACCGCTCTCCCGGCCGTATGTCGGTTTCCGAGACCGAAGCCGCTATATGTAGATCAACTAGCTCCTGAATTTGTCTCACAAGGGCTGAGTGCACCCTGCTTGCCAACAGCGCTCGGCAGACCGGATGGTCACCCATCCAAGTGCTAACCCAGCCCGACAGCCCTTAGCTTCGGTGATCTGACGGGAACCGGTGTCACCACTGCGGCAAGGCCATTGGCATAATATTCCTTCGGCATTTCTAAAATCATTGGTGGAAAATTTCCAACCAAGTGACTATTCAAGTTTGTGTTCAGGCTCTACGACACTGGCGATGCACCACTAGATCATCATCATCATCATCATCATCATCATCATTTAAGACTGATTATGCCTTTCAGCGTTCAGTCTGGAGCATAGCCCCCCTTATACAGTTCCTCCATGATCCCCTATTCAGTGCTAACATTGGTGCCTCTTCTGATGTTAAACCCATTACTTCAAAATCATTCTTAACCGAATCCAGGTACCTTCTCCTCGGTCTGCCCCGACTCCTCTTACCCTCTACTGCTGAATCCATGAGTCTCTTGGGTAACCTTGCATCTCCCATGCGTTTAACATGACCCCACCATCTAAGCCTGTTCGCCCTGACTGCTACATCTATAGAGTTCATTCCCAGTTTTTCTTTGATTTCCTCATTGTGGACACCCTCCTGCCATTGTCCCCATCTACTAGTACCTGGAATCATCCTAGCTACTTTCATATCCGTAATCTCAACCTTGTTGATAAGGTAACCTGAATCCATCCAGCTTTCGCTCCCATACAACAAAGTTGGTCGAAAGATTGAACGGTGCACAGATAACTTAGTCTTGGTACTGACTTCCTTCTTGCAGAAGAGAGTAGATCGTAGCTGAGCGCTCACTGCATTAGCTTTGCTACACCTCGCTTCCAGTTCCTTCACTAAGTTGCCATCCTGTGAGAATATGCATCCTAAGTACTTGAAACCGTCCACCTGTTCTAACTTTGTTCCTCCTATTTGGCACTCAATCCGTTTATATTTCTTTCCCACTGACATTACTTTCGTTTTGGAGATGCTAATCTTCATACCATAGTCCTTACATTTCTGATCTAGCTCTGAAATATTACTTTGCAAATTTTCAATCGAATCTGCCATCACAACTAATATGCGGAATATGCAAGACTGCTTATTTTGTGTTCACATATCTTAATCTCACCCAGCCAGTCTATTGTTTTCAACATATGATCCATAAATAATATGAACAACAGTGGAGACAGGTTGCAGCCTTGCCTCACCCCTGAAACTACTCTAAACCATGAACTCAATTTACCGTCAACTCTAACTGCTGCCTGACTATCCCTGTAAAGACCTTTAATTGCTTGCAAAAGTTTGCCTCCTATTCCATAATCTTGTAGAACAGACAATAACTTCCTCCTAGGAACCCGGTCATATGCCTTTTCTAGATCTATAAAGCATAGATACAATTCCCTGTTCCACTCATAACACTTCTCCATTATTTGCCGTAAGCTAAAGATCTGGTCCTGACAGCCTCTAAGAGGCCTAAACCCACACTGATTTTCATCCAATTGGTCCTCAACTAATACTCGCACTTTCCTTTCAACAATACCTGAGAATATTTTACCCACAACGCTGATTAAAGAGATACCTCTGTAGTTGTTACAATTTTTTCTGTTTCCATGTTTAAAGATTGGTGTGATTACTGCTTTTGTCCAGTCTGATGGAACCTGTCCCGACTCCCAGGCCATTTCAATTATCCTGTGTAGCCATTTAAGACCTGACATTCCACTGTATTTGATGAGTTCCGACTTAATTTCATCCACCCCAGCCGCTTTATTGCACTACAATCTATTGACCATTTTTTCCACTTCCTCAAATGTGATCCTATTTCCATCATCATTCCTATCGCATTCTACCTCGAAATCTGAAACATTACATATCGCATTTTCACCTACATTGAGCTGCTCTTCAAAATATTCCCTCCATCTGCCCAAGGCATCCACAGGATTCACCAGCAGTTTTCCTGACCTGTCCAAAATACTTGTCATTTCCTTCTTACCTCCCTTTCGAAGACTGCTAATTACACTCCAGAATGGTTTTCCAGCAGCTTGACCCATAGTCTCCAACCTGTTTCCAAAGTCTTCCCACGATTTCTTCTTGGATGCTGCAATTATCTGTTTGGCTTTGTTTCTTTCTTCAACATAACTTTCTCTGTCTACCTGGGTTCTGGTATGTAACCATTTTTGATACGCCTTCTTTTCCCTTTTACAGGCTGCCTTGACTGTATCATTCCACCAAGCTGTTTGCTTCATCCTACTTTTACACACTACTGTTCCAAGACATTCTTTAGCCACTTCTAGTACTGTGTCCCTGTACCTTGTCCATTCCTTTTCCAATGACTGTAATTGACTACACTCAACTAACTGGTACCTTTCTGAGATCGCTGTTATGTACTTGTGCCTGATTCCCTTATCCTGAAGTTTCTCCACTCTTATCCTCCTACATATGGACCTGACCTCCTGCACTTTCGGCCTCACAATCCCAATTTCACTGCAGATTAAATAATGATCAGTGTCATCAAAGAATCCCCTGAATACACGTGTGTCCCTCACAGCCTTCCTGAATTCCTGATCTGTTATTATATAGTCAATGACAGATTTGGAAAAATATAATCCGCAAAATGCCGATCATATCAATTGCAGGTAAGTACGAGGAGCTTAACATTTCACACACCCTGGTTGCTAATAAGAACAATATAAAGAAGAGTGGAAAAGAAAATTGAGGGTACGTTATACACGATTATTCTGGCTTTAGGAAAGGTAAAGGCACCACAGAGGCGGTTTTGATGTTTCGCTTGACATAGGAAGCAAGGGTGAAGAAAAATCAAGATACGCCAATAGGATGTGTCGACTTACAAAAAGCGTTCGACAGTGTAAAATGCTGCAAGGTGTTCGAAATTCCGAGAAAAATAGGAGTAAGTTATAGGGAAAGACGGGTGATGTACAGTAGGTACAAGGACCAATATGGAACAAGCCCAAAAACGAAGTGTTCTAATTAAAGGGAGTAAGACAGCTATGCTGTATTCTGCGCCTAGTGTTCAATCTGTACATCGAAGAAACAGTGACGGAAATAAAAGAAAGTTTTTAAAAAGAGATTAAAATTTAGGATAAAAAGATAACAATGATAACTTTTGCTGATTACATTGCTATCCTCAGCGAAAGTGAAGAAGAGCTGTTGAATGGAATGAACAGTCTAATGGGCACAGAATGTGGACTGAGAGTAAACCAGAAAAAGGGAAAATTAATGAGAAGTAGCAAAAAGGAGAACAGCGAGAAACTTAACATCAGAAATTGTGGGCACGAAGTAGACGACTTTAAAGAATTGTGCTACCTAGGCAGCAAAATAACCCATGACTGACGGGGCAAGGGGGCATAAAAATCAGCTAGCACTGCCAGAAAGCGCACTCCTGGTCATGAGAAGTTTACTAGTATCAAACACAGGTCTTAATGTGAGAAATAAATTTCTGAGAATGTACCTTTGGAGCACCGCATTGTACGATCGTGTATCATGGATAGTGAGGAAAACGGAGCAGAAGATAAACGCAGCATCTGCCATGTGCTGCTACAGAACAGTATGGAAAATTAGATGGGCTGAGGAAGGAGGAATAAGGACGTTCCCCGCAGATGAAATGAGATTTTTATTTAATTTGATTGGGGAACTTCTTATAACTATTTATTTAGCAGTAGAACACTTCTGAAAATAATTCAGGTAGGAGACTCAAATTTCGTTAATAACGCCAAAGATGTCGAAAGTGGTGAGGTTAAGGCCGGGCTACAAGTGTCTATGGAGGACACTGAAAACACTGTTAAGGTGACTATCCGCAGATAACGGAAGAATCGGATTCCATTTCATTTTCAACGATTTATTGATTACAGTGCAGTTTCAGCAATTGTGAGCGGTATTCTTTGATACCACCCCCACTGACTGCATTCACATCACTTGAGCTAACTTAATTCAGTTCAGATAAAATCAGAAGGATACTCTCAATGCTCTTCCTAGAAATACTAGCGAGATTACAAAACCAATTCTCTTTCAACATTCGTACTCTGAACTACATCGATGTCCTTCACAGCATATACGATTTTCGGAATTAACCCCTCTTGAGTAATTGTATTAGGGACACTCACATTCAGAAAGTGGCATCCGCGTTTGGTCTGATTAATTATGTGTGGCGCGAGATCCAGAGGGTATGTTGCCGAAAACGTAATCAACTCGTCGAATTTCTCTGTACTATCTTTCTGTCTAGAGCCCGTTACCTTCCGCCACTAATATAGCAACTACTGTAACGATCATAAATTTGGCCCTATGTGGAAGCTGTTTCCCAACATTGTGATATTAGCACCAAATTCACCATGTCTTTCACGTTCCACCGGTTGCTACTATCATGATAAACATCGACACGTTCTACAGCAGTATCATGTCCAGACGAAGCATGAAGATCAGAAACGGCCATATAATATCATAGACATTACGACAGTTTTGTTCCAGACAAAGGCGATGGAGAGTATCACGGAACGATTCTGTTCTGATGCGGCACGAGTAGCGAGAGTATTTTGTACCAGAGATCATGTCGGTGACTGAAATGCCAGTCACCAGAATGACAACGTCTAAACTGTCATTTCCTATGGGAAACGTTTTCCATCGACATCATCATTCTCATAAGTGATTTTACGTGTTTCCTTAATTTTAATATCTCGATGAAGCACAACATTTCACGTGGATGCTGTTCTTTCTTCAGCAAATGTCTTCTGCTCCAAGTTTCAATCCCAAACAATGCTGTGCTTTAGACATTTTACTTTCACTCCCTCGAAGGCACATTACTATCTGACCAAGTAAGACCTCCGTAATCTACATCTGGTATCATTCTTGGTTCCATTTTCCTCTGCCATGAATTAATATTGCGGCGAGCTGTGGATGCAATGCAATGTGGCATAGCGGAAAGCATCGCTGGTTAACATGTGGCGGATTGCCAGTTCAAAATTGAACACCAGAACTATTTATTATTAAGTATATATCGTTGCCGAGATGTTTTCGAAATATCTTACGTTTGTATACTCTTCAATAGTCGTTGTTTGTACGAACAGCTGCACTCCCTCTCCAGGAAGTCAGTTCTGTTACGACTACACTTTGGTATCAGTAATAAACGTGCTTTCAGTGCTAAGAGCAGTATTTCATGGGCATGCGTGTCATCGGATTTGGACTTTGATTCTCGTTTGGGGTGACAATATCAGACCTTCTACATTTATTATGTTTTGTTGACTTTTCCAATACTGATCTTAAGCCGGATGCCGTTAATTTTTCTTCCGCTCAGTGTTAACTAACTTTAACTGTTACCCTTAAGCTGGATTAGTTTGAAGCATTTTGTAGATGCATTTCAATAATTTTCAGCCCAAAATACTATAACATCTGAGATTTTCCACACCTGTATTTGTACCTATTATTATCATTCTACTTGTGAAATTTTCTGTCCTTTGCTTTTTTGAAGTCCAACCGTCCTGACCACGCTACATGGTGACCCTCATTATTTAGTCGAGCCACACATGTCACGACATCGGTACTCGACGTAGCGTGCCCGATGTTTACAAACCTTAACGTACCTTGGGGACCATTAACTCGGCGATTACAATACTTTGCGACTATAAACAAGTACAGCTCCAATAGCTATCACAAGCATAAACATCACCCCAGTACACGCAGTTCGAAATGGCTTTCCGTTTATATTCGCAGCGCAGGTGGCGAAACAAAGCGACTACGCAGTAAGTATATAACAAAGGTAACTGCACAAGGTCAACTGCTTCAAAGTGCGTGCTGCAGTTTTATCAATGGCGAATATACACTGAAGCCAAAATTATGAAAGGTAGATTTTGAAAGCCCGCTGGAAACTGCATGTACTTTCGGCCGCTGCGTAATGAAAATCTATTCAACCGACAAACACGAAAACACATTTTATTAGGGCAATGTGACCAGTAAAGACAAAAGTAGAAGACAAAATGGATCCAACCATTCAATAGAAAACTGCCTTGGAAATCAAGCTCCGCGTGGTGTTTGTAGTAGCAGTTTCTTTAACATCATTATTAGCCACATGGCAACGCTTAAGAGAAACCCTCCTATGCATTCCCAGATGCCTGATTACCGAGCTGTTTGTCTTAAATTGGTTTTATACTATTAAGTGAGACGTACACAGGGTACATAACAATCATGGTTAAGGTATACGATAATAAAGATAAAAACGTTCACGTAAACAGGGATCCGTTGACGGATCGTTGCGAAATGCTTGTGAATATGTGGCTACGAGATGACATTGAGTTCTGTACGATACAATGTCGCAGTTAGTAGGAATAACGTAAACTTTTCGGCCAAGTCCCCATCTAGATGGCCTTTAACTGCACCCTTAGCCCATGAATTTGGTTTGTGCATTATGGGGCGCCCGCACATTTTGCTGCTGTTGTATGATAACATCGAACGCGTCCATGTGCTCCAAGATGCGTAGCTCCATCAGGCTCTAGCTTGGCCTCACAGGTTAGCTGACTTCAATCCTGTGGATTTTTTAGTGTGAGGTCATCTCAAAACTGAAGAGGTACTTCCACCGATAATGTTGCACACTTGTAACAGCACAGTGTACGCTCACGTCAAGACTCGGGACATTGTGTAAGATTGTTTTGTACTGAGATGACAAAAGTTGTAGGATACGCCCTAATATCGTGTCGGATCTCGTTTTTCCCCCCATAGTTCAGCAATTCGACTTGTCACGAACTAGAGATGTTGCTGAAGACCTCTGCAGCAATACTGAGCCATACTGTCTTGACAGCCGTCAATAATTACGAAAGTGTTGCCGGCGCAGGCTTTTGTGCACGAACTGATCTCTCACTAATGTCCCATAAATGTTCAGCGGCGTTCGTGTCAGGCGAGGTGGGTGGCTAAATAATTGGATCGAGTTGTCAAGAATGTTCTTCAAATCGATCGCGAACAATTGTTCAAATGGCTCAATTGGCTCTGAGCACTATGGGACTTAACTTCTGAGGTCATCAGTCCCCTAGAACTTAGAACTACTTAAACCTAACTAACCTAAGGATATCACACACATACATGCCCAGGGCAGGATTCGAACCTGCGACCGTAGCGGTCGCGCGGTTCCAGACTGTAGCGCCTAGAACCGCTCGGCCACTCTGGCCGGTCGAACAACTGTGATCCAATAACATGGCGCAATGGTATCCACAAAAATTCCATCGTTGTTTGGGAACATGAAGACCATGAATAGCTGCAAATGTCTCTACGTAGCAGAAGATGATTGGTTCAGTTGAACGAAAGGACCCATTCCATTCCATGTAAACACAGCCCGCACTAGCTTGCACAATGCCTTGCTGACAACTTGAGTCGACGGTTTCGTGGGGTCTGCACTTCACTCCAACCCAACCATCAGCTCTTGCCACCTGAAGTCAGGACTCATACGACGAGGCTACGGTTTTCCAGTCGTCTAGAGTCGAATCGATATGGTCACGAGCCCAGGAGAGGCATTGCAGTCATTGTCGTGGTGTTAGCAATGCCATTCCCGTCCATCGTCTGCTGCCATAGCCCATGAACGCCAAATTTTGCCGCACTGTCGTAACGCATACGGTCGTCAGACGTCCTACATTGATTTCTGGGGTGTTGCTTGTCTGTTAGCACTGTCTTCACAAACGCTGCTGCTCTCGGTTGTTAAGTGAAGACCGTCGGTCACTGCGTTTTCCTTAGTGAGAGTTAATGCCTGACATCTGGTACTCTCGGCGCACCGTTGATACTGTGTATCTCGGGAAACTGAATTCCCTACCGATTTCCGAAATGGAATGTCCCATGCGTCTAGCTCCAACTACCATTCAGCTTCATTGTCTCTTAATTCCTGGTGAGGCCACAATCACGTCGAAAATCTTTTCACATTACTCACACGGCTGTAAATGACAGTTCCACCAAAGCACTGCCCATTTATATCTTATGTACACGATACTGCAGCCATTTGTACATGTGCATATCGCTGTCCCTCGACTTTTCTCACCTGAATTCCTTAGTCATTGCTGATACCAATGCAGCTTTACATCGACACATGGAAACGACAGATCTATTAATAGGAATGCGTGAACACTTAGTTGCAGTATGTAATGAGATGAATTAGAATGGACAGAGGGTGAAATCTGAGCCCTGTCAGAGAAGGATTTGATCGAGGAATTCACATTTCAAATACGTTATCTGATCAAAAGTATTCTGTAGCGAACATTAATATTCGGCGTGTCTATCCTTCACCTTTGTGATGGTTTGAGCACTTCCTCAAGAGCCGAAAAAAGAGAAGATAGTGATAACGGATTGTGATGTTGGACGTTGATGTCTGGAGCAAAGTCAACTTCTAACTCATCCCAAAGGTGTTCCATTGGATTCAGATTCGGCGTCTGGACAGACCAGTCCAATTTAGGAATGTTACTGTCCACAAGCCACTGCCTCACATTTGCTACAATCAATCATCGTCTCCGAAATCCTCCTCTGCTGTACGCACTACACAATTCTGTAAAAAGTGTTCACATCCTCCTGCATTTAGCGTTAGCTTAGGCGCAATGAAAGAACCGCACCGTAACACGAAACACACTTACATACCGTAACACCACTTCCCCATTACTTCACTGTTCGTAGTGCACATGACAGCAGTAACGTTCTGCAGGTTTTCGCGAAACTCATACCATTCCTACAGACTGCCAGGACGTATAGTGTATTTGATCATACCAAATATCACTCGTTTCCTGTCATCCACTGTTCAGTAGTGTTAGCTCTTTAAACTACCTCAAACATCTCTTATCTTTGACGATAGAAATTCGTGGCTTAAGAGGAACTGTTCTATCACTGCACACCATACTTTTCGACACCCCACGCACAGGCATAGTGCTATCAAGACCTGGGAGCTCTTTGAAATTCATATGTAATTCGTCTCCCTGATGTCATTCGATTTTTTTTGCAAACCCCCTTCGCAAAGTTGAACAGTCGCTGTGGCGTCAGTACAAGGGGTTTGCCTGACCTTGGTTAAGTTGTGGCTGTTCATCCACGTTTTTACTTCACGGTAGTACCACCAACAGTTGACTTGGGCAGGTTTAGAAGGGCTGAAATGTCGTTTACCGATGTGACATCCTATGAATAGTGCACTTTCGAAGTCAATTAGCACATTTCACCGACCCATTCTGCTCTTACTGCTTTTCTACTGACAGAACAATTCTCCCCGCCTCCTTTGATGCTGGCGGGTCTGCCTCTTGTGACACCTAGTGGTCGGTTCCGCATTACGTACTGGCATCCGAGTAGTTCTGCTCACATAACGTATCTCGCGAACGGGATATAGGTCGATCCATGCTCGTTGGAATGTTTCTGCTTCTGTTATTCTGTAGTCTCACCCATGTCAGTTTTCATTATTATTGTGGTATCCTCCGTCCAGTTTCCAAATTGGGAACCGCTATTTATAACAAGTCTGCTCTTCCAGTGGCGTCTCAAGGCCACATATAGCAGTGCTGAAAAGTGTTTCAGTAAATGAACTACAAAATCACTTTTATCTTACTTTAGTCCCCTTGTTTCAATCTTTCTAGCTGTAAAAGGATATGTGTGTATAGGTTAACACATTGACCGCCCTGAAGCCGCCAGCAGACACAGCAGAGCTTCACACGTGACGGAGTGTGCCCGACGGCGACCACACCGCCGTACCAGTTGAGTAAAGGACAGGCGAGGCCAATTCACATTAGCAAGAATATTTTGAATCATATTAAATAGGTGTTGTACCCCGAGATCATTTGTACTTGACCTTCGTATGTCAATACTTTGAAATAAGGCCTAGGGTGCATGAGACCAACACCGACTCAAAGGAAGGCCTCGGCGCTTGTTGGTGATGTCACGGCGAACGCCAGGTCTGTTTCTAGCAGAAACGCCTGGGCGTGCTTATCACTATAAATCCCTTATTTTTGGACAAAATGTTTGGTATTGTTTTGGATTATGCAGTTTTATTTAGATGAAAGATTTTCTTACTATCGTAAAGCTACAAATGAAGATCATAGTTCTGTATTACTGAATCCTGTCGAAACAAAAGTAGATCGATATGAAAAGATGCTTTGCCCCATTGTAAGCTTCGGAAATTTTACATTCAAGTAACTATTTTTACTTGATCCATTTTGCTATCGAAACTTACCCCAACCCCCTTACAATGGACTCGTTTCTTTTATTTATTTATTTATTTATTTTCGTTTGACATTGTCACTGGAAATGTGAACTAGTTTACATGTGTAGATGTCCAACTGTTGCCAGTCATTATATTACAGTCATTTTCAACGAAAGGGATTCTAAACAGGAAACAAAATAGCTTCACACATCGAAAATAGTGCTGAGCTTAAAGTTTTTTAAACATGCACATTAGAAAAGATAAATATTCCGCTCTTGCAACTGAAACGAGAAACTTTATAAGATAAAAAAAAATTTATTTGATAAAACAAGTATCTCTCTTTTGCCTCTTCTTCTGTCCCCCACCCCCTGCCCCAACGTGTACAACTGCAACATATTTCATTAACATTCAGTGCTCCTCACCCCACAGTCAACCAAGATACCTAAAGAAGAACACCAATATGTTGACAGTTTCTTGTAAAAGCAACCCGTACAAACGTAACTTCCTCAGATTTACAAATAAGGAAAAGAAGCACGAATTCTGCTGCTGCTGGACCATGAAGTTGTTTTTGTATGTCACTCCTTAAAATAGGTGGAAATTTAAGTTCAGGAGTACACTATTTGTTAAGATGTGTAATGAATTGCACAATTAATTGATTGCAAAAATCTCTCAGAACAATGTGTGTTGGTCAACTACCACCAATAGTTTCACATTTTCCTGTGTCAGAGAGGGAGACACCACCATTATGAGTATGCCTGCTGTATACAGTATACAGTGAATGCGGCACACTCAAGGAGCAAGTCTTTGTAGTGACAACTGATGTGACAGGTAGCCCATCAACCCAGGACTATATAATAAGAAAATCAGATGAAATAAGACACTTGCCTCACAGTAAAAAGTTGCATCGATAAGTAATGTATCTTGCTGTGGCAGCACCGCAGTAGCGTATTCCCGATTGCAGAAGATCGAAATGGTGTCGAATTGTTCCCTGCGATAGACTGTCCCAAGCATCTTGCACCTATTGGTGCAATTCGGCGTTGGTTCTTGTAGCCTCTGGAGAACGAATAAGTTCCCGCGGCATCATGTCCAAGAGGTGATCAATTTGTTAGAGATCCTTGTTTGCCACGACGATTGTTGTATACCAAGATAAGGGGTGTCTGTGTAACAGCTGTCGTATGTGGAGTCGTGCTGAAAAAAGCCTTCCCGTCGAAGTAACGGCAGTGGTTACTGCACCCTGCAGAAATAACAAAAGTAACCGCAAGTATTATTGATGACCGCACCCTCTGCACCTCCGACAACGTGAAGACTGAGATGGGACCTGTATACACTCTGTAGTCTGGAATAGGCAGCTCACCGGGTCCACGCCACATTCGTGTACGTCCATCACTCGCATACAGATAGAACCTACTCTTCTCACTGGAAACAATACTGTGTCGTCCCAGTCTCCTGTCGACTCTTTGACGACACCAGTCTTGCTTCACGGCGTCGTGATATCGATAGTAGCGTGACCAGTGGCACACGTGATCTTAGTCTTCCTACAGACGGACGGCTGGAGACACAGACATGTACCTGGATTTCTTTCCTGGATGATGTTCGGCCGATCACCACCACTCGCACACTGAGTCGGTGGTGAAGTGCGTCCATACTGCGCGGGTGTCCAGAATGTGGTCTACAGATGAAGGAATGTTCCACAGATAACTGTTTAAAGCAGCGACACGCCAACAATGCACGGTGGCCAACGTATGCGGCAATCCACGAAACATCCTGTCGGCTTCTCACAGGCTCATAATGCGATCCGATTCAATTGGCTAAGGGTGTTGCAGAGGAGTAAGTAATGGTTGGCGAGGCGGGGTTGTACCCAAGGTTGAATGTTTCACAAACTGTTCAGCTGTAATCTAAACTCAGTAGTTGCCCGTTGAGTCAAAACAAAGGTAGCACGGTCAAGCTACTGAGCGGCAAAAAAAAAAAAAAAAAAAAAAAAAAAAAAAAAAAAAAAAAAAAAAAAAAAAAAAAAAAAAAGTGTGTGAAATCTTATGGGACTTAACTGCTAAGGTCATCAATCCCTAAGCTTACACACGACTTAAACTAAATTATCCTAAGGACAAACACACACACCCATGCCCGAGGGAGGACTCGAACCTCCGCCGGGACAGCCTATGACAGCAGCGCCTAAGACCGCTCGGCTAATGCCGCGCGGCCCCTGAGCGGTGACACTCCCACGGTCCTTAATGGCGTTGCATTTCTTTTCCATTAATGTACAGTCCACTGAGTGTGCGAGCAGAACTGCGGACGGAGTTCCACAGCAATCGGCGCATCTGGGAATAACGAAGCGTTTATCTGGGAATGTCACTACTTCCTTAACTCGATTCAAAGCTTCACACAATCCAAAAATTTCAGGAATCTTCAAGTAGTTCATCTGGTATTTCTTTTCCATTTTTTTTTATTTCAATTCCTTTCCTCCCGTAACCATCAGTCGTGGATTTTTTTTAATTTACTTCTAGACCATGAGATCATGGTAATCCTTGTTGACCCCTAAAGGACATTGGGGAAGACATCGTAGCGGATTTGCTGTCCATAGGTGTCACCTCAGTGAGAAGTAATAACCATTGAATCAGTGCACAGTAATCTAAGAAATCGTCCGTCTCCGTAGCTGACTGTTCGACGTGGCTGACTGCCGGTACTACCAGGGAGTTTTCTTTGGTGGTGGGCTGCACTCAGCCTCTTGAGGTCAACTGAGCTACTCGACCGATTAGCAGAGCTTCCAAGGTCAAGAGAACCGACAACGACTGGGAGAACCGTGTGCCGATGACATGTCCCACGGTACTGCATCCGACGATGCTACTGGCAGAGGATGCCATGGCGGTCGGTGGACCAGAACGCTGAACTTTACCTACTCCAAGAAATCTATAGCAAGTAGCTCTGTAACTGCGTCCGAGGCCACACTAATAAAAGTCACCAATACGAAATAGCACTTGCCCACCACGTTCACTCACAGCTTATCGAGAAGTTGCGTGTGGCTGTGACTGTGTAACAGAAATGCCGTCCAAAGATACCCTGCACTGAACAAAGCCAAGTTGGACCCCGCCCGCAGTTGCAGGGCGTTAGACTCGGCTGTGTCCACCAACTGCTTCATGTCCGTCAACGTGGCTGGAGATGCATTGCGGCAGGTGCCACGGTGCCCTCCAGTCTGCGGGAACTAAATTATCGACGCATAAAAGAAATGGGAGGAAACTGAAACAAGACAACAGTTAGACGTATTGCAAGGATTTATCAGCACTAGTGCTCCAGGAGGAGCCAGGTGAGAGGGTACTCACTCTCTGCGATGGACGGCCGCCCGCTCGACGAGAAGCTGAGCCGCGGGTCGGGCTGCACGTAGGAGCTCTCCGAGTCCCTGCAACACAACGGCACAGCGTGAGTCCAGCTGGCAGCGGCTGCCGCCTCTACAACACAAAGACATGCCTGAAAGGACAGACTATATAATTGATATATATATATATATATATATATATATATATATATATATATATATATATATATATATATATATCATATAATTGATACGCCTAGCTGGACAATGAATCCATCTTCTTCAGTGCGGAAGTTGAAATACGTCTACTGTGGGAATCTCAGAGTAGCGGACATGGAGTTAATGGAGAGGGACTGCGGAGATAGTCCCCGCAGTTGCGACAACGCTGTGTTCCGGATGGCACAGTGGTTAACGCACTTGCCTAGTAAGTAATAGATCCTGGGTTCGAATCCCGGTCCGGTACACATATTCGCACTGAGGAGTAGCGCCTTCGCATCGCTCCTGTCACTTGTTAGGACGATATCGTTATAGGCATGAGTCATCGACAGATGTCACCAGCTGACACGGACGTGAGCTACAGCGCTGCACGTAGTTGTACTAGTAGGCCGTAGAGATCAGAAAATGACGGACAGTGCTAGCAGTCGTAGTAAAAACAATGTTGTAAAGTTATGTTTGACTAATTTTTAATGTATTTGCATAATTATAATTGTTTTATATGTGTAGTAATTAGTAGTGTGAGTGTTGTATTAGTGAAGAAGAACAGAAGTAAATGAAAATTGTTTTGTTTATTCACGAAGTACCAATTAAACTATACAGGGGATTTACTATAATTAAATGTGCAGTCAGTTTATGGTACTAATAAATCGTGAGTAGAACACAAATTAATTGGTAATTTCGGGAGGAGTAATTTTATATTTTATACTTTTCTAAATTTATTTATTTAGCAATTGCCATAGAAAGAAATGTTTTACTATGATTGGTCATTGAAGAAAAGCGCGGGTTAGCGCGGGATAATACTGCAATCTGATTTGCTGTTTGTGATATCAGCAAATCAAAAAAATGCAGGCTCGCGCCAATCTATGCTGGGAACAAAGCCTTTGGTGTGATCTAAGTAAGTCGGGGCTGAGGGTTCGAACTAGTAACATCTCATTGAAAGCAGCTCCGACGAAAGTACTATAAAATCGCGGAAAAATGCTAATTACGAGTTCGCGAAGTAGCAAAAAGTGTATTGAAGTGAAGGGTACAGTGGAAGTCGTGTGGAATTTAGGACGGAATATCAAAATTATTGCTTTTGACTGTTAGTTAAAACCGCGTGGCGTGTTGTGCGGTCTAAGACTGGAACAGGTATTACGTGTAGAGCAGAGTGCACAACATTTAGCAAGCATTTTAATAACTAAACGATCAAGTGAACTCTTAACTTCGGTAACGGGTGTCAATACCAAAAACTGGCTACGTGTGTGATTGTGGTGTGCGTGGGAAGTCTACATTGTGCGCCCACTTAGTACGACTTGGCAGTATTAACTGTGATCTTCATCGTAAAAATACACCTGAAAATTTACGTTGGCAGGTTAAAACTTTTATTTCAGTACTAGCCACATCCCGTTTACCGGATAATTCTATGTATGTTGCGACCTGCAGTAGACAGTAGTGGTCTAGTATTTTCTACTACAGCTTTTAGCTGGACAAATGAACATTGCTGGACACTGGCAGGGCGGTAAAAAGTAAAGTGCCGCGCCACAGCATGTCGGCACTGATTCCGTGTAATGTCCCACTGAAGCTGACAGCCATAATCCCCTTCAATTTACATAGAACATATTTTCGCTTTAAAATTGTTCTGCGGTGGTAAAATTTGGTATGTATTTAGTTAACATATGCATTGCTACTCTGACAGTTTAAGTGTTTGCTATTTCCAAAGCGGAGGTTTTATTTGTCCCCAACTACGTTTACTAAATGTAATAGTTTTTTCAATTCTTGAAACTGTAAAAGTGATGGCAAAGCTGAAACTGAAAGAACAAGCACTTCTTTCTTAATATATGTACCGAATATCTGGTTGTTTCTTAAATTCCAACATGCATTTAAATACGAAGAATTAAACACAGTGTTATAGTACTTACAAAAACTCAATACAGTTCGTACGAAACAGAATATACGCTTTAGCTTTCAGTAACTGATAAACTGTTTTATAGGCAAAAGAAGATAACCATGTCTAGAAACAGTAGTGCCATTGTCTTCTATTGGAGTCAGAATCACAATGACACATTCTGTTATTCTATGTATTGTTTATGTTGACAAGGTAATATAAAGGTTCGTTCTGTAGGTAAAGCAACTAGGAATTTAAGCGTGTAAATTACATACAGTAAATCAAGTGACCCTCTGTAGGGTAAATTTTGCAAAGGTAATTTTGGGAGCCTGTTCGCTTTCACTGCATATGTAAAAAAACTGTTTACTGCAAAGTTCTTGAAAGACATTCCTGTTTTACTAGAGACACAAAGAATAACTAAGAAAAGCTTCAGTAGGATTTTTTTGGATTTGTGCTCTAATTGTTTCATGAGATAACTGTACAGTCCCTCAGAATCAGACACAGAAACAGGCTTCAAACATTGATCTCTATGAATGACATTACAGACGCTGTAAATAAATCACTTTCTGAATTTGGTTTATTACATTAAAGAAACCCCGCTGAAGAAGAAGAAATTACTTTTTGAAAAGTCTCAACAGTCGTTACTGTCCTTACACAAAGGTTTCAGATGACTCTCAATCTAACGTCTTAAGCATCTGATACCTCTGATGAGTTCGTAAGATTAATTAAAGAGTTTGATAAGAGTTGGGAAATGTGAATGTAAAACGGCAATCAGCCAATACCAGTGCAGAAAACATTACAATAAATCCCACTTCTTCGTGTTACCTGGTCGGTCTGGTATGCCCAGACACCTGGTAAAAAGAAGCAGGAAAACTAGTAAACTCAATGACTTTCTGCATGAAATTCATAAAAAAAGTAAGCAATCAGCTCATGCTACTGTCACTAGGGTAATTCGGTTTATGAAAATTATCGTTATCATGGAATATGCCGAGAAGAAAATAGCTTTGTTTCTGTAAAACAACCTGCAGGATCTTACTGTGTCACAGTCCAAAACAGGTCACTTCTACGAAGAGCAAAAGAATATTTGTTAGATTTTGAAAATTTGCAAAAGAGTCTCCAAAGCATTGTAGTCTCCCAGGAGCCCAATGAAACACAAAGCACCTAGCAGCCAAAAAAAAAAGCCTGTAAATGTCAAACAATCATTAAGTTCTCACATCAGAAGACACGTTTATTTGTAATGGAGATAATATTCCGTGTATAACCATCTGTTTATCAGTCAGGCTCAGGTATTAGAAACGTAAATAGAACTGAAAGAACGTTTCATTAACAGTACAAAAAATTTGCACGCGAAGGTAAAAACAGCTGTTTCATTCTGGTAGACTCAAAATCATTGTAAGTTTTCAAAATGTCTTCCTTAACGCACTGTTCCTAAACATTCGTCACACTTTTAGAAGAAGGTGTTCTTTTGTATGAATGAATATAACAAAGCGCCGAGTAGCAGCCGTTGTTGAAGGAAAAACCATGGAAATGGTAACAAGACAATAACTGTCAGTGAGCACTGATTCATATCAGTGGGGCAAGTTGAAAATTTGTGCCAGACCGAGATTCGAGCCCGGGTCTCCTGGTTACTAGGCAGATGCGCTGACCACTCGCCACTCGATCACAGTGATCAAAATAACTGCAAATTCTCTACTTCTCCACATACCACTTATGTAATAATCTCATAACTAACGGGATGTCCCCCACGTGGGAGATTCGAGTCCTCCCGCGGGCATGAGTGTGCGTGTTGTCTATAGCTTAGGTTTGTTTCAGTTAGATTAAGTAGTGTGTAGGCTCAGGGACCGATGACCTCAGCAGTTTAGTTCCATAAGATCTTACCACAAATAAAAAAAAATTGCGGCTTGTTCCCGGACATCCTCGAAAGTACAGGCATCACATACAGGGTGAGTCAAAGAGAACTTACCAACTTTGTAATTATACAGAAATTTAGTGACGTAACTTATAGAATCGGTAATCTGTCACCTTGTAACAAAGAACCTCATGTTCCATCAGTACTTCATTGCACAATCAGGAGCTCTAGCGTAGTACGCAGTTGGAACGGCTACTTTCACTGCTTCGAAGCGTGGTCCCTGTATGTTTGGGTTACATAAAACGAGCTCTGAAACAATTATTCGTCTTAAATTTCGCACCGAAAATGCTATAGAACCTCCAAGCAGGTAAATTTACTCTTGTCAAACGATCTTTGTTGAGACTGGTTGTTCACTAGGACATGATGAATCATCAGGTCGCCCGTTTGTTGATGATTACGTCGAACAAATTAGCGAGAGCTTGGTACGCGGGCAACAAAAACCAACACGACGTGCGTCTCGCGAGACTGGCTTCCACAAAACACTTTTCGGGGAGTACTTTGTAGACGATTACACTGGAAAACATACAGGTTCACAATGAAACAGCACGTTAGTGATGCAGATAAGGTAGCCAATGGAGAAATCTGTGCAGAAATGTTGCAGCGGACATTCCTGATCACAATAATCTTCATCGATGAGTCAACTTGTCATATAAGTGGCATGGTCAAAACCTTCAACTGCATAATATGGGGCAGCGAAAATCCACAGTCAAAGTTAATGTGTTTTGTGCTCTTAGCAAACTGAAAGTGTACGCCCCTTTCTTCTTGACGGAAAAAATGTCACTGGTATCGTGTATCTTTATATGCTTGAAAACTTTTTAATCCCACAGATCGATGTAGATGACCGAGACGCAATGTTTTACTGCCAATAAGTCGGAGGCACCTCATTTTTTCACGGAAGTTCGAGATTTCCTCAATAAACGCTTCCCAAGTCGGTAGACTGGCCGTGTTGGGCCAATCGCTTGACCACTCTTTCCACAGACTTGACACCACTGCTTTTCTTTCTTTGGAGTTTCATCAAAGAAACTGATTACCAGTTGGATGTTCGCTGCATGCCAAGTGGTAATCATATCGAGCTTGAAACTTGTATCTCAATAAATTTTTAGAAAGTTGTAAAGTCCTTTTTGGCTCACCTTGTGTATATAGGACTAATTAAGGCGAGAAAGGCTAATGATCCCTTCAGTGCAAATGCTCATCAAGCTCGATCTCTTACGGGGATCGGCGAAATGCCAGTAAAAACAAGGATAATGGGCAAGGATCACTACATCAGTAGTGATGGGTCCTATCGGAGGTGAGCTATGTTAGTGGGTACAGTTGTATCGACCACTGTATCTGGATGGCAGAGTGGTCAGTGTATTTGTCAAGCAGCACACCCAAGTTCAAATCCCGGTCAAGCACAAATTCTCTAGTTTCCCTATTTATGTAATTCAGTGCCTACTGGCAGCTAATGCTTTTAAATCTCTTGTGTCTTGATGCATAGTGGCTGCAGCAACAAAATAGTGTCTTTTCTTTCAGACATTTCGGAATGAACAGAAACCCCATGTATGAAAATGATGGTAGCAGTTTAGCCTAACGTTTTCACTAGCTTCGAAGGGAGTTATAAGTTGCATCACATTGGACTATCTAAGCATAATTAAAGAAGCACCCAAAAGATCAACAGTACCTCAGTATAAGCAAAGCCAAGAAACGGGGAATATGACAAGATACTGAAATTGAAAATGTGTAAACCGATAGATAATGAATAAATAGTAATCATGTTCTTAGCATAATACGAATGAAACAAGAGTAAATTAGTTTGAAAATGTTTAACACAAGGAATTTATGTTCATATTCAGTAAAGAATGCGAAAAACAAAATAGTATTCTTAAATAATGTGATTCGATTATTGACAAAATTTTTTTTGTATGTGACATTCAGCTTTCGCCTAGCAAACTTCTATGATTGAATTTCAAATTTTATTAAATTTTAAAAGAGTTAATAGTAAACAATAACAGCAAGAATATCGTTTGTTATATTTTTATAAGGTTGAAATGAAAATTTATAATCAATTTTTGGTATTAAAGTGCTAGATCTATATATTATGTACGTCTGTTATTCATTTTAAGGATCTAACTCCTACAGGTGTACTATTACGTTATTGTATGTAATACTTTGTGACAAAATTGCAAGTAATAAGGTAATTAATTTTATCCAAGTTTTTTCCAAAATTAATATGCATTTAATTTTATATATATTGTCATAAAATACAAGAAAGAATAACAGAGAGATTATTAAAGAAGTGTGCCAGAGATTTTAAGTTACATTTGCTGTTTTAACAGGACACGATGAAACAGAAGCGACGTAATATACTGATTAGCTGTTAAAACATGCTGATTTTTATTTTATTCAAGAGAAACAACTGCAGCTACATGGATATGTCGAAGGATATATGAAGAAAGACCTCCAGTATATGCAAGGTGTTGGACTGCTATTCAGACTACAAAGAAAGGAGCGAGTTTAGGATAATGAAACATTTAAATAATCGTGACAAACAAACGTTTGACACCAGTGGTTTGCGCAGAGAGACGTGTTACGTCTGAATACATGAACACCTTGTAACAGAGTCTCTGGAAACCAAAATTGCAGATATGCCTTTAGGAGAAGCAGATTGCATTTGTTCAACATGGCCACCGTTCTTGACAAGGCAGGCTTCCTCATTAATGTCCATACATGTTCAAAATGTTCCGTATGCGTTGACACCAATCCACAATGTGTTCACTGAGTCCATAGACACCGTCAACAGAGCTAGAATATAACAAATATTGTAAATATCTCCACACAAAAATGTCTAACATGTTCAAAATCAAATGGCTCTGGGCACTATGGGACTTAACAGCTGATGTCATCAGTCCCGAAGAACTTGGAACTACTTAAACCTAACTAACCTAAGGACATCACACACATCCATGCCTGAGGCAGTATTCGAACCTGCGACCGTAATGGTCGCGCGGTTCCAGACTGAAGCACCTAGAACCGCTCGGCCACAACGATCGGCTAACATGCTCAAGTTTGGAGACCTGAGAAGCCATGGTAGTGACGAGGCAATGTAGTACTTTGTCGAAGATGCGTGCTATGTATTCCCGAGCAGCCACTGGGAAGTGTGCGGGTGAATAATAACGCGTCTGCCACATACACATACTTTCACCATAACAGCGTTGGCATAACTCCACTTGTCATATGTTGTTACGGGAAACAGCTGTTTTCCAGCCCGACGTCTATCAAGATTATTTGCTTGTTTCATTGTCCTCTATTCACCCCTTTCAGCTGTACCTACAATAAGAAACACCCAATTCATCATAGTAATAAACCTGATGTAAACATTACGTCATGTATTCTTCCGCGTTTGCTTCAGTGTCATTGGATTTCGTTTAACGTGGAGCGGGATCCAAGCTGTGTCTAGTACAGTCACGTACGATGATAAGAATACGTTTTATGGCGTGTAAGACGCACGTAGACCGAGCGATAATGCGGGACAACGACAGCCATCTGCTCCAAGTAACCTGCAAAGATATAAACAGTTGCAGTTGAGTCGTAAAAACAGACGAGCAAAGAAACACTACAGCTTCGAATGTTATTTAATTTTTACAGAGAATGAAATAATATTCGGCAAAACTCCAGCACCAGAGTACGCTTCTTATGTGGCGAGATGGAAAGCAAAGAAATGCTCTAGTTCTCACGTAACATAGCATTCTAATTAAAAACAAGAGTGATGAAAATTTCTGGCTTAAACACAGGGTAATATTTCTGAGCGGGCTATGTGTGATGCAAAATCATACTGCAGGGATTTCACCATACTGTTGAACACTGAAGCCACAGAAAGTATTAATTACAATCAGTCGTCTGGTAATCTCTTAGCCCCTTCCTTATTCGAATCCAAGAAATACATTTCAGTTCTGCAACTGTTACCTGATACGAACGTTGTTAACGAGTCAATCAACAACAGACTCCACGAAGCCAACCAGGCACCGCGTTTTTCTCTTATGAATTACCGTTCTATATCCCGCCAGCGTTCGGCAGTGACACTTGGAAAAGCTGCGTGCTTTAGTTCCAGGTGTCTGGCAGCCTAACAGCCTAGTTGTTGCTCGGGACAAATCCCTTAACTTGGCTCCGGATCAGTAATGTTGCTTTCATAACGTAATGGTACAGTAGCAAATGTAAAAATGTAGCGTCTGCATAGTGTGCAGGAGCCTGTGAAAAGTATTGTTTTTCATGTTTCTACGACACTTATTCTGGTTCAGGTGAGGCTACATCTGTGGTGCAAAACAATGGTCATAGTCCACACAAAGAGTACTTGGTTTTTCAGTTAAGGTGCCTTTATGAACAATCTTCTACAAAAATCGATAATGAAGTATTTATATTTGAAAATAAAGCAGGAATTTTGCATGCAGTATGCAATTAGAAACAAGACGAACTACATTATTCACAAAAAATTATGATGCATTTTATAATTACGAGATGTAGGCATTTTAAATTCAACGACAAAAAAAGATAACTTAGGCGAGACCTGAACCACCGATCCATGAATTGCACTGGGTTATCAGTGTCCTAGCTACGATTCCGGTATATATCCGATGGATTTAAATATCACATCTGTATTAAATACAGTCCTAGAAAAACTTCAAAACGGATTTGTTGTCGTTAAATTTGTGAAAAATATTAAGAAAAACCTATATCTCGGCACTTTTTAACTGTGACCCACAAACATGTATCACTACGGAACAGGAATCAGCCTCAGCCATTTTCATATTGCGAATTTACAGCGCGACAATCTGAACACAGCAGTACAGTGAGTGTGACTGAACACGATCATTGAAATAACAACTACTTAGCTAAGGCTTGATTGAGAAAAACATTGACAGCTGTTGTTGTTGTTGTTGTGGTCTTCAGTCCTGAGACTGGTTTGATGCAGCTCCCCGTGCTACTCTATCCTGTGCAAGCTTCTTCATCTCCCAGTACCTACTGCAACCTACATCCTTTTGAATCTGCTTAGTGTATTCATCTCTTGGTCTCCCTCTACGATTTTTACCATCCACGCTGCCCTCCAATACTAAATTGGTATTCCCTTGATGCCTCAGAACATTCCTACCAACCGATCCCTTCTTCTAGTCAAGTTGTGCCACAAACTTCTCCCCAATGCTATTCAATACCTCCTCATTAGTTATGTGATCTGTAGCACCACATTTCGAAAGCTTCTATTCTACTCTTGTCCAAACTATTTATCGTCCATGTTTCACGTTCCATACATGGCCACACTCCATACGAATACTTTCAGAAACGACTTCCTGACACTTAAATCTATACTCGATGTTAACAAATTTCTCTTCTTCAGAAACGCTTTCTTTGCCATTGTCAGTCTACATTTTAAATCCTCTCTACTTCGACCATCGTCAGTTATTTTGCTCCCCAAATCGCAAAACTCCTTTGCTACTTTAAGTGTCTCATTTCCTAATCTAATTCCCTCAGCATCACCCGACTTAATTCGACTACATTCCATTATCCTCGTTTTGCTTCTGCTGATGTTCATCTTATATCCTCCTTTCAAGACACTGTCCGTTCCGTTCAACTGCTCTTCCAACTTCTTTGCTGTCTCTGAAAGATTTACAATGTCATCGGCGAACCTGAAAGTTTTTATTTCTTCTCCATGGATCTTAGTACCTACTCCGAATTTTTCGTTTGTTGCTCAATATAAAGATTGAATAACATCGGGGATAGGATACAACCCTGTCTCACTCCCTTCCCAACCACTGCTTCCGTTTCATGTCCCTCGAGTCTTGTAACTGCCATCTGGTTTCTGTACAAATTGTAAATAGTCTTTCGTTCCCTGTATTTTACCCCTGCCACCTTCAGAATTTGAAAGAGAGTATTCCAGTCAACATTGTCAATCGCTTTCTCTAAGACTATGACAGCTGTTGATACATTAAAATATCTAAAAGTTCCATTTAACGTAACTTGGTAATAATTTATCTGATACGTAAGTACGACGTACTTCCAAGAGCGTAACAAGACCAGTGTACGTCTGATCGGCTTCTGACCAATCATCGTGTTGTTTTTGTTTACATCAGGTTTAATCTTATGATGAATGGAGTGTAGGTGAGCGGATACGAAATGTGAGGAGAGAAACGATCACCCAATATTTGGATTGAGAAGATTCAGTCATAAAAGAAGAAGAAGAAAACTGCTGAAGAGTTTACGGAGTGGAGAAGAGCGGATGAAAACAGTCGTTATCGGTGTGGCCGGCAGGTGTCTGTACTCACGAGGACAGCAACAGGTCGATGTAGCGCGGCTCGTGGCTGCCGCCTGTGCCGGCGGTGGGGGCGGCGGGGGGCACGGCGGAGGCTGCCGCGGAGGCGGCGAGGGCGGACGCCGGAGCGGGGGCGGGCGCGGGCCTGGCGCGGGTGCTGGAGAAGGGCAGCGGCGCGCCCGTGCGGCGCTCGTACTCGACGCGCAGGCGGCGCAGGTAGTGCAGCAGGTCGCCGCACGGCACGAACTCCATCAGGATGCAGAGCGGCGGCCGCAGCGTGCAGCAGCCCACCATCTCCACCACGTTGGGGTGCCGGCCCGCGTGCTTCAGCATCGCGATCTCCGCCTGGAACTCCTCCACCTCCTCCGCCGTCGCGCGCACTGAAACGTCAGCGGAGGCAGCGTGACTTACACGTGCAGCTCCAATGCCGGCACTCTGAACACGCAGTCCCGCAAGGCTCGTTACTTGGCCCGTTCTTTTCCGCGACCAACACAAATGATTTGCCAAAGACATTGGAGGGCTCTTCAAAATGGTTGGATGGTTGGTTGTTTTGGGGAAGAACACCAGACATCGAGGTCAAGGGTCTCATCGGATTAGGGAGGATGGGGAAGGAAGTCGTCCGTGCCATTTGAAAGGAACCATCCCGGCATTTGCCTGGAGCGGTTTAGGGAAATCACGGAAAACCTAAATCAGGATGGCCGGCCGCGGGATTGAACCGTCGTCCTCCCGAATGCGAGTCCAGTGTCTAACCACTGCGCCACCTCGCAGTCAAAGTGGTTGTTTTGGCAGGTGATACAAGTACGCTCATAGAGGGCCGAAGACTCATCCAAACGAAAGACACTAATAAGAAAGTTTTTGTTTGAAGTGCCACACTACTAAGGCACTACGTTTTCTTTGTCATAATACAAGTACAGAAAACCTGCTGTAACAACCCTTTGAGCTCCGCAGACAAATCTCGCCACGCTCCACCGGTGTTCGGGCATTTGCCACGCCGGACATTTGCCACCATTTTACCTGCTCCGAAGCGTTGGGTCCCTTGTCTCCCCCTCCTCCTCCTCCACATCACTTACTGAGCCTTTCCGCTGATTTACTTAACATAGAACCCGAATCTCTTTCGATTTTCCGCCATATTTCTAGAGAGAGTATCGTTGTGGAAACTATTAAATGCATCTCGCACTGAAATGCGCACCAAATTTCGAGCCTCAGTAAAACTTCGCCAATCTTGGAGATTTCGCGCTCGTCTAAATTATACTTGCCTTTTTCAGTGTTCCTGCAGCAGCTTTCTGTCGTGTTTTGTGTACCATGGGGGATCAGTTCCGTCTCTTGTTAATTTATTTGGTATGAATTGCCGAGTGCTGTTGATACTATTTCTTTGAACTTAAGCCACATATGGTCTTCACTTACATACGAGGCCTGTTCAGAAAGTAAGCTCCGATTGATTGCCAAATTGAAACCACAGTGAACATCAGAAATGTTTTACTTGTAACAATTAGCTACACCTTTCAGCTACTTCTCTACGTAGTCGCCGTTCTGACTTAGACTTTTGTCATAGCGTTGTACCAACTTTTCAATAGCCTCATCATAGAAGGCAACCGCCAGTGCTTTCCGCCATTCTCCACGCTGGCCTACACCTCGTTGTCTGTGTCAAAATGTTGTCTTCAAAGACAGCGGTTCATGTGACCAGAGATGAAACTCAGGGGGAGACAATTGCGGACTGTATTGTGGGTAATCTCACATTTCCATTTGAAAACGATGCAGGAGCATCTTCATTGCCCCTGCAGAATGCGGCTGAGAATTGTCTTGAAGAAGAAACAGCACGACAGTTATGTAATGTTAGCTGCATAGCTTCAGGCGAAATTTCTCACCAGGCCCTCGCACTTGGCGGCAGGCACTATTTTCTAGACATCTTTACGCACTCACTGCGAGCTCAGAAATGAGAAGAGCGACGTGATGCTAACTGGGGTTATACTAGAGACACTACCCAACACATCTGTGCAAAGCTTTATCAGATTTTCATAGTCGTTTCCATTTCGCGACCGATCGGAGCTTACTTTCTGAACGCCCCTCGTAGTTTGGAAGGATTGGAGACTGTCTCTTAGAAAGACGTCAACCGAATTTTTGTTGCTTTTGTAAATAGATATATTTCGCGTTTAGTGTTGGTGAATTTCTTTCTCACGGAAGTGAGCTTCGCTACGGCTGTGTGTTCACTAATCACTGTATCCGTCGTGATGCTCAGAATTATTTGTGGCTAAGAGTTCAAGTGTGTTTTCGTAACCATTTACAATTTGAATGGAGTCATGACCTAACTGTTCAAAGTAATTTAAAAAAAAAGCATTTAGAACAATTACGGGGGGTGTTTTATATCTACAATAGGGTCTGAAAATGTCAAAATACAGAAGGTAGATTGAAGTCACTGCCAACTGTATGAGTAGGGTACCTATTTGTAATGAGACTCAAGTTTTCTTTGAACTGTTCAGCAACTGTTTCATCTGAGACCGTGGGGGTCGGTAAAAGGAGCCAGTTGTTAATTTATTCCGGCTGTCGGATATAGCCTCCGCCCATACTAGTCACAGAATTATCTGCTTCAATGTCAATTGTGAGCTGGAACACACATTACATTATTTTTCTTAAGTTGTACTTCTTGTTTCTGTTGTAGTGCAGATCATTACAATTACCGCTTTTCCCTCCGAAACCTAGGATGCTTTCTCTGTGACACTGTAAATACCAGACCTAAACAATGTAGAACAACAACGTACGTTACAAGCAAGGCATTCTGTATTACTTCATTTCCTTATTTCTGACATTTTAAAATTGTACGTCGACTTTGGATGACATGTGAATCATACATGTTCTTATCTCTATTAAGTGAACGTATTTTCAGTCATGTTTTGAACATTGTCCCGCTACACTTTATTAACTAATGTTTCGCCGCAAGAGATATCGTAATTTAGAGAGTATATTAATATGGAGTATGTCGTTTTTCTTTTCTCACATTCACATACCCATTTCTTCTTGCCTTATTGTCTTTTGGACATGCAGTTGTAATAATTAAAGTAGGCACAAATGCAGTGATCAAAAACAAATGATTAGCGTACATTCGCATTCTCTTTGCATCGTTCTTTTCTTTTGCTCCCATGGCGAAGGACTGTTTCTTTCGCAATCAGTAAGCGTGAAAGGAAGCTACAGTACAGGCACAGGGATCTATATTTATACTTGACAGAACTAATTTCATATTGACATAATCGTCGGTATTGCTTTAGTTTCCCAAAAGTTATAAATATTTCGATTTCTGTAAAGAAGCACTGTATTTGGCCAAGATGTCGAAGAAGAAGGACCCTTCCGTACTGGTTGTATCGAATAAGATGTGGAGACTGCGGTCTGCAAGCGGACAGAAGAAGTACGAGGAAGGGCGTCCCTTACCTGAGGGATCGTTGTCTGGCGAAGGGGCAAGTGTGGCAAATGTCCGACGTGGCAGATGTCTGGCACTCGCTCCACCTTCCCACTGAGGCTGCTGACGTCGTTAGCCGCTCAAGTGGTATTTCCCACTGGCGCTGCAGACGGCATCCACCGTCGCGGCCTTGCCGGTACCTGAATCCTAATGACGGCCCTTGCCGTCAGCAGGTTCCGCTACCTGTGGTCCTGCGGACGTCTATAGCCGCTCAGCGGTATTTTCGCCGGATATCACAGTTGCCGTTCCACGTTCATGCTAGCTGGTTCGTGTGATCATCTGCATTTTGCTATTGTGGTGTCGTTTAGCTTTCTACCTACTCATCAGGATTTTTAGAGTTTTGCGTTCCACAGACAAAAGCCACTTCGGCGTGGTTGCACTGACGAAGAGATACTGGAGATACTCACAAGGAGTGACAGTGACAGTGTGGCATCTTCAATGACTGTAGTGATGGTGATGGTTTCGTCATAAGAATCTCTTAGCAATACGTGTCCACGTACTTCACCTAATAGAGCTCACCATTATAGTTCCTCTTGAGATTCTGAAAGTGAAGACTAATCGATCCGTAAAAGGCCATGCCGTGGTGACAAATTTGATTGGCAAAAGCGTGATTTCAGTCCAGCACTGCATGCTTTTGATGAGTCATCATTAGGGCATAATTGTGAAGTAGCGCCTCATTCATGCGTTGTATCTTTTTTCATGCTATTTCAATCACAAAATCTGATGATATTTATAGCACTTGAAACAAACTGATTTTGCACTTTCACCATGGGAAAGATGTCGGAATCAGTCCATACTCGATTGTCCAACTGCGAAGGTACTGGTTTTGGGGCACTGTATTGGTTCATTGGTTTTTGGCTTCTCGTGACCCGTGGTTAAAAAGTTGCAATTAAGAAAATGTTGCTCCAGAGATGTACTTCTGAATATTGCAATTTTGGGCGAAGCTATTTCCCGTGAGCGTTTTATGTTACTTTCGAGAATGTTGCATTTTAGTGACAACTCTACCAATCGTGGACATGACAGTTTGTTTAAAAATTAGGAAAATAATTGATACAGTTCGTATGGCGTTACGCAGTGCGTTTAATCCATACAAAAAACTCTGTGTCCATGAAAGCCTACTATTGCTCAAAGGTTCCTTATCTTTTAAACATTTCATTGTTTCGAAACGAAGTAGATTTGGACTCGAGACATTGGTGTTGGACAACTATAAAACGGGATAGTTCTTGGGTTTCACATCATACCTAGGCACAACAACAGAAATTGAAGTCCGTAGTTTGGGGAAATCCGGCGGTGTAGTAGCAACACCAACGAAGCCGTACTGTGAACGTGGACATACTCTGTATGTCGACAGATGGTATGTAAGTCAAGGCAGGTTCCTCTGGCTTCACAATCATAGAACAGCAGCATACGGTACTGTACGTAGCAACAAAAGCGATTTGCCGAAGCTACAGAAGAAACTGAAACGAGTAAAAGTTGAATTTACGTCAACTGACACAATGCTTTCCATCAAGTGGTGCGACAAGAGAGATGTGTGGATGTTGACTACCTGTAACACTACAGATATACGTCACACGGCAAGAAAGTAATGAAGGCACAATGTGTTGTCGACTAAAATGCAATTATAGGTGCAGTGTGCTGACAAACACAGACTGGATGCTTCATGTCCAAGACAATAACGAACAAAACAAAACAAAAAAAAAACTTTTCGTATCGATCGTTTCAGTTGCGAATAACGGAAATCGTGAAAATCCTGTAGAAACAGCTATTTCAGTATTTGCAGAATTTTCCAATTTTATTGGCTACTTTTCCAAACTTTGCCGTAGCAATTACGAACGCAACAACCAAAGAATTATCCAAATCTGTTAAGCTATTGTTTGATTTTAGTGAGACTAATGCTCAGCAATTCATTTTCATTTATAGAGATTTAACTTCATTAGACTATGGTTAGACGCATGCACTCGCCCGTTTCTGACGCACAAAATATCTTTAGAAATTAAAGTTGGCGTTTAATTAGGTGGTGTGAAGAATTTAGTATTTCATTCTAGAATTCTTAAACAAAAGTTTGTACATCATGGTTTATTTCTACTGTGTAATAACAATTGCGTCACGCATGGAAAGAATTCAGAAATATTGACTTTTTGGTTTTGAAGTTTCCATGGGGGTAATTTATTGGTTAATGATCCGAAAATATAGTTATTAGCTCCGAAACTGTCTCTCGGCATCCAGACTATTCCCTGGAAAGTTGTGTGCGACGAATTATTGCGGTAGTACAAACGAACGTGAAAGTTTGATCGTTACGGATTCTCCAGCGTTTACATCGTAAGTTACGTACAAAAAAACTGATAATTAAGTGTCAGTACTTCAGATAAGACTCAGATGTATACAGAAAACTAATCACTGTTCCCAAGAACTACTTGCAAGTGAAAGTAAGCCTTTGATGAGGAGATAGCAGCATCGGCGGTCTCAGTGTTCATTTTATCAGCCGAGCAATTCATCTCCATATTCAAAGCTATGAAGTAAGTATCCAGATACACTGTGTTTATTTGTAACGTCGGTAATCACACTCTGAATGCCGCGAGCGCCCTGGCACAGGGCCAGGTCGGGGCAACGAAGGGCTCAAGCATAGACAGCAGTCCACGGCTATCAACTCTGGTAAATAGATCAGGTGATGCGCAGCCGGATGCGCACCTGAAGCAGCCAAAAGGTTAACTAGCAGTATTGTAGTCAAGAGTAAACAGTTTTCATTTATTTAAAATTTTTTGTAAGCTAATAACCAAATTGACTATATAGTCTTTCAGCACTGACGTCTTCCGTGGTATGAGATGCACAGTTAACTGTGCAGTTCCCTGTGCTATTTAGGAAGGGTTCCCAATAGCGTCAAAAGTTCTTTCCGTTTTGCAACTGACAAATATGTCTGGTCTTTCAGATGAAACATACTATGGCGCACATCGGCCTTAGTATTTCCTCTTTTTAAGACAATGACCTTTTCCATTTTTCTGTTTCAGAATAAGAATTATTAATAGGTAATTGGGACGGATGCCTTTCACATATTGATGGAAAATCATTTGTAGATCTTACAAGCATGCATTGACTGCAATGTTTCAGCTGCACCATTAGAATAAAAGAAGTCGGCTATAAGCATCGGACGCGACTGCTACGGTCGCAGGTTCGAATCCTGCCTCGGGCATGGATGTGTGTGTTGTCCTTAGGTTAGTTAGGTTTAAGTAGTTCTAAGTTCTAGAGGACTGATGACCACAGATGTTAAGTCCCATAGTGCTCAGAGCCATTTGAACCATATAAGCATCGGAATTACGTGGAATAGGTTCATACTTTTAACTGACACGACAATCTTGCGTAATTCCTGCGGAACGAAGGCCTTGTTTACTCTTCATCTGATAAGACCCATCAAGTAATCGGTGTGTGAAACATTTTTTCCATGACTTGGCACTTGCAATAATTCGTAGTATACAAAACAAAACAAAACAGAAACGATATAGTAAACAACGTATGTGTGAAATTAATTTCTTTCATGAAGTTCATCACGGCTGTGGACACTGTGGCAATAAATTAGTGTTGATTACGTTTATTGTTTATAAAATATTTTTACTTGAGAACGGTCTTTGCAGTTCATAACAAATAAAAGGATAAACTGATTTATCTGCTGAAATGTAAGTGAAATAATTTACAACTCCTTTTAATTTCACCGATATTATATCTTAACCTTACCGGCAGTTTAGAACTGTGCGGTGGAGGAGCCCAGGGCAATGCCTCCCAAGAGTACTGCTGTTAACGATTAAGCTCACGATGTATAAAATTTTTGCTTGTCGGTACCTATGTGGTCCTCTTCCAACTTAACAGAGGCTTCACTATAAACCGTTCAGTTCTGTTATTCCTTTAAAGTAGCGGATAGCACAGAAATGGCTTAGATGTTGTTGAGATTCTTTCCAGAATGAATTTCTCATTTGGCAACAGAGGTTCTGGCTTTGATTTCTGGCCCAGTAAACAGTTTTAATCTGCCACGGAACTTCAAAATAACACTGTTTTTGACGAATGGTGAATGATTCATTCAGGAAAATGCGTTTGGACCACTGCTAGAATGACTGCCGTTATTCTTTCACGAGATTTGTTCTGTATTATTACTATACTTCAATCTCACACTAAAATTTAAAAAAATAGAAAGAGTTTATAATAATAATACGTAATATTGAGGAGAGGCTGCCACTCAAAAAGAAATTACAGAACTCAAAGATATCCATGAGAAACCCGTGAAGTAGACTGTCACAGCATTTCATAAGTGAAAGAAGATGAAGGATATGACTATATGTTTATGAAAATCTCGAGAAAAATTTAATTACCACATCGACACAAAAGTAATATCGGATATTCGCAGATTGTTGAGGGAGTGGGTCAGTGTTTTCCATTACTTCGAAAAGTGTATCGTGCGAGTATGTTCATCGTGAACCTCGGAGAAAAACAACAGAACAGTTACTGTGTGCAGTGAGTTGCCCAGATCAGACTAGGATACCAGTGCAAGCGGCAATGACTGCCGCTGTCTGACACTGTGCATACCAATTACTAACCTAGGCCAATGGCCTTGCTGCAGTGGTAACACCGATTCCCGTCAGAGCAACGAAGCTGTGTGCTGTCGGTCTGGGCTAGCACGTGGATGGGTGACCACCCGCTTCGCTGAGTGCTGTTGGCAATCGGGGTCAAAAATTCAAATGGCTCCGAGCAGTATGGGACTTAACATCTGTGGTCATCAATCCCCTAGAACTTACAACTACGTAAACCTAACTAACCTAAGGACATCATACACATCCATGCCCGAGGCAGGATTCGAACCTGCGACCGTAGCGGTCACGCGGTTCCAGACTGAAGCGCCTAGAACCGCACCGCCACACCGGCCGGCCCAATCGGGGTCCACTCAGCCCTTGTGAGGAGCTACTTGATTGTGAAGTAGCGACTCCGATCTCAAACTGACATACGGCCGGGAGAGCGGTGTGGTGATCACATGCCACTACACATCCCCTTCCACTGACGCCTGAGGATGACACGGCGGCCGGTAGGTACCGTTGGGCTTTCAGGGCCTGTTCAGGTGAAATACAGTTTTAGGTTTTCTACAGACGCTGTGGACAGGACATTTCTTTTGTTTGCTGCAGACGAGGACGGCGAAGAAAGCCAAGGCATCGCCTTTGCTATATCTTCAGTGAACTGGATGTTACTGTCAATTGTGTTGGGACGTTCCTGACATTGTTCAAGTTTCTCGCGTCTCCGGCGAGCGTGTCTCCAGTGTGTCGAAAGAAATGAAAAGCAGTATCCTACAATCATTTTTTTATGATAAAAGGACGTGTCAGCAGACCTTTCAGCTATTAATCCACTAACAATGGCCAAACAGTACTGGTCACAAGCTTGTACCGTTTTAACCACTTGAAAGAGCTAGAAGCCCGAGAACGTTGTATTCAGTGTTACTGCCGCGAAACTTGAAATTACCGGGAAAGCTGACCGACAGGTGATACTCTAGATACACATTCGATTATTGAGGACATTTTGAGTGCCTGTGGATGTGCGACTGAAGTGCATGGTCCCCCATCAGCTGGTCTGACATCGGAAAATGTTCGATTGCAGGCACGTGTTGTATGGTAGTCCAGACTGGAGACAGGTGGTTACTCACGCTTGAGTTTCTTGACAGCGACGGTGCGCCAGCCGGGCACGCCGCCCACGGCTTCAGCGCGCGCCAGGAAGACTCGCCCGAAGTCTCCCTTGCCGATCTGCCGGCCCAGCTGCAGTCGCTCGTAGCTCACCTCGAACGTGTCCACCTCGCCGCGAGCTTTCGCCTCCTGCGGGACAGACACCAGACACCGCGACCAAAGTGACAAACATTCAACACAAGGATAACACTGTACTAAAGTAAAAACACAAATGATTATTATTCCTTCTTAACAATCAGTAACTAAACACGTTAGTCACAAATTCAGTGTCGAAACTGACAGATATAATGGCCGAGACAAAAGACAACAACAAATATACACTGAAGAGCAAAAGAAACTGGCACACCTGCCTAATATCGTGTAGGACCGCAGCGAGCACGTGGGAGTGCCACAACACGACGTGGTATGGACTCGACTAATGTCTGAAGTAGTTTCTGAGAGAATCGACATCATGACTCCCGCAGGACTGTCCTTAAATCTGAAACAGTACGAAGGGATGGAGATCTCTTCTAAACAGCACGTTGCAGGGCATCCCAGATATGCTCAATAATGTTCATGTCTGGGGAGTTGGGTGGCCAGTGGAAGTGTTTAAACTCAGAAGAGTGTTCCTGGAGCAATTCTCTAGCAATTCTGGACGTGTGATGTGTCGCATTGTCCTGCTGCAATTGCCCAAGTCCTTCGGAAAGTACAATGGACATGAATGGATGCAGGTGATCAGGCAAGATCCTTACGTAGGCATCACCTTTCAGAGTCGTATTTAGGCGTATAAGGGGTCGAAAATTACACGCCCCATACCATTACACAACCTCCACTAGTTTGATCAGTCCCCTGTTGACAAGCGGGGTCCATGGATTCGTCAGGTTCTCCCCATACCAGTAAACGTCAATCCACTCGATACAATTTGAAATGAGACTCGTCCGACCAGGCAACATGTTTCTAGTCATCTACAGTCCATTCTCGGTGTTGACGGGCACACGCGAGGCGCAAAGCTTTGTGTTGTGCATTCATCAAGGGTATACTACTGGGCCTTCAGCACCGAAAGACAATTTCCATGATGTTTCATAGAATAGTTCGCACGCTGACACTTGTTGGTGGCCCAACACTGAAATCTGCAGTAATTTGCGGAAAGGTTGCACTACTGTCATGTTGAATGTAATGTCGTTGTAATGTCTTGTAATGTCGTTGGTCCTGTTCTTGCAGGATCTTTTTCCGGCCGCAGCGATGTCTGGGATTCGATGTTTAACCGGATTCGTCATATTCACGGTACAGTCGTGAAATGGTCGTACGGGAAAATCCTCATTTCATCGCTATTTCGGAGATGCTTTATCACATCGCTCGTGGGACGACTGCAACAGTACACTCAGACTCACTTAAGTCTTGATAATCTGCCATTGTATCAGCACTAATCAATTTAACAACTGCGCCAGACGCTTATTGTCTCATAGAGGCGTTGCCAACCGCAGCGCCGTATTCTGCCTGTTTATGTATGTCTGTATTTGAATACGCTTACCTATGATACCAGATCCTTTGGCGCTTCAGTGCACTTCGGTAAGTTACCAAGATGTTTTGGAGTAAGCAGGGAGTCTCTAGGACGTCATTGAGTCGGATTGATAATAAAGCTGTGTTAAATGTTTTTCAGTAATTTATTGCTACGATCTGCGCTACAATAAATATTCAAAATGAGTAGTGTTAACTACATCGCATAACCGTTATTAGTGGAGCAGGGTGTGACATGTCCTGTACGAATGTGACGACTGCAAGAATTCTTGCAACTAATTCTTCTTCCGACTACACATGGGCTTTAAGAAGCCCCAGGGGATGAAGTCCATCAGACTGTTTGTCTCGCAGTTCTCTGCACGTGTACTGTCACCGTCAAGCAATCACAACAGCGCTAAATGCTGTTTACTGACTGAACGTGGACATCAGGATATCACAACGCTAAGTACTAAGTCAACTGTGGTGTAACTAAGTTTAAAGCAGGCACTTTCATTTAATGTTACCCACCTTAAGGACCGGACGTACTCGTTGTGAAAGTGATAGTTGTAGCTCATATGGCGCACAACAACTATTGTTAGGAGTGTAATCCTCAGCAACGCATTTCGGGAATCATGCCCCAACCACCTAGTTGTCTCTGTTTACCTTTCTTAAACACGCACATAAAAAAAGAAAGTTATTCGGATATAAAGTGCTCGTCTCACTCATAAAAACGGCAACACGAAATTCCCTGTTCCGCTTATCCGTATTTCCGCGCACTGACCGAAGCGTTCCTTTCGCATAGCGGTTCATGTCCCGCAACTGCCTTCCGCCCACCGACTAGTAGTGGAACCACATAGAGGGCCCCAACAGACTGCAGTGGCCATCAGTCATGCCATAGCATTCCAGAGATGTTACATGAGATGTGAAGAAACATACCAATAGTCATCTAAGCAAACCTGCTCACATACGTCGTATTAACGCTAATCTTAAAAAAATAGCCAAGAAACCTTTGAAGAAATTATTACTACATTTAGTACAATATCGAACCTAACTCGGTGAACTATTTAAAGATGTTCAAGTACGCCAGTTGCTCTTCGTTTCCTCTCTACTAAATTGTACTGGTTGTTTTACAATTCTTATTACAGACATTTAGCGATTGTAGACCGGGCTTAATACACGAAGTTTTGATAAGGAAATCATGTCCAGAGATGTACCGTTTGGATGTAGAATAGATGTTCTAGACGTTTCAGTCCGGAACCGGGCTGCTGCTAGGGTCGCGGGTTCGAATCCTGCCTCGGGCATGGGTGTGTGTGATGTCCTTAGCTTAGTTAGGTTTGAGTAGTTCTAAGTCTAGGGGATTGATGACCTCAGATGTAAAGTCCCATTATGCTTAGAGCCATTTGTACATGGCTCAAATGGCTCTGAGCACTATGGGACTCAACTGCGGAGGTCATTAGTCCCCTAGAACTTAGAACTAGTTAAACCTAACTAACCTAAGGACATCACAAACATCCATGCCCGAGGCAGGATTCGAACCTGCGACCGTAGCGGTCTTGCGGTTCCAGACTGCAGCGCCTTTAACCGCACGGCCACTTCGGCCGGCTTTGTACACGGCACGATTGTGTAGAGGTACGTTGTTTACAGTTATTTTACATCCAAGCGCTACCATACTTTGCATTCGTTTCTTATTAAAATTTTATCTACCAAGACCGCTCTGTAGCCCCAAGCTAACAGGAATTATGGAACACGCCTTACGACATAATGCATTTTTCTGTAAGCTTATGCTTATGTGTATGTAAAAACGACTGAATTTCTGTTCATTACAAACTTTTCTGCGACATACTCCCTCTGTGTTGTTTAATCTACGTGACTAAAAGCAAATCTGTTATTTCAGTGGTATATCGTTTCGTGTCTTTCACTCGTCGCACTTCTCGTCAAATATTGCTACCTAATTTTATTGTGATCTACGATAGTATTTGATCAAAGACGTAACAAGGGTAGTTTCAAGTGTTGTGTCACCGCCAGATACCACACTTGCTAGGTGGTAGCCATTAAATCGGCCGCGGTCCATTAGTATACGCCGGACCCGCGTGTCGCCACTGTCAGTAATTGCAGACCGAGCGCCACCACACGGCAGGTCTAGAGAGCCTTCCTAGCACTCGCCCCAGTTGTACAGCCGACTTTGCAAGGAAAGGTTCACTGACAACTACGCTCTCATTTGCCGAGACGATAGTTAGCATAGCCTTCAGCTACGTCATTTGCTAGGACCTAGCAAGGCGCCGTATTCAATTGATATTTATTATGTGAAGCATCTATCATCAAGAGAGATGTTCTACAATTATGGATTAAAGTTAAGTATTACATCATCTACGTACTTTATTTGCAATTCTCAAGATATTGTCCTGTTCCAGACCTCACGCCAGTCAGCGTGTAATTAAACGCGTGCATTTCGGCCTCCTCTAGAAACACAGTGTTGCCTCTTCTGCCAACACTACAAATTGGCGACGAGGATTTAACGGTTATATTGCTCTAATTTACTTGTCATGGCTTCGCCACAATCTCGAGATGTACTGTCCGAATTTTATCGCTTGCAGAATCAGCAGACGCAGGCCTTATTGGATGCCCTTGGACAGCTCGTCCAGGGTCAACGTGCGATGCAAAACGATGCGGCCGCCGCCGCTCCACCGCTACCACAGCCACAACACGCAGTTGCACCACCTTTTCGTCCGTTTGATGCGGCACTGGAAATCTGGACGGAGTGGTCACGCCAATTTGGATTCCATCTCGCCGCCTACAGAATTCAAGGTAATGAGCGGAAGCCTCACTTATTATCATGTGTCGGCGTCCAGACGTACCGTGTGATAGGGAAATTGTTTCCCCGACGCGACGTAATAACTCTGTCCTACGAAGAAATTTTGTCGGCATTAGATGCATATTTCAAAGAATCAGTCAATGTAGTTGCAAAAAGGTATACGTTCTTTCGTACAAAACGTACAGCTGGTCAAACTAATCGGGACTGGGTTGCAAATTTGCAAGGCCTTACAAGGGATTGTGCTTTTCAGTGTGAATGTGGACTCCCTTATTCAGATACTATGGTACATGATGCAATTGCACAGAACGTTTCTGATGTTCGTATACGGGAGCAAATTTTGAAACTAGGCAATCCCTCCCTTCATCAAGTGATAGACATTTTGGATAGGCAAGACACACTTGACTTTGCTCAGGAATCATTTGCACCTTCGCCGGCCGTGTGTCCCGTTAACCGGCCCGCCGGGTGAGCTGCACGGAGCAGTAAACAGCCCTCGCGCCCTTCCGCGCAGCCACGTGTGCCGTGCAAGCACACAAATGCAGTGAAATCATGCCCGCGGTGTGCTACTAGACATTTGCGTTAAAATTGCCTGTCACGCCAAGCTATTTGCTTCTTCTGTAATAAAAAAGGACATGTTCAGAGTGTTTACCAGAAACAGCTCAGATCGGACATTCACAACCATTCCAGGCCCTTTGCTTCGCGCTGGAATCGATCCAAGAATACTCAGGCTCGTGAAGCTTCGCCCATCGAAATTCATGTCGTTAATTCCACTCCGCCCAGTGCCACTCATTCTAACAGTGACTGTGTTCGTCCCACACAGTGTGTGTCGACGTCGACGGAAATCCCGTCAGGTCGCAAGTGCTTCTGTACCAGTGTCTGTTCACGTTGCACGAGACAGTCGCTCTTGTCGTCAGCAGGACAATAAACTTTTTGTAGACTTGGACATTCATGGCAACGTGATCCCATTCCAGCTCGATACCGGCGCTGCAGTTTCATTGATCAATACAGACACGTACAAACAACTGGGCAAACCTCCGTTGTGTGCCGCAAATGTTAAGTTAACTAGTTATTCCGATCAGAATATCCCTGTATTAGGACAGTGCAGCCTTCTTGCAACATACAAGGGACAAACAAAACTTGTGTCTTTTACGTACTTCGTTCTTCTTCTGCAGTGAACTTGTTTGGTTTGGATTTATTTCAGTTGTTTAACTTGTCTATAGTCAATCAGGTCCTATCAGTGAATCAGACTGTACCTTCAGCCAGTGTTTCTAGTCTATGTGAAGAATTTGCAGACATTTTTGCACCGGGCCTCGGTTGCGCTACGAACTATACAGCACATTTGGAACTGAAAGTAAACGCGCAACTGAAATTTTTCAGAGCGCGCAATGTTCCCCACGCATTGCGTGATGAGGTCGCAAGAACATTACACGATTTGGAATCACAAGGTGTGATTGAACGTGTGCAGGCTTCTCTCTGGGCATCACCCTTAGTAATTTTGCCAAAACCTTCCGGAAAATTGAGACTTTGTGTGGACTTCAAGGCAACAGTGAATCCACAATTAGTGATTGCAACTTATCCTTTACCCCGCCCGGAAGATCTTTTTGACAAACTGTGCCCGGGTAAATATTTTTCGAAGTTGGACCTAGCAGATGCGTACTTGCAAATACCAGTGGACGACGAATCCCAGCGCGTCTTGGTGGTTAACAAGCATCTTGGTTTGTACCGATTCAAAAGACTGCCATTCGGGTGTGCATCCGCCCATGCATTGTTTCAGCAATATCTGCAAACTGTTTGTACCTCGGTCCCTACTGCAGCAAACTATCTGGACGATATTGTGATCTCCGGAAAGACGGAAGAAGAACATTTAGCCAATCTCAGAACATTATTTCAGGTCTTGCGACAAAATGGTCTTCGCTTGCGGAAGGACAAATGTGTGATTTTTGCTCGTGACTTACCATATTTGGGACGTGTAATCAATGCACAGGGCATACATCCCAGTCCAGGGCACCTCCGTGCCATACAAGACTTGCCTTCGCCGTAGAATTTGAAGCAGCTACAGAGTGTGCTGGGCAAAATCAGTTATCACCATCGCTATATGCGCCACGCCTCTTCCATTTCAGCTCCGCTTCATCGCTTACGCCGTAAAGGTGTTCCGTTTGTCTGGACGACGGAATGCGAACGCGCCTTTCGCCAGTTGAAATCGGCGTTGCTTTCACATACTTGCCTTACGCCATTCGATCCCCAGAAACCCCTTTTGTTGATGGTAGATGCTTCGGATTTCGGGATCGGTGCTGTGCTTGCGCACAAAGATGGCTGGCATGATCGCCCTATTGCCTTTGCGTCCAAATTGCTCTCGTCTGCGCAAAGAAATTATTCACAGATAGAGAAAAAAGCTTTGGCTCTCGTCTTTGGTGTTACTAAGTTTCACGATTTCTTGTATGGTCGTCACTTTACCATCATCACAGACCACAAACCTTTGACGTCACTTTTTCGTCCGAACAAGCCTGTACCTCCACGTACAACGTAGAAATTCATTCGCTGGTCTATTTTCCTCTCGCAGTACCGCTACGATATCTTGTATCGGTCCACTGCTAAGCACGGAAACGCCGATGTGTTGTCCCGTTTGCCTGTTGCTGAGGATTCTTCCGAACTTGCTTGCATGTTCATTGATTCGGAAACCGATGACGTGGTCGAATCGTTTCCGATTGATTTTCGTCGTGTAGCTACAGCCACAGCTGCGGACCCTGTCCTTGCTCCCGTTCTGCGTTTTGTTCCTACGCAATGGCCCTTGTCAAAGTCACGGATCGAGGATCCGTTGGTTCGCCGATTTTTTGCTCACAAGGAGAGACTTTTTGTACGACGTGGTGTTTTGCTGTTGCGTTCTGATAATGATCAGTCCAGGGTCGTGGTCCCACATTCGTTACAGTCCTCTGTCTTGCGGCTTCTCCACCAAGGACATTGGGGTATAGTGCGAACGAAACAGCTTGCTTGTCAGCACTGTACTTGGTTCGGAATCGATGCTGCGATTACGATTATGTGCTCTTCTTGCATGGCGTGTGCCGAACAACAATCCGCACCACCGCGGAAATTCTTTGCATGGCCGAAAGCCACTTCCCCTTGGCAACGCTTGACATAGATTTTGCTGGTCCATCCTGGAATGCTCGATGGTTGGTTGTGGTCGATTCTTTCAGTAATTTTCCTTTTGTTGTCCGGATGTCTGCCACGACGTCATCTGCCATCATCCAAGCGTTATCTGCTATCTTTTGCATAGAAGGTCTTCCACAGACTATTGTTTCCGACAATGGCCCACAGTTCATGTCCGCAGAATTTCAGTCATTCTGCAAGGCCAATGGTATTCAACATCTGACATCCGCGTCGTTTTCGCCTCAGTCAAACTGTGCCGCTGAACGATTGGTCCGGACCTTCAAGTCGCAGATGTTGAAGTTGAAAGAGTCGCATTCTCGGGAGGACGCGTTATTGCTCTTCTTGTCCTCGTATCGCTCTCAGCCCCGAGATGGTCGCTCGCCGGCTGAGTTGCTCCACGGTCGTCCTCATCGAACCTTGATGTCTTTGCTGCATCCGCCGCATCCGGTTCCTGTGCCGCGGCAGACGCCTGCCTTTGCTCCAGGCGACGTTGAATACTATCGCAACTATCGAGGTTCACAGCGTTGGCTCGCAGGACGCATTCTTCGCTGCCTCGGCCGCGCGTTGTATCTGGTTTTGGGGGCCTCTGGTGAGGTGCGTCGGCATCTCAATCAGCTGCGCCTCTGTCGTCGCACGGGTTCTGACGCTCCCCGTCTGCTTTCAGCGACGGTGCCGTCCGGTCAGCGCCCTGGAGACCCATCTACTGGCTCGCCTCATCCCCAGGTGTTACCGACGCTGCGCTGCCTTCCATTTTGCCACATGGCGACGCGCCGCCGCCGCCGCCGCCGCCGCCGCCGCCGCCTGTTCTCCCGCCGGCGACGCCCGCAGTGGACGCTTCGCTGCAGCCGCCAAGCGCCTCCCTGGGTCACGCGCCGCCGATCGCTTCCCGTGACCAGCTGTCCTCCGACATGGACCTCTTGCCCCCTCAGGACCAGATGTCGTCTTCGCCCGTCGTCTGCCCCGACGCGATGGAGGTCGACCCTACGGCCCCTCCTGTCTCTTTACGGGCGCATACACCGCATGTTGGCGTGCGCCCTGGACTAGGTTTTCAGGCGTTTCCTAGCTCCCCTCGGACCGAATGGCCGGGTGCGGGTGGCACAGCCTCGCCTGTTGTTAGGCTCCCCACCTCGTCGCATACGTCACCATGGGGTCCTCCCCACGGCGGGCGGAAGCCTTATAACACAACCGTTCGCCGATTTGCGGGGGAGGAATGCGGTGTCACCGCCAGACACCACACTTGCTAGGTGGTAGCCTTTAAATCGGCCGCGGTCCATTAGTATACGCCGGACCCGCGTGTCGCCACTGTCAGTAATTGCAGACCGAGCGCCACCACACGGCAGGTCTAGAGAGCCTTCCTAGCACTCGCCCCAGTTGTACAGCCGACTTTGCAAGGAAAGGTTCACTGACAACTACGCTCTCATTTGCCGAGACGATAGTTAGCATAGCCTTCAGTTATGTCATTTGCTACGACCTAGCAAGGCGCCGTATTCAATTGATATTTATTATGTGAAGCATGTATCATCAAGAGAGATGTTCTACAATTATGGATTAAAGTTAAGTATTACATCATCTACGTACTTTATTTGCAATTCTCAAGATATTGTTCTGTTCCAGACCTCACGCCAGTCAGCGTGTAATTAAACGCGTGCATTTCGACCTCCTCTAGAAACACAGTGTTGGCTCTTCTGCCAACACTACATCAAGATTTGGCGTTATTGAGCCATACAGACGCGTTCGTTAAAGCAGCTGCAGTTACGCTAATGTGAGTATCCGAAGTAGATGGCAGGCTCCACCATTTGTGTACATACACATTAACATTTTAGTGTAATGGAAGATACCATGAAGGGAGTTTCGCAGCAATTTTGATTCTCCTATTCCTCGTAGGCCTACACAGGGTGTTCAAAACTTCAGTGCCCGAAGTAACAGGAAGACAAAATCAAATACATTTGTAAAGCAACCATGCGTCAGAAACACATATTGAGTGAGCACTGAGCATTCGTGTGTAATACTGGACTGGAACAGATAAAAGTCGTTGTGTTTAACGTTTTCACAATTCGTATGTATGATCGGATGAAATTCTTCCTTTGTGTGGCCATATTCTCCGTAGTTGCTTCACTGTTCTTGAGGGTATTTTCGTTCCGTCCTTACAACTACAAGAAAATTAGTGTTTTACTTTAATGAGGCAGAGCATTATCAGTAGTATGTAATTATAGATATTTACAAGTTGATTTATTTTCGATATCAAAAAACAGTTCTTTAACAATATGTTGGTTTTTATTAGTTAAAACTTCCGGGCTGATAGGTCGTGGTCGATGTGTTGAAACTATTTTTTCCTGACACTTCGTTGTCAACGGTTCATTAACTACTGAAGACGCCGGCCGTGAAAGCCTAGGCTTTATGTTGGTTTTTACTTACTATGATTTCTGCCTAGTTTCTCGCCGATATCGGGAAATGCCGCCTGCTAGCAAATCTTTGCTGTCTTTCATCATTAGGCACTGATACATGTAGTCTAATTTTCGGTTGCTCTGTAGAACTTTGCATATATTAAGTATTACACAGCACGCTTTATCGCACACCACCGTTAACTGTTTTCTATACTTCTAAGAGCGTATTGTATTTTGTAGTGTTGCCAACATAACATTGCCAGTAGTCTGTCTTTGAGCTATAGATTTATTACTTTTTAATTAATTGTATGTGTGTTGTTCTATTTAATTATATTTCTGGGTATTTATATACGGTGTAAGATTAATGAAGGAATAATGAAGGAGTGGTTTTCATTTTTAGGCAGATGAGGGAGAAACAATGATGAGTGTACGTAAGTGTACAGTAGTGTGAGATGGAGGAAAATGTGAGGAACAAGAAAGTGAAATGAAACTGGCAAGGGGGGGGGGGGGGGGAGGCCGGGAGGAGAAGGTGAAGGTTGGGAAAGGCTCTTGTCTTTTCCGTGTAATTTTTTCAATTGTTTTATATACTTCTTTCCAATATTTATTTCGTAATTTACCAACTGTTTATTTTGTGCCAAAGCTGATGATGTTTTACCTCAGCCGGCCGGAGTGGCCGAGCGGTTCTAGGCGCTACAGTCTGGAACCGCACGACCGCTACGATCGCAGGTTCGAATCCTGCTTCGGGCATGGATGTGTGTGATGTCCTTAGGATAGTTAGGTTTAAGTAGTTCTAAAATCTAGCGCACTGATGACCTCAACAGTTCAGTCCCGTAGTGCTCAGAGCCATTTGAACTATTCTTCTTACCTCAACAAAGCGAAACGCGTCAGGTGAAGAAAAAACACGAATTTTTCTGTAGTTGTAACGACTGTACCGTCCTTACATATTTCCTACTCAATTCAGCTGAACAACATACACAGTGTTCTTGAAGTTCACCTGCCGCCGACAGTGGTGTAGGTACTTTAGATATCAGGATGACGCGGTTTCAGCATGATGCGGCCCCAGTGCACTCCGCAAAATGAGTCCGAGCAGTAACAAACTAGCACTTTCGGCAGTCGCTGGATCGGTTGAAGATGACCCGTGGATTGGCCTGCAAGATCTCCGGACCTCACCTCATTAGACTTCATAGTCTGGAGCTGCTTGAAAGCCGAGAGGTATTCCACCTCTTCTGATTCGGAGGCGGAACTGGTCGCAAGAATTTTTGCAGCAGACACATAAACACAGAACACACCACGCAATGTTCCAGCGAGTACGCGATTCCCTGCTATATCGATAGCAGCTCCGCGCTGAAGTTAATGTTACTCATTATGAACATTCATTGTGACGTAGTAGTGATCAGAACAATAAAGCAACGAGAAACATCTAACAACACTTTACTATCACTCACACACAATAACGTCCTGCACGCTTATTACTTCAACAATATGCGGTTCTTTAATGGAATATGTTTTTTTTTTTTTTTTTTTTTTTTTTTTTTTTTTTTTTTTTTTTTTTTGTCTCTGTCACCATCCCTGTTAGTTTGGGCACTGAATTTTTGAGCACCCTGTATATGAATGATCATCCAGTTAACATTCAATAAACAGAGATAGTAATTTTTATAGACGACTCACACATTACGATCCATTCTGATGAAAGGAAAGCAACAAAACATTATAGTAACACCGCTTTCTAAAGAACTAATAACTATTGCCTGAAAAGGTAGGATAGTTCTGGGGAACTCAGTATATTTAACTATATACAGCAAACGTAGTAACATACATTTATCGTTTCTCAAGAAAGGTAGTCGGTAAACAAAATTTACAAATTTTTGAAACTTTATGTTGATAAGATCCTGAACTAGATGAAACGGATTATTGAGCAGCTGGAACAACTAATTTCATCAACTTTTGCTGTTTGTGCAGTTGCTGCTTTTGGAAACAAATCAGCACGTTAACATATTTTGCACTTGTGCCATAAGATATCAACGAATGAATAATTTTTGGGGGACCCCATCACTTAGAAAGAAATTAATGACTGCATAAGACCTTGAAGTGTGAGCAATAGGCTGCGTGCCGTCACAATCATCTTGTAAGCGCATCTTGAAGGGTATTTATACTCTGTGATAAAATTCATCTCACATAGTCCTGCACAATTTGACAATAACTGCGATTTCCACAGATGAAACACATGAAGAAACGATGACCGTTGGTGATCCATCACTAACGTTCTCAGTGGCTCATAAAGTAAACCAACAAGCTGCCACTAGATTCTTTTCTCATTTGTACAATAACTTAAACTCACAGATAGCAAAGGAAATTTGAAATCTAGATTATTATCATTTATTGTGTACATCTCCTACTCTCGGATAAACTTTACGTTTTAGCTCAAGAGAAGTAGCAAGTCTGGACTAAAAAAAATTGAGTTTGTCACTAGTATACATTAGGAGATAAACTAATATCGTGATTTAAAGAAATTAAACCATAGTACTGTTTAATAACTTGTAAATCATCAGTATTTAGCCATAGTAGCAAACGGATCATGTATACGCAGCGTGTAAACTGACTAACGTCAGTAAATATACTCTGAAAGATGTACCTAATTTATGTAACACGATGTAGGCCAGGTTTTACCGTTACAAAATGACAATGAGTGCCGATCAATAAGTTTTACCAGCCTGTTGTAACAAAGTACGTGCTCCTCCTACATGACAGAAAATACTTGTCGAATATCTGGTAAGCTCCAGTGTAGCGACTCACCTCTATCTCCTTCTCTACGTAGAGTATGCTGCGCTCCTGTAAGGCCGGGAAGGACACCCGAGTGATGCGGCTGCTGCTACTAAAACACGAGAGCACAAAATGGCGATGCTAAAATATTTGCTATGATTAGTACAGAGAAGTGGCTTTAAGCTCCTCAGAGAAAGACGCACTTGGAGGTGAAAGGATATAGTTTGTAATACCTTATAATGAAATTGGTCAGCCACACACTGTTATTTGATTGTACACAACACAGTACACATAATAAATTCACCAATCGACCCAGTAACATTTCTTGCATAATACACCTTGCCTCTACTCACATGCAGTCAAGTTGTTTGCTTGCGTATTAAAGTGAAAGAGGTATTTTTCATCCAAACAAGTAATTCCAAAGTTATTCCCAATGAAGTATCATAATGTTAAAAAATTTATCAAAATTCTAAAGCATTTTTGAAAAACTAGTATCATTAATTCTCATGTTTATGTTTTATAATTAGTGCCAGACTTGATTTCGAATTTGAAAATAACGAAGTGCAAATGAAAAATGCACAAACATAATTATATCGTATTGTCAAATAGTGTATATGTACAGCTAATTGACCTTTGTTCACTTTTGGTGGGACTGCGAAGTTGTGAGTCGAGTAAGAAGTAGCGTATTGTTGTGCATACCCAAAGGAATTACTGTATTGCAACTATTGAAACTAAGAAGCATTAATTAAAATGTGCAGAAACAAACTTAATTCCTGTAACTTTTCCTTCGAACTTTAACATAGGAGCTATTACGAATCCAGTGACCTCTTTCTTAAAGCATAAAACAACATACTCCGAGGTTAGCTGAACGAAGAACCAGCAATCGAAATAGACCACAAGTTAAGTGAGAAAGTCATCCCATAAACGTGCAGTCACAAATTCAAGACAAGGTTTTAATCTTATTCCTATACTGCTTTTTAACGTTTTGAAAACTTAAAGCAAACCGTTGTACAGTGAAGTGAGCATTGTCACACTTTACTTTACTTTTAAAATTCGGCATTATTAAAGAATATCAAGTTGCAACTTGATACAAGCATAACAGTTTGCTTCCTGGAAATCGTATTGCTCTGTAAACTGAGACACCAATTTCGTGGAAGGGTGTGTGTGTGGGGAGTGGGGGAGGGGAGAGGGGGGGGGGGGGGGATGGAATACGGTTGGGAGTAAGATACAGTATGACAGTGAAACAAGAAAGTGGGAGAACGATAAGAGAACCAAATCTTTTAAAACGATCAGAACAGACATCAAAGGCAACAACTACCAAAATTACTTTTTAAACACGTATTTTTCGCCTTGATATTATGAATATAATGCCATCTCCTGTTGATACGTAACCTTATGTAATTTTCTCAGCTTTGCAATACATAGCCCGGAAAATTTTTTAATGTATTGTGTTTCTGGTCTCTGTAAAAATGCAGAAACGTGATAATTCCATTAACACAGTGTACGTTACCTGCACATTTGAAGCAGCAGAAGGTTGGGAAGAAGACAGCATGGTAGATAGTATAGGTCTGGTAAAGCTTTAAACTCTGGGGAAAAAATTATCAGCTCACTCTGTTTTTTACTGTCAAATATAGAAGAGAGGGTTGAATGTACTGCGTATTAGTTGACCGTTCCATTGATCCATGGCAGGATATTTTATATACTATAAGTGAAAAACAAACGACACTGTATTAATATTCTACAATATTTATTCTTCACAGACAATCTGGCAGGACAGTAACTACCCATTTGAAAGAAACGCCAAATAACAGGATATTTAGATAAGGAGACTGTGCTTCTGAATGTTGTTGTTGTGGTCTTCAGTCCTGGGACTGGTTTGATGCAGCTCTCCATGCTACTCGCTTTTGAATATCAGCCGCTTAATGTTGACCAGATTACAAGGTGCAGCAAGAAGTACACAACGAGAGGTAGGCGAGCTACCTTAAAGTAACGGAAGGTAATAAACTTATATACACTAGGCAAGGCTTAGAACTGAATCATGAGAGACAGTTTCCCTAATCACCACTTCCAACTGCTGATTATGCTAATTATCTAGTCTGGACCATTTTGTAATCTACCTCTCCTACTCAAATGCTCCATTTTTCTTGCTGTAGCTTCACTTACCATATGAAAATTTTATTTTGTTTAATAATAGTTGTTTCATTTATCTGCTTGTCTCTTTGTAATATTTTGCTGATTTGTTATTTTGGACCTATAAAAGACAAGAATACCTTGTTCAGTCACCCCATTGGAACATTTGCCAGAGTTGAACCAAGATTGTGTTATTCAATCACCCGCTTGGAATAGGTTTATACTGTTGTACTTAGTTTTCTTTTCAAATCCAGTGTTGTAATTTCTCATGTAGTTACTTTTCTCATATAAATTACATAGTTTTACATCTTATTTTTACCGAAATAATTCCTCCCACGTTCTTCCACAAAAATTTCAGAACCACACATATTTATCCTTCTACCTGAAGGTAGCGTAACTGCCGATAAGCGCTTCATAAAATATTAAACATTATAGCATATCAGAGCAGTGCTGTGTGTTTTTCACTCATAATGAATGTACTATTTTCATGTCTGTTTTGTTGATAAAACCAATGAAGGCCGTATATTACACATGCTATTTTTGCCACAGAGATACTCTCTGTCCATGAACACAAATAAATTAGTAACGTAAGATATTTACCTTTTTCATTCATCAGTGTCCTATAGACAGAATTAAGCCGTAGCACGTAACGTAAGAAGTACCCATGGCACAAAACAAAATAATTAGTATTATGAGTGACCTCCACACAATTTCATCTTCGAAGCATCTGCCTCATGTAAGGCGTCTTGATTTAAGATATAAAGTCATTCAGGACAGTTTCGGAGCATTAAACTGATTGGCGGGGACAGTCGTAGCCAGTAAAGAAACTGAGAATGTCAACCAATTGTCACTTTGATGTCAGTACACCACCAAGCACCTGGTAGTGACAGACAATAAAGTGCTCCAGTAACAGTCAAACTGACAATCTTCTGTTTCTCTCAGAGCGGTAGCTAAGACCAAAGTAAGTGATCTTGAAATAATTATTAATGCAATAGTCCATATAATGGAAATACGATAGTTTCAGAACAAGTTTTTTAAAAGGGTAATTACAATTAGTGTAGCTGTGGTTCAGTATAAAATAAACGCGTGAAAACAAATATGGCTGAGCTGTACTCTAATTACATTCACACAGCTGACTCATCTAACACTTAGCTCTATATGCTGCATTCAAGTGCTAAGCGTGCAGTTAATAAATACAGTTTATGTAGCCATGGTGGTCCAGTGGGTAGAGCACTGGACTACAGGCCTGGTGGTCCCAGGTTCAATTACAGCGAGTAATCCCTCTAGGACGGCCGCAACTCCACTCATCCTGTTATCACATGAGTACCAGCTTACTTTCCCGTGGCTGAAACACAGCCAGGGCGATGGGTTCGCCACCGCTTCTCCCCACCCCCGCTCCTGGTGCCGCGGTGGAGAACGGCTGTAATATATGCATTCAGGACAGTCGCACTATCAGAGGCTTTCATCACATACTTAACCTCTACCTTCACATCTGATAAGTTTCTCAATCTGGACAACATAAAAATCATCACCATGTAATTACCTTCCTGGGCTAGTGCCCAACGAAGCGTCAGTAGGTAAATTACATGCTAATATTAACAATAAAAAAACATGCACCAAGAACAACTTATCCAAATGGGATCGAAATGGGTAAATGAGATGTACATTTAAAGACAAACAAAGGATTGCAATTTCAGAGAACTCGGATTATTTATTCAAGAGAACGAGCATCATACAGGGTGATTCAAAAGAATACCACAACTTTAGGAATTTAAAACTCTGCAACGACAGAAGGCAGAGCAAAGCACTATCTGTTGGCGAATTAAGGGAGCTATAAAGTTTCATTTAGTTGTACATTTGTTCGCTTGAGGCGCTGTTGACTAGGCGTCAGCGTCAGTTGATGCTAAGATGGCGACCGCTCAACAGAAAGCTTTTTGTGTTATTGAGTACGGCAGAAGTGAATCGACGACAGTTGTTCAGCGTGCATTTCGAACGAAGTATGGTGTTAAACCTTGTGATAGGTGGTGTATTAAACGTTGGTATAAACAGTTTACAGAGAATGGGTGTTTGTGCAAAGGGAAAAGTTTTTGGTCCCTTTTTCTTCGAAGGTGCTACTGTAACTGGACTACAGTATCTGGAGATGTTAGAGAATTGGCTGTTCCCTCAGCTCGAACAAGAAGCATAACAATTCATATTTCAGCAGGATGGAGCGCCACCACATTGGCACTTATCTGTCCGTAACTACCTGAACGTAAACTACCCGAGATGATGGATCAGCCGCCAGGCAGCCCGTGACAGAGCACTTCATCACTGGCCTCCAAGAAGCCCTGATCTTACCCCCTGCGATTTTTTCTTATGGGGGTATGTTAAGGATATGGTGTTTCGGCCACCTCTCCCAGCCACCATTGATGATTTGAAACGAGAAATAACAGCAGCTATCCAAACTGTTACACCTGTTATGCTACAGAGAGTGTGGAACGAGTTGGAGTATCGGGTTGATATTGCTCGTGTGTCTGGAGGGGGCCATACTGAACATCTCTGAACTTGGTTTTGAGTGAAAAAAAAACCTTTTTAAATACTCTTGTAATGATGTATAACAGAAGGTTATATTATGTTTCTTTCATTAAATACACATTTTTAAAGTGTATATTGAGGAAGTCAGTAGTGCATTGTTCCATCTTTGGTCCTTAAGCAAGCAGTTATTCGGCTTGGAATTGACTGACAGATTCGTTGGATGTCCTCCTGACGGATGCACTGCCAGATTCTGTCCAATTGGCACGTCAGGTCATCACAATTCCGAGCTGGTAGGAGGGCCAGGCCAACAATGCTCCAAAGGTCCACAATTGCACAGCGATCAGGCCAGCTTCCTGGCATAGGGTTACGGTTCAGCAAATACCAAGAGTAGTAGAATGTGTGTGGGGGTGGGGGAGGGGGGGGCGGGGGGGGGGACTATTTTGATGAAGTGTAAGCCCAGGATGGTTTACTATAAAGGGCAACAAAACAGGACGTAGAATATCGCCGACGTGCGGCTGTGCTGTCAACCAAAGGGGTCCTGGTATGAAAGGGAATGTCACTACAGACCATGACTCACAGTGGGTGACAGTCACGTCAGTATCACACGACAGCGTGATGCGTCTCCAGACAATTCGCCGGCCTGGAATTACATTGAATGAAGTACAATCATCTTCAGTCAAAAAATGGTTCAAATGGCTTTGAGCACTATGGGACTCAACATCTGACGTCATCAGTCCTAGGGGACTTAAACCTAACTAACCTAAGAACATCTCACACATCCATGCCCGAGGCAGGATTCGAACCTGCGACCGTAGCAGCCGCACAGTTTCGGACTGAAGCGCCTAGAACCGCTCGGCCACCGCGGCCGGCTATCTTCAGTCACGAGTTCCGCTTAAAAACTGAGCCTCAATGACCAGCTAGGTCGCCGGATCTCTCCCCAAATAAAGAATGTTTGGTGTATTATGGGTTGGGTCCTTCAACCTACTCTGGATTCGGACTATGTAACGCTCAAATTGGACAGAAATTGGCACGACATCCCTCAGGAGGACATCAAGTAACTCTATCAGTCAATGGCAAGCCGAATAACTGCTTGCATGATGGCCAGAGGTGGACCAACGCGTTATTCACTTGCTCAATTTGTGTAGCTCTTCCATTTGAATAACTCATCCATTTCTTCTGAAATTGTAATCATTGGGCAGTCTGTACACGTACATCGTATCTACCGGTTTCCACATCATTCGGATATTTCCTTCGTGGTGCGTCGTTTTCTTTTCATGTTAGTGTCCCAGCTTCGTCATATAACACTGAAATCTGAGTACCATAATCGATTCAAGAAATTTGCAATTTGAACCCGTCTGAGTCTACTGAAGAGATTATCAAGTGCGCAGTGGCTGCTTCATAAACCTGCCAAAATCGTATTTCAGGGATAGCATCTAATCACGTTAGAGGAAGCGATGGCTCTAGAAGTAAGCGTCTCATTCAAGCTAGCAACGCAGTACTACCACCAGGCCAGGGCATTGCTTTATGTGTAGTAGCTGGTCAGCGCTGGCCTACCTGTCGATGCTGACGGCCTTGTAGACGCCGCGGCAGCTGTAGACGGGCCGCAGCCGGCCCTCGCCCAGCTTGCGACGCAGCCAGCCCGCGCAGCCGCAGCGCTGGTACATCATGGCCGCCGCCAGCGCCGCCGCCACCACGAACGACACCGTGGGCAGCACCACCACCAGCACCAGCTGCGACACGGCGGCCGTTACACACCGTCTACTCACACCGTCACCGAGTACATGCCAGAACATGTACGTCTCTACTCGGTAAGCACTGAACATTATCTCCTCAAACAATGGAATATACGGGATGGAATAACAACTATGTTACGCAAAGGCTAGTTACCGTTCACCACACAGCGGGGATGCTGAGTCGCAGATCGACACGACAAAAAGACCGTCAGACAAAGCTTCGGGCCAAACAGGCTATCATCAGATTAGACAACATACACAGACACACTCAAGCAAACTCAAAGAGATTGACAAGGGGACCCTCCATACTGTAAATCACTGATTTTGATGCGCTTCAAATATGTTGCAGAGGCATCTACCCTGAGTACCTGGCTATCCGGTTTTTTAGCGACGGACGTTGTTTTTTTTTGTAAAAATTGATTTTGAAGTTCATTGCGCACTTTTTATACCCGTAACAATACATATAATCCCAGTAAGTCAGCGTAGCGCAGCGGTAAAGGATCACAGCTAACGCGCTGGAGGTACCGTGTTCGAATCCTGCTCGTGTACTTTTTCTTTCCAAATCGACGGAATTTTTTTATTTCATTTCAAAGAATATCAAAAAACAGTGTAAGGTGTTCGAAATTATAAAGATATTCACAGTCATTAATTTTTTCAAATATTCATTCTGTTTATGGTTCGCATCATATTCTCCCAATTCATCTTCGCTGAAATCTATCAGTTCATCATCAATAATGATCTGTCTTTCGGCCAAACGATCCTGTATTGCGATACATATCTCATCACCGATTGCAACGGAATTGGCAGAGATAATGCTAGGGGGTGTATCCCTTAAGACATTCAAATCGCGGAGTAGATTTTCGGCGTATTTAGTGGTATTTGTGATTTCCTCTTTTGATTATTCGTTCAACTCCTCTACTTGTGGATCTTCTTCCGGCTGCACTACCGCAAAAACACTTTGTTCTTCCATTTCACAGAATTTTTCTAACCCATTGCACTAGACACGCTTTGGGAGCAATTGACGCTGTAGTTAGATGCGAACATAAACGAATGCAGCTCACATCCTCATTGGCCGCAACCAGGAGCTGGGGATCCCGTTACGGCTAACGGTATTCACGGGAGAGGGGACGATTATGGGCAGAGATCGATTTCAGCTAATACATGAAGCGACCGTTGTACGAACATTTGGAACTCCAACTGCGAACCACAAACGGAATGAATATTTGAAAAAAACTAATAACTGAATATATCTTTAGAATTTCGCACACCTTACACTGTTTGTTGATATTCTTTGAAAAAAAAACTGAAAAATTCCGTCGATTTGGAAAGAAAAAGTACACGAGCAGGATTCGAACAAGGTACCTTCAATGCGGTAGCCGTAAACCTTTAGAGCGCTGTGCTACACTGACTTGTCGGAATACGTGCAATATTACGGGAATTAAAAGTAAGCAATGAACTTCAAAATCGATTATCTCAAAAACCACGGCCCGTCTCTCAAAAACCAGATAGCCAGGTACTCAGGGTAAGTGTCTCTACAACATATTAAAAGCGCGTCAAAATCAGTGATTTACAGTATGGAGGGTCTCCTTGTGAGTCTTCCTGTGTATTGTTTATTATGATGAGGGCCTGTTTGGCCCAAAGCTTTGTCTGACAGTCGTTTTCGTGTGCATATCTGCGACGCAGCATCTCCGCTAGATGCCGAGTAGCAGCCATCCTTTTCATGCTATTGTCACATTATTTCCTCTTTTTCCTCGCCAATTAACTTAGAAAATACTCGTAAGTATTGGCTTTCCAGATCACCTAGTTCAAGTGTCTAATTACTCTATCAGATATATCTCAGTTTTCTTAGGCGCAGTTTCCCCTGAGGGAATACGATGTGTGATACAGTAAACACAGCTCACGGTCTGCCTCGGCATCTTCGCGATCGGGATTTCCAGTTGTTAACTAAAGGGTCCCACGTTCGATTCCCAGACGGGTCGAAGATTATTTCCCTCGGGAACTGGGTATTCTGATCTCTTCACGTTCACATCATCATAACTGACAACAACACTCGTCTCCAATACGCTATCGTATCGTCTTTCCATGACTGAGGTTGCTGAACCGGCAAGAACCAAAATACGCGTATAAAAAAATAAAATGAAAGTTCACCTTATGTGGTGCGTATCGGTGTAACACTAATATTGCGACCGGAGTAATACAATAAGTAACGAGACATAGTACACTAGATGCCAATAGTCTTCTGTGTAGCGTGTAGTTGCTGACCTCATCATCAACAACGTCCAATAGATACAGTGCATCACCAATTTAGTCAAGACGGCAAAGAGGTACGGCGCACCTTTACAGCGTTAAAAACAATTTCACTATGTTAGCTACACTTTGTACACGGCAATGTTGACATAAAATGCACCAGACGTAAACTGGCCCCTGACTACATTTTTCACTGCAAACGTTTCGAAATACCCACGGTGTTTTATTGTATCACAATAACTACAAGCAATATAGAAAAGAAAAACACTTCATTATCATGCCGTGGCATAAGGCCATAAGATGTGTAACTTTCTTCTTTACTGAATAGTTTCTTTAGAATCGAGTGAGGAATACCGCATAGCAAACAACATACGTATACGAACCTAAAAACTGTGGTCTTTTAATTTTTTTTCAGAAAACATAAAACCGATACAGAGAACCTACGTAGAGAGACAGATGTAGCTTTGCTTCGTTTACATAAAACAGTTTCTTGCAACGCACGTCATATGACTCGAAGTTTGGTTCTCTAGTTCCCGTCTGTGAAGACGCTGTTGGATGGAGCAACGAGCATTCCTGAGAACCATGCAAAACAGTATGTTATAAGAGTTTTGGTTGTGACTAGTTTCTGGTTGATCCGATGTAAAAGTAGACCAGAGGACCCTAAACCAGTAAGTATGAATAAAACAGTAGATAAATAAAGAAACTTGTTCGTAAACACAGTTTGGTGTGAAAGAATGTTTCTCCAAAATTTTTGAAACTTGTTGCCCAAATCTTATTTGCTTAACCCTCAACAGACAAAATTTTAAGCAATAACACTTAAGAGTGACAATTAACATATACTGATGAATGTACATTAATTCACGTTTACATATTTTGTACGGTTACATATTTGTTGTGTTAGGTATTTAAGGATACAAATAAATAAAATTTTGAAACTTCCTGGCAGATTAAAACTGTGTGCCCGACCGAGACTCGAACTCGGGACCTTTGCCTTTCGCGGGCAAGTGCTCTATCAGCTGAGCTACCGAAGCACGACTCACGCCCGGTACTCACAGCTTTACTTCTGCCAGTACCTCGTCTCCTAGAGCACTTGCCCGCGAAAGGCAAAGGTCCCGAGTTCGAGCCTCGGTCGGGCACACAGTTTTAATCTGCCAGGAAGTTTCATATCAGCGCACACTCCGCTGCAGAGTGAAAATCTGATTCTGGAAATAAAATTTTGCCTTCTGAATGCTGATATTCATGGTGGACCATTTAAACATTTCAGTGCAGATATCACTGGAGTTACTATAGATATTCAAACCTGACTTTCACACTACGAACAATAAGGAAAGGGTCTGCTCGTTAGTGTCTTATTGACCTTTACTACAGTACTATAATGGACATACCGATAACGTGAAGAGTAATATCACCGGCCACGGTAAACATAATTAATGGCTGACCAGGGATTTAACAAAGAAGTAAATGCTAGTTGTACGTAGTTGCGAGACTCGACACCTGTATTATTTCCAGTCCACTTAATAGCAGTGTAAATAGCACCTAGCGCAGTATTTATTGCATCGCAGTACGTCAATCACACTGCGATTACGAGAAACGTGTGGTTCACGTTTGCATCTCATGACGTGCAACAGCAGGGCGTTTCGTTTATTTCAAACGTCAGTTTCACTTTTCAATGCAACCAATTTTTTCCATGTTATTGGTTGCTTAAGAAATAATACGGGGTGTCGATTAACAAAAAAAAAAAAACGTAAGTTTGTGTTGAAAATAACACTTACTTACGTTTTAGAATGTCTCACGGTAATTACTTGTTATGAGCTCGTGCCTTACATTCATAACAGTGAATGTCGTTTTTCTGTATGTGTTATTGTTCCAAAGATAGTTCCGCTGAAATTTTTAAGTTTACCACCACGTATATACTTTTCTGACATACGCAATTATTTACCAATTTGAAACTTTTGCCGGACGGAGTGGCCGAGCGGTTCTAGGCGCTACAGTCTGGAACCGCGTGAGCGCTACGGTCGCAGGTTTGAATCCTGCCTCAGCATGGATATGTGTGATGTCCTTAGGTTAGTTAGGTTTAAGTAGTTCTAGGTTCTAGGGGACTGATGACCTCAGAAGTTAAGTCCCATAGTGCTCATAGCCATTTGAACCATTTGAAACTTTTGCCCCTCACAGTTTTTACTCTTTATGAAAGTTCAGGAAACAGCGTCCTTTCTTGCCGATGCACAAATTAACATTACTCTTCTGGAAAGTAAATGCAGGACTTCCTTTGCAGTTTGGAATCTTGTATACATCTCTCTACGCAGACACAATCAATGTCCAACGTTGTCCTAAAGCACAACCTTCTGGGGAAATTGCCTTTAATGCATGACCTATTTTCTACTTCATTGCGTATTCAGAATCTGCATTTTAAGACGGTCTTTCCCTATTCTTCATTTTGCATAGGTCAGCAGCTACTTCGTCTTTCAAGTGCCAAAGTGGCCTCTGCTTATTTGTGGGTACACCATGAGAGTCACAATCCCTCCTGTGCAATAGCCATAGATTCACTCCCATCATATCAAGGGATTGAGAAAATCGCCGAAGGCAGTACTGCTTCGATCTGATGTAGCCTTTGTACTACGCACTTACACTACTGGCCATTAAAACAGCTACACCAAGAAGAAATGCAGATGATAAACGGGTATTCATTGGACAAATATATTATACTAGAACGGGCACGTGATTACATTTTCACGCAATTTGGGTGCATAGATCCTGAGAAATTAGTACCCACAACAACCACCTCTGGCCGTAATGAAGGCCTTGATACGACTGGGCATTGAGTCAAACAGAGCTTGGATGGAGTGCACAGGAACAGCTGCCCATGCAGCTTCAACACGATTCCACAGTTCATCAAGAGTAGTGACTGGCGTATTGTGACGAGTCAGTTGCTCGGCACCATTGACCAGACGTTTTCAGTTCGTGAGAGATCTGGAGAATATGCTGGCCAGGGCAGCAGCGAACATTTTGTGTATCCAGAAAGGCCCGTACAGAACCTGCAACATGCGGTTGTGCATTATTTTCCAGAAATGTAGGGTTTCGCAGGGATCGAATGAAGGGTAGAGCCACGGGTCGTAACACATCCGAAATCTAGTGTCCACTCTTCAAAGTGCCGTCAATGCGAACAAGAAGTGAACGAGTGTAACCGATGGCACCCCATACCATCACGTCGGGTGATACGCCAGTATGGCGATGACGAATACACGTTTCCAATGTGCGTTCACCGCAATGTCGCCAAACACGGATGCGACCATCATGATGCTGTAAACATAACCTGGATTCATCCGAAACAATGACGTTTTGCCATTCGTGCACCCAGGTTCGCCGTTGAGTACACTATCGCACGCGCTTCTGTCTGTGATACGGCGTCAAGGATAACCGCAGGCATAGTCTCCGAGCTGATAGTCCATGCTGCTGCAAACGTCGTTGAACTGTCTGTGCAGATGGTTGTTGTCTTGCAAACGTCCCCATGTCTTGACTCAGGGATCGAGACGTGGCTGCACGATCCGTTACAGCCATGGGGATAAGATGCCTCTCATCTCGACTGCTAGTGATACGAGGCCGTTGGGATCCAGCACGGCGTTCCGTATTACCCTCCCGAAGCCACCGATTCCATATTCTGCTAACAGTCATTGGATTTCGACCAACGCGAGCAGCAATGTCGCGATACGATAAACAGCAATCGCGATAGGCTACAGTCCGACGGAAACGTGATGGTACGCATTTCTCCTCCTTACACGGGGCATCACCACAGCGTTTCACCAGAAAACGCCGGTCAACTTCTGTTTGTGTATGAGTAATCGGTTGGAAACGTTCCTCATCTCAGCACGTTGTAGGTGTCGCCACCGGCGCCAACCTTGTGTGAATGCTCTGAAAATCTAATCATTTGCATATCACAGCATCTTCTTCGTGTCGGTTAAATTTCGCGTGTGTAGCACGTCATCTTCGTGGTGTAGCAATTTTAATGGCCAGTAGTGTAGTAAACGTAAGACAATCACTCCTCCCATAAACTTGTTGTAGAGAAGAATAATTAATGGAGAGTCAACTTCAAGCCTTTCCTTGGCCTTGTAATCCCATCTGTTCACCTAATTTAGTGTTTTCGCTGGAGGAGGCACGTATGCAACACTCATCGCTCTCTCCACCGACCCACTAGCGACAATGCTCTTCTTCTTTCCATAAAATTTTGCACAGGATTCATTAGCTTAAAAAAGAACATTTTACTTGACAGTGCCTAAGTTGACAAATTTGTAACGTCTAAAAAATAAGCTCACAAATTCTAAGGATAACGTCTACCATAATCCTTTTTTTAGAGAGATTTACATCGAAGTTACCTCCATCGCGTAATATTTGTATAAGTTCGATAACTTACGTTATTCAAGATCAGTAATAACAACTATGAACGGTTGAAATAGACGCGTCCATGCTGCACATTAGCTCCCAAGAGCTGTTCAAGTAGATGAAGAACATCTCACAGCGCAACGCAGCGACCCACATTTCAGTCTCAAATGTTAAGAATCTGCCTGTCACGGTGACTGCGAGAAAATGTTCTCTCTCTCTGCACATACAGAAACGTATTTTAGGCGTCACAGATTTGTGGAGAGGGTTACATCTATATGGAAAAACCCAGCTAGCATATTGGTTGCAATGTAATTCAAAACAGATATGATAGAAGCGAACAAGTCAGCCGTGTATTATTTCAATTCGTCACATCCTTTGAGAGGGCTCGCATCGGAGCCAGAACCAGGGCGACATTATAGCGCCGGAAGGTCTCGGTGGGGCACTGGGGCGCTGCCTCAATATTCGACACGTGTAACGCGCGGGCGTGACAAAAGAGCCACGTGCCCAATTTTCGCGAGTGCTGCGGTTCCAATATTGCCTAGTCTCACCTCCCACGTCATCAGCGATTTCACTGGAGGCGCACGTCACGCGCGGAGAGGCTTTGATGTAGACACGCTCAAACTCACGCCGACACAGTGCGTAAAATCAGAGAGAGAAATAGCTGTGAAGATTGGGTTACAGGTGAATTTGACAGGCAACTCAGCTTTAAAGGCGATGAAAGATTTACGACAGTTTATGCGATATCGCTTTCACTTCATCCTTTGCGTGTGCCTTTGTCCAGCATCAGGGCAGAGTCGGCATGGCTATTTACCGATGTGGCATGGTTAATTTTAAAAGGTGGCCCGATGTTCTCCTCCCGTCATCGACCCTTCATCCCCCCCCCCCCCCCCCCAATACGGAATACGTGTCCGCCAACTACCTGCGTTTAATGTTAGTCGTGTGAAAGTGAGGGAAAGTTTTCTAAATCGTGTAACTGAAGCGCGAATTCTTCTTCTTCCTCTTCTTTTGAGTCCTCTATCTTATTCCTGGTTTGATGTCGCCCGCAACGAATTACACCCCTGTGCCAGTCTTCTCGTCTTACAGTTGCAGTTTGTAGCTACGCCCCAAGTTATTTGTTGGATGTGTTCCCCTACAGGTTTCACCCTTTGCAGTTCCTTCAGATATCATGGAAGTTATTCTCTAATATCCTAACACATGTCCTATCGCCTCCATCTCTTCTTCTTGCATGAGTTTGCCATATTTCTTTCCTCCCCGATTCTGCGCAGAACCGCCCCATTCCCTACCTAATTTCCCACATTCTTCTGTAGCACCACATCTCAAATGCTTCGATTCTCTTCTGTTACGGTTTTCCCACAATTCTACATTCTCAGAAATTCCTCCCTCAAAGTAAGGTCTATATTTGATTTTTAACCAATAATCCCTTTTTTGCCAGCGTTAGTCTGCTTATTATGTCCTCCTTGCTCCGTCTGTCATGTGTTATATCGCTGCCTAGGTAGCAGAATTTCTTAATTTCATCTAATTTCTGACCATCAATGCTGTAGTTAAGTTTCTCATTGTTCTTATTTCTGCTACTTCTATTGACTTTCGTCTTTCTTCAATAAACTTTCAATCCATATTCTGTACTCGTTTAGCTGTTCATTCCGTTCAAAAGATCTCGAATTTCTTCTTCACTTTCCGTCAAGATAGTAATGTTATTATCAAATGGTCTCATTGATATTCTTTCACTGTGAATTTTAATCCCACTCTTCAATCTTTCATTTATTTCCTTCATTGCTGCTCAAATGTATAGATTGGACCAATGCTGGCGAAAGATTACATTTCTGCCTTACACCCTTTTTATTCCAAGCGCTACGTTCTTGATCTTCCAGTTCTACTTTTCTCTCTTTGTTCTTGTACGTATTGTATATTACCCGCCTTTCCCTAAGGGTTACTCCTATTTTTCTCAGAATGTCGAACATCCAGCAACATTTTACTTTGTTGAACGCTTTTTCGAGGTCGATATATCCTATGAACGTGTTTTCATTTTTTCAGTATTGCTTCCATTATCAACCGCAACATCAGAATTGTTTCCCTGGCGCCTTTACTTTTTCTAAAGCCAAACTGATCGTCAGATAACTGATCCACTTTTCTTTTTCATTCCTCGGTATAGCATTCTTGTCACAGCTTTCATGCATAACCTGTTAAGTTGACTGTAAAGTAATTCCCGCACTTATCGGCTCTTGCTATCTTCGGAACTGTGTGGCTGATGCTTTTCCGAAAGTCTGATGGTGTATCATGGGTCTCATAAATTCTACATACGAACGTGAATAGTCGTTTTATTGCCACTAACCCCAATGGTTTTAGGAATTCTCATGGAATGTTCTCTATCGCTTCCACCTTATTTGATCTTAAGTCGTCCAAAGCACTTTTACATTCTGATTCCAAAAATGGATCCCCTATATGTAGCCTGTCGACTCCTGTTTTTTCTTCTTTTACATCAGACAAACCACCCCCCCCCCCCCCCCCCTAGGGGCCTTCAATGTACTCTTTCCACATGTCTGCTCTGTCTTCTGCATTTCGCTGTGGAATTCCCATTGCATTCTTAATGTTACCTCTCTTGCTTGTTTTGACCTAGGTTGTTTTCGCCTAGTGAGATGACGGAAACCCTCTAAAAATCACATCCAAGATGGTCGCCATCCCGAACCTCGTCGTTAATCCGTCGGGCGGATTCACTCCACGGTTGGCGCACCTCCCCGTCATGGAAACCGCGCTTCAGAAGCATTGCTATCATTTTAACTAACAAAATATATTTGGTGTGGACAATAGAATTCATGGAGAATATATTTTCTCGTAGTGTCTTATTTTGGTACAGTATTACTATTTTATTTTCAACTGCGTTTCGCTTTTAATACTAGAGGAATTGTCTTTTATATTTTTTGTTTCTTTTTGTCTGACTTCTCAGTTTACGGTGATGCAGTCACGGATTAAGACGCGCATTTTCACTTCACTTGAGAAAGTTTGGCACTTACTTGTTTTTAAAGAATTTGTTTGGCGTGTACAATACGCTGTACAACATTGCTCTGGTGTTCTGGCAATTATATCCGATTGATAACACAAGCAATGCGATTATTTTTTTCTGGAAGAAGACAATAGACGCCAAGTAAACGAATAGTTCTTCCAGAAAAAAGTCACCATATTTCTCGTTTATTCCAGGAACCACTGTAGCCATTGACATGAAACTTATACAGGACATTAAACTGTATGTTTTGAGTCTAATGAACTACAATAATTGCACTTCAGCCACTGCTTTCGGAAATACATTTTTTTAATCACACTGTTAAAGGTTTCTGTACATTATCCTAAATAATTTTAATTATACATAACATTATGTTCTTCTTTTAGTTCAGTAGACTCAGGATATGTATGTTGCTACTCCCTGAAAATTTTAATACTCTACTCGAAGTGATTCCTGAGATTTAGGGAAAAATGCAACAGAAAATGTAAAGTTTCAGGAACGGCTTCTACAGTTTCAAAAGACTGTAACAGTGTAACTCAATATATGCTTAATTTTTTATTTGTAGTCACTTAGAAGAACCCTGCGCCATACTGTATATCATCCTCTTGATCTTTTCCCGAGGTTTTTCTTCTTTTCTTATTTCTAGACTCCTTAGCGGCCAACTGTGCTGCATACTCTGCTTTATCAATGCGAATCTTGTCTATCTGTTCAAGTTCTCTGATGCATTTTGCTCCAGGATTAAGTCCCATTTGCTGTAGCGCTTTCACCCTACCAATGTTGCCATCATGAAAAGCAATAACAGTATCACTGACCCCCACTTCAGTGTCTTCATTCCAACAAAAGCATTTTTTGCTAAGCGAGTCCATATGACATTATTGAAAGACTCATTTGCATTTTGAGTCTGACTATGCAGACATTTCTTCAGCAATTGAGGATTTGCCATGTCTCTGTAAATAGGTTTTATGATATCCGTGACTGCTGCTGGGATGGAGTGTTTATGGTTGTATGAACTGTTTGAGTACTGGGCATTGCGGTAGCTGCACCAAGAATCAGGGCAAAGGTGGTGTACTAGTTTTTCATCAGTTGACAGTCTGTGGACGAAGGTAGCCCTTACTGCCTGCTTCATTTTCAACTAATCCTCAGTATTATTTCTAATGGCCATCCCATAATACTACTGTAGTTCATCAATTATTTAGTCCGTCAGCCTGCCTCTCATGGTTTTACCATCAGAATGTTTCTTTCTTAAAAGACATCATAGTCACCGTTGACTGTATGAAATATTTATTATTACGATTGCAATTTCGGTCTTAGGGCCATTTTCAAGTAACACTGCAAAAGTTACGTGTCGTCGGCAAAATGCAGCCTTTTGAATGCGAGAGTCCCACCAGATCCTATGACCACTGATCGGATCCTATGAGCACTGAGCATTCAAAAGGCTGCATTTTGACGACGACATGTACTCAAGTCAGATAGTCTTATATTCTGACAGAACGTAACTTTTGCAATGTTACTTGAAAATGGCCCTAAGGCCGAAATTGCAATCGTAATAATAAATATTTCATACAGTCAACGGCGACGATGATGTGTTTTAAAAAATATTATATGACTGTGAATCCCAATCATGAGAAGTTAAGAGGAAGTTTCTTGTCTCTCAAACCTTGAGTTGCCCATTCTCTTCTGGACATGACCATTACAACACAGAAATCCCGAGTCTTCTACATAAAAAAATTACCAACTTTGCCGAGAACACTGTTACAGAAAGCACATATCTTAGTGTGCTTTTAACTTTGTTTTCCGACGGTTGGAGACTGACTTGGACGACTTCATTTAGCAACAGGATGGGGCGCTGCCACACTGGCATCTGGAAGTGTGGGAATTTTTAAATCAAAGGCTTACTGAATCGTGGATTGGTCACACTGGACCAAATGATTCAGACTTAAGACCTGACTGTGTGTGTTTATTTCTTTGTGGGAGTTTCTAAAAGACTCTGTTAATGTGTCTCCATTACCAGCAGCAATGAATGATCTGAGACATCTCATAACAGCAGCTGTGGAAGCTGTAACTCAAGATATGCTCCCTGCAGTATGAGAACAATTTGAGTACCGCAGTGACACATGCTGTGTTTCTCAAGGGAGGCATATTTATCACTTATGAAAAGGTATCAGAAAAACAAAATACATTGTTTATGTTTATTAGTTTCAGAAATATAGAAATGCCAAATCGAATGATTCTTTTTGATATATATAATAAACCAAAAGTACAAGAGGCCTAGCAGATGTTTTGCGTTAAAGCTCCCTCGTAGTGTGTTGAAATTTAGTTGACACTGCACACTTATGGGCTTCCTTTAACTTACAAATTTAAGATGAAAATATGAAATTTAAGTTAATTTTTCCATTAAAAATTTTTTTTCTATCTTTTCTGTCATATTACCAGATACTCCTGATGTAATTTTAAACCATATTTTCTCCACTCCAGCTATCCGTATTACGTAAATGTTTATTACTAAAAATGTAAAAAAAATTGCATTTTTATGAGTTTTTGTGAATTATTTACTCGAAAAACCTCACCCGAAAACTTATAAGAATTACACAAAATATTGTTCGGTTAATATGTTAATAGTCAGTGCAAACACAGTGGGCAATATTTTTCTGTGTAAAGTGTGAAAAATTTTTCAACATTCTGCGTATTTCGCATCACTGAATTTCTACTGTAAAATATGCATGTTGGCAAAACTTTTTCCAGTGCTCTTCTGTTTGTAACATAATGAGTGAAAACTTGCACATAAACCAGTCTGCATCGAGTTTTGTATTTGGTTTGAACTTTATGTTAGATGCAATGTCAGTGAGGAAAAACAATAGTGAAAGAGTGAGATGTGTGGACTATGAAAAAAGACACAAGAAAGTGGTGCTTAAGAAAAGTGAAAAACACTTCCCAGTTGTTGGAAATTTATCAGAGGTATTGCAGAAATATTTCAGTCTTCAAGTACACACATCCATTGTCCAGTAACTACTGCACTCACTACAAGAAGAAATTTAATGATAACCGACCTGAACGATCACCATCACATGAATGTGAAACTTAAGAAGACAGTGCAGATGTGTTGAATGCACGTAAAAATTTTAAAATTTTCGACCGGTGCAGGCTATAGCTAAAAAAAAAAAGAAAAAGAAAATGAAATACTTCCCATGTGAGTTTATAAGTGATATATGTACATCACTTTATTTGGAAAATCGCACATTTTATAATCAGATAAAAATCCGAAAATTTGTAAAAAAAATTTCCGTTCTAACTCCCCTTAACTGCAGTTGGAGAAACATGCGATGTGTCATAAATTTTTTCCTTTCTCAAAGCGTTCAGGCATAAAATTCTGCAATACAGATAGAACTGGTGTCTCCCTCTTCTCAGTAACGTAAGTGGCAGCAATAGACAACTGCATTAGTTGTATTTTAGAAAATTGTATTCCGCGATATACTTCCAACTTGAATGAGGCAACTGAAATTAAATTTTATGTTTCATTTTTGCAAATTCGATAGTTACTAACGAAGCTTATCTACATAAGTACACTATTAATAAAAACGTGAATTTTCTTCTTACCTCCACTTTTGACCGGGCATTTGGATCTGAAAGAGAAGAAAACAGAGCTATGAGTTTTATTACTAGTACAATGTTTTAAGTTCCTTGTGTGGTAACCTTGCAATAAATATTCAGCCGCCACTACACAGGATTCTAGGAGGCGCAAAGAAGAAATGCGGGTCAATCTATTACTTCGACTTTTCATCTTATTTACTAAACTACAGTGTATTTCTGCGAAGTATGTTGATCTCCACAATCTTAATTCAAATTCGCAAAGAATCTACTAAGTGAGGTTTCTCAGCGTTCAGTATGGTAACTTTCATCCCTCATTAAACAACGGTCTGGGAACGTTGAACAATATGTCGAGCTTCCAATTTTTTCAACATTTTAAGACCATTATTCGAAAGACAGTAAACTGTCAGCCGCATTTGATCTATATCCTTTTTTCAATGTCTTTTACCAATAGTTAAATTGTCGCTCCTGCGATGAAGTAAGGATTTTACCACCTCTACTGCCTCCTCTGAGACAACTTCTTAGTCACATTAAGTTATTCCGATTTCTGCTATACATATAAGTGAATTATGAAAAAGTTGTCATTAATATCCATATCATGACACTGAAGAGGAAAATGGTTTATATTTCAAGATATCCCACGATCTCATTTCAGACTTTTGGTAACATTTTCAGAGAACAGCGATCTTGTAAGTTAAATGAAATTATTAAAAGGTAGTCCAGATTGCATTGGTTATTTTATTTAAAATTACCGGTTTCTGCCTAATCTTAAGCCATCTTCAGAATAGCACTGTGAATGATAGAAATCGTACATAAGTCAGTGACTTAAAATAAACTAATTTATGCTTATTAAAATCGAAGAGTCTTTACCCATCAGCTGAAGTGAACAATGTTCAGAACAATCAGTAGACCTCAATTGCTAAAACTGCTGCTGTTTGATAGGCAGCATTTCGTTGTATAGGTCTGGCGAAGGCGCTTTTGGTTTGTATGTCATCGACGTCAGCCAATGGGGAACGATTTACAAAAAGTACACATAATTTGAAGTCACAGCTTACCTAAAACTGAATAATTATAAGAAAGTAGCGCCTATAGGACAGAACACGTAGTTAAAAATAGTGAGCAACAATCTGATTTCTATCCTTCACAGTGTTATTCTGAAGATGATCTAAGACTAAACCAAAACCAGTCATTTTAAGTAAAGTAACCATTGCGATATAGACCGTTTTTCACAAATTTTATACTATTCTCATCTACTGACTTTCCATTTTCTGCACCGATCAGCTTCGTTTGTGAGCTAAGGATTGTAATTATCTTTGCTCTTCGTAAGGGAAATTTTCGTATTTATAACGATCAACTGATTTTCCTTTTTCCAGGATAAATCAATTTGCAACAGAGACTGCTCTGTTCTGAAACTTCCTAACTGACTGAAACTGAATCCCGGACTGGGACTCAAACCCAGAACCCTGCGCGGGTAATGCTCTTACCGACTGAGCTATGCAAGCATAGCTGACGATCCTTCCCCAGGCCTTAGGCTCTGCCTGCCCCTCTTTCCTACCAGAGGTTGAAAATACCGCTACAGTTGTAAAGTTCTTTTATTATCACACAACCGGTTTCTGGCTCTTACAAACCCATCTTCAGGTGTCGTACTAAAAATAGCAAGAGGCGGGAGATAATTTTTACACGCAGCAATAAGCATAAAAACAAGAATTTTCATTAAAAAATTTTAAAAACATTACAAAACCGCCGGTCGGGCTAGGTGCTGTGAAACCTATGTCAATGCGAAAGCGACACCAGATAGTGCTACAGACGACTGCCTGGGTAGAGAGATATATAAATAACAGCAGGACACTTTGTGCTGTGATCCCCGAGCCCCGCTATGGACGTGTACAATGCGCGGTTTACAACCTATGAGCGCACAACAGGGAAGAGCGGATGAGGAGGAGGAAGCAAACTGGTAAACCAGAGTGGCAAAACTGCTGCCTTCTGTTGACGGGGAGAAGAACTCGGGGCCACTAGCCCGGCCGTTCAAAATTTGAATTAGTGGTTTACATGTAAAATGAAGAAAAAACGAAAAATTATATAAAAAATACACGTAAAACGCAATGAAACTTTCCCTTTAGATGAGTGGCAAGTAGGTTTCTAATTTAGCGGGGAAAGTCTCATGGCGTTTTACGGTTTATACGTATATAGACTTTATAACATTCCATTAGAACTACTGACAGCCTTGGGAGAGCCATCGCTGACAAAACTCTACCATATGGTAAGCAAGATATATGAGACAGGGGAAATACCCTCAGATTTCAAGAAAAATATAATAATTCCAATCCCAAAGAAAGCAGGTGTTGACAGATGTGAACATTACCGAACTATCAGTTTAATAAGTCACGGCTGCAAAATAAATGGTTCAAATGCCTCTGAGCACTATGGGACTTAACATCTGAGGTCATCAGTCCCCTAGAACTACTTAAACCTAACTAGCCTAAGGACATCACACACATCCATGCCTGAGGCAGGATTCGAACCTGCGACCGCAGCGGTCGCGCGGTTGCAGACTGGAGCGCCTAGAACCGATCGGCCACCAGCGGCCGGCGTCTGCAAAATACTAACGTGAATTCTTTACAGACGAATGGAAAAACTAGTGGAAGCCGACCTCGGGGAAGATCAGTTAAATCGGATGAAGCTGAGGGAATTAGATTAGGAAATGAGACACTTGAAGTAGTAAAGGAGTTTTGTTATTTGGGGAGCAAAATAACTGATGATCGTCGAAGTAGAGAGGATATAAAATGTAGACTAGCAATGGCAAGGAAAGCGTTTCTGAAGAAGAGAAATTTGTTAACATCGAGTACAGATTTAAGTGTCAGGAAGTCGTTTCTGAAAGTATTTGTATGGAGTGCAGCCATGTATGGAAGTGAAACATGGACGATAAATAGTTTGGACAAGAAGAGAATAGAAGCTTTAGAAATGTGGTGCTACAGAAGAATGCTGAAGATTAGATGGGTAGATCACATAACTAAAGAGGAGGTATTGAATAGGATTGGGGATCGTTTGGTAGGACAATGTTCTGAGGCATCAAGGGATCACCAATTTAGTACTGGAGCGCAGCGTGGAGGGTAAAAATCGTAGAGGGAGACCAAGAGATGAATACACTAAACAGATTCAGAAGGATGTAGGTTACAGTAAGTACTGGGAGATGAAGAAGCTTGCACAGGATAGAGTAGCATGGAAAGCTGCATCAACCCAGTCTCAGGACTGAAGACCACAACAACAACAACATCGCAGCGTCCACTCAGTTTTACTACAATTCTGTACTGTTCTGTTCAACATGCTTCTTTACTACGCTTAATGTACTTTTAACTTATTTCGTGCCTTTTTATGTAATTTTTACGTTTTTTTTCTTCATTTTATGTGTAAACTACTAATTTTAATTGTGAACGGCCGGACTAGTGGCCTTACGTTCTTCTCCCTGTCAAGAGATGGCAGCACTTTTGCCACTCTGGTTTACCAGTTTGCTTCCTCCTTCGCATCTGCTACTCCCTCATCTGCGATCGTAGGTAGGACACTGCGCCTTGTACACATCCGCCGCGGCGCTCAGGGGTCACAGTACAAAGTGTACGTGTCCTGCTATTATTTGTATATTTCTCTACCCAGGCAGTCGTCCTTACACTCTCTGTTGCCTCTTTCGCGTTGACGTAGGTTTCACAGCACCTAGCCCGATCGGCGGATTTTTCAGTTTTTAAAAATTATTATGAAAATTTTGTTTCTTATATGTATTGCTGCGTGTAAAAATTATCTCCCGTCTCTTGCTGTTTTCAGTAAGACACCTGAAGATGGGCTTATAAGAGACCGAAACCGGTCACGTAATAATAAAAGGACTTTACAACTGTAGCGGTATTTTCAACCTCTGGTATGATGGTCAGTTGTGGATGTTCCTCCTACAGGATCGCCCTCTGTCCTCGTTTACAAACTTAACAGAACGTCGTTTGCAAGTCTTGCTGGACTAACAGCCTATCGGGGAGAAATGGTTTGGCCACAGGCCACTTTTCGAAAGTGGTGATGGTACAGCAGATGGTGCCAGGGAAGTTGTGAGTCATACCTAAACAGCTCAGAGCACTGAAACGAAATACTCTTCATTTTAAGCTTCAGACGAAGAAATCTGTTATTTTCGTTCCCATCTATGTAAAATTTCACGTAATCAGATACCTTACTTAATGCATTTATTGCTTCATTCCTTTAACTGGATCTGTGGACGAACTTACAATTGAAAGGTGCCTGTCAGCCAGGACTTTCATACCCACACAGTGTCTTTTTATGTGTCGCTATGCCTACATTTCCTATAATCTACGAGATCCTGCTCTAACTAATTTCGATATATCGATGCCAGCCCTTTAGCAAATTCTTTGCATGCTCATTGCCACGAACTTTAGTCTCTGGCGATTCGGTTTTCCTCTCAGCCAGTAGTATTCGTTCGGGGGTGCGGAACATGCCGTGTTGCTTGTTTGAAAGGAGTCTGCTATTACTGGTGGTCTTTTCTTGTCTCCATCTCGTATAGTATTAACGAAAAGGCAGTTTGTGCTGTGTTTGTGATGTTGAGAAAGAAGCCATGCGGGTCTGGCCTAAGCCCATGAAACTAAGCAGGCACTGCAGTGCACAAGGACCGGGTGAGACCAACACAATTTTCCTTCACGTGATGAAGGTTATCTCCGCTTGGCGAGATTATTTTGGGGATGCTTATTTGCAGTACTCCGCGCTTAGGTAACCGATAGCGAGTTTCTGCACAGTGAAATAGGAATTTAAAAATTGCTGTTCGTAAATGCTTGGAAGCTGGTTAGTGCATCGCTGATTGCTGTAATCAGTTCCTTGCCATCAGAAAATCATCGAAGTTAGCTTTTCGTGGAGTGTAAGTTTTTTTTAAGAAATCAAAATTACATACTTCAGGTGATGCTCCCTTTGTCTGTAAAGTTGAATGTAGGCTGGAATATCATTACAATGTTGTGAAGTTTTTCTGTTGTCTTTAAAGTCAATACAGTTTTTGTTTTACTTAACATACGTTGTAAGAATTTGCCAGAACTATATCACTCTTCTACTTGATCTGTTGGAATGTGCTACTCTGCTAAGCTGCCATCTGGTCGTGCTACGAAGGTTAAATACACAAGTCGCAGCTACTTAGCCGGATCTCCACTCAGAAACAGATATAGATAATAATAAATAGAATCTCTCTGCATGCTACTCAGTTTTCATTTGCTGATAAAATAAAAATGGTAGGTCGTCGTATAGTTGGCTGCTGTCTGTTGCAGCGATACCTTGTGTTGTGTGGGCTGACTCACCCAACGCCACGTTTATGCACGAAACGAATTAGTGATTAGTGCTGCAAGTGCTCATACTGATAACAAACTCTTTTTGACATTTATGTGCACACACAAAAGGGGAGGCAAGCCCATGGCACAGCTGAATGCTATGAACGGAGAGGTAACACATGTAGCGTTCACGAACCTATTGATTAAAGTACTATTTACACTTATTAGTCATGCAGAACCTCATTTCTTTACGGTGCTCTGAATTTATAAAGATTGTGTTGAATGACAGTACTCTATACATTTTCGAGTCAGATCGCGTTACTAAGTTTGCATATCTTCAAAGTAGCAGAACTTATTTAACTACTTACCTACAGCAATAAGGAATAGCTTAGTAGGCAGTACAGTTGAAGCGGAATGGCCATCTCTATAAAGGGCAATCACAGAAGATGGAAAGAAAAACATAGGTAAAAAGAAGGTAACTGCGAAGAAACCATGGGCAACGGAAGAAATACTTAAGTTGATCTATGAAAGGAAGAAGAACAAAAATGTTCCGGGGATCTCAGGACTACAGAAAAACAAGACGATAAGCAATGAAATAAATAGGAAGCGCAGGGAAACTAAGACAAAATGACTCCATGAAAAATGTGAAGGAATCAAAAAAATTACTGTCGGAAGGAAAGTCTCAGCATACAGGTCAAAACAACCTTCGCTGACACTAAAAGCAAGTGTGGTAACATTAACGGGAACTCCACCGTTAAATGCGGAGGAGAGAACGGATAGGTGCAAAGAATACATTGAAAGTCTCTATGAGAAGGAACATTTGTCTGATTCGATAAGAGATTCGATTTAGATGAGATAGGGAATACAGTATTAGAATCCGAATTTCAAAGAGCTTTGGAGGACTTAGGGTCAAATAAGACAGAAAGGATAGATAACATTCCATTAGAATTTCTAAAATTATTGAGTGAAGTGGCAACAAAACCACTATTCACTTTGCTGTACAGAGTGTGTGCGTCTGACGACATACCATCTGACTTTCATACAAGTATCACCACACAATTCCGAAGACTGCAAGAGCTGACAAGCACGATAATCGTCGCACAATCAGCTTAACAGCTCATGCATCGAAGAATAATATACAGAAGAACAGAAAAGAAAACTGAGACTGTGTTAAATGACCATCAATTTTTCTTTAATAAAGATAAATGCACCAGAGGGGCAACTCTGACGTTTATAATGGAAGCAAGACTAAAGAAAAATCAAGACACGTTCATAGGATTTGTCGACCTGGAAAAAGCGTTCGAAGAGGTAAACGGATGCAATATGTTTGAAATTCTGAGAAAAATGCAGGTGTGCTATAGGGAGAGACGGGTAATAAAATGTACAAGAGCCAAGAGGCAATGATAAGAGTGGACGAGCAAGAACGAAGTGCTGGGATTAAAAAGGATGTAAGGCAGGGACGAGTCTTTCGACCGTACTATTCAATCTGAACATATAAGAAGCAATGGCTGAAATAAAAGAAAGGTTCAGGAGTGGAATTAAAATTCAGGATGAGAGGATATCAATCATACGATTCGCTGGTGAAATTGCTATCCTGAGTGAAAATGAAGACGAATTACACGATCAGCTGAATGACATGAACAGTCTAACGAGTAAAGAATATGGATTGATAGTAAATAGAAGAAAGACAAAAGTAATGAGGAGTAGCAGAAATGAAAACAGCGAGAAACTTAGGATTTATGGTCACGAAGTAGACGAGGACTTCTGCTACCTAGGCAGTGAAATAACCAATGGCGGACGGAGCGAGGACGACATATAAAGCAGTCTACTACTGGCAAAAAGGGCATTCTTGGCCAAGAGAGCCGGCCGGGGTAGTTTATGAGAAAATGAAGTCAGAATATTTAGTAATGCAACTGGTGAGGACAGTGTTGGTGGCCGACATTCAACGTTTATTCTAAGAAAGTTGTCTCAGTTGTTTAAAGCAGTTTTTGGCGTTTTAGAATATCAATCCCTGCGGCACATTATTTCCTGAGGTAACTTCTTGCTCGCCTGTATTCAATTAATAGTCTCCAGGCTTAGATCTGGTTAAAGATTGCATTTTCAATAAGAATTAGTGGTGTAAAACTGTTTTATTTGTTATTAGACGCCCCCTTTAAATGTCTGTGTTACGATTGGCCAAATTTTAAGAGGGTTCTTCGACACCATTTTTATGATTCTGGCTTCTTGGTTTCTTAATTATTAATAAAATACAAGGTTAATCTGGAGGTCGCTCCTCCTGGTAGCGATATTGTGTTTGAGTGTTTTAACGAAATAAAGAAATGTTAAATTATGATCAAACTGTTACGCACACCTCTCGGGGATTCCCGTACTATCACTCCTAAACTCGTTAAACTTTCTTTGGAATAAATACAACTAAAGATACCCATTGTTCCAGGTGTGTAATAATGAATCCAAGTATAATGGGCGCGTGCGAGAAAACGCTTAATGTCCTTCGCGTCTCGTTTAAACAGCCGAAACTGGCGAACAGTTAAGGCAAACAATGACTACAGTCGGTTGTCCATTGCCTGTATTTGTATTAGCATTCAAAGATCAATAGATCTTCCTCGAGATACTATTTTCGAAAATGTTGAGTTTCTTTTATATCCACCTACTCCGCTGTCAATGATTTGTTAGCCCCACTATGTTCAAACACCGGGTGGCAGTTAGAAAATAACGCGCCCCAGAATTAGCAGGCCGCAGCAACTGGCTCTGCCTTTTGAAGAGGAAATTTACAAGGTATTAGAAACCGGACTGATTCCTTACTCATTCTCGTCAGTTAATGGCAATCGACTTCAATCCTACATACAGAGTGGCTTCATTAGGAGAACGAGAAAAGTGGACAGGCCATTTAGCACCAATGAAACAGATCAGTGTTCATCAATTGGATGTATTCTGTCGGAATTCATAAACAGAACCGAACATAACCAAGAGCAGCCTCCACTGACGTGTTAACACCAAGTATGGATAACGGAGACGTTGGCAAGAAAATCAAACAATCGATACACTAATCAACATACTCGTATAAAGTTACAAAATGGCTTCAACGGCACCAGCATTATTAACGTGCTGGGAAGTTCAAAATGTATGTGAGAATCGTGACATGTTAGAAAGGCAGTTGCCCCAGTGAGATAATGATGGAAGTGACAAAAGCGGGCTGTAGCAGCAACTTGTTACCACAGGGAGGAAGATATAGCTTTCCGGCAGGTGCACCACGTAGTCGCAAATGCAGAGTGAAAAAAGGTGAGGCCAGTAGGAGACAGACATTACTAGCTTGTGCTCAAAGCGAAGAACAAGCAAACTTGAGACAGTAATATCCAAGGACATAGCGCGTTCGCATTGAATTCATCTTGATGCAACCAGGCCCAAAGAGATGCTGCCAAATGGGTCTGGGTTAGTGGTGCACTCGACATTTATTTACTTGAAGTGATAACGCTCCAGTGATAGTAATACTACCAACTGCAGCAAGGGGCGGCAGCCAAGCACTAGCTGCTGCAATTTAGAGAACAGACAACGTCTTCTGTCTGATCTTCGTTGATCCATAATGGATCATTTAAACTACACCCGTCGTAGCTCAGTTTGTTCGGTCAGAGGGTTAACTGCCCTCCGTTAAAATCCAGTTATATGGCTCCTTCCGTGTATAGCGAGTTTACGACTATGACGAGTGGGGCCTGAAGATGGCATCAATGTAATGCCGAAACTGGTAGCACATAGAAGTTCAAAAAATAAAATAAATTTATACAATACATACGGCTGTGGGTAAATTATTGCATCAAGAAGATCTTCTGTCCTGGGAGGATTCCCAACGTGCCTGGGATACAGCTATCGAAACACTATCGCCTTTTAAGAAACAAGGTGGACAGTTTGAATTTTCACGTGAATTCAGTGATTACCGCGACCTTGAGCATACAATTAAATCTTCTAGAAATGGTCGCATGCGAAATCAGATTCGGGAAAGTTGTTCCTGGGTACCTCAGGAAACTATTACCGTCTTCCTCCTCTCTGAATTTATAATAAGGGATAAATTTGCACTTAATTTTTGTGGAGCTTCGAAATATAATTGATAGCCCGATAGTAAGTTCACTACCGAGTTAAGGCAAATTCACACTGGCCGTCATATCACGCCACGTGACATCCTGTAAAAACACTCAACAAGGCATTTCAAATGACGGCCTCCACTCTGGACAAGTCACGTAACGTCTTGTCACGTCAGCGGCAAGATGTCTCTAGCAGAAAGTTTTTTAGGGCTGGTGTCATCATCCGTTGTTGATCACGTGGCTCCCAAGCACATTTCCTCCCGATACACAGCCATACGCTCATCCCCATAATTCGTTTCGTCGTGGTTTTCGTGGTTGAACTCTGTTCTTATTGTGCCTAGCGAGGTGGCGCAGTGGCTAGCACACTGGACTCCTATTCGGAACGACGACGGTTCAATCCCGCTTCCGGCCGTCCTGATTTAGGTTTTCCGTGATTTCCTTAAATCGGTCCAGGCAAATGCCGAGATGATTCCTTTGAAAGGGTTCGTCCTTCCCTAATCGGATGATGTCAATGCCCTCGCTGTTTGGTCTCCTCTCCCCACCCCTCTCCAAACAACCACATTCAGTTGTTATTCTAAGTGAAATGGCACAATTTCAGACACTTGGTCTCATAAAGATATGATTTTATGTAGATAGACTGGATCGAGAAATGAGGCGTGCCAGGGTAATTCGTGTAGCCGTGTGAACAACTGCGCCAGGGTGGCTTAACGGCTAACGCATCTGCCTAAAAAGCGGGAGACCCGGGTTAGATTCCCGGCCTTACAGATTTTTAGCAGCCGCTTCACTCTATATACACAAAATTATTCTAAATCTCTGTTGTTAGTCATTTTTATTATTTGTTACAAGTTGTTTCGTATCGTTATTTCTTTTGTTAAAATTCGTAATTTTATAGTGAATGACTAAAGGAACAAATATACACCGACAAATATGCCGGAGATCAATGACAGAAAAGAATACAGGAAAAGATTAGAATGTCACCAGTGGAGCCGCCAGGAGAAACGGAAACTGAAGACCTCGGAAGAAGAGCGGGAGAGAAGAAGAGAGAATGAAGAGGTTCTGGGAGAAGAAGAGGAAAATGCAGTCCAGGAAGGGGCTACCCGTGGTCCTACAGAGGCCGTAACGCAAGAAGAAGAAGAATGACTAAAGATGAATTAAAGTAGTGAGACAGCAGTCAGCACTGTACGACTTTCTAAATTACTTATCCACTGCTGCATTTATATACTAGATAATTATAAATACCGGTGTCGTTTTTAATATTTTGCTCTGAAAGTTCTTGCAATATGGTTGCAACTTGAAGTGGAAAAAGTGCTATATGTAGACTCAGCAAGTTTCCTTGAATTTTGTCAGGCAGCTGTAATGTTTCATAAGGAAATAGACTGAAGTCTTCAAACAATACAACGACAGCAAAATGCTTTTTTTGTGAAACATACGTCAACCAATGTATTAGTGTTTTTTGTTAAAATACGTATTTGTGGAAGGCTTATTTAATGCTTCAATGCTTTCTGAATTGTATGCGAAACAGCTTTGGAAACATCAGAGGTCGATATTTATGTACTATCTAACCCAGTAAAAATAACGTACTTGAAGTATTATATGTTAAGTAGAAGACCTAAAGAAAACCTATAAATCGTGAAGGGAAAGGTATTGCGGGAGATGCAATTGCTTAAAAATTGGCACTGGACTGACAACTAAACTTAAACAAACCCATTTTTTCAAGAGATGTGATGGTAGCTCGTACTATTATGTTCCTTTCAATAATCCTGGCTACTGGCTGCAGTTTGACGTGAAAAAATGAAAGAACTGGTGCCACTACTTTCTAAAATACACTCCTGGAAATGGAAAAAAGAACACATTGACACCGGTGTGTCAGACCCACCATACTTGCTCCGGACACTGCGAGAGGGCTGTACAAGCAATGATCACACGCACGGCACAGCGGACACACCAGGAACCGCGGTGTTGGCCGTCGAATGGCGCTAGCTGCGCAGCATTTGTGCACCGCCGCCGTCAGTGTCAGTCAGTTTGCCGTGGCATACGGAGCTCCATCGCAGTCTTTAACACTGGTAGAATGCCGCGACAGTGTGGACGTGAACCGTATGTGCAGTTGACGAACTTTGAGCGAGGGCGTATAGTGGGCATGCGGGAGGCCGCGTGGACGTACCGCCGAATTGCTCAACACGTGGGGCGTGAGGTCTCCACAGTACATCGATGTTGTCGCCAGTGGTCAGCGGAAGGTGCACGTGCCCGTCGACCTGGGACCGGACCGCAGCGACGCACGGATGCACGCCAAGACCGTAGGATCCTACGCAGTGCCGTAGGGGACCGCACCGCCACTTCCCAGCAAATTAGGGACACTGTTGCTCCTGGGGTATCGGCGAGGACCATTCGCAACCGTCTCCATGAAGCTGGGCTACGGTCCCGCACACCGTTAGGCCGTCTTCCGCTCACGCCCCAACATCGTGCAGCCCGCCTCCAGTGGTGTCGCGACAGGCGTGAATGGAGGGACGAATGGAGACGTGTCGTCTTCAGCGATGAGAGTCGCTTCTGCCTTGGTGCCAATGATGGTCGTATGCGTGTTTGGCGCCGTGCAGGTGAGCGCCACAATCAGGACTGCATACGACCGAGGCACACAGGGCCAACACCCGGCATCATGGTGTGGGGAGCGATCTCCTACACTGGCCGTACACCACTGGTGATCGTCGAGGGGACACTGAATAGTGCACGGTACATCCAAACCGTCATCGAACCCATCGTTCTACCATTCCTAGACCGGCAAGGGAACTTGCTGTTCCAACAGGACAATGCACGTCCGCATGTATCCCGTGCCACCCAACGTGCTCTAGAAGGTGTAAGTCAACTACCCTGGCCAGCAAGATCTCCGGATCTGTCCCCCATTGAGCATGTTTGGGAGTGGATGAAGCGTCGTCTCACGCGGTCTGCACGTCCAGCACGAACGCTGGTCCAACTGAGGCGCCCGGTGGAAATGGCATGGCAAGCCGTTCCACAGGACTACATCCAGCATCTCTACGATCGTCTCCATGGGAGAATAGCAGCCTGCATTGCTGCGAAAGGTGGATATACACTGTACTAGTGCCGACATTGTGCATGCTCTGTTGCCTGTGTCTATGTGCCTGTGGTTCTGTCAGTGTGATCATGTGATGTATCTGACCCCAGGAATGTGTCAATAAAGTTTCCCCTTCCTGGGACAATGAATTCACGGTGTTCTTATTTCAATTTCCAGGAGTGTATTTATAAAATGCTGTTTCCTCTTCCACGAGTTCCTTGTATAGTGTGAGTTTCCGCTTCTTGCCACGTAATGACGTTTTACGGACACATACTCTTTTTTTCCGTTGTTTTGCACTTCTGCGTTTACTCTCTAATATACAAGTAATCCCTGCAAGCCTTCAAACAATTTGGGTCCTGTAAATGTCATTTAAGCTACACCAGTGGTACCTCAGCGTGTTCGCTCAGAGGGTTAACTGCCCTCTTTAATAAAAAAAAAAAAAACTGAGTGAATGGAACAACGATGAACTTGAACGGGTGTCATGAGACGTCCACCAAGGCCATATCTAACGAAAAATAACAAATAAAATAAGACCAACGAGAAAGCAAGGATACCGTCTTTGATTACTAATCAAAAGAGTCATCGGTCCTGGTTTCTAAACCCGCCAACGCTTAAATTTTGAATAATAATCAGCATTGACGGCCAAATACTTCACCCTCATTCTGCCAACGGCCTTGTCAAAGCAGGCGGAGGAGAGGACAGAGGTTCAGGGCACTCTCTTCTCATTAGGGGTGGGAAACTGCCCCTAAAGCCAACGACATAATGATGCAGAAAGCAGTGGATGCCATTGCATTAAAGACACACAATGTCTATCCACGAGACATCTGGCCTGTAATTGGAAAACATCATGATCTCCCATTGGCAATAGATTCCAGAATAGTCCCCCATGAATAGGAAGGTTGGGTACAGAGTATGATATAGTGAACCGTTCAGTGATAGGGTTGTTCTTACCAGAATCGATAGCAAACCAACACCGACAAAAATAGTTCGGACATACAATTCGACGTACTTAGCTGAAGATGAAGAGAGAGAGAAGGTATATGAGGATAATGAAAGAGTAATACAGTACGCAATGGGAGATGATAATCTAACAGTCATGAGAGACTGGAATGCAGTTGTAGGGCAAGGAGTTGAAGAAAAAGTTACAGGAGAATATGGCCTTGGGACGAGAAATGAGAGAGGAGAAAGACTAATTGAGTTCTCTGATAAATTTCAACTAGTAATAGCGAATACTCTATTCAAGAATCACAAGATGAGGAGATATACTTGGAAAAGGCCGGCTGATAATGGCAGATTTCAGTTAGATTACATCATGGTCAGTTAGAGATTCCGAAACCAGGTACTGGACTGAAGGTGTACCAGCGAACAAATATAGACTCAGATCACAATGCAGTAGTGATGAAGAGCAGGCTGAAGTTTAAGAGATTAGTTAGGAAACGCAAAGAAGTGGCATACCGAAGAACAAAATAATGACGAGATACGTTTGAAGTTCTCTAAGACTGTAGGTACAGCAGTAAGGAATAGGTCCGTAGGCAGTATAGCTGAGGAGGAATGGACATCTCTAAAAAGAATAACCACACAAGTTCGAAAGAAAGACGTAGGTACAAAGAAGGTAGTTGCGAAGAAACCATGTGTAACAGAAGAAATAGTTCATTTGATTGATGAAAAGAGAAAGTGCAAAAATGTTCAGAGAAATTCAGGAATACAGAAATACAAGTCACTGAGGAACGAAATAAACATTAAGTGCAAGGAAACTACGACGAAGTGATGGCATGAAAAATGTGAAGCAATTGAGAAAGGAATGATTCTCGGAAGGACTGATTCAACATATAGAAAGTCAAAATAACCTTTAGGGTAATCAGAACCAAGGGTAAGAATCGTAGTGTTAAGTCTGCAACGGGGATTCCACCATCAGATGGAGAGGAAAGAGTGGTTAGGTAGGAAGAGTATATTGAAAGCCTATATGAGGGGAAAGGTTTGTCTGATGTGCTAGAATAATCCAGCATTAGAATCGGATCCAGCTTTAGAATCGGAATTTAAGAGTGCTTTGGAGACTTAAGATCAAATAAGGCAGAAGGGTTAGACAACATGCCAACAGAATCTGTAAAATCATTGGAGGAAGTGGCAGGTTCAAATGGCTCTGAGCACTATGGGACTTAACATCTGAGGTCATCAGTCCCCTAGAACATAGAACTACTTAAACCTAACTTACCTAAGGACATCACACACATCCATGCCCGAGGCAGGATTCGAACCTGCGACCGTAGCGGTCGCGCGGTTCCAGACTGAAGCGCCTAGAACCGCTCGGCCACCAACGACCGGCGAAGTGGCAGCAAAACGACAACTCACATTGGTGTGTAGAATGTATGAGTCTGGCGACACACCACTTAACTTTGGGAAAAATATCATCCACACAATGCCAAAGATTGCAAGAGCTGACAAGTGTGAGAATTATCACACAATCAGCTTAACAGCTAATGCATAGATGTTGCTGACAAGAATAATATACAGGAGAATTTAAAAGAAAATTGAGTATTAAATGACAGTCGGTTGGGCTTTATGAAAAGTAAATGCATGAGAGAGGCAATTCTGACGTTGCGGTTGATAATGGAAGGAAGACTAAAGAAAAATCAAGACACGTTCATAGGCTTTGTCGACCTAGAAAGAAATGTTTGACTATGTAAATTGGTGCAAGATGTTCGAAATTCTGAGAAAAATAGGGGTAAGTCACAGGGAGAGACAGGTAAATGCAATATGTGCACAGATCCATGAGGGAATAACAAGAGTGGACGAGCAAGAATGAAGAGTACGGATTAAAAAGGGTGTAAGACAAGGACGTGGTCTTTTACCCCTATTGTTCAATCTGTACATCGAAGAAGCAATGATGAAAATAAAAAAAAAGTTTCAGGAGTGGAATTAAAATTCAAGGTGAAAGGCTATCAATGATAATATTCGACGATGAGATTGCTATCCTCAGTGAATGTGAGGGAGAATTACATGGTCTACTGAATGGAATGAACAGTCTAATGAGTACAGAATATGGACTGAGTAACTTGAAGAAAGACGAAAGTAATGAGTAGTAGTAGAAATAAGAGCAGTGAGAAACGTGACATCAGGATTGATGGTCACGAAGTAGATGAAGTTAAGGAATTCTGCTATCTCGGCAGCTAAATCATCAGTGACGAACGGAGCAAAGAGGAAATCAAACGCAGATAGCACTGCTAAAAAGTGTATTCCTGGCCAAGGGAATAGGCCTTAATTTGAGCAAGAAATTTCTGAGAATGTACCTTTGGAGTACAGCATTGTAAGGTAGTGAAAGTGGACTGCGGGAAAACAGGAACAGAAGAGAATCGAAGCATTAGAGCTGTCGTGCTACATACGAATGTTGAAAATCAGATGGAATGATAAGGTAAGGAATGAGCAGGTTCTGTTCAGAAAAGGAGCGGAAAGGAATATACGTAAAACACTACAAGGAGAAGGGGGAGCATGACTTCCACGGTACTAAAGGGAGCTGAAGACGGTAAAAACTGTACAGGAGGACAGAGTTTGGTATACATCCAGTAAATAATTGAGGGCATAGGTTGCAAGTGCTACTCTGAGATGAAGAGTATATACGTCACCGCTTTGTGTACGTGCAATTACACACGTAGAAACAGTATCATCTGGCGAAGATCGCAAATCCAGCGAAAGAGCAGTTAAGGACAGGCACGCCGGTAGCTTTGGCCGAGTGGTTCTAGGTGCTTCATTGCGGAACCGCACTGCTGCTACAGTCGCAGGTTTGAGTCCTGCCTCGGGCATGGGTGTGTGTGATGTCCTTGGGTTAGTTAGGTTTAAGTAGTTCTAAGTCTAGGGGACTGATGACCTCAGAAGTTAAGTCCCATAGTGCTCAGAGCCATTTCAACCATTTTTTTGAAAGACAGGCACGCGAGTTGAGATCACGTGACTTGAAGTGACTTGGTGTGTCGTGAATTGAATGACAATGTGAATATACCCTGACATGACGGCGCTGTGATGTGACTGTGACGCCGTGCGGGCAGTGTGAATTGGACTTTATTCATTAAGAACGGGTCCGACTCCTGCAATGATACATAGGGGTTGTTAATTACTCAGGATCTCTATCTTTGTTAGGAACCTCACGCGAATGCACATGTGTACCCTGACACGTGGTGAACCTGGCTAAGGTAGTTGTCTCAAGAGTTTCACAAACGTTGATGAAAGATTGGGCGAACGGTGATGATGTCGATTTGTATCTTTGCTATGTGTGGCAGAATGTCAGGGACTGAACTTCTCCAGCTTCTCTTCTCATCTGGAAAAGAAAATCTAGATCATTACGTATGGTAACTCAGCCAACATATCTAAAGTTATTGATGATTGTCATTATTTAATTCTTGAAACGTATCTATTTATCAAACTTTCTTGATAACAACGGATCGTTACATGTAGAAGTCCGTTTATGTGAATCTACATGATAACCTATTTGTTTTTCTTTATTTTTCCTGTTCTAATCACTGAAGTTTATAGTCTATCACACGTCAACTACTATCGCTGTCATTTAGATGGCCACCACATACATTAGGGTATTATCCCAGATCGCCCTTGATAGTAAATTGATGAATTTTTTTTTTTTTTTTTTTTTTTTTTTTTTTTTTTTTTTTTTGTTGTTCAGTTCTACAACATTCCCCTTTCTGTTTACCTGAACGTCTGAAGCTCCAAATGGTTCAAATGGCTCTGAGCGCTATGGGACTCAACTGCTGAGGTCATTAGTCCCCTAGAACTTAGAACTAGTTAAACCTAACTAACCTAAGGACATCACAAACATCCATGCCCGAGGCAGGATTCGAACTTGCGACCGTAGCGGTCTTGCGGTTCCGGACTGCAGCGCCTTTAACCGCACGGCCACTTCGGCCGGCCTGAAGCTCCATTCAGACTCTAGGTCAAATAAAATTGGGAATATTGTATCGCTGTGGCTGATACTGGATGTCGTTTTAAACCTCGCAAATATTTCTATAGAAAGTATGTCTGTACACAATTTCTCTGCCAAAAGGAATTTGATAAATCAGGAAACAAGGTCAAGATCCATTACAACGGTATAGCACTACTACGCCACAATTTTGTAAAATATTATTCATATCCAGGAAGAATGATTCTGATGTTCTGTGGTTACCGGTTTCGACGGTCTCATAAAGGCCATCTTCAGATTTAAAAAAAAAATTAAAACTTCTGTATTATTTGATGTAAGACATTTAAATGGTTGTAAAACAATAAAATGCTCATAACGTTCTGTACATTAGGAACATGCGCAATCGCCATACTGTACGTTTCAAACTGTCCAACTACGGCGAGCCTGGTCTTCCTTCGCTGCATGTATGTTTAAGAAATTCTGTTATGTTAAAATAATAATTGTATGTTACTTGGCACATGGTAAATTAGATAAAGGATTTTTCTATGTGAAGGTGGAAGTTTGTTATATATAGAGTCTCAGTCAAATTATATTAAAAAATACAATGCTTTGCGAGAAAATACATTATATGCTGTTTCTATCAGCGTATGTGTTTACTACACCAGATACGCAGCCCGTGTAATTTTAATCTTTACCATCCCATGTACTTTTTCATGCTGATTTCCATTTCGTAGAGGAAAACTAAAGTTAATTTAATTCTCTTTGAAGCATTATACTCACAAGACACAAATATTTGTTACGTGCAATTAAGTCGCTATTTTATACATTCGAGGAGAACAAAACATCTTATTCTGGTGAAAATTACGAAAGTACTGACTATTTTATTTCTGTATCGTTGATATATTGATAATCAAAATGTATGTTGTAGTTTATTATTTTCTGCTCCCCTCAAAGAAATGTTGAGCGAATGCATAAAGAAAGAAAGGCAATCTAGTATGCTATCTATTTCTAAAGAAGTCGTAACCATAAAATACATATTTCCTGTGGATGTTATGATTTATTCTGCCCTTGCTATTTTGTTGAAGATAAAATTTCACTTTTGGGGTTCATTGCGTATTCAATGTTATTACATAGAAAGACTTTGCACTCTATCGAAAAAGCTGATACATAAACTTAAATGTAAAAGGTAGTATGTAAACATAAATATTTTGTGTCTGGATACAAACATTATATCGACAAACTTAGCAACAGCGCACACTTCGCCAAAGTTTGACATCAGCCTGTGGAGAGGCATTGTACACATAAGGCGAGTTGAATCTGACGTCACACGCGCTCGCTTCTTACCTGCCAAAGATTCGTTTGCAGGGGTCAGTGTCTGATTGAAGAGATCCGCCGTGGTCCACTGCTGTTGTCCGCCTGGTGACAACATGGCGGTACCTGGAGGAGTCTCGGTGGTCGAAGACGAACGCAACGCAGGCGCTCTCCTTGTTGTTGTTGTAACATTGACTATAAAACACTCGATGTCAGCAAAACGATGTACAGCGGAAGGATCTATCATTATGGACGACACCTCCACGTACCCTGGACGACCAGCACAACCCATAGGAAACAGCGGCAACTGGCATTTGCCCAAACGAATAAAGCACTGCCGGTCGATGGCTTATTGTCTCAAGCACCCAAAGCATCTCTTGGTTTGTGCTTCCTACATGACAGCAAATGCTCCCACACAGAAGAGCGACCAAGGAGACGTAACTTGTATGGTGCGTTTGGGCGACTACAGCGTCCGTGAAAACCCTCAAGACGAACACAAAGACACAACATTAGCTACCAATACGTGCAATATTGACGACACACGTGCGACCCGCAAGCTTGTAAAAAATGTACAAAGACTAAGAAGTACTAAATATTTCCACAAAAAATGACTAAAAAGAAATAAAGAGTCATGGTGACGAAAGCCATAACTGCTACGTTCAGTCGGAAGACTGGCAGCTACATTGATTGCAAAATGCCATAGGCGCCGATGACCATCCTCACAAAAATAGAACATCTTGAACAGTCTTCTCGTATTTATCGCCTGAAACAGTATTTTCTGTCAAAAACATTTTCATCTAGACGTAATAAATAAAGCTGGAATATGTCACTTTATCTCGCGGATAATCATAACCGTAGTTTGACAGTTGTATATTTATGTAGAGAAATGGTCTGCTAATTATTTTTCAGTACCACTGGCTTCATCGAATCTTTCTTCAAGTTAATCATTATTTACATTCATAGCACAACGACGCATAACGAAATGCCGTGTTTGATATGGCTCCCAAACTGAGATGGCTTTACTCAACGTCATCAAGGTACAAATTTTATTGACAAATGCACTGGTGTCAGTCACCTTGAAAGCCACTGCAGTAAAGTAAATAAGCGCTGGTGCAAAGGACAGTCGTGAAAGAAACAGTAAACGTAGGAGGTGGGCTATCGGCGTTTTAAGCCTACAGGCACGTTCATTTTATCATAGGAGCCTTGAAAATACTGGATGTTTCAGGAGAACGATAAATATTGTGGTAGTATACAAAAATTCGAATAAAAATTCCGTATAAAATATGTGCAGTTTTTATTGATTACGGAGATACAGCTATTAGAATATAACGCATACAAGTAATAAGGAAGGTATTGTCCAAAGAGGAATGATTAAGTTCAAAATTAATTTTCGTACATTCCACCTCCGACTTCACTTTCGGTTTTCTTGACAGCACCCCGTGTAACCTTTCTCAGGTCAATTCAAGTTCTTTTGTGAAAGACTCACTATTCATAATTCTAAGGATCAATTTGTCTCTTGCGTGTACTTTTCCTTTATAGACTTCGCTTATAACTATCCTCAGAGGCCAAAATCTGAAGCAGTTAAGTCCGGGAACCTTGATAGCTAAGAAACGCAACAATTTCTGCCGATACCTTTTCCAACGGCCGGGTTGACCGAGCGGTTCTAGGCGCTACAGTCTGGAGCCGCGCGACCGCTACTGTCGCAGGTTCGAATCCTCCCTCGAGCATGGATGTGTGTGATGTCCTTAGTTTGGTTAGGTTCAAGTAGTTCTAAGTTCTAGGGAACTGATGACCTCAGAACTTACGTCCCATAGTGCTCAGAACCATTTGAACAATACCTTTTCCAGGAAATGTTAAGTTTTGATGCCATTTCATCTGATAACAGAATTCGTGAAGGGATTCCCTCATGAAGCCAAAGAGACCTTTCGAAATATTTCTGAAAGCTCCAGTTTTAAGAAAGCTCATCGTCTATCGTACCACATCACTCAGTGTTCTTAAAAATGTGCCTCTAGAGAGGCGTTGTGAGTTACGATTGAAAGCAATTTCATTAGTAAACAGTGTTAATGAGATTACTCGGCGATTTGCCATTACCCAGCGACAAAATTCCAAACCCCTACGCTCATCTCCATCTCGAGGGTGCCGAATCCGCTGCAAAATATACCTATAGAAACCGATACGTATACAAATTCTGCATGTAATCCTTGAAGGGCTGCAGTCTACCAGCTGAATAATGTCTTGTACTTCATCTGCACTCTATTCAGCTGTACGGCTGTACGTTCTTGTGCGCTGTGATGAAACACGATTCCTGGTTACTTCACCAGTCTCATGCAGTATGGTGAACACAAAAGTAAACATTCATAAATCTGATTTTCTGCAGTCAGGAAATCGTCTACTTTGCTATCTTCACTCTATGGCAATTGCTAAGGAACAGTGACACTGTTGGACAGAAATAATCACAGACAAATATGGACGACATGAATCACACTACATATTTAATAATGGTGGAATGATATTTTTATTTAAAAAACGGTGCAGTTTTCACTAGAAGGGAAAGCAAAAAATAACTTTCATTTTTGACAAGGGTCAGACTCCTAGCATAAAAGTCGATATCGGACTCTGAGTAGGGTACATGCCCTCCAGAACATTTTGCACATGTTGCACATGTTAGCTACCAAACTGTTGAGGAGTCCTTGGGGGATATTGTCTCACTCAATGTGTTTTCAGTTCTTGCACGATCGGGGATGTTCGTTGAGGAACACGTCTGCAGCCCAGGCATGAACCGTGGCGTTTAGATTCAGAGAATACCCAAGCCATTCCATATGTTGTATAACTTCACTTTCCAGGGTGATAGACGCCTCAACGGTTCTGTGTGTGTGGGCATTGTCGTCTACAAACAGAAAGTCGGGATATACCGTCCGCAGCTCGTGGTCTAGTGACAGGCGTTGCTGCCTCTGGATCACTGGGTCCCAGGTTCGATTTCCAGCCGGGTTGGGGATTTCATCTGCCCGGGGATTGGGTGTTTGTGTTGTCCTCATCATTTCATCATCCTCATCATTCGTGACAGTGGCTAGACTGGACTGTGAAAAAGATTGGACTATGTAAAAATTGGGACTTTGTACGGGTGCTGATGACCGCGCCGTTGAGCGCCCCACAAACCAAACATCATCATCATCATCGTCATCGGAATATTCCGCCCGCACCACTAAACACACGGATCTTATCCATAATAATCTTCCTCCAATATCGCTTTGCTGTAACGTTACCTCGCGCTAAGATAAGCAGTGGCCATTGTGCCATAATGCCTGCCCACACCATACCGCTTATGCCACACCAATGACGTTCATGAACATTCTGTGGAGTGTAACGTGTTCCCTTCTCACTTCAGACTAAGTTATGTCCAGAATCACTTGCCACAGTGAAGCTGGAATCGTCGGAAAACCCAACCAAGATGCTTCCTACGCCAACGACCTCTTTCTTGAATGAGATTTTCACTCTGCAGCGGAGTGTGCTTCTGTGAAGTTTGGAAAGTAGGAGACGAAGTACTGGCGGAAGTAAAGCTGTGAGGACGGGGCGTGAGTCGTGCTTGGGTAGCTCATATGGTAGAGCACTTGCCCGTGAAAGGTAAAGGTCTAGAGTTCGAGTCTCTGTCCATCACACAGGTTTAGTCTGTCACGAAGTTTCGACCTCTTTCTTGACGATGACGTGTTTGAAGAGAGGTGCATTCAACTAGCGAGAGTACAAATTACCGTGATTTAATCGCCGCGAAATGTGTCTGGTGGAGGACGTGTACGGGTAGCGGCTGCGAGGTCTGCAGCGATCTGTCTTTTCCTTTTCGGCATTGCCTGCCGCTGTGGCCCAGCGGTTCTGGGCCCTTCAGTCCGGAACCGCGCTTCTGCTACGGTCGCAGGTTCGAATCCTGCGTCGGGCATGGATGTGTGTGACGCCCGTGGGTCAGTCAGGTTTAAGTCGTTCTATGTCTAGGGGACTGATGACCTCAGTTGTTAAGTCCCATAGTGCTTAGAGCCATTTGAACCATTTTTTTTCCGGCATTAGAGCTACATATCGATCTTTTTGCCGTTCTGTGGCGGACTACGATCACCTACATGCTTTCGAGTAGCATTTATAGCTTCAACATCCGTTTTTAATCGCGAGATGACGCTTTTGGACACACCCATCACTCCGGCCACAGTAGTTAAGATTTGGCTGCCTTCGATCCATCGAGCTGCTCGCCCACGATCGTAAGCACTCAAATGATGTTTTGCAGACGCGTTGCTCTGCCACACGGAATGTCGCACTAATTGGTTCCACATTAATCTTCGTCAAACACCCTGCTGCATGAACTGCCGAATACATACAGAGCGTTCGTGCAGATTCTTCGTTGCAGTTAACACGTCCCGCCCTCTACAGTTCCTTTTACTATCATTACATGGGTGTTCGGTAGCAGTTTTCGGTGGATCTGTAGCAACTGGCAGTTATGCCTCAGCAATTGTCAATCATCGTACAAGCAACGACAGCAGAGATTCCATTGCAAAACCCTTACACAAATAGGGAATAGGCCTACATAGCGTTTGTAAATACGGGCAGCACGCTTTAAAGATACAGTAGAAGTGGCCACCAAATCTCAGTCATAATCACAGTTGAAAGGCTCAATGTGAAAATTCAAGTACAGCCTTACAAAATAGTTATATGCAATGTTTTATACTAATTGTTGTGTGCTGTCACCTTTTAAAATATTTACTATTCCCTTTGTAACATCCTGTATGTAGTAACAAAGTAATTCGGTACAAACTACACAATACGAAAATTCGCACAGAGAATATCCACCTATGTGAGACAAATAAAAATTAAAAAACCTGCTGCTACTAATAGATTCCCTATAGCTGCTAATTAATCAAAGGGATTCCGCAAAGACGAGATGTTGCCAGATGTTCCTAAACTCACGACTTGCGCAACAGATGACACAATCGCATTGTCATGTAATGCGAAATGTAGAAGCTCAGACATGTTACATAAAATCTTATGTAACGTCGTTAGGGTGGAAGTTTCCTGGAAAGTATTTCTCTAGCCCATTAATACGAAAATAATTGGGCGCAGCTTAGCTCAGTTCTTCTAGCATGAGTCCAGTGGAGTATTTGACAAATGCCCAGCTAGAGAGCAGCTGCAGTTACTTGTGGGTAAGGTGTTTGCTGAACAAACCTCGTGCAAGAGGGTTGTGTTACTTCTGGAGAAAGATCACATTCTCTGTTCTGGTAAGCAGAAAAATTTTATCGTGTGGTTTCATAATTTTAGTATTGAGGCTTAATTTGCACAACGTTGATGCAGTTTTTTCACTGTGACCTTGACAAACACGTAGGCATGAAACTAACCTAAAATGGCCACCGAGGGCGCTACCTGCAGATAGCAGTCGATATGATCCATCTGTCCCAGACTTTCAGGCGAGATGGACAGTGTCATTTGGAAGAGATGGACGGCATGTTTCAATGTGAGGGAGATGGAGCACAATAAAAGTTAGGCACAAGGCATGTCCAATAATCCCACTGAAGATTGCAGCAGTCTGTAATTTGTCGGAAGAAACGTCTGTGTCAACAACTGAAAGACCATTATCTCACACATAGGCCAACCATTCACTTCAAAGCCCATCTAAGGAACTAATGATCCCAAGCACATCAAATGAAGAGAGTTATCGACACAAGTCAAATTTCTTCAGTGACACAGCTTCGGATTGCACTCCTACTAAAACTAAAACTTTGAGGGGTACCACTCCAGTACTGACTACTCTTAAGCAAACACAGATAAAACTTTTGGAGGAAATATCAACTGTTCTTTTATTGACAAAACCCTGAATTTCAAGAGGACGACAGCAGCTGTATTGAGAGTGATAAATTCTGCTGAAAATAGTGAAACCGAAACGAAAAAGATTATAAGAAAAGTCATGAAACTCAAAAAGTAAAAAAAAAGAAACTGCACCAAGGGAAAATACTAGTGAAGAGGAAAACAGACTGAAAAACTAAAAAGAAAATTATTGCCAGTAGCTCACTATATTAATTGGCTGCAGAAAGCTACAATATTGAAGATTACGGAAGTAACTTTGATGACTGAGATGAATATTAATGTGTTAGGTGTGATGAAATCTATTGCAAAACTAACAGTGTGTCGCCTGTTCACGATGGTCACACGAATGTTGTTCAACATTTGGTTTTAAGTGTAATTGCTGTGATGACAGAAAGATAGGCTAATGCTTGAACAAAACCAACATTCCAATAGAAATCAAGATTTATAGTAGCCTGAAAATTTATCTGACTAAAATATTTTATATAATATTTTAATGCTTTCTCTAAGTCTGCAAATGCTAGAAACGTAGGTCTGCCTCTCCATAACCTAAGTTAAGTCGTAGGGTCACTATTGCTTCGCGTGTCCAGTATTTCTACGGAATCCATACTGACCTTCCCCGAGCTTTTCCATTCGCCTGGAAAGTCTTACTGTTAATATTTTGCAACCGTGACTTATAAAACTGATAGTTCCGTAATTTTCACACCTGTCAACACCTGCTTTCATTATTTAGTATTGGAGGGAAGCGTGGGGGATAAAAATCGTAGAGGGAGAATACACTAAGCAGGTTCAGAAACACGTAAGTTGCAGTAGTTACTCGGAAATGCAGAGGCTTGCACGGGATAAAGTAGCACGGAGAGCTGCATCAAACCAGTGTCTGACTCGAGAGCGCAACAACAACATTTGATAGTGTAGTTCCGTGTTCATTGCAATAGCTACCAAATAAAAAATATGTAATTTTAATTGATTCTTTTTTCACGTATAATCATTTTTATATGCTCTGTCTCTTCCTGTATACCAGTCCATCTCACTGATACAGCTATTTGGATTTTATCATATCTGTTGTGTTATAACTGGTAGTGCCTGAATAATGTGTTATACTTTTTTTAAGACTGATGATGGTCGAAGTAGACTGGCAATGGCAAGGAAAGCGTTTCTGAAGAAGAGAAATTTGTTAAAATCGAGTATTGATTTAAGTGTCAGGAAGTCATTTCTGAAAGTATTTGTATGGAGTGTAGCCATGTATGGAAGTGAAACATGGACGATAAATAGTTTGGACAAGAAGAGAATAGAAGCTTTCGAAATGTGGTGCTACAGAAGAATGCTGAAGATTAGATGGATAGATCACATAACTAATGAGGAAGTATTGAATAGGATTGAGGAGAAGAGAACTTTGTGGCACAACTTGACCAGAAGAAGGGATCGGTTGGTAGGACATGTTCTGAGGCATCAAGGGATCACCAATTTAGTATTGGAGGGCAGCGTGGAGGGTAAAAATCGTAGAGGGAGACCAAGAGATGAATACACTAAGCAGATTCACAAGGATGAAGGTTGATGTAGGTACTGGGAGATGAAAAAGCTTGCACAGGATAGAGTAGCATGGAAAGCTGCATCAAACCAGTCTCAGGACTGAAGACCATAACAACAACAACAACATACGAACGTGCTGCCAAAAGTTAAGCTGAAAAACACAAATTTTATGCTGAAGAAAAGTGTGATCCCACTCTCCCGGTCTTACACTGTATAAGATATATAGATGCAGCCTGACTCGATCGTCGGCCTGGGGTTCTACGTTACCACTACCCAGCTCCAAACCATCGACCTAGAACTGAAACTTCACCCAGTACCGAGTGGACAACATATGTCTTCTGGGGATCACCCATTCCACGCCACAACCTGCCAAGGCGCCCCCTTCCCACGTCACGACGCCGTTGCGGGTCAACACCATGAAGTTTTCACTCCTTTGTCGAATGGAGTGTGCTCTCCATCTTGCTTCTCGGATGGCGTTCCGGGGCTGTTGCAAGGCGAATTCTGGGGCACAAGCAGGACTCGGCGTCAGCTGCAAACTCAGCTCCCGTTCCGTCATCGCTTGCTGCTTTAATTGCCCCCCCCCCCTCACCACCCCTCCCATCCTAAGCCATCAAACGTCGAAGCAGCAATCAATACTACACGACGGACGACAGGGGTGGAGAGGGGGGGTGTTGTGTCTACGCCACTGGACATAACCGGAGCTGGAACTCTGAGTTAGTTTCCGACTGGTGCCGCTTTGAAGTTCACCGGCAAGGACAAGGGCTGCTCAACCAGTAACCGCCGCGCAGCCTCCAATAAGATGGACTCCCGCGTTGTGATAAGCGACGGCCAGAGGCAGCAACGAACGGTTCATGTTCGGTGTTGGCAGTACAACAGTTCTAGTTCGGAGTTCAGGGTTGCAGTTCGTAGTGGAGATCAGCCTGCCAGACTTAGTGTACAAGTAGAGCCGTGTACAGGCTTCGCAGAAGGACAAGTGTTTACTACAGCTATTGACAGCGTGGCACCCAGGGCGGACAGTCTTTCTGACGTATTCAATTAATGCAATCTTTGGCAGGCGACTCCTTTGCTCATTCTCTCCGCAAGCACATCTAACGAGCTGCTGTACAACTTATGTATAGCAGCGCAAAAAACTGTATATTTGTGTGTCACTAATTTGTTGACACCGTCGCAGTTCCTCCATCCACCTTAGAGCATCTAAAAATAATACGACGTATGCGAGCCACTCCACCCAGACAACCCATACACCCCGTATACTTCAAAGCTATTTTATTGTGCTGAAATTAGTTGAGTTCTTGATAATGAATTTGGTATGATAAGTTTCATTCACCATGTTTACAGCAGGTCGTCCTGGCCGTAGTAGTATACACTGAGGTAACAAAAGTGATTACAGCTCTCTTTTTATTCATTTTTCCATGCGTTCTATGTACTCATCCAACTCTACACTAAGGTGACAAAAGTCAGGGGACACCGACAGCGGTTCTAGGCGCTTCAGTCTGGAACCGCGCGACCGCTACGGTCGCAGGTTCGAATCCTGCCTCGGGCATGGATGTGTGTGATGTCCTTAGTTAGGTTTAAGTAGTTCTAAGTTCTAGGGGACTGATGACCTCAGAAGTCCCATAGTGCTCAGAGCCATTTGAACCATTTGCAAAAGGGCAAAGGGCAGTGAATTTGCGGAGCTGTCATTTGTACTCGGGTGATTCATGTGAAAAGATTTCCGACATGGGTATGGCCGCACGACGGGAGTTAACAGACTTTGAATACGGAATCATAGTTGGAGCTAGGCTCATGGGACACTCCATTTCGGAATTCCTTATGGTATTCAATACTCCGAGATCCACAGTGTCAAAAATATGCCAAGAATACCAAATTTCAGTCATTACCTCTCACCACGCTCATCGCAGTGACCGACGGCCATTACATAACGACTGAGTGCAGCGGGATTTGCGTAGAGATGTCGGTGTTAACAGACATGCAACACTGCGCCAAATAAACGCAAAAATCAGTGTGGCACCTATGACGAAGGTATCCGTCAGGTCAGGGCGGCGAAATTTAGCGTTAATGGTTTATGGCAGCTGACGACTGACGTGATTGCCTTTGCTAAGAGTATGACGTCCCCTGCAGCGACTCTCCTGGGCTCATGACTATATGACTTGGACCCTAGACGACTGGAAAAGGGTGGCCTGGGCAGATGGGTCCCGATTTAAGTTGGTGATGGTAGGGTTAGTGTGTGGCACAGATCCCAGAAAGCCAAGCTTGTAGTGGCTCCGTAATGGCGTCAGCCGGGTTAACATGGATTGGACTGTGGCCTCTGGTCCATCTGAATGGATCACTGACTGGAAATGGCTTTGTTCGGCTACTTGAAGACCGTTCCCAGACACTCATGGACTTCATGTTCCAAAAAACGGTGGAATTTTATGGACGACAATGCGCCATGTCATCAGGCTACAACTCTTCGAGATTGGTTTGAAGAACGTTCTGGACACGTAGAGTGAATGGTTTGGCCACCGCGATCTTCTGACAGGAATACCATCGTACATTTATTTGACATCTCGTGCACAAAATACTGCGCCGGCAGCACTTTCGCAGTTATGGCGCTATAGAGGCAGCGTGGCTCAATATTTCTGCAGCAGACTTCCAACGACTTCTTGAGTCCACGCCACGTCGAGCTACGCCGGGCAAAAGGAGATCCTGGGGTATTCCATGACTTTCGTCGCCTCATTCCACGGTGACGTTTTTCTCTAGTGCTGTCATTAGCGGAGAAAATCAGCTCTAGTTGGAAGAGACTCATTTGTCTCAGAACGCTACCAATATTTCCGTTCGTATCAGTTCTGTTTTTGTATAAGCACAAAATATGTGTAATTGCCAGCACTGCGGAAATGAATCGGCGTTTCTCTTCCCTCACTGATCGTCTCCCCGTGGAGATCATATTGCGGGGCAAGGCACGCCCCTTGCTGCAACCAACAGGCACCGATATAGACAGCTCATACGACCTCATACTGCGGGGTGTTCAAAAAGTCTCCCCGCAGTGCCGTATGATTGTTAGCCGCGCGTGCCGTATGCCGTAGTGAATATACCGAAATGAAACTCAGTGACATACGAGTTATTTATTTATTTAATATTCACTTTTACTTACAAATTTTCACATTAAATGTTGAAAGTGTCCCCCCCTGTTGTTGAATACAGGATTCAATTCGTCTAATCATGTTTCCAAACACAAGCTGTAACATTTCTTCTGTAACAGAAGCAATGAAAGTGGATATTGCAGTTTTCAATTTATCGATAGATTTTGGACTGTTTTTATAGACAGTTTCTTTCGCTGCAGCCCAGAAGAAAAAGTCAGGTGGTGTTAGGACAGGCGATCGTGGAGGCCAAAGTCCCTGTGAAATTATGCGATCAGCAAACACGCCAGCAAGCAGTGACACTGAAACACGAGCTGTATACGCGGTTGCACCATCGTGCTGAAAATAACCGTTCAGTATTTCACTTAATACAAGTTCTCCTATGAATGGCTACAGAATAGCACTGGAGTATCGTTGTGCGTTTAATGCTTCGTTAGAAAATATGGGACCCAAAATGCGACGTCTATAAATTGCAATCCAAACTCCTATTTTCACAGACTGAAGAGGCTCCTCATGAATACCCAATGGATTTGCAGCACTCCACATACGAAAATTTTGCGAGTTCGTGTACCCGGATAAATGAAACCACGGCTCATCAGTGAAAAACTTTTCATGAAGAATATCCCTTCTATTTTGTTGAACGAAATTTTTGAACTATTGACAATAATGCAGTCTCTTGCCATGATCAGAATTTTTCAGTTCTTGCACGACTGTCACTTTGTATGGGAAAAGTTTTAGTTTTTTCATTACAGCTGTGTGGGCCGTTCAGACACTAACATCGATTTCCTGAGCGAGTTTTCTTACTAACTTGTTCGGACCCATGGACATTTTATCGGTAACATGAGTAGTTTATCCTCAGACAAAACGCTAGGACGACCACTTCTCGGTGTATCTGTCACTGAACCCGTACTTCAAAATTTGCTAATCAAATCTCGCACAGTATCGCGATTTGGGAGTTTTGTCTCCGGGAAAACTGAATTAAATGTTTGACGAACTGAAACTGTGTGTTTACCGCCAGCTTTGAACACCTGTTCGACTAAAAACACACGTTCTTCAATGGCTAGCATTTTAACAGTGACGATAACGAAACGAAGGAACTAAACATAAGCGTTCACGTCAACACGTAACGACACACACCAACGATATTACTGACGCTGGCTGAGATAAATGAAACAATGGAATGTTGGGAGAGTCCACTTGAAGGGAAGTAACCCAGGCAAGCGAACAATCACACGGCACGTGCGGCTAACAATCGTACGGCACTGCGGAGAGACATTTTGATCACCCCGTATTACGGATCATCTTTCATTCCAGTAAAGAAGTAACGTTCCAGAACTGGCGTTTGATATGATGCCCAGTAAGAAAAAGTTTCAATAGTGTCTTATAAAGTGACTGCTAGACGAATTGTCCAGGCAAAGCATTAGGGATTTATCAGTGTTTGCGCCGGTCGCGGTGGTCTCGCGGTTCTAGGCGCGCAGTCCGGAACCGCGCGACTGCTACGGTCGCAGGTTCGAATCCTGCCTCGGGCATGGATGTGTGTGATGTCCTTAGGTTAGTTAGGTTTAAGTAGTTCTAAGTTCTAGGGGACTGATGCCCACAGCTGTTAAGTCCCATAGTGCTCAGAGCCATCAGTGTTTAGCATTAAGGCCATTGCTCAGCAAGACCCAGTTGTAAAAATTTATCATAGGATAACGAAATTATGAGGGACAGTGAAATGTTATCATGAATGGCGTTAAGACATATATCCTACTGGGACGAGAGGCGATCAATAGCTGTTTAGTAGAGGCGGTCTACCGCTGACGGATCCACAACCGCACCAACTCGTGCACTTCCTCGTCCAACTTGAAACGATATCCGTGAATGTCTTTCGCCAGGTGGACCAGAGCGTAACGCTCATACCTCCGATCTATACCTTTCCGACGATTGCTGAAGGGCCGTATGCGCAAAAGCCCACCTGTTCGATTGAGCATAGAAGGTGATTCATCTAAAAAGCCCACCTGTCGGGATTCAGTGAATATCCAATTGCGGTCATCATCATCAGTTATCTGCTATATCAGCAGGTCATTTGCCTCTCGATTTTCTGCGATCCATTGCTTCCTTCTTAAGGCTGCTGTGTGTTGTACCGTCCATCATGTGATCCAGTATCTGGAATCTCTTCCTTCCTCGCTTCCTTTTCCCTTCTACATAACCTTCTAAAACTGTTTTTATCAGTCCGTCATTATTTCTTAATATATGCCCAATCCAATTTCTTTGTTTTCTCTTTATTACATCTAGTAACTGTCTTTTCTCTCTCACTCTTCTCAGTACCTCTTCATTTTTTACTCTGTCCATCCAACTTATTCTTTCCATCTTCCGCCATGTCCAGATCTCAAAAGCCTCCAGCCTTTCTCTGTCTTTTTTCCTCATAGTCCATGTTTCAGCGCCATATTGAAGAACACTCCATACAAGACATTTTATGAGTCTCTTTCTGAGTTCTCTGTCCAGACCGCTGCAGAAGATTCTCCTTTTCTTATAAAACGCCTCTTTTGCCATTGCTATCCTTGTTTTAATTTCTGTGGTGCACTTCCAGTCGGTGTCTATCCTGCTTCCAAGATACTTAAAATTTTGCACCTGTTCTAGTGTTTCTCCATTCAGCACAATTTTTATTTCCTTATTTCCTCCTATTGCCAATACTTTTGTTTTATTTGTGTTAATTTTCATTCCATATTTTTTTCCGTTAGTTGCAATGGTGTCCACCAAATCCTGTAATTCTTTTTCCCCTGTGGCTAGAAGGACCATGTCATCAGCAAATCTCAAGCATCCTACTCTTCTTCCTCCAATTTCTACTCCTTTGTCATCTAATGAGCATTGGTCAATCATATTTTCCAAGTACAGGTTGAAAAGAGTAGGTGATAAACAGCATCCTTTTCTTACTCCTTACTTCAGGGAGTCACACCTAGTGATACGTGGCTGGCGACCACGGGGCCCCGAGCTGAGTCCTGGCATTGCTTCCACTTACTTACGCCAGGCTCCTCACTTTTATCTTTCCTATTTGGCCACCCTCGGCCAGCTCTTGTTCTTTTCCGACCCTGACGCTATTAGGTTTCGAGGGCTAGGGGTCTTTCATTTTCCAACCTATACTTCTCATGCAGCGTCTGACCAGCAGCTGGCGGCTGCAAAAGGCGTCTGTATCCCATGTTAGGGGCGGCCTCCAGAACTGCGGAAGACAACGGAATACCACCGCAGATTATCTTCCCTGCATAATGCAGTCTCCAATTGCGGTACTGGCGTGCAAATTTCAGCCTTCGTCACCGATGAACAGCAGGTGAATGAACCAGGTGCCTGCTGCAGAAGACCATACCCAGCAACGTTTGCTGAACGGTTGGTTGTTCAGGAGGCACTGTTAGCCCCTTGTTTCATCTGGGCAGTCAGTTGTTCAACAATTGCACATCTTGTTCCATAAAAATACGGGAGAACTGCCGTAAGTCAGTAACATCTTGCCACGATATTTCGGCACAAAGTCTTTTTGCCATCTTCAGGTGAGTACAGCTGTAGAAGTACTGGCGAATACGTGCTGAGCTCTGCTATTTAAAGCCAAAGGGGGCTGCATTGCGCATGCGCTGCGCGTGTACTGTTTAGCGCGCGCGTTCACAACTCCGTGCGCTGCGCCTGGCGCCCTCCGCGGTGAAAACTTGACATTTCGATATCAGATCGATCTTCATCTTTATATCGATAACTACGTTGACTACGAAGTTTCTCTACAACGGGATTCCAAGCGGAATTTAACTGAAAACCGCTATCTCGATTGATAAGAGTCTCGCTGTCTGACAATTTTGTTTGTATGGATTCATTTATAATTGAACTCCAGAAATTTGATGTTTGAGCCACAATTATTGTATCATTGTAATTCATAGAGTGGCCAGTAGAAATGCAATGTTCAGCGATTGCGGACTTGGTGGGTTGGAGAAGGCGAGTATGCCGCTGGTGTTTCACAATACGTTCCTGCACCGTTCTTGTTGTCTGCCCTATATATGACTTGCCGCAATCAGACGGAATCTTGCAGACACCTGATTTACGTAGGCCCAGGTCATCCTTAATGGATCCCACCAGTGATGATATTTTAGGAGGAGAGCGAAAGATGACTCTAACTTGATGCTTTCTCAATATTCTACCTATCTGTGACGAGATGTTCCCAATAAAAGGTAGATAAGCCGTTGACCTGAAGACCTCTTCTTCTTCCTTGTTGCGTCGTTTGTAGGATCTGATATCGAAATGCCAAGTTTTCACCGCGGAGGGCGCCATGTGCAGCGCACGGAGTTGTAAACGCGCACGCTAAACAGTACATGCGCAGCGCATGCGCAATGCAGCCCCCTTTAAATAGCAGAGCTCAGCGCATATTCGGCAGTACTTCTACAGCTGTACTCACCTGAAGATGGCCAAAAGACTTTGTGCCGAAATATCGTGGCAAGATGTTACTGACTGATGTGACTGACTGATGACAGTTCTCCCGTGTTTTTATGGAACAATCAGCACGCCGGGAAAATTTCGAACATCACTTGCACATCTGTTCTGTACACATCTTGGCAGCCCGGCCGGTGTGGCCGAGCGGTTCTAGGCGCTTCAGTCTGGAACCGCGCGTCTGCTACGGTCGCAGGTTCGAATCCTGCCTCGGGCATGGATGTGTGTGATGTCCTTAGGCTAGTTAGGTTTAAGTAGTTCTAAGTTCTAGGGGACTGATGACCTTAGAAGTTAAGTCCCATAGTGCTCAGAGCCATTTGAACCATCTTGGCAGCCAGCGATAACCCCTGTCATCTGAAGCAAGCGGCGCACCACAGATGCCGCGGACCGGTTTTGGATAGGTTATTCTTTAACCAAAGCGGCACACGAACAGTTTACAGACTTCTCCGTTTCGGAAATGCTTCCACCCTTGACCGGAAAGCCAGTCAGTATGCGCTTTTGGATGTCAGATAAATCGCTCCGCTTCCGTATTACGACAAGGATACAAAGTCTTCCGCGTCGCCCCGACACTGCTGATGCTGCCACCTGCGGTCTATGGGCGGTTATTGCGCGTCGACATCGAACAAAGGCAGTTACATTAATGTACATCTACATCTACATGATTACTCTGCAATTCACATTTAAGTGCTTGGCAGAGGGTTCATCGAACCACAATCATACTATCTCTCTACCATTCCACTCCCGAACAGCGCGCGGGAAAAACGAACACCTAAACCTTTCTGTTCGAGCTCTGATTTCTCTTATTTTATTTTGATGATCATTCCTACCTATGTAGGTTGGGCTCAACAAAATATTTTCGCATTCGGAAGAGAAAGTTGGTGACTGAAATTTCGTAAATAGATCTCGCCGCGACGAAAAACGTCTTTGCTTTAATGACTTCCATCCCAACTCGCGTATCATATCTGCCACACTCTCTCCCCTATTACGTGATAGTACAAAACGAGCTGCCCTTTTTTGCACCCTTTCGATATCCTCCGTCAGTCCCACGTGGTACGGATCCCACACCGCGCAGCAATATTCTAACAGAGGACGAACGAGTGTAGTGTAAGCTGTCTCTTTAGTGGACTTGTTGCATCTTCTAAGTGTCCTTCCAATGAAACACAACCTTTGGCTCGCCTTCCCCACAATATTATCTATGTGGTCTTTCCAACTGAAGTTGTTCGTAATTTTAACACCCAGGTACTTAGCTGAATTGACAGCCTTGAGAATTGTACTATTTATCGAGTAATCGAATTCCAACGGATTTCTTTTGGAACTCATGTGGATCACCTCACAATTTTCGTTATTTAGCGTCAACTGCCACCTGCCACACCATACAGCAATCTTTTCTAAATCGTTTTGCAACTGATACTGGTCTGCGGATGACCTTACTACGGTAAATTACAGCATCATCTGCGATCAACCTAAGAGAACTGCTCAGATTGTCGCCCAGGTCATTTATATAGATCAGGAAAAGCAGAGGTCCCAGGACGCTTCCCTGGGGAACACCTGATATCACTTCAGTTTTACTCGAGGATTTGCCGTCTATTACTACGAACTGCGACCTTCCTGACAGGAATGTAACTGGAACGTGTACTAACTTATATGCTGGCGCATAATAGAGAAAACTGTCTAAATGCTTATTAGACGCATGACAGTTAAAAAGACCGTCATGCGGAAAGGAAGCTTCCTGAGGTAAATAACAGGGCCATCAGCAGCGGATATTCTCGCGTAACGCATTTGCTTGCGAAGCGCGGACGCAGGTTTGGAGTGCAGAGATTGGTCGATAAAGAGTACTGTTTGCCATCATTCGAGTTCATAACAAACACGTGCGGCGCTAATCCAATAACGCATATCGCCCATTTCTGGCGACCGATATGCTCACAGATAACCCTGTGTAATCAGCAGGATATTTCCGGAGCGAACAGAATGAAGGTGATGAATGCTGCATTCATATTTAACACGCACTTGTTTAGTGGAAGCGATACGTATTTCCAATCAACAGGATCCTGTATGCGACTTTCATTCGGGTAAGCTGTCATTAATATAAGCCATGTATCCAACTAGTAATTCAACTCTCTGTTTTAAAATGTCTGTATGGAAGATCCACTGTTATATACACAGGAAGGCTCATTGTCTAATAAGGGGAAAGCCTCAGCCATCGGCCAAACGATTCCGCTCATATTTGGCAGGTCGTTTGTTTACAGACTAAAATGGAAGACTGTAAAATATTTTGGCTCAACATCCCTCCGTTTTTGCAGAAAGCACCCTTAAGTTTCAGGATGTGCTACCGACTCAAAGGTGACAGGATCGATAGAGAAATTAAGACAGGATTTGTCATCGTCATATATGGTACCAGCAAATGCATGCTTTCCTACACATCAAGGAAAGAAATATTACTACTGCTTGCGAAGCACCCATAAGGTGGACACTGATAGACGAAAACTCCGCTGGCGTAGCGATCAAGGCATTCAGTTGAAGCACGAAAACCCGTATTCGATTCCCAAACGAATTCTACAATTTTCTTTTAAATTTGTTCTTTCTTAGCCTATCGAAGCTGGTCGGAACAGGAAACTTAATAAGTAAATCTAATCAACAATGAATAATAAGGTAGGAAAATGCAATTCTGAAACAAGTTGATTTTAAGCCTTGTTGTATGGAAACCATTTCGAGTAATACTGTTGCTTATTTGTCGCGAGGGACCATAGGCAGGCAACCGCACGATGCTGTTTCCAGTCAGGCACGGGACAGAATTGTATATCGAGGCTCTAGAATTATAATGTTCTGCTGGAAACCCAACGGGAATTGACCAAACGCTCTAATGCATTAACGAGTCATGATTAACTGTCAGCACTGATTTTTCGGCCGATGTTATCATATGTCTGGTATGCACCAAAATTGATTCCCGGCTAACGATTACTTTGAATGTAAACCAAATCTGTTTTCTCGCCGATTCATCAGAAGGAACAGTACAATTACGTGAGGACTGTATCATTAAATATTTGCTTCTATTGTTCATACGCCAAGTACCCTCCACGTAGTTGGTCGAAGGAAAGTAAGGACATGCAACAGAGTGACAGAGTAGTTGTGAGGCGACCAGGAATGAAATTTTAACTCTTTATTAATCAAAGTAGTTCAGGAAATATATTGGCCTACCTTTTTATTGTCCATTATTGTTTTACTTATTAAACCTTCTATCCCTACCAAATTCGATACGAAAAATATACAATTTAAAAAGCATGCCTTAGTCGCTACGCCAGCGGCGCTTTCGTTTACCAGCCTATACCACAAGCGTATATAAGATACAGTTGGAACTGCTTCTTCCCTCGATTTCTAGGTAATATATGCGTTAGCAGACTCCACAAAACCCGTCAACATTGAGTAGAGTGCGTGTTCTAAGCTTTAGGGGTGGTTTTCTCGAAAACAGGAAGGTGTTGAGCCAAAATATCTTAAACGTTTTCCTATTAGGTGGTACAAATATGAGCCGAATCATTCGGCCGTGTCTTAGGTCATCCACTTGCAAGTTTCGGGTGTTTTTTTGCTATTAAACTGAGCGTGGAAATACTCAGGCAACGGGTTATCCAAACTGAAGACGTGCAGTGTGGATAGGTGCAGCTTGTAGCCAGAGTAGAGACACGTTGTCTGCGTTCTCTCTCACAGTCAAGTGTGCAGTTAGAGTGGCATCACGTGGCTTGTTAACCTCATTTGGACGTGGGACGATGAACGCCACAAGATACACGGGTCGCAGCGTATCGGTAATTACACGGGACCGTCGTTTTATGCAGGGAGACACAGAAAAACGGGGACTTTTGAAATGAGTACTGCTAGCCATACATAGTTGGCAGCACTGCGGAGCAGGGCCTTTGAACTGTATACATTCTCGCCATTTAGAAATCATGAATCAGTGGAACCGTCAGCAACGTCCTTTTGCCATAAAAGAGTTTTACACAGACAATTGTAGCTTGGAAGGTGTGCAGAGTGAGTTCCGACTTTTTTTTTTTATTGGGACGTCATGGCAGGGTTCCCTCGAGACACGGGATAAAAAATTTGATTAAAAATTCTGACGAAGCTAAATCTATTCTGAAAAAACCGACAACACAACCGAGGAATGCACACACTCCACAAAATATGGAAGCTGTACGTGTTTCAGTATTGCGGAATCCACGAAGTTCAATTCTTGTTGAAGCACCTGCTGGCAGGGTGTCCCGAGAGAGTGTTTGCCGCATTCTCCACTTTGTCCACTTTAAAAGCTGAAGATCGAGCAACAACTGAAGGAGAACGATTACCATTTGCGACCAGAATTATGTCGGGAAATTATAACAAACATAAAAGAGAACACCGAAGAACTGTGGATGCGAGAAGAGGCCCATTATTATCTCACAGGTTACGTAAATAAGCGGAACTAACCTTTCTGGGCAGACAGAAATACTGTCAAGTGGATGAACGTCTATTACATGTCAGCAAGGTGACATTATCGTGCTTAGTTTCGTCACACGGGGTCAGAGGACCATACTTTATCTCAAATGAAGAGTGGATCACAGTCACTGTCCCTTCGGATATGTATGATGAGATGTTGCAATCTTTTATGGCATGTGCCTCGAACAGCACTCCACAACTTCACGAAACTGGGATTCGACAGGATGGTGCGACATCGCAACTTATCAGGCAATCAATGGCAGGTCTGCGAGAATTGTTCTGTATCCGTGTCATCGCAAGATTAGGTGACATTCGGTAGCCATCAGGAACAAATGACTTGTCCGTTAGCGATTTTCCTTGTGTGCCTACTTTAAAAGTTGCTTCTATACGACTAGGCCAAGAACAAAGGATGAATGGAAACGCAGAATTCAAGACGAAATTCATGGTATCCCATCTGAGATGTCGCTGCACTACCTGGGAACCTCAATTGCAGACTGGAAGAACGCGTACGAATAGGAGGACGCCTTCTTCCGGATGTAATTTTCAAACACTGATAATTTGCATAAAACTTTCTTAAAAGACAAGTTGTAATGGTTCAGTTGTTGCCAACAAAAAAAAATTTCTACTTTCATTGGGTATTTCAAAAGTTCCCGTTTTTATGTCACCCTGTTTATTGACCGCCAGATAACCACTTCCTGAAGGACTGTACAATGAGAAAAGCATCGCATAGGCTTCAGCTTGGGACTCTCTTTGCTTTACCTCCCCGTGGTCTCTGGCCTCTCAGTTCATTAGGATACAGCAAGCGAGACAATGGTTTAGAATCGCATTTTGGGACAAGCAACACTGAAATTCCATTCCGGATTTCGAGAATCAGATTTCTTGTCGGTGACCGCAGCTGTCATTCACTAAATAAAGCCGCCACCCGTTGCTTACCAATGACGTAAGAATTGAGTTGTGCTTCGTTTCTTATAGCTGCGGCGTCAATGGGATTACAAACTTTTTTTAAAAATTTTTTCCTGCACCTGTATTACATACTGAAGTTACATTTCTTGACTTCGTCCAAAGAGACGAGTTACATAGTTACCCGTGCAGCGCGTGCTTTTTAGCCTCTTTAGGAGGCAGACATGAAATCTTCCTTTTCTAGCCATATCCCAATATCTGCCATAACCCACGACTATCTGGATAAATGGTTGCATTACTTGTCATTATACAAGGTTTATTAGTGAGAGAATCAGATATCACATGCTATGGAAATCAACGCCGATCACTATAATATTGGTACTGTTGTTATCAGAATGTCTAATGCTACAAGTTAGTGCATACAAAATTTAGAAATTCAAAAATCTCATCGGAACTCCGTTTTTGTTCTAGCTGGAATGCAGTTGAGAAGCTCCAATAATTCTATACAAAAAGATACATTATGCAAAACGGAATAACAGAAACAGCCTGGAGTATTAGATTCCCTGTGAAATTTTGTGGAATGTGGAGGCACACGAGAATAACTTATAAATTGGAGCTAAGCAAGAAGTATGAATGACCAGCATAAGATTCCACCAATTACAGAATAAACTATTAATTCAGGTCAGAGGCATACAAGTGACAGGAAGTGATATCCTAGAAGGTACACAAGAGGAATTCAGAAGACACTTAAGAGTGACTTAACAATTAGGATCTCCACGCAGAGGAGGGTATATTATAATATGTGTGATGTCTGCCATAACTAACTTGCAGATTCTCTCATCACATAATGGTATGAGTTGGTCACACCGATCTCCACCAACTAATGGCCATATGGCAGCAGACCACACAGAGATGCCAAGAAGAGACCCATTACATAGTAGGTGTTCGACCTCAAGACCGAGGTGGGTATTTTTATCCTCTGACTAACCAATGGTATTTCCAAGAATGAGTGACGCTGATCTTGTTTCGGATTCTCTCATGATGCTTTATACTGTTTGTAGTCTTCCTATACAGAACACTACAACACTTAAAGAAGCTTTGCTAGAAGAATCCCCAACATTTCCTAAAGTGTTATTAGATCGGGACAAAAAGTCGTATGTCATTAAAAGCTCTTTGTTGTAGTTCAGATCTATAATTTTCGTATGGACGTTAGCCTTGTTTCAGACATTCTGAGATACAATACAAATGCTTTGTGATGTGCATGGGCCATTCGCCTGATAGACCTGCAAACTCTTTCGCGATTGTGGTATGCGTGCAGCCTAACAGAAAAGGGGCTACATTTACAAACGACTGAGCATGCTGACTAAGGCAACAGGTGGCAGAGTGAGTGCCTCTATAAGCCACTGGCTCCGCAATCCTGTTTGCTTCCACAGACCACATGATAACAACACAGTTGTCTGGGTTGGATATTTCGGCTGGTGCAGAGCCACTCCAAGTAGACTTCCATCAAGTCGGACAAGTTTCGACTGCACTCATAGCTCTTAAATCAGATTCTCGTAGAAAATTACGCAACCTGTGATGCCGTAGTGCACCAGCACTACCATCTGAGGGAGCCACCAGTGTCTTTTACCACCATCACCGGCACTTGAGCTCCAAATCGGGAAGTGGAAGGAATTTTGGTATTGGCCAAGGGCCTTACTTCACGTTATACTGTTGCGCTATCAACTGGATCTCAGACTTGACTTATTCTTCCTTAGGACCGTCAGCCCAAGTTCACTAATGCAGTGCACATTACGAACTATCACGAACAGTTGTCATGATTATTTTTTTCTCTAAAGAGGAATTTTTCGGTTTATGTATTTCTTAATAAAACTGTTCTACATTATTTGTGTATGCTGTCTTTTCTCCGCGCCTCAACAGGTATATGACATATCTCTTTGTACAGATCGTTTTGTCTTGTTTCTTTCAGATCATATCCAATTTCCTGCATTTTGTCTAATTTTCTTCTTTGACTTAATATTTCTGGCTTTTTTCAGAGTTTCACCCTAAATTCTGGAAACCATTGCAAGTGGACTTTTCGAAAAAAGTAATAGCCATTCAAGACCCATCGTGATCCAACAGCAACGTAATAAAACTGCTTGTTAAACGTATCCAAATTTTGCTCCCTATCAATAACTGAACGAAGTGAAAATGAGCACAAGGAGAGGCACGCATGAAGCTTTCAAGGAACTCAGAAGGAAAATCACACCTGTCACGCTAAATCCTATGAATATTATGTCGATAAAAGGAACAAATTTATCAGTTTAGTCACTCAGTGGCCATACTGACACGGAAACGGTGGCTAACAGAGACAAGACCGAAATAAATAAAAAATCATGAAAAAATTTGTTTGCGTCGCCATCCTCCGCAGCCAGCACAGAAATATTTGTTTTGTAAATAAAAATACATGGCAGCGTGGTGGTTTTTATTTACAAAACAAATATGAAATATTTTCTCTCAAAAGAGCACAGATGACTGACCTGTTGGAAAATCTGTAGAATATACGAGAACACTTGCTTGTCCCTAGCAGTAGGGTGCCGTAGATTGACAATGTAAGCATTCCTGGTGATTGGAAACTTGCGCTACTCTGTGCTGTGTTTTAGAAAGATCTTAGAGGAGATGCACAAAACGATAAGCCTATATCACTGCTGTAGAATTCAAGAACACTTTTTATGTTCGCGTATTAAAATATCTCCTACGCAGAAACCAACACGAATTCCGTAATCAACGATCCTGTAAAACCCTGTTCGCTCATTTCGTCCGCACGACCCAGAAGGAAGTAGTGGCCGGCGCTCAGGTTGGTGCAGGCATTCAGGATAGCTCAGCACTGTCACTTGAAGAATAAAATGCCACCGTTCGCAATATCAGATCTGGTAACTGGTCTAAAAAGTTCACGGAGAGAAATCTTCAGACATGAAACAAATTTATGCGTATCGCAAGGTAGTGCTGTAAGAGCATTACTTTTCCCAATATTCTATATGGTGTTCGAAAATACCGCTTACAAACTCCTATGGCTTGTAGTGGGGACCAAGCAGACAGTATTTTGAGTTGGAGCCCATGTCAGGAAACAAATTGTTTCTGTGCTACTGCCGTTTAAAAAACATGTTTGCTGGGTAGGGCCAGCCGGTGTGGCCGAACGGTTCTAGGCGCTTCAGTCTGGAACTGCGCGACCGCTACGGTCGCAGGTTCGAATCCTGCCTCGGGCATAGATGTGTGTGATGTCGTTAGGTTAGTTAGGTTTAAGTAGTTCTAAGTTCTAGGGGACTGATGACCTCAGATGTTAAGTCCCATAGTGCTCAGAGCCATTTGAACCATTTTTTTACTAGGTAGTTATGCAACATTGTAGTCATGGTTGGGGAGGGGGGGGGGGGGGGTTGGTTGCTTACGTCGAATCGGCTGATATAATTTGAAGTCTACCCTCTGTCCTGGTTCGAGTCTCATTCACGAGTCTGTGAGTGTTAGAGCAACTTCGATGAAGACATATTTGAAGAATGCACCGACATAGTCCTTTTTTACGGTAAAGCTCACCGCAATAGAAGAATTGTTCGTCACCTTTACCAAGATCGTTATCCACAACGACCGACTCCATCGCACACACTGATAGCCACAATTATGCAACGGCTTCGAGAAATTGGTACCTTCACCATCAGCAGGCGTGACTGCGGAGCTCCAAGGAGACGCCTCACACACGAATTGGAAGAGGCCGTAATGCAAGTTTCGTTTTGTTTTTATTTGGATATTAATGAGTGGAATTGTAAAACAAATGATTTACTGGGTCACGCATAGTAAATTACTTGTAAAATTCGTCGCGTTAGCAACGTTTTTCAAATGGCTGTAGCACAGTAACGGTGTGTTACCGGACGTGGTTTCCAATTCAAAATATCATCTACACAGTCCCCTCCACAAGTCCTACAAGTTTTTCAGGAGAATTTTCGAGCAGCCTCTTGAAATGGCGTAGTGCAAAAAGTTCCATGAGGATTTTGTGTACGATGCTGTTATGTATGGAGATGTCGCAACGCTAGAAAATTATAAAGAAATACTGGAAGATCTGCAGAGAACTGGCGCTTGGTAGGTATAAGAGATTTTGTAGTTGAACCTCAGCTTCTCAACATGAACAAATGTAGCATATTGCTTATAAATAGACAGAAAGAACCGTACACAAATTCTGGACAATCACTGGATGCAGTCACACCCATCAAATATATGGAATTACACGCACAGAGTGATTTAAAGTGGAGCGAACACTAAAACTCATTTTAAGAATGGCAGACGACAGTCAGAGGTTCATTGTAAGAGTCCTAGGGAAGGGTAGTTCACCCTCGTAGGAGGTTACTTACACAATCCTCGTTCGACCCATGCTCAAGTGTTACTTCTCTGCCTGAGACGATCACGAAATGGAAATCACAGGAAAAATAGAGAAGGTCCAAAGAGGGTAGGGTTCATCGTGGCGTGGTTTTTTGCTAGGATTCCTGGAGGAACTCACCAACATATTGCTACCTCTGAGATATATATAGACAGACAGAGAGAGAGAGAAGGCAAGATCTGAAAGAAGTGGCCATTCCACTAGCGCATTATATATATATATATATCCATACATATATATATATTTTCCACTAGCGCATTATATATATATATATATATATATATATATATATATATATATATATATATATAATGCGCTAGTGGAATTGCCAGTTCTTTCAGATCTTGCCTTCTCTCTCTCTCTCTCTGTCTATATATATATATATATATCTCGAGGCATTGAAGGCAAGATCTGAAAGAAGTATCCATTGGACTAGCTTATTCGGGTATGGAACTGGAATGGGGGTAAGTCACCAACAGTGCACGAAGTACACTCTGCCACTTGTGTAGTATAGATGCAAACGTTAATCGTGACATGTCTAATGGCAAAGAGAATCGTCAGCTATGAAGAAAATATTATTCCAGGTGGGAAACGCAGGTATATTGTATGTACGAAGTCGCATTGTATACTGACTACAGTTCATACCTCTGGAAGCAGAGACGGACACCGCACACTCCGCAAGCGATATTTTGAAACTTGGACGCAGGCACATGCAGCCAGCTAGCATACATGCAATCACAGCGCCGCAACGTAAGCGTGACTCTCACCAGTTCGCTCCCACCACACTACAAGAGATGTTACAATAAGTAAGGGAAAGGGCCTTATCCACTTGAAAAATCATCCTCGAGAATGGAGTGCATTACCATTTAACACTAAAGTGAATGTTCTACAGCTTTTCAAAATACGAGGCATCTTGCAAAAGGATGGCATGTTGTAACATCACAACGTATTTTTGCATAATACATACAGGAAATGTCATAAACATAAGGAAAAAAATCTGTGCACGCTGGCTTAAGTATCATATCTATGCAAGCTCCAGGTTTATGCGAGACTTTTATTTCAAACAGTCGTCTTTGTTTGTATCGATAGAGAAAACTTTGCATGATTTTTCTTTCTTTTTTGTAGTCCTTTGCTGTTTGACACATTGGTGTACATCAAGTATTGCTATTATTCACACTTGAATCGCATATTTTACATCTTGTTTTGTTGCTGGCGAAGGGACACTAAATACGTAAACTACTGTACGTTGGAAAACAAGTTTAACTGGAATATTGAGACTGGTTCAGGAATTTAACTGCAGAACCAAAATCTTGATCGAACACAGAAACTTGCTGGGGTAGAATATTCCTTCCAAACGCAAGGGTAGAACTGTTGTTCTGCTGAAGACTCTGTATAAGTTCCGAAACAATACAGTAGTATGTCGTCTCCAAGATGTTAATGAAATTGGTGGCTCCTTACCGAAACAGACAATGAATTTGTCATTACTTAATGTCGTCTTATGTTGATAAAAATTAAAATAATTGGGACGTGATATTAATGTGTACAGTAATAGCCGTTGCGAAAAGCGTAAAGTTTTGAGATAGTAATAACCATAGTTCATACTACAATTTATTTCAACATTTAACAATAAACTGTTAGCCAAATGATAAAATAATGACATTAATTACGTACAAAACCCATTCAGTGACCCTCAGACAAACAGTCAAGCACTGGACGAAACATGCGAGAACGTTTACTGAACACAAATTGCAATATTTTTTATTTTACACACGTGCAAAGTGTGTTCACAAAACGTTTTACTCGTGAACATCCTGCAATATACAGCAGTTATACGATTAACAAAGGTGTACCAAAATATATGCTACACAGAACGTACGAAAATATACTGCATGAGGAACACACAAAAAGTATACACGAAAGCAGAATACATGTTAACAAGTGACAGCTACGAAAGATTCATCAATGTAAGGATTCAGTTATATACAAATACTTAGATAACTCAAAATAGTGGTTAGATTTATACTGATTTTACATGACTGTTTTTCATAAGCAAGAAATTTCTGAAAACTCCAAATATTATTGTGACACACAAAATGCTACTAGGAACATTGAAACTACTAGCTGAGTGCTCAAATAATCTAAAACAGCAAACAAAAAGATTAACAGTAAAAGGAAAATTAAATATCCTTGCACTATAACGAAAGAAATATAACAATAAAAATAATTAAAAATTTTAGAACCATCAATTTTGGTTATATAAGAATATGCCTAAATAAATAAGTTCATAACTGCAACACTTAGGAACTTAAGCAGAGTCTTCTGGTTTTAGTATTATAAAATAATATTTATTTTATGTGAAGTAACGATTAAGTGTTATAGTTATATATATTTCAATAGAACATCTTCTGAAGTGGCGTATACATGTCGATTTCGCATTTACTCTGTGAGGTCTTGCAGTAACTGAATCACAAAGGAAGTAGGAGCAACGATTCATACCTTATGAAGTAATGGTAGTTAACATGAAAGTGCAGAATACTAGAAAATTTGGTGTAAATTTAGAAGCGATTTTCTGCTAACAGATAGAGTATTCCAGAGGGAATATGTACCTTCTCAGTTGTATTATGATGGTAGAGGTGAAACATCTGATATAATTTACCTTGAATTTGCTGAATTGGGTTTCTGAGCCCATTGGGAACGGGACGCGAAGAAGGGGACGAGTTTTTTTAATAGTGGATTAGGCGATCTCGATAATAATAAGTTTGGCTCAGGGGCTCTGCAGTCAGTTATGAGTGGCTCCACTGTCATGACAAAGATACTTAGCAACGTGAGTTTGTATGCAGAGGTGACACACATAAATGGACATGCATCAGGAATAATCTGGCGTAAGGGAAATGGAGTGTCTATTTCCAGATAACCTAAAATCTTAGTCATAATCCCATTGGAACAGCTTCCCACTTGCTAGAAGGAATAGCTTAACTTGCATTATGTGCAATACGTGCTACATTACTTACAACCGACGCTAACAAGATTCATAGCTGTGGTTCTACGTGATGTAGCACAGATAGAGGGTGGACAAAATAAAACTGGACTGTGAAATATTTATAACACTGATGCGGAATTGACCTTTGTTAATGAACAGGAGAATTGCCTATCACGGAAAATGATGGAAACCGTGATTTCGGTGCACCAATCAGGTCTGAATATGATTCATGAGTGAAATGGAACCAAGACGTTTGGAGCCTCAGTTCTCTATTCTTCACATGGAGCCTGGTTCAGCCTTCCAGGACATGTGAACTCAGACAACATTGCCGTCATGTACCGGAAAGTTTGCATCAGTACTTTGAAAAACAGTTGCGCATATTCAACACTGGTATTTTTTGAGAATTTCTGCATCATAACACGATTCTTTTTCCAAACTGTAAGAGTTAACGGTTTTCATATACCCCAACGACACTGGTGCACACTGAATCGAATCAAAATTTGGTAGGACAGATGAGGAGAATTACTGCACCACTAGTTATGGAATTTGTCCCCTGAATGGGACTACAGTGGAGAGCAACAAACAATACACCACATAACATTCAGAGCATTCGAAGGAATAATGCAAGACCTTCACAATTGGCTTGTGGAAGCTTCTGACTGGATCTTAAGCCTGGCCTTAGAGCTATGAAACCAGTACAAACTTGAGATGGTTTGTATCTGTGTAGAAGTATATATACACTGATCAGCCAGAACGCTATGATCATTTACCTACTATCCTTATAAACCCGTCCAGGCAACAGCAGCGCAACCTCGCCCAGAATGACTCCTAGTCAGACACATGCACGGTACATATAGTATCAGCAAGCGCGCTGTCCGTCTATAGAATGGGGAAGCCGCGTCTTCTAACTGAGTTTGACCGAGGGCAGATTGTAATGGACCGGAGGCTCCGCACGAGCGTTTCGCAAACTGCTTGACTTGTCGGCTGGTCAAGGAGTGTTGTGGTGAGTGCTTTCAACACGTGGCGAAACAGAGGTGAAACAACGTTCAGGCGTCGTGAGGTTGGTCGGCCACCCCTCGTAACACAAGTCGGACGTCGCAGACTGTTAAAACACGACCGGTGGCAAATTGTGGCGGAGCTAACATCAGACATTAATGCTGGGCAAAGTACAAGTTTGTCTGCACACACAGTGCTCCGAACACTCCTAATGATGGAATCCAGCAGCCGACGAGCCACACATACGCCAACGTTAACACCACGACATCGGAAACTACGACAGAAATGGGCACATAACCATCGGCACTGGATGTCGGTGCAGTGGCAGAGCGTTCCGTGGTCCGATAAATCCTGACCTCTTCTTCACCATGCCAATGGAATACCGCGAATCCGTCGTCTTCCAGGGGAACAGCTCCTTGACACCTGGACTGCGGGACGGAGACAAGCTGGCAGTGGGTCCATTATGCTCTGGGCGACATTCACATGGGCATCCATGACAGCAGTGGACCTCCTGCAAAGCGCCATGACGACCAAAGAGTATCGTACAGTGGTTGCAGAATACTAACACCCTTTAATCACTTTCCCTAATGCAGTGGCATTTTTCAACAAGATACTGCGCCGTGTCCCAAGGGCAGGAGTGTGAAGGAGTGGTTCGAGGAACACAGTGGCGAGTTCCAATTGATGAGCTGGTCCCTCAACTCGCCATATCTGAACCCGATCGACCCCATCTGGATTCAATTTAACGTGGTGTCAGATCTCATCGCCACCCTCTCCGGAATTTACGGGAAGTCGGGGAGATGTGTGTGCAGATGTGTTTCCAACTCTCTCCAGCAACTTGCCAGGGCCTCATTGCTTCCATGCCACGACGCGTCACAGCTATTATCCCTGCCATAGGTGGACTTACCGGCTATTAGGTAGGTGGTCATACGCTTCTGGATGATCAGTGTATAAGCTGTACATAGTTGGGCAATATTTCTCGTGTCATCATATCATAAGTATATAAATAAAATCTACAGAATCAAACTCTATTTCATTCCCACTCCAGACAACTTTGTATTCCCTACGTTTGTTTATTGCTGTGTATACCAGGATGCCTCTTTTAATAAGGATACCACTGATTTCCTCGCATATATACCTCAAACTGACAAGAGACCCGTCAGATGTGTTATTCATTGATTCTTATCGTCTTAGGTATGTTGTAGAGGCACCTGTCCTGCGTAACTGGCTAGCTGCGTTTCATGCGACTGCCCCAAGTTTCCTATAAAATCGATACTGAAGTTACATGCATACGTGCTATATCCGTCACGTTAACGGTGTTTTGGCCGGACAAGTGTAGCTCAGGGGCCAAGGTTTACACCTAGCACGGAGGCTGTACACGTTCAATCCCCACCGACATTTCTCTTCGATCGTATATAGTATCATTAAATGGTAGATGTCAAGCAGTATTTTTCAAAAATACTTATTTCCCTGCAGTAATTTCATTAATAGTTCAGATGTTACAGTAAAAATTCTTCAAATACCGTTTGTTACGCAATAGATGGCAGAATCGTCTTACTAGCTGTCGGTTCCATCGCTTCCTGTGTTACAACAGAATTCCGGGTTGTGGTAGAAGTAACAGAAACACAAATCCACAGAGCACCACGCACATTTAATGAAAGCTACTGCATTTGCAGCAGACAGATTTTTCAACGCCTTACCGGAAAACACAGTACGTTTGGATTCAAAGAGACACTTCTTTCTGCAATGAACATCGGCGCGAACCACATGTATTTGATAATTCCTGTGAAAGCAGATGGACTGACGCAGAATTAAAGAACGTATGTTTATGGAATCTTGCCTTTAAGCGATATCGCTAGTAGACTAGAGCAATTCGGGAGCATTTTGACATTTTTTTTGAAAATTTTAACCTCTCTCTATGTATGAAAGTCACAGGTTTGGCAAAGTGCAGTGCATTTCGGTGGGATGGCTTTTAAGGTGCAGGTGCACGCTCTACTTTCATCTAAAAACATTTAATCGTAAATCGTCTTAAAAGAGCATCCTCCCTCCGAATCAGTACTATGAAGAAATTTTACTTCTCCGCAGAAAACAAGCGTGACAGATTTTTAAAATCCTTCGTTCAGCACTCCCGTAACCCGATTTCATGAAGGTCACACACTTTCTTTATGTTTTGAAGTAACTCGTCATTTTTTTCTGGACAAACCCTTGAGATTTGCCGTATGGTTACATACATAAGAAGGCGTAAGAGAAAACTTCTCGGGACGCACTCACAGTATACTGTGTTGTGAATGAATGATTAACCTTTTCCAAATAGGTTTCCGCTCCTTGTTCTACAAAGGATCTACTGTACGTCGATTGGTAGTGGCAACCGATTCGATTGGTATTAATTACGTCTTGGAGTTCAAAGTTAGGGATGAGTACTTTCATCTGTATCTGAAATCCATCCGCAGCTACTAAGAATACGTCCATCGTTGCGAACTCTTTCGCACTGGCCAAATATTTGGAATTCTAGCTACAAACCACAAGCAGAGTAAATATTTAAAGAAAGTGTGCTATAGTGATTGATCTATTGATGAAATTACTTCGTTGAAAACCATTTCTGAGTAATTTAGCGTGACATATACTATGGAATAAAAGAAGCAGGTGGTGACTGAACCCGTACAGCCAGTGCGTTAGCCGGAAAGCTTGGTGCTTGCGCTACACCAGCTCGGTCGATACATGATTAACGTGACGGATATAGCATGTACGTATAAAATTTCAACATGGATTTTCTCGGAAACCAGAGTCCGTCGCATGAAAAGCAGCTAGCCAGTTACTCAGAGCAGGTCTCTCTACAACACAGCTGTGCAACGTACGGCCCGCGGGGCACAATACGACGAGCGGAAACGAAGAATGCAGCCAACAACTGCCCGACGAACTTGTTGTTTTTACAGACACAGTAGTGAGACAGTTTAACATCAGATGGTGCGCCACCAACGACGGGGAGAAAAAATGGATTTGTGACTGTAATGAGTAATAGCGTGACATGCACGACTGTACAGCACCACTGCATTGCTCAGCAGCAGCAGTTGTGTGTGCAAAGTTCTCTATTTAAAGAATGTGATGGACAAGGTACTACGGGCAGCCTATTTCAAATGCGGAAGAGGATTAAATCATAGACAGTTCCCGGTACACGATGATATCATATACTGCAGCCGAGTTCACTGGCTCAGCAGATTAGCCACGCTCTCACGACTGTTGAGAGAAATAAAACCTCTTGTGGCTGGTAAAGGATAAAATGTCAGATTTTTGGACAATGAAGAGTGGTTGAATGATCTGGCTTTTTAGTTGACCTCGCGGATCTAAATCTATAGCTAAAAGATAAATATCAAGCAGGTGTAGAAATGTGGTGTTATATTCAAATATTTATTAAAAAGCCTGTCTTGTCCGAGAAACAGATAGGGGAAAGGCAGTTCTGTCAATGGGATACGTTGTACATATCTCTGCCGCAAAAAATAAACAATGAGTTTGACGAAAGATTGACAGATTTTAAATATCGAGAGCCTTTCCCAAAATCATTTTGACGTTAAGATTAAAGACCCCACGTTACACCTACAGATGGAGCAGACTGAACTTAAAAGTAATGAAGGACTTCAAACAGCCTACCACAATTCCCCGCACAATGGGCATAGAATTTTATAAAAATATATCAAATATGATCAGATTCCAATCTATCCAAGCTAGCATTTCAGTAGGTGTCCTTATTCGGAAGCACATATATCCCACAGCATTTTTTTTTTTCGAGAATGAAAAATGTAAAAACTAAAACGTCATCTTCTGAGCGTAATTCTCAGAATTTCGCCTTCGAATGTCTCTCCAACATCGAGGAACTGTATAAACAAAAAAATTTATTTCTATTATTAAGTTTACTAATTGAAGAGAGCTTTGGAAGATTTACGATCAAATAAGACACAAGGGACAGATATTCTATCAGAATTTCTAAAATCATTGGGGGGAAGTGGCAACAAAACGACTATTCGCGTTGGTGTGTAGAATGTATGCCATGCCATCTGACTTTGGGAAAAATATTGTCCACACAATTCCGAAGACTGAAAGAACTGACAAATGTAAGAATAATCTCACAATCAGCTTAACAGCTCATGTATAGAAGTTGCTGACAAGAATGGAAAGAAAAACTGGGGATGTGTTGATGATCTGTTTGGCTTAGGAAAGGTAAAGCCACAAGAGAGGTATTTCTGATGTTGCGGTTGATAATGGATGTAAGACCGAAGAAAAATCGAGACTTTTTATAGGATTTGTCTACCCCGAAAAAGCGTTCGACAATGTGACATGGTGCAAGACGGCCGAAAATCTGAGACAAAATAGGGGTAAACTATAGGGAGAGAAGGGTAATATACAATATGTACAAGAGCCACGAGGGAATAATAACAGTGGCCGACCAAGAACGAAGTGCTCGTAGGAATAAGGGATACTATGGGGCTGTAGTCTTTCGTCCCTAGTATTGAATCTGTACAGCGAAGAAGCAATGGTGGAAAGGTTCAGGTGTGGAATTAAAAATCAAGATGAAAGGATATCAATGATACGTTTAGCTGATGACATTGCTATCCTGAGTGAAAGTGAAGAGGAATTACATGATCTGCTGAATGGAATAAACAGTCTAATGAGTACAGAATATGGACTGAGAATAAATCGAAGTAATGAGAAGTAGCAGAAATGAGAACGAACAGCGAGAAACTTAACATCACGATTGATAGTCACGAGATAAATGAAGTTAGGGAATTTGATACCTAGGCAGCAAAATAACGAATGACAGACGGGGCAAGGGTGACATCAGACGCAGACTAGCACTGCTAAAAAGGGCATTCCTGGAGAAGGGACGACTGCTAGTATCAAACATAGACCTTAATTTTAGGAAGAAATTGCTTAAAATATAAGTATGGAGCACAGCATTGTATGGTAGTGAAACGTGGACAGTGGGAAAACCGGAACAGAAGAGTATCGAAGTATTTGAGATGGTACAGACAAATGTTGAGAATTAAGATTGATAAGGTAAGGAATGAGGAGGTTCTGCGCAGCATCGGAAAGGAAAGGAATATGTGGAAAACACTGACTAGGAGAGGGGACAGGGAGTTAGACCTGTTAGGGCATCGGGAAATGACTTCCATGGTTCTTGGGGGAAATTTAAAGGTCAAAAATTATAGAGGAAGACAGATATAGGAATATCCAGCAAATAATTCAGGTTGTAGGTTGCAAGTGCTACTCTGAGATGAAGAAGTCGGGATAGGAGAGGAATTCGTGGCCGCCCGTGTGAAACTAGTCAGAAAACTGATTACTCAAAAAAATGTTTTCGTTTAATTCATTGTATTTTACTGCGATTTTAAGTTTCATTTTAAGTTTGTGCTGTTCCACTATATGCACAACTGGCCCTTAAAATTGCTACACCACGAAGATGACGTGCTACAGATGCAAAATTTAACCGACAGGAAGAAGATGCAGTTATATGCAAATGATTAGCTTTTCAGAGCATTCACACAAGGCTGGCGCCGGTGGAAACACCTACAACATGAGGAAAGTTTCCAACCGATTTCTCATACACAAACAGCAGTTGACCGGCGCTGCATGGTGAAATGTTGTTGTGATGCCTCCTGTAAGGAGGAGAAATGCGTACCATCACGTTTCCGACGTGTTAAAGGTCGCTATTGCGGTTTATCGTATCTCGACAATGCTGCTCGCGTTGGTCGACATCCAATGACTGTTAGCAGAATATGGAATCGGTGGGTTCAGGAGGGTAATACGGAACGCCGTGCTGGATCCTAACGGACTCGTATCACTAGCAGTCGAGATGACAGGCGCCTTATCCGCATGGCTGTAGCGGATCGTGCAGCCACGTCTCGATCCCTGAATCAACATATGGGGACGTTTGCAAGACAATAATCATCTGCACGAACAGTTCGACTACATTTGCAGTAACATTGACTATCAGCTCCGAGACCATGGCTGCGATTACCCTCGACGCTGCATCACAGACAGGATCGACTGCGATGGTGTACTCAACGACGAACCTGGCTGCACAAATGCCAAAACGTCGTTTTTTCGGAAGAATCCAGGCTCCGTTTACAGAATCCTGATGGTCGCTTCCGTGTTTGGCGACCTCGCGGTAAACGCGCATTGGACGCGGGTATTCGTCATCGCCATACTGGCGTATCACCCGGCGTGATGGTATGGGGTGCCATTGGTTACACGTCCCGGTCACCTCTTGTTCGCAATGACGGCACTTTGAAGAGTGGACGTTACATTTTAGAGGTGTTACGATCCGTGGCACTACCCTTCATTCGGTCCCTGCAAAACCCTACATTTCAGCAGGATAACGCACGACCGCATGTTGCAGGTCTTTTACGGGCCAGCACATTCTCCAGATCTCTCAAGAACTAAAAACGTCTGGTCAATGGTGGCCGAGCAACTGGCTCGTCACAATATGCCAGTCACTACTCTTGATGAATTGTGGTACACGCCATCACAGCTCTGTTTGAGTCAATGCCCAGGCATATCAAGGCCGTTATTACGTCCAGAGGTGGTTGTTCTGCGTACTGATTTCTAAGGATCTATGCACCCAAATTGCGTGAAAATGTAATCACATGTCGGTTGTGGTATAATATATTTGTCCAATGAATACCCATTTATCATTTGCATTTCCTCTTGTTGTAGAAATATTAATGGCCAGTAGTGTATTTGCATTGGTTCTGTTCCGTCACAAAATGGTTTTTGCTCTGGTCCGCCATAGTGATAAAAGCTAATAATGTGGCATACTTCGAATGTGCTTGGGTACCCCTCCTGCACAACATACCTAAGGCTCACCAAAATCCATGATTAACGGATCTGATGGTCCTCTTGTGAGTTAGAACTAGACCGACATAAAATAGCTTTTCGAAGCCTCTTGAAATGAGAGGTGGAAGCAAGCGATAAAAGTGTTCTAGAGAGGCGTTTCCAGTACAACTAAGGACTGCAGCTACAGACGATTCTCCATCGATAGAAACGACCTACTGCAGTGGACAAGGCCAGTGCCTAAAGCGTTTTGATCACAAGACTCGTGAGAGAGTAGTGGAGCAGGGAGCGATCTGGTGCTGAAGCTGGACATGGACACAGAGGGCACAGGCTGCTGCAGCGGCTGCCGCCTCACCGAACGTGGAGAAGCGCTTCTCGGCGGGCGGCCCTCGGCAGTCGCGCCGGTCGACCACGCGCACTTGCACCAGGTACTGGGCGGGCCGGCGCAGGTTGCCCTTCAGCAGGTGCTCCATCCGCAGCGCGCCGCCACCGCTCCAGTTGGCCACGGCCAGCAGCACCTCGGACTCGTACTCAAACCAGTCGAGCAACGAACTCACCACCTGCCGCCCCAGCCTGAGGACAAGTTTGAGATGCGAATGAGGCGGTGTTGGGGCCTGTCCCAGCTGTACGAAGGTCTCGCCCTGTATAAGGTATGCCTAACTGAAAAGCATACCCTCATGTAGCATTCCTTGTAATCCCAGTGGACTAATGGGTTTTGCGAAAGATGGTGTGGTGCTATTTCCGGTTGCACAAGAGGAATTAACTGTTTCGCAGGAATTTCCTCATTCCTGGAGAGTTCTTTCCACTGTTAATTGCATGATGGATCTCTCCTCAACGGCATAAGGAGCGCGGAGTCTGATTCACAAATTTATCATAGGATGAAAGGAGTTCACGGAGAGCAGCGCCTCGCTCAGTGCACAAAATTCCGGCATTGTCAGCGTAGCGAGGTGTAAACATCAAGAACCTGGGCAGGTGCAACCTGTCTCCACGAGTGTCATGGTTTCGGCTGTGCAGGAGCTCACACGGAGGAATAATCGAATCACCACTCGCGACATTGCTGTTGAACTGTTGATAAACAAAGGAACTGCGCATCACATAATCTACGAGAACTTTTGATATGGAAAAAGTTGCATACAGTGCTTGTCCAAGCATCTTTCAGGGAATCAGAAGACGGCCAGAACTGATGTTTGCCTGTCCCATGGAGGAAGAAACGGATATTATTGGTAAGATTGCCAGTGATGAAAAGTGATGTCACCCCCTTCGACTCTGCCTCCAAACGGATGAATACCATCCCGCCCCCAAGGCTTTTTCGACCAGGACGGACCTGTTCTTATCGACTGGCTACCAAGGGGGTGGGGGGGGGGGGGGGGGGGGCGCAACAGCTAACGCTGAGCGTTGTTGCAGCACACCGCTGAAACTCAAACAGGCATTCAAGAACAATCGCAGGGACCAGCTCTCGAATAGGACGGGCTTCTCCAGGACTGAGCCAGCCCACATTAGCCAATAAGACCGTCGACCTTCTTCAAAAGTTTCGAATGTAGTTCTAGGTACGAGGGTCACTCTATCAGAAATGCACGCTATTTTTGTAAAACTACATTTTTCATTCTGCATGTGCGAAAGATTTATAGTGTGTTGACACATATTTCCCGCTTGTTTTCTAACTTAGTTCAACCTGTTCCCGTGGCGCCGTCACAGCATTTGTCTTCAAGATGGCTGCTACACTTGACTTTCGTCAGAAGCTACGTGCTGTCATAGAATTCCTGTGCTGTGGTAGACCGTTCGCCGGGTACAAGTCTTTCGATTTGACGCCACTTCGGCGACTTGCGCGTCGATCGGGGCTGAAATGATTGTAATTAGGACAGCACAACACCCAGTCCCTGAGCGGATTAAATCTCCGACCCAGCCGGGAATCGAATCTGCGCCCTTAGGATTGACATTCTGTCGCGCTGACCACTCAGCTACCAGAGGTGGACATGGAGTATGATGCTTTGAACACCTAAAGCACTGAAAAGTGGAGACACTTACGTACACCAGATTTGCAAACAATCTATTCATGTAAAATAATATGCAGCGCACTGACATGAAAACGCGAGCAAGCAGGAACAATAATTTGTAGACAGTTAATATCCACCTACCACAGCTAAAAAAAATCCACTACCCTAACTTTAATCGTAAGACACACTATCCTTGTCACTTGAACGAATTACTTTTCGAGGTTATACTCTACACCTAAAATTTCCGATAAATGTTTTGCTCATTTGTGTTTTCCAATAAATTTACGATACCAGTCCATAGATTACGAACTATATCCCGATTATGGTGTTTTTCATCCTCAGAATACCACAAATTAGTCCTTTGACTAAACTTATCAGTTTCTCGTGGTCCATGTCTCGTGTTATGTCGGCCATTATCACCGATTATGGGCCGAAATCTCTAAGTACGGGCGATGAAATCGCCTAGATTGTGACCGCGCAATCAGTGGTCTACTGATTGCCCTCTTTGGACAATGTCGGTCGTCGGCCACTGAAGGAAATTTCAGGACAGCGAGTAAAGCGTGAGGATGTTGCACAGACACTTACTTCAACCGCCTTTTGACGTGTCTGGCATCGGAGTGAGTGCAAATGGCTCTGAGCACTATGGGACTTAACATCTGTGGTCATCAGTCCCCTAGAACTTAGAACTACTTAAACCTAACTAACCTAAAGACAACACACACATCCATGCCCGAGGCAGGATTCGAACCTGCGACCGGAGCGGTCAAGCGGTTCCAGACTGAAGCGCCTAGACCACACGGCCACACCAGCCGGCAAGTGTTTGCAGAATACTGAAAGTGTTGGGGTTAAAACAGGTTTGTGCCAGGTGGGTTCCCAGGATGTTGACAGTGGCTCACAAAGAAACAAGAAAAACGGTATGCAGCGAACTTCTGGAACAGTAGGAGAATGGTGGACATGAATTTCTTGGAAGAATCGTGACAGGTGATGAATCATGGCTCCATCATTTTTCACCAGAAACGAAGAGGCTATCAATGGAGTGGCATCATGCAAATTCACCCAAGGAAAAAAAAAATCAGAACCACACCTTCTACTGGAAAAGGTGTTTTTCGATTTCGAAGGACTCTTGCTTGTGGACATCATGCCAAGTGGAACCACCATAAATTCTCATGCATATGTGACGACACTGAAGAAACTTGAAGCTCAACTGAGTCATGTTCGACCACATCGACAAAAGCAGGGTGGTTTGCTGTTGCACGACAATGCACGGCCATATACCAGCCAAAAAACCGTGGAAGCGATCACAAAACACGGATGGACAACACTGAAACACCGGCCTTACAGTCCTGACCTGGCTCCATGTGACTATCATCTCTTTGGGAAACTGAAAGACTCTCTTCGTGGAATAAGGTTTGAAGTTGATGACTCCTTTGTGCACGCTGCCAAACAGAGGCTCCAACAGGTTGGTCCAGAATTTTTCCATGCGGGTATACAGGCGCTGGTTCCAAGATGGCGTAAGGAATTTGAGATAGATGGAAATTATGTGAAAAAATGAAAATATTGTTCCCAAAGGATGCATCTACACACTGTAAAACATTCAAATGTGTAGAATAAAAGATGGATTAAAAAAATCGTGTGCATTTCCTTTGCAGTGCACTCGCACATTGAGCAAACAGTAAAAGAAAGCAAATAAAAATTTAGAATGAGAACTAAAATTCAGAGAGCAGAAAAATCTTCGAGATTTGCTGACGACATCGTAATCCTGTCAGACGCTGCAAAGGACTAGGAAGAGCAGTTCAGTTGAATGGACAGAGTCTTGAGGACCTACAATGTCAACAAAAGCAAAACAAGTACAATGAAACGCATTAGAATTAAATCAAAAGATTCTGAGGAAACTGGATTATATAACGATGCGCTGTAAGTGGTAGATGAGTTTTGTTATTTGGGCACCAAAATAACTAATGATGGACGAAGTAGAGAGGATATAAAATGTAGGCTGGCAATGGCAAGAAAAGGGATCCTGAATAAGAGAAATTTGTTAACATCGAATATAGATTTAAGTATTAGAAACTTTTTTCTGAAACTACTTTTATGGAGTGTAGCATGTGTGAAAGTGAAACATGAATGATAGACAGTTTAGATAAGAAGACAATAGAAGCTTTTGAAATGTGATGCTATACATGAATGCTGAAAATTACACTCATGCTCATAAATTAAGGATAATTGCAGAATGTGGTGTCACACAACGTGGCACAACACAAAACTGGCGCTAATAGCATAGGCACATAGAGAACACACACGGCCGCGTGGGATTAGCTGAGCGTTCTAAGGCGCTGCAGTCATGGACTGTGCGACTGGTCCCGGCGGAGTTTCGAGTCCTCCCTCGGGCATGGGTGTGTGTGTTTGTCCTTAGGATAATTTAGGTTAAGTAGTGTGTAAGCTTAAGGACTGATGACCTTAGCAGTTAAGTCCCATAAGATTTCACACACATTTGAACATTTTGAACACACACGACACAGATCTGTAAGTCGATGGTATTGGTGATAAGTTGAGAATACCGTCCCGAAACACATGTGCTACAAAACGCCACCGTTTCATGCGCGTGTACCCCGACATCAATATGGGATATGATCACCATGTACACATACACAGGCCGCACAACGGGTTGGAATACTCTGGATCAGGTGGTCGAGCAGCTGCTGGGGTATAGGCTCCAACTCTTGCACCAGTGCCTGTCGGAGCTCTTGAAGTGTCGTAGGGGTTTGAAGACGTGCTGCGATACCTCAACCGGGAGCATACCAGGCGTGCTCCATGGGGTTTATGTCTGGAGAACAGGCAGGCCAACCCATTCGCCTGATATCTTCTGTTTCAAGCTACTCCTCCACGATGGAAGCTCGGTTGGGCCGTGCGTTATCAACCATCAGGAGGAAGGTAGGACCAACTGTACCCCTGAAAATGATGTCCCGATACACCTGACCTGTTACAGTTCCTCTGTAAAAGACATACAGGAGTGTATGAGCACCAGTCATAATCCCACCCCACATCATCAAACCACGACTTCCATACAGGTCCCTTTCAAGGACATTAAGGGGTTGGTATCTGGTTCCTGGTTAACGGAAGATGCAAACCCGGCGAGAATCACTATTCAGACAATACCTGATTCGTCCGTGAACATAACCTGGGACCACTGTTCCAATGACCATGTATTGTGTTCTTGACACCAGGCGTTACGGACTCTCCTGTGACCAGGGTTAAGGCACCTTGCAGGTCTCAGGGCGAATAAACCATGTCTGTTCAGTCGTCTGTAGACTGTGTGTCTGGAGACAACTGTTCCAGTGGCTGCGGTAATATCCCGAGCAAGCCTACCTGCAGTACTCCATGGCCGTCTGCGGGCGCTGATGGTGAGATATCGGTCTTCTTGTGATGTTCTACACTGTGGACGTCCCGTACTGTAGTGCCTGGACACGTTTCCTGTCTGCTGGAATCGTTGCCATAATCTTGAGATCACATTTTGTGGCACACGGAGGGCCTGTGCTACGACCTGGTGTGTTTGAGCAGCCTCCAGTCACCCTAGTATTCTACCCCTCATAACGTCATCAATATCTGTTCTTTGAGCCATTTTCAACACATGGTCGCCATTAGCACGTCTAAAAAGGTCTGCAAACTAAATCGCTGCACCGTGCTCTGACATGGGCCAACACACCTCTTCGTATGTGGACTGCTGCCAGCGCCACCGTGGGACGACTGCAGGTCAAATGCACCTCATGGTCATACCCCGAGGTGATTTAAACCCGCAAAACGCTCACCAGAGCGTGGTTTCACCATGTATCAGCATTATCCTTAATTTATGAGCATGAGTGTAGATGGGTAGATCACGAAACTAATAGAACGTACTGAATGGAAGTGGGGACAAAAGAAACATTTTAGGCAGCCTGTCCAGAAGAAGCGATCGGTTGGTAGGACACGTTCTTGGGCATCAGTGGTTCACCAGTTTAGTATTGGAGGCAAGTGGTGGTAAAAGTTGCAGAGGCAGACCGTAAGACGAATAAAGTAAGCAGACTGAGAAGGGTGCAGGAGCCGGCCGTTGTGGCTGAGCGGTTCTAAGCGCTTAGATGTTAAGTCCTATAGCGCTCAGAGCTATTTGAACCATTTTGAAGGCTTTAGATTGCAGATTCGGAGATGAAGAAGCTTGAACAGGATGGAGTACCGTGGAGAGCTGGATCTAACTAGTCTTCGGAATTAAGACCACAACAAGAACATCAGTATTAGTTGGCGTACGCGTTCATTAGCTGCGAATAGGACCGGCAACCACTGTCACGTTACATTATTATGGTCAACAAGTAATCATTTAGCACAGCTGGACGAGCTTGTAATGTATCAGTCACTGACAAATCTGTATAGTTATGCAATAATGTTTACAATCATCTCCAAATCTGTTGAAGAATCATGGAGGGATCACATGGTGACGTAGACTGTAGAGGTACGTCGGCGAAGGTTGAAAAAATTGTCGGACATCGTGGAATACGTCCGCTTCAACCTTAATAGTTTAATGAAGTTCAGATAGGTGACGGTGCTGTTCGTAGCCTTCAAAACGGCGTCTGTAACGGAGCTCAATTTCAAGCAGAGAGCTGTCGTTTAGTTTCTTTTAGCGGAAAAGCACAACACTGCAGATCTTCATAGGTGCTGGCAGCGAACAGAAGGACGGTAAGTCGGGCGAGGCTTCCGTCGTCATGGCAGCAAGATCGCAGGCGATAAAACAAAGGCATTCTATGGAGTGGCACCGCACCCCCTCTTCTCCGCAGAAAAACTTCAAAGTTTCGTCATGGCAACGTCCTGAAACAGTTATTCTGTTGGATGTCACCCCTCATGCTGCAACGTTCAGCTCTGGAGTGTATTATGCAACCTTGAGGAAACTGAGAAAACGATTTCAGTGCGTTCATCGCCACAGAAGTGAAAGCGAACTTCTCATTCTCATGACAACGCAAGTCCACACAGACGTCCGTGCACCCGAGAGCAGCTCAGAAAACATCATTGTTCTTTTCTTCCTCATCTACCTTACAGTCCGTATCTCGCATCTAGCCGATTTCCACGTGTTTCGCCCACTGAAGGATGCACTCTTCGGGAAGCAGTGCCTGGATGATGAGGAGGTTATTGAAGCACCACGATGCTGGCTCCGACTTCGACCAGTAAAGTGGTTCCTTCGTGCATACAGGCCCTCGCAGTAAGGTAGCGTACGGCTGTCGCATTGAATGGAGATTATGTTTAAAAATAGGCTTCTGTAGCCAAATCAGTGGGGAATATTATGATGTTTTGGAAGCCTCAACAAAAACAATCCGTATGCAGAAAAATTAGATGTGTTCCACTAATTATTGGTGTCCCTGTTAGCTATTTGTAGGTATGGTGTTTGGGAGTTTACTCAAATCTGTGAAGCATCGGTCATGGAGGAAGTGTAATGGGCCAGCGAGGTGGTTTGCTGCGGGACCGGTCTGAAATAGTGTTCCAAGGAATTGAACTGTGAACCAATGAGAAATGACAGCGTGAAATGTTCTAATTATAACGTTATCTATACGAGAAACGTCGGGAATGGAATACACATCTGTTGCAGAGTGGATCAGACAATGAGCCTGACCATCAAGGTAGTCACTTGGAGAAATATAATCGGAAATGGTCCCCACATCATTTGAAGCGTTGGTTAATGGAGTAGTCTTACAGTGACAGCTATCATCAAGTCAAATGGTTCAAATGACTCTAAGCTCTATTGGACTTAACATCTGAGGTCATCAGTCCCCTAGACTGAAAACTACTTAAACCTAACTAACCTAAGGACATCACACATATCCATCCCCGAGCCAGGTTTCGAACCTGCGACAGTAGTAGCAGCGCGGTTCCGGACTTAAGCGCCTAGAACCGCTCGGCCTATCATTGGTGGAGTCGTATATGGAATGGTCTGCATACAGGCTCAAGCCTAGATCAAGGAGGGGGTTCTAAGCGAAACCGACCATCGAGGTAGTTAATTGCAACAATGGTTTCAGTGGGGGTTACCACACTTGTAGAAGCATTGGTCATGCAGGAGTCACCATTCGACTAGCGATTAGTCCCACAGATTTGGAATGAACATCGGGACAATTTTGGGAGCAGGGTAGTTTAGAATGCGCCATCACAGTTATTGCGGACACTTCTAAAAGCATACCTGGTCATATTCTATTGTTCAGAGAACACACACAGGCCACGTAGGACCATTATGAGCGGGTGAACATTATATATCAGCATGGATTGGCTTCTTTTTCGGCCTAGTGACACCTCCACGTGAATTAATGACCCTACATAGAGCCACGATAATCCCCCTGGCCAGGTCTCGATTGCTTCTTGCGGTCGTTGGAACGTATCCGACTTTTTAACTGGGTGAATCGAGAAATTTAGTCTCATCGTAGAAAACTACAAGGTATATATCAACGTTCAAAGTATTTACCATCAATGAAAAACACATCGGTTGTTTTAGAGTTTCATACAACGCAGCATTTTATCTCTCACTAGTAACACATTTGGAGGGTATGCTGCTTTTTGTGAACCGTCTGCTGACGTACAAGCATCGCATTCGTTATTGCCAATAATACCTTTTCTTAATGATAACTTCGGTTTCTGAGGTAGAGACAATGTGCCACTCTCCTTCTATGCCAAGTTGGTCAATCCACGTCAGCTGACTGCGTTATGAGCTGTTGATGTCAGTTATGTCATTATGGTCTGTTAATCCTAATGTGATTTCAGGACGAGCACACGTGTAAGACGGAAAGGTATTCTGTGTGTGTGTGTGTGTGTGTGTGTGTGTGTGTGTGTGTGAATGAGAGGCAGATAAGGGGGGGGGGGGGGGGTTACGGGGTAGCGAGGCAGTACAGGTAAAAAGCGAGAGTCCATACACAGCGGAGCTTTAAAACAGCACAAAACTGACGCTAATTTTCATTGAGACTGGATAGGTTGCCACTAAACATTCGAGAACACTGAATCTCAGAGCGTTCTGCCGTAGCGAACGTAATTATGTAACCGTTTCATCAGAGTACGGCTCAATAATTGCATTATGAGATGGTACGAGAATAGCCCAGCAGTAACGTAATTCGCAGTCGCGCATTCGCCGCATTGGACACGTAGCAGTCAGATAATGGCCTACGACAGACTGTAAAGTAAGTTCACATCATTGCAGCCCACAGTACATTATATCGAAACAAGCTGCTATCCATATTTCAAATAACTGTCGGAATACAGCTTTTCAAAACTCTCTTCACATTCAGTGCTCGTCAGGAAGCGCTTATAATTTCCATTAATTACTGCGCACGTGCGGAAACCGTTCGGCTTGTTGCCTGCGCAACCACACGAGCGTCAAATTCTCCGACACCTTCTCTCTCTCTCTCTCTCTCTCTCTCTCTCTCTCTCTCTCTCTCTCTTCTCCCTCTCACACACACACATACACACACATGTGTATACAAACACAAACTCATACTGTAAGCCACTACAGTATTCCACTTGTAAATGAAGTATCGGAAAAATTATTGCCCGCACTCTTCGGTATGAGTCCACATTATCGTTATTTCATCTTTACTGTCCATACGCGAGACGACAGCTGGAGACAGTAGAGCCGTTCTGCAATTTGTCGTGAATGTCTGTTCTTTGAAACTGCACAAGATCCTTTCTCGAGCAGATCGAGTTCTGCCCTCTTTAATCCTCGTGTAATGATCGAACCTGCGGAGCCAAACCTACTAGCAACCCTCGGAATTGCTTTGATATCTTCCTTTAGTCCGACCAGGAGAGGACTACGAGCGTCCGTGCTGTGCTCGAGAATGGGTCGCACAAGAGTTACTTACGCAGCCTCGTTTGGGGTCCGCCTCACTTTCCGAGAACTTTACCATCGAGCATATCGCAGTTGCCCATTTGCAGTTAATGCAGCTGATCATACGTACTAGTTTCATTTCACGTCATTTTGCAACGTTACGCCAAGACATTTAATCGACAAGACGGAATCAAGCAGCATTAATTCTGTATTCGGACATTACAGCTGGAATGTGCATCTCATTTTTCCACATCTAAAGCAAGCTGCCGACCATAACACCAAATAGAAATACATTTCGTGGCAGGTACCAGTCCGTATCATTCATTCGCTCCGAGCACTGTCTCCTCATATAATATGGACTTTGATCTGAGGATGGTCCCATATATCGAAACCAGTAACCAGAATAAAAAATAAATAAAATAAACATTGCGATCTGGATTGCTCGTTACTGAACTAGAAATAATGTCTGAGTTATCCTGAATTCACCGACAATAAGTCTATGACGACACTTTCTCATAATCAACACTGTCGGAAGTCTCATGTTGTTACCAGCTCTACTACACGAATCGTTTATCTGCATGGAGACGTTTTTCCAAAAGCAACAGTGTCGGAAGTTAACAGTCCCAGGTTGCAACCAATCCTATTCCACGAACCGTTTATTTACATTGAGAAGAGAAATTATATTGTCACACTTCACTAACGCAGTTCTGTCGTCGCCTTTCATCTTTATCTACATCATACTCCGCAAGCCACCTAGCGGTGTGTGGCGGAGCGTAATTTCGGTACCACTATCTGATCCCTCCATCTCTGTTTCATTCGCGAATAGTGCGTGGTAAGAATGATTGTCGGTAAGCCTCTGTATTAGCTGTAATTTCTCAAAATTTCTCCTCGTTGTCAATACGCGAGATGTATGTGGGTGGAAGTAATATTTTGTTTGACTCCTCCTCAAAAATACTGCCCCGAAATTTCGATAGTAGCTCTCTCCGTGATGCACAACGTCTCTGATCAACACCCACCACGTAGGACATCTTACTGGATCCGGACACGCAAAACGTTTTCCCCCCAGTTAACGTATTAGGGAACCAATATCCTGCGCTAGCATCTTTGTTAATACGATGGTTGTCCAGAAAGTTAGTTCCGATCGGTCTGGAAGTGGAAACCACAGCGAAAACCAGAAACGTTTTATTTGCAACAGTCAGATACACATTTCACCTACTTCTCTACACAGTCGCCGCTAAAACGTCGAGTTCAGTCGTAGTGTTGTATCAACTCTCCAATATCCTCGTAATAGAAAGCAGCCTCCTATACTTTCAGCCAGTTACCTGCACTGGTCTGCAGCTCGCTGTCTGTGGAAAAATTTTTTCTTCGTAGCCAGCGGTTCTTGTGAGCAGAGGTGAGACTCAGGGGGAGCCAATTACGGACTGTATTGTGGGCGATCGAAAACTTCTCATCGGAAACGCTGCAGGAGCGTCTTCATTGCCCCTGCAATGTGCGGCCGAGAATTGGCATGAAGCAGGAACTGCTCGACAGTTGTGTTATGTGGACTGCATGACATGGGCGAAATCTCTAACCAGGCCCTCATACTTGGCGGGAGACGCTATTCCCTACGCATCTTTACGTGCTCACTGTTCACTCAAAACTGAAAAGAGCGACGCTACACGATCAACGGGCATACTAGATACACTGCCCAACACATCTGTGCAAAATGTTACCGGATTTTTCCCCCGTAATATGCACTATGGTGCAATGTCTTACATTTTCTGGAAATCAAGAAATAACAAGTCCTCCAGTTGACCGCCATCCACTGAAGTTGGAAGAGGTGTTCTCGTGATTAGAGTATGATCCCCGCCTCGCGATTAAAGTGATAAACGCGGAACGATAGGAATATATGTTACAGAATAGGGGCTGCGTATAGTAAATGAACATTTCGACGTTTCCTTGTAGAAAAAACAACGATGTTCTATTAAAAAAATTGTAATTAGTTCTGCATCTCTCTGGAAAATATAGGATGATTCAGCGGCCACTACCGATGTTATACAGCCTTCAGTGTTGTATCTGAGCTTCATATTTTTCATATTCTCTCGCTCGCGGAAACTATTAATCCTGCAGAAAATGAGCGGGACCTTTTTGTAGGAAATTTAATTCAGTTAAATTATGTAATGAGATGCGTCTTCCTTAGAGGCCACCGTTTTATTCAAGAAGAACGTACAAAAGTGACTTTGAAACGCACCACCGTCACCCTACTCAGCTCTCTTCAGTCACAATTTCCAGTATTTTGTTCGTGATACTCCCTCTTTCTACTGACTACACAAACTATTCCGATATTCGACCGTTACTGATCTCTGTAGTTTTCGCTATTGCGCCACTAGCATAGTCGTCCGTTTCGTCAATATTATTACTTTAAAAGTGCGCGTGGAGGTAATGAAAGAAAAACAACTTTTGTAAACGTTATGCTAAAACAAATCACGTTGAGAATTAGATCCATACTTAAACTTCACAAGTGCAGTAGCTTCATAATCGTGAGGCCTGGCGAATACAGTGTAACAGCTCATTTTATGCTGCAAAAATTCACAATATTATTAGGTAAAATTTACGCAAACGTCAGTTTCAAAACTTGTAATTGCTCGATAGTCGGTGGCGTAATACGGCCAGTCAATGAAATCAAAAAAGGTCGAAAACTGGAATTAATTCATGCAGTCGCAAATTTTTGTACAGTGGTGGGAGGAAGTGCCATGAAGAAAATGCCTGGCTGGTGGATGATGAATATGGGAGTAGCAGTTTTGTACTTTTTCTTGGATAACTCGAAAATACGGCATCTAGCGAAAACGTATCAGAGCACTAATCATAATTACATTAAATTTCCTACAAAAAGGTCCTGTCCATTTTATTGCTATAACACTAATAGCTTGTGCGTAGCAAGAAAGAGAACGTGATAACCTCTCATGTTGTTTTTGAAGTCCAGATATAACATTGCAGCCGGCCGTGGTGGCCGAGAGGTTTTAGGCGCTTCAGTCTGTTCTAAGTTCTAGGGGACTGATGACCACAGATGTTAAGTCCCATAGTGCTCAGAGCAATTTTTAGGTTTACGTAGTTCTAAGTTATAGAGGACTGATGACCTCAGATGTTAAGTCTAATAGTGCTCAAGCCATTTGAACCATTTTTTATAACACTGCAGGTTGCATAAAACGACATCGGCTGCAATAGATGAATCGCCCTGTATAAGGTATGCCTAAAAGGAGACTCTCATGTAATATTCTATGTAATCTCAGTGGATGAATGGGCTTTGCGGAAGATGGCGTGGTGGTATTTCCAGTTGCATAAAAGGAGATAACGGCTTCGCAGCAATTTTCTCATTTCTGGATCGTTGTTTTCTACCCTTACTTGCATGATGGACCTCTACTGAACGGCATAAGGAGCGCGGAGTCCGCTTCACAAATTTATCGTAGGATGAAAGAAGTTTACGGAGAGCAACGTCTCGCTCGGTGCAAAATATTCCGGTATCCTCAGCGTAGCGAGGTGTAAACATCAAGGACATATCACGCCCTGGGCAGGCACAACCTGCCACTACAAGTGTTACGATATCGGCTGTGCAGGAGCTCACAAGGAGAAATAATCGAATCACCACACGCGACATAGCTGTTGAACTGTTGATAAACAAAGAAGCTGCGCATCACATAATAAACTAGAAGTTTCGTTTTGGAAAAGGTTGCATACAGTGCTTGTCCAAGCATCTTTCTGAGAATCAGAAGACGGCGAGAACTGATGTTTGCCTGTCCCATGGAGGAAGAAACGGATATTATTGCTGATATTGTGCCATGTGATGAAAAGTGATGTCTACGCTTCGACTTTGCCTCCAAACGGATGAATATGGAATCCCGACTCACATAGCCCAAAACAAGACCACCCCGCCTCCTTTTCGACGGAGGCGGACCTGTTCTTATCTACAGACTACCACGGGGAGAGGGGGGGGGGGTACAGCTAACACTAAGTGTTATTGCAACACGCAGCTGAGATTCAAACAGGCCGTCAAGAACAATGGCGGGGGCAAGCTCTCGAATAGGATAGAGCTTCTCCGGGACTGAGCTACGCCACATGTAGCCGATAAGACCGTCGATCTTCTTCAAAAATTTCGAATGTAGATCTAGGTATATTCTCCTTACCGCCCCAATATCTCCGCATGTAACTCGCATATCTTCGACCTCTTAATATAATCTCTAAAACGTCCGAAGTTGACTTGTGCAAAGGAAATTCGAGACACCATTAAAAACTAGATCCCTCAGTAACCCAGGACTTTCTACACTGAAGCTATCCACGCCCTTACTACGCTCTGGATCGCAGTATCAATATCAGTGGCACTTACGTACAGTTATATTGTGACTGCAATTATAACATTGCAATTAAAATGTCTTTACATGTAACTGCAGTCCCCTTTTCATTTGGGTACTCCTAACAATTAAGTAAACCATGTTCACAGCTCCTTAGGGAGAGTAACGTTTCTTACATCATCCTGTCTAAGTAAATATTCCTTTCACTTACGACTTTGTAAGTTGAAAACGAAACAAACTATCCGAAAGACCCAGTATTTCGTTATAATCAAACTGGCTTTCCATATAATCTTTATTTGGCGTGAGTACTTATCACGTTGATTATTTCAGATTTTAGATGTATGTGCTCTAGCTTTTACGTGTTCAATTAATAGCGATTTGGCAATCTCGACATTGCATGATGTGTGGAATATTGCTTGTGTGAGATAGAGCGGTCACACCCTTGTGCCGTAAGCCGACCACGTCTTTTATTTATTACATGGTATCTCCAGTTCCATAAAATGTACACATTTACACTACTGATAACGTGGTCAGTCACAACAAGACTTGTTTTGTTAATAAGTACCTGATAAATTCCTGTGAATATACAACGATTCCGTGATGATGTTACAAACTGTCAATGATAATGGTGAAGTAAATGTATCAATCTGGGGTAAGGGACCCTCGTCCGGACACGACCGAGTCAAAAGTTATAAGCGTAACTCGTTCTGACAGTTTCTTGATGATTGGGCCTGCAGTGAAATAGAAGTCTTGAAAGCAAATTGTACGTAAGGTTCCTTAACAATAGAATGGCATAGTTTCTGATATTCCTGAAACGGCGAAAAGGCGTCATTTTGACCCCACATAAAATATTTTCATATTTGACTTAAAGAAGTACTTTTTTTAGTGTCTGTTAATCCACAATTTATTACTAGTAATCACAACAAGTATTTACAATTACAAATAATAATTACTAATTTATTTTAACAACAATGTATCATAAAAATTTTTTGTTACTACTGCCAACAAGTTTCTTAACTACAGTTTTTAATTTATTATCTATTCATACAACCTTCTACACACAATTAGTATATTTGGTCCATTTTACTCTCACAAGCATTTTACAAACAGCTCTCTATTACGTTTCACTCAGGTCATTTGAAGCTGCAAGACGCACTTAGCACAGGTGATTTCTGTTTTACGCGCACATTTTCCGCACACGGTTTTGTGGTACTTTACACAGTTTTCGCTGGTCTTGTTGCCTTTTTGCAGAGGCTGATTTGGCACTTCATTCGCTTTCTAGGTGATTTCAGTCCCATATCCATTGCCTGATTTCTTGATCTTTTTCCCTTGAGTTCATTCGCCAGCTGAAGTATGAAGATCTTCCTTTCCATTTTCTTCTTCGTTACTAAATTATAGATGAGCCATACATTTATTGCCGCCATGTCCAGTATGTTGTAGAAGACATGCATTGGCCATCAGCTACATGCAACCTTCGTAGTATGTTTACGGATCATTTGATCAACCACGTCCACCCCGCAGTTTGTTGCATTGTAGAATGTTAGGGTTTCAGGTTTTTTCTTCCCTTTCTTGCTTATTGCTACTTCAGCATGCAGCGTACACAGAAGAAGGACATTTTTATTCTTATTTCCTTGGTATACCGTGAAGGTGCAGTCTGTGTTACCACTGTTGTGCAGTATTGTGATGGAGTGTTTTTTTTTTTTTTTTTAGCAGTCGGCTTCGTTTCTACATCAGAGATTTCACACCGGATATTGCTCATTCTACCAACGAATGAAGTTTTCTTTTCTTTGAGTTTTTCAGCCAGTTGAAGAGACGTAAAGAAATTGTCTGTGGTCACATTTTTTCCTTGATTTACAAATGGCTCCATGAGGCACAGAACGACATACTCTCCAAGTGGTTGTTCCTCTCTATTTCAATCCTCGTTGCCGAGGTATGGGAAAGCATTACATATAAACTTTGTCGTTACATCAACAGCCAACCAGAATTTGTGACCATATTTGTCTGGTTTGTTGGACATGAATTGAGTAAACCTGCATCTTGTTTTGCTTGGTAAGAGTTTCTCGTCAGTGGTTGCATTTTCTCCAGGGTAGTAAGCGCGAATACTGTTTTCAATTAACTTTCCCCAAACTTTCAGATACAAGGACGAATTTGGTGGCTGCCAGGCGTTCAGCCCGGATTGATTTTTCATCAAAACAGATAAATCTGAGAAGCTCGTGAAATCTGTCTCTTGTCATAATGTTCGTGATAAAAGTGGACTTCCAAGAGTGCGACCAGAGGTCATCCACAGACATATCTTTTGTGCACAGTACACCCAGAACATATATGATGGCTATCAGTTTCTCCTGTTCCTCAAGAAACACAGTCCAGTCATTGTATTTTAGTACTTTTCGAGCATTTGATTCTGAGTATTTCTTCATGAGACGTAGCATTGCTTCATCAAAAAACAGACGGAATGCACTGATGGCAGAGCTGCCTACTCGTTGTCAAGCGTAAGCAGTGGGACGTCCTCTCTGCCTCACAACATTCAAAGCTGACCGTCTTCCAGAAGATGAATAATTTTCAATCTCCCACGCGGTTCCATCCATTGCAATCATCTGTGTAGACGCTTCCAACAGTATCTGCTGTGGTGAAAGAGGTGATGATTGAAGTATATCAGCATCTGAATCCTCTTCCACTAATCACCCGTCGTTCACAATGTCCTCATCTTCTCTTGTGTCAGGTACGTAATCATGATCTTCATCAGTGAAGTTTCCGATTCAACTTCGGAATTCTCTATGAGATGTAACACTTCTTCATCAGAAAATCCGCGCTGACGATACGTGTTCGAAAGCGTGCTTCACGGACTAAGACTGCCTAAGTGACACAACATAACGCTTCCCGCGCACGGGTTCCCGGGTTCGATTCCCGGCGGGGTCAGGGATTTTCTCTGCCTCGTGACGAATGGGTGTTGTGTGATGTCCTTAGGTTGGTTAGGTTTAAGTAGTTCTAAGTTCTAGGGGACTGATGACCATAGATGTTAAGTCCCATAGTGCTCAGATCCATTTGAACACAACATAAGCTGTGGCAGACTGGAACGTACTCGTGCCAAGTTACAAAATGAGGAGCGAGTGCTCTGCGTAACTGCTCACTGTTGCCACTGTATTGTTGGATAATTTACTTATATTTGCAAGAGAAATTACAATGGGGTCAAATTGAGCACTTCCACCGTTATAGGTATACTGAATGAAGTAGCGAACAACATTGAAATATTTTCTAAATACTAAGAAATCTTCAGAAAGATGAGAAAAATCAGAAACAGTCATATAATTTCATTAAAAAAGTAAATAAACTGGATATGACAATGAGCGAAAGAGTATGACAGGAGTCGTTTTGACCGCTTCCGCCGTTCTAGCGTTAAAACATTTATTAAGTATTACGACAACTATTTTGGATGATTTCTTCTTTCAAGAACCTGCGTATATACAGGTAGTTTCAAATGGAAATCTTTCGAAACAGCTGTCGTAATACTCAAATTTTTTGCACAGTGCTACTGGAACCTTACTTATTATGTCATTCTTATACTTCAGGCACCGGTACCTTTTCCACTGCAAGCTCTTTGGGATCCATATTTTGAGAGGATGCAGTACGGACCAAAACAAGGAAAACATCTAGTAAATACGGGCTCTAAAATGCGTTCCTTAAAACCTATGTGCACCTACTCAACTTTGCTACTGTAAAACACATCTCTTCTACTGAACAAATGCCCATAGTAATTAAAATTGTTCTGGGTATTATGCCGTGTCATTGCTAAAAACTAACAACAATAATAAACTAAAACCGACGTTTCGGCCGAATTGCAACGGCCTTCCTCAGGGCACAACTGGTTTTGCATGGGGATAGGTGCTTCTATTTATTACAGACTATCGATGTCTGACGTCACAGTTGTAATACTTTTAATTGGCCCTCTAATATGATTGGCTAGACATGACGTAAGGGAAAATGGAAGGAAAGAGGCTATTCGTGGATGTCCATGTCGTCAACGATTGATAGCTGTCCGCTAGTCAGCGTTCGGCTTCTGGTCGGCCAGTTTTCTTCCTGGTGTTCGCGGAAGTGGACTGACAGTTGCTCTACAGCTGTCTGTGCAGATACGTCCGTGTCCCGTGTAGCTTTAACTCCGCGACCGCTCGCGGCCCGTTGAACTGGGATGGCCGGCAGCCAGGACGCCGGGAGTTTGTAGCCATCTTCTCTGTTGATGTTGTCAGGCTGCTTAATAATTTCGATCGCCTCCCGTATTTTTCGTTCCTGCATCGACGACTCTTTCGCCAGTACTCGGGCTTCCTGGAAGTTATCCACAGTCACGGTGGTGTTCAGCTATCGCCGATTTATTTTGTTGTTGTAATCGTACATAACGTTCGTGTTCTGCTACTCGTAAGCTGACAGGTCTCCCTGTTTCTCCTGTGTAGGCAGCTCCGCACTCACACCGTAGTTCGTAAACACCTGCAGTGGTAAGATTGTTGACTACATCCTTGGTGGAACCAATCATTTAGTGCATCGAAAAATTGGTTTGGAATCTCGTCGGCGGAGGACGTTGCCTAGCCGTTCACTGACACCTTTTACATATGATAAGTGTACCAGTGGAAGCTTCTCTTCATTGCCTTCTTCTCGTGTTCTGCTCCCTTTGGTTTTTCATAGTTGCCCATATTTCTTATGGAATGCATTTTAGAACGCATGTTAACTAGACAATTTTTTCCTATTTTGACTCGTGTCATTCAACCCAAAATACGGAAAGAAGTGAGCGTGCAGTAGAAAGGCTCCACTGTCAGAGTTATTTTGCTTTATAACTTTCGATTATGAGGAAAAATAAGAGGACTACAGTTGCAAAAATCTTCGCACAATTGAACGTCGCCCTCAGAGTCCAGTGAGCATCAAAACATCAAGAATGTGCTTTTGGTATTTCCATATTTTTGTTCAACTTATGTATCTGATGTTAAGTGAGAGATAGGTGTTAGATATTTATTTATGATTGAGTAGCAGTCGGTGATGACTATTATACGAATATAAATGCTTGGACGAATTGGATAAGTTACAAACCTGGACCATAACTCAGTATAATTAACGGATTTGAATAGTAGTGATAGCAGTGTACAAGAGTAGCGCCAAACATTACACAAGTGCGAGTATTTTGACTGCCTGTGTTACCCCTAATGTCAGATATACATCCCAAGTTTTTCTTTTCTTCTTTTACGAGGTGTACAACTTTACTTCCGCCAGTTTTTCCCCAACATTTGAAGCTTTAATGAAACAAATTGGTTACACATGTACAATTCAAAGTATTTTCCATCGCTTGCCACTACTTTCTCCCATCTTTCGGGCAGTGTACGAATCACGCGTCGAAAAAATTGTTCATCTTTTGAAGCGATCCAAGAATCTAACCACTTTGTGAATTCTTCATGAGATCCGAAGTGTTGGTCAGCCAGGCTAGGAGCCTTTGATCTAAACAGGTGATAGTCAGAGGGAGCAATGTCTGGAGAAAACGGCGGGTGGGGTAGAACTTCCCATTTTAACGTTTGCAAGTACGGTTTCACATCGAAACTTCCTGGCAGATTAAAACTGTGTGCCGGATCGAGACTCGAACTCGGGACCTTTTCCTTTCGCGGGCAAGTGCTCTATCATCTAAGCTACCCAAGCACGACTCACGCCCCATTCTCATAGCTTTACTTCTGCCAGTACCTCGTCTCCTACGTTCCAAACTTAACAGAAGCTCTCCTGCGAAACTTGCAGAACTAGCACTCCTGAAAGAAAGGATATCAGTGCACACTCCGCCGCAGAGTGAAAATCTCACTCTGGAAACATCCACCAGGCTGTGGCTAAACCACGTCTCCTCAATATCCTGTGATTGATTCACTTGGTTTTAACAGCGCATAGTACACGACGCCGAGCTGGTCCCACCTAATGCAGAGCATGATCTTAGAACCGCGAATATTTGGTTTGGCCGTCGACGTGGAAGCATGGCCGGGATATCCGCATGATTTTTTGCGTTTAGGTTTATTGTAATAAACCCATTTTTCGTCTCCGGTCACAATGAAATGCAGAAATCCCTTCTGATTTTACCTCTGAAGCAACTGTTCACAAACACACAAACGCCATTCAACGCCTCTTGGTTTTTAGCTCACACGGGACCCAAGTTCTGTGGTATCGGTAGCTACGATGCCACGGTGTATGTAAAAGTTCTTAGGTTGGCACTACGGCACCGACACCGACGACAGCGCCCTCTAGCCGGCACTGTGCAGACCTACGAGCGCCACTCCAGATTCTACCCATTTGATTCCGAGCAGACGAACAAGCAACATTGTTTCTATTTCATAGTGGGAGAGCCACTACAGATTTTGCCTGTGTAACTTCTAGCGTATGCTAGATTTGATTGATGTTCAGCTTCGCACCTACGTGCTCATTTCAGCGAAAGTTAAGTATTATCAGTTGTATATGTTCATACACCAGTAAAAGAGCTATAACGTATACGCAGTACCGAAGCATTTCACCTTTTTCTGCTCCTACTTATTCCCTACAATAGGCCACCCTTCATTTGACAGGAGCACACCCATGCGCCGCCTTCCAGACGGGATACAAAGGGTTCCTTCTTTCTGAATCATGCCCTTAGCCTTGAGACGTTTATAAATGCCTTACTGCGTCATTCCTAGCAATCGTGCTAATTATTCTTGAGTCTGACGCGAGTCTTCTCTCAGCAATACTTCCAGTTCTGCATCTTCGAAAACGTTCTCTCTTCCACCACTTTGCCGGTCTACGACGTTAAAATCACCGCTCTTGAAGCGTTGAAACCACTCACGTTCTTTCACTAATAGCGTCCTTACCATACATACTCGAGAGCATTCAATGAAACTCAGCCGCAGTTTTCTTCATATTGAAGCAAAACAGTAACACCTCCCGGAAATGACGAGAATTAGACTTGTAAATCGACATTTTCAATCAATAACAACTTTACGATGCATACAGAAATCGACTAATGTTTGGATGAGGTTATGTTGACCGAGGTCCAAGCTGACGTCTGCGATCTGTTTCTTTCGCTCGCTACTTACCGTTGCCGCCATCTATCGGCAAACGGCGGAAGCAAAGTTGTACACCTTCTGTATCAAGTTTTATTCCCTGCAATGAATTGCAAGGTTATTGATTTGCGACCCTACCGGAGGCCAAGGCCGACAGCGTTTTCCGTGTTACAAATGCGCGCGCCTTATTGTGTGAGGTATTTTCGCTACATGTAGGACGGGGCCTCACAGTGAGGAATGAATGCGATGGGCGGGTTATCTGCTGCCCGATATTGCGTTCAGCTGCTCCACGAGTCGTGCGCGTTGCGCGGTCCGGCGGCCAGGCACAATGGCTGTCGAACATGGCGAGCAGGAGTCCAGATTGCTCTCCTCTTTTTCAGGAAGTGGCGGCCATTCTCTGCAGGACGTTGTACAGTCACATCTAAACGGGACTGAAGTGCACGTTGTACAGTCTGAGGACCATGGAGTGGCGTTTCAACACAGGCAGGATGACAACTTGTCATTACTGTGGTGGATAGGATAGATTCTACTGATATGCTAGTGGTATTGTGGGTGGCAAATCTTGATGTAGATCGGAGACAGAGGAGATACTAAAAGATAGCTGAACAAACAGAGGATAAAATGACACAGTTTCAGAGACATTTAATTATGGTATCAGTATTAAGAATACGGATTACTCATCACCAGTACTCAAATATCTGATTATTAATCGTCCTCTCTCTGATTTTCTTCCGAGGGAGTAATTTGTATATACAGTCTTACATACTTCGAAGTAAGCCCACTAACAAAAATAGGAGTTCACCTGCATGTTAGTCATGAAGAACGGGTCCACATTCTGTGTATAAAGATTTTGTTAATGACCTCGCACGAATGCACACGTACACTTCTCAGCACATGAAAAGATTGGCCAGGGTCGCTATGTCACAATTGACTGCATCTTTTTCCAGAAATTTTGAGGAAATATGCTTCGGAAATGCACTCATTATAACACCACTAATTGCCACTGTTTTCCACTGTGATAAACCGGATTTAGGTACGGCAGACCACAGCATACACACAGCTCCTGGAGTCTCAGTACTCAAGTTTTGTTGCAGCTAATTTGGGTATCCATAGCCAGTCAGCTTGTAGAATTCTGATTTTGGAGTCTTCTGAGTCTGAGATGTACATACGATCACACGATGTGAATTCAAGATGGACCAAACGTTGGTGTTACAATGGCTTTTGTAATCTTACAAATTTTTTAAGAGCAGTTTCTTCTTAGTATGTTTCCCTGTTTCTCTCTGTCCCTTCCTCCTAACCCCTCGTTCTCGCTCTCTCTATCTTCCACTCACGCCCCCTTCTGACTATCACATTCCAATCCCTCCCTCCCTCCCTCCCCTCTCTTTCCCTCTCTCCCCACCCCTTCCTACCCCTCTCCCATTCTCTCCTCTCTTTCCATCCCTCCTGCTCCCTTATTTCTCTCTATCACACCCTCTCCCTCCTCGTTCCTTCTACTCACCAACCCATCTCCCCTTCCATTCCATCCCCGTCTGCTGGTCTTCTTCCCATCCCTCTCTTGTTCTCTACACTTCCGCCCGTGTTTGTTTTCGGCACTATTTATGATACAGACTGAATACAAATCATGCACCTGGGTGCCCCTCTCAGGTTGGGCTTCCTAGTGTCCGCTACGAATTTTGAGACATTCAGTCAGAAATCTTAATGTTGTGGCTTTCTGGCTCCCCTCTCATGTGCCGATCAGACAGAGCGGTCGCAAATCAGTGTTGTGACTTATTTGTTTAATCGATATATATTAACAGGACAGTAACACGCGAAGAACAGCGGTAACCAGCACACCAGAGGTGACAGCGCCCTCCTGGCCCGCATCAACTGGTACCGACATACAGCAGTGCTGCTCAGGCGCTACTGGAGTACTGGTTCGTTTTCACGTTTTACTGTCACTATTAATACTTATATATAAAACAACTACCGCAATAGACTAATTTGGGACCATTCTATCGGATGGGCACGTAAAATTCCGTTTTAAAAATCATTTCGTTTGTTATTTGAGACAAACCGACGTTTCCCGTCTACAATGAGCGTAGCATGAAAGACTTGATAAGCAGTATTTAGTTGTCCCAACTCCAGAGACACACTGAGAAAACAGAATAGAAATACCTACCGGAACATAAGAGTAAACGCGACTGACGACTCTAAGGAGGGACACCAGGTGTATATGATGTGGCAAAGAAAAGATGCCGAGAGTATCAAACAGGATGTATCGAAAATTAATAGCGAAAGTTGACGCGGAGAATAACAGAAGCAGAAAAGTTTGGTCCGCAAATAAGTCACATGCGAGGTAATTGGGAATATGAAGCAAGGAACCCACAGAACTTGAAAAGGAAATATTGTCCTACTTACTACAATGCATATGTAATCTAAACTTCTCGATCATGTCTTAAGTAGACTGACCCCAGTTAGAATGAGACTTACAGGAAAGACTCGTTTGCAGACTCGTGTGTTCTGAACCGTATCTGTTTCTACCATTGCATACTTTGTGGCCGTATTGGTGTACCGGCGGAGCACTAGGCTCTAGCCATGGAGGTGTCGGATTCAATCCCAGAATGATATGGGGAGTATTTCTTTATTCAGTTCCCTCCAGGGCGCCTCGTGTCCATTCAGCCTGCTATCAAACAAGTACTGGAGATCGTTCGTGGGAGTAAAAGGCAGTTGTAGAGATGTACCTGGCACCATTCTCTTCCTAGTGCTGCAGAAAAGGAATGCTGTACTGTACCTACAGTCAAACCAATAGTCCAGTCACGGGTTTGTACCACAGGCTTAACATTTTTATCATCATGCTAGTTGCGAAACTCTACTGATCCCAAATCATTGCCATTTGCCACTTCAGTGGTATCAAGCGAGAAGTCATTGGAGGGCAGTGCGGAGATCTGTTCAGTGATGGCCGCTTTTTGATTAGGAGGAGGCCAGTTGTGCGCCTGTAACCAACCTGTCGAGCTGGACACACTGGAGCTGCACCTGCAGTTACGGTCTATGGTGCGATTTCGTAAGACAGCAGGAGCACTCTCGTGAATGTTCCATGCATCCTGGCTGCAAATATGGTGACTCTGACAGTCGTACTTCCATTCATGAACAGCATTCCAGGGCTGTTTTCCATAAGGATAACGCTCGCCTACATGCCGCTGTTCTAATCCAACATGTATTACAGAGTGTCGAGATGTTGCCTTGGTGTGCTCGATCACCAGATCTGTCGCTAATCGAGTACATGTGGAACATCACTGGACGAGAACTCTGGCGTCATCCACAAGCAGCATTAACCATCCTTGCATCGACCGACCAAGTGCAATAGTCTTGGAACTCCACCTTACAAACTGACATCTGGCGCCTGTACAACACAATGCATGCACGTTTGCATGTTTAGATTGAACATTCTCTCAGTTACACCGGTTATCAATGTGCTAGCATCAGCTTTGCAATGGCTTATCTCGCGCGTACATACTCTGCGATCTTACAATGATAATCAGTTAAATATGTTAGCTAGACAAATTAATTCCAGATTTTTCATTACTCTTCATTAACTATTTTTTGGTTCAAAAATGTCCAAATGTGTGTGAATTCCTAAGTGACCAAACTGCTTAGGTCATCTGCCCCTAGACTTACACACTACTTAAACTAAATTATCCTAAGAACAACACACACACTCACGGCCGAGGGAGGACTCGAACCTCCAGCGGGAGGAACAGCGCATTCCGTGACATGGAGCGTCAAACTGAGCGGCCACTCCGCGCGGCTATTTTTTGGTGTTCCACCTTTTTATGTCAGTATATTTACGAGAATATTTTAGTATTTCCAGACTTATGCAGGCGTATCGGTCGTTCGGCTATATGAGAGTGACAAGGAGCGGTCCCTAGGACAGGGATAGACTTTCTGAAACATTCTAAATAGCGATGTAGGTTAAGGTTCAAGGAGTCAGACCCTGCAGCCATTCACCCTGGTGGGTGGTGGGCCCTCGTTTGCGAGTAATCGACGAAAACGGGTATTTATTTATTCTAATCCTCCATTAGTCCGCCCCATCCTCCCTCTATCCTCTCTCTGACCAGTTCCTCCTTCCCCAACCTTCGTTCCCTAGCTCTCTCCCTTCCTCCCTGGCCACCATCTTTGTCTGTCTGTCTGTCTGTCTCTCTCTCTAACTCACCCCACGTCTCTCTAACCATCCCGCCCCCATCTTTGCGCATCTCTCCTCCCCTCCCCTCTGTCCATTTCCTCCACGTTCTCTCTTTGTACATCTCCTTCACACCCTTCTTTCAGTCTATCTTCTCCTCCCATTTCTCTCTGTACATCTCCACTGCTCTTCCCATCCCTATGGGGTACAGTTGCTTCTTAAACGCAAAGCAATTCTTTCCAGATAGTAAGTAATCAGTAAACAACAGATTTTTTAAAGAGTCGAACTCCCTTGTAAAAAACAACTTCAAGCATTTGATGTTAAATACTATTGTAAAGCTTGTAAGGAAAAGACTTTAGAAAAGGTTTGTATGTTTTAAGGTCTGTTGGTAGTCGCTAAGTGCTCTCATTAACAAACACTGGATAATTCGTGTTCAATTTTAAGAAAACCTAGTTCTTCACGCATCTCAGTACTTATGACGATCTCCTGAACCATTTACCATAGAATTATATTATTTTTAAGATATAATCAGTGGTATATGTGGATACTATCTGCGAAATACGTTGCGAATACAGTTAGTATTAAAGAAGTAATACGTTAAAGCAACACGGCTAATGAAGATGTCTTACTGCATGAATAGCGAAAGAAAATGAAGTAAGCGATACTCGTTTTATCTTTTCATCATTTGGGGGATTGGGGGTGAGGGGGTGTAGTCGACTGCAAAAATAAAGGTTTGAGATAATGTGTGAAGTGTGTTTTAGGTTGCTAAGTGGTATCATTCTCAAATACTGGATGTGTATAGTTTTGGTACGTGTGTGCAGCGTGTTACGCTTCCTCCCCCCCCCCTTCCCCCCTCCCAGACTCCTTTCAGAGACAGGTGGTTTTTACCCTTACAGTGGTTCCTTGCAGACAGGAAGTGATATGTCTAACAAGTAGGGTTATAACCGATCCAGTAGTTTAGAAGGAGGTGTTGATCTTACATGCATACATACATACATACATTTTTATATTACACTACTGTCCATTAAAATTGCTACACCATGAAGGTGACGTGCTACAGACGCGAAATTTAACCGACAGGAAGAAGATACTGTGGTACACAAGGTTGGCGTCGTTGGCGACACCTACGACGTGCTGACATAAGGAAAGTTTCCAACCGATTTCTCACACACAAACAACAGTTGACCAGCGTTGCTTGGTGAAACGTTGTTGTGATGCCTCCTGTAAGGAGGAGAAATGCGTACCATCACGTTTCCGACTTTGATAAATGTCGGATTGTAGCCTATCGCGATTGGCGATTGCAGTTTATCGTATCGCGACATTTCCGCTCGTGTTGGTCGAGATCCAATGACTGTTAGCAGAATATGGAATCGGTGGGTTCAGGAAGGTAATACGGAACACTGTGCTGGATCCCAACGGCCTCGTATCACTAGCAGTCGAGATGACAGGCGTCTTATCCGCATGGCTGTAACGGATCGTGCAGCCACGTCTCGATCGCTGAGTCAACAGATGGAGACGTTTTCAAGTCAACAACCATCTGCACGGACAGTTCGACGACGTTTGCAGCAGCATGGACTATCAGCTCGGAGACCAAGGCTGCGGTTACCCTTGACGCTGCATCACAGACAGGAGCGTCTGCGATGGTGTACTCAACGACGAACCTGGGTGCACGAATGGCAAAACGTCATTTTCTCGGATGATTCCAGGTTCTGGTTACAGCATGATGATGGTCGCATCCGTGTTTGGCGACATCGCGGTGAGCGCACATTGGAAGCGTGTATTCGTCATCGCCATACTGACGTATCACCCAGCGTGATGGTATGGGGTGCCATTGGTTACACGTCTCGGTAACCTCTTGTTCGCATTGACGGCACTTTGGACAGTGGACATTGCATTTCAGGTGTGTTACGACCCGTGGCTCTACCATTCATTCGATCCCTGCGAAACCGTACATTTCAGCAGGATAATGCACGACCGCATGAAGCAGGTCCTGTACGGGCCTTTCTGGATACAGAAAATGTTCGACTGTTGCCCTGGCCAGCACATTCTCCAGATCTCTCACCAACTGAAAACGTCTGGTTAATGCTGGCTGAGCAACTGTCTCGTCACAGTACGCCAGTCACTACTCTTGATGAACTGTGGTATCGTGTTGAAGCTGCATGGGCAGCTGTACCTGTACACGCTATCCATGCTCTGTTTGACTCAGTGCCCAGGCGTATCAAGACCGTTATTACGACCGGAGGTGGTTGTTCTGGGTACTGATTTCTCAGGATCTATGCACCCAAATTGCGGGAAAATGTAATGACATGTCAGTTGTAGTATAATATATTTGTCCAATGAATACACGTTTATCATCTGCATTTCTTCTTGGTGCAGAGATTTTAATGGCCAGTAGTGTATATGAAGATATTTAATCCTGAGTCCGCTTTCATTATTAATTATTCTACACCCTGTGTACAAGCTATTCACATACAAAAACAAAAACTGCTAAAAAACTGATTAACACAGAATGATAATCACCTTGCTCATGATCATATACACATCCCAAACCATTCTTTCCTTTGGGTAGAGACACCAATGGAAGTTAGCACCCTGCCGTCTATAACTAGAGTTGTCCGAAACACTGACTAGAATCAGACTGTCGATACCTGTACACAGTGAAAAGTCTCTACCATTCTCCCCTGGAAAGGCCGCAGCAGAAGAGACGCAGTCAAGCGGGAACTCACGTGAGGGAGATGTTGCGCGCGATCCGCGCCGCGGAGGCGTCCAGGGTCCAGGAGACGTGGGCTGTGCCGGAGTCGATGACGGACACTTGGACGTCACGCGGCACGGGCAGCTGCGCCTTGCGCCTGCACGACCAGAGCTCGCCCACCCGCTCTGCAACAGGACACCGCCGACGAGGCTGTACTCTCCACTGTCGCTTCGCAACACCTGAGTGGCCAAGCAAACTGATATCACGCTACAACATAGCCTTATAATTAATATATTACCACATGAAGCCTCTATTCCTTTCTATGCAGTTTGGCTTCTCACACGTTGCCGGCATGGCCCAGTGATAATGTGAAAACCTCACAGACTTATTGGTGCAAAAATAGCCTGCAGCACCACTGTTGGCCGCATGTTCGCTGCGATTCTCGCCAGGGGAGGACATCGAGGCCATGTGCAGGTTGTAATTCATTTAAACTATCAGTGTGAAAGTCAAGATAAATTGTCCAGTTATTACGGATCAAGGGACACTCCGTTATCTCATGTAACGTAATGGCGAAGCACTAGTGGAACAAAGTGTGACTGGTGGCCGTCCTTATTGCAGTTGCCTTCCACTTACAGATTCCAGGAAAAGTGCTTCAAGAATGGTCACAGACGTGGGAAATCTCACAACAGCCGTAATAAAGCCGGGTATTCCTCGGAAGGCCGCGCGAAGTGGCCGTGCGGTTTGAGGCGCCATGTCTCGGACTGCGCGGCCCCTCCCACCCGAGGGAGGAAGGGCATGTGTGTGGCATGTGTGTGTGTTGTTCTTAGCTTAAGTTAGTTTAAGTAGTGGGACCGATGACCTCAGCAGTTTGGTGCCTTAGGAATTAACGCACATTTGAACATTTATTTCGCGGTATACAAGGTTCTCCCAAATAAAACAATCCAGACGACTCAGTGCTACCATGACGCTCACCGTGCTGGATGAAACTTCAGCCATCTCTGCACTGCGAAATCCACCCAGCTGAGACTGCAGACCTCCACCATCTGAGGCTGGGTTGATGACGCGATGACAAACGACGCCGCAAGTTTTTTAACGCCTTAAACAGAGCAGAAATTCCACAACCTACATCTGTGACGGACCTATTTCGACAGCTGTCCACAACAGACTATGTCGGTACTCCCCTGCTTCTGCTAGAAGCGGATATCCCGTTATAAGTCAGATGCAAAGGATCCAGGGTGTGAAGTTGTCATACACGTAATGTCTTGAGTGGGTGAATATGCAAAACGTACCATGAAGTTCGGCTGCAAAATTCCTAATATCTCTGCTGTATGTATGATATCTACAAAACCTGTAGTTAATCACTGCTCTGGCTAAATGGTTAATCACAAAGGCCAATCAATTACAAAAAATAAAGAAAGAGACAGAGAGGACATCTAGCTAGTTTGAGTTTCGAGCAGCGATCATCGCTGGACGTGCGATTAGCTGATTCAAGGTCACTCTACCCTTTTCGTTGCTAAATGGGCTTCTTTCGTTTACGCTTTTTCTCGGGTATCAGGCATCTATACCTAGATTCATACTCCACAAATTACTGTATGTGCATTTACAGAGGGTATTTTATATTGTAAGCAGGTATTACGGTTTTCCCCTTTCCATTCGCGTATGGAGCGATGGAAAAATGAGCCCTTAAATGCCTCAGTGTGTCCAGAATGAGATTTTCATTCTGCAGCGGAGTGTGCGCTAATATGAAACTTCCTGGCATTAAAACTGTATGCCTGGCCGACACTCAAACTTGGGACCTTTGCCTTTCGCGGGCAAATGCTCTACCAACCTGCCGGCGAAAGGCAAAGATCCCGAGTTCGAGTCTCGGTCGGGCACACAGTTTTAAACTGTCAAAAAGCCTCAGTGTGTGCTGTAATTTTCATAATACTGTCTTCTCAGTTCCTTCAGGGGACCTGGTTCTTAATACTTTGTATACAGGCTTCCGTGGATTGGAACTTAACTTCAGTCGCCTGTCAGTTCAGGTGTCTTAGCATATACGTGGAAGTGTATAAGTAATGGACGTGTGTCCGCTGGCGCCTCCGTTTCATGTAAACGTTTACTTTCCACTTTTATTTGACGTACATCCCATACGCCTGAGACTATATTCTCTGGGTGTGTCGCACGAATATTTTATAAACAATGTTCTTTTTACACTGTCTGCGTCTTCCCAACATCTTACACATGAAACCAATGAACACAGACAGTAGTGCTTGTTTTGAGCTGAGGAGCTAATATCAAGACGGACAACTACAAAAGACAATTTTGAAAACGAATTTATTTCGGACGTTTCTGATTGTAAAGTTATCTGGGACAGGGGCTACACAGATCAGCACAACCGTTTCTCACTGGATTAGATTTAATAATTTCACTTAATATATCCGTTTTATTCTGTAAACTATACGTAAAAAATTTAAATGTTGCAGGTGTACATAAAGTATTTCGATATGTAAGTTTTAGTTATACGTAATTATCTACCTTCACTAGACAATATTCTCTGATTCACCAACCGTTCTTTCTTTCGAGTGTAAATTCTTTTCATATTTGTTGGGATATTTCTTTTTACACAGATGTTAATTCCTTACGAATTCTTTTTCCTTGTATAAAATTATTGCTTGTGATAATGTTCCTGTAATGATAATTTGTAAAATGGCAGAAATTATTGTGCACTAATTTTCACGTGGTATTTCCCACCAGGAGTAAAAGTATGATCTACGATTTTAATGGTCGAGTAGCACGATGGCAGTTCATAGTGGAGAGCGAGAAACGGAGTTGCGTTTTTGTTAGGGTTTTTACGAAAGTCTGTAAAAATAAACGTGGAGCTGTTCTATCTTGAACTGTGACATGTAAAAAGGATTGTTAACAGAAATGCTACTCGATATAGTAAAAGGTGAAGTCGGCTTTGAGATATACTGACGCGTGTTGAAAATTGTCGTGGTGTCGGCACGTAATGGTTATATTGTGCAGCTGTTTGATTAATGTTAAACTGGACCATCGGCTATTAAAAGAACAAAAGGAAAGTGGATGTGCTGAAGGAAGCCACACTAGAAGACAGAGAATATGAAGAGCGGCCAGAAGTGTTTCTCCTGGTGAAGATTCGGAAGCAACAAGAACAATGTCGAAAATATTCTGAAAAGATAATGCTGGATAGCATACGTATTAATTTCGAGAAGTTTAATACGAGGACACCCAGGAGTGATGTAGACAAGGAGGAAGCATGAAGAGTTAATTCAGTCAAGCATTAATAAAGTGGTTAAGAACCTATCGTGAATATGGTCAGTGTCGTGTCGTTAGAAAGATTAAAAACATTACGTGGACAAAAGAGTTTCGGAGCAAAGGTAGAATTATTAAATGACTTTAAGGGTTAGCGTGAGGTAAAAATTGTTCGTAAATTTGTGCGTAAACAAAAAAATAAATTTAATATTGTGTGTACTGTCGTGTGTTCTGCTAAAACAGGGGTGGCCGAGAATTCGACTCTTGCGCCATGTCTTGGCGCGTTTCCCCCACTGGCCCCCAAGCTGTCTCAGCATCATGGGGGGCGGGGGAGGAAGGGGTATGGGGAGGGGGGAGGAAACTACGAATGCTCCGAATTTTAAATGGCAGTACAGCCGCACTGTGTACGACTTGGTTTTATATTTCACATTTGTCAGCAACATAAATAAAAAAGAAAACAAATTTTCAGTATTGTTGAATTGTTTTTGACGCCCTGACGACAAACAATTTTTTCCTAGTGCAAACTGTCCGCATAGAGTCAAACGCAGACGATTTCACATCATTTCACACTCAGGTTGCCACGTAATCTTTACTTGTTTAATTTCATAATTGAAATAAATTTGTCTTTCACAGATATACGCTCGTCGAAATATTGTAACAGTTTTGCACTGTCATTATGTAGATGTAGAAGCTACCTGAAGAAAACAATTTATAACACCTGGCAACGTCTTATTCTTGTTTAGTCCAAGTCCACTTAAAATGCAGGATCGGCAATCCATTCTGGATATGCTAATTTCGTCCCTGTTCTCCTTTTTCCTTCATAAATTCTACAGTAGTGAGTTTTAAATCGAAAAATCATTTCAGGCATTCTGCTTGGTTTAACCTATGTACTTTGCAGTCTTATATAAAGTCTCCATATTCTTTGTTTAGTTCCAGTGAAAACTGATGCAACTGACACACTGCTCACGACTTCTGAGATTTTACTATTCATAGCCGGCTGCTGTGGCCGAGCGGTTCTAGGCGCTTCAGTCCGGACTGCTACGGTCGCAGTTTCGAATCCTGCCTCGGGCATGGGTGTGTGTGATGTCCTTAGGTTAGTTAGGCTTAAGTAGTTCTAAGTTATAAAGGACTGATGACCTCACATGTTAAGTCCCATAGTGCTCAGAGCCATTTGAACCATTTTTACTATTCATATCACCAATTTCTGACCGCGATCCAGGGCTGCAAATTGCCAAATGTTTTTGCTCTTCATTGCCAGCTAAATCTTTAAATTCGTTCTTCATGGGTACTGTAATGTCATTTTGTAGCAAATTTAGAGTACTTATCGCTAATGCGATTACGTGCTATATATCGAGAGTCCTCATCGCTCTCTTCTGTCATTCCTATTCGTTTTTAAAGACTTGTGACGGTAGATCGCTAGACTGCCTCTTTTTGTGCAATCAGCCACTGGACCTGTGGACATCATTCATATCATGAACAAATAGCGAAGCGTAAACAGCTCTGACAACTCGATTCTGCAGAACTGAAGAGAGTTGTGCTAACCGAAAATTGCCACGCCGCAATACCAAATGTAATGTCGTCTTGTACCGGGTACTTCTGCGAAGGGTCGAGCAAAGCCCAGTCAGGTCTTGTCTTGGCATGCACGTGGCCTTCACACCCTGCACACGTGGAGTTTGGCATTCCGTGGCTGGCCTTGTGCTAAAGCAACAAGTCATATCCCTTCCAGAAATTTCCTCTCTATTATTTAAAGCTTTTGTTTCTCATCTGACGTAGATTGTGAGCAAGACTTTTATTCATTCAATTTTTGGTGGTATTCGTTAGTAAGTGGTTGCCGAGGGTCGCCATTTGTCAGACTACAACAATCAACTACGACGAGAGAGGAGCAGAGATCACATAACATCTAGCCACAGAATCCTGTGACATCAGGAGTGTTAGGAGGCCTGACAAAAACAGACGAATGTTGCAAACAGAGACCAAACGGGATAGGATCTCCATTGCGGCATATATCCACACTGACAGCTGTGTAAATTAAATCATTAAAGCTTGATAAGACATTTAGATGTGAGAGATACTAGTTACATAAAATAAATTAATTTTGAAAAGATTAATTCTTCAATAAAATCACAGCAAATATAATCAATTCGACTTGTTGATTATAATATAGACTACATAAAGTTTCTGTATCCCAAACGTGTGTAGGAACCGTTTATAACCTCACTAAATTTACTTTTGCCTAGGAGAGACTACAAAACTAGAAACTACAATGCTTCATTGGACTGATAAAAGTAATGCGACACTTTTTTTCTTGGCTTAATTTTCTCATACAAAATTTGGCTAGCATGTAAGTCAGAATAACAATCAGATTAAAATGTTAGCAGCAATCTTCACATACCGTTACGTTCAGCTACAATCGTTTTAAATTTTAATTTACACATTAACCATTGCTTGTAATACCGCGTCGTTAAATTTCGCGACTGATTAACTTTTACCTATATATCCTATTTCACTTAGGTATGTTTGGTGTACCTAAAAGAATGAAAATGTACATGTATCATTTTTTTAAGACATCAGTCTTATGAATGGTTTGATGCAACCCGCCACGAATTCCTCTCCTGTGCCAATCTTTTCAACTCAGAGTATCAGTTGCAACCTATATCCTTAAATATTTGCTGAATGCTTTCCAATCTCTGTCTCCTTCTGCAGTTATTACCCTCTACAATTCCCTTTCGTACCTTGGAAGCTATTCCTTGATGTCTTAACGCATGTACTACCATCCTGTCCATTCTTCTTGTCAGTGTTCCCATGTGCTCCTTTCTTCACCGATTCTACAGAAAATCTCCTCATTCCTTACCTTATTAGCCCACCTAATTTTCAATATTCGTCTGTAGCATAGCATCCCAAGTGCTTCGATTCTTTTCCGTTTAGGTTTTCCCACAGTCCATGTTTCACTACCGTACAGTGATGTGCTCCAAAAGTAGGTTCTCAGAAATTTCTTCCTCAAATTAAGGCCACTGTTTGATTTTAGTAGATTTCTTTGATCCGGGAATAACATTTTTTCCAGTGTTGGTCTCCTTTTTATGTCCTCCTCGATCCGCCTATCAAAGGTTATTTTGTTGCCTAGACAGCAGAATTCCTTAACTTTGTCTGCTTTGTTGTCCCCAATTCCGACGTTACGTTTCACGCTGTTCTCATTTTTGCATGTTCTCATTACTTCCGTCTTTTTTCGGTCTACACTCCGCGTATATTCTGTACTCATTCGACTGTTTATTCCATTCAACAGATTCTGTAATTTATCTTCACTTTACCTCAGAATAGGAATCTCATCAGCGAATATTACTATATTTTTCGTGTCACCTTGAATTTTAATCCCACCTTTTAACCATCCTTTTATTTCCGTCAATTCTTCTTTGATGTATAGATGAATAGGAGGGGCGAAAGACCACGTCTCTCTTAGACCCTTTTCAAAAATGGTTCAAATGGCTCTGAGCACTATGGGACTTAACATCTGTGGTGATCAGTCCCCTAGAACTTAGAACTACTTAAACCTAACTAACCTAAGGACATCACACACATCCATACCCGAAGCAGGATTCGAACCTGCGACCGTAGCGGTCGCGCGGTTCCGGACTGAGCGCCTAGAACCGCTCGGCCACCGCGGCCGGCAGACCCTTTTCAATCCGAGCACTTCGTTCTCGATCTTCCACTCTTATTATTCCCTGTTGATTCTTTTACATATTGTACACTACACGTCTCTCCCTATAGCTGAGCCCTATTTTCCGATGAATTTCGAACATCTTGCTCCACTTGAAACTGTCGAACGCTTATAAGGCATAGGTGTTGAATGTGAGGGCTGTGCTTTAACACAGAACTATTTATCTTAGACATATTGAATCTTGACATCTTGCCACACTCTGAGTAGATTATTAAGAATCTGTTTTCCTTAGGAGATACAGGAGTTCACTGTAGAAGAGAGACGTTGTTTAGCCAGGAGTAACTGTGATTGTTATTTAGTGAGAGAGAGAGAGAGAGAGAGAGAGAGAGGGACGGGTAGAGAGGGGGAAGAGAGGTAGCGAGGGAGGGGTGGGGGATAAGGAAATGGGCAGAGAGAGGAGGGAGGGAGGAGCGCAGGGGGGGGGGAAGAGAGAGACAGAGAGAGAAAGAGAGAGAAAGAGAGAGAGAGAGAGAGAGAGAGAGAGAGGGGTGGTGGGAGTGTATTACGTAAGTTTTATTTCTTAAATATAGATAACAGCAGACTAAATGAAGTATCGGAGAGTGTAGGCTTGCCAATGGCTCATCCACGAAAACTGCATTAGCAATGTTGGAATGCATCTGTTTATGGTTCCGTAGTATTTGAAGTAAGCTGAAAATTTGCCGTGATATTTGAATTTGATTAAGGGGGATAGGACGTCAAACGGGCCGACTTCGAGAAGGAGAGACACCACAGGACATTTTAATTTTCACTGTCTATACTTTTACAATAATACATTGTCAGCATAACCAGGAAGGATTCAGGATTCACACTCACAGCAGTGGAAACTCAAAAACACGAAAAAATAATATTTTTTAAATGTTAATTTCATGATTTTTTTCACTTACTGTTGGCTGCATTTGTTGCTATAGGTACACTTTTCTTCATAAGTAAGAGAGGTGCTTCGATGAATTTTGCACAGCTTCCAAACCATACTTACAGGTGTATGAAACTCTAGAATTTATTTAATCTATGGAAAAATGAATGGGATCTTACGTTTTAAACTTCCTGTTTAGAGAAAACTCGAATTTTATAGTTAATTATCTCAATTTTTACCACAGTTTTTAACAGATTTGGGAAATTCTAGAGTTTCATGCACCTGAAAGTATGGTCTGTATGCTGTGCAAAATTCATCTCTTACTTATGAAGAAAAGTGTACCTACAGCAACAAATGTAGCCAATACCAAGTGAAAAAATGATGAAATGTCACATGTAAAAAAAATTTTTTTTTATGTTTTTGAACTTCCTCTGCTATGAGTGTGAATCCTGAATTCTTCCTGGTCGTGTTGACAAAGTTTTATGTATTTATTTGTAAAAGTATAGACAGTGGAAATTAAAATGTCGTGTGGTGGCCTTTCGTGCTCCAAGTCGGCCCGTTTGACGTCCTACTCTCCTCAAGGGCAGGGCATAATTCTTGAGTTGTTGCTGGAAGCGGTAAACTATCTGCGTTGTGGACGGTGTGAGCCGAAGTCCCCAGCTACACCACCTCTTCTGTCTCTTTGCCAGTAACCTTACCTTTGGTGTGGAAAAAGCACAATTAGTGACGTCAGACGATGAAGAGAATATCGTCTTTTCTCCACACCACTGAAAGTAGTGCACTCAGCTAGCGGTGTGAACAACTGAAGCGTAAACGTTCCGGCCGAGCAGCGAGCAGCGACGTGCCAGCAGCGCCGCTCTGGCGTAAGCACGTCCTTTGATTCATTATTCAGACGTGAGAAATTCCGTCGTGTTCAGAGGAGCACAATTGTAGCTTTTACGAAATTGTTTGTTCATTGGCTGTGACTTTCTGTATTACGAAAAGACTAAAAGGGTCAGTCGCTTCCAGTTGTAAGCTGCTTCCCTAATATCTTCGAGGAGAGACAAAAACTTCATTTTTTGTATTTCATATGAAATTCTGTCGTAAGCTACTCAAATGTTTTCTTTTACTTAATTTGCGCAGTAGGAGAGCACGCTTCAGAAATTTATCACACGATCAAAGACGTATCGCTCGGTGCACAATAGTCCGCTTTATACAATACTGGCCATTAAAATTGCTACACCACGAAGATGACGTGCTACAGACGCGAAATATAACCGACAGGAAGAGGATGCTGTGATATACAAATGACTAGCTTTTCAGAGCATTCACACAAGGTTGGCGCCGGTGGCGACACTACAACGTCCTGACATGAGGAAAGTTTACAACCGATTTCTCATACACAAACAGCAGTTGACCGGCGTTGCCTGGTGAAACGTTGTTGTGATTCCTCGTGTATCGAGGAGAAATGCGTACCATCACGTTTCCGACTTTGATAAAGGTCGGATTGTAGCCTCACACTATTGTGGTTTATCGTATCGCGGCATTGCTGCTCGCGTTGGTCGAGATCCAATGACTGTTAGCAGAATATGAAATCGGAGGGTTCAGGAGGCTAATACAGAACGCCGTGCTGGATCCCAACGGCCTCTTATCACTAGCAGTCCAGATGACAGGCATCTTATCCGCATGGCTGTAACGGATCGTACAGCCACGTCTCGATCCCTGAGTCAACAGATGGAGACGTTTGCAAGACAACAACCATCTGCACGAACAGTTCGACGACGTTTGCAGCAGCATGGACTAACAGCTCGGAGACCATGGCTGCGGTTACCCTTGACGCTGCATCACAGAAAGGAGCGCTTGGGATGGTATAATCAACGACGAACCTGGGTGCACGAATAGCAAAACGTCATTTTTTCGGATGAATCAAGGTTCTGTTTACAGTATAAAGATGGTCGCATACGTGTTTGGCGACATCACGGTGAACGCACATTGGAAACGTGTATTCGTCATCGCCATTCTGGCGTATCAACTTGCGTAATGGTATGGGGTGCTATTGGTTACACGTCTGGCTCACCTCTTGTTCGCATTGACTGCACTTTGAACAGTGGACGTTGCATTTCAGATGTGTTACGACCCGTGGCTCTATCCTTCATTCGATCGCTCCGAAACCCTACATTTCAGCAGGACAATGCACGACCGCATGTTGCAGGTCCTGTACGGGCCTTTCTGGATACAGAAAATGTACGACTGCTGCCCTGGCCAGTACATTCTCCAGATCTCTCACCAATTGAGAACGTATGGCCAAGGGGCCGAGCAACTGACTCGTCACAATACGCCAGTCACTGCTCGTGAAGAACTGTGGTATCGTGTTGAAGCTGCATGGGCAGCTGTACCTGTACACGCCATCCAAGCTCTGTTTGACTCAATGCCGAGGCGTATCAAGGCCGTTATTACGGCCAGAGGTGGTTGTTCTGGGTACTGATTTCTCAAGATCTATGCACCCAAATTGCGTGAAAATGTAATCACATGTCGGTTCTAGTATAATATATTTGTCCAACGAATACCCGTTTATCATCCGCATTTCTTCTTTGGGTAGCAATGTTAATGGCCAGTAGTGTAGGTATCAGTCTTCTGACTGGTTTGATGCGACGCGTCACGAATTCCTCTCCTGTGCCAACCTCTTCATCTCAGAGTAGCACTTGCAACCTACGTGCACAATTATTTTCTGGATGTATTGCAGTTTCTGACTGCCTCTACAGCTCCTCTAATACCACGGAACTCATTCCCAACTGTCCTATCATCCTGTCCCTTCTTCTTCTCAGCATTTTTCACATATTCCTTTCCTCTCTGATTATGCGGAGAACCTCATTCCTTACCGTATCAGTCTTCTAATATTCAACATTCGCCTATAGCACTACATCTCAAATTATTCTATTCTTTTTTGTTCCGGTTTTCCAACAATCCATGTTTCACTGACATACAGTGCTGTGCTTCAAACTATTCATTAAGAAGTAAAATTTTACGATAAAAGTTCAACACAATAATAATGCACAATAAGAAGTGTGCAAAACTGTATTGCAAATTAATGCCTCAGAAGCAAATCGGAGGGAAAGAGGACAAAAAGACAAGTATTAGAATTCGGAACTGTGAACATGTCGTGAAGCAGCGTAACTCACAGTGTGCAGATTACCCGGACTATAAGCATCCAGTACTTAAAAACGGCCCGCATCTCGTGGTGGTGCGGTAGCGTTCTCGCTTCCCACGCCCGGGTTCCCGGGTTCGATTCCCGGCGGGGTCAGGGATTTTCTCTGCCTCGTGATGGCTGGGTGTTGTGTGATGTCCTTAGGTTAGTTAGGTTTAAGTAGTTCTAAGTGCTAGGGGACTGATGACCTAAGATGTTAAGTCCCATAGTGCTCAGAGCCATTTGAACTTAAAAACGAGAGCACTTTGCGACTTCCAAAACATTTTACACATAATTTCAAATCTTTTGCAGACTTTTTCTCGCTGACACGCTCACAACGTAATGAATAGAATTTCCTCATGTGCGGATCCACAGCCTTAATGAATAGTATAAATGATGGAACCATTTTAACCACATAAGCTGTCAGTTTATTGCGTTAGTGCACATACATATAAATTACATTACTGGCTAATGTATGATATTGGTGGTGTGTCACATTTAAACATGTTTGTTGCATTTTATTTGGAGACAGACACATGTGTATGTGTGGGAACGTGTCGATACCCAATAACAAACAACAAACATTTTTTTAAATATGACACAGACATACCAATATCATACATTTGGTAATGGCCTATGGCCGAAACCAGCCAGTAATGTAATTTATAAACATGGTCCCTTAAAGGAATAAACTGACACCCTACAATGGTTAATTTATATCCGTCATTTAGGAATGAAGTTTGTCGCTTGCTAGAAGGAATGCTATGCCACTTCTGGCACACCCTTCACATCAGTACTCGGTTGCTGAGGTCCTAACTTCATGACCCAGTGGAATTTTTCGTATAACTTTATAAATGGCCTTTTGACTTGAATCCTAGTGATGTCACGTTAGATCAACGATCTTGAACATTTGACGTCATCAAGATGGCGTACGGTGGGGAATCTAAAAATGAAAGATGCCAGATGGCAGGAAACTTTTATTCAGGCATTCACAGTGCAAGATGGCAAGATGACTCCGGGGAAGCATTTTTCAGCCAATAGCAATGCAGCATATTTTGTCATGCGTGCCATATTCAAAGGTATTAACAGCAGTATCATACAGCGCTATTTATAACAACAAATTTCATAAGCTAACAAGCACGCATGCACACACACACACACACACACACACACACATACACACACACACACACACATATCTCGGCTGAACTCTCAAAAATGTTTCTCTGTATCATATTCGAAAGTATTTATCCGCCGGCCGAAGTGGCCGTGCGGTTAAAGGCGCTGCAGTCTGGAACCGCAAGACCGCTACGGTCGCAGGTTCGAATCTTGCCTCGGGCATGGATGTTTGTGATGTCCTTAGGTTAGTTAGGTTTAACTAGTTCTAAGTTCTAGGGGACTAATGACCTCAGCAGTTGAGTCCCATAGTGCTCAGAGCCATTGGAACCATTTGAAGTATTTATCCAAACAATTATATAAACGGTGAACTTGCAGCAGTTCCACACTTAAAATTACTTCACATACCATTAAAATAAAACAACCAATCACAGGACAGCCATCTTGGCCGTGTTCAAAACTATCTGTACTGTCTGAAAACTCTTCTTTGCGAGATGTTCAGAAGTATTTGTCCAAAAAATTTTGTTAATCAGTTTCCTTACAAGTGCAAATTCCGGTTTCTGTGCCACACATGGTGTAAGGAACAATGGAGCCAGATATCAATTATTTTCCATATTTAAATTATTCTATGATGTTTCTCAACTGTCACAACGCAGGCAAGCAGGCATCAGCAATACTGAACTCGCTGACTTACCGTTTACCTTGTTCTGCCAAGTCTTGTCTTGGTGACACCTAATGCATTTGTCTCTTGGCTCACCGTAAATGACACATATGTCTTGTTGCAGGACACACTTGCGCGCTACTGCTGATATATTGTATTGTTTTGTATGAAACGGGGAACCTAGAAACGTTTGAGAGGGTAAGTACCGCCATAGCCCTCAGTGGTTCACAACCCCACAACAGGCCACAGCAGTCCACACACGCCACCGCCGCCCCAACCGAACCCAGGTTTATTGTGCGGTTCGGCCCCCAGTGGACCTCCCCAGGAACGTCTCATACCAGCGGAGTGTTACCCCAGATGTTTGCGTGGTAGAGTAATTATGGTATACGCATATGTGGTAACGCTGTTTGCGCAGCAATCATCAACTCAGTGTAACTGAGGAACCAGCCAGCATTCGCCGAGGCAGATGGATGGCTGCCTTAAAAACTATCCACAGGTTGGCCAACACACCGGACCTCGACACTAATCCGCCGGGCGGATTCGCGCCGGCACTGCTTCCCGCTCGGGAAGCAGTGCCTTAGACCGCGCAGATAGCCAGGCGGGCACTGCTTGTATAACCTAAAAGATTATAGTCGAGTTGACAATGAGAATTACCAAAGCAAACAATCGTAGTCCTACTTTTAAATTCAATAAAAACTCGTCTGTAATACCGAAATCAAAGTCAGTCAAGCATTATAGTGACTTCATCCAAGGGTTTTAACTTCATCTTGCAGTACAAAATGTTTCGCATCTTCTGCTGATAATTTAAATTATGCTGTTACACATTGGAGACCACGTGACACTTCAGTGACATAGCATACTGAATAGCAGATGGTGACTGCCATTGCCCGAATCATGGTGACTACCATTGTCTGAAGTGATGACCGCCATTACCCTAAACAGTGACTGCCATAACCACAACCATGTATATCACCTTGACCCCAAACACATGTGGTGATTTCCATTACGCCGAATGGTGACAATCATTACCCTGAATAGTGATTGCTATTAACCAGTCGTGTATGTTTCAATAACACTCCAGCATATACCCTAATAGTTTTGTTATGGATGTTGACTAGTGACACGATGTTTGACAAAAGAACGATTGATGTCTCTACGATGGCCACGTTGTGGCTGGCTGTTTCATTTTAGCGGCCTGTAAAATACTTTTAGATATGGAAATACTGCAAGCTACATCCTTGAATATTCCATTTAAAGAATTCTCCACAATCATCATCTTGCCTTTCTAGCCGGCGTGTATGTCTGATTAATCTAAAAATTTCCCATTAAGCCCATCTTAAAATTTTCACTATTCCCGCCATTGCTTCTTTGGATTTCCCACCTTCCGACATCTGTAGTTCTTTCATTTTCTGACATTTTGATAACTTCATATATTCATTATAATAACGTGGTATCAATAGCCGTTATTTTGATATTGTTTTATTAGACAATCAGTTTGGACGTTCCAGTCACATCATCTACATGTCTGTCGCATAAATCACACAAAGTACCACTCTTGCATGGATAAATCAAGGCACCAACTTTTTTACTTACTCACGATCGATAGTGGGCGTCAACCAGGTGAAAGATGGTTGGAAACATGCACCGCGCCACCGGACGCAGGTCTGTGGTAGCAGTGTTACGCAATGGAGCACATTTGTGTGGTATTTCACGGAACGTGTGATGGTACTCGCACGCACCGTGGCAGCTGTGAATACTGGTGCGAACCACCTGCAACCCTTCCTACTTGATGGGTGTCCTGAAGCCGATGGCATCTTCTAGCAGGACAACTGTCATCGTTATGAGACCACAGTGCTCCAGTGCTACAGTGGTTTTGAGGGATATGACAGGGAATTCTCATCCGTCAAATTCTTCTGATCAGAATAGAATGGAATACATGTGCAACATTATATGGTGACAGTTCCACGCCCAGAAACTACTGGCCCGTTATCTTCGGGAATTTCTTGAGGAGTGCACACACACCAGATGTCACATTCCCGGAAACCTACCAGGGAATTGTCGCATCCGTGTCACACAGAGTCGCAATTATACGAGAGCTGTCCAGAAAATAAGTTACGATTGATCGCGAAACGAAAATCACAGTGAAAATCAGAAATGTTTCATTTGTAGCAGTTAGCTACACCTTTCAGCTACTTCTCTACGTAGTCGCCGTTCTGACTCAGACATTCGTCGTAGCGTTGTACCAACTTTCCAATACCCTCATCATAGAAGGCAGACGCCAGTGCTTTCCGCCAATTCTCTACGCTGGCCTAAAGCTCGTTGTCTGTGCCAAAATGTTGTCTTCATAGCCAGCCATTCGTTTGAGCAGAGATGAAACTCAGTGGGAGACAATTACGGGCTGTATTGTGGGTAACCAAACATTTCCAATTGAAACGATGCAGGAACATCTTCATTGCGCCTGCAGAATTAGGCTGAGAATTGTCTTGAAGAAGAAGCCGCACGATAGTTCTGTAATGTTGGTTGCATAGCTTCAGGGGAAAATTCTCACCAGGCCCTCGTACTTGGCGGGAGACACTATTTTCTATAACATCTTTACGCGCTCACTAAGAGCTCAGGAATGAAAAGAGCGACATAATTCTACCTAGAGTCATACTAGCGACACTGCCCAACACATCTTTGCAAAGTTTTATCGGATTTTCACAGTCGTTTCCATTTCGTGACCGATCGTAACTTACTTTCTGGACAGCCCTCGTGTTGCACTCCAAAGCTGAGCCAACGTGCTACATGTTTTGGCTCATTAGGGTATCTGAGACATTGTCGTCATTCTGCATTCGAAATGACAGTGAACTTCCCAGGAATTACAAAAGAAGTAGTAACCAACATTACAGATATAAAAAGATCGGCCGGCCGCGGTGGTCTAGCGGTTCAGGCGCTCAGTCCGGAACCGCGGGACTGCTACGGTCGCAGGTTCGAATCCTGTCTCGGGCATGGATGTGTGTGATGTCCTTAGGTTAGTTAGGTTTAAGTAGTTCTAAGTTCTAGGGGACTGATGACCACAGATGTTAAGTCCCATAGTGCTCAGAGCCATATGAACCATTTGAACCATAAAATGATCACTTGAAGCAATATTTTATGCTACCTCCAGAACGCCCACTGAATCGTCTGATTTTCGTGTGTGGGTGAGGTTCTAAATAAAACACAGGGATCTTCCGGGTCATTTGGATTGTTTATCAGTTCTTTGGGATTCGCTGTTTACCGTCCATTTGTTGCGACCGCGACCTTTCGTGACGACCGCAAATCGATGTCAACACTGCTTATTCATGAGGCAATCAAGAGTTCGATAGAGACAGTTGCTGCCTGTAAGACATCCTCAGCTTCATCACACTGACCCTCTTCATACGCACCAGGAAGGCTGAGGACTATTCAGATAAACTTTAAGGAATTACCCGAATGTGACGGAAATCGGTAGATGTGATGTACGTGTACAAACAAACAAATCATTACAGTTGCAGAAAAATTCGGTGATTTATTCAGGAGATAGAGCTTCACAGATTGACCAAGTCAATGACACGTTAATTCACCTCTGGCCCTTATGCAAGCAGTTATTTGCTTCTCGTTGGTTGATAAGCGATACTTCCTTCGTGGGGGGGGGGGGGGGGGAGGGCTACACTCATTTAAATTTTTTGAATGAAGTTTCGCTCATTTGACTCTTAATTGTTCGTTTATTGTACACAATCGTGATTGCGGCTTTCTAGCAATTCTCAAATGAATGTTGTACTGTTAAAATATATCTCATCGGTTGGATGTCCTCGTGAGGGATATAGTGCCAAATTCTGTCCAACTGGCGCATTAGATCGTTAAAATTCCGAGATGCCCATTGAGCCGTGGCGGACCGGTGCCAGTTATATCGTTGTGATCGATTTTGGAGGTTACATGTGATCTTTGGATATCGTGTGACTTTCTTCCGGGTTGATGGGCTTCAAGAGTCGGCCGTGAGCTTTCGAAAGAACAACTTTGAGAGACTTGGGACGTCTCCGGAGAAAGGAGTGTCGACTGCGATCGTGTGTGCCCTATCACCGTGATATACCGCACAGCTGTATTGGTCGGCAAGTCTGTGTTTTGGGGCAGCTCGGAGATCCAAGTTTCGTGATTTCTATTAGGGGAAAGGTCCCTGAAGTAAATGGGTTACGCTGCAGGAGCCGCTGAGTTGTGCTGTGTACAAACATCAAGTACGTTGGCCGTTAGTGTATGTGGCTGAGCGACGTGTTAAGAGGCGTTTCACTTGCTAGATGACTTTTAAACTTACACAGCCGTTAATCGAAAGGTATGTGGATGAGCTCCATGTGAGCTGGTCAAATGTTGGCTTCGCAGTGAGGTCTTAGTTGTAACTGTACTGGTTGTTCTCTGATTATTAAGGGTATTAAGTGACTGAAAACTGCATGTAAGTGATATTACTATTATCGGTGAACCGTCCTTAAATGGTTTCAATTTAAAGGTCAGTGACTACTGTGGACGGAACATTTTGTAGATGATGCGTGCATGTCTGATGAAAGGATTCTGCCCTGTATTTTTGTGTGTGTTTCAGAGAGTTGCAATAGTCCTGCGTTTGTCACAAGCTGCTGTAAGCGCCAACGCCTTGGCGGGGAGTGAGGTGTAACCCGCAGCCTAGGTCCTGCTGTGTTTACGTAACCCTGCCATGGCTGGATTGCTTTGGGCGAAGACCCCATGCCTAAAGTTTAATACATCTTTCCTTTCCACCAAGACGGGTAAGACGCATTTTGTAATTTGATTGTGATTTTCTGATGTTTAAGCACATGTTTTTTTTTTTTTGTTTTTTTTTTTTTTTTTTGGGTACATAAAGAGGGATCTGCAACTAAGTAAAAGTTAGCAAATGGTTCAAATGGCTCTGAGCACTATGAGACTTAACATTTGAGGTCATCAGTCCCCTAGAACTTAGAATCACTTAAACCTAACTAACCTAAGGACATCACACACATTCATACCCGAGGCAGGATTCGAACCTGCGGCCGTTGCGGTCCCCCTGTTCCAGACTGAAGCGCCGAGAACCGCTCAACCACATCGGCCGGCAAACGTTAGCAAATAGGTGTAAAGTAATTAAATTCTCTCTATTGATTGTCATGTAATTTTGGGCTAATTGCAGTGATCTGTCTCTGTAGTAATAGACAGTCCTCAGTGTTTTTTGAGCCGATGTCACATCTCTATTTACAGTGTGTAATCACGTAAGTGTAGTACTAAGTGACTGCTGCATTGTACTGAAGATTGTGGCAATCTTTCTTGCTTCTGTTACATGTCCATGTTCTAGTGAATTGTGGCTAACCACGTGAGTTTTAAGTGTTGTTTGGGCCGTGTTGGGCCCTGTAGTAACCAAATACATTTAAGCGGCTGGCCCACTCTGATAGGAACTGCAGTGTCAGCTGTAAGCTTTTGTTAAGTGTGGCCGGGCGGAGGGGCCGAGCGGTTCTTGGCCCTACAGTCTGGAACCGCGCGACCGCTACGGTCGCAGGTTCGAATCCTGCCTCGGGCATGGATTTGTGTGATGTCCTTAGGTTAGTTAGGTAAAAGCAGTTCTAAGTTCTAGGGGACTGATGACCTCAGCAGTTAAGTCCCATAGTGCTCCGAGCCATTTGAACCTTTTCTTAAGTGTGGTGAATCCACGGCAATACCTTGTTTTCTAGTTGTTCCTTAACTGATTTCACATTCATTTTATGGTTGTACTTCTTGGGTTCTGATAACTGTCTTGTTTTAATATGAACTTATACTAAGTAACTGCTGCATTCTACTGAAAATTGTGGGGAATTATCTGAAAATTAAGTGTGTGTAAATCAAAGTATGACTACCATCGCCATCCCGTTTACCGTCCTGATAATAGTTGCGGTATGGATTGTGCAAGTTAGTATTAAAGGCGCCACGTACCACCCATAATGCTCCAAACGTTCTTAAGTGGGGAAAGATCTGGCGATTTTCCTGGTCAAGGTATGCCTTGCACGCACATTCACAAGCAGTAGAGACTCCGTTGTGTCGGGAGGGCATCATCTTATTGCAACCCAAGTCAAGGATGGCTTGCCGTGAAAGGCAACAAAACGGGGCGTAGAATGTCGTCGACGTATCGATGTAATGTAAGGACGCCGCGAAAGAAAACCGAAGGAGCCCCGGTATGAAAAGAAACACCAGCCCAGACCATCACTCCTGGTCGTCAGGCCGTATGCCGGGCCTCACTTCTGTCCATGGTGTCTCCAGAAACGTTTTCATCCTGGAATCTCTTTGTCTGGAGTATAGATGTCTTGGGTGATGAGTCCCGCTTCGAACTGAGGCCCGATGCCACCAAAGACGTGTCTCGAGACGCTCCAGGCAGCGTCGGATTATCAACCTGACTCCAGCCCGCCGTGTGGCCCGACAAACAGGTTTGACGGTCTCGAGTGGCATTTCTTCATACCAGGACGCCTTTGGTTGTCATCCGCTGAACACTTACACCACGGAGGTACAGCGCCAATATCCCGAGACTCGTTTTCTTGACCTCAAGGTAAGCCATCTTGGCCTTACATTTAGTAAGATAATACCCGTCCGCACATGGCGAGAGAGTCTGCTTCTTGCATTCGTGTTTGCCAAACCATACCTTTGCCAGCAAGGTCACCGGATCTCTCCCCAGTTAACAAACGTTTGGAGAGCTAAGCACAGGGCCCTCCAACCATCTCGGAATTTCAATTATCTAACGCGCTATTAGGACAGAATTTGCCTCGATACCCCCTGAAGATGGACCAACAACTTTATCAATCAATTTTAAGAAGAATAACTGCTTGCATAAGGGCCAGAGGTGGACCAACGCGTTACTCCCATGCTCGATATGTGAAGCTCTTTCGCTTGAATAAGCCATCGAATTTTTCTGAAATTGTAATCACTTGTTCGTCTGTATATGTCTATCACACCTAGAAATTTCAGCGATTTCCACCCTATTCGGAGAGTTCCACTTTGATGCGTCTTTTTATATATTGGTATTTTCCGTACTTGCAAGTCTTTTCTGCATTCCATGAGATGCTGGAGAATTATATGAACGTCGAAACGCACAGTGCTTGACAAGAAAAGTGTAGCAAGCAAAAGGCAAGGTCAGATGTCAATGTAACTTCGTGTATGTCCACACAGCGTTGGCAGGTATGCAGATAACTAAAGTTGAAATTCTGTGTGACACATAGACTGGTCACTTGAGTGTATATGTCTTGTTCCTGTTTAACGTTGTTATCAGCACTGGTAGGATTTTAGAGGGGCGTCAACTGATTCTGCTGTGGAGTGCTCGCTGCGGAGGATAAAGACGCCGCGTCGCAGTGTGAGACAGCGTTATCAGCACCTGTAGTTTTGACACCATCTCACCAGCTAGTCGAATGCTGAAGTATCAGATGTGGCGCATTCCGGTGTGACAGTAGCCCTAAATTGGACTGTATGAGAATGTGAGGACAGGTATACTCGTCATTAAGGTTGTGAGCGACTAAGTGTGACCACAAAAAGGGAGGATAGCCCATACTGTGCAACAAGCAACCTCTTTACATCTGCGCCTGCCATCACACAACAAGCAATGGACTCCCAGCAATATTCATTGTCATCCCACACCACTGATCGGAGCCGGCCGGAGTGGCCAACCGGTTCTAGGGACTACACAGTCTGAACCGCGCGACCGCTACGGTCGCAGGTTCGAATCCTGCCTCGAACCCACTATTTCACCCCTACAAGGCTGAATTTATAAAAATGTCGAAATAGCTATTTCTTTATTTCTGACCGTGAAACCGAATTCCAATTTTCATAGGTCTAGCTTCAAAATTGCCTTTGTAGCGACAGTTTTGAAAAAGCCCTTGATCTCCTATTTCACCCTTTAAGGTTGGAATTTCGAAAATCCCTTCTTAACTGACGCATACAGTATAAGATCCACACCTTCTCCTAATTTCTACCCTTATCTGTTTGCGATGGACGATGATGAGTCAGTCACGACATTGCCTGATATGTACAGAGGTAGAAAAGATAGAAATGATATGTGACATCACCGTCAATAAAAATGGCTATTTCCAGCTGAACACAGCGTGGAATCGGGCCATAGCAAGACAAAGCAAAAGCGGCAGATGCGGTACGAAACCATACAGCCGGTAGCACAGCCGTATAAGCAAGAAGGCAGCAATCTCACGTTAGCCAATTATCGCTTGACAAGGTCTGAGGCGCGCTCACCCCAAAAAAAAGAAAAAAGAAAAAAAAAGAAAAATAAATAAAATAAAAAGCAAAAAAAGTTTCAAATGGCTCTGAGCTCTACGGGACTTAACATCTGTGCTCATCAGTCCCCTAGAACTTAGAACTACTTTAACCTAACTAACCTAAGGACATCACACACATCCGTGCCCGAGGCAGGATTCGAACCTGCGACCGTAGCGGTCACGCGGTTCCAGACTGAAGCGCCTAGAACCGCACGGCCACACCGGCCGGCCTCGCCCAAAAGACCGACAACCCACACTGACTAAACACATGGTCATAGCCTGGTGCTCCACATTTGGGACACAGTATAGCAACGTAGTATGTACCTGTGGTCTACGGGTTAGTATACCCTCACTGTGCGCCGATCTGGCAGCCCTGCGTGTGTCGAACTTCAGTTTACTCTGTCTACTGTGTGCATCGGTCGATATCACATCGCTCTTGCCTAGAGGAGTTCGTTTGTGTTTGTCTTCTGACATCGGCATTCTCTGCCGGCGCTCTGATGTCCGTCGAATCTCCCTAGAATATTCCTCGTCGGGGTACAGCAAGTTTCAGTTTTGACACGAGTACACTTCATATGTATCAGGACTCTCTAGAAATTCGCGGTTAATGGGTTGATACGATTGGAGTTACATCTGAACAGACAGATACTGCTTATTTTGTTTCGGATCTGTATGCAATTTTTTGTGAAGTTTCACGAACCCTTGCAAGTAGACTGGGTTCTCTCTCGGGTTATTTCTCAGGTGGTGTTTACACAGTCTAATGGTTCCTTCTTGTAAATGCAGCGACCGAGTACATTTCGGTTGGAGTTTATAATCTTCCACCCGAAGTGGAAGATTCACTTCTTACGACGGCGTTGCTTCCTTATGGCATCGTTCGGCATATCAAGCGGGAACGCTGGTCTGCTCACCGCCGCTTGCAATGTCACAGTGGTATCCGAACCGTAGAAATGTATGTTCGAAAGAATATTCCTTCATGCCGGAATGTTTGTGGTTACCGAACTCGTGTTACGTATGCAGAACAAGAAGGAACCTACTTCTTTTATAATGAAAGTGGCCATCTCTGATCGAGTTGTCCTCTGCGTGATAATGAAAAACCTTGTCCATTGACATTACGTGAGTTAGTATCTTCGCAACCTGCTGTCAGTACTTCTCCAGCTGTAGAAGACATTGGGGAGACATTTATTTGCCCCCCCCCCCACGCCACCACCACCACTCCGATCGACTTTCAACCGTTGCCGTCACATTCAGATGTGGCACCGGTAGCACAATTTAAACTCCGGTGGAGTCAGGGTGGTGAAGATTTTGAAGTCACCCATCCGCAACCTCACATCTCCGAGGAGGTGGTGAGGGCAGGGTACTTCTCCCAGTGGTGATGCTATGAATACTGACGATAATTACGGTTCCTATTTCGGCAGGGATGACGAGACTGTTTCTGTTGACGTTGAAATGAATGTTGCATCTTTCCTCCACCTGTAGGAACGCCTATTCCCGTGGGTCCGGATGATTTGACGGAGTCATTGTCTGCTTTTCTGCCCATAAAGAGTTCGAATGAAATGCGGCCCCTTCCTCAATCTCATATGATGGAGCAACACGTTACTGCGGAATCTCTTCTAGTAGTCAGATGATGTAGCCAGCTTCAGACGCTGCTTTGTCTGTCTCTTCTTTATATAATGATGATGATGATGATAATGTTTATCGCTCCTGGTGGTGTTCCTCACTTTCTGTTGAGTGGAATGGGGACACTTACATCGCTGCAGCGGACCTTGATGAGGCTCCTGCACATCCGCGTTAAGAAGTCATGTTGTCGCGGAGTCGTGTGAAACAACATTTGCAACCTGAGTGCGCTGCGTCGCGGCGAGAAAAACAGAGCATGGAATCTGCACCTTCGAATGGAGAGGCTCCATATATACCGGTTCTGTGGACAGTGGGACGTGATGAATATTTTTTTTTCTAGTTCTACTTCCATATCTTACATGTGTTAACTAATGCAGGTGCATCTGTTTCTTTCCCTAAATGTTAACAGGATAAGCTGTTCGTTACGGCTTGATGCGTTACGACAGTTTATTTATGATTCTCAAGCTGATTTGTATTTTCAAGATGTGCTATTTGACGTGTTTTGTCTTACTAGATATAATATGTCTTTTAATGTTGCGACAGAAAGCTCTACTGGCGTGGCAGTGTTTTATAGGGACTTGGGAACGCTGGTCAACGATGGACAACGGTAGGGATACTGGGTGTTATTTTTATGGTCTCGCCTTAATTTTTCCTTATGCTAGATCTGGATCTGGTAGCAGATATTACAGATCGCGCGTTTATAGGAAAGGTACCATTTATTTACCTCGTTAAAACCCGAGAGACATTCTGATGGCCCTCTTTTTATCAATCTTAGTTTTGTCGTGTTCTTCTTTTTGTTGCTTTTTATTACTGAAATGCCTTTTATAAGTTATAAGCTCATTACAGACTTCAACTATTGTATTATTACATTATTGACATAAGCGACATCTGGCGAACTTACAACACAAACTTCTTGTGGCTACTGTACGGTTGGTTGGTTGGTTGGTTGTTTAAGGTTAAAGGGACCAAACAGCAAGGTCATCAGTCCCTTGTTTCAAATAGACTCCATTCTGCTAACGGGACATCTCAGAAAAGTCAGAACAATAAAACGGAAAAAGGGGAAACGTAAAAGGGCAGTCACGTTGTCAATAGTAAAAACAAATGAGGGAAGTTGGCAAGAGAACGAACCCAACACTATGCTGAAGCAGCATAGGCAAGACCACCTGTGACTTAAAAGGTACAACTGCTATAATGCAGAAAGTACGTATGGGAATAGAAAAACTAACCAAGCCTTAAAAAGAAGAGGTAAAAACAGAGTAAAAGGGAAGGAAAAGAGGATTCCGGTCAGGGAGGGGAATCGGGAATCTCTGAACACTGCCTACAGTGGGAGACACCCAAACACTCACCGCCCTGCCCCAACACCAGAGGGAGATTAAAAACTTTAAAACTGAGAATAAAAACCGCTCTCCCGGAGGAAACCTAGAACCAGAGAGACCATCCGGGAATCGTCAGCCAACATCAAAGGTAAAGTGTGGGGGAGTCTGTACTTAGCACGCAGAGCCAAAAGAAGGGGGCATTCAACCAAAATGTGGGCCACTGACTGGAAGGCTCCACAACCACATAGCGGGGGTGGCTCATCACGCAAAAGGAAACCATGGGTCAGCCTGGTATGGCCAATGCGGAGACGACACAGTGTGGTCGAGTCCTTGCGGGAGAGGCGAAAGGAAGAACGCCATGGGCCTGGATTCACCTCAATGGCACGAAGTTTATTAGACAGTGGAGTAGCCTCCCAAGAATTGGCCCATGACTGTGCAAAGTGGGATTTGATGTGAAGCCGTAAATCCGCTGCAGGAGGGGCGACAGAAAACGGGGGGTAAGTAACTGCTCCCCCAGCCAAACGATCAGCGAGCTCATTACCCGGGATACCCACATGGCCCGAGACCCATAGGAAGTCAATGGAACAAGCAGCACGGTGAAGATCAGCAAGATGGTCATGGATGGCAGAGACCAACGGATGGCGCGAAAAACACCGGTCAATAGCAAGAAGGCCACTCATCGAGTCCGTACATAACAAAACGCGGTTTTGTTGGGATTGTTTAATAAAGGTAAGGGCCCGGGAAATTGCCATCAATTCCGCAGTAAACACCCCACATGAGGGTGGCAGTAGATGATTTTCCGTTCCAACAAAGGACGTGAAGGCATACCCAACATGATCAGCAGATTTAGAGCCATCAGTGTAAAATACAACAGCATCCCGAAACTCCCATAAAATTTGGCGGAAAAAGGAACGGAACACCACTGGGGGGATGGAATCTTTCGGACCGCGGCGGAGATCCATCCGAATTCGAGGCCGAGGAACTAACCAAGGAGGGGTGGAGGGGAGGGAGCGAGGAAGACAGGACAAAGAAGGAAGCCGAAAATCACGGTTAAGAGACGCAAGGCGCAGTCCAACCGGTAAACCTGCCCGAGGGCGGGAATCAGGCGGGGGACGTCTATGGTCTGGGAATAGGATAGAATAGGAAGGATGAGCGGGATAAGAACGGATAGTAAGGGCATAAGACACCAGAAGCTGGGACCGCCGAACAGAAAGGGGGGGGATCCCAGCTTCAACCAGGAGACTATCAACAGGGCTAGTAGGGAAGGCACCGGTGGCCAAACGGATACCACGATGGTGGACCGGATCCAGCACGTGCAGCGTGGAAGGAGCAGCTGAACCATAAACTTGACAACCATAGTCCAAACGTGACAGAACTAGAGCACGATAAAGACGGAGGAGGAGGGAATGGTCCGCACCCCAAGAGGAGTGGGCAAGGAAGCGAAGGACATTGAGTTTACGGAAACATCCTACCTTCAGGAGTCTGATATGGGGCAGCCAAGTGAGCTTGTTGTCGAAAAGAAGACCTAGGAAACGAAACTGTGGAACCACAGGCAAACTTTGTGCAGCGAGATAGAGCTCTGGATCAGGGTGGACCGTAGTACGGCGACAGAAGTGGACCACCCGCGATTTTAAAGGAGAGAATTGAAACCCGTGTGAGAGGGTCCATGCAGAGGCACGTCGTATAGCCACCTGGAGCTGCCGTTCTGCAGATGGCATCGAGGAGGAACTAACCCAAATGCAGAAATCATCCACATACAGGGCAGGGGCGACCAAGGGACCGACAGAGGCCACAAGTCCATCGATAGCAATGAGGAAAAGAAGGACACTCAAGACAGAACCCTGTGGGATGCCCGTCTCCTGGGTCCGTGGAGAACTAAAAGCAGTACCAACTCGAACTCTGAATGACCGATGGATCAGGAACTGGCGGATAAAAATCGGGAGTGGGCCCCGAAGACCCCACTGATGAAGGGTTAGTAAGATGTGATGGCGCCAGGCCGTGTCATAGGCCTTGCGAAGGTCAAAAAACACTGCAACCAAATGGCGGCGCTGGGAAAAAGCCTGCCGAACTGCGGATTCCAAGCGAAGTAAATGATCGATTGGAGATCGTCCCTCTCGAAAGCCACACTGGTAAGTGGACAATAGATCCCGAGATTCGAGGACCCAAGTGTGCCGACGGGCTACCAGCCGTTCAAGTAACTTACAACCAACATTGGTCAAACTAATTGGCCGATAGCTGTCAACAGATAGGGGGTTCTGACCAGGCTTAAGGACAGGAACCACAATGCTATCCCTCCACTGAGAAGGGAAGTCACCCTGGAGCCAGATACGGTTAAACACCCGAAGAAGATGGTGCCGTTGTGGAGCACTGAGATGTTGAAGCAGCTGGTTATGAATGGAATCTGGGCCAGGGGCCGTATCGTGAGAAGAAGATAGAGCAGAAAGAAATTCCCATTCAGTGAAAGGTTCGTTGTAAGATTCTGACTCACAAGTGGTGAAACATAAGGTGACAGCTTCAGCCTGCTGTTTTTGATGAAGGAAAGCAGCTGGATAGGAGGCCGACGCTGATGCCACTGCAAAATGGGTCGCAAGATGTTCTGCGAGAACTAATGGGTCCGTACAAATGCCATCTGGGAGGTGAAGGCCTGGGAGGGTGGACTGCCGATGGCAACCTTGGAGAGAGCGAAGTGTAGCCCATACCCGTGACAGAGGGACAGTGGAACCAAGGGAAGAAACGAATCGTTCCCAACATATCCGTTTGCTCTGTTTGATTAAATAACGGGCTTTAGCGCGAAGGCGCTTAAAGGTAGAAAGGCTGGCTACAGATGGGTGCCTCTTAAAGTGTTTCAAAGCTCGACGGCGATCACGGATGGCAATGGCAATGGCCGTACTCCACCACGGGACTTGCCGACGACGAAATTGTCCAGATGAGCGCGGGACAGCAAGGTTAGCAGCGCGAACAATCGCGTCAGACACGTCACGTAGGACGTCATCAATACAACCCGACAAAGAGGGAGAAAACTCGACCTGTGCAGTATATAGAGGCCAATCGGCGCGGTGGAAAGACCAACGAGGTAACCTCTCCATCGGGGAGCGGGAAGGGAGCGTGATAATCAACGGGAAATGGTCACTATCACAAAGGTCGTCATGTGGCGACCAGTGTAATGAAGGGAGGAGAGAGGGAGAAGAAAGAGAAAGATCAATGGCAGAAAAGGTACCATGACCAGCACTGAAATGAGTAGGGGAGCCATCATTAAGAAGGCACAGGTCGTGGTCTGCAATAAATTGGTCTATAAGAAGACCTCGTCTAGATGGAAAGGCACTGCCCCACAAAGGATGATGAGCATTAAAATCCCCAAGGAGGAGGAAGGGAGGAGGAAGTTGCTGAAGAAGGGTGGTTAAGGCAGCAGGTGTAAGAGTCCTGTCAGGAGGGAGATAAAGATTGCATACTGTGACTGCAGAGTCTAAGTGGACCCTAACAGCAACCGCTTCCAATGTAGTTTGGAGAGGAATCCACGTGCTAGCAATGTCTGTACAGACCAACGTACAAACGCCACCAGAAGCCCGCAAGGGTCCGACCCGATTTCGACAGAAAACACGGAACCCACGGAGGGTCGGTGAGTGAGCATCAGTAAAATGAGATTCCTGGAGAACCACACAAGCTGCTGAGTAGGACGAAAGAAGGGATTTCAATTCCGGAAGGTGACGATAGTAGCCATTACAATTCCATTGGAGAACCACAGAACGATGGTTTAAATGAGGGCTGAACACGCTAAATCCAGTCATACCGCCGGGTGCCCACCCGTCACCGACAAGGAGGGGGCGACATCCATAAACGACAGGTCAGAATCCGGTTGTGAAGTCGGGGAAGGGACCTCCGGTGACACCAGAGGCTCTTTGTCCCGGGAGTTATGTTTCTTCTTCTTTTCAGGCTGAGATCGAGGAGGGCTGTGTGGCATAATGGAGCCAGCTGCAGCAAGATCAGGAACAGAAAGAGACCGGGCGACCTGGGGGCCGATAGACCGCGGCTCTCGCGGTCGCCGCGCTGCAGCAGACCTTTGACCTGGAAGGTGCCGGGAAGGGGCATCCCGGGAGAGGCGCCCTTGACCGGCAGACGCCGAAGGAGTGGGACACTTCTCCGGCTGGGGAGGGGGAGCAGCGCCCAGAGGAGAAGGTGTGGGAGCCGCAGGGGAGGGGGGAAGGAGAGGGGTCCGGGATGGGGGTAAGGAAGGGGGAGGAAGGGATGAAGATGTAACCAAGGCGTAACTAGATGTCATGGACACAGGGTGCAATCGTGCATATTTCTTACGGGCCTCTGTGTAGCTTAAACGATCAATGGACTTATACTCCTGTATCTTTTTTTCTTTCTTATAGACTGGGCAATCTGCTGAACGTGGAGAATGACTACCATAACAATTTACACATACAGGAGGGGGAACACAGGGACTCCCCTCATGGAGTGGACATCCACAGTCACCACAGAGAGGGTCCTGGGAACAGCAAGAAGACATGTGGCCAAAACGCAAGCACTTAAAACACCGCATAGGAGGTGGGATGTACGGCTTCACATCACAGCGATAGACCATAATCTTAACTTTCTCAGGAAGGGTATCCCCTTCAAAGGCCAGGATAAAGGCACCAGTATCAATACGATTATCTTTAGGACCCTTCTGAACACGCCGAACAAAGTGAACACCCCGCCGTCCGAGATTGTCCCGAAGTTCCTCATCAGTTTGAAGGATGAGGTCTCTGTGAAAAATCACACCTTGTACCATATTTAGAGACTGGTGAGGGGTAATGGACACGGGTATTGTGCCAAGATGGGTACAGGCACGAAGGGCCGCAGATTGGGCAGCCGAAGCAATTTTTTATCAGCAACGAACCTGACCGCATCTTGCTCAGGGAGTCCACTTCGCCGAACTTGTCTTCAATGTGTTCCACAAAGAATAAAGGTTTGACACTGGTGAAAGTATCTCCATCAGTCCTGGTGCAAACTAGATAACGGGGGAAAGGTTTTGCCCCTAGACGACGGGCCTGACCCTCCTCCCAGGGGGTAGCCACAGAAGGGAAGGCCGAAGGGGCAAGAGAAGCAGCACTTGAGGAAACAGTACCACGCAGAGAGACGGCCGCAGAAGAGCGGCCAGAGTTTTGGACCCGTATGCGTTTCATCTGCATAGCGTCCGCCCTGATACCACCCACTCCGATCAGGGGCTCTCCTCACGGGCGCCACCCAGCCACAGCAAGGGCCGTCTGGCACGGCGGCCATTGCCGGGAGTTCCGATGCTCCAGGATGACGAGCAACCACTCCAAGGCATGCATGAGGAGGTCACAGCTCAGGTATCAGAAGTGTGATCCCTGTGTGTTCAGGGGGCTCAACCAAAAGGGTACATAGCGACCCCACCACACGGGCTGGCTACCGTGCTGGCTATGCACCCTAGCATCAGACAACGACGTAAAAGAAAAGGTGGAATGTACTAGGAGGGCACACGTCGGAGACACTAGGTAAGGTGCTCTTCCCCAAATGGCTCACACTACGGAAGAGAAATTTTGGAATGGAGGTCAAACCCCAGAGGGGACCAAGGAATGCCAAAAGGAGGAGATGATTACGCAACAAAAGCCGGAGTGTAAAACCAACAGAACCAGGAGGATAGCGGGGGCCAACATAAGCAAGGACACCAATAGAGGGAGAGGAGAGGGCGAGGGGAAAGGGGTATGGAGGGGAAAGGAGGGGAAGGGAAAGGAAATGCAGCCCGGGAGAGAAAGAAGGCTGCAATGGCTCGGGGCCCCGTGCTCGCCACGCACGTATCCACAAAAGAGTTGTGGACCCCCTGGGGGGGCTACTGTACGGCAATTTGTTTTAAACAGTAGTGCTACTGACAACATGACTCGTGCATATGATGTTATTTATATGTATTTGAACATGCTCGTGCTGATTCCGCATTTAACATTTGACGATGCCACTATGGCTGCAATACATGTGGACTTTGTTTTTATGATACAGGTATGCCTCTTCGTACTTCAAGCACACAAATGTATATATTGTCAGTATTACTTTTCTTTATGGTCTATGTATTGTTTTTAAGTTGTAGACAACCTGCGAGTGTATTTATGTTTTTCCCATTTTTGCTGCAGATCTGATGATAGTCATTAAAGACCGAAACCGGTAATCTGTTAACAAGAAGTTTGTGACCATAGACATAAATTAAAGGAAACATAATTAATGATATGGTGGCGTCGCTAAGTCTGCAAGAAGCTTTGATCTGCAGGTATCGCACATTAGTGCGTTTTCGTATTTTACAGCTACTTCTAGGAGTCGATTGGATCGTATTTATTTGTCTGTTTTACCATCTGGCCAGCTCTTATCAATTGATGCAGTCTCTGCCAGCTTCACTTTTTATTGAATTTAACCTTGTGTTTGACCGATATAGTCACGATTTTCTGTAGCAAGTGCTGATGGCTGTTGGTTTTACTGATGCCGCACGACGGAAAAGACCTCTCTCATTATTAGCTTTCAAGGGTGTATTGAAGTGAATAGTCTCACTCCCAAGGTGTGTCAAGGTGTTCTGCAGGAAGTCCCCTTCTGTGCCGTTATTCGTGCTGTTTCTGAAACCGTTATTGCGGCCCATAGCTGCTCGAGTCATTATCGGGAGAAAGGTTCATCTTTCACGCTTATACCTATGATGTTGTTGTACTTCTTTGCACTCATGGCGATATATCGATGCTCAAAGACTTTTTCGAAGCATTTAGCCGTATTGCAGGAGCACAGATTAACGATCGGAAGTTTCGGTTACTCATTCTTCCGGAATTTTCGCGGTTGAGATTCTACCGGCTATGGTGGTGGCCCGCTTTCGATCGCTGGGCGTTATAATCGATCGTTGTCCAATGAAAATGACTGCGTTACACTGGAAGTACGCCACTGACAGGATTCAAAGAGCATCGCTTTTTCTTGTTACTTCATAAGGTTGCGAGATACTTGTACCAAGGCACTGGACCATGGCAGTCTGCCCTTTGTCAATGTGGCTTATGTCGGTGGATTTCTGTATTTGCGCCTCCTTCCCCCCTGTGATGATTCCGGATTCACCTGTGTTTATATCATACACTTTCCTTACCATGTATCGTTCCCACAACGCCACCAGGCAGCATTTAGTGTCACAGTGGACAGTGGTTATACTTTTATGGCTCATCAATCTATAACTACTTGACGGGGCTGGAAGACAGATATTTTATTGAGTGCAATCACCGCGAGTCCCTTCAGTCATACCGCCTTTAACTATGTTTTGTCCCGCACTTATTACAACGACGCTACAGTGCACTTGCACATGACAGTGACAACAACGATGAAACCTGTAGGCAGTACAAAAGTAAATAAAAGTGTTTATGCCTTCGGCCTTTGAAGTGATGACGTTGCTTTGGATCACTGAAGCTGTGAAGCCAGAATATACAGGATGACTGAGCTGCTTCTGCCGATACCGTATTATGAAACCCGCAATGTTATGTCGCCTTGAAAACCCAGGCGCGAGTTCTTTATATTCCCTCGGTCGCCACGAGAAAACTATAAATCCTTCAGAAAATATGATCAAGACATTTTTGTAGGCAACTGAATGTAGTTAAATTTTGTTCTGGGATACGTTTTCGCTGTAGGGCGTAGTTTTCGAGTTATTCTAGACAAACATACAAGAGTGACCTTCAATCGCACTTCCACCCCTACACTGATCCCTCACCAATCAAGGTTTCTAGTATGTTGTTAGTGACACTCCACCTACCACTGTGCAAAAATTTACGGCGGCACGAAGTATTCCAGATAAGCCTATTCGACCTATTATGGTCTTTATTGACTGGGCTATTATGTCACCAGCAAAACCCATCATTTCGTTAACAATTTGTATTTTAAACGTGCCCACGAGTGTAATGAAAGAAAATCGACTTTTGTAAACGTTACACTGAAGCTAATTACACTGAAAATTCGGTAAAAATCCTCAACCTTACTAGTACAGTGGTTTCGTACTCAGAAAGCATGACGAATACTAAGGTGTGATTGTTTATTGTGCGAAAAATTCACGAAATTGTTAGATCAAATTTATTCAGACGCCAATTTTACAATCTGCAAGTGCTCGATTACGCCGGTGGTATAATAACGCCAGTCAAGGAACACCAAAAATGTTCGAATGTGGGAAATAATTCATGCAATCACAAATATTTGTACAGCGGTAGGAGGGAGGAGGAGGAGGAGGATAATGGTGTTTAACGTCCCGTCGACAACGAGGTCATTAGAGACGGAGCGCAAGCTCGGGTGAGGGAAGGATGGGGAAGGAAATCGGCGGTGCCCTTTCAAAGGAACCATCCCGGCATTTGCCTGAACCGATTAAGGGAAATCACGAAAAATCTAAATCAGGATGGCCGCAGACGGGATTGAACTGTCGTCCTCCCGAATGCGAGTACAGTGTGCTAACCACTGCGCCACCTCACTCGGTGGTAGGAGGGAGTGGCATGAACAACATACTAGAAATCCTCACCATGTGGATGAGTACAGGAGTGGAGTGTGCTTGAAGATCACTTTTGTAAGTTTTTCTTGAACATTCTATATCCCAAAATAATTGTCGTAAAGGAGTGTGACAATACTATAAGCATAAACTACAATAGTGCAACCACAGTCACAGTACATAAAATTTTTCTTTAGAAAGGGTATTACATTACAGGCTTCAACGGACTATGTCATTATCTTCAAATGTAAAACATCAGTTCGAGAATATACCTCGTATAATGGGAATCATTAACAACTCCTTTTGCCCAGCTGGGCATTATGATTCTATAGTCCGACATAACTATCTTAAAGGAGTGAGACTATGTTATAAGTTAAATGTTTATTTGACACTAAAATAATGTAGCCATAGTCACAGTACATACTACATAGCTGGGTACGGAGTTTTAAATGATTCCCATTATATATTTTCCAATGTTTTACATTTGAAAATGACGGCGTACTTCGTTGGTAACCGGTAACATAACACCATTTTTAAAGAAAAATTTTATGTACTCTGACTACGGCTTCACTATTGTCGTGTCAAATAAACATGTTCTTGAATAATTCGGAAACTAGAGTTTCTAGTGACAAAGTACCCTGGTACAAAACTTAACTTCATTAAATTACTTATAAAAACGTCCTCTTCATTTTTCTGTAGTACTAATAGTCTAAGCTAGCGAGAGAATATTGGAATCTCACGCATGGTTTTTGAAAGCGAAATGTAACACTACAGGTTGCATAAAATGACATCGTTAGGGGCAGTTGAATCAATCTGTATATGTTCCAGGCATCAAGGGACTAAGCTGACACGTCGAACACCGTTGTAAAGTGGTCTTTCATGAGTAAACAACTATCTTGCTAAGTAATAGCAACGAGGTGTCGCCGACCGAAGGCCCTATCCGAAGGACAGATCGAGTGTGGCACATGCCTCAATCCATGAGACAACGCAGACTCATTTGTGACTGACCCGAAAACACTATCGCTAAAACTGGTCATTGGAACTATTCTACAATCTATTCTCCTCCCCTTCCCGATGGAATAGTGTCTGTGAATATTTTTCCCACTACTGCGGCCTTGCAGTGGGTTACTTCCGTCGTGAACACCTCGTCACAGTCGTTTGCTAGCTGCGACCCGAGATACTGTAGAGAGGTAACGTGGACAGAGGACGGTAGTAGGGAGTGAAGACTGGGGTAGATTGCGGCTCGATGGGCACGTCTGTTGCTGAAGCACAGCGAGACTTACCGGGGATGGTGTAGTTGACTTCGGCGGCGCGCCGGCCGTCATATGGCTGGGACTCCACGCGGATGTTGTAGCAGCACTCCTGCATCACGCGCGGGTCGTTCTTCACGTTGGTCACCTCTGGCGGGACTACCGCCCACGATGTCATCTGCACAAACAAGTAGATGAAATGTACTCTGCAACATATACATCTACGTACATAGTCCACAAGCCACAACACGGAGAGTGTCAGACTACCTTGTTAGCACACCCCTGAGATTGACACAGTGATCTAAGCAGGAACAGAGCACTCTGGTCTTATGGGGAGTGCTCTGTTCCGAAGTCACGCAACAGAAACTGATAAGTATCTGAGTTGAAACGAGGCTGGCACAATTAAACATGAAATATGGGTAGGGGAAGTAGGTGGTGACTCTTTACAAGTTGGTAACACTGTTTTTTGGCCGTTGGACCGTAAAGACAGCCGGTAAATTCAGCACCATCACGAGGATTTGTAGCGTCAGACATCGTTGTTGTGCAAAATAATTTGTTAAACTCTTGTGGTCGTGTATCTTACTTTCTGTTCTTTGGTGTTCAGTAAGGAACTTAATACGTCGTATTAAGAGGATGGAATGAAAAATAATGCCTTCACCTTCGTTAGTTACATTTGGTTCAAATGGCTCTGAGCACTGTGCGGCTTAACATCTGAGATCATCAGTACCCTACAACTTAGAACTACTTAAATCTAACTAACCTAAGGACATCACACACATCCATGCCCGAGGCAGGTTTCGAACCTACGACCGTAGCGGTCGCGCGGTACCGGACTGAAGTGCCTAGAACCGCTCGGCCACTGTGACCGGCAGTTGGATTTGGATGGGAATATTTTTATAACTAAAACGCAGAAATAATTCTAAGAATGTGATATTTAATTACCAATATTCACTTTTCCACATAATCACCATCCATTTGGATACATTTCTGCCAAAGATGATGAAGCTTTCTGAAGCCGTCACGGAAGAAGTCGACAGTCCATAGAGTGGAATTTCGTCTCCTTGTCATACACGTGTACCCACGTTTCGCCTCCTGTCACAACTGACTGGAGAACGGCGTCATCTTCATTCTCGTAACGCGAAGGGAGTTTCTGGCAAATTTCAAGCTTGTATACTTTCATTTCAGGAGCCGGCATCCAGGTTACTCATCGTGCACAGATCTCCTGACAGCCACGCAAAGCAATAATGTGCCCCACACGTTCCTGTGAAATGCCGATTGTGCTTGCAGTTTCTCTCTGAGTGATACAACGATCGTCCTGAATCAATGTGTCAACATTTTGCTTGTGAAACTCGGTGGATGCCGTCACAGGACGTCCAACTTTTTCACGCAGGTCAGATATATCCGCCTCAACATCTTTAAACTTACTCGCCCAAAGACGCACAGTATTCACATCAACACAATCACCATAAACCGCTCCTTTCTGGTGACACCTTCTGTGATCAAGAATTCAATGACTGAACGTTGCTGAAATTTCATTGACCGACCGTCTGTGCAGGGTTCCAAACTTTACACTGTAACAACAGAACCGTCCAAAGCTAAGCCTTCCCGCCAATTGGAACTGTAGAGAAGCGGCTACGGAACAAGCCAGTATCTTCCGAATACCAATGCTGCCAACTGCTGAAGTGTTACGAATGTGAAGGCATTACTTTTCAGGCACAAGCAATGGGGCAAAAACCTGAACTAGGTGATATTACCCCATGATTTCGTTATATATAACGTGAGAGGTATATACTTTTAACGGTACGCTAACTGTGTGTACACGTTTTAATAATTACATATAATATTTACAATTATTTTGCTCCTATTTTTGGATAATTTTTGTCACTAATAACTTGATTAATTATCGTTGTTGAAGAGGTATATTTTCATTTGAGATGGGACCATTAAACGCTTTATACAATCGGGAAATTACGACATGGCTTAACAGCGATCCGGGGAAAGTGGCACCCAGTACCAAATTTCTCAGTTCTTCGGATATGCATGTACTAGAATAGCAACAATGGAAAATGACCCATTTGACTTTAAAAAAGACGTGTCTTTTTCCACTTAATACAAATGCATTTGGCGAAGATGAAGTTTCACCATCAGATACAACATAAACAATAATACCAGACTACCAGAACGCGAGTCAATTACTGCCTCTTCTCCACATCCTGGTCCGTCGACTGATGTTCAGTCTTCAGTCACCGTAGTATCGGAGCGTGTAAGGTCAGTTCCATATTATGAGAGACCATCCTCAACCAGCTAAAGAGGAATGTGCGTGGTGTCCACGGAGTCTCCCTACAGAAATGCTTACAGTGCAACAAAAGCATCTTCCCGGTAGGTTAAAAAAAGGGTATTGAAGGACTTCGGGTGTAGACCACATAAAAGAGTCAGAAGATCAGAGGACGTGTGAGGCAAACAGCTCTTCTGAAGGGGAGAATGAAACGTCTTGTATTCTTTGCGAAGAGGCATGCTCCTCAACAAGAAAATCAGATGGCGGGATGAAGCATTTAATGTGTCGGAAGTGGGTTCATGGGGATTGTACAGTACTTTCTGAGTGAGGTAGTACCGTAACAAAATCATAACTTTTATTGTGAAGCGCCGGCCGGAGTGGCCGAACGGTTCTAGGGGCTACAGTCGCAGGTTCGAATCCTGCCTCGGGCATGGATGTGTATGATGTCCTTAGGTTGTTCTATGGGACTGATGACCTCAGATGTTAAGTCCCATAGTGCTCAGAGCCATTTGGACCATTTTATTATGAAGCGTTCCTATTTAATCCACGAGTATCTCGCGTTACAGGGTAACTTCTTCTTGGGCCCTCTTCTTCAACGTCTCCGTTCGCTTCTTCACGTCTACAGCTGCTTCGTCAGTAGGTTCACACACATGTTACGACACGCAAAATTCTTACATTTTTCGAAGGATCTTACCTTTGCAATGATCGGACTATTCGCCTGAGGACATTCACTTTCCTACGCTTGCTAACTTTATGATACGCGTAAACTTTGTAATGAGTGGACTGCCTGCCCTTGGTCGATGTTGCTACTAGAAACTTCGGAAGCAAAGTAAGAATAGCCACTTGTGTTTCTGCTAGTGCCTCTGGGTGAAGATGGTGGCCGGGGGGGGGGGGGATGATGGAGATGGGTATAAGGTATAAGGTTACGTAATAATATGCAGTGCGATAGTGGCTGCAAGTATTATTGTTTAAGCTAGACATAACACGTGATTAATACGTATTCGTACGCGTGAGCTGGTCACGTTTGGAGGGCAGTCAAGTGAAAACCGAACACCCGCCGCAACTGGACTATGGAACTGTTCCATTCCACAGTACTCACCACACGTGTTAAGATAAACATGCCACTGGGAGACTAGAACGCTGTCTGCCGCTGAGGGATCCACAACCGCATGCACTCTTGCATCTCCTCGTCTGACTGGAACCGACATCCATGCACGTCTTTCTTCCGGTCGCCAAAGATGTGAAAATCACAAGGTGAAGATCCGGAGAGGATGTTCCAACGTTTCTCTTTCAAACTGCTGAAGTGTGGCCTTCCTCCGATTAGCAGTGTGGGGACGGGAATTACCATACAACAGGATTTTTCTGTCCGACAGCATTCCGTCAACCTGAAGCCAAAGTGAAGAGCCAACAGGGGAAACATCTCATATCTGCTCCGTCAAAGAAACCGAAAGCTTTTCACACAAGTTCCGGGAAGGTCATGATGACCTCCTTCTTCGACTGCAGGGAGCCTCTATTCTTGGGGCTCCTCTAGCGTCGAACCGCAATCAATTTGCAGCGTGATGAATATTGAAGAAACTGCGATGCGCCGTAACGTCAAAACGCCCGGAATGCTGTCGGGCGGAATCATCCTCAGGCATGATAACGCCCGCCCCCTCACTGCCAATCCGAGTAAGGGTGCGCTTCCGTGATTCTGCTCGAAAGCACTGCAAAATCCTTCATAGAGCCCGGATCTATCACCAAGTGGTTTTCACACCTTGGGCGACTTGAAGAAATACATGCGTGGACGTCGTTTTAAGTCGGACAAGGAAGTGCAAGAGTGGATGCGGTTGTGGAACTTTCAGCGGCCGACCACGTACTAGGAAACAGCAACTGATCGTATCGTCTTCCAACAGGAGAAATATCCTAAAGCGTGTCGTCATTTGAATGGAACCATTCCATGGTCTTGTTTTCATTTGGCTACCCGTTACATATCCATGATGTTTAAAAAGAAATTGGAGAAGCCATTGTATTGTTCAAATGTGTGTGAAATCTTATGGGACTTAACTGCTAAGGTCATCAGTCCCTAAGATTACACACTACTTAACCTAAATTATCCTAAGGACAAACATACACAACCATGCCCGAGGGAGGACTCGAACATCCGCTGGGACCAGCTGCACAGTCCATGACTGCAGCGCCTTAGACCGCTCGGCTAGCCATTGTATTAATTGTTGGTTCTTACGATAGAGAACTGCATAATTTTGATTTGTTTTCAATATGTGTGTAAGTTTGTGATGCCACCTAAAGAATAAACAAAAAAATTCCTTAACTAGTATATTAATAGATGCCACTGGTTACCAAATTCGACTGTGACTGGGGCTCGTCCTCAACCCTGATGACCAGGTTCCTTTCAAATCTGTACAAAATAATTATTAACTGTGCAGCCGTGGAACACTGGATCAGCGCAGACGTGTGTATCTGTATTAATCACGTAGGAGCGACCTCTCATGTCACTTGAGCAGAGCACACTTACGTATCCGTTACCAACCAGGCGCGAGCGACCACTTAAGGCAACTATTTGTGTGTAGCTTAAACGATAGTACTTGCGGCCTCCACCGCGCTGCAGATTGTTACGCAACGTTACGCGTCCGCAAATCTCCGGTGTCCGCAAGTCTCAGTGGCTGTATGTTTCTGGAGACCATACCGCTGCCCTCTGTACAGGCTGGATCTTTCAATGTGTGATTTTCACATCTTTGGCGAACTAAAAAGACATGCATGGACGTCAGTTGTAGTCGGAATCGGAAGTGCAAGAGCGGATGCGGTTGTGGATCAACCAGCACCCGACCGCATCTATGGGACAACGATTGATCGGCTCGCATCCCAGTGGGATAAATGTCCTAATATGTGTGGTGATTACTTTTCAATGACACCATTCCATAATCCCATTGGGAAGGCTAATCGGTTTTCGTTTGACTCCCTCTTATATGCGAAGGCTATTCGGAAAGTGAGGAACGATCGGTCGCGAAATGGAAACCACTATGAAAATCCGACGAGGCTTTCCGCAGACGTTTTGGGCAGTGTCTCTAGTATGCCCGCCGATCGTATCAAGACGCTCTTTTCAGTTGTGAGCGCACTATGAGAGACAAAAGATGCTTATAACAACGATGTCTCCCGCCAAGTAGGTGGGCCCGCTGAGAGGCTTCGCCTTGATGAATGCAGCCCACACAACGCAACTGCCACGCACTTTCTTCTTCATGGAAATTCTCAGCCGAACTCTACAGGGACAGTGAAGGCGCTCCTGCAGACTTTTCGATGGGAAGTCTTCGATCACCCACAACACAGCCCTAATTGGCTCGTCCGAGTATCATCTCTGTTCACATGAAACGCTGAGTACGAAGACAACACTTTGGGCGCAGGCTGCGTGCTATAGCCCAGTGTAGAGAATCATCAGAAAGGACAGGCGGCTGCCTTCTATGACGATGGTGTTGGAAATTTTGTATAACGCTCCTACATGTTTCTAAGTCGGAGCGGTGACTATGTAGAGAAGTACCTAAGAGGTGTAGCTAAATGTGCGAAGAAAACAGTTTTGGTTTCACTGTGGTTTCCATTTTGTTACCGATCTTTCATTACTTTTCGAACAACCCCCGTATATTCATGATGTTTAAAAAGAAATGTCTGAGGTCAAATGTTATGTCACCTACATTAAAAACTTGTGCTTTAAATCTCGGTTTGAGCGTAGGGATCCCAGAGACCCCATTCCATGAGTTAAGGGTTAAGATTACTTTTGCCCAGTTGAAAGATTTCTATAATGTTATACAGCTTTAAGCATTGATTTCATACCGCATAAAAGGAAAGGGGAGGTCAATATACGGAAACACCGCACAATATAACACATTAGCATGCGTAATACGGTACTGTAAAACCAGTATCATTCAAAACAGATTCCAATCATCTCGGGATGGATGAATATAGGTATTTTATAAGATTTCAAGGGAATCCTGTTCCATTCTTCTTGTAAAATACTCTCAGGTTGAGGTAACTACGTGGAGGTGGTTAACAATCACGCAGACTCGTCTCCAACGTGAATCACAAAGGCTCAATAGTGTTACACTAAAAGAAGGTGGTGTTGAAAATTACCGGAACAATGATAATAATGTGCCACGATGCAGTGCGCAAGAATACATATATAAACACAAATGACACCTGTCAAATACTTCCCCCACATTCCGCTAACAGATATCTCAGTGGCAATTACGCAGTTACACTAAGGTCTCAGAATTCTAGAAATTAAACAGATGTATAAATGTTGCCACATTAATCATTTCAGAACCAATCAGGTAGGTTATAACCATTGTAATGAACTATTGCGGCTTGAACGTACAGAGTATCATAGAGGTATCAGGTCTAATACCTGTGATCTTTTACTGTTACTGATTATGTAGTTTTGACGTAAGTAGTGTAGGCAGAGGTTCGATAATAAACGGAAACGTGAGAAACTAGTTCCCGAATTGTCTGTGCAGTTGAGAGAGAAAATAATGATATAACCTTTAGTATCGTTGCCGATCCTTTTGAGAAGGCAGTATTGGAATTCCAAAAATAATAATTTTGTTTAAGATTAAGTGTGCATGATTGAGCATCATTGAGAAAAGTATTTTTACTTTTACTTATTTTGACTTTAGGCATCATTGAGCATACAGCCAGCAGTAACAGTACACAGTTAATAAAAAATATTTGAATTAAATTAAAGAGAAAGAGTCAGCTTAGCTTTGGAGGTAACTAATATGCTGAGGAAATCACATTAACTACAAGTCTGTTCGTACAATGTTTTCACCGCGCAGGGTGGTCGAGCGGTCTCGGGCGCCTTGCTACGGCTCGCGCTGCTCCCCCCGTCCGAGGTTAAAGTCCTCCCTCGGGTATAGGTGTGCTTGTTGTCCTTAGCGTAAGTTAGTTTAAGGTAGATTAAGTAGTGTGTAAGCCTAGTGACCGATGTCCTCAGCAGTTTGGTTTCATAGGAACTCACCACAACTTTCCAAATACAATGTCTTCATATGGAATATCTCATTCAAGATAGTTTGAATGTGCATACGCATATAGCAGTTCGTAATTTAAAAATCTTGAGCTATGCGGATTCGGCACAGATTTAACTGAATCAGCCATTTTGAAAACGTCGTATGTTCATCCCCACCATATTATCATTTTAGATCAAAATCTGGAAATATTCGAAGAAACACGCAATCCCTGTGAAAATGCCATATCCCGCTCACTCCTACGCATGTGATATTAAGAGTTGTATTTCACGTTTCCCGGGAAAGAGCCATACCTCCTACGATATGACCTTTTCAGAATCGCCAGCTGTCAGTTCATGTATTGACTACTGGAAGCGGTACGCGCCGACTGAATGTTTGGTTAGACAACTGACAGTGCTTCATCGTAGGGCTATGTTATACTTCTGTTTAAAATGAGTGAAAGTGATAGTGCCAGTGGCTGTGAGGGAGTAAAAAAGTGTTAAAAGAAAGAAAATGGGTAGTTTCAGGGAATAAAAAGAGCAAAATTCCAAGGCAAAGAGCATGTTAGCTACGGTGGAAATGCCGTACTAGCACGCAAAACGGGACCGCAGTGCAGTGTAGTTACTGATGTTGAGCCTAGAACTTAATAGGTACATCTGAGGTCAGAATTTGATGCTGTATTGGGCAATACTCTTAGAGATCCTATCTCAATTAGTCTGCAGCTGTACCTTGAGAGATAGGCTGTGTGATCACAAGCTGATCGATTGTGTTAGTGTTTTTAAGTGCACATGGAAGTGTTTTGAGGCTGTTACAGGGAAAAAGCAAATGCAAATACTGACAGATATGAATGGTTTAGCTGATAAAGGTACTCAGGATGGTTATTTGCTAGGCCTACTAGATGCACATCCGGAAAAAAGAGAGAGGAAGTCAAATACAACAAATCCCATGGTGCGACTGGCTAATTTTGATTATCACTTGAACAGTGACGGAAGACGGCTAAAAGTCTCCATGGAATAGGTGGAAAACAAAGTCGGAGGGATCAAGACATAATTCAATCTCCAGAGAAGTATTTTCCCTGATTAAGAGTCGTGTTGATCATTCCCTGTACACGTCGTCCATTATTCGTACAACACAAGAAGAAAATAGTTGTCACCACAGCTCGAGGCAAAGCAGATGATTGAGTTATTTAAAAAACAGTATCCTGATACTAAAGTGAACTACAAATTTTATTTGAAGTTCTTCAAGGAAAATTTTTATTATGAATTTGGAAAACCACAGATTGACACGTGCTCGACATATGAGGAACTGAATACAAAAAATTAAAAGCCAACGTTTGAATGACAACGTGAAAAGAGTGACTGCAGCACAGCTCATACCACATAAAAACGGAGCTAAGAAACTTTTTAAAAAAGCTGACGCAATTGAAAAGCTTGCCCTGGAAAGCAAGTCTAGGTGGCATTGCTATCGACTGCATGCAGAACATGCCACTGTCAGATATTCCAGTGCAGGACGTGTTTTATTAGAGGCAATTGTGGGATTCTGAATTGTTGATTGCGGGATCATAAAGCAATGTTATTCTCATACCATAAAGCGCGGGCTCGTAAAGGACCCAAGGAATCCTGCTCATTGTTAAACAAATATTTTCAGGAAAATTTTCCCAAAGATGTGAAAGAACTTCTTGGATGGCTGCCCAGTTCAAAATAAAAGCAACACCGTGATCAGCTGGATCATCACCTGGGCGATTTGGAATTATTATTCATTATTTTTCAATTAGAGGACTCTCGTTCCTGCCCTGTGACAGAGCTTTTGCCACAGCGTAGAGACTTATTTGCAAGACTACTCGAATATACACTCCAGAAGAAATCCACACACTTATAAAGAGAGCAAGCTCCTATTTTCATGTTCATCCAGTGCAACATCATTGATTTTAATTTCTATCAAGAAAGCTGCTGGAAACGGTATTTATGTCACCAGCATAAGGATGACACCCAGCGGCCACATAATCGATGAAATTCTTGTTCCTTTGCTTAATATTTAGTGCTCCGTAGCTCATTTGCTGAAAACGGCAATGTTATAAGATAAGTGCCTTCTCCACCTATCTGTGTGTATGTCCGACTGTTAAGACTCAGTTTTCTCAGGAACGGGTAGACGCATCAAATTGAAATTTTTGTCTAATACTAAGGTCTACGGCCCCTTGTCGGTGTAAACAATTTGAGCTTCTAAGTCGACGCAGTCGAAGATACGGCCATCTATATTTTGATGCTCGCAGGTAGGTTTGTAATTTGTATGAGGGACTAGTGTTAAATTCTCCTTCAGTAATGTTATTACTTGCTAGGTGTTCTAATATTTGGCTACGTAAAATTCCATGATGTCCTTTATACATAGCAACTGGACTTCCTTGATTCGTTGATGGTTTTCAGTACACCCAAAATATGTCTGTCGAATTTTGTAATTTTTAATTTCTGCATAATGCTTTTGGGGTCCGTGAGCATCAGCATGACTTAAAAGTCGGTATGCCATAATAAATAGCCTGATTTTCTTTGGCAAGTTTCAGGTGAAGTACAATAATTTTGTAGGTCTCGTTAGAAGGCCTGAAGAAGTCATATTCCACTTCCTCTCCTGTTTTAGAAGCATCTTTGTATACACGAGTACAAGGATTCTATAGCCGATATCATTCAGTTAATTGCTACAGTTAGGAACTGATTCCCTTCCGATTTCATGAATCTTGTGGGAAACATGACACTGGGGCTGGATTACAGATGATGTCCTATGGATTCCGAAAGCAAGCTAATTTGATGTCTTGCACGATTTTTAATAAGAGATTTCCACGTTCCTTGTAGCTTCTTGTTCTGTTTGTGCTTGTTCTGTAAGGTGCTTGCGTTAGCCCCAAAAGTAATATCACTTTCATTGTGGAGTAGTGATCAGACATTGATGAATGATTCAAGAACAATGTCTCTAGTAATATCTTTCTTCGTATCTTCGCCGGAATTTGGGAAGTTTCCACAAAGAAAGCGTTGTTAGGAGTTGATTCCATGGCTTCCGGCGAATCACCACGCAATAGAAAACATCGATTATGGTTTATCATATAGATAAGAAAAATTCAGTCTTTTGCACCTGAATTTATTTGTGCGTACCAAACATAAAATATAAATAATTTTTTTTAATTATACATACTTTGAAATGAAATTTGTTGTGATTCATGTTAGCTCATTTGAATGTAGCTATTTCTGTTTGAAGGAGATGTTTGCGTTTTACACTTACAGTCATTTTTATGTCCTATTCATACGTCTATTTGTTGTTCATAAGCGCTAAATGCACAATGTGAGTTCCAATTGATATCTCACATTTAAACATTTCTTTGCACATAACCCATACTGTAGGACAGTGCAGACGTTCTTGTTTACACGCTTTAGGGCTGAGTTAGGGATCATGGGAACTGTAGAGGGAGAGAGTGGAATGGAGTGGGGTGTTAGGATGGGGATGGAGGGAGGGTCTATGGTGGTGGGCACTGTGTGTGTGTGTGTGTGTGTGTGTATGAATGCCAACGCGAAACTAACCACACGCTTCTCTGCGTGCGTCATTAAATTCTTGTGACTTCCGTCTGGGCTAATTATTGAACTTCAGCCGCCATTTTAGTGTTTCAGTTAATTTAACAACTTCACAAATCCATTAATTTGCGTAAATATTATGTCCGTGAAACTATGGTGCTCGTGGTCCAATAGACTTGTTTGTCTGACTATATTACATTTATAACGGCGGCTGGTCAATAGTTTCTGTTTTTTTTTCCAACCTATGTTCAGAAATGTAAAAATATTCGGAAATGTCATTCTGCTGTAGCGTTCTGAAGAGTCTCAATGCAATACTAAACTGTGTAATATTGCCTCGTATATTAAATACTAATGCTGTAAATGTTTCAAAGGGCTTAACGCATTCATTTCCAACTCATTCTCAACTTTTTGAGTGGCGGTGTTTCCTTAAAAGCTTAAATTAACATCGACAGTTTATTTCAATATATCATTTCTACGGCAGTGCTGGGACAGCTGTGCACACTACAATGCGTGAGCTTAGTTCCTTGATCTTTTGTTTGATAGTAATATTGCCGTCATGTGTGTTATAAAGATATTGAATGTACTGTTATCCCATTCTTAACTTTAAGTGAGAAATTACAAGCCCAGCTGAAGGATGAGTTGTGCACAGTTGAGGAATATAGTCAGAAGAGAGGAAATGGATGACAATACATCTGATTGTATTTGTGTCACTGCAGTAAATCAGTAATGATTTTTTGAGCACGAAGAACTCAGAAACAACGGGCTTTCAGTACCTGCATGTATACCACACTCTGGAAATTAAAAAATGCATACCAAAAAACACCTCGCATCAGTAACCAACTGAGCTGGTGTAGTATTTACGACACGCTAGTCGCATTCAGAGGAGATTGTTTCAATTTCTCGTTTGACCTTTCTGATTTACATTGTCCGTGATTTGTATGAAATACTTCAGGCGAATACAGGTATGTCAGAGGAACAACTATCGCGATTTATTTTAAGTTATATTACCGTCTCACTAATGTTATTACGAAATCTCTCAATAGACCTGCAGTAGAAGTGGGAGTCTAACATCGAAAATTTAAGACCCTTTCTAATTGCAGCATATTGTCTCGTAGACAGCTCATCCGCTTAACGTACTGGACTCGTAAGACAGCTTGAACCTCACGAAATGAATTGTGGACAACAAGCTGACGGAAATGCAGTGTCAAACACCGTGACCCACGTGGCTGATATTTATCGGACTTGGTGAAGAGATTTCATAATTTGTATTAGATGATTCAACTTGCATTTCGTTCGGAACTGATGTCCACTATACATTTCATTATGAGGCGTGATCCAAGTCGACAATGGTCGGTGGAGGCTAAACAAATTTCATCATAGTAATCCACTGGTAACATGAAAATACACAAAAATTCACACTAAGACCAGATAAGCGGCTAGTTTCAAGTACAGAGGGAGAGCTTGTAACAAAATGGCGCAATAACCAAAAAGTTGTTAAAACTGTATATTCTAACGTTGTAGATCTTTCTAAAATGTGAAAATTATGTGTTTTCAAAGTAGCTTTATAACTTGTAATTTAGATTTTTAAGTTTTATTTGTTGGATATTGTTACTGCTTTCAGCCGCACCTGTCCTTCTTGGCGTAACGCGTGTATCTGGTGGACTTCATTTACGTCATTAAACGTCCTTAGTTCAGGTTCTTCCTCTTACGCAAACACCGTCGTATGGGCGTTACTAGTGATACATTTTAATACAAGTTAATTTTCACAATTTGATGACATTGTATTCAGACGTCCCAACATTCCTTGTTCTTATTAGATGATCCATGCTTTCGCCAGAAGATCACCGGTCATTCGTTGTGCTAGCGCATCGTTTGTGCATGTGAGAGGCCTCTATGGGCTGGCTGTTAACTTTCGCGATGTCAGTATTTTACAGTATTTTCCTTGCCACTCTCTTTTGTCTGACTCCACCAATTCACCACTGGCTTTGCAGTCATTACAATACGGCCAACTGCCGGTGCGATCTCTCAGCATGATATTCCCATGTTCCTAATGTTAATCATTCGACCTTTCTCAAAGTTTAGAAGGACACGTACCCACCTCTTTTTGCCACGTTGTTGTCCTGAGTCCACCACGTCACCACTCGCTGTCATGTCACAACAATCAACCGTCTACACTATCTGCGGCTACGATGCTCCCATGTACCAAATGCCAATGATTTGTACTTTCCAACGTACGGAATGTGGAGATAAGCTGCACGTGCACGTCCTGTGAGCATTTTGTGTGTTAATTTCCATCTGAATGGTTTCACTAACGTTAGATTTGCTCAATAGTCATTGTTGTGACTTGGCAAGACAGCCAAGCCACTAGGAGGTGAAGCCGAAAGGCACGCGTTTTAGCTCACGCAGGCTGGCGTGAGGTCTGGAACAGTTAAAGGATTTGAGTCTAGCAAATAAAGTACGTAGCTGTTGGAATACTTAACTTTAATCCATAATTGGTGAACATCGGTCTGACGGTACAGGCATCACAAGATAAATAGCAAATGATAATGGCGCCTTGCTAGGTCGTAGCATATGACGTAGCTGAAGGCTATGCTCACTATCGTCTCGGCAAATGAGAGCGTAATTTGTCAGTGAACCATCGCTAGCAAAGTCGGCTGTACAACTGGGGCGAGTGCTAGGACGTCTCTCTAGACCTGCCGTGTGGCGACGCTCGGTCTGCAATCATTGACAGTGGCGACACGCGGGTCCGACGTATACTAACGGACCGCGGCCGATTTAAAGGCTACCACCTAGCAAGTGTGGTGTCTGGCGGTGACACCACAGACATCATGTTCTCACACCATCCTTCATCTCTAGCAATGGATTTTGTCTGTACTGAAAATAATGAAATTAAGCTCGTCCAATTCTTTTAATCACGGTATCTCACAGGCATAGAAATAAAGGACTCGCATTTCGGTAGCATTCGTTTTAGGTGTTCATGGTGCATTACTTGGCGTAAATAATACTGAAACCACTTCTTTTAGTTTGTGCTTTTAAAATGAATTTTTCTTCGCATTTTCCTATAACGAAGCTTCCATCACCCTTGACCAACCACATTGTGATTACAGCAGGAAAATTAAATAGAAAGCTTGTTTCTACAGGAAATCATATAATTCTCTTAGAAAATGGTTTTACAATACTGCCAGCTGAAATTCACTTCCCTGATGCTTGCAAGGGGAAGACTGAATCAATAATTAAATTGCTGGAGGCTAAGTACTCGTGAATATGATGGGGTATCTAGCTGGTTGCTGAAGCCCTGTGCTAACAAATACTAACACACATCTGTAAATTTACGTTTAACAATGATCATTTTCCGGAACGATTGTTGTACTCAATAGCGAAACTGCTTTATACAAAGGAGAACGGGATATTGTAGATTATTTTAGATCTATTTCTGCACGTCTGTTATCTAGAAAAGTTACTCCAAAAGCTTTATCTATTGCAGAAATTGATCCTTTCATTTCACGTAACTTGCTGTCAAACGTACAGTTCGGTTTCAGAAGTTATTTTAAACTGAAAATGCTATTTCTCTCTTTCTGGCAGTGAACGGGTTAAAAAATCTCTCTAACACTAGGTGTCTTCTTTGAGATAACTGAGGCGCTTGTTTGTATTCAGCGTAAGATATTATTGGAGGAGTAACTCCGAACCGATTCCTCTCATAGTTGAAGAACAGAAAGGAAAATGCCATTGTACGCAGTAAGAATAACTACTGTGAGATGACGTCTGACTGAGGCACTATCAAGTGGTGGAGCGCCCCACAGATCAGTTCTCGGACCACCACTGTTTCTTATGTACAGGGTGCTAATTTTAACTCAAGACATTGAAATATCTCTAAGGCTAGACATCGGATAAAAAAAAACTAATAATTCCAATTTGTTTGTCTCGGGGCAGAAGGGAGGGGCGTGGACATCAAACGATACTACGCTCGACCCTCCACCCCACTCCTGCGTGTGTGGCATGGGGCAATTTTAAATTTTAAATGGGAACCCCCGTTTTTTATTGCAGGTTACGATTCTTCGGCAAAATCTACATACGTTTTATCTGAAGCATTATCTTCGTTTCGTCACAGATGGCACTGTAATCGGAGGAGAAGAAATGGGTACACATTCGCAATTTACGACACGCTATTCAGTGGCCCTTGGATATCCAATGGCACGTGGGAATCAACTTCCATGCTGCGAGAATAGGACAGGCCAGTATTTCATAACTTGTAATTGGAAACCCCCATTCGCAATGGTACATCCCTCCGTCTGACATATCGAGCAGGATACAACTTGATACGCTACCGTGGCTGTGTAGCGAACTACGACGTACCACAATAGGTACGACACACTGTGACCGGAACTCATGTATCGTGCAGATGTACAACACATAACTTCTCCAAACATTACAGTATTTGCGCAGCTTTTATTGCCTGCGCACTTTCCTTTCATTTGGAGAACAGACTTGCAAGCGGACAATGATTGTTGCAACCACAGAAGAAAAAATTGAAATGATTCTGATTTACGGAGAACGTAGGAGAAATGTTGAGGCTACTGTTTTCTTGTATGGCGAGCGTTTTCCAGAGAAATCTCGCTCTCGTTCGTTCTCTTATAAGATTGTGATCGCCTGTATGTCTCATGGCAGCGTACAGAACCGCAAAAGGAAGCGAAGCAAACGTGTTAAGAGGAGGAGCTAATGAAATAGCTGTACTACCGGCAGTCGGCAGTGCACCACAACTCACGAATAAGCGACCGGCAGTTACACCGCAATTCCAGTATGTCCGTAGTAGTATTGTCAAAACACTGCAGCGCCATAAGTAGCATCCATACCACGTGTCACTGCGTCAAGAACTTCATGGCTCCAGTTTCCGTAATCGGATAGTGTTTTGTGAATGCCGCGCGGGATTATCCGAGCGGTCTTGGGCGTTGCAGTCATGGACTGTGCGGCTGGTCCCGGCGGAGGTTCGAGTCCTCTTTGGGGCATGGGTGTGATGTGTTCGTTCTTAGGATAATTTAGGTTAAGTAGTGTGTAAGCTTAGGGGCTGATGACTTTAGCAGTTAAGTCCAATAAGATTTCACACACATTTGACCATTTTTTTTTTTTTTTTTTTGTGAATGGGCACGTCAACAAATGCAAACGACCCCACATTCTTTGCCGAGGTACTATTTTCCGATAGGTCTACATTTGCAAATCATAGTAACGTTAACCAGCACGACATGCATTACTGGAGTGTAGACAATCCCCACTGGTTACAGTGAGCCGTGGCGGCTGGCGCTAGGGTGTTATACTTGCATCGCTTATATCGATGTTCGGCTGTCTTACTATCTTTGACTGCTTCCCCCAGCGGTTTTCCGGGTGAACGTGTGACGAGAGAGTCTCCGGTCAGCGTTGATCGAGCAATCTTGTGTTGAAAACAAGCCGGCGTCTTTAACCGTGGTCCAAGGGCCTCGCCGTGCTCGCCGCCCTTGTCTTTTGTCGCGCCGGATGTACGGTGCCGATCATGGGGCGCTTTGACGTGCAGAACTGCGGTGGGTTCGTCGTCTCACGCTGAACAGCTTCCCAGCTCGTAATTTGCAAGCTCCTAGTTACATATGACTTTTCTTCTGTGTTTAACTAGAAAGATTGTTGAAACTTATTGTGGGGTGGGTAGCTGCCGGAGATGGTTCTGAACTTGGTTCCACAGTGGCTATTTTAAGGAGGCTGATGTTCCTCATTTCGTTTCTCATCATCTGTGGAGTGTGTTTTTAAGTGGTTTTCATGCAAGTTTTAACTTGTTTTAGGAAATAGTGACCGCTTGGGGACTGGTTGCCGTTGTGTACGCGCCCGGCAGCCGTAGAGTTAATGGTTTAATCACGGCAGGATTCGGTATGTTTACTTAATATTGAAAGTGCCTTAAGGAACTGGAAGTCATCTCTAAGTTTCCTGCTAATTTACGGGGAGGCACGTAATGTTAGAGTTTTGTTCCATAAGAATTTGGGGGCATGCTTATTATATATTCCAGTGTGGCTGTGATTTGACCTAGTTTTCATTGTAGTCTATTTGCAATGCAGGCCCTTTGTTAAGTCTGTTCGTTTCCTGGCGTCGGTGCGGTTATTGATTCTTGTCAGGACCGCTCATTGTGAGGCCGGTAGGACTATATATAAATATATACCGCCTCCTAGTAAGCCAGTGCACAAGCCGTGGGGAGTGAACGCTCGTATCGCCTGCCGGCCGTAGCGTTTTTGCTTCCAAATACTGCTGTGGGCCTTAACGCTGTTCTCTAAAGTTAAGTGAGGCCACTTTGTCAATCTTAGCGTTTCTGTAAGTTATTTCACTGGTTGAGTTATTACTAGCCATTCTTAAACATTTAAGTTAATAATTCGTGTATCTTTAATGAATGTGCAACTTGTTATTTTTCCTGTGCGCCATTTGCGACCTTGGTAGGACCACTTACCATTTTTAGTATAAGCATGTTTCACTGTCGACTTTTATGTGGGCAGTTCAGATTTATTAACCTTTAAGATCTTCGTTTTTTTTAATGAAGTTGTTGTATTATGTGGCTGTGTAACTTTGGGTTGGAAGTGTTTGTGTTACTAGTCTTTTGAGATATGATTAAACAAGAACGATTGTTTATGATTGATTATTCACCGTGCCTAATGTTGTGTTGGCAGAAGAGCCAACACTGTGTTGCTAGAGGAGGCCGAAATGCACGCGTTTAATTACACGCTGACTGGCGCGAGGTCTGGAACAGTTAAGGGAATTAATAGTAGCAAATAAAGTACGTAGTTGATATAATACTTAACTTTAATCCACAATTGATGTACATCGCTCTTGACGGTACATGTTATAATGTCAATATCAAATGCTATGGCGCCTTGCTAGGTCGTAGCAAATGACGTAGCTGAAGGCTATGCTGACTATCGTCTCGGCAAATGAGAGCGTATTTGTCAGGGTTGCATCACTAGCAAAGTCGGCTGTACAACTGGGGAGAGTGCTATGAGGTCTCTTTAGACCTGCCGTGTGGTGGCGCTCGGTCTGCAATCACTGACAGTGGCGACACGCGGGTCCGACGTATACTAATGGACCGCGGCCGATTTAAAGGCTACCACCTAGCAAGTGTGGTGTCTGGCGGTGACACCACACCTAATATCTATGATTTTGGTTGCGGACTCAAAATATGATTCTTATTCGTGTTTATGTGATTCAATTAAAGTGAAAATTTGTATATTGCATCAGTAAGAGGGCAAATGTCAGAATTGAAGTTTATAATAAAGTCTGAGTTAAATTAAAATTGTAAAACAATCGCAAGCTTATCCATCACCAGTGATCCCGGGCTTCCTATTTCCTTTAAATAACTGTGGCGAGATTGTAATTTTTGATTTTCTAAAGGACCAAATAGTACCACGGTTCATACAGAAAGCTGACCATCGGTTAACGTATGGTGTGGGATCATGGGAAACAAACTCATTGTTCCGTATTTTATCGACGACACGTTCAATGGGCGCAAATATCGAACGTTTTTGGTACAAGAACCACACGTACTATTGCAGTATGTTGCCCTGAGCGTTCGAAAACGTGTGTGGTTTCAGCATAACGGTTACGCGGCGCATTACGCAATTCAAACAGGGGCAGTGTTAGACCGTGTTTACACTGGTCGGTGGATCGGCAAGGTATACCAGCAAATACCAGCAGGCCGTGAAGACAAGGCCGACCGCATCTGGAGAGAGGTTAGGTCTTGCAGGAGCAGTTGCTTGGCCCATCAGATCTCCGTATCTTAACGTCCTAGACTTTTACCTTTAGGGTCGCCTCAGTTGTTGCAGTTGAGAATGTAGCACAACTACAGCAGCGAACCGCGAATGGCTGTGAAAATGTGCAGAATGAGATGAACATAGCCTGCAACATTCCAAGAGCAGTAAGATACTGAGCACATCACTGTCTCTGTCTACATGAACATCGGCCGGCCGGTGTGGCCGTGCGGTTCTAGGCGCTGCAGTCTGGAACAGCGTGACCGCTACGGTCGCAGGTTCGAATCCTGCCTCGGGCATGGATGTGTGTGATGTCCTTAGGTTAGTTAGGTTTAAGTAGTTCTAAGTTCTAGGGGACTGATAATCAGAGATGTTAAGTCCCATAGTGCTCTACATGAACATCTTTTTGAACTTGTTCTGGGGTAAATGTACATTACGATGTTGTGTTGAAATTTGGATCGCTTGGTGTCGTTGCTTTCTGAGGAGCATTAATTTTGTTTGGTACGTGTTTTACTAGTGATCCCTGCTCTGCAGCATAACCCTGAAATAAAGCAATTTCACGATTTCACGTAGGACTTTGTATAACATTTTACGCTTATTTTGATGCATGAGGTACACCCATAATGTGTGTATAGTTACTTTTTAAGCCCCCTGCTTAGTCGGTGCCCAGTATTTTCTTCATTTCGTTCAATATATCCTGTAATTCTAAATCGCTTTCACTTACAATAATAATGGCATGTCACTGAAATTACATCACGCCGAATTTCAACCTTACTCCTGAAGATATCTTCTACTTTCACCATCGCTTCTTCGTTACAGATTGAACGATAGAGGAAAGCACTGAGTCCCTGTCCAGCACTCTATCTAATGCAAGCATTTAGATCTTCGTCATCCGTTGTTATTGTTCCTTCTTGTTTCTTGTACATATTTCATATTACCCAAGTTTCCCTTATAGCTTAAACGTATGTTTCAAAGAAATCCGAACACCTAGCATCTTTCTACATTATAGAATTCTGTTTAAAACTCGATAGAACCTACGTGCGTCATTTTTCTAAAGTTTTGCTTCCCCATTATCAAGTGCCAAGTCATAACTGCCTCTCCGGTGCCTGTACCTTTTCTAAAAGCAAAATTAACGTCATCTACAGAGCCTCAGCTTTTTGCTCCGTTCTTCTGTATATTACCCTATCAGTAACTTGGATGTTTGAACTGTTAAGCTGATTGTGCAATAACTCTCGAATTTGTCTGCCATTGCTATCTTTGGGATTGCTTGGATGATAGTTTTTCGAAAGTCTAATGGTAAGTCTCGAGTGTCATAGATTATACACGCCAAGTTGAATAGTCTTTTACTTGCTATTTCTTCCAGTGATTTTAGAACACCCGAATAAATGTTTTCTAACATTTTGCTTTATGTGATTATAAGCCTAGCTCAAAATATATCAAAATCTGGCTCTAACACTGTGTCTTTCAAATAGACTTTCATTTCTTCTTTTATCATGGCATTATACAGTCACACCACCTCGTATTCACTGTACATTTTCCACTAACTCCCTCTCGTCTGCGTTTGACAGCGGAGTTCCTCCTGCATCTTAAAGTTAACATCTGTGTACAATTTGACAAAAGTTTTCTATATCCATGTTCAAATTAAAATGTTCAAATGTGTGTGAATTCCTAAGGAACCAAACTGCTGAGGTCATCGGTCCCTAGACTTAAACACTACTTACACTAACTGAAACTAACTTCTGCTAAGAACAACACACACACACACACACACACACAAACACACACACACACACACACACACACACACACACACACATGCCCGAGGGAGAACTCGAATCTCCGGCGTGAGGAGGCGCTCAATCCGCGCGGCCATTTCGCGCCGGCTATCTATGCTTCACCAGACCGATACCAACCAGTTCTCTTCCAATTCCTCCGCCTCTTTTTCCTGCAGCCATTTAACTGTGGTTTATCTGCACTTCTTCCTTATTTCATGACCCAATTCCTAAGTGGCTTAGTTGCTGTATTCTTCCTTCCTATGAGCATTTCTGTACTTGCTTCTTTCGTCGATCACTTTATTTTATCGAAAGTACCTTTGTCGTCAGTTTCCTTGTGGTAACATTTGTCTGTCCACTTTTGTGATTACGAGAGAGTGCCATTCAAGTGGATCACTCGATTTTTGGGCTCGTGCTGGCTCTGGGCTCTTCACGTGGCTTCGGGTCAAGTGTGAACCGTCAGCCGCAAGATTCTGGGTGACCAGCACAGCCACTGTCAACCACCATGAGGGTAAAGTGCATTGTGTCAATGGTCCCTGTCCACTGTGTGCACTGTTGGGGAAGATGGAATGGACACAGTTCAGTAAATCAAATCCTGCTGCCCCGCCCCCAAAGTGCTCTTTTGTTCACCACAGATCACTAGGCAGAAACACAGGCATGGATCTAGTGCATCGACCACGCACATTCAAAGCACGGAGAGAGATCGATTCGACTGGTGAGTGGCGGTATACGTTGCTGCACTTCGTTACACGTTAATTATGGTGTATGAGATCGTCAAAAACCATAAGACTATGCATCCTACTAGCCAACTTGTGAACTTCTACAAGGTGTTGTAGGTACACTCATGTAGTGACTACAAATGGAAAGATATCATCCTTAGTCTGGTAACATACCGAAGTTTCGAATAGAAGATAAAGTAATACAAAACCTATATGAGGATACTGAATTGGTAATTCAGAATGTAAAAGGAAGATGACAATCTAACACTCATGAGGGAGTGGAACGCTACGCAGTAGTAGGAGTATCGACATTGGATTAGGGGAAGGAATAAAAGATAGAATTACACGACAATATGAACTCGAAAGTAGGAGTAAGAGAGGAGAAAGTCTGACCTCTGCAATAAATTTCAGATACGTACAACGAATACATTGTGGAAGAATCAGGAGAGGAGAAGTTATACTTGGAAAAGATTCAGAGACATGGGAAGATTCGAACTGGGTTCCGAAATTAGATATCAGATTATAAGGCGTGCCATAGAGCAGACACAGACGCGGATCACACTTTAATAATGATGCTGAATAGACTAAAGTACAAGAGAACACCCATTGTAGAAAGAAGTGGGATAACGAAGTACTCACGAGTGGTTAGATCTGTCTGAACTTCTTCAAAGATACAGATAGCGCGATAATAAATACGGCGGCAGGCAGTACAGTTGAAGAGAAATGGGCATCTTGAAAAGTGGCAACGTTAGGTTGTTTCACAGACCACATTCAGTTCATAAAGAACAAGAAAGCATCTAGTATGTAAGTAAGAGAGTAATTTATGATGGAACGTATGTTAAAGGCCTGCGTTTAATTTCCAGTTGGCAGATGCAGACCTCATCAAAATCCATCAAACGGGTCATGAGCTACTCAAATTTTAATTGGATAGTACCTCAAGCTTCGTGGAGCTCTGCGGCAGCCCCATGCAGTTATTGCAACGCAAGGTGGGGCGATGCGAAAACCGAAGACATGAGGCCTCCATATGGAGTTGAAGCGAGGGCGTAGGAAATGTTATCGAAGCTTGGAACAGAAGTACCTTGGTGAAAAACTGAAAATACGACGCAGGTTTTGTTGGGAGTCACCCCTTAGCAATAGTGAACTCGACCTTGGCCCTGAAGGGTGAGGGAAGCAGAAGCAATCCGTCCAGAAAAACGCCTTTTACAGGTGACAGAGCGACCCCAGAATTATTCTAATGTGGATTATGTGTGGGTTTACTTGGGCGGAACAAGTGTGGAGTTTCACTATATCAGAATTGTATATTGTCGGAAAAGTAACGTGCGTGGTATCACTGTCACCTAAAATGTTTTAAATATGGGAGGAGTTCCTTGTTCGAAGCAATTTGTCATGGATGTTGGCTGAGGACTGACCTGTAGTCGATGTCCGTTCACACCTTTAGCGATGCTGTTTTCAAGTTGATCTGACATTTGTCAAGTCAAAAGAAGAAGAGTGAAATACAAAATGACTTTAATTGATTTTCTACAGTTACATTTTTGACTATGAGAATAGCTGTACATGTGGAAGTGGTTAGCTCCAATGAACAAAGCTTGTGTCGTGCAATTAAGTCTTCTCTTACACTGATACTGTTAAGTAGGATAATGCTTTTTATCTTGCTGTGCAATTTCTCAGTGTTTTGTTGAATAATCTCAAACGACATTTTGATCGCGATTGTGGGCGTCAACTTTTATCGTCTTGCAGAATATTTAGATGCTAAGCAGCTTTAGAACTATTATGGCCTTTCGTTTATCAAGTCCATCGTGCCAAAAGTGTCACTGTTTGATCTGAGACTGGAGCCGTTAGAGAGGAAAATTTACGAGAGATTAATGTTACTACGAATTAGTGGCTACAGTGCAGGCGCATTAATTCTGGATCGTGACACTTTTATCTCTCCGTTTATAATGCTGCTGATGTACACCTAACTAATAGGAGGACATTGGACTCAGACATTATGTAGTGTGTGATTACCAGATTCGTGTGTTACTCAATTGACAGTGTACAAACCTCTCCATTGTTTGAGTTCGGTAAGAGTAGGTATGCTAACACTGATAGAGTGGGTCCTCAGAACGAATGCAGAGCAGTTACGGACAGGTAACTAGTAAAACATCGACTGTGGAAAAACCGGAAAAGAAGCGAATCGAAGAATTTGAGATGTGGTGCTACTGAACAATGCTGAAAATTAGGTGGACTGATAAGGTACAGAATGAGGAGGTTCTGCGCAGAATCAGTAATGTTAAAAATATATGGAAAAGATTGATAAGAAGATCGGACAGGATAATAGGACATCTATTAACACATCAGGGTACTAGAGGGAGCTGTAGAGGGTAAAAACTGTAGAGGAAGACAGAGACTTGATTACATCCATCAAATAATTCAGGACGCAGGTTACAAGTGCTACTCTTAGATGAAAAGGTTGGCACAGGACTGGAATTCGTGGCGGTCCGCATCAGTACAGTCGGAAGACTAATGACTCAAAGACAGAATTGTAACAGGTGCAAGCAGTGCCTATCGACAGCGAATGAACTGAAACAGCAGGCAGGATCAGGTATCACTAGATCACGCACGACAGTTATTCCGCCAATGGCTGCGAACTATTCGTTCTAAATGACACTGTAGGTATGTTTTTTCCGTCTTTGTCTTCTCAGTTCTTAATCGATGCATTAATTATTAATGGGCAACGAGGATTGACGTTACAGTCCATGAAAAGCGCAGTTACAGAAGTTGGACAGAGAAAAGTAGATACAAGTAAGCTAACGGCGAAAAAATGATGGAAAAAAAAGAAATAATTCAGCTGAATAACAAAAGAAAAGCCAGCAATACAGCAATGTAAGTCACTTAGGAATAAAGTGAGTAGGAAGCATAGGGAAGACTTGGTGAAATGGCACCACGAAAGTGTTATGAAATCGTAAAGGAAGTGATCGTCGGAAGCACTGGTTCACGGCCGAAAAACTGAAAACAGTCTTCAATGAAATTAAAACCAAGAGCGCCAAATTTAAGAGTGCAATGAGAAGCCCAGTCTTAAACGCAAAGGAAAGATCGCATCCACCGACAGCCTCTACGACGGGAGGAACCGTCTGATGACGTGATAGATGTAGAATAAGAAGTCAAGTATTAGACTCAGAACTGAACATAGCTTTGGAACACCTGAGATTAAATAAGGCAGAAGACATAGTAATATTCCTTCCACATTTCTATGATCATTGGGAAAAGTGGTAACCAAACGACCACAAAATCCTGCAGGTAGCAAGGGCGGGCAGAAAGGTTCGAGAGTTACGGTCAGTCACCTGAACATCTCACGTATCAAGGCTACAGACAAGAATAATTATGAGCGGAATGCCAAATAAAATTTAGGATCTAGTAGATAATTATTAGTCTGGTTTTCAGAAACGTAAAGGCAGCAAAGAGGTAGTTGATTACGGAACTATGATCTAAGAAAAATGACCGTGACCTAATAAAAATCGTCGAACTAGGAAAGAGTCGAAAATGTAAAATGGTTCAAGGCCAAGAAACATACAAGTATGCTGCAGACAAAGACGGGTAATATACAATATGTTCAAGAAAGAGGAGCATTAATGTCCAGAGTATACGGTGCATGATGTCTATGCGTCACAGCCCTACCGTCCAGTTCCAACTATGGCCAACAGGTGCCGTGATCAGTCATCGTGATGCATAGTCCCATGCACCTGACTAGTCCCAGTGCACTTGCTGATGTGTCAGTATTAGCTTGGAGAAAAGGAGCAGGGCATTATTGGTGAAGCTGTATTATCAAAACGACAGTAACGCTGCAGCGGCACTTCGAGAAGATCGCCGGTTGAAAGGATTACAGAAGGGTTCTCTTTCTCCACCCGCTGTGCGGAGAATGATGAAGTTCGAATCAACTGTAGAACTTGGCGTCGCTCCAGGAAGAGCCTGACGACCGGTGGCACAACAGGTGGTTCATGAAATCGCTGTTGCTACGGCAGACAACGCTGCGCGCAATTTCCGGTCGTCAGGAAGTACGCGCGCTGTGTCACGACAGTTGAGCATTCCGTGGTCCACTGTATGGAAGGTGCTTCGAACCATTCTGAAATGGTATCCGTACAAGATCCGTATCGTACAGGAGCTTGCACCACAGGATGCACCAGGACGTCTTGAATTCGCTCTGCGCTTTCTCACAAGGATGGAAGTTCACGGGGGCTGGCCCTGGACCAACCTATGGCCAGAGGAAGTATGTTTTACTCTGACGGGTGAGGTGAAAACACAAAACTGCCAAGCGGGGGGATCTTCACCTCCAGTCACTATGCATGAAGTTCCTCTGGTTTTTGATAGTGTCACCGTATGGTGTCACTTCACGGCTACATTCAATTTTGCCCCATTCTTTTTGAACAGGTTGGCGCTCAAGAACGAAAGACGTGCAGTGTGACAGACCAGCGTTACTGCGATATGCACCACCAGCATGGCCGGCCGGTGTGGCCGAGCGGTTCTCGGCGCTTCAGTCTGGAACCGCGGGACCGCTACGGTAGCAGGTTCAAATCCTGCCTTGGGCATGGATGTGTGTGATGTCCTTAGGTTAGCTAGGTTTAAGTAGTACTAAGTTCTAGGGGACTGATGACCTCAGATGTTAAGTCCCATAGTGCTCCGAGCCATTTTCTTTGCTACCTGAAGGACACTTTTTGCCAGGGGAATATTCACACATGTGCTGATGTGAAACGCAGCATATCAAGAGAGGTAGGCAGCATACTTATAGACATGCTTGTTTCTGCTGCGCAGTATGCAATCCTGCACTTTCAGACTCTTCTATAGCCTGATGGGCACCATGCTAAGCCTCTTTTGGAACATTGGTTCAAATGGCTCTGAGCACTATGGTACTTAACTGCTTAGGTCATCAGTCCCCTAGAACTTAGAACTGCTTAAACCTAACCAACCTAAGGACATCACACACATCCATGCCCGAGGCAGGATTCGAACCTGCGACCGTAGCGGTCGCGCGGTTCCAGACTGTAGCGCCTAGAACCGCCCGGCCACTCTGGCCGGCCTTTTGGAACATTAATGGTACCGGTATGTAATGGTATGATGCACCGTAGCAGCACGTTAAAAGTGTTGCAATCGAACTGATTATGCATTATTTCTCTTCCCCATGCCCCTGACATTAATGCTATTAAGTTAGCTACTCGTACAGTAATTAGTTTCCGTGTTATAACGTGTTGAATAGGAAAAGTTTAATTATAACCGCCGGGTACATGGAAGAAGCAATAACGCAGTGAGAGATAAGCTCAAGGGTGCCATTACAAAGAAGATAACTAGTAAATTTCGCTGATGACATTGTGATCCTCAGTGAAAGGGTGAATCACAAAACATGATGGAATGAACTGTCAAATGAGTTCAGAATATGAACCTACAGTAAACCGAAACAAGACGAAAGTAACGAAGACATCCTGAAATGAGATTAGTAATAAAGTTAACAACAAAATTGGTGACCGCGAAATCGACGAATAAAAGAATTCTGCTAGCATGTAGAAAGTTGCATATGACGGACGAAGCAAGAGGGCTTAAAAAGAGACTAGCAAAGGGAAAGAGGGCATTCCTGACCAAAAGATCTACTACTGTGAACATAGGCCATAATATCTGAGAAAGTAAGTTTGCAGCACAGCATTGTTTGGTAGTGAATCATTGACGGTGAGAAAACTGGAGTAGATAACAATGGAAGGGTTTGGGATGTGGTGCTATAGGACGATGTTAAAAACTAGATGGAATGATACGGAATGTGGAGTTTCTCTACAGAGTCAGTGAAGGAAGAAACATACGGAAAATGCTGACACGATGAAGAGTCAGGGTGACAGGACAGCAGAGAAAACCTTCCATGGTACCATAGGGAGATGTAGGCGTTAAAAATGTAGGGAAAGGCAGAGAGTAAAGTAAGTCCAAAGTTAACTACAAGTCCTACCCTGAAATGAAGAGAGTAGATTTTGTGGAGAGTCGCACCTAATCTTCAGTTTACTGATTACAGAAATCTAAATAAAAAATATATAACTTCTGACATTATCTCCTCCCGGAGAACGACACAGTAATCTACTGCACGTCCAGGAAGAAAATGTACCTTCTTATTCCTCCTAACTTGCATCTGGATGCTTTAAGTAACACTGCACTGACAAGATGGTGCTAGAATGAGATTTTCACTGTGCAGCGGTGTGTGCGACGATATGAAACATCCTGGCACATTAAAACTGTATGCCGGACCGAGACTCAAACTCGGGACGTTTGCCTTTTCCAGGAGTGCTAGTTCTGCAAGGTTCGCAGAAGAGCTTCTGTGAAGTATGGAAGGTAGGAGACGAAGTACTGGCAAAATTGAAGCTGTGAGAACGGGTCGTGAGTCGTGCTTGGATAGCTCAGATGGTAGAGCACTTGCCCGCGAAAGGCAAAGATCCAGAGTGTAGGTCCGGTGCATAGTTTTAATCTGCCAGGAAGTTTATAGATGGTGCTAGTGTAGTACCCCAGTTCATGTGATCACAACAATGTTGTGATACCATCGAGGAACTTCTACATATCTCACAGTGAGTTGTGGTCGATGTTAGAGGAGGCATAGGATAGGATGACTATTGGGATGCACTCGACGTTCATTCACTATCTTCAGGACGCGAGGGATGGCTATACGACGCTAGGCTGGTTTCTCATTACACTAACATGGCTCCTCTTGATTTCGCAGTACGTACTTATTTATTCAATTGTCAGCATTAGAAACGCGAATGGCACCACCTTTCTCGTGTCGGGCTACTTACATGCTGACTAAAACATCGTAGAGAGTGTGTGTGTGTGTGTGTGTGTGTGTGTGTGTGTGTGTGTGTGTGGACGCATCGAATATCAGGAATATTGTCAGACTGCATTCGTCGTCCACATATGGGTTCAAGCACCAAGAGTCATTGTGTACGTTTGTGACTGATTACACATGAACATCTCTGGTCCTCATAGCCAGTAATATGGGCATCAGGCGCTACATTTATAAGGTGGTAAGACTTGCCCCTATCTTCAAGGTGTCCGTAATGCCATCTTTTAGCAATATAACACCGGACCGCATGTTTCACGTGCTGTCGACACCTACCTACATTCGGAGGGTGTTCGACTGCCTTCCCATCGTGGTCTCCAGATCTTCCACACATTGATATCATCTGATCGTAGGTTGCCGAGAGCCTGGCACACAAAGATTTGTCATCCGCTGTGTTTACTAAACTCTGGCGCAGAGTTGAAGTAGTATAGAATGACATGTCAGTTCCAGTTATCTAAGCTCATTTCAACTTGATACCCAGCCGTGTTAGAGACGCTACTGCTGCCATAGGTGGCACGTTTGTGTAATAAATTTCACGCCCAGCAAAACTCCTAAATCACTTCTAAATTTGACCATGTATTCATGTTACGTTTCTTTACGCGCACCACAGAACTGCTTTACTATAGCCCAAATGCTCATATTGTGAGAATCAGTAATTTTATTGATATTTAAGGCAATTCTCATTTATTGTTCCGTCTTACTTGCACATTTTTAATTAGATCACGTATTTCGATCACTCAGGGTCGTCTTCACATCTAATTTGTACAGCAACCCCTCGTGTCTACTCATAGCCACATATCAAAGTACTGTACTCTGGTAAGTGGTCCTGAATCGACAAGACGGGTAGCTGACGCAACTACTAATATCTGAAGATGAACCTGAGTGATCGAAACATGTAATCTAATTAAAAATTTGCAACTGAACGGAACAATAAATGATAATTGTCTTAAAAATTTCGTTAGCTGTTAGTCGTCTTGATGCTCCAGTTTCAACGGCTAACAGTGAATACATAGATACTTTTTTAACGTTTTATATAAATGAAATTCACCTCATGCTTTCAGACATGACAGGGAGTTTACAGTACGGTGGCCACAGCTCTATATGTGGTCAAGTTACATTTTGTGTACCGGTAACCAAGTCCCGGGACGGCCAGCAGTGGAGCGCGTCATCTCTTCAGTTTGGACAAAATCGGACGGCTAGCTGCGCAGCGGGGCGTGTGTGTGAGGAGAGGAGGAAGGGCCGTATCTCTTCTGCACGCCTGCCCTGCAGCTTTCCACCCGAAGTGTTCTGCGACATGTAGGCTGCATCTGCGGGGGTGACGCGCTGCCGCTGCTCAATGCGACACGGCAGGGTGCGTCCAACAGTACCTCTCAGTACGGCTAGAGGCCAGACGCTGCCACGCTAAGACTCAGATGGAACTGTCGTGCCGCGGCAGCCGCTTCTAGGCTCTCGGTCTCCTGCAGACGTGATGGCCATCGAGAAAAGCCCATTCGCTCGCCACACAACGGCACAGAAAATAACTTTCTCTACTACTCGGTGCAAGTAACCATTTGCAACTGGCCTGACCGTCACATACGCAACTGCCACTCTTACTTGAATCGTTACGGTCAACTTCGAAAACATGAGTCATGTCGGCGACGTAAGTGAAATGTAGATTGGATTCATTTATCAACTATACTCTGTATAAACAAAATGAAATACACTTTCACGTTCAATACGCTATTGTAAGTTTTTAGTCTCGCACATATTGTCACAACATTAAATTAAAAATTAGTCCCATCCCTGGTTCTAGGCTACATTTTATGTAGGTCACCCCTGGTTGCCGGCCGCGGTGGTCTAGCGGTTCTAGGCGCTCAGTCCGGAACCGCCGGACTGCTACGGTCGCAGGTTCGAATCCTGCCTCGGGCATGGATGTGTGTGCTGTCCTTAGGTTAGTTAGGTTTAATTAGTTCTAAGTTCTAGGCGACTGATGACCTCAGAAGTTAAGTCGCATAGTGCTCAGAGCCATTTGAACCATTTGAACCATTCACCCCTGGTTGTAACGTAAACATAGCAACTGAAAGTCCCCTTCGAAATATTCCCAGTCGGGACTCTCATTCTACCGCCACGAACATACCTGATAAGTCCCAGCCTCTACTTATGTCACTACTAGAATATCCTGTTCTTCCTAGAGAATAAGAAATAGTTAAGAAATGGCCAGTTGCAAGTAGGACTGGTCGACTGAAGGTTCCCTACAAACTTAGTTATACAGGATGTTACAAAAAGGTACGGCCAAACTTTCAAGAAACATTCCTCAAAGAAAGAAAATATGTTATGTGGAAACGCTTACTTTCCATGTTAGAGCTCATTTTATTACTTCTCTTCAAGTCACATTAGTCATGGAATGAAAACACACAGCAACAGAACGTACCAGCGTGACTTCAAACACTTTGTTACAAGAAATGTTCAAAATGAGCTTGTAACCTCCCCCCTCACTTATCGACCTTAATGACAGTGAAAAATGAAACTGCGTGTACCTAATGGGAGTTTTGGAAAAGCAATCGTCACCGAAGTTAACCTGTCGGTAAAGAGGGAGGAAAGGGTTACATCTAAATGAAAGGAAATGTGCTAATGAAACTGGTGGAAATTAATTTTGAAAAGGGGTAAAGTTAATAAAGAAAGTAAATGTGCAGCCGTTACATTAACAATTAACTAGCGGTAATTAGGTATTTGAGATTTGGGGAAATCACGGTCGCCAGTCCTAAGGACAATTACTATAGTAACTGAAAAAGAAAAATTATTACACATATAATTAGCACTAGAAGCGTGGCAACTGAAAGTTGACACGTGTAGTGTGAAAACTGAAAGTTTGTCAGAAGTAATAAATTTCGCTACACCCTGACTTAATTTAGCAAAAGAATTAATAAAACCGGAAAATCGAAAGTTAATTTAGTGACTGAAGTTAATAGTGAGCTTTCTTTCTGAAGCACATCGAAATTCAGTAAAATACGGTTAGTCTTGGACTACCTCATCAATCATTTCAAAAACTACTTGAATCTACGCAATTTAGAAATAAGAGATTTAACTTTGAACTTGAATTAAACGATTCTGAACAATTAATAATAGTAAAATTTAGTACGTACCAAGCTGAGCTGCAGTCACAGGTAAGCTAAAATACGGTAACAAAACTCGCACTCTTAATTTGTGCTTGTGTAATCTAACTATTGTAGCCAGCTAATGCTTGAATTGAACTTTGAAATTAAAGCAGTGAAATGGAATTATGCTGGCGTTTGAATTTCAACGACACTCGGGTTCATTTCGGAAAAGGAAGGGACCCTGCTTGGCAATGCAACTGGGACAATGAGCAACAGAGGTTCATGCTAAGTTGCTGTAATTTTGCGAGGCAAATGGAACAATTTGAAAAGCTGAGGTCTGCCATACAGTTCTGAAACTTTACGTGCTTTTAGTCTTCCTTGTTGGTTGATTGAAGGTTTGAAGCCGTCGATCGAGGAGGTGGCGACAGTCACTCATTGTCGGCCGTCGCTGTTGCAGAAGCTGGATGTTGGCGCGCCTTCTTCTCGACACGGTCACCAGGCGAAACGGGCTCTTGATGTGCGCCAGCTAATGCTTCCCGTCCGCGACACCATGTCAGAAACTATCATCGTGAGTCGAGCGCAATTACATGCTGCCAAACCCCGAAAGCGCGGCAACTCGCGGGAGCGTCACACAACACACCTGCTCCACTCGCTACTCCAGCCAGACTCTCACTGCTCTGCCCGCGCTCCACGCGGCAGAGTTAACACTACCAAAGATCCTACACACTTTGATTCTTCACACGACCCATCGATCTAATCGTTCGATAGCAGTTTTCCCTAGGCAAGACCCAGCGTAAAAATACAAATAATATTTACGAAACAAACCAATTATATATCGACATAAGTGCAGAAATATATATATACAAACAGTAAAACAATTACAATATATAAAGAGACAGAAATGTCATATCTTGAGGTAACAAAACAAGGAAAAAAAATAATAGTACAATAGATGGAAATAGGAGGGTATGCATTTCCGGCGTTACACGTGCCCCACATTGTCTGAGGATGTTGGTGTAACGTAAACAGACTCAGAAAATGTCCCAAAAAAGAAACAGCGGAAATGCATATGCTCAAAACATCAACAAAATTTAGCATTCGTCTAATTAACCATAAATCAATTTTTTAGACCATAATAATTGAGTGGAGACACTCCTAATCTTATTCCACTCTGTCATCTTGATCAAAATAAAACAGGTTGACAACATTTTAAAATTCATAGAAAATATAGAAAATGGTTTAGCTATTCCAAAATCATTAAAATTCGTAACACTATGAGGAATGGAATACTATTTGCAAAATTAATTAGATTGCATGGTCATAAAAACAGGTAGATCAAAATATGCAAATTAATTATTAATTACATAGAATACACATTTTATATAACCTTTTCATAATTATTATCTCGTCATGAGATTCCACTTAACGCTAAACAAGAAAATAATATTCAGTAGATCGAAAAAAACGTAAATATTGACAGCAGAATTCTTTCAGCTGTCCAGGAAGAAAAACAATTCCGCCTTCCGTACTCGCAAGTACAAAGAATGCCGAGAACGGCACGGAGAGCCTACGGCGGCACAAGAGCCGACAGCGGCCCCGCCTCGTCAGTATTGTTGCGCCCGCCTTTGCGGCACGCTTGATCTCACTCGCCTGTCTAACGGCATTTCCAGAACGTCCGCTTCACTGAATTCTTTGGGAAAAACTCACTCCCGAGTAATCTCAAGGAGTCCATTAACACTATCACAGTGGATAACTCAACACTGTCCATCATCACACGCATGTACTAGCCTGAAACTTAAAACAGCGTCTAAGTACATCGGCAATGACTAGTAATTCACATCTTTATGGAATCTTACAGCTATTTACAAAATCATATTTACATTCCTTAATCTACTGTGACTCAGCTGAAAACTTAACTAGCAGCTTGGATTTTTCAGTTGATTAGATCATGATTAAATTGATTAAAATTAAATTGATTAATCAAAATTAATTACTTATTAATTACAACTTCTTTAATGACCTTGGTCAGTCAAAGGCATGGCAATCTAGCAAACCTTAAATCTTACACTCTATATTTACATATTGTACAAATTACCCATTGTGTGGTATTAATCGATCCTAGGTTGGTACAATTTCAAATCTACTATATTTCGTATACCTAATAGCTTTCCAGAGCTTGGATACTCTAAGCAATAAGCATTTGTGTGAGGTATACCAATGACTTTATATGGTCCATTATAAACAAACTTAAATTTAGAGATTTCATTGTCTATCTCGCTCGATTTCTCATGAGCTTTTACAAGTACTAAGTCTCCGATCGCAAACTTAGCAAAACGCGCTTTAGCGTCATGACGACGTATGCGAGCATCGGCTTTTAACTTCATTACTTCTCGCAAACGATCTTTTTTCACACCAATACTAATGTTAATCCGTGGAGGGAATTTGATTATCTCTTCCACTAAACTTTCTACACTTTTGTCAATGCCGAGATTCCTCACTTTACGGCAGTTCAAATTCATACCTACATCAATACCATCCGGCCAGTTAACAGTGTGTATAGGCTGGTATTGCCTATGCACACCGTCTCCTGCCTCGTCAAAACTAACTACTATTGTTTTATCTTGGGACGTACATGTCAAAGTTTTGCTTTCGCAATTAATCACTGCACGGTACTTTAATAGCGAATCTAACCCGATAATTATTTCCGTAGTTAAGTCTGGCACGACGACAAACTCTTGTTCAAATCGTGCCCCACATATCTCGAAGCTGACAAAAATCTGTTTTGTGACCGGTTTACTGGCCTTCCCAGTAGCACCGATAATTTTCACTCCTGTTACTGGCATAACTACGATGCCAGGTCTGTCTTTCAGTAACTCAAATATTTTCCCAGATACAGCACTCAATTCTGCACCGGTGTCAATCAACACGTTTAGTTGTAGGTCGTGCATATTAACAGACACTACTATCTGTCTACACTTGTCCTCGACTGTTTCTTTATTTTCCCACAGTAAATCCTCGTCTATATCCAGGTCATTCCAGAAAAAACCATCCGGCTTTGATCCTAAATCCGGCTTATCTGGCGGCTTTTTCAGCCTCTGTTCACATACAGTTTTAATTTCAACACGTTTGTCCTGAGGCTTAGTCTCTAGCTTCGCCTCCAATACCGAAACCTTTTCCTGTAACTCGTCAACTAGTGAGTGTTGCTTTGCTATCAATTCACTAATTGTCACCTTCGTTGATTCCTCTTTAATCAGATTGATCTCATCTGCCAATCTACCTGGAGGAATGTGCCCAGTCGCATCTGAAATTACTTCCTCTGGATCTGCGCAACCCACACTGCTACCGTCTGACCGCATAACGTCAGCTCTAACCTCATACACGCTGAAATCTATGTGCTTTTCTACCAATTGTGTCCGGCTATCACTAAAATTTTCGTAATCTTTCCCCTTAATACTCTCGCAATGTTTAAACTGGAGGTTTGCGTCGGATGGGTCGGCTACTTCTACCACTATAACTTTCGGTAAAGTCTGCCGGTTAGGGCCAGAACTTTCCGTTACTCCTTCAACATCTAACTCCTGCGGGACGAAACACGACGAATCTTGCTCGTGCTCCCCATTAACATCAACTATTTCTGGTAAAATCTGCCGGTTAGGGCCAGAACTTTCAATCACTTCACAAATACTATCTTCCTGTGGGACGAGACGCGGCAAATACTGCACGCGCTCCCCATAAACACTTCTCCCATACAGACCCCTATAATCTCTTAGTTCGTCGTATAAGCGACCGAACTGCCTTAACCAGACCTCATCCCTCTCTGCATCCCCTCGCTCGATGACGAACGTTTTATCCGACATCTGATCTTCTCTCAACAATTGCGAATCATTCTTAAACTCAATCTCCAGTTCCGCTGTGGGTATTACAGCTGGCACCTTATAATCGATTTCCGGAACACTACTTAAATTGTTCTCACTGACAGTGAATGTACCTTCTACTGCCGTGTATACAGCTGATCTACTACTTGTGGGCGCACTCCTTTCTCTTAACACTGGCACACTCTCCCGCCGTTGATTATTCCACACGGAATTTTCATACCGACGACACCTGGGTTTTCTCCTGCTATTGGGCCGCCAAAATTTCTCCACGCCCGGTCGGCCCCTCACCGGCGCGGCTAATGGTTTCCCTGTCTCGTCCCAGCAGATACGGTCCCCGGATGCTGCTGAGGCGGCTGATCACACTCTCTGGCGTTATTACTATTCTGTGAAGCCCGTATCACGTTAGTATGATACTGGTTTCCGTCATTCCTGTTATTATTTGCATTGTACCGATTGTTGTTACGGTCCGAACCATTATTGTTATTGCTGCCAAGATTGCGGTATGCATTATTCCCATAGTTATCGTTGTTGTGGTTCCTGTTGTTGTTACCACGGCCTCCACCACTGTCGCGATTATTGCGCCAATTGTCCTCGTCCTCAACTCTTTCCAGGAAATCATTGATTGTCCTGTAATTGCTTCCTACGTAGCGTTTTGTATCATCTGGAAGCTTCTTGTAGAGTTCCCAGACTATTTCGGATTCCGTGCGGCGATCACGCAAATATTCCAACTTGCGGATCCAGCCCTCACAAAACTCCCTCATCGAACCGCGCGAATTCGCATCGAAAGGCCTCGATACGACAAATTCGCGCCAGACACTTTGCTGCTTTTGCTCTGACCAGTATTCAGCCAGAAACAAATTTTTAAACTCGTCAAAAGTCAGGTTCGTAATGTTGGGGTTTAAGCCCCAACGCTTGGCATCACCAGCCAGCACATCAATAACCGCATTAATTTTTCTCTCATTAGTCCATGATCTGGGTAAAACTCTTTCACAATTCTTAATGAAATCCGTCGCGTGTATACCGCCTTTTTTCAAGGGGTCGAACCGCTCCTCTTTCGTCAACAATTCCGAACTATGTGCACAGATTGGCACATAGCTCTGTTTTTCATCAAATTTCTTTTCTAATTCCGACACTCTCGTAATTACTTGGCAAGTGGTTGTCGCAAGCGTTTCCACTTCCCTCTTTTTCTCTTCGCAGGTATTAGCCTGCTCCCTCACTTTAGTGTCTACTTCGGACACTAAAGCCTTTAAAGTTTCCACCTTCTGTTGATCCTCTTTTTTCACTAATTGAATTTGTTCCGTCACCTTATTCTCGATGATCGGAGCAACTGCTTCTCCTACACTTTTCTCGATTCTGCTAATTTCGGAATCAAAGCGAGTATTTATGCTCGCAATTTCCGCCTGAACGCCTATCATTTCCTGTTTAAGATTACCGATTTCGGTATTAATTACAACAATATCTTCTTTGATTTTATCAACTTTTGTATTAACAACTCCAACATTGTGGTTAACAACATTAATAGCTTTGTTCTGATTGTCTAGCTTTCGTTCAATTTTTTCAGACTGAGCTTCTTGCTTGGCAGACAGAGCTATAATTTCTGCCGATTGACTCTTGATTTCATTAATCAAAGCATTCAATAAATCAGTTAAATTCCCAGAGACTACCGGTTTTACTTCCGTAGCTGGTTCCTCTATACATGTTCCCCCGTATTCATCATCAAGGGGTACAGATTTGATTTTCGCTTCCGATTCCGAAACATTTTCTAAAGTTTGGAATTCCATTTCTGCTCTTTGTTGCGTTTCGGCGGTCGCGTCTTTCATGCTAGCCGCCTGCCCCTGAACAATGGGAACAGCCGTGCGCGTTTCCCACTGTTCGACCGATTGTTCCGTATCCAAGTCTACCAAATTTTGGTAATTGTTGCCTTCACTCATTTTAATAATTTTCAATATAAATGCCAAATCTCAAATATAATTAGATTTACTCCCACTACTTAATGTCGCTGACGTAACGACCTGTTCGTAACCAATACTTTGTTACGAGATTTGCACCATACAAAATTCGTGTCCAGAACAACCTCAAAACTGAAGATTGTCCTGTCACCAGGTCGCCACGTGTAACCTCCCCCCTCACTTATCGACCTTAATGACAGTGAAAAATGAAACCGCGTGTACCTAATGGGAGTTTTGGAAAAGCAATCGTCACCGAAGTTAACCTGTCGGTAAAGAGGGAGGAAAGGGTTACATCTAAATGAAAGGAAATGTGCTAATGAAACTGGTGGAAATTAATTTTGAAAAGGGGTAAAGTTAATAAAGAAAGTAAATGTGCAGCCGTTACATTAACAATTAACTAGCGGTAATTAGGTATTTGAGATTTGGGGAAATCACGGTCGCCAGTCCTAAGGACAATTACTATAGTAACTGAAAAAGAAAAATTATTACACATATAATTAGCACTAGAAGCGTGGCAACTGAAAGTTGACACGTGTAGTGTGAAAACTGAAAGTTTGTCAGAAGTAATAAATTTCGCTACACCCTGACTTAATTTAGCAAAAGAATTAATAAAACCGGAAAATCGAAAGTTAATTTAGTGACTGAAGTTAATAGTGAGCTTTCTTTCTGAAGCACATCGAAATTCAGTAAAATACGGTTAGTCTTGGACTACCTCAACAATCATTTCAAAAACTACTTGAATCTACGCAATTTAGAAATAAGAGATTTAACTTTGAACTTGAATTAAACAATTCTGAACAATTAACAATAGGAAAATTTAGTACGTACCAAGCTGAGCTGCAGTCACAGGTAAGCTAAAATACGGTAACAAAACTCGCACTCTTAATTTGTGCTTGTGTAATCTAACTATTGTAGCCAGCTAATGCTTGAATTGAACTTTGAAATTAAAGCAGTGAAATGGAATTATGCTGGCGTTTGAATTTCAACGACACTCGGGTTCATTTCGGAAAAGGAAGGGACCCTGCTTGGCAATGCAACTGGGACAATGAGCAACAGAGGTTCATGCTAAGTTGCTGTAATTTTGCGAGGCAAATGGAACAATTTGAAAAGCTGAGGTCTGCCATACAGTTCTGAAACTTTACGTGCTTTTAGTCTTCCTTGTTGGTTGATTGAAGGTTTGAAGCCGTCGATCGAGGAGGTGGCGACAGTCACTCATTGTCGGCCGTCGCTGTTGCAGAAGCTGGATGTTGGCGCGCCTTCTTCTCGACACGGTCACCAGGCGAAACGGGCTCTTGATGTGCGCCAGCTAATGCTTCCCGTCCGCGACACCATGTCAGAAACTATCATCGCGAGTCGAGCGCAATTACATGCTGCCAAACCCCGAAAGCGCGGCAACTCGCGGGAGCGTCACACAACACACCTGCTCCACTCGCTACTCCAGCCAGACTCTCACTGCTCTGCCCGCGCTCCACGCGGCAGAGTTAACACTACCAAAGATCCTACACACTTTGATTCTTCACACGACCCATCGATCTAATCGTTCGATAGCAGTTTTCCCTAGGCAAGACCCAGCGTAAAAATACAAATAATATTTACGAAACAAACCAATTATATATCGACATAAGTGCAGAAATATATATATACAAACAGTAAAACAATTACAATATATAAAGAGACAGAAATGTCATATCTTGAGGTAACAAAACAAGGAAAAAAAATAATAGTACAATAGATGGAAATAGGAGGATATGCATTTCCGGCGTTACAACCTCCTTTAGCGAGGATACATGCATCTACCCTCCGTCGCATGGAATACCTGATGCGCTGATGCAGCCGCGGAGAATGGCGTATTGTATCACAGCCGTCCACAATACGAGCACGGAGAGTCTGTACATTTGGTACCGGGGCTGCGTAGACAAGACCTTTGTTACAGGAAATGTTCAAAATATTCTCCGTTAGCGAGGATACATGCATCCATCCTCCGTCGCATGGAATCCCTGATGCGCTGATGCAGCCCTGGAGAATGGCGTATTGTATCGCAGCCGTCCACAATACGAGCACGAAGAGTCTCTACATTTGGTACCGGGGTTGCGTAGACAAGAGCTTTCAAATGAACCGATAAATGGAAGTCAAGAGGGTTGAGGTCAGGAGAGCGTGGAGGCCACGGAATTGGTTCGCCTCTACCAATCCATCGGTCACCGAATCTGTTGTTGAGAAGCGTACGAACACTTCTACTGAAATGCGCAGGAGCTCCATCGTGCATGAACCACATGTTGTGTCGAAGTTCTAAAGGCACATGTTCTAGCAGCACAGGTAGAGTATCCCGTATGAAATCATGGTAACGTGCTCCATTCAGCGTAGGTGGAAGAACATACTGACGAAACTAAAATGAGTTCTAACATGGAAATTAAGCGTTTCCCGACACATGTCCACATAAAATCTTTTCTTTATTTGTGTGTGAAAAATGTTTCCTGAAAGTTTGGCCGTACCTTTTTGTAACACCCTGTGTATATAGGCATTTCATCCGTTCCAGGAATCGTGGATCTCTACGATTTTTGCGTGTTTCCGACTTTGATACTGACACGATATCGGTCCCAAAGATTCCAAGATTTATAAGTATGTTTTAATTTCGAGTTTGAAGTTGGATAACAAATGGAAAGAAAATATTTTCTGTGCGACGTAATTACAAATTAACAGTTTTCTGATGCTTTTCGATTACTTGTACTGTGAAACCTTTATTCCTGCCAAACTTCATGATTCTACTTAGACGGCAGACACTCGCAGTTTTTAATTACTGATTTTTCGAGTCACAGTGAAGTCGTTTAATTATCTGGGCGTAACGTGGCAGAGCGATATGAGGTGGAACGAGCATTTGAAAGCTGTGGTAGGGAAGGTGAGTGGTCGACTTCGGTTTATTGAGAGAATTTTAGGAAAGAGTGGTTCACCTGTAAAGGAAACCGCATATAGGACGCTGGTGGACCTATTGTTAAGTACTGTTCGAGTGTTTGTGATCTGCACCAGGTCGGATTGAAAGAAGACATCGAATCAGTTCAGAGGAGGGCTGCTAGATTTGTTACCGGTAGGTTCGAGGAAAAGGTAAGTGTTACCGAGATGCTTTGGGAACTCAGATGCGATTCCCAGGAGGGAAGGCGCAGTTCTTCTCGGGAAACACTGTTGAGAAAATTTAGAGAACCGGCATTTGGAAGCTGACTGCCAGAGGATTCTGCTGCAGCCAACACACAAGATTAGATACGAGGAATTAGGGCTCATACGGAAGCGTATAGAGAATCTTTTCTCCCTAGCTCTATTTGCGAGTGGAACAGGAGGGGAAACGGCAAGTAGTGGTACAGGGTTCCCTTCGCCATGCAACTTACAATGGATTGCGAAGTTTCTATGTAGAAGTAGATATAGATCAAAGTATGTGACGTAAGTGGCCGTATCTTTTGATTGCACTGACTTAGAAGCTAACATTTATTACACCGCCGAGGGAAGACAGATCTTAGTATGTGATATAAGTATTAACTTGATCTATCTACCCATTCCTGAGAAAAAGGTTTTGAACAGTCGTATGGACAGACAGACAGACGGACAACAAAACTGATCCTGTAGGGGTTCCATTTTTACCGTCTAAAAAATCTACAGTGAGTGTGAATTTTATAAACTGGCATGAAAAGGACCATGATGGTGGTAATTTAAATGAATGTACGTAATAACCCATCTTCAACCACAAACTACGATGAATTAGTAAACTCAATTTCACAGCCAATATTATTCATTAATTTTTCCCTTCTGCTGCGTACTTCACAATTTTGGATGAAACACTATATTGCTAAATTGATTAGTGCTTCTAGACTCTGATAAGCCAACACATTATATCCAGCTGGTTAATAACGTGTCGGTCCACCTTTGATACACTACACAACAGCGATTCTATGTGGCATGGAGTCGGCAATTCCTGAGTATTTTTCCTGAGGTATGTAGTACCAGATGTCTACGTACGTATATCTCACTGCAGTTCTCGTAAATTACGAGCTGAGGGGGGGGGGGGGGGCGGGTCGAATAGGCACCCGATAACATCTCAGAAGTCTTCAGACCGGGCGAGTTTGCTGGTCAAGACATGAAAGTGAGTTCCATGTCACCTTCCTCAGACCACTATAACAGGAATCTAGCCTTGCAGCGTGGACATTTATCCTATTGGAAGGCACCATCGTCGCCATGGAAGACTTCATGCATGAAGGGGTGAAGGTGGTCCACAGTCACGTGCACTAGTCTGCAGTTGCCATAATACCACTGCCTGCGTCAGTGGCGTGGTGCCTGTTTTGAGCAGCTGTTCACCTGGGTAACGGGTTTTCGGGCACAACCACCGACCTGATGTAACAAAACCAGGTCACATGTTACCACTCTCCAGTCTCTATGATCTTGTCTAACTGATGATATCTATGTGTCAAAGTGGGAACATCGTCTGCTGCGGAGCCCCATATGTAGCAATTTGAGCTGAACTGAGTGATCCGGCACGTGCATTGCACTCAGTCGTTGGCATCTGCTTACAGGTTATCGTCTCTCCTGCCTTACAGGACTGTCAAGCCTCCGACCTCCACATTTTGTGTTGCGTACCTCGAGCACCTAGTCACCAATCGTGGTGTCACGGTCCAACGACTGCCATAGACGCTCGCGGTAGTATCACGCGAAAAACGGATTATCTTTGGCTTTTCCGAGATGCTCGTACCTATGTGCTGGACCATAAGAAAGTCGCTACGTTATAAGTCAGTGGCTTTTCCGATTTGCGGACCGTATTTTCGCTGGAATGATTCTGCGTTTGTCTCTGCACCACTTATACGGGTTGCCCCAGGACAAGTGGTCTATATACGGGGGTATAACAGGAACTATTATTCGAAGCCAAAAAGTCTGGTAAACATTGGCTCTAAAATGGATATCTCCAGAGCTTTCAGCACTTCATTTCGATACTGTAAACCCTATCTCCTCTACTGAAGGCTCTCTGCTTTCCATATGTTGCTACGGGGTGGTATGAAACAAGACAGCAGAAAACTGTGTAGTAAACATGGGCTCTGAAATGCTTGACTTAAGAGCTATGAACACTTGGTCAGTAGAAGTGACGTGTTTCACAATATCTAAGATGAACAATTGCTCATAGATCTTCAGACGTGTACCTTTGAGCTTCTTGTTTACTATACTTTTTGCTACTAATGATCGATCCTGTTACATCCCTCAATATCGTCCACTCCTCCTGGGGCACCCTGTGTACCTACCTTACTGCGTAACAAACTATTTTACACCCACACCAAAAAAAGTTTAGGATCAACCCGGTTCCCAAAACTCCTGAACACAAACTTTGACTGTGGATATTGTATCACAGACACAGTCCCCTTTGACTGTTCTGAGACGTCACTAAACTCGCTCAAAGATGTAAACAACCATGGACGACCAGAGCCTATTAGACGGAAAGGACCCGACAGCCGATCAGTTCCAGTCATTCCACCAGGAAGGAGGTACACGTCTCGTGTTGTCTATAGTTCAACCATGCCTAGAAGGTCAATACCGCGGTTCGATCGCGTCCGCATTGTTACTTTGTGTCAGGAAGGGCTCTCGACAAGGGAAGTGTCTAGGCGCCTCGGAGTGATCCAAAGCGATGTTGTTCGGACATGGAGTAGATACAGAGAGACAGGAACTGTCGATGACCTAACTTACTCAGTCCGCCCAAGGGCTACTACTGCAGTGGATGACCGCTACCTACGCATTATGGCTCGGAGGAACCTTCACAGCAAAGCCACCATGTTGAATAACGCCTTTCGTGCAGCCACAGGACGTCGTGTTACGACTCAAACTGTGCGCAACACGCTGCATGATGAGCAACTTCACTCCCGACGTCCATGGCGAGGTCAATCTTTGCAACCACAATAACATGGAGAGCGGTACATATGGACCCAGTAGCATGTCGAATGGACCGCTCAGGATTGCCATCAAGTTCTCTTCACCGATGAGTGTCGCATATGACCAGAAAATCGTCGGAGACGTCTTTGGAGGCAACTTGGTCGGGCTGAACGCCTTAGACATACTGTCTAACGGCCGTTTATGGACGACGTGACCCACCAACCACTCTGAGGGACCTACGCCGCATCACCATTGAGGAGTGGAACAATCTGGACCAACAGTGCCTTGATGAACTTGTGGATAGTATGCAACGAAGAATACAGGTACGGATCAATGCAAGAGGACGTACTACTGGCTATTACAGATAAGGGTGTGTACAGCAGTCTGGACCACCACCTCTGAAGGTCTCGCTGTATGGTGGTACAACATGCAATGTGTGGTTTTCATGAGGAATATAAAGGTCGGAAATGATGTTTATGTTGATATCTATTCCGATTTTCTATACAGGTTCTGGAACTCTCGGAACCGAGGTGATGTGTTTTCATAAACAATTTTACCAGCTGTTAGCGGAATACTTCCTAACATCATTACCGCGTAACGCATCCAGCGTCGCGGTGGGCTGCGGTTAACATGTTTTCCATCTCCAGCGTTTAAGCCTTAACGTACAACAGTTTGTTCCCTGTAAGTTTACAAATTTAAATGTAGCTACAATCAGCATCTCCATACGCTGCTATCTTTAGTTCGTTGCGATCAAATATTTACAACGTGTAGCGCCCTTAACGGTTGCGAGGTTACTGTGTTGTATTACAGTATTTTCTGTGTTCCAGCGGGTGTTTGACCTTTGCACACTGCTAATAAATCCTTCCGTCCATAACAGAAACTTATTTTTATACTAACATTCTTTGTCTGTGTTCTGAGTCCTTTTTGTTAACACTATATGTAATAAACTATACGAAAGAATATGAAGAAGCTGAGCCAAAGCATCTGTCGATGGACCCACAAGATTCGAAATGTCATACCGCATAGTACAAAGTTATTCTGATACTGAAGCGAGACGTTGCACATACATACAGTTTTGCTGACCTAAAGTCCTGAAAGGCATTACGGGAACTGCATGTCGAATGAAACAAAGAGTTTATACCCACGATGCGGTTCGAACGTTTAAAGCTCCATCATGAGGTGGATTTATGTGTTCGTACGACATGTTGTGTTAAGATTTTGGGATAGTTTTTGGCTCTGTCTACAGTGGTCACAGGTTCCTTTCTCCATCATAACACATCACATATAAAATGAGTTTTAAACCTACGAAACACGTCGTGGATATAAATAAACAGTGACTGTAACAGTAAACTTGATGTTTCATTCGATGTCAATAACAGTCAGGGTAAAGCCTAACCTAAAACGTTCGCATTTAAAGTGAAACTGCATGTTTGGAGCTGAGCAGTGTTTGAATTTGCGGCAAGAAGATTAACAGATATTAGAAGATAGAAGTGAGCGTAAAGAGCTCGGCAAGTTTCAAGACACTACTTACAAAAATAGGCAGACATCGTATGGCTACATTCCTTGTACGGGAAATTGTTTTTCACGCTGTATCTGCTCTGATTGATGTGCAGAGTCATTTCAACAAATTTCTTATTTCTTGGTGAATAGAGGAGATGGCACCAATTAATCTTACCGAAGCGTTGCTATTCGTCGACCAGATTGCTCGGCTGTTATCACGAGGAGCCCATCAGCAAATGGAATGTGTTTCACGAAAGCTGGACAAGTGCGAACACGACCCGCTTTCTGATGGTTGTGCACAGACTTAATTATGTAGATTCTGCAGGTTCTGATGAGTGAATTTGTATCAAAATGTGCGACATAAATGAGCCTATCTTTTTACTGCATAAACCTAGCAGTTTAAATGCTCTACACCACCAAGGAACTGTAGACCTTAGCATTTGACATAAATTTCAAATTCATACCTATACTCGTTCCTGCGAAAAATGGTTCTAAGCAGATGGACAGACAAATAAAGTGGTGGTAACATAAGGATTCCGTTTATATCGATAGATATACAGAACCTTAAAAAAGAAAGAAAAAGTTTTGGGCGACTCTATGTCATGTTTGCGTATCACAATAAGAGGTACTATAGCCACACAAGCACAATAATCACATAGAGTAAGAGACAAAGGGTAAGAGATAAAGGTGAAGCTGCCACTTACCGTGTTGTTTATGTCCTCCATGAAGTCCATTATTTCACAGTACTCATGGGAGTCATTGATGGACTTCACTTTCAGGAAGTAGCCTTTAGGTAAGCGGCCCTCTGAAACGAAAATAAAATAGATCACTTCTTTACCAGTGCTGTACAAGTAGATTATTTTAAATCTAACTCAGTACAGGGACTAGAATCACTTGCTGTTCCTCCAAGTGTGTCGCTAGACAGTGTACCACGGGCCGACTTATTAACTGTTCAGCGCTGCATATGAGTCACTGAGGGTGCTGGCAGCCCCATACCAATAGAGAGAGGATTATAGTGTTTTGTCTTTTCTGTCAAGAAGGACATCTACATTGGAATAACATACAGGTGAGTCGTTCAGAGTATTACTGTGTCTCCATTTGGGAGCGTACGGCACAGTTCCGCTGATACAAACGAATTTCAGACAATTTTTTCTCATTTGTTCACAGCAATGCTCAGCGTGCAATAGTGTATCCTTTAACTCTGGAATGTTAATACAGCAAGGTAGACTGCTGATCACTACGGCAGCAGCACTACGGAGGCGACGTTCAACAAGTGTCAAACTGGCCTCAGGTGTACTACAAGTTCGGATATGCAAATGATAAGCATATTAGTGCGGCCACTCTAAGTAGGTATGATTAACGACACTAACATTATGTTCATGGGGAAAGATTACACGAAGGGTACCTTATTCAGAAATCAAATTTGAATGTTGTTTGTGAGAAAATCATGTTTTGCACCGTCAAAGAAGAAGGAATGTTTACTCGTACATGTTGAATTCGACATTGGCAGGATCGTGGCCAATCGATACTGTGGTTTATTGTCCTACAGTACCGCTGATTCGGATCCAGCGCACTGCCATGCTTAACTGGATTGAATCAGGACGGCGGTAGTGAATGTCTTGTATAAGCTAGTGCCTGAGAAAATATGTTGAAGATTTGAGTCTTCCTAAATTTTGCAGCTGTGTGCTCATGTCTGAGCGGTAGAGTAAGTCGAGTGTAGCTAGCGAGAGAAAGTGAAAACATTATGCATGACGTTTGAAGGCGATGCGGGTTGCATAAAACCCATCAGTAGGGGCAGCTGTAAAGCTGTGTACAAAGGGTATTCCAGAAATTTATCGACAAATTTTGAGGTGTTGTAGAGGCTTGTCTTGAGGAAAAATCAAGGATAGGAACGAATGTCTAGATCCGTCATCCAACGACACTACAAATTTCCGAAGCTATAGGCGCGGGCCACTTCCACCAGGACACCTCTTTGGCAGCAGACATAACTTTGCATTCCCACAGTCCATGTTTCACTACCATACCATTCTGTACGTCAGACGTGCATTATCAGAAATTTCTTCCTATGTTTAATAGTAGGATATTTCTCTTGGCCAGGAATGCCCTTATGCTAGTCTGCTTTTGATATTCTCCTTGCTCCGTCCGTCATTGGTTATTTTGCTCCCTGAGGTAGCAGAACTCCTTAACTTCATCTATTTCATGACCATCAGTCATGTTGTTAAGTTTGTCGCTGTTCTCCTTTCTGCTACTTCTCATTACATTCACCTTTCTTCGACTTACTCTCAGTTCATATTCTGTACTCATTAGACTGTTCATTCCATTCAGAAAATCATGTAATTATTCTTCACTTTCACTCAGGTTAGCAATTTCATCAGCGAACCTATCAAAAGATCATTCCATTTTGAATTTTAATTCCACTCCTGAACCTTTCCTTTAGTTCCATCATTGGTTCTTCGGTGTATAGATTGAACTGAAGGAGCGAAAAACTGCATCCCTGTCTTACACTGTTTTAATACGAGCACTTTGTTCTTGGTCGTCCACCCATATTATTCCTTCTTGGCTCCCTATGGCTTACCGCTATTTTTCTCAGAATTTCGAACATTTTGCATTATTTTACACTGTCGAACGCTTTTTCAAGTTCGACAAATCCTATGAACGTGTCTTGATTTTTCTTCAGTCTTGCTTCCATCATCAATCGCAACGACAGAATTGCCTCTCTGGTCCCTTTACCTTTTCTAAAGCCAAAATCTAAGTACACTGCGTAACGCAATGAAAGTTCCACTTTCTTGAAGTCCCATAATTTTTTCCTGTTAGGACGCAGAAGCTTGAAATTAGGCGCAGAGGAGTCTCCACAATTCCTGTGCAATGCTGTCAAAGTGGGACACCCTGAGACATAACCCAAGACCCTTCAAACAGCTGTGACACACGCGAAAAGCCCAAAGTTCATGTGAGATACGAGGGTTGGAACTTAAATAGTGGCAATAATTTGTTCACAACCGATACAAAAGAGTACCATGTTTGCACCTGTTACTGTCCTTCAAAGTAGTCACCAGCGTTGTGTAGAACCCGTTGTAAGCGATGTGGAAGGCGTAGTATACCGTTAGCAGAGCCTGTTCTGTTTATGGTGCAAATGGAGCCGTCTACTGCACGAACTCTTACGGGAATCGGTAGATTGACTGCCGCAAGTAATGAGTATAGTCGGCAGGGGCACTACAAATGTAGTGTGTGGACAGAAATTTGGAAAGTGTGGGTCTCACGGGGAGCGTGCCAGGGATAAGTCCCTGCAGTCGCACTATCGTCTCTGTCCTCGATGGCTCAGCCGGATAGAGCGTCTGCCATGTAAGCAGGAGGTCTCTGGTTCGAGTTGCGGTCGGGGCACATATTTTTCGACTGTCCCCGTTGATATTTATCAACGCCTGTAAGCAGCGAAAGGTCTATTTTTCATTATAACACCATTCTTCGAGAGCTGCTAGATCACCAATGATATCTGTACAGATACCAGCTTCACCTAGCTAATAGCCGGTATGTGACCTTTGACACGGATAACAGCTGCGATGAATCGTGGCTTCAAGCAATGAGGCCTTCGTAGATCGCTGGAGGGAGTTGGCACGACATCTGCACGCAAAAGTCACTTAATTCCCGTAAATTCCGTGGAGGTAGACACTGAGGTCTAACGTCACGCCCGCCGCGGTGGCCGTGCGGTTCTAGGCGCTTCAGTCCGGAATCGCGTGACTGCTACGGTCGCCGGTTCGAATCCTGTCTCAGGCATGGATGTGTGTGATGTGCTTAGGTAAGTTAGGTTTAAGTAGTTCTAAGTTCTAGGGGACTGGTGACCTCAGATGTTAAGTCCCATAGTGCTCAGAGCCATCTGAACCATTTTTCTAACGTCACATTCAATCACATCCCGAATGTGTTCAGATCTGGCGAGTTGGGGATGGAGGGGGGGCGGTGGACAGCACACCAATTAGGATAAGCTACTGTCTTCCGCGAACCGCACCATCACACTCCTGACCTTGTGACATGGCGCATTATCTTGTTGAAAAATGCCACTGCCGTACTGAAACATGATCGCCATGAAGAAGTGTACATGGTCTGCAATAGGTGTACGATACTCCTTGGCCAACATGGAGCCTTGCACGAGATACACTGGGCCCGTGGATGCTCACATGAATGTTTCCCAGAGCATAGTGGAGCCGCTGCCAGCTTGTCTCAGTCCCGCAGTATAGGTGTCAAGGAGCTGTTGCCCTGGAAGACGACGGTTCGCTCCGTCCCATAGGTATGGTACCGCAATTCATCAGACCATGCAACGGTCTGACGATGTCATGACGTAAAGTCTTATGTTAGTTCCGCCACAATTCATCACCTGTCCAGTTACACCAGTCTGCGCGACATCTGTAATGAAGGGTGACCGCCCAATCCCACGACGTCTGGACGTGCTTTCACCTTGGTTTCACCACATGTTGAAGACATTCTCCACAACACTGTTCGAACACCCGACAAATCGTGCAGTTTCCGAAATTCTCGTGCCTAGTCTCCGGGTCATCATACTCGGCCAGCTGACGCTGCTGTCACCTGGATGGGTTTATATCGACAGTAGGTCAGTGGCCATAATTTTCTGACTGATCAGTGTATTTCCGCACACTTTATAACCCAAAATTACACAAAAATTTAATCGTATATTCCTTCTACTGTACTGAAAACACACAGTAACTTTAATTTCTTTATTTCGTACACTTTGTAGTGTTGCAGCTTTAATGTCCAGTAGTTTATGGAGGAAAGTATCTTTGGGCTCTGGAAGAGTACTACAGCGGTACTGGCAAATCGATGGTTTCAAGGATTAGAGCCGGGAAACATAAAGCATGCAAGGATAGCTGAGTTCCTAACAGTATTGTCGATGAAAGGCTAGGACCTGAGTTTGGTCACCCATACTGTCATTTAATCTATCAGGAAACATTTTACAACATGCCTAATGTTGCAAATTGACAGACATGTGGATGTTAAGTCGGCACCTTCACCGCATTACACTGCTATGCATACTTCTGGCCTATATATCTTTCCTGTTACCAGTAAGTACCGTTTTTGCGAAACACAGCTCGCCCTCTATTTGCACGGAGTATGAGCGACAGAAAAACTGAAGTTGATTTCATGTATCTAGATTTTCAAAATGCTCTTCACACCGTTCTCACACGAGGCTTCTAAATTAAAGTTGCGTCCCCACGCATGCACCACAAAGCAGGATCGCTGCTCAGTCGCTATTGGAGTACGGACTATTCTTCATGTTTTACTCTCATTCTTAATACATACTGATAAAGCGAATCACGCGTTAGACTAGCTAGGGACCGCTCTATCGAAAGGGCAGGTAAAATATTTAGATTTAAATATTTAGATTTAAAAACCATTTTGTTTGTAATGTGACATAAACTGACGCTGTTCTTTGACGCCGGGCGTCGTATGAAAGACGTGATGAACACGATTTGTTTGGGCTGATTCCATCTACACGTTGCAAAAACGAAACTTCACGTATCTGCCGAAACATTGCGCCTGATGCTCCATTGGAGAGACGCCCAGTATATTTAGAGACAATCTGAGGAGTCCTCTTAGGTTGTTTGAAGATGATTACCATCGCTTAGCGAGTTCTGAATTCAACAAATGATCAACATGGATTAGAATACGAAAATAATGCTTGAATGGTGTTGAGCACATCTCACTGTGAATGATAAAAAATGATTACCTCCTCCTCAAGAGTATTAATGAAATTCCATTAAATTTCTTTTACATGGTAAACGACAGAAATTTAGAGTTTGTCGATCTAATTATATATATCAAATGATTGCAGTTAAGAACAAATTAAATGAGAACGATCATACAGAAAATATTGTAGGGAAGGCGAAATAAACACTGCATTTTGATGGCAGAGCACTGAGAAGCTGCGACAAATACTCTAAAGAAACTGCTTGCGCTACACTTCTCGGTCCTCTTCTGGAGTATTGCTGCACAGTACGGGGTCTTTACCGGATAGAATTGACAGAAGACAACGAAAAATTTGAAGGAGTGGTTAAGCGTATTGTGTTATCACGAATCAGGGTCAGAAGGTTTGGACGGCACTCATTAAAGCAAAAGTGCATTTAACTGTGTCGAATTCTCCTTCCAAAAACTTTCCTCAACAACATTCGTCTCCTAATGTCAACATATTTCATTGATTCCCACTCACACATGGAGTAATAATTGTCGCCATGATAAACGGAGGAAAAATCAAACCCAGCACAGAAAGAGGGGCATGTGCCCACATCCCCCAGACGCCATTCGCGACTGCAATGGAGTTTGGAGGTCTCAAGCGCTGAAAAGTAATTATGTAGGGGCAGATATGCATGTAGAAATCCGAGTAACGTGAACTTATCACCGAAATTGTGACTGTGCAAACTATGAGAAATTTTTTTCAGATGTTGATACTAACACATGCAATGTCCAAATCTCAGGTTTTGAAGTGTGCAAAATAAAAAATGTAGGGGACTCTTAATGAAGCGTGTCTGTGGTATTCTGGTGATTTTTTAAAATTAAATATTGGCTGTCATAGCGCAGTTTTTCGTTTCCAAGTAATTTCACCGAGAGGACAAATAATGGCTATGCCATCGCTGTTTTTCGTTTCCAGGTATTTTCAATCAGAGGGAACAGACAGTGTAATAACATTTAGTATAGGGTCGATAGTTGATTCAATAAATTTTTATGTGTCGCCACTCCACTCCGTCGTTCGTGTTACCGCAGCGACAGACAGCCAAGCGACACGACCTTCAGGCGGAACTGTTTGACATAACAGATTCGGTGTTGCTTGTGTGGGATTTCTAAAATTATCTCTCGCAGTCAGCCAGCACCAAACCAGTCGAAAGTAGATGGCTTTGAGGCAAAAGTACCTTTTTACTGCCTCTGACCGTTCTAAATCAGGCACATTTCTGATGAAAGTTCTAATAGTTGATTGTTAATTCAAGCTAAAATCGAGGATAAAATTAATAGTGTGCAAACTACGATATTGGGAGATAGGATTCACGATCACATTCCAGTCACCGTGTAGAAAACATAATGTTTCGGAAGTGAGGTAAACACGTCTCTGTTGTAAATAGATTACTTAACCTCCATAATGAACGGATTTTCTCCCTAGCTCTTATTTCTAGTATAAATAAAATCCAAAATGGAATTTACTGTTGTTTATTTAAACATGGCATCAGCATCACTCAGACAACATCCATTATGTAGGTGAATGTAGCCAATGTGGGCGAGTTTCTATTTTGAACTACACAGGTACTATTCAAACAGAACTCAACTCTAGGGTCTAATAGCTGTGTTTAAGACTTTCCATTTGCATCGCCATCTGTTCGGAAACGTCTTTCACGTAACGTACATTTACGTAAGTTGTAAGTTGCAGGCGAGGCACAAGGACTCGTTATGCCCTGTTTACATCTGCTAGGGAACTCATATCATTGACTGCATTGCGAAATCGTATAAGTAAGCTGTAGTTTAGCGCGCCCGGTTAGCCGTGCGATCTAACGCACTGCTTTCCGGGCAGGAAGGCTTACTGGTCCCCGGTACGGATGCGCGCGGCGGATTAGTGGAGAGGTCCGGTGTGCCCCTCAGTTCCATACAGTACAATATAATACAATACAAGCTGTAGTCTGTAAGGGTAGTTTTGAGTCTGACTGGTCATGCGGACGGAGACGAAGCATCTCGTTCGAGCAACGTTCTTCTTCCGCTGACGGCTTGGGCTACTGATTTGCTTCTACACGCGTGCATGCTGTCTGTAAATTTCATGGTTCTGTTTTTTAAGTCCAGTAATTTGTGGTGAGAACGTTGCCTCTTGCGGCACAATATTCTCAGCTTTATACAGGGTGTTCGGAAATTTCAGTTACAAACTTCTAAAAGATGTAAAGGGGGTGAGTACATAAAATTTTGAATAGGAACCCACGTCTGGAAAGGTACCGTATCCGTTCTACGACAATTTCAGTTCAGGTCTTTAACACATCCCCTTCTTCTTGAGAAACTGAATTACACGTGACGCAGTACTATTATTATGTAACAATTTAAAAGGGGAGTTAACGAAACATTCATTTATCACTTAAGCACATTTGTTTGCATTAAAACTTAAGCATTTCGCACTGTACGTGCAGAATGCTTTTGGTTTGGAATAATGTAAACATGTAATGTTGAGGTGTTAGTGCAAACTGTCCTACCCTGCCCAATCGTTTAGTACAGGGTGCCTAGGAAACTGTTTCTTTCTGGGGTAGCTAGACAACAATTCAAGCAAACCTTACTAACGGAGTTTATTACGGTAACTAAAATTGACAATATTTAAACTTGCATATTTACGAAGATGGGTCGCAAGCAAATGGTGACATACAAATAATCAAAGTTATTCGATATATACAATTTCAATGCAAGTAAAAAATAGAGTTCACAAGTTACGGCTAAAGCGTTTGGATGACGGTTCGTCTTCTAGTGCCGGCCGTGGATTGGCGGAGCGGCGCTTATATTCTCTTCGTATAGGGGCCGCTCCTGCCGTGGTGTCGTCCTAGTCAGCATTCTATTGGCTGACGTCGTCTCACAGCATTCTCTGCTGTAACGTTCCAGGCCGACGGTCAGGCGCCGGAACACAAACAAATGTGCTTAGGTAATAAACAGATGTTTCGTTATGCTAGCTTTCGAATTGTTACCTATAGCTGTACTGTGTCACGCCTAATTCAATTCTTCGTGCAGAAGTGCATGAGTTAAATATTTGAACTGAAACCGTCGTACGACGGAAACGGTGCGTTTCCGGACATGGGCTTCTATTCAAAATATTATGTACTCGATTACAAGTCCTAGAAGCTTGTAACGGGAATTTATGAACATCCTATAGACGTGCTTTCTGTGTGACCAAGGTTAAATCCGTGGCTACAACGAAGATCAATGACAGTCTCATTAGCTCAGCTGTAAATATACAGGGTGTCCCAGGAGGAATGGTCATTATTCAGGGATGTAACAGGAACCATAAATCGAAGCCAAAAACTATAGTAGCCATGGGCCCTAAAACGCTAGAGCTAGAGCACGTCTTCATGTTCGATAAAATGATACAAACTACTTCTGCTGTATGCTCTGTGCTTTCTGTATTTTGAAAAGTGTTAGCAGGGGCCAGAACAAGAAGTAAATGTCCAATAAACATGTGCACTAAAGAGCCTGCATTAAGAACTACACTCAAGAGTCAACGAAGCTGGTACATCTGTCTAATATCGTGTAGGTCCCTCCCGCGAGCACGCAGAATTCCGCAGCACGACGTGGCATGGACTTGGCTAATGTCTCAAGTAGTGCTGCAGGGAATTGACACCATGAATCCTGCAGGTCTGTCCATAAATCCGTAAGAGTACGAGGCGGTGGATATCTCTTCTCAAGAGAACATTGCGAGGCATCCCAGATACGCTCAATAATATTCATATCTCGGAAGTTTGGTGGCCAGCGGAACTGTTTGAACTCGGAAGAGTGTTGCTGGAGCCAATCTGTATCAATTTTGTGGGCTGTCGCATTGTCCTGCTGGATTTGCCCAAGTCCATCGGAATGCACAACGGACATGAATGGAGGAGCTTATCAAAAAGGTGCTCATGTACGTGTCACCTATCAGAGTCGTATCTAGACGCATCACTCCAATTGCACACATCCCGCACAATTACAGAGCCTCCACCACCTTGAACAGTCGCCTGCTGACATGCAGGGTCCACGGATTCATGAAGTTGTCTCCATACCCGTACACGTCCATCCACTCTATAGAATTTGAAACGAGAGTCGTCCGACCAGGAAACAAGTTTGCAGTCATCAACAGTCCAACGCGGGCCGGAGGGGCCGAGCGGTTCTAGGCGCTACAGTCTGGAGCCGCGTGACCGCTACAGTCGCAGGTTCGAATCCTGCCTCGGGCATGGATGTGCGTGATTTCCTTAGGTTACTTAGGTTTAAGTAGTTCTAAGTTCTAATGGACTGATGACCTCAGCAGTTAAGTCCCATAGTGCTCAGAGCCATTACCCCATTTGAACAGTCCAATGCCGGTGTTGACGGGCTCAGGCGAGGTGTAAAGCTTTTTGTGTCCTGTAATCATCAAGGGTACAGGAGTGGGCCTTCAGCTCCGAAAGCCCTTATCAATGATTTTTCGGTGAATGGTTAGCACGCCGACACTTTTTGATGGCCTAGCATTGAAATCTTCAGCAATTTGACGAAGGATTGCACTTCTGTCACGTTGAACGATTCTCTTCAGTCACCGTTGACCCCGTTCTTGCAGGATCTTTTCCCGGCCGCAGCGATGTCGGAGATCTTATGCTTTAGCGGTTTCCTGATATTCGCGGTACACTCGTGAAATGCTCGTGGAGGAAAATCCTCACTTCATCGCTACCTCGGAGATGCTGGTCCCGTCGCTCGTGTGCCGACTATAAAACCGCTATCAAACTCACTTAAATCTTGATTATCTGCCATTGTAGCAGTTGTAACCGTTCTAACAACTGCGCCACACACTTGTTGCCTTATATAAGGGCTACCGATCGCAGCTCCGTATTCTGTCTGTTTACATATTTGTGTATTTGAATACGCATGCCTATACGAATTTCTTTGGCGCTTCAGTGTGTGATCCCTTGTCCATCTCCACTACTATGAAACATATTTCTTCTGCCGAACAAATCCTCACAACCCTTAAGGTATGTATTTTAGGGGCCACGCTTTTAAATGATCGTTCCTGTCATATCCATCAAAGCTGACCTCTCTCGAGAATCCTGTAGGTCATGCCTTATATCCTATTTATTTAATATTACTACATGGATCTCAGACTTGGGAACCCTGTAGGTCATATGCCTCGTGTTAGTATCCTGCTTATTTAATATAACTACATGGATGTGAGATTATATGACGTTCTTTAGTTCCATTTCATTGATTAGTTTTCGTATTGTTTGCACTAGGTCACTTAGAGGGCACGTGTAGCCTTATTACTAAAGTCTGGTGCGTCATTGAATAATAACCAAAGGCTACTTCCAATTGCATTTAATTATTTTTCATCCAGATGCTATTTTATAACGTTTTCGTCGACGCTTTCCATATGTCCACTTATTCTTTCATCTGCATTCGTATCTGATGCGATCACAATATAATGAATACGTTCTGCCTTTAGTGGAATCGTTATTCAAATAACCTGCCACCAGAAGACGAAATATTTATTTCTTCACAGGGATATTACAGCATACATAAGGTAGGTGTGAGCAGCCGGAAACTTTTGGACACGTCCTAACCCAGAGTAGTTTGAAAGTGACAATTACGATTAATGCTTCCTCACTATTAAATAGCATAATCAGGACAATGCAGACATTTAGTAAAATAGCAGTTTCCGTGGGTTTTTATACAAAGTAGAGTACGCGTCTCAAATGTACAGTATTTTCTGTATAAGAGAAGCGGCAATATACTTTCAAGTTGTGTTAGGAGTTTTGGACGTACTGGACATGATTTTACGTTGCGTAAACATTATTAAGATCCTCCTCATATTTCTCATCGATTGTGAGATATGGAATTTCCTTCCGCATCCTGAAATCCCGTCAATGGAAATGAGATGGCGTTATTTTTCGTTCATGGGCCAAAATTTTGAGTACGAAGGGGGCTATTTTCATGGTATTAACACTGAACTCACACCACTAACGCATTCAGATTAAATTTAAACAAGAGAAGGAGGCTTTCACGCATTACTTTCACGAGATAACGTCTATTCACCTGGTAGGTCTGCTTTAATTTTAAAACAGTCTTATTGAGTTTTAACACGTTCGTACAACTGTGGGAACATTCCACGAATTCTGAGTAACAACTATAGCCAGATGTTGTGATAACATCCTTAATTAAGCTCTTCCTTCGCTGTAGATGGCGCGGAGCACCTGAAGCCAGAGAGAGTTGGGGCCTTAATACAAAAAGCACTGCAGACATAACAACGGTTTCACAACGCAGGCTGGTGCACGGCGAAGTTCTGGGAAAGGATGCTGGGATTATCGTTTAAGCGCTTTCACAGTATTAAGTAATATCACAAGAACAAAAGATATTTAATGAAACTGCAAAAGAATTCCATCTCACAGTAATAAATTATAAGCGTTGTGTCTGCAACTTTTCTCGCAGTTAAACTTTCATTCAGGTCTGGAATATAGTATGTAGTTCACTTTCGTTTCTAAGCGAACGTTAGAAGTTAGTTAAAGTAGTGATGGATTTTTATACGATCCTACTCGAGAAATCAATTTTATTAATCCCATTTATGCACCGTAAATTTCTGCTGAGTGTGGTAAACCTAATCAATATCAAACTAAAAGACTGACTGCACATGATTTAGGAAGGCAGTCAGAGCTTATTACAAACTCTGGTTTTCACAAAATTTATTTCTTTAAGGACCAAGAATACACTGTACAAAACTTCTTTAAGAACCATAAATATTATTTCATTAAACAGTAAGATGAAAAATGAAAACTAGATCGTTAGAGGTTTCCTTTCTACTGGATCATACCTTAGAGGTTACCAGCACTGATAATCATTGACTTTCATCGTTGGTGACTATGGGATGCACTACTCTTCTGCAACTAACTTATATCAGGTCTAATTACTAAATGTCCCACAGTGAGAGAGTCTCCACCCTGGCATTCTGCAAAGTTTTCTGTGAGCGTATACTTACTTACATCTGTGGGGTCAGATGAGATTTCTCATCTTGCAGCGCTCCGTTTTGTGGTAAATGCTTTGAGTGACTCGCAAGTCATTATCAACAAACGATTAACGTTGTAGAGTCAGAGTCACTATACTGCTGTTTTCATTAATCAATCACATTATTTCATTATCTCGATTGTCTATTGGAGACCTCGTCCAAAAAGTAGGAGTAGAGAGAGCTCTGTGGAGACTTAACTACTGCAGGAAATAGATAAAAGTGCGGAACTGTGGAGAGTTTACGGGTCATTCTGTAGTGATATGAATATTTTCATTCATCGCCACAAAGCTATAAGTGTGACAATGAGGAAATGATACGTATAGACGTGTCCATGTAGAAGCATCCGTAACCCCTCCACACCTACGCACTTGGTCATATTGGACTATTAAATAGGAAACATCTCAGATGTTCTTGAAACTTACATTTATTTGATTCAGGTCTCATCTGAAGATGGCTTGAGAAGCCGAAAGCCGATTCATGATCTAATAAACATAATTTTCCAAAAATGGTTCAAATGGCTCTGAGCACTATGGGACTTAACATCCAATGTCATCAGTCCGCTAGAACTTAGAACTACCTAAACCTAACCAACCTAAGGACATCACACACATCCATGCCCGAGGCAGGATTCGAGCCTGCAACCGTAGCGGTCGCACGGTTCCAGACTGAAGCGCCCAGAGCCGGCCGGAGTGGCCGAGCGGTTCAAGGCGCTACAGTTCAGAGCCGCGCGACCGCTACGGTCGCAGGTTCGAATCCTGCCTCGGGCATGGATGTGTGTGATGTCCTTAGGTTGGTTAGGTTTAAGTAGTTCTAAGTTCTAGGGGTCTGATGACCTCAGATGTTAAGTCCCATAGTGCACAGAGCCATTTGAACCATTTTTGAAGCGCCCAGAACCGCTCGGCCACACCGGCCGGCTATATTATTTTGCAGAACATGAGAAACTATTTAATATTGTTTTACATTATCATACTGTTTCTAGCCTATATGGAAATTTCTACCAAGTGATTGTATCTTGCCGCACTGAATTACAGATATTTTGTTATGCGTTTTTATATTTACACCCTTATATGTCATTTATTGCTGTTACTGAACAACTTATTGTTCGTATTGTTTGGTTTTCAACAGTGATTATGATTGGTATAATACAACAGCATTGTAATACTGGCTTTCTTACGGTTTTTAAGATTATACTGGCCACGTGAACTGATGTAATATTAGTTAGCGTAAGCATATTTCACAATGAATACTGTCGTCATTAAGCCGATCCATTTTTGGGAAGTTGATGATAACCTTATGTTTGCTGTATGCAAAAAAATGGTTCAAATGGGTCAGAGCACAATGGGACTTAACTTCTGAGGTCATCCGTCCCCTAGAACTTAGAATTACTTAAACCTAACTAACCTAAGGACAGCACACACATCCATGCCCGAGGCAGGATTCGAACCTGCGACCGTAGCGGTCGAGCGGTTCCAGACTGTAGCGCCTAGAACCACTCGGCCACCCCGGCCGGATTCTCTATGCAGGGGCCTGATTACGGCGGATTAGTCACCGACACCGCTGGCAGTTTAATAAATACAAAGAAACAGCTGACGGTTTTAGGTGGTATGTTTCGTGAGGAAAAAGTAAGTTATTCGAAATACAAATGGACTCGCACAGGTTGATTTGTGAAGTCTGGTGTTACTTTCTGAACCGGAAGTAGGCCGGAGGAAAAGATTGTGTATGAAAGGGATCACGTCATTGCCAACTTTGATCTGGGGACAGAGGAAGGGTCCAGCCCGGAACCTGTGCCCCTCGCGGCGTCCGGCAGTTAACACGTGAGTTCTCTCCCACGCTGACGTTGGCTACCGAGAACTGGCGCGTAGAGAGCTCACGTTGTCAGTGGATCACGTTGCACACGAACAAACAACCGTTGCCGAAGCGCCGAAGCGACGATCCTACTCGACATGTACGTCACGTTATTTGTGTCTCAACATTACTGGAGAATATTAAAAGGAAAAATCTATACGTATTGTAAAAGTGGATGAACTTATGTATATTTGTGTGTGTGTGTGTGTGTGTGTGTGTGTGTGTGTGTGTCTCTGTCTGTCACGTGCTACATGCTCTCCTAAACCATTTGATCAATTTCAACCAAACTTGGCACATGTATGCCTTACAGCCAGGCGACAATCTGTGCGGAGTTAAGAATCACTTACCGATCAGAGGAGGGGAGGTGGGGGTGAAAAAGAACCGTTGTCCGCAACGTGTGAATTTCAAGACTTAATAAGTTCAGTATTTGTGAATGAGAAATGTTCAAATGTGTGTGAAATCTTATGGGACTTAACTGCTAAGGTCATCAGTCCCTAAGATTACACACTACTTAACCTAAATTATCCTAAGGACAAACACAGACAACCATGCCCGAGGGAGGACTTGAACCTCCGCCGGGAACCGCCGCACAGTCTGTGAATGAGACCACTTATCGATCTGCAACAAACCTTCCACATAATTTCAAATCATTATGAAACTTTTCTTGCTAACAGCCTCTAGAGAATGATAAAAGGAAAATAGTAGATCCCTTACTACTTTTCCTCTGTTTATGAAGTAAGCGTACCGCATGAGGCAAGACGTTATAATTTATTATTTCTTTCCTGCTGACTATATACGCAACATATTTTGCAGACACTATACTCATATAGCACGGAATATAAGTGCAAAATTATGTTATTCTATGAGACATTGTTCAGGAGATATGACGTCATAAAGAATGAGATGCGTGAAAAACTGTCGCTTTGTTCATGACGTTTAAATGTATTACTTCGTTGCTACTAACTCCATTCGCAACATATTTTGAAGACGGTATCCAAATGTCATGTCTTATCCCGTCATATGCGGAGGTTTTATTTCTTATATAGGGATTGCAATCAAGACTGTAATTTGGGTGGGATTGGTAGGGGTGGGTTGAGCTGTGGTTTTATCATCTGGATAGCCAGGGCAACAGAAGAGTTTATTGACAAGGTAACGCTCCTGCAACAGAAGCGATATGCAAGAGACAGTGGAAAGTAATTTAAATCACGGTGACTGCACAACCCCAAAGAGCACAAAAAGTAATAAACAAAAATATTAAAATCAGTTAATAAATTTACTGTTTAAAATAAACAGAAAACCGAACTAAATTTTATTGTGAAAATCATGTAATAGAAACTAACAATTAATATAGTAAAAGCAGAAAATAAATTTACATTATTACAGAGGGTGAACATAAAAGCAGATAACCAAACAAAATTAGCCTACTTTATACACAGGTAGTTCAGCGTCAATTAATATGGCCCGCAGCCCTGGTGTATTATACGCTCTAACATTACATATGCTAGCTACGAAATAAATATATGCATTGCCCCCATGTAACTTCATAACCGCCTAAAGTGTGAGATGAAAGTATACCAGTAGAAGTATATTAACATTGTGATATTTCTGTTTTTTGTTTTTCTATGTAAAATATGTTTTATAATTAGAATCATAATAACAACGGTTGGAGAGAGACATTTGCTAAAGAGACCAGGCGGAAACTTACTCTGTATAACTTTTTGCTGTGAAGTAAATGAAATTGTAATAAATTTTTTCCCTGCTTTCCGTGGCGTCTTTTTTCGCCTGGTTGTTTCAGAGTAAGCAAACGTGTTTCTTTGTACTGTAACTTATAGAATACTTTTTTTTGGAAATGTGTAAGTGGAATTTCATTGCAGTTTCAGACCTGATCATATCCCATGATATTTGCCATATATAACTGCAGCTTCCCTTTCAAGGGCGCTAAATAAATATTAGTGACGAATTGTTCGAGAGTAGAACGACAAAGACATTACGTGTTCTGTCGTTACCTGTTCAATATCGATAAGCAGAACCACCCTGAGATCGAGCTGCTGACCATTTCTTTTCATTCCTTACGTATATTTTTTACGTAAGAATCATCTTATGTTGATCAGTCAATTACCTCCAAATATATTATATGAATGTGTGGTCATGTCCGAAAGAACAGACACCACGCAGAGGGGAAGAAAGGAAATGAGAGAAGGAGGGATCACTGCAATCAGCTGCATTGGGACGTTGCGCGGAATCGACGGCGACGAATGAAAATGTGTACCCAACCGGGATTCGAACTCGGGATCTCCTGCTTTACTGGGCAGGTGCGGTAATTACTGCTCAGATAGGCCTATCGAAATATATGAATGAGTGGTGTCTTTTCTTTCAGACATGAATCCACCTTCTTCAGTGTGGACGCAAAAATACGTCCGGCGTCCTATGGGAATCCAGGTAGAGCGAACATGGAGGAAATGGACAGCGACTGAGGATAGTTGGCTCTCGATGGGAGTGTGGATGGGCCGTGAGGCATGCCCAGTGGCGACAGCGCTGTGTCCCGATGTCGCAGTGGTTAGCGCACCTGTCTTAGTAAGCAGGAAATCCTAGGTTCGAATCCCGGAGAGGTACACATTTTCACTCGTTGCCCCCAATTCCGTGTAATGTCCCAATGCGTCTGACAGCAGTGATCCTTCCCCTTTCCTTTCCTTTCTGACCCCTGTACACCTTCAATATTCGAGGGTTATTCGAAAAGTAAGGAACCACCGGCCGCAAGATGGAAACCACAGTGAAAATCCGATGAAGTTTTGCACAGGTGTTTTGAGCAGTTTCTCTAGTAGGCCCGTCGACAGCGTTACGTAGTTCCTTTTAGTTCTGAGCACACAGGGTGCACATAAAGATTGTTAAAAAAATAGTGTCTCCCGCCAAGTACGAGGGCCTGGTGAGATATTTTGCCTGAAGCTCTGCAGCCAACATTAGATAACAGTCGTGCGTTTTCTTCTTCAACACAGTTCTCAGCCACATTCTGCATGGGCAATGAAGATGCTCCTGCATCGTTTTCAATTGGAAATGTCTGATTACTGTTGTGTACATAGTTCCGCGTAGTCAGCGCGTACACAACTTTCCCACAAGAGCGCGCCCCGCTAAGCACAACAGCGCCAGCGCAGCGCTCGTCCGTCTCTGTGATACGAGACGGCACTGCCTTAGAGACGGACCAAATTCTGCTTCCGCCGATCCGCGTATTAATATGTAACGCAGCCAATGAGGTTGCTGCTCCTCGTGGATCACACTCGCGCAGTGATACCTTAATGCGCGAGGTATTATAACGAGTGTACAGACCTCCGATCAGTCAGTCTGCATTTGTCTGCACCAGTCTGTACCAGTCTGCATTTGTCTGCACCAGTCTGTACCAGTCTATAGTCAAGTTTCAGTCTGTGCCTAACAAGATTACCATATTCCTGTATATAGCCATGAAGATAAATGTATAGACACTTTATCAGAGATATGTGAGAATAAGATTAACGTACCAATACCAAAGGAACTTCAGATTGTCAATTGTAAATAGCATCCAGAATCAAGTTACGTAATGTTTATGCTTCTTATTATTTTAATAAATGTGTGTGAAAATTAATCAAGTTCTGTTTAAAGTTGCTCACCGTCAGTCTGCAACTCTGAGCGTGCAAGTGGCATTTCTATCATCTGACCTAACGGCAGAGGATAAACACGCCACGATAAGACCACAAGACACATTGCTGACACTCGCCTACTTTGTTAGTGCGACAAGTCAAATAATCTGATGGTGTGTGTACTGAAGGTCTTACGGTACGCACACCACAATTACCCACAATACAGCCCTTAATTGTTTCCCTCTGAGATTCATCTCTGCTCACATGAACCGCTGGCTATGAATACAACATTTTGGCACAGACAACGAGCTGTAGGCCAGTGTATAGAATTGTCGGAAAGCACTGGCGGCTGCCTTCTATAACGAGGTCAGTGGAAAGTTGGTACAACGCTACAACAAACGTCTAAGTCGGATCGGCGACTATGGAGATAAGTAGCTGGAAGTTGTAGCTAACATTTGCAAATAAAACAGTTTTGATTTTCACTGTGTTTTCCATTTCGCAACCTATCATTCCTTACTTTCCGAATAGCCCTCGTACATGCCGTCCACGAATTACATTGGCAGTCGCTTCAATGGCTTCAATTATCGTGCCTTACGGGAACGTGGAAATTACGTGAACAGGTAATTTACATATTTTGACAGCAATCATTAATTTTGCTAATCTATCCTTTTTGCTCTGGTTCGCCATGTTTGAACGTTTCTCGCACCTGTGACAGAATTTTGTAATAGTCAGTATATTTTTTTTTGCCGTAGCCTACTGGAAAAGTTTTCATAATAGTAGTATCCCATGCCTTTTTCTTGTACTATAAATTCTAGAGGGAAAGCTTCAACAATTTGAATTGATCGGAATTACTACTGTCTCACAAAATGATAATAGTTTATTACTCAGGAATGTATGCAACAGCCAGATAAAACGACTTAGTTCACTGAGTAACCCTACGTGAATCTACAATTCAACTTAACCTTAATTAGGTTTTCGGGTCTATTTTGACCTATAAGGATTGTTGATGGTCTATAATTTTGAAAATATTTAGTTTTAGTAAAGTGCATTCATTGACTTTGTTTGCCCCATAGTGAAGTTATTGTGACAGAATACAAATTGTTTTTCATCTTTGGTTTGGTCTCTACAGAAATAGTACTTCTAAAGCTGTTGGGATCTTTTTAGACCCCATGTATTTTAACCCTCATTATTACAGCAAATTATGAAAATATTCAGTTTGACTATAATGGAACGTGTTTGGCGGTAGTAAGATGGGTATAAAAAGTAAATTCATTGTGTTTTGGACAATGGAATGTTTATTTCTGTGGAAGGAGTTGGGGGGGGGGGGGGGGGGGGGGAGCCAGTTTATAAAGTGATCACTTCTAATCAGATGACTGTGTTTCTACCTTTACAATTCATATATTTTGTAAGGTTTCTTTTCGCTCCTGACAATGTGCTCTCTGCGACATATCAAATAACAGATGAACGTGTCTGATAGTGTTGAAGTACATTTAGAGAATGACCTCTTCATTTTCAACAGAAGACACAGATGATACAAAATGGTTCAAATAGGTCTAAGCACTATGGGACTTAACATCTGAGGTCATCAGTCCCCTAGACTTAGAACTACTTAAACCTAACTAACTTAAGGACAACCGCTCGACCACCGCGGCTGGCTAACTGCCTTGTCTTATGGCTTGAACGGACATCGTGAATTGCAGACGCAGCCGCGGTTGCGTATAGACCGGAGAAGCCGACTCAACCATAATACTGCATTGGAATCGGCTGTTTTTATTCAGTGACATACAGCCTTTTAGTACTGCTTTGTTGAAACGGACAATGAATTTTTGGTACAAAGTACCGAGCTTTTCAGCTCTAAGGTTTGAGTTACATGTTCACCATAAGGTGTGGCTTCTAGTGCCGTGGAACCTGTAGTGATCTAAAAATAAAGGAGTAAATACAACTAAAGCGATGCATTTATACCCAACATCATATCCAGTGGCTTTATGTCGCTGTGTGCGTTTCTCGCTTTTGTACTTTAGTGCTTCATCAATGTTCCCAAAGAAATTATTTCTTGTTAAGCTATTGGCAAGTGCAGATTTACTACTTCCCTGTCGGTTCCATAAGCTTTTGTTAATCTTCAGTTGTCTACCGCGTACCACATGTATCGAAAACGTCCAAATAATGTCTTCTTTCTTAGTAAAAGGTATTTACAATACTAAGCATTAAAATTGCTACGCCACGGCGATGACGTGCTACAGACGCGAAATTTAATCGACAGGAAAAAGATGCTATGATATGGAAATGATTAGCTTTTCCGAGTATTCACACAAGGTTGGCGCCGGTGGCGACACCTATAACGTAACGTGCTGACATGACGAAAGTTTCCACCTGATTTCTCATACACAAACAGCAGTTGACAGGCGTTGCCTGATGAAACGTTTTTGTGATGCCTCGTGTAAGGAGGAGAAATGCGTACCATCACGTTTCCGATTTTGGTAAAGGTCGGATTGTAGCCTATCGCAGTTGCGGTTTATAGTATCGTGACATTGTTGTTCGCGTTGGTCGAGATCCAATGACTGTTAGCAGAATATGTGTTCAAGAGGGTAATACGGAACACCGTGCTGGAACCCAACTGCCTCGTACCACTAGCAGTCGAGATGACAGGCATTTTATCCGCATGGCTGCAACGGATCCTGCAGCCACGTCTCGATCCTTGAGTAAACAGGTAGGGACGTTTGCAAGACAACAACCATCTGCACGAACATTTCGACGACGTTTGCAGCAGCATGGACTATCAGCTCGGAGACCTTGGCTGCCGTTACCCTTGACGCTGCATCACAGATAGGAGGGCCTGCGATGGTGCACTCAACGACGAACCTGGGTGCACGAATGGCAAAACGTCATTTTTTCGGATGAATCCAGGTTCTGTTTACAGAATCATGATGGTCGCATCCGTGTTTGGCGACATCGCGGTGAATGCACATTGGAAGCGTGTATTCGTCGTCGCCATACTGGCGTATCACCTGGCGTGATGGTACGAGGTGCCATTGGTTACACGTCCCGGTCACCTCTTGTTCGCACTGACAGCACTTTGGACAGTGGACGTTACATTTCAGATGTGTTTCGACCCGTGGCTCTACCCTTCATTTCACCAGGATAATGCACGACCGAATGTTGCAGGTCCTGTACGGGCCTTTCTGGATGCAGAAAATGCTCGTCTGCTGCCCTGGCCAGCACATTCTCCGGATCTCTCACCAATTGAAAACGTTTGGCCAATGGTGGACGAGCAGCTGGCTCGTCACAATACGACAGTCACTACTCTTGATGAACTGTGGTATCGTGTTGCAGCTGCATGGGCAGCTGTACCTGTACACGCTATCCAAGCTCTGTTTGGCTCAATGCCCAGGCGTATCAAGGCCGTGATTACGGCCATAGGTCGTTGTTCTGGGTACTGATTTATCAGGATCTATGCACCCAAATTTCGTGAAAATGTAATCATATGTCTGTTCTAGTATAATGCATTTGTCCAATAAATACCCGTTTATCATCTGCAATCAAGCCTGCCAGTAGCGAAAGACTTACTTGACTCTCACCTGCCAGGTGCTTTAAATTTGTGCCGAAGTATTTACTTCCTCTGAACCCTCACGGTACGGATCTCAAGTTCGAACGTTGGACGTTAAGCCCAGTGTACAATTTCGAGGCGAAAGAAAAAGGCATTATCCTCTCCTTTGTACTGTGTACTGCCTGCTATTAGTGCAAATTCATGTTGGTGATAGGTCACTGCGCCTCAACTAAATCTGTCCGACCTCAGTGCTTCGAGGCAAGGCAGTTTGGACTTGTCACGTGAACGAGATGAGTCGCAGCAGAAATGGTTCAAAATGGCTCTGAGCACTATGGGACTTAACTACTGTGGTTTTCAGTCCCCTAGAACTTAGAACTACTTAAACCTAACGAACCTAAGGACATCACACACATCCATGCCCGAGGAAGGATTCGAACCTGCGACCGTAGCAGTTGCGCGGTTCCGGACTGCGCGCCTAGAACCGCTAGACCACCGTGGCCGGCAGTCGCAGCAGAGAGTCGCTGTTCCGTAAGTATGGTGTACCGATTCAGTATGCACTTGAACGGCGATTTTGGATGAGAGTTAGTTCACTTTTGCGTTCGCATTCTTTATGACGATTAACCTGTATCGGTAGGAGCAGTGCGAGGTTCTCGAGAATGATATTTCTGATATCGGCTTATTGAGATTCAGATAGAACCGAATTTATTCATTAATTGGCCAGGATTCGTGTGTCGTGTGTCGAGTTATATTTCGAGATTCTATTTGCTGCGAGTTACAATTTGGCTATGACGATTCAGTCACTTCAGGAAAATGGTGAAATTTGCTTTCGATCTCTCTGTAAGTTGGAATCTTTGTGAGTGACGAACTATGCGTTGCATTACTTAGTCAACACAATCCATGCTCAATAATTATGATCGTTAAGTTGAAACAAGTAGTACAAGTTTATATGCCAACTAGCTCTGCAGATGATGAAGAAATTGATGAAATGAATGATAAGATAAATTATTCAAGTAGCGAAGGGAGACGAAAATTTAATAGTAATGGGTGACTGGAATTCGAGAGTAGGAAAAGGGAGAGAAGGAAAACGTAGTGGGTGAATATGGATTGGGGGAGAGAAATGTAAGAGGAAGCCGTCTGGTAGAATTTTGCACAGAGCATAATTTAATCATAGCTAACAATTGGTTCAAGAATCATAAAAGAAGGTTGTATACATGGAAGAATCCTGGAGATACTACAAGGTATCAGATAGATTATATAATGGTAAGACAGAGATTTAGGAACCAGGTTTTAGATTGTAAGTCATTTCCAGGGGCAAATGTGGACTCTGACCACAATCTAGTGGTTATGAACTGTAGATTAAAACTGAAGAAACTGCAAAACGGTGGGAATTTAAGGAGATGGGACCTGGATAAACTGAAAGAACCAGGAGGGATGAAGTAGTGAAGGCAGCAGAGGATCAAGTAGGTAAAAAGACGAGGGCTAGTAGAAATCCTTGGGTAACAGAAGAAATGGCTACGCAGGGATGGCTAGAGGACAAATGTAAGGACGTAGAGACTTATCTCACTAGCGGTAAGATAGATACTGCCTACAGGAAAATTAAAGAGACCTTTGGAGAAAAGAGAGCCACTTGTATGAATATCAAGAGCTCAGATGAAAACCCAGTTCTAAGCAAAGAAGGGAAAGCAGAAACGTGGAAGGAGTATATGGAGGGTCTATACAAGGGCGATGTACTTGAGGACAATATTATGGAATTGGAAGAGGATGTAGATGAAGATGAAATGGGAGATACGATACTGCGTGAAGAGTTGGACAGAGCACTGAAAGACCTGAGTCGAAACAAGGCCCAGGGAGTACACAACATTCCATTGAAACTACTGGCGGCCTTCGAAGATCCAGTCCTGACAAAACTCTAACATGTGGTGAGCAAGATGTATGAGACAGGCGAAGTACCCTCAGACTTCTAGAAGAATATAATAATTCCAATCCCAAAGAAAGCAGGTGTTGACATATGTGAAAATTACCGAACTGTCAGTTTAATAAATCACGGCTGCAAAATACTAACGCGAATTCTTTACAGACGAATGGAAAAACCGGTAGAAGCCGACCTCGGCGAAGATCAGTTTGGATTCCGCAGAAATGTTGGAATACGTGAGGCAATACTGACCCTACGACTTATCTTAGAAAATAGATTAAGGAAAGGCAAACCTACATTTCTATGATTTGTGGACTTAGCGAAAGCTTTTGACAATGTTGACTGGAACACTCTCTTTCAAATTCTGTAGATGACAGGGGTAAAATACAGGGAGCGAAAAGCTATTTACAATTTTCACAGAAACCAGATGGCAGTTAAAGAATCGAGGGGCATGAAAGGGAAGCAGCGGTTGGGAAGGGACTGAGACAGGGTTGTAGCCTGTCCCCGATGTTATTCAATCTGTATATTGAGCAAGTAGTAAAGGAAACAAAAGAAAAATCGGAGTAGGTATTAAAGTCCATGGAGAAGAAATAAAAACGTTGAGGTTCGCCGATGACATTGTAATTCTGTCAGAGACAGCAAAGGATTTGGAAGAGCAGTTGAACGGAATGGACAGTGTCTCGAAAGGAGGATATAAGATGAACATCAACAAAAGCAAAACTAGGACAATGGAATGTAGTCGAATTAAGTCGGGTGATGCTGAGGGAATTAGATTAGGAAATGAGACACTTAAAGTAGTAAAGGAGTTTTGCTATTTAGGGAGCATAATAACTGATGATGGTCGAAGTAGAGAGGATATAAAATGTAGACTGGCAATGGCAAGGAAAGCGTTTCTGAAGAAGAGAAATTTGTTAACATCGAGTATAGATTTAAGTGCCAGGAAGTCGTTTCTGAAAGTATTTGTATGGAGTGTAGCCATGTATGGAAGTGAAACATGGACGATAAATAGTTTGAACAAGAAGAGATAGAAGCTTTCGAAATGTGGTGCTACAGAAGAATGCTGAAGATTAGACGGGTAGATCACGTAACTAATGTGGAGGTATTGAACAGAATTGGGGAGAAGAGGAGTTTGTGGCACAACTCGACAAGAAGAAGGGACCGGTTGGTAGGACATATTCTGAGGCATCAAGGGATCACAAATTTAGCATTGGAGGGCAGCGTGGAGGGCAAAAATCGTACAGGGAGACCAAGAGATGAATACACTAAGCAGATTCAGAAGGATGTAGGTTGCAGTAAGTACTGGGAGATGAAGAAGCTTGCACAGGATAGAGTAGCATGGAGAGCTGCATCAAACCAGTCTCAGGACTGAAGACGGTTGCAGTAGGTACTGGGAGATGAAGCTTGCACAGGACAGAGTAGCATGGAGAGCTGCATCAAACCAGTCTCAGGACTGAAGACAACAACAACAACAAGTTGAAACAAATTATTTTAATGGAATCAAGATGTTAGGTACATAGACCATGAGGTGACAAAAGTCACGGGATAGCGGTATGCACACATACAGATTGCGGTACCACCCAGCACACAAGGTATAGGTACGTTGGCGGATCTGTCATTTGTACTCAGCTGATTCATGTGGAAAGGTTTCCGACGCCATTATGGCCGCACGACGGGATTTAACGGACTTTGTACGTAGAATTGTAGTTGGAGCTAGACGCGTGGTAAATATCGAAAATCGTTAGGGTATTCAATATTCCGAGATCCACAGTGTCAAGAGTGTGCCGAGAATACTACATTTGAGGAATTATCTCTCACCACGGACAACGCGGTGGTTAGAGGTAACGATCGACAGCATTTGTGTTTTCGTACAGTTATCAGTGCTAACAGACAAGCAACGCTGCGTGAAATAACATCAGAAATCAAAGTGAGACGTACGACGAGCGTATCCGTTACGACAGTGGAGCGAAATTTGGCATTAATGGCCTGTGGCGGCAGACGACCGACGCGAGTTCCTTGTTAACTGCACGACACAGCCGGCAGTGTCTCTCCTGGGATCGTCACCACATAGCTTGGACCCCAGACGGCTGGAAAATCCTGGACTGGTCAGATGAGTCCTGATTTCTGTTCGTAGGAGCTGATGTTAGGGCTTGAGTGTGGCGCAGACCACATAGGTCCATGAACCCAACTTGTCAACAAGGCTGTGTGCAAGCTCGTGGTGGCTGCATAATAGTGAGGCCGGGTTTACATGTATTGGGCTACGTCCTCTGGTACAACTGAACCGATCATTGAATGAAAATGGCTATGTTCGGCTACTTGGAGACCATTTGTAGCTAATTCATGAACTTCATTTCCCCAAACAACGATGGAACCTTTATGGATGACAATGCGCCACGTCAGCGGACCACAGTTGTTCGCGATTGGTTTGGAGAACATTCCGGACAGTTGAGCGAATGGTTTGCCAGTCCAGATGGTCCGACATAAACCCTATCAGACATTTAGGTGACAGAAACGAGAAGTCACTTCGTGCACAAAATCCTGCACCGCAATTATGGACGGTGAGGGACTTCCAGCGTCTTGTGGAGTCCATGCCACATCGAACTGCTGCACTACACCACGCAAAAGGAGGTTATTTTTTTGAATAAACGTTTTTCATGCAGCTATTTAATTCATTAAACTTCACCACATCTACATCTACATCTACATCCATACTCCGCAAGCCACCTGACGGTGTGTGGCGGAGGGTACCTTTAGTACCTCTATCGGTTCTCCCTTCTATTACAGTCTCGTATTGTTCGTGGAATGAAGGATTGTCGGTATGCCTCTGTGTGGGCTCTAATTCCTCTGATTTTATCCTCATGGTCTCTTCGCGAGATACACGTAGGAGGGAGCAATATACTGCTTGATTCCTCGGTGAAGGTATGTTCTCGAAACTTCAACAAAAGCCCGTACCGAGCTACTGAGCTTCTCTCCTGCAGAGTCTTCCACGGGAGTTTATCAATCATCTCCGTAACGCTTTCGCGACTACTAAATGACCCAGTAACGAAGCGCGCTGCTCTCCGTTGGATCTTATCTATCTCTTCTATCAACCCTATCTGGTACGGATCCCACACTGCTGAGCAGTATTCAAGCAGTGGACGAACAAGAGTACTGTAACCTACTTCCTTTGTGTTCGGAGTGCATTTACTTAGGATTCTTCCAATGAATCTCAGTCTGGCATCTCCTTTACCGACGACCAACTTTATATGATCATTGCATTTTAAATCACTCCTGATGCCGTACTCCCAGATAATTTATGGAATTAACTGCTTCCAGTTGCTGACCTGCTATATTGTAGCTAAATGATAAAGGATCTTTCTTTCTATGTATTCGCAGCACATTACACTTATCTACATTGAGATTCAATTGCCATTCCCTGCACCATGCGTCAATTCGCTTCAGATCCTCCTGCATTTCAGTACAATTTTCCATTGTTACAACCTCTCGATATACCACAGCATCATCCGCAAAAACCCTCAGTGAACTAACGATGTCATCCACAAGGTCATTTATGTATATTGTGAATAGCAACGGTCCTACGACACTGCCCTGCGGCACACCTGAAATCACTCTTGCTTCGGAAGACTTCTCTCCATTGAGAATGACATGCTCCGTTCTGTTATCTAGGAACTCTTCAATACAATCACACAATTGGTCTGATGGTCCATATGCTCTTACTTTGTTCATTAAACGACTGTGGGGAACTGTATCAAACGCCTTGCGGAAGTCAAGAAACACGGCATCTACCTGGGAACCCGTGTCTATAGCACTCTGAGCCTCGTGGACGAATATGGCTAGCTGGGTTTCACACGATTGTCTTTCTCGAAACCCATGCTGATTCCTAGAGTAGATTTCTAGTTTCCAGAAAAGTCATAATACTCGAACATAATACGTGTTCCAAAATTCTACAACTGATCGACGTTAGAGATATAGATCTATAGTTCTGCACATCTGTTCGACGTCCCATCATGAAAACAGGGATGACCTGTGCCCTTCTCCAATCCTTTGGAACGCTATGCTCTTCTAGAGACCTACGGTAGACTGCTGCAAGAAGGGGGGCAAGTTCCTTCGCGTACTCTGTGTAAAAGCGAACTGGTATCCCATCAGGTCCAGCGGCCTGTGCATTGCAGCACACGTTCCCTGCTCCTGGGACCTATAACCTCACGTAACTTGTAAGAAAGAACTGATTGGAAATATTTAGTGAAGCGTAAACCCTGGTCCATCGACCTGAAGTTCTGTAGCTGTGTTGCGTGTTTTTCTTTGTGGTGGAAATTAGGGCTAAATTTCTATTCATATTTACGTAACTCCGGGCGATTTGGCGCTTAAACGGCACTTAAACGTGATTTGAGACTTAAACGCTATATTTGTTCAATTACCATCCTCAAGGCGCCGTAAAGTCCCTGCAACTGGCCAAAATTGCGACGCATTATAGAATTACAAAAAATTAGGGCGTCTTATAGATAGAGAAAACTGATCATATTAACACTTCCTTTGAGCATGTTAAGTGTTCCCTAAGAAAGCATTCGGTCAGTGACAGTAAGACAGACTTTCATCCTAGAACTAGGTATCACTTGGCTTCTACAGTTATGCAATATTAAGATTAAAGTGGTCACCTAGTATCAATTCTATACCATATGCAGTGCTACAAAGTTATCTGTGAGCTGTTTTATAGGAGTGAGTAATATTTTGTCACGTGACGAGTATTCAGCAGAAACAGTGCTACATTTAGACACAGCCGATATTTCTTTGCCATGTCGCTCATCAATTGCAAATTCGGTTTCAGGAGATACTCCCTCAGTCTGCATGTTTTTCGATAGCACCTGATGCTCAGTCCAACAAAGAGAAAAACAACTGAAGTAATTATTGTGGAATACCACATTCTCACGATAGGTTTCGTGCAAGTATTTCATCTGCACGTTGTACGGATGATATCGCTCTTACGGTGATAAAAGTTGCAGCTAAGGAAGGGCCGTAGTCACTATTGCGCAGTGTTAAGACAGGGCTTTGCCTAGATGACTAAAGCGTGCACCGTGTGTGAAAAGGAGAGCAGGCAATTTTCTCTAACTCAACGATAATAGTCGCGCGCCCCTGCCAGTTCTCCGTTTCTCCCTGCTACAGACGCCGCTAAACCACTCGTCTCTCTTCTAGAGTTGCCCATTAGAGTCCTAGACTGCAATTAACTCCGCACAAGTGAGCCCCTGTGTTGTTGCCTGAGTTTCCACAGAAGCTAATTCTTGTGTAGCCAGCGCACATTCTACAGAGGCTAAACTCCAGATCCTAACGTCCAGTTACTACTGTACTGTACTTTATTTCCTTTCTTCGGACTTCGTGCAGAAATAAAAGTAGACAGTCTTTGTTGATTTCGGTGCGTTGAATACGAATATCACTACTGCAACTGTCTCGTAGTTCAGTGTTGCAAGTACGAGTAAGTTGATAGTTTACATTTCACGTATATTGATACTGTACTCAACAGCATATGTACGTTGAAACGCCAAAGAAACTGGTGTAGGCATGCGTATTCAAGTACAGAGATATGTAAACAGGCAGAATACGGCGTTGCGATTGGCAACGCCTATATAACACAGCAAGTGTCTGGCGCTGTTGTTACATGGGTTACTGCTTATACAACGGCAGTTATCAAGATTTAAGTGAGTTTGAACGTGGTGCTATAGTCGGTGCACGAGCAATGGGACACAACATCTCCAAGGTAGCGCTGAAGTGGGGATTTTCTCTTACGACCATTAGCGAGTCTACCGTGAATATCAGGAATCCATAAAAAAATTAAGTCTTCCACATCGCTGCAGCTGGAAAGAGATCCCACAAGAACGGTGCCAACGACGGCTGAAGAGAATCGCTCAACGTGACAGAAGCGTAACCCTTCCGTAAACTGCTGCAGATTTCAATGCTGGACCTCCACAAGTGTCAGCGTGCGAACCATTCAATGAAACATCGTCAATGTGGGCTTTCGAAGTCGAGGGCCCACTCATGTACTCTAGATGACTGCACGTCAGAAAGCATTTCGCCTCACCTGGACCCGTCAATACCAGCATTGGATTGTTGGTGACTGGAAACATATTGCATGGTCAGACGAGTCTCATTTCAAACTGCATCGAGCGGATGGACGTTTATGGGTATGGAGACAATCTCATGAACTCATGGACCCTGCATGTCAGCAGGGGACTGTGCTAGATGGTAGAGGCTCTGTAATGGTGTGGGGTGTGAGCAGTTGGAGTGATATCGGACCCCTGATAGGTCTAGATGCGACTCTGACAGGTGACACGTACGTAAGCATTCTGTCTGATCACCTGCATCCATTCAAGTCCATTGTGCATTCCGAGGAACTCGGACAATTACAGTAGGGCAACGCAACACAAGAACTGCTGCAGAGTGGCTCCAGGCAAACATTTTTCCCCGAAGTCATTGACCATCTTGTCCCACAATGGCATACATGTATTAACAGTTATGATGATTACTTTAGAAATAATAAACAGTTTACTTATTTTTATTCTGTTTCTCTCATTTGCATCTTACTGCCACTTATATAGTATGATATACAAATCTGGTACAATTGGTTCCAGTTTCTATTTGCACTAATTCTTTCCGAGAGATGCATAAAATATGTAAGACTGAATTCACTATCGTTTTTAAAAAATCCATAACCAAGATTTCAGAAAATATCCTTGAACAAATTCCGAAATTTTGTCATTGGAGTTGGGTTATATTTGTGTAGTATACCACGGAAGGCAGACAAATAATAAGAGGATTGTAACAAGCAACAGGATCGTAATAAGCTTCTAAATAGCACAAAGTAAAATAAATAATTAAGACTAGATTATTATAATGACCCATAAAGGTGAAGGGATATTCTACAGTCAGAATGATGAGTTCATTGTTGTGTAGTTTTTGGTGCTTCCCTTCTAAAGGTATCTGAAGTACACGAAACTTTCTATCCCTAGACGTATCCTGAATAAATATTCTTTTCTAGATACAGTTTAGACCCAACAGATGATTTATAACGCTATCTGGCTGTTATGTGCGAGGAAATGAATATTTTCAAACGTAGATACAACTTACTTTGTGAAACGAAAGAATAGAAACGAAAGAATAGTGAGCATAAAGAATATTTGTAAAAGTTGTACAACTGAGTCACAAGCATTAAGTTCAAAATATGGTTTTAAGGTCATGTAAATAATCCACCGCCTGTTTGGTAAGTTTTTCTATGTAGAAATCGGAAATCTAAAGACACATTGTAACCATGTTGGATGAAAGGCCTGAGAAACACACAAAGAATTGGCAAGAGAGTTCTGCTAATTGCAGTTTTGAGAAATGTATAAACTATGTATAATAGTCGCTCTAAAGGCAGAAAATCTTCAAAGCTTAGCACCACAGTCCGATGCAAGCTGCAAAATGCACGCAGTACGATGAAAGAGTAGAATATTGTGCAAACAACTGCTGAAATGCAGTTTTCAATCACAGCATATACCACTCTGTGACCCTCAAACTGAACCACACTCACCACAAACCGAGACATGTATAAGAGCTCTTAGCTGATTAAAGCGAATGTTAAGTTTGAACATAGAAAAATGCTTATTAAAGATCAGTAAGCATTGCACATAACATTACGCCAAGCTTCAGGAAGTGAGCCAGAATATCTTCATAAAACTGTAACATATAATCTCAGGATGATCAACAGATAGCAACTTCAAAGCAACTTAGTACATAACTCATGCATTGGCAGCGCGGCTGCATCCGGAACTAGAGAAGAAATGGAGCTAGCATGAGTTTAATGTTAAGGATTTCATACATCAGAGATCAAGATGTCGCTGTTACGGCAGTATATACTGGCTTCCCTCCTTCCTTCTGTGAATCCGAGAGTATAACGTGTCTGAGAACGGTGGCGCTGCAGTCGCTTCGTGAGCGGTTAATTGATGCCGATACTATTTAGATATTAAAGGAATATTGTGACTTAATGTTACGTAAATTTAACGATCCCTTACAACGATCACATAGAGACGGTTAGTTAGAGGATCATCGTCTCTCAGGAAGTTCTTAAAATACCGATAATCAACGACATAGCGTTGTAGCATTTTTTGTAAACGTCACTAAACAACTCCAGGCCGGTTTCTAAACTAAGCAACTTGGAATAGGAACTCTACAGTAATTTCTATGGTCGCACAAGGTAGAATGCTATGTACAACATTCGAGGAACGGGACTACTAACCTAAACTGTAAGGTTTCTGGCTTTCAATGAAAGTGATGTGACGTCTCTTTTCATTCAATATATCATACTTCATATCTGTACACTGGATATTTTTCACACAGAAGTTGTCAGTAGTCGATATGGAATGCCAGAGAGGTTCTGAGTACAAGCAGTGTGATCTTTCGTTCAGAGTAGTGATGGGGAGCTCGTGAATGAGTCGTTCAAATGAACGCTTCACTCCAGTGAAGTGTGAACTAACCACTCAATTTCAATGAACTGGTACTTCAAACTCTTCACAGATAGCACACTCCACACTTTTTTTAGTTCACTCACTCTCTTCCTCTCTCCCTCTCCCACTACATCAGCGCTACGTCACTCATTCGCCTTTCACTTCAGTTCTCCCTCTACTGCCTGTCGACGAATTGCGCGGTGTTTGTGGGGAACGATAGGATTACGAGGGGTTGTGGAGGTGAGGGGCGAGAGGAAAGCAGCGTCAGTTGCTTCCGGCAATGCTGACATCATTATCCGTGACTATTTGTGCAGTTAAACTTCGCGTCTACATGTAGCCTACCGTTGGCAGCGCTTGCAGACAAATGAATATAAACGAAGAGGCTGGCTGTGTGAGCAGGCACAGCCAACATGAAAATAAAAGGTTTGTTAATATCACTGAAAGAGGGATTTTACCTGAAATCGTACCAATGACTACAGGTGACAGTTTACGTTTTGAATCTGGAGGGTTATTATTCTCAACAAAAATAAAATCTACAGGAAAACTTCTGAATAATTACTTAACGTAGGTATATAGACTTTGTGACAATGATAAACATACTCATTCTATTTTGGATTAAATTTTAAAAGGAACGTAAAATTTGACTGCATTTCGTTGGTAGCCGTAGTTTTCTGTCCATGAATAGAACAAATAATGTTTCATTTGGTAGATAAAGACTTTTTTGGGTGCTTCATGAGAAAATATCGAGCAAGATTAACTTTAATACCTTCTTTATATGTGACAGGCTTCTCTGTTTATCTTTCCTTTGTCCCCTTCGACCATGCTCTATTTAAGTTAGGTCAGACGCTGTAAGAGCGTAAAACGTTACGTGCACTTTACTGCATAGTTCGGCCATCTGTTGGTAAAATTATGAAGTATTACGAAGCTTCATTCTACGAGCGAGGCGAAGCGAGCGTAGCCCCAGCTGAGCGGCGAACTGGGCAACCTCGCCAGGATTCCGTACTTCATGAATGAACTACTTCATTTGAACGCTTCACGGCAAAGAGTGAAATGAATGAAGTAGTTCACGGGAATGAACGAGTTCGACCCACCTCTAGTCCAGAGTAGCATTGTCGTCGCCAATGTAGCATTCAGTGAGAAGTCAGTGAGGGGGTCGGGTGTTCATCGTACTACTGAACGGTATGGAAATGGCTAACAGAACACTGAGATGCAAGACAATGCCGAATTTTGGAAATATGATTTTGTAAAGAATGATTTGAGAAGTGTGAAGATACTCGTGTAATGATGTCTCTGAATTTCTTGCTTGAGCGTATTTTATCTACATCAACATCTACATCTACCATCTGTTCTCTGAAAATCACCATGAAGTGCATGGTAAAAGGTACGTTCCAATGCACCATTTGTTAGGGTTTCCTCCCATTCCGTTTACGATGGAGCGCGGGAAGGATGATTGTTTGAATGTCTCTGTGCGTGATGTAATTGCTCTAATCTTATCCTAACGATCACTATATGAGGGATACGTCGGGGATTGTAATATATTCCTAGAGTCATCGTTTAAAGACGGTTCTTTCAAGTTTGTTAGTAAAATTTCTCGGTTTACATTATGTCTGCGTGCAAGAATCTGCCAATTCAATTTCTTCAGTGTGTCTGTGACACTTTCCCACGGATCAATCAAACCTGTGATCATTGGTCTTGCCCTTCTCTGTATACGTTCTATATCTCATGTTAATCCTATCTGGTACGAGTTCCACATGCTTGAGCAAAATTCTAGAACATGTCGCAGGAGTGATTTGTAAGCAGGCTCCTTTGTGGACTGACTGCAGTTCCCCAGTATTGACGACGAGTTTGCAGATGACATCACAGGACCCGCTGGCATGTTCAAAGCGAATTTACGGAGCACGTTTCCGATCTTTACCGCAAACACACTGACACGAAGCCCCAACCAGGCATAGACTACCTTAGTGCTGTTTGAACAGCCTACTCACAGCGAAACAGGCGTTCGCACTTGCTGCACGCTGGGTAAACCTACTATTCGGCCAAGGCTTTCCATTGAGACATTTCTTCTAAGTTCGACAGAGACTGTCATGCTACCAGGGTTCTAATACTTGGTACAGAAACATCTTTGTAGTATTCAAAATATCCACGGGTGTTCTGCCGGTCTATGTGTCCAACGGGCACAATATTTCGGCGATCATACTTGTCGCCATCATCAGGTGAACTGACGGACTGAGCTGCTGTGAACGTGCTGGCACGGAGATCCGTACGCTATGGTTGCTCAGAGGGAACTGGGTTCGGTCGCGGCGGCGGCCGATTTAAATACCCTCCGCCCGCGGCGCGCTCCCTCCGCCGTCCGCGCCCCGCGCCGCGGTCGCGCGGTGGAACAGATTGCGACGGCGTCTGAGATGACGTCGGTGTGATGGCTCTGTCCGCCGTGGTCGTCACAACTATACGTTTGCTCGATTTACTCTTGATTAACCCGATCGCTGGTTCCCAAGCCTTGCTAAGATTATAGCCACAGTCACAGTTTATGAGGTTGTCATTGGTGCGAATTTCGATGGCCTCTCTAACAACGCTGTCCCAGTATCTCGACGTCTGTACCAGAATCCTCGTGCGGTCATACTCCATGGCGTGAGTTTCCGACAAACAATGTTCAGCGACCGCCGACTTGCTCGGATACATCAGTTGAGTGTGCCTCTGGTGTTCGCGGCATCGATCCTCGACGGTACGCATCGTCTGACCAATATACGACTTGCCACATTGACACGGAATCTGGTACACGCCGGCCTTCCTCAAACCGAGGTCTTTGGCGCTCCCCACCAGTGCACGAGTTTTATTTGGAGGACAAAACACAGTTCCGACCCGGTGTTTCTTCCGAATGCGGGCGATTTTCCACGAGAGTGCGCCTGTGTATGGAATAAATGCAGTGCCTACCTCCTCCCTCGTGACTTCATCCATCTCAACAGGTTGTGCTGCAGTGGATGGGCGGAGAGCACGTTGAATCTGCCACTCTGAGTACCCATTTTTTTGAAATACAGTTCTCAGATGTTCCAATTCCTGGGGTAGACTCTCTGCGTCAGAGATATTTTGATTATCAAATACGCCGGGAGAAACTCAAGAATCACATCTTTGTAGTATGTTTGCGGGTTAGAATACACAGAAGGAATACCAGTTTTGAAAGTTGTCACTGTGACAAGCAACTTTCAGCAGTTGCCACGTCCTGTGCCATTACCTAAAAACACGTCCGCACCCCTATCACGGAATCCCCTGTTCTATCAAACATCCTGCATTAAATCTCCATTACATTCGCACACCGCTAGCACCGAGCACTCTTGGACGCTCTAGATGAAGATGGAATGCATTCATCGAAGGACACTATCTAGTGCGTGGAGAGGACTTGGCCGCTCCTCTGTGACTGCCTGACGGAAAAAGCAACACAAAAAAATAATTAATGTAGAGTAATTAAGTATCGGGAAAACATTTGTCTAGGTAACATATTTTAGTGATTAACAGCGCAAGATCACAGGCTAATGTAAGTGCCAGAAAGTTGAATGGAAGCACGCAAACGTGAGTGCATGTTTGTGGATGACGTTGGAGCTCTCGTCCGATGATGTCCCGTATGTGATCGATTGGAGACGATCTGGTGATCGATCAGTCCAAGACAACATGTCGACACTCTGTAGAGCATGTTTGGTTACAGCAGTAGTATGTGGGCGAGCGTTATGCTGTTGGAATACACCCCCAGGAATGCTGTTCATGAATAACAGCACAACAGGTCGAGTCACCAAACTGACGTAAAATCTTGGAGTCAGGATGCATGGAATGACCACAAGAGTGCTCCCGCTATAGTACGAAATCACACCCTAGACAATATCACCTGGTGTATATCCTGTGTATCTAGTATTCAGACAAATTGGTTACAGGCCCTAAACTAGCCGATCACTAGCACCGCGGCCGAACGACCATGAGAAAACACAACAGGCCTCCACACTGCCCTCAAATGAGCTCTCACTTGACAAAAAGAAAATCAAATGTGTGTGATATCTTATGGGACTTAACTGTCAAGGTCATCAGTCCCTAAGCTTACACACTACTTAACCTAAATTATCCTAAGGACAAACACATACCCCCATGCCCGACAGAGGACTCGAACTTCGCTGGACACTACTGAAGTGGGAAATGTGGGTTTGGCGTCAGTGGAATGCACGCTACAGTCTTCCTCGGAGATCTCCTTATAGTAATCGTTGTTTCACTGCGATTCCCACTGCCGCTCAAATTAAAGCTGCAGATGCAATACGATGCAGCAGAGCCATACACCGAACCCGATGGTCTTCCCTCTCGGAGGTGCTACGTGGCGTAGGAGACCGGTTTTCTTGCGGCCGTACTTTCTCGAAACCATTGCTGAAAGCACTCATGCACAGTTGCTGCATTCCTTCCAAGTCTGTCTGCAATATGGCAGAAGGAACATGCAGCTTCTCGTAGCCCTATTACACGACCTCGTTCATACTTAGTGAGGTATTAATAATGAATAATGACGTCTTAGTCGTCTTAAGGGTATTGTTGACCAACATCAATTCACCATGTCCATCCTCAAATATAACTAACACACATCTTCATAATGGTGCTAGTGGCATCACTCTTACTTGATTGGCGCGAAACTCTTATAGACAACATCTTTCAGATGTAGAACCATCCCTACCAAATTTCTTTATGTCGCACAGCCCGTTCTTGGAGCTGCGACTTTCTTTTCCGCCATTGTATGTCGCTGCTGGATACCGGAGAGGCGCAGGGCAGGAACACGCCAACTAGTAGGGTGTATATTGTGACACAGTCTGCCGGCTGGAGTGGCCGACCGGTTCTAGACGCTACAGTCTGGAATCGCGCGACCGCTACGGTCGCAGGTTCGAATCCTGCCTCTGACATGGATGTGTGTGTTGTCCATAGGTTAGTTAGGTTTAAATAGTTCTAAGTTCTAGGGGCCTGATGACCACAGCAGTTAAGTCCCATAGCGCTCAGAGCCATTTGAACCATTTTGACACAGTCTAGATCAAAATAATACATGCCGTTCTAAATACATTGTCTCTAATTCAGTTGTACCAAATGGTTCAGATGGCTCTGAGCACTATGGGACTCAACTGCTGTGGTCATCAGTCCCCTAGAACGTAGAACTAATTAAACCTAACTAACCTAAGGACATCACACACACCCATGCCCGAGGCAGGATTCGAACCTGCGATCGTAGCAGCAGCGCGGCTCCGGACTGGAGCGCCTAGAACCGCACGGCCACCGCGGCCGGCTAGTTGTACAAAAACTGACTGACTTTTTACATACATTTACGTGAATAATTTAAACCATCACGCGTATTCAGTTATTGATACTTCTGCCACAATAATAGTGAGATTCTTCATTTTCGTGTCTATCTTATCGACGACTGCTAGTTAAACAGTTTTTTTTTAATTCTCGCACTGTGCATACAGCTGCTGAAATATGGCTTTTCGATACGACGGACTGTGAAACTACACACCGAACCAGCCTCGCTACGTGCCGAGATCCGAGTGTGAACGTACTCGCGAGATTAAATAACAAAATAAGAGCTCCCAATTAATTAAAATGAGATTTCTGTTCCTAAGAAATTTTATCATCTCGTCACAAATATCACTCCGGTGATTCCATTTTTCAGTATTAAATTTATGTCGATGTCTACGTACCTTTAAATGCAATTCATTTCTCTCACATAAATATTTGAGAGAAAACGATCACAGCTGAATTCTTTACATGCTGCAGAGCCGTGATACAACTGTCATGAGAGAGTAATTTCTCCAAAATTTTGACAGCAGCTAGAATCCGCTGAAAATGTGAACTGCACCTTCTTGCCCAAAGACGCGGCTCGATAAAGAAAACGACCTCCCTTATGTTGGTTTGTGCCTAGGCAGGACGGGAGGTCTGCAAGGAACGAAAGCATTATATGCTTTCTACGTCTGGTACCTAACCCAATTTTTGACATCAGGAGCTTACGTAGGAGAGGGAATTCCAAGATCATAAAAGTGTGGTACGCGGCCGTGTCACACATTTTTTTCGATAGCCACGTCTGCAGTTAGATGATCGGAAGATGCCAACGGTTATCGCATTCGGTTATCAGGCGCTTGCCCCCTAAAACCTCATTACACTTTTGCTGTTCATTAACACACACACAGAAGCGTAATAACACCTGCAATAAAGTGGGACCGTTTGAACGCGTCACGAGGTTGATTGGGGAGGGGGGGGGGGGGGGGAGGAGGTACTGTTTAAAGACAGGAGAGCATTGTAGCAGCCCGCTGGATGCCGCAAGCTAACTTCGACATCGTCCGCCCCGGTAGCTGAGTGGTCAGCGTGACAGACTGTCAATCCTAAGGGCCCGGGTTCGATTCCCGGCTGCGTCGGAGATTTTCTCCGCTCAGGGACTGGGTGTTGTGTTGTCCTAATCATCATCATTTCATCCCCATCGACGCGCAGGTCGCCGAAGTGGCGTCAAATCGAAAGACCTGCACCAGGCGAACGGTCTACCCGACGGGAGGCCCTAGCCACACGACATTTCCATTTTACTTCGACATCGTCACTTGGCAAGATGGCATCGAAAGCTCTCCCTAAGCCCCTACCCCCTCCCTCTGTCATCTTGACTGGTGCAGTCATCACTCTGATAGCTCTCTGATTTATCTGGAAAACTTTCCCCTAACAGAGTTTGCAATGTAGAGGTTAAATTTAACTTCTAGAGTAACGAAACGTCGTCCACTACTCTGTAGCCACTAATTCAGAGGCGAGCTGCTAGATTTGTTACAGGTAGGTTCTATCAGTCCGTCCCGATAACTGAGTGGTCAGCGCGGCGATCTGTCACGCCAAGGGGTCCGGGTTCGATTTCTGGTTGTGCCGGAGATTTTCTCCGCTCAGGGACTGGGTATTGTGTTGTACTCATTATCATTTCGTCATCACCAGTGGAAGGCAAAGGGAAATCACCACTGGAATCATTTCCCTAGACGCTCATGCGGTGGACCTCTCTAACGAGGCTTCCCCTATGACAAGACCTGCCGTAGGGCAGAACACAGAGAGTTTCTATTAGCAAGAAATTGTCGTGCATATGCATCGTGAGCTCCAGTGGACCGAGCCTAATGACGCTGTGGTTAGAACATTGGACTTGCATTCCGGAGGACGACGCTTCAAACCAGCGCCCGGCCATCCTGATTTCGGTTTTCCGTGGCTTCCCTAAATCACTCCAGGCAAATGCCGGGATGGTTGATTCGAAAGGGCACGGCCAACATCCTTGCCCATCCTTCCCTAATACGATGGGACCGATGACTTCACTGTTTGGTCCCTTCAAATAATTCATCCATATTTCCATCCAGTCTACTCTTTCCATCCACCTCAAGAGGGAATCCCTGGAGGGATTTCGAAGAAAAGTACTGAGAAGGTTTAGAGAGCCGGCATTTGAAGATGACTGCAAAACGATCCTACTACCGCCAACATACATTTCGCATAGGGACCACGAAGATAAGGTACGAGAAATAAGAGCTCATACGAAGGCATACGGATAGTCGTTTTCCCCTCGCTCTATCTGGGAGTGGCGCAGGGAAGGAAACGATTGATTGTGGTGCAGGGTACAATCCGCCATGCACCTTACGGTGGCTTGCGGAGTGTGTATGTAGAGTTAAATGTAGATGCATATGTTGTAAGCAATGAATGCTTGGTTCAGACTGTACTATTATAGAGGCTGTCCTCGGCAATGCGAAAGTTCCTGGTTCTAATGTACAAATATGTTAACGATAACCGTTTTATTTGTATGTTTTATCCCCTTTCCACCTACTCAGTTTCCTAATTAATCAATTTACAACTACCTCCTAGTAGGGACGAATTACACTGCCTTAAACGTATTAGACTGTACACTAGGAATCATTAATGACACTGAAAATCATTATTTTACCGCGGACAGGGCTCTCCCCTCACTTTAGCATTTTGACTACCTGCCAGGCATAAAGATATCAAACATTTACGACATGTTTCACCTTATTCACTTATAAAATCACGACGAGGGGGTTCTTGTCTTCATACACGTCTCATAAGAACTTCGACATTTTCCAATCGTGCTGTACATAGAAAAACATAGAGAAAAACAAATATCAAAGGCAAAATTCATGTGAACCATGTAAGCAGGCAACACACCCCTTCGTAAGCGACAAACAGAAGATAGATCACTTCCACGTGTATGTTTTAAGTGAATAATATGGAATGTCTATGGAAAAATCCGTTCCATACACAGTTAATATTATGAATAAAATACTCACATTGATCGGTGTGCAGTAAGCGTTGTACTTTTGTGTGTATACAAACCGAACGCAAATAACGATACAGAACAGAATAAGTCTCTCAATGAACAGGGACATGGAGGTAGTTGAAAAAGAGTTTAGTGGAGAGAAACAAGAAATGCCATTTGTTCGGATGGATGGCAACACGGCCGGCCGGAATGGCCGAGCGGTTCTAGGCGCTTCAGTCTGGAACCGCGCGACCGCTACGATCGCGGGTTCGAATCCTGCCTCGGGCATGGATGTGTGTGATGTCCTTAGGTTAGTTAGGTTTAAGTAGTTCTAAGTTCTAGGGGACTGATGACCTTATATGTTAAGTCCCATAGTGCTCAGAGCCATTTGAACCAAGATGGCAACACGATGCACGAGAAACATAAAAAGTTACATCAAAGAACATTGAAAATTAATTATTGAAGTGTAAAGTTGTGTACAGTGACAGTTGACTGTCGGAGATCGGTATGTGACGTTTAAAAGTAATTGTTACTGAAGGTGCTTTTTGGTATGCTACACTTACTCAGAGAAAGAATGTTCGGTTTGTAAAGTCCTCTACATAAATTTTGCGGGTGTACTGCAGCTCATTCCTTGTGATTAACAGTCAATAAATAATCTCCCATTGACTTGAACTGAGAGCGAGGGGTTATGTGAATGATATCGGTGTCCGAGAGCACTTACTCACTATCCCGTCCTACCTGAAACTGACGCACTTAAAATTGATTGGTACAAAATGCTATACTACAGCGATCAGTCATTTAAGCTTCATCAATAATTTTAATGACGAATTACGTAATGTTTAAGAAAGAGGAGCCAACATATTGGATACAACTTCAGAGATTGCTCTTCACTCACCGTGCTCCTACGTCATGAGGAGACCCTGTATACCTACATATATCTTTGGATATCAAAAACGTTGATAGCAAAAGGAACAAAATAAGCAGTGTCACTTGTACGTGGTTTAAAGACTTTATTTTATGTAACAAAAGAAACTTTTATTTAGAGGTAAGCTTGCAGGCGACAGTAACAGTGTACACATAGCATATTCAGTTCTACACCACTATGGGTATTATGCTTCTGATAAGTGTATCACATGGCGAGGAAATAATAAGTAGTGTGGAAATTTCAAAATTGTTGGTATTGCTGAGAATTTAATCTGGAAAAAGTGCAGTTTGGAACTCCTAAAACAGCTTATTTCAGCCACATTTGCACTTAGAATCATTGAAAAAGGCGGAGAGAGTCAACTTGAAATGTTTTCATTCAGTACTGTTATGATGTAGCCTTGGAGATTATGTGGGTTAATTAATTATTATTATGTTACATTCCTCTTGTTTTAGTTGACCGTGTATATCGAGACTTCGTTCATTGTTAAATGCACTGGTGTGGTACTAACTGATGGAGACGCATTAAGAATTGGTCAAATTTAATTTATTTCCGTTACCACACTGAACAAACATAAACACACTATTAGCCTGCATCTCGTAATCGTGCGGTAGCGTTCTCGCTTCCCACGCCCGGGTTCCCGGGTTCGATTCCCGGCGGGGTCAGGGATTTTCTCTGCCTCGTGATGGCTGGGTGTTGCGTGATGTCCTTAGGTTAGTTAGGTTTAAGTAGTTCTACGTTCTAGGGGACTGATGACCATAGATGTTAAGTCCCATAGTGCTCAGAGCCCATTTTAAACACATTATTATTCAAACTGTGTGCCACTACTATTAAACATAGAGATAAATCCTTCGTTACGCAACCGCCTTTGGCTCACGCAGCCTACAACCTCCACAGCCTCTCAACAACTGCCTCTGCTTGCGACTCTCTGCGCCACTGGGCATTGTCGCCCTCCAAAGAACAACCACGTAAAGATACTATACACCAGTACCCTCACAATTGCCATAAACGAAGTGTAATATATGATGCTCAGCCATCATCATCTTGTAGATATCTGTTTAGGAAGTTGGGCATTTTTACTGTCATTTCTCAGTACATTCGTTCCCTCATGAAATTTGTTGTAAATAGTCCACCGCAATTCAAAAGGAACAGTGATGTACGCAATTGAAATACATGAAAAAATTACTTTGATTACTCCACATTTAAGTTGTATTAAGCACAAAAAGTAATGCAATACATTGCGGTACTGTGCTCTCTACAGACGTCTTGAGTTGCAAAATTAGACAACTCACTTCCCTAAGTTCCCATGTCCATGGGTACTGAGCGACACGAGATCCACTTCGGCTACTTTCGGATTAAGTCCCTGGTTTCGAGTGATTAATTGTTACAGTAGAGCGCTTGAAGTGAACGCCTCCGTTTTAGAACACCCAATCAACTAAACTCGGGAATACAGTCACAAATTATTGATAGAGGAAACGTACTGTACAGATCCCAAGATGTCTTGCTGGTCGTATCGTGCCTTTGTCGTTGTTTTATCTTTACCTGAATGACGTGTATCGCGTGTGGCAGTCTACAGTCTTAGGAGGTGCTTGCAATGTTGTTCATGTGTCGCTAGGCGACCGTATCGTATGAAGAAGTAAAGCGAGGGGGGGAACCAATTAGTGGCACGAACGTTACGTTCACAAACCACAATCTGGTCGCCAATGTTACGTCTCCACATACAGGCCAGATAACCAGCCAGCAACCGTGACTTACAAAACACTGAAACATCACACACTAGTGCGACTACAGCTTTCCGCTGCCGTAATAATTATCATTCTTTCGTACTTACATACACTGACGGGAAAAAATGCAGCACTTGAAAGAACAAGGTCATTTTTCTAACAGGTAAAGTGACATTAGAAGAAGTACACGACAACAAATTCAGACAGAATGAAATACACCCCTGTCACAGGAAAGCTACCCAATCAGTACACAGAGCGCTCCTCCCAGGCGGTGGTATTTTCGGATGCTAGTGTGCAAACAATCGTAAAGGTGCCGAATGGCATTCTGCGACGCTTTTGTCCCAAGCAGTCTGCACCTTTTGTTGCAGTTGAGCAAAGGTTCTTGCAGGCCCTAGAGAATAAGTTGCCACTTCATCAAGTCCCATACGTGTTCAATTGGAGAGGGATTTTCTGCTCTTGTTGGTCAGAGCAGTTGCTGTACACCACGAAAAGGACGTTGCTGATGTGAACGTGCACTGTCCTTCTGAAAAACCATATCACTTTCCTGTCGAATAAATGGCAGTGCCATGGGGTTAACAGCCTGATTATTGCAGCAGGCTGTGGTTAATTTATCCTTCAGAAACATGAGATCTGAACACCAGTTCTCGCTGATGACCGCCTCCAAACCGTGAACCCTGGGATGGGGCCTGTCTTTTGTGGGTGAATGCACTTTGGAATAGGCAGCTCAACAGGACTACGCCATACACAATTGGGTGCGTGCGTCACTCGCATACTGTCAAACCTGTTCTCATAACTGAAGACAACTGAGCATCATTTCACCAGTCAGCTCCTTCACGACCCTTCACGACACTGGAGGAGCCACGCTTGACAGTGTCGTGCTGTCAATGATAGCCTGGTAAAAGGTACACGTGGTCTTAATCTTGCTGCAAGCAGTCTGTTCCCAACGGTCCACGATGACGCAGCAGGTGCGACATGAACCCGGATTTCGTCCCTGGATGGTGTTCGGTCGGCAACCGCTGCTCACACATTGCGTCGAACATGAAGTGCGTCTGCACTACGTGGACGTCCAGAACCTGGTCAACGGGTGTGGTAATGTTCTGTTGAAAGCAGTGACACGCCATCAATACATTGTGCCCAACATGCGCAGCAGCCCGTCCGTTTGTACATCCAGCTTCTCGTAGGACCACAGTGTGAACTACTTTAAACGGCTGAAGCTGTGAATGTTGTGAACACTGTTCACCTCTAAACTCAGCACCGCCTGCAGAGTTTAAACATAGGGGACACAGACAAGCCTTTTCCGCGCCATATGATGGCCGATGACCATGACAAATGGATCACTAGCACCAGAAACTCTCAGGATGCTCATATCAAACGCTGGTGTCACTGAACACAGTTCTTGAAGGTGCTGCATTTTTTTCCGGCAGTGTATCAGTTTCTTTGCTTTATGGTTAACATCCTAGTAAAAGCTACTCTCAGTGTTACTCATCGAAAGTATCTGCTTGGATACTGCTTAAAAAGCAGTGCGTTCCACGGAAGTGATGACGCGGTTCTAGGACATTCGATAATCATTGATATTTGTAAAATACCGATGATGAGAGCTTAAGCGTCAAAGTTTCAATATCGATACTCAAGTCTAAAACATCGTAAAATCTACGTTAAAGACAGAGTATCATCCTCAAGAAGGCAAAAAAAAAAAAAGAAAATTAAACACGCTACTTTTTACCACTAGTTTCTACTGCAGCAGCCATAACTCGTGCCAGCAGATCTTCCTCTGTGTCTACTGGAGTCTAGTAAATGAAACGTTCCATACCCCAGAAGGAATAGTCCACGGGAGTTAAATTCCGGCGATCGCGACGGCCACGCGGTTGTACCACCTCGACCTATCCATCTTCCACCAACATGTCCGTTGTGATGTCTCCGAAACACACGTGAGAAGTGAGGTGGTACACGATCATGCTGAAACCGTATTTCCCAACTGACATTCACTGCCACAGCTTCCAAGAACGGGTCAAATACGTTTTGTAGGAAGATCAAGAATGCAGGACCAGTTAGTTTGAGTGAAAAGATGTGGGGCCCAATCACATGACCATCCAGAATACCTTACCACACGTCAATACCAAACTGGTGCTGAAATCCCTAAACATTTCATATGTGAACAGAACTCGTCGTGGAAACAGGGGTGCGTGAATGCAGCGGTGCAGGAGCGACGTGCAGCAGGCAATGCGTTGTGGAAAATTGGCTGGATCCATAGCATGAACCCTTTGTAGGTCGTACGGACGTAACTGTTGCTCACGCAGAACGTCCCAGAGGATACTGTGACTAGCACTAACTCTCTCTGCCCACGAGAATTCAGGAAATAACTTACAGGGTACTAGAGAAAGACGTAGGGAGCGTAACCTGTACTGAAATTTATTCAATAAATATAATAATTAAGGACACTGGGTGTAAATGGTACTCCCACACGAGGTTAGTTACGTGCTATATCCTTTCAATAATTTCATATACCTAAATAATGTAGAATGAGTCACTTTACAAAATATTTATATGTTATTTGTGATTAATTTTAACATTAATGAATTTGAAACTTCCTGGCAGATTAAAACTGTGTGCCGGACCAAGATCGAGTCTCGGTCCGGCACACAGTTTTAATCTGCCAGGAAGTTTCATATCAGCGCACACTCCGCTGCAGAGTGAAAATCTCATACTATTAATGAATTTATTTTTTAGTCGTACTCATGCAGCTACACTTAAAACTAGGTTTCTCATATTTTACTTTTACTTTTTTTTTTTTTTTTTTACAGCCTACCGTTTTCTAAATATAAATCCGTCTGTGGAATAGACGATGTTGCCAAGAAAAAATGATTTTATTTTAAATTTGAAACTTATTATGCTACCTGTCAGACATGTTATATTATTGGGAAAATGCTTATAGTTTTCCCCTATTCCTCTGAATTTGTGATGAATTATTTATGAAGAATTTCATTACCGAATATAATACAGAGTTTCTCTAGTATTTCGCCTGTTATTTTCAATATCACTTTTGCAATGTGTAGCTGGAGTCAGCTCAAACACATACCGGTCATCATGTCTCTCAAGCGCCTTTCAGTGTGGACGGAAAGCTGCGGTTTACTTCCGTTTAAAATCGAATTGATTGTTAAAGCAAAATTTTGCGTGCCTATTTAATACAGCAGACCCAAAATAGACCAGTGCGTTATTTGTGTTTCGATATGTGTCAGCAGTGACAGTAAAACACGAAGAATAACGTGGTACTACAGTTGCGACTGAGCAGTGCTGCTGCATTGCAGTAACAATCACCGTGGGCGTGGTCAGAAAGCGTCTGAAAATCTTGTAAGGGTGCAGCAGGGGAAGTTGTGCTCAGAAATAATCGTTCACAAAAAAATTCGATATACTGTGCCGTTTTTCATTTATTGAGCACTGCAGATCGCCTTTCAGGTCGTCGCACGAGCAAAGTCAAGCAGCTTGCCAAAGACAGTGTCGCCAGACGTGTCTTACATTTCGTTTTCTCAAACAGGACAAACATAGCTTTTGCTTACCTAACTCAGATTTAGCACCCGAAAGGAACACATTTTAACTAGCAGTGAGCATCTGACAAGTGTTAACTCGCTGACCCATATATGTTTGTGCATTACTACATTTTAGCATTAAGTCGTGACAGGCCGCATCAGTGCAGTCATAAGTCATATAAGTAAAAAACAGAAGGAAATTTATCTGTATTATGATGAGAGACTGACATGTAACTTAATTATATGGACGGATAGAAAGCCCATGCTAAACAGTAATATTATGTGCAACCAGAAGTTTTAGAAATGATAACTACGGGCAGAGTTGGTTTCAATTGAAAAAGTTGATACTCCTTCGGCCACTTGTGTTCTTCGGTGCTCTAGTTCTTTGAGCGACGGTTGTTTTTCTAGGCCTACGCCAGCCGCTATCAGAGGTTGTCCGTCAGTAATATGTGACGACCTGAAATCGATTCTGTGGACGGTGGCACTCCGTTACTGGCGTGTGTTGCAATTATCCACAGCGATGCAAGCGCCTTGCAAAGGTCAAGTACAGGCTCGATTTACTTTAAGCGATCCGCTATCTGAGTGGGGTTCCTCGTTGTTTATCTGATTGGTGGATTCGAATAAAATGAACGTTTCGACAATGAAATTTCACCCTACAGTGGAGTGTGCGCCATTTGGAACATAGGAGATGACATGCTGGTAAGATATGGGCTGTGAGGGCGCGTCCTAAGTCGTACTTGGATAGCTCGGTCGATCGAGCACTTGCCCACGAAATGAAAAGGTCTGAGATTCGACACCCTGTTTGGGTCATAGTTTTAGCCAATTTAACTCCATCTTCAGCTCAGGAGCGTGGGACAACGGCATGTCGATTAAGTGTGTTAATACTGTACCAACAGCCGTTAGTTTGATATTGTATTATTAGGTAATCAGTTTCGAGGTTCCAGTCACGTCATCTTCAGACCCGTCGCATGAATGACACCAAGTACCTTTCGTGCGTGTAAAAGACAAGCCACTGATATTCGTAACTGGTTCTGTAGATATCAAAATTTCGCACATGCTAACGAAGTTTGAATATCTACGGAGCCATGTACGAACGTCTATCGGTTGCTTTCCTTATGCATGCACGAATGGTACTTGGTGTCATTCATGCAATAGGCCTGAAGATGACGTGATCGTTACGTCGAAACTTGTTGCTCAACAAAACAATATCGAAATAACGGCTGTTGCTACAGTATTTATGCATTACAGTTTTAGCCGGTCAGGAAGTTTCAACATGAACGTTATTATTCCCCAGAGGTAGTACTGGACTGTCATTCTGACTATATGACGTAAGTACCTGCCTGTTGTTTACGTTCGCTGATTTTGGATGGATGAACCAGATCATTGATCACACTTTCTTCACAAATAAATGTTATTCCGTATTTTGTACAGTCTGGAGAACTTGTTTGTATTGGTCAGATAACTGTGAAAATAGCTTTCCAACAGCCTGTTATTTTTTTAGCTTTTTATTTAGGCTAGATAGTATGAACAACAAAAAGAATCCAGTCGTACAAGTATATGAGAAGAAAAAAATATCTGCGTCTGGTTCCCTGTTATATATTTGTATACTGCATCCTGTTTGTCTTCGTACCAGTCTCTGAAGATAGTCCTGTTGAGGAATCGAAACTAGTAGCCTAAATAAAAAGAGATAAAATAACGGCTATTGGAATCATCGACCAGCCGCTGTCCTACAATCCTTAATCACATGATGGAGTTAAGTTTGCTGGTCAGAGAACAGTCCCCAAAAGTGCCATTTACGATACAAGCCCCTGCTGTGCGTTCTATTTCACTACGCCATCAGTAGTGGAAAATGTTTTCTTTTTATAATTCCCGGAGCTCTCAGAATGTCCGAAGAACAATCGAACAAGAACCAACATGAAACTTATTTCTAGGGGACCACAGGATACAACATCTTTTTCAGCTGGATCTCGTAGAAATTATTCACCACATAATATCAAGATCTGTGGGGCAGAAAATATTGCCTTGCCTGAGCAATGTGATATATACATAACATAGACACTACTCAGTGAGCACAGTCTACTCGGTATAAGAGTTTAGTTGTAGTTATTTTACCCGGTAACACAGGCAACTTGACATCTAGTAGCACTTCACTTGCCTGTTGACGCTATCCAATTAACGTACAACTGCACCTGTTGACACACTCCAGTTATTGTAGGTACTGCGGCAGCTTACCTTTGGGCACCGTCCAGCTGATGTTAAGCTGCAATGTACGCGCTTTCTTGTCATGCACCATGGGATGCACTTGCAGATTCGTCACCAGTGCTACAGGCTCTGAAAGAAACAGGCACAACGTGTTAATGTTTCCCACGGCGAAATACAATGTACAGCCCTAAATTATCTTACATATTCCATTAAATGTTGGTAGTATTCCGGCTCATCAGTGGAAAGGGGGAGATTGGAGGGGAAGCAGCTTCATTTTTAAATTTCAGTGTTGGGTATTGTGTCTCACGCCGTTGCAACAGTTTCAATGTTTTAAATGTGTGGATGTACCACAAAACATTTGTAGTGTCTCCGAACAGGCTCCTATCACCGTAGAGATGCTTGCATACTCATTGAAAAGTTCATATACCAAGTGATATGGTAGTTTGTGTGCCATGTTATCAGTTGGTGCACCTTTGAAAGCAAATATAATGAAAATTTCCAGTTTACGTGGAATGTTGCCACTTTAAATATCTTTGTGTTCTGAACACATCAGCGATACAAAGTCTCTGGTTTCCAGAGGTTACATTGTTGAGTAGAGGTCGCGCAGGCAAGTAGGTAACAGTCGAGTCGCAGTCTTGAGCAGCGGTAATTGTTGAGTAGTGGAGAGAGGGTATAGTATCATGGCCGAATCAGCAGCTTGGATAGCGGATGTGCTGCACAGATATGTCTACTTGAGATGTCCCACGATGTGTAACCAGACACTAAAGGATGACTTTCAGATGATTATGTGTAAAAACAGAAGAAGGTAATTAGTTTCGAGTTTGTTAGCTCCAAGCGCGAGTTCAGTAATTATTGCTGTGCAAAAATTTAATTGTGTCTAATAATATCTAAGTGTTGATAATCAGGGAGAACAATTAACCATGTGTTCAGTACTCTAATTAATCTTCTCTTATTTAGATTATTTACATAGTGTTGCGTGTTCAGTACTCTAATTAATCTTCTCTTATTTAGATTATTTACATAGTGTTGCGTCAGCAATCCAAGAAAACAATTTTTGTGATAGAAATGATTTGTAGCAGCAGAAACTATGGTGTACCACAATGCAGAGAAAGGCAATGCTGGTTGTTCGTATTAATGTAAGTTTACGTTTATGTAATTACAAGGGCTCAATATAATTTCAAAATACTTCCTTTGTTATTTATGAATATTTCACAATGCATATCCTCTCTCTTCAAACAAAAATGTATTTGAAGTTAAAATCTTTTGGGTTAGTGGACACCAAAAGATCCTGAGGAAGATCCCAGCAGAGGGGTCGAAACGTCGAACGTTTTAGAAGAAACATGACGTGGTCTAATAACCTAGAAGATTTTAACTTCAGTGACAACGTCCACGAAAGCCTGCAGACTTACATAAAAATGTATTTGGTTAAATTTACAATGTCACACCTTGCACTTATGTGTGAACAGTAATTAATAATTTTGAAAAGAGAATCAAAAGCTGGTTTGCTACGACTGTAAATTAAAAGAGATAAGAATAGGAAGGCAATCTTCGGCTCAGTGATTTTTTTCAGCTCATCATTTTTGGCGTGGAGCCAGAGCAGAGTCAATTTAGCCGTTGCAAGGTAAGAATTTCTAGTCGGTCCTAAATGAACATTTTGACAGAATATCAGGAAAAGATTACAATTACTGATATTTCGAGTAAATTCAACACACACTTTTTTTTACAGGGCACATTTAAAATACGTAACAGTTAATCATTGTTTGTATTCTTGTTAATCGTTCTTTTTACGCAGTAATGATTTACAGTCCGATGCATTTCACATTAATTAAAATCACATTCCTAAAAACTAATTTGCATAAATAAGTTCATTTTCAAAAGTAGGATAGCTACACAGATTGTAGGTCAGAATCTGTAATCGGAATTTAGAAGTCAGACAGTTTTCAGATTGCTAGCGAGAAATTCGGTTACACACAGTTTCAGCATACAACTTTCAAAAACCAAAACTTTCAACGTAACTGTCTCTCTCTCAATTAGATAATTGGAATTATATAACAAGCTGTGGGCTGATGGTGAGATTTGTCACGCAAGGTGAATATCAAGTAAGAGAACCAACCTATAGAGGCGATTCATGACATGAAAATGTACAAAACAGTTCACATCAATATATGCACGTGAAATCTGCGGTTAATAATTGCTGAATAAACACATGCTATTTAATTTATGTACAAGCATAAGTGGCAACGTAGATGACACTAATAATCTGTTTTGGTCCCCGTGTTGCTGCTAGAGTTATTTCAGTTGAAACGAAGCACAATGATTGGCTATGTGTTCCAGGACTAAAAAGAGATGGTTTTCGTCTCGTGCCAAGCACATAGTAACGTTCGAGAGGCTGCACCAACTCGCCCAGCCACTTACGCTGATACACAGTGCCATCCTATCCAGAAAACGTTTCCACCCATATACCTTGACACATTACCCGATGCACAAAACCTTTCCACTCATTTGTCAGGATTTGTATGAAGAGCTTTGGAGACAGCTTTGGAAGCACAGGTTGTGCAAAATGCTGCGGTCAATGATTTTCACTCGTAGTGGCATGGGAAAAATTTGGTTTATGATGAACCAGTTGACCCTTGAATAGCATTTCCATGTAGCCTGAGATGGTATTGAGCTACAGCTTACAACTGATCGAAAGAGTGCAGATCAGTGGCGAGGTATGTGCTCGCTAGCACTGTATCTCGTAGCCTCCCTCCTGAACTTCTTTAGTGACACTAAAAAAATTGATCCCATGTGTAGTGTAGTATAATGTATCAGTACCACCTGCTTTGTTGCACACTCGGTGACAATTTCCGGACACACGTGTGCATAATCCTTTTTCTTTCCTATTTCTTTCTCGAATCACCTACAGTTTGTTCCCTCGCTTATAAATAACTCGGGGTATTCAAAGACCACAATGCGCCATTTGGTCAGAAATATTATGGTTATGCCTTGGTGGGGTAGTCTAGGTTCATTTTTTCCTCTGTGATATACCGTTTTGCATTCTTCCGCTGTATAAACAGAATGATATTGGACTCAGAAGCAAAACTATGTCAAAATTTTATTATTTTCTCTGCAATAGCCTCCTTTAGTTGCCCAGAGGATTTGCCTAAGATTAAAAAAATGAATAGAAAATGAGGCCAAACACACACAGCAGAGAGAGTGTGAGAGGCCGGTGGAGCCGGGGGGGGGGGGGGGGGTGGAGGGAGAGAAACAGAGAGAAGGAGATGCGGACGGCGAAGAATTTTACGACGGCGAAGAAGTTTACGACGGCGGCGCCAAACTTTTCCACGACGAGGAGGATAGGATCGTCTCAGAATGGCTAAAAGCATGTGTGCTCTGCTAGTGCTTGGGAAACGTTTCAGAACTTTCCGTGCTCTCATCTGAGTGAACACCTAGGAGGTACGTAGATTCAAAAGGATAGAACCACATACTTTACGAATTCAGAGATCTTACCTGCTGTTGACCTACCAATAATCAGTAGTTTTAACCATTTTAGTTTATGTCTCTATGCAACGAACTAAAAGCACTCTGTACTCCACAACACCGTTTGGCCTCATACCATTAAGACTATCTTCACTATCTGAAAAACGGAAGGCGCATCATAATTAATAGTGCAAACCGACAGCAATGAAATTATACGACAATTCAAGCAAAAACGCTCCAGTAAACACATGCCGGTGAACGAGTCGTCGGCGAGATATGTGGTTACCAGCTGCCGCTGACTTCTGCATGAAATATTGTTTTGGTTAATGCAAACGTCTCTGAAACTTTTCGATGAAGTCTCAGCCTAATATTGCTCATATACCACCCATCACCTACCTTAACAAGAAATATAATAAGTAACTTTCCACTAAGTTATATGTCACAGTTTGCTTCACACTCGCACTCCTTAAAGGAGATGTCCCATGTGCCGTCATCGCATTTGTAGGGAATGCTATAGCCAAGATAGATACGAAGTCGACACCGACGACAGTAATGCCAGGAAGGTCTGCAGATGATGAAAGGACTGAAATAATGTGTGATGAGGTAAAGGCTATAATTCTGATAGTTAATAGAGGCGAAATTTTATTTATGATAGCTGCCTGGGTTGACAGAGGAAGCCGGCTTCCTAAATTTTGCACACAGCACAATTTAATCATGTCTAATACTTGGTTTAAGAATAATGAAAGAAGATTGTGTACTTGGAAGAAACCTAGGAGCATTGAGAAGTTACAGACTGGTTATATAGTTGCAAGGCACGGATTTCGAAACCATATTTTAAACTGTATGGCATTTTCACAGGCAGATATGGGCACTGACCATAATACGTGTTACGATCTGCATGTCGAAACTGATGATATTTCTAAAATGGAAGAAATTAAGGAGATGGGACATAGGTAAGTTAAAATAGCCGGGGAGTATTGAGAATTTGAAAGGAAAATCTAGATGACGTTTGACTAGCACAGGGGAAAGGAATACAGCTGGAAACGAACGGATAGGTTTGAGAGGTGAAGTGGTAAAGGCAGTAGAGGATCATACAGGTAAAAAGGCCTAGTAGAAGTCAAAGCAAGAATGGGTACAGGGCAAATGCAGGCTGTAAAACCATGTATTACTAGGGGAAATATATATGCTGCCTATAATAAAATGAAAAGACCTTTGGAAAAAAGAAAAGCAACTGTGTTAATATCGAGACCGTTATGGCGTAAAGTCAACCGCCAGCACGCCAGCCAGGAACTATAGAGGGGAGAGGGCGGTGATAAGACACCAGCCAATCGCACGTTGACAGACCCCTCTCCAGGACGACAACGCGACAGCAGTGGCCTCTATGCGGAAAATACATAAGCACCGCGCCCGACTGGACCGGGCCCAGTTCATGAGTATCTTCAAGACTAGTCAATATGCTTGTATTAAAATTGTGTATACTGCTGAACCTTGCTAATTTTGCATGTCGCCCTTTGTTTGCTGCCGGCCGGTGTGGCCGAGCGGTTCTAGACGCTTCAGTCTGGAACCGCGCGACCACTGCGGTCACAGGTTCGAATCCTGCCTCGGGCATGGATGTGTGTGATGTCCTTAGGTTAGTTAGGTTTAAGTAGTTCTAAGTTCTAGGGGACTGATGACCTCAGATGTTAAGTCCCATAGTGCTCAGAGCCATTTCAACCATTTGAACCTTTGTTTGCAACACATCTATGTAATTCTTAAAGGTAGTTACGGTCAATTACTTTTCGTAATAAAACTTATTAATACGATTTCTTTGAATTGTTGTCTAGTGATCCGAGAAACAGGTTTCCTAGACACTCATATTCGACGACTAGGCAGGATTCAACAAAGAGCTCAGATGGCCAAACAGTGATAAGAAACGAAATGAAAGCTGAAAGAGGAATCAATGTATAGAGGGTCAATATGAGGAAACAAACTTGAGGATAATGTTGTAAAAAGAGAAGAGGAAGTAGGTGAGGACGAGATGGGAGATATTCTAATCTACTGTTCATACTGAACAGCAGTAATACTCATTCAAGTAGGCAAGAGCGTTGCTATGCTTTTAAATAACTTCAAAGACAGCCAAAGTATTTGAAACATAGCAACCCTCTTATCTTACCTATGTGATGGCGTATTACTACTTTTCAGTTTGCAATTTCATCTAAGTGTCATAACTGACACGGGATGACAGGATAAATTAGCATTGTCAGCAGAAGATGACAAAGCTTTCATAGTGTGGGATATAGTTAATACGCTAGCATGGACGTTTCTACAATTTGTGGTTGACTTTGATGTCGTCTTTAGCCTAAATAAAACAAGTTTTGACAAATTAACATCCAAAAATTAGGGCTGTGCCACTTCCTATATCTTTGCGTATGTCGCGTGTTTTCATCTCGTATTTTGGAGCACTACAATTAGATTTTGGTAATATTTAGTAGTTTATTAGGGAAACTAAGGAAAGACTTCCTGCAAACGTTTTAGAGAGCCTTGGCACAGTCATCCCGATCGATGAATGTTGAAGAATTTCTCGGAAATTTCCTTTTGGTCGTAGCTTCATTAGGTCAAAACATAAACTGTCAACTGGCTGCTTATCGTGCTATTTTCAGTCACATGTGTTTTTTAACAATTTTGAGATTTAAATAGGGTTGTGTTGGTTTAAGAGTCAACAGTCATATTTTAGACATCATACATTAATTGCTCTCTCCCAGCAGTTGACAGTTATAGAAGAGTTATTCAGACTGGTTATTTGTTTCTGTACTTATCTGTTAAGCACAGTAATTTAAGCATAGTTCATAAGTACGTGCTTTTTGCCGTTGTACCCTTGTTTAGGGTGTTTTTGTGCCTATCCTCATTTATGCCTAAAATGTCTGCTTCATGTGTTTTGTACTTTTATAGAAAAACTTAGAAACCGTAACAGCATGGTGGCACATTTTTTGAAATTACGCTGTCACGTTTTAGGCCTCAGTTTGACTAAAACATATGTTTTGAATTGTAAATATTTAAATGTTCGTAATACGAAGTATGATACAAAATCGTTCATAACTGTTGCTTAACCTGTAAGTTCATGTTACGGACATTGTGTGTGTGTGTGTGTGTGTGTGTGTGTGTGTGTGTGTGTGTATGTGTGAGAGAGAGAGAGAGAGAGAGAGAGAGAGAGAGAGAGAGAGGGTGGGGGGGAGACGGAGGGAGAGGGAGAGAGAGAGAGAGAGAGAGAGAGAGAGAGAGAGATGGTTTTCTTATAGAATGGCCTCAATTTACGCAACTCTGGTGGAGCTTATACATTTTTTAAAAGCACATAATATTAGTAGCTGGAACTGAACATAGTGGATGCATACTTGTTGCCTGTTTCGTCCATATTTCTTTTTTAATATCTCACCAACGTGTTGTCATAGAAAAGTGGCCTCGTCTGTGGCATCATGATTATTACATCATTGACAAGGGTGATGACGTCATAGCTAAGAGGGAGTGAGGTTTGAGATGATAGTGGAATCGCACGGTTCAGTACCACGTTTGTGTGCAACGTTTCCGCCATCTGTGACTGTGACGTTAGTGGTGTCACGCATTTCAATGTAGTGCTCAAGTGCAAAATAAGCCAAAGACTACCTTGCTGAACTATTGCTGGCGTTGAAGAACAGAGGGAAAGAGAAAAATTCCTTCCTTGAGGTCAACATTGGGGGCGACACAGTAACGGAAGAAGTGGGTGGATTCCCCTATCAGGAATGTAAGACTACACAGTTTGGCAGAAGAAACGGAAATATCACAAATAAATCTGAACAGGGGATAAAAGCACTCTTCAGTTAAATAACTCTACTGATACCAGATATTCATATAAAACTGAGGAAGATTATACTATTGCACTGAAATAAAACTTCGGCATGGGAAATCCGGATTAGAGGAAATTGGAAGCATTTAAATACGACGCTATTGAAGAATGTGAAAAATTAAGGGAGGAGCGATCACCACGACAAAATACGGGAAACCAGAACTCGTACGGGAAGATATAGGTGTTCATTCTTTCCACGCGCTATACGAGATTAGAATAATAGAGAATTGTGAAGGTGCTTCAATGAACCCTCTGCCAGGCACTTAAATGTGATTTGCAGAGTATCTATGTAGATGTAGATGTAAAGCAGAAAAAGATGTAATAAAGAGAATAGGTCGAGGAATTATTCTATGGATGATCCTTCCCAGAAGAATGGGTCGGTTAGTAGGACATCTGACACATCATACAGGAATAGTGAATGTTTCGTACGAAGGAGGAAGGAGCAGTAGAGAGCAGAAATAGCAGACACACACAATGACTAGGATATGAAAAACATTTTATAGTGGTTGTAGGTTAATGTGACGAAAAGACTAACACTGGTTAGAAGAGATAAAAGTAATTAGGAATAGCAGAGCTGGGATTAGTGATTAGCATATCAAATTGAGAGACCGTGAAGTAGACGAGGTAAAGGATATTGCGATTTGGGAAGCAAAATAATGCATATTTGACGAAACGAAGACGACATAGCAGAGTACAACAGGCATAGACTGTATTCCTGGTCAGAAGAAATTTGCTAGTGTCAAACACTGATCCTAATTTGTGAAAGAAATTGCTTAAAATATACACTTAAAGCACTGCAATCACGGACTGTGGAGAAAGCGGAGAAGATGAGAATCGAAGCGTATGAGATGTGGTGCTATAGAAGGATTTTGGAAATTAGGTGGACCGATAAGAAATTACGAGGTTCTCCGCAAAATCTGTAAGGCGAGGAACGTGTGGAAATTAATGAGAGGAAGAAGGAAAAGGATTATAGCATATGTGCTAAGGTAACGATTAACTTCCATGGTACTAGAGGAAGCTATAGAGGGTAACATACACAGTGGAACAAATATGCAACAAATAATTGAGGACATTGCGTGCAACTGACGCTCTGGAATGGTACAGGAGAAGAATTCGCGACAGTTCGTATTAAACCAGCCAAAGACTGATGAAGGAAAAAATAAGGAATATGACGAATATCTGTATATTATTGCATTTTCTGAACTTACCACCTTTGTTGTCGGCTTGATAATGGGAACTCAAAGGGATTCATTGGTTACGCTGTCTAATCTGAGACTGTTTACAACCGAGATACATTTTATTCATATAGGTGAAGGCCCCGCAATCCTACATTAACGCATTATACACGAATTTAATAAGCTAAATATCTTTTTATTAAATTTGTAATCACAACTCACAATGTATAACTCAATTTTGTTACACTGTACAAGCAGAGAAGATGTTTAACCGACCATAAATCAGCGTTCATTATCTTCGTATTTCGTGGGACGAAATAAAAAGGGCAATGGAGACTGCTTTTGATCGGAGAACGAAACACAAATGTGTACCGACGTTTCCCGAAAAATCTGTTGGACAGGTTCCTTATATACATGACAATACAGGAGACACAACACTCTGTTAGTTCCAGTTTCGGCTCTGCTTTCTGGTGGATGATTATATGTAACGCAGTAAAATCTTCTCAGATGTGAGACAGGGCACTGACATCCATAAAATTTGTTTACACAGATGACATCGCTCTTGCATGCCAACATACTAATATGACTGCTCTTGAACAGACTCTCACCCGATATCTGGAATTGATGGCTGAATACTTCAGGAAATGCCGACTAATCCAAAGCGCACTTAAAACTGAGACCTCATGCTCACACATAAATAATAGGCTGGCTAAAACACCGCTACAGATATCAGATATCTCTGAATGACACTGCGGTTCAAATTCTCATCCAAACTATCTGGGCGTAACATTGGATCGCACTCTCTCTTAAAAAAAAAAAAAAAAAAAAAAAAAAAAAAAAAAAAAAAAAAAAAAAAAACACCTATCAAACCTGGCCGAAGAACTGAAATCCCGAAATGACATACTACACAAATTAGCGGGAACGACCTGGGGAGCTGGTGCAGAGACACTCCGTACCATCGCTCTAAGCTAGTTCTATTCAACAGCTGAATCCTGCGCATTGGTGTGGCTAGACAGCCCGCATGTGGTAAAGTAGATGTGGTGCTAAATCAGACGATGGGAATAATTTCTGGAGCTATTAAAACCACTCCACTCTACTGGCTAGCAGTACTCAGTAACATCGGACCGCCTTATATACGACGATGCAACAAACTCCTAAGAGAGTTTAAAAAGATCTCCAGTAATACAGCCCTGCCAATCCACCAGGACCTTACTGTATTTAGTAGACTCAAAACCAGAAATCTTTCTGTGAAGACTGCACAGAAACTTCTGAGCCAAAACTACAATGGCGTTGAAATCTGGCGAACGGAATGGAGAAACAGAGCCGGTCCAAGATGGCATACTTTATTTGAGACTCCCAACCATCCAGGGGGCTTTCACCTCCTGAAGCAAGCCTGGGTGACTCTGAACAGAATACGGACAGGTCATAGCCGATGCGGATCCTCGATGTACAGACGGAACTTGAGACCTGACCCTGGGTGCGACTGTGGTGCCAAAGAACAAACCACCCGCCACATCGTCAGCGAGTGTCCACTAAAAGCGTTCACCGGCACTGATGACGACTTCCGGAGGGCAACACCATAAACTGTGGAGTGGCTGCAGAATCTGATTGTGGAATCGTGATTGCTGAAAGTACTGGAATCTGAACTTTATGCAGTCTTATTGTTTTGTGATATAATTTTACATTTATTGTTATATGTCAATGTTCAATTTACATTATTTTATTATGTTTCTAGCCTACATTTTAACAATGTATATCTCCTTTATGCTGTTTCCAATGTAGAGTGTCATGCCACAAGCTAAATAAATAAACAAGAAATCAATACAATGCTGCAATAAAAGTGTGTGAAAGTGCGCAAAATGTCACATTTATATTCGTAAGTTAATGATATATAGACACGAAAAAATTACGCACCACAAATCGGTTGTCCGAATGGGATGGAAATCGGTAGATGTGTAGATGTGTACATGGTTACAGACAAACAATTGATTACAGTTTCAGAAAAATTGGATGATTGATTCTAGCGAAAGAGCTTCAGATACTGAACAAGAAGATAACGTGTTAACCCACCTCCGGCCGTTATGCAAGCAGTTATTCGGCTTGTTATTGATCGATAGAGTTACTGGATGTTCACCTGAGGGATATCATGCCAAATTCTGCTCAATTGGCGCTTTAGATCGTCAGAATTCTGACATGCTTGGAGGGTCCTCCTCACGATGCCCCAAACGTTCTAAATTAAGGAGAGATCCTGCCCCATTGCTGGCCGACGTATGGCTTGGCTAGCACGAAGACAAGCTGTAGAAACTCTCACTCTTGAAATTTTTTGCGAATTGTAAGCACAGGGTGGCTTGCCACGAAGGAGAACAAAACGGGGCGTAGAATATCTTCGTCGTACGACTGTGATCTAAGGGTAATATCAGAAATGGAGTCCGCCTTGATGCAAAACACCTTGTTATTCGTTTATTTCTTTATTATCCCAAACCAGTTTCGGCGACAAACATAACTACGATCAGTGGGGTATTTTAAATCTAAAACATGCAGAAAATGGCATGGTTGTACAAACGCAGTAAAACATTATTACATTTTTACAATTCGTCTTTTGAAATATGGTTTTCCATTGATACTTTCATACTAACTTATTTATTGTATGTTACAGAATTTTTTGGCAATTATTGGTACTGTTTGCGACATATTTTCCGTGCACTTTTCTTTCTGTTGCCGTCTTTTTACTTAGCGAACATCATGTCATCTGATGTCTTGCCGCTTATTCGCTCTCTGACCAACGTTTAACACTGTAATTCCTCTTGTAATCTTAACGTGCACGCCTTTGCTCTTAATTTCACCCACGGCTTCTTTGAATTACTCGTCAGTTAACATCTTGTGCTACCCGGCTTCAATCTACATTAAATTTGGCTCCTCCAAGCCCCTCCACAGGAAATCTGACGTTACTTAAAACATAGCACAGCAGGTGATTCCATTTGCGTCTGGAAGAATGTCTGTGTGACCAGGTATTTCTCCTCCTATAATTTGTGCCATAATTCTTAATTTAGAATCATGCGTCAAGAAATGCAGTGCTACGCAAACATTTAGAACACTTGCTCCTGGTTACACACAGAATTTACTCTATACGCAGACACAGTGGATTCTCTGCTCCTGCCCAGCGGGGTGAGTGGGAGACTGATGACCTCAGATGTTTGGCGTCCTTGAGCACTTAAACAGCAGCAGCAAGAAATGTAGCAGGGGCGGCTTAGACGCAGTCAGGAAAGCAGCGTCAGGACGTGTAACTGTCAGGCGATCGCTCGCCCGTCGACAGGGAATATCCGATAACCTCGCTCCACGCGCGCTCTAAATGCGTCACGCACATATCGCAATTCATGGTGTTGCCTGTGACGTCAGCACGGGCGTACAGTGTTCTACGCTTTGTTGAACCTCAGCGTAACAAGTCCTTGTATCAACGAACGACGCAGTGACTCACGATAGCCCCTATCGAGTGCTTACGTTCGGCGGTGTGTAAAGGGTGCATCATAATTGATAGCGAAAACAACACGCGTGAATGTAAAAGGAAAACCGTTACAGTAAACAGAGTTACGCAAACGTATCGAAGGCAATCTGTAACGCGCCAATATGGTCCGCAGACAAGAAAATGATCGTATACGTTTTAATAATATAGGAGAGAACGACTGGGTGGCTCATTACAAAAAATTGTGATACGACAATACTTTAACTCAGACAGTACCAGAACTAAATAACACAAAGGGCGTGGTTGGTACTGATATGAGAGAAATGACGGAAACTCTAAGAGCTACAAAAAATAGGAAAGCCAATGGTTTAGATGGTATTAATATGAAACTGTGGAAGTGTAGAGGGTTATTCCTACATGTAAGACTTCTTCACATATTTAATCAATGTTTTAGAAATAAAAAGATATCAAAAGACTGACTGAGAAAAGGGCGACAAAAATAAATGTAGTAACTGTTGTGGATTGGCAGGAGAGCCAACCCACAAATTTTAGAGGAAGCCGAAAGGCACGCGTTTAAGCTCACGCAGGCTGGCGTGAGGTCTGGAACAGGACAAGGAATTTAGACTTCAGAAAAAATGAGGTAACTGGAGGAATACTTAACTTTAATCCATTACTGTTGAACGTAGCTCTTGTCTGTACATTATTTACAATATCAATAGTAACTGAACATGGCGCCTTGCTAGGTCGTAGCAAATGACGTAGCTGAAGGCTATGCTAACTATCGTCTCGGCAAATGAGAGCGTATTTTGTCAGTGAACCATCGCTAGCAAAGTCGGTTGTACAACTCGGGCGAGTGTTAGTAAGTCTCTCTAGACCTGTCGTGTGGCGGCGCTCGGTCTGCAATCACTGATAGTGGCGACACGCGGATCCGACGTATACTAACGGACCGCGGCCGATTTAAAGGCTACCACCTAGCAAGTGTGGTGTCTGGCGGTGACACCACAGTAACTATTCTGCATACCTGGATTCAGCCTATAAATTATATGCCAAAATTCTGAATGCAAAACTGAAAAATATCGGTGAAAAGTTAACATTTGAGGAACAATCAGTTCTTAGGAAAGGAAGATCAACTGTTGACAATGTTTTTATACTACAAAAAGTTACAGAAAAGGGACGAGAGCTCAACAGAGAAACACATCTCGCTGAGAAAGCTTTCGATAATATGAACAGAGAAATGCTATGTAATATCGTGGATGGACGAGGTTATCCATCTCGGCTCAGAAATGCTAATAAGAGCCAATACACAAACACCGGAATTGTTAGAGGTATGGGAAATATAAAAGCAAAGCCAAAGGACACAAACAAAGTAGTACCACAAGACGGTGTACTTCTCCAACATCAGCAACTGGAAAATGTTGAACATAAAATAGACATATTTTAGATCGTAGCTCTAGATTAAATATAATTTTATGTGAAGATGACCTAACTCTGATTACAGAGAATGAAGACGACATTCAGACGGGAGTCTATATGTTGCAGCAGATAGCCGTACATTACAACATACTTGTCGGAAGATAAAACGAAAGTGATGGAATTTCAGGGCATTCAAACAGAAAAATCTAAAATAGTCTTGAATATTAAATCTTGGAGCAAATAAAAGATTTTAAATTCGTAGGATGCAACATCACTTACGAATATAAGCATGGCACAGACCAAAAATTATATAAATTTACTTCCATCGTAAAAAGTTTGCAGAACAAAGCCAAGGAAAACGCCGCTGCAGTTTTATAAAACAATAGCAGTACTAACCCTTACTTATGAAAGTGAAACCTCGGGTAAAACAAGACACCAGAAAAGTGGAATACAGGCTCAAGAAATGAGATTTAGAAGAAGAGTGGAACGATGTACAAGGGAAGATCGAAAAAGAGATGAAGATATAAGGAAAGATTTGGGGATATTATAACCTAAATGAAAAAGTAGAGGAAAAAAGCAGAAAATAGAAGGAACATGTAGATCGTATGAGTGGAGAGAGGTTCCTGAAAAAGGATCTAAGCTATAAATGCACAGTAAGAAGAAATGTAGGAATACCATGCAAGATATATCTACATCTACATCTACATGGTTACTCTGCAAATCACATTTAAGTGCCTGGCAGAGGCTTCATCGAACCACCTTCACAGTTCTCTATTATTCCAATCCCACATAGCGCGTGGGAACAACGAACATCTATATCTTTTCGTACGAACTCTGATTTCCCTTATTTTATCGTGGTGATCGTCTCTCCCTATATAGGTCGCTGTCAACAAAATATTTTCGCATTCTGAGGAGAAAGTTGGTGATTGGAATTTCGTGAGAAGATTCCGTCGCAAAGAAAAACGCCTTTCATTTAATGATCTCCAGCCCAAATCGTGTATCATTTCTGTGGCACTCTCTCCCATATTTCTAGATAATACAAAACGTGCTGCCCTCCTTTGAAGTTTCTCGGTGTACTCCGTCATTCCTATCTGGTAAGGATGCCACACCGCGCAGCAGCATTGTAAAAGAGGACGGACAAGCGTAGTGTAGGCAGTCTCCTTAGTAGACCTGTTACATTTTCTAAGTGTCCTGCCAATAAAACGCAGTCTTTGTTTGGCCTTCTATGTGTTCCTTCCAATTTAAGTTGTTCGTAATTGTAGTTCCTAGGTATTTAGTTGAATTTACGTCTTTTAGATAAGACTGATTTATCGTGTAACCGAAGTTTAACGAATTCCTTTTAGAGCTCATGTGGATGACCTCACACTTTTCGTTATTTAGCGTCAACTGCCAATTTTCGAACCATTCGAATATCTTTCCTAAATCGTTTTGCAATTTGTTTTTGATCTTCTGATGATTTTATTAGTCGATAAACGACAGCGTCATCTGCAAACAACCTACGATAGCTGCTCAGATTGTCTCCCAAATCGTTTATATGGATAAGGAACAGCAAACGGCCTATAATACCATCTTGGGGCACGCCAGAAATCACTTCTGTTTTACTCGATGGCTTTCCGTCAATTACTACGAACTGTGACCTCTCTAACAGGAAATCACAAATCCAGTCACATAACTGAGTCGATATTCCACAAGCACGCAATTTCACTACAAGCTGCTTGTGTGGTACAGTGTCAAAAGGCTTCCGGAAATCCAGAAATATGGAATCGATCTGAAATCCATTGTCAACAGCACTCAACACTTCATGTGAATAAAGAGTTTGTTGTGTTTTACACGAATGATGTTGTCTAAATCCATGTTGACTCTGTGTGTCAATAGACCGTTTTCTTCGAGGTAATTCATAATGTTTGAACACAATATATGTTCCTAAATGCTGCTGCATATCGACGTTAAAGATATGGGCCTGTAATTTTGTGGATTACTCCTACTACCTATCTTGAATATGGGTGTGACCTGTGCAACTTTCCAGTCTTTGGGTACGGATCTTTCGTTGGGCGAACTGTTGTATATGATTGTTAAGCATTACCTAATTGGTATACGGTCTAGATCAGAAGACTTGCTTTTACTGATTTAAGTTGCTTCACTACTCCGAGAATATTTACTTCTACTTTACTCATGTTGGCAACTGTTCTCGATTCGAATTCTGGAATATTTACTTGGCCTTCTTTTGTGAAGGCATTTCGGTAACAGGCAGATCTTCTAATGCATGAAGTGAAGAAGAAGAAGATGAAGAAGTTGCATCCATTGAGTTAGTTTAGTTTTCAAGGTCACCTCAAGTCCGGCCTCCGGATATTTCTCGCTGGAGACCTAGCAAAACTGAAATGTCCAGAACTGCCACTGACACCGTTGAAGAACTTGAGCAGCGGATTTTTTAGTGTTGCCTTGATACCCTAAATTATCCAAAGTGTTCCAAAGGACTTATAATTCACTCCAGATAAGTCTGATTTATCGTACCCAAACTGCGAGGGCGACCTCTGTCCTTAAACAATTCTAACTTGAAACTGGATCTTACAACATCCTGAAGTAGTATTATATTTCTTGCTAAGAAAGGCCCTAGATGAGCCGTATTAGATTACTTCATCGAAGAGCTTACGTATCAAATGCCTCTATACTAGCTAGGACAATATTTCATACCAAAGTCAGAAGAGACTCCTAACATCACATTCTTTCGGTTGCGGAAACACGATAAAATTGCTGGAATGTTTCTACATCTACAATGGTGTGCCAAAATAAAGGACGAGAATTAAATTTGCATGATGTGTCACCGTCAAGGAACATAGCTTGGTGAACATGGGCCATACATGCACTACTCTCCAATAAAATTGCTACACCAAGAACATGACGTGCTACAGACACGAAATTTAACCGACAGGAAGAAGATGCTGTGATATGCAAATAATTAGCTTTTCAGAGCAATAACACAAGGTTGGCGCCGGTGGCGACACCTACAATGTGCTGACGTAAGGAGAGTTTCCCACCGATTTCTCATACACAAACAGCAGTTGACCGGCGTTGCCTGATGAAACGGATGCCTCGTGTAAGGAGGAGAAATGGATACCATCATTTTCCGACTTTGATAAAGGTCGGATTGTAGCCTATCGTGATTGCGGTTCATCGTATCGCGACTTTGCTGCTCGCGTTGGTCGAGATCCAATGACTGTTAGCAGAATATGGAATTGGTGGGTTCAGGGGGGTAATACGGAACGCCGTGCTGGATCCCAACAGCCTCGTATCATTAGCAGCCGAGATGACAGGCATCTTATCCGCATGGCTGTAACGGATCGTGCAGCCACGCTTCGATCCATGAGTCAACAGATGGGGAAGTTTGCAAGACAACAACCATCTTCACGAACAGTTCGACGACGTTTGCAGCAGCAGGGACTATCGGCTCGGAGACCATGGCTGCGGTTACCCTTGACGCTGCACCACAGACAGGAGAGCCTGGGATGGTGTACTCAACGACGAACCTGGGTGCACGAATGGCAAAACGTCATTTTTTCGGATGAATCCAGGTTCTGTTTACAGCATCATGATCGTCGCATCCGTGTACGGCGACATCGCGGTGAACGCACACTGGAGGCATGTATTCGTCATCGCCATACTGGAGTATCACCCGGCGTGATGGTATGGGGTGCCATTGGTTACACGTCTCGGTCACCTCTTGTACGCCCTAACGGCATTTTGAATAGTAGACGTTACATTTCAGATGTGTTACGACCCTTCATTCGATCCCTGCGAACCCTACATTTCAGCAGAACAATACACGACCGCATGTTGCAGGTCCTGTACCGGCCTTTCTGGATACAAAAAATATTCGAGTGCTGCCCTGGCCAGCACATTCTCCAGATTTCTCACCAGTTGAAAACGTCTGGTCAACGGTGGTCGAGCAACTGGCTCGTCACAATGCGCCAGTCACTACTCTTGATGAACTGTTGTATCGTGTTGCAGCTGCATGGGCAGCAGTACCTGTACACGCCAGCCAAGCTCTGTTTGACTCAATGCCCAGGCGTATCAGGGTCATTATTACGGCCAGAGGTGGTTGTTCTGGGTACTGATTTCTCAGAATCTATGCACCCAAATTGCGTGAAAATGTAACCACATGTCATTTCTAGTATAACATATTTTTCCAATGAATACCCGTTTTTCATCTGCATTTCTTCTTGGTGTAGCAATTTTAATGGCCAGCAATGTAGAAAGAATTGCTGCGGCATAGTACAGAATTTACCGCAACTAAAAAGAATGCGAAATGAGACGAACTGAAATACTACTTTCATTCAAAGTCTGTGATTAGACTTGCAGCGCTCTCTCATGCTGGCACAAGTTTGGTGAAGAGTTCTTCTGGTAGGATGTTCTGATCCTCCATAAGCGCGGTCAACAGCTGTTGGAAGGTCATCATTGAGGTGCAGTATGTCTGCCCTTTCGCTCCCGTCCAAAAGCTCCTCCACCTTCGCAGTTCGATGAGATCGTGCACTTCCATTCATAAACATAAAATCAGGCCCGAATGCACGCTGAAAAGTCGAACCTGGGAAAGGAGCACCATATCACAATAATGTTGAGCGGTAAGTGCATTACTTTTTTCCGTCTCTCGCCATGTGAGGGTACATAATACTATCAGCAATATTTTCGAAACGTGATCATTTTGGTGGTTAAGGTGTTATGTTGCGGGAAGGGATAATGCTACATGGGCGTACTGTCCACCAAATTTTTAAACGCGGCACACTCACCGGTCAATGGTGTTGTGACACTGTACTCCTTCTTCGGGTGCGTCTTTTGAGGGATGCATTCGGTACAGACTTCTATTTTATGGAAGACAAAAATGTGCGACTGCATCTAACAGAGTAGGTGGAGAATATTCAGCGAAGGGACTGGCCTCTCCGTCCATCTGACTTAAATCCCATCGACGATGTGTGGGATGCGTTCTAGTGACATATTTCAGCACGTCAACATGGAGTCGTCAGTCGTGCTGCTGGAGGAATGCAGCACTCTACCAAAGATTCCCTTAACGATCTTGTGTCCCTCATGGGAGCACATTGTACAGCTTTAAGGACCTTCCGCGGTGATCACACATCATGTTAAGAATCATGTCCCACCCTTTTTAAAGTCCAGGGGACCTTCATAAGTCGCGCAGTCTGCGATGTAATTTTCAAAATGGTAAAGAGCAGCAATCACACGTGGTTTCCGTTCACGCTTTATTTACCCTGCTGTTCCAAAAATGATTCAAACTGCTCTAAGCACTATTGGACTTAACATCTGAGATCATCAGTTCTCTAGACGTAGAACTACTTAAACGTAACTAACCGAAGGACATCACACGCATACAAGCCCGAGAAAGGATTCGAACCAGCAGCGCGGTTCCGAACTGAAGCGCCTAGAACCGCTCAGCCACATCGGCCGGCGTGCTGTTCCCTGACTACGTGATGCTAGAGAACAAAAACTAAACCGGATAACTACCTTGGGAGTTAGAAACACGAATACTGATTCATCTTCTGTGTATGAGCAAAAGAAGATGAAAACTGCATTTGTATTTAGAGAGAATATTCCAAAGAATGCCAGTGTCGTTAATCCACGTGTGAAATTTTACGACCATTGTTCGAGGTTACCTTAGCCGCATGTTATTTGGACAACGAATCGTTATAGGTTCACAGCTTATGCACCTTAGACATCTTCTCGTGAGGGTACATCAAGCCCCTTTTGTACACTGTTATATCAATACCGTGAGTTGGCTGTGTGATCGGAATGTGGATGTGGTTAATAGCATCACATCTAATAACTACGGAACGGTATCGGAACTACGGAGGAAAGGCGGTCTGTTTGTGTTTACATGCAATATGGCCACGATGAACTTTAATAATATCCAGTGCCTCAAATGGTTCAAATGGCTCTGAGCACTATGGGACTTAACATCTGTGGTCATCAGTCCCCTAGAACTTAGAACGACTTAAACCTAACTAACCTAAGGACATCACACACATCCATGCCCGAGGCAGGATTCGAACCTGTGACCGTAGCGGTCACGCGGTTCCGAACTGAAGCGCCTAGAACCGCACGGCCACACCGGCCGGCGCTCCAGTGCCTCATATGTGCCCTTTTTGTGTAGATATATTTCCTATAGTAAACATGTGTTTCATAAAATCAGTCGTTACTTTGGCATATCGTGTATCTGGATATGCGATTTCCTTGCAATACAAAACATGACAGTACACAGATCTACAAATTAAAACTTGTAGCAAGCTGTTTTACGTTTGAAAGGTGATTCTTAATATTTCAGTATTGCTGATTTCAGAACTTACTTTCGTTTTCCCCATCCCATGACGTTTTACGACAAATCAAGAATGAACTGTTCACATATGTTCTTCAAAAATGATATAATCTTGATTTAATAAGAGAATTAGAAGTGATTTGGTGTTTTGTATTACTAAGCACTGTATTTCCGTTTGCTTATAAGCAACATGTCAGTAAAACTTGTTTCTTTGATACTAAATGTAGGTCTCTTGGATTCTCCTTTGCGTTTTTCCATAGAAACCATAGACAGCATCCAGCAGTAATTTGCAATCACTGAATAATTCCATCGTCCCTGGTGGCCCCTCTCCGTTTTGTCGAATAAGCTGGTGGAATCTCTCTTCTCGTTCGTCACTGACCGCACCCAGGTTACCAGGAAATGCGTCCAAATGTGAAAACAGGAATTGTGATTGGAGATTCAGGTTCCACCCCAAAGATCTCAACTTCTGAAGCATGTTGTTCATTAGCTGGGCATAATCAGGATGTGTTTTGTTTCTTACAAAATTTTCTATAACTTCTTTAAATGCATTCCAAGCATTCTTCTCTTTAGAATCATAGTAGCTTCCAATTTTATGTCTTTAGCTATAACTTCGATTTGAGGACCCACAAAGAGCCCTTCTTTAATTTTCGCTTCAGACAGAGCAAGAAATTTGTCGCTGAGATATTTTAAACAATTATCGCAGTGGTCACAGACTATCACAAACTGTGTCACGAAGTTTTGTATGAAGATGTGGGAAAAGGATTTTCGTAGGGTTCATTAGGCTACCCTTTATTATGTTGCCACTACCTGATCTTAAACTTACTCTTCTGGCCCATTGTCTTTGTTTCCAATATTTGTCTTCCGCCTTACTGTCCTACTCACAAAATAATATGGATATTTTGCGAATCCCTGTCGTTAACCTACTGTCATGCAGATTACTATCAGGCTTCCACGCAACAAGCAGAGATATTCAACATACTTGATTTTCTCCAAAACTTACTTCAAAATTTCATAATTCTCCTTCAGATTCACCGAGTGTCTACTCGAAGGGAAAGCATTACGACTGAGTAGCACCTCATCGTAAAGACTTCTTTTACTACTCGTAGAGTCGATAAGTAGTCTCCACTCATTTGTATCATGTTTAACGGAACTCAGTTGGTTTATTAAGTCTGTAATGTTATTACAGTAACCTAGAGTTTCTTCATCACTGAATTACTGTAAGAGTTCTTTTTCTCTGTTCCTGTAGAAAGGCACTGGCGTAGCGATGCAGGTCAACTGTTTTCTTGTAGTGTGAAACCTAGAAGGTCAGCTGAATGCTTGGGAAGGTGTAAACACATTACTATATCGTGCATGTCTTGTGGTAATGGTTATGGTGCATTTGATGTTTCAGGAACGAACTCGTCGGACACCAGCGACGATGATGAATAACTGTTACTGTTTGTACCTGAAATACTTCCCCTTCCGTCTGTCGTTGGCTTAGGTATAGGAATACCAGGGCCATGTGCCACTGTGTCTCATAGCTGATGGCAACCTTATGGATTTAATTCCTTTTTTGTTCTTTGCGTTAGAACCATTCACATCGCATGTACAAACATAACAGTCAGTATTGTGATTTTTGAGATTCATGCCACACCACTAAAGTTCCAAAACATGGGTTGTTTTTTCCTCGTTGTCAAATTTCGCAAGTCTCTAGCAGAAACAATGCATGCAGTATGAGGAGCCCAAGTCCTAGACTAGATTCCAAAGTACACTTGTAAGGTTTTGTTACAAATTAGGTTATGTTTTCATTACAATAAGAAAGATAACAAAATTCTTGTTTTATAGAACAAATATTACGGCCTATGTAGATAAATTCGCAATACAGAATGATGTCAGCAGGCTCCGATTTGATGACATTTACGATAAGTCAACTAATTCAACTACATGGCTTCCTGGTAATTGTGCAATCGTTCATGCTCACACAAAAGGCAGTAAAATATATAAAAATTGGAAATATTAATCTCCAAAGAAAAGATATGTGATACGACTATATCGCCTTTATTTTTAGAGTCATGACATGCAATTTATTACAGAAAGATTTGAAAACTAAAACTACAAAATCAGTGTTGACCTGCGTTTGAACCATTGATAATTGGCCATGGGGAACTTTACCACACCGATAATACTTAGCCTTATAGATGAATGTGAACGAAAATAACAGAACGAAGCGGTAATAGAAATTTCACTCTGAAAGATTGAAAGGGGCCGAAAAAAAAGGCACGTTCCTTATACAACAAGATTTAGAACTGTGGGAAGAGAAAAAAGACGATAAATGGTTGAAAAACAAAATGAAAAACGGGACACAGGTAAACTAAAACAAGGGGTTTATTACGACCATGTTAGAAAGATTTCGTAACTACGGAAAACTCTTATCGATAAAAAATAATACAATTTCTCAGGCACTAAGAGGCATAGGACTGGAACACACAGTGAATAAACGTAGCGGGACGTGAAGGCTAAGGGTATTAAACGAAAGTAGAGATGGCAATAGGAAATATACAAATTGGCAATGCGAAATACACAAATCAGGAGTTAAGGGTGATCTCGCGATATTCACCCTTAGGTAGAAGAGAAATCCAACTACACTCCTGGAAATTGAAATAAGAACACCGTGAATTCATTGTCCCAGGAAGGGGAAACTTTATTGACACATTCCTGGGGTCAGATACATCACATGATCACACTGACAGAACCACAGGCACATAGACACAGGCAACAGAGCATGCACAATGTCGGCACTAGTACAGTGTATATCCACCTTTCGCAGCAATGCAGGCTGCTATTCTCCCATGGAGACGATCGTAGAGATGCTGGATGTAGTCCTGTGGAACGGCTTGCCATGCCATTTCCACCTGGCGCCTCAGTTGGACCAGCGTTCGTGCTGGACGTGCAGACTGCATGAGACGACGCTTCATCCAGTCCCAAACATGCTCAATGGGGGACTGATCCGGAGATCTTGCTGGCCAGGGTAGTTGACTTACACCTTCTAGAGCACGTTGGGTGGCACGGGATACATGCGGACGTGCATTGTCCTGTTGGAACAGCAAGTTCCCTTGCCGGTCTAGGAATGGTAGAACGATGGGTTCGATGACGGTTTGGATGTACCGTGCACTATTCAGTGTCCCCTCGACGATCACCAGTGGTGTACGGCCAGTGTAGGAGATCGCTCCCCACACCATGATGCCGGGTGTTGGCCCTGTGTGCCTCGGTCGTATGCAGTCCTGATTGTGGCGCTCACCTGCACGGCGCCAAACACGCATACGACCATCATTGGCACCAAGGCAGAAGCGACTCTCATCGATGAAGACGACACGTCTCCATTCGTCCCTCCATTCACGCCTGTTGCGACACCACTGGAGGCGGGCTGCACGATGTTGGGGCGTGAGCGGAAGACGGCCTAACGGTGTGCGGGACCGTAGCCCAGCTTCATGGAGACGGTTGCGAATGGTCCTCGCCGATACCCCAGGAGCAACAGTGTCCCTAATTTGCTGGGAAGTGGCGGTGCGGTCCCCTACGGCACTGCGTAGGATCCTATGGTCTTGGCGTGCATCCATGCGTCGCTGCGGTCCGGTCCCAGGTCGACGGGCACGTGCACCTTCCGCCGACCACTGGCGACAACATCGATGTACTGTGGAGACCTCACGCCCCACGTGTTGAGCAATTCGGCGGTACGTCCACCCGGCCTCCCGCATGCCCACTATACGCCCTCGCTCAAAGTCCGTCAACTGCACATACGGTTCACGTCCACGCTGTCGCGGCATGCTACCAGTGTTAAAGACTGCGATGGAGCTCCGTATGCCATGGCAAACTGGCTGACACTGACGGCGGCGGTGCACAAATGCTGCGCAGCTAGCGCCATTTGACGGCCAACACCGCGGTTCCTGGTGTGTCCGCTGTGCCGTGCGTGTGATCATTGCTTGTACAGCCCTCTCGCAGTGTCCGGAGCAAGTATGGTGGGTCTGACACACCGGTGTCAATGTGTTCTTTTTTCCATTTCCAGGAGTGTATATAGAGTAAATTTTATCAATTTATGGAGGTAACAATAGCAGCAGAAGAACCTAAGATGCTAGTACTTTTTTTTCAGAAGTTGACAGATTCCACTGTGTGCGAAGAAACATGTGTGGAATAAGAAAGCTAGGGCCATAATTTCGCTGATACAATTAACTTCGGGAATGAAGCTACATGAAAATTGAGACATTGTGAGAAACGACAAGGTGCCATGTCTTCGATGTTCGCCTCGATCGGCAACCACTGAGACACTGAAGCATTGCAGGGTTGCATACGTACGAGGCGTTGCCTCCTCGCACTGCATCGATCGTCACAAGGACGACATACAGCAGGATAAGCACCACCACAGGTTCTCGGTGCCAGGGACCTATTTCCTCCACTGTGTCACGTTCGCGGTACTGGATCGGTACGAATTTATCCGCGCCCCGGCTATATAGGGCGGCGCAAGCCAACACGCCGTCAGTTGGCTCCACCGAAGCTCTGGGCCCAATTATCCATCGGCTCTTATCAGATGTTTAGTTAGTGCCCGGTCGGAAGCCACTGCAGCAGGTCCTACAGATTCCCAGCGATATCCCAAGAAGCATCTGTCGGCCATCTACGCCGAACGCTCAGCCTCCGTCGTTACGGATTATGAGCGGCACAGTTTTCATGTCCCACCAGGTTTATTCACTTTTTGTTCCAGGCGTATACTTGTTAGTGTCTAAGAATTTGAATCGTTTTTTATTGAGAAGAGTTCTCCTTAGTAAGTATTGTTGTTTACCAGTGTCCTATTATTTCTTGTAAAGCATCTCCCCGTGGTGGGAGGTATACTAGAAGGAATTTTATAAATTTCAAGAGCAAGCAGATTTGCCCCGCAACGAACAGATTTTATGGCACGCTCGCTCGATCGAACTTTCTGTGTTTGCCTAGCTTTCTGCTGTGTGACTTAGTCACTCAACGAGGACGGGGGTCCGGTTCGTCGTGTTATGCTCGCCTCTGGAAAATGTGCCTATCATATCGGAAGAATTATTACTTCTATCTTCCTTCGTGGTTCGGGTTTCCGTCTCCCGAGTCGACACATTCTCATTTCTGCTGTCTCGGTTGAGGATGCTGTGGGGCCAGTATTTACTTACAGCCAAAGACTGCCGTACAAAGGAAGCGGTATGCATACGACACTTGAAAATATATTGCTTCCCTCGGCCTTCGCAGTAGCGGTTTGTGGCTTCGGAGTCGTCTCGTTTATTGTTTATGCTGACTTGGTTGTGTTTGCTGTGCCTGTCAGTATTTATTTACAGCCAAAGGCAGGCGTAGGAAGAAAACAGAGAGCACATTTTTGTTACGTGTAACTCAAGGGTGGGTGTCATTCACGAAATATCTTGTTCGTTGTGCCTAGATTTGATGAGTCAGAATTGTATTTGTCTTAGCCCTCTATTGGATCAGCATCCCGTCTTATCAGAATATTCACGAGAGATCGTAAAGCCTTCTGTAAAGGATAGAAGCATCCCAAACTGAAATTCTTTTTAAATGAAGCAAACGCTATTAAGAGTATACATCTGTATTCTCGATATATAAATATTTATTTCTCAAAATAGTTATCTTCGCTACGATCACATTTCTTCTAACTAGAGATCAGTTTGTTGAAAACGTCACTTTTTTGACGGAGCCACAACCCCACCTCTGCTTGCATCACTTTATCAGTATCAATGTGTAAACTTCGAAGGCGCACTTTAAAACAGATGAAAATCGGATGGAACCAGGTCGAGACTTTATGGACGATGATCGCCGACAGTGAACCTGAAGTTTCGGCTTATAGCATATGTCGCGGTGCTAGTTAGTGGCCTGGCACGCTGAAGGAGAGCTTGCTTGCTCCATGCGTTGACAAAGTCTTCGAATTCAAACACGATTACAGCACGCTGCTTCTCACACATCAACATATATACGTTAGACAGCACCATGGTTCAGGATACGATTCGGAGTCCAATAGGGACAAAGGGCTGCAAATAAATAGACGTAAAGAATAAAGATGTACAATGTTAATAACGTTTGTTTTATTTAAAAAGCTTTAAGAGTTTTCACATTAAAAATTCAGAGACGTTACTTTCCAGCACGACCTTGCATATTAAAGTGAGGTGGCAAGTAGTAGAAATGAAATTTATGGTAAGAGTGGTAAAACGAAAGTGTACAGTTTGGTCCATGGATCGTGACTGGGCCAAATATCTCACGAAATAAGCGTTAAACGAAAAAACTACAAAGAACGAAACTTGGCTAGCTTGGAGGGGGAAACCAGATGGCACTATGGTTGCCCCGCTAGATGGCGCTGCTACAGGTCAAACGGATATCAACTGCGTTTTTTTTAAATAGGAACCCCCATTTTTTATTACATATTGTAGTACGTAAAGAAATATGAATGTTTTAGTTGGACCACTTTTTTCGCTTTGTGATAGATGGCGTTGTAATAGTTTCAAACATATGGCTCACAATTTTAGACGAACAGATGTTAACAGGTAGGTTTTTTAAATTAAAATACAGAACGTAGGTACATTTGAACATTTTATTCCGGTTGTTCCAATGTGATACATGTACCTTTGTGAACTTATTATTTCTGAGAACGCATGCTCTTACAGCGTGATTACCTGTAAATACCACATTAATGCAATAAATGCTCAAAATCATGTCCGTCAACCTCAATGTAGTTGGCAATACGTGTAACGACATTCCTCTCAACAGCGAGTAGTTCTTCTTCCGTAATGTTTGCACATGCATTGACAATGAGCTGACGCATGTTGTCAGGCGTTGTCGGTGGATCACGATAGCAAATATCCTTCAACTTTTCCCATAGAAAGAAATCCGGAGACGTCAGATCCGGTGAATGTGCGGGCCACGGTACGGTGCTTCGACGACCAATCCAGCTGTCATGAAATATGCTATTCAATACCGCTTCAACCACATGCAAGCTATGTGCCGGACATCCAACATGTTGAATGTACATCGCCATTCTGTCATGCAGTGAAACATCTTGTAGTAACATCGGTAGAACATTACGTAGGAAATCAGCATACATTGCACCATATAGATTGCCATCGATAAAATGGGGGCCAATTATACATAATGCCGTAGCATACATTAACCCGCCAAGGTTACTGATGTTCCAGTTGTCGCAGCCAGCGTCGATTTTCCTTTGCCCAATAGTGCATATTATGGCGGTTTACGTTACCGCTGTTGTTGAATGCCGCTTCGTCGCTAAATAGAACGCGTACAAAAAATCTGTCATCGTCCCGTAATTTCTCTTGTGACCAGTGGCAGAACTGCAAACGACGTTCAAAGTCGTCCCCATGCTATTTCTGGTGCATAGAAATAAGGTACGGGTGCAATCGATGTTGATGTAGCATTCTCAACACCGACGTTTTTGAGATTCCCGATTCTCACGCAATTTTTCTGCTGCTGATGTGCGGATTAGCCGCGACAGCAGCTAAAACACCTACTTTGGCATCATCATTTGTTTCAGGTCGTGGTTGACGTTTCACATGTGGCTGAACAGTTCCTGCTTCCTTAAATAACGTCACTATCCCGCGAACGGTCCGGACACTTGGTTGATGTCGTCCAGGATACGGAGCAGCATACGTAGCACACGCCCGTTGGACATTTTGATCACAATAACCATACACCAACACATTATCGACCTTTTCCGCAGTTGGTAAACGGTCCATTTTAACACGAGTAATGTAGAACGAAACACCGTCCGCACTGGCGGAATGTTACGTGACACCACGTACTTATACGTTTATGACTATTACAGCGCCATCTATCACAAAGCGAAAAAAGTGGTCCAACTACAACATTCATATTTCTATACGTACTACACGAATATGCAATAAAAATGTGGGTTCCTATTTAAAAAAAACCACAGTTGATATACGTTTGACCTATGCCAGAGCCAGCTAGCTGGCCAACCATAGCGCCATCTGGTTTCCCCCTTCATGCTAGCCAAGTTTCGTTCTTTGTAGTTTTTTCGTTTGATGCTTATTTCGTGAGATATTTGGCCCGGTCACGATGAATGGACCACCCTGTATATAAAATGATGTGTACTAAGGTACGAGACAAAAATGAGAAATGGAAAAATTCAGTGACAGTTTCCATATGATGTTACTCAAAGTATGATGCAGTGTTACTTGTTCAGTCAACTACTATCGAACATTAATTTCTCGTAAGATCATTCGACAGTTGAGCACTGACAGGAAAGCGAGCTGCCCGTCTGTCAGGTTATTGCATCAGATGTCTCAGAATACACTACTTGTTATGTTCGTCTTAAGTGAACTGCGCAAGCAACACAACTGTTGTCCAAACGTAAGGGTATACTGAATGCACAGGATGCGTCACAAATGACTTTACAAATTTGGGATGCTACAGAAACTAATTCAGATAAGCTACAGAATCGGTAGATGTGTAACTATGCAGCAAACAACCACAAATTTGGTTTAATGCTGTGCATCAGTAGCCACCTGTAGCGCAAGGGTAATACGAAGTTAAACTGGCTACTTTCGTTCGTACAGAGTGTTCTCACTGTGTGGTTTGGTTTCATGAAACGATCTCTGCAACAACTGTTCGGCGTAAATTTTGCACCGACTACGCTAAAGAACTTCCAGCAGGCCTACAGTTTAGTCTTAGCTCAAGAACTTTGCTGAGGTTATTCACTGCGAGGTGGTAAATCACCGGGTCTCCTGCCTGTTCATGATTACGTCGAACAGATGACCTCGCTGCTGAGGTACAAAGTCATGCATCGATGGGAAGGCGAGTTGCCGAAAATGACCGACAATAATCTCCGTGTAGAAAAGCCCCCAACTCGGCCGTGGCGAGCCTACTTTCAGCCACGTCGACGGGGGCGAGGTCCTGCTTACTCGTCTTCGCATAGGCCACAGCCCTATGACGCATGGGTTCTTACTCCGGCGAGAGGACCTCCCCGACGTGTGGTGCTTCTGGTGTACACATCACTGTGCGCCACATTTTATTGGACTGTGCTTTATTTTCTGACCAACGGGCCGCGGCGAATTGCCGGCGTATCTGCCCTTTACTTTAAGAAAGGTTCAAACTAATTGGATCCAAGTTTTAAGGTTTTCTGAACTGTCCAACATCTACCCCGAGATTTTACGGAGATGGTTTTAATGTGTTTACACGGTGACTGGCTCACCCACATTTTTTGTAAATAGTCAACCAGTGACATTTACCTGTGCCTTTCTTTTAGCTCCTTTCTAATTTTACTTTTGTTTTAATGTCATGTATAGCGACTTTTTCTCTGTTGTTTTAGCGCACGTGAGATAGAGTGATTTTGAAGTCGATTAGGGTGCATGAGTATGGAACGATTTTCGACCTTTCAGCCACATTCGTTTGTTTTAATGAGTGTAATGGCGCTGATAAACTCGCCGATGAGCGCCCATAAGCTCAAATCACACACACACACACACACACACACACACACACACACACACACACACTCAAACACTAAAGGTTAATTTTTACAATTACATCCCGTATTGCCCTCGTTTTTGCTAACGATTCTGCTAATTAGAAGGTGCGTCGTTTAGCATCTACGGGAAGATTTTACGCCCAATGAAGTTAGCTTTTAACGAGGCATGGTTCATTAGGAGCTCATTACCGACAAAAGGGGTACACAAGCTTTTGTTCTGGCAATGAAAGGATCGTGATAAGAGCTACATAAAGAAGTTTTGCACGCACAGAAGGAACGAGCAGCTAAGACCACCTTAATTCCGTTCACAAAGTGCTGATTAACTATGAATACATGTCACATAATATCTTTCTACACCGTAGCAACAACGAAAGATGGTGCTAAATTATCGGTCTCTGTTAGTCCATCATGGTCAGGGGACATCGGCTGGTAAGTAATTGCCAATGTCAATAAAATTCACTATCAGCCGTATACTTTAAGAAATTATTTTATTTTATTCTGAAAGCAACCAATTTTGGCATTTCATTATTGCATCTTCAGGCCCCGCACGCTTCTATCCAAATAAACGAACTTATCGTATAGCGCCATAAATCACTGTATGTCGTGAATTTCAATCGTTGTAGCAATGAAACTGTATAACGGTTACTTTCAAATAAAATAATATCTTAAAGTATGCGGCTGTTGGTCGATTTTATTGACATTGAAGAAATTCTCTGTAGTCAATACCGTAATTTTCGTATATTTCTGAACTGTTTTCTCATCATGGCTTCTTCATTTATTACACCAAATATTGAAGCGTCTTAACTTACGGAAGGTATACATCCTTGTGTTCATTTTATATCAACACCATGCCATCGAACATACCTCGTTCTGTGATCACATGCAGTCCTGCCCAGGCGATAACTTTCGGTGGTATTGTAATCGATCTGTTAGCGATTATATGCATCTACCTTACGTGTTTAGCGTGCGTGTCATGTGTCTACACGGGTGAGACTCGCAACTACTTGCAATGTTTGAAGTGGCTGCAGCTCCACAGTTTGTGTGTGTGTGCAGGGATATGACATTCTTCTTAAATCCTGGAGTAGCGTTCGCTTATTTAAGACTTTGACCTCTCCCCCACACCAGGCCCGATGAGGCGCTGAAACATACATCACCGTCTGTGTCCCAGCTAACCTGTTAATTTCCACTTCCATTTCTTTTCCTCTCTTTTTTATTTCCGTCCAACTGTCGTTAGTCTACCGTGCGGAGGGAAGGAAGCGAAGAGACCATCCGTTTGAGATCTGTTAAAGTCTCTCTTTCCGTTTATTTCACAAGAGTAACTGTTTCCCTCTGTATAGGACCGAGACGGATTTAAGACTCTATGGAAGACAGGGGTTGCAGTCTCAGTCTGGAACGACGCTCTAATCTTTTAGAAAGTTATTGTCCTGTCCCTTTAATATGGTTGTTTCTGAGGCTAAAATGAGGCATCAAATCAGCATTTTTCTGGACACATGTGGCAAACTGACTTCTCTCAGATTCAGCAGCTTATGTAAGTTGTTTCTATCGCATTGCATTACTATTGATTGTTTATGCGACATGTTTAGTAACAGCAGATACTAAAGATATTAGCAAGCATCAGTTACAATATATTAGCAGGCTAATTTATCCACCTTTACAAAACTTTATGCTTATCAATGAATGATTGGCTATGCCATCGAGATAACACATTTGGTGTACAAAATGATGAGGAATATACAGTGATGAGTGAAAACACTGACATGAATTAAACTGTAGCCAGTCTCGTGTTTCATTCTTTTTCACTCCGCACGCTTCATTCCTTCACATGGTAGGTCTAATTGATCGATAAATTTCGATGTATATACAAGATCAGTATTATCCGTGGGAGTGCATCATGATTAAATTCCCATTGGTTTCCTTATATTCTGAAATGCATGGTGAATTCATTCTTCTGGTAGTTAGTAGGGAGTGAAAGCATGGCTTTTGCAGTTTCCATTCACTTCACGCAGTCCTCTGCGACCGACGCGACCGACTGGAAACCCGCTGTCGCATTCACTGCGGCAGAAGCTGCCTTGCGTCTTTGAGAAGATTATCACTGTTCGAGGAAGGAACTAGTTGCTTGCTGAGTTCTGTTTTCCCTGAAGGAGGAGACCACCAATGCGAACAGCGTATCCAATATGATAAGATCGCACTGTTGTAAAGTAGCCAGTGGGAGCGAGGGTCTTCCTTAGTCGAGCCTTCGTCTCGTACCGATTTGCCGCCGCTGTCAAGATCGTAAACAGTGAGAACGCGAAGTTACAGAAAATTTTGGTGGACGCCTTTTCATAAGTTGGAGCCCGCAGTCTTTGGGAGCGGCGATTTGCCATACGACGGCAATCGCAAATTTTTCAAACGAGGGCTTCTGATAGGTCGTCATTCTGCTGTGTTCTAGAAAACGACGCCGAGCCTTCCAGAACAAATTTGTTAGGAGTTTCGTGTTGCAAAAACAAAGTACGCCATGTCGGCCTGGCGAAAATGCCAGTTTTGGCGGTTCGCACCGCCAAGGTGTAGGAGAACAAAGTATCACAGACACTTCATCACCGTGTGGTGCAGAAGAAGGCACTTATTCACTCTGGGAGGCGTAAAGAGAACATTTATTCGCTGCGAGGAGTAGAGTGTTGAAGTCTGAACTTCGAGATGTGCAGTCGGTTCACACCGTACCAACGTCCGTTTCCCCCTGCGACCTCGACACACCTTGTTTCCCACAACTGATGTAAGTTTCACAGCAAAACGGCATATGACATTCGTACAGGATTATTGGCACGCTGTTTCTGATTAATTAGTCACTCTACATTGACCTTTAGGGCATGATTTTACTCTCTGGAGTTCTATTTGTCTTTATTCACTAACCTTCCAATCATCGCCACCAATTTAATTTCGCAAACTGGTTAGTTAATACGATTCCTCAGCCTGTTGTAAGAGAACTTTAGCGCAACTTCCCATCTGAAGATCTACAATAATTGCACGTTCATGTGGGTAAATGCACTCAATCTCCCGTAAAGAGTATTTGATCCTTGTTTGTTTTGAGCAGTCATTGAGTTTTCAGACAATAAAAATACCTGGTTTGTGACCCTTGTTACAGTACAGTACTTGATACTCCCCCTCATTGCTTAGTAATTATATTTAATCAGGGCACACAACTCCAGTTCATGTGTTAGGGCCATCCCTTTCATTCAGTTTCTTAGCCACAGTTCGTTTATATACACCTGGACTGTCGTGGGGCACTTTCCCCATCAGCTGGGCAACTCATTGCATGTGAATGGCAAATCAGATTGACTACAGCTTTAACCCTATTAACGCCTTACAACATTAAGAGTAATCTCTTAGTAACGTGTTGGTCCAAGTTTTGGACACAATTCCTCAGGGATTGTGCATGGAGTGGATTCGACAACTCCTTGGAAGGTTAGCGGAGGTACTTTTCACCAGATGTCTAGCCCCAGGTCACGCAATTCCCGTAAATTACGGGCCGGTGTTATAAGCGCAGAACTTCCATCTCGATCAGATCGGACGAATTTGGTGGTCAAGATATCAACATGAGTTTACTATTATGCACCTCATGCAATTGTAGCAGGTTTTTGACCGTGTGACACGGGCACTTAATCTGTTGGGAGATGCCGCCCCCTTCGGATAAGACGACGAGCACTAAAGGATGCAGGTCATCCACAATAATGTTCATACAGATCACAGGTGAATGTCTCCCATTGGATAATACTGCCCTCACCGGTCTGCATCCGTGGCGTGATAATCGTTTCGAGGAGTCATTTTCCTTTATGACGACATATTCAGACGCGACCATCGATAGGAAACGTATTGTATGTTAACCAGGGGCCTAGAAAGGGCGGAGATTCTCCGTTCCCGCCACAGCCGCAGTGGTCCACAACCCCACGACGATTACCGCAGTCCACTTCACCCCTCCGCCGCCCCACAACGAACCACTCTTTCAGTGTTACTGGGCCCCCGCTGGACCCCCCCCCCCCCCAACCCCCAGGGAACGTCTCACACCAGACGACCGTAACCCGTATGTTTGCGTGGTAGAGCAAAGGTGGTGTACGTGGAGAACTTGTTTGCGCAGCAATCGCCGACATAGTGTAGCTGAGGCGGAATAAGGGGAACCAGACCGTATTAGCAGAGGCAGATGGATAACCGCCTAAAAACCAACCACTGACTGCCCGGCTCACCGGACACCGTCACAAGTCCGCCGGGCGACAGGAAACGTAGTTCGTCGCACCAAGCGACTCTCAAGATTCAAACTCAGTGCCCACTGAAATCGTAATAGACGATGTCGCTGGATGAGCTTGAGAATTTTATGGCGTATCGACAAGCGCCGGCACGAAGATCAAGAACACAAAAGTACAGAAGGCTGTGAGACGACTTTAGCCAATAGTCCGTTGACTAGGACCGCACCACGACAGGAGCGGCCTCTACAAGAAGAGAATATAAGCGCCGCTCCTGGCAGCCTCTGCCGCACAGTACTAGACCGGCAATACGATAGCAGTTATTAGTTATCCATATACAGTGCTTACATGATCACTATATATAGTGAAGGACTCTGACTAACTTGCATGTCACCCAGCGCTTGCGACACGTTCTTATAAATACAATGTTAGATATTGTCATTCTTCTTTAGTGTAATAAAAACTATTGATGCGATTTGCTTCAATTTTTGTATAGCTATCCGAGAAAGCAGCATCCTTTAGGCACCCTATAAGAGACGAGTGGGTACGACCCCACAGGGAACTACTAGGTGTCGTCTGCTGGAGGACTCTCCGTAACGCTTTCGCGATTACTAAATGATCCTGTAACGAAGCGCGCTGCTCTCCGTTGGATCTTCTCTATCTCTTTTATCAACCCTATCTGGTACGGATCCCACAGCGGTGGGCGAACAAGTGTACTGTAACCTACTTCCTTTGTTTTCGGATTGCATTTCCTTAGGATTCTTCGAATGAATCTCAGTCTGGCATCTGCTTTACGGTCGATCAACTTTATATGATCATTCCATTTTAAATCACTGCTAATGCGTACTCCCAGATAATTTATGGAATTAACTGTTTCCAGTTGCTGACCTGCTATATTGTAGCTAAATGATAAAGGATCTTTCTTTCTATGTATTCGCAGCATGTTACACTTGTCTACATAGAGATTTAATTGCCATTCAAAGCACCACGCGTCAATTCGCTGCAGATCCTCCCGCATTTCAGTACAGTTTTCCATTGTTACAACCTCTCGATATACCACAACATCACCCGCAAAAAGCCTCAGTGAACTTCCGATGTTATCCACAAGGTCATTTATGTATATTGTGAATAGCAACGGGTCCTACGACACTACCCTGCGGCACACCTGAAATCACTCTTACTTCGGAAGACTTCTCTCCATTGAGAATGACATGCTGCGTTCTGTTATCTAGGAACTCTTCAATCCAATCACACAATTGGTCTGATAGTCCATATGCTCTTACTTTGTTCATTAAACGACTGTGGGGAACTGTATCGAACGCCTTGCGGAAGTCAAGAAACACGGCATCTACCTGGGAACCCGTGTCTATGGCCCTCTGAGTCTCGTGGGCGAATAGCGCGAGATGAGTTTCACACTATCGTCTTTTTCGAAACCCATGCTGATTCCTACAGAGTAGATTTCTAATCTCCAGAAAAGTCATTATGCTCGAACATAATACGTGTTCCAAAATTCTGCAACTGATCGACGTTAGAGATATAGGTCTATAGTTCTGAAGATCTCTTCCACGTCCCTTCTTGAAAACTGGGTTGACCTGTGCCCTTTTCCAATCCTTTGGAACGCTACGCTCCTCTAGAGACCTACGGTACACCGCTGCAAGAAGGGGGTCAAGTTCCTTCGCGTACTCTGTGTAAAATCGAACTTGTATCCCATGAGGTCCAACGGCCTTTCCTCTTTTGAGAGATTTTAATTGTTTCTCTATCCCTCTGTCGTCTATTTCGATATCTAACATTTTGTCATCTGTTCGACAATCTAGGGAAAGAACTACAGTGCAGTCTTCCTTTGTCAAACAGCTTTGGAAAAACACATTTACTATTTCGGCCTTTAGTCTGTCATCCTCTGCTTCAGTACCATTTTGGTCACTGTGCGTCTGGACATTTTGTTTTGATCCACCTACCGCTTTGACATAAGACCAAAATTTCTTACGATTATCTGCCAAGTCAATACATAGAACTTTACTTTCGAATTCACTGAAGGCCTCTCCCATAGCCCTCCTCACACTACATTTCGCTTCGCGTAATTTTTATTTGTCTGCAAGGCTTTGGCTATGTTTATGTTTGCTGTGAAGTTCCCTTTGCTTAAGCAGCAGTTTTCTAACTCGGTTGTTGTACCACGCCCCATTCGTCTCAGCACCACTTATTTCCTTATCCCGTCAAGTGCCATAGTGTTTTGGCAGAGCAGAAAAAATGCAGCGATCATACTGTGCAATCTCATGCTAATCCGTGGGCTCCGTGGTAATGGTGGGTGTATTCGGCTTATCTGAGTGCAAGTAACCCCTTCGACATCCCTTGGTGGGTGCAGGCTGCCTGAACTCAAACGTTGCAACATCTGTGAGGTTGAACGGTGCGGCCTTCGACATACCTTTGGTTGAGGTTGCCTGCCCTCAAATGCTAGAGCAGCTATGAGGTTGAACGGGTACAGATGTCTCTGTCAGGTATATATTTAACGTGCTCAGCAAAGGTGCATCGGTGTCTCTGAGGGTGTTGCCGAACTAGGGGCGAATTAGGGGTTCTATGCCGTTTTATTCACATACACTCCTGGAAATGGAAAAAAGAACACATTGACACCGGTGTGTTAGACCCACCATACTTGCTCCGGACACTGCGAGAGGGCTGTACAAGCAATGATCACACGCACGGCACAGCGGACACACCAGGAACCGCGGTGTTGGCCGTCGAATGGCGCTAGCTGCGCAGCATTTGTGCACCGCCGCCGTCAGTGTCAGCCAGTTTGCCGTGGCATACGGAGCTCCATCGCAGTCTTTAACACTGGTAGCATGCCGCGACAGCGTGGACGTGAACCGTATGTGCAGTTGACGGACTTTGAGCGAGGGCGTATAGTGGGCATGCGGGAGGCCGGGTGGACGTACCGCCGAATTGCTCAACACGTGGGGCGTGAGGTCTCCACAGTACATCGATGTTGTCGCCAGTGGTCGGCGGAAGGTGCACGTGCCCGTCGACCTGGGACCGGACCGCAGCGACGCACGGATGCACGCCAAGACCGTAGGATCCTACGCAGTGCCGTAGGGGACCGCACCGCCACTTCCCAGCAAATTAGGGACACTGTTGCTCCTGGGGTATCGGTGAGGACCATTCGCAACCGTCTCCATGAAGCTGGGCTACGGTCCCGCACACCGTTAGGCCGTCTTCCGCTCACGCCCCAACATCGTGCAGCCCGCCTCCAGTGGTGTCGCGACAGGCGTGAATGGAGGGACGAATGGAGACGTGTCGTCTTCCGCGATGAGAGTCGCTTCTGCCTTGGTGCCAATGATGGTCGTATGCGTGTTTGGCGCCGTGCAGGTGAGCGCCACAATCAGGACTGCATACGACCAAGGCACACAGGGCCAACACCCGGCATCATGGTGTGGGGAGCGATCTCCTACACTGGCCGTACACCACTGGTGATCGTCGAGGGGACACTGAATAGTGCACGGTACATCCAAACCGTCATCGAACCCATCGTTCTACCATTCCTAGACCGGCAAGGGAACTTGCTGTTCCAACAGGACAATGCACGTCCGCATGTATCCCGTGCCACCCAACGTGCTCTAGAAGGTGTAAGTCAACTACCCTGGCCAGCAAGATCTCCGGATCTGTCCCCCATTGAGCATGTTTGGGACTGGATGAAGCGTCGTCTCACGCGGTCTGCACGTCCAGCACGAACTCTGGTCCAACTGAGGCGCCAGGTGGAAATGGCATGGCAATCCGTTCCACAGGACTACATCCAGCATCTCTACGATCGTCTCCATGGGAGAATAGCAGCCTGCATTGCTGCGAAAGGTGGATATACACTGTACTAGTGCCGACATTGTGCATGCTCTGTTGCCTGTGTCTATGTGCCTGTGGTTCTGTCAGTGTGATCATGTGATGTATCTGACCCCAGGAATGTGTCAATAAAGTTTCCCCTTCGTGGGACAATGAATTCACGGTGTTCTTATTTCAATTTCCAGGAGTGTATATGTCAATGTTGAGTCACAGGAGAGCGTGTAACACGAGGCTGGAAAAGCATAAACACCTTCCCTTGCTTTAGAACACTGTTTTTAATGGTCCCTTGTGGTTCCATACTGTATTAGAGAGCAAAATCTGCTGTCACTTTACACTCCAAAGGGGTCAGATCACGTTCGAAGGACGAGTACGGTTGAATCGCCCGTCGTGTGTCAGCAATGTCGAACGTTGTCAAGAAAGTCAGCCTGTTACACATCGAACTGCTAACTGTAGTTTTAGATCGAAAAAAGCGTGGGAATCAACTCCAATAAGCAAGGGGTGGTTCCTTTGACGCCCTTTTGCTACCTCAAGACGCGCTGTGGCTGATATGTTTTCCTCATTTCTGAGCTCCATCGCAGAGACGACAGAAGAAGGGGTGAAATGTGGGTAAGAGGTTCTGAGTCGATCTTCCCATAGTGTGACACGCCCAATATGGAACTGGGCAGAGCAGTGGTGATATTTGGTGTCAATGTGACGTCATTAAACCACTTCTGACCTCTGACCCTTTTCTCCCCACGTGTCGACACCTCGCTGTTCGCAGTGGGAGGTTTCGAAAAATATAATCCAGTAATTTTGTTGTGCAGTCTTTGGTGACATTGGCGAAGAAATATTATTTTTTTTCATGTTTTTTCGCTTTGACCAAAATTAAATAACTTCAGATGAAAAAGAATTTTTAGCAGACATATTTCAACATTTTTCCAATCTGTGCACGAGAATAATTTCACACATAAATCATTCATTTACACTTAAACACTTGTTTGGTTTTATAATACCGTATCACGTAAACTCTGTAGTATGGAAATAATTTCCATAATGTATGGGGCCTTCTTTCACTGAGCTACTCAACCAAGATAAATTCGCTGCAATACTCATCAAGGCTTTGTACAATGACCTTATTTTCGTGCGGTATATGTAGTGGAAACTTATCATCAGTAACCCTGAAGTTTATTTCAACTGGAAATAGCTTTAACTGGTTTAATGTTCACAGTTGTGATTCCTCCAGATCAAAAATTGTTTGCAAGCTGGGCGGCTAACGCAACTTTCTGATAAGCCCATAAATGCACCTCTTGAATAAATCAAATACTCCGCTGTCAATACAGATACCATCGTACATGTATAGAATAGAATATACCTGTTTTTGTACGGCAACGTGCAACAAACGAGCTACATCACTGTTGTGCTTCTTTAGCTTTTCGTGGTATACTTTGTGTCGAAATAGTTCACTGGTGAACTGATGGGCGTCAGTGTGCAACGGGCACATATACCATCAAACGGTCACGTTGTCATCATCAGCTGCGCTGACGAACTGACTGATGGAGGGTCAGCACTGCAGTTTTACCTCATCGCTCTCTCTCTCTGATCTGACGTTCCAGCGGCCGTCCGCCCCCAGCATTCCTATAGCCAATGCTCTCGCCGGCACAGTGTTCCGTCCTTCGTTCGCACCCAGATCTGCGTACTGGTGACACAACTGATGTTCTTCCACCAGCCCCGAAGTCATTTCGATGTCTGGTATCTCATTCATCTTCTTGACTGTTCCAACAGCGGGGTCCATACCTAACTTAACTTTTATCGGCTATCACTATTGCTCGTAAAATTATACAGGTGAGGGTGTGCCATCCCGTCGACTTTGGGCTCACAGAGAACGTGGACAATCGAAGGATGGACGGGGAGGCGACAGAAAGACGGCAGCGGGCGTTGAGGAAGAGCCTGATCAGCATTCCGTACCTGTCTCTATTTTGTTGATCTTGTTATTAATACCACTAAAGACACACTTTCTGCATGGAAACATTTCGCCAAAATCAATTAGCTCTTTATGGGAATGAGTATGCAAGCTGAGATGAATGCGAGACGACCGATTCGAATTGTGACGTCTTTGTTTACTCGGGGATGTATAACTGGAACAGCCAGAGACATGGAGGGGCGTTGCTTGCGATGGAGTTGTTCTTCAAATTTCTTCAAGGAGAAGTTTAAAAAAGGTGTGAAGCTATCTTCGTCTTTCTAATCACATCGGTCTAGAAAGACCAACTGCTTAACAGTCACATCCCAACTAGACTCCCACCAGGTCCTGATACTAATGGGCAATGGGGGATAAAACACAATCATAATCTGAAGAAATGGTGCTGGACCAGCCATGTTTCTTTATATTCACCTACCCCAACAGTAGCCTTGTTTTGTGGGAGAGTGCATTCTGTCATGAGGGTATTTTTCAGGCAAGCTGCTGCCTTAGAGCTGTTGTACCTGTGTTACCGTTTTTTCATGTATAGGGTGAAGATGACATAATTGTCTTTCGTTTTTTGGACCCCACATAGAGAAGAAGCGTGATGTACTGTATATTGGGGGTTTATAAATTAGTTGTAGAAAAGCAACATTTAATTGCGAAAAAGGTAAATAACGTTCAGAAATGTTGATAGAGCACAGAAATTCAAGTTTTACTTACAAATGTCCAATGTGGCTATCTTTTGTAGCATGACAAATGTCTCCTCTGTAATCTGTTCCATGCCAAATCCTATAATGCAAGTCTTGATGTATGGTGGCAGCTGCTTGTGTTATCCTTTGTCGCAGGTCGTAGACGTTTCCCAGAAGCGCAAGAACAAAGTCTCTGTCTTTAATGTGACCCATAGGCAGAAATCCATTGGGGTTATCTCAGGATATCGTTCCGCCAGGCCCACTCCAAGTCGGCACATTTCTGCGGGTATATGAGACAACTTCACGACGTTAATGTGGTAGGGCACCATCTTGCTGGAAAGTAATTGAAGCATTAGATAATGTTCAAACATGTCCAGGTACGATATGCTAGTCACAGTTGTTCAATTGCTGCGTCCCGGCATCCTAGGTGATACTACAGCCAGTTTCGGTGAATAACAGTTTGCCTTTGAGGTTGTGGCTTGTTATATTTAGCACTGGATTGTCTCTGGACAGTAGTAGCAGATTTGGATTCATGGTTCCATAAAAAAACACTGCTGTGTTCTCCTCCATTATAGTACTCCGTGATGTAGGAGTGACTCATTCGCACATACCATATAGTGGTAACGTTGGCAACTTAAAGTGTTAGCCAGGAATGGAACTTGAAAATACATTGCATTTAGTGCTGTGTGAAACATTTCTGTAAGTTCTTTACCTTTTTCACAATTAAAGGTTACTTTCTAAAGCCCTGTATTTCGAGGAGCTGCTGTGCCATTATCTAAATTGCATCTTTACCTCTGAATAAATTGGAGAGTTCTTAATACCGCCTACGGTATTCTGTAATAACAGCGAATATTTTATTGTTGTAGAAAAAAATTTGCAGATGAACCTCTAGCATTTGTTTGAAATGAAATGTTACAGTTTAAAGATAGAGAAGGAAAGTGTAAGTACACAGAGATCAATGCAAAGACAGATAAAGAGATGTGTTACAGTGAGGCGAATGCCACTCTGTATCACTGGTTCTGTGAACATAAAAGTGTTTCTGCTATGGATAAAAAGGCAGAAATAGGAGCCATATATTACAGAACAAATCTACACCACTCAAAAGACAGTAAAAAAAATTGTACTGATGGAGTTTTAATACATCACGTGATCACAAAGTCAGTATAAATTTGAAAACTGAATAAATCGCGGAATAATGTAGATATAGAGGTGCAAATTGACACACATGCTTGGAATTCCATGGGGTTTTATTAGAACAAAAAGAAATACAAACGTTCAAAAAATGTCAGACAGATGTCGCTTCATCTGATCAGAATAGAAATTATTAGCATAACAAAGTAAGACAAAGCAAAGATGATGTTCTTTACAGGAAATGCTCAATATGTCCACCATCATTCCTCAACAATAGCTGTAGTCGAGGAATAATGTTGTGAACAGCACTGTAAAGCATGTCCGGAGTTATGGTGAGGCATTGGCGTCGGATGTTGTCTTTCAGCATCCCTAGAGATGTCAGTTGATCACGATACACTTGCGACTTCAGGTAACCCCAAAGTCTATAATCGCACGGACTGAGGTCTGGGGACCTGGGAAGCCAAGCATGACGAAAGTGGCGGCTGAGCCACGATCATCACGTCTAGCAATACTTTGGTTTTTTCTGTTCTAATAAAACCCCATGTCATTCCAAGCGTGTGTGTCATTTTTTACCTCTCTATCTACATTATTCCGTGGCTTATTGAGTTTTCAAATTTATACTGACTTTTTGATCACCCTGTATTACGCAAACTGAGGATGAGTGAAATCTCGAAATGTGTCCCCCGATAAAATAAAGCTATACATATAATTGACAAGTAACATTTCGATTTGTCTCATATTTAAGTGTCATACAAAATTTTCACATTCTGTCTAATTGAAAATGAATTTAAATCATCTGCACACGTTCAGCAAAAGAGAAGACTGACAACAGGCTGATGAAAGAAATCATTGGGCGCTTATTGATACCGAATTCAAACTCCACAGCTGTAGGATTAATGGCTGCGGCGATTCCCAACACAGATCTGCTTGGACTATTGTTTTGATTTATGATCGTATGAGCACTTCCTACGCAATGCTAATAGAATCACGCACCGTAAAATTTGTCCTGAAACCGAGAATCATGTTCCTTGTTCAAGCGAAACAGATGGTGCACTTGTCAGTGTTCTGACGTCAGTGGAAGTATGCGGATTAATCGGCCGTACAGATAACGTGCAGCGTGAAGTGTCCTGGTGAACAAAAGGCCTCTTATTAACGCCCCAAATCGCACTCGAGCACCAACATCTCCCAATATCGGCCAGTCCTGAACGTTATCTCGTAACACCGTTGCCAGTTGCTGAAAAAATTCCGTGGTGAATGGGTGTGTAAAAACCAATAGTGAAAACTGACGCGGGTGAAGGAATAATAAATGTAAAGAGTTCTAGTTATTTGCAAGATTGTTACGAATGTGTGGTTATGACTTTAGTATGAAATATTGTCCTTGTCGGAACAGCTGTATTTGAAGTGTGAATTCCAATTGCGATTAAATTTATCTTTAACACTTAAGCTGTTCATGAGTTACCACAGTTTCTCCGTGATTGTTAAATGATCTAGTTGATCGTCTCATTGGGTCACATATTGTTCCAAAACGTTTCGGTTCCCCCCTTGGGTTCTTCCTTGATAGCTTGACGATTTTCCCTTCGACCACTAGGAAATGTGGTATATGCAGCGTGGGAATCTTAACATTTTGCTGCTGATGTTAGACGAAATATAAAGCGCTATTTGGACCCGGATGAAGAGGTCAAGAACGGTTTATTTCTTGTCTCCCAAGATCATCTGACCTCAATCATCCGTATTTGGCTGTCAGATCATCTCAAAAGCGTTGTGTTGAGTAACTGGAGCAGCGAAATGTACAGTCTTGTCAAATTTAAGAGACGATCCGGAGGTGTTTGAAGGAATTCGTAGTTCACTGTAGAGACGAGTACAGAATTACATCCAGATTGCCGGCCGGAGTGGCCGAACGGCTCTAGGCGCTACAGTCTGGAACCGCATGACCGCTACGGTCGCAGGTTGACTTGGGCATGGATGTTTTTGATGACCTTAGGTTAGTTAGGTTTAAGTAGTTCTAAGTTCTAGGGGACTGATGACCTTAGAAGTTAAGTCCCATAGTGCTCAGAGCCATTTGAACCATCCAGATTTAAGAAACACTTCCTTTCACAGGTACGAATGTGACGTGGTGCAGTAGTATCGCAGTTCATGCTGAGGTGGGCCAATCGTGAAATTTATGCCCAATTGGATATGTAGTTAATAGAACAGTGTACATGTGAAATACACTTGCACTACCTAGGACTAACTTACTGAAGCCAGTGGCAACTCCTAATGACACATTCGAATCTATCTCATATACGGTTCGTCTGCACACCAATATGTACTGTCATTGTGCACTTTCACCAGTGTCCATCGTCGCCATTATTTACATCTTGTATAAACTGGATATTCTAAGTACCTCGTCAGTACAAGCATTGTTTAACAGGTTTTAATTTTCTGCGTTCATATTTGTTTTACGGTAGTTGATTTTTAGTGTAATCTATGTTTAGGATGAATGTCTAACTAAGAATGTTTAATTAGCACCGTAGCACTGTGTTTTATGTCGCGTAACTAATAAAAAGGTATCGTTGTACAAAATTGGACAGCTCCCAAGAATTCAAAAGTTGCGCTACTATTACTCTCTGTTTCTTCATGCTCAGGAACAAGCACAAGGATGAAAGTCATACAGGGACGTCCGGCAACACGAACTTGGTTCGATGCCAGCCACTTCGAGCGCTGCAAATTAATGAGTCCTTCATCATCTTGCTTTCCTATTGGGTAGTATAAGGTCTTCCGTATTTGCTTTAGTTTCGTTGTAAGCAGATGCTGGTTTCACCACATTGTGTTTCTGATTACGACTACTTGCATGTATTGTACTCTGAATTGTCTTGTAAATATGTTGCTTTTATTCTGCTCGATATCTTCTCGCATCTGCAGCATTGGATAGAGTAAATAATTCCACATTTCGGTAGAAAGGAAACCAGTCCAAATTGCAAATTATTTACATTTTATTCATTCGATGGTTAGTTTCGACCCAAGACCCACTTTCAAATCATTCTACATGTCAGGAAACTAAATTTACACTCACGTATAATACAGTTATTACCAGATTTTTAAGCATACGATAAAGACGCAGAACATTTTTTTCCAAACTTACATAACATAATAGAAAATGGCATTTCCGAAGATGTCAAAAGTGTGCGATGAACATTTACAGTGTATACAGGTAACTGGTAGTTTTTCTCCTTCCGCTGTCGTAAGGAAAATCCAGGAAGGGGGCGCCAGCCACCAAGAATACGACATTTCATACAATAACCGCACAAGTCAACAATAAAATTAATACTTTGTAAAATGTTTCCCAAAAAGACAAACACTTAAAATCATTAAACAGAAAATTACAGCAGCGCCACATAAGGCGGGTATTACAAAGTTGTATGCCATGTTGGCACATAAAAATCATTAAATGTGAAACCGCAGAAGTCAAAAACTAAAATTATTACTTTTTTAAATCCTTTAACAAAAATAGTCAACTATTTAATAGCGGTGATCATTAAAACAAAGCAGCCCAATGGGTGTTGGCCAGAAACTAGTCTTCGAATGTATAAAAAGTAAAAAAAATTGCAGCTTGGACTGGTTTTTCTTTCTTCAGATTAACAGAAGTTGCTGACCTAAGCTATTCCAGAATGCTATATGTTCGGAAATTCTGCATTTGTTATTCTTTTACATACAACAATTTTTGTTTCATAGAAGATGTTTGAGAATGACGTTTTAAAAATTGTGGGATCGTTTCCTTACAGCAAAACAAGGAAAGAAGTCCAGTAAAAATGGACTCTAAAAGGCATACCTTAATGCGTACCTTAAGAGCTATGAACACTTGTTCATCCTCAGTACTGCGAACCTCACCTCTTCTACTGCAGTCTCTTTGCTTTCCATATTTTTAGAGGAGGTAGTACGAATCAAAACAAGAAAAATATGCCCAGCAAACATAGGCCCTAAAATGTATACCTTAATAGTTGCGAGCACATGCTCAAATTCACTACAGTGGTACACATTCCTTCTCTTGAACAAGTTCTCATAGCTCTTAATGTACGCATTTTGAAACCCGTGCTCAGCGTTAATATTTTTTCCTGTTTTTGTGTAAGAACCCTGTCCACAATTTTTAAAACGTCTTTCTGAAACACCCAGTATGAAGATGGTTTCGTCGCAAGGTGGAATTATGCATATTTGTTTATGAATCCGTGTGTGAACGCTAGATTTAAATGAATTTTAAGTATATTTCTTTAATTTTAGGTTATGTTTGTTTGCATTCATTTTCTGTGATTTCTCGCATTTAATGGAGAGCTCCATGTTAGCAGATTTTGATACAACTGGTATTCAGTTTTATTAGATCTTGTCACGAAATGAGTATATAATTCTGCTTTGATGGTGTTGCATCTTGCAACCTAGTGCTAAGCGCTTCACAGTGATTAGCAGACTATGAATGTAGACCCTGGTGAGTGTGCTGTGTAGTCTTGGTGACTAGAGCATTCGTCCTTGCTAAAAGTGCAACAGTATTTACTAAAATTTGTTCACACATTATTAATAGACACTACAACAATATCTTTTATCTGAAATGTATGTGCTAAAATCTTTCTCTCACTGTAATGCCACGGGTGACAACACGGTGTCGAGTATAGACCACTGGCGAAAACTAGCCCATGAGTGCTAGTAATAAGGATCCCACAGCAAATACGCAAAGGAAATCAAATAATGTTTTGGCAGTGGTGGGTCTGAGGATGGCGGCAATACGACGCCGAAACTAGTCTTAGAATATAGACAGTCTCAAGATATCGCTGTAGTGATACTTCTTCTTATGTATATCATCAGCTGAAGCCCCTGGTCCACGCAACAAGATGGACACCCGTAACTTGCGTAACATTATTACTACTGAAAAACAACTGGTTTTATCTAGACGTTCAAGACAGTCCGCTTGTCGTATAATTACTATGTCGTTGCTGATTATGAAAACAGTGCTGGATTTCTATGAATTTTTAGCCATATTAGATTAAGCTACGAGAACTGTATATACTAAACTTTGGTTTTGACTGGGTGGAATTGATTTTACTAATTTGAAGAGTAGTGTCTTCATCTCATTGCCATTTGCCTTCCAAATCTGAAACGTATTAATGTCTTTTGATCTTCTAAATTTTCCTTTGCATTTGAATGCAGATGCTTTCCCTATAGGCACTTTCTCTTAGTGACGGCAATCGTAGAAATTCAAGGCTTCTTGCTGTAATAGCGTACGTCGTCAATGCAGAAGACTATTTCCGTACAATTTTGGCAAGTTGGCAATCGTGTTTATTCAATTGATGTATTGTGATTTCCAAAATTTTGTTAGGATACTAAGGCCACATTTTAGAGAAAAAAAAGAAACTTCAGTATATTTTTTACTGTCTAATATTGGTGTTTCTTTTATGGTCCAATAATGAATATCCTCTTACCAAGTGGCTGAACTTCATCTCGGATGATTCGGGCTAAATGTAGAACCAAATACAATTTTGATCAAAAAATACACACTGAACGTGAAAGGCCTTATCCAACACTAGTTAACAAATGTAAACAGATTTTGCTACATCTGGTTTGTAAATGGTTGGATTTACCTAATTTTGGGGTGCTGAATACACGGGTAAAATCGGTTTTTCTCTATGACTTCACATTTCCTAGATACACAGCAGAATAAAAAATGGTAATAGCAAAAATTGACACAATTAAGTCAAACAAAACTACACATTCATAAAGTTTGAAATCAATACTATTTCGTATGTATATATAGGGATGATGACAATAGAAGGTCCAAATTAGTTCAGAAGATATTTTCACTCCTAATAGTCTTTGGTTTTTGAAAAATGCGACATCGGAGCTCTCCTTTTGTTTACAGTAACATCACTCTCCCTAATAAGACTCAAGCAGTAGTCACCCATCATCGAAGGGTTCCAATGGCCTTGGTAACGGTGTTCCATGGTAAGAATGTGTTGGTGAAAGCGTTCACCATGCTCATCGCTTACGGCTCCAAATTTTCCGGAAATCAAAGTTATAATGTAAAAAGTGAATTTTAAACGACATTCTACAGCCCTTGCTCTTATAGCTGTCCAACAGATCATTCACAATGGTAACATAGCTTTGTCTTTTCTGTTACCCAAAAAGCCCTTCACAATTGCTTTAAAAGAAGATCTAGCAGCTAATTGGATAACTGTGAGTTTGGAATTGAAGGTTGGATCTTTCAGGAATTCTATTATTTGTGGTCCAACAACTAACTAAACAAATCTTTGACTTCTTTTACAAAAAAAGACTAAACCCAATTGGTTTAAGGAAGTGGAAAAGGATTTGAGAGAACTCCACTTTACCGAAGTCATGTTAAAGAATGGTACAGCCAAGACCGTGACCAAAGGCAAAGCTAAGAGGTTCCAAGTTAAGATCAACACCAGGAAACCGATCATATATCAGAGGAAGAAAGAAAGAAGAGATCAGATAGAATGAAGAACTATTAGTCACGTTTTCAGGAACATATGACCTCCTTATAGGCCATCCCTTGACTGTATAGTGGTTCTTGGTGAACAGCTCTCCCAAAGGCACAAAAATCAGCAGTATTTCGTGAATCCAGCCTGTAAACCTGTAAGGAGTGCAACAACTTATAAATCACAGCAAAGCTACCATTCATGGTCCTTGTACACACCAAAATACATAGTAGTTGATGTATCACATCCCAGATGCAAAATGGTTGTTGGCCAGTGTAATAGGATCACTGAATCTGCAACACTATATAGCAGTATGGGAAAGATACGCGTTGGACCTCCCTCAGTTCTGAAAAATTCTGAGACGTAACAGGCCAGGAGGCCTAATCCTTGAAGACGAGGATTTGAATTTTTTATATTGAGGAGGTATGACGTAGATAGGCTGCACATATTTCCAATTTCTCAGAAAAAAACAGTTGAATAAGAAATGTGGGGTTCCATATAATTTCTTAATGCCATACTTTATTCATGAAAGATTAACTTAGCAGTAATTGTGTCAGTTTACTATTTTTACACATTGCGTATCTGAAAGCCAGTAAACAGCACGGCTCAATTTCGTTGTAGTAAATTAATCGCAAACAATCTCTTCATTAATCACTTTGTCTGATTAGGAAGGAAAAGAAATACGAGACTCTCAGATTCATGAAAAGTTAATCAAACTTATACAGATAGTTCTACGAACAATTCCGGAATCTTTAAAGTAAATTCGAAAATCCTCTGCATAAACTCTTCATCTGCTTAATAACTCTCTTTCAGAATTAGATACTGTGCAGGTTTGATGACTTTCATCTACTCATTCTTAAGACAATGACATCGTAATTATTCTCACGAATAAATTCCAATCTGTATATTGCGTACATAAAAGTCCGCGTCATTATATTACACTCTTTTCTGTCAGCCTTGTAGCTTTTCCCTCTTACATTAGAATTTATGGTTATCTCTCTGTGCCAAACATAGAAGCGAATGCTCACGTCTTTTCCCAGATGGGCTTTTCTTTTCTTTCGCTTCTCAGATTGTCACATCACTATCTTTCCTGTTTTCTCCACTATTTGTGGTCTCCTGCTATCTCTCTCTCTCTCTCTCTCTCTCTCTCTCTCTTTCTCTCTGTCTATCTCTTCGTTGAAATCTACCTCCTCGTAGTCTATGTATGCTGCTCTGTTTTTCACGAATAAAATCCACACGGTGAGGAAAATAGCTACAACAAGACATACTGGTTTTGAATAAATAATTTATTTCATTGTTCTTGGTTTCAGGCCAATGCTCATCGTCAGGCGGCAATGATGATTTTCTGCACAAATTTGCTATTTTTTTGCCCCTTAGTGTAAAAGGGTATAAGCGTTTTTGTGATTCACAAAAGTTTTTACGTTTCATACAAGGTCCATATATTTTGCTTACTTGTGGAAAAGTCTTATTCCATAATTGTATCGTGTCTGCTTCATTGTTGTGTGGCATATGAACCACAAGCTGGAACGAGGATAATATTGACACGTTATGTTTACGCCTGATGTCATATTAGGTAAGAGTTCGGATGGCTGCACCAAAGATGTACATCGACGGAATATTTCTAGAGTTACTATGTTTGTCAGTGTAAAAGCTTCTTAGGCTGAGCTCAGATTGTGAAGATAACTAAGTATTTAATTTTTACAGCTTATGCAAACTGCTGTCGTGTAATTGTTTTTTCACGTTAATATCTAGCATTTCCAACTGAGTTACAGAACTATGGCAATATAAATATTTCAGCTAGCAATACAAACCTATTGAATTGGATGAAATATTTTGTAGGAAAAATGGTTATTTAACTCTCGTTAGTCATTCTGAATGCAGTTATTGTTGTTGTGACTCGTGGCTACATGTTTCTATTTCTTTTAACAAATACATTTATACTCGTTTCTCAAGAAATGGCAGTGCTCTCAGGTTTCTTCAGTGTTATTCTATGTGCCTCTGTGTTGAGCCACGTGAGCAGCAAAAGTTGGTGTATTTAAGTTTCTTAACGTGAGTTCATTCACCTGTTTCGGAATCTATGCTGAAAAATCCTACCACTTTCACCAGTACAAAATTTTGGGCAAACAGAACAGTTCAGTTTACAAATGCTAGATCTGAGGTATGCATTGCTTTTTAAATATAAGTTGTGAAGTACTATTTGCAGAAAAATTATTTTATCATAAGAAAGTAATCTACGAAGAGAATCATGTTGCCACATAAAAGAATGGGGGAGAATCAGAAAAGCGGAACAAACACACATAAAGGTAGAGTCATAGACACAGAAGTTGCATATGTACGATTTTATCGTATTATACCTGACAAAGCCACATAACCACCTCATGCAAAGCATATGTACTGGACAAATGCATGTTGGAGAGCATGATGGTATGAGGTGCAGTGATACTGAGAGAAAGCAGCTACCAATGGTTTAGTAACTGCGTGTAAAACAGGTGCTGCAAGCAGTGGCGTTCGTGGTCTGTTGCAAAAGACCCAAGTAATAGCTAGGAGTACAAAGCGTTCGACCAATGATGGACCTGGATCTGATAGACGACAATCGCTGTAAAGCTCTCGGGGGAATAGCACAAAGGCTTCCGATTATGAGAACAATGTAAGAAGCAAAGGAAAATGTGGAATATCAGAATGTGTGTGCAGAGTTTCATGAAGGTTCATTGCAAGGGGAGTCACCAGTCACGTGTCCACCACACTGCACGCAACTGGAGGGGCTGTCTTCGGCACGAATGCCAACTCGTATGCTGGAGAGCAAGTCAGTGGAACACCGATGTTTCCCTTTACTTACATACACTGCCTGGCAAAGAAAGAGAGGAAGAAACGAAATAAAACTTCACGGTTCGAAAGGGTATGTGATGTTATTTCAGTGATAACAAAAGAGGATCAAATTTATAAGTAAGAGCCCATTTATTAGAATGATGTTGCACCTCCTCTTGCATGGATTCATGCACCGATTCGATTGGCAAGGTTGTCATAAAGCTGTTGTGTCCTCTTCTGAGGTAAACTGGCCCACAACTGTTGTGACTGGCCCTTGATATACTGGATGTGGGAACTGGGGACGAGTTGACGTCCGAGCTCGCATCGCACGCATTCTATGGGGGACAGATTTGGAGATCTTCGAGACCACAGCAGAACCTTAACATCAGGCAGACAGTCCATAGGGGTACGTGTCATATGCGGACAAAAATTGTCCTGTTTTAACATGCACCATGATACTGTCGCCTGGGAGGTAAAAATATGGCGGTGAATGATGTCTATGATGTATCTCTGTACCGTCACTCATCTGTATTCCATGATACCCAGTTTAATTACCCAAACGCAGTCGTTTGTGTTATGGTTTTAAGGGCGGCCTGCGCTTGAGACGGTAATTCATAGTCTGGCTGCTGCTAGTCTCTTTCCATTGGGGCAGAATCACACAGAATGTTGCAAGGAGTCCATTATTTGTTGTTGGATAGCAGGCACTGATGTGCAGGGTTTACAGTGTGCTAGGTGCACAGCACAGCGAGTCTCCCTTGTGGTGGTCAGACGTGGTCGACAGGATTCTTGACGTTCCCTTTAGCCCAATACTGGGCTACTGCCACATCAGAATGTCCCGCAAATCTGCATTCCGGATGATTCGTCCTGCCTGCCAGTGGACATCCATAAAGAGACCCCTTTCGTATTCTGTTAGTTACTGATAACGCTGCTTTACATGAGTACGAGACAACCGCATGTCATTCAGTGATCACTCAACAACTGACGCTGTTCGCATCCGCTATATACCATTCAAGCCTGATAGTACTAAACAAAAACAACACTAATGCAGTCTGGTGCCTGTTCTACCGGTCAGAGAGAAATCCAAAATTATAGTAATTAATGTGCTCACCCGATGTTGTGTATAAAGTTGCATTGGCATCCTATCGTGTCTCCTACGTGGTGCACTTCCATTTTTTTCTGTCAGTGTAAGATCAAAGCAGCTACATGTTCCCATCATCAAAACGTGCCAGCGGGCGATGGTTGGTTATGTTTTAGCATGGGTGCATTCAGGTTGACACAGACATGAATGAGCTTCTGCACAGACTCGGGAACACAAAGAGAGACGATGCCCACCATTCTTGCATATACCCTGTTGCTGGTACGACAGGTGACAAGTCCTGCCAGCAAAATGACAACAATCACGTACTCAGTACATTCAACAGCTATCAATTTAGGGGATGGTTCCTCTAGAGGTAGCGGTATTTTGCTTGCTCTCAGCTCAAATTTTCAGGATCTTGCCGCATTTATCAGTGTCACCAACGTCTCACAGACCTCAGAGACACCATGGCGAGTATATCCTGTGGCACGGGGTCTGCTGTTTTCACTATATGTCATATTTTTTTATTTTATTTAATTTTATGGTCGAATGTCGTTCCGGTCGCCATTGCTGTGAGTTAACCGAAGGGAACGACGTTGAGCGATCCATCTGTCTGTGCCTCTCGTAAACTCTGGTCTGTGTGTCATGGTATTCCAACTGTTTGTGTATAGCATTGTCTGTGGCTGAGATGGGGAGCCAGCCCAGCATTTCCCAAAACGAGAGTGGAATACAGCCTAAAATCCACACTCAAACTGTCTGGTGTACAAGAGTAACTGTCCTTTATCCGCTATGTGGAGTCAATCAGTGATTGGCTCACCTCCCTGAGAAGCTGCGCATTACCCTATACGAGCAGGTTACTAGCGATCAATGTTATCCTTCCGAAAAAAAAACCACCCAATTTCCAACGGGGACGATAGATGAGAACGACCGAATATTAACAAAAATCGTGACACCCGACTTTCAGTCACGAATAAATCAAAACTCGCAGGAAACTAGTCAGCAAAATGGAAAAATGTACTAAAGCCCAGAGATGCAGCGAAAGAAACGAGTACATAACAACTGCATCTTGCAAATAATTTTTATAATTATTTTGTGAAATATTTGAATCATGTTTGCTGTAAGAAACAGTCTTTCTAAATAGACGTCATGGATGCGTAATATTACTCCTGTGACAAAGAAGATATAAATAATGTATTATACAGATACGGAAAAATTGTCAACAGAAATCAATAAACATAAAAGAGACTACTGATCTAAAAATGTGAACTACTGACTTGCCTGAGTACACGATGTTCGGACATGATGAATGGCGGAGAACATTCGGTGAGACACAGGTATATGTTGTAAAGTAATGAAATAACCATATGGGGCTCAAGCCTGTAATAAAATCATGTTGAATTTTTCAACTGGTCGTTACATAACTGGCTGTATGTGTGTGCGCGCGAGCGTGCGTGCGTGTGTGTGTGTTTGTGTGTGTGTGTGTGTGTGTGTGTGTGTGTGTGTGTGTGTCGGTGTTCTAAATAATTAGTACGGTATCATAACACTGCTATGAAAAGCCGAAGAAATACGAAAAGATTCGAGCTCGAATATAATTTCATTTTCTTGATTGTGCCTTTGTCCGTGACGAGTTGTTTTCTACGCTCTGTCCTATTGCGTTACCGAATAGCATTAATCATTACAGTTTAAGCTCTTCCTAGGTGTGTGTAGCAGCCCTTCGAAACATTTAAACTACATCTGATAACGACGTGTGAACAAACAGTAATTCTCCCTACTAACGTCCTCGAAGAGTAGAGACTGTTAATTTTAGTTGATAACGGGAGTCAATTTTCACTGCAAAGTTCACGCGTTAATGAATTAAAAAATAATATCCATTCGAAGAAGATTTAATATAGCAACGCCGGTTTGAAAAAAAATGTTAATTTTGTTTCTTGTTATTATATACGAAAATATTATTCGTACATGTACGACGTGTCTCTGCAAGAAGTGCTGAAAACAATCCTGACAGAAATATGTTAGATGCAGGACAGTATTCGCTCGGTCACCATTAAAGTTTAAATTCTGTAATGCGATTATATGAATATTTCACAGAAATTACGTATATCGTAATTAATAAAATATTGGCTGACAGATTGTTTTTTCTCTAATCTCCAGTCTGCCAGCAAGATCCAATTAGTTCATATCGCGGGTGGAGTCTCACCCACTGCTCTAAATACGTTCAAGCGAGTATTGTTGTGGGTGGGCAGGAGAGCCAACACCTTAATACTAGAGGAAGCCGAAAGGCACGTGTTTTAGCTCACGCAGGCTGGCGTGAGGTCTGGAACAGGACAAGGAAATTAGAATTTAGAGAAATGGACGTAGCTGGTGGAATACTTAACTTTAATCCATTAATGGTGAACGTCGGTCTGACGGTACATGCCTCACAAGATCAATAGCAACTGATAATCGCTCCTTGCTAGGTCGTAGCAAATGACGTAGCTGAAGGCTATGCTAACTATCGTCTCGTCAAATGAGAGCGTATTTTGTCAGTGAACCATCGCTAGCAAAGTTGGTTGTACAACTGGGGCGAGTGCTAGGAAGTCTTTCTAGACCTGCTGTGTGGCGGCGCTCGGTTTGCAATCACTGATAGTGGCGACACGCGGGTTCGACGTATACTAACGGACCGCGGCCGATTTAAAGGCTACCACCTAGCAAGTGTGGTGTCTGGCGGTGCCACCACAAATACATTTAGTATACATTGCAGTATCGTTTGCATGTGCCTCCGGTATTCTAGACTTATAGACAACAGTTTGAAAGGTCTCCTATCTGTACGGCATTGCTGGGAAACTTGCTCTTTATATTTAGTAGGATTTCTCTGTATCGTCCCACCACATCCGTGATTAATGTGGACGGATAATGAGTAATGAATGCCTTGTACTCTGGATATAAAGGTATGTCGTTAGAATTTTCTGAGTTCTTTACTACAATTAAAGAGCAGCATCATCGATTTCCAGGACTATTCGCACAGTATAAACCCGTAACCCTCCCCACACCCACATATCCAATGCCTTAAGGAATCGAAGTTTCATGTATAAAATACTTTCAAACGTCTGATTACGTCGTAAATGAGATGATGTGTTTTAAGAAATGTTAGTTTTTCACAGAACTCACTGTATGTCATACAATAGTATAATTTTGCAGCTGCGTTCAGCTGAATATGTGGATACCGTCTGCGAAACGTATTGCGAATAGAGTAAGTAATAAAGAAGTAATAAATTAGAACGAAATATCTGATGCTGGAATTTAATAGCATGAACAGCAGAGAATGGTAAGCTGTAAACTTCCTCCCTTTTATTCTTTTGTTGGGTGGTATCTACGAGAAGATGTTTCGGAAAGGTTTCAAATTATGTTTAAGGCATTTTAGAAGTCGCTTAGTTTTCTCAATCTCAAATGCTGGTTCACTGCAGTCTGGGCAATTTGCACATCGTGATAAATTTTGCCTGAAGAAATACACAGTTTTTAACTGACTCTTGACTTATTGTTTTAAAGCTTTAACGTAAGGTTACACCTCCTAATGAGTAGATTATGAAAGCATTTCACATTTTTAAATTCGGTCAATAATTATTGAAATACTGAAAAATCTTGGTATTGCGAAAATAGAAAGCATAGCTGCTCTTGGCAAGGTTGGCTATGTCAACGATGGAAAAAAAGAAGATTGGTTACGTCAACGACTGACTACAATAAAACAACAAAAAGAGTGACTGTGAATGATGGTGGGTGATCCATATTGATGAGTATCAGGTGAAAAATGTTCTGTCACCGATATCCTACGATGTGATTGTTCACAGAAGGAGTTGTATCTTTATGAGTATATACGTCAAACTGTTGTTGAATAGTGAGATGTGTTGTTTGTTGGTCCATCTAGCTGGAGGTGGTTACATAGTTACTTTTTTCTTGGGGTTATATTAATTGAAGCGAGGCAGTTATAAAAATATGTTAAAGAGTGTTTAAAATTATCCTGCAGTTTGTTATGGTAAGTATGTGGTTGTCAGGTATTAGGGAACACCGCGTTAATTATGGATTTATGTAGGCAGAAGTTGTTAAACTGAGGGCACTTAGGATGTTTAAAGGGGTGTTGAGTCTTGCTAGTTGTGGAACGAACAGCGCTGAGCCACGGGGTTATGTGATTTGCCGATGCAAGGAAGCAGGTACCCATTTTATTTGGTGAAGTAGGGAGAAAGTCAAACACTCATAGCCTAGTAATGATAGACGGTTCTCTTCATTTTGGCCCAAGATGCGATAGCTACATTATGTAAATCAGTATAAGTACGAATGTTTTACTTACAGAACGTTAGAGGCCACCCCATATTTAAAGATCTCTTTGAAGTTTTCAGGCAGGTGAATTAATTGAGATAAGGCATTCCAATCGAGAATTTTGGTGACTATATTTTGTTTCGAGACAAGAGAATGGCTGAAGATAGAGCACTGAGAAAGTATATAAAGATTCTTTCTTCCCCGATTTAGGTAAATGACCAACCAATGTGAAAAATCTCTTTAAAATGCCAAGATTTGCAGGGGTGAAAATGCGATTGAAGGAGTAAAATGTTATGATGAGTCCTGTGTGTATCAAACTGCGTGGACAAATCTTGGATCCTCGTTGATTATGAAACAGTGTACTGAAATTTTGAGCTATCAATTAATATGAAATGAAAGTTGATAATAAAGACTGGGCCGACTAGCAGTTTGTCATTTCAGATTATGTTCTTACACGTCCAGCCGTCTAAAAGGATGGTGTATTTTGTACGGTAATTATTAATTTATTTGGTCATGCCTAAGTAGTAATTCAGTTTCTTTTTTAATGGATCTGTTTGTTTTTACATGGCTGTCAAACCATAGAGAATACATGTGTCATTTGTGATTGGTGTTATGGTATAGATTATTTTATTATTAATGAATGATTTTGTAATAATACCCAATGAGTCACGTCTCTGATTCTGTATGACTGTCTGGCAGTTCCTCATTAGAATATGTGGTGAGATTTCTTAATATATATCCCATATTAAATGACTGTTTTCGTCCAGACTGGTCGAGAAATGATTACTTCAATTTTTCTGTGATACTGTGCTAGACACATCATTTTTTCTTATATGTCGTGATTATAACGATTATAATGTTTGACAATGAGTGATGATATAATCAACAAGGTAATTTAAATGTTTCTATGAGGATAACTATGCAGATATTTGTGGATAGTTTGAGGACTCTGAACTATCACAGACTACTCTGGAGAATGCCCTACACCTAAATGAGCTGATTTATGTGTGCTGTGGAGTAGTGAGTTGCAAACATGTTTGGGTTCGGTGGGAAAATTGTGCCAGTTTTTTGAACTTAATTTAAGGTATTATTATTTATAATTGTACATTGTGTACAATGGAAACGAATTATGGAAATTGGAAATTTTTGGTAAGTTCTATGGGACAAAACTGCTGAGGCCCCTAAGCTTACACACTATTTAATCTAACTTAAGGTAACTTATGCTAAGGAAAACACACACATCCATGCCCGGGGGAGGATTCGAACCTCAGATGGGGGAGCCGTACGAACCGTGACAGTGCGCCTTAGACCGCACGGCTACAACGCGTGACAAAACGAATCATGATGAGAACATTTATGGTACAGCATTTTTGTCCGTTGGTGTGGGTGCATTCAGTCTTAATGTCACCTGTTACCTATCTTCCTTTGCATGTTACTTTCTTTCTATTAACTATATATTATCCTGTGGTAGTGTAAAGTACTTGCGCGACATTGTTATGAACGGAACTGAGCGATGGCTTAGACATTAGTTACGTTAGTTATTTGTTTTGTTTGTTACACTGCATACTACTGGCTCAGATATTACTTTCTTTCTGTTTTGTTTGGTACACTGCATGTGTAAGAGGTGAATGAAGGGAATTGGCGAGCTGAGGACAGATATATGCACAACAATAAAGTAGCTCGATCACAAGATGGTCACTAGCAATGGCTGAGGCGAAGGCACTTAAACTGCATTCAAACCGTAAGAGAGATAACAAATGACAATAGCCAACTGGGGGACCTATATATAAATGTAAGAATACTCATGGTTGATAATCAAGCGATGTTACGGGTACATGACAACGCACAGTTACTGCATGTCTTCAATGGACGGAGTAAAATCTTAGTCTGCGGTAGGTGGCGCACTAGCTCGTTTCACCACTGACGTTGCTAGCTATTTAGAGGTGACGTCAGGATACAAGGCGTCACTTTTCAGAGATGGAGCAATTATGCGCTTTCGATGAGCAGACTGGGGCTGTTAATACAGACCATCAGCTGAGGGCTGTGAGTCTTATGTGACAGATACTATCATTTCCAGCATCCTATGGGTTCTCGGATACCACGTCGCTGTACAATCCAACGTGATCTCAGCATGCTACTGACTTGATATCACCTGCATATCAGCCAGTGTTCCTCCCAGTATCATTCTCTGTTTACAGAGGTAGTGATATCTCCTGTCATCGTAGCCCTGAAAGTCGTTACGTTCTCACTGAACGTGATAAACGAGCGTGTCGTATACATCAAGTAACAATCCCTTTTTTTCTCTCTTAGAAAAACATTTTGATAATATTATGTTACGTACATGGCATTTCTCGACTGCAACAACAGCAATCATTTCCTCCCCCCTATCCAACATATGCTCAGTGAGTCTTACGTTTGTATACGGGTTAGCTGTGGTTCCGAGTGAAGCGCAGTAAATTTTCATTTGGTCGACAAGGAGAACTTGATCAACTACAATTTTTACTGTGCTTACTCCTACACTAAGCAGATGTTGTGTAAGACAGCTGGTATGTGTCAGGTAATGAGCGAGAATATTCAAGGGATCACAGTACATGCAACAATACGAGAAGGAGACAGCAAAGAAATCACTTACAGAAGAATGGCACTTGACAGAGGAGAGGGATGAGATGCAACCACGAGGACGTTTTTTGTAAGTTGATTGTGCTTAGATAATTCCCTTGTGAAAGGAATTAAATTAATAATACTTGTGCGAAGTGGATCGCGCTAGAAAACGGAACTGAGACGAAGAGCGTCAGCGAGCAAAGATTCCAGCCAAAGAAAAGTTTGGTCTTAAGAAAGATCGATACTGGTAACAAAATATAGATTGTGCTAAGAAATAAGACTTGCGGCACTCTCTCCCTCTCTCTCTCTCTCTCTCTCACTCTCTCTCTCTCTCTCTCTCTCTCCCTCTCTCTGCAGTAGTCTCCACATATAGAGCACAACAGGCAATTATGTTTGTAGAGTTTTGTTTGGAGAACATCTTCCACTAAAACAGTTTCCAAAGAACTTCATAATAAGCTCCTTCAGACAAGAAGTCCTTAAGTATTCACCAGGGAGAAGCAGTTACTGAAAGTCCTTTTCCTTTTCTCAGGAACATTTGTGAAGTCACAGCACGGAGATCACGTCGGAAACGCCGTAGAAACAACTAGGAACTAGTCGAAACTTACGTCCGAGCGAGGAAAATTCCCTCCGTCGGCAAAAACGATGTTCGCTCGTTGCAGCTTTCTTTCAAAAACGGCTGGAAGTAGCGATGCTTTGTGTAAAGATAAATGTAAACAGTTCGATGAACTGACTCTACAGCGGGAGACATCAGTGCGGAAGAGACCGAAGGAAATTTAGAACTCCATCAGAAATCAAGAAGTACTGAATTCCGAAAGCAAATTGCCTGATATTTTTCTCTATGGTATTCAAATAACACATCACAAAACAGTTAGTAACTTGTAACTGTAACTTTGAATCAGCACGTCAACTGCACAGAAAATAATGATGTCGCATGCACGAAAACATCTGCTTACCTTTATGCTCCTTCAGAAGTTCCAGAAATATTTCCATAGGGCAAGAAGCTTAAACCTGTGTAATTATTTGTTGTACCAAACTTCCACCAGTGCGATGTAATCCAGCATGGTACGAGTAGTGAAGTCTCTTAATGGTGTGAATGCTTGTATGTGTTGCATTTGAAACGCTCGTCTGTTTGACGCCCGTTATGTTGGCTGCGGTCAGACATGTTACGAGACTGCTATAAGCAGATTCTGTTTTATCGGCAACTCAGTGGGCATGCATCCTACACCTCGCATCACATATTAACTATGATATCGGTCTTCTCACCGTAACTGATGAGCAAGGTCTCATTTATCTGGCACCCTAGCTTTGCTCATGCATGAAATGGAAACATTCAAAGTTTATTTTCTGTTATTGCTGTCCATTTCTGAAACAAGCTACGCTGTACTCAGAGCCCTGCTGCTTTTAAGAAGGCGAAGCACTTCCTTGTGCCATCTTTACAATTTTTGGCCGAAAATTAGCGTATGAGGCCAGTTTCTCTCTCTCAAACTGCGAAAAAAATGCTTCCACTTTGTTCCTGTTACGCTTCTTTCTCTTTTCATTCCTCAGTCAGTCATGCCACTTTCTTCAGAAACATCTTCATTATCTGTGTTTTATCACCTTCCTTTTTTCATGGACTGTGCGGCTGATTCCGGCGGAGGTTCGAGTCCTCCCTCGGGCATGGGTGTTTGTGTTTGTCCTTAGGATAATTTAGGTTAAGTAGTGTGTAAGGTTAGGGACTGATGACCTTAGCAGTTAAGTCGCATAAGATTTTACACACATTTGCACATTTTCACCCTTCCTGTTTCTCTTTCTCTTTGATCTCTTTTCTCATGTCTACCATTTCAAACGCGCATAGCTTAAATCTACCTACCTGTAAGCTATTTAATTCTTTTGTTGTAATTTTCATGAACGAACGTAAAACCAGTGTTTTCTTCAGTGTAGTAATTTCTAACCGTTGAACTATGTTTTAGATGTAATAACAAGCTTATCGCAATGAATGAAATGTGAAATCTGTGGAATAACTGGTTCAATGTGAGAGAGGGCTTCATGGGCCTGAATTTTCTAGGATGAATGCAAGAACGAATCTGTGCTGGAAAGCCATAGTCAAAAGAAACAAAAGTTGTGGAACTGAGTGTTTAATTACTAGACGTCTGAAGCTGCGCCCAGTTTGTGGCATCCATTAAAAAGTGAAGGATTCCTGATTGACACGGCAAGCTTAATTATCGGAGTGTACAGTAGCGAATTTAATGCCAAGCGACAACACGCCGTAAAAATGAACATTATTAGAGACTGATAACTCAAAAAAAATTTATATGTGTTTTATAAATTATAGAGTGCAGCAATCAGTCGTCCTTATTAGATTTTATTATGCTAATGCAGATTTCGGCTAGTAGCTAGCCATTCTCAATGCGCTATTTTTTATTCTCAGTGCATGTAAGTCCCTGTTGTTCGGGCGTCAGTCACAGCTCTTTAATACTACTCATGTACTCAAAGAACTGTGACTGACACCGAAACAACAAGGACTTACATGCACTGAGAATAAAAAATAGCGCATTGAGAATGACTAGCTACTCGCCGCAATCAGGATTTCCACTATAAATTCTGACTGCTGCACTCTATAATTTATAAGTCACATACAGTCGCTGAGTGTATCCACTTTCCGAATGGAAGGTAACCTGATTTATGGCTGTACTTAATAATGACTGCGAAGCGGTCACATCCTTACACACTGCAGTGCCAAGTGCATATACTGGAAGGAAGATCTTGCTTTGTAGTGCGGTGCACCATATCCAGGCACATTTCAACAAAATTTCTCAGTTTAGCAGTTCGACTCGCCCTTCTTTGCCTGCCAGGAGGTAAAATCATATTTATTCATAGGCATATTTTGTCCTGCACTCACGCTCCGGTCAATTACTGTAGCAAGGGCAGTACCTCTGACTCCACAAGATTAAGGAAGATAAAATTATTTTGGAACTTTAGTCTGTGGTATAGCACCATTGTTGATAGAATACAAAGGATATGTATTAGTTTCTGGTAACACTTTTTTAACATAGCCATAGTACGTATGCTAGGTAACGAACTAGTTACTGCCGACTCTTAAGCACAATGTTATTACACAACTGTCCATTAAAATTGCTACACCAGGAAGAAGACGTGCTACAGACGCGAAATTTAACCGACAGGAAGACGATGCTTTGATATGCAAATGATTAGCTTTTCAGAGCATTCACACAAGGCTGGTGCCGGTGGCGACACCTAGAACGTGCTGACATGAGGAAAGTTTCCAACCGATTTCTCATACACAAACAGCAGTTGACCGGCGTTGCCTGGTGAAACGTTGTTGTGATGCCTCGTGTAACAAGGAGAAATGCGTACCATCACGTTTCCGACTTTGATGAAGGTAGGATTGTTGCCTATCGCGATTGCAGTTTATCGTATCGCGACATTGCTGCTCGCGTTGGTCGAGATCCAATGACTGTTAGCAGAATATGGAATCGGTGGGTTCAGGAGGGTAATACGGAACGCTGTGCTGGATCCCAACGGCCTCGTATCACTAGCAGTCGAGATGACAGGCATCTTATCCGCATGGCTGTAACGGATCGTGCAGCCACGTCTCGATCCCTGAGTCAACAGATGGGGACGTTTGCAAGACAACAATCATCTGCACGAACAGTTCGACGACGTTTGCAGCTGCATGAACTATCAGCTCGGAGACCATAGCTCCGGTTACCCATGACGCTGCATCACAGACAGGAGAGCCTGCGATGGTGTACTCAACGACGAACCTGGGTGCACGTACGGCAAAACGTCATTTTTTCCGATGAATCCAGGTTATGTTTACAGCATCATGATGGTCGCATCCGTGTTTGGCGACATCACGGTGAACGTACATTGAAAGCGTGTATTCGTCATCGCCATACTGGCGTATCACCCGGCGTGATGGTATTTTGTTCCATTGGTTACACGTCTCGGTCACCTCTTGTTCGCACTGACGGCACTTTGAACACATCTCAGATGTGTTACGACCCGTGGCTCTACTCTTCATTCAATCCCTGCGAAATTCTACATTTCAGCAGCATAATGCACGACCGCATGTTGCAGGTCCTGTACGGCCCTTTCTGGATACAGAAAATGTTCGACTGCTGCCCTGACCAGCACATTCTCCAGATCTCTCACCAAATGATAACGTGTGGTCAATGGTGGCCGAGCAACTGGCTCATCACAATACGCCAGTCACTACTCTTGATGAACTGTGGTATCGTGTTGAAGCTGCATGGGCAGCTGTACCTGTACACGCCATCCAAGCTCTGTTTGAGTCAATGCCCAGGGGTATCAAGGCCGTTATTACAGCCAGAGGTGGTTGTTCAGGGTACTGATTTCTCAGGATCTATGCACCCAGATTGCGTGAAAATGTAATCACATGTCAGTTCTAGTATAATATATCTGTCCAATGAATCCCCGTTTATCATCTGCATTTCTTCTTGGTGTAGCAATTTTAATGGCCAGTAGTGTATTTTGCCCTGCACTCGTGCTCCGGTCACTTACTGTAGCAAGGGCGTTACCTATGACTCCACGGGATCAAGGTAGCTAAATATTATTTTGGAACTTTAGTCTGTGGTATAGCACAATTGTCTATAGAATACAGTGGATATACATTGGTTTATGATAACACATTGGTAACATACCCATAGTACGTGTGCTAGTGTAACGACCTATTTACTGCCTACTCTTAAGCACAATTTTATTAATAATGACATCGACGATGAATCCTATTGTACATTAATAAGCCAAACCATTATAACCAACAGATTAATAGCATTTCGCTCTATCTCCACAACGAAATACAACAACGATTTTGAGTGGCTTGGATTCGACAACTGATTGGTAGGTTTCCGAAGGTATGTAGTACCATATGTCTACACTCAGTTCCCGGGGTTCCTGTAATTTATAGGCTGATTATTTCTGGCCGCAAAGCATGCATCCCAGATGTGTACCATCGGGTTGAGATCAGACTAATTTGGTTACCAAGCCATCAACGTGCATTCACTATCATGGTCAGAGCCACTTTGTCACGATTCTGGCCTTTTAGCACGGGCAGTCTTCCTGATGGAGGATGCCTTCAAGCATGAAGGGATGTAGGTGGTGCGCAATAACGTCCACGAAGTCCCCAGCTGTCACGGTGCGTTACATCGGTACCACAAGCACCATGGGAGGCCAGATGGGGAACAACATGTTTCGAGGAGCCGTTCGTGAGCATGGCGAATCCGAACACAGCCATCGATCTCTGGTGTGGTAAGAAACGTGGTTCATCCGACAAGGAAAATGATTCTACTGGTCATCTGTCCAGTCCGATGATCCTGTGCCCAGTGCATTCGTAACTGACGAAGTCCTTGGGTCAACATGAGAACACATGCAAGTCTTTGGCCGCGGAGCATCATGTTCATCTTTGTCCGCTGAACTGTGTGCACCGAAACCGTTAAGCTTGCTTTACATTGCGGGCAACAATCTGAACTCCACGTTCTGTGGTGAGCCATCGAAGGCCAGAACCTTGTCACCATCCTTCAAGCACTGTGTATAGATGCTCACGACAGTAGCAAGCGAACAGTCGACCAGCTTCGCTGTTTGCGAGATGCTCGTTCCCAGTCGTCGGGCTATAACGGTCCGCCCTTTGGCAAAGTCTATGAATTTGAGCATTTTAGGGCCGTATCAACGCTGGGCTGATTTCCCATTCGTCACAGCTCCGCCTATGAACTTCCCTTACCGCGTCTAGCGACCGTAACGGCACCAAGTGGCATTCTATGCCTGACTGCGCAGTGGTCATAAAGTAAATGCGAGTACACTGAAGCACCAAAGAAACTGGCATGGGTATGCGTATTCAAATACAGAGATGTAAACAGGCAGAATACGGTGTTTCTGTCGGCAACGCCTATATAAGACAACAAGTGTCTGGTTGGTTGGTTTGGGGAAGGAGACCAGACAGCGTGGTCATCGGTCTCATCGGATTAGGGAAGGATGGGGAAGGAAATCGGCCGTGCCCTTTCAGAGGAACCATCCCGGCATTTGCCTGGAGTGATTTAGGGAAATCACGGAAAACCTAAATCAGGATGGCCGGACGCGGGATTGAACCGTCGTCCTCCCGAATGCGAGTCCAGTGTCTAACCACTGCGTCACCTCGCTCGGTACAAGTGTCTGGTGCAGTTGTTAGACTGGGTACTGTTGCTACAATGGTAGGTTATCAAGATTTAAGTGAGTTTGAACGTGGTGCGATGGGACACAGAATCTCCGAGGTAGCGCTGAAGTGGGGATTTTCCCGTACGACCATTCCACGACAGTACCGTGAATATCAGGAATCCCGTAAAACATCAAATCTTCGCTATCGCTGCGGCCGGAAAAAGATCCAGCAAGAACATGACCAACGACGACTGAAGAAAATCTTTCAACGTGACAGAAGTGCAACCCTTCCACAAACTATCAACAAAAGTCAACGTGCGAAACATTCTGTACCTACGAAAACTCATGTCGCATTACCTCACTTCGTCAATAATTACCTTTGACGATGATGAATTGTTTAATCGCTAGTGCCGGCCGCGGTGGCCGAGCGGTTCTAGGCGCTACAGTCCGGAACCGCGCGACTGCTACGGTCGCAGGTTCGAATCCTGCCTCGGGCATGGATGTGTGTGATGCCCTTAGGTTAGTTAGGTTGAAGTAGTTCTCTAAGTTCTAGGGGACTGATGACCTCAGATGTTAAGTCCCATAGAGCTCAGAGCCATTTTTTTTAATCGCTAGTATTACTTAATGACGGGCTGGGTGAAGTTCACTAAGCACTATCGATTCATAATCCATTCTCAGTTTATTGTGTCCTTTGTCTAATTTTAGATGTGAATCATAGTAACATAATCAAACCACGAGATTCAAATGTAATTTTAACTTCCACGAATGATTCAGTCTTTGACTATATTTCCATTTTTAGAATCAGTGTTCATTGTTCGTCCGACACGCGACCGTAAAATTCAGTGCACTATTTACACGACCTGTTGAATAAAGCCGGCCGGGGTTGCCGAGCGGTTCTAGGCGCTACAGTCTAGAACCGCGCGACCACTACGGTCGCAGGTTCGAATTCTGCCTCGGGCATGGATGTGTATGATGTCCTTTAGTTAGTTAGGTTTAAGTAGTTCTGAGTTCTAAGGAACTGATGACCTCAGAAGTTAAGTCCCATAGTGCTCAGAGCCATTTGAACAATTTTGTTGAATAAAATGAGCAGGCAAATAAGTACGGAATATGGAGTCAGCGTAGACAAGAAAAACAAAAGTAACGAGATATAGCAGAAATGAGAACAGGGAGAACGTTAAAATCAGCATTGGTGATCTCGAAGTAGATGAAGTTAAGGAACTCTGCTGTGTAGGCAGCAAAATGACCGAAGACGGATGGAGCAAAGAGGATATAAAAAGGGCATTCTTGGCCAGGAAAATACTGCTCATATCAAACGTAGGCCAAAATTGCGAGGAAGAAATTTCTGAGAATGTTCGTTTGAATCACACCATATTATGGTAATGAAACGTAGATTTTGGGAAAACCTGAAAAAGAAGTGAATCGAATCATTTGAGATGTGGTGCTGCAGAAGAATGTTGAAAATAAGATGAACTTACAACGTAAGAAATGTGAAGGCTCTCCTCAGGGATAGGATTGTACGACCACCCCTTAAGACATCACGGTATGACTTCGATGGTGCTACAGGGAGCTGCAGAGAATAAAAACTGTAGAGGAAAACAGAGACTGGAATACTTCCAGCAAGTAATTGAATATGTACTTTGTAGGTATACTCTGAGACGAAGAGGTTGACACAGGAGAGGAATGGGTGGCAAGTCGCGTCAAAACAGCCGGAAGACCTGTGGCTCACGTGCTGAGTCCACGTCAACGACTGGCGTGCTGGAGGCGCTCAAAGACAAGCAACTGTAAAACTCACTTATGTGCCCAGAGTTGTTCAATCGTGCGTTGTAGCAACTCCTAGAGGTTGTATTTGCTCTCGTATCGATCGAGACGCAGCAATGTTGACCCCACAATCTGTATACCTTGAAACAGGTTGGGCTGAATCCACCCCCATGTTTCATTCTTTTTTACCGAGCAAGCTTAAGAGGGCATGTACGAGAAAATACATCGGTACATGTAAACTAATGTAACTTTTACAAATTTTTCACATTTTGTCAATATGTTATTGGCGATAATCGGCAATTTTTTTTCAAATTTTTGATCAAATAATTTAACCAGGACTTTGCCGGATACTTTCAGAACACACACAATCACATGAGGAACATTTTCTCAAAGGTTACTTATTACTACTTTCAAAATGTGATAAGATGTTCATCGTAATTAGATAAACAAATCTGTATACCAGTTTTCTTAATACCAGTCTTAGAACATTCGCTACAATTTTATAAATTTACGTGTATGATACACTGCAACTTTTACATCTCAAAAATTTAAATAAATTCGACAGTAATGCAGTCTGAAAAATTTTGCACCAGAGGAAGGTGTGTTATAGTTTTTATAGTCTGTAGTAAATTTGACCTTTTTATCCGCAAGGCTTCAGCAGAGAATGTTCGTTATACACTGAATTTGAAATTTGCAGGAAATACAGGAAAAAAATTTGTTACGATTTATTTGTGCCATAATCGTACATTTGGTCTTTTTGGTCATCATGTAGTTCTTTTCTTTTAGTCTGCTCCTTCTAGCGTGAACTTTTGGCAACATCGTTCACTGAGATCTCTAAACTAAGAATATGAACATCATCAGTCTTCTTCAGTAGGTATTCAGGGAAGCAATCTGCATCAAATCTTATTCTCATAAGGGTCCTGATTCTTGCGGGATTACCATCACTGAACACCAGACAAGCATCATATGAGGAAATTTTATCCGCAGTAGACAAGGAAATTGTGGCTCAAAAATGGCTCCGAGCACTATGGGACTTAACGTCTAAGGTCCTCAGTCCCCTAGAACTTTGAACTAATTAAACTTAACTAACCTAAGGTCATCACACACATCCATGCCCTAGGCAGGGTTCGAACCTGCGACCGTAGCAGTCACGCGCATCCAGACTGTAGCGCCTAGAACCGGTCGGCCACCCCGGCCGGCGGAAATTGTGGTGTTTGAGCGTACTTTCTGAGGATATTTAAGATTTCGTACGGGTTTTGTATTCCACCGTGTTTGCGATTCTTTAATAAGCCGTAACTAACCGCATCTGTTTTCTCGATGGCGGGAAATAATAAAATACTGGAAATAGGGCAGTCCTGTGCAAAAGGAAACATGGCGCTGCGCCTTGGTTGGAACACGAAGGCATTACATTATCTGTAGGACGAATTAAACTCTGACAATTAGAGATTATTTTTTTTACATGCTACACAAGCATCTGATGGCAAAAATATTTCAACCTTTTTAACCAGTTTAAAGTACACCCCCCTTAAATCCTTGACGCGGCAGGGTAATTTCTATGTTAAAGTTGAAAAATATATCGGCTCAACCACTTGTTTATAGTGTGAAACACTGAGATTGACGCGTTTCGAAAGTCAAGCTTCCATCATCAGAATAATAAAAAGTAAAAGAACCTGTTAAAACTCGCTAAAATGGAACATGCACCAGGCACAATAAACTTGATAATAAAATTAAAACACCGTGGCTACTTCCCTTGTTGCAGCCGTGCCTTCCAAGGTGCATCTCCACATAGTCGTCCAAATATAAAAAAGTCTAAAATGGTGTCGCCTATGGTGTTCAACATCTAACCACATGGCTGTCTCCTCTATCGTCGTAAACCGCCCGTGCGTCTTCGTTGATACCACACACCACGTAGCCAAACACGACACTGAAACGTGAGTGAGCTCACGCGCAAGTAAACAAGGAAGTCACAGAGATGTCTATACGAACAGATAATGTATACATGTTCCAAGGACCTCATGAAATGATGGTATCCTGCCAATTGCTAAAAATGTAGTTACTAATAGAAACCAGTGAAAAGTTTGAAAAAGTTATTTGTATCACCAGTTAGCTGTTCATTCAGTGTGATTATCCACGCTATGTATCGTAATTTCCAGCTGTTCTAGTAGATCCAGCTTTTTGCCTTTGTCCTGTCCATGTAAAATAACGAGATCCTAATCTATTCCCAACATGGGGTGTCCCGTTTGCCAAATATGCGTGGCTACAGCTGACTTTTCGAAATTATTAAGCCGGAAAGCATCGCTATGTTCTTTGTAACGTACTTTAAAGGACCTACCAGTTTGGTCTAGATAGCTTGCCTTGCACGTGTTACACTGAATTTTATAGACCCCAGATCTCTCATATTTATCGCTTTCCTGCTGTAAATTATTTCTTAGTTTATACCGCAGCGTATTATTGTTAGTGAAGAGCAGTACATTAATAAAACATTGCAGTTATTTTCGCAAAACGATTTTACAGAAATCGGCATGGATTTTTACCAAGAAAGGTACAAGCCGAGTTAAAAAAGCTATTGAAGAGGACTTCCTTCCTCGGCTGCATGGTGTGTGGTATCAACGAAGACGCACGGGCGGTTTACGACGATAGAAGAGAGAGCCATGTGGTTAGATGTTGAACACCATAGGCGACACCATTTTAGAGTTTTTTTTTATATTTTGACGACTGTGTGGAGATGCACCTTGGAAGACACGGCTGCAACAATGGAAGCAGCCACGATGTTTTAATTTTATTATCAATTTTATTGTGCCTGGTGCATGTTCCATTTTAGCGAGTTTTAACAGGTTCTTTTACTTTTTATTATTGTGATGATAGAAGCTTGACATCCGAAAAGCGTCAATCTTAGTGTTTAAGACTATAAATAAGTGGTTGAGCCGATATTTTTTTAACATTGACATTCACAACCACGACCTCTCATTCAGTATGGATAAAATCAAAGGGTAATATCTTTCGTAATATCTAATGTATTTCCAGTACTATCCATGAGAGTGAGTGATGGTTGTTGATTTCATTTTTTTTCTTTTAATTCTAAAATTCATGTTATGTTCATTTCCTTGGTGGTTTGTAGGGAGAGGTGTATGGTCCTTCAGTATTCGCTACCCGTAGTAGGCGAGGCGAGTCGGCGGCCGCACGATGGTGGAGGGAGGGGGGGGGGGACACGTCTGTTATCGCTCTTTGCTCTTGGGAGGAGACCCTTCGACCGTTGTCTGTCGCCGAGGGCAGCGCGAGCCTTTGACAGGATTAGCGACAGTCTCGGAGGAGGGCGCCTGTGGGCTGTGAGTTCAATGACCGCTCTCAGGTCTCTCCGCAGTGACAGCCATGAATACGTAGTTTCTTTGAAGGTTCTTGACTACTTCTTTGTGCCTGGGAAAGTTATCACTTCACTGCGGCGTTTGAGATACAGAGCGCCTCTGTAATACAGCCTTTGTATCGTGCTTCCGGTACACTGGCGCCACGGTCGTAAGCCTTGCTAAAGGAAATTTACAGAAAGTTTTGGCGGAACGGCCTTTGGTTGGTCGGCACTTGCAACTTCCGCGAGCGGCGATTTACCACAGGCCGCGCTACGCAGTCTGCCAGAAAGCGGCGCTGAAAGTTCTGCAATATAGCTATTTTAGGATTAAGACTGGGACAATAAGGGACGCGTCTTTCGATTGGCTTAAAGTTCAGTTTTTTGAGGGATCATACCGCGAAGGAGAATAGAGCAGAAGTTCTCGTCATTCCATTTTGAGACGCGTGAGATTCAACATTCGTTCGAGAGACGGCAGTCGAGGCTCAGCATTCGAGATTTGATAGTCATCATTTGTTTCTTTATTATGGCAGCAGCAGTATGTATTTCGTCGCAGTAGGACATTGTGCAGAGAATTAGTAGACAGTATGCTGCTTGACATTTTGTTTTTGCCAACCTTATTTCGGCGTGATTGTCTACAACAGTATCTCTAGAAACAATGCCATTTATTTATGTTTTACATACATGCAATTTATAAAAGTTGGGTGTTGTACCCACGTTCCGACATTGGAAGCGGACTATGTCAACTATGAGTAAACTATTATAGCTGTTCAAATGGTTCAAATGGCTCTGAGCACCATGGGACTTAACTTCTGAGGTCATCAGTACCCTAGAACTTAGAACTACTTAAACCTAACTAACCTAAGGACATCATACACATCCATGCCCGAGGCAGGATTCGAACCTGCGACCATAGCGGTCTCGCGGCTCCAGACTGACGCACCTAGAACCGCTCGGCCACACTGGCCGGCCTATTACAGCTGTCTGCGGTTCTTGCATGTAATATTTTTCAGTAACTTTCTAATGTTGCTCGATGATTTGAGTTGCACCTATGTTATCTGAGCCGTGCTACGGCTCGCGTTTGTGCCGTTGACAGGTTGGTGTCGTGTGTTCGGATTGTGACCTCTCGTTTTCTTAGTGCATTCACTGGCACCACAACGTTTTCATGCTTTCTCTGTCCGTGAGTGGTAGCAGCGGCGTTTACCGATAGCGAGTACTGTGGTAGTATCTTTGGAGCGATCTCCACTATTTCCGTGTCGTCGTGTGTCGGAATTCGGTGGGGACGAAGGACCAGTGAGGTCCGCACAGCCCCAGGACTCGCCGGGACAGCTAGCAATACATACATCACCCGATGGAAGGATGTGGTCACGAGAGTGCACGACCACGCCAAAGACCGGATTCAACCAGTTTAAGTTGAATGGATCGTTAAATCCGCGTAGTGAAACCGCCACCATTGTGTGTGTGTCCGTCCGCTGAAGTGACCTCATGGTAACAAGCTGTTAGTTGGGCATTCATACTGGGACGTTTGCCTTGCCTGACTTGATCGAGAGCGACCGTTGGTTGGTCGTTCGATCGGTCGTCTCAACTGGCGACGTGTGTTTGGTCTTCCGACGGCTTCTGGGTTCTATGTGTTTGTGTCGACTTGTAATTCGTCCTTGTTGCTCCACAGTGACTGGTTTTAGTATTGTTTGAGTTGTTTGTGGAATTGTTTTCGCTGATCCGTGTGTATCTAGTGTGGTTTTGATAGAGCAGTCATTTTAACGCTGTGTGCGTACTGGATTCATGGAGGCAATTTGTTGTAATTACCTTGCATTTGAACAGCTTCTCTTGTATAATGGTTGTCATTTTACGATGTTAAGAGTGTAGTCCGCCCGTTTGTCTGGCATGAGTTATTTTATCTTTTACTGGGCATCGGACGTTAGGTAGATTTTGCGAGAGTGTTGGTCTTGCGTTTACCTGTGACTGGTTTGAGTTGCCATCCTGTTAAGTGAGTATAGCACTGGGCTGCCTGTCTCACCTTACTTATGTTTGTGGGACTTTCTCAGGTCGACCCTTGGAGCACTGTCTGTGGATCACTCCCTTCTTTACTTGGTATGATTGTGTAAATTACTTAAAAATAATATTTTATTTAAATTATTTCTATTGATTGTGGCCTTCGCTGTCAAATAATTTGAATCCTTCTTAATAAGACCTTCAGCAGTCAGAGTAGGTCATGTTACAGTCAATTTTTTTTATTTGGTTGTTTTAAAAATTATTTTGAAATTTTTTAACGTGTAATTGTCTTCCTCATTTGTAATTCAGGCCTGCTTTTTGAGTATTGCTTTTGGCCATCAGCCGACAAATAATTTGAATTCTTTCGTAATAAGGCTTTCAGCCCTCAGTGTAGCTTGTGTTACAGTCAATTTTTTTTTAAAATGATTGTTTTTAAAAATTTATTTCCTTAAAGAAAGTGTATGTGTTTACTGAGCAATCAACGGTAATTAAGTAAGGCCGCGTCCACACCTTTTCCTGCCTTCCCTAAGTCCCATGTTTCATTATCATACGTCGTTTTATTATTTTGACAGTGGTAGAAATTCAAGTTTGACAGCTAGCTCTTTACTCAGAGATATTTATGTTGTCTCTGTTGTTGACTGGAATACCCTCTTTCAAATTCTGAAGGTGGCAGGGGTAAAATACAGGTAGCGAAAGGCTATTTACCATTTGTACAAAAACCAGATGGCAGTTATAAGAGTCGAGGGACATGAAAGGGAAGCAGTGGTTAGGAAGGGAGTGAGACAAGGTTGTAGCCTCTCCCCGATGTTATTCAATCTGTACATTGAGCAAGCAGTGAAGGAAACAAAAGAAAAATTCGGAGTAGGTATTAAAATACATGGAGAAGAAATAAAACTTTGAGGTTCGCCGATGACATTGTAATTCTGTCAGAGACAGCAAAGGACTTAGAAGAGCACTTGAACGGAATAGATATTGTCTTGAAAGGAGGATATAAGATGAACATCAACAAAAGCAAAAACGAGGATAATAGAACGTAGTCGAATTAAGTCGGGTGATGCTGAGGTAATCAGATTACAAAATGAGATACTTAAAGTAGTAAAGGAGTTTTTCTATTTGGGGAGCAAAATAACTGATGATGGTCGAAGTAGAGAGGTTATAAAATGTAGACTGGCAATGGCAAGGAAAGCGTTTCTCAAGAGGAGAAATTTGTTAACATCGAGTATAGATTTAAGTGTCAGGAAGTTGTTTCTGAAAGTATTTGTATGGAGTGTAGCCATGTATGGAAGTGAAACATGGACGATAATTAGTTTCGACAAGAAGAGAATAGAAGCTTTCGAAATGTGGTGCTACAGAAGAATGCTGAAGATTAGATGGGTAATGAGGAGGTATTGAATAGAACTGGGGAGAAGAGAAGTTTGTGATACAACTTGACTACAAGAAGGGATCGCATGGTAGGACATGTTCTGAGGCATAAAGGGATCACCAATTTAGTATTGTAATTCAGGGTGGAGGGTAAAAATCGTAGAGGGAGACCAAGAGATGAATACTCTAAGCAGATTCAAAAGGATGTAGTTGCAGTAGGTACTGGGAGATGAAGAAGCTTGCACAGGATAGAGTAGCATGGAGAGCTGCATCAAACCAGTCTCAGGACTGCAGGTCTTGTACCTATGGGATTTGTATTGATGTTATCCAGCAACTCAAAGTTTACTCAAAGTAACAACAGGTGTGACCGAGAATTCGGCTAGCGGACCGTGCCATGACACCAGTATCATAGCCCTGAATCAGGTTGGGACGTTTCCCCCACTGCCATGAGAGGGAACTGCGAATGCGCCGCATTTAAATGGCAATACACTCCGCTGTGTACGCCTTTGTTTTACATTTCACATTTCTCAACAACATAGATCACAAACAAAACAAATTTTCAGTATTGTTGAACAATTTATGGGTGTGCTGAAGACATCTAATTTTTATCCGGTACGAACTGTCGCTATTGACAGACACAGTGAATTTAACAGATTTTCGCACTCAGTTTGCCACATAATCGTGACTTCATTAGTTTCACAATCGAAAAAATGTCTTTTACACACGTATGTTGGTGTTAATATTGTAACCCTTTTGCAACCTCATTATGGAGGCTTGGAGACACTAGCTGAGGAATGCAATGTTAACGTCCTGGACACTTTTAACGTTAAAGGGATTTGTCTTTAAAAAGGGAATTGCCAGTCAGTTACATCTATACATACACAAGGGCGCTTCCAACTGAAACGGCAAACTGTCTCGAAAACAGATGTAACCCATAACCATTTAAGTAGCAGTGGTTTCTGCCTGAAATCACCATTATATTTTCATGTTTTCTTTCTTTCTGAAACCACCGATGCACTTGCATCCATAGATGTAGCAGTCATACAGCATTTAAATCAAAAGCCCGCGTGGACATTGTACTATGTGGTTGTAGGAGATTGTGACGCGGTTTTTTATAGTGATGATACTGAAGAGATCATTGACAGCGAAAATAAGTAAATTTGACTTTTTACCACTACTTTTACGAGTGGTCCCGAAACTAAAGTACTGGGGCAGTATGTACTACTGGTACAGGTTTCTTAAAGTTTAGGCCGATCTTCACTTGTTATGTAGAACTGTAGTTTTTTTAAGGCATCATGAGTTCGTGGAGACCTCTAGATGTGAGTCTGTATCTAGGACAAATGCGGGTTTGCTTTCAAATATATCTCACGAACTGCTGGACGTTTGAAAACTGCATGTCCCAGAGCCTCAAAACAGAAATCACATCCTTTAAATAAATGATTTACTGCTTTTTGCAAACTTCTTCTTTTATTCGTTGCTTACTGCGTTAATAAAGGTTAACTTTGCAAAAAATTTTAATATTGTATTCCAAAGTGAAATAATTTCCTTAAAACAATTGATTGTTTACTTTTTTCCAATTTCATCTTGTATTCGTTGCTTTCTGTGATGATAAAAATCAATTTGGTGAAAAGTTTTAAAATAATTTTTTATGTTATTGGGGCTCAAAGGGTTATAAAAATCCTTTAAGGGTCGAAGATTCCTGTCGGATGAGAATGTACAGCAGGCACTTACGGACTTCTTCACACAAAAGGGCACGGTGTTTTGTCAAAAAGTTATCTCCAACATGGTGTGTCGGTAGGGTGACTGGCTCAATGTTCATGACGTTGTTCCCTGATTGACATACCGACTCTAGGCTGTACAGACTTCGAAAGGAAACTGTTTTTTGCTGCTTATATAATGATCACTGTGATTGACACTATTTAGATATTAATTAACGTAAAAATTATAGAATAATTTTTTCATTGTTGAAGGAAAATATTACATTACCCATCGAGAGACTATAAACTAACTGCTAACTAAAAGTCGGCATCAACTCTTCCAAATAGGATTGTGATGGCAACAGAAAATGTTATAAAAGTAGAATTGAATATAAATCAAAATAATTATCTCAAAGAGCAATTAAAGCACTGTAGCATTCCAAAGCTAGTGTTCAGGAAATGCGTCGTACACGAAGCATTTAACGTTGCTGAGGAAATCAGAATAAGCAAATACTATGCAACTCGTAAAACAACGACTACAGCCCGTTGGCAGGGAGTGTGAAGAAACTGAATGTTCTACCAATCGGACGGATTATTAGCAAACAGGTTCTGTACGTAGAACCGAAATCGACTCCCCTCAAAATACCCAAAGGGTGTTTCTCCCCACGGAACACATGCTCTGCAGTCACGAAAGCTTCAGTGAGATTCTCCTCCTTAAAATTTTGCAAAAGCGAGTCAAGGTATTAATTACGTGATCTCTGTAAATGATTAGCAAGAGCACCACACAAATGTGTTCATCTTGAACACAGCATTACTGCACGTCGCCAAATCTTCACCCTGCTAACAGCCAACCACTCCATCAGACGAACGAGAACATCCTGGGTCGAGTGGATGGTATACATGCTCCGCGAGGACGAGGAATTTGGAACGAAATTTTTGTGTTCTGATGGGGTGCAGCTGAAGCGTAACGCTTCTATGAACCTCCACAATTGCGACTACTGCATTCCCAAAAATCATTATTTTGATGTGGTTAACTCTGAATCAAATGGAGCACATTATCGATAAACGCGTAGTTTGATTGTTCCCTTTTCTTCGATGATACCATACTTGCTCAGGTGAGTATTGATGTGCTTCGGCCAAGGATTTTGTCTGTCATCCAAATCTTGAAAGCAGACGAAATGTTTTACACGCAAGAGACAGAGCTCTACCTCATTGTCATAGAGAAGTCAGATGGTAGTGGGTGATTTGAGGCAGTGGACAGGTCAAAGAGGACCCACTGAAGACAAATCTCGATCTTTCGACTTGATTGCTACGGTCCTCTAGATGTAGGGAACCGTCAAGGACATCGTGTATCAGAAAGAAAGAACCATCTAGTATCGGGCATCTGCGTAGAAAAAAAAATTGACACCGTTTCATGTGTTGCCATTACGCCAAATGCACTGTAAGTCGTGGCTTAGTCTGCATTTCGGATCCATCAACGTTGTTTGGACACTCTTGCATTTAGAACATACAAAATAAAAAAGTTACAGCTGCAAGGAAAATTTTTAAGAACAAGTGTAATGTCAAACAGAGAGTATAATATTCGACTCAGTCGTATGATATGAGGAAAGCAATTTATGGAAAACTAACCAAGGGCAGGGACAAAATGATAGGACATGTGTTATGACATCGAGGAACAACTTTCATTTACTGGTGAGAGCAGTAGAGAGCAAAAATTGTAGGGGAATACAAAGATTTTCTGTAAGTGATGCTCTGAAATGAAGAAATCGGACCACTAACAAATTTATCAAACCATAGATAGATAATTAATTTTTCGGTAGCAGAGCTGAATGTAAGGTAACTGCGGTACTATAGTCAAATATTACCAAAGCGGAAAAAGCAATACTCTCCTTTTATGTTCAAAATTTTGGCAAAAATATATAATACACTATTGAGAACACCTCATTCATTCCAGATGACAAACTGGAGTAAAGAAATAGGTATACTGCAATGCTATATGACTATCAATATGTGATACTGTGATATATATATTTTGTAAATAATGCTATGACTATGTATTTCCTGTGCATATTATTATGCAAAATTTTAACTCATACTTTACAGAAACTAAAATAAATAAAATTAATTACTTTTGAATACATTATGGGAGTGGCAGTGACCAATGTGTTACAAATATTTACTATTAAAAACAGTCTTCATCACGATTTATTTAGCAAGGTGACCGGTTTCGACCACTGTTGTGGTCGTCTTCAGACCTACAAGTTGTATACAAAGCTACAATTAGAGGGCTACATACATTAAAGAAAATGTATAAAGCAATAAAACGATGAATTACCATAGACTAGGAACCTCTTACTGTTGGAGAATCACTACTGGAGAAACCAGTGCACGTCTTACTATATACAGGGTGTTACAAAAAAGGTGCGGCCAAACTTTCAGTAACCATTCCACACACACAAAGAAAGAAAATATGTTATGTGGACATGTGTCCGGAAACGCTTACTTTCCATGTTAGAGCTCATTTTATTACTTCTCTTCAAATCACATTAATCATGGAATGGAAACACACAGCAACAGAACGTACCAGCGTGACTTCAAACACTTTGTTACAGGAAATGTTCAAAATGTCCTCCGTTAGCGAGGATACATACATCCACCCTCCGTCGCATGGAATCCTTGATGCGCTGACGCATCCCTGGAGAATGGCGTATTGTATCACAGCCGTCCACAATACGAGCACGAAGAGTCTCTACATTTGGTACCGGGGTTGCGTAGACAAGAGCTTTCAAATGCCCCCATAAATGGAAGTCGAGAGGGTTGAGGTCAGGAGAGCGTGGAGGCCATGGAATTGGTCCGTCTCTACCAATCCATCGATCACCGAATCTGTTGTTGAGAAGCGCACGAACACTTCGACTGAAATGTGCAGGAGCTCCATCGTGCATGCACCACATGTTGTGTCGTACTTGTAAAGGCACATGTTCTAGCAGCACACGTGGAGTATCCCGTATGAAATCATGATAACGTGCTCCCTTGAGCGTAGGTGGAAGAACATACTGACGAAACTAAAATGAGCTCTAACATGGAAATTAAGCGTTTCCGGACACATGTCCACATAACATCTTTTCTTTATTTGTGTGTGAGGAATGTTTCCTGAAAGTTTGGTGTACCTTTTTGTAACACCCTGTATAATGGAGGCTACGCCCACTTCTGACGGCATGATGTCATTACTAACCAATGAGTTATAAGTCGAATAACAAAGTAAAATTTCTTAGTTAAAACAACATTGTCAAGAATTAAAAATAAATACACACTAAACTTAGCTTATTAAACAGCTATTGTCAATTAAGAAGCGTTAAAAATATTTAAATATGTAGACTAAATGAACTTCGGTTTGGCAGTACATGGGTTGCCCTCTCAAGGCCTGTTAGTGAACCATTTGGAACCACTAGTTGTTATGGTGAAGTGGGACTCATATTGATATAAGACGAGCGAATGTCAATCCCGAAGCTTCGACAGAACAATAAGTAAGTTATCTTTGTAGTGACCCACTGTACCCAAGCACAACTCCGGCGAAGCGATGTGAACCAGTGGAGGAATTCAACCTGTTATACTTTTGTTTTTTAACGGTCGCGTAACCAAAACAAGTTGTGAGACAAGTTGAAGCATCTTGAAATTTAAGACTGAAATTAACGGTAATTAAGCTGATCTGATGTTTGACACGAATCACAGATTAAGAGAGAGGAAATTTATATATGGTGAAAATTAGACTACAAAGTGGCGCTAATACAGCGGGATATATTAAAAAATTGTGGATGACGGTATACACTTAGCACAAAAGGTCTGTTTATCTCGGCAGCTTGCATAGTCGAAGACAACATAACAACAAGAAGCCTCAAATACGAGGGCTGTTCTATAAGTGAAGCAACACACTGTCTTTCGGCCAACTTTGAACGAAGAAATGCGGAATTTGTTGTGGAATTTGTGGAATATTCCCTCTTCAGCTCCTAAAGTGCCATCACATTCCGGTAGCTTAGCAGCGCTTTCCGTAGCCTTCACAGTGGCCTCTGTAACGGTAGTGCGCGCCAGACAGAGACCTGTCATTGGGTTTCTTTTGGCTGAGAACCGGAGCGCTGCAGATATTCAGAGACGCTACTTTCCGGCCGCACACAACTGTGACTCCTTCAACGTTCGAACGTGCGCGAACTCTCATTCGAACTCAACTCCGCACCTCTGTTGGTGATGCTGACACACTCGTCCACTAGTTGGGGTATTCGTGCGCTCGCTGGGTTACTCTTCGCCTAACGGAAGACGATACAGAGCAACGAAGAACCATTTGTGAGGAATTTCTTTCTCGTTACAAGGCTGATCGTGAACATTTTTTGTCGAACATCGTCACAGGCGATGAGACATGGGTTCATCATGTCGAACCGCAAACAAGACGGCGATCACTGGAGTGGCGCCAGAATTTTTTTCAAATGAAGTTCTCACTTGGCTGTGTGATTGTTCAGCGTTACGCGTCAAGAACTCTATCCAGAGCGGCGCAGTACTATTGGTTCAACTATCAGTAGAGCGAATGCAACTGATTCTCCCACGCTGGGTAGATGGTTAAGTGGCATCGGTGTTTTTGAAGCTGTGCAGAAAAGGAGGACTATCGCTGTCAATTATTTTCTGGGGCCTGTAGGGCGGCTGTAGCGTACACTGCCCCCGGCGGACGTAGGCGCCATCCCAGGTCTCAGCAGCTGCAGACCGGGTCGTTGCCCGGATTCTGCGAACTGCCTGCTCTCCCCACAGCGGGTCCTTCTCCAACTAATGAGATACAGCGACGGTCTTTCCACCGACAAGGGAGGCCACAGAGGAGCTTCTGGCAGAAAAAGACAAGGCCGCGCCAGGACGGGCGAAAGGTTGCTGTCCCAGACACACAGCTCCAACTCAGTAGAAACTCTGACATAGCCGAATTAAGTGAAATTAACGTCGCAGAATATCTGAAAGTAAATACCGACGAAAAGATAGCTTCAACCACGAAATGAATATGATAGAAAATGATTTCGGGACGCATCGGAACAGGTGTTTAATAGGGAACCAAAGGCTCCTGCTACAACGCAGCGTCAGTGAGGTGCTAATGATCTGGATGAAGCCTGCGAGAGAGAGGCCTAAGCCGTACCGTCACATATTCGTACAAGTTGTTGTTCCACCAGCCTTTGCATCCCAGCGACCTGTAGCTAACGTGTGTGGTGTGTATTTGAATCGTCTACTTCTTTCTTCCGTATCATCTCAAATACGTGCCGTGAGGGCCCTCCCGTAAGGCCGTGTCTTCGTTCCCGTTTTACAATGTTGCAAAATAAATCTGCCGTGGAACATATTTCATTCAGCTCATGGCAGGCAGCACAACGTACGTCACTCGCAATCGGGGTGGATGATGTAACTTGGGTTGCCTCTCTTAGGACGCATGAATTGTTCCCCTTATTTTGGCCACTCTGTAACTTTGTCCGATTCAAATGGTTCCCAGTCACTAATGAGATTGTAGGTTAACCTGTAGCCTGTTTTCATTCCTTTGTTTAAATATGATCTACTTAAGACTTTGACTTACACTACTGTTTACTGAGGCGATGCGAAAAATTCCTTAGACTGCTGATCCCGTCATTCTTAAAGGAGATACGATTTCGTACACTTTTTAATACAATGTCAATCATATTGGGGGCGTCTAACAGTCTTCATTGGTGGCTAGTCTTCTTAATAAATACTGAAAACAATAAAAAGTCCGGCATTATAAGAAACGGCGAAGTTTACGCTGTCGATAGACTGTGTTAAGTGCACCTGTACAGTCGATACTTTTGCATTACTGCAGACATGTCCAGGAAGGTAATAGTGAAGCGTCTTGGGAGTATCTCATCTACATGACTACTCTGCAATTCACAATTAAGTGCCTGGCAGAGGGTTCATCGAACCACCTTTAAGCAACTTCACTTCTGTTCTACGCTCGGAGACAGGGCGGGAAAAACGTGCTAGTTCTAATTTCTCTTATTTTATTATGAGGATGTGCGCCAGCAAAATATTTTCACACTGTGAGGAAAATAAATAATAATGTCGTGTGACGAGGGCATCCCGTCAGGTAGAGCGTTCGCCTGGTGCAAGTCTTCCGATTTGACGCCACTTCGGCGACTTGCGCGTCAATAGGGATGAAATGATGATGATTAAGTAGGACAACACAACACCCAGTCCCTGAGCGGAGAAAATCTCCGACCCAGCCGGGTGTCGAACCCGGGCCCTTTGGAATGACAGTCTGTTGCGCTGACCCCCTTTTTTTTTAAATTCTCATTTTGTTCGCTTTTGTTCCCTGCATCTGCTCGGGGTGGACGTAGTAATACATCCGTTTAAGTTCGTTGTTGATTGAGTAACTCACTTTTTTGTTACAGAGGGTAGCTAACCCTGTGACCGAACACGCTGAGTTACCGTGCTGGCACCACTCAGTTACCGGGGACTCACACACACACTGTGAGGAGAAAGTTGATGATTGAAATTTCAAGAGAAGGCCCTGGCACAGAGAAAAACGCTTTCGTTTTATTGACTGGCGCCCCAATTTTTTATTTCGCGAAGCAGAAGAGCAGCCCGGCTTTTAACTCCACCAAGTTGACCTTCGTATCAGTTTTACTGGAGAAGGAGGTGTCTTTCTGCTGGGTATTAGGATACGTGGATATTGCGGGGAACGAAAGGGTGGGAATCTCTTCGTTCAGTGTGCCATCCCTCTGCATGCTATCACCACGCTGTTGAAGTGCAGTCATGCGTCGGTGGGAGGATGAGTGGCTTGAAGTGACAGGCAATAAGCTCCGTGTCTTTTAGTCCAAAGCTCGGCCGTCGAGTTCTTCCTTTCAGCCACGTCGACGGGACGAGGTCCTTCCTACCAGTTTTTGTATCGGCCACAGCCCTAAGACGCATGGGTTCTTACTCCGGCGCACAGATCACTGTGCGCTACATTTTATCCAACCGTATTTTATTTTCCGATCGGCAGGCCGCGGCGGATTTGTTGACGCATCTGTCCTCTATTTTAAGTAACGTTCACACGATTGTGGTTCAAGTTTTAAAGTTTTGCGAATTGTCCAGATCTTTCCCAAGATTTTAGAGAGATGGTTTTAATATGATAACAGGGTGACTGCCTCTTCCGTATGTTTTGTAAATAGTCAGCCTCTATCTGTGCCTTTCTGTTAGCTCCTTTCTCGTTTTACTTGTGCTATAATCTCAGGTACAGCTACTTTTACCTTTTCTCCATTGTTTTACCTAACGCGAGATAGTGTGATTTTGTGATCGATTCGAGTGCATGAGCGTCGAAAAATTTCTACCTCTTAGTGACATTCATTTGTTTTAATGAGCGTAAGGGCACTGATAACCTCGCTGTTAAGCGTGCATAAGCCCCACACTCCCACACTCCCACACACACACACACACACACACACACACGCACACACACACACACACACACACAGTTTAGTACTACAAAGCAGTATTCATAATTTTTTGTTGCGTCTCGAGTTGTATAAAGTGGATACCGGATGACCATTTTACTACAAAGAATGAAAACTCTATGGATTAATTTAGCACACTTTTATTTACAATAATTGTATCTAACCAAGTTGGCAAATGTAAACACACTTACCGATAAAAAATATCCAGATTTCCCTACGTAATGCTGAATGGGGCAGTAGATATCAAGAGAGGCAGACCCGCCAGTTCAAAAGGAGGCGGAGAGTAATTCGTTGTGATTAGAGGAGCAAAAACAGGAGATTGGATCGGTAACGAGAGCTCAGCGTCTTCAACTGCCGACCAGACAATGGCTGTCACCTGAGTAAGATATCCAAGCTGAGCTTTCTGACAGCCAAATTGTCAGCTTACGGTCTGCAAGGATACATGGCCGGGACACATCCAAGAGTAGGCCATACATGATGATGACGAGGCGCATCATGAGACATTATCCAACAACCTATCGGAGGTAGGAGAGAGATAAGCCTCGAAAACGATCAGGAAGGATTTTCTGAGAAGCTGGCAGCCATCTTCCAATCTCTTCAAATTTGGGAGCACGGCAGTACAGCCCCTGTGAATCCTGAGTTATTCTTCACCGCCCCAGGGGCTTAATATCCGGGAAAATGACACCTAGTTTCGTCGAAATAAGTACAGCAGTGTAGTTTAATGTAGAATATAGTTCAGTACAGTGTAACGTAGGGTTTGGTTGTGTAGTGAACTCTTGGGCTACACATCACAAAATTTGTAATATAGTACTGCAATATAGTACAGCAGCCCATGCGAATATGCTATAGATGATTTTGGGGGGCCCTACTCAACACGATGAAGGATCCCTACGGCCTCACACGACTAGTGCCCGAAAGGACAGATATTGTTCACTTCGGAGCACCATGCAGCCACTGTCGTACCTTGAGCCAGGAAATGGGCTTCTTTGCTGCAACGCAAGTATCAGAGGTTCTACAAGCTTGGAGCAGCACGAACTGTCAGCACAACTGCCATTGTTGCTTCTTCCCTATACTCGGCAGCAGAGACAGATGTGCCGGAAGCGGTGCGTCCGACTACAACACTGGACACAGGAGTGGCACCATGTTGTCATCTCAGACGAGACCTGGTTCTCTGTAAAGCGTTACGATGGATATATACACTGACGTGACGAAAGTCATAGGATACCGGTAGGCACATATATGATAGCGACAGTATCGCTTACGCAAGACATAAAAAGACAATGCACTGCCGGAGCTGTAATTTTTACTCAGGTGATTCATGTGGAACGTGACTATGACCGCACGACGGGAGTTAACACACTTCGAACGTGGAACGGTAGTTGGAGCTAGACCCATGGGGCATTCCATTTCGGAAATTCAAAGGGAGTCAAATACACCGAGATCCACAGTGTCGAGAGAGTACTGACAATACAAAATTTCAGGCGTTATCTCCCACCGAGGACAAGGCAGTGGCTGGCGGCCTTCACGTAATGACCAAGAGCTGCGGCATTTGTGTAGGGTTTCAGTGCTAACAGACAAGCCACACTGTGTGAAATAACCGCAAAAATAAATGTAGTAGTTAACGACGAACGTATCCGTTAGGACATAGCGTGCCATGCCTCTCCCGGACTCGAGACCATATCGGTTGGACCCTATACGACTGGAAACAGTGGCCTGCTCAGATAAGTTGGTAAGACCTTCTGGAAGGGTTCGATTGTGTTGCGAGACGCCACGACGCCACGGACGCAATCCTCTGGTCCGGCTGAACCGATCACTGAGTGGAAATCGTTATGTTCGGCTACTTGGAGACAACGTGCAGCCATTGATGGACTTCGTGTTCCGAGTCAACAATGGAATTTTGTCAATGTGCCATGTCGCCGGGCCACAATTCTTCTCGACTGGCTTGAAGAACATTCTGGACAATTCGGGCGAATGGTTTGGCTAGCCAAACCGCCGACATCAATGTCATCGAACATTTATGGAATATAATCGAGAGGTCAGTTCCTGCAATAAATCCTGGAACGGCAACATTTTCGCAATTACACACGTCTGTAGAGGCAGCATGGCTCAGTATTTCTGCAGGGAACTACCAACGACTTGATAAGTCCATGCCACGCCGAGTTGGTGCAAAAAATGACTCTGAGCACTATGAGACTTAACTGCTGAGGTTATCAGTCCCCTAGAACTTAGAACTACTTAAACCTTACTAACTTAAGGACATCAAAAACATCCATGCCCGAGGCTGGATTCGAACCTGCGACCGTAGCGGTCGCGCGGTTCCAGACTGAAGCGCCTAGAACCGCTCGGCCACTCAGGCCGAGAACTGCTGCACTTAACCGGGCTAAAGGATGTCCGACTCGATGTTAGGACATATTCCATGACTTTTTTCACGTCGTTGTATATCTGTGGAGACTCCGAGGTGAATGAAAGTCACCACATTGTTTTCGTCACCGTCATACACGTTCAATACTTGGAATCACGGTCTGCTATGCCACTGCGTACCCAACACGATCACCTCTAAGTCTCATAGCTGTTAATTTGGACATCGGCCTTCATACTTGTGACGTATTATGGAGGTGAATGTGGGTCTACCATGACTCCATGACATTATCTTTGAACAAGATAGCGCAGGAATACGTTAGCCGTGCTGCCTTGATTACCTCAATACGGACGCCGTTCGAATGTTGAGCTAACCGGATGTCCTCCAGACGTCATACCCACTTAAAACAATTATGCGCTATCAAGAGATTGGTACGCCTTCACTCGCCATACCCTACGAATCATCATATCTGGCACAGGTTTAAAGCGGCATGGAATGACGTACCTGTTTCTGTCTTCAATCGATGCCCAGCCAGGTTACAGCCATCCTTGCCTTCAGAGAGTGAAAATGCCCCTTTCTACAGTGGGATTTTCCCTTGTCAAATGTTTTAAATAGTACTAAGGTGAAACTTTTAATCGTGCCAACACTAAAAAGTGAAATCAGTGAAACACTAATGTAACTATTAGAAAAATATGGCAACTTGAATTTTTAACGAAATGGTCTGCAACAAAAATTATTCCGTTGAAAAGAAAAATCCCCACATTTTAGTTAAGCAGTGCGGAATTCAACCCGCTAGTGGTAGAATTATTTCTGAACTTAGCCGTCTGAAAGGAATTTTTATTCGGTTAAACGACGTGATGTTCTCTACCGTTGTTATCTTCATAATGTAATGTTAAATACCTCTTACTGCACTAGGTTCATAAGGACAATAGGTCTTCAATGATTGTATACCACGGCAAGGCATGGCAAGGCAAGGCAAGGATGGCTGTAACCCTGCTGTGCATCGATTGAAGACCGAAACAGGTACATCATTTCATGCTGCTTTAAACCTGTGCCAGTTATGATGAATCGTAGGGATGATGAGTGAAGGCGTGCCAATCTCTTCATATTGCATGGGGTTCATTTTAATGAAGCTGGACATAGAACTGTATGTCAAAGTGAAAAAATTGGTACTTCTACAAAGTGTGGGAAACGACTTGAAAAATACTACACCTTACACGTTGATAATGAAATGAAACAGGGCATACTCCATTTGGAACTTTTAGAAAAAAAAAAACAAATTGCATGTTATGTATTGAAAGAAAGATGAATTTTTCCTGTAGTGTACTTACCAGTAATTATTTTGTTGTCCTGTCCTGCGATGCTGGCAACCTGCAAAAGAAAAGATTCCCTATTAACACACACAAATGTAAATATTTAGGTGCACGTAAGTGCATTTATTGCAACACAGATGCTGAAATATTCATTTTGTCTATTTGTGTCCAGTAGACTAGGGTGGCTCTTAAATGGCGCTTTGTCTTAAGAAAAATTTTACTTGCACTAAACTTCGAAGGGACTCTTACGTCAGTAGGATAAAACCTAAGAAGAAAACATAAAAAAAAACCTTCATAAATATTTCATTTATTGCAGGTTTTTACTTCAGTGTCCTTAATGGAATATGTCTTATCATCACAAATTGCACTGAACACATGACGAGACGGGTCAGGGGTCCCAAGACAAGCAGAGATGTAGTTAAAACCCAGAGCTGACTGCGATGAGATATTTGGGGAAAATTTAAAGGTATATCCAAAGGTTAGGCTAGTGATAAATGGAAGTGCTGTACTTTTGGATTTCCAGAATGCTGCGCTAACGACAGGATTGTAACTTGTGTTAACCAGTTTGATGTAAAAAGCATTCAAAGTTACTCAGATATTTTTATTTAATTGATGACCGGTTTCGCACATCAGAACCGATTTTCAAGCCATCCAGACAGATAACCTCTCCTGCGTGCTATCACGGATTACACCGTTTTTTCCCTGTTTTGATAGTTTGAGAATTGGTTATAATACCCGAAACCGGTCATGAGCTAAACAAAAAGAACTGAATTTTACAACTTCGCTCGTTTGCTACATTAAAAACTGCTTGATCTGTCAGCAATAAACCCAAATCCGAAGGGGCAGAAATTGAATCAGAATGAGAAATCGTCAAAACTCAGTATGAAGGATGAGCATAAAACTGTTATCACGCACTTCTAGCGATAACTGGACTCACCTCCTGGTGTAATCAAAGTTCACGACTAGATACGTTCCCCAATGATATTGGTATCATTGGAGGAGATTTTAAGTATCCAACAATCAACTGGGAAAATTACAGTTCAGTAGGTGGTGGGCGTGGGAAGACGTCCTGCAAAACATTACTACAGGAATTCTCTGAGAATTACCCGAAATAGATTATTCGAAGGCCCACTCATTTTAGAAATATTTATAATCTAATAACAACAAACAGACTTAAACCGCTTGAGGATGTACACATAGAAACTGGTAAAAGTAATCATGAGCAGTTGTAGCAACAACGATACTAAAGTACAAAGTTCATATAAAACAAGTACGCCGGCCGCGGTGGCCGAGCGGTTCTAGGCGCCTCAGTCCAGAACGGCGCGACTGCTACGGTCACAGGTTTGAATCCTGCCTCGGGCGTGGATGTGTGTGATGTTCTTAGGTTAGTTAGGTTTAAGTAATTCTAAGTTCTAGGGCACTGATGACCTCAGATGTTAAGTCCCATAGTGCTCAGAGCCATTTGAACCATTTTTGAAAACAAGTAGAACGGTCTATATGTTCAACAAACTAGACAAGGAGGCACTCGTATCCTATCTCAATAAGGTACAAGAACCATTTAGCTCTGGAGAGAAGCATGTAGAGGAACTACGTCACAGGTTTAGAAGAATAGTTGACTATGCACTTGAGAATGTTTACGTAGTAGAATGGTTTATGATGGAGGGACGTACCGTGCTATACAGTCAGCGTAAAGAAAATAGTAACAAAACAGAGACTACTACTTACCAGATGCAAAACAAAGCATAGGACTATACATAGAGAGATGTGAAACTCAACTAGAAATTTTCTTACGTGCCACGCCGAAATGCATGAATCAAGGCAGTCAGTTACTGATTTCCGAAATCCATTAGATTCAGTAACAAACTAGCATTTAATATCGGAAGTAAGATCCTATGAGGTATTTAACGAAGTTTGGAACTGAGGAGTTTATGGAAGGAAGGATGCAGCATGATGTCGTGAATGGAAAATCATCAAAAGATGTAGAACTACCCGGAACGTCATCTGTGCTCCATGGAAGTGTATTGAGACCGTTCCTATTCATGTGGTGTATTAATGACGATGTAGACTATATTGACTTAATAGCTACATCAGACTTTTCGCAGTATGAAGTACTGACTGTGAAAACCTGTACAAACGCTCAGTGAGATGTTGATAAGATTTCGAAGTGATGCAAATATGGCAACTTACTTTAAATGTACAAACTGTGCAGTTCACCAAACGAAAAAACCGCAGTACTCCGTGACTACAGTACAACGAGTCATAGTTGGAATCGGCCAGCAGAAAAAATATCTGAGTTTTATAATTTGTAGGGTATGAAGCAGAACGATCACGTAGGCTCAGTCATAGATGATGCAGGTGGCAGACTTCGGCTCATTAGTAGAATTCTAGGGAAATGTATTGTCTAAAAGTGGAAACAGCTTACATCTCGTTCGTGCGACACATATTAGAACACTGCTCCAGTGTGTAGGACGTGAACTAAATAGTACTACCAGAGGGTGCTGAAAATATTCAGAGGAGGGCAGCGTGAATGATCACATATTTGTCTGACACATGGGAGAGTGCCACAGCTATGCCACAGAAACAAGACGTCAGACATTTGAAGATGTGAGGACTATTCGCAAAATGAGGTCCCATCGGTTGCGAAATGGAAACCGCTGTGAAAATCAAAACTGTTTTATTTTCAGCAGTTAGATACACCTTACAGCTACTTCTGTACATAGTCGCCGCTCTCAGTCATTTGTCATAGCGTTGTACTAGCTTTCCAATACCCTCGTCATAGAAAGCATCTGACTGTGCTTTCCACCAATTCTCTACGCTGGCCTCCAGCCTATTGTCTGCACCAGAATACTGTCTTCACAGCCAGCTATTCGTGTGAACAGAGGTGAAACTCAGAAGCAGCTAGTTATGGGCTGTATTGGGTGATCAAAAACTTCGCATCGAAAACGCTGCAAGAGCATCTTCATAGCCCCAGCAAAGTGCGGCCGAGAATCAGGGAAAGGAAAAGCATGACGTTATGTTATGTGGGCTGCATGACATCAGGTGAAATCTCTCACCGGGCCCTCATACTTGGTGGGAGACGCTATTTTCTAGGCATTTTTCCGCACTCACACTGAGCTCAGAACTGAAAAGAGTGATGTGTCATGACTGGACCATTAGAGATGCTACAAAACACATCTGTGCAGAGCAACATCGCATTGTCACTACGGTTTCCATTTTGTGCCCTGACAGATGTTACATCCCGAACAGCAGTCGCAAATGCAAACTATCTCAAGTAATCCTACTAACAAAGTTTAAATGATAAATCTGAGAACCTGAGAGACAGGTCCCTTCTTTTTATCTACATCTACATCTTCATGGATACTGTGCAAATCACATTTATGTGCCTGGCAGTGGGTTCATTGAACCACCTTCACAATTTCTACTATTCCAATCTCGTATAGCGCGCGGATAGAATGAACACCTATATCTTTCCATACGAGCTCTGATTTCCCTTCTTTTATCGTGGTGATCGTTCCTCCCTATGTAGGTCGGTGTCAACAAAATATTTTCGCATTCGGAGGTGAAAGTTCGTGATTGAAATTTCGTGAGAAGATTCCATCGCAACGAAAAACGCCTTTCTTTGAATCATGTCCAGCCCAAATCCTGTATCATTTCTGCGACACACTCTCTCATATTTCGCGATAATACAAAACGTGCTGCCTTTCTTTGAACTTTTTCGATGTAATCCGTCAGTCTTGTCTGGTAACGATCCCACACCACGCAGCAGTATTCTTAAACAGGATGGACAAGCGTAGTTTAGGCAGTCTCTTTAGTAGGTATGTTACGTTTTCTAAGTGTCCTGCCAATAAAACGGAGTCTTTGGTTAGCCTTCCCCACGACATTTTCTATGTGTTCCTTCAAATTTAAGTTGTTCGTAATTGTAATACCTACGTATTTAGTTGAATTTACGGCTTTTAGATTGGACTGATTATTGTGTAACCGAAGTTTAACGAGTTCTTTTTAGCACTCATGTGGATGACCTCGCACTTATCGTTATTTAGGGGCAACTGCCGCTTTTCGCACCATTTAGATACCTTTTCTAAATCGTTTTCCAATTTGTTTTGATCTTCTGATAACTTTATTAGTCGATAAACGACAGCGTCATTTCCAAACAACCGAAGACGGCTGCTCAGACTGTCTCCCAAATCATTTATACAGATAAGGAACAGCAAAGGGCCTATAACACTACCTTAGGGAACGCCTGAAATCACTTCTGTTTTACTCTATGCCTTTCCGTCAGTTACTACTAACTGTGACCTCTCTGACAGGAAATCGCAAATCCAGTCACATAACTGAGACGATATTCCATAAGCACGCAATTTTACTACGAGTCGCTTGTGTGGTAGAGTGTCAAAAGGCTTCTGAAAATCCAGAAATACGGAATCGTTCTGAAATCCCTTGTCAATACCACTCAACACTTCATGTGAATGAAACGCTAGTTGCGTTTCACAGGAACGGTGTTCTCTAAACCCATGTTGACTGTGTGACAATAGACCGTTTTCTTCGAGGTAATTCATTATGTTCGAACACAATATATGTTCCAGAATCCTGCTGCATATCGACGTTAACGATATGGGCCTGTAGTTTAGCGGAATACTCCTACTACCTTTCGTGAATACTGGTTTTATGATTGTTCAGTATGGAGCTAATGTATCAGCATACTCCGAAAGGAACCTAATTGGTATACATCTGGACCTGAAGAGTTGCTTTTATTAAGTGATTTAACGTTAATGGTTTTCTTATACAGTTAGCAAGCGTATATTTCTGTCCTGCATGGTGTAGGTAGAAACTGTTTATAATTATTCACTAGGGTGGATACACCAAACGACAGATAAAAGAACACATGTTTCCGTACATCCCCAACAGATCAAGTTCACAAAGTACACGAAGCCCTAGCGAATCCCGGATGTAGCGGAGTCGGCGTAGCAATACAACAGTTCCAAATCATTAACCACCCGAGGCTGGATACAAACTAAGTCATTGTAGCCATGCAGTGGCGTGATACGAACAGCTGCAAAGTACAACAAGGAGTGAGCCAAACACTAGCCCTGGCCAGAAGCTCAGCGGCAGTCATCTTCCACACAATACAATCCATCTCTAAAGATACCGAGGAGTTGCAGCCCCACTGAAGGTGACTGACCCCTTCACAGTAAGGCGTAACTGCAACTTTTGCTCTGGTACACAGAATGGAACCAGCAGGGACCGTTCAAAACCATTTGAAATATTTTGAACATGATTACAAGCAGGAAGAGTGTTTATGCTTTAGCAGACCTCCAGTTTTGCAAACTATTACGCCGTGGTCAAAGAGGTTGGGGAAGGGTGAGGTTACATTGACCACTGATGCATGCACGAATAAAACGGCTAAGATCCACTATTGGGCAACAGGCTTGGAGCCACCTTGGCAACTTTGTTGAGCACTTTGAAAGTTTCCATGGGCAGTGACCTTGACATGCATTCAGTTGTGTGGTGCTGTGGTGCTGCTCTTGCGCCTGAGGGTAGGCAACATCTTCGATACCTCTTAGATTCTTCATGCCTACAAGAAGGCAGTGGAGCACTACTCAGCTGAATAGGTGTTGAAGTCTCTGTACATGAACACTGTTTTAAAGTGATCAGTAAAGGTGCACAAGTATCACTGAGGATGTTGTCACATTGGGGGTCTTGGAGGGGCTCTTTGCCTGAAGTCATATGTGATTTCACCCCAACTCAGTATTGCCAGCAGTGGCACCACTGTGTCATATGTGCTGATGATAGTCATCAAGGGTAATGCAGAATGACGATTCATCAGTGAACACAATGCAACGCCATTCACCCCAGTCATGACTCTATTCGCCGGCCGGGGTGGCCGAGCGGTTCTAGGCGCTACAGTCTGGAACCGCGAGACCGCTACCGTCGCAGGTTCGAATCCTGCCTTGACCATGGATGTCTGTGATGTCCTTAGGTTAGTTTGGTTTAAGCAGTTCTAAGTTCTAGGGGACTGATGACTTCAGAAGTTAAGTCCCATAGTGCTCAGAGCCATTTGAACCATTTTTGAACCATGACACTATGCCAGACACAGCTGTTTGTGTTGTGATGTTAACTGCAGCTGTGTATGGGTTGGTAATTCACTAGTGCGACTACTGTTAGATATGACACACAACGTTGCAGGGAGTGCATTATTTGTTCTCAAGTGGCAAGCACAGATGTGAACACTTTATGATGTACTTGGTGCACAACACAGCGATCATCCCTTTTGGTGGTCAGTTATGGTCGACTAGAACCTTGATGAAGAGTCTGCCTGCCATCCAACATGCAGTCCAGCTGGCCTAATGTTGACCCTCTCTGTTAGGTGCTGAAAGCAGTGCCTCACACGAGTTAGTTGCACCTATGTATCCTTCACTGTGATAATTCACTATCTGAAGATGTTCATGCCCCTTCTATAACCTACCAAAAAAGGTGTCTAATGAAGTTAGGTAGGCGTTCTGCCTATCACATAGAACTGCAATTCCAAAGATCTACGTATCCGCCAAAGATGTGTGTATTTATGAACGTAATTGACTTCTGACCATTCCTTCTGGGTGCTTCGCTTTTTCTGTCTGTTCGTTATTTTGTTGGGCAGGTTGATATGACGATGGTGATGCTCTGTGTCTGTAACTAGTCATTAATTAAAAAAAAGACAGCAGATCCTAGCGAAGATTAGTTGAACGCTCGCAATTCTTTACTCGTCATAGCCTTTTTGATGGCGGTACATACTTGCCTTCTGTCAGTCTTTGAAATGTTCAAATGGCTCTGAGCACTATAGGACTTAACGTCTATGGTCATCAGCCCCTAGAACTTCGAACTACTTAAACCTAACTAACCTAAGGACATCACACACATCCATGCCCGTGGCAGGATTCGAACCTGCGACCGTAGCGGTCACGCGGTTCCAGACTGAAGCGCCTAGAATCGCACAGCCACACCGGCCGGCCTTTGAAATGTCTTACCAAAGCAGATATGGACCTATTTCAACTAAGAATTTAGTTATAGCATTCACAAATCGAAGAGTGCAGGTGTTCTGAAGGGCGCGAAAGAGAGGCACATGTGATTTACTGAAGGCATTTAATTCACTTTAGCATCTTAGTTGGAGACCCTCTAGATAATACATAATGTCAGAGACAAACCATTGAAAGTTGGTCAGAAATATCAGCAGATTTGGATTCATTTCTGTAGAGTCATTGGAAGTATCAAGTGTGTAGTAAAATTATGTAATTGAGTGGCCTGCACTCTACAGACGTTTGAAATAATTGTTCAAATCATAGAAATATTTGGTTATGAAAAGCAACTCATTTCCATCATGTGCTCATCCTACTTCAATGATAAACCATTACTGCGGTGATAATATGCCAGTAATAAAGAGGAATCACAAAATGCAATGATTCAAATTTCTGTTTCTTGCTTAATTATAACATGCAATTTTCAAAAATTAAAAATGTACTAACATCCAACCTCTGCTTTACAATCCAGTGCAGATAGTTTTCAGGTAATCAACCCTAGGATGCTGTGTGAAAGCTGTTCACTTTCTCTGGTATATGTCGGGCAAATAATTTTCCTTGCATCAACAATTCCACTGGCAGGCAGGCTGATCAATGTTGGGAGAAACGTTTAACAGTGGCTTTCAATCGGAGAGCCGAGCTGAAATGAATTACCAATATGAATGTTTGTACTTTAAATATTCACTCGGACTCAGCATTCTGCAGTTCACACAGTAAACGGAACGCTGTATGCTATCACATCACTTCCAAGCCAATCGTGAATTATTAATGCCCATTCATTTTCATTCGAACAACTCTCACTGCAGAGCTGTTTTGAGTTAAATCGCTCAGATGATTTTTAAACAAAGGCTAGATTCCAGATTTTTTTCATCCAGACAATATTTTACCGTTATCGCCTTCAGAGAACCGAATTACACAACTCTCTCCTAGTTTCTCAAACTTCGTTGACTTTATCTGTTTACCTTGCTCATCTAGCAAGCTTACGAACCATACCGCAGATCATGGCGTAAGCACAGCATAGGAATGTAATTCCAGGAAGGAATTTTTTTCGACAACGACATGTGCTCTTCTGTTGAGCGTGTAAACGTAGGTAATGTTAGGTAATGATGGGAAAACTAAGGTTTGCTACGACGAGCATCGCTATAAAACCCAAAACAGGGAGTTCATTTTACGAAAGCAAACATCCAACCACATTTCCCAAGGCAGGAGCGAAATTAAATGATTTAACGTTTCTTAATACACGTTGTACCGTTGTATCTCTGGTAGAAAGAAGTGTTTATGTGAAAAATCAATAATCTTTAAGTTATGCTTACTACGTGAGGCGCCAACGAAGAAGTTATTTTCAGTTGTGCCTAAACCAAAAAGTTTAACTAACAGATTATGTGCGTTGCAAAAAGTATTTAAATTGTGAAAAGCGCTACAAGTAAGAAAAAGTAAGAAATTATTCTCCTACTTCGCCGAGATGTACAAGGTGTGCATAATTAAAGATCCAGGTTCAAAAGGCTGTAGAAAGAGAACCACTGCTCAAGTCCGAACGGCATGTCATTCACGCAAGAGGAAACGTCATAGGCGGCCGGGGTGGCCGAGCGGTTCTTGGCGCTTCGGTCAGTAACCGCGCGACCGCTACGGTCGCAGGTTCAAATCCTGCCTCGGGCATGGATGTGTGTGCCGTCCTTAGGTTAGTTAGGTTTAAGTAGTTCTAAGTTCTAGGGGACTGATGACCTCAGATGTTAAGACTCACAGTGCTCAGAGCCATTTGAACCATTTGAACCATTTGAAACATCATAGAGCAAAATTTGCCAATAGATGGCTCTTTAAACGTCATAATATGCACACCAGCAGACGCTCGGCTTAGGCTGTTGCTCAGTTTGCGTCGGAGACATCCAACATGACCGTCTCCATGGAGGATAGCTTTCGGCTGGTGAAGCTCTTTTACAAGAACGGTGACTGTGCGCCAGTGGCCCTGCAGAACTTCCGGACTCTCAAGGCTATGAAAAAAGACATGGAGAAAATGCTTACGAAATTCGAGAACACAGGTTCCTTTTAATTGCAGTGTGGCAAACAGAGGATAGCAGTTGATCAGACATTTCTGGAATATGCGGCCACAGCATTGCAGGATGGCTCTAGCAGTTGTGTGCAAACAGGCGGTTCACAGGACATGCCTGCGAGCACGGTGCGTAAAATCCTACGAAACATTCTGCATTCCTGCCCATACAAGGTCACCCATGTTCAAGACCTGCTTCCGGCTGACCCGCCAGCAAGACGCACTTTCGCTGTGTAATTTCTTGCTCATGTGGGTTGGAGGAGGAGGAGGATGAGATTATTGTTTAACGTCCCGTCGACAACGATGTCATTAGAGACGGAGCAGAATCTCGAATTAAGGAAGGAAACCGGCCGTGTCCTTTCAAAAGAACAATCCCGGAATTTTCTGAAGCGGTTTAGGGAAATCACTGTAAATCTAAAGCAGGATGCCCGGACGCGGGATTTAACTGTCACCCTTCAGAAGGCGAGTCCAGTGTGGTAGCCACTGCACCATCTCGTTCGGTCTGCTTGCATGGAAGACGAAAATTAATGACTATGGAACATACCATGGGCAGACGAAACCCATTTCCATCTCCAAAGACATATCAATACGCATAATAGCATAATATGGGCAACGGAAATGCCGCACGCACATCAACCGGTACCACTTCGGTTTATTGATAATTTTTACTTATGGACCGTCTGATAGCAACTGAATAAAGCACAACTTTAGTGTCATACGCATTTCACCTTTATTTTCTGCAAGGCATCATCAGTGACCTGGAATATGTACATTTGTTTGCTATTTACTTCACATTTTTGTCACTGTACCTATAGGTTATAAACAGTTCTGGTGGTTGGTATTTCCTATTAAGTAGTAATGTTTTGAACTGTACTTACAGGTTGCGTGCACATTTTCTTACATATTACGCTCCTGTTGTATTTTTGGTGTTGTTCTTCTTCTTATGAATGCCAATTTGCGGGTTCTTTCCCACATTCCACAGTACTATGAACTGAACGCTTGTTTCAATACAATGTTTTGGTTTCTGTTGCCGACTGTCAAATGTTTTTGCCAAGTTTCGAGTGTTATTGACAAACTTTCGAGGGTAATTATTGATCTGTGATCTGTTAGTGTATACGTTTGTGTGTGTGTTTGTGTATGTATGTGTGTGTGTGTGTGTGTGTGTTTGTGTGTGTGTGTGTGTGTGTGTGTGTGTGTGTGTTTTAGTGTGATAGAATTTTTTTGGGCTGTGTGTGTGTGTGTGTGTGTGTGTGTGTGTGTGTGTTTTTATGTTATCATTTCCTTTATTAAGTGTAGTAGGGAGCCTGTGCTGATGTGTGTTTGTTCATTTATCACATTTTTTTTTCTGCTATGGCTTTCTGGATGTGGAAGATTTCTTGCGTTTGTATAAGATGTTTCTCATGGTTGCTTATTCTCATTATTTTCGTTTCTTGTTCCATGTTTGAAGGATGATGGTTATGGTGTTTTAAATGTTCTGCATATGTGGAATGGTTTGTTTCATACTTCCAACATCTTATGTGTTCTTTGTATTGTGTTTCAAAATTCCTGCATGTCATGCCTATGTATACTGAATCACAACTTTGACATTCAAGTTTATATATTCCTGATTGTTGGAATTTGTCCTTCTTGGAAGCTGGCTGGGTTAGGTGTGATTGGAGGGTTTGCCCAGGCTTATATGCTATTTTGAAGCTCTGTCTCTTTAGGATGTTTGCAACTCTATGTGTTAGCTTTTGTGTGTAGGTCATGGTGTACCATATGGTTCTTTTCTTTTATATCACACCACAACAGACAGGCACGCACACACACACACACACACACATACACACACACACACACACACACACACACACACACACACACACACACACACACACATACAAACACATACACACAAATGCATACACGAACAGATCACAGATACTTCGATAATTACACTCGAAAGTTTGGCAAAAACATTGGATCTTTGGCAAAAACATTTGACAGTCGGCAACAGAAACCAAAACATTGCATTGAAACAAGCGTTCAGTTCATAGTGCTGTGAAATGTGGGAAAAAAACGCAAATTGGCATTCATAAGAAGAAAAACAATACCAAAAATGCAACAAGAGCGTAATATGTAAGAAATTGTCCACGCAACCTGTAAGTACAGTTCAAAACATTACTACTTAATTGGAAATACCAACCACCAGAACTATTTATAACCTATAGGTACAGTAACAAAAATGTAAATTAAACAGCAAACATATGTACATATTCAAGGGCACTGATGATGCCTTCCAAAAAATAAAGGCGAAACGCGTATGGCACTGAAATTGTGTTTTATTCAGTTGCTGTCAGACAGTCCATAAGTAAAAATTATCAATATACCGTAATATTACACGCAACTGAGGAAGACAGGACTACAAAAGTTGAAGATGTCGGTACTACTTCATTCTGCAAGCTGACTGTGTGCTGCGTGTTGACGGTATCGTTTATCATAGGGCCTTATTTTTTTTCTAAGTGATGAGTCCTGAGGGCCCTGTAACGTATACCGTCACTGGTGAAAGCCGTGACAGTCTTTCATGCACCATCGTCATTCTAGAACTTCGACAGAGAGGATGTGTGGGAAGGATCACTTTAATGCCAGGTGGCACATCTCCACACATTGCACAGCCTGTGTAATGGCTGTTGCAGAGGCATTTGGGAAACGCTGGAATTATCCGCCGCCGTTTCCCTACAGCCTGGCTGTTCAGAGAAACTGATCTTCAGCCGCGTGACTTCTGGCGGTCGGGTTATCTTAAAGATAAACGCGATTGCTCTTTTTATTACGGAAGTTTATTCGTCAAGATCGCATAAAAATACACTATGATTATTAGTGGTAATTTGTGGTAAGGTATTATGGGACCAAACTGCTGAGGTCATCGGTCCTTAAGCTTACGCCCTACTTAATCTAACTTAAACTAACTTACGCTAAGGACGACACACACACCCATGCCGGAGGGAGGACTCGAACCTCCGACGGGGGGAGCCGCGCGGACCGTGAAAATACGCTTAAGACGGCGTGGCTACCCCGTGTGGCGATTATTAGTTTTAGCCATGTTAAATTGTCATCTTCAGATGATTTGCACCGAAAAAATTTTTACACACTCAATCCATTGAGTCGACTATTCATATTAATCTGGAATATACTGTAAGAAAATTCCTTTGCAAGAAAGGACACAACATGAAAAGATTTTATACACTTCTTAATTATTTTATTTGTCTACTATTACTCTGCACTGGTCGCACAGCTATTCTCTTATTGTATGACGAGAGAGGGTACTGCAGAACATCACCTCTGTAACTTGTGTCCAATTAACATTAACAGTCGACGAAACTGATTGGCACTGTAAAACTTTTTCTATACAAATGATCTTCACATGGCTATTTATTTTTGCTGGAACTAATAACCATTGTGTATTTTTAGGCGACCCGGGAGAATAAACTTCTGCAGTAAGGAGGGCAACATTGTTTAGATTCTGAGATCCCCTCCAGTACAGCTGACAATGTCAGGTAATAGCTTATGTGAAAGATGTTGCGTTCAGTGCTCCAATTAGGAGCATAGCTGAACTGAAAGCACGCGTTGAGCATCGCACACTGAACGTGACCGCGAGACATCCCGATGTGTTGTGAAACGTGCTTTTCCTCGATCTCAGCTCGTGACAGATAACGGTGGACAGCGTACTGAACATGTCTTGCACCAGTCTCACGACAGTTAGAAACCGATGTCATTTTGTTTTTTATGCTTATTTTTACCCCCAAGACACTTAAAAACCTATCTTTGTGTTTTATAAGCGGTTTTGTGGCCTCAGCTAAATTGAAAAGCGATTTTTCCCGTCCGATGTAGAATGAGATTGCCGTGATGGATGGGCTTGTCTAACTAAAAGTGCCACTATGTTTGACTGCCGAATTTGTGCAGTCATTGACATTGAAGAGTGGGGATGGTGTAGTGTGCACCTCAGACCATAGTTATCGTATTGCGATTCACACGTCATTTGCAGCCTTGGCCATTTAGTTAAGAGGTTCACAGTGCAGTTTATTGGTAAAATCCTCATTAAAATTTTTGTCAGTTTATTTACTTGTTTATTTATTTGTTGTTCCATAACGTTTCCCCATGCGTCAATAATATCCATTCAAATTTGACGTCATTATGAGCAGTGTTCTCTTCGTACAGCGGATTTATAGCGGAACTTTAATTATAGACACCCCGTACTCACGAAACATTATTTTGGTGTTTCAAAGAACGAGCTGTAAACATACTGTCCAAAAGAGATCCATATTCAGATTACTTGCAAATAACTACAGAGAATATAATGTTGAACATATTTAATTTCAAGTATAAAAGCTAATAGAAAAATTAGCGATTCAGGGATTATGGTTGAATGCATGATTAAATATGCCCGTTCCTTGTCGAAGCAACAAACAAAATCGCCAGCTGGCATCAGCTTCAGGCAGGGACTACACAAAAGATTTTTCCTTTTCCTTTGTCACCAATTCTTCCTCAAATGAGGCCACGCTGCACACTATTACGTCATTAACGACGCACAATCAACGTTAAATATGAGAAAAGTTTCTGATGGACACGTGACAGAAGAGGCTGTGGTCAAGACGAGCTAGCACATGGCCGATCCATAACCTGCAATATTTGTCAATGTTTAATACATCTAAGAGATACCCATTATAGCGTAAGAGAGACCCGTTACACCGTAATTCCTCTGTTGCACCATATTTAAAAGAATTCTCTTGTCCTTTCTTTCTGAATTCCTTATCGTTTTGCATTCTTCCGTAAATAATTCGTGTCATTCTTTTACAACATGGACTTTTTAAACTGATGGTTCGATGGTGATGTCATCTGTCTGCTTGTGTGTGTTTTGTAATTGGAGTTATTACTTTCTTCGTGACGTCCGAATGTATTTCGCTTGTTACATATACCGACATGCACAATATTTTATAAATTATGACGAGAAGGCAAGTATTTGAAAATTATATTCGAGTATGGAAATAAAGGGCGAAACTTAAAGAAACTGTAATTCCCATTTAAGGGTAGGTATTTTAACTTGAAACTTCCTGGCAGATTAAAACTGTGTGCCGGACCGAGGCACGAACTCGGGACCTTTGCCATTCGCGGGAAATGTTCGCAAGAGAGCTTCTGTAAAGTTTGGAAGGTAGGAGACAAGATACTGGCAGAAGTAAAGCTGTGAGGACGGGGCGTGAGTCGTGCTTGGGTAGCTCAAACGGTAGAGCACTTGCCCGCGAAAGGCAAAGGTCCCGAGTTCGAGTTCGGTCCGGCACATAGTTTTAATCTGCCAGGAAGTTTCATATCACCGCACACTCCGCTGCAGAGTGAAAATCTCATTCTGTACTTTAACTTATCTTCGCAGACTGATCTAACTTGTTATGTAGTATGAGGTAGAAAAGAACTGGTTTCCCGTGACAACTTTTGAAGACACTTTTTTTTTTAGCTCTAGTGTCTCTCAACAAGCTTTCTTGAGTTACACCTTTCTTCCATCCATGTAGTCGATTTTAGTTATGCCTTTCCCGAAATCTCTAACCATTCCTTTAAAACTCTTCATCTAATGGTCGCGAGTTTTTAGCTCGGAACGTCTGCAGCAGTCTGTTCTATCGGTGGCGTAGACTTTCGATTATATCACTCGTTCAACACTCACTCGATGCGACATTTGTTAAGAAGGTGGCGGAGCTAATTGTAAACAGTGAGGGACTGCGTACGAGATAAAGGTAGTGTTACACGCAAGGAGTGGAAATTGAAACGTCACCACTCTATCAATATGGAGAACGTAGCCGTCTGAGCTGCAGCACACAGTAGTTACGTCAACAACAGTGTCCCATCAGCATGTTCACTAAGCCCAATAACAATTTCACAAAACGTTGTCACTCTACCGCAGCTGCAATGAGAACGTGAACCTTGAGAATTAGTATTTATGTTATAAGATATTGTATAAGCTGTAATTCTACAGATACAACGACTATAATAATAAAGCTTTCACTTTTCATAAGCAGCCTGATCTTGAAGACCGACACTGACATTACACGATAACACATTCATAGAAAACAACATAACACTTATTACAGTGATCAGTACATCCGTTAAATCTATTGGTGCTTGTGGAAATGAAATCTACCTGCGACAAAGTGTCTGTCATGCAGATGAGCCCAGAGAAAACGTAAGAGTTAAATGAGGAGTAAAAGGAGGTACTGAATCCATTTTGCAAATTCTTTGGAATGTGACCTTCTCGTCTTCATGATGAACATTTATTTAGAGAGACAGGAATGCATATCTGCTTCATTTATACAGCTATTAATGTCATTTATGATGGATTTCGAAACTTTAATTCATTTTCATGTGTAAACGGCGGGTCCTTAAACCACTGGTAACGTGCAGATGTGTATTTTCTCTACATGTAGCTTTACGTCTGCTTTCAGTCTCCTTTCACTATAAAAGTCAGTATGTGCACCATGTTACCCAGATTATGGCGCTGAAGTAGCACGCTACAAACCATGACAAAATGTAGCACATTATAAACCATGACAAAATTACGAACTTTTCGGGTAAGATAATCTTCTGGGCTCTTATTTGTAGCGCTTAACGACTTACTGAATATAGTGGACATGAGTGACACACTTCAGTTTACTTTGTAGACTTCAGTTTCTCCAGGAAAAAAAATTGAATATCGTTTGAGGTTATACGGCATAAAACTACTAATACTGATAGCTTCTCCTGCCATATTATACGCAGAAATATGTGGTTTATGTTACACGAAGTATATCAGATACCATTCATCGCTAAAGTTAAACAAACTGCAGTCCACATTATTATACAAACATCTGGTTCAGCTGGCTATTACCCATTACTCATAACAAAAAAAATGTTCGAGAAAGTGAGAAACTGAGTATACAAAAACAAAAATTGAGTCAACAAATTATAATCGTATACCAAAAGAGTGTTATTCCACACTTCGATTCGATGCATCAGAGTTGCAAAATCTTTCGGCCGCACCTCTGTCAATAGGCTGCCACGTAACGTGAAAACAAACATTGATGACATATCTCAAATTCTGGAATGTACAACAGTAAAATATGTTTCTTAAGCAGTCAAATATTCTGACTAAATTCAGAGAATACTTTTTTGGTATCTTCCTCTTATAAAACAGCTATTGCTACATACATAAACGGCAAAGGCACATTTTTGATGAAGTAATACTCCGTAAACATAAAGTATTCCGTAAATTAAACAAAAAATCTCCTTTACTTATTAAAAGTCTTCATGCGCAACAATTCGGAGAAAACAACTCTAAGCCAAACCTTGGACACTAGTTATGCTAATTTTAAAAATGTTGTAGATTTGAGCTGGTACTGAATATCCTGTGTAGCAATGAACACTAATCACACTTTCAACAACGTTAGTATTTACATGGGCCGAACAGTCCTGCTGGAGGAACATCCACAACTGAGTATTTAGCAAAGAATGAAAACACCGCTTCAGTTGTAAGGTTTTTTTTATTTTTCAGTGCTTAGACCACGACCTTTTCAGGCTGTTAAATGTCCACCATCATGTGTGATACTGAAAAACAACAAGAGGCCGATGCTAATTATAGTTTTTACAGGCACTAATACACATGAGAATTCAAAAATTAAGTACCATATAAATTTTTAGGAAACAGCAGCTGGGCTAGGTGCAGTAAAACATAAATGAATGCCAAAGTAACACCAGACAATACAACGGAAGACTGCCTGGGTAAAGAAGTATGGAATGAACACCAGGACACTTACATTTGGCCCTGCGACCCCGAGCGGCGCAGTGTAGAGAAAAGGACGCGAAGTACCACAGCTGACGATGGGCTGGTAATACCCCGTAACCAGTTGTGGTCTTAGTATTTAAAAATAAAAAAAAAACGTTGCAACTGAAATGGTATTTTCAATCCGTACTATTTACATGAGAGAGTTGTGCTGTGTAAAAGAGAACAGTTTATATGACCTATTGTGAAATATTGAGTCTTGGCCCTGTAATAACCTTCACTGATTATTTGTGTAGTACATAGAAAGCACACTGACTCGTAGGGGTATGCTTAACCGTCACCTGCTAGTAATTTTAACAAATGAGTGCAGCAGCCTGCAATGTCCAACTTACTGCTGATTCTCGTATAACAACGGTCAGCAATAGTTTCATGGGAAAATTGGCCAAACTAAATCAGATTTCGTCCAGTTAAGAATTCGGGGTTCCCTCACCTTGTGAAAGAACCAGTATTTCAATACCCAGACTCGTATTACGGTAGAAGAAGTTTCTAATTCGTCCGCCCACCACAGTTTACATTTTCCGTGCTTCTCTAAATACACTCCAGGCGAACAGCTCTTTACACCCGGCCGAGAGAAATGATACAGCCGCAAAATGATGAACTCGCATTCGAGATGATGGTGGTTGAATCACTTGGTCGGCCACCCACATATAGGTTCTACGTGGTTCTGTGAAAAGCAAAAGGCAAGTGAAATGCCAGGATGGTTGTTCTGAAAATGACACGGCTGACAAGCTCCCCCGTACTTGCTCTCCATGTATAATTAACTTGTCGTTACCGTTATTTCAAGCCCTTATCCCATATACAAGTTGCTGTTAGGGACAGTACATTCGACTGTGGTGAAACGCGTAAAAATTCGTACAAAGAGGTATGTTAATAGACAATTTCCTTCAGAGACAAATGTTCGTGTTCGTCGGTATGAAAAAATTTCAAGGGTATAAAATATCGAGTGAGATGACGTGCTGCACCGAACTGAGGCAGCAACTCGGCAAGAAATATCTCGCGATTTAGATTTTTTACTGTCAGATTTAGGGATACAAGTTGTAGGGTAGTGTTACTAGTTTCATTCTCATTGCTACACATACGACTAGTGGTTAAAATAAAACTCGTGTATTGCACCAGCATGCTCCCCACTCTTCCACCTCCTCCCCTCTCCCCACCCCCACTCCCCAAAAAAAGTGAATACATTCTGATGTCCCTAAAGGACTGCGAAACGTAAGTCTATACGCTTGACTAAAAATCTGTGGTTATAAAAATCTGAGTTATAATTAATCATGGCGAATGCCATGCTAAGGAGGGAGTGTTGGCTATTGTGTTTTTCCATTAAATGGAGGTTCTGATCGAGACCAATGAAAAAAATTGACTTTTACACATAATTTGGATCCTGAGATGTATAGATTATGCATGCAAAATGATTTTTTGGTTGTAAAAGTACTTCATAAACTACAGCGTGTTGAATGTATTAGTTCATTAAAATATTCGACCTGTATATACAAGTATCTGTCCAAATAAGATCTGCTTAAAAGAGGCATCGTGGCCTGTACGCATAATGACAACCAGAACTTCAACGCTTACATTTGGAACGCTGCGGAGCAAGGAACATCTACATCTACATCTACATCGTTACTCTGAAATTCACACTTAAGTGCATGTCAGAAAGTTCATCGAACCATTTTCATACTACTTCTCTACCATTCCACTCTGGAATGGCGCATTGGAAAAAGGAACAACTAAATCTTTCCGTTCGATCTCTGATTTCTCTTATTTTATTATAATGATCATTTCTCCCTACGTAGGTGGGTGTCAACAAAATATTTCGCATTCGGAAGAGAACGTTTGTGATTGAAATTTCGTAAATAGATCTCGGCGCAAAGAAAACCGCCTTTTTTTCAGTGACTACCACCCCAACTCGCGCATCATATCAGTAACACTCTCACCCCTGTTGCGCGATAACACGAACCGAGCTGCCCTTCTTTGCACTTTTTCGATGTCCTCCGTCATGCCTACCTGGTAAGGATCCCATTCCGTGCAGAAATATTCCAACAGAGGACGGACAAGTGTAATGTAGGCTGTCTCTTCATTGGGTTTGTAGCATCTTCTAAGTGTTCTGCCAACAAAGCGCAGTCTTTGTTTCACCTTCCCCACAATATTATCTATGTGGTCTTTCCAATTTAAGTTGCTCGTAATTGTAATTTTTAGGTATTTAGTCGAACTTACAGCCCTTAGATTTGTGCGATTTATCGTATACCCAAACTTTATAGGATTTCTTTTAGTACCCATGTGGATGACCTCGCACTTTTCTTTGTTTAGTGCTAATTACCACTTTTCGCACCATACAGAAATTATCTCTAGATCGTCTTGTAATTGGAATTCATCGTCTGATGAGTTTACTTGACGGTAAATTACAGCGTCATCTGCAAATAGTCTAAGGGGTCTGTTCAGATTATCACCTACATCATTTATCTAAAGCAGGAACATCAGAGGGGCTATGACACTACCTGGCGGAACGCCAGATATCACTTCTGTTCTACTCGATGATTTGCTGTCTATCACCATGTACTGTGCCCTCTCTGAGTTCGTTAAAAGAGCCCGGACTGAAAAATATACGGCACCAAACTCAGAACCAGGGTATGCTTAAGGAAGAGGATGGATTCCTGTATGGCTATGGAAAATTGACCGTGAGGTTTGAAACAACGTTTCTTTTTGTTACTACAAACTCTAAATGCGTTTTTTAAATTTTTAACAACGTTTTTTCAGCGCTCCAAGCACTCTAGCGACTCGCTAGATTAACCGATTCAATTCATTTTTTTAAATGAATGATAATTAAACTTACGAGGCCCTAGCTAGATTTTATTTATTATTCTAATCTTAAGTACTTGTTTTATACATTTGAACTTAGAAAAACATGCAAACAAAACTACGTTTTTGAGGTATTTTTGGAAACCTCATCGTGATGGGTTCCAAAATTCACTCTAATTTAAGAATTTTTTATTCCTATAGGTTTCATAAATAGCCACGACTCTGCGCAAGGCTTCACGCAATCTAGGATGCGCCGTGAGGCGCATACTTCGACAAGGCCTGCAGTCGCCATTTTTAGTTCGTTATGAAATAAAATATGTTTTCCGTACACGAACGTATACATAATAAAGTGGTAAAACTATCTTTTTTCTAAAAACAATTCTTATATGGAAAGAATTCTAAACTTCGTCCAGTTTTCGTGCCTCTTAGTGTCCGCACGTATATTAAAAGGGATGATTGAATATCAGTTGAGTTATATGGCATGGGTCCCAAACGACTGTGAAATTTTCGTTCGAAAGACCATGCAAATGGATTAAAAAGAACTGGGTTATACCTTTAAGTAGAGACTGTCTACGTCTGTTAAGTAATTTGAAAAGAAAATTGTGCCATTAGCTGTAAACGTTTTTGGTAATTCTCTGAGGGCTTGGATTGTTACAATCATCCTCAACAAGAGATACATTGTACATTAAACATACATTACCGTCATTATGAACCATACAAATGTAAAAGATATATACATTTCATAATAATTTGTCTTAAACAGTCGATATAAACACAAAGTGTCTTAGCACAATTACAGTAGTACACATTTCGTGGTATTACCACAGTTAAATTTCACTAAATAAAAAGTGCACTTGGAAAGTGCTCATTTATACTTCACTAGCAGACGTCTTCGCGATGCCCGTATGTACACTTGTCCTCTGCTTAAAAGTTTTGCTAGTGCAGTCCCTAATTCATAGATTCCTGCTGTACCTCATAGCTTTGGGTTGCACGAAAAGTGAAATGAAGCAAAGAGAGGCAGGGAGGGTGAGGAGACGTGTCGATAAAGTTGGCTCAAATGGCTCTGAGCACTATGGGACTTGACATCTGTGGTCATCAGTTCCCTAGGACTTAGAACTACTTAAACCTAAGGACATCACACACATCCATGCCCGAGACAGGATTCGAACCTGCGACCGTAGCGGTCACGCGGTTCCAGACTGAAGCCCCCAGAACCGCACGGCCACACCCGCTGGCTCGGTAAAGTTGTATCCTGGGAAAAGAAGGGACTGATATTTGTGTTCATTCAGTCTTATGAAGCTGTTGTACTGAGCGGCTGTAATTAAATATCGAAAGTACATTAGTTGTTTCCGTGTTTTTTTTCATTTACGATAATAGTGTGTTGGAAAATAGTTTCTAATGTAAATATAGTTCACTTTCTGTATGCAGTTTTGTGTTTGAGGAGGATCTATGGGACGTCGTAATATTCTTTAAAAATGTCTGGCAGGTTAATTTTCGCTGTCAAGAAGGCGAATTGTCATCACAGATTTGTGGTGTTCATTTAAATGTGTAGCTGATATTGTCTCCAATATATTGTATCCCAGAAGATGTACCTACTACCTTTGTAATAGAAGAGACTATATGGGCCGTGATCTTGTAAATATCTGGTTGCAGTTGTCAGAAATGACTAACTTTGTTTTATTATTTGATGTTAATGACGTGTGTTTTCAATTGGTTTTGCATTTTATAGGCTATCCCTCCCATGAAACTGAATTTTTAAATACCTTAAGTTTTTTTCTGTCTTTTACTAACAAGTGTATTGAATCGTTACTAAATTTATCTTCGTTTTCTTTTCCATAAGGTAATAAACGTCGGCCTGCTACCTTGCACTGAAATATGCTCATCACTGGTATAAAACAGAAAATTAAGTAACAAAATATACTGTGCCATTCTTCGATCCAGAAGGAGAAGGGTTTAACGTTAGTGTGATTTCCATTCCGATACATCCTGCCGTTAATTCACAGCCAAGTTTCCCATCCGAGTGAACGGAAGTCTGTGGAGGGAAATAGCTCAGGGCAGGCAAAAAGCTACCGCAACGGATCCGGCAGACAGCACGGACTGAAGAGGTTTGCGATGTTTTTTAATATCCGCAGAGGCGGAAGCAGCTCAAAAGCTAGGGGGCTTACACCAGCAACTAGCGAATGCGATGCGGATAGCATTTCCAGCATACTATTTCATCGAAAACTGACGTTATGAGGCCACGGCTGAATAAAGATACGTGATAATTCTTACAATAAAGTAAAAACGACAGGCAGTGTGGTTAATAATATTATTTTTTAAGAATAAATAACATCGTTGCTGGTTTTCGACAGACAGGTTCAGCGTCAAACAGTTGTTCACGTTTAAAATTGCATTAAATTTCCTGCTCATAGCTAATATTAGTAAAAAGACCTATAAAGCAGTTGAGGTAAAATGTAATTTTGCACGGGAACAGCCCAATAATTAAAGTGTCTGTTCGAAACTGACAACAGTGCTATTGGGCTTAATAACCGACATTAACATTGGCTGATTGCTGTTTTCCCTTTTTGGAGAAACTAATTGCATTTTTGTACAGACACGACATTACCATGACAGTATTCGACAAAACAGCGTTGAGCTTACGTCGCCAGATTCTGAAAATAGATGTTTATAAAAAAATTGTAAATCTAATCTAATAAAGCTTAACCTGAATATCAAAGACAACAAAAAATATCCGTCTCCCCAGTTAACACCAAGATTAATACTAGTCACAGTTTCTCTAACATAATTAAAGGAAAATGCGCTAAATCTACACAAGGTAACAGAAGTCATGAGATGACGATATGCACATATATACATGGCGGTAGTATCGCGTACAAAAGGTGTAAAAGGCCAGTGCATTGGCGGAACTGTCATATGTACTCAGGTGATTCACTGAAAAGGCCAAACGACGCGAATTAATGAACTGTAAACGCGGAACGGTAGTTGGAGCTACACGTGCGATATTCTCTTAGGTCATTCAGTATTCCGAGATCCATAGTGTCAGGCATTACCTCTCAACACGGACAACACAGCGTAAGTAGGCTGTTTAGGTTTTTATGTTGGTAGCGCCACGTAGCGCTCTGTATGAAAATCGCTGACTGCGCTGTGTGCAGTCTGTGGCTGGTTTGCATTGTTGGAATATTTGCTATTGTAGTGTTGGGCAGCTGGATGTGAACAGCGTGTAGCGTTGCGCAGTTGGAGGTGAGCCACCAGCAGTGGTGGATGTGGGGAGAGAGATGGCGGAGTTTTGAGAGCGGACGATCTGGACGTGTGTCCGTCAGAAAAACGAAATTTGTAAGGCCGGATGTCATGAACTTATATACATATATATTATGACTTTTGAACACTATTAAGGTAAATATATTGTTTGTTCTCCACCAAAATTTTTCATTTGCTAACTATGCCTATCAGTAGTTAGTGCCTTCAGTAGCTAGAATCTTTTATTTAGCTGGCAGTATTGGTGCACGCTGTATTGCAGTAGTCTGAGTAACGAAGATTTTTGTGAGGTAAATTATACATGAAAGGTATAGGTTATTGTTAATCAGGGCCATTCTTTTGTAGGGATTATTGAAAGTCAGATTTCGTTGCGCTAAAAATATTGTGTGTCAGTTTAGTGATGATCAGAATAAGTAGAGAGAGAAATGTTTGAGTACGTTCAGTTTTGTTCAGCTGTTTGAAAATCAAATAACGTAAGAGGTTTACCAGCACAGGGGACGTTTCAACAGTGCCCCGTGACGGCATTGACGTAACGAACGAGGGCAGCGACGTTTGTGTAGAGTTGTCGGCGCTAACATTCAAGCAACACTGCGTGAAATAATCGCAGAAATCATGCGGGACCCAAGACCAACGTATGCGTTAGGACAGTACGGCGAAATCTGCCGTTAATGGGATGTGGCAGCGCCAACAGCACGACATCGCCTGCAGCTCCTGTCTTGGCCTCGGGATCAAGTCGGTTGGACCGTAGACGACTGGAAAACCGTGGTCTCGTCAGATGAGCCCCGATTTCAGCTGGTAGGAGTTGATGGCAGGGTTCGAGTGTGGCGCAGACTACACGAAGCCATGGGCCCAAGTTGTCAACAAGTCACTGTGTAAGCTATTGGTGACTCCACAATGCTGTGGGCTGTGTTTACATGAAATGGACTGGGTCCTTTGGAAATGGTTATGTTCGGCTACTTGGAGACCATCTTCAATCATTCAGGGGCTTCATGTTCCCAAGCAACGATGAAATTTTTATGGGTGATAATGCCGGCCGCGGGGGCAGAGCTGTTCTAGTCGCTACAGTCTAGAACCGCGCGACCGTTACGGTGGCAGGTTCGAATCCTGCCTCGGGCATGGATGTGTGTGATGTCTTTAGGTTAGTTAGGTTTAAGTAGTTCTAGGGGACTGATGACCTCAGCAGTTAAGTCCCATAGTGCTCAGAGCCATTTGAACCATTTTTGGGTGGTAATGCGCCATGCTACTAAGTCGCAATTGCTCACGATTATTTTGAAGAACATTCTGGAGAGTTCGAGAGAATGATTAGGCCACTTAGATGACTCGGCATGAATCCCACAGAACATATATGAGATATAATCAAGAGTTCACTTCATGCACAAAATCCTGAACCAGCAACACTTTTGCAATAACGGACGGCTGTAGAGACAGTGCGCCTCAGTATTTCTGTAGCGGTTCTTCCAACGGCTTTGTGAGCCCATGACACAAAAGGAGGTCCGACACAATAATAGGAGGTGTCCCATAAGTTCTCTTATTTCACTGTAATCATCAATGTGAACAAGCGTCCAACGATGGACCTGTCAGTACCAAACAGCTCGTGGTGCAATTTGGTTCAACGAACAGCATTATTAACCGTGGTTGCTTCCTGTCTCTGTTTTATCGTAAAAATTAACGTCTAGTTCCCAGTACGCACATTCCATTGCTCAACATTTAGCGTAGGAGCGTCCGGACAAAATACACGAGTTCTATTTCTTTTTGTTTCTTTATTTCTTGTGGTGTTGATAGCCAACAGAAACAAGTGTGCTAACATTATTCACGTCTTGGGTTCCGACTTCAGTAGAAAGTCTAAGACCCTACGCTGTAGACAGGCGTTGATATACTTCAACGAGGACAGTTGAATATGTGTGCCCTGACCGGGACACGTACCCGGGATCTGCTGCTTACAAGGCTAACCGGCCATTGACCTTCTTCTTCTGTTCGGATGCACACCAGTTGCCCGTAGTCTTACGGGCTCGGTAAGATTGTCTGCCGCGAGTATTAGCGTAATGGGCAGGGGCACTACGAATGTAATGTGTGGACATTAAGTTGGGAATGTGGGTCTCACGGGGAGCGTGCAAGGGATAAGTCCCTGCAGTTGCACTATCCTCTGTGCCCTCGGTGGCTCAGATGGATAGCTGGCAATGTTCGGTCAGAGGGCTGCTCGCCCTCTGTAAAAAAAAAAAAAAAAAAAAAAAAAAAAAAAAAAAAAAAAAAAACTGCGTAAAGGAATCAACGATCAACTTGAATTGATGTCTTGTGACGTCCGCCCAGACCAAACGCAACGAACAACACCAAACAAAATGGAACAAAAAGAAAAAAAAAGATGGATAGAGCTTCTACCATGTAAGCAGGATATCCCGCGTTCGAGTCCCGGTCAGGGCACACATTTTCAACTGTCCCCGTTGATGTATATCAACGCCTGTCGACAGCGTAAGGCCTTGATTTAATTATCATTTCATTCTAGAGCGCTGCATGGTCACCGATGATACCATCTTCATATACCAACTAGATTAGTTTGAATCTTTTTCAGTCTGCAGCGTTATAAGCCTTCCGGAAAGTTCCTTAAGTAACAGATGCCACAAAAATTATTTTTTTAAATTAAACATATTTCTTTCTTACTGAAAGCGGTCAACTACAAATTGGTCACTATTACGCCTAGCAGTTTTAGTAGGATATTTCGACTGATTTTCCTATTCATCAATGATCAATTATTCATACCTTGCCTGCCTTCCATTAAGTTGTGCGATTTATGTGTGACCTAGTCTTTTAATTTCCTTTTTTCGTTATTGATGTCAGACAGCGTCACAAAATTGTTTTTGTTTCATCATGAGTTTGATTATAACAATGCATTATTTTACTAAATCACGGCTACCACTTATACAAGTAGTTCAATTACTCATGTGGTAGAACACTTACGACTTTAATCTTTCTTCCTTCCTTACTACGGTGCAAAGACTTTTAGTGACCTCCCATCTAACATAATGCAAGGAATTTGAAATACCTACAAAGGGTGAAGAAATTTAAAACGCAACTTATTTACGAGCCCTTCCATATTATCTAATTACATGGACTAAAGGATTTAAAATTATGATTAGGTGCACTCAATGTACACGTACTCATTATGAAGCTACATTACAAGTACAATAGCAGCTTATTGTAAATGGGCGGAACTAACTATTTTCTGCGAAAAATACCAGTGCAGTTCAGTAAATAATAACATATCGGAAGATAATCAGAAGTTACTTACTACAACCGAGGAAACACAAACTTTCTTCAATATCGAGTATTCTTGGTTAAATTTAGCTCATTCAAGAACAAACAGAACTACCCGTTGCAGAGGTAGTTTATTATTAACAACATCTGCAGATTAAGTCTATAAAAATTACTTATCTTTTGTTGATATATTACTTCACTTCTTCCAACCACTTCTTGACAAAGATATATGGAAAATCAATGAATGGAACAATGGAACGATCGGCTTTTAAAACCTAAGTTTCTAGTTCTCTGTTTAATTTTCAACCAGAAACGCAGTCGTCACTGCCAACTTAAGTACTCATATCGTTTCGCATTACAGTTTTGCTTGGCTAGCAGTTTTACTTGACTACTTAATGCAATAGACTCCAATGTTTTATTTTGACATATTGAACAATAGACTTTATTTCGTTGCAGATACTGCTGATATTTTTTTTTTGTCTGTCTAATCGAACTTCAACTCTCTTCCCGTCGGAAATGAAGTATGGCCCTTTTAGTAATGAAATACAGTGTCGCAATACAGAATTACGGCTGCAGGGAACTGCGATTCATGCGTCTCCGGGAAAAATGAAATTACAAATCATGAAATCGTTTCCAGGAACAATGCTGCCATCCACGTAGCGACAGCGGAGACCGTTGTACAAGAGGAAATTAATGTTCGACTACTCGTTCCCAGTATGTTGGAAATTCTACGTGGTACGAATACAATTATCTGGAGCGTTGGGCCTCTAGAGAGAAGGATATGTAGTAAACGAAATTGCAACTGAATTGCTTTTGCTTAAATGTCTTCATTAACAGCGGAATTACGCATTCGCAGACTAGTCCCCTTTCGATATTTACTGATAGCAGTTTGGTTAATGAGTGTGACCTGGAAAGTTAATTTGAAGAAAATACGAGTATAGTGGACACTGTTGCACTATTCCACAACTAGCAGATACTCGATCGTATTTGTGATTGGTGGAAACTAATAACTCGGTGTTTACATATCATTTTGGCACACAGGTCGGCGGTAATTCAGAGCACGTCCAACGCAAACAGTTACATAACCGCTCATTAGGTAATTGCAATCGCAGTTTCAATTTATGAATCATGTTGATCGCTATCGCGCACGATTTTAGTTTCCCTACAAACGTTTCTATAGAAATCTATGATTGGGAGATGTACAAGAGCAGTTTGGAGAGCATCATAAATTACAAAAATTCTATACTGTATCCAGTGTTCGTTGTCGTGACTCCAAGGCTCGAAAGCAGACACGTGAAGTGAAAGGACGCGAATCCACTTAGAAGGCGCTGAGAATAAAACCATTTCAGCCTCATAAAACAGAGTTAACAACTTATGACTAAGCTGCTTACACAAGTGAGACAGTCATTAGGTAAAAGTGAAAATAATCTGTCCGATTTTTAGTTGTCTATAGACTCCTACCCGAAACATGCGGAAAGGTTCCTCAACAAGTTTCTGTCTTATTGAATTTCTTACGTGCTGTGCATATCACATAACCCAGTAGTTCCTGGGGAACAATAATGTAACATTTCCTATAAATTTACTGTTTTATCTTGAGGATACATAGTTTGCCTCTGTTATTAGTTGAAAACAGTCTTGGTTGAAATTTTAGTGTTTTTATTTATCAACTACACGTTTAACCTTATTTAGGCAAAACTCGCACTTGACTAGAAAATGATATTGCGAGTTTGTCGCTTCAAATGTCGACGTATCTTTCACATTTTAATGTAAGTATAAAATGGAAATGGGAAAGAAGTTCACCCGCATTACGTCTTCCTTCCACGCTGTCCATCTTTCAAGTGTAATAATTTTACTATGGTATTTTTATAAAAAGAATTTTATTGTTAGAAGTTCTTGCTCCGTATGACACAGTATTGCGTGTTATAGGTGGCGTTCTTCATCTGAAATTATGGTCCTGTGTTAGTAATGTTCTCGTTCTAGTGATATATGATACATAATACCTGTTTAGGCGCAGCATCTGTGTGTTGTATTATACACACTGGTATTATACTGTAAATTTACCGCCTTATTTTGAATTTTTACTCGGCATAATTTTTGGGTAAATTAATGCACAGCTGCTGCTTCCAGTAATTCTATCTCATTAATGCTTTATGTGCATTATATTTATAAAGTTTTAGTGGCAATGTATATTTAGTTTCTCTCCCATGAGGCACCGCCTTATCGTAGCACTGTCCGTGTGGGCGGAAGAGTTTGTGTGTTCCAAGGAAGCTGAGAGCTATATCGGCGGTAGCGTAGCTACTGGCAGGTCCAACCTAGCCGGGCAGGTCTCAGCAGAGGAGCCACACAAAGTGTGCCTCACAACGACCCGTCTTATATCCTATATCCTATATATACTATTCCCTACCCTCTCCTCAGTTACCATTCCTTCTCTTTCTCTAATTACCTTAACACACCACTGCCTTGTGGTTGGTCTCGGGAGGGATGAAGGCTAAGGGAGAAAACCCTGAAAGAAAATCTGGAGTGGAGCCCCAAAGGCGGTTGGAAGGCGTACTACGTCCCCTTTCGGCAGCTCCTGCAACCGAAGTGATACCAGACGTATTGGCTTGCCTTTCCTCTGGATATTATCATTTAGGTCGAGAGGGAGACCGTGATGATTGGGCAACTCACATGTCTTCATATTTATCGCTCAGGCTTGTATCATCCTGGAGAGGACACTTCAGCGGCGTCCAAGGACTTCGGCACAACACGGGAAGAGGCAGTTACCGGTCATAAGCTCTGTCTGATTGGCGTAAGACTCGAGTGCCAGGGGCCACTTCCGACGGTGGGAGAGATCATTGCATCTCACTGGACAGCTACCGTCCGCCTCAAGCTGGGCAGCCCCCAGCCAATAAGGTGCTGTCCCACCACTATCCGCCTGCTTCGCGGGGTGTGTGAAGCTTAGAAGTAATCTTCGACAAACGGGTTGATATAGTACACCTACCAACAACAAAAATGAAATAATAAAGAAATCACTATTTCGTATTGCCACCTGGAATGTTAGGACAATGTGTCCAAGGTACATTGACGATGCCCAAGAGGTTGATTTCATCCGTAAGACTGCCGTAATTGACAGAGAGCTCCATCGTTTGAATGTAGACATTGCGGCACTGCAGGAGACGCGGCTTCCAGATGCGGGCTCTATCATGGAGGATAATTACATATTCTTCTGGCAGAGACTTCATGGCGTAGGATTTGCTGTTAAAAACGCCCTCCTGGACTGTACTGTGCCACCATCCGGTGGAACAGAGCGAATTATTGATTTGAAAATATGCTCCTAAAGTGGCACTGTCAACATCCTAAATGTGTACACTCCTACCTTATCATCCAGCATGGAAGAGAAGGATCTGTTTTATGACTTACTCAGTGACAGAATAGCCAAGGTACCTAGCACCGAGACACTGTATATTCTAGGGGACTTTAATGCTAGAGTTGGATCAGATAACGACATATGGCCGAATTGCCTGGGACATCATGGGGTGGGAAAAATGAATGAAAATGGCCAGAGACTGCTTGAAGTTTGCTGCTTTTAAGGACTCTGTATCACAAACACATATTTCCAGCTTAAGGATCAGCACAAGGTGTCTTGGAGACACCCGCGCTCTCATCACTGGCATCAAATTGACTTAGTCATAGCTAGGCGTACTGGTCTCAAAAATGTGCTACTGACACGAAGTTATCATAGTGCTGATTGCAACACAGACCACGCCCTAGTGGCGTGCACATTGAGGCTCACTCCTAAGAAATGTCACCACGCTAAACCGAGAGGTCATCCCCGTATCAACACAGATCATGTTCATGACACACAAAGAAAGCAGGATTTTGCCAGTAATTTTGAAAGTGCTTTCCCAGGAAACGTGCAAGCAGAAAGGAATGTTGATAAGAAATGGGCAAAACTCTGGGGTGCAATCTACAACTCAGCAGTACTGGCCTATGGAATAAAAGGAAAAAGAAATAAGGACTGGTACGAGCAAAATTTGGAAGAAATGGAACCAGTCACTGAGGCTAAACGGAAAGCCCTGCTTGCTTACAAAAGAAACCCAAATGAAAGAACTCGAGATGACCTACGAAAAGCAAAGAACAGGGCACAGCAAACATCCAGGAGATGCGCAAATAACTACTGGCTGAATTTATGTGTCGGTATACAGAAAGCGGCCGACTCTGGGAATGCTAAGGCAATGTACGATGGTATTAAGAAAGCAATTGGACCAACTGTCAGAAAAACAGCTCCTCTGAAGTCCAAGACAGGTGAAGTCATTACTGATGAAGGCAAACAAATGGAACGCTGGGTTGAACACTACCTCGAGTTGTATGCAGTCGAGAATGAAGTTAGCAAGGATGCATGTGACGCCATCAAACAAATGCCAGTTATGGAAGAACTAGATGCAATGCCTACTATGGAAGAACTTAGTAGAGAAATAGATTCTCTTGCTAATGGAAAGGCCCCAGGTGAAGATGGGATCCCTGCAGAGGTTATTAAGTACAACAAGTCTGTTATTCTCAAACATTTATATTCACTTATCACAACCAGCTGGGAAGAAGGTTATGTCCCGATGAGTATGCGGAATTCGAGGATAGTTACTCTATATAAACAGAAAGGGAACAGAAGTGACTGTAACAATTACCGAGGCATTTCATTACTAAGTGTAGCCGGGAAAGCTTATGCAAGAGTCATCCTAATGCGATTACAGATCTTAGCTTCCAGAATCTACCCAGAATCTCAGTGTGGCTTCAGGCCCGGCCGATCAACCGTAGATATGATCTTCTCCTTAAGACAGCTACAAGAGAAATGTCGTGAGCAGCAGAGGCCACTTTATATTGCTTTCATTGACCTTGTTAAAGCGTTTGATTTACTGAGCAGAAATGAGCTTTTCAAACTATTGCAGAAGATTGGATGCCCACCTAAACTACTGCAGATAATTGTCTCTTTCCATGAGAAAACACAAGCAACAATTTGCTTCAACGGTATAACATCAGAAGAATTCCCTGTTAATAGCGGTGTGAAACAGGGGTGTGTGTTAGCTCCTACATTGTTTGGGATTTTCTTTTCCCTTCTGCTCAGATTTGCCTTTGAAGACTGTGAGGAGGGAGTGTTTCTACATACGAGGTCTGATGGAAATCTTTTCAACATTGCCCGCCTCAAGGCCAAGACCAAAGTAAATACTGTGGTGTCACGGCCAGACACCACACTTGCTAGGTGGTAGCTTAAATCGGCCGCGGTCCATTTAGTACATGTCGGACCCGTGTGTCGCCACTGTGTGATCGCAGACCGAGCGCCACCACAATGCAGGTCTCGAGATACGATAGAGCACTCGTCCCAGTTGTACGGACGACATTGCTAGCGACAATACGGACGAAGCCTTCCTCTCATTTGCCGAGAGACAGTTAGAATAGCCTTCAGCTAAGTCCATGGCTACGACCTAGCAAGGCGCCAATTGTAACAGTGCATGTATCTTACGAGTCTCATTTGTATAGTCAAGAGAGATGTATCACAAGGAGTGATTAAAAGTTAAGTATATTCCAAAGCTACGTATTTTCTTTATAGCAGTCATAACGTATCCTGTTCCAGACTTGACGCCAGTCGGCGTGCGTGTACGCGTGCCTTTCGGCTCCCTTCTCAGTGTGGCGTAACTAGCTTGTTACGCCACAACAGATTGGCGACGAGAGAAGTGTTCTTTCTGATTGCTTACATTTACTTGTGTCATGGCTTCGCCAGATGTACTGTCCGAATTTTATCGCTTGTGGAATCAGCAGACGCAGGCGTTATTGGATGCCCTTGGACAGCTCGTCCAGGGTCAACGTGCCATTCAAACCGATGCGGCAGCCGCCGCTTCACCGCTACCGCAGCCACAACTCGCAGTTGCACCGCCTTTTAGGCACTACGGTCCAGCGCAAGAATCGTGGCCAGAATGGTCCCGACAGTTTGGCTTTCATCTAGCCACCTACAGAATTCAAGGTAATGAGCGGCAGCCGTTTTTGCTTTCTTGTGTCGGTGTGTCCACCTACCGTGTGATAGTGAAATTGTTGCCCTGACGCGATGTAGCAACTCTGTCCTACGAAGAAATTTTGTCTGCTTTAGATGCCTATTTCAAAGAAACAGTTAATGTAGTTGCAAAAAGGTATACGTTTTTTCGTACAAAACGTACGGCCGGTCAAACTAATAGGGAGTGGGTTGCAACTTTGCAAGGACTTACTAGGGACTGCGCCTTTGACTGTGACTGTGGCCTTTCTTATTCAGATACAATGGTGCGTGATGCTATAGCACAGAACGTTTCTGATGTTCGCATACGGGAGCAAATTTTGAAACTAGTTAATCCCTCCCTTCAACGAGTGATAGACATATTGGATAGGCAAGACATACTTGACTGTGCTCAGGAATCTTTTGAAACTTCGCCAGCCGTGTGTAACATTAACCGGCCCACCGGACGCGCTGCGCGGCCCGGTAACCTGCCCTCGCGCACTTCGATGCAGCTGCCGCCGCGCTCTAAACCAGGTGTGCCGCACCAGTGTCCAACTGCAGTGAAATCATGCCCGCGGTGTGCTACTAGACATTCGCGTGAACATTGCCCGTCACGCCAAGCTATTTGCTTTTTCTGTAATAGGAAAGGACATGTTCAAAGTGTTTGCCAGAAAAAGCTCAGATCAGACACTCACAACCATTCCAGGCCCTTTGCTTCGCGCCGGAATCGAACCAAAGACACTCAGGCTCGTGGACCTTCGCCCACGGACATTCATGTAGTTACTTCCAACCCGTCCAGTGCCACTTTCTCTAACAGTGACTGTGTTCGTCCCACAAAAAGTGTGCGTCGACGTCGCCGGAAATCGCGTCACTTAGCAAGTGATTCTGTACCAGTGTCTGTTCAAATTGCACAAAACAGTCGCTCTTGTCGTCAGCAGGACAATAAACTTTTTGTAGATTTGGACTTTAATGGCAAGGTCATACCATTCCAGCTCGATACCGGAGCTGCAGTTTCATTGCTCAATCACGACACGTACAAACAACTGGGCGCACCTCCGTTACGTGCCGCAAATGTTAAGTTACATAGTTATTCAGGACAGAATATACCTGTGTTAGGACAGTGCAGCCTTCTTGCCACATACAAGGGACAAACAAAACTTGTGTCATTTTACGTTCTTCGTTCTTCTTCTGCAGTGAACTTGTTTGGTTTAGATTTATTTCAGTTGTTTAACATGTCTATTGTAAATCAGGTCCTATCAGTGAATCAAACTGTGCCTTCAGACAGTGTTTCTCGTCTGTGTGAAGAATTTGCAGACATTTTTGCACCGGGCCTGGGTTGCGCTAAAAATTATGAAGCACATTTGGAACTGAAAGTAAACGCGCAACCGAAATTTTTCCGAGCGCGCAATGTTCCCCACGCATTGCGTGCTGAGGTCGCAAGAACATTAAACGATCTAGCATCACAGGGTGTAATTGAACGTGTGCAAGCTTCTCTCTGGGCCTCACCCTTAGTAATTTTGCCAAAACCTTCCAGAAAATTAAGACTTTGCGTGGACTTCTAGGCCACAGTGAATCCACAACTAGTGACTGCTACTTTTCCTTTGCCCCGCCCGGAAGATCTTTTTGCTAAACTGTGCCCGGGAAAATATTTTTCAAATATGGACCTAGCCGATGCGTACTTGCAAATACCGGTGGACGACGAATCCCAGCGCGTATTGGTGGTTAACACGCATCTTGGATTGTACAGGTTCAAAAGACTGCCGTTCGGGTGTGCATCCGCCCCTGCATTGTTTCAGCAATATTTACAAACTATTTGTGCGTCGGTCCCTACTGCAGCCAACTATCTGGACGATATAGTCATCTCCGGACAGACAGAAGAAGATCATCTTGCGAACCTACGAACATTATTTCAGGTCTTGCGACAAAATGGTCTTCGCTTGAGGTAGGACAAATGTGTGTTTTTTGCTCGTGATTTACCATACCTGGGACATGTCATTAATGCCCAAGGCATACATCCGAGTCCAGAGCACCTCCGTGCCATACAAGAATTGCCTTCGCCACAAAATATGAAGCAGCTACAGAGTGTGTTGGGTAAAATTAACTATTATCATAAATTTGTGCCGCGCGCTTCTTCCATTTCAGCTCCGCTTCATCGCTTATGCCGTAAAGGTGTTCCGTTCGTCTGGACGACGGAATGCGAACGCGCCTTTCGCCAGTTGAAATCGGCGTTGCTTTCTAATACTTGCCTTACGTCATTCGATCCCCAGAAACCCCTTTTGTTGATGGTAGATGCATCGGATTTCGGGATCGGTGCTGTGCTTGCGCACAAAGTTGGCTCCCATGATCGCCCTATTGCCTTTGCGTCCAAATTGCTCTCGTCTGCGCAAAGAAATTATTCCCAGATAGAGAAAGAAGCTTTGGCTCTCGTGTTTGGTGTTACTAAGTTCCATGATTTCTTGTATGGTCGTCACTTTACCATCATCACAGACCACAAACCTTTGACGTCACTTTTTCATCCAAACAAGCCTGTGCCTCCGCGTACAGCGCAGAAATTCATTCGCTGGTCTATTTTCCTCTCGCAGTACCGCTACGATATCTTGTATCGGTCCACTGCTAAGCACGGAAACGCCGATGCGTTGTCCCGTTTGCCTGTTGCTGAGGATAAAGCATTCGATTCTTCCGAACTTGCTTGCATGTTCAGTGATTCGGAAACCGATGAAGTGGTCGAATCGTTTCCGATTGATTTTCGTCGTGTAGCTACAGCCACAGCTGCTGACCCTGTCCTTGCTACTGTTTTGCGTTTTGTTGCTACGCAATGGCCTTTGTCAAAGTCTCGGATCGAGGATCCCTTGGTTCGCCGATTTTTTGCTCACAAGGAGAGACTTTTTGTTCGACGTGGTGTTTTGTTGTTGCGTTCTGATAATGATCAGTCCAGAGTCGTGGTCCCACGTTCGTTACAGTCCTGTGTTTTACGGCTTCTTCACCAAGAACATTGGGGTATAGTGCGATCGAAACAACTTGCTCGTCAGCACTGTACTTGATTCGGAATCGATGCTGCGATTACGACTATGTGTTCTTCTTGCATGGCGTGTGCCGAACAACAATCCGCACCGCCGCAGAAAGTCTTTGCATGGCCAAAAGCCATTTCCCCTTGGCAACGCTTGCACATTGATTTTGCTGGTCCGTTCTGGAATGCTCGATGGTTGGTTCTGGTGGATGCCTTCAGTAATTTTCCTTTTGTTGTCCGGATGTCTTCCACGACGTCATCTGCTACCATCCAAGCGTTGTCTGCTATCTTTTGCATTGAAGGTCTTCCGCAGACTATTGTTTCCGACAATGGCCCACAATTCAAGTCCGCAGAATTTCAGTCATTCTGCAAGGCCAATGGTATTCAACATCTGACATCCGCGCCGTTTTCGCCTCAGTCAAACGGTGCCGCTGAACGATTGGTCCAGACTTTCAAGTCACAGATGTTGAAGTTGAAAGAGTCGCATTCTCGGGAGGAAGCGTTGTTGCTCTTTTTGTCTTTGTATCGCTCTCAGCCCCGAGATGGTCGCTCGCCGGCTGAGTTGCTCCACGGTCGTCCTCATCGAACCTTGATGTCTTTGCTGCATCCGCCGCATCAGGTTCCTGTGCAGCGGCAGACTCCTGCTTTTGCTCCAGGCGACGTTGTATTCTATCGCAACTATCGCGGTTCACGGCGTTGGCTCGCAGGGCGCATTCTTCGCTGCCTCGGCCGCGCGATGTATTTGGTTTTGGGGGCCTCTGGTGAGGTGCGTCGGCATCTCAATCAGCTGCGCCTCTGTCGTCGCACGGGTTCTGCCGCTCCCCGTCTACTTTCAGCGCCGCCAGTTCTCCCGCCGGCGACGCCCGCATTCGACGCTTCGATGCAGCCGCCAAGCGCCTCCCTGGGTCACGCGCCGCCGATCGCTTCCCGTGACCAGCTGTCCTCCGCCGAGGAACCCTTGCCCGCATCGGACCACATGACGTCATCGCGCGTCGGATACCCCGACGCAATGGAGGTCGACCCTTCGGCCCCTCCTGTCTCTTTACGGGCGCATACACCGCATGTTGACGTGCACCCTGGACTAGGTTTTCAGGCGTTTCCTAGCTCCCCTCGGACCGAATGGCCGGGTGCGGGTGGCACAGCCTCGCCTGTTGTTAGGCTCCCCACCTCATCGCATACGTCAACATGGGGTCCTCCCCACGGCGGGCGGAAGCCTTATAACACGACCGTTCGCCGATTTGCGGGGGAGGAATGTGGTGTCACCGCCAGACACCACACTTGCTAGGTGGTAGCTTAAATCGGCCGCGGTCCATTTAGTACATGTCGGACCCGCGTGTCGCCACTGTGTGATCGCAGACCGAGCGCCACCACAAGGCAGGTCTCGAGATACGATAGAGCACTCGTCCCAGTTGTACGGACGACATTGCTAGCGACAATACGGACGAAGCCTTCCTCTCATTTGCCGAGAGACAGTTAGAATAGCCTTCAGCTAAGTCCATGGCTACGACCTAGCAAGGCGCCAATTGTAACAGTGCATGTATCTTACGAGTCTCATTTGTATAGTCAAGAGAGATGTATCACAAGGAGTGATTAAAAGTTAAGTATATTCCAAAGCTACGTATTTTCTTTATAGCAGTCATAACGTATCCTGTTCCAGACTTGACGCCAGTCGGCGTGTGTGTACACGTGCCTTTCGGCTCCCTTCTCAGTGTGGCGTAACTAGCTTGTTACGCCACAACAAATACAGTCGTTATCCGTGAGTTGTTATATGCGGACGATGCAGCTCTAGTAGCGAACACAGAAGATGAGCTGCAGTATATAATCAACAAATTATCAAATGCCTGTGAAAAGTTTGGTCTACTCATCAGCCTTCAAAAGACTAAGATCATGGCGCAGAGCACTACCAACCTTCCATCCATTAGCATTGATGGCAATCCTCTCCAGATAGTTGATGACTTTACCTACTTGGGATCCACAATATGTAGCAACTTGTCCATGGACACTGAACGTACTAACAGAATCGCAAAGGCATCATCTGTCATGGCTAGACTGAAAAACAGAGTATGGAACAACGGACTGCTTACCACAAAAACTAAATTAAAAGTCTACAGCGCTTGTGTTATAAGCACCCTTCTCTATAGCTGTGAGACATGGACAACTCTTTCTAGGCATGAATCTCGACTCAACAGCTTCCATCTCCGCTGTCTCCAGAAGACCCTTCAGATCTCTTGGAGAGATAGAGTACCCAACACCGAAGTCTTTCATCGTGCAAGCACAACCAGCATCTTTGCACTCCTGAGTCATCGACGTCTAAGATGGTTGGGACATGTTAGGCGCATGGATCCTGAGCGGATACCGAAACAGCTGCTGTACGGCGAACTTCAGGAAGGTGTGAGGCCAGTGGGACGACCGCATCTTCGTTTCAAGGATGTCTGCAAGAGAGACCTGACCAAGACCAGAATCAATCCAAGCCGCTGGGAAAGCATTGCAGATGACCGTGTCAAGTGGCGAGTAACTGTGCGCAACGGCGTCAAGCTCTCAGAGGACGAACGCACACAGGAACAAATCAGGAAGAGGACAAAGCGAAGAGACAAAGCGGCTTCTGTTCGAAGTCCCTCAAATTTCACATGTCCAAACGGCAGTAGGGACTGCCACTCTCGAGTGGGACTATTTAGCCACAGCAGACGCTGCAGACTCTGAACCAAGCATGCTACACCATCATCCCTCAAGGATGGACGGATGCCATTATTATATTTAGTTTACGTTCTCTCATTCTTACCAGCAGGTGCGTGGCAGCGCCACCTACTGAGGTGATTCTGTATTAGGCGTCAGTACTAACACACGACGCTGTGGTGCATTATGCTAACTACTGAAGCCCCATCTTATTCTATAATTTGCACCTGTGAACGTGTACGCGCTATGCAGGTCTTGGAGTAACTCAAGTCCAATAGAAAGGTAAGACCTTATCATAAGGCTTCGGCAGTATGATTGCATTTCTGAGTGTCCGATCATTGATAAATTCTCTTATCCGTTTTTACTATATTATATTTCTAGTAATAACTGAAGTTAAGGAAGGCAATGGTGGCCTGATGTATTCGATGAAGCCCCTCAGCTACACTGTCTAAAGGAACGTCCTAAGAAATACCAAATTAGGGTATTTGCTCTTTCAGTATTTGTTCTGTTTATACATGCTTTTAGGTTATCCATGTCTGCACAACGCGATCGCGATCCTTAAACACATGTATTTGTTCCTTGTGTTCTATGTAGATCAGCCTGAAGATGCCTAAATAAGGTGAAACCCGTAGTGGATAAATAAAAAACTGAAACTGCAACGAAGACTGTTTTCAACTAATACTACTAAACACTAGTTTGCTGATACATGACACAGATGGATTCGATGAATTTCAATAGTTTGCCTCTGCTGGAGTCTCTCTATAAATATTTTTGTCAATTTCTTCACTGAACTTAATTTATGTATTATATCCAGTACTAATACGTATATTTAATTTTGGCTGATTAACACAGCAATGAACAATGCTGAATCCTTTACAGACACTGGTGTGTTTGTGGTAGCATCTTTATGTATTAAAAACAAAACTGCAAAAATTAACCAAAGTATCATGTCACTGTTACCGATTACGGTGGAGATAACCGAATTACTACTAAAGAGCACCCTGCACTAGCAGGCTGGAAACAAAGACAGTCTAGCAGTAGCCTTGGACCAGTCGTCATCTAGCATCACTGATGTGAACACAAATAAGAGTGATTGATTTTATTCAAGAAATTGATTTAAAATACAATTTTGGCTCGAAAAAGTCGATTAGAATATAATAGACACTGAAGTATACACAGTGAATTAATATTTCATATTTGTGGTGCTCGAACTGTTACGATCGATTTCCGCTATCAATACAATGATTCATTAGTTTAGACTATTACATTCTGTTATGGCAGAGTTTTATTTATTTAACGTGGAGCAATAAATAATTTGTTATCCCCGCGTTTTAAGAGTTGGAACATTATTTTAGTAACGTACCAGCAATCCCAAAATCGAGACTGGCTTTCACTGACTAAAATAGCGCATTAGAAGCCGCGACGTACGGAGAAGAATTTCAGTGGTGTTAAGAAGGCAGTTATAGAAGATGTGAGATGAGCGGATCTCCACTCAGACAAATAGCTAAACTCTGAGTGCAAACTACAGTCTGTCCAACGTAGTGTTCCATTTGCAACTTCACATAGGCAATAACGTAGTCTTTTAGTGTGTTAATTTACAGTACTAAATCGTGTTAGAGAGAATGTAAATAGTCGTCTTTTACGTCAGAAGAGACTGTTATATTTAATTCAGTTTTATGAAGGGGAACCACTATACCTTCCTGGTTTGGTCATGCTCTTCACTCCTGTAATGACGCACCATGTTTCTACAACATTTATCACCATATCCCATTCCTCATTCTTCTTCCACTAATTTTCAATACATGTATCTCATATCCTTTTCATCTTCAACTGCAGTCAAACAGTAGACTAAATAAATCCTCATTTCCAACTCAAAAGCCCATATTTTGACATTCTTTCCACCAGTTTGTAGGGCCATCGTCAATACATATTTCAAACAAACAACTTTCTCTAAATTCGATGTCAAATATAAACTTCAACGGAAGGTTACTTGTTCTGACTATAATTTTTTTCTGCATTTAGTCTGTTCCAACGGGTTAATATATATTGTAGGAACTTTTTTGTCTTTCTTTGTTTTCCAGTAACTTGTGGTTTGTACACTGTCACATACCGGGTTCATATTAGTAAACATGTGTAACCCCGTCCATGTGCGGTTACTTTTTCTGCCAGCTGTTCGACAAGGAATGTGTTGTATGTGCGTGTTCTACTGGTTCCAAATCCACTTTGTTCTTCGAAAGTTTGTACCTCTCGGTTTATTGTCTGTAGAGTAACCCTCAGATTTTGATATCTTTCAACATCTAAACTGCGAGTAGCGTTACTGTTATTGAAAAACAAGTGTAGTGATTGTTCTAATCAGTACGAACTGAACAATGTGAAAGTAGGTGATGAGCACTAAAAGTTTCTGCTCGAATGGTGATTTATTAAACAAAACCTCAGACACAGTAGATTTTGCCAAAATATAGAACAGCAGAGAATACAGTTTGCTGTTACTTTGACTAACTACTGTAATATTATGAAGGCAATAGTTTAAACGGTTTCTACACATTTACGGAGACACGGCCTTATAACAACACTAAACACAAACAACACAAATGCACTCTGGTAGCCTTTCTACATGTCACAGAGAATTAAACTCTATAATCATTCACATAGCCGTGTACGAAACTGGAACGAGATCCGATCATGTCTTCTGTGTGCCTTAATTTTCAGGCAGTGTGTATGATGTTCTTAGTCGCAATTACTGGTTTCGCTGGCGCGTTTTTGGTCTGGAATGTTCGATAGCTAAATGACATAAACTAATGAAAAATATGCTCAACAGCACAATTGTTTAGTAAATCACTGTATAGGAATCTAGTAGAGTGCGGTAGAGAGAGGAGACAAATGTTGCTAGGAGACAGCCACTGGCGTTGCGCTGGAGAGTGCCCTGGAGCCGTTTTAAGAGCGCCTTAGTTCTCGGTCGCAGCGAACTTCCTTTGAGTTTCACCCCCGCCGTCGCCTCCGCCACCGCCGCAGCCCCCGCCGTCGGTCTTGCCCCACGCATTGTTCGCCAGCCGCCGTCTGCGCACACCAGGTTCCGCCGCTGATTCTGAGAGACGTCCTGCGTGACCTTTGTCACCCCGCCGTCTGCCACTACGAACACTGAGGAGGAAAAACGCAGAAAGCTTATTTTTCGCCACAAGGTTCACTGTCCGGACTATTCACTAATATCCTCTTTTTCTTTATCAATCTTTTGAGTCCTCCGACAGGTTTGGTGCGGTGCGCCACGAATTTCTCTCTCGTACCAACTTCTTCATCTCGTAGTAGCATTTGCACCGGACGTTCGCAGGTATTTGCTTGATGTATCCCAATTGCGGTCTTCTCCTACATTTTGTACCCTCTACAGCTCCCTCTACTACATTGTCTCCCAACCTGGGTGCAATTGCATCATGAGGTATGAAATGTTTGCACCGGACGTTCGCAGGTATTTGCTTGATGTATCCCAATTGCGGTCTTCTCCTACATTTTGTACCCTCTACAGCTCCCTCTACTACATTGTCTCCCAACCTGGGTGCAATTGCATCATGAGGTATGAAATGTTCTCAGGGGTAAAAACAATAACATTCGGCTGCGTTTCGATCATAAATCTAGATTATTTCCAAAATATCATTACTATTATCACCATTTCGTGTTACACTAACACTGATTACATAAATTACCAATAATTACATTAATAAATACTAACATTAACTTGTGACACAGTGTGGTAGAGGTTCCAGGTTAGGAAATGAATGTATGACCATCTTCACATAGACCACCCAATACAAACGCACTTTGTACCATGCATCTGTGACAGTAAAATTAAGAAACGCGTAAAATTAATAAATGCGCTGTGAAAATGCCATCTCCGAGTTGTAGGCAGTCCCGATATGAGAATTGTTCCAATATTCACTTCACAACAAAATAAGGTATGCCCGAACTGGCCATTAATGCCCAACGGTTCCGACAGGCCGCCGCGTCATCCTCGGACCACAGGCGTCACTGGATGCGCATATATAGAGGCATGTGGTCAGCACACCTCTCTCCCGACTGTGTGTCAGTTTATGAGACTTGAGACGCTACTTCTCAATCAAGTAGCTCCTTAGTTTGCCTCGTAAGTCCTGTGCACCCCTCTTGCCAACAGCGCTCGGCGGACCAGATAGTCACAATCCAAGTGCTATCCACAAGAGACAAGCAGTAAAACTGACAACACGACAACAGTTTCTATGTAGTGGGTACTCCATTATTATTATTATTATTATTATTGACGCTGGTTACACACAAAACATTGGTGGCCTAAAATCTTCAATTTACGCCATTTCAGAAGTAAGAGACCGGTGATCAAATGATTTACAAACTAAGTACAGTGCACACGATTTAACTTGGTTCATTTTTAAAGGGAGTGCAGGGCGTAGGTGAAACAAGTGTCGGTAGAGAGAGACGTGGAGCAGAGGAAATATGTTGCGTAACAAGTGTGTATCCTCAATGCAGGTAGTGTTGGATCTTGCCCACTCGTCTCGTGTAGGGTGCTAAGGGATACTGCGTTCTCGGAATGCTGTACAACAATTCAAGCAAATAACATTAGTAGTTTAATGCCAATAAAGTAGATTTAAAATGGTTAACTTGTATTTACAGAGGTGTCGCAAGCGATGGGAGACATTCAACCAAGTCTTAGCATATGCAAGTTTGTCACACAGTTTGTGGATCAGTAATAACGGTCCGTAGCACTCTCTGCGAGGCCGTGGTAATCTCCTGCGAATACAGTCCAATAATGTCCGGCCGAGGCTGTCAGGAGCGGAGCTTATAATCACTCCTTGCAGGTGTCGCTCCTGTCGTGGTGCGGTCCTAATCAGCGAACCACTGGCCGACGTCGTTTCACCGCCTTCTCTTCTCTTGCGTTCTTCGTCTACGTTCCGGCGCTTGTGATAACGCCAGAACAGGTAGTTCGTTTCTTAGAAGATTTGTAGGCAGCTCTGTGATGTACTGAGTAATATTTTATCAGTCTATAAAAATGTTTCTAATGGACTCATTAGTTCGTGGTTTAATAAAACACCCGCAAAATCCGAATGTCATTAACCTTTAGTCATTTTAACAAGGAAAAAAATCAAAGAAAATTATTTGTCACTCTAAACTTGGGTGCTGATGTGGATTATGGTAGTAATGTGATAGTTTCATAATCAGTTATCGAAGCAAAGTCTGTCTCGACACCTGACGAGAAACTCTTTGACCCTAACCTAAATATCAGATCCATATTTTGAGTGTTAAAATTAATTACAAGCATCACATCACGTTCCGCTATAGTTATTTGAGGATCTGTAACAACTAAAACCATTAATAGGATAATTTGTTTGATGGGAGACCTACTCTTCTGGCTAAATCCACATTTATACCACGTATCAAGAAAGAAATTGTTATGGACTATTAAAATTCATTTTAAAGCCTGTTTTTAAAAGTTACATCTATTCAACACATGCTGGAGGACAAAAGGTCGTGTTTTTACTCATACCACTGTAACCCAAACACGTCAGGTGAACTAATGCCACTGATGTATGCATTGTAATAGTTTTCCCATGGCTTCGAAAATATTATAGGCTCACAAAATCGTAGATAAAAGTTTGGGAATAAGCAAGAAAATTTCTTCGTAAAAATTTCATTTATTGTAATTTGGTAAGAGGAATGCAGTAAAGAATGACTTGCAGTACTTTTAATTTATATGGAATCCATCCAAATTGTTATTGGCAACAGTGCTAAATCATGTCCAATGATAGTTGGTACTGTGAAATTCTTTCGTAAGCCGTTTACATAATAAATACTGTACCATGGACACATGTTTTTACTTACCAGTATTTACAAGGCTTACAAAAAAAACCCGATAGCAGAAGTGAGCTCTGGAGCCAGAAACCAATAATTTGACTGCATCCATTTAAATTCATCACATCATACTGATGAAATCTACAAGTTGGATTTTCAACACGGATGACTATGGGTTCAGAATTTATTTTTGTCGATCTCAAGCATATGAAACATACCTGGAAGGGGGGGGGGGGGAGACACTTCTGATTGATGGCCCTAGTTCCCAGATATCTTAATACAGATTCTGTTGTCCTATCTCTTTTTATTGTCCATATCCTCTTTTCTACAATTGATTACTTTCCCCTTTATCTTTTTAACTATAGCTCAAATTCAGTATAAAGGAACTTGACCAGTTAATTCAACAGTAATTTTTCGAAAATTGGAAATTTGTTGTTTATTCCATCACTTGTGTCTGTGTCTTGTTTATCTCCAAGTCTCTCCAACCTGAACGCTAAGCTCAACAGTCTGCAAATTGTTCTATGATATTCATAGATTCTGTTAGAAATACTTAACGTTCGCGGACGTTACCATGGGTTTTTTCATATTTGCCTTTCCCTGTTCAGATTGTTCCCTCTATGTGGATTTCAAGCAATGGTGGTGACAACCTGCCTTTGAAACTCTTTTACATTATTTTACTTTTCTCATTATGCCCTGTTTCTGCTATACTTATTTTATTTCTGTGGCTACTGGAGACAACCTTCCTCTCTCTACTTCAGTTCCGTTTTATAGAGAGTGTAGGAGACACTGTAATGAACGAAAGGTCACGTAAAACACCTTTCCTTTTCTAGATATTGGATGAATGAGTATTTCAGTACGTTCTTAGTAGCATTATACATTTTATGCTTTTTATCCTGGTACTCGTTCCTGATAAACCTGGGACAGATGTTGTCATGTCTATGAAAGGTGGACTGGACACAGCAACAACTCTATACAATTGGATGCCTACCGTTTTGTGGTCAGTAATGTCTCTACAGTGTAAATGCAAATTTCCTTATCAAAATGTTGACGATGGAGCAGAAAATGCACAAAACAATCACAAAAATATTACTTCTCTTCAATAGAAAAGTACGTCTGTGAGGTATATTTCGTGTTCTAGCTGTGTACCTTATAACTATCGTAGGTAACATATATCAAACTTTCCAGTCTGGATCCACAGTAAACATGGGACCGAAAGAACGAAGTAATAAGAGGAAGAAAACTGAAGGTATACAAGCCATAATTCACAGAAAGTGTAAGTGGGCTGCTTCGGTGTTGGCAGCGCTGTGTAGCGCTTTGCATTGGATCTCTGACTGCTCTTTCTTTGTAAGAGACTGTGTGGCTGGTTGACCTCATTGTTGGAAGTTAATCGCCAGTAGTGTTGGGCAGTTGGAAGTTATTCGCTAGCAGTGATGCAAGTACTGTAGGGCAGTTGGAGGTGAACGGCTAACAGTGATGGGTGTTTGATGTGAGAAATTAGCATTGATGGAGGGTAGAGGTCTGAAGAGCTACCGTAGGCTAATTATCCGTACGTGTTCGACTTGGAGACTGAATATTATTCATCTTTGTACTAGATGTCAATGACGATTTATGTTTGCTTCTGAACTGGATGTCACATTATTAGTGTAAAAATACATTATTTAGTTTGCAACAAAATCTTTCCTTTGCTTACCACATGCCTATTAGTAGTTAGTGGCTCTAGTAGTTATAATCTTTTATTTAGCCGGCAGTATTGACGATCGCTGTGTTGCAGTAGTTCGTGTGATGGAGATTTTAGTGTGGTTGTGAGACGCTTAATGAACTAATGAAAAAAGAAGTTTCAAACGTATAGCGATTATTTAAATGATCTGAGACGAATGTGAGGAATATCTAGAGAGCGATAAGAACGGTCTCTCAACAGATTTACAGAGTCTCCAACAAGTAGCGAACAACAATAAAGCCAAAATTCGAACACCACCACGTGATTCGCAAAGGTGAGGTTGTTCCACTGCAGAACGGCCGAATGAAAATCGGCGGTGGCACTACACGACAAACACTCTGGGAAAAGTCTGTTACAGAAACGTAGATCTGGTTGCGACGAGACAGGGCCCGTGTCCCAGAGGCAGCGGAGACATGATTAAGCGTTGTGACAGCAGCCTAAGGGTGACTCCCTGTTATCTGCGACGCGGCTGCCGATCAAACAGCGAGGCGCGCGCCTCAGGGTGTTTCGTGCTACATTAAATGAGCTAAACAAACAGACAGACAGGCGGCTCCTGAACAGTTAAGGGACGTGCAAACAGAGGCATGTTTACACCGGAAGATGGCAACAGCTTCCAGTCGGAAACAAATGACGTCGATGCAGAAGATGAGAAACCGTCATCTTAATTATGGTAGTTTCAGCGGAAAAAAATACTCTACCACAACAGAAATTTTTAATATGAAGACAGTGTGTTTAAGAAAGGAAAACTTTCACTCTGTATATAACAGAAGTACTCCAGGAATTTTGGCTGTTGTGTGTATTTATTTCGCTGTCCATCCACTTGTCTACAACTGCCCTACATAAAAATGCTATGAATTCACTGTTAGTTTGTAGTATTTTCTTTTACACGTGCTGATAGCATCCTAAGTTAGTTTAGTCTCGATAAAACTGAGATTCAGCTTTACTTTCAAAGTTGATCTATTGAATTCTTTAGTTCTATCAGACGCGAACAGCACACTGTCATCCGTACAACGAAGGTATTAACAAGTGTTTCTTCTGCTTTTCGCGGGTTTGGTTTCCGAAACATTTCCTCGGAATTTCTGTAGATGGCTTTGGTGGTACATAATCTCCTGGTTTGATCCCTTCTTCAGTTTGGAATTCCCCACAAATTTGATGAAGATTGTTGTGAGCTTAGAGCAATGTCGCACCTTTTCGTTATGCCAATATGTTGAATAAGTGCTTTGTTTCTCAGAGGCTGTCGGAACATATTTTGCTGAAATTCAGTCAGAAACTTTTTCAGTATATACGAATCCCAGAGAGAGCAGCAGTTCGTTTCATTACTCAGCTCCATAATTAAGTTAAAGACGCGTAAATTCTCTATACCCCCAAATCCTCTTTTAAGGCCCGGTTTTTTCTTTGCTTAACTGAGATCTACTATGGTTTCTCTCCAGTTACAGATAATATTAGCAAATATATTGTACAATTCGGAGGGAGACAGGCTAAATGAATAACTCGTCGTCACTGCCATCTGATACAGAGGACAACTAACAGTTGTATGCAGATCGACGTTTACAACATCACAAAGATGTACATTATACCAGAAACGTAAGTCCACTAACATTACACTTTTATATACCGTTGACATACATGTCATAAATTATTTTTCACGTTCGGCTTGAATTCCATCTAGAAAGCAAACATCTATGTGGATACCCAGAATTCGATTGCAACCATGTCCATTTTAATATGTTAGATTACGAAATCCGCCTTACCTCACAGTACGCCGGTTGTCATGCACATTATCACTGTCATTTCTAATGAAGTGACAATTTTTGGTTACATTTGGCCTAACTGTCATGTAATGTAAACATGTAACTTACGTATAGGCCGCAAAGTCTGTGTAACATGTCTTTTGTTATTTCTGCAACTATGTTCGTCTAAATCTGTGACATTCATTTATAAACGTAAAATATTGTGTTGGACAGCTAGTAAGTAACCGTAGAAGATACAAATATTATACAATTTTAAAAGCACACTGATCAGCCAAAACATTGCGACCCCTATTTAATAGCTGGTATGTCCACATTTCGAACGAATAATAGCGGCGACGCGTCGTGGCATGGAGCAATAAGGCACCGGTAGACCACTGGAGGAAGTTTGCACCACATCTGCACTCACAAGTTACCCAGTTTCAGTAAATTCTGGGGTGAAAGGGGGGGGGGGGGCACGATAGGGTCTGACGCCATGTTCAATCATATCCCAGTTCTGTTCAATCGGATTCAAATCTGTGGAGTTGGTGGACCATCACATCAACTGGAACTCACCACTGTGTTCCTCGAACCACTCCATCACACTTCGCCTTGTGACATGGTGCGTTATCTTGTTGAAAAGCGCCACTGCCATAGGGAAACATGATCTTCATGAAGGGGTATACGTGGTCTGTAGCCCGTCTACGACACACCTTGGCCGTCATGGCGCCCCGCACGCGCTCCGCTGGACCCATGGATGCCATGGAGCATAATGGATCCGGTGACAGATTGTATCTGTCCCGCATTACAGGCATGAAGTAGCTGTTACCCTGAAAGACACCGGATTCGCGCCCTCCAATCGGCATGATAAAAAAGGTATCGGAATTCATTAGACCACTGCCACTGTCCCAACGTGCAGTGCCTATGGTCACGTGCCCATTTCAGTCGTAGTTGCCGATGTCGCGATGTTAATGTTGGCACATGCATTGGTCGTCGGCTGTGGAGACCCATCGTTAGGAGTTGTCGTTGCACTGTGTGTTCAGACACACTTGTAGTCTGCCCACCCTTTAAGTCTGATGGTAGTTCCGCCACAGTTCGCCGTCCGTCCTGTTTTACAAATCTGCTCAGCTCACGACGTGCGACGTCTGTAATGAGCGGTGGCCGCACAACTCCACGCCGACTGAACGTTTCACCACGGGTTGGACACACTCACCACAGCACTCCTCTAATACTCGACAATTCGTCCAGTTTCTGAAATGCTCATGCCGGGCCTTCGGCCATCGCAATTGACCTTGGTCAGACGAAGATAGATCGCGCAGCTTCCCTAATCACTAGTGCTACATGCACCGTGCGTGTGTCTAACTAGCGGTGTTTCCTCCGCAGGTGACGCTGCTACTGTCAGGATGGGTTTCTATCGATAGCAGATCGGTAGGATTCGTTATGGATAGAAAGGAGAGCAGAGACTGTGTTACAGTGAACAGTTCAGTAATAGGGTTGTTACCAGAATTGACAGCAAAGCAACAACGACACCGATGGTTCAGGTATACATGCTGGCGTCGCAAGCTGAATATGGAGATAGGAAAAATGAGGGTACTGAAAGGATATTACAATACGTAAAGGGAGATGAAAATCTGTTGGTTATGGAGTCCTAGGGGAAGGAGTAGAAGAAAGGGTTACGGTAGAATATGGGCTTGGGACAAGGAATGAGAGAGGAGAAAGAATAATTAAGTTCTGTAATAAATTTCAGCTAGTAACAAAGAATACTCTGTTCAAGGATCACAATAGGAGGAGGAGGAGGCGGTGTACTTGGAAAAGGCTGGGTGATAAGGGAATTTTTCAGTTAGATTACATGATGGTCAGGTGGAGAGTCCGTAATCAGGTGCTGGATTCAAGGTGTACAGAGGAGCAGATATCGACTCTGATCACAATATAGTAGCGATGGAGGGTATGCTGAAGTTTAAGAAATTAGTCAGGAGAATCAATACACAACGAAGTGGGATACCGAAGTATTAAGGAATGACGAGATACGCTTGAAGTTCTCTAAGGCTGTAGATACAGAAATAAGTAATAGCTCCGTAAGCAGTACAGCTGAACAGGAATAGACGTATCTGAAAAAGGCAGTCACGAAAGGTGGAGAGAAAAACACAGGTACAAAGAAGGTAACTGCGAAGAAACGATGAGTAACAGAAGACATACTTCAGTTAAAAGATGAAAGAAGGAAGTACGAAAATGTTCAGGGAAATTCAGGAATACAAAACTACAAGTCGCTGAAGAATGAAATAAATAGGAAGAGCAGGGAAGCTAAGACGGAATGTCTGTATGAAGAATGTGCAGAAATCGGAAAAGAAATGTTTGTCGTAAGGACTGACTCAGCATATAGGAAAGTCAAAATAACCTTCGGTGAAATCAGAAGCAAGGATGATAAGATTAAGAGTGCAACGAGAATTCCACTGTCAGACGCAGAGGAGAGAGCGGATAAGTGGAAAGAATACACTGAAAACCTCTATGAGGGGGGAGATGTGCCTGATGTGTTAGAAAAAGAAACGAGAGTCGATTTACAGGAGACAGGGGATCCAGTAGTAGAGTCAGAATTTAAGAGCGCTATGGAGGACTTATCAAATAAAGCATAAGGGACAGATAACATTCCATCAGAATTTCTAAAATTATTGGGAGAAGTGGCAACAAAACGACTATTCACGCTGGTGTGTAGAATGTATGAGTTTGGTGACACACCATCTGAGTTTCGGAAAAAAATCATTCACACAATTCTGATGACTGCAAGAGCTGGCAAGTGCGAGAACTACCGCACAATCAGCTTAACTGCTCATGCATCCAAGTTGCTTACAGAAGTAATGTGCAGAAAAATGGTAAAGAAAATTGAGGATGTGTTAGATGACGATCAGTTTGCCATTGGGAAAGGTGAAGGCACGAGAGAGGCAAATCTGACGTCCCGGTTGATTACGGTAGCAAGAGTAAAGAAAAATCAAGACACGTTCACAGAATCTGTCGACCTGGAAAAAGCATTCGACATTGTAATAGGGAGCAAGGTGTCCGAAATTCTGAGAAAAATAGGAAATATAATAAAGGTTTAGGACTGGAATCAAAATTCAGGTGAAAGCGTACCAGTGATACGATTTCGCTGATGGCATTGCTAGCCTGAGTGAAGGTGAAGAAGAATAACATGATCTGTTGGTGAAAGAACAGTCTAATGAGTACAAAATACGGACTGAGAGCAAATCGAAGAAAGACGAATGTAATGAGGACTAGCAGAAATGAGAACAGCGAGAAACTTAATACCAGGCTTGACGGTCACGAAAAAGATGACGTTAAGTAATTCTGCTACCTAAGCAGCAAAATAACCAATGACAGACGGAGGAAAGAGGACATCAAAAGCGAAATAACACTGGCAAAAAGGGTATTCCTGGCCAACACATGCCTTAATTTGAGGAAGAAATTTCTGAGAACGTACATTTGGAGCATAGTATTGTATGATAGTGAAACATGGACAGTGAGAAAGCCGGAACCGAAGAGAGTCAAAGGATTTGAAATGTGTTCCTACAGAAGAGTGTTGAAAATTAGTTGGGCTGGTAAGGTCAGGATTGAGGAGGTTCTGCGCAGAATCGGAAAGGAAGGGAATACGTGTAAAACACTGACGAGGAGTAGGGGGACATCTACACTCCTGGAAATGGAAAAAAGAACACATTGACACCGGTGTGTCAGACCCACCATACTTGCTCCGGACACTGCGAGAGGGCTGTACAAGCAATGATCACACGCACGGCACAGCGGACACACCAGGAACCGCGGTGTTGGCCGTCGAATGGCGCTAGCTGCGCAGCATTTGTGCACCGCCGCCGTCAGTGTCAGCCGGTTTGCCGTGGCATACGGAGCTCCATCGCCGTCTTTAACACTGGTAGCATGCCGCGACAGCGTGGACGTGAACCGTATGTGCAGTTGACGGACTTTGAGCGAGGGAGTATAGTGGGCATGCGGGAGGCCGGGTGGACGTACCGCCGAATAGCTCTACACGTGGGGCGTGAGGTCTCCACAGTACATCGATGTTGTCGCCAGTGGTCGGCGGAAGGTGCACGTGCCCGTCGACCTGGGACCGGACCGCAGCGACGCACGGATGCACGCCAAGACCGTAGGATCCTACGCAGTGCCGTAGGGGACCGCACCGCCACTTCCCAGCAAATTAGGGACACTGTTGCTCCTGGGGTATCGGCGAGGACCATTCGCAACCGTCTCCATGAAGCTGGGCTACGGTCCCGCACTCCGTTAGGCCGTCTTCCGCTCACGCCCCAACATCGTGCAGGCGTGAATGGAGGGACGAATGGAGACGTGTCGTCTTCAGCGATGAGAGTCGCTTCTGCCTTGGTGCCAATGATGGTCGTATGCGTGTTTGGCGCCGTGCAGGTGAGCGCCACAGTCAGGACTGCATACGACCGAGGCACACAGGGCCAACACCCGGCATCATGATGTGGGGAGCGATCTCCTACACTGGCCGTACACCACTGGTGATCGTCGAGGGGACACTGAATAGTGCACGGTACATCCAAACCGTCATCGAACCCATCGTTCTACCATTCCTAGACCGGCAAGGGAACTTGCTGTTCCAACAGGACAATGCACGTCCGCATGTATCCCGTGCCACCCAACGTGCTCTAGAAGGTGTAAGTCAACTACCCTGGCCAGCAAGATCTCCGGATCTGTCCCCCATTGAGCATGTTTGGGCCGGGATGAAGCGTCGTCTCACGCGGTCTGCACGTCCAGCACGAACGCTGGTCCAACTGAGGCGCCAGGTGGAAATGGCATGGCAAGCCGTTCCACAGGACTACATCCAGCATCTCTACGATCGTCTCCATGGGAGGATAGCAGCCTGCATTGCTGCGAAAGGTGGATATACACTGTACTAGTGCCGACATTGTGCATGCTCTGTTGCCTGTGTCTATATGCCTGTGGTTCTGTCAGTGTGATCATGTGATGTATCTGACCCCAGGAATGTGTCAATAAAGTTTCCCCTTCCTGGGACAATGAATTCACGGTGTTCTTATTTCAATTTCCAGGAGTGTATTTAGACATGAGGGAATGACCACCGTAGTACTACAGGGAGCTGTAGTGGACAAAAACTGTAGAGCAAGACATAATTGGAATACATCCAACAAATAACTGTGGACGTAGGTTGCAAGTGCTAGAGGTTGGCACAGGCGACGAATTCGTGACCGGTTACATCAAATAAGTCAGAATACTGATGACTAAAACAGAAATGGTCGATGATCAGAATGTTCTGGCTGAGTAATGTGCATATCAAATAGTTAATAGCCGATTCTAACTGTCACGAAGTACACACTGAGGAAGTTGGCCTTAATGTAAAATCTGTTTGTATTGTATAACGATTTTGTCAGTTCGGACTTGAATCCAATGGTAATCCAACATTTCATGTCAGATTATACAACTTCTCTTGTAGGAGATGGGGAGACCAACGACCAGACTTTGTCGGTTTTGTACATACGTCTTATTCTGTAATTGTTAGTTCGTGAAGTATTTTGTCAGGGTGTTTCGTCAAATGAGTGTATATCTCAGTATCGTATGTTTACTAATCTACCATTTTCTGCTTTATTGAGAGTGTGTTGTTTTTATTTATGTCATTAGCAAAGTGTTTTTCTCTATTAAATGACCACTGAATGCTCAGGTTTTGCTTCACTAACATTAAGAGCTCCTCCAAATCTCATTTTGAAGTTTCCCCCTGTTCCCCCAACGCAAAATTTATCACGTCACTATATGTCATTTTATATACACCGGGCACTTTATATACTTGTCTCTTCTCTGTGTTATACGTCATAGGTGATCTTATAGTATTCTCTGTCCCGATCCAATTTGCAGCCTAGTTTCTAGAAACAAACGGCTTATTTTATCGGAAATATGACCCCAGTATGGTAATGTTATAAACTTAGCCTTTTTTATTTCCACGCTTTTTGTAATATGATCTCATTTCCATCCTTAGCTTGTTCTTCACATCCTTTTGTGTATAAAATTGTAACTAGGTTTTGCTCAGGGCCATTGTTAGATGTGTATGTGTATGTAATTCAGTATTAATATCCGCCTCGTTAATGAGTGTTTGATTAATCCGTCAATCGTAGAGCAGAAATATGCTTCTTTATGGAATCGTAGATGGCAAAAACTGCTGTGAGTTATGCAGTTAGATGTTGTGGGTTTCCGGAATATGTTGAAAAGGTGGGTATCTCATTCTCTTTTAACCTTCAGGTCCTTAAAATTAATACTGTGTTTGTCTTTATGTTCTGTGGCGAAGGTGATATCCCTATGTAATTTCTTAAATCGGTAGTAACATCTATTACTCCCGCAAAGAGTGCCATCAAACAAGACTAGTGTGTCATTTAAGCAACGGCGATAGTATGCGGCGTTTTTTAGTCAAATTATCGCAGTTTTCAAAAAGTTTGTTGTCAGTGCGATCTAATAATATTTTGGAGCGTTCCTGATAAGAAATTTTCCAATAATTAGGCCTTCTTATGTTCATGCATGTCGTCATTGAACAGAAAATAGTTCTCAGACAGGACTAACACAATAATGACACCTGACTCATCAATTTCTATTTAGCTCATGTTATTGAATTTGGTAAGATCATTTTGATAATGCATATAGTTTCAGCTTCTGGGTTTTTGTCAGGTATATTAGCGCAATATAAGGACAAGAAGCTACCGTTAATCATGAAAGCTAATCTTTCCTCTATTACATCAAATCATGATAAAGCAACCTGGGACGCTTCTTCTTAAATATAAAGCAATCTTATTATAGCAGAAATAGATTAATAATAATAATATAAATTCTTCGAGATAAATATGCACGATATGGAAAAGAAAAAGATGGTAAGTAGTTACAAATTATGGACTGCTGAATATCAAATATATTAGCCAGTGCTGTGTTATTTTCATTTGGTTAACTTTCTTTGTGGTGAGGAGTCAGGCAGGAGCTTTGCAACTAATATACGAGAAAGAAGTTAGTAATGTATGGTTTAGAGATGTCTTGGAATTAGTTACAGTAACACTGTTAGAGCTCAAGATATATTCCTTTACTTGCTTTTACAAAACTTATGTACACAGTTTTATTTTTGCTTATTCTGATTTCATTTTCTTAATCAACGGTTTATTGACCAAGGAATTTGACCTTCATATACCAGTAGTTCATGAACTCTTTAACATGTTTATCATGAATTGAAGTGTTTCCAGGGATAGACATTCAAAATGATAACATTAAAATTATTTTGTATTAGGTTACATCAGCATGAATTAGGCCACATTCTACGCCAGTACAGTCTAGGGAATCACAAAGAGCGTAGGTATGATCTATAGTTTTTAAGGAATTTTGTGAAGCAAGATTTTTTTTATTGCTTGATCATATGGTATAATTCCTAATTTAGAGTGGCATTAGAAAACGACAATAGTGCAGTAAAAAGGCCAGAAACGTGCTTAATAATGCGACCTCTGCATAACTGGTAGTTTTTGATATGTCCGCCTGGCTTGATGAACAAAATGTTCATGTATAAATAGTAAAAGAAATTATTTAACAAGAGAGAATTCAGCTACTCCGACGTGTGTCACAGACAGTATAAAATAAAGCATCTTAGAAAAAATGTTTCCAATTGTGTAAAGAGTAAGTAGTATTGAAAGACTGTCTCTTCTCTACTATTGAAATAACCGTGAAGTTTATTTGGAGACTTAGGTCTCAATAAACAGTCATTTTTAAAAAAAAAAAAAACTTTAATACTGTTTGAAGGCTGAAGGCCTTTAGGAAAACAACCACTGTTGGAAGACGTCAACAACTAGTAAATTCCAGACTGCACTAGCCTAGCCGAAGTTTTAGTCCTAACGGGAAAATCATAAGTAAGTCAAGAAATTTGCCATGTGTGTTCATAGGAGACGATAGTTTTAATTTTAAGGACTAATAAGCTGAAACCATTTAGGGAGAGTGCTTGAACTGCGCAGGGAAAAGAAAAGTTCAACTCAGAGACCCTGTGAGTTAAAATCCCAGAAGAAGAGACACAGTCAGTGTAGCACTAATGAAACTAAGACAAGAAATCTTCTAAGGTCACTAGCTGATCACGAAAATCGGCATCGTCGCTGTTGCGTCTCCAAGGTTAATTCTTGACTGAGGATTTTCATAAACGACGTATGGCCCAGGATGCTCACTCGGAGTGAGCTGAACTGCCTGGCCAATGTTCCGGCCTTGATGCTGCCCGTACACCGACATACCATAGCCAGTACTTCAGGTCACGTAACCCACGGAGATGAATATCGGGCTAGCGACCTCTTTCGGCGCCTGGGAAATCTCCTGGTGAACGACCGGAGCACAGCCGAGTTGCGTCTCTCTTCGGGAATACTCGCCCCTACGCGTTATATGATCGCTTCTCTCAGGTGTGTTGATGGTTGCCGGCTGCTAGGCGGATGGCCTACCAAGTAGTTGTAGTTTTCTTTTCCCAACAGAGTTTATGTCACTCTGCCTAAATGGTTTCAGCTTCTTGGGCCTCAAAGTAAAACCATCGTCTCCTATGAATACATACGGCAAGTTCCTTGAATTATTTGCGACTTTAGTCTCTTTTGTACGTTCAATGAGTTTCACAAGTCTCTTAAAATGTTTTTGTTCTGAAGATCACCTCCACTCAACATCATGCAATTTGAATAATGCAATAATACTGTAACTTCTCTCTGCTGTGGTAAGTAGAACCATACAGTGCTTGTGTTTGTTATTAAAATAAAGTGAGCCACTTGCAGCTGAAGGAACTCTCTCTGCATATTTTCTACCAGCGCAGCCAGTGCAGTACAGAAAATTCCATCTCTTTGCAAAATCATATGCTGTGTAGGACCAGCCACATATTTCAGGTATGAACTGATGCATGTACTTGCATGCCTGAGATGTGTGGAGGCATGAGGGATTTCTTCATGCTTGTGTAAAACGCTTGAACGTGCGTGCTTGTAATCATATATTTACACGTGTAGCGACTTTATGAAGAACCTGTAATAATGGATGAAGAGACTAGATCACAAAAATACTTATGATAGAAGTTTACAGAAAACAATCTCTGAATAGTGACTTCCATGAAGCAATTCAGTGAACACCCACGAGAGCGTGTGTCCACTTAACAGTGCATTTAACCACCTATTGCTACCGCATTGCGGTGGGACTTAGTAGAAAATTAAAAGCATAAAACTACGCTAAAAGTAATAGTACAGCGAGGTACTAGGGAACCAGAGGAACATCATTATCAAATCCTACAGTTCATCATAAGGCTATTAGAGCGGCATCGGCAATAAGCTGTCAATTAACGTCGACAATGCGTGGCTTCTCATGCAGGCTCTGTGATTATCATACAGTATGATCTTTGGCAGTAGTGTTAAACCTCCTAGATTCAGTGTGATGTAAGGCGATTCGCTACCATTCTAGTAGCAATCGCATGAAGCATCAGACTGAGATGAGTACGCAAGGACTTAGTATTGATTACAACATAACATTAGTCGTATTTCATGGACACCACGAAGAAGTCAAAAGATGCACAGTTTGCTAAAGTGCAATACAATTAAGTGATTTAACGCTACCAAATATTATAGTATTAAAATATTAACGTTCACTACAGTAACTTGAAATATTACACTTAAGAGATTTTCTTCGACGTAGCAGAAGTAATTGCCCAATAGAAAGTTCTTCATTTCATTCTTGTACCCCATTGTGATAACGATAAAGCATTTCAATTATTCTCACACGTCAGACACACTGTGTAAATTTATGTCATTCCTTCCATATTAATTTTAAGGCCTTACAGTTTTTGTAGAAATCATTTCTCATCTATGTTCTATAACCTTCCTTCTCACTATTTTAAGAAAAAAACTGATTCAAGGCTAGTGGACAGTAGCAAGCATATGCTAAGTACTCTGAACGCTTAAAAAGAACGGTTGTAGCTGGTGCTTGACGTTCTGGGTGCTGGGAGTCGATGTCCGAGCTCATTCTACACGTGTTCCATTGAGGACAGATCTGGGTTCTTGCTGGTCATGGGAGCACTTTAGAATCACGCAAATAGTTCATAGAAACGTGTGCCACGTGTGGGTGAGCATTGCACTGGTAAAAAATGGCACCACCATTATGTCACATGAGACGCAACACATTAAGAACGCAGGATGTCCTTGACGTATCTGCGTGCCGTCCTAATTCCATCAGCAACTACCAGCCATGATCTCATCTCCCACAGCATGAAGCCAGGAGAATATCTCCAAAACAATGGACAACTGGAACCTCTAGTCAGGTAGCTGCAACATTCGCAAACGATGGTCATTCGCGGTGGTGCAGAATTGCGATTCACTGTTCGACAATATTCGACGCCGTTCATCTCTAGTCTCTGCTTCCCGGTCAGAGAATCACGCCAAACGCAACTGTTTGTGCAGGGGTATTAACGGCGGGCTACACACGGGATAGTAAGCTCTAGTCCGGCTGCTGATAGTCTACAACCAATGACACAGGCTGTAGCAGGGAGCCCATTACTTGTTCTCGAATGGCAGGTACAATTATGCAGGTGCACAATATGCAGATCCTACATAGTGGTGGTCAGACGTCGATCGGAAACCTGACAACAACAATGCCTGCACTCATGTCCCCATGCAGTCCAACATTGAGACGCTGTCACGTCCAATTGTCTCGGACACCTGAATATTCTATAAATCAATCAGCCGAGCATATAGAGGCGCTCAATGCGACCCCTTTCAAATTCTGTCAAGTGCTGATAAAGCTGTCTCAAACATGTACGCAGCATCCCCGTCTCCTTCACAGCGTTCATTCTACATCTGACGCTGTTCACTCCTCTTTTATACCGTATGAGGCTTGGCAACAACACGAAACACAATCAACACTAACGCACTCTTGTGACTGTTGTGTCTGCCACAAAGAATTGCAACTCAGTAATCATTTACATACTTATCGGTGGTATACTTGTGTACAATTTGACATTGACAACCGACCATGTCTTGTGAGTGTTTCGCTTTTACAGTCAGGTAGAGTACTTCCCATACTGTAAGTTGTTAGTAAAATCCTGTTGGGTGCCAGGTCGCGTTATTAAAAAATACTAAAAAAACTTGTTTTGTTTTAGTGCTTTGTAATGATGTGGCCCATTGCTGATAAACGAGAAGTAACACCTCTACGCGCGTAACAGATAGTTCATGTAATGCACGAATTAGGTTACAATTGATTCGAACTCCCGTTATTTAATATCGCCAGGCTATTCTTACAGCTATTGCAGAATATCGAACGAGCATGTGTGCTCACCGGCTGAAACTGGTGAAACCAATGCAAGCTCTGTTACGTAAGTGGCGAAGCGTGACTCCGCATTTTTTCAAGTGAATGTAAGTCTACGGCGGCTGGGATTTCCTTAGACATCCTGGGAATCTGAGCAATACAGACGAAATTGAGAAAGAGTGGTAGGGTGCTGGTTGAAGGCGGGAGATGAAGAAAAATATGTCAACTACAGAAGAAATTACCGCACACCCCTACAACGAATGACAGTACTCCAGGGACATAGCAACAGCAGGAGAAACATATTGGTTTCCGTCCGAATGTTAAGGAGCATCTTAGCTTGATACACATGCAGCTGATGAGTGAAATCACTGTTTAAGTTGTCGTGAACCACATCGGAGCTATGTTGATTGTTTCCTGAATAACACTACGTGATTTTGTGTGTAGGAAACGGTGACTACCAGTTGCATGAACCCAAGTACCGGAAAAGAATGCGATACCCCCGCCATTCCCGGTGGTGTCGAGTGCAGAATTCGTTTCGAGCAATGACACCTATACTGGACAAATAACGAAAACAACTTGGAAGTCGTCCAAAAGTTGTGGAAGATAACCGAAACCATAAACTCGCCCGTAGACCCAGAAAACAACAACAATGCTGTAAAGGAGGACATACTAGGTTAATTAGAAAATGTGAAATGGATGGTGGGCTTTAGAATTATTACTATGTTTTAGTAACTATTAAATTCATCAGTTTACCTTCCATTCAGAAAGCTGTTGCACGCAGCGCCTGTTATATTGACTTGTAAATAATAGATTTCAGCTATCAGTCACCCTTTTGAAATTTTTTATAGGCAGATGTAGATTTCAGCTAGAAACTAGCCATTCTCAATGCACTATCATTTTTGATCAATATTATTCAATGAACTGTGGATGCAGCCCGACCAACAGGCATTAGATGCATTGATCAAAAATAATAGTGGATTGAGAATGGCTAGTTTCTAGCTGAAATCTAGATCTGCCTATAAAAATTTTCAAAAGGACAACTGATAGCTGAAACCTTTATTTACAACTATTTCTTTAATTAATTAAACATTTTTAAAATGTTTCTATGTATTGATTTTGTAGTCATTGCGTATGGGAAATCCATTTGACATTAGTATATGCAAAATTTCATCTGGTGAGCTCGGACTATCTACATGTCTAGAACAGCAATGTACTTCCTGGCTGGAGGTGTCTCCGCAAGGTGATATTTGTTGTTATGACCCGGGACGAAATCTTGGTGGAACTTTCAAAATTCGGATTCAGTACCCTAGGAAACATACAGAATGCGTGTCAAACAAACTTCTGTAGAACTTCCCTCAAATAGTCACCATTTGACTGGATTATCTTTACTACAAAGAGATTCCTTCAGTAGAGTCAAGTTAAGCAGCACTTTTGGCAGCTTTCAACTCCGAAGCGCAAACAGCTGTGGGCGGAAGCAGTAGCCGTCTAAAAAGCTATCAAGAGAAGCTAGCGTAGAGGCATTTAAAAAATCGCGTTGTAGGCACGCGAAGCGGCTTTACTCATACATTTGACAAATGTGCATATTTCTTTGGACGACTCTTTCATAGCTTCAGAGGTCTTTTCACGAATGCGTGGAACAAAATTTTTAGATATCACACTACAAACAGAGTTCATTTTTGGTTTTCGTTTGTAAGAAAAATTTATCAAAATGAATTCCCGGACGATGGCGGGATTGTAAGCTAGTACGTTTGTACATTTGGAAAATGCTATTTTCCGTTGCCTTCGATTGAACTGTATGGAGAAGTACTCATGCTATGATTTGCTGGTGCCAAAACCTGTTATATCAATCACTTAGGTTTTTGGTGATAACGTGCATCAACCTCACCAGGAATCTCCATCCCTCTTAACACTTAACGTTAGTAACCCTTACTAAACCTAATTTAACTTGATGATTAACCTTTTCGTTTCGACAATTCCTCCCCCAGATAACCTCCTTTTGGAGTGGTCCACCTGGGGCTCCTTATCGTGGACCAAATGTTTCACAAAGTGATCTTTACGAGAATATATTCGAAGACTGGATAACCCTTGGACAGTATGTGTGTGTTTCTCGCAGGGGTTTCGACTGGTTTGCGTATGCATCCTCAAATTCGTTATTTCCGGTAAGTGTTAGAACACTATGGACAATATATTACAACTCTGGGTTTGTAGATACTACAAGCAGGAGGACGAAGTTATACTGTCCACTGCGCACAGAAAAATCGAGTTTTACCAGAGGATGGACGGAGGGAGATCGTCTAAACAGGCCTGCAACGGAATGCGGCACGCACATCAAACGCGCCGAGGTCGAGGTAGAGCAGAACGCGCCCGCGCAAATAAACCGAGATTTTTAAAACACACCTGTCCTGGGCAATGCATCATTTGACTCATAGCTAGCTAAAATAAGCGATGCGTCAACACCACCATGCGTATTTTCGTAATATTCGCCGGTATTCGTAAACTTTTTTTGAAGACACTTCCCAGGGGTGCTTACCTTTGATGTCCGTTGCAGTGATTGCATCACATGTTTCTTTGCCTGCACCGGGCTCTTAATAATTCGCTACATGCGGCAGTGAACGCATCAATCCCTTGAAATCTGTCAAAACAGTTTATTCAGGTACGAGGGTTGCACTTTATATGCATCTCGTTACGCGGGGCATGGTCACTCTCTGTGTAACACGCCCTCCGGTTGCAGCAACGACGACACAGCGAGATGCTCGCGGGATTAGAAAGCCACGGACACCCTAACACACTATCTTATCCTAACGTGTACAACTTAGGAAAATGTTTTCCGTTAACTGTAAATGATAAGCACAATATTCTGTGTGTTCTACTGTATTATATTATTTTGTAAACCGCAAAGTTTTGAGCATGGCGGCTTGGTTCAGTGACCGTTTATAAATTAAAATTGAAACAAATGAGCCTTTGGCCACAATTCTTTAGTCTTATTAACCAGGTTTCAACATTTCTAAGAGTGACTTCATCAGAATTAAGACATTTAAAGTGGTTTATAAAATAGTTACAAATTTATGAGAAGAAAAAATGTTTTTATATAAAAAAGTGTAAGTACTGGTTAACAATACAAGACAGAGACAGTGCTTACATTGTCACGTATAAAATAAATAAGAGGCCGGAACGGCTTTCGTCACAAACTATTTAAAAAGAATGTGTGAAGGCGAGCCTCTAAGGGCTGCTCATACAGCCATAGGTTGTCACGCAGTGGCTTTACTCCTGACGACGATGGTGGAGATGGCAATCGGGAGGTAGAAAATTTTGTTTGAACTGACGCAGCTTTAAAACCGAGAACATGTTATTCAGACAAGCAGCCGCGAAAAACTCCGAGAATAAGCAATTTAGTTCCAATAATCCAATTGTCTGCTTCTTAGTCCTCAGTAGGTTCTAGTATTTTTTTCTTGCACACAGGTATGTCGCTTCATTCACACCTGACAATAGTTTCTTATATGAAAAATGTCCAGTTCCATTACTTTGGACAGGAAGTCTTTCATTGTGTCTGCGACCATATTTGGCTGAAGAATATACTCTTTTTTTGGTCACTATAGTCTTTTGAAGTCAAAGATAACAAATTACACAACATCAGAAGCTACAATGGCTCTCTCCGTGCGGCAAATTAGAAGGTAACCTTCTTACCTTCTCGACTATGTATGTAGCACCGTTAGTTATGATTTATATTATTAATACAGCAATAATACGTTTCCTAACGCACACGTATAATCGCAGTTTTTGTTATTTTTAAAAATTATATTGCAAACGTAGCGTCATGTGAGTCTGGCCACTCATCTTTTGACCCACAATAACGGAGTAAGTCTGAGTTTGAAACTATGTGCCCGAACGGGACTCGAACCTGGAACCTTGACGTACGTGGGCAATGCTGCTGCGCATTTCTCTGTCCAGCTATGTACAGCGTGTGTGTTTCCTTGAACGACCCAAGTTAAACGCCAGGTTGATACCTCTGCAAAGGACACAGCCTTTTCTTTCTTTATCTAACACCAGCGTTTCTAATGACCACGTCATCACCGCTACGTTAAAACCTAATCTTCTTTCCTATGCGCGCTACAAGTATTACTACTTAAATTTTAAAAGTTTCAGTCGATGTTTAAGAAGCTCCAGTATTTAGCAAGCACTCTTTTAAAGAAAATCGTCAGTTGTGGACACTTCAGATTTGTGACAAAAAAAATTCTGACAGCTGTCTTTCCTTCGAAAGTAATTAGGATGGGTTTATCATTCCGAACAAACAAACACAATAAAAAAATGGACAACTTATTGGCATGGACTCATAAACTAGATGAATTTCAGTATTTATATGAAGCTGGACTGATTTAAAATACGCTTTTGCAAACAATTTGCCATGATATGCCGTTCGGCTCTGCGTGGTTCATAATGCCTGAAAACTAAATCTGCATTCATTATTAGAAAAACATTAATCCTCGCGCGTGTGTTTGTTTTCCTCTGACTGAACTCAATCCTTCTCCGAACTGCTGCAGTATAATGACGTTTCTGTGCATTGAGCGTCCACAAACAATGTAAACCGAATTCATTGTTTATTGCTCGTCAACATCTGGCTCTGAGACTATCACTGCTAGGTGGCCGTTGGTAGCGCTGATTCGTCGGCATTGCAAAAAAATAAAACTGAAACCAACAAAAGTTAAATGAGACCCCACGGTGCATTTCTGTACATTCTTTCCGGACTAACGTATGGTTTTAGTACTACTTTCATCTTCGTTTGTGACGTACTGTAGCCTAAATCTTTACGATCATTGCCAAGTTAATTATTGTTTGCTTGTCAACTACTCGCAGTAAATTTAAATTTCCCCATATCCTGTCCGCCTGCTTACCTGGGTGGTAACGTGCTCGCCTACCATGTAAGCGGGTCCGGGTTCGGTCCCCGGCCAGGTTGAAGATTTTTTTCCGCTCGTGGACTGGGTGTTGTGTTATCATCATTTCATCCTCATCACCGGTGCGCAACTCGCCCAATGTGGCGTCGACTGAAATAAGTCTTGCACTTGGTGGCTGAACTTCCCCAGTAAAGGCCTTCCTGCCAACGATGCTATACGCTCATTTCATTTTATTTGCCCATACACTGTTGTGCTTTACTTTCCTCTGATGGCCTTATGGTATATTAATGGGCTCAAATTATAACAATGCCGCGCGGGGTAGCCGCGTCGTCTAGGGCGTTTTGTCACGCTCCGCGCGGCCCTCCCCGTCAAAAGTCGGAGGTTCGAGTCCTCCCTAGGGCATGGGTGTGTGTGTCGTCCTTAGCGTAAGTTAGTTTAAGTTAGATTAAATAGTGTGTAAGCTTAGGGACCGATGACCTCAGCAGTTTGGTCCCATCAGACAATGAATTTCTTTCCATTTCGATGGGTTGACCAAAACATGTTTAAAACTACACACTCAAATTATGGGAGAAAGCCGTATAAAGCGATTCAACATTAAAAGGTGAACCCACAAACATTCGTCTGGATACAGTGTTCAACGTCCAGATTATTGAAAAAAAAATAAACACGTGCGGACTTAATTTGTCAAGAGTTTTTCATCTTTTTTCAAGAGCCTCCACTTCAGAAATTGTGTAGAAGCTATTGGTTCATCACGTGTGGGAACAAGAGGAGAATTTTAACTAGGATTTGTATGCTAAACCTCGACAAAGAAAGTCAGTACAGAATTACAAAGAGAGAACGTCATCACACTTAGCGACTCGGTAGCTTGGCGACAAAATGCAACAATTCACTATACTGTTGTATGTAATGTGACCACGGTAGGATGCTATATGGAAAAATGCTGTAGACCTATTCCAGATGGAACTTTGTGTTGTAGATCAGATGGATGGTTAATTCCCATCCCAAATACCCGTAGGGGAAAGTGTTATCTTGATATACGGTACTGCTCGGTCGCTGGAGGTACGACACAACTGAATTTCGAATTAAATCTCGTGCTGCGAAATTTTCCGATACAGTGCTGCTGTCGAGATTACCTCACTCTGATGTCATAGATGGCTTTTCTTGTAGAAGTAACGTTAGTTTTCCACTTCATTTTGGAAGTTATCTTACGAATGTACATATTGAGACGTTTTAAAAACAATAAAATTTTTCAGATTGCATGTATGGAAATGTTAAGAAATCGAAGTTATATCTGTTTTTGTTTATTTTTATGAAAATATATGATCAGAAACGGCTGACAGGTTCTGCCAGTCGACGGTTGCGCGATCTGCTAACACAGTAAAGAAATATGCGAGTCGAATGTAACTAGCCCTAGGGCTCTACAGAGCAGCACCTACACTCAGCGATGTATTTACATTTTCAAAATAATAGCTTCGCAAAATATCTTTGTGTTCACAATGTAAAGCTATAGTGTGCCAACTGCCGTATCTGTAGGTAATAGCATAATATTGTGAGCGGTGGGTGGAATTATTGTTCGTAATGACGAGTGCAGTGTTGTGATTTTAATTTAATAGACGTCTGTTGCAACTTCGGTCTCAAGAAGTTCTGGCGTAGGTGAACGTATGAAATCACGTAAATTAATACATTCAAACGAAATTAGGACTAATATATTAATTTACATGTGTGGTTCTCTTCTTTCGCACATTTACGAAAGAACAGTTACCATTCTTGATCTTGCAATCATACATAGACATAATGAAATGAAATAAATTCTGACATCGGTCGGTATTGGACACAGAAATGTATTCATTGGCGACAAAGGGAAATCTATGCCGTACTCGAACGTGGATTTCACGCTTTATGCGAGCAGTCGCCGTAACCTATTCGTTTATCAGACCACACTTTCCTTCCCACCAAATTCTTATCGCACACTACTTACGTAGCGCCCCTTGTCCACCTTGCGGGAATCCAGAGACACATGGTGAGCAAAGAGCATGGTGGACAGGACCTCTACGTCAGTATTGTGCGACAACATGGGAATCTGGATCGTACGAAAAGCGTTAATTCATTTCAGTTTCCAGTTGCGAAAGAAGTCAGACTTTATTTCGGTTATCACTGTTAGCATTCAACCGCGATTCTTATACATATATTTTAAGAACGCGTTTCAAGAGACAATGCTCTCATCATCAGGTTGTAAAGTCTATGTCATGAAATTAAACGGACTAAAAAGACAAAATACCATCACAAATAGTTGGGAAGTCCACAGAGTAAAACAGAATTAAAAGTGTATTGGACTGTGGGTCCTTGTCTTACAATGAAGTTGTTGACACAAGTCTGTGGCCGTCCCATAGCTACCAAGTATGCTGTCGCACTGTGCCGGCTCGGGAGCTGTTGCGGACTGACGTGCCTAGGTGTTGGGGCGTGGTTACAGCCGTGTGCTTGACGGTAACGCTATGCTGTTGGTCGCCGTATTTCCTTATTGCATTGGTCAGCCATCGTTAGCCTCTCGCAACTCCGTCAGCGACATGCTACAAGTTTAAAGTCGTATACCTACCCTAAAATAATTCTAAAAACCCGCTAAAAAATCTCATTTCTTTAAAATTATCTTGTGCATTTAGAATATTGCTTTGTTTCTTTTCATGGATAGCTATCTCGAATTCCTCTAGTAAATCAAGCTTCCTCCCTTTCTTTTCTACATGCAGTATTTCTACGTTATCTTCTATGCTATTAAGGGGATGGCCTGTTTCATATATATGGTTCGCAACAGCTGATTTGTCATAATTTCCTAACCTGAGCGCATCTTTATGTTCTTTATACCGGATCGCGAATGATCTTCCTGTCTGCCCTATATATTTTACATCACAAGTTCTGCACTGAATCGTATAAACTCCGGATCTTTCAAACTTATTTCTCCTCTGGCCAATATCGTGCTTAAGGCTATACCTCACTAGGTTATTAGTCTAAAAAGCTATTTTAACATCGTATGGTTTAAAAATATTTGCTATCCTTTGTGAGACTGTTCCGTAGTATGGCATCGTGATAATTTTCACTTTCTCTCCATCAGGTTTTTTTCTTTTTGCGCTTATTGCTTTTCCGTAACAGTTTTTTAACCACATCTATTCTGCAACCGTTATTCATCGCTATTCTCTTAACGGTATTAATTTCAGTCTCCCTATCTTTTTCGCTCATAGGTATATTGACTGCCCTATGCACGAGACTACGGAAAGCAGCTTCTTTATTAGCCTGCGGATGGCATGAATCATTCGGGATCACAGCATCAGTCGTAGTTTGTTTTCTATAAACGGAGAACGCATGTTTGTTGCCCTGCTTTTTTATATTCAGGTCCAGGAACTGTAAACAATTGTCAGTTTCATACTCCACGGTAAATTCTATTTTATTATGTGCGTCGTTGAACTTTTTTACTATTTCCTCAGTGTCCTCACGGGAACCATCGACAAGTAACAGAGTGTCGTCAACATAACGTTTGTAATAAACAATTTTATCCATAATGTTATCGTCAGAATTTAGAACTTTATCTTCAAGGTCATTGATAAAAATGTCCGCCATAGTTCCTGAAATACTAGACCCCATGGCTAACACACTGTCTTGAACATAAAATTTGTTATTAAACGTAAAATAATTAAAACTTCTAATGAGCTGTAGGAGTTCAATAAATTCAATTGTCTCTTGCGTTGAAATTTTACCGTATTTAAGGAAATTTCTCTTAATGATTTCTATAGTTTCGTTAACCGGAACACTGGAGTATAAGTTCTTAACATCCAACGAAACCAAACGGTAGGTGTCTGTGACTGGCGTATCTTTAATTTCACCTATCATGGTCATACTACCACGCACCGAATAGTTATTTTTATACACGTCAGTCTTTTTCAGAATTTGGTTCAACAATTTCGTTATTTTATATGCTGGACTATTTCGACCGTTAAAAATCGGACGAAACCGGGTGCAGACCTTTATGTATCTTCACCTGTGATCTTAATTTGGGGGCCGTTGGATTCATGATAACACATCTTCTTTTTTCGGCTTCTGTCAGCAGGAAGTGTGTGCGTTTAAGAACATTTTTTAGTTTAATTTGGAAATTGGCTGTTACGTCTTTCGGAATTTCCGTAATGCTATTTTCGACAAAAAGCGCTAAGGTCTTCGAAACGTACTCCTCCTCTTTTAATATTACGACCGTAATCCCCTTATCCGCTTTCGTGGCAATAGCTTTCACTTCATTAAGTTTTTTTATTTATAGAATCGACAGTTAGTCGGTCAGCTCTAGTCTTATGATTAACACTATTTCGCTTATTTAGTTCATTTTTTACTATTTTATGTAGCTTATGACCGACATGCCCGGTTTCATTATTATTTAATTTGGCAATTTCTGTTGTCATTTTAGTGAGGTCAATTAGTTCTTTCGCTATCTTCTTGTTAAATGACGGCTCAATATTAAACTTTAATGCCTTATTTAACATTTCTACTTCTGTATTATCAAATACAATATCCGTTTAGTTAACCACCCGTGGATAAAAGTCTAAAGACGAAAGGCTTTGTTGTTGATCTTTTCCATCTTCGCGCGTGTTATTACTTAATTTACAAAGATTTTTATCTTATTTTCTTTTTTCTTTATTTTTAAACCATACGATGTTAAAATAGCTTTTCACACTAATAACCTAGTGAGGTATAGCCTTAAGCACGATATTGGCGAGAAGAGAAATAAGTTTGAAAGATCGGGAGTTTATACGATTCAGTGCAGAACTTGTTATGTAAAATATGTAGGGCAGACAGGAAGATCATTCGCGATCCGGTATAAAGAACATAAAGATGCGCTCAGGTTAGGAAATTATGACAAATCAGCTGTTACGAACCATATATATGAAACAGGCCAGCCCCTTAATAGCATAGAAAATAACGTAGAAATACTGCATGTAGAAAAGAAAGGGAGGAAGCTTGATTTACTAGAGGAATTCGAGATAGCTATCCATGAAAAGAAACAAAGCAATATTCTGAATGCGCAAAATAATTTTAAAGAAATGAGATTTTTTAGCGGGTTTTTAGAATTATTTTAGGGTAGGTAAGCGACTTTAAACTTGTAGCATATCACTGACGGAGTTGCGAGAGGCTAACGATGGCTGACCAATGCAATAAGGAAATAAGGCGCCCAATAGCATAGTGTTACCGTCAAGCACACGGCTGTAACCACGCCCCAACACCTAGGCACGTCAGTCCGCAACAGCTCCCGAGCCGGCACAGTGCGACAGCGTACTTGGTAGCTATGGGACGGCCATAGACTTGTGTCAACAACTTCAATGTAAGACGAGGACCTACTGTCCAATATACTTTTAATTCTGTTTTACTCTATGGACTTCCCAACTATTTATGATGGTATTTTGTCTTTTTAGTCCGTTTAATTTCATGACATAGACTTTACAACCTGATGATGAGAGCATTGTCTCTTGAAACGCGTTGTTAAAATATATGTATAAGAATCGCGGTTGAATGCTAACAGTGATAACCAGTCTAACGACAACTGCTACCTCGTCTCCATAATGGATTATATTAAAAAGACTTTATTTCATTTTATCATAATACATCAATGGCTTCGGCTTATAACCTTGTAGTCCATATCGAGACGTTGACCAAAATTTATTTAAAACAGTGCATTCAGAGCAAGGAAAAATACCGTATAATCCAATTCATAATTAAGAGCTGGGCCCATGAATATGTTTGGAAACGCTAAAGATTGTGTAGTTTAAATATGAGGTAGTACTTTACTGTCCCTGCAGTACGTGAAATTACGGTTTTTCTTTTCAGTAACTGAGTATCTGGCTTCATCCTACGAATTTTAACAAAAATGTAGTAATATAGGTGTTTATGTTCTCAATCTTTGTTTGTCTAGATTGAGTTTATAGAACCATACGTCCGGTTTCGATAGTGCTAGCTGTTTTCTTCAGATCATAAAATATAGAGCGTAAGACGTCGCATCTGATTACAATCATCTACTGAGTCATTTGAGTACTTGATTGTACATCGTGTGACGTGTTATGCTGGGTAACGATATTTAATGACCTGATGATGATTGCTAGTACAGTCGAAAACGATCGTATCATTTATAAACCAGCGACGTAGACTAACAAATGTTACACTGAAAATTAAGGCTGCTGTTTCACATATTTGACAATGTCAAGCCTTACGATGTTTTTGTTTGACAATAGGAAAAACTAATTCCATTCTGTTACAGAACTTAAAGAAAAAGAGAAATCAAACTGAACATTTTATTCACATACGTATATTTTTACCAGGATATTAAGATGTTCTCCACACCAATTAAAACTAAAATCCGATAATGCAAGTAAGTAAGTAGACCACTAAAACAAGAAGCATATGAGGTACATTACTTCTCTTAGATCACTCTGATGTGAAATATGTTAGGCTTTGTAGCGTGAGCACCAGTTGTTTCGATTTCTTTGTACATTTATTATATGACATACGAAGACTAGTTGAACACAACTAATTGCCTGCATTGATTCCGAAACTGAGGTTATTCTCATGGAGGAAACGGATACTCTGTTTCAGTACTGCAGCTGCGACGCTGTACTGCTGTAGTTATAGAATCATTGAATGCAAAAGTTATTTCGTTTCGTGTACATGAATGTAATGGTAAATGTAAACGTCACACATAACTTTAAGGCGAGTAACAAAATAGGCTTATATTGTACTAGTTGTAGGAAAGTTGCATTTATGGCGTTACGGCTTATATATATATATATATATATATATATATATATATATATATATATATATATATATATATATATATATATATATATAACCCGAGTCGGGTTATTTTGAAACAAAACAACGATCGACAGATCTATGTAAATAAAAATGTAAATATTCATTTGTTCAAAATCGAATAACTCCGATAGTTCGCCACCGATTGTGCTTCCATTTCAAAGCAATCGGTGGCGAACTATCGGAGTTATTCGATTTTGAACAAATGAATATTTACATTTTTATTTACATAGATCTGTCGATCGTTGTTTTGTTTCAAAATAACCCGACTCGGGTCGTGTCGGCCATATCCTTCTTACAAAGTCAGCAGTCTTAATGAAACTACAAGTTCGCTGTCTTTTGAGACCTTCAGTTGCGTAAATTTTTACGACTGCATATTTGTAGTCTCCTTCGACAATTTTTCTCTAATATATCTTAACCTATTGCTGATGTAATAATATGAAAAACTGTTTCCGCCTGTAGAAATATCCGAAAACTGTCTTGCAAAGAGCTGGTTGTCAGCACAACAGGACATACCAGTGTATAACGGGAAAAAGTAGCAGTTTTAGACCACAGGTCACAAAACTTTTCCCATAGAAGGCCAGATAACGGACAAAATGAAGAACCGCTCGGGTCTCGTCAACATTATGTAGAATTCTTGCAAGCCAGAACGAATGTTCTGGGAAAAAAGACAAAATATAAGTTCACCATTCCGTGTTCTCCACATAACTGAGCTAGTCGAAACACTGTTACTTCGAAACAAGGTGGCTTTCATTCATTTTCTGTTTCTGTCACACGAAGTTGCCATCGGTAAACAGTTTTTCTCGTTCTACCACCTTCCGTAATTTTTGTAACTTCCACGAGTGAAGATTGATTTTCCTGTGAAGACATTTCCTTGGGTTTCTAAAACACGTTTCATGGACTCATAATTCTCAGAGCGTAACTTTCCAGAAAACTTCGAATACGTAGATAGATGTTTTCTTTCATAGAGACGCCGAAGATTGTACTCTTTCAAAACGTCAAACTTTTGCTGCATATTAAGCAAGTACTTTAATGGTCCATATAAATACTGTACTCTCCATTCTTCATTCAAAACGCGACACCCTGCGTCCAATTACAGTTTCTTAGTAGCCGTAATGAAGGGCAAAGCAAACGGGTTACGAACATGACAAGGACTTAGAATTATAAAGATAACCAACGAACCGGACACTGCCTCACTATTTCTACTCATATACGCGTATATATATATATATATATATATATATATATATATATATATATATATATATATATATATATATCCTAAGGTGCGCTCTTCCCGTCCCCCTCTTGCCCACCTACTTCTCCCCCGTTCTATGTTCATTTCCTCTCCCTTCTCTCTGCCCTCTTACCCTCTCTCTGACTATGAGATTTGTTCATTGTAATTCCGAACTGAAATCGCTTAAAATGAATTTATAAATCCGTCGGGCATTGGTGTATGGGATATGAGACAGACCTCTACAGTTGCTGGATTTCGAAGTATAGTGCCTCCAGTGACATGGTTTCAATCTGGGAATGGATAAACCTACAATGTTTCGGATGATGTTCACATTCTGTTATAACAGATAAGTATACATTATCGTTTAAAAATATATAGCCTAACTCTGATTATTTATTTGTGTATCGTGGAGCAACAAACCACTGTTTCCCCGTACAGTGTCTGATTCACGGTATAATCATACAAACTGTAAACCAAATGTCCGTACAACCGTGTTCTGCACGGTAGATTCCATTACGGTCAACGGATAGCCATCCAAATGATGACGTCAGGACACCTATGAAATGAGGAAGTGTTTGCCGGGTAGCCCCACTTCACTGTCGCTGTGTACACAGGCGGTGCAGTATGGCACATAGAAGATGCCAACCAGACTCCCTGCTGTGGAGGACCACAGAAAGAAAGGATGCAGGACACTTGCAAACCGATTTGGACCGCTGGATTAATGTGAATGTTTCTGTTGTTTCTCGGATGTAGCGACAGAGTCCGGAACCGTATCCCAAAAGACCAGGGCAGAGTCGACCAGGTATGACTTCGGAAGAGAGGAGCGTTAATTGGCTGTAAGGGCACGCTAGTACCGTCTTAGTACCGCACGGCAACTGACTTGTGATCACATAGCATCCATTGGGCGTGTTCCATCGAGGCAAACGATGTGCAGAAGGCTTCGGCAAAGTGGCCTTCATTGTCGGAGGACTGCTTTATGTGTACCTCAGGCGCATCATCACTAAAGGGAACGTCTTGCGTGGAGTCATCAACATGTCACCTGGACGGTCGAACACTGGGCGAATTTTGTTTCCACAGATGAGTTCCGATTTAGTCTGGAGCGTGTTCCTCGATGGATTCGCATCAGGAGGAAACAGGGAACACGATTTCGGGATCCCAAACCTTATGGAAAGAGACCGAGATCGAGGAGGTTTCCTAATGGTGTTGGCAGTGGTTATCTTTACCACACGAACCCCTCTACATGAAATTGTAGGGGTGAATCGGCAAGGTTTAACTGCTATCAAATATCGTGACGAGATCTTGGGACCTGATCTGCAGTTGCTGCGAGGTGCTGCGTGCCCAGACTTCGTATTGATGGACGATAATGCTCGATCTCATAAAGCACGGATGGTTGATGTTCTCCTGGAAATGAAAGATTTTGCACGTATGTCGTGGCCTGCTCGCTGTCTCGATTTAAATCTCGTGGAGCATGTCTCGGATGCACTATGGCGGCAGTTTGTATCACGTCAGCATCGATCAACCACTCTCCAAGACTACGAGCTGCTCTGCAGGAAGAATGGGCGTTACTCCTCAACATGAGGCTGATGATATCATTCACAGCATGCCCCGTCGTTGTCAGGCCTGTATTATTTCCAAAGGTTTTCACAACCCATACTGAGCACACTAACCAGTTGTCGGAATGTGTGTGTAAATCCGTTAAGTAGGAGAAAACAAAAAGCATTTTTGTTTACCTTTATGCAATTGTTTGCGTCCTGTATTTTTTATATTGCTTCTGCTTTACTATCATCTGTTTATACTGTTCTGTGGTAAAATAAACGCAGAAGACCGGCGTGGCCGAGCGGTTCTAGGCGTTACAGTCTGGAACCGCGCGACCGCTACGGTCTCAGGTTCGAATCCTGTCTCGGGCATGGATGTATGTGATGTCCTTAGGTTAGTTAGGTTTGAGTACTTCTATGTTCTAGGGGACCGATAATCTCAGAAGTTAAGTCCCATAGTGCTCAGAGCCATTTGAATCATTTAAAATAAACGCACACTTTCTTTTCGTTGCTTTAATTTTGGACACAGTGTATATAAACAACTTGAATGTTCATTTTAGTCTTTGCGAGACACTTTGTTGTAACAGAGTAATCTCGTAAATGCTGATGATGCAAAAACGTGAAGTAAATCGGTCAAGGATTTTGCTAACAACTTTCCCTATATAAATTACATATATATTTATGTATTACGTATATTACAGAAATATATAGCCGACGTCCGTCCCTGTGTTCATTGGAGTACTGTGTAAAAACATGAAGTAAATCGCTGAAGATCATTTCGAGATTTTTGGTACCAACTTTACACAACTACTGGTCTCTATATAGTTGTGTAGATTAAAGTCTTGGGATGGTGTGGAATAAGTGAACATTGCAGAAAACAAGAAACAACAGACAATAATTTAAAAGTGAACATGGTAAATTGAAGCCTTGTTTTATAGACCAAATTTTTGTACTGTCGGCGGGCCGGATGAACTGGTGCGGCGGTCGTAATTTGGCGACTTCCCGTAATAGGCGATGCTGGTCGGCTGATGAAGAATGTAATATCGAGCGTGCCTCTGAAGCTTCCGGCGGGATCTGCGCTGTTAACTCGATATACACGGCCCGCGCAGCTCCACAGACAGAGTAAATCCCGGCCTGGTCATGTCACATATTGTGTGTGTGTGTGTGTGTGTGTGTGTGTGTGTGGTACGATAGATGTCCCCCACCCGCGGGCAAAGGGCATTGACCAGAGGGTCACAGAACCTACAGAGGCCGAGCCGTAGTATTTAGCGCTGCCTGCGTCACGTTTGTGTGCTAACAGCCTCCATATCTAGTCTTCAGATCTGTCCGTAACTGTTTCAAAGACAATAGAGCTCATATTGGAGCTTGCAGTTAGCGTTGTTGCTGACTATCTTACAGGGTGAAACTTCCTGGCAGATTAAAACTGTGTACCCGACCGAGACTCGAACTCGGGACCTTTGCCTTTCGCGGGCAAGTGCTCTACCATCTGAGCTACCGAAGCACGACTCACGCCCGGTATTCACAGCTTTACTTCTGCCAGCATCTCGTCTCCTACCTTCCAAACTTTACTGAAGCTCTTCTGCGAACCTTGCGGAACTAGCACTCCTGAAAGAAAGGATACTGCGGAGATATGGCTTAGCCACAGCCTGGGGGATGTTTCCAGAATGAGATTTTCACTCTGCAGCGGAGTGTGCGCTGATATGAAACTTCCTGGCAGAGGAAGTTTGGAAGGTAGGAGACGAGATAGTGGCAGAAGTAAAGCTGTGAGTACCGGGCGTGAGTCGTGCTTCGGTAGCTCGGATGGTAGAGCACTTGCCCGCGTAAGGCAAAGATCCCGAGTTCGAGTCTCGGTCGGGCACACAGCTTTAATCTGCCAGGAAGTTTCATATCAGCGCACACTCCGCTGCAGAGTGAAAATCTCATTCTGGAAACATCCCCCAGGCTGTGGCTAAGCCATGTCTCCGCAGTATCCTTTCTTTCAGGAGTGCTAGTTCTGCAAGGTTCGCAGGAGAGCTTCTGTAAAGTTTGGAAGGTAGGAGACGAGATACTGGCAGAAGTAAATATGTGAGTACCTGGCGTGAGTCGTGCTTCGGTAGCTCAGATGGTAGAGCACTTGCCCGCGAAAGGCAAAGGTCCCGAGTTCGAGTCTCGGTCGGGCACGCAGTTTTAATGTGCCAGGAAGTTTCATATCAGCGCACACTCTGCTGCAGAGTGAAAATCTCATTCTATCTTACAGTGTGTTTCACAACTGCTATTACAGACTTCTATGGGTGTAAAGAGAATTTAGTTGATATAGTTTGTGGAACTCATGTACGGAACTGTGCCGTCTGGATGTAAAATAAGTTTACAGATCGGATTACTTTCAAATCTGCCGCTTCATGATACGCACACAGCAGGGACAATGACCTCAAACCTGTGCGCTTTGCATGAACGCATGCATGGACAATGTTTCGAATACCCGTCGACGGCTTCTCTTCCACGCGTCGGAGGACGTCTTCAAAGAGGAGAGTCCGGCGGGTCCCTGGAGCAGCACAGTCAACTCTCCTGTTTGTGAACGTACCGATTCCTTGCAGCCGTTGTTGCAGTCGGACGGAAACTGTGTGTGATGTCAAATACATTGAACATTATGATCACCAACATTGTATGTATATAAACCCGTCCCGGCAAGAGGAGCCTCACCTTCTAACGTTTTGACGACTGAGAGTGTGTGAAGTGTATGTGCAAACTTCCCACTTCCCTTATATCAGTCGTCTTACTTGGTGTACACAGCCGATTTTCTTCTCTGGTTAGCGGGCTTCTCAAATCTCTATAAACTTCTTCCGCAAAGAATGGTGATACTTACAGGAACCTTAAAGACTCTCTCTCTACTTGCGAAATAATTAGGTACACGAACAATACTTTTCAACGGCTATCGGTATATTTGAGCTTCACAAAGAACAAAATTCACACTTCGCACATAAACAATAGACTTCTTGTAAGTCACTCGTATAGTGTCACAATAGAAACAGATTTAAGTACATCTAGCCAAGAGTTGGCTTAACCTTAACTCTATTACAAACAAATCGTAAAATACGCCTTGCCTCCAGCAAGCCCAAGATAAGAGTTTTTTTTAGACATCAGAATCTCAACAGTTCTTGTTGTTTGTAATAACGGTCACTGATACGATTAGCACAGAATAACCTAGAAGTTCCATGGTTCTTCCGTATACTTTCACTAGAACTTCCATGGATCGCCCGACAAGTACTTGTCGGTGACCTTCTGCTCGCGACTGATTTCGCAACTGCACACACAAACATGTGACGCGCAGTGGGTAGGATTCCAGCATCCCACTCTCACATCTAAAATATCGTGTGTTTGAGACGGTAGAATGCTAAGTGGTTCTAGAATTTAAAGAAATTCTCGAAACACTACAACCTGGCGCGGAATGAGTGCTAGTCAGACACTCGCACAGTGTATGTAATATAAGTGAATGTGATGTCCGTGTGTAGATTGGAGTTTAACCGAGGCCAGAGTGTGACAGCTCGGAGGTTCGGCACGAGCGGGAAAGCCCGGAAACTACACGACCTGTCGGATGTTTGAGGAGTGCGGTGGTGAGTGTTTTCAACACGTGGTGAGACCAAGGTGATACCACGTCCAGACGTCGTGGGGTTCGCCTGCCACCCCTCATTACACATGTCGGATGTCGTAGGCTGGGCAGACTGGTAAAACAGGACAGCCGGCGAATTGTGGCAGATCTAACAGACTTAAATCTGCGCAGAGTGCAAGTGTGTCTGAACACACAGTTCGCCGAACATTCTTAACGATGTTTCCAGTTTTAATCTGCCAGGAAGTTTCATATCAGCGCACACTCCGCTGCAGAGTGAAAATCTCATTCTGGAAACATCCCCCAGGCTGTGGCTAAGCCATGTCTCCGCAATATCCTTTCTTTCAGGAGTGCTAGTTCTGCTAGGTTCGCAGGAGAGCTTCTGTAAAGTTTGGAAGGTAGGAGACGAGGTACTGGCAGAAGTAAAGCTGTGAGTACCGGGCGTGAGTCGTGCTTCGGTAGCTCAGTTGGTAGAGCACTTGCCCGCGAAAGGCAAAGGTCCCGAGTTCGAGTCTCGGTCGGGCACACAGTTTCAATCTGCCAGGAAGTTTCATTCTTAACGATGGGTCTCCGCAGCCAACGACCATGCATGTGCCAATGTTAACACCACGATATCGGCAACTCAACTGAAATTGGCACGTGATCATCGGCACTGGACGTTGACGCAGAGGCAAAGCCTTGCATGGTCTGATGAATCCCGACAACTTCTTCATCATTGTCAGTGTCAGTAAATTCACCTACAGCCGTGTACTTGAAAGCGTTATTTTATTTTATTCTGGAGGCAACCAGTTTCGGCAATTCATTATGCCATGTTCAGGCACCATACGCTTCTATCCAAATAAAGGAACTTTTTATATAGCGCCATAAATCACTGGATATTGTGAATTCAATTGCTGTACAATTGCTTCATTCAAAGGTGTGAAAGCGATGTAGGTTCCTGTCACGTCTTCGAATGAAGCAAAAACGTGTTGCTGTCACGTCTTCGAATGAAGTAATTGCATAAAGATTGAATTCATGATATTCAGTGATTTATGGCGCTGTACGACAGATTCGTTTATTTGGATAGAAGCGTATGAGGACTGAAGATGGCATAATGAATTGCAGAAACTGGTTGCCTTCAGAATAAAATAAAATATTGCCTTAAATCAGACAGCTGTCAGTGACTTTATTGACATTGACAATTATTTAACTAGCCGATGTCACCTGTCCATGATGGGCTAACAGATACTTGTTCATCATGCCGATGGCAGGGTTCGAATCCGTCGTTTTCCAGTGGAACAGCTCCTTGACACCTGTACTGAGGGCGGAGACAAGCTGGCGACGGCTCAGTTATGCTATGGGGAACATTCACGTGGGTATCAATGGGTCCAGAAGCTCGTGCAAGGCATCATGACGGCCAAGGAGTATCGTACACTGGTTGCAGACCACGTGCACCCCTTCATGACGATCATGTTTCCCGACGACAGAGGCATTTTTCAGCAACATAAAGCGCCATGGAATAAGGCCAAAAGTGTGATAGAATGGTTTGAAGAACACAGTGGCGAGTTCCAGTTCATGTGCTGGCCCCAAAATCACCAAAAATGAACCAGGTCGAACACATCTTGGATGTAATTGAACGTGGTGTCAGAGATCGTCGACCCCTCGCCAGAATTTACGGGAATTAGGTGACGTGTACGTGCAGATAAAGCTTGCTGGATCCGGTTTACGATGAGGTCCTGCACCCTCGTGACCACAGCCCTTCCGTCCAGCAGTCCATGCGTGCCACCAGCGGTCCCGACGTGTTCTCACACTGCGCGGACCTGGCTCCTCCTGAGTCCCCAAACGAACTGTCCCACTCTCACGATCCAGAAAAATAACGACGTCACCCCAAAGATAGGGCAACAGTTATAACATATCGGTAACCACCGTTGCTGCCACTAGCGGACAGTCAACGCTCGCGAAACCGAGTGGCACCAAATAACACGAGAAGAAGACAAACAGTCGCAAGCATGCTAACTAAACGATACTGTCTGGCCTCCAACAGAGGGCGAAAACCTACAAACAGCACCAACACGAGCCGCAGCAATGCTCAAGAATGTACGTGTCACAAACTTCGACGCCGGCTGGTGTGGCCGAGCGGTTCTAGGCGCTCCAGTCTGGAACCGCGCGACCGCTACGGTCGCAGGTTTGAATCCTGCCTCGGGCATGGATGTGTGTGATGTCCTTAGGTTAGTTAGGTTTAAGTAGTTCTAAGTTCTAGGGGATTGATGACCACAGAAGTTAAGTCCCATAGTGCTCAGAGCCATTTGAACCATTTGCACAAACTTCGACACCAGTTTAGTCTCGCGGCTGCTCTATTGTCTGAAGGCAAGCTAACCCCACGTAAGGGATGTCGAATTGGTTGCCCAGACCTCAAACGTTAGAGCAGTCACGAAGCTGAATCAGTGTCGAAGTTTCTGACAGCTACATTTTTGACATGGCGAACAATGGTGCGTAAGTGGCACCTACAGTGTTGCCGAACTGGAGGTCTTAGAGGAAACCCCAGTGATCACGTCACAGCAGGACGTCAAACACAAGCGCTCAGAAATAAAACCCATTTGGTGCTTTGTATCACGTTCAGATTACATCCAATGGTTTAGAACGGTTCCTAGTGGATCCACTTTGCATACCAGAGCAAAAATTGCCGTCTCAATAGAATGCAAAGGGATCGTAAAGTTCAAGGGGGTTGGAACCCCATGATATTCTTAGCGCAGGATTGAAAGGCCCAGTGGATGGCAGCAATGTCTAACGGTGCCAAGGACATGGTACTGTTGCCTATCCTACTGGAAACTGCAGTTTTCGACAGTGAAATGTGTGGGATTAAATTCGCCAAGGAAAGGGGTTGTTTCATTGAGCCGCTTGTGCCACGCCATGAGGCCTTCTCGTATTGATTCTGAGTGGTGGTGTCTCTGAAATGTTTCCCTCGCCCACGCATTAGAAAACCGTGTGATTTCAACGCTGGGCGTCGTGGTTCTGAGTTCCATCGCAGATGCAGCAATATAAGGGGTGAACTGTGGCTAAGTGATGGTGTGACGACGCTCGCTCGTGCGATGCTTGCGCGGGGGCATTGGTCAGAATTGCGGTGAAATTTGATACCCATATGACATTATTAGCCCACCTTAGACGTCATATGAGCGTCTGAGCATTGACCTTTATTTTCGAATTTGTCGACACCTTACTGATTGAAGCAGCGCTGAACCCAAGACTTACAAAACGCCGCGTTTTTGCACCGTTACAGAGGAAGTTCGTAGACACCTTTTAGTCAAATTTCAAACTTATGCATCGGAACTGAAGACAGTTATGGGATTTCGAAAAAGTTGTCCTTTAATTTTGTTGTGCATTGTGAATAACTAGCAAGTAAGAACCTGATTTTAGAGAAAAACATTTTAGGAAGTTATTCAAACCTTAGCTTTTACTGTCTTAATCTGTTGATCATCCCAAAACGTCATTATCTATTTCTTTTAGTTGCATCATATGCGAACAATTTTAAATATATTAAACTCACCATTTAATGATAGTAGCTCTCAAAACACCACTCCTTTTCCTCATGATTCTTCAAATGAATGTCAGGAAGTGTAGTCTACCCAACAAGGAGGCATGTTACAAAACCCCCATTTTACCGATACTTCAGTATCGCTCGTCACTTTGGTAGGACGTATAGAGAAGGTAGACATGATCCAAAGAAGAGTACTATGTTTCGTTAGAAGTTCCTACAGTAAGTGCCAAATATTCATTAGTATGGTGATTTGGCTACCCTGGCAGACGCTACAAGAGACGCTTGTGGTGGTGGTGGTGGTGGTGGTGGTGGTGGTGGTGTGTTGTGGCTTATGGGCGCTCAACATCGAGGTCATCAGCGCCCTGACACACATTAAAAGGAACCAATGTGGACAGACCTAAGGAAACTAAAGCACACACTCAAAGAAAGCAGGAAAAGAAGGAAAATACTACATAAGAAAGTAAAACCTAAGGAAAGGGGAAACATAGCAACAAGAATGTCACAGGAAATTGTTATTGGCTGGCCACTTACGTAAAATATGGGCGAGCTTGTCACACAGTGAGCAAATTAAAATCCTCTCCCTAAAATCTTTGTAAAAACATTTGACAGGGCACAGAACTTTAAAACTTTAGCCACATTCGTCCGAGTGTTGCCTAAAGGATATGGCAGGTCCGCTGGCAAGTCAGCCGCGACCCGCTAGTCAGAAAATAAAACACAATCCAATAAAACGTGGCGCACAGTGACCTGGACGCCGCAAGCACCACACATTGGAGGGTCCTCTCGCCAGAGAAGGAAGCCATGCGTCATAGGGCTGTGGCCTATTCGAAGCCGAGTGAGGAGAGTGGTTTACGTCTTCAAAAAGCAAGTTACATATGTCGTCCCACGCTATAATGGTTCGCAGCAACAAGGGCGCATTCTCAGAATAGAGAGTACATGTTCTGGGCTGCTTGCAGAGCTACTGCGGTACGGATAACAGGAGCATCAGAGTGTGGGATCGAAATGGAGCGGTAACTGAAAGCGTTCTCCAAAGCTGAGGCACGCAGGCCAGTACGATAATAGAGAGCAAAATTACTCTAAATTGCACGCATATTTAGCGAAAATTCTCTCCCTAAGTGGACCAAATGCGATTCCTCATTCAGCCGTAGTGAAATGATACCAACAATCTGACTTATGCCGCACAAATGCGAATAATGCTGATCGCGAGGAAAGGTATTCGGCAGCCACCTAATGTGGAGGCAATCGGGGAACTTATTCGTAGCAGTCGCAGAGAGCCTGTTGTAGACGTTGTTCAGCAGATACGCATCTCAGTAGGTAGTGCTGAGTCCATCGCGCCAGATGGTGTGCAGTATTACAACTTATGCTCACGCTGGGTACCGAGGTTACTTGTCACCTACACACAAAGACGCCATAAAATATAAGAGGCATAGAAAATTAAGTAACGGCGTAGTTCTCCAGCACGACAATGCAACACTCCACGCGACGCGCACAAGGTTTGCTTTCGCGTTTTCATTGGGAGGTGTGAAAGAATTCAGCACAAGTCGAGTTATTCCACCATGTGACTTCCATCCCTTCGGCAAGCTCAAAAAAAAAAATAATAATAATCCACGGGGCGGGTGGGAGGGAGGAGGGAGAGAAAGAGAGGTAGAGACTTTCCAACGATGAGGACGTTCACACAGTGGTTCTAGAATTTATCCGTGATCAAGAAGTGAATTTTTATCGTAGAGGAATCGAACGATTGGCAGAACGTTCTGACTGTTGTTTACAGAGACTTGGTGAAAATCTTGAAAAAGTGCAAAGTATCTGCGTCATTCTGATGTAAAATGCAACAGTGAATAATATGTAGCTTACTGTTTGATGTCTCCTCGTAAAATCACGACAGAATACGTTCGTAGAGGAGTCAATCTTTTACTTCCTCCTACATAAATCTTGCGAAAAGACCATCAATATAAAATAAATAGGAATAGCCAACATTCAGGTAGCTGACGTAGCACTGTTACTGAGTCACACATTTTAAGCACATATTAAGTACTAGATTGGAATGTAATGGACTTGGAGTCACCAACAAAACACTGGTTTTCACTATTCAACTCTTTTTTTCAAAAGCGACTCTGACACTTGTAGATGGCCCAGCATTGAAGTCTACAGCAGTTTGCAGAAGGGTTGCACTTCTGTCACGCTGAACGATTCTCTTCAGTGGTCGTTGCTGGATTACTGATATTCATGGTACACTGTTAAAATGGTCGTACGGAAAAGCCTCACTTCATCGCTACCTCGGAGATGCAATGTCCCATCGCTCGCGCGCTGACTGTAGCACCACGGCGAAACTCACTTGGATCTTGGTAACCTGTCATTGTAGCAGGGGTAACCGATCTAACAACAGCGCACGGCACTTGTTGTCCTACATAGGCGTTGCCGACTGCAGCGACATATTCTACCTGTTTACTCATCTCCGCATTTGGATACGCATGCCTATTCTAGTTTCATTCGCAATTCAGTGTATAAAAGGCAGTGTCGCGACTGACTCACTCACTCACAGGCTCTTTATCGCCCAGCTCAAACCGTTAACAACCTGAAATTTTGAGAGGGTGTTGATCCTATAGAGCAGAGTCGTTTAAGAAGGGATATTTTGAAATTCCACCCCTACGCGAATGAAAGAAGGGATGAACGATTTTTTGAACATATGTTGGTACCAACACAATTTTGAAACTAGACCTACGAAAATTGGTATTTGGTTTCTCCCTAAGAAATAAAGAAATACGAGTTTCAGCATCTGTAAATTTAACCGCTATGTGGTGAAGTAGCTAAATTATTATTGAAGGACATCTAAAGTGTTTTTAAAGCTAGATGTATGAAAATTGGTGTTTGACTTCTCAGTTACAAATAAGAAATATGTATTTCAGTGTTTTTGAAGAGGGAGAGGGAGAGGGAGGGGTGGGGGTGGGAGTGGGGCTGGGGGGGCAAATACGAAACAAAACTTTTACGGAAATATGAAGCTAAATGTATAAACGTTTTACTTGGTTTCTCCGTTACCAATAAATGAAAATACTTATGTCACTGTGTTTGGAAATTCAACCCCGAAGCCGGTGAAATACTTTATGAAAATATTTCATTGCGGAAGTATTTTTATACCTAAATCTTTGAATGCTGGTGTTTGGATTCTGCGTTAGATATAAAAAAATACGTGTTTCACTGTTTTCGGAAATTCAACCCCCAGACAGGTGAAATAGGCTATGAACATTCTTAAGAAAACATTCAGTTGCCGGTATACCAACAACTTTTTGAAGTTAAATCTATGAAAACTGGTAGTTCTCTTCTCGTTTAGGTATAAAGCAATATCTGTTAGGCTATAAGATTTTCATGGAAATATCTCCACAAAAACGCTAAAGGTATGATTAACAAAACCTTGGACTCCAGCTACCAGAATTACCTTTTGATGAGAATTACATTCGGGAAAGACCAGGCATCTATAGCCTTAATTAGCGTGAAAAGTCTAGAAGGTGTTGCAGTGTGTGAAAAATATAATAGTTCGATTAAAGAAAAAGAAAAACTATTTGCACAGTTTACGCGAGTGAAGCTGCAGGCGCTGAGCTAGTCGATCCATTAAGAAAATATTTCCCTCGTTATCTTACTTGACACAAGCGCTGATAGTACTAACCATGCAAACAATTTATGTGCCTCTCTGCCTATCTGTAGGAAACAACGTTTCTGTGTCTTGAACCGTTCGCGTCATAAAAGCGGTGCAAATGTAGATTCGCACTGTAGATGATAAGTGATTCGGGAAATTCTGCACTGGATCTTTCTAACGCACATTCCCTAGTTATTCCAAAAGCATGTTGCTGTTGAGCATATCATACTCACCTTTTAAATGGTAGTGAACATTTGCTCTCTGAACACTGCTTATTATCCTAAAGTTCTGTTTTAAATATATCACCTACACAAGTCAATATTTTTAGTATTGGGTAAAAAACATTTTGTGGTAAGCCACATAATTGTAAAAATGATAAAGTCTTTTATGAACGTGTTTGAAATCTGGAAGTGAAAAGTGCAGGATGAAAAGAACACAAAGAAACGAACTGGAAATACAGAAGAATACAAAAAAGGTGAGACTGATAAATCAGATGGCTCATGAAGAGGTATTGAAGAAAGAGAGCTTTATGCCAGAATTTGAATAATAGGAATAAGTTGGTAGGACAGACAGTGTGATGATGAGAGATGACAACTGAGCTCTTGACATGCCTCTCGTGACTGTTCCAATGGTCCACTCTGGTTAGACCAACTAAGAGACAAATGACTCCACATGACTCAGATGCGGTAACGAAAATCTGTCGTGCAATGGAATGACAGTATCAAAAGAAAATGCCATAGCAAATGAGTCGTGGTTGTTGGTACCAAGTGGTGGCTGATTCGTGTTATGCTTTGCATTAACACTTGGTTGCTATTCTGTGATTAGTCTCTCACGGTTATTGCGATTATGCTGTTTCCCTCTCTCTCAGCGAGTCACAGCAGCAGCGTGTATCGATATTCGCACCCTTGTACTATCTTTGGCCTCGCGCTTATACTCGTAGTTTCCGGCTGTGCCGTGTACGGGCAGTTGGTCGGTTGATGCGGAGCAGCGAGGAAGTCTCCGTGGCGCATGGTTTTAGCGGGACCGCTGGCGCCTTCCAAGCGCGATCGGAGTGTGAGGAGATGTTCCCATAGCTACGAGGTCCGTGGCTCACCAGTCCCGGACACGAAAGCTGAGTCTTTACTTAAACTACCAGTCAGCCCCCACTGTTCACACTGTGTCGTTTGAATTTCGTTGTGGGCTGTTGTGACGTTCCAGCGAGCTACAACGTGCGTTTTCAAGTTGGCGAAATTCTAGCCGCCCTCCTGTGGAGTTTAACTTAACTTGATTATTTTGGAATTGAAGAGCTCCAGCGGAATCTTCTGCCTGGGGACCGTTAACTTTCCGGTTACCTGCCCTGGCCGGTGACGTAAATTCAGACAGTGTTATTTTCCTAGTCGTGTTGTGGCTGTCCAGCACGGCGTGTAGTTTGACAGCTGAATGTGTAATTCGTTGTGGGCGACGATACCTTCTGCGTTCTTCCATTGAACCCCCTGTTGTGTGGTGGTTGGGTGGAGCAGAAGTTAACCTGTCGCTTGGTCCGTTAACTGTCTGTAGGTTGGGTTGCCGTCGGATTGAGAATTGTTGGGCCGACTGCCTGTCTCAGCTAAGCGAGCGTTAGTGTTTGAACTCCTTGGAAACTTCTGAGCGCCGTTTGATGGGCTGCCTTTTCTTATTTGTCCTTGTTGTTTGTCTATGTACGGCTTCGAACCGATTTTAAATTAAAGTTGTTTTGCCCTTAAGGCTTGAGATTGTTTGGGCCTTTAGCCTAATTTAGAGAAATGTTTTAAGATGAGGCCTTCTGCCTTTTAAAATTCAAATTCTTGTTTTTCAGTCGTAAGTGATTGGCCCTCAGGCGGTTAAATTAAAGTTATTTTGCCCTTGAGGCGTGAGACTGATTGGCGCATATAGCAGGGAATTAAGTTCTAAAATTAATGTTTGGCTTTCTCTGTTTTTAATGTTTTCTTTACTCTTGTAATGTTTGTCAAATGAATAAAGTAGTATGTTCGACTGCAACTGACAGCCACTCATTTTGGCCCCTCTCCGCCAATTAAACTATCTATCCTGTCCTGCAGGTATAGCAGGGGATATCAGGTACTCTCATAAAAAAATTGATGAATAGATAATAAGACAGCTCAACATCAAAATAATGATATGAAAGAATTGTCAAAAATTAACTCCATCTTTTTTTAATATTTTCTGTTATTAAACACGTGAACATGAAGTAATGAGAGGAAGTTACTGAAATCCATAAAGCACGGAGAAAGCTAAAAGTTAACATTTCAAAACATTGAACAAATCTAAGCTAACAAATGACAGACATGTCGAAGTCAGCATGGGTTAAATGAATGACCACGTAAGAAACGACCTGACCGCGATGGGCGCATAGTGACTGCTCAAATTTCGCTGTATAGCAACCATATGGAAATACGAGTAATACGACTAGGTTCATCATGAATGAACCCTCAATTTATTTATTTATTTTTGTTTTTGCAGAATTAGAAATAGCCGGCAGTGGTGTGGACCAAACAGAGGGGGCTGTGGGGGAGGGGGGGGGGGGGGAAATCGTCCAAGGCGAATTCAGGAAGACTAATGTGGCAGACATCAACCTAGAAATTAAGAACTAGGATGGTATTGTTTTCAGTTCGGAATGTGATACTACGAGTTCCATCCAGCAAAATGTTTGTTGGTTTTTCTTCACTTGCTTTCTTTCATCTTATTCTTCTTAAAATCACTACCTTTGTTACTACTTCTGTGAACATTTCAATAATGTGTAGCTTAGAAACTATTACATTAGTACATTATAGCTCATCTGACAGACGTAAATACCTGCCATTTTTTAATACTGGGAGGCAGGTCCTGCCTCGGGCATGGATGTGTGTGATGTCCTTAGGTTAGTTAGGTTTCATTAGTTCTAAGTTCTAGGCGACTGATGACCTCAGAAGTTAAGTCGCATAGTGCTCAGAGCCATTTTTGAGGCAGGTCCGACGAACAAAGCAAATAATAATTGCTATCACTCTGTGAGGTAATCGCTGCGTATATCAATGGCATAAAATATTCAACATCACTCTTTAATTAAATAATTTACAAGTTAGTTTGTGAATCTGTTTGTAAATTTACTAAACGAAATTAATTGCTCTCGATAAACAGTTCTTGCGCAACAAAGCAGAATTTCGCTAATGAGAGAGGCAAAAGACACAGGTATAAATACGTAATATTTTTGTACCGATTGTTTGCCGATAGTCAGTATCCAAACAATTACCGTTTGCAACACATGTAATTAATGTAATATATGTCGATCTATTCAGTAGAGAGATGTAAGTAAATAATTACGCTAAGTAATTTTCACCGTTTGGTATATCTGTGTCACAATGAAATCCATTTGAGATATAATGTGATCCGCTGTCTAATCCGAAAACTTCAGCCATCGAAAATTTACTGACTTTACACTGAATAGCGAAGCTGCAACAAATTGCATGCAGTCATGAATGTCCTCGCAAATTTTAGCTGCAGATTAAGCTTCTAATTGTGGAAAGCACATTATCGTGGCGTGAGCGGTACGTATTAATCTCTGGACCTAAGGAATAGCATATCTTTTTACTAAATGAGTTGCATAAAAATAAGATGCGATATATTCCATTCGAACTCGTTGTTGCATCATGTCGTCGTATTAAGGAAAGATGTAGGGAAAAATTGCGAAAAAATTCGATTTTTTTGTTGTGTAATTTATTAGATAGATTCCTTAAGAATAAAATCACAAAGTTTGATAATCGAATTCTGGATAGAAATATGTTATAGAAAAGTTTCTTTGGGCATTTGCGTCAGCTATGCCCCCTTTCTCTGCTGTGATCCACACTTTCTCTACGCTAGAAACTTTTTGTGCGATACTGTTTCGTTCGTAGAATCGAAACGAACTGCAAATGAGTGTAGAAGGCTGAGAGAATGATCTTCTTTGCTTGTCCTTTGTTTATCAAGTGTACATGCTATAACTTTATTTCATGTTTTAGTTTTGCATCCATCAACTTGTTTTGCTCTAAATGGATCGTAACAGTGGACGCAATATTCAAAAAAAAAAAAGTGAGGAAATGTCGAATTTCACGGATAAAATTCACAGAAAATTTGTATAACAGTGTTACAAACGTTGGTACTACGTGTGATGAACAATTTTCGACAAAGTCACTGAGTTCATCAAAGGAGGATATCAGTGAAGGAATTGATGACACCGTGTACAGTGCCAAAGACTGATTTCCAAGTGGATTTAGGTTAATACCTTCTTTTTCTGTGCTATTCTGCTTTGAATTTCCTCCTTTCTTCACATTCCCTGTAGTAGTTTGCTTCACAGTATACATGTGACCTACAATGACCTTACGTGGATGCGTCGTCCAAAAGCAGTATTTATGTCCTCAGTTGCGATGATATCTGCTTGTGATGCCTGTCTAGTGTTCAGAAGTGGAAATTTAGGTAGGATTAAGTGAGTGCAGAGACTAGGCCTCCATCCAGGTGTATTCACACTGAAGATACTCAGAAACACTGATGAAGTACGAATGAACAAACCTCGGGCAGCAGAAGAAAAAATCAGAACTTGGCTAGACAAAGGAGGCAGGGGAAGAGATTTCTCTAGGAAGACGAGGAAGAGAATAAACATTATGGATGTGGACAGCATTAGTCACTAGAGGTAAAGCAATATTGTCAAAAATATAAATAAAAGCTTTAAATGCGAATTGCCATAAACTGTCATTTTTGAGCTATAATGTACCTTTACTAAGGAATTATAGAAGCTAACATCCTGAAATTTGGTATAGTTCTTACGAATTACTTACTGCATAATGCTTTGCCGCTGTTTTCAGATATTTTTTCGCTGAGAAAAGGTCTCCATTAAAATTTGAGAAAAGTAGAGCAGCTTCCGGTAACAAAAAACTGAAAAATTAATTTCAAAGCAACTATGACCTCAAACAAAAATCTGCTCCACACTTTTTAGTAGACTCTTATGCAGATGAAAATTGTAAGATTCCAGTTTTATTGTTTGATTACTTTATGAGGCAAGGTAGTTACAGTAACAATGGTAATTAAAAATTCGAATCCTTATAAAATGTATGCTGACGCGCATTTTCAAACAAAAATTGCACTGAATATCATGCATTATGTTGTACTTAACATTCCCAAGTTTAACTAATTGAGCTATAATATTTTTGGAGATATATATTTATTTAAATACAAGAATGTATTTTTACCTACGTCTATCCTTATAGGGCAACCAGATACCTCCAACAGACGTACCTCTGGTCTGTTATACACTTGTAGAGAAGGCATCGGTTGAGCGATGAGAAGGTAGGCCCACACGAATGTCGCAGGGCCTCCCTGAAGAGAGTCCTCAGGTTCTTTCCTATACTGTTGACTTTGAAACTTCTCTACCACTAACTGTTGATGTGAAACTTCCTGGCAGATTAGAACTATGTGACGGACCGAGACTCGAACTCGGGAACTTTGCCTTTCGCGGGCAAGTGCTCTACCATCTGAGCTACCCAATCACGACTCACGCCCCGTCCTCACAGCTTTACTTCTGCCAGTACCTCATCTCCTACCGTCCAAACCTTACATAAGGTTCGCAGGACGTCGTGTTACGACTCAAACTGTGCGCAATAGGCTGCATGATGCGTAACTTCCCTCCCGACGTCCACAGTGAGGTCCATCTGTGCAACCACGACACCATGGAGCGTTGTACAGATGAGGCCAGCAACATGCCGAATGGACCGCTCAGGATTGGCATCACGTTGTCTTCACCGATGAGCGCCTTCAACCAGACAATGGTCGGAGACGTGTTTGGAGGTAACCCGGTCAGGCTGGACGCCTTAGACACATTATCTAGCGAGTGTAGCAAGGTGGAGGTTCCCTGATGTTTTGGGTGGCACTACGTTGGGCCGACGTAAGCCGCTAGTGGCCATGGAAGGCGCCATAACGGCTATACGATACATGAAAACCATCCTCCCACCGGTAGTGCAACCATATCGGCAGCATTGTAGGGAAGCATTCGTCTTAATTAACACAATTCGCGCCCCCATCGTGCATATCTTGTGAATGACTTCCTTCATGATAACGACATCGATCGACTAGAGTGGCCGGCATGTCGTCCAGACATGAACCCTATGGAACATGCCTCGATAGATTGAAAAGGGCTGTTTATGGCCGATGTGACCCAGCAACCACTCTGACGGATCTACGCCGAATCGCCGTTGAGGAGTGGGACAATCTGGACCAAAAGTGCCTTGATGGACTTGTGGATAGTATGCCACGACGAATTCAAGCATGCATAAATGCAAGAGGACGAGGATGTAATCGATGAGAAAAACGTAAGCAGATTGAGTAACAATCTATTAAAAAGTGGATAATATAGATGTTTTAATAGCTGTGGACGACGATACAAAAATTGTTGTGGTTAGCGGTGAGGCTTATAGCTGGAATTTCATCAACCAAGTGCACAAAATGCGTCGTGTCCTATAGTGACTTATCCAACAAAAATCTCGCGTAATTATCACGCCACTTTAATTATAGAAATTCGGGCTCATATACTAGAACACCGACAATATTTCTCCCTTCATACCAACCTCGAATATTGAATGTCAACGAGGGAAGACGCTGATGGATGACCATGCCATGTATCCTTTGGTACACAGTTTGAGATTATTTGCAGCGTTTGTACACGCAGATTCTATTGTGCGGACGTCCCACTGCATGTCGCCACTTGATACCTTCGATGGCGTGGTTATTTTTGAACCACCAAGAGATTGCTTGAGTCAGTAAGAAAAATAGGCTTTCAGTGTGAAAGCAATCGCTCCAAAACATGCTATCAGATGATGATTGTTGAACTTTAACAGTTCCAAGCTTATCGCTTAGTAGCTACTTCGATAACGATAAGGCGATAAGTTTTCGGTGGGTATTGGGGCATGTCATACTATCAAAGTATGAACTTGACATCGAAACAAAATATAATGCAATGACTGTGTAGACGAGCTGGAAATTGAAGCCCCATTCTTGTAGAATACTGAATCTAACATAAAGATGAATTGGAAAACCCAGAGTGATTTCTGATTACGTAAGTGTAGCGTAATGACTCGATTGATAAGGATAATTTCGAAAGACAGGGGTACGAAGTAACTTCGTTTCGGATACAGTGACGGAAAAAGTCTGCCAAGCGTTGTGGCCGCTCGGTTTGATGCGCCATGTCACGGATTGCACGGCCGCTCCCGCCGGAGGTTCGAGTCCTCCCTCGGGCATTGTTGTGAGTTTCATTCTTAGTTTATGTTAGTTCTAAGTGGTGTGTAACTCTATGGACCGATGACATCAGCGGTTCCGTTCCTTAGGAATTTATACATATTTGAACATTTGAAATAGTCTCATCTTGTTGCATCGCGTATCATATGGCAATAGAGTGGCGGGGATTCAACTATGAGTGTTTCATTCTGTCCTCTATAAGTCCAGTTGCCTGTTACACAATGGTTGACAGCACTTTTCTTTGGTTGGTTACCGTTCAGGTTAGGTGTGGCCCGCATCGATTCCCTATCCTGTGACTGTGTATTCTCCTGAGAGAAGTATTTAAAACCAACGTCCGCAGTTATTAGTTGCTTGTACGGCAAAAACTATCTTCACCTACAATATTGTGCCTCTTTTACTGAGGAAGTTGTCCCAGACGTCTTAACACAGGTCTTGCCATCCTTTCCATCCTTCTAGTCACTGTCTTCCTCATATTTCTTCCCTCTCCAGTTTTCTAGAGAACGCCCTCTTTTATTATGAGTCCATTTAGCTATCAGAATCGTGCTTAGCCACCGCAGCACAAACACATTAACTCCCCTTCTTTCTGGTTGCCCAATAACACGTCACTTCCATACGTTTGTGTGTTCCAGAAAGACGTTCTCAGACATTTCTTCCTCACTGTTCTGCCGTCTCAGTTGCACATCTATTTTTATTGATCATCTTCATATCTATGTAGTTGCGCAAGCAAACCGTCGTATACGTATGTGACAAAAATGAAAGTGGAAATGAGGCTGTTGAATAAACGATAAATCTTAACTATTATAGTCCACCCTCCAGAAGCTTCCATTACAGCAACTAGTTCAGTCAATTCGTTAGGCTGAGAATCAAAGGCTCTCCATCTTGTTTGTATGAATCAACATCAGAACTGTCTCCACTAACGTCATCCAGACAGAATGTCAAATTCCGTAAGCAGACCGTGTTTGGTTAAAACACCGTGTGAATATAGAATGACTACAGAAAATTGTCCTGATTAAAACATCCCTTTTTATCCGTGAGTATCGATCTGTGAAAATGTTACTGTAAAGCGATATGACTTCATTTCAGGAGCAAGGAAACACAGATACCGCTCACTTTAAACAGTGGTTGATTTGTGCTTTAAGAATGTTTAAATTAACTTTAATGATTGAACTTGCTATTAACAGAACTATGATCAGACTTACGAAATGTTTAATATGTTCCACCATATGGGGAAAACACATCCATTGAGCATGCCTGGCTTGTAATCGTCATTTTAACACTTTTCTACAAAGGAGCTGAAAGTATTGAATAATAGAAAATCATGGTGTAGAACTTTGCATATCATTTGCTGCCCCAAAGCTCTCGACGAAAACATGCCTTCTGGAACCTAAAAGAATGGTTTGAGAAATACTACCAAAAGTCTCATGCGGACTAAATTCGTGCAGGACTTAGAAAATCAATCTCAATGAATAAATACTCCTGCTTAACGTAAATTATCAGAGCCGAATCCCCATTACTGAATAACGTATCAGTCCATTACCACATAGCTTCTTCAAAAGAAACTACATATAAATGCTTGTAAATTAATGATAGGAATGAGCGTTTATAAACAGAGATTTTATACTAATTTTTAATTATTGCAATCGGAAGACAAATCCATTTTATATGTTAGGTGAACTAAGTATCACCTGTACCACTGCAAGGCTCGAACTACACTCACAAATTATTTACAAATCCAAAGAAAATACAAAGAATCGTTAGTTGAATGAAGAACGGATTAACATAAATAGCCTGTAAATAAATGCATGGCATAAAGAAAACGAATTATGACCCACATTAATCGAAACTGGATGTGCGAGAGTATCACTCACCGGTCATGAATACCTTGCATCAGTATGGCAAGCCAAGCAGCGCACTGCAGTATACGGGGTGTTCAGAAAGTCTCTCCGCAGTGCCATATGACTGTTAGCCGCGCGTGCCGTATGATTGTTCGCCTGCCTCCCAACATTCCACTGTTTCGTTTATCTCACCCAGCGTCAGTAGTATCGTTGGTGTGTGTCGTTACGTGTTGACGTGAACGTTTAAGTTTAGTTCCTTTGTTCGTTTGCTTTGTTATTGTCACTGTTAAAATGCTAACCATTGAAAAACGTGTGTTTTTAGTCGAACAAGTGTTCAAAGCTGGTGGTAAATACAGTTTCAGTTCGTCAAACATTTAATTCAGTTTTCCCAGAAACAACACTACCACATCGCGATACTGTGCGAGATTTGATTAACAAATTCCGAAGTACGGGTTCAGTGACAGATGCACCGAGAAATGGTCGTCCTAGCGTTTTGTCTAAGGATAAATTACTCGATATCTTCGATAAAATGTCCATGAGTCCGAACGAGTCAGTAAGAAAACTCACCCAGGAAATATACGTTAGTGTGGTAACGGCCCGTACAGCTTTAAGGTAGAAACTGGAACTTTTCCCATACAAAGTGACAGTCGTGCAAGAACTGAAAAATACTGATCATGGCAAGAGACTGCATTGTGGTCAATGGTTCAAAAATTTCGTTCAACAAAATGGAAGGGATGTTCTTAATGAAACGTTTTTCACTGACGAGGCGTGGTTCCATTTATCCGAGTACATGAACTCGAAAAATTCTCGTATGTGGAGTACTGCAAATCCATTGTGTATTCATGAGGAGCCACTTCATTCTGTGAAAATAGAAGTTTGGATTGCAATTTCTAGACGTCGGATTGTGGGTCCCATATTTTTCAACGAAACAATAAACGCACAACGACAAAAATGGTTCAAATGGCTCTGAGCACTATGGGACTTAGAACTACTTAAACCTAACTAACCTAAAGACATCACATCCATGCCCGAGGCAAGATTCGAACCTGCTACCGTAGCGGTCGCACGGTTCCAGACTGAAGCGCCTAGAACCGCTCGGCCACTCCGGCCGGCTGCACAACGACACTGCAGTGATATACCGTACCCATTCATAGGAGAACTTGTGTCAATTGAAATACTGGACGGTTATTTTCAACAAAATAGAGCAACCGCGCATACAGATCGCGTTTCAACGTCACTGTTTGCTGGTGTTTTTGGTGATCGCATAATTTCACAGGGAATTTGGCCACCAGGATCACCTGATCTAACACCACATGACTTTTACTTCTGGGGTAGAGCGAAAGCACTGTCTATAAAAACCGTCTAAAATCCATCGATGAATTGAAAACTACAATATCCACTTTCACTGCTTATGTTACAAAAAAAAATGTTACAGCCTGATTTGGAGACATGATTAGACGAATTGAATTGTGTATTCAACAACAGGGGGGACACTTTCAACATTGAATGTGAAAATCTGTAAGAAAAGTGAATAATCAATAAATTAATAACTTGTATTTCACAGAGTTTCATTTCGGTATATTTACTGCGCCATACAGCACGAGCGGACAACAATTTACGGCACTCCGGAGAGACTTTTTGAACACCCCGTATATCACCTCACTAATCGTCCCTCGTGACCCCTGAACTCAAATCGTAATTCTTGTTATAAGATTTCACATATAAACTCAAACTGTAAACAGCAACCAGTTTCTTTCCCCCTACATATGTCTCAGAGCAGCCACACTTCAGCCTTGCATCTGACACACAACAGAAGAGTAGGACAGAGCCTTTCGTTCCCCATTCAAACACCGGTCACGCTGCTCCCACAATGGACATCTGAATTCCTATTGCCGAGCCTTACAGCTCACCAACGAGAGTACTTAAGTCAAACCAACCACAACTGAGCAACAGCTGACTGCAGCGCACTTATCAACTAGTGGCCGCAGATTATGATGGCAAAACTGCTAGCGCGTTAAAAGACGTGCGAAGCATGATAAATTGGAAGTTGACAAATATAGAAGACATCTTTCAAACATGATCTTCCTTTCTTTTTCTTCCGACATCAAAAGACGATTTGCAATCATACAGAATCAAAAAACTGAATAAATCGTCTACAGTTAATTGATTATCCTTTGGGTACTTTAAAAAAGTCTAAATTTCAAAATATCTTGTAATCTTTATTTCTATTCTCATATCTCTCAAATGACATACGTCCAACGGGAGTAGGTTAAAATCCTATCGCAGTAATTCACGTGGGGATGGAAGGCGAAGAAGGGGCACTTGGCCCCCTTCTCCACCCAGATAAATTTCTGTGGCCACCCGTACCTCAGTTACTTGCTTGAGTGCTTTTTCATGGCACTAGGCATTACACTACACTTATTGTAGATAGTTAACAGCGGTGGAGATTAACTTTAGAATTGAACTGAGAATTACTTCGTCAATTCGAAACGGTAACATTCACCAGACAGAAAAGAGAAAAGATGGTTCGCATAGTTTCCCGCTTTATCCGATTCATTATGCGATACTATAATGTCGTAGGTTGGAAGTACTTGTATAGCATATAATTTAAATAAGATAAAATAAACCATTTATTTTCAATACGTCAACCTTTTCCCGAGTGTATTATCGGAGAAATAAATCTATTCCATCAAGTACCTACAACTTCTAGCAGAAAATAAGGTATGTGCTGACCTGTGTATTACCCAACTCTCGGTTAAATAAGTCATCGCTGCAAAATACTGAAACGAATTATGTATAGTAGAATGAAAACAAAAAAGCAACTAGTAGAGGTGGACCTCAGGGAAGCTCATTATGGGTACCCGAGAAATTTAGGAACATTCAAGACAATACTGATCCTTCTACTAATCTCAGACGATTAAAGAAGTTTAAAGAAACGGAAACTTACCTTTATATCATTTGTGGATTGTGTTATATCCTAGGCAGTAATGCCAACCGAACCCGCTGCCGAAAGGTTGGCAGCATCAAAGTCCGGACGCCGTCCGTATAAGCAGCGCCAGCGAGATAGCAAATCGCCGCAAGTCTGCGCGCGCCACCGCTGGCTTCTGGCTTCTTAAGCGCTGGAGTCGCGAGCGCTAGGACAGTTCTGTATTCGCCGCTCAGTTGTATACTCGCCACCGAATTGTGTACTTGCTAGTCAGTTGTGTGTTCATCGCAGCAGAGTTGTTGTTTGTCGTCAGCCGACGCTGACCTAGCCGCTCCGACTCGAACTAGACAGATTTCTGTAGACACCGAGTTCACTACTGTGTTTCTGTATCTTCATGAATAAAGATAAGTACCGACTTATTTAATCAGAGTGTTTGGGGTTTCATCTTTCTGTTTACTGTTCCAGCGGACCGGTCGGCCCGCTATAAAAGTGTGGCGGTGACTTCGTAAGCCGTTTCTACAGCCAAGTGTTTGTCGCTACGAACACCGCCACAAAAGAGTGTGAGAAAACTTTTCACTGGACTACACTTTAAAATTATGAAGGTATCAGAAACAAGATACAAAAATAGAATAGTCGAAGGACATAGAAAGAAAATCATAGCTGAGAAAGAAGTGAGACAGCTTTTGAGTCTACTCCAGATGTCACTCAATATGGACATGAACAAGCTGGAAGGAAACTAACGTTAGAATCAATTATTCTTCTAGTCTTCCTGAAAATATGTTTGCATAACGGCACAATAAAATTTTGTTACAATCGCATATCCTTGAAACTTCCATCTCTGGTAAATCTCCGTTTTTCCATTTCCTTACGAGGCTAATTTCCAAGCACTGAGCCACGTATGTTATTATCACGATCTGTGTCCACGCTGAGTTAAACAGAGAAATAATTTAATTTTTGTTTTGTACCACAATACTGTGTACATTTGCTGATACAATTTCGATGAAATACGTATGGTGGCAGCGCCTGATCAGCGTGTGAAGCGGGCGGCTGGCGTCAGGCGCTAAATGGCGATCACTATCTCTGTGGGCACACACAGCACTACACATGACTCTGCAGAACCGTCTGCAATGCGGCAGAATTTATGCCCTGCAAACAAAAATACTCAATATTATTTGTGTGAGTCAACAAATACCGTCTACTGCTACTGTTGTCTTCAGATCGAAGATTGTTTTAATACAGCTCTCCACGCAAGTACTCCTTTGCCACTCTTTTAATATATCTGCACAGCTACCGCAGCTTTCATACTTTTGAACATGCCAACTGGATTAGAACTGTGGTTTCAATCTAAAACTCACTCCTTCCCCACCATTCCCAAACTATCCTCCATTACCAAACTGACGAGTCCTTGATCTCACAGGATGTCTTATTAGACGATCGCTTCTTTTACTCACATTGTGCCATAAAATTTCGCCCTCCTCTCCCAAAAAATAATCCATTAAGTATAATTAATTATTCGATTTAATTTCCAACCTTCTCATGTTGCAGCACGTGTCGAAAGCTTCTACTTTGTTCTTGTTTGAGTATTTATCGTCCACGCTCTGCTTTCATACCAGACAAAACTCCAAATAAACACTATTTTGATTCTGCAGGTACTATCAATCAAGACACAAAGGAATTAAAGACATTGGAGGCCAGTGGACATCGATTTATATCAATAGGGTAAGTTGAAGCTTTGTGCCAGTGCTCTACCTGACATGTTCGAAAGAACAGACACCACATATACATACAATTAAGGGAATGACAGTCAGTGATCCCTTCAGTATAAATGCACACCAGGCTTGGACTCTTACGGGAATTGGTGAGATGCTGCTAATAATGACGCTAAAGAACAGCGACTCTACATCAGTAATGTGTGGTGAAAGTTTAGTCAATACGGTTGTGGTGACCATATCGTTCAGGTGGCGTAGCGAACAACGCAGTTGCCTAATAATGATGATAATCAGGAGATATGGGCTCGAATCCTAATCTGGCTAATACTTTCAACTTTCTCCATAGATTCAAATTAATGCCCACTGGCAGCTAATATCTCTAATTCCTCTGTCTTGATGCATAGTGGCTGCAGGATCAAAAGAGTGCCTGTTTTTTCAGACATGTCCGAAAGACCAAACACCACATGTAAATAATATCCATTAAGTTCAACTGCGCTTCCAAGTCTTCGCCGTCTGCAACAAAATTACAGCGTAATTAGAAAACCTCAATGTTTTTACCTCTCCTCAGTGAACTTTGGTACCCCTTTTTCAAGTTTTTCCTTAGTTTCCCTTCAGATTTCTCAGTGCACATATTGGGTGACAGCTGGAGTAAACTCAAAACCTGTCCCACTCCTTTCTCGGCGCTTGTTTTCTTTTGATGTCTTTTGACTCTTATAACTGGAGCGTGGTTTCTGCACAAGTTGTAGGTATCCTTTCATTTTTTGTATTTTTTCTGATATCTTCAAAATTTTAAAGGTTAGTCCAGTGCAAAGCTTTCTCTAGATACACAAATGATATAAAGGTAAGTCTCCGTTTCTTTAAACTTGTTTAATCTTCAGAGATTAGTAGTAGGGTCGCTATTGTCTTGAATGTTCTTACAATTCTCGCGAACGCAAGATGATCTAATATATAAGAAACTATCAGCCTAGATTGCGGTAATGAAACCACCCTTTACCTAGGTTTCAGCCCAAATAATTGAGCCTTCACCAGAAGATATACCTGAATCTATAATTCGGATATATCTTCTCAAGAAGGCTCAATTATTTGGGCTGAAACCTAGGTAAAGGTTGGTTTCATTACTGCAATCGAGGCTGATAGTTTCTTATATACTAGATTATGACGATTGCTGACCGTGCTGCAATGTTGAAAGTACAAAATGACCTTCCCCGACGTCGACTTCTTCCAGTTTTTCTTTTTTCAATGTATTAAATTCGTTTCAGTATACTGCAGCCATGACTTATTTAACTGAGAGTTGGGTAATATTCACAGCGGCCAGCGCATACCTTCTATGGAACTGGAATTATTACTTTCTTCTAGAAATCCTATGTACCTGGTGAAACACCAACAATCTCAGTAATTCAGATGGGATGTAGTGTGCTTCAGAGGTTTTGTTTTAACTTAGCTTTTTCAGTGCTGTGTGTTACTCTTCCCCAAGAATGTATCTCTCATGTCATTTACTGCCTCTTTCGTTTGACTGATAACGTCTTCAACTTCTTTTGCCTTGTAAAGCGGTTCTATACATCACTTCCACTTTTCAGCTACCACTTCTTTGGTTTACATCTGCATCTACATAAATACTCCGCAATCCACCGTAAGGTACGTGGTGGACCGTACCGTGTACCACTACTTGTCATTTCCACTCCTGTTCAAAACGGGAAAAGAGCATGGGAAAAACGACTGTCTGTATGCCTCGGAATAAGCCCTAATTACTGGTATCTTATTTTCGTGGCCCTTACTGGCAGTGTACGATGGCGGGCCAGAATCCTTCGGCAGTCAGCTTCAAATGTCAGTTCTCTAAATTTTCTCAGTAATATTTCCGAAAAAGACCGCCGCCTTCTCTCTCCAGGTATTCCAATTTAATCTCCAGAAGCATCTCCATTACACTTAAGCTTCGTTCGAACCTACCAGGCTGGCCGGAGTGGCCTTGCGGTTCTGGGCGCTACAGTCTGGAACCGAGCGGCCGCTACGGTCGCAGGTTAGAATCCTGCCTCGGGCATGGATGTGTGTGATGTCCTTAGGTTGGTTGGGCTTAAGTAATTCTAAGTTCTAGGGGACTGATGACCTCAGAAGTTGAGTCCCATAGTGCTCAGAGCCGTTTTTTGAACCTACCGATAACAAATCTAGCAGCCCTCCTCTGAATTGCTTATGTCTTCCTTCAATCAGCCGTCTCACGGATTCCACACACACGAGTACTCGAGAATAGGTCGCACCAGCGTCCTATTTATGGTTTCCTTTACATATGAACCACTCTTTCCTGAAATTCTCCCAATAAACCGAAGTCGATGATTCGCTTTGCCTACCACAGGTCTCACATGGTCGTTCCACTTCATATCGCTTCGAACTGTTACTCCCAGACATTTAAGCGACTTGACTGTGTCAGGCTGGACACTATTAATACTGTACCAGAACATTACAGGTTTGTTCTTCCTACTCATCCGTATTAACCTACGTTTTTCGACATTTAGGATTAGCTGCCATTGATCACAGCAACTGGAATTTGTGTCTAAGTCGTCTTGTATTTTCCTACAGTCACTCAACTACGACACCTTACCGTACACCACAGCAACGATTGCGATCAAAAGACCAGCAAGTGTTACTGCAGGACAACTCATCGTGGATGGTTTTGATCTAAATGAAAGCTGGAAGCAAGAATGGTGAAAAAAAAAATTCGGAACAAGAGTCCATCACATTGATCCCACAAGGAAGCCAAAGGGTTTTGACCTACCGAGGAAACTTTGGTGCCGCCTCAACAGGTTAAGGACTGGACATGGTTGTTGTAGCTACTTCAGGTACAAATAGGGCTGGATCAGGTCACCAATGTGTGAATGTAATAAAGAAGAGCAGACAATTGAACATTTAGTCCAACGCTGTCCATTCATACCCTGGAATTCCCGATGACTTGTTCACACTCACACCCAGCTTTATTAACTGATCGAAAAACACGAACTTTAAGATTTAATCTTTTCCTATATCATATGTATATTGCATACAATCGTTTTCCTTATATCAACTGTATAGTGTATAAAATCACCATACGATTAAATAAATAAATAAACCGTATACCACGGCATCATCAGCCAACTCTCCACCAGATCATTCATGTATGTAGAGAAAAACAGCGGTCCTATCACACATCCTTGGGACACCCGTGACCATATGCTCGTCTCTGATGAACACTCGCCGTCGAGGACAACGTACTGGGTTGTGTTATTTAGGAAGTCTTCGAGTCACTCACTGTGGCGTAGTCCATATGCTCGTACGTTCGTAACAGCCTGCAATTGGGCACTGTGTCAAATGCTTTCCGGAAATCTAGAAATATGGAATCTGCCTGTCGCACTTCATCCGTAGTTCTCAGTATGTCATGTGACAAAAGGACAAGCTGAATTTCGCACCAGCGATGCTTTCTAAAACCATGCTGATTCGCGGACATAAGCTGCTAAGCCTCAGGAAAGTTTATTATATTCGAATGAGAATGTGTTCAAGGATTCTGCCGCAAACAGAAGTTAGGTTTATTGGTCTGTAATTTTGCGGGTACGTTCTTTTACCTTTCTTATATACTGGAGCAACCTGCGCTTTTTCACAATCGCTTATTACGTTTTGTATGTAAAAACCAGATATTTTAAAAATGGTTTGAATAAGTATTTCATCAAAAAATTCTTTGTGTAAGTCATTGTAGCAATGCATCCAGAATACTTTCCTGTAGACAACACCATAGTCAGCAAACAATTTAAAAAGTTAGTCACCAATTCTGTTGGCTCGTTCTAGTTAATAATAGTTGTCTGGTCATAATGCACTGTGGCACATTAGATATCACCATTATTTCTGATACGATGCGAGTTGGAGCGGTGGTAACACAATGGCCCATATTCGGCACACGTGCAGTTTAATCGTTTTCCGCCAGTCGCGATTGAGATATTCCGTGATTGAACTAAATAGTTTAAGCCAGATGCTCGAATATGCCTGTACTGGAGGTCGGTATACTTCCCCTTATGAGCGAACGGTGCTCGTAAAAATGCATAAACACAATCGTGATTACGAAAAACTAGCAAGAATATGTAATGAAAGTATGTCAGTTCCATTACCGTACTGAATTGTTACTTAATAATTTTTGCCATTTTTAAGACGTTGAAAGTGAATAGGAAGAGTGAAAAAACATTTTTCTATAGACGCTTGCCCTAGCTTTTCGACAAGATTTATGTGAATTATCCTTACAGGCCGAAGTGGTTCTTGTTCCGTAAGAAGAAAAATGATACCACTTCTATCTGTAATTCATAATTTTTCTGTTGTAGATGGATCGTGACGAATTTCTAGAAGTATTCTAGCTTAAACGAGAGTGAAGAATTGTCCCTCTAAGCACAACGCTGAGTCAGCTTTCTCATGGTGACAGAGCAGACTCAGACCACTTACTTCCAGCGAACGTAAAAGAGTTAAAAAGAGAAAAAACAAAACATAAAGCTATTTGCTTGTGTACAAAAAGTAACGTAACTTGTCTGTAGAGAAGAACATTGTTTAATTTACAAGCTGTGGGTGACGCTGAGTATTTACCGCCTCCTGCAAAGAGAGAGCGAGGAAAATAGACGCTAAAATTTCCTTTGTTTTCCCGGTGGGAAACCAAATCACACATGCTAAACGGTGATTGCTTCTCCTCATAAAATTGCCCACATTATGTCGTTGAAGCTGCCAACGCAACTTTGAGTGCTCATAACTGATTTTCTATTTCCTGACCTTCATAAAAATCTCAGAGTGTAAGACCACGGGACCCAGAAGGGTTAAGCCATAATGATCGCCAGATCATAGGTCTGACTGTTCGAAAATAAAGCAACTGGTCCCATATTACAGCCGAAACGAGGTATGGAAACATACATCAACTTACTGCCAAAAATGAAAGTCTCCTCTCCAACTCAGTTTCGAGAAATACACTGCCTCAAAGGAAGAAAGTGAAGAACCCAGACGAGCAAGAGGAAACGAAATGAAACTTCACGGGTTGAGATTGTGTGTGCTGTTCTTCAGTGATTACAAAATCAAATTTACAAATAACTTGCCAGTATGACGTTGCATCCAATCTGACAGGAATCTATGTACTGATTTGGTTTTGAAGGGTGTGATGAAGCTATTATATCCTTTCCTGAGGCGAACTGGCAATAGTCGTTGTATTTGGCAGTTGTTATTCTGGATACTGGCACTAGAACGCAGTTGACAGCCGAAATAGTCCAACATATTTTCTGGGTATCTTTCAGGTGACAGCAATAAAACAAATCACGCTGATGGATAGTAGAGGCGCCTGCCCTGTGTGGATGAGGACTGCCCTCTTGAAGGCACAATGATAGGCCTACTGCTGTGTGAGAGGTAAGCCCTAAGGGCGCAGGAATCCGTGACGTTCCGTATTGCCGTCAGAACTGCCTCACCCACCTCCAGCCGTGATTAGAAGGCACACCCCCTGTCTCTTTCCATCGTGAATCTGGTAAAATGGGATCTCTCCTCAAGTCATACGGGGCAGAACGAAACCGTGATTCATCGCTGGACGCAGTGCGACGCCATTCATCGACAGTCCATGCTTCCCGGTCATGAGTCCATACGATGATGATGACGATGGTGATGATGATCTTTAGTTTGTGGGGCGCTCAACTGCACGGTTATCAGCGCCTGTACAAAATCCCAATGTTTACACAGTCTAGTCTCGCCACTTTCAGGGATGATGGAGACAACACAAACACCCAGTCCCAACCCGGCCGGGAATCGAACCCGGGACTCCGTGATCGGTCCCATGCTAAACGCAGCCGTTTGTGTTGTGGTGTTAACGGCAGCCTACGCAATGGACAGTAATTCCCTAGTTCAATTGCTGTCAGTGATGTGGTATGGCACAAAGCGTTTTCGAAGTCAGGCGCAGATGTGAAGGGGTTACCACATGTTTAGTTCACTATTTGCAGTCTTCCCTTGTAGTGGCCAGCCAGGTAGCTCAGCGTGTTCGGTCAGAGGACTGGCCACCCTCTGTAATATATACACACATGAAAAATAGTTTTGCAACACCCCGGTTCCCAGAACTCCTGAACATAGACGTGGATATTGGACACAGACCCTTTGACTGTTCAGAGATGTCTATAACCCGCCCAAAGATGTAAACAACCTGCATGAGCAGCCTTCATTAGACGGAGAGAGTCCGACAGCCGATCAGTCCCAGGCATTCCATCAGGAAGGAGGTACGCGGCTCGTATTGTCTGCAGCTCAATCATGCCTAGATATTCAATACCGCGTTTCGATCGCGTGCGCATTGTTAGTTTGTGCCACGAAGGATTCTCAACAAGGGAAGTGTGCAGGCGTCCCGGAGTGAACTAAAGCAAAGTTGTTCGGACATGGAGGAGATACAGAGAGACAAGAACTGTCGATGACATGACTCGCTCTGGCCGTCCAAGGCTATTACTACTACTTATGGCTCGGAGGAAACCTGACAGAAATGCCACCATGTCGAATAATGCTTTTCGTGCAGCCACAGAACGTCATGTTACGACTCATTCTGTGCGCAATAGGATGCATGATGCGTAACTTCATTCCCGACGTCCTTGGCGATGTCCATGTTTGCAATCACGACACCACGCAGTGAGGTACAGATGGGCCCAACAACATGCCGAATGGACCGCTCAGGATTGGCATCACGTTCTCTTCACCGATGAGTGTCGCATATGCCTTCAATCAGACAATCATCGGAGACGTGTTTGGAGGCAATCCGGTCACCCTGAACGACTTACACTGACCAGCGAGTGCGGCAAGGTGGAGGTTCACTGATGTTTTGGGGTGGCATTGTGTGGGGCCGACGTACGCCGCTGGTGGTCATGGAAGGCGTCCTAACGGCTGTACGATACGTGAATGCCATCCTCCGACCGATAGTGCAACCATACCGGCAGCATATTGGCGAGGCATTTGTCTTGATGGACGACAATTCGCACCCTATCGTGCACATCTCGTGAATGGCTTCCTTCAAAATAACGACATCGCTCGACTAGAGTGGCCAGCATGTTCTGCAGACATGAACCCTATCGAACATGCGTGGGATTGAAAAGGGGTGTTTATGGAGGACGTGACCTAGCAACCACTCTGAGGGATCTACGCCGAATCACCGTTGAGGAGTAGGACAATCTGGACCAAAAGTGACTTGATGAACTTGTAGACAGTATGCCAGGAGGAATACAGGCATGCAACAATGCAAGAAAACGTGCTACTGGGTATGATAGTTACAAATTTTACGGCAATCTGGATCATCATCCCTGAAGGCCTCGCTGTATAGTGGTACAACATGCAATCTGTGGTTTCCATGAGCAACAAAAAGGGCGGAAATGAGGTTTATGTTGACTATTCCAATTTTCTGTACAGGTTCCGAAACTCTCGGAACCGAGGTGATGCAAAACTTTTTTTCTTGTGTGTGTATATAGCCGGAAAAAATATCAGTACAGGTTTTAGACTTTTCAGTTCACTCCACATTTATTGTTAAAACAGTGCGTACGGAGTACATGATTAAATCTTCAGAAATAAATAGAATAAAGGTTTCTGAGGTGCCAGGTATCGACCCATGTTGAAACATTCGGTTTGTGTGTGGTATGGCGGCAATGCAGGCACTGCCTCCGGCATCCAGTTGATCGTACACAGTTGCGAATCGCACGAGTCACCTACCGACCCATCATAATCCACGTGTGCACAATTGGAGAGAAATCCGGAGATCTTGCAGGGCAGGAAAGTTGCTGTACGTCTTGTAGAGCACGTTGAGTATCACGGACAGTATGTGGGCGAGCGTTATCCTGTTGGAACAACAGACCACCTTCCTGTTGCAAGAACGGCAAAATAACGTGTCTAACAACATACCGCATGCACCGAGCGCTGGTTAACATCCCTTCCAGGAACACGAACGGTGAATAGGAGTTCAAATGGTTCAAATGGCTCTGAGCACTGAGAGACTTAATATCTGAGGTCATCAGTCCCCTAGAACTTACAACTACTTAAACCTAACTAACCTAAGGACATCACACACATCCATGCCCGAGGCAGGATTCGAACCTGCGACCACAGCGGTCGCGCGGCTCCAGACTGTAGCGCCTAGAGCCACTCGGCCACTCCGGCCGGCTGAATGGGAGTTCTAGTTTATCAACCTAGAACATTACGCCTGTGGTGGGGCCAGTGCCTTTGACGAATGCAATCTGCTAGAAACCACTCACCAGGTCTATGCCGTACTCGAAAACGAGCATCACCTGCGCGCAGGCAGAATCTGATTTCATCGCTGAAGACAGCACCGATCGAGCCGTGTACGTCGATGCTGTCGCATGAGTGGAAGGCAGGCTAGAGGTGGAGTGCGTGACCGTATTCTTACTGCTACTAATCGGTTCGCAACAGTTCATTTTGACAAGTCTGGGCGCTTATGCCGTTACCTTATGCCGTTACCTGTGCGGTGGTAGCTGTACGATCTGCCACTGCTGCCTTTACAATACGACGATCCTGGCGGGGGTCTGTGCTGCTTGGACACCTGCAACATCATCTGTGTGTGTGAGGATGCTCAAGTGACCACTGTTACCAGCATCGTTGCACAACTCACGCTGCATGTCCAACTTGCGTAGCAATTCTCCGAAAGGACCATCCTACCACTTATGCCACAATTTGACCTGTTTCTATGACGCTAGGAAAACGGGTGCATCTCCGTGCTGTAGTTGTCTGGTTCACACACCTGCACCACACCGAGCCTTCTGGTTGCGAACAGTCCTTATTAAAGGGTTAGCACAGGTGGTGCACTGGTAGCTACGTTACTAAGTTATCTGTTGCCCGGCGACGTTGAAGCCATTATCAGTATATCTACTATTCCCCGGAAAGCATATGCCATCATCGATTCAAAATCAGCGTAGTCTTTCCAGGTGTATTAAATTCTTAGATCCAGCGAAATAAGAAGAAAAAAATAAAAGAAGAAACACTGATTGGCGTCGTGACCTTCGGAGCGGAAAAATCCGGCTCGAGTCGCGGCACATCTTCATTTTCTTTCTGGTGGATAGAGATATGGAACGGGGTCGAGTGAGCCTCGGGACGCCAACTGAGGAGCTCCTTCAATAAAGAAGCTGCGATAGCATACGGAGATAATTGCGTCATTCTGATCATATGTATCACGATCATAGGTCGATTCTCATACTGCTTAGTAGACAGCAGCCAACCAGTCGGAACAGGCCCAAGGCGTAATCTGTAAATATTGGTTACATTTACGTTTGCGTCAAACCAATTTCCACTGAAATATTCACCACCGAGCCCATAGGACGAAGTCGACGCTAGAATTTCAACATTATCATACATGACTGACAATGACCTCTCTATGCTATGTGACAACTACACATACTTGCGAAATACTCAGTTTAGATAAACCTAAAACGTAAACAAATGTCAACAGAAAAGAAATTTTCGTACATCTATATTTAAATTGGATGATGGTGGGACATCAGCTGGTATAATTTTTTATTAAAAATGAAACTTCTCCAGCTGTAGTTCATATTCATTTGGCTATTAGTTTAGACGTTGTGTCAACGCTATCTTCAGGCCCGTACGAAATGATGATATCAATTGTGTGTGGCTGTGAGACCAACACGTACTCCAGATGGATGGCGGGCTGTAAATCAAGTCATAGCAATACAGTGATATCAGGGATACAATGAATTCATCAGCAGATGGACATTTATCGACAATATCATTCGAACGTCTGGTAAAATGCAGTGAGGAGCCTAAACGTCATCGACGCAGCCCACCCCGATACAGAGTGTCTGATGGCTTTGCAGGCACGTGATGAGGGTAAAGAAATTGTATAAGTGGAGCAGAGACTCATTATTGTGACGATACGGAGCGTGAATGGAGAAATGTACTGATATTAACGACTCTAAAAAAAAATGGTTGAAAGGCGCTGCAACGAATAGCGACAAAGTGCTGGACATCCACGACTCATCACAGATCATTTGGGTCGGAGGCTAGTCCGCTCGCTAAAGCAGGATAAGCAGCAGATGTGCCGAGAGAGTACAGTGCTGGTGTAGGCACAAGTGTTTCGAAACGCACCGTTCATATCACGTTAATGAACATAGATATCGACGGTAGACGACCTTTACGAGTTTCTGCGTTGAAGCAAGGAAGAAAGCTTGAGGCCCTGTCGACATCAAGGTCATTAGGGACGGAGCACATGCTCGGAGTATTTCAAGGACTGGGCGGGTAGATGGCTATGACTTAGTTCATATGGCTCTGAGCACTATGGGACTTGACTTCTAAGGTCATCGGTCCCCTAGAACTTAGAACTACTTAAACCTAACTAACCTAAGGACATCACACACATCCATGCCCGAGGCAGGATTCGAACCTTCGACAGTAGCGGTAGCGCGGTTTCAGACTGTAGCGCCGAGAACCACTCGGTCACTCCGGCAGGCAGATGGCTATACCCTTTCGTAGGCACCATCCCGGTATTTGCTGAATCAATTTAGGAGAAATCACAGGAAACCTAAATTCGAATAGCCGGACGCGTATTCGAACCGTTGCGAGTGCGAGTCCACTGTGTTTAGCAATGCGGCACCCCGCTCGGTACCCACGATAAGCTAACATCTGCAGTACTCTTTCAATGGGCACTGCGTCACCTAGATGGGTCAATGAAAAGTGTCACCTGACGGGATCAGTCATGCTTTTGTTACACCAGGTCGATACTCGTGTTCGGATACGCCGTCATCCAGACGAATTGCTTTTCGAAGGACACACTGCGCTACGTGCGTAGCTTGATAGGGCAGTATTATGCCGTAATGGACCTTCAAAATGGTTCAAACGGCTCTGAGCACTATGGGACTTAACATCTATGGTCATCAGTCCCCTAGAACTTAGAACTACTTAAACCTAACTAACCTAAGGACGGCACACAACACCCAGTCATCACGAGGCAGAGAAAATCCCTGGCCCCGCCGGGAATCGAACCCGGGAACCCGGGCGCGGGAAGCGAGAACGCTACCACATGACCACGAGCTGTGGACTAATGGACCTTCAACTGGGATTCTATGGTGGGAGATGTCGTAGCAACTGAATGCACTATAACAACTGTAGACTACGTTGGCGTTACTACTTTTTTTTTTTTTCTAGGCGTCGTGTCTTTCCCCCGTGGCGTTACCGTCTTCCAAACATTGAGGAGCGTGGTAGTGACTCACGTTGATGTCTTGGACACCAGATTCGCCTGATCTGAACCCGATGCAATACATAGGACCGCTAGCGGGCATCAGTTCTGCACCCAAGAACTATCTGGCAACAGCTTGCGGGAAATGCGTGACCTCTACGTATACATACCGCTCCAAACCTACTGAGGAATTGTCGAACCCATGCCACGCGGAATCGTTGCTTTATAGCGTTCCAGATGTCGAACAATGCGAATTTAGCAGGTGGTCATAATGTCTTGGCCCTTCTACTTTTACTCTTCATTATTTGCTCGTATCTTCTGTTACTGGATTTTACCGAGAACGTTCGTCTGACAGCATTCACAAAAGCCTATTGGCTGATATTTTTGAGGAGCATCTTCTTCAAATACTTCCAAAAATATTTTTGACACATCCTGTATTTCAGTGACGCACAAGCGGCCGGCCGAAGTGGCCGTGCGGTTCTAGGCGCTACGGTCTGGAACCGCGAGACCGCTACTGTCGCAGGTTCGAATCCTGCCTCGGGCATGGATGTGTGTGATGTCCTTAAGTTAGTTAGGTTTAACTAGTTCTAAGTTCTAGGAAGTTGAGTCCCATAGTGCTCAGAGCCATTTGAGTAACACACAAGCAACAGCATTTAGAAGTAAACACTGTCGAGGAACGGACTTCTGTTAGCGTCAGCATACAGGTGTTTCCGTGAAATCAGAAGGACAACGCTTTGCGTTCGATGTTCTTAAATACGATTTCACCACCAGGATTCGAACTGGGTATCTCTAAGCCAAGCGCCACTGCACAAGTAGTCGGGCATGTGGAGGCGGATACTTCGCGACAGATGTACTGAAACCACTGTCTTCATTCGTTATTGATTATTTACTTGCGGCACCCAAACGTAAAGCATTTGCGAAAGGTCGCCTGCAAAAACCAACTTACAGTGCCACGTAATCGTGATCGCAACAGCTTTCTTCAAAATGGTTCAAATGGCTCTGAGCACTATGGGACTTAACATCTGTGGTCATCAGTCCCCTAGAACTTAGAACTACTTAAACCTAACTAACCTAAGGACATCACACACATCCATGCCCGAGGCAGGATTCGAACCTGCGACCGGAGCGGTCACGCGGTTCCAGACTGAAGCACCTAGACCGCACGGCCACATCGGCCGGCCAACAGCTTTCTTGGAAAGGAGGAAAATACGCGAGTACGTTCGCAAATTACCCAAAGTTAGGCGGAGCTGCTTGTTGCCTAGGGTGGTTGGTTGCTTGCAGCGTCCTCGACTACGTATAACCGGCCTCTGCTGTTTAGCAAACAGCGACGCCCCAGGGGGCGTGTGGCCTCCTCCGTCTATCCGCGGATCCCAGTCAAGGTGAACGCCAACACGCGTCCCCTCTCTGACACAGCCCGCGGGAACTAGAATGCCGCTGCAGTACCTGTGTAAGTAGGATGTTTAGGTTTTTCTGTTGGTAACGCCACGTAGCGCTCTATATGAAAATCACTTAATGTGCTGTGTGAAGTCTGTGGCTGGTTTGCATTGTTGGAATATTTGCTATTGTAGTGTTGGGCAGTTGGATGTGAACAGCGCATAGCGTTGCTCAGTTGGAGGTGAGCCGCCAGCAGTGGGGGATGTGGGGAAAGAGATGACAGAATTTTGAGAGCGGACGTCCTGGACGTGTGTCCATCAGAAAGAGTAAATTTGTAATACTGGATATCATGAACTGATATACTATATATATATATATATATATATATATATATATATATATATATATATATGACTTTTGAACATTATTAAGGTAAATACATTGCTTGTTCTCTCTCAAAATCTTTCATTTGCTAACTATGCCTATCAGTGGTTAGTGCCTTCAGTAGTTAGAATCTTTCATTTAGCTGGCAGTATTGGCGCTCGCTGTATTGCAGTAGTTCGAGTAACGAAGATTTTTATGAGGTAAGGGATTCATGAAAGGTATAGGTAATTGTTAGTCAGGACCATTCTTTTGTAGGGATTATTGAAAGTCAGATTGCGTTGCACTAAAAAAAAATATTGTGTGTCAGTTTAGTGTTGATCAGAATAAGTAAAGAGCGAAATGTCTGAGTACGTTCAGTTATACCCAGCTGATTGAAAATCAAATAACGTAAGGGGTTAACCAGTACAGTAATTCATTAATTTCTCTAAGGGGATGTTTCACCTGAACTGTAGGAATGTACGTTTCCTGTTAACATAGTTATTCCGAGCTCATTTAGGCCTAACTGGGGAGAAATTACAATGGAGTTTAATCATATTACTTAAAGCTGATTTTAACTTTTTTTCCTCTTATCTACAAAAGAATCATGTTCTCTGAAATTAATGATGGTTTATCAGTTTGGAAGCACAGGTATTAATTAATTTCTTCTTTTTTCTTAATAAAATTTTGTAGGAGCTACTTAATAGCAAATGATGTGCAGCAGTTTTTCACAGCCCTTCGTATAGGACCTGACTGTGTTCTCTAACTAGGTGCTCTCCCATGATCCAGGTTCTAGTTTGGTGTGCAAACTTATAATTATAGTAACAATATAGAGAGTAAGACAGGGTTGTAGTCTATCTCCGATGTTACTCACTTTGTTCACAGAGCAAGCAGTATAGGAAACTGTTATGCATGAGGCGGAACTATGGGCCTCATGGAAAAAGGGTGACTGGCAGAGTCACGCAATTTGACTCTTAGTCTGGTCAAGGGGTGTTGCCATTAATTGCACGAGTTGATCACGTAGGCTGACGTGAGGATAAATGAACTATACTTGACGCGATGTATCTGTAACATCTTAGGTGATTAGAAAGTTAGTAGACATGAATGCAGTTCAATACTTAGCTTCAATTCAGCATCAGCGGTGAACGTCGATCTTGACTTTGTACAATAATATTTACAAGTGCAGTTATAGACTGAACTGCGAATACTTCTTTGCAGTTCTGATTGATTCACACATATAGATCAATTGTCAATGCATAAGGTGTGTTGGGCCGTTGTGGTCGAGCGGTTCTAGGCGCTTCATTCCGGAACTGCGCTGCTGCTACGTTCGCAGGTTCGAATCCTGCCTCGGGCGTGGATGTGTGTGATGTCCTTGGGTTAGTTAGGTTTAAGTAGTTCTAAGTCTAGGGGCTGATGACCTCAGATGTTAAGTCCCGTAGTGCTTAGAGCCATTTCATCCGAGCATAAACTGTATGTGGTGCCTGGCTAGGTCGTAGCTACTGACTTAGCTGAAGGCTATGCTAACAAGCGTCTCTGCAAACGAGATCTCTGAATCTATAACAAGTGAACCATTCCTATTAAAGTCGGCTGTAGACTGGCCAGTGCGCTAGCTTGTCTCGTAAGACCAGCCGAGTGGCGGCGCTCGGTCTGCTAGCGTCGACAGTGGCGACTCGCGGGTCGGATGTGTACTGACGGACCGCGGCCGATTTGAAGCCTACAACCTAGCAAGTGTGGTGCCTTGCGGTGACACCACAGAAACTAAAGAAAAATTTGGAGTAGGAATTAAAGACGAAGAAGAAGAAATAAAAACTTTGACGTCTGCCGATGACATTATAATTCTGGCGGAGACAGGAAAGGACTTGGAAGAGCAGTTGAACGGAAAGGTCAGTGTCGCGAAAGGAAGATATAAGATGGACATCGACAAAAGCATAACAAGAATAACGGAATTTAGTCGAATTCAATCAGGTAATGGTGAGGAAACTAGGTTAAGAAACGAGACACTGAAAGCAGTAGATGAGTTTTGTTGTTTGGGCAGCACTATAACTATGACGGCCATGATAGAGAGGATGTAAAATGTAAGACTGGCAGTGGAAAGGAAAGCATTTCTGAAGGAGAGAAATTTGTTACCATGTTACCATCAAATGTAGACTGAAGTGTAAATATTTCTTTTCTGAAGGTATTTGTCTGAAATGTATCCAGTACGGAGGTGAAACATGAACAATAAAAGGTTTGGACAAGAAAATAGAAACTTTTGAAATATGTTACGCATGCTGAAGAATAAATGGGTAGATCACGTAAATAATGAGGTATTGAATAGAATTGGGGAGAAAAGAAATTAGTAGCACAACATGACTAAAAGATGGAGTCGGCTGATAGTAACGTTCTACGATATCCAGGGATCAACAATTTACTGTTGGAAGGAAATGTGTGTGTGTGGGGGGGGGGGGGGGGGGGGTGGCGATTGTGGGGAAGGAAAGGGAAAATCGTTGATAGAGGTCAAGAGATGAATACAGTAAGCAGATTCTGAAGGATGTAGGTTGCAGTAGTTATTCGAAGATCAAGATGCTTGCGCAGGATAGAGTAGCATAGAGAGCTGCAGCAAACCAGTCTTCGGACTGAAGAAAACAGCAACAGTAATAATGAATGTATTGCTATCTGTTCCATTTTTAATTGATGTTTGGAGTGACTTCTCGTGGCAATGATGCGAACCACGAGCTGGTTCGCTAGTGGATGCGATATCTGGCGCATAAGCAGTAAAGTAAGCAGTCCCCGCAACTCCAGAGAATACGAAGTAAGACCAGAATGTGTAGCTATCTGTTCATCTCATCGGAGAAATAACACAGCCAACCGGCTACAAATAATTGTTTAAGATAGTGACCTACGTTTTGACACGTATAAGGACGTCATCAACAGATATAAAGACATTATTAGAGGTTAGTGTATTAAACAATTATTTGCAACTGGTTGGCTATATTATTTCCCCTCTGAAACGTATACACGGTTTAGCCGCAGTATTTTTCTGCCTGTATGCAAAATATAAGCTCAGGAACTACCATAGGGAATTTGATGTCATTTTCACAAGCAGATAGACTCACTGACGAGCAATGTTTGTGTATATAATTTATTACCGCTATGTCAGAAAAGCTATACGGCCGTAGATTCTTTATGCTACCCGTGCGAAGCTGGAGCGGGTCGATAGTATATTCTATTTTCGTTGTGTTGACGACACCATAACGTTTGTCATTAATATCATGTAAGGAACATGTGTCTAACTTGCTCAGTCGTATGGTTCAGCTTGGATAGCACTACAGAACATTTTAGTTGATGACCTCGTTAGGTAATGTTAAAAATTAGATGTTTGTACAGCTGGACAGTAAAACTGAAGCACCATGAGGTGGCAAGCAGTACACGTCAGACTGCAATGAAGTACATAAAACCTTACGCAAATGATTTGCATTACAACGGAGCTGCACAAAGGAACTAAAAGTAAGGAAGGATCTTGCTGCGGTTTCTCATTCAAACATCACGTCTGAACGTTGTTTCTAAGAAGATCTTGTTACGCGTCTTAAAAAAAGGGAGAGGTATCTATCAACACGTATCGAAATTCGACAGGCAGAATCATGACTTGCCGAGACAATGGTTTGTAGCTCCGCAGTACTGCTACACGCCATGATGGGGATTCCCTGAGTGTCACACGGAACTAGAACTGATGATCAGAAAGAATTTTCACTCTGCAGGAGAATGTGCACTGATTTTAAACTTTTTGGCAGGTTACACTGAGGCGATAAAACTCATGCGAAAGCGATATGCACGTATACAGATTATATTTTCACTAAAGTTCAGTCTTGATCACACCATTTATGTTTCAATGATATAGGTAACCGGTTTCGGTTATTTTTACATAACCATCATTAGACCCATGGCTCCCTTAGGATGGTAGGCGGAGCTCTCCTCAGCTGCTAGTGTGATCAAGACTGAACTTAAGTCAAAATATAATAATCTATTGATCACTGTATTCCAAAAATGTTTACAAAGTTGTACGTATACAGATGCCTGTAATACCGCGTACACAAAGTATAAAAAGGAAGTGCATTGACGGAGCTACCATCTGTACTCAGGCGATTCACTTGAAACGGTTTAGGACGTGAGTATGGCAGCACGCGACATTCCATTTCGTAAATCGGTAGGTAATCCAGTATTGCGAAATCTGCACCACTCACAAATGAGCGGCCGTCGGCCTTCATTTCGACCGAGAGCAGTGGCGTTTGCATAGCGTTACCAGTGCTAACAGACAAGCATTAAATAACCACAGAAACCAATCGGAGGAGTAAACGCATCCATTAGGACAGTGCAGCGAAATCTGGCGTTACTGGGCATTGAAAGCAAACGACCGTCATGAATGCCTTTGCTAACAGCACGACATTTCCTGTAGCACCTCTCATAGGCTCGTGACCTTGTCGGTTGGCCCCTAGACGACTGAAAAACCTTGGAATGGTAAGATTAATCCCGATTTCAGTTGGTAACAGCTGACGGTAGGGTTTGACTGCGACACAGACCCCCTGAGGCCCTGGGCCCAAGTTGTCAACAAGGCACTGTACAAGCTGGTGAGGGCTTCATAATAATTTGGACTGTGTTAAAATGGGATAGAATGGGTCGTGTGGTCCAACTGAATCGTTCATTAACTGGAATATGTTTTGCTGCTTGGAGACCATTTGGTGCCATTCATGGAGTTTACGTTTACGGTGGAGTTCTCACAGAGCCGCAGTTACTCACGATTTGTTTGAAGAACATTCTTGACTATTCGAGCGAACGATTTCGCTAACCAGATCGCATGACATGAATCCCACATATCTGAGACCCAATCGAGAGGACAGTGCCGGCCGCGGTGGCCGTGCGGTTCTGGCGCTGCAGTCCGGAACCGCGGGACCGCTACGGTCGCAGGTTCGAATCCTGCCTCGGGCATGGGTGTGTGTGATGTCCTTAGGTTAGTTAGGTTTAAGTAGTTCTAAGTTCTACGGGACTTATGACCTAAGATGTTGAGTCCCATAGTGCTCAGAGCCATTTGAACCATTTGAGAGGACAGTCCGTGCACAAAATCCTGCACCGACAACACTTTCGCAATAATTCTCCACGGTACTTCCCACCACTTGTTGAGTCCATGACATATCGAGTTATTGACTGCACCGCGCCAAAGGAGGTCCGACGCAATATTGGGAAGTGTCCCACGACTTTTGTCACCTCTGTGTAAAACTGCGTACTGCTCCAGCACTCGAACCTGGGACGTTGGGGAGGTCGGAGATGAGGTATTGGCGGAAGCAAAGCTGTGAGGGCACGTCGTGAGTCGTCCATCGATAGCTGAGTATAGGTCACTGGTTCGAGTCGTCGCGGTACGACACACACTTTTAACGTGCCAGAAAATTTCTAGAATTGATGGATTCAGAAGGTTCATATTCAACACCATGCATTTTCTCAACAATCCCACTCAACTTTCGCCTGAAAGTGTAGTCATATGGTTCACTGTTCACTCGGCCGTGAATGATCGCTGACGAACTTCACATACATTGAGTTAGGAAATGAGCTTGTTAGTAGTGAGACAGTGTCCATAATAACAATACAAAGGAGTCTGGAGCATCACGGAAAATTTGGTTGGCTACCATCCAGAGGCTGTCCTAGGCAAGACAGCACGTGTACGCTCAACGAACAGCATCACAATGGCTGTATTCGTATATTGAGTCACCGAGGAGAAGGAACGTTGCTAGACTGATTCGTCATCATCGCTTGATGACGTGTAAATGGTGCAGAAGTTATCTCTCAAAGAGGTAACACAACATTGCATGTTACCCGTACTATCCTGACCTACATTTATAGGGAAGGTGTTTGCTATTCCATGACCGGTACGTTATTAACCATCTGGTGACCAGTTGCCAGAGACTGGCACATCACCTGTCGCCAACCACTTCGATTGATGAACAGACATGAAGCTGCATGGAATGACGTATACATATCGAGTTATTGCACTACACCGCGCAAAAGGCGGTCCGGCACAATATTGGGAAGTGTCCCATGGCTTTTGTCACCTCTGTGCTCATTTCGATTTAATGGCCAGCAGCGTCAGAGTCCTTGTTGCTGCTACAGACTACAGTTCTGCGTGCGGGGGGGTCTGTTCAAGAAATGACAGAGGACTCTGAGTTATAGTCCCTTAAGAAAGATCGTTATCGGGTTAATTAGTAGGAAAATGTATCTGACAACAAACTAAAACATATACATACATAACACATAATGCAGTTATAATTAATAATACGTCCAGTCACCCGCAGCGTCGATAATTGCTTGGTATGTCTGAGGCGTAATTGAAACAGTTTTCCGCGTATTCACGTGGTACAGACTGCCACATGCGTTGACAGTTGTTTTAAAATGAAGATCTTTTTTCCTTGCAACATCTTTTTGATGAAAGACCATAGACTTTAAATAAGATCATCATCAGTGGACTCTGTACTCCAGTTCTGTACCTGCACAACTCTCTCCTTTTCCAGTCGTTGCAAGGTCTGCTGCGGTGCTACGGATCGTTGTCCTTCGCTTCTGTCGATGAACCGGCGTTTAGTAGTCGACATCTCTAGTGCATTTAAATTATTGGTAAACACGTGTAAATTGCCGAAGCACGGTTTCGATGAACACCCCCAAATACGTTTTATGAGCACTGCATAACGGACAAAGGTTCCCTCTTTCAGGCTGTGAAAGAACTAAGGCAACATCGTTTATCATCTGTGTGTAATATTGACGACGTTCTTACTTAACATTGTACGCGCCAACCGAAATATTTAGTGATATGCGGTCAGCACTACTGTCTTGTGCACTTTGTCTTTTGTAACCATGTGTATTTAGTAGTATTGATATCTGATCAATTCCTGATATTGATATCGGACTGCAATATGTGTAAATGGTAGTGGCGATTTTTTAAATTTGCGATTTTCGAGAGCAACAATGCAAAATAAAGTTTTGCTTGGAACTAGGAAAAAACGTTTACAAAAACGATTCCACTTTTGAAACAAACTTACGAAAATGACGGTCTGGGTCACATGCAACGTTTCACGCCTTTAAAGTGGTTGTCACTCAACTGATGATGATACTCGATAAAGAACGCTTTCCAACTGGTGATTCAGACGTTCAGAATATCAACGATCTGGTGCTTACAAATCGCCAATTGACTGCAACAGTTACTTGAAAAACTCCACAAACGGGCAGCAGTGTTTTGGCGCGACAACCCATGGTTCTTGCAACACGGCAATGCGCTCGTGAAGTCGGCTTTGTCAGTTGGTCAGTTTTGTGCCAAAAATCAGATGACTGTCCTCCAGCAGTCTCCTTACTCAACAGACCAGGGTTCTTGTGACTTTTTCTTATATCCTAAATTAAGATCAGTGCTGAAAGGGCACAGTTGTAAGAATACTGATAACATCAAAGCAAATTCGTCACAGACATTATGAAGACCATACAAAATGAACCTGCTCAGAATTCCTTCGCGAAATAGAAACACCCAGCACCGCTAGGAAAAGCTTATGAATACGGGACAAGAATACTTTAAAGTGGACAAGCACCAATAACCTGAAAAGTAATAATAAAATTTAAAACAATATAGTTCGGTTATTTTCCGAACAGACATCATGTTAATGTTTGCGTCGTGTATGCTCTGCAGTCACCTACAGCATTAAATACACGAAGAGTGGACACGTCAGACATTCTAATTTCCAAATCTCACACCTGTCTGGAGAATTAAAAATCGATGTAGAGTAATTCTTTTTATACATAAAAAATAAGAAAGTATTCTGATACGACAAATAAAAGCTCCTCGCACTATCGCTGCAAAAATTAACAAGAAATATTAGAAAATAAATAATTTATTAAGAGCGTTGTATGTGTCATACCAGCGGACCAGTGATTCTAAGTATCAGTAAGAAAGTTTTTGTTGAAACTGCCACTAAAACTGAGGCACTATGTTTCATCTATGATAATACGTGTACAAAATTACAGCACTAATATTAATTAGTGGAACTGTAGTCAACAAAAACGATACCTCATATCTATTAAATTTTCTACAAGAGAATAACAAAATTAAGTTCAAGGAGAAAAACAGTCTTTGAATATTGACTTCTGTTTATTATGCAATTCCGTTCCTGGGATCAGATGTTACAAGTTCACTGTAAAACTCCCTGTGATGTTGAGGAAGCGATGGGAGCATAGTCAAGAGTTCTTTCTGTTTTGCAGCTGATAATTACGGCTGGTCTTTCAGATGAAGTGTGGCATACATCCGCCATGGCCTTTCCTCTTTTCAATACACTAACATTTTTCGATTCCTCTGTTTCAGAGTAAGACGTTTTAATAGCTGTTCGACATGAATGACTATGAAATACTTTGCTCAAACTATTTGGAGATCTTAAGCGCCTGCATTTCAACAGCATTTCAGTAGAATATTTACAATCAGTAATTTTTATGCATCGGAATGTACTGAATTACAAGCAATAGGATAATAGCTTCAGCAGATTTAACAATTTTTTCATAAATCTTGCGGAACAAAGTCGTTGCTAACTTCTCTTCGTTTAGCTATAGCTGAAAAATCTTTCTCTCAGTTCAAAAAACTGTGCAATCTCGCCAAAAACTTGTGTGTTATCTCTTCAAAACATCTTTGGCTTACAATAATTATCAAGAAATGCTATATGGAGCAGATCTTAACGCTTGTCACTTAGAACTCCTGAGGGAAGCAGTGCCATTTCTTGGCACAAAGACCATGCGCCAACAAGCAATGAATGCTTGGAAACTTTTCTCTTTGATTTGGGACTCGGAACAAGTATATAGATATTCGATAGAGTACCGACAACACAGGAGCACTGAAAACGTATTTTGTAAAAAAATGGCACTGACAACGTTTGACATTGCCAAGCGTCTTCCTTTCATCGTGGTGTACTGTATACTCACAGCAAATAGAATTTCGTTATTTGATATCCTTCCATTTATTGAAATCTTAATGCCCAGAAATGTAAATGGTACATGAGCACATGGAAAGAGGAGCACCATAATGCTGTAATGCTCTAGAATCAGAAAAAGGGAAGTAGGGCGATAGTTCGAATAAAATATCTTTGTGATTTTTACGGAAACTTCGGGGGTGGGCTAATATGCGGAATGTTTTTATGTATCCGAGAGACAGTTGCCGATACACTCCAAATAAAACTAAACGTTCGTATCCAGACTGTTATATTTGTTGGCACACCTTAAGTTGTGTTTTCGGAGACGCCCAGTGGGAGAACTATAGGTCTGCTTATAGTTCTGCTCGTTCTGCACCTAGACCACACCCTCCCCTGAGAAGTGTAGCTTAATCAAAATTTTGTCCAAGCCACTTCATGGTACACGGCCATTGAAAAGTAAGAAGAACTGGTGTTGAATGCAATGCTGTTATCTTAGGTTCCTAATCGTTACTGTGTTGTGTTGGTGCCTGCACCACTGGAACTACACTTTTTCGGCACACAATACCTACACCTCAGTTTGTTTGCCATAGTACGCCACCTGCTTACTGCGAAAGCACATGTGCTGCTCTACTAAACAGTCCGAATGGTTCGCTCAAGGACAAGCAGAATGCTGAAACAAAAATTGGTACGGCTCGATATGAATCAACTGTTAACGTGCTGCCTCGTATACTCTTGGCAGGCCTGTTTCGTCGGCATCACTGCCACTGCGTACAAGAAGCATTCCATTAATGTGTGCTTAGTGTCCGCACAATTAACTGATAATCATCTGTCCAATGACTATAATGTAAAGAGCTGTCGACCTAAAATAAATATGCTTATGTTAATCCCTATAATCTCGAAGCAAGTAAAGAAACGCTTTTCTCCATTATATGTCTGGACAGCGACAACTGAAGGCTATTTAGAACACCAAGGTAAGGCAACATTCAACCAGCGTGCGCGGTGAACTCGAGAAGGCACAAGAAAATTATTTAAACACATAAATTCACCGCTAAAAAGAATAGTCTCCTTTAGGAGACTTTTCGCTAATACCGTATAACACTGTAGGCTTCAAAATGGTCTTGGTTCCATGAAGTAGTGTCCATGGACTTCTTCAGAAATCCCATATACATCTGAAGTCTCTTATTGACGACTAGAGCTACGAAATTGCGGGGATGTTGATTGTTACGTTGATACAGTTGTCCAATTAGACCCAGACATTTTCTGTGACAGAAAGGTCTGATGATTTGTCAAGACAGTTTTTAATGTAATGTCCTCTTCATTTAACGCAAGGATATACTTTTGCCGCTTCGGTTGCCGAATCGTCAGTGCCGCTGAGTGGTTTTATAAGTTGGAGAATGAATTTTCGTATTTTCCCTGTCCACCAGAGTCATTATATCTCAAAAGTATTGAGCCTTTGTGGTCTCCATTGGAGAGAAGCGTGCCTGATCGGTGTCCTGCACCATAAGCGTTACCCGAATTTGCCACTGTTTGGCAGGAAGGATGCTATAAGATTCTCTTGAAAACCGTGCAGGACCTATACAGATGTGGACACTAGTAAAACTGACAAACTGCAGGGACGGATTCCTGACTGGAAAATGGAGGAGAAAAGATCCTATGCACTTGTGCCCGGAAAAGCATCGTTGCCACGGTAAATGATGCTGGCGAATGAAAGTTCTTCTGACCACGTGCTGTGTGTTCCTTGTGTGTTGCAGGCGGTGTGATTGACGCAGCGTACTGTAGGCAACTGAATGGACCGGTATTCACGATGGCCAAGCAGATGGAAACGGTCAAGAGGCAGCAACGGCTATACCAGGAAAAGTACCCTCACAGACAGCAAACACGCCACACAACAGTGAAACCATTTTTTCGGCGTTTGTGCGATCATGGGTCCTTTCAGACAGACGAGCGTGCAGGGAGGTGGCGAAATGTACTTATATCCGATTTCGAGAATCGGATTGTACGGGATATTAGGATGAACCCTAGTACAAGCTCGCCAATATGGTGTAAGCCAAAGAACAATTACATGTATACCGTATGACAACCAGCACTATCCCTATCACCTGCAACGAGTGCAAGAATTATCAGCAGTGGATTTCTCTCTATGGAACGATTTTGTAAATGGTTTTTGCACCAGACTATCACTATTATGGGATTTTAGTCGTCAGTCCATTTCCAGTCAGGTATCCGCTCCTACAGTTTATCGGTTTCATTAATGTTCACCCTGTATTTATCCACCCCGAACAACTGGAAGCTGCGTTGAATGCCAACGGGCTTGCCACACCTTACCAGGCTTGGTAATATGTAGCGGTTTTAGTGTTTCCATATTTTTGTCCATCCGCTTGCACATCTTATTCACACTCCACAAGCCAACAAACTATGAACAGCGGAGGGTACATTGTACCACTGTTAGACATTCCGTTTCCTGTTTCACTCGCAAATGGAGCGAGGGAAAAAATCCATCTGTATACTTCCTAGTACCTCTGATTTCTCATGTCTTCGCAGTTCTTACGTGAGGTTTATGTTGGTGGCAGTGTAACAGCTTCGTAGTAGTTGTCGTAAATGTAGGATCTCTGAAGTTTCTCGTCTCGCGAAAAGAAAGTCTTCAGCAACACAGGAATTCCCATTAAAGTTCGCGGAGCATTTCTGTAACATTCACCTGTCGATTGAGGCTACATCTAGCAGCATGTCTCTGCGCCACTTCGACGTCTTCCTTGAACCCGACTTGGTGGAGATTCCAAACACTCGAGTAGTACTCAAGAAAGGGTCACACAAGTATTTTGTTTACGGTTGACTTTGTAGATATGCTACACTTTCCTAGAATTCTACCAAAAAACAATTCTCTCAATAAATAATTCCCCCAATAAACGATTCTCCCAATAAACAGAAATCAGTCGTTCCTTCCCTACAGAGGCCCTGTATACTCGTTCCAGTTAAAGTCGCTTTGCAACATTACGCCTAGATATTTAATTATGTGATTGTGCCAAACAGCACACCACCAATACTGTAAACGAACATTGCAGTATTGTTTCTCCTACTCACCCGCATTGACATACCTTGTTCCACATTTACAGCAAGCTGTCATTCATCACACCAAACAGAAATCCAGTCTAAGTCATCCACTACACTCCTACAGTCACTCAACTACCACACCTCTCCGTACACTAAAGATTCAACTCATTTATGTATACAGAGAGCCAGAGCGGTCCTGTCACACTTTCTTGTCCCATCGACTCCATTCCCCTATAGTGACATTCCCACACTTACAATGCGAGAACCTCTGCTAGTAGGTCACGGAAAACATAGATAGCAACGTCAGTGACGTGGAAAGCTTTGGCCAGACCTCCAGATGTGGTCGGATTGGCTACCGCTTGAGGTGAATGCTAGGGAAAGCAGTACAACACGATGCGAGTCAAGGTGGGGCAAAAATTTTCGATAGTTGCTGTAGGTTTACGACAATGTTCTAATTGTCCTTTTTACAAGAGACGCAGCCTGTCATGGGCCTCGTTTATCCAATGTGGAAACCTCGGACTAAGGTGTTTAGCCGCTGCAGATAGCTGCTTAGCTGGTGTTTGTCTAGCAGACGCGTTCGACGACACCAGCCACAGACAACAATGACAGGAGATTCTGCCGGCAACACGCGACTGTGTTTACCTGTGAGTATGACGTCTGCTCGAACTACAGCCGTGAATCCTGCCGCGGTCACCGCCTCCTGTACTCAGAGCTATATCCTCTGCGAGCACCTAAATACCGCTTAACGACGCGGGTGCTACCGTCAATCACTTCAGCAATTCGTAACCAGTTGGCAGTTGACCCTGAACGTAAATAAATGTAACATGCTACGCATACATACGAAAGGAAATCCACTACTATATAACTACAACATTAATGGCAAGTTACTGGAAACAGTACCTACCGGAAAGTGTCGAGGAATGACTATCCAGAAGTTGAATTGCCACACAAGACAAGTAGTAGGAAAAGCAGTTGCCAGACTGAGATTCATAGCAGAAACTCTTTAAAAAAATAAAGAATGAAACAGACATTTATCTGTCTTCTGACTGGTTTGATGCTGAAAGCTACGAATTCCTCTCCTGCGCCAACCCTATCATTCAGAGTAGCACTTGTAACCTACGTTCTCAAAGCACCGGCAGCCTCCGTCCTATCTGGTCTTCCTCTACAGTTCATATCCTCTACAGCTCTGTCTCTCGTACCGTAGAAGTTATTCCCTGACGTCTTAACAGAAATCCTATCATCATGTCTCCTCTTCTTCTCAATGTTTTCCGTATGTTCCTTTCCTCGCCGATTTTGCGGAGAACCTTCTCATTCCTAACGTTATTAGTCCACCTAATTTAAAACATTCTTCTGTAGCACTACATCCCAAATACTTCTGTTCTTTTGCGTTCCGGTTTTCCCACAGTCCATGCTTCTTCGACGCACTTTTTGAACAGTAGCGGCGGAACGGTACAACCCTGCCGTACATACTTCATAATCCGTGCAATTCGTTCTTGGTCTTCCACTTTTATTTCTCCCTCTTCGTTCTTGTACATTTCTTGTATTATCCATCTTTCTCTATAATTTACCCCAATTTTTGTCAGACTTTCGAACATTTTGCATTGTGAACGAGTTATTCAGGTCGACTCGACAAACCCAATGAACGTGTCTTGATTTTTCTTCAGTCATGCTTTCATTATCAACCGCAACGTCACAATTGCTTCTCTGATGCCTTTACGTCCACTAAAGCCAAACTGGTCGACGTCTAACACACCTTCGTTTGTGTTAGCAGAAGAGCCAATACCGTGTTACGAGTGGAGGCCGAAATGCACGCGTTTTAGTTCACGCAGGCTGGCGTGAGGAGGAAAGAACTGTACTGACGTGAGGTCTGGAACATGACAAGGAATGAGAATTCAAAAAGCGGACGTAATTAGTTTGATACTTAACTTTAATCCATTAATGATAAACGTCGCTCTTGACGGTACATGATTCACAATATTATCTGTTCAGAATACATTCTTGAAGTAATTATAGTAACTGAATATGGCGCCTTGTTAGGTCGTAGCAAATGACGTAGCTGCAGGCTATGCTAAACTGTCGTCTCTGCAAATGAGAGCGTATGTAGACAGTGAACCATCGCTAGCAAAGTCTGCTGTACAACCGGGGCGAGTGCTAGGGGGTCTCTCTAGACTAGACCTGCCGTGTGGCGGCGCTCGCTCTGCAATCACTGATAGTGGCGACACGCGGGTCCGACGTATACTAACGGACCGCGGCCGATTTAATGGCTACCACCTAGCAAGTGTGGTGTCTGGCGGTGACACCACACCTTCAATTTTCTATTCCATTGCTTTGTATATTATTCTTACCAGCAACTTGAAACCATCAGCTGTGAAGTTGATTGTGCGATAATTCTCACACTTGCCGGCTCTTGCAATCTTCGGAATTGTGTAGATAATCTTTTTCCCCAAGGTCTGAAGGTATACTGCTAGTCTCATTCATTCTACGCACCAACGTGAATAAAAGTTTTGTTCAAAAAATGGCTCTGAGCACTATGGGACTTAACATCTATGGTCATCAGTCCCCTAGAACTTAGAAGTACTTAAACCTAACTAACCTAAGGACATCACACAGCACCCAGTCATCACGAGGCAGAGAAAATTCCTGACCCCGCCGGGAATCGAACCCGGGAAGAAAATGTAATCACATATCAGTTCTAGTATAATATATTTGTCCAATGAATACCCGTTCATCATCTGCATTTCTTCTTGGTGTAGCAATTTTATTGGCCAGTAGTGTACTAGTACCACACGCCGTTAGGTGGCTTGCGGAGTATGACGTAGATGTTGCGTGTTAAACCCTGAGAATTTCTGTTTCATTGCTTGTCGTGTTCCATGGTAATTTGATTTGTTTTACTGCTGGCGTTGACTGAACTGCTCTGTGTTGTGGGCTGTGGGCAGCAGTGGATTGGTTAATAAGCCTGTGTAACTTGTCACGAATTTACGACAGCAAAATCCCAGCCACCGGTTCCTGCATCACTACAGTAATTATATGAATGTATTCCACCGTAGTTTGTCTCCGTATTCATGTTTCTTCTAGTAATTCTGTACCTTTATCTCCACATCACTCGCAAAGGAAGTTTTTGATGAGTTTACGCTTTCAAAGACCACGTCTTACTACCACGTTAAAACTAACAGGTGGCACAGGTTTAAACTTTATATTTCAGGCGCTTTGGAATTTTTAAAATACAATAATGTTTTCAATGTTCGTTTCTTTACCTGTACGTACAGTCGTTTATCTTAAACTGCTCTGTATACGGTAGCTTGATAACTAAGTGTCTAGGAAAAACGACCCAATATAGGCCTTGATGTTCCGATAATCCACTTCCCGGTGTAATGGGCTCCGATTGGATACCATTCTTGCATTTTTATAATGTCTTTTTTTGTCCGGAAAGATGAGAGTTTACACATAATTCCAACTTACACGTTGTTCACTTCTTCGTACCATGTGCAGTATGACATGTGGCCAGCTTGAAAATCTTCTAACAGTGTCTCGAAAGTCAAGCGGAATAGACTGAATGAAGCATCGACACGCAATAGTAATAACATTGCCTTTCTTCCGGCATTTCAGTGATGCAGTACAAGTCTTACTGTAAGTTATACCAGAGATCATCAGGCGGGCGGAGTCGTCACTACTGGATTCGAAAGAAAATGAATGCAATTTACACTGAAATTTTCTCGGCTCTATGAAGACAGCTGTAGCTACCGTCCCCCACTTTCAAAGAGCGTTTGAAGTTCACAAAACCCCTGTGGGCACCTAATGACAAAACAGAGCTCTGTGAGAACGATGTATTTACGGCGGCTGGCAAGCAAACCCTCAACAGCAGTGCTTTGTTCTGAGTCGTACTATTATTTGTGCCTGGGTGCGATTTGCAAATGTCACCGGCGCAATAACTAACAGCACAGCTGCACTTAATGTCGTCTGCAGAGTTCCATATCGCCATTTAGAACACATTCTCGCAACACACATTGACGTTACTCAAAACAAACAAGCGCGAAAGGTTTTGCATAATAAAGGGAATGGAAAATATGAGGAAATTGCGAATTCTCGTGTACTGACGAATGAATGGTTTAACAAAATCAAAATGCAGGAAATCTTCATAGCATCTGTAGATCTGGACCACGGGATCAGGTATACAAGGCGAATTGTTTCGCTCGCTACCGTCAGCACAACGGACACGAATTCCAGTAGGAGGCGAACGATTTTCATGGGATGCAACTGAGGGCAAATTACACTGAAAAACCAAAAAAACAGGCACGCCTGCCTAAAGTCGCACAGGGGACCCGCGAGTACGCAGAAGTGCCGCAACACGACGTGACATTGACTCGATTAACGTCTGAAGTAGTGCCGGAGGGAATTGATAACATGAACCCAGCAGGGCTTTCCATAAATCCGTAACGATTTGAGAGCGTTGGGATCTCTTCCGAATAGCACGTTGCAAGGCATCCGAGATATACTCAATAATGTTCATGTCTGAGGAGTCTCGTGGTAAGCGGAAATGCTTAAACTCAGAAGGTCGTTCCTGGAGCCACCCTGTAGCAATTCTGGACGTGTGGGATATCGCATTGTCCTGCTGGAATTGCCCAAATCCGTCGGAATGCACAGTGGACATGAATGGATGCAGGTGATTAGCCAGGGTCCCGCACCGGTAGCTGAATGGTCAGCGTGAGGGAATGTCAATCCTAAGGTCAAAAAATGTGTCACCCTGCTCCTAAATCGCATCAGGAAGGAGTTCCGTACCCGGAGGACCAGTATCATCACAAACCTCATTCAGCGGTGGAAGCCTCATAGCCTTGACCCACCCGTTAATATCGCCGGCATTCCACTTGCTTACCGACATGTGCGACTGTACTACATGGAAATGAGCTACATTCGACACAACATCGTCGATAACGGAAGCCTGACGAACAGGAAGCTTTATGGCCTTCTCACGACAACAAACCACAGGAATCGTCTCGAAGAAAAACATCCACATACACATTGGAGTATAGTATGGCGGAATGTGCACAGCGACGTGTTACCGTCACGCGTCGTAGCCGACTGGTATCTAACAGTCAACGATAAAGTAGCAACGAATGAAAAGCTACATCAAATTGGCCTTCATCCAACGCCCAACTGTGACGCATGCGGAAGGGTCGATACGCTTCTTCATAGGTTCACGTGCGGACATGCAGAAGAAATTACTACATTTCTTCGTCAACGATTGTCGGTGATAGACCGTACGACGCCCTGTGGTGTAGATCTTTTCGAGATCATTCAGCCACAAAAACTGAGATATCCACGAGCAAAAAACAACGCTGCAACGTGGATCATGGGCCACACAGCATCGTTTATTATGCAGAATAGGCATGCTACTTTCCTCGACTATTATTCTTACATAGAAATTGAACACTTTAAAATGAGACAACACTGTGACTACAGGAGGATATTTGGAAATATGCTGAACATCATAATTAACGGTTAAATGCTTCAAATACAATCTTTCGGATCGCAGAGGTTGCCAGTGACCTGTATGTATGACTCCCATTTGCTTCCTGGGACTTTAGCACTTGCCGCAATTTTACGATACTATTCAGATGCTCACCAATGCAGAAGGCATTTTTTCTTTCCCATTTTCGCTTTCACATTTCCCTTCTCTCGCGGAGCGAGCGGAGCAACCTTCCTTCAATTATGAAGTGATAGTCTTTTGTGCACCATAACAATTTCTGTTTACTACTTGGCAAAAAAAAAAAAAAAAAGAAAAAAAAATCCTCAAGAAGACATTTCATTTCTTATATTGCGCTACAGCAGCCTAGCAATGATATACACTTTGTTCATTCTTTCTTATTACAAATTGGCGCAAATGTTAAAAAAAACAAAAAAAGTGGCCGTGCGGTTAAAGGCGAAAAAAAAAAAAAAAAAAAAAAAAAACAAGGTCCCGGGTTCGATTCCCGGCTTGGTCGAAGATTTTTTCCGCTCAGGGACTGGGTGTTGTGTTGTCCTAATCATCATCATTTCATCCCCATCGACGCGCAGGTCGCCGAAACGGCGTCAACTCGAAAGACCTGCACCAGGCGAACGGTCTACCCGACTGGAGGCCCTAGCCACACGACATTTCATTTCATTAGACCGGATGCTTACGTACGTGTCACCTGTCACAGTCGTATCTACACGTACCAGGGGTCCCATATCACTCCAACAACACACACTCCACGCCATTCAGATCCTCCAACAGCTTCAACACTTCCCTGCTGTCATGCAGGGTCCATGGATTCATGAGACTGTCTGCGTAAGCGTACTCGTCCAGCCGCTCGATACAATTTGAAACAACAGTCGTTCGACCAGGCAATAGGTTTCTAGTCAACAAGAGTCCAATGTCGGTGTTGACGAGCCCAGGCGAGGCGTAAAGCTGTGTGTCACGCAGTCATCAAGGGCCCCGAAAGCCCATATCGATGAAGTTTCGTTGAATAGTTCGCACGCTGACACTTGTTGATGGACCAGCATTGATCGCCTCCCACAAATCAATCAACCAACATCTTTAATTGATCAGCGCTTTCTCTAGCCAATGGATCTGCAGCAATTTGCGTAAGGGTTGCACTTCTTTCACGTTGAACGATTCTCTCTAGTCGTCGTTGGTCCCGTTCTTGCACGATATTTTTTCAGGCTCCATCGATGTGGGAGGTTTGATGTTTTACCGGATTCCTGATAGTCACGGTATACTCGTGAAATGATCGCACGTGAATATCCCCACTTCATCGCTACCTCGGAGATGCTGTGTCCCATCGCTTGTGCGCCGACTATAATACCACGTTCAGACTCACATAAATCTTGATAACGTGCCATTGTAGCAGCAGTAACTGATCTAACAACTGCGCTAGACACTTGTTGTCTTATATAGGCGTTGCCCACCGACGCGCCGTATCTCTGTATTTGAATACACGTGCATATATCAGTTTTTTTTTGCGCTTAAGTGTAGATGTATTTGTGCAATATGGTACCACGCACCATTTCACGAAACGTAACATCCAAAACAATATGTCCATGTGGACAATAACAAAATGACATAATAAAGCAATTATGGCAATTTCCAAATGCTCTATCGTTGCTAACTCTGAAATGGGAATGGAAACGAGATACATTTGATCACTTTTCCGTATTACTGTTTTGGCGAAGCATTAAAGAAATTAAAATGTTGCGAAGGAGAATAAGATGAATGTGTACGAATGTTAAGCCTAGATGCATTAAATCGACTTGGCAAGCTGAGTAGCGCAGAAATAGAATTAAGGATAACAGAACAAATAGTAATAACGAAACGCAGTGCAAACTACATCAATATGTTGTTGTAGATACTAGAAGAAATGGAAGTCGTCTCTCGTCCAAGAAGCCAGCTCAGAAAAAAATGGGCGACGCAAGCGTGGGATGGAGAGCGGGGACTGGAGTAAGTGATGAAGCATTCCTTTTTTGATGAACGTTTGTCTTCATAATAATAGTAATGTTAGTAATATATTAAATGTATCCATGTAATATACCGGCCGAAGCAGGTAAGGCAGACCACCCCAAATATATCCATAACGTTTAAATACATTGATATGAAATTTTCACTATGGTGTAGTAATCAACGTTACGAATTTTCTAACATACGCTAAGTATTTTTTAACTTTTACAGCTGCCGAATGAAGACAAATTTGTAAAAATGGAACTGTATATTTTTTCTATCTTATCGGACAGGGCATTCGAAGAGGACTTCAGCGACATTTGCGAAACTTGGTCAAATAGTAACGGCAACCCAAACCTCTGTCCCCGCTCCACCGTGAGAAGCGCGATCCTTACTAGCATCTGCCAAGCTGTACCAAATGTAAGTCCCCTGATGGCAGAAAAACCCGCCTCATTTCTTTATCAACCCACTAAATATCTCAGTCCACTTGAATTTCAGCGTCATTGTGTAACATCACTTCTCAAACTTGTCGATTCTCTTCCTCTCCGATGTTCCAACAGTCATAGCTACACATCTGTACAGAGTTGTGTTCCGGAAGTGAATTCACAGAAATTTCTTTCTCAATTTATGGGTGGTTCAAATGGCTCTGAGCACTATGCGCGTTAACTTCTGAGGTCATCAGTCGCCTAGAACTTAGAACTAATTAAACCTAACTAACCTAAGGACATCACACACATCCATGCCCGAGGCAGGATTCGAACCTTCGACTGTAGCGGTCACTCGGTTCCGGACTGTGCGCCTAGAACCGCTCGTCCAACCCGGCCGGCAATATCATTGAATCTTTTCATCGATATTTTCTCCCAGAAATTTATTAATTAGCCTCTTTAACCTTCCTTACGCTTCCTGTAATGCTTCAGTCTGGAACCGCCCGACGCTGCAGTCGCAGGTTCGAATCTTGCCTCGGGCATGGATGTGTGTGATGTCCTTAGGCTAGTTAGGTTTAAGTAGTTCTCTTCTAGGGGACTGATGACCTCAAATGTTAAGTCCCATAGTGCTCAGAACCATTTGAACCTGTAACGCTTCTGCGTTGCGTCTGTTAACCAACAGAAGCGGAAACTTCCACCTCCACCTCAGGCACCATTTAATCCGAGCACTGTGTACATTTCTTAATATTCTGTTTCGATCGTCGTTTTATCCGTATTTCCCTACAGCGTGTATCTACGAGTGACGTTCCACAAGTACCGCAACACACTTTTTTTCTGAAAGCAGGTTCGTTTTGGGCATCCTTCATTGGGCAAAAAGTGTGGAAGCCGGAAGGTACGAGATCCGGGCTGCAGGGTCGGTGAGGAAGAACTGTCCAATGAAGTTTAGTGAGCTCATCTCGGGTGCGCAGGCTTGTGTAAGGCCTTGAGTTGTCATGGAGGAGGAGAAGTCGTTTGCATTTTTGTGGTAACGAACAAGCTGTAGTCGTTTCCTCAGTTTCCTCAGGGTAGTATGGTACGGTACTCTCCAGAGTTAATCGTTGCACAATAAGGGAGGAAATCAAACAGTATAAACAGAATAACCCCTTCAGAGTCACAGAAGTCCGTCGCCATGAGTTTGCTGACTGAGAGTGCATTTTGAATTTTTCCTCCGGAGGAGAGGTGGTCTGACGCCACTCCATGGATTGCCCTGCTGTTTGAAGTGGTGAACCCCCGATTTGTCACCTGTACTGCTGTTCGACAAAGCAATTCCTCACAGAAAATTATTCTTTATGGTCTTCTGTTAAGCGTCGAGAAACCCAGCGGATACTCACCTTTCAGTACCCAGCTATCGGATGAGTGAGTCAGCACGGTCAACAGAAATCTCCTTTTAAGCAGAGATGTGTTTCATTGTGATCCGTCAACCATCTCGATTGAGAGCGTCCGCGCTTTCCAACATTGCAGGAGTCAGCTGTGCGCTGCACGCGGGGATTCTGATAGGTTGCGGTAGCATCTTTCGATGACGACAGCCTCGTCGCTCAACGACTCATCGCGCTTTTGTTAACTGCTACGTCTCCGTAGACACTCAACAAGCGCTTATGAACATCTCTGATTTTCCGCCAGCTTTCTGCTTGGAACGCACCTCCATTACAGACGCCATTTTGTAGGCTACGTGTAGCGCAGCCACCTATCGGAACATCATGAAAATATCGAGGCTAAAGCGAGAATATGCTACGATAGCTAATTCCGGATTTTTTAAACCGAAATTGGCCCAGAAAAATGAATGTTGCGTTACTGAACGCTCTTCACGCTTTCTAGAGGTTTTCAGACATCTATAATTCGAGAGGACGACAGTTCAAACCCGCGTCCGGTCATCCGGATTTCGGGTTTCCGTGATTTCCCTGAATGGCTTCTGGCAAATGACGTGGTGGTTCCTTTGAAATGGCACGGCCCCATCCTTCCGTAATCGTATGGGACCGATGGCCTCGCTGTTTGGTCCCCTCCCACAAATCAATCAAGCAACTTCTTTAATTATTCAACGCTCTTTCTAGCCAATGGAACTGTTTTCATTTTTGTCAACTCTTGCCTCCATTTTCAAACTTAACGTCACTGTACGGTTTGTGGTACCTGTACCTCCCCTAAAGCCAAACTGATTGTCAACTAACAGTCCCTAAATTTTCTTTCCGGTTATTTTGATCGTTATCTTGTGTACTCTAGTTTCTAGTAAACCGTGTGGTGTTCCTTGCTCTGCGAATACCATACCGTAGACCAAAAATTTTTACTAGCGGGACAGAGACAGCTTTACTTAAGGGAGTGCACGTGTTTTCCCACAGACTGTTTTGCTGCCTGTCGTTGCGGAAGCACAGCGTGCATGTACGTGGCCCGCTACACGCAAAGCTATTGTTTATGCGCCAACAAAAGCGGCGTCTAGCTGACGGTATGTATGTGTGTGCGCATGTGTGTGTATCTTCTTTCTTTGGCACGATCGTCGTACAGAAATCGTAACGTTGAAATAGCGGGGAAATTTCCAGCGTAGTATCTCGTATTGCGATCAGTCGAGCCGTGTTGCAGAGCGGTCATAAGCGCTGCAATTTCGTATTCTGTTACGGATATTAAGTCTGCCAATCCTGTGTGCCACAATAGAGCATAGAAAACGATGTGTGTGACTTTTTCGTAAAATACTTTGTACACCACATAATTATGTACTATACTTTTCTTGTTCCTACTATTCCTCTTCTTGTGTTATGGCCTCCGTAGAACCACGAGTGAGTTTTCCTCTTCTCCCTGAACCTCTTTCTCTCTCGTTCTTCTTCCGGGATTTCCAGCATCCTCTCCTCTTGTCCACAACCCTGGTGACTCTCTATCCTTTCCTATATTCTTCTCTGTCGACGATCTCTGGCATGTTGACCAGGGTGCACTTGCTTCTCCGAATTTGCTATCGCTACCTCCTGATCCTCGATTCCGGATTTCCTTTCTTCTTGCTGCTTCACATACTCTTTTCTCCATTCTATCCATATTCGCTCATACTACTGTCCAGTAATCCTCACCCTTTCCACTACAGAGCTTTCCTAGGTCTTCGTATTCATCTCTCATCACCTCTTTTACGGGCTGCTTTTTTCAACAATTATTTTTCCTTCGAACATAGGTTCAGTGACCGTGTCAGAATTATATTAGAACAAATAAGCCCTCAGTCACAAATATTAAGTCAAAATTGACCAGGTTTCGACGCAACTATGAGCGTCGTCTTCAGAATTAAACTAACTGTACTAAAACATAATAGGCATATAAGACATTAATAAACTAAAGTGTGTACTGACTGGAAAGAGATACAGTACTTACAAGTCACATTCTAAAAAATCTAAGCCGGAAAGGCGACGTCATGAAAAGTTGTAAATAAGATAAGATGGCGAGACGCTAAGGGCTGCTCGTACCTGAGTGTGTGTAATACACAATTTTTCGAAGTGTTATAGTCTCAGCCGCGTTCAGTACTGCATTTGTAACTGTTGCCCCGTGGTGTCTCATCTTTGAATCTGTGTTTTTTTATCGTTATTATTAGTCATCAGCCTTCTGAATCGTTTCATGCGCCCCACCACGTATTCGTTCTCTGCAACAACCTCTTCATTTCAGAGAAGCATTTACACCCTACGACCTCACCTGTTTGCTGGATGTATTCCAGTCTCTGTCTTCCCTTACTGTTTTTACTCACTACAGTTCCCTCTAACACTATGGAGATTATTCCCCAAAGTCTTAACACATATCCTATCATGCTGTCCCTTCTTCTTCTTCTTCTTCTTCTAAATGTTTTCCATCAGCTTTCTTCGTTGATTCTGTGGAGAACTTCCGCATTCCTTCCTTAATAAGTGCGATTAATTTTCAACTGTTTTTTACCATTACGTTTCAAACGCTTAGACTCTCTTCTGTTCCGGTTCTTCCACTGTCCATGTTTGACTGCCAGACAATCCTGTTATTCCAAAAGTTCATTCAAAGAAATTCCTTCCTCAATTTCACGCCTATGTTTGTTACCAATAGACTTCTCTTGGCCAGTAATGTCCTCTTCGCCTGTGCTAATCTGCTTTTCATGTACTCCTTGCTTCGTTCGTCAAGGGTTACTTTGTTTCCAAAATAGCATAATTCTTTAACATCGTCTACTTCGTGATACGTTTCTCGCTATTCTCATTTCTGCTACTTCTCACTACTATTGTCTTTTTCCAGTTTACTCACAATCTGTATTGTGTACGCGTTAGACTGTTCATTTCATTCAACAGATCTTGTAAGTCTTTCTCACTTCCATTGAGAATAGCAATGTCCTCATTCGTTGTATAGACTGAACGGTAGGTGCGAAGGACTACATCACTGTCTACTAAACCCTTTTCAATCAGAGCGCTTATTTGTTAGTCTTCGATTCTCATTGTTCCCTCTTGTACATATGTTCCCCTTCAGCTTACTCCCATTTTTCTCAGAATTTCGAACATTCTGCACCATTTCACACTGTCGAATACTTTTTTTAGATCGACAAATCCCATGAGTGTATCTCGATTTTCCTTTATCAAGCGCAAAGCTGGAACTGCCTTTCTGGTGTCCTTACTTTTCATGAAGCCAAAGTCTGTAGCTACATTACTTTTATTGAATGTAACGCACGATCTGATTTCATTTACTGCATCCTCTCTATCACTTAGCCATTGTTCCTGTTTCTTCCTGTTATATATTTCCCAGGTATTTAAATTTGTCTACCTTTTGCAAAGTGCCTTGAGGTGTTTCTAAATCCCCAGCGGTATTCAATGTCTTTGTCTTGTAGGCTTTCCTTAGTCCCACGCTTCTGGCTGTCTTCCTTAGGCTGTCAAGTATACCTTTATGTCTTCTTCCGCATCATTTACTATCGCTAAGTATTCCGCAGAGGCTAGGCAGTCGACCTGGACCCCATTGTCCTTCGTGTCCCCTACTTGCGTCTTTGGTATGTCCATTTTGTGATTTATTATTCTTCACTGTCTGATCATTAGTTCCAGAGCTGTGCTGAACAAAAGTTGTGACAATCCATCTCTCTGTTTGACACCGTTCTTGATGCCAAACCCATCCGATAGTGCTCCTCTTAATCTCACCCTTGCCTTTGTGTCTGTCGCAGTTACCGTTATTGTTTTGTGTAGCGCCACCTGGCTCTCTGTCCTTTAGGATCCTACCAAGAGTCTGAAGATGGACTCATATTCCACGAAAGCTACTGCCATCTCTTTGTTCCTTATGGCCATATATTCTGTCTGTTGTCCCATGGTAAATTTCTGCTCTGTGCATTTTCTTACCTTCCTAGCTCCCTCTTGATAGTCTCAGATGTACTTTCTATCTCGTCTTGAGGAGACATTTCGGCAAATACTTGTAGCCGGCCTTTGGTAGCAACATACCTGTATGGTTGTTTGCATCTCTCTTGTCCCCCATCTTTTGTATTGGTACTGTTTTCTATATTACATTGTTTTATGACCTTTTATGAATAAAATACTCATCAGTTTTTATTATTTATATGTAATCGTTAGTTTCGGCCGACCTGTTTCAGCTACTGACATGATCAGATCCAAACTTAGAACAAAGTTCAGTGTCACTACGCAACAAATCAATTGACGAAGTGGAGCGCTTACAACAATGTGAAAAATCCGAAATCATTATTCATAAATATACGACCATTAATGGCGCCGATAAACACATTACAGGAATACGGACGTGATTTCTGGTCTCTATAGAACATGCATCGTCTTGACGAACTACCGAAACTCACTAGCGGCAGATGGCGTCTACATTTCTGCAAGACGTCAGTGTTTCCTTTGAATGTCTTACTTTTGCAGCGGTCATCATTCGGCACGTTTCCACGGACAAATCAGCTAGCTGGCTGAATGGGCAAACTGCTTTACGCTTTCAGGCTGATACATTATGCCAGTCTGGACACGACCGAACACCTGAGCTCAGCTTTTTCATATCGAGTTCAAGCCTTCTCGATCTGGGCGTCCTTGTTCGCCTTTCATCTGTTAGCAAAGGCACGGAGACCAAGTAAGTTAACGGGACCCCATTAAAAGAGATATTGCAAAAGTAAAGATACCTGATTTATAGAATCACATTCACCGAAAGTATAGTAATGAGCCGAACATTAGAATCAGCGGCTACCACCACATCGAATGCCGCCTAATAGCTTTGCTGCCACGTGATGGTACGTGTTTTACCGGACGAATGTACGAGTACAGTCCTCCCTAAAGAACGCGTTCTTTGGTTTCCTCCTGGAGGGGACCGAGTGGATATTACAACACATAAAATATTAGTTCTTTATTAATACATAGACAAGAAGAATTATTTAATTTGTACAATCCGCTTCCACAGGAATGTCTTGGTTTTTTACAACTGTCAGTTGATACAGTCAAATGCACAAGTCTCTCACCCGGCGTACATTTAACAACTGTCACATAGAGCTCTGTCTAATAAATGGACTACACAGGTAGCCTTCTAGGAGACGATGCTGTCCTCTTAGTCGATGATGGCGGACAGGGCTGAGCGGTCCTGTGATCGCCCGTAAGGAGAAGAGCGGCCATGGCGGCGTAGCCGAACATTTTTGTTCGTGAGACCTGAGTTTCTCCTGGCTTATACAACTTTCAAATAACTTCCGGGAATTCAGCCAGGTAACACTTTCAGCGACCGCCGATATTTCGACGGGAGAACACCCCGCCATTTTCAAGGTAAACTGCCAATGGAGACCAAGTTGCCTTGAAAATGGCGGGGTGTTCTCCCTCCGAAATATCGGCGGTCGCTGAAAGTGTTGCGTGGCTGAATTCCCGGAACTACGCCGGTGTCGCTCATTCGTCGATACGGCTTGCAGCGAGTACCTTTACTTGTGGTTGTTTTGCGAGGTACCAACCTTGCTTTGCCACCGTTGTGTCTAGGCAAGACAGCCCAGACACAATGCGAGGAAGCCGAAAGTCACGCGCTATAAGCTTACGCAGGATGGCGTGAGGTCTGAAACAGGATACGTAATGAATGCTATAAAGAAAAGTACGTAGCTTCTGGAATACTTAACTTTAATCCATCATTGTATACAGCGTTCTTGATGATACAAGTGAGACTCTGTAGTTTCAGACAATATACTGCTAATGGCGCCTTGCTAGGTCGTAGCCATTGACTTAGCTGAAGGCTATTCTAACTATCTGCTCTGCAAATAAGCGAGGCTTCGTCAGTATAGTCGCTAGCTACGTCGTCCGTACAACTGGGGCGAGTGCTAGTAAGTCTCTCGAGACCTGCCGTGTGGTGGCGCTCGGTCTGCTATCACTGAAAGTGGTGACACGCGGGTCCGACATGTACTAATGGACCGCGGCCGATTTAAAGCAACCACCTAGCAAATATGGTGTCTGGCGGTGACACCACAGCCACCTCGCTCTCCATTCGACGCAAGAGTACGGAAAGTATAGGATGTTCATTTTAACTGAAGACATTGATATATAACCAAAACTGCACATCGGATCGAAAAGATAGTTTTAGTTCCTATTTGTTTATCTCGGAGGGGCACATCGAACGATACCACTCTCGAGCCCCCACCCCACCGCGTTCGTGGTAGGCGGGGAGGGGGGAGTGTGGTGGCGGGGGCAACTTTGAAATCTTCAATGGGAACCCCCGTATTTTGATGCAGATTACAATTGCACAGCAAAATCTACATACATTTTGTGTGAAACATTTTCTTCCTTTCGTCACCGACGGCGCTGTAATCGGACAAATAGAAATCAGTGCACAATTATAAATTATGACATGCTATTCAATAGCCCTTGAATATCCAATGACACATTGGACCCGACCTCTATGCTGCTAGGGTAGGATAGGCCAGTATTTCATAACTTCTGATTTAAAACCCCATTCGCAGTGTTGTATTCCTCCGATACATCGATTAGGCAACTACTCGACGCGCCAACTTCAATGCACTTAGTGATCCGCTTTTCAAATTACACAAGACACAAGCATATCAAAAATTGTTCAAATGGCTCTGAGCACTATGGGACTTAACATCTATGGTCATCAGTCCCCTAGAACTTAAAACTACTTAAACCTAACTAACCTAAGGACATCACACACATCCATGCCCGAGGCAGGATTCGAACCTGCGACCGTAGCAGTCGCGCGGCTCCGGACTGAGCGAACCGCTAGACCACCGCGGCCGGCACAAGCATATCAGCAGGAATGTCAGTAGAGGCGTGTCTGGTGCAGTCGACCATGTCTTCACGGTCTGTCGCACTTGCTGCCACACCTTATATTTTTAAATATCACCACAGAAAGAAATCTGACGACGTCAAATCTGGCGACCTAACGAGCCAATTAATAGGGGCCGATCCACCGACCAGTGTAAACACGGTCCAATACCTCCCGAGCTTCAATTGCGTAATGCGCTGGGCAACCGTCTTGCTGAAACCGCATACCTTGTCGAATATCCAGAGCCTCATCCTGGAGTAGTACCGGCAGTTCCTGATCGAAAAATGTTCGACTTTTCCGCCTGTTCAATGTGGTGTCGATAAAATACAGACCAATGAGTTTATTCCCCTTGAAGCTACACCGTACTTTAACCTACGAAGGACGTTTATGGTCAACTTGCCGTAACCAGTGGGGGATTGTCTACATTCCAATATGCGTGTTATGCCGTTAAGGCTACTATCGCTTATGAATCTAGATTCATCGGAAAATAGTACCTCGAAAAGAATGTGGGGTCGTTTGAATCTATTGACGTGCCCATTCACAAAACAATACACGTTTATGGAAATCAGCACCATGAAGTTCTTTATGCAGGGACACGTGGTATGGATGGCACTTACGACGAAGCAGTATTGTGACAATACTACCTACGGTCATCCCGGAATAGCAGTGTAAATGTCAGGCGCTTATTCGTGGGTTGTGGTGCACTGGCGCTAGTGCACATATTTCATTAGCTCCTCCTCTAACAAGTTTTCTTAGTTTCCTTTTATTGGTCAGAAATAAAGTCGTTCACAACCTTCTAAAATAACGAAAGAGAGCGACTTTTCTCTGTAAAACGCTCGGCATACAAGGCAACAGCAGTCTCAACATTTTTCCTACATTCTCCGTAAATCTGGATTTCAGTTTTTTCTTCTATGGTTGCAACATTCACCGTCCACTTGGACGTCTGTCACCCAAATGATAGGTTCGTGTGCAGGCAATAAATACTGCGCAGGTATTGTAATGCTTAGAGCCGCTATCTGTTTTGCGCCTGCACGATACATGAGCTCCGATCGCAGTGTTCTGTCTGTTATGATACGTCGTAGTTCCCTACAAGGCCACGGTGGCGCGTCGGGTAGACCCCTGTTCGATATGTCGGAGCAATACGACGTTGCGAATGGGATTTCCTATTAGATGATATGAAATACTGGCCTATCCTACCCTAGCAGCGTGAAGGTGGGTTCCCATGTGCCATTGAATATTCAAAGGTCATTGAGTCTGAATTACTATTGTGAACCAATTTGTATTCCTCCGGTTACTGCGATAGCTGTAGCAAAACGAAGAAAATGCTTGAGACAAAATGTATGTTAATCTGCATCAGAAAACGTTGAAGATATTTAAGTCCCCATTAAAGATTTCAAAGTTGCCTCTCCCCCTCCCCCCCCCCCACCCCACCCACGCACGGTGGGGGGTGGGAGGTTGAGTGTGATATCATTGGATGTGACCCTCCGAGACAAACAAATAGGTATTACAACTTTTTTTTTGTTCCGCTGTGCAGTTTGGAGACATTTCAATGTCTTCAGTTTAAACGAATACCCCGTATAAGCATTGTATAGATGTATCGAGGATCATTGTAGCAACGAATGGGAAAACTCAGACATAAGTGACTTTGAAAAAGGGCATTATGTACCGGCCCCTCGAAACGAGCATTCGTTCTCTTACAAATCTCCACACACGGATGCATGTGTACCCGGAACAAAGACTTGTAAGGTCGCTGTACAGACAGTGGTGCTCTATCATTGTCCCACTGTACGTGTGGGTACTTGTCTCTCTGCAAACGGGACGTGCTGAACGTCTGTCCTCTGATTGCGGTTCGCGCGGCGGTCTGTTGACTGCTCTTGCTCGTCTTCCACGATACGAGTCAGGCTGGGTATTTGTATGGACCCGTTTACCCGGTGTGGTAATGGCTGACTCAGAGAACCTTTTCATGCCTCACCCGCGTGGGATCTCGCACATGCTGCTTGACAAATTTGCTGGATTTTTTTTGGTTTTTTGTTTTGTTTTTTTACATGACAGGAACGACTTTCTTGTATGCATTCTAACGCCTGAAGATGGGATTTATGTCCTGAAAATCGGGACGTATTGACGAGAGAGAAGCTGGTGTAAACCACATCTTGTTTTCCTGTTCCAAATTTGACAATAAACAATCCGAATATCTGAAGACTTTGATGAAAATGCGTTACCTCCTCCCTGAATCAGCGTCGTCTCTTTTGATTTCGAAAGACATTCGCTTGTATAAAGTGCTCGTCAATTTTCTTTAGGGAGAAACATTGTGATTCTTATTTTCTTTTAATTGTATGACTTATTAGCCAACGGCCTTGCCGCAGTGATAACATCGGTTCCCGTCAGATCACGAAAGTTAAGCACTATGATGGGTGACCATCCTGTCTGCTGAGCGCTGTGGCGAAGCGGGGTGCACTCAGCCCTTTTCAGGCAAACTGAGGAGCTACTTGATTGAGAAGTAGGCCTTTAAGGGTGGAGCTTAGTTTAGTTTGTATGGCTTATTAATAAATTTAAGAAGTAATGTCAATTGCTAATATAAATATCTTTAGTTCACTTATCATTCTGTTTGGTAAACATCTCTTTCGGAAAAAGGTTGACGGCTTTAACTTTCAATTCTGTAAATATGCATGCATGAATTTTCTCTGTACGATTACGTATTTCATGTAAACATGCCTAAATAGACTCTGGAAGCCAAGTAAAACCAAACAAAGAAACAACAATGGCATACCGCTCGTGGGATCTCGACGAACGGCATTATAGGAACTATGACTCGGTGTCTCAATGCGCCACGATGCTACTGCTGTGGATTTCCGACATGTGCCACATTCCACATGAGGAAAAACACGATCGTCTCGCAAAGAAACAAAATTCAATTCCAATTTCCAAATGACAAACCGCCTGTAAATCCTTGCTTATATACAGCAAGTACAGTGCTTGAAAAAAAAAAAAGAAAGAAAGAAAAGAAGAATAGGCACCCACAACACACGCTCGGTAATTTCGGACACGTACACAAACAGTCGGTGGCTATGTAAACGGTTACGTTTGTAACTTTCCGTGGCAATTGGAACGAACACTAAAGTGCATTAGTACTGTTCGCCTTTAGTGTTGTTACCAGACCTGGAACGGTATACAAGCGACGTGAACAGCGTCAAATACTGAGAGATCACGATGGAAACACCGAGGTGCCCTGTACGCGTTTGAGACAGCGTTGTCAGCACTTGTTACAGTATGAAAGGATCTTCGTAGTGGGCCTCCATTTGGGTGGATGGTCGAATCGTGCAACATCCACGTTTGGGGGCATTCGAATGTGACAGTGACTCGGTGATGGGCTGCGTAGGAATGTCTGGGCAGCCATGCTCGCCATCGGCCATGTCTGATCACCACAAGGTAGGACTGCCATATCGTGCACCAATCACATCGTAATCGCTTTCCAATTGCGCCGAGAATAAGTAAAGGACTACGTATAATATTTGTTGGACATTAACAGCAGTCGGAGTTGGGTGGCGCATCGGTTAGCACACTGGACTCACACTCAGGAGGGCGACTGTTCAAACCCGCGTCTGGCCATCCTGTTTTAGGTTTTCAGTGGTTCCGTAAATCGCTTCAGACAAATGCCTCTGAAAGGGCACGGCCGTCTTTGTTCCCCATCCTTCCCTAACCCGATGGGATCGATGCCCTCGCTGTTTGGTCCCCTCCTCCAAATCAGCCAACCAACTGCGGAAATATCGTCTCATTCGTAGGCTGCCGTTGACACCACAAGACAAACGGTTGCGTTCGCAGTGATGTCGCGACCGGGAAGCTAGAACAGCTGATGAATCGCTGTTCTTCATCATACCGGATGGCCATCGTCTGAGAGAGTGGCGGCCAACTGCGGGAGAGGTCCCATTTTTACAGTGTTTTGGAGAGGCACAGTGATGTTACTTCTGGCTACATGCTGTGGGAGACCATCGAGTATGATTTCACCTCACGATTTGTGCTAATTGATGGGCTCTGACCGCAGAATAGTACGTCACAACATCTAGCTTCCTCATGTGTCATGTCCATTGCAACACCACATGGTTCCGTATTTAACAGGACATTTCTCGTCCTCAAACGGCATATGTGTCTCTGAACTCCCTGCGCGATGTTGAGGTACTCTCGTGACCAGCAAGATCTCTGACTTTTGTTCCCGATTTCACGCTAGAGCTAGCGTCCAGCATATCAAGGACCATTTACAACAGTTGTAGCCCAGCTTAACTTAGAAGAGAATACAATGGCGTTAAGACACCCTCACCAAGCGATTCAGTGCTGCATCATGGCCAGATGGGATGCTACGTCGTACGATCATACTACAAAGTTCACTGTAAATTTTACTCGATTTTGTAATCGCTAAAATAGCATCACATATCCTCTCAACCAGTGAAGTTTCATGTAATTTTTCCTCTTCCCCGTCTGAGTGTTTCACTTGTTTTGTAAGGCAGTGTGAAAACCATTGCTCCTATCTACAGCGCGCGGCGGCTCTGAAAGCCTAATCTTTTGCATATCCAGTCATACTGTGCCCTTGATGCCAGTTTGTTGCATGCCGCCATCACAGTGTTGTAATTTTTGGGACTAGGATTGCACACCTCGTATAGAGTAAATTTGCGATTTTGTTTGGCTTATACGCATCATCCATTAATCGAACAGACTGACTGGAATGCTATCCTTGTGCATTGCCTATCCTCCCCACACACAATGTGGCTGTTTTCGCAGTGCGAATGTAGAATACACTGCGAATGTCTATCGTGAGGACTCGAAGACCAAATCTCCAATAGGCAGTGTGTTGTGTGAAAACGCAAAAAAATTTTGGGGCGTTTCATGAACACAAAGTTCATTACCCGACTCTGTAGGCGTTATTAGTACCACATGTTACAAATGCTTCGTTACGTTGCTATTTTCGATCTTCCAGACCAAAGAGGTGAAACTGTCCAAAGTTTGCAGTTATACGAGGAGCGTTCAGTATGTAATGCAACACTTTTTTTCCGAGAACAGCTTGATTTTATTCAGTAATCCAAAATACAGTATTTTCAAAACTTTTTTGACTACAAAACTCCACTTCAACATAATCTCCGTTAAATGCGATGACCTAACGCCATTTTGTTAGGAGGACCTATACGCCCGTATGGTACTGTACTGCTCGTCGACGTCGGTGCCATTGTCTTGCTGCATCGATAATCTCCGCATCATCCATGTATAGCTTCCCGCAGAAAGCACCTTCATTGGGTCAAACAGATGGAAGTCGGAAGGTCCTAAATACAGGATGTAGGATGGATGAGGAAGAACAGTCCAATGGATTTCACTCCAAGGGTTGCAGTTTAGTTTCAGGTTAGAGATTATGAATCCGTGTTTCATAGTCTGCGACGACTTTCGACAAAGAAATGTCACCATCAGCCTCCTAAAGAGCAAGAAATTCCACCCAGATCGTCCTCCGTTGGTGGTCTTCTGTTAGTCGGTGAGGAATCCAGTCAGCACAGAACCCCAACGGGTGGACAAATGTGTCAGCATTACCAACAGAGACGTCTAGTTGAGCAGCAGGCGTTTGCTTGTGTTCCGTCGACTACTTCCAGTGAGAGTATCCACGAGTTCCAGCATTCCAGGAGTCACAGCTGTGGGCGGTCGGCCGGCTCGCGGGATATCGGACAGGCTGGCGCTGGCGCGACTTTGTTGCGATGACAGACGCCTCTCCCCTGACCGTGCTTTTGTTCACTGCCACGTCTCCGTAGACATTCTGCAAGCGCCTATATTTGCGATGCTCTGGTTTTTCACCAAAAGAAACTCATTGACAGCTCTCTGCTCGGAAAGTGCCACCATTACAGAAACCATTTTGATGGCTACGTATGGCGCCACCACGTACCGGAACTTGATGAAACCATACGGACCGAATCGGGAATATTCCACAGCGTCCCACGACAAAGTCTACATTTTGTCAACGAAAATTGTCAGAGGAAACAGAATGTGTTACAAACTTACTGAACGCTCCACTTATACCATTATTTATACGTACCCTGTTTACAGTACGCAAGCCAAGATTTCTGATAGATCTATTTTCTTATTCCTTTCACTTGCCGCAGATATACACTATGTGATCAAACGTATCCGGACACCTGGCTGATAATGACTTATTAGTACGCGGTGCCCTTCATCGGTATTGCTGAAATTTAATAAGGTGTTCGCGCACTTGATGATAGCTTCCACTTCTGCAGACATACGTTCAATCGAGTGCTGGAAGGTTTCTTGGGGAATGGCAGCCCATTCTTCACAGAGTGCTGCACTGAGGAGAGGTATCGATGTCGGTCGGTAAGACTTGGCACGAACTCGGCGTTCCGAAACATCCCACAGGTGTTCTACAGGATTCAGGTCAGGACTCTGTGCGGGCCAGTCCATTACAGGGATGTTATTGTTGTGTGACCACTCCGTCACAGCCCGTGAATTATGAACATGTGCTCGATCGTGTTGGAAGACGCAATCGCCATCCCCGAATTGCTCTTGAAACATCAGCGTAGTGCTGTGCTGTGATAGTGCCTTGCAAAACAACAAGGCTTGAAAGGCACCTCCATGAAAAACTCGACCACACAATAACACCACCGCAACCGAATTTTACTGTTGGCACTACACACGCTGGCAGATGACGTTCACCGGGTATTCGCCTTACCCACATCCTGCCATCGGATCACCACATTGTGTGCCGTGATTTGTCACTCCACAGAACGTTTTTCCACCGTTCAATCGTCCAATGTTTACGCTCCTTACACCAAGCGAGGCGTCGTTTCGCATTTACCGGCGGGATGTGTGGCTTATGAGCAGCCGCTCGGCCATGAAATCCAAGTTTCCTCACCTCCCGCCAAACTGTCAGAGTACTTGCAGTGGATCGTGATGCAGTTTAGAATTCCCGTGTGGTGGTGTGGATAGATGTCTGACTGTTACACATCACGACCTTATTCAACTGTCGGTGGTCTCTGTCAGTCAACAGACGAGGTCGGCCAGTACGCTTTTGTGCTGTACGTGTCTCTTCAGGTTTCCACTTCACAATCACATCGGAAACAGTGGACTTAGGAATGTCTCGGAGTGGCTGGCCGGAGTGGTCGTGCGGTTCTAGGCGCTACTGTCTGGAACCGAGCGACCGCTATGGTCGCAGGTTCGATTCCTGCCTCGGGCACGGATGTGTGTGATGTCCTTAGGTTAGTTAGGTTTAATTAGTTCTAAGTTCTAGACGACTGATGACCTCAGAAGATAAGTCGCATAGTGCTCCCATTTGAACCAATGTTTCGGAGTGTGGAAATCTCGCTTACAGACGTAGACACACGTGACACCGAATCTCCTTACCACGTTCGAAGCCCATGAGTTGCGCGGAGCACCCCATTTTGCTCTCTCACGATGTGTAGTGACTACTGAGGTCGCTGACATGGAGTATCTGGCAGTAGCTGGCAGCACAGTCTACCTAATATGAAAAACGTATGTTTTTGGGGTCTTCGGATACTTTTGATCACATAATGTGGTTCTCTACGATGACAGAGTGAATTCGGCCACTGGAATTGAGCAACAGAGTATCAAAACCTCCTGTAACAGCAGAGCGGAGAACTTCTGCTTTGCGCTGTGCTTGCAGCGGTGGTAACCGCAGAATTCTCTTAAAACAGTCAGTGCCACGTTTCTCCTGTTTCGCGACGCGCACACAGGGAGGTGATGGGTGAGTGCCAAAACTGAAAATATATTACTGTTCAAAAATGTGTTTCCATCGACTCGGATGCGCCCTATGTGTGAACACCAAAGACGTACCATCCGCTTGTGTTTCACAAAGGAAACGAAAATGAAGCCTGACAACGCCCCTACACTGAAATAACATTTATGAGACACGACAGCGCAAGAACTTGAAAGGGTGCGCGGGTGCGTGTCCTGTGGCTAATTTTCATTAACAGAAATTTTATGATCCTTTTATCATATAGCCTTAATCTTCGCAACACCGAGCGGGGGTGGGGGCTGAACCTATCAGTCTATCTTTTGAAAACATTGTAATGTAGTTAATTATTAACGATTTAACATTTTGAAAGTCATATTTGTTGTTTTTAATCAATGCTTCTACCAGATACCATAAATGTTTAGAATTTTTTTCAGTTGAATTTAAACCAAAAATTTAACTCTGAGTGATGGATGTCACTTTCCCCAATGAATCTCATATTCCATATTTACAGCTTCAGCATCTTATTTAAGAATTACGTTGAGAGTAAGTCAACAACGATCAAAGAAATGTGCATTTCTTCAATTTTTTGTACGGTCTGGCTAAAGTACCACACACCCCGTTGGTATTCCGTGTTACTGAAAGTGTGTTAATATTGCGAAAGATGTGCTACGAACACTACTAACACATCATTGCCTCTACAAAAAGTTGTTGATATAAGTCAACAACAAATTATGAATTTTGCTTTTTTTAATTTTTTTAGGACAGGTATAAAACACTCCTCCTTGCCCCTCTTGGCAATGCGCGTTGTGGAAAATACTATTAGCTTTAAAGTAGTGAGTATGGTCCCCATATTATTTTTAATAAAAATGAGGGTATTTTCCTAACAAGGTGAGTAGATTCCAGGACATGATTAAACATTGATACAGACATACTAGAAATTTATTTGGAAAAATGGTCAATGAGTTGAACGTTTTTAATTGAAACTGACGTAGTAGCTCCTTGATGAGAAAACATGCACCTATATTTGTATAAACGAAAAGTGGAGGAACTGGCATGAGGCCCGCGTGTCTCGAAGAACCGATACTTACCTAAAAATAGTTCTTTAATCTTACTGATTAGTTCTTCGGTATCAAATGGCGCTGTGATATACAACTCCCACATCTCATACACAGTGATAAAAGTGATAAACGTCTATTCTGGTGGAACCTATGAGCAATCGTACCGACTTATTGGTGAGAGAAATATGAGAAGCTTTGGTGTATTACAAATTCACGCGACCATTAGAATCACCTCCTCTGTACGCGGTAACAGGAAAGATGCATTCTTACTCAAGACTTTCGAAGAAATATGCTAACAAAAAATACAAAGCAGTTACCCGACTGAAAAGCAAGCTCTTGAATTCAGCAAATTCGCATCATCATGTTACTTCAGCAAGTGTGCCTCACACCAGATCTTCAAATTCTTACATCACGTCCAAAAACTGGTTTTGCAGATCAGTGTAGTTACCCATTCCGTGCAGCATTCATTAAGAACATCCGCTGCCTCCCAGTCGCTTCACAAACAGGAAGCTATTTCACCACTGGATTATTTCACAAAGCAAGAAGCCACTGTGAAATCAAAAGGTCGCGTTTCTCTTTAATACCATTTATGCCGTTGGCGCTGTGAGCTGCCTTACTTCCGCCTCCATGTTCTCTTCTGTGCTTGCAATTTATGAGGTTCTCCCAGCTAGTCGACAAATTCCTTACAGCTTCCGACGGGGAACTTTTCGTCCTGTAGTGAAGTGCAAACTCAGCGATCTTATTTCCATTTCCCGTGTGCTTTAGGTACCACGAGCAAAAGGTTGTGCTCAGAGAACATGTTATTAATGTGAAACTACGATGAAATGAACACCCTTAGCTGCTCACAGGCGTTGACATACGTCAACGGGGACAGATGAGAATGTGTGCACCGACCGGGACTCGAACCCGCGATCTTCTGCTTACATGGCGGACGCTCTATCCATCTGAGCCCCGAGGACACAGAGGATAGCGCGACTGCAGGGACTTATCTCTGGCACGCCTCCCGCGAAACCCACATTCTCAACGTATCCTCTGTGTCCTCGGTGGCTCAGATGGATAGAGCGTCTGCCATGTAAGCAGGAGATCGCGAGTTCGAGTCCCGGTCGGGGCACACATTCTCATCTGTCCCCGTTGACGTATGTCAAAGCCTGTAAGCAGCTAAGGGTGTTCATTTCATCGCAATTTCATTCTAACGAGTTGCTTGGTCACCGATGGTGTCTGTTCTTTCGGACATGTCCGAAAGAACAGATACCATCTTGGTAAATATATGTTATTAATGTGTTTATACGTTTCACCAGGCGAGATTATGACCTTCAAGCCTTTTTTTTGGATCTGACAAGACATGCTCAGAGATTATATTGTTATATAAAACAATAATAATGAAAGCTTTGACAACTGAAAGACATTGCTGCTGGTAAACCATTCAGGGTACTAGGCCGTGGTCAAACTCTTCTGTTCTTAACGTTTCGTCCAGAACTGCGCTGGTCATCTTCAGAGGCGTTGCTCCTCCGTTAAGTCTTGTCAGTTTCTACATAGTGCCTTTATTCAATATGATCCTAGTCAACGAACTTACGGTATTTATAACGGATATTGTCCCCGGAGATCTGTCTGCTCTTTGCAGACATTGCCTTAGTTCCAGTCAGTTCCCATGCGATGATGACTTCTATGAACCACTTGACGGTGTAGCAATGGGTAAGCGATTAGTTAATTTATGTGTGGAGAAATTAGAACAGTCAGCTTTAGAAATGGCAAATAAGAAATAATCTCGCTGTTATCGGTTTGTGGATGACACACGTGAGGTCTGGCCACATGGGAAAAATAGCTTTGGACGATTCTTTGGTTTTCTACAAAATATAAATCCAAAACTCCAGTTCATCATGGAAATAGAGAATGACAACAAAATACCTTTCATGGGTGTTTTTGTTATGAGACAGACCGATGGAAGTTTGCAACATAATGTTGTTCTGAAAGTAACGCCACGGACAGATATTTTATCTAATCACCATCCACAACATAACAGAGATGTCTTTAAAAGTCTTGCCGATAGAGCCAAAAGGATTTGCATTTAGGAATACCTGGAAGCCGAATTAAAACATCTAAAGCAGTATCTAAAGTTTTCTGAAACAAAATCTTTTATCTCCACGGCTATGAAGAGAAGCCATTGAAAGATATAAAGTTAAGAATAATTTTAATAGGTAAGAAGAGACCATGAAGCTTACCGACATATGGACAACATCTCCACAGAATTGCTAAACAGTCTTTTATCTTTGGTGACAGTCGATAGTTAAGTTTTATATTTGACAAGGATCATCTTTTCTTATCAAGTGTAACTCCGGCCACGCCCGCTTTTATACAGTATATATGTCGCTCGTCGATGTCCGACCCGTCAGTCGGCAAGACTCACTGTAGGAGCAACGTCTCTGAAGATGTCCAGCGCAGTTTTGGACGAAACGTTAGGAACAAAAGAGTTTCGTGGACCACGACCTTATACCCTGAAAGGATCACCAGCAGTAATAATAATAATAATAATAATAATAATAATAAGATAGCCAATAGAAACGGAGGTATTATTCTCCAAGCTAATACTTAAGTATGTCCTTAAAAGGTACTGATACCTAGTCCGCTCCGAAGTAATACACAGAAAAGGCTAAAACAATTCTCGAGACAGAAATCTGTGCGTAATCAGGACCAGGGTCACCTATGTTTCTTACGATGCTAATCTTGTGCGAGCCTCTATAGTTTTTTACCGCACACCCTTTCTCCCATTGAAAAATGGACTATTCACCGATGCGTCACATGTCGTGTCAACCTATCCCTTCTTGCTGACGAATTGAGCAATCCACCTACCCATGTAATCTTCACCGTTCTTCTGTATCACCACATTCTCTTCGTGTCTTTTTCTTCTGTAAAAAGGCTACACTCTGGATCAATACCGTCACAATAGACATCCAGACACTAAATTCCATATTCGATTATCAAAATTTCTAGTTTTCGCGTATGCTTCTCTTGCTATTGTGTCGCAGTTTCACAACTCAGTTTTGGTGCGAAGAAAGAAAAACATATACAACTGTTTTAGTATCTGAACTTCCTAATCTAATTCCCTAAACGTCATTTGATGTAATTTAGTTATAAATTGCTTTTGTTGATGTTCACGCTATAACCTCCTTTCCTTCATATAGTGAGTGCACAAGGTTATTGTAGACCTAGAACAACGAGAATGTAAAACTCAATACCAATCAAGCGGATAGACGTCGACTTAATTGAACACATTTTGAGACACCACAGACAACGCGATATCAAGTTACCCTCGTTGGCAAAGAATAACTACTTTGTGAGGTACGATAGTATGTGTACTCCCAAGTATGTGTACTCCCAAGATATACAGCGCGCTCCAGCTGAGCTGTTTATCGCAGATATTTCTTCATCCGTACAAACTCCGATTAGCAGTTTCGAAGAAACTACAGTATATGCAAATTATGATTTATCTGTTTTGAACATGAAACCGATTGCTGTCATAGGAGAAAGGTCGTGTTGTTATACGGAACTGTTTTATTAGCGTCATGTGGTGCTCCTGCTTGACGCATCTGAGAAAATCTACTTACAACAGAGGAACAGTGGGGAAAATACTGGTCAGACTTTACTATAGGCCCGTGTTGATTGACCAGCACACCAGCTGGAGGGCAAAAAATATGGCGTTTAAGGATGACTGACCAGTTAATTACAGTAACAGTTCGCCTTTACCAGACCCTTGAAAGAAAGGTGCACATAAAAACTAAATGGATTTCTTAAAGAGGGTACTGAAGTAGAAAAATCGTTAAATAATAACATCGAATAATAAGTTCAATGCTAAGACACATCTGGTACCGCGCGCCGCGGTATTTGAATCCGCGCCAGACGTCATGGACGTCGAAGACCCCTAGAGGTCTCTGCACCATCGCGCCGTAAGCTGTGGCGGCGCGCGCCTCCTGGCCCGTATTTAGTGTGAGGGCTCCACAGTGGAACACGTGGTTCCAGCGGCCAATAGCGGCGCCCCAATAGAGTACTTAAACACCTGCCTCTCGCTCAGCCAGCTTTAGTGTTATTCGTTTTGTGCACCTACGTTCACGTGTGACAATTTTCGTTTCCGTCTGTGTCCAAGTGTCTGAACAATTTTATCTTGGACTCTACGCCCGTGAACGGCACCTTGTATTTTAAAAAGTGTTTGTCTCCGTTTATATGTCCACCATGTTTTTTCTCTAAATGTCTTCAATTGTGTATCTGTGTTTCTCTGCGGCCAAAGAGCGGCGTCGTATGCTGCTGCAGGCCTGCCTGTACTACAGGTTTCAAAATAACAATGAAGGGAAAAAAAAGCTTAGCCAGTCAGTCTAATCTCGTGTACGTCTGTGGGCACATCGCCTCGCGCTAGAGAGCTTATTTACTTGTTGTCTGTACGAATGGACGCGTTTTTTAGGTTTCCTTGTGACTCCGTTGTTCGATCTTGATGTTGTTCTTTCTGTCCTTCGTTGGTCGTGTCCGTCCTCTCCCGTTGTGTTGTTCGCGGGCCTCTCCGTGGGTCCCGCCGCGCTTTCCGTCATTTCAACACCGCGACAGTCCCGGTTGCAGTTACAGCAACACACACACTGCAAAGTTACGTCAGCCACAGTAACAACAAAGAAATCATAAAATAAAATTATCATAAACACTTCCTTAAAGCTCAGTTTGTCATTAAGTGCTCGAAATGCCACTGGATTACACATTTGTAGATACAAGTACAAAAATTTCTGATGAGATTGCAGAGATTTCTCCGTTATCACTGCACAAGCTAAAACACTGCGATGTTTTAAATCTTCTTGGGTCATCGGAACTTGTATATACTTTATCTTTGAGTTTAACTATGAGGAAAAGTCCAGTGCCGTCAAATTAGATTAACGAGGAAGCCAACAAGGCATTCACGTACTATTCAGCGACTAGAAGAGAACTGAGAAAGTTGGGATGTTTGGGGATGTTTCGAGGAGAAGACCAGACAGCGAGGTCATCGGTCTCATCGGATTAGGGAAGGACGGGGAAGGAAGCCGGCCGTGCCCTTTCAAAAGAACCATCCCGGCGAAATCATGGAAAACCTAAATCAGGATGGCCGGACGCGGGATTGAACTGAGTAAGTGTTTAAGCGTTATGCTACCCACGGGCACCAGTCGTGCTGGTACCACATAAATCAGCGATTTCAAATGATATCTCTAGGAAGACCGATAGCACTTACGTAATAAACGATGAATATCTTTTACCTGTTTAGGTATCTCCAATGAAGTAATGATATACCATGTATCTCTAGTAATCCACGCCAAAAGAAGCCAGTGCGGATTCTCAGTGGGCCAAACAATGATTATTTCTTACATTCATCTGCACATGATTTGTAAAGATAGTCTTCGGTAAGGGGAATTGCTTGAAGAAAGAACCCATTGTACTGATTAGCACAGAGCGACAGAAGTGGATGTGTCCTCTGCAATTCTTCTGGTTAATCTGCTGGTGAAGTCACACATAATAGGAATGCAAGTTGTTTGTCCACAAAATCTGAAAAACGGTGGTATGACGTATTCCAGAGGCACTCTCAGTTTCCCTGGATTTAACTTGTGCCTTGTGAGCAACGGCTGACACAACATCTATTCTGTTCGCTCCGGCGGGGGTTCAAGTACTCCCTCGGGCATGGGTGTGTGTGTTTGTCCTTAGGATAGTTTAGGTTAAGCAGTGTGTAAGCTTAGGGACTGATGACCATAGCAGTTAAGTCCCATAAGATTTCACACACTTCTTTTTTTTGTTCACTCCGCTATTTGTAGGACTGCTTTTTACGTTATATGTATTACTAGTGCTCTTCCAGTAACAGTGGTTTTGCAAGTTCGCTGAACTGTAGGCACCCGGTGGTCCTGGTCGCCTACAGTGGACTGGAAGCCGAGCGGTGACCTCTCCAGTTGACGGGATGCCAGAAAATGACTGTGTACGCATCAGAAATGCCTAAGAAACATTATTAATTCATGACACCTTTATTCCTGCCGAGTACAATGTGGCCCGGATAACACAGGCTGGCTGAGCTTGGTGATATCAATGACCTTCCCCGAGTCCTCACTGACTCGGAGCGATGACAGCAGTTCCGGGCCGCACCAGTCTTGCTAGCGCAACGCCGCGTGCTGTGACGTAGCGGTGGAATGCCCTTACTTCAGCCGCGCGTGGTTGGTGGCGCCCGGCTGGCCGGCCGGCTCGGCAGCGGACAGCAGCCCGCTGCATGTAGGAGGCTCCAGATTGGAGTCCCAGCGCTGTCGGCACGAGAAGCGTTCTCCTAGTGCATAGTGTACTCTACCCCACCCCGTCTTCTTCGTTGCTCCTCCTGGTGGCTCGTCCGCGGTGGACAGGCGGAACAGTCTGCAGTCCCTCAGCATCGTCAGATCACCCGGCTGTGACAGCGGATGCCCAGGGCCTAGGCCCCGCATGATCTCGACGACGGCTCACTGATTTGGTCAGCATTGGCGGCGATCGAGTCTGCCACGATGTCTGCTAATTCTGCGTTGATGATTGACAGCGGCAGCAGAGAGGACCAGAGCTGGTACTGTCCCCTCACGTCTGCTGCTGGATGGGCTGCCCTTGCTGCAACATCTCCTTAATAAAGATGTCGATCACCGAGCTGAGCGCTACGCAGCGACCCAGTACACATCTAACTGCAAGTCTAGCTGCGAGTGCCTTGTTGCTGTCGAAGCTGGCGTATTTAAAGGAAGCACGAGCGACGTCCTGACTTTATGCTCGTTTGTAATGAACGCATTCCACTTATACTGCTGATTTATCTGTCGTACTCGCCCCTTAGGTGTTCTTTTGACAGAGTTACATGTTGTTACGGCAGACTTACGCGAAGTTATGAAATGCAGTACAGCTGTCGCTATACCTCTGTCTTACACTCTACGAAGGTCTCCGTTTGACACACACCCGCGTGCTAAGCAATTCTCTCTCGCCTGTCGTGTGTACCAGGCCACTGCCCCTGCGTGACGACTCATTCCGATTCATGTGCAATCCTCTTACCTCTTGGCTAACCTACTGCCTCTGGCTCTCGGCATAGGCAACGAAACTTTGACAATATTCCACGTTTCCAACTCTTTACTATTCCACGACACTACAGAACTGTCATCCTTGTTGGACGTCATTTGTCGGGATTCCTTTGTGCGCACAACTGGCTCCTCTTTGCCTCATTCTGCATTCTTCGTACGGAAGTAGCATATCTGTTCGTTCGTCAAGAACATCCATTTTTATAAACCAACCAGCACCCACCACACGTCAACGACACAGAGACTAGATTTTCACCGTTAACATTTTATACCAGTATCTCGACGATGCAGCACTCTCTTTCCTCCTTATCCGATTTCACATATTTCCATATTTAGGTACGATATCACGACTTTTGCGTACGAAAGCAACGAGTTTCACGTTCAAACCGAATAAATCGTAAATATTGTAATTCCTCCGAAACTGCTAATCGGATTTAGAAGAGTGAAACATCATTTGAATTTGTCTCCTTTAAAAATGCAGTACTAGCAGCATAAAATAGCACAGTTCCTTTTGTAAAACATCCCTGTAATTAATATAGCTATGAAAAAAGACAGCGTGTCATTTAGTGAGGATTTTCTCACTGTTTATTTTCGGGAAAATGGAATCTTAAAGCCTTAAGCGATTCAGAAAATACAAGAAATTCTTATCAGCGCACACTCCGCTGAAAGGTTAAAATTTCATTCTGGAAACATCCCTCGGGTTGTGGCTAGGCCATATCTCCGCAGTACCCTTTCTTCTAGAAGTGCTAGTTTATCAAGGTCCGCAGCAAAGCTTCAGTGATGTTTGGAAGGTAGGAGACGAGGTACTGGCGGAAGTGAAGCTGCGAGGAGGGGTCGTGAGTCGTGCTTGGGTAGCTCAGTTCGCCGTCGCGGTAGTTCAGTGTGTTCAGTCAGAGGTTTGTAGGTCCCTCAGCAATAAAAACTGAGTGAACAGATCAACGACGAACTTTAACACGTGTCAAGGGGCTTCCGTCCCAAAGATATCCAACGAACAATCACCAACAAAATGAGATGAAAAAAAGGTTGGCAGAGCACTTCCTCCTGAAAGGCAAAGGTCCCGAGTTCGAGTCTCAGCCCGCCCACAGTTTTAATCTGCCAAGAAGTTTCATATCAGCACATACTCCGAGAAAATTTCATTCTGAACTTAACAGGTTAACTGATTTGCGGAATGATCTTGTACATGACTCCATGAATATCGACGGAAGGTCCATGAGGTTTTTCGCGGATAATGTTATTGCGTACAGAGAATTTGCAAGGTTACAAGATTCTAGCGAAATGTAGGAATACCTGCAGAGGATCGACTCTCGGTATAGCTATTGGCTAATGAACGTAATCTTAAACAAATGTTACATATTGCACATTAAACAGGCAGAAGAAGCAAGTACTGTGTGATTAGACGACTGTCGAATAAATGCTGCAAGCAGTCACATCTATTAGATCTGAATATCTGCGACACTACTTACAGTGATTTAAGGCATAACCATATGAAATACACGTTAGGTAGCCAGATTGCAGACTGCTATACGTTGGAAGAATACTCACGTAATCCGGTCCACCAAAGTGGGCTGGAGACGTTCAACAACACCATTGGCTGGCGCTGAAAGGGTGTTTTATTCAACCACAATGTGAGTTGATGTTGAAGTACCGAGAGATATCCTACAAGAGTCAACGAATATTTTGTTTTCTTTTACGTATATCTTGCGAAAAGACCATGACGCTACAATTAGATAGATTTCAACTCTTGCGAAGGCTGATTAAGAATCCAGAATGAGATTTTCACTCTGCAGCGGAGTGTGCGCTGATATGAAACTTCCTGGCAGATTAAAACTGTGGCAGATTAAAACTGTGTACCCGACCGAGACTCGAACTCGGGACCTTTGCCTTTCGCGGGCAAGTGCTCTACCATCTGAGCTACCGAAGCACGACTCACGCCCGGTACCCACAGCTTTACTTCTGCCAGTACCTCGTCTCCTACCTTCCAAACTTAACAGAAGCTCTCCTGCGAGGAGAGCAGGAGAGCTTCTGTGAAGTTTGGAAGGTAGGAGACGAGGTACTGGCAGAAGTAAAGCTGTGGGTACCGGGCGTGAGTCGTGATTAAGAATCGTTCTTCCGCCTACCATTCACGATCGTAAGAGGAAAGGTGAAAGTAACAATAGTTGGTAATCGTTTAGGCTCTCCCGGCGATCTAATGGCATCTTGGGTTGTCCGGTGTTCTGCCGGATATCACCGTCGTACTTACACGATATTTCGGTAGCGTAGTTCGTTACCTTCATCATGTGCGACGCTGATATCTGGTAGAACACCCGACAACCCAAGATGTCAATAGTAGGTAAAGTACTCTTCGTCTCATATTATGAATTAGCTAATGGCGTATACACTTACGGACCAAACAGTTTGACGAAAGCCCACCCTGAGAGTGAATGCCGCCTCCAGACGTTGCGAGCGTGTGACGCAGTAAGTGTCAGGAGCTTTCTAGAGATGTTACGGACTGCACATGGAGAAGTCCACTGACAAAAGGTGCTTTGACAACTTGCAGATCGTTCTGGCCTGTAACCTGTGACCGAACACCTCGGAAACAGAGAAGCTGGTCAGCTGTTGGCATGCTACTGTCGTGAGCCCTAAGGAAACGGGCGCGAGGGCAATGAAATCAGGTTTAGATGACAAGATGTTGGACGTCCATGCCTCATCACACAACATGAAAATCAGATGCTTGCCTGCACTGTAAAGCAGGATAGGTAGCGATCTGAGGCATATATGACAGTGTTGATGCAACCACAAGCGTTTCGGAGCACGACGTTCAGTGCACATTGTATAACACGTGGCTACACAACAGACGCACCCCTACGTTTTCATACGTTTCCCCAACGATATCGTCGATTACGATTGGAGAGGTACAGGATCATCGAAATGGAAACGCGTACCGATGGAAACATATCAGTTGGCTGAATTATTCTTGTTTCTTACCATACCAGGTCGGTGGCTGTGCACGGATGCGCCGCTATTCAGGCGAACGGCTTCTCGAGACACGCAACGCACCACGTATGCAAGTCGGTGGGAACAGCATTATGTTGTGAGGGTCATTGCTTGGACCGTATCGTGGTAACCAGAGGCACCACGACACCTGTGAAGAAGGTGAACCTGTCCACGAACCACCTGCATCGCTTCATGCCTGGTATCTTTCCCGATGTAGGACAACATTCCGTGTCACCACAAGACCAGGATCTGCTACAATGGTTTGAGAAGCCTAATACAGGATTCACGTTGATGTCTTGATCACCAAATTAGCTTGATCTGAACCCTATGCAATATAGACTGATGAGGTTTAATGCCTGCTGCTGGTGTTGCGGGCACGAGACGCAGTAAGGAAAGAATGTGCAGTCATTACAGCGAAGATACGGTTCACAAATGCGGAAATCCACTGATATAAGCGGTTCTGACAAAGGTCACATTGTCGTAGCGCCGCGGATGGGAACGACAATCACTGAAACGGAGACGTTTTCGCCTGTTGGAGTACTACTGTCGTGGGCACTTTTGGAAAGTGGTTGAAGGATGGTAAAATGACGAATAGGCCGTTTGATACTTGTCGACCACGTCTCATCACAAAACGTAGAGATCGGAGGATCCCCCACTGTGTGATTCAGGATAGGCAGCAGTCTGTGGCACATCTGACGACAAAGTACAATGCTGGTGCAGGCACAGGTGTTTCGGAGTACGCCGTTCAAATGCCATTGTTGAAAGGGGAGACCCACATCACACGACCTTACGTGTTCCTTTGTTGACCCAACGTCATTGTCAGTTGTGATTGCAGTTGCTTAGTTTTGGCGGTGGGTGAACAGAAACGTGTCGCCTGTCGAATCAATTCCATTCCCTGTTACACCAGGTCGGTGGTTGGGTCCTTACACGCCTTCATCCAGGCCAATGGCTGCACGAAACGTGCACCGCGCCACAGATGGAGGCTGGAGGGGTCAGAATTATGCTATGGGGTACACTGAGTTGGACTTCCATGGTGTCTGTGGTGATAATCGAAAGGACTATGACAGCAGTGAACTATGTGAACATTATTACGGACCACCTGCACCGCTTTGTGCTTAAAGCCTCCCCCTTGGCGATGATATCTTCCAGCAGGATAACTGACCGTGAGTTGGGAGGTCATAATATTGCTACAGTGGTTTGAGAGGCATTATAGAGAACTCATATTGATGTCTTGCCCAGCAAATATGCCTGATCTGTATTAATTGGGACACATATCGCCAGCTTCAAGCCCGTAAACCATCATCCCGTAATTTGTGGGAATTGCTTAACCTATGCGTAGACTTCTGGAATCCTGTCAATGACTTGTAGATTGTATAGTAAGCTGGATTGTGTTTTCATAGTGGAACAAGCTACTGAAGAGGTGGTCATAGTTTTTTGAATCATCGATATACACTGATACTCATTAATTAAGGATAATGCTGATACATGGTGAAAGAACACTCTGGTGGGCGGTTTGCGGGTATAAATTACCTCGGGGTATGACCATGCGGTGCATTTGACCTGCGGTCGTCGCACGGTGGCGCTGGCAGCAGTCCACATACGCAGAGGTGTGTTGGTGCATGTCAGAGTACGGTGCAACGAGTAAGTGTGCAGACGTTTTCAGACGTGCTAATGGTGACTGTGTGTTTAAAATGGCTGAAAGAACACGTATTGAAGACGTTATCAGGGGTAGAATCCTAGGGCGACTAATAGCACGGGCCCTCCGTGTGCCACAAAGTGTGATCTCAAGATTGTGGCAACGATTCCAACATACAGAAAACACGTCCAGGCGCTACAGTACGGACCGTCCACAGTGTACAACGCCACAAGAAGACCGATATCTCACCATCAGTGCCCACAGACGGCCACGGAGTACTGCAGGTAACCTTGCTCGGGATCTTCCTGCACCCACTGGAACAGTTGTCTCCAGACACACAGTCTACAGACGACTGAACAGATATGGTTTATTCGCCCAGAGACATGCAAGGTGCATTCCACTGACCCCTGGTCACAGGAAATCCCGTAAAGCCTGGTGTCAAGAACACAGTACATTGTCATTGGAATAGTGGTCCAAGGTTATGTTCACGGACGAGTCGAGGTATAGTCTGAACAGTGATTCTCGCCGGGTTTTTATCCGCCGTGAATCAGGAACCAGATACCAACCCCTTAATGTCCTTGAAAGGGACCTGTATGGATGTCGTGATTTGATGGTGTGAGATGGGATTATGATGGGTGCACGTACGCCCCTACATGTCTTTGCCAAAGGAACTGTAACAGGTCAGGCGTATCGAGACGTCATTTTGCACCAGTGTGTCCGCCTTTTCAGGGGTGCAGTGGGTCCCATCTTCCTCCTGATGTATGATAACACACGGCCCCATCGAGCTGCCATCGTGGAGGAGTACCTTGAAACAGAATATGTGAATGGAGTTGCCTACCTGTTATCCAGACATAAACCCCATCGAGCACGTCTGGGATGCTCTCAGTCGACGTATCTTTGCACGTCTTCAATCCGCTACGACACTTCAGGAGCTCAGACAGGCACTGGAGCAAGAATGGGAGGCTGTACCCCAGCAGCTGCTCGACCACCTGATCTAGAGTATGCCAACCCGTTGTGCGGCCTGTGTACGTATGCATGGTGATCATGTACCATATTGATGTCGGGGTATAAGCGCAGAAAAAAGTGGCGTTTTGTAGCACATGTTTTCCGGGATGGTTTTCTCAACTCATCACCAATACCGTGGACTTACAGATCTGTGACGTGTGTGTTCCCTATGAGCCTATGCTATTAGCGCCAGTTTTGTGTAGTGCCACGTTGTGTGGCACCACATTCTGCAGTTATCCTTAATTTATGATTTTGAGTGTATTTTGGACTCTATCCGTCGCTAGCTCTGCATCCGGAAACAACCTGGCTATGATTTATCCGAATTTTTTGACGTTTGCGTGCTACACACCTCCGGAAAGATGTAACACAACCGTTGCGTAGTTAATTGGTTCGGTGAAACCTTTAGACTGTTACCGCATAAATCTTAATCCTTAATTTATGATTTTGAGTGTATTTTGGACTCTATCCGTCGCTAGCTCTGCATCCGGAAACAACCTGGCTATGATTTATCCGAATTTTTTGACGTTTGCGTAGACATATCGTGCTACACACCTCCGGAAAGATGTAACACAACCGTTGCGTAGTTAATTGGTTCGGTGAAACCTTTAGACTGTTAACGCATAAATCTTGTTTGTAGTTAATTGGCAATTGTAGTATAGTTAGTTGATTGTACTAACTTTGGGTGTTTGGCTGTCATAAGAGTTGGGTTGTTTGGGGAAGGCGAGCAGACAGCGAGGTCATCAGTCGGCTGTCATAAGAGAACTGTCTGTTAATGACCTGCAAAATATCAGTTGTTACTTATATTTTTACAATGGTTATAATTTTTGTACGATATAATCTGGCTGGAGTAGGAAATTTTAGCGAACGAGTTTGTGACATGCACTATTTAATCTTGAGCACTGACTCCCACGTCCGCCTACGTATCTGAGCAGCCGGCGTCGCTGGCTGTTCGATTCCCAGTAGTGCAGAGGTTTTTCCTTCGTGAGAGGACTGGTAAGGGTGCACTCAGCCTGGTGACGCCAACTGACGAGCTACTCAGTCGATTAGTATCAGTGCCAAGATCAAGAAACTGACCGGGAAAGAGGTATGCTAACCAGATGCCCTTCAATACCGCAGCCTATGACGCCATTAACACAGGATGAGGTGGCAGTAGGTCGTGCCCGTTTGGACCGCCTGGGGTTAAATGCGGTACTTTACTTTTAGCGACTCCCATAGTCTCAGTGTTAAGTGTCATGATTCGTTTTCTACACTTTCTGGTGCATACCATTATGTGCTCTGTTTAAACTTCAAGATGGCGGAAAGTCCTGGCTGAGCGAGTTGCTCCCCGATGGGTGACGTTTCGTGGAAAAATTATTAATTTAAAAAATTGCCGGCCGTTGTGGCCGGGCAGCTCTAGGCGCTTCAGTCCGGAACCACGCTGCTGCTACAGTCGCAGGTTCGAAACCTGCCTCGAGCATGGATGTGTGTAATGTTCTTAGGTTAGTTAGGTTTAATTAGTTCTAAGTCTAGGGGACTGATGACCGCAGTTCCATAATGTTCAAAGCCATTTGAACCATTTTGAAAGATTAAATCAGAAATTTCTCGCTCAGTACTGTAAATTATTATTTTTCACTTTTTCGGCACCAACTACCAATATATAAGACTATTACCGATTGCACTATTAAGGTTGATGGTGTTAAATACAACTGAAACTTCCTGGCAGATTAAAACTGTGTGCCGGACCGAGACTCGAAGTCGGGGCCTTTGCCTCTTGCGGGCAATTGCGCTACCATCTGAGCCACCCAAGCACGTCTCACGCCCCGGCCTCACAGCTTTACTTCTGCCAGTTTCAATATTTTACTTACGGTATACGGGTCTTCAGTCGATTCTCTACATTCTGTCCCAAATGTTACTTTTATCAGTGTTTTCGCACTTATTTCCACATCACCCGGCGTCGATACCTTGCATTCGTCGCACGCCGTAATCGCATGAACAACCCGCAGTGGTTGACAGCAACAAACGAAAAAAACAGACACCTACCATGAGATCGTCAGTGAAGTCTAACATTCTCGTGGACAGTTTCTTTTCTTTACTGTACTTACACTCAAATTGGTACATCAAAGGGGCGAGTTCGGGGACAATTTTGGATATTCATTTACACGTAAGCAATTTTAATGATCTGCTTATTAATAAAAATGTGAGGTTACATCCGAGATCTCCGATCACACGGTCACTTTAGAAACCTATCAAGGACATGTCGAATCCATACCAAACAGAATCACTGGTGTACTGCGTTCCAAAATTTTCCCAGTACCCAATTAAGTAGCTGATTATGTTGTTTTGGTTTATAAGTGTAGATGTAAACCGCAACGCACTCAAGGACAAGGTAATTATATTGAAAAGTACTGAACAGGCAATTCATAATTGTAGGAGAATATGATAACGAAGTCATACCAAGCAGAAGACTCACGTAGGGTGCCCAAACAGTTCCATCAATACGCAGTGCATCCTCCTCTGGCGGCAACGCAGTCGTGTATTCTCTAGTGCAAACCCTCGTAAAAGTGTCGAATGGCATCCTGTGACAGATTGTTCCTTCTGTTGCTATTCGACAATTGTCCTTGGATATCTTTATATGGATATAGTGTCTGATCCTCCGGACACGTCCGAAAGAACAGACACCATATCCTTATAAATATATATTTCTGGCAATACGGGCCATGACCTTCTTCTGTGCGGCTGCACTCACATTCCCCGAACTCTTACGCGACTTGGAAAGAATGTCTTCCACGAGTAATGTGTGTGTCGGGATGGGACACTACGGACGTAGTGTGTGAATATATAAGGTGAGTTTCGCGGGAGGCGTGCGCGAGATAGTCCCTGCAGTCGCACTATCCTCTGCGCCCTCAGTGGCTCAGATGGATAGAGCGTCTGCCATGTAAGCAGGAGACCCCGGATTCGAGTCCCGGTCGGGGCACACATTTTCACCTGTCCCCGCTGATGTATATCAACACCCATGAGGATTTGACGGTATTAATATAATTCTAATTTCATAGTTCTTGCAGGCTCTGGAGAAAGAGTAAGTTCTAGCTTCACCATGTCCCAGACATATTCAATTGGTGAGAGATTTGGTGGTCTTGTTGGCCAGAACAGTTGTTGTACATAATGGAGACCATGTTACCTCGCAGGAGGTCATCATATAATATATAAAGTTCATGATATCCAATATTACAAATTTACTCTTTCTGATGGACACACATCCAGATCGTCCGCTCTCAAAATTCTGCCATCTCTCTCCCCACATCCACCACTGCTGGCGGCTCACCTCCAACTGCACAACGCTACGCGCTCTTCACATCCAACTGCCCAACACTGCAGTAGCAAATATTCCAACAATACAAACCCGCCACAGACTTCACATAGCACAGCCAGTGATTTTCATATAGACCGCAACGAGGCGTTACGAACATAAAAACCTAAACAACCTACTTACACATAGTGATACCATAGGGCCGGCCGGTGTGGTCGTGCGGTTCTAGGCGCTACAGTCTGGAACCGCGTGACCGCTACGTTCGCAGGTTCGAATCCTGCCTCGGGCATGGATGTGTGTGCTGTCCTTAGGTTAGTTAGGTTTAAGTAGTTCTAAGTTCTAGGGGATTGTTCACCACAGATGTTAATTCCCATAGTGCTCAGGGCCATTTGAACCATTTGAAGCCATTTGATACCATAGAATGAATGTTGGACACACTGTTCATCTCTAAACTCGGCACAGTTGCTGCCTTCAGAGTCAAACCAGAGGGGGCAGAGATAGGCCTCCGGAGCGCCATCTGATCACGGATGGCCGTGAAAAATGAATCACTAACGCTACAACCAGTATGCACATATCATACTCTGTTGCCACTGAACACAGTCTTTGAGGGTGTTCAATCTTTTTTCGGCAGCATAGAAATGGGTGTAACGCAGATGTGCGATGTTCGCTGAAACGAAAGGGACAGCTGATGAGGGGTGGGGAGGGAGACCTCGATCAAACTAGTAACCACATATACAGAGTGTTTCAAAAATGACCGGTATATTTGAAACGGCAATAAAAACTAAACGAGCAGCGATAGAAATACACCGTTTGTTGCAATATGCTTGGGACAACAGTACATTTTCAGGCAGACAAACTTTCGAAATTACAGTAGTTACAATTTTCAACAACAGATGGCGCTGCGGTCTGGGAAACTCTATAGTACGATATTTTCCACATATCCACCATGCGTAGCAATAATATGGCGTAGTCTCTGAATGAAATTACCCGAAACCTTTGACAACGTGTCTGGCGGAATGGCTTCACATGCAGATGAGATGTACTGCTTCAGCTGTTCAATTGTTTCTGGATTCTGGCGGTACACCTGGTTTTTCAAGTGTCCCCACAGAAAGAAGTCACAAAGGTTCATGTCTGGCGAATAGGGAGGCCAATCCACGCCGCCTCCTGTATGTTTCGGATAGCCCAAAGCAATCACACGATCATCGAAATATTCATTCAGGAAATTAAAGACGTCGGCCGTGCGGTGTGGCCGGGCACCATCTTGCATAAACCACGAGGTGTTCGCAGTGTCGTCTAAGGCAGTTTGTACCGCCACAAATTCACGAAGAATGTCCAGATAGCGTGATGCAGTAATCGTTTCAGATCTGAAAAATGGGCCAATGATTCCTTTGGAAGAAATGGCGGCCCAGACCAGTACGTTTTGAGGATGCAGGGACGATGGGACTGCAACATGGGGCTTTTCGGTTCCCCATATGCGCCAGTTCCGTTTATTGACGAAGCCGTCTAGGTAAAAATAAGCTTCGTCAGTAAACCAAATGCTGCCCACATGCATATCGCCGTCATCAATCCTGTGCACTATATCGTTAGCGAATGTCTCTCGTGCAGCAATGGTAGCGGCGCTGACGGGTTGCCGCGTTTGAATTTTGTATGGATAGAGGTGTAAACTCTGGCGCATGAGACGATACGTGGACGTTGGCGTCATTTGGACCGCAGCTGCAACACGGCGAACGGAAACCCGAGGCCGCTGTTGGATCACCTGCTGCACTAGCTGCGCGTTGCCCTCTGTGGTTGCCGTACGCGGTCGCCCTACCTTTCCAGCACGTTCATCCGTCACGTTCCCAGTCCGTTGAAACTTTTCAAACAGATCCTTTATTGTATCGCTTTTCGGTCCTTTGGTTTCATTAAACCTCCGTTGAAAACTTCGTCTTGTTGCAACAACACTGTGTTCTAGGCGGTGGAATTCCAACACCAGAAAAATCCTCTGTTCTAAGGAATAAACCATGTTGTCTACAGCACACTTGCACGTTGTGAACAGCACACGCTTACAGCAGAAAGACGACGTACAGAATGGCGCACCCACAGACTGCGTTGTCTTCTATATCTTTCACATCACTTGCAGCGCCATCTGTCGTTGAAAATTGTAACTACTGTAATTTCGAAAGTTTGTCTGCCTGAAAATGTACTGTTGTCCCAAGCATATTGCAACAAACGGTGTATTTCTATCGCTGCTTGTTTAGTTTTTATTGCCGTTTCAAATATACCGGTCATTTTTGAAACACCCTGTATATACTAAGATGGTATCTAGAACAGATACCATCGGTAACCACGCAGCTCGTTAGAATGAAATTACAATGAAATGAACATCCGTAGCTGCTTACAGGCGTTGCCATACGTCAACGGGGACGCATGAAAAATGTGTGCATGAAACATGTGTGCCCCCACCGGGACTCGAACCCGGGATCTCCTGCTTACATGTCAGACGCTCTATCCATCTGAGCCACCGAGGACACAGAGGATAGCGCGACTGCAGGGATTTATCTCTGGCACGCCTCCCGCGAAACCCACGTTCTCAACGTATTGTCCCACACAACATTCGTAGTGCCCCCGCCCATTATACTCATTACTCGCGGCGCGTTGCCGATTCCCGTAAGAGTTCGGGCACTGTTTGTGCATTCGCACCGAAAAAGAGGATGGTTGAGTGGCTGGTGAGCCTTAACTATATATATACTAAGATGGTGTCTGTTCTTTCGGACATGTCCGAATGAGTATAATGGTCGGGGGCACTACGAATGTAGTGCGGGACAATGCGTTGAGAATGTTGGTTTCGCGGGAGGCGTGCCAGAGATAAATCCCTGCAGTCGCGCTATCCTGTGTCCTCGCTGGCTCAGATGGATAGAGCGTCTGTCGTGTAAGCAGGAGATCCCGGGTTCGAGTCCCGGTCGGGGCACACATTTTCATCTGTCCCCGTTGACGTATGTCAACGCCTGTAAGCAGCTAAGGATGTTCATTTCATTTTAATTTCATAGTAACCAGAATTGAAGCAGGGACAGTTCACCAGTGTTCCCTGTTCCACAGAGGAGTGATCGCGCAGTTTAAAACCGCCGACCTGCTGGAAGCGCCAGTAACCTCGCGATCCGCTGACGAAGTGTGAGCCGACACAATTGTCGGCGACCAAGGCCGCGCGGTCGCGTGTTTACGGCGAGCAAACAGCACGGGGCGAGGCGACAACTGCCAGAGCACACGCGACGCGCCTGGAGCACCGTCTCTCGTCACTTTCCTCGCTGCACAGTGTCGCCGCCCGACTGCGCCTTCAGCCTCGGTGGCGTCTCCACTGGGCCGACACATCCGCCAAACCCATGTGGTAGAGGGGGAAATGGGTTTCACCTTACGGTCACGCTGTTCTCCCATTCCTCTGGTTCCTCTCAGTCAATCCAGCCGAAAGATAAACTGACTGTACTGTGTAAGATTTGAAATTTTCCCGACGAATCAACTCTTCAAAAAGATTTCGGGCTTATGCTGTTCTCCCATTGCTCTGGTTCCTCTCAGTCAATCCAGCCGAAAGCTAAACTGACTGTACTGTGTAAGATTTGAAATTTTCCCGACGAATCAACTGTTCAAAAATATTTCTGGCTTGCAGCCGGCGGTCGTAAACTTCGTTGCACGATATTTCGGCTGGACAACTGCCAGCCATCTTCAGGTGAGCCGAACGAGGACTGACGAAGACGTTCTCCACTCCAGCTTATATAGTGCGCTGATAGTACTGCCGCGCATGCGTTGCAGTCGCGGAGACAGAAGGGCCACACCGACCAGCGGCAGTGCCCTCGATGGTGGAACTGCAGTACTCAGCTGCCGCCGGTTTTGTCGCTGGCCGCAGCTATCGAAGTCTTCTGGCGTCTTCGTCTCGAGCAAATTTCGAAAATGACGGGATTCCATGCGTTATTCAGTTGGTAACCACTGTCACGGTTCATTAGATTTCCCGCAATGATTCTTAGATAATGGAGCCCCAAAAAGTTGTTGAAGTGGCCAAAATCGAAGTTTTGTCGTACTCTGTTGAGTGTCCGTTAGAAATACAATGTTCCGCAACTGCAGACTTACTGGGTTGCAGTAGGCGAGTGCAACGATGATGTTCTTTATAAGGCTCTTCCACTGTACGCGTTGTCTGTCCTATATAGACAATACCACATTGACATGGTATTTTGTAAATTCCCGCCTTCCGCAGTAACAAATCATCCTTCACCGAACCCAGCAAATCCTAGATTTTAGAAAGCGGACGAAAAACCACATTCACATTCAAATGAATAAGAATGCTTGCTATCTTGAAGGAGATATTTCCGACAAAGGGAAGAAAAGCTAGGGACTTCAAGATAGCAAGGATTCTTAATGATTTTAATGTGAAAGTGGTTTTTCGTTCGCCTTCTAAGATTTCGGGTTTTGCTGGGATCGGTGAAGGATGATTTGTTACTGCGGAAGGCGGGAATTTACAAAATACCCTGTCAATGTGGTATTGTCTATATACGACAGACAACGCATACAGTGGAAGAGCGTTGTAAATAACATCACCGTTGCACTCGCCTACTGCAACCCAGTAAGTCTGCAGTTGCAGAACATTGTATTTCTAACGGACACTCAATGGAGTACGACAAAACTATGATTTTGGCCACTTCAAAAACTTTTTGGGACTCCATTATCAAATAATCATTGCGGGAAATCTAATGAACCGTGACAGTGGTTACCAACTGAATAACGCATGGAATCCCGTCATTTTCGAAATTTGCTCGAGACGAAGACGCCAGAAGACTTCGATAGCTGCGGCCAGCGACAAAACCGGCGGCAGCTGAGTACTGCAGTTCCACCATCGAGGGCACTGCCGCTGGTCGGTGTGGCCCTTCTGTCTCCGCGACTGCAACGCATGCGCGGCAGTACTATCAGCGCACTATATAAGCTGGAGCGGAGAACGTCTTCGTCAGTTCTCTTTCGGCTCACGTGAAGATGGCTGGCAGTTGTCCAGCCGAAATATCGTGCAATGAAGTTTACGACGACCGGCTGCAAGCCCGAAATCTTTTTGAACTGACAGTACTGTACTGTACTGTATTGTATTGAACTGGGGACCTAGAAACGACGGAGAGGCTTCGTCCCCACCGTAGCCCACAGTGGTACACAACCCCACAACGGGCTACAGCATTCCACTCATCCCACCGCCGCCCCACACCGAACCGAGGGTTATTGCGCGATTCGGCCCCCACTGGACATCCCCGCGAACGTCCCACACCAGACGAGTGTAACCCCAATATTTGCGTGGTAGAGTAATTATGGTGTACGCGTACGTGGAGAAAGTGTTTGCCCAGCAATCACCGACATAGTGCAACTGAGGCCTAATAAGGGGAACCAGCCCGCATTCCCCGAGGCAGACGTAAAACCGCCTTAAAAACCATCCACAGACAGGTCGGTACACCGGACCTTGACACTATTCCGCCGGGCGGATTTGTGCCGGGGTCCAGCACGCCTTCCCGCCCAGAAAGCAGTGCATTAGACCGCACGGCAAACCAGGCGGGCTAGCTAAGCAGACCATTTGGTCCACAGCCTGACTATTTTTTTTCGAAGTCTGTAGCGCTCTGAGTGCCATGCCCGCAGTATTATGCAGATGGTATGATTGTGCTAGCAGAAACGGTGGAAGAGCTCTAGCTAATGAGGGAGAATATTGTAAGTGTGGATAAAGTGTTTGGAATGAAACTGAACATTGGCAAGACCAAAGTGTTGAAAATCAGAAAGAAACACGACGCTATTAATATATGACTAGATGGAATGGTACTAGAACAGGTTCAGTCATTCTAGTATTTATGAAGCTGTAGGAAGTTGTACAGACGGAGTGAGACGCCGAATCTCCATGGGGAAGAGAGTTTTCGGGAAACTGAAATGTTTACTGACAGCCAAAAGCATCGCCGTTACACTTTAGAAGAGCTTCGCCAAATGTTTCGTCTGCGGTGCCGTGTCTCATGATTCTGAAACATGGCCAGTCAGACATAAAAGACAAAAATGTTTAGAATTTTTTGTAATGTGATCATGAAAAAGAATGGAGACAGTACATGGATCGACAGAATGAGAAATCAGGAGGTACTGAGCAAAGTAGGAGAGGAGAGGAAATTCATGAGGATGACACAGAAGAGGGAAACATCTTGGATGGGATGTATATTACGTAGGAATGATGTACTAGAGAGGATCATGGGGGGGGGGGGGGAGGGGGGTGAAGTAGAAGGAGAAGAGGGAGAGGAAGAAGATTTGGAATGCTAACAACTGTGGCGAGAGGAGAATGGTGAGGACAGAGAGATATGGAGGACGTTCAGTTGATACCTCTCTGAGAACAGAATTACTGAAAGGAGAAGAAGAAAAGAAAATAAGGAGATTCTTTCCATCATAAAAGACACCATAATTTTATGACAATGTATTCAAACTGTAAATTTTTCCATTGGTTCCATGTGTTCCTCAGTGTTTTCTAATGTTGTGGTAATTTTTTCATTACTACGTAACCACAGTCCTTAGCATTAAAAATTGCAACACTGAAAGGTTAGAAAATAATAGAATTCACTTTATTGTGCAATGCAGTTTAGTAGGTAGAATACACGATTGCATTTGCAGGTTCCTTAGGGGGGCTATACAGAGTGCGAACTTCAGATCACAGAGCTGCCAGGTCTGGCAGGAGCTAGCACATCTGTGCATCAAGACGAACTGAGACTGGATGACAGGTTCGGGAACGTCGTTCCACGCTGCTTCATCACTATTCTAAATCTCAATAATCGTAGAGGTAGCGTGTCATTATCTCGGCAATCCAAGAGCAGATGTTTTCAGTGGGTGACCGATCTGTGGAACGTGCTGGCTACAGAAAAAATCGAGTGCCCTATGTATCGAGATAGGCAGCACCGGAGCCCCCTCTTGTCTGAAAAGAAGACGTGGTGCCGCTCCTCTGTGCATCGTTTCCGTTGCGCCCTTCACTATCGGTTAGTCTCTCTCTGTTATCGCGTCAACAAAAGCCACAACAATTCCCGCCGTGCTGTAAGTCTTTTGTGCTCCAGTAGACAGCATCGCACTGTCAGTGTAGACAACTGCGTTGCAGCTACCAAGGCCATTTCCTGAATCAAATTACCTGTCCTGGGTGTAACATTCTGCCCGCCCTCCCCCCGCCGCTTCCTCACGCAAGACAAAAATACGTCTGACCTCTCGGGCGATAGTCGCGTGGGTTGCCTGGGACCCTGAGCCCACGCATTTCATGAAGATAAACTACACAACTAGCCGAAGTGCAATGAGAAGGAATCGAAAGAAAGTATTCAGGACTCAGGAATTTGTATAAAGTGTCTGTCATTAAAAAATGATTCATACGATATTGACGCCTTATAGCTTCAAACATATAATGTCTATAAGTTTGTACTAATAATTGATGGCCGGCCGGAGTGGCCGAGCGGTTCTAGGCGCTGCAGTCTGGAACCGCGCGACCGCTATGGTCGCAGGTTCGAATTCTGCCTCGGGCATGGATGTGTGTGATGTCCTTAGGTTGGTTAGGTTTAAGTAGTTCTGAGTTCTAGGGCGCTGATGACCACAGCAGTTAAGTCCCATAGCGCTCGGAGCCATTTTAACCATTTTAATAATTGATGTCATAACATGTTTCACTGTGATTCATCATGCAGCAGAGTGACAGCAGTTTGCAAAATGGCAGCTAACAAACAGAAAGCATCTTGTGTATTACAATAAGAGAAAATTGTATCCGTAACGAAGTGCGTTCCGAAGTCGATGCAGCATACATCCACCAACCAACCAAAGGCCACTGCGGTGGTATCGACAGTTCAAGGACACAGGTTGCCTCTGTATAGGAAAAATCTCTGGAGTGTAGTCAGACCGCGTTCCTGCGTAACCCAAAGAACCTACACAGCGTTGAAGTCGCGAACTAGGCACTCCGCAGCAGTGTGGGAGATTCTGCGCAAGCGACTACATCATAGACCATACTGCATAATAAACTTTTCCAGGAAGCAACGGATGATGGATCTACCCCCTCCCCTCCACCCTCCCCTGTGTTCAGAGAGGAGGCGACCTTCCACATAAACGGTCTAGTGAATCATCACTACTTCCGCATGTACGGCACAGCAAAGCAAAACATTATAGTGGAGATTTAAAGGTATTCACCTGTAGCTGTTTCGCGTAGCAAAGAGTACGGGCACTAATTTCTGCATGCGGCGGTTACTACCTACGTACACACACTACAAGACTGTTTGTTTCTTAAACTGATGGCTGATGTCCTAAACTTCATATTCCAACAAGATGGAGCTCCGCGTCATTTCTGTTAAGCAGTGCGACATCGCCTGAACGAGGAACTTCGGTCGATTGGTCGCTGTGCTTAGGATAATTTGGTACTCCTTAGGTGCCCCAAAGGGCTCCTGACCTTACAGTTTCTGAATGTTTTCTTTGGGGATGCGTGAAATACAATGTTTACGTACCACCTCCGCCGAAAGCATTGCTTTTGGTCGTTGCTTTAACTACAAATCAGACTGATATCCTCACTTGGCGAAGATCGTAGAGGGTAGCGAGGAGAGGACCGATGGTAATGGTGCAGGTTAATTGCACCGGTAAAGGCGGCCACACACGCAACTGCATGCTTGACAAGTACGTTTAAGGAATCTTGCTTGAGCAAGTATGCACAAATTCCTGGCAACTACACACGGTTCAAACATGCTTGTACAAACATTAGTTTGATCACCAGAAGATGTCAAGCTCAGGCGGCTATGTGCTGGCTTTGGCAACATTTCTGCTTGTGTTCTCAAAAAGAAAACAAGTGATACGTGAATTAAAGAGTGGTTAGAAAAACGAAAAGCCGCGCGGGATTAGCCGAGCGGCTAAGGCGCTGCAGTCATGGATCGTGCGGGTGATCCCGCAGGAGGTTCAAGTCCTCCCTCGGGCACGGGTGTGTGTGTTTGACCTTAGGATAATTTAGGTTAAGTAGTGTGTAAGCTTAGGGACTGGTGACCTTAGCAGTTAAGTCCCATAAGATTTGACACACATTTGACTTCTTTTTCTTTTTTTAACGAAAACTTTATTCCTGGACATTAGTTGCTACAAATCTCCATTATGCGTCACGGCGATGCACAAGTTCATCAACGCTGCGATGCAATTCTGAGCACCAAATACGACAATACATCCAATTTGCAAACATTTTTCCATCAACACAATGCACTGATAAAACTGTTCAAAACTATAATTAACGACGGCGGATAATTACGCATTTCAAATGCAAGCCGACAAAACACCACTCGGACACCATGTCAGCATGCCAGACCCTGCAACGATTGTCATACCTGGCTAGGTACGTGATACACTTCTTCAGCGACGGAATAATGCAATTTAATATGTCGCTAAAACACGTCGATCATACGATGCTCTCCAGTATATCATAATTTTTTGGGAGGGACAGGACGGATATCACTTCAATATTATGCAAACTAATCCAATTACAGGTAGGAGTAAATACAAATATCTTTATTTCATCTTATCAAATGAAAATATTATTTTCTCTTTAACTCTCAAACATTTGTATGTGTAATTTACAGTTTTTTTCTTTCTTTTTCTTTATTCTAACTGGTAAACAACTCAATAAAAATTAGTCCTACCGCATAATGATACATCAGAATGGAAGAAATCATATTCCGCCATGCCATAAACTATTTCATCAGTACATCTTAGACATGTGTACCAAAGTCGAATCCGTACGTTTTTTATTCAATCGCTTAAATCAAGCATCGTTGTGTTCAGAAGAATTCATCCATTAACAAGATGCAATTGCTAACGGTGGAAATATTTCCGACATTGCCAAAATGGTTATACGTCCAGCAGCGTTCAGCTGCAGCTCAGTGGATACGCATGAATATGCACAAGATGCCATGACATATGTGCGTTCATATGGCCGCACCGACTGTTTCACCGTATTTACATGCAGTCCAGCATGGGGTAAGGTAAAAGAGCTCTTATTGCACGGTCAACGTCCATCTGATATTACTGTATGAGTATTCAAGCAAAAAGTCACTAAATTGATTGACTTAATTGTAAAGCATCAAATTTATGGTGAAAGTCGCTGCTGGATGTATGCAATTGAATGGTAGAGGAGAGGATTTCTCCACGCTCATATTCTCATGTGGCTCGAAAATAAAATACATGCAAACCAGACTGATGTGATTTGTGCAGAAATTCCTAATTCTGAAGAAGATCCACTCCTGGTAGACACTGTGACGAAACACATGGTGCATGAACCATACGGAGGAATGAATCCATAATCTCCTTCAATGGTAATAACAAATACACCAAAACGTATCCCAGAGACTTATTTCATGCAACACGCACTGGCGATAACTATATCCACAGTACAGACGCCGACAACCAGACAACAATCAGAATGAGAAAACTTGACACTGATATCGACAACAGCTGGGTTGTGCCATATTCTCCTTCGTTACTGAAAACAATTAAAGCTCAGATCAACGTCGAATATTTTCATTCCATCAAATCGATCAAATATATATGCAACTACGTCAACAAAGGAAGCGGTATCGCAGTAGGCTATGTTGATAGACCTGATGTGCGCGACGATGAACTGAGTCGGTTTCAAACAGGACAACAGCAACGATGCTGCCTGGCGTACTTTGAGTTTCCCAATTCACACTCGCCACCTCAACTTTCTTCATCTCCGTGTTTATCTTGAAGATGGACAAAGAGGCCATTTCATTGCAGACATTGCACGAAAAGTTGTTTCTGAACCAGCGCACACAACACCTAACAGCATTTTTTGCGCTGTGTGGGGAAGATTTACTTTCCCAGATTTTATTGTAAGTTCCAAATTAGGCCTACTATCCATGGAATGGTTCAAATTGTTCAAATGCTCTGAGGACTATGGGACTTAACATCTGAGGTCATCAGTCCCCTAGAACGTAGAACTACTTCAACCTAATTAACCTGAGGACATCACACACATCCATGCCCGAGGCAGGATTCGAACCTGCGACACTAGCGGTCGTGCGGTTCCAGACTGAAGCGCCATGGAATGCTACATCCAGAAAATTCCAACGACGTAAGTAAGGCATGCGTGTAACGCTATCAACATCAGTATTCCTCTGACGCATTGTGCCGTATTTACGCACTACAGACAAATAATGCCGAGTGTTGCTATATGAGAATGCTGTTGGTTAATCCAGAGGGTCCTACTTTACTTGCAAAGCTGGGAGGGGTTGATGGCATAGAATGCCAGACGGACAGAGAAGCTTGCCAAAATCATAATTTGGTCGAAGATGACCAACATTAACGGACGCATCTAGAGCTGTCATCCGCGACAAATTTCAAAAATTATTCGCTATCACTTTCACCAACCCGAAAGATTTCTGGGAAAAAAATCAGAGAGGATTCGAGCGAAGACATCTTTCACAGTGTTCGTAACAGCAGGGATGACAATTCTATCGATTCTTCCGACAATATTTTTTAATCAAGTTCTGATCGAAATCCAGCACTTATGCTTAACCATCAGCAACAAAAAACTCATGTTGTCATGACTGATCCAGAACGTTCTGTACACGACCTGTATGATCGTGTTTTAGCGAGGAAATAGCAGTACAATTCTAATGATTTGCATGCATTTGTTGAAGCGATCGAACAACTTCCGCATGAGGAACAAAAATTAGCCTACGACACAATTGCAAATAACGTGTCAAATGACAGAATTGGTCCTTTCTTCCTTGATGCTCCTGGCGACAATTAAAATGTCCCTCATCAGTTTGCTGTTGGCTCACATTCGATCTTAAAATGGAAATGCATTCACTCTTGCTCCTTGAGGTATCGCGGTTACATTATTAGACGGTGGACGCACAGCGCATTTTGTGCTCATATTTCCATTGGATATCCATTTCTCGGTAGCCCCAGAGTGTAACATTTCGGAAGGATATGGCATGGCTAAAGTTATGAAAATTTGCAAGATCATTGTCTGGAACGAATTCATCGTGCTTCATAAGAAATCCCCTGAATAGCTTCACTGAAGTCTTAAAGATTTACAATCAAATACACAACTGTTCGGTGGCGCTCTCATTCTATTATCTGGCGATTTTAGAGAAACTCTTCCAGGGATACCTACATCAACACCAACTGATGAGCTCTTTGGAGACACATACGAAAAAAAAGGAAACCACATTGAAGACCAAAACGCGCGTACTCCTGCAGCTCGATGCTTTGCCAGCCACTTTTTCAAAACAGCTGCTGAACACTGGCAACGGCCTTGCCGCAGTGGTTACACCGGTTCCCGTGAGATCATCGAAGTTAAGCGCTGTCAGGCGTGGCCGGCTCTTGGATGGATAACCATCCAGGCCGCCATGCGCTGTTGCCGTTTTTCGGGGTGCACTCAGCCTCGTGATGCCAATTGAGGAGCTACTCGACCGACTACTAGCGGCTCCGGTCTAAGAAAACCACCATAACGACCGGGAGAGTGGTGTGCTGACTACACACATCTGATATCCGCATCGTCACCTGAGGATGACACGGCGGTCGGATGGTCTCGATGGGCCGTTTGTGGCCTGAAGACGGAGTGCTTTACTGATCACTGATGTAGGAGAAGTACCGGTTGAGGCTACCACATAATGTATTTCATTTCCATTGAACTTCTGCGTCATTGTGCCATCCGTCGAGCAACTGGTTCAAAAAGTTTATCGGCATATTGTCACCAGTTATAACAATTATAACTGGCTTTGCGGACGTCCTATTTTGGCAGAAAAAAACGACGTCAATGCAGTCAACCACGCAATTCAAGAACAAATTGTACGCGATTCTGTTACCTACAGATCGATTGATAGCAAAGTGAATTACGAAGAATTTGATAACCAACCAATCAGTTTTCAATTCTATGGTTCTTTCTGATGTGCCTCTGTACAAATTGCCACTAAAAATCGGCGTGCCAATTATTCTCTTCCGGCACATTATTTCACCCCGATTGTGTAATGGAACAAGACTAGCTGTGAAGAAACTGATGCTGAATGTCATCGAGGCAACTATTCTTAATGGGAAGTCGAAATGAGAAGATATCCTCACTCCACGCTTTCCCATCATTCCCATTGACACGCCACTTGATTTCAAACAACTGAAATTTCCAATTCGATTTGTATTCTCAATCACCATCAACAAGGCACAAGATGAATCACTTAAAGTGTGTGGATTGAATTCAAAAACTCCATGTTTTTCACAAGACCAATTGTATGTTGTATGCTCACGAGTCTGACAGCCATGAATTTTTTTTGTTTTTACTGAAGACGGAAAAACAATAAATATTGCCTATCCTAATGCATTGAATAATAAAGTCAACAAAATAAAATGGATATCATTTATACTTTTGTTTTAGGCATTTCAATATATGCATTCCTTATGGACAGTAAAATAAATATCATCGTTTCTATAATTCCTGATTAAAAAGGATAGCTCTTTCAAATTTCAAACGATATTTCCACAGTTATTTCTTCTAGGCAGCAACATGCTGGATTTCAGCTGGACTGCAATAACCATTTAAAGCTGCTGAAACAAACAAATAAGCTGCAGTGTTATTTCCCTGCACTTAAACACTTTTGTCGAATGTTTCTACAGCTAATCTGCATCAATAAAAATCTAAAAGTTCGTTTGTTCAATATCGTTTATCTCCAAAATTGAAAGATCAGTTTGAAATTTTGACAGAACCATGAATTCGAATAAGAGTGTGTTTTTAGGTGTCTACTTCTTTAATATATGACGTATGTGTATAAATATATATGTAGCATTTTGAGATTTTTTCTAATAACGTGCCCCTATTATGCCGTTTATATAAATTTATATATTACACACACTTAAAAAATAAGTAAATATAAACACGCGAGTATATTGAAAGTTGTGTTAAAATTTAAAAGCAATCGTCGAAAACTTACGGATATTTGTGATTAGGAACATGGAAGGTTTCTATAGAAGTACAAAGATAATAGTTCGTTTTCTCTAATTCTGAATCTCCGAAATTTCTTCATGGATTGCTTTGAAATTTTGACACATCATTTCATTTGATTACTGAAGTGTTTTTATGTACCCACAGGAACGCCATCTGATATATATGTACGAAAAAGGAAAACGTCTTAAAAATGTAAATGTTGGTTTGTTCAAAATCGTTAGCCTTCGGAAGTTGTTGACCAATTGCTTTGAAATATTCACACAACGCTGAATTTTAATACGGCCCTGTTTTAGGTATTTAATTCTTTAATATATGTATATTTTTAATGTAATTAATGTATAAATATATATAAGTAACATATGAAGGGAAAAAATTGTGATCAAAAATCTCAAAATGTACCTTTGCGACTTACTTCAAATTTTTACACGTGAGGGTAACAAATCTAGCGAACAGGAAAGTTGCTTTTATGAGTTATTGCCTTATTGTTAGAATACTATTACATAATGTGAATTTGCAATAACGATAAACAAGGCTGAAGATCAATGAAAGGGGTAAGGAGGAGTGCATGGAGAGGTGAGAGGAAATTATATAGAAAATAGGAAGGAGGATATGGACAGAGAGAGGGGCAGGAAGAGATGGAGAGAGAATGGGGAGGAAAAGATGGACAGAGAAAGGGGAGAGAAAGAGATGATGGACTGAGAGAAGGTGGAAAAGGTGAAGATGGGAAAAGAAAGGAGGAGAGGCAGATGGACAGACATTGGAGAGTAGGAAATTAGGACATATACCCATTCCCCATAAACACCAGAAACGAAAGCTTTCTCTCTTCTTTCTTTTCCTTTTAGCAGACTTGAGCCACAGCAAAGTGTAGCCAGGTGCTGGTAGTTACTGAATAAGTAATAAAACCGTTCCCATTAATGCACATCAACAGCTGATTCCATTTCATGTGCATTGACTGTTACGTTCATATTCATATGACGTTACCGCATCAGTTGTTTACACGTCTGTAAATCACGAAATATCGGCAAGAACTGCCGTGTATTGCCCAAGATCACTCGTACGTGGTACAATATGTTGGGCAATATAGCGGCCGAACGTCAGTATTTTTAAAGCTCCGCTGTCTTCTTGATATACTGCGCAAACCGTCAATACCGCTCTCAGACGGTTAATATTATTGCGCAATAAATATCGAGCGTCTGAGGGCACCTTTAGTATTCTTGTCAGAATATTTTGTCGTGGACGTCCCGCCGTTTGCGTGGCGGGCTATTCTTGGAAGCTTTCTGCCGCCGGCCATCTGAGAGCGGCTCCATTCCATCAGAAACTGGCCGTCTAATGCGCCACGTGTCCTTACGCCGTGTTTGTTTACAGACGTCCACATGTGCGGGTCCGCCAGTACAACGGCGTCACATTCGTCGATACTTCGAATGTTGCGGTCAGTGAGCTGCTACTGAGGAACGAGAAAGGACGATTACTATCGACGTAGCTTCCCAAAGTCCACAACAAATTCAGATACCGTTTTCTGCTGTTGTTTTTCCAAGTTAAAAACACTACATCAGGTTTGCTAGTTAAATATCGGTTTACCGATCTCCAGCTGTTTTACACAAACGGCGCCTCGAAGCCAGCTGTCCAGGTTTCCGGTGTTGTGAACACAATGCTTGTTTCCCATCAGTATAGGAGGTAGATAACTTCTCCTTCAGTATTTCTGCTTCTCCTTCGTTGCAAAAAAAGCCTCTTCGACCTTACTAGTCGACAAGTTTAAAAACATGACCGAACATGAGAAGCCGAGCACTTTTCAAAAACGGTTGAACATTTATGTGGAAGCGTGATGATTTTCGTGTAGAAGGTAGAGATTGAAAAGACCTCTTCAGTTCTAAGGTCTTTTATTTTTGAATGCTTAGAACACAACCGGTTTAGGGCTATTACTGTGCATCAACTTGTGTCACACTGAAAATGAACAAGAGACCGAATCTAATAATAATTTTTACACGCAGTAGTACACACGAGAAAACAAAATAGCGGTCGGGCTAGCTGTAATGAACGTAAGTTAGTGCCAAAGCGACACCACAAAATACGATGGACGAGGACTGCATGGGTAAAAAAGTGTGGATGAACACTAGGACACTTATATTTTGGGCTGCGATCCCGAGTGCCGTGAAGGAGAGTATAATGATGAACCACCACGAGTGCAGAATACGGGGTTGCATATAAGAAGGAAGAAGTACACTGAAACGATAAAAGTTATGGGATACCTCCTCTTATCGTGATGGACCTTCTTTGGCTCGGTGTAGTGCAGCAGCTCGACGTGGCGTGGACTCAACAACCCATTGTAACCTCCCCACCGCAATTTTTAAAGAAAATAAAGCAATACTTAATAGAAATGGGAGCCGAGTGTAACCTCCCCACAAAAATTTTAAAAGAAAAGGACGATACTAATTAGAAATGCTGATGGACATGGCTCTATGAGTAACCTGCCCACAATCAAATGTACTGACAATGGCAACAAATGTGAAATTCGCAATCTGACTCAATTATAAATCCTTCAAAAAATTAAAGTCCATTCAGTGACAAGAAAATTCAATTAAACCGAAATATCGGTCTTTGGCCCTGTGTAAAAACAATCAGAATTAAAGTCTTACCTCAGAATAAATGGATGTCACATATCTGCTCTTGTTGTTGCGCACCACTTGGAGGAACTGCATTGCAAATAATAATATTCTCCTTTTTTTTTGTAATTCTAGTGAAATTTTTCTTCAAAAAGAAGTGGAATGAAATGGGAAGTGCAACGAGATCTTTAGTTCAATAAAAAATTAAACTTTTGAGAAAATGCTTTTGAAATAAAAAATTATTATTGGGAGACTTGTTGGAGAATAATTACAATAAATAAAATTTTTCATTATCTAATGATTATATTAATTAACAGTATACCTTATTCCTCATCTTGACCAGTGTTGCCGACCGCCTACATCACACAACCGCACTGGGCTGCTACTACTGACCGACCGCTCTGCATGACGACTACAGACTCAGTACTGCTCTCAACTAGACAGAGCTACAGACTCGCAACGACTGACTGACTGCTACTGACTGAGAACCGCTCGCAACACTCGCGCGGTCAAGCGCATACTCTCTGGTCACAGATGCTACAATGCCTCGCCATCGCTGCTATGTTACATACGTGTTTCATAACCCTCCACTGGGGGGGCAAAAATTTGGCAGCGATGGTGAGTCATTTGGACTTGCCAAGCGCGGCAAAATTTTTCTTTAATTAACAAAATTCTACAACTTACAGAATATTTAAATGTTGTGCACACGCACTAAGTACAAAATATATCAGACAAAGACAAAATGTGAGTACAAAACATAGTAGCAAATCAGAAAAATGTATATACAAATTATTTGACAGATAATAAAGTGCACAGGCACTGAAAAAATTCTTTAGCATATGCAGAACAAATAAACAGACTGGCAAGAATAATTAGATGTAGTACATAAAGTAAATGTTGTGCACACGCACTAAGTACAAAATATATCAGACAAAGACAAAATGTGAGTACAAAACATAGTAGCAAATCAGAAAAATGTATATACAAATTATTTGACAGATAATAAAGTGCACAGGCACTGAAGAAATTCTTTAGCATATGCAGAACAAATAAACAGACTGGCAAGAATAATTAGATGTAGTACATAAAGTAAATGTTGTGCACACGCACTAAGTACAAAATATATCAGACAAAGACAAAATGTGAGTACAAAACATAGTAGCAAATCAGAAAAATGTATATACAAATTATTTGACAGATAATAAAGTGCACAGGCACTGAAAAAATTCTTTAGCATATGCAGAACAAATAAACAGACTGGCAAAAAATATTATTTTGACAAGTGTACATGCACTGAAAAATGTCTTTAGCATTTTCACAACAAATAAACATAATGGCAAAAAAAAAAAAAAATCATGACCAGTGACATAAGTGTACTCACACTGTAGTTTAGCGAATCGAAAAATGTATAACCTATGAACATAAATGATGTTACCAAAAAAATTTTTTTCTTTATGTGACAAGAATCAGGATAGGAAAGGGAAGGATTGCATCATGGTTGTAGCACTTTAGATTGCACACAGCTGTTCTGAAAGTCCATATCTTTCCACAGTAGTACAACACCAAGTGACACAACTTGAAGTTCTTTTCCCATCAGAATTTATCAGTGTAGCCAAGACACTGAACTGTCGTAGTAATGTTCCATGTTTTCATTTTGGCAGTACATTAGGTACACCAAACAGTGGGACCATAATAACGTCTTCATTGCTCACGGTGGTGGACAGCATGTCGTGTCAACACCACGCTCTTACAAGGCACACCACGTAGAATTAGTGCAAAAACCAAATATAGTGCTCCATGATCACTAGGATAAACAGGACAAATGGACATTGCAGTAATTCAGGGTAGTCAGCTTATGAGGTGAAGGACATCAAGTCACATAATATTGATAATTACAGACTTAATTAGTAGTTTGTGGCATTCATAGCCCAGTTATTGAACATTTCTGTACCAAGTATGTAGTATTATAGAAAAATGTTCATTAATTGTTGTACATAGAATCAGTAGCCTTCTTTTCCTGGTTACAAAGCATTATGAAATAATCGCATTCTTTTCAGTTACAGAGTATAATCAAGAATCATTAACCTTCTCCTAATTACAGTTAATTAATCATTTGTCGTTCCAATAATCATTAGCCTTTGCCTAATTACAGTTAATTAATCATTTGTCGTTAATTAATCATTTGTCTAATTACAGTTAATTAATCATTTGTCTAATTACCGTTAATTAATCATTTGTCGTTAATTAATCATTTGTCTAATTACAGTTAATTAATTGATCATTTGTCATTTCAATATAGTAAGAATTATTAGCCTTAATTAATTACAAAGCATTATTAAACAGTACCATAGTTAATTAATTATGTGTCATTCCAATCTATTAAGAATCATTAGTCTTTTCCTAATTACAAAGCATTATGAAACAGTCACATTCATTTCCAACAACAAAGTATCGCATCGTTAATTAATCATTTGAAATTCCAATATATTAAGAATTATTAGCCTTCTCCTAATTACAAAGCATTATTAAACAGTCACATTCATTTCAAATTACAAAGTATCAACATTGGAAACAAGAGCTAATCAATGGCATAATTAATAACAATTCGTGGAGTGACATTAATTATTGGCACTCAGTGGCCAGCAAGTATTGAATAAAATCATCATTCAGTATTATTCAGATTATTACGAAGTCATTATTAAAAATCAGTTAATTACAGTCATAGCATTAATAATCATGGGCATTACAAGTACTCATTACAATAAACAGTGTTCCTCATTCAGTAGTATTCAGATCATTACAAAGGCATTATTAAAATCAGTTAATTACAGTCAAATCATTAGTAATCACAAGCATTATAAGTAGTATCATTACAACAAACAGTGGCAGTTATTAGCTAGTGACAAAGCATTATTTTGAATATAGTCTCATTAAGAGGTCATTACTCAAGTGACATGCTATTCAGAGTTGATCAGTATTATTCAGAATTTTCTCAAACTGGTATCACTATTTGGGACTGTTAATACATACACAAAAAAAATGGAAAATGTGCACGGTCTGATGTGTAACGACAAGAAAAGCGACCTGCTAACCTTACCTTGCCGGGCACTTGCCAAGAAAAAACACGATAATCATCGATAAGTAGTCACATAAATATAATTGCAAAAATAGTCATAAATGTGTAAATTCATCTGGAAAAATATGCACGGTCTGATGTGTAACGACAAGAAGAGCGACCTGCTAACCTTACCTTGCCGGGCACTTGCCAAGAAAAAATACGATAATCATCAGTAATTAGTCAGGTGAATTAATTGCATTAGTAAATGGCATCATAGTGTGTTGAATCATACAGTGGTTTCACTCAATAAACGGTTTAATGTTTGAGATATGGTGATTGCCTTTCGATTTTCTGGTTCTCAAAGTTTCGACGTGTACAACATTGGGGTGAGGGATGCTGCGAATCCGATACGGACCTGCATATAGAAGTTCAAATTTACTGCACTTACCTTTTAATTTGCTGGATAAATAGTGTGTACGTACTAGTATCTTCTGTCCAACGTGAAAGTATCGGCGTGTACAAACCTGTTTTTGCTGTCTTCTCCGGCGCTCTGCGGCACGTTTGAGGTTGTTCAGCGCAATGTCAATTATTTCGTGGTGTCGTAGGCGACGACTTTTGGGAAATTCTATTAATTCTTTAATTTTGTTCGGTGGTTCAACGTTTTTCAGTATAACAGTCGGAGATAGCATAGTGGATTCATTTGGAATGGAATTCATTACATCTTGGAATGAGAGTATGTGTGTATCCCAATCAATATGTCTTTTGTGGCAATATATTCGGCACAGTTTACCAATTTCTTTCATTAATCTTTCACAGGGGTTCGAAGAAGCGTGGTACTTGGATATATAAATCGGAGAAATGTTTCTAGCTCGTAACATGCGTGTCCATACACTACTACGAAATTGTGATCCATTGTCGGAAATTACTTTCATTACATGCCCTACATGAGATAGAAAATGTTTTACAAATGCATTTGAAACAGTTTTGGCAGTAGCTTTGCGTAACGGAGTGAAAGTAACAAATTTTGAAGTGAGCTCAACAGCGACAAAAATGTAGCAAAAACCTCTGTTAGTTCTCGGAATCGGACCAAAAATATCTACTGCGGCCATGTGTCTTAACTTAACAGGTATAATGGGATATAAAGGAGGAATATGTGAAGTGGTGTCTGATTTAGCTTTCTGGCAAATTTTACAAGACGCTAAAACTCGTCGTATACGTTTCTCCATGTTGGCAAAATAACAGTTCTGTCTCAGTATAAGAAAACATTTTCGTGCTCCGTAATGTGCGTAACTTAAATGAGTGTACCAAATTAATTTGTTAACCAGTTCGTCAGGAATGCATAATAACCAATTGTTGCTGTCAGGATGAGAGCGGCGAAACAGAATGTCATTGCGTACAGTGTAGTGGTTCCTAATCGTAACATTATTCTTATCTTGCCAAAGCTGTTTAATTTCTTTCCACACGTTGTCTTTATTTTGCTCTTTTGCTATGTCCTGTAATGACGATGAAATAAAGTTTTCAAATGCAACTTGCTGAATGTACATGACACTGAAATTTGTTTTGCAGAAGTTGGTTGCTACGTCTTGCTGATTGTTGCCGAGAGAACGCGATAGTGCGTCTGCTATAACATTTTGTGTGCCGGGAATGTGAACTATTGTAAAATTAAATTCCTGTAAATAAAGTTTCCATCTGCTTAATCTGTCGTGAGTAAATTTAGCTGAAAGCAAAAATTGTATTGCTCTGTGGTCTGTGTAGACGGTGGTATGTCTACCATAAAGAAAGTGCCGAAATCTCGTAAAAGCCCATACAACACATAATGTTTCAAGTTCTGTAACGGAGTAATTTCGTTCAGTAGGTGACAAAATGCGACTTGCAAATGCGATGTTTTTAATTACTGTAGAGCCATCTTCTTCTATTTCCTGGAAAATGTGTACGCCTAAAGCGGTGTTGGAACTGTCGGTAGCAATGGAAAAATTTCTAGTAAGATCTGGGTGCGATAAAAGTGGTGCATTCAACAAAGCATGTTTCAGGTTCATGAATTCAGAGTGTGCTTGCTTATCCCAAGACCAAATACTGTTTTTACCTGTTAATTGGCATAGTCTAGGCGTGTCTAAAGCAGAATGATGAATAAATTTACGAAAAAAGTTAATTAAGCCCAAAAAACTGCGTAATTGCTTCTTCGTCGTAGGAACAGTAATGTCACGTAGAGCTTGAAGTTTTTCCGGATCAGGTGCAATGCCTTCTGCTGAAATTACGTGTCCAAGAAATTTTATAGAAGTTTTGCCAAAGTGCGATTTACTGAGGTTAACTGTGAGTCCTTGTGCATGAAAAGTTTGTAACAGTTGTTCAAGAATCATATTGTGTTCAGACCAGTTAGCTTCTGCGATAAGAATATCGTCTACATACGTCGTAATTCTGTCTTTAAGTTCTGTCGGAAGTATTGTGTTCAAACCGCGAATAAAAGCTGCAGAAGAAATAGTTAAGCCGAACGGTAGTTTGCAAAATTGATAACAGTCGCCGAAACAGAGAAAAGCTGTATATTTTCTACAATTCGGATGAAGTTGAATTTGCCAAAATCCCGATTTCAAATCTAATGTGGAATAAATAGCTGTACCGTGAAATTTCTGTAAAAGTTCCTCTAATGTCTGTGGTCGATCTGTTTCATTAATTATAATGTCATTAATGTGACGTGAATCAAGTACAAGGCGAAGTGAGCCATCTTTTTTCTTAACAATATGTAGCGGGTTTATGTACGGACTAACTGCTGGTTCTATAATTCCTTGGTCGAGCATATCCTGCAATTCTTTTTTAACCTGTTCTCTGTGAATGTATGGAATAGGATAATGCTTTGCTTTAAATGTGTCGTGCGGTTTGACTTGAAATTCATACATAAAGCCGGACATAGTACCAGGAATGTTGTCAAAAACTGGAGCTTGCTGTAAAAGAATTTTGTGTAATTGCGTTCGTTCGTCGTCTGTAATTGCACTACTCTCTTTAACTTTATCGGAAATCATTTGTATTACGTCGTAGTCCATTTCGTCTGGAGTATTATAGTTGTGTACGTACGTATCCGTTAACAATGTGGGATTACAGTCTATGTCACGTGTTGCGGAAATGACCTCTGTGCGGTTAATTGTTTGTTCTTCCGCAGATAATGAGTGCTGAAATTCTAAAGCAAGTTGTACATTTTCATCCTTTAACATTAAATAAGAATCCTGAAAATCAATGACTGCTTCGTGTTGTACCAGAAAATTCGTGCCTAAAATAACGTCTGTTGTCAATAAAGGAACAATCCAAAAATTAGAGTGAAACGTGTGACCTGCGATACAAAATGATAAATGTGTCTGTAATTTAACGTCTACTCCTTTACTCGATACTGCTCCTTTCACTTTTGTTTTGCCTAAAGGTAATGTCGGATAAGTATTCTCTTTGTTGCACTCATTAAAAGTCTCCTCATTTATTACTGATATAGGTGATCCGGAATCAATTACTGCTGAGAATTTCGATGAACCAATTTTAATTTCGATAACAGGATGTGAAATGGTTTTCTGAATAACTGGTCTTTCCTGTAAAAGAGTGTCTCTGATGTCGTCAAAAGTAATTACATTTTCGTGAACAACATTTTGCGTGTCTAAGGTAGTGCTTGTATTATTGCAAGATGCGTCCTGTACATTATCTAGTCAGATTCTATCTGACGTGTTATTATTATTAGGAGGATTCTGTGGCATTTCGACTATTTGAACTGTCCTATTACTTCTTCCAGACGTGTTCCGCTCTGGATGGTACCTACTGTCGGGTTCATTCATGAGAATATGTTCTTGCGTATGATTTTGCTGTTGGTATGACCGACTGTTGTTAGATGTTCGCTGAAAATTGTCTTCATTATTTTTACGTCTGTCGTAATAGTCATTCCTATACGGTGCATTACGATAGGAATTGAAATACTGTCTTCTTTGTACGTAGTTGTTTCCTTGCTGACGTACGTTACTATTTGTTGGACCAGGGACTATGCGTCCACGCGGCGAAACATTAAAGCCTGGTTGACCTTGTGTATTCCATTGTTGGTTAGGTATCCTAACCGGCTGGTTTTGATGTTGTTGTTGTGAAACACCTCTATTGTTACTAAAGTGTTGTTCCTGTTGCTGAAAATTTTGACGGTATTGATAATTAGAATTTTGCCTGTTATTAAATTTCTGGTAGTTATCGTTCCTAAAGCGTCTGTTATCTTTCCGATTGAAATTACGTCCCTGATCATAATTGCAGTACTGTTGTTGACCTTGGTTGTTACTCGAAAAGTTTTTGTTTACAAAAGAATAATCGGATTGCTGTACTTCCAAGAGCTGTAAAAGATCTCTGAATGCTGAAATGTTTTCTTTTTGCTGGCCCGTTAGAAGTGACACTCGTAATGACCGTGGTAATTTAGAGATGCATAGTTGTATAAGTGCGGATTCACTGTACGGTTCACTTAGGTACTGGTTTTGTTGTACCATGTGCTCAAAGAATTGCGTTACACTGGGAAAATTTGAGTTTTCATAGTTTGGCAAACTAATTAGTTGATCTTTAATTCCGCGCTGTGTCGTCTTCGACCAGTACGCTGACAGAAAAGCATTCTGAAATTCCTCTACCGAGTAACACTGTCTCGCGATCGGTCTCATACGAGTTGCCGGTTCGCCTTCCAAAAAGCTGCAAATAAATTCAAGTTTGTGTGTTACAGGCCAAGTCGGTGGAAGAGCAAAGCTAAACTGTTGAATCCAATCCAGTGGGTGAATCTGCGTTCTATCGTTTTTAAATATATTGAACTTTCTTACTGACAGAAAATGTTTATAGTCGAAATTATCATCTCTGTGTAATGAAACAGGTTCAGGATCGTAAGAGAATCTATTGAACTGCGGTTGATCGGAATCTAAGTCCCGTACTCTCTGTAGATTACCCAAATTATACGCGCTGCGTGAGTCTGACACATGTTCATAAAGTGGCGTCTGTTGTGGTATGTTATTAACTGACATGTTTTTCATCTCTGTTACTTCTTGTTGTAAATTTGATAACTTCCGACGTAACGTGTTGTTAGATGAATCGATTTCATTAATTGTCTGCTGTAAATTTTGAAATTCAGGTGTTTGGATAAAAGAAACCGGTGCAGTATCGTCTGATTTATTGTCATTAGTATTTTCGATAACATCAATACGACTGGCCAATTCATCACATTTTTCAGTCAGTATTTTAACCTGATCATCGGTTTTAGAATCAGACGCATTAATCTGTTTTTGCAACTTGCGCGTAGTTTCGCTCAGTTTTTTAACATCAGCTTTGATGACATCGCAATCCTGTGTTAGATTTAGTTGTTCGAATCTATCTGTCACTGTTTGAATATTTACTGTGTGTGTATCTGTTTTTGCTTTAAGATCAGAAATTTCATCCCGTAATTCCGCGTTCAATTGTTCTATGGTATTAATTTTGTCGGACACTGTAGTAATATTATTGTCTACATACGTCTTCGCTTTCGCGAATATTTTACGTTTGTCCTCTTGTCTCTGTGCAGTGATTGTTTCCATGACTTGTCGTTTTACTTTGTTTTGATCTTGAATAAATCTGCGGAAACGCGTATCACTGTTCCGTATGTGCTGACTAAAGCGCTCGTTAATCTGAGTGTTCTGCTGTTCGAATTTCGCGTCTATCTTTGCGTCCATAGTGCGCGAAAGTTCTACCGTCATTGCTTTAAACTCGTCCCGTAATTGTGCAGCTTTTTCAGAGCATTGTTTAGCGACTCCGCTAATTTCGTCTCTGAGTGTTTCTGTTGCGACTGTTTGCATTTCTCTTAATTCTTGCGCAACAGATTTAATTTCTTCGCTATTTTTTTGTGAACACGCCTCAATTTCCGCGCGCAACTGTTCCTTAGTGTCATGACACTGCGCGGCAACAGCTTTAATTTGTTCACTAAGCTGCCTCGAATTGTCGTCAAATTTTTCATTTTGTTGTCTGAGCTGTTCACTAAGTTGTTTGATATCTTCGGCATTATTGTCAAGTTTTTCATTTAAGTGTTGTTTGAGTTTTTCATTATCTTGTTTGATATCTACACCAAGATCGTTCTTAAACTGTAGCATTATTGTCATAAATTGATCCAAACTTAAAGTAGCTGTTGCATTCTCAGTACTGTTTAATGGTGTACCTGCAGTTGTCGCGCTTTGTGTGACCATTTGGTCATTTTGCAACTTACAAAAAGGATTATCAGTCGGATGTACACTGTCAGACATTATTTCGGAATTAAATGGATCCGTCATACTCTCACTACACTGATCATTTTCATTCGAAAAATTTGTCTGTACATTACTTGGATTTTCTAAATCGGGTGTGTTAAACTCGGCAGCGCTCATTACCATAGAGCATTCTGCGTCATCAATTGTCGTCAAGTTAACAGACGAGACAATTGAGTTCGTTTGTTCATCATTAAGGTGAAAGTCATCTTTAGTGGTTGGAATGCACTGATTGTTAGTGAACGCAGGATTGTCATCATTACGTTGCGTATCACACTTACTATCGGTCACGTTGTTTAAGTCGGTAATTTCATTCACAATACTTCGCGATACACTATTCACAGTCTTTCGCGGCATTTTTACAATAGTCAAAATTTTTCACAAAACAAATCAACACAATGCAAAAGCAACACACAAATACAACAAAGCAACAAATTGCCGTTGACCTGTAGAGAGAAAGTCACAAGATTAATAAAAGCGTAGCGCCAAATCCTAATTATACTTAAGCAAATAAGAGCAGATACCTGACTGTTGTTCAAAAGACTCTCAACGAAATACGATCCTGGACTGGGTGTCGCCAAGTGTAACCTCCCCACCGCAATTTTTAAAAGAAAGAAAAGGACGATACTAATTAGAAATGCTGATGGACATGGCTCTATGAGTAACCTGCCCACAATCAAATGTACTGACAATGGCAACAAATGTGAAATTCGCAATCTGACTCAATTATAAATCCTTCAAAAAATTAAAGTCCATTCAGTGACAAGAAAATTCAATTAAACCGAAATATCGGTCTTTGGCCCTGTGTAAAAACAATCAGAATTAAAGTCTTACCTCAGAATAAATGGATGTCACATATCTGCTCTTGTTGTTGCGCACCACTTGGAGGAACTGCATTGCAAATAATAATATTCTCCTTTTTTTTTGTAATTCTAGTGAAATTTTTCTTCAAAAAGAAGTGGAATGAAATGGGAAGTGCAACGAGATCTTTAGTTCAATAAAAAATTAAACTTTTGAGAAAATGCTTTTGAAATAAAAAATTATTATTGGGAGACTTGTTGGAGAATAATTACAATAAATAAAATTTTTCATTATCTAATGATTATATTAATTAACAGTATACCTTATTCCTCATCTTGACCAGTGTTGCCGACCGCCTACATCACACAACCGCACTGGGCTGCTACTACTGACCGACCGCTCTGCATGACGACTACAGACTCAGTACTGCTCTCAACTAGACAGAGCTACAGACTCGCAACGACTGACTGACTGCTACTGACTGAGAACCGCTCGCAACACTCGCGCGGTCAAGCGCATACTCTCTGGTCACAGATGCTACAATGCCTCGCCATCGCTGCTATGTTACATACGTGTTTCACCATTGAAGATCCCCTGCAGAAATACTGATCCATGAACCCACTGTAGCCCCATAATTGCGACAGCGCTACCGGTGCAGGAATTTGTACACTCACCTTTCTACACTACTGGCCATTAAAATTGCTACATCAAGAAGAAATGCTGATGATAAACGGGTATTCATTAGACAAATATATTATACTAGAACTGACATGTGATTACATTTTCATGCAATTTGGATGCATAGATCCTGAGAAATCAGTACCCAGAACAACCACCTCTGGCCGTAATAATGGCCTAGATACGCCTGGGCATTGAGTCAAACAGAGCTTGGATGGCGTGTACAGGTACAGCTTCAACACGGTACCACAGTTCATCGAGAGTAGTGACTGGCGTATTGTGACGAGCCAGTTGCTCGGCCACCATTGACCAGACGTTTTCTGTTGGTGAGAGATCTGGAGAAACTGCTGGTCAGAGCAGCAGTCGAACATTTACTGTATCCGGAAAGGCCCGTACAGGACCTGCAACATGCGGTCGTGCGTTATCCTGCTGAAATGTAGGGTTTCGCAGTGATCGAATGAAGGGTAGAGCCACGGGTCATAACACATCTGAAATGGAACGTCCACTGCTCAAAGTGCCGTCAATGCGAACAAGAAGTGACCGAGACGTGTAACCAATGGCACTCCATACCATCATGCCGGGTGATACGCCAGTATGGCGATGACGAATACACGCTTCCGATGTGCCTTCACCGCGATGTCGCCAAACACGGATGCAACCATCATGATGCTGTAAACAGAACCTGGATTCATTCGAAAAAATGACGTTTTGCTATTCGTGCACCCATGGTCTCTGAGCTGATAGTCCATGCTGCTGCAAACGTCGTCGAACTGTTCGTGCAGATGGTTGTTGTCTTGCAAACGTCCCCATCTGTTGACTCAGGGATCGAGACGTGGCTGCACGATCCGTTACAGCCATGAGAATAAGATGCCTGTCATACCGACTGCTAGTGATACGAGGCCGTTGGGATCCAGCACGGCGTTCCGTATTACCCTCCTGAACCCACACATTCCATATTCTGCTAACAGTGATTGGATCATTGGATCTCGATCAACGCGAGGAGCAATGTGGCGATACGATAAACCGCAATCGCGATAGGCTACAATCCGACCTTTATCAAAGTCGGAAACGTGATGGTACGCATTTCTCCTCCTTACACGAGGCATCACAACAACGTTTCACCAGGTAACGCCGGTGAACTGCTGTTTCTGTATGAGAAATCGGTTGGAAACGTTCCTCGTGTCAGCACATCGTAGGTGTCGCCACCGGCGCCAACCTCGTGTGAATGCTCTGAAAAGCTAATCATTTGCATATCACAGCATCTTCTTCCTGATGGTTAAATTTTGCGTCTGTAGCACGTCATCTTCGTGGTGTAGCAATTTTAATGGCCAGTAGCGTATTTCCCTCGGGCCGGCCTGCCCCACACAGTTGTGGCTCCTGCAATGTTGGAATGTGCGACCATTCGCACCCAAAATCAAACACCTTCCTGCGCAAGTGGAATCATACACGTTTGCGCACCCGAGAGGAGTCCACAAACTTTCATTGGGCTGTTATTCCTCATCCAACCTACAGCCCTCATATCGCACTTTCCGACTTCCGTTTGGCGCAATGAACGACGCAGTCCACGGGAAGCAGTGCGTGGATGATGAAAAGTTCAGTGATGCTGCAAGATGTTGCCTTTAATGTCGACCAGCAGAATGGTAAGATGGGGGCAGACATGTCCTCCCAGTAATGTGGAATAAGGCTGTCGCACTGAACGGAGATTGTTCAGAAATAGCTTTTTGTAGCCAAATAAGTGGAGATAAATATGGTGTATTGTAGCCCTGAATAAAACCTACCTGCATTCAGAAAAAAAGTTGTATTACTAATTGAACACCCCTCGTGTTTTATTTCCTCGTGGAATACAGCAAAAATGTATAGGGAACATGGAAAGCATTGGTCGCTAAATATTTCTAGGCTTTGTAGGTAGCGAATATTCAATATTGTAATTCATCTACATCAATTCTCCGCAAGCTACGTGATCCGTGTGCGGAAGGTACTGCTGTACTATTCTCAATTTTCTCCCATACTGTTCCATTGACGTATGGCATACAGGAGAAAAGTTTAACTCCGCATAAGAGCAGAGTTTTTCTAGTTTTAATGTTGTGGTCACTCAGCGAGGCGTGACAGTCCACCTTTTCAGCCTTTCTCAGGCAGCATTTTACTGGAAGAGCTCCAGGTTAGCGTGACATTTGTCTGCAACATACATATAGTCCAAGTGATTCTAAATGCCAACGGCTACGTTGTCCAGTTTCTTAATTGCAATCCCTTAGCGCTTTAATTTCCTGGAACTCTGCGACTGATATAGCAAGGCGGTGCTTACTATAATTTTTCTAGAACTCAGCGAGATATGATTGATTTTTTCTTTTTTTAGGAGCGAAAGTCATTGCGAAATATGGAAAAATGTTCTGAGAGATACTTGTTACTAGTTATTTCCTTCGTAAATTAATCAGTTCAGCATATGCGAGAATTTTATACCAATACATACGGAGTTACATGTCAATGAGCCTACCTCAAATTTTGATCTACCTTAGGTAGATTTTAGGAAAATAATTTAGTTATAAGATCTAAATGTCTAGATTGTAATAGAGTGCAAGAACAATACACTTGTTTCTTTTGCGGTGACGTCTTTGCCTGCTATGCTTATTACTGGAAAAAAAGAAGGAATATTAGTTTAGCGCAGTCATTAGAGATGGAGCAAATGCATGGATTACGAAAGGTAAGGGAAGAAAATCGGCTGTGCCTTTTCGAAGGAACCGTCACGGCAATTGCTTTACGCAATTAAGGGAGACCAAGGAAAACCGAAATATGGATGGCGGAATGGGGATTTGAACCATCGTCCTCCCGAATGCGAGTCCATTATGCTTATTACTATCCCAATGTTCTTTCTTCGCCAAGTTGTGCCTCACAACACTGGGGGCCGCACAAACACCCAAATACACTCACTCAGTATCACTTAAATAACAATTTTACAAATCTCTGAACTGAACTGTGTAACTTGTCAAAAATGGTTCAAATGGCTCTGAGCACTATAGGAATTAACTTCTGAGGTCATCAGTCCCCTAGAACGTAGAACTACTTAAACCTAACCAACCTAACGACATGACACACATTCATGCCCGAGGCAGGATTCGAACCTGCGACCGTAGCGGTCGCGCGGTTCCAAACTGTAGCGCCTAGAACCGCTCGGCCATCCCGGTCGGCTGTCACCAATCAACCATACGTAAATGAATTTGCTAAATATGAGAGTGGATTCTCCATACAAGAAATAAAAATAAGTCTTGACATAATCGTATTTTCGGAACTTTCGTTTTAGAATTGGAAAAAGCAATATTGTACTAAGTTTTCAAGTCCCATAAATATAATGTCGTACAATTTCAAGCATCCCAAATCGGATATCGAAAGGATTCTCAGGCTATAACGAAACTTTATTGAAGTGTCTCTGCTTCAGGTAGTCAAATGTGTTAGACGGCGCCACTGACAATAATACAAAGCACTGAGGTCAGGCAGATGTGCGCGCGATGGAGGTGGTTCATCTGTTATGGTATGTATCGCCCAGAGCATCAGCTGACTTCTTCTGAGTGGGTACAAAAGCCTCTTTAATTTAAAGAACGTCAAGCTGTCGTTTAAATGAGTATTTTGTTAAGCATTTCTGTCCAGTTTGGAGCATGTGCTTATAGTGTACGTATAAACATACTAGCACACCATAATTAAATGGAATTCAAAAAATATAAAAATCTCTACAGCTAAACGGGATGTAGCTTTTTATCAAAACAAAAGTGTGATTACTTGCAAAGCTATGAGTGTAAGTAAACACACTATATTTCTGGTTACACATGACATCAGAAACGGTTGTGGAGAATTTTATAGTCTTTAGCTACGTTAAATTCTGATGTGTTGTTATGAAAGGCGCACTTCAAACTGAGTACTCACTCGATATTGGCAGCTAGTACTTCATAGAGTAATTTAAGCTAACAGCCTGGTGTCGATCTTTGAAATATTTCTGTACATATTGAAGAATGTGACTGTATTTTGGGGGAGTGCTACCGCGCATACATTTATTTACAAGGACTTACTCCGTCATAACTCTGGAAATGCAACAAATTACTCTAAACTGCTTCTCGTCACTAGCCTGAACCCTGTCATGTGGATATTCACCCGTGTCGATGTTCTGGTAGTGAAAAATTTTCTTTCCCAGCAGTTCATTCTGAGAGATTCAGCAACTGTAGTGATATTTAAAACAGATAAGACGGGTTGTTTACGCAATTGCTTGCACCTAAAAATGATCCAGAGTGATGGCAACACATCAGGTAATCAAAAACTGCAACAGGGGCTGAAGCATAATTGAGAATCGTGTTTTCTCATTTGTAAAAAAGACGGAAGATACGGGCAATAGACTCGCAATTTGAGTGAAAAGAACCACCACGTTCTCCCACGGTCTTTCATCGGTAAGCCACTGACCCAAGCTGAAATGTAAGACGATGCGTGTATGTGAACTGTCCTTGAACGAACGTTCATACGATATGTCATGTTCTGGTACTTGAATTTGCTTCAAAAGCTTGCAGAATGCATTCTTACTGATGAGTTCTGAGAATAATGTCGATCTGCTGCAACTCATTGCTTGTGTTGTTGTGGATCCAGTGTTAGCAACGCTATAATAAAGGGCAGTAAATGGTTGCATGACTCGGCTGTATTCTGTTTGGAGGCACCTTTCCAAATAACGATGCAACCTCACAACCCTTCACACGGTCTTACATGAAATTCAACGGAGACTATCCACCAATGACTTAACCTGTCGCAGTAAAATGGGACACCTGAAAGGCGCTAGCTACTTCAGCACACGTGGTCCGTTGAGGAACGAATGAAATCGAAAATGCACACAAGTGTAAAATGTAAAATTATCTTCATAGACCGAAGATACAATTAATGCGTCAGTAGATTAATCTGAGTCTGTAATACCACTCGATAAACTAATAAAATGAGCTTTAATTTGCGGTTAGAAACGTCAGTTGCTCGTATTTCACCTCGTGATACATAGAATGAAAATGTTCGTTTACAGTTAAAAAAGTAGGAATTTGGAGGTAAGTTAATATGGAAATCTTTTCTTGAATGTAACTAATCTATCCCCAGACTTAATAGAAATATTCAATATAACCCTTGTATCCTCCTCCAGGAGAAAATAAATTTCATCCTCACTTACGGCCCTGACGCTGCGACGAAGACGAACTTTTCGCAGCATTGATTCTCACTGGAGTGTAGCTCCACAGCAACATAGATGAGCTTATGTTGGAATAAAATTTGATGCAGAGGAGTCAGTCGTGAATTCTATGCGCAAGTCGACCCAGTGGACGAGGTTGCGATCTGGCAGCTAAGTTCAAAAAATGGTGCCTGGATTACGGTCGATGTCCGGTACCCAATCTAAATACGTCACCAGTGATCACCAAAGATAGCACTCAGCTCAGATGATGTGGAACTATTTTCTATCAATGAAGACACTAATGACGTGTCGCTACATATATCTTTCGGTAACTACGGCAAGATTCAATCACTCTAGGTGAATTTATGTGGTTGAATAAACCGTGAAATGTTAATGTTCTGTACAATGTGCAATGTTAAATAAAATAGTAAAAATAGTACGCTTTATGCACATTGACTGAATTATTAATCTTAAGTAAATGAGGAAGACGAAATAGATTGGCGTACAAACGAGCATACGTTCTAAGAATGTTAATAATTGATTAACGTAAAAAGCATCATCAATCATAAAGGTACTACAGGTGATTTTAGCGTTCCATATGAATGCTAAGATTGCATTATGAGGTCCGCAGTCACTGCTGAAACGAAACCAGACACCGGTACACTTTTCGCTGCTCTGCCACAAATACAATTACACAATCTCAACCACGCGCACTGAAGTTGTAATCTTACTAAGTCCTTCAACACAGGAACCTTGACAGAGCTGACAGAACAATGATCCAAGGTCCCGTATGAATCCAAACTTCGCTACTACAAGAGAAGATTTTCGTATCAAGGGTAAGGAGTCAGTGGAACAGTGAGGCAACATAATAAAACATATCCGGCCTGAGAAAAAAAGCGGATGTATCAGTTCCTAAGAGTCACAGACAAGCCACGAAGTTCAAACTGAAATAAATGAATCGTTGGGAGTATGCTACATTTAATCACGAGACAGTGGGCCGCATTTGATTACACTGCGTTACAATTTACTATTTTCGTCGCCGCCCCGACTTAGACATTTATCGTAGCGTTGTACCAACTTTCCATTACCCTCGTCGTAGAAGGCAGCCACTTGTGCTTTCCTTCAATTGTCACGAAGAAAGAAACGCATGGTAGATATGTGGGATGCACGACATCAGGCGAAATTTCTCGCCAGACCATCATAATTGATGGGAGACACTATTTTCTAGGTACTTTTAGGTGCTCACTGTGTGCTTAGGATTGAAAAGAGGAACGTGCTGCGATCTCTACGCTCGTCTACAGCTCGTTGTGTGTGCCAAAACGTTGTCTTGATAGCCAGAAATGAAACTCAGGACAAGCCGATTACGGACTGCGTTGTGGGATATCAAACACTTCCCATCGATAACGCTGCAGGAGCATCTCAATAGCCCTCGCAGACCCCAAAGCATACATTCTCGGATAATGGATTCCTTCTTTGGAACTGGGCTGTTCACAGTCTTCACAAAGTGTCGTTGCTGGATATTTAACGTGTGACATTTATATTCTGGTTAACTTTAAGTGCGCTACAACTAATATTAATGACCAATCAGCACCATTAGCTGCACACCGATTAAAGTCAGGAGAAGAAAAAGCTTCCCTGACGGCGAAAGCTCTGCACCAACATTAAAGTTCGCCCCGATAGCTGAGTGGTCAGCGTGACGGATTGCCGTCCTACGGGCCCGGGTTCGATTCCAAGCTGTTTTGTTGTCTTCATCATCTTTTCATCCCCATCCGGGGCGCAGGTCGCCCAATGTGACGTCGAATGTAATAAGACCTGCACCATGGCGGCCGGACCTGCCCCGCAAGGGGCCTCCAGGCCAATGACGCCAAATGCTCATTTTTATTTTACCAACATCAAAAAACTGAGCAAGGAACGTAGCAGAGGAAGTGCCTCGTTTAAAGCAGGCTGACTGGTAATATTAACAGTGTGGTAAATGCTCGCACCGTTCTAATTACGTTAATGTACAAGAAAAGGTTACAAAATTGTTAAGGCTTTCGTGGCCAGTTGTTGACAAATTGCCTATTGCCTTCTGTTTTGGATTCTTTAGCCGCCGTTTGTCTGATGATTTTTCTGACATTACGCCATCACAAGCGGCAGGCATTGTGAAAACTTCACTCTACATTGCTGATGGAGTCAAGCTCGCGGCCGCAGACTATGTGTATGAGTATCTGACGCGCCAGCGTCCGAGGGCTTCTCCACGTTTATTTCCGGTGCGGTTCTCCTCTTGCTACCTGCGACGGTCGTTCGCTGCAGCTTGGGAAGCCACCATCCGTTTACCTTCAGGCTTTCTTCTTTCCTGCTGAAGCTATTCCCGTGTTTTTGTATTTCTATAGGTTCTTTAAACAGGCGGGTGTGATAGTTTTTTACAGCCAAAACTTCCGTGTCGGCGAATTTTACTAAGTGATCGGTCTAACACAGTGCGTGCTCTGCCATGGCCGATATCTCCACTTGCCTCAATCTGCAATGTCGCTTATGTTCTTTGATTCTGCTGTTGATTGATCGTCCAATCATTTCGATATAAACATTTCCGCGTTTGCATAGTATGCGGTATATTCCCGACATTGCAAGTGGGTCCCTTTTTTTCTTTGCCGATCTACGACAGTCTTGATCTTCTTTGTCGGTTGGAAAATAGTCTTTACGCCCTGTTTGCGCAATATACGGCCGATTCTGTCCGTCACTCTGAGAATGTATGGCAGAAAGGCCAATAGAGAAACCAACTGGGGCAACGTCTGCAAAACGCAATGTAAGCAAACTGGTTACAGTTCAGTGACAAGAAGTGGGGAGCGGACGTTTGGACTTAAATCACACGCAGCGTCCTTGTGCATACCAGTGTACAGGTTGTGGCAAATGATATCCCGAACGTTCATTCCCCTGTCTGCTGTGATAGTGTTATACTAGAATTTAGTAGAGGTAATGTTCGTGAAAACCGAAAAGGCATGCAAGACGATTGGTTTCTCTATTGCTCGTGCAATAAACAGTGCATAATAACGTGACAATTGGGCGTAAGTATAATAACAATGGTCAGTGACAAATTTATTTGTGATCTTCAATGACTGGAGAAACACCTGAAGGATAAATTTATGCCATCACTTTACTTCGGTCCAAATTCGTCCCAGGGACGACGGGACACATTTAGCCCAGAGACGACGTCGACTACTGAGTCCAATGCAGCCAAAGCACCTACCAAAAATAACATGATGTCGCATTTTATTCAGTTTCTTCGAGTATGGAATATTTTTGATTAACTAGCAGCGTTTTTGACACACCTAGAGCTTCTGCTTTACGATAGGTGTGCTAAACATGATTTGGGTCGTGGCCTACTGGAGATGTCTGCTTGTCGTCCGATATGGCTGCCGTGTTTGGCTCTGTACGACACGTAATCTCCATAATCCTCTTGTATGGTCCATAAACCTCGCCCTGAATCGATAAGATAACCTATTCACGCGCTTTTTCTCGACATATGAGAATTCCCACGACCTGAGAATAGGTTAAAGTCATTTTACTTCCCATCAGGAAATAATTAGACTATCAATGTTGTACAAACGATATACTTATACTTTTGGCAAGTATTCGAGGCGTCGGTAATGTAAATAAGTGGCTCCGCAAATCGGAAACTTTTGTGCATGTAACTGCTTGTTTCGAAACTGGAACCTTCGGTTCAATTAGAGGGGTCAACTATTAGATCCACGACTTGTATTGAGTTTAGGGGCATTTTTCGTTGTTATATTACCAATGCATTAAATGAATAATCTCGTTGAACGTTTTACTGTCAGTATTAGACCAGAAACATACACATGGAAGTACCACATGTGGCACATATTATGCGTCGACCTGCGCGCGTTATGGTGCCCACCTTTAGCTTAAGCAGATTATTTTGACGTAGTTGGTCATGACACGATTTTTAAAGCGTCGGGCGAACGATGCGTTATAATGACGACACGTGTTACAATTCAGTATGCACTTCACAGAGATGGTCAGTTTTCTGTACGGTTTAGTTCGTCATAAAAGAAATAGGAGTGTCTCAGAGACATTGCGATTCTGTGTGCATGAAAATCCCGTACACTGTATTCTGACTGAACCATACTAACGCGGCAATAGAAGTGCTAACAAGATAGAAAATAAGTTTACCACAAAATTATGAAAATAAATGTTAAATGCATTGTTACACTCATGCATATATGTGGATATGATTTGTGTGTTAGAATCGGGAGTCATATTTTATGCAGGCTAAATTTTTGGAAGGTAATGGACGCTTTCTTACCGACATTTTATGTATTCATGTTAATTGTAATACGTTATTATTAAAGGAAACAAATTTCATAATTGAGTCAGCGACCATTCAGTATCCTTTTTGTGTATTTAGCTGCCTCCATCTCTTAATATACGTCTCTAATTATAAGTTTCACATTAGTGTCTCAAAAATCCGTATCTTTGTACTCCTCATAATTACTCTGTTCCGACAGATGTTGTCGGCTTCTCCATAGCCACTCACCCTAGCGTGATCCATCTTATTGCGTCTTCAAAACTTCCGCGTCGCAGATGGTTGACCCAAGATAGATGACAGAATGAGCATCTTCCAATACGTTAAAATGACCTGTTAGTTGGACCTCTGTTCCTCGATCAGGTTATCAAGAGTTCTGACTTGCTGAGACTGTTGTCTAATCTTTAACATACAGTTAGGTCCTTTACTTTTGTTATTAGCTCAGAAAGATCACCTTCGCTGCTGGCTAAAATCACGTTGTCGTCGTTAAATCGGTGGTTGTTAATAGTTCTTCGACCACTTGAGATGCGTGTAGTACAACCATCAACAGCTTTCCTAATGGCATGTTCGGCTAAATGTTATACGATTGGAGGAATAGGACACGGCACTGTCTGACGCCTTCTGATATACTGAAGGTGTCAGAAGCGCCAGGATTTCTGATCAGAACAGTCAAGTGTGGTAAGACGCCTAAATCTGCAAACACCTGCTCCAGTTGTTCCCATACGATACAGTGGAAGGGTTACCGACAGGCAAGGAAGCAGATAAAAAAAAAAAAAAAAAAACCCAGAGCTCCCGTGATTTCTCAGTTATATGTCGTATGTTTAGAATTTGTTCACGATTTCATTTTTCTTCAACAAAACCTGCTTGTATGTGGATATATGAGGCTTCTGATACTGCTTCAAGATGTAAAGAAAACTTTTTCTTCCGCGGGACATGAGAGCAGCAGTTCTGTAGTTGAAGCAATTCCTGACGGACGCTTTCTTGTGCAGAGCGATGAAGTTAGGCTTCGACCAGTCATCTAGCCACTCTTCATTTTCCCACAACGTTTTACAAAATAAATGCAGCACATCAGTGCGTTGCCACCACATTTCTTGGAGCATTTCCGCAGATATACCACCTGGAACATGGGATTTATAGTTTTTTAGGTGTTGATTTACGTACTCTGTTTCATTGGGTAAGACTGTAAGCCCTAATGTCAACTATGTGATGAAAAGTATCCTAACACCTGGCTGAAAATTACTTACAAGTTCGTGGTGCCCTCCATGGGTAATGTTGGAATTCAATATGGTGTTGGCCCACCCTTAACCTTGATAACAGCTTCCACTCTCGCAGGTATATGTTCAATCAGGTTCTGGAAGGTTTCTTGGGGAATGGCAACCCATTCTTCACGGAGTGCTGCACTGAGGAGTGGTACCGATGTTGGTCGGTGAGGCCTGGCACGAAGTCGGCGTTTCAAAACATCCCAATGGTGTTCTGTGGGGTTCAGGTGAGGACTTTGTGCAGGCTGGTCCTTTACAGTGATGTTATTGTCGCGTAACTATGCCACAGACATTATGAACAGGTGCTCGATCGTCTTGAGAAGCAATCGCCATCCCCGAATTGCTCCGAATTTTATTGTTGGCGCTATACACGCTGGCAGACGACGTTCATCGGACATTGGCCATACCCACACCCTGCCATCGGATTGCCACATTGGGTACCGTGATTCGTCACTCATTTCCACTGTTCAGTCGTCCAATGTTTACGCTCCTTACACCAAGCGAGGCTCGTTTGGCATTTACCGACGTGATGTGTCGTTTAAGCGCAGCTGCTCGACCATGAAATCCAAGTTTTCTCACTTCCCGCCTAACTGTCATAGTAGTTGCGGTGGATCCTGATGCAATTTGGAATTCCTGTGTGATGATGTGGATAGATGTCAGCCTTTTACACATTACGACCCTCTACAACTGTCGGCGATCTCTGTCAGTCAACAGACGAGATCGGCCTGTACGCTTGTGTGCTGTACGTGTCCCTTCACGTTTCCACTTCACTATCACATCGGAAACAGTGGACCTAGGGATTTTTAGGAGTTTAGAAATGTCGCCTACAGACGTATGACACAAGTGACACCCAATCACCTGACCATGTTAGAAGTCTGTGAGTTCCGCGGAGCGGAAACAGTGGACCTAGGGATTTTTAGGAGTTTAGAAATGTCGCCTACAGACGTATGACACATGTGACACCCAATCACCTGACCATGTTAGAAGTCTGTGAGTTCCGCGGAGCGCCCCATTCTGTTTCTCGTGATGTCTAATGACTACTGAGGTCGCAGGCACTGAGTACCTGACAGTAGGTGGCAGCACAATGCAGCTAATATGAAAAACGTATGTTTTTGGGGATGTCCGGATACTTTTGATCACATACTGTAAGTTGCTCAACTGTCTGATTGTCCTTACTGTTGTTAATTCTGGAATTCATATTATCACATTAACTATGTCTAAATTTCCGCTTAATTAAGTCCCAATGTTGACTGATTGTGTTCGTGGTACAGTCAAAATTCTCGCTTAATTACGTTACACTTCGATTCTTATATTCACAAATTTACTATTTTTTATTATTTAGTGATCACTCTCGGTCAACAATGCAACATAATGACACTGAAATTTCGGTATAAATGACCTAAAAATAAAACAGTTCTCTCTTTGAGATTCGTTTACACTGTTTTCATTCGTTACTACGTACAGTGTAAGGTGGTCATGTCATTGTATGCTATCGATGTGCACGTCAGAGCCTGAGCAAGTTCCGTTACTGTTAAAACAATCTTTGGTCTTGTTGTGTCCTAGCCTTAGCCTCTGCGCAGTCTGATACATTCTTTGCTGAAGTGTAATACGTAATGGGCGTATTCAGTAGTGCTGTGTTGACCTGCGGTGGCATCTGTTAGACGAAGAAGGATTTATTGGAAAGGATATTAAGGGAGAATATAATGTATACAGGGTGAGTCACCTAACATTACCGCTGGATATATTTCGTAAACCACATCAAATATTGACGAATCGATTCCACAGACCGAACGTGAGGAGAGGGGCTAATGTAATTGGTTAATACAAACCATTAAAAAATGCACGGAAATATGTTTTTTAGCACAAACCTACGTTTTTTTAAATGGAACCCTGACATCTGAACACATAAACAAATACGTAATCAGTGCAGTTTGTTGCATTGTAAAATGTTAATTACATCCGGAGATATTGTAACCTAAAGTTGGCGCTTGAGTACCACTCCTCCGCTGTTCGATCGTGTGTATCGGAGAGCACCGAATTACGTAGGGATCCAAAGGGAACGGTGATGGACCTTAGGTACAGAAGAGACTGGAACAGCACATTACGTCCACATGCTAACACCTTTTTATTGGTCTTTTTCACTGACGCACATGTACATTACCATGAGGGGTGAGGTACACGTACACACGTGGTTTCCGTTTTCAATTACGGAGTGGAATAAAGTGTGTCCCGACATGTCAGGCCAATAGATGTTCAATGTGGTGGCCATCATTTGCTGCACACAATTGCAATCTCTGGCGTGATGAATGTCGTACACGCCGCAGTACATCTAGTGTAATGTCGCCGCAGGCTGCCACAATACGTTGGTTCACATCCTCTGGGGTTGTAGGCACATCACGGTACACATTCTCCTTTAACGTACCCCACAGAAAGAAGTCCAGAGGTGTAAGATCAGGAGAACGGGCTGGCCATTTTATGCGTCCTCCGCGTCCTATGAAACGCCCGTCGAACATCCTGTCAAGGGTCAGCCTAGTGTTAATTGCGTAATGTGCAGGTGCACCATCATGCTGATACCACATACGTCGACGCGCTTCCAGTGGGACGTTTTCGAGCAACGTTGGCAGATCATTCTGTAGAAACGCGATGTATGTTGCAGCTGTTTGGCCCCCTGCAATGAAGTGAGGACCAATGAGGTGGTCGCCAATGATTCCGCACCATACATTTACAGTCCACGGTCGCTGTCGCTCTACCTGTCTGAGCCGGCGAGGATTGTCCACGGTCCAGTAATGCATGTTCCGTAGATTCACTGCCCCGTGGTTTGTGAAACCCGCTTCATCGGTAAACAGGTAGAACTGCAACGCATTCTCTGTTAATGCCCAGTGACAGAATTGCACTCGATGATTAAAGTCATCACCATGTAATTGCTGATGTACCGACACATGAAACGGGTGAAAGCGGTGACGATGCAGTATGCGCATGACACTACTTTGACTCAGTCCACCGGCTCTCGCAATGTCCCGTGTACTCATGTGTCGGTTCATGGCAACAGCAGCTAACACACCAACTGCGCCCGCTTCTCCTGTGACGGGCCTGTTACGGACCCGTTTGCGTGCTACGACCATACCTGTTGCATACAGTTGGCGGTAGATGTTTTGCAATGTGCGGCACGTTGGATGCTCTCTGTCCGGGTACCGTTGTGCATACACCCTGCAGGCTTCAGCTGCATTTCGTCGACACTCGCCATTAATGAGTATTATCTCCGCCTTTTCAGAGTTCGAGTACACCATGGTCACAGTTCCTACAACGCCGCACTATCACAGACGTCTGGTAACACGGTGTACTACAATTGGTCTGCGTGTGGAGACGAATGCAGAATAACAATAGCAGCAAGCGCTACATGCGGACACTGCGACAGCTAGACCAAACCACAACAGTGCACTACAGCCACACTCGTAAACACGGTCGTCATCGTAAACATGTCCCAGCAGATGCTGCTCGCCGACCGTGGCCCGTGTTTGTTACAACACGCAACTGGACGTCGGAGGTTTCAAGCGTCACCTTTAGGTTACAATATCTCCGGATGTAATTGACATTTTACAATGCAACAAACGGCACTGATTACGTATTTGTTTATATGTTCAGATGTGCTAACAAAACTAACAGGGTTCCATTTAAAAAAAACGTAGGTTTGTGTTAAAAAACATACTTCCGTGCATTTTTTTATGGTTTGTATTAAACAATTACACTAGCCCCTCTCCTCACGTTCGGTCTGTGGAATCGGTTCGTCAGTATTTGATGTGGTTTACGAAATATATCCAGCGGTAACGTTAGGTGACTCACCCTGTATATTCGAAAGCGAAGAGAATATAAATTTTGAATAATGTTACTTTTTGAAGAGAAGCAGTTCGAGGTTAGACTACAGCACTGCGCACCTAATTTTTGGAAATGATTATTGGCAGTTAGTCAGCTTTGTTCACTTGATCAGAGCTGAGAGAAAGACCACCTCGCTACTCTGAGTCATCTATTAACATATTAACTGATTAAGCTGTTTGATTTTTGAGGAAATTTTCTGTTAACATCGTACCCTTCTAAAATCATTGTCCACTTTGTTACGCATAGCACTGTTCGCACCTGTGTTACGTGTGAATATCACGCGAAGTTTTACTCTACCTTTTTCGGATACATACTTCATTCTAAAATCGGTTTCTTGGAATATCATTTCATAGGGATAGCTGCTGACACCAGCTGACTGTTTATCATTACACATTACGACATTGCACCATGTTGTATGAAACAGTTTGAATGTAGTTATGGGTCGTGCGGTAGCGTTCTCACTTCCCACGCCCGGGTTCCCGGGTTCGATTCCCGGCGGGGTCAGGGATTTTCTCTGCCTCGTGATGGCTGGGTGTTGTGTGTTGTCCTTAGGTTAGTTAGGTTTAAGTAGTTCTAAGTTCTAGGGGACTGATGACCATAGATGTTAAGTCCCATAGTGCTCAGAGCCATTTGAACCATTTTTTTAATGTAGTTATGAAATTTTATTTACAAATAGAAATCCATCTTATCCTCTGCCTACTTGCTGTTGTGCTTTCGAGAAACCTACAACAACGTTGTCAAGGCTCGAGGTAAATGAAAATTGTGAATGCGATCAGATAATTGTTTTAGTCTCACCTCAAACTACTTGCGCATTTAATATAAAGACAAGTTGCATTCAGATCATTTACAGTTCAGTCCAAATTAAGTTATGTTTAGTCAAAGTTTAGCGTAAGAGTGTGAGTAGGATCACAGTTTTTTGAAGACATAATATGTAGATTTTGATATACCTGGAGTTAAATTTGGGCTAAATTTCATAAGGAAAGAAATGGGGAGATTACAACAGTTGTAGTTAAATATGTCCTTTCTCTCGTCGTTTTTTTAATTGGGTGCCACAACCCCAAGGTGGGTGAAAACGCCGACAACTAATATGAACAACAACTAATGCAATCCAAACTTGCTGGTTCGAAACCAAAAATGGCGCTATTTATGTACATAAATAACATTATTAACAGTGGCAGTTTGCTGTTTTCTTCTTTGTAAGAATCAACTTCTATTTTGTATACAGCCACGGCCTCAAATGTTATTTTTAGCCATAACATCATCCTTCCAATGACTTTGAAATGTGACAAGAATCAAAGGACGTGTTACCAGCATGTGTGCAAGTTTGATTAGGGCTGAATGGTTGGTTTCTGGGCATTGGTAATAATAGGTAATTTTGTGTCACCCAATGCAACTCTTACGAACAGCACGCCACTTCGGCGGCTTGTGTGCTCCAAATCAACCTCCTCTGTCCAATTGGGGAAAGAGGGTCTACAGATTAACGTGGAATCCAAACCACTTGCCGTCCCTGGCAACCTCTCATAGTTAACATAAAAACTGGGGAGCGCGATGTAGATGAATTTCGGCTACTTTTGAAGCAAAATAACATATGAGGAACGAAGCAATGAGGATCTAAAAAGCAAATTAGCGCAGAGAAGGAGGGTATTCCTGGCCGAGATGCGTCGCCTGGCGTCAAACATAGGCCGTATTCTAAGGAAAATATTTCTGAGAATACGTTATTGCAGAATCTGTGACGTTCAGAAGTACGGTGCAATGAACAAAGGAACAGGTACTGTGACGACTACAGATATTATGAAATACATGAATTATATAAGAAGTAGGCAACCATCAGCTGGTATAATGGGATGACGACAGTGAAAATTTGTGCCGGACTGAGGCTCGAACCCTTATTTCCCGCTCTTCTCAAGCGGAAGCCATATCACTAGGCTATCCGAACACGACTCACAGTGAGACCCAAACTGCCATATGTCATCAGCCATGTGTCTACGACCTACACGCAGTCATTATGCAAATTCTCGTTCAGGGCACACATTTTAATTAAAAGACGCTAGCCGGGTGTCGGCAGATAGATTCGATATCTCAGTGCCTGTGTTGTTCAGAAGCACAAACATGGACATGCGTGCGGGCAAGCGACCTTCAGTTCAAACGTCTCCCCTGTATGCGAATATGCGTAATGAATGTACGAGTGCTGGTGTAGACATATGGTTGACAACATATGGAGGTTTGAACCTGGCCACGAGTTGTTCTGGGACATCCTAACGGTAAGACGACCGCTCGCGATAAGCGAAAAATCCGGGTTCGAGTCTCAGTCCATCACCAATGTTCATTGTCGTCATCCCCTTATGCAGTTGATGGTAGCCCACGTTCGCAGCTACGAATACACTTCGTGTATGAGGACGTACCTTTGGAGCAAACCACTGTATTGTAGTGAATCATGGACTGTGGGAAAACCGGAAACGAAGAGACCTGAAGAGTTTGAGATGTGATGCCATGGAAGGATGTTCAAAACTTGGTGGAGGAAGTTATCCCTAGAATCGGCGAAGAAAAGAACGTATGGGAAGCTCTGAAAAGAGGGAAGGACAAGGTGGTAGGACGTTTGTTAAAACATAGTGGGATAGTTTTCATTCTACTATAGGGAGCTGTAGAGTGTAAAAGCAGTAGAGAAAGTCAGATATTGGAATATATTGCCTCAAATGGCTCTGAGCACTATGCGACTTAACTTCTGAGGTCATCAGTCGCCTAGAACTTATAACTAATTAAACCTAACTAACCTAAGGAAATCACACACATCCATGCCCCGAGGTAGGATTCGAACCTGCGACCGTAGCGGTCGTTCGGCTCCTACTGTAGCGCCTAGAGCCGCACGGCCACTCCGGCCGGCTTGGAATATATTAAAGAAATAATTAGGGAACCCAGCGTGAAAAGACTATTAAGTGATAAAGAGTTTGGCTTAAGGGGAAAATTCGTGGCGGGCAGCATCGAACCACTCAGCAGAATGAGCCCAAAAGAGGAAAAAAATTACCGTTACGCATGCACAGTTGTCTTGAATAAGTTGGCAAAAGTGAAACGTCAAACATTAACAAGCTGATGGATACTACGCAAACGAGGTATCTGAGAAATCTAGTTTAAAAGTATAAAGGATTTCAGTACTTTGCATCTTCCAGCTGTCATATATTATAGAAGAACATTTTTAATTGTTTGTACTAAGGCTGTTACTTACTTATTGACTAAGCTGTTTTCGAGTTTTACCCATTATGACACGATATCGACTACAGAGACGAAATCTTATGAATGAGTGTGTCGAATGTAAATAACAAAGCTATCAGTAATAATATGGTCCAGATTGTAACTACTCGCGTGTTGGTGTGGACAGTTCTATTTATGTCATCACCTTGTAGACGTAGCTGAGATCTGCATTACAACCTGTCAGAATAATAGTTACGCTATACTGTGATACGTCATTTTATGAGTAAAAGACATATAGGTCTTTGTTGTGGATTGGCAGGAGAGCCAACCCGTATTAATAGAGGAAGCCGAAAGGCACGCGTTTTAGCTCACGCAGGCTGGCGTGAGGTCTGGAACAGGACAGGGAAATTAGACTTTAGAAAAAACGGACGTAGCTGGTGGAATACTTAACTTTAATCCATTAATGGTGAACGTCGGTCTGACGGTACATGAATTACAAGATCAATAGCAACTGATAATGGCGCCTTGCTAGGTCGTAGCAAATATAGCTGAAGGCTATGCTAACTATCGTCTCGGCAAATGAGAGCGTATTTTGTCAGTGAACCATCGCTAGCAAAGTCGGTTGTACAACTGGGGCGAGTGCTAGGAAGTGTCTCTAGACCTGCCGTGTGGCGGCGCTCGGTCTGCAATCACTGATAGTGGCGACACGCGGGTCCGACATACACTAACGGACCGCGGCCGATTTAAAGGCTACCACCTAGCAAGTGTGGCGTCTGGCTGTGACACCAGTCTTAATTGCGGTGCCATCATTATCCAGCACGATATGTTCCATGTGACAACGATATTTCATACATAATGGAGAAGTGTTATCGTCCGAGTTCACTGTGTGTCTCAATGGCTTACTTTTCGTGCGCGTTATCGTAAATTTGACAGATATTGATGCAAAGAATTTTATTGTATGGTGTTATATAATTTCTGAAATATTTAATTTACTCCACGATTACCTTTGACTTTGTTCAGTGTGACAAGCAATGTCCCATCAATTTATAGACGCATAATAAAAGTTTTACTTTATTTCGGCGTTCCGACAGTATTGTCCAGATGTCATTAACTGGATTCAGTGAATAGTTTACAGCTGCGTATTTGTGGAGTGTTTTAATGTATGGTGAAATGCAATTCTTTTCCTGGCTTAGGTGCTCCTGACACACATTGTCACCAGACGTAAACGCTCTGCAAACTGCTAGAAAAATACAGTGCCTGGTGCCGCATCTAAACAATCGATTCTGCAAAATGACACTGGACCAATTCAGCTCAAAGTGGTATAGTATATATAGATAGGCTCTGGTAGGTTACTTACCGCTTCTTGCGGTACCACGCTACACTATTATCCCCCGAAATTATTCTGTACGATCGACTAAAATGAGAAACTACCACGATGTGCCACTGGTGTCCAGTTGAAATCGGAAATGGGTCACGTGACGACCATCGCTCGATGTGTGGTGCGATCTATGTCTTGACAGCCGAATTTACGAAGGCGTTGTTGAGGCTTCGATCGCAGCTAGATATATGTGACAAACTATCCTATAAATATAACTGCTGCTCGTTTCATTAGCTGCAATTTAAACTGTGCTGTTAGGTTGCTGCCCAATAAGAGCCTCGAAAATCGCGACATATTCGGAAGTAAATATTCAAATTTTGGTAACAGGCCAGAATGTAAATCTCATTGCTGCTCATTCCACTCACAGGAATTTAAGCTGCACTCTTATATTCCTGCCTACCCAGACCCTTAGAAATCGCGACGTCCTGGAGAAAAACGGTCAAATATATGGTGACAGGAAAGAATAAAGTGGCACTGCCGATTATTACACTCGCAGCGATTTCATCATTCGTTTTTTAATCACACTGAAGTCACGAAATCGAAGAAACTCATTCCGGATAGAACACGCTCTTAACTCTTATAAGTCAATAACATCGAATATTGCTGAAAAGACTTCTGTTGCATGAATAAGAAGGTAAAAAATTAGCATGTAGAAGGACACAAACATACTTCCTTCGACTTTGCAACCGAGCGTCTTTAACCTCATAATCACAGCGATCGTAGGCAATTTCGAGTATGATAGTTATTGATCTAAGAATCTCTGAAGGACTTTTAGAGCTGATGTATCTTTAACTGACATTCAATTATAACGAATCGTATCTAGAGTGACATTTTTGTGATAAATCTTCAATGCGTTGATGCCTTGATACCGAATACTGTCATAACAAGCAAGTCATAGTACAGAAACAACGAAATAAGATTAATCGTCTCAAAAGTAACGAGCGCGTTGTGTCAAGTGACTGAGTCCCGATTTCAGCCGAACGCCAGCCGAAAGCTGTTGGAGATTTCTCGTTTTAGTCACCCGTCATTCTGTGGTTGTCTCGAAAGCTACACGGTACCTATGCGAACTTGTGAGAAAAACAGTTGCCGAAGTTTTTTTCCGAAATAATACTTAACTTTTGCGCAGCATAGAACTGAATGCACTTCAGCAACAAAACTAAAAATGCATCTTACTTCAAGTGAACACTGTTATAAATATTATTAGTAAGTGGATTTGTGCTATTGTGTTATACACCAGCACATTAAGGCCTCTCACGTATTTAACTTGTAAGTGCATATGCGAATTTATTATTAGGTTGTTGCAGAAGTTTGTAGCGTCATCTTACAAGTTTAACAAACACAATAGATACACACAACAGTGACTTTAGTCACCAATAATATATTCCCCTCTACCATTTACAACAGTCTGCCAACACAGGCGTAGCTTTCTGATTCTGCGACAGTAGAGATGACTTGATTTTGAAGCGAAGAACTCGGCGAGCCACGTTCGGAGTGCATTTTCATCCGGAAAGGAAGTCCGTTAAAGACTGTTCGATAGAGAGCCGAAAATCTGAATGTCTAAGGGCGCGAGATCAGATGAAGAAAGGGGCTGCGGAATGACTTCCCAACTCGACTCCTCTATAGAGTTTTTGTCAATCTAGAGCAATGCAGACGGGTGTTATCGTGGAGTACCATCACTTCATGAAGTCTTCCTAATCGTTGTTATTGAACTGCGTCTGAAAGAGGTCTCAGTTGTTGACAATACATATCAGAAGTGATTGTCACACCTCGGGGAAGCAATTAGTAGTACACCACAACGTAGGTATTCCACCATATATATATAATATTATCTTTTGTGGTTGCGTGCATGTCTTAGTACTGAGAGTTGCAAATTTTTTCGGGCTCAGTTATCCCTTTCTTTTTCTTGTTGTTGTTGTTCTGGTCTTCAGTCCACAGACTGGTTTGATGCAGCTCTCCATACTACTCTATCCTGTGCAAGCTTCTTCATCTCCCAGTACCTACTGCATCCTACATCCTTCTGAATCTGCTTAGTGTATTCCTCTCTTGGTCTCCCTCTTCGATTTTTACCCTCCACGCTGCCTTCCAATACTAAAATGGTGATCCCTTGAAGCCTCAGAACATGTCCTACCAACCGATCCCTTCTGCTAGTCAAGGTGTGCCACAAATTTCTCTTCTCCTTCATTCTATTCAATACTTCCTCATTAGTTACGTGATCTACCCATCTAATCTTCAGCATTCTTCTGTAGCACCACATTTCTAAAGCTTCTATTCTCTTCTTGTTCAAACTATTTATCGTCAACGTTTCACTTCCATACATGGCCACACTCCATATACTTCCAGAAACGGCTTCCTGGCACTTAAATCTATACTCGATGTTAACAGATTTCTCTTCAGAAACTCTTTCCTTTCCATTGCCAGTCTCCTTTTTATATCCTCTCTACTTCGACCATGATCCGTTATTTTGCTCCCCAAATGGCAAAACTCATTTACTACTTTAAGCGTCTCATTTCCTAATCTAATACTCTCATCATCAGCCGATTTAATTCTGCTACATTCCATTATCCTCGTTTTGCTTTTGTTGATGTTCCTCTTATATCCACCTTTCAAGACACTGTCCATTCCGTTCAGCTGCTCATCCAGGTCCTTTGTTGTCTGTGACAGAATTACAATGTCATCGGCGAACCTCAAAGTTTTTATTTCTTCTCCATGGATTTTAATTCCTACTCCCAATTTTTCTTTTGTTTCCTTGTTTGCTTCCCTTTTCCTTATGTTAACATAAAGACGCAATTGCTCGCCACAAGTAACGACACGGGATAGTTATGGTCGGTGTTATTAACGAATCAGTTGATGACGAGCAAACAGAGATACACATAGAGCCGCCCACTGATATTTGTTACTTTGGCTTAGAGCGTGGGGCACCCATACACCCGATTTTTGAGACTTTCTCATTGCCTGCATGTGTCGACGGTCATGGAGTGATCGCAATTAATCACTTCTGCAAGTTCTCGAGTGCACTGATGTGCATCATCCAAGATTAATGCGTTTAAACGATCTTCACCAAACCCCGAAGGTCTTCCCGAACGTGGAGAGTCACTAACGTCCAAACGACCCCCTAAAAAATGAGAAAATCTTTTTCTTGTCGTGTTCTGTCCAACGGCATTATCGCCATACAGGGTGCAAATCTTGTGGCTGCCTCCGCTGCTGTCACTACTCTACTGACCTCAAACTGAAGAAAATGTCAGAAATTCCTCCAGTTGGCACTCCATTTCTGAGCGTCCACAGCTCCACTCACTATCTCCAAATGACTATATCTGAACTCAAATAGGAACAGTAAACTACAAATAAAAAGTGACAATCAGTAACTAAACCTATAGCAATCGCAACACCAACCGGCAAAATAAACGCGCTACTTACTTACGCATCAGCCTAATATTTTACAATATATTTCGTAATTTCCTTACGCACAGTCGTCTACCGTGCCCCATTGGGTAGATTTCCTAAAGCGGAGGGGTAGTTCAGTGTGCTTCTCTTTGGTTGCGGTGTTGCCTCTCTACGTTGTTGTGTCTCTGAGTCAGCTCCCTACACACACAGACATGCAGCCAACAGAAGCTAATATTAATAAAAGCACGGGCGAATTTATGAGCGTTCGTGGTTCAAGTAGACTATAATAAAACAGCAAGTAGGGCCAGTGACAGCACGCGCCTCTGTGTGGCGGGGAAGATAAGATAGGGCCCCTCTCGCTGCACTCGAGTGCCGATAGGGCACTCCCGATTTCCGTAGATAATGCGTCGCCTGTCCGGATGTGCTGACGTATTGGCCTCCATGAGGGTCAGGTGCAACACCGGCCATGTCCGGAATAAATACGTCCAATATTCTGCGTCGTCGTGTGCGACCCCCTGTTGGAGTACTCCTTCCGGTAACATCGTCATCGTTAGCAATGTGCGATATGTCTATTTCAGACTGTGTTACACCTGTTTTCCTACTTGTTCATCGATGAGCGGTGAAGTGGTCCTGTTGAATTTGTGTCACAATCCCTCAGGTTGTTGCTCATCCATTTCCCAACATCATTTCTTGCAGGAATGCTAGCCACACTAAAACGTAGCTCAGTCGGTAAGAGCTGTACCCCTGACAGGCAAGACTCCAGGTTCGAGTCCTAGTCCACCACAAAGCTTCAACCTGACAGGAATTTTGATTTCATTTTACTGATTGAATTCTTCTCAATTTTTCAGCGTGAACAGATAAGCTGTACAATTTTGTGCACGGACGGTCATAACTCCCTTCCTTATTTGTCTTTCAGCCTACGCAAGGATGAAATTATCAAGACAACGTTCCGTTGTTACAAAACAGAATGAGGACTCCTGTGAATTGTTTCCAGTTTTTCAACGCTAGTGTTGGCCAAGGGCCGGCCAGAGTGGCCGAGCGGTTCTAGGCGCTACAGTCTGGAACTGCGCGACCGCTACGGGCGCAGGTTCGAACCCTGCCTCGAGCTTGGATGTGTGTGACGTCCGTAGGTTAGTTACGGTTAAGTAGTTCTCAGTTGTAGGGGATTGATGACCTCAGAGCCATTTGAACCATTTTTGTTGGCCAAGGGAGCAGTATACCTCTGGAGTCCAGTTTATTATTGGTAGCGAAAAGTAACGCCTTCCCCCCTTTGGCGGTTCGTTAATGCCGACCAGATTGTTTTTTTTATTTTATTTTCTTACGAGGGCGACTCCCATAATCTGATACTACACATCCATCTACCCTCAGCTCACGGCCAAGTAAGTGGGGCTTTTCCGGTAGTACTGTTATGAGTGAGTATCAATGAGTTTGTTTCGATAGCTACAGTATCGTAGTCGACATCAAGTGCATGCTAATCATATCGGTATAGTAACAGACTTCACGTGTTGAGTTAAATTATAAACTTTCACTATTAGTTATAAGAGGATTAATGTTCGAGGCCCTCCATCCTCGGATGGATTCAGGAAATGTCTGCTGCAGCCGGTCGTCATTTTATCTTTTATCTTGAAGCTGTTACAATAGCCTGCTTCCTGTGGTAATTGTTATATATTATTAGATACAACTGATATGAGTTATATTTGTCTATATAATAAAGTCACCTTTTACCCGATAAAAATATCCATCACTGACAAAACGCAACACTGATAGTTCTGTTACTCTTCGAAATCTGCGGCGATTGTAACAAGTTGTACTATTGCAGTCAGCTTAAAAGTAACAGGATATCTTTCCCTTCATTCTTCAGTTAATGGTAAATACAACAGGCTCAGTGATGCAAATATGAAAATTAGTATTTACAGTATTACTGAAAAGAGTACTGGTATGCAGTTAGTGAAGACCTAATCTTCGATTAAGATATGAAGGTTTTAAAACAGTAGTGGAAATAAAATACACTTGAGTACAGAGGGAATATTGAGGTAAATGAGTTTCTTAAAGCTGCTTATATGAATAAATCTGAGTTGGCTATGGTGGGCGGGGAAAGAAGAGTGATGAATTAGATTGATGTCGTGGTAGGGTACTGGAATCATTATTAGGAGCAAGAGCAGAGGAAAAAAAATTGTTCAAATGGCTCTGAGCACTATGGGACTTAACATCTGAGGTCATCAGCCCCCTATACTTAGTACTAATTAAACCTAACCTAAGGACATCACACACATCCATGCCCGAGGCAGGATTCGAACCTACGACCGTAGCAGCAGCGCGGTTCCAGACTGAAACGCGTAGAACAGCTCGGCCACAGCGGCCGGCGAAATTTAGTTCATCCAAGAAAGAACTGGCTTACAAAGCACTTGTTCTGGTACATTGACCTGGTTAGGTTGAGAGGAAAACAAAAAAAGACGCCATCCAACGAGGAGCACCCCGTCTCGTCACTGTATCGTTTAGCCGGCGCAAGAGGTTTACGAAAATGCTCTGCGAACTTCGTGGCACACGCTACAAGAGACGCGTTGTGGATCACGGGGGGGGGGGGGGGGGGGGGGGGGTTTACTGTTGAAATTCTGAAACAGCACGTTGCACGAAACATGGGGCAACATCTTATTTATTGCCATGTCTCGCGAAATGACCACAACGAAAAAAAAGGGGAAATAAGAGCGAATACGGAGGCTTAGCGTCAATCATTCCTCCCACGTCTCAGTAGTGAAAGGAACAACAAAGGGGCGCCACTGTAAGCTGACATGTGGAGCACATAATAATGTAGATGTGTATGTAGACTATGGGTGGAGTATGAGGAGAGGTCTTGCTGAATAGGACGTTCCCAACCGTTGGTCGCGTAAGAAGACGCACTGTTTGAGGTTTCTTGTTGTGTAAAACTATTTATGTTACCAGTACCTGTCAGTTACCAAATACATTATTTATAATAGGTGTTACTATAAAGAGCATTAATCAGTTAAGACAATGAGGAACTCATCTTCATCACTTCGTCAGCTCTGTACCCCACACTACTTGCTATCTGCTGCTCACCTTCTCTCATTTGCCTTTGCTATTTTGGACTTACTGTTTTAATGGTCGTGCTTTTCTCTAGAAATATATACAGCCTGAAGCGACGAATGAAAATATGTACAAAAGCCGAGATTCGTGCAGTGGTAGTCCGTGAAGTTGTGCAAAGGCACTGTGCCTGGGTGGCGTAGTGGTTAGCACCTCAGCCTAGTAAGCGGGAGACCCAGGTTCGAATGCTGGCCTTAGTACAAATTTTCATTCGTCGCTTCAGGCTGCATATATGCATCATGGCTGACTGAGACTTTAAAAAGAAACTGGAACCGTATAGTTTCATTTGATTTACCTGTAAAGCTGTTCAGTTACTCTCTATACTCACTTAATCATCTCAGTAACAATACTATCTGCTGTTACGTTGTCAAGAATGAGGGTATTTTCAAAGCACTGGAGATTTCATTTCGTGAAAGTAGAGTTCAGTTCGGTCACTTTTACTGCGGAAGCAAAGATCGCTCGCTTCAGAAGTGACGGCAGTCGGTTTTATATTTGTAACGAGGCAGAAGGTACTGGCATCAAATGAGGTCATCCTGAGTGGAACACGAGAGTTGCCACTGACCTCAAAGTCTACTCTTTTTTTAACCCGGTATCATGATTGATTAAATGGAAACGTCGATGGTGAAAAGATGAAACGAGGCCATCGTATGTTGAACTGGGAATTTACAGAAAGGGTATCAACCAAATTAGGAAAATAGAAGTAATAAAGAAGCGGCAGATATGTAGCTTGGTGGAAGAAATGAAACCTCCTGACTGATATGGAGAAGGACAATTTCGAATGACAAAAACAATGCTTGGCTTGCAGAAGAGGATGGAGAAGGACGTACTTGACACTAACAACAAAGCAACCAGTGCAGCCCTTGCCTTCGGCATATTTGACTGTCAGAGTTGGCGTACTACTCACATTGGTTTGTGTTTTCGTTGAACTTCTCGGCATATTAATAGCTCTTACGTTTAAGATGTTCGTATAATCGAGAATTCTGTTTAAGAAAGTGTTGTGCTTGACACATATTTATTCCCCGTGTCATCCTAGAAATCGCCTTCCAAGGTGCGTGCACGATTGCTCAAACGCTGTATAAATACAACACTCTCGAAGGCATCACTCCACTTAAAAGATATAAATGTCGCATGGCACTATTGGTTGGGAAATCCTGCGGGTCGGTTTAGTTGCCTGTTGGAAAGGGCGTCCTTTCTCCACGGATGCCACCTCCATCTCTTGTTGATATTTGAGTTTTGTGCCGTTTGTGTATCGGTGGATTGTACTACCCGACCACGATATTGCTGCACTGGGGCATCAGTAGCCATTATCGGAAACATTTAATGTAACAGTAGTCAAATCCACTGGTGACTAACGAAAACTGTGAATGCTTTCAGGACAGTCGTGCATATCAAGTAGTCAAGGTCTCCTCCTTCGTGAAATATCAAGATGAAAACACACGAGAAGCCGACCGAAGTGCCCTCACTCCGAGTGTAGTTATATTGTGGTCGACTATTAGATGAGTATAATGGATGTATGCACTGTGTAGTGTTACGTTTGTATTGTGTGATGGTGATGAGAGAAGGTAGAGGGTGAAATCCAGAGCCAGCACATAGCCTACTTCTCTCGAATAACACCATGGCGGCCACCGAACTTAACGTCATCATCCTATGGCCTGATCACCATCAACAATGTCACATGTCCACACTTTATGAAACACTGCGGAGATGTTCGGGATTTTATCCCAGGCGTTGGAGCCAAACTGGTGTTCAGAGACTTTACGGCAGCTCTTCTCCCCTTGGCCGGCCGAAGTGGCCGAGCGGTTCTAGGCGCTTCAGTCTGGAACCGCGCGACCGCTACGGTCGCAGGTTCGAATCCTGCCTCGGCCATGGATGTGTGTGATGTCCTTAGGTTAGTTAGGTTTAAGTAGTTCTGAGTTCTAGGGGACTGATGACCTCCGATGTTAAGTCCCATTGTGCTCAGAGACTTTGAACCATTTCCCCCCCCCCCCCCTTGCCCGTCACATACTAGTATTAAAAATTTCATTCATGACCAGGATCCGAAACGGCGCATGTCCGAGCAGAGCGACACAGCAAAGGCTGTGCTTATATATATGTATATGACACGTCCTGGCTGATTAAAACTGTGTGCCGAACTGAGACTCGAGGTCGGCACCTTTGCCTTTCGTGGGCAAGTGCTCTACCAATTTTTTTAAGGAGTAGAAGAAATGGCCTCGAGGGCAAAGTGGGCAGGGGTCATAGTACGAGACCTGGCCACGATGTCTCCGTCACCAAAACATGAAACTGGGAAGCAGCAAAGGGCTTGACCGTGGTAGTGCGCCTACTGAGCAACCCAAGCACGACTGACGACCCGTCCTCAAAGCTTTACTTCCGCCAGTTCCTCGTCTCCTACCTTCAAACTTCAAAGAAGCTCTCCAGTGAAAACTTGCAGAACTAACACTCCTGGAGGAAAGGATATTTCAGAGACATGACTTTGACACAGCCGGGGGGATCCAGCAGTGCCAGTTCTGCATGTTTCGCAGGAGAGCTTCTGTGAAGTCTGGAAGGTAGCAGACGAGGTACTGGCGGAAGTAAAGCTGTGAGGAGCGGTCGTGAGTCGTGCTTGGGTAGCTCAGTTGGCTGGCGGCACGGTAGCTCAGCGTGTTCGGTCAGAAAGCTGGCTGGTCTATGTAATCAAAAAAAAAAAAACATGAGTGAGAAGATCAACAACGAACTTCACCGGGTGTCATATGACGTCCACTATGACCAAATACAACCAACAATAACAAACAAAAAATGTTGGTATAGCTCTTGCCCGCTAAAGGCAAAGGTCCCGAGTTCGAATCTTGGTTTGGCACACATTTTTAATCGGCCAGGAAGTTTCATATCAGCGCACACTCAGTTCCAGAACGACAACCTCTTTATGAAATATATGTACCTGTTTAACGAAGACTGAAAAGCTGGTGGTCTGACCGAAACTCAATCCTGCAACCTCTCGGTTTCTCGCTTTACCGCTTTTTAAATACATCTTAACGTAGAAATGAAGTGCGTTACAAGCAGTCATCCGCATCTAATTCCCAGGAGCACACGGTGATGCATCGTAGATCTTAATAAACTTAATCAATCACTCCAATGGGGCGGCACCCCAATTTTGGATGCCCACCGTTTATCGGAGCCTCGCGTGTGTCCTTTTAGCCGTTAACCATTTTCCATAGGCCTCGCAAACATTATCCAATCACATCTGACGCCAACTGGAGGGGATCAGTCATCTTCACAGTGTTACACTATGCCAACATACATAAAGCCTCTGCTTCGGATGCAGTATCAGCAGTGATTTATTAACAGTCAGTGAATCAGTTGGCCGATGGCAGCGTACGTCTTCATGAAGTTCGGCTCTTTCGGTGCGGACGCAGCTGAACAATAAGGCCATTGTCCGCGATTTCAGTAGTGGGAGCATCGGCAGCAGCCTCTCGGGAGCAGGTGTTTGCCGGACAGTTGCAGGCCACGTCACGCCATTCCAGGCACACTAAGTTTGTTGGTTTCCGGCCCACACGACGACAGCATAGAGCGGCGTGGTGCAGCGTAAGGCACAGAGTTCGCTGGGGAGAGCCCGCCTGCTGAGTGCCGCGGTGTTTACCTGACCTCCTCTGGATTTCCAACACTCTCACTCTCGCACTCATTTGGGCCACTTCCTCCTTCTACTGCCCCCGCTCTTTGAAACAGTTCGCACGTTTTTCCTTAATTCAGCAGGGTATGCGAATGAGGATGCACTAAATGACGATGAACTTGGCTTTAGGAAAGGTTAAGGCACGAGAGAGGCAATTCTGGCTTTGCGGTTGATAATGGAAGCAAGACTAAAGATAAATGAAGACACGTTCATAGGATTTGTCGCCCTGGAAAAAGCGTTCGACAATGTAAAATGGTGCAAGATGTTCGAAACGCGGGGAAAAATAGGGGTAAGCTATAAGGAGAGACGGGTAATATACAAAATGTACAAGTGAAACGTCCCCTTTGAAAAATTAAGAATGACTGTACTGGTAAACTTCTACATTATTTGATTTTCAAACAGCTGAGCAAAACTGAAGGTACTCAGACATTTCTCTCTTTACTCATTCTGATCGTCTCTAAATTGACACACAATATTTTTTAGCGCAACGCAGTCTGACTTTTAATGATCCCTACAAAAGAATGGCCGTGACTAACAATAACCTATATCTTCCATGAATCACTTACCTCACAAAAATCTTCGTTACTCAAACTACTGCAATACAGCGAACGCCAATACTGCCAGATATATAAAAGATTCTAACTACTGAAGGCTCTAACTACAGTTAGGCATAGTTAGAAAATGAAAGATTTTGATAGAAAACAGTGTATTTACCTTAATAGCGTCCAAAAGTATATATATATATATATATATATATATATATATATATATATATATATATATATATACAGGGTGTTTCAAAAATGACCGGTATATTTGAAACAGCAATAAAAACTAAACGAGCAGCGATAGAAATACACCGTTTGTTGCAATATGCTTGGGACAACAGTACATTTTCAGGCAGACAAACTTTCGAAATTACAGTAGTTACAATTTTCAACAACAGATGGCGCTGCAAGTGATGTGAAAGATATAGAAGACAACGCAGTTTGTGGGTGCGCCATTCTGTACGTCGTCTTTCTGCTGTAAGCGTGTGCTGTTCACAACGTGCAAGTGTGCTGTAGACAACATGGTTTACTCCTTAGAACAGAGGATTTTTCTGGTGTTGGAATTCCACCGCCTAGAACACAGTGTTGTTGCAACAAGACAAAGTTTTCAACGGAGGTTTAATGTAACCAAAGGACCGAAAAGCGATACAATAAAGGATCTGTTTGAAAAATTTCAACGGACTGGGAACGTGACGGATGAACGTGCTGGAAAGGTAGGGCGACCGCATACGGCAACCACAGAGGGCAACGCGCAGCTAGTGCAGCAGGTGATCCAACAGCGGCCTCGGGTTTCCGTTCGCCGTGTTGCAGCTGCGGTCCAAATGACGCCAACGTCCACGTATCGTCTCATGCGCCAGAGTTTACACCTCTATCCATACAAAATTCAAACGCGGCAACCCCTCAGCGCCGCTACCATTGCTGCACGAGAGACATTCGCTAACGATATAGTGTACAGGATTGATGACGGCGATATGCATGTGGCAGCATTTGGTTTACTGACGAAGCTTATTTTTACCTGGACGGCTTCGTCAATAAACAGAACTGGCGCATATGGGGAACCGAAAAGCCCCATGTTGCAGTCCCATCGTCCCTGCATCCTCAAAAAGTACTGGTCTGGGCCGCCATTTCTTCCAAAGGAATCATTGGCCCATTTTTCAGATCCGAAACGATTACTGCATCACGCTATCTGGACATTCTTCGTGAATTTGTGGCGGTACAAACTGCCTTAGACGACACTGCGAACACCTCGTGGTTTATGCAAGATGGTGCCCAGCCACATCGCACGGCCGACGTCTTTAATTTCCTGAATGAATATTTCGATGATCGTGTGATTGCTTTGGGCTATCCGAAACATACAGGAGGCGGCGTGGATTGGCCTCCCTATTCGCCAGACATGAACCCCTGTGACTTCTTTCTGTGGGGACACTTGAAAGACCATGTGTACCGCCAGAATCCAGAAACAATTGAACAGCTGAAGGAGTACATCTCATCTGCATGTGAAGCCATTCCGCCAGACACGTTGTCAAAGGTTTCGGGTAATTTCATTCAGAGACTACGCCATATTATTGCTACGCATGGTGGATATGTGGAAAATATCGTACTATAGAGTTTCCCAGACCGCAGCGCCATCTGTTGTTGAAAATTGTAACTACTGTAATTTCGAAAGTTTGTCTGCCTGAAAATGTACTGTTGTCCCAAGCATATTGCAACAAACGGTGTATTTCTATCGCTGCTCGTTTAGTTTTTATTGCCGTTTCAAATATCCCAGTCATTTTTGAAACACCCTGCATATATATATATATATATATATATATATATATATATATAATCAGTTCATGACATCCAGTCTTACAAGTCTCCTTTTTCTGACGGAGACACGTCCAGATCATCCTCTCTCTCCCCACATCCTCCACTGCTGGCGGCTCACCTCCAACTGCCCATCGCTACGCCCTGTTCACATCCAACTGCCCAACACTACACTAGCGAATATTCAACAGTGAGTCCAACCAGCAAAAACTGCACACAGTAAGATCAGTGATTTTCATACAGAGTGCTACGTGGCGTTACCAACATAAAAACCTAAATAGCCTACTTACACAAGAGCCAAGAGGGAATAATAAGAGTGGACGACCAAGAGCGAAATGCTCGGATTAAAAAGGGTGTAAACAGGAATGTAGTCTTTCGTCCCTACTGTTCAATCTGAACATCGAAGAACAATGATGGAAATAAAAAAAGTTTCAGGAGTGCAACTGAAATTAGAGGTGAAAGGATATCAATGATACGATTCGCTCATAACATTACTGTCTTGAGTGAAAGTGAAGGAAATTTACATGATCTGCTGAAGGGAATGAATTATCTAATGAGTACAGAATATGGACTGAGAGTAAATCGAATAACGACGAAAGTAATGACAAGTAGCAGAAATGAGAAAAGCGAAAAACTTAACATCAATATTGATGGTGACGAACTAGATGAAGTTACAAAATTCTGCTACCTAGGCAGCAAAGTAACTAATGACGGACGGAGTAAGGAGGACATCAAAAGGAGAATATCAATAGCAAAAAGGGCATGCTTGGCCAAGAGAAATCTTCTAGTATCAAACATGGGCATTAATTTGAGGAAGAAATTTCAGAGAATGTACCCCATGGAGTACATCACTGTATGGAAGTGAAACATGGACGGTGGAAAAACGAGAACAGAAGGTAATCGATGCAACTGAGATTTGGTGCTACAGACGAATGTTGAAAATTAGGTGGACTGACAAGGTAAGAAATGGGGACGTTCTGCGCAGAATCGGAGAGGAAAGATATAGGAGGAAAACACTGATAACTAGAAGGGACAGGATGATAGGACATCTGTTAAGAGATGAGGACAGTTGGACACGTTTCCACTCATTGACCTAGTTGACCTATAGTGGACGATTTTATATTTAGTCATTATCCATGTTCTGAAAGCTTTTTAAAACACTGGGGCTAGCGTAATTTGTAGCGGATGTTCTCTTCTACGTGTCTGCATTCCAGTTCCGTCTGTTGATCCATGTCTGAACTTCGAAGGCATGCAGTAATTACAAAAAACACTGGAAAGAGCGGGTCAGGTTTTGGAAGAATGAAACAAACCATTCCACATTCGCAGAGCAGTTATAGCATCATAGCCATCATCCTACCAATGCACCACAAGAGATGAAAATAGTCAGAATAAGTAATCACAAAGACGTCTTATCCTAATACAGGAAAACTACCATATCCAGAACACCATTACAGAGAACAAAAATGCGATAAACGACCAGATATAGAACGACACCAAATCTCTGTTAAACCTAATAAAAGAAATGAGTATATAAGAAAGACAATATTAAAAAGTACAAATGCATACATACAAACGCACAACGGAAAAATAAAAGGAAAAATTAAACAAATTAAGAATAATTCTCCACATATCATATGTGCGCACACACACACACACACACACACACACACACACACACACACACACACACACACACAATCACAGATATCTGGACACACGTTTGATAGTTGGCAATAACATCCAAACATGACATGAAGTAAATAAGTGTCCATTTCCTAGTGCTGTACAACCGAAATTTCCAGTGGAAGTAAATAGGGGAAGAGAATTAGAACGGGAGAACCCTTTATAATCTCTCTGCACAACAGCCAATATGTGAAATAAGATAGCGTAAACACAAACATGTACATATTTAAGGCCACTGAAGATGCCTTTCACCTAATAAAGGTTAAGCAAGTGTGACAAGAGAGATTTGATTTATTCTGTTGTAAATAGACGAAACTAAAATAATTAGTAATGTCCTATTACACGCAACTGAGTTCGACAAAGTTTTGGAAGCCTGTTCAAGGAGTTACGAATCCTAAGCGTTTCTTCACAATACGTATCTTCGCTAATGAAATTCATTCTAAATTACCAATCTCAGTTTGAGAAGAATATTGACGATGAAAGCTACAGCAATATAGGAAAAAATTACTTTAGTCTATATTAATAAAGCTGTCAGTGACCCAGATATGTGTTTAATGTGCAGTAACAAATATTTTTGATCATTTTCAATACACCAAATCATTTTACAGACAGCAAAGAAAATTTCAAATCTCTTCTAAAATGGTTTCTTATGGACAACTTTTCTCATTCTATAGGTGACTTTTCAAATGAAAACTGGTAACATGTGAAACTAAAAGAAAACCAAATTTTTTATTGTGTCACTAGCTACTTTAATAATATTCGTTATTTTTCAGTTGAAGACAGTTTGCTATTTAGTAACCCGTAAATGGCTAGTATGTGGAATAATCGTAGATAAGTTGTACGTATGTAGTATGTAAACTGGTCGCTCCGCATCATTTCGACAAAAATGCCGAAAACAACCGACTTTACACACAACGAATTAACTAAGGGCAAATTCTCCAGGGCAGTTCAAACACTGTCAGAAACGCGTACATATGAAATAATCATCAGACAGCATTAAATAAAACACAGTTATGATATCTTCCTGTCGGACAAAGCCGCAAATGTCACATTGCGTCTTCACAAAAGCAGATACTTTCCCGCTACCTAGTATTGTTATCGAGAATTATCACGTCCTGCCGCATACATTGGAGTGCTTTTTAAATATCATGTTACTATGTGCGTGTGTACTCTGAGTACAATTGAATGTAGCAACCAATTATCAACAACTTCTAGATTTGTATTTTGTACTATTGTCCAATAACAACCATTCAGTATATTATGTAGAAACGAATTGAGGGGGTGGGGGGTATGTACCTGAACGTATAATGAACTGTAATTACCATCTTATGGATCACTATCGTTATTTATTTCTAGGTAACTTTCATGCCAGAACAAGTATAACTTTGTGGTGGCTTTGGAATTTATCAGAATCAACACATAGTGAACCTAAGGTACAGCAGACATTTAATATAACAACACTTTTTTTCTATGACAATCCTAATATCTATGGGTTCCAGGTGCCAGTATGATCGGCTAATATATAGTTCACGCAAGTGCACACTATTTCGGTGGAGACTAACTAAATCAGACACAGGATTGTTCATCACAAGGCGACAGGGTCAATTTATCACGTGTGACACTTGAAGTATTTGTGTTGTTTGGTGCTGCAGAAGAAAACGTTAAACTTCAGCCAGAGTGTGATCTAAGAAATGTTTGACTACCAGTAGAGCTATTTTAGATATAGGTGTTTGTAGGGCTTACTATATAGGCAGGACTCAGTTTGGCGAGATACTAATAAGGCAACTGTAAGCAGACAATGCGACATTTCAAAAACAGAAGTGGATAAACAATTTTTAATGTGGAACATGAATTGTTTAGCATATTAAGCGTACCAGATGCAGAATGATGAGAAGAGCGTGGTTAGATAACAGTGACGTCCAGCTGAAATTTAACTATAGCAGAGAGAGCACATTGAAATTATTTGTCACATCAGCACCATAAAAGAACTCGTATCCTTTGTTCTTCGCAGACGGTTCACGTAGATATTAAGCGTAAGGGGCGGTTCTGCAGAGCTCAGAACAAAATATGTCTTTCGCTGTACTCGATCCACACGCTTAAGCACCCTTTAGAGGTCATTTTCCAGCGCTTTATGGTGGAGGAAATTATTAGAGTTACTGACGGCATCGGAGAACGTATAGTTTTCGCGAAATTCTAAAATACACCTTCCACGAACATTACTCCACCAGCTTTCTGTAGATAGGAGCACAATAATCGCCAGTGCAATCCACGAGAACAATGAAACAGCGAGCCACGAACCGTTTCAGATTTCGGACTGCTGCTGTTAACTCGATTTGAAAGTATCGTACTGCAGCTGTTTCGTTATGTCGTTTTTGTATGAGTCCATTCTCAACCGAAATACAGATATAAATAAAATCGCGGCTTTAAGTAGGTTCCACATCAAAAACATATCTTTTGTGTCTGTGGAGTCTCATCTGCTGTGAAAATAAGAGGATTCAGCTTCAGATTTATGGAGATTCGCTTCTGTACGCAGTTTATGGATGTAAATACTCCAGAGGATAAGGGAAAGAGTAATAAGAGTGTATTTTCAGCAGGCTGAGCATAAATCCGACTTCAGCCTCTATCGTTGGCTGAACTCAAATTATATAAATCTCTTTCCTCGAAAGGTGAGAAAGACCAAATAGCCTGTTGATGCTTTTGTCATACATCAGAATATCTTTATAGAAGCAGAAAATTGTTAGCTTAGTTCTCTACGTGCCTTCAGATGATTCCACGAAATGCAAGTATTTGTCTTCTCGTTTTGGCAGGCTGAGAATTTACTTTTGTACGCAAATTGTTAATGTAAAGAACCAGAAAGAAAAAGAATATTAAGACCACACATTCAGGAAGCTGAGTTAAACGTCGACCCAAACCTCTGTTAGTACATATGAAGATAGTAACTGTTCTCGAAAGAACAGATAACATCGATGACCGTGCAGTTTCTCTAGAATAAATGGTAATTAATTGAAACCGTCGGCTGCCGACAGATGTTGTTGACATACCTCGGTGGTGACAGCTGAAAATTTGTGCCCCGACCGGGACTCGAACCCGGGATCTCGTGCTTACAGGGCAGACGCTCTATCCATCTTTCTTTTTCATTTTGTTCGATACAGTTCGTTGCGTTTGGTCTGGGCAGACATCACAAGACATTCGTTCAAGTTGGTAGTTGAGTCCTTTACTCAGCCTTTTATTACAGACCGAACACGTTGAGCTACCGTGCTGGTGACAGAGGACACAGATGAAGAGCGCGACTGCAGGGACTTGTCCCTTGCACGCTTCCTGTGAGACCTGCATTCCCAACTGTCCACAATTGACATAGGTAATGTACCTCTGCTGTATTCTGAAGTCAAATTGTTTAAATCTCTTTTCTTGAGAGGAGGGAAAGAATGTACTGTTAATGATACATATATACATACATCAGAATAGCTATATTGTGACAAAATATTGTAAGCTTAGTTCTCTGTGTACTTTCAGATAGTTATGAAAAATGAGAATGAGTTTCCTAAAGATCATTGTGTTCATTGTTGACAAGGTGGAAGAAAGGAAATTACGGAATACCGTCAGTAGCACATAAATCAGCTTGATAGTATATGCTAAAAATGGTACAGCATTAATAATCTCTTTGATATTAGGATATCAGAGGTGACTTACAGTACTATTGCCTCGTTTGTGAGACGGCGCACACGCAATATAAGAACAATTTCAGTCCTAAATTGTTCTCGATATGATCATTTCCTTGCGACTCAGTTTCTTATGAATCCTTTTACCCAACACTGACTTTGTAAGAAACTTCCTGTTACTGAATTTCTCAGTCATTACACTACTGTTGTTGGAAGTTTCATTCGTTTATATCTAGTATGACTCATCAGCACTTTTTTCATGGTGCTTACTAGCACAAATCACATAAAAAAACTATGCTGACTGCTTACTATATGTTTACGCACATGCGATTATGAAGCTCGCGACTGATTCCTGCATGGAGAAAAGTATCTATCTTTGGGTTGATTTACGAAATTACTCATCAGTTCGTTGACACTACAAATCATTCATCACATTTTAAAGGTTTATGAGCTGAAAAGTCTCGCGTCATTTATGACAATATAAAATGTTTTTCTCTTTCTTTTTATATGAATGTCGTTATTACGTGGTGGGCTTTTTCCTAAATTAATTGCTAATTTGGTCATTATTTTAATTTTGATTTTTCTTTGATTTGAACTAAATTGCTTTTTGTAAGACGGTTTGTTCAATGAAAGTTATTCCTTAGTAAAATCATTAATCACGTTAATAATTGTAAGACACACTGATATTTTAACACGTTACACGTAAGTTGAAAAATGAAATAAACTTTTTTAGGTTCTTGCCTCGGCTAAACGTTTCTGCTCAAACATGAGATCTCTGATTATTATTTGCATTTGTCCACACACGGCCGGCCGCTGATGGCCGAGCGGTTCTAAGCGCTACAGTCTGGAACCGCGCGACCGCTACGGTGGCAGGTTCGAATCCTGCCTTGGGCATGGATGTGTGTGATGTCCTTAGGTTTGTTAGGTTCAAGTAGTTCTAAGTTATGCGGGACTGATGACCTCAGCAGTTAAGTCCCATAGTGCTCAGAGCCATTTGAACCATTTTTTTCCACACACGGGGGAGAGATTAATTTCTTACCATTTTCTTTCGTAATGCATTGTATCTGAGTCGTGGCTCTGGATGTCGACTGTTTAACTGAAAATAAAAATCTTAAAGCTGTGTCTTCCGTTGCAGTGGCTAGCGGCTGTGGAAAAAATGTGTGTTATAACTGAAGCGGGCGAATAATTCGCTTCCGCTAATTTTATAAATTAAAACTGCTAAGTAATGGCGGCTGTGGCTGCAACGGCGGCTGCAATTGTTGCGCTGAAAATAACTTGAATTACTAATACTCAAAGGAAGCGGAGATGACATAAGGCTTGTCTCTTACAATTGAAAGTGAATAATAGCATGAAACTAATATATTATCTGATTACAAGTACAATAATGCTTACATTCAACAGCACTCGCCAAAATGTCCGACTACTCGCATCGAAGACAAGAGAGAAAGAGTATTAACGGATAAGAGATGACTAAAGATGATGGTTTCTTTTCCAGCTACGCGGTCCATTATTGCAGAGAGCATCTTTTTTATTCTTTGCACTCGAAAATGACGCACAGAATTTTATATGATAACAATAATAACAATAATGATACACATGAGAGAAAATTACATTCTAAGGTGCTCACGTATAATCCTGAATTTTTTTTTTCAAATACCACTTTCAGGTTTTTGTGATATTTCTACTGGGGACGGTACTAGAGGCAGCCAATGACAGTGGTACAAGTAGAAGAGCCAGGAAACATCGAATTTAACACAGTTTATGGAGCAATCGACTGTTCCTCTCGGTTGAAAAATATCGCATTCAGATTGAACTCAATCATCAGTAGATCTTCTTACCGATGGCAATAAACATTTCATCACCATCATGATTCACACACACTTAGTGTATAATCACATTTGCGTTCCGCATTTCATCTCCCGCATGCTTTCATTTCGGTAGACTTTGCCACGTGCAAGAACATCGCTTTGACAATACCTTGGCGATTTGTCTGCCGACGGTACTGTCGCCCTGCTCGTTATGTTTTCATCCCTTTGAGTCCATCTATGTACTACGTCTGTCTATCGACCATCCATTCACGTGGCAGCAATTTCTTTCCGCCCCTTTTTCAAGCTAGGTGTTATGACTTAAACCCTAATCACCTCTCTGATTTATTTTTCGACCTCGCGCAGTAGCTCCGAACAGAGATTTAATAACTGACCGTTAATCAAAGCTCATTTTTGCATGATTTTGGCTTTAAAAGTGCCTATCTGATTGCTATACGCTAAAACCGGTAATACTGTTGTAAATTTTCCTCTTGAAGATTTCGAAAACTTTTAGTTTATCCAAAACACTTCATGCCACTTTCACCGTTCTTTTTGTTTTTTTCCTTGTACACTAAATGCAACTTCATTCTTTTGCTTTTACAGTTTTATTTTAGATACGTTTCTAGGTGTTATTGCAGTATTATTGCAAATTACACTGATGAACCGAAACCTTATGACTGCCTGATTAATAACTTGTTTATTCGTCTTTGGAACGAAATACATCACTCTGCGTACCAGGGATCCGACAGTTCACTGCTGGATTTGTGGAGGTATGAGGCATTAGGTACCTACGCACAGGTCATATAATTCGCGTAAATAACGGGCCGCTGATTTATGTACGCGGTGATGGCGCCCGATAACAACACAAGTGGGTGCCATAGGATCTACGATAGGGCGAATTTGGTAGCTGAATCATAAACGTGAGTTCGCTATAATGCTCCTCAAATCACTGTAGTACGATTCCGGCTCAAAAACACCGACAGTTGTACTACTGGAAGATGACATCGCCTTCGGCGAAGACATCAAGCATGAAAGGATGCCGGTGTCAACGTGTCTTCGATTACTATCACAAGTCCCTTGCAAGCGCAGGAGAATATTTCCCATAGCATAAGACTGCGTGCGTGGCGCGCTGTACGTCTCGAACCGCCGTTCACTTCTGTAGTGGCGCTTGTGGAGACGAGATAGTCTGGCAAAAATGTGATTCACCTGACCCGATACATTTCTATTGATAGACGGTCGATTCCCAACAGTCCCGTGCCCACTGCAATGGTAACCGACGGTGTCGTTGGGCTAACATGTGGCACGTAGGGGTGGTCTAGAGCGGAGATACACGTTCGACAATGTACGACGAAATGCGTGCTCCGAAACGTGCGTGCACCAGCATTTTACTGTTCAGAGAAAACAAGTTCTGTGAAGAGCCGTGGGCGTCCAACCATTTAGCGCCAAGTCGTAGTTTCAGTGTCCTACCTCTTTCCGTACATGCTCAAGGCAGTAGCACGTGAACATTCAACGAGCTTCGCCATTTTCGAGAAACTCGTTCACCGGCACTACATAATAATAATCTTCGCTTAGTCACAGTCGCTTATCTCAATGGATTTCTCCACCTGCAGAGCTTACCTTCGCTATGGTGATCCCCCATCTCTGTCTGGTCCGCTTACATACCGCTGTTACTGCGTCACGTACCCGCAACACAACCACGTGGCATTCAACGTCATAATGTTTTATCGTATCAGTGTATCTTCAGTCAGTTATCAAACATGCTGTATTAAGTTCATCCATTGGTTCTCGAAGTTCGTTTGTACTTTATCCAAACTGCTGTACTGTGTCATGCAGAAGGTCACGTTGTTGTTGTGGTCTTCAGTCCTGAGATTGGTTTGATGCAGCTCTCCATGCTACTCTATCCTGTGCAAGCTTCTTCATCTCCCAGTACCTACTGCAACCTACATCCTTCTGAATCTGCTTAGTGTATTGATCTCTTGGTCTCCCTCTACGATTTTTACCCTCCACACTGCCCTCCAATGCTAAATTTGTGATCCCTTGATGCTTCAAAACGTGTCCTACCAACCGATCCCTTCTTCTAGTCAAGTTGTGCCACAAACTTCTCTTCTCCCCAATCCTATTCAATACCTCCTCATTAGTTACGTGATCTACCCACCTTATCTTCAACATTCTTCTGTAGCACCACATTTCGAAAGCTTCTATTCTCTTCTTGTCCAAACTGGTTATCGTCCATGTTTCACTTCCATACATGGCTACACTCCATACAAATACTTTGAGAAACGACTTCCTGACATTTAAATCTATACTCGATGTTAACAAATTTCTCTTCTTCAGAAAAGATTTCCTTGCCATTGCCAGTCTACATTTTATATCCTCTCTACTTCGACCATCATCAGTTATTTTAGTCCCTAAATAGCAAAACTCCTTTACTACTTTAAGTGTCTCATTTCCTAATCTAATCCCCTCAGCATCACCCGATTTAAAAAAATTCAGGGGTAAAATTCAGGGAGCGAAAGGCTATTTACAATTTGTACAGAAAACAGATGGCAGTTATAAGAGTCGAGGGGCATGAAAGGGAAGCAGTGGTTGGGAAAGGAGTGAGACAGGGTTGTAGCCTATCCCCAATGTTATTCAATCTGTATATTGACCAAGCAGTATGGAGAAGAAGGTCACGGTGCTTTACGAATGTTTCGTTAGCACATATGCCGTCTTCATTTACCCACTTAAAGGCTGTTAAAGCTTCCTCTAGAGAGAATAATTTTGACGGCATGGATTCTCAAAATCTTTAAAATAACCATTGTAGTGTTAGGGGACATCTTCAAACGCCTGACCTAGAAAAATGAAGAACGAAGACTGTAACGAGACTGTAGGGTGTGCGCGGGGCAAACGTAGCCGGTCAATATAGCAGGAACGATTTGTGACTAGCACCAAGGGGGCAAATCCCAGAGCTTTTTTTTACTATCTTTCGAAACAGCTATTGTTGGACGGGCAACAGCCTTTTCCACCTGCTACCATCGAGGAGAGAAATTTTAGAATAGAGAGCGTAACTGTGGAACCGACGCTGCGAGGAGTGGCCGCGCGGTTAGAGGCGCCATGTCACTGACTACGTAGCCCCCTCCCGCCGGAGGATCGAGTCCTCCCTCGGGCATGGGTGTGTGTGTTGTTCTTGGCATAGGTTAGTTTAAGTAGTGTGTAAGTCAGGGGACCGATGACCTCTGCAGTTTGGTCCCTTAAGAAGTCACACACATTTGAAAATTTATTGTGGAACCAGACCGTGGCGCGATGATACTGACAAGATATAAGTCCCAGGGATTCCAAGATTTTCGAGAATGTTTCAATATCAGTAATACAAATGTGACATAAACTCATGCAAGAGCCGGGCGACCATTATTACAATAATCAGTAGTTCTACATTCAGACTGACTGTACGGCAATAATAAAGTAAAACATCGGCGGAGCGATGACTTTATTGCTCGGAATTCATCCATCATCATTAGATATCTTTGAGCGATTACTGCGAACCTTTGTTTCACGAACAACTTGAAACTCCGTATCTAGCTGCAGTTGCCGCTGATGGATATCTGATGACGGACAAATTCCGAAACGAACCATAAGTGCCGTAAAGTCATTCCTTGTCTGATGTTTTACATCATCTGTTGCGACCCAGTCAGCATGAATGCAGAATTAATTATTGTTTTAATTTCAAGTTTGACGTCAGATAAATAATGACAAAAGATGTTTTTTTCGTGTCGTATGATTATAAATTAACAATTTTCTCATTTTTTCCTTCACCTGTACCGCAAAAGTTTGCTTCTTGCCAAATTTCATTATTCTAGATCAACCGGAACAACTCTGTAAGGTTTGATGAGAGGGTTCAAATGGTTAAAATTGCTCTATGGGACTTAACGTCTGAGGTCATCAGTCCCCTGGAACTTAGAACTACTTACACCTAACTAACCTAAGGACATCACACACATCCATGCCCGAGGCGAGATTCGAACCTGCGCCCATAGCAGTCGCACAGTTCCAGAGTGTAGCGCCTAGAACCGCTCGGCCACGACGGCCCACTAAATGTGGATATTGTATCACAGACACAGTCCCTTTGACTGTTCAGAATTCACTGAACCCGAGCAAAGATATAAAAAAAAAACCATGCATGAACAGCGCCTATCAGATGGAGGGGGTCAGACAGCCGATCAGTTCCAGTCATTCCACCAGGAAGGAGGTACACGGCTCGTGTTGTCCGTAGTTCAGACATGCCTAGACGGTTAATATCGCGGTTCCATCGCGTCCGCGTTGTTCCTTTGTGCCAGGAAGGGCTCTCAACGAGGGAAGTGTCCAGGCGTCTCGGAGTGAACCAAACGATGTTGTTCGGACATGGAGGAGGTACAGAGAGACAGGAACTGTCGATGACATGCCTCGCTCAGGCAGCCCAAGGGCTACTACTGCAGTGGATAACCGCTACCTACGGATTATGGTTCGGAGGAACCCTGACAGCAACGCTACCATCTTGAATAATCCTTTTCGTGCAGCCACAGCACGTAGTGTCACGATTCAAACTGTTCGCAATAGGCTGCATGATGCGCAGCTTCACTCCCGACGTCCATGGCGAGATCCATCTTTGCAACCACGGCACCATCGCGGTATAGATGGGCCTAACAACATGCCGAAGGCACTGCTCAGGATTGACATCGTTCTCTTCACCGATGAGTGTCGCATATGCCTTCAACCAGACAATCGTAGGAGACGTGATAGGAGGCAACCCGGTCAGGATGAACGCCTTAGACACACTGTGCAGCAAGGGCAGCGAGGTGGAGGATCCCTGCAGTTTTGGGGTGGCATTATGTGGGGCCAACGTATGCCACTGGCGGTCATGGAAGACGCCGTAACGGCAGTGCGATACATGAACGCCGTCTTACGACCGATAGTGCAATCATATCCGCAGCATATTGGCGAGGCATTTGTCTTCATGGACGAAAATTCGCGCCTCCATCGTGCACATTTCGTGAAGGACTTCCTTCACGATAACGACACCGCTCGACTAGAGTTGCCAGCATGTTTTCCAGATATGAACCCTATCGAACATGCCTGGGACAGATTGAAATGGACTGTTTATGGACGACATGACCCCCCCAACCACTCTGAGGGAACTACGCCGAATCATCGTTGAGGATTGTGACAATCTGAACCAACAGTGCCTTGATGAACTTTGGATAGTATGCCACTATGAATACAGGTACGCGTCAATGCAAGAGGACGTGCTACTGCGTATTAGATGTATCGGTGTGTACAGTAGTCTGGACCACCACCTCTCAAGGTCTCGTTGTATGGTGATGCAACATACAATGTGTGGTTTTCATGAGCAATGAAAAGGGCGGAAATGATGTTTATGTTGATCTCTATTCCAATTTTGTGTACATGTTCCGGAACTCTTGGAACGGAGGTTATGCAAAACTTTTTTTGATGTGTGTACGTGAATGCTCAAGGTAACGTATTGAATATTTTATATGACAGTCATAGTAATAAACACACGAGACGTATCTGAGGTAGATATTTGCTAGGGAAGTTGTTTGTGAGACCTGTTCTCTTGACGGCGAGATAGTGTTCTGCAACGCTTTTATGTTCTTACTGTTTGTTCAGATAAAACGCGCCTTATGTCACTGAAGACCTGTTCGAAGACGACTCTTTATAATAATATAGTTACAATTGCCAAAAACAACACAGAAAATTAAATGCAATTGTAATCGTTAATTGTTACTAATATAATGCAGAAAATTTGCCACATTAATCGTTGTAAGCTAGCAAAACCAGCACGCCGATATTCTTCACTATTTGATCAAAAATATCCGACACCTATTAGTTGAATTAATGTGGAGTACGTCCATCATGCGCCTTGACTATGTTTTGAACTGTGGTGTCGTTATGTCTGTGGATGAATGACACCTCATTCTCCCTCAAGAGCTGAGACCAGACCAGGTTTATTGGACGCTAGGGTCTGGGGCGAAGCTGACGTTCTAACTCATACCAAAAGTGTTCCGTTTGATTCAGTTGGGGAATCTGGACAGGCCAGCTCATTTCGGGCATGTTAATGTCAACAAACCATGCCTCACGTACACTGCTTTATGTCAGGGTGCACTGTCATGCTCATACAATCCTTGTATCCAAACTGGTCCTCCACTGCTCACAGTACAGAATGATGCAAAATGTTTTCATACACTTACTTTAGCGTTTTCTAAGGCCTGTTGTTCAGGCATTCATCAAACCGAAACCCTTAAATCGGATTGTCATAGGGTATAGCGTGATTCATCACCACTAATAATTCATTTCCAATTTCCTGTGCAGTGTATTCACCTGATACACCACGTCCATTATTGCTTACCATTGACTACAGAAATATATAAAGCTTTTGTATGTTCATCCTTTTGACAGGAGGTCCTTGGGGCGACGGCCGATTACTATTGTAAGAAAATGAAACGCCCACAGCCGTCCTTACGATTTTATTTATTTTGTTGCAACAAATTTCGGCGCTTCAATGCGCCATCTTCATGCTTTAGTTGATGCGGAAGGGGTTGACACGATCCCTGTGCATATCGCATCAGTGGCCAGAATAACTGGGTACGCAGACTCTCTGCAAACTTTGGTGTCAGAAACTTCCTGGCAGATTAAAACTGTGTGCCCGACCGAGACTCGAACTCGGGACCTTTGCCTTTCGCGGGCAAGTTCTGCAAGTTTCGCAGGAGAGCTTCTGTAAAGTTTGGAAGGTAGGAGACGAGGTACTGGCAGAAGTAAAGCTGTGAGTACCGGGCGTGAGTCGTGCTTCGGTAGCTCAGATGGTAGAGCACTTGCCCGCGAAAGGCAAAGGTCCCGAGTTCGAGTCTCGGTCGGGCACATAGTTTTAATCTGCCAGGAAGTTTCATATCAGCGCACACTCCGCTGCAGAGTGAAAATCTCATTCTGGAAACATCCCCCAGGCTGTGGCTAAGCCATGTCTCCGCAATATCCTTTCTTTCAGGAGTGCTAGTTCTGCAAGTTTCGCAGGAGAGCTTCTGTAAAGTTTGGAAGGTAGGAGACGAGGTACTGGCAGAAGTAAAGCTGTGAGTACCGGGCGTGAGTCGTGCTTCGGTAGCTCAGATGGTAGAGCACTTGCCCGCGAAAGGCAAAGGTCCCGAGTTCGAGTCTCGGTCGGGCACACAGTTTTAATCTGCCAGGAAGTTTCATATCAGCGCACACTCCGCTGCAGAGTGAAAATCTCATTTTGGTGTCAGCACTCTAACCATCAACTGACAGTTGATGGTTAGAGTGCTGGTTAGAGTGATGCATCAACTACAGCCTGAATATGGCACACTGATGCCCCCGAAACAGGTCGTAACAAAATAAATAAAATAAGGACGGCTGTAGCCGTTTTGTTTTCTCATATCAGAAATATATGGCTTATGAGGTACTACCTCATCTCTGTACCCCATTGTTTTTAACTACCTACCCAGACTGCTCTGCAACCCTTTGGAACTCATAAGTGATTCCTTCTTATGATTTCATTCGATTTTTTTACAGCCACATTCCACAATGCTCGACGGCCCTGTCCGTCGACATATGAGATCTTTCTAGTCTTGTTTGGCTATGGTTTTTCCTTCGGCTTTTTGCTTCAGTCACATCACCAATAGTCAACATGGGCTTCTTCATGAAATTTCAAACGTCGCTGATGACTTTGTTGCCAGGTGACGTCCAACGACGACTCCACATTCCAAGTCAATTGAAACTCCTGATCACCCCTTCTGCTGTCGCTTCTTCTACGCTTACAAAACAATAAGCCCCACCCCTTTTATACTGGCGGATCCACCTCTCGTGACATCTGGTAGTCAATCCTGCATTGCACAGGGCTGCATTACACAGTTTAACACATACAAGTGCAAAAATTTTTACGCTACTGACCATTCAAATTGCTACACCAAGAAGAAATGCAGGTGATAAACGGGTATTCATTGGACAAATATATTATACTAGAACTGACATGTGATTACGTTTTCACGCAGTTTGGGTGCATAGATGCTGAGAAATCATTGTCCAGAACAACCACGTCTGGCCGTAATAACGGCCTTGATACGCCTCGGTATTGAGTCAGAGCTTGGATGGCGTGTACAGGCACAGCTGCCCATGCAGCTTCAACACGATACCACAGTACATCAAGAGTAGTGACTGGCGTATTCTGACGAGCCAGTTGCTCGGCCACCATTGAGCAGATGTTTTCAACTGATGAGAGATCTAGAGAATGTGCTGGCCAGTGCAGCAGTCGAACATTATCCAGAAAGGTCCGTACAGGACCTGCAACATGCGGTCGTGCATTATCCTGCTGAAATATAGGGTTTCGCAGGGATCGAATGAAGGGTAGAGGCACGGGTCGTAACACATCTGAAATGTAACGTCCACTGTTCAAAATGCCGTCAATGCGAACGAGAGGTGACCGAGACGTGTAACCAATGGCACCCCATACCATCACGCCGGCGATGACAAATACACGCTCCCAATGTGCGTTCACCGCGATGTCGCCAAACACGGATGCGACCATCATGATGCTGTAAACAGAACCTGGATACATCCGAAAAAATGACGTTTTGCCATTCGTGCACCCAGGTTCGTCTTGAGTACACCATCGCTGGCGCTCCTGTCTGTGATGCAGCTTCAAGGGTAACCGCAGCCAAGGCGTCCGACCTGATAGTCCATAGTGCTGCAAACGTCGTCGAGATGTTCATGCAGATGGTTGTTGTCTTGCAAATATCCCCATCTGTTGACCCAGGGATCGAGACGTGGCTGCACTATCCGTTACAGCTATGCGGATAAGATGCCTGTCATCTCGACAGCTAGTGATAGGAGGCCGTTGGGATCCAGCACGGCGATCCGTATTACCCTACTGAACCCACCGATTCCTTATTCTGCTAACAGTGATTGGATCTCGACCAACGCGAGCAGCAGTGTGGCGATACGATAAACCGCAATCGCGATAGGCTACAATCCGACCTTTATCAAAGTCGGAAACGAGATGGTACTCATTTCTCCTCCTTACAGAGGCATCACAATAACGTTTCACCAGGCAACGGTTGGAAACTTTCCATGTCAGCACGTTGTAAATGTCGCCATCGGCGCCAACCTTGTGTGATTGCTATGAAAAGCTAACCATTTGCATATCACAGCATCTTCTTCCTGTCAGTTAAATTTCACGACTGTAGCACGTCATCATCGTGGTGTAGCAATTTTAATGGCCAGTAGTGTATATTTTGTACCTTAATATTACACACAACACTGCGCTGGTTTTTTTTCTCTCTCTCTCTGTTGAATAGTCTTCCCACAAACATATCATATATTATCTACATTTACATGAGTACTCTGTAAACCACACTCAAGTGTCTGGCAGAGGGTTCATCCAACCCGCTTCGCAATAATTCTCTATTCTCCCAATCTCGAACGGCTTGCGGAGAAAACGAACACCTATATCTTTCCATGCGAGCTCGGAGTTCCCTTGTTTCATTATAGTGGTTGTTGCTCCCTTTGTAGGTCGGTTCAACAAAATATTTTCGTACTCGGAGGAGAAAGCTGGTGATTGAAATTCCGTGAAAAGATTCCGGAGCAACGAAAAACGCCTTTCTTTTAATGATATACATTTCAAGTCCTGTATTATGTCAGTGGCACTCTGTCCCATATTTTTCGAAAACACAAAACGGCTTGCTCTTCTTTTAACTTTCTTGATGTAATCCGTTAATCCTATCTGGTAAAGATCCCACACCGCGCAGCAGTATTCCAAAAGACGACGGACAAGTGTAGTGTAGGCAATCTCTTTCGTAGATCAGTAGCATCTTCTAAGTGTTCTGCCAAAAAAGACAGTCTTTAGTTCACCTTCCCCACAACATTCTCTCCGTGTTCTTTAAAATTTTAGTTGTTCGTAATTGTAATTGCCAGGAATTTAGCTGAATTTACGACCTTCAGATTTGACTGATTTATCGAGTAACCGAAGTTGTACGGAATTCTTTTAGCACTAATGTGGGTGACCTCACACTTTCAATAATTTAGGGTCAACAGCCAATTTTCACATCGTACAGATATATTTTTTAAATTGTTTTGCAATTTGTTTTGATCATCTGACGACTTTACTAGACGATAAACGACAGCACCATATCCAAACAGTCTCAGACGGCTACTCATATTGTCCCCTAAATCATATAGGTGAGGAACACCTGTGGGCCTATTACACCACTATGAGGACTACACCTGTCAGAATATACTTACCTTTTTGCGTTGACGTGTCCACATTTCAATACCTGACCTGCTTCCCAGGGGAAAATGAACATTAATGATTTATTCTTGCCACATGTGCCTATTGTAGACAATACCCAACCTAAAAACATGTGACTTGTAATAGCTGTAATTATTAGCCTGAAAATGACATAATACTTGCGTAATGTTGTTGAGTACACCGTCCTCACTCGCCAGTAGAAATACAATCAGCATATGTACTTGTTACACCTTGAATAATCGTTGTGGTTATGCTGGAACTGCCTCAACCTGTATACAATGTTTGTGCAGGGGAGATGATAACTATAAACCGGAGGATGAGCCATTGTAGAATCCGTACAAATAACTGAAATTACCTCCTTCATGTAGAAAGCAATGAGACAATGTGTCCTGAGGAAATGTGGCTCGCTGTTGCGCAGAAATTCTCGGGACTGGCAAGGAGAATGAAGGAAAGACGGAACGCAGGAAGAAAAAGTAAAACTGAAGGTGGAAAATCACAAGATGAACAGTGTGGGGAACTGCGCTCCAGGGACGGCAGGAAGGAAGCTCTCTTCTTATGTTAAGTCCCATAGTGCTCAGAGCCATTTGAAGGAAGCTCAATGAACGTCTAGGGCGCTCTTTAGAAGGAAGGCGAGTGATTTAAGCTCCGAGAGTTGGTCAGAGGTTCTTCGTAGCATACTCGTATTGGAAATCTTGTTACTAAGAAACTATTGCTTTGCAAGACGGTTAAGAATTTCTACTGCACCTCGGACTTCAGTCGTCTGGCAACTTCGAGCTATTGACGAATCTAACTTCCCCTACGTACTCGCAGTCAAAGCGGAATCTAATATAGGAAAGTGACGTTGTGTCTTGAGGTAGAAGAACGGCAATGCGTTAATCAAAAGAGTTTCGCATTTTTATCGAATGTACTGCGGCTACCTAAAGGACAATCGTGAACTAGGCTACAGACTTGCATGAATCACTCCGGTTCGTGTAATAACGATAGTTTGTTTCTTTCTTTCTGTAGGGTCATATCGTGCATTGAATAAAACTGAGTCGTCGAAACTAAACGTAACTATAAAACAAAACAAAAAACAAAAATAGTGAAAACACTCTAGATCGCAATGGTTATTTGATTTCAAACCACCTTTCCGACAAAGGTAAATGAACTGTTACCGGTTAATGAATAACTTTCAGGACGTCTTCGCCAATACAATGTAGAAGTTTTTCTGACAACATAACTTTCATCTCAGGACATGCCAAAGGTATTTCACTACCAGCAGGAGATTAAAAGTAGGTTTTTTCTCTCACTGAGGAAACGTGAAATACCGAACTCTGGCTGTTCGAACAGTATTCATACATAACATCGTCCGTGAATAAGCTCCATATCCTTCTCTTTCACAAGATTTCCATGAACGGTGGAGTGATACCGTGATGTTACCAAGGCGTTGGAGGTTTATACAGATGCACTTTAAAATGAAATTTGGTAGTTCGATCGCGCTATAAAAAGAAGCAAATAAGGTAGCCTTTACTACGGGAATAAATTCTCCTTATTTAACATTCTCGAATACGAGAATGCAGTGCTTCTTTGTGAGACCATAGGACGGCGGAACGCCAAGAAATAGTCTTCACGAAGTCGAGTTGCTGCAAACACAGGCCACCGTCGGGTTGATTAGGCCAGAATCGCTGCATCTTGTTCAGTTAGCGAAATGTTATGACACTGCTGTTACTGGCTTGCCATAACGTGTCATTGTTCCCCTGAACATGTGCAACGTTATCGTATGCCTTCAAAAATTCAGTCGCGCATTTCAATAAAACGGCGCCGGGTTTACACAAAACGGTTCAGCGATGTCTTATTGGTGAAACGCAAAAGTTTCCGATATTCTGCACCAAGAATTTAAGTCTGTTTTCTTTCCGTTCAAGCAAATAAATACGTGATTGCAATGCTCATTCAGCAGCGACACTTTCGTCGCACATGCGGTAGTCATAATGTTTTAGAAAAAAATATAGTTACGTAATTACATATCTTGTTGGTTAGTTAATTTATTTCATGTCCCGTGGATCATTTGCACAACAAATAGTAATGATGTGGGACGAGTCGTTTTACATTCACATCACAAATTATTTTGTAAATATGCCTGAATGGTGATCATTTACAAGTTTTTTGTTTTTGTTGTTACTGATATTATTATTACTGTTATTATCAAATATACAGATTTGCGTTAGTAATTCATACCAACCAGCTTTTACACATTACAGTAGTAGAAATTCTTCTACAGAATAGAAAACGTTGTCAGGGAAAAACCTTTTTCAGTTTTTCAATTTTTGCTCTCCTATTATGTCAGATATTTCATATCACTGGATAAGTGATCAAAAATTTTAAATGCAGCTCTGTGCAACCCCTTTTGTGTTAAATAAAATCTTAATGCGGAGTAATTAATTTTTTTCCTTCTTCTAGTATCGTAATTCTGTACATCATTGACCCTTTTGAACAGCACTGGTTTATTTACAACTTCATGAGGGAATACTTATACTGTGAAGCGGTAATCAAACTGCCTAACAACTTAAACGGATGTTTACAAGATGATCGTAGGTGAGCCCACATATTATTCTCACAGCTTGTTTATAAGCAATTGAAGACTGTTTCTAAACTATTAGTTACCCTAGAATATTATTCCAAGCGACATTACTGAATGAAACTATACAAAATATATCAGCTTACTGGTTTATCTCCCACGAATACGGACACCTACGAATTTTTAACTGTCCTCCATATTTATTATTTCCTCACCAAGTGTTAGCCTTATCAATGATGTAGTATCCTTAGATGTGAGGAACTTAATATGGCGAGTCTTTTTACATCTGTGGATGAGACCATTCGCAGGAAACCAGTAAATGGTACTTTTAGGAACCATGTTTATTATTTCTTCTGTTGCTGTATGTATGCTTGGACTGATTATAGTATTAGTGTCGTATGCAAAATAGAACTAATTCTGTTTATGGTATATTACGCGGAATACCGTTTATAGGACCTACAGCCTGTAAAATAAGAAACCTGTTGCCATTACACACAGAACGTAAAAGATATCACCTTAGTTCTTTCACAGCCTACTTGAGTGAACTCTTGTTCTTCATGAAATATCCATAAAGCATTAGTTTACTTTGAATTCTTGACTGAGATTTGCACGAGTTTACCCACAATTAAAATGCCCAGAAGATGTTAAAATATATCAGAGATGTTTGATGCCGACTCTCAAACGCTGGTCCATTGACAAAAAATGAATATTAGATATAATAGGAGGACAATGAGCGGAAGCACAAAGCATGGTTTGTAGCGGCGGGAAAAAGGAGAAAGGTGTGCAGGTACTGGTTGGCCCTCACAGAATATGTGTGGTCTTACAGGAAAAAGAAGTTGCAAGGAAAAAAGGATGTCCAGTTTGATACAGCTCTCAACGTTGATTTGACGCATTTGGATATCTCTTCTACGTGAATACTCGGAAAACTTGGTTTCAAGCATACCTCGGAGGTGCCAAGCAATTATAGACGCCGCGGTTGATAGTACGTATTATTGATTGTAACTGCATTTTTCTTTTGTTCACGTTTGATGTATGTATATATTTTAATGTTCTCGAACAGAATTTTCTACCGATTAACCCGACCACGGTCTTATTTAACATACTGTATAGATGAAGAACAACACAGGACCTAAGCCTTGACGAACCCATACGTGATTTCTCTCCGGTTAGAAGAATCTCCCGTGATAATGTTGGTAAGATTACTATGTTCAATATTCTGCTACCTTTTGGTCAGATATGACGTTATCCATTCCTTGGCTATAACATCAATTCCCTGAAAGTTCTGTTTATGTAGGAGAATGATTCAGAGAGTCAAATGCCTTAGAAAGTCGCAGAAAATACCAACTGGCGCTATTTTGTTATTTAATGCTCGTAAAATTTTGTGTGAGTGAACATGTAAATGGCATTCTCAGAAGAGCAACTCTTCTGAAATCCAAACTGTCATTTGCTGAGATGCACAATAAAAGACCCGCGGCACTCTACCGTAACACGGAGCTAGGGAATCAGAAACAAAAGTGATCATCCCCTTGATAAAGTGTTTGCAGTAATTCGGTTTTTAGGTTCGAAGCGGAACAACCCACAACGGCTTCCAGTTTGTCAAACAAGTCTGAATGACGAAGTGGCAGACCATCTCTCTGTAAAGAGCCGGAAACGACGAAATCGAGGGGATAGTGGAACATTGAGAATCAATCATTGATTAATTTTAAACATCGTGCATGACATTTTGAACGTAACACAGGTCGTCGCCCGCTATACTACGAGACACCTCACATCCATTCAAGAAACCTACCGAGCCGTAGTAACAGCGGAAAAACTGCTGTTGTGTTAGGGCAATCGAGCTGACTCATTTGGCCGTCTGATCACCATGAACGAGTGCTGGACGTATCACTATGAGTACGAGACGAATGAGCAAGGAAGCAGTGATAACACGCGGATTGGCCTCTTCTAAACTGAGCGAAGAGGCACCATCATCGGGTCTTTTTGAAACTGCCGCGGTGTGGTACTAACAAATTACGCTCTTGACGAGGTTACGGTACGCTGTCGAGAAGAAACTTCACTTGAAGCTGTACGAGTGTGTGCTTATTCTACAATAACACCCCAGGTAATTATGCGTAGGGCAGGTCACGAAGCTTCCTTCGGCTATGAAATTGTCTCATCCCACGTATTCTTCTGACATGGTACGCACTGACATCTTCCTCTTTCCTCAGATGAAAACAATATTGCATGAGAAACATTTCTCGAATTCCGACGTGACTGAAGTGGAACCTTAACAACATAAATGCAGACTTCTGCAACCGTGACCTTCGTCAAACCCATCATCTCTGCAAAACGTGTATGACACTGAAGAGTCATTATGCACAGAAGGACAAGCACAAAGAATATTCATGGTCCTTGCTTCGTAGATAAAAGATTATGACCAACCCTCGAATTTATTTACGGTTAACATTAAGAATGCTTATTTCAGTAACGAGGAAGAAATCCATTTTGCCGATAACCCCTACAAAGTCCATATTTTGGTAATTTTTCCTTGCAAGTTCTTCGAACATTGTGCTCTCATTACCAATGAAGCTCTGTTATCTTTCTACAATATCGCATTGCAAGTGGGTTGGTGCAGAAGTTAGTAGCATTTTCCCACTAGTTTAATTTTGCGATTCCGTGCTGTAGAATTCACTTGGTTTTGAGGTGAAGAATTCGCTGAGCCATATTCAAAGCGCATTTTCACACGGAAAGGAATTTCCTTGAAGGTTGTTGAATAGGGCATAAGATGAAAATCTGAGGGCGCAAGATTAGGTGAAGTGGGTTGGTGCAGAAGTTAGTAGCATTTTCCCACTAGTTTAATTTTGCGATTCCGTGCTGTAGAATTCACTTGGTTTTGAGGTGAAGAATTCGCTGAGCCATATTCAAAGCGCATTTTCACACGGAAAGGAATTTCCTTGAAGGTTGTTGAATAGGGCATAAGATGAAAATCTGAGGGCGCAAGATTAGGTGAATAAGGTGGATGCGGAATACCATCCCAACGCAATTCCTGCACAGAGTTTATTGTCAATCTTACTGAATGCGGGTGGGCGTTATGGTGGAGTAGCAACACTTCAGGCAGTCTTATTGATTGTTGTTCTTGGGCTGCGTCTGCAAGACGTCTCAGTTGTTAACAATAAATGTCAACAGTGATGGTTACACCTCAGAGAAGCAATTCGTGGCGCACCACACGGTCACTCTTTCACCAGATGCGTAACACTATTTTTGTGTAAGCGCGCAAATATTTCTACGGGTAGTCGCTGCTTTGTTTGGAATCAATCATCCCTTTCTTTCCCTTATGTTAGCGTAAAGACACCATTTATCGTCACCAGTAACGATATAGAATAGGACTGGTCAGTCTGATTCACGAACCAATTGATGACGACCAAGCTGAGATGTACATATGGCTACCCGTTGATTTTTGTGTTTTCGCTTAGAGAATGCAATACCCATACATTCGGGTTTTGAGCCTCCGCCATGGCATACAAAGATTCGCACAATGTGGAATGATCATAGTTCATTTGGCAGTTCTCGAGTACACTGATGTGGATAATTATGCGTTAATGCGTTTAAACGATCTTCACCAAAGCACGAAGGTCTTCCTGAACGTGGAGGGTCACTAACATCAAAACGATCCCCCTTAAAACGAGAAACGGTTTTCTTGCCATGCTCTGGTCAATGGCACTGTCCCGACACACGGCGCAAATGTTCCTGGTTGCCATCTATGCGGTCACCGGTCTACTGAAGTGAAACAGAATGTTCCGATTTCTCCAGCTGGTACTCAATTTTCTAGCTTCCACAGCCCCACTCACTAACTCCAAATGACAAAATGATGATATGTAAACTCAAACGGTAACAACGAACTACAAACAGAAAATGACACTCGGTAAAGAAATCCAAAGTAACCGGAATAACAAGACGCAATACGGAAATTCTACGAACTTACGCACCAACATCATAATTCCTATGGGAGTTCGCATATTGTCGGGAAAACTGGTGTTGGGGATATGCAGAAGAAAAGGTACGAAACAACACTGTGGATATAACCTAAAGGGTTATTCAAAAATAATCATCAGAGGTCTGAGCACAACCCACAGTTTCACGAGCTATTTATGTAGCTGTGACAGAATCCAATCTTCCACTGCGACCTTCAGTTCAAGTTAAAGCCCTTGTCTTTGAGGTTCCTTTTTTAGGAAACCTAACACTTGGATCGACATGTCCGGACTGTAGGGCAGATGGTCAGGCTGCTTCCACATAACTTGGCCATTGCACTTTGTGTGACATTAGAAACGTGTGGACGCACGTTATCGTGGGGCAGAGGTTACGTTTTGTGTGCAGCCCAGCCCGTTTGCTCTTGATGGACTTGCGTAGGCTACAAATGTCTCGCAGTACACGTCACTGTTAATTTTCTTTCCATGCCGAAAGAATTCGATTAGTATCGATCCTCGAACGTCGAAAGACATGGTCAATACTACCTTGCCTGCTGAGGGCGCAGCTTTGAATTATTTAGGGGGGTAACGACACAACATTCACGTCGCCAGATGTCTCGCTACGTTATCCCAAAGCGGAAAACACTAACTTCAGCCGGGCTGGTTGTTACGACGTTTCATACCTTTTCATTTGAGCACCCCCTTCATTTGCCACAGTTAATGCCATCATCAATGCTACACAGAGGCCACGATAAAATCAACTCATTCAGTGTCGTGAAGGGTCACCAAAAGATACATTGACAGTACGACAACTATTCGTTTATTAGGGTCCGACAGGTGGCGAAATAAAAACCGCAGCGAAAATCCGATGAAGCTTCGCACAGATGTGTTGGACAGTCACTAATATGCGCGTCTATCGAGCCACTTCAGTTCTGTGCGTACAGTGAGCAGGTAATGTTGCCTAGAAAATTGTCTCTCCCTCCATGTGTGAGTGACCCTTGAGAAATTTCGGCTGATTTCATATTATAACTGCCATGCAATTCCTCCATCATGACAATTATTCTCAGCCACTCACTGAATGGACAATGAAGACGCTCCTGCAAAAGTTTGCTAATGCACCATATACTCTGGAACTGGCTTCCTATGAGTTTCATCTCTGCTCACATGAACCGCTGGCTATGAAGACAACATTTTGACTCACACTAAGAGCTGTGGACCAGTGTAGAGTATTAGAGGAAACCAAGGGTTGGTGACTTATGTGACGAGGGGATTGGGAAGTCGGTACTACGCTACGACAAATGCTTCAGTCGGAGCGGCGACTATGTAGAGAAGTAGCTGGAAGCTGTAGCTAAATATTGTAATTAACACCAGATTTGCAATGTGAAGAAATACCACACCAGTTGTGTTAAAAAAGAAATAGCTCCTGTGCTATTTCTTCGCATCAACGTTCTTCTTGAAACAATTGTCGAGAATAATGAACAGACTGACAACATTGGTCTTTGCGGTGAGGAGAAATTCTGACTTAACCGCCGCTTGGCGCTACCAACACAAACTGCAAGGCTTAACTTTACTACGCAAATTTTGACACTACAGCTGTTATGCCACTCGCGTTGGCAGAAATGATAAAACAGGGAAGTCGACATGAAGTGTTCCGGACAAATCCGATATGTGACGAAACAACGGCGAACCCATTGGATACCTTTTACTGTGCCGCTTCCACGCAGTTACAGTTGTTAGCAAGGTGATTATCGCCAAGCGTAAAGTGCATCGTTTTTCTTTCAATTCCTCCTCTGAGAGGGATAGACAGCCTGCTAGCTTGTTGATGTACAGCGCACTTAATAGCAAATCGATACTTAAGTATACAGCTTTAAAACCGCCAGTATATTAACAATGTGCAGCCGATATTTTTATTGGTCTGTACGTCGAAATTTCTACGTCCATCAATGGATGCCTCGTCATACTTTCCGATGTATCGAGAACCGATAATGATATCTTTTAAATATCAATGTATCGAATTTCCTATACTTTTGAAAATATCAATAGTTCTACTTATTATCTCTCATGCAACACCATATTTCTATGGAACAATGCTCGTCTACACAAGGCACATGTCTCTATGAATTGTCTGCAAGAGCCACAGACATGTCCCCCGTAGAACAGTTATAAAACCAGCTCGGACGTCAACATCGTCCCAATGTCAGTATCCATGATATCAAGGGCCAAGAAGGACTACTGCATAATTTCTGTATTGGTCACTAAATAAGAAGCCACCAGCTGATAAACCAATGACTTTATTTGACACAATTCGGGTAGAACTCATCATCAGATTTCCTGCAAACCAGAAATACACAGCAAATAACGGAAAATGTAACTACGCAAACGATATACAAGAATATGAAACTACAAATATCATCAGAATTACACAACTGAGATACACACCGTGAACCTCTTGGTGATCAGATGTAGAAAGACAGAACGTAACGAACAAAGCTGTCGTGGCAGACTGACTGAGAGGCTACAACACAATAGCCAACAAGACAATTTAAGCCACCAGGAGGCGGTGACAAATAAAAAAGTAGCCCCTCGTCATGTCTTTCTCATAAAAAATGTAGAACATAAAATTAAGAATTTTCAAAAGTTAACAAAGTGTGAATAATAAAGGAAACGAAGAATAGAAATTTAGTTTTATAAAAAACACCATCGAAAAAAAGACATACATCTAAACTAACAGATAAAGAGAACAGAAATTCCGATCAGTTACATAAATTCAAAACTTCATGTAAAACTACATAAATAAAACAAGTGAAGGAAAACAGTTGAAAAAGGTACAATAACATAGAGCAAATAAAAGCAATCGTAAAATAGGGCAAGAACTCTAACCCTCGCAAGATTAGGTAAATGAAATTGTGCAGATCTTGTATACTACATTTCTTATGAACAAGAAAAAGATCTGGTTTTGTCGTCATGTGGCACTTCTTTTGTCTTCATCACAGCCTTGGTGGCTTACACTGTTTTGCTGGTTATTCCGAGGTAGTTACTCATGCCATGTCAACTTTGTTTTTTACGTGCTGTGTTTATACATCCGATCACCAAGATGTTCATGATGTGTATTTCAGCTGGGTACTTTCGACTATACTTGTAGTTTCTTACTCTCTTTATAGTACATTTCCTGTTATTTACTACGTATTTCTAAACCTCAGACAATCTTATGAAGGTTTCTATCCTAAAAGTGACAAGTAAAGTCATTGCTTTATCAGCTAGTAGCTTCTCATTTAGCGACCAATACAGCAATTGGGCAGTACTCCTACTGATTTGCAATATCGTCGCATACTTCCGTCGTGACTTTGTCAGAATTACAAAGTATCAAGGACCGTTTACAGCAGTTGTGGTTAGTTTACCTCAGGAAAGGATGCAACCGAAACAGTCTATATCTACATCTGCATCCATACTCCGCAAGCCACCTGACGGTGTGTGGCGGAGGGTACTTTGAGTACCTTAATAGGTTCTCCCTTCCATTCCAGTCTCGTATTGTTCGTGGAAAGAAAGATTGTCGGTATGCCTCTGTGTGGGCTCTAATCTCTCTGATTTTATCCTCATGGGCTCTTCGCGAGTTATACCTAGGAGGGAGCAATATATTGACTCGTCGGTGAAGGTATGTCCTCGATACTTCAACAAAAGCCCGTACCGAGCTACTGAGCGTCTCTCTTGCAGAGTCTGCCACTAGAGTTTATCTATCATCTGCGTAATGCTTTCGCCATTACTAAATGATCCTGTAACGAAGCGCGCTGCTCTCCGTTGGATCTTCTCTCTCTCTTCTGTCAACCCTACCTGGCACGGATCCCACACCGGTGAGCAGTATTCAAACAGTGGGCGAACAAGTGTACTGTAACCTACTTCCTTTGTTTTCGGATTGCATTTCCTTAGGATTATTCCAGTGAATCTCAGTCAGGCAGTGCGTGCATCCAGACCGTACAGGGTAGAACGTCATATTGATAATCGGTCTCGTACTGCTAAGTTCATTGCAAATTTGAGTCGATATTGTAATCATTAAAACAACGTCACATGCCTTCTCAGTCCGTGAAGTTCCGTTTCATTTCTTCTTCCTGTTCTCTTTGTCATGCGGTGTATGTCACTACTAAAATAAACGGTCGTATGACTAGGGCCTCCCGTCGAGTTGACCGTTTACCGGGTGCGAGTCGTTCGATTTGACGCCACGTCGGCGAGTTGAGCGTCGATGGGGACGAAATGATGATGATTAGGACAACACAACACCCAGTCCCTGAGCAGAGAAAATCTCCGATTCAGACGGGAATGGAACCCGGGGCCTTAGAATTGACATTCTGTAGAACTGACCACTCATCTACCGGGGCGGACTATGTTTCTACTAAGTACGTAACACAGGTTGCGTGCCAGGTGAACTTGGAGTTAGTGATCAGGTATATGACGTATAGGGGGGGGGTTTACTCTATGGGTTATTAGAGCTGGCCACCGTTCGAAGGCAGCGTTCGGACGCTGAGTTGGAAAAGGCTGAGACCCACAGTGTGCTACCTTTGAGGTCTCCAGAAATCACGAGCTGTCGTTCGACAGCTTGGCTCGGTCGGATACAGCTGGTGTGTTACTCCGAGTTTTCCGCGGGTCGAGTGGTCCATCACCGCAAAGGCTGCAGTGGTGGGGCGCGGCTGTTGTACGGGATTGGAAAGTCCGTCCACTCCAGCTGCTACCGCAGGGGGAAATGCTGGCGAAGGCAGGCTGCTCCGCTTACACTGTGTGTGTGTGTGTGTGTGTGTGTGTGTGTGTGTGTAGATGAGAGAGACGTTACGGGCATCCTTCGATTGGACGACTTCCAGTAAAATAGAAGCCTGTTACTATAGGTAGGTACGTCTTTAATGAAGATGATTACTCTGTAACAGCAGAGACACTGCTTTTGGGTGCGTAGCTAACTGATTTTACCACTCTACCTCAGAATATGTTAAGAAGAGTTAACATTTCCTGTTTATTGCAACAACAAGCAGAAGTTGCTGGAAAATAATTTACAACTTACGATGACAGCATTCTCGCTACCAATTTCTTTTTAAAAATAACCAAACTGTATTAACATTTTCTTCTCCAAAAACTCAACAGATTTTAATTTAACTATTTCTGAAGTTAAAACGACCTTTCGAAGTACGCATAAGGCAAACTCTCGGAATTTAAAAAGTTTAGTTGTTTTTTGCAAAAGGTACAAATGTTAAATGGGAGCGTGAAACAAATAAAATTTAACAGTTTATCATTATTTTAAAAAATAGGATAAACACATGTAGTTGAAAGAAAGGTTCTTGATCAACCCCAGGATTTTCTTAACATTACATGTACACTCAGTTTCAGTTTTACATTAAAATGTGATAGAAACACTTTTTTTTCTTCTGTTTTGTGGAAAAATACAGCCACAACCATAAGGCTGAGAATCGGAACACAAAGGTCGCTGCAGAGTCTAATTTGCTGTCGATAATGTAACTACATGCTGAATAAAGTCTCAGACATGACTAACGGAAGATGAGTGAAAGCCCGAAACGCATATTAGATTAAATAAAAATAGGTAACAAAGTGGCTGGTAGCCGAATTCATTAAAATAATATAGTCCATATCCATGGAGCTCAACAGCCAGTGAAACGGATACATTACTGTTAACAACTACAATATTGTATTAAGTCACAAATAAATCAAAACTAATTTGAAACTACTCAGCTATATGCATTTTGATATAAATCATCGCAAAGCGTGACAGGTGCTGCAGTGGTAAGACACTGGACTCACATTTGACAGCATGGTAGCTGTAATCCCTGCCTGGGCAACTAGAATTCCATTTTCCATTGTTTCCCTAGATGGATTAAGACAATTGGCAGAACGTTTCCTTTTGCAGGTGACCCGTTCGATTTCATTCTTCATCCTTACCAAGCCGAGTTAAATTTCCTGCTTCCCTCGTCTGTTGCAAAACTGAACCAAATAAGCACACCTGGCTAAACCTTCCAAACGCCCCCCCCCCCCCCGCCCCCCACCCCCTTAAAGAAACTTCACGCTAGTAGGTGGTAACACCGCATCTAGCCATGGCAACGCCATCAGTGAAGAAAAGAAGAGAATCCTGAAGCTTCTTCAGGTTACTGCTTCGCTAAGAACAGAGGAGAGGGCCGTTGCGTGTTGCCCCACTAACATGTCCCATCTTCTTGTATTGTTTTTACGTTCCGCAATAGCAAAATCAAGAGGTTCAAATGGCTAAGAGAACTGGGGGACTTAACCTCTGAGGTCATCAGTCCCCTAGAACTTAGAACTACTTAAATCTAACTAACCCAAGGACATCACACACATCCATGCCCGAGGCAGGACTCGAACCTGCGACCGTAGCGGTCGCGCGGTTCCACACTGCAGCACCTAGAACCGCTCGGCCACAACGGCCGGCCAGCAAGAGCACCACAATTTTAAGTGATACTAATTATTTTCTACATTTCCGATGGTCTGCTGATCTTCATCACCTGCATCGTTGATTATTAGGCCTTTCTCCGAGCTACTTGTGCTGTCCATTTCATTCAACACTTTACGGTTTCCTTACATTCGTCCAGAAGTGCTAAGTTGCTTATGTACTTTAGTTTGCACGATAATGTTGATACAGTCACAAAACTTATAAGATATTCCATGTGACAGCATTTTCTTCAATTGATGTTGTGATTTGATTTCATAACCGATTATCGAAGCAATGTCAATAGCGACATAAAAAAAGAGAAAACAAAATTAGCGTAAAGTAAATTCAATTTTTCTTCTCATACCTAAGACTTCTTTTATAACGAAATTACTGGTTACTTGCTAGTTCCGATAGCTAGCATACAATCCTTCTGAAACTGTATTCGAGATTTCCAATAAGAAATTCTTATTTCGAATTTTCGAACCGGTTTAATACATTATCCCGTATTTTTGTATCATCACCTTAGGATCCACAACAACTGAGGGATAAAGGCTCCATGGGAGTCCTGCTCACTCCGCTAATTCCATAATTGTGTCACGTTCAGTATTAAAATCCAGTTAAACGACCGTTCTGAAAAGTAACGTTTGTGCAGTAGTTGCTGTGTTTTACACACAACTGCAGCTCGCCTGCATCCATTGAATTAATTTTATTAAAATAAAAATCATAGTATTAAATGAATCTCCATAGCATCTGAAGTAGTCCATTCACACAAACTCTAAAACTAATTTTGGTATCGACATTAAAATTCCTTTAAGATTAGAAACATCACATCGATTCTCAGTCGTATTGAATATCTTTTGCTAAGGTGGCAGACAAGTTTGTAGATATAATACTGGTCTCACATGAACATACATTCAAACAAATCAGATATGCAACACCAAAGGACTTTTAAGTTAATACTAATATTAATCAAATTAGCGCTAGTCTTCTGGTGATTTAATTCAGTAGTTAAATACATATTTGTACTGCGTTCACTGGCTTCACATACTTTAAACTGGTAGCGAGAGGCACGTGTTTAAACAATTTTTGAGAGACACAAAGCGGCACTTCAGAATGATGTTGTGGTAGGTTCAAAAAATGGTTCAAATAGCTCTGAGCACTATGGGACTTAACATCTATGGTCATCAGTCCCCTAGAACTTAGAACTACTTGAACCTAACTAACCTAAGGACATCACACAACACCCAGTCATCACGAGGCAGAGAAAATCCCTGACCACGCCGGGAGTCGAACCCGGGAACCCGGGCGCGGGAAGCGAGAGCGCTACCGCACGACCACGAGCTGCGGACTGTTGTGGTAGGTCATGCAGACTCAAATTACTTTAAATTTTTATGAAAGCTAAGCAAACTGGCAGCAGAAGTAAAACACGGGAAATTCCAGTTGTGACTGTAAGTATCTTTTATGAATTGTTCGCGAAATAATTACTGTGCTCTGAAGACGTGTTTTGATCTGTCAATAGTTACACTGTGCACAATTGCAAAATCCTTATAGCAACAGCGAACTTCGTGACGAGGGACCTGGTATCGACTGCAGCCATTGAAATCGTCACATGACACGGACGAAATCCACAAGCTCCATTTGTGGCGTGAATGACTGGAGCCTCCGATTTTAATTTTGTAGATTCCAAACGCGAATAAAATCAACGGCGCCGTACCCTTTAATAACCATCATGACCCTGTGCCGATCTGGAACAAATGTACAAGAAGAAGATACGTAGATAATGCCACATTGTCCCCGTAACAGTGAACCTGGATGCAGGGGAAGTCACTGACGCGAAATACACGTCATGTTGATAGGCAACAGGTTTATTTCCCTTTCAGGAGGACACTTTTCTTACAACCAACAACGAAAAGCATTTTTACACTGGCGGTGACATTTAATCATACAAGTGGCTCAAACTGAAACGCAAATAAAGACAAACCCAAACCTGATTTGCCATCAACTCTACTCGTGTGCTCAATTTTTCACGTCTCTGTTTATTACTAAATCTACTGACCGAGAGTGGTTTCACGTTAGCAAGCACCCACAGTTCAGCCAAAACTGGTGGACATACTTGATTTTGAAGTCACGAATTGGATGATACGATCGGAGAGTTGGGAAAGTGTACGTTAAGTCCTAATCTCTTTGCGAAAGTGTTTAGAAGGTGAGGGGTAAGGCAGTGTTGATAGCGTCTGCTCAGTCAGATAACGTTAAACTTATCACGCGCATTTACACTGAAGTGTTACCCAACGCCACAGTAATACCATCATCTGTGTTGATTCACTGTGGTCATTCAGTATTCGTACTCATCCCGCCATACCACAAATTAGAAGGCAAAAAGACTTGGCATCTGAGGGTGGCTCACCAGCTAACTACGGTAACCTGCTATTGTTTCTGCCAGAGCCTTGAAACAAATGTGCACGTCTAACACTGAACGGTTTTATGAAACAGGCCATTTAAGTACAGAGACATTTAAGTAAAAACTTCGCGTCATGGGTTTAATGTCAAGATAAACACTTCCACTACAAAATTACATTCGTAACAAAAAGAAATCGCAAAACAATGTAGCCATAAACTCTTACCTAAAATTCCATTTTTGAAATCAAGTTGTTTCTAATTCCCAGTATCTACTTTAATACACATTAGCAATCACATGGTGCAAAATATTCCGTATAGACTGCAGAGACTCGTTCCTTATTATTGCTTTTCATGCCTAAAAATCAATCAAAACCGAAGATCGCACAAAATATTTTTTATTCAAGACAAACAGTTTCAACAGTCTTACCTGTCATCTTCAGGTCATAAACATATTTTTTTGTGTTAATACAAGTTCATTTTACTTTGACGTCATGCACAAGATGCCAAGTGGATAAAACTCAGCACATTACCCACTTGACATGTTGTGCATGAGGTCAGCGAAAAATGAATATGTTTTAGAACAAAAAAATGTTAAAGACCTGAAGATGACAGCTAAAACTGTTGAAATCGGCTGTCTTGAATAAAAAATGTTATGTGCGATCTAGGCTTTTGAATGGTTTTCAACAATTAAGGCAGTTTGTTCTTCAATACTCTCATAACGTGAAAATACAATACGACGCCTTTTGTATTGTCGAAACTTGTGCATACATTTCTTTTGATCTAACCTCCAATGGCGTCATATCGGGCTAACGTGCAGGCTGGCTGATAACGCCTTCATCTCTTATCCAGCGATCAGGAAAAACTTGAATGAGTGCTTTCCTAGTCACAAGCAAACAGTGACCCGGGTGTCCATCCGTCAAGCTGGTACTACAACCGTCTACATATTTAAGCAGTACTTGCACTTGGAGGGCCGGCAACACTTCGCTAACAAGTTATGAATATCTTTCTCCCACTGAGGTTTCTTAAATGAAGTAAGGACTAGTTTTGTGGGCTTCAATAATCCCGTACCATACGTTCACCACTCTACCGCCTCTGAACTGCAGTCTGCTTAAGCTAACGCGGGTTATCAGTGACCCCATAATGTATATTCATTAGTTTCATTTTCTCATGGTTCGCTAAGGGAAGTTCATCGTTAAAGAGAATCCTTTGAAGAGAGAGCCTGTTATCTTAATGTCGCAGCAGTGCCGAGCGAAAGAATTCGCTGAGTCTTCCCTAGTCCCTCTGGTTAATCTTCTGGTGGATGGTAGTCATTTGAGCGCAAAATTTTAACAACGCTGGGCTGACTTGTTCCATGGGCATTCCCATTAACGCTTGGATTATGAGAAACGGCGGCCAGAACTTCTATTTATTTCTTTCGCTCCGCTCATTCAAGCCACGTTCCTTACCATCTGCGTAGTTTTCCAGTGTCCTTCGAAATAATATATTTTTTGCACATTTGCTGATTTGCGATTTTCACTTCGTGTTCCTTCAGTCCCCTTAAACACTCAGTCCCCTTAAAGACTTGACATATTTCATGTTAGTGCTGTAGCCGGGTGCCCAGTCGGGTGCAGTCGTTTTTGTAACACGATATTTCGATATGTTGATGACACGTTTGTGGTTTGGCCACATGAGAGTGAAAGACATCAGGAGTTTCTCCAATATCTGAACTGTCTTTACCCTAGTATCAAATTCATCCCGAGCTCGAAGAGAACAACGAAATTTCCTTTTTGAAAGTCATCGTCAAGTGCAGGACGGACGGCACTATAGGACGCAGTGTGTACAGGTAAGCCACCCACACTGATTTGTATCTCACGCTACCAACTGCCTTCATCTTTCATAGCGCGAACGTATGCTACGTACACTGTTACACAAGGCCCGCGCAATATCGGACGATGAAAGCGTGCCAAGAGCTTAAGCACGTTTTTCAAGCAGAATGGATGCGACGGGAGACAAATCCGACGCGCTTTCAGGCGGAAAGTACTAGCCGAGCAGACAGAAAACGACGACAACGAGAAGAAAACGGTGTATCTGCCGTTCGCCAGCAAAGTATCCAATAAAGTCGGCAGAATCCAGTCTCGACGTAACATCCATTGCGTTTTCCGTTAACCTCTGCAAACGCGTGCCCTATTATATACGGTGAAAGATGACTTGAAGATCGTAAACCAGGTGTTTACCATATTCCATGTAAATGCGGTAAGGCGCGCACTGGCGAGACGAAACGGTATGACTATCTGCGTAACAGACTGTTGAGCCATCTTTGTAACGCAGTATATCACCGATTCTGCATGTCATCGATTCAACAGTTTGTTACTAGTTTTGTGGTGTTGGTAGTTTTGTGGTGCTGTGTGGTACCAGGTGTCTGTGCACAGTTGTGTAATTCCTGTAAATAACTGGACGCTGATTTGCATACGTAGTGATGGTGTTCGATAGAGACCCACTTGGCAACCATCGGATTCACATCAGGAGAGTTTGGTGGCTAAGACATTAACCTGGTTTTACTATCATGCTCCTCGAAGCACTGTAGCACGCTTCTGGCTTTGAGACACGGACAATTATACAGTTGAAAAATGACAGCGTCATCAGGGAAGACATCAATCATGAGAGGATGCAGGTTGTTCGGTGCTGACATGGTATCTTCGATTACCATCACAGGTGCTATGCCAGGCCAAGGGAATGTCTGTCACAGGATAATACTGCCTCCACCAGCCTGCGTCCGTGGCGCTCTGCACGTTTCGAGTAGCAGCTTGCCTGGATGACGGCGTTGGTGAAGACCAACATCGACTTGGTGGTGGCTATAACGTGATTCATCTGACGATCCGACACGGTCCCAGTAATGTACAGTCCAATGTCGATGATCCCGAGCCCACTACAAGTGTTGTCTGCTGCGAAAGCCCTTGTTCCACAAATTTGCCTTAAAGGTATGCTCCAGAACACACGTGCATCCACCGGCATTGTACTCTTTCGCCAGAGATGCCACAGATCACCTACTTAACAAAGCAAATAAGCCTCCATACTCCACGTTCTGTGAAGGGTCGTGAACGTCCAATCACTTAGTGCCTTTTCACTGTCCTTCTACCTCTTTCCATAGATTCTCGCGACAGCAGCACGAGAACATTCAACAAGCTTCGCCGTTTTCGAGAAACTGGTTCACAGGCTCTCTGTAATAATAATCTGCCCTTTGTCAAATTCGGTTATCTCAATTGATTTCGCCATTTGCACGAGATATATTTGCTATGGTGATTCTACGTCCGTGTCTGGTCCGCTTACATACTTTTGTTATCGTGTCACGTGGCTGCAACGCCACCAGGAGGCATCCCACCTTGCAATGGCCATTGGTCATAATGTTTTGGCTGATTAGTGTACGTCGGGAACACCGTACGGACAGTCGAACGGTCTAAGGCGTTGCAGTCACGGACTGTGTGGCTGGTCCCGGCGGAGATTCGAGTCCTCGCTCGAGCATGGGTGTGTGTGTTTGTCCTTAGGATAATTTACGTTAAGTAGTGTGTAAGCTTAGGGACTCATGACCTTAGCAGTTAAGTCCCATAGGATTTCACACACATTTGAACATTTTTGGACAGTCTAAGAAAGATGCAATGAACACGGGAGACACTCCAAACTTAACCAACCAACAAAATGTGGGGTTGCAGAACACTGCATGACTACAGGGAACTTAATGAGTATGAAGAAACGGAAGTGGTAAGGCAGACCTCGTCGTTTTCGGATGTGTTCTGAAGGAGGCTATTTGAATGCGAGTAGCTGACGGGATGATCACCACAGACTCTGGATTCTCTCTCGGCAAATCTTGCGAGGCAGTACACAGTCGTCTCAAATCGCAACTTCCGTTCCCGACGCAGGCCACAGGAGTACTGAGACAGCAGAGTTAGTACCCAGCATCCGGCGGCGCTGTCCCTTCCCCACAAATCCATCCGTCGCTTCGTGTGACCGGCATCGGAGAAGGCGTGGGGGCCGATAAGAGTATGAAGGAGGCGGGAAGTGGCAAAGACGCTTATTCTACCGGTGTCACCTGAAGATGGCTGCAAGGTACGCTGTCAAAATGTCGTGCTACAGTAACAACTGCAACCTATCAGCAGTCGACAAGAGTAAATGACACAAATAGAAGGAACGCTACATTTTCTCCGTGTCCCTTTTACACCGGTATCGCGGCAGTGCAGTATTCTGTTTCCTACTTATCCAAAGTGACATATTTCATTATTTGGATGGAAGATCACACAAACGGCCACAAACGGTTTTATGCTGAAAACGAAGAAATCTGATACTAGTAATGGGATTCTGAAGACCGGAACTCCGTTGACTGCATCTCTTTTAGATACACGACATTATCAACTAAAACTACTCTAATTAAATTTAAAAAAAGCGAAGTTGATACCAATATCTCTGTAATTAATATAGCTACGAAAAGATATCATAAGATTTTTAGTGAGAAATTTCCCACGATTAATCTGGGTGGAAACAAAGTGGTTCCGGAAATGTTTAAGTAAAACGTTTTAGCTAAATCACCCTATGAATCGCCTAAGACGGAACAGCACTTATATTTCGTGAACTGCTCAACATATCTAAACGTTATTTATAACAAATAATAGTATGCCTGCCGGCAGATAGTTACGTTTAATGGCTAACTTAATTCTCATATCAACCGATCGTACGGCTTTTTTGAATGGTACAAAGTACTTTTTTTAACGGAATTCGAAAGATTCTGAAATTACTGGTACAGTGACGTGACGTTCGTTACTGTAAGTGATGGACCTCACGGCTGAGGCAGTCGGTTATTGCAGTAAACACTGTCAGGGGGACGTCTCATGGCAGGCTCCACCGTTATATGCACCAACAAGATAGGCCTTCAATAATGAGATAAAATTTTACACGACGTAGATACAGGGTCATCTACGGTTTTTGTAAATCGAACTACAAGGTAACGTGCATTATGAGACGCTCCGGAAAATCATTTCCAGTTTGTGAACTTTCTCATGTTTAAGTGACAAACTTTACTAGAAACGTATAGAACAACTACTGAGCCTGGCATTGGAGACCTTCTTAGCGATTTTTACACCGCAACAGCTGTTTACGTAACTGTGAGAGAAAGCCTGAATAACTAACGTAAGAATAACGCTCTACGAGCCGTTGATTCAACTGTTAGGAGTTTTAATGTGGTAGGGAAGACAGAGGATCTGAAAAGGGGAATGCTGAGGTTTAATCTAGATGTAGTGGGGTCGCTGAACTGAAATGGAAAGAAGACAAAGGTTTGTGATCAAACGGGGTTAGGAAAATATCAAGAGCAGCAGAGAATGGTGTAACGGGTGTAGCATTCGTTACTAAACGGAATGTATAGCAGAGAGTGAGTTACTATGAACAGTTTAATGACAGTGTTGTTCTCATCAGGATCGACAGAAAATCAACATCGACAACAATAGGTCAGGTATATATGCAGCCATCACAATCATAAGATGAAAAGACAGAGAAAATATGTGAGGATATTGAACGGGTAATTCAATACTTAAATGGAGATGAAAACCTAATAGTCATGCGGGTTTGGAATGCGGTTGTAAGGGAAGGAGCTGAATAAAGGACTACCGAAGAATGTAGGCTTGGCAGTAGGAATGGGAGAGGAGAAATACCAGTTGGATTCTGCAGTGAATTCCAGCAAGTAATGGCGAATACTCTCTCCAAGAACCACAAGAGCAGGAGGTAAACTTGGAAGTATACTTGGAAAAGGCCAGGAGATACGGAAAGATACCAGTTATGTTATACCATGGACAGGCAGAGATTCCGAAATGAGATACTGGATTGTAAGACACAACCAGGAGCAGATACAGACTGAGATCACAGTTTATAGTGATGAGGAGTAGGCTGTAGTTCAAGAGAATAATTAAAAAGAACCAATGCGCAATGAAGTGGGAACGGAAGTACTACGGACCAAAAAGATACGCCTCTGAGACTATACATACTGCGATAATGAAGAGGAAGGGACGTCCCCAAAAAGAGCAGTCAAGGAAGATGGAAAGAAAAATTTAGGTACGTGAAAGGTAACTTCGAGGAAACAGTTGTTAATGACTAAAGAAGCAAGTACAAAAAGGCTAAGGGAAATTCAGGAGTACAAAAATTCAAGTCAATTAGTAACGAAATGTAGGAAGTACAGGGCAGCTAAGGCGGAATGGCTCCCTGAAAAATGTTTGGAAATCGAGAAGGAAACGATTGTCGGAAGGACTGAGTTAGTGGGGTTCCGTTAAACGTATAGTCAGTAGAACTTCCAATTACATTTAGGATAAGAAGAATTTGATGTGGAAATGTAGTAATTAGATATGACAATCACTGACATTAATTTCAATCAAACTTGTACCCTTGTTTCTAACTTGCGATTTATTAAGACTGACTGGAGTAATTAATTTATTAGAATATAATTGTGGTGTGTGACGGTTTTGACAAAAGAGGTCGCACAATAGCTTGCATTAACAAGTGTTATTTCACTGGCCACGTGTATCCAAGGGATGTCTATGATGTTATACGTATAATTTTTACTTAAAGAAAACAGACTTCCTCCAGTACCTCCGTCCTTGCGACATGTATTAGTCATGCTACAATAATACGTGCCCATTTGCGTATTACCATTTACCGATATCGATATCTTAAAAAGAATGTTGTAGTGACAAAATTCTGGACTCTAATCTCAGACATTGTCGGTTTATTAAACTTATCAACTTAGAAGCATAGAATCAGTTCTGTCCCCGTTCTGTCTACCATCGACTAACTGGTTTTATGCGGCCCGCTACGATTTCCTTTCCTGTGTCATGCTACTCATGTCAGAGTAGCCCTGAACCATATAGCATCAATTATTTGTTGGATGAATTCCAATCTCTGTCTTCCACTAATGGTTTTACCCTCTGCAGCTCAGACTAGTAGTATAAAATTTATTCCCTGATGTCTTAAAACATATCCTGTCATCCTGTCATTTCTGCCTGTCAATGTTTTCTACAAGTTGCTGTCTTCGCCGATTTTTTGGAGAACCTTCTGATTCCTCATCAGTCCAGCAAAGTTTCAATTGCCTTCTATTGCACTGTATCACAAACGGTTCGCTTCTCTTCTGTTCCGGTTTTCTCGTAGTCAATGTGTCACTGCCATACAATGTTGTGCAGACTTTGAATACGGAATGGTAGCTGGAGCTAGAAACATGGGACATTCCATTTCGGAAATCGTTAGGGAATTCAGTATTCCGAGATCAATAGTGTCGAGTGTGTGCCGAGAATACTAAATTTCATACATTACCTTTCACCATAGTCAACGCAGTTGCCGAAGGGCTTCACATAACGACCGAGAGCAGAGGCGTGTGCGTAGAGTTGTCAGTGCTAACAGACAAGCGACACTGCGTAAAATAACCGCGGACGAATCTCTGTCTTCCGCTAATGGTTTTACCCTCTGCAGCTCAGACTAGTAGTATAAAATTTATTCCCTGATGTCTTAAAACATATCCTGTCATCCTGTCATTTCTGCCTGTCAACGTTTTCTACAAGTTGCTGTCTTCGCCGATTTTTTGGAGAACCTTCTGATTCCTCATCAGTCCAGCAAAGTTTCAATTGCCTTCTATTGCACTGTATCACAAACGGTTCGCTTCTCTTCTGTTCCGGTTTTCTCGTAGTCAATGTGTCACTGCCATACAATGTTGTGCTCCATATGTACATTCTCAGAAATTTCTTCCTCCAGCTAAGGCCGATATTTCATACTAAGAGACCTTCCGTCGACGGGATTACCCACCTTGCCATTGTTAATCTGCTTTTTATGTCCTCCTTGTTTCCTGTGTATTTTTCTTTCGGGAGTAGCAGGGTTACTTAACTTCTTCACCTCATGGTCTGCTACTCCTCATTATTTCGGTCTTCCTTAGGTTTTTTCTCAATCCATGTTGGGCACTCTAAAGACTGTTCATTCCATTCAGCAGGTCAGCAATGTTATCAGCGAATCTTTTTATTGTTATCGTTTAACGCTGATTTTAAGCACACTTTCGAACCGTTTATTTGCATCACTGTTTCTTCGATGTACAGTGACGCAACAATAGTGATGAACGGTGTACAGATGTACAGATGACGGTACTATAGCCTACATAAAGTATAAAATGGCAGTATATTGGTGGAACTGTCATTTGTAGTCATGTGTTTCATGCGAAAAAAGTTTCCGACGTGAATACGGACCCACAACGGGAATTAGCAGACTTTGAATACGGAATGGTAGTTGGAGCTAGAAACATGGGACATTCCATTTCGGAAATCGTTAGGGAATTCAGTATTCCGAGATCAATAGAGTCGAGTGTGTGCCGAGAATACTAAATTTCATACATTACCTTTCACCATAGTCAACGCAGTTGCCGAAGGCCTTCACATAACGACCGAGAGCAGAGGCGTGTGCGTAGAGTTGTCAGTGCTAACAGACAAGTGACACTGCGTAAAATAACCGCGGAAATCAATGTGGGACGAAATTTGGCGTTAATGAGCTTTGGCAGCAGAGGATCTACGAGAGTGCCTTTGGTAACAGCACTACATCGCCTGTAACATCACTCCAGGGGTCGTCGCTCTATGGGATGGACCCTAGAAGCTGGTGAACAGTGGCGTGGTCAGATGAATCCCGATTTCGGTTGGTAAGAGCTGATGGCAGTGTTCGAGTGTGGCGCAGACTCAAGGAAGCCATGGACCCAAGTTGTTAACAAGGCACTGTGCAAGTTGGTGACTATGAAGGTGTGGGCTGTACTCAGAAACGATAAAAAAAAATGGTTCAAATGGCTCTGAGCACTATGGGACTTAACTTCTGAGGTCATCAGTCCCCTAGAACTTAGAACTACTTAAATCTAACTAAGGACATCACACACATCCGTGCCCGAGGCAGGATTCGAACCTGCGACCGTAGCGGTCGTGCGGTTCCATACTGCAGCGCCTAGAACCGCACGGCCACCTCGGCTGTCCAGAAATGATCATTGACTGGAAATAGTTCGGCCACTTGGAAACGATTTGCAGCCATTCATGGACTTCAAGTTCCCAAAGAACGATGAAATTTTTATGGATAACAATGCGCCATATAATCAAGCTACAGTTGTTTCGCGATTAGTTTTGAAGAACATTCTGCACAATTCGTGTGAATGATTTGGCCACCCAGGTATCCCGATATGAATCCCTTCGAACATTTATGAGACCCAATAGAGAGGCCAGTTCGCCACAAAATGTTGGCCTGGCAACACTTTCACAATTGTGGACACCTATGCAGGCAGCATAGCTGAATATTTCTGCAGGTAGCATCCAACGATTTGTTGAGTCCATACCGTTGCATTACGCCGGACGAAAAGACGTCCGACACGATATTAGGAGGTTCTCAGTGCCTTTTTTCATCTCATTGTAGGTACTGAACAGCAGGGCCGTACTTGAATAATCGCTTGGTTTCCACTTCGCTAAGTGAGTTAAGCTATTGCAATGGAATTTTATGGATCTTTTGTTCCCTATTCGGCCCCAACCTTTCCAAACTCCAATAAACTTAACTCCAGTGCTGCATCTCATTTAGATTCTTTAAAAAGGACAGGAACTACTGACTTTCCATTATTATTCAGATTGCACAAAAGAAGAAGAAAGATTAGAACTTAACATCAACGCGGACATTGCAGACGAAACACAGGCTCGAGTAACCAAAGACTGGGGAAGGAAACCGGTCGTGCCCTTTCCAAATGAACCATCCCGACATTTTTCCTGAAGCGATTTAGGGAAATCACGAAAAAGCTGGAATGGCTGGTATGTGGAGTGTCGTCTTCCAGAATGCGAGTGCAGTTTGCTAACCACTCCCTCGCTAATTCAAATTTATGCTTACGCAGAGAGAAAAGCGCAGGCGGTGGAACACGTTTCCATAATTTACTGCATCTGCGAAAGAAGCTCTGCGATTCACGTACAGCCAGTCTCCCTCCAGGGATGTGTGGGGCTAGCCAGCCGACAGGAAACCGAGGGCAAATATTCGCAGAGATGTACCCCGCGCCCCCATCATCCGCGGAAGATGTAGACAGCGCAGCCGCTCGCTGCCACCTACACACGGAGCGGCGGGAAAACCCAGCGAGAGCTCCAGCATTATGGCCGCGGCCACAGAGACACCGATATCGGTTGATTCCGCCGACGACCGGCATCGGTCGAAAACAGCAGATCTTTTCGAATAAGCACGCCACTGCGTGCGCGGTCACCTTGTAGCCCATCTCATCGCCTAAACGTACAGGTTTCGGACGACAATCGTTGAAATTCAAATCAGATCGTTTTTCGGTCATAATTGCCGACACGTCACAAAACATGGACTCTGATAAACTGATAAGTTTAGTCAAAGACGCAGGATAAAAAATATCACAATCGGGATATCGCCTGGACTGGATAGACTGAAATCGCAGCATTATTGGAAACCACAAGTAGGCAAAAATCTTAACAGGAAACTATAGGTGTTCTCCAAAAATAACTTGTTCGGGTGACAAGGATGGCGCATCTTATGCTTAAAGTTACTGTAGTGGATGTTTTCGGGTTGTGGTAGGTGGACGTTAGCTTCTACAATCAATTACTGCTTCTTACTGGCGTTTTTATGCCAGTAGGGTGGTGGTTATGTTACATGAAGTGGTTTGTAAATGTGGTGTACGTACGTATTTGCACTTTTCGGTACTTTAGTTGTGCAGAGTATCTTATTCTAAACTTTGTATTTTTCTTTCACACGTATATTTATATTGAATGACAATCATTGAAGGTTAACTGACGTATACCTGCATAACTTCCCATAATTCAGCAAAACAGATTTCGAGAACTTGCAGAGGTGTAATTCGAGGTCTTTTAAAATTCAGATACATTAGCGATGCAATTCTTCTGGCTCAAGTAAAATTAGAAGCGACAAATATTTGACATCTGGCGATTGTATCATTCCAACCATTACGCCTATACCACGTTTCGAGGAGTACCGGTTCAAAGCTTTATGTGGTATGTTGAATGGCATTTACGGTGCCCTAAATACTAATTTAAATTCTAATATTTTCACCCTTGCACCCCAAATACCGGGCCGGACGGAGTGGCCGCGCGGTTCTAGGCGCTACAGTCTGGAGCCGAGCGACCGCTACGGTCGCAGGTTCGAATCCTGCCTCGGGCATGGAAGTGTGTGATGTCATTAGGTTAGTTAGGATTAATTAGTTCTCAGTTCTAGGCGACTGATGACCTCAGAAGATAAGTCGCATAGTGCTTAGAGCCATTTGAACCATTTGAACCCAAATACCGGTACCACAAAATTTTAACTTATTCAATGCTATGCTTCCTGTAAGTGCATTATAAGATGCTCTAATATTGTTAATTTTCTTTATTAAAGGCTACACTAAATCTCAAATAATACTGCCATCACGGATATTTTTTCTTCCTTTTTCAAATCCACTGGGCGGGTATTCAAATAGCAGTGTAGTGTACTTGAATCTGATTATCTGAATATACTGCCAGTGTTGCATTAATTTTAGAATAGACAGAGCTGCTGTGAAACCGCAAAACTACCTTTAATTAACTGAATAATAATTGTTCTACTCACTCGCAAATTTTATTCACGGCATCATATAATAGAAAAATCTACGTTCACCACGAAAATTAATCACTATGTGCTCATAACCTCACTGGTAGATCTTTGCACATCGAAGGCGCACATTCTGACTCTGTAGAATAATGAACTATACTCTGAACAAATTGTTTTGGAAAGACCCTTAGTGCGGCGTATCATTCAAGCTACATATTTTCATAATACACATGTATAAATGTGTAAAATACCAGCTATGACGTGTTAGCGTTGGCAGGTGGGCCCCTTCTGACGCTAATCGGTGGTGAGCGAAGGAAATTTGGATCAGAAAGTTTTTTTTAAAGCGTTTTTGACTTTTGTGGCCTAGCGTTTTCCTCTTCATCTCATGTATTCGCAAAACTTGTCTCGTAATTCCAGTAACCGAAGACATATACATCTATGTCCTACCTAATGGTGTGTGGCGGATGGTATTTTTCGTACCACTAACTAAGCCCTCCAACCATGTTCGACTCGCGAATAGCGCGTGGGAAGAATGATGGCCAGTAAGCCTCTGTATTGACTCTAATTCCTAGATTTTCTCCTCGTGGTCATTACGCGAGGCGTATGTAGGGGTGAGGAGAAGTAATATGTTGCCCGGCTCTTCCCGGAAAGTGCTCTCTCGAAACTTGAATAGTAAATATTTCCGTCATGCACAACGCCTCTCTTGATTCAAATGGCTCTGAGCACTAAGCGACCTAACTTCTGAGGCCATCAGTCGCCTAGAACTTAGATCTAATTAAATCTAACTAACCTAAGGACATCACACACATCCATGTCCGAGGCAGGATTCGAACCTGCGACCGTAGCGGTCGCTCGGTTCCAGACTGTAGCGCCTAGAACCTCACGACAACTCTGGCCCGCCGCCTTTCTTGTAATGTCTGCCAATGGAGTTTTTTGAGCATATCCGTAACGCTCTCTCGCCGGCTAAACGATCCCGGGACGAAACGCGCCACTCTATCTCTTCTATCAGTCTTATCTGGTAGGAATCCCAGATAGACGAACAATACTCAAGAATTGGTCGAACAAGCGCCTTATAAGCCACTTCCTTCACTGATGGGATATATTTTCTTAAGATTCATCCTATGATTCTGATTCGGGCATCTGCTCACTATTTGTTTTATGTGGCGCTCTGGATAGTTACACTTATATATTTTACGGTAGATAGTGTTTGTCATCAACAGTTTAGTTATCCTCTAGTGGATTTCTTTCCCTATATATGTGTAGTATGTTACATTTATTTATTTTCAGTGTCAACTGCCATTCATCAATTCTTGAAGGTCATTCTGCAAATCGTTACTGTCTTCCGGCGTTGCTACTTTCTTACTGACAACCGCATCATCTGCGAACAGCCTTATAGAGCATCCGAGGCTATATCATTTATATATATTGTAAACAGTAACGATCCTATCAGACTTCCTTGGGTTACTCCGGAAATTACCTTTATATCTTAAATATCTTCAACATTTCTCGGCCCTGTCAGCAATTGTATAAATATTAATTTTAATTTTAATAATCAACAGCCTCAGTTGCATCGTTTACCTAAAATTTACCTAGGTTTCAGTCGGGATAACCCAATCCTTCTTCAAAATAACTGGGTTATTCTGAAGAATGTTGGGTTATCCCGACTGAAATCTAGGTAAATTCTAGGTAAACGATGCAACTGAGGCTGTTGATTATTAAAATTACAATTAACCTTTATATCTGTCGATTTCGTTCCGTTAAGAGCGATGTGTTGAGTTCTATCTGCAAGCAAGTCTTAAATCTAGTCGCAAGTCTGCTCCGATGCTCGATAAGATAGTATTTTTTTCACTAAAAGGAAGTGCAGGACGGTGTCAAATGCCTTCCTTAAGTCAAGGAACACAGCATCAACCTGAGTGCGTTTTGTCCAGGGCGTTGTGGATCTCATGGAGGAACAGAGGGAGCTAAGTTTCGCAGGATTTCTGTTTTCGGAATCTATATTGATTTTCATAGGGGAGATGTTTATTTTCCAAAAACGTCATAATTGTTGAGCGTAAAACATGTTCCATAATTCTACAACAGATTGAACGATATAGGTCTATAATTGTGTGTCATCTATCCTAAGGCCCTTCTTAAAAGCGGGAAAGACCTGCGCTTTCTTCCAGTCACTTGGTACCCAAGCAAAATCTCGTGGTCTCAAGCCATCTGCGATAAATCACTTATAGGTGTCTCATCTGGTCTTGATGCCTTTCCACTACAGAAAGCACAGCGTGCAGTACCCGCCACTTACTTTTCGAGACAGCTATAGCTCATTTACGTACATTCAGCATAATTTTAACAGGAAACGCCGCACTGCAGCGTTCGTCTCCAAGCACAGAGACACAAACCAATCGGGGTATCCATTCCTCCCTTGGAGGTTACAATATAGCCTACTACATACAAGGATTAGATTCTAACGTAACCTAGTGTGCTCACCTAACCTAGTTGACCTCACCAAAAACTGACGAATGACATCTGACGCACAAGGATCAAACTATCAATCGATATTATCGGGCAATCATTGGCGATTGCGACTGACGACCGTTATGTGTGTCACTGTGAACGCACGCAGCCTATGGCAAGCATTGTGGACTCGGTTTGATGACGTTTCCTGCGTGCTATAAGCTGTTCCACTGTGGAACCGAAAATATTGTAGTGACGACACGAGGCAAATTCGTACTCCACGTATCACTTTTATGTACATCTTCAGAGATTCGTAAAATTCGTGGCTTACAGCTGTTGTCCCTATACACAAAAACTAGCGTCTACTAACGTAAGTGCACTGTACTGCTACTGTTAATACATAGCTAATTGTTACCTTAGGCCTGCAGTCCCGAGAACAAAAACTGTTTTCTCTGGTCATTTCTAATCACACTGAACGAGAAAATCTCATCACCAAACAATAATTAATTAAGAGTAATGAAATTTCGGGAATACATTTGTCTAATTGACATTTGTTAGTGATTAACACTGCAAGATCATAGGTTAATGTAAGTGCGAGGTAAGCCAAGCTGGTACATTAACAACCGGTGTAACAGCCAGAATGTTGAATGAGATTCTGCAAACGTGCAAGCATTGTGTCCTACGGGTGCCGAATATCTGTTTATGGGATGGAGTTCCATACCTGTTGTACTTGGTCGGTCAATACAAGGACGGTTTGATAAGTGATTCCTTAATCGTACCACACTTACACACAAAATCTTAAATACCATAAAAGAGGAAGCGGGATGGAATCATGGTTGGTAGTCACAATTTATAACTAACACAGTTCATTGACATTACCCCTTTTCAAAAAATTGACAATTACAAATTGTGGACGAGCCGCTAGATAAAACTTTGCAAATACAGTTAGAAACCCAACGTATTCGGTTCTCTAACAAAAAGTTCCAAATTAAGAAAACAGGTTTACTGACAAACTTGAGAACTTCAGACTCCCATATAGGACTTCCCTCAAAATAGATATAATGAAAACAGTTACAGGTAAAGGGTGACTTAATAACACTTGAACACTAGTGCCAAGCTAGGATGCCATTAAATAACATGATAGAACCACTTAAATAAAAAACTACAACAGAAACACTGATCTTTAAAGAATAAATGTTCACGTGCTCAGACGTGTTAATACAACATTACTAGAAAAAGCTGCACAAGGAACTCAGCAGATGCTATGCAGTTTAAGGTTTAGCCAGTTGCCAGTCCCTAATATTTAGGAAAACAAGTTCATATACAAACAGGTTACATACAGTATACATATCTACCAGCTTCTCCCCCCTTGACGGAAGGACGATAAATGCTAAACTTTGGAAAACAATTTGTGAACAACTCCGGTAGTAGCCAGGTTCTTAAACACTGCCAGGCCTAGACCTCGGATGACATTTCACTCCCCGCCAAGGCGCTGGCACAGTCAAAAGTTTCTGCCCGAATCACAAAGAGATTCCAATAATTCTGAAACATAGAAACACTCGGCAAAACCTTTGACTCACTTACACATGGACAACTGTATTAATAGAGTGCAGGTTTTAAAAACGGCAATTTAGAATCATTTGATTGCAAGAGACCTAAAACACTAGTAAAATATCTGAGAATATTATCAAATAACGGCCTCCATTTGACTAGGCCAACAGAACTCTACTACACCGTCTTAAGGTTCGACTATGAAAGTCTCACCATAATAATAAAGTTTAAAATCTCTGAGTTCGTCGGTGAACAAACAATTACGACGACTTACTCCATATCAGGAACACAATACGAGGGAGCGGGTTCACAGCTTCACTGTTTCCCTTCAAATTTTGTTCCCAGCGAAGTCACAGAACTTGTATCTCCAAGCTGCCCATGTCGGCAAAACGCCCAACCGATTTCACTCCACAACGTGTAACGGTCATCACGCTCCTTCGGCAGCCGTTGACACTCGTCTCCGCGCGAATGTCACGAAATCTCGAGGGTTAGCCGTCGAAGGCTAACAACCCACTCGCTTCGCCCGACAGCAGGGAAGACAAAACACGCGAAAATCAAACATAACTTAGCTCAACCACAATCGATCTTAACGATACATGAACAAAATAACACTGGCGCCAACTCGCCACGGCTCACGGTTAATGCATTATGTGGATGACACTGGAGTTGTCCTCCAATGATGTACCATATGTGCTCTAGTGGTGACAGATCTGGTGATCGAGAAGGTCGAGGCAACACCTCGGTATACTGCAGAGCTTGTTAGACTAACAACAACGTTTCGTGGGCGAACGTTGTCCTTTAGGGCAACATGAATGGCAGCACAATAGGTCTAGCCAGCGGACTGACGTACAAATTTGTCGTCAGTGTGCCTGGAATGACCTTGCTGTCATACGAAATCGCAACCCAGACCATAGCTGAGGTGTACGTCCAGTGTGTGTAGCATACAGATAGATAGGTTAGAGGCCTTCAACTGGCCTTGTTCTAACCAACGCGCTGTCATCACTGGCACCGAGGCAGAACCAGGATTCATCATAAAACGCAACAGACCTACACGATTCACGAGTATGGAGCTTAAGAGATAAACAATCCTGTACCGTCTGATGGTAACCTCAAATGCACTCCGCCGAACAGCAATTAAATCCACTTAATGATGGTGTGATCTCCCTCAACTCGAACCACAAGAAACGAAGTTGATCGCGTTGATACAGAGCTACATTGACGGAAAAAATATCGCAACACCAAAAAATAATTAATGTTGCGTAATGACGTTTCTGAAACACATTTGCCTAGGTAACATCAACAAGTGTTTAAAACTGCAATATCACAGGTTAAAATAAGTGCGAGATTGGAAATGAGAAATACTAGTATATTAATAATCGGTGTAACCGCCAGAATGTTGAATGCAAGTATGCAAACGTGCGTGCATTCTGTTATACGGCCGTCGAAGTCAGTTTGTCGGATGGAAAATGGTTGAAATGGCTGTAAGCACTATGGGACTTAACATCTGAGGTCATCAGAGGTACATTTGAAGTCTAGACTTAGAACTACTTAAACATAACTAACCTAAGGATATCAAACACATCCATGCCCGAGGCAGGATTCGAACCTGCGACCGCAGCATTGAGGGATGGAGTTCCATGCCTGTTGCACTTGGTCGGTCAATACAAGGACGGTTACTGAAGGACGGTTAATGTAGGTCGTGGCACTCTGCAGTGGATGCTGGGTTGCAACAGCGGTATGTGGGCGAGAGTTATGCTATTGGAAAACACCACCTTGAACAGTATTCATGAATGGCAGCACAGCAGGGAGAATCACCAGGTTAACTTATTAATTTGCATTTAGGGTGCGTGGGATAACCACCAGAGCGCTCCTGCTGTCATATGAAATCGCATCCCAGGCCATACTTCCCGGTGTACGTTCAGTGTCTTCAGCCGCAGACAAGTTGGTTACAAGCCCTCAACTGGCACCGAGACGGAACTATCCATCTAACACAAGAAAACTCCACCCTACCCTCCAATGAGCTCTCGTTGACACCACTGAAATAACAAATGCGATGGTTTGGGGTCAGTTGAATGCACGCTACGAGGGTCACTCCAAAAGAAATGCACACTATTTTTGTAAAAATACAGTTTCCATTCTGCATGTGTGAAAGTTTTACAGTGTGTAGATACATGCTTCCCGCTTGTTTTCAAACTTAGTTCAACGTGTTCCCGTGAGTAGCGCCGTCACAGCATGTCTTCAAGATGGCCGCTACATTTGACGTTCGTCAGAAGCAACGTGCTGTCATAGAATTCCTGTGCTGTGAAAACGAGACAGTGGGGAACATCCACAAGAGGTTTAAAAAGGTGTATGGAGATGCTGCTGTCGATCGCAGTACAGTTAGTCGGTGGGCAAGCAGGTTACGTGATGAAAGCGGGCACGGCAATATTGAGGATTGTCCTCGCAGCGGCGGGCCTCGTATTCCACACTCTCCAGACAATGTGCAGAGAGTTAACGAATCGGTGACTGCTGACAGACACATCACTGTGAACGAATTGTCACGCTACGTTGGGATAGGGGAAAGAAGTGTTTGCAAAATACTGAAAGTGTTGGCGTTAAAGAATGTTTGTGGCAGGTGGGTTCCCAGGATGTTGGCAGTGGCTCACAAAGAAACAAGAAAAACGGTATGCAGCGAACTTTTGGAACAGTACGAGAATGGTGGAGATGAATTTCGTGGAAGAATTGTGACATATGATGAAACATGGCTCCATCATTTTTCACCAGAGACGAAGAGGCAATCAGTGGAATAGCATCCTGCAAATTCACCCAAGAAAAAAAAATTCAATACAACACCTTCTGCTGGAAAAGTTATGGCTACGGTGTTTTTCGATTCCGAAGGACTCTTGGTTGTGGATAATATGCCGAGTGGAAACTCCCTAAATTCTGATGCATATGTGACAACACTGAAGAAACTTCAAGCTCGACTGAGTCGTGTTCGACCACATCGGCAAAAGCAGGATTTTTGCTGTTTCACGACAATGCACGACCACATGTCAGTCAAAAAACCATGGAAGTGATCACAAAACTCGGATGGACAACACTGAAACACCCGCCTTACAGTTCTGACCTGGCTCCATGCGACTATCTTCTCTTTGGGAAACTGAAAAACTCTCTTCGTGGAACAAGGTTTGAAGATGATGACTCCCTTGTGCACGCTGCCAAACAGTGGCTCCAACAGGCTGGTCCAGAATTTTACCGTGCGGGTATACAGGCACTGGTTCCAAGATGGCGTAAGGCAGTTGAGAGGGATGAAAAATATGTGGAGAAATGAAAATATTGTTCCTAAAGGATGTATCTACACACTGTAAAACCTTCAAACATGTAGAATAAAAGATGGATTTTTGAAAAAATAGTGTGCATTTCTTTTGGAGTGACCCTCGTACAAGGCGTTTGATTCGGAGCTATCTTTGATGTAACCGATTTGTAACAGTTCGTTGTTTTACTATGGTGCCAGTTGCTACTCAAATTGATGCTGCAAATGCAGTACGATGCGCCAGAGCCATACGCCGAACACGATGGAATTTCCTCTCGGTTTTGCCACGTGGCTGTCCGGTAGCCCCGTCTTCTTGCGACGTACATTCTCGTGACCAACGCGGCCAGCAATCATGCACAATGTCTGCATTCCTGCCAAGTCTTTTTGCAATATTGCAGAACATCCTGCTTCTCGTGGTACTATTACACGACCTCGTCCGAACTCAGTGAGGTGTTTTTGTCACCTTACAGCTATTCTTGACTAACAACTCACCACGAACAATTTGTCAGTAACTAACGCTCACGACCGTTTGAGCGTGAGTTTAATGGAAACCTAATTTGCATCTTCACAGTGGAGCTATTACCACCACTCTTACACGAGTGGCGCGAAATCTGAATAGACATCATCCTTCAGAAGCAGAAAGACGCCTACCAACATTCGTCTCACAATTCCTTCTTGATGTTGCTATTTTTTTCCATCGTTGTATGTGTAAAAGAAGAAAAAATCCAGGTGTGCAAATATCAAGAACTGAGAAGGCAAGCCAGTACAAAATGAAGATGGGACGGTTGAAATGTCTAAGGAATATACAACCTACATAACTTTCTGTCCAGAAGCAAAGTCGAAAGTTTATCACCAAATGTTCTTTTTTAGACTCCAGAGTGGCGGGGACATTAACCAGGATGACTGCATTTCTGCAGAATATCTTTTTTTAGTTGCATTCAGTGTGTTTTACTCGATAATCCATTTCCTCTTCTCAAAACCCGTTCAAATGTGTACCAAAGACAAAGTTATTAAAAACGTGTATTACTACAGGAAAGCCAAAGTTTGTTTTGCGTTACGTTTTTCATAACGTCATATTTACATGAATGGTATAATATCATACGTTTTTAAACAAGTTTTCAGGTGAGAAAGTGGATTATCGAATACAAAATGCAAGGTACTGTTTAGAAAAGAACTTATTTTCGTAACGAATAAGAATAGAAAAAAACGGAATCACAGCAGTTAAAGTCCTCCTGGACGCTTATTTGATATATTCTTTACTTTATTTCCGGAAAAAGTTATTTGGCGTGGAAAGGATAAATGAGACATCCTGAACAGAAGGACTACGCAAGGGAAACGAAGACACAGTTATCGAAACGTAAGTGGATAAAGATGAACGTGAGACATGATACCATGCGAAGAATTTGACAGAGCCCTGAAAGAACTCAGCCGGAGCAAGTTACCTGGAGTAGACATCATTCCCTAAGAATTATTTGAATCGTTGGGAAAATAATCATAAAAGTATTCCACCTGGTAGGCAGCATCTCAGACAGGCGAAATATCCGATATATGATAATATATTAATTCAAAGGCCATACAGTGCCGTTGCTAACGGATGTGATTATTAAACGTCCATACTTGCAAAATGCTGACGCAAATTACTTACAGAACAAGGCAAAGACTGGTAGAAAACATCTTTGTGGATGTCAGATGGCTTGCGGAGCAATCTAGGAACAATCCGACCCTACGATTTACCCTATAAAGTAGACCAAAGGAAAGACGAACCCACATTTACAGCACTGTCCGATTTAAAGAAAGCTTTTCCAATATTAAGGTTCAATTACAGGGAGGTAAATGTTATCTATGAGTTTTCCAATGAGAATTGAGTGAACAATTATGTGATTGGAATCACAGATAAAACATCGACTTTCCTGGTAGAGAGGTCACGCAATATCACATTTAGTCGTTATGCAATGAACAGATATTGAACTTAAACAAGAAAACGAGCAAGAGTTTCACTTCAAAAAGGGAAAATCAGTACTGTGAAATTTAACTAAGCGATGCTTACATAGATGGTGTAGCGAATTTTGTTTTGCAGCGAACGCGGATTGTCAGATGAAGCGGAATGAACACCCGAAGATACTAGGCAGGATGATGGGTATAATTATAATAGCTGGACAAAAAAGGGAAACAGTAGGCGAGAACAGAAAGTGTTAGACTTCCGGCCTATAGCCCATTTTATTCAATAACTTGGTAAATCAGTTGAACGACCTGAATAGTCCCTTGGAATAAGGTTACAAGATGAACACAAACGCTACTGAAATAGGATAATGGAATGTAGCAACTTAGATCTAGCAGTACTGAGGGAATAAGATTATGAAATAAACTACTGAAAATAGCGCGTGAGTTTTACTGTTTTTACAGAGAAATATTTGCCAGTGGCCGCAGTAAAACGGATATAAAACACTTATTGTGAATAGCGAGAAAGAAGAAATTCGTGAACAGTGAATATAACTTTATGTCGTAGGAACTATTTTCTGAGCGTAATTATCAATACTTTTTGGAAATTAAACGTGAACGATAAACAGTTCAGACAACAAGAGAATAGGTGCTTTTGAAATGTGGTGATACAGAGGATGCTGAAGGTTAGAAGGGTAGATGGGGGAAATAATGAATAGGAAATGAACTGAATTGGGAAGCAAAGAAATATATGGTACAACTTGACTAACATAGGACGTCGGTTGATTGGAAGCATCCTCATGCCTGAAAGTATCAGCAACTTAGTAATGGAGAGGAAGTTCTCTTGACTGACGACGAACACCTTGAGTGCGAGTCGCAAGTTTAATCTCAATTAAGGCTCATTTGAAAGTGTTGTGTTAACAGTTACGACAGGAAAAATACTAACTGCTAATGACTTACCATGTGCATTACAAGAGCGACTGAAGCGTAGTGTCCGGGAGGTGCGGAGATCAACCTTCTCGCGATGTACGTATTACACTTCACAACATGAACATTGTCGACATGTAAGAAATGTTCAAAACAAACCATTAATTTGCATCGTGAGCATCGAATGAAAAATGCCCCGCTACAGCGATCACAAAGGTTCGCACCAGCAAGAACTCCTTGGAGCTACAAAGTGTGCGTACGTTCAGCAAGGAATCCACTTTTAAAGAATGCATATAGAATCATATTGGTGTAACAGGGTGTTGATAACTCATGGAATGTGATGACATGCAACAGAATGAGTCTGTCTTGGAGATTATCAGGAAACTCGCTATTCCTTAAGGTGTAGCAGCAGGTAGCTCGATTATATGTTTCATAGGCACGGAAAAAACTGCTTTTTTCCAGTGGTTCCAAGTGGTACGAACTGCAATGTCACACGCTTTTTAGGAAGAACAGTTTGCTTTAAGGGAGTATGATTTTTATACACAGACCAGGAATCAAGCAAAATAAACTTGTTTTGAACAGGTATGGCCTAAAACAGTGTTCATACCATAGTTATGGTTCGCTTACACCCATTTTCCCACTGCTGCATGATGTATATACATTCACTACTGCCCTTGCGAGATCTTGCACACGAGAAAGAATCATAGGGGGCAGAGCACTTTCAACTTCTCGCGGTACAATAAATAACTTTCCAGCCAATTTACCATCCAGATTAACAGTCGGCATAATTGTATACGAATGCTTTAAGGCATTGATGTTAGTTGTTGTTGATACAACTCTCTTCGTACCTCTAATTTCCAGGGCTCCTTTCATATGCATTTCCTCTTCAGATCCCGATTGACCGGAGTTGAAAAGATATTTCTTACTGAACGACGGGATAAGTTTGTATATCTCATCTATAAATTTTCGAGCCGATTCCGCAGTTTGCTGTGCATGATCTAGCTGTCGCTCTGTTTGAAGTTTCGTTACCTTACGTCCTCCAATCCTGTAGCACTGTTTGAAGTTGTACAACCGTCCACCGCTTCCCTTGAAATCACTGTACTCAATGTCGCACGCATTGTGACGTGCATAACGTAGCAGATCACTACCATGTACATCCTTTAAGTTGTATCGAGCGTCCTTTAAACGTGCAGACGACAAGTGCGCCTTTTCCTCCACTGAATACCCTTAGTTTTTCTTATGCACCACACGCTCATATTGCTGCAGACTTATTCTAAATCTGTTCATAATTTTTTTTACTATGCTAGGATGATTTTCCATGTGCGTAATTATGTTCTGTACCTGCTCCTTAAACAACGATTATCATTTACTACGTTTCACTGGAGACGCTCATATTGCTGCACAGTTATTCTAAATCTGTTCATAATCTTTTTTAATATGCTCGGATGATTCTCCATCTACGTAATTATGTTCTGTACCTCCTCCTTAGACAACCATTATCATTTACTACCTTTCACCGGAGACGGGATTTGTGGCTCCATGTCCGGCAAGGATTATGAACTACGTCGCTCGACACCTGTTTCACTTGTAATGCACGTATCGCCATCATTGTACTCCTCATGTACATTGTCCGCACAGTCGAGGGTACACGACACAACACATTCCACTGACTCACCTTGCAGAAAAGCTAATATTTCATGCTAATTTGGATAAAACTGACATTGTGAGACCGTGGCTGAGTACAATTAATGTAGGTTAGTTCTTACAAAGAAGAAGACAGCTATCAGCCACTATTAATGCTGCTATTTATTTAGGTAAATAACGCCGTTACCGGTGTCGAACTGGCAAGTTCATCAGACGGCTGTTCAAATGATTTTCAAGATACACTTTTCCGTCATCGTCCGTTCTCAAATTTTATTCTTCCACTGTGGCGAAGTATTTTTGGTGTGTTGTTGCCGTCGAAAATTCCGCGCGATTTTGTTGAGTAGTTGCAGGATTGTATTTTTCGAATACTCCAAAATATATCCAGCACTTATGTACTTTGTACATCACCATACTGTGCAAAGCACCACACACACGCACACACACACACACACCAAAAAGAGTTTGCCATATGCGAAGTTATCACAAAGATTGCAATCTTTGTGACAACTTCACATGTGGCATATTCTTTTTGGTGTGTGTGTGTGTGTGTGTGTGTGTGTGTGTGTGTGTGTGTGTGTGGTGCTTTGCACAGTATGGTGATGTACAAAGTACATAAGTGCTGGATATATTTTGGAACATTCGAAAAATACAATCCTGCAACTTCGCAACTATATCGCGCGAAATTTTCGACGGCAGCAACACACCAAATATACTTCGCCACAGAGGAAGAATAAAAATCGAGAACGGACGATAATGGAAAAGTGTATCTTGAAAATCATGTGGACAGCTGCCTGTTGATGAACTTGCCAGTTCGAAACCGGTAACGGTGCTATTTACCTAAATAGATATCAGTATTAATAGTGGTTGGTTGCTGTCTTCTTTGCAAGAATTAACCTACATGCTAATATTTCATCTGCCACATCTTTCTAATTTCGAATTCCCTGGGTTCCTCTGTGATGAAAAGTCAACTTTAGCAACTGCTGTAGTAGATAGGATGCAATGTTTGCTTTTCTTATCGTTGCCAATGGTCTGCTTTGTATCAACACCACTACTACTACAGCGCTGTTGTGAGTTGTCATCCATCTATCTAAGCTACGTTTCGTGGCTTCATGCTGCACTGAAGGTTGGATATCTCCAGACCCGCCCCTTGCTGCCGTTAGTAGCCAATATTGTGGTTGCTCGGTACGCACTATGTGGAGCGTAGAATCCTGTAAACATCACTGGCCTTTTGCGATCTCGCATTCCTGGCGTTCCTTGTAAACAGAGTCAGATAGCTCTAGATTGCGGAACGTGTGGAGATCTGCACAGAGTAAACGGTCGTCAAATGAGGCTTCGGTTGGTGACCAGAAGAATAATAACAGTTATTTTGCTTCCCATAAATGTTTTTGACGAGAGAGTGTGTTTCCGATGACAGTTTGGTACGTAGTCGGAACACGGTAGCGTTGTTATTTGGAAATTTCGAGGAGCCGGTGACTAACCTAATCAGCACTGAGTGAAAAATTATCGCATTGCAATCGCAGGTAAATCGTCTTTCCCTGTAGAGAGTAAAATCAATATTACATTTAGTCGTTATGTAATGGATAGACATTGAACTCAAAGAAGGAAACAAGCAAGACTTTCATTTTAAACAGGGAAAATCAGTACTGTGACATTAAGCTAAACGATGCTTCCCTAAATGGTGCAACGAATTTTGTTTTGCGGCGAACGCAGATTATAGATTATCAGATGAAGTGGAATGAAACTCAGAAGACACTACGCAAGACGTCATTCTCACGTTATACCCTTCGATCTGTGTCATCACTGTATAGCAACAAGTGTTTCGTAGCTACACGGTATTCCTATGTATACCGAGTTGTTAGTTGTTCAGTTGTTTTGTGTGTGTGTGTGTGTGTGTGTGTGTGTGTGTGTGTGTGTGTGTGTGCAATACTTGTTTGGTGTGCATTGATTAGTGATGATATGTGAATAAATCGATTGACACTGTTTTGCGATTATTAGTTGATTAATTTGGAACGATGTGCTTCAGTTTTACTAATTATTTATTTAAACTACGACCGGTTTCGTCATTTTAAAATTCCAGCTTCAGTTGCATAGATTATTGTGTTTGGCAACACATAACAAGCGGTCGGGCCTGCCACTACACGTAGGCGGAAATTGTTCACTGCCGGGCAGCCGCACAGTAGGAACGCTAACTACGACGTCAGTATAATTTCATACACCTGTTGACGGGATTTTAAAATACCGAAACCAGTCGGGATTTAAATAAATAATTAGTACAACTGAAGCTGATCTCCCAAAGAAAATTAATTATCACGGCTCTCAGTTGCATTATTAGCTAAATGGTTTGGAAATATGGAGTATTCAACTGTTTTTGCACATAGCAACCATTCATTCTGGAAACATGCGTGTTGTGTGTGAGCGTAGCTGCTTAACTTTGGTGGCTATGGCCAGTGCGTGTCACGTCGCATCTGTTTCGTTGATGACGCTGCTGCTAACACTGCCGTCAGTTTTAGTTTTCTGCACCATTATAAATACCTTATTTACGTCTTTCCATGAACTTCTTGACTCACTAGCACCTAGTCATAGATTCTGATTTCGTTCTACATATCGGATACGTAGTTTTAGTTTTCAACATGTTCTGTAGCACTACATTTCATATCCTTGATTTTTCTTGACCTACGCTCAACTCCCAACATCATTACCGTCATAAAAGCTAGTACTACTCTCTCACATAAAGCACTACGGAAGCCTAATGAATTTAAGCAAAGTATTGGCGCATGACGAGCTTTTGGCCATCACATTTCCTCTCCAGGTTAGGACAATTCCGGGGATGAAAATCCAATATCGGGATTCCTCCAACTTCCTAACTCCTGATTAAGCCCTGTAACTGGATGGCAGAGAAGAGTATGTGCGCGCTTTACCTTCGTACTTCGTTGTTAAATGCAGTATGTTTGCTGATAAGATGGTATCCTTACCTTCCTATTATACGGCAACTTTTCACGGCAACGTACAAACTACACTAATCACAACTCATAACTCTGCTATACGTAAATTACAGTTCATCTGCTGTATTTTGCCCATATTCTCCATCACGTATACTTCAACAATTCATTGCACGTTCGTGTTACGGAATACTTTATCTACGCAGGCGTGCCGTATTGTTAGCCGCTCGCTTTGAAGTACAAATACAATAGAAGTAGCCAGACCAGAGTCGTTGCATTTACGAACACATCTGCATAGCGTCGTAAAACGTGAAACTGTTCGTTTCCGGTCTCTTTTAACATTTCTTCTACCGAGCAAAGTCAACTGAGATTAATTAATCAACTGTTTGGAATATATTCTCACTTAGGCTCAGTCTAACTTAGCAGTGATTCCTCTCCAGAATTACCGCAAATTATGACAAGGGTCTTTGTAATTTAATAGGTACCACGAGATTCTTACGTGCAACTTACCATAAGGAGGACACAGAACTTTTGACGAAGTAATTTTCATCGATAACATTCGCAATTTCACAAGAGCTCTTATTCATCCACGCAATAGAACCACACACTTTGCACTTTATTCGTATGAAAATCTGTGTAATATCGAGTTGCTGCTCAGAGTATATGGAAATCAACAATTAATCGTTTACATGAAAAGCCTTTCATCTATTCTTGTCCAGCTTTTGGAAACTGTCAATTACTACGCATTGTTTATAGCCGAACAGCAGTGATGTTACAAAATTGTGCAGTTAACATAAATGGTATAACCTTTGTGGTTTCAGTTACTTTAAAGTTAATTTAGCAGCAACCACTACAGCGTCACCGGCTCAACACAGGAAAACTGAAAATGGTGACCTTAACGGACAAAGAATTACCCCCAAGAGACACTCTAATAACCTGTAACATCGCCTCGGGCTTTGATAAATGCCCTAGTAAAGCCGGGAAGAGAAGACGCTCTGTAAAATAACTAAAAGCAGTAAAATGAAATCACCGTATCGTTGTGTCCGAAGCTTTTCAGATTCATTCTGTGCTCTCCTTATGTCGGATCGTACTACACTTCGCCTCCTTTTCGATAACGCTGTGTGGCAGCTGTTCTGTGCAGTACAAACTTCAGATTTCTTCCTACTTTACTTTCGTTCTTTCGTTAACACGTATTAGCCATTTCCAGTCAACGGCTCCTGACTTACCAACTTTTCTTTCCATTTTCCTAAATTGCGTTTCATATTTGTGGGGCCACCTTCATGTTCTTTTAATTACGTCTTAGAATGCTCTCATCTCAGACTCAACTTTTTTTTTTCCTGCCGTTCGAAATAAACTGGTATGATTGAATACCCGTCGCATCCTTGGCAGATACCAGGACGAGAATCATTAAGAGAATCCTACGGAATGTTATTCATCCTCGAAAAAGTTGGCTTACAAAACACACGTCGTAAAGATTCTTAAAAATGAACAGCAGTCGTCTAGGGTCCAACCGATACGGTCAAGAAGTCAGGGATGGAGCTGCAGGCAATGTCGTGCTGTTAGCAAACGTTCTCCCGTTGTAAGACTGCTGCTATAGCCCATCGCCCCATAGCCGATTAATACCAAATTTCGAGGCACTGTCGTAACGGATACGTCCGTCGTACGTCGCACACTGATTTCTGATCTTATTTCACGCAGTGTTGCTTATTTGTTACCACTGACTACTCTGCGAAAACACTACGCAAACGCCGCTGCTCTCGGTCGTTATGTGACGGCCGTCGGCCATTGCTTTGTCTGCGGTGAGAGATAATGCCTGAAATGAGGTATTCTCTGCACACTCTTACCGCTGTAAATCTCGGAGTATTGAATTCGCTAACGATTTCCGAAATGAAATGCCCCTTGCGTCTAGCTTCGACTACTATACCGGTTACAGAGTCTGTTATTTCCCGTCATGGGGCCACAATCACGTCGGAAACCTTTTCACAAGAATCACCTGAGTACAAATGACAGCTCCGCCAATACATTGCCCTTTTATACCTCTTGTACGCGATGGTACTGTCATTTCTATGTGTGTATATTGCTATCCCAAGACTTTCGTCACCTCAACGTATTCCTACGAAATCTAATATTACACATTGTTTTTAAGGTCTCAAGACTTCGTATATCATCCAGACTTCCAGCTGCGACGCGCACAGTGTTAGGTCTTTCCTTCACTGTCCTCGTTAACCTCTCCAGAGTAACTGCTTCAACTCACAAGTATCGACGGTGGCGCCTTCCAGCAGCAGGCTGTATTATCGTGAAGTTAACTCTGGTCTTACCTGTTTTCAAGAAACATATGTACTCCTCCTCGACACAGTGGGTCGCTAAAAGAACTGTTGTCATGGCCGTGGACCCAAGTTGTCAACAAGGCACTGTGCAAGCTGATGGTGGCTCTATGATGGTGTGGGCTGCGTTTACATGAAATTGTCTCGGTCTCCTGGTCCAACTGAACTGGTCATTGACTGGAAATGTCTATGTTCGGCTACTTGGAGACCATGTGCAGCCATTAGTGAACTTGATGTTGCCAAACAATGATGGGATTTTTATGGATGACAATGAACCTTTGAAACACGTATGTAACGTAGCAGCGATGGCGAGGCATTGCAGCGTCTCTGACCAGAGAGTATGCGCTTGACCGCGCGAGTGTTGCGAGCGGTTCTCAGTCAGTAGCTCAGTTCAGTTGCGTCAAGCAGTACGCTAGTAGTCGTCATGCAGAGCGGTCGGTCAGTAGTAGCAGCCCAGTGCGGTTGTGTGATGTAGTCTGTCGGCAACACTGGTCAAGAGGCTGAATGAGGTATATTATTAATTAAGGTAATGATCAGATAATGTAAAGTTTATTTATTGTAATTAATCTCCAACAAGTGCCCCAATAATAATTTTTATTTCAAAAGCAGTTTTTACAAAACAAAATTTATTTAATTGCACTTCCCATTTCATTCCACTTCCGTTAAAGAAAAATTTCAGTAAAATCACAAAAAAAGGGATATTATTATTTGCAATGCAGTTCCTCCAAGCCGTGCGCAAGAATAAGAGCAGAAATTTGACTAGCAGTTACAATGAGGTAAGAATCTAATTCTGATTTTTTTTGCACAGAGCCAAAGACCGATATTTCGGTTTAATTGAATTTTCATTATCACTGAGATTTCATTAGCACTGAATTGTTTTTCATTATTTTTGTGGGAGCTTATACCAGAGTCAGATTGCGAATTTCACATTTTTGTTGCCTTTGTCAGTACATTTCATTGCAGGGAGGTTATTCTTGGCTCCTATTCATTTATTATTTCTGTCTTTAAAATTTCAATGGAGAGTTACACTTAGCGTAATGTCCATTAGCATTCATAATTAAATATTGTCCTATTTCTTTCTTTTAAATCTTTGTGGGGAGGTTACACCTTGTCAAAGGGCCACAATAGTATGCGGTCGGTTTGAAGAACTAACACTTTTAGCGAATGATTTGACTACCCAAACGCCCGATGTGGGACGTAATCGAGGTGTCAGTTCGTGCAAAAAAATTCTGCACCGCAACACTTTCGGAATTATGGGCGGCTATAGAAATAGCATGGTTGCATATTTCTGCAGCGGCCTTTAAACAATTGCTGAGACCATGCCTTGTCGGGTCGCTAGGACGCCCGACAATAGCCCGTGACTTTTGTCACCTCATAGTAAGTTCTGAGATATTGTAAAAGGACGGGGATTTCCGGTATTGAAGCGTGGGACTTAGGAAAAGCGGGAAAGGCGTGGACGGGGCCTAATAAGTTACCGCTGGTTGCACAGAAAACACATACAAATTATTTAAAAAAAATCAAAACTCTCAACAATCATTTTTAAAGATTTTACTACACTGGTGGCTGAAAGCGTTATTAGAAGAATTGCAAGTTATTATCAGCTGAAGGCCGCAAGCAATGTTACACGCAATCAAAAGGTTCAAAATTATTCGTCGGCTAAGGGACAGAAACAATTTCAAAAATACACAACGGCTGAAGGCCGGAATTACAAATGGGGAAGGCAGTAACATGTTAAAACATTAGTGTAAATTTTAAACATTTATGACAACTTGTGTAAATATGGCGGAGTGAACCACAGTGTTCCCTGGATCGTCCTGAGGAACGTGACTACAGCTGTGTAAGCGGTGGGACAGGCAGCCAAGAGCCGTAATCACGTAAAGGGTGGCAACTCACACTAGGGGTAGCTTAAGCGCCGACCAACCAACTAACCAATCATCTGACCGACCGTGGGAGCAGCAACGCACAAAAACAGCGAGATCTCAAACAATGGAGGTCTCACTACTGGATACGGTCCACTCAACTTCAAACGTCCTGCGTTCGGTCATCAGCTACAGCCCCCCGTTCCGACAGTGCCCGCACGCCGCCAGCGGTCCCGGCATGCTCTCGCGCTGCGGACCTCCTCACTGCTCCATCCCAAGCTGAAAAGCCTCGCACACACGGCGACTCAGGACGCAGACAGTACATAAATAACTGTTGTGGCTTCGCAAGACAGCCAAGCCACTTTGAGGAAGCCGAAAGGCACGCGTTTAAGCTCACGCAGGCTCGCGTGAGGTCTGGAACAGGACAAGGAATTTATAGTAGCAAAGAACGTACGTAACTACTGGAATACTTAACTTTAATTCATAATTGGTGAACATCGCTCTTGACGGTACATGTTTTACAGCATCAATAGTAACCGGTAATGGCGCCTTGCTAGGTCGTAGCAAATGACGTAGCTGAAGGCTATGCTAACTATCGTCTCGGCAAATGAGAGAGTAATTTGTCAGTAAACCATCGCTAGCAAAGTCGGCTGTACAACTGGGGCGAGTGCTATGAAGTCTTTCTACACCTGCCGTGTGGCGGCGCTCGGTCTGCAATCACTGATAGCGGCGACACGCGGCTCCGACGTATACTAATGGACCGCGGCCGATTTATAGGTACCACCTAGCAAGTGTGGTGTCTGGCGGTGACACCACAATAACTGCACATTAAAACCACACAAGATACACACGGATCGGCGAAGACGACTACACAATGTCTCAAACAATCCTAAAACCAGTCACTGAAACAACACGGACGAATTATAGGTCGGCAGAAACAGAGAGAAGCCACAAGCAGTCGGAAAACGAAATTTACGTCGTCCGCTGCGACGACCGACCGAAAGACCAACCAACTGTCGTCCCCACTCAAGTCACGCACTGAAAAGATCCCAGTATAAATCGTCAGCTGACAACTTATTGCCATGAGGGCACTGCGACAGGCGAACACACACACACACACACACACACACACACACACACACACACACAGGTGAAAGCTACACTACTTGAATATCACGGTCCATTCAACTAAAACTCACTGAATCTGGTCCTTGACGTGGTCGTGCACTCTCGCGACCACATCCTTCCGTCGGACAGTGCATGCGTGTCGCCAGCGGTCGGGCGAGTCCTTACTGTCCGGACCTCACCGCTGCTCCGACGCAATTCCCTAGCCCGACACACGACGACCCGGAAATACTAAAGGCCCCTCCAAAGATGGTACCACAGTACGCGCTATCGATAACCGCTGCTGCTCCTCACAGACATACAAGGCAAACTAAAGTAGTGATGCCAGTGAACACACTATGCAAAACGAGACGCCACTATCGCCATTACAAGATGCCAGGCTATGAACGGCATCAACGCGAGCCTCACACGGCTCAGGTATGATGATTGTCACATGGTAATAACAACAGCACCACTGATTGGCGTAACAAGCGTGGGATTAATTAGGAGTATTAAGCTAGTTAAAAGTCTGAGTTGCTATAAAAGTCACACAGATCGAAATTCTTCTTCTTTTATGGACTGAAAATAAGCCAAAATGAACGGGGTTACATGCCCACATCCCAAGCTGACGATGATGAAACTGAGAATGTACAGAAGTAACACGGGCGAAGTCTTGTTTAAATGTGGCACCACGATGGTGCCGTGTGAGAGGTAACGCACGAGGAAATTCTTCTTCTTTTATGGACTGAAAATAAGCCAAAATGAACGGGGTTACATGCCCACATCCCAAACTGACGATGATGAAACTGAGAATGTACAGAAGTAACACGGGCGAAGTCTTGTTTAAATGTGGCACCACGATGCTGCCGTGTGAGAGGTAACGCACGAGGACGCAGAGTGTCGGTGACGTACATTTTACCGTCAGTGTTCCCTCAGTCACCACCAGCCGTGACCGACCGTCTCCAAATAACTGGAAGAATAGGACGTCGCCTCGATACTCGCTGACACTGTCCGTCCGAGATGCTGCTGAAGCGTCGTTCATGACTGAACGCAGTGGACGACATTCCTCGGCAGTCCGTGCTTCCCGATCGCAGCATAACTTTAAACGCAATCGCTTGTATTGTGATGTTAATGGAGGCCTACGCTTGCGCTCGCTGCTTGTCTTCACTCAGTGGTACGAGATGACTCAGTATGTCGCATGGAATCCGTTATTTTCCATTTATGGATGTCCATTACATGGACGAGGAACATCAGCTGATGATTTTGTGGACTGGCAAGACAGCCAATCCACGAGGACGGGAGGCCGAAGGGCACGCGTTTAAGCTCACGCAGGATGGCGTGAGGTCTGGAAAATGACAAGGAATTGAGACTAACAAAAAAGGTACATAGCTGCTGGAATACTTAACTTTAATCCATAATTGGTGAACATCGGTCTGACGGTACGTGCATCACACGATAAATAGCAGTTGATAATGGCGCCTTGCTAGGTCGTAGCAAATGACGTAGCTGAAGGCTATACTAACTATCGTCTCGGCAAATGAGAGCGTAATTTGTCAGTGAACCATCGCTAGCAAAGTCGGCTGTACAACTGGGGAGAGTGCTAGGACGTCTCTCTAGACCTGCCGTGTGGCGGCGCTCGGTCTGCAATCACTGACAGTGGCGACACGCGGGTCCGACGTATACTAACGGACCGCGGCCGATTTAAAGGCTACCACCTAGCAAGTGTGGTGTCTGGCGGTGACACCACAGATGATGTATGAGAAAAAGTACCACCACAGCTGCATCTTGAGAATGTCTTTATTCTATCACACGACTAGTTTCGGCGGCACGTTACCACCATCCTCAGGCCATGTTAACCAAAGAACAATTACACAATCCCAATATTTTGGATAACATTATATGTCAAACGCCGATCCACGTTTATGGGTATTTTATCGTCCTTTTATCGACCAGTTTGCTGCTTCTTGTCTTACCGTTTTGGTGTAATCTTGATAATGACTTCAGCTGTGATTAGTATTTTACCAGTCGTTTTATAGTTATCACCAAAGATACTCGTTCTGTAGTACATCATGCGTTCCAGAGTTCGCTTAGAAGTTTCTAGGGTCAGCAGTTCTTATCGTGGCATGCTGTACAGTTACTAGAATAAGGGTTTGGAACTCCTGTGAAGTTGTTCGTGTCCACTTAGGCAGTAGACTTTTATTATGGGATAGTCTTCCCATACTGTACTTCTTGCGGTGTAATACTTTGGTATTATGGAGGTCTAGGTCCAGTTTTCATTTCTTCTTTTCCCTTTAACTCCGTATCCATTACATGGGTATGTCAAAGCATGTGACGTTTCAGATATTGTAGTTTATCGTTTTCGTAACGAGTAATGGGTGTTTCAAAAGAGATTTTATTGTTGTTATACCTTATCTGACGGTGTACTGACATACATATTTATGTATTGTGTGTGATTAGAGAGTAGAGGGTACCAGACTATCTTAGGCACCCATGCCCAACCCTGAACCAATGAAGCTGTAGCAGTTAGGTTGTTCACGCTTAAATGTGTTTACAGGTTCCTAGGTTTTATTTCTAGAGGGGTTTTATTATGGAAGAATATACAGTTTGAAGTGGATATTTCAGCTTTGCTTCTTGCGCTTAGGTATTGCTGTTTATCACGTAAGGGTGTAATCGTGAATAAAATATTCGTATTTGAGACGTGGTGTACTTGGTTATTTAAGGGTACTTAGTTATCAATGGTTTTCAGAGAAAGGCCTTTTCAGTTCATAGAGATAGGTTGTAGCACAGCTGTGTGCTTAATGTACAGTTGCAGTTGGTCTATGGTTAGCCTGTTCCAGATTGGTTTCACTTTTACCTTTAGGTTCTTATATCACGCAATACACCTTTGGCGTACAGTAATGAACATGTGGAGTTGGATCATGTCTGATATTTGTGACCCTTTGTTAAATATATATCGTGGAATACTCTGTTTTTTTTTTTTTTTGTTTGAAATGAGCGAAAGCTGCCTTTTTAGACGTCCTTTGCTTTTATGATTACAACCAAGTGTTTTGTGACTGTGATTTAGGTTTATTCTGTGCTTATGTTTCACATGTATTTCTGGACTAGAGCACGAGAAAAAAATTGAGCAATTGACATATCTGTTTTATTGGTACTTTGCAGAATATTATCTTAAGGATACATCAACTGACACATTAGAGTACTATAATTTTAAGTGTTCGTTGTTTCATGTTTGTTTGGTTTTCAAATATTTCCTTTGAGTTATTGTTCTTCCGTAAACAGGGCCTGAGGGCGGCGGTAATGTGCCGCCGAAACTAGTCGTGTGATAGAATTAAGACATTCTCGAGATACAGCTGTGGTGGTACTTTTTCTCATAGAATGGGTTTTTTCTTATTGGACGAGAAGCGTAGATGTGAAGTGGCTACGATGTGTTTGGAGCAACATAAGGCGATCCCCCCTTGTAGGGACACGCGTTGTAGGCCGAGTATGTCTGCCCCCACGTCCCCACGCCATCAACCATCGGGTTACTGTAACATCCAAATGCCCAAAAAATATCGATATTACACGATTCGACCAGCCGGCTAAATGGAGACCCAAAATGAGCCACATTTCAAGTCCTGTCAGGTGCTCATAATGCTGTCACACACAAGTACATGGCATCTGAATGTCTTTGACAGTGGTCATTCAACATCTGACTCTGTTCACGTCCCCTAAATACCCTATGAGGATGTTCGAACCGTCATAGAGAATTGCTGCACTGATCATTTACTTCCCCACCGACCGTGTGTTTGTGTACAAAACTACATCTGGTTTGACATCCTTACATTCTTCTGGGTGCTTTCAGGAAGTGTGCGTGACCGTCAATGAAAATTTAAAGAGTCCTTACTAATTTGAACTCTATTATAGGGAACAAAATGAATGTAAGTGTAATTGGGTGGGTGGCGGGGGAGGGGGGGGGGGAGAGAGGACGGGACTTGAAAGATTGGTAAATATAATGGATTTGCCGTTTGGCAGGATATATAATTGCCTGCATTACATGTTTAGAGTACGTTTTTCCGAAAAAGTATATTAAAATTGAATCGGTCATTTACCTAGAAGTATTCCTATAAATTAGAAAATTCGTTAAAAGTGAAAAGGCAGCAGTCTCATCGCATGAACAGATCACACAGCAATTATTATAATGTTTACATTCTGCATGAAAAGGATTTGTAGCGTACTCGCAAATACTGCATCACTAGTTCGTGTTAGTTCATCACCATTATGAACATCTGACGAAAAATTGCTTCGTAGAATGAAATGCATAGAACCAATGCGTTGTCAACTGCAGGTATATATGAGGTGTGAATGTACAGTATTATTATTAGAAACCTTTCTGAACTGCTGCCACCAGGATATGTGTTTTCAGTATCTTTGTATACCTCGCAATTTTGTAAATGATTCCTGTTGTTGGATGTCTGTGGATATGCCTATAAAATTTGTCTTATTTTTCTTATAACCCACCACGAAATTCGACAGTTTGTCGGTATTGTAGTTTGCATCCATCTTCTGTTCTTTCGGGATAGAGTATCTGTCCTAGAATATTGCGTTCTTCTTCGATGATTTCTTCCAGTGGAGTGTACGCGTTTCGGTAGTGTATAAGATTTCAGTCTTGATACCTGTCTTGTAGTACCTGTGTATGGACATACACTTTTTGGTGTTGTAGGTGTCATATATTTTACCATAAGCATATATATATATATATATATATATATATATATATATATATAATTTGCATCACCTCGGTTCCCAGGACTCCTGAAGATAGACGATAGACGTTGACTGTGGATATTGTACGCAGGTTCTACGCAGAATTGGAGAGGAAAGGAATATGTGGAAAACACTGATAAGGAGAAGGAACAGAACGATAGGACATCTGCTAAGACATGAGGGAATGACTTCCATGGTACTAGAGGGAGCTGTAGAGGGCAAAACCTGTAGAGGAACAGAGATTGGAATACGTCATGCAAATAGTTGATGACGTAGGTTGCAAGTGCTACTCTGAGATGAAGAGGTTAGCACAGGAAAGGAATTCGTGGCGGGCCGCATCAAACCAGTCAGTAGACTGATGACCAAAAAAAAAAAAAATTGTATCACACACACAGTCCCTTTGACTGTTCAGAGATGACACTAAACTCGCCCACAGATGTAAATAACAATGTACGAGCAGCGCCTATCAGACGGATTGGGTTCGACCCGATCAGTTCCAGTCACTCCACCAGGAAGGAGATACACAGCTCGTCTTGTCTGTAATTCAACCATGCCTAGACGGTCAGTACCACGGATCGATCGCGTCCGCATTGTTTCTTTGTGCCAGGAAGGGCTCTCAACAAGGGAAGTGTCCATACGGCTCGGAGCGAACGAAAGCTATGTTGTTCGACACCGAGGAGATACACATAGGAACTGTCGGTGCCATGCCTCGCTCAGGCCATCCAGGGGCTACTACTGCAGTGGATGGCCGCTACCTACGGATTATGCCTCGGAGGAACCCTGAAAGAAAGGCCACCATGTTGAATAATGCACTTCGTGCAGCTACAGGACGTCGCGTGAGCAATAGGGTGCATGATGCGCAACTTAACTCCCGAAGTCCATAGCGAGGTCCATCTTCGCAACCACGACACCATGCAGCGCGATACAGATACGCCCGACAGCTTGCCGAATGGACCGCTCAGGATTGGCATCATGTTCTCTTCACCGATGAGTGTCGCATATGCCTTCAACCAGACAATTGTCGGAGACGTGTTTGGAGCAACCCGGTCAAGCTGAACGCGTTAGACACACGGTCCAGTGAGTGCAGCAAAGTGAAGGCTCCCTGCTCTTTTGGAGTGATATTATGTGGGGCCGACGTAGGCCGCTCGTGGTCATGGAAGGGGCCTAACGGATGCACGATACGTGAATGTCATCATCCGACCGATATACAACCATACTGGCAGCATATTGGTGAGGCATTCGTCTTCATGGACGTTGAGGAGTGGGACAACTTGGACCAACAGTGCCTTGATGAACTTGTGGACAGTATACCACGACGAAAACAAGCGTGCATGAATGCAAAATTACGTGCTACTGGGAATTAGTGGTACCAGTGTGTACGTGTGTACAGCAATCTGGACCACCACCTCTGAAGGGCTCGCTGTGTGGTGGTACAAAATGCAATGTGTGGTTTTCATGAGCAATAAAAACAGCAGAAATGAATGTTTACGTTGATCTCTACTCCAATTTTCTGTACAGGTTCCGGAACGCTCGGAACCAAGGTAATGTAAATGATTTTTTGATGTATATGTATATATGTTTGTGTGTGTGTGTGTGTGTGTGTGTGTGTGTGTGTGTGTGTGTGCGTGTGTAAATATACACAGTCAGTTCAGTGAGGCTCAGTTCAGAGGTACGAGAATGTCTGAAAAACGAAAACAAAGAGAAGATAATAGCTACAGGGTAAAATTATTTTTTACATAAGCGCGCGTGATGTGTGTTGTTTAACATGAAGTTACCAAAATCAGATCTACAATGAATGTAATGTTCTAAATATACGTAGCTGAAAATTCTGCAGAATGGCAGAGTGGATTAATTCTGCACCATTACTGGTTTTTATTTTAACTCATATCTCTCTGCATTATATTCAAGCTCTTGATGAATAATGTGTAAGTAGGCTGTTTAGGTTTTTATGTTGGTAACGCCACGTAGCGCTCTGTAAATCACTGTCTGTGCTGTGTGCAGTCTGAGGCTAGCCGGCATTGTTGCAATAGTCGCTATGGTAGCGTTGGGAAGTTGGCTGTTAACAGCGCGTATCGCTGCGCAGTTGGAGGTGAGCCGCCAGCAGTGGTGGATGTGGGGAGTGAGACTGCGGAGTTTTGAGAGCGGATGATCTGAACAGAGACAGTAAATTTGTAAGACTGGATGTCATGAACTGATATATATATATATATATATATATATATATATATATATATATATATATATATATATATATATAATGACATTTGGACACTATTGAGGTAAATACATTGTTTGTTCTCTATCAAAATCTTTCATTTGCTATGCCCATCAGTAGTTAGAGCCTTCTGTAGTTAGAATCTTTTATTTAGCTGGCAGTATTGGCGCTCGCTGTATTGCAGTAGTTTAAGTAACGAAGATTTTTGTGAGGTAACTGATTCGTGAAAGGTAGAGGTTATTGTTAGTCAGGGCCATTCTTTTGTAGGGATTTTTGAAAATCGGATTGCGTTGCGCTAAAAATATCGTGTGTCAGTTTAGTGTTGATCAGAATAAGTATAGAGCGAAATGTCTGAGTACGTTCAGTTCTGCTTAGCTGTTTGAAAATCAAACAATGTAAGAGGTTTATCAGCACAGTAATTCATTAATTTTTCTAAGGGGACATTTCAAATGTAAATACTAAAAATTATTCGTCTTTTTTGCGTAAAATAGCGTATATCGATAGTAACGTTAGCAGTCTGACACTTTTTGCGAATAATTTGACTTGAATAGCTCCAGTACATTAAGATAGGAATAAAGGTTACAAGTGACGTAGTTAATCTTCTTTCCGCGTTAAAACACCGTGAGTTACACAGTATTTACTAAATCGCATTTACGCAGTTTGAACACTCCCCATCTGCATAATGTACGGCCACCATTCCATTGGGCAAATTCATTTAGTCACCTAATTTCTAGTACAAAGTATCATATGACAATGTAAAGGCTTCTTCAGGGCCTGGTCTTAATGAGTTTACTCATCACTCATCTCGACTAACTGCTTGAGCAGCAATTACTCATTGCCGGATGCGAGGGTAATCCAGTGAGTACTACCATGGCAATAAATGTGAGTGAACGTAGCCAGTTGGTGGATAAATATCGGTATTTTCGTGTTACACTTTTCGCAGGACGTCGAGTAAAAGTGGAAGAAACATTAAGATAATGGTAGTAGATTCACTGAAGATCCCATGTTTTTCCCAAATGTTCGAAATACTATTGTACAGTGGAGAAGTAGACCAGGAAAACAAAACTCCAGAAAAGAAAAAAAAGCAAGAACGGAAACTTCTCTTAAATTTTATGAAATTATGCCGGTACCAACACTGCTGTATGGAAGTGAATCTTTGTAACTGGAAAATAGTAAGATTACAGACCAACGAAATGAAATTCCTTAAGATCGTAACAGGATACCAAACTATAACATAATATATATATATATATATATATATATATATATATATATATATATATATATATATATATATAAGGAAGGAACTGTAAATATTTGATAGAAATGAAAATATTGAATAAAATAGGAAAAAACTGATAGCCCATCTCTTGCGAATGGAGTAAAGATTATAACATTTCTGTGCAATATCTTAAACAAGGTGAAAGATAGAAGATAGATTGGAAGACCAGTATAAAGATAGAAGAAGCAAATGTAGCTGCAACAAGCTGAGCAAGGCCTAACGCATGACTGAGGAAGAGGAAGAAGTAGAATAGATTTCAGTTTAAAAGTACGCAGCAATTTAACGGAGCTAATGTCCAGTCAATAGAAAAATGCTCCTGAATATACGAGTTGCAGTACACAGAATTTCAAGGTTGTTACCCCTATCGAGTTGTTGGTTGCTTTCGGCATTCGCGATTCTTCTGAACAGTAGAGAAAAAGCAAAGATTGCTCGCAACACTAAGCAATTACTGCACTTATAATTTTTGTCTCGAAAAACCTCTTGATGTGCGATAAATTTCATTGAAATAGTAGACTCATTTATTTTACTACGGACGAGTTGCGCTCCCTTGGAAGATGTCAGATGCTACGAATCGCACATTAGCCACAAAGTCCTTTAATTTGTGTATTTACGAAATAAGTTGAATCAGCATTGGGCACTTTCAGAGTGGGACACTTTCAGAGTGGGACACATTTTTTAGTTCGCAGGTGTTAGTGTTGATCTTTCCGTTGCACAGAACAAATCTCTGTGTCATTTTCATTTTCAGTGGCTGTGCAAAGAAGCACCACCGTTTTATTCTACGGCAGAAAATACAGCGGTTGGACAAAAATATGCAAACGCGGCGAAAAATGTATGCTCGAACATAGAGATGGTAGAGAGGCCTGCAGCTTGCGCTGTTCTATTTGACCTTGAACGACACCTGCCGAAACTGTTCAATATGTTGCAAGCGTCTGTAGTGCCAGAACAGTCGTGAGTGCATTACGCCGGAGCTGAGTGATTTCAAATGTGGACTCGTAAGGTTGGTGCTTCCATATCCAAGTCAGACGAAGTGTTTAGTATTTCAAGAGACGCCGTATTGAAGATTTAAACATGCAGGGAAAGATGGTAATTGACATTCGCTAAGTCATAAAGCGGACGAAAGTGTATGTCGTGCATTGTGACAGAAGGTCATTGAAGAGGATTGCAACGAAAAGAAAGAGGACGACAGCTACAGGAGTCACTTCAGAATTGAATGCCACACTCGCGTATCATGTCAGCTCCAAAACAATGCGAAGAGAGCGGCATAAGCTTGGAAGATCAGGACGATCTGGAATTACAAAACCGGAAATCAGTTATGCAATGGCCCGTGAGAGGACAACATTGTAAAGAATTCATAAAATCTGGACTACATAACAATGGAAGAATTTCATTTGGTCGGATGATCCTCATTGCGCATTGTTTCCAACTTCTGGAACAGTTAATGTCACGAGAGAGAGACATGAGACGGGAGTTAGCTAGGGCAGCCATACCTTGGCATTCCAAGTGCCACGTGGTAGCCCTACGAGGTCGCATTACTGCCGAGGTCTGTATGACCATTTTGGTACTGATGAAAACAAAACCGGAACTGTCAATTTTACAAGAGACATGAGATTCGTTAACTCTGTAACTTTTCCAGAGGAAAGTGACGGCGTCATTCCCAGATCAAGGCTGGAACAGCTTCTTCTTAGTTCGAGCTAGGGCGAACTGCTACTGCGAATGAAGTTTCCTTCTCCTGAGGATCTTAATTTCAGCCGTCGCGACGCAGGCAACTAACCTTTCTCTTTGGACGCTCTCAATTCACAAACAAGATTCAAACATTTATTTTTATAGAGAACTGCTGCCTGTTAAACTTCTCGGTAGTCTGAATACTAAAGCATAGAAACAGAAGAACAAACTTCATGTTTATTGAACAGTAAGTAGTTGGCGATGGAGTTTCCGTATGTGTGCGAAGTAACAGCCATTTCTATTTTTCCTTTGACAAAGGTGTGAAAGTCTACTGACGTATTTACTCTACAAATGAATAAAATACTGAACACATTGCCTGTTGAAACGCTGCCAATAGATTTTGCTACAAGAATAAAATTCTACAAATGAATATTCTTGCTTAACAATGTTAATTAATGCTTTACTTTATGTCTGTCAAGTGGGCCGTTTTCCTTGCAGATTGCTCATCGTAAAAAGTATCTACGATAGCCAATGTATACTAGCTTGTTATGTATTGGGGTCACGAAAATCGGATTATTCACTTGTTAAGAGCGTTGACTGTGGATGTTGAACGACAGAATTCGATCCCATTCCGACACACAGTTTTCGTATAGCTGAAAGTATCGTTAAAGCCTAAAATGTGCTGTAGAATTACCAGTTCATTCTGAAAACTACCCCTAGGCTTTAGCTAATCCATTATCCGCCATATTTTAATCTTTATTTTTATTTTGAGTCATCACCTTTTCACTGGTTCGGTGCAACCCGTAAATTTAAAGCGGTTTGTTTCAAAAGGTCGTACGACAATAAACGCTAGTGTTCATTTTCACTCTATCCACAAATGATATCTTCATCTGTGATTTTTCACAGATTATTATAACACTGTAATTATTGTAATTTGTATGTATTTAATACGTAAGTGAAATGAAGCCGAAGATGATGAAAGGTACTGAACACTGAATGTAAGGTAGACGAGGGAGAGTGAATTAGCTATGAGGTCCCAACATTTTACCTCTACTTTTTTTCGCTGCTGGAACGTTTTCATTTCTGATCTCAATAGACCATTTGAATTTCAGTATACTTCTCTAATACAACGTATCTTCCAGCTTTCCTACAGTGCATGATTCTCGAGGCGTATATTCCTAGAAATTTCTTCCCCTAATTTCGGTCTATGTTTCATACCAGCACACCATTTAGTGAGAAATTCTCTCGTAGCATTTACTGTAGTCCGATTAAAATTACTTGATAGTTGACACTTCGTGCCTTGGACCTGATTTCATCCAATCAGAGCGCTCAACGTCATACCTGAACCATACACCGTTGCCAAACAGCCACAACAATTGGCCAGTTCACTTACAATTCCTTGTTTAGTTTTCTTTCCTGGAGTTTTTTGATCCAGAATCCTGAGTCTGGCCATTCAATACGTACCTGCTTTTCCCCGTGACTTTGTTCGCGTGGATTTCGAACCCATATGAATTCTGAAAAGTCCTTAGCTATATTGTCTGCGAGAAAAACGGATACAAAAAAACCAAGATGAAGCTGTCAAAAGAGGCCAACTGTAAAGAATAGATGTCTTGGTAAGCACAGATACAGACATTATAAGTATGGAATAAGAATGGACCTGGGTAGAGGAACAGCCTTAAGCTGTATTTAAAAGAAATTACGAAAATTACAGAGTATGTGCTTTTAAAAACATCAGTTCTTTACCGTTGTGCCCTTTTGGCAGTTTCACCTTCACTTTTTATATCCGTTGTTCTTATCGACAATAAGCTTCCAGATTTTTCTAAATTCATGAGGGATCAACAACATCCACGCAAACGATGTCGCGGGCAAGGCATTATTACTACTCGAAGAAGTAATTCAAGAATGAAATAAGTTAAACGAAGGAAGACACTAATACGAAATCACAGCAATTATATCACTTCATTTATATCGATAAGACGCTACATACCCTCTGAAGAAATGTACGAAATTGATTTTTAGTGTCAACTCGACAAGCTTATCAACGATGATAAGTTTTTATTGTTAACTCGACAGACTTATCAACGATAATAGTAGCGTCAACTCGACAAATCTATCAACGATAATAGTCCACCGATTCAAGAATGAATTCAAAAATGTCTATGGGTAACGGGATTAAAGTGTTAACGTTATTATTACGATTATAAAACGTTCCAAAGTACTACTTTTTAAGGACTTTATCATTTCTAGCTTGGTTTATTTAGTTTAGTTTCATAAAAATTGTGATTCAGATTTTTTCCTTCCAAATAGTAAAATGAACCTTACACGAAACTGAGTCGATCGAAATAATAAAAAATAAAAGTTAGCCAGTTTTACTCATTTTTGCGAAAAACTCACAACTGAGCACAAATTTGCTTATGGCAAAACTATTTTTGCGAAAAAGAACCCAATTATTCCTAAAGCAGTTTCCCTGGATCTCTTGTGGCTTCCGATTTCACTGTACTGAGCCAGTTAAAGAAAGTACTTTGTATCTATAGATACCTCGGCTTCAAGGCGACAAATCAAGATGAAATATGCACCAGATTTTAAGTTAAACCTCCAACAAGACAACTCTGAATACCTGATCCAACTTTGTGCAGTAGTTTTTTGGTGATGCACGTAGAAACATACAGACAGACAAACAGACAAAAATTCTAAAAATAATTATTCTTACACCTACTGTTGTTATAAAGACCTCTCATGATATCTCCTATATACGGACATCGAATAGTTACAATTTTATTACAGGTATACATATATAGATTTGATTACAAATTAACACACACACACACACACACACACACACACACACACACACACACGCACACACACACACCGCCGCGCGCGGTAGCCGATCGGTCAAGACGCCTTGCCACGGTTCGCGCGGCTGCCCCCGTCAGAGCTTAGAATCCTCCATTGGGTATGGGTGCGTGTGTTGTCCTTAGCATAAGTTAGTTGAAATTAGATTAAGTAGTGTGTAAGCCTAAGGACCGATGACCTTACCACAAATTTCCACACACACACACACACACACACACACACACACCCCATACAGAAAGACACACACACACACACACACACACACACACACACACACACACACACACCATACAGAAAGACACACACACACACACACACACTGGTGACACGTTTTATACAAAGCACTAACGAAACAAGACAACGATTCAGCCTTAAATATAGAGTTATTATAATTACAACAATCGGCTTACACTAGATAAACTTCACACGACAGTGTGTGAAGTCCAGGCTGCAATTCATCATAGCGAGTGGGTTACCAGAGGGATAAATATAACAAGCCAATGTAGTGTTGTGGCGTAGCGTAGTGGTTGGCATATAAATCTAATGTGCGGAGGGTAGTAGATTCGAATGTAACGAAACTGTTTTTATTTATTAATCTAATCGAAAGACTATGATCATTATTTTTACTTAATTGGTTTAAATGTATTTTATATCTCTAACAGTCTGCGGCGTCGTTTTCATCACCGTACTGACGTTTTTATTTGCTATAATTTTTCTTCCCATCATTCCTTTTTCAATATTAATCCGCCAGTGTCACCTACAATCCGCGACCAACACCAACCACGACTGTGACGTGGCGGTTTGTGTAGCCAGTGTGAGAATAGTCATAGGTAACCAGTGATGGCGAGAAATTACATTTCGCTTTTAGCGCTGAGACTCAAATTATTCTATCTTGAGTTTGATCTTAGGGTTTAGCTTTAATAGCCGTGAACAAAGTAATCGTGATCTCACTTCTTCCGCAGATTGTTAACCGCCGTTTTTCAGATACATTGCACAGAACAAGGTTGTGGACAGGTTGGGATATAAGTTTAAATTCAGGGCTGCAAAACGCGTAGTCTGCGGCAGTTCAGTATTTGGTCAGTCAAAATCAGCTGTTGGCAGAGCATTTCCCATTTCCGTCGTATCTCGCGGCGGTCGCTTCCAGCATTGCTCCGCGTTACACAGTAACAGCTTTTGTGCAGAGATCCGCCGTGCCCGTGTGTCGCCTATAACGGAGCGGTAGCTGGTAGGGGATGTGAGAACACTTTAGCGGCAAGTGACACACATCAGATCTCAAGCAATTTTAGTCGGATTGTAGTCTGATTCATATGTTGTCATTGTTCTGTACGTCATTCCAGAGTTCTTACAGCCACTCAAAATTTTGATTTTATATTTGCTGCTAATCTCACTTCTGCTGCTTCACTACGGCCAACATAATAATAGCAAAATTAGATTTGGAAAAAATCCCTGCTAAAGACGTTTATCAAAGTTCAGAATATAAGACTTTCAAGAGGAGTAGCAAAATGCAATTGATGTTCAATGTAAATGGGAAATTCTTTAAAATCTCTACATTAACTTAAACTGGTGCTCGAACGAACTGCCCAGAATGAATTCACAATATTTCTCACAATAAAAAACTGAACCTTTAATATATCTGTTCGAAGTTAAATAACGGCAATAATGAAAAATTAAAGAAGGAGATTGGAAGGAGGGGTTGGGAGAGCACTGACTGCTGCAGAACAGTCAGCTAATGAAAAAATTATGTGTAATCAGTAGAACAGAAACAAAGAAATGTGGGAAGTCATAAAATAGTAGAACGGGAGAGACGAACACATACATATCAATATGTAGGTAAAAGACATGGAGGAATATATTGCATGAACGAGTATCTTTTAAGTATCACAGAAAAACAACGATAAGAGTTTCTAAAAACCGCTACAGTACTTGGAAATAATTATGCTCTAAGTGCAATAATGTTATAACAAACCATAGACCATGTAATTAAGGAAATGGCAAGAAAATGCTTCAAAAAAGTAAAGTGAATAAATTGTGGAAATAGAAAATATTCGAAAATTTGCTGCGCATGACCGGGATACGAACCCACATACATCTAGCCCTTACTAAAATTTTCGTTGTTACTCGCTTGGTTTCCCTCGTTGGAAAGGTACACAATCAGGCACAGTAGAATTTCCATTATTCTGACAAGGATTATTTTGTCACAAGCATGTGTTTGGATCTGCCAAGCTTTTTTATGCTGTCTATTGCAAGCTTCTACAAAAATAGCCATAATAATTGGTAATGACAGGTGGAGTTAACAAATCACCAGAGAGCGAGAGAGAGAGAGGGAGGGGGAGGGATTTGTGTACCAATGAGAAGCTGATGTAACCAAGCATGTTCAGCTTATTAAGAGGCTTTATGGTCGAAAGACTTCATTACTGCAACACCACGGTCTGAATAAAGAAGAGTACGAGAGGAAATGGGCCGTTATATTTTGTAGAGAAGCATGCCGTATATATTTCAAGTAAATTTTTACAAATATAATATATTCACGATAATTTGATAGCCAAAAATGTTACACTTTAAATAAATGGTCTTGATATTATATTCGTAATATTTTAGCAGTGTGAAAATGTTGGGCTTTATATAAACAGTCTGGATGATACATTCACGACATTTTTACAGTTCTTCAATTACGTAGATATGGACACCATAAAAAGAGCGTACAATGTTTGTGGTACACATTCTGCTGAGAAAATATTCTGTAGGAAAAACGCTGGTGACGAAACTAGAAAAGAAAACTAAACACTCCTGACGACTGCTGCTGCATGAGAAAGATTCATCAGTTTCCGAGAATGTGTGTCCATACGAATGGACTCGAAATGCAAATAGCGTGACTGTATATCTTTGCTCTACGAGCCAACGCTGATCTCCTGAACAAGCAAATTGCGGTTCTCTCACAGCTATGACCTTACCTATATTCTGCTCTAGCTCGACAAACCTCTTCGTGTCCGCACGTGTTTGCCGTGCCGGCAATAACAACATACAATCATGTCGTTGGGAAGTGGGCGTTACATCTGCGACTGGTCGCATGTAAACATTAATGCTATAACGACAGTTGTAGCTTCACATTCATGGATTTACTTGTTTGCAAATTTTTACTAAGTTTCACATGGACGGATTTACTTTGATAGCAGACGATGATTGAGTAAATCATGGTCGACTGCTTGTACGACATGAGAGCTAATCCACCGTAAACTGGAAATGCGAGTATATGACTGTGTATGGCGATAAGCGTAAGAACGTATGTAAGAACATCCATCGACGTCTATTCTTACTGACTTCCTGACGTCATTTACTGGAGAAATGCGAACTGAACATGTGACAAACATATCCACTGCCGATACATCTCTCCAATGGGACGACCGAAACTGGAGCACGCTGAGCATCGCATTATGGAATGTTGATTTGCTGGAGTTTGATGACGCCAGGAGACAGTCGCTCTGCAGCCCACGACAATCCGTAAATACAATGACGGTAAAAAACGCAAGAAAATTAATGTAGAGTAATGAAATTTCGGAAATACGTTTGTGTAGATGACATATGTAAGTGGTGGACATAGCAAGGTGACAGGTTAATGTAATTGCGAGGTAAGCCACTTTAAATGTGAAATGCTGGCACGTCAGTAATGATATATTAATAAGCGGTGTGACTACCAGAATGTTGAATGCAAGCACGCAAACGTGCATGCATTGTGTTGTGCAAGTGCCAGATGTCAGTTTGTGATATGGAGGTCCATGCCCGTTCTACTTGGTCGGTCAGTACAGGAACTGTTAACGCTGGTTGTGTGTGACGCCGGAGTTGTCGTCCGATATGTGTGCAAGTTGCGTTTACGTGTGTGTGTGTGTGTGTGTGTGTGTGTGTGTGTGTGTGTGTGTGTGTGTATGTGTGTCTACTGCTGGCAAAGGCCTTAATGGCTGAAAGCTTTAATTGTGTGAATCTTTTTGTTGTGCCTATCGCGACTCAGCATCTTCGCTATATGGTGAGTAGCAACTTTCCTTCTCTGGTATATGGCTCGAAGATACAGTATGTTGTTACAAAATACAATGTACAATTATTTTCATATTTACAAACATGTACAGGTTTAGACCTCGATCTATGAGTAACAGCAGAATTATTACAGATGTATGTCCAGTGTCCTCAACCACTCCGCAGCTTCCTCATTGGCCTGATGGATCTCCTCCATTAAACCACTGAACCTTCCAAGAGGATAGTCCATGACAATGTGGCTGATGGTCTGAGGCATGTCTGCACAGTGGCAGAAAGGGCTATCAGCAATCTTACATTTGTGCTTCCACAACTGGCATCTGCCAAGTTGGATTCTTATCCGGTTAACTGATGTCCAGATTTTCCTGGGTTGGTTGAAATCAGAAGGTTGCTTGGTTGGGTCGCAGATCAGTCCAGATCTGTCTGGGTTTGAAGACAGCCAGTCGCTGCGCCAAGCTTCACTTACTGTAAGCTGATCTTGGGCCAGCTTCTTTCCTAGAATCCAAGAAGGGTTCCGAGATTTCAGCACAATGATTTCCCATATATATTGGATTGGAGACAGATCCAGCGATCGACCAGGCCCAGGCAAAAAATGGATACTCTGTAAAGAGCGTTGGGTTACAACAGCAGAATGTGGGCTAGCGTCAGCCTTTTGGAAAACACTCCCTGGAATGCTGCTCATGAATGGCACCACCACAGCTCCTGTCACCAGACTGACGCACAAATTTGCAATCAAGGTGCGTGAGATAACCATGAGAGTGCTCCTGCTGTCATTCGAAATCTCAACCCAGACTAGAACTGCAGGTGTAGCTCCAGTGAGTCTAACTTGCGGACACGTAAGTTGCAAGCCCTCAGTTGGCCTGCTTCTAACAAACGCAGGGTCATCATTAGCATCGAGACAGAACCAGCATTCATCACGAATCACAACACACCTCCGCCGTGCTCTTCAACGAGCCCTCGCTTGACAGCACTTAAGTAGGAAATGGGGGTGGTTCGGGGTCGGTGGAATGTGCGCTACAGTGTGGTTGGCTCAGACCTTGCCTTGAAGTAAACGTTTTATAACACTTCGATGTCTCACTGCGGCGCCAACTGCTCTTCGAATTGCTTTTGCAGATGCAATGTTATTCACCAGGGCCATACATCGAACATGACGGTCTTCCCTCTCGGTAGTGCCACGTGGCCGTTCGGAGTCCAGTCTTCTTGCGACTGTACATTCTCGTGACCACCATTGCCTGTAGTCATGCACAGTGGGTACATTCCTGCCGGGTATTTCTGCATTATCGCAGAAGCAACTTCCAGCTCCTCGTAGTCCAATTAGACAGTTTCACTGAGGGGTTGATAGTGGTGTCTTTGTCGCCTTAAAGGTATTCTTGATTAACGTCAACGCACCATGTCCAATCTCAAAGGTAACTAACGCTCACCACCGTTACATCGTTTATTTAAAGCAAACCTGATTAGTATCCTCATAGTGGCGCTACTAGAAAGAATGAAGCTGCTGGCGCGAAGTTTGAACAGACATATTTCAAATGTAGAAACACGCCTCCAACTTTCTTTTATGTTGCACAACTCCTTCTTGTTGATGCGATTTTTCTTCCGTCAGTGTTGCACTTACAGGTGAAATAACTTGACCGTTACAGGTGTCCCATGTCTTTCCACACAGGGGGGTAGTCACAAGGTTTCAATTATGACCTCGAAAAATGTTGCGTACTTAATTTTAGTTTATTGTCTACAGTCATGGAGCACGCCGAAATCCTCACGCTATAGAACCACAGCACATCGCTAGAGAAGACAAGCCAAAATCGCGTACCCGTATGACAAAAATTATGGAGTATTGTGGAGTACTGTGAAGGAGTTGGTTTGCTGCGTGTGAATGGGAACAGCGCTGAGTTAGGGTAAGCGTAAGGCAACTATGAATAGTGGAAAAAGTGAATATTAGTTATGGGCAAGTTTTCCGCATTTTGAGCATAACAGAAAACGCCACCATTCGGGTTCTTCGACTGCTCATATCCACTGAAAAAGCCCACCGAACCGAGATAGAACGGGAATATTGTAGCTGTCTCTGACCAATCCAGACGCTCTCTTTAGCCGCCTATTCACCTGGATTAGTACTGGGCGTATAATTATGACTGCGAGACGAAGGTGCAAAGCAAACAGGGGAAGCGTGTTGATTCACCGTCACCTGAAAAGGCGAAAACCAGTCGTAATCGCTCAAGATGATGCTAATAGCCTTTTACCATTTCCAAGGTGAGGTGCTAACAGATTATCCTCGTGAGATGCAAACCGTCTCAGGTGCATGCAATGTGTGTCATCTGACGAGTTACAGGGTGTTTTCTTCACCACTACAGGTGCTTCTATGTGCTAGCACATTTTGTCTCTTCCCCGTTATTCTGCAGTCATTGCATGCACATACATCTTCCTCTTTCGTCGAATGACGAAACAACTACGTGGCGGGCATTTTCATAATGACGACGAGGTGTATTTCCAGGTGAAACATTTTCTAAAATGCAGAATGCAGACTTCTACAACCAAGGTCTCTGCCAGGTCAGCCGTCGCTGGGAAAAGAATGTTGTCTAGAAGCGTGAATATGAGAGAAGAATTAATACCATCACGAAGTTCCATGACCGGAACTCATAATGAAAACTGTACGGCTACCCTTCGCAAATAACTGAAGAATTTCTAATATCGTGCCACTACAAATCTGCTGGAATAGCTCTGAAACATGGTTCTCTAAGGTGTAATAGACGCATTACTGTAAATTACAGTGAAGTCGTGTAGCACTGTTAACGTCGAGTCGCCAAAGGATTAGACGTCCAACAGGATAGGTTATCCGCCGTGGCTGACGCGGGCATAATTCCGACGCGAACCGCGAACGCCATCTCAAGAGTACCTGCCCTATGGAGGTGACTGTGAAGAGTGCGCCAGCAGCTGCAATGTCACGTTTGTGTCGTTGGCGGCGATGAGAGAGGGGATGGGGAAAGTGAAATTCGGTGGCAACACGTAGCACATTCCTTTGGGATAGCATCAAAGCTCATGTTAGCCTACTCGGCAGTGGAACTTGTTATTCAGGAGCCGCGCATACCAAGAACTTGTAACTGTATAGAGAAGCAACCGAAGATAATTTAAGTTAGTTTCCTTTGAGACGGTAAGGACCACTACATATTAGGCTGGTGCGTAAGTAATTAGCGTTTTTGTTTTGGATGCTGGTATTCCTGCCGCTGTGGGATTATTTATCGATTGCCATTTTTTAATACGTAGTGCACTGTCGCTGCTTGACTTTACGTATCGGCATTTTGTCATTTGGAAATAGTTGTGGAGCTGTGAATGGAGTGGCAAGTGGAGAATTCGGAACACTTCCCACCTATTCTTCTGTTTGAGTTCAACAGATGGGTGACAGCAGCGGAGGCAGCCAGAAACATTTTCGCGGCGTAGCAGAATAATGGCATTGGGCAGGACACGCCAAGAAAATTGCTTCTTTGTTTTAAGGACATTGGCGTCTCTCCACGTTCAGGAAGACAGTGGCCAATTGACACTGCAACTGTACACGACAGGTGCAGTATCTGTCCATCTTTAGCTAGTGTCCGCCTCACCACAAAGTACCGGATGGTTATAGTTAAACTTTTCCTACTTAACATGTTCTTTATGTAGCGTATGGCTAATACAGACGTATCATAAAATTAAATTACATATACATATCTACATATTGAGACACAAGAACTTAAGTTTGTCTTTACAACTGAATATCCAGTCCTTCAATCTAGCGCACTGCATCTCGAGTTGCTAGCAGGAAGTCCTCTTCAGCACCGTGATAGGCTCGAATCATGCATTCACTGACAATGTGACTTGAATACACCAAGCCCAGAGCGAAGATCGCAGGGTGGTTGCTGAACACGTTATAACGTGGAAACTAATAACCGTACAAAGACCAAACTTAGTAGCATTAATATCAGGGACATGGGGAAGAGAAATAATGGAGAATCAGTTCAAGTGAAACAATTTAATGTGCTATTACGGTACATCGTACCATTACACATCGGTACCGCTACAACTGCAAAATGGCTCAATACGGCGCCCATCAGTGTCCAGAAGAGTCTGAAAGTTCAGGATTGCATTCTGTACAGCAGAACGAAGCATGTCCATATGTATGCTGGCTACCTGTCTTGATATGCTGCGCTTCATATCAGCACATTTGTGTCCTTCAGGTAGCCCCACAGCCAGAAATCACAGGGAGTGAGATCAAGCGATGGTGCCGGCAAAGCATTTCGAAACGATCGGCTGATAATTCGACCGTTTTCAAATGTGTTTCGGAGAAACAGGCGAACTTCACGAGCAATGTGCGGTGGGGCCTTATCTTGCATAAAAAGTGTTGAGTTCAATGCGTCTCTCTCTCCTGTAGGACGGGTATGACACGCTGGCGAAGCATATCGCAGTAACGATGGTTAGTCACACTGCACGTCTTAGGTCCTTGTACGCCAATCTGTTCAAAGAAGGTTGGGCCAATGACGAACGTAGCCTTGAAGCCACACCACACGGTGACTCATTCACCATACAGAGGAACTTCATGGACAGTGACTGTTCTGTGTGTCCACGTCATCCGCCAGAGAAAAATGAGCTTTGTCCGTCCTTCAATCAAATGGTTCAAATGACTCTTAAGCACTATGGGACTTAACAACTAGGTCATCAGTCCCCTAGAAAGTAGAACTACTAAAACCTAACTAACCTAAGGACATCACGCACATCCAAGCCCGAGACAGGATTCCAAACTGCGTCCGTAGTAGCCGCGTGGTTCCGGACTGAAGCGCCTAGAACCGCTCGACCACAGCGGCCGGCCAACTTCAATCCTTGCGAGAAAGTGGAGAGCAAAAACTGCTGTACGATATGAGTCTTGTACGGATACCATTTGAGAATGGTTCGAAGCACCTTTCGTACAGTGGACCACGGATGTTCAACTGTCTTGACTCAGTACGCGCACTGCCTGACGATCGGGGATTGCACGCAGCGTTGTCTGCCATGGCAACAGCGATATCTTCAACCACCTGCGATGCAACCGGTTGTCGGCCCCTTCCCGAAGCGACGCCCAGTTCTCCAGTTGATTTGAACTTCCTCATTATGCTTCGCACGGCAGGTGGAGAAAGAGGATCCTTACGTAATCCTTTCAGCCAGCGATATTCTTGAAGTGCAGCTGCAGCATTCCTGTTGTCTTGATAATGGAGCTTCACCAAGAATGCCCTGCTCATTTTGTCCAATCTTATGTTGACTCGTCTACAAGGGCGCTGTGCCTGGTCGGGTGTGTGAGACTATGATTCATCGTTGTACCTAGACGGTAACGCTGCGACGCATGGGAATTATGAACCCCATACTCTGGACAATAATGCTACCAAGTTAGGTACTCGTACGGTAGTTAGTTCCCGTGTTATAACTTGATAAATAGGGAAAGTTTAATTATAACAGACAGGTATATAACGATAATACAGACAGTCGCTGGACTCAATTTAAGTAATGCTGTTACGCTACTTGTGGTTTATACTACGCTTCAGACTAAGCTCACACAATGCAAATGCATTAAGATTTACGCAAAGACTTGTAATCAGTTAGTATACACTAGTCAGTACACTAAAGCACACAGATACTATTCATTTCTTCGCAGAAGCGCATGAAAACAAAAACTAAACTAGATCCTCCTTCATAAACAGTATCTTCTGCTGCTCCTGGCGTGGTCTCCGCAGGTAAAACATCTTAATGATAATTGGTGGCTTAGTATAACTACGTTTCAGCTCACAAAAAGCATGGCAATATATCCCTATTCATTATCTGTATACCATCTCTATCATTGCGATGGAAACTAATATGAAAATTTGTGCCCTCATTGATTACCGAAGGATATGAATCATGTTTCAGCCGAAAATATTATAATTTTCTTTACTGCAGTCGTTCATAAATGGTTATCGTTCTATCAAAGTCCTTTGAGGGCGCAGCTTCCAAGTCTTTTATGGCATATCTGTTACTATGTTTTGAGAGAAGCAGTAGTGGATAGCGGCAGGCAAGCAGTAGAATATGGACAGCAAATTATAAATGTTGTTGCTTTTAGCAGCTACGTAAAGACTAAAGTATCATCTTCTTCGAATACGGTGACACATCACAAGACAACTATGGACGCAGTATCGAACCGTGCAGTAGAACTGTAGTGGTATTTCCCCACTCTGTAGATGACTTTTCGTTGCGTATACTCACTGAGTTTAATAACTCATGGTTGCAAAAATACAAACACGAATTCTTTACAGAAAAATGGAAAACTATTTGTAGAAGCTGATCTCTGGGAAGATCAGTTTGAATTCTGAAGAAATGTGAGAAAACGCGAGCCAATAATGGCCCTACGTCGTATCCCAGAAGGTCGGTTAAGGAAACGGAAACATACGTTTATACCATTTGTAGACTTACAGAAATCTTTTGACAGTGTTGACTAAAATAGTCTGTCTGTAATTGTGAGGGGTAAAATACGGAGAGTGGAAAACTATTTGCAACTTGTACAGAAACCATACGGCAGTTATAAGAGTCGAGGGGCATTAAAGGGAAGCACTGTTTGAGAATGGAGTGAGAAAGGGTTGTAGCCTATCGCTGATGTTATTTAATTTGTACACTGAGCAAGCAGTAAAGGAAACTAAAGAAGAATGTGGAGTGGGAATTGAAGTTCAGGGGGAAGGAATGGAAACTTTGAGATTTGCCGATGACATTGTAATTCTGACAGGTAAAGTTCAAATGGTTCAAATGGTTCAGAGCACTATGGGACTTAGCTGCTGTGGTCATCAGTCCCCTAGAACTTAGAACTACTTAAACCTGACTAACCTAAGGACATCACACACATCCATGCCCGAGGCAGGATTCGAACCTGCGACCGTAGCGGTCACGCAGTTCCAGACTGTAGCGCCTAGAAACGCACGGCCACTCCGGCCGGCTGACAGGTAAAGAAGAAGATTTGGAAGAGCAGTTGAACGGAATGGACATGTGCTGACGTGAAGATATTTTATGAACATTAACGAAAGTAAAACAAAGATAATGGTACGTACTCGAATTAAATCAGGTGATGCTGAGGGAGTTAGATTAAAAAATGAGACACTTAAAGTAGTTGATGAGTTTTGCTGTTTTGGCAGCAAAATAACTGATGATGTTCGAAGTAAAGAGGAAATGACAAGAAGAGCATTTCTAAAAAAAAGAGAAATTTAGTAACATCTAGTATATAAAATGTAAGGAAGTCTTTTCTGAAGGTATTTCTATGTAGTTTAGCCATATATGAAATTGAAAAATGGGCGACAAACAGTTTAGACGAGAACAGAGTAGAAACTTTTGAAATGTGGTGCCACAGAAGAATTCTGAAGATTACATGGGTAGATCGCTTAACTTATGATGAGTTATTGAATGGAATTCAGGAGACAAGAAATTTGTGGCACAACTTGAGTAAAATTAGGAATCAGTTGATAGGACACATTCTGAGACACCAAGGGAGCACCAGTTTAGTATTGGAGGAAAGTTTGGTGGGGTAAAATGGTATAGGAAGACCGAGAGATGAATGCAGTAAACAGATTCAGAAGGATATAGGTTGGAGTAAATATTCGGAGATGAAGAGATTTCCTAGGGGTAGAGTAGCGTGGAGAGCTGCGCCAAACCAGTCTTCGGACTGAAGATCACATCACCATCTCAATGAGCTTATACGCATTCGTGTTGCGTGATTTGTCAAAAGAATGGATCGCAAACGGATCCACAAATCCAACAACTTCAGATTACGTGTCAAGGGTATCAAACGACCTCGACATTCCACTTAGTGTACAAAAAAAACGTAATATCCCCATCACAGAGTAGGTTACTGCGATATCCGTTCGGATACTTGTGACTTGAGTCACCCGCTCAGCTGCAGCGCACGTCGTCCTGCGTTGTAGTCTTCGTCTCGGCCTTGGTTACAGAGTGCCAGTGTCAGTTTACACAGAAGAAACAACGGCGGCGTGCCGAGTTTACTCTACCTGCCAGTATAAACTGTTGCTCCTCTCCGGGGCCCGGAGGCCGCCACCATAACCACAGACAATCCGCAGCTGGCAGCTGCAAATTTTCCTGACAGAGTACTCGCTTGTTCTACGAAACGAACCTTACGACTGCTTAGTCACTTTCCTATTTTCTGAAATTAGCGGTTTTCTGCTCCACGTACGATCCTTAGCCTCAACTTATCTTCATGACTGCATGGTTCTGGGAAAGAGGAGGGATAGAGAAAGTCAGTCCTATATTGTTAGAAACACACCTGAATGTTCAGTCCACTTAGCGGTCGTTCGTTGTAAAACAGAAATTCATTGCTGTACGCGAACGTAGTGTTATTTTAAACCTCTCATCCCTGCAGATATTCCAATAAAGCCGCGACTGACTGCAAAATATACAGAATGGGCGAAACAAAACTGGTCCTGAATCTTAAGACACACAATCCAACTGACATCACCCGCAGGGATGGGAAAAAACAGAACGGCTAGAACCGATGCCAGTATTTTAATTCTCAATAACCGGTATTTGGTTTTTTTTGTTCTTGATTACAACAGGTGTTTTTTTTACTTTTTACGAATAACGAAGAAAAATGGCTAAAATATTAATTACCAATAGCATCAGGGATAAAACACTTCATTTTTTAACAAAACTTTGCTTTTAAAAAGCAGTATTTCTATTCGTAATACTTGCATTGGTCTGAAATATTACGTTACTACGGAAATTAGTCCTATTTTAACTCAGACATCAGGTTCAATATAATAACAGCTAATTTTTAGAAATTTTGTAACAGCAAATGATTTCGTTCACCTTTGAGAACCAGTGGCCTGTTTTCTGGACATCTGTCGCTTTTGAAACTTCCTGTAAGATTAAAACTGTGTGCCGGACCGAGACTCGAACTCGGGACCTTTGCCTTTCGCAGGCAAGTGCTCTATCAACTGAGCTACCCAAGCACGATTCACGCCCCGTCCTCACAGATGTACTTCTGCCAGTACCGTCTCCTGCCTGCGCGGTTGGCCGTGCGGTCTAACGCACGGCTTTCCGGTCGGGAAGGAGCGCCTGGTCCCCGGCACGAATCCGTCCGGCGGATTTGTGTCGAGGTCCGGTGAACCGGCCAGACTGTGGATGGTTTTTAGGCGGTTTTCCATCTGCCTCGGCGAATGCGGGCTGGTTCCCCTTACTCCGCCTCAGTTACACTGTGTCGGTGATTGCTGCGCAAACAAGTTCTCCACGTACGCTACACCAACATTACTCTACCACGCAAACATAGGGTTTACATTCGCCTGGTGTGAGACGTTCCCTGGGGGGTCCACCGGGGGCCGAACAGCACAATAACTCTGGGTTCGGTGTGGAGCGACGGAGGTATGAAGCGGACTGCGGCAGTCGTCGTGGGGTTGTGGACCACTGCGGCTGCGACGGGAACGGAGCTTCTCCGTCGTTTCTAGGTCCCCGGTTAACATACAGCACAATACAATACTTCGTCTCCTACCTTCCAAACTTCACAGGAGCTCTCCTGCGAACCTTGCAGAACTAGTACTTCTGAAAGAAAGGATATTGCGGAGAAATGGCTTAGCCACAGCCTGGGGGATGTTTCCAGAATGAAATTTTCACTCTGCATGGGGTGTGCGGTGATATGAAACTTTCTGGCAGATTAAAACTGTGTGCCGGACCGAGACTCGAGCTCGGGACCTTTGCCTTTCGCGGGCAAGTGCTCTACCAACTGAGCTACCCAAGCACGACTCACGCCCCGTTCGCCCGTTCGCAGGAGAGCTCCTGTAAACAGATTGAGATTTTCACTCTGCAGCGGAGTGTGCGCTGACATGAAACTTCCTGCCAGATTAAAACTGGTTCGCAGGAGAGCTTCTGTTAAGTTTGGAAGGTAGGAGACGAGGTACTGGCAGAAGTAAAGCTGTGAGGACGGCGCGTGAGTTGTGCTTGGGTAGCTCAGTTGGTAGAGCACTTGCCCGCGAAAGGCAAAGGTCCGGAGTTCGAGTCTCGGCCCGGCACACAGTTGTAATCTGCCAGGAAGTTTCGTATCAGCGCACACTCCGCTGCAGATTGAAAATCTCATTCTGGATCTGTCGCTTTTCGTTTAATGATTCTTGCTGACTTCTGTCCCTGAGTGGTGTACTACATTGTAAAACAGTGAGGATGGCGGATCCATTTATCAATGCTCCAGTGAAGTCATATTCAGGCATTAATTACCATAATGTGCACCCTTTCTGCTGCTCAAAAAATATGTCGAGAATGAGGTCTCTATAATGTTTGTGATGATTGTTAACTTCTTATATCGCATCCTCAACTACCTTTCAGACCGAATGTCCAATTTATTGGACAACTTTTTTTTTATAGTTTCGAACCACGTATGACAAATTTTAAGTTTGCTCAAATATAGGTCCATAAATACATGAAAAAATGCAAGAACATTTTTTTCTGTTTATAAAATAATTCCGGACTGGAGGGGTAATAACAATGCCGACAGAAACGAGGAACAAATAAGTGGTATAAGAATAGGTACAGCATTGCTGAGACAAAAAAGAGTTATTGGAAAAGAAGGAACGGATTTCAAACATTTATATCCTCCAGAATACAAAAAATGGCTCTGAGCACTATGGGACTTAACATCTGTGGTCATCAGTCCCCTAGAACTTAGATCTACTTAAACCTAACTAAGCTAAGGACACCACACACATCCATGCCCGAGGCAGGATTCGAACCTGCGACCGTAGCGGCCACGCGGTTCCAGACTGAAGCGCCTAGAACCGCACGGCCACACCGGCCGGCTCCAGAATACAAAAGCTAGAGTCATAATATTAACGTTCCTCGACAGACAACAGTTTTAAATTTGAACAGTCCGGGTAGACGTTCCGGTTACGGCCGCATTGGCGCTGTTGCTTTCTTCTTCATGGAGAAAACTGTGATAGGACTTACCTATCGAGACATGCTTCAAAACTGTTTATACCCTGACCTTTAAGATGATTCAGATGACTTCATCTTTATGCAAGATGGTGTCCCGCCTCATTTCTCCAAGTACGTCCGACGTTGCCTGAATGACATCACTCCAGGACATTGGATTTGAAGAAGAGCAGGAGAAGATGGTCATTGCCGGTGGCTTCCCAGGTCTCCATACCTCACACCTTGTGATTTTTATCTGTGAGGTTACGTAAAAGATCGCGTTTTTATCTCCCCCACGGCTGACACTCTTGAAAGTCTGCGGCAACGCATTACTAAAGCTGTGAATTCGATAACGAGAGACCAACTGCTTCGCGTGTTTCAGGGAATGAGCCACCGCGTAACACATGGCGCTTACGCTGAATGCATAAAAATTTGAACTTTTCTCTTTGCAGGAACCTTGGAACAGTGTCTCTGTCTTTTGTCGTTTGGAAGCAATAAATGTTTAAACCTGTTAAATGGTTCAAATGGCTCTGAGCACTATGGGACTTAACTTTAAGGTCATCAGTCCCCTAGAACTTAGAACTACTTAAACCTAACTAACCTAAGGACATCACACACATCCATGCCCGAGGCAGGATTCGAAACTGCGACCGTAGCGGTCGCGCGGTTCCAGACTGTAGCGTCCAGAACCGTTCGGCCACCCCGGCCGGCTGAAACCTGTTCTTTCTCTTTGAATAGCCCTGTACTGTCCCTGTCGTCATGTGTCGTGGCTTAAGGTACGTGGGTACGTGCAGTGTGCGAGACTAGTCCGCCTAGACTTACGTGGGTAATGTCCCGCTGTCTTTGCTGGACATCCGTTGTATTGCAGAAAGGCACCAACCCTAGCACAATGTTTCGTTTGCTTAAAAGATTGAAGACTTTTCTGCAATTTCTGCGAAATAATAAAAGAAGAAGGAAATTATGATTACAGGAGTAAGTTAAAAACTTCACGGCAGCGCGTTCATTGTATACAATGAAAACAGGAAGTTGCTGATCTACTGCCTGTGTTTACACAATATGGCTTCATCTCCTGGTATCCCATAGAAACTGACAAAGTAACTCGAGAAACGGAGTATTCAACCTTAGTTTTCACCCTTTAGCCATGACTATTCGTAATGTCCAATCACTGTTATAATAATAATAATGAGCGTATGGCATTGGTGGCCGGGAGACCCCTCGCGGGGCGGTTCGGCCGCCGCTCCACAAGTTCTTTAACGCCACTACGGCAACTTGCGAGTGAATTAGGACGAAATGATGATGAAAGACACACAACACCCAGTCATCTCGAGGCAAACTATATTCCTGACTCCGCCGGGAATCGACCCCGGGCCCCCGTGCGTGGGAAGCGATATCGCTACCGCAAGACCACGAGCCGCGGACTATCAGTGTTATGATCTCCGATTACAACACGATTTTTAGCGAGGATTCAAAAACTTAGAGTCAATAAGAGAATACTGGTGACTTTTTTTGTAGTATTAACCGCTTATTACTTTTAGAGAAAAGCAGCGAACCGGGCACGGACTAAGTTTCCTTCTATTTGCCTATTTAATGTAATATTCGGATTCTATGTATCTCTGAACATGTCAGAATTTTTCAACCTTTGCTCGATTTCTGCATCTATTGTAGGAAATAGTTGGAATTAAGGACCGAAATTCAGATTAAGCTGGCGTGAAATAAAAAACGATAGAATCGAAAACATGTTGATTTATCGATAACCGCCATCTCTAGTTAAAGGTAGTAGGTGATCGTCTCGCTGGGGTACACGTTCTTCCAAGAAAATATGATTCACAACGGTACTTTCGATTTCTGCGGTAATGTCTTTCAATACTACTTGAGGTTCCCACTGGGGAGTGTGGTACATGTACTATGAGGCACAGAATTATTTTTCTGTTGATGCAAGACGACGTCTGGCGCGCCATTATGCCCCGACGAAATATATATGCTCCGAATGACCTGTGTTGTTCTCCAAGATCACCTGCATTCCCAAATGGCGGGAACGACTTCAGAGGTACCCTATGACTGGAGTCGTAAACAGCGGATTGAGGTACACCATCCTGCATTTAAAAGACTGAGTGAGGTTTCTGGGAGTTATTTTTTTTACTCCAAATTGTCGTGGTTGCCACACCTGTAAGACCTGAAAGCCAGAGAACCGTAAAGGCAATATGATGAAGTTCCTTAGCCACAGGTCTTGGGGAACAGACAGGGCGCGTCTGGTCCACTTTATAGGACACTCGCGCCTTCGCAGCTAGACTTTGATGGCACAATTTATGCATCAACGAGGCCTTCTTATTTGAAGGTCATTGACGCTGTCTAGCATGAGCGAATTTGGCTGCCACGATGCTTACAAAACCAGCCACATACCCAGTCTCTGTGCTGAGGTTCGGGAACCGCTACTTACAATCTAATTGCAACTCCTCATGCATCTAAGTTAATAGCAGCACCGACTTACCCGCATACCATACCGTTGCTCGTCCGTCTAATTTTAGATATAGTGCATTACAGGACAGATTACACTCCTGCAACTCTTTCTAATACATAATTTTATGATATTTTAAAGGAGCGCCACGACTCCGATGGTTCCTCTGTCTTTTTCCCGGATCATGTCCTCAAGATCCGAATTCCTCAATACCTTACTCTCTTCGACGCAGAATTACATGCGATCTTATGGGCACTGGAGCAGATGAGACGTTCTTCCGGTGCTAAATTTCTTGTCTGTTCTGATTCTCTGAATGCCCTTCCATCTCTACAACATTTGTGCCCAGCAGATAATGAATCCAGAATATCCAGGACGCCCTCCTCCAACGACTCAGGAAGGAGATTTCCGTCCGCTGGGTACCAGGGCACGTAGTTATTGTGCGGAATTAAAGGGCGGATCTAGTAGCCGAGGAAGCGTGTGCTATCCCCATTCATGCTATATACCCTCTATTTCGATCCAGACTTTTGCGTTGGCGGGAGGATTAATGACTGGGAGTGACAGATAATAAGCTACGTCTAGTAAAGCCCACAATTCGGCCGTGGGATACCGTCTTCCAGCCACGTCGACGAAATGAAGTCCTCCTTACTCGTCTTCTCATAGGCTAGAGCCCTATGTAGGATAACATCTTGCTCCGGCGAGAACACCCTCCAAAGTGTGGTGCTTGTGGCGTACACATCACTGTGCGCCACATTTGAGTGAACTGGGTTTTATTTTCCGACCAGTGGACCGCGGCGAATTTGCCGACGGATCTGCCCTCTATTTTAGGTAACGAATGTGGGGGAGTTTTAAAATTTTGTGAATTGTGCAACATTTTTTCCAAGTTTTTAAGGAGATGGTTTTAATGTTAACAGGGTGACGGGCATACCGATGTTTTTTGTAAGCGGTCAGCCACTCACATTTTCTTGCGCCTCTCTTTCCGCTCTTCTGTCGTTTTACTTGTGTTTTGATCTTCTGTAAAACACCTTTTAGTATTTATTCGTTAACTTTGCGCATATGTTACCATTTTCGTGAGTTTATTCACATTTTTTCCTTATCAGGTGTGAGCACCCGTAAGCTCCATACACACACACAAACACACACACACACAAACACACACACACACACACACACACACACACACACACACACACACACACACATCGGATTGACAGGTAGCAACAGGAGGACAACAACGAGGAACAGACAGGTGGACATGGCATAAGCAAAGTTCAGTGATCGATCCGGAGAGAGAGAACCTGAAACGTAAAGAAAGTGGAGACCAAGAACCAACGGTGTGTAGCGACGACTCGACAATAGCGACGCGAATACATTGTTGAGCCCTATCGTGCTACGTCTCCAAACGTAATGGTGACCGTGAGTTCTAGCTGGCCAGCGGTGTGATGTGTGGCGCCGGAGCACTCAAGGCTGTAACAGCAATACTGAGCGGCCTAGATCCAAGTCCATGCTCGCCGGCGGGCTTTAACGTAAGTCTAAACAGGTCATAAGAAACAAATGTTATTGCGATCTCGACTGGTGTTTTAATCAGAAACAACTCAGGTATTTAAGACAGCTGATTTGGTTGCAGAGACTGCATAACTTCCTCATAATTAAATACAATTTACTATCGTTGGTTGCATGACTGGGAGTGGGCGGGTATGGAACTGACCAACCTCCGTCCAAGAGTGGTGTGTACAGAGGTAGAGATATCCATTGAGAACGTTTTCTGGTCTATATGCAGTACAACAGTAAAAGCGAGAAGGCTAAGAATGTAATGGATATCTTTTGTACCGTCAGCAATAAAATCAAGATGAAGGAAACAAAGAACTCAGCAGGTGGGCGTCCCCAGGGCTCCGGAAACGTCGCGCCTACAGCTGTCCCACCCCTGATTCATTACAACCAGGGACGCCGACTTTGATAGCTTTGTAGTTGTAGACAATAAACAATGGAGACTGAAGATGTTATTTGGTTATCAGAGCGAATGCTTTTATCGAGAAAGAACAAATATGCGGACAGGCGGCGGAGGCGGAAAATGTCAGTGATTGCAGTGACACAGTGAAATTGACTGGAATTACAGTCTATCTCCTGGTATTGGCTTTCAGAGGTAAGCGCTGCATGTGGAATATCAGTGAAATGATGGTATGGCATTATTGACCGAGAGACTCTGTCTGAGGCTGTTCTGCCACCTGGTGCAAGTCTTTCTATTTGAAGCCCCTTTGGTAACTTGCTAGTGTATATTTATTGGAATGAAAATGTATCACCCTACTACCAATACTTGGTATTTTAAAAACATAGAAGAGTGTGTCAACAGTCACAGCATTTCTCATTACGCAGGGAAGACTCGTTTTCCAAACCCACAGATAGAATCGAGTATCACAAAATCGTCTTCATAGTAATTGAGAAACCTAAATCTACACTGAAGAACCAAAGAAACTGGTACACCTACGTAATGTCGTCTAGGGCCACCGCGAGTGCGCAGAAGTGCCCCAACACGACGTGCCATGTACTCGACAAATATCTGAACTTTTGCTGGAGGTAATTAACACCATGAATCCTGCAGGGTTGTCCATAAATCCGAAAGAGTATGACGGGTTGAACAGCAAGTTGCAAGACATCCCAGATATTCTGAATAAGTTCATGTCTCGGGGGTTTGGTGGCAAACGGAAGTGTTTAGACTCAAAATAGTGTTCCTGGAGCCATTCTGTAGCAATTCTGGGAATGTGCGGTCTCGCATTGTCCTGTTGGAATTGCCCAAAAAAAATGGTTCAAATGGCTCTGAGCACTATGGGACTCAACTGCTAAGATCATTAGTCCCCTAGAACTTAGAACTAGTTAAACCTAACTAACCTAAGGACATCACACACATCCATGCCCGAGGCAGGATTCGAACCTGCGACCGTAGGGAATTGCCCAAGTCCGTCGGAATGTACAATGGACATGAATGCATGCATGTGATCAGAGAGGGTGCTTACATAGTGTCACCTGTCAGAGTCCTATCTAGACGTATGAGGGTCCCATATCTCTGCAACTGCACACGCCCGACACGATTACAGAGCCTCCACCAGCTTGAACAGTCCCCTGCTGACATGCAGGGTCCATGGATTCATGAAGTTGTGTCCACTCCCGTACACGTCCGTCCACTCGATTCAATTTCAAACGAGACTCGTCCGACCAGTCAACATGTTCCTAGTCATCAACAGTCCAGTGTCGGTGTTGACGGCCCAGACGACGCCTAAAGGTTTGTGTCGTGCTGTCATCAAGGATATAAGAGTGGTCCCATACCGACGATGTTTCGTTGAATGGTTTGCACGCTGACACTAGTTGACAGCCCAGCATTGAAATCTGCAGCAATTCGTGGAAGGGCTGCACTTCTGTCACGCTGAAACATTCTCTTCAATCGTCGTTGGTCCCTTTCTTGCAGGATATTTTTTAGGCCACAGCGATGTCGAAGATTTGATGTTTTACCGGATCCCTGATATTCACGGTACAGCCGTAAAATCGTTGTACCCGAAAATCCCCACTTTACCACTATGACAGAGATGATGGTCCCACCGCTTGTGCGGCGACTATAAGACCTCGTTCAAAGTCTGTTAAATATTGATAACCTGCGACTGTAGCAGCAGCAACCGATCTAATAACTGCGCCAGACACTAGTTGTCTCATATAGGCGTTGCCGACCGCAGCGCCGTATTCTGCCCATTTACATATCTCTGTATTTGAATACGCAGGCCTGTACCAGTTTATTTGGCGCTTCAGTGTATATACATAGTCCGGAACTCTCTTTATGATGTGTCTCGCGATATATACGTGGGAGGCAGGAATGTACTGTTTGACCTTCCCAGGAACGTACTGTCTCTGTATTTCAGCAATAAACCTTTCCGCGATGCACAGGACCGCTCTCAAAGCACCTAACACCAGTGTTTGATTAGTATCTCTGAGTCCCTTTCGTGTTTACTAAACGGACAGATGACGAATCGCGCTGCTCTTCTTTAGATCTCCTCGGTTTACTCTATCAATGCTGTCTGGACCCGGAACGAAGAAAAAATAAGTGTCGGACGAACGACGTTTTGTACAGTACCTCCTTAGTGGGTTGAATGCACATACTGAAAATTCTGCCAATGAATCTGTTTGGTATCTACTTTTTCTGCGATTTTTATTATGTTATTAATCCACTTTAAATCACTCCATATACGTACTTCCAAACCTTTAATGTATGTGACTGCGTCCAACACTTTCTTTTCAAAAGTGTTATCGCGCAATAATGGGTCTTTCTACCTATTTATGCGTGATCGTTACATTTATGTATGCTGTCGTCTGTCAATCTCTGCAGCAATCGTCGATTCTCTACAGGTCTTCCTGTATTTCGATGCAATAACCCAGCGTTGCCATTTCTCTTTAGATAACAGCTTATTATGAAAACGACCTTGTGAGCCTTTCGACGATATCTGCTTGTCATTTACGTATATTATTAATACTAATAGTCCTATAACACGAAGTTATTTTTGTGTTTCAATATTTGATACCCCTGAAGCGTTCGAATTAAAAAAAATTATTGGATTAGCTGGTAAGCAGTAAAACGATGATTACAAGTCGCGAGTAAACTCACCGGTAGGCAGTAAACTGCTAGTGTGGTTACTACCTGAGCGTAGTTAGTGATTGTAACGAAGTGATTTTATCTATAGGAACGTAAAAGAAAGAGAAAGAGAGAAAGAGAGAGAAAGAGAGAGAGAGAGAGAGAGAGAGACAGACAGGGAACTAGCCCATTCTGCTGTTGGGTTAACTGAGTTCCTCCAAACGCTGTTAGATGAGAGTAAATGCAAAATTAAGTTTACGGTTATAGACTGTTTGTGTCATTGGTGAAGCCGGCCGGTGTGGCCGTGCGGTTCTAGGCGCTTCGGTCTGGAACCGCGTGACCGCTACGGTCGCAGGTTCGAATCCTGCCTCGGGCATGGATGTGTATGATGTCCTTAGGTTAGTTAGGTTTAAGTAGTTCTAAGTTCTAGGGGACTGATGACCACAGATGTTAAGTCCCATAGTGCTCAGAGCCATTTGAACCATTTTTGTCATCGGTGAAAAATTATTTGTCATAGCAGTAGACAACTGTTTTCCTAACTTGTAAAGGGTCATTTGAATCTACCAAAACCGAACGTCGACTTCGACTAGTAAAGTAATGACGTGGTGTGTAACTACAAACATGTGAGAACAGAGACAGAAAAGAACGCAGGGAACCTTCTTATAAGGTAGCGCTCTCTGTTCGGTACACATTCTGCAATTAATTTTAAATTAACTTCGCAATGAGGCATAGACTTGAAATTTTAAACGTAGCACAGAATTGGATGACAATGCTATATTAACTCACTCACTTGTCTGTCTGTTCCACGTAGATCCCACCGGTGACGGACGGGGGTGGGGAAGGGAGGGGGAGTGAATAAGGGTGGTAAGGCCAGCACGACCGGCGTGTTGTTCGGGTGGTATCGGAATGTGTTGCAGGCGGTACGAGTGGAACTCGATGACGGCCGCGAGCGCGCACTGCCACATCTGGAACGCTCGTATCGCCTTTGCAGCGGTGGACACAGGGCGCTACAGGGCCCTGCCCACCTTACCAGCCAATTAGTGCTTCTGACTTCACTACAAAGCTGGCAGCGCCACGGCTCTGCCCTCAGCTGTGTATTCGCTTCGCTCTCGTATTGTTCTCATTACATACCGGTTGTTTGGTCTCAGATTGCGCTACACCTGAGGTTTTCGCTCACAGATTACTCGTTTGAACTTTGTTATCCTGCCATGCCATCTCCGTTTTCCATTCTCCTCCCGTTCAAAGGTCGTCACTGTGGAAGGCGCCTGGCCAGTGCCAGTCTCTGCTGGTCGAGTCTTACTGACCATTGTCAGATTACTGTCGTAACAGTTCACAACAATGAAAATAAAATTTTTAAAATAAATAATAAAAAGTTAATCTTGCTCCCTCCCTTTTATTATTTTTTTAGGAAAATAACATAGGCTCGATATGTTCATATTTTATCTTTACAACTTAAAACCTATACTAGGTATTGGCAAATGGTTTTTAACTTATAACACGATAACTGCAAGCTTTTTTAAACCTTCCAGGTGACGCAGTTTTTACTCAAAATAGAATGTGAAAACCTGATAAAGTGTGGATACCGCAATAGAAAGCTCAGTGTGTGGCCTGGTTCATACAGACGAGGTTCGATACCCAAGGCCAATGAAAGTTTCGAACACCAACTGTTCGACTTGGGATATGTCATTTACGGAAACAGGCAGTCTTCTCCATAAAAAGGGGGCGGTTCGACCATTTGTTTCAAGCGCCATCGAGGACAAGGTATGGTATCGATGGTTCCGATGCCACAGCGTAGGTTGGCACTACGAGAGCGGACGTTCTACACCGACGACAGCGTCCTCTAGCCGACGCGGTGCACTTCTACGAGCGCCGCTCCACTTTCGCCCCAGTTCATGAAGAGCAGAGGCCGAGAACCATCGCTTTGGCTTAACTTGCTATTGAGACTTTCTTATCTGGACTTTGGCGGCACTCCTATGTGCTCATCACCTAAAGTTATGTAATATGTTTGCATATGTTTATACACTAGTAAAAAACCCCTTTTACTTTACTTGCAGTACCGACGTGCTTTACCTAACCTGCTCCTACTCACTTCCTTCATTCGGCCTCTTTTTCAGAATTCAGGAGCAGACCCACGCGCCGCCTTCCAGGCGGGATACAAAACAAGGTATGGAAGGCGTTCGCAAGGAGTCCATCAAAATGGTGCTCACAGCAGCCAGAGACCTGGAAATGAAACGATCAACAGTGGACAATGTCTTGCATAAGAAGTAACGCCCATATCCCAACAAGATCAGCTACTTAAACCGTTAGCCTTCGGATACAGCCCAGCGCGAAGAGTTTGCAGAGGGAATCCTAGGCAAGAATGACGCAAAACGATGATTTTCCGGAAAAGATTCGTTTCTATTACGAGGATACGTTTCATGTATCCCGTTGACTGAATCGTCGTAACGTTCATGTATGGGGTTCACAGCATCCTCATGTTACGCATGAAGTGGAAAGAGGCAGTTCCAAGATTAACATTTGGTGAGGACTGATCTACAACTGTATCACTGGTCCATTCTCCACAACTGAAACACTTGCTGCCTGATGTCATATTCCACCAGGATGGGGCACCTCACCGTTGGTCCCTAAATGCCTGTCAATTTCTAGATGAAAATTTTCCGGATGGTGGATTGGACGAGATTGTCCAATCCGATGGCCGCCACGAGCCTCTGACCTCACCACCACTAGGCTTATTCTTGTGGGGTTTTGTAATCTAGTGTACGGAACTAAGGTAGAGACTACAGGACTAGAAGGCATGCTTTCGCAATGCATTTGAACATGTCACCGTGGAGAGCTTGAATTGTGCGTGGAGCGAAATGGAATCCCTAGCAGACATTATCCGTGCCACTAAGGCTGCACGTATTGATGTGTATGAATTGTAAAGACGATCTATGGACAACCCGTACTATTCATAGACAAGTATAAGACGGTTCTGTTTAAGATTATTAGGTGAAAATACGCAGAAATAAACTTGAAATTTAACATACTTCTGTCTTATAATCTCATCAAAATGTTTAAAAGCCACTGATAAATTTCACACACACGGGCTAGAAAGCAGAAAATAATTATTTGAATAAAAATATAATAGAATGAGATTTTTACTCTGCAGCGGAGAGTGCGCTGATATGAAACTTCCGGGCAGATTAAAACTGTGTGCCGGACCGAGACTCGAACTCGGGACCTTTGCCATTCGCGGGCAAGTGCTGAATAGAGCACTTGCCCGCGAAAGGAAAAGGTCCCGAGTTCGAGTCTCGGTCCGCCACACAGTTTTAATCTGCCAGGAAGTTTCAAAAATATAATACTTTCTAAATCAAATTGAAAAATATGAACTAACTTATCTCAGATGTATACAGACTCAAATCCCCCTGCACTGAGTTATAAAAATATGTGATTTTGGATTTTTAATGGCTATGAAAAAACTTCTAAGGCTTTATAGCGAAAAACATGGGGCACATACAGTACACAACTGGTGCATCAATGGTTCACCTCCTAACTATTACCTGTTCCATATACCCCACGTTCTTCGTTATCAATCTTTCAAGTATTTTTATAGATATTAAAAATTCACAATCCCGAATTATCAGAACTACGCATATGGGATTTTGAATCTGTATGAGGGCGGGAGAAATTATTTTATACTTTTCAGTCCGATTTTAAGAATTCCATATTAAAAATTTATTTTTATTAAAATAATTATTTTTAAGTGTAGGTTTTGGTCCCCAGAGTGATCTGCAGCACAGTCTGAAGTTTGGGTCGGGCTGGAAGGTGACAAGTTAGTTGCGATTCGCTGAAGCCGCAGAATATCATTTCATGAGAATCAGTATAATGTAATGTGTATCCACGGTGGAGCTGGTAGGAAAAACTTTCTTTGTTATTTCCCGCACTGCCAAAGGCCTTCCGGCGATTTTCATTTTTCAGGACTGTACAAATGTTGCATATCTGTGTGAATCGAGCTGACATCCACTTGAGACATATTCAGTCCGCTTCCCGAGAAACACAATTGGCTCTGTTGTGGTACTAGCGTATGTTTTGTGGGCCCAGTATGTGCCGTATCTATCCTTGTTCCTTGAGTTCCACAAGGAAGTGTTGTAGACCAACCGCCCTGTAGCATGCATTCCACTGACCTCAAACTACCGCCATTTGCGACCTCTCTCAAGCGCGAGCTCATTGGAGGGCATGGTGGAGATCTGTTGTGTTTTCTGATGAATGCCGGCTCTGCCTCTGTGGTAGTGATCGCCGTGTGTCGGTTAGAAGGAGGCCAGATGAGCGCCGGCAAGCAACCTCTGTGTGTGCTACACACACTGTATCTACACCTCGAGTTATGGTTTCGGGTGTGTTTCCTTATGAGGGCAGGAGCACCCTTGTGGTTATCCCACGCGCCCTTACTGGAAATTTGTACTTCAGTGTGGTGATTCGAAATTGTATGCTGACATTCATGAATAGCATTCCAGTGGGTAGTTTACAACAGTAAAACGCTCGCCCACGTACCGTTGTTGTAGCCCACCCAACATGCTCTACGGAGTGTCGACATGTTGCCTTGGCCAGCTCGATCCCCAGACCTGTCTCCAACCGAGCACATATGGGACATCACCGGACGACAACTTCAGCGTCATCCACAAACAGTATTAGTCGTCATTGTATTGACCATCCAAGGGCAACAGGAATGGAATTCCATCCCAGAAACTGACATCAGGCACCTGTACAACACAATGCATGCACGTTTGCATTCTTGCATTCAATAGTTTAGCGTTACTCTAGTTATTAATATGCCACTGTATTTGGTTCAAATGGCTCTAAGCACTATGGGACTTAACATCTGAGGTCATCAGTCCCCTTGACTTAGAACTACTTAAACCTAACTAACCTAAGGACATCGCACACATCCATGCCCGAAGCAGGATTCGAACCTGCGACCATAGCAGCAGCGCGGTTCCGGACTGAAGCGCCTAGAACCGATCGGCCACAGCGGCCGGCCACTGTATTTCCCTTTCGATATGGTGCATCTTGCACTTACATTAACTGGTGATCTTGCACTTAAATACGAGGTTACCTAGACAATGTATACGAGAAATTTAGTCACTCTCCATTAATTATTTTTTGTGTTTCTGTCTGTGTTCCAAGTTTTAGCTCAAAATTGACTTGCAATATCAGAAACCATTTAAGTATATCATTAATCCCTGTACGATTAGTAAGTGTTGATAAAAGTGGGTGTTGACTTCAGAAATGATATATATGATTATGAAAAGTAGCGGCGTTATCATCATCCCCTGCAGTCTACCCGAATTTACTTCTACGTCTTTTTGTGTCGTCGTTGCCATTGTAGGGATTTGTACTAGGGGAAGTAAGAGAGACGATGCTGTTTGGTGGTCGGTATCCTTTTTCTACAACATAACTGCATATATGTATTAACAGGGTTCTACCTTAACAAGAGCAAGAAGCTACGTATCTTTAAGCTTCCATGTATTGTGGTAAAAGCTCTTCCATGGTAGTCCCCGTTGGCCTCACTGCTGGTGAGATACAAGTCCCGCTGTAAATACAACACTCTCGTAGCTGGTGATGTGAACTGACAGACGCCAACTAGAATAGTGACTGCGCTAGTAATTGTGACTGACTGCAACTGCAACTCCGTCTGCGACTGGGGTATCTCTCAGTGACTGACCAGCCCTCCAGTCCCTGGTGGATATCTCAAAATTGGCGGTAGAGAGGGCGTTGGCGGCACGTTGCATGCAAGTCTGTCTTTGGCCTCTCTCCTGATGGGCGCATTTGATTCAGCGGCTATTATCCATCTTCTTGCAACCTCTTTGCCGATCGGTGTGCTGGCGACAGCTTATGCCAGCACACGTCTGAAGAGTTCTCTCCATTAAGAATGACATGTTGCATGTTGTGTCATGTGTGCAGTTATGTACGGATTTCAGAGAGTTATTTACACCTATCTTCCCACGGTGAGACAAATACACAACAAGAGTGTCGCACTGTATCAAGAGAGCTCATACTCCCTATGTCCTGTGGACAAAGGGCTGTTGCTGGGATGGATAATGGGTGCAGCAAATGGCATGGAAATTCTAAATGTACTCCACAGCTTAAGTACGTAGAACGGTATGATTCTTGAGGGGAAAACGTCTAAATTTTCGAGCGGATTAATTGTGAAATTCTGGTGACACGTGGACTAAATGCTGTGTCCAGCAGTAATAAAACGAATTCAACAATGTGACCAAGGCTGCACAGTCGTGGGTTATGCTGACAGGGAAATCTCGATGTTTCATCGTGCGAGTTCCACCTTTTTGGCACGATGACAGGAACATCCGAGAGGAGAGAGATTTTCCAATAATGGGGACGTTCACACTGCAGCTCTCGGATGGTTCCTTGAATAACGAGGGGATTTCTATCGCCGAGGAACTGAAATATGGGTACAGTACCCTGAGTCTTGTTCCCAGAGGATTGATGGCTATGTAGCATTATAATGTCATATATCTGTGTCACTCTGAAGCGTAGAGAAACATTCAGTAAAAGTTCCTTGGCCCACCGTGATAATGTGTGACTTTTCGAAGTCTCCTCGTGAACCTCTTGGCAAAGGATTGACTATTAACCTCCACTTTTACACGCATTCTAGCACAAGGAGGCTTAGATTCTTCAGATCGTGCTCCAACGTGGCGGAATTGTGACGTAGGGTGCTAGCATTCAGGAGGACAGCTTTCCAAAATTTGTCCTGACACCGTTATCCAGGTTTCCATTGTTTCCGCCGGCTTCTGTGGCCGAGCGGTTCTAGGCGCTTCAGTCCGGAACCGCGCTGCTGCTACGGTAGCAGGTTCGAATCCTGCCTCGGCCATGGATGTGTGCGATGTCCTTAGGTTGGTTAGGTTTAAGTAGTTCTAAGTCTAGGGAACTGATGACCTCAGATGTTAAGTCCCATAGTGCTTAGAGACATTTGTACCATCCATTGTTTCCGAAGACAGCTTAAGGAGAATAGTGGGATGGTTATTTGAAAAGAACGAAGCTGATTCCTTTCGCATTCTTCTTACAATCCAAACTTGAGGTCCTTCTCTCGTCGACAGCAGAACGTTAACCCTATCAATGCCAACTTATTTTATATAAAGCCTGTTACCAGTGAAGGGGCGGGCTGTACCTAACGACCACCCTAGGAAGTTGAAAAGTACAAAATTCGTTAACTGTTGTAGAAATATTAACAACATTTTTAAAGACGTACAGATGTTTTAGCAGTGTCCCGAACATGAAAATAAATTTTAGCATACTCCAAGTAACATCAAACCAACGGCCTTGCCGCAGTGGTAACACCGGTTGCCGTCACCGAAGTTAAGCGATGTCGGGCTTGCTTAGCACTTGGATGGGTGACCATCCGGTCTGCCGAGCGCTGTTGGCAAGCGGGGTGCACTCAGCCCTTGTGAGGCAAACTGAAGAGCTACTTGAGTGAGACGTACCGTCTCCGGTCTCGGAAACTGATACAAGGCCGGGAGAGTGGTGTGCTGACCACATGCCCCTCCGTATCCGCATCCAGTGATGCCTATGGCTGAGGATGACACGACGGCCGGTCGGTGACGCTAGGCATTCATGGTCTGTTCGGGAGGAGTTAAACAACACCAACGCACTGTCAATAACGTGTACTATCGGAACGAGGGGGGGGGGGGACGATTTATGAACTTCTTAAAGAAATATTGTTGTGTAAGTAAGGTTCTGGCCCTGAACGTGTTAATATGACGTTCATTGGAGTTAGTGACGGGTACTACTAAGAGTTAAATTTTTAGATTAAGTGTGACCGAAGAATTTAAAATATTTGTGGAATCTGCTGGAAGAATAGGTTAAAGGCACTAGATATTTTTTTCAAATTTATGAAATGTAAAGTAACTGACTGGATTACAGCATTTTCAGAAGGTGTGCACGAAATACCCTTCTCCCCTTGGTATTGCGAGTGTTAAAAGCTAAACTACGATCCTACCGAACATGCAGTGAGCCATGCCGATTGGTTTCCCAAACCTCAATACGACAGAGGTGGAATTTTGTTTGCCGTTTCTTCTTTTAACGTTAGTGTTATTTATTCAGCTGGCACACAGTAGCCAGCACACAGTAGACATCTGTAGGTCTCTGCAATGTTTAACGGCAAATACCGAATCGGTTTTATCGTAATTGAAATCCAGCAGAGATATTGCTAACTTCATGCTACGCGTCGAAGAGCCTAAAATAGGACAATTAGAGTCCATTAGGCTTGATGGCCGGCGCTAAGTGCGTGATAAGATTGGCAATTAAAGTCTGCCTGCTGCGATTGCCACATAATTTCCACTGGATACGGGCGGCATTGAAATTCGCACCAGAATGCTTAACAGTTACGCAGCCTCCTGCGTTGTTACTTCGTAGAAACATTGTCATGAAGTGCTGTTTCTATTTATTTTCGTAATGAATATTTCACTTTCGATTGGTCAGTGAAACGACACGTTTTCCAGACTTGTATTTCGCAAGATCCTCTAGATAAATTACGTAAATGACCTTAGTTTTGCAATTTTCACCTGTTTAAGTTCACTCGGGCATTAGGTTTCTACGTACTGTGCTTTCGATCACTATTTTAAATGGAATCTCGTCAAAGAAATATTTAGATTTTTGCCATTCCTCACTACGTATGAGGTCCGCAATCCTTCATGTACACAGATGCAAATTTCAATTTTTGATAACCTTATCTTTCCACAGATGTTTCACTTATTGCTACTTATTTTATGTTATGGAGTGTTCGGTAAACACATACTGTGCTTAACTTAGTAACCATCATTTCAATTCTGTAATAGATTTCAAATACTTCACGGTTTGGAACTTCAATTGTATATCTTCTTTGTGGACTATCTATATGGACAACGCATATTAATAACGTATCATACCTCCCTAGTTTTGTAATTTTTTACTCGCGCAACTAAAATGTTTTGACCATTAATTTTATATTTAATTATGCATATTATATAGGAAACTACATTTTGTGTTTGTGGAATGTGCCCTCTGATAGTCACTGGATATTCTGTAATTTTTAAGACCTTGACGCATCATGTTATTGTGTTGCGAGGCCTAAGAATTCACCAACACGGAAATCTATATCATTTGACTCTATCATCACCAAAACCACAACGTTTACGGAAATAAGTTTCGTGAATATCGAGAAGTGAAGGATGCACCAGCTGAGCCACTTTTGTCGAAATTTGAGTGCGTATTAAACAGCACATGTCATACTGAACAGTACAGCGTATCACAAAAAGTGTTAGGGTTATTTGGAAAACTTGTTTTACGTGTCTCTTTCTGTGACACGCCTTTGACCACTACCAGTGGTCCTGTAAATGTAAATCTGAACTACGAACATAAAGCCGGAAAAAGTAGAATATTGGCAGTTTATGTTCTAATTGATAAACCAGAAGCAGTTCTGAAAACTAACTCGAGAGGAAACCGTCAGTATTTGTCATAACTTGTCTAACTAGCTTATTTTATTACTAGTAGTACAGGGGCAGCGTCTTTGAGTAGCAATCGAAAAGTCCTGGGTCCCGGTTTGAACCTTGCCACTATTTAAATTTTGAAAAAAAATCGTCAGCGATGGCGGCAGAAGACTTCCGGCTTAAGAAGTCACCCTCGTTCTGCCAGTGGCGTTGTCAAAGTAGGCAGAGGTACGGACAGAAGTCCATTGCACTGTCTTGCCCTTGGAGTGGTAAAATACCCATAACAAGCAGAAGAATCAGCAGTGATCAACGGCATGATAATGCAGAAGGCAATGAAACCTCTTCATTAAAGGCACATAATGTGTATCCACAGAGAATATGGCCAGAAATTGAAAAAATGTTATGACGATCTCTCAATTGACAAATGATTCCGGACTTGTCCCCCACTCGGATCTCTGCAGGGGACTGCCATTAGGGAGGCTAGTACGAGAAAAAAAATTGAATTACCAAGGAAAGGGTAACGTTCTACGAATCGGGGAGTGGAATATCACAAGTCTGAACGTGGTACGCAAGCCAGAAGATCTTAAAAGAGAGACAATAACACTCAATCTCAATGTAGTGGGGTCAGTGGAGGGAGTAAAGAGTAATATCTGGCAGCGGAATATGGTATAAAGGGAATAGCGTTCGTTATGAATAAGTACGTACGGCAGAGAGTGAGTTGCTATGGACAGTTCATTTATAAGGTTGTTCTCATCAGAATCCACAGGCCACAGTAGTTCAGTTATACATGCCGACGTCTTAAGCAGAAGTTGAAGAGGTAGAGCATGTGAGGATATTGAACAGAGACTTCAGTACGCATAGCGAGATGAAAATCTAACAGTCATGGGGGATTGGAATGCGGTTGTAGATGAAGGAATAGCAGAAAGACTTAGGGGAGAATACAGGCTTGGTTTTAGCAATAAGGGAGGAGAAAGATAAATTGAGTTCTACAATAAATTTCAGCTAGTAAAGCGAAAATACTATTCAAAAATCACAAGAGGAGGAGGTATACTTTGAAAAATCCGGGATAAATGGTAAGATTACAATTATATTGCATTTGTCCGGGCAGAGTATCCGAAATCAGATACTGGATTAAAAAACCGGGCGTGAGTCGTGCTTCGGTAGCTCAGATGGTAGAGCACTTGCCCGCGAAAGGCAAAGGTCCCGAGTTCGAGTCTCGGTCGGGCACACAGTTTTAATCTGCCAGGAAGTTTCATATCAGAGCACACTCCGCTGCAGAGTGAAAATCTCATTCTAGATATCGGATTGTAAGGCATACCCACGACAAGATATAGACTCAGATCACAATTTAATGATGGGAAAGAATATGCTGAAGTTTGACTAGTCAGGAAGAATCAATGTACAAAGAAGTACTAAGGAAAGAAGTGAGACACCTGAAGTTATCAGAGACTATAATTACTGCTCAATAGCTCAATAGGCAGTTAAATGGACACCACTAAAAAGGGCAGTTATGGAAATTGGAAAGAAGAACACACGTACCAGGAAGGTAAATCCTTGAAACCACGGATAATAGATGAAATACTTAAGGTGATCGCGAAAGAAGTATGTACAAAATTGCGTACAAAATTGAAGAATATAGAAATGCATGTCAGAAGCTAAGGTGAAACGACTACATGAAAAATGTGAAGAACTCGAAAAAGAAATGAGTCTTGGAAAGACTGTCTCAGCGTACAGAAAAGTCGAAAAAGCCTTTGGTGAAATTAAAAGCAAAGACGGTAATATTAAGAGTGCAATGAGAATTCCACCTTTAAAAGAAAAGGAGAGAACGGATAGGTAGAAAAAGTACACTGAAGGCCTCTTTAAGGGAGAGGACTTGGCTGACGATACGATTGAAGAAGAAATAGGAGTCGACGGGGTTGAGACAGGGGATCCAGTATTGGAATCTGAATAGAAAAGAGATTTAGACTCAAGCAAGAGAGGGAATTATTTCACGATCAACTTAACAGATCATATATCAAAGTTACTGACAAGAATAATATACAGAAGAACGTAAAAATAAATTAAGGATCTGCTAGATGACGTTCAGTTTGGCGTTAGTAAAGGTGAAGACACGAGAAAGGCAAATCCGATTTTGCATTTCACAGATTTGTTGACCTCGTAAAAGCGCTCGACAGTGTCAAATGGTGCAAGATGTTTGAAATTCTTAGAAAAAAAGGCGTAAGCTCTAGAGGTTCAAATGGTTCAAATGGCTCTGAGCACTATGGGACTTAACATCTATGGTCATCAGTCCCCTAGAACTTAGAACTACTTAAACCTAACTAACCTAAGGACATCACTCAACACCCAGTCATCACGAGGCAGAGAAAATCCCTGACCTCGCCGGGAATCGAACCCGGGAACCCGGGCGTGGGAAGCGAGAACGCTACCGCACGAAGCTCTAGAGGAAGACGCGTAATATACAATAAGTACAAGAAACAAGAGGGAACAATCAGACTGGAAGACGAAGAACGAAGTGCTCGTATTATAAATGGTGTAAGATAGGGATAGTCTTTCGCTCCTATTGTTCAGACTATACATCGAAAAAGCTATGACGGGAATAAAAGAAACTTTCAAGAGTGGGATTAATATTCGATGTGGAAGAATATCAGTGACATGATTCACTGATAAAATTGCTATCCTCTGTTAAAATGAAGAAGAATCACAGGATATGCTGAATACCAAGAACAATCTAATGAATACAGAATGTGGGCTGAGAGTAAATCGAAGAAAGATGAAAGTAAAATTGAAAATTAGGTGTATGGTTAAGGTATGCGGAGGTTCTTCGGAGAGTCGGTGAAGAAAAGAATATATGAAAAACACTGATAAGAAGAAGAGACAGGATGGTAGAGCATCTGTTAAGACATCAGGAAGTTAATTTCCATGGGAACTATAGAGAGTAAAAGCTATAGAGGAAGACAAAGATTGGAATACACACACCAAATATCGAGGACCCACATTAGAAGCGCTACTCTCGAGTGAAAAGGTTGGCACAGGAGAGGGATTGGTGGCGGGCATCATCAAACCAGTCAGAAGAACGAAAAAAAATCCACTTCATCATACTGCTTTCGTTCCTTCCAGTTCATCATATTAGTTCACATTTCGCAGAATGTTGCTGAAATCCTAGAAGGCTTGATGCGTTTTTGTGGACGAAACAGCTTCTCAATGTAAAATTGCACTTCATGGCGTCACAAAACTCGTTCTGTTCCAAGCCCAAGTTAGCTTTAGGGAGAAATTTCTTACACATGTGCGGTAATTGAAATAAACAGAGCCTAGCTAAAAACAGTGTTCATATCGTGATAGTGTTTCATTGCTGGCATCAGGGGCTAAAATTAGACCTTCTAGGATTCAAAACGATTTCACCCAAAACATAAAAATCTGAGAAAGAGCACTTGGTAGTTAACTGCCAATCTCTGTTTCGTTGGAAGGAAGTACGTCTGGATGACATGTCTTTTCTAAATTTTTGTGCGAACCACTCCACAACACAAGTAGGGAAGCTAGTATCAGTCCTTAATTTTCCTTTTAGGAACGCAGACTCAACCTCCCGACCTTGTTGCTAGACGGGTAACCAGAATTATTTTTCATACCAAAAATTGGGAGACAAATAGCAGAGGTGCTGTTCAGCGACGGTTCCAAATTATTTTGAAGGGGAATTCGCGTGAAATAATATGCGCTAAGGGTCATAGTACAGTAACTGTAGACCGTACGTAAACGAATAAATAGTTGAAAGGTCGCCTAATTTGATAGGGGAACAGCAGTGAGACGCACTCTGCAGCCGTATTTGCAGTTACAGACGTAATATTCGGTGAGCCAACACTGCCGGGTCACCGGAAAAAGCGAAATGACGTCGTTCCACGTATAAATTAAAATTTGGCCCTCTTTTTTTTTTCCTCCTGTCAGACTGTGCTCTTTAATTTCGGTTGTTTCAGTGCTGTGATTTTTGAGAAACAAAACAGGTAACAGAATCCCTTCCACTGTTTGTGAACCATTGCCTGTGAAAACATTTTATTTGGCACGTAGCTATTATTATTTTATTAAACGAGGACGTGCGGGTGCATCAGAGATGTGAGCAGGTTGTTAGTATCGCTATAGCGTAGAAATTGTGGTGCTCTACTTAATTACTGCAGCTAAGGTCTACCACACTATTATAGATTATTTTTACATATTACTAAAAAGTTTATTCCTGCATTTTAAATTTCGTTTTCTTATTGCACTTGAGATGTGTGACGTAAATATGTGGCCACAATATTTTAATTGAAATCTTCACCAACCAAACGGCAGTCCGGCCCAGAATGCATTCAGTATATTTCAAAGTGTTAATGTTAAAATTGTTGTGAGCTGACTATTTCTGGATACTGTAACAGCGGTAGAAAACGAATAAACGATGTGTGCTGCATGAGAACGAATTACAGTGCACAGGATTTGCTCGAAGCCGTTACTGTTGACATTATATGATCATCATAATCGATAATCATTATATAGGTACACTAAAGTCAGCCACCGCGGTTCTGTTTGTATGTTTAGATTAATGTCAGAAACTGCCATAGGGATTTGACAACGTTTTCATGAAAATATAGACTAATTTATGTGTAAGGAGTTCTGATATTCACCGCTACATAGATGGCTCTTCACTGAGATGACAAAAGTCGCGTAATATCGACATGCGCACGTACAGATGGTGAGAGTATCGCATACACAAGGTATGCATCGACGGACCTGCCATTTCTACTCAAGTGATTCATGTGAAACGGTTTCCGACGTGATCAAGGCCGCAAGAAGGGAATTAACAGACTATGACGCGGAATGGGAAGTGGAACTAGACCCATGGGACGTTCATTTCGGAAATCGTTAGCGAATTCAATATTCAGAGATCCAAAGTGTTAAGAGTGTGCCTAGAATACCAAATTTCGGGCATTCGGTCATCACGGACAACGCAGTAACCGATGTCGTTCTGTTAACGACCGAGAGCAGCGGCGTTTGTGCAGAGTTGTTAGTGCTAACAGACAAGCAACACTGCTTTAAATGTGGGACGTACGATAAACGTATCGGTTACGACGCTGTCGTGAAATTTTGCGGTAGTGAGCCATGGCAGCAGATGACCGACCCGAGTGACTTTGCTAACAGCGCGATATCGCCTGCAGCGCCTCTGCTCGACTCTTGACCATATCGATTGAACCCTAGAAAACCTTGGCCTGGTCAGATCAGTCCCGATTTCAGTTGGCAAGAGCTGATGGTAGGGTTCGATTGTGACGCAGACCCCACGATGCCATGGGCCCAATTTGTCAATAAGCAGCCGTCCGCTGTGGCCGAGCGGTTCTAGGCGCTTCAGTCCGGAACCGCGCGGCCGCTACTATCGCAGGTTCGATTCCTGCCTCGGGCATGGATGTGTGTGATGTCCTTGGATAGGTTTAAGTAGTTCTAAGTCTAGGGGACTGATGACCTCAGATGTTAAGTCCCATAGTGCTTAGAGCCATTTGAATCATTTGACAATAAGCCAGCTGGCGGTGACTCCATAGTGGTGTGTTTACATAGAATGGACTGGGTCGTGATTACATTCAGCTACTTGGAGACCATTTCCAGTCATTCATGGACTTCATGTTCCCAAATAAGGATCCAATTTCTATGGATGAAAATGTACGATCTGAGCGACTCACATTTGTTCGCGATTGGTTTGAAGAACATTCTGGACAATTCGAGCGAATGATATGGCCTTCCGGATCTCCCGACATGAATACTATGAAGATTTATGGGACATAATCAAGGTCAGTTCGTGCACAAAATCCTACACCGGTAACATATTCACCATTAGGGGGACTATAGCAGCATGGTTCAATTTTTCTGCTGGAGACTTCCAAAGACGAGTCCATGCCACGTCGAGTTCCTGCACTACGTTGGGCAAAGGAAGGTCCGACAGGGTAATAGAATTTATTCCATTCCTTTTGTTACCTCAGTATAGCACCGTCTACATTCCTTTCGTTTACGGAAATATTTTTAAGAATGTAGCTTATAATAAAATACTGGACCACGTTTCCGGCAATTTTCAACACTTTCTCAGAAGAAGCAATAAGTTGTCTCATAAACTGAGTGTCGTAGAAGTAAGCAAGAATAATTACTCTATTAGCATTGTGATTGCGTAGCTCATAATTTCTATCAGGGTAAATAAAACAGGGTTGTGTTAATTACATCCCCCTACTATTAACAAGCTTTTATCATGCTTGGAGAGTACGATTTGTCACTTTTAAAAAAATTATGTAACTGGAATAAAAGTACATTTGGAATGGGTAACATTAAGTATAAGTGCCCCCTACATAGTACATTGGTACACTTTCTTATTTCATTTGTGAATGTTGGCATTTGCTTACTATACGCTGCAGTCTTTTTCTGAAATGACAATAATTACTCAAATGTGAAAACATCTTCCAAGGTACAACACGGTCATTTATCTACGAACCTTGATAAAACCTTGTCAGTACTGCATTCAATAGTCTGTCATACATTGTTACTGTACTACACAGCAATAACCAGTAAGAGAAATCAGATTAAATGTAAGTACTATAAAAGCAGTCGCAAGTTACACTTTTAAATAGAAGCTATTGGGAAGTAAACTACTTTCCAGTTTCAAGTGACGTAAAACTGTTAAGACACTAATAAAACTTGTTAAATTGCAAGTGTCACATGGTCCATGGTAAAAGATCTTCACCTGCATCAAGACACATGCTGCAATTGCGCAGGCTTCCGCAGCCAGAATCAGTTGACATAAGAATTTCTGAGTCTAGTACTGCGTCAGTTACTAGACTGGGGTATCGACAAAAAACTCTCGCGTGTCACTAGGAACACGTGTCACTAGGAACACTATCCTCCTGCTAAATGTGATCAGTATAGCCATAAGAGACACAGCCAATAGAATAAGCGGACATAGTGGAGCTGGCTCACAGCAGCAAGCTGAACTCTTAATCTGACGAAGATTTGCGTTCTGCAATTACAAACCAATAAAAATTTCTTACAGATACGAGATGCAGAGAACATTAGAGAGACTAAATGAAACGACTGGTATGAAACTCCAAAGCATCTAGGTGTGTCACAAAGTGATGTGCGGGTACCTTGTGGATAAGCTCACAAACAAATTTAGTTCTGCCTATTCGTCCCACAGAAAATTATCTCGCTGCATTGACCTGCAGACGGAATTTCTAGCATACTTTGCATACTTTCACTCAACTGTTCTCTGGCATAATCGTCTGGGCCTATGCAGATAAAGTCAAAACATTGCTTACTATACGAAGGCATGACGAAAAGTAATACTCTCAAATTTTTTTATGCGAACTCTCTTAAAGCTTCTTAAACAAAACGAACGCTATTAAAATTCTACATCTCTATTCTTCACGTCATGTTTGCAGACTTCTGGGCTAGAGGCCCCAAACTGTAGCTTGTAACACGGCGGTGGGTAAAGTAAGTGCGTCGATGCGTAAGGAACAGCGTGCTGTAACCGAGATCCGAATTCCAGGAGTTCGTCCACACATCGAGCACTCTCTCCTTTATCATGACAATCCCAGCTCACACACAGCCACTGCGACATCCACAACAATCCGATTCGTTGTGTTGACTATCATTTATTGACAGTCCCGGTCTGGCCCCATCCGATTTTCATCTGGTTTCAAAAATTAAAGAACACCTTCGGAGACTTCACTTTGATAGTGATGAAGCGGTACAAGGTGAGGTTGTGGGTCCGTCAACAAATTCAGTTACAGTTACTCGTTGAGGCAAATTGTTCATCGCCATCGTGACTATATTGAGAACCAGATAACATGAAGACTCAAGTTGTAGAATGAGTTTTCACATTAAAAATTCTAGGGCACTGATTTTCAGCAAACCCTGGTACAGACGTCTACGTTATGAAAGTTATATGAGGCTATTACAGAAGCTTCTTCTGAATCCTTGGGATTCTTACACTCATTCGTTATTACTTTTACTCTCTGCCTCTATTTGCGATTAATACAGTAAATTTAGGATGCACTGTGAAATTCAGAGAAATATAGAAACTATGCATTTAGATTATGCGTAGCTGTCTAGGTTCCAGAATGTAATTTTATATTTTTGTGCAAATGTTGCCGGTAGACACCACGTCGGAAGCCGCCAGATACTACGAACAGAGGAAAAGAGTATCTTGTTAGCCCCTGCACCTATTCAGCAGAATGTTTCGATTCGGGAATATAAATTCCAGTGAACACCGATGTTCATACCGTAACCGGTTCTAATTTGAGCGATCGAGCGAGGCAGCGCAATGGTGAGCACACTGGACTCGCTTTCTGGACGACCACGGTTCAGATTCCCATCTAGACATCCAGGTTTACTCACAAATCGCTTCTGGCAAATGTCTTTTCTTTCAAAAGTTTATGGCTAATTTCTGTGGTGTCGCCGCCAGACACCACACTTGCTAGGTGGTAGCCTTTAAATCGGCCGCGGTCCATTAGTATACGTCGGAGCCGCGTGTCGCCACTGTCGGTGATTGCAGACCGAGCGCCACCACACGGCAGGTCTAAAAAGACTTCATAGCACTCGCCCCAGTTGTACAGACGACTTTGCTAGCGATGCTACACTGACAACTACGCTCTCATTTGCCGAGACGATAGTTAGCATAGCCTTCAACTACGTACTTAATTTGCTACGACCTAGCAAGGCGCCATAGCATATTTATCTTGTGAAGCATGTCCAGTCAAGAGAGATGTACACCAATTGTCGATTAAAGTTAAGTATTCTACCAGTTACCTCATGTTTTGCTAGTCTTATTTCTCTGACCTGTTCCAGACCTCACGCCAGCCTGCGTGAGCTTAAACGCGTGCCTTTCGGCTACCTCATAGTGGCTTGGCTGTCTTGCCAAGTCACAACAATTTCCTTCTCTATCCTTTCGTAATCCGAGCTTGAGCTCCACCGCTAGTGCCCACATTGTTGACGGGCGTTAAACTGTAATCGTTCTTCCTTCCCTCTCATTTGTCCATAGTTAATAACATAAACAGGTCATCCTTCATCGTAATCCGTTTTCAGAAGCATCATAAATAATTAACATGGCTGCAAAGCTGCAAGGATAACAGGGATAACCATCTGAAGAAATTGCGTTGCAATGAGCCACTGCATATAAATGGCATGTCGTATCAAAACTCTCAGTAAAGAAACCACATTAACCTCTTAAACATTGACTGTACAGTTTGAGCCATCCTTTCGGATCGCTTCTGTTCTCAGTGCCTCCTAAAACGAATCAAACAGAAACGTTCCATTACAGATTATACATTTTCTTTAAGAATAGTTATTCATTTAAACGATTTAATAGAAATATGACAGAATTATGCTACACTTAAAATATGAAAGTAATCGATTTTCGTTTAAATTCATTAGGCTGCGTTTCGTTGAAAATTCATTTTCTCGTTACCGGCTGTTGAACAATGTATCGACAATTGTTTCGTAAATCATAATCCACTATCATTTGGGCCGCTTGCAGTCTCAAACTTACATACTAATCTTTAAGATTCGTTGTTGCTGAAAGATCTCTACAAAATATTCCTAAGGATGATTGTGTGCTTCTCGATTTCTGCTCGCTCACGCTGTGGAGGCATCACTAATGGACCTCCAAGTTGCTCTGAGTGTCCTACACGATGATTAATTTCCAGGTGTGTTACGTGGCTGCTGGTGTTCATGTTGCCCGTTAGTGACTTCGTGGATGGTGTTAGTTACAGTCTCAGGATAGTCGCGGGTACTGGAATTATCTGTGTGACACCTCTATGGTGTAGATATTGCTGTAACAGGCAGCCGGATCGCAACAAAATATCAACCTACAGCACAGAGCGGCGTCTACGAGTTGATCTTAAGTTACAGAAATGTAAAGCTATGCAGCCCACAAACCTGTAAGCGTTGCATGCTTGGGACGAAATGCGAAATTCACAGAAATATAGGAGGTAAAAATAATTTTCCATATAGACTATGCATGCCTGTATAAAGAAACTCTCGTCTCACGTAGAATGGCTAGCGACTCGTTGACCAGTCTTGTGTGACTGTAGAAGACAGGAAAAGTAAAATTTTAAATATTGCTTTTAAGAAATCGTCCACGAAAGAGAATCTTATAGACACACTGTCGGTTGACCATCGCACAGACTCCTGTATGGAGGACATTGTAATAACCTAATAAGCTTAGGTGGTCTAGAAAAACAACTGACAGAGTTGAAAACAAGTAAGTCACTAGGTCCGTATGGAATCCTAATTCCGTTTTACGAAACGTACTTGGCAACTTACTTAACTTGCATTTATAGCGAATCCCTCGCCCATCTCAAAATCCCAAAGGACTGGGAAAAAAAAGCAGGGTAAGAAGGCTAAAAGAACAGATCCACAAAATTTCCAACATGACAAATATTAATTACGAGCGGGTGTCGTCGATGAGTGACTATAGGAGAATACAAGATTTCTCTCTCCTCCCGAACAGGCCACGAAGGCCCAACGGTACTGACCGGCCGCCGTGTCATCCTTAGCCCGTAGGCGCCACTGAATGAGGATATGGAGGGGCGTGTGCTCAGCACAACGCTCTCCCAGCCGTACGTCAGTTTCCGAGACCGGAGTCGCTACTTCTCAATCAAGTAGCTCCTCAGTTTGCCTCACAAGGGCTGAGTGCACCCCGCTTGCCAACAGCGCTCGGCAGACAGGATGGTCACCCATCCAAGTGCTAGCCCAGCCCGACAGTGGTTAACTTCGGTGATCTGACGGGGACCGGTGTTACCACTGCGGTAAGGCCGGTGGCAGAATACAAGATTACTTGACAAAATTGCTAGTCAATGTGATGAATGGATGAATGGCAGCTTGCTGTAAATGTGGAAAAATGTATGTTAATACTCACAATCAAGAAATAAAACATAATGTTCGCATACAGCGTAAGTAGTGTACTGCTTCATATACCTAGGTGTCATGCTGCAAAGCAATTTGAAATAGAATAAGCATGTAAGGACAGTAGCAGGAAAGGCGAATGGTTATACTGCCACATACTTTACACATGATCTCCGTTTATTACTTCATATTGGCAGTTCCGTAGTAAGCAACTAAATTTTTACCCCACATTGTTTTAGGTTATTTTATTTATTAGATATGCGACCATTTATTTTTAGTTGCCCTATTGAGGAAGTATTGATTTTGAACTTAAATTCTTCTCGAATTACTGGTCGCACTAACGCGGTAGTTTCCAAACTCGCCAGGTATAGCTTATAAGTTAGGCTAGGCTTCAGCTGTCAAACTTCACCTCCTCTTCCTGGTGGTGCTTCATCAGGATGGAGTCCCACCGCTGTCTCCTTGCCTACTGTGCCATATGTGCAAGTACGAGTTATTTTGGCCCCCTCTACGTCTACAGGGAAAAGTAGCCCTGATGTTCACAAGCTTGTTCTCCTAGCAACACAGTTTAACAGAAATGGAGAAAAATCTTAATCGGCTGAAATTCGGAAAACATGTATGTATCTGAGAGCGACCTGTTTAGCAAAACTTCTACACACGTCTCCCAGGACAGAAAGTACGAACACTCTTTTCCCTTACTCACGTATCCAATTGAGGTCGAGTATATAATGTCGAGGAATACCATCTCGTACGTCAGTGTGCAAACGGTAGTTTTTCCGCATTCAAATCGTGAATGGAAAGCAAAGAAATTTTAATCAACTGTACAAAAGAGTGCCGTCCGCAGCACACTTCGCAGAAATTTGCAGATCGTAAATATAGATACACATCTGGAAACATTTGTGGAATGTTGGTGAGTTCAGTCCTGGCTCATAAGCTGAACTGCTATTTACGGTGACCTTTCACTTTCTGTGTTCTTCGTGGACCCTAAGGAATTTTTATTGCTTGCCATTATTGGACCCGGAGTGAGACTCGCGTTCGCAATTCTGGGGAGAGTTTCCGCTTGGAATTTTCAGTAATTGTTGCCTCGGGCGTAACTGCCCGGCAACGCATACGTTCTGTGCGTAGCGACGAGCATTTCCAAAAGACAGTCAACTTCGTTCTGGTGGCGGGAGAGTGGCATGACGATTTCTAGAACATAATTCATTTTTGTTTTCGCTACAAATTAGACTGGCAGCTCCGCGATAATTTACTATACCTCTTGTAGTTTTAAGTCGCCAGCCTGATTCGATGCATCTCTCCACCCTAGTTTGAACTGTACAAGTTTCTTTACTTCATCATAAACACAGTAACCCACGTTTATTTGAAACTGACAACACCATTCAAGCAGTGATCTCCCTCTAAAGTTATCACACACGCACCTTTTTCCATTACCAAACTACCGATTCCTTAATGCATCACCATGTGTCCTGTCAACATATTTCTTCTTTCAGCTCTTTATATCCCAGTATTGTTCAGTTCCCAGTTGTTATCTGATCTGCCCGTTTTGTCTTCAATATTCTCAATGCCACGGTTAAAAACCTGTTAATCTGTTCTTGTGCATATTTCTCGTCAACAATGTTTCGCTTCTGTACAATACGTCACTCTAGAAGAACGCTATGAGAAAAGCTGTCTTATAAGCGCTGTTAAGATGTCTTCCTTGCTTCTCCCGTGTTCAGTTATTTAGCCACCAATGTAGCAAAATTCGTCTCATCTCTTACTTTCCCTGATTTTATTCATGGTGTGTAGGTGACGTCAGCGCAGTATCTATAGTAGCGGCTTGAACTAACAACTGTAAATAACAGATGTGAATTTCACCAGTCAGTTGTGAACAGGGAGTGTTAAGTAGTTGACGTGTGGCCACAGTGTGACAGAATTGTTGTGCCACAGACCGCAAATAGAACAACATTTCTAAATCAAATGTTCAAGACTATTTCAAGAATGCTTTGAAGAAGAAAAAAGTATAGGGGAAGTTTGTTCCGCACACCTTGACTCCCGAACAGAAGAACAACGAGGTGGGGATGCCTCTTGCGAGTGCATTCATATGCAAAACGTGGAAAGTCCATTTCTGGTAATCATCGTCATGGGTGACGAGGTCGTATTGTCAATAAGAAACTACCACAATACAGGAAAGTACAGAAATTTATATGAAGGGTGCACGCTTTGACAACGTAATCGACTTTCAAGCGAATGTGATGCATTGATGCAAGAGTTGAACATCTCAAAGGGGGGCTTATCCGACAGTTTCGCATGCGTATATGCACGTTGTTCATATTGTACTCAAGTGGGGACTCAGTATGTGGAAGACTTTCATCATTAAATCCACCACTTAACTTTTTTACTTTTTTTATTAAACCAGTCTCAAATGTTTGGAATGATGGTGAGGGGTAAATACTACCTAATTGGCCATCTTAAAATCTTTACGTTCTTACTACTTCTCCTATCCTGTCTGCAAGGCCGCAATGAATTCAATTACAAATCCGGTAACCTCGTATTTCTGCCACTAAACGACTGTGCCTTTCGGAACTCAAAAAATACAACATTAACCAATCCAAAGACTATTTCATTTGTCTTTATTGCGCTTGTAATTCAAAGTGGTAGATATTTCTAGTTTTTAAAGGGTGCAATAACGTAGTACGTTCAGTTCATGACGTTTCCTTTCGTATCACAAACTTATGTCGAAAACTACTAAAATTGTAATTATGAAAGATACTCACATGCATTTAGCTGTTACTTGCACAACAGCAGAATAATATGCATATTTCTGATACAATATATACTCTGATGAGCCAAAACATTATGACCACTAGCTTAATAGCTTGTTTGACCGTCTTTGGAACGAGATATATCACTGATTCTGCGTATCAAGAATCCAACAGTTTGTTGGGAGGTTTGTGGAGGTATGTGGCATTAGACGTCTGCGCAAAGGTCACTTAACTCGCGTAAATAACTGGCCGCTGATGAGCGTACTCGGTGATGGCTCCCGATAGCGAGTCAGATGGGTTCCATAGGATTCACCTCTGGCGAATTTAGTCGCCGAGACATCAACGTGAGTTCCCTACAATGCCCCTCAAACCAATGTAGCAAGGTTCTGGCTCCGAGACAGGGATAATTATACTGCTGAAAGATGACATCGCCGTCGGCGAAGACATCAAGCGTGAAGGGATGCATCTACCACATGTCCCATGCAAGCACACGAGTATGTCTCCCATCAGCCTGCGTCCTTGCAGTGCTGCAGGTGTCGAGCAGCCTTTCACTTCAATGATGGCGTTTGTGAAAACGACCCATGGCATAGTGTAACGACAATGTAATTCACCCAAAGAGGCACCACGTTTCCATTGATCGATGGTCGAATCTGTATGGACCTGTGCCCACTGCAATCGTAACTGACGATGTCGTTGGATCAACATGTGAATACGTACGGCTGGTCTGTTGCGGAGTTGCATGTTCAACTATGTACTATGTGCTCCAAAACAGTGATGGGTGCACCAGAATTGAGCTCTTTCGGCAGATATGCCTCACACCACCATCTACCCTACTCTACAGAGCGGACAACCCTCCGAATCCCACGTTCTCTGAAGAGTTGTGGACGTCGAAACATTTAGTAGCTAGTGGTAGTTCCACTGTCCTTCTACCTCTTTCTGTAGATACGACAGTACCACGTGAACATTCGACCAGCTTCGCCATTTTCGAGATGCTCGTTCACAGGCTCTGCATAACAATAATCCGCTCTTCGTCAATGTCGCTTGTCCCAATGGATTTCCCCATCTGCAGACCATATCTTCGCTAGGGTGATCCCCCACCCGTGTGTGGTCCACTTACGTACTTTTGTTACAGCGTCGCCTGCTCGCAACGCCACCACGCAGCATCCAAAGTCCTGGTGGGCAGTGATCATAGTGTTTTGGCTTATCAGTGTACACCCTCAAATATGTTGTATTTAGCAGGTGCCGAAATGTAACTATGAGTTGAGTGTGGGTAAATTTCCATTACAATACTAACTTACAACTGAATTATGCGATTCATGCATTATTTATTTTAAATTAAAGCACGTAATTAAAAACAAAATCAGAAACGAATGATCGATGTGACAAATTATATTGCTTTGATAGAGTCTCTTAAATACACCATGTGATCAAAAGTATTCGGACACCTGTTGCTCGACGTTAATGTAGGGTGTGGACACTTTGAACGAGGTGTCTGAATGTCAATGGAGGAATAGTAGCCCATTAACCCTCAAGACCTGAAACAAGAGAAGGTACTGATGTTGGACGCTGGGATCTGGACTGCAGTCGCTGTTCCAATTCATCCCATAGGTGTTTCATTGTGTGCACTTAGGTACTGTGGGCAGGTCACTAAAGTTCAAATACCACTGCCTCACAGACGCGTCTTTACGACAGTGTCCAATGTTATGCTGATACAAACTTCGTCTGCTAACTGTTTCTTTACTGTATACAGTACACAGTGCTGTGGAATTTGTCGATATTACTCAGCATTTACCGTTTTTGTTAATAGCAAAGCGGGGACCACGCCTTAATTACGAAAAACACCAGACAACTCATGTTGTTCCAGCTGGGCATACGCGGCGAAGGCTACAACGTTATATTCTACTTTTGACAGGAGCATTGCTGCTACAAATTCTGACTATTGCTTTTTAGCAATGTAATTTTACGATTTAGAAACATTTATCCCGATGAAGACACCCCTAGTAGGTAACGAAACCGAGGTCAACGTACCTACCGTTTATGTGCAACTAGTTTGCTGTTTAATTCTATGTTGAAACAAGTATACGGTTCCTGAATAACAGCGATGTTCAAAACTGTAAAAATATTATTTTCTATATACACTAAAAGCAGTTCATAAAATAAATACAAATTTCATATAATATTGGAAGTGGTGTCTTGCTTCAAAATTCAAGAGTTGAAAAACCTTTTCGCTTTTGTCCTTCCATTTTGCAGTTGCCGTAGTTTCAAGTATACAGCTGCTGGATTTTTGATATCTGGCGGTGAAACTGGAGTTCTCCCCCGTCCACCCGCTCCAGCGTCAGGATCAACTCTCAAATAATAAGCATGTTCTCAAGTCACTTAATCTAACATTTGTTTCATCACTGAATTCACACCTTTTACGTAAGTAATCCGCTGTTTCCATCATAACTTCAGTTAGAGTATGGCCAGTTTTCTACAGACGTTTAAAACGAGAGAAAATTTTTGTCCCAAGGTCTATCCGAAACAGTATTAATTTGGTATAAGAGCTGAAACACTTTTAGCTATAAATCAGAAATAAGTATTTCACCCGCTTCTACCACATGTTTTGCGTTTGCAAATACCAAACAACATATGTAATATGAACCATATCTAATAGTCACTGTGGGTCATCAAGTCAGAGAAAGAGTTTCCTTTTTTGCCGAAATTCTTTGATCAGATCGATTAATTGGAACAACACGCGTTTAACTAAGCGAAGTCAAAAGGCACAGGGAAACTCGTCATTGTACAGCTCTTCTATGAAAGATTTGAACTGTCAGTGTATTTTGGCGTTTGAGTGTACGTAATTGACAATTTTTACAATTAACTGCATGATGTGTGGATACTGAAAATATCTGTCACACACAGTGTATAAAGGCGACCAGAAAGTTGCTCCTGTATAGTGTTGTCGACAAATGCCGCTCTGTATTGTGGCAAAGCAGCATGCGGCTCGCAAGCCACCTGATAAACTCCGCAGTTATACAGTGTGTTTAGAACGGGCACTAAATCATTAATGCTGTAGTGTAACCGCCAGAATATTTCGTCAGGAATTAGTTAGTTGACATCTTATTAAAAAGTTTCCTAAACTATGGAAATCTGTCGTGGAACTTCTTAGTTGGAATCTGAATATCATGTTATAAACTGGGCCATAAAAATTAAGGGAATAAAAGAAAAAGGCCACTTAGACAGTGAGATAGGTTTTCTTGGTAGTCCTTAAAAGACTGTAAAGTTAAATAAATATTTGAAAGTTTGGAGGAAACAATGAACAATAATAAGACTTAACATCACTGGCATCGTTTCTGATCAGTATCTTATACAATTGTTATCACTGATGTTCCCCATAGGCTGCGTTAGGATTGTGTGAATCAGCTGCTGTATCATATGTTTACTTTTCCACTTCCCGGAGGGCTGTTAATAGTTTGAAGGTGCGAGGAAGACAGCCTCAGTGGAGTATGTACCACAAAAATAAGCAGACATGGCCTGGGCTTTCAGCTGAATCGAAGGAAAACACAAATGTTGATACTGGCGCCTGTTTCCGTGAAAAAGAGCCAAGTTTTCTTTTCGCAGCGGGCGGTGCATGGCTATAGTTCACTCTCCCATTTCAAGCACTCTGCGTATAGACTCGATGCCTTAAGTGTTATTCAGATAGCGATTACCCCTTCTTCATTTAAATAGAGATGAGTACAGAACCACAAAATTTATTTTTTAAGCGTCTCTGATCACTGATATCAACCGTAACCATCAACAAATAAGCTGGAAATGAAATAAAATTTGCTTTTGTAATAGTACGCCAAGTGATCTCGCAGTAACATTTGGTTGTGTTTTATCTTCTGCAGAAGTAAGTTCCTGCCTTGCTTCACGTGCTCTCAGTAACTGTTTCTCTTTCCAAATAGCAACATTTCATTTAATTTAGAACGTTGACAGATTTTTATTAACTTCCGGACCTCAGAGTCTCTGGCAAAACGGAGAAAGAAAGCGCACAATAGATGACGTAACTTGGGCACACTGAAAATCTTGTAAACGGTGACATGTAGCGAGGTACAGTTTCTAGCGAATGATAATGCGCAAAACGCTTGTACTTTAGTACATTACAAGCACTGTATCTTTTTTATCTATAAAGCTACTGAGAAATCTATGGTGTTTCTTAAATCTATGGAGATCAGCATTCGAAACATAGAATAGTTAGTTCCGCGATATATCGATTTTTAAGGTTTCGTAGCGAAATATTTGGGGCAAATTTTTTAAATAACAAGCGTAAGTTTCCATTCACAATGTAGTCCTAATATTTTACCGACAGCCTAGTACGTACAGATTAGCATGATTGTGAGCCATGCAACAGTTTTTCGCAATAATTAGTCTGTTACTGTAAAATTATATTTGGACTTACGTCTCTTTTAACATCGCTCTCAGGAACTTCTGTTGGAGATGGCTGCATGAGAACCTGTAAAATAAAAGTTGTATAAATAGAAAAGAGAAGTACTACAAAAAGATAATTGAGAGCTACTGCCAAAAGGTGTCGGATATTTTAAAAAAAGCTTCTGTAAATCCTAGTAATTGTTTAAACCTCATGGTAATAATTTTCCGTGAAATACGTGCAAGAATTTTTTCTATCTTTTGTTTTCACTTTGTTTTGTGTTTTATGATTAAATATAAAAGATTGGATTTATCTTATGAATTTTAATTATTATGGAATGATTTGCATGTTTGTTTCATAGCAAGAGAAAAATAGTTTCGTTTTTGAGCTGTTTGACAGAAGAATGAAACCGTTACCACAGAGGAAAATCTTTTTACTAAGATTTCTTGAGTACTGGAATGTGACGGTTGAGCTGTTGTACCTGTGACATGAATTTAAATGAAAAATCATGATGTGAGCGTCAACGGCCACATTACAGAATGATTGTTCAGAGAGGTCATTTTTTTCCTTTATTGTTATTTTAATACCTGAACAATCAGGTAGGCTGTCAGCGGCATGCTACGCCGCTCTTCGGCCATAATGTTGACAATAACAGAACACAGAATGGAGAATCAGAATGAACATAGTGACGGGCAAAAAAAAAAAAAAAAATAGTGGTCACAGGTACACAAAAAACACGGAGCAGTTCACACTCGACGATAACGACACTGAAAACACGTTGACACGGCGCACATAACACTGATGAATCCGACGGCACAAGTGAACGTAGAAGCGTGACAGCGGACACTAAAAACACAACGTCACACACACACGAGACACTGACGGCGATGATCTCCCGCGCGCGAAAGTCCACGTAGCGTGTGCGAGTCCGGGGACCTGCCAAGAGGGGAAGAAGGGTGAGGGGGGGTGGAGAGGGTGGAGAGTGAAGAACAAAGATGCCAATGGCTGAGGAGATGGGAGGAGGAGTAGAGGGACAGGGGGGGGAGGCCCAGGGGAGGATTGGGGAGAAAGGGAGGAGGGAGGGAGGGTGCCCAAAGGAACAGGAAGAGGGTGGGAAGATCAAAGTTGGTAGGAGGGGTATATGGAGGGGAGGAGGACATCATCAGGGAGGGGGAGCTGGCAGAAGCCACCTTGGGAGAGGGTAAGAAGGGTGGATATATGGAGACTGGGTGGGACGTGGTAATACAGGCGCGGCAGTGGGCGGGGGCGGGAGAGGATGGGCGAGACAAGCGGGTGAGGAGGATCGAGTTTGCGGGAGGTGTACAGGATCCATATCCTTTCAAGGAAAAGGTGGAGGTGGGGGAATGGAATCAGATTGTACAGGATCCGCATGGGGGAGGGGAGACGGATGCGAGAGACAAGGATGGTGTTCAAGGATTTGAAGGGATTTGTAAAAGGTAGGGGGAGCGGAGATCCAGGCCAGATGGGCGTAACAAAGGATAGGGCGGATGAGGGATTTATAGGTGTGGAGTATGGTGGAGGGGTCCAGACCCCACGTACGGCCGGAAAGGAGCTTGAGGAGACAGAGTCGGGAGCATGCCTTGGCTTAGATTGTCCGGAGATGGGGGGTCCAGGAGAGTCGACGGTCGAGGGTGACGCCAAGGTACTTAAGGGTGGGGGTGAGGGCGATAGGATGGCCATAGATGGTGAGATAGAAATCAAGGAGGCGGAAGGAAGGGGTGGTTTTGCCTACAATGATCACCTGGGTTTTGGAAGGATTGACCTTGAGCAACCACTGGTTGCACCAAGTGGTGAACCAGTCAAGACGGGATTGGAGAAGGTGTTGGGAGCGCTGCAGGGTGGGGGCAAGGGCAAGGAAGGCGGTGTCATTGGCAAACTGGAGAAGGTGGACGGGGGGGTGACGGCGGCGGCATGTCCACCGTACATAAAAGGTACAGAAGGGGAGAGAGGACGGAGCCTTGGGGCACACCGGTGGAGGGAAAAAAGGTGTAGGAATCCATGTTATGGATGGTGACGTAGGAAGGACGGTGGGAGAGAAAGGAGCCGATCAGACAGACGTAATTAATGGGAAGGGCGAAGGTTTGGAGCTTGAAGAGGAGACCGGAATGCCACACGCGGTCATAAGCACGTTCGAGGTCCAGGGAGAGGAAGATTGCGGAGCGACGGGAATTAAGCTGTTCGGAAAGGAGATGAGTGAGGTGAAGGAGAAGGTCGTCAGAAGAGAAGGGTGGCCGAAAGCCACACTGGGTAACGGGAAGGAGGCGGTGCTGGCGGAGATGCTGGTGTATGCGGCGGGTGAGGATAGATTCCAGGACCTTGCTGAAGACCGAGGTAAGGCTGATGGGACGGTAGGAGGAGACGGCAGATGGCGATTTACCAGGTTTAAGGAACACCAGGATACGGGAGGTTTTCCACAGGTCGGGGTAGTAACCGGTGGACAGGACTACATTGTAGAGCCTGGCCAGGGTGGAGAGGAAAGAGACAGGAGCTTCACGAAGGTGACGGTAGGTGACACGATCGTGACCAGGAGCGGTGTTGCGTTTCGTGCGGAGTGTAGCAATGAGATCCTGTGTAGTGATAGGGGCATTGAGTTCAATGTGTGCAATGTTGTCTAAGTACTGGAAACCAGGAGCAAGGGGAGGGACAGAGGTGTCAGTTCGATCGCGGCAGAGAGGTCATTCTGTACCGTATATTAAATCAGAACTTCATAACTCCTAATATAAATTTATGTCACACATAATTAGAAGGTAAGGGTTGACTTCTTCCCTTGCTTGTTTAGCGACGAGAAGGGTGAGTTTTACGTATCTCAGCAATTGAATCGTCAAGTTTCGTCAACGTTTTTCCCCCTAAGTATACTTTGTTGATCGTAAGTTCAATCAAGAAGTAAACAAACGGACTCTCAGTGCACTCGGAAACTGGTCATTGGGCGTGGTGCTTTTACGCCTAATGTCCCGACGCGACTGCAGGTAGGTACTATTTATCAACTTTGTTGTTATTATAGTCTATATGACACAATGAGCAGCGCTAAAGTGTAGAAAGTCTTCATTGTTACTGCTGATAACCGTGTTAAATGTTTAACTCATGTTTTACTTGTTTCCGCTAGTCTTTATCGTGTGGTTACTCATAGGCGCCGTAAATATGTGTGAAGTTGCTTCCTGTCCTATACTCAAACATGTACGCAGAAAACTGTTAAAAATTAGCTACACATATATAGTAGTTAACGTCTTCGAGACGTACATGTATATGATTATATGCACCAGGATAGTCCACGCATTTGCGTTTGACGCTGTGTCCAGGTGGCGTAGTTTTAAACGAAACTGCTTAGTAAGCAGGAGATCCTTAGTTCAAATCCCGGTCAGGAATACATTTTCAGTCGTCACGGCTGACTCCTCAAAAAGCCTCGACGCAGCTAATGTCATTTGTTCTTTCCTTTTCCTCTCCTTTCTCCCATCTCCACCCTCAATTTACATAATAATTCGTGAAGTTTGTTGAAAAAAAGTATCTATCGCTACCAATGTGACACTGAGATTTTCGAAGCTTCTGTGTCGAATGTATTAAGTGCGCGGTAATAAAAAAGAAATATAAACTGCCTACCGAACAGACGAAAAGACGAGAATCGCGTGTGCTGGAAAAATCTGATGGTTTTGTGAAAAATATACCTTTGTGATAGAAAGTGGATGCATCAGAATCGGATGGCTACATGTTATGGTTGATCGGCTCGTTATCAGTATAGCTACAGTTGCGATATGGATTACCCAGTTACCATATGCATAGAGTTGAGGAATTACTTGTAGTGTTTCCCTCTGTTACTTCATCCCTAGGTTAAACGGTGAAATGTCGACAACACGCTTTTATATTACATTTACTTCACGCAGATAAAATATCCCACTTCTCTACAGGTCCTTTCTGCTGCATGTTCTATCTCGCAGGTTCCGATTACCACCTCATACCCTGTGAAGAGCGTTACTGAGTTTTTCGGTGTGCTATTTCATGATCCAAAATTGAAATAAATTTATTCGTGCTGTTTGTCGTTTCTATGACTCATTTATACAAGAAAACTGACGTTTTGTTCAATTAATGCTTGCCCATCTTATTGCATGAACAAGGGACTTCAGCCAATGATATACATAAGAGAAAGTACTACCACAGCTGTATCTTGAGAATATATTCATTCTAACGCAAGACTACTTTCGGCGGCACATTACCGCCAGCCTCATGCCCCACCACTGCCAAAAGGCTATATGATTTCCTTGGCGCATTTACTACGGGGTCGTTGATACTATCACACGTGGGCTACTAACGAGGATCCCACGGTAAATTCGGTAAGGAAATCAAATAATCTTTTGGCAGTGGTTGGGCCCGAGGATGGCGGTAATGTGTCGCCAAAACTTGTCGCGAGTTAGAATAAAGACACTCTCAAGATACAGTTGTGTTGGTACTTTTTCTCATATATATGAAGTTTTGCTGTTCAGCTGTTAGGATGCGCTAGTTTGTACTCTTCGCTTGGCTCTGTTGTTCCCGCTGCAGCACAAAAGTACCCCAATAATAGTACGCAACTGTACCCGACAAGGGTGTAATTTAAGTTTGCGCGAGAATGAGACTTGAATGAGGAATTCAAATAGCAATTTTCACTTCCGTGTTAAAATTGCGATGACCAGAATATAGCACCGAGCACTGTTAATCCTTATCACCATAGACGTGATAGGTGCGCGTGGTGTCTAAGTAATGAGGTTCTCTCTGTACATCCGAAGTACTAAGCGTGCATGTTAAACTGTTGCATGTTTAGAAACGCGAGGCACCGCGAGTCACATCGGTCACCCACTCCACGTGTTGCACAGTAAATTCATTTCCATTAGTGTAGGACAAAGCCGTTTCCCACCACACCCGGAAGTCAAGCTGTGGCTGACGCCTCTGCGAACCACTGTGCCGCGCACATAAACCCTCTGGGTAACCGCACGCACACAGCAGCCGAGATACACGCTTGGCGGCGCCAGTGCGTACAAAGCCTCACACTGAAGTTAGCCCTAGATCTGCCACCGGGGCAGGGGCCCACGCGTTCACCCAGAGGTCACTGACCACTATCCGCGCCTGCAGCGAGAAGTTTCGAAAACTGCTGGCGCCAACAGCCGCGCCCTGGGGCAGGGTGTGTTGGCCCGATCCGCATTGTAACTCACAGCAAAGAGGAGGAAAAGCCGATGGAAAGTAACACCACCTTCAAACTGTGTTGTTTTCATATTAGACGGAACATCAACACAGCGCTACGTCGATCGGCCTAGGACTGTACAGTGAAACAAATTTATGGGGGACCATCCTTGTTAACAAAACAAAAAAAGGAATATAGTATCTGCAATAAGGAATTATCAAATGTAGTAGCTTTATAAATTCATACGTCTTTGTCTTGCTGTAATATAATACTTGTTTACCTTCCCGGCATCGTGACCTCTTTCATATTAAAGCTTTCTTTAGTGGAATTTCTTTAACAGCACAGTTTGGTTTCTATAACACATGTGACACTTGTAGATTGTAAAGAGTACATACCATAATTCTTACGTCACCAAAATTTTACTCGAAAATGAACTCATTTCATGCGCGGCGAACACAATATACACTGCTGGAAATGGAAAAAAGAACACATTGACACCGGTGTGTCAGACCCACCATACTTGCTCCGGACACTGCGAGAGGGCTGTACAAGCAATGATCACACGCACGGCACAGCGGACACACCAGGAACCGCGGTGTTGGCCGTCGAATGGCGCTAGCTGCGCAGCATTTGTGCACCGCCGCCGTCAGTGTCAGCCAGTTTGCCGTGGCATACGGAGCTCCATCGCAGTCTTTAACACTGGTAGCATGCCGCGACAGCGTGGACGTGAACCGTATGTGCAGTTGACGGACTTTGAGCGAGGGCGTATAGTGGGCATGCGGGAGGCCGGGTGGACGTACCGCCGAATTGCTCAACACGTGGGGCGTGAGGTCTCCACAGTACATCGATGTTGTCGCCAGTGGTCGGCGGAAGGTGCACGTGCCCGTCGACCTGGGACCGGACCGCAGCGACGCACGGATACACGCCAAGACCGTAGGATCCTACGCAGTGCCGTAGGGGACCGCACCGCCACTTCCCAGCAAATTAAGGACACTGTTGCTCCTGGGGTATCGGCGAGGACCATTCGCAACCGTCTCCATGAAGCTGGGCTACGGCCCCGCACACCGTTAGGCCGTCTTCCGCTCACGCCCCAACATCGTGCAGCCCGCCTCCAGTGGTGTCGCGACAGGCGTGAATAGAGGGACGAATGGAGACGTGTCGTCTTCAGCGATGAGAGTCGCTTCTGCCTTGGTGCCAATGATGGTCGTATGCGTGTTTGGCGCCGTGCAGGTGAGCGCCACAATCAGGACTGCATACGAACGAGGCACACAGGGCCAACACCCGGCATCATGGTGTGGGGAGCGATCTCCTACACTGGCCGTACACCACTGGTGATCGTCGAGGGGACACTGAATAGTGCACGGTACATCCAAACCGTCATCGAACCCATCGTTCTACCATTCCTAGACCGGCAAGGGAACTTGCTGTTCCAACAGGACAATTCACGTCCGCATGTATCCCGTGCCACCCAACGTGCTCTAGAAGGTGTAAGTCAACTACCCTGGCCAGCAAGATCTCCGGATCTGTCCCCCATTGAGCATGTTTGGGACTGGATGAAGCGTCGTCTCACGCGGTCTGCACGTCCAGCACGAACGCTGGTCCAACTGAGGCGCGAGGTGGAAATGGCATGGCAAGCCGTTCCACAGGACTACATCCAGCATCTCTACGATCGTCTCCATGGGAGAATAGCAGCCTGCATTGCTGCGAAAGGTGGATATACACTGGTGCCGACATTGTGCATGCTCTGTTGCCTGTGTCTATGTGCCTGTGGTTCTGTCAGTGTGATCATGTGATGTATCTGACCCCAGGAATGTGTCAATAAAGTTTCCCCTTCCTGGGACAATGAATTCACGGTGTTCTTATTTCAATTTCCAGGAGTGTACAAGTGGCCTTGCGGTTCTAGGCGCTACAGTCTGGAACCGAGCGACTGCTACGGTCGCAGGTTCGAATCCTGCCTCGATCATGGATGTGTATGATGTCCTTAGGTTAGTTAGGTTTAATTAGTTCTAAGTTCTAGGCGACTGATGACGTCAGAGCTTAAGTCCCATAGTGCTCAGAGCCATTTGAGCCACAATATACACACTTTTGATGCTCCTCCATGATCGGTTTCGACAGTTTTATGCCACCATTATCTACTCTTTTTGAAATGGCGATAAAATTACCATGTTACGTTACATGAAGGTGTTGTGGACTGGCAAGACAGCCAATCCACAATGACGGGTAGCCGAAAGGCACGCGTTTAGCTCACGCAGGCTGGCGTGAGGTCTGGAACAGGTCAAGGTCTTATAGTAGCAAAAAGAGTACGTGATTTCTGGAATACTTAACTTTAATCCATAATTGGTAAACATCGGTCTGACGGTACATGCATCACAAGATAAATAGCAATTGATAATGGCGCCTTGCTAGGTCGTAGCAAATGACGCAGCTGAAGGCTATGCTAACTATCGTCTCGGCAAATGAGAGCGTAATCGCTAGCAAAGTCGGTTGTACAACTGGGGCGAGTGCTAGGAAGTCTCTCTAGACCTGCCGTGTGGCGGCGCTCGGTCTGCAATCACTGATAGTGGCGACACGCGGGTCCGACGTATACTAACGGACCGCGGCCGATTTAAAGGCTACCACCTAGCAAGTGTGGTGTCTGGCGGTGACACCACAGAAGGCAAAGCGTGAATGGCACTTATAGTTAAGTTCAAAAAGATCAGATGATGGCAACATAAGACTGTTAAAAACGGTCGTTTTGGAACAATAAAAGTGTCTACAATGCGATCGCGGCGTCTGAAGTATGTTCAGTAACTGTGTTCACCTTCAGCCATAGCGATCGTCCCACGGCACAGCATGTGTACCCTACAAAATTTTACACATTCGTCCTGCTGAAATCTATATTTTCTCCCATTGGTCACATCTTCTATAGTTGTGAGGAAAAGGCACATATTCACGTCGAGATTTATTATGTTTGTTAGATGTCATGCCCAGTTTTCGTTGCCTATGTGATGAAGTATGTTACGGAGACAAATCTGAAGTTCTACCCGATCAGCAGTGAAATATTTCTAATCATTTAGTTGACGGAAAACGAGGCATAACTCCACAAAATCGAAAGCTAGTGACGTGCACATGTGCCAAATTTTCGTAACTGAAGTGGCAGTGCTGCCTCTAACCTAAGACCTTATTTAAGAGAACGCAAATTTTGGTCCCACATACGACTTTGTGTAACTAACAATTTATTCTCACAAAAACTGCAGTGTAAAATGATTAGATTCTACAATAATCACATGAAAAGGCAGCGGCCTGCAGCGGTGAACGAGCGGTTTTAGGCGCTACAGTCTGGAACCGCGCGACCGCTACGGTCGCAGGTTCGAATCCTACCTCTGGCATGGATGTGTGTGGTGTCCTTAGGTTAGTTAGGTTTAAGTAGTTCTAAGTTCTAGGGGACTGATGACCATAGATGTTAAGTCCCATAGTGCTCAGAGCCATTTGAACCAAACTTGTCATGGTAGTAGAGTTTGCTACTATCGAAAGTGGTATTCATGTGAATGACCAAAGAAATATGATAAATTCAATACAATTTTGGGAACTGATGCAAAAGGAAAAGTGCTGCACCAAACTTTCAAATCATCTGAAGTAATACACGTAAGACACAGTGATTGCCTTATAAATAATTTTTTAGGGTGCTCTTCTAGCCTCTCCAAATGATATCACCGCCAGCTTCGACTCCTTACAATGGTTACTTTACACACCGTCATGTTACACTCTACAGTTAGTATCCCTCTAGTGGCAGAGGACTGCAAATATGCAAGCATGATAAATACAATTGTATAATGTTAGTAACAGTTGTTTCATTTAAAAAGTTTTAACAGTTTCCGAATAAAATTTTCGGAGACATTACTTTCCAGTACGGCCTCGTATTTGCCTTAGCCCTTGCTTTTCGTTTCGTTTCTAATTCACAAATTGCGAAATAATTGTATTTCTCTCTCTGAGGAACTGACTGTTTTACCGTTGAAGTATTTTGATTTAAGAAATTGTTTCTACATGTTTATGTTCTTATTTAAGCACAGTGTAAGTTTTTTTTCATTTTGGGGTATTGTGAAACCAAAATTATTTGTCACTTTCAGACACTGAGCCTCTTTTCTGGAACAAATTCAACGTTCATAGCGCATAACGAAAATGAAATAGTCAATAAAATTAAGATAAATAGACACAGAAAGATAGTATCCACTGGTAGAAGATGAATGTGAGCTGCGAGAAGAGTTTAACTTCTAATATTAGTAGACCGTGGTAACTTTAAACTTTCTTCCAGCAAACCTTTGAAAGCGAAGTTCTGTTCCGTTCCACACTTTTGATGGTGTGTTAATGCCACCATTCGAAATGCACTGTGGGATATGTTCCATTTCATGACGTCAAGATTGCATCGACCTTATACAATATATAAAACGAGATGACAGTCCCAGGTGATGCCAACACAGAAAGAAGAGAGGCTCAGCGTAAGTAGTGAACACCACAACGTGAGAAGAAGAATCTCGCAGATGAGGCTTATAGAAAAAATCAATTCGTACCAAGCCAAAATAAACTCTTCTTCAGTTCGCCAAATATACGAGTGTGATGGCGTCCAAAGCGCAGTGGGACTTACCTTCGCTGTTATAGTGTTAATATGTACATCTACATAATTACACTGCAATTCACAGTTAAGAGCCTGGCAGAGGGTTCATCGAACCACTTTGAAGCTTTTTGTCTAGCATTCCACTCTCGAGCCGGAAAAACGGAAACTTAAATCTTCTCGTGCGAACCCTTATTTTATGATGATGATCGTTTCTCCTCATGTAGGTAGGCGACAACAAAATATTTTCACATTTTATTTTATTTACCGTCTGGCGATACATATATAAAGATTAGAAAACTACTGCATGCCAATAGTTAAACACATCCAGAATGATATTTTCATTCTGCAGTGGAGCGTGCGCTGATATGAAAGTTCCTGCCAGAATAAAACGGTGTGCCGGACCGAGACTCGAACTCCAGACCTTTGCAAAGGTGCCGAATTCGAGTCTCGGTCCAGCACACAGTTTTAATCTGCCGAAACATTCATTAAACACATCTCTCCAGCATTAACTGACACAAAGGAGAACAGTTACTTACAGATATCAAGTTCTTTTATGTTCTTTTTTATCACTCGTCGCTGTCAAGAAAACTTCGAAAGGACCCTTGTAGGTACGTGCAGAACATGTTGATACAATATGGGCAACTGTCTGTCGTTCGCACTGCAGTCACACGAAAGTGATGAAGATTTGCCGGGCTAGTGTAGAATATCTGCACATCTTACGTAATCGGTTCAGTTGCGGTTCCGAGTAATCCAAATTTCCCGAGGCTGGTCGGATCCAGATGGTTTCTTCTGGATGCAAGGCAGTGTCATGCATTCTGGAGAGCAGTTTTGCTACCAGCAGCGTTTCCATTCATTGATGATACTGAACTCCATTTCCATGAGAGTCTTGGCTGTGATGAGAGTAGAATGTCTTCAGCTCCTTTCCGCTTTACTGGCGATATATTGTACAATATTGGAAAGTCAATGTTATCAATTATCTTCTGGTGTCTACGCAGTAGCGCGCTTTCCGATTGATATCAGGATATGGAATGTGGCTGAAGACAGGTAGTCAGTACGTGGAAGTAGACCCACTAAGAATGGGCTTGGCCTCGTTGAGTTGCACGTTTATCTTCTTTACATGGGAAATAGTAAGTCAGACAGGCGCACAGTACTCTGCTGCTGAGTGTACCAGTTGGACCCGAAGAACGTCTGCTAACGATCCCCAACGAGTGCCGTAGAGTTTACGTAGAATGTTGTTTCTGCTTTTGAGTTTGCTAGATGTTCATGTCAGCAGCACCTTAAAAAGAAAGTGTCTTATCTTACGTAATCCCAAGGCAAATATCTAAAGCCGAAACGCAGAGGCAGGAGATAATCTCAAGGATCTCTTGGCTAAAATGAATTTCACACAATATTTTCACAATTTGAGGAAAAAGTTGCTGATTGAAATACCACGAGGAGGTCCTGCTGCAACGAAAACGCCTCTGTTTTAATGAGTGCCACCCCAATTCGCGTGTTATATCCGAGGCGCTCGCTTCCCTATTTTGTGACAGTTCAAAACGAGCTGCACTTCTTTGAACTTTTCCGAAGTCCATCGTCAATCCTTCTGATGCGGATCCCACATCACACAGCAGAATCTCAGAACAGGACGTACTAGCTTAGTATATGCAGTCTCTTTAGCAGACCTGTTGGACTTTCTGTTCTGCCAATGATTTATAGTCTTTGATTTGCTATCGCCACAACATTATCTATGTGATCACTCCAATTTCAGTTATTCGTAATTGTCGTAATCCCTAAGATTTAGTTAAATTTACAGCCCATAGATGTGAGTGATTTATCGTGTAACCAAAATTTAGCGGATTCATGTGGATGACTTCACGCTTTTCATTATTTAGAGTCAATTTCCACTTTTAGCATGACACTGTTATCTTGTCCAAATCATTTGGAGACTTCATGTTTTGTTGTTGTGGTCTTCAGTCCTGAGACTATTTTGATGCAGCTCTCCATGCTACTCTATCCTGTGCAAGCTTCTTCATCTCCCAGTACCTACTGCAACCTACATCCTTCTGAATCTGCTTGGTGCATTCATCTCGTGGTCTCCCTCTACGATTTTTACCCTCCACGCTGCCCCCCAATACTAAATTGGTGATCCCTTGATGCCTCAGAACACGTCCTACCAACCGATCCCTTCATCTAGTCAAGTTGTGCCACAAACATCTCTTCTCCCCAATCCTATTCAACACCTCCTCATTAGTTATGTGATCTACCCATCTAATCTTCAGCATTCGGAGACTTCATAAGATCTTAAATAAGAGTAGCACCCGCAAAATATCTAAGAAGCTGCTCATATTGTCTGTTAAATCGTTTATGTGGATCAGGAAAAGCATAGAGCATGTAACACTTGCTTGGCGAGCGCCAGACGTAACTTCTGTTTTCTTCTCAGTGACTTTCTTTTACTGGCATTTAGTGTACTTTCTCAGTCTTTAAGATGGAAGTTTTAGTTTTGTTTCTTACTGCTATTTTGTATGCTGTTAATAACGGTGCAATACAGAGCTGAAGCGTTTGGTACTCAAAGAATGTACCACGACAAGTGCTGATTATCCCGAAAGTCATGTGATCAAAGGTTTTAACGTTTCGTTCCTGACTGCGGCCTTTTATGCCTCCAATATCAGTTTTGTTCCGTGTTGTAGTTGAACGTTGGTATTGAGCTGAGATTAGCTCACTCGTCATATCTTTCATTTATCACTGATAACGCAACTTTATTACATTTTAATGTGTTTCTCATGGTCACTGTCTCATATTAAAATGATGGTAGATATGTGAGGGATTTTCCCTTGTTTCATGTTTCACTGTCTTGTGAGAAAGTTTTTTGCGTCGTTTTCTCCTGCATAATAGATTTAACGCCAACGTATAGCCATCATGTCTTTCTTTCGCGTCACTGTCTTATCGACTTGACGCTCTCCACTGTCACATGAGAAACTGTAAGATACTGACCTCTCAGTACCTAAAAGGAATAAGGAAGAAAATCCTCTCATTCGATGCCAGTTTAGCTGTACTTGCTACATGAGAACATAAAGAAACTCACCATCCATCTGAACTGAAATCACTAATTACAGTTTTTAGGGTGACGTAAGTGAAATATAAGAGTGAGTGGCTTTGAAAGAAATGTCGAAGTAAAGAGTGAGAGAAATCAAATAAATAATATAATAACGATTGTAAGTCAGAGATAAAATTCAACAGTTTTGATTTCGGAGTTCTTATAAACAGTTGAAAACATAAATAAAAATGAAAGAGGAAAAGGCTGTCAGTACTAAAGCTACATCTCGTTGAAAATATGGACGAATTAGGAAAATAGGGTCATATCATCAAACTGACTACAGCATTAAAAGAGAAGGCTGGTGTAGAAAAACACAGATTTATTTTAGTAGGTAAGTTTACGTTTGTGAAATATTGAATTGGAGTCTACTAGCTTATGAAAGTGAAACCTTGACAATGAAAGGAATGACGTGTTTTGATGTAACAGGCAAACTGAAACGAGAATAAATTTTTTTTTTACGAATACCAGGATTCGAACCCGACTCGTCTACTCGCTGGGCCGATGCGCTAACCACTACGCCGCCCTGGCACAGCGGCTTTGCGTACCTACATGGAATACAATAGCTCACTTTATTCCTCAATCTAAATTCCTATTCACACCTCAGCCCACTTGGCATTCCCCCCATACTTGAACAGCATTGCAGAGGCTCTCTGACTGTAAGGGAATAGCACCTCAGCATCGAACGAAACGTTAGGTCCTGCCTGAAACCCAGGAACAGGTTGGGATATTGGATAGCTCATCTGCCTAGCGAGCAGGAGATGCATGTTCAAATCCCATCCTTGGTAAAAATTTCCGTTCGTCGTTTCAGTCTGCTCGTATACACGCTTGACTAATATCGTGTGGGGCCGCCACCATCACGCAAAGTGCCACGCAACGACGTGGCATGGACTCGTCTAATGTCTCAAGAAGTGCTGGAGGTAATTGACACCAAGAATCCTGCAGGGTTGTCCATAAATCCATAAGAGTACGAGGGGGATGGAGATTGCTTCTGAGCAGCGCGTTGCAAGGCATTCAAGATATGCTCCATGATGCTCATGTCTGGGGAGTTTGTTAGCCAGCGGATGTGTTTAAACTCAGAAGAGTGTTCCTAGAGCCACTCTGCAGCAATTCTGGCCTTGCGGGATGTCGCGTTGTCCTGCTGGAATTGCCCAAATCCGTGGAATGCACAAGGGATATGTGCGGATATAGGTGACGAGACAGAATGCTTCCATTCAAGTCATTTGTCGAAGTCGTATCTAGAAGTATCAGGGGCCCCATATCACTCCAACTACACACGCCCCACATCAATGCAGAGCCTCCACCAGCTTGAACAGTTCCCCTGTTGACATGCAGGGTCCATGGATTCATGAGTTTCTCTCCATACCCGTACACGTATAATTTGAAACGAGACTCCTCCGTTTCCAGTCACCAACAGTCCAATGCTGATGTTGACGGTCAGTCAGGTAAGTCAGGATTTCCCGTTTAGTTAGATACTGGTGTGCTATTCCAAGACGGCTTGGGAATCCAGGCTTTCGCACAAATCTTCATCCTTTGCTTCAATCTGCATACATACACCATAGATTAAAATGTCTGTAGAACCATATAGTTTCATTTGAATAACGATTTCTTGTTTGACTATGACATCCTAATTCTGTCAAAGGGTAAAGGGCTTTGAGGATCAGTTGAACGGATGGACAGTGTGTTTAAATGAGATTACAAGAGCAATTTAAACAAAAGTAAAAGACCGGTAGTAGAATGAAATCGAGTTAAATCGACCGATGGTGAGTGAATTAGGTATGAAAGTGAGACACTACAAGTAGCAGATGAGGTTTTTAAAAATTAATATAAATTTAAATGTAGGGAAATCATTTCTGAAGATATTTGCCCGGACTACTGGTTTGTGCGGGAGTGACATGTTTGCTCCTTTTGTATTTGTGTATTGTTCAGCCTTTTTACCTTTCAAAATGCGGTACCACCACACTCTCAAAGATTGCGTTTATTGTATGTTCCCTCAAACTCCTCCATTTTATATGAACTTTTAACATGTTTGCAGCCCTGTCAGCAACTGTGATAAATTAATACGTCAAAGATCCGCCTCAGTTGCGAAAAGTTACTGGTCTTTACCCAGGTTTCAGCTAGAGTAATCTAGCCTTCTGGTTCAAATGGCTCTGAGCACTATGGGACTTAATATCTGAGGTCATCAGTCCCCTAGAACTTAGAACTACCTAAACCTAACTAACCTAAGGACATCACACACACCTATGCCCGAGGCAGGATTCGAACCTGCGACCGTGGCGGTCGCGCGGTTCCAGACTGAAGCGCCTAAAACCGATCGGCCACACCGGCCGGCAATCTAGCCTTGAAGAAGCATAAAATAAACTAATACATGCCATAATAAGGTTAGATTACTCCAACTGAAACCTGGGTAAAGACCAGTAAGTTTACGCAATTGAGGCGGATCTTTGACATATTTCCTCCATTTTCCTGCATTTATTTCTTGCCAGCAAGACTCACCGGAGGAGAAACACCCCTCTGAAGATGTCCAGCGCAGCTCTGGACGAAACGTTAGGAGCTGAAGAGTTTCATGGACGACGACCTTACATCCTGGAAGGTTTACCAGAAGATATGTCATCCGGTCGTGAAAGCTTTCATACTACAACCGACTTTGCTAGCGATGGTTCACTGACAAAATACGCTCTCATTTCCCGAGACGATAGTTAGTATAGCCTTCAGCTATGTCATTTGCTACGACCTAGCAAGGCGCCATTATCAGTTGCTATTGATATTGTAAAGAATGTACAGACAAGAGCTACGTTCAACATTAATGGATTAAAGTTAAGTATTCAATCCGTTACCTCCTTTTTTTCTAAGCTCTAATTATCATGTCCTGTTCCAGACCTCACGCCAGCCTGCGTGAGCTTAAACGCGTGCCTTTCGGCTTCCTCCAAACTCCGTGGGTTGGCTCTCCTGCCAATCCACAACAGTTTCGTCTTTTAATTGGTTTATTTATCACTCTCCATGTTTTATACCTCCTGAAGTAGCCTTGTCAAGTACTGTTTTTATTTTACTAGTTTTGTTTATTAATAGAAACTGTTACGTAGTCTTGCTGTTCCTATTTTGTGTTACTGTTTTTCCCGTCTACTTCATTTTTTATTTATTTACTGTTCAATTTTTTACTTTTTCGTTGCATTACCACCACACTGTCAAAGATGCTACTTACTGTATGTTTCTGCTTCAATCTAGACGTGTAACTTCTCTTCAAATCGTGTTTACAAACATTGTAACTTGTTTGGTGACAGTACTCAGTAAATGTCTGAAGATGGCCCTGTAAGCCGAAAACCTGTAGTCACAATAAGAGTAGTACTGTAGAACAAAATCAAACTGGTGCTTTTAATTTATTATAATGTTGTTCAATCAAGAACCGACAGAGTATTCAGTTAACATGAATTCCATCGTTGCTGAGAACATGACTCTCATGAATGGCTGCAGTGGTCAACAAGTAGCCGAACATGCAGAGGACGCAGTCCATTCCATGTAAACACAGCCCACATCATTATGGAGCCACCACCAGCTTGTTGTGCAATGCCTTCTTGACAACTGGAGTCCATAGCTTTGTGGAGTCTGCGCCTCACTCGAACCCTACCATCAGATCTTACTAATTAAAATCTGGACTCAGCTGACCAGGAAAACGTTTTCCAGGAGAGGAGCTGCGGTTGATGTCGTGCCGTTATCAAAGGCACTCGGGAAAGTCGTCTTCTGCCGTAGCCCATTAACGCCAGATCCCAACACACCATCCTAACGCATACACTGTGTGATAGAAAGTACCCGGACACCTGGCTGAAAGCGACTTACAAGTTCATGACGCCCTCCATCGGTACTGCTAGAATTAAATATGGTGTTGGCGAACTTTATGATAGCTTTCACTCCAGCAGGCATACGTTCAATCAGATGCTGGAAGCTTTCTTGGGGAATGACAGCCCTTTCTCTAAGGAGTGCTCCACTGAGGAGAGATATCGATGTTGATCGGCGAGGCCTGGCACGAAGTCGGCGTTCTAAAACATCCCAAAGGTATTCTATAGGATTCAGGTCACGACTCCGTGCAGGCCAGTCCATTACGGGCATGTTATTGTCGTGTAACAAGTAACGTACCCTCTCTGTTATTGTTTTTTGTTTTTTTTTGTTATTTTTGTTTTGTTATTGTAGTTGTAGAGAGATGAAATTATTGTAGCGATTTGCTTAGTCAGCCGTACTTCGGAATTTCCTGACGTTAAATGGAGCCTGAAACTTGCGTAATAAATACTTCGCGTGAAATGCGATTTGCGGCATAAACAAAAATTAATTGCGGAGATGCAAACCACAGAACATTAACAGAAAAGTTTTAGAACAATGCGCACGACTGACTAGATACATTCAGAGGGTACGTACATTCGCGTACGAGTGGTTGCGATCTGATGAGAAAGATCTATCTTAATTTTTTTGTGTAAAACAATTACGTCGTAACACACTCGGAGATTGCGAACGTACAATCAGGGTAGAGGCACGCGCTTTCTATCATTACCCGTGGCCTGGGTAAAAGAATTGCAATTATTTAAATTTAAGAATATTTCTTTTTCAATCGGACTCCTATTTTTACACGAAAAGGAAGATTGCAGGTTCTGAATGTCGCGGCAGAAACACATCGAAATTAATCTTTGCGGCCACCAAAGGAAAGTAGTGAGCACAATCACGTACCTCTATTGTTGAGCAACGCCGTCGTAAAGATCGTCGCCTCCATCTAAAATTCGCCTTCTCGAATTAACAGAATAATTTGTACTCCATTGGTATGGGATGTAGGCTTGATCTTGACAGAAATTATAAAACACATTTTTCATCATTTAACACATTCATTTAACACACACATAGACATGAAACTATACAGTACGTCATTACGCCAGCACATCAGAACAAAAAGGTAGTTAATACTAGAAGTAATAAAAGAAACTCGAAATTAGTCCTTTGTCTCCCAATGACAAAAAAAGTTTTTTAGAGTGTTCCTCTGGAATGACAGTCGAACAAATTTTCTTCTTGTATCTTTGAAATTAAATTACAACATTTTTTTAGTTCCTTTTCAAACCACACCGCCAAAGGCCGTGCATTATGAACAGGTGCTCGATCGTATTGAAAGATGCAATCGCCATCTCCGAATTGCTCTTGAACAGTGGGAAGCAAGAAGGTGCTTAAAACATCAATGCAGGCCTGTGCTGTGATAGTGCCACGAAAAACAACAAGGGGTGCAAGCCCCCTCCGTGAAACACACGACAAAGCCATAACACCACCGCCTCTGTATTTTACTGTTGGTACTACAGACGCTGGCAGATGACGTTCACCGGGCATTCGCCATACTCACACCCTGCCATCGGACCGCCACATTGTTTACCGTGATTCGTCACTCCACACAACGTTTTCCCACCGTTCAATCGTCCAATGTTTACTCTCCTTACACCAAGCGAGACGTCGTTTGGCATTTACCGGCGAGATGTGTGGCTTATGAGCAGCCGCTCGTCCATGAAATTCAAGTTTTCTCACCTCCCGCCTGACTGTCATAGTATCTACAATGGATCCTGATGCAGTATATAATTCCTGTGTCATGGTCTGGATAAATGTCTGCCTATTACACATTACGACCCTCTTCAACTGTCGGCTTTCTCCGTCAGTCAATAGAAGAGGCGGCCTGTACGCTTTTGTGCTGTACGTGTCCCTTCACACTTCCACTTCACTATGACATCGGAAACAGCGGACCTGGGGATGCTTAGGAGCGTGGAAATCTCGAGTACAGACGTATGACGCAAGTGACTCCAAATCACCTGACCACGTTCGAAGTCCTTGAGTTCTACGGAGCGCCCCATTCTGCTCTCTCACGATGTCTAATGACTACTGAGGTCGCTGATACGGAGTACCTGGCAGTAGGTGGCAGCACAATGCACCTAATATGAAAAACGTATGTTTTTGCGGGTGTCCAGATACTTTTGAGAACATAGTGTACAATCATCGTACATCCGACATTGATTTCTGCAGTTATTTCAAGCAGTGCTACTGGTCTGCTAGCACGGGCAACTCTACGCAAACACCGCTGTTCTCGGTCATTAAGGCCGTCGGCCAGTGCGGTGTCCGTGGCGAGGGTAAAGCCTGAAGTTTATTACACTCTTGGAAATGGAAAAAAGAACACATTAACACCGGTGTGTCAGACCCACCATACTTGCTCCGGACACTGCGAGAGGGCTGTACAAGCAATGATCACACGCACGGCACAGCGGACACACCAGGAACCGCGGTGTTGGCCGTCGAATGGCGCTAGCTGCGCAGCATTTGTGCACCGCCGCGTCAGTGTCAGCCAGTTTGCCGTGGCATACGGAGCTCCATCGCAGTCTTTAACACTGGTAGCATGCCGCGACAGCGTGGACGTGAACCGTATGTGCAGTTGACGGACTTTGAGCGAGGGCGTATAGTGGGCATGCGGGAGGCCGGGTGGACGTACCGCCGAATTGCTCAACACGTGGGGCGTAAGGTCTCCACAGTACATCGATGTTGTCGCCAGTGGTCGGCGGAAGGTGCACGTGCCCGTCGACCTGGGACCGGACCGCAGCGACGCACGGATGCACGCCAAGACCGTAGGCTCCTACGCAGTGCCGTAGGGGACCGCACCGCCACTTCCCAGCAAATTAGGGACACTGTTGCTCCTGGGGTATCGACGAGGACCATTCGCAACCGTCTCCATGAAGCTGGGCTACGGTCCCGCACACCGTTAGGCCGTCTTCCGCTCACGCCCCAACATCGTGCAGCCCGCCTCCAGTGGTGTCGCGACAGGCGTGAATGGAGGGACGAATGGAGACGTGTCGTCTTCAGCGATGAGAGTCGCTTCTGCCTTGGTGCCAATGATGGTCGTATGCGTGTTTGGCGCCGTGCAGGTGAGCGCCACAATCAGGACTGCATACGACCGAGGCACACAGGGCCAACACCCGGCATCATGGTGTGAGGAGCGATCTCCTACACTGGCCGTACACCACTGGTGATCGTCGAGGGGACACTGAATAGTGCACGGTACATCCAAACCGTCATCGAACCCATCGTTCTACCATTCCTAGACCGGCAAGGGAACTCGCTGTTCCAACAGGACAATGCACGTCCGCATGTATCCCGTGCCATCCAACGTGCTCTAGAAGGTGTAAGTCAACTACCCTGGCCAGCAAGATCTCCGGATCTGTCCCCCATTGAGCTTGTTTCGGACTGGATGAAGCGTCGTCTCACGCGGTCTGCACGTCCAGCACGAACGCTGGTCCAACTGAGGCGCCAGGTGGAAATGGCATGGCAAGCCGTTCCACAGGACTACATCCAGCATCTCTACGATCGTCTCCATGGGAGAATAGCAGCCTGCATTGCTGCGAAAGGTGGATATACACTGTACTAGTGCCGACATTGTGCATGCTCTGTTGCCTGTGTCTATGTGCCTGTGGTTCTGTCAGTGTGATCATGTGATGTATCTGACCCCAGGAATGTGTCAATAAAGTTTCCCCTTCCTGGGACAATGAATTCACGGTGTTCTTATTTCAATTTCCAGGAGTGTATTTTCGGCACACGCTTGACGCTATGGATCTCGGAAAACTGAATTCCCTAACGATTTCCGAGATGGAATGTACCTGCGTCAAACTCCAACTACCATTTCGCGTTCAGTCTGTTAATTTCCGTCTTGCGGCCATGATAACGTCGGAAACCTTGTCACATGACTCACCTGTGTACAAATGACAGCTCCGTCAATGCACTGGCCTTTTATGCCTTTTATGCCTTTTGTACGTGACACTACTTTCACCTGTATATGTGCACATCACTATAGCATGACTTTCGTGATCTCAGTGCATAATGTCGAATGGGTTCAATATTTCGGCCATCAGACGTGTCGCCATCGTCAGGCGCACTGAACAACTCACCTTGTGGGGGCGCGCGACTGACATTTATCCCGTCCCTTCCTCGGCCCGTTCAGTTTGCAGTCCGCGCTCGAGAACGAGCGTTGACGGCCGAAAAGGCGACGGAAAGGCGAGTGCTCCCACATCCAAGCTACCGCAACTGGGGTACCCTGCTTGTAGGCTCCGGCCACGGATGTCGACGCAATCGCCTCTTCTGTGTAATATCGAAAAAGAGTTTTCCACAAGCAGTGTCTCTTCAGTACAGAATCCTATTGTTCTCAGGTTTAAAGTTTGTCTACATCTATCCTCTATTCCCTGAATGACTTTTACAAACACAATTTTTTGTCATATCTCCACACTCATATTCCAGACCGTGACTACATACCAATCACTGTTGCCACTCCGACCTGTTTCACTCTAGAAACCCATGTGTGTTGTCACATGCTAGTGAAACGAGCACAATAATTTTCTGATTTATTACTTTTTTTCACTCTGCATTCATAACCGAAGAATTAAATCAGATATGATTAGGGTCTAGTTCTTCTTCTTCCTCTTCTTCTTCTTCTTCTTTTTCACATCAAAGTTTAGACAATGTGCCTGACCAGAATTGACATATTAAGCACCACCTTGCTTTTTATTTATGGATTCTTCCGTCGCTTCTTGGTAGAACAATTCCATATTGAGGATTGAATAACCCTTAGGCGGTTTTTTGTTCTACTGATTTTTATTTGCATGCACTAGTTTTCGGCTTATTAGGCCGTCTTCAGATAACTACTGGCTATTGTTTACAAGGAGGTTGTTCTTACGAACCAAACATTCTGGACTAAGATACAACTCACATACATACGATCTTCAGTTGTGGCATTGTCTTTGGAATTGTCAACAATTAGTTTCCAGTGCAACAAATACCAAAACACTGTAATTTGTAATAATGTGTATTCTAAATAATTCTAATTGTTGTCATACATGGTACTGATAAACCATAAAATGTGATTTATTATGTTAAAGAACAGTTTTACAGAACAAAAAGTAAAAGACTCGTTTGACAATTCCAAAGACAATACCACAACAAAAGACTGTATGTACGTTCGTTGTATCTTAGTCCAGAATGTTTGGTTTGTAAGAACACAAGCTCCTTGTAAACAATTGCCAGTAGTTATTTGAAGATGGCCTAATAATCCGAAAACAAGTTCATACAAATAAAAATCAGTAGAACAAAAAACAGCCTAAGTGTTATTCAAACACCTTGTTTCAATTTTCCAAAGGCTCTTTTTCCTGACAGCTTACACTTGTTTAGAGTGACTGGAATTCAGTCTTGTTCCACACGATTAAGATGTTGCCTCCATTCTTACACATCGTCTTTCAAGTTAAATATCCCTAATTCTTCTCGTATAATCTCATTTCTTATAAGAGGCCTGCTTGACCGATGTTTGACACACCTCAAAAATCTCATTTCAGCCGATTGCGTGCTGCTTTTGTCTTTCTTTTTGTCAACCCAAGATACACTGCCATACAGCAATTTGGTCACAGCCCTTGTTTTGTAAATCTTTTAATTTATTTATTTTCCAGTCTTGTTCTTTAATTTTCTGTTGGCACTGAGGTGACAGAAGTCATGAAATAGCGATATGCTCAAATACAGATGGCGGTAGTACTGCGTACACAAGTTACATAAGGGCAGCGAATTGACAGAGCTGTGATTTGTAGTCAGGTGATACAGGTGAAAAGGTGTCCAACGTCATTACGACCGCACGACAGGGGCTAACAGACTTTCAGCGCTGAATGTTAATTGGAGCTAGATGCGTGGCACGTTCTTTGGAAATCGTTAGGCAATTCAGTACACTGAGATCCGCAGTTTGAAGAGTATGCAGAGAATACCTAATTTCATGCAATGGCTCTCATTACGGACAACGCAATGGCTGAGAGCCTTCACTTGACGACCGAGAGCAGAGCCGTTGGCGTAGAGTTGTCAGTGCTAACAGACAAGCAACACTGAGTGAAATAACCGCAGAAATCAATGTGGGACGTACGATGAACGTATCCTTTAGACAGAAAGTGGAAATCTGGAATTAATGGGCTATGACAGCAGACGACCAACGCGAGTGCCTTTGCTAACAGCACGATATCGCCTGCTGAGCCTCTCCTGGGCTTGTGCCCCTAGACGACTGGAAAAATGTGACCTGGACAGATGGATCCAGATTTCAGTTGGTAAGAGCTGGTGGTATGGTTGGCGTGTGGCTCAGATCCCACGAAGCCACGGGCCAAGTTGTCGACAAGACAGTAGCAAGATGCTAGTGGCTCCCTAATGCTGTGGGCTGCGTTTAAATGGAACGAATGGATCCTCTGGTCCAACTCAAACGATTAATAACTGTAAATGATTATGTTCGGCTACCTGGAGGTCATTTGCAGCCATTCATGGACTTCCTGTTGCCACACAACGATGTCGTGTCGCTGGGCTACAATTGATTTCCATTGGCTTTAAGAACATCCTGGAGACTTAGAGCGAATTATTTGGCATTCCATATTGTCCTGCATGAATCATATCGAACATTTGTAGGACATAACCGACAGGCGAGCTCGTACACAACACCCTGTGCCAGCAACAATAAAATGGCTCTGAGCACTATGGGACTTAACATCTGTCCCCAAGAACTTAGAACTACCTAAACCTAACTAACCTAAGGACATCACACACATCCATGCCCGAGGCAGGATTCGAACCTGCGACCGTAGTGGTCACGCGGTTCCAGACTGAAGCGCCTAGAACCGTACGGCCACGCCGGCCGGCGTACCAGCAACACTTTGGCTATTATGAATGGTTGTATTGGCAGCTTGTCTCATTATTTCTTCAGCGGCTTCCAACGACATGTCGAGTCAAATGGTTCAAATGGCTCTGAACACTGTGGGACTTAACTGCTGAGGTCATCAGTCCCCTAGAACTCAGAACTTTTCGTTTTTTGGTCATCAGTCTACTGACTGGTTTGATGCGGCCCGCCACGAATTCCTTTCCTGTGCTAACCTCTTCATCTCAGAGTAGCACTTGCAACCTACGTCCTCAATTATTTGCTTAATGTATTCCATTCTCCGTTTTCCTCTACAGTTTTTGCCCTCTACAGCTCCCTCTAGTACCATGGAAGTCATTCCCTCATGTCTTAGCAGATGTCCTATCATCCTGTCCCTTCTCCTTATCAGTGTTTTCCACATATTCCTTTCCTCTCCGATTCTGCGTAGAATCTCCTCATTCCTTACCTTATCAGTCCACCTAATTTTCAACATTCGTCTATAGCACCACATCTCAAATGCTTCGATTCTCTTCTGTTCCGGTTTTCCCACAGTCCATGTTTCACTACAATACAATGCTGTCCTCCGGACGTACATCATCGGAAATTTCTTCCTCAAATTAAGGCCGGTATTTGATATTAGTAGACTTCTCTTGGCCAGAAATTCCTTTTTTGCCATAGCGAGTCTGCTTTTGATGTCCTCCTTGTTCCGTTCGTCATTGGTTATTTTACTGCCTAGATAGCAGAATTCCTTAACTTCATTGACTTCGTGACCATCAATCCTGATGTTAAGTTTCTCGCTGTTCTCATTTCTACTACTTCTCATTACCTTCGTCTTTCTCCGATTTACTCTCAAACCATACTGTGTACTCATTAGATTGTTCATTCCGTTCAGCAGATCATTTCATTCTTCTTCACTTTCACTCAGAACTACTTCAAATGGTTCAAATGGTTCTGAGCACTATGGGACTTAACTTCTGAGGTCATCAGTCCCCTAGAACTTAGAACTACTTAAACCTAACTAACCTAAGGACATCACACACATCCATGCCCGAGGCAGGATTCGAACCTGCGACCGTAGCGGTCGCGCGGTTCGACTGTAGCGCCTAGAACCGCTCGGCCACTCCGGCCGGCCATGTCGAGTCCATGCTACGTTGAGTTGCTCTACTATGCCGGGCAAAAGGAGGTGCGACACGATATTAGGAGGTATCCCTTAACTTTCGTCATTTGAATGTATAATTCCACATATGTCCGCCCCCGGTAGCTGAGTGGTCAGCGCTACGGAATGACAAACCTAACGGCCCGGGTTCGAGTCCCGGCTGGGTCGCAGATTTTCTCCGCTCAGGGACTGGTTGGTGTTTTATCCTTATCATCACCATTTCATCCCCATCGAAACGCAAGTCACCGAAGTGGCGTCAATTCCAAAGACTTGCACCAGGCGAACGGTCTACCCATCGGGAGGCCGTAGCCACACGGCTTCTCCATTTCCATACCACATATGTGTTGAAATTTACTCATTTTATGCTGTGTATCATTATCGTTGTTTAGACTGCTATCGCGCTCTGAACATCTAAAACTGGCGTCTTGGTGCAGTGCGTTGTCTAGAAATGGCAATTTTTGATCGGACTGGGTGTTTTCCATAGTGAGCCAGTTTTAGTGGTGGGTATTTTCAGATATCAGCATCGTCGTCCTAATTCAAATAACCCACAAGCCGAATGCTGTAAGATTACCTCTTTATTCTGCATTAAGACTACATTGTTTGCATATGGTATCTCGTTAAGATGATAGCTTCTTTCCACTTGTATACAAAATAAATTGATTCTTCCATTTTCTTATAAGATCCTCCATATATATGTTAACGAGTGTAGTTGACAAGCTACTCGTTTGCCCGTCAACTTGAATTATTATTATCTCTTCTGTTTTTGAGTGGCCTGTGTTTACTTTGAAACTTTAAGATTTTGATTGTCTGTGCAAGATGTATGGGATATCTCCTTTGTTCCATTACTGTCTGCGGTCGGTTTCTAACGACAGAGTAAAAACCTTTTTTTTCACTTCGCGCCCTTTTTCAAAAATACTGTTTGTGGGGTCTTGCCCACTCGTCTCGTATAGGGTGTCTAATGGATGCTACGTTCTCAGAATGCTATACAATGATTCAAGCAAATAAAAATTAGTAGTTTTATTTCAATAAATCAGGTTGATAATTCTTAACTTTGTCTTTACCACCAGTGTCGCAAGCGATGGGCTACAAGCAAACAGTACTGTTCTTCGCTAGAGACAATTCCAAACAAGCAATGGATATGGAACACTAATAACTGCTATCGTAGCGTTCTCTGCTAGGCCGCGTTAGTGCTGTCGAATACTGAGCCGATACTGAGCGGCCGAGGTTGGCAGGAGCGGCGCTTATATTCTCCTCTTGTGGACGCCGCTCCTATCGTGGTGCGGTCCTAATCAGCGAACCGTTGGCCGACGTCGTTTCACCGTCATCTCTTCTCTCGCATTCGTCATCTTCCTTCTGGCGCTAGTGATTACACCAGAACACTGTTAATGCTAAAAATATTATCCTTGCGTCCCTTCCAAAATCCCTTTGTTCTTCTAGCAGAAATACATCTTCCATTGTCGTAAAGAGATTATTTAATATTTTTAGTAGATTATCTAAACTGAATTTAAAATACTTTTAAGTACCTCTGTAACAGTCACATACTCTTTCAGAAATTAGAAATAGAAATTACCTCTGCGCCGTTCCAGTCAGCCGAGACTTTGTAGCTTCGCCAGCATTCATTGAATAAATGTAAAAGCCTTAACTCACGCAGCGTCGAATTTATTCAATCTGGGAAGCAAGCTTTACGAATTTTTAGATTCTTTAAACCTGTTGGAGCTCGTCTGATGTTGCTGAGTCAATTATCTTACTGCGCTGGAGCGCCACGTATTCTTCTGTTGTTGCAGCAATTTCATTATACCATAGGTTGCTTTTAATGTTTTATACATTACTCTTTATTGGTTTATTAACTCTGGTACTCTCTCTTTTAGGTTGATGTAAGTTTTTCAACATTTTGTAGAAAAATTCTATTTTCCATGCATTTTATGTTCGATGTTTTAATCAATTTATCCGAATACTGTTGGTTCCCTTTCCTTATTAGTTGTTTTGCGTGGTTTCGCTTATTTTTGTGCCGCCGCTCTTCTTCTTGCGTTTATTTAGATTTTGCTTTTCTTTCAAGGATTACTCTGTCCTCAACTCCATTCTCTTCTTAATTTTTTCTTTCTTCCGACCGCTTTAATTGCTGCAATTTTACACCATCTCTAGTACTATTCCACTCACTCAGTCCCTATATCATTCGCTGTTGGAGTGCTTCATAGATGTTGCTCTAACCTGTTTGATAAAGGATTCTCACACTTCCTTTCTCCAATAAATATGCTTTGAATACTTCTGTAAAAATAGTTTTTTTTTCTTATATAAAATTTCATCCATTTAGCAGTTCACATTAGGAGGAAATTATCTTAATATATGTCCTTTCCCTTCTAAACTCTTACATCTTGTGCCTGGTTTGTCATTTTGAGGTTACAATCAATTAATATATTATAAATTTTAAGCCTCGAGCCAACCACTTATATTTATGTCTATCGTTTTTCCTGCGGAATAAGCTGCATGTTTTTAGCTGATTATGTGTCGCAAACTGTTTCATCTGTCCCCGATTATCATTAATTTCTTAAAAGTGACAATGGTTGTCAATTCGTGCATTTAAGTCTCTAGATATTATACATGATCTTTCTTATGTATTTTATCTACTTCCTTCTGCAGGGCACCACTAAAATTTTTGATCTTCTTTCATTCTTTCTTCTGGGGCGTAAGCACCTACCATGTGGGATATCCTCCGTTTATTTTAAATCTGATTGTGACAGTTCACTCATTTATATGGTTATAATTTATTGTGTTGTTTTTCCATGTACTATTCATTAAAACCGCTGCTCCAAAGCGTGTTCTTCTGTTTTCTGGAAAACCACAATGTACCAGCGTATAATCTCCTAATTCTACTGAACGTTTCATTTTTTCCGTTATAACTACTATATAGACTTTTTTTAGAATTGTGTTCAGGTTCAACACCTTTATTCGCAGTTCTGCTACACTCCAGATTTCTGCTTTTGCTCGATCCAGAATTCCAAATATTGGTCCTTAAGTTTGTTCTTAGGTCGTTTGCCCATGGCTCCATCTGATTACTTTTTCTTTTCTTATTGTGAAGATTAACAGATGGAAGATCTCAACGGTGGCTGACGAAAACAATGTGCCAGTGAATGAGGATAATATAGCTGGTGGTGGGCCTGAAGGCTACAAGGAGGCAACTCCTTCAGTGGACTTTCCTGGCTGGTTCCCTATTCCAGGATCCGAGTCCAGTGGCAAATTCAAATACTGCTTTACAGATTAATAACTAACGAAATGTGTGTTAGTAAAAATGTTAGGTTTCAAGGACATGGCCAGGTCACAAATATTTTGCCCAAACTGCGCGAAATTACTAGCAATCGTCCTATGTAAGTTACTAAAGATGTGACAGTACACACTACTAACTGGACCGAGCATGGTTAACGTTCAGAAAGCCCTAACTCAGAACCCGCGGCTGACGCTCCGTCTGTGAATGCCCCCCAGCCATTACGCTACGCATATCAATGCAGAGGACATGTCGGACAGGTAGCCGCCAGCCAATTGGAGCACGTCTGTTCCAGCTCCAGCAGGTACGCATTTTCTGTAATCCCCAATTACGTCACTGCCAATCTGGAACTCCTTATTGATGCCCGTAGCGCTGCACCAAACCTGAGCCACAGGGGGAATATTACTGTGTCCGATTCACGAGGTATGTGAGTGTGACACTTTGCTGAAGTGCACATTTACCGTCAGGGATTTTTAACACCCGTATTGGGGACGAGACCTGAATTGAACGAGTCCTAAGCTTGAGAGCGATCCGTAAAATGTGAACTCAGCATGGAATGAGAGAGACGTAACCTACTTGCCAGGGCTGACGTTAGTCTTGGATCTGGCTATTACGTACGTTGTGTTGTGCCTACACAGTTCCCTTCCATCTGCTGCTCCTGTGACTGTGTGCGTGTATTTTTTCATACGGTATAGATGGGGGGCTTAAATAACGAGTTAAATAGGCACATGAATAAAGAATTTCACAGGACATGTTGTCAGTTGACCATTTCATCAATCACGACCTGTTTGTGGCACTCGCTCGGCAGCCAACAGAGCTAAATAGTGCAATGATACGCAGCTACGTCGGATGCAATTCTCGAAGACACACTTAAACGCTGTAGTGTTGTCGTGTATGGAATGGCTCCTGTCGCAATGTGTGTGACTTTCAACCCGATACTGACTTCTGCAAATTCGAGGGCGATTCAAATGAGAACCTTATAAACGCAGTACAGTTCCTAAAACTTGTGCTCTCGTTTTGGCGTCTGGCAGGAGTTGTCCATGTATTGCGACAGAGGACCAACAGTTAGCAGCTTGTTGGTGCGTGACTTTTTTTGAATCTGTCAAACCTATGCGAATGCAACGCAGAGTGAAATCAAGCATAGTACGGTTACTCGTTTGTGTGTTTGTAGCATAGAGTGCGACTGGTGCAGCCGATGTAACGTCTACGGAAGACACTCCGTGTCCGGGCGAGGCACATTGCGTAGCGACGAACTAAAACCCTGCCGCAGTAGAAACGCTTCTGAAGGAAATCAGGGGTATTCTTGTAAACGAAACTGCCGCTGTTTTCGATATTAGTGGTTTCTAGGTGCGCCATATTGTCCTTGATGCGCGTTGATTCAATAAAGTGTCTGTGAGATGGGTGCCACGTCTGTTGACTGTTGAGTTGAGAGCTCGTCGAATCAGTACTTGTGAGGAAATTTTTTGTCATTTCCAGGTAGAAGGTAAGGATTTCTGGACAGAAATGCTACAACAGATTAAGTCTAGTTCACTGTTACCAAACAGAAATGAGAAGATTATGGTCGGGTGGGAGGCACTGTTCTTCGATGAAAAGTTGAAAATCGTGGTACTAGAGTGGATGCATTCCCAAAACAAACGAATTCTTTCTTACGAGATACTCGTGCACTTCCGAAGCGATGTAACGCATAATATATCATTGGAAGTGATATACATGTAATTTTGCTGTAATCTGTCATTGTCGTAATAGTAAATAATTACGGTATATATTTTGATCATCCTCGTAATATTACTTTATTTATTGTAGGAAGAGAAACAGCCCTCGGTCACTATATTTTTAACAAATTAACCTGGTTTCAACACTGCTGGGAGTGTCTTCTTCAAAATTTAAAACAAAGAATGTTCTATTTTCTATAACATGGTCACAGAATAATGACTAAAAACGTACGATAGGGTATAAGTACGGAATCATCGTAAAAGACTGACAGTACTTATATGTCATTTATAAAATAATAAATATGCCAAAAGGGCATTAGTCACAAAGTTATTTAAGATAAAGAAAACTGTGATGGCGAGCCACTAAGGGCTGCTCGTTACTTGCGTGGTGCAGGTTGCAAACCGTTTTGCTATTTGTTGTAGGTGCAATCACAAAACACCTATTTGGAACATATATTGACCATATTCAGAATTAAACATGTTCTGTTGTAGGGTATCAAGTAATAAAAGTAAATGTATAACATATGTCAATTACTACTCTGTATAGAACACATTTTTTTCCAAAATACTGTTTCATTATTGTGCGCAATCTGCCTTTTCCACAAAATACTATGGGCTGTGTGTGGAGCAAACTTATATAAACCCTTTTGATTATTGCATGCTCTTGCGATTACTACAGGCAATGTTGAATTAAGAGAGAGTTAACTGTTCAGAAATGAGATATGGATTCAAGTTATGTACTTTACAAGGAAAGTATGGTTTCTTTCTGTGGTGTCACCGCCAGACACCACACTTGCTAGGTGGTAGCTTAAATCGGCCGCGGTCCATTTAGTACATGTCGGACCCGCGTGTCGCCACTGTGTGATCGCAGACCGAGCGCCATCACAAGGCAGGTCTCGAGATACGGAAGAGCACTCGCCCCAGTTGTACGACGACTTTGCTAGCGACTACACTGACGAAGCCCTTCTCTCATTTGCCGAGAGACAGTTAGAATAACATTCAGCTAAGTCCATGGCTACGACCTAGCAAGGCGCCATTAGCCTTACATAGTTTGATAGTTATCGTATGAAATGTCTCATCAAGAACGTTGTATTCACAACAAGGATAAATAAAAGTTAAGTATTCGAGGAGCTGCATACTTTTCTTATTAGCATTCAATACTTATCCTGTTCCAGAATTCACGCCCGTCTGCGTTAGATAGCGTGCATTTCGGCTTCCTCAATCTACAAGGTGTTGGCACATTTGCCAACACATCACTTTCCACTATCTGAAACGTTTTCATTGTCTACTACATGCTTGCATTGTCGAAAGTGGCAGTATTAGACAGTTTATCCATTGGAACAGAATGAATATTTCTCCGGTAACAATTTTTATAGTCGCACACAGCAGGTATCTGGAATTCGTAATAGCAGTAACTAAAGAATCAGGAACGATTAAAATGTGACGACGATACGATGTTACTGTGCTTGTGTTGTTCAAAAGTACGATGCAACCGAAAGAACAGGCACTGTGGCGACTACAGGCGTTATGAAATACATCAAATATATTCGCAGCGGTGAATATGGACAACCATCTGATGATTAATTGAATGACGACAGTGAAAATTTGTGCCAGACCAGGACACGAACCCTTATTTTCCGCTTACAGCGAGCACACTCCACGGCCGGATCCGGATTTCCATTGTGTCGCCAACAATTTGTCAACAATCTGCACTTGTACATACATTTTGTATATTTCCGCTTTTCAATTGAAAGTCGCTTGCCCAGTTTCATGCACGCATTCCGAAGGACACTGCATCGTATTTCTGAATATAGGCACTGCACTATCTTACTTATCCGCCGAAAGAGGGCAGGCGACTTCCGATTAAAATACGATATTTCACTGCCTGTGTTATTCGGAATTAATATGCAATATTCCCTTGGACATGCATGCATATGGAAGTTTTGAGTCTGACCGTGAATTGTGGTCTACTCGGATGGTAGGAATACTGCTAGTGATAAGAACGAAATCCGTGTTCGAGTCCCATTCCGGCACAAACTTTCGGTGTCGTCATTCCATTACACAGTTAATGTTTGTTCATATTCTGAATTACGAATACATTTGATGAGGATAAAAATGTAGCTTACAGATCACACGTCTAGGCACAACGAATGCCCAATAAAGAAACTGTGGGATAAATTACTGAGTTAAAAAGGGTAGATGTAGAGACAGGATACACGATTTTGAAGACCTGGAAAATCTGAAGAGGAGGCGAAGCTACCACGTGACGAAAAATGAAAGGTGAAGTGAGATTGGGAAAACGGCGAGGCTTAGGCTTGGGAACGTGATGGCGAATTGTCAAACGTGTCTTGTGACGTAGTCTCGTGATCTTGTCTTGCGATCTCTGAGTATTCCTAGTACATCATCCTAGCACAATTTATTACCAGGCTGTGTCACGTAGATAGTGCACATAAAATTATGTCTGACTAAAGTCTTTCGCAGTCGCCATGCAGAAGGAAACGCTCTCGGTTTCCCGTCGAATTGTACCAAGATCGCGCGATGGTTCGGCGTCAAATTTAGACGCCGTAATCACTTGTAAACCAGATCATCGGAGTATTGTATTCTAAAATAATGAACGATGTGTAAGCCGGCGTTTTGAATTTGACTGCGTGATGCGTAGTTGGGTAGAAGATGTAGAAGCTGCAGCTATCTGCACGGTATGAGTGCGGTACGACGCCAGCTGTTTAGTGCGTTTCACGGTTACTGCGAAAGCAACGGGCGCCGCGTCGGCAGCCCCTGAGTTGACATAGGTGTGACCTTACGCAGCGACAGAGCCAATAGAGACAGTACCAATGACATCGACAGAAAGTGAACTGCAAACATTATCTCACTCCGACGTATTGTACTAGTTCGTGGAACTAATCCATTTATTCGCTACTAAATGAGTCACGTGACCTTTGTACACACACACACACACACACACACACACACACACACACACACCCACCTCTCTCCGTTTCTAGCGTTCGCATCAAATTACTGTCATCGATTCGTAAATTTCATTGACCTGAAAGCAGGAGTCTTCTTATTCTCTCGCTTTTTGTCACAAATTCATAATATCTGCTCACAACAAACATCCAATAATTACGCTGCACCAGTCGTTCCCGTGTTAAGCCAGTTAGCAGCGAATTTACTCGTTTACGAGTGACGATCAGCAAAGCATTTTACAAACGAGCCACTGTATTGTAATACGGTGAAATGCGGTTTCTTGTCAACTCCTAAATTGTCCTCCATTAAATATTTTGTTTGTGTTACTTCGATCCTGCACAACGAAAAGCACTTGTGAGCTGCGCAACTAGCGCAAAACTCTTGGAGATACAAACTGTTTAACGTACTGCAGTTTGTTTTTTTCGCCTTAAATGCTTTATCTGTCTTAGAGCGATGAGGAACAACATAAAACACTTGTGCCATGTAAGCTCCACAACTACCGCAAAGCTTGGAGAGAGATAAACCATATAAAATCCTTTGTATTAGTAGCAAAGTTAGTATTTATTGCTAATAAACTACCGTGCAGAAAATTGTTAAAATCGACAACTTCCATCGACATTCATGTCCATTGCACATTCCGACGGACTTGGGCAGTTACATCAGAACAATGCGACACGAAACACGTCTATAATTGCTGCAGAGTGGCTCCAGGAACACCCTTCCGAGTTTAAACACTTGCGCTGACCGTGTGAAACATCCCCTTAGACAAAATTTATAAATGACAGTGCTGGAAAACCTCTACGTTATTTGATTTTCAAACAGCTGAGAAAAACTGATCATACTCATACACTTATTCTGATCATCACTAAACTGACACACAATATTTTTTTTGCGCAACGCAATCTGACTTTCAATAATCCCTACAAAAGAATGGCCCTGACTAACAATAACCTATACCTTTCATGAATCACTTACCTCACAAAAATCTTCGTTACTCGAACTACTGCAAAACAGCGAGCGACAATACCGCCAGCTAAATGAAAGATTCTAACTACTGAAGGCACTAACTACTGATAGCCATAGTTAGCAAATGAAAGAGTTTGTTAGAGCAACTACTGATAGGCATAGTTAGTGTGGTGTCACCGCCAGACACCACACTTGCTAGGTGGTAGCTTAAATCGGCCGCGGTCCATTTAGTACATGTCGGACTCGCGTGTCGCCACTGTGTGATCGCAGACCGAGCGCCACCACAAGGCAGGTCTCGAGATACGGACTAGCACTCGCCCCAGTTGTACGACGACTTTGCTAGCGACTACACTGACGAAGCCTTTCTCTCATTTGCCGAGAGACAGTTAGAATAGCCTTCAGCTAAGTCCATGGCTACGACCTAGCAAGGCGCCATTAGCCTTACATAGTTTGATAGTTATCGTATGAAATGTCTCATCAAGAATGCTGTATTCACACAAGGAATAAAAGTTAAGTATTCGAGGAGCTACATACTTTTCTTATTAGAATTCACTACTTATCCTGTTCCAGAATTCACGCCCGTCTGCTTTAGATAGCGTGCATTTCGGCCTCCTCTATCTACAAGGTGTTGGCACATTTGCCAACACATCAGTTAGCAAATGAAAGCTTTTGGTAGAGAACAAACAATGTATTTACCTTAATAATGTTCAAAAGTCATCATATATATATCAGTTCATGATATCCATTATTACAAATTTACTCTTTCTGGTGGACACACGTCCAGATCGTCTGCTCTCTCCCCACATCCACCACTACTGGCGGCTCACCTCCAACTGGACAACGCTACGCGCTGTTCACATCCAACTGCCCAACACAACAATAGCAAATATTCCAACAACGCAAACCTGCCACAGACTGCACACAGCACAGTCAGTGATTTTCATACAGAGCGCTACGTGGCGTTACCAACATAGAAACCTAAACAGCCTACTTACACATGAACAATATTCAGCCTATACGGGATGCCTTGGAACATGCTGTTCAGAAGAGATCACTCCGTCGTACTTTTACGGATTTATAGACAGCCCTGAAGGATTCAAGGTCTCAGTTCCGTCCAGCAGTACTTCAGACATTAGTCGAGTTCATGCCACGTCGTCCTGCGGCTCTTCTGCGTGCTCGCGGGTGCCCAACACGATATTAAACAGGTACACCAGTTTCATTGGCTCTATATGTACAAGAGGTGCACAGTACGTAGTGCAACATCTTTCTCAGCCACTTTCAAGTGATAAAAGCAGAATTTGTCGTGAGACGCCGTAGATTATTGCCGCTCCAGCGTCTATAATTTCGTGAAGTTGCGATGGGTGGTGGCGCTACACCAAACCCTCAAAAAGGAGTCTGCAGTGAATGTGCGTTACAAGTCGCCAATTGAGTTTCTTTTGGAGGAAAACCAGGGCATCGCAAATATTCATAGGCGCTGGCAGAACGTATGTGGAGATCTGACACTGAATAAAAACACCGTGAGTCGTTGAGCGAGGCTTCTGTCATCGACGCAACAAGGTTGCGGAAACCTGTCCAACATCCAATTGCCGGCCGCAATCAGATGTGGATCCTGCAATGTTGGAACCTGCGGACACTCTCAATATAGATTACTCGAACACTTCGCTGCACACCTGGACATCTCTGTTGGCAGTGCTGACAAATTCATTCACCACTTGCGATACCCTGAGGTGTGCGTCCGTTTCTTTCCTCGCGGCCTATCAGGAAAACGTAAAGAGCAACGAGGGATCATCTGTACCGAATTGCTTGCGTGTTACGAGACTGATCTGACCGTGACAATTCTTTTTCGAACGTCACCACAGGCGACGAAACGTGGTTTCATGCCTTCGAACTGGAACGAAAACGGCCATCCATGGCGCTACGCCACCTCTCCTAAAACAAAACAAAAAAAGTTCGGAGCAGCATCTTCAGTCTTCCGCCATTAAAATCATGGTGGTGGTCTTCTGGGACTCTGAAGGCGTTGTTCTGTTTGCTGTACTTCCTCGATCAGAAGTGTACTGCGCTACCTCCAAGAAACTGAACGAACGACTCCAGCGTGTCCGTCGCCACAACAATGCAAACGAACTTCTCCTTGACAACGCAAACCCTCGCACCAGAGAGGAGCACACAGTACTTCATTGGGCAGTTCTTCCTCTTGCACCCTGTAGCCTGCATTTCACACCTTCCGCCCTCCATCCCTTTGGCCCAATGAAGGATGCCCTCCGCGGGAAGCAGTACGTGGAAGATGGGGAAGTTATTGATGCAGCGAAACTGTGGCTCCGACGTCTACCAGTCGAGTGGTACCGTGTGGACATACAGGGCTACTCAGTAATGTAGCACAAAGCCGGCGCATTGAACGTAAAAAAGGGTTGAAAAATCCGGTTCTGTAGACAAAAGAGTAGGGAATAACATGGTGTACTGGAAGTCTAAATAAAACCAATCACCTTTCAACAAAGGAAAAAAAAGAAATAAATTAAATTAATGTCCCTCACCGCGTTTTTCTGTCTTAATGTCAAGGCTAATATCAGGAACTGCTACAAATATTTTCGTACGTATTTCACTGACACACTGCAGACCGATTCACGAGGGATGTTTGTGTATATAATTCCCTCCGCGGCTGAAGCGTCGTCTGCCTTAAATATTTAGTGCTGTCCTTTGCAAATCCGGGGCAGGCCGCTATCCTTATTTATTTATTTTTCAAACGGCTGATGATTTCGACCGTCGGGAGTGGAGCAGGAAATTACTTCAAATCCCAGGCGCAGTTTAATTTTAATCACATCTTAAACCTAGAAAAGCTCTTTATGAACTGCGAAGCGCGCAGAGGGGGTGGGAGGGGAGGGTTACTCGCCAACAGCGGCGAGGTGGTACACTCTCTGTGGACGAACTCAGAAAATTGGTAACGTTTCAGAAATGTTGTCGTATCCGCATATAGAGGAGCAATTTCCCGCGATTTCCGCAAGTCACCTCGCAGATTTGTAACGTTTATGAATACAGGTACAGGAGGTAATGCCCGCTGTAACAATCTACTAAACCACTTTTGCAGTTGCTAAACAACACATTGACTCGGCTGTCAACCCGAGAAGATTTTATCATCGAGATTCGCCGAGAAAGCCTGCATTCTCATATACCACTTGTGCAGTTTCATCTCGGAAGTTCAAACATGGACAAATTTCTTTCATTATTGTGCTGTTCGTCCACGAGACTCAGAGGGCCATAGCCACGGGTTCCCAGGTAGATGCCGTGTTTCTTGACTTCCACAAGGCGTTTGATACAGTTCCACACAGTCTTTTAATGAACAAAATAAGAGCGTATGGACTATCAGACCAATTGTGTGTTTGGATTGAAGAGTTCATAGATAACAGAACGCAGCATGTCATTCTCAATGGAGAGAAGGCTTCCGAAGTAAGAGTGATTTCAGGTGTGCCGCAGGGGAGTGTCGTAGGACCGTTGCTGTTAACAATGTATATAAATGACCTCGTGGATAACTTCGGAATTTCACTGAGGCTTTTTGTGGATGATGCTGTAGTATATCGAGAGGTTGTAACAATGGAAAATTGTACTCAAATGCAGAAGGATCTGCAACGAATTGACGCATGGTGCAGGGAATGGCAATTGAATCTCAATATAGACAAGTTTAATGTGCCGCGAGTACATAGAAAGAAAGATCCTTTATCATTTAGCTACAATATAGCAGGAAAGCAACTGAAAGCAGTTAAGTCCATAAATTATCTCGGAGTAAGCATTAGGAGTGATCTAAAATGGAATGACCATGTAAAATTAATCGTCGGTAAAGCAGATGCCAGACTGAGATTCATTGGAAGCATCCTAAGGAAATGCCGTCCGAAAACAAAGGGAGTAGGTTACAGTACACTTGTTCGCCCACTGCTTGAATACTGCTCACCGGTGTGGGATCCGTACCAGAAAGGATTGACAGAAGAGATAGAGAAGATCCAACGGAGAGCAGCGCGCTTCGTTACAGGACCATTTAGTAATCTCGAAAGCGTTACGGAGATGATAGATAAACTCCAGTGGGAGACTCTGCAGGAGAGACGCACAGTAGCTCGCTACGGAGTTTAGTTGAAGTTTCGAGAACATATCTTCACCGAGGAGTAAAGAAATATATTGCTCCCTCCTGCGTATATCTCGCGAAGAGACCATGAGGATAAAATCAGAGAGATTAGAGCCCACACAGAGGCATACCGACAATCTTTCTTTCCACGAACAATACGAGACTGGAATAGAAGGGAGAACCGATAGAGATACTCAAGGTACTCTCCGCCACACACCGTCAGGTGACTTGCGGAGTATAGATGTAGATGTAGATGTAGATTACTGATATTAAAATGGAAAAGTTGTGAGTTTTAAAAAATATTCTACGAGAAAGGTAAATTTGAGAGGCGTCAGGACAAAAAATTGCTTCGGTAGACATTATTCCGAAAATTTGCGAGCCTTTTCCTTAGACGTTACAGATTTGTCTGCTTAGTTAATTGTGTCGACTATCAGTCTTGCATCATTTAATGAAAAGAAGTCTGAAGCGGCCGTGCGGCAGCCAGAGAATATGGAGAGAGTGCTGATACCTGCATGAGTGGTCCTGATGATAATGGTCTGCTCCGACTAGTGGAGGAAGGCATAAGGCTATTCTGAAAACGATAAGGTTTCCGCTTTTATCTGGTTTTGTACTGTGGCGTTGATTAGAACTATTTCTACATTAGTACTTCTCGAAAAACAGACATTTGTGTAGTTCTTCTGTAACTCTCAGACCCAAGTTACTCACGACGGTAGCATTGGCAGTGGCCAGTTGTACCTGACAAGAGAGGCGAATATAAAACACCGAAGTGCAAGTATGCGTTTAGCATAGTGCTGATCCGTGCATCGACCAAACAGAAACAGTTTTTCTCGATTTGCGCATTAAATAAGGATTATACAGTTCAAAAGTAAAGAATTATTGTGTATTTTCATACATCAGAAAAGTAAATCTGTAATTATTCAGAAACCAATATTTAATTCATCAGTCAACTAAAATCTCTACTTTAACAAATATGTAACACTGCATGTAACATTATATAATTATAGATAATAGATATTTTTGTCAAAGTGAGTTTACTGTGAACATTAAGTAACCAAACAGGGCCCTTTCAATTTTTTGTCTATATTTGTTAATAGTTCAGTCCCTTGAGCTTTTAATAAAAGCTATGGGAGTATTCAGGAGAATAGATGTAAGCTCTGAAGGAGCGGAGAAAAAGTCAAGCAGGCATTTACATCCTTCAGAGTAATGAAGTTCGTTCCAGAAGTCGTAATTTCCTGAAACAGATTTTCTAAAGTATAGCTTCAGCACTGGGATCACGAGTTGTAATTCACGATGATTTTAAACGACGGTAATTTTCTGTCGTATTCTATGTAGTTAGAACACAGTTCATGGTTTTGAAAGCAATAATGCACATTGACTGTAGAATACTTCTTACTGAATACAGTGAGCCGGCCATTGTGACCGAGCGGTTCTGGGCGCTTGAGTCCGAAACCCCGCTGCTGCTACGTTCGCAGGTTCGAATCCTGCCTCGGGCGTGGATGTGTGTGATGTCCTTTGGTTAGTTAGGTTTAAATAGGTCTAAGTATAGGGGACTGATGACCTCAGGTGTTAAGTCCTTTAGTGCTTAGAGCCATTTGAACCATTTGAACTCTGTGCAGGCCAGTCCATTAAAGAGATGTTATTGTCGTGTAACCACATCACCATAGGTCTTGCACTATGAACAGGTGCTCGATCGTCTTGAAAGATGCAGTCGCCATCACCGAATTGCTGTTCAACAGTGGGAACCGAGAAGTTGTTTAAAACATTAATGTAGGCCTGTGATGTGATAGTGCCAAGCCAAACAACAAGGGGTGCAAGCAATCTCCGTGATAAACACAACCACACCGTAACACCACCACCTCCGAATTTCACTGTTGGCACTACACACGCTGACAGATGACGTTCACCGGGCATTCGTCATACCCATACCCTGACATCAGATCACCACATTGTGTACCGTGATTCGTCACTCCACACAACGTTTTTCTAGAGTTCAAGCGTCCAATGTTTACGCTCCTTACACCAAGCGAGTCGTCGTTTGGCATTTACCGGTGTGATACGTGGATTATGAGCAGCTGCTCGACCATGAAATCTGAGTTTTCTCACCTCCCACCTAATTATGAAAGTATGTGCACTGGATACTGATGCATTTTCGAATTCCTGTGTGATGGTCTTGATAGATGTCTGCCTATTACACATTACAACCCTCTTCAACTGTCGACGGTCTGTGTCAGTCAACAGACGAGTTCGGCCTGTAAGCTTTTGTGCTGTACGGGTCCCTTCACGTTTCCGCTTCATTATCACATCGGAAACAGTGGATATAAGGATGTTTCGGAGTGTGAAAATATCGCGTACAGACGTATGACACAAGTGACACCCAATCACCTGACCACGTTCGAAGTCCGTGAGTTCCGCGGAGCGCCCAATCCTGCTCTCTCACGATGTCTAACAACTACTGAGGTCGCTGATATGGATTGCCTGGCAGTAGGTGGCAGCACAATGCACCTAAAACGAATGTTTTTGGGGTATCCGTTTATTTTTGATCACATAGTGTATTGCTGGGCTGTTCGGCAAGTAAGTTCCGATAGGTTGCGAAATAGAAACGACAGTGAAAACCCTATGAATCTTTGCAGAGATTTGGGCAATGTGTATAATGTCGATCGTTTCACGTCGCTTTTTTCAGTTCTGAGCACACAGTGAGCATGTGAAGATGCGTAAAACAATAGTGTCTCCCACCATGTATTTCTGCTGCGAGGTTTCACCTGATTTCATGCAACTCTACATAACGTACCTGTCATTGACATATAGTCACGACACACTACAGATACGTAGAAAAACTCATAAAGTTTTGTTCGGCTGAAGCCGCACTTCAGGTTTCTGCCGCCAGAGCGCTCGAGAGCGCAGTGAGACAAAATGGCAACAAGAGCCAAAAAAATGGTTCAAATGGCTCTGAGCACTATGGGACTTAACATCTATGGTCATCAGTCCCCTAGAACTTAGAACTACTTAAACCTAACTAACCTAAGGACAGCACACAACACCCAGCCATCACGAGGCAGAGAAAATCCCTGACCCCGCCGGGAATCGAACCCGGGAACCCGGGCGTGGGAAGCGAGACAAGAGCCAAGAAAGCGTATGTCGTGCTTGAAATGCACTCACATCAGTCAGTCATAACAGTGCAACGACACTTCAGGACGAAGTTCAACAAAGATCCACCAACTGCTAACTCCATTCGGCGATGGTATGCGCAGTTTAAAGCTTCTGGATGCCTCTGCAAGGGGAAATCAACGGGTCGGCCTGCAGTGAGCGAAGAAACGGTTGAACGCGTGCGGGCAAGTTTCACGCATAGTGATGTGAAGATTTAGTGTTTAAACCTCCTCTACCAAGAAACGTGCCAGAACTGCGAGCTCGCATCAACAGTGCTTTCGAACTCATTGATGGGGACATGCTGCGCCGAGTGTGGGAGGAACTTATCGGCTTGATGTCTGCCGAATCACTAAAGGGGCACATATCGAACATTTGTGAATGCCTAAAAAAACTTTTTGAGTTTTTGTATGCGTGTGCAAAGCATTGTGAAAATATCTCAAACAATAAAGTTATTGTAGAACTGTGGAATCACTTCAATCATTTGTAATAACCCTGTAATGTAATAGCTGTAATGTCAAAATTTGATAGTCGTAAATCATTAAATTTTCTTTTACAATCCGTCTGACGCAGTATCAAAATTTCGGCTTATGACCAGATCTTCAGAAAGCATAACAGAAAACACAAAAAGGAAATTAGAAGCACGCAATTCTCAGCCACAGCTGCAGGGGCAATGAGGACTTCGGTGCAGCGTTTTCGATGAGACGTTTCTGACCACCTAACATACATCTAAGACTTGGCTCCCTAGACAACATTTTGGCACAGACAATGCACTGCAGTCCAGCGTAGAGAAGTGATGGAGAGCACAGGGGGCTTCCTTCTATGACCAGGATATTGGAAAGTTGGCACAGTGCTACAACAAATGGCTATGCAGGAGCAGCGACTATGTAGAGAAATAAGTTGAAGGTGTAGAAAACTGATGCGTATAAAACCGTTTTCACTTTTACTGTGGTTTCAGCTTCACGACCGATCGGACCTTACTTTCCGAAAAGCTCTCGTATTTCTCAAGTCAACATCCCATTTTCTCAACACTTACTTCTCTTATAGGGGTGAGTGAGATATTTTTGCATACCGATTGTAAGTCAAAAAATTTCTATTTGTGGAAAATTTTAACGCAAAAGAGACTTTTAATTATCAAAGGGAAAATGGAATCATTGATGCCCAGATTCAAGCCTGTACCCTATTGTACGAAGCTAACTTATTAATCTCAAATAAGAGAATCCGTTTTCATATCGTATTACCTTATTACATATACCATTTTATTTGTTTTAAAGTAATATATATAATTATGTATGCAGCATTGTCATTGATCTCTCTGCCTGTCATACAAGTTGACTTTAATAAACGAATATTCTTTCCGAAACTAAAAACGTATTTGTCATAGTTCAGCTTGGATAATGATTTACCTACTGCTTCTATGGCCTAACGCGACTATTGTAATCGAATTTTGTTCAAAATTATGTGCATCGAAATATACACACCACGATGTATCATAAATTCACAATTATTATTTGGCGTCCTTCAGTTCATTTTTAAAGATGCTACACTTATTCCAAATACTGTCATTACTTACAGTCATAAAAGCGCGGAAATTTCTCATGGGTCATCTGCTTACAACCAAAGTTCAGCTGGTTGACCGCGAGAAAACTGTTGTAATACAACAGGTAAACTTAACACCAACTGATCCAATCATGCCTTTTCAATTGACGCTAAGACAGTTGCCTATTGAAATTGCATGTATGATTACTATAAAAATGTCGCATGGATAAAAGATTTAAAGAGCAGGGTTGCATCTACCAAACACCGGCATTACTCATAGACAATTGTATGTAACTTTCCAGGAGTAACTGAATCAATTAACATTTTTGTATCACTTAAACAAAATGAAAAACAACAAATACACAAAGATTATATTTTTCATCAAATATTGCTTACACCAAAGTATTGTAATGCTCTGTAGTGAATTTTGTTCACAATTATGTGAATGGAAATTTATACACAATGATGTATCATAAACTCATGGTTATTGTTTCACACTTTTGGTTAGTTTTTAAACATGTTTTCATTCCCACGACTACCATTATCCCAGCTACTACATTTATTTCAAATACCATCGTTATTTAAAACTAAAAGGTGCGAAAGTTTTGCGCGGGTCACTTGATCATTTACGTTATACTAAACGTTCCATATCTGATTCACAAACAGGAGTCAGGTAAGGAAGCCAGGATTGTAACAAACGGAGTTTCATGCAACTGCTTCCGTGTAGTTTTGTGGCTGTGTTTATTAACTCTGTGACTTCGGACACGATGTCTGTTGTGTCTGGCAGTATAGTGAAAACATTTCCAGGACACATATTCGAGCCAGAATTTTGGCATTCTGCCCAGAGAGGGAAATACTAATGAATTAAAGAATAGATCGCTTGTCCAAGAAAGAGACGAAAATAGTTTTACTGACATAGTCACTTAATTTTTACCCGAAAAGTAATCATTATAGCAGAAATTAGCAGATATACTCGCGGAGCGGGCTTCCGTCCTTAAATTAAATACTACTGCCGATATCCACGTATAACTGCATCAGAGTCGGTCTCTAATAATAGCCAAGTGAAAGAACTGCCTCTTTCCTCGTCCTCTACTTTCTCAATCCCCCCGCCCAGCCCCACTCGAGAGCGACGAGGAATAATATGTTCACACAGTGAACTGCGCCCAGTGAAATATGCGCCCAGAAAAGCTCAATAAAGGGTACACTAATCCTTCTCTCTAAGCCGTTACATCCCTGTCAGGCAGAGGAACCAAGAGCTCTCGCGTGGTGTTTTACTTCATAATAAGTAATGTAATAGCTGTAATGTCAAAATTTGATAGTCGTAAATCATTAAATTTTCTTTTACAATCTGTCTGACGCAGTATCAAAATTTCGGCTTATGACCAGATCTTAAGAAAGCATAACAGAAAACACAAAAAGGAAATTAGAAGCACGCAATTTAAAAATCGTATCCATGGCATACTTCACAATAAACTCATAACATATTGTCTATAGTAGTAGATCAGTGGATTATACTTGCAATATATGTAATACGTACTATCGTAAAAACTAAAACACCAGAAGTACGCAGGTACGAGAACGGCGTAAGCTACACCCTTCTCCTCCCGTTACTAATTGCGCTTCACGCGTGGATCGTAATAATGTGACTCCAGACCATGAAAATATTGTTTTCAGTAATTATAATTCTGTGTGTCATTGTCAGTATTACCAAGTGGAAGCTATATGAGCATTATAAAAGTGTGTATTAAGTAAGTTATACTTTAAAAGGCCAGAGTATGTACTATTAAAAAATCAAACTATTTTGTGACAGTGGATAACACGGTTTTGCATGTTATGACACAGTATGCATAATAAAGGAGGTAAAGCAAGATAGAACCAGAGCAATATTCGCATGTTAAAGGCTGCATTGTAGATGATTATGTCGACCATTGATGGCGCGCTCTTTTTTCCGTCAGCTGGTTCTTTACCCTGCTAAACATTTCCATGGCGACGTCAGAGCGGACTCTAGAAGGTAGCACAAAAATTCACTCATGTATGCCAGCTAAGGGGTTTCGAAGTACACATAGACTATGGCTCATAGGGAGCATTTCCGTTGACAAGAACTCTCAGTGTGCAGATAGTATCCAGGGAGACTGGGCGAAAAGTTCAAATTTCACAAATTTCTGTTTGCTCGCCATTTTCACTGGCTGCAGTTTTCACACGTCCGTTAAGGGCGCTGATAAAATATTTTTAGCAATACACCCAAATGGCGGGTATCGTCTGAAAGAGGGAGACCTGATATAAGATACCGTCACGAAATAAAACACCTCAAGGTCACACCCGATCCCTTCAGTCACGCGGCGCCTCATAGCTTTGTTGCCACATGTTTGCTGTCAGTAGTCTATAGCTCATTCCCGCTTCGTGCGTTTAGTGAGCAAGTTCTGCCTGTTCCCGCCTCTGTCGTAGCGCTGCGAGAGCTCCCTCGCTTTCCCTGTGCGTCATGCGAGTCTTCGTCTGCGTCACGTCGTTGTTTGTCTCTCAGCATCTCGTGTTTGTGATTCAATTTTGACACGGTGTTGTCTTACGCCGAGATGTCGTCCATGGCTCCTGGGGAACATTCCACATGCTGGTATGGTCAGTTTTTGTTTTGACATGTCCAATTAGCAAGCTCAGCTAACTACATTAGAGATTCATGACTGCCTTGTAGAAATTATCAAGGTAATTTGAGAACAGGTTCACATTTTTTACTTCGATTCCGAAACGTATGTGTTTTTATGTCAACTTTCTAAAGACACTGTAGCCTGTCAGTTTCCTATTGCAGCATGGAAAAGAAGCCGCTCTTACTCATCATGATGGTTGTAATAGTATAGTTATTCTCGCAAACACAGTAGTGGAATATATTAATACTAGGATGTAACTTTACTCCCGAAGTTGATGAGAGTTTCCTCAAGATTTCCCTGCTTCGTTTGGGTGCCTACGGAATATATGGCGGGAACGCTGCTCAGCCTAACATCGCTTACAAGCTTATAGCGGTTTCAGCTAGTAACAGTGAATACTTTGTGTGGTGTCACCGCCAGACACCACACTTGCTAGGTGGTCCGTTAGTATACGTCAGACCCGCGTGTCGCCACTATCAGAGATTGCAGATCGAGCGCCGCCACACGGCAGGTCTAGAGAGACTCCCTAGCACTCGCCCCAGTTGGACAGTCGACTTTGCTAACGATGATTCACTGTCTACATGCGCTCTCATTTGCCGAGACGGCAGTTTAGCATAGCCTTCAGCTACGTCATTTGCTACGACCTAGCAAGGCGCCATATTCAGTTACTATTGATATTGATATTGTGAATCATGTACCGTCAAGAGCAACGTTCATCATTAATGCATTAAAGTTGTGTATGAAACTAATTACGTCCGCTTTCTGAATTCTAATTCCTGGTCATGTTCCAGACCTCACGTCAGTAGAGTCCTTCCCTCCTCACGCCAGCCTGCGTGAGCTAAAATGCGTGCATTTCGTCCCCCACCAGTAACACGGTGTTGGCTCTTCTGCCAACACAGCACTTTGTTCAAGAATCACAAGAGGAGGGAAGTATACCTGGAAAAGGCCGGAAGATATGGGAATATTTCAGTAAGATTACTGCATGGTCAGGCAGAGATTCCGAAATCAGATAGTGGTCTGTAATGCGTACCCAGGAGCAGATATAGACTCAGCTTACAATTCAGCAGTGATGAAGAGCAGGCAGAAGTTTAAGAGACTAGTCAGGAATAATCAGTGCAGAAGGAAGTGGGATGCAGAATTACTAAGGAATAAAAAAATATGCTTGAAGTTCTCTAAGGCTATAGGTACTACGATAACGAATCGCTCAGAAGGCAGTCCAGTTCAAGAGGAATGACATTTTTAAAATCGGCAAACACAGAAGCTGGAAAGAAAAACAGGGGTACAAAGAAGGTAACTGAACTAATCATGATTACCTGCAGAAATACTTCAGTTGATCAATGAATGAAGGAAGTATAAAAGTGGTCAAGGAAATTCAAGGATAAGCAACTGCAAGTCACATAGAAAGGAAATAAATAGAAAGTGCAGTGAAGCTACGGCGAAATGGCTGAAAAAAAGAAAAAAAAGAAAAAAGAAAAAAAAGTGAAGAAATCTGAAAAGAAATGATTGTCCGACACAGCAGAACTTTGTTACAGTGGTTTAAGAAGCACTATCGTGAACTCATGTTGATGTCTCGGCCACCAAATTCGCCTGATGTAAATACTATGAAACCCGTCTGTGTCGCTATCGGGAGCCACTACCGCGTACGAAAATCAGCGGTCCGTTATTTACACGAATTACATGACCTGTGTATAGACATATAATGGCAGATACCTCCACAAATGTATCATCGAACTATCGGACCCCTATATACGCAAAATCAGTTATGTATTTCGTTCCAAAGACAGACAAAGGAGCTATTAAGCAGGTGGTCGTCACGTTTTGACTCATCAGCGTAAATAAAAACGGAAATTACGCAATCTGACGATCTTGACAGAAAGTTACTGTGTATAACTGTACTTCAAAACTACGACAGACGAAGGTATTCCACGGCCAGAAAAATACAGAATGATCTTCGTGAAACAATTCATTGATCTGGGTCAGAGATATCCGTTCTTTGTCTCCTCTTCACCCTTGGTTTTTGATTCAGAAAGTTTAAAGATGGGTAAAAGATTTTAATACAGAGATATTTGAACAGAAAGAACGAAGTTTTGTGTAAAATGCTTGCAGAGAACGTCTTGTAGTGTACTTCGATAAGACTTGGGTTTCACAAAACCATACGTGGCAACATATTTTGCTCGACTTTAACGGAAATATCAATCTGAAAATACCTACAATTACTTTTGTAGAGCATATGTCGGCGATTTGGATGAAGGCTGCAGTGACGAAGGGTCAGAAAGAGCTGTAAATAAAAATTTTCGGCACGTATGTAATATTCTCAGTCCTATTATGGCGAGCCGTCAGAACTAAAATCCTGGCGGCAGCATAGAAGTAACCGCGTGTTGTCGCGCACGCAGTCTTCCGTAAACAAAATGCTTTCACACATGACCCGATACGGTAATGATGTCTCAGACATTAGCAAATTAATTTCATAGTTTTCTCAATGCTGCAAGTTTCTGCAGGATACTACAAAACACAAATTCATCAGCGACGGCATTCTTCGTTAAACAGGCGCAAAAAGCTTCATATCTCTTACGGTATTTTATTTTTTTATCTCGGAATACTTTTATGTTTTCATGATGAAATATGTATCACATGCATCTATACACTTCCGGGTTCTCCCCCGGTAGCACCGGCACGGTAGTTCAGCGTGTTCGGTCAGAGGGTTAGCTGCCCTCTGTAATTAAAAAAACTGAATTAATGGATCACCGATGAACTTGAACAAGCGTCATGGTACGTCCGCGCCGAAGAAATAGAACGAACTCAAGGAAGCTGGCACGGTAGCTCAGAATGTTCGGTCAGAGTGCTGGTTGGCCTCTGTAATAAAAAAACTGAGTGAAAGGATCAATAACGAACTTGAACGGATGTCATGTGACGCCCGCAACAACCAAACGCAACGATAAAAAAAAATAGTAGCTGAGTGGTCAGCGTGACGGATTGTCAATCCTCTGGGCCCGGGTTCGATACCCTTCTGCTTCGGGGTATTTTCTTCGACCAGGGACTGGGTGTAATGCTGTCCTTATCAGCATCCTATCATCCTCATCGACTGCAGGTCACCGAAGTGGCGTCAAATTGAAGGACCGACACCCGGCGAACGACCTGCCCGACGGAGGGCCCTAGCCATACGATTAAATAAATATACACTTTGAGAATGTTATTGTAACAAAAATTGACCTGGTTTCGACGCTACTATGAGCGTCGTCTTCATAATTAGTCTAACTGTACTAAAACATTAGGTATAAAGTACATTAATAAATTAAAGTTTGTACTGACTCGAAAAGATGCAGTACTTACAAGTCACATATTAAAAAAGATCTCAGCCGGAAAGGCGACGTCATGAACACTTGTCAGAGCCGCTAAGGGCTGCTCGTACTGTGGACAAGGGTTGCAACAAGACTTTGAGAACGTTTTCTTTTTCGCTGTTTGAACTACAAAAAATGTGTTTCTTCAGAATAGGTTGTAACATTTGTTTTCACTTTTTTTCCGTAGCAGCTGACAAGAATTTGCTTTTAGAAAATATTCAATCATATTTTAGACTAAAAATAGAGAAGTCTAATTTTTTTCGGAATTTTTCCTAACGTTTGGAATTATAACTGACTGGCAATGCTGTGGGGCAGTCTGATGACCTTGAGGTGGCTATTTTCGTGACGGCCGCTATAGCACTGCCGGAGACTCGAGTGCGTGGGAGTACAGAGAAGTGACGTAACAATGCACGCTGTCTGTGCGCGCGCTTTGCCCGCGATCCGGTAGTCGCGCAGGATATTTGCGGCCCGTGCGAATAGCGCCGTGTGTTTACGGGCGGAACCCTGCGGGCTTCGACGGTGTGTACTGCGGTTTACGCCCGCGCGAACAGGAATAGCGCGCCGTGTCACCCCGCCTAACCCCTGGAGCCGCCGGCGACCTTGCTCCTCCCCGCCAACTGGGAGCGGTGAACCGCGGCGCGAAACGTTCGCCGCCGTTAGCGCGGGACATTTACGGCCGGTAGCCTTTGTTACGTGTCACTCTGCAAAAGTGACTCAGTATGCGCTACGTCTCGCGGTGATGGCACTGAAACCGTGTCTACTGTACACATCCACCGTTTATTTGTTGTCCATTGAGGAAGCACGTAAGAAAAATTACGATGTTTTTGTCAGGCAGGAGTGAAATACGGTTCCGAAACGTGGGTCACCATGAACATGTCAGCGTTGTACCGATCAGAAAACAGGACGTAAAACTACAGGGGGTTGTGGGAGGGGGTTAAACACCACTAAAAACTTCCCACGCTCTAAGAGTCAAGGCCCAGAGGATGCCTCGCTCAGTCAGAATTGGATTTCTGATGGTATTTTCGTTCCTACGTTACGAGAAAGTGCATGTTTTTTCGCCAGATGCGTTTCGCCTTATTGAGGCAGGGCATCATCAGCTGTCTGTAGTAAAGATGTTTACAATTCTATTCGGTTTCAAGATGGAAAAAAGAAACGCATTTCTTGTAGTTGCAACGACAGAAGAAAAATACCCTCACGAATTATAAAGCAAACACGGACAATTTGGCCATACAAATGAAGAAAGAATTGGATTTCATCTTCATATACAATCAGCGGCAAATACTTCTATCGGAGCAGAAGAAATGCGAATATGATCCCGTTTATTTAAAAGACTGACTGAAAATAGGGGTACCAACAGCCTATTTCTATCTGCCCCAAGAATGTAGGCATGCAAACGCAGTCGCTCTTTTTTAAACATGCAGCTCACCTCAAACTCCCACAAGCGCCTCTAACTGTAACTCACTCACACCCACTAGCCCACCGCAGTAACTCGCACATACCCATCAGCTCCCAATTCTTTAAAATGAACGTAAAGGGTCTCGACCGTAAAAAAACCTTTGTTTCTGTGCTTACCTGTTTCGGTCAGTTAGCGACCATCTTCAGACCTCATGCCGCTTTGGTAGGCGGTGGCAGTCAATACAGCAGCGTTACGATCTCCACGGATGTCAGCTGCCTTGAATACAGTTTGTAATGCCTGCTGTGTTTACCGCCAACACCTACCAAAATGGTATGGGGTCTGAAGATGTTCAGTAACTGAACAGAATCGGTAACCACAAAAATAAAGGTTTATTGCGGTCGATAGTGTTTATGTTCATTCTAAAGTACTAAAAAACACCGCTGTCCTCCACGGGAAACGTTCTCAAAAATTACTAACACATTTTCGTTATCTCTTCGTATCTCTCTGTCATTGCCTCGCGTGTCGCTGCTGCAGTCCTCACCGTTCTGTCCTATTATTACGGTCTTCTCCCATTGTCACTGTCTCCCTCTTGCTCTGTCTTGTTGCCAACATCTCATTCCTTTCTTCCTACGGCTACTGCCTCTTCTATCTCTCGCTTTCTCGTTCTCACTGTCACACACTCTCTCATTATCACTACCTCTCATCTACTTCCAGTTTCTCCTTCTCTTTACTCCCCCCCCCCCCCCCCTTCCCGTCCCTTGCACAGCCTCATTCATTCTTTTCCTTCCTCACACTGTTCTGTCAATGTCAACTATGTTCCACTGCCGGTTTCTCTCTCTCCCTCTCTCTCTCTCTCTCTCTCTCTCTCTCTCTCTCTCTCTTTCTTTTACTCTGCCATTGTCTCCAGCTCTTTTCATAACACTACCAGTGTCTACTTTCTTCCAGTATTTATTACTTTTCCGTCTATTTACCATTGCCACTGTCTTCTTCTCTTTCAGGACAACAAAGCGCGAATATGTTCGCATAGCAAAATTTGTGTGAAAATTGTTAAAGACTGTGACGAAGGTAGAATCAGTTAACTGGTACCCCACTTTTCAGCCAAAGCCTTTTAATAAACAGAAACATATTCTTATTTTTATGCTCTCATAGGACCATTTTTCCACTGGTTCTCTACTTTTCTCTGCTGTAACAAAGCATGTAACTTGTAAGAAAAAAAATCAGCTCCGGCACACAGTTTTAATCTGCCAGTTTCATCTCTACGAAATTTAATAAAAATACGACTGACGCTTTATGGTGATAGACTTTCTATTTCCCTCGGCGTTGTCTGAACTTCTGCAGTAGCCCAATTGTTATGTTGATAGAATCTGTAAAAATTGATTGGCTTTGCCTGATGACAGTGAGAAGTTCAAGGTACTATAACAAACATATTAAGTTAAAGGCGAGAAAAACAATACTGTCATGGTACAAAGGATCCTCAGAAAGGATATATGATTTTGCTCTACATTTTTTACATTCCAAATGTTTATCACCATGTGTGCTTATGAATTCATAATGATCTTCCTCCATTCTCCTAGAGGTTACCCACGCTTCGTTTGCATCTTCGTAATCGGCTACGAAAATTCACGTTCACTGTTGTAGACTGTGCTGGAGGTCGTCCACGAATATTGCCTTCGTTTGAGAGGCCGATCGAGAATCGGTTGCCACAATTATACTCAAATTCATTAGTCTCGATTTCCCGCATACTGAAGGCATCGACGATGCTTGCTTACCATCACTTTAGTCTCCCGTGGTGGAACCTCAGGATGATTTACCATTCGCTGGCGATTGTGTTTCATCCCACAATCAGTTATCCTTGGACATGATGCTATTCCGACCTTGAGAACTTCTACATCTTTGGGCCTTTAAAGGCTCTTTTACATTATCCCCTTCAATGTTGACACCCCGCCACAAACCCTGTATCTAATCCACATTTGTGGTATTCTTCATTAACTTAGCACAACATTTGACTAGCATTTACAGTATCAACTGGCAGATATGCTAATCTGGAGAAATTTTTTCTAGCCAGGCAAACAGGAGAGGTATTTTGAACAGAAATATGAAAATTTCACCAAGTTGAGTGCAATAGCTAAAGAAGGTATTTCTCATAACGATATGGGCTGGTCAGAAGCGGTAAGGATCAGTATCGTCGGTGACAGCCTAACAGCCACTTGCAAAATGGCTCTGAGCACTATGCGACTTAACTTCTGAGGTCATCAGTCGCCTAGAACTTAGAACTAATTAAACCTAACTAACCTAAGGACATCACACACATCCATGCCCGAGGCAGGATTCGAACCTGCGACAGTATCGGTCGCTCGGCTCCAGACTGTACCGCCTAGAACCGCACGGCCACTCTGGCCGGCAGCCACTTGCAGCTGCTGTGGATTTGTCAAAGTCGGTTCCAAGGCTCAGGTAGAGGAAATTAGACACACACCACCCTTCATTCTAAACGCTACATTACTCCTGTTCTCTGTGACCCATACAATATTTGAGCAGTATAGGCTGCAAAGTGTTTTTATGTGATCAGTTTGGTCGACAACCAGCCATTTCTCAGTGTCCTACAAATGAATCAGAGCTTTCCGTTTGCTTTACCCGCAACCGAGCACAAGTAATCGTATCAGTTCATATCTATACACAATGATTTTTCTCAAATATTCGAATGAGATGACCGACTCCATAAGTGAGTCATACATCCTATAGTCAAAGAAAACAAAGTGCATACCGCTCCATTTGTGAACGTTAAGAGCTAGTTGCCATGCTTTACACCAACATGATATTTTGTCGAGATGCAGGTTTTAAATGGATATAAGTGCAGTTATTCACGTTTATTACACACTAGGATAAATAACGCCCTATCGTGTGTATGGGCGTAGTGTCTTTTCTGTGCCCCGAACATGCATAGCAATAAATCACAGCGATTTCTATATATTAAATAGATTTTACCACCTTCGATGAAGTAGGGCAAACATTCATATTACTCTCTGTGCATTCTTCTGACACCCTGTTTTCGAAGACGGAGATGATGCCACAGAAATTAGTTCTAGCTCGTCGTTGAAGACTATAGGACGCTTTTCCTTAACGGTTCCTCCATTGTCAGATATTCGTAATTACAAGATTGCATATGAACACGGAGGGGTACTTCAAATTACTGTAAGATAAGAAATGTGTTTAAATGCAAGATCATCCTAGAGGTAATATTGTGGAAAAAAACACTAAGGTAATCTCGAAAGTTGTACTGTCTTGTGTATGTTATTAACGCAAACGATTTTTCCCCTCGGAATCACACTCATGAAAAGCCAACAAAGTATTTTATTATTATGATTTTCCAAGTCCCAAGTTAGAGGCGACACGGTACATAACTGTGCAGCTTGTATTGAACAGATAAAATAAAACATAAGTAAGATATCTTTATATGAAAGACATAAGTTACCAAAAGGAAAAGAGAGGAATAAAGGTGTATTATACGAGTAAAGGGCTAGCAGTTGATGATGGTTGTAGCAATGAAGACGATAGAGGAAGTCTAGCCAGACGATATAGAGAGCTGCAGCACAATGAACCGTAGCAGTGACTAGCAATAGCAACACAGCATGTCGTTTTTAACGGCGAGAAATCGTCATACGTAAAAGTAACTTTGCCTGTACTCCAGTGGAGTATTACAGGACCATAACTTTTCAAAGTACAGATAAATGACCTAATGTATGATGTCGAAAGTTTCAAGATGTTGTCCGCTTATGTACTGGTATACAGACAAAAGACGCTACGCTATAAAATTTTAATTAATGCAGGAAGAACTTCGGAGGATCAACGCTTAGCGCAGTGATCTGCCGTTAAATGTCAACGTCAACATACGTACGTATAGCACGTAAATAGGATGACCAATTATTTCATGGTTCAAATGGCTCTGAGCACTATGGGACTGAACATCTGTGGTCATCAGTCCCCTAGACTTAGAACTGCTTAAACCTAATTAACCTAAGAACATCACACACATCCATGCCCGAGGCAGGATTCGAACCTGCGACCGTAGCAGCAGCGCGGATAAGGACTGAAGCGCCTAGAACCGCTCGGCCCCAGCAGCCGGCCACACTTTAGCAAATAATAATCAAGTACGAATCAATAAGTAATACGCAGTGGCACCTTACAACTTAAAGACGTAACACTCATATAGGAATTTAACACTTTCTCATGTTCACATTTATGTATGATAGCGTGTCCAACTGATGATTAGTTCACAACAGCGTAAACTAACTAATATTGGGAAAATTTATTGCCATACTGCTCGGCATATATGAGGTTTCAGATAGTTTATACGTAGGTTGGAACTTAAATAGTGGCAACACTGCTGTGGAGACACTATGCAATGGAGTTTACTATTGTCGCTGATCATACACGTTGTTGACATACCTACCTTACCTCCGAGCAAATGGCCTCCCCGTCCCACGTCACCGGCGTGCGCACAATCGAGGGAAAACTTGTGAGCAAGCAGTCTAATGTAACGGTGTCACTATGTTTTCGAAACAGGAGAAACTGAGTTGGACCAAGATTGATAATGCCAGAGGTCGTACAGCACGACAGTCTTATCAAAGTCTTCAAGAGGCGTGTGGGGAATCGGCATTGCCGTACAGAACAGTGGCACGTTGGGTAAAAGCCTTCAACGAAGGTCGGCAAACTGTGGCAGACATACAGCGGGTAGGTCGTCCTAGCGTCTCTGAAGAAGACGTGCATGTTGTTGCCGCGTTAGTGGACAGTGATCGACGCCATATGAGCTCGCCCACGAAACCGGATTAGCGCATACGACTGTGCTTCGCATCCTGAAGGAACGCCTGCGCATGCGAAAAATTGCATCACGATGGGTTCCGCATGACTTGACGGAAATGCAGGGATGGATGCGTCATGACGATGCTCAGACCCTCTTGGGGCGCTATGAGCGCGAAGGAGAGGCTTTCTTACGCCGTATCGTAACACTGGATGAGACATGGGCCATATCGTAAGAGCCAAAACTGAAACACCAATCCAAAGATAACGTCAGTATGGGTGCCGCGAAAGTCGAAAGTGCGTCAGAGCCCCAGTATGGTGAAAGTTATGGTAATTCTCGTGTACGACTGCGACGGTGTTACCCTAACGCATAAAGTTCCTCTACGGCAGACCGTCAATGCACAGTATTACTGTTGGTTTTTGGAGCATACATGCGACCAACTTTGCGAAAGAAGCGGCGACACTTTCTGCGCAAACCACCCATCATTTTGCAGGACAATGCACGGGTGCATACAGCACAAGCTGTGGCTGCTCTGTTCGGCCGATGGGACTGGGAAGTACTGTACCATCCACCATACTCCCCGGACTTAAGTCTTTGTGAATTTGATTTAATTCCGAAGATCAAGGAACAACTCCGTGGCATTCACTTCAGAACTGTTAAAGAGATTCGACAGGCAGTAGACCGCTCCATTCACACCATCAACAGAAAAGGTTCTGCTAACGGTATACTACGTCTCCCACATCGCTGGCAACAGGCTCTACACAACACTGGTGACTACTTTGAAGAACAGTAACACGTGCAAACATGTAACTCTTTTGTATCGGTTGTGATTAAATAGGTGCCACTGTTTAAGTTCCAACCCTTGTGTAATGGTAAGCCAGAGATTTAGGAACCTTATTTTAAATTGTAAGACATTTCCAGGGGCAGATATGGACTCTGACCATAATCTATTGCTTATGAACTGTAGATTAAAACTGAAGAAACTGCAAATAGGTCGGAACTTCAGGAACCAGAGATTGTGGAGAGTTTCATAGAGAGCATTAGGGAATGACTGGCAAGAACAGAGGCAAGAAATACAGTAGAAGAAGAATGGCTAGATCTGAGAGATGAAATAGTGAAGGCAGCAGAGGATAAGTAGGTAAAAAGGCGAGGGCTAGTAGAAATCTTTGGTTAACAGAAGGAATATTGAATTTAATTGATGAAAGGAGAAAATATAAAAATGCACAAAATGAAGCATAAAAAAGGAATACAAACGTTTCAAAAATGAGATCGATAGGAAGTGCAAAGAAGCTAAGTAGGGATGGCTAGAGAACAAACGTAAGACTGTAGAGGCTTGTATCACTAGGGGTAAGATAGATACTGTCTACAGGAAAATTAAAGAGACTTTTGGAGGAAAGAGAACCACTTGTATGAACATCAAGAGTTGAGATGGAAACCCAGTTCTAAGCAAATAAGGGAAAGCAAAAAGGTGGATGGAGTATATAGAGGGTCTATACATGAACGATGTACTTGAGGACAATATTTTGGAAATGTAAGAGGACGTAGATGAAGATGAAATTGGAGATATGATACTGCTTGAAGAGTTTGACAGAGCACTAAAAGACCTAAGCCGAAACAAGGCCCCGGGAGTAAACTACATACCATTAGAACTACTGATAGCGTTGGGAGAGCCAGCCCTAACAAAACTCTACCATCTGATGAGCAAGATGTATGAGACAGGCGAAATACCCTGAAACTTCAAGAAGAATATAGTAATTCCAATGGCAATGATAGCAAGTTTTGACAGGTGTGAAAATTACGAACTATTCAGCTTAATAAGTCACGGATGGAAAATACTAACACGAATTCTTTACAGACGAATGGAAAACTTGGTAGAAGCCGACCTCATGGAAGATCAGTTTGGATTCCGTAGAAATGTTGGAACACGTAAGGCAATACTGACCCTACGACTTATCTTACAAGATAGGTTAAGAAAAGCAAACCTACGTTCCTAGCATTTGTAGACTTAGAGAAAGCTTTTGACAATGCTGACTGGAATACTCTCAAATTCTGAAGGTGGTAGGGCTAAAAAACAAGGAGAGAAAGGCTATTTACAATTTGTATAGAAACTAGATGGCAGTAATAAGAGTATGTACAGTCGCAATGAGGCACGCCACCGGAAGGCCACATGGTGCTACCGAGAGGGTAGGCCATCGTGTTTGGCGTATGGCTCTGGCGCGTAGTACTGCATCTGCAGGAGCACTTTGAGCAGCAGTTGGCACCACAGTGACACAACGAACATTTACAAATCGGTTACTTCAAGGACAGCTACGAGCCAGACACCCTGTAGCATGTATTCCACTGATCCCAAACCAAGGTCATTTGTAACTTCATAAGTGTCAACAGAGAGCTCATTGGAGGTAAGGGTGGAGGTCTGTTACATTCTCGGATGAGAATCGTTTTTACCTCCGTGCCAGTGAGGTCCGTGTGTTGATTAGGAGGAGGCCAATTGAGGGCCTGTAGCAAACCTGTCTGCATGCTACACACACTGGACCTACACCAAGAGTTAAGCTCTGGGGTTCGATTTCGTATGACAGCAGGAGGACTCTCCTGGTTATCTCACGCACCCTGACTGCAAAATTGTTCGTTAGTCTCACCGGTTCGACCTGTTGTGCTACCATTCATGAACAGAAATACAGTGGTGGTTTTCCAACAGGATAACGCTCGACCACATACCGAAAAATGCTCTACAGCAGCGCTTCACAACCTTTTCAGCTGGCGGACCCCTTCTACAGCCGAAAATACATGGCGGACCCGTAGTCAGTCAAGAGCATAGTAACTTTAAATTTCAGAGTGAAACCCATGGGAACTGAACTGAAAGCTTCTTAATACAAGTGCCATGTTTCCAATGACAACCCCCCCCTCCCCCCGAAGTATCAATAGTCTTTGGAGCTTCTTGTGATTGTTCTTCATTTGGTCGTCCTCCCACCTCATTCATTTCAACTGGAAACTTCCCTTGTTGTGAAGGCGATGGAGAAACCGCACCCTTCTTCAATGATCCCGACTTCAGCCACGGATCCATGTTAGAAGTAATGAACTGATCAAAAATCGACTTATGAAATAGGTAGTAGTGCACTGACAAACAAGTTTAACATTTAACGATGCCTGGGGCCCCATACGTGCCAGCGAGCGCCGAGATTAGTCGACAAAGCTCGCTCCGCGCATGCGTAAAAGGTTTCAGTGCATCTAGCGTCGTGAGCCGGGGCACAAACGACCCCCGTATTGTTGCGAAACAGTCTATCAGAGAAGCCGCATTCTCTGGCACTAAACTGTGTATGCCTTCTCACTTAGGAACCGCAAAGGCTGCTTGGGGATACGACCTGAAGTAAAAGTACACGTTTTTCACACGAAAAAAAGTGATGAATTTGATTTTCATATCTTTATTCAATAATTTTACTCATTATTTTACACGATTTGTTGAAAGGTGGCTGCGGACCCCCTAGAAAGAGACGGCGGACCCTTAAGGGCGCGCACCACAGGTTGGGAAGCCCTGCTCTACAGATTGCCAAAATCTTGCTTTGGCCTGCTTGATTACGAAATCTGTCTCCAATCGATCACAAATTGGACATCAACTGACGACAAATCCAACGTCATCCACAAACAGCATTAGCCGTCCCTGTACTGACCGAACAAATGCAACAGACATGAAAATTCATCCCAGAAACTGATATCCGTGAATGGTACAACATAAAGCCTGCACGTATGCGTGCTTGCATTCAACATTCTGGCAGTTACACCGCTTATTAATGTACCAGCATTCCACTTTTGAAATGTCTTATCTGGCGCTTACATTAACCTGTGCTGTTGCAATATTAATCACTTAAATGTACTGCCTAGGCAAATTTATTCCCTACGATAATGCTGGAAGCTGAAGAAATGAATTAAAGTCTATGCCACGACCAGGACTCGAGCCCCGCTCTTCTTGCTTACTTGCCAGAAATGCTGACCATTACACATCCGCAGCACTATGATGAACATTGCTGCACGAACTACCCAAAACGAATGTCACTATTACCAGGGCCCTCCGGGAGTGGAATAGCACCCTAGCGTTGGATGTAGTGGGGAAGTCCTGTACTGCATGTTATCGTATAGATCTTATGATTAAATTTATGCCCAAAATTTCATTACTCTACATTAATTAGTTGTTGACGTTGCGCCGGCCGGTGTGGCAGAGCAGTTCTAGGCGCTACATTCTGGAACCGCGCGACCGCTACGGTCGCAGGTTCGAATCCTGCCTCGGGCATGGATGTGTGTAATGTCCTTAGGTTAGTTAGGTTTAAGTAGTTCTAAGTTCTAGGGGACTGATGACCTCAGATGTTAGGGCCCATAGTGCTCAGAGCCATTTGAACCATTTTTGTTGATGTTGCGATTTTTTTCCGTCTGTGTATGAGAGGTTAAAGTCAAAGGCTGCGAATGGGCTTTTCGTGAATCATACTGCTGTACAGAGAGAAGTCGCAAGGCTACTAAATTTCAGCGAAACGCAAGAAGACCTGCAGGGAATCGACGTTTGATGCAGCTAATGGCAACTGACTCCCACCATAAATAGATGTAAAGTAATATTCATAAATAGGTTGAAAGACCCATTGTGGACTACACCATTGCAGAACAATCACTGGTAGCAGTCTCGTACATAAAATATCTAGGAGTATGTGTATGGAGAGATCTGAACTCGACTGATAACATTAATCGAAGATAAGGCTGTGCTGGTGTACGCCTTCGCCGGCACACCGGTCGGCACTAGGAAACATTGTCTAGCAGGCGCTGAACGAAGCGCGCCTATGACGGAAGAAGACCAAGACAACGCGCCCCACCGATGGTGCCCTCTCGGTAGCGTGCATACAGGCTGCCGCCGCTGACCGAGCTGTCTCAATCTCTGATGCTCTGTACCTCGGTACATCGCATCAGAACCCAATTCACATTGCACCTCAGTACGTCGCACTGTGCTCCACAGTGATCGTCGGTCGTCGCCTCGCACCTTAGCTAGCTGTAAGGGAACGATAGTCGTTGTTGTATATGGTTGTGATATAGGCACGGACAAGATTCAGATATTAGTACATGTTATTTGATTACTGTTAACCACAGAAGTTCAGGACGGACATCATTGAAGTTAAGTACTCAATTGGTTCCTGTAATAAAGTGTATTTTAACCATGTGTGCATATTGCGTTGTAGTGAGAGGAAACCGGCCACCCACATATCATACCACCCTCTCATCATACAGCAAGAAACCTCAAATACATTACAAGAGGGCAGAGCCTCGAGAAAGGCAGATACGAGGTTGAAATTCACTGGAAGAATTCTAAGGAAATGTAGTTAATCCAAACCCAAAACCTTCGTTCGACCTGTGCTTGAATACTGTCCGTCATTCTGGGATCCCTTGCAGACGATATGGAGAGAAGATCCAAAGAAGAGCAGCGCGTTTCGTTACGGATTCGTTTAGTAAACACGAAAGCGTCACGGAGGTGCCTACCCAGCACCAGTGACAGACAGTGCAACAGACGCGTTCTGCATCAGAGTGTGGTCTACTTTTGAGGTTCGGAGAGCGTATGTTCCTGGAGGAGTAAACTATTTATTGATCAACAATTGAAAGAAAACAGCCCTAGGTCACTATTTTTAAAGAATTAACCAGGTTTCAGCACTGCTAGGAGTGTCTTCCTCAGAATTTAAATCAAAGAATGATCTACAACATGGTCACAGAATTATGACTAAAGACGTATGATACGGGGTATAAATACAGAATCATCGTGAAAGACTGACGGTACTTATATGTCATTTATAAAATAATGAATATGCCAAAAGGGCATTAGTCACAAAGATCTTTGAGATAAAAAATTGTGATGGCGAGCCACTAAGGGCTGCTCGTTACTTGCGTGGTGCAGGTTGTAAACGGACTGAGGTGCCCGCGTTAACAAATGCGGCCAGGTGAACATGGCACTGCAACGAGGGAGCCATGTAGTAGCCGTAGATACAGTTAGGATACTTCCCATTGAAATACAGGCATAAATGATTATAAATGAACAGTATTTGGTACATAATGGTTCAAATGGCTCTGAGCACTATGGGACTTAACATCTGAGGTCATCAGTCCCCTAGAACTTAGAACTACGTAAACCTAACTAACCGAAGGACATCACACACATCCATGCCCGAGGCAGGATTCGAACCTGCGACCGTAGCGGTCGCGTGGTTCCGGACTGTAGTGCCTAGAATCGCTCGGCCACCCCGACCGGCAGGTACATAATGGAAAGCAATGTTTGTTTGATAGTAGCATACAACATAACATTTTGTCTACATCGAAGCTTATAACACTAAGATAGAACATGAAAACATCATTATGAAAATGTAGATAGGACTGAATGGCAACTTGTAGAAAGCAATATTGACCTGAAATACAGCCAAGAAACATTTGATAATTAGAAAACATAGGACTACCTTAGAAAGAAGAGAACATTTCGACAACCTGCACAAGGAGACCCGAAATCAGATATCGAGTAACGGCTTTATACCGTTGAAAAAATTTTTGTTACCTAGCTGTAGCTGTTCGTCAAGGATGAGGCTATCCTTTCGAGCAAGATGTTTGAAAATCTCTAATTCTTCTTCTAGAATATCTAGTCTACGCCCTTTCTTTTCGTTGTGCAATACGTTGCTATCGCAGATGGCTTTAGTTAATGACCTGTAATTAGAAGATGGTCGGCAAAAGACGAAATTTGGAGGGTAGTGCCATTTTTTCTTAGCAAGTGTTCTTTATATCTCGCAGTGAAGGCACGTCCAGTTTGTCCTACGTAGTAAGAGGAGCAAATATAGCAGACAATTTTGTAGACACCATAATTTTCTAAAGGGGAACGCATAGAATGTAAATTATGAATGAAGTTTTTTTTTTTCAAATTGTTCAAATGGTTCAAATGGCTCTGAGCACTATGGGACTCAACTGCTGAGGTCATTAGTCCCCTAGAAGTTAGAACTAGTTAAACCTAACTAACCTAAGGACATCACAAACATCCATGCCCGAGGCAGGATTCGAACCTGCGACCGTAGCGTTCTTGCGGTTCCAGACTGCAGCGCCTTTAACCGCACGGCCACTTCGGCCGGCATTTTTTCAAATTGTTATTATTATTGATCCCCTCTACGTATGTCTCGCGAAAACGTCATGACAATAAAATTAAAGGAACTCGAACCCTACGATTTACCGGAAATCGTTGCTCCCCACGAAACATTCGTGAGTATAACAGGGACAGAAGTAAGCGACATTAGTTCACAAAGTACTCTCTGCGGCACACCGTACGACGGCTTGCAGAGCGTAGATGCAGCTATAATTCAGTTGCCTGATCGTTCACAAAATACCTTAGGTGCTGCTTTCAGATTCCCTCTCTACACTACCTTGTTTTCACTTTCACAGGCGACAGATTTGGAGATGAACCTAACGGGTCTGCAAAAAATACGCTCAGACAGCGGCTTCCCAGTCGCAAACACCTTCCCGCTCTGGGTTATCAGCGAGCTCGTTGCGTTCTGCTTATCTAATTTTCCCGATAGTGAGCTCGATAAAAGAACTGCTGACATGTTTCAATATCACACAAAGAACGCAAAAAGGATAAACATCCGATAACGCACTTCGGCCGCGTCTGCTGAGAACGTGATACTTCTACTATGGCTCCTTGCATATTGATGTGTAATAGTGCGGCAAGCCGGCGTGAACACACGCTGAGGTGACAAAAGTCATGGCATAGCGATATGCAAATATACTGACGGCGGTAGTATTGCGCACGCGAGGTACAAGAGGGCAGTGCATTGGCGGAGCAGTTATTCGTTTTCGGATGATTCGTAAGCAAAAGTTTCCGACGTTATTATGGACGCACGACGGGAATCAACAGACTTTCAACGAAGAATGGTAGTTGTAGCTAGACGAATGGGACATACCATTTCGGAAATCGTTAGGGAATGCAATATTCTGGGTCCCAAAGCGTTAATAGTGTGCCGAGAATAGTGCATCTCAAGGACTACATCTCATCACGGACAAAGAAGTGGCCCACGGCCTTCACTTAACGACCGACAGCAGCGGTGATTGCGTATAGTTATCAGTGCTAATGCCGGCCGCTGTGGTCGAGCGGTTCTAGGCGCTTCAGTCCGGAACCGCGTTGCTGCTACGGTGGCAGGTTCGAATCCTGCCTCGGGCATGGATGTGTGTGATGTCCTTAGGTTAGTTAGGTATAAGTACACTACTGGCCATTAAAATTGTTACACCAAGAAGAAATGCAGATGATAAACGGGTATTCATTGGACAAATATATTACACTAGAACTGACATGTGATTACATTTTCACGAAATTTGGGTGCATAGATCCTGAGAAATCAGTACCCATAACAACCACCTCTCGCCGTAGTAACGGCCTTTATACGCCTGGGCATTGCGTCAAACAGAGCTTGGATGGCGTGTACAGGTACAGCAGCCCATGCAGCTTCAACACGATTCCACAGTTCATCAAGAGTAGTGACTGGCGTATTGTGACTAACCAGTTGCTCGGCCACCATTCACCAGACGTTTTCAATTGGTGAGAGATCTGGAGAATGTGCTGGCCAGGGCAGCAGTAGAACATTTTATCTATCCAGAAAGGCCCGTACAGGACCTGCAACATGCGGTTGTGCATTAGCCTGCTGAAATGTAGGGTTTCGCAGGGATCGACTGAAGGGTACAGCCACGGGTCGTAATACATCTGAAATATAACGTCCACTCTTCAAAGTGCCGTCAGTGCGAACAAGAGGTGACCCCATACCATCACGCCGGGGGATACGCCAGTATGGCGATGACGCATACACGCTTCAAATGTGCGTTCACCGCGATGTCGCCAAACACGGATGCGACCGTCATGATGCTGTAAACAGATCCTGGATTCATCCGAAAAAATGACGTTTTGCCATTCGTGCACCCAGGTTCATCGCTGAGTACACCATCGCAGCCGCTCCTGTCTGTGATGCAGCGTCAAGGGTAACCGCAGCCATAGTCTCCGACCCGATAGCCCATGCTGCTGCAAACGTTGTCGAACTGGTTGTTGTCTTGTAAACGTCCCCATCTGTTGACTCACGGATCGAGACGTGGCTGCACAATCCGTTACAGCCATGCGGATAAGATGCCTGTTATCTAGACTGCTAGTATTACGAGGCCGTTGGGATCCAGCACGGCGTCCCGTATTACCCTCCTGAACCCACCGATTCCATATTCTGCTAACAGTGATTGGATCTCGACCAACGAGAGCAGCAATGTCGCAGTACGATAAACCCCAATCGCGATAGGCTACAATCCGACCTTTATCAAAGTCTGAAACGTGATGGTACGCATTTCTCCTCCTTACCCCAGGCATCACAACAACGTTCCACCAGGCAACGCCGGTCAACTGCTCTTTGTGTATGAGAAATCGGTTGGAAACTTTCCTCATGTCAGCAATTTGTAGATGTCGCCACCGGCGCCAACCTTGTGTGAATGTTCTGAAAAGCTAATCATTTGCATATGACAGCATCTACTTCCTGTCGGTTAAATTTAGCGTCTGTAGCAAGTCATCTTCGCGGTGTAGCAATTTTAATGGCCGGTAGTGTAGTTCAAAGTCTAGGGTACTAATGACCTCATATGGTAAGTCTCATAGTTCTTAGAACCATTTGAACCATTCAGTGCTAACACAAGGAACACTGCGAGAAATAACCACAAGAATCAATGTAGGTCGTACGACGAACGTATCCGCTACGGAAGTGCGGCATTAATGGGTGAAGGCAGCGGATGACAGACGTGAGTGCCTTTACTAAAATCACTATATCGCCTGTAGCTCCCCTCCTGGGCTCATGACCATATGGGTTGAACCCCTGACGACTGTAAAACTGACGCCTGGTCAGATGAGTCCAGATTTCAGTTGGTAAGAGCTTACGGTAGGGTTCGAGTGTGGCGCAGACTCAACGAATCCATGGAACCCAGCAGTCAATAAGGCACTGTGCAAGATGGCGATGTCTCCATAATGGCGTGTGCTGTGTTTACATGGAATGAACTGCATCCTGTGGTCCAACTGAACCTATCATTGACTGGAAATGGTGTGTTCGGCTACTTGGAGACCATTTGGATCCATACATGGACTTCATGTTCCCAAACAACGTTGTCATGTCACCGGGCCGCAATTGTTCGCGACTCGTTTGAAGAACGAGTGAATAGGCCGTTCAAAGGGACCCATCGAACATAATCGAGATGTCAGTTCCTGGACAAACCCCTGCACCGGTAATTGTGGATGAGTACAGAGACAGCCTGGCTCAGTATTTCTGCAGGGGAATTCCAAGAACTTGTTCAGCTCATGCCACGTCGTGTTGTTGCACTACACGGGACAGGAGGTGTTCAGACACGATATTAGGCGGTATCCCATGACATCTGTCACCTGGGTGTATAATAAGTCTACTGCTTCAGCGTTAATGTCAGCATGAGAATTCTTCAGGGTAAAAGAAAAAGAAAATTATTATTTGTAAGTTTCATGTCCTTTGCGTCTGTCCCTCATTAAGTTATTTGTTACCAGGAGTTCTTGGTGGTGAAGTGCTGTTGGAGTAGAATGGATACATCGTTGTTGTTCATAAAAAATTGAAAGTGCACTAAAAGTTCATTTAGAAAACTTTGAAAGAACAGACACTCTATGATAAATAAACCATCTTGAACTGAGAACAATCCTCAAGTAAATGTGTACTGATACACCATCATTACTCTACCACGCAAACATTTGGGGTTACACTCGTATGGCACAAGACGTTCCCGGAGGGAGTCCACGGGGAGCCGAACGGCACAATAACCCAGGGTTATGGTGTGGGGCGGCGGTGGGGTGGGTAGACTGCTGTGGGCTGTTGTGGGGTTATGAACCACTGAGGGCTACCGCGGGACGAAGCCTCTCCGTCGTTTCTAGGTCCCGGTTTAATACACAAAACACAAATGTGGACTGAAGTCAAATTTTCGGCCTGACGACATCCAGGTATTTTGCAGGCCGTAGAGCGCTGGATTGCGGGACTGTGAGGATATCCATAATACCTGGCTGAAGGGATACATTGGCAAACGTAGGAGGATGATTGGTTAGTTTACCCCGTCTAGGATAAATCGAGTCAGATTTGCCATATACGCCACAGAACAGCAAATCAAAGCTCTACGGAATATATGTGGAATTTGCAGAACAAAACACTCCTTTCTGATGTGTAGTGAACAAAGAGTTAGCAAGCACGAAGAGCTATTTTTCTGTGTAGTATTCACTGAACAAGTACTTAAATACCTTTCGGTTTAGTCTGTATTACCAATTGCAAAGCCAATAGATAAGTTAGTGCACAGTGGTTTAAACTATTCAGCGGCCTAAGTGAAGTTCGTTGACTGACAATGCAGCTCAACCTCACTGCCCCTCTAAGTGCTAAGAATATCCTCTGGGAATCAACAGAGTTGACAAAACGATCCGCGCCAATAAGACATAAGAAAGTAACAATAAGTAATTTCACTAATGCTTGGAGTAAGTAAGGTCACGGATCCTATAAAAAAACTGAACTCCTTAAATTGACATCATACTAATTTTACATGTACTCCTGGAACAAAATGGTTGGGATTTTACACGCAACAGAGACACAAGCTCAGCCGTTATGCTACCTCTACAGAACACAACAAGCCTATTCGAAAACGTAATTCAAAATGTTAAAGTCCATCACCAATTAAAAGAAAGCCATGAAATGGATTTGTTGTAATAACTGGAAATGACTTTGTCAGTTTAGCAAATAAAGACAGAATACTAAATGAAACACGTAGAAGAGACTCAGTGATTCTTTCGAATATTTTTATGTTGCGCAAAAAACACATCTGAAAAAAGTATCCATATAGCTGTTATTATTACTAAAAGTGTTCTTTACGCTTAGCAGCTAACAATAGTGCATTGCTGACGCAATGTAACAATAGATATCCGTGTCTCGATTATTTATATTCCTTTTCTCTGAAGTATATCTTATCTACTCACATACAAAAAAAGATTGTATCACTCCGGTTCCCAGAACTGAAAACAGACGTTGACTAACGATATTGTATCACAGCCACAGTCCGTTTTACTGTTCAGAGACGTCACTAAACCCGCCCAAATATGTAAACAACCGTGCATGAGCAGCGCCTATTAGACGGAGGGGATCAGACAACCGATCAGTTCCAATCATTCCACCAGCGAGGAGGTACACGGCTCGTGTTGTCTGTTGTTCAGCCATGCCTAGACAGTCAACACCGCTGTTCGATCGCGTCCGCATAGTTACTTTGTGCCAGGAAGGGCTCTCAACAAGGGAAGCGTCCAGGCGTCTCGGAGTGAACCTAAGCGATGTTGTTCAGACGTGAAGGAGATACAGAGAGACAGGAACTGTCGATGACATGACTCGCTCAGGCTGCCCAGGGGCTACTACTTGAGTGGATGACCGCTACCTACGGATTATGGCTCGGAGGAAAACTTACAGCAACGCCACCATGTTGAATAATGCTTTTCGTGCAGCCATAGGATGTCGTGTTACGACTCAAACTAAGCTTTATAGGCTGCATGATGCGCAACTTCACTCCCGACGTCCATTGCGAGGTCCATCTTTGCAGCCACAACATCATGCAGCGCGGTACAGATGGGCCCAACAACGTGCCGAATGGACCACTCAGGATTGGGATCACGTACTCTTCACCGATGAGTGTCGCATATGCCTTCAACCAGACAACCGTCGGAGACGTGTTTGGAGGCAACCCAGTCAGGCTGAACGCCTTAGACACACTGTCCAGCGAGTGCAGCAAGGTGGGGGTTCCCTGCTGTTTTGGGGTGGCATTATGCGGGACGGACGTACGCCACTGGTGATCATGGAAGGCGCCGCAACGGCTGTACGATACGTGAATGCCATCCTCCGACCGATAGTGCAACAATATCGGCAGCATACTGGGGAGGCATTCGTCTTCAAGGACGACATTTCGCGCTCCCGTCGTGCACATCTTGTGAATGACTTCCTTCAGGATAACGACATCGCTCGACTAGAGTGGCGAGTATGTTCTCCTGACATGAACCCTATCGAGCATACCTGGGATAGATGGAAAAGGGCTGTTTAGGGACGACTTGACCCACCAACCACTCTGAGTTATCTACGCTGCACTGCCGTTGAGGGGTGGGACAATCTGGACCAATAGTGCCTTGATGAATTTGTGGATAGTATGCCACGACTAATGTAGGCACGCATCAATGCAAGAGGACGTGCTACTGGGTATTAGCGGTCCCAGTGTGTACGGTAATGTGGGCCACCATCTCTGAAGGTCTCGCTGTATGGTGATACAACACGCAATGTATGGTTCTCATGAGCAATACAAAGGACGGAAATGATGTTTATGTTGATCTTTATTCCAATTTTCTATACAGATTCCGGAACTCTCGGTACCGAGGTTGGTTCAAATGTCTCTGAGCACTATGTGACTTAACTTCTGAGGTCATCAGTTCCTTAGAACTTAGAACTACTTAAACCTAATTAACCTAAGGACATCACACACATCCATGCCCGAGGCAGGATTCGAACCTGCGACTGTAGCGGTCACGCAGTTACAGACTATAGTGCCAGGAACCTCTCGGCCACCCCGGCCGGCTTGGAACCGAGGTGATGTAAATCCTTTTTGATGTGTGTATTTTTTTATGTTCCCGTTTTCGATGGGCTCAAGTATTCTGCTTGCGTGTTGTAACATAAACGGATACCAGTGCTCAAAATTCGAAAAGGAAAACTTCTCTTGTCTTTCTCTGTATCCGTAGAACAGGCAACGTCAGTGAACATACAGATATGGACATTCACTTGCAGTAAAGTTTACATACTGACGAAGCAGTTGACAGAGGGCATCACGTTTACACCGTCTCGCGAAAACTGGGTTTTCAGACACACGCGATGCGCGTCAACTGCATTCTTGGTCTGGCTCTTGTCTTCAGCACGTGCATGTGAACAACGCGTGATCTGTTTTTGTCCTGTATAAATGTTATTTCTCATCTCGGACTGTATTTTGATTTTATGCTGTAAATATAGTGTGATAATTGCCATGAAAATTTGTTCCAACGTAAATGAATTAAGAATAAATAGGAAAAAGTGTTTCAGTCACATCTGACTTTGCGTAACGAATTGGAAATAGGAATAAACAATAAGTAATCATTGCATTCTTTGTAATTATTTCTTCCCTTTGTTAAAAATGTAATGCAAGTATGGTGAATTCTAACACCTAAAATGCGCTTAACTTTGGTTAAAGTTCGACTTTATGACTTATTGATAAGGGAGAGACCATTAACAATCCAGCAGCATTCTACGTTGCGTATTTAAGATGAATGATGCTGTAGTATAGCAACAGCAAGTGTTGCAATACTAAGAAGAAAGCATTTCATGTGCTCCTCTTTGTTGCAGTCTACAGTCGCCCTGTTACTGTGAAGGAATTCTGCTCCAACTATCGTTTTCCCAAATTCCCTGTTTGAACCGAAACGTGGTTTTTGTTTTTCTGTGTGGTCTCCTGGTCAGCCGTCGATGAGACAGTGGAGAGAGTGTCTAGGGAAGATGGTTGGACGACGTGCACCAGGCGAGAAGGAAACTTGTGACATTCGCAGCTGCGGATGGCGTCGTGTAGAATACGACTCGTATTCACGAACAGATGCTGCCTTTCAAATCACTTACCGGATGAGTTGTCACCCGCCACATGCGTTAGGCAACTGTGTACCAGTCACAAGGTCTCGTTTCGCAATTACGCCGCATCCACTTGTCAATACTGTGAAGTGAACTCCACGATCGACTGAGGGATCAGTGGAATGGTGAGCGACTGCGCTGTCATCCAGTCCTCACTGCACAGCCTCATGGAGAATCAGGTGGTGAGCACGCTTTCCAGTAAAATCGACCTCCCCGCACTAAGTTATTACTGGTACTCATTGCTCACGAATCTCCCAAGCATGAAAAATCCCTGAAACCTCTATGAGTCGAACCTACCCTGACATTTTAATCTTTTGTAATTTTTTTAATTTAGCCATTTACTTGTTCCATAGATGAAATTCGCGATAAATCTTATTACATGGAACGTTTAGCAGAAAAAAGCATAGGATACTTATGTACACAAAAAAATAAACAAAAATAATACTTAGGGGGCGACGTGCTGGTCATTTAAAGAGTTTTCATTGATTTTTTTTTTACTAATTATTTCTACTCAAGAACTCCTCTACGGTATAGAAAAATTTGTCAGGAAGAAACATCTTTAATTGTCATTTGAAGACACTTAGGCTATCTGTCAGACATTTCATTTTCATTGGCAATTGTCAAAAAGTTTTGTAGCTGTATATGTCACCCCTATCCGTGTCAAAGTAAGCCGTAGCATGGGAGTAACAGAGATGACCTTTCCTCCTGGTGTTGATCTTTCTGACTATCACTGCTACTCTCAAACTTAGATGAATGTTTGACAAAAAATTTCGTAACTGAATAACTGTGATGCTGTGGTTAATAGTATATAATTTGGGATGTGAGGTCGTGGTCCAAGAAACTCTTTTGTTCCTGACGTTTCGTCCAGGACTGCGCTGGACATCCTCAGAGGCGCTCCTCCGCTGGGTCTTGCCGACCGACCGGTCGGACGTCCGAGAGCGACATACACAAGGAGCGCCTCTGAGGATGCCCAGCGCAGTCCTGGACGAAACGTCAGGAACAGAAGAGTTTCTTGGACCACGACCTCAAATCTCGATAGGTTTACCAGCAGCTCTTTCATCCGGTCGTGAAAGCCTTCATTCTATGTGGCTAATATTCCCACTCGATTAAGCTGCTTTAAGATAAAATTGCAACATGTACATGTGCAAACTACACGCCTATATATAATTAATTTCTTCTGTGATATGGATACTTTTTGCGAAGATTATTATCCTATAACACATTAATGAATGAAAATATGCAAAGTATGTTAACGCACTAACTTCTGTAACCGCAAAGTTGGGTACTATTCTTATGGCAACAGTACCCGAACCGAAATGTTTTAGCAGGTCTACTACACAGTTTTTCCCGTTTAACTTTTCATCACTGTGCACACTTAGAATTTTCTGCCCTGTTTATTACTTCTAGGTGATCCAGTTTATTAATAGGAGGTAGAATGCATATGACAGTACAAAACACGATGAACTTTGTTTTTTCAAAGTTTCAGGCTAGACCATTTGTGCAAAAAATTTAGCAACTTCGACAAAAAAACAGCTTACTATATTCTCTGTTGATGTTTCTTTGCCGTGCTTCACAAAAATTCTTGCATCACCTGCAGACAGGACTAATTCTGTCTGATCCAAATAAAATGGTAGATAACTAACTAAAGCAAGAACCGCAGCAGGCCAATGTTGAACCCTTTGCGTTTTTCATCAGACTCCACGAAGGTGTACCTATGTCCAAATACCTTCGCCGATTGGTAAAGACTGCAATGCATGTTGTTACAGGGCCTGGAAAAACACCCTGAATTGGTTTCCTGAGCACATAGCTCAAAAATATATTTTAAACTTCGTTTTTGCTTACGGTTCATTGCTGTATGTCCGTGCTGTACAATAGTCCTCGTTCCCATGAGACTGTCATCTCTTAATATATTCCTGCGACGTCTGCCGATTGCTCCAGCAAAAGGAAAAAAAATTATGGGAAATATTCCCCTTCATCGTATAAGCAGGAATAATCACCGACTCATAAACCGTTTTGAGATCGTTACTTAAATTGAAGCAAATGAGCAAGTAAATACATTCAGGGCCTAGGAGATCAGTATCTCATTGCGGCAGTAAATACAGTGTAAAGGCAAATCGAATAGCGAAAGATATAGATAGGAGCAGAAGATTATGTGGGCATAAAACTACTGTACACAGATATACTCTTGAAAATAAGGTCAACAATCGATATTACAGAGCCAGTAATAATGAAATGAGAGTCAAACAATGAGAGGTAAATGCTATGCAAGTTAACAGTCATTCACACCACGGCAGCCATGGTTTGAAAAGTTCGGATAATCAACAAAAATTATAAGGGTCTATTGTGAGAATGAATCTCACTCATATATCTTTTCCTGCCTACTTACATATAATCGCCGTATTGGGCATAGCCTACAGTCAATGTGATGATGTAACAGATCACATCCTCTTTCAGTCCAGGAGTTGAGTCAGTTTTCAAAGCAGCTCTCAACACTTATAAAGGAAACTCCCCATCGCACCCCCCGCAGATTTAGTGATAAGAGGGTGCAGTGGACAGCCAGTCAAAAACTGTGAAAAAAAAAGTAAAACAGAAACAGTGAACGGTACAGGTACAAGAAGTGCAATACGGAACTGCCGGTAAGAGAAATGGCGTCGTGGTTAAGTGGTTACGGTATTGGACTGCTAAGCAGGCAAGAGGTGTTCAAATCACCATCGTACCACTTTCATTTCCGCTGTTCGCTTTATTCAAATTTATGTCTGTGTCGTAGTGTAACATACATTTGCAACCGCTAATTGTAAGGTAGGGACCCATAATGAAACTTGATTCTGCACAAGTACCATATTAACAGCCGAAACGAAGTGGCTGTCGAATGGGAACCGCAAAAGTTTGATAACAAGGCGACAAGTCATCCGGATCCCCCACCGGAAAACACCTCCAGTGCGTCATACACGGCATTAGTGACACAGTACGTGTGTCATATGGTAGGAATCTCTTATCGACGCCCCTAATTTCTACGATTAGTAAGTGAGTGAGATATGCCTCCTTGCCCGATATACGTGGTCGTATAAATGTGAAATTGATCATTCACAAGGAAATGATAAAAACATAATAGTTTGTCACATAAGCTGCAACAAATGAACGCAACAATTTCACAACCACGCAGTTTCTCTGTGCTCTGTCAAAACATATGTTTTGAACTATTTTGAACTTGCGTTCCATTTTGGAAGTCTTGACTGTTAAATTCCTTTGTCGTAACATGTCACATCCGTTTGTTTGTTGTTTTCACTTCTGGGAGACGTCTATGTGGTATCTCGCCTTCTCTCATTATTCATCACATTTACCTGCGACGGTAACGTATCCTTGCTACATATTCGATAACCACGACTGCAGAAAGGGAACAAATATTCCTATGACCGGACGGACAGGCTATAATGTCGTGAAAAAAAGAAATAAATGGTACGCGGGAGTTTTCAAAACTCGCACGCTTGGCAGTCCAACACCATACCACTTACCCACGACGTCGCTGTAGTTTCAATCTGCTATTTATCGCACTTCTTGTTCTTCGATCGTTCGCTGTCTCTATTTTGCTTTCTTTTTCTCACAGTTCAGTACAAGTCCATTATAATTATCTGAGCTGTTAATGTGTGCCCAACTAAATCAGTCTTTGCTGGGTTAGCTCGTTTTTGGTCAATATGGAAGGGCAGACTTGTGCTTTTTAGGGATTTGGCTTAAGGAAATTTTCCTTGTAGTATTGTGACATGGTGCTCGAAGCGTTTTCCAGGGGCTTTTTCTACCTCATCCATGCTCTTTCGCTTAGTTGTGACGGTCGGATCGTGTTACAGCAAGTGGGTCGTGTAGCAGGGTTTTTTTTATGATTGGTATACGGGCCGAAGAGGAATGGAGCCAGAACTCTGGGCGACTCCATTTTTGTGCTGGTGCCACCGCCTCTCTCTCTCTCTCTCTCTCTCTCTCTCTCTCTGCCCTCCAGCACGACAAAAAACATGCGGATTGAAGCAGCGAACGAAAATTTATATCAAATCTGGGATGCGAACCCGTATCTCCTGCTCATTACGCAGATGCGCTTAACCTGTGCGCTACCCCGACACAGTCGCTTCAGTCTATATATCACACTTTTGGGGCTTGAGAAGGTGTGTGAAACCATATATAGTTGCATTTGATTAAAGAACATTCTGTTTGCATCAGTGATTTTATAATTTTTCACAAGCAGTTAATGAAAACACTTAGTTAATTATACTGACACATTCTTAGAAGTACATATTCAGCACTAACATCGATCGCATTCGATGATTTTTCTTATTCTACACCCTTCCCACTCCCACGTCCTTTCCTAGCAGTGCTAGGTTTGTTTCACCACGCACAGTTATTGTTCTCCTTTGTAGGGAACTATATGTGCGCCAAGTTTGGTTGAAATTTCTCCATAATTCTAGAGAAAGGCTTTCATATCATCCTGCTTTCTCTCTGCTACCCCAGTTCGATCCAAGAACTGACAGTGTGGCGTACACCCAAAAATTTCACTTTTCTTTTCTTTTTTGTTTTAAAATAGTAAGTCATGTGTGTAGCAACTTGGGCTGAATACTGACTTAGCATGTGGCTAGCGCTGTAATGTGTAATTTGACGAATATATTTTGTATGTTAACGGCTCCCATGAATTTTGTGTCTTTTAATTCTTTGTTTCCCACTAGGAGTTTGACGAAGATTTCATGTTATCATAGGCAGACTGTCATGTGCTATCCGGGCTCGTATTTTGATTGTGATTAGGAGGCGTATTAGTAATGATGCATGATTTGGATCGGGTGAACATCTGCCGTTTCACCCAAGGTTTTACTGGAGATGACATGATTTTATTCGCACATGTACCTTGGAATTCTTGGAGCGTGAAGTATTTAACCTAAATTATCCTAAGGACAAACACACACACCCATGCCCGAGGGAGGACTCGAACCTCTGCCTGGACCAGCCACATGGACCATGACTGCAGCGCCCGTGACCGCTCGGCTAATCCCGCGCGGCTAAACAATAAACAGCTACTGGGGATTTGGACTCACACTCAATTTAATATAGACTGTTTTACTACCTCTGATTTTCAATTGTTTGGTCGTCCTTCATATTATGTATAACTTAATAAACACCAAGCAGAAAGAAGGAAGAAAGCCTGATTAGATCTTAACGTCCCACAGAGGTAATTAGAAACGGAGTTCAAACTCTGATTGTGAATAATAGAAGGAAATTGGTCGTGCATTTCTAAGGAACCATCTTGCCATCTATCTTAAATAGTTACGGGAAATCAAGGGGAACATAGATCTGGATGGTCGGACGAGTATATGGCTCGGCGTTCTTGCGTAAAAAGTGCCTTACTACGGTGCCACCAGACCCGTTGAACAAGTGAGGTCGTGGATCTCAATAGACATACAGTATTAGAAGAGATTTTGACTGCCTTTAGGAAATGGACTATGCTCAGATTTTTAATACACACCACTCTAACTGCCGCACAGTAAACAAAGTCTCTCAAAGTTTTGGGATGTGCATGTTGAAGGGACATACATAAGTAGGCTTCTGCGGCCTGTGACAGTCCTGTTAACATCCTTCTGGGTGTACTGTAGCGTCTTCTAAAAAAGTACTACAGGAAAGATGCTGCAACAGGGCCGACACGTTCAACATTTAAGAACTTTAACATATTATCTTATAAGATGACTTGGCTGTACATTTCTGAGGAGCATTCAAGAGAATTTAAATAGAAGCAATCAAAAAATGGAGAGATCAAACCACGTTGAGAATGGAAAGGGTAATTTGATGCAGTTACCTTATTTCCCCCCCCCCTCCCCCCATGAACCATGGACCTTGCCGTTGGTAGGGAGGCTTGCGTGCCTCAATGATACAGATAGCCGTACCGTAGGTGCAACCACAACGGAGGAGTATCTGTTGAGAGGCCAGACAAACACGTGTGGTTCCTGAAGAGGGGCAGCAGCCTTTTCAGTAGTTGCAGGGGCAACAGTGTGGATGATTGACTGATCTGGCCTTGTAACACCAACCAAAACGGCCTTGCTGTTGTGGTACTGCGAACGGCTGAATGCAAGGGGAAACTACAGCCGTAATTTTTCCCAAGGGCATGCAGCTTTACTGTATGGTTAAATGATGATGGCGTCCTCTTGAGTAAAATATTCCGGAGGTAAAACAGTCCCCCATTCGGATCTCCGGGCGGGAACTACTCAAGAGGACGTCGTTATCAGGAGAAAGAAAACTGGCGTTCTACGGATCGGAGCGCGGAATGTCAGATCCCTTAATCGGGCAGGTAGGTTAGAAAATTTAAAAAGGGAAATGGATAGGTTAAAGTTAGATATAGTGGGAATTAGTGAAGTTCGGTGGCAGGGGGAACAAGACTTTTGGTCAGGTGAATACAGGGTTATAAATACAAAATCAAATAGGGGTAATGCAGCAGCAGGTTTAATGATGAAAAAAAATAGGAGGGCGGGTAAGCTACTACAAACACCATAGTGAACGCATTATTGTGGCCAAGATAGACACGAGGCCCACGCCTACTACAGTAGTACAAGTTTATATGCCAACTAGCTCTGCAGATGATGAAGAAATTGATGAAATGTATGATGAGATAAAAGAAATTATTCAGGTAGTGAAGGGAGAGGAAAATTTAACAGTCATGGCTGACTGGAATTCGAGTGTAGGAAAAGGGAGAGAAGGAAACGTAGTAGGTGAATGTGGATTGGGGCTAAGAAATGAAAGAGGAAGCCGCCTGGTAGAATTTTGCACAGAGCACAACTTAATCATAGCTAACACGTGATTTAAGAATCATGATGGTTGTATACATGGAAGAACCCTGGAGATACTGACGGATTTCAGATAGCTTATATAATGGTAAGACAGAGATTTAGGAACCAGGTTTTAAATTGTAAGACATTTCCAGGGGCAGATGTGGACTCTGACCACAATCTATTGGTTATGAACTGTAGATTAGAACTGAAGAAACTGCAAAAAGGTGGGAATTTAAGGAGATGGGACCTGGATAAACTGAAAGAACCAGAGGTTGTACAGAGTTTCAGGGAGAGCATAAGGGAACAATTGACAGGAATGAGGGAAAGAAATACAGTAGAAGAAGAATGGGTAGCTTTGAGGAATGAAATACTGAAGGCAACAGAGGATCAAGTAGGTAAAAAGACGAGGGCTAGTAGAAATCCTTGGGTAACAGACGAGATACTGAATTTAATTGAAAGGAGAAAATATAAAAATGCAGTAAATGAAGCAGGCAAAAAGGAATACAAACGTCTCAAAAATGATATCGACAGGAAGTTCAAAATGGCTAAGCAGACATGGCTAGAGGACAAATGTAAGGATGTATAGGCTGATCTCACTGGAAAATTAAAGACCTTTGGAGAAAAGAGAACCACTTGCATGAATATCAAGAGCTCAGATGGAAACCCAGTTCGAAGCAAAGAAGGGAAAGCAGAAAGGTGGAAGGAGTATATAGAGGGTCTATACAAGGGCGATGTACTTGAGGACAATATTATGGAAATGGAAGAGGATGTAGATGAAGATGAAATGCGAGATATGATTCTGCGTGAAGAGTTTGACAGAGCACTGAAAGACCTGAGTCGAAACAAGGCCCCGGGGGTAGACAACATTCCCTTAGAACTACTGACAGCCTTGGGAGAGCCAATCCTGACAAAACTCTACCATCTAGTGAGAAAGATGAATGAGACAGGTGAAATACCCTCAGACTTCAAGAAGAATATAATAATTCCAATCCCAAAGAAAGCAGGTTTTGACAGATGTGAAAATTACCGAACTATCAGTTTAATGAGTCACAGCTGCAAAATACTAACGCGAATTCTTTACAGACGAATGGAAAAACTGATACAAGCCGACCTCGGGGAAGATCAGTTTGGATTCCGTAGTGGCAATACTGACCCTACGACTTATCTTAGAACAAAGATTAAGGAAAGGGAAACCTACGTTTCTAGCATTTGTAGACATAGAGAAAGCTTTTGACAATGTTGATTGGAATACTCTTTCAAATTCTGAAGGTGGCAAGGGTAAAATACAGGGAGCGAAAGGCTATTTACAATTTGCACAGAAAGCAGATGGCAGTTATAAGCGTCGAGTGTTATGAAAGTGAAGCGGTGGTTGGGAAGGGAGTGAGACAGGGTTGTAGCCTCTCCCCGATGTTATTCAATCTGTATATTGAGCAAGCAATAAAGGAAACAAAAGAAAAGTTTGGAGTAGGTATTAAAATCCATGGTGAAGAACTAAAACTTTGAGGTTCGCCGATGACATTGTAATTCTGTCAGAGACAGCAAAGGACTTGGAAGAGCAGTTGAACGGAATGAACAGTGTCTTGAAAGGAGGGTATAAGATGAACATCAACAAAAACGAAACGAGGATAATGGAATGTAGTCGAATTAAGTCTGGTGATGCTGAGGGAATTAGATTAGGAAATGAGACACCTAAAGTAGTAAAGGAATTTTGCTATTTGGGGAGCAAAATAACTGATGATGGATAAAGTAGAGAGGATATAAAATGTAGACTGGCAATGGCAAGGAAAGCATTTCTGAAGAAGAAAAATTTGTTAACATCGAGTATAGATTTAAATATTAGGAAGTCATTTCTGAAAGTATTTGTATGGAGTGCAGCCATGTATGGAAGTGAAACGTGGGCGATAAATAGTTTAGACAAGAAGAGAATAGAAGCTTTCGAAATGTGGTGCTACAGAAGAATGCTGAAGATTAAATGGGTAGGTCACGTAACTAATGAGGAGGTATCGACATGAATGGATGCAGGTGATCAGACAGGATGCTTACGTACGTGTCACCTGTCAGAGTCGTATCTAGATCTATCAGGAATCGCGTATCACTCCAACTGCACAAGCCGCGCACCATTATAGAGCCTCCACCAGTTTCAACAGTCCCCTGCCGACATGCAGGGCCCATGGATTCATGAGGGTGTCTCCATACCCTTACACAATTTGAAACGAGACTCGTCTGACCAGGCAACATGCTTCCAGTCATCAACAGTCCAAGGCCGGTGTTGATGCTCATACTAGGCGTAAACATTTGTGTCGTGCAGTCTTCAAGGGTGCACCAGTGGACTTTCGGCTTCGAAAGCCCGTACGGATGATGTTATGTTGAATTTTTCGTACGCTCACACTTGGTGATGACCGGGCACTGAAATTTGCAGCAACTTGCGGAAGAGTTGAACTTGTGTCACGTTGAACGATTCTTTTCAGTCATCGTTGCAGGATCTTTTTGCCGCCGCAGCGACGTCGGACATTTGATGCTTTACCGGATTTCTGATATTCACCGTACGCTCGTGAAATGGTCGTACGGAAAATCCCCAATTCATACCCACTTCGGAGATGCTGTGTCCCATCGCTTATGCGCCGCTATAATAGCAGGTCAAACTCACTTAAATCTTGACAACCTACCATTGTAACAGGAGTAACAACTGCGCCACACACTTGTTGTCTTATACCCTATAGGCGTTGCCAACCTCAGCGCCGTGTTCTGCCTGTTTGTATATGTTTGTAATTTGTATATACAGGTCTATAGCAGTTTCTTTGGTGCAGTATTTTAGCTAATTTCTTGCACTAGATATACACTCTCATACATTTTTATTTGTTAAAATAGCGATGTTCTCGGAATATTATATCAAAAAATACCATAGTTGCTCGTCATTAAACTGCACTTTTGCGCAGGGAGCTGTTGGACAACTTCTACTCTGAAACTGGTGGTCTGTGTAGTCCAACACGTTGCATTCTTCTCTCGTTATGATATATCGTAGTCATTGTATTCTAACTTTCCCCTACTAAAGTTAAGGGTCAGGGAGAAAAACGAGTGTTAGAACATGGTTTTGAACTGCTGATTGTCTGTCGATTTTGAATATGTTGTTCGAAATCAGATGCAGGCATCGGAAACAAGGAAAGAGAACGTCACAGATAGTTCCCGTGGTCATTAAAGCTTCTGATTTACCTACAAGCGAGAACTGAAAGAGAATGCTATTGCAGAGCAATGTTTAGGTGCAAAATACCATTACCTGATAATACCGTACGCATCTTTGACAAACCCTATATGACGGCGGGTTATTACCACTGTCATCTCAAACACCGTCTACATTCATAGCGTTCGAATCACGTTCATTTATATTCATAGTCCCTGTGTAGTAATAAATCAGCAGCACTAACGGCCCTGATTGCTGTCGAATTGGTTTGCTGTGGCGCAGAACTTGCCTCATACATTCTGAAAATGTGGATTTGGTCTTACTTCAAAATCGAATCCATTGTATAATGAAACTTAAACTCATCGGTGGGATGTTCGCAGATGATGGTGTACCTGAGAGGATAACGCTAAAGAAGGTCTAGAATCATAATGTTCTCTATCATAAGCGAGGTTGAAATTACTTAATGATTCCGACAGTCTCCACGATAAGTCCTATTGCTCCGTCTTCCACTGAGTTTCTATTGCACTTCGTAACTCCAGTAAACTTATCATACGAAGTTTTAGGCTACATAATTTTGGAAGAAGATGGGGTGGAGAATTCCATAGCACTGGTCTTGGCTTATTTCTGGTACTCCCGTTTCTTTACCGGCTCCAGACTAATATATTCCGATACTGGGACACATCTTTTATATGCACTGCCATTAGTTCGAACCTGAATCAAAAAAGTTAGTCAGGAAAATTAATACGCATCAATGAGTTCTTCCATGCTTATTCAGTCGTTTGTATTAAGGCGACTAGTACATAAATAAGTGTAAAACATCGATTATTTAGCTTTTATTTTTTTAAAAATTCCTTGTAGGTTTCTGAGCAAGAGAAAATTTACTTCGGGGAAATTGTACCGAGGAACGCCCAGAATGAGTGGAATTTAAAAGTGTTTGCACACATTACAGCGCCTCAATGTCACAAACACAGCTGGGTTAAAAAAAGAATTTTCTTCTCACTTGTTTGTTTTATACAATTTTTTAGTGTGTAATATTTCAATGATACAAGAGTATTAGAGAAGTATTTACATGGTATGACTCAAAACACAGCTCAAAGTTTTAACTATATAGGAATGGATACCAAAAACTGTTATGTTAGGACTAAATACTTTGAAAGTAGCTGTGCTGGATGCTCCGTTGTGTTTCAGTGACGCTGCAGTGTCAAAGTTAAAGGTCATGGAATTGATGGGAGTGTCTGGTGAACTACATATGCAAATATCTTTAATTGTCGTTGACTGCAGGAGACTTTGAAGCAGAGAAATCAGTGTTAGAAGCCACCAAAGATGCAAAGTATGAAGAATTTTGAAAAAAAGGGAGAAGAACGCCAGAAACAAGTTCAATATGGGCGTGTGATGCATTAGTGTTATGCAGGTTAGGTAGAGAATCAAGCTTTGAGTTTAACTTGAATTTCCCACCAATTCACTTTTTTGACATTCTGGTACACACTGGTTAAAAGCTATTGAAGGTGAAGGGCTGAAATTTTGTCTACTGTTTTAGAACAAACATAACTAAAACGTACGCTGTTTTTTTGACTTAAATGTGAAAATTAAATACTTTCTCGAAGGAAAACTGTAAGTTAATTTCCGAAATTTCTGATGATCACTACTAAAAATTTGTCGAGCCATAATGAATTATATCGACATCTTTTTAAAAGTCTACTTTAAACACAATAGTGCAAAGATCTTCCAGAAAAAATCTGGCTTTGTTTTTATTTAGAGATACGTGTGCCTATGCTGCACCCAAATAATTAATATGGTTTGTTTCACTTGAATCGAAAAATACAACCGAGAAAAAAGTGTCAGACCAGAATCTGTGGTTCATACATGAATCTGTTCCCAAAAGGTCTGTCAAAATATGGTATGCATCACATGGGCTTACGACTCGTATTCTTTGAGCTACACTATTTACAAAACTGCCAATATTTTCAAGAACTCTCCTTGTGTTCACGAACCAGTCCCCTTAAATGTGAAAGCATAATGTCCCCTATTTAAAGACGGATTACCATCAATAGTATCACTTGTCCACCAACTAACACTTGGGCGACTGCATTCGTGTGCGTGCGTCCCTTCTCTGCTATTGTAACCGACTACACCTGTTAATTGGCTAGCGATGTCGGCTACCGAGACAAATATTTAGAGACAGCAGACCAAGAATTTGTAATGCATGATTACCACTGGCAACTTTGTATACTTACCGAAACAAATCATCCACGTGGAACATCTACACCTAAAGACACAAAAATACTAGTCACTGTTCAGTTATTTCCACAACGCATTTACAAGTTTTAAACCTCCATCCTCATGTGGATTAATATGTCATGTATATGTTGTTTTACACCTCTGAAGCAACATGTCGTACTGTCTGGCAGCGAAAACCAAAACACTACTCCAGTAAGTGGCTAATAGTTTAATGGAGTTGACTGCAAGAACGAACGAAAATATCAGTATTAAAGTAAAATAAATAAAATAAAAATACCTCCAGTGGTCGCAGACTCCTTTCACCATGTCACTTTGTAAACACCGAGGGAAGAAAGATGGCGTCTAGAGTCTAATACGCGCCAAGAACATACAGTAAAACAAAACCATTTCGGAACAAGTCTCAAAGCATTGTTGAGACGTTTGGTTGTGTTGACGAATAGAAATGTATTTTTAAATATCTCCATTGGTCACAAATTCTTCTCAAAGGGGTTTACATATTGCTTGATACTTTCTATATATTTAAGTAATCATGGTGACATTTTCGGAACATCAGAAGTAATAATTATGATACCATAAAACTATGAGACAGGTACTGAAATATTTTGTTTTCCTCTACTACAAACTATTACAGATTACTCCAAATTCGTAACACAACACACACCTGCCTCATTAATACGAGCACCGAGCGAGGTGGCGCAGTGGTTAGACACTGGACTCGCATTCGGGAGGACGACGGTTCAATCCCGCGTCCGGCCATCCTGATTTAGGTTTTCCGTGATTTCCCTAAATCACTCCAGGCAAATGCCGGGATGGTTCCTCTGAAAGGGCACGGCCGACTTCCTTCCCCATCCTTCCCTATTCCGATGAGACCGATGACCACGCTGTCTGGTCTCCTTCCCCAAACCAACCAACCATTAATACGAGGGGCGTTCAGAAAGTAAGCTCCGATCGGTCGCGAAATGGAAACGACTATGAAAATCCGATAAAGCTTTGCACAGATGTGTTGGGTAGTGTCTCTAATATAACCCCAGTTAGCATCACGTCGCTCTTCTCATTTCTGAGCTCGCAGTGAGTGCGTAAAGATGTCTAGAAAATAGTGTCTGCCGCCAAGTACGAGGGCCTGGTGAGAAATTTCGCCTGAAGCTATGCAGCTAACATTACATAACTGTCGTGCTGTTTCTTCTTCAAGACAATTCTCAGCCGCATTCTGCAGGGGCAATGAAGATGCTCCTGCATCGTTTTCAAATGGAAATGTGAGATTACCCACAATACAGTCCGCAATTGTCTCCCCCTGAGTTTCATCTCTTGTCACATGAACCGCTGTCTTTGAAGACAACATTTTGACACAGACAACGAGGTGTAGGCCAGCGTGGAGAATTGGCGGAAAACACTGGCGGCTGCCTTCTATGATGAGGCTATTGAAAAGTTGGTACAACGCTATGACAAAAGTCTAAGTAGAGAAGTAGCTGAAAGGTGTAGCTAATTGTTACAAGTAAAACATTTCTGATGTTCACTGTGGTTTCAATTTGGCAATCAATAGGAGCTTACTTTCTGAACAGGCCTCGTATATATAAATCCACCTGATGGAAGAGGTATGAACTTCGAAATGCCTTGTGTAAATAAATAAACAGTTCTCATTCTATATCAGCGATAGTCAAGGTGAACCCTAACCAAAAATGTTCGCGCTTGAAGTTAATCTACATCTAGCTCGTTACTCGCAACTCAGTGTTTAGTGCGTGGCGAAGGATAGCTGGCGTGATGAGCGAGAGAGTAACGATTGTTTGTTGACTCTGGTCTGCTGTAATCGATCTTATCTTGTTCTCACAGCTCTGAAGGGAGATATATGATACTCGCGGCATTGCTGACACGGTCTTCTTCCGATACCGATTCCCTAAATTTTTTCAACAGGATTTCACGAGAAAAACATCACCTTTATTCCAAAGATTACCATTTACGTTATTCGAGCACGTATGTTCCACTGTCATAAGTGCTACACCGACCTACTGCATGATTCGCCGCGATGCCCTCAGTCCTTAAGAATTCCCTTATCGTGCGTATTCGAAGTGGCAGAAATTCCAATACTGGTCTTGACAGACACATTTGCCCAGAACAGATGTAGATCTTTCATTTGCCTTACCTGATGTAGATGTTTCTTATTTGTCCCATTTCCTGTCGTTTCTTAGTGCTACCCATAAATACAAGTGTACCTTGTTTTGAGAGGGCGTAGCACGGACAAAAATAAATATCCAGTAAACATGGGCTCTGAATTGCGTACCTAGAGATTCGCGAGCACTTGTTCAGCTCTGCTGCTGTGAAACATTTATCTTCTACATCAAGCTCTTTACTTTCCATGTTTTACAGGCAGCAGTATGGCCAAAGCAAGATAAAATTATCCTGTAAACATGGGTAAGCCGTGGGGGACTGGCGCCAGTAATATCGCTGATAGGAATACGATTAATTTCCTAGTGCAGAGGTTTGTCTTTGGGCTTGGGCCGGCTCGAGATATAAGGGAGTGCCGACCGCGAGTAGAGAGAGAGGACAACACTATGAGAACGGAACGCGGCGCTGCGCGAGTTGGCGATTGGCGGGCGGACAGAAGCGAAGGGCGTGCCTGAGGCCGGGCGGCAGTCGTCACGTGGTTGTACTGGAGGCGGCGGGAGTTGGTCGGCACTGTGCGTTTCCCGGCAACCTCGTGAGCTGTGGATGTGGCCGCTTCCTTGGAGGGACACGCTGTTATGGGCTTGCGAAGTGATGGTCTGGCATCTTCCCAAAATCACCCCAGCATCTAAAGACCCAGTTAAGTACTCTGATTACTAAGAGCGCTTAGTTAACTGTGATGGTGATCGCTCTTGATACAGTAAGACATTGCACGACGTGTGATGTGATGCTTCCGCATAATATTGATGTATTTGCAGATGTGTGTCATTAAGTTCTAGTGAGTGCCGGTTCGCGTGAGCCAGTTCATTTCCCAATCTTTCAGTTTGTTTATCAAGTACTGTTTCAGTTAAAGGAAGCACTTCCTAGTCAAATTAGTTGTTCTTTAGCCTTGATTTTATAGGGTTCATTTATTGGTCAATCTTAAATGTTAAGGTTAAGAAAGGTTTTTCTGCCTTCTGTTGTCGGGTGTGGTCTTTCAGTGAGCTGAGGCAGTGGGCAACCGAAGCGCAGGGCTCCCTTTTGATTGCAAGTTTGACTTACGGGCGGTGGACTTCGCCTGAGCTCGTGTGTTCCTCTTCGGTAGCGTTTGCTAGGTTCGCATTTTGGTGGCCTGCTCGACTTAGGTTTACTAACGTAGCCACGTCTTGGTTCGAAGTTTTCCTTCTCTCAGTCGTTTCCACCGTTCGTGGTTAAACTTCGGCCTTACAATCTTGGACCTTGCTTCTGTTGTTATACATTTATCATTGTACAAAGTTGTAACTTTCTATGCCCTAAACGTCCATCTTACAAGTCAATGGGCATTTGAATAGCTTCGGGTTCGCTCTGTAAGGTTATAATTATGTTTTAAGTATTCGGGTTAAAGTTGAGCCTGTGTGTCAAATGTTATTTTACATCTAATGTAAGGTTTTAATTGAAAGAGTCTTAAATAATGTGTCTTAACTAGAATTGCTTGTTAAAGTTATGGTTAAATTCAGCCTGAATGGCTTCTGTCAATTTTGGTGGAAAACCGTGGGCTACACGTAATGTTAATTGAAAAGGTCTTAAATAATGTGTCTTGACTAGAGTTGTTTGTCAAAGTCATTTATTAACTTGCTCATGATTTATGTTATGAATGTCTCTTAAGTAATCTTGCCCGATTGGGGCTTTTCAAATTTTAAGTGAGATTGTTTCGGTTAATTAATAAACCCATTGGAATTGAAATGTTCACTTTATTGGGTCAGCCCTTCCACCCCCTTTAGATTTAAAGGTTAAACAAAACATCTGTTACGTAAACCCGTTCCAATGTGTTCTGAAATGCTTATCTTAAGAGCTATGAGCACTTTTGATCTTTCTGTCGTTCTCCTTCCAATATAACGAACTGTATCCTGTTGAATATTTCACCGATACTCAAGCCGGTGGCATCACCCAAAATGGGTGATATTTCGGCAAGCAGAGTCCTGGCCATCTTCAGGGTATTCCCCGTGTCTGTGCAAGACATCTCTACTACTGAATATTTGTTCGTAACTCTTACCTTATGAATTGTAGAGCCCATGTTTCCCGACATTTTTTCCTTGTTTTGGTCCATACTACCTCCACCAAAAATAAGGAAAAATATTTTAAACGGTTTAGAGTATGTGACGTACTACGCAGGTCCGTACAGGATCTGCAACATGTGGTCGTGCATTATCCTGATCAAATGTATGGTTTCGCAGAGATCGAATGGAGGGTAGAGCCACGAGTCGTAACACACCTGAAATGTAACGTCCACTGTTCAAAGTGCCTTCAATGCGAACAAAAGGTGACCGAGACGTGTAACAAATGGCACCCCATACCATCACGCTTGGTGATACGCCAGTATGGCGATGACGAATACACGATTCCAATGTGCGTTCACCGCGATGTCGCCAAACACGGATGTGACCATCATGATGCTGTAAACAGAACCAGGATTCATCTGATAAAATGACGTTTTGCCATTCGTGCACCCAGGTTCGTCGTTGAGTACACCATCGCAGGCGCTCCTGTCTGTGATACAGCGTCGAGGGTAACCGCAGCCATGGTCTCCGAGCTGATAGTCCATGCTGCTGCAAACGTCGTCGAACTGTTCGTGCAGATGGTTGTTGTCTTGCAAACGTCCCCATCCGCTGACTCAGGGATCGAGACGTGGCTGCACGATCCGTTACAGCCATGCGGATAAGATGCCTGTCATCTCGATTGGTAGTGATACGAGGCCGTTGGGATCCAGCACGGCGTTCCGTATTACCCTCCTGAACCCACCGATTCCATATTCTGCTAACAGTCTCGACCAACGCGAGCAGCAATGTCGCGATACAATAAACCGCAATCGCGATAGGCTACAATCAGACCTTTATCAAAGTCGGAAACGTGATTGTACGCATTTCTCCTCATTACACGAGGCATCACAACAACGTTTCACCAGGCAACGCCGGTCAACTGCTGTTTGTGCATGAGAAATCGGATGGAAACTTTCCTCATGTCAGCACGTTGTAGGTGTCGCCACCGGCGCCTCCCTTGTGTGAATGCTCTGAAAAGCTAATCATTTGCATATCATAGCATCTTCTTCCTGTCGGTTAAATTTCGCGTCTGTAGCACGTCATCTTCGTGGTGTAGCAATTTTAATGGCCAGTAGTGTAACAATGCCTTTCAGATGTCTAAGATAACACGAGCTATCATTATGCTTGAATCAATCATTTACGAGTGTTTGTGTGTGAATAAAGGAAACGTGCGTTATACCACCTTAGTTTGTGTAAACCTGACATTCGTAGGATATAACGACGTGTGGGTGTAAATTATTAAGCGAAAACACATAAAGACAACAGAGAGGCAAAAGCCAAAGCTCTTTCCAAACAGAGCGTAACGTGATGACCTTAGTAATGATAGCAACTTTCATTTTATAACGGAATCTTTCCGCCGTAAGATCCCGATAGGACGTCTTTTCAGGAATCTGAAAGAAATTTCGAAGGGTTGTGTTGATTACATCTTTCCATGTAGTGTCCGTAAAATATGTGAAGATCAATTTGTGGTTCATATACAGTGGAATGTTTCATGAAAGAATAATTATTCGATTGAATTTTATCATTTTCAAGGTACTGGAGGGCGATCTGTTTTAACTGTTAAAAACTATTCAGATTCCATTAGGGGGAAAAAAAACGAAATCTTTGTCGGAGCTCGGCGACAACAACCAAAAAAGTTACTTTCGAACGTCAGGAAATTTTCCACTACAGCTCGTTGAGTATCGCACCTCCATATATTTATTCGTTCTGGATATATCTGGGGTGGCATGTCTTCGCTGCCTCACCCAACATACAATGAAGAACCAAAGAAACTGTTACACCTGCCTTATATCGTGTAGGTCCCCGCGAACACACAGAACTGCCGCAACACGACGTGGCATGGACTCGACAAATGTCGGAAGTAGTGCTGAAGGAAATTAGCACCATGAATCCTGCTTGACAGTCCATAAATCCGTAAGAGTATGAGGGGGTGGGGAGCTCTTCTGAACAGCACGTTGCAAGGCATCCCAGATATGCTAAATAATATTCATGTCTGAGGAGTTTGGCGGCCAGCAAAAGTTTTAAATTCAGAAGAGTGTTCATGGAGCCACTCTGTAACAATTCTGGACGTGTGGCATGTCGCTTTGTCCTGCTGGAACTGCCCAAGTCCGTCGGAATACACAATGGAACATGAATGGATGCAGGTGATCAGACAGGATGCTTATGTACGTGTCACGTGGCAGAGTCACAGATAGACGTATCAGGGGTCCCATATCACTCCAACTCACACACCCCACACCATTACAGAACCTCCATCAGCTTGAATAGTACGTACTGACATGCAGAATCCATGGGTTCACGAGATTGTCTCCATACCTGCACACGTCCGTTCGCTCGATACAATTTGAAATGAGACTCGTCCGACCAGGCAACATGTTTCCAGTCAACAACAATCCAATCTTGGTATTGACGGGCCGAGGCGAGGGATAAAGCTTTCAGTCGTGCAGTCGGAAAGGGTACACGAGTGGGGCTTCGATTTCGAAAGCCCACATCGGTAATGTTTCTTTGAATGATTCGCACGCTGACACTTGTTCATGGTCCAACACTGAAATCTGCAGCAGTTTGCGGAAGGGTGGTATTTCTGTCACGCTGAACGATTCTCTTCAGTCGTCGTTGCTCCCGTTCTTGCAGTATCTTTTTTTCCGACCACAGCGATGTCAGAGGTTTGATCATTTACCGGATTCCTGTTATTCGCGGTACAGTCGTGAAATGATCGTACGTGAAAATCCCCACTTCATCGCTACTTCGGAGATGCTGTGTCCCATCTCTCGTGCGCCGACTATAACACCACGTCCAAACTCACTTAAATCTTGATAACCTGCCATTGTAGCACCAGTAACCGATCTAACAACTGCGCCAGACACTTGTCTTATATAGGTGTTGCCAACCGCAGCGCCGTATCCTGCCTGTTTACGTATTTCTGTATTTGAATACTCATGCCTATACCAGTTTCTTTGGCGCTTCATTGTATGTACTCACTGTTGCAGTAACATTGTATTTGCTGCTCTGGCCCGTGTGCAGTCACTTCATTTATGAATCTGCTATTTGTTTAAACTGTTCTTATTCCGTAAGTTGTTATTTAGCTTTGATATTTTTTTAATTCATTGCGCCTTGATATACATGGCATTAGTCATTTTAAATATTTATAGTCTGAGTCACTTGTTCCTTTTTTAACGCATTGCTGTTGTATGCTACTTCAAGATTTATTGTAGTATATAGTCTCTGTCATGCTACTAAACAAAAGTTTTAAACTTATGATCACGTATCGATGAACCCGGCGCTACCACTTCCGTGCTGAAAACCTGTCAGCTGATAGGCTTGTTACTGGAGATGCTGCCTATCTTTCGAAGAACAAAGTCTTCGTAAATCTAAGTAATGAGCGCTGTTCCGCTCTGGTGGAAACTGGAATAATGAACAGCACACTCCGGACGTGTTCTCTATGAAATCTGAATGAAGCGTGCATTAAACCAGGGAACGCAACAGGTTCTGGCCCACTTATCGACCGATTCTGACGCAGGCCGTTAGTTACGCTTGCGAAAAAAGATTACAATGTGCTGCTGCTCCAGTCTGTTGGATCCAGGGACCACTGTGAACATATCCAGAGCGATACAGTGGAAAAGAAAGGTATCACACAGTCATCTCGGGGGCCACATGACTGGATAGATTTCCCTTCCGTTGCTCACAATAGCGTCGTTTATAGCGATATGCGAGGAATGTGCCAACAGTGAAGAACAGAAGTGGGAGTGTTACAGTATTTAGATGTTTTTCCTAGTTATAGTGTACTCAGTTTATCACAATTTAGAAAACAGTAAATATCGAAGGGTGTGAACATATTCGACCCTACAGTGTACTGCGTACGGTTGAGGAACAGTCTGGAGGCGTTGATCGTTCAAATCAGCATGATAATACTCCGCGTCATGAAGCATCATTTTGGAGGCAATGGTTTTCAAAAGTAATACTTCTTAAACGAACGTGTGTGCACAAAGTTTATATCTGAATGCAGCACAACATCTTTGGGATGATTTACAACGGCCACTTTGCTCTGGACCGACAACACTACCTTTCTAGTTTCGGCTCTTTAGAGAGAATGGGCTGCCGTTCTTCTGCAGAGATACAGATACCTCACTGAAAGTTTCCCCAGCAGTGTTCAGGCCATCATAAAGGCGAAGGATAGACACACCCACTAATAGCTACCTGGCTAAGCTACAGTGTGGTTCGGAGTTCAAGTTTGACTGTAGTTCCATTATAATTTTATAAGGCTTCTTATGGCTAAGAATGTGAAAATGTGCTCTTAATTTTCAATATAAACATTATTCGTATACATCGCAAGTTGATAAAACGGGATGGCCGGTCTAGATTATTCTAGCAATCATCTTCAGATATTAAAAAAAAAAAGGGGAAAAAAGTATTGACAAGCTGCCTGTTGGCTTCTGTCTCGGGTTCTTCGACCGACATTTGTTTAATATAGTCTCTTACGTTTTGCCAGTAAGAGTGGCTGTCATCATCAAAGCTTCACCTTCAATTGTCTGTGGTGGGTGTATTGCTCCAAAAAAGTTCTAAACCTCCTTGCAGTATGTACAGTATAAAATAGAAAGAAAGTGATCAAGAAAGTGATCAGGAAAGTAAGAGCATTCCTATTCCCATAGCATCACGTTTAGTCATGCACTGTGCAGTTCAACATTTGAGTCCACAAAACATCGTTTCTGCGAAACAGAACTGGCTCTTTATTCACACGAATGAGTGCTATCGACCGGGGATCGCAAGTTGCTTCCGTATTACTCTAGATTTCTAGAAAGATATTGACACCGTTTCTCATAAGTGAATTCCGATTTAACTGCGTGCCTATGGAGTATCATCTCGGACGCGCGGCTGGATTCGTAATATCCGATCAGGAAGACCACAGTTAGCAGTAACTGATGGGGAATCATTTCGCGAAAACGATCTGGGGTTCCCCATGGAATCGTTTTGGGCTGTCTACTGTTGTTCTTCTTTTTATTGTGCCTTTATTCCGCACCGGCGCAGGGTCGACATGGTTTAAGGGGTGGCCGAATAGCGTTCCTGTAAACACTCCGTTACCCTTGGGAGGGAATATATGTATCCCAACTGCTTGCTCGTAGTGATGTTCATGTGAAAGCGCGTGGACTTTTTTAAATGTTTGCGAATCGCGTAACTGAGACAGGATATTCACCTTGTGGGATGTGGGAAACCGCCGAAAAACCACGTCCTTAATCCGCTGGGCGGATTCGATGCACGGCCGACGCACCTCCCCCTCATTAACACGCCCGGCTTTCCAGGCGGAGCGGGTACTCTGCTGTTGTTAATCAATATAAAAGATGTATGAAGTAGTCTCAGCGGCCCTTATATACCGTTTGCAGATGATGCTTTGGTATGCCGCCTAGTAAAGTAATCAGAAGATAGAAATGGTTCAGACAAGATAACAGCATAGTGCAAAAAGTGACAGTTAACCCTGGACAATGAAGAGTGTGAGGTGTCCCACATTGGTCTAAAAAAATTCCGTTATATTTAAGCTATGCGAAAAATCACACAAACTTCAAGGCTCCCGATTCAACTGGAAATTAGGAATAAGTTAAACTGGAACTAACACACCGAAAAGATTGTGAGGAAGGTGAAGAAAAATAGGATGTAAGTTGCAGTAGGTACTGGGAGATGAAGAAGCTTGCACAGGATAGAGTAGCATGGAGAGCTGCATCAAACCAGGCACTGGACTGAAGGACACAACAACACAGTCTTAGAACAAAGATGCAACAATTCTGCTAAAGACGTTGCCTGCACTACGCATACGTGGCAGTTGACCGTGGACAATAAAGAACGTGAGCTGTCCCACAACAGTCTAATAAAATTCCGTGTATTCCAGTTATACAAAATATCACATAAACTTTAAGTTATTTTAAATGTATTCGTAATTTCGAATAATGACAACCATCAGCTGTAGAATGGAATGACGACAATGAAAATTTGTGCTGGACCCGCGACTCGAACCCGGATTTCCCGCTTATCACGAGCGGTCTCCTTACCTTTTTCTTTAGTTTTTTGATGATCTCATTTTCTTCGTTGATGTTCGTTGCCTTTTTCCGGGACGGACGTCCAGTGACACCTGTTCAAGTTCATCGGTGATCCGTTCTGTCAGTTTCCTTATTCCAGAGAGGAGCTAACCCTCTCACAGAACTTCCTGAGGTCCCGCTCCCGCATTTTTTTTTTTTTACCAACTTATGCTAAGAACAACACACACATCCATGCCGGAGGGAAGACTCGAACCCCCAGCGGGACTGGCTGCTTAATCCGTGATATGGCGCCTCTAACCGCGTGCCTATCCGTGCACGTCTCACAGCTAGACTCAGACCTCCATACGCCGTCAACCATGCATGCATGTCGAAAGGATAACACAAGCGCTGCACTGTCGTATTTCTCTGACGATACCGAGCAAGCGACTATCAAGTACAACGTCTGGCCTGTGAGGGAATATGGATGTACGAGTCCAGGTCGTGGACGCGTGGTTGACGACATACGGAGGTTTGGATCGGCCCGAGAGTCGTGAAAGGATAGCCAAATGGTAAGGCGACCGCTAGCGATACGCTGGCAATCCGGGTTTGAATCCTGCTCCGGCACAAATTTTCATTGTGGTCATTCCATTCTACAGCTGATGGTTGTCATTATTCGCAATTGCAAATATATTTAATGTATTTCTTATACGCTGTAGTCGTGGCAGTGCCTGTTCTATTGGACACGTATTCATGTCAAAACGGACTTTGCATCGTAATCAGAATAACACAAGCACTGCAATACATTAAAATTTAAGGTTCTCGAGTCAGTTAAGGACCTTGGGATTACGACAAACTTAAACTGGAACCATCACGCAAAAAAAGTTGTGAGGACGCTAAACAAAAAGCTGCGTTTTGTTCTTAGAACACTTAAAAAGAAACAATAAATCTAATAACGAGATGCCTACACTACACTTTCCCATCCTCTTCTCGAGTATTGCTATGACTTCTGTAACCCTCAACACCTGGGATTGACGAAGACATCGAAAAAGTTCAGCGAAGGGCGCTCAATTTGTACCGTTGTGAAATAGTAGAGACAATGTCACAGATATGATGCGCGGTTCGGGGATGGCAATCATTACAACAAAAGCGTTTGTGCTGCAGCGAGATAATTTCACGATATTTCAATCATCTTTCTTCTCCTACGTATGAAGAAATGACCACCGCAAGAGAATAATCACAATTCTCAGGGAAAGATTTAGGTATCGTTTTTCCCACTTGCTATTTGAGAGTGGGACGATCGAGAAATGGCCTGAAATTGTTTGTTTGACCCCTCTGATAACCACCTAAACGAGAACTGCACAGTCATGTCGGATGTAGAATGTAGCCTGCCGTTGTGGCCGAGCGGTCCTAGGCGCTTCAGTCTGGAACCGGGGGACCGCTACGGTCGCAGGTTAGAATCTTGCCTCGGGCATGGATGTGTGTAATGTCTTTAAGTTAGTTAGCATAAGTAGTTCTATGTTCTAGGGGACTGTAACCTCAGGTGTTGAGTCCGATAGTGCTCAGAGACATTTTGTAGAATGTAGCTAGTCAAAACGACAGTCTATAATTTTTCGTACAACCTTTGATATCTCTGGTCTCAACAGAGTGGGACTGTTGTGTAGTCCGTCGCAATTGTCCGTTCTCTAAGCCTTGTCAGTAGTGTTTCGCGAGAAGAATGTCACTTTTAGCGACTGGCATTCCATTTGCGTGCAGTTTTATAGAGCCTTCGAGCGATCTTGGCTTGATTATCTGTGCACGATGTACGAATTTGCACGATCCTCTTATTTGAAATTGTTGGGCGTAGTGCACAATGATGGAATTCGGCTGGCCAGTGGAGACCTGAGAACAATCCCCATACTGAGCCTTTGCGCTGAAGCTAGCGGGCCAACGCTTCACGTAACGAGACGACTCCGCAAGGTGTGACAGACGAATTAAAGCACTGTGCACGCCATACACACCTGTATACCATACCGTTGCTCGGCCACCAACAACGAGACTCGAGGTCCTATGGGATCTGAGCGAAGAACTGCCTTTCATATGAATGTATGGTGTATGCCCTTCTGGACAAGGAACTACTGATGTCAGCTACATCGGAGCTTTACGCAGAATCAGCTGCGATAAGTGAAAATGGATGCCAGACCCGGATGGGACCCCGGGAGCTGCTGCTTACGAGACATTTGCGTTGTGTCGCCCGGACACATTGTTCATTGCAGTTGCACTGACTACCCCGGTATGCCTATAGGCCGACCCACATTCCCATTTAGCGACACCTATCCGCAGCCCCATCCATGCCCTCAAGGCTCGCTACTTTGAAACTGCTGCAGTAGGCCGGACGTAATTCTACATCTGCAATGAAGGTGGTCGACATGACCGAAACACCGGACGTAACTCATTCATCTAGTTGATCCGCCTCGATGTGTAACGAATCCACTTGCAAATTTTATGTAAGAGCACAAGATTATAATATTCTAGGCTAGATATTTCACCATCGTGTTGCAGAGGAAATTTCTGTATGCGTCGCATATCTTGATAGGTACACAAATTTCTACTATTTCTTTTTGTCTCTCTACAGTTCTTAGCTGTTTTGCTAACCGAGAATGCAAAAAACGGTTAAAATGGCTCTGAGCACTATGGGACTTAACTGCTGAGATCATCAGTCCCCTAAAACTTAGAACCACTTAAACCTAACTGCCTTAAGGATATCACACAAATCCATGCCCGAGGCAGGATTCGAACCTGCGACCGTAGCGGTCGTGTGGCTCCGGACTGTAGGGCGTAGAACCGCTCAGCCACTCCGGCCGGCTGCAACAAATTCCATTTCTCCTAATTTTGGTATTAAACCACTCATGTTCGTAGATTGTCTACGTAAGCTGTTAATAACTGCTTATCTACTTTCCAACACAGAAATTCTCCTAACTTTCTTGACGGATTTATTATCTTAAGTTATCATCGTGCCTTTCATGACATCGTGGTTGCTAATCCATTTCTCTAATCTGACATCGTCGACAAGGTCACGACTGTTGTGGGTACGAGGTTATACAGTATATTTCCGACACGTGTAGATTGTCGCTATGTTTTTCAGACAGAAGTATTTAAGTGTTACATATACTCAGGTAGTTGCCGCAGACAGTTTTACCTTCTGTGTCAAAACATCCGTTCACTGTGATAAGCAAATAGGTCATGAAATTAAATGCTTGTAAACCACCATTAAAGAACTTGTATTCCATGAGGAACACTTTTTTTAAGAAATCAAAATTGCTTAGACGTTTAATGAGATGTAATTAACACCCTATTGTTTCCGATTTCCATCATCGTCACATAGAGTTTTGTAGCGTGACTACTCTGAAATTAGATATCGACAGTATATTGTGACACACTGTTACTGCAAAATCTGGGAAAACGTTTTGCATCCGTCTTCTTTTCCTCTACTGTTGGCTGCTGGGTGCACAGAAGTAATGCGGCCTTGTCACCCATACAGTCAGTCGCAGTCCTTTTTTGAGCCCATTAGACTGAGGGAAAAAGCTGTAGCGGAAGTCAGAGATTGGAATACATCCAGCAGATAATTGAGGACGTAGCTACATAGGTTGCCGTAGCCACTCTCAGACGAAAAGGCTGGCAAAGGAGCAGAATTCGTGGCTGGCCGCATGAAAATAGTCAGAAGACTAAAAAAATCGATTTTCAGTCGTTAAATGTCAATTTACTTCACTGGACAAGCTGTTTTGAAGTAATAAGAGCTTAAGATGTCATAGTTTAAAAAGGCGTTGTGTTTGCGTACATCAAATGGTTCTATCGCTCTGAGGACTATGGGAATTAACTTCTGAGGTCATCAGTCCCCTAGAACTTAGAACTACTTAAACCTAACTAACCTAAGGACATCACACACATCCATGCCCGAGGCAGGATTCGAACCTTCGAACGTAGCGGTAGCGCGGTTCCAGACTGCAGCGCCTAGAACCGCTCGGCCACCCCGGCGGGCAGCGTACATCAACTTTAAAGAAAATGAACAATCAAGACTTCGGGGAAAGTGAGAGTTAAGCAGTAGGAGGAGAGGTTTAGAAAACGAATAGAAGACACAAGATGTAATACATTAGCTCAGTATACAGCGTAACGAAGAGACCAGTATATTTGTTGTTCCACTTAACTGTTTAGTTTACGTGGATCTTTTGACAGTCGCTATGTTTCTCTAACAAAAGTATTACACCTGCATGCGCATCTGTACCGTTAAATATATTGATCTGATTCTTAAAACCTTTCCCGGGAGAAATTATATTTTTCTTATATAAGCTCTTTTCCAACTAACTCGTCAGTTTTAACAGTTTATCTCATAATTTCCAAGAGCTGAGGTTATTAAGCGACTGGACCGTGGTTGTTGCCATGGCTCTTAACAAAATTCGAATTGTATTTCAGGGTCTAATTCCAGGGTGCTAATACGAAATGCAAATGTTGTCACAGCCACTTAAAGGCAACGTGTCGTGTTTACTGCCTGGTTACGTTTCTGCACCTCCACTCTCAATATAAACAATACGAGAAAGAAGTGGTATAAAAGCTTTCAACGTGCAGTGCCGCCCTACGAACGACAGACGTTGAGGAGAGCGATAATGAAAAGCAAACAGGTTTATCTTCCGGCGCCGTGCCCTGCGTGGATTAGTTGCGCGGAGGTAGAATGTCCCCCGATCCACAAACACGCTAACGGCGCAAAGCTGTTAGAACCAACTCCGGCGAGCCCCTCAGATCAGTATAATCCACGTAATGCGATTTCCGGCAGTACGATAAACCATTGAACAACGACAACGTTGTGAAAGTCAGGTATACCTCCTGCTACTTCAGTGTATGTAGAATTATGTTCCATTGACAGATACCTGTTTAACCAAAACACTGTCGACAGCGGTAACTTTCCAGCTCATTTGCGCATAACAACATCTGTAAGTTACTCTTGTTTCACGCACTATAAGCGTTGCCTCTCTCTATTACGAGACAGACACACACGAATATTAAAGGCAAGAAGCATGAGACCACTTACCACACTGAGGTTAAAAACAGCCTCTCCTTCAGGACTGTAAACAACTGAAAAACAACGTGTTTTAAATTTGAGGTTGCTCCTTCCAACGAAGGGAAAGCAACAAGTGGAAAAGACAGCAGCGTAAAGGCTTCAGAAGTGGGTCAAGAACGGAAGGAGACGAAGGCCATGGTTTCCTCAGTAGGGAAACGTCTTTGTAGGTCTTTAGATCTATACTCAACGTAGGCGTCCACAAGGCGGGAAAGAGATAAAACTTCCCCCGCCCTTGGAATCTGAAGTACAAAGTTTTTCTTCATATACTGACTCAATAATGATCAGTTTTCAGGGATATAATAAGCTTTCTTGTGTCACCTATAAAATGCAGTTCTTATTGCACCCATTTCCTCGAAACTGACCAACTCGTTTATATAAAAAGTTACAATTTTAGAGCTTTACACTCGCCTGTAAAAGTTTCAGCAGACGCAAATGATACCCAGTAGTTTCTTTCATGTGTTTCGTGGTAGATTAATTAAAGAGAAAACAAAGGAAAAATCGTAAAACAAATATCGGAACACACCTTTCAAGAGGTAAAATCTGTAGAACTAGCTTGGCTTTTTAGTTGTTTACTCGGACGTTTGTGTTACTTGCTTGTTTGGTTGCTGAAATTAGTGTTTTACTAGAATCTTTTACAGCTCCTGTGTGAAACTGTTTTATATCCAGAGTGGGGGCAATCTGCAGTGCATGTTAACTGAAGAAAATTTGGTGAGAGAAGGTAACTAAAAATACATATTATTGGGTGACAAGTTTCGACAGAACTATGGTTTCATCATCGGTTCTTATACTTTAAAATTCAGATATAAAATTTTAAAGTTCGAACACAAACACAAGTACATTGCCGATTACAAGTTTTCCTGTTCACACCAGCTGGCAACCGACACTAGTGGTGGAAACACAATAACCATCATGTATGCACAGCAGGTGGCACTGTGGGGGCGACTGGATTATCGCCTTGTGTATATGGGGTGGTGTACGCACATAGTAGTCGTTCTGTTTTCAGCACTACTGTCGGTTGCCAGTTGGTGGTGAACGTAAACAGCTGTAATCGGATCAATATAGCTATGTATAGGTTTGTACATAATACTTTTATATTTGACATGCCGATCTGTTGTGATCTTCATGGTAATGAAGAGTGCATAGGCGTTGTGAAGTGACATGCAGCACTAATGGACAATATGTTGTAAAAAATTTTAAGGATATTATCCAATAATGACAGCATAGATCTAATGAAATCAGTCATGCAATGTAATACTTTTTTAACGATCTTGGCTTATGAAGTTTTCTTTAGCTGTCATGGAATTCTTTTCTTACATTAATTCAGGGGTAATTTTTAGTCTTAGACCACGTTTTCTCGTCCAAATGAACCGTTTGTAGCAACAAGTGTCTGGAGCAGTTGTTATATCGGTTACTGCCGCTTCAATGGCAGGTGGTCAATATTTAGGTGAGTTTGAACGTGGTGTTATAGTGCACTTCGCAAAGTGACACTAAATAATTTTGTATCTCCTTGGAGATGATGAAAATAACGTTTTTAAAGTGATCTACTTCTTACAGTTCACGAACCATTCCTCGTAACGCGAGTTCACGCACACCTTTACGCCCATCAAGTCTTCAGCCTGTGAGGTGACGAAACAAACAATGATTTGAAACATAGAGAGCGTGTGTGGTACTTACCGCATCGCCGATGATGCTGCCAGGAAACGCCGCAGCCACCAAGGTCCAGAAAGCTATCAATTCCATAAGATGGGGCTTCATGACTTACGGTCCTACGTTGTCCATTTCGTGGTCGCCAGAAATTCCGCGCGTGTTACACAAAACGAATTTTCCGTACACTTACGACGATTCACAGCACCAAAATTCACTCTCACTTTTCCCCACAAATACGGCCCAAAAACAATATATGTATGTTTTTATTTTTTTTTTTTCCACACGAAAGCAAGCCACAAAAGAATGCTTCAAACTGTCTTTGCACTTCACTGCAAACTAGAGTATTTGGTTGGTCCTAATTGCCTTGCGTTATACGAGGAGTGGAGGTGCGACTGTTGAGATGGGAAGGGATGGGAGAGGACACAGAACTACGAGTCGGAGAGCAGGCTCGTGGGAATGCGCAGCCGCCGCCCCTTTCAGACGCCAGCACGCCTGCAGAAACGTTGGCCGTCGACAGCAGACCACTTGAGCAAACAAGCGTCGCTGGCGACCAGTGACGTGCCGGCGCTCAAAAACACCGCCGCTTGCCCCTGTCTCCCGCGCACAGTGTTGTCGAACGCAGAAGCCCTGCGCGACGTAAGCGCACCTCTGTCGCCCAGTTTTGCGAGTGTCGCACCACAGAGCGAATATACCGAATTTCGCTTCTCTGTTCACTTGCCGGAACGCTGCCGTCTGCTTCCGGAACTACGAAGCGAGAGGAGCGATGAAGTTCGGAGACGTGGCCGCTATCGCCGAAACCGGTGCTCGGCCCACGACCAGCTCCGGTATCCTAAGTGGTGGTAACAAGGAGGAAGGTTGCTCCGTCCACTAGCAGAGGCAGAGGAAATCGCGAAAGAATTCAGCCTCTTGAATTTCACACAGGTCACCAAACCCTCCCTCACAACTTTCACAGGGGAAATCTACACTCCGATCCGGTACTACATACTGCTGGAAGTCCGACGCCCCGACGACGGCACAACGAGTTCGTGTGTGTGTGTTCCGCACTGTCTCAGACTCAAGACTGAAGCTACTGGCGACGTCAGAGGAACGTATCACCTGATAGGCTATCGCACAGATATGATCCGTAGACTGCAACTGTGCCACTTTATCGCATCTCAGATTCGCGTAATTACACAGTTAACCACGCGCTACTTAGTAATCCAAACTTCCGATACGCGCCTCCCCACCGCAAAGTGTCGGCGCGTGCGGTTGTGACTAGCGAAATAGTTTCGTTTACGTTATCTGCTCGATATCATGGCGCGTCAGTGACAATGTCGGCGCGTACATACGGACGCAGCGAGCGATGAGTTGGGCAGACTGGGGAGATCATGAGTGGTGTCGTGAAACATGCAGGAGGTACGTCGCGGCGTGGGCGCTTTCGGACTACGACGGCTCCGTGGCAGCGCTCGTGTTGGGCGCCGGTGGGCGACTGGCGTTCCTAGCCGACGCTTCGGGGCGTCTCTCCCGTCTCTAGCGCGCATGCGCCGCCGGAAGCAACAGGTGACGCCGCGTCCGCCCACGCGCCCCGGGAAACATTTGGTCCTGCTCGTGGGACCTGCTAGACTACCTTCAAAGCCCTCATTTCCTCCTACAGTTGCACAGCGGGTTCGGTTGAACTCAAGAGTAACTCGCTGTTGGCGGCCGTAGTGGCCGAGCGGTTCTAGGCGCTACAGTCTGGTACCGCGCCAGCGCTACGGTCGCAGATTCGAATCCTGCCTCGGGCATGGATGTGTGTCATGTCCTTAGGTTAGTTATGTTTAAGTAGTTCTAAGTTCTAGGCGACTGATGCCCTCAGAAGTTACGTCCCATAGTCTCACAAGGGAACCTCCCCATCCCACCCTCCTCAGATTTAGTTATAAGTTGTCGCAGTGGATAGGCCTTGAAAAACTGAACACAGATCAATCGAGAAAACCGGAAGAAGTTTTGTGGAACTATGAAAAAAATAAGGAAAATATACAGACTGAGTAGTCCACGTGTCAGATAGGGAACATCAAGGATAATAAGAGCTGGGAAGCGCCGTGGTCCCGTGGTTAGCGTGAGCAGGTGAGGAACGAGAGGTCCATGGTTCAAGTCTTCCCTCGAGTAAAAAGTTTACTTTCTTTATTTTCGCAAAGTTATGATCTGTCCGTTCGTTCATTGACGGCTCTGTTCACTGTAATAAGTTTAGTGTCTGTGTTTTGCGACCGCACCGCAAAACCGTGCGATTAGTAGACGAAAGGACGTGCCTCTCCAATGGGAACCGAAAACATTTTATCGCAAGGTCATAGGTCAACCGATTCCTCCACAGGAAAACACGTCTGATATATTCTATACGACACTGGTGACGGCATGTGCGTCACATTATAGGAATGTTGTCGGCTCACCCAACTTGTACACTTGGCGAATGGGTAAAAAGATTTTTGTGGATGTGATAATCACTACCAAAAAAGTGATGAAAACATAAGAGTTTGTCACATAAACTGCAACAAATGAATGCAACAGTTTCATAGTCGCACAGTTTTCCCTGTACTCTGTCAAAACATATGTTTTTAACGTTTTCAAATTTTTCCGTGTGTAGACCGTCAAACACTGCATATATATGTCCGGGACGGACAGATAATACACTCCTGGAAATTGAAATAAGAACACCGTGAATTCATTGTCCCAGGAAGGGGAAACTTTATTGACACATTCCTCGGGTCAGATACATCACATGATCACACTGACAGAACCACAGGCACATAGACACAGGCAACAGAGCATGCACAATGTTGGCACTAGTACAGTGTATATCCACCTTTCGCAGCAATGCAGGCTGCTATTCTCCCATGGAGACGATCGTAGAGATGCTGGATGTAGTCCTGTGGAACGGCTTGCCATGCCGTTTCCACCTGGCGCCTCAGTTGGACCAGCGTTCGTGCTGGACGTGCAGACCGCGTGAGACGACGCTTCATCCAGTCCCAAACATGCTCAATGGGGGACAGATCCGGAGATCTTGCTGGCCAGGGTAGTTGACTTACACCTTCTAGAGCACGTTGGGTGGCACGGGATACATGCGGACGTGCATTGTCCTGTTGGAACAGCAAGTTCCCTTGCCAGTCTAGGAATGGTAGAACGATGGGTTCGATGACGGTTTGGATGTACCGTGCACTATTCAGTGTCCCCTCGACGATCACCAGTGGTGTACGGCCAGTGTAGGAGATCGCTCCCCACACCATGATGCCGGGTGTTGGCCCTGTGTGCCTCGGTCGTATGCAGTCCTGATTGTGGCGCTCACCTGCACGGCGCCAAACACGCATACGACCATCATTGGCACCAAGGCAGAAGCGACTCTCATCGCTGAAGACGACACGTCTCCATTCGTCCCTCCATTCACGCCTGTCGCGACACCACTGGAGGCGGGCTGCACGATGTTGGGGCGTGAGCGGAAGACGGCCTAACGGTGTGCGGGACCGTAGCCCAGCTTCATGGAGACGGTTGCGAATGGTTCTCGCCGATACCCCAGGAGCAACAGTGTCCCTAATTTGCTGGGAAGTGGCGGTGCGGTCCCCTACGGCACTGCGTAGGATCCTACGGTCTTGGCGTGCATCCGTGCGTCGCTGCGGTCCGGTCCCAGGTCGACGGGCACGTGCACCTTCCGCCGACCACTGGCGACAACATCGATGTACTGTGGAGACCTCACGCCACACGTGTTGAGCAATTCGGCGGTACGTCCACCCGGCCTCCCGCATGCCCACTATACGCCCTCGTTCAAAGTCCGTCAGCTGCACATACGGTTCACGTCCACGCTGTCGCGGCATGCTACCAGTGTTAAAGACTGCGATGGAGCTCCGTATGCCACGGCAAACTGGCTGACACTGACGGCGGCGGTGCACAAATGCTGCGCAGCTAGCGCCATTCGACGGCCAACACCGCGGTTCCTGGTGTGTCCGCTGTGCCGTGCGTGTGATCATTGCTTGTACAGCCCTCTCGCAGTGTCCGGAGCAAGTGTGGTGGGTCTGACACACCGGTGTCAATGTGTTCTTTTTTCCATTTCCAGGAGTGTAATTATCTGAAAATGAAGAAAGCAATTTTTCACTTGAGGGAAGACTTGAACCAAGGACCTCTCGTTTCGCAGCTGCTCACGCTAACCTTGGGGCCACGGCGCTCCTGAGCTCACAATCTCCTTGATGTTGCCTATCTTGCGCATGAACTACTTAGTTTGTATATTTTGCTTATTTTTTTCATAGTTCCACCCAACGTCTTCCTGTTTTCTCGATTGATTTGTGTTCAGTTTTTCAGGGCCTATCCACTGTGCCAACTTATAACTAAATCTGAGGGGGGTGCGATGGGGAGGTTCCCTTGTCAGAGCCATTTTAACCATTTTAACTCACTGTTCCCAGTAGTCCACCGCCTCCAGCATTCTGCACAGCCATCGTAGGAGGAGACTAGAGCTCGGATGGGGACGATCACTTGGTGAGAGACAACGGAGGAACGTTCATATTGTGTGCTCGGTGACACTTGTTAGCGAAAGTGAGAAAGGAGTGCGTGGAATGAACAGTGAAATGCAGGACCATTATGGATTAAGTGTAAACCAAAGAAAACCACACGTAAGATTATTAGCAGAAATTTGGCACCTCAAAGTAGATGAAGCGGAGGAATTCTGGAAGCAAAATAACGCACTAAGTACGTAGTGAGCAGGACATACGACAGCAGGTCGGATACGAGTGCGGGCAACGCTTAAATAAGGCAATTGTGTGGCGCAGTTGTCAGATCGGTTACTGCCGCTATAGCGGCAGCTTATCAATATTTAAGTGGTTTGAACATGGTGTTGTTGTCGGCGCACGAGAGATGGGACACAGCATCTCCGAGGCAGCGGTAGAGTGGGGATTTTCCCGTACGACTATTTCACGAGTGTACCGTGAATATCAAGAATCCGGCAACAAATCAAATCTCCGACATCGCTGCGGCCGGAAATGATCTTGCAAGAACGGGACCAATGATGACTAAAGAGAATCGTTCAATGTTACAGAAGTGCAACCCTTCCGCAAATTGCTGCAGATTTCAGTGCTGGGCCATCAACAAGTGTCAGTGTGCAAACCATTCAACGAAATAACACCGATATGGGCTTTCGGAGCCGAAGGCCCACTTGTGGACCCTTGATCACTATTCGCCACGAAGCTTTACGCCTCGCCTGGGCCCGCCAAAGTCGACATTAGATTGTCGAGGACTGGAAACAAGTTGCCTCGTCGGACGAGTCTCGTTTGAAATTGTAACGAGCGGATGGACGTGTACGGGTTTGATCCCTTCATGTCCATTGTGCATTATCACTGTCTAGGGCAATTTCAGCAGGACAATGCGACACTCCACACGTCCAGAATGGCTACAGAGGGGCTCCAGCGACACTCTTTTCAGTTTCAACACTTCCGCTGCCCACGGAACTCCAGACTCGAACATTATTGAACATATCTGTTATGCCCTACAACGTGCTGTTCAGAAGAGATGTCCACCCTGTCGCACTCTCATGGACAGTCCTGCAGGATTCATGGTGTCAGTTCCCTCCTGCACTACTTCAGACATTAGTCGAGTCCACGCGACGTCGTGTTGCGGCACTTCTGCGTGCTCGAGGGGGCCCTATACGATATTAGGCAAGTGTATCAGTAGTTCTCATTACATTGTATTTATTTATACTTTCATAAAAAGCTTGAAAACGAAAGGCAAAGGAAAATTTGGAATGAAAAAAATTCCCAGAAATGATTCTACTTAGAGCGACCACGATGTCTCTGCAAATGGCTTCCAAGAAGGAATAGTAGTTGCAGCTTGGGGAACTTCGTATTCCGTTAGTTTCGTTTTTCTCCTACAGCAGCCCTCGGCATCTGCACACGAACAATCGGTTCCCGGTGCAGTTAACATCGGCCCATTGGGAGAGAGAGGGAAATCACATCCTGAGACGAGTGCATCAAAATACATTCCGTTGTAATTCATCAGCTACACTCACTAACAATTGGTGAAATGATGCATTACATGAAGTTTACTGACAAATTGTGTGATGAGAGATTCTCTTATGAATGAAAACCAAGGTAGTTTTCCTACAGAAATTTTAATGCTACCATGTAACAGGAGAAAATGTGGCGTTTATGATGTGTGCAAGATGCCGAGACAATTTCTACTTCCCCTGGTCCTGCAATGAATATTAACCCAGCAAGTGTAAACCATCAACTGTAACGTAATAAAACTATCTAGTTTTGTATGTGAAATATTCGTATGCGTCCTAAAAACCCTTTCTGGAAGTTTATTTCCAATCCCAAATTTTCGTTTGCTTTTCCTTTTCATGTCTTTTTTGAAAATATCAAGAAATACAACACGAGAGCTATTTATAAAGTAAGATCTGACGTTGAAAATCCGATGAATATTTGCACATATTTTTGGGCTGTGTCTCTAGTATGTCTGTCTATCACGTCACATCACTCTTTTCAATTTGAGCACACAGTGAGCGCGTAAAGATGCCCAGAACAATAGTTGTCTGGCCAAGTGTGTGTCTCCAGTGAAAGGTTTCGCCTGATTTCATGCAACCCCACATGACATAACGGTTATGAAGTTCCTTCCACATAGCAGTTCTCAGCCGCACACTACAGGGGCAAAATGGAGACACCCCTGTAGCATTTCCGATCGGAAATGTTTGATCACCCGACACACAGCATGTACTTAGCTCCCTCTGATGTTCATCTCTGGTCACATGTACCGCTGGCTATGAAGACAACGTTTCGACACAGACAATGTACTAAAGACCAGTGTACAGTAGTAGCAGAAAGTACAGGCAGCTACCTTCTATGACAAAGGAAACTTCGTACAACGCTATGACAGATGCTTAAATCGGAGTTGTCACTACGTAGAGAAGTATTTGGAAGGTGTAGCAAACTGTTTCAAATAAAACATTTCTGATTTTGACTGTGGTTTCCATTTCGCGTCTCATGGGGCTGTTTTTGTATAGCCCTCGTACACTAGACATTATTTCAGTTTATTTAGAGTATAAGTAAATTAAAAACAAAAAGATTTCACATAGTGACACGGACCAATGACCCTCTTTCCAGTACACGAACCACTGCCTGGGAAATACGTTATCATAAATGGCATGTGTCCTGCGACCTTTCACAACCGTACCATTTCTTTTCTAAATACTAAGCCGTTTGGAGCTCCCGTTTCTGTCTCTTTCATTTATGGCCAAGCCCTATATACACCATAAACTTGGACGAATTCAGTGAAGACAAGTAGGTGCGGTCCCCCCATTAAAGTATATTACGATGATACCGGCAGTTTAAAGACAATCTGCAGGCCGTCTCCTAGTGCTAGTTCAACAAAGCTTTCAACAGTTTCTTACACGAAGTCCAGAAAAATCTGTTCTTCGTGTCAGTTGAACTTCAGATATTTCCCATGAATCTGTGCTGCTCGTTACGGCGACGTCTGTGTATCAGACCAAAAGAGATTCAGTTGCTAGACGCCCACTATAACGGTGACAAACATCAATGTGTAGAGCGTGGCGATGGGCGGGAAGATAACAATTTCCTTTCACACTGTAGAGACTCTCTTTCCTCCCACCAACTTTGGGTGAATTACAGTGCCTCATAGCAACAACAGTATACTAAGACCAGACACAGACATAAATATACGGCTATGGGGCGTATGTTAGTATTGCGTAGGTAGACGGCACATTCAATTTTTGTAAAACATAAATTTTTCCACTCCACATGTGTTGTCGGTGTTTATTATTAATAGGCAGGGAAGGTACACGCTGATGAGCCCAAAATATTATGACAACCTGCTTAATAGCTTGTTTGGCCGTTTTTGGAGCGAAATACACAAATACTTCTGCATATCAGGGATCCATAGTTCGTTGGTACATTTGTGGAGGCATGTGGCGTTAGATGTCTGCGCACAGATCATGTAATTCGCGTAAATAACACGAATAAATTTGTGTACGCAGCGATGACGCCCTATAGAGACGCATTAGAGTTCCATAGGATTTACGTCAGGCGAATTTGGTCGCCGGGACATCAAAGTGAGTTCACTACAATACAGCTCAAACCACTGTAGCGCGGTTCTGGCTCCGACAGTCGGACAATTTTACCTCTGTCGCCAGTCGGGGAAGACATCAAACAGGTGGTTTGCAGCTGTCGGCTTGTGTTCAATTACTACCACAGGTGCCACGCATCATAATATTCCTCCCAATAGCAATAGCATAATACTCCTCCCTCCAACCTGCGTCGTGGCCCGCTGCACGTATCAATTCCGATGGTCTGGTGCTCACTGGAATTGCAATTGAAGATGTCATTGGGCCAACATGTGAACACGTTTGGGGTGGTCTGCTGTGGAGCTTCATGTTCAAAAATGTACGATGAACGATGTATTACGAAACACTTTTGCGTGATCCCACATTGTTCTGTTTCGGCCGAGATGTCATAAATCCCCTTCTATCCTACTTTACACAACAGACAAGCCTCCGAAACCCATGTTCTGTGAAGAGACGGTAGTCCCACTATCTTTCCTCCATCCATAGATAGTCACTGTAGTCGCACGTGAACATTCGGCCTGCTTCCCCATTTTCGAGAAACACTTTCACATGCTCTGCGTAGTAACAATCTGCTTTTTTTTTTAAGGTCACTTTTCTCAATGAATTTCCAAATTTTCAACCCATATCTTCGCTAGGGTGATCCGCTATCCGTGTCTGTTTCGCTAGCGTATTTTTATTACCTTGTCACATGCCCGCAATGCCTTTCGGGTGACGGCTGATAATGACTAAGGAAAACTTGATACCAAAACGGTACGTCATGGACATTCTGGATCCTCATGTTTAACGTCCGAAGTGTCAGCACCATAGTACGAGGTGCATTCAAGTTCTAAGGCCTGCGATTTTTTTTCTCCGGACTGAAAAGAGATAGAAACATGCGCATTGTTTTAAACTGAGGCCACGTTCATTGGCAATACGTCCCAGAGATGGCAGCACCGTACGGCAGTTGGAATTTTACCGCCAGCGGGGAGAATGAGAACTGTTTTAAATACTTAAAAGGGCGACGTTTTCCTTACTTGAACAGCGTGCAATCATTCGTTTTCTGAATTTGCGTGGTGTGAAACCAATTGAAATTCATCGACAGTTGAAGGAGACATGTGGTGATGGAGTTATGGATGTGTCGAAAGTGCGTTCGTGGGTGCGACAGTTTAATGAAGGCAGAACATCGTGTGACAACAAACCGAAACAACCTCAGGCTCGCACAAGCCGGTCCGACGACATGATCGAGAAAGTGGAGAGAATTGTTTTGGGGGATCGCCGAATGATTGTTGAACAGATCGCCTTCAGAGTTGGCATTTCTGTGGGTTCTGTGCACACAATCCTGCATGACGACCTGAAAATGCGAAAAGTGTCATCCAGGTGGGTGCCACGAATGCTGACGGACGACCACACGGCTGCCCGTGTTGCATGTTGCCAAGCGATGTTGACGCGCAACGACAGCATGAATGGGACTTTCTTTTCGTCGGTTGTGACAATGGATGAGGCATGGATGCCATTTTTCAACCCAGAAACAAAGCGCCAGTCAGCTCAATAGAAGCACACAGATTCACCGGCACCAAAAAAATTTCGGGTAACCGCCAGTGCTGAAAAAATGATGGTGTCCATGTTCTGGGACAGCGAGGGCGTAATCCTTACCCATTGCGTTCCATAGGGCACTACGGTAACAGGTGCATCCTACGAAAATGTTTTGAAGAACAAATTCCTTCCTGCACTGCAACAAAAACGTCCGGGAAGGGCTGCGCGTGTGCTGTTTCACCAAGACTACGCACCCGCACATCGAGCTAATGTTACGCAACAGTTTCTTCGTGATAACAACTTTGAAGTGATTCCTCATGCTCCCTACTCACCTGACCTGGCTCCTAATGACTTTTGGCTTCTTCCAACAATGAAAGACACTCTCCATGGCCGCACATTCACCAGCCGTGCTGCTATTGCCTCAGCGATTTTCCAGTGGTCAAAACAGACTCCTAAAAAAGCCTTCGCCGCTGCCATGGGATCATGGCGTCAACGTTGTGAAAAATGTGTACGTCTGCAGGGCGATTACGTCGAGAAGTAACACCAGTTTCATCGATTTCGGGTGAGTAGTTAATTAGAAAAAATATCGGAGGCCTTAGAACTTGAATGCACCTCGTATTATTTATCGGGAGAAGAGTATGTTATGAAGACGACGAACGAGTCGTCGCCAATGTTGACTGGTGGCCAGTGCTAAACAGAAACATATAAATCACAGCCGGTTGGTCAGTAACGTCGATAAGGTGCTGGCTGCATGGTCTGGATCTGCAACGACTAAAAGAGTTAGAAGTCATTGGTAAAAAATAATATATATTGTATTTCACTGGTTGTACAGGATTCTTCTTGGCTGCATAAACGGATAGGTATTGAGGCCTCAATTAGGCCATACGTTACTAAGCGCCTTGTTATACGTTGCTTCCTATCACATGAAGACTATGCTACTCTACTACTTGACGTCCCCAGCAAGAGTGGACGAGAGCTCGCCAGAAACCTGATACAAGCCGCGGAGAGGCGCTAGCGGCGATAGTCGCGACTCGTGGGTCCAGCGATACTAATACGGACCGCGGTCGATAACTGCAACCCGTAGCAAGTGTGATATCGAACGTTGATACTTCTGAGTACTCGTCGCACGTGACATGTATCTCTATGCGATCTGTGTGTGATGCACTCCCGTGGCCCAGACCTTTCCCCTCATCGAAGATGTTGGGATCAGCTCGGATATTTGTTCCGTCCCAGTACAATGCAGTATCCTGATATCAAAAACTAGTTACAACATTTTTGGGCGATTTTGGCTCGTGAAAAAATACATCGGCTTTATGACACCCTTTCCAACCAATCAGTGTTTGCACCCACCCCAGAGGGCGTGCAACGTCTTACTGAGATATAGTGTCATATAGCCAAATTCTCAATTGTGTAATCACTGAAACAATGTCACATACCGAGTTCGAGTCTCGGTCGGGCACACAGTTTTAATCTGCCAGGAAGTTTCATATCAGCGCACACTCCGCTGCAGAGTGAAAATCTCATTCTGTAAATGTCACATACCGTCTCAGTGCCTGAGGGTTTCGATAGCTTTAGGTCTAACTTCATCCGAATTATAAAAATTACCTAGAAAATGTGTAACGTACAGGTAATATACGTCAAATAGTTACATATGTGAAAATTCTCAGATAAAAATCAGAAAACTGTACTTACATGAATTCACATGATAACATTTAAATTTTCAGCAGCAGTGCTATAGTCAAATAACATTTACTCGTATTTGTGCCATGGTTCAAATGGCTCCAAGCACTAAAGGACCTAACATCTGAGGTCATCAGTCCCCTAGAGTTAGAACTACATAAACGTAACTTTTTTAAGGATAGCACAGCGTCTTGTTACTAGATGGCACTACTATTCGTCGTGTCCATCTCATGACAGTGTCGGCTTACACGCCGTTTATCTACAATTCTTCCTTTGCTGACCACTTGTCAATTACAGGCCATAAACCCAAGGAACTGCAACATGTCAGCATCCTACACTCCGAGAGAAAAGGTCTCCGACTCGATATACTTGAAGAGCTGGAAACTTTCAAACATCTGTCGCTTAAAGATGGTTTTATTCTTAATGAACAACTGCAACTGCATAACAATGACTTCTTTCAAGGTTTTGAGCAGTTACTTCGAACTGCCTGATTTTTGGAATGTGTCTCACAGTAGCGTTGGGAATGTCGCTTTCCCTTACTCAACTGTCATTGTCGATCTTCTACCTTATTTAAAACTACCTGTAAAAATACTGATTTACAGTTTTTGCATATTATCATGTTTACCTATTTTCTGGGTACAACATATTACTAATGTACACCTACAGCTGTGTTCTTTTGCTCTTAACGCACAAGTTGATGAGCTTCCCGTTTTGTTACTAGATGGCACTACTAATCGTCGTGTCATTCTCATGACAGTATCGGCTTACACGCCGTTTAGTCTGATGCTTCTTGCGCTGTGTATGTGCCGGTCTTAGCCGACTGCAGCAGTTAACTTGTGCCGCCGCTTGCAACTATGATTATATTATTTTATGATAGCTGTCTGTCTTCTCTATTGTGATCTATATTTTTGACTCATGGTACAAATACATGTCATTTGACTATAGCACTGTTCATGAAAATTTAAATGCTGTCATGTGAGTTCATGTAAGTACAGTTTTCTGGTTTTTAATTGAGAATTTTCACAGTGTAACTGTCTGACGCATATTACCTGTACCTTATACACAGGGTGATTCAAAAAGAATACCACAACTTTAGGAATTTAAAACTCTGCAACGACAAAAGGCAGAGCTAAGCACTATCTGTCGGCGAATTAAGGGAGCTATAAAGTTTCATTTAGTTGTACATTTGTTCACTTGAGGCGCTGTTGACTAGGCGTCAGCGTCAGTTGATGCTAAGATGGCGACCGCTCAACAGAAAGCTTTTTGTGTTATTGAGTACGGCAGAAGTGAATCTACGACAGTTGTTCAGCGTGCATTTCGAACGAAGTATGGTGTTAAACCTCCTGATAGGTGGTGTATTAAACGTTGGTATAAACAGTTTACAGAGAATGGGTGTTTGTGCAAAGGGAAAAGTTCTGGACGGCCGAGAACGAGTGATGAAAATGTAGCACGCATCCAGCAAGCATTTGTTCGCAGCCCAGGAAAATCGACTCGCAGAGCTAGCAGAGAGCTGCAAATTTCACAATCAACTGTATGGAGAGTCCTACGAAAAAGGTTAGTTATGAAACCTTATCGTCTGAAATTGGTTCAAGCACTGTCTGCAGCTGACAAGATTAAAAGAATCGATTTCTGTGATTTTATCCTTGCTCAAATGGAAACAGATGAATCTTTCGTTTCAAAGATTGTGTTTAGTGATGAAGCAACTTTCCACATAAACGGGAAAGTCAACCGTCACAATGTCTGTATATGGGGCACTGAGAATCCGCGGGAAACAACTCAGTATGAACGTGACTCGCCTAAGGTGAACGTTTTCTGTGCCATTTCAGCCAATCAAGTTTTTGGTCCCTTTTTCTTCGAAGGTGCTACTGTAACTGGACTACAGTATCTGGAGATCTTAGAGAATTGGCTGTTCCCTCAGCTCGAACAAGAAGCACAACAATTCATATTTCAGCAGGATGGAGCGCCACCACATTGGCACTTATCTGTCCGTAACTACCTGAACGTCAACTACCCGAGGCGCCAGGCAGCCCGTGACAGAGCACTTCATCACTGGCCTCCAAGAAGGCCTGGGTTTGTTAAGGATATGGTGTTTCGGCCACCTCTCCCAGCCACCATTGATGATTTGAAACGAGAAATAACAGCAGCTATCCAAACTGTTACGCCTGATATGCTACAGAGAGTGTGGAACGAGTTGGAGTATCGGGTTTACATTGCTCGAGTGTCTGGTGGGGGCCATATTGAACATCTCTGAACTTGTTTTTGAGTGAAAAAAAAACTTTTTTAAATACTCTTTGTAATGATGTATAACAGAAGGTTATATTATGTTTCTTTCATTAAATACACATTTTTAAAGTTGTGGTATTCTTTTTGAATCACCCTGTATTTAGTGCAGTCGATTGGCTGACTGTTACATTTTATATACCTAGAATCTATCAGAAAAATTTGTTTTCCTGATGTGCCTCCTGTGATTTATGATTATCTCAACGATATACTTCCACTGAGATACGAGGTACTCAATTAAGTTGATTAAATTAGTATCGTCATTCTCAAGGTTAGAATGAAGTACAAGGTATGCAGTTCTGCATAAATCAAGCATACTCGGCTGTGTGCAGAGGTTCAGTTAATATAAACTGCTAGTTCATCTGTAAATGAAAGGTGCGATGAAAAAGTTTCAGTTTAGGGATGTTGCTGCTGTGTGCATGCGACGCGGAGAAGCTCCGATGGCAGATCCCGACGATCACGCAGCCAGGTGCTAGCCAGACTGGACAGCGATGAACTTCGGTGATCTGGCGGCAGCAGGTGTTACCATTGCGGCAGGGCCGTTGGGGACAACAGACTATAATGAAGCGAAACCTTTAGTCCAGCTGCACCGTGGGTTCTCGTGAGTAAATCGAGTAAATGAACTAGTAGGACTCTTTGAAATTGATAATATTAGCTGCGTTGAGTGGAAGGATAAAAGAAGAGCAAAACTGACTGGTAAGCAGAAATTCTCATTATTTGACTAAATGTCTATGTGAATAGAATGTAACAATATTATCCTAAAAATAGTTGCCACTCATCATATAGCGGAGATGCTGAGTCGCAAAAGACTGTCACAAATCAAGCATTAGGTCAACAAGGCCTTTGTCAGTAATTGTCAAGACACACACACGCACGCCCACACACATTCAAGCAAACGCAAATTACACACACATGAGCACAGTCTCGTCTCTGGCAGCTGAAGGAGCGGGTGGTGGGAGAGCCAACTGGGTGGGGATAAGGAGGATTCTGGGGCTTGAAGGGGAGGGGTAGCAGGGTGAGGATGGGGGTCAAAGTTCTGCTTATTCGAATAAGCAGATCATTCAAACAAATTTATTCACTAATAAATTAATGGTGACTTCAATAATGCCACCATATTTTGTTTGTGTGCTTTTTGTATCGAATTCTATGTGTTCCCTTGTCTCAGAGCAGATTCTGTTTGATAACTGAAATATTAACGTGAAATACGGTACGTGAATGTGCCTTGGTGGCACGTGAAATATTGTACGTAAATGTTCCTCTGAGGCACAGTGGTTTCAAATGGTTCAAATGGCTCTGAGCACTATGGGACTCAACTTCTGAGGTCATCAGTCCCCTAAAACTTAGAACTACTTAGACCTAACTAACCTAAGGACATCACACACATCCATGCCCGAGGCAAGATTCGAACCTGCGACCGTAGCGGTCGCGCAGTTACAGACTGTAGCGCCTAGAACCGCTCGGCCACCCTGGCCGGTGCACAGTGGGTTAGTCGGCACGGTAGCTGAGGGTCTTTAGAGGACTGACCACGCCATCACATAAAAAAGTGAGTGAAATTCTCACCGATAGAATGTGACAGATGTCATGCGACATCCATAAAGAACCACTGACGACATAACGTCGAAGAAACAGGTAGAAAGACAGAACAAAAGGTGGTTAAATCACGAAATTCCTAGTTGATCCTACGACTGATCGGTTGTTTCATTTCTGAGGAAAACGCCAAGTAGTTATGCTGGAGTACTTTTGGAATTGTAGATCCCCCTCTAACTAGCTCTCTATAAGTCGGTTCAGAGTTAGGACGAAGTCATGGACTCAGCACCACGCCCAGAAAAGCAGTGTAACAAATGCTACACAAAAATACTTCATAGGCAGACGGCCTTAGCAGCTACATTGCCGACTTGGCATTAATGTTCTCTTCCTCAATATTCACAATTCTACTGCACGAACCACTGTGCACAGTACAGAATGCGTCGCACTCTACCAATTATTAGGGCTTCTCCAGTTTCATTGACGTATGGAGCGAGCAAAGAATGATTTTTATACGACTCTGTGTGCTGTAAGTGTTCTTATATTCACAATCTCTATGTAAGCGATATGTAGGAAGCTGTGGTACGTTCCTAGAGTCGTAATTTAAAGCTTGTTCTTGAAACTTTGTTAATAGACTTTCTTGGGATGTTTATCGCCTGTCTTCTGTGACGTTCCCTCGTGGCTCAAACAAACCAGCAACCATTCGTGCTGTCCTCTGTATATGTTCAGTAACACTTGCTAGTCCTATTTGGTACGTGTCCCACACAGTTAAACAATATTCCACGATGAGCTGCACGAGTGAATTGTAAGCAATCTCCCTTGCAAACTGACTTCATTTCACTAGTGTTCTGTCAATAAATCGGGTTTCTACTTGCTTTACCCACATCTGAGCTTATACGATCGTTCCATTTTATATGCCTACCCAAGGCAACATGCGAAAGCAGCCAACGAAGAGGATGCAGTCAACATAAACTCTTAATAAGCAGCACCTTCCTCCATTGTACTTTGATTGCTAACACTGTCGGATATCGGTATCTCCTTCATATAATTTCTCAGTTCACTATTATTTGTAGTGCTACAAAGTAAGGACTCACTTGCTAACATCAACACATCATAAATGTAAAGAACCTCTACACAGTTTTTGGAATGATGCTCGATATCCAAAGTCATCCAAAAGTGTTTTTCAGGAATAATTCTGAGTAAGCTTTCCAATCTGAGATGCTTTTATTCAGTTTCATGGAGCTTTGAGATACAAAATTTCGGAATAGACAGTGGGTTTCAGTACATAATAGTTCATAATATTGCAGAAAACTGGAAAGTGTTTTATGAAGGAACTGTCCAGAGACGACTGGAAAATGTTTTTCGGCTTTCTACGCCCATTTTAATTATTGCAGCAACATGTTACCACGATTTATATTGTCTGTGGTGCTGTCCATGATAATGGGAGGCTACAACAAATTGCACACATATAATAGCCAGACAAATGTCAAAGAAAACGGGTCACAAGTTTCGACTTATGTTCATATGAAAAGAAAAACTTATTTTTGAATATATTATGTGTAGTATCAGTGGGAATCACAACGAATTATTTGCCAAAAGCTGCAGCGGAACTGGTGATGTCTCAATATTTGCTAAAGAAGATTTATATATCACTATCATGAAAAAAAAGATTTCAGTAGATATAATGCAGCGATATCCTCTTTGCATGTGTAGAAAGCATTTTCCTTAGCGTCACAATGGCAAACCTTAGAAAAGCCAATAATGTTTCTAATGAGATCTCTGAAAAAAGAGTCATTCTGAGAAAAAAAAACTACAAAACATGCTTTCCTTCAGTAAATGACAAAGAACTAGAGCAATAAACGTCATTGGACTTTACAGAGAGGCTATGCCACGCAACAGTAGACTAAAACAGAAAACATTTACCCTGCAACATAAAAGGGAATTTTTAGGTTATGTACGATTTAATAAACTTTCAGTGTTATTTACGTGGAAGAAAATTTAAGGAGGCACTTGGTCACGCAGTATTACAGTGGCTGTTACATTGAAAAGATCCATCTAACTAGCTAACACTCTGGACACCAAAACATAGTGAATTTGATTTTGAGATAATCTGTCGAGAGGCAAAATAGATAGAAATGCTAATGGCCTAAGTCAGAAAATTAATGCACAGCAACAGGTATTTTCAACTACTGCAAGGTGACAGAAAGCGCAAGTTGCTGATGAAGACTTAAAGCTGTTTGTAATGCAACAACAGTTCACTGTACACAGTGGAGCATTATGAAAAGCTGTAGGAGTCGCAGAACCAAAGAACAACGATAGGTTAGATGTAATGGTAGGAAACACGTAATTTATATATGGAGCAATATGAGAAGAACCATGTAATATGCACACAATGAACTGAACGGAGTCATCAGTTCATTCCACTGTAAGTAAACCATTTAAATTGTTAGGTTTGGACATCTTAAGCCCTTTAGGATAAACCCCGGCAGGCAATCTTTATGTAGCAAAAAAAAAAGAAGGTCACTTGTGGCAAAACATGCAAATGGTGGCTATTCCGAATCTCAAGCTGGAAAAGCGCCTCAATAAAATAAATTGAGTGCTGAAATAATTGACTACTGTAGTTCAGTGTTGCACACATGTCAATTACAGACCAAGCCACGAACTTTGTATCGACATTATTGAAGAAACTGTCGTTTATTACGAATTCATAAAGTAAACAATGTGCATTGCACCCACAAGCATATGGAAGAACATAATGGGTTCGCCAGATAATGGAAAATAACGTAACTCATTCAGTCAACAGTCCTCAAAACAATTGGGATACTCTATCATCTTATGTTTCAGCTGCATATAACTCAAAGAGTCAAGAGAGCATGTGTCTACCATACCGTACAACATACTGTATGGATGGAAAATTCTACCATTATCTGAGGTAGTGAAGCCTAGAGTAGGAAGAAATTCGGAATTATTATGAAATTTATGGAGAGTATGAAGTCAACAGCGAAAAGCAAATAAGAATGCTCTGGAAAGACAGGAGTGGATGTGACAATGGAATGCTAAATTACCTAACTACCTTATAGCACAGTGGGTGAAGTTAATGAGCCATTGCATCCTGAAGGGAAAGGCCATTCGCCGATCCCGTAAGCATCACGTGTACCATGTCCTCTTTGCAGACGAGGGACGTCACCCACCTGATAACCTCCCTCAGATGGGATTGCCTGTTAGGCTGCAACTCACTTCCACCTGCCAGGATCTCCATCTCCTCACTGGAATGCGCCCCGTGTATTTCCTCCAACACCCCTGCCTCCTTGAATCTACATCTACATCTATATCATATTCTGCAAGCCACCTAATGCTGTGTGGCGGAGGGTACTTTCGTTACCACTATCTGATCCCTCCAACCCTGTGCCACTCACGAGTAGTGCGTGGGAAGAATGATTGTCGGTCAGCCTCTGTAGTCGCACTAATTTCTAGAATTTTATCCTCGTGGTCAATACGTGACATGTATGTGGCGGAAGTAATATGTTCTCCAGCTCCTCCTAAAAAGTGCTGTCCCGAAATTTCAACAGTAAATCTCTCCGTAATGCACAACGCCTCTCTCGTAACATATGCCAGTGGAGATTGCTTAGCATGTCCGTAACGGTCTCTCGCCAGCTAAACGATCACATGACGAAACATGCCGCTCTTCCTTGGCTCTTCTCTATCTCCTCCATCAAATCTTCTTGATAGGTATCCCAGATACTCAAGATATACAAGAATCGGGCGAACAAGGACCTTATAAGCCACTTCTTTCGTGGATGAGTTACATTTCTTTAAGATTCTTCCGATAAATCTGAGTCTGGTACCTGCTTTTCCCAGTTACTGTTTTATGTGGTCATTCCACTTAATGTCGCTCCGGATAGTTACGCCTAAATATTTTACAGCAGATTCTGCCTCTAGCTGTTTATTATCAATAGTATAACTGTACAGAAGTGGATTTCTTTTCCTATATGTGCGCAATACGTTACATTTATTTACGTTCAGGGTCAACTGCCAGAGCCTTCACCATTCGTAAGTTCTCTGTAGGTCGTTCTGCAAATTCTTCCAATCTTCTGACGTTGCTACTTTGGTGTGAATAACTGCATCATCTGTGAATACCCTTAATGAGCATCGACATCTACATCTACAGCTACATCCATACTCCGCAAGCCACCTGACGGTGTGTGGCAGAGGGGTACCTTGAGTACCTCTATCGGTTCTACCTTCTATTCCAGTCTCGTATTGTTCGTGAAAAGAAGGATTGTCGGTATGCCTCCGTGTGGGCTCTAATCTCTCTGATTTTATCCTCATGCTCTCTTCGCGAGATATACGTAGAAGGACGCAATGTACTGCTTGACTCCTCGGTGAAGGTATGTTCTCGAAACTTCAACAAAAGCCCGTACCGAGCTACTGAGCGTCTCTTCTGCAGAGTCTTCCACTGGAGTTTATCTATCATCTCCGTAACGCTTTCGCGTTTACTAAATGATCCTGTAACGAAGCGTGCTCCTCTCCGTTGGATCTTCTCTATCTCTTCTATCAATCCTATCTGGTACGGATCCCACACTGCTGAGCAGTATTCAAGCAGTGGGCGAGCAAGCGTACTGTAACCTACTTCCTTTGTTTTCGGATTGCATTTCCTTAGGATTCTTCCAATGAATCTCAGTCTGGCATCTGCTTTACCGACTATCAACTTTATATGATCATTCCATTTTAAATCACTCCTAATGCGTAACCCCAGATAATTTATGGAATTAACTGCTTCCACTTGCTGACCTGCTATATTGTAGCTGAATGATAAGGGATCTTTCTTTCTATGTATTCGCAGCACAGTACACTTGTCTACATTGAGATTCAATTTGCCATTCCCTGCACCATGCGTCAATTCGCTGCAGATCCTCCTGAATTTCAGTACAAATTTCCATTGTTACAACCTCTCGATAAACCACAGCATCATCCGCAAAAAGCCTCAGTGAACTTCCGATGTCATCCCCAAAGTCATTTATGTATATTGTGAATAGCAACGGTCCTACGACACTCCCCTGCGGCACACCTGAAATCACTCTTACTTCGGAAGACTTCTCTCCATTGAGAATGACATGCTGCGTTCTGTTATTTAGGAACTCTTCAATCCAATCACACAATTGGGCTGATAGTCCGTATGCTCTTACTTTGTTCATTAAAAGACTATGGGGAACTGTATCGAAGGCCTTGCGGAAGTCAAGAAACATGGCATATACCTGGGAACCTGTGTCTATGGCCCTCTGAGTCTCGTGGACGAATAACGCGAGCTGGGTTTCACATGACCGTCTTTTCCGAAACCCATGCTGATTCCTACAGAGTAGATTTCTAGTCTCCAGAAAAGTAATTATACTCGAACATAATACGTGTTCCAAAATTCTACAACTGATCGACGTTACAGATATAGGTCTATAGTTCTGCACATCTGTTCGACGTCCTTTCTTGAAAACGGGGATGACCTGTGCCCTTTTCCAATCCTTTGGAACGCTACGCTCTTCTAGAGACCTACGGTACACCACAGCAAGAAGGGGGGCAAGTTATTTCGCGTACTCTGTGTAAAATCGAACTGGTATCCCATCAGGTCCAGCGGCCTTTCCTCTTTTGAGCGAGTTTAATTGTTTCTCTATCCCTCTGTCGTCTATTTCAATATCTATCATTTTGTCATCTGTGCGACAATCGAGAGAAGGAATTACAGTGCAGTCTTCCTCTGTGAAACAGTTTTGGAAAAAGACATTTAGTATTTCGGCCTTTAGTCTGTCTTCCTCTGTTTCAGTACCATTTTGGTCACAGAGTGTCTGGACATTTTGTTTTGCTCCATCTACCGCTTTGACATAACAACAAAATTTTTTAGGATTTTCTGCCAAGTCAGTACTTAGAACTTTACTTTCGAATTCATTGAACGCCTCTGGCATAGCCCTCCTCACACTTCATTTCGCTTCGCGTAATTTTTGTTTGTCTGCAAGGCTTTGGCTATGTTTATGTTTACTGTGAAGTTCCCTTTGCTTCCGCAGCAGTTTCCTAACTCGGTTGTTGTACCACGGTGGTTCTTTTCCATCTCTTACGATCTTGCTTGGCACATACTCATCTAACACATATTGTTCGATGGTTTTGAACTTTCTCCACTGATCCTCAACACTATCTGTACTTGAGACAAAACTTTTGTGTTGAGCCATCAGGTACTCTGAAATCTGCTTTTTGTCACTTTTGCTAAACAGCATCCGACGCTTTCTACGAAATCATTTATATATACCGTAAACAGCAACGGTCCCATCACATTTCCCTGTCGTACGCCGGATATTACCTTTACAACTGTCGATTTAGTTCAGTTAAGAGTGACGTGTTGAGGTCTATCTGCAAGAAAGTCTTGAATCCAATCGCTGGTCTTCTTCGATACTCCGTAAGTTCGTATTTTTTTTCATTAAACGGTAATGCGGGACGGTGTCAAATGCCTCACTGAAATCTAGGAACGCGACATCAACTTGAGAGCCGTTGTCCGCTATGCTGTGGATCTCATGGAGGAGCAGAGCGAGCCGAGTTTCCCAGGATCGCTGTTTGCGAAATACATGTTGATTTTTATAGAGATGATGTTCATTTTCCAAGAGCATCATAATTCTTGAGCATAAAACATGTTCAATAATTGTACAACAGATTGAAGTCAACGACGTAGGTCTATAATTGTGTGGATCTGTCTTACGGCCTTTCTTAAAAACAGTGCCTGTACCAGATTAGAGGCGACCTGTTTCAGGGTCCTTAGGTCCGTATCGCCCCTATGGTTTTCTGGCGTCTTGCACTTTTCATCCTTACAGAGTTCTTCTACACTGATGGTTCCAAAATGATATGTAAGGCGGGGTACGTTTTCACGTCTCCTACAGGCTTAGAACGCCATTTATTGATGGTATCATGTCGTGTGTTCACAGCAGAGATACTATCCATCAACAGGGCCCTCCATTTTCTTTCTCAGGCCTTCCTCCACAGTGTTTTAATATGCACCGTCTCAGTGAGAAGCCTGCAGGCTATCGACTGATGCTGCTCTCTTCACCCTTTGCCTCTGCTATCCATGACCTTCTCTCTGCCCTTGTGCTGCCTGCTCAGTTGCCTTTCTCTGGGTCCCAAGTCATGTGGGAATGCCAGGGAATGAATTGGCTGACCATTTGGCTAGAGATTCAGATACTTATCCTCCATTCCCTTTCATGACCCCAGATGCAGATATGTGGGTCTACTTCAGATCCCTCTTTGCCCAAAAGGGGAATGACATGTGGTATGCTGCTGCTCTCAGTAATAAACTCCGCACAATCATCGAGTCTACTGTAGTTTGGGGCTCTTCCCTCTGCTCTTCTTGAAATGAGTCCACTTTCTCATGCCGTCTACGCATTGGTCATACCAGGTTCACTCATTGTTTCACTTTCTTCACGAACCACCCCCGCAATGTAGCTGTGGAGCCAGACTGACAATATCCCATATGTTAGTGAAATGTCCCCTCTTTTTGGCCCTTCGTACTCAGTATAGTCTTCCAGGTTCCTTAAATTTAATATTAGCATACCATTCACAGACGGCTGAACTGGTCCTCAGTTTCCTCCGTGAAAGTTGTTTTCATTTTCAGATATAAGGTTAAGCTTTACTACCGAAGCAGGGATAGGGTGAGTGTGGTTGAGTCCTCTCTTCGTGTTTTACAGCGCTCCTCAAAAAGAAAATCGCCTCCTCCAGTGATTCCCACAATAGTTCTCGAAGCATCTCCGTAACACCTGTGAAATGCCCTGTTTAACCCGCAGGACGGGACAGATAGAATAAATTGTGGAAAGGGGCTAAAATAAGGGCTGTCAGTTACACTCGAACATAAAACTTTATTATTTGATCACACATTACACACACCTTTAATCATTGGGACTCAATTACGACTGGAAGCCACTTTAATTTAAAAACGGCTGAAGGTCAATTACTTAAAACGCAAGCATAATCAGAAATTTTAAAAGGAAAGCCTTATCTTAAAACAGTTCTTTAGTTAGGCTGAAGTAAACAAGCTAAATTCAAATCGGCTGAGGGTCGAACACTTAAGGCTCCAGAACATTAATTTTTGTTACACCAAAGTCCTTACGTGAAACAGTTCTTTAATTTTGGCTGAAGGCATTAAGAACAAACAACTGAAACTCAAACCGGCTGAAAGCCGAAGACTTAAAAACTCAATAGATTGAAGTAAACAAGTTAAATTCAGATCGGTTGAAGGCCGAAGACTTAAAAATTCAATTTTTTTTGAATGCCGAAGGGCTTACGTAAAACAGTACTTTAAACTAGACTGAAGGCCTTAAGAGTAAAACAACTCTAATTTAAAACACAAAATCGGCTAGAAGCCATTCAAGTACCAACAACAAGAAGAAATTTAAAAAAATAAAGCAGTACACACAATGGCGCCCAGATGTTCGGGGGTCGGCCTGTAATTCAGCACTAACGCTCGCTTGGGTGAGACAGGTAGTCGGGCCAACCATTCACGATCCAACGACAACCAAACCGACCGTCAGTGGACCCACCGACTAGATAACTTCCACTTCACCCGGCCAGGGCACAACGGGGAGTTCAACGGAATAACGTAGAAGATACTGGTGCCCACAACCAATCATACACGGAGGTGTCAAACTACACATCGTGCTGGACAGCAACAACACGATGAGGAAACTACACTGCCTAAATTTACGTCAACGCCCAGGGCAAGTAACCGGAACGTTAACGGCCACAAGGCAGAAGATTCCGCTGGTGCACTTCAGATCAAATAACCAAATACAATGAAACTCCGCCAGAGGGTGGCTGGAATTTTCCAACCTGAAAACACATGCTGTTGCTCGTGGGAATATCCCAACAGCCGACAACGAACTCCAAGCGAAACAATGTGAACAGTGTTGACTTGCTGGTAGGTTAAATCAAAACTCAACTTTCGTGTCCAGGGTCAGTGAACCACGGACCTCGTGGCAATGGGAACAGTGCCACACTCTCCGACACCGCGTAGAGACCGCCAGCGGGCCCCGGCCAAACTACGCCCAGCCGAAAATTCCTCACTACTGCAGCCAACCGACCGACTGCCGCAGATCAGCACGGAGAAAGCGCTAAAATAACTGAGCAGTCGACATCACAAGCTGCACACAGTTTCACATACATTTGCACGAGGGGCTAGACAATACTGGAACCGCGCGACCGCTACGGTCGCAGGTTCGAATCCTGCCTCGGCATGGATGTGTGTGATGTCCTTAGGTTAGTTAGGTTTAAGTTCTAGGGGACTGATGACCTCAGATGTTACGTCCCATAGTTCTCAGAGCCATGTGAACCATTTTTGAAATATCCATGAAATTAATATCAGGTGCAACATTCAGGTATATGTACTGGTTATGAATTGTTTAGCAACACTTAGCTCAAATATCAGTGAAATTATTAAACAATACTTTAACCAACTGTGTTAATTAACCACTCTTGTTTGAAAACAATAAATGAAGTATATTTCTGGGTCACTGGGCTTGGCATAATGAGCAGAATGGTGCTTTGGAATGGAAACAGTAAATGGACAGGATAACAAATAATTGATGACCGTCACAGACAGAAACCAAAGAAATTAAAAACAGCATTTAGACCATTAAAATAAGAATTTAAACACAAATCAAATATGACCACTAAAAGCGCGTAGAATAAGCAAACATATACGGCTGAAGCTTTAAAAAGTTGGGAATTACAGAAGAACACAAACAAAGATAGTTATGATTGAGCGCTGTTCAATGTTTTCTGCTTTAGCACTCCCGACATCAACTTACCTTAAAAAAAATTAACAACTGTTATCTAAAAACGTTTCCACAACTCTGGTAATAATAATGACAAAAAAAATACAATATTCAACTGACATCATGTGACTCAGAGGAATATCAGTTTGTACCACCCAGAACAAATGACACTGAAGAAGAGAAACACAAAATGCCCACAACGGCTGACAGCAATAAGTTAAAGTTCATCACCATTCTTCAGTGAAAAACAAAACAAACAAACAAAACGAAGGCTCTCACCAAAATTATTTTCCTCTGTGACCTTCCTAGAATAACGATTTCACACTCGGCGCTGTCGAGTGCGAATGCTCATGTACTCGGGCTCGCTTCCTTCTTAAGGTGCTTCTCGAAGTTAACAGCCTGGTGTGGAGTGCAGGAAACGCACCCGAAACAAAGGTACCAAGCAGCAGTAACCCGCTCGATCACAACAAGGAGCGGTACGACCAAGCAGTACATCTGACCCACGAGCGAAGACACTGCTCCTGCATACGACTAACCTGGCGAGCACGACCGCTCCGCTTAAATCGGCATATGCCAATTGCCCCCTCTGGGCGAGGAATGTAAACATGTACTCGTGAATCTAGCGAGAATAAACACACACACACACACACACACACACACACACAAACACACACAAACACACACACACGCATTATCGATCCCGCAATCGTACGGATCATTTTCCCTAAAATAACTTGTCAAAACGATCGACAGTGTGGGCCATGTGCTCTGTCTCGACCTGTGGGACATTCATGAAATATGAGAGCTGCCCTCGTGGTGCTTACTGCTTCCCCTGTACTGTATTTCGACGTCAGGGAGTCAGAGAACAGCAGAAGACTGCCATGATCTCGTAAAAACAAAAGAGCCGCCTAGGGAAGCGGCTTAGTAAGGCCACGCCCAGTTGACCTCCGGCTTTATCTGTGGCCCCAGGCGACAAGGGCAGAGGCCTACAAAGGTCATGGCACAGACACTGAACGTCGTTCTATCTCATTAGAGAGTTAACCTGCAGAGCTGATTCTGCCTTATCTTACATAATCACAGGATATGTCTTTCACGTTACTTTCCTCTGTCCATACTGTTACATCGTCGGAGCTCATCGCACACTCCTTTCATTCTGATTTAGACATATGAAATATAGTCAGGCAAAAAAAAAGAATCACAGCACCAAGAAGGAGTTTTGCGACATAAAAGTTGACAGGCGTGATACTATACCTACTCCAATTTCGCCCCAGCCGAAAAGAAGTGTCGGTTGTGTGGACACTATGAGGGTACAGATAAGGATTTCTTGAAATACATGGTGTAACAGTCGCGTGCGTCACATACCTCTGAGACTGGACGTGGTGAGTTGATGTTAGTCAAGAACACCTTTAAGGCGACAAAGACGCCATTACAAATACAACTCCAAGTTTGAATGACGTCTTGTAACATGGCCACGAGAAACTGGATGTTCCTTCTGCGATATTGCAGAAATACTTGGCAGGAAAGAAGCGGTTGTACATGGTTAACGGCAGCGGTGATCACGAGAAGACTGGCCTCCAAACGGCCATGTGGCACTAACGGCAAGGAAGACCATAAGGCTCTGTTTATGGGTCGGGCGCATTGCAATGCATCTGCAACAGCAATTTGAGTAGCAGTTGCCAACAGAGTGATTCACGAACTATTACAAATCGGTTACTTCAAGGACAGCTCTGAGCCTGTAGTGTACATTCCACTGACCCCAAACCACCGCCATTTGCGACTTCAGAGGTATTATGCGAGAGCTCACTAGAAGCAAGGTGGAGGCGTGTTGCGTTTTTTGTGAAAGCTTGTTCTGCCTCGGTGCCAGTGATACGGTGGTTAGAAGTAGTCCAGTTGAGGGTCTGCAAGCAACCTGTCTGCGTCCTAGGTACACTTGACCTACACATTGTAAGAGGTCCATGACTAAGGAATTTATTGCTAGCGCTCTCGAGCAGATCTAATTTCGATGGATTTCTCACGCGCTGCCTGCAATATGTTGGCTGCACTAAGAGCAGTGTCAGTAGGAGTAAGTTGTAGCTAGCAGTCTGGTGTATGAAGTTGGCTGGGCCGGTCGTGGGGAGCGATGGCGGTGTCTGAGCGATGTCGTATAAGGTAATAGCATTGCGCGCATATGTAGTTTGCTACAACAAAATTTGTACTATTGTTGTATCAAGTCCCATGTAAATGTTTCAAAAAAAATATTTTAATAATAATCTTCTTTATAAAATTAACTTTTTGGCAATCATTCATCTGAATATAATGAATTGACTAATTTCTCCAATCCATGGTCATCCCGATTGTCGTAAAGGAAAATCAGTTGTTCCTTTTTATACGTGACAAATCTAGCGGCCAGCACTGAACTGGGCTGTGCCTGAAAAATTTCTTATAGGAGCAGATATATAGGCGTTATACGGCGACTTGACTGAGGTAAGAATTTTCAATTTGTTCAGAATAATCTTTCAGGTCCATGACGCAGCACTGCCGACGTCCAGAATTTACCAGTTTAAATTCACAGCCAGTTAATTATTGAAAGGTTATATGTTAGCCACAATTTTCATTGGGAGGTTAGTCACGCTATTATTGCGAGGTTATGGAATAATAAACTGTTGGGAGGTTACACTGAATGTGAATATTATACATATATTTTAATTGTTGGGAGTTTACACTGAATGTGAATGCTATATATATTTTTCCTGTTGGGAGGTTACAACATGAAGTTATGGTCTCAGGTTGCCATTTCGTATGACAACAGGACCGCTCTCGTTGTTATGCCATGCATCCAGACTGCGAATTTGTACGTCAGTCTGGTAGTTCAACCTGTTGTGGTGCCATTCATCAACCGCAAAAATGGTTCAAATGGCTCTAAGCATTATGGGACTTAATATCTGAGGTTATTAGTCCCCTAGACTTAGAACTACTTAAACCTAACTAGCCTAAGGACATCACACACATCCATGCCCGAAGCAGGTTTCGAACCTGCGACCGGAGCAGCAGTGCAGTTCCGGACTGAAGCGCGTAGAAGCGGTCGGCGACAGCAGCCGGCATGAACAGCATTCCTTGGAGTTTTCTAACAGGATAATGTTTGCTACATTCTGCTGTTGTCTCCCAACGTGCTCTACACAGTGTCGAAATGTTGCCTTGCCTGCTCGATCAACAGATCTGTCTCCAGTCGAACATGCATGGGACATCATCGGACAACTCCAGCGTGCCCCACAAACAGCAATAACTGCCCAGTGTTGACTGATTAAGTGCGACAGGCATGGAACTCCATCCCACAAACTGACATCCGGCACCTGTACAACACAATGCATGCACGTTTCCATTCTTGTATTCAACATTCTGGCCGCTACACCTGTTATTAATGTACGAGCACTTCATATTTGCAATGGCTTTTCTCGCTTCTGCATTAATCTGTGATGTAGCAATGTTGATCATTTAAATATGTTACCTATAAAAATGTATTCCTGAAATTTCACTGCTCTACATATATTATTTTCTGGTGCTGCAATTCTTTTCCGTTGCTGTATAAGTTCGATACGTAAAACCTAAGTAGAACTTAACCATAAAACAAAATGAAAAAAATAAATCGTTATTCATGTGGTTTCATCATTAGTAAACTGTTTGACAGAGGTAAGGAATGCAATTCACTAATCTGAGAAGCGCATCCATCAAATCACGAGCTCATCGACCTAATTTCAAAGGACGCTGAATTGCAACAGGCGCCGTACATCCTTTCGCTCAAGTGTAAGACTGCCGCCACTGGAGTTAAAAGGTTATCTTCCTTTCTCTGAATGAAAGAAATATTTCGCTTTACCAAATTCAAATTGCATGAAAGCAACGCCATATCAAAATCTGAGCGAAACTTAATTAATAACTGCACTTCAACACATCGGCAGACAGAGAACATCCAGACAATCTTTGCTCGTGTTTTGTACTGCAGCACAATATTTTTCTGTCAGAGTTTCACCCTTAACATTAGGAGTACTGGAATTCGCCTTAAGGGGCTCCGGAAAGGATCAAAATCATGAAAAGTTCAATTTTTACTTTTTTGCGTTTTCTGAATCTGCAGACTATTACCTTTTAATAGATATATAATTTATTCAATTCCGAAGACTACAACTATTTTTAAATTTTTTTTGAAATGTGTTCTACATGGGCGTGACCCACTGTGGCGCTGTTAAACTACTGTCAAATGGTGTTATTATTAACGTCCGTGTTCATCAGGTACATTTTAGTGATGTGAGATAAAGTATGTGTTGTGGCTAACCTGTGATGGTTCAATATATATCGCTGGTGTGATTGTCGATTGTTTCATGTTTATTTACTCTGTCGTTATCTCGAAAATATTCGTAATTAATTCTGTTTCTTGAGTCTCTGTTTTGTTGAAATATAATACTGAGTAAAAGTAAAGTTATTAGAAATCCTCTGAAGGCTTTTAAGAAAAGGAGAAATGTTGGAAAGCCAAAGGTATGTGTTATTACTGTAAACAATAAAGACGATAACCAAGTGAGCGAACCTAACCTCTCAAGTACACCTGCCCATAGCAGTCAAAGTGGGAAAGAAAATACTTCACAGAAGAAGCTTGGTTCAATGAGTGAAAACTATGAATGTTTTATGGGCGAATCGGATGTGAATGAGATATTTGATATGTCGGTTCTCAAAGGAATTTTTTCAAACTGTGTAAGATGTATTCATTGTAGTGAAGTTGGTCTGGAACTCTCCATAATAAAGCACGTAGGACTTGCTAGTGAAATACAACTGAAATGTGATAACTGTTCATACATGACCACCTTTTGGAACAGTGTTGCTGTAACTGCAACTGAAGAAAATGGTAGCAAAATCTACGAACACAACAACGAGCGATGCTTGCTTTAGACAAGGAACGCCTTCGGGCTGCAGACAGGGCTGTAAAGAGTCTAGAAATACAAGCAAGAGTAAACAGGAGGAGGAACAAGAGGAAGCTGGAGGAGGAGTTTGCAGAGGATGAAGATAATCCATCCTATGGACCTGGAATGCACTAAAAAGTTAATCCAATCTTTGTCGCTCGATTCCCCAAACTTTTATTTTCTCATACTAATTACATGTTTTCTAAGGATCTTCCAAACATATTTGTTTCAAACTTTCAGTAAATGTTACACAGTACCTTCTGCATAATTTAACACAGCCTTTTTCCAAAAAAACTGTATATTTTTGAATATATAAATAAAACTTGCAAAAAAATGTTGTAAATTTTCATTACAATTGAAAAAAAAAATCATCTTTAATAACTGAACTAAAATTTTGTAAAATCCCTGTGTTAAGTTGTAGCCCATACTCCAATAAATAATCTGTAAAAAGTTCAACTTCCTACCTCAAATACTTTGTGAGGAAAGATGTAATTTATAAGCGTTATTTTAACATTGCAAGTATAGGGCGTTCCGGAGCCCCTTAAGTGATTTCGCCGTGTAACCGTCTCACTTTACGTTACTCTGCATGATACGAATGTTAACGTTGTTGTGACAGTTTGTCGTATTAATTGCTGGAGTCCTCCCACGTAGCACTCGCATACGTTACGATAATGTACGTGGGTTGAGTTTGTTTGTGGATGAAACTTTTTCACTAACGTCGAAAGGTCATTACGTAAGCCAGTCACATATTTTACTTCAGTTTACGTTTGTTTATTGCGACAAGATAATAGTACGTTCATATTGTGTAAATAGTTTAAACACGTAATTTGAAGAGAAGAGTAACCTTAGCGTAAATTGTGCTTCGTGACCTCAGACACTGACAGTAATGATAAAGTCAAAACAATGGAGGAAAATGAAAACTGAAGGCCATCAAGCACTAGCGCCACATAATAAATAATTTGTTAAACATTAAACAAGTTTCAGACTCTATCTTGTAGAAATAAGCGGTCATTTATATACAAAGGCCAGACTACGTGTATACCGCCATCCCACGTATGAAAAGGAGACGCCTGATAATAACGGCGAAGCAACACAAAATGTACTTGCAGAATAGTTTGCAGAATCAAACATACAGGACGATTAAAACTGTGTGCCAGACAGGAATTCGAACTCCGAACAATGCTGTAACCGAAAATATTTAACTACATTTTATTTAATAAATAAAACAGTTTAACAATTGCATAACAAATATGTGAGTACACTAATTTTCACTTCAGTTTCCCCTATAAATATATTTTTTAATGAACCTTTTGGTTACTTTCTTACGTGCAACACCATGAAGCGTACATAGAAGTTACGACCGCATCAGCATTTCTCTGGACCGCTGTCTGTGTGTGCAATTTGCGGCCTAATATACTGGCTGGAGTCGTTATGGTACCACAGGGGCCGGTCATTCATCAGCGCTCTAAAGCCCGTACCTTTATTCCATTATTGATTCTTAGTCCTTTTAAGTAAAGCCGTCGGCACACGGGGCAAGTCAGCTAACGTTGACATGGCGCTCTGCGAGTTTCCTGGCATTACTTCCTGCTATTTCTGCCGGCCGAAGTGGCCGCGCGGTTCTGGCGCTGCAGTCTGGAACCGCGAGACCGCTACGGTCGCAGGTTCGAATCCTGCCTCGGGCATGGATGTGTGTGATGTCCTTAGGTTAGTTAGGTTTAACTAGTTCTAAGTTCTAGGGGACTAATGACCTCAGCAGTTGAGTCCCATAGTGCTCAGAACCATTTGAACCTGCTATTTCTCATTGAGGAGCCATTTCGTCACGTCAAACACAAAATAAGTTCGCCGATACTTCAGCAATGTGCCACGTTAAGTAGAAGCAGTGGGAAGTGAGAACGCTCTCTACGTCACAGGCAGAAAACAAGACACCTTACTGTATTTTTCGTGGTCGGTGGAAGCCCTTATCCGGAGGGTTTTAAGTTGTATGTTAATCACTATGAATATATGTTGCTTCTAAGCACGTGACCAGACAGTGTCTCGAGAACGAATCGTTATTCGTACGATTTGTTGTGGTAAAATGACGGGAAGCGTCATACTGGTGGATGAAAAATTTTCGCCTTTAGTTATTTTCACGTTAAAGCTCGCGTGTTGTAAGAGAAAGCCGTTTTAAAGCAACAATCTACATTTACATCTACATCCATACTCCGCAAGCCACCTGACGGTGTGTAACGGAGGGTACCTTGAGTACCTCTGTCGGTTCTCCCTTCTATTCCAGTCTTGTATTGTTCGTGGAGAGAAGAATTGTCGGTACGCCTCTGTGTGGGCTATAATCTGTCTGACATTATCCTCATGGTCTCTTCGCGAGATGTACGTAGAAGGGAGAAATATTCTGCTTGACTCCTCGGTGAAGGTATGTTCTCGAAACTTCAACAAAAGCCCGTACCGAGCTACTGAGCGTCTCTCCTGCAGAGTCTTCCACTGGAGTTTATCTATCATCTCCGTAACGCTTTCGCGATTACTAAATGATCCAGTAACGTAGCGCGCTGCTCTCCGTTGGATCTTCTCTATCTCTTCTATCAACTGTATCTGGTACGGATCCCACACTGCTGAGCAGTATTCAAGCAGTGGGCGAACAAGCATACTGCAACCTACTTCCTTTGTTTTCGGATTGCATTTCCTTAGGATTCTTCCAATGAATCTCAGTCTGGCATCTGCTTTACCGACGATCGACTTTTTATAATCATTCCATTTTAAATCACTCCTAATGCGTACTCCCAGATAATTTATGGAATTAACTGCTTCCAGTTGCTGGCCTGCTATATTGTAGCTAAATGATAAGGGATATTTCTTTCTATGTATTCGCAGCACATTATACTTATCTACATTGAGATTCAATTGCCATTACCTGCACCATGCGTCAATTCGCTGCAGATCCTCTTGCATTTCAGTACAATTTTCCATTGTTGCAACCTCTCGATATACCACAGCATCATCCGCAAAAGCCTCAGTGAACTTCCGATGTCATCCACAAGGTCATTTATGTATATTGTGAATAGCAACGATCCTACGACACTCCCCTGCGGCACACCTGAAATCACTCTTACTTCGGATGACTTCTCTCCATTGAGAATGACATGCTGCGTTCTGTTATCTAGGAACTCTTCAATCCAATCACACAATTGGTCTGATATTCCATATGCTCTTACTTTGTTCATTAAAAGACTGTGGGGAACTGTATCGAACGCCTTGCGGAAGTCAAGAAACACGGCATCTACCTGGGAACCCGTGTCTATGGCCCTCTGAGTCTCGTGGACGAATAACGCGAGCTGGGTTTCACATGATCGTCTTTTGCGAAACGCATGCTGATTCCTAAAGAGTAGATTTCTAGTCTCCAGAAAAGTCATTATACTCGAACATAATACGTGTTCCAAAATTCTACAACTGATCGACGTTAGAGATATAGGTCTATAGTTCTGCACATCTGTTCGAGGTCCCATCTTGAAAACGGGGATGACCTGTGCCCTTTTCCCATCCCTTGGAACGATATTCTCTTCTAGAGACCTACGGTACACCGCTGCAAGAAAGGGGGCAAGTTCCTTCGCGTACTCTGTGTAAAATCGAACTGGTATCCCATCAGGTCCAGCAGCCTTTCCTCTTTTAAGCGGTTTTAATTGTTTCTCTATCCCTCTATCGTCTATTTCGATATCTACCATTTTGTCATCTGATCGACAGTCTAGAGATGAACTACAGTGCAGTCTTCCTCTGTGAAACAGCTTTGGAAAAAGACGTTTAGCATTTCGGTGTTGGGCTGTCATCGTTTCAGTACCATTTTGGTCACAGAGTGTCTGGACATTTTGTTTTGATCCACCTACCGCTTTCACATAAGACCAAAATTTCTTATGATTTTCTGCCGAGTCAGTACATAGAACTTTACTTTCGAATTCATTGAATGCCTCTCGCATAGCCGTCCTCACACTACATTTCGCTTCGCGTAATTTTTGTTTGTCCGCAATGCTTTGGCTATGTTTAAGTTTACTTTGAAGCTCCCTTTACTTCCGCAGCAGTTTTCTAACTCTGTTGTTGTACCACGGTGGCTCTTTTCCGTCTCTTACGATCTTGCTTGGCACATACTCAACTAACGCATACTGTACGATGGTTTTGAAGGAAGTTTCATGACAATGTGTCATTCTTGCTAGGATTTGTTACAGTTAAATATCAATAACATTTCGTCAAATGAAGCTTTTAGAGCACTGTAATGTAAGATTCGACAAGAATTGAGGTGGATCATTAGCATGGCGTAATTGGTTGAAACGCCACGATGCGGAACCACGGTGTCCCACTGTACCGCCGTCCGGAGTGGCCGAGCGGTTCTAGGCACTTCAGTCCGTAACAGCGCGACCGCTACGGTCGCAGGTTCGAATCCTGCCTCGGCGAATGGATGTGTGTGATGTCCTTAGGTTAGTTAGGTTTAAGTAGTTCTAAGTTCTAGGGGACTGATGACCTCATAAGTTGTCCCATAGTGGTCAGAGCCATTTGAACCATTTGTACCCTAGATTTTTTTTTTCCATCTTCGCGTGCTCTGAAAGGTTGTGGGAGTCTCATATGAAATTAACAGAATTAATTTCTTTAATATTTGACGTTATGTAATCATAAGGGCGATCTCAATCAAGGGTGAACTTTTTTAAACGCCATGTCCACCCTGAGTGGTCATGTATCTTTCATTGTGGTCTCACTACACGTTCCAGGATGTTGATGTTTTTATTTATGTATAACAACATGGCTAACACATGGTCAAGATAGAAATGTGCGTTTTAATAGCGCCAACGTAGAAAGTCTACGTGCATCCTTTTTCGTGAACAAACTGTTTGGTTTGGGAGTCAAATAAAGCCTCTGGATAGTGCGGAGAGCGCGAAACCACGTTAAGGAGCTCGTGTCGCTTGCCGATGGTGCTGTGTGTCGTGGGGTGGGATATCTCGTCTACGCGCTCGTCAACGCTACCTGTCTCGTCCCGTGTGTAAGGTAAGGAATAGATCCAGAACACCATCGTCCAGCTTTCAGAGGTTCTTCCTGCCACAGTTAGCTTTGTATCTAAATTCCACTGAAAATGGTACACAACAGTGCATACGTCGACGATTTGTGCCCTCTGTATTGCTTGGAAACAAAGTTGTTCCAGTAATTCACAGTACTTCCTATTCACAGCAGCAACGCCCACTTCAGACTACGTCGCTCAAATGGTTCAAATGGCTCTGAGCACTATGGGACTTAACATCTGAGGTCATCAGTCCCTAGAACTTAGAATTACCTAAACCTAACTAACCTAATGACATCACACACACCCATGCCCGAGGCAGGATTCGAACATGCGACCGTAGGAGCAGCGCGGTTCCGGACTGAAGCGCCCAGAAACGCTGGGCCACAACGTCCGGCACTTCGCTACGCCGTCGATCCTGCATTCGGCAGTGCTCGATTAGGTCTCGGGTTTGTTTTTCCAGCAATGTAAGTTTCACGTAAACTGTGATACACAGTAGTAGACATACACAGAAGCGCCAGAGAAATTGGTACAGGCATGCGAATTCAAATACAGAAGTATGTAAACAGGCAGAATAGGCGCTGCGGTTGGCAACGCCTATGTAAAACTACAAGTGTCTGGCGCAGTTGTCACATCAGTTTCCGCTGCTACAGTGGCAGGTTTTACTTGAGTTTGAACGTGGTGTTATAGTCGGTGCACGAACGATGGGACTCGGCATCTCCGAGGTAGCGATGAAATGGGGATTTTCCCGTTCGACGAGTTCACGAGTGTGCCGTAGAGATCAGGAATCCGGTGAAATATCAAATCTCTGACATCGCTGAGGCCGGGAAAAGAACGCGACCAATGATGACTGAAAAGAATCGTTCAGCATGACAGAAGTTCAGCCCTTCCGCAAGTTGCTGCAGACTCCAGTGTCGGGCTATCACCGAGTTCTAGCGTGCGAACCATTGAACGAAACCTCATTCATACGGGCTTTCGAAGCCGAGAGTCCTCTCGTGCATCCTTGAAGACTGCACGACACAAAGCTTTACGCCTCGCCTGGCCACGTCAACACCGCCTGTGCACTGTTGATGACTGGAAACATGTTGCCTGGTCGGACGAGTCTCGTTTCAAATTGTATCAAGCGGATTGACGTGTAAGGGTATAGAGAAAACTTCATGAATCCATGGGCCCTGTATGTCAGCAGGGGACTGTTCAATCTGGTGGAGGCTCTGTAATTGTGCGGGGCGTGCGCAAGTGGAGTGATATGGGACCACTGATACGTCTAGTACGTCTCTGACAACTGATACGTACTTAAGCATCCTGTCTGATCACCTGCATCCATTCCTGTTCATTTTGCATTCCGATGGACTTGTAGAATTCGAGAAGGACAATGCGACACCCGACACGTCCAGGATTGCAATAGAGCGGCTCCAGGAACGCTATTCTGGCCGCCAAACTCCCCAGACATGAACATTATTGAGCATATCTGGGATGCCTTGCAACGTACTGTTCAGAACAGATCCCCACTCCTTGGTATTCTTAAGGATTTATGGGCAATCCTGCAGGATTCATGGCGTCAATTCCCTCCAGCACTACTTCAGACATCAGTCGAGTCCATGCCATGTCGTGCTGCGGCACTTCCGCGTGCTCACGTGGGCCCTACACGATATTAAACACATGTACCAGTTTCTTTGGCTCTTCAAAGTAGATTCAGTGATGAAGAGCAGGCCTCGCGTGAGGGTTCGCCGAATGCAACGGATGAGCGACGTTATGCTGAGATGCTCCTGCGGAGACGAAAACCTCATCAGATATTTGCTATCTGCACGTAGGCGCCTAAGAAAAACTGGAATGAATGATTGTATATTATAGTCATTGCCATTGATGCGATGGGCGTTCAATAAGTAACGCAACATATTGTTTGCCTGAAACAGGTTGGTTTTATTCAGAATTCCAATACACCATACAGGGTGATTCAAAAAGAATACCACAACTTTAAAAATGTGTATTTAATGAAAGAAACATAATATAACCTTCTGTTATACATCATTACAAAGAGTATTTAAAAAAGTTTTTTTTCACTCAAAAACAAGTTCAGAGATGTTCAATATGGCCCCCACCAGACACTCGAGCAATGTAAACCCGATACTCCAACTCGTTCCACACTCTCTGTAGCATATCAGGCGTAACAGTTTGGATAGCTGCTGTTATTTCTCGTTTCAAATCATCAATGGTGGCTGGGAGAGGTGGCCGAAACACCATATCCTTAATATACCCCCATAAGAAAAAATCGCAGGGGGTAAGATCAGGGCTTCTTGGAGGCCAGTGATGAAGTGCTCTGTCACGGGCTGCCTGGCGGCCGATCCATCGCCTCGGGTAGTTGACGTTCAGGTAGTTACGGACAGATAAGTGCCAATGTGGTGGCGTTCCATCCTGCTGAAATATGAATTGTTGTGCTTCTTGTTCGAGCTGAGGGAACAGCCAATTCTCTAACATCTCCAGATACTGTAGTCCAGTTACAGTAGCACCTTCGAAGAAAAAGGGACCAAAAACTTTATTGGCTGAAATGGCACAGAAAACGTTCACCTTAGGCGAGTCACGTTCATACTGAGTTGTTTCCCGCGGATTCTCAGTGCCCCATATACATACATTGTGACGGCTGACTTTCCCGTTTGTGTGGAAAGTTGCTTCATCACTAAACACAATCCTTGAAACGGAAGATTCATCTGTTTCCATTTGAGCAAGGATAAAATCACAGAAATTGATTCTTTTAATCTTATCAGCTGCAGACAGTGCTTGAACCAATTTCAGACGGTAAGGTTTCATAACTAACCTTTGTCGTAGGACTCTCCATACAGTTGATTGTGGAATTTGCAGCTCTCTGCTAGCTCTGCGAGTCGATTTTCCGGGGCTGCGAACAAATGCTTGCTGGATGCGTGCTACATTTTCATCACTCGTTCTCGGCCGTCCAGAACTTTTCCCTTTGCACAAACACCCATTCTCTGTAAACTGCTTATACCAACGTTTAATACACCACCTATCACAAGGTTTAACACCATACTTCGTTCGAAATGCACGCTGAACAACTGTCGTAGATTCACTTCTGCCGTACTCAATAACACAAAAAGCTTTCTGTTGAGCGGTCGCCATCTTAGCATCAACTGACGCTGACGCCTAGTCAACAGCGCCTCAAGCGAACAAATGTACAACTGAATGAAACTTTATAGCTCCCTTAATTCGCCGACAGATAGTGCTTAGCTCTGCCTTTTGTCGTTGCAGAGTTTTAAATTCCTAAAGTTGTGGTATTCTTTTTGAATCACCCTGTATTATTCCCTAACTATTTTGGCTATGAAATCCTATTTCTCAACGTAGTCTTCGTTCAGTGCGACGGCCTTGCCACACCTTACTGGCAGGGCCCGTCTGCCCGCGTGGTATCACTCTGCTGGTAGATGTCGGAGCCAACGTCTTGATGGATGTATAATCTCCTAATCGTCCACGTATCGCATTCCGCGGAGTGCATCCTTCATTGGGCCAGACAGATGCTCCTTATGGTCTTCTATTATTCTGCGAGGAACCCAGCGGGCTCACACACCTTTGAGTACCCCAGCTGTTGAACAAGTTTATCAGCACTGCCAATAGAGACGTCCAGTTGTTGGAGGTGTTTGTGATCTGTCAATCTCCTCACGTGAGAGTGTTCTCACGTTCCAACACTGGGGCAGTCATGGCTGTGTAAGGCCTCCTGGACCCCGGGAGATCGGACAAGTTTGCGCGACCCTATTGCCTTGATCACAGACGCCTCGCCCGACGATTCACCGTGCTTTTGTTCACTGCCAGGTCTCTGTATAAATTCTGCAAGCGCCTGTGAATATCTACGGCCCTCTGGTTTTCCGCATTAAGAAACTAAATGACAGCTCTCTGCCTGGAACGCATCTCAGTAACAGACGCCATTTTGAAGGCTACGTATAGTGCGTCACCTTTGGGGACTTGATGAAACTATAAGGGTTGAAGTGAGAATATTTTTACGATGTCCCACAACATATTCAGCATTTTTTCAACCGAAATTTGCCGAGAAAAAATGTGTTGCATTACTTACTGAACGCCCTTTCTATAAACGTATTTTCGCTGAGACGAAGCTGATTGGGGTAACAAGCTGTATAAATCATGATTATGAATTACTCTATAACGGAAGACTGGAGAACATGGGTCCCTGACCCAAAATTACTCAGAAGGTATCCTTGAAAACCTTCTTAAAGTTTGTTGATGGTTCTCTGTTTCTCCCTGCGTAAATAAATAAAATGACTGGATAAACCCAGCAGGATTAATAATGTTGACGAAACTAGAACATTGTATTTTTTTGGCTCTGAGCACTATGGGACTTAACAGCTATGGTCATCAGTCCCCTAGAACTTAGAACTACTTAAACCTAACTAACCTAAGGACAGCACACAACACCCAGCCATCACGAGGCAGAGAAAATCCCTGACCCCGCCGGGAATTGAACCCGGGAACCCGGGCGTGGGAAGCGAGAACGCTACCGCGCGACCACGAGATGCGGGCGAACATTGTATTTTAATCCAAGTAAAAGTTTAGTGACTAATATTCAGAAATCCGTGAATGGTGGTTTCACATAAAATGAAAAATCAATTTAATATGATGTATATGGTGCGAGTAGAGCATCGAATACAGAAACAATGGAAAGACTAGAGATGACGGTTGGATGAAATCTGGAGCAATGCAGATGCATGCAACTGGCGACTGTACCCAACTGGAGAGTGTAAAGCAGGTCACTACGCGGAAGTAGCTATAAGTACACGGACGCAGGTAAGGATACCCATACGGATTATTGGACAACAGTTTGGATTTTGTGTATTTTTCTATACCCGTAGACACGATGCTCCGAGTTATTTGCGTACGCCCCTGCTCATAACTGCTACCCTCCGGTCGACAGCGCACAAGCAAACGACCGCCAACGACGTCAAGACCGTATCTGATCGCATCACTGCCAACAACTGCGTGACTCCAGTTCTGACTTTCGCGACACCAGCGTAAAGGCCTGTCTGTTGATAATGGGTAAGATTAGTGAGTTTTGTTCTTGCTCATAGCCCAGGTTTCAACAAAAGATTCCAAATTAGTGCAGTCAGCGAAAGAAACTTAGGGGAAATAGTTCGTGTAGTCGCAAATTTTTGTGCTGTAGTAGGACAGAGTGCCATGAACAAGATACTAAAAATACCGACAGATGCGATGTGAGTGTGCGATGTGTGTGTGCGTTTTTCTTGACTAACTCAAAAATTGCGGCGTCTAGCAAAAGTTTTCGCAATGTAAAATTAACCCCGACCGCTTAGCCGTGCGGTCTAACGCATGGCTTTCCGGACTGGGAAGGAGCGCCTGGTCCCCGGCTTGAACCCGTCCGGCGTATTTGTGTCGAGGTCCGGTGAGCCGGCCAGTCTGTGGAAGGTTTTTAAACGGTTTTCCATCTGCCTCGGCGAATGTGGGCTGGTTCCCCTTATTCCGCCTCAGCTACAGTATGTCGGCGATTGCTGCGCAAACAAGTTCTCCACGTACGCCTACACCACCATTACTCTACCACGCAAATATAGGGGCTACACTCGTCTGGTGTGAGACGTTCCCTGGGAGGGGTCCACCGGGGGCCAAACCGTACAATAACCCCGAAAGAGTGGTTCGGTGTGGGGCGGCGGAGGGGTGAAGTGGACTGCGGTAGTCGCCGTGGTGTTTGGGACCACTGAGGCTGCGGCGGGGACGGAGCCTCTCAGACGTTTCTAGGCCCCCGGTTCACACACAGTACAATGTAAAATTAAACTACATTAAATTTCCTGAAAAAGTTCTATTCATTTTTCTCTAGAGCTAATGGTTTCTGCTTGGAAAAACGGCATATTATTACAATTATTTTTGTTTTACAGTGCGTCTACAGCCTCGAAATATTTTGTAATAGAAAAATTATCTGTAATAGCTGCACAGTTAATAAAGAATATTAGAGCCTACTATGGACCATGTACACTCCTGGAAATTGAAATAAGAACACCGTGAATTCATTGTCCCAGGAAGGGGAAACTTTATTGACACACTCCTGGGGTCAGATACATCACATGATCACACTGACAGAACCACAGGCACATAGACACAGGCAACAGAGCATGCACAATGTCGGCACTAGTACAGTGTACATCCACCTTTCGCAGCAATGCAGGCTGCTATTCTCCCATGGAGATGATCGTAGAGATGCTGGATGTAGTCCTGTGGAACGGCTTGCCATGCCATTTCCACCTGGTGCCTGAGTTGGACCAGCGTTCGTGCTGGACGTGCAGACCGCGTGAGACGACGCTTCATCCAGTCCCAAACATGCTCAATGGGGGACAGATCCGGAGATCTTGCTGGCCAGGGTAGTTGACTTACACCGTCTAGAGCACGTTGGGTGGCACGGGATACATGCGGACGTGCATTGTCCTGTTGGAACAGCAAGTTCCCTTGCCGGTCTAGGAATGGTAGAACGATGGGTTCGATGACGGTTTGGATGTACCGTGCACTATTCAGTGTCCCCTCGACGATTACCAGTGGTGTACGGCCAGTGTAGGAGATCGCTCCCCACACCATGATGCCGGGTGTTGGCCCTGTGTGCCTCGGTCGTATGCAGTCCTGATTGTGGCGCTCACCTGCACGGCGCCAAACACGCATACGACCATCATTGGCACCAAGGCAGAAGCGACTCTCATCGCTGAAGACGACACGTCTCCATTCGTCCCTCCATTCACGCCTGTCGCGACACCACTGGAGGCGGGCTGCACGATGTTGGGGCGTGAGCGGAAGACGGCCTAACGGTGTGCGGGACCGTAGCCCAGCTTCATGGAGATGGTTGCGAATGGTCCTCGCCGATACCCCAGGAGCAACAGTGTCCCTAATTTGCTGGGAAGTGGCGGTGCGGTCCCCTACGGCACTGCGTAGGATCCTACGGTCTTGGCGTGCATCCGTGCGTCGCTGCGGTCCGGTCCCAGGTCGACGGGCACGTGCACCTTCCGCCGACCACTGGCGACAACATCGATGTACTGTGGAGGCCTCACGCCACACGTGTTGAGCAATTCGGCGGTACGTCCACCCGGCCTCCCGCATGCCCACTATACGCCCTCGCTCAAAGTCCGTCAACTGCACATACTGTTCACGTCCACGCTGTCGCGGCATGCTACCAGTGTTAAAGACTGCGATGGAGCTCCGTATGCCACGGCAAACTGGCTGACACTGACGGCGGCGGTGCACAAATGCTGCGCAGCTAGCGCCATTCGACGGCCAACACCGCGGTTCCTGGTGTGTCCGCTGTGCCGTGCGTGTGATCATTGCTTGTACAGCCCTCTCGCAGTGTCCGGAGCAAGTATGGTGGGTCTGACACACCGGTGTCAATGTGTTCTTTTTTCCATTTCCAGGAGTGTATTCCTTTACAAAATATTAAAAACACGTCCGACAGAACGGACACCATATGTCAATATATAAGGTGAACATTATTAAAACCGACGAACTTCAAGGAAGGGTTCCTGAATGGAAAAGGAAGAAAACAGGTCCTACGAACATGTGTCCGGAAATGAACGATGTGCGTGAACGACAACAAATCGTCCGAGAACACAGCAGAGAGCGGTATTGCTTCCACGTCACTAAAGATGTTCAAAGTGTTTTGCATCGGATGCAATACATGCGTTCACTCGTCGCATCGTGGATTTCCAAATTTCTTTCGCACGTTTCGGCCTCTCTCCGAATAGCGTCGCAGATGTCATGAACATCCTTTTGCAGGGTCTGCACATCAGGAACTGGTTCAGGATAATGCTTTACAGATGCCTCCAGGGGTAAAAATTCAGGGGCTTAAATCCAGTGATAAGTTCTGCCCCACGAATTACTAACATGTGAGTGTTTCGTCATATCGATTTGAAATACGGAGCGAGAGCTTAAAATATTGTTGTATAGGAATAACAAAAATATTTGAAAGAACAGGAATTGCCTTACGTTACACTATTATAATGTTTAATAATCTTCCAACCGCAACATTCGTCATATTTCTGCTTATTTGTGGTATGTGTTGCTTAGTACAGCTATGCGTTCTCGTCTGTGAGTCAATGTTTAAGTTGATTAAATTATTACCACAACAGCTGTCAATATCGAACACCATTACCGGGAGTTCCCATTTACATATGGATACAGACGACTCGAATACTGAAACAATTGCAGGCTCCGCAATTTTATGTTCCATAACTGGACAGCAAATCGAAGTGAAGCTGCCTGTTACCTGAAAGTGAGTAGCAGAAATTACATTTATAATAATGTATTAGCTATAAATACAAATTTTTCAGAGCCTTCTTCCCCGAGCATTGACGATTCAGTAATTAGGCCAGTAGAGGAAGGGGAAATGGGAGTGGGTAAAGGCGCAGGCTGTTGGTGTGACTTGCGATACTCGCACGACATGTCAGTGACCAGGTGAGCCAGTGCCGTATCGCTTGCCCATTGGCTGACAGCCGACAGCATTCGTCTCTGCACCTCTGTGCAGCCCGACCTGTTTCACTGCTGATATCATTTTCAAACTTTTTGGGAAGATGATATATTCAAGAATAGTATCTCACCATAGCAACACGAGGATCCTTAGCATTTCACAGTTTGGCTTCCATAACGGTTGCTTTACTGAGAATTCCATTTACACGTTCATTTACCAGATTTTTAAAGTATCGAATAATAAAACAGCACCGGTTGGTATTTTCTGCGACCTCTCTGAGGCACTTGAATGTGTGAATCACAGTACTCTTCTAAATGAATTGACATGTTGTAGGAACAATCTACATCTACATCTACATCCATACTCCGCAAGCCACCTGACGGTGCGTGGCGGAGGGTACCTTGAGTACCACTATCGCTTCTCCCTTCTATTCCAGTCTCGTTCGTGGAAAGAAATATTGTCGGTGTGCCTCTGTGTGGGCTATAATCTCTCTGATTTTATCCTCATGGTCTCTTCGCGAGATATACGTAGGAGGGAGCAATATACTGCTTGACTCCTCGGTGAAGGTATGTTCTCGAAATTTCAACAAAAGTCAGTTCCGAGCTACTGAGCGTCTCTCCTGCAAAGTCTTCCACTGGAGTTTATCTATCATTTCCGTAACGCTTTCGCGATTACTAAATGATCCAATAACGAAGCGCGTTGCTCTCCGTTGGATCTTCTCTATCTTTTCTATCAACCCTATCTGGTAAGGATCCCACACTGCTGAGCAGTATTCAAGCAGTGGGCGAACAAATGTACCAATGGTACAGCCACCCAATGAATAATGTCATCTCTAACTAAAAGAATGCAGAAAGATGTACGTAGTAACTCATGCATAATTCTGACGGGGTAGAAACGATGTATGTGGTTCCTCAGGGTTCAATGTTAGGTCCACTACTGTTCTTATATATGTAAATGGTCTTCCATATAGCATACAGCAATCAGAATTGCACCTTCATGGAGATGGCACTAGTATTGTAATCAATTCAGGCATATGTACAGAAACAAAAAAATGATAAACAAATTTCGTAAAAGTATCACTGACTGGTTGTCTACGAATTGTGTCACCATCAGTTTTAAAAAGACACAACACTTTCTGTTGTGCACATCAAGAGGTAGTACACCAATGAGAAATGTAAGATATAATGAGGAAAAAATAAATAGAGGGGAAATTTCAAAATTCTTCTCAACCTTATGGGTCCACAATCATAAGTATTTAAATTGGAAAAAAACCAGTTTGGAACTCCTAAAATAACATAGTTCAGCCAAATTTGTGCTTAGAATCATTGCAAATCTTGTGGAGAGACAAATCAGTATGTTGATATATTTTTATTCAATAATGTCATATGGAACAATGTTCTGAGGTAACTCATCTTTAAGAAAGCAAGTTTTCATGGCGCAAAAACGTGCTGTATGAATAATATGTGGTTCTCACCCACTATCTCTTGTAGATATCTGTTTAAGGATTTGGGCATTCTGACTAGTGTTTCACAGCATATTTATTCCCTCATGACGTTTGTTGTAAAGAATCCACTACAGAGCAAAAGGAGCAATGAAGTACATTGTTATAATACCAGGGGGAAAAATGACATTCATTTCTCCACATTAACGTTGTATTTAACACTAAAAGAGGTGCACAATGCTGCTACAATATTTTTTTATCACCTACCCAGTGATATAAAATGTAAGACAGCAAAGTATAATTTGATAACAAACTGAGAAAGTTTCTCCTTAACAACTCCTCCTGCCGGCCGGAGTGGCTGTGCGGTTCTAGGCGCTACAGTGTGGAGCCGAGCGACCGCTACGGTCGCAGGTTCGAATTCTGCCTCGGACATGGATGTGTGTGATGTCCTTAGGATAGTTAGGTTTAATTAGTTCTAAGTTCTAGGCGATTGATGACCTCAGAAGTTAAGTCGCAAAGTGCTCAGAGCCATTTCAACCATTTTGAACAACTCCTCCTAATCCGTAGAAAATTTCTATTGCTGTAATATGTAAAAGGTGGTGGGTAGGAGTTACAAACTCACATTTGTATGCTTTTTTCTTTTTGGAAAAAACCCTTAGTAATGTTCAGAATGTAACCGCATCTGCAAATTGATTTGCAATGTGATTGTAAAATGACTATTTCCACATCACTACGATCTATCGTGCAAAATGATCCATGGAACATGTAACTAACCCGCAGCTTCATGGGCGACATTCAGAGCAGCTGAAACCGCATTCTGATCATCAGTCCCTCCAGGTAGAACCACAATCTGGAGATCGACGCAGGGCCAGCTCGCTGTCTCCTGATGCTGATGTCTGCAGTAACTGACAGCAGAGACAGCGTCCAAAGTTTATTCTGAGATGTAGAAGTGAAGGAAACACAGGCGAACAGGCGAAGAATCACGTATTCGAACACTGGACCGAAAGATAGACCACCCGAGTGGAAATGAAACCTGAAGGGTCACAAAATGACGGTAAACATTGGGGTAAATAAGGAATCAGACTCAAAATGTGAAAACTGAGTAGATAACGTACTGGCATACCTACAGAATGCGGAGCCAGAATCATTTAGTATGACATTGCATGAAAATCTCCTGAACGGCTCTCAGAATGAATAACCCCAGAAATGATCCTTCTCTGGAGATTCGTTCTCTTTCCCCCACACTTGCCTTCACAGCACTGAAGTTTCTGACGTGTCCTCTTGCAATTGGTGGCACAGTTTTCATGGTCCCGAAGTGAGTGATCAATGCTGGTTCACTTCACCCTGTCAGTTTTGATTACGGGGCGCCAACGTTCTCGATCTCACTTTGAAAAACCTGTGCGGCGCCTGGCATGGAGGATGCGATCTGAGGCAGCCGTTTCAAGTCGCAGCGCCAGCAACTGCCATCTGGAAGTTCCTTAGCGGCTTGCAGACGGCATTTTCTTGAGAATTGCTGCGAGTGCGTTTAGGTGCCCTTCTTTGCATTTCTGAGTCGCCAGTAAGGCGGCAGCTTAATAGCAGGTCTAATGTTCTCCATCTTTAACTTTTTTTATAAAATTTAGAAGATTAAATAAAAGTTTCACATAGAACCTCCGTTTGTCGACAGTGTAGAACGAATAGACTGTCTCCGGTGATAAACAACCGAAGGAAAAGAACGGACAACATAGAATTCATGCATCAATCACATGAACAATCTCAAAGAAAATAGTTTAACTTAACTTGTTTTCGCTGTAGTCGATTGTAGATATCTTCTTCTCGTTGTCCCTGTTGTCTAGCTGATTGCGGTAAGACAAAAATAAATGTTCGTGTTCTGAATATGCGCATAATATTAACATCGATAGTAAAGTTACAGCTACTTTGAACTATTTATTCCATGCTGCACACACCACAAACCGTGTATTTACAACTCAGATCAGATATGATTTTCTCTTAACACTCGCCAAAAAATCTAGCTCAATAAGAGCACAAAGGAATTGCAGACATTGGCCAAGAGCGGTCCGGCACAAAATTTTCAACTTTCTCCATTGATTTCAGTCAATGCCCGCTCGCAACCAATGTCTGTAATTTTTTGTTTCTTAATTCATAATGGCTGTTGGATTAAAATTATGCCCGTTTCTCCGGAAATGTTCGGAAAAAAAGATACCACATATGTATCAAAAAAAAAAAAAAAAAAAGATACCATTACACACAGCACAGAAATCGTACAATGTATCGAATCTTTTATGTCCAGAAAGATTTGTACATAACTGTTTCTTTCTCAGATATTTTCAGAATAAATTACAGTAATTTCAAATTTTGGGGCTTAAGTTCGTAGCGTTTTTCCACATAACAGAGACTTCAGTCATCAATAACATTCTCATTCACTATCTACAAGAGTCTGCCAACGCTGGGGTAACTTTTCGATTCCCCAGTTGTAGAAATCACGTGGTTTTGATCAAAGAGCTCGTCGAGCGGTGTTCGGTGCGCATTTTTATCCAGAAAGGAAGTTCCTTGAAGGTTGTTCGACAGCGAAGAGGAATCTGAGGGCACAAGATCAGATGAATAACATGGATGCGGAATGACATCCAACCCCACGTCCCGTATGTTTGTTTTTTTTTTTTTTTCAGTCTGGTAGAATGCAACGGGCGTTATCGTGAAGCACCATCTCTTCACGCAGTCTTCCTGGTCGTTGTTCTTGGATTACGTCTGCAAGACGTCTCAGTTGCTGACAACAAACGTCAACAGTAGTAGTTACACCCTGGGGATGCAAATCGTAGTAACACCACAGCTGTTCCACAAAATGCGTAAGATTATCTTTTGTGGATGCACGGAGTTCTTTGTACGGTGAGATACCGCTTTGTGTGAGCTCAACCTTTCCTTTCTTCTCCTAATGTTAGCACAAACCCGATTTTTGCATCTTCCTCTCTGCATGCAAATGTCCCACGGTGGTGGAATGATCACAGTTCAGCACATTTGCCATTTCTCAAGTTCCCTGATGTGAATCATTGTGTATTAATGCTTTTAAACGATCATTACCAAGCCCTAAAAGTCTTCCTGAACATGGAGAGTCACTAATGTCAAAAGGATCCTTCTTAATACGAGAAAACCGTTTGATTGCTGTGCTCTGTCCAATGGCATTAGTCCCTTATACGGAGCGAAAGTTTCTGTCTGCCTTCGCCGAACTCAAACAGAATAAATAAGTCAGAAATGTTCCCATATCTCCACTTGGTACTCCATTTTCTAACGTCCACAACTCCACTCACTACCTTCACGTGACAACAAGTAAATTCAAACAGCAGCAGTGAGCTACAAATAAACAGACAAGTAATAAATAAAAGCATAGCAACTGAAATACCAACGTCCAAAACAAAAGCGCTACGCACATTCGCACTGACCTGTTACTTCTTCGATGTATCCTAATCTGTCTTCCTCTACAGTTTTCCCTCTCTTTAGCTCCCTCTAGTACCAAGGAAGGTATTCCTTAATATCTCAACACATGGCCTGTCATCCTGTCGCTTTTTCTTGTCAGTTTTTTTAATGCCTTCGTTTCTTCACTGAGTATGTGAAAAACCACCTCATTCGGTATCTTATCAGTACACCTAATTTTCAACATTCTTCGGTATCACCGCATTGCAATCCTTTCGACAGTTTCTCTTCCAGTCTTCCCACAGTCCGTCATCCGCTACAATACAACGCTGTGCCCTAAACACACATTTTCGGAATCTTCTTTCTCAGATTAAGAGTGACGTCTGATACTGGCTGTCCATTCTTAGCCAGCAATTCCGTCCTTTCTTGTGCTAATCTACTTTTTGTGTCCTTGCTTCATAAGTAGTGTGTTATTATGCTTCCAAGGTAAGAGAATTCCTTAATTTCGTCTACTAAGTTCTCCTTAATTTTGATATGAAATTTGTTAGTTTCATTTCTACTACTTCTCATTACTTCCTTCGGTTTCCTCTCAATCGACACTCTGTGCTCCTTGGACTGTTAATCCCATTCAATACGTCTTCACCTTCATTAAAAATAAAAATCTTATCATTGATATCCTTTCACCCTCTATTTTAATCGCACTCTCGATTTTTTCTGTTATTTCCCTCATTGCTTTCTCGATGTATAGCTTTAACAGTAGGGGCCGAAGACTGCATCCCTGTCTTCTACTCTTTCTAATTCGTGCACTTCTTTCTTGGTCTTTCGATATTATCGTTCCCTCATGGCTCTTGTACATATTGTACACTCCTGGAAATGGAAAAAAGAACACATTGACACCGGTGTGTCAGACCCACCATACTTGCTCCGGACACTGCGAGAGGGCTGTACAAGCAATGATCACACGCACGGCACAGCGGACACACCAGGAACCGCGGTGTTGGTCGTCGAATGGCGCTAGCTGCGCAGCATTTGTGCACCGCCGCCGTCAGTGTCAGCCAGTTTGCCGTGGCATACGGAGCTCCATCGCAGTCTTTAACACTGGTAGCATGCCGCGACAGCGTGGACGTGAACCGTATGTGCAGTTGACGGACTTTGAGCGAGGGCGTATAGTGGGCATGCGGGAGGCCAGGTGGACGTACCGCCGAATTGCTCAACACGTGGGGCGTGAGGTCTCCACAGTACATCGATGTTGTCGCCAGTGGTCGGCGGAAGGTGCACGTGCCCGTCGACCTGGGACCGGACCGCAGCGACGCACGGATGCACGCCAACACCGTAGGATCCTACGCAGTGCCGTAGGGGACCGCACCGCCACTTCCCAGCAAATTAGGGACACTGTTGCTCCTGGGGTATCGGCGAGGACCATTCGCAACCATCTCCATGAAGCTGGGCTACGGTCCCGCACACCGTTAGGCCGTCTTTCGCTCACGCCCCAACATCGTGCAGCCCGCCTCCAGTGGTGTCGCGACAGGCGTGAATGGAGGGACGAATGGAGACGTGTCGTCTTCAGCGATGAGAGTCGCTTCTGCCTTGGTGCCAATGAAGGTCGTATGCGTGTTTGGCGCCGTGCAGGTGAGCGCCACAATCAGGACTGCATACGACCGAGGCACACAGGGCCAACACCCGGCATCATGGTGTGGGGAGCGATCTCCTACACTGGCCGTACACCACTGGTGATCGTCGAGGGGACACTGAATAGTGCACGGTACATCCAAACCGTCATCGAACCCATCGTTCTACCATTCCTAGACCGGTAAGGGAACTTGCTGTTCCAACAGGACAATGCACGTCCGCATGTATCCCGTGCCACCCAACATGCTCTAGAAGGTGTAAGTCAACTACCCTGGTCAGCAAGATCTCCGGATCTGTCCCCCATTGAGCATGTTTGGGACTGGATGAAGCGTCGTCTCACGCGGTCTGCACGTCCAGCACGAACGCTGGTCCAACTGAGGCGCCAGGTGGAAATGGCATGGCAAGCCGTTCCACAGGACTACATCCAGCATCTCTACGATCGTCTCCATGGGAGAGTAGCAGCCTGCATTGCTGCGAATGGTGGATATACACTGTACTAGTGCCGACATTGTGCATGCTCTGTTGCCTGTGTCTATTTGCCTGTGGTTCTGTCAGTGTGATCATGTGATGTATCTGACCCCAGGAATGTGTCAATAAAGTTTCCCCTTCCTGGGACAATGAATTCACGGTGTTCTAATTTCAGTTTCCAGGAGTGTATATTACCCGTCTTTCCTTATAGCGTACATCAGTTATTCTCATAATATCAAACATCTTGCACTATTTTACATTGTAGAACGTTATTTCCAGGCCGACAGATCCTATTAATACGTCTTGATTTTTTTTTCAGTCGTGCTTCCGTTATCAAGGGAAACGTCGGGACTGTCCCTCTGTTGTCTGAATCTTCTAAGGCCAAACTGATCGGCATCAAAAAGATCCTCAATTTTTTTCTTCCATTCTTTCGTATAAAATTCTTGTCAGAAACTTGGTTTGCATAAGCTGCTAAGGTGATTACACGATAGTTCTCGCACTTACCTGCCCTCGCTACCTCTGAAATTGTCTGGATGATTTTTTTTTTTTTCGAAATTCCGATGGTTCGTCGCTAGTCTCATGGCGTCTGCACACTAACATTTATTGGAGAACTCAATTAGTCTTTCATTCCTACCTGCAAGCCCACATTCTCCTGCAACACTCCTTCTACTTCTCCCCCAACTACCGCATTCCAGTCCACCCCAGTGATTGGATTTTCATCTCCCATTACTTTCTCTATTTCATCGTCTTCCGTTGGAGACGTCGGCATGTACACTTGAACTATAATTGTCAGATTTGGTATGCTGTCGAATCTGATGAGAAAACCCTGTCACCAAACGGTTCACACTAACGCACTCTCTGCTCGATGTTCTAATTCGAAACAAGTCCCATTCTCGTTATGCCATTTTCTGCTGCTGCTGGTATGAGCCTACAATCGTCAGACCAGAACAACTTATCTTCTTTCCATTTCTCTTGATTAACCCCTACCATATCGGGATTGAGCCTTTGCATTTCCCTCTACAGATTTTCTAGGATTCCTGCTAGATTAAAACTTATGAGATTATGTATTCCACTTAGTACAAAGCTTCCCATTCGTTGGTCATTGTATCTTTTTGAAACAGTCACCTCCCCCTTGCAAGTCCTCGCAGAGATCAGAATGGGAGATTAACCTTTCGCCAGTGAAGAGATCACACGACCTTTTTTTAAATTACACGCTTCTTATTGTGAGGATATACCTTAAAAAACCTTCAACGCAATGGTTTGCATTGCCCTCCGCGTCCTCATGCCATTGATCACTGCTGATTATTCCATTGTTTTGTGGCAGTTTCCCATCCCATAGGCAGTAGGGCGGCCACAGACTCTGTCCCCTCATCCAGTCTTTTTGCCGAGGCCGTTGGCAGAACGAGGGTGACTTCTTATGCCGGAATGAAACTGTGGTGTCACCGCCAGACACCACACTTGCTAGGTGGTAGCTTTAAATCGGCCGCGGTCCATTAGTACATGTCGGACCCGCGTGTCGCCACTTTCAGTGATCGCAGACCGAGCGCCACCACACGGCAGGTCTCGGGAGACGTACTAGCACTCGCCCCAGTTGTACAGACGACGTAGCTAGCGATGCACACTGACGAAGCCTCACTCATTTGCAGAGCCGATAGTTAGAATAGCCTTCAGCTAAGTCAATGGCTACGACCTAGCAAGGCGCCATTAGCCTTACATAGCTTGTATCTAAAGAGTCTCACTTGTATCGTCAATAGCGATGTACCAAGGATGGATTAAAGTTAAGTATTCCAGGAGCTACGTACTTTTCTTTATAGCATTCATTACGTATCCTGTTGCAGACCTATCTCTATTCTGCGTGAACTTAGCGCGTGCCTTTTGGCTACTTCCGAGTGGCGTGGTTGTCTTGTTACGCCATAACAGTTGGCGACGAGGCTTAAAAGAGGATTTCGCGTTCGTATTGCTCTAATTTACTTGTCATGGCTTCGCCACAATCTCCAGATGTACTGTCCGAATTTTATCGCTTGCAGAATCAGCAGACGCAGCCGTTATTGGATGCCCTTGGACAGCTCGTCCAGGGTCAACGTGCACTGCAAAACGATGCGGCAGCCGCCGTTCCACCGCTACCGCAGCCACAACATGCTGTTGCACCCCCGTTCCGGCCATTTGACCCAGCTATGGAATCCTGGACGGAGTGGTCACGCCAATTTGGATTCCATCTCGCCGCCTACAGAATTCAAGGTAACGAGCGGCAGCCTTTTTTATTGGCCTGTGTAGGTGTGTCCACCTACCGTGTCATAGTGAAATTGTTTCCCCGACGTGATGTAGCAACTCTATCCTACGAAGAAATTTTGTCGGCGTTAGATGCCTATTTCCAAGAAACAGTCAATGTCGATGCAAAAAGGTATACGTTCTTTCGTACCAAACGTACGGCCGGTCAGACTAATAGGGGGTATACGTTCTTTCGTACCAAACGTACGGCCGGTCAGACTAATAGGGAATGGGTTGCAACATTGCAAGGCCTTACAAGGGATTGTGCTTTTGAGTGTGAATGTGGACTCCCTTATTCAGATACAATGGTACGTGATGCAATTGCACAGAACGTTTCTGATGTTCGTATACGGGAACAGATTTTGAAACTAGTTAATCCCCCCTTTCAACAAGTGATAGACATATTAGATAGGCAAGACACACTTGACTTTGCGCAGGAATCGTTTGAAACTTCGCCAGCCGTGTGTCACATTAACCGGCAAGCCAGGCGCGCTGCACGGAACGATAAACAGCCCTCGTGCCCGTCCGCGCAGCTGCCGCCCCGCTCTCCACCAAGTGTGCTGCGTAAGCGAGCAAATGCAGTGAAATCGTGCCCGCGGTGTGCGACTAGACATTCGCGTGAACATTACCCGTCACGCAAAGCTATTTGCTTTTACTGTAATAAGAAAGGACATGTTCAAAGTGTTTGCCAGATAAAGCTCCGATCGGCCAATCACAACCATTCCAGGCCCTTTGCTTCGCGCCGGAATCGGACCAAGAATAATCAGGCTCGTGAACCTTCGCCCATGGACATTCATGTAGTTAATTCCAATCCGTCCAGTGTCACTTTCTTTAACAGTGACTGTGTTCATCCCACTAAAAGTGTGCGTCGCCGTCGACGGATATCTCGTCCGGTCGCAAGTGCTTCTGTACCTGTATCAGTTCAAATTGCACGAGGAAGTCGCTCTTGTCGTCGGCAGGACAATAAACTTTTTGTAGACTTGGACATTCTTGGCCACGTGATACCATTCCAGCTCGATACCGGAGCTGCAGTTTCATTGATCAATCACGACACAAACAAACAACTGGGCAAACCTCCGTTGCATGCCGCAAATGTTCAGCTCACTAGTTATTCAGGACAGCCTATCCCTGTGTTAGGACAGTGCAGCCTTCTTGCAATATACAAGGGACAAACAAAACTTGTGTCATTTTACGTACTTCGTTCTTCTTCTGCGGTGAACTTGTTTGGTTTACATTTATTTCAATTGTTTAACATGTCTATAGTCAATCAGGTACTATCAGTGAACGAGACTGTGCCTTCAGCCAGTGTTTCTCGTCTATGTGAAGAATTTGCAGACATTTTTGCACCGGGCCTTGGTTGCGCTAAGAACTATGAAGCACATATGGAACTGAAAGTAAACGCGCAACCGAAATTTTTCAGAGCGCGCAATGTTTCCCACGCATTGCGTGATGAGGTCGCAAGGACATTAAATGATTTGGAGTCACAAGGTGTGATTGAATGTTCGCAATGCCTCCTTCATTTCAGCTCCGCTTCATCGCTTACGCCGTACAGGTGTTCCGTTCATCTGGACGACGGAATGCGAACGCGCCTTTCGCCAGTTGAAATCGGCGTTGCTTTCTAATACTTGCCTTACGCCATTCGATCCCCAGAAACCCCTTTTGTTGATGGTGGATGCATCGGATTTCGGGATCGGTGCTGTGCTTGCGCACAAAGATGGATCGCATGATCGCCCTACTGCCTTTGCGTCAAAATTGCTCTCGTCTGCGCAAAGAAATTATTCACAGATCGAGAAAGAAGCTTTGGCTCTCGTATTTGGTGTTACTAAGTTCCATGATTTCTTGTATGGTCGTCATTTTACCATCATCACGGACCACAAACCTTTGACATCGCTTTTTCATCCGAACGAGCCTGTACCTCCACGTACAGCGCAGAAATTCATTCGCTGGTCTATTTTCCTTTCGCAGTACCGCTACGATTTCTTGTATCGGTCCACTGCTAAGCACGGAAATGCCGATGCGTTGTCCCATTTGCCTGTTGCTGAGGATAAAGCATTCGATTCTTCCGAACTTGCTTGCATGTTCATTGATGCGGAAACTCATGACGTGGTCGAATCGTTTCCGATTGATTTTCGTCGTGTAGCTGCAGCCACAGCTGCTGACCCTGTCCTTGCTACCGTTGTGCGTTGTGTTGCTACGCAATGGCCCTTGTCAAAGTCACGGATCGAGGATCCGTTGGTTCGCCGAATTTTTGCTCACAAGGCGAGACTTTTTGTACGACGTGGTGTTTTGTTGTTGCGTTCTGATAATGATCAGTCCAGATTCGTGGTCCCACGTTCGTTACAGTCCTCTGTCTTACAGCTTCTTCACCAAGGACATTGGGGTGTAGTGCGAACGAAACAACTTGCTCGTCAGCACTGTACTTGGTTCGGCATCGATGCTGCGATTACGAATATGTGCTCTTCTTGCATCGCGTGTGCCGAACAACAATCTGCACCGCCGCGGAAATTCTTTGCATGGCCGAAAGCCACTTCCCCTTGGCAACGCTTGCACATCGATTTTGCTGGTCCGTTCTGGAATGCTCGATGGTTGGTTGTGGTGGATTCCTTCAGTAATTTTCCTTTTGTTGTCCAGATGTCTTCCACGACGTCTTCTGCCACCATCCAAGCGTTATCCGCTATTTTTTGCATTGAAGGTCTTCCACAGACTATTGTTTCTGACAATGGCCCACAATTCATGTCCGCAGAATTTCAGTCATTCTGCATGGCTAATGGTATTCAACATCTGACATCCGCGCCGTTTTCGCCTCAGTCAAACGGTGCCGCTGAACGATTGGTCCGGACTTTCAAGTCACAGATGTTGAAATTGAAAGAGTCGCATTCTCGGGAGGACGCGTTGTTGCTCTTTTTGTCTTCGTATCGCTCTCAGCCCAGAGATGGTCACTCGCCGGCTGAGTTGCTCCATGGTCGTCCTCATCAAACCTTGATGTCTTTGCTGCATCCGCCGCGTCAGGTTCCTGTGCAGCGGCAGGCTCCTGCTTTTGCTCCAGGCGACGTTGTATTCTATCGCAACTATCGCGGTTCACGGCGTTGGCTCGCAGGGCGCATTCTTCGCTGCCTCGGCCGCGCGATGTATTTGGTTTTGGGGGACTCTGGTGAGGTGCGTCGGCATCTCAATCAGCTGCGCCTCTGTCGTCGCCTGGGTTCTGCCGCTCCCCGTCTGCTTTCAGCGACGGTGCCGTCCGGTCAGCGCCCTGGGGACCCATCTACTGGCTCGCCTCATCCCCAGGTGTTACCGACTCTGCCTTCCATTTTGCCCCATGGCGTCGCGCCGCCGCCGCAGCCGCCGCCGGCGCCGCCCGCAGTGGACGCGTCGCTGCAACCGCCAAGCGCCTCCCTGGGTCACGCGCCGCCGATCGCTTCCCGTGACCAGATGTCCTCCGCCATGGAACTTTTGCCCGCTCCGGACCAGATGTCGTCTTTACCCGTCGGGTGACCCGACGCAATGGAGGTCGACCCTTCGGCCCCTCCTATATCTCTAAGGGCACATACACCGCATGTTGACGTGCACCCTGGACTAGGTTTTCAGGCGTTTCCTAGCTCCCCTCGGACCGAATGGCCGGGTGCTGGTGGCACAGCCTCGCCTGTTGTTAGGCTCCCCACCTCATCACATACGTCAACATGGGGTCCTCCCCGCGGCGGGCGGAAGCCTTATAACACGACCGTTCGCCGATTTTGGGGGAGGAATGTGGTGTCACCGGCAGACACCACACTTGCTAGGTGGTAGCTTTAAATCGGCCGCGGTCCATTAGTACATGTCGGACCCGCGTGTCGCCACTTTCAGTGATCGCAGACCGAGCGCCACCACACGGCAGGTCTCGGGAGACGTACTAGCGCTCGCCACAGTTGTACGGACGACGTAGCTAGCGATGCACACTGACGAAGCCTCGCTCATTTACAGAGCAGATAGAATAGCCTTCAGCTAAGTCAATGGCTACGACCTAGCAAGGCGCCATTAGCCTTACATAGCTTGTATCTAAAGAGTCTCACCTGTATCGTCAATAGCGATGTACCAAGGATGGATTAAAGTTAAGTGTTCCAGGAGCTACGTACTTTTCTTTATAGCATTCATTACGTATCCTGTTGCAGACCTATCTCTATTCTGCGTGAACTTAGCGCGTGCCTTTCGGCTACTTCCGAGTAGCGTGGTTGTCTTGTTACGCCACAACAGAAACTACAGTGAAATCCGGTTGTAACTGCTTACAGGCGTTTATAAATATCAACGGGGACAGTTGAAAATGTGTGCCCCGACTGGGACTCGAAGCCGGGATCCCCTGCATATATGGGAGACGCTCTATCCGACTGAGCCATCGAGGACACACAGGACAGTGCGACTGCAGGGACTTATTTCTGGCACGCTTCCCGTGAGACCCTTATTTCCAACTTATTGTCGACACATTACATTTGTAGTGACCCTGCCCGCGCATGTGAGAAGCTACAAAGGTCTGGATTTCGCAGCAATTTAGTTCTTCGAGAGCTGCAATATCACCAGTGGTGTCTCTTCTTGCGGACATCATATTCATATCTTATGCCGGAAATCGTCGGCCGTCATTGCTAATGATTTTTATCCAAAATTGAAACAATGGCGAAGTTCGAACCTGGGACCCTAGACGTTTAGATTGCTACTCGAAGACTGTTGTTGTTGTGGTCTTCAGTCCTGAGACTGGTTTGATGCAGCTCTCCATGCTATTGTATCCTGTGCAAGCTTCATCTCCCAGTACCTACTGCAACATACATCCTTCTGAATCTGCTTAGTGTATTCATCTCTTGGTCTCCCTCTACGATTTTTACCCTCCATGCTGCCCTCCAATACTAAATTGGTGATCCATCGATGTCCCTTCTTTTTGTCAAGTTGTGCCACAAACTCCTCCCCAAATCTATTCAATACCTCCTCATTAGTTATATGATCTACCCATCTAATCTTTAGCATTCCTCTGTAGCACCACATTTCGAAAGCTTCTATTCTCTTCTTGTCCAAACTATTTATCGTTCATGTTTCACTTCCATACATGCCTACACTCCATACAAATACTTTCAGAAACGACTTTCTGGTACTTAAATCTATACTTGATGTTAACAAATTTCTCTTCTTCAGAAACGCTTTCCTTGCCATTGCCAGTCTACGTTTTATATCTTCTCTACTTCGACCATCATCAGTTATTTTATTCCCTAAATAGCAAAACTCCTTTACTACTTTAAGTGTCTCATTTCCTGATCTAATTCCCTCAGCATCACCCGATTTAATTTGACTACATTCCATTATCCTCGTTTTGCTTTTGTTGATGTTCATCTTATATCCTCCTTTCAAGACACTGTCCATTCCGTTCAACTGCTCTTCCAAGTCCTTTGCTGTCTCTGACAGAATCGCAATGTCATCGGCGAACCTCAAAGTTTTTATTTCTTCTCCATGAATTTTAATACCTACTCCAAATTTTTCTTTTGTTTCCTTTACTGCTTGCTCAATATACAGATTGAATAACATCGGGGAGAGGATACAACTCTGCCTCACTCCCTTCCCAACCACTGCTTCCCTTTCATGCCCCTCGACTCTTATAACTGCCATCTGGTTTCTGTACAAATTGTTAATAGCCTTTCGCTCCCTGTATTTTACCCCTGCCACCTTCGGAATTTGAAAGAGAGTATTCCAGTTAACATTGTCAAAAGCTTTCTCTAAGTCTACAAATTCTAGAAACGTAGGTTTGCCTTTTCTTAATCTTTCTTCTAAGATAAGTCGTAAGGTTAGTATTGCCTCACGTGTTCCAACATTTCTACGGAATCCAAACTGATCTTCCACGACGACGACTTCTACCAGTTTTTCCATTCGTCTGTAAAGAATTCGCGTTAGTATTTTGCAGCTGTGACTTATTAAACTGATAGTTCCGTAATTTTCACATCTGACGACACCTGCTTTCTTTGGGATTGGAATTATTATATTCTTCTTGAAGTTTGAAGGTATTTCGCCTGTCTCATACATCTTGCTCACCAGATGGTACAGTTTTGTCATGACTGACTCTCCCAAGGCCATCAGTAGTTCTAATGGAATGTTGTCTACTCCCGGGGCCTTGTTTCGACTCAGGTCTTTCAGTGCTCTGTCAAACACTTCACGCAGTATCTTATCTCCCATTTCATCTTCATCTATATCCTCTTCCATTTCCATAATATTGTCCTCAAGATCATCGCCCTTGTATAAACCGTCTATATACTCCTGCCACCTTTCTGCCTTCCCTTCTTTGCTTAGAACTGGGTTGCCATCTGAGCTCTTGATATTCATTCAAGTGGTTCTCTTCTCTCCAAAGGTCTCTTTAATTTTCCTCTAGGCAGTTTCTATCTTACCGCTAGTGAGATAAGCCTCTACATCCTTACATTTGTCCTCTAGCCATCCCTGCTTAGCCATTTTGCGCTTCTTGCCGATCTCGTATTTGAGACGTTTGTATTCCTTTTTGCCTGTTTCATTTGCTGCATTTTTATATTTTCTCCTTTCATCAGTTAAATTCAATATTTCTTCTGTTAGCCTAGGATTTCTATTAGCCCTCGTCTTTTTACCTACTTGCTCGTCTGCTGCCTTCACTACTTCATCCCTCAGAGCTACCCATTTTTCTTTTACTGTATTTCTTTCCCCCATTCCTGTCAATTGTTCCCTTATGCTCTCCATGGAAGTCCGTAGAACCTCTGGTTTAGTCATTTTATCGAGGTCCCATCTCCTTAAATTCCCACCTTTTTGCAGTTTCTTCAGTTTTAATCTACAGTTCATAACCAATAGATTTTGGTCAGAGTCCACATCTGCCCCTGGAAGTCTCTTACAATTTAAAACCTGGTTCCTAAATCTCTGTCTTACCATTATATAATCTATCTGAAACCTCCCAGTATCTCCATGCTTCTTCCATGTATACAACCTTCTTTTATACAAATCTTGAACCAAGTATTAGCTATGATTAAGTTATGCTCAGTGCAAAATTCTACCAGACGGTTTCCTCTTTCATTTCTTCCCCCTAATCCATATTCACCTACTATGTTTCCTTCTCTCCCTTTTCCTACTCTCGAATTCCAGCCACCTATGACTATTAAATTTTCGTCTCCCTTCACTACCTGAATAATTTCTTTTATCTCATCATACACTTCATCAATTTCTTCATCATCTGCAGAGCTAGTTGACATATAAACTTTTCCTACTGTAGTAGGCATGGGCTTTGTGTCTATCTTGGCCACAATAATGCGTTCACTATGCTGTTTGTAGTAGCTTACCCGCACTCCTATTCTTTATTCATTATTAAATCTACTCCTGCATTACCCCTATTTGATTTTGTATTTATAACCTGACCAAAAGTCTTGTTCCTCCTGCCACCGAACTTCACTAATTCCCACTATATCTAACTTTGACCTATCCATTTCCCTTTTTAAATTTTCTAACCTACTGCCCGATTAAGGAATCTGACATTCCACGCTCCGATCCGTAGAATGCAAGTTTTCTTTCTCCTGATAACGACGTCCTCTTGAGTAGTCCCCGCCCGGAAAACCGAATGGGGGACTATTTTACCTCCGGAATATTTTACCCAAGAGGACGCCATCATCATTTAATCATACAGTAAAGCTGCATGCCTTCGAAAAAATTACGGCTGTAGTTTCCCCTTGCTTTCAGCCGTTCGCCGTACCAGCACAGCAAGGCCGTTTCGGTTAATGTTACAAGGCCAGATCAGTCAATCATCCAGACTGTTGCCCCTGCAACCACCGAAAAGGCTGCTGCCCCTCTTCAGGAACCACACGTTTGTCTGGCCGTTGTGGTTGCACCTACAGTACGGCCATCTGTATCGCTGAGGCACGCAAGCCTCCCCACCAACGCCTAGGTCCATGGGTCATGGGGGGGGGGGGGGGGGGGGGAAGACAATACTCCGAAATCACAGGTGTATAAGGGCGTTTATTGAGACAGTATTGTCCATGGAGGGACGTAATGCCATGATTCTATATCAATCAATGGAAAATCCAGGACGGACCGTAACAATATTATGAAATGAAGTGTGTTAGTGTAGTTTCAGTTACCTGAGAATGCTCTCGTGTGTATGAGCTGCGTCTGTTGACGATGGAGTTGATTGCCGGAAGTTTTATTTGTGACAGTCTTTTCGTTGTGCTTATCTGCGACTCAGTTACATGATGAGAAGCAACTTTCATGATTGTATTTTGGTGATAAACTATCTGCATTGCACTGCCTTTGCTTTGTCTATGTTGTATTTAGGTCTGTGTAGTTTGGCAGAGGGTAAACGCTGATAGTTATACAGGGTGAGTCACTAATTATTGCCACCTAGAATAGCTCAGAAAGTATGATTGTAGAAGAAACGTTTGTGGGACTAATGTTGCATGGGGCAACGGGGACAATAATATGATGTTGCTTTATGTTGCCTCGTGGGGTCGCGTCAGAGATATGAAGGTCAACTTTGTTTTTTTTTTTCTTTTTAAATGGCATGCTATAGTTTGGTACTTATTTTCTGATAGAGATAATCGAGGCGAATCCAATGATACGTTTCAATATCAACGAAGGTGAAAAAATGGCATGAACGTCCATTTACAGAGGGTGTTCGAAGTGATGACCATTGACATCAGTACAGTGCTGCAATCTTCTTATCGTGGATTGAGTGGTATCCCGTGCCACTGCAGCACTTATCAAAGCACATGCTCTGACAATTCTGTCTCGTACATCGTGCAAGTAGTAAATATTCTCCAAATACGGCGTATCCATCTAACGTGCCATTGACATGTAAACACCATTCGATGGTTTCGCAATACAACACTAATAGCAACAATAAGACAAGTACCGACGAATCAAGTGAATTGAATGATGTATTCCTTCGAAAAACAAGTCAATATGCTTCTCATTTAAGGAGAATGCAACGAAATTCAGTGAGAGCTAGAGACTTATATGCTGAAAGATATCCTCAACGTACTCACCCTACACTTCGTACATTTAAGTATGTGTGTGATAAACTGAGAACAACTGGATCTTTAATGCATCGGAAACATATCCGGCAAAGGAAAGTTACTAACGAGGAAACTGAAATTGGTACTCTTGTCACTGTGGTTCGAGATCCTTGTCTTAGTTTGCGTCAGATTGCAAGGGAATCTGGTGTAAGCCAGAGCAGTGTTGTTCGTGTTCTGCATCGCCATAAATATCGTCCTTACCATATTAGGCTCCACCAAGAATTAACTGGTACGGATTGTATCCGTTGCATTGAATTCTGCCGTTTGGCTCAACTTCAGATTCAGAGTGATGACACATTTATTAATTTGATTTTACGTACTGACGAGGCTACATTCAAGAACCATGGAAATGTTAATTTGCATAACATGCATTGTTGGGAACTGAAAATCCATGTTGACTGTGGCAAGTTGCACACCCAAAATCGTGGTCGGTGAATGTATGGTGTGTGATTCTTGAGGACAGAATTATAGGTCCCTATTTTATCGGAAATTTTAATGGTACCAAGTACACCACATTCCTGTAAGAAACATTAGGTCCGTTATTGGAAGAAATACCTTTAGGAACAAGGAACAGATGTGGTATCAACACGATGTGTGTCTGGTACATTTTACACTGAAGGCTAGAAATGAGTTGCAGGGACAATTCCCAATTCGTTGGATTGGACGTGGAGGAGATGTGTCGTAGCCGGTTCGTTCGCCAGACTTGACGCTTCTGCATTTTTCTTGTGGGGATTCGTAAAAGACATTGTTTACAAAGACATTCCAACTACCTGTGAAGATATGCGAGAGAGAATTGTCAGAGCATGTGCTTCGGTAAGTGCCGATGTGATAAGGAATACCACTCAATCCATGATAAGAAAATTGCAGAACTGAATTGATACCTACAATCATCACTTCGAACACCTTCTGTTAATGGACGTTCATGCCAGCTTTGTGACTTTCGTTGACCTTCAAAGCCCTTACGGTAGCACATCATTGGATTCATCTCGATAGCAGATATTAGAAAATAAGTAGCAAACTATGACATCCTATTTAAAAAAACAAAGTTGACCTTCATATATCTGAAGCTTCCCCACCCGGCAACAAAAAACCAACGTTATATTATGGCTTCCGTTGTCCCATGCAACTTTTGACCCACAAACTTTTCAGCTACTATTATACATTCGTAGTTATTCTTGGTCGCAATAGTTAGTGACTCAGCCTGTAGAATGTAGATCTTTATAGATGTGGTTACTTGTCCTAGTAACGTAATGTGATTCCGTCTGTCCATTTGTCAATTTTATTATGGACAGATAATAAACTGTCACTTTAGTTCATGCCCACTGATAAAGCCACATTGGCCAAACTAGACTTTTATCTAAGATACAAATGTACAGACATGTTTTAGAATTTTTTTATAAATTAGTTTTGCTCATTTTAAGTAATAGTTATTATTTTCTATGTCTGGGTGTATTATTGTTTATATCTGGAATTAGCAGCTTTTTAAGAGTATTATTTCTCTGATCGGATGCAAGGGTATTAATTTTATTATGCACTCCATGTTATGATAATTTTTGAAGAAAAGGGTTCCTGCAGTACTATGTCGACCTCTCACTGCTGCAGCCGAGTACTTCCATATCTCGGCGAATAAAAGAATTTCGAGTATTTGTCATACAACATATGTGCCCCACCGCGAGCTATTATTTTTTTAAAAAATACTCGTTTCGATATCTTGAATCGTTTATGAAATATTGCGATTGCTGTGACCACATGATTCGCAATGAGCAACGACGTGAATGGGAGCGTCGCGCATTACCGCCCATCGGATGTCAAACGAAATAACTCGAGAACGAAATGAGATATCGTTCTGCTCTCAATTTTAAATAAAATTGCTATATCTCATCTGCTCGTACATTTCATTCACTGCAATGTATGTGCTGAAATCAACCACCCACAAAGTTCACTCAGTGCGTTTTTACCTCTGTAAATTGTTTAAAAATGTGTGCTGCGCTTCACTTAATTTGATGCAGCTCAGTAAATATGGCGGACAACGAAAATAAATTCAGTTCTTTTATCAAGGGAAGATAACAGACTATAGGACAGGCAAAACCCAAATTTTTTCTCGCATAGTTATCGAAAAATCGAACATTAAATAGCCAGAACGCTGTCTCTCAGCATTTGGCGAGCATAACAGTCATAACAACAGCCGCCCTTAGCATGTAATGCAGAGAGAATGTTCGTAGCATCGCTTGCACAATCCCCTTCCTTCTCCCTCCCCCCCCCCCCCCCCACCTGCCCCCTCCACCACACACACACACCAAGAAAGCACAATCTGCTCAAAACCTGTGTTACAAGAACGGAAATGTACACCAACTAGAAATGCAAAGCATTCAGTTTGGGAACCCTGAAGTCATCCATTTATTGGACAAGTGGTACTAACATTAACAATGGCTTCAACAGTAGCTGCTTTCACGAACAAGAAAGATAGAAATTTCACGTCAATTCCAACATTTTTTAGGTGCAGGAGAATGATTACCATCTTACTTTATATACAGTTTTGACATAGGTCGTCTACAGCTCATCTGCACAAAATCAGAGTCGCAAGCTGTCGTTGCACAGAACACCAAAATGAAACAGCCAGTATAGGCCATTTGGTACTTGGGTGCAAGTGATCAGAATAACGTAACGAGCTGCATGCAGCAACACTATAAGACAAAATTCCGTTGCCAGTTAAGATCCAATTAGCAATGGCTAAGTTGTAAAATACCAAGGCCAATAAATAATCCTAGAAATATATTAAAAAAGTATTAAGCGCAGTGGACAACGGCGCTCAGGTTGATCCCGTGTTCCTTGATTTCAGTAAAGCATTTGACAGCATCCCGCATTGCCGTTTAATGAAAACAATACAAGCTTACGGAGTATCGGAACAGACTTGCGATTGGGTTCACGACTTTCTTGCAAATAAGACTCACACGTCGCTATTCGCAGATGATGCAGTTGTCTACACCAAAGTGGCAACGACGGAAGAGAGTAAGAATTTGCAGAACGATCTGCAGAGAATTAATGAATGGTGCAGACTCTGGCAGTTGACGTTGAACGTAATTAAATGTAACGTATTGTTCATATATAGGAAAAGAAATCCACTACTGTGCAATTACATTACTGATAACAAAAAGCTGGAGGCATCATCTGGCGTAAAATATCTAGGCGTAACAATCCAGAGCGACCTTAAGTGGAATGACCACATACATCGGAAGAATCTTAAGGAAATGTAACTCATCCACGAAAGAAGTGGCTTATAAGGCGCTTGTTCACCCGATTCTTTGCGAGCCGGCCGAAGTGGCCGTGCGGTTAAAGGCGCTGCAGTCTAGAACCAAGACCGCTACGGTCACAGGTTCGAATCCTGCCTCGGGCATGGATGTTTGTGATGTCCTTAGGTTAGTTAGGTTTAAGTAGTTCTAAGTTCTAGGGGTCTAATGACCTCAGCAGTTGAGTCCCATAGTGCTCAGAGCCATTTGAACCATTTTTTCGATTCTTTGCGTATCGTTTATCTATCTGGGATCCCTATCAAGTAGGACTGGTAGAGGAGATAGAGAAGATCCAACGAAGAGTGGTGTGTTTCGTCACGGGATCGTTTAGCTGGCGAGAGAGCGTTACGGAGATGCTAAACAAACTCCACTGGGAGACGTTACGAGAGAGGCGCTGTGCATCACGGAGAGATTCACTATTAAAATTTCGGGACAGCACTTTTCAGGAGGATTCGGAGTACATATTACCTCCCCCCCCCCCACATACATCTCGCCTATTGACCACGAGGAGAAAATTCAAGAAATCAGAACCACTACAGAGGCTTGCCGACAATCATTCTTGCCACGCACTATTCGGAACAGGGTTGGAGGGATCAGATAGTGCTATCTGAAGTACCCTCCGCCACACACCATTGCGGAGTGTGTTGTAGATGTAGAGATACGCTGACCCAGAACCGCTGCTCCCTGTAGACCTCATCGATAATTACTTTCGTCTGTCTTGTGTCAGTTTCATCGCAATGTTCACAGATTGCGCTTCCATCGAATTCAATCACTTCTCAGTTTTTCTTGCTCATGTATTGTCAAATGAACAAAGAATGTGGAAATGACTGTTCGTCTGCTAAATATTTTCTTCATTCTATTCTCAAATATGTTTACTGTTTCCACTGTATTATTTCACTTACGATCTTACAAAATGTTCAAAGCATTTCCGCTCATTTCTAAATACGTTGGAGAATTAACATTATCTTTGCTGCTAAGTAAGTGAAAAAGTTTCAGTATGATCACAGCGCAATGCCTTCCCTGACGCCCAGTGACTAATGACTGAACAACCTCATTCAGAATCAACATTATCTTTAATGTTGTGTTGTGTATTGTGTGCCAAAAACGACTCTTCATGTACTACTTGAAACTGTAAACACTCGTACAGTAAGAAAGGATTTGAAAACAGCGTAGTACCATACCTCGACAGTGGAATCCTTAAGCTCGCCAAGTAAACATTACTGTCAATGTGATAAGAGGTAAGCTTGCAACCGTGAGAAGTGCTAACCACCCTCGAATGAGGTGTGGGCATATGCGTGTAGTTGACACAGTTATCGGCTGCAGTATTTCTCGTTAGAACTGCAACAACACGCGATGTGTAAGCACGGTAATATTCTCACAATATATTGCACAACGCATCCGAGGGAGCAGCACGTGCAGAAATTCACAAAGCAGTAAATTTTGACTTCACTCGAACATGTGGGCTTAAAAATAATTACGTACAGTCTACCGACGATGAGATTTAATTAAGCCTTTTCAGTTTTACAGCATCACCAGGTAATCAGATGTATAGGGTTTTGAATTCTGTGTATCTGATACTGTGACACAATACAGTATCATAGAATCTTTGATACTGTGATACAGTACAGTATCACATACATATGAAACGTAAGAACATGTTTTAATTCATATAGGAGCGTTCAGTCATTAAACATACAGAGGATTGTTTATGTATTTGGTTATCGTAATATATATCTACAATCTGTAATGAGCTGTTATTGAAAATAACTTCGACAATTAGAAGCTCGCCACTGGTTCATGTTAAAGCAGTAGATTGTATGTCGATAACTGTTATATTTCAGTGAAAATAAAATGCTCAAAATATGTTACATAACCAGCATCTCTTAGAACGTGTTTGGGCGTACAATTACGAGAGCAAGTAAGGTACGCACAAAAGGTCTTTTCCGAGGAGGGGGCCGGGGTGTGTCATCAATCTCCTGACTGGTTGGACGTGGTTACCACCACGAGTCACAAGTTTTTGTCCTAAGCAATGTCTACATATCAGAATAGCACTTTTGTTTCTAACGTTCTCAATTATTTGTTGGATATTTCAATACACACATCAAAAAAAGTTTTGCATCACCCTGTTTCCGAGAGTTCCGGAACCCGTTCAGAAAATTGGAATAGAGATCAAAATAAACATCATTTCCGACCTTTTTATTGCTCATGAAAATAACACATTGCGTATTGTACCACCATTCAGCGAGACCTTCAGAGACGATAGTCCAGATTGCTGCACACACGGATACCTTTAATACCCAGTAGCACGTCCTCTTGCATTGATGCATGCCTGTATTCGTCGTGGCATACTATGCACAAGTTCATCAAGGCACTGTTGGTCTAGATTGTCCCATTTCTCAACGGCCATTCGGCTCCGATACCTCAGAGTGGTTGGTGGGTCTAATCGTCCATAAACAGCCTTTTCCAATCTATCTGAGGCATTTTCGATAGGCTTCATGTCTCGAGAACTTGCTGGCCACTCTAGTCGAGCGATGTAGTTATCCTGGAGGAACTCATTCACAAGATGTGCACATTGGGGGTGCGAATTGTCGTCCACGACGACGAATGCCTCGCCAATATGCTGCCGATATGGTTGCACTATCGGTCGGAGGATGACATTGGCGTATCGTAAAGGCGTTACGGAGCCTTCAATGACCACCAGTGGCGTACGTCGGCCCCATATAATGCCACCCCAAAACAGCAGGGAACCTCCACCTTGCTGTACTCGCTGGACAGTGTGTTTAAGGGATTCAGCCTGACCGGGTTGCCTCTAAACACGCCTCCGACGATTGTCTGGTTGAAGGAATATGCGACACTCACCGGTGAAGAGAACGTGATGCCTATCTTGGGCGGTCCATTCGGTATGTTGTTGGGCCTATCTGTACCGCGCTGCGTGGTGTCGTGGTTGCCAAGATGGACCTCGCCATGGACGTCGGGAGTGAAGTTGCGCATCATGCAGCTTATTGCGCACAATTTGAGTCGTAACACGACGTCTTTTGATTGCACGAAGATCATGGTGGCATTGCTGTCAGTGATACTCCGAAACATTATCCGTAGGTAGCGGTCATCCAATGCAGTAGAAGCCCTTGGGCGGCCTGAGCGAGGCATATCACTGACAGTTCTTGCCTCTCTGTATCTCCTCCATGTCCGAACAACATCGCTTTGGTTGACCACGAGATGCCTGGACTGGACACTACCCTTGTTGAGAGCCCTTTCTGGCAAAAAGTAGCTATGCGGACGCGATCGAACCATGGTATTGACCGTGTAGGTATGGTTCAACTACAGACAACACGAGCCGTGTACCTCCTTCCTGGTGGAGTGACTGGAACTGATCGGCTGTCGGTCCCCTTCCACCTAATAGCCGCTGCTCATGCATGGTTGTTTACATCTTCCGGCGGATTTAGGGACATATCTGAACAGTAAAAGGGATCGTGTCTGTGATACAACATCCACGGTCAACGTCTGCCTCCAGGAGTTCTGGGGACCGGGGTGATGCAAAACTTGTTTTTTGATATGTGTATATTCCCCTCCACAGCTCCGTCTAGTATCTTCAAAGTTATTCCGTAATGATGTAATGCATGTCCTACCCTCCTGTCCTATTTTCTTTTCGTATATACATCCACGGACCCCGGTGTAGACATTTATTACTAGGTAATGAGTTATTAATGATTATGTACCTAGAGGAAGCCTTTCCCATCATGTGGATTAAGAGACTGACGTTTTTAATATGCTACTTCCCTCGCCAGACCCTCTTCATTTCTTATAACTCAACGTCCTTCATAACATCCTTCTTTAGCAACGTAGCTCAAACATTTTAATTCTCTTCTTTCCCTGTTTTCCCAAAGTCAGTGACTTCGTTCCGTGCAATTCTTTGCTTCAAAAGCACAGCCTCAAATCTTTGTTCCTCAAATTAAGGCCAATGTTTTTACTAGTAGACCTATTTCGGTTGTCAATACCTTCCATGCCCGAGCTAATCTGCTTCTTATGCCTTTCTTGCTTCATCTATCACATGTTATTTTGCTTGCAACATAACAGAATTCATTTTTGTTAGTCTACTACACGTCACCCTGTTGATGTTAAATTGATCGCTAACCTTATTTCTACTCCTAATTGATTTTACCCTTCTCCAGTTTCCTCTCAATCCCTATTCTGTACTCAGTCCATTCAAAAGGTCGTGTGATTCTTCTTCACTTTCTCTGAGGATAAGGTAGTCATATTCGAATCTTAGCAGTCGTATTCTTTCACCCTGAATTTTTAATCCATCTCTGAACCTTTCTTTCATGATCTTCATTGCTTCCCAAATCTGTAGGCTGAACAGCAGGAGCGCAAAGTTGCATTCCTGATCTTCACTCCGAAGGCTGATTTGAAGAAACTCTTCATACTACTGTAACCTGTGTAAGCCTCTTCACCTCTGTATTATTGCCTACATCTACGTCCCATTGAATCTATTTACTGTATTCGAGCCTAGGTCTGGGGGAGTCGTCACAATAATTTATAATCCTCACACTTCTTTCTGTGGCCAAATGGACAATGCCTTAATATCTCAGAATGTGTCTCACGAGTCGATTCCATCTTCTAGTCAACTTCTGTCACAAATTCCTTTTCCCTAGTTCACTGAACTGTCTCCTCATTAATTATTCTATCTACTCATCTAATCTTCAGCAATGACCTATTAGCACCTCACATCGTGAGAGAGCAGAATGGGGCGCTAAGTGGAAGTCAGGGACTTCGAACGTCGTAGGTGACTTGGTGTCACCTGCGTCATACGTGCTTATCGTCAACACATCACTTCCATACAATGCTCCACTCCAGACAAATGCCTTCAGAAACGACTTCATAACACTTAAATTTACATTAGAAGTTAACAAACTCCTACATTTCACAAATGCTTTGCTTGCTGTTGACAGTCTGCATTTTACATTCTCTATAATTCGGCTATAATCACCTATTACTTTTAATGTCCCATTTCCTAATCTGATTCCCTTAGTGTCGTCAGATTTAACTCGACTCTATTCTATTAATCATGTTCTGCTATTGTTGATGTTCATTTTACAGCCTCTCTTCATGACACCGTCTTTTCTTTTGACTGTTCTTCAATGTCCGTTGCTGTCTCTGAAAGTGTTACAATGTCATCGGCTGAACATAGAGTTCTTATTTCTTCTCTCTAAATTTTATTTCCATTTCCCAATTTCTCCTAGGGCTTTTTTCACAGTTCTCAATGTACGGATTATATAAAACCATTGCTCTTTTCACTCCCTTCTCAACAACGGCCTTCCTTTCACATTTGTTGGCTCTTATAACTGCAGTCTCGTTTCTTCAGAAGTTCCAAATTAACTTCCATACCCTGTATTGCATCCCTTCACAATTTATGAGACTGTGTTCCATTCAACCCTGTCAAAAGCTTGTAAATGTAAGTTCACGTTCTTTCAACCTACATTATGAGATCAAAAGTCTCCGGACACCCCAAAAAACATACGTTTCTCACATTAGGATGCATTTAGCTGCCACCTACTACTAGGTAATCCATATCAGCGACATCAGTAGTCATTACACATCGTGAGAGAGCAGAATGGGGCGCTAAGTGGAAGTCAGGGACTTCGAACGTCGTAGGTGACTTGGTGTCACCTGCGTCATACGTGGGTACGTGAGATTTCCACACTCTTAAACATCCATAGGTCCACTGTTTCCGACGTGATAGTGAAGTGGAAACGTGAAGGGACACGTACAGTACAAAAGTGTTCAGGCCGACCTCGTCTGTTGATTGACAGAGACTGCCGACAGTTGAAGAGGGTCGTAACGTGTGATAGGCAGACATCTATCCAGACCATCACACAGAAATTCCAAACTGAATCAGGAACCAGTGCAAGTACTATGACAGTTAGTCTGGAGGTGTGAAAACTTGGATTTCATGGTCGAGGGGCTGCTCATAAGCCACACATCGCGCCGGTAAATGCCAAACGACTCGTCGCTTGGTGTAAGGAGAGTAAACATTGGACGATTGGACAGTGGAAAAACGTTGTGTGGAGTGACGAATCACGGTACACAATATGGCGATCCGATGGCAGGGTGTGGGTATGGCGAATGCCTGGTGAACGTCATCTGCCAGCGGGTCTAGCGTGAACAGCAAAATTCGGAGGCTGTTGTGTTATAGTGTGGTCGTGTTTTTCATGGAGGGGGCTTGCAACCCTCGTTGTTTTGTGTAGCACTATCACAGCACAGGCCTACATTGATGTTTTAAGCAGTTTCTTGCTTCCTCAGTGCAGCACCCCGTGAAGAATGGGTTGCCCTTCCCCAAGAAACCTTCCAGCACCTGGTTGAGTGTATGCCTGCGAAAGTGGAAGTTGTCATCAAGGCTAAGGGGTGGGACAACACCATATTGAATTCCTGCGCCACGAACTTTAAGTCATTTCCAGCCAGGTTTCCGGATACTTTTGATAACATAGTATATTTTCTTGAATACGTAATAGGGTTAGAAGTGCCTCGTTTGTTCATACTTTTCTCCGGAATAAAAACCCATCTTCCTCAACGTCAGATTCTACCAGTGCTTCTCTAGGTAACTCCTGTCAATATTTTGCAACCATGACTTATCAGACTGATGGTTCGGTAGTATTAATACCTGCCTATACGTGCCTTCTTTTTAATTGTATTTATAACAGTCTTCCTGACTGAGGGCATTTCTGCTACGTCGTACATCTTGCACATCGTGTGGGTGCACTTTGTCATTTCTGTCTCTCCAAAGTATTCGTAACACAGAGGGAAAGTCGTCAACTTCAATGGCCTTGTTTCCGCTTGGGACATCCACTAAGCTGTCAAATTATTCTCACAGTATCATAACTTCCGTCTCATCTTCACCTATTTGTTCATTTGCTTCCTATAAATTGTTATGACGTTTGTTTCCTGTATATAGATCTTCAATACGTACATTCGTTCAACCCCCTAAGAGCAAGGTCGTAAAAGGCCAATGATGTTTATGGCATTCGAGGCCCCACATATTGTCATCCATGCAGCCACATTTTTGGCTGCTAATGGTAACAAGGAACGGGACCGGAGGTATACAATGGTGATCACAGCATGAGGCTACGGAGCGTAATTGAACTTCTCAGTTGAAGAGTTATTCACAATAGTACTACAATGCAAGTGGTGTTGGTATAAAGCAGAACAATAGCAACGATAAACAAAACAAAAATCATTATATCTGCAACAATGGTCGCCGAAGCTAACATTCCGTCAGAAAGGAAAACAACGAGTTTCACAGAGTGAGAAAGAAACGGCAGATGAAGTATTAGTCTTTCTGCAAGGTGAGGCAGTGGTTGTGTGGTGTCGTGTGCGCTTTACCGTGTACATGAGGAGTACAGTGATGACCATTAGGGCTTAACAAGTGAAAGTGACATTGGAACAGGTGTCGAGCCACGTAGTTCATCATCCATGCCGGGCAGAGCCACAAATCCCGTGTGCAATGTAACGTAGTAAAGGACGATCGTTGTCCAAGGAGCTGATACTAAACATAAATACATACATGGAAATCATATTCAGCATAGGAAAAAAAAACCTACGAAAAGATGTCGAATAAGGCCACAACAATAAGACCATGTAATGCATAAGAAAAACTACGGATATTCAAGAGAGAACAAGACGCACTTTTTAGAAAAAATGGTATTTGCACGTTTCAATGATGCTCTATACGATTGACAGGTTGTGCATGGTAGTGACCTACTAAGTTATGCAAATCAAATTGCGCCGAACATACACTCCTGGAAATGGAAAAAAGAACACATTGACACCGGTGTGTCAGACCCACCATACTTGCTCCGGACACTGCGAGAGGGCTGTACAAGCAATGATCACACGCACGGCACAGCGGACACACCAGGAACCGCGGTGTTGGCCGTCGAATGGCGCTAGCTGCGCAGCATTTGTGCACCGCCGCCGTCAGTGTCAGCCAGTTTTCCGTGGCATACGGAGCTCCATCGCAGTCTTTAACACTGGTAGCATGCCGCGACAGCGTGGACGTGAACGGTATGTGCAGTTGACGGACTTTGAGCGAGGGCGTATAGTGGGCATGCGGGAGGCCGGGTGGACGTACCGCCGAATTGCTCAACACGTGGGGCGTGAGGTCTCCACAGTTCATCGATGTTATCGCCAGTGGTCGGCGGAAGGTGCACGTGCCCGTCGACCTGGGACCGGACCGCAGCGACGCACGGATGCACGCCAAGACCGTAGGATCCTACGCAGTGCCGTAGGGGACTGCACCGCCACTTCCCAGCAAATTAGGGACACTGTTGCTCCTGGGGTATCGGCGAGGACCATTCGCAACCGTCTACATGAAGCTGGGCTACGGTCCCGCACACCGTTAGGCCGTCTTCCGCTCATGCCCCAACATCGTGCAGCCCGCCTCCAGTGGTGTCGCGACAGGCGTGAATGGAGGGACGAATGGAGACGTGTCGTCTTCAGCGATGAGAGTCGCTTCTGCCTTGGTGCCAATGATGGTCGTATGCGTGTTTGGCGCCGTGCAGGTGAGCGCTACAATCAGGACTGCATACGACCGAGGCACACAGGGCCAACACCCGGCATCATGGTGTGGGGAGCGATCTCCTACACTGGCCGTACACCACTGGTGATCGTCGAGGGGACACTGAATAGTGCACGGTACATCCAAACCGTCATCGAACCCATCGTTCTACCATTCCTAGACCGGCAAGGGAACTTGCTGTTCCAACAGGACAATGCACGTCCTCACGTATCCCGTGCCACCCAACGTGCTCTAGAAGGTGTAAGTCAACTACCCTGGGCAGCAAGATCTCCGGATCTGTCCCCCATTGAGCATGTTAGGGACTGGATGAAGCGTCGTCTCACGCGGTCTGCACATCCAGCACGAACGTTGGTCCAACTGAGGCGCCAGGTGGAAATGGCATGGAAAGCCGTTCCACAGGACTACATCCAGCATCTGAACGATCGTCTCCATGGGAGAATAGCAGCCTGCATTGCTGCGAAAGGTGGATATACACTGTACTAGTGCCGACATTGTGCATGCTCTGTTGCCTGTGTCTATGTGCCTGTGGTTCTGTCAGTGTGATCATGTGATGTATCTGACCCCAGGAATGTGTCAATAAAGTTTCCCCTTCCTGGGACAATGAATCCACGGTGTTCTTATTTCAATTTCCAGGAGTGTAGATAACAGTGACTTTAACGAAAGTGGTTACACAACTTCAAACAGTGCCACAGTATTGGGAGACGTAAGATAATGAATCATCGTTCGGTAAATACAATTATGCCAACTGTTAATCTGGATTAGTAAAAAAAAATGAAATGATCGAATGGCATTGTTGGCTGGGATGTCCCAGTCGGGGTCGGCCGCCAAGTGCAAGTCTTTTTCCTTCGGCGCCACACTGGACGACCTGCGACCGCTGATGAGGATGAAATGATGATGAGGGCAACACAACACTCAGTCAACGAGCGGAGAAACCTCTGACCCGGCCCAGAATCGAACCCAGGCCCAGTGCAAGCATGTTACCACACAGCTAAGCAGGCGGACAATCTGGATGGTAAATTGCCTGGAAAGTTATTTATTGCGCTGCAAGAAGTTGGACGTGCTCTGTCCCTACGATTGTTTCTCGTGCGCGTGATCTTGTGAGGCTACTAGGGAATATTTACGTCACAGAAAGCAAGAGTGGGGGAATCGACGTAAGAGATATACAACTACGGAACTATGGTATGAGCACTACTTTTGGCCAATAACTGGTCAAACTAACTCGCTGTTGCTTGATTCCTTGTCTGAATATAGAAATCATCCTCAATTACAAGAGACCATCAATCCTGAAAGTATGCGACATTTCAATTCACACGACCTGGAGCCACTAGAAAAAGGCAGCCTCTGGGTGTCAGCCTCTAAATGTTTGTATGACACCTATAAAACGTGTTAGCGGCTCTATCTGCAGCTGTGCTTTAAAGGATAGCCAGATCCGTGATAAGCTCCCAGAGAGACTGTTTTGCATTTGGGTGCATGTCACAACATGTCATCAGTTTCTCATCAACCCGTTCCACCAATATGATTCTATATGCCATCTTTAAGAGAGGATACATAGCCGAACGTCCTGCTCGGTTTGTAGCTCCCAAGGGGTTCGCCTTCGATCTTGATCGTGCGTAACTTTGTGATCGCTGTGAAGCTCCTTTCTTCATTCGGTCTTCGTACTGCAATTTAATGGTTTGTTTCGAACATTTCTTCAATGTCGACGATGTCGATTTTGTGAAACGTAATACATGCATCCCACAGAAGGTCGATCTATGGACCTCCTGGAAACTCATTTTCTGTCTCCTTCCTAATTCACACGATGCATTAGCAGCTAATATTTCTCCTATCATAACTGTCAACATTGCATTTTCAAATGAGTCTTACTAAACACTGATGACGTGACCTCGCATCAAAGGGGTTCCTTTTTAGTACCCAGTAGGCTGCAGTAGGCCTTTAATTTGCACTTAAATGACTTTGAAAAGTGCTTTTGGGTTAGAAACGCCATAGCTCCAAGGTCTTTGGTCACGAGTCCTCCTCAACTTACCAATGTCGTCACGCAAACTCCCTCCCTGCCCCACCCATCCCCTGGTCCTCTACACCCCTACTCCACCTCTTCCTCTTCCTCTTCCCTTCTACTCCCCCTTACCTATCCTATCTCTCCTTCAGTCACAGCATAGTATTTTTGTAGGCAATGAGGCCCCAGTGCATCCCCCTTCGTCATGCACAAAAGATTGTGCAAGCTCTGAATTTTTTGTGCCATGTTCGTAAAATATACCCAAGAAAATTGCTTGTATTATTTGCAAACCTAACCCGTGACGCTAACACACACACACACACACACACACACACACACACACACACACACACACGCATTTCCAGATTTGTGAAATGCACTCCATGTGGGTATCTTTCAACTGCTGGAAATATCTCATGTAGAACTCCCCACTTAGCAATTGAATCCTTCACTTCATTAATGTGGTCAACCATTGTAAACTTAAAGCATTAGCCAATACTCCTTGAAGTCCCTTTTCACACAGGTGAGGAATGACAGTTACTATACTTTCAGCTACCTTATCTCGTTTTCAAGATCCTCCAACTACCCACTTTTGGTTACATTCCAAAGTACACATAACGCTCATAGGAGACATTTAGGATTTTGTGTAGGATAATCAATTAGTAAACAAATATTGTAGTATCAAATCTATTAATTTATGGACATGTATTTACACGCAGAAAATAACTCTTCTTTACTTTTGTTTGTTGTAGCTCTAGTAATATCTAATTTTTAGCTTATAATTTATATCGGTACCTGGATCATATAATTTTTTTCTATAATTTGACAAAAATGTTCTTGAATCATAAAACATATGCAGGATGAGTCACTAACTATTGCCACCTAGAATAACTCCGAAAATATGATAGGAGATGAAAAGTTTGTGGGAAAAGAGTTGCATGGAACAAAGAGGGCATTAATATTATTTTTGTTGCTAAGTGAGGTCGCGTCAGAGATATGAAGGTCAACTTTGTTTTTTAAAATGGGATGCTATAGTTTGGTACTTATTTTCTGATAGCGGCTATCGAGACGAATCCAATCATGTGCAACAGTAAGGTCTTTGAAGGTCAACGAAGATGGAAAAGGTGGCATGAACGTCCATTTACAGAAGGTGTTCGAAGTGACGTCCATTAGAGTCAATGCAGTGCTACAATCGTCTTATTATGGATTGAGTGGTATTCCTTATCACTTCGGCATTTATAGAAGCACATGCTCTGACAATTCTCTCTCGCATATCGTGCAAATAGTAAATATTCCCCGAATATGGTAAACACCATTCGACGGTATCGCAATACAACACCAATAGGAACGGTAAGACTAGTATCGTCGAATCAAGCGAATTGAATGATGTATTCCTTCGAAGAACAAGTCGACATGCTTCTCATTTACGGAGAAATGCCAACTAAATTCGGTGAGAGCTGGAGACTTATACACTGAAAGATATTCTCAACTTACTCACCCTACACGTCATAGATTTAAGTATGTGTATGATAAATTGAGAACGACTGGATCTTTAACGCATCGGAAACATATCCGGCAAAGGGAAGCTACTAACGAGAAAACGTAAACTGACACTCTTGCCACGGTGGTTCAAGCTTCTTGTGTTAGTTCGCGTCAAATCGCAAGGATATCTGGCATGAGCCAGAGTAGTGTTGTTCGTGTTCTGCATCGCCATAAATATCCTCCTTACTATATCAGCCTCCACCAAGAGTTAACTGGCAAGGATTGTATGCATCACATTGAATTCTGCCGATGTGGTCAACTTCAGATTCAGAGGGATGACACATTTATTGATTTGATTTTATCTACTGATGAGGCTACATTCTCGAACCATGGAAAAGTTAATTTGCATAACTTGTATTATTCGGTAACTGAAACTCCATGTTGGCTGTGGCAAGCTCCACATCAAACACCGTGGTCGGTGAACATATGGAGTGGAATTCTTGAGGACAGAATTACAGATCCCTATTTCATCGAAGGAAATATTAATGGTAGGAAGTACACCTCAATCCTGCAAGAAACATTAGGTCTGTTATTCAAAGAAGTACCTTTAGGAACAAGAAACAGAATGTGGTACCACCACGATGGGTGCCCAGCACATTTTACGCTGATTGCTAGAAATGAGTTGCAGAGACGATTCCCAAATCCTTGGATTGGACGCAGAAGAGATGTGTCGTTCGGCTCGTTCGCCAGACTTGACGCCTCTGGATTTTTTCTTGTGGGGATTCGTAAAATACATTGTTAATAAAGACGTTCCAACTACACCTGGAGATATGTGAGAGAGAATTGTCAGAGCATGTGCTTCGATAAGTGCCGATGTGATAAGGAATACCACTCAATGAATGTTAGGAAGATTGCTGCACTGCATTGATACCAATGGTCATCACTTCGAACACCTTCTGTAAATGGACGTTCATGCCACCTTTGTGACCTTCGTTGACCGTCAAAGAACTTACTGTTACTCGTCATTGGATTCGTCTCGATAGCCGCTATCAGAAAATAAGTCCCAAACTGTAGCATCCCACTTAAAAAAACAAAATTGACTTTCAATCTCTGAAGCGACCCAACATAGCAAAAAACTCTCAACGTCATATTATGACCCCCATTGTCCCATGCAACTTTTGTCCCACAAACGTTTCAGCTCCTATCATACTTTCGGAGTTATTCTTGGTGGCAATAGTTAGTGACTCACCCTGCATACTTTTTCCTATAAACTGTCAATTTCACTCCCTTAACTGTTACCTCTATTCCTTTTGGCGCTTTTTTAAGTCCAGACTATTGAGAGAATTTAATTTAGCCTTTAATTTCATGCATTTATTGTTGGGTGTACATAGGCAATATTTCTCCTACACATTCTTTCAGAATTTCCGTATACCAAATTAAGTGTGTAACTTTCGCAAATGATCTGCCATTCAACGTAGTTATTCTGTTGGTTTTAAAATGTGAAAACAACTTTTCGGTTACTAGATGCTTAATGTCCTGTCCACCACATCTAAAAATAATGTAGGCGTCGTGTTTAAGTAGTTGTGCGCCCCACAAACCAAACATTATCATCATCCTTTTTAAGTAGCTCAAAATGGGTGTGGATCTTCATAATCAGATTTTTCTTATATCCCGTAATACAGTAAACGTGCTTGGAGCCACCGATTTCTGCAGGTGCTCCAACTTACAACCACTTTCTGTTGATATTTACGCTAAATGCTGATACCTTGCATTCTTCAGTTGTATCGAGATTTCTCCCAACACTGTGAGCCTCTCTTGCTCATCTGCAATGGCTTTTCTTTTTTCAGTAGTAGCTTATATTCTTATATATAGTTCATAATTTATTGCAGTTGTTTTACCAGTTGATCAAACACTTTTTGACTTCAATATCTTCCATCCCTAGTTTTCTTTTGTGTACACATAACAAATTAACTTTGCTTAACGAAATAGTTTCTTTAATAGGTAGTAGTTTACGTTTTTCCGATACATTGGTTCTTTTCCTTCAAACCTGCAGAATAATGTTATTCATTTATACCTTTATTCAGATATATTTTGGAGAAAATGTCCTGGGTATATAAAAACATATTTTTCCAGCTTTAATTTAGATGTTATGTATAATACTTTCGTTGTAATTTTGGAGTTTGCATTAATAATTTCCATACGTTTTATGAGTAAATAATTAAAACTATTGGCAGACAGCACATAACTTCCAATATTTTCTTGGTCTTGATTGTCTCAGAGGTTTATTCGTGCTGTAGACAACCTGTAAAACACTATTAAACATAACACAGCAAATGTTCAGTAAGCTATACGATAATTTGCACCTAATGGAAGAGATTGGTACAGAATACAGCAGAGCATTGTAAATACTTTTTGTTGGTGTTTAATAGACTTGGAGAGTCTTGCAGTGGATCAAACACACAGTTCAGTCTGTAGTTATAAATCTGAGATCCCACTCTGCTAAAACCATTTCTTTAGCTACGTAAGGTGTAAATGTTTCTCACTGATGCCCCTTTGGGCACTTTATGAAATGAACAAGATAGTTATCGCTATCTATGTGACTTCTGGGCTTCTGATTTGACACATAAATTTGTTATGTATTTATTTCCCCAAATCGAGGTCATCTACATTAAGTAGCCCATTCCAAGTTTCTTATCATTGTTAACAACCTGCCTGTCATGTCCTTGGTGGGCTTTGTACACAGAAATTGTGGTTAGTTGTTAGGTAATTATACATCTACATTTTGGCAAAAGTACAACCAAAATTTTCAGTTCTATGCATAACCACGGATCTGCTGCAGTATCCCAGCAGTTCATCCATTAGTACAGCGATTTTGGTGCCAGCAAATTCCACTTTATACAGTACAACAATAGAATTTTTGTATTTCCTCGAAACGGTTTCCGGTGTTTCCTTCCCTTTTTTTCCAGTATGCCTCTTGCTGCCACATGGTCGTTCCCATGCAGGAGTAATGGCAGTTCTGCTCTGATGCTGTGTCTCGCAGAGATGAACTTGGAGAATTTACCACATAAATAATTGTTAAAAGAGCCACACGTTTCCTTCTTTAACGTTACAGACCGTCCATTCTCTAATTGGTCTTGTCATTCCAGCTGATCACAGACTTTAATCACCATAATGTAACCACGAAACAGTCCTGTATTCTTGCTAAGGAGCAAGCCAGTATGGTTGTAATTTATGTTACCAACGTCAGTAACAAGATTGTCCACGCTGTCGAAGAACAAACACAAACCTAAGAATTCATCAGTTGGTTTCATCTTCTTCTCCAATAGTTGAGAAGTTTTATATACTTTTGGAGATGCCATATAGACACTTTCCACTACCAAATACAATAGATCAGTCTATCAAGGCGTATACACTCTAAAGATCCAAGATGTCGGCACATCAGATCACGTAATCACTTTGGTGCACAGTTCAAGGGTCTGACACTAGTACATGCTCCAAACATTGTAAGATAGTGCTGGTGGGAAATTGAAAGATGTAAGCTGGTGGTCGAGGGAAATTAAGAAAAAGTTCTTAGATTTTGATCACTGCATGGCCGCCAAATAACACTGGCAGAAAGTTCAAACTGGCTGTGCAAGAATAGCTACAGGACAAATGCAAGACTGTAGATTCGTCCATAGCTAGTAGAAAGGTTGATGCCGCCTATAGGAAAGTTAGAGAGAACTTTGGAGAAAAGTAAAGCAACTGTAGGAATATCAAAAGCTCAGGTGCCAATACATCTATGAGGACTTTAGCTCACTTTGTTAACATATGACGTCACAGGCCTTGCCGTACTTATCACTAATGTCATCACTCTTATGACTGATGTTACCAGCCTTAATCTCATTTCTTGTAATGGTTGCAAATATTAAAACTAAACAGCCAGCTACAGCGTAGTATTTTAGTAGTCATGAAAATGTATCAGGTAATCACAACGTAGCCAAAACGGAGCCATCTTTGCCGTTCGAAAAAGTAACCAAAAAGGAGAATTTTTGTGCTATGTTCAAATATATTTATCCGATAAAATACGTAAAAAGTGTGACTTCCAATATTTCCATATATAAAATGCGTGTTACACACACACACACACACACACACACACACACACATGTTTACACCGTGAACTTGCAGCTCAGTTACCACTTTAAATCACCACACACACACATGTTTACGCCGTGAACTTGAAGCTCAATTACCACTTTTAATCACCCGAGTTCAATGTTTGTACAACACTTAGTGTAAGGTACAGCGGGTATTCTAATTAAATATTTTCCACATTTAAATTGTTCTACGATGCTTTTCAACTGTCGCAATGTTAATTCAGGTTCTGCAAAAATACGTCAGCGGTGCAATGATTAGATCAAGTGTCACAATGTTATTTTAAGCACAAACTTTGAGGTTCGCCGATGACGTTGTAATTCTGTCAGAGACAGCAAAGGACTTGGAAGAGCAGTTGAACGGAATGGACAGTGTCTTGAAAGGAGGGTATAAGATGAACATCAACAAAAGCAAAACTAGGATAATGGAATGTAGTCGAATTAAGTCGGGTGCTGCTGAGGGAATTAGATTAAGAAATGAGACACTTAAAGTAGTAAAGGAGTTTTGCTATTTGGGGAGCAAAATAACTGATGATGGTCGAAGTAGAGAGGATATAAAATGTAGACTGGCAATGGCAAGGAAAGCGTTTCTTAAGAAGAGAAATTTGTTAACATCGAGTATAGATTTAAGTGTCAGGAAGTCGTTTCTGAAAGTATTTGTATGGAGTGTAGCCATGTATGGAAGTGAAACGTGGACGATAAATAGCTTAGACAAGAAGAGAATAGAAACTTTCGAAATGTCGTGCTACAGAAGAATGCTGAAGATTAGATGGGTTGATCACATAACTAATGAGGAGTTATTGAATAGAATTGGGGAGAAGAGGAGCTTGTGGCACAACTTGACTAGAAGAAGGGATCGGTTGGTAGGACATGTTCTGAGACATCGAGGGATCACCAATTTAGTACTGTAGGGCAGCGTGGAGGGTAAAAATCGTAGAGGGAGACCAAGAGATGAATACACTAAACAGATTCAGAAGGATGTAGGTTGCAGCAGGTACTGGGAGATGAAGAAGCTAGCACAGGATAGAGTAGCATGGAGAGCTGCATCAAACCAGTCTCAGGACTGAAGACCACAACAACACAACATACACACACAGACACACACACACACACACACACACACACACACACACACACACACACACACGTGTCCAGTTTGTTGTCTGAACGATGATAATAAACTTACAAATCATGTGGCCCGTTGGTATTTCCGTAAGTGAATTCTTACAAAACATATGTTGCTTAAATACAACATTTTTAATAAAATACCAGCACCATTGCACCTTTTATTTTGGAAACCACGATCGATTTTTTTGTCCCCAAGGTCACTATCCAACGGCATCGATATAGTATCGAAAAACAAGATATAATGGAATTGATTAAAAAGCGAAGAGTGTAGCAATAGACACCATGCTTTAACGTTAGGCAATAATTCGTTCACAAACTTCATAAAAGCAGAATAAAAATATTGTTGTAAAAATTAGCCAGTTATATAAAAAAGAGAAATACGTAAAGTAAACTAACTAATGTTGAAAAATAGCTCGTTAACAAAGTTCATAAAATAGCTTAATAACAAAAATATTATAAAAACTCTTTTACAGTCTACCAAATCGAAATATGTAACGTCAACTTACACGTCAAGTGTCCTGAGAGAACACAGAATGACTGATGAGACATGCAAGAAGGTCACACGGAGGGCCTGCATTGGGCAGGGCAGAAACCAGGGAGAGGAAGATGACGAAAAGAATACTGATGCGATGTTTTAAAAACAAAATAAAATACAGAATGCTATAGCATTTAAAAGAGTAATGTAGATACACGAGAAAAAGACACTTAAAAAGTGGTATTATGAAAAAGGGAAAAGATAACAATTGAGGTTCAAAGATCCAAAGACGAACTGAGTGTCCATCCAGGAAATCGGCTGAGGGAAACATCTACTGGAAGTTCGGTAGGCAACTTCCCTTGATGGAGCTTGTTAATAGACAGTCTACGGTAAGCCCGTCAGAAGATATGGAATACAGCTGTACGTAGTCGAGAGCTGAGTTACCTAAAACTCAGGTGGAAATGAGGTGAGGGTCGCTTGAAATAGAGGATACGCATGGGGAAGACCTATTGTACGATTCAGTTTTACGTCACGACATGTTGATAAGTGGATATTTATTCATTAGAAATGGATATAAGTCAACGCATTGCTCCACTCAGTATCAACAGTATCGCACAGTATTAACAGTACCTTAGGACAGCATCAGAACAGTCGCCACCAAGAAGAGCCCAACTAGACTTTCTACAAAAGATCTTAGATATCATTCACTGAATACAGGACTGCTCCATTATTGAATTCAGATAAGTGATGTGCACAGTCAGCTACTGTCATACACCACCTTAACAATATAGTTAAGTAATGTACAGTTTGTATATGTAGGGTCGGTGGCCTTTGGTTAAATTGTATGCCTCATGGCAAGTTTGCGAAATCGTATGAAACATACGACGTTAATGTAAAATATAACAACAGTAATAACAATATCGGGAGGTAAATTAACGTCCCATTAATGATGTAGGTCACACAGTTGCGATTTGGTTAGAAGACTATTTATTCAAAAAGCAAACTAATAGCGAAAGTCGTCGTATTTCAGTTAATATTAAACTAGAGCGCATATCCATTTGACACATTCGATCATTCACAATGTCGTCGCGATATACAAGTTATCTACGCGAAAAGTTAGAGTTCACACTAGGCGCACGGCTGCTCGACGCTCAGAGTCTAAGTTTCGCGATACCATACAACGCGAAATTTTTTAATTCTTTTCACTTCCTAGTTACCTAAAGACCGGCCGTCCGCTTTCGTGTCGCCACCAGCACTGTCCTTCTGCCCGTCCCCAGCCGCGTTTCCCGCGCGCCAAATATCATCGCTCGACTGACTGGAGCAGTTCCGTGTCCTGAAGCCGTCCATCTGATTGGCTGCAGCTTATTCTACATTATTTTACATTTTAAGATATTTAAATAATCAAATCTTGACCACTTTCACGTTCTAAATAAAGTAACAATATCCATTACATAATAAACGTTAAATTCTTTTACATAAAACCAATACAGTTTCCTTCTCAGCTTTGAATTCCACGGCCAGTAGCCTTGCACCAATGTGCTTTTTGATAAATAAATAAAAACAAAAGCAACTATTATGCACCAAACCTTGAAACTTCCCCTTTTTAACAATTATACATGACTGTGCTTAAACTGACACACAATATTTTGTTAGCGCAACGCAATCTGACTTTCAATAATCCCCACAAAAGAATGGCCCTGACTAACAGTAAACTATACCTTTCACAAATCACTTACCACACAAAAATCTTCGCTACTCAAGCTACTGCAATACAGCGAGCGCCACTACTGCCAGCTAAATAAAAGATTCAAACTACTGAAGGCACTAACTACTGATAGGGATAGTTAGCAAATGAAAGATATTAATAGAGAACAAACAATGTATTTACCTTAATATCATCACAAGTCATAATATATATATCACTTCATGACAAATTACAAACCTCCGCCATCTCTCTCCCCACATCCACCACTGCTGGCGGCTCACCTCCAACTGCGCAACGCTACGCGCTGTTCACAGCCAGCTGTCTAACACTACAATGGCGAGTATTACAACAATGCAAAGCAGCCACAGACTGCACGCAGCACAGCCAGTGATTTTCATATTGAGCGCTACGTAACGTTGCCAATAAGAAAACATAAACAGCCTACTTACATAGAGAAAACATAAACAGCCTACTTACATAGAGAAAACATAAACAGCCTACTTACAACCTTACGACAAATATTCTATTACCTAATGATTGAATAAGGTGTCATGCTGTCATCGTTCAAGGTGTTTTGTGTGGAGGAAATGATGATCTGATGCTTAACTGAAAATACTGATAATTTAAATTTACTATATCTTTTAAACAAATAAAGTTACAGAGTTGTTATTTACAACATTTGTCATTTTAATGTTGCTCTTTTATATGAAATGTCGATCGTTAAGATCGACCAAAGCGTTCAGATTTTAGCATTCAGGTCTTTGTTACGAAACTTGTTAATTTCATTTTAACAGTAAATCCTAAACTATTATAGATATGATCAATATTCAAGTTTTATTGGGATCACCATGAAAATTTATGAAGGATGGAAGATTAAAATTACAGTGGCTTCATTCTCTGAATTACTACGGAATTAAATAATTTTCATATATGTTTCCCTTTATGGACAATCTGAGGTCCGCCATATTTAACACTGCTACGTCTCCCTGGCCACAAACAGCTTCTACGGGGTTTCCCTAAGTTCTCATCTGTCTCAATCGCACATTACAGCGCTTTGGCCACACTCAGTACAACAGACGCATGTGAATTTACCGATATTGTGGTGAATCTGCGCTCTTTGTGGCATACCGTCCTGGACGACACTGTTCGTTTCACAGTTCCTGAAGGTTCACTCTTTCGGCCATATACTTAAATGCTGGTTACACACCTCCACTTCATAGTATGTTGGCGTGCCATATTTGTAATAAAGTAGCGCCCAAATTCACAAGATAGAAATTCATAACACAATAACATAAATATCCCAAGCTCCAGATCAATAGTGTAATTGTATGCAGATGTGTTGATGCAGCATGCTTTAAATTTTGAGAAACTTATATCTAACATAAATCATGAATTGCCGCATATTAATTGTCAAATGAAACTATACATTTATCAAAATCTACTGCCTATTGAAATGACTCAGAAATATCAGCGCCACAGTGCTCACTTTCACAGAACCTTTTCGTCACAACGAAGTCTCCAGCGGCGCTCCACAGATTCGGATCAGAGTACCCCGCCGAAATTCTGTATGGCTCTGCATTCCATCGCCATCGGTTTGCAGGAACAAACCTGTTAAAATTCGAATCGGTTGCAGATAGCAGAAAACAAACATTTTCCGAAGCCACCCAGGATCTGCACTGAACACTTACCCGAGTGGAATCGATACAAACAGTTCTAAACTACACAATAAACAATTTGCAAGATGCTCGTAAATTCTTCGATGATCTGACATGTTATTGAAGTCCCACTAGACACGTGCATCTCGTGACAGATTTCCAATCAACTTCATCGGGACATTAATATTTTCTTTTAATTTAAGTAACTCTCTTAGAATCAAAACTAACAACAAATATGAAAAATCTCACCCCTCGTTTAATTCCTTGCAGTGAAGCTGCGTACACAAATCGATACTCCATACAACAATAAATTATTCCCCCAAAATATTCTCAGGTAAGTAGATAAACATACATCTGTCTTCCTAGGTAAGTACTATTAATTTTCATTTTGCAGATTTCTCCGCCTCCATGCACCCAAATTCAGGTGACCATAACTGATAATTTGAAAATTACAACAAACATAAAACCATCCAAAAACTTAAGCCTAACTCACACACATACGTAAATAAATCCCTTATATACCCCCAAAAAACCAAATTTATATTCATATTATGCACCTTATTTTGACTGGAGACCATTCACCAAGTAACTGATTTCTCCGACCTCCTCGCACCCAAATATGCATCTAAACTATCTCTTTATAATTGCATAGACCTTGTGAAAAAAAAAAAATCCTTATGCGACGAAACAACAAACAAGGTACAATAAATTCTGAAATTAAACATTGCAAATCACCCCTCCAAATAATCTTTAATCTAAACACAGATATACCTATTTCTTAACCTACTTTCCCCTTCTCATTGTACAGTCTCAATTCTGTAACATTTCTTAAACCTAAAAATTTTCCTGAAACAGGGTGTTCGAGTCCGTAGGCATTAGGGTGCAGACATTCGGCCACTACAAATGGCCCATGGTACAACTCAAACATTTTTTTTTTTATTTCTCCATCCACTTCGCTTGACTTTTCTTTCGTACGTACTAGGACTTTGTCTTCCATTTTGTGTTTAATTGGTTTGTACCGCCCATTCTCCCTTTCCGCTGCCAACTTCTCCATACGAGATTTTACCGCCTTCTCCCTCTCAGTGGCCGACTCGGCCTGGCACTGCGGGAACTCCACAATTTCCGTTAATGGAAATTTTGGGTTTGACTCCCGTCATCACCTCCAAGGGCGAATATCCAGTTACGTTACTCTTCACGCTGTTTAGAACTTCCTCAAATGAACGTACGTATTCCACCCACTTTGAGTGTCTATCAGGCGCATATGTCCGACACAGATGTCCAACTTCTCTCATATACCGCCGCAAGGATTGCTCGCCGTGTGGTACACGGATATTTCATAAATTTGTTCCAAACGTTTGATGTAAACTGAGATCCCTTGTCAGATAACAGTCTTTCTGGTTTGATTACTATTTTAAAGAAATCCTTTTCTACTTTGGCTATCAGTGTCTTGCTGTTAGCTTTCCGTATCGGATAAAGTCAAATAAATTTTGAAGAGAGGTCCACATCAACAAATATGTACTTCATACCGCCACGTCCTGTGGGTAGTGGGCCAAAATTGTCAACCGCCAGTAACTCTCCTACCTTGGTCGGTATTATACTTTGCATTGTGGCGTACTCGTCTGCCGAGATTATCAATGTGAATGTATTACTCTAAAAGTTCCGTGCACTTCCGGGCCCCGTAATGACCGTGACGTACATGGACGTAATCTATCAGCTGTTCCACAAATTTGTGTGGGAAAAACAGTCTCCAGTGATCCGTCTTCTCGTCTCTTCTGCGAAACTGTACACTCTTGTAGATCTTGAAACAGAGACTTTTTTTTTCGTGGCTCTTTCTGTCAAAGTTGATTTTGATGTTCTTCAGTTCAGGGTCATCATTTTGCGCTCTCCGCATATCCCTGCAGACCACACGAATTTCCATTTCCCCCAGTACTCCTTTCATGTACTGCAGCTGAAATTCGTTCTTTGTCTCCTCCCCTTCATTGTCTTCCTCTTCAACGGGCAGCCGCGACAGAGCATCGGCAATACAATTCTCGGTCCCTTTAATTTAGCGTTTCTGGTAACTAAATTGCTGCAGGAACATTTCCCAGCGCATCAAACGGTCGTTTAGTAATCTACAATCTTGCAGGAAGCTAAGGGTCTTAGGATCGGATAGCACTGTTACCTCTCTACCTACAAATACAAACGGAACTTTTTGAATCCATACACGACTGCAAGCAGCTCCTTCTATGATATACTGTATTCGCGTATGTGTTTGTTGAGTATGCGGCTGGCGAAAGCCACACTCCAGTGTTCTATCTTCCCGTCGATTTGTTTTTCTTGTAAGATTTCGCAGCCTATCCCATAACCTGATCTGTCCTACGACAAACAAAACGGAAGTGTCATATCGGAATGATATAGCATCTTGCTCGCACACCAGTTTATCCTTTATGTTCTGAAATTCTTTTTCACATTCCTCGGTACATTTCCATGATGAGTTTTATCTTATAATTTACATAAATTTTGGTTATTCATTCCTCCATCCCCCAATATTTTTCGATAAAACCCACATAATCCGAAGTATGATTTTCATTGTTTTCTGTTGGTTGGTCTTTTACAATCCGTGATTCATTTTATTTTCTCGGTACTCAGTAAAATACCCTCAGATGTAAGAGTGTGTCCTAGAAACTGAATTTCTTCTCGGACAAATTCGCATTTGGCAATCTTTAACGTCATCCCTCCTCGTCTTAATGCCACAAGAACTTCCTCCAGCAGTTTACAGTCTTTGTACCGTCGCTATTAAAATGTCGTAAACATAGATCACCAAACCACTCACTAAACGTTCTCCTAAGATATGGCTTTGCGGTCTCACAAATACTACCACTGAAATCGTGAGGCCGAACAGTATAACATTAAACCGGTATCTTCGTCCTTCGAATAAGAAATCTGTGTAACTTCTGCTTTATTCTGCCAGTGGGATTTGCCAAATTCCTGAGGTCAAATCAACACGAGACATCAATTTTATGTCCCTGAAGTTTTGCAGTAGTTCCTGCATATTACCAGACTGATCGAGTTCTCTCACAATTACCTCATTTATCTTACAGGGATCTAACACGATTCTAACCCTTTGGCTTTTTTCTTTACAATTACAGCGGGATTACAATAATCACTCCTACACTGCTCTATAATATCCCATTCTACCATTTGCCTTAACCTGGCACTGACGGCTTCCCGATCAGAATTACGAATTATGTAAGGCTTGCACTTAATCAGTTCATGTGGCTTCACTTTAATGGAGTATTCGAAGTCGGCTACTTTACCGGGACGATCAGAAAGTATGTCCTCATAACGGCACAACAATTCACATAACTCTTTTTTCTCTACCTCCGATATACCATCGACTGCTTCTACCGTTTCCTTTATCTTGTCACTCATATTTTTCTCTTCATCCCAACCATGTGTAATGGTGTGCGCAATCTGGTTGTCCCCCGTCAGAAGATTCTTAAATTTTACTTTTCTTTTTTCATCCTCAATTTCAAAATCAAAGCACCTTCCCATGCAGTGAAGCGAAGATTTATATTTACATAAGAACTCAGTTCCCAGTACCTCATCTTTTTATAAGTCCATTCACTACAAAGCATCCTATACTAAAATGATTCTCCTCGCACTTGAATTCTAGGACCACTTCTCACCCTATCGGCTTACTTAAACTGTTAACTGCCGTTTTAATTTTTACACTATTTGCAGGTAGTAACACTAATATCTTTTTCTTTACCCTATGTACAACACTGCCGACACAGTACTTCCAGAACCGAGCATTGTGTCTAGTTTCTCGTCATTTACTTTAATTTCAATGATAGGCTGAACATTAATCATTTCTTCTCGTTATAAACACTGTCCCCTCAATGAATCATTCTTGTTCCCGTCTCTTCCATCTTTAGAGTACACATTCTTTCTTTTTGGTCATCAGTTTACTGACTGGTTTGATGCGGTCCGCCACAAATTCCTTTCCTGTGCTAAACTCTTCATCTGAGAGTAGCACTTGCAACCTACGTCCTCAATTATTTGCTTGACGTATTCCAATCTCTGTCTTCCTCTACAGTTTTTACCCTCTACAGCTCCCTCTAGTACCATGGAAGTCATTCCCTCATGTCTTAGCAGATGTCCTATCATCCTGTCTCCTTATCAGTGTTTTCCACATATTCCTTTCCTCTCCGATTCTGCGTAGAACCTCCTCATTCCTTACTTTATCAATCCACCTAATTTTCAACATTCGTCTATAGCACCACATCTCAAATGCTTCGATTCTCTTCTGTTCCGGTTTTCCCACAGCCCATGTTTCACTACCATACAATGCTGTACTCCAGACGTACATCTTCAGAAATTTCTTCCTCAAATTAAGGCCGGTATTTGATATTAATAGACTTCTCTTGGCCAGAAATGCCTTTTTTGCCATAGCGAGTCTGCTTTTGATGTCCTCCTTGCTCCGTCCGTCATTGGTTATTTTACTGCCTTGGTAGCAGAATTCCTTAACTTCATTGACTTCGTGACCATCAATCCTGATGTTAAGTTTCTCGCTGTTCTCATTTCTACTACTTCTCATTACCTTCGTCTTTCTCCGATTTACTCTCAAATCATACTGTGTACTCATTAGACTGTTCATTCCGTTCAGCAGATCATTTAATACTTCTTCACTTTCACTCAGGATAGCAATGTCATCAGCGAATCGTATCATTGATATCCATTCACCTTGTATTTTAATTCCACTCCTGAACCTTTCTTTTCTTTCCATCATTGCTTCCTCGATGTACAGATTGAAGAGTAGGGGCGAAAGGCTACAGTCTTGTCTTACACCCTTCTTAATACGAGCACTTCGTTCTTGTTCGTCCACTCTTATTATTCTCTCTTGGTTGTTGTACATATTGTATATGACCCGTCTCTCCCTATAGCTTACCCCTACTTTTTTCAGAATCTCGAACAGCTTGCACCATTTTATATTGTCGAACGCTTTTTCCAGGTCGACAAATCCTATGAAAGTGTCTTGATTTTTCTTTAGCCTTGCTTCCATTATTAGCCGTAACGTCAGAATTGCCTCTCTCGTCCCTTTACTTTTCCTAAAGCCAAACTGCTCGTCACCTAACGCATTCTCAATTTTCTTTTCCATTCTTCTGTATATTATTCTTATAAGCAGCTTCGATGCATGAGCTGTTAAGCTGATTGTGCGATAATTCTCGCACTTGTCAGCTCTTGCCGTCTTCGGAATTGTGTGGATGATGCTTTTCCGAAAGTCAGATGGTATATCGCCAGACTCATATATTCTACACACCAACGTGAATAGTCGTTTTGTTGCCACTTCCCCCAATGATTTTAGAAATTCTGATGGAATGTTATCTATCCCTTCTGCCTTATTTGACCGTAAGTCCTCCAAAGCTCTTTTAAATTCCAATACTGGATCCCCTATCTCTTCTAAATCGACTCCTGTTTCTTCTTCTATCACATCAGACAAATCTTCACCCTCATAGAGGCTTTCAATGTATTCTTTCCACCTATCTGCTCTCTCCGCTGCATTTAACAGTGGAATTCCCGTTGCACTCTTAATGTTACCACCGTTGCTTTTAATGTCACCAAACGTTTTTTTGACTTTCATGTATGCTGAGTCTGTCCTTCCGACAATCATATCTTTTTCGATGTCTTCACATTTTTCCTGCAGCCATTTCGTCTTAGCTTCCCTGCACTTCCTATTTATTTCATTCCTCAGCGACTTGTATTTCTGTATTCCTGATTTTCCCTGAACATGTTTATACTTCCTCCTTTCATCAATCAACTGAAGTATTTCTTCTGTTACCCATGGTTTCTTCGCAGCTACCTTCTTTGTACGTATGTTTTCCTTCCCAACTTCTGTGATGGCCCTTCAACTGTACTGTCTACTGCGCTATTCCTTATTGCTGTATCTATAGCGTTAGAGAACATCAAACGTATCTCGTCATTCCTTAGTACTTCCGTATCCCGCTTCTTTGCGTATTAATTCTTCCTGACTAATGTCTTGAACTTCAGCCTACTCTTCATCACTACTATATTGTGATCTGAGTCTATATCTGCTCCTGGGTACGCCTTACAATCCAGTATCTCATTTCGGAATCTCTGGCTGACCATGATGTAATCTAATTGAAATCTTCCCGTATCTCCCGGCCTTTTCCAAGTATACCTCCTCCTCTTGTCATTCTTGAACAGGGTATTCGCTATTACTAGCTGAAACTTGTTACAGAACTCAATTGGTCTTTCTCCTCTTTCATTCCTTGTCCCAAGCCCATATTCTCCTGTAACCTTTTCTTCTACTCCTTCCCCTACAACTGCATTCCAGTCTCCCATGACTATTAGATTTTCGTCCCCCTTTACGTAGTGTATTACCCTTTCAATATCCTCATACACTTTCTCTAACTGTTCATCTTCTGCTTGCGACGTCGGCATGTATACCTGAACTATCGTTGTCGGTGTTGGATCTGCTGTCGATTCTGATTAGAACAACCCGGTCACTGAACTGTTCACAGTAACACACCCTCTGCCCTACCTTCCTATTCATAACGAATCCTACACCTGTTATACCATTTTCTGCTGCTGTTGATATTACCCGATACTCATCTGACCAGAAATCCTTATTTTCCTTCCATTTCACTTCACTGACCCCTACTATATCTAGATTGAGCCTTTGCATTTCCCTTTTCAGATTTGCTAGTTTCCCTACCACGTTCAAGCTTCTGACATTCCATGCCCCGACTCGTAGAACGTTATCCTTTCGTAGATTATTCAATCTTTTTCTCATGGTAACCTCCCCCTTGGCAGTCCCCTCCCAGAGATCCGAATGGGGACTATTCCGGAATATTTTGCCAATGGAGAGATCATCATGACACTTCTTCAATTACAGGCCACATGTCCTGTGGATACACGTTACGTGTCTTTAATGCAGTGGTTTCCATTGCCTTCTGCATCCTCATGTTGTTGGTCATTGCTGATTCTTCCGCCTTTAGGGGCAATTTCCCACCCCTAGGACAAGAGAGTGCCCTGAACCTCTATCCGCTCCTCCGCCCTCGCTGACAAGGCCGTTGGCAGAATGAGGGTGACTTCTTATGCCGGAAGTCTTCGGCTGCCAATGCTGATTATTTATCAAAATTTAGGCAGTGGCGGAGATCGAACCCGGGACCGAAGACGTTTTTGATTGTGAATCAAAGACGCTACCCCTAGACCACGGGTCTCCGTCTGAGTACACATATCCTGTTCAATCTACACCCCCCCCCCCCCGCCATCCTATTTCGTATTCATCCCAAAATAATTAATTACATGCTTCGCCGGCCGCAGAGGTTCTAGGCGCTTCAGTCAGGAACCGCACGACTGCTACGGTCGCAGGTTCGAATCCTGCCCCGGGCATGGATGTGTGTGATGTCCTTAGGTTAATTAGGTTTAAGTAGTTCTAAGTTCTAGGGGACTGATGACCTCAGATGTTAAGTCCCATAGTGCTCAGAACCATTTGAACCATTCATGCCCCTCGACTCTTATAACTGCCATCTGGTTTCTATACAAATTGTAAATAGCCTTTCGCTCCCTGTATTTTACCCCTGCCACCTTTAGAATTTGAAAGAGAGTATTCCAGTCAACATTGTCAAAAGCTTTCTCTAAGTCTACAAATGCTAGAAATGTAGGTTTGCATTTCCTTAATCTATTTTCTAAGATACGTCGTAGGGTCAGTATTGCCTCACGTGTTCCAACATCTGCGGAATCCAAACTGATCTTCGCCGAGGTCGGCTTCTACCAGTTTTTCCAGAATTCGCGTTAGTATTTTGCAGCTGTGACTTATTACACTGATAGTTCGGTAATTTTCACATCTGTCAACACCTGCTTTCTTTGGGATTGGAATTATTATGTTCTTCTTGAAGTCTGAGGGTATTTCGCCTGTCTCATACATCTTGCTCACCAGATGGTAGAGTTTTGTCAGGACTGGCTCTCCCACGGCCGTCAGTAGTTCCAATGAAATGTTGTCTACTCCCAGGGCCTTGTTTCGACTCAGGTCTTTCAGTGCTCTGTCAAACTCGTCACGCAATATCGTATCTCCCATTTCATCTTCATCTACATCCTCTTCCATTTCCATAATATTGTCCTCAAGTACATTGCCCTTGTATAGACCCTCTATATACTCCTTCCACCTTTCTGCTTTCCCTTCTTTGCTTAGAACTGGGTTTCCATCTGAGCTCTTGATATTCATACAAGTGGTTCTCTTTTCTCCAAAGGTCTCTTTAATTTTCCTGTAGGCTGTATCTATCTTACCCCTAGTGAGATAAGCCTCTACATCCTTACATTTGTCCTCTAGCCATCCCTGCTTAGCCATTTTGCACTTCCTGTCGATCTCATTTTTGAGACGTTTGTATTCCTTTTTGCTTGCTTCATTTACTGCGTTTTTATATTTCTTCCTTTCATCAATTAAATTCAATATTTCTTCTGTTACCCAAGGATTTCTACTAGCCGCCGTCTTTTTACATACTTGATCCTCTGCTGCCTTCACTACTTCATCCCTCAGAGCTACCCATTCTTCTTCTACTGTATTCCTTTCCCCCATTCCTGTCAATTGTTCCCTTATGCTCTCCCTGAAACTCTGTACAACCTCTGGTTTAGTCAGTTTATCCAGGTCCCATCTCCTTAAATTCCCACGTTTTTGCAGTTTCTTCAGTTTTAATCTACAGTTCATAACCAGTAGATTGTGGTCAGGGTCGACATCTGCCACTGGAGATATCTTACAATTTAAAACCTGGTTCCTAAACCTCTGTCTTACCATTATATAATCTATCTGATACCTTTTAGTATCTCCAGGATTCTTCCATGTATACAACCTTCTTTTATGATTCTTGAACCAAGTATTAGCTATGATAAAGCTATGCTCTGTGCAAAATTCTACCAGACGGCTTCCTCTTTCATTTCTCTCCCCAAATCCATATTCACCCACTATGTTTCCTTCTCTCCCTTTTCCTACTCTCGAATTCCAGTCGCCCATGACTATTAAATTTTTGTCTCCCTTCACTATCTGAATAATTGTTTTTATCTCATCATACATTTCATCAACTGCAGAGCTAGTTGGCATATAAACTTGTACTACTGTAGTAGGTGTGGGCTTCGTGTCTATCTTGGCCACAATAATGTGTTCACTATGCTGTTTGTATTAGCTTACCCGCACTCCTATTTTTTTTATTCATTATTAAACCTACTCCTGCATTACCCCTATTTGATTTTGTATTTATAACCCTGAATTCACCTGATCAAAGGTCTTGTTCCTCCTGCCACCGAACTTCACTAATTCCCGCTATATCTAACTTCAACCTATCCATTTCCCTTTTTAAATTTTCTAACCTACCTGCCCGATTAAGGAATCTGACATTCCACGCTCCGATCCGCAGAACGCTAGTTTTCTTTCTCCTGATAACGACGTCCTCCTGAGTAGTCCCCGCCCGGAGATCCGAATGGGGGTCTATTTTACCTCCGGAATATTTTACCCAAGAGGATGCCATCATCATTTAACCATACAGTAAAGCTGCATGCCCTCTGGAAAAATTACGGCTGTAGTTTCCCCTTGCTTTCAGCCGTTCGCAGTACCAGAACAGCAAGGCCGTTTTGGTTAGTGTTACAAGGCCAGATCAGTCAATCATCCAGACTGTTGCCCCTGCAGCTACTGAAAAAGGTGCTGCCCCACTTCAGGAAGCACACGTTTGTCTGGCCTCTCAACAGATACCCCTCCGTTGTGGTTGCACCTACGGTACGGCCATCTGTATCGCTGAGGCACGCAAGCCTCCCCACCAACGGGAATGTCCATGGTTCATGGGGGTAGGGTAATTTCAGTAAGCACTCCAAATGGACGTTTCACATGCATTATTCTCGCAAGTTCACGTTTACAAAATGCTCGCATCAACTCGTTTCCGTATTTAAATGTTGGCCCGTTCAGAAACTCATTTTGGGTCACGTTTGCTTCGCTTCACTCCAGAACTTGTTCAGAAAACTGCTTTCAAATATTTCGTATGTAGTGAACGTATCACTCTGTATATTTGCCCACGATTGCGGCTCACCTTCCAAATGTCTTTTCACGAATCTTGTCTTCGCCTCGTCGGACATTCCCCTTATAAAACCATGCCTACATGCTGCTACAAAATTTACTGGGTGATATTTCCCGTCATCTCCAAAACATTTGACCGTTCCCGAGGTTATCAACGGGACACTGATCACTGTAGAGGTTTGATGTGAAGCTAAAGAATCCAACTCGCTTGTTATTTCATTTATTTGCTTTTTAGATTCTACTTGTTTCAGATTCTGTTTGTTTATCTACTTCTTTCTCCCCTATAGCTATTCGAACGGATAAATTGCTAATAGCCTCTCTCGTTTGAGACATTAGAGCATCTTGCCTACTCATACAATTTCTTGCGTTCCCTCCCAGAGCCGCCTGCAACTTCTACACCTTATCACTGAAATTTTTCTCCGTTTGATCTACCTTAGATTCACGTATCCATACTTCATCAGAAATTTTGCCTATTTCATCCCGAATAGTTTCTAATTTTCAACTACCAATTTCTCGATTCCACTAGTAATTTTACCTACTTCGTCTCTCACAACCGAAGCTATTTAGGATTGAACCGAATCAATTTTTAAATTTACGTGACCCATATCGGTTTTAACAGAATCAATTTTTAAATTTACTGCACCCATATCGGTTTTAACAGGATGAATTTTGGATCCCAATCCTCTGCTTCCATCTGGTAAGTGGTGAGATTGGTTTCTGGATTTTGGCGACCCTTGCTCAGATATCATTGGTGATGTGAACTGCACTGTTAACCTCAACTAAGTGTCTAGATTCACTCTGTGCAGTTGATGATGAAGCTATTTTACTGTTATTATTGTCAAGCCTGTTCTCCACAAGATGTGTGCTGGCAACGGTGGGTATTCTTTTGATGCATTATTGCTGTCATTGTGGTGTTCTAAACTACCGACTGCAATTGCATCAACGAGATGACGAACAACGTCCTCATTGTTTCCAACAGTGGCGGTGATATTTACAACAGAATCTCTGGTTATACCCGCGACCAGATCGAAAACAGAGGCTGATGTTTCGTAACATTTATTTCCATACGAAATTTTCGTTTTCTGCTTAACATGGTAGGTTTGGTTGCATATGAAGCACACTGGGAGTTGCCCCAGATATGTTACATAGCCTTGCTAGTCCCATATATTTATAATTGATGGAATTGGCTTTTTGACTTTCGGTTTTACTTATCGTAACCATTGGGTCACTGGGTACGGGAAACCTCGTACAGGCTATACCTCGTTTCGAACAACAGGGATGTCACCATAAGGTGACTTTTGTCTTATAACTCTGTTCGGCATTTCCACTCGTATACTGAACTCTCTCACAGTAGTCAAGTTGCCCTCTATTGCACCGACAGAAAACTGGACGCAAGTCCGGAAGTTAGTGCCGTTTCAAAGTTTCCTGAACACACACGAATAACACATTCGTAAACCAGCCCCAAACAAATTACGAACCAAACCTTTGACAGAGTGCTATCGAGTTGTATGTATACTATGTACTTCGTCTCTAGTAAGTCTGAGATTGGTAGTCACCCTTTGTTGCGTTGCAATGGTTGTTAGGAGCTCATTGTCCTTTGAAAATTGCTAACAGTATCCTTTCTAGGGTACGTTGCAGTTGTATTTTTCCTTTACTCTACAGGAATAGTGAAGCAGCACGTAAACAACACTTGACAGGAAAATGACAAACGGAAAAACGATCTCTAATCGACAACACTTGAGAACCGAACAATATTTGCTAAAAACAATAGTTACACGTTTAAGTGGCCGTCCACTGGAAATGATCGAATAGCAGATTCTTATATGCAAGGCACAGCCTTGAGAGATTTCATCCATATTACTCATTACAAAGGGAAGTCCGTGAAAGACCACAACGCTCATCCATACAAGCAAGTCATGTTGTAAATGTTGCCTTGCGGCAAAATCCATTTGTTCCTATTCTTGTTGATATATGTGGCTGTAAATGATAATATCACACCCTTGTGCGTTAAACATCGTGGTACATGATACACGACCTCCAGTCATCTTAAAATCAGTCTGCACGTCAAGCATCTAAAACATAATTAACAGTGGAATATGTTGGACTACATCGCACATTTACATATAACAATATTTTATGCATTATTCCATGGAAGGGAGAGTGAGGAAAAGACGGAGGACAGGGCATGCGGGCGTGCAGAATAAAAGGGGTAGGGGAAGGAGAAACCGATAATACAGTCGCCGACCGGTGTGGCCAAGCGGTTCTAGGCGCTTCAGTCTGGAACCGCGCGACCGCTATGGTCGCAGGTTCCAATCCTGCCTCGGGCATGGATGTGTGTGATGTCCTTAGATTAGTTAGGTTTAAGTAGTTCTAAATTCTAGGGGACTGATGACCGCAGATGTTAAGTCCATAGTGGTCAGTGCCGTTTGAACCATTTGATAATATAGTCAGTGATCAAAAGTGTGGAGAGGGAAGGGGGTGCGGGAATGGTGCAGATTGCGAACAAGATAGCTACTCGTGAATCTTAACTGCCCCCAACAGTCGGTATGAGGAAACATACTTCTTTCTATTCTGAAACAGTTCTAGGGATTCTTTTTCCTAAACATAAAGGAAGGTCACAACGTGTTTACAGCATATGTAGATTAGCCAAGTATTATGACGATATTAACTAGAGCACACTCTTTGGGGGATATATTCTGAGGACTGTTAGCAGTGTAACTTCATCGACTTTTTTGCGGAACCGGCTGTGACATAAAAGACTTGTATCCAACTTTCCCCATTCCAACAGGCTGGCTGTTACCCAAGGTTATAAAGATTTTTTTGAAGAAAAACAGTCTTGTTTGCAATAAGTATTGTTTAATGAACTGTTTCACCTTTTTAGACATCATCTGACTTTCTACAAAAGGAAAAGGAAGTCAAAAATGAAAATCCAGATTTATGTTCCTGCCATGCACAACTCGAAATAAAATTAACAAAGGAGCATCTACAAACCACTAGAAATAAAACTTCAGTTTGCTATTAGGCTGTAAAACAAGCATACGTCAAGATCGCTCAAAACAGGATGTGTACCTACACAAAAATAAGAGGTAATAAGCAAACCTTTAAAGAACGAGGAAGGTTGTAAGTAGGCTGTTTATGTTTTCTTATTGGCAACGTTACATAGCGCTCTGTATGAAAATCACTGGGTGTGCTGTGTGCAGTCTGTGGCTAGTTTGCATTGTTGTCTGCCATTGTAGTGTTGGACAGCAGCAGCTGGATGTGAACAACGCGTAGCGTTGCGCAGTTGGAGGTGAGCCGCCAGCAGTGGTGGATGTGGAGAGAGAAATGGCGGAGTTTTGATATTTGTAAGAATGGATGTTATGACTTCATATATATATTATGACTTTTGATGATATTAAGGTAAATATATTGTTTGTTCTCTATTAATATCTTTCATTTGCTAACTATCCCTATCAGTAGTTAGTGCCTTCCATAGTTTGAATCTTTTGTTTAGTTGGCAGTAGTGGCGCTTGCTGTATTGCAGTTGTTCGAGTAACCAAGATTTTTGTGAGATAAGCGATTTGTGAAACGCATGGGTTAATGTTAGTCAGGGCCATTTTTTTGTAGGGATTTTTGAAAGTCAGATTGCTTTGCGCTAAAAATATTGTGTCAGTTTAAGCACAGTCGTATATAAATTTTTAAAAAGGGGGCGTTTCAAGGTGTACGATAACAGAGAAAAAATTAGAAGTGCAAACGTTACCTTCAGTACACACATGACGGCAGGCACTGTGGTGCAAGGGTAGGACCACACTCAAGGAATTGTGGACATGTGGCTTCATTTAAACACAGTACAGTAAAAACTGACAAACAATGTTGAAGATGTCAAGCATGTAAGCAGTTATGCATGGGACTAAGTGCTCCATAGAACTTACTGGCGGATACACACAGATGTTTTTCATGAGTAATTTCAAAATAAAAATTTTAATTAAACGCATATAATAGGGATCAAAACTTGGGCTACTGAATAAGACATTCTAAAGATCGAATATATTAAAATAATACATAAAAATATATGATATAGTGTATAAAAATTTAGAAGCAAAACACTTCCATACATCACCAGTACACCACATGCATAACCGAAGCGAGCTTTAATGAAAATACATTAATAAACAGATAGTGCACGCTGTGCGAACCTAAATACATAAAATAACTGCATAAGTTGCAATTGCAAAGATAGAATCACTTCCGGGACTTCAATGGAAATAGGTGAAAGCTTATAAAAATACAAAATACGTGAAAGGAGGAGACAGGCTATAGAAGGAATTAAAACTCGTTAACAAGCAGATGCTGCCGGGGTAGTACTAGCAAATCACAAAAATATTAAAATAATTAAAATAGCTCAAACTGGCAGTAAGAACTTGATCATATAGCCTGTAGAATACTTATAATGATGTACAAGAAACAGCATTTAAAATTAAACTGCTTTAAAGCCAAACCGAATAGGTAAAAGTTTTAAAAATTGACATTATGGAGACGAAATAATTCTGATCCACAACATTACCCCAGCACAAAATAATCCTCCCTTGGTGTATCACTATGCTTGAACCTTAGAATGAATGTCACTGCGCAAACTAGCAAAACGGAGTATAAAAGTATTTTGGTTTCACATATTAATTCAATTTATTTACTCGCAAATCAAAACAAGTCAAAACATGGTTTCTACAGCAAAAGTTAACTGCAAATCCTCATATGGTCAAGCTCATTACTGAGTATATTACTCAGATCTCGTTACTCCCAAAATCATAAATTTAACAGAATACTCGTGCTCTACCTTGCGTGTGTTTGTATGATCGTCTAAGAGAGATGTGCTCAATCTATAGTAAGTCCAGATAAGGTCGCATGATGAAAATTAGACAAAATGTTCAGTAATACAGGCTAGTGAACATACGGAAGTGACACAGAGGATGCCTCAGTTCCTAACATAGTTGTAGCCAGGTTCACTCAACACTGTATTTGCTAAAACTGTCGACTGACAAATCGTCAAAACTACTCGGCAAATGCCCCAATTCGCAGCTACTGTTAAGTCAAAAAATTTCATAATAACATCTGCAGCGCGTTCGCTGACGACGCAGAATACAACATCCTTAAATCCTTCTCGTCACACACACAAAGCAACATCTCACATCACAACACGATCCATTGCCCCTTTAGAACTCTGAACAATTGGCAGAAACTAATGGTTTCCTCAAAGAAAGATGTGAGACATCAAAACAAAACTTATTAGACACAATATGGACAGAAATTCAAAAGAACATGAGGTAAGGTACAGTGAGAAAAATTACAGTTTTAGATCAAATTTTGTTATGATGCACCCTGACGCCTCCGCAACAGAAAAATATAATACGCATGGCAGGATCCGCCTACAATTATTGCTGAATGTAGCTGCACTCCATTATCAAAAACATTTGGAAAACAGACACTATTCTCATGCAACATGGGATTATTTTGCATGCGTTTTTGATACCGGCAGATGTGGACGTACTGATTCTCATGTTTAACAGTAATAATCTCATTTTGCGAGGTACGAGTAGTTTTAATTTCCAATGCATCATCCTACCCTTGATCTTCGACAAACACATACAAACACATAGACAAAATTATGAGATCACAGGTCTCAAATAAGAATTAAAAACGTACTGCTAAACACAAACTAAAACAACGGTAGGGAGCACATAACTGAATAAAGCAAAATAAATAATTAATACAAGTTATACAACCTTCTCTAAAGTAATCCTAGAGTGTGGTTGCTTTCAGATCTGAGAAGAGGTGTGTGAGAATTACCTAGTTCATGCACAATGTCTCTAGAGTGGCTGCATTTGCGAACACCAGACGTTTTATTTAGAATAGGCAGTGAACAAAGAGGATAGCTTCCGTGATTCATTTTTCACTTTGCAGGAGAGGCGATGGTTTCACACCAGCACCTTCAATCGTGTGTGGAAGAAACGTTGCTTGACGTTTTTCGCATTCCTCCTATGCTGTTGTAATGCGGCTTTCCAGATATTTACAGTTTCTTCCACAATCACCTATCTCTACTGGCCAGCTCCTGCCGTGTATAGCTACATGACTTCTGAATCAAGTTGTGCGAGAGTTATACGGTACCTTGTGACTGATAACCCTTTCAAGTTACATCTCCAGTCACTGCAGCTTCCTTCAAATTTGCCAGCAACTCAGCAGGCTGCCTTTAAACTGCCCAATCCATGTTTTGATCTGCAGGTCTTCACATGCCATATAAGTGACGAATTACCTCAGTGAGAACCTTGTCATCAAAGTCCCGTTCGTTGACGCTATCATAACCCAATGCGGCGCACAGTTCTGCTGCACTGGTCCCATCTTGGATTGATGTGTGCGTATGTGTGTGTGTGTGTGTGTGTGTGTGCCATTAGGCACCTTCGAAACTCTCCTGCTCATTGTCATCTCTCCACCTGCTTTCCTTGGTACCAATGGCACTGTGACCTGATGTCGCTCAGTCCCCCTTCTTAATAACTCAACAGCGCCATTGAGCGAAGTAAACTCCTCAGATGCTGCGAATTGAATTGGTTCTATAGCTAAAGTTTGAGGTCGCTCCTCAAGAGCCTGCACACTTTGAAGACACTGATCAATCAGTTTCCTCTACAGTCTGCATCCTTTGACAATGTAACATGTTTGTTTCCTCAACTTTCTTGAGACGTGAATCCACCTAGACCAGCCTGCTGCTCATGTTGCTTTCCATCATTTCAGTTACATTTGCAAGATGCCAACGTGAGTCGAGTACGAGAATTCAAGTCACCACTGGGCTATGGTTAGAAGAAAGCTGTGCCTGTGGTGGGAATCGAGTGAACTCCCTCGATATGCAGATCACCCCTCACTAACTGAAGTGTGATGCGACAAACTGTGCTCAACTGAAAGATTGGAAAATTAATATCCGTGACAAATGAGTCGTGGGTGCGGTCCCTGCCAAAATTGATAATACTAGGGTTGTCCAGAAAGTAATGCACCACATTTTTTTCTTCAACAGTTCTATATTGAACACAATGAGAGTTACACACACGAAAGAATGGTGTTTTACCTACACACCCTATTTTAAACGTACATCCCATTCTAGGGTCTTTCTGCAGCTCAAAACAAGGGCGTGTATGCCCTGTCGGTACCAATCCTTGTTCTGGTGGTGGAGCCAGTGCTTCACTGTGTGAAACACCTCCTCATCCTCATCAAAATGTCTTCCATGAATGGCATCCATTAATGGCCTAAACAAATGGAAATCTGAGGTGTCTAGGTCAAGGCTGTAGGGTGGATGGTGTAACACTGTCCAACCCTGTTTTGCAATGTTTTCCGCAGTCCTCAGACTTGTGTGGGGCCGAGCGTTACCGTGTGGCAGCAAAACATCTCCTGGGTTGCTGTGGCGCCGAAGTCACGAGAAGCCCGTCTTGAGTTTGGTTAATGTGTTGATATTGGTTCTGAATTAATGGTGCCGCCTTCTGGCATCACATCAATGAGAATCACACCTTCACAGAATTTTGTCTTTTGTGGGGAGTGAGAATGGCGCCACTCCATCGACTGTCGTTTTCTTTCGGGCTCAAAATGGTGAACCCAGGTTTCATTACCTGCCACAAACCGGGACAAGAAGGCCTCCCCCTAAGCTTCAAAACGTTGCAACAAATCAAGAAAAATATTTTTTCTGTGCGATTTGTGATCCACTGTTAGACACAGCGGGATCCATGTTGCACACACTTTTGAACATCCAAAAGCGCGGATAGTTGCATCCACACTTCCTTTGCTGATTGACTGATACAGCGCCAACTGCCGAGTCGTCGTGAATGACAGACATCATCAGCTCGCTGCAACTTGTCAGGTGTGGCAGCTGTGGATGGTCTCCCCAGCCGCTGCAAATCGTGGAGCTCCGCCGAACCGCCTTCTGATGACTCCACCCTCCGTGCCCAGCGACTAACTGTACGTCTGTCGACAGCAGATGCTCCACAGACTTTGCACAAGCGTTCGTGAATGTTTTCCATAGTTTCTTTCTCTGCAGTGAGAAATTCAATGAAGGCACGTAGCTTGTAAAGTACGTCACCTACAGAGGCGACTTTGAAACTGTCCTGCAGCTACTCTATCTGCCGGAAGTGACCGAAACTTGGCGTGCTCACTCAGGAGACTTCAAACAATACATACGTAACGTTTCGCATTCGTAGCATTGTTTCGGCTCAGAAAAAAAATGCGGTGCTTATTTTCTAGGCAACCCTCGGAATTAAAGGGGTTCATGTAACGACTGGAATCAAGGACGGGACCACTTAGGCCAACATTCATTACAACAAAATGCAAATGGAAAACCGAAAACATTACTTGTGAAGAAAACAATAACTTCTTTAGACCACAAGATAAGAGATATTTGGGCATCAGCGGCCGTACAATACGAGGGTGAGTCAATTGAAAACCTTAAATTGCTAATAACAAATCGAAATTTCGCGCCGTTATCCCGTAAGTTGTTAAGCGTGCTACAAACAGCGTGCAGAATGGCCTGTAGGTAGCAGCATAGTGCAGATGCACACATACCGTCACAGTATCAGTATAAAGATGGCCTCCCCACTTGCGACTTGCACCAGGGAAGAACAGCGTTCTGTTATTCGCTTTTTGCGTAGTGAAAGGGTGAAGCGTATTGAAATTCATCGACGAATGAAGGTTCAGTACGGTGATGCATGTTTGTCACAGCATCAAGTCTACGAATAGAGTAGGAAGTTCGCAAATTGTGTGAGTTCACTGGAAGATGCTCCTCTTCCAGGTAAGGCACAACGAGTTGTGACTCCACAGAACATTGTAGCACTTGAAGCCATAGTGAAGGAAAACCGCCGAGTGACACTCAATGACATTGCAGCATGTTTACAGATTAGTCATGGGTCAGATCACCACACTGTGCATGATGTGCTCCAGCTCCATAAAGTGTCTGCAAAATTGGTGCCACGGCAGCTGACTGCTGAAAGGAGAGAACGACGTGTTGATGCTTGTGAAGAACTTCCTCGGCACTTTGAACGAGAAGGTGATGGCTTTCCTTGCAAGAATCGTTAATCGTTACTGAGGACGAAACCTGGGTTCACTTCCACCAACCGGAAACGAAGAGAGCGAGCAAGGAATGGCGCCATTCCTCATCACCAAAACCAAAGAAGTTTCGAACAGAACCATCAGCAGGGAAGGTTATGCTGACTCTCTTTTGGGACGAAAAAGGCGTCATTTTGGAGAATTACATGCCTAAAGGGACCACTGTCACCAGTGCATCATACACAGATCTCCTAAAGTATCATCTGCGGTCTGCAATCAAATCAAGGCGACGTGGAATGCTGTCAGCAGGTGTCCCTTTGCAACATGACGATGCAAGGCCCCACAGTGCCTGTACAACTGTTGCGACAATCACAGACTTGCATTTTGAGTGTCTTCCTCATCCACCATACTCACCAGTCCTTGCGCCAAGTGATTTCCAACTGTCTGGACCACTCAAAGACACAATGGGAGGAAAGAAGTTCCTTTCTGATGAAGAGATATGCCACGCGGTGCATGAGTGGTGGCGCGGACTACCAAAAGAATTTTTTTCTAAAGGAATTTATGCACTTTGTAGGCGCTGGAGGATTTGCTTTGAGCGTAGGGGAGATTATGTTGAAAAGTGATACACCTATGTACCACTTCTGCATAATAAATAATATTTAAAAAATATTTAAGATTTTCATTTGACTCACCCTCGCACATTCAGGTAACATAAAACGATACTGAGCAGCAAAGTCAGTTCTACAGAAAAGGAATTAATATTATTTCATGTAAAACAGTCTTGATCGCACGTATGTTCTGTGTCTCGTTTGGTGACCGGTTTCGGTCTTTTGTAAGACCATCATCACACCATATTTTATTCCTTGATGAGAGCTGGAGCCGTTGATGGGAAGCAGGACGCTCTGCAGACGTGTGGAAAAATGCTAAAACACTGCTCCTCCACAGACCTCCAGAACGGCCTGCTTCACTCCACCGGCTGCTGCTGACACCAAGGAGTAAAAAATGGTCCGATGATTGTCTTATAAAAGACCGAATTCGGTCACCAAACGAAACATGCAACACACATGGGAACAAGACTATTTTACTTGAAATAATTTTAATATCATTCTACTGACAGCCGTTTTTCTTAGCGTAGTGTTCCAAAAAATGCTACGGAAAAGAATTAAACACACGCTTCCGAAACAGACATCATGAACCCAATTACCTGAGCATATTTTACTATGGGTAATGATTCTAATGATTCCTTAGAGTTATTAGAATCCAGATAACTGATGTACCCAATGCTTTACTGAGTGGTTCTGAATATTTTATGTGTCCTAGCTATGTCGGTGCCCTTGCAAGGCCCCTAGCAGTAACAAACCTCCAAAAAAGTTTCTCAGTTGGGCCACAAGTCCGTAGAAAGTGGTATGGATGACATACAGTATAACTGGTCATGACTTCCCATCAGGGAATGCTCTAGTTAACCTAACCCTTTCCTGAATTATATTAATCAATCCGCGCTGAAGATCTCCTCTTGCCTGTTTCCTGTAAAGCTCTCGTTGATGCTTTCCTTCGAAGCAGTACTTTTAGCGCGGTGGATTCTTTATAACATACAAGCAGGCGACCTGTGGTCGTAAGTAACTCTTGCAAAGTGCAGGTTCATTCCGCTGACTGCGAGGATGTAATCCGCTCTCTGAAAACAACGGTTTTGCCCGTCTCTAACCGGTAGTACGTGAAGCTTTATTATCTTGGCTTTGAAACGCGTGATACTAACGGGAATTCTGGCAAATTGTTAAAATCCCCCAACGCTCGTCATAGCGTGTAGAAATTTAATGTTTTTGAAGCAATAACTTCCACTAATTTTAAAAAATACGGCAAACGGCAACTTTATGTATAATTCTATTTTTTATTTATTCTGGCGTTAAACCATCTTTGGTTGGCGTAATACGTTTAAAGCTTCGGCATGACAATGTTTTTATTGACTGTAGACTGCCTTCATATTCACAGCACAAACGCTATTTTGTTCCTCCACCAAAGGAGTGAGTATCTGATTCATCACACATTTTTAAATAACTCATAAAACAGTAACAGATTACGAGGAACGAAACAAAACTCTGCACTGCGAACACTATTCAGAATGGTGTCAACACCGTCAGTCCAAATAACATTTTTTACTATGTTCATTATAAGATTAATCTCCGCTACTTCTGTGCTTACTTTCACTGTATTATCTCTCTACAGTAAATTGTGAGGCTCCACTGTAGACTCAGAAGGAATGTGATCAAGCCCCAAATGGCAATAAGGCATATGTGCGGCGTCAGTTCGCGACATTCTTGCGCTGTTGGTCAGCTGTCTCTCTGCGATGCGTCTTGCCGTTAGCACTGTTGACTCATTCAGAAGGAACTACAGTAGTCATTCAGTGAACACTACATGGAACATCGATTAAGATTTTGATAACACTTCGTTAGGTATCGTGCCGAAGGGCAGTTTTCGTTTTCAATAGGCTTCTAACAGAACTGAAAGGAAAAGTGCTAAGCTAGGAGACCCTCGCAGTAGACATTAATTTTTCTCAGTAAAATATTATTCTGTCTTTTTTTCGTCTTTAATGAGCCTATTAGTTCTTTCGGTTTACTAACATAAATATTCTAACCAGAATTCTATAAACTTTGTACTAAAACTTTCTGTGATCAAGTAGCTTTGGTTACCTTGGTCCTACGTATTCAGATAAATGAATTACAGTCAAAAAAGTGTTAAGCTGAAAGCCATCGGAAATAAGTGAATAACGGTGCTAAGTCGCAAACCGTGTTGCGACTTCCATCGATTCTGCGGCTCTCAAATGGCACTGTGTCTTTCTGGAGTGCAGTACGATGTCCTACTACAACTGTAATTTACATGTCGAATCCTGCGCTCCAGTTGACAGGTTCGATTGTGTATAGGCTGCACTGAAGTCGGAATGTTAGGAAGTTTAAACATTAATGGCATGACTTGTTTAGTGTCTAGATGTCCGGCCAAGCATCGCCGCATTCCTTTCTTCCGAACTGCGCGCACGTGCGTACACACATACAAAAACACTCACACACACACACACACACACACACACACACACACACACACACACACAAACACACAAACTCAAAGAAAATTCGGTAGTCGTAAATAAATCAGTGGATTCGGAACATCTGAGTTTAATATTTGAAATAATTAACGTTTGCACACCGAAAGCTGAAAAATCTCTTACGTTAATCAATACTTAGTTATTTAGATGGAGAATGGCCATCTCCTGAAAGCTTTTGCGACCTACTGTTATTCAATAACACCCACAGTGACAGAAAATTCTAACGGTCGCTCAATAAACAGACGCCTCTGGGAGACATTTCTGAAAGGAAAATTCCTGCTTGTCACACCATGCAGTATCTGGACGAATCTTCGGAAGTCCGATACAGGGTGACTCGCCCCCACGACAATACACTTAAATACTAGTTTAGCTTCCAAACGAAATTGACTAAACTTCGAAAAATTCATGAGGCGAAGACCAGAAAGTAAGCAAGTTGCAAACTGAAGAGTAAAAACAATTTATCGTACCACACGATGAACTCTAAACATTCTACAAAATTCAATATAAGGTTCGGCTCCTGGCCACAGCCAAACTATTCTGTCCTCAGTTCACAACTAAGAGTCATGTCCATAGTTCTGCACTTTTGGCTTTCCTCCCGAAACTTAAAATCCTCAACCGTCATTTCTTCAATAGCTTGTAATTTTACGAATTTTGTTTTTCAGTTTGCCGTATTGGACCATATTAAATACACCACACAAATGACGTGGAGATGCCACGTAACACCAAATAGTTCAAATGGCTCTGAGCAATATGGGACTCAACTACTGTGGTCATTAGTCCCCTAGAACTTAGAACTACTTAAACCTAACTAACCTAAGGACATCACACACACCCATGCCCGAGGCAGGATTCGAACCTGCGACCGCAGCAGCAGCGCGGCTCCGGACTGGAGCGCCTAGAACCGCACGGCCACCGCGGCCGGCTCCACGTAACACCATCTAAAGCCTCTATAGTGGTCACAATTCTGGGAGGAATAGATTTCACAAACTTCTTCACATTTTCTATATCCAGTTGAAGCGACTTATTAATGTTTATATCCCCTAGAGCTACCAAACTGAGTGGATGTTGATCGCTACTTTCATTTGCTGTTCCAAACAAACCCAGGTATTTTCTTTGGAATTAAGGCTCAGTAATTTAACAAGCCAGTCGGGATACGATAGGCTACTTGAGTCTTTGTCAAGCCAGGAAGGTATGTGTACTTGGCTGTTATTGAAAAGTGGGAGTGTTCACAGCATATTCACGGTGAAGTACAAGAAAGGGCAACAGTTTGTCACCGGGACTGCTGAAATAAAAGTATTCTTTTGGTTTCACGGCCACATGAATACTTGAGTCCATATTATGGCACGAAAAGACGCACAGAACATTAAGGAACCATCTCAGGCAGCACACTCGTCAGTTGGGGCTTAACGGCTCACTGGGCTATCGATGTACCAGACACTTTGCATAATTTGAGAAGAAGCAAAACCGGGACTCCTCGGATGACACTACACTCTTCCAGTCAGCCATTGTCCACTTTCTGCCGGCCGGGGTGGCCGAGCGGTTCTAGGCGCTACAGTCTGGAACCGCGCGACCGCTACGATCGCAGGTTGGAATCCTGCCTCGGGCATGGATGTGTGTGATGTCCTTAGGTTAGTTAGGTTTAAGTAGTTCTAAGTTCTAGGGGACTGATGACCTCAGAAGTTAAGTCCCATAGTGCTCAGAGCCATTTGAACCATTTTTGTCCACTTTCTGTGTTGGTTGTCCCACTGAAGATATGCATCTTTTGCCTGCTGCTGTCAGCAAAGATCCGATTCCAAATGGTCACAGTATGCAGTTCCCGTCGCATTGTTCGCCCGAAAACTGGGAGGAAGTGGACCTGTTTCTGATGGTTTTGAAAAGACTGTCGTTGACAAGGCCTGACACTCTTCTCACGCTCCTGTCGGTGAGGACCTCTCCAATGGTGCATTATGGCTGAAGATATACACTGTTCCTTGTAGACAGGCGGGGCAGTGTGCGTTGATACGAAGTCTGTTCTAAAAATCCCGGAACTTTGTTCACAAAATATATCTATGCTTATGTTAGTGCGCATGGTCTCCTTCCAAATACTCTCCTCCACAATTGATACACCGCTCCAACGCCGTTCCCACTTCCGGGAGTAGTCGTGGTACTCATCCTGGTAAATCGCGCGAAGCGCCGTTTGCGAATTTTCTTTCATATCGTCCATCGTTGCAAATCTTCGTCCTTTCAACGGGGCTCTCAGCTTTGGAAATAGAAAGAGGTCCGGAGGGGCCAGATGTGGTGACTAGGGAGGATGGGGCAGCAGAGTGATTTCATTTTTCGTGTAGTAGTCACGCACCAACAGGGATGATTGTGCGGGTGCATTACAGTGATGCGAGACCCATGAATTGTCTCGCCACATTTCAGATCATTTCCTTCTCATATATTTGTCACAGGCGTCGCAACACGTCCCGACAATATCGTCGATTAACATTTTCTCCCTGTGGTACGAATTCATGATGAACTGATCCTTCAAAGTCAAAGAAAACAATCAGCCTTGCTTTGACATTTGACCTAACCTGGCATGCTTTTTTATTTATTTTAGTATTCAATGAACTGTGAATGAAGCCCAACCAACAGGCATTAGATGCATTGATCAAAAATGATAGTGCATTGAGAATGGCTAGTTTCTAGCTGAAATCTAGATCTGCCAATGAAATTTCAAAAGGACGACTGATAGCTGAAATCTATTATTTACAAGTCAATATAACAGTCGCATCGTGCAACAGCCTCTGAATGGAGGGTAACCTGATGAAATTTTTTTTATCTTGGAGAACCTTTCCCAACCCACTGTGAACACTGAACCTTGGTCTCAACATCGTAACCATAGACACACGTCTCATCATCAGTTGTGATTCTCTTAAGGAACGCCACGTTCTCATTTGCGCTATGCAAATGCTCTTCACAGAATGCGAGGCAAAGGTCTTTTTGGTCTTGACTCATGAGCTATGGGACGAACTTGGTGGCAAAACGATGCATTCCAACATGCTGTATCATGATTTCATGACGTGATCCAACTGAATTGTTACCTTCTTCTGCAATCTCTCGGACAGTCAGTCTTCGACTGGCACACACAACATCGTTGACGTTCCCGGCGTGAGCGTCGTCGGTAGACGTCAAAGGGCGTCCTTAACGCGGGTCATCTTTAACTTCCGTCAGGCCATTTTTAAACCGTGTGACCATTCCTAACACGAAGCGCGGCTTAAGCACTCCTCACCATAGGCTCCCTGCACCATTTAGTGTGTCTCTGTAAAGATTTTCTTGAGTTTAACTAGAAATTTAATGCAGACGCATTGCTACTCTAACTCTGCCATCTAGAAAGTCTCAAACTATGCGACATAACCTCCTACTCAATACAGCACTGAACAACAACTAGCAGAAGTACAACAATGAGAATTACGGCGGTTACTCATTAAACAGAGACGTTTGCAGAGATCTTAATTGCATCTCACTCCAACACAGCATAGCCCGAAATTACGAACGTTCCGAAATTTTTTGAACGGACTTCGTACACCATTAAATTAGTTAAATTTGAAAAGTGTCTGCTAGTTGGCTGTTTCCTTTCCTCACAACATGTTATACTTTTTTGTGAATTTCAATATTTTTTACATCTTTCAAGTCTTGCTTTGACCCGTTCCATTGTATAATGGTGCAAAAAACTTAAGGACGTCAGTAATTTTCGCATGACGTGCCATTATCAAGTAACGTAGCTTGAAGAACCTTGGGGCGTATTTAGAAAGAACTGCTACAGTATAGTACAGAAGGTAACTGAGTGAAATCCGCAATGAGATTAACGGAATTGAGACTTTATCCAAAGACAGTTGGTTCAAATGGCTCTGAGTACTATGGAACTTACCTACTGTGGTCATCAGTCCCCTAGAATGTAGAACTACTTAACCCTAACTAACCTAAGGACATCGCACACATCCATGCCCGAGGCAGGATTCGAACCTACGACCGTAGCAGTCGCGCGGTTCCGGACTGCGCGCCTAGATCCAAAGACAGTACCTACACTTAGTTCAGCGAGATTTATGATACACGTTGGACGTTACAAAAATCGGAACATGGTTCTACGTAGGGTGTGTGACCACAATGGACGACAATGCTTGCTGTGCAACACGCTCCTATTCTGGCCACAAAATTGACAAGGCGTTCTTTTCTTCAACCAGCGTGATTGACTATTACTGAACGGTCGTTGGTGCATGCGGAAGTGTTGCAATACGGCTCCCCAACGCATCTCACACTTGCTCAATGGGGTTATATCAGGGAAACGATCAGGCCAGTTCTTTCACAGAATATCCTCTCGGTCCAAAACTTCCGCCAGCTGCTTAGTTCGATGCGGTGGCCAATTGTCATACATAAAAGTGAAGGAAAGGCCGAATGCACATAGGGAAGGAGTAATATATAGCAGTAATGTTGACCTGTGAATATAACGTGTTCAAAGATTTAGAGATTAGTACGCCCAAACGACACTGTGCCTCACCACATCATAATGCCTGGACTAGCAAAACTGTGGGCAGCGTAGGGGAGACCTACTGGAGCACGTCCACATGCACCGACGACCATTCAACACTTGTAAGCCGCAATGGTGAGGGAACGGGACGTTCTACCACAAGAACTCGTTACTGAACTTGTGTGCGGCGTGATACAGAGGATACTCTCACGCGAATTCCGTTCACAAACAGAGTGGTTTTTGTACTCCATGAAATGCAGATAATTCATCGCAGCATCCAAATGAAAAGTAATTCACGTAAAATGTCTTTTGTTAGTTAAGTACAAAGAGAAAGACCGGAAGTGACTTCTCATGCTTCCCCGACTGATATTTTGCAAGTACACTTCTCAGGTTTGCCGCCGGATCATATTATAAACATGCACAATATTTCATCGATGCAACTTCTCGACATCATCATTGTAGCGCCTACCTATTTTCTGGCGAAACATCTTACTACACTGTTGGGACCTCTCATAGACAAGTGTGATCACCACGTCTGGACTTCAGAGGACTTCATAGGACGTCTGAAGATACTTAAGCCACAAGCGTCGGATATTTTGGTTAACTTTCAAGTTGTATCTTCATTTACAAAAGTACCTCTGGTTCAAATGGTTCTGAGCACTATGGGACTTAACATCTTAGGTCATCAGTCCCCTAGAACTTAGAACTAATTAAACCTAACTAACCTAAGGACATCACATACATTCATGCCCGAGGCAGGATTCGAACCTGCGACCGTAGCAGTCGCGCAGTTCCGGACTGAGCGCCTAGAACCGCGAGACCACCGCGGCCGGCCAAAAGTACCTCTGCAAGACTCGTTAGAACTTTTTGAGAAAGGCATTGTGGCATTATTGAAACATGTGCTTACCTCAACTTATTTCTTATTCAGTGACCAGTGTTTTAAACAAATGGACGGAGTCGCCATGGGAAGTCCTCTGTCTCCCATGGTGGCCAACTATTTTATACAAGACTTTGAGGAAAAAGCACTGTAGTCGGCAAGTCTCAAACCTTCCTGCTTCTGGCGGTATGTAGATACTTTTGTGGTGTGGCCGCACGGAGTAGAGACATTACGTGTGTTTCCCCGGAATCTCAACCCGCTCCATCATAATAAGCAAACGCAATGGAAGTGGAAAAGGATGGCATTTTACCAATCCTGGACGTCATAGTCAGAAGAAAAGCTGATGGGACACTGGGACATAGCGTCTATGGCAGATCAACTCATACAGAATTATACTTGCAAGCGACAAGTTATCATCCCCCTGTGCTACGCGGTAGTGTCTTACGCGCTTTGGTGCATAGAGCACACGTGGTCTCAGATGCCGACATGTCTACCTGGTGAACTACAATACCTGAGAACGGTATTCCAACAGAATGGTTATTCCGTTAGGCAGATACGCCATGTCTCCAAGAATAGAAAGAATCCTCAAAAGGCACGATGTCAAGTGTGTTTTTTGGCCACCACCAAAATTAAGGAATTTATTGTGCTCGGTCATTGTCATTATTGTGCTTGGCGTTAGGAAACGTGGCGTGTATAAAATCCAATGCCAATGTGGAAAATCTGATATTGGGCAGACATGCCGGACAGTGCAAGAACGTTGCGTCGAACACCATCGTCAAACACGCCTGGGGCAACCTGGTATATCTGCAGTAGCGGAGCGTTACGTGGATACGTGACATCGTATATTTTACACATAGACTGAAATTTTATGCCCAGGAACTGTGATGTTAAGGAGGCTATACACATCCGTACAGCGGACAATCTTATCAACAAGGATACAGGTTTTCAGCTAAGCTCTTGCAGTGGGTGCCCCCGCATCTTCATTTTCATCTCTGCTTTGAATCTGCTTAGAACGGAACGCAAGGCGTATCTGGCTATCAGAATAGCAATTCTGTTCGAGTTCCGTTCTTAGGTGTTGCAGCTCACCAGTATTGGCTGCCATTAAATCAAAACAGGGAAAATAAGAACTTCAGCTCATCCCGCGACGCTCGCATTACTCAGATTTAATTCAGCCTTTAACCAGAGGAGCGTCCGGAAGTACAGTCATTGCCCATAGCGCACTCGCGGCTGGCCTTTCTGCGGCTCCCAGCAGGAGGCAGGAGGAGACCCGCTTTCCTGCAACTACGAGCGTGTTCCCGTGCACGCGTATTGCCTGCTCCCGGCATTATAAATTTCGACGCCACCGCGCGATTATCATCAGTGGCGGCTTGCAACAGTCACAGCAGCAGCTACCACCACGTGGTGATGTCGAGCAGTTGCATCGATGAAATATTGTGCGAATTACACAAAACGATCTTGCGGCAAACTCGAGAAGTGTATTTGCAGAAAGAGTACATCAAGACTTTTTCACGTCGAAAAACAATTGCAAATTACAGAGATTCTGTGGGAGAAGAGAGTATTGTCATCTGTGGAGAATTAGGAGAACTTGAAAGAGATGTTAGACGAAGATAACAGTGACAGGTCTGTTGAAACGGGGCAACTAAGCAGGCCAGCAAGCTTTATTAAAATTTGAAGTAACATATAATTATACAAAAGATAATTATTCTTTGATATTTCAAGTGAAATTAATTGTCAATAGAAATGATCTTGTAGCTTGATGGAGGGATGAAATGTGTTGCCTTCTTCTGTGATATAATAAAAGGTATGAGATTACGGACCCAGAAAAGCGTTTTTTCGTGAGATTTTAAGCAGGAAGGAGCAATCAGCTTTGATAAACTTTGCGGGAGTTGCTAAATAAGGATGTTAAAATAGAATGTAAGTAATCAAATATCTCTGTTTCATAAACTGTGTTGCACACAACATCTTTTCCTTCAAAATACAATTACAATAGAGTTTCGTTGCGAATCGGACCATATTGCACTTACGTGCGACTGGTTACTTCTTTGTTTTCGGAAAGAAGTGTAGCTCGGTGTCTATTTACCGAGTGAGTAAAGTAAAAGGCTTTTCACGAGGATGATTCACATTGTGGCACCTGACAGTTCTCGTTTTTGTAAGATTACAGCAATGAGAAGGCATGCTAGGGGATGATTTTAATTAGCAGATAGCAGAATGGTATTCTACGTATACAGTGACTGGAAAAAACGTAACAGCAAAAAATAATTAACGTAGGGTAATGACATTTCGGAAATACATTTGTCCAGGTAACATATTTAAGGGCAAGATCACAGGTTAAAGTAGCCGTGAGATGAGCAATTGAAAATGTGAAATACTTGTACATTAATAACCGCTGTAACCGCCGGAATGTTGAGTGAAAGCCTGCAAACGTGCATGCATTGTGTTGTGCAGCTGCCGGACGACAGCTTGTGGGATGGAGTAGCATACCTGTTGCTCTTGGTCGGCCAATACAAGGACGATTAATGCGGTTTGTAAATGACGCTAGAGTTGTGGTCCGATGATGTCCCACATGTGCTTGCCTCGAGACAGATTTGGTGATTGAGTAGGACAAATTCGACATTCTGTGCTGGGTTCCAATAGCGGTATGTGGGCGAGCGTTTACTGTTCGAAAACACCCCCTGGAATGCCGTTCACGAATGGTAGCGCAACAGGTCGAATCACCACTCTGATGTACAAATTCGCATTCAGGGTGCGTAGGATAACCACGGGAGGGCTTCCGCAGACCTACGAAATCGCACCTCAGACCATAATTCCAGGTGCAAATGCAGAGTGTTTATCACCCAGACGGGTTTCCAGAATGAGATTTTCACTCTGCAGCGGAGTGTGCGCTGATATGAAACTGATATGAAAGCTGTGAGGACGGGGTGTGAGTCGTGCTTGGATAGCTCTGTCGGTAGGGCACTCGCCCGCGAAAGGCGAAGGTCCCGAGTTCGAGTCTCGGTCCGGCACACAGTTTTAATCTGCCAGGAAGTTTCATATCAGCGCACACTCCGCTGCAGAGTGGAAATCTCATGCTGGAAACATCCCCCAGGCTGTGGGTAAGCCTTGTCTCCGTAATATCCTTTCTTTCGGGAGTGCTAGTTCTGCAAGGAGAGCTTCTGTACAGTTTGGAAGGTAGGAGACGAGGTACTGGCAGAAGTAAAGCTGTAAGGACGGGGCGTGAGTCATGCTTGGGTTGCTCTGTCGGTAGAGCACTTGCCCGCGAAAGGGAAAGGTCCCCAGTTCGAGTCTCGGTCAGGCACACAGTTTTAATCTGCCAGGAAGTTTCACCCAGACGGGTTGGTTGCACGCCCTCAGCTGGCACCGAGACAGAACCAGCTTTCATCAAAAAACAATTCAGACCTGTACCCTGCCCTCCAATTAACTTGACACCGATAACGACGCAAAAGGAAATATATGGGCGTCCCTGGGAAGCACACTGCAGGGCTTTAGTCTCGGAGATGTCCTTGTAGTAACCGATTTGTATCAGTTCGTTGTTTCACTGTGATACATACTACTGCTCACATTATTGATACATATGCCGTACCATGCGCCACAGCCATACGCCGAACACGATGGTCTTCCGTCTCGGTTGTGCCACGTAGCCATCCAGAGTTGGTCTTCTTGCGACCATACGCCATGTCTAATCTGAAAGATAACTAACGCTTACGACCATTACAGCGTGCATTAAAGCAAACCTGATTTGCATCCTCATAGTAGCTCTGCTAGCGCCTCTTTTATGCTACTGACGTGAAATCTGAAGAGAAGTCATCTTTCAGATGTAGAAACACGTCTGCTTTCGTTTATGCCGCACAACTCCTTGCTGTTGTGACTTTTATGCCGTCAGTGCATGTAGTAACTCTAGACTCCCAGCATATAACACTGGAAGTGCAGCAAAATATTTTCAAAGATTTGGGATACATGTTTTGTCTGCTATTTAGGGACTGGTGCCTATCACACTATAGACCCGTCACTGCAAATTTGAAACCGATTAACGTGTGTACAGTGAAATCCAGATTTTAACTTTACTACTCATTATATTGCCCACAGCAAACTCGCTTTATTTACTTTGGATGCCGGTTTTAGCGCAGTATCCTGACGATCTAATTTAAATATTGTGTACATAAAATACAGTCATGCTCTTAAATTAAGGATAATGCTGATACACGGTGAAACAACGCTCTGGTGGACGGTTTGCGGTCTTAAATCACCTCGGGGTATGACCATGCGGTGCATTTGACCTGCGGTCGTCGCACGGTGTCGCTGGCAGCAATTCACATACGCAGAGGTGAGTTGGTGCATGTCAGAGTACGGTGCAGCGAGTAAGTGTGCAGACGTTTTCTGACTTGCTAATGGTGACTGTGTGTTTAAGATGGCCCAAAGAACAAATATTGATGACGTTATGAGGGGTAGAATACTAGAACGACTAGAGGCTGGTCAAACCCAGCAGGCCGTAGCACGAGCCCTCCGTGTGCCTCAAAGTGTGATCTCAAGATCATGGCAACGATTCCAGCAGACAGGAAACGCGTCCTGCCGCTACATTACGGGACGTCCACAGTGTACAACACCACAAGAAGATCGATATCTCACCATCAGTGCCCGCAGACGGCCACGGAGTACTGCAGGTAGCCTTGCTCGGCACCTTACCGCAAACACACAGTCTACAGACGACTGAACAGACATGGTTTATTCGCCCGGAGACCTGCAAGGTCCATTTCACTGACCCCTGGTCACAGGAGAGCCCGTAAAGCCTGGTGTCAAGAACACAGTACATGATCATTGGAACAGTGGTCCCAGGTTATGTTAAGACGAGTCCAGGTATAGTCTGAACAGTGATTCTCGGCCGGTTTTCATTTGGCGTGAACGAGGAACCAGATACCAAGCCTTTAATGTACAGAGGTCGTGGTTAGAAGGTGTGGGGTGGGATTATGGTCGGTGCACGTACACCCCTGCATGTCTTTGTCAGAGGAACTGTAACAGGGCAGGTGTATCGGGACGTCATTTTGCACCAGTATGTCCGCCTTTCCAGGGGTGCAGTGCCCCCCCCCCCCCTTCCTCCTGATGGATGGAGACGCACGGCCCCACCGAAGTGCCATCTTGGAGGAGTACCTTGAAACAGAAGATATCAGGAGAATGGAGTGGCCTGCCTGTTCTACAGACTTAAACCCCATCAAGCACGTTTGGCATGCTCTCGGTCGGCGTATCATTGCACGTCCTCAAACCCCTACGACACTTCAGGAGCTCTGACAGGCACTGGTGCAAGAATGGGAGGCTATACCCCAGCAGCTGCTCGACCACCTGATCCAGAGTATGCCAACCCGCTGTGCGGCCTGTGTACGTGTGCATGGTGATCATATCCCATATTGATGTCGGGGTACACGCGCAGGAAACAGTGTCGATTTGTAGCACATGTGTTTCAGGACGGTTTTCTCAAAATATCATCAATACCTTGAATATACAGATCTGTGTCGTGTGTGTCCCCTATGTGCCTATGCTGTTAGCTCCAGTTTTGTGTAGTGTCACGTTGTGTGCACCACATTCTGCAATTATCCTTAATTTATGAACATGAGTGTACTTCGTTTCGAAGTCCGATTCACTTGTAAGCTGCAAATAGGAGCATTTTGCAGGTCATGCAATGCCGTTCTCCGTTAACACACCCTACTTAGATCCGTGCATTGTCATCCTTAATAATCACACACGCTGCAAAGAACCATGTCCCGCCCGTTTTAGTGCTCAGGGAGCATCATAAATCGCTATGACTTCAGTGTAGTTACTGTCTTTGAATAAGAGACTCGTTTATGTAAGTCTAATTGCGTAATTCCTTCAGTTAGTTTCTGCACTATACTCACCTAGATGCGTACAGTGGCCCAAGCTTCATGGAGCTACGTTTATTGGCAGTGACACGTCATGCAAAAGTTACTTTCGTCCTAAAGTTTTGCCAGCCAGAGTATAGCGATACATGCTTTCTCACAAACTCATTGCTATGTTTTTGGCAAGTCAATTTGCTCTCAAACAATAGCTTTCGTGGGCTACTTGCAAGCCATCTGGCTTCGTTGTTCCAAAAGATTTGGAGGCTGCATTGTATTACTACGTCTAATCTGGCTCCGGTTGTAAGTTGGTGAGGTATTCTCGAGGTCGCTTGCTGTTCAGTTGAAGTCACATTGTTGACCAGCCATTATGATGTAAAAGATATCTGGTAAGATCAACTCAATTTATATTCAGCGCTGAACTAAAGTTTCCTGTTTCGGATTAGCTAGCTTTGTGTACTAGTATTTGCAGTGATGTGGTAGCGAAGTAGTTGTGAATTCACAATAGCTTAGAAGCTGGTTACTGCATTATTTACAACTTCATTTCATTCTCTACTGTCTGAAATACACGTATGTAATCTTTTCACGGACTGTGAGATTGCCTTCTGTTCTGATGTTTTTAAAGAGCAGCGTATGTCAGATTTTCCCTACGAGATTGTAAACTATTTCAAAATTTTTAAAGTTCAACATATCTTTTATTAAAGTTACGTGTTGCAAATTCATTCCCCAGAAACATATTATCCTGTATACATGTTTTATTTAAATGTGCCACACTAACGAGCCACCATTTTGTCATGCTAAGAAAGTGAAATACGCTATTCAGTCAATTTAATGAATTGCCTCTCAACTGCAAGGTAGACAGTGAAAAGTATAAATAATGATCACCATAAGCTCTGTGCAGGCTAGCTATATTTCAGTGACTGATGGACTTTTGATTGCACTGCTTCACTGAATTGCTGCGATTACGCGTCCGATGGGAAATTACTGTTTTATTAAATGACGTTTCAGCTAGGTAACTGCTTTTGAATTCTGAATTTATGCTTACACAACCAGGGAACACTGCACCATGCAACAGATGGACGTTTTAAGCGGAAAACTGACGCATTGAAAGCAGTACGTTGCTTTCATGCTAACTATTCACTCACGTAATATATTCGGTATTTTGATATGTAGGCCGCAAACTTTTTTCCAGTTGCGCTGAATTTATGCAACCGTGTTGCACGTGATTATTTTTCATATATATTAGTGTTAGATCACGTTCTCTTGGGGATTGCATATTTCTATTCCGCATATCATGAAAGTATCAGGGGTTATTTTATAACTACCTATGAGAGTAATATACGCGGTACAAAAACAAATCTTTTAAAGTTCTGTGAATAGTCCGACTTATTCCCAACAATTTTAGGGCGACGTTTTTAGTATGGTATTGTGACGGATGGGTCATTCGCGTAAGTGGTCAACCAGCTACATAGTATTTTGAATTTAATGGGTATTGCACAAGTTCGTCTGGTTTTTCAATAAGCTTAATGACCACAACAGATACAAATAACAGAGGATTTAGTTATCAAAAACACATTCTCTGTCACTATTTACAAGTCTACCAACGCTGGGGTAATTTTTCGATTGCGCTACTATAGAAATCACGTGGTTTTGAGGAATGAACTAGTTGGCCATGTTCAGAAAGTATTTTCATCATCAAAGGAACTTCCTTCAATGTTGGTCGAGAGGGAGCGGAAAATACAAAAATCTGAGAGCGCAAAATCAGATCAGTAAGGTGGATGGGTAATGACTTCCGAAGCTAGCTAGCGTTCTTCAGTTTGGCAGAATGCGAGCCATCCTTGCGGACTAACATTACTTCACGCAGTCTTTCTGGTCATTATTCATGGACTGCAACTGCATTTATTGAAAATAAATGTCAGAAGGGATGATCACACCTCGGGAAAAGAATTCGCATTACACGACACCGTCGCTGTTCCACCAGATGCATGACATTGTCTTTTGTGGATGCGCACAGATCACCGTACGGGTAGTTATTGCTTTTCTGGGGCTCAATAATTGCTTTCTTTCCCTTACGGTGGCATAAAGACACCCTTCCTCTTCACCAGTAACGATACGTGATACGAATGCCCAGTGTTGTTCACGAGCAAGAAGAGACGCAAATATGGCCAACCGCTGATTGTTGATTGTTGTGATTTTGACTTAGAGCCTGCGGTATCGACATCCCTGATTTTTTAACCTACTCCATTGCATGTAAATATTACACCATGGAGGAATACTTACAGTTCCTCACATACACCAGTTCTCGATTACAGTGACGTGGATCATAGTAAATTCGTGCGTTTAAACGATCTTCATGAAACCCCGGAGGTCTTTCTGAACATGGATAGTCGCTACTGTCCAAAAGATCCCCCTTAAAACGAGAAAAATAATTTTATTGTCATGCACTGTCAAGTCACATTATCCGCATACACGGTGCAAACGTTTCTGGGTGGTTCCGCTGCTGACACCCCTCTACTGAAAAACAGAAGAATACGTCGGAAATGTTCCAGTTTCTCCACTTGGTATTCCATTTTCTAGCGTCCACAGCTCCACTCATTACTTCCAGATGAGAAAATGACGATATGTAAACTCAAATAACAACAGTGAATTACAAATAACAAATGGCAATCGATAGATCAACACATAGCAACCGCAATACCAACATGTAAAACTAAAAGGCTGGGAACTTTTGTATGAATCTAATAACTGGGCGTTCCTCTAGTCTTCCTCAGCTTTATGCAACGGTTTTAGACCATCTGAACACTTTTAACGCTATCTTGCATTATGTGACCTAATGTGGTTGTCTTGGTGACAAAGTGAGTGTGCGATTTTATCTCAGATTGATCTCTTCTCGAAATTTCTCCGTCTAACTACATTCGTTTCTACTACGAGGGTAATCCAAAAGTAAGGTCTCCTATTTTTTTATAACTACATAGACCTCTTTATTTCTACAATGATTTACATCAGTTTACAGCTTGAATATTTAGCTATTTTTCGACATAATCACCATATCTGTCGATGCACTTTTGTAGACGCAGTGGCAGTTTTTGTATGCCCATGTTACACCGGCTCGCCGCCATGCTGTTTAGAAAGTTATGAACCTCTTCTTTCACCTCGTCGTCGGAGCTGAATCGCTGGGACCACAATTAACGCTGACCGGTACTGTGAGACTCTGAAAATACTCAAACGGGCAAGTCAGAACCGGAGAAGAGGAATGTTGAGCAAGGGCATACACATTCTCCATGACACATCCTGGTGATACCAGCATTACGCGTATTTAGATGTTCGATTAATCTGAATGGTTTGCAATGTTCCAGCGATTCTATTCGAACTCTATGCTGATGTACCGACAAGGACCATTTTCGCAGATAAGCATGCAAGTACCTATTGGATGTTCAGTTTCTCAATATAGTTCGTCGCACTCACACATTATACATCCGCTGTAAGAACAATTTGATACATTTACATTTTTGGTGTCCCACAATATTAGTTGGCTAAATATTATGACGATACATTGCATACAACTTCCACAGATATTGTTTATCATGTAGTCAAGACTACGTAATGAAGCCAAAATCGTGGATAAAATTGAAATGTAGTTTGTTTGTTAACACTTGTCTTTTCACTAATTAAATATGAAACATGAATCGGCATTGGAGGTGATGGTCCTATCCTTCTCTTTTAGTATTTTAGGTCCCCGTTAATTAATATCTGGTACTTAACTAGGGAACTATTTTTTATGCTGGCACATTGTTTGCATCAGTTACCCCCGCAACCGTCCTAGGATAAGATTCTATTAATGTTCCGCGCACACGCGTTTCAGTATTTTATAAAATGCAGAATTACGTAAACTATAGCTTTCCGTTGCGCACAACTTTCGTGGGTTCCACAACAATAATAGTTTCCCAAGAGTATTTTTCCCAGCTAACACAAATTTCGAATTATGTTGTCGGAATCATTTTCACTTCACCCGACAATAAACGTCTCTGATCACTTCGTCACACGTAATGTATTTTAAACGTGCTTGAAGAGTCTTTAAATAATCTCCTTAACGAATTTCGCAGTCGCATGCCACTTTTTCATCCACTAGCCCCATCGCGATAACTGAAGATAGAGAGCTCAATAATGTGTTACATGTTCTTTTATATGTATTAAGAAACAAACGCGCCCCTACATCTTTCTGTTCCGCTTGGTCTTTGCTACTTTGCTTTTAATTACTTTTCATTATATTAGTTCTTAGTAATACTGTGCAGTTATTAAAGTTTCGTATTTCTTTCCCCTTTTTAATTCTTCCAAAATAAAATATATTTATCCCCCATTTTAGTTAATATGATGCTAATTGACCCGCCTGCCCGCAAAGTACCGTTATATGTTGCAGGTGGGATGGCATGTGAACAACTTTGAGCCACTCCCTGATGGAGCAGCAGACGCTTTAGACCAAAGTAAAAAATGTAATGAATTATGTTAATCGCCATTTTTCGTATATTTAATAAATTAAAAAAAATTCTCAAATTAATTCTGTTATAGAGTAGTTTCCAGTAATGCATTATGGAAAATAATCTGATATGGGAAATTTACACCTTAGATGGCATTTGACGGTAGGATTACGTTCTTGAATAATTACTAGCAATGACGTGGGTTTTCCTTTGCGAGAGGAGACTTGTAAGTTCGTCGAGCCTCGCCACCCTAGGAAACTTTAGCTCAGTGTATTTCTGTAATGTAAGCCGTTAATAAATTAAACTTGGCAATTATTTATTTGTAGTTACAATCCTTATACCTTTTTTATCGTTGCTTAATGTTCTATATATACTTTTATTTTGTCTTTGTTCTATTATGTACTTTTATATTTTTCTACGTATGTAAGTTTATCGAGGCATTCGGGCCAATCGTTGTGGTGTTGTCGGAATCGTTCCACGTGTTATGTTGTCTCATAGGGTGATTCCCTATTGCCGAGCGGTCTAAGGCGCTGCAGTCATGGACTGTGCGGCTGATCTCGGCGGAGGTTCGAGTCAGTGTGTGTGTTTGTCCTTAGGATAATTTAGGTTACGTAGTGTGTAAGCTTAGGGACTGATGACCTTAGCAGTTAAGTCCCATAAGATTTCACACACATTTGATCTTTTTTTTTTTTTTTATTCCCTATTCTTCGTTTCATGTATGGTTGTTCCTGTCTGTATGCTGTGTGGAGTGCTTGTGAAATTTTGTTCGTGATAGTGTCGTCTGGCTGCCTTATCCTTTTTCGTACGTCATTGTCATGCTGTTGTGGTCGTATGTGTTTAAACAAGTCGCAGTATAATGTGATGTGTTCCGCCAAAACGACGATGTTGTGGGTACGGTCCATGGGCTTAAGAAAGTGGATCTGTATATTTCACGCTAATTCGTTTCCAGATGTTCGGAAAGAATGTGTGTACTGTGCGTCCTTTGTCTGTTGTGTCCCATTCGGTGTGCCAGGAGTCATTTCGCCATTCATTGACTTGTTTCTTGTCAGTTATTTGGTGGCCTCTAATTTCGTATACTTTGTTAGCTGGCTCTAAGCAGTATGGGACTTAACATCTGAGATCATCAGTCCACTCGAACTTAGAAGTACTTAAACCTAACCAACCTAAGGACATCAAACACATCAACGAACGGTGACGTCTATTGGTTACCCAACCAGGACGAAGCATACTGCCTCTACAGATGTTGTCCCTAACATTCTTAAAAGGATGCTTCTCTGTTCGAGTCGCACTATGGTTTTGCGTGAAGCAATGCAGGGACGATGGGTGGACGTGTAAACTGTGCAGCGTTGTGACTGCCTCTACAACTGTTATCCCTAACATTCTTAAAGGGATGCTTCTCTGTACGAGTCGCACTATGGTTTTGCGTGAAGCGATGCAGGGACGATGGGTGGAGATCTAAACTGTGCAGCGCTGTGACTGTCTAGTTTATGCATTACTTTCGTCGCCTGGACAGTTAGGAGCTTTGCATTGTCTTTGATATTACGGTGAACGGCATATACCCACTGCGAGAATCGGACGTTCCGTGCTACGAACGCATCTCTGTGTCTTACGGAACCAAAGATTACGGAGTATTTGTGAAGGAAATGGAGAGATCGGTCGTGTAAGAGGAGGAGAGAGATTTTATTGTTGTGAGACGCCATCACGGTACGTAGTAAATGTTCAAATAGTTTTTTGCACAAAATAAAATCCAATAAATGACATCAAGTATTCAAGGGGTGTGTATCTCCACACCGAAATTAGTTGATTATCACGGTACAGATATTACGAGACGCAGATCGCTCGGAGGAGAAGTTTGGAACGATAGTGCGAACCTGCATTTTCGGCGGTCAGAATTCGTCGAGAGATTTTCTCCGAATTAATAAACTTTAACTTGCTAAATTGTTGGACCTATTATCCAGAGTCATCAAACGTTATAGCAGACAGTTGTGCCGAACGATCTGCGTAGCGAGTAAAGACTTTAGAGGTTTCAGGTGGAGCAGATAACGACGAGGAATTTGCGCGAGATCGCCGCTGCGATATACATCTGTTGCTCTCCTGTGGTATTTAAAACGAAATATTTATATTTGCCAGGTCTTCAGGAGAAAAGAGATAAAAGGAAATTAGGAACCAAGCCAAACCAACTAAAACCAATAATTTAAAAAAGCACACATAACTAATATATATTTATAGTAATAAATAAAGAAAGAACATTTTTAATTAACTAACCAATAATAATATATTAAACCAAACAGCGAGATCATCGATCCCATCGGATTAGCGAAGTATGGGGAAGGAAGTCGGCAGCGCCCTTTCAAAAAAACCATATCGGCATTTGCCTGAATCGATTTAGGAAATCACGGAAAACCTAAATCAGGATAGCCGGACGTGGCTTTGAATCGTCGTCCTACCGAATGCGCGTCCAGTGTCGTGGTCTTTGAATAAGAGCTCTCCGTCCAGATGTACTCCGAGGTATCTTACCGTAAGTTTTCGTTGTATGGAGGTATTGTCAAGTCTGATTGATGGGTTTCATTGTAATTCTCCCTGTAGCAGTACGTAAGCGCTATTTGAAGTTTGTTATTGTTGCACCAGTCATTTATTTTTTCCTGTATCAGTGTTGTATTTATTTCAAGATTTGCTCTTGTGTTTGGGATGTAACCGCCATTACGTCGTCTGCATACGCTATTACTCCTGTCACTCTTTTGTCTTCATCAAGAGGGTTTAAAAGAGGTTCTATAGCGATATCCCAGAATATGAGACTGCATATACAGGGTGGTCCATTGATTGTGACCGGGCCAAATACCTCAATAAGCGTCAAACGAAAAAACTGCAAAAAACTAAACTTGTCTAGCTTGAAGGGGGAAACCAGATGGCGCTATGATTGGCCCCCTAGGCGTTGCCATAGGTCAAACGGATATCAACTGCGTTTTTTTAAAAAATAGGAACGCTCATTTTTTCTTATATATACGTGTAGTATGTAAAGAAATATGAATGTTTTAGTTGGACCACTTTTTTCGCTTTGTGATGGATGGCGCTGTAATAGTCAGAAACACACATCTCACAATTTTAGACGAACAGTTGGTAACAGGTAGGTTTTTAAGATTAAAATACAAAACGTAGGTACGTTTGAACATTTTATTTCGGTTGTTCAAATGTGATACACGTACCTTTGTGAACTTATCTTTTCTCAGAACGCATGCTGTTACAGCGTGATTACCCGTAAATACCACATTAATGCAATAAATGCTCAAAATGATGTCCGTCAACCTCAATGCATTTGGCAATGTGTAACGACATTACCCTCAACAGCGAGTAGTTCGGCTTCCGTAATGGTCGCACATGTATTGACAATGTGCTGAAGCATAATGTCAGGCGTTGCCGGTGGATCACGATAGCAAATATCCTTCAACTTTCCCCACGGAAAGAAATCCGGGGACGTCAGATTCGGTGAACGTGCGGGCCGTGGTATGGTGCTTCGACGACCAATCGACTTGTAATGAAATATGCTATTCAATAACGCTTCAACCACACGCGAGCTATGTGTCGCACATTCATCATGTTGAAAGTACATCGCCATTCTGTCATGCAGTGAAACATCTTGTAGTAACATCGGTAGAACATTACGTAGGAAATCAGGATACATTGCACCACTTAGATTGCCATCGATAAAATGGGGGCCAATTATCCTTCCTCCCATAATGCCGCACCATACATTAACCCGCCAAGGTCGCTGATGTTCCACTTGTCGCAGCCATCGTCAATTTTTCGTTTCCCAATGGTGCATATTATGCCGGTTTACGTTACCGCTCTTGGTGAATGACGCTTCGTCGCTAAATAGAGCGCGTGAAAAAAATCTGTCATCGACCCGTAATTGTTCTTGTGCCCAGTGGCAGAACTGTACACGACGTTCAAAGTCGTCGCCATGCAATTCCTGGTGCATAGAAATATGGTACGGGTGCAATCGAAGTTGATGTAACATTCTTAACACAGAAGTTTTCGAGATTCCCGATTCTCGAGCAATTTGTCTGCTACTGGTGTGCGGATTAGCCGCGATAGCAACTAAAACACTTACTTGGGCATCATCATTTGTTGCAGGTCGTGGTTGACGTTTCACATGTGGTTGAACACTTCCTGTTTCCTTAAATAACGTAACTACTTCAGTCGCACAGACAGCTCTTCGGCCTTAGCCCCTCAATTTCGTTTTTAGACCACAGAAATCTATAGATGAAGCCATTAACAATGTACTGCAGACAATACAAACAAATCAACACAAATGTGTAGTTGCGATTTTCGTAGATTCAGCCAGTGCCTTTGATAACCTCTGCTGGCCTGCTCTATTTGCATGATTTAGGGAAATGTAGATACCCACATCTTTATATTACAGTCTACTGGACTACTGCAACAATAGAGTTGTAGAATGGCGCGCAGGCCATCAGAGGGTCGTTAAAAGAATAACGAAATGCCGCCCTTTGAGGTCTACATGGTGGTCCATTGATAGTGACCGGGCCAAATATCTCACAGAATAGGCATCAAACGAAAAAACTACAAGGAACGAAACTCGTCTAGCGTGAAGGGGGAAATCTGATGGCGCTACGGTTGGCCCGCTAGATGGCGCTGCCATAGGTCAAACGGATATCAACTGCGTTCTTTTTTTTAAGTAGGAACCCCCAGTTTTGTTACATATTTGTGTTGTACGTAAAAAATATGAATGTTTTAGTTAGACCACATTTTACGCTTTGTGATAGATGGTATAAGTACGTGGTATTACGTAACACTCCGCCAGTGCGGACGGTATTTGCTTCGTGATACATTACCCGTGTTAAAATCGACCGTTTACCAATTGCGGAAAAGGACGATATCGTGTTGATGTATGGCTATTGGCATCAAAATGCCCAACGGGCGTGTGCTATGTATGCTGCTCGGTATCCTGGACGACATCAGGTCCGAGGCAGGATTCGAACCTGCGACCATAGCAGTCGCGCTGTTCCAGACTGTAGCGCCTAGAAACGCTCGGCCACCCCGGCCGGCTAGCTTTTTCGTCCTACTTCTTTATGATCATAGTAAACACGCCCGTGCGCCGTTACGGAATCCATGTAAAATCGTTTCCAGTCTATTCCTTCACCCCTTCTTGAGCATGCCTGTCCCAGGAATTTGATTAAGATGCGGTGGTCTGTCGGAAGATTTGCCATTCTGAGTATCATTCTATCCCTTTGTTCGGTGGTTGGAAAGCACTTTTGTGCACATCTGGATATTTTATACGTATTATCATTCTTAGTGCTGTTTGGAAAATGTCTTTATTTTCTAGTTACTGAGAGATAGATAACTTTGAAATTCTTTAGGTATTAACTCGCTGTTGCCTGTTGCACTTTTCTGGTATTAACTCGCTGTTGCCTGTTGCACTTTTCTTGTCGTCTTTATTACGTGCTGCTTCGTTTGTCGTTGCGTTTCCGTCTGTTCTTAGTGTGTCTTTATCCAGTTTTGTTTGAGTCGGATATTTCTCTCTGCGTGTGAGTGTATATGATGTAGCTGATACGCTACCTGCTTCTATTCCTACAGTGGCTGTGTTAGCTTTCCGTTCTTGTGTCAGGTTTGTTTTACTGTTTGGTGTTTTTGAGATCTTGTTCCCTTCAGTGATAGCATTTGTGTTTACGTCGAGTGTGGGCGCATCCTGTGTGGTGTGCTGGTCGTTTTCGTTTTCTGTCTCTAGCTTATCTGGGCTGTGTACGCTGGCTCCTATCTGAAAAGTTCTGGTTTTGTTCTGTTTCTAAATTTTGTCATGTCATATTCTGTTTTATTTTCTGTATTTTTATATTGTGTGCTTGTGGCCCGTCGGTTCCTTTCATTCATTTGATTTTCCTTGTTATGCGCATGTGTATGTTTATTAGTGTGGCGTCGTATGTTGTTCTCTGTGTGACTCGGATGCGCATTACTTTCGTTTTATCTGTCTATATCGAATAGATTTCTATGTATTACTTCATTTTATACTGGTATCATCCACCACCCTTCCGCTTTATGACGGCTTTCAGTCTTCTGATGACGTTTTCAGTGTAGTGTCTGAATGTCTATGGAGGATTTGCAGCCTGTTCTTCCTCAGCACCCGAAAACAGGAAATATAATGATGTTGGACACTGGGGTCTGGAGGGAAGTCAAACGTCTAAGTCATCTTTAAGGTGCTCCATTTGGTTCATAATGGGATTCTGGGCAGACCAATCTATTTGAGGTATGTTGTCGTCCACGAACCAGTGACTCAGAGATGCTGCTCTATGAGAGGGTGCATTGTCATGGTGATACAGTCATCTCCTCCGAACTGTTCCTCAGCTCTACTCAGTATGCATTGCTATAAAATGTGTTCATATCCTGCAATATTTAACATTTTCTTAAGTGCAGTAAGGGAAACACAGCCTAATCACAAAAAACATCCCTGTACAGAATCACCACCTCCTCCATATTTCACTGTTAGCACTACACATGATGGCAGGTAATGCTCTTGAGGCATTTGCCAAACCAAGACATTACATCATTCGTTTTATCTGTCTATATCGAATAGATTTCTATGTATTACTTCATTTTATACTGGTATTCAGTATTCAGTAACGTCACTCTTTACATTATCTCAAGCGTCGCTCAGCACTGACTACAGAAATTTGTGGCTCTGTTCGAGCTGGTAACCATTCATTTGAACTTCCTGCGAACAGTCCTAGCTGTACCGCTTGTAGCACTTTCGAACTCATGAGTAATTACTTCCACTGTTTCTAGCGATTTTTTACAGCTACCCTCCGAAATCCTCGACGGTTCTTGTCCTTCGGTACAGGACGTCCGTTGGTCTTCGTTCACCTGTGGTTCGCCCTTCGCGTTTCCATTTCATAATCTCATCTCCAACAGTCGACTAGGGCAATTCTAGAAGGACTGAAATGTACTTGCCGGGGTTGTTACTTAGATGATAACCAACTAACTGACCACATTCGAAGGTCTCCTGGCCGACCCATTCTGCTATTACCATTTCTCTCCTGACAACAAAATATTGACTGCCTCCTCTCATACGGGCAGATCCGTCTCTCGCGACATCTAGTGGTAAATACTGCATTACACAGGGATGTCCGAATACTTTTGGTTACACATGGTACAAATTGTAGCACGTGGGTGTATTAAGAGTATGTTTAGCCTTTACATTGTAACGTTTCATTTGCTGTACCTAAATTGAAGAGGCTCACTGCTGTCAGCTGCAGCTGAACATTAGGCAGAATCAGCGAGGAAGAGTGAAAATGTGTACCGAACTGGTATTCGACCCTGGGATCTCCTGCTGACGAGACAGGTGCGTTAACCATTGCGCCATCCGGGACACAGCGTTGTCATAACTGCGCCGACTATCTCGACACGCCTCGCGGCCTATCCACGTTCCCACGGAGCGCCACGTACTTGCAGTACCTGTCCATTGACTCCTTGTACGCTACTCTGAGATTCCCACAGGAGATCGACATATTTGTGCATCCACACTCAAGAAGGTGGATCCATTGCTCAGCTAGACATACGAATTCCATAATTGCGTAGCGTCTGTTCTATTGGACATGTCTGAAAGAACAGATACCACGCAGTCATATCGTTTCATTTACTATTTCTTTTGCAAAAATATCCTAAAATCGATACTTCTTGGTAGACTGAAACTGTGTGCTGAATCGGGACTCGAAACCAAAATATTGTCTTTGCGGACAGTGATTTTACTTTGGCGCAGAAAACTGTAGGAGTAGAGAGTGAGTGGGGGTTGCGTTGGCGTAGATTATTAACAAGCCTTACAGGCATCAAACTGGTCAGGGCGCGTTCGCAAGATGATCGTAAGCAAATAGCCGAGCGCTTAATCTACGAAATACTAACTTACTACCTAGCGTAATTCAACATATGCTAAAACCTGTCCCCCTCAGAATATTTTCAGCTTTATATTAAGAGATAATAAAATGCTAGAGCAACTGCGAGAGGATGACAACAACAACCACACTAATTAAAACTTAACCTCGAACAGAATATCCCAAAATACACACCACCGAAAGTCGACACCTTAAAACAGAAAATAAATTAAGAAGATAAACGTGGATAATTAATGAAACATGCAGCCAGGTTACCCACTGTTGACAACAGTCCAAAATACATTAGAGAGCAAACCAGTCACCCGAGCAGTAAAACAGACCAGAATTTCATAGAACACAATAAGCAATAAAATACAGACTCTCATTGTTTAAGACAGTGGCTTCGCCGAGTGGGCAACGAGTACTCTTGCACAATTTAAAACCATTTAAATTGAACAGTCACAGTCGTCTATATGACCAAGGTTTGCACCAAACATAACTTAATCATCCTCCTTCAACTGTCGCGTCCGAACGCACACTGCGGCTGGTAACAACTTGTATCGTGAAAGCACCTCGTACTTTGTACCTGCGAAGCCAAGCTTCTTTCTCAAGTCCAGACTGCCACCAATGCTCGGTGTTGGCAGTGAGCCACCGCAATCTCAGACTCCAGACTTCACCTGGGCTGCCTCCGCTGCTTTGCTGCGTTAGCTTCTATTCCGCTTCGTCCAACTGGCTGCCTTCTTAGCCGGTAGCTATCGTGCCTTCTTTCTGCCGTATGATAGCGCCGCCATCGGACGCAAGCTGTTACCGTAGTCTGCGCGACCCTTTGACAGATCACTATGAACACCTCCCCCCCCCCCCCCCCCCCCACTCCCCGCCACCCCAATCCCTCACTATGGTGAGATCGGAAGCAAGGATCGGAATTAAGGAAAACACGTGGAAGGGTGGCAGAGCTTGATGCGTCAGTTATCAATCGCAAACAAATATTTTTATTTAATAACAAATGGTTCAAATGGCTCTGAGCACTATGGGACTTAACATCTGAGGTCATCAGGTCCCTAGACTTAGAACTACTTAAACCTAGGGACAATACACACATCCATGCCCGAGGCAGGATTCGAACCTGCGACCGTAGCAGCAGCGCGGTTCCGGACTGAAGTGCCTAGACCCGCTCGGCCACAACGCCCGGCTATTTAATAACAGTTCCATCATAATTAAACTAACAGTTACGAAGATTCTTGCCAAATTCATACAAGGGTTCTCAAATTAGTATCATAATGCTTAAAGACACTTACGTTGCACATTACCTTACGAGGGGTACTCGAAGAACACATCAGCTTAACGCTGAAAGGGAGATCCATGGAAGCACCTAGGCCTCGTACGGTGGCGGGAAGGCCGCCGAAGCAGAAGAGAAACGTGTCCCTGTCCCGGACCAGCAGAACAGCAAAGCGTCAACAGCTGCCGATACAAGGCTGTCAGCATATATCAAACAACGCAAACAAGTTTGATAGAAATCGACACACAGCAATACTTAAACGGGCAATTAAAGATTAGTGTAGGAGCGACCCGTTCATACCATTGCAAGCCAACCTTCCTAACAATAACAAAAAACTATTTAAAAGAATAGTTACATAATAATTCAAACAAAATTAAAAAATAATTTGCTGGGGCCACTTACGGACAAATAGAGATTGTAATTTGAATACGGACCAGTTGACAGATGGGCGGTTAAAATGTACACCTACAAACCGAACAGCTCCTCAGCACGGAGTAAGACAGTTTGGAAATACAAGCATACACACACATACACCCACACACACAGAAATGGCACACACGTGCGTACCTTTAGGCTGAGCGCACAGAGCTTTAGTTACAGGCCAAGGTGTACAAGGGACAGAAATTACCATCAATAGTATCAAATACTCAATGATAACAAACAATGATTTCAGGTATAAATTTAATTTTGCAAAATACTAACTTCGCGCTTACAAAAATTCCAGACTGACACACACAACCGCAAAGGGGTCACTGAAGGTATCGAGGAATCATATTCATTGCCGCTCAGAAAAGGGGCAGAATTAACAATATTTAGGTTCAGTACTTACTGAAATGTCTAGGAGTCCAATAGCTTCGGGACACCAGGTAGGCACCGGATAATACTGCCCTCCTGCTCATAGCTGCTAAAAAAGGTTCAAATGGCTCTGAGCACTATGGGACTTAACATCTGTGGTCATCAGTCCCCTAGAATTGGAACTACTTAAACCAAACTAACCTAAGGACATCACACACGTCCATGCCCGAGGCAGGATTCGAAACTGCGACCGTAGCGGTCACGCGGTTCCAGACTGAAGCGCCTGGAACCGCACGGCCACACCGGCCGGTTAGCTGCTAAAAAGTTGCTCAGTACAACTCGGCTTATTTAGTATACCACAGATTGCACACAACGAGAGCCGCTTCCTGCCCGATACACGCGCCAGTAGTAACGGTCAACGGTGCAGGAAAACGCGGGCTCCCGTAGACCAACGGTCAACGTTTCCAATTCGCTGCAATCCGCAGGACGCCTACCACTCAGGCACACCCGTCCAGCTCTGCGTCTCACTCACTACTCACTACCACACACCCCCAGAGGGAATACATCAACAAGCAAAGACGATACGACGAGGGCCAGAATCTATGGAACACTTGCCAAGCCGCGCCGCCACGGCTCACATGGGTCTGAAAAACACGTGAGCCGCAATTCACGGCATATTACCTACTAACGACTGACAATCCACTCCGAAGCTTCGCTTCCCCTACTTGAGAACATACGAGGGTGAGTCAAATGAAAACCTTAAATACTTTTTTAAATATTATTTATTGTTCAGAAGTGGTACAAAGCTGTATCACTTTTCAACATAATCTCCCACACGCTCAATGCAAGTCCTCCAGCGCTTACAAAGTGCATAAATTCCTTTGGAAAAAAAATATTTTGGTAGTCCGCGCAATCACTCATGCACCGCGTGGCGTACCTCTTCATCAGAACTGAACTTCTTTCCTCAAATTGCGTCTTTTCGTGGTCCAAACATGTGGAAATCGCTCGGGGCAAGGACTGGTGACTATGGTGGATGAGGAACGCACTCAAAGTGCACGTCTGTGATTGTAGCAACTTTTGTACAGGCACTGTGGGGCCTTGCATTATCATGTTGCAAAAGGACACCTGCTGACAGCAATCCAAGTCGCTTTGATTTGATTGCAGGCTGCAGATGATTTTTTAGGGGATCTGTGTATGATTCACTAATGACAGTAGTCCCTCTAGGCATTTAATGCTCCAAAATGACGCCTTTTCCGTCCCAAAAGAGAGTCAGCATAACCTTCCCTGCTGATGGTTCTGTTTGAAACTTCTTTGGTTTTGGTGATGAGGAATGGCGCCATTCCTTGCTCGCTCTCTTCGTTTCCGATTGGTGGAAGTGAACCCAAGTTTCGTCCCCAGTAATGATTCTTGCAAGGAAGCCATCACCTTCTAGTTCAAAGAGGCGAAGAAGATCTTCACAAGCATCAGCACGTCGTTCTCTCATGTCAGGAGGCACCTATCTAGCAGACACTTTGTGAAACTGGAGCACATCATGCACAATGTGGTGTGCTGACCCATGACTGATCTGTAAACAAGCTGCAATGTCATTCAGTGTCACTCGGCGGTTTTCTTTCACTATGGCTTCAAGTGCTACTATGTTCTGTGGAGTCACAACTCGTTGTGCCTGACCTGGACGAGGAGCATCTTCCACTGAAGTTGTAACCTGCCCACAGAAATGAAAGAAAATAATTAATTAAATGTGAATGGTCATCGTGCTAAACGTAACCTCCCAGCAGAAATAAAAGAAAAGTCTATGATAATGAAAACGAGCCAAATGTCTGCTCCCCACAAGAATTATAGAATAATAATGACCCAAATGTAAACTCGACACAAAAATTGAGAAATTAACATTGGTCATTAAACCACCATAATAGGGCAGCATCGCTGACCTTAGGCCCTGTGCAATAACTATTCTGATAAATTGATTCTGGGAGGAAAAGCATAGGAAATATTGTTTCAATTGGAATGATTCTTTTCTTAAAAACGATTGCTTTGAAAACAAAATTATTATTGGGGCATTTCTTGAACAAATTAATTACAGTTAACATACATTACATTATCAGATGTGCGCAATGCTGCTTCATTACCTTATTTAACAATATACCTCGTCCCGAACCATGTCGACGCCCGCCGACTCCTCACACACTACTCCGACTGAGTACAACTCGCAACTGAACTCTCGCGCGGTCAAGCGCAGACTAGCAACGATAAACAACTCTCTGGTCAGAGATTCTGTCTTGCCTCGCCATCGCTGGTACTGAATACATACGCGTTTCATAACCCTCCACTGGGGGGGCAAAAATTTGGCAGCGATGGTGAGTCATTTGGACTTGCCATGAGCAACAAATTTTTTCTTGACTAATTAACTTTACAATCACAGAATATTCAGATGTAGAACATGAAGTAAATGTGGTGCACATGCACCGAGTACAAAACATATTAGACAATAACAAAATGTATATACAATGAGTACAAAACATATTAACAAATGACATAAGTGCACACGCACTGAAAAACTCTTTAGCATTTTCACAACTTATAAACGTAATGGCAAAAAAAAAATCATGTTGACAAGTGACATAAGTGCACATGCACTGTAGTTCAGAATATATCAGCAAATCACAAAATGTATATATAATAAGTAGAAATCATGTTAGAAAAATGATAAAAGTGCACATGCACTGAAAAATTCTTTAGCATTTTCACAACAAATAAACGTAATGGCAAAAAAATCATGTTGACAAGTCACATAAGTGCACATGTACTGTAGTTCAGAACATATCAGCAAATCAAAATGTGCATACAATGAGTACTAATCTTGTTAGAAAAGACAAAAGTGCACTCGCACTGTAGTTCAGAATATATCAGCAAATTGAAAAAATGTATAGGCCATGAATATAAATCATGTTAGCAAAAATGATTTTCACTAAGTTACAAGAATTAGGATAGGAAAGTGAAGGATTGCATCATGGTTGTAGCACTTTAGGTTGCACGCAGCTGCACTGAAAGTCCATATCTTTCCACAGAAGTACAACACCAAGTGAGACAATCTGAAGTTCTTTTCCCAGAAGTGTTTATCAGCGTAGCCAAGACACTGAAATGTCGTAGTAATATTCCATGTTATCATTTTGGCAGTACATCAGGTACACCAAACAGTGGGACTATAATAACGTCTCCATCGCTCACAGTGGTGGACAGCATGTCGTGTCAACACCACGCTCTTGTAAGGTACACCAATGCAGAATTAGTGCAAAAACCAAATATAGTGCTCCATGATCAAGAGGATATACAGGACAAATGGATATTGCAGTAATTCAGGGTAGTTAGGTCAGAAGGTGAATGACATTAAGTCACATACTAGTCTTCATTGGGAATTACATTAGTAGTTGCTGGCATTCAGTGCCCAGTTATTGAACATTTCTGTACCATGTATGTAGTATTACAGAAAAATGTTCATTAATTGTTTTACAGAGAACATTGGCATTCATTGCCTAATTACAAATCATCAGTAGTCATTCGTTTTACGGAGAACATTGAAATTCGTTGCCTAATTACAAATCATCAGAAGTCACTCGTTTTACAGAGAACATTGAAATTCATTGCCTAATTGCAAATCATCAGAAGTCACTCGTTTTACAGAGAACATTTTACAGAGAACATTGGCATTCATTCCCTAATTATAAATCACAGAAGTCATTCGTTTTACAGAGAACATTTTACAGAGAACATTGGCATTCATTCCCTAATTACAAATCATCAGAAGTCATTACTTAAAACAGGAGGTAGTCAATAACATAGTATTACAGAATAATGTTTATATTTAATCATTGGTCATCCCAAAACAGTAATCAGTAGCAGTCATTTCCCAGTTACAAAGCATTATTAATTAATCATTGGTCATCCCAATACAGTAATCAGTAGCATACATTTCCCAGTTACAAAGCATTATTAATTAATCATTGGTCATCCCAATACAGTAATCAGTAGCATTCATTTCTCAGTTACAAAGCATTATTAATTAATCATTGGTCATCCCAATACAGTAATCAGTAGCATTCATTATTCAAGTGACATACTATTCAGAGCTAATCAGTATTACTCCGAACTCTCTTAAACTGGTATCATTATTTGGGACTGGTAATACATTTTTTAGCAATGCATTGCTTTGGGTAATTATAGGGGAAAGCAAGAAGAAAAAAAATTTGCTTCTGGGTTGTTCCTGTAAATGAAAATGTGTAACGTCATTCGTCATGAGTCAGCTGTAGCAAGGTTACGAAACAAATAGAGTATATATAATCACATTCATAAATGACATAGATTTAATGAACAACTGCTTATAGCACATTAATTTCATAAATAATTTCTCCTGCAAAAATATATATAAAAAAATGGATTATTAAGCTGAAAGAAGAAACGCATTTTATGCTGAAAAGTAGTGAACTTCGAATTAACAGGTAGTGAAATGTGTATAAAAATGTGTTCCATAGCTGTGCTTTCCAAAACCTTCAGTCATTATACTATGCAATATAACACCTGCTGTCAAAGCGAACTGCAACAAATACTTAAATAACTACGTAGCATAAATACATAACTTCAAAAATATCCTCATCTGTAAAGAAAAAAAAACTTCATTATCCATCACTTCATTATCTATATTATCATAACTCCATTATTATCATCACCTGTAAAGAAAAAACTTCATCATCCATAGTAGCATATTCTTCATCATTATTCATCAGCATTAATTATCATCTGCAAAAAAATCACTTCATTACTCATTACATAACTATTCCTTATCTCTAGCATATTCCATCACTAAAACTAAGATGTGTAGCTCTGTCTGACAGCCTGCATCAATCGCCTTGTATTCTGAAAGAAAAAATTAGTTAAAACTGCTATTCTACGATGTGTATAGTATATTCTTGTTAATGCTTGTTAATCCTGATCCATTTACTCTTCCTCACGAAGTCTGCATCTTCTTTCGATCATTCCGAAAGTGAAATTCCCATTTCTGTTTAATTTATTTCTTTCACGCATCATTTCTTTCTGAAATTGATGAACAGAGATTAATGTCTTGCATTTAAATCATATACTCATTAAATAATGATTGGTTTATGGCAACATAATTAAGCATACTGTATAACATGACAGAAAACGTAATATGTGAATAACTTATATAGTGTTCAGAGGCAAAAATGTACTCAGTGTATCACAATGTAACAGTAAAGTAGTCACGATGTTGAGATATCATAAGGCAAAATGTCAAAGTCAACTGGTGTTTGCTATATCTTAACTATTTCATAGTGCATACAAGCAAAATATGAAAAAAATCGTACAAACATAAAAAAATGGAAAATGTGCACGGTCTGATGTGTAACGACAAGAAAAGCGAGATGCTAACCTTACCTTGCCAGGCACTTGCCAAGAAAAAATACGATAATCATCAATAAGTAGTCATGTGAATATAATTGCAGAAATGATCATAAAATTAGCAAAATGGCATTATAGCATGTTAAATCATAAAGTGTCTTCATTCAATAAAAGGTTTGACGTTTCACCAGTGGTGGTTTCCTTTCGATTTTCTGGTTCTCAAAGTTTCGACGTGTACAACATTGGGGTGAGGAATGCTGCGAATCCGATATGGACCTGCGTATAGAAGTTCAAATTTACTGCACCTACCTTTTCCTTTGTTGGATAAATAGTGTGTACGTACTAATATTTTCTGTCCAATGTGAAAGTCACGGCGTGTACAAACCTGTTTTTGCTGTCTTCTCCGGCGCTCAGCGGCACGTTTGATGTTGTTCAGCGCAATGTCAATTATTTCATGGTGTCGTAGTCGACGAGATGTAGGAAAGATACTAATTCTTTAATTTTGTTAGGTGGTTCAGCATTTTTCAGTATAACAAACGGAGATAGCATAGTGGATTCATTTGGTATGGAATTAATTACATCCTGGAATGAGAGTATGTGTCTGTCCCAATCAATATGTTTTTTATGGTAGTATATTCTACACAGTTTACCAATTTCTTTCATTAATCGTTCACAAGGGTTCGAAGAAGCATGGTACCTAGATATATAGATCGGAGAAATGTTTCTAGCTCGTAACATACGTGTCCATATAGCAGAACGAAATTGTGATCCATTGTCGGAAATAACTTTCATCACATGCCCTACATGAAATAGAAAATGTTTTACAAATGCTTTCGAAACAGTTTTGGCAGTAGCTTTGCGTAACGGAGTGAAGGTAACAAATTTTGAAGTAAGTTCAACAGCGACAAAGATGTAACAAAAACCTCTATTAGTTCTGGGAATCGGACCAAAAATGTCTACAGCGGCCATATGTCTCAATTTAACAGGTACAACGGGATGTAATGGAGGAATATGTGAAGTCGTGTCTGATTTAGCTTTCTGGCAGATTTTACATGACGCTAAAACTCGTCGAATACGTTTCTCCATGTTGGCAAAATAACAGTTCTGTCTCAGTATAAGAAAACATTTTCTGACTCCGTAATGTGCGTAACTTAAATGAGTATACCAAATTAATTTGTTAACAAGTTCATCAGGAATGCATAATAACCAATTGTTGCTGTCAGGATGAGAGCGGCGAAAGAGAATGTCATTGCGTGCAGTGTAATGGTTTCTAATCGTAGCATTATTCCTATCTTGCCAAAGGTGTTTAATTTCTTTCCACACGTTGTCTTTATTTTGCTCTTTTGCTATGTCCTGTAATGACGACGAAATAAAATTTTCAAATGCAGCTTGTTGAATGTACATAACGCTGAAATTTGCTTTGCAGAAGTTGGTTGCGATTTCTTGCTGACTGTTGCTGAGAGAACGGGATAGTGCGTCTGCTACAATATTTTGTGTGCCGGGAATGTGAACAATTGTGAAATTAAATTCCTGTAAATATAGCTTCCATCTGCTTAATCTGTCGTGAGTGACTTTAGCTGAAAGTAAGAATTGTATCGCTCTGTGGTCTGTGTAGACGGTGCCGAAATCTCGTAAAAGCCCATACAACACATAATGTTTCCAGTTCTGTAACGGAATAATTTCGTTCAGGAGGTGGCAGAATGCGGCTTGCAAATGCGATGTTTTTAATTATTGTAGAGCCATCTTCTTCAATTTCCTGGAAAATATGTACGCCTAAAGCGGTGTTAGAACTGTCGGTGGCAATGTAAAAATTTCTGGTAAGATCTGGGTGCGATAAAAGTGGTGCATTCAACAGAGCATGTTTCAGGTTCATAAATTCAGAATGTGCTTGCTTATCCCGGGACCAAATAGTGTTTTTTCCTGTCAATTGGCATAATCCAGGTGTGTCTAAAGCAGAGTGATGAATAAATTTACGAAAAAAGTTAATTAAGCCCATAAAACTGCGTAGTTGCTTCTTCGTTGTAAAAACAGTAATATCACGTAGAGCTTGAAGTTTTTCCGGATCAGGCGCAATGCCTTCAGCTGAAATTACATGTCCAAGAAATTTTATAGAAGTTTTGCCAAAGTGCGATTTACTGAGATTAACTGTGAGTCCTTGTGCATGAAAAGTTTGCAACAGTCGTTCAAGAATCATATTGTGTTCAGACCAGTTAGTTTCTGCAACAAGAATGTCGTCTACGTACGTCGTGATTCTGTCTTTAAGTTCTGTCGGAAGTATTGTGTTCAAACCGCGAATAAAAGCTGCGGAAGAAATAGTTAAACCGAATGGTAATTTACAAAATTGATAACAGTCACCGAAACAGAGAAAAGCTGTATACTTTCTGCAGTTCGGATGGAGGTGAATTTGCCAAAATCCCGATTTCAAATCTAATGTAGAATAAATAGCAGTACCATGAAATTTCTGTAGTAGTTTTTCTAGTGGCTGTGGTCGATCTGTTTCATTAATAATAATGTCATTAATGTGACGCGAATCAAGTACAAGGCGAAGTGAGCCATCCTTTTTCTTGACAATATGTAGCGGGTTTATGTACGGACTAACTGCCGGTTCAATAATTCCTTGGTCAAGCATATCTTGCAACTCTTTTTTAACTTGTTCTCTGTGGATATATGGAATGGGATAATGCTTGGCTTTAAATGTGTCGTGCTGTTTGACTTGAAATTCATACATAAAACCGGACATAGTACCAGGAATGTTGTCAAAAACTGGAGCTTGCTGTAAAAGAATTATGTGTAGTTGCGTGCGTTCGTCGTCTGTATTTGCACAACTCTGTTTAACCTTATCAGAAATCATCTGCATTACATCATAGTCCGTCTGGAGTGTTATAGTTGTGTACGTACGTATCTGTGAACAATGTGGAATCACAGTCTATGTTACGTGATGCGGAAATGACCTCTGTACGATTAATTGTTTGTTCTTCCGCAGATAAAGAGTGCTGAAATTCTAAAGCCAATTGTACATTTTCATCCTTTAGCATTAAATAGGCATTTTTAAAATCAATAACTGCGTCGTGTTGTACCAGAAAATTAGTACCTAAAATAACGTCTGTTGTCAATAACGGAACAATCCAAAAATTTGAGTGAAAAGTATGACCTGCAATACAAAATGATAAATGCGTCTGTAATTTAACATCTACTCCTTTACTCAATACTGCTCCTTTCACTTTCGTTTTGCCTAATGGTAATGTAGGATAGGTATTCTCTTTGTTACACTCGTTGAAAGTTTCTTCATTTATTACTGACATAGGTGATCCGGAATCGATTACTGCTGAAAATTTCGATGAACCAATTTTAATTTCGATGACAGGGTGTGAAATAGTTCTTTGAACAACTGGTCTTTCCTGTAAAAGAGTGTCTCTGATGTCGTCAAAAGTGATAACATTTTCGCGAACAACATTCTGCGTGTCAAAAGTAGTGCTTGTGTTATTGGAAGATGCGACCTGTACAGTATCTAGTCAGATTCTATCTGACGTATTATTATTGTCAGGAGGATTCTGTGGCATTTCGACTATTTGAACTGTTCTATTATTTCTTCCAGACGTATTACGCTCTGGATGATATCTACTGTCTGGTTCATTCATGAGAATATGTTGTTGCTGATCATTTTGCTGCTGGTAGGACCGACTGTTATTAAACGTATGTTGGTAATTATGCTCATTGTTTTTACGTCTGTCGTGATAGTCATTCCTATACGGTGCATTGCGATAGGAATTGAAATACTGTCTTTTCTGTACGTAGTTATGTCTTTGCTGCCGTGCGTTACTATTTGTTGTACCAGGGACTATACGTGCACGCGGCGAAACATTAAAGTTTGGTTGACCTTGTAGACTGCATTGTTGGTTACGTATGCTAAACGGCTGACTTTCATGCTGTTGTGGTGAAAAACATCTGTTGTTACCAAAATGTGGTTGCGACTGCTGAAAATTTTGTACATACTGATGATTAAAATTTTATCTGTTATTAAAGTTCTCGTGGTTCTGGAGTGCCTAATGAAAATTATCACTTTCGGTAAAAATTTGTCTTATCGGGCTTTCATTACATATTCTTAATCCTAGGTAGAGCAATAGTTAAAGAGCTGTTTTGATAGATATAAAGGATAGTAGAAGAGAAGGCAGTAGTGCAGAAAACTAAAGATGAAACAGCACTACTACAGCTCGGGGCCCTATGCACGCTACGGCACATATTCATTAAAGCGTAATGAATCCCCTGAGGTCTATTACGCGCTGCAAATAAATTTCAGCTTTTGTGTTACAGGCAATGGCGGTAAAAATTCAAAAATAAATTGCTGTATCCATGCTAATTGTAGTTTCTGCATTACAGGCAATGCTATTGAAAGTACAAAAATAAATTGTCGTATACAGTTCAAATCGTGTATCTGTGCTCTGTCATTATTAAATTTCTTAGATTTTCTTATAGATAAAAATTGCTCGTAATCTACGTTCTCGTCTCTGAATTTGAGAACACGTTCAGGTTTGTGAGAGAATCTGATTGTCTGTGTCATTTCGGATTTCAAGTTGCGTAGCTTTTCAGATTTTAAGTCGCGTAGCTTTACGGATTTTAAGTCGCGTAGTCTCTGTAAATTGCTCAGATTACACGCGCTCCGTAAGTCTGACAAACGTTCGCAAAGTGGCGTATTCTGTGACGTATTGGTGATAGAAATAGTTTTCAATTCTGTTACTTTAATACTCTCGTCAATTTGGTTGATCTGTCGTTCACTTTTATTATCGACTTCCGTATTCAGAATGTGTGAAACTTCCAGTGACTTTAAATTGCACTCGTCGCGTATCTGTACTGCGTTTTTAGGGCATTGTTCAGTGACTGCATTAATTTCGTGTATCTGTGTTGCGTTTGCTGAACATTGTTCAGTGACTGCATTAATTTCGTATTTATTTGATTCTGTTGTGCCTACACGTGTAATACTTAATTCTTGTGCAACAGTGCCAACTTCTTCATTACTGTTATTAGCACAAGCCTTGGTATCCTCACGTAATTGTTCTTTAGCCTCCTGACATTGCACGGTAACGGCTGCAATCTGTTCACTAACTTGTTTGTACTGTTCGTTAAGGTTGTCTTGTTTTTCGTTCGTGAGTTCGAAACTTTCATCAATTGTTTCGCTAAGTTGTTTGAAATGGTTGTCGAAACTTTCATTAAATTTGTCGTATGTTTCATTCGTCTGTTTGAAACTTTCATTAATTGTTTCGCTAAGTTGTTTGAAATGGTTGTCGAAAATTTCGTTCTGTTGTTTGAAATGTTCATTAAGTTGTTGTAGCAATATTGCCATAATTTGATCCAAGTCAATATTACCGGCTCTATTCTCTGCGCTGTTTGACGGCGTACCTGCAATTGTCACGTTCTGTGTGACCATTTGGTCATTCTGTAATTTACAAAAAGGTTTGCCAATCGGATGTGCACTGTGCGTCACTACCTTGGAATTAAATAGATCTGTCCTACTTTGAGTATACTGTTCATTTTCATTTGAAAAATTTGTCTGTACGTTACTTGAATTTTCCAAACCGGGTGTTTCAAGCTGGGCTGCGCTCATTGCAACAGAACGCCCCGCGTCATCAGTTGTCGTCAAATTAACAGAGGACACAATTGAATTCGTCTGTTCAGCACAAAGATCAAAATTAACATTGGTGGTCGGTACGTACTGATTGTCAGTAAACGGAGGATTGCCATCAATACACTGTGTGTCACAAGTATTAACGGTGAAGTTGTTTAAGTCGACCATTTCACTCATTATACCTCGCGATGCACTATTAATAGTCTTTCGCGGCATTTTTACACAAGTCACAATTATTCACAAATGAAACAAAGACAATGCAAAAAGCAAAAAAAAACAAATACAACAAAGAGCAACAAATTGCCGATGATCTGAGGAAAGAAAGTCATAAAATTAGTAAAAGCGTTGCGCCAAATGCTAATTATATTTTAGTTAATAAGAGCAGATATCTGACTACTTTTCAGAAGATTCTCAAAGAAATACGATCCTGGACTGGATGTCGCCAAGTGTAACCTCCCGACAGAAATGAAAGAAAATAATTAATTAAATGTGAATGGTCATCGTGCTAAACGTAACCTCCCAGCAGAAATAAAAGAAAAGTCTATGATAATGAAAACGAGCCAAATGTTTGCTCCCCACAAGAATTATAGAATAATAATGACCCAAATGTAAACTCGACACAAAAATTGAGAAATTAACATTAGTCATTAAACCCACAATAATAGGGCAGCATCGCTGACCTTAGGCCCTGTGCAATAACTAATCTGATAAATTGATTCTGGGAGGAAAAGCATAGGAAATATTGTTTCAATTGGAATGATTCTTTTCTTAAAAACGATTGCTTTGAAAACAAAATTATTATTGGGGCATTTCTTGAACAAATTAATTACAGTTAACATACATTACACTATCAGATGTGCGTAATACTGCTTCATTACCTTATTTAACAATATACCTCGTCCCTAACCTTGGCCAGAGACCCATGTCGACGCCCGCCGACTCCCCACACACTACTCCGACTGAGTACAACTCGCAACTGACCTCTCGCGCGGTCAAGCGCAGACTAGCAACGATAAACAACTCTCTGGTCAGAGATTCTGTCATGCCTCGCCATCGCTGGTACTGAATACATACGCGTTTTCAAAGTCACACCATTTTCGAACTTCCTACTCCATTTGTAGACTTGCTGCTGTGACAAACATGCATCACCGTACTGAACCTTCATTCGCCAATGAATTTCAATAGGTTTCACACCTTCACTACGCAAAAACCGAATAACAGAACGCTGTTATTTCCTGGTGCAAGTCGCAAGTGGGGCGGCCATCTTTATACTTATACTGCGACGGTATATGTGCATCTGCACTATTCTGCCACCTACAGGCCATTCTGCACGCTGTTTGTAGCACGCTTACCAACGTACAGGATAACGGCGTGACATTTCGATTTGTTATTACAAATTTAAGGTTTTCATTTGACTCACCCCCGTACCTGCTCGCCAGCTTATCTTGTTGGACTAGAAGAATTAACATTGCGGGGAAATCTATCTGTCTCGGCCTGGGGTCTCGATTCCAGAGCGAATCTTTCGCTCTGCAACGGAGTGTGCACTGTTTTGAAACTTCCTGGGAGATTCAGTGAGGAGCCAGGTCAACCAATATGCAGACACAGTTCACAGACTCCATCCTCACAGCGCCACATGTGCCGCTATCAATCTCCTGCTTTCCGTACTTCACAGAATATATCGTACATTCTAGCTGGACCAGAACTCCTGGGAGAAATTCTATCTCGGTGTAATGGTTCAAACGCGGCCTAGGGACGCTTTCCAGTAGGAATTTATCGTTGCCCACGAAAGTCGGGTTTCAAATGGTTTTAAATGGCTCTAAGCAGTACGGTACTTAACATCTGAGGTCATCAGTTCCCTAGACGTAGAACAACTTAAACCTAACTAAGCTAAGGACATCACACACACCCATGCCCGAGGCAGGATTCGAGCCTGTGATCGTGGCAGCAGCGCGGCTCCGGAATGAAGCGCCTAGAACCGCTCGGCCACTGCGGCTGGCAGTCAGATTTCAGTCCTGCACCAGCCCATAGTTTCCCCCTGACATAAATTTTCAGAACAACGCCCACTGCACTGCAGAGTAAATAATAACTCATAACATCCTAAAATCGCTTTAACTCCAATTTCACGAATGCTCGTGATACGCACATTATGAGAGATGTATTTTGCTTATTAGTACAACATGTTGGTACACTTTAACGTATTTCGGCTAGATTTGAATTACGAAAAACTAAATTGGTATATTTAGAGGTATTACGCTCGCTCATTAAATGCGAACTATTGCAGTGTCGTTCTTTGAAGGTACTTCATCGGCTACCTCTCGTCTGCAGTTCTCATCTGAAACGTATGTGGGAGTTGTGCGAAATTACATTGGATAATTATTCACTGTAAAGCTCATCTGCTAATTAGCTAATATTGTGATTGTATATCTTACGTAATTTACATCGTTAGTATTATATTATAGTTAGAAATAAATCGGATGAAAAGAATATTTAGGCAGAATCCTCGAAGATTATCGTAGGATTTGTATGTACTAATGGATACCTGAAAGGTCATACAAATGCAGATATCTTCACAGTTTCACGCCAGTATCCTCAACCAAAACCGTCCCCTGTACATCCGTAATAGCACGCTGTTTTTTCTGACGCTTGGTCACGTGACGCAGGCTGCCGAACAAGTGACACGTACTACGTGACTGCTCTCGCTCGTACCATCCGTTGACGCGTACGTGGCAGTTCTGGCTGCAACCCAAACTGAGCCAGTTACGGCATTCATTCAGTCTCCTACCCACACTCACGATGTAAAAGGTGCCGATGGATGAGAGTCGCTGGAAATGCGCATCCATGCGAAGCAGACGTCAGGAGACGAGCAACGAACTTCCAACCGGGGCGGGCTGTCGCAGACGCGTCGGAGTCGGCGCTTCTCGTGCACTCTGCTCTCCATTGAGGGACCTCGCGTAGCTACACATTCAGAACTACTTCCAATTACTGCGTCACGCTACAGCGCCTTAGCTGTCGTACTATTTTTGAAGTGTTAAGTGGGAACTGATCTTTTCTTCCTGAGCTGATGCTCAAAAGAATATCATCAAGTCCACCATTTCAAAATTGTCTGATGAATAATTTGTTTGTTGGAAAAGTGTAAGACATGTCTAAATTACCCAAGAAAAGTTCTTTATTTGTATGTACACACTCTCTGAATATACCCCAGTTCACCAGAACAGATGTAAGCAAAACGTAACCGCCGACCTTCCAGTTTTTTGCTGTGGCAGGTCTTTTCATTCGTTTATTATAGCTTCCTTTTTTTTCTTGCCCGAGGAATACTTCTTTTCTCGTAAAAGAGTGAGATATGTGTAAATTATATTCAAAGGGTAGTTTCTTTTCTCTGTACGTAGACAGTCTCTGAACATACCCATTGAGCCATAGTTGTGTCCGGCTCTTCGGAAAGAGCAACAGGCGGAGTGCTTTCGCTTTGCGTCTAGTGTTTGCGGTGGCGCTTTCGGCTTGGCACGCTGTTTGGATCGCTACCGCCCTCTTGCGGGAGGTGGAGCAAGTGTACGGTCGCGTGACGATCGAGGAGTACGTACTGGGCTGTGGCCGAGAGAGGTGGTGGCGCGAGCGGAGCCCTGCTGTTGGGGGTCGTCAACTGCTCGCCACGGGCTTTGGCCGACCTCTTGGCTGTCAGGGGCTAAGTCTGCCTTACCCGCATGTACGTGACCTAATGAAGCTTAGAAGCCGTGGTGCAGGAGATCAGCGCGTGGGACCGTATGTCTTCTTATCGGCCGTTGAAACCACTGGCAGCGGTTGGCTCTGATGAGCATAAGGAAGTGCAACCTGTTCCCGGCGCTGTGGTGGAGTGTGAGAAGTTGAGTACTGTTTTTATGTAACAGAGTTATATATAAGCTTAAAATCTTATTATTGGGAAGTTTTTAACGTCATACCTTGCAATCTCCTTTTCATAAAGAAAATTTGTCAGCTACTGGAAATTGTTTTTGAAATTATTTTTGTAAAAAAAGCCAGACTTAAAAATTTATTATTGAGAAAGTCTTTTAAAATAAAAAGGTATCTTTAGCAGAGTGTGTTATTTCACCAGCGCCTCTTGGTTCCTACTTCCACGATAACGTTTTGGAATAACATGTCTACTTGAGTTGTTGTTTGTGAACCGCCCTAATTGACGGTTCACCCATGTTCACCACAACTGAAGTAATCGAAACGTAACTACTGGCCTTTAAATTATTTGCTGTGACAGATCTTTTCAGTTTAGACAGCTTTCTTCCAGTGACAAATGTCATATACTGAGATATGTACTGCTGTGGTTTCACTTTTGTCAAATATCGACAGGTTTATTGACTGACTGTTGATACGACACTTCCCACCAAGCTAGTTGAAAACTCTTACAACTATGAGGCAATGTGGAGAGACACTTTAGGAATAAAGTCGAGTTGTCAGATTTAACATTTGGCTGAAAACCGTATTTGACTTGTTGATCAATCACATTCATGCCTTTCTTCGAGTTTCACATAATACGTGGCAGCTTGTTCTTCTCAGTTCTCGAACGCCATAAAACACCGGCGAAGAAATTTCCGTAAGCAATTCAGACGCATAATCAGATACATGCAGTGACGATGGCAAACAGGATAAATGATACTTAACATTGCTACAACAAAATAAGTTACTTCATGCCCATAGAACATGTGGTATCGAAAACTACGATGCCACAACATGGGTGCGCTCTGCTAGGTTGGCACTACGACATACACCGACGAAAGCGCACTCTAGCCGGAGCGGGAGAGCTCTTCGTTAGTTTCTCAGAGCTCATTAGTTGATCGAACAGTCCTTGGGTGTACAGCCGGTTCACAGTGTACAGTGCGGACCATACTTGAGTGGTCAGACATATCTCCATCAGGTGTGTTGACGAACTTGCTTCCTGGGGCGCTCGCCCGACTTATATTCCCTTCCTTCGTGGGCCTCTCCAAACGTTGTGGCCGGCCGTTGTGGCCGAGCGGTTCTAGGCGCCTCAGTCCGGAACCGAGCTGCTGCTACGGTCGCAGGCTCGAATCCTGCATCGGGCATAGATGTGTGTCATGTCCTTAGGTTAGTTAGGTTTAAGTAGTTCTAAGTTCTAGGAGACTGATGACCTCAGAAGTTAAGCCCCATAGTGCTCGTCGGCGGCCTTAGAGCTGTAGCAGCAAGGATGTGGGCATTCTGTCCGCCCTGGCCCCAGCTCCTTACGCTCAGTGACAGTCTTCTCCTTAGCTTGACTTTGTGCTTATTCCCAAGCCTCGCTAAGACTATAGCTGAAGTCCCAGTTGATAAGACTACCATCATGTGCAATGGATTCTCTAACGCCGCTGTCCCAGTATTTCGACGTTAGTGCAACAATCGTGTTGCATTCATATTCCATCGCGTGATTCTGGGGTAAAAAGTGCTCCGCGATCGCCGACTTCTTTGGACATTTACGTCGAGCATGCCGCTAGTATTCTTGGCAGCAATTTTCGATCGCCAAGCCGTTTTCTATCCTAAGTTTATTTATCTCCATTAGTACGAAAGGACCATGCGGATAAACGCACAGTTTCTTGAATGTGTGATTTTCCACATTGGCACGAACTTTGATATAACACAGTCATCCGTAAACCGAGCTCGTCTTTGGTGCCCATGTGTTATTGGGCAAGCAAGAGACAGCGAAGTCTAGTGCTTACAAAACGACCCGTGTGGTTGGAAGGGAATGTAATTCGTCCATGCACCTATGTAGGAGTGTTCGTCAGTACACCTGTTGATGGTCAGATGTCTACTCGCCGAAAAATTGTGACCGCCGGATACTACAAATCGGCAGTACATCTGTGGAACTGTCGGATAAATTCTTAAATTCCTATTTTACAATTTTTTTGCACTTTCCCATTTCAAACTATGCTCACCTAATGTCATGCAGTTTTCAGTAGAACCCATGCATAAGAAATAAAAGTTGACCGATTGTATTATAGAAAAGGTAATAGCGAATTAGTTTTTCTAAAAAAAATTCCGGCTTACTGTGAGCTAGATACTGTCCTACTGTATGGCTACGAAGACACCATTGCTTTTTATTCTACAATGGCAACACGCTGTTGGTAATGACTCCTAAGAAAACAGTGTACCCATACGATTCCCTACTGTAGGAAACTTTTAGGTGCCTCGTCAGAAAACTGCAACTTCTCCGTCGCAGTAACTTTACCATCTAAGTTCTTCAGTGGAAGGAAATATTCTTTCTACCACACACTAACAACTTCTTTAGTAAATCTGATAATGTTCTGAAAACGATCCATTGACTTCTGAAAACGATCCATTGACGTTCATGACTCTAAGTCCTTTATAGTCACAATAATTGGCTTGGAACGGATATGGCATAGAAGTTCCTTTCTAACTATTGCAGACCGCAGCTGTAAACAATACTAAGCGACAAGCTGGAGTTTTTGAGAAACAGCGCAATAACGTTTGAATAAAATCAGATAAATAAGATATTTCTCAAGCCATCCACTGCGATTTTTTAATTAAGGTAAGTCATTGTTTTCAAGTATTTCTAGAATAATCGTAAATTATATTCAAAATTTTATTCTCAATAATTCGTCAGTGGATACTTAACAGTGCTTACTTTCTGAGTGTACTTAACATTGGGCAGTATTGACCTACCGCTGCTTACTTGTTGGGTTGGGTGGTTGGTTTGTTGGGGGAAGAAGACCAGACAGCGAGGTCATCGGTCTCATCAGATTAGGGAAGGACGGGGAAGGAAGTCGGCCGTGCCCTTTGAAACCAACCATCCCGGCATTTGCCTGGAGCGATTTAGGGAAATCACGGAAAACCTAAATCAAGATGGCCGGACGCGAGATTGAACCGTCGTCCTCCCGAATGCGAGTCCAGTGTCTACCACTCCGCCACCTCTCTCGGTTTACTTGTTGGGCTAGTTGACGAAAGGTAACTGTGAAAAATCTCAAAAACACAAATTTAAAAGTCCGAATTGTTTCAGTTTTCTTAACACTAAGATTTGCATTACCAATTTTTGCAATAATGAAGTATAACAAGCTGAAAAACTGATTATGATTCAGCAAAATACAATGTTAATTTTATTGTCTCCTCACTTCAACAGATAAACGATGTTGAAGTTGGCCCTTAATATTTTTGCCATTACAGTGTCACGTAAATTCACTTAAACAATTGTACGGCACACAACTTACATTCTTAAATAATTAATCACATTTACCTGACTAACAACAACGTTTGAAGTGTGAAGTGCATTTTCGTTGAGGAACGTATTCAGGATCTTTATCTGTGTAGTAGTTACTCACATCATTCCACATCGTCATTTAGAAGCATTTTCTTGGCACGAACACTACACGTATTACTACTCCTGGCAGCCAGCAGTTTGGCACTTAGTGCTGTTTACATGTACACATCCAGACAAAGTTGCATTTAGTGAGAATCGGAAATTAGAGACAGAGCTACCGTTTCTCGATTTATCGTGAAATACCAACCAAAATCACTATTGCACATCCTGTACCATGTTTACACTCACTAGAGCCGTTTCTCATCGACTATCACTTACGACTGTATAGGCCTGCAACAGTCTTTCTGGGATCGCTATGGTCACAGCTGAAGTATATTAGAAACGTTGAATGGTAAATTACTGTCGGCATAGTTCAGTGAAGTTCACCAAACTGCAAAACCAATCTAGTTCTGTTTCTTACGGGAAGCGCCACAGAATACAGTTAATGGATACTCAGACTATGTTACTTGACTGGCGCTACAATGTTCAAAAATCAAGGTCGCTTATTGCTATACAACTGCTCCTATACAACCGAGATAAGATTGTGGAGAGAGATGGAGACTGCGTGAAGTCATGGGCGCGTCCGACGTAGGAACAACCCTGCTCTGAACAGCTAGTGACAGCAGCTTCCTCTGGTAACTGTATCCCTTCTGATTACTGAAATTCATCATCGCCTTCTCATTTGGGGCACTGCAGTGGCAAAACAATCTTCCGCTGGGATGAGACCTTCGACCCATTGTAAATTATTATCCTATTACAAAAAAAGATGTAACACGAATGACTGTCTGCTCTGAAATGATCATTTAATTTATGGGAAAAATACTTATCTTCTACAATAGCTAAAAGTCACACCAAATGACTGAATTATAGAATGTACTGCATATTACAGTTTTGAAATTGTATACCAGAACTAAGAAGTAATTTCATATAGCATTTATTTTTACCAAAACCAACCTGTCGATATAGAAAATAAAGAAAAATCTGAATAATGAAATCGTATTTCATGAAAAATCACAGGTTACTGCTAACTTTTGACTTACAACTAGTCATTTTTGCTGCTCATAAAATACGTCGACTAACATGCAATAACTCCAGAAATATTCTCTTAAACTTTTCGAATATTTGCCAAGTGCACTAAAATGTAGCGATTGCTTACTACATGGCCTCTCTTTGGACAGAATTATTAGCCAATAAAGACAAAAAATTGAAAATGCAATATTTGTGTTACTTAAGGTTTATATTAATTACATTTTGATAAAAGTACATATTAGGCATGTTTATATAACATATTTTGTAATTTTACATACTTGTTACAGTAGAAATTTAAAGATGCAGATGAATTAAGTGTTAGCTTCAAAACAATTACAGCAGTACTTTCCTTACATATGAAAATAAACGAGAATTCGTTACTTTTGATTTTTATAGTCATTCTTTCTGAAAGCCAAGAAAAAGAGTTAATTCCAATTATACTTTCCTGACATATGAAACTAGAAAAGAATTCGTTACTTTTTATGTTTACAGTTCTCATTCTTTTCGGAAGCCGATAAGAAAGTTCATTCTTTGTCGACATTAAAATGAGCAGTACACTTTCCGCAAACGATTCATGAACGCTCTTTACAGTTCGGCATTTTGCATCTCTCTCACGTCTCTAGCACAGCTAACCAACGGTCAGCGCCGTCCTGGTGAACAACCTAATTCTAAAAGTTGCAGAAAAAGTATACAAGCTGTTGTCTTTGAAGACCACTAATGAAGAAAGACTTCTAATTAACGCTTGAGTACAAATCCAGAGGTAAAAGCTAAAACTTAGCATTTTCGGAACTTTCATATTATCCTTCAATTTGTACATATTTCATAAAGATGGCCACGCAGCATCGTTCTTGTGTAATCCAAGCTACGGAACAGCTGACAGGTTTTGGAACCGTTGCATATACACACATCAAAAAAAGTTTCTCATCGCCCCGGTTCTCAGAACTCCTGAAGATGGACATTGACTGTGGATATTTTATCACAGACACAGTCCCTTTGACTGTTCAGAGATGTCACCAAACCCGCCCAAAGGTGTAAACAGTCATGCATGAGTAACGCCTATTACACGGAGGGGGTCCGACAGCCGATCAGTTCCAGTCATTCCACCAGGAAGGAGGTGCACGGATCGTTCAACCGTACCTAGACGGTGCATACCGCGTTTCGATTGCGTCCGCATTGTTACTCTGTGCCAGGAAGGGCTCTCAACAAGGGAAGTGTCCAGGCGTCTCTGAGTGAACCAAAGCGATGTTGTTCGGACAGAGAGGAGATACAGAGATACAGGAACAGTGGATGACATACCTCGCTCAGGCCTCACAAGGGCTACCACTGCAGTGGATGACCAATACCTACGGATTATGGCTTGGAGGAACCCTGACAGCAACGCCATCCTGTTCAAAAATGCTTTTTGTGCAGCCGCAGGACGTCGTGTTACGACTCAAACAGTGCACAATGGGCTGCTTGATGTGCAGCTTCACTCCCGACGTCCTTGGCGAGGTCTGTCTTTGCAGCCACGACACCATGCAGCGCGGTGCAGATGGGCCCAACAACATGCCGAATGGACCTCTCAAGATTGGCATCAGGTTCTCTTCACCGATGAGTGTCGCATATGACTTCAACCAGACAATCGTAGAAGACGTGTTTGGAGGCAACCCGGTCTGGCTGAACGCCTTAGACACACTGTCCAGCGAGTCCAGCAAGGTGGAAGTTCCCTTTTGGGGTGGCATGATGTGGGGCCGACGTACGCCGCCGGTGGTCACGGAAGGCGCCGTAACGGCTGTACGATACGTGAATACCATCCTCCGATAGTGCAACCATATCGGCTGCATATTGGCGGGGCATTCGTCTTCATGAACGACAATTCGCGTTCCCATCGTGCACATCTTGTGGATGACTTCTTTCAGGATAACGACATCGCTCGCATACATGTTCTCCAGAAGTGAACTCTATCGAACGTGCCTGGGATGGATTGAAAAGGGCTGTTTATGGACGACGTGACCCACGAAACACTATGAGGGATCCACGCCGAATCGCCGTTGAGGAATGGAACAATCTGGACCAACAGTGCCTTGATGAACTTGTAGATGGTATGCCACGACGAATACATGCCTGCATCGATGCCAGGGAACGTTCTACTGGGTATTAGAGGTACTGATATGTACAGCATTCTGGACCACCACCTGTGAAGGTCTCGCTGTATGATGATACAACGTGCAATGTGTGGTTTTCATGCGGAATGAAAAAGGCGGAAATGATGTTTATGTTGATCTCTATTCCAATTTTCTGTGCAGGTTCCAGAACTCTCTGAACCGAAGTGATGCAAAAAATTTTTTTTTTATTTGTTTACTATTCTCACGTTAATACCCTTTATACAATTGCAACTAATGAGATTTTGATCCAACATGGAACTGAACAATATCCTACATGACTGTCAACCTGCAAAATTACCGTCTACAGCCTGACTTGCTCCCCATGACGTTTTCCACTATGGCGCGCGGGGTGCCAGCGCGGATAGAGGCCCCATGTCGAAGATTGGACGGTCTCTCCCACAGGAGGTTCGAGTCCTCCCTCGGGCATGGGTGTGTGTTGTTGTTCTTAGCATAAGTTAGTTTAAGTAGTGTACAAGTCTAGGTACCAATGACCTGCGCAGTTTGGTCCCTTAGGAATTCACACGCCTTTGAACATTTTCCACTACGTACTGTTTTTGTTTTGGTACTTGCGAATGCATGTTGTTGCATGACTATAGCTAACGAAGCTCTCCGGTGTTTACTCAGCGGCTTTTCATATTTTTAATGATCTGAAGATGGTCGCAGATAGCAGCTGAAACTAGTTATAGAACTTTAACTGTGATTCGAAAACTATGGTCTAGGTATTAAAAATGTTTACTTAAGAATATTTAATAAACCACATTAAGATCCTGACCGTGACATGCCTTGCGGATACGATCAACTGACAGCCCAGATAAACCAAGGGGCTACCAACACTTTCTCCTTAACGACTGTTCAGCGACCGTTGCTGCGTGTGGACCTCTGTAGCCGGCGCCTGGTTCACGCACCCATGCTGACTGCTGTTCATCTGCTACGAACCGCAACTGAACGCCCACTGAATAAGAAAGGTGACCTGTTCAGATTAATCGCGTTTTATTGATGCCCATTGTCGTGTACGGCATGAAACGTCTGAAAACAACACCCTGCAACAGTCATCGGAAGGGTCCAGCCGGAGGAGAGAGCATTGTGGTCTCGGGGATGTATGTACATGACATTCACTGGATGATTTCATCATTCTGGAATGCACAATGAATTTTAACACAAGTACGCACCTATTTTTGAGGACAATGTACACCCCTATGTGCCGTTTGTTTTTTTCTCTGTACAATGACATCTACCAGCAGGACTATGAAACATTATCGATATTACCTAGAATTGTCTTATCCAACTTCTTTGCCCGTCTTTAGTTAATGTGAGTTCTGTATAGCCATTATCTTGGATGAAACATAAATGTAAATGTTTTATTCATTATTTATGACCATTCATGTAATTTTAATTGATCTATGGATGCGATTTTAAAATTAGTGTACTGCAAAAGAATGATGTTAGAACTTTTATTTGTAGTACAGATTCATGCTTACGGAAAGTAGGTTTGTAATTATGTAAAACTTGGAGGGAAGTTTCTCCGCAACGAAACTTCCTAGACGGGGATAGAAAAGATGGGTCTAGAGGTCGAAAAGCAAGGCCCCTTTGTGGCAAGAAGCAGTCGGTGGTTTGTATGAAAGTTCTCGCATCTTGTGAACTAAACGAGGCAAGAAGAACTCCAAGATTATGTAACATAGCCTCTTATGTGGACGTAATTTGGCTTATTATTCATGGCATACTTCGGTTAGCTCTGTACTTCGAAAATCTGATTCCAAGAGGAGAATCTGCAGAGCTTGTTGCACAGGAAGAGCCATGGATACTTCGTCTGCCTTTTTTGAATGCCCACAGGAGATCGACAGTGCCACCATCTTCACCTCATGTTATCAGTTGAGTATTGCATGGACAAGATAGGCAATTTCTTTTTCGGTAATAAGGTTTTATTATGTACACATAGTGTTAAGCAAACGTATTTTATTCTTAGTCGTTTAGCTAGACAGCGTCGTATCCCAAGTGCTACGATATTACCGAGTATCCCATGAGCTGAAACGTCATTTCAGCATATTATTACTACAGTTAATAAGTTTTCTGAAATAGTTAAGAGCATAATCATTCAGTGGCCCTGATGCTGGAGATATTTCACGTAATTTTCTTAAAAGAATAGTTAAAGATTCACCAAAGTCCACTTATGAAGAGAGGGTATAAAGAATTCAGTTTAAAGATTCTTCTTATTGAAACCTCACTACAGTATTACAGTTACTTGCAAATACTGTGTTGATTCGTCATAGTTACCGGCTAGTAGATTTGAAGGGCCAGAATAAGGATTAATATCATTGTGCAGGGCTGGAAATCACAGATTTTATACTTTCATGTGTATATAGTTAAAGGAGTTTCTCATATTATTTTGTGACTAAAATGTTCAGCCTAGATTTGAGTCTACTGATAGATTAGTTTCTTGGTACCAGTGCCAATAGTTGAGCCAGATTTAAATTTAATATTACAATAACAGTACCCAAAAAAACAACTTTCATTTTTGTAACTTGTGTGAACTGTTGTTGTTGTTGTGGTCTTCAGTCCTGAGACTGGTTTGATGCAGCTCTCCATGCTACTCTATCCTGTGCAAGCTTCTTCATCTCCCAGTACCTACTGCAGCCTACATCCTTCTGAATCTGCTTAGTGTATTCATCTCTTGGTCTCCCTCTATGATTTTTATCCCCCACGCTGCCCTCCAGTACTAAATTGGTGATCCCTTCATGCCTCAGAACATGTCCTACCAACCGATCCCTTCTTCTAGTCAAGTTGTGCCACAAACTCCTCTTCTCCCCAATTCTATTCAATAACTCCTCATTAGTTATGTGATCTACCCATCTAATATTCAGCATTCTTCTGTAGCACCACATTTCGAAAGCTTCTATTCTCTTCTTGTCTAAACTATTTATCGTCCATGTTTCACTTCCATACATGGCTACACTCCATACAAATACTTTCAAAATCGACTTCCTGACACTTAAATCAATATTCGATGTAAACAAATTTCTCTTCTTCAGGAACGCTTTCCTTGCCATTGCCAGTCTATATTTTATATCCCCTCTACTTCGACCATCATCAGTTATTTTTCTCCCCAAATAGCAAAACTCCTTTACTACTTTAAGTGACTCATTTCCTAATCTAATTCCCTCAGCATCACCCGACTTAATTCGACTACATTCCATTATCCTCGTTTTTCTTTTGTTGATGTTCATCTTATACCCTCCTTTCAAGACACTGTCGATTCCGTTCAACAGCTCTTCCAAGTCCTTTGCACTCTCCGACAAAATTACAATGTCATCAGCGAACCTCAAAGTTTTTATTTCTTCTCCATGGATTTTAATACCTACTCCGAATTTTTCTTTTGTTTCCCTTACTACTTGCTCAATATACAGATTGAATAGCATCGGGGATAGGCTACAACCCTGTCTCACTCCCTTCCCAACCACTGCTTACCTTTCATATCCCTCGACTCTTATAACTGCCATCTTGTTTCCGTACAAATGGTAAATAGCATTTCGCTCCCTGTATTTTACTCCCGCCACCTTCAGAATTTGAAAGAGAATATTCCAGTCAACTTTGTCAAAAGCTTTCTCTAAGTCTGTAAATGCTAGAAACGTAGGTTTACCTTTCCTTAATCTTTCTTCTAAGATAAGTCGTAGGGTCAGTATTGCCTCACGTGTTCCAACATTTCTACGAAATCCAAACTGATCTTCCCTGAGGTCGGCTTCTACCAGTTTTTCCATTCGTCTGTAAAGAATTCGCGTTAGTATTTTGCAGCTGTGACTTATTAAACTGTTCTAATGGAATGTTGTCTACTCCCGGGGCCTTGTTTCGACTTAGGTCTTTCAGTGCTCTGTCAGACTATAGTAAGCTAACAGCTACAACTATTCCAAATATTCCTCATCCAGGTACCTCATATCCCATTTGAGCTAAATAGCGTAAAGAAGTAAATGACACTTGACAACACAAATAATAATCACAAGAAATAATATAGTATTTTCCAGTAATTAAACTGCCAAGGGAAGTTAGTAGTGCCCCACCACCGGTATATCATTTACTTGTAATGATCATTAGCTTTCTAATTTAATATACAGATAGTAAGTATTATTGATATTTGTTGCAGAAACGATTAATATTCCTTCTATGTAGTTCAAGGCAAATTACCGTTACATTGCTTGATAAATTGCGCTACTGCTCGATATCTTATATGAAAAACATAAGATCAGTACTAAGTAAAATTAATCATACAATCTTTATGAACCGTCCGAGTATTTGGTACGACTTTGCATAATTAGTCTGGCGACCGGTTCCTTCTGTGTAATTGTAGTTAATTTGTTACTAATAGAACCTTCGTTTGATTCCAGTTTGTTATGCTTCTGCTTCCCTTCGTTAGAAATCTTTACAGAAACAAAAACAGTCAGATATCTTCCCATTACGCATAATCACGATGAATCAATTATCGCTACGCAGGAGTAATATTATCGGTGTGTTGTAATGTAGTAGTAGCAGATTGTGTTATGAAGTTCGTGGTTCAAAATACACCAGGACAAGTTTCCGCAATCCTCTGACCACCGACCAGACTCTCCGGATTAAAGCCAATCGAGAATCTGTGGACCATCTCAGTCTGCCTGTTCGCGCCACGCATTCTCAACTGAGGAACCTGGAGCAGCTGGCTACGACACTAGAGTCGACATGGCTCCACATTGCTTCCAGTACCTTTCAGGGCTTCATTGATTCTCTTCTTGCAAGTCTCGCAGCGGTCCGAGCTACGAAAGTTGATTATTCTGGCTTCGGCAGGTGAGCATACAGTGTAATTATGTCGGTTTTAGCAATTTTCGTACCATTTGCTTGTACGACGTATTCTAAATCGTGTTTCTACATTCTCGCCAATATTCTCGAGCAGTTGTGTATCAAGCATCGATCCAACAGCTAAATTTTCTGAACCATTGCACTTATTTAAAAATGAACGCAGCCACAAAGCCGGATATCTCTCATGTAACTACTGATGCTGCCAAAAGAAATAAAAGGATCTGATATCTTATGTACATTAAAAGCGGTAGAGCGGCATTCACTATCTCGCGTTCGTCCATCCTGTGACAATAGTGAACGCTTAAACCCATAAACACTGCTGAGTAATAGTGGCCGACAATGATGTAGTATGGTTGAAATGGCTCTGAGCACTATGGGACTTAACATCTGAGGACATCAGATCCCTAGAACGTAGAACTACTTAAACCTAACTAACCTAAGGTCATCACACACATCCATGCTCGAGGCAAGATTCGAACCTGCGACCGTAGCGGTCGCACGGTTCCATACTGTAGCGCCTAGAACCGCTCGGCCACTCCGGCCGGCAATGTTGTATACATGTGTCTGCCATTCGTGTGGCTATAGTGTTGTCGGACAACATTGTCGCGATACATTACCTGTAATATGCAACTTTTATGGTCCACGTAAACGTTTCTTGAGATTGGGAGGGCCACATTTGCTTCCCCCAGAGCGGTCTACGGTTGTATTTCCCAAGCTACTGTACGATACATGAGGGTACTCATGTACCACCGTACCAGGCTCACATACCTCCCCTCCCATTTTCTCATTAATTTCACGGATGGTACTGCGAGTTCCTCTCCTTGTGGAGTCGAAATTTTCTATTTTCGGCGTCACAGTTGTAACGAGTATCTCATATTGAAGGAAGAAGCATGTTTCTCGATTCATTTTGAAACCTAAGCCGTCTCTGCTTTAATGCTTGTCATTGCAGTTCTTTGAGAACTTCACTGACTATTTCATGCTCACAGAACATATCTATATGTATTACGAAAACCTGTTGGTCGTATTTAAAGGCTCTGAGGTAGAGTGGCAGCGAAATATTCATTATCATATAATCTCAACCTATATTATAGACTTCAAATTATCAGGGCGCATTTCAGCTATATTCCATTTGATATAAATATTGAAAGTCAACATTTTTGAACATATTTTTTGAATAGGTAGTAGTCAGTAGGACGGCTGCACCTTGAAATCCCGGTTAGCAGCTCCATGGAACAGAGATGTAGGGGGCGTGTCTTTCACAGACTACAGCTCCTACGGGCCTGCCGAAGGTTCACTTCATTCTGACGTAGGGTGTTGTAACAACGTGCACACAATTTTCACTGCTGCTTACAACGAAAGGAAATCAACAAAGCAGCTGAAGCTTCGCTAACGAATATGAAACTCTCTCTAATCCTTTCCTGCGTCGTTTATCCGCGTTTAATATTTAACGTTTTGATAGTGTTCAAGTTGATTTGTTTCTGGCAATCGCAAAAAAATGGTTCAAATGGCTCTGAGCACTATGCGACTTAACTTCTGAGGTCATGAGTCGCATAGAACTTAGAACTAATTAAACCTAACTAACCTAAGGACATCACACACATCCATGCCCGAGGCAGGATTCGAACCTGCGACCGTAGCGGTTGCTCGGTTCCAGACTGTAGCGCCCAGAACCGCTCGGCCACTACGGCCGGCTCTGGCAATCGCAGTTGTGTCCACAGTAGGAAAGGGATGCTTCGTTTGTGAATGTCTCGCCAGAGTGCAGTATAATACTTAAAGTAAGTGTCACCACCTAGCAGGATTTTCACGTATGATTAGAGAAAATGAGGGTGGGAGAAACGTGCCGTTACTTTCAGTTACTAAGAATTTCCTTTCTTGCTAGCAGTGTTTGCGGGATAATGTGCGTTATTAGCAAGTTTCTTTCTGTAAATTTACAGGTGCCTGAGTTCTCTGAATTTAACAAAAAAAAGGAAAACTGAGTGAACGGATTAACAAAGAACCTAAACGGGTGTGCCGGCCGGGGTGGTCGAGCGGTTCTAGGCGCTACATTCTGGAACCGCGCGACCGCTACGGTCGCAGGTTCGAATCCTACCTCGGGCATGGATGTGTGTGATGTCCTTAGGTTAGTTAGGTTTAAGTAGTTCTAAGTTCTAGGGGACTGATGACCTCAGAAGTTAAGTCCCATAGTGCTCAGAGCCATTTGAGCCTAAACGGGTGTCATCGGACGTCCGCCCCGAACAAATTCCACGAACAATATAGAACAAACTGAGATCAATCAAAAAAAAAAAAAAAAAAAGTGGTGAGCGCAAGAGAATGTCAATCCTAAGGGCTCGGGTTCGATTCCCGGCTGGGTCGGAGATTTTCTCCGCTCGGAGACTGGGTGATGTGTTGTCCTAATCATCATTATTTCATCCCCATCGACGCGCAAGTCGCCGAAGTGGCGTCAAATCGAAAGACTTGCTCCGGGCGAACGGTCTATCCGACGGGAGGCCCTAGTCACACGACGTTTACATTTTAGTAAATGAGTCAAGTTCGGAATTGAAAAAATGAAAAACAACAAAGTCAACTTACACATTAAAGTTCTCTCCAAATCGAGTAATTTTTCGTACGGTTTGTTGTGATAAGTGTGTGGAAATGTGACACCGGCTGATAAACAGGCTACCTGCAGATGTTATATTGGAGTCAGTTTTTGGTCTTATTCTGTAAACTTTTTACAGAGCCACGCAACATACACTCCTGGAAACTGAAATAAGAACACCGTGAATTCATTGTCCCAGGAAGGGGAAACTTTATTGACACATTCCTGGGGTCAGATACATCACATGATCACACTGACAGAACCACAGGCACATAGACACAGGCAACAGAGCATGCACAATGTCGGCACTAGTACAGTGTATATCCACCTTTCGCAGCAATGCAGGCTGCTATTCTCCCATGGAGACGATCGTAGAGATGCTGGATGTAGTCCTGTGGAACGGCTTGCCATGCCATTTCCACCTGGCGCCTCAGTTGGACCAGCGTTCGTGCTGGACGTGCAGACCGCGTGAGACGACGCTTCATCCAGTCGCAAACATGCTCAATGGGGGACAGATCCGGAGATCTTGCTGGCCAGGGTAGTTGACTTACACCTTCTAGAGCACGTTCGGTGGCACGGGATACATGCGGACGTGCACTGTCCTGTTGGAACAGCAAGTTCCCTTGCCGGTCTAGGAATGGTAGAACGATGGGTTCGATGACGGTTTGGATGTACCGTGCACTATTCAGTGTCCCCTCGACGATCACCAGTGGTGTACGGCCAGTGTAGGAGATCGCTCCCCACACCATGATGCCGGGTGTTGGCCCTGTGTGCCTCGGTCGTATGCAGTCCTGATTGTGGCGCTCACCTGCACGGCGCCAAACACGCATACGACCATCATTGGCACCAAGGCAGAAGCGACTCTCATCGCTGAAGACGACACGTCTCCATTCGTCCCTCCATTCACGCCTGTAGCGACACCACTGGAGGCGGGCTGCACGATGTTGGGGCGTGAGCGGAAGACGGCCTAACGGTGTGCGGGACCGTAGCCCAGCTTCATGGAGACGGTTGCGAATGGTCCTTGCCGATACCCCAGGAGCAACAGTGTCCCTAATTTGCTGGGAAGTGGCGGTGCGGTCCCCTACGGCACTGCGTAGGATCCTACGGTCTTGGCGTGCATCCGTGCGTCGCTGCGGTCCGGTCCCAGGTCGACGGGCACGTGCACCTTCCGCCGACCACTGGCGACAACATCGATGTACTGTGGAGACCTCACGCCCCACGTGTTGAGCAATTCGGCGGTACGTCCACCCGGCCTCCCGCATGCCCACTATACGCCCTCGCTCAAAGTCCGTCAACTGCACATACGGTTCACGTCCACGCTGTCGCGGCATGCTACCAGTGTTAAAGACTGCGATGGAGCTCCGTATGCCGCGGCAAACTGGCTGACACTGACGGCGGCGGTGCACAAATGCTGCGCAGCTAGCGCCATTCGACGGCCAACACCGCGGTTCCTGGTGTGTCCGCTGTGCCGTGCGTGTGACCATTGCTTGTACAGCCCTCTCGCAGTGTCCGGAGCAACTATGGTGGGTCTGACACACCGGTGTCAATGTGTTCTTTTCTCCATTTCCAGGAGTGTAGTTCCGATTGGTATAACCGACAGAAGAGCTACAATGAAAACCGTGGCCCGCTTACGATCGTGCATCTCTTGCCCCTGTTACATTTCTCAAGTATATTTCCCATCTGGATTAGCAACAGCAAACAGTTTCCAAATAAAAAGGCTATGTCTGTTAGAGGTACTGTTTTCTCGATTGATCTGTGTTCAGTTTTTCAAGGCCTATCCAGTGTGCCAACTTAAAACTAAATCTGAGGGGGGTGCGATGGGGAGGTTCCCTTGTTAGCAGGGGTTAGATAGGTTCGTGGTCACAAATTTTCTCTAGCGCGAAATGTGTCAATTTAAAAATAGATTCCTACTACAGAGATTGCCTTTTTATTTGATAATCTTCCTTCTGTCTTTCTCTTTTAACCAATATTTTCTTCTGACGAATTCTCCTCGTCGACAACGATGTACTTGTAAGTCATGTCTGCTATATAGTGACCAGTGCAATCGCAAACCTGTTCAGAAATCATGTTTACGTTAATAGTCTGCCTAAACTATATGCCTCTTCAAAACTAACTAGTGGGCCTGTGCTTGAACACGACTCGAACTGTTTGAACCGTTTGTCACACCTCTGTTAGATCTTTCAGTTGGCTTGCGATCTACTGACAATTGTTGGTACTATCACAAAGACCCGTCTTCGCGTTTTTAATCCACTATGGATGTATATGCACTCCATCGTCAGGCCACGAGTGGCCTACCGGGACCATCCGACCGCCGTGTCATCCTCAGTGGAGGATGCGGATGGGAGGAGTGTGGGGTCAGCACACCGCACTCCCGGTCGTTATGATAGTATTCTTGAGCGGAGCCGCTACTATTCGATCGAGTAGCTCCTCAATTGGCATCACGAGGCTGATTGCACGCCGAAAAATGGCAACAGCGAATGGCGGCCTGGATGGTCACACATCCAAGTGCCGACCACGCCCGACAGACAGCGCTTAACTTCAGTGATCGCACGGGAACCAGCGTATCCACTGCGGCAAGGCCATGTCCTATCCACTACGGATTTTAATAAAAAAAAAGTGAAACACGGACTGAAATATCTTGTATGGAGCAGGTCACGTTTAACATCAATAGGCTAATAAATAAATAAATGATTGCAGTCGTGAGTGTCCAGTTTTCGAAATTTAGCTCGTCCCACGACCTAGTGACATCTGAAGGTACTATCTCCAAGACCGGTTGTACGGCTGTAATTCAGTCACTTCGTTGTAAGATATTTCGTTAGTTCGATACTTAATTCTTTATCAGTTATCTTGACTGTTTAGTCTGAATGTGGCCATCTTATTGTCAAACTGATTAAAATATGGTGACGTTTTTATCTCTTATCCCTTTCAGACGATGTAGTTCCGTTTGAAGCCACATGAGATTTTCTCCTTTCGTGGCATATGCATCTGTACCCACCACTTACGTCCCCGGTAGATGCTGCACTGTAACGGCTGCAGCTTGAACAACTTCATATGTTTCCAATCTCCATTGAAACCATTCTGTACGTCTTCAATCAATGTATGTAACACTTGTTTTTCGCATTTTTCTGTCTCAATGTATGTCTAATAACGTAATAAAAAGAAGAAAATTCAAAAAAAAATTTGTTTTATTTTTCAAGGCCGAAAGGGTTACCTATTCCCATAAGGGAACAGGAGGTAAATTCCTCAATTGCTACCTACATGGTAAATCATTACCTCCTCTCATAAACAAATTATTATACTGGGTTCAGCACCAACATTTTTTGGATAACATTTACATATTTGTTATCTTTACTTAAAAATAATCATAAATGCTTATGAATCCATACATACCGGTACCGTATGAGAACTCGTACTGTAAATATATTCGCACAGAATGGGAATTGCTGTAGTGGTAGGATTTAATGTTATTTTCTCCAGTGTTTCACGAAATCATCAGATCTTAAGCAGAGTCATAGCTTACTGTTATGGCTATTTAACTGCTTCTTGCGTATCCTTTGCACTAACGCCACCCCGTTCAAATGTCACGTGATCGTTCGAACAAGGTCGGTACTTTATCGAACGCATCGGCGGAACGGTAAATCTCTAGCCCGTTCGAACGCTATTATCGTTTGCCCAGCCTTACCAACGAGTAATACACGACAAAAATGAGCATAATGAACTGTCGTAAATGGTTTATCTTTGTTGAAACGAGTTCTCCGTCACAAAAAAAATTGAAAACAGTGGTGCGTGTAATGCAGAAACGCCGGACCGTATTGTGAAAAGTACAGGCCCGAGAGAAAACGGAATGAGTTTAAATCCGAATGTGTACCGCAAAACGTGTCGACATTGTGGAAAGCAATCTACTGCTTTTATATAGTAGTCACGAGCGGCAAAGGGTGATCTGAACTGTTTGTACGAAATAGGTATACCAGAGAGAGTGTTACGCCAGTATTGCGGGCAGATATTAACCCGTGTAGAATACTTAACGACGGTATTAAAGCACTCGTGTAACTGTAATGGGATCGTCAAAACAGCTAACTCCGTTCCGGTTCGCAGCAAATAGTGTTTATAACGAATCTCGCATCGCCTCAGAGTGTAATTGCCTCAGGAGAAACGTTTACATTGGGGAACAAAATTACGTTGCGTGCCACTCAGGGTAGCTGTGGCGAAGTATTCGCCGAATACGAGCGTCGCCCCGTTTCTACGAATGCCGTGTTGTAGAAACTGAAACAAAGCAACGTCGTCGAGCAATAATCACTTAACAGCGATCTTAATAAAAAACGCAGTAAAACAGGCTGTCAGACAGTTAGTACCGTGATCTCCATGCTAGCTGGCTGTCGGACTCTATGATGGTGTCTGAGCAGCGAATTTCAGCGTTCCGGCAGATTCCTTACGACTCCATTTTCGACATATTGTAGTTGCACAAAGTTCCCGTCATTCCGTGTGTGGTTAAAGACTTTATTTATTTCTGGTGATGCACTACATGACCAGAATGCCGACATACTCCATTATAGGACTTCCGCATTACCAGAACAGTTGCTTCCTTCGTGTAAACTACGAATCTTGAGATCTCGCACGTGGGTTTCCTCTGCAAATGATAACAGAAATCGTTGCCCGTGTTGTTCTTATATTTACTGTGTGTCTGTGTGTGTGTGTGTGTGTGTGTGTGTGTGTGTGTGTGTGTGTGTGTGTGTGCGTGCATGTGTATGATGCAGCAAACTGACAAACATTCACAATGTGGTGTCACCGCCAGACACCACACTTGCTAGGTGGTAGATTAAATCGGCCGCAGTCCATTTAGTACATGTCGGACCCGCGTGTCGCCACTGTGTGATCGCAGACCTAGCGCCACCACAAGGCAGGTCTCGTGATACGAACAAGCACTCGCCCCAGTTGTACGAACGACCGAGCTAACGACTAGATGTACGAAGCCTTTCTCTCTCCTTAGCCGAGAGACAGAATAGCCTTCAGCTAAGTTAATGGCTACGAACTAGCAAGGCGCCATTAGCCTTACAGTGATTGTAATTAAAGTCTCCTGTGTATCGTCAAGAGCGATGTACCACAATGATTGATTAAAGATAAGTATTAATCCAGCTATGTACTTTTCTTCATAGCATTAATTACGTAGTCTGTTCCAGTACTTCACGCCCGTCTGCGTTAGTCTAGCGTGCATTTTCAGCCATCTCGATCTACAAGGTATTGGCCCAGCTGCCGACACATCACATGGCGACGAGTCTACAAAGGATCTTGTGTTTTACTTTGCCCTAATTTATTTGTGTCATGGCTTCGCCACATTCTCCAGATGTACTGTCCGAATTTTATCGCTTGCAGAATCAGCAGACGCAGGCGTTATTGGATGCCCTTGGACAGCTCGTCCAGGGTCAACGTGCCATTCAAACCGATGCGGCCGCCGCCGCTTCACCGGTACCGCAGCCACAACCTGCCGTTGCACCTCCATTTCGAAGTTTTGATGAAACCCACGAGACTTGGCGGGAATGGTCCCGCCAGTTTGCCTTCCACCTCGCCGCCTACAGAATTCAAGGTAATGAGCGGCAGCCGTTTTTGCTTTCTTGTGTCGGTGTGTCCACCTACCGTGTGATAGTGAAATTGTTTCCCCGACGCGACGTAGCAACTCTGTCCTACGAGGAAATTTTGTCTGCTTTAGATGCCTATTTCAAAGAAACAGTTAATGTGGTTGCAAAACGGTATACGTTTTTTCGTACAAAACGTACGGCCGGTCAAACTAATAGGGAGTGGGTAGCAACATTGCAAGGACTTACTAGGGACTGTGCCTTTGACTGTGACTGTGGTCTTTCTTATTCAGATACAATGGTACGTGATGCTATTGCACAGAACGTTTCTGATGTTCGCATACGGGAGCAAATTTTGAAACTAGTTAATCCCTCCCTTCAACAAGTGATAGACATATTGGATAGACAAGACACACTTGACTGTGCTCAGGAATCTTTTGAAACTTCGCCAGCAGTGTGTAACATTTACCGGTCCGCCGGGCGAGCTGCGCGGCCCGGTCAACTGCCCTCACGCAAACAAACGCAGCTGCCGCCGCGCTCTAAGCCACGTGTGCCGCGCCAGCCCACAAATGCAGTGAAATCATGCCCGCGGTGTGCTACTAGACATTCGCGTGAACATTGCCCGTCACGCCAAGCTATTTGCTTTTTCTGTAATAGGAAAGGACATGTTCAAAGTGTTTGCCAGAAAAAGCTCCGATCAGACAATCACAAGCATTTCAGGCCCTTTGCTTCGCGCCGGAATCGAACCAAGGACACTCAGGATCGTGGACTTTCGCCCATGGACATTCATGTAGTTAATTCCACTTCGTCCAGTGACACTTTCTCTAACAGTGACTGTGTTCGTCCCACAAAAACTGTGCGTCGACGTCGCCGGAAATCACGTCAATTAGCAAGTGATTCTGTACAAGTGTCTGTTCCAATTGCACAAAACAGTCGCTCTTGTCGTCAGCAGGACAATAAACTTTTTGTGGACTTAGACTTTGATGGCAAAGTGATACCATTCCAGCTCGATACCGGAGCTGCAGTTTCATTGCTCAATCACGACACGTACAAACAACTGGGCGCACCTCCGTTGCGTGCCGCAAGTGTTAAGTTACATACATATTCCGGACAGACAATTCCTGTGTTAGGACAGTGCACTCTTCTTGCAACATATAAAGGACAATCAAAACTTGTGTCATTTTACGTTCTTCGTTCTTCTTCTGCAGTGAACTTGTTTGGCTTAGATTTATTTCAGTTGTTTAACATGTCTATTGTAAATCAGGTGCTATCAGTGAATCAAACTGTGCCTACGGACAGTGTTTCTCGAGTATGTGAAGAATTTGCAGACATTCTTGCACCGGGCTTAGGTTGCGCTAAAAACTGTGAAGCACAATTGGAACTGCAGGTCAACGCGCACCCGAAATTTTTCAGAACGCGCAATGTTCCTCACGCATTGCGTCATGAGGTCGCAAGAACATTCCACGATTTCGAATCACAAGGTGTGAGTGGATGTGCGCAATGCCTCTTCTCTTTCAGCACCGCTTCATAGCGTACGCCGTGCAGGTGTTCCGTTTCTCTGGACGACGGAATGCGAACGCGCCTTTCGCCAGTTGAAATCGGCGTTGCTTTCTACTACTTGCCTTACGCCATTCGATCCCCAGAAACCCCTTTTGTTGATGGTGGATGCATCGGATTTCGGGATCGGTGCTGTGCTTGCGCACAAGGTTGGCTCCCATGATCGCCCTATTGCCTTTGCGTCCAAATTGCTCTCGTCTGCGCAACGCAATTATTCCCAGATAGAGAAAGAAGCTTTGGCTCTCGTGTTTGGTGTTACTAAGTTCCATGATTTCTTGTATGGTCGTCATTTTACCATCATCACAGACCACAAACCTTTGACATCGCTTTTTCATCCGACCAAGCCTGTACCTCCGCGTACAGCGCAGAAATTCATTCGCTGGTCTATTTTCCTCTCGCAGTACCGCTACGATATCTTGTATCGGTCCACTGCTAAGCACGGAAACGCCGATGCGTTGTCCCGTTTGCCGGTTGCTGAGGATAAAGCATTCGATTCTTCCGAACTTGCTTGCATGTTCATTGATTCGGAAACCGATGAAGGGGTCGAATCGTTTCCGATCGATTTTCGTCGTGTAGCTACGGCCACAGCTGCTGACCCTGTCCTTGCTACTGTTTTACGTTTTGTTGCTACGCAATGGCCTTTGTCAAAGTCTCGGATTGAGGATCCGTTGGTTCGCCGATTTTTTGCTCACAAGGAGAGACTTTTTGTTCGATGTGGTGTTTTGTTGTTGCGTTCTGATAATGATCAGTCCAGAGTCGTGGTCCCACGTTCGTTACGGTCCTCTGTTTTACGGCTTCTCCACCAAGGACATTGGGGTATAGTGCGAACGAAACAACTAGCTCGTCAGCACTGTACTTGGTTCGGAATCGATGCTGCGATTATGAATATGTGTTCTTCTTGCATGGCGTGTGCCGAACAACAATCCGCACCGCCGCGCAAAGTCTTTGCATGGCCAAAAGCCACTTCCCCTTGGCAACGCTTGCACGTTGATTTTGCTGGTCCATTCTGGAATGCTCGATGGCTGGTTCTGGTCGACGCCTTCAGTAATTTTCCTTTTGTTGTCCGGATGTCTTCCACGACGTCCTCCGCCACCATCCAAGCGTTGTCTGCTATCTTTTGCATTGAAGGTCTTCCGCAGACTATTGTTTCCGACAATGGCCCACAATTCATGTCCGCAGAATTTCAGTCATTCTGCCAGGCCAATGGTATTCAACATCTGACATCCGCGCCGTTTTCGCCTCAGTCAAACGGTGCCGCTGAACGATTGGTCCGGACTTTCAAGTCACAGATGTTGAAATTGAAAGAGTCGCATTCTCGGGAGGACGCGTTGTTGCTCTTTTTGTCCTCGTATCGCTCTCAGCCCCGAGATGGTCCCTCGCCGGCTGAGTTGCTCCATGGTCGTCCTCATCGCACCTTGATGTCTTTGCTGCATCCGCCGCATCAGGTTCCTGTGCAGCGGCAGACTCCTGCTTTTGCTCCTGGCGACGTTGTATTTTATCGCAACTATCGAGGTTCACGGCGTTGGCTCGCAGGGCGCATTCTTCGCTGCCTCGGCCGCGCAATGTATTTGGTTTTGGGGGCCTCTGGTGAGGTGCGTCGGCATTTCAATCAGCTGCGCCTCTGTCGTCGCACGGGTTCTGCCGCTCCCCGTCTGCTTTCAGCGACGGTGCCGTCCGGTCAGCGCCCTGGGGACCCATCTACTGGCTCGCCTCATCCCCAGGTGTTACCGACGATGCCTTCCATTTTGCCCCATGGCGACGCGCCGCCGCCGCAGCCGCCGCCGCAACCGCCGTCGCCTGTTCTCCCGCCGGCGCCGCCCGCATTCGACGCTTCGCTGCAGCCGCCAAGCGCCTCCCAGGGTCACGCGCCGCCGATCGCTTCCCGTGACCAACTGTCCTCCGCCATGGAACTCCCGCCCGCTCCGGACCACATGACGTCTTCGCGCGTCGGCTACCCCGACGCAATGGAGGTCGACCCTTCGGCCCCTCCTGTCTCTTTACGGGCGCATACACCGCATGTTGACGTGCACCCTGGACTAGGTTTTCAGGCGTTTCCTAGCTCCCCTCGGACCGAATGGCCGGGTGCGGGTGGCACAGCCTCGCCTGTTGTTAGGCTCCCCACCTCATCGCATACGTCAACATAGGGTCCTCCCCACGGCGGGCGGAAGCCTTATCTCACGACCGTTCGCCGATTTGCGGGGGAGGAATGTGGTGTCACTGCCAGACACCACACTTGCTAGGTGGTAGATTAAATCGGCCGCGGTCCATTTAGTACATGTCGGACCCGCGTGTCGCCACTGTGTGATCGCAGACCTAGCGCCACCACAAGGCAGGTCTCGTGATACGAACAAGCACTCGCCCCAGTTGTACGGACGACCTAGCTAGCGACTAGATGTACGAAGCCTTTCTCTCTCCTTAGCCGAGAGACAGAATAGCCTTCAGCTAAGTTAATGGCTACGAACTAGCAAGGCGCCATTAGCCTTACAGTGATTGTAATTAAAGTCTCCTGTGTATCGTCAAGAGCGATGTACCACAATGATTGATTAAAGATAAGTATTAATCCAGCTACGTACTTTTCTTCATAGCATTAATTACGTAGCCTGTTCCAGTACTTCACGCCAATCTGCGTTAGTCTAGCGTGCATTTTCAGCCATCTCGATCTACAAGGTGTTGGCCCAGCTGCCGACACATCACACAATATTACTGTCGAAATCTATTGTGCGTCAACTTCTTCTCTGATCAACATTGTCAAAACAGGTTACATGTAGTAGCCTACCCATAAACGCAGATAATCCTACTGAGAACTCGAGGTTTGATATCTTGTTGAAAGAAACACATCATCGCATTTGCGGCACGTGTCTCTATGGCATTAAGTGGCAACTTCAATCCCAGTACACAATACGTCACTCCATAAACCAACTATTTCAAATTTATTTTGCTCTGCGACGAAAAGAATGTTACCGTTCATATTTTAATACAAGTTTGTAATTAGTGATCACTTCTTTACTCCACTCTTAATAATTAAACTCACGCCAAGCGACAGGTGCACGGAGGGACACCGGCCTCCGACGACCAGACGCCTGGCGCCATCCCAGTAAAGCTCCCCTGTGCGTGGGCGGGCCGAATCGGCCCTCGACTGAAAACCTAAGCGACGTCGGCTTTTCCATCCTCGCTCATGTTAGCAGCAGGGACATTTTACTGTCAGAGGAAGCATATAATCGAAGTTAAGCGCTGTCGGGCTCTGCTAGTACTTACATGGGTGACCGGTCTGCCGAGCGCTGTTGGCAAGCGGGGTGCACTCAGCCCTTGTGAGGCAAACTGGGGAGCTACTAGATTGAGAAGTAGCGGCTCCGGTTTCGTAAACTGACATACGGCCAGGAGAGCGGTGTACTGACAACATGCCCCTCCATATCCGCATCCAGTGACGCCTGTGAGCTGAGGATGACACGGCGGCCGGTCGGTAACATTGGGCCTTCCAAGGCCCGTTCGGACGCAGTTTAGTTTTAGCAAGCGCTTAGCATGTGAGGACTTGAGGCTATAAAACTACTGAGAATCACCATCTCGCCCTCAGGTCGTGGCAGTGCTTGGTAGGATCAGTTCGCGGCAGTCCATAGTAGGCTTCATTCGCAGTCTTGCGGCAGTATACTCCACTTATCACTGCACCTGTTCGTTTCCACCGCCTTGGGAGCAACCAACTACCTTTACGCTCAGTTTTGATCGAATCGTTTAAGGTAGAATGCCCACAGCAAAGCCGAGTGTGTTTAAGAGGTTTGAGCCACGAGAGATCAGCCTCCCGGTTTAATTGATGTACAGCCGGTAGTCTCTGTCGTGCTTTCCCTGTCTGTATGCTCGCAACGTGTTTCCACTCATGGCTCTTTACCATAACTTGTGATTCAAGTCCCGCAGTTCATCTACGTTAACCTGCAACAAAACTCTTTTTAGCGATTAGAAAAGTTCTCATTAACCTTTTTCGTATCTTCTGCCTTTCCATGTAATTGTGACATGACCCACAGCAAACTTGCGCATCGCCTACATAGTCTGATATTGGGGACTGGCTCGTTACCACCTACATCGAGAATGCCTCTCATTTCAATGCGTTTATGAGAATATGTTTTTTTCTTTTAGCTGTTTGTTACTGGTCTGTAGTATTCTCCTGTTCTCTTCATTATCCAATTAATTACTATCAGCAATAGATATCGTTGCAATATGTGAAGAAGAACCCGACATCATCACGGTCCGGAGACGGACAAATCGTCAGGTGAGGATCTTCTGAACTGATTGTAGCCGCGTAGCCGCGACTGTCTCGGTTCTGCCGCTGACGAAAGCGCAGCGGGACCGACGGCAGCAGCCCGTAAACGTAAGACGGACCAACGGGAATGAAAGGACAAGCACGTCGACAGACAACCAAGGAAGACACCATTTTTTTCCCTTTTTTTTTTTTTTTTGGTCATCAGTCTACTGACTGGTTTCACTTGCAACCTACATCCTCAATTATTTGCTTGACGTATTCCAATCTCTGTCTTCCTCTAAAGTTTTTGCCCTTTACAGCTCCCTCTAGTACCATGTATTATATTTCAATTCCCAATCGGGGCGGGCTGGCAGCAGCATATGCGCAGCTCTTTAGCCGACAGACACAGAACAAACAACAGAAGACACTTAAAAATAACAAAGGTGAAAACATGGTGAACATAGATGTAAAAAAAGGGGAACATCATGGAAGACAATAGACAAAAAAGGGGCGACTGTAAAATGGAGATAAAAAACCGTAAAAAGTAGCGCACGCAAAAAAACCACACACTGGGACAATTAAAAGAACACAAGGAGCAGTATGACCAGAGCATAAAAGTGGCACACTGACGGAGGATCCGCCAGGTGCAAGGAGATGAGGGAGAAGGGAAGATAGGGAGGGGAAGAGAGGGGGGAGATGGGCGGGGGGCGTGATGAATAGGGCCTGGTGGGGATGGATGTGGGAGAGAGAGTGGCAAGGACGGGGTGCAGGATCTCAGTGCTGGGGGGGGGAGGAGGAAAATCCGCTCTGGGAGAAGGAGGGAGAGGAAAAGGGGGCCCTGGGGAGGAGGGGAACAAGGCCAGATTATAGTTGGAAGGAAGGGTAGATGTCACGGCGAAGTTCATCAGCCGGGAGGGGGAGGCGCTGGAAATTGCCCTGATGAAGGAGATGGAGGGTGTGGAACAAGACACCAAGATCAACAACAAAGTACTAAGCCACAGGGTCACAAGAGACAACCTCACGAGATCAAAACGATATCCACTCGTAATGGCCAGTAAGCACACGCAACATAAACACGATGTCTGTAAGCGATATGTCAACTGAATCAACACGAATAGCAGACTGCCTTGCTGAGTATTTTTTTTCCGTTATTGAGTTTCCATTCCCCCTAAAGGGGGCAGGCTGGCAGCAGCTTATTACGCCGCTCTTCAGCCTACAGAATTTGTTTTAAAAAGATGAAGATAATAAAAAATAATAACAGTTGGCGAAAATCGGTGACTTAAAGGTAAAATGGCAGAAAATTCTGGAGCTTAAAACATAAAACACAGGGTTGATGATGCTAATAAAATACACAGGAAGCAGAAAAATAATAGACAGACAATTAAAAACCATGGCGACTGTCTGGGTTCTGTTCACAAGAGATATAAAATGCACACCCAGCAACAGCAAGATTTCTGTTCGCAACACTGTGGAAAGACGCACAACACTGAACACTCACTTAAACACTGCACTAAAAAGTTGGCACAAATATCACATACGAAACCCGAGAGCAGACGTGCCAGGGAGTGGGGAAGGCAGAGGAGGGGAGTACAAAAGGACTCGGGGGGAGGGGGGGAGAAAGGAGATACGGAGAGGGTAGGCGGGGAGAAAACACAGGATGGAAGGGGGAAGGAAGAGGGAGCCCAGGGAAAGGATGGAGGAAAGGAGGGGGGTGAGGATCATAGGTGATAGGAGGGATAAATGGAGGGAGAGAGGGCACCATCCGGGAGGGGGAGTTGATGGAAGCAACCTTGGGAAAGGAGATGTAAGGTGAGGCCAAGGTAGGTGAGAGTGGGGGTGAGGCAGACAGGACGGGCGCAGACAGTAAGGGAGAAATCCAGGAGCCGGAAGGAGCGAGTGGTACGACCTACGATGATTGCCTGGGTCTTGGAAGGACTGATTTTCAGGAGCCACTGGTTACACCATGCAGCAAAAAGGTCAAGGTGATTCTGGAGAAGGCCCTTGCTGAGTGAGATGCAGCCGTCTAAATACACGACAGGGTATGTCGCTATTGGCAGCTGGGACCACGTGCTCTACAGTGGCGCCCTCACGTTTGGACTCGGGGCCAGGTGAGTGCGCAGCCACGGCTTACGGCGTGACTGCTGCAGCGAGGTCCATACAGTCTGGCGCGGATTCGAAACCCGCGGCGCTCAGTACCAGAGCAGGGAGGGCGGTGACACGCAGAACTCAGGTATTTCTTTCATTTTGATCCCTCCAAAGCCAAAAGAAACGACCAAGCAACAATACAAATGACAAAGAACGTGACCGTTGTGTCTAGTGGGTAGAATACTAGACACCAGTTCGGTTCTTCTGGATAGTGGGGTGGACTTTTTCTTCACTCCATTCCATTCAGGGCGGCCGCAATTTCACTCAGTTTGCTATCACGTCAGTATCAGGTGTCTTTCCCTGGAGTAAAAGTCTATACTGAAAACACTAATCTCTGCATAACTACTGCAATCCAACATGCATTTGAGGCTGCTAACTGTATGCAAATCTTAAACTCCCATTAAAACCCCCCTCCCCCAAACACACACACGTACACTTCTTTCCATTACCAACTAAGAGCCGGCAGCTGTGGCTCAGCAGTTCTAGGAACTTTAGTCCGGAACCGCGCTGCTCCTACGGTCGCAGGTTCGAATCCCGCCTCGGGCATGGATGTGTGTGATGTCCTTAGGTTAGTTAGGCATAAGTAGTTCTAAGTCTAGGGGACTGATGACTTCCGATGTTAAGTGTGGTGTCACCGCCAGACACCACACTTGCTAGGTGGTAGCCTTTAAATCGGCCGCGGTCTATTAGTATACGTCGGACCCGCGTGTCGCCACTATCAGTGATTGCAGACCGAGCGCCGCCACACGGCAGGTCTAGAGGGACTTCCTAGCACTCGCCCCAGTTGTACAGCCGACTTTGCTAGCGATGGTTCACTGACAAATTACGCTCTCATTTGCCGAGACGATAGTTAGCATAGCCTTCAGCCACGTCATTTGCTACGACCTAGCAAGGCGCCATTACCAGTTACTATTGATGCTGTAAAACATGTACCGTCAAGAGCGATGTTCACTATTGATGGATTAAAGTTAAGTATTCCACCAAGTACCACCTTTTTTCTGAAGTCTGAATTCTTTATCCTGTTCCAGACCTCACGCCAGCCTGCGTGAGCTTAAACGCGTGCCTTTCGGCTTCCTCTACCATTAGTGGGTTGGCTCTCATGCCAATCCACAACATTAAGTCCCATAGCGCTTAGAGCCATTTGAACCATTTTGAACCAAACTAAGAATTCCTTGATATCTCAGGGTATGGTATATCTATCAAGGTATGCCTTCTATTAGTCATGTTATCCCAATTTCAAAAGGCTCTTTCTTTTCTATTCTGAACTACGTATCTTCCAAATTTCACTTCCATACAAGGTTATGTTCCATAAAATATAAATTCAGAAAATATACACATAGAAAAAGCAAATTCCCAGCATAACGTAACTTCAGTGAGTTAAAGACCTGATATGAGACAAGAAAGTACCGCTAAAATGTAAGAGCGTCATCTAGGAAACCTAGTATATTCCAATTCTCACATAGAGCCAGTAGGATTGAGCTAGCTGAGATGAAGTTTTTTCGCAACATGGCCAAAAAGACACGGAAGGACCGAACTCAGAATGCGGAAATCCGAACACAGGATCAAGTTGTAAGACTAGAAGACAAAATAGCATCGCAGCGACTCAGATGGACGTACGAGAGTTGGGTTGCTAAAGCCTACCAACAGTAATTGTATGCTCTGAAACTCAGAGACAAAAGACCAAGAGGAAGATCGAGGCTCAGGTACAGTGATATGGAGAAATGTGACATCGAACGGACAGGGCACCATGGGGCAGCATCGAAGAGAGAGAGAGAGAGAAGTTGAAATACCGTACTGGTGGAGAAGCCTCTTTTGGCAAAACTCATTGAATAACGTAGGAGGACGTGGTTTGATGATATTGATGAACATACTTTCTCACGTTTAGGTTTATATCAAACATTAAGAAATTCCTCTTTTTCATAAATGCTTCTCTCGCTATTGACAGTCTGCATTTTAAATGCTCTCTAATTCTGCCGTCGTCATTTATTATGCCGTCAGATAAGCGAAATTAATCTACTACTTTGTGTCTCATTCCTTGTCTAACTCCCTCTGCATTACCTGATTCAATTCGACTACAGTCTATTGCCCTTCGCTTACTTTTGTTGATGTTCCTGATATAAGTTCTTTTTCAAGACAATGTCCATTCAGTTCAGCTGACCTTCCAAGTTCTTTTCTGTTTCTAGAAGAACTAGAATGTCATTAGCAACCTGTGTCTGAACCTCTGCTGCCTTCACTGTTGCATCGCTCGTAGCTAACAGTCGTCTTCTATTGTATTCATGATTCCTCTGAAACTAAAAAACCTTTGGGTCCAGGTCACATTTCATTGATTTCCTGCAATTTTGCTGTTCCTTCTGTTTCATATTACAGTTCATAACAAACAACGTATCGTCAGAATACCTTACTACCCTGGAAATATTTTGTAGTTAAAAATCTTGTTTCAAGATCTCTGTTTTACCATTACGCAATGCGCTCACTATCATTTTCATAATAGCTTACCCACATTCATATATTCTTATCCATTATTAAACTTGCATGTATGTAGCCCTGTACACACATTCTTCCTACCACTGCACTTCGTTATTTCCCACTATAACTTCAAGCTCTCAATTTTAATTATTAAGTTTTGTAGCCTACCTGCTCTCTTAGTGCATAACATCCACATTCTAACCTGTAGAACACCATTTGTTTTTCCTCACAATGAAATGCTCCTAATTAAACGCCTGAGAGACCCCAATTGGGGACTGTTTTATCTCCATCATATTTTACCCAACAGGATACCATCATCGTTAAGCCCTAATGTAGAGTTACAAGTGTACTAATGTGTGTGTTTCAACGTCGATCAATTCGTGGTACCACAGAAACACTTTTTTTTTATCAGCCTTCTGACTGGTTTGATGTGTTCCACCACGAATTCCTCCCCTGTGGCAAACACTTCAGCACAGAGTAGCATTTGCAGCCTACGTCTTCAGTTATTTGCTGGATGTGTTCCAATCTCTGCCTTCCTCTTTTTGCCCTTTACAGATCCCTCTAGTACCATGGAAGTCATTCCCTGATTTCTTTGATTTCTTAACAGATGTTTAATCATCCTCTCTCTATTTCCTTCCTGTTTTCCACGTATTCCTTTCCTTTCCGATTCTGCCCAGAACCTCCTCATTCCTTACCTTACCAGTACACCTAAATTTCAACATTCGTCTGTAGCATCACATCTCAATTGCTTCGATTTTCTTCTGTTCGGATTTTCCCACAATCCATGTTTCACTACCATATAATGCTGTGCTCCAAACGTACATTCTCACAAATTTCTTCCTGAAATTAAGGCCTATGTTTGATACTAGTTGACTTCTCTTGGTCAGAAATGCTTTTTTTGTCATAGCTAGTCTGCTTTTGGTGTTCTCCTCCTCACTCCGTCCGTCATTGGTTATTAACTTTCTCGTTGTTATCATTTTTGTTACTTCTCATTACTTTCGTCTTTTCCAGTTTACTCTTAAAATATATTACCTACTCATTAGACTATTTATTCCATTCGTAAGATCATGTAATTATTCTTCAATTTCACTGAGGAATCTTATCATTGATATTATTTCACCTTGATTTTAGTTCCACTCCTGCACCTTTCTTTTATTTCCATAACTGCTTCTTCGATGTATTGAGCAATCAGTAGTGGCAAAAGACTGCATCCCTATGTTACACGTTTTTTAATCCGAACACTTCGTTCTTGGTCTTCCACTCTAATTACTCCCTCTTGGCTCTTGTACATGTTGCTTATTATTCGTCTCTCTCTATAGGTTATCCCTACTTTCCTCAGAATTTCGAACATCTTGCACCATTTGACATTTTCAGACGCTTTTTCCAGGTTGACAAATCCTATGAACGAGTCTTGATTTTTCTTTAGTCTTGCTTCCATCATCAACAGCAACGTCAGAATCGCCTCTCTTTTTCCTGTACCTTTCCTAAAGCCAAACTGATCGTCATCTGACACATCCTCAAATTTCTTTTCCGTTCTTCTGTATATTATCCTTGTTAGCAACTTGGATCCATGAGTTCTTAAGCTGATTGTGCGATAATTCTCGCACTTACGAGCTCAGGCAGTCTTCGGAATCGTGTGGATGATTTTTTCCGGAAGTCAGATGGTATGTCGCCATACTCATACATTCTATACACCAACGAGAATAATTGTTCTGTTGCCATTCCCCTCAATGGTTTTAGAAATTCTGATTGAATGTTATCTATCCCTTCTGCCTTATTTCATCTTTAAGTCCTCCAAAGCTCTCTTAAATTCTGATTCTAATACTGGATACTCCATATCTTCTAAATCGATTCCGGTTTCTCGTTCTGTCACATCAGACAAATCTTCCCCCTGATAGAGGCCTTCAGTGTACTCTTTCCACCTATCCGCTCTCTCCTCTGTGTTTAATCGTGGAATTCCCGTTGCACTCTTAATGCTAACGTCCTTGCTTTTAATTTCACCGAAGCTTGTTTTGACTTTCCTATGAGATGAGTGAGCCCTTCCAACAATTTCTTTTTCGATTTCTCCGTATTTTTCGTGCAGACATTTCGTCTTAGTTTCCCTCCGCTTCCTGTTTATTTTATTCCTAAGTGACTTGTATTTTTATATTCGAGAATTTACCTGAACATTTTTGAACTGTCTTCTTTCGTCGATAAGCTGAAGTATTTCTTTTCATACCCTTAGTTTCGTCTCAGTTAGCTTCCTTCAACCTATTCTTTCATTTCCAGCTTCTCTGATTGCTCTTTTCAGAGATGTCGATACCTCTTCAACTGAACAGTCTACTGAGCTATTCATTATCGCTGTATCTATAGCCTCAGGTAACTTCAGCGTGTCTCTTCACTCGTTAATATTTCGGTATCCCGCTTCTTTGCCTGTTGATTCTTCCTGACTAACCTCTTAAATTGCACCCTATTCTTCATCATTACTATATTGTGGTCTGAGTCTATATCTGCTCCTAGGTATCTCTTACAATCCAGTACCTGATTTCGGAATCTCCCTCTGACCATGGTGTAATCTAACTGAAATCTTCCCGTATCTCCCGCACTTTTGCAAGTATACCTCTTCCTCTTGTGATTCTTGAACAGAACTCGCTTTTACTTACTGAAATTTATTACAGAGCTCAATTAGCCTTTCTCCTCCCTCATTTCTAGTACCAAGCCCATATTCTCCATAACCTCTTCTTCTGCTCCTTCCCCTACAACTGCATTCCTGTCCCCCATGATTATTAGACTTTCCTCTCCCCTTACATGCTGTATTACACTTTCAGTATCCTCATACACTTTCTCTGTCTCTTCACCTTCAGCTTGCACCGTCGGCGTTTATACCTGAATTACGTTATCGGTATTCGTTTGCTGTCGATTCCAATGAGAACAGCCCTATTGCTGAACTTCACTATTTCTCACTCATAACGGATCCTGCTCCCGTTAGACCATTGTCAGCTGCTGTTGATATTACCTTATAGTCATCTCACCAGAGCCGGCCGGGGTGGCCGAGTGCTTCTAGGCGCTACAGTCTGGAACCGTGGGACCGCTACGGTCGCAGGTTCGAATCCTGCCTCGAGCATGGCTGTGTGTGATATCCTTAGGTTAGTTAGGTTTAAGTAGTTCTAAGTTCTAGGGGACTGATGATGTCAGAAGTTAAGTCCCATACTGCTCAGAGCCATCTCACCAGAAAACATTGTCTTCTTTCCATTTCAGTTCACTGGCCCCCACTACATCTAGATTTAGGCTTTACATTTCTCTTTTCAGATTTTCTAGCTTCTCTACAACATTCAAGCTTCTGACACTCCACGCCCCAACTCGTAGGACGTTTATTCAGTCTTTTTCGCTTGGTCATCTCCCCCTCGGCAGTCTCCTCCCGAAGATTCGAAAGGGGGACTATTCTGGAATACAGGCCACATGTCCTGTGGGTGCTCATTATGTGTCTTTAATGCAGTGGTTTCCATTGCCTTCCGCATCCTCGTACAGTTGATTAAAGTTGGTCCTTCCGCCTTTAGGGACAGTTTCCCAACTCATAGGTATGAGAGTGCCATGAACCTCTGTCTGCTCCTCCGATACTTTTGACAGGTCCGTTGGCAGAATGAGTGTGACTTCTTACGTCTGAAGTCTTCTGCCGCCAATGCTGACTTTTATTCCAAGTTTAAATGGTGGCTCGATTTGAACATGGGCCATAGGACGTTTTGATCAGTTCTCAGACACGCAACCCCTAGACCTCAATTGCGTACCCCACTTGTGCAGGTGATGTGCAAATGTAATCATTTCATGTACTCCATATGCACTGTTGCAAGAATAAATCTTGAGTTAATCGGAAACCTCTAAAAGGGTGTACTACTTTTATTATTTTTTCCGTCAGTGTAGTTTAATAATAGTACATTGTTAACACAGAATACAGGATAACTATCTGTGAAGTCTTTGTCTTACGTTAATGTATGCGTTGATTACTCATTCATTTCGTTTTTAATAGAATTTACGGATCACGATGGATTAATTAATTAATAGCTATTTCGTTCATAAAAAGCAATTTCATTCGTGGGAACTATTGTCGAGTGAGTTTATTATTCAATTAGTACTGTTGAAAGCCAAAATAATAACAACAAAAAAATAATTTAAGACAGAAAGCTGAACATTGAGATCTACCAAGCGACGTTGTTTAAAGTAGCAGTTTGGTACTAACACCGTTTTGATTGTGTTTAAATGCTGGGTTTAGCGTCTTCTGAGGTGCAACATTGTCTTTAAGTGTGCATAAATATAAACAGGAAATATTATCACCATGGGCTCGCTAACAACAGAAAGTAACGTTTTGTAATTCAGAACCTGGAGCGTTGATGATTCAGTAGGCTATATTACAGCAATCTAAATGAGAAGGCACGACCTGTACAAAAGTGGAAAACGTTATCGGTTTCGGCCAACCTTTCGCCAGAGGAAATAGAGAATATGGTCCTACAGTGACAGCGAGGATGAAGAACTGAGTGGAGGCATAATGTCGATGGCATCCACTTACCTGGTCATAAATACAGGGTGTTACAAAAAGGTACGGCCAAACTGTCAGGAAACATTCCTCACACGCATATAAAGAAAAGATGTTATGTGGACATGTGTCCGGAAACGCTTAATTTCCATGTTAGAGCTCATTTTAGTTTCGTCAGTATGTTCTACCACCTACGCTCAGTGGAGCACGTTATCATGATTTCATACGGGATACTCTACATGTGCTGCTAGAACATGTGCCTTTACAAGTACGACACAATATGTGGTTCATGCACGATGAAGCTGCTGCACATTTCAATCGAAGTGTTCGTACGCTTCGCAACAACAGATTCGGTGACCGATGGATTGGTAGAGGCGGACCAATTCCATGGCCTCCACGCTCTCCTGACCTCAACCATCTTGACTTTCATTTATGGGGGCATTTGAAAGCTCTTGTCTACGCAGCCCCGGTACCAAATGTAGAGACTCTTCGTGCTCGTATTGTGGACGGCTGTGATACAATACGCCATTCTCCAGGGCTGCATCAGAACATCAGGGATTCCATGTGACAGAGGGTGGATGCATGTATCCTCGCTAACGGAGGACATTTTGAACATTTCCTGTAACAAAGTGTTTGAAGTCACGCTGGTAGGTTCTGTTGCAGTGTGTTTCCATTCCATGATTAATGTGATTTGAAGATAAGTAATAAAATGAGCTCTAACATGGAAAGTAAGCGTTTCCGGACACATGTCCACATAACATATTTTCTTTCTTTGTGTGTGAGGAATGTTTCCTGAAAGTTTGGTCGTACCTTTTGTAACACCCTGTATATCTCAGTTTAGTAGCAGTTCCGTTAGTGACACGTGGGTCACATCTACTATTAAATGTCAGACAGATCAGTAATTAACGTGTGTGACCATTAGTATGAGATGCCCCCAGCAACACTCTTTAATAACAGATTTAACAGTTCAGTGCGAAACAGACCGTACAGCAAGACAGTTACATCACACTCTGAATGTTGCAGCGTGGGTTCCAAGAAGACCTGCGTTTTGTTCTGTCAAGTCCCGCTCCATGGGAATACACGAAGCATCAAGAGCAGCTATTGGAGGACCAAGCATATCCCAGTCGTTTTACACTTGCAGACCGAGGGAACAGATGATGAGTTGCACAATGCTCCCCACATTTACTTATTGTCTTACTGAAACGCTGAGAAAACAGAATGGAACTCAGTACCTAGGCATTCAACACGACCATTGTGTGCGATAGCTGTTCAAACTGACCTCAACACACAGCAGTTGACATTTTGTTGTATGTAATGGCACCGCAAACCACCTGATCTGTCGTGATCTATTATTCATCTTGACAATGCAGACAGCCAGGTTGTGTTTGTCATCTCCAGAATATCACAGGTTGTAGTGGGAGACTTTGAGAACACTACGTTTCTCCACTCATCACGTCAGCGATGGTGTTTACGTGTGTCATTCCGTCCCGTTGGAAGTGACATGAGCTAAAGTTATGCCCTTTAACTAGAACCGTATTTACTGATACGCAGATCCTGCGTTTGGCATCTATTCGCAGAGAGAGCTTATTACGACGCCAACGCATCCAAGGACAAACAACACATGGCGTCATTACAATATGGGAGAAACGACAAGGGACAACAATGTTGACTGCTACACATTGAGGGCAGTCTGAACAGCAACTACTAACGTACAAAATGGTCGCCGTGGGTGCGAAGGTGCCAACAGTTACCCTTTATTCAGTTCAATCGACAGTTCAGCAAGACAACCTCTGATAGACGGGGGAGGAATGCACAAACCTTCTTCTGTTGTCCTGATCTGCTCACCAAAAATAAAGGGAGCGTGGCTCAGAAATCAACATCTCCATCAGCTGACGTCTGAATATCGGTTGCAGGCAGCTTTATAGCAAACATAAATTTTCTTTACTGCAACGTTTCCTATCGAGATATTTTAAATTATAACGATGAATTATTCTGCAATGTTTGGTTGAACGAAAAATGTTTCGTTTCAGACCTAAGGATGTCATTGAATTAAGAACTAGCATGTATGGTATTGGAGAGGATGCGAATGGTTTTCTATTTAAGAATGTCTATTCTTGTACAAAAGTTACTTAATAATTGATATATCAATTTCATAAAAATATGTCATCGGTTTTTATGGCTGTGGTACTGGAAGAAAACTGGAGTCAGATGATATGCCTCGATACTTAGTTTTTCTGTGCATACAACACATAGAATAAAAAAAGAGGTAACCTCACTTTCTTAGCTCTAAGTAAGCGCCATTTTGGAGACACTAAAATCTACAGTGCATTTTATCAGTACATCTATCGATGACTAAAGAAATTTAGTATGCTTGAGTTTCAATCGCTTACACAAATCACTTCATTCTACCTGAAACCATTTTTACCTGAAGTTAGCTTTTTGTACAGGGAAGGGGGTGAGGTATTGGGACGGCTCTGTCATCACTGTTGTATTTGCTTCAGTTTCCGTAAAAGTCTATGAGAAGCTATAGAGGGGATGAAAATCAGAAGTTGTATCGGAGCTTCGGTGATTAGGAGTGCGAGGAAAACTCCAGTATAATAATAAGTAAGATGTATATTTGTAAATGTACAATGCATAAGTTTCTTAATTTGTATCAAGAGGCAATGCAGACAGCTAGATGTATGTTGGTCCTTATATCTAAAAGACACCGAATAGCGAAGAATTTTACGTGACAAAATATTAATACGATTCTAACTACAACGATGTTCTTCCAATATTTTTAATTACAGACACTTGTTGCGTTTTTCTTTATAACGATTACCGGTCTCGTTCAAATTTCGAACATCTTCATGTATGTTAAAACCAATAAAAGATATATTGATTTTGCAACGTGCAAAAAATACCTAACACAGTCTTGGAAAAAGCTTTTAAATGGTTCAAATGGCTCTGAGCACTATGGGACGTAACTTCTGAGATCATCAGTCCCCTAGAACTTAGAACTAGTTAAACCTAACAAACCTAAGGACATCACATACACATGCCCGAGGCAGGATTCGAACCTGCGACAGTAGCGGTCGCGCGGTTCCAAAATGTAGCGCCTAGAACCGCTTGGGAAAAAGCTTTGTACAATGGACAGAAATAAGCTTAAATGTTCTATGATACGTTCGCAGTGAACGGCAGACTTCAAATTCCAGGATGAATTTTCACTCTGCAGCGGAGTGTGCGATGATTTGTAACTTCCTGTCAGATTAAAACTGTGTTCCGCACTCGAACCGCTAAACTTTGTCTTTCCCATGTTCGAGTCCCGCTCCGGCACAGTTTTTATCTGCCATGAAGTTCTCTGCATAGTCAGGATGGCATCAGGAGCTCAGGTCGGTATCCGAGGAGTTTTTTCTACATGTAAAATGAGAAATGTTAAGATCCAGACAAACATGGGTTTTATTGCCAAGAACTACCACTATGAGGTACAATATTTACGGAAACTGCCTATGGACGCGGAGTGAACCGTACATGGCCCAGAGAGAGGATTTAGCTCTCAGTAGGAAGGATTGGTCGACACGTCAAAGAAGCTGGCAGCCAAGAGAGCAGCCCGCTGTTGGGGCCGCTGCCTCGCCGACCTTTCCATTTCCATTTCTGGCGTATCTCAAGTGTTGGCGGGTGTGAGTCAGAAAGTAGTCGCCTCTCACTCAGCAGTACAGTGTTGGCGTCCCTAGATCAGCATAATAGCGCGTGGGAGCCGGCCACAAGTACTGCGGAGTAGTTTAAGTAACTGATCACGCCATTGCCTGAGGCTAAGTTAGAAAGATGGAAGCAAAATGCAATAATTTTTTATCATTACTACCCGTTACCATTTACAGTTACGATTCAGCTCGCATTCGGCCCCAGAGTGAAAATTCTTTCTGGAAACAATTCACCGTGCTGTGGCTAAGTAATGTCTCCGAAATATCCTTTCTCCCAGGAGTGATAGTCGCACAAGGCATACAGGAGAACTTCTGTGAAGTTTGAAAGTTAAATGAGGTACTGGTAGAAGTAAACTTCTGAGGGCGGGTTGTGAATCGTTCTTGGGTAACTTGTCTGCAGAACACCTACCAACAAAATGCAAACGTCGGAGTTTCGAATTTTGTCGGCACACAGCAAGTTTCAGCACTGAGTCTGATAAAGAGAACAGTGAGTTCTGCGCTCATAGGCAGCACACCGAGCCCGATACACGCGGCGCTCGGGGACCACAGCACAGCTACGACACCTGAGGATGGGCTTACAACAGCTCGAAACCGGTTGTGTGAAAATAAAGTAATTTACAACTGAAGCGGTATTTTCAACCCCTGTGACAATGCCCAGATGCGAATGTTCTGCCAACAGGATTGTTTGAGATAAGGAAGGATTTCATTACACTAGATGCCATAAACTTCGCAACTTTTGATAAGAAACAATTGATATTACATTTGATATTAGAAAGCAAAATGTCACAACTAACAAAAAACTACAATACATGAATTGTTATACGTGCATGAATTTAAGTTTCAACTCTGTTGCGCTCAACGGCAAATTTTATGAGGAGAACGATGGGAAACCGTCTTCCAGAGTAGTAAATTTTCAAATGTGTGTGAAATCTTACGGGACTTAACTGCTGGGACCGATGACTGTAGCAGTCTGGTCCCTTTAATCCCCACAAACAAACCAACCAACTTAACTGCTAAGGTCATCAGTCCCTAAGCTTACACATTACTTAACCTTAATTATCCACACCCGTGCCCGAGGGAGGACTCGAACCTCCGCCGGGACCAGCCGCACTGTCTCCAGAGTAGTAAGATGAAGCTTTTATCACAGATCTTTAAAACAATATCTTCGATAATTTGTCATATGACAAAGGCAAAATTAATTATTTTGAAAGATGTATCGATGACTCGTTCACAGTATAAGGATTAGTCCAATGTGAATGAGTTGATGGAAAAAATTAAATAAATCATGTATTATTTCATAAGTAATCGCCACAACTCTTAATACGTTTACTGTTGAATCATGCCTAGTCATCAAATGTGGGGTGTCTGGGAAACCTGCTTTCTAAAAATCGCTAGACAATATTCTAACAAATCGTATTAATGAGTTTTGTTACAAACGGAAAAAAAAATATAATACTTCATGTTCAACAGATGTGTCGCAAGCAAAGGGCGACAGACAAAATAAGAAATCTCTTCAGTAGAATTCCAAGTTTGAGCTACAAAGAATGTATGAGGAAAGTGATGAGCTTTGAAGCTTCTATTCAGGTCGGTAGCCTTGAAGCTTCTCGTAGAACTGGGCTGCGGCCAGTCGGACTCGGCGCTTACGTTCTCTTCGCATAGAGGCCGCTACTGTCGCGTTGTCGTCCTGGAGAGGGGTCGGTCGGCGTGCAATTAGCGTGAAATTGGCCTTCTCCGCTCCATCGTTCCTGACTGGCATGCTAGCTCTTGACTTTACGCTGTAACATTTACCCCACTGAGACGCGAGACTGTGAATACCTTCAAAGAAAAAGTTTGCGGTTGTCTACGAAACCATGATTGTAGCCAGTCGTGTATCCCTTCGTCTGAAACAAATCAGCGGGCATAACTTCAGGCTTCCAAATACAGGGTGGTCCACTGATCGCGACTGGGCCAAAATCTCACGAAATAAGCGTCAAACGAAAAAACTACAAAGAACTAAACTTGTCTAGCCTGCAGGGGGAAACCAGATGGCGCTATGGTTCGCCCGCTAGATGGCTCTGCCGTAGGTCAAACGGATATCAGCTGCGTTTTTTTAAAGTAGGAACACCCGTTTTTATTATGTTTTAGTTGGACCACTTTTTTCGTTTTGTGTTAGATGGCGCAGTAATAGTCACAAACATATGGCTCACAATTTTAGACGAACAGTTGGTAACAGGTACGTTTTTTAAATTAAAATGCAAAACGTAGGTACGTTTGAACATTTTATTTCGGTTGTTTCAATGTGATACATGTACCTTTGTGAACTTCCCATTTCTGAGAACGCATGCTGTTACAGCGTGATTACCTGTAAATTCCACATTAATGCAATAAATGATCAAAATCATGTCCGTCAACCTCAATGCATTTGGCAATAGGTGTAACGACTTTCCTCTCAACAGCGAGTAGTTCGCCTTCCGTAATGTTCGTACATGCATTGACATTGCGTTGACGCCTGTTGTCAGGCGTTGTCGGTGGATCACGATAGCAAATATCCTTCAACTTTCTCCACAGAAAGAAATCCGGGGACGTCAGATCCGGTGACCAATCCACCTGTCATGAAATATGCTATTCAATACCCCTTCAACCACCAGCGAGCTATGTGCCGGACATCCATCATGTTGGAACTACATCGCCATTCTGTCATGCAGTGAAACATCTTGTAGTAGCATCTGTAGAGCATTACGTAGGAAATCAGCATACATTGCACCATTTAGATTGCCATCTATAAAATGGGGGCCAATTATCCTTCCTCCCATAATGCCGTACCATACATTAACCCGCCAAGGTCACTGATGTTCAACTTGTTGCAGCCACCGTGGATTTTCCGTTGCCCAATAGTGCATATTATGCCGGTTTACCTTACCGCTGTTGATGCATGACGCTTCGTCACTAAATACAACGCGTGCAAAAAATCTGTCATCGTCCCGTAATTTCTCTTATGCACAGTGCACACGAAGTTCAAAAGTCGACGCCATGCAATTCCTGGTGCATAGAAATACGGTACGGGTGCAATAGATGTTGATGTAGCATTCTCAACCGACGTTTTTGAGATTCCCGATTCTCACGAAATTTTTCTGCTACTGATGTGCGGATTAGCCGCAACAGCAGCTAAAACACCTACTTGGGCATTATCATTTGTTGCAGGTCGTGGTTGACGTTTCACATGGGGCTGAACACTTTCTGTTTCCTTAAAAAACGTAACTATCCGGCGAACAGTCCGGAAACGTGGATGATATCCAGGATAGCGAGCAGCATACATACCACACGCCCGTTGGGCATTTTGATGACAATAGCCATACATCGACACGATATCGACCTTTTCCGCAATTGGTAAACGGTCCATTTTAACATGAGTAATGTATCACGAAGCAAATACCGTCCGCACTGGCGGAATGTTACGTGATACCACGTACTTACACGTTTGTGACAATTACAGCGCCATCTATCACAAAGCTAAAAAAGTGGCCCAACTAAAACGTTCATATTTCTTTACGTACTACACGAGTATGTAATAAGAAAGGGTGTTTCCTATTTTAAAAAACGCAGTTGATGTCCGTTTGACCTATGGCAGCGCCATCTAGCGGAACATCCATAGCGCCATCTGGTTTCCCCCTTCAAGCTAGACAAGTTTCGTTCTTTTTAGTTTTTTCGTTTTACGCTTATTACGTGAGATATTTGGCCCGGTCACTATCAATGGACCACCCTTTATATGGAAATCGCATGGGGAGAGATGGGGACTTACTGAAGGATGTGTAAGGACTTCCCAGTGAAACATCTGCAGTGTAGCCGAAAGAACCTTGACAACGTGTAGTAGGTGGGTGTTATCCTACAACAGATAAAAATCATGCAATTTGTCAACATTTTTGGGCATCGGTACTCAGTGGAACGCTTCGATTACCACATAACCGAACGTGGACACTGCGTACAAACTGAACGTCGCTATCAAGTCCAGACGCCCAGAAATGATGACGGACAGCACCATTCTGTTGCAGGATAACGCCCGCCCACATGTTTCGCCTGCATTGCAGAAGCTTCACTGGTAACTCCTTACATATCCGCTATTCTACCCCCATCGTTCCCCATGCGATTTCCAAATATTTAGAGCCATCAAGAAATAAATTTACGGCCATCGATTTGCATCGAATGAATAGGTGCACGCCTAGTACAATCATGTTTCCGTACACAACTGGGAACGTTTTTTCATTTAGGAGATAACCGACTTGTATTACAGTGGGATAAATGTATCAACAGGCGTGGTGATTTTTTTCTAAAATAATAAACAGTTTACGTAATTTTCTGTCCCGTTTTCATTTGTTAGACCTCATGTTTAAAGCATGGAAGCAGGACAACAAACACCTAGCAGCCAGATTTAACGAATAATATGCGAAAATCAGTTACACAGTTGAACGTGAATAACATGAAGCTATGAACTTTGTAGCCATAACCACGACTAAAAATTATGAACACGTGTTCAAAACACGGACAATCGTCGCGTTCAGGTAACATAATAACGAGAAGCCTTCAGTTAGTAACGGACCACATTTTTCTCTCGGCCAGTTTCGATTAAAAAAATGCAGAATTTGTTGTGGGACATCGTGGAATATTTCTGCGTCATCCCTTATACTTCCATGAAGTTCCAATAGGTGGTGACGCTATCCGTTGCCTTCAAAATGGCGGCTGTAATTGAGATTCTTTCCAAGTGGAGAGTTGTCATTGCGTTTCTGTTATAGGAAAATCAGACTATCGCAGATATTCATAGGCGCTTGCAGAATGTCTACGGTGGCGTGGCAGTGAGTCGTTGGGCGAGACGTCTGTCATCATCGCAACGAGGTCACGCAAACCTGTCCGATCTCCCGCGTGCTGGCTGGTCGCACAGAGCTGTAACTACTGCAGTGTTGGAACGTACGTACACTCTCATTCGATGTGATCGGCGGATCACAAACACACGCCTCGCTGCAGAACTGGATGTCTTTGTTAGTAGCGCCGACACACTGGTCCGCTAGTCGGGATACCGAGAGATGTGTGCCTTCTAGATTCCTCCCCAACTCCCGGAAGATCATAAAGAGCAACCAAGGACCATTTGTGAGCGATTACTAGCGCCTTACGAGGCAGATCGTGACAATTTTTGTTGAACTTCGTCACATAAGTTCATCACTTCGAACCGGGAACGAAACAGCAATCCACAGAGTGGCGCCACAGCGCCTCTCCTCCAAAGCAAAACTTCAAAGCCGCACCCTCAGCCGGTAATATCATAGCGACGGTCCTCTGGGACTCTGAAGGGGTTATTCTATTAACGTCCGTCCTCGTGGTGCAACGAACAACTCTAAAGTGTATAGCGATTATTACGCTCAGGAATTTGAACAAACGACTTCAGTGTTTCCGTCGCCACAAAAATGCAAATGAGTTTTTCTGCTCCATGACAACTCAAAAATACTAAACTCCTCCCGAACAGGCCATGAAGGTCCAACAATACTGACCAGCGTCATCCTTAGCTCATAGGCGTCATTGGATGCGGATACGGAGGGCATGTGGTCAGCACACCGTTCACCCTGCCGTATGTCAGTTTCCGAGGCCGAAGCCACTACCTTTCAATCAAGCAGATCCTCAGTTTCCCTCACAAGGACTGAGCGCACCCGTTTGCCAACAGCGCTCGGCAGATCGGATGGTGACCCATCCATGTGCTAGCCCAGCCCGACAGCGCTTAACTTCGATGATCTGACGGGAACCGGTGTTACCACTGCGGCAAAGCCGTTGGCCCATGACAACTCACGGAGTCACATAAGTCTGTGCACCAGGGAGCAGGCCGGCCACGGTGGCCGTGGGGTTCTAGGCGCTCCAGTCCGGAGCCGCGCTGCTGCTACGGTCGCAGGTTCGAATCCTGCCTCGCGCATGGATGTGTGTGATGTCCTTAGGTTAGTTGGGTTTAAGTAGTTCTAAGTTCTAGGGGACTGATGACCACAGCAGTTGAGTCCCATAGTGCTCAGAGCCATTTTTGAACCAGGGAGCAGGTCACAAAACGTCATTGGAACTGTTCTTTCTCATCCATCCATCTGCTGGGCCCAATAAAGGACGCACTCCACGGGATGGGAAGGTCATTGATGCAGCAAGACGTTGGCTTCGACGTCGAACAGTGGAATGGTACCATGCGACATGCAGTCGCTCCCAATGAAATGGTTTAAGGCTGTCGCATCGAACATAGATAATGATGAGAAATATGTTTTTGTAGCTAAAGGAGTGGGAAAAGACAGTCTATTGGAATCCTGGATAAAACCAACCTGCTTTCAGCCAAAAATCATATGTAACGCCCCCCGTAGAGTTCCTGCTTGTTTTAGTTGTCTGATTATGATTAATAGAATTTTAAAGCAGCCCGAATTACACAGCCTCAAACAAGTGCAAAATGCAACAGCTGAACTATACGCAACAAGAGCACGAAGTATTTAACGTTTACATGTGGAGGGAAAATAGAAATCTAGTTTCCTAAAACGGTTGGCAAAGCATTTAGAATACAATCTTCCATTAAAATGATACTACGACATAAAATCGACGACTACGCAGATAAATTCAGTATATAAAGTGAAAAAAATAAAACTAATAGATTGTGCTAATTTTTATACACGACAGACACGAAAATTTCTTACTTGCTTTAAGAAATACGAAGACATAAATAACGAAACTGTGCTCGACACGGCCGCGTGGGATTAGCCGAGCGGTCTCAGGCGCTGCAGTCATGGACTGTGCGGCTGGTCTCGGCGGAGGTTCGAGTCCTCCCTTGGGCATGGGTGTGTGTGTTTGTCCTTAGGATAATTTAGGTTAAGTAATGTGTAAGCTTAGGGACTGATGACCTTAGCAGTTAAGTCCCATAAGATTTCACACTCATTTGAACATTTTTTTTGCTCGACAGGCACACAAACCAATGAAGCACAAGACACACGAAGATAATTCATACAGTCCCAAGGAGTCACTTTCTTGATATATTGGAAAAAATTGAAATTTGCGCTTATTACTTGAAGGAGCCAACCTGCTCCATGGACAAAGCGATTTTCAGATGTGTAGCTCTGTTGAACTTTGCAAAGACATTTTATGGACGTATAGCGCCTTATAACGCTGAAACACGGTCCGGTGACAGCAGGCCGGGACGAGAGCAGCGCAACAGCGGAGTGCAACAGCACGCTGTACGTGCTGTGTTCCGTAGCTACGAAAAAAGCTCCCTGTCGAAATACTCGCAAAAGATGTAAACACAGTGAAAAAGAGTGAAAAAAATACGTCCCTCGTGTGAACTCCCGGGTTCTCTTCCTTGCTAATTTTAGTATGATACATGGCCTGTAATTTATTTTATCTTTGAAACTGTTTTGTTGTAATACAACGCCTTTGTCATCATGATATACCACACTTAGAAGACGACACCTAACATGCTTGCCCATAGTCATTTATAATGCCTGACATGGTGATGTTTGCACGTCAGTGATATGGACGTTAGACGGGACACGTAAATGTGATGGATTGCTTTGCAGCTCCAATGAGTATGGTGTACACTGCTATATTTATCGGATGTGCGTCACAGATTAGTTGTGTAAGACCAAACTTAACATGTCTTTTGTAATAGTAACAAAACCTATAATCGTTATAAAGACAGTTTTTTTTAGGTATCGTCTGAAACGAAAGACTTCCTACCAGACTGGTACGTCTCTTTTCCGTTGTTCGTTAACTATGAACCTGGTGTTACACAGTATAACAAAAACAAGCAAAGATAATTCTGTAAGAATATAAACAACAACAATTTTCGTTCGAATGTTTAGCAGCCATGACCCACAAGGACACAACAATCGTCGTAATTAATTTTCAAATAAATATGTAAATACTACGTTTCGAACATCTCAACTCAAGAAAGTCACGTTTATGGGTAACATAATAACGTCTCAAAACTACCTACTCTCTTTCTGTACGCAGAACAGTGGTTTTCGTAAGATGGTACCTATTTTGATGGGCACAAATAATAGTTTCATCCATTAAAATTTTGCTGCTTCGTATATCATTTAGCACTTTGTTGATGAATCCTTGCCTTCTATCTTATACCATGTTCTCATCGCTGCGTGTTTGGCACCACCGAAGTCTTTGATAAACTGTTTAAAAAATATCGAAATAACCAGCAACCAGTTGCATAAGACAAATTGAAGTGCTTAACTGGTTTTGGGCATTTATTGCCCTTCTTCGAAGGGTTATTATAGCTGTCGAATTATTCGCGAGTGTCAAAAATAAGATGCATAGAGCATAACTAGTTTGTTTATTTCGATATATACAGCTACAGTTGCTGAGGATGGATAAAACTTACTGATCCCAGTTAACAAAAGTTTTGACTTGTCGAAAGCTAGATTCTCTCCTCTGCCTATATGGACAGGTTTTCGTACGATCACATCCACAGGGCAATTCAAAATATTCATCCGATTTTCACTTCTGCGTGAATAAAGATACAAGCTTGAAGAGAATTTCAATAAAAGAGCGAAATTAAAAATTTACCTTTGCGTTAGTTTCGACACTTCCCTGTAACTGCGTTTCTATAAAATAGACTGTGTCAGCTATGGATAGACCGTGATGGGCTTCGGCTCTCGCATTGCCCCCACGTGTCTCCGGTATCTGCTCATATCATGGTTTGGGATTTTCTTGTGGGGATTTGTCAAAGACTCCGTGTATATGCCTCCCTTTCCAATAACACTAAGCGAACATTTTTTGAAGGTGATTGCCAACAGCTGTTAACCATTTTACGAAATTCATGACACGCAGTTGTCTGTCGTTATGTCCTTTAACAACACCACCGGCCTCGTTAATATCCGTCTTCACAGCATAAATGTTCATGTATTATCTACGTACCATATCGTCTGATTTCATGTCGTACTGCAATAAAGTTTTATATCATAATGTTGGTTATTAACCGAAATCGGCAGTAAAGGTCATGCAGTGAGACCCAGGTATAAGATGGGAATGATCATTTGAAGCAAAAATTTGATATGGATGTATACTCTATGCGGATTGGTTTTCGAGATAGGACACATTTAATGTATGCTGTTATTTACTGTATTTTCTGTACGTAATCTGGTTTACACACGCACATATGTTCAACAATCAGTAAACATTACGACATGTATTTCACGTATCTATTGAAAAACTCGTATTTTCAACTTATCCCTCTCTAATCATCGTCGTACACGTCACATTAAAGCTGTCGTACAGTTTACGATAAATGTTCGATTATCCCACCGTCAACTCTAATGCATTTATGAACTGTTAGAAGAACATGTTTTGTTGCTTCTCTGAGTGCCTCTGTATGTTCGACTAGTGAGGGCACCAGTGTCCATAATGCGACCAAGAAATTCATCCCGCATGTTAACCTTTCGTTTGACAAGCTCAAGTCTTTATCTAACCCCGTTAAGAAAATAAAAATAAAAACATGGAAAGGTCTAACGGCATAAGATATGGATATGGCTATCTTGGTGCCACAAAACAATCCACTGATTGGGGTATTAAAAAAAACTTAAAAATAAATAATTGATTCCCTCTTGAACTGCTTTCTTCTTAAAATAACCGATAGATGTCTTGAGAAGATATGTCGGTATAAAAGTAGGCTGTGGGTATAGGCAGTAGAGAAGCGGTAACAGCACAAGTGGTCGTTCAGGATAGCTCAGTGACTCCAAACGTGGACTAGACATTGCATATCACCTAATAAATCCATCTGGGACATTTCAGCCCTTCTAAGACTGTCCAATACGACTGTTTGTGGTGTGTTTTTGATGTGCAAACGTGAAGGAACAACCGAGACCAGGCAGACTTTTATGTGTTGACGGTCAGCGACCATTGAGCGCTGTGTAGCACAAAATTGGCGGGAGAAATAATTCGTCAGTTCCAAGGTGCTACCATCCGTGCGGGTAACACAATGACTGTGTGTAGAGAGTTAAAAAGAATGAAGTACAGTGGTCGAACACCTCGACATATGTCACACAAGTCTGTGGCCAATGCTAAACCTCCTGTTGGGGGTAATTAAATTTGACAGTATGGTTTTAAGATTTCAAAAGGGATGGTCAACATTACTTAGTTGGCTGCAAGAGGATAATTAATACTCATATCGTTAAATAATTCGGAATGACATATTTTATCATTAAGGGAAGTGTTTCCTGTAGCGCACGCCACAATTTATTGTATGGAATATATTTCTTACCATGAACATAGGTAGCACAATACCATACATCGTTGTTGGTAAGCAGAAATTGTACAGGACCTTTCCATGTGACGGTCAGAACAAGGAGGAGGAGACGAAAATGCAGAGTATTTTACCTCTTTACAGAATAATAGAGAATCAAAATTTAGAAAGAGAGATTTGCATTTGGCTAAAAATTACAGTGTTGACTTTAGCGAAATCTAATGATTAGCTACAAATGAGCGACGCCACCGGACAGTGGATGACTGGAATCGAGTGATTTGCAGTGTTGAATCACGCTACATCACGTTCGAATCCAATGGGAGGGCTTAGCGAATGCCCGGTGGACGTTACCAAATACTTTCTTTGGTGCCAACAGTGAAATAAGGAGAAGTTCGTCTTACGGTATGGGGATGTTTTTAGTTGTTAGGATGTGAGCCCCTTATTGCGCCGAAGATAACGCTAAATACGGAAGGACATGAACACATTCTACGTTACTGTGTACTGCGTGTAGTACACTGTGACATCAGGAAGAACTGTTGGGGGACGATGATGGTTGGCATGAGCATGGCAATTCACCATCTCACGAAGCAGCAAATGGCAGACACTGGTTTGTGTTTCCTGAAATGGACTGGCCTGCCACAAGGTTCGACCTGAATCGAATGAAACGCTTTTATGATGAATAAAGAGGTTGGCATCACTCTATACCACAGCGTTCAGGATTACTTTCTCAGGTTTCCTCTCTTGTGGAGAATGGGCTACAATTCCTCCACGTACAAACAGACCCCACATTGAAACCGTACCCAGTAGAGCTCAAGCCGTCATAAAGGCGATCGGTGGACACATCCCATATTAATGTCCACCAATATGAGTCCAGATAACTTTGAGGTGCTTGTTCCCCTAAGCACACACAAACACACACTCTTCCTCTGTCTCTTCCTTTCTCTCTTTCTCTCTCTGTGTCTATCTATCTATTTCCATCACCAATTTCTTGTTGCTGTTGCTGTAGTCTTCACTTTACAGACTGGCTTATGCATCTCTCCACGCTGATGTATAATGTCTAAGCCTTACCATATCTGCGTAACTATTGCTCGCTAACTCCATCTGAGCCTGCTTACTGTGTTCAAAACGTCTCGCTTTAAAATGTTTACCCTCACAGTTCCCTTGATTGCCAAACTAACTGTTCATTGATGGCTCAGGATATGTCCTCTCAACCTGCCCCAGATTTTTTAGTCACCGCTCATGAAGTCGAATGAGATTTTGTACCTCTTCAGCACTTACTACTAACTTATCTTCAGGCTTCTTCTATAGCACCTCATGCCAGAAGCTATTCTTTTAAACTATGCTCTGTTTCGTGACCACCGTTCATTTGCATACAACGCTACTCCAAATACATCCGGAAACAACCTCGTCACACATTCGTAATCGTTGTTATCATATTTCTGTCTTTGAATTTCCTCATTTTGAGAAAATGAGGGGCAATCTGTTTAACTGTTAAAACTATTCAACAGCCAAAATCGCAATCGCAATTTTTTTAAATAACGGGTTTCAAAAGACTATGCTGTCATCTTTAAGTCCTAAAATGTTTTGTTGTAAAAGACTTTCATTTTACGCTTGCGTGAAGTCAGCGCAAAATGAACATGCTTTACAATGAAAGACTTCAAGACCTGAAGATGACAGCGTAGTCTGTTGAAACCGGTTATCTTAAAAAAGGGTTATTTAATGCCACATTGGTTGTTGAATGGTTTCAAATATTTCTCCCTTTATTAAAAGCCTGTTTCCAATCGACAGTTTCTATTTTCTTCCCTTACATTGTCGTCAGTTTCACTGCTCAGTAGCAAAAACCGCCTTCCACATTCCGTATGTCGTTTCCTAACTCAATTTCCCTCAGCATCACCTGCCTTAATTGAATTCATAAACTTTTATTTATGTTTAAACATCTTTTGAAGATACTGCCCATTCTGTTCATCTAACCATTCGTATCAAGTCCTGTCTGTGACATAACGATTATCTCATCGCCTAGAAATTAAGTTTTTCTTATTTCTTTTCCCTGAATTTTAATTCCTTCCGTAAATTCCTCGTTTGTTTTCTTTACTGACTGCTGCGTACGCAGGTTGAATAATCTGCAGAGTAGTGTACATCCACATCTCATTCATTTTCAGTTACTTCAGTCGTCTTCGTCTCTCAAAACTTCCACTTGGTTATTGTAAACCAGATTCTATCCCTAATAGTTTTACAATTCCAAATTATATGTTATTTATATTACCTATTGTTCAACGTATGTTACATTACTTTATATAGCCTATTCTTCAACGCTGGCGCTTCGTTTAGATTCAGTACTGAGGCCAACAACTCAATTACCATGCTGTTGGCAGTAAGTCTCAATAACTTCGCCATTCATAACAGTGTTACCTCTTGCGTAGTGTCCACTAGTTATTACTCTGCTCTCCTCTCATCGGAAGTCAGTATCTTCTCTGCATTAATTTGATTTCGTTTGTCCCTTCAACATGTGATTGATCATTGTTGTCTTTCGCCACACTGTCCAAAGGAAATGATATTTCCTACAGCTCTACCCGCTACTTCGATCTTTCCTGGAACGCTATTCACAGAAACACGGAAACACTTTCAGCCGAAAGGTTTATTCATAGCATGAGCAATGACAACGATCCAGATCTGTTCCTTTCTGGTAACAGACGCAAAAGTTGACTCCTATAGCACACAATGACACAGGTTCTGGTTATCACTCCGCAGAATATGTAAAGTACTTTGGACCCATGGTGCTAGGAAGCTTGAATCGATTTCATAAACCTCACCATTTTTCTAAAACACATGCCTCTTAGCCGCATACAAACAATTTTACTATCGCCCGGTGTGCAAAACTTACGAGCGAAAGAATATTTCGCATAAGGTGTCACTGCGAAGTGCCATAGCTCAATGAAACTTGGACCTCACGTAGAAATGATTTCTGCAATGCAGAATGTAAACCAAAGACATATGTAGTGATACGAACAGAAATTACACTTTTAGTCACAGAAATCACTACGATTCACATGACGAGGGGAGGGAACACGTAAGAGCAGGATGATCCAGGGGACCATTCAGTCACAACAGTGTAATTATTCACTTTGAATGAAAGTGTCATTTCTGTTCACGACATCGCGTGTTTCTTTCACTTACTTTTGTATTCACTCCAGCAGTTCTTTTTCCGAGGTCTGACATACAGGTGCATGTAAACAGCGGCCTCGGTTTATGTGATCGCTCTAAACTTGTGGTTATAGCTTGATACCAGTGCCTACCAATTTTAATTGTATATTACAGCACTGAGGACGGTCACTAAGTGACTGAAAATCGATTTTGCTGACAATAAAACAACAAAATACGGCCAATGCTGATTTTCCTTCCAATTCTATCCACTATTTGGTCGTGGTGCACACAACACTCCATGGAGTTGCCAATCAATGACCGAGAAGACGTTGGGCTGACCACATGTCCCTCCACACCGCATTCAATGACTCTTTTGGCAGATCACGACACGGGATCGGTATGCCTCATATAGGACAAAAGCATAAAACAGCGGATTACAGTATGTAATTTTATTGCATTACGCTAAATATTCTTAGTGAACACTAAGTAGTGCAAGACATTTTTTACTGAGACCAGGTTCGTTCTATTCAGGATTTAAGTAAAGCCTATTATTCCCCACTCTTTTGGCGACAAAACCGAATTTTCAACATAATCATCGTCGAATACGAAGGGCTTAAGCCACCTTAGTGAGAGGGTTTGTGTGCCCACATGCTGCGATAGCACTCTGGTGGTCAATGTGGGAGCAACGTATTGCTGCATCAGTAACCTCCCCACCTGCACGTACTGCTAGCCCGCTGAGTGCATCCTTCATTGGGTCAAAAACATGAAAGTATGAAGGTGCGAGATGTGGGCTGTATGGTGGGTGAGGAAGAACAATCCCAATAAAGTTTCTTGAACTCCTCTCAGGTGCACGGGCTTATGTGAGGCCTTGTGTTTTCATGGAGAAGTTGCATTTTTGTGACGACGAACAGTCTCAAGTCGTTTCTTCAGTTTCCTGAGGGTAGCACAATACGCTTCAGAGTTGATCGTTCCACCATGATAGAGGACATCTGTTGTGTACATAGTTCCGCATAGTCAGCGCGTACACAACTTTCCCACTAGAGCGCGCCCCGCTAAGCACAACAGCGCAGGCGCAGCGCTCGTCCGTCTCCGCACTACGAGATGGCGCTGTCATAGAGACGGACGAAATTCTGCTTCCGCCGATCCGTGTATTAATATGTAAGGCAGCCAATGAGATTGCTGCTAACGTAGAACCTTTTCTCCTCGCGGATCACACTCGCGCAGTGATACCTGAACGCTCGAGGTATTATAACGAGTGTACAGACCTCCGATTAGTCAGTCTGCATTAGTCTGCACGAGTCTGTGCCAGTCTACATTAGTCTGTGCCAGTCTGTACGAGTTCTACATTTGTCTGTACCAGTCTATAGTCAAGTTTAAGTCTGGGCCTAATAAGATTATCATATTCCTGTACATAGCCATGAAGAGATATGTATAGACACTTTGTCAAGTATCAGAGATATGTGAGAATAAGATTAACGTACCAAGACCAAAGGAACTTCAGATCGTCAATTGTAAATAGCATCCAGAACCAGGTTAAGTTATTTTTATGCTTGTTACTATTTTAATAAATGTGTGTGAAAATTAATCAAGTTCTGTTTAAAGTTGGTCACCGTCAATCTGCTACTCTAAGCGTGCAAGTGGCATTTTTATCGTCTGACCTAACGGCAGAAGATAAACACGCCACAATAAGACCACGAGACATATTGCTGACACTCGCCTACTTCGTTAGAGCGACAAGTCAAATAATCTGATGGTGTGTTACTGAGGGTCTTACAGTACGCACACCACAACATCAAATAGAGTATCCCCTTCACATTCTCAGAAGACCGTGGCCAAGACTTTATCGGCTGAGTGTGCGGCTTTGAACTTTTGTTTCGGAGGAGAAGTAGTGTGGCGCCACTCCATGGATTGCCGTTTTCTTCCAGCTTGATATGATAAACCCGTTTCATCGCTCGTGCAGATGTTCGAGAAAAAATTGTCATGATCAGCCTCGTAACTTGCAGGCAATTCCACACAGATGGTTTTTCGTTGCTTATTTTTATTTCATGTTACATGTCTAGCTCTGTAGGACCAAATTGAGGGTCAAATCTCCATGGTCATGGAACGTGTCACTACATGAAACTACATCAAAAAAGAAGTAATAGATGAAATAAAATGTTTATGCATCCTAAAAAGACGACACGCTATAGGTTTATATAAACGCAATCAAACAGATTAATTTTTCAAGGAACTCCTCGACAGAAAAAAAATAGCGAACCATGAGGAAAGTCTCCAGTTGATATGTGGATGCTAAGATGTTTGAATACTTGTGGTAGCTTACTGAAAATTTAATACTGTACGCCTTTCTGCACAAGAGCCAAGGAGGTACGATCCAAATGCAGACTGGATTTCCGCCTAGTATTAATTGAGTGAAAGCTGCTAATTCTTGGGAATAGACTGTTATTGTTAACAAGAAATGACATTAAAGGTTTTATGCAGTCTAATGTCAGAATACACAGATTAATGAACAAGGGTCGACAAGACGTTTGCGAACTCACACCACTTATTGCTCGGACTTACCGTTTCTGAAATATATGAATGAAAATAATCAAAATACACTACTTTTCGTGTCGAACTATCACTTATTTCAGATACTGTTCTAATAGTAAAAATGGCAGCATTAAGTGTTTCAGCAAGATCCTGATCATGACGTTTCCACGACGGTTTACTATCTATGTGAACAGCTATAAATCTGAACTTTCTGTCCCACTAATCACATATCCATGCTGTGTAATTAGGACGTCATGTTTTCTTATATTGTTTGTTGGAAACTGTAAAACCTTTGATTCGATGTTAGTTCATTTCCTATACACCATGATATATATATATATATATGTATATATATATATATATATATATATATATATATATATATATATATATCGTTCATAAATTTAAAGTCGTTAACAGCAAGTCGCTGCACCTGCTTGCAAAGCTATTCCATTCTATCACTTTCAGTGCTGACACTCAGGGGTAACGATGTGCGCTACTTACGATATGCCTTCTTTGCAGTATTACAAGCGATTCTAAAATATTTCTGTTTGCTGTTAGTTTGGTGGCAAAGGACGTCGTGTGCAACGTTGACTCTGGTTCAAATACTGCAGTTCACGACATAATTTCATGGTGTGTAGGAAATGAACTAACATTGAATCACAGGTTTTACATTTTCCAACAAACAATATAACAAAACATGACGTCCTAATTACACAGCATGGATATGTGATTAGTGAGACAGAAAGATCAGATTTATAGCTGTTCAGATAGATAGTAAACTGCCGTGGAAACGGCAAGATCAGGATCTTGTTGAAACACTTAATTCTGCCATTTTTACTATTAGAACAGTATCTGAAATAAGTGATAGTTCGACACGAAAAGTAGTGTATTTTGATTATTTTCATTCATATATATATATATATATATATATATATATATATATATATATATATATATATATATATATATCGTTCATAAAACATAACAACATTGCATCTACGAAGGTAGATGATAATCTGAATGACACAAAACCGGTAGTCTTTAATGACACAGAAGAGTGCGAACAAATTAGGAAATTCAAACAAAATCAGAATCAAATTAATACGCAACACCAAAGAGAAATCCGGGAAGTACAAGATCAGCTGACACAGTAATACAAGAACTACGTATTTCAGAGGACACTCGCGCCCCAATACGGGAAGAGGGACATAGAAATACGGAACAGCCACAAAATAATAAGACAGCGCATTTCGGAAATTATGAAAGAAATTGGCTAGGTGCACCGAATTTTGAAATGGAACCGCCGAAACGACGTAACAATGACCGATATGCGACTCGCCGACATGATGATTTTGACTATAAGCTGTTCATTACTACACGTAAATTTAAAACATTTAAGAATTCTGGCAACGACATTCATCCACAAGCGTGGCTCCATCAATTCTCTCATTGTTTTCCTCCCAACTGGTCATTAGAGCACAGATTAGAATTTATGTGTGGCTATTTAGAGAAGGAACCAGCTGTAAGAATGCGATCGGTCATTCACGATTGTCACAGTGAAGGAGAATTTAATCATGCTTTCCTCTCAGCATATTGGTCTCAAGCTACACAAGACCTAGTAAAACATAGCATCATAATGATGAAACATTTCGAAAAATCTGAATTTTCCAGTCTTGTGAAATATTTTGAAGACATGTTGCACAAGAATCAGTACCTGTCAAACCCATACAGCCCCTCAGAACTCATCCGCATTTGCTTAATCAAATTACCTGAACATTTACGACATATTATTTTGGCAGGACGTTGAAAGATGACATTGAAGCTTTTCAGGGACTGTTACAAGAACTGGAAATTGACACTGACAATCGCGGAACGCGAAAACAGGAGCACAACAATTACAGGTCACATCTGTCACAATTCCGCGATGACAGAAATAATACACGACAAGGCTATTCTTACAACGTAAATCGTGACCAAAACAGACACCACCCATATGACAACCGTTGGCAGAGTAGTAATAATTACAGGGAAAGATCACCTCTCCGCGGTAATGACTATCACAGAGACAATCAGAGAAACAGACAATATGGGAACCAAAATAATTATTATCAAGGGAGACAGAATAACTTTAGACATAACAGTCCAGCACGCAGTTATGATTCTGGGAGAAATTCTCCACCACGTGACCGACAAGAAAGAAACTATGGAAACTACCGACATGACGACAGACGATATGATCGTAACGACAGACCTGAATTGCATCAGAACTGGCGGGATTCAAACAGAGCAGGGCCCTCTCGACAAGGTGAATTTGTAGAAGTTAGGTCTCCAAATCCCAATAACGACGCGCGCCGAGAAAGAGACAATAGGCAATGACTCACACCGCTGGCAGCCACAAAACGTACTTATGACACTGACGATGCAGCTGCCGTAGCTAGTAATTACGTAAAAATGGAAGACATTAGGGACATCTTACTCCAGGAACACGACGTAAAACATAACAACATTGCATATCCTGTGATTCACATTACAGTAAATGACGTAAAATTTACGGCAGTACTTGACTCTGGCAGTCCCATTTCAGTAATTAGTGAAACCGCCATTAGCAAATGCAACAAATCGAACGATTGCCCCACACTTCCGTTACGTAGGATTAAATTACAAGGTGCAATCTTTGGAAAAAGTGTAGATGTACGCCAGCAAACCAACTTAGAATTCTTTTGTCAAAGCCACAGCTTCTCTATGAACTTTCTTATTGTTCCATTATTGTCGACGGTAATTATACTGGGAGTAGACTTTTTGAATGAATACAAAGCAATCTTAAACTTTCACGATGCTGAAATAAGTTTAGAGAAAGAAGGTAAGTCAATAGCTTTGAAATTTGAAGATTGGCTCTGAAACCATGACGAGGAAATTAATCGGCTTTACCTTCTGTTAGACAACAGTTCGGAATTTTCTACGGAACTAGACTAACAATCACTCTGCAAGTACTGACAGGGATGACATTGACGGCATATTTGAAGCTAATGAGTTAATTCAGAATAAAATTCAAACAATTGAGAATTGTAATGACACTGATAGGCAGGACCTTTTTGAGATTTTACAAGCACATTCCACAGTTTTTACTCACAAAACAGGAACAATCAAGAGATTTCAATACCAATTTCGTGTTCGTGAGCATACTAAATTTTGCGTTAGACCATACGTAATTCCAGCACATTATAGGGACCGTGTTAGAACAGAAATACGAGGGCAGTTCAATAAGTAATGCAACACATTTTTTTCTCGGCCAATTTTGGTTGAAAAAACCGGAAATTTCTTGTGGAATATTTTCAAACATTCCCGCTTCGTCTCGTATAGTTTCATTGACTTCCGACAGGTGGCAGCGCTGTACGGAGCTGTTAAAATGGCGTCTGTAACGGATGTGCGTTGCAAACAACGGGCAGTGATCGAGTTTCTTTCGGCGGAAAACCAGGGCATCTCAGATATTCATAGGCGCTTGCAGAATGTCTACGGTGATCTGGCAGTGGACAAAAGCGCGGTGAGTCGTTGGGCAAAGCGTGTGTCATCATCGCCGCAAGGTCAAGCAAGACTGTCTGATCTCCCGCATGCGGGCCGGCCGTGCACAGCTGTGACTCCTGCAATGGCGGAGCGTGCGAACACACTCGTTCGAGATGATCGACGGATCACCATCAAACAACTCAGTGCTCAACTTGACATCTCTGTTGGTAGTGCTGTCACAATTGTTCACCAGTTGGGATATTCAAAGGTTTGTTCCCGCTGGGCCCCTCGTTGTCTAACCGAACACCATAAAGAGCAAAGGAGAATCATCTGTGCGGAATTGCTTGCTCGTCATGTGGCTGAGGGTGACAATTTCTTGTCAAAGATTGTTACAGGCGATGAAACATGGGATCATCACTTCGAACCTGAAACAAAACGGCAATCAATGGAGTGGGGCCACACCCACTCCCCTACCAAGAAAAAGTTTAAAGCCATACCCTCAGCCGGTAAAGTCATGATTACAGTCTTCTGGGACGCTGAAGGGGTTATTCTGTTCGATGTCCTTCCCCATGGTCAAACGATCAACTCTGAAGTGTATTGTGCTACTCTTCAGAAATTGAAGAAACGACTTCAGCATGTTCGTAGGCACAAACATCTGAACGAACTTCTCCTTCTTCATGACAACGCAAGACCTTACACAAGTCTTCGCACCCGAGAGGAGCTCACAAAACTTCAGTGGACTGTTCTTCCTCATGCACCCTACAGCCCCGATCTCGCACCGTCGGATTTCCATATGTTTGGCCCAATGAAGGACGCAATCCGTGGGAGGCACTACGCGGATGATGAAGAAGTTATTGATGCAGTAAGACGTTGGCTCCGACATCGACCAGTGGAATGGTACCGTGCAGGCATACAGGCCCTCATTTCAAGGTGGCGTAAGGCCGTAGCATTGAATGGAGATTACGTTGAAAAATAGTGTTGTGTAGCTAAAAGATTGGGGAATAACCTGGTGTATTTCAATGCTGAATAAAACAACCCCTGTTTCAGAAAAAAAATGTGTTGCATTACTTGACGAGGGCATTATTGAGCCTGCAGTAAGCTCATACAACAATCCATTACATGTTGTTGAGAAAAAAAATGGATCGATCAGGCTTGTCTTAGATTCGAGACAAATCAATACTATCATTATTCCTGAAACAGACAGGCCGCAAACGTTGGAAGAACTTCTTCAAAATTTTAACGGTGTAAAAGTGTTGTCTTCCATTGATCTTAGATCCAGCTTTTATCAGATCGAACTTCATCCAGAATGTAGAAAATACACAGCTTTCCTTTGTTTCGGGATTTGTTATCAGTTTCGGAAACTTCCTTTTGGTTTGAACATTTCTTCGGCAGCATTCATTCGTGGGCTAAATTCCATATTACCTGAGTTCTTAAAACGTCACATCACCTTATATGTGGACGATATTCTAATAGCAGAAGGTTCATGGGAACAACACAATCGCATCCTCAACAGTTTGTTACGTATTTTTGCAGAATCTGGAATTACAGTTAACTTGGAAAAGTCTGAATTCGGTAGGTCAAAGGTGAGGTTTTTGGGACATATTATTTCTTCTGGAGGCATTCAGCCGGATCCTGGAAAGTTAGAAGCAATCAGAGCCATTCCAGTTCCATCCACAAAAAAACAAGTCCGCAGTTTTCTAGGTCTCGTAAATTTTTACCGTCGTTTTCTGAATATGCAAATTCTAGTTACACCAAAACTTTGTTCTCTCACTGGAAAAATACTATTTGGAACTGGGACGGACAAGCTCAGTTGGAATTCAATTCTTGAAAGAATCGCTACTTAACGCGCCAATACTAACTCATCCAGATCTGTCAGAAGATTTCTGCCTTAGCACGGATTCTTCTAAAGTCGGTCTTGGTGCCCATTTATTTCAAGAAGCCACAGAAAATGACACTACTGTTCAGAAAACCATTGCTTTTGCTAGCCGAGTGCTAACAAAATCTGAAAAAAATTATTCCGTTACTGAATTAGAAGCTTTAGCTATCGTTTGGGCATTTAACAAACTCCGTTTCTTTCTTTCTGGTAAGCACGTAAAAGTATACAGTGATCATCGTGCATTACAATTTCTTATGTCTTCAAAATTAAATCATGACTGGTTAAAAAGTTGGGTATTGTTTCTGCAAGAATTCCACTTCACAATAGTCTACATTCCCGGCAAGGAGAACATTGTTGCAGACTCACTGTCACGCTCACCGACTGGGCTTGAGAAAAGTAACACAGAAGGCAACCTCGAGAAAAATTTCAGTATTCTTTACATTCAGAAAGTCGCCTTTGAAAACTTCATCACCACATCTTTAAAGGACATTGCTCATGAACAAGATAAAGATCCGATTTGGAAAGACATCAAAAGTAAATGGCATGAAAAGACACCCACTCAGATTCGGCATTATTATCTGGTTACAAACAACATACTCTTCAAATGCTGCACTGTTGATGACAAGCTATGGGTACTTTGCATTCCAGACGATTTTGTTAATAAGCTCATTTGGTACAGTCATTTCAGCTACGCACATTTTGGTCCACGAAAATGTTATCATATTCTTCGAACGACTTGTTATTTTAACAATATGGAAAAGAGAATTCGAAGAGTCTTGTCTATTTGTAAACTTTGTCAAAAGGCAAAACCATCTACTATCTCACATCGTGCTCCGTTGTTTCCTATTATTCCTTCTAAATTAAAAGAATTTGGTGCTGTTGATCTCTTGGGACCCCTTGTCAGAACATCGAATGGATTTTCGTACGTTCTAGTCGCTGTTGAACTTACTTCAAAATTTGTTTCTTTCACTCCGTTATGTAAAGCCACTGGACGGTCTGTATCCAACGCCTTTGTTAAAAATTTCTTACGTGAAGTTGGCCACGTTGCTAAAGTCATTTCAGATAACAGACCGCAATTCAGATCTGCTGTTTGGTCACACATGCTTCGGAATCATAAAATCAAACCTGTTTTTATTTCATTGTACTCACCACATTGTAACCCGTTTGAACGGATTATGAAAGAAATCAATAAGCTTTGCAGAATTTATTGTCACCGAAGCATCAGCATTGGGACAGATATTTACACTTATTTCAAAACGTGCTGAATGAAATGCCTCATTACTCCACTGCTTTACCACCTACTCTTGTACTGAAGAATGAAGAACCACCGAACAGAATCAGAGAGCTTGTACCTTTCCCGATTACACGTAAACTTCGACACAAAGACATAATTGACTTGGCTATTACAAATATAAAATCTGCTGCAGGCAAAAGGAGAAAACTACACGGTAAAGCAAATGCAAAGAAATTATATATTGGTCAGAAAGTTCTCATTAAAGCTCATTCATTGTCACATAAGAAGAAACACTTGAGTCACAAATTCTTTCTAGCTTACAATGGACCTTACAGAATCCGACGTATACCACATGATAATTGCGTTGAAGTTGAAACTCTGCGTACTAGGAAGAGTAAAGGTTTACACCACATTTCACATGTAAAACCGTTTATTGAAAGATAATCTGCTTTTTAACTTTGTCTTTGCCATATAACTTTTCACTTTACATTACTAGTATGCTTTGTCAGACTTAGAATCTGTTAACATGCAACAATGTTTGAAGTTAAACATCCAATCAAGAACCAAGAGAACTTATTTAAACAGAAATTACGAATACATTGTTATAGTGAACAGACGTCACAGTGTTACTGTGTGTGTACATTCTTGCTTGTTAGTTGCATGATTACGTAACGACTATAAGGCTTACATACTTAGAACATTTACCAGTACTGCTAATGAGATTTTAATGCAGCATTTTGGTTTACTTGAAAATACATTCTGGATTTAAAGTACTTTCTGTGAGATACCAGATGACACAGTGGTTAGTTTATGTGACAGCTACACGATTTTATCACGACGCTACTAATGAGTGACAATTTACAATGTTGCTTTTGCGGTGTTTCTGTTTTATATCTGCACAGTTTTTCTGAATTATTCTGGAAAGTAAAACATGTTTTAGTAGTAACTTTTGTGGTATAGATACAATGAGACAGCCTTTTCTGTAGCACAACAATACGTTACAGCACAGTACTTTCTACATCACGGCAATAAGCGTAATAACTAAGATATCTATACGCAAAGCATTTCACTTTTCTTTATCATGAGGTAAGTACATTGACTTCTGCAGAACTTAGCTTTCGAAGGACGATAACTACGACACTTCCACAGAGATTATCTTACAGCAAGACGCACAGTTTAGCGCTACAGCACACGTATTTGAGTGATTAATTTTCTACTTAAAACATTTATTTTTAAAGATATTTGAAGTACAACGATACAAAGGTTTTCCGTGATACATTTCACTCCATTGTTGTAATCTGTAACACCTGAGGGTATAAATACATTCATCCTCAGAGGGGTACACGCCTACTTTGTGTACCATGTGTTTGGCAAGCACAAGGAGCCCTAGCTAATACGGTATTTGCTTATACAACTTTACACATCGGTACCATATTTCTCTAACACAGAATTACACAGCTATCTGATCATTTAACTGAGAGAGACAAACTTTTTTACTACGGCAGTGACAGATGTTTACGTAATTACACCGTTGGATAACTTCACACTTACGAAATTGTATTTTGTCTGTACTTTGTGAACTGTTCATATTTTTTTGGATCCATTGTGATATTATGAGAGCTTTGAATGATATATTTGGTATGGGATCACGATTTTTAAAGAACGTTTGAGGCAGATGACACTTTTGACATGAGCAGAGAATTTTTTTTAGGTTTTGAAATTATTAAAAGAAGCTGCAACGATCCTGAGATGTGATTATTATTACGATGACTATGTGTATTATGCTGTTGCGGTATGTTTATGATCAATATGCTGATGCTATATGAGTTATTTGATTATGCTACGTATCTGTTATGATGAAATATTGAAGTAGTGTCGACAAATAAGGTAAGGAATAATGAGTAGTGGTTAGGGACTCTGGTTTGTGAAAAAGGTTGTTGGAAACCAAGAATCGTACTTTAAGAGTTATGAAATGTATGTAAATGCGTGAATCTATCACAATGCCGACGAAAATTTTTTGGACACTGTTATATCAATAGGATTTTGTTTCTACAGATTTGTAACGCAAATTCTTGACCTGTGAAATATTTTTATATGAGACTGTCACTGTAGCGGAAACTGCTGACGTAAATATTTCGGTAAGAATTGACCACCTTCACGTAACGCGTCGTGGGCAACCAGCTGCACGACAGATGCCTGGAAAAAAGCCATTAGTGTGTGCCTTTCAGAGGCAGAGATGGAGAAGAAAAAAAAAAGAGGCCATTAACCTCGCTATTGACATTCCTTTGTAGAAAGCATCATAAATATGACACCCTCAAACTTGAAAACATGATTACACTGTAGAGTTCTTAATTTATGATATTTGCTGAAATGAAATGATGAGAAACATTTCATGTCTATTGTCTTGCTAGTTGGAAGATTGTTTACTGCATTATGAAATGCCTTATGGCTAGCGAATGACGTTTCACGCCTTGCTTTGCCTATTTTGTTTAATATCTAGTTTCTAGCTGCACTGTAGCGTTGGTTGAAATAAAATTTAATAGATGTACTAAAATAGTTATTTTATGCCTACAGATCCAGAAAAAAAATGATCTACTTCCAAGAAAACGAGGGAACATAAATAGACATTTCCCTTCACAGGATCTGCATAAATAATTTTTTTTACAATTTGGTATCTTGTCTGCTAGAGTAAGTTCTCGTGATGCATCACCCTAGTGTTAAGATGTGACATAGGTATTAAACATGGCCATTTTTACTGTAATATTTTTTCTGCTTGAGCTTTCTCATGTTTAGATATAAGTTATTGCATTTGCTGCTGCTGTTTGCCAGGCATAATGTTACTGAATTTGACTTTGTATTACGCTGTTAAGCCAGTTTTACTACGGATTTATGTTTCTTGTTTGCTGCACAGTGCCTTATATTAGTTGTAATATTGCAATTGCTTTGCCAATTTGAATTTTTTGTCATTGATGTTCGTGTTAATTGTTTTGTGCTGCTGCATTGCCTTGTCCCTTAGTTTAGCATCTGAGCTCAGTAGATTTAAGTTAGTTTATGAGGGGGTAGACTATATAAGAAAATGTGTTGTGATGAATTTGAAGAAATGCACTGAGAGGTTATACGAGAGAAGTACAGAAAGCAGGTATAGATAGGACTTTTTGGAAATAATGAAGAACGAAGGGAGATCTCTGAGAAGTAAAGAAAGTTTTGTTTGCAAAATACTGCAGTAAAACAAACCCTGTCCTTTCCTTGTATTATCCCACTATGTGTTTATGTACCCTTGTGTATTTATGTTCTCCCTGTCTTTATATGTTTATCTGATAAGACTTATGTTGTAGAATTTTTCTAATACTCAGTTACATGAACTATGATGAGGAATACTGTTATCCTCTAATATATAGTTTGCATTAATAATATTTTATTTACTTCGTAAAGATGTTAATTAATTCTGTTCTGTTTTAATGCTCACGTGTGAAGTTGGTGTTTCAATAATTATTCTGATCTTATATGTATTTACTTATGTCATAATTCCTGTAACACTGATGTATATGTTTATTTCTATTCTCTTGTAAAGCCCCTATTACTACAAGTGTTATCTGTATTATTATGTTTTTAATGATGTATTTTGTACCTTTGTTATTGTATTCTTATGTTATAAAATTGTAATTGATACCAGTTCATCAAATTAAGTAACTTGTAAGTTACATTTCACTGCACACATTTCTGTTGGTCATAGTATATGGACAATATGTGAGAAGTAGGGACTGATAATGTTTGCACGTGTGTTAATAATTCAGCAAGGGACTGGTTAACAGCATTGCCGGTTGTAAGGACTCAACAAGAAGTTTGTGAGTGCTCAAGTGATGGTTTATGGACTTGCTATATTCTCCGCAAGAGTCTTCGATGGTGATTGTGCACCTGCACAGTCGTAACAGATGACTGCTGGCAGTCTCTACAAGGACTACAGTGGGTCTGCACGTTTGATGGCCCACCAATACCATTATCTCTACGAGGACGACAGTGGGTCTACACCTTTGATGACTCACCAATACCATAATTTATACAAGGACTGCACTGGGAATGCACCTCTGGTGGCCCACCAATACCGTAATCTCTACCAGGACTACAGTGGGTCTACTCTGTGATGACCTACCTACCAATGTTCTTCAAAACTTCGACTGACTCTGTGGTGGATTTGCTCTGTTGTGGCCCATTACCTGTCTGCATGTCAAGAGTCAGCACTGTCTTTCTGTTGGAAGGACAACACTACTTCTTCAAGACTGCATGGAAATCCACTACTTCCGTGTGCAGTTTCTTTTACTGCTCAGACATTGAGAAAAACACTGCTATTTTACTGTGATGAACGTTCAGGACTGTCTTTATGCACTGTGAGAAAATTTTAGCTTTTGACCAACATTGTATCAATAAGCGTGTGCATTTGATATCTTTGTTATTGTAATCATGAAAAATTTTATTAAATCATTATTGGCCACTGGCCAAAACAATTTGTAAATTTTTTTGTGGGGAGCATGGGGGCTATGTAAGTAGACCGTTTAGGTTTTTATATTGGCAACGCCACGTAGCGCTCTGCATGAAAATCACTGGCTGTGCTGTGTGCAGGCTGTGGCTAGTTTGCATTGTTGTCTGCCATTGTAGTGTTGGGCAGCGGCAGCTGGATGTGAACAGCGCATAGCGTTGCGCAGTTGGAGGTGAGCCGCCAGCAGTGGTGGATGTGGGGAGAGAAATGGCGGAATTTTGAAATTTGTAAGACTGGATGTCATGAACTGCTATATATATTATGACTTTTGATGACTATGAAGCTAAATACAATGTTTGTTCTCTATAAAAATCTTTCACTTGCTAACTATACCTATCAGTAGTTAGTGCTTTCCGTAGTTTGAATCTTTTATTTAGCTGGCAGTAGTGGCGCTCGCTGTATTGCAGTAGTTCGAGTAACCAAGATTTTTGCGAGGTAAGCGATTTGTGAAAGGTATAGGTTAATGTTAGGGCCATTCTTTTGTAGGGATTTTTGAAAGTAAGATTGCGTTGCGCTAAAAATATTGTGTGTCAGTTTAAGCACAGTCATGTATAATTGTTCAAAGGGGATGTTTCAATGGTGAAGGCCCTTTTCAGTGATGCGCTTCTCAAGCCGCTCTCAGAAGTTGGCTTGCGCTCCCCCCCCCCCCCCCCCCCCCCACCCCCAACATTGCTCTGTCAATTTGAACGACTTCCACACAAATTGCTCTCTTCAGTTCTACAGGTGTACATGGTTTATCGTCGTGTACACGCTACTTGAGGTAGCGCCAGAAAAAGTTGTCGCACATAGACAGGTCTGGGGAACGAGGAGGTCAACTAATGACACCATAGCGGGAAATGACGAGACCATGAAATACAGTCAGAATAGCTTCTATTGACATGTTTGCTGTGTGAGCTGTGGCCCCCTCCTGCTGAAGCCAAAGTCACAGGATAAGTGGGAAGATTTCAGCGATTACTTGTCCACAAAGTCCAGAGGTTACAACTACATTGTTCCCGTTATCGTCTTTGAAAAAGTACCTGATACATCACACCATACAGTCACCTAGGGACTATATAATGATCTCTCATGCATTAGTTTTGGATCTCCACTGACTCAGTAACGAGAGCTCTGCTGATTTACCATGCCATTCAAATGAAAATAAGCTTCTTCAGTCACAAACAAAATAAGTTTTCATTTTGCTCAAGATAGCCTCCATTTCTCGAGGAAAATTTAGCCGACGTACAATACTTCTATTGTTGCACCATGGCCATTTTATAGGGGTGAAATCCTAGATCAATGTGCAAAATACGCATTACTGAACGATTACTGAGGCGCAGTTCAGCAGAATGTCTCGTAGCAGATCGGCCAGGACTATGGTGTATGTCTTGCTGAACCCTTTCAACACCTTCTGCAGTGCGTACAGACCGAGGATCCTCTGGCGGTTTCCTATTCAATACTGTTCCTCGCAAACGATATGAATCACACCAATGTAAAATGGTTTTACTAGTGCAAACACTATCATGTTTCGCTAAATTGAAATGGCAAGGAGCTCACACTGAACTGCAACGAAAGACTCAAATATGGTTCAAATGGCTCTGAGCACTATGGGACTTCACACCTGAGGTCATCAGTCCCCTAGACTTAGAACCACTTAAACCTAACTAACCTAAGGAAATCACACACATTCATGCCCGACGCAGGATTCGAACTTGCGACCGTAGCAGCAGCGCGATTCCGGACTGAAACGCCTAGAACCACTAGGCCACAGCGGCCGGCACGAAAGACTCCTTATTACACACTAAACTATGATAAGAAAACACAAGACGTGCTACAGTGGCTCCATGGCGTCGACTAAGAAAAATGGCAGGAGATAACAATCACGTGACCACATCAGTCCCACCAAACCTGCTGCCTGAGCCTGAATACTATCTGTTCTAAAAAAGTAAGTCCATTCTGCTGCGCATCGTATAAGATGGCGGAGCGTGCAGGTATATTGTTAAATTCTGCGTTTGCATTTAGCGGGTAGAGGAATACGATATTGAGTGGAGTGGGATTTAGGTATGAAGCCAAAAGATGAAGAAGCAAAGTGTGCACAAGATGCGGTATCGACAGTGTCGTTGTCGACCACTGACGGCGCGCTGTCGCCGTCTCCGCAGCTCACGACACATTCCAACAGGCCGACAGAGCGCTGGCATGAACCATGCTCACTCCTGAGCTTGCCGTCTTCCGATGTGTGGCGCCACAGTCGCCACCAAAGATGCCTCTTTCTCTGCGACTCACTGAGTGCAAATATAGCCAAATGTTCATATGCGTGTGAAATCCTAAGGGACCAAACTGATGACATCACCTATCCCTGGACTTACATATTACTTAAACTAACAACACACACACACACACATTCCCGAGGGAGGACTGAACTTCTGACGGGGAGAGCCGGCCGGACCTTGATAAGACGTCCCAGACCGCGCAGTTACCCCGCGCGGCTGACCAGCGTCTACTGAGCCACGCGGTCACAAATTGTATGTATCTATATGGCTTCAGGCACCCCTGGTTGTGAACATAGCTAGGCACAAGACCATTAATCGTTAATTAACGAAGTTAGCTTTTTGAGTAACGGAATAACTTTTAAATTGCTGTCGAGAAACGTTAGCGGACTTTTCAACCTCCTTTAACTTTCATTGCGTCCGTTAATCGTTAATTAAGAACGAACTGTTTATGGCAAAAATGATGCCGTGCCGCCTGCGGTACTCATGTTCTGACAAATTCGAATCATGTAGATTTGTGGTTACGCCGTGGTGTGCGCGATTGATGTAAATGAACAAGTGCGAGCGAGAATAGCTATTGGTGTTGACTGTTTATTATTTTTTGTTTACTGAATTCGCCTAAATACAATTTTTTTTAGTGAACTGACTGGATAATGAGTCGTGGAATCAGGTTCTAGCTTTACAAGTGACGAAAATGAGTGGACGCATTTAAATTATTACATTAATTTTGTATCCAAACCGCAGTAAATGTTTTTCAATTGTAAATTGTCCTTGCCTAGAAAATCAACAATAGGGCTCACACTGCGGGCCTTAATGGTTTGAGACAACACATAAGGATAGGGCATGTCAGGGTTGTGTGCTGGGTCCGGTCGAGGAAAGCCAAAAAGAAAAATCAATGGTTGGCATTCAGATATTGACAACAGAGCCAGGAACAGTAATCCGGTTAAAAGAATGGAACCAAAAAACTTTAGTCTTTCGGCATTGCAGCGACTGGCAGCGATGTATCTGAAAGTAGAGGCCAGTGCATGCTAAACTTCATTGTTACGGACGTGGTTCCTTTACAAGTCGTCGGATCGAAGTCATTTGATAAGCTGATAAAGACTTTAAACCCCGGCAAAAATTCAGTTTCGAACAGAGTATTGAGCTTGTGGTGTCACCGCCAGACACCACACTTGCTAGGTCGTAGCAAATGTAGCTGAAGGCTATGCTAACTATCGTCTCGGCAAATGAGAGCGTATTTGTCAGTGAACCTTTCCTTGCAAAGTCGGCTGTACAACTGGGGCGAGTGCCAGTACGTCTCTCTAGACCTGCCGTGTGGTGGCGCTCGGTCTGCTATCATTGACAGTGGCGACACGCGGGTCCGACGTATACTAATGGACCGCGGCCGATTTAAAGGCTACCACCTAGCAAGTGTGGTGTCTGGCGGTGACACCACAGAGCTGAAGTATTGTTGATAAACGTATGCGACTAGAGCCACATCTTGTTAATAGAGATATCCACCGAGAATCAGATACTACCGTATTCTCCGGTATTTTGATCCACACGTCATTTAATGTTGATAACTAAATATTTATAAAAATAAAATGTTTCTTTATCTTTGCTGTCCTACTTAAACTTCTTCAAATAAAAAACTTCTATCCAAGCAGTGGTAATGTTGTAACCTCCCAGCAGAAATATTTAAATGGTAATGGAGCCAAGTGTAACCTCCCCACAAAAATGTTTTAAATAAAAATAGAAATGGAGCCAAATGTAAACTCCCCACAGAATATTGTTAAATGGAAATGTGCCATGCGTAGCCTCGTCACAAAAAATAATAATTGTAGTGTCACCGCCAGACACCACACTTGCTAGGTGGTAGCCTTTAAATCGGCCGCGGTCCGTTAGTATACGTCGGACCCGCGTGTCGCCACTGTCAGTGATTGCAGACCGAGCGCCACCACACGGCAGGTCTAGAGAGACGTCCTAGCACTCGCCCAGTTGTACAGCCGACGTTGCTAGGAAAGGTTCACTGACAAATACGCTCTCATTTGCCGAGACGATAGTTAGCATAGCCTTCAGCTACGTCATTTGCTACGACCTAGCAAGGCGCCATTACCAGTTTATATTCAGATTGTAATTAATGCATCATCAAGAGCGACATTCTCCAATTATGGATTAAAGTTAAGTATTCAAACAACTACGTTCTTTTCTTCATAGCATAATTACTTTACCTTGTTCCAGACCTCACGCCAGTCTGCGTGAGCTTAAACGCGTGCATTTAGGCCTTCTCTAGCAACACGGTGTTGGCTCTTCTGCCAACACATCAATAATTAAATGAATTTTTCTAATATTGTAACCTCAGAACAAAGTTGGCTCCGATTTATAGTCTGTGTGCAGAAATGCATTCACATTTAATGTTAACACAAAATTCTTTTCTCATTTAATGTCAAGTTCGAAACAGAAAAAATTCCTAAACACCAAAATAATAAAAAAAAGTTTTGTAACCTGATGAATTTTATGAGGACAGCAGCGCTGACCTTCGGCCCTGTATTCTGAATAAAAAAAGCAAAAGTTCTTACCTCAATAAAACTGCAATTATATCTGCTCTTAATCAGTCATTTTCCGACACAGCTTGAAAGGTGGCTACATTGTGCCACTGCGCCAGAGAGTGCGCCAAAGAGTACTATTAAGCCGCCTCCACAGTGCTTGTTAGGAGATTGTAGAAGAGTGGTTGTTGAGAGTTCGTGGCAGTCAGTGCTAGTAGAGAGCACAGTGTGTGTTAAGAGCTCGTGATTGTCGTGAAGTCGGAGTGAGATGTGGTAGTAAAGAGTGTTGCTCCTTGTTTTATGCAGTTATTTGATGGGAGAGATAGCAGATGTTATTGTAATGAGTGCATTTCGTCAATATATATGAAGGTAAAATTTATAATGTTTTTTTTATTAATTGTCTATCTGAAATAATGTGTCACTACAGGTTCAGTCAACAAAGCATCTGGCTTGTGTTCTTGGATTAGAGTGTAATTGTGATTTTTTTGCGTAATTATAGTTTTTCTAAATTTCTTTTGTCACGTCAGTATAGTTGGTATTTAAAAATTCTTGGCTTGTTGGAAAAGAACCGTGCCAGATGTGGACGTTGAGTCACACTCCCACATACAGAACAGTTACTTTTGGGTAAAACAGTCATATCCGGTTATTGTTCTTACTCACTAAATAGATTGATAGTCGAAGAGTTGGTTTGACAGATGCAAAGAATAGTAAAAGAGTAAGTAGCGGTCCAGAAAACTAAAAGAGAAATAGCACCACTACAGCTCGGGGCCCTATGCTCGCTACGGCACATATTCACTTTAGAGTAGTGAATCCCCTGAGGACTTTAATAACTGCACATAATTTCAAGTTTGTGACTTAATGGCAACTTTGGCGGAAGTGCGTACATAAATTGATCTAGCCATGAACATGGATGTATGTCGTTCTTCGAGTTGCGAAATATCTTAATCTTCCGGACAGTCAAAAAGTGTTTATAATCAAAGTTTTCGCCTCGTGGCGACCAAGACCTACCGCGTCTGTCCCAGTCCGACTGTCGATTATTGTCAAGTTCACGTGCCTGGCGCTCTCTTGTTGCTTCTCGTAAATGAAATAAATTATTTTCTTCATACCCTTCTGCTATCTGTGATTCTAAGTTCCTTCTACTGTCCTTTCCTACAATTTCGCCTTCGATCTGCATGACTTGCTTTCGTAATGCCTCATATTCCTTTTTCACGCGTTCATTAAATTTTCCCTGATTTTCAACATGTTTATTTATGCTCTGGTACTCTTCGGTTTCTGAGAATGGTAATGGAGCTGTATCATCCGAATCTCTGTCCCCATGTAAACTAAGATTTGTCAGTTTATCTGAAATTTCCTCAACTCTTTCCGATAAGTCACCTAATTGTTCTTTCTGTTTATTTACGTCTTCCGTAAGTGTCGCGACTCGAGTTTCAGTATTGACACATTTGGTAGTTAACTGTTCATATTGTTGTGTTAGGTTATTTAATCTGTCATTTGGTACGGATCCTTCGATTCTCTCAAATATTTCTTCCTTATCCTTTGCACGTTGTAAATTTAACTCTGAAAAATTCTGTACTATTACGCGATCTCTTTCTTCCTGTTCTCTATCCTGTTACCTTTGTCTGATTTCTACTGCAATTAATCTATTATTGTGAGAATTCAGAATCGGTTGTACTTCTTCCCTGATTTCTTTCTTTAATTCATCTTTCATATTTTTGAAACATGTCCCCATTCGTGAATCTATCCGTGTTTCCAAAGTTCCCATCTCTGTTTTAAATTCAGATCCTAACCGAGTTTCCATTGTTCCCATCTCTGTTTTAATCGTTCCCATCTCAGTTTTAATTGTTCCTATCTCTGTTTTAAATTCAGATCGAAACTGCTCCATTGTTCCCCTATCCGTTTTTAATTCAGCTCGTAAAATTCCCATCTCTGTTTTAATTGTTCCTATTTGTGTTTCCATATCTGTTTTTAATTCAGATCGTAACTGTGATCCCACATTTAATATAGCACTCATCAACTGCTCCATAGTAACTGTTTCAAAATTCTTTTCACCCCTCACATTTCCCACAAAACCAGCTTCCTTCTGCATGGCTGTAAAGCTATCTGTGTTCGATACTATTCCAAAATCTTCTATCGTTACTCTCGTATTCTGTGAATTTTCTGATTGAGAAAAATTTCGAAATGGTTCTGGACTATTTTCCCGACTTATTAAATTGTTTTCAACTCCATTATTCATCATACTGTTTTCCTCTGTTGGCGAGTTCGCCATGTTAACAATTTCGCCATTCTCACTATCCATTATTTTTGCCTTTTTCATTGATCGCGTAATCATTTACAAAATATACAAAAGATTCGTCACTGTACGAAAATTACACACAATGCCTCCTTATCTCCAACAATACTATTCACATGAAATGTCTCCCTCAGACACGATCAATCGAACAATTGAAATAATTGCACTAATTTGTCAAACGCGTATACAAGGCAATAAAAATTAAATTTTGAAAAATACCATTAGAAGAATGACAATTACCAAATCTACACATGCAAAATAGACTACAATTACTAACTACAAATTACTACAACAATACTACAGTCTACAATTTTCACAATCAGAAGAATCCAAGGGACGATCCGAAGCAGCGGTCGCCACGTGCATGGGGGCTTAATTAAATAATTTATAATTGAAAATGATTTTTTTGTTTTAGTATGTCTGTCCGATTACGTAAGTCTCGTAAACGGTTGGCCCTGACTAGTATTATTACGCAATCTGACTGCAAAGAACAATGTAAGAAAATTTTCGTAAACACAATTAATTAATTAAGTCCCCAGCAACTATAAAACCTACAAAACCAATAAGCCCAAAAGTAACTGTTCTGTATGTGGGAGTGTGACTCAACGTCCACATCTGGCACGGTTCTTTTCCAACAAGCCAAGAATTTTTAAATACCAACTATACTGACGTGACAAAAGAAATTTAGAAAAACTATAATTACGCAAAAAAATCACAATTACACTCTAATCCAAGAACACAAGCCAGATGCTTTGTTGACTGAACCTGTAGTGACACATTATTTCAGATAGACAATTAATAAAAAAAACATTATAAATTTTACCTTCATATATATTGACGAAATGCACTCATTACAATAACATCTGCTATCTCTCCCATCAAATAACTGCATAAAACAAGGAGCAACACTCTTTACTACCACATCTCACTCCGACTTCACGACAATCACGAGCTCTTAACACACACTGTGCTCTCTACTAGCACTGACTGCCACGAACTCTCAACAACCACTCTTCTACAATCTCCTAACAAGCACTGTGGAGGCGGCTTAATAGTACTCTTTGGCGCACTCTCTGGCGCAGTGGCACAATGTAGCCACCTTTCAAGCTTCGTGCAATGCTGGCATATATTTATTTTTTATTTTTTGATTCTTGGAAGCAATGATAATGCATTGGAAAAATTCTTTAAATTGAAATGAATGCTTTTCTTTAAAAGAGTTGCTTTATATTATAAAAATCATTATTGGGGCATTTTTTTTGAACAAATTAAATTACAATTAACGTACATTATTAAATATGCGCAAGGCTGCTTCTTTACCTTCTACAACAATACTCATCCTCCAGAGTCCTGACCAGAGTCGCGAGCAGAGCACACAGCCGACGCATGCCGACTCCCACAGACTACTACAGACTACTACAGACTGCTACTACAGACTCGCTACTACTGTCGACTCGCGCAGTCAAGCGCAGACTAGTACAAGCAACAACTAACGACATACTACTCTCTGGTCAGAGATTCTGTCATGCCTCGCCCATCGCCGACAAAGCATACGTCTTACAATGTTTCATTCGGTCATTTCATCATACCCACAACATAAAGTTTAGAATTACGAGTTGACGAAAACGATTAACTTTAACTTCCGATAAATCTTTTGTAAACTAATGTTTTAACGTTTAACTGAATTAAGTTTTTAGTAACGGATTAACGACTGGCAAAGTTAACTTTTCGATTAACGTTGGACAGCTGTGATTGTCAATTTAAGCGTCCAGACGTCGCCGCATTTGATACTCCATCCAATGCGCTGCTGCGGGATTGTCAGTGACAGGCGCTGTAACCGCGTAAGCTGAGCCCTGCGTCACGTAGCCGTACTGGCACTTGAGCAGGATGTTTCAGACAAGGCAGGAGAGACCGCTGAATGGCCCGTACCGTTGCCGTTGATTCGCGCATAGCGGACATTCGCCGATCCTTCCTCCTTGTGGTGCGCGTATGACGTCCATACCCTACATGTCGTGCATGCCTGTGTCTTCCCTGTAACCATTGCCACCAACAATGGCAGTGGTGGCGTCCGCTCGAAGGGTGTGGCACGAAATAGGACTACAGTGCAACATAGCTTCCAGCAGTCGCACGTGGTGGCCTCTATTGAACTCGTGTAGCTGGGCGATCCGCTGTCGAATGCCTCGCGTTGGCATAATGCACGCGCAGACAATGCGCCAGTGACGCTGCATGCTCTCGTACTTACTGTACGGCCCTTTGAGGTTCTCTTATAGCAACCGATTGCCACGATGTCGTAGCCTCACCCACGCTCAGAGTAATCATTGGGGGAGCTGACGGTGGGCAACATACCCACGTAGTCTGCATTGGATCGGTCGGGGCCTTCTGCGCGCAGCTGTTTTTATGATTATCAGTCTATTATGTGTGTGAACGTCACCCGTATTGTACGTAAAGGCATCTGCCTTTGATACTAATTCATGCACCCGTGGAAAGGCACTTCCCTGTCTCAAAGATCTACAGCTATTGATCCGTCTTCTACAGTAGTACATTTATGGGTGGAAACTGTCTTATCCAAAGTCCGTAGAAAACTAAGGTAGGGCAGTGGGCGTTCTGTGCTGCTATTGACTGACCCTGTGCCGTCACTAAGGAATAGTGTCCTCCTCAGGAATGACGCTGTAACATGTAGGCTGCGCATTTATTCGGTGTATTTGTTGTATGTTTTAGTTTCTAGTGAAATAATGAAACTTAACTTGCTGTTCTGATATTGCTAAAATGATACTGTTACGTTCTGCTATTTGTCAAGCTTTTAAACAAACACTGCTAATTAAAAAATCAAGCCTCTATCGAATCAAAATAAGCAACAAAGTGAAAAGTATCGTTTGTTTTCGCAGTGTTTCGTCAAAGTACATCTTCGAAATAAGCACAAAATTTTCTAAGTTCGCTCTGAGAAACGTTTTAACGAGTAAAGGAATGCACAGGATGTCCATTATTAAAGTTCCTGTGTAAAGACGTTTTAACGAGTAAACGAATGCACAGGATGTCCATTATTAAAGTTCCTGTGTAAAGACGCTGTAGAAAGAGAACCAAACCAGAATGGCAAATTTGAACAGCATATTATTGACGCAGGGGGAAGCGTCAAGGAACAAAAAAATTTACGAAAATTTTACCGATGGCGCTGTAAGCGTCTTGACTTAAATAGGGTCGGGTACAAAACATAAATGAAGCGCAATATGACGGCTATGGTTTGAGTATGACGTTACGTCACACATACTGCTCAATGTGCATAACAGCACAACTTCAGCAGTCAACAGTTGCGGCACTGTTTATTAGGTAAGCCAATCCACCACATTGGACAGGATAAATCAATTTTTAACTGTCCTTAAGTCAAAACCTGTATAAAAATTAAAATGACATAGGTATCTGATTGTCTTGAAACTACACAAGACATGTTCAATATGCTATTGACCGTTTTCTGCCCCAAGTTAAAATCGAGAAACAGCATGTTCCACAACAGATCGAACTACATTACCGGTCACGACCGGAACGAATTGCGCAATGCGTGCGTTCAGTTCAGCTGCATTCGCAGTTGGAGCACTGAATGCATCATCTTCCAGATATCTTCACGGTTTAAGATCAGAAGATGTGTACGACCAGGCTGTAGGGAAATGACGAATGATAATTCTAGGATTTGCGAAATGCCTCAACAGCAGCCGCTTCACTGGCTGTGCAATGCGTGGAGGAGCGCCGTCTTGCATAAAAATGATCCTACCATCACATACACGCTTTTGAAGAGATGGAGTGACGCTGGCGAGAAAAAGACTCTTACCAGTGACGGTACAGGTAACAGAATCTGCATGACTCATCTCTGAAAAAATACAGCCCTACGTGAAACGACGCTGTCAGTCGCACCATACAATCATCTTTGCAAAATGAAGTAATACTAGATGATGTGCACGCTGATTTTTCGTCGCCCATTCGCAGAATGTTCTAAGGGGATTCATTGTCCACATCTATGCAAGCAAGAAATTCCACAGCGAACGTTCGTCTCTCTGACAGGTCAGCAGGAAGCAACTCCTGAACATGGGCAAATTCGTATGGAAACCAATGCAAAATGTTTCGCAGGATCTTATGCACCGTGCTCTCAGGCATTTCCACCGTTTGGACAATTCCCCGTGCACTGCTTTCTTGCGCACCACAGCTCGCCGCCTCCTGCAATGCTGTGGCCACATATTCGACATAGGATCAACTGCTTTCCTCATTCTAGACTGCAATTCTAAATAAACTCTCTTTCTGAATTTGTAAACATTTCTCCAGACCCTTACCAGACATCCTACCAATGTCTTGTTTCATAACTTGGAGTGTCTGTAACTTCTGCACAGCTACTGGCATACAGTCCCCGTTCTTGTAAAAGAGCTTTACCGGCAGCTCGCGAGCCTTCTTGGAGACGATGAAGTCGAGCGTCTCTGACGGAAATTGAAGAACACAAGACTTCCAATCAATCAAATGCCAGAATGGAACAACACGCCAAACCCGGAACCGGCGGACTGCAATATGCCCCCAGAATACTGCGCTTAGAGCGCCCCGAATGAGAAAGGAATCACTACCACCGGAGTAGAAGAATCAAGAAAGTTGTCGAAACTACACGTCTTACCCGACAGCGGCAAAGCGAGGAAACGTACACTGCCGTCACATACACTAACCCCCCAAGGGAGCTAACTGGGGCGTTAGCGGCCACCAGATAGGAAACTTACCGCTGGTTGAACTTAACAAATTGTAACAAGCTGAACGCAGTAAATAGTAATAATAAGTCGAGGAAAGCTAATCAGATCCGCCTTCCCCAAGCGCTCCTCTCGCTGCTCTTTGCGTCGGCGACACTATGAGCAGCAACACGAACCCAAGTCACTGGAGAATCGCGAGATATCACAATGGTGGAGGTTTCTCTACTTGGATTGAAATGCACTCGTCTGAAAGCCTGCAGGATCCGGTTTAGGACGAGGTCGTGCACCCTCATGGCCACAATCCTTCCATCCGGCAGTCCATGCGCACACCCAGCAGTCCCGGCGTGTTCTCCCACTGCGGCGACATGGCTCCTCCTCAGGGCCCACCCCAACTCTCCACTCACACGACCCGGAAAAACAACGACGTCACCCCAACGATTGGGCAACAGTTACTAGAAATCGATAACCTGCCGCTGCTGCCACTAGCGGACAGCCAAAGCTTGCGAAACAGAGTGACGCCAGTCAGCATGAGGGGAAGACAAACAACCACAACCACGCCAACTAAACGATACCGTCAGGCCTCCAACAGAAGGCGGAAACCTAAAAATAGCACCAACGCGAGCCGCAGCATGGCTCAAAAATGCTTTTCAAATTTGACGACCTTCTGTTCAGTGATTCTTTTTCCATAGCGTTTTGAAACTGCAACTTTAATTATGGTCACTTGGTATACAATGCTCATTTTCGTTTTGTATTCGTCACAGGTGGTGTTGAAGTGCTGACGCTTTGTCTTGCGACAGTGAGTTGAGCATAGACAGACGACTTCTTTCCGGATTATGGTGAGATGGTTACTGGATTGCACGCTTCCACTGTTTGTACCGTACTGTGCGTTACGCGAATTTTTGGTTATAGTGCATTCGATTATCTTTCTGTGATGAATTTTGCAATCTAGTTTAACGCGGGAAATGTTAGGTCTTTGTTCGCACTTTCGGGGTTTCAGAGAACATGCCCTAAGTATCAAATTTATCTCCTCCACGGTTTCAAGTAGCTTACCTCATTGCTCCTCCACTCATCAAATAACACTTCGGACATTAATGCTAACATGTGGCGATATAAAATCGTGTACCCTTAATGACTGCACGACACAAAGCTTTACGCCTCACCTGGGCCCGTCAACACCGACACTGGATTGCTGATGACTGGATACCTGTTGCCTGGTCGAACGAGTCTCGTTTCAAATTGTATCGAGCGGATGGACGCGTACGGGTATGGAGACAGCCTCATGAGTCCATGGACCCCGCATTTCAGCAGGAGACTGTTCAGACTGGTGGAGGCTCTGTAATGGTGTGAGCCGTGAGCAGCTGGATTCATATGGCACCCCTGATATGTCTAGATACGACTCTGACAGTTGAAAGTATCCTATCATCTGCATCCATTCGTGTCCACTGTGCATTTCGACGGAGTTGGACAATTTCAGCAGGACAATGTGACACCGTACACGTGCAGAATTGCTACAGGGTGGCTCCAGGAACACTCTACTGAGTTTAAACATTTCCGCTGGCCACCAGACTCCCCAGACATGAACATTATTGAGTATATCTGGAATGCCTTGCAACGTGCTGTTCAGAAGAGCTCTCCACCCCGTCGTACTCGTACGGATTTGTGCACAGCCCTTCAGAATTCATGGTCCGTTGTATTTGATTTGTGTATGAAATATAAAATCTTGTATTCAAATAGTGCACATTATATTATGTGTGAGAATAATCGACCCGGTATGCACTCAAGCTAACGTTCCATGGCTTCCATACCTTCAAATCTATTCATTCATAAACTGCGTTCTCGAAACTTTCTACATCATCATCATCTTGGACAGTTTCCAGCCACTGGCTGGGTCTGTCGGGGACACAAGCCTCTCCATCGTGTTCTGTCTTTCCACCATTCCCCCTCTTCCACCTTCGTCCAGTTCTCTCCTCTTCTCGTCACACATTCCTTCACTCCCTTCACCCATCTATCTCTTGGTCTTCCCCTGGGCCTCTTCCCCTGCAGTTGCAGACCAAACATCCTCTTTGGAATTCTTCCCTCATCCATTCTCTTCATGTGTCCATACCACTGCAGTCTTGATTTTTCTATCCTCTCCTGTACTGGTTCCTCTTTTAGTCTTTCCCTCACATACACATTTCGCAATCTGTCTCGTCTTGTTACACTCAACCTGCTCCTCTGTAACTTCATTTCACTAGCTTGTATTCTACTTTTGTCGCTTTTGTGCATTACCCATGTCTCACTTCCGTATGCCAATATGGGGACAAAGTAGGTTCGGTATATAATTCCCTTGTATTTCTGTGGCACCTCCTTGCTCCAAATAAGCTCCCTAATGCATTTGAAGAACTGCCCTGCTTTTCTGCACCTTTCATTTATTTCCATTGCGTTTCCCCCCTTACTTTCAATCATGCTCCCCAGGTACTTGAAGTTCTCTACCACTTGTAGTTTTTCCCCTCCACAAGTTATATCCACATTTGGCCTATTCTTCTTCCTTGTTGTGACAATTATTTCACTTTTCTTTGCAGAGAAATGCATTCCATATTGTGCTGCCGTTGCCTCCCATACATGTAACTGCTCTTGCACCGCCTTCTCGCAATTTCCCCATAACATCAGGTCATCGGCAAAAAGCACTGCTTTCATTTTATGATCTCCAATTGCATCTGATACTTGCTGTAGGATTTCATCCATAACAATAATAAACAATAAAGGCGAAAGTGCACTTCCCTGTCGCAGCCCATTTTCTAGCTTGAACCATGCAGTACGTTCCCTCCCCACTTTCACGCAACTCTCACTTCCCTCATACATTTTTCTGACTTTTCGTGTTATCTCTTCATCTATCCCTTTTGCGTTCAGCACATCCCAGAGCTTGTCCCTATATATACTGTCATACGCCTTCTCAATATCTAAAAAGGCCATGATTAAGTCCTTCCCGTACTCATAGTGCCTTTCCTGCAGTTGCCTTACCGCAAATATGAGGTCCGTTGTTGATCTTCCCGGTCTGAAACCATACTGCTCCTCTTGCAGTCTTCTTTCAATACTGCTTCTTATTCTCTTCTCCAGGATCTTTTCATAGATTTTTCCACAGTGGCATAGCAGGGTGATTACTCTGTAGTTCTCACATCTCCTTTTATCCCCTTTCTTGAAGATCGGGACTATAATTCCTTTCTTCCAATCCTCAGGAATTCTGTTCTCCTTCCACACCACCCTCAGCACTCTGTATAGCCACTGGGTTCCTACTTCTCCTGCTGCTCGTATCATATCCACTGTTACTTCGTCCCAACCTGGTGCCTTGCCCCCTTTCATCCTCTTTATGGCTTCTTCCACTTCATTCCAAGTTAGATCATCAATTTCCCCACTATTATAATCGTCTGCTGCCTTAGGCTCTCCATCGCTGTTAGTTACCTGCTTGACGGCATTCAACAGATCTTCAAAGTACTCCTTCCAAATCTTTTTGAGCTCATGCATTTCCTCCACAACTCTTCCATTATTATCCATGATCCTCAGGTACTCGCTTCTGTCGTTCCTCTTATTTCTTACCATGGTGTAAAATACTTTTTTGTTCCCTTCACTGTCCTCTTCTAACATTCTTGTCCATTTTTCCATCCACTTCTTCTTCTCCGCCCTTACTATGGTCTGTGCCGCTTTCTTGCTTCCCTTATATTTTACCCTAGCTTCCTCTGTTCGGGTCTGGAACCATTCTCTGAAGGCTTTGTTCGAAACTTTCTACATTTAATTTAATTTGATTTAAAGTAATGATGGAATTATCTGCCTAAAATGAGGTTCACACTTATCTTAAATGAAGTCTTCAGATATGCAAGGAAGTTTATCATGCTTTTGAACTTCGAGACACGAACCAGCGAAAACGGAGACATGAAGATGATTTCTGCTACGGAAATACCAGAGGGTTTTCCAGTGTATTAGAGAGCGAAAACATCTACGTAACATAAAATGCATATGTATGAAGAAACTCTTTCACGTGGATGATTAGAAGCTGCATTAAGTGTTTTTTAAGGATTACGGATCTGGTTCTCTCTTTATTAGCTCTTGCTAAACACCCTTTTAATTTACTAATGGAAGTTCTTGCCACTAAAAAACTTAAAAAAAAGTTAGTAGATAGCGTTTATTCACTTTTGTGTCAGATGTTATGTAAAGAGATAAGGTTTTACTCATAAAACCGGAGGCCATAGTCTCTTACGAACTCGCAGGTTAAAGTAAACTGTAGTGGCTGGCTTTCAAGTTTACTCCTTTCTTTCTCAAACTGTATTTTCACATTGCAAACAGTGTACTTGAACATAGTACTTTATGATGCTTAGATTGTAAGCGACGAGTAATAATCAAATGGTCATACCTTCGTTGTGTCGTCATGAATATACCCTCAAATTGTTTGAGCATACTTTCCACCTACCTTCGCTGTCTAGAAGAGCCTTAAAACCATTTATGTGGTGAGCTGGAAAGCGACGAAGAACATACTGACCATAATTTCCAAACTGAAAGGCCACATTACTCTGTGTGCGCACTGAGACAAAGTATTCCTACTTGATGTTTACTCAGCGGCATGAGAAACTATGACTGTAGGTGAAACTGTTGAGTTTTTACTGGTTGATATATTCTGTAAAAGTTCACACATACACAGATTTAAGTCTAAGTATTGTAACTAAAGTCCCTTTCGGAAACAGCACTATTAGCAGTTCAGAGGCGACCTCTACGGGAATTTCCAAGTAATATGGTCTATCGCCCTGGCTTGTAATCACCAAAAGTGTTGTGTTCGCCTTAAAAATGGAAAATAAACTCGTCGCTTGCCAAGCGGTTTTGTCAACATGATGAGTTGCACACAAACGGTTACTTCCGTGAAATCTAAGCCATTCACGATGGTGTACAGTCATCGTGAGTTCACTTCCTACTTTTAACGAAAACGCATTCAAGTCTGTCCAGCTCTGACTTAGGCGGACAATGATTTCTTGGTGTGAAGTGTGTCCTATCCCTGTCGCTCTGGCTGTATTTACATAGGGGAGCAGCGGACCCCCCAAACGGAACGTCTGCTATCAATCGCCCCTGGCACAGGTAGCACTATCTGAATTCCCCTTTTCCTAGACGTGTATTAACTAAAAACTCTGTCGTTTAACAATTTACAATCATCTTAATTTTTTATGCAAGTAGACAAATTTGCTTTAGTCACTCAGATGTTTCAGCTCAGGTGCACTTAAACTTTGGTGGCTAGAGTTTTCAGAATGGAACCGACGGTAGAATATGATCTCTGAACTGCCCCTTTAGTATTCTTGTAACCATTGTTATTTACAATAAAGGCTTGAAACTTGGTACAGCTTTATTATTTGATGAGTACAATTGAGTGTTGTAACTAGAAGTTTTTATAACAAGTACAAATGATGCTTAATCTACCATGAATGAGAACGTTTTCGCTCCAAATTTAGTTTTTAGTAAATAACTTGCAAACTAATGGAGGTAGCTTATTGTTGTCACATATTTAATGTTTTCCGTCAAACTGAGGCTACATACGAATTTTCGGTTTTTTGATCTAACATTTAGCGGCTTCAATTTCTCATAAAAACGCCTATTTTAACCGAAATATTGCTCAGATCAAGTTGGGACTTGAAACTTTTAACTGTGACATATATTTGCATGTTCTGACCAATTTTTAGTTTTCGCCAGTTATTTTTTCCTTAAGATCGTATATTTTGCCTAACATATTCACCCGATCAATTTGAGACTTCACAATTTTAACATTAATATAGTTAAGCATACACTGACAAAGTTTGGAAAAGTTATTTTAATTTTTAATTTCACCCTTAAACTTTGTGCAATCATTTGTATGTTGAGCACAGGTGTGTAACGATGACGTGCTGCTGGTAGCAGTGAATTGGGGTAAGTCCTGGCACACACTTGCTTGTCTCTGTATCTTTCACAATGAATACAGCGCTTGGTTAGCCTTATCACCCCCTATTTATTTTTGTGAAAAACTTTTTGAAGAAAATTAAGTATTATAACAGGTGATGCTACTACAGCTGACCTCTTTTAATTGATATGATTTATTAAAATTTTCCTTAATACTACACACACAAAAATATAAATATAACGTTATTTTTGTGATTTAGAATTTTCATTCTTCGCCTGAAAGAGAAAGACACAAAAACATTTCGCTCTTCATAGGTTTTCAGTGCTCACTCATTTAATCAGAACTGCAGGCATTGTGGTGTATCCTTACGAACTACTTTCACTAAAACGTTTAAAGTAGAGGGTGAGAAGTCAGTATGGATGGTGTGCTTCTCCACACTCGATTACAGAAAGAGGCACCAGAGGAGTTACTATGGTTCGCGTCCGTCTCATTTCCTTCCCCATAGAGCTTGTGGGTTGCCTTTCATGAAATCTCCATATCCCTGAGAAACAGATAATATGGCGTAAGCTTCTGCTCTTAACTGATATCTGAGGGAGTAACAGACACATTCTATACTCTATTTTCCTTCTATAATTTAAGTAATTAATTCAAAAATTTTGAGGAAGAATCTCTCCTTTTTAAGATTTATAGCTTGGAAAACTAGGTTTAACTTTTTCAAAATGATTATTGGCAACACGCTGCTTCATGAAACTCTGATGTTACTCTAGCTCACTTTTACTACTTACTTAATTACTAAGCTGGAATCGCTAAGTTTGCAATTTCTTTTATAAACCATAGCTATTATGCTCTGAAATCAACACATATTTTTAAAGTTTTCACTTTTTGGGCTATTTCCTTGGATGTTTTTTACTTATAAAATCGAGTAACTTTTGTAATTTCTATCTTCATATAGCCCAATTATCGTACAGATTACTATGCTTAACCCTAGGATACATATACAGGTCCTCCGAGGCCCTTGTATGTCTCTCTTTTTTAAAAAAATTCTGTAACTGTTTGTTTGCTTTCAAATTGCTTTCCAGTACTCTTTCACTAACACTGTGACATTCCTCCTATAAAGTCTAAACGAGATACCTTTTTAAGTTTTTTGTATAATTCATCATGTTTACCCATACACCGTGAATGCATAAACAGGGCTTCAGAAGCCCTCACACATTTATAAATGTTCTTTCCCCTATATTGTCTTCAACATTTGTTTGGGAACAGTTACTGATTCAACAATAACTGTAGTGGTATTTCCAGCAACAGGAGTGCCAACAGCAGCAGTACCTGTAGTAGTAATAGTATAACTAAAAAATAATACACACTACTTTCACAATTTGGCGATGTCGGTGTATTATTGATCTTTTTGCTATCAAATGTTTTATTATTGCATAGTATTGTAATCCTGTGCTGCTCTTGTCAGCCTCATTGTTACTGTAGTTCGTTTTGTTGCTGCAAGGCCCATATTGCTACGAGTATGACTCGTTAAGTGCTACACAAGCTGCTGTTCGAAAGACACGCCTTTTGCTATGGCTTCGACACGCAAAGCAAGAGAGTCAGTACGTGCAAATGCAGCTAATTTTGAAAGTGTTGTGACTCAGTGATTTGAGGATGATGATTCTTGCCAGGAAGGAAATATTTTTGAAAATGAAAGTAGTGAAGAATCAGCCAATGAACCTGCAGATGTGAATATTGAGGCAGAGTCTGAAAATGAAGAACCACCACAAAAAGGTATAGAAGACCACACATACATTAGTCGGAATGGAACGATTTGTAAATTAGATCCTCCTGCAACTTTTCGTGTGCCTGTCCATAATATCGTAAAGAAGGCACCTGGTCCAGCCCGTGATTTGAAAACCTGTAAACCTAATTATGCCTGGGACTATTTCATCTCCAAAGAAATACTAGGGGAAATCATCAACTGCACAAATATTGAAGGCAGAAAAGTGGCTGCTTTACGTGGAAAAACGTTCCGCTTGCTGAAATGGAGGGTTTTGTTGGTCTTTTACTACTTTCTGGTGTTGAGAAGAGTTGGGATGTACCTATTAGAGAATTATTCTTGGATGACAAGGCAAATCCTACATATAAGGCCACCATGTCAGTAAATAGATTCGAGGATATAAGGAGAATGATTACATTTGATGACAGGCTCACCTGTGAAGCTGCAGATGACAAACATGCAGCTGTTCGCTATGTATGGGAACTACTTCTTGACAAGTGTAGAAATAGAATCATTCCCAACGATTCGCTCACAGTTGATGAACAGCTAGTCCAATTCCGTGGAAGATGCAGCTTCACCCAGTATACGCCCTCTAAACCAGCCAAGTATGACATAAAAATATTTTGGTTATGTGATGCTACATCTGCATATGCTTTAGACGGAATTGTTAACACGGGAAGGAAGCCCCATGAACCTATTCAGAAAAATCTTGGATTGAATGTGGTGAAAGATCTTGCTAAAAGCATTGAAGGATCATCAAAAAATTTTACTGATGACAGCTTCTTTACTAGTGTGCAGCTGGCAGAAGAGATGCTTCAGAAGCAAATTACAGTGGTGGGAACAATCAAACAAAATAAACCAGAAATTTCTAATGAAAGGAAACCATCTGCCTCAAGAGCGATTCATTCCTCTCTGTTTGGATTTAGAGGTGACATTACAATGGTGAGTTATGTTCCCAAAAAGAAAAAATTTGTAGTTCTCATTAGTGATGTGTTGGCAAATGTGCCAACACCTTGTAGATAGAGGAGGCCGAAATGCACGCTATCTAACGCAGACGGGCGTGAATTCTGGAACAGGATAAGTAGTGAATGGTAGCAAGAAAATTACGTTGCTTTGGGAATACTTAACTTTTATATAGTCCTTTGGTTTACAACGTTCTTGATGAGACATTTCATACGATAACTATCAAACTATGTAAGGCTAATGGCGCCTTGCTAGGTCGTAGCCATGGACTTAGCTGAAGGCTATTCTAACTGTCTCTCGGCAAATGAGAGAAAGGCTTCGTCAGTGTAGTCGCTAGCAAAGTCGTCGTACAACTGGGGCGAGTGCTAGTCCGTATCTCGAGACCTGCCTTGTGGTAGCGCTCGGTCTGCGATCACACAGTGGTGACACGTGGGTCCGACATGTACTAAATGGACCGCGGCCGATTTAAGCTACCACCTAGCAAGTGTGGTGTCTGGCGGTGACACCACAATTAGCACAATGCATGACGACAGAAACATTGATGAAACTCATGCAAAAAAGAAACCAGATATAATAAAGTTCTATAACTCTACGAAGGGTGGAGTAGATCAAATGGACCAGAAAATTCGTTATTAGACTTGCAAGAGACAAACAAGAAGATGAACATTTGTATTATGGATGAATATGATGGACGTTGCAGCAATGAACAGTGAAATTTTATTTTCCGCCCAACATCTGACATACCATAGTGGAAGAAGTGATAAAAGACGTTTGTTCCTAAGAGATTTAGCAGAGGAAATGGTAATACCACTAATTGAACTTCGTGTTCGGATCCCTGATCTTCCAAAGAGAATCGTTGATGCCATGCAAAGATGTGGTGTTCAAAAAGATGTCATATTGCCGAACCAACTACCTGTTTCAGGAAAAAGAAGAAAATATAATTATTGTCCATATAATAAACACAGGAAAAGTGCTATGACATGCATTAAGTGTAAAACGAACATTTGTAAGGAACATAGTGGCGTTCTTTGTGCTTCGTGTTTGTCACATGTTGAAAACTAAGAAAAATGCAATTTTATGTGAACAACGAATAATAATAACTTTTTGTCAAAATATTGCCTATATACATAATATTGTGAATAATGAGTATGTTTTAATTGAAGAAATTGGATGTAATAAATGTTATAAAATGTAAACTGCAACCTATAAGTGAATTAATAAAATTATTTGTATATGTTGTATGTAACTAATAAAAATTCACTTTTAGAATTTTTTAAAAAAGTTGATAAAGTGTTAATCAGGCCCACCAGATCCTGTTACTGTATGTTAGGAATCTTTCAATATGACAATAAATTTGATAGAAATAAATTTAACTCCAGAGAATGATTATATGAAAATAGGAACATTTTAAATTAGGGCAGGGCCTTGGAGGCCCTGCATATGCATTCATGTGTGTTTTCGGCACCATGCATCCTAGGGTTAATTCGAGAATCTAAATTTCCTAACACATTCGTTTACCTGTATTGTTGTCTGTACGTGTCAATATTTATCTGTTAATTGACCGTCTACCTTCAGCAAAATTACGCGTTGTTCAACACTTGGTATGAGACGTATGGGACTTACATGTCAGCTTTTCACCATTTTACCTTATATGTCAGCTTACTGACTTCATCACTCCTGTTAATTAACTGTTTCTAGAGTGAGAATTTCAGTGTTGTTTTCCTCTGTGAATGCTGTGGATAAGATCTGGATACCTGGATGAACAAAGATAGCACTTCCATATTTATCATGTGGTCTCTCGATGGCGAGACGCATTCCGTCTATTTTTGGTCTGCGCATGTCACAACTTCTATGTGTCTCCTGTACATGGCACTGGTGCTGACTGCATAGTTCTCGTAGCAGTTATTCTGTGGCTGGTGTTATGCCTTCTATGGTAATAGATATAATCGTTAACAGTGTCCCTGAAAAGGGCTCAGGTATGTGCCCAGTGTCCTGTATAGAAGATGATCTCCAACGAGCAACTGTAAATGCACTGGAAGTGGCCAAGTTTTGATCAAAAGTGATTTAACCATAACTGTGTAAAATGTATGTACATGTACCTGTATGTTTCTGACACGAGAATAATAATAATAATAATTACCCCTGTTTCTCCCTATTTTCATTCATCCACATATCTCACTCTCCTACATATTTCGACGTTTCTTTCTCACTTTTATCTTCATCAGACTATGGACCACATTACGTAAACAAATTCTGTGTGCTCCATTTTCACACATTTCGTTTAATTAATAGCCAAAGGCTTTGGCTTGCATCTATTGTAACCATATTATTACTCTCTCACACCTACAGACAACCTTACTTCCAACGTGAAAATCATGAAATTATGCAGAGTTTATTCTTTCAAATTTTAGGACGTTTCGGCATCAATTACTTGTCTTAACGTAGACTACCTGAAAGCTGTTGTTACTAACCTTTCTGTGGATATTATTTATTATTTGTTTACCTATCAATTACTTTCCTGTCATTGGTGCTGATAAGCGACCCACTGTTATTTTAACATCTGGCATTTACTATTGCAAACAGCCTTTCATATCCTCTTATAAGTCATCATTCAGGTAAAATCAGTTTTGGGAATCATTCTTACTTACTATGAACATATTACAAACTAATATCATATTTACAACATGAAGAGACATATTCCTTACTTACTGTAGATAGAACAGAAGAAGAGAATGAAACTTGTAAGGGAAATACAGTTTCGTCCAGCAGTATACCAAACTGTTTATCTGGCAAATAGTGACAAACTCCTACAGAGTCTAATTATGGACAATTTTGGAAGGCTTCGGATCTACAAAGTTTCGTAGACCTAGTTCTCTCTTACTTTTCGATATTTCAGTCGGTATGCGTTTCTATGAGGCTTATCTACCATCCAGAACGGTCCTTGACAAACATGCACAAACTTCTCTGTTTCCACTGAAATTTTCTTAGAGTTTTCTTGTGTTTTCCCTAATCCTATTTCACCAGTGTTAAAACTATATACTTATATGGATACGGTGTCTATTCTTTCGGACATGTCCGAAAGGACAGACACCATTGATGATCTGCAGCCGTCTAGAACAAAATTAGAATTATATTGATACCTTCAGCTGCTAACGGGCGTTGATATATATCAACGGTGACAGGTGATGTGCCGGCACGGTACCTCAGCGTGTTCGGTAAGAGGACTGCGTGCTCTCTGTAATAAAAAAAACTGATCCAATCAACGATCAACTTGAACGTATGTCTTGTGACGTCCACCCAGACCTAACGCAACTAACTATATCGAACAAAATGGAAGGAAGAAAAAAAGATGGATAGACCGTCTGCCATGTAAGCAGGAAATCCCGGGTTCGAGTCCCGCTTGGGGCACACATTTTCACCTGTCCCCGTTTATAGATATCAACGCCCGTCAGCAGCTGAAGGTATTAATATAATGCTAATTTAGTGTTAAAACTAGTGGGGGCATATTTTGCATCATGCTGTCTTTTTCTGTCGAAGGCTCTTTTACATATGTTTACCTTAGTCAGGACTTTCTTTTCATCTATCTTGAAAAATACCTGCCCAGGTTTTACATTCGGACGCCATCCACATCCTTTAACTTCACCATGTGCATTTGACAATACATTGTGATGATTGGTTATAACTTTCCTTAATTACGCCTTTTGTTTATCATAAATTTGAACTAATGACTGTAGCTTAACCTCTATTTCCTCGAGGATATAGTTCTCTTCTGCATTAGCATCTTGCACATTATTTCTGAATTCATTGTCTTGCAGTTTGTACCCCTTATTCCTCATTACTGTAAGAGGCAGTTCCCATGCTTCATTATTATTGCCCAGATAATTTCCATCGAAACGCTCCGTAATCACTCCAAAATCTGGTAAAGTTAACACTATGTGAATATGATCAAAGTCAATCTTTCCTTGATATTTCGTTAAAAATTCTATGCCAATCAACATTTCGACACTTGACCAGAACACGATTAAACAAAAATGATCTCTTCACAAACTGGTATGAAAACTTCGTGCTTTAGTGGTCTATCAACATTTCCAGTAGCTCCTATTATTCTTAAACCACATACTTGCGAGACAGTTAACTCATTCTTATCAGCAATAGAATCAAAGAATGGCTGGGACAAAACAATTACTTTGCTGCCATTATCAAGAAGACAACGCACTGTTATTATTGAGATGTTTGTTTTTATAACAGGATGAGTTATTCCAATTTGAACAAGTTTTCTAATTAATCTTTTTCAGTCTGTCTCCAGATAAAGTACTTTTGTTCAGTTGCTAGCACATTTACACTTATGGGGTCGTCAACTTTTACATCTACAGTTGCCTTTTTCAACCGGGCTATAAATTTTAAATCAAAGCACTTGACGATTTCCTCTACTTTCGTTTGCTGCACATCAGTTAAACTATTCTCTATCTCTGAGCAACTGAGTCCCATCACAACATAGCTATCTATAATTAGTCATATATTTTTACAGTTTGTGGCAAGTCAATACAACTAATAGAGTCTCTGAACTCGTTATTAATGTTCCGCTCTTCATCTAAAAGCTGCTCCTCCTCCTCATAAATTTACACAACTGACTCTACTTTAGCCTTCAGACTGCCATCATTTTCGAAGATATAAGCCTTTACATCATCTCCTTTCTCATTTGATTTAAACCAGTTAATTTGTTCTTCTCTATTATCTGTAAGTTTTCTTTTTCTTCTTGTCCCATTTTTCTAATTTGTCCAAAATGCTATCAACTAGGTAATGAGAGTGGTTTGGCACACTACTGCTACTGTCTGCTCCTATTGCAAAATCCCTGTTATCGGTTTGCGTGCGCTGATTGACTGTGTTCTGTGCTTTTTATTGGCTGTGTTACTGTTTTCGCCTGGGAAGCGCCAGTTTCCTCATAGACGGGACTCATTTTCCTCCATGCGACCTATTGTGTTCATTCGATTCAGAATCATATCAGGTAGCGTTCTGCTCGCCGTCTTGTCTACATGATACATTATATTTCTCCCTTTGTCATAATAACTATTGCGAAAGTGCGGTGGCCGTCTACCTCCTCTTCCTCTTCACCAGCCTCGACCGCGATAATTAGATCGTTTATTCTGAACTTCATACTTATCACACACACATTCCTACAGTTATTATTTTGCTTGTTGACATGGCTGTTAGAGGACATGTTATCATTCTGCACCTGCTCCTCGACGGCAGCTACTCTTTCCACTCGTTCCAGATACTTAACGAACCTATCCACATTATCTCTAGGTGCGGAAATGGTTATTTTCTGCCAGTGCCAAGAAACCTTACCTTTTAGTCCCAGGATCACGATTTCCGGTTTCATCTTTTCTGTCAGATGTGACAGCCGTGAAACGTACTTTCTAGAGAACTCCTCAACTGAAAATGATTCAAATGGCTCTGAGCACTATGGGACTTAACTACTGAGGTCATCAGTCCCCTAGAACTTGAACTACTTAAACCTAACTAACCTAAGGACATCACACATATCCATGCCCGAGGCAGGATTCGAACCTGCGACCGTAGCGGTCACGCGGTTCCAAGCTGACGCGCTTAGAACCGCACGGCCACACCGGCCGGCTCCTCAACTGATTTGACGTCTTTACGAACTTCACAAATTTTGGTTTTGAAAATACTATGCAATTTAATTAGCTGTTGTCCTACTTTGACTTTCAAATCAAGGTGGTTAGAATCAAATTTATAATTTACGCTATTCAGTTTTTAGCTCATTTCATCCTTTAGCTCTTTATTGCTAGGTTCAAGCACACTGCTTAACAGATTACTACTACATTTCGTCTTATTGTATAGTTCTACCACTCCAAAATTCTCACAACATCGCTTTGTATGTGTGTGGCCATCATTCAGTAAAAAATGCAGTTTTAAATTCTGAAAGTGTTTTACATCCAATCATTACGATAGCTGACCATCGCGGAGCATCTGCTAACAAATGACTTTTCATGAAACAAATTTTCTTACGTTCTGACCACGTATTTGGTAAAACGTCCTTAAAATCATTCTAGAACACTAACATGTGAATTTGTTTGTCTGGATCAAACCGTAAAACTGACGACGTCAGATAAAAGCTGTGTCAATTGAGCAACATGCTGCATAGTAGTATTAGGAGAGCTACCGGAGTTTACTCTATTTTCTATGTTAGTGATGCTAGTTCTTCTACTTGTACTGCCTCCACTCTGTCAGAGGTTTTATCGCATCCTCACATAATTTCACATAGATTTTACTTTCGTAATATTCTTCTGTCATGCATTTATTTTATTAGTTACTTCCTCAAACTGATTAGAGCAAAGTGTGAAATCATTGCCTATTCTTTCTGGCAAACCCTCTTCCATAAGACCGTCTGCGGCTTTGACGTCTTTACGAACTTCACAAATTTCGGTTTTGAAAATACTATGCAATTTAATTAGCTGCTGTCCTACTTTGACTTTCAAATCATGGTGGATATAATCAATTTTATAATTTACGCTATTCAGTTTTGAGCTCATTTCATCCTTTAGCTCTTTATTGCTAGGTTCAAGCTTACTGCTTAACTGATTACTGCTGGATTTCATCTTACTGTATAGTTCTGTATGATGAAATTCAAGTTTATAAAATAGTAACAGCATCCGGTTTGTTGCCTCTACCTTGGCACTTGGCATTTCATCTGGTTTTAAAGGTGTTTGTAGCATTCTGTTAATTTTATTTTTTCTCTTTTGACGTAAACTTCAGTTACATCATCATCATCTTCATCATCATCAGAAACTGGTTTTGACTCCGCACTAACACTGAAATTTATCTCCAATTCTGCTTTTGACAAATCATATTCAGATTTTTGATTCATACTTTGACAGAACAGTCCTCATTAATTTCAATTTCTAATTTTTGAGGATTCGTATTCAGAGACTCGTTGCATCTTGACTTTCACATCATCTTTATCAGTAGATTCCATTTTTAATAGCCTGTTAGAAGCAATTAACAAAAACTTCTAATATTTTTTACCTTGACGAGCGATGACGGCACGAAGTACCAGCAAACGTGATGCTGCGCATTGCGACGTAATGCAGGCAGCAGCAGCAGAAGCTATGGCGGTGAGGATGTCGGTGGGTTTGACCGACTTCAGAAGCTCGAGGGGCACCTGGCCACCGGTGAGCGCACGTCATAGCTTGATGGTAAGTTGCAGGTCCGCGTACTTCCGGGATGGTGCACTGTCTTCTTCTAACCTCAGCGCCAGTCGTAGCTGTGATATAGTGTCACCTTCTAACCTCCTTCCGTCACGTTCAAGGTTACTGAGAGTGACATTCACAATCTATCTTAAATTAAATTTTCCGTGAGACGTTTAAGTCTCTAATTTATCTACGATAACGTTGGAAGCTGAGGAAGTGAATTAAAATTCGTGCCGCGCTAGGACTCGAACCCGGGTCTTCTTGATTAGTAGGTAGATATGCTGAACATTACACCACCACACTATTATGTTCAACATTTCTGCACAAACTACGAAAGTCAAACATCCTCCCCAACACAAACTCCAGTTCACTTCTTCAGCTTCCAACGTTATTCACAGTTTAGTCTCCACACTCACGAGCAACATAGTTCTCAGACTAGTTTTAGCATATTTCACTCCAGTATCTGGTTAGCGCCTACCGAGTTTCCTATTTTGTACCGATAATTTTCACAGTTCATTTTCAGGGCTGATGCACCATATGTGGGGTGGCGGGTCATAATCAAATACTCCTCACTTCGCAATGTCGTTATGAAAAGACTCTTAATTGTCTGTCCGTGCTTTCCACCTATCTTCGTAGTCTACAAGAGCCTTAAAACTATTTTTTATGGTCAGCTAGAAATCAATGGAGAACATGTTGACCATAATTTCCAGTTTCCAAGACGCATTACTCTTTGTGTACATAGAGAGAAAATGTTCCTACATCCTATTACTCGACCGCATTTAAACGTCGTCGGATAGAATTTTTAGAATGGGATAAATAACTAAGACTTCTGAGTCATGACATGAACTTTTAACTGTGACGTACATATGCAATTTTGACGAATTTTTAGCTTTCTAGCTTTATTATTCCGCCCCACTTATTTTTTTCACAACATCGTATATTTTGCTTAATATTTTCATTTGATCCTTCTGAGACTTTACAATTGTTGACATTAATATATTTAAGGGGGAACGTTGATGAAATTGACCAAAAAGGTCAATTTTCGATTTATTTTTTATTTGTGAATACAACTCATGGACAATAAGTTCCCAAAGTTTCAATGTTGAAATCGCATCCGAACTGCCTGAAAATTAATTAAAAGTGTGGCTTAGCCTCCCTGCCACGCCCACGTTTTAAAGCGGCAATTCAATACCAGCTCAGTGAACAACGATTCTGTGTGTTACCAAACGTGTGCGGGATACATCTACAAGGTCGTGATAGATACTCTTTGGTTTTATATATCATCTTTGGTGATCCTGCACTTCTCAAAAAGTGTGTTCATGGCAAAACCAAAAATCCAAATGAGTCTCTAAATTCACTCATATGGAAACGATGCCCTAAAAACACATTTACATCTGCTAAAGTTGTCAGATATGCCACTTTGCGATGCAGTTATTGTATTTAATGATGGGAACGCAGGGAGGATGAAGGTATTAGAAAGAATGGGCTTCAAGATTGGAAATATTACTCAAGACATCCTGAGAAAAATAGATTTACAGCGCGTCTCTGCAGCTGAAAATTCAGTTGAAGACCTGGTAAAGGAAAGAAGACAGACAACAAGAAACCAGAGCAGAAGCCTTGAAGGGAAACACGACCCAGAGTACAAATGTGGTGCCTTCTGAAGAAGTGACATAAGGAAAAATGTTAGTTTGAACTTTAAATTGCGTTTCCTGAAAAGTTTGTTTTTTATAGTTTATGTACCCTTTCCTCAGATTCTATGAATGCTAGAATTATAAACGTTTTTTACACACATTTTTGTAATCCCAATAAACGTTGTTTCAAGAGAAAATTTAGAAATTGTGATTGCAAGCTGAGATATTGGGCAAAGTGCTTGGAATTTTGCATGAATTTCAAATTTTACTTTTGGAATTATAATTAAAAAATTATGAAAATTCTCCCATTTGACCTATTACAAAAACCTCATGAGAGAAGCTTACAACATATAAAGGGATGAAACAGAGAAATTTTTGTAGAAATCTATTGAATACTTTCTGATAAAAAGGAACATACATTATTTTTTTAAAATAAAACCAAATTTTGTTTTAAAAAAGTTGAATATATACAGGGTGTTACAAAAAGGTACGGCCAAACTTTCAGGAAACATTCCTCACACACAAATAAAGAAAAGATGTTATGTGGACATGTGTCCGGAAACGCTTAATTTCCATGTTAGAGCTCATTTTAATTTCGTCAGTATGTATTGTACTTCCTCGATTCACCGCCATGATTTCATACGGGATACTCTACCTGTGTTGCTAGAACATGTGCCTTTGCAAGTACGACACAATATGTGGTTCATGCACGATGGAGCTCCTGCACATTTCAGTCGAAGTGTTCGTACGTTTCTCAACAACAGATTCGGTGACCGATGGATTGGTAGAGGCGGACCAATTCCATGGCCTCCACGCTCTCCTGACCTCAACCCTCTTGACTTTCATTTATGGGGGCATTTGAAAGCTCTTGTCTACGCAATCCCGGTACCAAATGTAGAGACCCTTCGTGCTCGTGTTGTGGACGGCTGTGATACAATACGCCATTCTCCAGGGTTGCATCAGCGCATCAGGGATTCCATGCGACGGAGGGTGGATGCATGTATCCTCGCTAACGGAGGACATTTTGAACATTTCCTGTAACAAAGTGTTTGAAGTCACGCCGGTACGTTCTGTTGCTGTGTGATTCCATTCCATGATTAATGTGATTTGAAGAGAAGTAATAAAATGAGCTCTAACATGGAAAGTAAGCGTTTCCGGACACATGTCCACATAAAATATTTTCTTTCTTTGTGTGTGAGGAATGTTTCCTGAAAGTTTGGCCGTACCATTTTGTAACACCCTGTATAATCACAAGATTTGATATGTAAATGTGTTACTTTCCTGTAAAGCGTGGTACAAAATTTCATTGCCACATCTCAAAACTGTGTATTTGGTGCATTTTTTAAATAGTGTGTGATTTTCATCAAGGTCCCCCTTTAAGCATACACTGGTGAAGTTGGAAAAGTTATTTTAATTTTTAATTTCACCCGTAAATTATGGTGCAGTACTTCGTATGTTAAGCACATTACGTGGCCCTGGTAGTAGTAAACTGCGGTATGATTCGGCACACTCACTCGCCTTTCTACCCCTTACACTGGTACGGAACTTGTTTCGCCTGAGGTATATTAAGGCTTTGTAATTAAATAATTCTTCAAACTCGAAATAATAATATATTTTGTTCGTATTTTTTGTTTTAATGTTCTCATATCTCTTAGATTAATGTTGTTGACAAAGGTTTCGGAATTTTTTTATTCGTATCGTCTGTCATATTTCCTGATCGTGAGCTAAGACCGGGCACCGGCCGCGTAATAATATTGTCTAAATGCAACAGAGAAATGTTGCTTTGGATATAAGGTATCACCCCCGTCTGCTGCTCCTCTTTTGTAGGAGTGAATGTGTTCCGTGAGCACTTTGTAGAGGATATCGAGCCCAGACATGCGATACCTAGACGTCGAGATCGCATACGTGGCAGAGAGGCCGGCTGTGGACTGAGGATAAAGTCGCGGCCCTAGCAAATGTGCACGCCCATGTCCGGACGGGATCCGTCTTCGGGTTCTCTTGGTATACGATCGCTCTGGGGAACGCCAGCTGAAAACATGGTTTCTCCATACAGCAACTACTGTACAGTGAACCTATTACGCTGGAGACCTTGGAAAGCAACACATCAGAAAACTGAAATGACGTGGCTGGCATTTGGGGGAGTTGAGTATTCCTGAGGAATACTCAACATCTTCTCTTATCCTTCTTTAGCACAATTGTTACGTCCGGTAACTACTGAATGCTCTCTGATTTATTGTATCCCGCGCCTTTTCCTCAGTTTGTTGGTAAATTCGACACTTTTTAATGTATGTAGTATTCCAAGTCTGCGCTGTCTCTCTTCCTTCAATGGCTTCATTGCCTATGAGTTCTTCGCAGTATATGTCCGACCAAAGAAGTCTCTCTCAGTACTAATGTTTGCATTAGTCTTCTTTCATCTTATTTTATTATGAATCCTACTGTCTTCATTATTCTGTCAATCAATTTCGTTTTAAATGTTTTTCCCATAACCAATTTTCTAAACCAGACAAGTAAATTTCTCTCTTTTTTGTCTACCCATTATTCGCTGGACATCTAGTCCATAAAAAATACTTTACGAATCTCTTACTCAGATCCATTGAATTTTTCTTTCCCCAGCAACTTGTCCAACAACATGGCGTAACTAACACATCAAATAAGTCACTCTGTTAAAAATCAACAAATGTTAACACGTTACTACTTGAATTCATCTACCCAAGTGTGCCTAATGACCCATATCATATTTTGTGGCTTTACGTAATTAGTAGCGAATTGTATGTTACAGAATTGCATTTAGTTCTACATGCATTCTATCAAATCTAAATATGACTAAAATTATAATTGTAGTCGGTAACACCGTATTTTAAAACCACATAGTAACAGTGTCATACAATTAACGTTGTATAAATTTTAATGGATTACGGATTACTCCACGACCACCACCACCGCAGGATGTCATATTTTATAAATTCAGTTTTTGGAATTTCTGTTTATCTATGTATCGAATAGTTTCAGTGATCGTATTAGCATATTTACTTCGGTCGCAAGCTGTATATTATGATAGCGGCTGTGCGTATTTTGTCCCTGCGCTGGCGATGTCAAAGGATTTGTTTATTTTTAGAGCAACAGATGACGCGGTGGCTGATATTCACACGAAGAGCACTGGCGGTGGCTCTTTGAAATATGCCGGTACGCTCTGCAGGACAGCAGGCGCCTTTTACGCTTGCTAATTACGAATATATTATACTGTTTGCAATGAATTTTGGCTTAGAGACAGGAGTTACGTACGGTCCATACACTGCACGGCGCATATGACCATGTTGATAAACGGCCTACACACGCGAGAATTTCTGATGATTTCTAAGAGAGCTTTATCTGCATATTTCTTTCAAACACCATAAAGTATTAATCGCAGCCGTTAGAAGGCATGGGAATCAGCTATAGTTTCTTAACGTTGTGAGAATGCAGAAACCAACCGAAGAAACTACTGCATCAGAGGCAAAGAAACAACAGTACCTGTGAATATTAGAAATTATTTAGACAATTGACAACAAAACGATTACTCTAGTGAGTGTGGCGAATATGTGAGACTAGAGACGTACCATCGGTAATTAGAAAGAATATCATTCGCACAGTTCTCAGATGTAGTAACGGCAGCATATAAATGCGAGCTACACATAATGCATCTAAATTATTTACCGGAATAATACACATGGAAAACTGAAAACAAAATAGTGTTATACAACTATCAGTTAGACTTTAGGAATGCTAGAGTAAGGTGTAGTTCTGACGTTACTAATGATAATGTAGGCAGGACTTAAGATAGGAACACTTTGATAGAATTTACCAACCTAAAATTAGTGTTCGATGGAAACCCAGTTCTAAGCAAACAAGGGAAAGCAGAAAGGTGGAAGGAGTATATAGAGGGACTATACAAGGGTGATGTACTTGAGGGCAATGTTATAGAAAGGGAAGAGAACGTAGATGAAGATGAAATGGGAGATACGATACTGCGTGAAGAGTTTGACAGAGCACTGAAAGACCTGAGTCGAAACCAGGGCCCGGGAGTAGACAACATTCTATTAGAACTACTGACGGGCTTGGGAGAGCCAGTCCTGACAAAACTCTACCATCTGGTGAGCAAGATGTATGAGACAGGTGAAATACCTTCAGACATCAAGAAGAATATAATAATTCCAATCCCAAAGAAAGCAGGTGTTGACAGATGTGAAAATTACCGAACTATCAGCTGCAAAATACTAACGCGAATTCTTTACAGACGAATGGAAAAACTGGTAGAAGCCGACCTCGGGGAAGATCAGTTTGGATTCCGTAGAAATATTGGAACACGTGAGGCAATACTGACCTTACGCCTTATCTTAGAAGAAAGATTAAGGAAAGGCAAACCTACGTTTCTAGAAGTTGTAGACTTAGAGAAAGCTTTTGACAATGTTGACTGGAATACTCTCTTTCAAATTCTAAAGGTGGCAGGGGTAAAATACAGGGAGCGAAAGGCTATTTACAATTTGTACAGAAACCAGATGGCAGTTATAAGAGTCGAGGGGCATGAAAGGGAAGCAGTGGTTGGGAAGGGAGTGAGACAGGGTTGTAGCCTCTCCCCGATGTTATTCAATCTGTATATTGAGCAAGCAGTAAAGGAAACAAAAGAAAAATTCGGAGTAGGTATTAAAATCCATGGAGAAGAAATAAAAACTTTGAGGTTTGCCGATGACATTGTAATTCTATCACACACAGCAAAGGACTTGGAAGAGCAGTGTCTTGAAAGGAGGATATAAGATGAACATCAACAAAAGCAAAACGAGGCTAATGGAATGTGGTCGAATTAAATCGGGTGATGCTGAGGGAATTAGATTAGGAAATGAGACACTTAAAGTAGTAAAGGAGTTTTCCTATTTGGGGAGCAAAATAACTGATGATGGTCGAAGTAGAGAGGATATAAAATGTAGACTGGCAATGGCAAGGAAAGCGTTTCTGAAGAAGGGAAATTTGTTAACATCGAGTATAGATTTAAGTGTCAGGAAGTCGTTTCTGAAAGTATTTGTATGGAGTGTAGCCATGTATGGAAGTGAAACATGGACGATAAATAGTTTGGACAAGAAAATAGAAGCTTTCGAAATGTGGTGCTACAGAATAATGCTGAAGATTAGATGGGTAGATCACATAACTAATGCTGAAGTATTGAATAGAATTGGGGAGAAGAGGAGTATGTGGCACAACTTGACAAAATGGTTGGAGCGGTTAGTAGGACATGTTCTGAGGCATCAGGGGATCACAAATTTAGCATTGGAGGGCAGCGTGGAGGGTAAAAATCGTAGAGGGAGACCTAGAGATGAATACACTAAGCAGATTCAGAAGGATGTAGGTTGCAGTAAGTACTGGGAGATGAAGAAGCTTGCAGGATAGGGTAGCATGGAGAGCTGCATCAAACCAGTCTCAGGACTGAAGACCACAACAACAGCAACAACAGTATCAAGTTGTGCTAGATGTTTGAAATCTTCAGAAAAGTAGAAACAACTGAAACTCTCCCTTTGTATGTAAAGAATGACAGTGCTGGAAAAACTCTTACGTTATTTGATTTTCAAACAGCTGAGCAAAACTGAACGTACTCAGACTTTTCTCTCTTTACTTATTCTGATCATCAATAAACTGACACACAATATTTTTTAACGCAACGCAGTCTTACTTTCAATAAACCCTACAAAAGAATGGCCCTTACTAACAATAACCTATACCTTTCATGAGTCACTTACCTCACAAAAATCTTCGTTACTCGAGCTACAGCCATACAGCGAGCGCCAATACTGCCAGCTAAATAAAAGATTCTAACTACTGAAGGCACTAACTACGGATAGGCATAGTTAGCAAATGAAAGATTTTGATAGACAACAAACAATGTATTTACCTTTATTGTGTAAAAGTCATAATGTATGTATATCAGTTCATGACATCCAGTCTTACAAATTTTCTTTTTCTGACCGGAACACGTGCAGATCGTTCGCTCACAGTAACCTCTCAAAACTCTGGCATCTCTCTCCCCACATCCACCACTGCTGGCAGCTCACCTCCAACTGCCCAACGCTACACTAGCGAATATTTCAACAATGAGTCCAAGCAGCCACAGACTGCACATAGCGCCGATTCTAATACAGAGCGCTGCGTGGCGTCACCAACATAAAAACCTAAACAGCCTACTTACACAACGAATAAAGGAGGATGGGTGAAATACAATATGTAGTAACATAAGAAAAATAAGAATGGGACAGTAACAGATAAATGTTCTGATTGAACAGGGCAGGAAGTAAGAATGAACCCTTCGTCTTCATTTTTCAATCTCTACATCCTAGGACATAAAAGAAAGATTGAGGTTGCCCCTGTAAAAGTGAGGAATAAGTGCTCGACCTGTTGAATAGAATCAAATGAAAATATGGCTGAAGATTAAACCAGATGAAGGCAACAGTGATCATGAGGAGCAGAAATGAGGTTAATGAAAGACTTATCAAAACAGGGATCCACGCATTAGACAAATGGGAGGAATTCTGCCACTTTTAAAGCAAAATTAGCACATGGGTGACAAAGCATGAAGGGTGTTAGAAACAGAGAAGCACTTGAAAAGACTGAATTTCTCGCCAAAAGGAGTATAGTGATGTGAGAAATAGGCGTTAAATTGTGAAAGAGGTTCCTGAGAATCTGTGTCTGGAGCACTACGTTGTACGGAAAACAAGAGTGGACTCTGGAAAAGACCGATTAGAATAGATGTGGTGTAGCGGAGGGTTACTGCAGATAAAGTGGGCTGGCAGGAAAGGAAGTGAGATTCTCTGTAGTGTCGGCGAAGAAAGAAAAATATGGAAGAAAGTAAACAAAAATGTGACAGTGACAGGGTGATAGAATATATGTTAAGGTATCAGTGAATAGCTCCCATGTTACTAGAGGGAACCAGGTAGATTCAAAATTGTTATGGAAAGTGCAATTTCTTACACAGAGTGATTCAGGTGCTCGTACCACTGGGTCTCATGCAAACCACAGTGCCTTCAAGCACCATGGGCAAGATTTTCATATTCTCTGGCGTGGTACATGCAAACTATTATTCCTATAGAAGAAATGAACAGGACCTTTTTGTAGGAAATTTAATGTAGGTAAATTTTGTAATTGGGAGTTTTTCCGCTGAAGGCCGTAGTTTTCCAATCATACAAGAATATCATACAAAAATAACCTTCATACGCGCGTTTCTCTTTCATACCTCCAAAACCGTGACCTCCAGTGAAAGCATATCCTAGTAGAATATTTACTACATTAAATCCCCTACAAAAAGATCCTGCGTATTTTTTCTGTAGAAGTAAAAGTTTGGGCGTAGTGAGCAAGAGAATATTAATATCTAGCGCGTGGTATTTGAAAGCATTGCGGGCGGCATAAAATCCAGTGGTAGCGATAGCTGGATTACCTTGGATAAACAATGAGTTATTAATGACGTTCGTTGTAAGTGCTAGATACACTGAGACAAAAAAAAAGAAAAAAAGAAAGAAAGAAAAACTCAACACAAGAAAACACATGAGGAAACAAAATGTGCTATAAAAGTTTGGAAGAAGAAACGCAAGCTTACTTTCGCAAATTTCGTAGTGTTAATTTTGGGACTTACGGCCACAAAGAAATCGATTAACTTTGTTATCCTACAGCAGTTGATTGAAAGTAAAATTCATATGAAAACCGTAACAAAAATGAACATACTGTGTAATGTGAGGAAGAAACCATCTTAAGCATGAGAGGTTTTTTAATTTTAAGTACAATGTCTCGTTTCTGTAAGAGGCCACGGAAGTACGGTGCAGGAACGTTCATCTCCCAGCGCTCACTGAACACATTTTCACGTCAACTGACTCACCATGAGGCCGCTAGCATCGAGTAACAACTGTCCGTGTGGAATCTACGCTGTCTATTGTTTTTGTGTGTTCTGAGCAGCACCCCTTGCAGATGGCGCTGTAATTTACCGTCTAGTAAAATCATCAGACGATCAATTCCAATTACAAAATGATTTAGAGATAATTTCTGTATGGTGCGAAAAGTGGCATTTGGCACTAAACAAAGAAAAGTGCGAGGTCATCCGCATGGGTACTAAAAGAAATACGATAAATTTTGGGTATAACATAAATCGCGCAAATCTAAGGGCTGTCAATTCGACTAAATACCTAGGAATTACACTTACGAGCAACTTAAAATGGAAAGGCCACATAGATAATCTTGTGGAGAAGGCGAAACAATGACTGCACATTGTTGGCAGAATACTTAGAAGATGCGACAAACCCACCAAAGAGACAGCCTACATTACACTTCCCCGTCCTCTGCTGGAATATTGCTGCGCAATGTGGGATCCTTACCAGGTGGGATTGACGGAAGACATCGAAAAGGTGCAAAGAAGGGCGACTCGTTTCGTGTTATCGAACAATAGGGGTGAATGTGTCACTGATATCATACGCGAGTTGGGGTGGCGGTCACTGAAACAAAGGTAGTTTTCTTTGCTGCGAGATCTACTTACGAAATTTCATTGACCAACTTTCTCTTCCGAGTGCGAAAATATTTTGTTGACACCCACCTACGTAGAGAGAAATGATCATCACAATAAAATAAGAGAAATCAGAGCTCGAACGGAGAGATTTAGGTGTTCCTTTTTACCACACGCCATTCGAGAGTGGAATCGTATAGAAGTAGTATGAAAATGATTCGATGAACCTTCTGCCAGGCACTTCAGTTTGAATTGCAGAGTAACCATATATATGTAGATGTAGTAGATGTTGTGTTGTTGCCTCAGTAGGGTACAATGTGGGCTGAGTCGATAGTCTACGAGGGTGCATGTACGTATGTGCCGTGGTAAGAAAAAAAAAAGACACGTGCAAATAATTAGACTGTGGCTGTCAGTATCGATCACCTATTCCCCCTTCGTGACCGCACATCCCAACACCGTTCAACCTGCACGAAATCACCAACAAAATTTTGTCAGCTGTGGGGTCCCTACTGTTCCTTTAATCATCACTATTCCTGAGAAGGGAAGAGGACCTGCAGTCTTCAGGGGAGGGTAGCAGTGATCTGAACTATTCGCGAAAGTTCGTGTGCGGTATACGAACGTAAAACTAGCGCAGAGCTAGTGAAAGTCTGATGCACACAACATTTTTCGGTTGAAGACCTTTACTTAGGCGATGCAGCGGAGCGAGACCGAGTGCTGAACGCAGGCCTGTTAAAGGAAGTAGTTATGCTAGGCGTGCAGGGCCAACGGCAATGATGACAAGGTTTTTAATAACTGAAATAACTGGTTAATCAGTTATGACGGACAGATTAAAAGGTGTGGATTTACAGACCTAGAGGATTAGACGCAGAAATTCAGGAATTAAAACCAGATGTAGAAGATTGGAGGGACAAGGGTGAAGCAAATAGCATCCCTCGGAGTACAACCAGCGAAACTACAACAGGCTCAACGGTACTGAAGGACCTTCCATTGATCCCTACAGCTCTGGTTTTTCTCATTAGAGCAGAGATGGATGCTCACTTGCTTTTTTAGTAGACTGGAAAGTATAGTAACTTCAGGATCCTGGAGGGGCTCGAAGAAAGTAACTGTGGCAAATCTGTGAAGCAAGACGATTCAATAGATTTCGTCACGTGTGATACCGCTTGCAGTCGTGTAACTACCTACGATAAATTTCAACCGTTACTTTTGCAACGATACAGGAGGAAAGAACGCTGCAAAAGCTTTTCAGTAAGCATGCGTACTTTGGACGGAGAATCTATCAAGGATTTTCAGACAGCTGTAGGAAAGTCAGTGTCAACACATATAAACTCAGTAATAAAAATTTATACACTGAGGTAATACGTTTTTGAACGGGCTACAGGCTGAAATCGGTTGCACAGGAAGATGAGCACACTGCGAGACATTTGAAGAAGCAATACAAATGCCACTTCGATATGTAGAATAGATGCAGAGACCTCAAACTAATTTCGAACGGGAACGCCACATGTTCGAACCTTACTCAGGAACCACCTTTTATGAGAACACTGAACAAAATGCAGCTGCACATAACACAATAACTCGCTTCTAGAACGGAAGGGCACATACACCGAGGTGACAAAAGACATGGGAAAGAGATATGCACATATACAGAGGGCGGTAGTATCGCGAACACAAGGTATAAAAGGGCAGTGCATTGGTGATTCGTGTGAAAAGGTTTACGGCGTGATTATGGCAGCACCAAGGGGTTTAACAGACTTCGGAATCGTAGTTGGAGCTACACGCATGGAACATTCCACTTCGGATTTTGTTACGGAATTCAATATTCCGGAATCCACAGTGTCAAGATCGTGCCGAGAATACCAAATTTTAGGCATTACCACTCACCACTGACAACGCAGTGGCCGACGGCTGTCACTTAACGATCGAGAGCAGCGGCGTTTGTGTAGAGTTGTCATGGCAACAGACAATCCGCTCTGCTTGAAATAATCCCAGAAATCAATATGGAACGAACAACGCATGTATCCGCTAGGAAAATGGGGAGAAATTTGGCGTTAATGGGCTATGACAGCAGACAACCAATGCCAGTGCCTTTGCTAACAGCACTACTTCGCCTCCAGCGCACCTTCTAGGCTCGTGACGATATCGGTTGGACCTTCAACATCGCAGCGTGTCACCAATCGCTGGTTAATATATTAAAAAACTTAAAACCCGCCTCGATTGCGAAAAAAGCACCTAGTGTTAAGTGTTAACCCAGGTTTCGGCGTACACCTTCTTCAGAACAACAATAAAACCCACAAGTTCGTAAGAAGACCTTTGTCAATAATTAAAAGAACACCATAGCTATACATTTATAAACGAAAAAGAGAAGGAAAAAACAGTACATACGTACAAAGTCAAAACCACTACTTAATGGTGTACACTCCACCTCACACCGGCCTATGTTCGATGGGCCATGACCCGCCATAAACTGCCGCTACAAACGGTCGCTCACTTACAAGCCTGACCCGCTATCTATGCACAAGCGCAAGACAAGGGAAGTTACTTGAATGCACATGCGCCTACGAATACGAGAAAGTTTATACATGGGTCGGGGCTAAATAGCCCATATATTCCCAACAGTGGATCAACGTATATCAAAAAATGAAATGGATAGAACAAGAGACGAGCTAAATAGGAGATAAAACCTAAAAATACCACACACGGTTGCTTATGCTAGTAAAGAAGCTTATATATGAAGCTACCTGTGACAACAGGAGGAATTCTAAAAACTATACCTAAAGCCAGTAGTTAGCCTGGGGTGGGGGGCTGAGGGGACGTAATCCAAAGACGTCGTGGTAATAAAGATATAGGGATAAAACGTGAGGTGTTGAACGGGCTAAAATCACCTTCATCGTAAAAGGAAAATGAGGATAAAATGAAAGAAGATGAACGGCTTGACCAACCGCGCTCGCTAATCAGGGCGCGCATGTGACAATCGCCAGATCATCAGATTTACAAGTATGAAGAACAAAGTAAAGGTGCAAAACCTTCAAAAAATTTTCTATTTCTTAGTAGGAGTTGGTCATTGAGGACATTGTTGCAAATGCTTAAAGATCTGCATTTCTTCCAGAACATCCAGTTTTAAGCCCTTAACCTCGGCATGAAGTAACTCGATATTAACTGGAGGGCTCGGCGCATGAGCAGTTTGCACAAGGTGTTCCGCATAAGTAGAGCCCTTAGTACCGTCACAGCTTCTAGTAGGAATATGCTCTTTATACCTGAGACCCAGAGCTCGCCTCGTTTGCCCGATGTAAATATTTTACAATCCCCGCTTGTAATTTTATATACTCCTGATTGGGAAAGTTTATCGCTCTTACTCTGCAAGGGGTGAATTAAATTCCTATGTAAACTATTATTAGTAGAATAGCCGACTCTGAAATTATGGGCTCTGAGTAAACGCCCCAATTTTTAACTTATATTGCCTATGTAAGGGATAGATATCGTTGCCACCTGTTTGTTATCTAACGCATCCCATAGGGTGAAAGACGTAATATTATTTTTATTTATTTTCTTCTTATACACCTGTCTTACCAACTGTGGCCTATAGCCATTATTTATAGCAATATTCTCAAGTGTGACCAGTTCAGTTTCTACCGCATCTGGTGCAAGAGGGATAGCTGTAACTCGATGAATATTAGAATGAAAAAAGGCCATCTTCTGGGCGTACGGATGGGCCGAGTCTGCAGGTATAATATTGTCGGAAAACGTGTTTTTCCGAAAAATATTAAATTCTATGCGGTTGTCAACCACAGTTAAAGTGAGGTCCAGAAAATTTAAGGAACTAGTATCGGATTCTCGCGCAGTTGTAAAACTGATATTATGATGAAGCTTATTAAAAATCGAAAAAATTATGGTTATTTTGAGAACCATCAATGATTAATAGAATGTCGACAACATATCTTTTGTAAAATTTTGTCCTTCTATGAATCTCAGTGTCACTGGCAAAAAAATCAGACTCTAAGTAATTCATAAAAATTTCTGGACCCCAGAGGACTGGAAAACTAGGTTTCAGTTAGTAAGAGCTGATGCTAGGATTCAAATGTGGAGCAGACCCCACGAAGGTTTGGATTCAGGCTGTCAACAGGGCACTGTGCAGGCTGGTGGTGGCTCCATAATGGTGAGGGCTGTATTTACATGGGATGGACTGCCACCTCGGTATGTTCCACTACTTGGTGACCATTTGCAGCCATTTATGGACTTCCTGTTCCCGTACAACGATGGAATCCTTACGGATGACAATACAAAGCGTCACTGGGCCACAAAACAGCCTGGACAATTCGAGCGAATGATTTGACCACCCAGATTGCCCGATATGAATCCAATCGAACATTTACGGGACATAATCGGGAGGTTAGCGGAGCAAACTCCTGTACCGACAACACTGTCGCTGCTGTGGATGGATGAAGAGGCCTTAGAGGCTCAATATTTCTATAGGAACTTCCGACTTTTGAGTCCATGCCACTTCGAGCTGCTGCTCTAAGCCGGGCAAGGATGGTTCAAATGGCTCTGAGCACTATGGGACTTAACATCTATGGTCATCAGTCCCCTAGAACTTAGAACTACTTAAACCTAACTAACCTAAGGACATCACACAACACCCAGTCATCACGAGGCAGAGAAAAACCCTGACCCCGCCGGGAATCGAACCCGGGAACCCGGGCGCGGGAAGCGAGAACGCTACCGCACGACCACGAGGTTCGGACGCCGGGAAAGGAGGCTGTAATATTACATGAATATGTCCAATATTGTCAGATCTACTTTGCGTCACGTGAGTGTAGGGGATTCGAAACAAGTAGTGACCCATGACGTCAAATCAACTTGAGATTTTTATACATGTAATTAATTTCTAAATTTTATTGATTACTTACAAAGTAAAGAATTCAATTATGTACCAGATTTAATAGGTAATGAGTTTTAATGAGATAGATAATAATATATTTTGACATAGCAAATCACCTTGTTGCATCATGCATGATATATTTTCTCTTTGTAAGAACAAAAACTTCCGTGTTGCTGGAGTGCGCGATCAAGTAGTCGTCAAGTCCGGATCTGCTGTAACTTTCATGAATGGGCATAGAATTGTTAATTTACAACTCTGAGTTGATTTAAAAATTATTCTAGGTAACCACGACCTGATTTTGGTGCAAACAAATCGTGCGCGAATTGTCAAATATCGGCGCGGAGTTTAAGATACGCGGCTGGATATCGGGCGTTATCGTCGCATTTAGGATTCAGTAACATTAACCGCAGTTTTCCAATTTACGGACATTAGCTTGATAATAACTACCAACAATTTATATGAGTGGCGTAGTAATTGTCTTGATGCTTAAAGCAACCGAGAAGCGATTTACTGTCGGGATACGACAAATATTAATCATTGCATAGTCAGCTAGTTGATACGTTGCTTAGCAACTCATAAACGGACAGTGATAGAATTATTGAAACGATCTTTTAAGTATCAGTGACACTACACACACATCAGAAACTAATTACTCTAACTGCGTGTGACTTCTGGATTGGATGAGGTTTCTTTTATTTCAGCTAATTAATATTAACAAACTTCTTTCGAGGTTGAAGCCTCAACAATGATGTCAATCTCATACAGTTTAGTAGAACGATAGATACTACTAGCTACGCTACTATTTACAGCTTTAAAAGAAAGGAGAGCACATACCTGTTTTTTTTTTTTTTTTTTTTTTTCTTTTGAGAAATGTTCGTTCTCAAACCAGAGGCACGAGTGATGTTCCCTCACAGCACTACGATATCGTCAACCACCACACACATGTGCCCCCTTCTCACTACATTTCTGCATTGAAAACCCTGAGATATAGCCGCGGTACGAAGAAGGAAGAAGGAAGAGGAAAGATCAGCGAAAGAAACGGAGCAAAGAGAGATGGGCAGGTCACAAGGCGTTCCAATGACTTCTGCCACCCCAGTCTATTGTGAAACTATAAGGAGGATAGTACCAGTTGAAAGTGGAGAGCATGGGGAGAAGTACGTTCAACGACAAAAGGGACGGAAGTAGCTTCACTATTTCCGCCCCCAAAAAGCAGCACTTATACTGATTACAGTTCCAAAGGTCTGCTCAAATATGGGTTTAGTTGTTTTTGGCACAGTGGTTTATAATCAAGGAAGAAATATGGGAGCACGGAAAATGTACAACAAAAGGATAAATGGCAACCGGTTGCACAATTACAGAGAAGTTGTGGCTGACGTCGTCAGATCCAAAATGCTTGGCACAAATACAAGTGATACACAGCACAAAACGACATTATGTAGGCATGTTTGGGTTAGATTTGGAGGCAGCTAACCAGAAATGTAGCACAAAAATAAATCAGAATCGGTCATAACAATGACGACTGCAATGGGAACTCTGAAGTCTTGACTCAAAGTAATGTTAGTACTGTCGTGGTTATGAGCAACCAAGTAGTGACGTAGTTACGCAGTTCCGAGTCCACGTGTATTTCAATGAATGAGAAAGCTCACCCCTGAGAATAGGAAAAACTCCCTGTATCACAGTAGAGAGTCTAAGCGTTTGAGGTGTGGTGCTACAAAAGAACGTCGAAAATTAGGTGGACCGATGAGATAAGGAATGGGGAGAGTCCCCGCAGAATCTGCAAAGAAAGGAGCGTGTGGAAAACGCTCACAAGAAGAAGGGACGGAATGATAGAATATCTGTTAAGGCATCAGAAATTAACCTCTACAGTACTGGATGGAGTACAAGCCTTACCCCTTGATAGATATTGTCATATAGCGTCACCTGTCAGTGTCGTTGAAGGAGAGGCAAGTGGGAAATTTCTTGTTGAGTAAGCACTGATGAAATGAGTAATGAAGAAGCAGAGCCACCCTGAGAAACTATTGTTGCAATAGTGTTGAACGTAGATCAACAAGACGTCACTGAAGTACCTATCAAGGGGCCAGTCCTGTAGGTAGTTAGTTATTGTCCACCAAGTGAGAGAGTGAATAAATCGACTGACGAAGCAATCAAAGCAACAGCTCACTTTCTTTTCTTTTAATTTTTTATGTATCTGTTTAATTATCGTCAGTCTTCTAATTGGTTTGATGCGGTCCACCACGAATTCCTCTCCTGTGCCAAACTCTTCACCTCACCGTAACTCTTGCAACCTAGGTCCTCAATTATTTGCTTAATGTTTTTGCCCTCTACAGCTCCTTCCAGTACAGTAGAGGTTAATCGCTGATGCCTTAACAGATATGCTATCATTCCGTCCCTTCTTCCTGTCAGCGTTTCCCATACGTTTCTTTCTTTGCAGACTCTGCAGAGAATCTCCCCATTTCTTATCTTACCTGTCCACCAAATTTTCGACGTTCTTTTGTAGCACCACATCTCAAACGCTTAGTCTCTCTACTGTACCGGATTTCTAAGCGTACAATCTCAGAAATCTCTTCCTCGCAATCATGCCTATGTTTGATACCAGTGGGTATCTTCTGGCCAGGAATGCACTCTTTTGCTGTGCTACTCTGCTTTTTATGTTCATCCGTCACGGACAGCTTTGCTTCCACAGTACGAGTATCCCTTAACTTTGTCTACTTCGTGATCGTCAATTTTGATGTCAAGTTTCTCCCTATTTTCATCTCTTCTGCTTCTCGCAACTTTTGTCTTTTTCCTGTTTATTCTCAGTCTATATACTACACTTATTAGACATTGAACAACTCATGTAATTCTTCTTTTTCACCGAAGATAGCAATTTCATCAGCGGATATTGTCATTAATATCCTATCACCCTGAATTTTCACTCCATTCTTGAAATTTTCCTTAATCGCCGTCATTGTTTATTCGTTGTATAGATTGAACATTGGGGGTCAAAGATCATATCCCTGTCCGACACGCCTTTTAATCCGAACATTTCGTTCTTGAACTTCTCTCTTATTGTGCTCTCTTCGTTCTTGTACATATTGCATATTACCCGTCTTTCCCTACAGTAGTGGAAATCAGTACAAAGGCATAGAGATAGTAGAAAAATTAACATTGTCGATTGGAATAGGTGTGTACAATCTACATGCAATGTTATGAGATCCAATATAACGACAAATGCATTTAGCGCCAGTAGTACATTATAGAACAAGACATAAACAATGCAGGTGAGGGTGGAACTCTGTATAAAGGCAGTCGGCTCCCTGTGGTGTTAGTGTGTGCATATTTCCATTTATTGCACACAGGAAACAGCCGGCACTACTGACAGTGCGTGTTGTGTACATATACCTCGATTGTGACAATGCCACCCGGAAAACAATTATCAAATGATGAAGAATCAAATGTCGGTATGTACAAGGAAATGTGGCTCTCTAATAATGAAATAGCAAAAAAGTTGAATCGTGATTGATAGTTTCGTTAGATTGAGGGCACGATATCGACAGAACGGAAAATATGGGCATGTAGAAAATTATCTGAGGCATCGAAATGGGTCACTTTTTTGCAAAGCAAAAACTGTTATTCTTCTCAGCTTGTTGCTGATTTACGGTTGCGAGTAGCCGCCAGTCGTATACGACAAATTTAGCCGCATGACAAATATCTCACATTAAAGAAACGACTGCAGAAACTTGCCCTAACACCCAAATATAAACAGATTGGATTGGACTTCGGAATGGAATAAAGTGGTCTTCAGAGATGAGAACAAGTTTGATTTAGATGAGCAGGGTGGATTACAATGTTATTGGCATGATCTGAGAATAGAGCAGCATGTAAGAATAAGTAGAAATTTTGGTGGTGAAGCATCATGATTTGGGAAGCATTCTGGGGTAAAGATAAATCACGCATTGCTTGGCCGAACACTAGGCTTAATTCTAAAATATACACTGAGATGCTAGAGGCGGCATTGATTAGAAAGTATGAGGACCTAGGGGACGAAAGTCTAATGTTTGAACAAGATAATGAATCTGTGCTTGTTACTGCTACAACCAAAAAGTTGTTTGAACATAAAGATGTCGCTGTCTTGCTCTGGCGTGCACGTAGCTCGGATACGAACAGCTTGGAAAATTTACGGCGAGCACTTGCAAAGCGTGTATACCGCAAGGGAAGGCAAGTTGAGGCCGTATGCGAGCTGAAAAGAGCGATACAAGAAGAGTGGGCGGCTATTTCACTGCAAGATCCTCAAAACTTTCACAAAATCGATGCCGAAGAGAATTTTTGAGATAAGTAGGAAGATCGGAGGTTGGACAAACTACTGACAATGCGACAACACAATGGGGCAGTGAGTGCCTTTATACTAATTTCCATCCAGGAAATGCTAATTCCTTATTTTGTTGCTCTTGTTATGGAAGAAACTATGTAATTCCATCATGATTATTTACGTCCTATATGTATCTACTACTTTAGCAATAAATTTGATATATGTATGCTTCAGATATTGTGCTTTTATCTTCGTGGGGACCCTGCCTTTATATTGATTTCCACTACTGCGTAGCTTACAAGTATTTTTCTCAGAAATTGGAACATGCACCATTTTAATTTGTCAAGCGCTTTTTGTACGCCGACAAGTCCCCTGCTCGTGTCTTGATTTTACTTCAGTCTTGCTCGAGTTATGGAGCACAAAGTCAGTACTGCTTCTCTGCTGCCATTACCTTTCCTAAACCAAAACGGATCGACATGTAACACATCCTCAGTTTTCTTTCATTCTTCTCAGCAGCTTGGATACATGAGTTGTTAAGCTGACTGTGCGATAGTTCTGGCTCTTGTCGGCTCTTGCTATTTTCAGATTTTTGTGGACGACATTTTTTCGAAAGTCTAATACTACTTTGTGAACCACTAAAGCATGGAAAAACTGGAATGGGAAGCCCGAGTAAGGAATGAAGAAGTATTAAGAAGAGATGGAGAAGAAAGAAATATGCTGAATGTCATCAAAACGGAACTGCATTGGACATAGTTTGAGGAGGGACTGTTTATTGAAGGAAGGAATAGACGGAATGGTGGAGGGAAAAAGGGGAAGAGGAGAAAGAAGATATCAAATGCTGGACAATATCAAAGGAGACAAATCTTTAGAAATGCAAAGACTGGCTATGGACAGACAAAAGTGGAAGAGGCTTAACCCATGACAAGACGTGCCGCAAGCCAGAATACCATACTGCTACTAATAGTAGTTCGTAGTCTCATAGATTCTACACGTCAACTTGAATAGATATTTCCTTACCACTTCCCCAATCACTTTGGAAATTACAATGAAGTGTTGTTCACCCCTTCTGCCTTATTTGCTCTACAGTCTTCCACAGTCTTTTTAAATCACTTTGGAAATTACAATAGAGTGTTGTTCATGCTTCTGCCTTATTTGCTCTAGAGTCTTCCACAGTCTTTTTAAATTATGACTCTAATACTGGATTCACTATGTCCTCCTCCTCCGTCTCGACTCCAACTTCTTTTTCTGTGACGTCATTTGACAGGTCTTCCACCTTATAGAGGTCTTCAGTGTAGTCTTTACGCCTATCCGCTCTCTCCTCTGTACTTACCAGTGGAATTTCCATTACACTTTTAATGTTACGACCTAGCAGTTAATTTCACCGAAGGTTGTTTTGACTGTTCTATAAGCTGTGTCAGTCCTCCCAAAGGTTATTTCTTTTTACATTTATTTAAATCTTTGCCGCATCCATTTCGCCTTAGCTGCCCCGCACTTCCTATTTATTTCACTACTAAGGGATTTATCTTACTGTATCCCTGTCTTTATTTGAAAATTGTGGTACTTTCTTCTTCTGTCGATGAGGAAAAATGTTTCTCTGTTATCAAAGGTTTCTTCGCAGTCACACTCCTTGTAGCTATTTTTGACCGTCCAGCATCTGCGACTGCCACTTTTAGACAGGTCCGCTCCTCTGCAACTCAACTGCCTACACTGGTATTCCGTATCGCAGTATACACGTCCTTAGCCAACGTCGAACACGCCTTATAATTCCTCAATACTTCAGTATCCCACTCTTGTGATCCGAATCTATATCTGCGACCGGGGTCGCTTAGAGTCAATTATCCGATTTCGCGATCTCTGTCTGACCATAATGTAATCCAGCTGCAATCTTCCCGTGTCTCCAGGTATTTTCAAAGTGTACCTCCTCCTCTTATGTATCTTGCACAGATTATCAGCTACTCCCATCTGAAATTTTTTACACGATTCAATGAGTCTTTCTCCTCTCTCGTCCACACTGCCAACTCCATATTCTATCGTAACCTCCAGGTACTGTCATAGTTTAACATAGGATACATAAGGGCGAACCAGTACCCCTCACTCAACGACGGTATGGAATCCCATATAGTCAACGTGCCTGAGTGTCTTAGTAACTGTCAGGAAAAAATCATCTACAGAATAATACAGCCTTAGTGTTGATACAGGAAGGTGTATGTTGTAACGTTACTGGATATTGCTTCACTGCCTACACCCCTTGGATGATTTGGTTTCTGAAAAATCTTCTATGTTAGCGATACAGGTTAAGTCAGCTGTCTGTACATCCAAACATCAAAGCTAAAACATCATTTACGATGCCTGTAGATGTAAACAGCTGTCTTTCTTTCTATCTTTGGAATTTTGCTAGCAACATTTCGACGACTGAAGGATGTCTAGTTTATCTCGATTATTATTTTCAGCCAAGAAATGCAACGGCGTGCTAAAAAGCTATGAGCGGTATCTAAGAGACTGTGCGATGCAAATCTTTCCCTATCCATTTCTAAATGATATTTTTCTGTACCTGAAGTAGGCTATGTAAGACATAGGATAATCACAGATGGTGTCAAATCAAATTTAAAACTAGTGTGACCTTTGAAGAACTATCTAGAACCAACGAACGAGAAGGAACTGCAGGGTGTCCAAGGAATTTCAAATGTTTACGGAAGTTTCATTCAGGGTTATGCTGACCTGACACACCCAATGGCTTAACTACTCAAAAAAGGAGCAGTTTTTACTTGAAAAACACTGAAAAAAAACTTTGAACATGGCTTCCACATTCGCTCATCCGGACATCGCAAGACCCTTCAGCCTACCAACTGACAGTAGTAATTTTACAGTTGGGACTTTCTTATGACAAGAACTTGACAGTTGCTTCTTACCTACTGAACAGAGCCAAATACAGTTACTCGACAAAAGAAAAGAAATTATGTGCACTTGTCTATGGCATAAACTACAACTTAGTTTTCTTCGTCAGCCGAGAATTCATTGAACAGATCATGCGTCACTGAAGTGGTTACTAAACCTGAAGGACCCCAGCACCAGATTAGCTATATGAGCCTCGAGTTTAAGTAAGTGCCAATTCAAGGTAGTTCATTGACCTGGAAAACTACACAGTACCGCAGATGGATTAAATAGGGGAGTCAGGGTATTTTTTCTCTATTGGCGGGGAACAAAAATACTGAATTCGAAAAAAACTGCGAAGGAAACTGTATCATAAAATCTGAAATCCTATGAGAACAAGTGATAAAAGAATGTCATGACAGTCCAACGACGGAATAGAACAGCAAAAGAGCCACTAGCCTTTAGAAGAATGCACTGGACGGTGGTCAGCCATTGATCCGCTGATCCACTGTTCGAAGCTGATAAGCCAGAACGCCACCAAATGAAATAGGGTGTCGACGCCAACAGTAGTTCCGCACAAAATCCACTATGTTTGAGTTTTTGCTGAGTGTATTAAGCGCGTATGCCTTGCTAACACACATTATGCGAGCGTGTGCATGTCCAAAATGTAACAAGTGAGTTCATATCTTGTATGCAACATGCTGACAAACAAAGTCAAAATGTAGAGTTGTCTTTACTTTCAGAGAACTGATTTTTTAGGTACAGATAACGGCTTTTGCATTTGTTTTCATAACTAGTTTTTATTTTGAGCGTTGTGTTTGGACTCATTCTACGTCAAACTGGTGTTCTCTTTGAGCCAAAAACGTATAAGGTAGAAGCTAGTGGTACTTTTAAACTTTTTTGAAGTATAATATAAATAAGGTAGAAAAACAATAACAGAGTGTATTGAATCAGTTCCCATCAATAATACGATATGGGAGCAAGAAATTTCATTTCACCACAGCTGGATCAAACCTAAAATGCTGGTTAAAACAGAACTTACAGCCTGTAAAATGGAAATAGGGAACTTCTTTTTTTAGATCTTATATCCCAAATGTTTCATCATTCATACTGTGCGTGCTGTGATTCTGGAGATAATTGTTTAAAACTATGTATGGAACCTTAGCTAATAAGGAATTTTTTGATGCAATTAACTTGTCAGAGAGAGCAGCTAGCAAAAGAACTATAATATTATAAAATCTCTGGGACATGTAGTAATATTACAGAAAAAGCAACGGACAATTACAAAAAATATTAAGTTCATTGATAAGGTTGTTAAGAAGATCATTTCTCATAGAGATATTATGTAATAAAATCGAGATTGCTGCTACAGTAGTTAACGTTTTTATTTTGATGTATAGATTCCCATCTTAGACCATCTGCAAAAGCTACATATTTTCTTGTAAATGTTGGTTAATCGTATTTTCGCCAACGGCCTTGCCATAATGGTAACACCGATTCCCATCATATCACTGAAGTTCTGTCGGCATGGCTAGGAGAGGATTGTTGACCGCCCGGTCTGCCGAGTGTTTTCTCGGATAGGCTGTATAAATTTAGCGCTTATGTCGATATATTGTTAGTGGTCGCTGTCAGTGTGTATTGTATAGTATTCAGGAGTCTTATATGCTATACGCTGTTCTGTGGTTTATTCCTACTTTCAATCTTCTGGTCCTTTAATTTTTACAGTTTGGCGTTTTAACGTCGGATTCGTCACATCGACAGTTGTGATAGTTGGGCAAAGATGTTATATGGTTTCAGCATCTATGGTGTGTTGATATTATCATTTTGGGCTGTATATATGATCTTTGTAATCGATGTATCTATGGCTAGATATTTATGTCTATCCGTTATCTTTGGTTACTAGTTCAATAACATTTTGTACGGTATATTTGTGTTTTAAGTCTGTTTGTTGATTTAAAATGTCATCAGGACGTTGTATTCTGTGTATGTAGATGCCTGTCTCCTCACGTACGTCCATTGTTAAGCCATTAGGTAAGATGTGTGACTTTCACAGGTGGTCTGAAGGTGGCAATATAGCCTAAATGGATCCATCACAGTAAAAACATTAACAATAGCAGCAATCTGGATTTTACTTCATAATGACTCTAAGAGATATCTTCATTGGATCGTGCCTAGCTTATATCATTGCACGTTTCAGAACTACAATGAACCAGAAGAAATTTCAAAGATAAATCAGTACATAGGGCGAAAACGTAGAAATAAATACTTTGTTTCTTAGAATTACTCACAGTTTGTCAAATGCACAAAGAGATTATTCTACCTTGAAGTATACTACTAAAACTAGCGTATGTAATCGTTTGAGTATTGTTTTGCTACATTCTAAAGATTTTTTACATTGCTACTAGCTATAGAAAAGCAACTAACTGTCCCATGAGTCTGATTCTAACCGTCGATATGCAGAACGTCATGTACTGAAAGCACATTGTCCCTTACTCCCATTTCCGTGTATTTCACAATAACACCTACTTATTTCAACCGGTGAGTTGATTCAGTTTTAGTTTAAATGAACAGATGAGCGTACAACCAGATAGTGGAATCGATATGCGATAAAAGTAATGATTTGAATTTAGGTCATGCTTTTTAACGATGTCAGAAAGGTATGCAGAGTGCTTCTGCTTTTAAGCTTTCAGTTGGACTGTCAACAACATTACTAATTAATTTATTGCCTTGGATCAGTTTTAATTTCTTCGAGTGTTAAGAAAACCGTTACCGCCGGTGACATTGTCGTTCATTTGTCACCTATCGCAAATGAAACGTATCAGTTCAGGCGTGTGAGCGCATTCTGTCTTCTCCAAAGCATCTGACTCAGTACGGCAGAGAATTGTCTTTAAAGAGCCACTCTGCTGGCTCATTTGTATTGGAGAAGCTGGTGTGAGACCCCACGGGAACATGGAGTGAGTAGGTTACCTCGTGACGCTCAGCGCACACATTGCTGCGTTAGCTGGTTGCACGACAGGACGTTGGCAGCGAATAAAAGCTGTCTGTTCGGAATAAGAGTCGTCGGTTGTCTGTCTGCTGTCGTTGACGCCAGTGACGTAAGCGCCGGGTTTAAACTGACAGTCCACCAGAGCTTTAACAACGTGCGCATATGTACATTCCGTGGTAAGAATAACGGCATCTGCAATTAGCTCGACTGCAGCTATTAGTGTCGATGACCCCACACCGGACCTCCGCTCATCTGCTTATCCAGTTCATTATATTTTCTATTACCTTCTCTGTTTCTATATCGAAACATTAAGTTTGAAAATTCACGCCACTCGTGCATCGCTAAGGCTACAGAGCGGCATATTTCGCTGCTGCCAGCTCCCGCACACGATCCCGCCTCCTTCTGGGGAGGGATGGGGGTGGGTGATGCATCTGAATTCAATAAAGAAATTGCATCGCTATCTGCGAATCCATATACAAGTTCTCAAAGTACTACTCTGTGTTTCTTTAATTGCTGATAGCGTATTCTACAACGCAGCACTCTCGTCTCTTAGTTGCAAAATAAGGTTAAATATTATTCTCTTGCCATCGCAGAAAGGTGGAATATAATTTTCATTTCGTGGTTTCCATCGACAGAGTTCCGTTATCTTAATTATTGCCGTGGAGAGACGGTTATATGAAGACAGTTGATTTGCATTCGTCCGTATATTCTTTATAGTGATCTGAGACAAAACTAACGAACTTGTGTCTGTTGTTGTTGTTGTTGCTGTGGTCTTCAGTCCGGAGACTAGTCTGTCGCAGCTCTTCATGTTGCTCTGTCCCGTGCAAGCCTCTTCATCTCCAAGTAACTACTGCAACCTAAATCCTTCTGAATCTGCTTACCGTATTCGTCTCTTCTACTGCATCTATGACTTTTACCCCTACATTTCCTTCAAATACTTGACGTCTCAGATGTGTGTTATCATCCGACCCCTTCTTTTAGTCAAGTGGTGCCACAAATTTCTAATCTTCCCCATTCTATTTAGTACCTCCTCATTAGTTACGTGATCTACCCATCCAATCTTCAACATTCTTCTCTAGCACCACATTTCAGAAGCTTCTATTTTCTTCTTGTTCATGTTTCTTTTCCATACATGGCTACACTCCAGACAAAAACCTTCACACAAGATTTTCTAACACTTGAGTCTATTTTTGATGTCAATAAAATTTCTCTTCTGCAGAAACTCTTTTCTTCCCGTTACCAGTCTACATTTTAAATCCTTTCTACTTAGGCCATCATCAATTGTTTTGCTGCCCAAATATTAAATCTCATCTACTACTTTAACTGTCGCGTTTGCTAACCTAATTCCCTAAACATCACATGACTTAATTCGAGTACATTCCATTATGCTTGTTTTGCATTTACTGATGTTTTTATCCTCCTTTCAAGACATTATCCATCCCGCTCATCTTCCCTTCTAAGCCCTTTGCTGTATACGAGAGAATCTCAAAGTTTTTATTTCTTCCTGAACTTTAATTCCTATTCCAAATTTTTCTTTGGTTTCCTTTACTGTTTGCTCATTGTACAGTTTGAATAAATTCTGGATAGGCTACAACCTTGTCTCATTGCCTTCTCAACTGGCGCTTTCCTTTTGTGCCCTTCGACTCTTATAACTGCCGTCTGGTTTCTGTACAAATTGTAAATAGTATTTCGCTTCCTATATTCATATTAAACATCTGAAGCGAGACTTTCTTGGTCATTAATGTCTAAGGACATCATCATTAGAGAACAGAAATATTTTCCTCGTTATCTGTAATTTAATATACACCGACCACTTTTTGGGCGATTCTGAAATATTGTTTGCTATGGTAGGCAAACGTGTCTGAAACTGCATGCCGTAGATCCAACTCACAAAAGAACTATAACATTTTCATCCCAAACCAGTAGTCCTTGGTACACTTCCTAAGTCAAGAGTATTGCGAAAATATTGTAAGGACAGTGATTAGAAAAATTTTAAGGTAATTTATAACAAAAGAAAACATGGTTGTGTGAAAACATAAAATTTTTTCCCCCACCCCTTTTCGTTTTGAATCTGTAGCACCATGCTGAACCGCGGAAAGTATTGGAAAATCTTATTCATACCACGCCCAAACTTGCTTGCGTAATCATCAAATTAAATATTTCACTGCTTTGGTGGACAAAAAAGCTATTTATTATGCCTGTATTCTAGCGTGTTAATTTTACATTTAGTATATTTGGCCATTTAGTCGCTCTGCGAGAAAAATGCACCTGACTCTTTCATTTCCTCTTATCATTGATCAGTCCGCGATGTTAGCGGCATTAGGTCGTTTGATGCGGATGTACTGCAAATTTTATAGCCGATTTTCTCGCTCCATGATCCGTATCAGACAGCTAGTAGTACTCGAATAGGATGCGGGAACTTGGGAGACGTACGAGTTATGTGACGTCACACACAGCGTAATTTCAGTGCTGAAACACTCACGCACTGGAAAAACGAATCACGTTCTGTCGGATTTTGTCAATAATGCTACGAGACGTGAATAAGAACGACGCAAGATGATCATAGGCTGACCCCATCAGACGTAACATTGGAATAGAGCGTACAGTGCAAAACTTTGGTGTAACAGAGTGGCAAGACAGTGGAAGGCCTGGTTGATTAAGTTATTGTTAACAACTTTTATTAAAACTGTAGTGACTGACAATTCGCAATTTTTCACAAACACAACTTTTATTTATGTACGTTTGCAAGGTTGATGACTGAACAGCAAAAGAAAGGTAACAATAACGATGCTAGTAAATGTTTTGTAACTGAGTCAAACATAAAGTTCACTTCTACAAAGGTTCGTGGTAACACACACACTCTAGTAAAAGTCCAATTCAGAGACGAAGACGTAACCTTCAGCGGTCGAAGTCCACGAGGTCGGCATCCAGAGTGAACTGAACTCCAGGGGTGGTTCCAGCCCCAGTCAATCATGTTTTATCGTAGTGATACTTCCTGCAGGCCGTGACTCGAGCTCCCCCTGCAGGAAGTAGTACTCGGGATGTTTGTTTCCATTATCTTCTATGGAAATAGCCGGTGTTTACCATGTTGCTTTTGGTACGCCTAGGACATAGACAACCCCTTCCTCTGTGGTGTAATATGGGTTGCCGACCCTCAGGGGCTACCTTAGTTCCGCCGTAATAAAAACAAGATTTTGAACAAAACTTAATCGCCCTCAATGAGCACAATGAAAAGATACACATTTGATATAGTTAGGTGCACCAGCCACTTCACTGGAAATTTTTAAAAATGAATTTAACAAGAAGCCATTTTCATTCAATAGTTTGACCCAGCAGCCACACTACCAAAAAAAATTAACGTTTAATGATTACGGCCAATGGACACTATACCAAATATTTTAAAATTTTAATTTGGTTAGGAGGCAACAGAAATTTTAACAAGAATAAAAAGTTGAATTCAGTGATTATATGCAACAGCCAGTCACAGAAAATTAATATTGAATTTAACAAGAAGCTGTTTTCATTTAACAGTTAGATAAGAGGTCACTTTACCAAAAATTTTTGAAAATTGAATTTAATGAGTAATCCCAATGGCAAATTAACCAAATGTGCATTCCTGAAGATGGATTCCTGACTGCGCACTTTAGAGACTGTAATCTTCAAATGCAGTACATTTTGTAACACGGCATCCCACACGTCCATAATTACTACAGAATGGGTCCGGGAACACTCTTCTGAGTTTAAAACACCTCCACTAGCCACCAAACTCCCCAGAAATGAACATTATGAGCATACCTAGGATGTCTTGCAACGTGCTGTTCAGAAGAGATCTCCACCTCCTCGTACTCTTACGGATTTATGTACAGCCCTGCAGGATTCATGTATCAGTTCCCTACAGAACTACTTTAGACATTAGTCGAGTCCATACCACGTCGTGTTGGGGCGCGACTGCGTGCTCGCGAGGGCCCTACACGATATTAAGCAGGTGTACCAGTTTCTTTGGATCTTCAGTGTACAACATAATGAGTAGAAGAAAAATGACACTCATAATATCAAGTAATTATTTTGTCACATAAAGCATTTAGATATAAATAAAATTACTATTATTAATTAATTAATCATCTGCTCACACAAACAACGCACCAGCTCGTTGTCCAGCAATTATATAGTGTCACAACGTTTGGTCCACTGAGGGTGGAGGTAAGGGATACAGAGAACAGTCAACGCGAAGTGTTCCGCTTACTGCCGATTTTTAACGATGAATACTTGGAGGCCGACATCCATCTCATTGCACAGCTAATGTAGCTAGTCTACTGGAGATTCCCAACGCACTAATTTATGCAGATTACCAATTAATCACAATATTCGTAAGTATGCGGTCTGAGATGCCACCCCACAATGTCTGTATTTGCGCATGAGCAAAAACGTTTTCACGACGACTGCCCAACCTGACAATCTCTACATTTCATGTTCAAGTCATTTATTGAGGCTGTCAGCCTACATAATTTGTCCCCTGGTTAACTGCAACAGGTCTTATAAACACATGTTACAGTGATGTTAGACAAGTATTCATAGTAGGGGAAAGAAGGGTAAAGTGGCCAGGTTGGGGAAAGTGGCCATAGCTTATTTGATGTCTTCAGTAGTGCCGCTTCCTACAGAGGAGTGGCGAAACTAGGTGTAATCAACACCATTAGTGTTGTCAATGACATTGACGAAGGAAGCTTGCTCCTTTACGTTTCTATGAAAACGTTTAGGTTTTTCGATCGTCTGATGCAAGGGGTGCAGAGAACAGTTCCGCTTAGTGCCGACTGTTAAAGATCAATAGTTGGGGACCGACATCCATTTATCTCACATCTAATGTAGATGGTCTACTGGAGACTTCCAGCACACTAACTGACGCAGATTATCAATTAATAAAAATATTACTAAATATGCAGCCTGAGATACCATATAACTTTAGTTGCTTCACTTTTACGTTTAGTAATAGGTTTTTCAGATATCACGGTTCACGCAACGTCTTTTGGTTTCAAATTACTAGCCACAGTCGTTTTCTTCGGTTGTACGGTTTCGCGTGTGAACCTTTGATATAGACATGGCGTCCGATCGGGAAAATTGGCCACGCTAGAAGTCGGAGAAGTGGTCAAGGTTGCCACTTTTCCCGAAAGCTCATTTCCAGTCCGTGCGACGCAAAAGGCCAATGAAGCAGTAAAGAATGATAACAAGGCTTTCAGCAGCAGCAAAACAATTTAATATTCCACGTAATACGCTTAAAAAGAGTTCTAGGGAAAAGTAGAGATGCAATTGGCACTAAAAAGGTTATAGGTAGCTTAAGGGTAGTGGTCAATGAATAACAAGAACAAGAAATCCTTAATTACATTTTTGAAATGGAAAAGCGATTTTATGGTATTAAAGTGAATGACCTGCGGCGATTAGATTTCCAGTTGGCAGAGTGTAACAAAATACCACATCGTTTCAGCAAAGAGTCTGAAATGGCAGGCAAAGACTGGGTGATATGCTTCAGAGAACAGCATTCTAATATTAGTCTTGGGAAGCCACAATCTCCATCTATAGCTAGAGCAGAAGCTTTTAGCAAGGTGAACGTAGAAAAGTTTTTTGCATGTCCTTAAGACGTTCAAGATAAACGATTTCATCCTCCTCATCGTATTTACAATGTAAATGAAACTAGTCTCCTGACAACTCAATCCAAAGTGTTATCACTCTAAGGAAGACGGCAAGTCGGTGCCGTTACTTCAGCTGACAGAGGTTTGCTGTCGACTTTTGTAGAGTGCACGTCTGCAGGAGGAAATTTCATTCCCCCTTTTTTAATCTTCCCTAGGCGAAGAATTAAGGTTGAACTTAAAACTGGCTCTCTGCCAGGAACCGAATTTGCGTGCCACACTAGCGGGTGGGTGCAGAGTGAAAGTTTTTTTTGATTGGTTTGAGCATTTTTTTAAAACATGCAAAACCAGTCGCTCAAGATCCATTTCTATGACGGTACACCTCTCATACTAATAACATAGGTTTCATCGATAAGGCCAGAGAAAATAATATATCTGTTGTGTGCTTGCCCAACACTAGACCCATAAGCTCCAACCTTTGGATGCGCCATTCATATCTCCTTTTAAAACATTCCGCGCGCAACCTTATGGAAAATTTCTTCGCAATAACCCATGAAGAACTATTACACAGTTTCAAATAAGTGCACCCTGGGGTAAAGTGTTTCTTCGAGCAACCGTTCCAATGACAGCAGTCAATGGTCTCAGAAAGTGTGGAATTTCTCAACTGCAGCCTAATGTGTTTACCGGTGAAGACTATAGTGCAGCTGAGGTTACGGATATTCCTTTGGGTAGGGACACTGATGTTGTGCCTTGTTCAAATATTGGTTCTCCTCATTCCGGAACTGCTGAGTCTTCTGCAAGTGGTGGTCCCTTTCGGCGCCAAACTGCGGTGTCCTCTTCAAACAGGCCAACTGGTTGATTTCCGGAACCAACTTATGAGCTGGCTTCAGGTGCAGGCTGCCTTCAGATTGCAGGCGATAGGCCCTTTTCAAGAGAAGGTTCCCCTCTGCGTTCGAAAACTGAAGAATGTGCCTCCGAGTATCCAACAGGCAGGCTCCACATAACTCCAAAGGATATAAAACTTTTACCTACGAAATAAAGTGCGAATCAAAGAAAAACTAGAAATAAAAAAGGAAAGACTGTATAATCACTTGAACCCTTATAAAAATGTGTTGGCTAAAGCTAGAACAAAGAAAGACGAAGAGCTTTTAATGAAAAAAGGAAATTCGAAGAAAAATAAACAGATAAGGCCAATATTCTAAAATGTAAGGATGAATAAGATGTCGGAGCTGTAAACTCTGCACCCATGAAGTGTGCACTGGATGTGATGAGGACGAGGGCAACTTCATGTGCAATTTTTGTACATGACTTAATATTGTTTCTGAATGGATAAACTGTAAATGAATTAGACTGAAATAGTAGCCCATAGTTAGTCAATGATTTCTTTGTTTAATTCATTAGGAATAATTAACACTTTTCATTTGTTGACCTTTGCGTGCCAGCAATGCATTGCAACAAGTTTGTTTCTCATTTGTATTGTTGTTCTCCTAATAATAATCAGTGGTGAAATAAAAACTATAAGCCTACCCATTTTTTTAAAACTAAGCAGCCTGTTTGGAAATGGTGGCAGAGGACTGGCCACATTACTCCATTAGGTAGGGAGAAGTGGCCACTATATGAGCATTCGGAAATGCATTGATATGTCCTATTAAACATGCTTTTACTTTAGCTGTAAATATTTAGTGTGGTACCTTAAGTACGTAGAGTCGAAATATATATGCCACAAGCTTCTGTTAGTAGCCATGGTTCCATGAAAATTTAATTTCACTTAGAGTGGCCACTGTACCCCACCTTCCCCTATTATGTTTAGAAATTTATGATATTTTCAGCTTCTACTATACTAACAATAACTATAGAAAAAAAGGAAATGATTGATGACTGAAAATCGAACTACTATACCTCAAACATAAAGTATGTACACTTTCCACAACTATCAGAATAAATCCTAACATGGATTCTTTTACACATTGGGTCTGTGCAGGGCTCATTGTAACTTGAATCACAGAATCAACTGTGACTCTTAGCAATTTATATTACCTAGATAAAGTTTTATGCATTTCTGAGAATCAAAGATCTCAACTCATCATATCTCATATGGGTTGCCAAGGGTTTAGATATGTAGTCCACAGCATGAAGCCCATAGAACTTATTCCATATCAACAGATAGTATTTAAAGCAATAACAAATAACTTGTAACTCTTCAGGCTTTCCTGGCGAGATCTTGACATGTGGAATAATCGGGTCTGCTGCCGATCCTCCAATACGGCAGTCTCAGGTAGCACCTGAAGAAGGCAACGAATTACGTGGCAGAAATATTGTGCCAGAGCGACACAAACATCCGGCAGCAGACCCGACTATTCCAAATGTCAACAAATAACGTATCTATTCCGTTGTAAACTGCACTACAAAATATCAAGGACAATATTTGATACATGTGTTTAAATTATGAAGCAGCAACAATTTTTCTTACTCTTATCTGAAAATGTGACTACTTTAACCATTAATATTGTTGATGCTTTCGCTGTTTATATTCTTTTGTACCCAGTACGTTAAATGTTCCCTGTGGGATATTAGCTTATCAATGTAGACAAAACGAGAACCAGACCACTTCAAGTGTAACCTCCTAATTACCCTCCTCCCACCCCTCCCCCATTCCCAATCCAAGATGATGGATGTGGCCCACCTGGCTTTGGAGTTCTGTGTTCGATCCCCAGTATGTCAAATAATTGTACACATTCATCAGAAAGAAGACTGTGACAGGAAAGCAAAGAAACTAAGACAAGTGTGCTCATTTGTTTGTAAGACGTGTTACAAGAAATTCCATCTCCTTCACAAGATCTCATAATGAGTAACTGAAACAGCAGTGTTGTTTTTTTCTGACTGATTTGATGTGGTCATGAATTCCTCTTCTTGTCAAATCTTTTCATCTCAGAGTAGCACTTGCAACCTACGTCCTCAATTATTTTCTGGATGTATTCCAATATGTGTATTTCTCAACAGTTTTTACACTCTACAGCTCACTCTAGCACCATGGAAGTTATTCCCTGATGTATTAACAGATGTACTTTCATACTGACTCTTATCCTTGTGAATGATTCCCACATATTCCTTTCCATTCTGATTCTGCGCAGAACCTCCTCATTCCTCTCCTTATCGTCCATCTGATTTTCGCCATTTGTCTGTAGCACCGCATATCAAACGCTTCGGTTCTCTTTGGCTCCAGTTTTCCCACAGTCCTTCTATACAGTACTATGCCCCTAACGTAAATTATCAGAACTTTCTCCTCAAATTAAGACCTATAATTGATACTAATTGACTTTTATTGCCCAGGTGTACTCTTTCTGCCCATGCTAGTCTGCTTTTTGTGTCCTCCTTAGTCCGTTTGCTGCGTAAGTAACGGAGTTTCTTAACTTCATCTACTTCATGATTACCATTCCTGATGTTAAATCTCTCGTTGTTCTCATTTCTGCTACTTCTCATTACTTTCGTCTTTCTCCGATTTACTATCGTTCCATATTCTGTACTCATTAGACTGTTCATTCCATTAATCAGATCCAGTAGTACATCATCACTTTCACTGAGGATAATATTGCCATCAGTGACTCTTATAATTGGTAACCTATAACTTAGAATTTTAATTCCACTCTTGAAGGTTTTTTTTTCTTTTTTGGGCCACTGCTTCTTCAATGCATACATGGAATAGTAGAGGTGAAACACTACACCCCTGTCTTACACCCTTTATAGCCTGAGCACTTCTTTTCTTGGATTTCCAGTCTCATTCTTCCCTCTTGGTTCTTGCACACATGGTGTTTATTATCCACATTTCGATAAAGCTTATCTCTGTTTTCCTCATAATTTCGGACATTGCCGAACACTTTTTTCGGATCCCCGACTTCTATGAATGTGTTCTTATTGTAATCAGTCTTGCTTCCATTATCGACTGCAACACTAGAGCTGCCTCTCTTGTGCCTTTACCATACTTAAAGCCAAACTAATCGTCATCTAGCACATCCTCAATTTCCTTTTTCATTCTTCTGTATATTATTCTTGTCAGCAACTTGATGCATGTGCTGTTACACTGATTGTGCGGCTGTTCTATCTTTGGGATTGTGTTTTTCCAAAAGTGAGATGGTAATTTCCTGAGACTTACGTTCTACACACCAACTTAAATAGTCGTTTGTTGCCTCTTCCCCCAATGATTTAAAAATTCCAGTGGAATTTTATATATCCCTTCTGCTTATTTGATCTTAAGTCTTCCAAAGCTCTGTTAAATTCTGATTCTAACACTTGTTTCCCTATGTCTTCTGTGTCGACTCCTGTTTCTTCTTCCATCTAGTCATCAGACTAGTCGTTCCCCTCATAGAGGTCTCTAGTGTATTCTTTCCACCTATCTGCTCTCTCCTCTGAATTTAATAGTGGAATTCCCATAGCACTCTTAATGTTACCATCTGACCTTTAATTTCACCTGTAGTTTTTCTGACTTTTCTATATGCTGAGTCAGTCCCTGCGAAAACCATTTCTTTTCCGATTTCTTTACATTTTTCATGCAGCCATTTCGCCTTTGCTTCCTGGCACTTCCTACTTATTTCATTCCTAAGTGAGTTGTATTTGTGTATTCTTGAATTTCCCTGTACACTTTTGTACTTCATTCTTTCATCGATCAACTGACGTATTTCTTCTGTTAGCAATGGTTTCTTTGCAGTTATCTTCTTTGTACCTTCATTTTTCTTTCCAACTTCTGTGTTCTGTGACTGCCCTTTTTAGAGATGTCCATTACTCTTCAACGGAACTGCCTATTGCGATACTCCTTATCACAATATCTGTGGCTTTGAAAAACTTCAGACGTATATTTTCATTCCTTAGCACATGCGTATCAAACTTCTTTGTGCACTAATTATTCCTAATTAGATTCTTAACCGTCAGCCTACTCACTACTAAATTTTGATCTGAGTCTATATCTCCTCCTGGATGCGTCTTACAATCCAGTATCTGTTTTCGGAATCTCTGTCTGACCATGATGTTATCTAGCTGAATACTTCCCGTATTTCCCGGTCTTTTCCAAGTGCACTTTCCTCATGTGATTCTTGAATAGAGTATTCTCTATTACTAGCTGAAATTTATTGCAGAACTCAGTTAATCTTTCTCCCCTCTCGTTCCTAATCCCAAGCTCATATTCTCCTGTAATCCATTGTTCAACTCCTTCCCCTAAAACTAAATTCCAGTCTCCCATAACTATTAGATATTCATCTCCCATTACGTACTGAATTAGGCGTTTAATATTCTCATAATATTTCTCTATGTATTCAGTTTTAGCTTGCGATGTCTTCATTTATATCTAAACTATCGTTGTTGGTGATGATTTGCTGTCGATTCTTATGAGGATAACCTGCTGTTGAGTCTGGTGAAAACAACCCTATCACTGAACTGTTCATAGTAGCTCATTCTATGCCCTACCTTCCTGTTCACAACGAATCCCACTCCCGTTTTACCATTTTCTGCTGTTGTTGATATTACCGTACACAGCAGTTAACAGCCTGGTCAATGAATGTTGCAGAATAAGGACACATGCGGTCATTGTAAACTGAGCCTTGCGTGACACAGTCACGCTAGCTCTCCAGCTCTCATCATGAGCTGATTTCTGGGATCTATGGCATTCACAGTAATAGCACTCAGTTCCACGATTGAATTACTGTAGTGGATTCATATCCTAGGATCCTAGGTGCTCCATCACAGGCTGTGAACTAGCCACAGATGTACTCGAGATGATGGCCTTCACCAGATGAACTTCAAGTTGCTCGCCACCTACAGGATGAAGAAACTGACAAACTTCCCACAACACAACATCGCAGGGTGCTTCCAGCACAACTTCAAAGCGGAAGCCAGCAACAGGGCCTCTTGGGCCCTTAAGTTCCCGTTCAGGCGCGTTCAGATGCCGAAATTTTCCGGAGGAAGGGTGGAGATGAACCGAGCACATGAGTGTCGCCACCAGGTACATCGCAGATAGGCCGTCAAGGATCGTCGTAGAATTCCGACTGTGACCTCGGAAACTTCCTGCACACAAAACGCGGACACTAGCTCTCGCAAAGCGAAACTAGAATACTTTGTCATTGGAAGGCCAACACAGCAGCTGTGACATCACTACCACATAGACTGATCATCCAGAACATTATGACCACCTACGTACCGAGTAGGCGGTATGTCCACATTTGGCACGGATAACAGTAGCAACGCGTCTTGGTGTGGAAGCAGTGAGGCGTTGGTAAGTCGCTGAAGGGTGTTGGGAGCACATCTGCACACACAATTTACCTAACTCCTGCAAATTCCGGCGAGGAAGGTAATGAGCTCTGACGCCACATTCAATAACATCCCAGATGTGTTCGATCGGGTTCAGATCTGATGAGTTGGGGGGCCAGCACATCAATTGGAAATCGCAACTGTGTTCGTCGAGCCATTCCATCGCACTCTTGGCCTTATGACATGGCGCATTATCTTGCTGAAAAATGCCACAACCGTTGGGAAGCAAGATCGTCATGAAGGTGTGTATGCGATCTGCAAGCCGTCATGGTGCCTTGGACGAGCACCATTGGACCCACTGACGCCCACGTGAATGTTCCACATAGCGTGATGGAGCCGCCGCCAGCTCGCCTGTGTCCTGCAGTTCAGGAGTCAAGGACATGTTCCCTGGAAGACGACGGAACCGCGCCTTCCCATCGGTATGACGAAGAAGATATCGGGATTAATCAGACCATGCAAAGCTCTGCCACTGCGCCAACGTCCAGTGATAATAGTCCGGTGCCCATTTGAGTCGTAGTTGCAGATGTGCTGTTAACATTGGCACATACATGGGTCGTCGTCTGCAGTGGCCCATCGTTAAGAGTTTCCGTGCATTGTGGTCAGACATACTTCTGCTCTGCCCAGAATTAAAGTTGGAACCTGCTTGGTAGCTACCCAGACAGCGCACAGGATAAGGTTAAGATTGTGGATGGGGCCGTAGACCGTTACTGTGAGTTGCACAATCAAACACACAACTTTATTATTCTAAGAACCACTTATTTACACATTGCTTTAAAAGATCACAATTAAAGAATACGGCTGAAGACCTAGTTCAAGAAAACTTGAGATCCTTTCTGGGCTGAAGGCCCAAAACAACACCAAAACAAGAACGGCTGAAGTCCTGGCTTAGAAATCAAAGCACTTAAAAATTGAAAGTAAAATTTGTTCTTAGGAACATGCAATTGTAAACAATTAGCGGCTGAAGGCCTACACTACACGTCTGGAGGACAACTATAATTGAAACACATTAAGAAACAATTTTTCTAACCAAGAAATTTCTTTTAATCTTACAACAGAACAGCCGAAAGCCAACAAATTTGAAACAATGGCTGAAGGCCTGAACAACAAGTCAGACAAACAGTTTAAAATAAACCCCTTCCTTCTTCTAAAAATTTTCCTTTAAAAAATACATACGGTTGAAGGCCTTTTACTAAGGGGTTCACGTATATCCTCGGCAGAAGGCCACACATATACATCGGACAACTAACGGCTTATGGGCTGGACTACAAGCAGTTTCAAATAGAACAAATTTTTAAGGAAAAAAGAATTTTTAAATAAATTCAATCTTCAAATTTTAATTTAACACCGCTGAAGGCCTTTATGTAAATTTTAAAAAGGACTGAATTAATACACAGCCGAAGGCCTCGCACAATACTTCAAACTAAAATGTAATCACAATCTAAAACAAACAGAACAAGTGGTGCTCAAAAGTGTTCCAAGGGTCGGCTTGAAAAAGTAGCTCAAACGTAAAGTGAGGTGAGACTGGCAGCCAAGAGCTGAAGTTAAATAATCAGATAGTAGCCCAAACTAGGGACAGCCCAAGGACCGACCAACAATTTAACCAATTCCATCCAACCAAGGGCACAACGATGGAAATAATCGGTCGAGAACGAGGATATGAACAGCACTACATCTTCAGAAATTGCCATCTAAAAAACAGCCAAGGGAACAATAACGGCTCTAAGCAAAATATGAACCAAACAAGTTAAAAGGCTGTTGAACTACATGCCGTGCCGGATAGCATCAACACGACGACGAAAGGCACACTGCCGTAACTATGCTAACGACCAGGGCAGGTAACGGGGGCGTTAACGTCCACAGGACAGAAAATACCGCTGGTACATTTCACTGGTAAGTAACAGTCAATTTAATAATTAATCACAAAATAGGAAGGAAGGCTGCAAGATTTCGCCGACTCCAACACATCATACGTTGCTGCTAGCCCAGACGGCCCAGGGAGGGACAATGCTCAAATGAACGAAGAGATGTCACAATAGCTGAGCTTTCATAGCAGGTTAACTGATCACTCAACTTAAGCGAACAGGTTCGGTGAACAACGAATTTTGTTGGTCTCGCAGCTAGCACATCACGATGCGACAGCGTGTGCACACCGCCAGCAGTCCTGGCCTCGCCCTCGCGCCGCAGATACTTGCTCACTGCTCCATCCCAACCAACTGACTCAATCCAGGAGGCAGACAGCATTAAAATAACTGCTCAGTTAAAACCACAAAAGCTACACATGGTTCCTCGAAAACACTTCCACAGACAACTCAAACAATACTAAAACCAGTCACTGTGGAAAAACTAGGAGGAATCACAAGTCGACATTCACAGAGAAACCGGAAGTGGTCGGCTACCAAATACACTTCGTCCGATTAGACGACCGACTGAACAACCAACCAAGGTCGTCCCCACTGAAGTCTTGCGTGCCAGCAAAGGTCGGGGGTCATGGCTGTCCTGACCTCACTGCTGCTCCATCCCCCACTGAACTCCCGACACTCGACGACCCGGAAATACTAGCAGTCGCTCCAAAGAGAGTACGATAGCGCTCTTATCGATAAGCGCTGCTGCTGCCACTGACGGGCAGGCAAGCCAGCAACTTAATGACGTCAGTAAATCGAATAATAAACGGAACGGCAGTATCGCAAATACAAGATGTAAAGCAATAAACAGCACGAACGCGAGCCGCGCACGGCTCTCAACAGTCTGATGTTAGTTCCGCCACCTTCACGCCTGTCCTGCTTACTAGTCTGCCCAGCATACGACGTCCGACACGTGTAATGAGAGGTGGCTGCCCAGCCGTTCGATTTCTGAACGTAGTTTTGACCTTGGTTTCGCTGCGTGGTGAAAAAAATCACCACAGCACTCCTTGAATACCCGATAAGTCGTGCAGTCTCCGAAATGCTCGTGCCAAGCCTACGGGCCATCACAGTCTGCCCTTGGTCAAACTCAGATAGATCGCGCACCTTACCCACGGGCAGCACGCTCCCTGATACTACAGTGCGTGTGTGTTACTAGCAGTTTTTCCTCGCCAGGTGACGCTGCTATCGCCTGGACGGGTTCATATCAATAGTAGGTTGTTGCTCATAATGTTCTGGCTGATCAATGTATAAGTAGTTGTTAGGCGTCGTCTACCTCACTCAGAAAGTCAATATGACCTGAAACATACAAACGTTACTCATGTTTTTGAACAAACACAAAATTCTGACAATGGTAATGAGCGTTTAGCGTCATTGACTGGGAGGCCCTTTGCAGGGCAGGTCAGGCCGCCTTGGTGCAGGTCTTATTGCATTCGACGCCACCTAGGGCGACCTGCGCGCCTGATGGGGATGAAATGATGATGAAGACAGCACAACACACAGTCCCTGAGCGGTAATCGAAATTTAGCTGATTTCTTCTAGTTCTCATGTGAATAACTACCGTACGTGTCTTTATTCAGGATCAAATGCCATTTTTCGCACCATACAGATATCTTATCTAAATCATTCTGCGAGTCGTTTTGATCATCTGATGACTTTACAAGACGGTAAATGACAGCGCCATCTGCAAACAATCTAAGACGGCTACTCAGATTGTCTCCAATGTCGTTAATATAGATCAGGAACAATTGGGGGCCTATAACACTTCCTTGGGGAACGCCGGATATTATTTCTGTTTTACTCGATGACTTTCCGTCTATTACTACGCACTATGACCTTTCTGACAGGGAATCATGAATCCAGTCGCACAACTGAGACGATACTCCATAGGCAAGCAGTTTCATTAGAAGACGCTTGTGAGGAACGGTGTCGAAAGCCTTCTGGAAATCTAAAAATATGGAATCAATTTGACATACCCTGTCGATATCACATATTACTTCATGAGTATAAAGAGCTAGTTGTGTTTCACAAGAACGACATTTTCTGAATCCGAGCTGACTATGTGTCAATACATCGTTTTCTTCGAGGTACTTCATAATGTTCGAATACAGTATATGTTCTAAAACCGTATCGAAAATCGACGTTAGTGATTTAGGCCTGTAATTCAGCAGATTACTCCTACTTCCCTTTTTGGGTATTTGTGTGACTTGAGCAATTTTCCAGTCTTTAGGTACGGATCTTTCTGTGAGCGAGTGGTTGTATATAATTGCTAAATATGGACCTATTTTATCAGCATACTCTGAGAGGAACCTGACTGGTATAGAATCTGGACCGAAGGCCTTGCCATTATTAGGTGATTTAAGCTGCTTTGTTACACCGACGATATCTGCTTCGATGATTCTCATGTTCGCAGTTGTTCTTGATTGGAATTCAGGAATATTTACTTCGTCTTCTTTGGTGAAGGAGTTTCGGAAAACCGTGTTTAATAACTCTGCTTTAGTGGCACTGTCATCAGTGACTTCACCGTTGTTATCGCGCAGTGAAGTTATTGATTGTGTCTTGTGACTGGTGTGCTTTATGTATGACCAGAATCTCTTTGGGTTTTCTGCCAGATTTCGAGACAGAATTTCGTTGTGGAAATTATTAAAAGCATCTCGCATTGAAGTACGCCCCATATTTCGAACTTTGGTAAAACTTTGCCGATCTTGGGGATTTTCCGTTCTTTTAAATTTGGCATGCTTTTTTCGGTGCTTCTGCAACAGCGATCTCACCCGTTTTGTGTACCATGGGGGATTAGTACCATCATTTATTAATTTGTGTGGTATATGTCTCTCAATTGCTGTTGATGCTATCTCTTTGAAAACATTCCACAACTTTTCTACACTTACATCATCAGATCGGAAGGAGTGAAGACTGTCTCCTAAAAAGGCGTTAAGAGCTTTTTTATCAGCTTTTTTAAATAGATATACTTTGCATTTCTTCTTGATGGTAGTAGGTGTTACGGTATTCAGCCTAGCAGCAACTGCCTTGTGGTCGCCAATCCCTGTATTCGTCACAACACTCACTATACGTCCATGATTATTTGTTGCTAAAATGTCAAATATGCTCTCGCAACCACTTACGCTTCGAGTGGGCTCATGAACTAACGTTTTGAAATAAAAATAAAACAAGTAGACTTTCCCTAGCAATTTTATTTTTACATGAAAGTCTGTATTTTAATCTACGTTTCTACATAATTCCCATCAATATTCGGCGTATTTACGTTTGTTTGTATTTTAAATACCTCCACCGATTTAGAAACCCGCTTCCTGTGAAACAGGTGCTGTGATTGGTTTCCTTAGCGCTAAAGTCGTCAAATCCACTGAAATTCATCTTCAGATCAGTGAAGTGTACGGAGAAAAGATTATGAGCGACGAGATCGTAGGGAAATGGGCGAAAGCTGTGGTGTCACCGCCAGGCACCACACTTGCCACAGTCCGTTAGTATACGTCGGGCCCGCGTGTCGCCACTATCAGCGATTGCAGACCGAGCGCCGCCACATGGCAGGTCTAGTCTAGAGAGACTCCCTAGCACTCGTCCCAGTTGTACAGCCGACTTTGCTAGCGATGGTTCACTGTCTACATACGTTCTCATTTGCAGAGACGACAGTTTAGCATAGCCTTCAGCTACGTTATTTGCTACGACCTAGCAAGGCGCAATATTCAGTTACTATAATTATTTCAAGAATGTATTCTGAACAGATAATATTGTGAATCATGTACTGTCAAGAGCGACGTTCATCATTAATGGATTAAAGTTAAGTATCAAACTAATTACGTCCGCTTTCTGAATTCTCATTCCTTGTCATGTTCCAGACCTCACGTCGGTATAGTTCTTCCCTCCTCACTCCAGCCTGCGTCAGCGAAAACGCGTGCATTTCAGTCTCCACTAGTAACACGGTGTTGGCTCTTCTGCCAACACAACATTGGCGACGAGTTGTAAAAACGGTGTTCTTATCTATGCTGACATATGTCGTTGCAACTGCCCTGATGTCGTTGTGTAATGGCTTCGCCACAACATCCAGATGTACTGCCCAAATTTTATTGCTTGCAGAATCAGCAAACGCAGGCCTTACTGGATGCCCTTGGACAGCTCGTCCAGGGTCAATGTGCAATGCAAAACGGTGCGGGAGCCGCCGCTCCACCGCTAAGGCAGCCACAACACGCAGTTGCACCGACCTTCAGACCTTTTGATGCTGCACTGGAAAGTTGGACGGAGTGGACACGCCAATTTGGATTCCATCTCGCCGCCTATAGAATTCAAAGTAACGAGCGGCAGCCTCTTCTTTTGTCGTCCGTCGGTGTGCAAACCTACTGTGTGATAGTAAAATTATTTCCCCGACGCGACGTAGTAACTCTGTCCTACGAAGAAATTTTGTCTGCATTAGATGCATATTTCAAACAATCAGTCAATGTAGTTGCGAAACAGTATACCTTCTTTCGTACAAAACGTACGGTAGGTCAGACTAATGGGGAGTGGGTTGCAACCATGCAAGGCATTACTAGGGATTGTGCTTTTGAGTGTCAATGTGGACTCCCTTATTCAGATACTATGGTACGTGATGCAATTGCACAGAATGTTTCTGATGTTCGTATAAGGGAACAGATTTTGAAACTAGTCAATCCTTCCCTTCAACAAGTGATGGACATATTGGATCGGCAGGACACACTTGACTTTGCTCAGGAATCATTTGAAACTTCGACAGCCGTGTGTCAGGTTAACCGGCCCGCTGGGCGAGCTGCACAGAGCAGTAAACAGCCCAGGCGCCCAGCCGCGCAGCTGCCGCCAGGCTCTCAGCCACGTGTGCCGCGCCGGCAAGCAAATGCAGTGCTCAAATAATGCCCGCGGTGTGCTACTAAACATTCGCGTGAGAATTGTCCGTCACGCCAAGCTATTTGCTTTTACTGCAATAAAAAAGGACATGTAGAAAGCGTTTGCCAGAAAAAGCTCAGATTGGAAACTCAAAACCATTCCAGGCCCTTTGCTTCGCCCCAGAATCAGAATCGAACCAAGGATAATCAGGCTCGCGAAACTTCGCCCATGGATATTCATGTCGTTCATTCCACTCCACCCAGTGCCACTTTCTCTAACAGTGACTGTGTTCGTCCCACAAATAGTGTGCGTCGACATTGCCGGAACTCCCGTCCAGTCGCAAGTGATTTTGTACCAGTGTCAGTCCACATTGCTGGAGACAGTCGCTCTTGTCGTCAGCAGGACAATAAACTTTCTTAGACTTGGACATTAACGGCAAAGTGATACCATTCCAGCTCGATACCGGAGCTGCAGTTTCACTGATCAATCAAGACACTTACAAACAGCTGGGGACACCTCTGTTGCATGCCGCAAATGTTACGATAACTAGCTATTCAGGTCAAGTGATCCCTGTGTTAGGACAGTGCAGCCTTCTTGCAACATACAAAGGACAAACAAAACTTGTGTCATTTTACATCCTTCATTCTTCTTCTGCGGTGAACTTGTTTGGTTTCGATTCATTTCAGTTGTTTAACTTGTCTATAGTAAATCAGGTCCTATCAGAGAACCAGACTGTGCCTTCAGATAGTGTTTCTCGTCTATGTGAAGAATTTGTAGACATTTTTGCACCGGGCCTCGGTTTCACTAAGAACTATAAAGCACATTTGGAACTAAAAGTAAACACGCAACCGAAATTTTTCAGAGCACGCAATGTTCCCCACGCATTGCGTGATGAGGTTGCAAAAACATTACACGATTTGGAATCACAAGGTGTAATTGAACGTGTAAAGGCTTCTCTCTGGGCATCACCCTTAGTAATTTTGCCAAAACCTTTGGGAAAGTTGAGACTTTGTGTGGACTTCAAGGCAACAGTAAATCCACAGCTAGTGATTGCTACTTTTCCTTTACCCCACCCGGAAGATCTTTTTGACAAACTGTGCCTGGGCAAATATTTTTCGAAGTTGGACCTAGCAGATGCGTACTTGCAAATACCGGTGGACGAAGAATTCCAGCGTATTTTGGTGGTTAACATGCATCTTGGTTTATATCAATTCAAACGACTGCCATTTGGGTGTGCACCCGCCCCTGCGTTGTTTCAGCAATATCTACAAACTGTTTGTGCGTCGGTCCCTACTGCAGCAAACTATCTGGACGATATTGTGATCTCCGGAAAGACGGAAGAAGAACATTTAGCCAATCTCTGAAGATTATTTCAGGTCTTGCGGCAAAATGGTCTTCACTTACGGAAGGACAAATGTGTGTTTTTTGATAGTGACTTACCATACCTGGGACATGTACTCAATGCCCAAGGCATACATCCCAGTCCCGAGCACCTCCGTGCCATACAAGACTTGCCTTCGCCCCAGATTTCGAAGCAGCTACAGAGTGTGCTGGGAGAAATGAACTATTATCACAGATATGTGCCGCATGCCTCTTCCATTTCAGCTCCGCTTCATCGCTTACACCGTAAAGGTGTTCCGTTCGTCTGGACGACGGTATGCGAACGCGCCTTTCACCGATTGGAATCGGCATTGCTTTCCAATACTTGCCTTACGCTATTCGATCCCCAGAAGCCCCTTTTGTTGATGGTGGATGCATCGGATTTCAGGATCGGTGCTGTGCTTGGGCACAAAGATGGCTCGCACGATCGCCCTATTGCCTTTGCGTCCAAATTGCTCTCGTCTGCGCAAAGAAATTATTCACAGGTCGAGAAAGAAGCATTGGCTCTCGTATTTGATATTACAAGGTTTCATGACTTCTTGTATGGTCGTCACTTTACCACAATCACAGACCACAAACCTTTGACATAGCTTTTTCATCTGAACAAGCCTGTACCTCCACGTACAGCGCAGAAATTCATTCGCTGGTCTATTTTCCTCTCGCAGTACCGCTACGATATCTTGTATCGGTCCACTGCTAAGCACGGAAACGCTGATGTGTTGTCCCGTTTGCCTGTTGTTGAGGATAGGGCATTCGATTCCGCTTGCATGTTCATTGATTCGGAAACCGATGACGTGGTCGAATCGTTTCTGATTGATTTTCGTCGTGTAGGTACAGCCACAACTGCCAACGATGTCCTTGCTACCGTTCTGCGTTATGTTGCTACGCAATGACCCTTGTCAATGTCACGGATCGGGGACACGTTGGTTCGCCGATTTTTTGCTCACAAGGACAGACTTTTTGTTCGACGTGGTGTTTTGCTGTTGTTTTCTGATAATGATCAGTCGAGGGTCGTGGTCCCACGTTCGTTATAGTCCCTTGTCTTAAAGCTTCTCCACCAAGGACATTGGGGTATAGTAAGAACGAAACAACTTGCTCGTCAACACTGTACTTGGTTCGGAATCGATGCCGTGATTACGAATATGTGCTCTTCTTGCATGGTGTGTGCCAAACAACAATCAGCACCACCGCAGAAATTCTTTGCATAGCCAAAAGCCACTTTCCCTTAGCAGCGCTTACTCATTGATTTTGCTGGTCCATTCTGGAATGCTCGATGGTCGGTTGTGATAGATTCTTTCAGTAATTTTCCTTGTGTTGTCCGGATGTCTTCCACGACATCATCTGCCACCATCCAAGCGTTATCCGCTATTTTTTGCATTGAAGGTCTTCCACGGACAATTGTTTCCGACAATGGCCCACAATTCATGTCCGCAGAATTTCAGTCATTCTGCAAGGCCAATGGTATGCAACATCTGACGACCGCGCCGTTTTCGCCACAGTCAAATGGTGCCGCTGACGAGTGGTCCGGACTTTCAAGTCACAAATGTTGAAGTTGAAAGAGTCGCATTCTCGGGAGGACGCGTTATTGCTCTTTTTGTCCTCGTATCGCTCTCAGCCCCGAGATGGTCGCTCGCCGACTGAGTTGCTCCACGGTCGCCATCATCGAACCTTCCTGTCTTTGTTACATCCGCCGCATCAGGTTCCTGTGAAGCGGCAGACACCTGCTTTTGCCCCAGGCGACGTTGTCTACTACCGCAACTATCGAGGTTCACGGCGCTGGCTCGCAGGGCGCATTCTTCGCTGCCTCGGACGCGCTATGTATCTGGTTTTGGGGGCCTCTGGTGAGGTGCGCCGGCATCTCAATCAGCTGCGCCTCTGTCGTCGCGTGGGCTCTGCCGCTCGCCGTCTCCTTTCAGCGACGGTGCCGTCCAGTCAGCGAGGACCAATCTACTGGCTCGCCTCAGCCCCAGGTGTTACCGACGCTGCCTTCCATTTTGCCCCATGGCGACGCGCCGCCGCTGCCTGTTCTCCCGCCGGCGCCGCCCGCAGTGGATGCGTCGCTGCAACCGCCGGGCGCCTCCCTGGGTCACGCGCCGCTGATCGCTTCCCATGACCAGTTGTCCTCCGACATGGAACTCTTGCCCGCTCCGGATCATATGTCGTCTTCGCCCGTCGGGTGCCCCGGCCCGATGGAGGTCGACCCTTCGGCCCCTCCTGTCTCTCTACGGGCGCATACACCGCATGTTGGCGTGCACCCTGGAGTAGGTTTTCAGGCGTTCCCTAGCTTCCCGCGGTCCGAATGGCAGGGTGCGAGTGGTACAGCTTCGCCTGTTGTTAGGCTCCCCAACTCGTCGCATACGTCAACATGGGGTCCTCCTCACGGCGGACGGAGGCCTTGTACCACAACCTTACGCCGATTTGCGGGGGAGGAAGGTGGTGTCACCGCCAGACACCACACTTGCTAGGTGGTAGCCTTTAAATCGGCCGCGGTCCGTTAGTATACGTCGGACCCGCGTGTCGCCACTATCAGTGTTTGCAGACCGAGCGCCGCCACATGGCAGGTCTAGTCTAGAGAGACTCCCTAGCACTCGCCCCAGTTGTACAGCCGACGTTGCTAGCGATGGTCCACTGTCTACATACGTTCTCATTTGCAGAGACGACAGTTTAGCATAGCCTTCAGCTACGTTAGTTGCTACGACCTAGCAAGGCGCCATATTCAGTTTCTATGAATGTATTCTGAACAGATAATATTGTGAATCATGTACCGTCAAGAGCGACGTTCATCATTAATGGATTAAAGTTAAGTATCAAACTAATTACGTCCGCTTTCTGAATTCTCATTCCTTGTCATGTTCCAGACCTCTCGTCAGTATAGTTCTTCCCTCCTCACGCCAGCCTGCGTGAGCTAAAACGCGTGCACTTCGGCCTCCACTAGTAACACGGCGTTGCCAACACAACAAAAGCTTTTAAAAATGGCCGTCCGAATGTTCATGATGAGGAACGAGGTTGGTGGCCTTTAGTCATTACTGACGATCTGTGTGGAAAGCTGATAAAAATATCAAAGAGAACAGAGGCTTGACAAATTCGACACCGAGCGAGGACGATAGTTCAAAACTGCGTCAGGCCATCCTGATTAAGGTTTTCCGTGATTTCCCTAAATCGCATCAGGCAAATACCAGAATGGTTCCTTTGAAGGGACACGTCCGACTTCCTTCCCGATCCTTCCCTAATCCGATGAGACCTATGATCTCGCTAGTTCCCCCTCCCCCCCTTCCCTTCCCCCCCTCAAATCAACCAAATACTAAATTCGATGTTATGCGGTAGGTCTCATCAAGTATCAAGAAGTGTGCTTTATGCAGTTGTTGCCTAATCAGGCTGCAGATTTGTATGAGGACGGTTGTCAAAAGCTGCTTGTACGATACAATAAGTGCCTTAATTACATTAAATTACAGGAGTTCATATAAAAATAAATCTTCTAAGAAAAGTCTACATGTCTTATTTTTATTACAAAATAGTACTCACTTAAAAAATACGCCTCCTATTAAACGAAGATTCCAAAATGTTACCATATATCTGTACTTTAATACAGAGGGTGGAGAAAAATTGTGTCACGAAATTTTAACCCTGAATAGCTGATGCCAGTAGGAACGAAAATTACTAATGTTGTTTATGTCGACAACGCACCATTTTTATGGTACGGAAACATGGTGCCACGCGCTCCAATTGGCCGTAAGATTGCCGTTCGTCTGTTCACAGGCAGCGGTATAGTTGTCGAGCATGCGAGCAGCCTTGGATACATCGTGTTCTCCAGCGAGCAAAGCATTCGTGGGCAAGAGTTGTCCAGAGCACCGGCAACAGCGCAATCTCGCGGCCAATCGGAGCGCATGGCGCCACGTTTCCGTAGTTTCAAAATGGTGCGTTTTCGACCTACACAAATTAGTAATTTTGGTTCCTACTGGCATCAGCTATCCAGGGTTAAAATTTCGTGACACAATTTTTCTCCACCCTATATATACGACACTAAATTTCCTTCATGACTAGATGTTTAAGATATTCTGCAGGATAGAGTGACAGTATACGTTAGCAACCCACAGAACTTGATATCGATAAACTATTAAGACACAGCAGGACATATAACCGATTCATCCGTTAAAATTCTGTATCATCGGGTCACACTCCAATGGGGAGAAATTGCTCTCCATGGGAATGATCGTGCTACAAGATTGAGAGGCGGTCACTATCGGCCGTAACGTCACTTGCTTTTCTTACTGCATTGCAGATCTAGATTTCAACTGACAGTTCAGTTATTGTTTGTGCTATAAATACAAGTAATAGAAGAATCAGACGCAGAAACAGCACATTAATCAAATGCCATGTCACAGTTGTAACAAATACTATTTTACAACGACATACTGTTGTAAGTAGTCTTGAAGGTTACCATAATTATAACAATACACATTCCGGTCTAGCTCAGGCATGTAAAAGCGTTAACCCAACCGTCACTGCTTACGAATTATTACAGCTAACCTCACTTTACATAATACTGGATAGCCAACGCCATTTATTGCCCAGATGTAAAACAATAGGATTAGCTAAGAAAAAATTATACATCAAAATACATAGAATTCAGATGGTAATTGTAATAACATACTACTTCGACTGGAGGCACGTAAATTCAAAAAATCATAATTACGAGTATTACATTTCGTCATAATGGACAGCCAATACTCTCCATTTTTATTTGTCATACGTAAGAAAATGTCTTAACATATACAGGGTGGTCCATTGATCGTGACCGGGCCAAATATCTCACGAAATAAGCGTCAAACGAAATAAGCGTCAAGCGAAGAAACTACAGAGATCGAAACTTGTCTACCTTGAAGGGGGAAACCAGATGGAGCTATCGTAGACCCGCTAGATAACACTGCCATAGGTCAAACGGATATCAACTGCGTGTTTTTAAATAGGAACCCCAATTTTTATTACATATTTGTGCAGTACGTAAAGAAATATGAATGTTTCAGTTGGACCACTTTTTCCGCTTTGTGATAGATGGCGCTGTAATAGTCACAAACATATGGCTCACAATTTTAGACGAACAGTTGGTAACAGGTAGTATTTTAAATTAAAATACAGGACGTAGGTACGTTTGAACATTTTATTTCGGTTGTTCCAATGTGATACATGTACCTTTGTGAACTTATCATTTCTGAGAACGCATGCTGTTACAGCGCAATCACCTGTAAACACCACATTAATGCAATAAATGCTCAAAATGATGTCCGTCAACCTCAATGTACTTGGCAATACGTGTAACGACATTCCTCTCAACAGCGAGAACTGCGTTTTCCGCAATGTTCGCACATGAATTGACAATGCGCTGATGCATGTTGTCAGGAGTTGTCGGTGGATCACGATAGCAAATATCCTTCAACTTTCCCCACAGAAAGAAATCCGGGGACGTCAGATCCGGTGAACGTGCGGGCCATGGTATGGTGCTTCGATGACCAATCCACGTGTCATGAAATATGCTATTCAATACCGCTTCAACCGAACGCGAGCTATGTGCCAGACATCCATCATGTTGGAAGTACATCGCCATTTTGTCATGCAGTGAAACATCTTTTAGTAACATCGGTAGAACATTACGTAGGAAATCAGCATACATAGCACCATTTAGATTGCCAACGATAAAATGGTGGCCAATTATTCTTCCTCCCATAACGCCGCTCCATACATTAACCCGCCAAGGTCGCTGATGTTCGACTTGTCGCAGCCATCGTGGATTTTCCGTTGCCCAGTAGTGCATATTATGCCGGTTTACGTTACCGCTGTTGGTGAACGACGCTTCGTCGCTAAATAGAACACGTGCAAAAAGTCTGTCATCATCCCGTAATTTCTTTTGTGCCCAGTGGCAGAACTGTACACGACGTTCAAAGTCGTCGCCATGCAATTCCTGGTGCATAGAAATGTGGTACGGGTGCAATCGATGTTGATGTAGCATTGTCAACACCGACGTTTTTGAGATTCCCGATTCTCGCACAATTTGTCTGCTACTGATGTGCGGATTAGTCGCGATAGCAACTAAAACACTTACTTGGGCATCATCATTTGTTGCAGGTTGTAGTTGACGTTTCACATGTGGCTGAACACTTCCTGTTTCCGTAACTATCCGGCGAACGTTCTGGACACTTGGATGATGTCGTCCAGGATACCGAGCAGCATACATAGCACACGGCCGTCGGGCATTTTGATCACAATAGCCATATATCAACACGATATCGACCTTTTCCCCAATTGGTAAACGGTCCATTTTAACACGGGTAATGTATCACGAAGCAAATACCGTCCGCACTGGCTGAATATTACGTGATACCACATACTTATACGTTTGTGACTATTACAGCGCCATCTGTCACAAAGCAAAAAAAGTGGTCCAACTAAAACATTCATATTTCTTTACGTACTACACAAATACGTAATAAAGAAGGGGGTTCCTATTTAAAAAAAAACGCAGTTGATATCAGTTTGACGTATGGCAGCGCCGTCTAGCGGGCCAACCATAGCGCCATCTGGTTTCCCTCTTCAAGCTAGACAAGTTTTGATCTTTGTAGTTTTTTCGTATGACACTTATTTCGTGAGATATTTGGCCCGGTTACGATTAATGGACCACCCTGTATACAGTTACAGAACATTCCAGTAGAATGATTCTTGACATTTGTGGATACTTCTAGAATATACTCGAACCGAATATAGATATCAAAGTTGTACAGTCCAGGTGAGTTTTGAACTCACTACCTTCCTTGCAACAGGTAAGTATCGTAACTTCTACACCACGGTGCTACTCAGCTTCTTATGCCAAGTACTGCCTTACATCGGAATATGGTTTCCATAAAACTTTGGACTAGGATTAAAGAGATAGTGTAAAAATTATAATTTAACATTCTTAATTTTATTACCTTGTCAAAATCGCCACTGTATATGTATGCAGATACTAAGTGATGAAATTCTGAAACAGGTGCTTTAGCTATACAGCGAACGAGACATACAGTAAAATGTTTATAAATCCAATTCAAGCAATATAAATGGTATACACTGATATTTGAAACCATATAGCAAACTATAAATTCAATAAATGCTGGAGAGACACCTTAGATTTTTGGTTATACCGTTTGTACTTGTTCGGTATACTGTCAGAAGGCAATGTATAGAACTGGAACCGCTAGGTTGAAGCGGTCTTTCGTGGGTCATCACTGTGCCTTCTATCCAGAAGCGGTTTTCAAAGAGCTTCCAAAAATGGATACTTCTCGTTGCCAGTTGTTTATTGAGCAAGACGTTTTTCGCGTCAAAAAAATCTCCGTCTTCTCCAGTAAATCGGAAAATCTACTCTTTTCTCTCCTGTGAAGTAATTTTAATTTCGATATCAAATCCGTTATCCTGTGTCCGCCTTCCGTCAGGTAGGCGGCAAAATTAGATATATCAGCCACGCCCCTTTCTTCTAGCGCGACCTTCGAGCCGTCTTCCAGTTTTGACAACATAAAAGCCATTACAATCTGCACACTCCAATCTGCAGTGCAATAAAAAAGGCAGACGACGCTACGACGTATGCTGACCTTCTTTCTGTCTCATATAAACTATTAACTTGCATGTAACACCAATAAATGGTGTCGTTTAACAATTCACTTCTTCATGTGTTGTTTGACTTGGCATCTCTGTGAGCATATTGGCAAATTTCCCAAAGAATCTCGTGCTCAAAGATCACCAGCAGATCCATATCTGTTAAAAACTCCTTACGCCTTACAGTACTGCGTCGCACACTAACAAAGGATCGAAATTGTATGTTCCTCAAATGGTTTTGCAGTTAGTCGTGCACCTGTGTACTTTCCATTATATTCATATCTATTTTAAGGGTGTTTGGAGGGTAATGAATAAGAAAATAAGTGCTCTAAAACAAAATCTTCTTCCCCTTTTTTCCTTGCGTTATCTCATACCTTCATGGAGTCGGCTTGTTAACCTGGATTTGACAATGTTATTGCTAGAAGGTGGCATTTCATATTCTTGGGGAACTGGCATATTTAACTTTCATTTGAAATCTTTTACAAACGAATGACCGTTAAATCAAATTATTTTATTGGTTTTAAGCTATGAAGATGACTCTTCTATTGCTAGACGTACAATGTCCAGTCCACTACAATTACTGAGGGTTATAATAAAAAACTGTGCTGTTACCAGTACTGTAATGCGGAATGTATACACCGCAGGATGCTGAAGTATAGCAGATACGTCTATTATCCTGTGCTCTCGCGTAGTATGCTGAAACAAAATAATTATTCCACTTTCTGCCACCAGGCGAAAATATGGCACAGTGAGCAGTCAGAATGTAGTGTTGGTGCAGGAAAAGGGGAGGAACGATCATATACATGATAACGCTGGTTCTGACACGTTCATAACGATATGGTCACAAATTAAAACATGTGTTCAGTGTGGTCTGCTGACTCATCAACATGCTGCATCTGTACACGGCATATCCAGAATAATCAGAGCAGTACGTCGTCTTATTCCACACTTCATATCACGAAGAGTCCGGATATATCCCTGATAGACACAATCTTTCAGATATCCCTACAACCAGAAGCCATATGGATTTAGGATGGAGGATCTGGAAGGTCACATATCTTGAAACTGTGTGGAGATGACTCAGTCGTTACCGAACGTTTCGCTTGGCAAGCGACATGTGGTGTCGTCCCATTTTGCATGAAAATAGTCGTGTGGAGGCCGCGGTGTTTTTGAAAAGCTGGCACAAGGTAGTTCTTATATGTGCAGACGTTACTGAACACCTAAGAGGCCTGCGACGTGTAATCTCATCGATGAAAAACTGACAGGGAATGAAGGAGATTGTGAAATCATACCACATAGTCGCATAATCTGAGTGCAGTGGATATTCCTACACAACATGTGGCGGAGTAGAATCCCTGCACCACACTTTGCAGAGTGAAATGTGTCTCGACCATACAAAGCATATTCCCCAGCCACATATCATCCGTGTCCATACGTGCCACAAAACGAAGGCGTTGTAGCCCATATTAGGGTTTCGTTTATTTTGCATTCTGAATCTTATAGCGATCCCAGTGTAAAAGGTATCGTAAAATCTTTTGAACTGTTGAGAGAGAGAATTCCCCTGACACAGTATGAGCAGTAGCTACAGAATATACGGCTTGTTGTGTATGGTCTGCTATAGCTACATAAACTTCAACAACAACTGACATAGGAATGGGCCGCCTCCCTTTACCTGCTGCACCACCTTATTCATCTGTTTCTTAAAACATCCACCTGGTACCTAAAAGTAACTACCCGTTTTAGCAGATCCCAGCATTAAGAGACATTTGCAAACAGATGTTTCATGTATTCTCTAATATACAAACATCAAAAAAGGTTTTGCATCACCTCGATTCCGAGAGTTCCAGAATCTTTACAGAAAATTGCAATAGAGATTAACATAAACATCATTTCCGCCCTTTTTATTGATCATGAAAACCACACATTACATGTTGTACCACCATACAGTGAGACCTTCAGAGGTGGTGGTCCAGATTGCTGTACACACCGGTGCCTCTAGTACCGAGTAGCACGTCCTCTTGCATTGATGAATCCCTGTATTCGCCGTGTCATACTATCCACAAGTTAATCAAGGCACTGTTGGTCCAGATTGTCCCACTCCTCAACGACGATTCGGCGTACATCCCTCAGAGTGGTTGGTTGGTCACGTCCTCCATAAACAGCCCTTTCCAATCTATCCCAGGCATGTTCAATAGGGTTCTTGTCTGGGGAACATGCTGGCCGCTCTAGTCGAGCGATGTCGTTATTGAAGTGTTGGCAGAAGAGCCAACACCGTGTTGCTAGAGGAGGCCGAAATGCGCGCCTTTAAGCTCACGCAGATTGGCGTGAGGTCTGGAACAAGGTAAAGTAATTATCCTATAAAGAAAAGAACGTAGTTCTTGGAATACTTAACTTTTATCCACAATTGGAGAACATCGCTCTTGTTTAGACATTATTACAATATAAACTGGTACTGGCGCCTTGCTAAGTCGTAGCAAATGACGTAGCTGAAGGCTATGCTAACTATCGTCTCGGCAAATGAGAGCGTATTTGTCAGTGATCCTTTCCTACCAAAGTCGGCTGTACAACTGGGGCGAGTGCTAGTAAGTCTCTCTAGACCTGCCGTGTGGTAGCGCTCGGTCTGCAATCACTGACAGTGGCGACACGCGGGTCCGACGTATACTAACGGACCGCGGCCGATTTAAAGGCTACCACCTAGCAAGTGTGGTGTCTGGCGGTGACACCACAGTTATCCCCAAGGAAGTCAATCACAAGATGTGCACGATAGGGGTGCGAATTGTCGTCCATGAAGACGAATGCTTGCACTATCGGTCGGAGGATGCCATTCATGTATTGTACAGCCGCTACGGCGCCTTCCTTGACCACCAGCGGCGTACGTCGGCCCCACATAACGCCACCCCAAAACAGCAGGGAACCTCCACCTTGCTGCACCCGCCTGACTGGGTTGCCTCCAAAAATGTCTGGTTGAAGGCACATGCGACACTCATCGATGAAGAGAACGTGATGCCAACCCTGAGCGGTTCATCCGGCATGTTATTGGGCCCATTTGTATCGTGCTGCATGGCGTCGTGGATGTAAAGATGGACCTCGCCACAGACGTCGGGAGTGAAGTTGAGCACCATGCAGCCTATTGCGCACAGTTTGAGTCGTAACACGATGTCCCTCGGCTGAACGAAAAGCATGATTCAACATGGTGGCGTTGCTGTCAGGGTTCCTTCGAGCCATAATCCGTAGGTAGCGGCCATCCACTGCAATAGTAGCCCTTGCATTGATGTTTGCAATAAATGCTGATATCTTTTATTCCGTAGTCATATCAAGGTTTTCCATATATTGTAGTTAATGTAAGTTGAAGCCTTCCTTGCACATCAGTAATGGTTTGTCCTTTTCCTGATAGCAGTCTTCACTTGTGGTTGTAGCTTTTGTCAAATACTCCAGTTAGAGTTTTTTGACTTTCATATGTTACATTTACAGTTTTCCATTTCATACACATAATGCCCTTAAAGGAGCAACATCATTAATAGGAGCCGGCCAGTGTGGCCGAGCGGTTCTAGGCGCTACAGTCTGGAACCGCGCGACCGCTACGGTCGCAGGTTCGAATCCTGCCTCGGGCATGGATGTGTGTGATGTCCTTAGGTTAGTTAAGTTTAAGTAGTTCTAAGTTCTAGGAGACTGATGACCTCAGATGTTAAGTCCCATAGTGCTCAGAGCCATTTGAACCATTTGAACCATTAATAGGGAATATTTTAAAATCTGTGTGATCCATTTCTTCTTTTTCCAAAGACCTGATGAATATTATTATTCGGTAGAACCAGTCCTAATTTGGCAATATCTATAACTGACGGTATTGTGGAGAACCGTTTCCTGGAGTGATAACGTAATGTTTCTCAAGCTCTAATATAAAACTTCTGTGTAATGCCTATGTTGTCTTTGTAAGAGTCTGTTTATTTCCACATATTTTACAGGTGAATAATTGAAACTATAGGCAGACAGCACATAATTTATAATTTTTTTCAGCCTTGATTGTCTTGAAGCTTTACTTGCACACTAGCCAACTTTCATGCATTCTAGTTGGCATAGTACACAAATTGCAAAACACTATATAACAAATCACAGAAACTCTTCTGAAAGATAGCAATCAGTTTACATCACATAGAAATAAGTGGCATGTACATCATGTACATGTAGTACATCAGAGCACGTTATAAATACAATATGTCTGCATTCGACAAGGTCGAAAAACACCAGACATTCTTTATTTACAAATTGTAGCTTCTCATTTAATAATACTATCGTTCTTCAGCCAAGAGCGATGTAAAATTTTCTTATTGACGCATATCAAGGCACTTCAGAAAGTTGGTGAAATGGTTGCTGATATCTTTGTTTACTCCTAGGCTTGTGGTTCGACATATAAATTTGTTATGTATCTTTATTCTATAATAGGTACTCACCATCATTAAATAGGCTATTCCAGGTGTCTTACAGTCGACCACAATCTCATTGATGTTTCCTTGCTACTCTTCTCCGACACAGAAGCTTTGATTTGATGTTAGATCATCACACATCTGCTTTTGTTAAAAATTCTCACAAAATCCCGAATTCTATCCCGGCTCGTAAAGTAAATGTCATCCATAAATAGCTGCTACAATACCCCAGCCGCAGTATCTACTACTGCAGCCATTTACAACTAGTTGATTCCACTCTACATGCAGGGTGAGTCACCTAACGTTACCGCTGGATATATTTCGTAAACCACATCAAATACTGACTAACCGATTCCACAGACCGAACGTGAGGAGAGGCGCTAGTGTAATTGTTTAATACAAACCATACAAAAATGCACGGAAGTATGTTTTTTAACACAAACCTACGTTTTTTTAAATGGAACCACGTTAGTTTTGTTAGCACATCTGAACATATAAACAAATACGTAATCAGTGCCGTTTGTTGCATTGTAAAATGTTAATTACATCCGGAGATATTGTAACCTAAGGTTGACGCTTGAAACCTCCAACGTTCAGTTGCGTGTTGTAACAAACACGGGCAACGGTCGGCGAGAAGTATCTGCAGGGACATGTTTACGATGACGACCGTGTTTACGAGTGTGGCTGTAGTGCACTGTTGTGGTTTGGTCTAGCTGTCGCAGTGTCCGCATGTAGCGCTTGTTGGTATTGTTATTCTGAATTCGTCTCCGCACGCAGACCAACTGTAGTACACCGTGTTACCAGACGTCTGTGATAGTGTAGTGTTGTAGGAACTGTGACCATGGTGTATTCGAACTTTGAAAAGGCGGAGATGATAATCTATGGCGAGTGTCGACGAAATGCATCTGAAGCCTGCAGGGTGTATGCAGAACGGTACCCGGACAGAGAGCATCCAACGTGCCGCACATTGCAAAACATCTACCGCCAACTGTATGCAACAGGTATGGTCGTAGCACGCAAACGGGTCCGTAACAGGCCCGTCACAAGAGAAGCGGGCGCAGTTGGTGTGTTAGCTGCTGTTGCCATGAACCCACACATGAGTACACGGGACATTGCGAGAGCCGGTGGACTGAGTCAAAGTAGTGTCATGCGCATACTGAATCGTCACCGCTTTCACCCGTTTCATGTGTCGCTACATCACCAATTACATGGTGATGACTTTAATCATCGAGTGCAATTCTGTCAATGGGCATTAACAGAGAATGCGTTGCAGTTCTGCCTGTTTACCGATGAAGCGGGTTTCACAAACCACGGGGCAGTGAATCTACGGAACATGCATTACTGGTCCGTGGACAATCCTCGCTGGCTCAGACAGGTAGATCGGCAGCGACCGTGGACTGTAAATGTATGGTGCGGAATCTTTGGCGACCACCTCATTGGTCCTCACTTCAGCGCAGGGGCCCAAACAGCTGCAACATGCATCGCGTTTCTGCAGAATGATCTGCCAACGTTGCTCGAAAATGTCCCACTGGGAACGCGCCGACGTATGTGGTATCAGCGTGATGGTGCACCTGCACATTTCGCAATTAACACTAGGCTGACCCTTGACAGGATGTTCGACGGGCGTTTGATAGGACGTGGAGGACGCATAAATTGGCCAGCCCGTTCTCCTGATCTTACACCTCTGGACTTCTGTCTGTGGGGTACGTTAAAGGAGAATGTGTACCGTGATGTGCCTACAACCCCAGAGGATATGAAACAACGTATTGTGGCAGCCTGCGGCGACATTACACCAGATGTGCTGCGGCGTGTACGACATTCATTACGCCAGAGATTGCAATTGTGTGCAGCAAATGATGGCCACCACATTGAACATCTATTGGACTGACATGTCGGGACACACTCTATTCCACTCCGTAATTGAAAACGGAAACCACGTATGTACGTGTACCTCACCCCTCATGGTAATATACATGTGCGTCAGCGAAAAAGACCAATAAAAAGGTTTTAGCATGTGGACGTAATGTGCTGTTCCAGTCTCTTCTGTACCTAAGGTCCATCACCGTTCCCTTTGGATCCCTACGTAATTTGGTGCTCCCCGATACACACGATCGAACAGCGGAGGAGTGGTACCCAAGCGTCAACTTTAGGTTACAATATCTCCGGATGTAATTAACATTTTACAATGCAACAAACGGCACTGATTACGTATTTGTTTATATGTTCAGATGTGCTAACAAAACTGAAGGGGTTCAATTTAAAAAAACGTAGGTTTGCGTTAAAAAACATTTTTTTATGGTTTGTATTACCCAATTGCACTAGCCCCTCTCCTCACGTTCGGTCTGTGGAATCGATTCGTCAGTATTTGATGTGGTTTACGAAATATATCCAGCGGTTATGTTAGGTGACTCACCCTGAATAGCGTAGCCACGTATTTTATATTTCCTCGATATGGTTTCCACTGATTCTTTGTAAACTTTGTCGAATGTTACTCTGGCTGTTGCGTTGCCATCCACCTACAGAAGAAACAGCGGTTTAGCACAGTCGCCCTATCTTGCAGAGAACTTGGACAATTTATCACGTAGATTACCATTATATGCACAACACATTTGCCCCTTCATCATTACAGACAGTCTCTTCAACTGTTCTTGGAAGTCCTCTTGATCACTGATCACTGATTTTAATCATCATAATGTTGTCACCAAACGGCTCTGTAATCGTTTTAGGCTCATTTAAAATTTTCTTGCTAAGTATCATGGCATTTTAGTGTAATTGAGAGGGCAGCTGGGTGCTGCCCCTTGAGTGCCACCTCTAGTTCCAGCTCGCATAATCCATGTACCTCATCACAGGAGCATCATCATACGGTATGGGTCTTGCGTCAGCATGAGTCACTATGCTATAAATCACATGGAGCTTTTAACCAAAGTCGATATGGTGTTGTTTTCTGGAGACCTCGTCAATATATTCACATACACGACACATTTAAAAACCAATGTGTGTCTTTTGAGCAGCCAGTGCTTGCCACTTGAGCTAGTGCAATGATTTATTTAAATAATTTGAAACCCCAGCACAGTTATTGACAGTGAGAATGCTACACGTCCCCCATGAAAAATAAATGTGCCAAAGCTCTTCGTAGTTCAATTGTGCTACTGTGCCTAGTTCAGTTGTGCTATCGATATTACTGAAATAGCCCAGTTATGCTATTTCTGTACGTTAGATCCCTACCCTGAACACAAAACCTCTGGCTTCAGGGGCAAGTGGGATAGATTTGCTAACTTGGATTGATGATTGGGGAAGAGGTAGAGGGAGGAGAATTAGAGGTTGACCTTGAACCAGGCTGATTCTCCCATTAATCCATTTATTTATAGCTGTCCAGGAATCAGTGTTTCTTAAGATAAGCTGGGCATGCACATTTTCAGCGGTGTTGCCCCTGACACCCCTGTGTGGAGAACACACCAACATAGTATGATCAGGTGTACTGACGTCTCTGCATTCGCATCTATCTGGTTAACTATTGCCGATTCTGTGCATGTATATTGAGTATGGTCGGTCCTTGTTTTGTTATCAATAGGATAATGCTTCTCCTTGGATATATGTATTACAGTTTCTTCCTTTTTAGAATCTCAAGGATCAGTTGGTAAACACGACTATCCCAGTCGATTTGCCACGTACTGGTTCTCCAAGTCTTAAGTTGCTCTTTATTCGTGGTTCATTTCCCAGTGATTTACCTCACATTCTCATTGCCCCTTTCTCCAACAAACAGCATGCTGCCTGACTCTACATGGCAAAAGGGTAAGATCATACAACAACTAGAAATTAACTGAAATTGTCTCCCTTTTCCGTATAATCACAACTACTTGACGATTGCCGGCCCATGTGACCGAGCGGTTCTAGGCCCTTCAGTCTGGAACCTCGCGACAGCTACGGTCGCAGCTTCGAATCCTGCCTCGGGCATGCGTGTGTGTGATGTCCTTAGGTTAGTTAGGTTTAAGTAGTTCTAAGTTCTAGGGGACTGATGACCTCAGATGTTAAGTCCCATAGTGCTCAGAGCCATTAGAACTTGACGAATAAGGACTTCCCCTAGAAAACACGGAAAGATAAAACAACGGATACTAAAACATTTTTGATCATGGTATGGAGAGGTACGAAATAAGCTGCAACAAGAAAGCGAAATGTTTCAATTTAAAGTCAGTTGCTTCAACCAGAGGATGGATACATATAATGCAATTAATATACACCCACAGAATAAAGTACTGGGAAAATATGTCTTCTGGATCGAATTCTATGTCTGAACACAGTAGCTACCAAATTCCGCTATATGTACATCAAGTTATCTCAATTTTTCTATTTACCAACGGGTTTCAGCCAGGAACTTGTGGTATCAATACCCGAAATCCAAAACTCCAGCACCCTACCAATCTGTTAATCACTCTTTCAAATATCTACGTGTGTCTCCTAGACCCTAGGTTGAAACATTATGTAACTAAAATATTGGGTCAGTATCTTGCAAGTGCAGCTACGGGTTGCAAAATGGCAGGTTTATTAGCCGAATACAGGAACATAAAACACATCTCATCGATGTGATAGAAATAACCACAAATGTAAAGTCAGTAACATGAGAAATTTCTGTTTGACGGGATAATCCATAAACTGACTCATGCCAAAGACCACTTCTAAAATTAAAATGTTCGGCCATCTCGTGGCTTCAAGGCCAACCAAATGCTGATTGAGAGATTCCTAAATGTCGAGTCGGAACTTAGCGCACCAGACTCACATTCGGCAAATTAACAAATGTTTGGCACCAAAACCGTCTCTCGGAAGCCGTCCGCTTCATCGTTAACAAAACGAATTAAATACATTCAGACAAAAAATTACATTGGGGAACCAGGAGAAAAGTAACTCACCATTAACCTCAACTGGTGGAACTGAGGCGTATGATATGCGAATTTCGTGGTTAAAATTCTCGGCAAACCTCAGGGAAATGTGACTTCATAACTGGACGCACAAACTAAAATTCTACGTTGGACATTCGATGAATACAGTAAAAAATTTTTAAATGGATTACAAACAGCAAAATCCTGAAACATGTACATCCGAAAAAAAAAATTACCTGATAACTATTATGACACAGCCTCCAATAATAATACAAATGAAGTATTGTGCGGCAGTATTTTTAAAACAAATTTTAACGTAATATCGCTAGGAAAACCCCAATTTGGACTAGGCGCCCAAAACGTGGGAGCAAAAACGACAGACAATTACTCAAGTATATGCACGAACAACAGTAACGCCAAAACAAAGAATCTTCTCAGGGACTTCAAATCTACAATCTGCACACCAGTAGTAGACCTAGGACCAACACGTGGAGACAATATTATTTGATATGTAGTTACCTATGGGTCCAAAAGCTTCAAACCTCAACTAAAGCATTCATATGGCAGCTCACTCTGTCCTACAGAACAAAAATATACGAACATCACATGGAAAAAGAAAGAACATGTACAATCCAATCCTAGAATCGGATGTGGCAGCAGTGTGGAACACTTGGTTAAATTCTGCTACGGTTTATTGTACCACAATAATTAAAGAAGAACCACACGGGATATACCTGTCGCAAATACTCTCCAACAAAAACTGCCAAATAAGGCGGGATGTACTTATCGCAAATACTCTTGAGCAAAACCTCCCAAATAAGTTACTGCCATTGCAGCTTATTTGTATCCAAGATAATTATAAACGTGGAAATACTCCATAAAAATGGCCACCAATAACTTCGCCATAAAGTCTTGAAAACGACCCATACATATCACCTAGTTTTCTTTCGTAACTCAAGCTTTTGTATATTTTATTGATGAAAGATACTGGAAGGCCATCCAAAATGCTTCAAAGCCCACTCATTTTACTTTCGCTGCACACTGTAATTCGTCTGTGTCTGAAAAGATGCTAACTTGTGAAAACAGTCGGTACAGAGTTGATACCCTGTCCACACTAAGTGATGTGTGAGGTCTGCGCATTTATTTTAGACAGTCGCTGGCTGTTGAGCCAGACTAAGGTTTTCCGGCCATGAGCACTCAGAGTCGTTCTCGGCTCTTGCTCTTGAGACGCTGAACAGTCAAGTTGATAGTGATTAATGCCATCGCTGGTTTCGTGAGATCACTGGAATGCGGCATAGATTGCGCGTTAGAGGAGAAACTTTTAAAAAAAGAAAATTTAGAAACCTCTAATGCTATGGGTTATTGCTATTAAATTGTCTTTTCATAGTAGATGATTGTGCAGATCATAAACGTGTTTTCCACCCAAGAAGCATGTGGCCTTCAGCTGAATAAACAATTGTATCAACTCTTGTTTACTACAATGTATTGTAAAGTTACTGTTTGTATTATCTTAAATTATTTACTGCTATGTAAAGTTGTGGCAAGTGTTTAACACTGGAATGTCTAACGAGTTTCTTTGAGTCGATTAACATGGTTTTTGTCTCGAAACCGTGGTGGCCAAGAGGTTCTAGGCGCTTCAGTCTGGAACCGCGCAACCGCTACGGTCGCAGGTTCGAATCCTGCCTCGGGCATGGATGTGTGTGATGTCTTTAGGTTAGTTAGGTTTAAGTAGCTCTAAGTTCTAGAGGACTGATGACCTCAGCTGTTAAGTCCCATAGTGCTCAGAGCCGTTTGAACCATTTTTGTCTCGAAACTGCGGGTACAGGATTCCATATTCGTGCTAATTGCATTTTCGCATAATTTTTCCAATACCTGCTCTAGGTACTTCGTACGCGAGGAAAGTTCGTGAAAGCGTATTTTCTGCGTTCCATGATTCCTTTACAGAATTTCACTCAATCTTTGTCTAGTGGACTTGCATATTTAAGACTTGTGGGAAATGACTTCTTACGTAGAATTCATACTTTTTCTAAGCAAGCGCAGGTTTACCTCAGACTAGCAAATCGGTCGTGAAGCAGTTCTTGTGGTTTTATCACCCTGTCATCTGTCATGCTTAATGAAAAGATGAACATAATAAAAATTATTGCAATTAATAACGGCTGTGATAGCACGTTAGTTGACATGATCTTCAAACTCACGCTAAAGCGACCACTTTAGCGTCAGTGGCTCTAGGCCACGGTGCTGTTCCTGACAGTAACGAGTATAGAAATTGTTTCTCCATTCCATTTTTGGCCCTTTTTCGTATAAAATTCGCCGTCTTCTGATTAAAAGATATGAATTCAAAGCTGATTTTTCTACGAACAATAACTTGCAAAAAAATCTCATTCACAATCTCAAGTCCACAATGGGACCGATAACAATTCATGGGTGTATAAAATCACTTATGTTACTTGTACCGTTTATTATGTAGGAAAAACTGGATGGTCTTTTAGTGTCAGGTTCGAGTAATATTTGTTGGGAAAAAGAGGCACTAATGTACACAGTTCCACTTTTCCTGATCGTATGTTAATTTCCGGACACAAACCGAAACGCGTTGAAGAAATTCCAATTTCATATAGAGAAAAGAAAGGTCAAATGCTCGATGAAAATTGCGTCATGAAAATTGCCATCTTGATTAATGTGTTTTTTGTCATATCTGACTTTCTGTGTATTACTTTATAGGACTTAGCAACATTTCATTCTGGTGAAGACACCCCTAGCAGGTGTCGAAATCTAGGTCAATGTACCTACCGTTTATGTTCAAACGGTTAGCTGTTTAATCCCATGTACAAACTATTATAGAAATAGTGAGATAAGACAGCTCAGTCCGTAGGATCATTATCCTCGAAGGCAGAGGTACTGGGTCACGTCTTTCAGCATATGAGCCAAACAACATGCTTTTCAGAGTTGATCTCGCACAGCTAATGTTCATCACCTATGATTTTATTTTGGAAAGAACTTTCAATTCATGGTATTTAAGATATAGTATATGAACAGCTCGTAACTAGAAATTCCTTTATGTAGTAAATTCCTGAGGCAATCTGAATCTTTATGTTAGCTCGCCTCAGCGTTTTAAAGTCTCTCCTGGAGCTCAGAGTACGCTCTGTGTCTTTGCTTATTTAGTTTTTTGAGGTGTTTCTTCTTGCTTTTTTTTTGTATTTCCAGTGGTAAGTAATTACATAAGGATCATTCAATAAACTTATGAAATCAAAGTGGGCACTTATAAACAGTGTTGCAGGTAACTTGACAAGTCAATTATGCGCTTGCCTCATGTTTCTTTAAACACATTTTGCCTTCCGTGCATGCGTTCTTATACATTTATTTTGTGTAAATTTCTGTGCTCTTGTATTCTAGGTTCATAGAAAAATGGCGGCACATAATTTACAGTTCATTTACTGGAAGTTCCAGGTCACGTTAAAACTAGAACAAATCATGCATAAAACTTTTCAAATGAAAATGTTTACTACCTGCCATCTGCAGCAAGAATTAACAACTAATCAACGTTTGAATATGGGCGTCAGTGAAGTTATGTTTAAAGTGATCCCGTTACGAAAAAGCATTCTTGTTTCAGTTATTCGTCTAACAGTCTCCAGGTCATCTGTTTAAAAGACAGAAAAGAAGGGAATTGTGACAGACATTACTTTAAAGTTTTCATTTCAGTACACAAGCCAAGTCAAAAGAAATATGACACTGAAAAAGATGCGTAAGTTGAAAGTAAAGAACCCGCTGTAATTATGTTGTGATGGATGGACTGATTGATGTATTTCGCTTAAAGTAGTCCCAAAGCCTGTCGTGATGGAGATTGATGGTAACCCAAATCGGGTTAATGAAATTCTGACACAGGCTCTGACATGCAGTGGCAGAAAATCTAATGAAATTTTGACGTTGAAATGGAGCACTGAACTGATATAGCGGACGTTACTCGTGATAAGGTCTCTTAGACATTCACGTCACTAATAATTTCATTTGACGTAGAAACGGAACAAATTCAGACTGAGTCATCACGACTCTTGGTCTCCATGCTATCTGTCGCTTGTTCTATTGGCTATTAATTTTGAAACGTAGTCCTTTATTCATGATACGTAGACGTAAATCTAGCTAAAAATATCCTCATTTGGAACTGAAGGCCTCTGATTGGTGGTGATGACAATAAAAATAGAAAACAGGAAAAAAAGATCGGAAAATTTAATACTTGAAACAGTCTCAAAAGTAATAGTTCACGGCCGAAATTTTTATGCCCTTTTAAAACAAACGCAGATATAAAACCACCCGCCGCAACTGTGCATTAGAAATAAAGAGTAAGAATTTGGGATGAAAACTTGTAATAATATTAAGAATCGACGAGAAAACTGGGGAGAAATAAACTGTGTATTACAAATGCATTTGCTGTATTATCTGGAAATCGAACTGATGCGGAAATACACGTCATTATGTAGCAACAGATAGCCAGCAGATCAGGTTTATGAATCTCTGAAGGGGAAGGCAAATTTATCGAAAACAGAACGAATGCACCAACATCTCTGTCAACAGCCGTCGGTAAAATAGAAACTGTGAAAAAGTTCAGGTATCTGGGAGAAATAATTTTAAAAAATGGATTATAATAATCTGCCAAAAATGTAGCGGCGAAGCTAATGGATTAATTGTGGGTAGCCTTACTTCATATCTTTTTATAGGGAGTGCCATGTGTCAATCCTTCTTGGTAGCAAAGTTATCAGTCACGTTACTTTTAAATTTCTGAACACTTATAAGTTATTTAACCCACCTTTTTTATGTGGAAATTGTGCAGAGTGAATATAAGCTATCATTTGTCATTGAATTACGAAGACAATTTTTAGTTCTTTTAGGGATGCCCATACTTCTTTCAGAAGAGACTGTCGTGACAGGAATGTAAGAATCAGTTGATAAGCTTTGTTGTTTCGTTTTATGAATTATTTTGAATATCATTCTCCATTATGAATTTAAGATGATCTGCAAGTGGTAAATATTTGTTTGGAAATATAAATGTTTTCTAACTCATATTCCGGTTGTTGTTAGTTAACGTATGGGTAAATTATGAGAAGGCTGTTCAGTTTCATTTTTGGGAAATTTGATAAGCTGGTTCTTATCAAACAACTCTATAGGCTGAATATTCTGATAATCTCCAAAATTAATTTCCATTAGTTCCATCATGTTACCAAAGATGACATAAGGTAACATCTTAAGGGACTGGAAGTCACCCATACTAACACAAATTTCACTGTAAAATTCCTTGTTACAGCATTGAATTCATGGTGTCACAGATTGTCCTGATCTCATATTCTTCAACAAACTGATGTTCTTCTTGATTTCAACATGGTACATGACATGCAACTTTGTATTGAAGAAGCCCATAGAGATCGTCGACATACACAAATGGCAAAGCAGAACAGGGAACTGAGTTTTATTAAGAACGATAAGCAAGGTAGAAGCTCTGTTGGAAAACTCAGCATCCTAATGTTCATCATCTGTGATTCTATTTTGGAAAAAACTTTCAATTCATGGTATTTAAGATATAGTATATGAACAGCTCGTAACTAGAAATTCCTTTATGTAGAAAATTCCTGAGGCAATCTGAATCTTTATGTCGGTAGGAGTTGTGCTCTGGTTAAGGACCTGCTGAAAATGAGTGGAATGCTATAAGATTGCAGATGAAAAGTCAACTACGCGTACTTCGATATTTTTAGAAAAATGTAAGAGCACTAGTTTAAGTGCATGAGCTTAACAGTACAAAAATAAGCTAATGGACGTTCTAACTTAACAAAATTATGGAAACATGTATGTTAAGCTGCCATTACTAAGGTCCCATCATATATACACTCCTGGAAATTGAAATAAGAACACCGTGAATTCATTGTCCCAGGGAGGGGAAACTTTATTGACACATTCCTGGGGTCAGATACATCACATGATCACACTGACAGAACCACAGGCACATAGACACAGGCAACAGAGCACGCACAATGTCGGCACTAGTACAGTGTATATCCACCTTTCGCAGCAATGCAGGCTGCTATTCTCCCGTGGAGACGATCGTAGAGATGCTGGATGTAGTCCTGTGGAACGGCTTGCCATGCCATTTCCACCTGGCGCCTCAGTTGGACCAGCGTTCGTGCTGGACGTGCAGACCGCGTGAGACGACGCTTCATCCAGTCCCAAACATGCTCAATGGGGGACAGATCCGGAGGTCTTGCTGGCCAGGGTAGTTGACTTACACCTTCTAGAGCACGTTGGGTGGCACGGGATACATGCGGACGTGCATTGTCCTGTTGGAACAGCAAGTTCCCTTGCCGGTCTAGGAATGGTAGAACGATGGGTTCGATGACGGTTTGGATGTACCGCGCACTATTCAGTGTCCCCTCGACGATCACCAGTGGTGTACGGCCAGTGTAGGAGATCGCTCCCCACACCATGATGCCGGGTGTTGGCCCTGTGTGCCTCGGTCGTATGCAGTGGCGCTCACCTGCACGGCGCCAAACACGCATACGACCATCATTGGCACCAAGGCAGAAGCGACTCTCACCGCTGAAGACGACACGTCTCCATTCGTCCCTCCATTCACGCCTGTCGCGACACCACTGGAGGCGGGCTGCACGATGTTGGGGCGTGAGCGGAAGACGGCCTAACGGTGTGCGGGACCGTAGCCCAGCTTCATGGAGACGGTTGCGAATGGTCCTCGCCGATACCCCAGGAGCAACAGTGTCCCTAATTTGCTGGGAAGTGGCGGTGCGGTCCCCTACGGCACTGCGTAGGATCCTACGGTCTTGGCGTGCATCCGTGCGTCGCTGCGGTCCGGTCCCAGGTCGACGGGCACGTGCACCTTCCGCCGACCACTGGCGACAACATCGATGTACTGTGGAGACCTCACGCCCCACGTGTTGAGCAATTCGGCGATACGTCCACCCGGCCTCCCGCATGCCCACTATACGCCCTCGCTCAAAGTCCGTCAACTGCACATACGGTTCACGTCCACGCTGTCGCGGCATGCTACCAGTGTTTGCGATGGAGCTCCGTATGCCACGGCAAACTGGCTGACACTGACGGCGGCGGTGCACAAATGCTGCGCAGCTAGCGCCATTCGACGGCCAACACCGCGGTTCCTGGTGTGTCCGCTGTGCCGTGCGTGTGATCATTGCTTGTACAGCCCTCTCGCAATGTCCGGAGCAAGTATGGTGGGTCTGACACACCGGTGTCAATGTGTTCTTTTTTCCATTTCCAGGAGTGTATTTAGTTGGCTCACTAGTTTGTCGGTATGAACATTGTAAAAACCAATAAATCTTTCTATGGGACCGTCATGTGCACAAAACTTGAAAATATACTAATTTGCAACATACAAAAAACATCCACTGTTTCATCAGTTTTCACTTCGTCAAACTCACATGGCTGTAATCTTCTTTAATGCGATCATTAAGAACATCGGTTAGAGTTGTGCTTGATGTTACTTATTATCCAGAAGTGCTCTACAAGTGACTGCGAATAAACTGTTTCTATCTAGACAAGTTCCACTTTGTGGTCAGAGAGTCCTCTAGACAAAATTTCCAATAATTAAAGGTATACCATTTTGTGGTTGCAGAGTCCTCTGGATGCACGTTCTTGGTTGACCAACAAACAAACAACAGTGAGTTTCTCAATCACGAAACTGTTTCGTTTCACAATCTTATAATGTTTTAAGAGTAGAAGTTTGGCTCCTTCAGAAATGGAATGTTAAATTCGTCCATGACCCAACAACTGAAAACTCTCTAGATTCCAAAGGTACCCCCTTGAATTCTAGCTTTTCTCAACTTTTATGACTTTTTTTGCCACACATAATCAGAAAGAAGCTAACGTCCATCCTTCATCAGTCCCAGACTCAACAAACAAAATATATGTCTAACAATAGCCTCGTGACCACAGCAACCTGTAAGCCAAGGGTAGTTTTTGTTTCTATCAATTATTTAAATGACTAAGTGCAGTGTAAGTCGCTTACCTTTCTAAGTACACTTTGTTTTGCAAGTTCAGCTTGAAAATAGTTTGTCATCTAATTCACGTAGTTTGAAATCCACAAGCATTTGGCTGAGTACCACTTGGACATTATCAAGTGGTGACTGAGGTTTTGTTGTTGCTACCACCATTATCCCCCCTGAACCATGGACCTTGTCATTGGTGGGGAGGCTTCCATGCCTCAGCAATACAGATAGCCATACTGTAGGTGCAACCACAACAGAGGGGTATCTGTTGAGAGGCCAGACAAATGTGTGGGTCCTGAAGAGGGGCAGCTCCCTTTTCAGTATGGATGATTGACTGATATGGCCTTGTAACACTAACCAAAACGGCCTTGCTGTGCTGGTACTGCAAACAGCTGAAAGGAAGGGGAAACTACAGCCATAATTTTTCCCGAGGACATGCAGCTGTACTGTATGGTTAAATGATCATGGTGTCCTCTTGGGTAAAATATTCCAGAGGTAAAATAGTCCCCCATTCGGATCTCCATGCGGGGACTATTCACGAGGAGGTCGTTATCAGGAGAAAGAAAACTGGCGTTCTACAGGTCAAAGAGTCCCTTAATTGGACAGGTAGATTAGAAAATTTTAAAAAGGAATGGATGGGTTATAAATACAAAATCAAGTAGGGATAGTGCATCAGGAGGTTTAATTATGAATTAAAAAACAGGAGTTCTGGTAAGCTACTACCAACAGCATTGTGAACGCATTATTGTTGCCAAGATAGACACGAAGCCCACACATACCACAGCAGTACAAGTTTATATGTCAACTAGCAACGCAGATGACGAAGAGATTGATGAAATGTATGATAAGATAAAAGGAATTATTCAGATAGTGAAGGGAGACGAAAATTTAATATTCGTGGGCGACTGCAACTCGATAGTAGGAAAAGGAAGAGAAGGAAAACGTTGTAGGTGAATATGGAATATGGTAAGGAATGAAAGAGGAAGCCGCCTGGTAGAATTTTGCACAGAGCATAACTTAATCACAGATAACACTTGGTTCAAGAATCATAAAAGAAGGTTATAAACGTGGAAGAAACCATGAGATACTGGTAGGTCTCAGATAGATTATATAATGGTTGTTGTGTTGGCAGAAGAGCCCACACCGTGTTACTAGTGGAGGCCGAAATGCACGCGTTTTAGCTCAACCAGGCTGGCGTAGGGAGGGAAGAACTATACTGGCGTGAGATCTGGAACATGACAAGGAATTAGAATTCAGAAAGCGGACGTAATTAGTTTGATACTTAACTTTAATCCATTAATGATGAACGTCGCTCTTGACGGTACATGATTCACAATATTATCTGTTCAGAATACATTCATAGTAACTGAATATGGCGCCTTGCTAGGTCGTAGCAAATGACGTAGCTGAAGGCTATGCTAAACTGTCGTCTCTACAAATGAGAGCGTATGTAAACAGTGAACCATCGCTAGCAATGTCGGCTGTACAACTGGGGCTGAGTGCTAGGGAGTCTCTCTAAACTAGACCTGCCGTGTGGCGGCGCTCGGTCTGCAATCACTGATAGTGGCGACACGCGGGTCCGACGTATACTAACGGACCGCGGCCGATTTAAAGGCTGCCACCTTGCAAGTGTGGTGTCTGGCGGTGACACCACAATGGTAAGATGGAGATTCAGGAACCAGGTTTTAAATTGTAAGACATTTCCAGGGGCAGATGTGGACTCTGACCACAATCTATTGGTTATGAACTGTTATTAAAACTGAAGCAACTGCGAAAAGGTGGGGATTTAAGGAGATGGGACTTGGATAAACTGACTAAACCAGAGCTTGCAGAGAGTTTCAGGTAGAGCATTAGGTAACGACTGACAAGAATGGGGTAAATGGACATACAGTAGATGAAGAATGGGTAGCTTTGCGTGATGAAAGAGTGAAGGCAGCAGAGGATGAAGTAGGAAAAAGACGAGGGCTAGTAGAAATCCTTGGGTAACAGAAGATATATTTAACTTAATTGATGAAAATACAAAATATAGAAAATGCAGCAAATGAAACTGGTAGAAAGGAATACAAACGTCTCAAAAATGAGATCGATAGGAAGTGTAAAATGGCTAAGCAGGGATGCCTGGAGGACAAAGGTAAGAAAGTAGAGGCATATATCACTAGGGGTAAGATAGATACTACCTACAGAAAAAGAGAACCACTTGTATGAATATCAAGAGCTCAGATGGAAACCCAGTTCTAAGCAAAGAAGGGAAAGCAGAAAGGTGGGAGGACTATAAAGAGGGTTTTATGCAAGGTCGATGTACCTGAGGACAATGTTATGGAAATGCAAGAGCATGTAGATGAGGATGAAATGGAAGATATGATACTGCGTGAAGAGTTTGACAGAGCACTGAAAGATCTAAATCGAAACAATGCCCCTGGAGTAGACAACATTCCATTGGAACTACTGATAGCCTTGGGAGAGCCAGCCCTGACAAAACCATCTGGTGAACAAGAGGTATGAGACAGGCGAAATACCCTCAGACTTCAAGAAGAATATAACAGTTCCAATCCCAAAGAAAGCAGTTGTTGACAGATGTAAAAATTACCGAACTATCAGTTTAATAAGTCACAGCTGAAAAATACTAACACGAATTCATTACAGACGAATGGAAAAACTGATAGAAGCCGACCTCGGGGAAGATCAGTTTAGTTTAGTTTCCGTAGAAATGCTGGAACATGTGAGGCAATACTGACCCTATTACTTATCTTAGTAGGCAGATTAAGTAAAGGAAAATCTACTTTTCTAGCAATTGTATACTTAGAGAAAGCTTTCGACAATGTTGACTGGAATACTCTCTTTCAAATTCTGAAGGTGGCAGGGGTAAAATACAGGGAGCGTAAGGCTATTTACAATTTGTACAGAAACCAGATGGTAGTTATAAGAGTCGAAGGGCATGAAAGGGAAGCAGTGGTTGGGAAGGGAGTGAGACAGGGTTGTAGCCTATTCCCGATGTTATTCAATCTGTACATTGAGCAAGCAGTAAAGGAAACAAAAGAAAAATTCGGAGTAGTAATTAAAATTCATGGAGAAGAAATAAAACCTTTGAGGTTCACCGATGACATTGTAATTCTGTCAGAGACAGCAAAGGACCTGGAAGAGCAATTGAATGGAATGGAAGTGTCTTGAACGGAGGATATAAGATGAACATCAACAAAAGCAAAACGAGAATAATGGAATTGAGACCTGGTGGTCAAGGGAAGGCAGGACTCGGCTACGATTGTGGATGGGGCCATAATCAATTACTATTGGTTACCTTTTACAGTTACCTACCATTTATTTTAAATCAGTTATTCCAGACTCAACAATAATTTAAAAAATAGCACGTTATTAATGAAGGAGCAAACAAGTGTAAACAATAGTGCTTTCAGTGAGTTACAATTTAGCGAATCACCATTAAATTCAGATAGAACAGATAATGTTTTAAAAGCAAGCCACTGTGATCTGGGCAGAAGGCCTTACATGCCGGGAATGGGAACATATTAAGAATTGTTTAAAACTCGCTGCAACTTACAAATTACAGGTATTGAAATACTAAAGGCAAGTCGCCACAAACACTGCAGAAGGCATCAGACGCCAGGAATGTCAGTAAATAAGGTTTTAAGGCTTACTGCTAAAATACAAATACCAAATACGATTTTAAAGCAAATGACCACAATCATGGCTGAAGGCCTTACACGCCAGGAACGGCAATAATATTAAAAAAATTATTTGAAAACTGCTGCAAAACAGCAAATACAATAGCAAAAGTTACTTAAAAAATAAGCATCTCATCCAGATGGTGCTCCAGGGACCGACCTATGAGGAGGTCCGGTAACAAACACTTTCACGAGCAATGAGATAGGCAGCCAAGAGTTGCATTCACTCCACAAGAAGGTAACTCAGACTAGTGGCAGTCTAACGAATGACTAATAATAATCTTGCTAAAGCTACCTGACGTCCGATAAACCAAATGCAATGATGGAACAATACGCCAAAGCCGGAACCGGTGGTCTGCACTACATCCCCAGAATACTGTGTTTAGAGCGCCCGGAACGAGAAAGGAACCACCACCAGATTTCCGTCCGATTCCACAAACCAGAAAATCTGAACAAACAAGTCACAGTACAGATCACCAGACAAACTAACAGTAACTAAAATCCCACTCGATTTTCGTGCGAGGCAAAACCGAAATTTAACCAACCAGAATCAGCACCCACACATCATTGCGGAAACAATTGCAAAGCGAGCCAAAACCAAGTACCAAATGAGTGACATGAAATTCATTAGGCACACAAACGCACACTGAACTCACTGTGACAACTCTGACGACGGTTGGCAGAATGAAACAAATCTCTTCACTGCTTTATTAATTCACAGTTGAGAAATCACACCGTCTAAACATTGAGCCAAGCTTTTAACACAGTAGGGTCTTTAAGTACTATGCAGTACACAAATCCACCAAACTGCACATGATGGTGCGATGATAATCTGTGACAATATCACATACATACTACGGAACCCACACGGGTGACTGACTCCACTCTCCTTAGATTGAAATGCACTCGTCTTAAAGCTTGCTGGATCCAGTTTACGACGGGGTCGTGTACCCTCGTGACCACTGCCCTTACATCCGGCAGTCCATGCGTGCCGCCAGCAGTCCTGGCGTGTTCTCGCACTGTGCGGACCTGACTTCTCCTCCTGAGTCCCCAACCGAACTCGCCCACTCACACAACCCGGGAAAACCATAGACTTCGCTCCAAAGGTATGACAACACTTACTACAAATCGTTAACCGCTGCTGCTGCCACTAGCAGACAGGCAATGCTTGCGAAACCGAATGGCGCCAGTCAGCACGAGAAGAAGATAAACAACCGCAACCATGACAACTAAACGATGCCGTCTGGCCTCCAACAGAGGGCAGAAACCTACAAACAGCACCAACGCGAGGCGCATCATGGCTCAGGAATGTAGTCGATTTAAAACGGATGATGCTGAGGGAATTGTATTAGAAAATGATACACTTAAAGCAGTAAATGAGTTTTGCTATTTGGGGAGCAAAATAACTGATGATTGTCGAAGTAGAGAAGATATAAAATGTAGACTGGCAATGGCAAGGAAAGCGTATCTGAAGAAGAGAAATTTGTTAACATCGAGTATAGGTATAAATGTCAGGCAGTCGTTCCTGGATGTATTTGTGTGAAGAGTAGTCAGGTATGAAAGTTAAACAAGGTCGATAAATAGTTTAGACTAGAAGAGAACAGAAGCTTTTGTAATGAGGTGCTACAGAAGAACGCTCAAAATTAGATGGTTAGACCACATAACTAATGAGGAGGTATTGAATAGAACTGGGGAGAAGAGAAATTTGTGGCATAACTTGACTAGAAGAAGGGATCGGTTGGTAAGACATGTTCTGAGGCATCAAGGGAACGCCAATTTAGTACTGGAGGGCAGTGTGGAGGGTAAAAATCGTAGAGGGAGACCAAGGGATGAATACACTAAGCAGATTCAGAAGAATGTAGGTTGCAGTAGGTACTGGGAGATGAAGAAGCTTGCACACGATAGACTAGCATGGAGAGCTGCATCAAACCAGTGTCTGTACTGAACCACAACAACAACAAAAAATGTTCAAATTGTAAGTAGGCTGTTTAGGTTTTTTTATTGGTAACGCCACCTCTGTATGAAAATCACTGGCTGTGCTGTGTGCAGTCTGTGGCTGCTTTGCATTGTTGTAATACTCGCCATTGTAGTGTTAGGCAGCTGGCTGTGAACAGCGCGTAGCGTTGCGCAGTTGGACGTGAGCCGCCAGCAGTGGTGGATGTGGGGAGAGAGATGGCGGAGTTTTGAAATTTGTCATGAACTGCTATATTTATATATGATGATATCAAGGTAAATACATTGTTTGTTCTCTATTAATATCTTTCATTGGCTAACTATCCCTATCAGTAGTTAGTGCCTTCCATAGTTTGAATCTTCTATTTAGCTGGCAGTAGTGGCGCTCGCTGTATTGCAGTAGCTTGAGCAGCGAAGATTTTTGTGAGGTAAGTGATTTGTGAAAGGTATAGTTTAATGTTAGTCAGGGCCATTCTTTTGTAGGGAATTTTGAAAGTCAGATTGCGTTGCGCTAACAAAATATTGTGTGTCAGTTTAAGCACAGTCACGTATAATTCTTCAAAGGGGACGTTTCAAAATGTGTGTGAAATCTTATGGGACTTAACAGCTAAGGTCATCAGTCCCTAAACTTACACACTACTTATCCTAAACTATCCTAAGGACAAACACACACACACACCCATGCCCGAGGGAGGACTCGAACCTCCACCGGGACAAGCCGCACAGTCCATGACTGCAGCGCCTAAGACCGCTCAGCTAATCTCACGCGGCACAACAACAACAACCACCATTATATAGCTGCACTACTAGGGGAATAAAGCTGGATCTGGTACAGTCCACAATGTTGCCAGACATATTAAAGATGGCGACTCTCCCTGCATGGTTCCCCTACCTCCTTTCCTTGGGCAGTAGATGCGGTAACGCCACATTGTTGATGTCACCACCATCACTCCTTCCCCCTCTCCCACTTCCCCTCCCGTTCTCCACTTCTATCCTTCCCGTGCATCCTCTCTCTCACTTCCCCTCCTCTTCTCCACTCGTGAATTGGTAGGAAAAATTCTCAGCCTGTGCTGAGCAGCTGGAGTGGAAGGCTTTAAGGTACTGTCTTGAGAACTGTGTTCATTTATTTATACATGGTGTTATCTCGCCGCACCAATTCCCTAAATTTTGGTGGAGAAACCAAAGTCTGAATTTCCTACAGCCTAGTTGCTTGAAATTAAAATACAATGTAAACACAATTGTTTGAAATTGGCTGGATGATAGAAAAATGCTCTCATGAAAAAGCATGTGTTGACACACAGAAAAACACTCAAAAGTCGATAACTGAAAGAAAACTGAACTCTCACCTAAACATCAAAAATCGCTTTCAAACTCACCATATGTCGCGAGAAACTTCACACAAAACACGGAACACATCCCAAAAACGTCAACGAAAAAAATAACTGTTTTAATAACACACTGCTTGCTGCAGATAAAGAACTTTATATGTATATGTATAAAAACACACACATCTAAAAGCATTGATGAAATGGTCACACAACAAAACCAGACATCATGCGAATCAACAATGACGGAAGTTGTCATAATTACACTGTGCTAAAATAAACGATAGTGAAACACAACCATAAACTACTCTACACATATAAAACAGCACAACGCAAAAAATAAAAAAAGACTGCTCACCAATTGCAACTTATCATAGCAGTTAAATAAAGTTGGTAAGAGCCCTTTAATGGAATGTATGAAATAGCTTTCATCCACAAATCTAAATAAGTCATTTGGTGCCCCTGCCAGTCTTCCCACACTCCTGCTGTGCATGGTGTTCAACTGACAGGTATACATCAGCTGCCACACTGCCTGTGATGGGCTTCCACAACCACCTCCCTATCTGGCACATGGCTGGCGTGCCACCAGATATGCCTTGTGCACGGGCTGTTGTGTTGGACTGTTGCAGTCTGTAATATGGCACCTGTTGAAACCTTTTGTCTCACTATTTGTTCATGTGCCAGATGGCAAATATTGTAATGGCTCTTGTGTGTGTGTGTGTGTGTGTGTGTGTGTGTGTGTGTGTGTGTGTGTGTGTGTTTTCCTGTAAATAGTCTAGTGTTTAAGTTTCACCTGTTACCAACCACAGTCCGCAGCTCGTGGTCGTGCGGTAGCGTTCTCGCTTCCCACGGCCGGGTTCCCGGGTTCGATTCCCTGCGGGGTCAGGGATTTTCTCTGCCTCGTGATGACTGGGTGTTGTGTGACGTCATTAGGTTAGTAAGGTTTAAGTAGTTCTAAGTTCTAGGGGACTGATGACCATAGATGTTAAGTCCCATAGTGCTCAGAGCCATTTGAACCATTTTTTTTACCAACCACACAGTCTCATTAGTTTTTTAATGTAGCACCATTCCATCCAGCAAATATTCTCAAATTATGGTACTGCACACTGGAAGACTATAAATATTCACCAGCTGTGCTACTGTGCCCTGGGAAGTTGTATAAAATACCTTCAACCAGTGCTACTAAAAACTGTAAACATTCTCAACCAACGCTACTGGTGGGTCGAGTGTGGAAGGTATTCTCTAGTCTTAACCATTACTAATAGTAATAGTATGTAAGTTTAAAGTATCTCTGCATTGAAAATATTAGAACCAAACTGTATCAAGCGGTAGGTATTAGTATCTCTGCCCTGAAATATTAGAACCAATTTTTATCTCAAGAATCAAATTATTCCTAAAGAACTCAATTGTGTCTGTGAGGATTGAATAAACGAAAAATTCGTTACCATGTGACATTGGAGCTATTTACAGAAAACCTATCCCAATTATATACATACACAAATGATGTGCAGGGTACAAGTGCCATTAGTTTTAAACATGGCTGCTATTAAGAACCTGAAGTTGAAGATGGAGGATAACAAAATATATATAATGATTATATGGATTGCCTTAATGGAAGAAAATACCTCATAGATTATGTCACAATAGAGGGCTCTTTGTTGTTGTTTTGTAAGCAGACCAATACACTGTGTTTTGCTGTAACACATCCAAGCAGTGTATTACTGCAGCTTTGTACACTGCCATACATTCTCTTCTCACACGACAACTTTGAAGTCTATGTCAGGCGCTAAACCTAGATTAACATGTTTTGTTCAGTTTGCTCTCACGCAATGCTGGAATCCCATAGTGTAAAGTAAGGGGTTCCCACTACACACAGGATAGTTGAAATAAAAGACAGAGGCAATGTGTCTTATCCACAAAAATGTGGAAGACATCACAACATAAGGAAACCACAAGAGTTTCCAGCAATGTGGAGCATTCCCAAACAGATGGTCAAAGGTGATGATCTTCCACAGTGATGGGGTAGTAGATGTCTCGTTGTTACGTTTACGAAGGGACCATGATCGCTGATTCCTTGTATTGGCAGTGCATATTGCACCATATGGTCATCATTTTGGTCCAAGATGTTGATCATACTAGCCTGCAAATTTTTGACACTGCATCTTTCCTTTTGATAGCATACAACGCATAACAACATGTGGAACAGTGTGTATTCTGCAGAACTTGAATCCATAAGCACCATCAGCTGCCAATGGCAAAAGTGGAGGAATGGAATGATTTTCATACACTCAGGCTGGCATGAAAGTACCCCCAGATCTGTCGTATTTTCCTCAACGATATTTTCCATCAACTTTTGCAATTTTACAAGGTTTTCCATAATTTCATCGCATTTTACCCAGTTACTCGATTTCCAAACCACTACTGCCGATGACATGGCACGTCTCATCACATCAAGCTCATGATGCTCTCTGCCAATGACACTGCAGCATGGTTTTCGATTTCAGTGTAATTGCTAAACCATTGCTCCAACTCCAACGTGTCTGTGGCATTGATTGAAATAATACAATGAGAAATATCCCTCATACAAATTGCTAAACGTTGAGAATTTCTAAACATGTGTGATCCTAAAGATACATGTACGGTACACCACAGAGTCAGACCTCATGTAAAATATGCTTATGCCGGCAAACCTGTGGTGGCAACTTCAATGGCTTTATTGGAAGGATCCAACACTGAAATGTCATTCAGGAAGACTGGACACTGAGTGTCCTCACCTCAAAATCTTTGGACACATTTAACATTACTGCAAAATTCTTGTTTTTCAGGGTATATTCGTTTCTGTGGCTTACAATGGATATGGCTGTTTTGTCTTGACACATATCTATAACGCACCATCCTTCTACTATTAAGACATATATATGCATCATCAGTCCACTCTCATCCCAGAACACAAAGTTGCATTGATTTTGGTTAGTACTCCAACACACGTTTGTTTACTGTAAATGCATCGTAACCAGGTTTCTCCATACACAATGTTTAAAGCTACATGTAAACCCTACAGGTGCATACGCAATTGTGTCCACTTTTCCAGTTACAGTTGTTTTCGTCACACACCCCAGTTCTCAATGTAGTGTAGCTGAAGTTTTCTTTTTCATACACTTAGCACAGTAACTGTACGTAGAGGAGTAATTCCCTTAATAGGGAACAGTTTAAATGTTGTGCCGTCCCAGCCACTACTGTGTCGTAAAGACATTTAAAACAAAAGAAAAAACTTGGAACGAGAAATATTATACGACGAAATAAATGTACACGAACCTCATATGTTTCACCGGCTGCATAGGAGGCGGAAAAATCCATGTTTTATTGAAAATATTAAATTTTAATCTCACTATCAAAATGGCTCTGAGCACTATGGGACTTAACATCTATGGTCATTAGTCCCCTAGAACTTAGAACTACTTAGACCTAACTAACCTAAGGACATCACACAACACCCAGTCATCACGAGGCAGAGAAAATCCCTGACCTCGCCGGGAGTCGAACCCGGGCGCGGGAAGCGAGAACGCTACCGCACGACGACGAGCTGCGAACAATCTCGGTATCAAGCAGTTAACTCTTACAATGTAATGACTTCTGTGATGTTAATAAGGGAGAAGAACGCTCCTTCCTCTTTCATCGCTTGTTTCTGGTGTTAAGAAGCAGACATCTTACTGCACGAAAGTAATGTAAGCTTTTATGCTGTTAACCTTGTTAATGTAGTACGTTAAAGTTTCTATTTGAGTTATTTCAATGTACAGCGACCCGTATGTCATGTTCCTTGCATTAGTTTTATTTTTCTTAAGACGTTCACAGCTCCACAAATATAGCGGACGCTGCTTCAACGGACGCCATTACGCGTCGATCTAAAAAGCGAAATCACAGCGGAAGCGCAGAGATCGCCCGCTTTAACATTTAACAAACATTTTTTCACAGCAATGAGCCGCAGTGGAGAGCAACATTAGTGTTAAGATTTTAGTTTCCAGCTTACGCCGAGAGCCAGGATTCGATTCCCACAGCCTGAATGTGATGGTAAGGGTAGCTTCTTCGAGTTTTGTGTGAGTCCACAATAAATTTTTGAGTCCATGCTCTTTAAAGAACAAATACGCCGAGGCTAATTATTATACTGTTATATTTTCGTTGTCACACAATATTCTAGGAAGTAAAAATGAGTTAACAATTTCTTCATTTGGACCACACAATTAAATTTACGCGTGTTTTGAAGTCATCAAAAAAATAAATAAACAAATATAATACTCCTCTTAAATAGCCACTTCATTTGGCGCCCAAAGTGGGTCCATGAATATCCACTTCATTTGGCGCCCAACTTTGACACATGAAAATTTATATATGTATATGTATGTGATTATGTATTTACTTAACCATTGTGTGATATTAATGTCTACATAAATATTTTTTTCATGCGCAACAACCAACACCCTGAGACGAAAGAAAGAAGCAATTCTTGAGAAAGGAAACGAAAGGAATTGAAACAGAAATATCTATATAACATATGCAGTGCTAACAGTGCAGTGATGCATTTGTCATGTATTTGTGTATCTTATTTTGGAACGGATATATGTGCATTTGTGTTAGTGTTTGAACTTTTAATTGTCCCAAATTAAATCCACGATGGGTAAAGTAGGTCAGGGAAAGCCACCTGTATCTGACGAAAACCCTTTGCTAGATATGGAAGTAGAAAAATGCGTAGCATATGCAAAGCAATACCGTATCTAGTCCAAAACTTAATTAGTCAGATGCAAAATTTACAAATAGCTCACGCTAGCCTTAAAGACGAAGTTCAAAACTTGACAAATCATGTCGAAAATGTAGAGCTTGACACACGTCAGAACATAGACAAACGTGTAGACGCCCAAATAATGAAGGTCGCGAAAGAGTTTGATGAGTGGCTATCTGTAAAGGATCGCGAAATCTCATAAACTATCGAAGTAAGGCTAAAATCAGATGTTGAACAATTGATAGCGGATCTGAGCCGCAAACCGACGCCAGCGCTGCCGCAACTCAAGCAGAATTCTTCAGCTACAGTCGCGTGTGCCAGCAGAGTTACCCGCTTGGCAAAGAGATGTTGCTCGGAGATTAACCGAACTGGAAAAGCAAGCTGACAGTCGAAGACTGATGGGCAGTCAGATTTCTGGCTTGGAAACGAGCAATAACATAATGTACAGAGCAATTACGCGGATGCACCACCGGTTGACAACAGCAATTCACAGTGCGGAATGCATTACTCTTCCCCGCCGGATATAAGGACGGAAGTGGACAGTGGTAATGCACCATACCATAAAGAGGATAATGTGATTAAACATAGGCAGTTTCAACCCTTCAACAACGAAAAGCGTACCATGCAACCGGTGGTATTCATTAAAAGTTTCCGTAATGTTTTTCCACGGGGATGGACGGAAAGGCAAAGAATTCAATTCATTGTATCACTAATACAAGGTGACATGGCCCTCTGGGCAACCATGCAACAGTTTGAGTACGCATTTCTACAAAAGTTCTGGTCCAGTTGTATACAGGAAAGATTAAGGAAAGAGTTGCACAGTTCTGAGATGTTCAATCCAAGACTGAGAACCCTCCGTAAATATTTTGAAAAGTATTTTAATAAGACTAGGACTGGGTTGAACCAATGTCTGACCGAGACATAATAAGGCTAATTAAAATAAAATTAACTAGTGACATAAAAAGGTACTTTATTAATGTACCAGAATATGACCTTGAAGCCGGCCGACGTGGCCATGCGGTTAAAGGCGCTGCAGTCTGGAACCGCAAGACCGCTACGGTCGCAGGTTCGAATCCTGCCTCGGGCATGGATGTGTTTGATGTCCTTAGGTTAGTTAGTTTTAACTAATTCTAAGTTCTAGGGGACTAATGACTTCAGCAGTTGAGTCCCATAGTGCTCAGAGCCATTTGAACCATTTGAACCATATGACCTTGAACAGTTTATGGAAGTTGTTGACTCTGTAGATTTGCTTATTGAAGACATGAAAAGCGAAGGTAAATTTAATCATGCAGTTTGTAGTAATCAAAAAGCTGAAAACAACTGCAACGGTATTAACCAAACACCTAGCGGTAATGGTAAACGTAACGAATGGAGGCAACCGAATCGGGGGCCGAATAATGGTAATGGGTATACGAATCAATGTAGGAAAAGACGTCACGACGGCCATATGAACCACGGATACAATGGTAACGGTAAGCCGCAGTGGCGGGGTAACCGTAACCAAGGGCGCGAGTACAATGAATAACCAGCGCAGTGGCAACCAAATACGGTGCCACAATGGGCACAGAATTCCATCCAACCATCGAATATTACGGCTGGTTACAACAACCAGCAACAAATCAGAATAATTCGGTTTATCAAACTACACCGCAGGGGAAGCAAAACTTCCAACCCAACAGTCATAATAAAAATCAAAATCATAACGTGAGGATAGTGGAAGTGAGCGACAACTATCAACCCACTGTTACCGACGAGTCAAACTAAAACCATTGCTGGCTGTGAGAAGATGTTGTGAGGGCACATTCCAGACACAAAACGCAAATCTAAAAATGCTAAAGTACAATAATGGAGTTAACATAGAGGATGAATTAATTAACGTACCTCAGAAGTGTCAAAAAAATATAGATGTTGTGCAGACCATATTACGAGCAGATATCTACGGCGCTCCGATCCAGGTGATAGTGGACACAGGTGCGTCGGCGAACGTCCTGAGTCTAGATCTGTACAAGCACATAAGTCGAAATAACAGTATACCTGTCTTAACGGTTAAAAATTGCCGAGTGACAGGCGCAATCGGCTCACAGTCTCAAGTGGTAAGGCACCAGATGCAAGTTGAGTTCATAGTAGGAAATGAAGCCATGAAGAGCTCGTTCCTATTAGTCAAAGGGTTGATGGTTGCTTGCATCCTGGGAATAGAGTTCCTACGCCAGACGGGCGCAATAATCGACCTCTTGTGCGGAGAACTAAGTCGTGTAAACAAAGGCAAGCGAATTGTATTGCCAATGTCACGCATACAAGAAAACCACGTGCAAGTACTGCCGAAGCTTTCGAGTAAATTACGAAAGTTTAGAGGCCATGCATTTAGACGCAGGCTTACGTGAATAAATGAATATAACAATGAATTTACAAATGAGAACACCGAAGTAAAAAGAGGACTCGTAAACAGTAAAGTGTTAGAATCGGAATATTTGTCTCCTGCACAACAAAAAGAAATGATGCAGTTGCTAATACATGAGAATGTGTTTTCGGAGAGGCCGGGTACTATCAAGGGATAGACCTACAACATAGAAGTAGTGCCTCATAGCACGGTTTAACATGCTAACTACACCATCCCATAGTCCAAAAAGCGGCAGTAAATCAAAAGACTATACAGTATAAATATTTAAAAAGATTTGTTCAGTATAACACTACAGAAATATTTAAATAGTAGTTTAAACTTGCGATCTATTTTTTTCCCTAGTGTGAAGACAGAATATTTTAATACTTGTATGTAGAAAATAACCATGCATTAAAAGTTAGTTTATGTGCGTAACTGTACCAAGTGCAGAGCAATACAGCTGTTGAAATTATTTCAAATGTTTAAAAATATAATGTGAGATGTGTGAGCACTTATTTTAAAGGTGAACATGAGAGTAAGGTGCGCTGACACCTAGGATACCCCATGTGCTGTGTGTGCACAAAATTACGCATTTAAGATACGCATCTAAAGATTGGCCCTTGTAAAATGCAACCTTGATTGAAATTACTATGATATTTTCTTTAATTCGTTAGGCAGTTCTAAACATAGGAGCTTGCACTTTGGGGCTAAGCAAACGTTTTGGACGTCAAAAATGATAAATAAATAAATAAATGAAAAATACATAGATAACAGTATGGGCAAAGTTTTTGTGAAGTCGAGCCTGGCTCTGGGAGACAAATGGGCAAAAAGTGCAGACATGACATGGGACTCACCACAGATAGGACTAAAATACAATAGTATTGTCCAAAATCTGTTGGAGACCCTTTGTATGTACGGAAAACATTATTATGAACTATGGAACCCTCAGTGAACTGAAAAACAGTCTGACTTGAATTTAAAAATGTCAGTGCTGAATTTGCTATCCGAGACAGTTAACCTGGAACTATGTGAAACTGTAAAAGTTAAACTCTTTATTGTAGACGGTGAAGTGCAGATATTGAACGTTATCTAGTGAAAAGACACGGAAGACGACAATATCGTGCACGAAAAACTGTGTGCGCGTTCTATAAAAGTGTGGAAACTTTAACACAAAACGAACACAAGACCAATGTCTTTGAGACAGATTATACTTTCATTTAGATTAACAATACGCATTGCTCTGCTATGCGCCTACTGTTAGAAATACAGCGAACGCAGCGGCGCAACGGATTTTTGCGAAATAGTAACGTACTCTTCACTGGACGCTAAAATGTGCCTACAAGTGCAACGTGTGCGATAAAGTGTCATTCGCGAAACTAAAGTGAGACGTGAACACGAAAACAATATACCGTGTGAACTGCGTATCGCTACAAAACATGTCATGAGTTCTGCCACAACGTGCTAGCTAGTGACTTTAAGACGGGCGAAAGCTTCACATTAACTGCCAAACTAATGATTCATCCTTTTCCCACTAGCTATAACGTCTGTAGCGGGAAGGGAGCGTTACGTTGTGTGTGTGTTTATTCATGTATACCAACGGATACGAGTTGCTGTGCGCTGTCTTGTCAGCGAACCGGGGGGCGGACCCCACTCCACTCCGACTCGCGCAGCTGTCGATAGTTGACGGGTCTGAGGCGCTGCATCGGCTGGCCACAACCGACGCGCCAACGGGTTCTGCGCCTGCACGAAACGGGCGTCGACCTCTCCGACTCCAACGGTTACCGGCCAGCGCCTACCAGCACCGCCAGGAGCCAGCCTCAACAATACGACTAAGAACAGCTTTCTCCGCAACTAGAGAACAATTTGTCATTCATAACTTCACATTCACCAAGATCATGGCAAAAATCAAACACATCCTATTGCATTATCGAGAGCTTGCATAAGGAATAATTCAATAACTAGGAAAATGGGTCAATCTATCGCTCAGCCTAGGTTTTCCCCCTGGTTTCCCCCAGGCCTTGCCCAAATGGGGAGCGAATAGTCACAATCCATGGGAATTTTCAAAATATTAGATTTTCCCACATATGAGTGCCTGTAAGCACAATCTCAACTGCAAAAAGTCAAAGTAAGATACGACCTTAGTATAGCAATTTAGTTACATCGTTTTACAAAACCAAGCAACAGAAGATTCATTCTTTGTAATTTCACTACCTGTGTATGTAATGTTTACGTTGTTTAAATGCTGTGTGATTTCATGTTCTGTCTAAAAGACTGGAATGTAAATGAGAACCAAAAGAATTTGTAATCTCGACAGATGTTGAAATTGTTACTAAAGTGTGAATCGTAATGACTTTACAAAGTGTGCAAATGCTGTGGATGCACGGAAAGAAGCATTCATGCCCCACAATTAAAAAAAAAATGATGTGCCACCAACACTTTGGGGGGGGGGGGGGGTTCATTGTGTCGTCCCAGCGACGATTGTGTCGTAAAGAGATTTTAAAAAATCTCTTGGAACGAGAAATATTATACGACGAAATAAATGTACACGAACCTTATACGCGGCGGAAAATATCCATGTTTTAGTGTAAATATTAAATTTTAATCTTAGTATCAAGGAATAAACTCTTCAAATGTAATAACTTCTATGATGTTAATAAGGGAAAAAATTTGAAATTTGTGGTAAGGACTATGGGACCAAACTGCTGAGGTCATCGATCCCTAGGCTTACGCACTACTTAATCTAACTTAAAATAACTTACGCTAAGGACAACACACACACACACACACACACACACGCCCAAGGAAGTACTCGAACCTCCGACGGGGGCAGCCGCGCTAACTTTCTTAATATAGTACGTTAAAGTTTCTATTTGAGTCCTTTCAGTGTACAGTCAGCCCTATGTCATGTTTCTTGCATTGGTATAATTTTTCTTAAGACGTTCACAGCTCCACAAATATAGCGGACGCTGCTTCAGCGGATGCCATTACGCGTTGATCTAAAAAGTGAAATCATAGCGGAAGCGCAGAGATCGCTCGCTTTAACATTTAACAAACATTTTGTCACAGAAATGAGCCGCAGCGGAGAGAGACATTAGTTTTAAGGTTTTACTTTTCAGCTTACGCCGAGAGCCAGGATTCGATTACCACAGCCTGAATATGATGGTAACAGGAGTATTCTTCGAGTGTTGTGTGAGTCCACAATAAATTTTTGAGTCCATGTTCGCCGGCCAGTGTGGCCGTGCGGTTCTAGCCGCTTCAGTCTGGAACCGCGTGACCGCTACGGTCGCAGGTTCGAATCCTGCCTCGGGCATGGATGTGTGTGCTGTCTTTAGGTTAGTTCGGTTTAAGTAGTTCTAAGTTATAGGTGACTGATGACCACAGATGTAAAGTCCCATAGTGCTCAGAGCCATTTTTTGAGTCCATGTTCTTTAAAAAACAAATACGCCGAGGCTAATTTTTATACTGTTATATTTTCATTCTCACGTAATATACTAGGAAGTAAAAATCAGTCAATAATTATTTCATTTGGACCACACAATTGAATTTACGCGTTTTTTTAAAGTCACCAAATAAAATAAATAGATAAATATACTCCCTCTCTTGAATAGCCACTTCAATGTTTTCGATTCATTGGTTCTGCTCCTTAATACTTGTGGGAAAAAACGTTTGCGGGAATGAGTTCTAATTCAGTAATATCTGTATTCGATGGAGAGCATTGTCCTGGATTGTGGGAAATTAGTTTTACCAGCTTTAATATAGTGCTTCTGCGTGATATTTATATCGTCGTTGTTAGTGTTACGAACCCCATGTAATTTACATGTGGATAATTAATACTGAATGCAGACTGATCATAATTTATAAGATTTCCTCGGTCTTGAGTGTCTGGGAGGTTAACATGGTATCAAATCGCTCCAAAACCACATCAAGATGTCTGTCAAAAGTATGCAAACTACAATAAACTGTTTCCAAAACTACAACATCCATCATCAATGCTCTCAGCTCCTGCAGTACTACAAGAACCCCCCATACTCTCTTGGCTTTTCTTCGGTGTAATTGAAAAACTTTACACAGTTCTTCGATACGTGTATGGAAATAGCTTCCATCACAGACCCCTACATGCAGCATTATAGACAAAATCCCAAGTAGTTATTCTGTGAACTGATGCATTTCCGCTACAGTCTAAGTATAAATACAGATATCCAGCAAGAACAGGTCATAAGAGAATTTTACTGATATTGTGACGTTTTTCCATACTTTCAAAGTTTATCCACGTGCATATGCACTTAATGCTTACCAGATGTGGCTTGTTATTTCTGTTTAAACCATCCAACTCCAATATATAGCGTCCATCCCAGTCATAGTGTCTACAAACTATCACAAAAACACACAAGCACATAACTGGATTATTGCTTTAATCACAACACACAACGATGACAACCACGACGACGACGACGCTGACTTGGGTGTCAGTGCAGTGAGGGAGAGTCGGTATGAGAGGTCCCATCTTGGCCATCCAACAAACAAAATAGCGTAACTGGGCTGAGCTATGTGTGTGTATGTTTACATCAGAATGCATGAGAAAAACACTCACAGCAGTAATCCATTTACGTGCGCTGGCCATATGGTAGTTTGGGAAGCAGCAGCAAGAGCCTGCCACAGGCCGCATGCCTGCTGGCGTCTGGTCAACTGAACAACATATACTGTGGCGGCAGGAGCATAGGGAGACTGGCAGCACAGTGCGCGATTTATTTACATTCGTGGGTGACAACTGTGTCTCATGACATGACAGTTTATGAGTGTAGGAGCTTTCTTTTTTTTCGTAACATGCTGTTTTGTAAATGCAGAGCAGTTAATGATCTTCCTTGATTATCGTTTTTAGCGCTGTGTAATTAGGACAATTTATATTAAGGTCTTTTCTCACGTTATCTGGTTTTGTTGTGTGACAATTTCATCGATGTTTTTCGATATGTGTCTATTTATATCTGTACAGACGAAGTTCTTATATCTGTAGCAAGCAGCGTGTTATTAGAACAGGTGTCTTTTCGTCGAAGTTTTTCGGGAATATGCTGTGAGTTGCTAAGCGTATTTTGATGTGTAGGCGACATTACTAAGGTTTTCTTTCAGTTACCGATTTTCGAGTATTTTTCTATGTGTGGACAACTGGTTTTCATGAGATCATTTTTCTTTCATACCACCAGTTACAAGAAGTTGTGTGTATTAGAGTGTCGAGCAGCAAGAGTGACAGAGCAGTTGTCAGTTTACTTTCCCTGTAAAAATGTAGGAAATTGTTCCAGAAGGATAATACACATATAAATAAATGAACACAATTCCCAAGACAGTGACTTACATCACTCGTCTCCAGCAGTTCAGCACAGACTGGGTCTTTTTCTTGCCAGTTTACAAGTAGGAGAGGGGAAGTGAAGTAGGGAGGAACGGGGGGTGGAAAGGGACATGGCGGAAGGGGAGGAATAGGGGTGACGAATATTGTGTATCACTGTTTAGAGGCACAAAACGCGTGGGTGTTTTCAGCTCGTTACTAACTTCAAATAAGTAGAAGGCAGAGTTGACAGGAGCTGAAGGAGTCCAGGTTGCAATAATATGCGGTGCGGCGCACTGTTAGAGAGAAGGATTATTATTCTAGAAACACATAGTACAATGAAAATTACTTATCTTCAGTAGTTTATAGGACTGCAGCAACGGCTATAACTAACTCAACATATTCTCGGGGACTAAGCCTGATGGGCCCTCCTCAGAGAATCAATGTAAACAGAACTGGCTGACGGCCGATTATGAAAGTGCGTCTGCCTAGGTTGAAATCTAGCTAAGAAGTGAACGAGGCACACTCCAGTTCCGTCAAGCTGCACAGCCCGCTAGAGTGCGCTGTGCTCGGCAGACGACGAGCTGCCAACCTTGTGTTGGCGCGGCGTTGTAGTAGTATCTGTGGCAATGATACTACAATGAAGTCATCAGTTTGATGTTGACCCATCTACCCGACAGAGAGGAGGTGGGGGAACCGCCCAGGGAAAGCTGCCATCTCGAATAAATTTGGCAATAATGCAGACTGGCACTAAACTGACATTATTTCCCTGCTTGCCTAGTCTCATGTGATGTCACTGGTGCTCACTCCAGCGCCATAGAAGGTAACGTTTTCGTTGCGCACACGCCACACCCGCTTCAACCTTTCGCTGGTCGGGTCCCAAGCTGTGCTCAGCTGTAGGCCGCCGTATTTATTGAGAGTGTTGTCACAAATTTTTATCTCGATGGCTCTCAATCGTTGCCAGTATATGTCAGCGGTGATGGTTACACCTCGGGGAAGCAATTTGTAGTACACTACCCAGTCACTGTTCCACCAGATGCACTCGGTCTTTTTATGGGGAACTGCCATTTTGTTTTGGCTCAAGCATGCCTTTCTTTTTCTTATGTTAGTATGAAGACTCCATTTCTCCAGTAACGATTCATAATAGGAATTGTCAGTACTGTCCAAGAGCCAGTTGATAAAAAGCAAGTCAAGATACACTTATAGTCATCCGCTGATTTTTGTGAGTATGGCTTAAAGCAGGTAGTACCCATACATCTGATTTTTAACCTTCCTCATTGGAAGAAACGTCGCACGATGGTAAAATGATCACAGTTTACCATATTGGACAGTTCTGAAATGTAATGACATGGATCACTGTGGATAAATGTGTTTAAAAGGTGTTCATGAAACTCCAGAGGTCCTCTTAAACGTGGAGAGTCGTCTTAGCTGCAGCTTCCTTCTTTATTGAAGATGTTGTCACAAATTTTTATTTCGATGGCTTCTTTTATCACGCTACCCGCGAAACTATTAGTCTGTGTAATTATCGAATTAAATGCGTGCGCCCTGGAGAACACACATTGTGTCATTATCCATGCTCGTTCCCACCGAAGATTCTATCGGCCTGATTTCCTAGTTACTGGACGACACTTGTGAATTTATTAAAGCTTACACTGACGTCATCGTATTTTTTGTACGATGTAGAATATTTGAAACACACAGACGGAATTGCGATTTGATCCAATTATAGACAACCCACACACATCAAAAAAAAGTTCTGCATCACCTCGGTCCCGAGATTTCCAGAACCTGTACAGAAAATTGGAACAGAGATCAACATAAACATCATTTCCCCCCCTTTTATTGCTCATGAAAACCATATACTGCTTGTTGTACCATCATATAGCGAGACCTTCAGAGGTGGTGGTCCAGATTGCTGTACACACCGGCACCTCCAATACCCCACAGCACGTCCTCTTGCGTTGATGCTTCCTGTATTCGTTGTGGCATACTATCCACAAGTTCATCAAGGCACTGTTGGTCTAGATTGTCCCACTCCTCAACGGCGATTCGGCGTAGATTCCTCAGAGTGGTTGGTCGCTCGTCGTCCATGTTCAATAGGGTTCATGGATGGAGAACTTGCTGGCCACTTTAGTCGAGCGATATCGTCATCCTGAAGGAAGTCAGTCACGAGATGTGCACTATAGGGGTGCGAATTTTCGTCCATGAAGACGAATTTGTCGCCAATATTCTGCCAATATGGTTACACTGTCGGTCGGAGGATGGCATTCACGTATTGTACAGCCGTTACGGCGCCTTGCATGACAACCAGCAGCGTACGTCGGCCCCACATAATGCGACCCAAAAACAGCAGGGAACCTCCACACTGCTGTACTCGCTGGACGGTGTCTAAAACGTTTAGCCTGACCGGGTTGCCTCCAAACACGTCTCCGACGATTTTCTGGTTGAAGGGATATGCGACACTCGTCGATGAAGAGAACGTGATGACAATCCTGAGCGGTCAATTCGGCATGTTGTTGGGCCCATCAGTACCGCGCTACATGGTGTCGAGGTTGCAATGATGGACCTCGCCATGGACGTCAGGAGTGAAGTTGTGCATCATGCAGCCTATTGCGCACAGCTTGAGTCGTAACACGACGTCCTGTGGCTGCAAGAAAAGCATGATTCAAAATGGTGGCGTTGCTGTCAGGGTTCCTCCGAGCCATATCCTTAGGTAACGGTCAACCACTGCAGTAGTAGCCCTTGGGCGGCCTGAGCGAGGCATGTCATCGACAGTTCCTATCTCTCTGTATCTCCTCCATGTCCAAACAACATAACTTTGGTTCACTCCGAGACGCCTGGACACTTGTTGAGAGCCCTTACTGGCACGAAGTAAAAGTAGCAACGCGATCGAACCGAGGTATTAACCGTCTAGGCATTGGTTGAACTACAGACAACATGAGCCGTGTACCTCCTCCCTGGTGGAATGACTGGAACTGATCGGCTGTCGAACTCCCTCCATCTAATAGGCGCTTCTCATTCATGGTTGTTTAGATCTCTGTTTGGGTTTAGTGACATCTCTGAACAGTCAAAAGGAATGTGCCTGTGATACAATATCCACAGTCAACGTCTGTCTTCAGGCGTTCTGGGAACCGGAGTGACGAAAAACTTCTTTGATGCGTGAATTTACGGAGTACTTTTAGGTCATCGACCTGGAGACGGTTCCTGCAAAGCCTGGTTGCTTTTATCATTACATTCACATGTTCGTCGTCTGGTCTCGTGGACGTGAAAATTTGATTGTGGTGAATTACTAATACAGATTTTTTTTCTACAAAATCATATTGCAAGTTTGTCTTTTCAAAAACATCTGACAATTGAATTTACATTACTCACAACTGATTCACAAACGATGAGATTTAAACAGCAAGTATTATCTAACTTCTCTAATGCAACATAAATGCAAATCATCAAATTGCATATAGTTCGCTTAACAAATCACAGAAACCTTAGAAAAGTGAAATATCTGACTAGCCTTTTTATCAAACCGGTTTAAGTACATTCTAGCATTACTCAAGAATTGCAAATTATCAGCCCACTCATCTATACTAACGCGCTGGCAAAAACTAAGATGATAGTTATTTAACATCTTTACCTTGTTTGCATGAAGACTTCTGCTCCCTAGTTCAACAACATTGACATACCTACATTAATCTAACACATGGTGGCTTCACACATCACACCACAGAAAGTGCCTACTCCATCGTCTTTCCCTCACAGGCAGCTACTTACATCTGTTCGCCAAGCGCTCCTTTAATCTAACACTATAATAATCTCAGACCAGAAGCAGTATCTCTGGGTCTGCGGTCTTGCACAGTCACCGATATCAAGCCTATCAAAATCATACACCGTTTATAAAATCATATCCAGGCGCCACGTACAAATGTGCCCCACTATATTCCTTCCAAGCTTACCCTCATTTTTCTCAGAACGTCTAACAACTTGCACCATTTTACACTGTACAACGCTTTTTCCAGGTCGACAAATCCTTTTTTCTCTTTAGTCATGCTTCCATTATCAACCGCAACGTCAGAATTGCCTCTCTGGCGCCTTTACCTTTCCTAAAGCCAAACTTATCGTCATCCAGCCGATCCTCAATTTTCTTTTCCATTCTTCTGTATATCATTCTGGCCAGAAAATTGAATGCCTGAGCTGTTAAGCTGATGGTGCGATAGCTCTCGTTCTTGTCAGCTCTTGCGGTCTTCGAAATATTGTGGATGATATTTTTCCGAAAGTCAGATGGCATATCTACAGACTTATACGTTCTACACATCAAGGTGAATAGTCGTTTTATTTCCACATCCCCAATGATTTTAGAAATGTGTGTGAATTCCTAAGGGACCAAACTACCGAGGTCATCGGTGCCTAGACTTAGACACTGCTTGAACTAACTTAACGCTAAGGACAACACTCATACCCATGCCCGAGGGAGGACTCGAACCTCCGGCGGGAGGGTCCGCGCGATTAGTGACACGGCGCCTCTAACTGCGCGGCCACACCGCGCGGCTGATTTTATAAATTCTGATGGAATGTTTTCTATTCCTTCTGCCTTATTTGACCTTAAGTCATTGAAAGCTCTCTTAAATTCTGATTCTAATACTGGATCCCCTATCTCTTCTAATTCGACTCCTGCTTCTTCTTCTGTCACATAAGACATATCTTCACACTCATAGAGTCCTTCAAAGTGCTCTTTCCGTCTATCCGCTCTCTCCTCTGCATTTAACAGTGGAATTGCACTCTTAGAGTTACCACCCTTGCTTTTAATTTCAGCGAAGGTTGTCTTGATTTTCCTGTGTGCTGAATTAGTCCTTTCGACAATCATTTCTTTTTCGATTTCTTCACATTTTTCGTGCAACCAGTTCGTCTTAGCTTCCCTGCACTTTCTATTTATTTCATTTCTCGGCTACTTCTATTTCTGTAGTCCTGAATTTCTCTGAACATTATTGTACTCCTTCTTTCATCGACCAACTGAAGTATTTCTTCTGTTACACATGGTTTCTTCGCAGTTACTTTTTTTTGTACCTATGTTTTGTTTTCCAACTTCTGTGAATGCACTTTTTAGAGATGTCCATTCCTCTTCAACTCTACTGCCCACTGAGCTGTTCCTTATTATTGTATCTATAGCGTAAAGGAACTTCAAGCGTTCTCGTCTTTCCTTAGTACTTCCGTATCCCACATCTTTGCCTATTGGTTCTTCCTGACTAATCTCTTAAACATTAGCCTACTCTTCATCACTGCTAAATTACGATCTGTTCCTATAACTGCTTAGAATCCAGTATCTGGTTCCAGAATCTCTGTGAATCATGATGTAATCTGACTGAAATCTGCCGTATCACCCGGCCTTTTCGAAATATACCACCTTCTTTTGTGATTCTTGAATAGTGTATCCGCTATTACTAGCTGAAATTTCTTGCAGAACTCAACTAGTCTTTCTTCTCTCTCATTCCTCGGCCCTAGCCCTTATTCTTCTGTAACCTTTTCTTCCAGTTCTTCACCTAAAACAGCATTCCAGTCCCCCATTGACTTGTTTTCCCTTTACGCACTGTGTTACCCTTTCAATATCCTCATGTAATTTCTCATTTCTCTATTTCCTCATCGTCAGATTGCAATGTCGGCAAGCATCCCTGAACTATCGCTGTCGGTGTCGGTTTGCTGTCGATCCTGATGATAACAACCCTACCACTAAACAGTTCACAGTAACATCCTCTCTGCCCCTCCCGCCCCCTCCTATTCATAAAGAATTCTACTCCCATTATACTATTTTCTGATGCTGTTGATGTTACTCTGTACTCATCTAACCAGAAATCGTTGTCTTCTTTCCATTTGACGTCACTGACCCCTACTATATCGGGATCGGCCGTTTTCATTGCCCTTTTCAGATTTTCTAGCTTCCATACCACGTTCAAGCTTCTGATATTCCGCGCCCTAACTCGTAGGAACGTTATTCTTCCGTTGGTTATTCAATCTTTTTTCTAATGTTCACCTCCCCATTGACGGTCCCGTTCAGGAGATCCGAATGGGGGACTATTCGGGATCTTTTGCCAATGGAGAGACCATCATGACACTTTTTCAATTACAGACCACATGTCCTGTGGAGACACGTTAAGTGTCCTAAATTCAGTGGCCTCCATTGCCTTCTGGATCCTCATACCGTTGACCATTGCTGGTTCTTCCGGCTTTATGGGCAGTTTCCCACTCCAAGGACAAAAGAGTGCCTGGAACTTCTGTCTGCTCCTCGTTGACAAGGCCGTTAGCAGAATGAGTGTGAATTCTTATGCCAGACGTCTTCGGCCGCTAATGGTAATAATTAATGAAAATTTAAGCGGTGGCAGATTTCGAAACCGGGAACGAGGACTGTTTGATTACTAATCAAAGAAGCTACCCTCTTCTTTTCGTTGATCTCATTTTATCCTATATTGTCCGTTGAATTTGTTCGGGGCGGACGTCCAGTGACACTCGTTCAGGGTCTTCGTTGATCCGTTGACTCAGTTTTTTATTACAGAGGATATATAACCCTCCGACCGAACACGTTGAGTTACCGTGCCATCTCCTTTTTTTTTTCGTTGTATTTGGCAGTAGCGGACGGCACATGACATCCGCTGAAGTTCGTTGTTGATCCCTTCACTCAGGTTTTTTTTATTATTTTTTTTTATTTCAGAGATCAGCCAGCTCTCTCTCCGAACACGCTGAGCTACCGTGCCGGCAACTCCTGCAACACAGGTGCAGTGAGCCTTAGTTATCCTAAACGGAAAGGTAAAAAATGTCACCCGATGGAGTGTACGTTCACTGACACGTCCAGGGCCACGAAAGTACAGAGGGATGGTGATTTCGGTAACATCTGCCTTAAACACACAGGGCGAAAATTATATAAACCGACAAATGAAGTAATGTAAGCAGAAGGAGCAAAGGAGCTAAAGGAAAACAAGACCAAATATACGGTAACATCCAATTCTAAGGCGAGAAGAACATTACACGACCTGAAGGTCTCTAATAAACATTTTAAATCTGTCAGCTGTATCCGTTATTCAGGTGTCGTCTTAACCAGCGATAACACAATACAATGTATTAGAAAAAGGGCACAAACAGGAAATAGTCTATTAAGCAAACTTACAGGTATTCGAGAATTGTCTTATTACAAGATAAGCCACTGTTCCCTCTTGCGACCACTTGTTACATATTGGTCAAAAACGTGTGGGCGACGATAGAATCGTATGTGAACAACCCACCACCCAACAGCCCAACAGTTTTCACCTCCACCGTTCTACCACCTCCTCCCAAAGTTAACGTCCTCTCATCCTCATTGTGCTCCAAACTTTGACAACGCGCCCACCAGTCTTTTGCCATTCTCTGCTCCTCTCCTTTTCCCCTGCACATTTGCCTTCCTCCCTCCACTAAAGACTTCTGCCACTACGTCTGGTATCCATATCCTGCTACCATCTAGTCCCCGGACGCTTCACCAGGCATCACTGGCTACTCCTGTACCTTGCTGTCCCTTTCTCTTCCCCACTCCACTATCGATTGCTGCTTCCATTTGACACGACTATCTGGCCGAAGATAATGGCCACATAAGCATAAGGAGCCGGCCGAAGTGGCCGTGCGGTTCTCGGCGCTGCAGTCAGGAACCGCAAGACCGCTACGGTCGCAGGTTCGAATCCTGCCTCGGGCATGGATGTGTGCGATGTCTTTAGGTTAGTTAGGTTTAACTAGTTCTAATTCTAGGGGACTAATGACTTCATAAGTTGAGTCCCTTAGTGCTCAGAGCCATTTGAACCTTTTAGGCATAAGGTGTCCTTGCCTCTATAACTTTTTTTTTAAGAATAATTTGGCCAGAAGTTCAATGTGTAATAGTCTTTTCACTGTGCCTGTCTCATCTTTAGCGAGAGTAGCAATCTATTCTTTTCATGCTATTGTTGATAACCGACCTGGACTTTCCTTTGCTTGAATTTAACAGTAAGGTATGTCCTCGTTACAGATATGAACAACTGCCATGGAGCAAAAAATAAAATGCTCGAAATTTCCAGAAAAATTACTATTAGTTCAGAGGCTGACGATTATAACAGAATTTGTGCGAAATCTAAAGGGGTGGTAAATGCACTATGTTAAAAAAGTACACTTTTTAAAACCACAGCAAGACAATGTCGTCTCGTGTGTTACATATCGATGAAGCAAGTCAAAAATCAGAAGACAATTTAACAATGCAAATAAAAGTGGAGTAAAACAGATACTAAAAGAATGTGTAAACCTTGCGTCTTCAGTCAGGGTTGGTCAACAAATTTTAAATTGATTAGGTAAAGTACTTAGTACCTAACTTGGGTTCACGGTAAAGAAACAAGGCAATTGCGAATACCAGCTTCTTAAGTAACAAAATAAACCAATCAGAGACGCTAGTGAACTTACGACTTTCACTTTATGTATAGGAAGAGCCGGAATACCAAACGAATTACTTCTTGTGTTACACATTAAGAGCCTGTAATCAGTTTCAGGTTAAACGAAACCTGAAATGTTTTATCTCCAGTTTGAATGATGTTTCTTGGTAATACATTCCCAACTTACGATCTCGTAGCACACAGTAAGAGCATGTATTCCAGAATTCGCTGGGTTTCTTAATTAATCTCCTCTCCGTTCTGTACAGCGGCGTCTTTTCCGCGAAAGCTGTGAATTACCTGTTCTCTTAATCAAGTCAGAATTTCTGCTTCTCAACTTTCATAATCACTTTCTGAAGGTCTTAGAATATACAGGCGGATATTCTGCCCCGAAAGTGAACGACCTCGAAAGGCAGTAAAACTTTTCTAGAAGGAATTACGTCTTGCCTTTGGTAGCTCATTAATAATACAAAATAAATGGTGTGAACTGGCGATTAACTTCCGCAGGAGTTTATAAAACAAAAGGATTCCTCTCTCGTGTTTACTTCGACAAGTGCGTAAAGAATTCAACTGGTACACTACTACAGATCTAGGTAAGGATCTGTACCATAAACGTAACACCGAGAATAATAAAAAAACTCGTTAGTTGACTCTTATTGTGCTTTCAAGATTTACATATAACTGGGTGTTCCATATTTATTTACACTATATTTTTCCCATCATTCATCATAGACATCATTCCAGCTGCAAGTATGTAGTACTTCGGTAGGTGGCAGGACAGTCACTGTAAGGGTAACCACTGCACAGTACAGCTGTAGGCACACAACATGGCGTTTGATCATTAAGAACAGCTTTGGGCGACATGGCTTCTGTAGAAGAAAGGCGTAAACCACGTAGATATTCACAAGCGATTTGGGGACAGTGTGTGGAGACTATACATCTTTATGAAAAGTGCTCTTGCAACACAACTCCCATCCCCATATGAGTGGGAAAAACCGCTGCTGCTGCCATCACTGAAATGAGGTTCCATCTCGAGGGTTGGATCCCCTCACCTTCGAAGTCGATAGATTACAGAGCGCGGGCTACCCTCAGGGTGTAATCTGCGATTTCGGAGCGCCTCTTGCTGTTGCTGTCTGTCCGTCTGTCCATCCGTCTGTCTGTCGCCGGCCGCAGTGGCCGAGCGGTTCTAGGCGCTTCAGTCTGGAACCGCGCGACCGCTACGGTCGCAGGTTCGAATCCTGCCTCGGGCATGCGTGTGTGTGATGTCCTTAGGTCAGTTAGGTTTAAGTAGTTCTAAGTTCTAGGTGACTGACGACCTCAGATGTTAAGTCCCATAGTGCTCAGAGCCATTTGAACCATTTTTCTGTCAGTCTGCCTGCCTGCCTGCCCACTCGCGTGACTATTCGTCTGCCTGCCTACCTGTCAGTCAGATTTTGTCGTCCGTCCGCTGTCGCCTGGCCGCCGCTTCCCGCTGTTCGTCGCCGCCCGGTTGCCGCCGTCGCTGCCTCCTGGTCTTCGCCGCTGCCCGTTTGCCGCCCGCCACCCGCCTCGCGTTACTCGCAGCCGCTGCCGCCTGGTGCTCGCCGCCGCCATCGCTGCTGTCCGGTGTTTTAGTTCCTTTCGCACTCCGGCGACTCCTGTCGCCAGTGGACGCCACCTTCAATCATGGACGCCCCCACTACCACCATCATCTACACCTCCCCTTCACCTGCCCCCACTGTAACCTCGTGGGGTGCTTCCTTTGGGCTTAACCCATCTCATCCACCTCCCCTACTCACAGTCTCCTCCACTTCTATCTCTTCCTCATCCCTGATTCCCCACATGTATGTTGCTCCTTCCCCTGATCTTTCCCCTGCTCCTGCCCTTGCTCCTGTCCCCAGTCCCACTGCTGTCGCCCACCGAGACGACTTTCCTCCCCTCCCCACCCACCCTCTCACCCCTCCCAAGTAACTTCTTGCCGCGCCACTGTCGCCGCCACAGAGTGCGCCAACCCCTTACTCAGTGCTGCCTCCTCACAATAGGGGCCTGCCTCCCACCATCTCCCCATCCATCCAGTACCTCATCCCTCCTCCCAGGCCACACATACCAACCGCCCAAGTGGCGACCTCACCTCCACCCCCTCCTCCAAAGAACCACCACCCAACCCACTTCCCTCTTCCTCCCTCCCCAGTCCCTACCTTGTATACCTTCGTCCTTGCCAACCCTGATCTAAAATTCCTACATGCCCACACCCACACCCTCACCCTAGAAATACATCCCCAGTGCACCCACTGCTCAACTTATCCCTCGCAGAGATACTGTTCTCATCAAGTTCTAGCCGGCTGCGGTGGTCTAGCGGTTCTAGGCGTGCAGTCCGGAACCGCGCGACTGCTACGGTCGCAGGTTCGAATCCTGCCTCGGGCATGGATGTGTGTGATGTCCTTAGGTTAGGTAGGTTTAAGTAGTTCTAAGTTCTAGGGGACTGATGACCACAGATGTTAAGTCCCATAGTGCTCAGAGCCATTTTAACCATTTTTCATCAAGTCCTCCTCTCTCTCTTTCCACACTGATGTTCTCCGGCGCCTTCACTGCATCACCTTTCGCTCCCATGCATCCCTCACCCCTTTCTTTACTCCCTCCTCTCCTCATCAGCCCCAGCCCCCTCGTCATCTACCAACCCTCACCCCCATGAACACAAAACTCAGCCCTGTGGTCACGGAGGCAGAGGTGTTGTCAGAACTGAACGCCCATCCCGCCCTGGAAATCCGCTCGGTACGCTCTATTTACAACTCCTCTGACCCTACCTTCCTCATGCGTATCTTTACTGAGTCCACTTCCCCCATCAATCACTTCCTCACACAGGGAGCCCTGATTTTCAACTGCCACCACACCGTTGACCCGTCCCGTTCCCCTCCTCAATCCTACCACTTTCAGCACTGTCTCCTGTAAAACGACCACCTCACCCAAAACTACAAGACCATCCCCACCTTCCCCCATTGTAAAGCCTCCCACTTCCTTACACAGTGTCCTAACCTTGCTTCTCCCCCTTCTTGAAACATCAGCAATGAAGCTCATCCCATCTGCTCCTGAGCTCACTGTTCCCATTCACCCGTTCGACCCACCCACCCACCCAGCCCCACAACTCAATCCACTCTCCCCATACAGCAGATGACATCATCTGGTTCCTAACCATCGTCCTGCAGAACATCCACCCCTTCCAGCGGCCCCACACCCCCCAGCCGATTTTCCTCACCACCTGCTCTGTTTTCCATTTCATTACCTAAGCCACTTACTCCCACAACCAGGCCCACTTTATCTTCACTCAGCTGGACACCCTCATTTAAGATCCTCTCTCTTCTCCCCACTTCCTTCCCCCCTCCCACCTCCTGGCACGTCACCAGTATCGCCTCCTCTACCTCAACATTCACTCCCTCAATGCCAACAAATACCTATTGATGCATATCCTATCCCAGCTCCAGCTGACTCCTTCATCCTTAATGAAACCTTCCTCCAACCTCACCATGTTGTCCACACCTCTCCACATCTCCTCCACCACACTGACAATCACCTTCCCATCGCCTGCAGTGAGGTCACTATTGGCCACCTAAAGCATCTCCATTTCTGGCCAAAACCTCTCCTCAATGACCTGACTAAAAATCTTCTCCTCAGCATCTTTTTCCCCTCCCTCACCATCACCTGTGCCACTATCTATATCTGCCCCACAGCTCCTCTCCTCTATGACTTCATTTCCCATGTTGACGTACTTTCTCCACCTATGTGACTGCCGCCGATGTCAATATCCACAGCTGTGACCCGACCACCCTTCGGCGGTGGCATCCGTTCCTTGCCACCCTCCATGGTGACCTTGTTCCTTTCCCACAAAACACCCATCCTGAAAGTAACTTCTACCCCATTGTTATCCTTGTTTCCGCTAACCTCCTTGGTTGTATTGCTATGGATGTCCTCGATCCCATTGGTAGTGATCACCTCTGCGTCCTTCTGCCTGTTGCCTCCTTGCATCCCCCCACATAGCTGCGCCTCCAAAGTCTGTCCATGACTACTGCCATGCTGACTGGGATGCCTACCGGGAATCCAATGCCTCACAGATAGAAAGCCACCCCCTTACCTTTCACCATCCCACTGTCATCACCCATTCCTCTTCCTCCCTTAAGAAGACCATCACTGAAGCTGTGGAGGCCCATGTCCCTACCAAACTCATCCACCCTCACCTCCCTATGCTCCCTCCACAGGCTGTCTTCCTTCTTCGTGAATCCCACAGGCTCTACTGCTCCTTCCTCCACACCTGTGATGGAGATATACTCATCTACCACTGGCAATTACAGTGACACATCTGTAACCTCCTTACAGCAAAGAAACGCCAGGACTGGCACCTGACATGCACATTCCTCAAATCCACCCTCCTTGTTAACTCCTCCAAGTATTAGTCAGCCTTCCGCCGCCTTACTGGTAGCCATCCTACCCTGCATTACCCTATCCACCACGAAGATCGCCCCTTCCCTGACAACCTCAGTAAGATTAACCATTTTGCTTCCCACCTCTCTGCGGTCTTCTTTCCTGACGATCCCCATATTTGATTACTCCCTCTTCCCCACCATCCGTGACTGCACTTATACCTCTTTCCCACTGCTCGCACCTAGTTTCCAGTACTTGGATCATTGACCCTCCTCAGACATCAACACTCCCATCACCACTCCAAATGCAACACTGCCCCTGGTCATGATGGTGTCACTTACCGCCACCTCAGGGAATGCCCCCATCCTTCCTGGCTGTCCTTCCTACCCAGTACAATGTCTTCCTATCCACTGGCTTTTACCCTGACCTATGGAGGACTTTCCATGTCCTGCTGTTCCCTAAACCCAACAAACCCCCATCTGACACCTCTTCCTATCATCCTATCTGCCTCACCTCTGTGTTCAGTAAGGTCTTCAAGACCATTCTCCCCCACCGTATTCACAGCCACCTTAACCTGCACTACTTTCTTCCCCTTACCTAGTGTGGTTTCTTGCCTTCCTTCTCAGCCAACGACCAGCTCCTTAACCTTACCAATCTTCTTTCCCTCCAACTTAGCTCCTGTCGCTCCACTATCTATGTTTTGCTTGACCTCCAGAACACCTATGACCTTGTCATCCTGGGCTCCTCCTCAAACTCCAAACTTACGCTCTCCCTATCAATTCTGTCCATATCATTGTTTCCTTCCTTTCCCATCGTCACTCCCATGTAACTATCCACAATTCCAACTTCTGTACCTTCTATCCCTCCACCCGTGTGCCCCAAGGCTCCATCCTTTCACCTCACCTTTATCTCCTGTACTCTGCTGATATGCCCAAACCTCCCCTGCCCTGCCCTACCTCCTCCGATTTGCTTATGACACCGCCTTCCCAACCCTTTATCCTACCCTTCAACCTTCCCAATGTACCCTCCATACCCACCTTGACCAGTTCACCACTTGGTGCAACCAGTGTTTCCCTCGTATCAACCCCTCCAAGGCCCAGGCTATAATCATAGGCTGCACACTGACTCCTTCCTCCTCCATGATTTCTACCTAACCATTTATGGCTGTCCTGTGCACCTCACTCCTTCCCTCAAATACCTTGGCCTCACCTGGATTTCCCATCTCCTTACAATCCAACAAAAATGCACAACAGATTCCACCTCCTGAAACACTTGTCTGGCCTGACATGGGGACTGCATTCTACCACCATCATTCACAACTACAAATCCTTGATCTGCCCCATACTTTGTTATTCCAGCGTTACTTGGATTTCCGCCCTTCATAGGTTCTATAACGGCCTGCAACCTCACCTTCCATATCTGCCTTCTGTCCCACACGCGCATCCTCAACGACCTCATCCCCTTCCCCCACATTCTCCTTTTCCTTGAACACATCCACACCCTGTATATTGCCCTCCAACTTGATCCCCCCCACCCCCTGGTGTCCCCCTTTCGCTCCACCAGCCCGTTGCTCCACCCTTACCATTGTGTCCCACCGTCTCTCCATCTCCACACTCTCCACCTCCTTTTCCAATGCAACTTCCAGCTCCTACCCCGCCCAGATGATGAACTTCGCCCTTTCTATCCCTCCTACCAAAACCCCACCTTCCTCCTGCCTCCTCCTCAGGACTCCCTCTCCTCCCCCCTTCTCCTGAGCGGCTTTGTCCCTCCTATACCCCCTCCTTCTCCTGTGCTCCCTTTCAGTCACTCCATCCTGCCTTTTGTTCCCTCTTCATCTTCCGCCCTGCCCGTCTTCTGCCCCTTGGTGCACCTCCTGCCCCTGCCCATGTGGGGCAGGGGAATGAAATTACAACAAAGAAAAAAAATTAGGTTCCAGGCAGAATCAAACCATTCGTATTTTCCTTCTGCAAGCCCTCTTCAAACCAGTTTTCTGGAGTCTGATGCACCTGCCCCGGGACAGCTGCTTGCATTTTCCGTCAGCGAAATAAAGAGTGCATCCATGCAGAGGTTTCTTCATAGACCCAAATAGGCGATAATCAGAAGGGGCCAAGGCAGGAGAACACGGTGGCTGTAGCAGTACCTGGAATACCATTTCAGTGATGTCAGCCATGGTTTCCTGACTCGTGTGGCTACGAGCATTGTAGTGTTGCAAGAGCACTTTTCGTGATGGTGCACATGCTTTTCTCATTCCCACCAATTGCCTGTGAATCTCCAAGGTATTTACACTTAAAGAAAATATGTCGTCCAGCACTGTCCTTGATGATCACATTCCATTTTGTCCACTCACTTAATAATAGCTATCGGACTGCCCTGTGCATGAAATACACTTCTCTTGATTGTGCTACTACCTATAGTTGGATCAGAGTACAACATACTAGAGTTGAATGCAATGCCCATCGTGACTAATAGTTAAAAATAAAGCCTAAGACGATATGGGCCGCCCTTCGCACATAATAAGAGACATATTTTGCTCTGAAATAGGAGAAAACGATTTCAGTCCTATGTCTTATCACGGGTTCACTGATTAACACGTTGATTTAAAATAAAAAGTGATTTTGTTGTGGTCTGTTGTTTGGATGCTGGTGTGATGCATCTCACCACGCCAGTCTATACTGTGCAAATTTCTTGATCTCTGCAGAACTACTGTAATTTGCCTCCATTTTAACTTGCTTGCTATATTCAAGTCCCAGTCTCCCTCGACAATTTCTGCACCCTGCAGGTCCCTCCCTTACCAAATTTTCTTGATGCCTCAGGATAAGTCATACCAATCAAACAGTAGCTCCTCAACAGTTATACGACTAACAATCTAAGTTTCAGCGTTCCTCTGTCATACCCATTTGAAAAGCTTACACTGAGGTCACAAAAGTCATAGGATAGCGATATGCACATATACGGACTGTGGAAGCATCGCGTACACAAGGTATAAAAGGGCAGTGCATTGGTGGGTCTGTCATTTGTACTTAGGTGATTCGTGTGAAAAGGTTTCCATCGTGATTTTATCTGAACTACGGGAACGTTGAACGGTAGTTGGAGCTAGACGCTTGGGTAATCCATTTCGGAAATTATTAGGGAATTCAGTATTCCGAGATCCACAATGTCAAGAGTGAGCCGAGAATACAAATTTTCAAGTATTATCTGTCACTGCGGACAACTCAGTGGCCGACGGCCACCAATTAAGGACCAAAACCAGCGGCGTTTGCGTATAGTTGTCAGCGCTAGCAGACAACCAACACTGCTGAAGTAACAGCAGATATCAATGTGGGACGTACGACGAACGCATCCGTTTGGACAGTGCGGCTAAATTTTAACGTTATTGGGCTATGGCAACAGAGAATGACTTTTCTAACATCACGACGTCGCCTGAAGCGGCTTTCCTGGCCTAGTGACCATATCGGTTGGAATCGAGACGGCTAGAAAACCGTACCTTCATCCGATGAGTCCTGATTTCAGCGAAGCCATGGACCCAAATTGTCAACCAGGCACTGTGGAAGTTGGTGGTGGATCCATAATAGTGTGGTCTGTGTTTACATGGATTGGACTGGAAAGGTTTATGTTCAGCTACTTAGAGACCCTTTTGAGCCATTCAATGACTTCATATGTCGAGACAGCGAAGTAATTTTTAATAGATGACAATGCGTCATGTCACCGGGCCACAACTGTTCGCGGTTGGTTTGAAGAACATTCTGGACATTCGAGTGAATCGTTTGGCCAACCAGACATGAATCCCATCTAACATTTATGGCCAGTTTGAGATCAAAATCCTGCATCGGCAACACCTTCGCAATTATGGACGGGTGTAGAGACAGCATAACTCAACCATCTGAGCTACCCAAGCGCGACTCACGACCCGTCCTCAGAGCTTCAACTCTGCCAGTACCTCGTCTCCTACATTCCAAACTTCACAGAAGCTCTTCTGCGAACCTTGCAGAACTAGCACTCCTGGAAAAAAGGATATTGCGTAGACATGGCTTAGCCACAGCCTGGGGGATGTTTCCAGAATGAGATTTTCACTCCGCAGAAGAGTGTGCGCTGGGGAAGGTAGGAGACGAGGTACTGGCAGAATTGAAGCTGTGAGGACGGGTCGTGAGTCGTGCTTGGGTAGCTCAGAGTGTAGAGCATTTGCCCGAGAAAGGCAAAGGTCCGGATTCAAGTCTCGGTCCGGCACACAGTTTTAACCTGCCAGGAAGTTTCACATTAGCGCACACTCCGCTGCAGAGTGAAAATCTCATTCTGGAAGCATAGCTCAATATTTCTGCAGGGAGCCTCCAACGGCTGGAGTCCATGCCACGTAGAATTGCTGCATTATGCTGGGCAAAAGGAAATCTGACATAATAGCAGGAGGTAGCCCACGAATTTAGTCACCTCGCTGTATATGTTCTTATTATCTAAATTTTTTATCATCTACGTTTGACTGGCGTACAAAGCTACTTTCTTGACAAACACTTTCAGAACAACTTCCGAATACTTAAATTTATATTCCATTTTAACAGGTTTCTCTTTTTCAGAAATATTTTCTTGTTATTGTCATTTCGCATTTTATACCTTATCTCCTTCAGTCATCGTCACTGGTCCTGCTACACAAATGACTAAACTCATCTATTAATTTTAGTGTCTCATTTCGTAATCCAATTCACTCTGCGTCACTTAATTCGCCAACATTCGATTATCCTTTCTTTATTTTTGTTGATGTTCACATTACTCTATTCGTGACACAATCCATTATGTCCAGTTGCGTCCCCATATCCTTAGCCATCTCTGACAGATTAAAATGTCATCAGCGAACATGAAAGATTTTGTTCCTTCACTGAATTTTAGGTCTGTTTCTACATTCTAAAATAAGTTACAAAGTTAATGTCTTATCATATTCGAAGTGTACGAAGGTGACTGAGCCGTGGCGGCTGGCGCTAGGGTGCTCCACTTGCATCGCTGATTCTGCTATCTTTGACCGCTCCCCCGGCGGTTTTCCGGGTGTACGTGTGACGAGTGAGCCTGCGGTCGGCGTTCAACGAGCCAATTTGTGTTGAAAACAAGCCCGCTTCCCTATCCGTGGTGCATGGGCCTCGCCGTGCTCGCCGCCCTTGTCTTTCGGCGCGGCCCGGATCTACGGTGCCGATCATTGGACGCCGTGACGTGCAAAACTGTAGTGAGTTCGTCGACTCACGCTGAACAGCTTCCCAGCTCGTAATTTGCATGCTCCGACTTACATATGACTTTTATTCTGTGTTCAACTAAGAAGATTGTTGAAACTTATTGTGGCATGGGTAGCTGTCGGAGAGGGTTCTCTACTTGGTTCCACAGTGGCTATTTTTAAGGACACTTATGTTCCACATTCAGTTTCTGTTTATCCGTGGAGTATGTAAGTGGTTTTCATGCAAATTGTAGCTTGTTTTAGCGCATATTGCCAACTCTGGGACTGGCTGCGGTTGTGTACGTGACCGGCAGCCGTAGAGTTGATGGTTTAATCATTCCTCATGGCAGCATCTGGTATTGCTCCGTAAGAATTTGGGGGGGGGGGGGGATGCTTATTATTTATTCCAGTGTGCCTGTGATTTGACCTTGTTTTCATTACAATCTATTTGTGCTGCAGGCCATTTGTTAAGACTGCTTGTTCCCTGGCGTCTGCGCGGTTATGGATTGTCACGACCGCTCATTGTGATGCCAGTCGTATTACATATAAATATATACCACCTGCTATGTGGCCCTGTGCACAAGCCATGGGCACTGAACGCTTGTATTGTGCGCCGGCCATAGCGTTATTGCTTCCAAATACTGCTATGGGCCTTGACGCTGCTCTCTAAAGTTAAGTGCAATTTGGGAATCACTCTGAGTCATTATGTTCGTTAGTTAAGTGAGGCCACCCTGTTATAATATTAGCGTTTCTGTAAGTTATTTTACTGGTTGAGTAATTAGTAGCCATTCTTATTTAACACCTATTTTAATCACTTGTGTATCTTTAATGAACATGCAACTTGTTATTATTTCTGTGTGCAAGTTTTGCGACCGTGGTTGGTCCACCTTGTATTTTTAGAATAAGCATGTCTCACTGTGGACCTTTGTCTGGGCACTTCAGTTTTATGAAGCTTTAAGATCTCTTGTTGTTTATGAAGTTGTGGTAGTGTGTGGCTGTGTTACTTTGGTTGGAGTGTATAACCTTAGTAGTCTTTTGAGATATGGTTAAACAAACACGATTGTTTGTGATTGATTATTCACCGTGCCTACTGTCAATGATTTTGGTTGCGGACGCAAAGTAATATGATTCTTACTCGTGTCTATGTAATTCAATTAAAGTGAATTGAAGTTTATAATAAAATTTGTTTTGAGTCACATTAAAATCGTACAATAATCACAAGCTTGTCCATCACCAATGATCACTGGCTTCCTATCTACTTTAAATAACTGTCGTGTGATTGTAATTTTGATTTTCTAAAGAACTGAGTAGTACCATGTTTCAGTGACGTTTTGAAATTTGTGAGACGGAAAGTGAAGCCATTCACCACGTATCTTAATGATCACTGATCTGAATGAGAAGGAACGGGCATTGTGACAACCATCACTGGTACAGTGGACAGGAAGGATCATCGTACATGAAAAAGAATGAACTCATATATGAAGAAGATGGTACAAAGAACGAATAAAAAAATTACAAACATATTCTGCATCCATTAATAGTTGCATATTACCACTAACTTTGCAGAGAAGCTTTATGTCAAAGTTTCGACACTGAGCCTGGCCCTCTTGTTTGAAACAATCTATTTGGATACTCTAAAGAAATTCTCCATACGAGCACTTTAGGGTATCCCGGCATTAAGTTTTAAAAACGCACTGCATGAAAAATTTCTCTTCAGTTTAACTACTGGAGAGGTACGAAGTCGCAGCACTTGAGGGTATCCCTGCATTTAGTTTCAAAAATACGCTGCATGAAAAGTTTCACTGGAGCTGAACTGCTGAAAAGGTACGAAGTTGCCTCATCAAACATTCCAGGGTGCGCTGCTGAAGAAACAGTGCTGAAAAACAGCTTCCTCGTCGCTTCCTTCAGGGGTTTCTTCATTTTTCAAAAACAATGTTCCTCCACACTCCAGCCTACAGGTCATAAGCAGTTCTTCCTTTAAGAAAGACATAGCTTCTTCCTTCTCATGTCTTCCCAGCTAGGAAAATTTTAGTGCTGGGATCAAACCTGCTGTTATGATTATGTTCTTATCTAGCATGATGGGACCAAATCTTTTTTGTAGCCCTTCCATTACGGATATTGTCATAATCTACGGTACCATTCGGAACTGTCGTTACATTTTTTTTTTTTTTTTTTTTAGAGTTTCCGCACCAAACATTTGATAGTGGGAGACTAATACCTTACGTAGACATTCTTTTCGTCTTGAAAATCATCAGTGCCACTGCAATAGGCTTCATGATCTCAAACGAAAATTATTACATTGAACTCCATTACACCATAATGTACTAATGTTTAAATAATGTTGTAGGATGAAGTGAAGCTTACTGAATCACTCCACTAAAAATGAACAAACAGGGAAATTTTAGTTATTAGCAAATTTATTTATCCTACGTTCATAGTCTTTCAACACATCAAATGATGCTCCTGTGGATAAAATAGGTAGCTGCTGTGTTATTAACCACTAAATAGTTAGCAAGGCTCGCAATAGTTTTTTTGATATTCTTGTTTTCATTATATCTTCCCTCACTGACTATCAGTTACGTTTATGACGATGTCCTTCAAAAATATGTTTTAGGCGTTTTATAGCATATCTCGCTTTTAAACATTCCAATAGTTTAAGTTATAATGTTAGGAAATATATTTCGCTAGTGCGTATGGTGTTAAGTAAACCATATGTTTTGGCATTAACTAGTCAATGTTTTAGCTAAGGCCATTAAAAACATGCCTCATACCTACACCTATACTCACTGGAGCATACTAATAGAAGCATTAGAATTAGGTTTACTGCGAATTACAAGGCTCATAATCCCAAGGATAAGACAGACAGTCAATAAGTTGCTGAGACACGCAGTTACTGAACATATCTATTAAAACATGAAAAATTACTTTATTGAACTTAGAAACAAGCATGAGTATTCCTTGTCAACCCTTAAACGGTACACAGAAATGACCTTCATTCTGAAAATGGACAGCATCAATTTTAGACTGTCAAATGAAAATTTAAAGATTTTCATAAAACTATCTGACTATATTACTTCTGCACACAATATTCGTTATGGCTTAAGCAAAAGTACTGCAAGAACTCTGGCTTACGAATTTTCTAAAGAGAATAGAATATCTGTGCCGAAGAACTGGGAAAGAGAGAATTTAGATGGACTGGAGTGGCTTAAGGCATTCATTAAAAAAACAGACTTTCATAATATGCAATAGAACAGACAAGTTATCAACGGCCACTAACTGTACAATGGCAAATGTGTACAAATGGTTCAAATGGCTCTGAGCACTATGGGACTCAACTGCTGAGGTCATAAGTCCCCTAGAACTTAGAACTACTTAAACCTAACTAACCTAAGGACAACACACACATCCATACCCGAAGCAGCATTCGAACCTGCGACCGTAGCGGTAAGGCGGTTCCAGACTGTAGCGCCCAGAACCGCATGGCCACTCCGGCCAGCTAAATGTGTACATGTTAGATAAAAATACGGTTTTTCATAAAGAAAAATACAAGGTTTAATTGCATGACATCTGCAATCTGTATGAGACAGCAGTAACCACTGTGCAGAAGTGATTGAAAGTATTGTGTCAGACTGGCTGAAGACCGGTTGCTGAAAGAGGTTCACTTGTGACAACGGTTGAAATAACCCTCCTGTATTCACGTCGCTTGCGTTTCCTAAGGTGCAGTTTAATTATTACAGTTGCACGGTGTCACACCTTGCTCTGGCCGTGGAGCCACTGTCTCAGTTTGGATGAATAGTTAATTGTTTCTACCAGTCCTACACCCAGTCAAACATGGAAGGCCCACAAAAAACATCTTAACCACATGGATCAGGACAGTCACAGAATCTACGTAAGTGTGCCAGTAGTATCATATGAAAAGGTAATGAATTTATTTTACTTACCTCACACAAGCCAAGCTACATTATCTTGATTTGCGAATTTTGATTCTATCAAGAAATTCCAAAAAAATGCTTTTTTTTCTTATATCAAGCAAAGAGTTAGCGGTCCGAACCTGTGGTTTTCGTGGACTACTGGGCGGAGCATTACCCCTTGCCATCAACAGCGGCCATACATGCAGCAGTTTAAGGCATGTGGTATTGAACAGCTGACAACAAATATTGTTGGACATGAAGGCTATCAGCCAACTTATTTGACTAATTGACTTTTACCAACATGTTTATCCAAGGAATGTATTTACCATCTACTAGCACTTTGATAGTTCTGACGATCATAGCTGTAAATGTGAAAATTCCTCATGCTCTGAAGATGTCAAGGCAAATGGCAAAAGAAGTAAGTCAATATCTCCAGAAGACGTTCTGTCTCATCCCAAAGCCCCGCTTCCAGAATGAAAAACCATTACGAAAACTAAATCAATTATTCTGACATACACCTCCACCAAACCAGTCGTAACGAAGAGCCTAGATTAACACAAGAAAAGAAACAGGAGACATGCAATACTCCTACAGGTAAATAGTTTAAAAATTAAAGGGATACAAATTCAAAGACAAAGGTATTTTACTTGGAAGAATCAGAAGAGTCTTAAGGATCCGATCTCTTATCTACGATGTCTCCTTTTCAGCAGAGAATCTTTCTTCATATGAAGAAAGTATGGTGTATCCCTCTGGAAATTTTTAGACTGTGTAAGTTATGGCAAAAAGTCTAAAACATTCAGACATTATGTTGTTTAGTTTTTTTTCTTTTTTTTGTTTTTAATCCTAAGAAATGCAGATCAGGTGTCATTTTACATATGTACGACTAGAACAACGAACTTTATGCAGACACATAAAAGAAGAATAATGCAATTTTATTATATGATGACATGGTTGGAGACGGTGGCTGCTATTCGAAGACAAATGTTGATGGTGTTGAGACAGCAATCAGCCACAAATCTATTTTCAGTTCCCTTATTTAAAAGCTACCGTTACCGGTTTCGAATCATTACGATTCATCTTCAGACATGTGGTGCGTTCTTTTACAAATTAATTGTCCTGAAATATCGGTTTCCAAACCGACATTTCACAGGGTGCACTCATTGGCTTCTTTGGTGTGAACGTGCTACGGTTAATGATAATGGTTCAGTTAACCTCACTGCGTGACTCAGCTAATCTCCTACAGAAAGTTACGGGGACCACTTGCAAATGTCTTTGTTAACATTTAGATTAGGCTCTTAATACGTTTTTTCAAACATTCGTCACATAGTAGCCAAATCAGTGCCGCGAAAAATAGAAATGCAAAAAATTTAAATGTAAAAAAAAAATAATTCTCTTAGCCTAACTTTATCCTACAGTATAGCTATAATACATTTCAAACTTACCGTAATATATTCATTCAGAAATGCCACATCAACCAGTTGAAAACGTACTGGCACAATTCTGTCCTTGAGGACATCTGGTGCATCTAGACCACACTTTTTTATTGCAGACACCAAACATTTAACTCTGTCGTATGTGCTGTTCCATCTTGCCGAAATAGGAGTTGTGTGGATGGGAGCAGCGATCACAGTACTTCTTCGTTCATTCTACAAAGATTGGCAACATGCAAATTTTGCTCTTGCTGTCTTCTGAAAATGTGGTTCGTCCTTTGCTTTCTGGCTATCATACAATGAATATAAATATAAGCATGTAAACCGCAGCGAGATTGTTGTCGAGAAACAACTTATTTATAGAGACGAGAATTCCGGTTTACCTTTACTCCCATCAGATTAAGTGTATGCGCAGCGCACCTCTGATGTAGACGCAAATTACAATGAAATTCATTCACACCCTTACCAAGTATGGGTGCTACTTCAACGAACTCTTCTGGTTCATCAAATAACTCAGCATCCCCTTCACCAGGTTTCATCCAAATATCCTTAAAATAACTAATTAGGAAGTTGATATTTGTACCTGTAAGTAGGAAAACTGAAACAAAAAAAAACGCATTAATTGAAAACTTTCTTATAAATATTAAAATCGCTATTTATGCTCTCAATAGCATCGTATGTACGGCGTCCCACAAGGCTCTTTGTAACAAGCATATCTGATTTTCTACTTAGATGTCTCGTCATCAAGCCATTGCAGGGCAACCCCCAGGAAAGCCCTACTAAAATGTGTCCAGCTATCCTCTGTGGTTATAACTGCATCAGGTCATGATAGCTCTGCTATGAATCTTATTTTCTGGTTAGTGGACCTACCCTTCAATCGTGCAACAACAGTCCTTCTACACATCACTGCTTTTGTCCTGTTTGGCACCACACCCTTTATTAAATTTATGAACGACACTTCTTCTACCACCGAAAAGGCCTGACCAGAATGGCAGTCAAAATCTAAAATTTGTTTGTCGACAGTGTGTTGGCTGGTAGCGATATTCGTGAAGGAATTTTTAAATTTTGTTTTCTTTGCACCTGTACGTTCAGTTTGAAGTTCACATTTTGTTTTCTTCCCTCATTGCAGGAAGAATTTCAGATAAAATTGAAAGATGCTTTCGTAAATCCGACGTTAAAATAGGGTTCCGAACAAATAATACGTTACAATTGAAGCTCCGGCATAGAATAGGTAATAGTAGGAATAAATTTCAGGATTCAGGTGTATATAAGATCAAATGTAATGACTGCTGTAAACAATATATAGGGCAGACTGGTAGGAACTTTGAAACCAGATTCAGGGAGCACACCTACTCTCAAAACAAAACAGCTTTTGGGGCGAATATGGCTGTGACAAAGCACTCAGTCATGAACATTGAACACAATTTAGACATCCTGCATAGAGCTCATAAGGGACGGTTTCTTAACATTTTGGAAGAAATTGAAATATACACCCACAAAAATAAAGATCCGGATTTAATCCTCAACGAGCAAAGCGAATTCAATCATAACGCCTATTTTAGCATTTATGACGACCTACTAAGATGACAACTGTTGCGTGTGGAGATCCAGGCCGAGGGACGAGAGATGGTGCGCGGTGGAGAAGCCGGGAGACGCGTGCAGCGCCTGGCGTCGTTGACGGGGCCCTCCTGTGCGGCCCTCTTGCCCGCGGCGATGGACATCAGACGACTGAGCGGACCGCGGCACAGCACCAAAATGGCGGGAACCACGGAAGCAGACCGTAGAGGAAAACAAATTCACACCAGCACCATAGATATATAAATCGCCCTATGTTTTTCAGATCGTATAAAAATGATAATTTTACTGTTTTTTAATTCTGGCAAGTACAGATTTTAACCTTGACATCTACATATTTTGATTAAGTATTTTTAATATAAAAAGATCTACCGAATACAGTATGTGCAAATGGAATGTAACAAATGTACCAGACACCACCTGTCGGTAATAGTGTTATAATTGATATAAATGACGTGCACTCTGCCAACCAATTTTATGTGACGTAGCATGTGAAAGTTTCCGGATTTGGACGGGTTACTCCTGTAACTGAAATATCAGGTACGTTCTGCTACATTTGATGTTGATTAGATAGGATGAAAAAGATTTGCTTCAGTGAAATAGTAAATTAGTATCATTGTTTTTACAGATCTGAAGATGGTTCTGAATGAACCGAAACCGGTCATATGAATAATAAAAAAAATTTGCAATCAAGACGGATTTTAAGTAACATTATAAACGTTAGTACTATAACCTCATGCCCACTGTTTTGTATCTCTCTGGCCAAGCTGAACATAAGAGAAAGAAAGAAGCAAGAAACAAATCTCGACTTCGCTCAAGGACTCATCTTGAACAAAGAATGAATGAGGATTGCTCCAAGGAATTCATAGGTGACAAATCTTTTGCAGCATGCGATAAACGTGCGAAAGAGAGCGACTTACGGCTGTAACAATGTAATGATTCGTCCAAATTAAACATTCTAGAATGTATCGATTAGAAGAAAAATTGCATGAAAATTAATCAGTTACTTTTATCAAATTACTTACCACCACTGTTTGCACAACATAGAGGTCTCACCTTTTTCTCGCATGTGTTGACAACATCCTGTTTCAAGCGTTACCGATATCAAGGGTGATGTTACAGGATGCCACACTTTTATACCATTACAGAGATAGGTTGTAACTATCTTTGAGTAAAATTTCAAACTTCTACGTCATAATGAGAGCCAGTTATTGCGTTTCAAAAATGTATATATAAATGTCAGTAAGAATGAAACCTAGCTACTAGGCTGATTGCAATTACTTCTGCTGTACTCATGCTCACATCGGGATAAGTGCTGGGAATTAATCTGAAGTGCCTCTTAATCACATCAGAGGGATGACTCACTCAATGTACAAAAGTATTGGGGCAAGGCCATGCCACCACAAAGTACTGTTATCCAAGATGGTGGTGATGACGTCATCCTAGATGGCGGATTTTGGCGGGAAGTTTAAATTTTGGTGGGAAGATGGGTCTATTGGGCTACCTCCACTAATCTAACCCCTCCCCCCCCCCCTTTACCCTCACCCAGAAAATTCAAATTCCATCAGGACAATTCAGCCTTTACTAACCTAAGAAAACGCCAGGGAAGAAAGGGTAGTTGAACTGTCATCCATTCTGTGATGTAAAACAAGATCGTGGTGGAAAATGGTGGGAGACAGTGTGGTCACCATGAGGTTTAGACCTAGTCCAAAGTACTGTCACCAGAGGGCTTGGTCGTCTGTTCCATGACGTAACTCAAGATAACTGTCTGGAGGGGGAAATGACTCACTCTGAGCTGGGCTGCTGGAGAGAGTAAGGAAAGAGTGTACTTTATTTATTTTGGAGCAATTTATTTAGAGATATATTTTAAAAGATACAAATCACATCTTCTGACATGCTCGAGGTCACACCACACAGCCCTCAGTCCTGTAAACTACTCCTAAATACCACACTGCAGACACGGAAACAACTCTTAAATTATCGAAATAATTTCAGTACAGACCTGTAAACTGCTCCTAAATAATGAAGTACACCGATGTGCAGACACGAAATCAACTCGTAAACTGTCCAAGCAATGCATAGCACAGCCTACAGACCTGCTAGCAAAATAATGTGACAGTCATGCAATCAATGTGCGCAAGCACCGTCCACCACCACCTTTCCACTAGACCGCACAGGAGGCTGCTGGCAGCCACTGCGATGTGATGCAGCCGTCAGTTGTCAAACCACGCACAGTTGCCCTCAAGCATGATACGGCAACATCTCTTTCATGCTTGACACCTGAGAAATTCCTCTCGAAAGTACGTGATCACCTAGGCACCACTGCTGACACGACCAGATGGGAGCAAAGACCTATTTGCAGAGCGCTTTGACGCTGGGCACAAGCCAGTGCGAGCCATTGCTCTCACACTGCTGCTACCTATAGGGAGCAGGTTAAAGTTGTTACTATTTCTGGGTATACAGTCATAGTTCTCCCAGTGTTATACTGGCGTCAAGGAACTCCATTGCATGCTCACGCCGGTCCCATACACGAGACACCTTTGGACAGGACATGTGCTTTATTTACCACTACTGGTGCAATACTTGGCGATACTGACGTCACCAAATAGCACACAGTTTATTGTTTCTAACACGACATGTGTGATGCATCTAACCATGCTTAACTGCCCAGTGTGACTGACACAATTCCGCGAAGTGCGTTCAAGTCGCTACACACCATCGCAAGTGTATCTAACAAGGTTCTGAATCTTATACTGAGGTCACATGGCTACATAAAATAAGAACAAAGTTGACCTCTCGGAAATTGTATAGTGTGCCAGAAATAGTTAACGCTCGCTTTCTTGATTTTTCAGCTTGTGTGCATGGAAATTCTTGCCCTAACACAACCTGTTTACGAAAATAGCGCAGAATAGCATCGACTGCAGTCTTCCTAGCGGTCCTAACGTGGTAACCTGCCTATCATATGTCAGCCTTCCTGCTTTCAACACACAAAAACGTTCCCATCAATATATGGAGATTCCCATATCTTAGCACAAAGAATGTCTTGCGAATGAATCGAGCGTTATGATTGGCTCTTATCGAATTTACGCACCAAATTACTGATGCCGCTGATATCGAAGCACCGTCCACCTTTTCTTTCTTCTGCAGACGAGTCTTTTAGCGGGAAAAAACTATTTTACACGGATCGCCATATTGCGCTGACAAAATCTAAAAAGTGCCCCTACATATCGTCAAATATGGAAAGACTCTTACTCAATTACACTGCTCTCCCACTGAGGACAGAAGTTTGAATATTAGAGTGCGAAACCGATCTCCAACTCAGCAATATATCACCGGATACCAAGTCAATGTAGTAACCATACAATTCCTATCCTTCGCCATACGAAATCATCCCTTTTACATCATTCGTACATATACTGCTAATACAGACAGTATTGTATATACCCCTTGCAGCACTAGATTTTTTCCTGTGAGGTCAGTGGTCATCCATGCCCGACAGGTGACCAGAGCACGCTCACTGGACCGAAGTCACTCTCAAAACTGTTCTACAAATTCAGGCTTTCTTCCCCTCAGCACAGACGCATTACTGTTTCTGGTGCAGACCTGCTTGCCATCTTGTCTTTCTACACCCATCTCTAGACTCTGGGATTACAAGGACACATGTATTTTTGCATGGTTTGCCATAATATTATACCATTTTCGCGGTACTTCTTGATATTAAGCACACAGCAGTAGCCTACTGATCACTCATGCAAGATAATTCCGAAGATACAGACTGGATATTCTCTCTCTACAAACCCGAAACTTTAGCGCTTATGCCGCCTGCAAAGACCTTTTCGTGAGAACTCGAAACAAACTCACGAATACTGATGTCCGTGATCTAACAGATTCCAAATCATCTTTATAATTTACAAAGTCAGCTAATGTGTTTCTCATGTCTTGAGAACAAGTAAATGTGTCTTTTACCTGCTACGTGCACACACCACAATCCATGTTCCCTCATCTAAATAAAGGCGTGAAATGTGCAGAAGCAGTGAACTCAACGATTTATATGGGACGAAATAACGCGATCACGAAAGCTATCCAACACATATTAAGTGTTAGTTCGCCATTTGGTGGTCTAGAGGACAACATGGTTAAGTCATCTACATTCCCACACTCCAACACCCCCCTCCATTCGGATAGACCCTACCATTTGCTGGAAATGTGAATCATTCCCACCTCAGGCCACGCATAGACAGAATCATCCTATGAAACCACTCACATATATATTTGATCGCTATACTTACAATTAAATGTTACAATTTCGGTTTCAGTTGAATGACATTTGACAATGAGCAAAGTAACAGAAATACATCCTGCTGAAATCTGTGGCTCTGAAAATAGAAATATCTCTGCCATTCTTATGACTTGACGTACTCTTCCCTCTGCTATCACAGTATTCCACAGTCATCTGCTTTGCACACGTCAGAACACAAACACATACTTTATAAGCCTGATGCTCAAGGTGAACCTATCATGCATCCCCTACTACTACTAAGTATAATACTTCATCAATAACTGATTGCCCACGATACGAAATAACACCTAGAGAACATCAGCGATGAGTGGTCATGTCCAATAAGCTTTTTTTTGTGAGTGTTAACAGAATATGAACTCAGAACAGTAGTTGAAGCTAGACATATGGAAAATTGCATTTTGAAAATCGTTAGGGATTTCAATATTCCAAGACAAACAGTGCCAAGAGTGAGCCGAGAATACCAAATTTCAGGCAGTACTTCTCGTCACCAACAACACAGTGGCCGACGGCTTTCACTTAACGACCGAGAGCAGCGGCATTTCCGTAGCGTTGTCAGTGCTAACAGACAAGCAACACTGCGTGAAATAATGCAGAAATCAAAGTGGGAAGTAGGACGAACATATCCGTTTGCACATTGCGGCGAAATCTGGCAGCAGACGACCGATGCGAGTGTCTTTCTAACAGAACGACATCGCTTGAGAGCCTCTCATGGGCTCGTGACAAACCAGTTGGACAATAAAAGACTCGAAAACCGTGGTCTGGGTAGAAGAGTCCCGATTTCATATTATAAGAGCTGATGGTTGGGTTCGAGGGTGGCGCAGACCGTACCAAGCCTTGAACTCAAGTTGTCAAGAACGCGCTGTGCGAGCTGGTGGTGGCTCCATAATGCTGTTTTTACATGGAATGAACTTGGTCCTTGATGGAATTTTTATTGATGACGATTGATTTGAAGTACCGGGTGATCAAAAAGTCAGTATAAATTTGAAAACTGAATAAATCACGAGATCATGTAGATAGAGAGAGCCCAATTGACACACATGCTTAGAATGACATGGGGTTTTATTAGAACCAAAAAACTAAAAAAAGTTCAAAAAATGTCCGACAGAAGGCGTTTCATTTAATCAGAATAGCAATAATTAGCCTAACATAGTAAGACAAAGCAAAGATGATGTTCTAGGATTTTCGGTAGCCCAAATTCTGCAGTTGTGAGCGTTGACGGACCCTCGGAGCGTGAAATGAGCTTCGTCGATCCACAACACGTTACTCAACCAATCGTCATCTTCCACCATCTTTTGAAACGCCCACACCCCAAATGCCCTGCGCTTCACTACATCGCCTGGTAACAGTTCTTGATGCCGATGGGTTTTGAGCGGATAGCATTGGAGGGTACGTCTCAGTGCCAACCAAACAGTAGTGTATGGAATGCGACTGCACGAGCGCTGACTTCCCCGTGCATAGACGAACCCGCTACAGTCTACATTTCTTCCTCAACTGTCTCAGCAGCATTATGCCTTGTGCTCGGTCGGCCACTACGGGGTCTATCGTCTAAACAACGCGTGGCTTCGAACTTCGAAATGATTCTCGCCACAGCTGCATTTGTCAACGGACCTTTACCCATTCGAATCCCCTTCCTATGGCGATAGGATCGTAACGCTAAACTAGCACATTCCCCATTCTGATAATACAGCTTCACTAAAAGCGCCTTTTCAGGTAACGTCAACATGCTGCGACTGCTGGCGCATCTGATTCTCTCTCTCATTACAGCTCCTTTTATACACGATTATCATGCGCAGTCACTGACGTTTTGCTGTCCAGCGCCATCTGTCGGACATTTTGTGAACTTTTTTTTTGTTCTAATAAAACCCCATGTCATTCCAAGCATGTGTGTCAATTTTTACCTCTCTATCTACATTATTCCGTGGTTTATTAAGTTTTCAAATTTATACTGACTTTTTGATCACCCGGTACATTATGGGTTAGAGTGAATGATTTGGCCACTTATATCGCCAGACTCGAATCCCTCGGAACACCTATTGGAAATAACCGAGAGTTCAGTTAGTGCACAACTCCTGCAGCGGCAACAGTTTCGCATTTATGTACGGCTGTAGAGGCAGCATGGTTCAGTATTTCTGCAAGGAGCTTCGAGCGACATGTTGAGTCGATGCCACGTCGACTTGCTTCACTACGCCGGGCAAAAGGAGGTCCGACACGATATTAGGAGGTAGCCCACGACATGTAACCTTAGTGTATTACTCCGTAATGAGCCGCGCGGGGTGGCCGCTCGGTCTTGGGCGTCTTGCCACGGTTCGTGCGTCTCCCCTCGTCGGAGTTTCGAGTCCTCCCTCGGGCATGGGTGTGTGTGTTGTTCTTAGTATAAATTAGTCTAAGTTAGTTTAAGTAGTGTGTAAGACTTGGGACCAATGACCTTAGCCGCTTGGTCCCTTAGGAATTCACACACATGTTTCAATAGCTAGCGAAAACGTTTTCAAAGTTTCATTAAATTCCACTATTTAATTTCGGCCCAAAAACTTATCCATATTAAGCAAACAGTCAATCGCAGAACAGGTGCTGGCATTTACATTTACTAAGTATTAATACAGTGTGTCAGTTTGGAAAAAGGATTTACCACTTCCTCTGCATGACGTGGAAGGCATCCACGCACACAAAGGAAGGCAAGACCACACAGTCTATTTTGATTTATACTTTCCTTTGCCTTTAAAAGATTTAAAATCGAAAATGTCGTTTCTGGCATTGCTGTGAGAAACTAGAACAGAGTCAAGAATTTGAAGTAGAGGAATTTTGAATTGCATGTCTCTAACCCCGCCAAGGCTCTGTCTGCTCTGGTTTTGTAGTCGGATCTCCTTTCCGACATTTTTTTATTTCCATACGGAAAAATTTCCAGTTTTAGACGGAGGTTCTCGCAATATTGGTGAACATAATTTGAGGAAATCCAATTAATCTTCGCTACTGCAGTTCAGTCATTTACTCGGAATTGTGCTCTGAAGGGATTTAATTTAATTTGGATAGCTCTAAAACACATAATGAAACTAGTTTCTAACTTGAGGCAAGGAAGGTAAGGCTACTTTTCTTCAGAAATATCTCTCTGGGAGTTTGGCGAGATCATTGTCACGACATTTCATTGTGGACATGGACACCGGAACCGTGACTGTTACTTCGTCTTCTTCTGAGCAGCCTTGAGGCCGCTTCAAACAAATTTTTGAATTTTTTAATGCTATCCTGTAGCAACTCTTCTAACACACTACTAACGTATTCTAACACGCTGGTAACGTATTCTAATGCTGCAGCAAGATCGCAGTTAATACTTTGAAACTTTCTGCAAGGAGATGGAGCTGAATTTTTTTTCTGCAGTACAAGAGTGTAGAGTCTGTGAGTGACTCACATAACAATTGATGTGCTATTCGAGCAGTTTCTTTGTTAGCACATGACTTTAATTGTTGCATTTAATGACCCGCCTTATGTTTGTAAATTTAGCGAACCTCCCACATTGCGGAAAGTGCTGAGTAATTGCCAATAATAAATCTTTGACACGACTACTTTAGAAAGTTATTATTTTAACGGAACTCCTAAATAAGTTTCCGATGGATAAATAGACAGACAGTGATATTTTCCTAACGAAAGCTTGTGTAACGCGTTAATGAATCTTCACTGTCGCTGTTCCGTCGCACACCTGACACCCCCAAACGCCGATTAGCTTCAAACTGGAATGATATTCGTTCGCCGGCTCAGGCGCTATTAAGTGTACAGCAGGTAGAAAGAAAGTTTTCACGAATCATATTTAATTCTAAAACGCCTCACTCATCACAAAAAGATAGTTGCTTGCAATATCCATCGTTTAATCAGAAAAAATGGCGAAGAACCAGTTTGTGAACAATTTGCTCTCTTCTACTTTCTCGAAATATTTACATTATCTTGAATACCAGCGCTGATATATCGTGCATTCTCAGGACCGTTTTGAGGCTGCCTTTGCAAAACTGTCTAGTTTGAGCTCCGAACTACAGGAGAGAAAATTGCCATCGATTAACTAGCCGTTGTGCGGCCTTATGTTTCCTGTGGTGTGTATGCTGCATATAGCCAGTTCCTCCCAGCCACACAGGACCAAATTTTTCACACCTGTCAAAGTACGTTGCTACAGTTAGGACACTGATGCGCATTTTTGGTCCTTCACTGATGCACAACAGATTTTTCATTTCCTTCTTCCGTCTTCATAAAGCTATCACCACATTCGAAACATTTTAGATTATGCATTGTTGCATGATCCGTGAAATCCTCTAGAGCTTTGTTTGCATTTAGTGTGTGGCACTAGAAGACTGAAGTGTTGACTTCCACCTTCCATGACAGTGTCCAGTTTAAAAATGAACGAAACATTTACAAAACGTTCCTCGCGTGTGTTCTGAATATGCTAGATCAGAGTTTCTGAAAACCCACTGTTTTTGGAAACAAGGGGTTGTTAGGAAAATGCTGGGAACAAATGGTCTTCAGGTGGCATCTGTAGGGATTTCAGTAATTATTCTTTGCAGAAGTCAACAGTGTGATCGTTTTCACACATCCTTCGGTATCCTAATTACAGTTGCAAGTTGCTGTATTCATTCTAGGCGCGTCAGTCTGGAACCGCGTGACCGCTACGGTCGCAGGTTCGAATCCGGCCTCGGGCATGGATGTGTGTGATGTCCTTAGGATAGTTAGGTTTAAGTAGGTCTAAGTTCTAGGGGAGTGATGACCACAGATGTTGAGTCCCATAGTGCTCAGAGCCATTTGAACCATTTTTTTGCTATATTCACTACAACATCACTTGAGACTGAATTGATTTGGGATGTCTCGGTATCAACAGAAATTTATCTTGCACCTGGTTGAGAACATTCTTTTTTGTTTACGAAATTCAGTAGAGACAACTACTTCCCTCCCATACGGTTCATTTTCGTCAAGATCACAACACTGAACTTACTGCACTAACCAAGCTACTCACACACAGACCTCTGACACAGGCGTTCTGAGGGAGAGCACTCCTTCATCCGTGCCACTCAGAGATAAAACGATGAAGTGGAACACACAGAAACGTATCTTTCCTTGGAGGCAGGTAAAAGGAAGAGAAATATGTACACTACTGGCCATTAAAATTGCTACACCAAGAATAAATGCAGATGATAAACAGGTATTCATTGGACAAATATATCATACTAGAACTGACATGTGATTACATTTTCACGCAATTTGGATGCATAGATCCTGAGAAATCAGTACCCAGAACAGCCACCTCTGGTCGTAATAGCAGCCTGATACGCCTGGGCATTGAGTCAAACAGAGCTTGGATGGCGTGTGCAGGTACAGCTGCTGATGCAGCTTCAACACGATACCACAGTTCATCAAGAGTAGTGACTGGCGTATTGTGAAGAGATAATGGCTCGGCCACCATTGACCAGACGTTTTCAATTGGTGAGAGATCTGCAGAATGTGCTGGCCAGGGCAGCAGTCGAACATTTTCTGTATCCAGAACGGCGCGTACAGGACCTGCAACATGTGGTCGTGCATTATCCTGCTGAAATGTAGGGTTTCGCAGGGATCGAATGAAGGGTAGAGCCACGGGTCGTATCACATTTGAAATGTATCTTGCACTGTTCAAAGTGCCGTCGATGCGAACAAGAGGTGACCGAAACGTGTAACCAATGGCACTCCATACCATCACGCAGAGTGATTCGCCAGTATGGCGATGACGAATACACGCTTCCAATGTGCGTTCACCACGATGTCGCCAAACACGGATGCGACCATCATGATGCTGTAAACAGAACCTGGATTCATCCGAAAAAAAGGCCTTTTTGCCATTCGTGCACCCAGGTTCGGCGTTGAGTACTCCATCGCAGGCGCTCCTGTCTGTGATGCAGCGTCAAGGGTAACCGCAGCCATGGTCTCCGAGCTGATAGTCCATGCTGCTGCAAACGTCGTCGAACTGTTCGTGCAGATGGTTGTTGTCTAGCAAACGTCCCCAACTGTTGACCCAAGCATCGAGATGTGGCTGCACTATTCGTTACAGCCATGCAGATAAGATGCCTGTCATCTTGACTGCTAGTGATACGAGGCCGTTGGGATCCAGCACGGCGTTCCGTATTACCCTCCTGAAGTCACCGATTCCATATTCTGCTAACAGTCATTGGATCTCGACCAACGCGAGCAGCAATGTCGCGATACGATGAACCACAATCGCTATAGGGTACAGTCCGATCTTTATCGAAGGCGGAAACCTGATGGTAGGCATTTCTCCTCCTTACACGAGGCATCATAACAATGTTTCACCAGGTAACGCCGGTCAACTGCTGCTTGTGTATGAGAAATTGGTTGGAAACTTCCCTCATGTCAACACGTTGTAGGTCTCGCCACCTTGTGTGAATGCTCTGAAAAGCTAATCATTTGCATATGACAGCATCTTCTCCCTGTCGGTTAAATTTCGCGTGTGTACCACGGTATCTTCGTGGTGCAGCAATTTTAATGGCCAATAGTGTATAATTTAACTAAAAATATGCTGAGCATGTGAATCGTACCGCTCAGCTTCCTTCGATTTCCCGGACTCTGTCTGTCCTTTGTATGTTCCCTTCTGAGATGTTCTTGTTCTGGTGAAGGCGCTCACCTCGCGGCGGCAGCTCGATTTCAGCCATGGTGGCCATGAGAGGGTGTGATGGGGCAGCACGGCGGACGGAGCGATCGATGTGGGGCAGTCTCGTGGAGCGGCTCTGGCCAGACGGAAGCGGCAGCGGCAGGCAGGGCGCGACCGCCAGAACAGACAGGAGACGGCCCCATCGTTTCTCAGAACGAGAGGGGCACAGGTCTTTGAATCCGATAGCAGAGGATAACCACCTGCCCTGGTCGTTTTTCTACACTACCGGTCATTAAAATTGCTACACCACGAAGATGACGGTCTACAGACGAAATTTAACCGACAGGAAGAAGATGCTGTGATATGCAAATGATTAGCTTTTCAGAGCATTCACACAAGGCTGGCGCCGGTGGCGACACCTAAAACGTCCTAACATGAGGAAAGTTTCCAACCGATTTCTCATACACAAACAGCAGTTGATCGGCATTGCCTGGTGAAACGTTGTTGTGATGCCTCGCATAAGGAGGAGAAACGCGTGCCATCACGTTTCCGACTTTGATAAAGGTCGGATTGTAGTCTACCGGGATTGCGGTTTATCGTATCGCGACATTGCTGCTCCCGTTGGTCGAGATCAAATGACTGTTAGCAGAATATGGAATCGGTGGCTTCAGCAGGGTAATACGGAACGCCGTGCTGGATCCCAACGGCCTCGTATCACTAGCAGTCGAGATGACAGGCATCTTCTCCGCATGGCTGTAACGGACCGTCCAGCCACGTCTCGATGCCTGAGTCAACGGATGGGGACGTTTGCGAGACAACAACCATCTGCACGAACAGTTCGATGACGTTTGCAGCAGCATGGACTATCAGCTCGGAGACCACGGCTGTGGTTACACTTGACGCTACATCACAGACAGGAGCGCCTGCGATGGTGTACTCAACGACGAACCTCGGTGCACGAATGGCAAAACGTCATTTTTTCGGATGAATCCAGGTTCTGTTTACAGCATCACGATGGTTGCATCCGTGTTTGGCGACATCGCGATGAACGCACATTGGAAGCGTGTATTCGTCAGCGCCATACTGGCGTATCACCCGGCGTGATGGTATGGAGTGCCATTGGTTACACGTTTCGGTCACCTCTTGTTCGCATCGACTGCACTTTGAACAGAGGACGTTGCACTTCAGATGTGTTACGACCCGTGGCTCTACCCTTCATTCGATCCCTGCGAAACCCTATATTTCAGCAGGATAATGCACGACCGCATGTTACAGGTCCTGTACGGGCCTTTCTGGATACAGAAAATGTTCGACTGCTTCCCTGGCCAGCACATTCTCCAGATCTCTCACCAATTGAAAACGTCTGGTCAATGGTGGCCGAGCAGTTGGCTCGTCACAATACGCCAGTCACTACTCTTGATGAACTATGGTATCGTGTTGAAGCTGCATGGGCACGTGTACCTGTACACGCCATCCAAGCTGTGTTTGAGTCAGTGCCGAGGCATATCAATGCCGTTATTACGGCCAGAGGTGGTTGTTCTGGGTACTGATTTCTCAGAATCTATGCACCAAAACTGCGTGAAAATGTAATCACTTGTCAGTTCTAGTATAATATATTTGTCCAATGAATACCCGTTTATCATCTGCATTTCTTTTTGGTGTAGCAATTTTAATGACCAGTAGTGTACTATTAAGTGACCTTCTTTAACCTTTGTTACCTGGTGGAGTGGTTGTAGTACTGTGATACTGGACACCAATTTTGATCTTACGTACTAACTCTGGCTGATAGGTTAGCTGTTTGCTTACGTGAATGCCTGAGCCTGGGCTGTTTCACCTTGCTAGCGTTATGTTTGTCCAGTTAATCTGAAGGCCCAGCCGGTGGACTATCCTGCATACTTCCCGACGTCTTGGTAGTAGTGGGTGTTGATGACTAACTCCACCCGAGTACTGTGCAAGTTGCTGCCTCCTCCACGTCTTCCTAAGTTGGGCGGCTATTTGGTTTAACCTTTGCATCTGTCGGCCAGCACTTAACTTTTTCGGAGTCTTCGATTCATCTCTCTGGTGTTTTGGTGCGATACGGCCATGAAGAGTTGCGGACCTTGGTTTCTTCCCGTTGCCTTCTGAAACCCTGGCAGCTCGGCGTTTTCATATTGAATGTGATTTTACAGAGGCACTGTGCTACATATCCTCCGTGTGTGTTTATTGGAGCCACTTCTGGACTAGTGGTATGGAAGCGACCGTTAACAGACGCCTCAGTTCTTTCTCGTTTTGCCGACGTGAGGGCCACGCCTCGCAGAGAACGACGCCGGTCTGACGGGGTGGGAGGACGCGCGCACCTTCCACAACCGAGGGACGGAGACTCGGCAGATGGTTAGTGAAGCAAAAGTTGTGTAAAGCGTTTACACATAACTGGAAACCTGCCTTGAGGGTGTATTTTGGCCGGGGGCACTTAAGTGTATTTTTACTTTCTTAAATGATTAATGCTTTAAGAGTTTTCTTTTTGTTTCTTACCCGAAATAAATTGTAAGAGTGGAATCAAGTAGACTTTAATATCTTAAAAGCAGTCATACGTAATTCGAAACTTATCTTGAAAATATATGTTGGTGGTGCCGCTTAAATGATTATTTTTCTTAATTGGTTAAAACAATTTTTCAAAAAAAATGTTACTTTTAACTGACAGAAAAGTGTAAGTTTTGATGGTTTATATTTCTCTTAATTATTGGGTTCAAAAATGGCTCTGAGCACTATGGGACTTAACTTCTGAGGTCATCAGTCCCCTATAATGTAGAACTACTTAAACCTAACTAACCTAAGGACGTCACACACACCCATGCCCGAGGCAGGATTCGAACCTGCGATCGTATCGGGCGCGCGGTTCCAGACTGTAGCGCCTAGAACCGTTCGACAACCCCGGCCGGCTGCGGGTTAAACTACGTGTTTTTTTTTCTTCAATTTATTAAAACACTGGGGAATTTTTATGTAATTGGAATATCTTGCTTCCTTTTTAATAATTTCCACAACGAAATTCTGTCTCGAAATCTCGCAGAAATCCCAAAGAGATTCTGGTCATACATGAAGCACACCAGTGGCAAGACGCAATCAATACCTTCACTGCGCGATAACAACGGTGAAGTCACTGATGACAGTGCCACTAAAGCAGAGTTATGAAACACGCTTTTCCGAAACTCCTTCACCAAAGAAGACGAAGTAAATATTCCAGAATTCCAAACAAGAACAACTGCCAAGATGAGAAACATGGAAGTAGATATCCTCGGTGTAGCGAAGCAGCTTAAATCACTTAATAAAGGCAAGGCCTCCGGTCCAGATTTTATACCAGTCAGGTTCCTCTCAGAGTATGCTGATAAAATAGCTCCATATTTAGCAATTATGTACAACCACCCGCTCACAGAAAGATCCATACCTAAAGACTGCAAAATTGCTCAAGCCACACCAATACCCAAGAAGGGAAGTACAAGTAATCCACTGAATTACACACCTATATCACTAACGTCGATTTGCAGTAGGGTTTTGGAACATATACTGCATTCGTACATTATGAAGTATCTCGAAGAAAACGATTTATTGACACATAGTCAGCACGGTTTCAGAAAATATCGTTCTTGTGAAACACAACTAGCTCTTTATGCTCATGAAGTAATAAGTGATATCGACAGAGGATGTCAAATTGATTCCATATTTTTAGATTTCCAGAAGGCTTTCCATACCGTTCCTCACAAGCGTCTTCTAACCAAAATGCGTGCCTACGGAGTATCGCCTCAGTTGTGCGACTGGATTAGTGATTTCCTGTCAGAAAGTTCACAGGTCGCAGTAATAGACGGAAAGTCATCGAGTGAAACAGCAGAAATATACGGCGTTCCCCAAGGAAGTGTCATAGGCCCTCTATTGTTCCTGATCTGTATTAACGACGTAGGAGACAATCTGAGCAGCCGTCTTAGATGGTTTGCAGATGATGCTGTCATTTACCGTCTTGTAAAGTCATCAGATGATCAAAAGGACTTGAAAAATGTTTTAGATAAGATACCTGTATGGTGCGAAAAGTGGCAATTGACCCTGAATAAGGAAAAGTGTGAAGTTATTCACATAAGTACTAAAACAGCTAAATTTCGATTACGCGATAAGTCACACAAATCTAAAGGCTGTAAATTCAACTAAATACTTAGCGATTACAATTCCAAATAACCTGAATTTGAACGATCACATAGATAATATTGTGGGTAGAGCAAACCAAAGACTGCGATTCATTGGCAGAACACTTAGAAGGTGCAACAGGTCTACTAAAGAGACTGCTCACACCACGCTTGTCCGCCCTATTCTGAGGCATTGCTGTGCGGTGTGGGATCCGCATCAGATGGGACTGACGGATGACATCGAAAAAGTACAAAGAAGGGTAGCTCGTTTTGTAATATCGCGAAATAAGGGAGATAGGGTAACAGACATGATACGTGAATTGGAGTGGTAATCATTAAAACAAAGGCGTTTTTCGTTGCGACGGGATCTTTTCACGAAATCTCAATCACCAGTTTTTTCCTCCGATTGCGAAAACATTCTGTTGGCGCCCACCTACATAGGGAGAAATGATCATCATGATAAAATAAGAGAAATCAGGGCTCGCACAGAAAATTTTAAGTGCTCGTTTTTCCAGTGTGCCGTTCGAGAGTGAAATGGTAGCGAGACAGCTTGAAGGTGGTTCATTGAATCCTCTGCCAGGCACTTTATTGTGAACAGCAGAGTAATCAAATAGATGTAGATGTAGAAATAAAGCGTGTAAATTAATGGCTGAAAGATGTTTTCCCTCAACCTTGCCTAGCCATTCCACATTCACTTGGCTTTGTTTCTAATAGTTTTATTGCGTTTTGTTTGGCCATGTGAGCTTGAATACGAATTTGCCTCCGGAAGGGTACATTGCAAATGCGATGGCACAACATGGTCAGTACTTTAACATATGTCATAGTAGGTTCAATCTTTGTATAATACTCAGTTACTATGCTTTAGATTTCTATATCATCGCCGGATTGTATCAAGCCCTGGTGGCTATTGTGCATCATCATTGTTTGAAGGGTCTTTGCCCTAAAATACCATCGTGACTTCCACGTAAAAAGTGTTAACTAATATTCGATCGAACGTCTTTAAATTAGATTTGCAAGTTCGACTTGTGAACAATAACATACTTAAATGACACGACGAGACGAACTATCGGTCGCTTTGCCTTCAAACAATGTGAACGCAATTTCACGATGCATACATCTGTAAAATATGAATTCATTAACAAATTCAATATTTTGGCATCTAAATGTTCTCTGCAATGACTCGCAGACACCTGATATTTAAGAACGAAAGCATCATTTTTTCATAATCGTACGTAACAAGAGATTCCGCAACATTTCCGCTTACTACGTCCACAGTAAAAACAGAAGTAAGTTAAAAGAAGAGGAAGGGCTCACTTCCTTACAAAATCTTTTGGTTCTGTAAGAAAAAATGATCTATTCTTTTCGAAAGAAATCTGTTTTACCTTTTGTATGCATAGTCTCTGAATCTTCTTTAACATTTGCTAATTAGTTCTTCACATAAAGCTTTTTTGTAAGATACGTTTTAACAGGTCTACCATCGACAGATATGTGTGTGACGTAGCGATATGCATTGCCTTCTGGGAAGGTATAAGTTTTGTCTTACTTTCACAGAGCCCTACAGAACGCATGAACCCTTGTGGTAAAACTGCCGTTTGTCGAGTCTGTTTTCGCACATTGCAGGTTGAGTCACGCTCGTGTACGCATTCGAGATCGTTTGGAACCACACGCCCACCTGTGAATTAATGAAGTCAAAACATTTTGTCGGTAGATACTAAATTACAGAGCACAGTCTGAGTTGCGTAATGTTTTCCGTTTTGAAAGAGTAATTATTGCCTTCAACGTTTTTCATTATCATTTCCATTAATTTCATTAATTGAGGGGGTGAATACATCATGTATGTGACGTATGAATATTGAAATCGATTAATAATTTATAATGAATGGGCGTGGCAATCACATTGTGTATACATGTTGTGTTTTAGGAACATGGCATGAAATGCTTCTTAGTCTAAAGTAGCCTTTTCAAGGATACTTGAAACAAAATCTTTCCTTCTGTCTTTGTAAAACAGGTGAGAATGGAGCTGTTACGACCTTGTTTACTTGTAGAAAAATAAAGAGTCTGAGAAACAATTAAACGAAATGCAGATTTGGGGATTGGTCAAGCAGAGAAATTAATGTGCTCTCCACGAAAAGCTAGGAAGCTGACTGGATAAATTATATTCCTGATAGTCAGAGAGGAGAGTGTTCTCTTTGCTCTCGAAGTAGGAGGGACTTGCACTAACTCGTCTTAAGCAGCGAGATGGAGCTTGAGTTGCGTGAGGACCTGTTGTTCGGTGTTCTATGAATTTTTTAAAATTACTGTAACTTGCTTTTTGCTCAGATGGTTAATGGTTTGAAAACTCATGAGATTTGTTGCAAATGGTGTTTCTGGAAGTTTCGTTATGTTTAGAGGGAACTGTGACTTTCCTCCATTGGGCTAAAGGATTTAGCGTAGTTAGTTATGAAGTCATATTTCAGAAACGCCAGATTGTTCAAAGTTGGCGAACTGTGTAGTATTGTGCGAGCTTACTAAACTGGTAACCAATTTGTGAATTTTTGGACATCGCAACTGTTTATGGGCTGGTAAAATTTGCGTTTCTGTGGACAGTAGTTCACGTGATCGATAGCAGAGAGACAATGTATTATGTGATTGAATGGAACAGTCCAGTCTCTGTGCAAACATATCGTTTTAGGTCAGGAACACTGTGCTAGTCGGTAGCAAAAAATGTATAGCTAAAGTTGGAATATTATACTGTTTTTTTTTTTTAGCCAAGAACTTGTTTTATTTATTAGCTTCGGGCAGTTCTGATTGAATGAACCCACTTTTAAGATGAAATTTAATTTTTTAATTGTTATAATTTAATACATACCAGAAAAAAGATATTTTGAATATTTTTAGTCACTCGAATTTTAGAAGATTCTGCAGCTAATTATAGCGTAAATTTTAAAACAGATATTTATCATAAACCGTTTATCATAAAAGTTTAATAGAATCATTGCTGGTAGTTATTGTTGTTATTGCGTGTGTTGTGTGCGTGACGCATGGCATCGCTCATCGCCTGTCAACTCCGTATGATTTGGGTTGAATTCAGTCTATTTGGTCTCCTGCGACTGAAACTGACAACATTTAATTGGTTAAATTTCATATTGAATTATTCTGTTAAAAAGTGCTCCTTTTTGCTACGATTTTGTTTGCGTCAAATTATCCTTGGACAAGATACGATGAGAGTAACCTGTACTAACAATCCAATTTGAGAAATACCAATTAATATTATAAAGAAATACATTTTAGCCGGCATGTATTACTTCATTTCAGATTACATAACACAAGTCAAGATGTGGAGCCATGAAAATATATGTGGAAATTTAAAAAGAAAGCTGCAAAAAGTCAAATTACAAAAAGTAGCTACAAAATTGTTGAAATGTGATGAAAAAGATGTGTTACAATAAGTTCAGCCTCGTGTTACGCCAGAACGTCCAACATCCGCAGATAGCCAACCTTCGTGCTCTGTTGTTCAGTCGGTTTGAGAGAAGAAATATGTAAAACAAATCACACAAGAGAAAGACACTTTGGGTTCTGAACAGCTAACTGAAGCAGAGGAAACAAAAACCGACATAAATTCTCTTACTGCATGTCAAGGAAGTAATGAAAAATGTGCTGCTCTTGATCTTGGCATAAATACTAATGACAGCTACATTTTTATTTTGGACCATATTCGTACTTTCCCATCTGTAATGAGTACCCGTGAAAAACTGCGACAGAAAATAGTATGTTTTCTGTTACGCAAACGTTAACTAAAAAGCGAGTGTGGGGGGAGGACGTCTCTCATCCTGTGTCCAGGGACCGTAATAGAATGTTGAGGTCATGCTTTTAAGTTATGCTCCAGAACAACTTATGCTACCTTTATTTTCAAAAGATTTTCAATTGTAAGGCATTTCCAGGGGCAGATGTGGACTCTGACCACAATTTATTGATTATGAGCTGTAGATTAACTGAAGAAATTGGAAAAAGTAGGAAATTATATAGATGGAACCTGGATAAGTTGAAAGAAAAAGAGATTGTTCAAAGCTTCAGATGAACCATCAGGCCATGGTTGACTAGAACGGAGGAAAGCAATACAATAGAAGACGAATAGGTAGCTTTAAGAGGTGAAATAGTAACAAATAGATAAAAAGACGAGGCCTAGTATTAATCCTTGGATAACACAAGACATGTTGAATTTAAATGATGACAGGCAAAAATTTAAAAACGCAGCAAATGAAGCAGGCGGAAGGGAACAAACACGTTTAAACATTGAGATTGACACGAATTGCAAAATAGCTAAACAAGAATGGCTAGATGACAAGTGTAAATATTTAGAAGCACATTTCAGTTGGGAGAAGTATGGAAACCACCTGTAGGAAATTTAAAGAGGCCTTTGGAGAAAATAGAAGCAACTGTATGAATATCGAGGGCTCAGAGGGTAAACCAGTCCCAAGCAAAGAAGGGAAAATTGAAAGGTGGAAGGATTATACAGAGAGTAAGTAGAAGAGAGACGAACAACAAAGCAATATTATAGAAAAGGAAGTGGACGTAGATGAATATCATACCGGAAATATTATATTCCGAGAAGAATTTGATAGAGCTCTAAAAGATTTAAGTCGAAACAAGGCGTCGGGAGTAGGCGACATTTCGTTAGAACTATTGATTACCGAACTATCAGTTTAATAAGTCCTGATTGCAAACCTCTGGGAAGGTCAGTGTGGAATCCGGAGAAATGTAAGAACACACGAGGCAATAATGACCCTTCGACTTATCTTAGCAGATGGGTTAAGGAAAGACAAACTTAAGTTTATAGCATTTGTATACCTAAAGGAAGCTTTTGACAGTGTTGACAGGAATATTCTCTTTGAAATTCTGAAAGTAGCAGGGATAAAATAGAGGGAACGAAAGGCTATTTACAATTTGTACAGAAACCAAACGGCAGCAGTAATAGTCAAGGGTTATGAAATGGAAGCAGCGGTTGTGAAGAGAGTGAGACAGGGTTGTAGCCCTTGCGCAATGTTATTCAACATGTAAGTTAACAAGCCGTAAAGGAAACCGAAGCAAAATTTGGTGTAGGAATGCAAGTTCAGGTAGAAGAAGTAAAAACTTTGAGTTTTGCCGACGACATTGTACATCTGTCAGAGACCGCAAAGAACTTGGAAGAGCACTTGAACGGAATGGACGGTGTCTTTGAGAGGAGCATATAAGATGAACGTCAACAAAAGCAAAACAATGATAACAGAATGCAGCCGAATTAAATCAGATGATGCTTATGGAATCAGATTAAGAAACGAGACACTCAAAGGAGTAAATGGGTTTTGATATTTGGGCAGCAAAATAAGTGGTGACGGCCGAAGTAAATGGGATATAAAATGTAGAATGGCAATGGCAGGTAAGCATTTCTGAAGAACAGATATCTGTTAGCAAGGGTACTGTTTTATTTGTCAGGAAGTCCTTCCTGAAGATATTTGTCTGGAAGTGTAGCCATGTATGGAAGTGAACCGTGGACGATACACAGTTTAGATAAAAAGAGAACAGAAACTTTCAAAATGTGATACTACACAGGAAAGCTGACGATTAGATGGGTCGATCATGTGACTAATAAGGAAGTACTGAATAGAACTGATGAGACAAGAATATGACCAAAGCAAGGGACTGGCCGATAGGACACATTCTGAGACATCAAGGTTCAAATGGTTCAAATGGCTCTGAGCATTGTGGGACTTAACTTCTGAGGTCATCAGTCCCCTAGAACTTAGAACTACTTAAACCTAACTAACCTAATGACATCACACACATCCATGCCCAAGGCAGGATACGAACCTGCGACCGTAGCGGTCGCGCGGTCCCAGACTGTAGCGCCTAGAACCGCTCGGCCACACCGGCCGGCAGACATCAAGGGATCACCAATTCACTCACAGTATTGGATGGAAGTTTGGGGGGCAAAAATTGTAGAGGGTGACCAAGGGCTGAAATACAGTAAGAAGATTCAGAAAATGTAGGTTGCGGTAGTTACTCGGAGAAGAAGAGTCTCGCACAGGATAGAGTAGCATAGAGAGCTGCATCAAACCAGTCTTTGGACTGAAGACCACCACGACAACAACAACAACAACATTTTCAAAAGGTTTTCTTGGTTGAACTACACTATATGTAAAGGCATGGTTCTAAGGAACTCACTAACGTGAGAAAATTTCGGAAAATGAATGACCTCACGTCGCTGCATGTTTAATAAGGAACATAGGGTATTAGACATTTAGGTCAATAGGGAGCTAGTGCAGCCATCGTCAGATAGACACTGCGCCCGCCTCTTTCCATTAGGTATACGTTATGAGCTGTGCCAAATACTGTGAATGAGAGAACACGGAGGATCGAGAGTTTAAATGGTCTGATTCCGACTGCATGGCAATGCAAATGCCTGCACTAATGGTAATTCTACAGGGGAGTGAAAAAAATACGGAAAAACAGCGAGACATGCATGCTTGAACACAAATGCAGATTCTAGCAAAGCCTGCAGATTGTGCTGTTGTACCTGACCAGGTACGACACCTGTGCAGTGTCCTTGATACGATTCAAATGTCAGCAGTGGTCAAAACAGTGTTCTGTGTAGTTGTGAGTGCGTTAAGGTGTGTCGGAATTTAGTGCATTCGAACGTGGGCAGATTATTGGCCCTCTTATGGTGGCTGCTTCCATAACCAAGTAGTTGAAACGTTTGCTGTTTTGAGAGCCACAGTATTGAAGTTTTACACCAGATACAAGGAAACATCATGTGCTAAGTCACGTCGCGGACGAAAATGTTTGTTGAGAGATCGTGACAGACGGTCATTGAAGAGGATTGTGACGAAAAATAAGACGACGACAGCTGCAAAATTCACTGCAGAACCGAACGCCCTCTTCGCAACAGAACAACAGGAAGAGAGCTCAGTGAGGTGGGAATTTCAAGGCGAGCTGGGATTCAAAGACCACTCATCAGTGATGCAAACACTTGTAACATGAAAGCGTGGTGCTGATGGCCTAAGACCTGGACTATGGAGGAATGGAAGAATATCAGTCGCTCGGATGATTCTTGTTTCACACCGTTTCCAACTTCTGGCCGAGTTTACGTCGCTAGAGTGGAAAATGGCAGTGATTTGGTGATGATTTGACGTAATTGTGCCATTCCTTAGGCCCATGTTTATTCTGCAAGATAGCTTTACTGCCAGGGGTTATGTGACCATTTTCGTTGTTCAGGTTGCAATGCTTGTTCAAAAATGGTGATTTTGTGTTCCCAGGAGACAGGGCCTGTGTTCAAGCACCTTGCATAATCCAGGATTGATTTTGTGAGTACGAGGATGAATTGTCGTATCACACCTACCCATCACAGTCATCAGATCTCAACATTATTGAAACTCTGAGGTCTACGACAACAGGATGAGCTATATCCACCTCCATCGTCGTTAGCTGATCTTACCACTATTTTATATGGAGAATGGTGTAAGGTCCCCTCGAAAACCATACAAGACCCGCATTTATCCAGTACTCGACGAATAGTTATGGCAATATATTGTGTTTTTGGTATCTCCATATTTTGTCCAAACCCTGCAGCTTTTACTTAGAATATTTGGGGGGGGGGGGTTGTGTTTAGAGCCCCAAAATCTCCTTCCCCCTTTCGTTTTACTATTTTGATAGCAAAATAGCTCATGGTTGTCAGAGCAGAGAGATTATAATATGCAGAATGCCAATTGCAAGAAGTGCGTTTCTGAAAAAGAGAAATATAGCAACATGTAATTTTAATTTAAGTGTTAGGCAGTCTTCTCTGATAGTATTTGTATGGACTGTAGTCTTAAACGGAAGTCTGCTGTGAACGAACTGCAAATATTAAATACAGGGTGTTACAAAAAGGTACAGCCAAACTTTCAGAAAACATTCCTCACACACAAATAAAGAAAAGATGTTATGTGGACATGTGTCCGGAAACGCTTAATTTCCATGTTAGAGCTCATTTTAGTTTCGTCAGTATGTACTGTACTTCCTCGATTCACCGCCAGTTGACACAATTGAAGGAAGGTAATGTTGACTTCGGTGCTTGTGTTGACATGCGACTCATTTCTCTATAGTACTAACATCAAGCACATCAGTACGTAGCATCAACAGGTTAGTGTTCATCACGAACGTGGTTTTGCAGTGAGTGCAATGTTTACAAATGCGGAGTTGGCAGATGTCCAATTGATGTATGGATAAGCACGGGGCAATAGCCGTGGCGCGGTACGTTTGTATCGAGACAGATTTCCAGAACGAAGGTGTCCCGACAGGAAGACGTTCGAAGTAATTGATCGGCGTCTGAGGGAGCACGGAACATTCCAGCCTACGACTCGCGACTGGGGAAGACCTAGAACAACGAGGACACCTGCAATGGACGAGGCAGTTGACGATAACCCTAACGTCAGCGTCAGAGAAGTTGCTGCTGTACAAGGTAACGTTGACCACGTCACTGTATGGAGAGTGCTATTGGAGAACCAGTTGTTTCCGTACCATGTACAGCGTGTGCAGGCACTATCAGCAGCTGATTGGCCTCCACGGGTACACTTCTGCGAATGGTTTATCCAACAATGTGTCAATCCTCATTTCAGTGCAAATGTTCTCTTTACGGATGAGACTTCATTCCCATGTGATCAAATTGTAAATTTTCACAATCAACATGTGTGGGCTGACGAGAATCCGCACGCAATTGTGCAATCACGTCATCATCACAGATTTTCTGTGAACGTTTGGGCAGGCATTGTTGGTGATGTCTTGATTGGGCCCCATGTTCTTCCACCTACGCTCAGTGGAGTACGTTATCATGATTTCATACGGTATACCCTACCTGTGCTGCTAGAACATGTGCCTTTACAAGTACGACACAACATGTGGTTCATGCACGATGGAGCTCATGCACATTTCAGTCGAAGTGTTCCTACGCTTCTCAACAACAGATTCGGTGACCGATGGATTTGTAGAGGCGGACCAATTCCATGGCCTCCACGCTCTCCTGACCTCAACCCTCTTGACTTTCATTTATGGGAGCATTTGAAAGCTCTTGTCTACGCAACCCCGGTACCAAATGTAGAGACTCTTCGTCCTCGTATTGTGGACGGCTGTGATACAATACGCCATTCTCCAGGGCTGCATCAGCGGATCAGGGATTCCATGCGACGGAGTGTGGATGCGTGTATCCTCGCTAACGGAGGACATTTTGAACATTTCCTGCAACAAAGTGTTTGAAATCACGCTGGTACGTTCTGTTGCTGTGTGTTCCCATCCCATGATTAATGTGATTTGAAGAGAAGTAATAAAATGAGCTCTAACATGGAAAGTAAGCGTTTCCGGACACATGTCCACATAACACATTTTCTTTCTTTGTGTGTGAGGAATGTTTCCTGAAAGTTTGGCCGTACCTTTTTGTAACACCCTGTATAAATAGAAGCTTTTGAGTTGTAGTGCTACACAAGAATGTTGCAGAATCGGTAGATAGAATGGGTATCTCAGGAAGAGATACTGAAACGAATAGTTGAGAAAATAACTTCATGCCACAACTTGACTTCAAGAAGGACCAGTTTGTTGATAGGACACAACCTGGATCATCAAGAAGTCGTTAATTTGGTAATGTTTGCCGCGCGAGATAGTCGCGTGGTATGAGGCGTCTTGTTACAGTTCCTGCGGCCCCCTCCGTCGTTGGTCCGAGTCCTCCCTCTGGCATGAGTGTGTGTGTTGTCCTTAGCTTTAAGTTACAGTAAGTAGCGTGTGCGGCTAGGGACCGATGACCTCAGCAGTTTGGTCCCATAGAACTTACCACAAATTTGGTAATATTGGGAAGTGAGGGTTGGGAAGGGGAGCGGTGAGGGTAAATTTTAGATTGATATCAAAGACTTGACTGCAGCAAGCAGTGCCCTAGTTATGCAGGGACCAAGAGACTTGTGGGAGATAGACTGGCATGGAAAACTCCTTGAAACCACCATTTCAACTGAGAGGCACAACGACATACTGCTAATAAGCGTGAATGGTCTACTATGACGTTGTCCGTCCGAAGAGCCTCGGAAGATCCGATGGCACCGACCGACAAACGTGTCATCCTCAGCCGATAGACTCAGTGGATGCGGAAGTGCACGTGGTCAGCGCCGCTCCCCCTGCCGCTCGCAGTGTTCCTGACCAGCACCGCTACTTCTCAACCAAGCAGCTCCTCGACTGACCTCACCAAGAGCTGAGAGCATCTCGCTTGCCAACAGCGCTCGGCAGTCCCGGATCACGCCCATCCAAGTGCTAGCCAAGCCCGACAGCGCTTAACTTCGGCGATTTGAAGGGAGCTTGTGTCACTGCTGGGGTAAGGTCATTGGCCTACTACGAAGTTAATATGTACATATTTAACCAGGTGCAAATTCGATGATGGGTAGATCTAGTTTCGTAGAGTTGTAATACAAACAGTTTCTGTCATTAAATATATTTTAATCGTCACTGATCCTCGTAACAAGCCATTCAAAAACTGTAATATATACCACAGGATGCTATTTCATTTCGCATTCTGTAATGTTAGTCATTTCGGAACAAGAACTGTCTGAAAATGGTTATTAATGGTTTCTTTTACAGCACGTTGTATGTTTCTTCGTCTGTCCTACTACAAACATCAGTACAGTATAAACTGTTCATAGCAGCTGTCTAAAGCCTATGGATTGCTATAAATATGTGACGGAAGAACTGCTCTCACGTTCAGGACTTTTGTTAAAGGTTTCACTATGGAGAGCATTACATTATATCCTGACGTGGCATAGATATATGTACATATACAGTGGTATTGCGTACACGAGGTACAAAGGGGCAGTGCATTGGTGGAGCTTTCAGTGCTACTCAGGTGATTAATGAGAAAAGGTTTCCGATGTCATTATGGCTGCACGACGGGATTCGAAGTTGGAGCAAGATGCGTAAGACGACCTTCACTTAACGACAGATCTGTCAGTGCTAACAGACAAGCAACACTGCGATAAATAACCGCAAAAAAATCAATGTGGGAGTAAGAGGGACGTTCCTTTAGGGCAGTGCGGCGAAATCTGGTGTTAATGGCCTATGGCAGCAGACGACCGACACGAGTGCCTTTGCAAACAGCACGACATCGTCTGTAGCGCCTCTACTGAACTCATGACCACCTCAGTTGGACACTAGACGTCTAAAAAATCATGTCCTGGTCAAATGAGTCCCGATTTTAACAGCTGATCGTATGGTTCGAGTGTGACGCAGACACGACGAAACCATGGACCCTGGTTGTCAGCAAGGTACCCTAGGTATGAACTGTGTTTGCATGGAATGGACTCGGTCCTCTGGCCCAACAAAACCCATCATTGAACGAAAATGGGTATGTTCGGCGACCTCGACACCATTTGCGGGCATTGATGCACTTCATTTTCCAAAAGAGCGATAAAATGTTTGTGGATGACAATGCGCCATATCCCTAGGCCATTGTTGGTCGCCATTGGTCTGAAGAACATTCTGGACAATTCGAGTGACGTCAGTCCCATCAAACATTTAAGGGACATAATCGAGAGATTAATTCTTGGATAAAACTCTGGACTTGCAACACTTTCACCGTCATGGATGGCTGTACAGGCAGCATAGCTCAATACTTCTGCAGGGAACTTACAACCACTTGTTGAGTCCATTGGACATCGAACTGCTGCACCACAGGGGCCAAAAGGATCTCCGAACAATAGCAGGAGGTACCTCATGACTTTTGTCACCTCAATATACAATGCAGGCTCTTTGGACCATGAAATATTACGCATGTTTGGTTATTTCTTTCTTCAGAGGAAGCGGTGTTCACATAAATAAAGGATGTATGACTTTCAAGGTTAGTAGTAGTCTTACTGATTACTTACTTTCACCTTGTTGGATAAACGTAATTAATATGCCAATATTCTGTTTCTTTTGTGATGTTTGATGTCACTTGCATTCGTGTAACACCTGGAAGACACGCCCAGGGTACCCCATTTTGAACGACTACCCATTTTATTTCGTGTTCTGCTATGTTAGCTGTAATTCCTTGTGTTTGTTTTTTCTTTTAGACGTAAGTTCTTTCTTGTAAATTAGACCTTCTTCTTGCTGGATGTCGCTCCTGCCCTACGCTGGAATGTCGCATACACATTTAAATCACGGGCTGAAGTGAGTTTATATTGCTGTGGAAGCGATGTGATTCTAGTCTCTTCTCGGCAATCAAGTTCCTTTTTGTTAACCCTAGCAGTACCAACACAATTTTCATAACGTACACTACCAGAGGGGAGCGGGAATGGGATACTTTATGCCCAATACAAGAAATTTAAAAAGGCAAATTTCGGTAAATAATGTTAGCTTTCGTTAATAACATATTGTTTGAATAAGTAGTCATGTATAAATATTGTCCAGAGTCTGGAAACATCTTTCAGCACAATCTTAGAAAAACCAACCCATTTTCCGAAGTGTGTACAATGGGGGGACGTATACTTTAAGACCACCGAAAAAAATTTTAAATACACAAATTTAATTCATTATCGTAGACTTCCTCCTCCCATGAACCACGTACCTTGCCGTTGGTGAGGAGACTTGCATGCCTCAGTGATACAGATAGTCGTACCGTAGGTGCAAAAACGGAAGGGTATCTGTTGAGAGATCAAACAAACGTGTGGTTCCTCAAGAGGGGCAGCAGACTTTTCAGTAGTTGCAGGGGCAACAGTCTAGATGATTCGCCTTGTAACATTAACCAAAACGGCCTTGCTGTGTTGGTACTGCGAACGGCTGAAAGCAAGGGGAAACTACCGCCGTAATCTTTATCGAGGGCATTCAGCTTTACCGTATGGCTAATTGATGATGGTGTCCTCTTGGGTAAAATATTCCGAGGTAAAACTCTGGATTCCGGGTGAGACTACTCAGGAGGACGTCGGTATCAGGAAAAAGAAAACTGACGTTCTACGGATAGGAGAGTGGAATGTCAGATCCCTTAATCGGGTAGGTAGGTCAGAAAATTTAAAAAGGGAAATGAACGGCCTAAAGCTAGATGTAGTGGGAATTAGTGAAGTTCGGTGGCAAGAGCAACAAGACTTCTGGTTAGGTGAATACAGGGTTACAATTACAAAATCAAATAGGGGTAATGCAGGAGTAGGTTTAATAATCAATAAAAAAAATAGGAACGCAGATAAGCTACTACGAATAGCATAGCGAACGCATAATTGTAGCAAAGATAGACACGAATCCCTCGCCTACCATAGTGTTACAAGTTTATATGCCAAACAGCTCCGCAGATGACGAAGAAACTGAAGAAATGTGTAATGAGATAAAAGAAATTATTCATATAGTGAATTATTCATATAGTAAATTTAATAGTCATGGGGGATTGGAATTCAATAGTACGAAAAGGAAGAGAAGGAAAAGTAGTAGCTGAATATGGAATAGGGGTAAGGAATGAAAGAGGAAGCCGCCTGGCAGGATTTTGAACAGAGCAAAGCTTAATCACAACCAACACTTGGTCTAAGAATCATGAAAGAAGGTTGTATACGTGGAAGAGTCCTGGAGACACTGGAAAGTTTCAGACAGATTATATAATGGTAAGAAAGAGATTTAGGAACCAGGTTTTAAATTGTAAGACATTTCCAGAGGCAGATGTGGACTCTGTCCACAATTTGTTGTTTATGAACTGTGGATTAAAACTGAAGAAACTGCAAAAAGGAGGGAATTTAAGGAGATGGGACCTGGATAAAATGACAGAACCAGAGGTTGCAGAGAGTTTCAGGGAGAGCATTATGGAACGATTCATAAGAATGGGGGAAAGTATTACGATAGATGAAGAATGGGTAGCTTTGAGAGATGAAATAGTAAAGGTAGCAGAGGATCAAGTAGGTAAAACACGAGGGCTAGTAGAAATCCTTGGGTAACAGAAGAAATATCGAATTTAATTGATGGCAGGAAAAAATATGAAAATGCTGTAAATGAAGCATGCAAAAAGGAATACAGACATGTTAATAATGAGATCGATAGGAAGCGTAAAATGGCTAAGCGGGGATGGCTACAGGACAAATGTATTCGATGTAGAAGCATATATCGCTAGGGGTAACATAGATACTGCCTACAGGAAAATTAAAGAGACCTTTGGAGAGAAGATAACGACTTGTATGAATATCGAGAGCTCAGATGGGAAACCAGCTCTAAGCAAAGAAGGGAAGGCAGAAAGGTGGATGGAGTATATAGAGGGTCAATACAAGACGATGTAGTTGACGGCAATATTATGGAAATAGAAGATGACGTAGATGAATATGAAAAGGGAGATATGATACTGCGTAAAGAGTTTGACTGAGCACTGAAAGACCTAAGTCGAAACAAGGTCCCGGGAGTAGACAACATTCCATTAGAACTACAGATAGCCTTGGGAGAGCCAGCCCTGACAAAACTCTACCATCTGATGAGCAAAATGTATGACACAGGCTAAATACCCTCAGACTTCAACAAAATTATAATAATTCCAATCCCAAAGAAAGCAGGTGTTGACAGATGTGAATATTGCCGAACTATTAGTTTAATAAGTCATGGCTGCAAAATACTAAAGCGAATTTTTTACAGATGAATGGAAAAACTGGTAGAAGCCGACCTCGGGGAAGATCAATTTGGATTACGTAGAAATATTGGAGCACGTGAGGCAATACTGACCCTACGACTTATCTTAGAAGATAGATTAAGGAAAGGAAAACCTAAGTTTCTAGCATTTATAGACTTAGAAAAAACATTTGACAATGTTGACTGCAATACTCTCAAATTCTGAAGGTGGCAGATGCAAAATACAGGGAACGAAAGGCTATTTACAATTTGTACAGAAACCAGGTGTCAGTTATAAGAATCGAGGGGCACGAAAGGGAAGCAGTGGTTGAGAAGGAAGTGAGAAAGGTTTGTCGCCTATCTCCGACGTTATTTAGTCGGTATATTGAGCTTGCAGTAAAGGAAATAAAGAGAAATTCGGAACAGGAACTAAAATCCATGGAGAAGAAATAAGAAGATTGAGTTTTACTGAGGACACTGCAGTTTTGTCAAAAATGGTTCAAATGGCTCTGAGCACTATGCGACTTAACTTCTGAGGTCATCAGTCGCCTAGAACTTAGAAGTAATTAAACCTAAATAAACTAAGGACATCACACACATCCATGTATTGACAGGATTCGAACCTGCGACCGTAGCGGTCGCTCGGCTCCAGACTCTAGCGCCTAGAACCACACGGCCACTCCGGCCGGCCAATTCTGTCAGAGGCAGGAAAGGACCTGGAAGAGTAGTTGAACGGAATGGACAATGTCTTGAAAGGAGGATATAAGATGTAAATCAACAAAAGCAAAACGACGATAATGGAATGAAGTAGAATTAATTCAGGTCATGCTGCGGGAATTAGATTAGGATATGCGACACTTAAAGTTGTAGATGAGTTTTGCTATTTGAGAAGCAAAATGATGGTCTAAGTAGAGAGGATATAAAATGTAGACTGGCAATGGCAAGGAAAGCGTTTCTGAAGAAGAGAAATTTGTTAACATCGAGTGTAGATTTAAGTTTCTGGAAGTCGTTTCTGACCATATTTTTTGTGGAGTGTAGCCATGTACGGAAGTGAAACACAGGCGATAAGTAGTTCAGACATGAAGAGAATAGAAGCTGCCGAAATGTGGTGCTATACAAGAATGCTGAAGATGAGATGGGTAGATCACGTAGCTAGCGAGGAGATGCTGAATAGAAAAGAGGAGAAGAGGAATTTGTGGCACAACTTGACTAGAAGAATGGATCGGTTGGTAGGGCATGTTCTGAGGCATCAAGGGACCATCAATTTAGTTTTGGAGGGAAGTGCAGAGTGTAAAAATTGTAAAGGGAGACCAAGGCATGAATCCACTAAACCGATTCAGAGGGATGTAGGTTGCAGTAGTTAGTCGGAGATGAAGAAGCTTGCACAGGATAGAGTAGCATGGGGAGCTGCATCAAACTAGTCTCTGAATACCGCAACAACAACATCGTTGACTTTTATTCAAAACACACTTGTTAAAGATGTATAGGAGGGCTATTTGGTGTACGAATTAGTAGCGAAATGGAAGCCACTATGAAAATCCGATGAAGAAATTTTACGTATTTTTGGGTAGTGTCTCTAATTGGCTGTTGATTGTGGCATGTCGCTCTTTTCATTTCTGAATGTCTAGTGAGCGTGTAGAGATGCGTATAAAATAGTGTTTCCCGCCAAGTATGAGGTAGTGAGAGATTTCGCCTGATGTCGTGCAGCCCACATAACATAACTGTCATGCGTTTCGTTCTTCATGACAATTTTGGGCCGCATTCTGCAGGGACAATTAAGACGCTCCAGCAGAGATTTCGAGGGGAAGTGTTTGATCACCCACAACACAGCCTGTAATTCTCTTGTCCTTTCATCTCTGCTCAATGACCGATTGGCTATGAAGACAACATCTATGCACAAACAACGAGGTATAGACGAGTGTAGAGAATTGGCAGAAAGCATTCGCTGCTGCCTTCTATGACGAGGGTATTGTAAATTTGGTATAACGCTACGACAAATTATTTTCACAGTGGTTTCCATTACACGACAGATAGGAACTTACTTTCCGAATAGTCCTAGTAGATGTATAAGAAGTGTACTGACCCTGAAAATTCACAATCTCTATTAAGACTTAAATTTTCGTGTCAGATTTTACTGGAAAATTTGGAAGACCTACGGAATTTGGCATAATAAAACACTAAGAACAGTATCTTTTTTGAGAATTTTAAAGTATGAAATGCATGAGTAGATTACGATATTTTCAAAAGGTGGGCATGAAGGACCACCTCCTTCCCCTTCTGTCAGGGTTAATACCATGGCAATTATTATCAGTTATTATTTGATAGATGTTTTAGAACAGTGTTATTTGTGACACTCATTGAACTGTTATTCTTGTCCTGAGGTGAAATCGCTCAACTATTTGTAGAACGGTTGTGTCTGTCATGACAATTTTTGCGACTCATATAATTGTCCTTTGCCATACTAGTTGTCTCGGATCAAGTGCATATCATAAGAAATGCGAATAATAATACCGCCATAGGAACCAGTCCTGGATGTTATTATGAACTCTTCCGAGAGATGGACGACAGGTTGGCATGCCAAAGGAAGACTGAAGCATTTAAGAAAGCACATACCTGAGCCTACAGTATTTGTCACCTAAGCTTTCCCAGACGGCAGAGGCGGCGTCACAGATCTTTAGTGGGCAAAGATTTTAGTACTGTGGTTTCTACAAGAAAGAGCAGAGTCTCATTTCAGAATTTCTCCACTGTGTCCTCATCGACGTTTCCCGAAAACTAAACTTACAGACTTACCGCATTGCCCTGATATTAGTTTTAGGTTCTGTTTAGCTTTCAGAATTGACGTTAAACCGAAGTGACACATATATTTGACTGTTTGTTTGTCTGGCGTGTGTGTATATGCGTGTGTGTTAGAGTGTGTATTCGTTTGTATATTGCACTGTGCCGTAGCAATTATATAAGCCAATTTACTCTGAGGTGGCAAAAAGTCATGTGATAGTGATATGCACATATATAGATAGCGGTGGTATCGCGTACTCATGTTATAAAATGGTAGCGCACTGGCGGAGCTGTCATTTGGACTCAAGTAAGACACGTGAAAAGGTTTGCGCCGTGACTGTGGCCGCATGACGTGGATTAACAGACTTTGACCGTTAAACGGTAGTCGGAGCTAGACGCATGGGACATTCTATGTCAGAAATCGTTAGGGAATTCAGTACTGTGAGATCCACAGCGTCAAGATTGTGCCGAGAATATCATATTTAAGGTCTTAACTCTCACCATCGGCAACGCATTGGCCAACATCCTTCACTTAACGACCGAGAGCAGCGGCGTACGCGCGGAATTGACAGCGCTAGCGGACAAACAACAATGTGTGAAATGACAGCAGAAATCAATGTAGAACATACTACGAACATATTCGTTAGGGCATTGGGTGAAATTTGGCGTCAATGGGTCTCCGCAGTAGACAACTGACGCGAGTGCCTTTGCTAACAGCACTACAACCCCTGCAGAGCTTCTTCTCCTGGTTTCGTGACCAAATCGTTTGCCACCTGGATCAGTGAAATACGTTCGCCTGGTTAGATAAGTCCCGATTTCAAAGAGCTGATAGTAGACTTAGAGTGTGGCGCAGACCCCACGAGGCCAAGGACCCAATCAGTCAACAACGCAAGGAGCAAGGTGGTGGTGGCTCCATAAAGAGCCGCCGAGCCGAGAGGACTCGCAGCAGGGCAGCAGCAGCACTTGTGTGGTAAACTGTAAATTAACTTAGTCTTTGTTTCTTGTTTACGTGCTTCAGCAAAGAAGGGAACTGTAGGTGTGTATTTTACTGTGCAGTCTAGTGGTTAGAAAATTACTCGTAGTTTTAGTTTTTTTTGTGTAAGTCTTGTGAGTATCGTCGTACAGGGCGGCTTCCTAGTGTAAATTTTCCGTGCAGAGAAATTTATGTCTGTTTAATAGTTTGCGGTCTCAGAGTTCAGTGAGAAATTTGCCCACCAACTTTTAGTGTTACTTTATTCTCCTTTGGCGCATTTTCAAGCTCAGTAGCGCCTTTTGAGACCCTATAACTATTTTATACGCAATACGATATGGCTAGGGGCTGTGCTTGTTGTGAGCGGACACAAGGAGAGTTGGCTGCTGTCCGTAAACAGCTGGAAGCTGCGTTGGCCACCGTCGACAAGCTTCTAGCTAATGCTTGAAGTTGCGGTGACGTCGGGGCGCCAGTGACGACACCTGCGACACCTTTGGTGCCACTGGAATCCCCTGGTGGCCCGGACGTCACTGCGTCATCCGATAAGCAACATCTGACCAGTTCGTCCTCACTACAGAGTGGGTGGCAGACAGTGGTGGGTTCTCGTGTCTCTGGGCTGAAGGCGAAAGACGGAGCAGGCCGTGCGGCTGGCTCCCTACGTCTTAGCAACAGGTACGAGGTGCTTCGCAGTGTTGATGATAACCCTGAGCCAGCACGGGATACCTCTCCTGTTGGGCCAGAAGTCGATTTTCCTGCCCAGTCCGGACAAGTACAGAGGGTGGGTATGCTAGTCATTGGGAGCTCCAATGTCAGGCGGGTGATGGAGCCCCTCAGGCGAGACAGAATCCCAGTGTGCATTCGGTATGTTTGCCGGGAGGAATCATCCGTGGTGTGAAGGAGGCCCTGCCGGCGGCTATCGAGAGCACTGGATGCAATCGGCCTCATGTGGTTCATCTACGTCTACTTCTACATCTATATTTATACTCCGCAAGCCACCCAACGGTGTGTGGCGGAGGGCACTTTACGTGCCACGGTCATTACCTCCCTTTTCTGTTCCAGTCGCGTATGGTTCGCGGGAAGAACGACTGTCTGAAAGACTCCGTACGCGCTCGAATCTCTCTAATTTTACATTCGTGATCTCCTCGGGAGGTATAAGTAGGGGGAAGCAATATATTCGATACGTCATCCAGAAACGCATCCTCTCGAAACCTGGCGAGCAAGCTACACCGCGATGCAGAGCGCCTCTCTTGCAGAGTCTGCCACTTGAGTTTGCTAAACATCTCCGTAACGCTATCACGGTTACCAAATAACCCTGTGACAAAACGCGCCGCTCTTCTTTGGATTTTCTCTATCTCCTCCGTCAATCCGATCTGGTACGGATCCCACACTGATGAGCAATACTCAAGCATAGGTCGAACGAGTGTTTTGTAAGCCACCTCCTTTGTTGATGGACTACATTTTCTAAGGACTCTCTCAATGAATCTCAACCTGGCACCCGCCTTACCAACAATTAATTTTATTTGATCATTCCACTTCAAATCGTTCCGCACGCATACTCCCAGATATTTTACAGAAGTAACTGCTACCAGTGTTTGTTCCGCTATCATATAATCATACAATAAAGGATCCTTCTTTCTATGTATTCGCAATACATTACATTTGTCTATGTTAAGGGTCAGTTGCCACTCCCTGCACCAAGTGCCTATCCGGTGCAGATCTTCCTGCATTTCGCTACAATTTTCTAATTCTGCAACTTCTCTGTATACTACAGCATCATCCGCGAAAAGCCGAATGGAACTTCCGACACTATCTACTAGGTCATTTATATATATTGTGAAAAGCAATGGTCCAATAACACTCTCCTGTGGCACGCCAGAAGTTACTTTAACGTCTGTAGACGTCTCCCCATTGATAACAACATGCTGTGTTCCGTTTGCTAAAAACTCTTCAATCCAGCCACACAGCTGGTCTGATATTCCGTAGGCTCTTACTTTGTTTATCAGGCGACAGTGCGGAACTGTATCGTACACCTTCCGGAAGTCAAGGAAAATAGCATCTACCTGGGAGCCTGTATCTAATATTTTCTGGGTCTCATGAACAAATAAAGCGTGTTGGGTCTCACACGATCGCTGTTTGTTTCCGGAATCCATTTTGATTCCTACAGAGTAGATTCTGGGTTTCCAAAAACGACATGATACGCGAGCAAAAAAACATGTTCTAAAATTCTACAACAGATCTACGTCAGAGATATAGGTCTATAGTTTTGCGCATCTGCTCGACGACCCTTCTTGGAGACTGGGACTACCTGTGCTCTTTTCCAATCATTTGGAACCTTCCGTTCCTCTAGAGACTAACGGTACACGGCTGTTAGAAGGGGGGCAAGTTCTTTCGCGTACTCTGTGTAGAATCGAATTGGTATCCCGTTGGTAGCATATGCCGGCACGAATGACGCCTCCCGCTTGGGTTTCGAGGCCATCCTCGTCTCCTTTCAGCAGCTGGCTGATCTGGTGAAGACTACTAGCAAAGCACGCGGCGTGCAGGCTAAGCTGTCTATTTGTAGCATCGTACCCAGCGCTGATAGCGGTGGTCTGGTTTGGAACAGAGTGGAAGGTCTAAACCAGAGGCTCAGACAGCTCTGCGACGATATCGGATGCGAATTTCTCGACCTCCGCTGTCGGGAGCAGAACTGTAGGGTTCCCCTTAATACGTCAGACGTGCACTACACGCAGGAAGCGGCTACTAGGGTCGCGGAGTACGAGTGGCGTGCACATGGGCCTTTTTTATGTTAGAGAGCCCCTCACTTGGGAGTAAATACAATTTTCCTATTAAATTAGCCACAGCGACCTCAGAGAATCTAGGTCCTCGCAGATCAGAAATATAAAAGATTAATATGATTTCAGTAAACTACAGGAGCATAAAAGGAAAGATTCCAAAATTAGTATCGCTTATTGAAAGTTATAATGCAAAGATAGCATTGGGAACAGAAACCTAGTTGAAGCCAGACGTCGGTGAAATCCTAAATTCAGACTGGAATATTTATCGAAACGATAAGTTAGTCGCCAATGGTGGTACCGTGTTTATTGCAGTAAAAAATTCGACAAAATCTAGCGAGGTTATCACGGATTCCGAATGTGAATTAATCTGGCTGAAACTGAGTATCAAAGAACGGTCAAAAATGGTGATCGGATACTTTTATGGACCACCTGGGTCAGGATCTGTAGTTGTAGAGCGCTTCAGGCGGAGCTTGCAGAATATCATTAGTAATTTTCCTGATCATGCCGTTGTAATAGGGGAGACTTCAACTTGCCAGGTATGGATTGGGAGTGTTATGCCATCAAAACTGGTGCTAGTGACAGGGATTCGTGTGGCATTGTTCTGGATGTTTTGTCCGAAAATTACCTTGAGCAGATAGTTAGAAAACCAACTCGTGAGGGTAACGTCTTCCTGGCAACAAACAGACCTGAACTTATCGAATCGGTTAACGTAGATGAAGGTATCAGTGATCATAAGGCTGTGACAGTATCCATGACGACGGGTCCTACAAGGAATGTTAAGAAAGGTAGGAAGATATATTTCCTCAACAAGGGTGACAGGATACAAATTTCTGAATATCTCAGCAGTCAGCATCAAATATTCTGTGATGCGGACGAAGACGTGGAGAACAAATGGAAAAAATTCAAAGGCATCGTTCAATATGCCCTAGACCAGTATGTTCCGAGTAAGATTTAAGGGATGGGAAAGATCCACCTTGGTTTAATAGCCCCGTTAGAAAAGTGCTACTTAAACAAAGAACACTTTATCTCAGATTCAAGACAAGTAAAAACCTAGCTGACAAACAAAAGCTGAACGAAGCGAAAATGAGCTTAAAGAGAACAATGAGAGACGCGTTAAATGATTTAGAAGGTGAGACCACACTGGCACCGAAACGGAAGGTAACAGAGAGAAGGCCGAAATACTGAATTCGGTCTTCCGAAATTGTTCCGCCGAGGAAGATCGTAACACTATCCCTCCTTACAACCGTCGTGCGAACGTCGAAATGGCAGATATTGAGATAACCGATCGCGGAATTGAAAAGCAGCTACAATCGCTTAGTAGTGGAAAGGGTTGAGGACCAGATGAGATACCGATAAGATTCTGTAAAGATTATGCAAAAGAACTTGCTTCCCTTCTGGCAGTAATTTATCGTAGATTACTTGAGCAACGAAAGGTACCTAACGACTGGAAAAAAGTGAAGGTCATTCCTGTTTATAAGAAAGGCCGTAAGACAGATCGACGCAATTATACACTTATATTGTTGACGTCAATCTGTTGTAGAATTATGGATCATGTTTTATGCTCAAGAACTATGACGTTTTTGGAAAACGAACAGCTCCTCTATAAAAATCAACATGGATTCCGCAAACAGAGATCCTGTGAAACTTAGCTCTCTCTGTTCCTCCATGTGATCCACAGCGCAGTGGACAACGGCGCTTAGGCTGCTGCAGTGTTTCTCAATTTCAGTAGGGCGTCTGACACCGTCCCGCATTTCCGTTAAAATACGAGTTTTCGGAGTATCGGAGCAGATGTGCGACTGGATTCAAGACTTTCTTACAGATAGAACTCAACACGTCGCTCTTAACGGAACAAAATCGGCAGATGTAAAGATAATATCCGGAGTAGCACAGGGAAGTTTGATAGGACCGTTGCTGTCCACAATATATATATAAATGATCTAGTAGAAAGCGTCGGATGCTCCTTAAGGCTATTCGCAGATGATGCAGTTGTCTGTACCAAAATAGCAAACCCCATAATATAGTAAGAATTTGCAGAAAGACCTGCAGAGAATTGACGAATGGTGCAGACTCTGACAGTTGACCCTGAATGTAAGTAAATGTAACAAATTGCGCAAACATAGGAAAAGAAATGCACTACTGTGCAGCTACGCTATTGATGACAAACAACTGGAGGCAGCGCCAGCCGTAAAATATCTAGGCGTAAGTATCCAAGGCGACTTTAAGTTGAATGACGTAATTAAGCAGATAGAGGGAAAAGTACGCACAAGACTCAGATTCATCGGAAATGTAACTCATCCACGAAATAAGTCGCTTATAACGCGCTTGTTCGCCCGATTCTTGAGTATTATTTATCTGTCTGGGATCCCTATCAAGTAGCGCTGATACAGGAGATAGAGAAAATCCAACGAAGAGCGGCGCGTTTCATCACGGGGTCGTTTAGCTTGCGAGAGAATGTTATGGTGTTATGGAGATGCTAAACAAACTCCACTGGCAGACGTTACAAGAGAGACGTTGTGCATCATCGAGAGATTTACTATTGAAATTTCGGGACAGCACTTTCCAGGAGGAATCAAACAACATATTACTTCCCCCCCCCCCCTCCGCCCCACATACAACTCGCTTATTGACCACGAGGAGAAAATTCGAGAAATCAGAGCCAATATTGAGGCTTACCGACAATCATTCTTCCCATGCACTATTCGCGAGTGGAATACGTTTGGAGGGATCAGGCAGTGGTATCGAAAGTACTCTCCGCCACACACCATTAGGTGGCTTGCGGTGTATGATGTAGATGTAATGATGTGGACTGTATTTACATTGAATGGACTAGGTCCTGTGGTCCCACTGAACCGATGATTGTATTCGGCTACCTGGAGACCATTTGCAGCCATTCATTTCATGGATCGTAGTGCGCTAATTCATCGGGTCACGATTGTCCGCGACTGGTTTCAAGAACATTCTGGTCAATTCGAGCAAATGATTTGGCCACCTACATCGCCCGACATGAATCCCAACGCACAATTATGAGAAGCAATCGAGAGGTCAGTGCGTGCCTAAAATCCTATACCGGCAACACTTTCGCGGGGAAGGCTATAAAGGGAGCATGGCTGAATATTTCTGCAGGTAACTTCAAACGACTTGAGTCCAGGCCACGCCGACTTGCTGCACTACGCTGGCCAAAAGAAAGTCCGACACGATATTAGGAGGTATCCCGTGACTTTTGTCATCTCAGTGTAGATGGTGAGCTAGGGAGACACTGCTTACTTTTTGTTCGTTCCCCGCCACTGTGCTCGAGTACGACCCTGTAAAATGTACTTAGCTCTGTGCTGCGAGTCACCTAACGGAATCGCGACGTAGTAGTATAAACGTTGACGGCGGCAATGATGTCTTCCGTGTCTGAGACACTTCTCGTAATCATTTATAATTTAGTGGAGCAAGTAGTATAGGAAGCAAAGGAGAAATTTGGATAGGAAATGAATGTTCAGGAAAAAGAAAAATATGAGGTTTGCCTGTGGCACTAGTACTGTCAGAGACACCAAAGAACTTGGAAAAGAAGAAAATGGAATGCATAGTGTCTTGAAACAGAAGTTGTAAGATTGAAAGCTGTATGTTCATTCAGAACTTTCTTTTTTCTCACGTTACGTTTTGTTTTCTGTGTGTCGAAATAGAGTTGCTATATGTGGATATGCTCTCACCGATCAGTCGGTACAAGCTTTGTAGTAGCTTCTTTGTCACAGTTTTAGGTCTTTGTCGAGTCGGTTTTTCCTGGTGCAACACAATTCGTTCGGGGCTTGTTACCCACGTGAGCTTTCTGGTTTGAGGAGACACCCATTATGACTGTTCTGCCACGTTTTTGTTCTGATTCTGGATTGAGAAGCCAAGGAGGCTTTGTCCCGTGTTCTGATGTGGAGAAGCAAGCGGCCTTTGTCCTAGAAATGTCTGTACTGTTGAGAAGGTACTACAAGGCATAGGGAATTGGGTGAAATCAGCATAATTTATTTTCTGTCATGAAGTTCAGTTCTCGTGGTGAGATTATATTGCCACTATAAATAAAGAATGTTCCATGATTACATTAGCAGGACGCGTGCTTCTGCGCAGAGAAATATATGCTTTGAGATTGCTAATGTTCAACTGTTTGAAAGCTGTTTATTGCACCTCTCATACATTGTTTTGCTTCGTGTCGTTGTAAGTTTGAACACATTACCCTCTACTGAAATATAAAGACTATTTTTGTCAATCGGTTAGAATTATAAGTTACGGAGATGATGTTCTGCTTGTACATTCAATCTGGGAATTGTAGGTTAAAGTATCGCAATGGGGCGGTAAACTCATCTATATGTTTATTAGAGTAGATACACCAAATAGCTACTTATAACTAGTAGTCTTTATTTACGACAGACTGTTTTGGTTTTATCGCCATTTTCAAGTACCTGGAATTACAATTTTGGTGAGAACAGGTATGGACGCCAATGTCATTCATATTAAAGTAGCTGTTTTGTACTCAGGCCTAGATTGATGTAACGTCCATATTGCGTCGTTAGTGGACTGTTTTGTAATTGCCATTGCTGTAATAAGATAAAAAATGATGTAAAGATGTTGAAAATAAAATGTTAATTACGCGGTGACAGCAGTTTGACAGTTCCACTCTTACGTCGCTACATGTTTACAAAGATTGTGCAGATGAACAGCGATACTATTTTATTAACTAAAATTTGTTACGATTGTCTTTGGTTGTTGCATATGTCACTTCCGATTTAGCCATTTTGTGTTCTAAAAGTTCAATAACGGTTTTAAGGTAGTATTTGTGTCTAAATTCAGTATATTCCTTTAATATAGATTTCTAATCCCTCAAGAATGTTCATTGCAAAATTTTTTGGTATACTGTGCAGAATCTGTAGTGCACTTTCAATCGTATCAGCAGTATGATTTTGATTTTTCAACTATAGAAAGAAGGTCGACTAACTATGATCGCTCTCTCTAAAGTGTTCTTTATATCCCACGTTAAAATTTCTTCCTGTTGGCCAGTGTAAAGGCTATTACAGGTGCCATGTGTGATTTTATATACGCCTGGGTTATCATATTTCGGTGTTCTAGTGGTGCCCCAACGTAATTTTATTGGAATGTTGTTATTGATTGGAAAGGCTAGTTGAATACTTGTGGCTTAAAAAAGTGCATTAATTTTGTTGGAGATTCTACACTCATGCTCATGAATTAAGGATAATGCTGATACATGGTGAAACAACGCTCTGGTGGACGGTTTGCGGTCTTAAATCACCTCGGGGTATGATCATGCGGTGCATTTGATCTGCGGTTGTCGCACGGTGGCGCTGGCAGCAGTCCACATACGCAGAGGTGTGTTGGTGCATGTCAGAGTACGGTGCAGCGAGTAAGTGTGCAGACGTTTTCAGGCGTGCTAATGGTGACTGTGTGTTGAAAATGGCTCAAAGAACACATATTGGTAACGTTATGACTGGTAGAATACTAGAGAGACTGGAGGCTGGTCAAACACAGCAGGTCGAAGCACGGGCCCTCCGTGTGCCACAAAGTCTGATCTCAAGATTGTGGCAACGATTCCTGCAGACAGGAAACGTGTCCAGGCGCTACAGTACGGGACGTCCACAGTGTACAACACCATAAGAAGACGGATATCTCACCATCAGTGCCCACAGACGGCCATGGAGTACTACAGGTAGCCTTGCTCCGGACCTTAACGCAGCCACTGGAACAGCTGTCTCCAGACACACAGTCTACAGACGACTGAAAAGATATGGTTCATTCGTCCGGAGACCTGCAAGATGCATTCCAGTGACCCCTTGTCGCAGGAGAGCCCGTAAAATCTGGTGTCAAGAACACAGTACCTGGTCATTGGAACAGTGGTCCCAGGTTATGTTCACGGACGAGTCCAGGTATAGTCTGAACAGTGATTCTCGCCGGGTTTTCATCTAGCGTGAACCAGGAACCACATACCAACCCCTTAATGCCCGTGAAAAGGACTTGTATAGAGGTCGTGGTTTGATGATGTGGGATGGGATTGTGATTGGTGCACGTACGCCCCTGCATGTCTTTAACAGAGGAACTGTAACTGGGCACGTGTATCGGGACGTCATTTTGCACAAGTATGTGCTCCTTTTCAGGGGTGCAGTGAGTCCCACCTTCCTACTGATGGGTGATAACGCACGGCCCCACCGAGCTGCCATCGTGGAGGAGTACCTTGAAACAGAAGATATAAGGCGAATGGAGTGGGCTGCCTGTTCTCCAGATCTAAACCCCATCGTTCCCTATGTTTCTATGCTATTAGCGCCAGTTTTGTGTAGTGCCAAGTTGCGTGGCACCACATCCTGCAATTATCCTTAATTTATGAGCATGAGTGTACCAAGGCACACTGCTGGTACGTATCTTATTTCCTATGTCGTTAATGTTTCTTGAATTAGGCATATCTAGCAATGTGTTGTGTTCTCCTTTGGTGTTTTACATTTATAATATAATTTTGTGATTATGTTGAGGTCAAAATCATTTGTACAGGCTATATAATGGATTGTGTTACGTTCTTTTTGAATTGCTGGCTTTTCTAATGGGAAGTATTTAATCTATTAATTCAAAAAGAACTGTAGTGCTCCACATCAGCCTGTCCATTCGTAATTCCGTTGTACATTAGCAGATTCAAGACAGGACCGTATGGCTGTAGAGTGTGGATGACTTGAGAAGTGCAAGGTGAACGACAAGTTGGTCCAGGCAGTGGCATCCATACCGCTTATACATGGTGGAGAAAAATTCCTGCAATCGACCTCCACAGTTCGATCTTTCCGTACTAGCAATGCAATAATATCTAAACAATATTTCGTCCTCTGCATCTTGCCGGCAGACAGTGGTCAACAAGGAACGGACAACAGAGTCACCGCATATCTCCTTTCAAGTCAATATGCAAGCCAGTCAATGCACTAGACGGATTGTGGATTGCAATACCCAAAGTGAAGGGTTCGAATCAAATTGTAGACGAGTTTTCTCTTACTCACTAATTATAGCATGTGAAAGGGGATGCCAAAATTTGTTTCTGTATTATTACTATGTATCTCCACGTTGAAATTGTTAAATAACAAGTATGTGTCTCCTCTTATGAAATCTAGGATCCTTCTCTTCATCAATAAAAGCTGGATGAGGAAATGAATCCGAACACCTTATAATTCGCCATAATAACCCTTATACACAGAAAACACTGTGATAAATTACAGTGGGATTTCTTTACTCAACACTAGACATATTTTCGGAGTAATATTTTAGAAAATACCTTGTTTGAAAACCAAGCTGGGTTTAGAAACAATAGCCGTGCTCAAACCACATTTTCCATCAGACAGATAATTGAAAATCATGTAGAATTTAACAGAGAAACACATCTGCTGCTTATGGAGTTCGTCAAACCATTTGACACTGGAGGCAGGAGGATACTAGTGTGGAAAGCCATCCCAAACCGCTTGCTAAGAGTCCTCCAACTATATATCAAGATTTTAAAACTTCAGCTGCTGGAAAAGAGAATTTTTGACCTAAAACATCAAGTCGTGGGTTTTAAATGTCAAAATCCAGTCTCAAGCCAAATTATAATAAAGGACCAGAATATAGAGAGACTGAATGAAATCAGTTTCTAGGCAAGTATCATCTCCTTTCCAAACATGAAAGTCATATCGAAAAAAAAAAACGGAAAGAATCTACTACGTTAACGGAAACATATACAGAAAACTGAACAAAAAAAGTGGACAAAGACGCCCTAAGAAAACTCCATAAAGCAAGGGCATGTATACCACGTGACAGATACCTTTGGACACTATGCCTAACCTAAGGAAAAATAAGAAAAAGTTTAACATTTTAAAGAACATAGTTCTTATATAGGAAAATAGCGATCTGTAGTTATTATAAATAAACTAGATATAGGAAAACAGCGATCTGTAGTTACTATAAATAAACTAGAAGCAGTCTTGATCGCTTAACTTTTTTAATGTGGTGACCGATTTCGATCCTTTTATCAGATCATCTTCAAACAATGAATGTCTGCCGGAGGTGGCGGCGCATGGCAACCCTCTTGTTTGTGCCTGGTGGTCTGAAGATGATCTGATAAAAAGATCGAAATCGGTCACCATATTAAAAAAGTTAAGCGATCAAGACTGCTTCTAGTTTATTTATAAGAAAAAGTATTAAGAAACAGGTTGCCATACCACTCAGACTAAAATTAGGAAATAAAAGTAAATACGTCTGCAACTTGGCAGCCGTTCCTACACTTTAACCACTTAGCAGAGGTACAATACCGCATTGAAAGAAGGTACTTGATGAACATCTGATTCAGCGCTGCTATTCTTTGATACGTATTACCTTCCCAACATAATGACTGTGCGACATTTTGTAACAGACATTTTTGTATTGCTGTGTGCAATGAATTGAACTGTGTGGACCAAGAGCAGGGACTCTTCTTCTGACAGTATAATCGACGTAGTTGGACCTGGTGGTCACAGCGAGTTTAGAATCAACCCATGTCTACAGGACCTCATTGTAGATGGAACGTTAAACTCTAAAACGTCCTTCATTCCTTCTTCTTGGAGTCAGTGACAACATGCACTAACAATTTGTGTATGGAGATCAGAAAATAAGTGTTGATATCACAACAGAGCAAATTATAAGTTTTACAAACATCACTATCTCGACCTCGCGTGTTCCAGTGGCAATACGGGAGAAAAGTGTCTCTTTTTTTGCATTTTAAGTACCTTTCTTTTTAATTTTACCACTTGGTCGAGTAATTGAATATACAACTAGTCATGAACAGGTACAATGTGCAATTTCCATGTGATTCAGTGAGTAACACAACATTTCGTAACGTCAAATTAGAAATAAATTGGTGGCATGATTTCTCACGGATTAATATAAATTATGTTTATATTTAAAGGGATATTCAACGTAGATTACAGAAGGAAAACATTTGCTCATTTCTAGTATGGATGTGATCAGAAAGTAGGTAAACATGTTAGGAAAAAACAGGGAATGGAAAGTAAATCATTTATACTGTAGAATGAAGAAACAAATCCCATAACACGTATTTATTCTTATAAAGCAAGTAAACGAACAAACAGCGATAACTTACACAGATTCAAACAAGCTCAACAACAGCTTAAATTTATGTTAAGCGTCGTGGAACTTGCAGTAGTATGCAGGCAAAGCGTAAACTTCACGTACAGCCACCTCTCCTGCGGTGTTGAGCGTCTGTAGCTTCAGGCAGTAGGAAGTTTCGTGATGAGGCGGCTGTGTTTCCCTCCATAGGCCTTCGTTCTTCCGCATCACTGCACAAAGAAACGAGCTGATGAACCTCATGATGAATATTCTGTTAACAACGTTACCGCTTACTGTATACACTGTAGCGTTTTTAAACATTTGTAGGGGTTATGAAGTTGCATGAACTGTTCCTATTTACTGGAGAGCAGAGTCCTAAGAGCTTTTCAGAAGCGAAACGCGTTCCATCCGGGCTCCTACTGGACTTGTGTGTCCCACAATCACTGTATCGACGTGTGCGTGGTTTTTAAGTGGCTGCGTAACACGAAGCGCGCCAATACATATTCTTCACTGTTAAGGAAACGTCTTACGCACGTCCATCCATATTCACATATTCCAGTTCATTTGTACAAGAATAAACAAATGTGTCATCTGGATAAAATAAAGATTTATTTGTCACATCAATCATACCTAGTATATGGAAGACGGTAAAAAGTGATAAAAAAATGAAAACGGCTCTAAGCACAATGGGAATTAACATCTCAGGTCATCAGTCCCCTAGAACTTAGAACTACTTAAACCTTACCAACCTAAAGAAATCACACACATCCATGCCCGAGGCAGGATTCGACCTGCGACCGCAGCAGCAGCGCGGTTCCGGACTGGAGCCCCTAGAACCGCTCGGCCATAAAAATTGTTTGAGGCGGCAGGTGTATGATAGAAAGTTTAACTTTTCCACTACCATTAGGATTGTAGGTGTCCTGTTATGGATTATCAGGGAACCAGTGGGATTTTGCTGCACTTTACTGCTATGTATCAATGTCCCACTGGCAAAGGGGAGCCTCCTAATGGTTTGCAGAATTTTTATAATTATAGATTCCGCCTATGGGTTGTATTGTCTTCAAGTTCCGTATCGTCGCACGGAATAAGTTCGCGTCTGCACATAAGCAACCCACCAAACAGATTTGCGAAGCGGGCTACTTACTACCTCGCCTTCTTGGGAAATTGGTATCAATGCATTGCATGCGTATACTGATATTCGTCGCGTAACAGACGGTACCCTTACTGAGCACCTGTAATGTGATTCGCGAACTTAGAGAGCGGCCCTATCCATTGACGAGTGCTTATTTTTTTCTGTATTCTTGTAGTTTTTGCACAGTCTTATTCTGAAACACCGAGGTACCGACATCCCGCCGGCCGCTGTGACCGAGAGGTTCTAGGCGATTCAGTCCGGAACTGCGCTGCTGCTACGGTCGCAGGTTCGAATCCTGCCTCGGGCATGGATGTGTGTTACGTCCCTATGTTAGTTAGGTTTAAGTAGTTCTAAGTCTAGGGGACTGATGACAAATGTTAAGTCCCATAGTGCTGAGAGCCATTTGAACCATTTTGAACCGAGGTCCCACTTCTCACTGCGCTGGAAAACGAAAGAGTGGGAAATAGTTTTTGCATTATTACCGCCACGACACTAATTAAAACGATTATATATTTGTATCTGTCACACAGAGAAACAAATTGATTGTGAAGGGGTTAACCGAGCAGAACTTACTAAGTGTCTCTGAGAATGGGTTTTATAAAGGATTCTCCACAGAGAAGGCAATACGACACCACTCAGTCTGGAAAGGTAAACAAAAAATCTATCCTGCTGTTATATTTTGTGGTCTTGTCGACCCCTTTGATTGTATGGAGCAGAAAATTCTCGTACGAAAAGTGAAGAGTTACGTTATTAATATCGTACCCTTTACATGGACAGGTCACGGAAAGCTGACAGTATCACCGACAATATGACAGCCACGAAACTGACCTCAGAATGGGGGGACATAATAGGTGGAGTCCCAGAAGGTCAGTGACTGGGACTATACTTCTTCATGACCTACGTAAATAATCTTCCAGTCACTTTAAAGGGTGGTACAAGAACTGTAACAAATTCTGATAACATACGTCTATCAATCACATGTCCAAATTCGTCGTTAGCAGTGACAGCTCAGATGGTTGCTGAACAGGTCTGTGAATATTTCAAGGCTAATAGTTTACGAGTTAACTCACTAATAATCATCTAATGAAAGTTCAAAAAATCAATCATGCCTTGTTAACACCAGAACTATACATTAATGGTTATATACTGAATGAAACACATTGTGTAAAGTGTATTGAGATCCAACTGGATAAGACGTTAAAATGGAGTTAACACATAGGTAAAATAATCAAGGAGCACTCTTCAGTGTGCAAAGTCGGCAGAGATATTTTTCATTGACCTTATTTGGACACTTTCGAATTTGAATATAACCTAAAACATTACATTCTAATAAAGTTGTAAAAAACACTAATTAAAACACAAATAATTCAAATGAGAAAATTTAATAAATTTAAAAAAATCATAAACACGTGAGTGTTAGTTTATTTTTCCATATTTTCATTCCATATTTTCTAATGCAATTACCTTTTGAGGAAGTGAACATAAAGTAAATAAAGTGTTCGTTTGGCAAAAGCAAGTAGTAAGAATATTGTGTAAAGTAGACAAAGGTACACCATGCAGAAGACTTTTCAAAGACCTCCAAATTCTTATACTCACTTACAGATATATTTGCATTTACTCTTTAAAGATTTTTGTTGAAGATAATAAAAATCAGTTTCAGTTGCACTGGGATTCACATAGTCATGATAGAAGCCACAAAATTAGTTTTCAGATTGATTTTGTCTCCTTGTTGCCGGCCGCGGTGGTCTAGCGGTTCTAGGCGCGCAGTCCGGAACCGCGTGACTGCTACGGTCGCAGGTTCGAATCCTGCCTCGAGCATGGATGTGTGTGATGTCCTTAGGTTAGTTAGGTTTAAGTAGTTCTAAGTTCTAGGGGACTGATGACCACAGTAGTTAAGTCCCATAGTGCTCAGAGCCATTTGAACCTTTTTTTTTGTCTCCTTGTTTAGGGTCAAGAATGGAGCTATGTGGGATATTGGAAATCCCTACTAGCTCAAAAGAATATTAAAAACATGTCTCGCAGACACTCTTTCTACATCTTATCTCAGTACCTATATTTTGTGGCTGGAAACTTCTGTTAGCACATGCCAAGTAGCAGCGTTCGTTGTGAAGCAGCAGTTGAGACAGTAATATACCATGAACGGACTTATTATTTACAGACGTAAATTTGACGTAAGAATGGGAGACAAAGAGTAGCTAGCTGGTATACTTGAGGAAGTAGCATGTTTCTCTCCCAGTACCAGCTGTATGCCTAATTTACTTCAGATGTATCAAGTAAAAATAAGAATATCACAAAGCCTTACAGTGGTAGTTTATTGTTAACACAGTATACAGATTGAGTTTCTATAATTTTCTTGACCTTTGTTAAAGTATACCAACTAGAAATCAGAGATGAATTCTTAGTCATGGCGAACGGTTGTATGTGTAGTGGCAATGTAGCGAGTTCTTAGTTACAACTGCGTACTCGTGTACTTGTCCTTCCTCTACGCTAGTAAAATTCACTTGTACGCAACAACAGGCTCAAGTGATGAGTTTTCAGCTAAAGGGGCTGAGGCAAAAACTCCAGAGTCCAGTCTCTGGACATGCAACGGGTTGGGAGATGACGTCACAGGCCCCGCTGCGAGTTTAAAGCGAGTACACAGACTTCACCTCTGATCTCGGTATACATTCACAAAAGATAAGAAAATCATACAAACTTCTTCTGTATATTGTATTAACAATAAACTATCGCTGTGAAGCTTACGAGGAGAGCTCACAGCGGTGTGGTCGACTTTTTGAAACTATCTGTACGGTGATGTAGGTCTAGATCCCAGGTATCACACACTGCAGCTATTCGCCCTGGTGGGCCCTCTTTGCGAGTTATTAACGAAACAAAATTAGGAACTTTGTGTGGCTCTTAATGGCTTTAAAAAGAGTTCGAATCGGGTCAGGTGCATTAATTCTCCTAGTTTTAAATCTTTATCGAAATTACTTCGATCATTACTTTCTCTTCAATTAATTGGTTTAAATGCAATTTTTTATTTCTATTCCTTTGTCACGTCATTTGAATCACCGTGTGAACTTTCTATTTCTTTCATTTTTTCTTTATACCATTCTTTTCCAGTCGGAATTTTTGTGAATATGAAGTTAATTATATTTATTTATTACAAGATTCAATTATATGAAGATTCCGACCTATCTGCTAAAAAAAGACGAAATAATCTATATTTGTGCAATGATGTGAAAAATGTATATTTGCTACCGGGTGTGTATCTTTATTGCGCGGTAATCGTCATACTAACATTTAAAACAAAATATAATACGGACTGCACTACGGTCAAAATAAAGCAGATGAAAATTTAAATGAAAGACAGGTTTATAGGTAAAATGAATTCAAGCGAAATGAGAAACAGATGTAATGAACGCAATAAGGTTGACGAAAAAAAAGATGAAATAAAAGAAATTAAATTGAAATTAATACAAAAAGTTAGTTAAAACACGAGAACAAAGATTTCAAGTGGAGAAAGAACCATAGGAATAAAAATGAGAGCAAATGAAGAAGTTGATATCATGTTTAAAATTATGTGACAGACGAAAGTGAATATAAATGATGACCAACGTAATTAGCATAAGGATTTAAAAATAAAAACTAAATTCGAGCCCACAAGTTCCCTCGTATGAAGCTATTATCCGATCCGTTATACCACGCATCCGCACGATATAACGAAACTTTTTAACGCTGTTGATAGTTACACAAAATTTTGGCTTATTTTCGTCAATTACTGGCAAACGAGGGCCCACCAGGGAGGATGAATGGTCGCCTTGTGTGATACCTGGTATCTTAACCTACATCATCGTATAGATAGTTTCAGAAATATATATATATATATATATATATATATATATATATATATATATATGGTGTCCCATTTATCTTAACCACCCTGAATAATTGTTTGTCCAGGTGCAAACTACAAAATGTTTCACGCAAATGATCTTTAGCCGTCAGGGAGACTTCGTTGAAGCTTTGTTTTTTACTAAGATATGAACAGCGATATGACTTTTTAAATGGCACCCTGTACTTTTATTCGGTAATTCATTTCCTCTCCTAAAGACCGATTCAAAAATGTATCACAGAGCACTATTCACTGAAACAAAACGTTATTATTTACATAACACAACATTGACGTTGACGCTCTCAGAGCTTAGTGTAGGTACTCGGGGTAATGGATCACATCCACGTGCTGACGCTGACAGAGGACAAATCTAAACATAAGTAGAATGCACACCGGTCATTCCATCAACCATCGTCAGCTGCAGAGTTGTGTGCGTAGAATGTACACCAACGAAGCGAAGGTAGTAATGCTACTCTTCTATGGGCAATGTAAGTTAGCAGAACATTAATTGCAAAACTCTTTTGTTATGTACGGGTACATTTAGTACAGTCGCTTAGTCCTTTTAAATACTGTTGTCTAGAGTAGGCGTATAATAAAGGCTGTCCTTCCTGCAAACTGCGTTCTTACACGTTCCCGGTTCCATCCTTACCATGTACACCCACATCAAGAATTGCATGGGCATGATTTCCAGAATCGTGTAAAGTTCTGTCTGTGGGCACAGCAGCAAATCCTCGACAACCCGAACTTCTTCTACAATGTTCTATTTACCGATTAATGTTCCTTCTCAAACAGAGGACAGGTAAATACAAGGAACATACATTATTGGTCTAGCGACAACCCACGATGGCTTAGACAGGTTGAACATCAGCGTCAATGGAGAGTTAACGTGTGGTGTGGAATGCTTGGTACTACAATTATTGGCCCTTATTTCATCAATGGTAGTCTAAACGGCGCAGCGTATACCAACTTCCTCAGACGAATTCTTTCCTCCTCTTCTGAATGAAGTGCCGCTAAGAACCAGAATGCATATGTGGTATCAACACGATGGATGTCCAGCACATAATGCCTTGCGTGCACGTCGTGTTCTGAACCGAAGGTATCCTGCCAGATGGGTTGATCGAAGAGGAACAGTTACTTGGTCTGCTAGGTCTCCTGATTTAAATCTTCTGGACTTTTTTCTTTGAGGATGCGTTAAAGACGTCTATCGCGATATTCCAACAACTCCAGAGGTCATTCAGGAACGTATTGTGCTTGCTTGTTATTCTCTTCAGCAAGCAACACTGGAAGCGGTAAGTAATTCTTTCATTCAACGAGTGCACCAGTGTAGCGGTGTCCAGGGTCACCACTTTGAGCACCGTTGAATTTTCTACTCCTGGCAATGGTACAGGAGAGTCAAAGTCAATTTTGTGTGTGTGTGTTTTTTTTTACTTGGGTTTGTTTTCTGACAACTCCAGCAAGTGGGCAAATTGGTGAACCCGGGCTCAAAGGCAATGATATGTAATTAATTACGTTGTGTTTCAGTGAATGGTACGCAGTGATACATTTCTGAATAGGTCTTTAGGAGAGAAAATGAATTACCAAATAAAAAATACAGGGTGCCATTTAAAAAAGTCATACCGCTGTTCATATTTTTGTGAAAAACAAAGCTACAACGAAGGCAGTCATGTTGATTGATGTCTCCCTGACGGCTAAACGACACTTGTTTGAAACATTTTGAAATTTGCATCTGGACAAACAGTTATTTAGAGTGGTCAAGATAAATGGGACACCTTATATACACAGGGTGAGTCACCTAACGTTACCGCTGGATATATTTCGTAAACCACATCAAATACTGACGAACCGATTCCACAGACCGAACGTGAGGAGAGGTGCTAGTGTAATTGTTTAATACAAACCATACAAAAATGCACGGAAGTATGTTTTTTAACACAAACCTACGTTTTTTTAAATGGAACCACGTTACTTTTGTTAGCAAATCTGAACATATAAACAAATACCTAATCATGCCGTTTGTTGCATTGTAAAATGTTAATTACATCCGGAGATATTGTAACCTAAAGTTGACGCTTGAAACCTCCCACGTTCAGTTGCGTGTTGTAACAAACACGGGCCACGGACGGCGAGCAGCATCTGCAGGGACATGTTTACGATGACGACCGTGTTTACGAGTGTGGCTGTAGTGCACTGTTGTGGTTTGGTCTAGCTGTCGCAGTGTCCGCATGTAGCGCTTGCTGCTATTGTTATTCTGCATTCGTCTCCGCACGGAGACCAACTGTAGTACACCGTGTTACCAGACGTCTGTGATAGTGTAGTGTTGTAGGAACTGTGACCATGGTGTATTCGAACTCTGAAAAGGCGGAGATGATACTCATCTATGGCGAGTGCCGACGAAATGCAGCTGAAGCCTGCAGGGTGTATGCAGAACGGTACCCGGACAGAGAGCATCCAACGTGCCGCACATTGCAAAACATCTACTGCCAACTGTATGCGACAGGTATGGTCGTAGCACGCAAACGGGTCCGTAACAGGCCCGTCACAGGAGAAGCGGGTGCAGTTGGTGTGTTAGCTGCTGTTGCCATGAACCCACACATGAGTACACGGGACACTGCGAGAGCCGGTGGACTGAGTCAAAGTAGTGTCATGCGCATACTGCATCGTCACCGCTTTCACCCGTTTCATGTGTCGCCACATCACCAATTACATGGTGATGACTTTAATCATCGAGTGCAATTCTGTCAATGGGCATTAACAGAGAATGCGTTGCAGTTCTACATGTTTACCGATGAAGCGGGTTTCACAAACCACGGCGCAGTGAATCTACGGAACATGCAATACTGGTCTGTGGACAATCCTCGCTGGCTCAGACAGGTAGAGCGACAGCGACCGTGGACTGTAAATGTATGGTGCGGAATCTTTGACGACCACCTCATTGGTCCTCACTTCATCGCAGGGGCACAAACAGCTGCAACATACATCGCGTTTCTACAGAATGATCTGCCAACGTTGCTCGAAAATGTCCCACTGGGAACGCGCCGACGTATGTGGTATCAGCGTGATGGTGCACCTGCACATTTCGCAATTAACACTAGGCTGACCCTTGACAGGATGTTCGACGGGCGTTTCATAGGACGTGGAGGACGCATAAATTCGCCAGCCCGTTCTCCTGATCTTACACCTCTGGACTTCTTTCTGTGGGGTACGTTAAAGGAGAATGTGTACCGTGATATGCCTACAACCCCAGAGGATATGAAACAACGTATTGTGGCAGCCTGCGGCGACATTACACCACATGTACTGCGGCGTGTACGACATTCATTACGCCAGAGATTGCAATTGTGTGCAGCAAATGATGGCCACCACATTGAACATCTATTGGCCTGACATGTCGGGACACACTCTATTCCACTCCATAATTGAAAACGGAAACCACGTGTGTACGTGTACCTCACCCCTCATGGTAATGTACATGTGCGTCAATGAAAAAGACCAATAAAAAGGTGTTAGCATGTGAACGTAATGTGCTGTTCCAGTCTTTTCTGTACCTAAGGTCCATCACCGTTCACTTTGGATCCCTACGTAATTCGGTGCTCTCGGATACACACGATCGAACAGCGGAGGAGTGGTACTCAAGCGTCAACTTTAGGTTACAATATCTCCGGATGTAATTAACATTTTACAATGCAACAAACGCCACTGATTACGTATTTGTTTATATGTTCAGATGTGGTAACAAAACTAACGGGGTTCCATTTAAAAAACATAGGTTTGTGTTAAAAAACATACTTCCGTGCATTTTTTTATGGTTTGTATTAACCAATTTCACTAGCCCCTCTCCTCACGTTCGGTCTGTGGAATCGATTCGTCAGTATTTGATGTGGTTTACGAAATATATCCAGCGGTAATGTTGGTGATTCACCCTGTATATCTGTGTGTGTGTTTTCTACGTAAATTGTACGTATGTACCGCTGGAAATTTATTGATACTACTTGATACATATACAGGGAACATCTGACAATTATGCTGACGTGCAGTTTCCACACGTATCGACTCTGAGACGACAGTACACGAAAACAGGACAAGAGGATGAGGTTTATTCTTTAAATGGGGATTATTAATTATTAACATAAATTGACAGAAGTCTTAGAGATAGTTGCAGAAATGAATGATAAGCTAAGAGATCGCTGTTAGCCCAAAAACAAAAGCTGTCATGACCAAAGGAATACAGAAGCAGCAGGGATGTAACAGTGACGTTGCTGTGTGCCCCCTCTTTGTTTGGCGGAGTTCATCTCCTTTCTCGTGGTGAAGACGGAACAAACAACCACTTTGTTTGCAATGGGCGAAATTTGTATGTTTTCCGTCTGAAGTGTATACTACGGCATCTAACTCATTCCAGACATCGCTCTTCTTCTAAATGACGCAAATTTGCAGTTGTACACGCCGCATCACTTATTTTTCATCTTATACCAAGCAGAGTCTGACAAAACACCGACTCGCTAGAGGCCATCCGACTCTGACTGCCGGTTATTGCGGCTTGCGATTGCTACTTTACAACATCAAAATCGTTCATTCGGCTTTCGTATTGAGTCACGACTGGTACACTGACACGTTTCTGTCAGAGAAGACGAGTCGACGAGTGAGAAGCGACCGCAGGTCACCGTGGCCAGATTCGTCACCCTCATGGAAGTGCAGCGGGAGGGAAGGAAGCTCCTTTCACATTGACAACGAAAAAGTTCTTTATTATCATAGAAGTGAAGTGAAATATATGAATATGACTGAACACGAAAACAGTTTCCTCTTGGTAGCTAGTAATCTGTTGACAATCTTCATCTTCAGTTACTACTTGACACGTGACACTTGAAACAGTCATTGTGAGATAAATAGATAATATGTGGATGTCCATCTTACTGCATGGGGGAGGGACTTCAGCTGATGACACACCGGGTGGTTATAGTTAAATTTTCTCTATTTAACACGTTATAAAACGGAAAATAATTACCGTACGAATATCAAACTTGCTAGCCTTAATGCCAAGGACATGGGGAAGAGAAATAATGCAGAATCAATTGAATTGAAACACTATTGATGTGCTGCTTCGGTACACCATATCATTAAATACCGGTACCATTACTGCAACGAAAGTATAGCGTCCATCAATGTCCAGAAGGGTCTGAAAGCGCAGGATCGCATTCTGCACAGCAAAACAGAGCATGTCTGTAAGTACGCTGGCTCCCTCTCTTGATATGCTGCGCTTCAGGTCAGGTCAGCATATGTGTCAATATTCTTCTGATGAACCCCGTGCTTAGGCAGCCCCACAACCAGAAATCACAGAGGGGTGGGGGGGGGGGGGGGGGGGAGGAGGTGAGCTGATCGTGCCGGCCAGGAATTCGATCGTTTCCAAATGTGTTTCGGAGAAGCAGGTGAACTTCAGGAGCGATGAGCGGTGCGGCCTCAAGTTGCATGAAAACTGTGGAGTTAATGCGCTTCTCCTGTAGGGCGGATATGACATGCTGGCAAAGCATATCGCAATAATGCAGGCCAGTCACACTGCGTACCTCTTCAAAAATGAATGGGCCAACGAACATAGCCGTAAATCCACAGTATACGCTGACACATTCACCGTATAGAGGTACTTCATGCATTGTGACTGGAGATGAAGATCCCCAAACTCGAAAATTCTGAGTATTCGCCTCACCCGTCAGGAAAAAATGAGCTTCGTCTGTCCATAAGGTGGTCCATGTCCAGCCCTGGTAAATTTCAATCCTTGCGAGAAAGTGAAGAGCGTAGTCAACACGTTGTTGTGCGTCCTGTGGTGCAAGCTGATCTACAATGTGGATTTTGTACGGATACCATTTCAGAACGGTTCGAAGCACCTTCTGTACAGTGCACCACGAGTTGTTCAACTGTCGTGAAACAGCACACGCACTGCCTAATGATCGGGAATAGCGCGCTGTGTTGTCTGCCATAGCAACAGCGATGTCGTCAACCACCTGTGGTGCACCGATCGTCGGCCTCTTCCTGGAGCGACGCCAAGTTCTCCAGTTGATTCGAACTTCTCTATCATGCTCCGCACAGCAGATGGAGAAAGGGGACCCATCCATAATCTTCTCAGTCGGTGATATTCTCGAAGTGTAGCTGCAGCATTACTATTGCTTTGGTAATACAGCTTCACCAATTGTTGTGTACATAGTTCCACGTAGTCAGCGCGTACACAACCTTCCCACTAGAGCGCGCCCGGCTAAGCACAACAGCGCAGGCGCAGCGCTCGTCTGTCTCCGCAATACCAGATGGCGCTGCCATAGGGACGGACCAAATTCTGCTTCCGCCGATACGCGTATTAAAATGTAACGCAGCCAATGAGATTGCTGCTAATGTAGAACCTTTTCTCCTCGCGGATCACACTCGCGCAGTGATACCTGAATGTGCAAGGTATTAAATGAGTGTACAGACCTCCGATTAGTCTGTCTGCACCAGTCTGTACCACTCTACATTAGTCTCTACCAGTCTATAGTCAAGTTGCAGTCTGTGCCTAATAAGATTACCATATTCCTGTAGATAGCCATGAAGATAAATGAATAGACACTTTGTCAAGTATCAGAGATATGTGAGAATAAGATTAATGTACCAATACCAAAGGAACTTCAGACTGTCAATTGCAAATAGCATCCAGAATCAAGTTTCGTAATTTTATGCTCGTTATTATTTTAATAAATGTGTGTGAAAATTAATCAAGATCTGTTTAAAGTTGGTCACCGTCAATCTGCTACTCTAAGCGTGCAAGTGGCATTTCTATCGTCTGACCTAATGGCAGAAGATAAACACGCTACGATAAGACTACAAGACATATTGCTGACACTCGCCTACTTCGTTAGAGCGACAAGTCAAATAATCTGATGGTGTGTGTACCAAAGGTCTTACAGTACGCACACCATACCAATAATGCCCTGCTCACTTTGTCCAAGCTCATGTTGACAAGTTAACAAGTGCACTGTGACTGGTCGGGTGTGTGAATCACGGCGACTCATCACACCACTTGGTGGCCATAGTTGGAAAAGGACGGTGGCGCTGTGACGCATGGAAATCATGCACCGGATATGCTGGACATTAATGATACCAGGTTTGGTACTTTTATGGTAATTAGTTTCCGTGATATAACGTGTTAAATAGGGCAAGTCTAATTATAACCACTCAGTATATGAGGAAAAGTACCACAACAGCTGTATATTGAGAATGTCTTTAATCTATCATACTACTAGTCTCGGCGGCAAATTACCCCCATCCTCAGACCCTGTCTACCAAAGAACAATAATACAATGCCAAAATTTGAAAACTAAAAAACTATAAAACAACGTACACTTAAAATTATGGTACCTTAATGTATTAGTTGAAGTAATCTTAAGGTAACATTCTACGAAGTACCAATGGAGAATACACTCCTGGAAATGGAAAAAAGAACACATTGACACCGGTGTGTCAGACCCACCATACTTGCTCCGGACACTGCGAGAGGGCTGTACAAGCAATGATCACACGCACGGCACAGCGGACACACCAGGAACCGCGGTGTTGGCCGTCGAATGGCGCTAGCTGCGCAGCATTTGTGCACCGCCGCCGTCAGTGTCAGCCAGTTTGCCGTAGCATACGGAGCTCCATCGCAGTCTTTAACACTGGTAGCATGCCGCGACAGCGTGGACGTGAACCGTATGTGCAGTTGACGGACTTTGAGCGAAGGCGTATAGTGGGCATGCGGGAGACCGGGTGGACGTACCGCCGAATTGCTCAACACGTGGGGCGTGAGATCTCCACAGTACATCGATGTTGTCGCCAGTGGTCGGCGGAAGGTGCACGTGCCCGTCGACCTGGGACCGGACCGCAGCGACGCACGGATGCACGCCAAGACCGTAGGATCCTACGCAGTGCCGTAGGGGACCGCACCGCCACTTCCCAGCAAATTAGGGACACTGTTGCTCCTGGGGTATCGGCGAGGACCATTCGCAACCGTCTCCATGAAGCTGGGCTACGGTCCCGCACACCGTTAGGCCGTCTTCCGCTCACGCCCCAACATCGTGCAGCCCGCCTCCAGTGCTGTCGCGACAGGCGTGAATGGATGCACGAATGGAGACGTGTCGTCTTCAGCGATGAGAGTCGCTTCTGTCTTGGTGCCAATGATGGTCGTATGCGTGTTTGGCGCCGTGCAGGTGAGCGCCACAATCAGGACTGCATACGACCGAGGCACACAGGGCCAACACCCGGCATCATGGTGTGGGGAGCGATCTCCTACACTGGCCGTACACCACTGGTGATCGTCGAGGGGACACTGAATAGTGCACGGTACATCCAAACCGTCATCGAACCCATCGTTCTACCATTCCTAGACCGGCAAGGGAACTTGCTGTTCCAACAGGACAATGCACGTCCGCATGTATCCCGTGCCACCCAACGTGCTCTAGAAGGTGTAAGTCAACTACCCTGGCCAGCAAGATCTCCGGATCTGTCCCCCATTGAGCATGTTTGGGACTGGATGAAGCGTCGTCTCACGCGGTCTGCACGTCCAGCACGAACGCTGGTCCAACTGAGGCGCCAGGTGGAAATGGCATGGCAAGCCGTTCCACAGGACTACATCCAGCATCTCTACGATCGTCTCCATGGGAGAATAGCAGCCTGCATTGCTGCGAAAGGTGGATATACACTGTACTAGTGCCGACATTGTGCATGCTCTGTTGCCTGTGTCTATGTGCCTGTGGTTCTGTCAGTGTGATCATGTGATGTATCTGACCCCAGGAATGTGTCAATAAAGTTTCCCCTTCCTGGGACAATGAATTCACGGTGTTCTTATTTCAATTTCCAGGAGTGTATATGTCAGTACCTCCATTTTCTCCTCTAGCCCATATATATGTAAGCGTATAAAACACAAACACAGAATAGACCTGAATCACGGTCACAAAACACATGGCTGTCGTCATATGTAAAAACAATGGACATCCAAAATGGCAGCTTTCGCTCGTTTCAAACCAATCATCAAAACGACACCATATATCACGGCAAAATTTTAACAAAGGGTCCCAGATATCCTACAAGATCCAACTAAAACTGTCCACTGATGTTTAAAGACGTATGCCAAAGCTGTATACATGATGTAAGAACCTAACAGTAAAAGTGAAACCAACTTGGTGGAGGCTAACCACGTACCCATTGCAACCGTACATGAACCACACAATTTTGTGACAAGCTGTCTCCAATATTTGAAAAGCTCCTCCTCTCAAAACCTTTGATAACTATGTACACTTAAATAAGCAAATATACCAGCCCTCAAGTATTATGTTCACTATTACACCTTTGTGTGATAAACACAAACACCTAACCGCAAGAAACAAAACTAAAATACCCACTTCAAACAGTATATTCCTCCATAGTAAAACCCTACTCGAAATAAAACCTAGGAACCCGAAAACATATTTAAACATCTACAAACTAACTGCTACAACTTCATTGTCTCAGGGGTGGGCCCAGGTGCCTAAGACAATCCGATACCCTCTGATCTCTAATCATATATAGTACATAAATATGTAGGTCAATACTCCATCAGATAAGGTGGAACAACAATAAAAATGTGGTACAATCCCTTCTGAAACACACACTATATATTACGAAAACTGTAAACCAAAATATCTGAAACGTCACATGTTTTGACATACCGACGAAACGTATACGGATTCAAAGGGAAAAGAAGAAATGCAAACTGGACCTTGACCAATCCACAAAGTATCACGCCGTAAAAAGCAGAATATGGGAAGTCTAGCCCATAACAAAAATATGTGGCCTAAGTGGACACAAGCAACTTGACAGGAGTTCCAAACACTTATTCTAGTAACTGTGCAGCACGTCCTAGTCCTGTGGTAGAGATTCTCAAGATACAGCTGTGGTGATACTTTTCCTCATAAATACACTGACGATCCAGGAAGAACGAAGTGTCATTTCCCTTACATATTTCCTAGAAATAGGTCTTCTAAACACATGTTTTTCGAATCGTTAGAGTAACAATAATGATAAAACAATAATAATTATTAAAAATAACAAAATAATAAAAATTTATATAAAAGATAAAAACCTAATGGGATGTAAAATTTAAAAACAAGATAAAAAACCTACAACTATCCCCAAATACTTAACCTTTCACCAGTTCTCAACCATTTATTCTGAACTTCAGTACCTTCCAGTTCTAGGCCTCTAGACTACCTGCTTGGATAGTTCCTTGTGTGTTGCCATTTGTTTAGTTTCCTAAAGCACAATATGCTCAGACATTATGAAGTAGACAAAATGTACTGTGAACCAGCTGCATGTACCTCTACTAACAGTGGATGGATCCCAAGTACAAACAACACTAGACGAATTAAAATAAGAATATACACAATTATTCAGTTGTGTGTTCAATACATTAGCTAATACTAACTATATTTAATGATGCATGAAAATGTAACTGATGTATACTAAGGCCCAGGCGCGGCTCGTGGTTTCTATACGGGGGAAGGCTGTGGCATTTATTGATCAGAGCCAACATAGACCTCGGGTTACGCTACAGATTAGTCTGACGTAAACAACTAAGAATTCAGGGGGAGGGGGTGAGCAGATCACGCTCTACCCATAATTTTACGTACTGTATCTTCTATAATCAGGTGTTAAATATCATTAGAAGCTAACTTCGTGTTAAAATCTGTGGTTAGTGTTTTTATACGTCATTATTGCATTTTCTGACACTTTGCAGCAAATCATACGAAAAGACGCGTTTCGGAGAGATCTTTAATGCGGGTCTGGAAGCACCCAGTTCTTTCACTTTCATCCTATGGCCGTGATCCAAGTTTTTACCTATTAATTTGCACACTGGATTCATATTGCGCTTGTTTCACACTCGCGGTATGTTGCAGGTATTCACCAGCAAGTAAAACTCACTAAAATCCTGCAAAATATACTCCGAAAAAGAAACTTGCTAATATCACACGGTATCAACAAAAGCAGTCAGCATCAGCAAGCAAGGAAGGTAAAGTAATGGGACAAATTTCGCGCGTTTTGTCCTCTAACCACTTTTGAAACTCTCGCTAGATGGCAGTACTGGTATGTTACTGTAGTGTAGTGCACTCTGGCGGGATATTTGCAAACTTATTCTAAATGTGGATAAAATAGCCAATAGCAGAAACAAAACAACTATGTAAAACATTATCAAAACAATAATACTAAATGTCGATTAATGACGCATCGAAGCGTAATAGAGATATGCAGAGACAGAGATTGGATAGCGAAGTTTCGGCCACTCTACATTCCTTTATTACATAGATAGTGGAACCTGAAAAGTGTGTGGTGGTTGGTATGACACCCTTAGGCTGCAAGCTCTGAGCCTTCGGGTCGCCCATAAAGAGCAGTACTTTGTAGAAGCCACGCCCCCAAACCGCTACTACATGCAGCTTACGGACGTTTCAAGGCGCAGCCTAAACACTACTAACCATTCGGAAAACATCTATCGATACAAACAGTTCCAAAAACGTTGACCGTCGTTATTTTAATCGGAACGGGAAATATGCGAAATTCGTCCTGATAATTTAAATTATGTAATACGTTCTTGCGAAATTTACTTTAACATATATTTTGGGGCGGCTCCGCCTCAGAGCCTTTAATTACAAGCCGCGCCTGCTAAGGCCTAAATGCGTCAGCTACTTCCAATCATTTGTCTTCTGTTGCTTAACAGTTTCCTATGGGATATGTGCTTCCTCTATGTTGTTTATAATTCCCAGGAGTCACGGTTTCTTACTTCAGAGCGGGGATTCACATCTATATAATTGATGTCCTTAATTTAAATATTTAGGTAACATTGAAATACAACATCATTGTCGAAATAATGCATTGATCAAAAATTCGTTAGAAAACAACGAGATTTTCACGGGTGTCATTGCGTCCCGTAGAACCTCATGGCACTTTCGATTCTTGGTGGGGAATACAGATATGAGTGGTGTCGAACATGTCCAACACAACAGACGCCACTCATAGTTACAATGCTGTGGGTCCGATGGCACCAATTTTCAGATCTCCCCATCCGGTTTTCCGTCCATTCCTATTACCCCAAACACTGAATTCCTTCCATAACGTGCAAATGTAATCTACACACACTGTAAAAGTCCAAGTAGCCAGACCATTGACCTCGCTGTTTGCTTCCCACCCCGCAAAAACAACGAGTTCTCAACTTTACACGTCTGTTACGTCGGTCTTGCAAACACAGACTGAGTCCTCTGGCAGGCATTTAAGTTGAGTTGCACAGCATCCATGTAGATGTAGACTGCGTGGCTTACTAGTACTGGTTCTTCGCTGGGGCTGTATCAACACACACAATGGAAGACAATAACGCTTGGATTAAGTACTAAAAATATCAAGATAATCGCTCTACCTCATCATATTAACAAATTACTACGTATTTACACGATTATATTTTTTCAAGTTCCCCGCTTGCCGAAGTAACGTAGACAGGAACTAGGCAAATAATGCTTTATGCTATGACGGACGTGTTTGTCCCAAACACCGTTCCAACAGTAAATAATTTGTATGTGGTTTAATTTGTTGCTTTGAAAAATTCATCAGCCATTAATGAGGATTGGAATAGAACAAATCATTCACTAACTTTACAAAACCTTTCTATTGTGCACAGAGAAGTTGCTTTATCCAAAAGGTATAGACAGAGCGGCAGTCGATAAAGTATCAGAAGATGTGAACTATCTGTCGGCCTATCTGTTCTAGTATCTTGAATATGATTGATGTTCGGCGACGCTTGGAATGCGCCGTTAATCTTACGCTAATATGAGATAGCGCTGATTGACGCCGGTATTACAGCGGAACACGGATGGCTAAGCCCTGCTCTCCACGTGATAGATGACAGCCTGTGAGCTGGTAGTTCACGTACAGTCGATGATCGCTGTAATTACCACTGGAAAATCACACAGTTTGCGGCTGCAAATCGAACCTAGCGCAGACGTAAAATTGAGGACTCGTTTTTTACTGAATGGGACGATAGTTTGTGTCAAACGTAAAGTTTATGTTTGCACAACACGTACTGAACTAAAACTAAATACACTGGTGGAAACTTAAAGAGGTGCACCATAGAGCACCTGTCCGATGTTAATCACGCGTTGTGAAGATGATTATCACATAAGAGGTATTAAACCATTAAACCGTCATTCCATTCGAAACTGATGTCTATAATCAATATCAGTATAAGGCTTAACTATCACGTCACGAGTACGCTCTCGTATTTTTTATGGCGTGGAAGCAAGCAGACTCGGAATATTATTAGTACTACAACTTAGCTACCACTGCTTTGGAATAGATGGCAGCAGCGGCAAGTGGCGGTGCAGGTAGCGGATCGTATCATACCATAAGCTTAGCCATTTTCAAACATAACGCCATCAAAATATTAGTCTGTCTGTGAGTGTATCATAAAGCTATTCACGGCTGAATACGTCAGCTTAGGAGCCGAATTCTCGTCGTTTGCGTGTAACTTTAATTTTCTAAGATGATCTGGTCTTGGGCTCGTAAAATGCTGGGTAATACCCAAAGTGACGCACTTATTAGTGAAAGAACGTTGAGAGAATGGTTTCAACGCGTCAGGAACGGTGATTTTGACGTCGAAGACCGGCATGGCGGTGGAAGGCAGAAGGTTTCCTCCGCACTGAAACCATCGGTAACAATCGCAGGAGATCGTTACCGAAAGCAAATGGTGAGTTTGAGCCGAGCACTGAAAGACGAGCGGCCATTGTGCATCGATTGACATGAAAAAATGATTTTGCAACATGGAAATGCTCGACGCCATTTCAAAAAACTCGTCAAAGCACATTTAGAAACGTTGAAATAGGAAGTCTCATCCCACGCGTATATTCCCCAGACGTTACTCCCTTTGGCTACCACCATTTTCGACCAACGGCACAGGGCCTGGCTGGCCAGCGTTTCCAGTCACATGAACAAGTGTAAAAATTGAATCTATCCATGGATCTTCCCAAAACGACGCCCAGTTCTTCACCCGCAGGATTCGTTCACTGCCCCAAAAATGGAAGCAAGAACTTCCTGGCAGATTAAAACTGTGTACCCGACCGTGACTCGATCTCGGGACCGTTGCCTTTCGCGGGCAAGTGCTCTACCATCTGAGCTACCGAAGCACGACTCACACACGCTCCTCACAGCTTTACTTCTGCCAGTATCTCGTCTCCTACCTTCCAAACTTTACAGAAGCTCTCCTGCGAACCTTGCAGAACTAGCACTCCTGAAAGAATGGATACTGCAGAGACATGGCTTAGCCACAGCCTGAGGGATGTTTCCAGAATGAGATTTTCACTCTGCAGCGGAATGTGCGCTGATATGTAAAGTTTGGAAGGTAGGAGACGAGATACTGGCAGAAGTAAAGCTGTGAGGACCGGGCGTGAGTCGTGCTTCGGTAGCTGAGATGGTAGAGCACTTGCCCGCGAAAGGCAACGGTCCCGAGTTCGAGTCTCGGTCGGGCACACAGTTTTAATCTGCCAGGAAGTTTCATATCAGCGCACACTCCGCTGCAGAGCGAAAATCTCATTCTTGAAACATCCCCCAGGCTGTGGCTAAGCCATGTCTCCGCAGTATCCTTTCTTTCAGGAGTGCTAGTTCTGCAAGGTTCGCAGGAGAGCTTCTGTAAAGTTTGGAAGGTAGGAGACGAGATACTGGCAGAAGTAAAGCTGTGAGGACCGGGCGTGAGTCGTGCTTCGGTAGCTCAGATGGTAGAGCACTTGCCCGCGAAAGGCAAAGGCCCCGAGTTCGAGTCTCGGTCGGGCAGACAGTTTTAATCTGCCAGGTTGTTTCATACCATCGCACACTCCGCTGCAGAGTGAAAATCTCATTATGGAAGAAAGCAGTTACCAGCGATGGCCAATACTTTGATGCGAAAAATTTTTTGTAAGTTTTTCACAATATATCCTCTAAATTCGAGAAAAAACGGACGAAGCGTAGTTGTAGACCTAATATCTTCAGGAATTTCTTGCCGTTCTAGACATTCTTTGTTAGTTTATGAAGATTGTTGACTGGAGGCTGGTATGTTTTCCCATCACGTGCTAGACACGCTCTATGAGTGACAAATCAGGAGACTGGGGAAGACAGTCGAGAACCCGTAAATACCTCAAGGCGTTTGTGATTTGAACTGCAGTGTGGAGTCTTGCATTATCCAGCTATAATATACCATTTGGTACCCTGATCACGAGTGTATGCTAGGTATGACAGCGGGATTTACCGTTCTTTCCACACTGGATCATAAGCATTTAGCCTCCCATCAACAACTGCAAATCAAATAGCATCTTCTCACACAACGATTCGAAGAGTAGGACAAGAATGGGTCTCGAAAATCACTGCTTCACCTGACCTTTTACCCGGTTATCTACGGACACGTTAAAGTCGATATGATCACGACAAATACAAGAGAAACTTATCGGTGAACAACATACAGTACCATTCAGTGCGTCAGCAGACGTTAACTCTATACCAGACACGTCTATGTTGTCTGCGACACGATGTTAGCTGTAAACGACATACGGTAACTTGAGCTCTCAACCCCAGCTTCCTCTGACCTATTACCGATGGTTCTTGTTACAGTTTTTCTCATCCCTCTATTGGACAGAACATGTTGAACAACCCTACTATCTTCTCCTGATGTAGTCCTTCTAGAAGGTCCCGTGGCAGGTCCTCTTTCCACACTATTATCCGGAGACTATGCCGTGACTGCTCGCTCTGCACTCCTAGCACTATAGTGTATTGTCTCCGTTATCGGTATGTTGTTCCCGTGTCCCTTACAACAATGGTTCGTCCTTTCTGAGATTCCGGAAGATGGTGATAAGCTGTGCGTGTGTTTCGATCTCGAAAGTTACAGCAAAGTTAAGTATGCCCAATGGGCATGCTGTAATCAAATCACTCTAAGTCGCTAAGAATAGCTTTTTCCTGCATTCAGAACAGGTTCAAATGGTTGAAATGGCTCTGAGTACTATGGCTCTTAACTTCTGTGGTCATCAGTCCCCTTGAACTTAGAACCACTTAAACCTAACTAACCTAACGACATCACACACATCCATGCCCGAGGCAGGATTCGAACCTGCGACCGTAGCGGTCGCGCGGTTCCAGACTGTAGCGCCTAGAACCGCTCGGCCACCCCGGCCGGAATTCAGAACAAGGAAATTTTGTTCACATAAGGACTCTACTTTTGTCAGTGTGTCCTACACTCATGTATATGTTAAAGTATCAGTTTCGTAGCTTCAGACAACGTATTCCTCGCGCAATATGGGGTGGTTATAATCAAACTTCCGCTATTTGAGCCATTGTAGACGAAAATCTGTTTACCATATGGGTACCCAACTTTATAATAATGATGCGCCCCTACTCTGAAGGCAGCAGGTGAGTTACTGCCGGAAATACAGATTTGAGGAGGGGTCGTGAGTCATAATTGAGTAGCTAAGTCTGTAGAGTCCTCACCCCTAAAAGCCAAAGGTCCCGTGTTCGAGTCTCGGTCCAGCACACAGTTTTAAAATGCCATGAAGTTTCGTATCAGTGCATACTTCGCTCTAGAATGAAGATTTCAGTCTAGATATATTACCTTTCATACAAATGTTTCTACAAAGTTTCATTGTCCAACGATCACTGGTTTTTCATAGGGGCCCTCTCAAATAGCGAAACTTTGATTATAGCTGTCCTATCCATACAATTTCTGTCTGTTTGATAGTGAATATCTCTTAAAGTCGCCTAAAAATGAATTTTAAAAATGTTGATTTAAAAAAAAAATTAAATGAAACGATCGTAACGCATAATTGTTCGGAAGATCCGATCTGGGATTCTTCAGCCTGCTAGTGCAAGACTCTGCATGCGCCTGATAGGAAATGATAAGGAGAATCCAAAGACCCGGTCCCTGAGCGAAGAAAATCATCTACCCCGCTAGGAACAGCACCCAGGACCCCCTCATTATTAATGAAGATCCTTCCCGATGGAAAAAAAGGAAAAGAACATAAGAGTAAAAGTGGCGTAGAGTGTGTTGCCATTCTCAGGATTTCCATTCGACACATATGGAGCAGGTCATCGGCCAACACTTAGCTATATGTACATACATAGTTTTTTGAATGTGCACTAGTCTTTTTTTTTTTACCCATTCCCTGAAAACAAAATTAAACTTAGCTAGAATCTTCCGTTTCCGATCAAATCCGATCAAAATATTCTGGAGGATTCTCTTGGTCTGCTGGATGTTGCCCTGGACGTTCAACGATGACTACCCAGTGCATTACACAACTGAAGTACGGGAGGTATTACTCCGTGTTTACACTGGTCGGTGGATCGGCAGAGGTGGTCCTGTTAATTGGCCCCTTAGGTCCCCGGATTTCTTCCTGTGGGGATATTTAAAAGATAAGGTGTACCAGAAAGTGCCAATAGGCCGTGAAGACATGGTCAACCGCGTCAGAAACGACTGTGCTGACATTCCCGCAGATATGCTTCTGTCCCGCGTACGGTCATTTGAAAAGGGGATCACTGAGTGTGTTGAAGTTGGTGGTATTAATTTGAACATTTATTCTAACTGGAAAGCTAGAGCAGCGTTCGCCTCGAGCAACGGCCACAATGGGTCGGTGGTTAGTCCCTGTTCGATATGTCGGAGGTATACAACACTGCGAATGGGGTTTCCAATTAGAAGTTACGAAATATTGGCCTGCCCTACCCTCACAGCCTGTAGGTGGGTTCCCACGTGCCATTGGATATTCAAGGGCCATTGAGTAGCATGTAAATTACGATTGCGTACCCATTTCTATTCCTCCGACTGCAGAGACTTCAGTGGGGAAACGAAGAAAATGCTTCTGACAAACTGTATGTAAATTTTGCGTTATAATCGTAATCTGTAATAAAAGACGGGGGTTTCCATTGAAAATTTCAAAACTGCTCTCCACCATCCACGCACGGCGTGGGGTGGAAGGTCGAGTGTGGTATCGTCGAATGTTCCCCTCCGAGACAAATAAATTGGAATTATATTTTTCTTTCATCCAGTGTGTAATTTTCGTTTCAACGTCTTCATTTAAAATGAACAACCTGTATAACAGATAAGAGTATAACAATGTTAGTATTTTATATCTAATATTAACACTACTTTTCAACGCTTTTATCTTAGAACACATACAATGTTACTTATACCGACATGCTTTTCAAGCCTTCATATGTGTGGGCGTATACGAGTACGTAACAGGTATACTGTTGCGAAATCGATATATCGTTGTGAAATCGGATTACTCTCTTGCAAGTAAAAACTTTTTTTGTCTCGTGCACAAGTTGCAATTCATCCAAAGTTTGTATCCTCATTCATGTAAAAGATATAAAACAAAAACGAAGCTCTATCCGAACAGTCCGGTCCAACGGTACCGGTCGACCACTGTGTTATCCTTCGCTCATAGGCGTCACCATTGAGTGATACCTATAGGCGGAGGATGACACAGAATATGGATATGGAGAGGCAATTTCCTTCCGGCATTTGTCAGTTTTCGTGACCGTACATTTCAGTGTGCCTACAGCTTGCTGCCTCTCAGGGGCATAACCAATAAAGAACGACGTGTAACGTCGTCAGGTAGCGTCAGCGATCATTTCGTCTTTGATAGAAGTTGTTCTCCATGAAGTGATGTATCACCCCTAAACGTCTGAAGCAAATAGAGTTTACAGCTTGCTGAAATGACAGTAATATCTCGTACATTTCTGAATCAAATAGCTCCTCGATTGCCCTCTCAAGGGCTGAGTGGACCCAACTTGCCAACAGCGCTCCGCAGACCCAGACAGTAACCCATCCCAGCCCGAAAGTGCTTAATTTCGGTGATCTACGGGAACCAATATGAAAACTGTGGTAAGGCCTAGTGTTGTGAAATCGAATGAAGCTCTTTGAAACATCTTATAGTTTAGCCGTCTGTAATAGCATTCAAAAGCACTTGTCTTCCACCATTTATCACTTATACTAGATATTACTGTCATTTCAAGAAGCTGTAAACTCTATTTGCTTCAGACGTTTAGGCGTGATACATCACTTAATGGAGAACAACTTCTATCAAAGACGAAATGATCGCTGACGCTACCTGACGGCGGTACACTGCAATCAATATGTGTCGCCTACAACCTAGTCACGTGTTCCATATGACTGGGTGTCCTCCAAGCTAAGCCAAGTCAGCTAAAGTTCCTGATTCGCTTCGAAAATGTCTTCCTTCGCTTTAGTGACATTCATTTATAGAGATTTTCTCGTTGGAAAAATACTTCCAGTTTATTTGGATAGGCCGCGCGGGATTAGCCAAGCGGTCTAAGGCGCTACAGCCATGGACTGTGCGGCTGATCCCGGCGGAAGTTCGAGTCCTCCCTCGGGCATGTGTGTGTGTTTGTCCTTAGGATAATTTAGGCTAAGTCGTGTGTAAGCATAGGGACTGATGACCTTAGCAGTTAAGTCCCAAAGATTTCACACACATTTGAACATTTTTTTTACTTGGGTACGTAGTATGCAGCAACCCTGATCAGTAGATCCTGCTACATCGGTGAAATCTCGTCGTCCCGGGGTCAGCGAACACTATACGACTCCTAGCATCTCCGCGAAGCGACACTGAACATTTTGTCTCTAAAAAAAATGTTCCCCATGACGATATCTATCACCTCTAGATATTTCATTACTTTGGGATACGCTGTGTATGATAGTAGTATGCCTTTTACTGGCACACGCTAAACAAGCACCAATGATGTGTGCGCTTCTAACAGTATTCCACGTCTCACTCTTTCAACGTAACTTCATAAAATAAAAGGGCAAACACCAACACAGTGAACAGCAGTCCCACTGTGATATCGTGGACACAATTCTTGAATCTACAGGTCGTTTATGTAACCTTCATTGAAACCTCTATTCTGCTTGTTTTCAATCCTGATTCGATAACATTCATGATAATTACAAACGAATGTAAAACAGTTTAGGAATTTTGAGAACTAAAGTTCAACATTTTCTTACCACATCGTCGCATCTCGCCTTGATGCCAAGGAGCTCGATGTCACTGGCATAAGAAACCTGGGGTTTAATAAAGAATTTGTTTTTAAAAAATAAAAGAGAAACAAAATTGAGATTTTTGAAATAAAGATTTTGAAATAGTTTTGGAAATATAAAGAAAGAAAGAGAACCACGGTCTTAATGGACGCGGTATTCAAGGAATTTTATTGGTCTGACAATCAAACAGAAACTTAAGATTCACAGTCTCTAAACTGGAGTGAAAAGTTAAACTTAACATTTAATCGGACTTTCCACTGATTTCGTAGGAGTCCCACTTACCTCCATCTCTGTCTCCGGATGTGAGGCAACATCAGAGAGCGTAGAATGGCCATTGCTGCTGGAACAAATGACAATAACTTATGTTGAAAAAATGACATTAAAGAGTGCAGTCTATGCTTCTTAACAAAGACGTGAATCAGAGCAATTACTGTCAAGTGATCTACGTGCTTGAGGTTTCAGTCAGTATACGTCTACCTCTGTTCGTTCGTAATGTTACGTGAGAGCTTCTATAAATTACTTAATGTATTTGCCCAGTCGCATGTTTAAAGTTGTCAGTTCCCTTGTATCAGCACAATTAGCAAACAGTTATTTTGTCGTTTTCTACAGAAAAGAGATGTTTTTGTTCCAGCAATCAGTATTCTCTAAGGAAAACGTAATGGAAACTTGGTAAAATTAGAGCGTAAGTGTTGCGGCATTGCATGGCACATGGAAGTAAACGGCCACCTGCGGTGGATGTCCACTCAAGATGACGTCATCTGTGTCGGAAAGGAGCCACTATTTCGAAACAATGCACATTTAACATCGGAAGGATCGATCTCAAATGGATCAGTTTGCGTAGGTCGGTAATTTAATTTATGTTGTATTTGCACAGTATCTGCACCAGACACTACAAAGAAAACCTGTCGCCAGCGAAGAACTAGAAAACACATCACCCAAGACGACAACGAGTTTACAGACAGCATCAAACTAAGCAACATGCAGGAATGTATTAATTTATCCATGTTGAATGAGGTTGAGTCCTATGGCCGAGGAATGAATTACTTGAGAAAGTTCAGCAGACAGCCACTTTTATGTAAAGTTTAAAGTAATACAGGCTACATTTTGGGCTTTTACCATGTCGAAGTTGCGTCGTAGACCTGTATCTTCGGTAGTGCAACTTTTTTATCGACTGCTTTTTGGATGCTGCAGCTGCTCTCGGTTCTGTAATTCGCGGTGCATCAGTGTTTGAGCTAAGCACATAAAAGCGGAGAAAGGAGCTACAAATCACAGAACAATAGGTAGCTACAGCGATGAAGCGTTATGCTAATGAAGATCTAAAGTATTATGCAAGTTCGAGAAGGATGAAAGTGTCGCGGTGCAGACGTAGTACCGCGACGCGAAGGAAATTCGGGACAGAGTGGTCCGCTTACCGTCCCGAAGGCACGCATCTGGCGACACAACCGAACGGGAAACACTCTGCAAGCAACGCTGCGGTCACAGTGGAACTGAATCGGTGGATTCGGCCGACGATCGACATCGGCCGAAGACGGCCGATCTTTGCTAATCAGTACGCTACTACATGCGCGGCCACAATATAGCCAATCTCATTGCCCGAATGTACAGATTTCGGATAAAAGTCGGTGAAAATTCATATGAGTTTTTTTTTTTCGGTCATAATGGCCGACACGACACCAAACGTGGACTGTGAGAATCTGATAAGTTTAGTATAAGGAGTTTGTTGCATCCTGAGGATGAAAAATATCATAACAGGGATGTAGTTCGGAACCTGTGAACTGAAATTGGAGGTTTATTGGAAACCACAAGTAGGAAAAATCTTTATCAGGAATTTCACGTGTGAGTTATAACGTCGAAAAGTAATTTTTTCATGTGACAAGAATGGCGTAACTTATGATTAAAGTTACTGTAGTGGATCTTTCTGGGTTGTGGTAGGTGGACATTAACCGACTACAAATTATTATTACTGCTTACTGGCGTTTTCATGGCAGTAGGCTGCTGGTTCTGTTACATGAAGTGATTGTGTAATATGTGGGATGCTGTTTACAATGCCCAAAATACTAATTTAAAAGCAAATATTTTCGCTTTTTCACTCCAAATACTTCGAAATTTTTAATGTATTCCATACCGAATTTTAGAGATATCTTCGTGCAAGTGCACTAAAAAACACTGTAATATAGCAGATTTTTTATTAAAAGCTACACTCAGTCTGAAATAAAACCGTCACGAGAAATCTCGTTAAGTCCTTTCTCAAATCCTCTGGGCATGTGTTCAAAAAGCAGTGAAGTTTGCGGTACTAGAATGTGATTATGTAAATAATTAATTAATTTTCCCTGTTTTTAGAATAAAGTGAGCTATTGTGAAACCACAAACCTACTTTTCAATAATTAAGTAATATTTACTTTTACAAGTTTTATCCATGCACCATAGAATAGGAACTTCTACTTTGAACATGTAAATTATGTATTTTAACATCATTCGTAAAACCTTTATATACCGAAGTCGCCATTGAAGCATAATAAACCAATCTCTGAATAACAGGTTTAGGTGGAATCTTTAGTGCAGAGTAATACTGGAACTGTATATTTTCGTAATACGCGGAAAATGTAAAATATCAGTTATGGCATGTTAGCTTCAAAGGTGGCGGCCTCTTCAAACATTAATCGGTGGAGAGAAAGAAAGTTGTGTTACGATATGTACTACACGCTGCTAAATTATCGATATAGCGACTAATCGATTGAATACTGAGTATAGAAAGTAAACTTTTGTGTGTCTTTATTTGACTCATTGGCGCTATAGTTGTCATCTTTGCAGTACAACAAGGAATATATTAAAATAGCCTTAATATAATTTCACACTCAGTATTACAGATGGGCACCAGATTTAAACATGAATGTTTCTACATTGAATATTTATGAAAGTTTGTTACTTCCGTGTATCTTTTCTACCGTTGCAAATAACAGGTAGGAGGCGCAAAACGAACACGGTTGTCGCCAGCACTGTATGAGAATGGTGGAACGTACCACTCCCCGCTCCAAACTGTGAGGCAGAATGTGCGCACTCCTTATCCCCTGAGCGCCAGGATCGAGAAGAGATAGGTCACTGTAAAGTAACGTAGACTCGACAGAGGAGCCACACACATTACCACACTGGCATTTAATGTAAAACCTAGTTTTGCTGTCTGAAATGTTTATGGTAAGTACAATATTTCATGCGCAAAACACATGTCAGAAGTAACGTTACTTAAAATCCGTCTTGATTGCAAATTCTTTTTTATTCATATGACCGGTTTCGGTTCATTCAGAACCATCTTCAGATCTGATATTTCAGTTACAGGAGTAACCCGTCCAAATCCAGCAACTTTCACATGCTACGTCACATGACGTAGATGTGACGTAGCATGTGAAGGTTTCTGGATTTGGACGGGTTACTCCTGTAACTGAAATATCAGATCTGAAGATGGTTCTGAATGAACCGAAACCGGTCATATGAATAAAAAAAAATTTGCAACCAAGACGGATTTTAAGTAACATTATAAAATCACTGATTGCTGTTATCCCATAGGACATTATCTCTGTTTTTGCAAACATGTCAGAAGTGTTTCATTCCGAAAACTTTTCTTGGGTGGGGACGGGCCAAAAATTTCGTTATTTCAAAACATCGATATTTTTGCTCGATATTGTCGATGTCTTGATATTTTTTGCCTCGATACTGTATTTGCCTTTTATTTGCCTGTATATTTCGATATTCATGAAAATCTGCCCATCTCCACATCTGACGACCCTCGCCGGTGCCATTGTGAACACCGACTTTCGTCAACCTGTGATAAGGCTCTCGTGAAAACCTGTCACTGGAACACTGCGCCAAACAGCGCTGCGTTCCATTGCCGCCACACAGCCAAACTAATGGACGTCTGCGCGCTATTTATACGCACTGAACAAGCTACCAATCAAGTTGGAGTTCATGGCCATAACCAGACGGCCGACGTGGTGCTCCACTCGCCCCCCCCCCCCCCCACACGCCCCCCCACCCGCCCCACTACCACCCGCCCCCAACCCAGAGCATCCGTCGTGATTGTAAGAACACCACTTGCACCCATAGGTCCAAAGTTGGAGGCACCATACTCGTCCGGCTCCCTTTCAGTCCTATCCAGACAGAACGCGGCCTGGCGTTGCGGCTCAGTCCGCAATGGTGGTCGAGGCGCACAGCGGCAGAGGACGCCACGTAGCATCGTGCCTTAGCTACTGCTGTCGCTGCGTCAGCTGTCACACTGTGCAAGCGGCCGACGTCTCGTTAGCAGCTCGGATGTGTGGTGCGATGCGACGGAAGTGTCTCCCGCCACTGCTGCCTCTACTGTCAGTATGAGAACACAGTACTTAAGTGAGCCAGCAGGTGCACACGGCCGCCTGCTGTTGTGGCGGATCCGTATTCCGACACACCTCACCGTGTGCCCCAGCGGTAGGCTGGATTCCGCGGCGTGAGATCCGCCCGATGTCTCAACGATGCATGGGGCCAACGAACTTGTGACGTCACACTAGCCGCCTTCCGCCACACTTCGCGAACGGTCGGCGCCGCGCAGGGCCCACGGGAAATCAATACGTAATTGCAGTACAACAGAGATAGTGCCGGCCAGGTTCGAATCCTACCTCGGGCATGGTGTGGTGTGGTGTCCTTAGGTTAGTTACGTTTAAGTAGTTCTAAGATCTAGGGGACTGATGACCTCAGAAGTTTTCTGATAGTGCTCAGAGCCATTTTTTGAACTTATGTCTGCTGAAGATGTTTTATTGGTCTTGAAGCAGCCGCTGAGCTAATACTTTTTCATTTATTATTGTGTATTACTTCCGAAGAAACCATGGTCAAGGGCCAGCCGGAGTGGCCGAGGGGTTCTAGGCGCTGCAGTCTGGAACCGCGCGACAGCTACGGTCACAGGTTCGAATCTGCCTTGGGCATGGATGTGTGTGATGTCCTTAGGTTAGTTAGGTTTAAGTAGTTCTAAGTTCTAGGGCACGGATGACCTCAGATGTTAAGTCCCATAGTGCTCAGAGCCATTTGAACCATTTGAACTATGGTCAAGGTTTAAAATAAACGTAATTTAGTGCAACTGTGGGCTGTTTTTCATTCGAGACTATTTCGTAACGGTGGCTGTTGTCGCTGCCTTGATGAAAATAATGCAATACGTAACCGAAAAGCTACCCACTAAAGGTCTTAAATTTCTCGTGTGCTGTCGAAAGCTTACATGTATTTCAATCTGCAGTCAAGAATTATTAAACTTTTCTGGAATAGTTACTCGCTCTGCGCTGGAAACGGGTACTGCCACTCCTAAAATCTGCAGTGTCACGTGCTATGACGTACGCGCGAAGGCCTGCTTTTCTCGTGGGCCTCGAACGATGCAGTAACGAGCATTTGAGCGAGCCGTGACTCTAGGCCATAGACAGCGTTCTGCCTGGTCAGGCTTAAGACGGCACTGAGCGGAACTGCACTGCAGCAGAACTTTCATTCCATAGCCCGCACCAGAACTATGCGACAAGACACGACACGATCAAATATTGTTTGTATGTTTCAGAACGCACTACCTGGCAGCAAAACTTCACGGCGCAGCACTGCGTGGCAAATTTGACCAACTGACGAACTATGGCGCGCCGTGCAACCTCGCGCAGTATTGTCGATAGTGCGTTACGGAAAGTCTCGCGACACTGTTCATCAGAGTGGTAGCTCTTTTGAAGTGCGAAACGAAATTTTGTTTACCAAAATGGCGTTAGACGAGGTAAAGTTAATTGTATGTATAAGTGGATAACCACAATCATACGATATGATCTTCAAAAGAAACATTGTATGAATAATACCAGCAAAAGCAACGTTTGTAAAGAAATAGCCAAGGAACTTGAGTACACATAACGTACGAATACCTGCCAATTACAATTTTAATATTATGGAAAGAACGATTATATCTTTATTTTTTTATAACTGAATGCTTTTTTAAAATTTCTTACCACTTCTTTTCTCATCGGCGACGTTCCCTATTTACCGAGTGGTTTTGCCACACCAAGCTGCCTTGCAGGGAACTGAAATAATATTTTTAATCTATCCCGTATCTAGATAGCGTTGTTTACTAAATTGCCTTCTATATGAGGAAGATCTGGTAATTGTATCTCTTCAGCGACTTCAATGTCAAACAACACTGTATCGTGTCTGAGAAAATTTTGCAGGGCATAAGGGGAAAGAAACACGTTCTCTACATGTTCCTGATTGAGACAGATCTTGCGATAGTAAATCCTGTTTTTTCGCCACGATATTCCAAAATTGTTTTATGAAACTCTTCCGGTTCTCCCACGTCTGTAACCATATAGTTTTTTGGTTTGGTTATTTAATTGTCAACCACAATAAGGTCTCATAAAATGGTTTTTAATGGAAAATGTTGTCTCCAACAATAACGTGAGACAGTTGAACTCTCGTGGACGGTAATTTTTTTAGTCTGGTGAGGTAAATGTCTTTGTTTCCAGTTTTTTTGCTGAAGATGGCAGTGTAAAAATCCCAGCATCGCTGTTCTTTCGAAGGTCACCAACGTACACTTACCATATATTACGCACTGTAAAACGCTACGGACTATAAGACGCACCTTAATTTTTAGCAATTTTTTTAAATAACATTTTCACCATTTTTATAATTAGATTGCAAAGCCAGACTGAAAAGAAATTCTTAGTTTATAAAACCGAACTGATCTTTAAAATTCCTGAAAATCGTCACCTTAACTTTCTTCTTCCTCTACGTCATCATCGTTGTCCTCTTCACATATAAGATGTTCTTCACTGTAAGTTTTCACTGCCTTCGAGGGCGTTACTTACGCCGCACCTCTTGAAAGATTGAACAATAACATCTCCTCTCACTCTACACCACGACCGTTCTATCCACTAACTCATTTGTTTGATTGTAGGTCGTTTAAAACCTCCTTTCTACGTTAATTCATGTCGGTTTTGATCCGTCATCCATTTGTTCCATTCCTCTCTCATATACACTCTAAATCTTTTTTTTTTTTTTTTTTTTTTTTTTTTTTTTTTTTTATGTATCAAGACGCCAATGAGTTGCAATTGCGAACTAAGTCCTCCCGAATAACAGTAATCTCTGTATTACGTTGTCGCAATTTCGCTTTCAAGGAATTTTTTAAATGACTACTAAACTGATCTAGCACAGAAAGAGAACTCTTCTTCAATAAAGCACTTTTACTCCTGCCCCACACTCCCTTAATCCATTATTTCATATCAGCTTCGTACATCCAATCCTTGTCACGTACGTGTACAACATCTGGAGGCATTTCAGAAGGTTTTCCGCCGTTTTCCGCCTCAAAATGATCATTTGATTAAATTAAGTACCGTCAGCACAACATGAAAGGACAACATTTTAGTGCATTTCTTCGTGCCAATTTCATTTTATAGTTGCAGTTTTAGCACCTTTCTTGGTAAAAGTGCTGTTACTCGCCACAACAAATGTCAGGGTAGTTTCGTACATATTTGCTGTTTGTCTTAGTTCCACACTGGTTTCTTTCGATATTGCCCAAGAAAAAGGTGGAAAGGAAATATTTTCTCTTCATACTTTTGTGGGACTTTCTTAGATATTTTGGTTTTAGTTCGCTTGCAAAGTCCATGACGAACCAATGCCACCCTTAAAGTCTGTTAAGTTCCACCTAGCGCTACCTTACGGTCGTGTGTTAGATTCTTTTTTGTATTAATTCCAATGTCATTTTGACGGCATCCTTGAATCCATTGCAGTGCGTCATCTTCTAGTTTCGGCCATTTTGCATTTAGTCCTCTATTTGTACATTTAATCTTCCTCATTTTTTTCATTTCTCCCTTACTAGCCCCCTAATCGGATCTGCTATTACATTCAATCTATAGCCCAGATCATATGAATATCTTTTACTTTTTTCCATTACGAAACTAGCTCCTAATAAAAATATTGTACTGATACCGAGAAGACAAATCACTTCCAACTTAAGTTCAGTGAAGACGTAGACTGCAATGACGCATCTTAGTCAAGACAGTGTTCTTGGATTGTGATGGCGGCGCGGGAGAGAGACAGTGTTAGCAAGCTTGGGAACGCCCCCAACTCTTGTTCGTCACATCGGTGCACTGCTGATGCCAGTTGAATGCAATGTCGCCAGATAGAGAGAGGTATCCGGCGGCATCGAATATGTGACCATTTTTAAGACCGGTGGGAATTTTAAATGAAACACTGGACATTTTTATAGTATAAGGCGCAGCAGAATTTTGGAGGCAAATTTTTCGAGGAAGAAAATGTTTCTTATAATCTGCAAAATACTTTATAGAAATGTATAGTCTCTTTCCAGAACCTAACAAAGAAATTATTATCACATCCAAGACACTTTCGGCCGTTTTTCTCGGATATTGCGCAACTACTTACAACACTATTTGCTACTTATCTCGCGCCGCTGCTGTTCATGTGCGGTATATTGAATAGAAGCACGCCGTACCGCGCCGCTCAGTGAGGTCTCAACTTCACTGTCCAGCGCTGCGGAAGATACCAACAGCTCCGGTACAGCCATTATCGGCAGCCGCCTAGGACCCGCGGCGTCGACGCCAGGGTGCGCTCACCAGACGAGATGATCCTAATTTGAATAACTTGCAGATCGGCTCTTCAATCACGGAAGATACGCTTGGCCCCCATTCTCAGTTATTCACTGTTATGACCAGCAGGACTGGGGCTTATACGTCAGAAGTCCCCTCCACAGCCGGACGGCTGTAGAGTTGCAGCAGTGCTGGTGGCAGCTTGTAGAAACTTGTTGAATTTGCCAGAGCATACTGCAACTTAACACATCTGGTCTTCCACCGATATCCGTAATACTGATGGAGTGGCCTAAATCTGAGAATGAGCTTGAGGAGGACAAAGGGTTTATATCAGGCCATGACGCGATCTCCCCCACTGAATGTGTTCTCGTTTTCTGAATTTGTCAGAGCTCTCTGCTGCACTATACTTTAACTTCAGAATTTCAGAGCATTCCTTTGTGCGATGTCTGTACCATAATAAGAGTTTTTACGACATCTTTAAGTGACTAAATGCAGTCACCTTAAGGTAGAGCGTTCTTTTTCTCTGCACTGTTGTCAAAGTACCGAATTAGCTGTTCTTGGATTCCCTCTTGCAGAGTCTGATGAAAGGAGCTCCCAGCTTCTTTGTACTTCGGGCTTCTCGTGTTGACACTTGGGTACGACAGCATTGCATAGCCGGCAGACACGCCCCATCTAGCAACGTCTCCGTTAGCTTGTCACAAAAATTTATTCCTGCGCTTATTTGGTATTCTATTGTGTTACAATTCCTTTTATTGTAAAGGATAACTAAAAATGTGTAACGTACAATGGTAATTTTTGATACCTTTTTCTAATAATTTTAGAAAAGTGCTAATATTGCATCATTTGAATTTTTATTTTTTTGAATACATTCTTATACATGACAATTTGTAATTAAGATAGTGATTACAAAAGACATGGCTATTTAATGCACAGCGATACACCTAGAAGACTTACAGATAATGTAAAAGGAATTTAAATTTTTTCACATGTTTTATATGTGATATATGAATCCCCTTGGTCACACGGACAACATCAAAGCGGTAAACCGTTTCACAACATGAATTCTGAAGTGTATACGAGTCACCAACAAGACAGAATTAGCAATGCGCATTTTGAGTTCTGGGATGATTTTCAGCAAAAGAAGGACATACACAATGTCTTACATATATCCGCATAAAAAGAATTTCATGCGAGTCACGTCTGGAGACATACGTTGTAAGAGTCGATGTCCACTACGAAAAACTCGTAGATGTTGATTTAAAACTATAGAACCTCCACAACGCAGTACATCTTGTTATAGTCTGATGACAAATCAACAATCGTTTAATTACAACGCGCAGAATGCCTTCCGTACGGAATTCGCTATTGCCACACACGACACAGAACTTCTGTCGTGTACGTCATCATGCACGCTTCGGAATCAAGTTCACTGCGTTTGTTCAACGATCGTAGCTTCGACCTCACTTTTACATTATGTGTAATTCTTACAGATGTATCACTTTGCATTAAATACGGTAATATCCAATATTTACTATGAAAAACACTCTTGATCACAAATTATTTATTCCGGTGACCGGTTTCGACCACAACTGTGGTCATCTTCAGACCAATGAGGAAGAACTCCTTTCTGCTAATATACCAACAGCAGATCAACGAGGAAGGATCTCCTTCCGGTGATTTGCCACCACAAGGAGTTTCTTCCTCATTGGCCTGAAGATGACCACATTTGTAGTCCAAACCGGTCACCGGGATAAATAAATACACTACTGGCCATTAAAATTTGCTACACCAAGAAGAAATGCAGATGATAAACGGGTATTCATTGGACAAATATATTATACTAGAACTGACATATGATTACATTTTCACGCAATTTGGGTGCATAGATCCTGAGAAATCAGTACCCAGAACAACCACCTCTGGCCGTAATAACGGTCTTGATTCGCCTGGGCATTGAGTCAAACAGAGCTTGGATGGCGTGTTCAGGTTCAGCTGCCCATGCAGCTTCAACACGATACCACAGTTCATCAAGAGTAGTGACTGGCGTATTGTGACGAGCCAGTTGCTCGGCCACCATTGACAAGACGTTTTCAGTTGGTGAGAGATCTGGAGAATGTGCTGGCCAGGGCAGCAGTCGAACATTTTCTGTATCCAGAAAGGCCCGTACAGGACCTTCAACATGCGGTCGTGCATTATCCTGCTGAAATGTAGGGTTTCGCAGGGATCGAATGAAGGGTAGAGCCACGGGTCGTAACACATCTGAAATGTAACGTCCACTGTTCAAAGTGCCGTCAATGCGAACAAGAGGTGACCGAGACGTGTAACCAAACGCACCCCATATCATCACCCAGGGTGATACGCCACTATGGCGATGACGAATACATGCTTCCAATGTGCATTCGCCGCGATGTCGCCAACACGGATGCGACCATCATGATGCTGTAAAAAGAACCTGGATTCATCCGAAAAAATGATGTTTTGCCATTCGCCCACCCAGGTTCGTCGTTGAGTACACCATCGCGGGCGCTCCAGTCAGTGATGAAGTGTCAAGGGTAACCGTAGCCACGGTCTCCGAGCTGATAGTCCATGCTGCTGCAAACGTCGTCGAACTGTTCGTGCAGATGGTTGTTCTCTTGCAAACGTCCCCATCTATTGACTCAGGGATCGAGACGTGGCTGCACGATCCGATGCAGCCATGCGGATAAGATGCCTGTCATCCCGACTGCTAGTCATACGATACCGTTGGGATCCAGCACGGCGTTCCGTATTACCCTCCTGAACCTACCGCTTCCATATTCTGCTAACAGTCATTGTATCTCGACCAACGCGAGCAGCAATGTCGCGATATGATTAACCACAATCGCGATTGGCTACAATCCGACCTTTATCAAAGTCGGAAACGTGTTGGTACGCATTTCTCCTCCTTACACAAGGCATCACAGTAACGTTTCACCAGGTAACGCCGGCCAACTGCTGTTTGTGTATGAGAAATCAGTTGGAAACTTTCCTCATGTCAGCACGTTGTAGATGTCGCCACCGGCGCCAACCTTGTGTGAATGCTCTGAAAAGCTAACCATTTGCATATCACATCATCTTCTTCCTTTCGGTTAAATTTCGTCTGTAGCACGTCATCTTCGTGGTGTAGCAATTTTAACGGCCAGTAGTGTAATTTTTGATCAAGACTGTTGTTGATAGTAAATATTAGTAATGCAACTGATCTCTGGTTGCTCACACAATGTATTCAACAGTAATAGTCGTTTGTTATCGCTACACTCATTATGAATTGTCCTGCATATTTGGTAAGTGCCCTCGTTTGACGAGAAGTGTGGTGCTGGAGGAATCGTCAGGTAAGCCGCTGCCAAAGGTGAAGGCACAGAGGGGGCACATTAACTGACCGAAAGAAAGAAAGAAACAAAGATGGTTTAAACCTGGAGACGTACTTGAGTTTTCCTAACCTCGTGTTGCTATCTCCCGCCTAATAGAAGAAGCCTTTCTATCAGCTCTTGGCTGAAATCGCACGCTGGTTTCACATCGTCTCTTCTACAGTATTTATCGTTAACATGGTTTATGTGGCAATAGTACACTTCGTTCACAGAGTTGATGCCTTTGCAGCTCTCTAATGTTCACCAGCGCAGTTCTTGCTGCTTCTTCCTTAAGGTATTGCAGGGTCTTCAAGGTGAAGTAGTGAAGTAGTGAAGACAGTGAAGTAGATAAGCTGTTTGACCGATAGCTCCTCACTTCTTCCGAGTGAAGAGTGGAACGAGATGCGACGGTAAAGAAAGCAAGAACGTGGTGATGGGGCAACGGGGATGCTAAGTATTTTACTTGCCTCTCCAGTCAGCAGTTCTTATACTCCCGAGTTTTGATTAGGACGATCTACTGTGTAAATGAAAAAGAATTCAAGAACAAGCCTTCTGTAAATGACGAACTATATTGCGGGAATTGTTAGTTGTTGCACATATAGACAGATATACTCTGTTCGTATAAGTTGAATCTTCGCGTGAACAAACGTATGCCTTGTCGTTAGTCGTCTTATCGATAGAATACGACACTGCTGTTGAACTTGACTACAATGACATAATCAATGAGTTTGTTTCGGTCAGAGGTAGCAATTGTCAAGTAAAATTATAATAAAACCGCTATTCCTGGAAAGGGATGCATTTTCAATTCTAACCCGTTTTCCTTCTGTTTCTAATCAGTAATTTATGAGGAGTAAATGAAATCTCTTCATATCAAAATCGATGTACAGTAGCTGCTGTGAACATAAGATATCGATTTTGTTTTAATTTGGTTTTTCTATAAAGTTTGTGCTATTTGTAATTTATTTACTACAATGATACATTTAAATTGTTGTGTGCAATATTTTTCATCACTATAGATGATTTGAGTAACAGAGGTTTCGTCGTAAGTGTCTCTGGGGTTTCCGACGATGCCTAGATGAAAACTACAAGACGTAAATGTAAAATGACGCACGCAGGTGGAAGACGTATATCTCCGAATTTCGATTCCTGGTATGTCCCAGAGTTTGGCTGCAAAGTGCACCAGGTGTTGTAGTACCACCTTTCTCCAATATCATTTCTCACGTAGCACAAATGTTTATATGTAATAGTGCAAATGATGTATGTGGGTCAAAGGCTCATTGCGACTGCCAGAGACATATAATCTCTGATTCGTGATATAAAGACTCTGCGGATAGAATGTGGGACGTTACGTGTACAATGGATTTATTTTTATTGAGAAATGCGAAGAGTAGGATCGCAGTGGAATTGAAAGTACCGGCTTTGATGAAAGCTGCCATCTTGAATACGGAATGAGATGTGATTAATTGTGAATTTCATCTCATACAAGAAGGCGCTGCGTACCGAAATGTGCCTAGGAAGATCATTTCTGAAAAAAAATATAATTTCATGAATGGAAAACGTAGGTTCAATTCTTTGGATAACTTCTCCGTTGCCTGTGGCTCGGAAAAATACTTGGTGTGTCGTAACTCGTAGATAACTTTGTGTCCTGGGAAATCAGTAGAGCCTACAACGCGGTTGGTGGCGGTGGTAAGTTCCTATGGGACGAAACTGCTAAGGTCATCGGTCCCTAGTCTTATTCACTACTTAATCTAAGTTAAACTAACACTAACGACAACACACACACCCATGCCCCAGGGAGGACTCGAACCTTCGAAGGGGGAGCTGCGCAAACCGTGGCAAGTCGCCGTAGACCGCACGGCTACCCCGTGCGGCCCGCGGTCGTTTATGCTCTATTTTACGAGATTAAATTCTGAACTTTATCGAAATTGATACACAACTTGGACAATGATTCCCATGCTACAGAGCGAGTACGTCATAGCACCCAAGACGACTTCCCCACGGCGTACGATTGTGTCTCTGATCATTTTAAGAATTTTCAGAGTCGACGATCGCCAGAATTTTACAAAGCTACAGAGCTTTTATTCCAGGTGCTGATTTCGACGAAGAGCGTCAGACAGAGTATGATTGTAAACTATAGTCTAATCATTTTGTTTTATAGACTGCAGAATTCAAAACAGCAGCGAAGTTTCTACCTGGATGTGCGAAGAATAATTGTATAAAAAATATTGGGGAAGGGCTTCTTTCGCACAAAATCTTCCATTCAAGTAACTAGATATTATTCAGTCATAACAATTTAACTTCAATTTCAGGGGCAGAGAAGTTAGTGTCAGAATGTGTACACAGATAATGCCCTCCATACTGTCGCATAGAATGAGGCCGCGCCTGCAGATGTAGTCAACCCAGTCAACAGTTTTATCAAACGGGTTGCTGTCTTTTCACCTTGCAGGGCAGCAATGAACTGCACACACGTGTTCTTCAGCTCGTAGACTTTTCGCACATCAGGAACAGTGCCCATATTACCTCTAGATTTCCAAACTGTCGTAAAATTTACTATTGCAGTACGGTATGCAACACACCATTGAAGTTCTAACAGTGGCAATTAACTAATGCATAACCTACAGATTATGACGATCTTTGAATAAAATGTGAAACAGTAATCTTTACGATGGTTTAGAAGCAATGTAACATTTTAGCCGCTTTAGGATTTTTGGGTTAAGCACATGCAGTGTAACTTCAAATATTGGAGAGATACTCTACCTTCTGGTCTTCCGTGCAGGGGTGGGGGAGAGCTGTGCAAAGTTGGCCATGGCGGGAAAATTGGCTATTGGAGTCCTGCAGGCTATGAGGTGCTATCATGCCGAGGGAAATGCTTCAAAGTATTATCCCTGCCGGCCCATTCAGCCAATTAAGTCTAACCTATTTGTTTTGCCACTTCTCAGAGGTATAATATTTTTTTGTGGATTTTTAGTTATCCTGTGGTAAGGTAAGTGGTCAGTTTGTTCATTGTGGAGACGGAATGTGTCTTACGTCTTTTTAATGAAATTGTGTTGGAAGCGTCATATCTTGACTCTATAATTCTTCTTTAGTTCTTGATATTTCGGTGATGCTATCTACATCTACATACATACTCCGCAATCCACAATACGGCGCGTACCACAACTAGCATCTTCTCTCCCTGTTCCACTCCCAAACAGAACGAGGGAAAAATGACTGTCTATATGCCTCTGTACGAGCCCTAATATCTCTTATCTTTGTGCTCTTTGCGCGAAATGTAAGTTGGCGACAGTAAAATTGTACTGCAGTCAGCCCCAAATGCTGGTTCTCTAAATTTCCTCAGTAGCGATTCACGAAAAGAACGCCTCCTTTCCTCTAGAGACTCCCACCCGAGTTCCTGAAGCATTTCCGTAACACTCACGTGATGATCAAACCCACCAGTAACAAATCTAGCAGCCCGCCTCTGAATTGCTTCTATGTCCTCCCTCAATCCGACCTGATAGGGATCCCAAACGCTCGAGCAGTACTCAAGAATAGGTCGTATTAGTGTTTCATAAGCAGTCTCCTTTACAGATGAACCACATCTTCCCAAAATTCTACCAATGAACCGAAGACGACTATCCGCCTTCACCACAACTGCCATTGCGTGCTTGTCCCACTTCATATAGCTCTGCAATGTTACGCCCAAATATTTAATCGACGTGACTGTGTCAAGCGCTACACTACTAATGGAGTATTCAAACATTACAGGATTCTTTTTTCCTATTCATCTGCATTAATTTACATTTGTCTATATTTAGAGTTAGCTGCCATTCTATACACCAATCAAAAATACTGTCCAAGTCATCTTGTATCCTCCTACAGTCACTCAACGACGACGCCTTCCCGTACACCACAACATCATCAGCAAACAGCCGCACATTGCTATCCACCCTATCCAAAAGATCAGTTATGTAGATAGAAAACAAAGCGGACCTACCACACTTCCCTGGGCCACTCCAGATGATATTCTCACCTCCGATGAACACTCACCATCGAGGAGGGTATACAGCTTTTGTGTAATGGCTTCAATGCGGATCAGATGGTTATGTCAGCGGTGGCCCCTAGCCGCTTTGTGTAGGAAGAAAACGTAAAAGCAGCAGCCGAGAGAAGGGCTCCGGGGTCATACTTGCAGCATGTTCGTATAAGAGTGACCTAGAAGCGAGAGATAGAATAGAGAAAAAGTAAAGTGGAAAAAGGAAAAACGGAAAGTAGCCAAGAGAAGAAAGACAGCAACTAGAAAACAGCGGAGAGCTGGAAACCCTAACCTAGTAGAGCTCTTTTTGATGACAAGAGAGTGCATGTACTGCGAAGAAAAATTTTCAGATACAAGGCTAAAAGAGCAGTAGATTTAATGCGAATTAAGCTCCCTCTGGTCACACTAACTCTGTACAGGACGAACACAGTTTTACTTTTATTTGTGGAAAGTTTAAATAATTTAATTCTAATCATGGTTTACAATAAAATTAATTCGGTTCTTTGTTAAAACCGTTTTCATCCCTTATTTTTGAGTTTAAAACTAAGTGGCCACATTGTCTGCTGAAATCAGGGAAAGTTGTCACTTTGTGAAAATTTAACTGTTTTAAGTATTTAATTTGATTCTAAGGTAATTATATTCGATATTATACCAAAAGATATTCAAGCGCCAAAGAAACGTATAGGCATGCGTATTCAAGTATAGAGATATGTAAACAGGCAGAATACGGATCTGCGGTCGGCAACGCCTGTATAAGACAGCAAATGTCTGGCGCAGTTGTTAGATCAGTTACTGCTACTAATGGGCAGGTTATCAAGATTTAAGTGAGTTTGAAGGGGATGTTATAGTCGCGATGGGACACTGCATCTCCGAGGTAGCGATGAAGTGCGGATTTTCCCTTACGAACATTTCACGAGTGTACCGTGAATTCAGGAGTCCGGTAAAATATCAAATCTCCGACATCGCTGCGACCGGAGAAAGATCCTGCAAGAACGGGACCAACGACAACTGCAGGGTATTGTTCAACGTGACAGAAGTGCAGTCCTTCCGCAAATTGATGCAGATTTCAATGCTGGGCCGTCAGCAAGTGTCGGCGTACGAACCATTCATCGAAACGTCATCGATATGGGCTTTCGGAGCCGAAGGCCCACCTGTACACCCTTGATGACTGCACGACACAAAGCTTTACGCCTTGCCTGGGCCCGTCAAGTCTGACGTTGGATTGTTGATTACTGGAAACATGTTGCCTGGTCGGACGAGTCTCGTTTCAAGTTCTACTGAGCGGATGGAAGTATACGGGTATGGAGATAACCTCATGAATCCAAGGAGCCTGCATGTGAGCAGGGGCTTTTCAAGGTGGTGGAGGCTCTGTAATGGTGTGGGGCGTGTGCAGTTGGAGTTTTATGAGACCCCTAATACGTCTAGATACGACTCTGATAGGTGACAAGTATGTAAGCATCCTATCTGCTCACCTGCATCCATTCGTGTTTATTGTGAATTCCGATGGACTTGGGCAATTCCAGCAGGACAATTCGACACTCTACACGTTCAGAATTGCTACAGACTGGCTCCACGAACACTCTTATCAGTTTAAACATTGCCGCTGCCAACCAAACTCCCCAGGCATGAACATTATTGAGCATATCTGGGATGCCTTGCAACGTGGTGTTCAGAAGAGATCTAAACACCCTCGTCATCTTACGGATTTATGGAGAGCCCATGCAGGATTCATGGTGCCAGTTCCCTCTAGCACTACTTCAGACATTAATGAAGCCCATACAACGTCGTGTTGCGGCACTTTTGCGTGCTCGCGGGGGCCCTCCACGATAATAGGCAGGTGTGCCAGTTTCTTTGGATCTTCACTGTGGTTGCAGACTATGCTATGGCCTTACAAACTAAGACTACCTTAGCCTGGATACTTTCACCGGCTTTCCCCTACTTGTGAGTAGTACTGTACTTCCCTATCACAAATGATTTATATTACAGAATTATAATATTTGCTAAAACTGCTCAGAAGCAATTAACAACGAACAATAAAAATTCCTAACCTATTAACACAAAATTGAAGCATTAGAAAGTTGCGATTAACACTGGGTTTATCTATCGTTCAAATATCTTGCCGTATACACACTCTAACAGTTAAACAGTTTGGAGAAAAAAGGGAGAAAGAAAGACAAATACTGGATATAAACCTTGAAGATGAGGTTTGGCTATTGAGAAGGAACTAGGAGGTGTACGAAAAAAGTGGTCCTCTAACAGATACAATGAGAAATGGAAGGCTTACACTTCGTAGTCAGTTATGAAGAATATTTAACAAGTGGCTGGACTTGCTAACGTAACCGGTTCTGCAATGGGGAGATACACTGTCTCCGCATTGAATCCACCCAACGGATTACCGACGAGGCGTCGGTGTATCAGCTAACCTGGATATGGCCAGGGGGGGGGGGGGGGGTGAATAGCAGACTCATGATCTACTTAAAGACATTATTCAGCACAAAACATAGCTGGACGTTGGAAGTATGTATACCTTCTTTCTTTTCAAATTATTGTTTACAAAATACGCGATTCCTCTCTCTCTCACTCAATTATATCCAGTTGTGCTTCGTTCTGTTTTATATTTACGACACATTATAATTTATTCAATATTTATGCACTGAGTACACTCCGGTGATATGACCCCAATCTAAATTTCTTTTTGTTACTTGAACGTAACATCTGACAAAACAGAGTGACGACTGTCACGTTGAACAGGTATACTGCACTTTTTTAATATTTTCAATACATCCTGTGTGTATTACTTACGGTCTTTATGAACCCAATGGTACTAAGCGACACAAAAAGAACTCCTGGTACTAGGAGGGGTAGGAAACATCAACAGGTGTTGGGAATATCAGACGAAGACGTATAAAACACTCATAAAATCATGGAAAAGGGACTAAAAGACAAGGATTTCAACAAGGAAACACAAAAAAGAGAAGAAAGAAAACAACAGAGAGGACACATGAAGAAGTATTGCGAAGCGAAAAAAGAAAAGAATATGGTGATATACAGGAGTTGTTTTATGTGGTCCTGTGTAGGTTACATTGGAGTAATAACAATAACCTCTGGACGGCGACGGTGCTGTAGCCGTCCAGCCAGGGCTGCGCGTTCTGCGGCTGCTGCCTGCTGCCGCACGCCCTCTGCCAGCACTCTCGCCGGCGGCACAGCAGCGCCGCCACCACAGCTGCGGCCGCTGCCAGCAACACCACGGTCACCACCACCACCACCAGCATCAGGGTCTGCAACATAGATCAAGCGTTTCCCGTACGGGACCTCCGCTAAACTCCAGCACATAGAGGTAAGCCGTCAGTTCCACAATGTGGCTACTTGCGCAGCACATACACTACGTAACCAAAAATCTTTGATCACTTATTAATACGCTGTATGTCCATCCTTTGCCTTTATGACGACTTGAGCTCCGCTTGGAGCAGTTTTAATGGGTTGTCTTAATATCTCTGGAAAAATGACAGCCCATTCCTCCTCAAGCACCGAAACCAGAGAATGTAGTCAAGCTGGACGCTGGGGTTTGGAGCAAAGTCAACGTGCTGACTCATTCCAGAGGTTTTTCCATTGGATTCGGGCTACGACTCGCTGCAGGCCAGACCAAATGAAGACTGTTATTGTCTACGAAACACTGCCTCAAAGATGCTGTTTAATAACTGTCTGGATTGTCCTGCTGATGCAAACGATCACCGAGGTGATCCTCTACTGTACGAAGTATAGAATCTTCTTCTTCTTCTATTTGATCAGACCCAGTAAACCGCACGCTGCTACAAGCTTCCTCTTCTATTGTATTCTGTCCATTGCTGCTATCCGCCATCCGTCCACATCTATTGATGCTTGGTTTAAATCTTCTTGGAGGATATCCCTCCAACGCTTCATGGGTCTCCCTAGTTGTCTCTTTCCTGTAGAAGTGAAATCCATGAGCTTCCGAGGCCATCTGTGATTTTCCATCCGGGCCACATTCGTTTGGTTATGACATTTCCTGCTATGTTGGGCTGCTGTCTTGTTCCTCAAGCTCTTGAGTGTGTCTGACCCTCCATTCCCTAGTGTCTGCATCCAGAAACGGGCCGAAGATCTTCCGAAGCACTTTTCTCTCAAAAACGAGGTTACGGAAGTCCTGTTCCCTGATACTCCACGTCTCACAGCCATATAGAACAACACGCTGCGTCAGGGTTTTGTACAATCGAATCTTGAACTGTCTGGAGGGATATCTGAACCGAAGCAGTTGTGCCGGGCTGTGGTAAGATCGGTTTCCTGCTTGTATTCTGGCATTGATCTCGGCTTCACATGACGAGTTCTCAGTGAAAAGTGGCCCTAGGTATTTAAATTCATGCATTCCCTTGTAGGACTGGTCTCCCACTTGCAGCGATTGAAGATGACCAACAGTCTCACAATGACCACGCGTCACAACGAGGTACTCTGTCTTGGTTTCGTTTCTGTTTGGCCCAAATATGCTGGCAGCCTCCTTTAGTGCTCTGGTCATTTGCTCCAACTCCTCTTCTGACCCAGAGAGTAAACAGATGTCGTCTCCATAGGCTAAGTATGCCAGTCTCTTTCCTTCGATTTCAATCGCTTCGTTCTCTCGGAAGGTCTCGCGAACGATCTTCGCGAGGGCAAAATTGAACAGGATAGGGGACACCCCATCTCCTCGCCGGAGTCCTGTCACAATTTAAAATTCCTCAGTTACGCAATTTCCCATCTTCACCTTTGCACGTGTTTCGCTCAGACTGATCTTTATCAGATTGATGAGTTTCTCTGCCATGCAAAATTCCCTAAAAACAGCTGAGCAGGCTGTATGCAATGTCATAAAAATGTTCATATTGTTCTGCATTTAGCTTTTTTTTAAGTTCAGTAATGGGAGACACCCAAGCTATGAAAACGAACACCATACTGTAACACCACCTCCTCCATACTTCCCTGTTTACATATTGTATACAGTTATTTTAAACAATGTTTATTTGAAATTTGGAATATAGAACCATTCTCGCCTAAATTCAAAAGATTGTTGAATGATCAGCTTGCATTAAAAAACACACTATTTTGATTGCAAATAATTTCTCATAAAATATGAAAATTAGCCCATCTCGTTCATATATTGCAATCATGCGTCATGTTTTTTCAAATGTGTTATACACACTGAAGAGCCAAAGAAACTGGTACACCTGCCTATTATCTTGTAGGGCCACCGCGAGCACGCAGAAGTGACGCAGGACGACGTGGAATGGACTCGAGTGACGTCTGAAGTAGTGCTGGACGGGACTGACACAATGAATCTTGCATGGCTGTCCATAAATACATAAGAGTACCGGGTGGTGGAGATCTCTTCTGAACAGCACGTTGCTAGGCATCCAAGATATGCTCAATAATTTTTTTGTCTAGGTGTCTGGGAAGTTTGGTGAGCAGCAGAAGTTTTGAAACTCAGTAGAGTGTTCCTGGAGCCACTCTGTAGCAATTCTAGACATGTGGGATGTCGCATTGTCCTGCAGATATTGCACAGTGGAAATGGAGATGAATAGATGCAGGTGATCAGACAGTGTCACCTGTCAGTGTCGTATATAGACGTATCAGGGATCCCATATCACTCCAACTGCACACGCCCCACACCATTGCGGAACCCTCCACCAGCTTGGACAGCCCCTGCTGACATGCAGGATCCATGGATTCATGAGGTTGTCTCCATACCCATACACGTCCATCCGCTCGATACAACTTGAAACGAGAGTTGTCCGGTCAGGCAACATGTTTCCAGTCATCAACAGTCCAATGTCAGAACTGACACACCCAGGGGAGGCATAAAGCTTTGTGTCGTGCATTCGTAAAGGGTACACGAATGGGCCTTCGGTTCCGAAAGCCCATATCGGTGATGTTTCCTTGAATGATTCGGACACTTACGGTTTTTGGTGGCCCAGCATTGAAATTTGCAGCAATTTGCGGAAGGCTTGAACTTCTGTCACAATGAGCGATTCTCTTCAGTCGTCGTTGGTCCCGTTCTTGGAGCATCTTTTTCCGGCACCAGCGATGTCGTACATTTGAAGTTTTACCGGATTCCTGATATTCGCGGTACAATCGTGAAATGGTCGTACGGGAAAATCTCCACTTCACCGCTAACTCGGAGATGCTCTGTCCTATCTCTGGCGCGCCGAGTATAACACCATGTTCAAAATGACTTAAATCTTGATAACCTGCCATTGTAGCAGCAGTAACCGATCTAAGAAGTGCGCCAGACCCTTGTTGTCTTGTACAGGCATTGCTGACAGAAGCGCCGTATTCTGCCTGTTTCGCCGGCCGCGGTGGTCTTGCGGTTCTAGGCGCTGCAGTCCGGAACAGCGGGACTGCTACGGTCGCAGGTTCGAATCCTGCCTCGGGCGTGGATGTGTGTGATGTCCTTAGGTTAGTTAGGTTTAAGTAGTTCTATGTTCTAGGGGACTGATGACCTAAGATGTTAAGTCCCGTAGTGCTCAGAGCCATTTGAACCATTTTTTTCTGCCTGTTTCCTATCTCTGTATTTGAAAACGCATGCCTACACCAGTTTCTTCATATTCTTTGGTTATATTTATGTATGATTTTACATATGTTCCTTGCTGCTAGCGCAGTAGACTCGTAGATGTTACTCAGTTATTGCAAATTGTCAATTATTATTTAAAATAATAATATTCAATTTCTGAACATACCATGACATTGCCCTTCTATGAAGAAGATATTGAATGTCTGCTAATCTGAGTAAGTTTCTGTAATATAATTTTCATGCGTCATTTAAATGTATAGCCAAGGCCTAAAGGTTTATAATAAGCATAATTTTGTAGGCTTTTGAAGATAAGAAATTAATTTGTCGAAACCGGTAAGGATAATAAAATTTATTTGCAATTGACTTCTGAAATTTATCCTGAAAAAGATTCTAAGCATACACTTGCATCTTAGTTTGTATTTAGTTAGTTTAAACTTATGCAAAAGAAAAGAAAATTCTTTGGTATCAACAGCATCTTCGTCGAAGGCCCCGTGTCGCTCATAGCTACAGGGGGACGGTATACTGAAATCTCCGGCCATTGCGCGACAGGCGAGATCGCTCTTCCATCGCTCCCTGTGGCGCCTCACATACACGCTACCTTTTTTGAAATTTATTTATTTTTTGAGTTGTGCTGCCGAAGTGCTACCATTTGTAGTGGTCGGACTTCTGGGATGTGAGATATTCAAAGGATGTACCCTTTATTTCCGTTTTAGCAGGGTGGGCCTGTTCGTTCATGGACCCTGCCGAGGTGTCGTGGTATTTTATTTCACTGTTGGGGCAGCATATCCAGTATTCGTAACCTGTGCCACTGTGCCGGTGCAACAGCGCCGGTGTTGTCCAGGTGACGTGTTGTGTGTTGGAGGAGGTCGACCTTACTTAGAAGTTCCCTTGTTGAGATGACGATGTTTCCCTTAATTTTAGGTATATCGAGTTCATGATGGTTGTCTCTGAGTCCTGCCCTCCTCAGGTCCCCCAACATCAGGCGGAGGCAACGATTGCAGCCTGTGTGAACAGGTTTTAGGTTAGAACTGCACGTCGTTCCCCGTGTGGAGCAGCCGTAGAGTAGCGCCGGGGTAATCGTCTCGCAACACAGCCTCAGTTTAGTTGTGACCCTCGGGTCGCGTTTAGCCAGTAGTGGGCTGAGTTGATGAAGAAGGCGAAGTACTTTGATTATCGACGTCTGGGTCTGTGCTTTGAATAGCAATTCACAAGCACTACTGCCGGGTATATGAGCGCAACCAGAGGACGCATTGTTGCCATGATCTCACTGCCTGCGATTCTGACTTGTCAGGGTTTCTTTTTAAGTAGCCACAATTCACAGCTTCGCCCCAAGATTTCAGTGGACTTATAAACATCAGTAGGGAAAAGTGCAGTGTGGTAAATACAGCGACATACCACGAAGCTGGTAATCAACTGCTATTTGCTAGTGTCTTATAGAACTGCATCAGCTTTCAAATTCGTTTCTATCGGCAACATTACCCTCTTTATATATTACTCAGCAGCACAGGTGGACCTACAGCACTTCAAAGTTATACGTGTGACTATTGTAAATAAACTTACTGATATGTTACCGTTTTGCAGATGGTCTCTCATTTTACTGCCACCTCGACTACCGACACATGAAATTCTTATGGTTAATCTTGACAGTAGAGGTAAGTACATTATTGAAAGTAAGTGAACAAATACTCAAATAAACTATTCATTTCTTCTTACCTCTGATGGTGGAGTACTTCCAGAACCTGAAAAAGATAGAAAAAAATTTTTTACACACCAAACGTATAGTATTCAGAATGTTCAGTTTCAGTATGAGCTTGTTTAAAATGCATTGGCGTGGAACAACTATGTAACAGATTAACTCCAAGTTGCATAAACGATGATCGAGGAAAGACAACATATGAGAAGGTGTTATAGCTTTGTAGTAATAAAAAAGTGAACGTGAAATACACTCCTGGAAATTGAAATAAGGACACCGTCAATTCATTGTCCCAGGAAGGGGAAACTTTATTGACACATTCCTGGGGTCAGATACATCACATGATCACACTGACAGAACCACAGGCACATAGACACAGGCAACAGAGCATGCACAATGTCGGCACTAGTACAGTGTATATCCACCTTTCGCAGCAATGCAGGCTGCTATTCTCCCATGGAGACGATCGTAGAGATGCTGGATGTAGTCCTGTGGAACGGCTTGCCATGCCATTTCCACCTGGCGCCTCAGTTGGACCAGCGTTCGTGCTGGACGTGCAGACCGCGTGAGACGACGCTTCATCCAGTCCCAAACATGCTCATTGGGGGACAGATCCGGAGATCTTGCTGGCCAGGGTAGTTGACTTACACCTTCTAGAGCACGTTGGGTGGCACGGGATACATGCGGACGTGCATTGTCCTGTTGGAACAGCAAGTTCCCTTGCCGGTCTAGGAATGGTAGAACGATGGGTTCGATGACGGTTTGGATGTACCGTGCACTATTCAGTGTCCCCTCGACGATCACCAGTGGTGTACGGCCAGTGTAGGAGATCGCTCCCCACACCATGATGCCGGGTGTTGGCCCTGTGTGCCTCGGTCGTATGCAGTCCTGATTGTGGAGCTCACCTGCACGGCGCCAAACACGCATACGACCATCATTGGCACCAAGGCAGAAGCGACTCTCATCGCTGAAGACGACACGTCTCCATTCGTCCCTCCATTCACGCCTGTCGCGACACCACTGGAGGCGGGCTGCATGATGTTGGGGCGTGAGCGGAAGACGGCCTAACGGTGTGCGGTACTGTAGCCCAGCTTCATGGAGACGGTTGCGAATGGTCCTCGCCGATACCCCAGGAGCAACAGTGTCCCTAATTTGCTGGGAAGTGGCGGTGCGGTCCCCTACGGCACTGCGTAGGATCCTACGGTCTTGGCGTGCATCCGTGCGTCGCTGCGGTCCGGTCCCTGGTCGACGGGCACGTGCACCTTCCGCCGACCACTGGCGACAACATCGATGTACTGTGGAGACCTCACGCCCCACGTGTTGAGCAATTCGGCGGTACGTCCACCCGGCCTCCCGCATGCCCACTATACGCCCTCGCCCAAAGTCCGTCAACTGCACATACGGTTCACGTCCACGCTGTCGCGGCATGCTACCAGTGTTAAAGACTGCGATGGAGCTCCGTCTGCCACGGCAAACTGGCTGACACTGACGGCGGCGGTGCACAAATGCTGCGCAGATAGCGCCATTCGACGGCCAACACAGCGGTTCCTGGTGTGTCCGCTGTGCCGTGCGTGTGATCATTGCTTGTACAGCCCTCTCGCAGTGTACGGAGCAAGTATGGTGGGTCTGACACACCGGTGTCAATGTGTTCTTTTTTCCATTTCCAGGAGTGTATATTCCAAAAGAGCACGTTCTTGGAAATGAATATGTCATGAGAAACGAAACTTTGCGCTGAACAGGCGTACGAACCTCGGTCTCTCGATCCTAGCAAGCGCTCAATCAAACCATCCAAGCATGATTTCAAGACGGTTCCAGTGGCGTTTACGTTTTCTTCTTTTCATTCCGGAAAAACAACCAGGTCTTGCCGCTCATTATTTTCAAGCCATATTCATTAGATAGGATGTTGACCCGGCAGGCTACCGAGAGCGCTAACGCACTGCTCCCTGGACTCGGGCGCGCTGGCCCCGGATCGAATCCACCCGGCGGATTAACGACGTAGGGCCGGTGTGCCGGCCAGCCTGGGTGTGGTTTTTAGGCGGTTTTCCACATCCCGCTAGGTGAATACCGGGCTGATCCCCACATCCCGCCTCAGTTACACGACTCGCAGACATTTGCAACACATTCGCACTATTCCATGGCTTACATTAGACACAGACAGCTAGGGTACACTAATTCCGTCCCGAGGGGTACGGGGTGGCGGCAAGAAGGGCTTCTGGCCACCCCTTAAACTTACCATACCACATCCGATTAACCATGTCTGACCCTGCATAAATGTGGGACAAGGCTCAGACAAAGAAAGAAAGATTTATTAGATAGGATGTTCACGTCATTGCATTTCTTCGATTTCATCTCCTTTGTTTTCATTAGTCTCATTTGTGTGAGTTCAATTAAAACAGCGACACTAGTACTCCTTGAAACAATATAAGTATATAATACTTGCCTTTGCTTCCCACAACAAAACTACTAACACATATGAACTTTTATCTGAACTCTGAGAGAATTATTTCGAAGTACGTGGCGCAGAGCTCTTTTTATTGAGCCAAGTGTAATAACGTTTCTTCCCGTTCAGTTCACATATGGATTGTTTCTGCGAAGGAAAGGAAGGAAGGTCAGAGTCTAACGTTCCAAGTTCGAGGTAATTAGAGAAGGGGCTCAAGGTCGGATTGAGACGAATCGCGAAGCAACTGGGCCGTGACATTTCCAGTGGAAACATCCGGCAATTTTTCCTAAACCGTTTAGGGAAACAATGGAAAATAAAAATCTGCCGGTCCGGACAGGAATTTAAACCGACGTCCTCCTTACTTCGTGTCCACTGTCTTCCAACAGCGCCACCTGATTCCTTACTGTGGGAGGGCTAATTGATGCTGTGGCGGGTGAATGAAGCGGAAGAGATAAGGTAGAAGTAGGCGCAATGAATGGTAGAGGTGAAAGGACTCTGGACACTTAACTTTTTGTTAGGATAACTCGTTAGTTGTTGGTGAAACCTTGTTGGAGGACCACAAAACAAGGTAACATACGTGGTTTTCTATTCTGAATGAATTGAGGTATCAATTTGACTACATACTTATACAGAAAATGTATAGGAATTGCTTGAAGAAAGGTAAAGCATACTCAGAGCTGTCATAAATCCTAACCACAACCAGATGGTAGGGCAAATAAACGTGTAGTTTTCACAAGAAATGCTAAAAAGAATTTTAATATGGAGACCGTAAAGCAGGCATGTAGTAACTGGAGAACAGTTTTACAGAAAAACCGGAAAAGATTATTAGGAAGAGTGCATTAATGAGAAATGGATGAAAATGAGGGACGGTCTCATGGCATTTTCAAAAGAATTTGTAGGAAACAAGAAGCTTAAAAGCATCAGGTTGTAATGCATAATGGAAAACACGTTAAAAGAGATGGATAGGTGGAGGAAATGGTAGAATCTAAAGAACAAAGAAGGGAAATTATGTATAAGAAATTGAGTAGCGAATTAACAAGGGACTCGGAAGATCCAAGAAAAAAAATGGATGAATGGAAAATGTAAGGAAATAGAAGATACGGGGAAAGAGGAAAAGTATGAACTGATGTATAGGCTAGCCAGGAAGATAAAATTTTCGAAAATAAGAAAAGAAAGGTTAATATGGAAATTGAAAGAAGGGGTGATACAATAACTAAAGAACCACAAGAAATGTTAAAATGATGGCGTGAATATATGTATAGTTCTGTATGAGAAGGATCTAAGACCAAGCAATATAAAGAGTGAAGAAGATGCAAATGTGACGATTGAAAACAGACGTCGCAGCTTTGATGAAGAAGTATAGAAAGCACTGAATGAGAGTGCAGTAAGCCCTGAATCATATGGAAAATAGCAGGGCATGTAGAGCTGACGAATTGCAAACAGCTTTCAATAGAAAGAGCAACTTATTATGAGGAAAGCTTGATAAAGAACACAGGAGAAGACTGGACACTCTACGAAACTGAAACGTGGACACTGAGAAGAGAGGACGAAAGAAAGTTGGAGGCATTTGAGATGTGGGCTTGTAGGAGGACGGAAAGCGTTATTTGAGCACAGTGAGTAACTAACGAAGAGGTGCGAAAGTAATTGGGGAGGGAAGAAAACTACTAGAAGTTATAAGAAAAATGAAGAAGAATTGCCTTGATCTGATATTGCTACGCGACTGTTTGAGGGGTAATGTTTTTTAGGGATTTGCGTGTGGGAGAAGAGTGAAAGGAATGGATAGATTCAAGAAGGTGGGCGACATTAAAAGAAAAGGAAACTACGTCTCATTCAGACTCCATCCATACTCAAATAGGGGCTACCTGGACACCCAATGAAACCCTAATTATATACGTCTATATCGCCTTTCCTCTAGTAACCCACTTCACCTCGCACCTCCCAATGATTCTATTTCTACGCAAAAAAATCCCATTAGTTCCATCGATTCACCCTCTTCAATCGAGAACAACTATAGAGACCCTTCCATACGCACTTAAGCACTAATCTCAAATAAGTACTGAAAAGTATATCACCTACTATGTGTTACAAATTTGTCGTCGAGTTATTCTTACCAGCAAAATAATCAAATAATACCGAACAAGCGCAGACGATCGAGCTATTTGCAACATGCCTTCAGTATATCCTCAGTTCGCGTAAGGATTCTAGCTTTGTCCAGTTCACAAACTGTCTATTGGCTCCTGTCTCGGGTTCTTGGGCTGACGTTCATCTAATGATTTTACTGACGTTTCGCCAGCACGAGTGGCTGGCATTGTCAAAGCTTCACCCTCAGTTGCCATCGGCAATGGAGGGTGAAGCTTTGACAATGCCAGCCACTCGTGCTGGCGAAACTTTAGTACAATCATTAGATGAACGTCAGCCGAAGAACCCGAGAAAGGAGCCAATAGCCAGTTTGTCAACAAGTGGCCACGAAAGCCTTAACAATTTTGTATTTGTCCAGTTCGTCACCCCTTACGCCGATGAATACAGAAAAAATACCACTTCTTCAGGTAAGTTACCAATGTCAAGATACATGTCACACGTAAACTACAACGTACATTAAGGGATTGTACATAAGGTTATTACTCTTAAACAAGGAATGATCCAAAACACTCTTCTTCCTTAAAATCAGTTTACTAATGAAACGTCGTCTTATCAGCCGAACAGCGTAATTTATCTATTTACCAATGTTACGGCCCAGAATTTACAGAACCTACTGCTTCCCAACACACGGTGAGGTTTACAGCCATAATACATTGCGGGAAATTCATCTCCCTCATTATATGACTGCATATACCTGAAAATATCTTTGTTTCCTTGACTTAGAATTCGCTGCCTTTGTAAGCGATGCTTGATTCGTCTCGTGAGTAAATTTCACCACTAATTACAAATCATTGAACATCATGTATTCTGTCTCACAATCTGCATCTATCTTTCCTGTCGCTAACGTAGAAACTACCGGCGAATGAATTTCACCCTTCTCCTCAAATTCTAAGACCTAGGGAAAATGCTATTTCTTGCATTATCTTTTACACCAAAACGGCTTTGTCTGTTTACAGTTTTTCAATCTTGGGTCATTGCCGAACCATTCTCCAACAAATTTCCCCCTCCTCCGGATCTCACATCATTTAGTGGACTACGCCTGTCAATATAGACTAAGCGTTTTGAGTCCATGCATCCACATTTCAGCATCTGACCTGGTTCCCAGGGGAAAATAAGCATTGATGGGTTGCTCTTGCCACATGTACTTGGAGGTGCTAACCAAGGTAAAAACGTACTAATCCTAATACAGTCTCCAAATGAATTAAATAGCTATGTACCGTTGGTCAATGCGCCGTCCTTAGTCTCCAATAAAAATATCAGCATTTATACCACTAACACACTGTGTAATTCGAGCAGTCTAAGGCGCTGCAGTCATGGACTGTGCGGCTGGTACCGGCGGAGGTTCGAGTCCTCCCTCGGGCATGGGTGTGTGTGTTTGTCCTTAGGATAATTTAGGTTAAATAGTGTGTAAGCTTAGGTACTAATGACCATAGCAGTTAAGGTTTCACACATTTGACTTGGACTTTCACACTGTATAATTAATTAAGAAATACATATCCAATAAAAACTAAAACACAATGGTGTTATGCCTTCTGTGAATGGGGAAAACATCTATCAACAAGTTTTGGAATTTGACAGTGACAGAATTTTGTGTTATTGACGCTGAGGTTTATTGTTCAGCGATATTGCAATGTTGGCATCCCATGACTGTGTCGAGAATTTGGAGCCAACATGTTCAAGTGGGCCATACTTGGCTCCATGCAGGTTGTCGATGGCCCCAAGGGACTAGCGCACGAGAGGACAGACATATTGCTCACTCAGTCATGCAGGATCGCACAGCCCTGTCATGTATCTTGGAAAAAGGGGTTGTTTATATTAACAGAAGCGTGCACACAAACACAATGACGGCGTTCGGAGCGTCACGGACTATGAGTGATGCGATCATTGTTGCAGTTTTCCTTGATGGAACAGCACAGAGGCGCATTAAAAACAGTGTTCCAACGGTATGGGCTATTACACAGTCTTTCCAGACGAGTCCCGTTTTAGCGTGCAGTATCACATTGGACGTATTCATGTATGGCAGCTAGGAGGAGAACACATGTTATCCAGTTTCATTCATCATCCTCATATGGAGTCAACACTTGGTATGATGATGAGGAGTGTCACTGGACACACAACATTAGTCTCTATGGTTCCCATAGAAGGTAAGTTGGACAGTAGCCGTAACGATAAGGTCCGAGAATGTGCCCTATCTTTGAACACTTTATCTTTGCACAAGAGGACCACATACTTCCCGTGCTGTCCTAGCCTACCTCAGTAGTGGCCGCGTACAGCACTGTGGACTGTACACTCTCCAGGTTTATCACCCATTAAAAACATCTGGTTGTGTGTTGGCGAGAGAACAGCACGCTACTACTCACCAGACAGATTGTTGATCAACTTTGGTAGAGAAGTGAACCAGCATGGAATGACGTACCAGCTTAGTTCATCTCGATGGATATCCATGTTGCCGTTTGTGCCGACAGAGGTGGCAGTTTTGAATATTGAATTTTGAACCCTATGTAGACCGTAATCATCTACAAAATTAAAAATGTATTTCCCCTTCATTGAACATTATCTGATCAACAGTATCCAGACACCTCTACGTAATGCGGACTGACCACTAGATGTCACGAGGGGCAACCCCCCCCCTCCCCCAGTACAAATGACGTGCATTACTGTCAGTAGAAAAGCAGTGACAGTAGAGCCTATTAAATTCGAACGTGGGCTGGCTATTGCATAAAATCTCAGTAAAAAATCCATCAGGAACGTCCCAACACTTCTAAAGCTGCCCAAGTTGACTGCCGGTAATGTGACTGTTAAGTAGAAACGCAAAGGACCCACCACAGCTGAACCAAGACCAGGACTTAAGCACTAATGGACAGGGACCGTCGAGCTTTGTGGAGAGTGGTTGTAAAAAAAAAATGCATGAAATCAGCGTAAAGAACCATCCGTGAGTTCAACTAGCACAATTATTGTACATAAGGAATGGAGTACAGTCGTAGAGCAGATCCTATTAAGCCATACATTTTTGTAGACAGTGCTAAGCGACGCTTCGTGTGATCTAAAGAGAGACGTCCCTGGAGAGTTGACAATTTGAAACGAGTGATTTGGTGTGATCAACGACCCTATACCCTGTGGAAATCCGGGTTTGGCGAATGCCTGATGAATGTTACCTGCTGTCATGTGTAGTGTCAACAACGAAGTACGGAAGATGCGGTTTTATAATATGAAAGTGTTTTACGTGGCTACGATGTGGTCCCCTTAATGCACTTAGCAAAAATGCTAAGTCCAGAATTGTTTGTATCAGCAAGACTATGCACCCTGTCACAGCCCAGCGTCTGTGAGGTAATGGTTTGTGGACAACAACATTCCTGAAATGGACTGGCATACACAGAGTTCCAAACAGAAAGCAATGGACCACCTTTGGGATGAGTTAGAGCGTCGACTTCACTCCAGACTCTAGCGTCCAACATCAGTACCTTCTCTGGTTTCGCTTCTTGAAGAATTCCTCCATAGACAAGCCTCAGTGAAAGAGTTCCCAGCAGAGTTTAAGCTCTCACAAACGAAAGCTGGACTCACCCCATAGAGTGGACTCACCCCATATTATAGAACACTAACAGGTGTCCGAATGCTTCTGAACAGATCCCTTATAATTGAAAAAAATTAAATTTTGTTATTTGTTATCCTACCTGGTGTTGCAATTGTAGCGGCCTGCAGTGTACCTCACTATTCAGTTCGGTTCTTACACCTAGCTCTCAACGGTCGCAACCCTCTTCATCCACTACCTCCTGCTCCTCCTCCTCCTTCTCTTACTCCTCTCATCAACGAACACAGAGATCCATCCGTTCACAACGTCCTGAATCGCGTCATGTCATCACATATATGTCATCAAGAACCGTCATCGTCTCGTACATTGCATCTTCAGGTATGTAAACACCATCTGTGTTTTATGATAGTAATTATAAACGAATATACGGGATTAATCTTATATATTAGTGTAGGATTTTATCCCCTTCATGGCGTATATCATGGCACCAATTGCTGTTTTATTTCTGTAAATTGATATGAATTATTTATCCGTCAGCCTACATTAGAATCTATTAATTAAGACAGTACTGGTTTCTAATTATCAAACTTTATTGTTAAAGAACATGAAGCCTGAAACTTCCTGGCAGATTAAAACTGTGTGCCCGACCGAGACTCGAACTCGGGGCCTTTGCCTTTTGCGGGCAAGTGCTCTACCATCTGAGCTACCGAAGCACGACTCACGGCCGGTACTCACAGCTTTACTTCTGCCAGTATCTCGTCTCCTACCTTCCAAACTTTTCAGAAGCTCTCCTGCGAACCTTGCAGAACTAGCACTCCTGAAAGAAAGGAAGTTTCATATCAGCCCCCACTCCGCTGCAGAGTGAAAATCTCATTCTGGAAACATCCCCCAGGCTGTGGCTTAGCCATGTCTCCGCAGTATCCTTTCTTTCAGGAGTGCTAGTTCTGCAAGGTTCGCAGGAGAGCTTCTGTAAAGTTTGGAAGGTAGGAGACGAGATACTGGCAGAAGTAAAGGTGTGAGTACCGGGCGTGCTTCGATAGCTCAGATGGTAGAGCACTTGCCCGCGAAAGGCAATGGTCCCGAGTTCGAGTCTCGGTCGGGCACACAGTTTTAATCTGCCAGGAAGTTTCATACCAGCGCACACTCCACTGCAGAGTGAAAATCTCATTCTGGAAACATGAAGACTATTTAGCGCGAATTTTGAGTGTAATTCTGCACAGTCATTCGCACGGTTTGTGAGGTTTATACAGGGTATTCGGAAACTCCCATTACAAACTTCTGGGCCTTGTAGAGAGGAGTCAGTAAATAATGTTTTGAATGGGAACCCACGTCAGAAAACGTCATCCAGTGACGCTGCAGAGCGTCAAAGTTACAGCTACCGGCGCCTGTAAATGAGTGAATATTCTGAGTGATTCCCTGTTGATGTTACAGACTTTCAAGGATGGTGAAGAAGGATAAAAGTATCAATTAGAGATAAGGGTCCCTGTACCGAAACCGAACGAGTCGAAAGTTATAAGTGAAAGCCGTTGTGATGCCTCTGAGAGTAGAATACACGTCAGGTACTGTCGTTGCTAAGAATGTAGGGTGTGCTACTTTCAGAGGTTATAGTATGGACCAAAACACGAAAAATATCCTTATCAACATGGGCTCTGGAATGCGTACCTTAAGAGCTGACAGCATTTTTTTTTTCAATACAGGAGATGTGTTTCACACTTGGGAAGATCAAAAAGCGCTCCTAGCTTCTCAGGTACGCATTTTAGAGCCCATGTTTACTGGACATTTTTTCTTATTTTAGTCCATCTGCCACCTCTGAAAGTTTCATATCCTGCATTCCTAGCAACGAAAGTACCAGTACATGTATTTCACTGTCAGAGGTATCAGAATGATACTCTCGACTCGTTTGTTTCCAAACAAGGGACACTTACTCGAAATTGATACATTTGTCCGTCTCCACCATTCCTGAAAATTTGTAACATCATCACGGAATCACCCGGTTATGCACACATTTAGAGATTTCCGCGTCTATAACTTTGAAGCTGTGTGGCGCCGTTGGGTGACGTTTCCGGACACGGGTTCCAATACAAAATATTACGTACTAACTCTTCCCTTCAAGTTCTAGAAGTTTATGAAGGGAGTTTCCGAACACCCTGTATAAGCGTTATCATTATCATGATATTGTAATCTGATAATATTTTTTGATCCATCGTACAAGTAAACGAGGTAAACCATCTGTATCTGGAATTATGCATCCTATTTGTCGCTCAGTCGGTTGAAATACTGCCGCATCACAATTACATTTCGAATTCTGGCGACTGTTGGTACACAACGGACATGTCAGTGACGATGTGTCATTATATCCTACAATCAGTATGTCATGGTACATTTTTTGTAGATGGAATGTTTGACCTTAAAAACTGTTAGAATGGCTACGTTTCATCAATCTATCATTTGCTCGACTTGTCTGAAGATGAATAGTGTATGGTGAAGCAAAACTTCAAGAAACCTTTTAAATATAGGTTGGCAGTAAAGTTTTTGCCATGAAAATTACTGATCGATGTCTACTACTCACATTACGGAGACATTTTGTCTAAACGACAGTCTGCCCTGCTTACCAATAGTTCCAATTATGAATAAATTTTACTCTCCAGACGTAACTGCGAAAGGATAGTCAATGTCACGCGTAAATCAGGATCATTCGAAATGGAGAAATTTCTCAGTTGAAGAACGATGCAGGAAAGAAAATAGCCATAGTGTTATTGAAGAAATTATTCTGTACGTAACAATAAAATGAGGTATAGGAAAGAGGTATGACGATTTGGACAGTAGCAATGCAGATAAATGAGTGGAGAAAAGAATTGTTGGGTTGTTTGTGGGGGAGGAGACCAAACGGCCAGGTCATAGGTCTCATCGGACTAGGGAAGGACGGGGAAGGAAGTTGGCCGTGTCCTTTCAAAGGAACCTTCCCGGTATTAGCCTAGAACGATTTAGAGAAATCACGGAAAACCTAAATCAGGATGGCCGGACGCGGGATTGTACCGTCGTCCTCCCGAATGCGAGTCCAGTGTGCTAACCACTGCGCCACCTCGCTCGGTGACTGGAGAAAAGACTATGCTAACGTAGATGACAAGTGATAAAGATAGTGTGAATGCAGTATAGGGTTAAACCCTTCATAAGCCTCTACGTACATATTAAGACTGAATTTGACCTTATTTGTAATACACTGCCAAAGAACCAGCCTGCACTGCCTGTCCTACATCTCATATTACGTCATTTTACATTGTGTAAACCTGCTTGCAAAATTATTACGTATCTACATTTTGTGAACGTTTATTGCTGGTATCATATCCGGAAATCTAGCACAGTTCCTATGGTTGATAAGGAAAGAACAGATCAATGAGGCGCACTTATGGAAACAAAGCTTATCGTGTTGACGATAGCGAACTCATTGTCAGTTGTAGTTGTTATTCATACCCTCATGCTGTAATACTAAAGGTATAGAATTTTCATTGATGCCTTGTGTCTCACGTCGATTATTCTGAGTTAAATTTCGTTTCAGTTCGTAATCTGGTACCTCATCGTCACGGTTGGCTTCTTGTTGTCCAGCAGAGTACAAAGCAGTCGTCTCTAAACCCACATTACGGTACTGTTTGGTGTGGCTGGCTACGCTTGGTACTGTCCCAACGTCACCTTATCGTAGACTGTACTGGAAAGGCGAAGCCTCTTTCCCTTCGAACAAATTCTGAACATTCCCAGTGAGCAGTTAATAAACATGGAAGAACTAATTGTCACAACATGTAGGAAATCACCATCTTGTGTGGATGCGATGCAGAAGTTTAGAGAAAGTAAGACAAAAATTACTCCAACCACCACGTGAATCTTTACTAGTGTGATATAGACGGACGTTTCCAGAATGAGATTTTCACTCTGCATCGGAGTGTGCGCTGATATGAAACTTCCTGGCAGACTAAAATTGTGTGCCGGACCGAGACTCGAACTCGGGACCTTTGCCTTTCGCGGGCAAATGCTCTACCACCTGAGCTACGCAAGCACGACTCACGACCCCGTCCTCAGAGCCGCCCTTCTGCCAGTACCTCGTCTCCTACCTTCCAAACTATACAGAAGCTCTCCTGCGAACCTTGCAGAACTAGCACTCCTGAAAGAAAGGATATTGTGGTGACATGGCTTAGCCACAGCCTGGAGGATGTTCCCAGAATGAGATTTTCACTCTGCATTGGAGGTAGGAGGTTAGGTACTGACACAAGTGAGGCTGTGAAGACGGGGCGTGAGTCGCGCTTGGGTAGCTCAGGCGGTAGAGCATTTGTCCGCGAAAGGCAAAGGTCCCGAGTTCGAGTCTCGGTCTGGCACAGAGTTTTAATCTGCCAGGAAGCTTTAGATGGACGTTGCTTAAGTGCTGAGAGCCCAGAACACTCGAGTTAGCCGTGAACGCTGGCGTGAGGTATATGTGACACTGGCGGGTTAGATAACGTTAGACCATCCGATTCTGTGTAAGTGTAGATGCTACCGGATAGGAGGATTTCACACGTGACAATTCCCTTCACTGATATTTGAGTAACAGGTGCCTTTAAAACATCCATCCCATATCAAATAGTTATCATTATTTCGTAACTACGGTAGGAGATCCGATACGTGCAATATCTTGGCTGTACGTACGTAAAACATCAACTCTTTCCCCACTTACTTAACCAGTACAGACATGTTCTGCAACGAACTACACTCCTGGAAATTGAAATAAGAACACCGTCAATTCATTGTCCCAGGAAGGGGAAACTTTATTGACACATTCCTGGGGTCAGATACATCACATGATCACACTGACAGAACCACAGGCACATAGACACAGGCAACAGAGCATGCACAATGTCGGCACTAGTACAGTGTATATCCACCTTTCGCAGCAATGCAGGCTGCTATTCTCCCATGGAGACGATCGTAGAGATGCTGGATGTAGTTCTGTGGAACGGCTAGCCATGCCATTTCCACCTGGCGCCTCAGTTGGCCAGCGTTCGTGCTGGACGTGCAGACCGCGTGAGACGACGCTTCATCCAGTCCCAAACATGCGCAATGGGGGACAGATCCGGAGATCTTGCTGGCCAGGGTAGTTGACTTACACCTTCTAGAGCACGTTGGGTGGCACGGGATACATGCGGACGTGCGTTGTCCTGTTGGAACAGCAAGTTCCCTTGCCGGTCTAGGAATGGTAGAACGATGGGTTCGATGACGGTTTGGATGTACCGTGCACTATTCAGTGTCCCCTCGACGATCTCCAGTGGTGTACGGCCAGTGTAGGAGATCGCTCCCCACACCATGATGCCGGGTGTTGGCCCTGTGTGCCTCGGTCGTATGCAGTCCTGATTGTGGCGCTCACCTGCACGGCGCCAAACACGCATACGACCATCATTGGCACCAAGGCAGAAGTGACTCTCATCGCTGAAGACGACACGTCTCCATTCGTCCCTCCATTCACGCCTGTCGCGACACCACTGGAGGCGGGCTGCACGATGTTGGGGCGTGAGCGGAAGACGGCCTAACGGTGTGCGGGACCGTAGCCCAGCTTCATGGAGACGGTTGCGAATGGTCCTCGCCGATACCCCAGGAGCAACAGTGTCCCTAATTTGCTGGGAAGTGGCGGTGCGGTCCCCTACGGCACTGCGTAGGATCCTACGGTCTTGGCGTGCATCCGTGCGTCGCTGCGGTCCGGTCCCAGGTCGACGGGCACGTGCACCTTCCGCCGACCACTGGCGACGACATCGATGTACTGTGGAGACCTCACGCCCCACGTGTTGAGCAATTCGGCGGTACGTCCACCCGGCCTCCCGCATGCCCACTATACGCCCTCGCTCAAAGTCCGTCAACTGCACATACGGTTCACGTCCACGCTGTCGCGACATGCTACCAGTGTTAAAGACTGCGATGGAGCTCCATATGCCACGGCAAACTGGCTGACACTGACGGCGGCGGTGCACAAATGCTGCGCAGCTAGCGCCATTCGACGGCCAACACCGCGGTTCCTGGTGTGTCCGCTGTGCCGTGCGTGTGATCATTGCTTGTACAGCCCTCTCGCAGTGTCCGGAGCAAGTATGGTGGGTCTGACACACCGGTGTCAATGTGTTCTTTTTTCCATTTCCAGGAGTGTAGATCCAAAAGTAGGCTCCACTTAGGAGAAGAATAAAGACTTATCTGCTATCGTTGGCATGTAGTTTCTCTCTGCTAATTCCAGCCGTTTGTCTTCTAACAGTGAACCATTTTATCTTCTACTTCTACATCTACATACTCCGCAAGTTACCATGCGGTGCATGACGGAGGGCACCGTGTGCCACCACTGGTCTTTACCTTTCCTGTTCCGCTTGCAAACAGACCCAGGGGAAAGCGACTGTCTATATGCCTCCGTATGAGCCCTAATTTCTGGTATATTATCCTCGTGGACCTTACGCAAAATGTAATTTGGAGGCGAAGAATCGTTCTATGAACACTTTCAAATGCTGAGTCTCTAAATTTTCTCAATAATCAATAAACTTCTTCTGGGTATGTGACCGCATTGTCAATGTGAAAATTTCTCCGACGTTTCGGCCACTAATGCAAATAGTCTGCCTCAGGGTTTTTGGATATCAACAGTTTTACACATTGTGTCCGGTCAGGTAACCTGAAGAATTTTATTGACTGAGACAATAGCCGTGGAAGGCTAATCTTACATTTCTCAATAGTGTTTCGAGAAACTAAGGTTGTCTTCCCTCTAGAGAAGCAGTAATCATATTGTTCCTACTTAGTGGATCAAAGCTCACGTGAAACGGGTTTTTATGAGAAACAATTAGTTGTGTGTGATGTAAGTTTGCTTATTGGTTTCACACAATGTTTACGTACTGTAGCAAGAATCTCCGTAACAATTGCGTATTGATCGAAACCACCAGTAACTAATCTAGCACCCCGCCTCTGAATGATCTCGATGTCTTAATCCGACCTGCTGCGGATCCTAAACATTCTAACAGTACGCAAGTATGTGTCGCACTAGCGTACTTAAAGCGGGATCCTTTAGAGATGATCCACGCTTTCCAAAAATTCTCCCAATAAACGGAGGTCGACCATTCGCCTTCGCTACTATCGTCCATATACGCTCGTTCCACTTCATATCACTTTAGTCGGCGTAGTTGTGTCAGGCAGCATACTAGTAATACTGTATCGAAAGTTACGGAATAATTCTCCTTTCTCATCTACATTAACTTACATTTTTATTCATTTACAGCAAGCTTCAATTCATCAGATCAAATAGAAATTTTGTCTATGTCATCTTGTACCATCCTGTAGTCATTAAACGGTGACATATTCCCGTACACCACAGCGTCATCAGCGAATACCCTGAGACACCCCTGATCATATCCTTGTCCCTCATGAACACTTCCCTTTGAGGACAACATCAACACTTCAACACAATTTAGCTTCTAGTACCCCTATTTATTAATATTTTTTGCTACTTTCATGAATTTCTGTGGGTATGCCATAACTCACATCTGACAGGAACGCCATGTTATGACAAAATTTCTTGAAATGATTATACTAAAAATTAATTTATTTTAATAGAGAAGCTGCATTCATTACTACAACTATTGTTAGTAGTAATAGTATTATGATAATTTTGATGTAGATATCCTGTTGTGTGCACATTGCACTGTTTACTCTCTAAGAATACACTTAAATGTAACACAAGTCCTGAAGAACCTAATTTTACCACTTGAAATAAATGAACGAATAGATACATTATTTTTAAGAAAGAAGAAAAGAAGGAAACATAGTGTTTAACGTCCTGTCAAGCATTTTAAAGAGGAAAGGGTATAGTGCTACAGCTATCCTGACGTTACATAATGAATTCAGAATTTAACTGGGGATCAGACCTAGTTTCTGTGATTAACTACAAGAAGAGTGTTTGCCGATAGCTACATTCAGCACAAGGATTGTCCTCGTCTTCTCTAAGTGATCCTGGTGACTCATAGTTAACGCTCTTCTGTCCTTCTTCACTCACCAGTCCTTCGACTCGTTCAATGCTGCGTTATACTTACAGCCACAACTCTCTGTGCCATGATCATCTCTGTTTATTATTATACCCTCTATTGCCCTTTACTGAGCTGAGGCTTTCCCTGTATGGCTTAATGAGTATCCTATCAGCTTGTACAAAATTTGTGACCACCTATTTTTACAAATACCGTTACACTATTTTATCTCCAGCATATTTTTTATCATGCTCTAGAGATTCCATAATCCCCTTGTTTCTTCTCTTTTCTATTTTCCCGCTGTCACTATCTTCTTCGATAGATTCTACATAAACATCTTCATCACCTTTAATTACATGTTAGCCTCTAGTAGGCACAGTGAAAATGATAATTGCATGAAACTAGCTCATTCCTATCACTTCCATTGTGCTGATAACTAATATCAAAAATAATATTGAAACTTAGCTCTGGTTTCTGTTTACAAATGTTATCTTCGATGAAGTAAAATACAAAAAAAAGAACATGACCAACATACATATTACTTTAGACTAGTAATGAGCCTCTTTCAGTTCCAACTCGCTGTTCTGTTCACAAAGAAAGGCCTCGTTGGCAGATTTATGGTGACCTTGAGGTTGTTGCAGTTTCACAAGGCATGTAGTTAGATAGCGCAACTGATTTTATTTCATTGGTGTATTAAACGGTAGGGCTCGTGCATCTCACCATACCAAAACTGATTGACCTAGAAGAATTTCACTAGATTCAAAGAGGAGACTAGCTTACATGAGCCATTGGCTGATCCCGCGGAAGTGTGACTTTCACGTTTACACGTAAAGCTAGGTCTTAATAAGAAGGCAATAAAGAACGATAACCACAAAGGCAAGGTCCATAAGTACATGGAAAAATTTCAAGGACTGAGTGAATCAAAAGTCAAAGAGAATATCCTTCGTTCACCCACAGATTCAACAGCTATTCAAAGACAAGCCGTTTGATGAAATGTTGCATGGTGATGAGAAGACCGCATGGTAAGGTTTTGAAAATGTTTGTTTCAGTTTCTTAGGAAATAAGGGAGCACAAATTTATAAGGAGCTTGTGAGTGAACAGTCGTCATGTTGTGGAAAGGTTGGCTGTGACGTACTTCGGAACATGCATTTCTTTGTCTCCACCTCAAATTATTGTCTGAAAACTGCAGAGCGGTTTCTGAGATGAGGTGAGGTTCTGAGATGAGATGAGGTATGGACGTATAGAGAAAAGTGGACTCCTGGTAGTTTGGAAGACTACTGCCGGGTTATTGCCAGGGATACTGTAAATGAAAATTACAAATGACAGTCCCAGCGGAAACGCCATTCCCATTAACAATGTGATCAAAAATTCTTCAAAATGTCTGGTCAGAAGACTGATGATGGTAAAAGTATTTATATTTCTGAATAAGACGTACGGTCCTACTGTTATTTTCTTCATTCTTCATAAACAAATGGAGTGTTTGTGTCCGTTTAGTAATTTTTACAAGGAATTATAAAAAATATGGGAAATTCTTGAGTTTCTTTTGGTTTAATTTAGTAATTTTGTAATGTTTATTGAATTTTATCAGCAAAAGTGGTTTTATATTATTCAAGTGGTTTCATATTCCAGAATGAGATTTTCACTCTGCAGTGGAGTGTGCGCTGATGTGAAACTTCCTGGCAGATTAAAACTGTGTGTCGGACCGAGACTCGAACTCAAGACCTTTGCCTTTCGCGAGCAAGTGCTCTAGCATCTGAGCTACCCAAGCACGACTCAGGCGCCGTCCTCACAGCCTTACTTCTAGCAGTACCCCTACCTTCGTATTATTCGAGTCGTTTTATACCTCATAGATTCACAATTATTAACAAACTTCTTGTACTTGCAAATGTTTCTGAGATATATTACTACCTAAATATGTGTGTTGATGACATAAAAACGACAGGTATTTTTAAGCAGGCGCTAAATATTGCTTTTACTGACTGTTTCTCATTACATTATACCTAAAGAAATATAGAGGTCTAAAGTTTAAGAAATTTACAAATTTTCAACGAATATTTTTTGCCCTGTATTATGCATTCAGTTTTAACAGGTAAAGAGGGAAAATAAGTATAACTGAATGAAACGAACAACGTTCTCACAACATTTTTGCTGACTAGCCACTCGTTTCGTGTCCCTAAGTTTCTATGGCTTATATTTCATACCGAATTAATATTCGCAAACTTTTTAATTAATTTCATACTGTTGCCCTCTGGCCGTGATACTGGCGCTGTAGTTATTTGCCTGCTTTTCTGTTCGGCCAACCGCGCCTTTTCCATCAAACCAAAAGTATTGAACTCTCAATAGAAAGAAAAATAATTTCTTTTTCTTGTTTCCAGCACCGTATCGTCGAAATATTGCTTATCAAAAGTTACGAACTGTACGCGAAGTTAAATTAATGTCCTCATAATTTTTAATAGAAGTGAATTTCCACGTGGAGCCGAAACTCAAATGAGGTGCACTTAGACAGAGCAAACAGCAGTTCGTGGCGCGACGTGTGGGCCTTGTCCTTAATTAAGTCCACGGCAAACAAGAATCACGTATGCCCAATATCTGTATCAGTAAACTGACACTCCGATATCACTCAATAAGAACGGTCTCACATGTGCCCGTCCCGTATTCCTCAGAAACAGACCACAACGTTACTCTTTCAACACTTCGCAACAGTCGTTTCCATTCTAATGTATTTACTGTAACAGTTTTTACGCAGTGTTGGTTTGAAAGCTCTTCGTATCACTGACTACAGTTTAACTGTCTTCTGTTTTTAGACTTTTATCAACGGTGGGTATTAGGGAAAAAGCAAGCCAAAAACAGTCTTGTCCTCTGAACTCATAACGGTACCGTCTCATGTCAAATAGCAAGTTTCTAATTTAAAGATTTTGAACTTCAGTTGCTGCACCGTCAATGTTTTTAATGGGGATATGTCAGCGTAAGAGAGCCCGAGAAAACTTCCGTTGTTTGTGACAGAACAAACAGCAACTGAGCAGGTTGATGACGTATGCTTTGTTTATTTGTTGTTATATCTTTGCAATTTTCAAACTGCTAGCTTAGTTTCGTTATCGCCGCCGTGCTGTTAATCATGATTGCTCCACTGTCTATTTCCAGGAAAGTGATCCGTTTTTTGAGGTCAGAAGGCGTATCAGGGGCCGAAATTCATCGAAGACTTTCGTTGCAGTATGGGAACAGTGTTTCGCCACAACGGAGTGTCTACGAATAGATTGAAAAATACCGAAATGGTCGCACAACTGTTACGCACGATGAAGGAGCCGGACGACCGTTTACCGCCACAAATGAAGAAACCATTGTGCGTTCAGGTGAAATGATTCCCTTAGACAGACGATTAACTGTTGACGCAGTGGTATATCGCCTGCAAATTAGTCACGATTCTGCCTACGAAATCATCCACAACAGACTTGGGTTTTATAAAATTTGTGCAAGATGGGTCCCAACAACCCACACAGTGGCATAAACAAACGCGCTTGGACGTCTGCATAAAACATTTGGATCGCTATGGTAACGAAGGGGACAACCTCTTCGACAGGATCATTACTGGTGACGAAACATGGATCCATCATTATGAGCGGGACAGTAAACGGCAGGATATGGAATTCGCCGAGGAATAAAAAGTTCAAGATCCAACCGTCCGCAGGAAAACTGATGCTTACGGTTTTTTGGGACGCACAAGGTCCAGTACTGGAATATTATGGGGAAAGGGCCACAGCAATAAACAGTGTACGTTACAGTTAGATGCTTCTTCCAGGCTAAAGCCTGCAATTCGTAGCAAACGCAGAAGATGACTTGGACAGGATTTGTGATTGGTGTAAAGAATGGCAGCTAACTCTAAATATAGGTAAATGTAAATTAATGTAGATGAATAAGAAAAAGAATCCCGTAATGTTTAAATACTCCATTAGTAGTGTAGCGCTTGACACAGTCACGTCGATACGTCGATTAAATATTTGGGCGTAACATTGCAGAGCGATATGAAGTGGGACAAGCATGTAATGGCAGTTGTGGGGAAGGCTGTTCATTGGTAGAATTTTGGGAAGATGTGGTACATCTGTAAAGGAGACCGCTTATAAAACACTAATACGATCTATTCTGGAGTACTGCTCGAGCTTTTGCGATCCCTATCAGGTCGGATTGAGGGAGGACATAGAAGCAATTCAGAGGTGGGCTGCTAGATTTGTTACTGGTAGGTTTGATCATCTCGCGAGTGTTACGGAAATGCTTCAGGAGCCCGGGTGGAAGTCTCTGGAGGAAAGGAGGCGTTCTTTTCGTGAATCGCTACTGAGGAAATTTAGAGAACCAGCATTTGAGGCTGACTGCAGTACAATTTTACTGCCGCCAATTTATATTAAGCGGAAAGGCCACAAAGATAAGATAAGAGAGATTAGGGCTCGTACACAGGCATATAGGCAGTCATTTTTCCCTAGTTCTGTTTGGGAGTGGAACAGGGAGAGAAGATGCTAGTTGTGACACGAGATACCCTCCGCCACGCACCGTTTGGTGGATTGTGGAGTATGTATGTAGATGTAGATGTAGAAGACTGCTGTCATAAGGTGTTGTGATGTTGCACGACAATGCCCGTCCTCATACTGCTGCCCACACTGCTGAATCGCTCCAGAAACTCAAATTTGAATTACTGGATCATCCTCCATATAGTCCAGATCTTGTCCCTTTTGACTATCACTTGTTTGATCCACTCAGGCATTAAACGGCCCTCGATTTGCCTCGGGCGAAGCAGTGAAAGAAGCGGTACATTCCTGGCTCGCAGCTCAACCGAGAACCTTCTTTTATGAGGGCAACAGGAAGCTTGTACAACGACGGACCAAGTGCGTTTAACGCAAGGCGACTATGTTGAAAAATGATGTTGTTGTAAGTTTCCTCTTTGATTACTATAAAATTTTATAACTACTTTGCGGATAATAATTGACTTACTCTCGTATTGTGACAAGAGTTGTAGGGACTCTTCAACTTCATGACGTAAATTTCTCAATTTTCAGTGAGTGAGGAGCTCCAGGTGTTAAAAAATGATGCACACAGGAAACCTCAGATAAATTGTCTTGAGCACACGATTAATATATTAAAACAAATTATCGACAAAGAAGCAAGCACAGTAAACTCCATTTCAAAAAGTCGCTCTACCCACGTTCTGAACAACAATAATAGCTTATGCGTATCCATTACGGATATTTTAGAACCGTTACTGTATATTGAATGTAAGTAAGTTATACAGAACTGCAACCAGCCACTTTTTTCAATAATTATGTTTTATTCCATGAACCGGTTTTCGAACCTTTTCAGGTTCATCTTCAGATGGTTTCAGGAAGTTACATCATTACTGTTAGCATAATACTGGGTGCTGGAACAAACAGAAGCTGCCTTTACCAATATTCCAGATCACTCTACTGTTAGAATAAAAATAAGTCAACAGTTAAAGAACTTTTGTTCATGATTTTTTAAATATAAACAGCTTAGTCCATTACAATCACTATAACTTTTATACATATACCTTTAGCTAAAATAAACAGAATCTACTCTTGATAATACCCCAGATCATGTTAACACAGCAACAGAAATAAGTCAATAGTTCATCTGAAGATTTGTTATTAATTTAAATATAAAGGTCCTAGTCATAGAGACAGCTGCATCTCACTGCAAATACAATAACTCTGTATTATTGATTCCTAGGTATTCATCTTAATACCAAACATGGAAAAAAGGAAAAAAAATGCTATAAACCGCATGTAATATACAATTAGAAATAATATATCAGATCACCTGAAGTTTATTCTTGTAGTAATTTATTTATTTAATTTACCTTGTGCTCTCATGTTATCGCCATTTTGATTAAAATACTTGCCCTTATATCGACTTTAATACATGTAAAGAGCAACAAATTACATATCAAATTACATATCTGTACAAAGTAGGCCTATGCCATATCTTTCTGTCAAGATCTTTGTCACAAGTTGTAAAGTTGTCACAGTTGTAAAGCGCATGCTGGATGCTGGAAAAGTCTCGCTGTCAAAGTGTAAATTAATATAGTTTGTGTGGAAGTGTATGTACTGATGTAACTACTGAACATCAAAATGGAGGCAGGCAGATGGACACTAACCGAAAAAAGCCGCCTATACTGTCGCAGTAAGTAAAAACTTAATTTACATCCGTATGGACAGATAAGCTATAGTCATGGCGATACAGTAAAGTGTGACCCATCTTTCTGCCACAGAGCCAGTACCCAGCATTATGCTACCAGTAATGATGTAACTTCCTGAGACCATCTGAAGATGAACCTGAAAAGGTTCGAAAACCGGTTCATGGAATAAAACATAATTATTCAAAAAAGCGACTGGTTGCAGTTCTGTATAACTTACTCACAAACGATAAGAGCATTTAGATCTTTCCTCCGAAAACATATCCGTGGTCTTTCATGAAGGTGGCACTGCTCATAACCCAAGCTTGTGTTAAGTGCTTATGTTTCTCTTTTTCTCTGCAGACGTTTCCACTCATGCAGGACCAAGACGAAACCCTTGCAGCGTAGGGTGTGGCTACATCGGTTGCCTATGAAGGTGACCCGCACGGCTGTTCCACAGGGCCGGAACATAGGGTATATAGGATACTGCAGTGCCTGTGTCGTTAAGAAGAACGATGCAATGTTCCTTCGCAGACGCACGCATGTTATCCGTACACGAGTCACGGCCACACACGAACTACCATACTTCGTCGTTCCTGCGTCAGAACCTGTACTCCTAGACGGATTATGTGATTCCCGTGCAGGGGAGGATCGACGCGCAGGTCGCCGAAGTGGCGTCAAATCGAAAGACCTGCACCAGGCGAACGATCTACCCGAGGGGAGGCCCTAGCCACACGACAGTTCAGTTCAGGGGAGAAGGACATCATGACTGAAAGTCACTGCCTAGTATTCTGCATGGCATGGTTTTGACAAGGCACTGGTAAAGATTCCATAACTATTAGATTGGTGGATATTTCGTAGCGGAGGCAGCCAGAAACATATACACCGTGTATGGGGATGGATACTGCCACTGAACACAGCACGGCAACAAAATGGTTTTCTCGTTTTAAGGAGGGTCGTTTTGACGTTATTGACTCTGCACGTTGAGGATTTGATGAAGTTCGTTTAAGCGCATTAATCCACAATAATCCACGCCAATGTTCCCGAGAACTGGCAGATGCGCTGAACTGTTAGCATTACACCATCGTGCGACATTCAGTGGGTGACCATATGTACACCTCTCCTTGATCGTCGTCAATTGGCCAGTGAACAACACCGGCCATTCCTATCCTGTATCGTTATTGGTAACAAGAAATAGGTCTTTATGCCAGCAGAAGGAAAAGAAAGGAATAGCTGAGCACATAGACTGGGCACATAGACTGAACGTGGTCACCAACAAAGCATTGGTCAGACGAGGGCAGAGAAGTGTCCTATTTAGGCTGTCTGGAGCCGTCGGTACCACCTCAGCGGATGCACTGTGTGTGGCGCTCGGAATATGCCCCATAGATATCACGATCAAATATAGAGCTGCAAGGTACTGGTTAAATGTGGGGAGACTAGATAAGGTACACAGAATAACAGGTGTGCCGATAGAGACGAAACGTCACCTAAAAAATTGGCGTTTGGATACATGGCAAGGTGAATGGGATGTAAGTGATAAGGGACGTAGACTGCACGACTTCCTCCCTGACATAAGGGAGCGGTTGAGAATGAGACATATCGATCCCAGTCGCGGTATGGTACATTTCTTAACCGAACACGGACCTTATCCCACGCACTTAAACCGCGTGAGTCTGAGGCAGACACCTACATGCACATGCTGGGAAGAAGGTTCCCCAGAACACACTGTCTTTTTCTGCGAGCAATACGCGAACAATAGACATACACTACACTTAGACTACACAGATACAGTTTTAGATATATACACAGCAAGAAGAGACGAAGAACAATGGGCACAATTAAACGCACTGACAAACAGTATTTCAAAAACAACACATGAAGAGTACATGCGGACACGACATTACAGCGTAACAACAATCTCCAGAGGATGGACAGCGATACCCACAGTGACAGCGAAAATAGTGACAATGAGGAGGAACAGGAGGAAGAAGCTGAGATGTGACAGTAAATAAGCAAAAGTGTGAGCGATCTAGCTAAGAAAACACCAAATGCTGTACATGGATGGGCACCTAAAGTTGTTAATACATAGGACTAGTAATAAATAGCATAAGCAACATTATTTCTCTACTAATAACCATTTGTATGTGTGTGTGTGTGTGTGTGTGTGTGTGTGTGTGTGTGTGTGTGTGTGAGTGAGTGACTGGCGGTCAACGGCTCGAAGAAACCATTCCGAGGTATTCACCGTCAGTCACATTCGGTGATGGTACTAACAAATCTCTCCTCTATCCTATATTCTTTTTATATTCTTCTTAAAAAACAACAAAATTTTATTTATATTTCAATCTTAAATTATAGTTATTTTGAAAAGTATCATTCTTTTTAAATATTGTATATAAAACAAAAGAAAAGAAAACTGTAAAAAGATGAAAAACGAAAATTGTAAGATGTACGACCTGTTTTAAACATCGGGTAACAGGTCTATAATTTGGCAATAAATAAATAAATGTTTCGGACAGTTAAAAAAATAGCTGAGCCCAAACAGCGCAGAAACTGCCCGTACAAAGACCTGTGCATATCCAAAAATATAATGTTATGCGTCTGCTCGAACAGTGATGGTGTGGTGTACTACGAAATGCTTCCCCGAAGCGTAATCAATACAGCTGACATTTACTGTCAACAAGTGAGACGTCTTGCAGACGCATTCCGAGAACATCGACCAAGAAGACTTCTTGTATTGATGCTAATCTACAATAACACCAGCCCACATTCTGCTAGACTGACATTATGCAGGAGTGGTTTTGGGAAGTCATTCCGCATCTGCCTTTTTCACCTAATCTTGCGTCCCCAGATTTTCACATTTTCCGCTCTCAATCTAACAACCTTCAGGGAACTTCCTTTTCGGCTGAAAATGGGCTCCGAACATGACTCGTTGGGTTCTAAGCCTCAGAATTACGTGATTTCTACAGCTGCGGACTCGAAAAGTACCCCTGCACTGGCAGGTGGACTGAAATATCTGTCATGTCTGTCTGTTATGTTTATTAAAGTTATGGAAAAACACTACGGACCTATGCACCAATGTAACATATCGCCTCGCATGCATAAGTTGTGACGTACCTCCTGTTTTGGACGGCATTTTATTTTCCAAATGTTTTCTTTTGATTGGGACCCTGCAACTAGCAAAAGTAATTCATTGCCTTAAACGGTACTACAGAACGCAACAGCACTGAGGGAGATACTATTTCCCACGGAGACATCGGTAACGGATGGGCCATATGCTGAATTTGCATTCTACATGTACATATATACTCCGCTAGCCACCAAGCGGTGTGTGGCGGAGGGTACTATTCGCGCCAAAGTCATATTTCCGCCCCTCTGTTCCACTCGCGGATCGCGAGAGGGAAAAACGACTGTTTGAACGCCTCAGTACGAGCTCTAATTTCCCTTATCCTTGAATGGCGATCATTGCGCGATATGAAAGTTGGTGGTAATAATATATGCTCTACATCATTGGCGAAGATCGGATTTTGGAATTTACTGAGCAGCGCCTTCCGTTTAGAGCGTTGTCCATCTGCAAGTGTGTCCCATTTCACAGTTTGTATGAGATTTGTATCGCTCTCGCGATGGCTAAATGTACACGTCACGAATTTCCGCTCTTCTTTGGACCTTCTCAATCTCTTGAATCAGACCGAACTGGTAAGGGACCCATGCAGACAAAAAATACTCGAAGACTGAACGAACTAAAGTATTGTAAGCAATTTCCTTTGTTGAAGGACTGCATCGCTTCAGGATTATAGCAATAAACAGCAATCTAGAGTTTGCCTTACCCGTTATTTGTGTAATCTGATCCATTTAAGACCATTTCGAGTAGTCACAGCCAGATACTTGACGGATGCTACCGCTTCCAAAGACTGGGCATTTATTTTGTACTCGCACATTAATGGGTATTTTCGCTTTGTTATACACAGTAGGTTGTACTTACTAATATCCAGAGATAACTGCCAGTCATCACATCACGCATTTATTTTCTGCAAATCCTCACACAATTTTCGTGTGATACTACTTTCCTGACACTACAGCATCATCGGCAAACAGTCTAATGCCGCTGTCAATACCATCAACCAGATCGTTTATGTAAATCGTAAAAAGCAGCGTAGCTTTTACGCTGCCCTGGAGCACACCTCATGTTACGCCTGTTTCTGTTGAAGTCTCTTCATTCAAGACGACATACTGGTCTCTGTCTGTTAGAATACTTTCTATCCAACCGCATATGTCTGAAGGAACATCGAATCTTCAATCTTAACAACACAGCCACTGCAATATCTTATTTGTCCACCTATACCACGCAGAGACCTTCAGTTAAAATGTCCTGCGCGGACAGGAATCACATAATCTGTGTTGTGTTACAGGGCCGGCCCGGGTGGCCGAGTGGTTCTAGGCGCTACAGTCTGGAACCGCGAGACCGCTACGGTCGCGGGTTCGAATCCTGCCTCGGGCATGGATGTGTGTGATGTCCTTAGGTTAGTTAGCTTTAAGTAGTTCTAAGTTCTAGGCGACTGATGACCTTAGAAGTTATGTCCCATAGTGCTCAGAGCCATTTGAACCATTTTTTTGTGTCACAGGAAAGATGACTTATGGACGTTTTGGTCCGGCCTTGAGTGGTGCACGGGTAGCCAAAGCGGTTCAGGCGATCTCTTGCTTAAAGCGGGAAATCGGGTTTTGGCTCCCAGTTTGGCACAAAAGTGTCAACTGTCATTATTCACTTATACAGCTGATGGTTGTTCGTATTCACAACTGCGAATACATTTCATGTACAGGGTGATCCATCTGAAGTTTCGGATGAGATTATCTCGAAAACTATACATCGGGTAAAAACAATGGGTAAGTTAAGTTCGTAAGTTCAAAGGGGGACATCAAATGATACTACACGTGACCTCCAGCCCCCATCCCCTTCGGTGGGGCTGGGGGCAACTTTTACATCTTAAAGGGAAACACCCATTTTTTATTGCGGTTTAGGATTCTCCATAAAAAAGTAATGAAGTTTTGTCTGAACATCTTTTTAAACCACTGACAGATGGCACTGAAATCGAGAAAAATTAAAATTGGGGAAGAACTCCGATTTATTTAGAATGATCAGAGAAGGACGTATCAAATCGATGAAAATGTGTACCAATTCTTTCGCTATGCCAAATTAAGCTATTTTTGTACAAAATATACTGTATCATACTATTAGCGTTACCCAGGAACAACGATATGGACGTAGTAGAACGATGTTCGCATCGGGGTGCTTCATTAGTGTGAGTCTACTTGGCTCTCACATGTTGAAGTGCTTCATTAGTGTGAGTCCCCTTGCCTCTCACAATTTGGGCTGCTTTACTAATGAAATTAGCCACGAATAAATTGTTCAAAATTATCCCTATTTGCTTCTGTGCATAAAGTCAATCGTCTGCTAAAGTTGTCCACAGTTTTCAGCAGCACATCCAGTGGTATGGCTGCACACGATGTTCGAATGCGTTGCTCCACATCGTTTCTGGTTGTAGGCTGTCTTTCATAAACAATATTTTTAAATAACCCCACAAGAAAAAATCAGGAGATGTTAGGTGTGGTGAACATGGAGGCCACTGAATTGGTCCGCCGCGTTCTATCCACCGACCGGGGGACCGTAAATTTAAAACGTTCCGCACATTTTTAGCATAATGGAGAACTGCTCAAACCTATTGGAACCACATTCGTTGCCTAGTTTCTAAATCAACATCTTCCATTAGCTGCAACAAATCATCACGGAGAAGTTGTAAATAAGATTCCCCAGTAACATTTCGGTCAAAAAAATACGATCCTATCAAGTAATCGTTTAAAATTCCACACCAGACCATTAACGATCATTTGTGTTGATTGTCAACGGGTCTGTGCCAGTGTGGATTGACAGAGGACCAATTATGACAATCATTACGATTTAATTCGCCATTGTTTTTGAATGCGGCTTCATCGGTGAACATAACGTATCTAAAAAAAATCATTGTCACCTCTTATCATTTCCAAGGCCCATTGTCAGAAATGCACTCGTATTTCCATATCTTTCGGCGTTAATGGCTGTGTCAGTCTGATATGATACGCATGATATTTATGTGCCTTCAAAATCCTCAAAACAGTTGATTTCGGTACTCCAGTTTGTCTCTGAATCGCACGACTACTAATTCCGGGACCCAATTGAACAGTGGCGAGAACGGTAAGGGTACGAGTGTCATTTTCATTGTATTCGCGATGAAAAGGTGGGGACGGTGCATGTATCCATTTCGAGCTCGTTGAGAGCAATTTCGAATAATGTTTTCGCTTGGATGTCGTCTGTTTGCGAAACGATCCGCATACAACTGCGCAGCTGCAGAGTAATTGTTATGGCATTCACCTATAATTAACATCATATCAACAGTCTCTGTAGGAGGAACAGTGAGCAACGTTTCGCTAAAGAATAATTTACTTTCGTCAGTTGATGTTTACGGTTCACAATCTGAAAGTGAAGTGATGTCTGATCTCATTGCACCGACCTTTATACTGAGCCATAGTTCGCAGTTTGGCCACGGTAGTGCCACAGTCAGGTGAGTAATGCAATTGTCAAGAGTTCCCTAACAAGATTTTAATGCCATTCCGCCTCACTCCATCAAACGCTGTGGCGTGTAGGATCCATTTTGTAAAAAAAAGTAGGTTAATTTGGCGTAATGAAAGAACGGGTGCACATCTTGTATCGATTTGATGCATCCTTCTGGGATCATTGTAAATAAATCGGAGTTCTTCCCCAATTTTGATTTTTCTCGGTTTCAGTGCCATCTGTCAATGGTTTAAAAATGTTCCAGACAAAACTTGATTACTTTTTTATGGAGAATCCGAATCCGCAATAAAAAGTGGGTGTTTCAATTTAAGATTTAAAAGTTGCCCACCTCCCCACCCAAGGGGGCGGATGCTAGGGATCACGTGTAGTATCGTTTGATGTGCCCCATTTAGCTTATGAACTTGTCTTACACACTATTTTTACTCGATGTATAGTTTTCGAGATAATCTCATCCAAAATTTCAGATGGACCATCCATTGATAGTGACCGGGCCAAATATCTCACGAAATAAGCATCAACCGTAAAAACTACAAAGAACGAAACTCGTCTAGCTTGAAGGGGGATACCAGATGGCGCTACGGTTGGCCCGCTAGATGGCGCCGCCATAGGTCAAACGCATATCAACTACGTTTTCTTTAAATAGGAACCCCGATTTTTTATTACATATAAGTGTATTACGTAAATAAATATGGATGTTTTAGTTGGGCCATTTTTTCGCTTTGTGATAGATGGCGCTGTAATAGTCACAAACGTATAAGTACGTGATATCACGTAACATTCCGCCAGTGCGGACGATATTTGCTTCGTGATACATTACCAGTGTTAAAATGGACCGTTTATCAACTGGGGAAAAGGTCGATATCGTGTTGATGTATGGCTATTTTAATCAAAATGCCCAACGGGCGTGTGCTATGTATGCTGCTCGGTATCCTGGACGACATCATCCAAGTGTCCGGACCGTTCGCGGGATAGTTACGTAATTTAAGGAAACAGGAAGTGTTCAGTCAATTGTTAAACGTCAACCACGACCTGCAACAAATGGTGATGCCAAAGTAGGTGTTTTAGCTGTTGTCGCGGCTAATCCGCAGAAAAATTGCGCGAGAATCGGGAATCTCAAAAACGTCGGTGTTGAGAATGCTACATCAACATCGATTGCACCCGTACCATATCTCTATGCACTAGGAATTGCATGGCAATGACTTTGATCGTCGTGTGCATTTCTGCCACTGGGCACAAGAGAAACTACGGGACGATGACAGATTTTTTACACGCGTTCTTTTTAGCGACGAAGCGTCATTCACCAACAGTGGGAACGTAAACCTGCATAATGTGCACTATTGGGCAACGGAAAATCCACGATGGCTGCGACAAGTGGAACATTAGCGACCTTGGCGGGTTAATGTATGGTGCGGCATTATGGGAGGAAGGATAATTGGCCCCCATTTATCGTTCGCATTTTAAATGGTGCAATGTATGCTGATTTCCTACGTGATGCTGTACCGATGTTATTACAAAATGTTTCACTGCATGACAGAATGGCGATGTACTTCCAACATGATGGATGTCCGGCACATAGCTCGCGTGCGGTTGAAGCGGTATTGAATAGCATATTTCATGACAGGTGGGTTGGTCGTCGAAGCACCATACCATGGCCCGCACGTTCTCCGGATCTGACGTCCTCGGATTTCTTTCTGTGGGGAAAGTTGAAGGATGTTTGCTACCGTGATCCACCAGCAACGCCTGACAACATGCGTCAGCGCATTGTCAATGCATATTCGAACATTACGGAAGGCGAACTACTCGCTGTTCAGAGGAAGTCGTTACACGTATTGCCAAAAGCACAGAGGTTGGCGGACACCATTTTGAGTATTTATTGCATTAATGTGGTATTTACAGGTAATCACGCTGTAACAGCATGCGTTCTCAGAAATAATAAGTTCATAAAGGTACATGTATCACATTGGAACAACCGAAATAAAATGTTCAAACGTACCTACGTTCTGTATTTTAATTTATAAAAACCTACCTGTTACCAATTGTTCGTCTAAAATTGTGAGCCATATGTTTGTAACTATTACAGTGCCATCTATCACAAAGCGAAAAAAGTGGTCCATCTAAAACATTCATATTTCTTTACGTACTACACGAATATGTAATAAAAAATGGTGGTTCCTATTTTAAAAAAAGCGCACTTGATATGCGTTTGACCTATGGAAGCACCATCTAGCGGGCCAACCATAGCGCGATCTAGTTTCCCCCTTCAAGCTAGACGAGTTTCGTTCTTTGTAGTTTTTTCGTTTGACGCTTATTTCGTGAGATATTTGGCCCGGTCACGATGAATGGAACACCCTGTATATAAGATATATGCAGGGTGAACCAGAACTCCACCGACAAAATTTCAGACATTGTTCACGACCACCTCCTAAGTATTTTGCAACAAGGTAATTGCCGTCTCCGGCAACTCGCTGCACAGGTGTTGCATTTCGTTCGGTATCTTCCTGCAGTTAGCTTTGTATCTTTATTGCATTGAAAATAGTGCAGCACACTGCAAATGGCGCGCTATGTGTCTTGTTTCAGTTCACCCCCAGTATTTGCTGCTGACATCGGTATTGCCGTCTTTACCCCGTTGCCTTCGAGTTCGCATTCAGTATTTCTGTGTTGTATCTACGAGTTTGTTTTCCGACTGTGTTAGTTGTGCGTTAACGGTTGTACACAGCAATGCTATGAATAGGTTTACTGATGAAGAGGTTGCCAATACGTACCTTGCGTGTAGGTTCAATGAATGCAATGTAACAACAGTGCACCGGCGCTATGCTGAGCTCTTCCCTCAGCGAGGGCAACCGCACCTCAGTGCTTTTGTACCTGTACACTGGCGCCTACGAGTAAATGGATCCTTTCGTTTTAGAATGGAAGATACTGGCTGGTTACACCCAGTCACACGTTGACCAGTCAGGGTGTGGCAGTTGAAGATAGCGAAACGAGAGCCGAAGTTTTGAATTTTGCGTTTAAGATATCGATGACACCGTCGTGTGATCATCGCAAAGACTCCCGTATTGACGACATACTAATAAAAATCCCTACCGTAGAGAAACAAATGAAAAAGCTGAAAAAGAACAAGTCGACAGGTCCGGGTGGAATCCCAGTTCGGTTTTACCAAGAGTACGCTAAGGCATTGGCCCGTTGCCTAGCATTTATCGTGAATCTCTCGCCCAGCGCAAAGTCCCAAGCGACTGGAAAAATGTGCAGGTGACTCCTGTTGTTGCGACTGACAATTCGCAATTTTTCACAAACACAACTTTTATTTATGTAAGTTCACAAGGTTAATTACTGAACGACAAAAGAAAGGTAACAATAACGATGCCAGTAACAGTCTCCTAATTGCAGCAAACAAAAGTTCACTTCTAATTTTCCACAAAGGTTCGTGGTAACACACACACAAACACTAGTAAATGTCCAATTCAGAGACGAAGACGTAATCTTCAGCGGTCGAAGCCCACGAGGTCCCCATCCGGAGTGAGCTGAAATTCGGGGCTGGTTCTAGCCCCTAAATAGCTGTCTCCAGCCAATCAGGTTTTGGCGTAGTGATACTTCCTGAAGTCGTGGCTCGAGTCCCCCTGCAGGAAGTAGTGCTCGGAATGTCTGTTTCCATTATCTTGTATGTACACTCCTGGAAATTGAAATAAGAACACCGTGAATTCATTGTCCCAGGAAGGGGAAACTTTATTGACACATTCCTGGGGTCAGATACATCACATGATCACACTGACAGAACCACAGGCACATAGACACAGGCAACAGAGCATGCACAATGTCGGCACTAGTACAGTGTATATCCACCTTTCGCAGCAATGCAGGCTGCTATTCTGCCATGGAGATGATCGTAGAGATGCTGGATGTAGTCCTGTGGAACGGCTTGCCATGCCATTTCCACCTGGCGCCTCAGTTGGACCAGCGTTCGTGCTGGACGTGCAGACCGCGTGAGACGACGCTTCATCCAGTCCCAAACATGCTCAATGGGGGACAGATCCGGAGATTTTGCTGGCCAGGGTAGTTGACTTACACCTTCTAGAGCACGTTGGGTGGCACGGGATACATGTGGACGTGCATTGTCCTGTTGGAACAGCAAGTTCCCTTGCCGGTCTAGGAATGGTAGAACGATGGGTTCGATGACGGTTTGGATGTACCGTGCACTATTCAGTGTCCCCTCGACGATCACCAGTGGTGTACGGCCAGTGTAGGAGATCGCTCCCCACACCATGATGCCGGGTGTTGGCCCTGTGTGCCTCGGTCGTATGCAGTCCTGATTGTGGCGCTCACCTGCACGGCGCCAAACACGCATACGACCATCATTGGCACCAAGGCAGAAGCGACTCTCATCGCTGAAGACGACACGTCTCCATTCGTCCCTCCATTCACGCCTGTCGCGACACCACTGGAGGCGGGCTGCACGATGTTGGGGCGTGAGCGGAAGACGGCCTAACGGTGTGCGGGACCGTAGCCCAGCTTCATGGAGACGGTTGCGAATGGTCCTCGCCGATACCCCAGGAGCAACAGCGTCCCTAATTTGCTGGGAAGTGGCGGTGCGGTCCCTTACGGCACTGCGTAGGATCCTACGGTCTTGGCGTGCATCCGTGCGTCGCTGCGGTCCGGTCCCAGGTCGACGGGCACGTGCACCTTCCGCCGACCACTGGCGACAACATCGATGTACTGTGGAGACCTCACGCCCCACGTGTTGAGCAATTCGGCGGTACGTCCACCCGGCCTCCCGCATGCCCACTATACGCCCTCGCTCAAAGTCCGTCAGCTGCACATACGGTTCACGTCCACGCTGTCGCGGCATGCTACCAGTGTTAAAGACTGCGATGGAGCTCCGTATGCCACGGCAAAGTGGCTGACACTGACGGCGGCGGTGCACAAATGCTGCGCAGCTAGCGCCATTCGACGGCCAACACCGCGGTTCCTAGTGTGTCCGCTGTGCCGTGCGTGTGATCATTGCTTGTACAGCCCTCTCGCAGTGTCCGGAGCAAGTATGGTGGGTCAGACACACCGGTGTCAATGTGTTCTTTTTTCCATTTCCAGGAGTGTATATAGCTGGTGTTTACCATGGTGCTTTTGGTACGCCTTGGACATAGACAACCCCATCCTCTGTGGTGTAATACGGGTTGCCGGCCCTCAGGGGCTACCTTGGCTCCGGCTAACACCTGTATATAAGAAGGGTAAAAGAACGGAACCACGGAAGGAGAAACCAATATCCAGACATCAGTTTAGTGCAGAAACCTTCGAAAATAACAAATTTTCTTGAGACTGAGAAACTTACGTCCACAAATCAGTACTGTTACAGAAAGCATCCCCCGTGTGAAACTCAGCTTGCCGTTTCCTTACATGATATACTGCGAGCTATGGATAAAGAGCAACAGGCAATTTTCATATTTCTAGATTTCTGAAAAGCATTTCAGACGGTGCTCCACTTCAGGCTTTAATGAAGGGACGAGCATTTGGAATAGTGGAATAGATTGCCAGATATGTTAGTGGCTCGAAGACTTCTTAAATTATAGAGCCCAGTACTTTGCCCTCGACGGTGACTGTTCATAAGAAACAAGGATATCGTCAGCAGTGCACTAGGGAAGTGTGATAGGACCGCTATTATTTCCTATAACTAAAAATGGTCTTGCGGATAGGGTGGGCAGCAATCTACGGTTCTCTGCTGATGATGCTTTGTACGGGAAGGTGTGGAAGTTGAGCTACTGCAAGAAGATACAAGATGACTTAGAGAAAATTTAAAATTGGTGTGATGAATGGCAGCAAGCTCTAAATGTAGAAAAATGTAAATCAATCCGGATGAGTAGGAAAAACAAACTCGCAGTGTCCGGATACAGTGTCACTAACGTCCTGCTTGACACAGTTAGGTCGTTTAAGTATCTGGGGGCAACGTTTCAAAGCAATATGAAATGAAACGACAATGCAAAGATCATGGTAGGCAAGATGAATGGCCGACGTCGGTTTATTGGGAGAATTCTGGCAAACGGGGGTCAATCTAGTGCTACCTATTCTTGTGTAATACTCGAGTGTTTGAGATCAGGTCGGATTAAAAAAAGACATCGCAGAATTCAGAGGCGGGCTACTAGATTTGTTACCAGGAGGTTCGAACAACAGCAAGTGTTACAGAGATGCTTTGGGAAGGCAAATACGAATCCATGGAAGAAGATGACGTTCTTTTCGAGTTGTGTTATGCCGGAGCCAAGGTAGCCCCCGAGCGCCAGTAACCCATATTACACCACAGAGGACCGGGTTGTCTATGTCCAAGGCGTACCAAAAGCACCATGGTAAACACCGGCTATTTACATACAAGATAATGGAAACAGACATTCCGAGAACTACTTCCTGCAGGTGCAGCTTGAACCACGGCCTGAAGTTCAGTCCAGTTCGGATGCCGACCTCGTGGACTTCGTCTCGTCTTCGTCTCGGAATTGAACTTTTACTAGTGTGTCTGTGCTACCACGAAACTTTGTGGAAAATTGTAAATGAACTTTTGTTTGTCTCAATTAGGAGACTTTTACTGACATAGTTATGGTTATCTTTCTTTTGTTGTTCAGTCATCAACCTTGTAACCTCACATAAATTAAAGCTGTGTTTGTGGAAAATTGAGAATTGTAAGTTACAACAGTGGTGTAGTAATATTTTTTTCCGGCAGTGTATATGTCACCACATGTTCATGTTGTGAGGTTCCTCCTGTTTGCGCAGCATTTGATTTTCTAAATTTTTTACGTTATTGGGGCGCTGCAACTAGTAGAAGTAATTCACTGCCTTAACGGTACTGCGAAATGCAACAGTACCGAAGGAGGCGTTGTTTCCCAGGGAGGCATCGTAAAACGGATTGACCATATGCTGCGAGCGAAATTGGAATTATATATTAATACCTTCAGCTGCTGACGGGCGTTGATACACATCTACGGGGACAGGTGAAAATGTGTGCCCCGACCGAGACTGGAGCCCGGGTTCTCCTGCTTACATGGCAGACGCTTCATCCATCTCAGCCACCGAGGGCACACAGGACAGTGCGACTGCAGGGACTATCTCGCGCAATCTTCCCACGAGACCCACATTCTCACGTTGTATGTCCACACACTACATTCGTAGTGTCCCTACCCAACACACTCATTACTCGTGGAAGACATTCTTACCAAATCCGCTAAGAGTTCCGGTAATATGTGTGCATCCGCACAGAAGAAGAAGGTCATGGCCGGTACTGCCATATGTATATGGATATGGTGTCTGTTCTTTCGGACGTGTGCCGCGAGAGTGAATCATTGGAAAGGGGAGAAGTACGTGAGCCTTGAGAACGAATCTTGCCTTTGTGTCTTCAGATCTCTAATGAAACAGTACTACTACGTAATAAATCAGTTACATCAATAGACAAATGAATATTCTTAAGTTACCAACATTGTGCGAGTAGCTAGGAAATTTCTTGAAGAATGCAAGTGATTTAGGCTGCCCGTCAATCTCACCAGTCGTCGACAGGACATATTCAGCGCTTGTCTCTCTGTGATAGTCGGTTTTACCGTGCTCTTAAATTTTATTTACCTTTGAGATGAGTCGTCTCAGACTATCCGTTTGTAATTGTTTTTACGGTGTATGCTTAAAAACCACATCATAACTTCATCCCAGGAATGGTTTCAACTAAAGTGCCTACACGTCCACGTATAATCACGGCAGCCTGCTTTTCAGTGGACTATAAGAACTGCTTCAAGGGACAACATCAGTGACAGCTACACAGAAAACATGTAGATGGAAATCCCATCCGCCAATTCATGACGATAGTCCAAGAAAGGATTAGCCTAACAAGTGCATAGATAGGACCATTTACATTGTACGTCAGCTTCATCACTATCCTTGGAGTCGTGGCTAAACTGAGCAAGTTTTATGGAGATATCGCTAGGGGATGTCGCAAAGTCATGCAAATCCTGCGAACCTAGGTCAAGTTTCTTTACGGCCACAGAGCCAGCGCCCCATAGTGTCCTCAATGTGTTGCATCGCTTTCAGATCAGGCAGTTTTGGTGGTCAGGACTTTACCACCTCACTGCTCAAACCACTATAGCATTATACTGACTTAGTGAGATGAAGTGTTATCCCACTGGAAGACGCCACAGTCGTCGGAAATTTATCAGCCATGAAGGTGAGAAGGTTATCATTTACGGCGCTGTACATTTTTCCGAACAAAAACCAGGCAACACGTTTCTGTTCACCCACTGTCCAAACTCAATGATCTCAAGCGTACTGCAGACGTAATTGACAATGCCGTTAGCTCAACTAGGGAACAAGTTTGGCTCGTCTGCTGCAGAGCCACGTTTAAACAACGTGCACTGAACGGTGTACTCCGAAACACTTGTGCCTGCACCAGCCGTCACCTCTGCCAAAGATCACTGCCTGTCGTACAAAACGGGGATTCCTTCGATCCCCACGTACTGTGGCGAGGGGTGGATGTTCAACACCTAGTAACGTATTCGTGGATTTACCGTCCTTCACCTTCTTCCCATAAACGCTCACGACTCTAGCACGCGGACAACCCCGACCAGCCTAGCCGTTTCCAAGACGCTCATTCCTGCGTGCCGGGCCGTAACAATCTGCTCCTTGTCAATCTCTCTATTGGCAGTGCAGTTCCTCTCTTGTGGTCACTACAGTGGTTCCCCACTCGTCTCTGCTTCGCTTGTACATATCGTACCGCTTCTCCTTTTTATCGGCGTAGTGTACCAACTCAACGTAGCGTGGACTCAACGAGTCGTTGGAACTCCCTGTAGAAATAATGAGCCACGCTGCCTCTATAGCCGACGATAATTACGAAAGTGTTGCCAGTGCAGGATTTCGTGTAGGAACTGACCTGTCTGTTACGTAGTTTAACTGTTCTGTTGGGTTCATGTCGGGCGATCTGTGTGGCGAAATCATTCTCTAGAATTGTCCACAATCTTCTTCAAACCAATCACGAGCAATTGTGGCCTGGTGACATTGCGCATTGCCATTCATAAAAGTTCCTTCTTTGCTTGGCTGAAAATTGTCTCCAAGTAGCCGAACATAACCACTTCCAGTCAATGACCGCTTCATTTGGACCAGGAGACCCAGTCCAGTCCGTGTAAATAAAGGCCATACCATTATGGAGCCACTACCAACTTGCATAGTAGCTTGTTGACACCATTGGCCCACTGCTTCGTGGGGTGTCAGACACCATCAGCTCTTACCCAGTGAAATCGGGACTCATACAACCAGGCCACGGTTCTCCATGCGTTTAGGAGGCCAGTCGTGTTGTTTGCAAAGGCACTTGCATTGTTAGTCTGCTGCCATAGCCCGTTAACGCCAAATTTCGCGTCACTATCCTAACGGTTATGAATTCTGGTTTCGCAGGACAGAGCGGATCAGGTTGTGGAAAGGGGCCAAAATCAATTACTGTTGGTTATACAAGAACACACACAACTTTGCTCCTCAAACCATTGCACAGTTTTCTCTTTAAAACCACAAAGATCAATTAACGGCTGAGGGCCTAAATAACTTATTCATAATAAGTTTACATGATTCCTTTTAAAAAACTAGATTTAAAGTAACGGCTGAAGGCCTTACTTAAGCAAAATTACAATATCTTCTCGGCTAAAGGCCGAAATAATATTTCAGATCAGCTAAGGAAATTCTTCAAAAGCCAAGCGTTTACAAATTCCAGCTGAAGGCCATATTAAGGAAAATTCAATTAGTTCTTCGGCTGAGAGCCCAATTAAAGATAAGCCTTCACACAGTACAACAGAAAAAGATCTTAAGAAAGCTTGAAGTATCTTGTTGGCTGAAGGCCCAAAAAATTACTCAAGAAAAATTAAAGACAACCTTAAGATAAACATTTACATAACACGGCTGAAGGCCGTTCCAGGAATTCAAGATAATTAATGAGAAACCATACAGACAAGGATTTACATATTCTGAAACAAACGCGGCTTAAGGCCTAAATGCAGAGCAACAAGAATTTTAAATGAAACACAGCTGAAGGCTTATCTTAAAGTTGTTACGAAGTTCGGCTGAGGGCCATATACTTAATATAAAACAGACAATATTAATACACGGGTGAACGTCTGGCACAGTACCTGCGACCATATAAATGACATTGACTCTGCATTCATACAAATAAAATGACAATCACAAACAACAAACAGTGGTGCTCAGAAGTGTTCCAAGGGTCGGCCTGGGGATGAAATTGTAACAACAGTTTAGGTGAGACGGGCAGCAAAGCGTAACACTAAATAATCGGGTAGCAGCACGACCTAGTGACGGCTGAAGAACCAACCAACAATCTAATCAATTCGTCGCTGCTCTGTCGCAACCGACCGACTGGCTACTCCAGTAAGCACAGAGCATTCATCTGCGCAGCGGAAATCACAGAAGCTACACGCAGTTTCACGTAAACACTTGCACCAAGAACTCCGACAATCCTAAGACCAATCACCCTGGAACAACAAGCAGAAATGACAAGTCATGCACACAGAAAGTTTCCATAAGCGGTCGGCTACCAAATACACGTCGTTCGATGAGACGACCGACCGAACGACTAACCAAGGTCGTTCCCACTCAAGTTATGTGTGTCGGCAACGGTTGGGAGAGTCTTGGCTGTTCGGAGCTCGCAGGCGCTGCGTCCCGACTCCCTTCTGACGGACGACGTCCGGGCGACACTAGCTCGGAACCGACCATGCAGAAAGGACATCGGCCCATTGACCATCCGACATCTCTGCAAAAGGAAGGAACCGACCCACGTCCGGCAAGATGACCAACTGACGAGGCCCAGAAACGGTCTAAAGACCAAATACACGTCGCCCGATGAGACGACCAACCGAACGACCAATCAGCTGTCGTTCCTGCTGCAATTTCCTTCCGTCGTACAGTTCGGTGTGTGTGGCCAGTGGTCCGCAAGTACTGGCTGTCCTTGCCTCACTGTCGCTACGTCCCCGACTGAACTGGCGCTCCGTGCCGACGCTCCTTCGTCCCTGACCGCAGCTCTATCCCCCACTGCTGCTCCGTGCCGACTCGCTTCCAGACACACGACGACCCGGAAATACTATCGGTCGCCCCAGAGATAGAACCACAGAGCACTTATCGATAAGCGCTGCTGCTGCCACTCACGGGCAGGTAAGGCAGGAAGTTAGTGACGCCAGTAAATAGAATATGAAAACGAGGCGGCAGTAGCGAGGCGGCAGTACGGTAAGAGAAGATGACAAACAATAAACGGAATGCCGGCCGCGGTGGTCTAGCGGTTGTAGGCGCGCAGTCCGGAACCGCGCGACTGCCACGATCGCAGGTTCGAATCCTGCCTCGGGCATGGATGTGTGTGATGTCCTTAGGTTAGTTAGGTTTAAGTAGTTCTAAGTTCTAGGGGGACTGATGACCACAGACGTTAAGTCCCATAGTGCTCAGAGCCATTTGAACCAATAAACGGAATGAATACGAGCAGCGCTTGACACGGGATACATTTGTCGTACGTCCCACATTGATTTCTGTGGTTCTTTCACGAAGTGTTGCATGTCTGTTAGCAGTGACAACTCTACGCAACTGCCTCTGCTCTCGGTCGTCGTGCTACGTCCGTGGTGAGATGTGATGCCTGAAATTCGATGTTCTCGGTACACTCTTGACACTATGTATCTCGAAATACTGAATTCCCTAACGATTTGCGAAATGTAATGTCCCTTGCGTCTTGCTCCAAATACCATTCCGCGTTGAACGTCTGTTAATTCCAGTCGCGCGACCACAATCACGTCGGAAACCTTTTCATACAAATCATCTGAGTACAAGTAACAGCTCTGACAATGGTGTGACCTGTAGTTGATACTAATGGCACCTGTATCTGTCCATATCGCTATCCCACGACTTTTATCACCTCTGTTTATAATTCCCTTATCGTGCATCGTGGCCGCTACGCAACCGGACGGCATTCAGTCTGGCGGTGGACAGTGGTCACAATGTTTTGTCTCATGAGTGGGTCATTCTTTTATCTGTAGTAGTGCCTCACACTACACGATTTACAATCCTGTTCATGCCCAGTTAACAACTGTGGCTAATTAAACGCTGCAACTAAAGAAAACCTTGTTACAGAAAAAGAGCTCTCTCTCTCTTTTGTTCCCTTTTTATCCATAGAGAGCTGAGGCAATGTTATAACGTCGCACGCTTGACTGTTCAAGTAACCCAGGATAAATTCGTTCCACAAGAAAAGCTAGTCATATTCAGCGCAGTTACTAACGAGCAGTCTTCTCTGGTGCAATGGACATTCCTCACTCTAACAGAGTTAGTAGATTTTAAATTAGAAGCTCGCTTCTTTCTATATCTATCATTTTGACATCTGTCTAACCGTTCAGAGCAGGAACTGTACAGGGTGGTCCATTGAACGTGACCGGGCCAAATATCTCACGAAATAAGCGTCAAACGAAAAAACTACAAAGAACGAAACTTCTCTAGCTTGAAGGGCGAAACCAGATCGCGCTATGGTTGGCCCGCTAGATGGCGCTGCTATAGGTCAAACAGACATCAACTGCTGTTTTTTTAAAATAGGAACCCCCATTTTTTAATACATATTCGTGCAGTACGTAAAGAAATATGAATCTTTTAGTTGGACCACTTTTTTCGCTTTGTGATAGATGGCGCTGTAATAGTCACAAACATATGGCTCACAATTTTAGACGAACAGTTGGTAACAGGTAGGTTTTTTAAATTAAAATACAGAACGTAGGTGCGTTTGACGATTTTATTTCGGTTGTTCCCATGTCATACATGTAGCCTACCTTTGTGAACTTATCATTTCTGAGAACGCATGCAGTTACAGGGTGATTACCTGTAAATACCACATTAATGCAATAAATGTTCAAAATGATGTCCGTCAACCTCAATGCATTTGGCAATACGTGTAACGACATTCCTCTCAACAGCGAGTAGTTCGCCTTCCGTAATGTTCGCACATGCATTGACAATGCGCTGACGCATGTTGTCAGGCGTTGTCGGTGGCTCACAATAGCAAATATCCTTCAACTTTCCTCACAGAAAGAAATCCGGGGACGTCAGATCCGGTGAACGTGTGGGCCATTGTATGGTGCTTCGACGACCAATCCACCTGTCATGAAATATGCTATTCAATACCGATTCAACCGCACGTGAGCTATATGCCGGACATCCATCATGTTGGAAGTACATCGCCAATCTGTCATGCACTGAAACATCGGTAGAACATTACGTAGGAAATCAGCATACATTGCACCATTTAGATTGCCATCGATGAAATGGGGGCCAATTATCCTTCCTCCCATAATACCGCACCATACATTAACCCGCCAAGGTCGCTGATGTTCCACTTGTCGCAGCCATCGTGGATTTTCCGTTGCCCAATAATGCATATTATGCCGGTTTACGTTACCGCTGTTGGTGAATGACGCTTCCTCGCTTAATAGAACGAGCGCAAAAAATCTATCATCGTCCCGTAATTTCTCTTGTGCCCAATATCAGAACTGTACACGACATCCAAAGTCGTCACCGTGCAATTGCTGGTACATAGAAATATGGTACGGGTACAATCGATGTTGATGTAGCATTCTTAACACCGCCGTTTTTGAGATTCCCGATTCTCGCGCAATTTGTCTGCTACTGATGCGCGGATTAGCCGCGACAGCAGCTAAAACACCTACTTGGGCATCATCATTTGTTTCAGATCGTGGTTGACGTTTCACATGTGGCTGAACACTTCCTGTTTCCTTAAATAACGTAACTATCCGGATAACGGTCCGGACACTTGGATGATGTCGACCAGGATTCCGAGCAGCATACATAGCACACGCCCGTTGGGTATTTTGATCACAACAGCCATACATCAACAGGATATCGACTTTTTCCGCAATTGGTAAAGGTCCATTTTAACACGGTGATGTATCACAAAACAAATACCGTCCGATATGGCGGAATGTTACGTGATACCACGTACTTACACGTTTGTGACTATTACAGCGCCATCTATCAGAAAGCGAAAGAAGTGGTCCAACTAAAACATTCATATTTCTTTACGTACTACGCGAATATGTAATAAAAAATGTGGGTTCCTATTTTTAAAAAAACGCTGTTTATATCCGTTTGACCTATGACAGCGCCATCTAACGGGCCAACTATAGCGCCATCTGGTTTCCCCTTTCAAGCTAGACGAGTTTCGTTCTTTGTTTTTTTTTTTTCGTTTGATGCTTATTCGTGAGACATTTGGCCCGGTAACTATCAATGGACCACCCTGTACAGCGATATATTTTGGTGGAGCAATACTAACAGATGTATATTTCCCGAGATTCGTAGAGCTACCAGTATTTCTCCGTCGCAGGCATTGACATTACTTCTGATAGCGTCTGTAATTTCCTTGATCTTCCTTTCACATTAGCGCGACGTAATTCATCTCAATGTCTGTTGTAAAATACATTCACAACGTCAGCTGTGAGCTTGTTTTCCTGACTGTGAAAGAAAGAATCGTCAAAGGCTTGAGCTGTTTGTCAATCTATAGAGAAAACAGAAAAAGAATTCTAGGACTTCGTACACATCTCAGCTCCAGAAGCCAGTGTACAATCTCTGGCGGAGAATATTGGAATACACCCCATCTTAGTCTATTTATGAACGAGATGAGGTACGAAAGGCTGTCTGTTATGCCTGAAATATCTCCAGTTTAGTGTCGAGATCATCATGTGAGCTGGATCTTGCGAGAAGTAGTATGAGTGGTAGTCAGTCGGTACTTGCGATCTGTGACACCACAAGGCACGGGGTACCATGACTGATCACAATTAACGGCTCAAATGCACATCAGGCCCTTGCAGTTGTTAGTTCAAGCTGCCGCCGTATTTACTGCGCTGACGTCGTTTACACACAATGAATAAAATCAGTTTTGGAAGTGTTTGGCCATATGGTGTAAGTTAAGGTTCTGGCACAGTCATGGCATCTGAGACATGCAGAAATACGTGGGAAGAGCGAGCGCAGAATGACGTGACTGCTAGATGCACAATCTGCAGAGCAGGCATGGTAGTGATGGAGGCTGTGGAGAGGCGCTATAGGGGCAATGCCGAACGCTGGAGAGAAAGGGCCGTTCTAAACCGAAATCTACGCTCACATTTTTTGTGAACATTAAGTGGAGCTTCTCCAAGCGCACATCTGCATGGTGACAATTCAAAAATGTCTACTGTCACATCAGCTTCGGCTAGTATCTAGGAAAGGACATCACTGAAAGCGGAACCAAAGCAGCGATTTATTTTCGCCTGGCTTGTTAACCTTTCGTAACTTTCAGAGAAGCATCGTAAGTGGCGAATTTAGAGTAAAAACTTACATTTTTCTTGTTGCTACGCTAAAATTTCCATTTGTTGCCAAAACGAAAGAGGTGTTTACATAATATCACCTCACTAACACGATGTTGAGGCGCAACTGCGAGAGAAGTGTGAAACTAAACTTTAGTTCATTATATGAGAAACTGAGGAAAAGTAAATTCAATAGCTCATGATAAAGAACATCTTCGGAACAAAAATAAACGTGTTATGCCTTCACTTATGTCGATCCAAACCCACAGCATTTCTGGTTTTACTAACTATCGATGGACCTTAAAGATTACATTCTTTCACCGAAAAAGTCTGTAGTTAGTGGAATAACACGGAAGATAATGAAGCTTTGCGTAGTAACAATATGGCAAAATACTCTCCTCCTTGCATGGTATCATGTCAATTTCTCATACCGTTTATGAAACATGAAGAAAGTAGTGGATATTTCATTCTGGCCCTCACTGGCACGTGTGTTGTCAAATGATCACAAATGTTCAGTTTTCTGGAGACTGGTGACAGACAGAAACCTCCACCCAAGTCTACACAATATTTCAGTAAGTTATCTAAATTTCGCTTGTAGCAACATATTCTGTTTATAACTCAAAACCATAGCGACCCTTAGTTTCCATCGCAAACTTTTTCGAATTTCGGCAGTGACTTGTTGTTGTTGTGGTCTTCAGTCCTGAATCTTGTTTGATGCAGCTCTCCATGCTACTCTATCCTGTGCAAGCTTCTTCATCTCCCAGTACTTATTGCAACCTACATCCTTCTGAATCTGCTTAGTGTATTCATCTCTTGGTCTCCCTCTACGATTTTTACCCTCCACGCAGTCTGGAACCGCAAGACCGCTACGGTCGCAGGTTCGAATCCTGCCTCGGGCATGGATGTTTGTGATGTCCTTAGGTTAATTAGGTTTAACTAGTTCTAAGTTCTAGGGGACTAATGACCTCAGCAGTTGAGTCCCATAGTGCTCAGAGCCCTCCAATGCCAAATTTGTGATCCCTTGATGCCTCAGAACATGTCCTACGAACCGGTCCATTCATCTTGTCAAGTTGTGCAACAAACTCCTCTTCTCCCCAATTCATTTCAATATCTCCTCATTAGTTATGTGAGCTACCCATCTAATCTTCAGCATTCTTCTGTAGCACCACATTTCGAAAGCTTCTATTCTCTTCTTGTCCAAACTACTTATCGTCCATGTTTCACTTCCATACAGGCTACACTCCATACAAATACTTTCAGAAACGAATTCCTGACACTTAAATCTATACTCGATGTTAACAAATTTCTCTTCTTCAGAAACGCTTTCCTTGCCATTGCCAGTCTACATTTTATGTCCTCTGTACGTCGACCATCATCAGTTATTTTGCTCCCCAAATGGCAAAACTCCTTTACTACTTTAAGTGTCTCATTTCCTAACCTAATTCCCTCAGCATCACCCGACTTAATTCGACTACATTCCATTATCCTCGTTTTGCTTTTGTTGATGTTCATCTTATAGACACTGTCCATTCCGTTCATCTGCTCTTCCAGGTCCTTTGCTGTCCCTGACAGAATTACAATGTCATCGGCGAACCTCAAAGTTTTTATTTCTTCTCCATGGATTTTAATACCTACTCCGAACTTTTCTTTTGTTTCCTTTACTGATTGCTCAATATACAGATTGAATAACATCGGGGAGAGGCTACAACCCTGTCTCACTCTCTTCCCAACCACTGCATCACTTTCATGCCCCTCGACCCTTATAACTGCCATCTGCTTTCTGTACAAATTGTAAACAGCCTTTCGCTCCCTGTATTTTACCCCTGCCACCTTCAGAATTTGAAAGAGAGTATTCCAGTCAACATTGTCAAAGCTTTCTCGAAGTCCACAAATGCTAGAAACGTAGGTTTGCCTTTCCTTAATATTTCTTCTAAGCTAAGTCGTAAGATCAGTATTGCCTCACGTGTTCCAATATTTCTACTGAATCCAAACTGATCTTCCCCGAGGTCGGCTTCTACCAGTTTTTCCATTCTTCTGTAAAGAATTCGCGTTAGTATTTTGCAGCTGTGACTTATTAAACTGATAGTGTCTTACTTAATCGCATATATCACAATAACTGTAACCATTAACTGTACGCCTCAATTCCATCGTCACCGACCAGCCGAAAGGCGGCAAGAAACGTACGTCTATCCTTGCGAATAAACGAATGAACATTCCCAGCGCTTTGAACGGAAGTTGGTCACTGCGCATCGCCCACCGTTTCCAGCGCGGGCTGTAGCAGAATGGGAATACTGACCTCCGAAATCTGTATGTTGTCTGCTATGCGACTATTTAGTTAGTAGGTGCCTTCTGAGTCAGGCTCGCAGACCTTAGCTTCTTATACGAACACGAGCAGAAGCTGCCTGGGAGAGAGAACGAGCACGCATGAAGGCGGCTGTAAGTCCGTAATCCAATTTGGCGCTGGGGCCCGCGCGCGAGTTTTAAACCTGTTACGGGGCGCGGCCTCCCTCATCTCAGCACTTTCCTGGAACTCCGCGGCATCCGGCGTTGCGAGGAGGTAGCCGTGGATCTCGCTAATGGCCCGGCCTTGAGCAAGTGCCCAAAATAGCACGATTTTTCTTTGCCCTCGCCTTTCAGAACGATTCAGAGGTGTCTTCCATTTATTTCCAACCTGTGTATGATTCTCACTTCTCCGCATTCGACATCCATTATTATCTACACTGCATGTTTCTATCTTTGCTTCTTCACAGTATTTTTCTTCCTCCTTCACTAGGTTATTCATTACTGTCGTACCTCTTTGAACACCATACGTTACTTTCTTTATCTGATGATTTTGTAATTTGCATCCCCACTTATAGCTTCTAGCATCCCTAGAAGATTTTCTGTGATGAGGTTGCAATACTTGTGAATGTTCAGCGTTCCTGTATGAAATGCAGGCCCGTGAACCATCTCACACCACATGTTTACACTCCATGGACTCTGACGTTCCACCTGACGATGCCAACGGGCATTGTCAACAGACCAATAGTGCAAGTTTCAGCGGTTTACTTGGCCATAATTGGTAAATGTGGCATCATCACAAGACAAGGTGCATGATGCATCTGGAGTATCTGGTCTTAATGCCCATATACAAAAATTGAGACGATTCTCACAGTTGTCTCCATGCAGCTCTCGATGGAGAGAGATGTGATAGGGTAGGAAACTGTGGCGATGAAGAATGCGGAGGACACATGCCTGACTCATGCCACTTCCTAGTGCGATTGCTCTGCCGCTAACATGTGGATCGACTGCAACAGAATAAAGGACATTAATTTCCTCCTATTCTATCGTCGCTTGTTTCCTCACTTTCACGCAACTTCTAGTACCGAGCGCCGCGGAATTTGAATCCGCGCCAAACGTCATGGACGTCGAAGACCCATAGAGGTCTCTGCACCATCGCGGCGTAAACTGTGGCGGCGCGCCTCCTGACCCGCAGAGTCAGGGCGCCACAGTGGAACACGTGGTTACAGCGGCCAGTAGCAGCGTCCCCAATACAGTACTTAAGCGCCTGCCCTTCGCTCAGCCTGTAACCCCCCCTCCAGTACAGCTCTTGCAATATGCCGATGACGCCGCATTCCTCGCCCTCGCTCCTACCCTCCAACGGTCCCAGCGCCTTCTCCAGAATCACCTTGACCTTTTTGCCGCATGGTGTAACAAGTGGCTCCTGAAAATCAATCCTTCCAAGACCCAGGCAATCATCGTAGGTCGTACCACCCGCTCCTTCCTGCTCCTGGATTTCTCCCTTACCGTCTGCGCCCATCCTGTCCACCTCACCCCCACCCTCACCTACCTTGGCCTCACCATTGACCGTCACCTCACCTGGATCCTTCATCTTCGCTCCATCCAATCCAAAGCCCACAACCACCTCCGACTCCTCAAACTCCTCTCTTGCCGGACATGGGGGTTGCACCCCTCCACCATCCTCCACACCTACAAATCCTTAATCCGTCCCATCCTCTGTTATGCCAGTCCCTCCTGGATATCTGCCCCGCCCCCCCCCCCCCCCAAATTCTATAAGTCCCTTCCCTGAGCGTCATGCACTCCGCCTTGCCTTCTGTATATGCCTCCCGTCCCCCACACGGATCCTCTATGACCTCAATCCCTTCCCCCATCTGCTCCTGTTCCTCGAACATATCCGCATACTCTGCACCTCCCGCCACCTTGATCCCCCTCACCCTCTGGTTGCTCCTCTCCTCTCCCATCCCCGCCCCCTGCCACGCCTTCACTGTTGTGTCCCCCCTACCCAACATCTCTACACCCTTCATCTCCTTTCCCAAGGTCGCTTCCGTCAACTTGCCCTCCCAGATTATGCCCTCTCTCCCTCCATCTATCCCTCCTATCAACTCTAATCCCCCCCCCCCGCCCACCTTTCCACCATCCTTTCCCTGGGCTCCCTCTTCACCCCCTTCCATCCAGTTTTCTCCCCACCAAACCTCTCCCTACCTCCCTTCTCCCCCCCCCCGAGTCCTTTTGCATTCCCCTCCTCTGCCTCCCTGTCACGTCTGCCCAGCACCCCCCACCCCTCTTATGGGTCCTCATCCTCCATCGGCTCCTTTCCCGCCTTCCCCCCTTCGCTTTTCCTCTCCTTCCCCCCCTTCCCATCATCTGTCCAATTTCCCTCCACCTGCTCTCAGCTGTGGTATGTCTCATTTGCCATTTTTTTAGTGCAGTGTTCCAGTGACCGTTCAGTGTTGTTCGTCTTTCTCGTGTTGCGAAAAGAAATCATGCTGTCGCTAGGTGTGAATTTTATGTCTTTTACGAACAGAAACCAGACCGTCGCCGTGTTTCTTTAATTGTCTGCCTATTGTTTTACCTGTCTGCTTCGTATCTATTTTATTAGCATCATCCCTCTGTTCTTTGTTTTAAGTTCCACGATTTTTTTCGCCATGTTACTCTTTAAGTCTCCGATTTTATCGCCTATTTTTATTATTTATTCTCTTCATCTTTTTAACAAAGACTGTAGGCTGAAGAGTGGCATACTAAGCTGCTGCCAGCCCGCCCCCTTCGGGGGGGAAATTGAGATTCAATAGGAAAAGAAAAAAAAAAAGCTCAGCCTGCCAGTCTAACCTTGCGTACGTCTCAGGACATATCGCCTCGCATTAGACAGCGTAGTTACTTTCGTGTTTTGTTTACGAGTGGACGTGGTTGTCTAGTTAAGTTTTCTTGACTCTGTTGTTTCGTCCCTGTTGTTGTCGTAAGGTCCGTCCTCTGGTCGTGTTGTGTTGTTGTTCGCGGCACGCTCCGCGGGTCCCGCCGCGTTTTCCGTCACTTCAACCCCGCAACTGTTCCGATCGCCGTTACAACACAACTGGTTGAAGAGACTGGTAAATAACTGCAGAGGTAGTTGACGTCAGTTGGGATATATTACCGCATACACCGTAAAAAAAACGAAATACATTCTTCCTACACTCTCTATACACTATAAGCATGTCGGCTTTTTCTGCACTGGTAAATCCAGTCGTCTATTCACGACCTACTGCTTGTACTGTCGCTCAGCTGATTAGCGAGTCGCATTGCATTCAGGGATTACACAAGAACACTGCAAGCAAACACAGCCACATCGTACCTAGCAACTACGCAGACTGAATCGCACAAACAAGTTTCGGTGTGGAAACTTTTCAAAATACCTCGTAAACGACTCGCACTACAATCCTGCAACAAATAGCACTGACATTCTAATTTGCCCTACTTTTAGCTTTTTAATGTCAATGGGCATTGTTTCATTTAAAAAAGTGCAGGTACACGGAAAAAGTACACTTTCTAGGTATTATTACAATCTGTTTATTGGCTAATAATCCGAGCCCCTGACTAGTAATCCAGTATAATAAAACCGCACATCAATAGCACTTTCCATTTCTTCAATATCTGCGCTGCAAGTTTCAGGTTATTCGCCGTGGGAAAAGAAGAAAGGAATAGAGTAGAAGAATGGTGGGCAGCTTTAACAAATGAAATAGCGAAGGTAGCAAAGGATCACGTAGGTAAAGTGAAAAGCCTTAATATAAATCCTTGGATAACACAGAAGATAATGAATTTAATTGGAGAAAGGAGAAAATATAAAAATGTACCAAGTGCGAAAGGGAATATGAACATCTAAAAAGATGAGATTGACGGGAATTGCACGGCTGTGCGTGAATGGCTAGAAGACAAATGTAAGGATATAGAAGCTTATTCACTAGAGGAAAGAAAGATACCGCCAACAGGAAAATTGAAGAGGCCTTTGGAGAAAAGAAACCAGCTGTATGAGGATCAATCAGTGCTAAACAAAGAAGGGGAATCTGAAAGGTAGATGCTGTATGATCTATACAACGGATATGAATTTGAAGGAATTATCATAGATGAAATGGAAGATATGATACTGCGAAAAAAGTTTGACAGAGCACTGAAAGGCCTAAGTCGAAACATGGCCGCGGCGATAGCCGACTTTCTGTCAGAACTACTGATATTCTTGGGGGAGCCAGCCATGACAAGACTATCAGTTTTATAAATCATGGTCGCAAAATACTAAGACGAATTCTTTACAGAAAAATGAAAAACTAATAGAAACCGACCTCGGGGAAGATAAGTTGGATTCCGAAGAAATGTGGGCACACGCGAGGCAAAACTGTCCCTACGACTTATCTTACAAGATAGGTCAAGGATAGGCAGACCTAAGTTTATAGCATTTATAAACCTAGAGAAATTCTTTTCACAACCTTGAATAGAACATTCTCTTTGAAATTCCGGAGATATCAGGGGCAAAATATAAAGAGCGAAAGGCTATTTACAACTTGTACACAAACCAGACGGCAGTTACAGGAATCGAGTGGCATGAAATGGAAGCTGTGGTTATTCATTCAAAGAAAACAGGGAGAAGAAATAAAAACCTTGAGGTTTGCTGATGATATCGTAATTCTCAGAGACAGCAAAGGACTTGGACGAACAACTGAAAGGAATGGACATTGTCTTGAAAGGAGAATATAAGATGAACATCAACAAAAGCAAAACGAGGATAATGGAATGTAGTCGAATTAAATCAGGCGATGCTGAGGGAATTAGATTAGGAAATGAGACACTTAAAGTAGTAGATGAGTTTTGCTATTTGGGGAGCAAAATAACTGATGATGGTCGAAGTAGAGAGGATATAAAACGTAGACTGGCAATGGCAAGGAAAGTGTTTCTGAAGAAGAGAAATTTGTTAACATCGAGCATACATTTAAGTGTCAGGAAATCGTTTCTGAAAGTATTTGTGTGGAGTTCAGCCACGTATGGGTGTGAAACATGGACGATAAACAGTTTAGACAAGAAGAGAATAGAAGCTTTAGAAGCGTTGTGCTACAGAACAATGCTGTAGATTAGATGAGTAGATCACATAACTAATGAGGAGGTGCTGAATAGAATTGGGGAGAAGAGGAATTTGTGGCACAACTTGACTAGCAGAAGGGATCAGTTGGTAGGACGCTTTCTGAGGCATCAAGGGACCAACAACTTAGTATTGGAGGGAAGGGTGGAGGGTAAAAATCGTAGAGGGAGACCAAGAGATGAAAACACTAAGCAGATCCAGAAGGATGTAGGTGCAGTTGGTACTAGGAGATGATGAGGCTTCCACAACACAGAGTAGCACGGAGAGCTGCATCAAACCAGTCTTTGGACTGGAGACCCCAAAAACAACAACAGTTTGCAACCCTTTTATCTTCGTTCTTTCTATTCTGTATTTGGATGTATCATGCATATTGATTTGCAGTTCCTCTTTTATAGAAATGCTAACATAAGTTATTTCATGACAGAATAACAAAATAACTAAAGATGAGATTGAAACTTATTCCATAGACATTAACGTCCAATTTTTTAAGAGTTTCTTATTTAAGCTATGATATGTTTCATAAGACTGAATTCACTCATTTTTTTAAGTACGTTTGCATAATAAACGTAACATGACTGAAAAATAACGATATTATAGAAATAACAATGGGGGCTTCTGAGACCTCATCACGCATTAACGTCAGTCGGAACACTCGTGCATCGAAGAATGAAAATTATAAATGTACGCACATGTCACCTGGTTTATGTTATAAAAACAGCGTATAACACTGACTTTATGCACTAGAGAGCCGGCCGGGATGGCCGAGCGGTTCTAGGCCCTACAGTCTGTAACCGCGCGACCGCTACAGTCGCAGGTTCGAATCCTGCCTCGGGCATGGATGTGTGTGGTGTCCTTAGGTTAGTTAGGTTTAAATAGTTCTAACTTCTAGGGGACTGATGACCTTAGAAGTTAAGTCCTGTGGTGTTCAGAGCCATTCGAACCATTTTGCAGTAGAGAAGCAACGGCCAAATAATAAAAGTGCAAGTTTGGTGAATTTAAGGTGCAATGTGCCCAATGGTCTCCAAGGACTGTATAATTCGTTACATTATAAGTATACTTTGGGTTTAAGAGGCTCTAAGTTTTGATGTATTTGAAAAATCAAAATTCCACATTTTCCAAACAAAGGACTAAAAATAGTATTTTAGACTTAATGAAAGTGCAATGTAACAGCAGCGGAATGGGAATCAAAGGTAAGCATAGAATTATGTTCCCTAGAGCGCAAAAGCTGAACCGCAAGGAATTGCGGAAAGCGTTAGCGTAGCTTCGAAGTATCCTGGACTGCTTACATAACATTTTACAAATATCTGGACACAGCTACCAGCTTGTGTAGTATCTTTAACGAAAGTTAGCATTTAGAGAGCAGCAGTTGTCCAACGAACTGGTGTTTTCAAATGTACATTGCTCATCGAGGATTTTTTCACTGATTTTTTTTTTTCAGGTGAGCGTAAACTTCTAATTCTTGGTATATGTCTATAGAGTATCCCTTCTTCATGGTATGAATTATTACACAGTTTTTTTTCGATACTGTTTAGCGTGTGAGTCTCCTGTGTGAGGTGAGCCGAGAAAGATTTATTTCCTATGTTTATGCTTTTTAGTTTTATGTGTTTCTCTTAACGCTTTTTAAAATTCCTTCTTGTTTATTCTGTGTTGTAGTCTTACAATCAGAGCAGTAAATTTTGTGTGTCACGGTTTTGGTATAAGACCTGCGTTATGTTAACGTCGTGTGTTTAAAGACGTAAAAGGAAAGGCTGAGATCTATATGCGAAGCATACACTGTTTTATAAAAAGGTTACTGAGTCTGTATGAGACCTGGTCACAAAAGGATTGATACAAATTGTTTTACGTCAATCCACTCTTTTTAGATTCCTGAATTTGTATATTTCGTCGACGATCACGTTATGGTAGCCGTTATTACTGGTTATATTTCGTAACCAGTTAAGCTTCTTTTCTGCTTCATTAGCTTGTTGTGGCAATTTAAGGAGCTTATGTATTTGCAGATCAAACGAAGGCCTTCTTCTATTGACCAGGATGACATGATGCAGCACCAAGTATGAGATCAGATTCTATAGGTTCATGATAAATTCTAAAACCATGTCTATGTTGATTCGTAGCAGTGGAAATTTCTAAATAATTACTACCGTTGCGCCGCTGGTGTTGGACTGTTGTTGTGTGTTTTGCTAAATTCGTTTTCAAATTGGTCAGGTTCTTGTTATGAGCCACAGTATAAGACAAGATCATCACCAACATAGCATTTGTAATACTCTATACAGGTTTAATTTCAGGGTGTTTTTTGAAGAATTTTTTCCCTGCTGATTTACAACCTGCTACTGAACATCTCGTAGCTAATTCGTCTTTTTGAAAAGAAACGGTTATATTTTAGTATAATTTCAGTACAACTGTAATTTCAATAATTGCTCCTACGGGAAATGCATTGTGCATTAGCAAGGTTACTGGAATATTTAATCGTTTCTACAAGTCCATGATTGTTTCTACAGAGTTTTTGTTTTGAAACATAATGTTGTCTTAGTTGTTTATCTATAACGTTAACTACTGGTCTATGGACATAAAGTGTGTGTTTTGGGATTTATTAATTTTAGACTGTCTTTTCCTTTTTTTATTACTGGATAACAAACATTTACCATCAATAGCATTCCTAATTCCCGTTAGCAGTTTATATTTTCCGCTATAGTTTATTTGTGCAACATTATTTTCTGTAAATAATTTTTACACTTTCTTAATACAGTCGTGTGTCTACACGATACCCAAGGCATTTGTCTTCTCAGCCTTATCGATGAAGATGTTATGTTGTTTTAGTTTATGATTAATGTCGTGGCATACAGCAAGCTCAGAACCCTTACTTATAGGTCGATAAGTGGCATCACTTAGGAGTACGTAGATTCCTATAGCTAGTTTCCTGTTTTACTATTTTTTTTAAGGCATCTATTGCGATTCTGGCACGAGTTAATCAATTTTTACTTTCCTTGTTTCCTGAACAGTTTGAGGGCAGTATCTCAGGCTTTTGTTCAAAAGAGCTTGTACGTCCGTAGCTGTACCTGAATGTTTGAGCGGTAGCGTTCTCGCTTCCCACGCCCGGGTTCCCGGGTTCGATTCCCGGCGGGGTCAGGGATTTTCTCTGCCTCGTGATGGCTGGGTGTTGTGTGATGTCCTTAGGTTAGTTAGGTTTAAGTAGTTCTAAGTTCTAGGGGACTGATGACCATAGATGTTAAGTCCCATAGTGCTCAGAGCCAATCTGAATGTTTGAACGACCTGTGCAGTTTCCTGCGGTTCAAGTTTTGCACTCCAGAGAGAGTAATTCTATACTTAACTTGGATGTCCCGGCCACTACAATCATTTCGTGCTTTCATTAAATTTAAAATGCTGTTTTACCCCTTTATTTGAAAAACACGCAGTTCAGATTTTTCTAAAAAAATATATCAAAACGTAAGTTCTCTTAAAGCCAAGGAATACTTACAATATAATGAATTCTATAGTCTATGATCATCATGAAATCACAAGCGCACATAACATTTTAAGTCCACTTAACTTCCACGTTTATCATTTGGACATTGCTTCTCTACAGCGCAAACTTGGCTTTGAAGGAATTCGAAGCTCCCATGCCTATCTCACATGTTGCCCCCAAATGCTTCTGTCTTGTACTACATATAAAATACATATATAAACCTCGTTTTTCTCATCTTCTAATATATACAATGTTTATGTGTCCACAATATTTATGGCAGCCTTTAGTCTACTTAAAATGGTCCAATATATAGGTCAAAACCAGTAATGGACCCATTACAGTTCCCAACAATAGCTTGCAAGGCTTGTATTAATTAAAGGCTGCATAACTGAATATTTCGACCATAAAGGACGGTATTATGAGGGATGCGACTGTTGATAAATAAAAATAAAACAGCTTTCTGCGTCAGTCACTTGTTTATTTTGCTACTACGCGTCAGGTCCTTTCACTGTAGCAGATCAAGGGTAGTGTAGGTGATGTTGCGTCTTTTGATAATGATCAAAACTGTCTATGTAGAAAAGGTACTTTTGGGGTTAGAGACATGAATTTATGACTGTGAACTATACTTACAGGGGCGATAAAGTCGTAAAATTTCTGCATACTGCCTCCTGTTGTATGTGCTCTCCAAGGTACATTACGTTTACATCGTCATTTCAAAGATGTTGTACACTACCTACAAAGATAAAAGTTGGGGACACTGTTGAAGGCTATGGAGAAATAAGATGGCAGCTAATGGGAATCAATACGTCCCCTGTCGCATAAATACGGTTGCAGCTAATGGGAATCAAGACACCCGTATCGGAATCAATCGGGGGTCATCCATCAACTTGTCTAACTTACAAAGTTAAAATTGTTTGTGCGACAGTTATTCCTGTTTCCGACTCTTGTGTAATTTATTTGGCACTCAGAACTAATGTAACTTTAGTTTTACTACCTGGTGGCGTAGTGGAAACTATGTGGGCGCTGTTGTTTAAATTTTATTTGTATATATTTTATAGAAGTACCCTGAGTTATTGCAAGTTAACATCAAATTATGTACCTGTGTACATTCTTTCCTGGCCGAGATTTCCATTTTACTTAATATCATGTTATCATGTTAAGCTATTTTAATGAGACAACCGCTACCACTTAGAGGGAGATCAAACAATATTTCTCTGAATCACCAAAATATTGTATTTGGTAAATGGATCATTACTTGTCCTGACCTGCCGTGTTTACAGGTATTAATCGATATGTTAACTAAGTGTTTATTTATGCTTGTTGCAATTTTTTTCCGGAACATGCGGTAACTGAAATGTTTTTCTGCCTTTTCTAGCGGCACCTGAACCCATACTGTGCTTTACTGAATTTGAGACAGAAGCCCTACACAATGTTACATTTTCAAACCTCAACAGAAAGTTGCTCAGATTTCAAATACTAAATGTATATTGCCGATATTCTGGCTTTCATTTGAGTTTGTCAAATTTCACCACATAAAAAGAGGAAAACGTTTCTTGCTGCACTAAATGTTAAAGGAAGTTTTTTTCTGGGTGACGCGTTATGTTCTTGAGCTCTGTCACCTTACTCCTCCCAGCTCCTTGCTTCAGTCTGTTTTAAAAATTTATCATTTTCATAAAAACATGTTAGCAAACTGTGACAGATACGTGGTGAAAAAAGGAATCGGCAGGAAATTTTGCATAACAGTTCCTGTTTCCGTGATATTTCATGGAAGAGAGTAGTGGGACTCTTGGACTAAGGGTTCTGCACAAGCTTAATTATGTATACAGACAGTTCATCCATCACAGGAATCTATCTGGACGTTTGTTTTCCAATTATCGACAGTACTACTGGAAAGATATTGGTGCCGGGAACTGCAAGAGTTTCGAGAATGTTTTAATTTTAAGTCTGAAGTCGTATGACAAATGAAAAACAAATTTTCGTTTGATATAATTACAGATTAATACTTTACGGATTTTTTTCCTGTGCTTGTACTGTTAAACCTTGCTTCTTGCCAAATTTCATGATAGTAGGTCAACGAAAATTACTCTATAGCTTTTGACGATTGAGTTTGCGAGCGTCAAAATATGTGACATGAATGGTCGTACCTTTTAACTGAATTGACGTAGAAGCTTATATTTATTACAATACTAAGAGACTGTAAGCCTTCTTATGCAATATATATTTCAACGTGATATATCTACCTATTCCTGAAAAAAAAGGGTCTTAACAGACGGACGGACAGGCAGACAGTAGGACAATAAAGGACAACTTCAAAAAAAATCACAAGGTCCACATTGTTTCCTTTATTTGTACTGTGAAACCTTGCTTCTTTCCATATTTCATGATTCTAGCCCAAAGGGAACGACCCTATAGGTTTTGATCAGTGAATCTGTGAGCATAAAAATATGTGACATAAACACCATATCTTTTGACTGCAATGTCTTCTAGAAGCTCTAATTTTCCACACCGTCAAGGGACCGTAGACAGTATGTGACATAAATTTTAAAATGATACTTATACCCATTCCTGAGGGAGATTTTTAAGAGTCGGACAGACAATGTGACCCTATCAGGTAGGGAACCTTAAAAACGGCAAAAAAATGCAACGAAAGCAATTGAGGTAGTCATTGCCTCTTAATACTGAAAGCTACATAAGAGTAACCGAAACTAAGGACGTTGACGTTTTTGATAATTCGTTAAGAAATATTTCGGATTTAGTAATTACTGCAGGATCTACACAATTTTTGTTTCAAGTCTTACTGTTGCTCTATGGTTGATATGTTAGAGAGTGAAGATTAGTTCAAATGGTTCAAATGGCTCTGAGCACTATGGGACTTAATATCTGAGGTCATCAGTCCCCTAGAACTTAGAACTACTTAAACCTGCCTAACCTAAGGACATCACACACATCCATGCCCGAGGCAGGATTCGAGCCTGCGACCGTAGCGGTCGCGCGGTTCAAGACTGTAGCACCTAGAACCGCTCGGCCTCACCGAGTGAAGATCAGTGACTGTATGTTCACCCAAGAACAGCATATAACTAATCTTTTAACAGAAGACGACATTTGCGATGAGTCAGGAAAGTTTGTCAAACAGGAGTTGTACACTACCATTCTTTCTTGAGCAACATCATGGTGCGTCTATTTCAGCGCACGCTTTGCTCATTTTCTGCGTAACGAAATACGCGTTGCGGTAATAACAGTTTTTTAATGCTTCCTCTGTCTGACACGATATTTTCTACTTTGTGGAGACGCTGTAATTAAACCCTCTCGCAAGATAGCGCATATAAATTTACATTTTAATGCACAAGCAAAGGTACGACGCCCGGCCGAAAGCGCCTGAGATCGAATAGAATTTTTCGTCCTTCCTGCAGCACTCATAGTTGTTACTGGGCTGTTAAGGGTGTACGCTGTTGAATTAATTTACCCTCTATGCTCCATGTTAGATAAATTACTTGGCGAGTAGAATATTCTCGAAAGCTGGCCTGAAGAGAGTACCTTGGAGACTGAGATGTAGCACTCGTAAAATAGGATCTCGCCGAGTGCGTAGCACAATGAATATCTGCTATCTGAGAAATATTTTCTGAGAGTCATCTTTGAAGGCAGGTTCTCGGAAGTATAATAAGTAGCTGTTCACCTGAAGCGTGTGGCAGCACTGTATACTGGATCATTAAATCCGCCAAGAATCGCGGAAGATTTCACTCTACTATACAAAATAAAAAATTATCAGAAACTGTTATTTTATCATTGTGCCTCCATGACGATCTTGGAGGGGTTTCCCCTTCATCCTTACTTGCTTTACTTACGTTACTTTAATGTATTTTGTATTACGCGATCAGTCCAAGAGGACCGCACGCAGCTACAAATATCCGGTGAAACTGGGTTCTGTGTACCCGGTTTCTGTTCCCAGTCGGTTCCTAGGTCGATCTGCAGCAAGTCATCATGGATTACATCTCTCCACCTTCCCTTTTCTTTGCTTAGTGACCTTCTTCAGCAGTGGAGGAACCTCCTTGGATTTCAAAAGATATCAATATCTACCTATTCGATTGACATTCCCTGCCCATACAAGACGACTGGTTCTTATCAGTCCTACAATGTTTTGTCTGTAGTAGATCTCATCCAGCTCACAATTACACCATATTCTCCATTCTCCAGTGACATCACCTGGTATCCGACCAGAGATCTTCCTTAAGACATTCCACTCGAAAACTAGAAGGTTATTTAAGCTTTTTTTTCCGGACGCTCCTTTTTTCGCATGTAGCTCCATGGATTGAATCAGTGTTTCATACAACTGCAGTTTGAAATTCTTTGCAAGTCTGCGCGATTGGGGAAGCTGAATTAGACGGGATTTGCTGTTTGGATCCTCGGTTTCATTTCTGCCTCACACAAAGCTTCATCTGTAAAGGTCACGCCTATACATTTAGATTTACAAAGAGAAATGGTTCTCATGGATGTGGAATGAATACAAAAAAGTCTTAAACATATTCCATTTTGAAAGGTAATATATGGCTTGTCACAAAATAAGAAAATGTTCAACACGCTGATGTACATACACTGAAGAGCCATAGAAACTGGTACACCAGCCTAATATCTCGTAGGCCTCGCAACAGGCACACACAAGTACCGTAACACTCGCATAGACTCGACTAACGTCTGAAGCTGGAGGCAACTGATACCGTGAATCCTGCAGGGCTGTCCATAAATCCGTACGATTACCAGGGGGCGGAGGGGGTGGGGTGGGGGGGGGGGGGGAGAGATCTCACCTGAACAGCACTTTGCTAGCCATCCCAGATATGCTCAATAATGTTAATGTCTGGGGCGTCGGGTGGCCAGCAGAAGTGTTTAAACTCAGTAGAGCATTCCTGGAGCCATTTCGTAGCAATTATGGACATGTAGGGTATCAATTGTCCTGCTGGGATTGTCCAGGTCCGTCGGAATACACAATGGGTATGACTGGATGCAGGTGATCAGACGTACGTGTCACCTATCACGGTCGTTTCTAGACGAATCAGGAATCATATATCACTCCACGTACACAAGGTCCACACCGTTACAGAGCCTCCACCAGCTTGAACAGTCCCCTGCTGACATGCGGGGTTCATGGATTCATGAGGTTGTCTCCATGCCCGTACACGTCCGTCCGCTCAATACTATTTGGAACGAGACTCGTCCAACCGGGCAACATGTTTCCAGTCATCAACAGTCCAATGTCGGACTTGACGGGCCCAGGCGAGGCGTAAAGCTTTGTGTCGCGCAATCATCAAGGGTACACGAGTGAGTTTTCGGCTCCGAAAGCTCATATCGATTATGTTTCTCTGAATGGTTCGCACGCTGACACTTGCTGATGGCCCAGCACTGACATCTGCACCAATTTACGGAAGGGTTGCACTTCTGTCACGCTGAACGATTCGCTTCAGTCTTCGTTGGTCCCTCTCTTGCAGAATCTTTTCCGGCCGTAGCGATGTCGGAGACTTGATGTTTTACCGGATTCCTTATATTCACGGCACGCTCGTGAAATGGTCGTATGGGAAAATTCCCACTTCATCGCTACCTCGGAGATGTTGTGCCCATCGCTCTTGCACCGACTATAACACCACGTTCAAACTCATATCTTGAGAACCTGCCATTGCAGCAGCGGTAACCGATCTAAAAAGTGCGCCAGACACTAGTTGCCTTATAGGCGTTGCCGTCCGCAGCGCCATATTCTGCCTGTTTACATATCTCTGTATTTGAATACCCATGTCCATACGAATTTCTTTGGCGCTTCAGTGTATTTTTGAAACAAACTGAAATATGTCTGGAATCGAGGAGCTGGGAGCCCGGTAAGGTGACAAAGCACAAGAACACAAAATGTCACCTAGAAAAGACTTTCAACTATATATACGTTAAACTGAGGGAGAAATTTCTACAAATGTACGTTTGTAACACAGGATTGTATGGTAATGAAACATGGACTGAGGGGAAACCGCGACAGAAGACAGTCGAAGCATTTGAGATGTGGTGCTACAGACGAATGTCGAAAATTAGGTGGACTGTTAAGGTAAGGAATGAGTAAGTTCTGCGAATAATTGGAGAGGAAAGGAATATGTGGAAAATACTAAGAAGGAGAAGGGTCAGTATGATAGGACACCCGTTAAGACATGACTTCCGTGGTACTAGAGGGAGCTGTAGAGGGAAGAACCTGTAGAGAAGCCAGAGATCGGAATATATCGAGCAAACAATTGAGGACGTAGGTTGCAAGTGCTACTCTGAGATGAAGAGATTGGCTCAGGAGACGAATTCGTGAAGGGCCGCATCAAACCAGTCAGAAGACAGCATATTCAAAAAAAAAATTGCTATTATGCAGTGTACGCTGTCTATGTCTCTAATACAATAAATATGTATTTCCGACTATTGGTTCCCTATCTCAGCATAATCTATTGTGGACCCACTATTGCCTGCTATCTCTACATAATCTGTTGTTGACCCACTATTGCCTGATTCAGTTTGATCCAAAAGGTTTGAGACATCCTTTACAAGGCTTGTGAATGGCGTCACATGTTGAGTAATCACTATGATGGTGTTGTGCTCTTGTTTGGCATAGCATTATCAGCGGCTGACGGAGTTCGACGGGACATTTTTGTGGGTCTCCATTTAGCCGTTTGATCCAACGTACAATATCCACATTTCTATGGCATTTGGATGTGATTGTGATCATATGTTGGACTCCATGCGAAAGTGAGGGTAGGTATACCATCATCGACATTCCATTCGACAACGTCAAGGGAGAAACACTGTAACATGCACCAAGCACATCGTAAAAGCAACGCTAGAACACTCTGCACTTCGTCAAGGATCAGGTAATAATTCAGGGAAATGTGGAAGGAGCGAATGCTAGTTACAGACCACATCGGCTAAGCTACACTTGCAATGTAAAAAGTTCTATCACTGCAACTTAAATGATCGGGCTATTGGAAAACAGTCCTGTTCGGTTGGAAGAATAATGCAGCGAATGTCAAATCTCCAGCGTCCACCAGGACGTTGAACCTACAAGGAAGGCAAAAATATAATTCATACGATTGAGAACTACCAGAAGAAATACGACATCATTGTAATAATTCTCCTAGCGAAAGCAAGGAAAGGATCCGAAATGAAAAGAAAGACTTAAAACTTATTCAAAAGTTTCAAACATTCCTCAGACCTGTAAAACGTTGCATCAAAACCGAATACAAATCGCTTCATAATGAAAAAGAATCGCCATATATCAATAGCGGAAGAAACCTACGGAAAGTGTTCATCTATACTCTGCAACTGATTATACGCTGTGTGGTGGAAGGTTGTTGGAGTATCGCTATTATTTTCACCTTCTCTGATTACACTAATGGATTCGGCGCAGGAAGAACGGCAGGGGTTATTGGCTTTAGTGTTACCCCTAGACTCTATTTTCCCCATTATGGCGATTTCTGAGATGTACAGTATCTAATCAAAAGTATCCGGACATCTATTAGTGGACATTCATATTTCGCCTTTACAACGGCTGAACTCTGCTGGGGCCACTTTGAATGAAGTATCTCGTTTTCTTTGGAGGAATGGCAGTTGTTTTTCCCTCAAGTTCCATAAGTAGAGAAAGTAGTGTGTTGGACGTTAGTGTCTGTAGCCAAGCAGACAGTCTAATTCATCCTGAAGTTGATCCATTACGTTCAGTACTAAACTCTGGACACGGTTCAGGGATGATAGTGCCCAGATACCATTCAATGAGGTATCTCATGGTCTGTGGAGGAATGGCTGCCCATTTTTCCTCCAGAGTCGAAACCAGAAAAGGTAGTGATGTTGGATGTTGGGGTCCGTAGCAAAGTAGACATTCTAATTCATCCAAAAGCTGATCTCTTACATTCAGAACGGAACTCTGGACACGGCAGTTCGTTTCATGGATGACATTACTCAGAAACCATTTTGATTCTGTTTTACGACACGGAGAATTGTCACACTGATACATACAACCACAATGAAGTAAAATGTTTTCATATCCTTCCACACTTTGCGTTCCCTTAAGCAAAGTAAGACGGCCAAACCCAAATCACCAATGACACCACCCTCTCTGTACTTCACTGCTAGTACTACACGTGATGATAGGCAGCGTTTCCAGGAATCCGCCAGAGCCATATCATTCCATAGGATTTCCACAGAGTATAGCGTGATTCATTAGTCCATATTAGTTGTTTACAGTCATTGACTGTCGAGTGGTGTTGTTCTTTTCATCACCCCAATTGCCGCTTAGCACTGAATGCAAAAACTTTGACTCATTAGGGGCTGCTGGAGCACTGCACACCATTCTTTTTAACTCCCTCATCGTATTAGACGGACTGCTGGGAGCAGTGTCGAATTCACGAATGATATCTTCGACTGTGGATTGTCACTAGAATCAGCACCACGTGGAGCGATATCTGCTACCCTCAATTTATGTAGATATTGAAGAGAATATTTTAGAACAAAAACGCATTAGGACAATTCAGACGTTGGTGACCATTCTCAATACATAAGAAGCAAGTTCTACTTCTTACCACTATAAGTAACATGGACCCGATAACCATATATCTGAAGACGTAACGGGATGTTCTGTTTATTGTACATCTCGACGAAATATATACCACTATTGCACTGAAGACGCTGTTGACTCGACCAATGGTCCCAGAGAATGCCCTTAAGATCTGAGAATTTAAGCAATACATCCTTAAGATACTGATTATCTACTTTTGGCGGCGTTGAAAATTCACTCATTGGTATATTCATCATCAGATGCTAGCAACGAGTACAACACTAACTGACGCATCTATGACGGAAAGAAAACTGACTAACTTGTTTGCCGGCCGAAGTGGCCGTGCGGTTGAAGGCGCTGCAGTCTGGAACCGCAAGACCGCTACGGTCGCAGGTTTGAATCCTGCCTCGGGCATGGATGTTAGTGATGTCCTTAGGTTTGTTAGGTTTAACTAGTTCTAAGTTCTAGGGGACTAATGACCTCAGCAGTTGAGTCCCATAGTGCTCAGAGCCATTTGAACCATTTTGAACTAACTTGTTTGAGTAACAACCTGTCTACTTGGAGTGGGTTCGCGATTTCTGCAACGAAAACATAAAGCTCAGTGTCAAAAAATGCTTTGTGAACCTGATATGAAGTAACACCAAACACTTCTACTAATCAGTCATTAATTTTGAGGCAACTTGAATGCACATAACGGGTGACTTGTCAAAATCAAAACAAACCGTGCCTTTACGTCGGATCACCTTGGACGACCTGTTGTCGACGAACGCGTGGGAACCGCTGTCAGAAACGCACTTAAATCAACACAAAAGACTACAACGACGAATAAGCCCTCACGAAATTCACAAAACGCCATATGAAGAACGAACTGTTATTACTCGAAACGCTAAGGCGGAGCGCAAGAGCAAACACGTCCAGCATGTTCGTTGCTCCATGTGGAAGTTCCCCTCGACCACGGTGACGGCACGTAGTCTAGGGTGGGGGGTGGGGGGGGGGCGCAAAGCTTAAGTCACCATCCCTCTTTCCGGGGCCCATGAGAAATTGAGAAATATAGGCCCTGAAACTAAGTTGTGACGTCACACTAGTCGGCTTGTCTGCCACCTTTATAAACACACGGCTCCGTGTAGGGCCCACGGAAAATCAACATGTAATTGAAAAGGTATCCACTAAAGGTTTTAACTTCGGTGTGTCCTGTCGAGAGCTTGCTCAGTCAAGAATTACGTCACGTGCTGAGGAGTACGAGTCACGTCCTTCTTTCTCACGGGCTTCGCCCTCTTCGCCAGTGCCTTAACGGTGAAGGGGGGCCCGGGCGGTTACCCATTCAAGTTCCAGCCACACCCGACTATTCTTAACTTCATTGATCTGACAGCACCGCTGTATCCAACGAGGCAAGTAATGGTAATTTACAGAATCTTTTTTAGTGTCAACGGGTATTTGAAATGAAAACGCTATGTCTCTCGTGCAGCATGATAATAATGGGAACTGAGGACAGTAGAGTGAAACAGAAAGGAATTTTGAACTGGACTCATTAATATAATTATGCACCACAAATGCAGTGGAACTGATGTGTGATATTGTTACTGGACCTATTACTGATTAATATTCCCAAAGATTTGCATGACAATTTTTATGTGTACTGAGACAAGAGGGAGGTTTTATGAGACACGGAAATTAGATATACTAGTAGTAGTAGTACCGGGATAGTGATTATAGTATTTTTTCATCAGTGGATCACTTTTACAAGGATGCTGTACAGGTCGTAATAGTAGTAGTAGTAGTAGTAGTGGGATAGTGATTATAGTAGTTTTATTCACCAGTGGATCATTTTTACAGCGATGTTATGCACATCATTGTGTTACACTTTCAGATCAAGAGAAAAAAACGTAATTAATGTGAACATGCGTTTACATACTTATGATTACAGCTCGCTGAGAATGGGACAGAGCTATGGCGTGACAGTGGGAAACATCCCAGCACTTGACTGACTGTAATTTTGTGATACCGTGGAAAACCTAAATCAGGTTAGCCGGATGGAGACTGGAGCATCTGTCCTTCTGAATATAAGGCATGTATGGTTAAACTACTATACTCCTAATGTACAATTGTGTGTATTAAACCGACGACCCCCTTAGCCCTTAGTGTTTCACAACCCCAAAACAGGCCACAGCAGTCCACCAACCCCACCGCCGCCCCACACCGAACCCAGGGTTATTGTACGGTTCGGCCCCCAGTGACATCTCCAGTAAGTCTCATACCAGTGTAGCCCCAGCGTAGCCCCAAATGTTTGCGTGGTAGAGTTATTATGGTGTACGCATATGTGGAAACGGTATTTGCGCAGCAATCGCCAACACAGTGTAACTGATGCAGAATAAGGGGAACCAGCTCGCATTCGCCGAGAAAGATGGAAGACGGCCTAAAAAACCATCCACAGGCTCGCCGGCACACCGGACCTAGACACCAATCCGCCGGGCGGAATCGTGCTGGGGACTGGCACGCATTCCCGCTTGGGAAGCAGTACGTTAGACAGCGTGGATAGCCGGGTGGGTTAGTGTACAGTACTCAATACTGTCTTGCTAAGAAGTCATTGAATAACGTAAAATGCTAGTGCTACACTGTTCATTCATTTCTCATTGCTAATCACCCCACGTACTACACACGCTCTGAAGGCATTGTTTCATACAGTAACATTAAATAGACTATCAGCTGAGGTCAGGACCGTATCGCCAGTATTTGGTTTCCATTTAGTGTATTCGACTTCTCTTTGTTTGTCTAAAAAATTAAGTCGGCATTCCTGCAGAATGAATGACATGTTGTGCTCAAAAAGAGGATACAGTCTCAGTGTTGGAAGTAAGGTTATCCAGAAAAGAAAAAGTAGCAATACAGAAGATAGTGCCAGTTACCACAATATGTGTCGTTACTGGAAACACTTTTTTTGAGCAGGAATGTTCGTAGCAGTTGGTGTTTAACATCATGTAGTTCTTTAAAGAATACCGAATAGTACTATCAACAGCCGCTATGAAAGCCTTTAATTATTGTTATTAGTTTCGATTACTCGCAAATCACCATCTGCCATCTAAGACACAGAAACGAAGAGAGAGTGTAAAGCATGAAAGACAAATGCTGTACAACTTTACGACATCCAATAATAAACGTAAGGTTTTCATTCGTAGTGTTTATGTAACTGTAAACATGAGGTTTAAAACAGTCTCAGAAGATCAAATGTCGTCAACAATGAAACATACTGCCCAACACCATTAACGGTCCCTTTTTTTGAAACCCCATCATTTTCTTCCATCGCGTCGCAGAAGCTGGTTCGAAGCTGGCTACAACCCTCCTCTGTGAATGTGCTAAGAATGGCTTCTGTGACGTCATCCTCGAGCTTGACGACATTTCAACCAGTAAGATGCCGACAATGTGTTTTTTTTAATTGTTTTTTTTTACCTTGGTATACAGAGTAGAACCATCAGGGATCCTTCAAAACTATTCGACGAAATTTGGACTTCATTCAAAGCAGGAAATGGTGTTTATCAAAGGGGAGAGGCAGAGCTCAGGAATTTATGTAGTGTGTAATGCGTGTTAAAGATGTCACACGGACACCAAATTTCACCACAATTCTACCCAACAGCACCGTGAACGTGTCACGTCTCACACCTTCTCTTGATGCCTGTGTGACTGAGGTCAGAACTGCGACGCCCAGCGTTGAAATCACGTGTTTTTCTTACAGGTTGCCTGGGAATGCATTTCGAACACGCCGCTGCTCAGAATTTGGTAGGAAAGACCTCAAGACGTATAACGAACACACCCCTTCACCTGGGGCGTTCATTTTCACACATTTCGCACTCGGAAACAACAGTTTTCTGTGCGATGAGCAACAAAACGGCACTCCTGAAAACCTTTCAAACTGCCGGCATCCATCCAGATGATTCAGAACTTTTCTAAGGAGGTCTTAGGGATACAACCTCAGTGAACGTCCTCTCATCCTTTAGCAACTTAGAATGACCAGGGTTTCTGCTCTGGTATACAGAGTGGAATCATTAGGGATCCTTCAAAACTATTTGACGATATCCGAAAGTTATTCGAAGCGGAAAGTCGTGTTTATGCTTCTCCTCCCTCCTTTTTTGCACTATTATGCATGTGAATGTAAAAGGCCAAAGCGTCTCTCCTCTAATAGGCCCCAGTTCGGCAACGTACTCGGTGGTACTGATGCACTGTTGTTGGGCATTTAAAAATGTACCTGAGCGAAGTCAAACCCTCCACTGGTTCCTAAACGCCGGAGTGATAGGCAACCCTTTTAACGCCCCTCACATTTCGTGTACAGCCAACAGCGTAGTTGCACCGAGTTCCTTTGCTTTGACGCATGTTCAAATCATTTTTAAAGCAAAGAAAGGTACACATTTTGATTTTTATGATTTATTTTATGAATTCACTGTATTTTCACCACCTGTGGCAGTAATGACAGCCTGGCATCAGGGAATACAGCTGTGGTTCAAGGAATTGACAAAGGATTGGAGAATGTAGTTCTAGATGTATTGTAATGCATCAGCTAGTTGCTCAACTGTTCCTACCCTGGGATGTATGCACGTTACCCTTAACACACAAAATCCCAAACATTTTCAATTAGATTTCAGTCACAGATATTGGCAAGCCCTTCCACCAGGAGTTTGTCCACTGCATTGAGATGATCTCAGATTATCCAGGCAATGTTAGGCCGAGCGTACCCTGTGAAAATCAGCCTCTGGAACGACGAATGGCTATACTACAATAGTGCTGGGCATTCAATTCTAGATGTGGCATGATGACTACGAACATTTTCTTATTTCGTATACTACGTTCTCAAACCAAGACAGAGCCACCCCCCAACACAGTCTGCTGAGAAATGACGTCCGGATGATTCCTCGCCTTCACCTTAGGATACCAAGAACAGGTCCTGCTGTTACGTCCCTCCCTGGAGAAGCGTGACTCACCTGTGAAGAGCACCAAAGTTTCTCTTTTCCACCAACCTCAATTTCGGAAGATATTCACGCTATAAGGTTTTTTAATTTTTTGTTTTAATTTGAGCTTGCAGCCGATCGTCATCAATTACACAACACGATGTTTCGACTGGGCACCTGCCAGTCATCCCCAGGTGAGCTTTCGAAGACTGAAGAAAGTGTCCTCCACAGAGCACATTGTATTCCACACGTGTACAAAAAAAAAAAAAAAAAAAAAAAAAATGTTGGCACACTGACCACGCTGCATGGTCGCAGTGCCGTAGGAAATGCAACTGCGAAACACCGCTGTTCTCTGCGTTGCCGCCAGCTGCAGCCACCGGCCCATTCTGAGATCTTCGGTTTGAGAAAATCGGAGGAGGAGGAGGAGATTAGCGGTTCACGTCCCGGCGTCAGTGAGGTCACTAGAGGTGGACCACAAGCACGGATTGGGGAAGGATGGAGAAGAAAAGCGGCCGTGCCCTTTCGAAGCAACCATCCCAGCATTTGCCTTAAGGGAATTAGCAAAATCACGGAAAAACCTCTCAGGATGCCCAGAAGCGAGATTGAACTGTCGTCCACCCGAATTTGTGTCCAGCGTGCTAACCACTGCGCTATCCCGCAAGTGGTGAGATGATAGGATTCCATGCATTATCCAGCTAGTAGCTACTGTCACGGTTCCCTATATTTTCCCCATGCGTATTTCTGTACAACTTTTAATAATGGAATCCCAAATAGCCAAAAATGTTTTCTTATACTCCATCGAACGTGGTGGACATGCAATGTTCGCCAGTAACAGACTTGCTTTATTGCTGAAGACGAGTGCAGCATTGATGTTCAGGGAGCATTCTTCCACGGTGCGCGTAGTCCGGTCTATAGAAGCCATACCACCCTGTCCTTTCACTATAACAAACTGTCCTTCACTGACAGAGACAGGGAGGCAGCCTTAGATGCTGGGCGGAAAACATCTTTCACTTGAAAATTGCGGATAATTCTAAACTAAGGAAAGCTAGGGATTTTTTTGCTCTTTGCATAATCGATTTCCTGGTTCTTGGGTTTAACTGATAGTGGCCTGTTATCTGCCAGGCAGTTTATCCATTTTTCCTTGAACGCTCTCGATACGTGGTGAGCTCTTTAGGCAAAATATCTGCGTCTGAGACTGTGTGGACTTAGTGCGCAAGTATTTTAGTGGTTCAAATGGCTCTGAACACTATGGGACTTAGCTGCTGAGGTCATCAGTCCCCTAGAACTTAAAACTGCTTATACCTAACTAACCTAAGGACATCACACATATCCATGACCGAGGCAGGATTCGAACCTGCGACCGTAGCGGTCGCGCGGTTCCAGACTGTAGCGCCTAGAACACCTCGGCCACCCCGGCAGACACAAGTATTTTAAGCATATTAATAGTTTGCGAAGGGCGATGAAAACTAGATGATCGTAAATACAGGCCAGGGTGTGGGGGGCTTACAAGTAACTGAATGCAACAGAAAGGCAGAAGATAATCAAATAAAATGGTTCAAATGGCTCTCAGCACTATGGGACTTAACAGCTGAGGTCATCAGTCCCCTAGAACCTAGAACTACTTAAACCTATCTAACCTAAGGACATCACACACACCCATGCCCGAGGCAGGATTCGAAACTGCGACCACAGCAGTCACGCGGTTCCGGACTGAAGCGCCTAGAACCGCACGGCCACCGCGGCCGGCTAGAAGATAATCTTTCTCCATTAATAATGTTCCGGGTTGTTATGCCGTGGTCGAATGGATTTCACCTTAAAACCAAAACCCGACGTTTCGTCCCCATCTGTGGACATTTTCAAGGGGGGACAGTACCTTGTTTTTTTGAATGTCCGGTTCACACCCTGGCTCGCTACTGACGACAAAAAATAAAAACAAATCCGCTTCCGCGCAATGGCGTGACGTCACATATTTTGAATACGCGGGCGCAATTGGCCTCTAGTACTATGGAAGCCAGGCCCTGACGTCTTAACATATGCTCTACCATCCAGTCTCTTCTTCTAGTCAGTGCTATCCAAGTAGTCCTATCCTCGCCGATTCTCTAGAGAACCTCCTCTGCACAATATTGCGATGTCATCGCACGAGACACGCCATTGGAGTGAGTTGTTTGCCTTTCGGAGTAACCTCTGTATTTATAATTATCAACTGGCGAGGATGGCTGGTTCAAATGGCTCTGAGCACTATGGGACTTAACATCTGAGGTCATCAGTCCCCTAGAACTTAGAACTACTTAAACCTAACTAACCTAAGGACATCACACACATCCATGCCCGAGGCAGGATTCGAACCTGCGACCAGAGCGGTCACGCGGTTCCAGACTGAAGCGCCTAGACCGCACGGCCACACCGGCCGGCAACTGGCGAGGACAGAGCGAGTCCGCTGACGTCAGAAAGTAAGTGCATTCTTTCCCGAGTGTGGCTAATTTTGAGAATGCGACAGCGGGTAGCCGGCCGCGGTGGTCTCGCGGTTCTAGGCGCGCAGTCCGGAACCGTGCGACTGCTACGGTCGCAGGTTCGAATCCTGCCTCGGGCATGGATGTGTGTGGTGTCCTTAGGTTAGTTAGGTTTAAGTAGTTCTAAGTTCTAGGGGCCTGATGACCACAGCAGTTGAGTCCCATAGTGCTCAGAGCCATTTGAACCATTTTTTGACAGCGGGTAGCCGTGCACCGGACATACACATCTCGCATGCGTACAATCAGCCACGTCGCCCTCTGAAGACAGGTCAAGGCGAGCGGAAACTGTGAGGACCACGTTTTCACTCACTGCTAACTACCAGAACGAATTTAGCATGCATTTTAGAATTAAGAGAATTGAAAGGAAATCCTCTACAATCGTCACCCACACCGCACAGATAATACCGCGCTTTCGCGTATACAGGGTGGTCATAATGAAACTTTCAAAACGCTGTAGAAATAACACCACTGGTCAGAATGATGTCAAATTGCAACGGAATATTATCGGAGAAGGGGGAAAACGTATGGAAGAAGGAAAAGAAATGGTGAAAATTGATCAATAGATGGCGCTGTATGTGTCAGAATACGTAAATGAAAATACTTGTCATGCGCACGACCCATTGAAATTGGTATAAATACGCCGGTTACACGGCTTTTCCTTGTATCGCTTCTGTGACGCTCGCTATGACTGTCTCAATGCATGATCGCACTCTGCTTGTAAAGCTGTATTACAAGAATGATGACTGTGCACACGTCGTTCTGCGGAAGTTCCGGACACTCAAGGGTTTGAAAAAAGGTGTTGGTTCGATGACTGCCGTGGGTCTGGAGAAAATTATTCGGAAATTCGAAAAGACGGGTTCTTTTGGTATGCAAACTGGTAGAGGGAGGAAACGATTTGCTTCGACGTCAGTGGAAGCAGTGGCCACAGCAGTGCAGGAGAAGACGGGTGGTGGTGTGCAAACATGTAGTGCACGGAGAACTGACCGAACATTGGAAATATCCGTGAGCACAGTGCGTAAAATCCCACGAAACATCCTTCTTTGTTATCCATTCAAAACTACTCATGTGCGCGAGTTGCTTCCTGTTGACCTGCCAGCAAGAGAGACCTCTGCTTTAGAATTCCTTGCTCTCATGGAAGTGGATAATCGTTGGTCGTGCAAGTTTTGTATATAGACGAAGCTCACTTCCATCTGACAGAATCGTCAATACACAGAATTGTCGAATATGGGCAACGGAAAATCCACATGCAAATCAACCAGTACGACTTCATCCTGAGAAGGTCACTGTGTGGTGCGGGTTTACGGCATCATTTATCACCGGGCCATATTTTTATGAAGAGAGAGGTACTTCCGATCCTGTTACCTGTACCGTGACTGGTAAGCGCTATGAGTGTGTTTTGTGCAAGCATGTCATTCCAGCTCTCCAATAGCGTGGATGTATGAATGGGATCATTTTTATGAAAGATGGCGCATCTCCACACATTGCAAATCCAGTTAATCAGCTGCTGAAGGGCCATTTCGGAAATTCTAGAATTATCAGCCGCCTTTTCTCTACAGCCTGGCCATCCCGATCACCTGATCTTAATCCGTGTGACTTCTGGCTGTAGATCTGTCTGAAAGATGTGATCAGTGTTCCGACTGCAAACTTAGCTGCACTGAAGGCACGCATTGCGCAACTCACTCTGAACGTGACCCCGGAAACCCTTCGATCAGTTGTGGAATATGCTGTTTTTCGATTTCAACTTGTTGCAGGAAACGAGGGACAGCATATTGAACATGTTTTGGGCCAGTCACACGGAAATTGATTTTGACTGATGCCTTTTATGCGGTTTTTGTCCTCAAGACAATTAAAACCCTGTGTGATTTACGCCTTTTATGCGGTTTTTGGCTGCAGGACAATTAAAAACTGATTTTTCCCATCCGATGAGATATGACCTTGCCGTGGTGGATGGGCTTACGTAACTAACAGTATCACACCTGTATACCCATGCACACTGAGTAGTACAGCTTGTTTAACGTCAAACGTACACGTTAGGCATTCTTGTATGATTCTTTTGTCATTTGTAGTCGACCAACATTAAATTATGATGCTTACAGCGCCCTCTATTGCTACCTTTTGTAAAAAATTAATTTTTCTTCTGGCATACGTTTTCGACCTTCTTCGATAATATTCCATTGCAAGTTGACGTCATTCTGACCAGTGGTGTTATTTCTACAGCGGTTTGGAAGTTTAATTATGATCACCCTGTACATAGGAATTTATTGATTAATTAGACCTATCTTATCGATGGATTAAGTGCGGTGAGTAGAAAGGAGGAAGAAAAACAAACCTGTCACGTTTCAGTAGGTTCAAGTACGATGCTTCCAAGGCAACTCGTTAGGGATCCCCGTCTCACGGGTTCCACTTGCCAGAGGAAAAAGTAGGGTTGTTTGGGCTAGCGCCATAGCACTTCAGCCAGCTCACCTGCGGTGTAGAATTTTGCCTCGGCAGGTGGTCCCCGGCAGCCGCGGCGGTCCACCACACTGACCTGCACCAGGTACTGCACGGGCTTGTGGAGGTCTCCCTCCAGGCGGCGCTCCAGCCGCAGGGCGCCGCCACCAGCACCACTCCAGTTGCCCACGTCCAGGAGCACCTCTGGCCCGAACTCGAACCAGTTGGGTAGAGGGCTCACTATCTCCGTACCCAGCCTGCGACACCATCACACCGCTACTATAATCTCACGTCTAGTCGCAAATATACAGAGACATGTAAAGGTACTGATTGCTCAAACAACGAATATGAAATACAAGCATCGCTGCGAGAAGACGCAATCACAAAGTCGAGGCAAGAAATAAAGTATTGGGTAAAGTGATTGCAAGTGGGGAGTTAGATCAAAGATGCCAAGAATCACAGTCGAGGCTGTGTCTGTTCTAGGGCAGAATATGCCTGCCCAGTGTGGTCTAGATCTGTACATGCTACGAAGATCAACGTAAGCTAAAGCTATACATACTGATTAGTAACCAGTTGCATGAAACCCACAGCGCTCTACACTGAGGTGCCAAAAGTGGTACCTCCTAACATCGTGTCAGACCTCGTTTTTCCTAGCGTAACGCAGCAACTCGACGTGGCAAGGACTCAACGAGTCATTGGAAGTCACCTGCAGAATTATTGAGCCATGCAGCCTCCGTAATCGTCCACAATTGTGAAAGTCTTACCGAACAGGATGTTGTGCACGAACTGACGCGTCGATTATGTTCCATAAATACTCGACGAGATTCATGTCGGGCGATCTGGCTGGCCACGTAATTCACTCGATTTGTCTAGAATGTTATTCAAAGCAATCGTGAGTCAGTGTGCCCGGTGACATGACTCGTTGTTTCGGCATATGAAAGTCTGCAGATGTTCCCCAATTAGGGGCACATACCCATTTCTATTCAACGATCGGTTCAGTTTGACCAGAAGACCCAGTCTATTTCACGTAAACACAGCCCACGTCATTACGGAGCTACCACTAGTTTATGCAGTGCCTTTTTGACAAACTGGGTCCATGCTTTCGTGAGTTCTGCACCACAGCTGAAATCGAGGCTCATCAGACCAGGTCATGTTTTTCCAGTTGTCTAGTGTCCAACCGATATGGTCACCAGCGTAGAATATATGCTGCACGCGATGTCGTTCTGTTAGTAAATCCACTCGCGACGGTCGCCTACTGTCATTGCTCTTTAACGCCAAATGTAGTCGCACTTCCCTGACGAATACGTTCGTCGTACGTCCCACATTGATTTCTGCGACTATTTCAAGTAGTGTTGCTTCTGTGTTAGCACTGACAACTCTACGCAAACACCGCTGCTCTTGTTCGTCAAATGATGGCTGTCGGCCACTGCATTGACTGTGGTGAGAGGTAATGCCTGAGATGTGGTATTCTCGGTACGCTCCTGACACTGTGGACCTTGGAATATAGAATTCCCTGACACTGTGGACCTCGAAATACAGAATTCCCTAACGATTTCTGAAATGGAATGTCCAATTACATACTCCGCAATCCATCATACGGTGGGTGGCGGAGGGTACCTCGTACCACTAGCATCTTCTCTCCCTGTTCCACTCCCAAACAGAACGAAGGAAAAATGACTGCCTATATGCCTCTGTAGAAGCCCTAATCTCTCTTATCTTATCTTTGTGATCTTTCCACAAATTACAAGTTGGCAGCAGTAAAATTGTACTGCAGTCAGCCTCAAATGCTGGTTCTCTAAATTTCGTCAGTATCGATTCACGAGAAGAACGCCTCCTTTCCTCCAGAGACTCCCACCCGAGATCCTGAAGCATTTCCGTAACACTCGCGTGATGAACAAACCTACCAGTAACAAATCTAGCAGCCCGCCTCTGAATTGCTTCTATGTCCTCCCTCAATCCGACCTGATAGCGATCCCAAACGCTCGAGCAGTACTCAAGAATAGGTCGTATTAGTGTTTTATAAGCAGTCTCCTTTACAGATGAACCACATCTTCCCAAAATTCTACCAATGAACCGAAGACGACTATCCGCCTTCCCCACAACTGCCATTACATGCTTGTCTCACTTCATATCGCTCTGCAATGTTACGCCCAAATATTTAATCGACGTGACTGTGTCAAGCACTACACTACTAATGGAGTATTCAAACATTACGGGATTATTTTTCCTATTCATCTGCATTAATTTACATTTATCTTTATTTAGAGTTAGCTGCCATTCTTTACCCCAATCACAAATCCTGTCCAAGTCATCTTGTATCCTCCTACAGTCACCCAACTACGATACCTTCCCGTACACCACAGCATCATCAGCAAACAGCCGCACATTGCTATCATCCTATCCAAAAGATCATTTATGTAGATAGAAAACAACAGCGGACCTACCACACTTCCCTGGGGCACTCCACATGATACGCTCACCTCCGATGAACACTCACCATCGAGGACAACGTACTGGGTTCTATTACTTAAGAAGTCTTCGAGCCACTCACATATCTGGCACCAACTACCATTCCGCGTTCAAAGTCTGTTCCAAATACCATTCCACGTTCAAAGTCTGTTAACACCCGTTGCGCGGCTATAATTAGGACGGACACGTTTCCATACGAATCACATGTATACAAGCGACAGCTTTGCCAATGTACTGCCTTTATATGCCTTGTGTACGCGATACTACCTCCATCTGTATATGTGGTTATCGCTGTCCCACGACTTTTGTCACCTCAGTGACAAAGCGGACCTATTTACGGAGCCCAGCCCCCGAATAACCGGTCGTGAAAGCACTGACGGCCTCAAGTATGCTTTCGACGAACGTCATTCCTGCTTCCTGTGTGACTGCTATAATTAAATCCTGCAAGATATTTGTTGAACAGTGAACTCACCAAGTCTCGAGATGACTGCCCTCCAATACAAGACATGCCTAGCAGCGAGAACTTCAGACAGAAATTGGGATTTGTATGAACCTCATCAGGCGAACCTGATAAATTGGGCCCTCACAGATGAATATGACGACAGATGTGATTCTCGCAAATACCGTGATATGAAATACACTGCTGGCCACCGTAGATGCAACACCAAGAAAGACAAGAGGTAGCATAACAAAATTTGTTTTGTAGATAACATGTTGGCCAAGTATCAAATGATTACGTTTACAGACGTCTGTGACATGTGGTTCCTGCCAGAATCAGTAGCCAGAGTAGCCGCCACACGTCTCGGCATCGAGTCAAAGAGACGTTGGATGTGTTCCTGGGGTACAGCAGCCCAAGCAGCTTCCACACATTGCCAAAGATCATCTGGTGTGGCAGCTGGGGATGTAATCTGGGTCACTCGTTGAGCAACCATGGACCACATGTTTTCTATCGGCGAAAGATCCGGAGAGCGAGCCGGCCAGGGAAGCACTTCAATCTGGTTATTGACGAAGAACCTTTGGACAATGCGTGCCACGTGTGGTCGCGCATTATCCTGTTGAAATATGGCTGTGGCCGAGCCCTGAAGGTAAGGAAGGACAACTGGCTCCAGCAGCTCGGATATGTAGCGCCGGCTATTTAAAGTACCGGCAACGCGTACTAGAGGCGTGCGAGAGTAATATCCAATACCGACCCGTACCATAATACCCGGTGCAAGAACAGTGTGGCGGTGCATAATGCAGCTGTCCAGCATCCTCTCTCCACGGTGTCTCCACACTCGAATCCGACCGTCGTGGTGCTGCAGACAGAAGCGTGTCTCGTCAGTAAAGACAACGTCATTCCATTCTGCCGTCCACATCCGTCTGTCATCACACCATTGGCGACGGAGACGTCTGTGGTTCTGCGTCAATGGTAGACGAAGCAATGGACGTCTTGCGGACATACCACTCTGCTGTAAACGGCGTCGAATGGTACGCGCAGACACTGGATGATGCGTTACAGACGCAATGTGCTGTGTTATGGTTCGGGATGTCACTGAGCGATCCGTCACAGCCATGCGCACAATTTGCCTATCACCACGTGCAGTGGTGCACCGAGGTGAATGCGATCGACCACGTCGGTCCGTCGTACCCTGCTGCATCCAACGGTCACATATCCGCATTACAGTTGTTTGGTTTCGTCCAACACGACTAGCGATTTCTCTGTATGATAATCCACAATCTCGGTAAGCCACTATCCTTCAAAAATGGTTCAAATGGCTCTGAGCACTATGGGACTCAACTGCTGAGGTCATTAGTCCCCTAGAACTTAGAATTAGTTAAACCTAACTAACCTAAGGACATCACAAACATCCATGCCCGAGGCAGGATTCGAACCTGCGACCGTAGCGGTCTTGCGGTTCCAGACTGCAGCGCCTTTAACCGCACGGCCACTTCGGCTGGCCACTATCCTTCCTCTGTCGAACTCGGATACTTGATCAAACGATGTTCGCTGTTGTCTACGAGGCATAACTGATCGTCTTGTGAAACAACCACAAGGTAAACACACGTGCCGAACGTACACTCGTCGAAATCGCCAAGCCTTAAATGGCGCTATGAGGTGGCGCCGCAGGCGCGCGTGATGTGCGTCTGCGCTGAAATTCTAATCAGTTGCATATCTCATCGCTGCAAACCCTTGGTGGCAAATTTCACTTGATTCGGATGCTTCCTTCAGGGTGTTGCATTTACGGTGGCCAGCAGTGTATCTCCTGACCGGTCCCAACGGTCCCAGTAACTATATGCTCGATGTTATGTGAATTCATGTTGCAGAGCGAAGAAAGGAATGGGAAGGGAAGGAACTACTGATAACAGCTGGATCGGAACTTTTATGCGGAATCAGCGGAGGCGAGTGGAAATCTGTGTCAGGCCGGGACTCGAACCCAGGATCTCTTGCTTACTAGGTAGTTGCTTTAACTATGCTCCAACCGGACAGTGTTTACAGCAAATACGCTGGACTATTTCGGCATGCTCCCCGATCGACTCGTATTACCTCCGAGTGTGCATACAGTGTGTTTGTGAACGGACGGTGCATTTACGGGGAAAATTTGTTCACTGCGTAATAGAACTCTCCGGATTTTGATAATCAAGCGCAGTGTGTTCCTCACTAATAATAAATAACCTTCGACGGGTTTTGGCGGATCACCTGAGAAATGTTCCGGAAAATCTATTCCCCGTTAATCATAATTATTGACGGGTAAAATTAAATCCGAGACTTGCGTTGAAAATAACACAGTTGGCTGAGGCTGCGTACGTTTAGCGCCACTTTATGTGGCACGAGCGGTTAGTGTCTAGATGAGCACCGTTACGAGCTGTTGCGATCTTGTTAGCAGCAAAGCAAAAACGTATTACATTCAATGAATACAAGTCACTTCATCCTAAACGAATAGTTCATTTCACACACTGGCATGCTGTTAATGGGTACTCAAGTGAATGGAGTAGTCACTGGCTCTAATGTCTGGGACACTAGCCAAAGCGTATTATCCGGTGCTACTATATGATGAGGTTATCGTACCGCTACCGTTATTAAAGCCTTTACAGAGCGCCCGCAGAGGGGGGAGGTGGTGCTGGTCTATTAGCGCATTCCTGGAACACAGATAACGCTGCTTTGAGGTATGTAATCGTGTGCCGGGATAATGGGAACTTTGATAATTGAAGTAACGGTGCTCGAAGTGGCCTATAATTTTTTTGTGTCCGTTAGGTAAAAAGCACGAAATTTTTCTGCGGGTAGCATCGGACTTCACACTTACTCAAAAAAGTGTGAAACGCAGCATTAATGGACGATTCGCTTCTAAGTAGGTGACTTCAAAAAATGTAACGTAGACAATACTACGTGCGGACAGCAGAGATTCTCACAGCTCACACTAGTTTAAGACTGGTACCCCCAGTATCAATAAGTTTCGCTTGTTTATTAAGTAAATGTAAAGTTCCTTGTAAAAGGCATCACTTTCTGTCATATTCGCTGTCTCTTATCTAGCGTTTAATCTAGCAGACGCGCTGTCGTACCGGTCAATGTTCGAAATCACGCAATTTTGATACGGGCGACTGAGGAAACCACTTAAGACATACAGCTACTCAGGATCGAAGTGATAAGGCGTCAGGATGTGACGTAAAGAGCATCAATGAACCCACCCTTTTCCTCAGGAAGTTGATTCCCACACATTTCGCGGTTGAAAATGACAGTTGGCAGTGCGATGACCAACAGGAAGACGTTCCTGACGACTTTTGACACTTTTGATACCTCCTGGGTGATTCAACAGTTGGCGCGCGAGTTAGCCATGCTGTCTAAGGCGCCTTGCCACGGTTCGCGCGGCTCTCCCCGTCGGAGGTTCGAGTCCTCTCTCAGGCATGCGTGTGAGTCTGTGTGTCTTCTCCTTAGCGTAAGTTACTTTAAATTACATTAAATAGTACGTAACCCTAGGGATCGATGACCTCAGCAGTTTGGTCGCATACTCCTTACCACAAATTTCCAAATTTGCAGTTCAACCCTTCTGAACGGACATCACGGAGCTGCAACGCCATTGAATGTGATATCACCCTTTTGATGTGTTGTGCGACAGTAATTTTTGCTCTGGCGTACAGCGTGGAACAACTAGCGACCGTCTGAAACCATGGGACGAAATCTGAACGTGATCCAAAGCAGCAAAGGATCCTTACACTTTTTCAGGGCTCCTATTTCATGCCCTCCTCTGGCCAGGTCAGCGAGTGGTGCAACATTGATACAAGCGTTAATAAAACAGCAAATGGCCCCTTTAAGATGCAAATTTTTGGCAACATCCCCGGCTCCCCGCCAGCGGAATCCGCGCACGTATATCGAGCATTTTAAAAATGTACTTTTTCCGAGAAACCATGCGTAATACTGCTAGACTCCTGCTGACAGTCAATTGGCTTTGGAGTTTCCTACCTGCAGGCGCCACCGTCTGTTTCGCATGTTTACTCTGTAAAGGCACACTTTTAAAATTCTCAGTGATTGCAGGCAAGAGCCACCAAGGTTATTACTGTACTGGGAGGTCCTAAATGGACCTTTGCAATTTTATTCACAAATATGTCAATGTGGCATGCTTCTGTGATCACGCCATACAAGGTGTGAAACAGGAACAATAAAGAAGAGTTGTACTTTCTGCTGCTTCGGTTCACTTTCAAATTTCGTTGAATTGTTTTCAACGGCCCCTAGTGGTTCTACCTTGTAGACCAGAGCAAAAATTATGGTTGTTCTGCTTTCTAAATGGGTCAGATGACTTTCAATGGGGTTGCAGCCCCGTGATGTCCGTCGAGAGGGGATGAATCGCCGAGGAGGTGTCAGCAATGTCAAAGGTTGCCACGAACGTCGCCCTTTTGCTCATCGCACTGCGAACTGTCGTTTCCGACTGCGAAATGAGTGGGAAAGAGATGGTTTCATTGACGACCCTTATACCACACCCTGAGGCCTTTTCATTTCGATTCTGAGCGGTGGTGTGTCTGAAATATTTGTGTCGGCCACACATAAGAAAACCGCATAATCCAACCCTGGGTGTCGCGGTTCGGACCTCCGTCGCAGAGGTGACAAGAGAAGGGATGAAATGTTAAGAGAAGCTCTAATGTCCTTTCTATAGGTTCACACGTTCACGGTGGCATTGGGTAGAATTGTGGTGAAATTTGGTGCTAATGTGATATCATTAACATACTTTACAAGCGACATGAACATCTGTGTCGCCATCTTGCTGTTAGAAACGTCTTCGAGCCAGAGGGTGACGTCGCAAAGCGCCATGCTTTTGCACCATTACAGAGGAAGTTTATAGGCACCTTTGAGCTAAATTTAAAATTCGTGCTTTGGAATGGGTGCCAATTTCTAGGTTTCGGAAACGTTGTATTTCAATTATGTCGAGCAGTGTAGTGTAATGCCTCTATATTGCTGTTGGCGCTACGATTCTTCTTAAGTTCACACGTCCCTGAAATTATACTAGAATAAATACTTCAGATGGATGATACAAATTTTGATCATTTGCATTAAACATCAGAGTGTCTTCATCCCCGGAGTGTTCCAGAGGGATCCTATATTCTGACGTTCATTCATTTTACTCAGTAACATATCGGCTCTTCGGTATTGTTACTGTCGCAGCGCACACATTGTAAGGCAACGGGGGATAATATGACCATACAATAGTTTTGCTGGCAATGGAAATATCAGCTATGGAAAAAATGGATGGGGTATGAAAAGCACAAAGACTAGTCAATATATTTATAGGCTCATCTTTCCCTGATAAAGAGAAGGCAGCATTCGGCAGTTTCAGATGGTTTAAATTACTTGGTTACATAATTGCATATAATTACTGTACATGACTTTGCATTTAAGTAAATAATGTAGGGTGTGCTTGTAATCAGTCCTTGGATCACTGAAATAGAAGTCATGTGGAAACGAGCTCTTCCAAGCAGTTCGTAATTTAAATTTAAACCACAGCAGCAGCAATATGTTGGGTCGGTGTACTTCAGTCAAAACGTTTCATAGGTTCATAGTTTGATAAGGTTGTTTAGAACAACTGCAAAGTAAGTAATTATTTTATTATGAAGACACCATTCAGTTTAGATCTTTGTAGTGCCAAAGCATGGAGTTATTCCTAATTATGTAAATCTGATAGCAAGTCATAAATTAGTTCTGATTTTAATTTTCAGTGCTTCAGAATAAAATTATGTATTAAATGCAGAGTGAAAATTGTATAATGCAAAATGGATATGAAAGTACTTGTTTTGTATTTTGATGAGCGTTCATAGTTCCGTTGCATAGTGTTTTGTTTCTTTTTTTTTAATTGCAACGAATTATAAAATTATGTAGTGATGAATGTGTGTAAAATTATATAACGTATTTAGATTTAAGTATTTAAATCTTATAAAAATTGTAAACGAATTGTGGCCATGTTTAGGAATTATTTTGATTGATGTAGTACCACGTGACCTGACTCAGGACTGGGGATTTGAGCGGAAAAATGGGTCTTTTGTCCGTTGTCCGTTGTGGTGGTAAGTTCGGAGCGGCAAAGTGCCGCAAGTGTAAGCATAGACGCCAGTGTATGAGAATAAACCGTGAAGGAACAACGCGAAAGTGTGTAGGTGCGAGACAATAAACCATGTCTACGAATTGCACCGATTATTATTTACCCAGATCGGATTTAATTGTGAAGTTAAAAATGCATGTCCACAAAGTCAGAAGTGTTTCTTTAAATAAATAAGTTTCAATCTGAACTTGTATAGTGTACCTCATTTTCGCAAGGTTGTGGTATAGACAACTGTGTATTCAGTTCAATGCTACGACACAGTATTAGGGGCGCAAATGCGGCCGTTCACTACCAAGCCCCTCAGCAGATGAGCCACGAGTAAAGTAGGTAGTGAACGAGTCCGAATACAGTTGCAACGTTTACTTCATTATCCAATCAAAAGTATACGGACACAACTACGTAATTCGAAACTGGACAGTAGACGTCACGATACACGGGCCACTTGTATAAAAGGAGGAGTCAGGTCGGTCAAGAGGGCTCCCTGACTTCGAACGTGAACAAGTCATTGGACAGCACTTGAGAGAGAAATCTGTCAGGGACATTTCAGCCCTTCTGTAGCTGCCCGCATCGATTGTTCGTGACATGATTGTGAAGTGTGTAACATTTCTGGCTTTACGTTGATAAGGGGCTGTACTTAATTTCATGGGTATCCATAGTATCTGGATGTCATGAACGCGTGAGCACCTTTTAACTGTTTGAAACTATAAGCGTGCAGTGTCATCAGAGATACTGTGTCGCCTGGAGGCTGGCTTGGACCATCTCTGCTTTACTAAGATCCGCGGGAGATGTTAGACACTGTCAGTCGTGAGATGAGGAGACGCAGCAGTAGGAAGTGGGGTGTCACGAGTAGTGTAGTACGGCATAGGCAGGTTGCAGTTGTATTATGAGAAAGTGGAACATGTTGATTTATTGATCAATTAATTGAAATTAGGAAAGTGATTACAGAATTTTGAGAAGAATATACACTCCTGGAAATTGAAATAAGAACACCGTGAATTCATTGTCCCAGGAAGGGGAAACTTTATTGACACATTCCTGGGGTCAGATACATCACATGATCACACTGACAGAACCACAGGCACATAGACACAGGCAACAGAGCATGCACAATGTCGGCACTAGTACAGTGTATATCCACCTTTCGCAGCAATGCAGGCTACTATTCTCCCATGGAGACGATCGTAGAGATGCTGGATGTAGTCCTGTGGAACGGCTTGCCATGCCATTTCCACCTGGCGCCTCAGTTGGACCAGCGTTCGTGCTGGACGTGCAGACCGCGTGAGACGGCGCTTCATCCAGTCCCAAACATGCTCAATGGGGGACAGATCCGGAGATCTTGCTGGCCAGGGTAGTTGACTTACACCTTCTAGAGCACGTTGGGTGGCACGGGATACATGCGGACGTGCATTGTCCTGTTGGAACAGCAAGTTCCCTTGCCGGTCTAGGAATGGTAGAACGATGGGTTCGATGACGGTTTGGATGTACCGTGCACTATTCAGTGTCCCCTCGACGATCACCAGTGGTGAACGGCCAGTGTAGGAGATCGCTCCCCACACCATGATGCCGGGTGTTGGCCCTGTGTGCCTCGGTCGTATGCAGTCCTGATTGTGGCGCTCACCTGCACGGCGCCAAACACGCATACGACCATCATTGGCACCAAGGTAGAAGCGACTCTCATCGCTGAAGACGACACGTCTCCATTCGTCCCTCCATTCATGCCTGTCGCGACACCACTGGAGGCGGGCTGCACGATGTTGGGGCGTGAGCGGAAGACGGCCTAACGGTGTGCGGGACCGTAGCCCAGCTTCATGGAGACGGTTGCGAATGGTCCTCGCCGATACCCCAGGAGCAACAGTGTCCCTAATTTGCTGGGAAGTGGCGGTGCGGTCCCCTACGGCACTGCGTAGGATCCTACGGTCTTGGCGTGCATCCGTGCGTCGCTGCGGTCCGGTCCCAGGTCGACGGGCACGTGCACCTTCCGCCGACCACTGGCGACAACATCGATGTACTGTGGAGACCTCACGCCCCACGTGTTGAGCAATTCGGCGGTACGTCCACCCGGCCTCCCGCATGCCCACTATACGCCCTCGCTCAAAGTCCGTCAACTGCACATACGGTTCACGTCCACGCTGTCGCGGCATGCTACCAGTGTTAAAGACTGCGATGGAGCTCCGTATGCCACGGCAAACTGGCTGACACTAACGGCGGCGGTGCACAAATGCTGCGCAGCTAGCGCCATTCGACGGCCAACACCGCGGTTCCTGGTGTGTCCGCTGTGCCGTGCGTGTGATCATTGCTTGTACAGCCCTCTCGCAGAGTCCGGAGCAAGTATGGTGGGTCTGACACACCGGTGTCAATGTGTTCTTTTTTCCATTTCCAGGAGTGTATTTCCTTCCAGATCCAGATGGTGTCAGATCTATTCTTCAATGGATACTGTAAAATAATCTTGAATTATTGTACAATTTTTTTTCTTTTTGGATATATTTATGTAGATTTTTTTTCCCCCAAGAAATTGCCTTATGAAACAATAGATCGAAGCGCAATGTCTATCTGCAGGGTCTGGTATCCAATTACACATAAGTAATACCGAGCGACTTAGCATTTAGCACGGGACTCGCATTCGGAAGGACAATGGTTGAAATTCACGTTCGGCCATCCAGAATTAGGTTTCCTGTGATTTGCTTAAAGTGCTCCAGGCAAGTGCCAGCATGGTTCCTTTGAAACTGCACGGCCGATTTCCTTTCCCTTCCTTGAAACTTTCAGAGCTTTTGCTCCGTTTTTAATAACCTCGATGTCGACGGGACGTTAAATCGTGCTCTTCCTTTTTTTACCAAACTACTCCCGCTGCATATGAAACTGGCAGGTTAAATACTGCTGAAATTTCGACGTCGTGTATGGGTGGATGTGTTAACTATTACTCATTTGCGCGTATAATTTTGTATTAAACCTTTCATTCACGCTTATGATTTATTTTTAATGGAACGCAGTGAACTGTTGTGCCGATCACCGCGGTATTCGTTCACAGTGTTCTGTTTGTTGCGTTATGCGGCAAATAACAATTCCCACAGTATATCTTTCAGAAACACAGGTTTTCTATCATTTGTTGCCGTATCAGCACCCTCTTTCCGATTTTCCCTGACACAGGCTACTTAGGTATTATTCCATGTAGACACATATATACCATGAAAGAATCTTTCAATGGAAGAACTGTAATCCACATACATAATTTCGGTGATTTCATCGATGATTTCACTTCTTCTAATATTTGCTATAGAAACCGAAATATAGTGTGCGCACACATTTGAGGATAATTTAGGTTGGAATGTAGGTTTCGAAATTCTATAGTCTGCAACGAACTACTGATTGCAGCTCAGTCGTCATTCGGTGAACACTTCCTGTGTTAGCATCTTTTCCTTCTTCTATTCGTTTCCTAATGCTTCTAAGGTAACCGCAGTAATGAATGTGTAGAAGAACATGATTGCACAACGAATAGGTCGTTTAGGTGAACAAGGTAAATTTCCATAAAATTCTCCTGTGTTGTAGAGTGCGTTATGTTGTAAAATGTATCAAAGTTTCGGTTTCTATTGCAAGTGATTTTAATGAGGGTATATAATTCTTGTTTTCGTCATCAGTCTCCTGACTGGTTTGATGCGGCACACAATTCAGTCCTCTCCTGTGCAGACTTCTTCATCTCAGAGTAGCACTTGCACATGACGACCTACGTAATCTGTTGTATATATCCCAATCTCTGTCCTCCCCTACAGTTCTCATCGTCTACAGCCTCTTCAGATTACTTGGAAGCTGTACCTTCAAGCCTTAAAAAATATCCTATGATCCTTCCCCTTCTTCTCGACAATATTTTCTACATCTTTCTCTCCTCGTTGATTCTCATTTCCTATAGGTCCATTTAATTTTCAACTTTCTTCTATATCACATTTACACTATATTTTGGCACAATGATTAATACATGAAAAAATGAAAATGCCACAACAATCACTGGAGTTTCAGATACCCTTACATCTGCATGCTTTTCATCTCCTAGGGACCTGAAGGAAGCACAGAAGAGGTAGTCTTCCACGCAAAGTTTACAGTTTGCACGTCTTTATTGTGGTTGATGTTTGGAGAACCTCACCACACCTGCTTTGAAGGGCAGCCGCAGGTTTTCTGTTCCACACTGGAGTTTCTGATACCCTTACATCTGCACGCTTTTCATCTCCTAGGGACCTGAAGGAAGCACAGAAGAGGTAGTCTTCCACGCAAAGTTTACAGTTTGCATGTCTTTATTGTGGTCGATGTTTGGAGAACCTCACAACACCTGCTTTGAAGAGCAGCCGCAGGTTTTCTGTTCCACACTGGATACGGCTGACAAGGTGACCGACCGCACGGCTATCAGATTTTTGAAATACTTATTTACGGTAGATGATGTTCAGAACTCAAGTATCAATAACCCACTCAAAAATTGAAAATCGACTTTGAAATTTTACGAGCTTCGATTATAATTCAAGGCGGACCACATGGCTCTGGGGCAGAATGCTCGTCCACAGCGTCGGTAGTCAAGGTTCACAAATAAACAGGGCAGATCTGTGAACCATCACAAGCACAGGTTCCACCATCCCGGACATTAAACCATTTCCTCGGCCAAAATGACTGGCAACATTATGAATCCTCCAAATGACTGATCACGCGAAGAAACAAAAGCACCTCTTGGAATTCCTGATGGACTTCTGGGAAGAACACAAGAGACCCAAGCGTCACAGAAGGTATCAAGGAAAGTTCCAGACCTTCCTCCAGATACCCCTGCAGACAACCATCAACAACGACCTCCCTGGTGGCGACGTCCTCAAACCCTCCCCTCTCCCCCCCCCCCCCAACACGCCAAAGAACGTCTCGTTAAAACGAAGAAGGAAGAAGAAGGTTAATGAATTAAGACATAAGTGGAAAAGTGTCTCTCTCTCTCTCTCTCTCTCTCTCTCTCTCTCTCTCTCTCTTGCTCCGTGTGGTAATATACATAGCGAAAGTGTTTTGTCAGTGTAAATATGTGCTACTCTCTAAAGCCTTCCATCATTTATTCAAGTCATTCACGCACAATCAGTGTACCTGAAGTAAATACGATGTTCGATTAATGTGTAAAATTATTTTCGTTGTCTCGTTTTTTGTCTTCTCATATTATATTTTACATCATGTATCTCAGTTTTATGGATTTATTTAGCTATTTGATAGCTTTCACTATGGATAATATGAGTAACTGTTTTGATCAATCTATGCTATGCGTGTTACTAAACTTCTTATTTGTGAATAAATCAGTGTGGCCGACCGGTTCTAGGCGCTTCAGTCTGGAACTACGCGAGCACTACGGTCGCAGGTTCCAATCCTGGCATGGATATATGATATCCTTATGTTAGTTAGGTTTAAGTAGTTCTAAGTTCTAGGCGACTGTTGACTTCAGATGTTAAGTCCCATAGTGCTCAGAGCCATTTGAACCACTTGTGGATAAATAATAGCAAACCAACTGAGTACTTTTCTGCATTTTACAACAGCCAACAAAATTTAACAATATCTCTTCACTCTCCAATACTGTTTCTCGTATTTTGTTGTTTTTGTTTTGCCGATTTTGTATAAAATTGTTTTCCAATACCTTTTTTCCTCTTTCTTTTTTATTGTGTTTTGTTTACACTGTGTATGTAAATTTCATATTACGATAGCTTCTGTTTTTTTGCTAACTGTATGGATTTTCACTACTTACATGTCTCCCTTTTTCTCTGAACGCATAGCATAGATTGATCAAAACAGTTACTCGTATTACTCATAGTGAAAGCTATCAAATAGCTAAATAAATCTATAAAATATCATTTGCATTTCACATTCGAAAATTTACACAAAGTTCAATAAATGTTGCCAACTTTGCAACTTTCTAACTTCTTAACTCCAATCGTGTTATGTATACAGGGTGTCCCATTTATCTTGACCACCCCAAATAATTGTTTGTCCAGATGCAAATTACAAAATGTGTCAAGCAAATGTTCTTCAGCCGTCAGGGGGACATCAATCAGCATGACTGCCTTCGTTGCAGCTTTGTTTTTTACAAAGAAATGAACAGCGGCGTGACTTTTTAAATGGCACCCTGTACTTTTTATTCGCTAATTCATTTCCTCTCCTAAGGACTTATTCAAAAATGTATCATAGTGTACAATTCACTGAAACACAACGTTATTAATTACATAACACAACATTGACGTAGACGCTCCCAGCGCGTAGTGCAGGTGCTCGAGGTAATGGAACACATCCACGTGCTGTCGTTGACAGAGGACAAAGGCAGACGTAAGTAGATGCACACCCGGCATTCCATCGTCAGTTGTAGAGTTGTGTGAGTAAAATGTACACCAACGAAGAGAAGGTAGAAATGCTACTCATCTACGGGGTATGTAAGTCAGCAGAACAGTAGTTGCAATACTGTTTTCTTATGTATGGGTACATTTAGTACAGTAGTTTAGTCCTTTTAGATACTGTTGTGTAGAGTTGGCATGTCCTTTTAAATACTGTTGTGTAGAGTTGGCATACAGTAAGGGCTTTCCTTCCTACAAACTGCATCGACGTAACGTTTCTTTTATTGTTGTTGTTGTTGTTGTTGTTGAAGGTAGCCGAAATGCTACGCAGGCAGCAGGACTGTACAGAGATATCCTGACAAGAACCCACCTTCCCAACGGATGTTTTTTCGTCTTGTCGCGACGCTTCAGGAAACGGGAAGCACTAGCACAGACGAAGCTGCCGAAGTTACTGTTCTCGCTTCCACATGTGAGGACACGACAGCTTGAACACGAGATTGGCATTCCTAAGACCAGTGTACATCGTATTCTTAGACCTCACCTTTCCATCCCTATTATGTATACCTACATCAAGAATTGCATGGAAATGATTTCCAGAATCCTGTACGGTTCTGTCAGTGGGCACAGCAGCAAATCCTAGTCAACCCGAACTTCTTCTCCAATGTTCCATTTATCGATGAATGTTCCTTCTCAAACAATGAACAGGTCAATACAAGGAACATGCATTATTCTTCCAGCGACAACCCACGATGGATCAGACAGGTGGAACATGAGCGTCAATAGTTAGTTAACGTCTGGTGTTGGATGCCTGGTACTACAATTATTGGCACTTATTTAATCAATGGTAGTCTAAACGGCATAGCGTATGTCAACTTTCTCAGACGAATTCTTCCTCGTCTTCTGGACGAAGTGCCGCTAAGAACCAAAATGCTTATGTGGTATCAACAGGACGGATGTCCAGCACATAATGCCTTGCGTGCACATCGTGTTCTGAACCGAAGGTATCCTGCCAAATGGATTGATCGAGGAGGAACAGTTACTTGGCGTGCTAGGTCTCCTGATTTAAATCCTCTGAACTTTTTTCTTTGGAGATGCATTAAAGACGTTGTCTATCGCGATATTCCAACAGCTTCAGACGCCATGCAGGATCGTATCGTGTTTGCTTGCAGTTCTCTTCAGCAGGCAACACTGAAAGCAGTAAATAATTCTTTCATTTAACGTGGTCTAGGGGTAGCGTCTTTGATTCGTAATCAAAACATCTTCGGTCCCGGGTCCGATCCCCGCCACTACATAAATTTTGATAAATAATCAGCATTGGTGGCCGAAGACTTCCAGCATGAGAAGTCAGCCTCATTCTGCCAACGGCCTTGTCAAAGAGGGCGGAGGAGCGGATAGAGGTTCAGGGCACTCTCTTGTCCTAGGGGTGGGAAATTGCCCCTAAAGGCGGAAGAATCAGCAATGATCAACGACATGAGGATGCAGAAGACAATGGAAACCACTGCATTAAAGACACGTAACGTGTATCCACAGGACATGCGGCCTGTAATTGAAGAAGTGTCATGTTGATCTCTCCATTGGCAAAAGATTCCGGAATAGTCCCCCATTCGGATCTCCGGGAGGGGACTGCCAAGGGGGAGGATACCATGATAAAAAGATTGAATAATCAACGAAAGGATAACGTTCTACGAGTCGGGGCATGGAATGTCAGAAGCTTGAACGTGGTAGGGAAACTAGAAAATCTGAAAAGGGAAATGCAAAGGCTCAATCTAGATATAGTAGGGGTCAGTGAAGTGAAGTGGAAGGAAGACAAGGATTTCTGGTCAAATGAGTATCGGGTAATATCAACAGCAGCAGAAAGTGGTATAACAGGTGTAGGATTCGTTATGAATAGGAAGGTAGGGCAGAGGGTGTGTTACTGTGAACAGTTCAGTGACCGGGTTGTTCTAATCAGAATCGACAGCAGACCAACACCGACAACGATAGTTCAGGTATACATGCCGACGTCGCAAGCTGAAGATGAACAGATAGAGAAAGTGTATGAGGATATTGAAAGGGTAATGCAGTATGTAAAGGGGGACGAAAATCTAATAGTCATGGGCGCCTGGAATGCAGTTGTGCGGGAAGGAGTAGAAGAAAAGGTTACAGGAGAATATCGGCTTGGGACAAGGAATGAAAGAGGAGAAAGACTAATTGAGTTCTGTAACAAGTTTCAGCTAGTAATAGCGAATACCCTGTTCAAGAATCACAAGAGGAGGAGGTATACTTGGAAAAGGCCTGGAGATACGGGAAGATTTCAATTAGATTACATCATGGTCAGACAGAGATTCCGAAATCAGATACTCGATTGTAAGGCGTACCCAGGAGCAGATATAGACTCAGATCACAATATAGTAGTGATGAAGAGTAGGCTGAAGTTCAAGACATTGGTCAGGAAGAATCAATACGCAAAGAAGTTGGATACGGAAGTACTAAGGAATGACGAGATACGTTTGAAGTTCTCTAACGCTATAGATACAGCAATAAGGAATAGCGCAGTAGGCAGTACAGTTGAAGAGGAATGGACATCTCTAAAAAGGGCCATCACAGAAGTTGGGAAGAAAAACATAGGTACAAAGAAGGTAGCTGCGAAGAAATCATGGGTAACAGAAGAAATACTTCAGTTGATTGATGAAAGGAGGAAGTACAAACATGTTCCGGGAAAATCAGGAATACAGAAATACAAGTCGCTGAGGAATGAAATAAACAGGAAGTACAGGGAAGCTAAGACGAAATGGCTGCAGGAAAAATGTGAAAACATCGAAAAAGATATGATTGTCGGAAGGACAGATTCAGCATACAGGAAAGTCAAAACAACCTTTGGTGAATTAAAAGCAACGGTGGTAACATTAAGAGTGCAACAGGAATTCCACTGTTAAATGCAGAGGAGAGAGCAGATAGGTGGAAAGAATACATTGAAAGCCTCTATGAGGGTGATTTGCCTGATGTGATAGAAGAAGAAACAGGAGTCGATTTAGAAGAGATAGGGGATCCAGTATTAGAATCGGAATTTAAAAGAGCTTTGGAGGACTTACGGTCAAATAAGGCAGAAGGGATAGATAACATTCCATCAGAATTTCTAAAATCATTGGGGAAGTGGCAACAAAACGGCTATTCACGTTGGCGTGTAGAATATGAGTCTAGCGATATACCATCTGACTTTCGGAAAAGCATCATCCACACAATTCCGAAGACGGCAAGAGCTGACAAGTGCGAGAATTATCGCACAATCAGCTTAACAGCTCATGTATCGAAGTTGCTTACAAGAATAATATACAGAAGAATGGAAAAGAAAATTGAGAATGCGCTAGGTGACGATCACTTTGGCTTTAGGAAAAGTAAAGGGACGAGAGAGGCAATTCTGACGTTACGGCTAATAATGGAAGCGAGGCTAAAGAAAAATCAAGACACTTTCATAGGATTTGTCGACCTGGAAAAAGCGTTCGACAATATAAAATGGTGCAAGCTGTTCGAGATTCTGAAAAAGGTAAGGGTAAGCTATAGGGAGAGACGGGTCATATACAATATGTACAGCAACCAAGAGGGAATAATAAGAGTGGACGATTAAGAACGAAGTGCTCGTATTAAGAAGGGTGTAAGACAAGGCTGTAGCCTTTCGCCCCTACTCTTCAATCTGTACATCGAGGAAGCAATGATGGAAATAAAAGAAAGGTTCAGGAGTGGAATTAAAATACAAGGTGAAAGGATATCAATGATACGATTCGCTGATGACATTACTTTCCTGAGTGAAAGTGAAGAAGAATTAAATGATCTGCTGAACGGAATGAACAGTCTAATGAGTACACAGTATGGTTTGAGAGTAAATCGAAGAAAGACGAAGGTAATGAGAAGTAGTAGAAATGAGAACAGCGAGAAACTTAACATCAGGATTGATGGTCACGAAGTCAATGAAGTTAAGGAATTCTGCTACCTAGGCAGCAAAATAACGGCTGAAAGCAAGGGGAAACTACAGCCGTAATTTTTCCCGAGGGCATGCAGCTTTACTGGAGAGCTGCATCAAACCAGTCTCAGGACTGAAGACCACAACAACAACAACAACAGGCAGTAAAATAACCAATGACTGACGGAGCAAGGAGGACATCAAAAGCAGGCTCGATATGGCAAAAAAGGCATTTCTGGCCAAGAGAAGACTACTAATATCAAATAACGGCCTTATTTTGAGGAAGAAATTTCTGAGGATGTACGTCAGGAGTACAGCATTGTATGGTAGTGAAACATGGACTGTTGGAAAACCGGAACAGAAAAGAATCAAAGCATTTGAGATGTGGTGCTATAGACGAATGTTGAAAATTAGGTGGACTGATAAGTTAAGGAATGAGGAGGTTCTACGCAGAATCGGAGAGGAAAGGAATATGTGGAAAACACTGATAAGGAGAAGGGACAGGATGATAGTACATCTGCTAAGACATGAGGGAATGACTTCCATGGTACTAGAGGGAGCTGTAGAGGACAAAAACTGTAGAGGAAGACAGAGATTGGAATACGTCAAGCAAATAATTGAAGACGTAGGCTGCAAGTGCTACTCTGAGATGAAGAGGTTAGCACAGGAAAGGAATTTGTGGCGGGCCGCATCAAACCAGTCAGTAGACTGATGACCAAAAAAAAATGCACCAGAAAGAGTTCGAGCGTGGTGTGCATCAGCACTCAAGGGATCACTGGCCAACCTCGCCACAGTTATATATATAAATTTGGTGTTTGTTCTTTCGGGTATGTCTGAAGGGAAAGATAACATTTTTGATCTTGCAGCCTTATACGATTATGATCCAAAGGAAATAATGACATTATCTGCTAGTGGGCTTTGGAATACATCAGTGGGGAGACTTGAAAATTTGCGCTGCACCATGACCTAGATTTTTCCGTTTCTTGCGAGCGTTCGACTTGATTGCCTCGGCCATCTGCCACTGTTCCTGAACTCTTACTACAATCAGCGAATCGCTGCAAGTGACGGAGGTAAAGGTCAGCAGCACTACGTCAGTAGTGTGTGGGTGAGTTGGAAATTTGAGTCGGTCATGGACGATGTCCAGATTGTCAAGGCAGTCAAGGCGACCGTTCGTGAGAAACGGAAAAATCTGGGTTCGAGTTCTGGTCCAGCACAAGTTTTCAACTTTCCCCGATGAAGTATTTCAATGCGCACTAGCTGCTAATGTCATTATTTCCTTTGGATCATAGTCATATAAGCCCGCAGAATCAAAAGCGGCGTCTGTTTTTCGGATGTGTCCGAAACAACAGGCACCACGTATGTTGTGACTTGGTAAGACAGCCAAGCCACTAGGAGAGGAAGCCGAAAGGCACGCGTTTAAGCTCACGCAGGCTGGCGTGAGGTCTGGAACAGTTAAAGGAGGTGAGACTAGCAAATAAAGTACGTAGCTGTTGGAATACTTAACATTAATCCATAGTTGGTGAACATCGGTCTGACGGTACATGCATCACAAGATAAATAGCAAATGATAATGGCGCATTGCTAGGTCGTAGCAAATGACGTAGCTGAAGGCTATGCTAACTATCGTCTCGGCAAATGAGAGCGTATTTTGTCAGTGAACCATCGCTAGCAAAGTCTGCTGTACAACTGGGGCGAGTGCTAGGACGTCTCTCTAGACCTGCCGTGTGGCGGTGCTCGGTCTGCAATCACTGATAGTGGTGACACGTGGGTCCGACGTATACTACCGGACCGCGGCCGATTTAAAGGCTACCACCTAGCAAGTCTGGTGTCTGGCGGTGACACCACAACGTATATCTCGTGCAATGTTCAGTTTAACGATATGTATTAACATGGACAACAAAGTATTAAGAACAGCCAGTACTCCAGCACTGATTGTGTAACGCTGCGACATGCCGCCTGAAACATAAAATTAACAGTATTTTTTTGGGCTCACTGTACCTCTACATTGCAAACATGGAAATGCATAAACATGCCTAAACACCTGGGAAAATGTGCCTGACGACTTATGAGAACATCTCCCTCCACCCGTAACGAAATTTACGAAATAGTGGAATTAATAATGATATCCATGATGGAAAATAAAAAGATTCATTTAAAGTAGTTCAAGAGTTACTGACATATTCAGTAAAATGAAGTATTAGATGCCCTGGCTAAAGACGCCATTAAAGAAGGCACCGCCACTTTTATAGCTAGCGTGTTCCAGCTTTCTCCACATTCCACCAAAAGAGGCGTATCAGCCGTGGGAACAAAAGTGCAAACATAGCAGCACGAAGAGAGGCTATTATGTTTCAGTTCAAAGCATCGTACGAACAAGATACACCATACGAATAAGGCAGTGGTACAGCCAAAGGGATTTTGTGAGGAGACATCGAATGATGTGAAGTGACATCGAACAAAGCGGAAACATGCATGTTACTCTGGACATCTCTATAGAGTCAAACTGACGGACCATCCCATGCTCCACACTAAGAAGTATCTACAGACATTAAAAACCCAGTGAGCCAGAACAATGCCGAAATTGGCAAACAGCATGTTTTCTGCAAGAAGCAGCATCAAAGTCTGACGCATCGGATACCGATGTTCATAAATTTACACATTAATAACTGACTTCACTAACGTTTAATGGCATGGTTGACGATCGTATACGACAATGTCGAAGCAGATTTGAGACATAAATTTTTATGGTGTGTTCTCTCTTTACTGTTCCGAACTTGTTCAGTTAATATTTTCGGTTAAAAAAGAGGTTATTGGAAGGAAATTAATGTGTTCATTTTTATGACTAAACATGATAGTGTTCATCTGTATTTGTACACGACTGTGTCCAGTAAAGAAGTTTAAAGACTGTACATCACATAAAATCCGAGGAAGATAGCTACACAGTTCTTTTAATTTTCGTTTTCCGCATGTATTGTTTGGGGGAGGACTGGGTTACCATAGTTATCGTCCCCTTGTATGGGGGCTATATATCGTCTATTATCCATCATTTTGTACATGCAGCTATTGTTCTCTGTCCCCTGCTATCACCCAGGTTGTGGTGCTGTGTACGATTTCCTGTAACCTGATTATTTGAGTCCTTGACTGGTTTCCACTCAAACACTGGTCTCCCCAGTACATCACTTTTTCATGTTCTCTTCTGGTGCTGTTAGTTTCCCATCTACACCCTTTGCAGGTCATATGATTTCTGCGCCACTGCTGGGCATACTTGCATGTTTACCTCTTCTCAGACTGCTGACACAGCTATCAATTCCATTAGTCCTGTAACGACCTCTGCCATGCTGGTCATCATAGATTCTTAGTGATCGATGTACTATTGAGAGGCATGCCAGTTTTCTTTTTCAAAATGTCACTCGTGTGACTGGTTTGATGCTCACCTATTATGCACTATCTATAATAGATAGTGCCTTCCAATGCACAGCCAGGAGCACATGGGCACGCCTGGGCAAAAAGCTGAGAGGTAAGCATAGCACACCCACACGCACAGATGGGCAGGGGTGGCTGAATAGCGCCGATCTGTGCCCACAGCCACAGATCGGCGTGGGCGGGGAAAAGAATGACAGGTGGGAAGTCGTGTACTCATGGGCACAGGCAGGCATCGAGGGGCAAAAGGCTGATAGATGGGCAGTCAAGTGTCCAAGGGCGCCAGCTTCGGTGGCCGAGCGGTTCTAGGCGATTCAGTTCGTAACCACACGGCTGCTACAGTCACAGGTTCGAATCCTGCCTCGGGCATGGATGTGTGTATGTCCTTAGGTTAGTTAGGTTTAAGTAGTTCTAAGTTCTAGGGGACTGATGACCTCAGATGTTAAGTCCCATAGTGCTCAGAGCCATTGAAGGCTAAGACCTGGCAATCAGGTGCCTATTGGTACAGGTGAGGCTGGGTGGGCAAAATGACAGGTGGGCAGTAGGGTGCCCAAGGTCAGATGGGTAAAAGGCTGACAGTTGTGAAGCTGTGTCCCCACTGGCACAGGTGGGCACTGGTGGGCATGGGTAGGCGAAAGGCTGACAGGTGGCTGTCGGGCGCCTGTGGGCAAAAGGCCAACAGGTGGGAAGTAGTAATTATATACATGTAAGATCAGCAGGAGCATAGAAAAAAAAACAGTTATGAACAGATTTCGAATAAGTCTGCAGAAATATGACCATGTAGTGCACAAGAAAAATTGCGGATATTCAAGAGAGGACAAGACACATTTGTTACAAAAAAATGGTGTCTGCGCATTTCAAGTATGTTCGATACAATTTACAGGATGTGCACGACAGTGATCTACTATGTTGTGCACATCAAATGGTGCGCAACGTAAATTAGAATGATTTCAAGGGAAGCAGCGGATGGTTGCATTACTTCAAACAGTGCTACAGAACTGGAGGACGTAAGACGAAATTTCAAAGAAGACGATGATGCACAGCAAACTGTGGAGTCAGCCTGAAAATTTGTAGCGTGTGAACTGAGGGACGCCCAGCAGTGTCCACATGCTATGGGGCAGCGTTGGAACTGAGTCTCGATGGCGTGTTATAAATATTCTAGTCTTTGGTTGCCCCTAGTATTCTTCCTCTGTACTGCTCTTTCCTGGATGCTGGAACAGATGTCCCACTGACCTAACCTTTCTTCGCGTAATGGTCTTTCAAAAACTTTTTCGGACCATATTCTTCTTATCACTTCTTATCACTTCTTCATTTCATACTTTATGTGCACATTTCCTTTTTAATATTCTTCTCCTCTGGGTCTAAGATCCAAGTCTCATTCCTATACAATGCTCTTCTCTAGAAGTTCACTGTCAGGAGTACATCCTGATGAATATTACAATTTTTGGTACCTGAAGAACTCGTTTATCAAAAAAGTTTCCATTCTTTGGCCATCCTGTTCTATAAGTATCATTACCAACACCCTTACTAATGTTCGATATCAGCAGCCCATTTCCGGTAGCAGTAATAATGGTGATGTGCTAGAAAGCTCTCAAGGATACAGTTATGCAGCAGTGGTCGGGCAATACCAGGTAGAGAGGGCGAGCTTTCAAGATGTTGGAGTGAGTCAGCCAATGCTAGCGGTCAAGGGAGACGGTCCAGAAATGCAGACAAAAGTGTCCCATTTAAGGACAATAATTGCTTAAAATGTTCGTTGAAACAGTTGAAAGAACCCAGCTTATGTGGCTAACAAGTGTGAGTGATGTTGGATTGAGGCTGATGAGAGATCGTAAAGTTTCCGGCAGTGAACAAATAAACTGTGCTTAGTTTGAGTGACATTTACTCATTTCAAAACGTTCATTAAAATGCTTAAGCTACACAAGTTGTCCCGCGCTAAGACCGTTGCACAACTAGAGTGGTGCTTTTTCAGAAGAGAGTACACGTTCAAGGTTTCGTGCAAACACAGTTCTGCTGCGGTATGGACAGCATGTGCATCACAGTACAGGAGTGAAATGGCGGGGCAACTGGAAACGCACTCCAAAGTACGCGGGACAGAACAATTCTTGTGGACAAAACTTTTAAACTGCACACAGATTCCCCTTGAAATTCAGACCATATATGGACCGAATGCAGCGTAGTCAAATGGTGCCAACAATATGACCAAGGCCGTAGGGACGGGGGTGATGCTGACTGGAAAGGAAGCTCCTGTGCAATGCGGTTTCCTTTCCGGGAAGGTGATACAACGTATGGCGTAAAGACATATTCCAACGATGAGAGCGTTCACACAGCGTTTCTCGAATGGATCTGGAGCAATGGGCGGATTTCGATTATTGAGGAACTAAACAATTGGTACAATTTTCCGACCGTTGTTTATGGAGGCTTGGTTACTATGTCGAAAAATTTTGTTATGTATCTGTGTAACTTTGAAATGCAGAGTAGAATTTAATAAAAGTTACTTGACCTGTCATAATAATGTGTAACTTAGTTGTAAAAGTCCCCTAATATTTCCCTAAATGTTTGGGACGCAGTGTGCAGATTGGTTTAGGCACACAGTTCAGTTTAATAATTTATTTCAGTTTATACACTCCATCTTCGATGCGGATATTGATAAGAGTGGTGACGTGATATGCTGCAACATTCCCTTACACTTTTCATACCATTGCTGTGTCCTCCAGAAGATACAGATCGCAGCCTATATAGATGGCGGCTGTGCTGCCTGCGATTGGAGCTCAACAGAGTTTAGACTGCAGAGAATGCGCGCACGACAATGTTTAAGCTACGCATCTACCTCACGACACAAAAATAGTTCGCGATTAGACATCCATTCCGCCGAACCTGATTATAAGCAGACACACTGCTCCAAGCAGCAGGCAGTGCCTCAAGACAGTCGTCGGATAATTGTCACACAGAATCAGGGCAGTGTCTCAGCACTCATTTGCAGTCGCCGCCAAGAAGAGCCAAACCGGACGCCATACGCTGCGCAATAGAATTAAATGGTTGCTTTTTTAAACCCCCGATACTTTCTCTCATTGCGACTAAGAAGCTCTAATTTTGACCCAAACGTGCCTACATGCAAGGGCGCAAAAGCATGGCGCGCTGCAACGTCACCCACGGGCTCGGGGATGCTTCAAACAGCAACGTGTCTCATATTTGCCTGATGACCAAGGGAAACCTCCCGAAATCTTTGTCGAAACCGAGGGTTTGAAACTATTTCAATTAATTTCGGAGGCAATGTTATCAATTAGCATAGATAAGCATTTACAATTTTGTAAGGGTTAGTTACGGTCGCCGGCGCACACTCGTGTGTGTGTGTCAGGGGGGGGGGGGGGGGGGGGGGGGGTGGTATCAGTATCATTAGGAGTCCTGTGAATGGCTCTATAGGTAACTGCCTGCCATATCTTCTGTAGTCATTCTCCAGTTCCCTTAAGTGCCAGAGGCATCAAGTTTGGTGGATAATTGTTCAGTTTGGTTGAGCGGCGCTCTATGAATTCCTTCTATTAAGGATATACTTTACTTACTGTGCACATCGATGACTAATTGGATAGGCGTCAGGCAAGAAATTTAAAGCTTCGAAGCCCAATACTCAGACGACCGTAGGAACTTTTTCTGTCACTAAGCGCTCCTTTCACAGCTGCACGTTAACTTCCCTTAGTAGATAAACGATAAGTCACTTCAAAAGGCGCCGTTAGGTAAGGCTATATCACCTCCAGTAGGGACATGTCTAGTAAAAAAATTCGATCTTCCTTCGGATTACCCCGCCATGTTAAGTGCTGAGTAACTAGATGAGCATAACGTTCAGACTTATTCCGCGTTTTCGGTTATACATGAACGATGACTAAGATAGTCTAAAATACTTGATGAATAAAAATTATATTTCTAAAACTGAAGTATTTTCAAAATTCATGTATCATGTACTGAAACACAGGCTTCTCGAATTTCCGCCATTAATATAGATTTTAACTGGTTTCTAAAGGTTAATAATTGGTGAGAGTCGGAAGGACTGGCTATAAAAAAGCAGAAACAGCCGTAGGTGACATTTAAAGCAAGGGCGGTAAGATTGAGCCCAATGGGAATTCCACTGTTGAGTGCAGAGAAGAGAGCAGTGGAGACAATACATTGAAGGCCCCAATGAGGGAGAAGACCTGTCTGAAGTGATTGAAGAAGAAACAGGAGACGATAGGTAAAATACAAGGGATCCAGTATTAGAATCATAATTAAAAGAGAATTGGAAGACTTAAAATCAAATAAGGCAGATGGGATCGATAACATTCCATCAGACTTCCTAAAATCAATGGGAGAAGTGGCAACAAAACGACTGCAAGAGCTAACAAGTGCGAGAATTATCGCACACCCAGTTTAACAGCTCAAGCTTCTAAGTTTCTGACAAGAGTAATACATAGAATAACGGGAAAGAAAACTAACGCTCTGTTAGATGAGAATAAGTTTGGCTTTAGGAAAGGCAAAGGCACCAAGAGACAGCTCTGACGTTGCGGTTGATAATGGTGGAAGCAAGACTGAAGAAAAATCAAGACACGTTCATAGGATCTGTCGACCTGAAATAAGAGTTCGACAACGTCATATGATGCAAGATGTTCGACATTCTGAGAAAAATACGGGTAAGCTATAGGTAGAGACAGAAGATGAACAACATCTTCGAGAACCAAGATTAAAAACGGGTGCAAGATTAGGAACGAAGTTCTCGGGTTAAAAAGCATGTAACACATAGTTGTATTTTTTCGCTCCTGCTGTTCAATCAGTACATCGAAGAAACAATGATGAAAAAAGAAAGGGTCAAGATTGGAATTAAAAATTCAAGGTGAAAGGATATTAATGATAAGGTTCACTGATGACATTGCTATGCTGAGTGAAAGTGAAGAAGAATTAAAAGATCTGCTGAACGGGATGACCAGTTTAAAGAGTTCGGCATTTGGATTGAGAGTAAATGAAAGAAAGACGAAAGTAATGAGACGTAGCACAAATGAGAACAGCGAAAAACTTAACATTAGGATTGGTGGTCAAGAATTAAGGAATTTTGCTACAAAGGCAGTGTAACAACCCATGACGGACGGAGCAAGGAGGACATCAAAAGCAATATAGCACTTGCAAAAAGGGCATTAGACTACTAGTGTCAAACATAGGTCTTAATTTAAGGAACAAATTTCTGAGAATGTACGTTTGCAGCACAGCACTGTATGGCACTGGAACACGGACTGTGGAAAAACCTGAACAAAAGACAATCGAAGCGTTTCACATATGGTGCTATAGATGGATGTTGAAAAATTAGGTGGGCTAATAAGGTAAGGAATGAGGAGGTTCTGCGCAGAATCGTAGAGGAAAGGAATATGTGGAAAACACTGGCAGAGAGAAGAGAAAGGATGGTAGGACATCTGTTAAGACACTAACTTACATGGTACTTGAGGGAGCTGTAGAGTGTGAAAATTGTAGACGAAGACTGAGACTGGAATACATTCAGCAAGTAACTGATGAGGTAGGTTGCAAGTGCTACTCTGAGATTAAGAGATGGATATAGGAGAGGATTTCGTGGGGGACCTCATCAAACCAGTTAGAAGACTGTTGACTCAAAAAGACTGGTAGTACATCAGCAGTTGATGTTCAAGTAAATGAACAAATACTTTTTATCTGAATTTATTGAAGCTCTCTGTCTTCCCACTTGACTGCAAGTATGACCGATAATTCTATTTCGGTAAATGCTTTGGTGACGTGAATAAAGAGCGTTTGAGATAGAATGGTTTTTCCTGTTTGATGACTTAACCATATACTGTCACTTGTGGGAAGGATTTTTTGCGAGAAATATTTGTCGTAATTCAGTAATAGTCTTTGAATTTACGTAAATAATATAGTTTCATAGTATGAACCATTCTTGCAGAGTCTGTACATCCCGTCATATGATTTCTTCCATTCCCAGCCACAGATTTTTTTCGACATACTGGGCCAGTTTGGCCCTTGTGGGGCAGCACGCATTGTCACCCGCACCGCCCCCGCCAATCAGCCCGCACGCTATTCGTTCGTTTCTTTTGTCAGTCCACTTGACTGACTCGAGTTATCGAGTAGTTGCACTTTCCTGTATAACACGCCCGTCCACGTCATCGTATTTTACACGTTTCCGCCTGGCACACAGACTGGTAACACAACCTACGAGAAAGGTCGCGTCCATTCTAGTGATCTCGATACGTTATTCCGTCTGGCATTTGTTCGAGAAAAGTCGCGAATATTCTACTGTTTTGTGATTAAAAAGAGACTAATGGGAGAGATTCTTCAATTCAAGCTGAAACATCCCCTTTGAAAAATTAATGAATTACTGTGCTGGTAAACCCCTTACGTTGATTTTCAAACAGCTCAGCAGAACTGAACGTACTCAGACATTTCTCTCTTTACTTATTCTGATCAGCACTAAACTGACACACAATATTTTTAGCGCAACGCAATCTGACTTTCAATAATCCCTAAAAAGAATGGCCTTGACTGATAATAACCTATACCTTTCATGAATCACTTACCTCACAATAATCTTCGTAACTCGAACTACTGCAATACAGCGAGCGCCACTACTCCAGCTAAATAAAAGATTCTAACTACTGAAGGCACTAACTACTGATAAGCATAGTCAGCAAATGAAAGACTTTGATAGAGAACAAACAATGTATTTACCTTAGTAATGTTTAAAAGTCATTACATATATATAATATATATATTAATCAGTTCATGACATGCAGTCTTACAAATTTCGTTTTTCTTACGGACACACGATCAGATCGTCCGCTCTCAGAACTCTGCCATCTCTCTTCCCACATCCACCACTGCTGGCGGCTCACCAACTGCGCAACGCTACGCGCTGTTCACATCCAACTGCCCACCACTACAATAGCAAATATTCCAACAATGCAAACCAGCGACAGACTACACACAGCACAGTCGGTGATTTTCATACACAGCGCTATGTGGCGTTACGAACATAAAAACCTAAACAGCCTACTTACAAAGCAGACGAACACAAACGCCCTTAACGATCGTGATTCTGTTATGCAAGCGTTGTCTGTTTGCCCACTTCTGACTATCCTACTTTGCACGCGCTGCTCAAAATATTTGCTTGTCTACCTGCATCTACTGCTACATAGAAAGAAGTTTTTCTACATTGCGGCGTGCAAAAGCATGGCTGAGTTCGACAGTGAAAGAGGATCGACTTAACGGCTAAGCTCTGTTGTACACTCACCCTGACATTGACGGTCCTATTGACGATGTAGTTAACCAATTCGCCAGGAATAATAGGAGTATGGAATTCAACATTTAAGAAAGAGAATCACAATTGTACCTTTTTTATGGCATTGTCTTGTACATGTAAATAATAAGTTTAAATAAAACTTTATTAAACTTTGCATGTGACTTGATTTTTATAATGGTAAAAGTAAAGGTAGCTCAAGATATCTTTACCGCCCCGTCCTTGAGGTTTTTCTGTATCAGCCACTGCACAAAGTTCGCTATTAAGAAAATGCCTGTTGACAAACATAGACGAAAAATTAAAATAAAAGCCATAATACCAATCAATGAAAAACAAATGTCGGAGTGGCATTAACAGTAACAAAGTCGATAGCAGAGTGTAGTCAACAATAATGATTTAACAATGGCAAAACCATTGTACTTTTCCGCTCTGTGCTAGATTTATCGGACTGCGTCGAAAGATTTCGTTCGATTTCTTCCACAGACCAGTTTCACTCAAAAGAGATGAGTGAATACCAATCCTGCGGACGCGTAAAACTACAACCGACTTAATCCACTGTTTTCATTTGGTTGCTCCGGCTGTCTGGATTCCCTCAAAAGAATACATAGTGCAATTGATACGTAAAGCTGCAAACGTCTGAACCAGTTGTTTGCATTCAGTTGTTTCTGTCACTAGTTCTCAATAAGTACAGGTAATGATGCAGTCGGAAGCAGGGAATTAGAATTTCTCCCAGCACTAGATTCAAACTCAGGTGTCCTGATTGATAAACAAATGCGCTATCCGTTACACCACACTGACACCGCAGCAACCATTCCTGGACGGAATAATATAGAATGTCTCCCTCGCCGGTACAAATTCCAACTCACGCCTCTGTCCATAGCTGTTCCTCTTCTAAACTCGCACCAGTATTGCCGAGGCTGTTCAGTATTAAATAGCACCTTAGCAATGACCGAAATAGTGTTAATAATGCGTGTATCTCAGGTACAGGTGATATCATATACCGTTGATGTTCTTGAGACATGTTGAGTCTCACCTTTATCGGCGATAATGGTGTAGGCCGAAGCAGTGAATTAAAATTTGTATCAGGACCGAACTGTGGTCTCTTGTCTAGTAGGCAGATGCACTAGTCATTACACCACACCGTCACACCTGTACGGATTACCCTACTACATTTCCCTCCCTGATACAATTTCCAACTCAGGCCTCAGCCCGCTGCAGATTCGAGTTAAGAATAGCAATCGCCTGACACGTGAGTTGGAAATTGTATCAGGGAGGGAGATGTACTGGGGTAGTCTATACAGGTGTAGTAGCTTTAATGCCAGTTTGGCATAACGGCTAGCACATCTGCTTAGTGAGCAGGAGACCTACGTTCAAATCTCAGTGCTCGTACAAATTTTAATACATTGCTCCGGCCTACATCATCATCGTAGATACTGGTGAGACTGAATATGATTAATATCACACAGGTAGATAAATTAGATCGTTATTGCACTGTCACTATATGACGTGAAAACTCCGAGAGTAACTCACTTGAGAGAGAATCCCTGCACTGTCTGGGCGTCGGCAGCGTCTACCTCCCAGGCGACGTCTACGGCTGTGTGGTCTATGACGGCCACGTGGACGCGGCGGGGCAGCGGCAGCTCCAATCTCCTTCTGCACGACCACAGGCTGCCCACCAGCTCTGCAACCACCAGGGGCAGGAATAGGGGTGGGGGTAACTATCCTCAGCACAAGTCCACTCTCCACACAGGCAGACCACCTATAGCACGCTCTAGGTAAGAGCCTAAAGTCGATAAAAAGTGAACAGTTACATTACTGGCCATTAAAATTGCTACACCACGAAGGTGACGTGCTACAAACGCGAAAATTAACCGAAAGGAAGAAGATGCTAAGATATGCAAATGATTAGCTTTTCAGAGCATTCACACAAGGTTGGCGCCGGTGGTGACACCTACAACGTGCTGACATGAGGGAAGTTTCCAACCGATTTCTCATACACAAACAGCAGTTGACCGGCGTTGCCTGGTAAAACGTTGTTGTGATGCCTCGTGTAAGGAGGAGAAATACGTACCATTACGTTCCCGACTTTGATAAAGGTCGGATTGTAGCCTATCGCGATTGCGGTTTATCGTATCGCGACATTGCTGCTCGCGTTGGTCGAGATCCAATGACTGTTAGCAGAATATGGAATCGTTGGGTTCAGGAGGGTAATACGCAACGCCGTGCTGGATCCCAACGGCCTCGTGTCACTAGCAGTCGAGATGACAGGCGTCTTACCGCACGGCTGTAACGGACTGTGCAGCCACGGCTCCATCCCTGAGTCAACAGATGGGGACGTTTGCAGGACAACAACCATCTGCACGAACAGTTCGACGACGTTTGCAGCGGCATGGACTATCATCTCGGAGACCATGGCTGCGGCTACCCTTGACGCTGCATCACGGACAGGAGCGCATGGGATGGTGTACTCAACGACGAACCTGGGTACACTAATGGCAAAACGTCATTTTTTCGGATGAATCCAGGTTCTGTTTACTGCATCATAATGGTCACATCCGTTTTTGGCGACAACGCGGTGAACGCACGTTGGAAGCGTGTATTCGTCATCGCCATACTGGCGTGTCACCCAGCATGATGGTATGGGGTGTCACTGCGTACACGTCTTGGTCACCTCTTGTGCGCATTGACGGCACTTTGAACAGTGGACGTTACATTTCAGTTGTGTTACGACCCGTGGCTCTACCCTTCATTCGACCACTGCGAAACCCTACATTTCAGTAGGATAATGCACGACCGCATGTTGCAGATCCTGTTCGGGCCTTTCTGGATACAGAAAAATGTTAGATTGCTGCCCTGGCCAGCACATTCTCCAGATCTCTCACCAGTTGGAAACGTCTGGTCAAATGTGGCCGAGCAACTGGCTCGTCACAATGCGCCAGTCACTACTCTTCATGAACTGTGGTATCGTGTTGAAGCTGCATGGGCAGCTGTACCTGTACACACCATCCAAGCTCATTCAATGCCCAGGCGTGTCAAGGCCGTTATTACGGCCAGAGGTGGTTGTTCTGGGTACTGATTTCTCAGGATCTATGCACCCGAATTGAGTGAAAATGAAATCACATGTCAGTTCTAGTATAATTTATTTGTCCAATGAATACCCGTTTATCATCTGCATTTCTTTTTGGTGTAGCAATTTTAATAGCCAGTAGCGTACATCGACATAAGCAGACAGCTGTCACTTCAGGTTTAAAAGTCTAACCCTGTAAGAGAGTGCTTGATTGCCCTTCCAATATCAAATTCATCACACCTTGTAGCAGATATTAGGCTACCACTGAAAAAAAAAACGTCAATGCGTTAGCTGAGCTACGAAAAACCTGTGGTGCTAAGACAAAGATAACCACTTAAAGGTTAACATTATCGAACGGCATAACAGAAAGCTCCAACAAGGGAACCTCCCCATCGCACCCCCCTCAGATTTAGTTATAAGTTGGCACAGTGGATAGGCCTTGAAAAACTGAACACAGATGAATCGAGAAAACAGGAAGAAGTTGTGTGGAACTATGAAAAAAATAAGAAAAATATACAAACTAAGTAGTCGAAGGCAAGATTAGCAATGTCAAGGACACCATCAGTTCAGGAGCGCCGTGGTCCCGTGGATAGCGTGAGCTGCTACGGAGCCAAAGGTCCTTGGTTCAAGTCTTCCCTCGACTGAAAACTTAAATTTTTTATATAATCAACTTCGCTATCCAGAATTCCAGGATATGTTCAGATTTGCTTGGACGTATGCAGGATTTGACGGTCTACACACGGAAAAATTTGAAAACGTTAAAAACATCTGTGTTGACAGAGCACAGGGAAAACTATGCGACTTTGAAACTGTTGCATTCATTTATTGCAGTTTATGTGACACTCTTATGTTTTCACCACTTTTTTGGGAGTGATTGTCATATCCACAAGAAAAACTAAATCGGGAAAGGTAGAAGAATCTTTCTACCCCTTCACCAAGTGTACAAGTTAGGTGGGTCGACAACATATTCCTGTCATGTGACGCACATGCGTCACCAGTGTCGTATAGAATGTATCAGACGTGTTTTCCTGTGGAGGACTCGGTTGACCTATGGCCTTGCGATCAAATGTTTTCGGTTCCCATTGCAGAGGCACGTCCTTCCGTCTACTAATCGCACGGTTTTGCGGTGCGGTCTTAAACCACAGACATTAAACTTATTACAACGAACAGAGACGTCAATGAACGAACGGACAGACCATAACTTTGCGAAAATAAGAAAATAAACTTTTTACTCGACGGAAGACTTGAACCAAGGACCTCTCGTTTCGAAGCTGCTCACGCTAACCACGGGACCATGGCGCAAGTGAGCTCACTTTGTCCTTGATGTTGCCTACGTTGCGCATGGACTACTCAGTTTGTATATTTTTCTTATTTTTTTCATTGTTCCAGACAACTTCTTCCTGTTTTCTCGATTGATCTGTGTTCAGTTTGTCAAGGTCTATCCACTGTACCAACTTATAACTAAATCTGAGGGGGGTGCGATGGGGAGGTTCCCTTGTAAGAAAAATAAACCGGGAACCGGGACGGTTCATCTTTCACTTAACATAAGGAACTTACGTATACATTGATAAGCAAAAACATTATGACCACTGCCCACCGCCTGACTGAATGCCTTACGGTGGCGTTGCGGAGATGTGACGCTGTAGGGAATGTATACAGACTTGGGTGAGAAAAGTTATGGAATAGCGATATGTACATATACAGATGGCGGTAGTAGACCCAAACACTTGGTAATTCATTGGCGGAGCTGTCATTTGTACTCATTTCGACTTCATTATGGCCCCACGATGGGAATTAACGTACTTTGAACGCGGAACGATAGTTGGAGGTATACATGTGGGACATTTAATTTCGGAAATCGTTAGGGATTTCAATATTCCGAAATCCACTGTGTCAAAAGTGTGCCGAGAATACCGAATTTCAGGCGTTGTCCCTTACTACAGACAATACAGTCGTCGACAGACTTCACTTGACGAACAAGAGCAGCTGAAAATGCGTAGAATTGTCAGTGCCAACAGATAAGCAACATTGCGTGAAATAACCGCAGAGGGCAATGTGGGAAATACGACGAACGTATCCGTTAGGACAGACGATCGACTCGAGTGCCTTTGCTAAAAGCACGACATCGCCTGCAGCGCCTCTCCTGGACTCATGACCATATCGGCTGCACCCTAGACGACTGGAAAACCGCGGTGGAAAACCGTGGCCTTGTCAGATGAGTCCCGATTTCAGTTGATAAGAGCTGATGGTAAGGTTAGAGTGTGGCGCAGACCCCATGAAGCCATGGATCCAAGTTGTCAACAAGGCGCTAAGCAAACTGGTGGTGGCTCCATAATGGCGTGGACTGAGTTTACATGGAATGGAGAGAGTCCACTTTTTCAATTCAACCGTCCATTGACTGGATATGGTTCAATTACCTGGAGACTATTTGCAGCCATTCACAGACTTCATGTTCCCAAACAACGATGGAATTTTTATGGATGACAATGCGTCATGCCACCGGGCCCGAATTTTTCGCGTTTTCTTTCAAGAACATTCTGACCAATTCGAGCGAATGATTTGGTCACCCAGATCGCCCGACATGAATCCCATCGAACATTATGGGACATAATCGAGAGGCCAGGTCGTGCACAGTATCTTGCACCGTCAACATTTTCGCAGTTATGGACGGCTGTAGAGCCAGCATTTCTCGGTATTTCTCCAGGAGACTTCTAATGACTTGTTGAGTCCATGTCACGCCGAGTTGCTGCGCTATGCCTGGCAAAAGGATATTAGTAGGTATCCCATGACTTTGGCGAAAACTATCCCGTACTGGTGTTGTCATACGAGGATGACCACTGTGAGATCGATCGTTCACATTTCCCATCTCTCTGCACTTTCTCCACACCTTAGACACTCCACTTTGAGTGACATGTAACCGATCGACAACATCTGGTTGTGTATGACCTGCTGAAAATGCCACAATCGTGATTCCATGAGACGGCCGCGGTGGCCGAGTGGTTCTAGGCGCTTCAGTCCGGAACCGCGCTGCTGCTACGGTCTCATGTTAAATCCTGCCTCGGGCATGGATGTGTGTCAGTTAGGTTTAAGTAGCTCTAAGTTCTAAGGGACTGATGACCTCAGATGTTAAGTCCCATTGTGCTCAGAGCCATTAGAACCATTTGTGATTCCATCAAAGCTTTGTATGCCTCTACGTGGCATTGTACTGTAGTGCTGAACACTAACTAAATGAAACTGTTGTTGATACTTTACTGTTCGCGGCATGCCGCTGCGGCAACAGTATGTTTACATGACTGGGAAACGGCCACAGAGCATGCCATTAATAAACACCGTCCCGCATATGGGCTTTAACGTGATAATACATCAAGTTCCTAGGTCAATCAGACCCCTAGTATCATAAACTACATTTTACGATAGTGTAATTCGTTCTGACGCTTGGTCAAATGTAATATTTTTTAATCACATATTTTGAAAGAGTATCTACACTATCCAATGAGAGAAGTATTCTTACTTTTTAAAAGATCTGATGTCTTTCAGTACTGCATCAGTTCCATCGTTCTCTGTATCTGGCTAAGTAGATGCTTTGTATGAATGAAACCTACTTTGTTTGTATGAATGAAACCTACTTTGAGTACAATTCGCAACTGACTTCACTACAAAAAACGCGTAATACGAAAATGAAACTAGAGTAACACTGTTGCTGTCTTCGAGGTTACTCTCAGCACTTACTAGGTATAACGAAATATCATAAATTAGGAAGTACTCTTACCACGAAATTACGTAATCAGAAACATAACAACAAAAATACTTGGGTAACATCACACTTGCAAGGAAAAATGTGAGACAACTTGCAATAAATAAGCAAAAAGAATCTCGGTGCATTAAGGTGTGGTGTGTTATTGAACTATAGAGTTCCAGGTAACACCTGTGGTCTACTCAATGTGTTTCAACTTTATTTACTGGATTCTCATATTTTCTAGAAAGATATTGTAACAGGAAGTACCATGGCGTATTTCGTAAAAAAATGGTTCTCATTTCTCTGAGCACTATGAGACTTAACTTCTGAGGTCATCAGTCCCTAGAACTTAGAACTACTTAAACCTAACTAACCTAAGGACATTACACACATCCATGTCCGAGGCAGGATTCGAACTTGCGACCGTAGCGGTCACACGGTTCCAGACTGTAGCGCCTAGAACCGCTCGGATACCCCGGCCGGCCGTATTTCGCATTATAACCTATTCAGGGACTTGATGATTTTACTCAGATCCATTTTATATGCAAAGAAGCTGTCTACTATTCATTCAACGTTTCGATAAATTTTGGGGCTCGTGTAAGAACCAGTATCCTTTCCGTCCAGTAATCTTTAAAGAATAGAACTGCCATGAATAAAACACCTTTATTATTAAGTACTACGTAAGTATAGTCTGCGTAATCTTTGCTACGTTTTAAGAACAGCTAATTTTTCAGACTGTATGGACCACTCTGTATGATGCGGTGTGTGGTGATGGGGTGTAGGTGGTGGGGAACCAATGGAAACGATGTGGACAATTTAACAATAAAAGTTTATCTTCTGACTGCCCCTCGGACAGGCGGCAGACGGTAGCTGGCGTTGTAACGCTGAGTCCCTCCTTGGTCCTCAGCGTCGCTGGCAGCAGGCACGGACAGCAGGGACGCACGGCTGTGGCGCCAAGTCCCGTGAAGGACCCACTGTGCTGGTCTCAGTCCAGAGGCTGCTGCTGGTACTGCCAGTCATCTCATGCTCTGCCGTTGCTTCAGCATTGTGGTGCAGCTGCTCAGCAATGATCAAGTCTCCGAAATCAAGTCACGTCCAGTCCTCAAATTCGACCTAATTTATACTCCGTTGCTGCCCATTTGTTTATCTAAAATTTGGTATCTAGTCACCTCCCCCGTAACAAAGAGACTCGCTCGAATGTGGTGGCAACGACCCTCCGACTACATCGTTCTTTGCTACACGGGGCAGTTTACTCTGAGCTCAACCATTTTCGCTTTGCAACTCACTTTCGCGTCTGTTAATGTACCCTGTTATTGTGCAGCTCGTGGTCTTGCGGTAGCGTTCTCGCTTCCCGCGCAGGGGGTCCCGGGTTCGATTCCCGGCGGGGTCAGGGATTTTCCATGCCTCGAGATGACTAAGTGTTGTGCCGTCTTTGATCATCATCATTCATCCCCATTACGGTAGGAAGAAGGCATTGGCAAATCACCTCCGCTAGGACCTTGCCTAGTCAACGGTGTGGGTCTCCCGCATCGTCTCCTACGCTCCTTGGAAATGGGACCTCATCATCATCATCATGTCGAAATTGCATGGCTGACAGTCAGCGCTGTTAATGCAGTACTCTGTGGCGGCCTCCGTGCTACTTTAATACTTTTACCTAAAATACTGGGTAGTGTCACTACACTGCCTCCCTCCATGGAGAAGGCCTGTCCCTGAGGTCACACTCTAGTCCATTACTTCACTTCGATCAGAGCCATACTCTTTATCTGTACAGTTACCCCAGCTAGTCTATTCCTAACATTGTCAACATCAGCTGATGGTGCTGTCTGAAGAAGGCCTAAGCACAGGCCGAAATCGGTCATTTTTATAAAGTGCCATAGTGATCTAGACTGTTTTTTCACTGATTTTATAGTAATTAGTAGTCTGCTGCCACGAATCACTAAACGATTTGTCACTATGAGTTTCCCTTGCTCATAACAACTAGCGACCACAACCGAGTCATTTTACACTGAATAAACCCAGTGGAGCCCTGCTCTCCGAAAATAAGGTTTTGGCTCAATCAGCTCCATCGGGCAAAGATGTTCTCCCGTTTTTACCTTAAATAGTTGCAGGATGCATGTGTCCCTATTCATTATAAGATAACACGTCCACCACAATGAAACTGAAAGGTCCTGTTGCTTTTGGCAATCTTTTCAGCAACGACCACCCCATTCTGACATTTCTGGAGCTCACCCGCACTCATCACCAAGTGTCGATGCTCGTCTTCTACTGGTAGTAAAACCTCTCCTTCCCTTACTTGCATACATTTCCCAACTGCTGTCAGCTCATTGGATAATTGTGCAGCATACGACACCTAAATGCTGAATGTTTCCCAGCTACTGCTATTTTCGCCGGTATGTGCATTAACGAGCTATCTGTTACTACACCCAGTGCTGCACGATGGTAGTAAAATATTAAGTTTTGACTACTAGTTGCTAGTTGTACTTCCGATGGTAACTCTCCTACCTCAACCCCTTCAGAAATTGCTCTGGTGACTGCAAGACAGGACTTAATTGATCATGTAGCGCCTGATGGACTGCCTGCTGCAAATACTTTATCTCGACACTTGCTTCCCAGATGTTAGTGACTGCAATAACCTTGTCAAGGTTAACCTTGCATCTGATGAAGATGATGTCCCATACTCCGTAACAGAGCGTAGGGTGCGATGCCGGAGACCCGCATCGCCGTACTAGGCAAGGTCTCAGTGGAGGTGGTTTGCCATTGCCTTCCTCCGACCATAATGGGGATGAATGATGATGATGAAGACGACACAACAATACCCAGTCATCTGGAGGCAGGTGAAAATCCCTGACCCCGCCGGGAATCGAACCTGGGACCCCGTGCTCGGGAAGCGAGAACGCTACGCGAGACCACGAGCTGCGGACACCTTGCATCTATTACCTGCGTATATGCTTGCACTGCCTCCAAATCTCGGTTCACGGTACTACCAAAGGTCCTGCTATAAACCACAACTTCCTTAGTCAGCTGGCAGAGGATGTGTGTTGTTCAGCACGCCACTCTCCAGCCTCAATTTTGCATAGAATGCCACTCTACAGTCACCTTATTCGCTTCTACTAACCCTTTTGCGGCTTCTGCAATGTCATTCAATTTGCTCGCGACGCTTGCGTCTGCTGTTCCGAAGATTTTCTTCAACACCCAGCATCTATACATCCCTTCTTTACTCTCCTAAGCTCGTGTGAAACTATTTCACACACCTCTTTCATCTCCTCCTTTAATTGTGCATAAGCCCGGAGCAAGTTCTTGCATTCCTTTGAGATCTCACTCTGCATTCCACTACTAATCACCAATTCCTGCACCTTGAAAACAGTTCTTTCAGCCTCCTGATTTCATTTTGTAACTCACACACATCACCTACTAAACTAGGAGACCATTTATGGCTAGAAAATACCATATCTAACTGTCTGGGAAACAACAACCCACCATCCAGGCGATGCACCTGCAGTCCCATTACTCCTCCCCCAGGCACTGCCAAAACTAGCACTCTTTCTTTCCTTCGGCTGGCAACCTGAGGACTGTGCCAATATCACCTCCCGTCCCCCAAGAAGCATGCTATCTCTGAACAGCTATCATTTTATTGTTCTATTGATACGACTACCACAAGTACATAGGATTATCCCCACTGCTATCAACACTACGTCCTACAGTACACATACCAATAAACTGCACAAAACCGATGCACATAACTACTCTCATGACCTTAATGTTTAATGAGGTATCTGGACTTCTCTCTCCCTATGCTCATTGTTTCGCTTTCTCTTCTTAATATTTTTCCTAGGCTTTACTAGCACTTCTCACGGAATCGCCTCTGGCGCACCGTTTAATGATCGCAGATGTCCCACTTACACTATCGTCGTCATCGCTGGTAACTGCAGCTTCACATTCAACAGTGAAATACATTCGACTACTTGGCACAGGGCCTGGTACCCTGTTAAAAACTTCTTCGTCTTTCCCTTTGGCATATGTGAACCATACAATATCACCCATTGGCCCACCTTGCTCTGCGGTAACGGCCCCATACGCCTCACTGTCTCTTCCTGTTTCTCCAAATCGTTTGCGTTTGTTCTTTGTCCCCTGTTACAATCCTCCTTTACTTTTCTTGCAAAATCGCGATCTATTCCCCACCATTATGCCACTCTTCTGGTCAATCATGTCGAAAGGTTCAAAAATCAAATGGCTCCAAGCACTATGGGACTTAACATCTGAGGTCATCAGTCCCCTAGACTTAGAACTACTTAAACCTAAGGACATCACACATATCCATGCCCTAGGCAGGAGTCGAACCTGCGACCGTAGCAGCAGCGCGGTTCCGGACAGAAGCGCCTAGAACCACTCGGCCACAGCGGGCGGTCATGTCGAAATGTGATGGCATCTTTTTGCCATACGCTACCTGGTATAGTGATAATACAGTGTTAGTATGTATTTAGAGTTATATGTATGTACCACAAAAGCTAGGTATATGTCGCAGTTTGAATGATTTGAATCCGTGTAGTAACTAAGCATTTTATCATCTTTTCTATGAGCTCTCTCTGTCCTATTAGCTTCCGGATGTAGTGACTTCTTTACTCTCAGCAACTGACACAATTCCTTCATCAGGTTTGACATGAAGTTCGCCCCCTGGTCCATTATCATCTGAGGCAGTCCGAGCGTCAATATCCGCATTTTAACTAATGCCTGTGCAACTGTGATTGCCTGACATTGGCACCACCTCGATGTAATGAGAAAAATGATCTATTACGTTCAGCACAGAACTATTACTTGCTGGTGTTCGACTGAATGGTCCTAACACGTCCACCCCAATGAAACTGAAAGGTTCGGTTGTTTTTGGCATTCTTTGCAACAGTACCTGCTTCCGACTCAAATTGGCTCTCTGTGCACCATCGATACAATTCTTGACTTATCGATCCATATCATCCTTCCTCCCTTTCCGCCAATACTTCTCCACCACCTTCTATTCATTGCGCTGCGTCTACCATAGCCTGACAAAAAGTGGTCATGCATCTTATGTAACACTTGTAATTTTAACTTGGCTGGCATCACCATTCGTGGTCATAGTTTTATTTCTATGACCAATAATCTGTCATGCATACCAAATTGCTGCTATTTCTTATACTGCCTACACTCCTCGTCGATGTTCTGTGCTGGCCGCCATTCTGCATGATAGTGGTTCAGAATTTGCATTACGCCTATCTTTCTTCTTAGCCCGTCAGCATTTCCATGTTTCCTTCCCGACTTGTGGATTACTTCGTACTCAAATTCATAGAGTCTAAATTTCCATCTCGTTATTCTAGTGGATGGGTCCTTTAGGCCTTGTAACCACTTTAAAGCTGCATGGTCCATTATCACTTTAAACTTACTCCCATACAAATAACATTGCAAGTACGTTATTCTATATACCAAACGCAGCTCTCTCCGTCATACAGTGTTTTATTTCTGCGGCGTTCATTTGTCATGGTGCAATGGCAACACGATGTTCGTGACCATCGACTTCCTGGCTCCAGATGTAGCCAATGGCGTAGGTTGATGCATCACATGACAATGTAAATTTTTTCTGAAAGCATGGAAACACCAAAACTGGACTGAATATCAACACCATCTGTAACTCGTCAAATTCTCCCTGACGTTCCTCGGGTCACTCAACCTTAACCACTTTCTCCAACAATTGAATAAGCGGTCTTGAAGTATCTGCACATCCCTTCGCGAACCCGTTATAATAATTTGCGAGACAGAGGAAAGATTGTAATTCCGCAGTAGTTTGTGTCCCTGGAAAATCTTTCACTACTTTCACCAACCTCAGATCAGTTATTACATAATCCATAATTATGCCATCGCCCAAATAGTTAACTTACTCCAGTTCAAAGCGACATTTCTCAACGTTGAGTATGAAACGTGTGCTGCCCATAATCTGCTGAATACTTCTTTTAGACGTTGTCTATGTTCCTGCGTAACCTTGAATGGACGATTATGTCATCAACATATACTAAGCACTCACATGGTTTCAATCCTCTGAGCACTCTTTCCAGCAACCGATGGAACGTCGCCGATGTATTTTTCAATCCAAAATGCGTCCATCTATGTTTGTAGTGTCCCCATTTCCTGAAAAAGCTATTTCTCGTTTTGTCATCAGGAATCAGTTCTAGCTTATGGTATCCGCTCTTTATGTCCAATGTCGAGAAATACTTGCTTCCGCCTTGGTTATCTATGGTCACCGTGATATTCGGAGTAAGGTATGCATCTCTTGTAGTCTTGCTATTCAAACAGCGATAAAATCGATACTTCTATGAACCTTCCATATACTTCGTAGCTACGATTAAAATTCCTTCCTCCCTTGCACTATTACTTCCTCCTATTATTCCTTCAGCTAACTGTTGATCTATGAACTCTTCTAAAAATGGTTTCAACGAGCGAGGTATTCTATATGGTCTTCAGTATATCGGTGCTTCATTTCCTGTTGAAATCCTGTGTTGTGTTACTGGCGTGGCAGGCAGTGGCCCTCTTGGAAGAAACAGATCCTCGAATTCTGACAACAGAATCTCCAACTTTACTCTTTCTGCTCCTTTTAAATGCTTCACACGAAATGGGATACCAACAGCGTCCTTGCCCCGTTATAGTTTACACTTCCTGTGTGGCAAGCTTCCTCATCCAGAATCTCTGGTTTATTGAATAACGTTCCCTTCAACAATTTCACGTATTCGGGGCCAGAATTATCCACATTGATGGGTACCAGTTTACCTCTGTTCCTTTCCTGTACGCGTACTATGCTATGTTTCACCAAACAATACTTCACTGCTCTCCATATCATACCTGTTTCTAAATTCGGTTCCACAATCATCCATAGTGATTTTGCAGTGCCTTTCGACATGCAGTCTTGCGAATAATACCCTATGCTATTGCTCACGGTTTAACTGAACTGTCTTGTTTACTAGTAACTACTCATGGCAGATTAACATTGATAACACTCAGTTGCACTATATGTCGTCGGATGTAAATTATTGCATGACGATGCAAAAAAGCTAACCCTAGGATTATTCGGTACCCCTAGATTACATCAGACACCACTTCCACATGCTATCTAAACTTGACTGTCCCAACTGAAAAATTCGCCACTGCTGACATCAATGGTAGTATATCATTTCCTCCACCACATGCAAACCATATCATGGTGGGTTCCCATTAATTCTCTCGGAGATACTGCCGCATATGCTCCTGTGTCCTATAACACTTTATGCTCTCTTCCATCAACAAGACCCATTATGACACATTCCGCCTTGTGCATTCGTTTTGATTGACCTGATAGTCAGAATGTGCAGTAATGGGTGTTATGGATCGAAAAGAGTTTGAAGTATTGTTGGATCATATATGTCAATAACCTAGAGAGAATTAGTGGGAGGCAGTGGTACTCCTATCGGCGACCCTGGGGCTCCTTTTAAATTTAACGGACCCCTCCTTTTCCCTGAACTACCTCTGTCATTATCCGTATAATTTTGCCGTTGACTAAAACCTCCTCTACTGCGATTTCCACCAAATTGTTGGCGTCTCCTGTTACTCCAGTTGTGCTGTGGGTTCCGTAATTTATTTTTTAACATTGTGCTTGTAAATGTCCTGTTCGATCAAAATTATAACACTTAATATTCGATGTAATTACCTGTTTCTATTCTCTTATCGCTATCGATTTCTTCGTATCCCAAAGCTAACCTAACCCGTTCACGAAGATCCTTGCGCTCCCCCGTTCACACCATTCTAGACATTTCCGGTGTCATACCCTATAATGTTCATTTTCCTGATTCTATCCGCAAAGTCTGCTACTGTCTCATTATGTATCCTAGCTATTCTGTGCACTGCTTTCAATATCGTTGTTCCAACCCCTGTCTCAACTGGCCAAAAGTTTCTGCATTTCCTAATGCTTCTGTGCACCTTACGAATAATTTTGCTTCTACTTACAAACGTAATCTTGTGATCCGCAGCAATTATTTATCTGAGCAACCCCCTATGTCATCTGATGACTTAAGATCCTCTATAAATGCCTACACACCCTCAGACGCTCTACCAGAGAGCGGAGCAACAAGATTCGTTGCGGTCGGATCCACTTCTAGCGTTTGCAGCTTCAACACTCCTACCTCTCGATTCTTTCCTGCCATTTCATTAAACATAACCACATTATCCGCCCTCAACTGAGCCAGCTGATCCACTAATGACTGCAACGCATTTTCACTGGTGACACCAAGTGTCTCTGATTTTGCTTATCCATGATAAAAATTACACTACAACAAAACAATACGCAAAGAACAGTTAGTCCCGAAGTGTTCTACCAAGTTACTTGTTCTCTCTAATCATGAGCTTTCTGGACTCTCTATATTGCCGCCACGCGGGGCAGCCGTGCAGTCTGGACGCCTTGCCAAGGTTCGCGCGGCTCCGCCCGTCGGAGGTTCGAGTCCTTCCTCGGGTATGGGTGCGTTTGTTGTCCATAGCGTAAATTAGCTTAAGTTAGATTAAGTAGTGCGTAAGCCTAGATAACGACGACCTCAGCAGTTTGGTCCCAAATTTCCAAAATTTCTCTATTGCCTAGCAGTGTGTCAAAAACGGTTACAAATAAAGCAGTTCCGTTACTGGTTCAACATAAAGCGCAGATTGCCCGAGTAAATTACACTGAGTGCAACGTACAGGTACTAACGAAATTTGTGGTAAATTCGTATGGGATAACGCTGCTGAAGTCATCGGTCCCAAGGCTTGCACACTACTTATCTAAATTAAACCAACTTACCCTATGGACAACACACACACTCATGCCCAAGGGAAGACTCCACCCTCCGACGAGGGGAGCCACGCGAACCATGGCAAGGCGCCGCAAACTGAGCAGCTACACCGCGTGGCTCTATTCAACATTACCATTGGTCCTAAATTGCGACAGATCCACAGATTTCTCTGGTTTCATAAATGCAATATTCGTAAACTAACGCCCTCTAAACTTCGATCCCATGATTACCACCATGCAAGAATAAAATAGTTTCACTCATCCCAATAACGACACAGCAGGCTGTGGCTCGAACGATGCACTGCGGGGGTAGTACAGTACAACCTGCACTGTTGATTGCTGCAACTTCGGCTGTCCTGGCACTACTCTGTACGGATCACTCTGTAGGGGACCACTCTGTACGGAACCACTCTGTACTGGTGCCTCTTTAGGGACTCGTGCGTGTGTGATGATGCCATAGGTGGCAGGGATACTGTGAAACGATGTGGACAAGTTAACAATAAAACTTTCTTATATCTTGAATTCTACATGAGGCAGGCACACTTCTCCTTGTGAGACCTGGGCGGTGCAGCTGACGTCGGCTGCTGGGATGGTAACTGGCTGTACTGCATCATGACCCTGGCCCAATGGCGAAGGCAAGGTCACGGCCAGTTGCGACAGTGGTCAGGTGGCGGCCCCGCTGGTCTTCATTCTGCGGTGGCAATGGAAGCTGTGTCCGGGTCTCGAGCCATACCCCTCAGACAGAAGGCAGCTGGCGCTGTGACGCTGAGCCCCTCCCGCCAAGGCCCCCCCCCCCCCCCTTGGCCACAGCATCAGCGGCGGCTGGTACAGACAGGCCAGCGGGGCTTGGCACAAAGTCCTGCGAAGAACCCAGTAAGGCAGCAGACGAGACCTGGTCTCGAACTAGATACTGCTGCTAGCACTGCCCAGTCGCCTCACAGTCGAGCATTGCTCCAGCATCGTGGTGTAGGAACTCAGCGATGACCAAGTCCACGAATCGAATGCCGTCCTGTCCTCAAATTCAGCCTTCTTTGTACTCCGTTACTGCCCATTTGTTTCTCTAAAACCTGGTGTCTAGTCCCGTCGCCCATAACAAAGAGACTCGCTCGAGTGTGCTGGCAACGACTCCCTTACTACATCGTTCTTTGCTTCTCTGGCAGTTTACCGCTGAGCTTAGCCATCCTCGCTTCGTGACTTACTTGCCCATCTGTGCCTCTTACATGTCGACACTGCGTAGCTGACGCCCAGCGCACAACAGTTCGCACAATTTTTGAACACACGAAACTGAGAAGGATGGAACCGAAACAATGCTGGAAGGGGGCAGATCTGTTACAGAGTATGAATACTTCGAACTTTTCGTAAAAGTTCAGGAGTACAGATATTCTTGCAAAAGCTCTTATTCACAAAAACGTTAATTGTGTCTCAGTCCTGAACGAATATTACCGTAGTATTAACTTAAATCTCCATTAATTACCATATGGAAACCTTTCCCTGAGGTTATTTTGCGGTTACCAATTTAGAATGATCATACGGTGGTACCACCACGTGGTTAGAAAACCCACATGAAAGCTTTTTTATGTGGGTGGCAGAAAATCTGGCTTGTCGTGAGACCGATCATTCCGATACTTTTGTGCATGGCAGTACTTCGCCGCGTGTCCGTTTAGTCACCATGAGAATCTAGCAGAAATTCTCAGAAAACTGCCGTGGAATATGGTATAACAAATGTTTTGTGCCTGAAGGAGAACCTACCCACAATTTGCAAAACAAATCAAGAAACGTATTGCTTCGTTGAACATACATCTCTCAATGTGTCCACGACAAGAAAAACACATACATTCTAGCTTACACATAGAGTAGTCTTTCCTGTAGCAGCCGTGCATGGAATTAGAAGAGGGAAAATGGTTCTTCTAGGTTGTGTATCTTCCACTACATGTAGCAAAAGTGTCTTTCCCGTCTGTTTCATATTGCGTATGTGAATCTGCTCCCCCACTCTATTCAGCTAAGTCAACACATCGATAATTGCCCAATTTCAAGTGCCTTCTTTCTATGACAAGGAAGCTTTTTAGAGTTTTTGATGTATGCAATATAGAGGGAGTGGGGAATACATGAATTCTAATTTTGTTATCGAAAACTGATTCTATGTAAGGTTCTGGTGCGAAGGACATATTTTACTTGACTCTCTTGACCGGAAAACTTTAAATATAAATAGATACTTCAAAAATTACGTATTTCGCAAGATAAGAAAATAATTATGCACATGTTGTTACTAACATGTATTAGAGACGTAGAAAACATACACACCATAGTGAAATTTTAGGTTCAACGGAGATACATCCAGGTTCAATTAGTCGCGATTCTGAAAATAACCTACTTCGGTCATTGGCTTTCGGTGTTCAGAATTCATGACTAATGTGGAAGTATATTCAGTAAACCAAAATAAGGAATAATGTATGTTTACTAATGTGCAAATTATCGGATGAATCGAAGACACTTTCATGTAATTACTGTGATTTTAAATATTTCACAACATTGCATGCAATCAGTTTGGCAACACCATTCAATTAAGACTTTTTTAATGCAGTGCTGACAGTTTATCTTTTCGCGCGTTCTGAATATGTGTAAGAAACAACATGCATATTTAGTTACGAAAAGAAATAATGGAGGATATTCCACAGCAAATGTAGTATCATGTTCTGCCCTATAAAATACTGTTGATAATAATCCTGTTGGATCTTCAGTGGAATCATAGAATTGCTTTGACCTGGCCGTCATCATCAGGTGAGAACGTTGCTTGCTAAGAGTTGCCGGCGATATTTACCAAGCATCGTTTCCTACTGAATCCGGCTGAAATATCGTCTGAAGATGACTGTATGGTCAGGTTGAAGAGAGAAAAGACTATTCTGAGCAATTTTACAAACGCATATAAAAGACTTTTCCTTTTGTATGAACTACTCGTGAGACTTGCCACCTACCATCGAGTCTAAATTACTACCCGAATAATAAACTATAAAGGGAAACCTAACATACGAATAACAAATATTAATTTAACTGCATTCCAGTTCGTATACTTGTGAAGCGCATAGCAATGTTTAGGATCCGGACCATATGTCCATCATTGCAAGGAAGCCAAAATTATTGCTCGGTGTGCTACGTGGGTTGAGAGATAAAGACTGAATTTGTGTGGTATATTTCTTCGTTTTATTTCCTCCTAATGTCGCGCTACACTTACAGGCCAAGAGGTATTTGCCATACAAATCGTCGACTTTCGCCAACTACATAACTGCCGCAATGCCACATTTTTTTAAAGTGCTGATGCCATATTTTCGTTGGTTTCGAGCATTGAGGTATAATACCCGTGGTTCCAAGAGTTGTTATACTTTTAATCTGTGCTGCGTATGAGAAACAAGACTGCCTCTTCTATTTAGGAGGGAATTACAATTCCTAACCGATTTATCAATCTTCATCCTCGAGGTCTCCCCTCGAACTGTATTACCTAAAAGATGATTCTGGCCACGATTTATTTACGATAACCAATTTTTTTAGTTCGTACTGTATGTATTCAAGCCTACTACCATTACAGTATTTGTTTTTACGTTACGCGATTGGTTTTTTGTTTTTTTTTTTTTTTAATCCAAAAATGTTTGTTTTATTGATATTTGATTAAAGTAATAGTAATTAGTACTATTTTCTTTCTCCGATGAAGTAAATACACTGAATTTTACCGTCTGTGTCATTTACGTTTCAAAATATTCTCAATGACATGACGTTAGTCATCCTGTTTACGGAATTTTCCGCTTGTTCAGTACGTCACTGGTAAAATCCGACGGCTACTATCGCGATTTCATCTTCATTCTCATTGGTATTGGTATCGTTTTTTAGCTTCATGTATTAGTGCGGATTTCTGACTTTCTGTATTCAGCTTTTTAATTGAACTATATAACACAGGTCAGGTAATATTTCCGATACCACGTTTCGTTAACTGCCACGATTTTTTATTGCCTATATTGGTATCGGTTTCTTCCGTACTGGTATACGGCTTTTCAATAGGTCGAGCTTATTTTTGGATTCCAGTTGTAGTAGATTCAAGCTAATGTTGTGGTTTTCTGCGTCTCTGAAACCTTGTATTGTGTTTCCTTTGATGTTTCAAAAACATGACCTGATTTCGAAACACAATATTTATTGAAGAAAACATGCTAGAAACATGGGATGGACTGCAAAATACTAGCAAAATCGTAAAGTTGTAGCTATGCTATTAAAAACTCTCTTTGTGTCCACCAGCAGCAGCACGAACATCATCTAGACGATAGCTAAATCCGTTATTAACTTTACACAATGTATCTGCCTGCACCCAAAAACATTCGTCGATGTTATCGCCAGTTGGAAGAGACAGGATGCTTGTGCAAAAGTGAGAGTCCATGTCGACCTCTCGCTTCTGATGACATAGTGGAAAGAATTCGGCAAATGTTTACGCAGGATCCACGAAAGTCTACTCGCCGCGCAGGCAAAGAAATGGCAATGCCTCATACGACTGTGTGACGATTGTGTTGTGGGTTGGCAGGAGAGCCAACACCTGGTTAGAAGAGGAAGCCGAAAGGCAGGCGTTTTAGCTCACGCAGGCTGGCGTGAGGTATGGAACAGGACAAGGAAATTAGAATTTAGAAAAAACGGACGTAGCTGGTGGAATACTTAACTTTAATCCGTTAATGGTGAACGTCGGTCTGACGGTACATGCATCACAAGATCAATAGCAACTGATAATGGCGCCTTGCTAGGTCGTAGCAAATGACGTAGCTGAAGGCTATGCTAAACTATCGTCTCGGCAAATGAGAACGTATTTAGTCAGTGAACCATCGCTAGCAAAGTCGGCTGTACAACTGGGACGAGTGCTAGGAAGTCTCTCTAGACCTGTCGTGTGGCGGCGATCGGTCTGCAATCACTGATAGTGGCGACACGCGGGTCCGACGTATACTAAGGGACCGCGGCCGATTTAAAGGCTACCACCTAGCAAGTGTGGTGTCTGGCGGTGACACCACAGAGTGTTAAGGCGTCGTTTGGTCTGTAAACCATACAAATTAGTGCAAGCTCTTAGGGTTGGTGATAAAAGGAAGCGGATTGACTTCAGCAGTGCTCTGCTAGAGGACATGGAAGACCATACGTTTTTACCACGGTTAATTTTCAGTGATGAAGCAACATTTCAAGCTAGTTGTAAAGCATATGGGGACTCCATAACCCTCTAGACATTATTCAGCACGAGAGAAACATACCTCAAGTGATCGTTTCTTGTGCCATTTCTCATGAAAAAGTGTACAGTCCCTTATTTTTTTAGGAAAACAGTGACTTGAATGAACTGTCTTCAAGCGCTGCAGAATTGGCTTTTTCCACAACTTCAGGAAGACTTCATTTGAGAACAGCATGCAGCTTCACCACACCGGTACAATGACACTATTTCTCAATGCTGGATAGGGCGCCGGAGACCCCGAGACACTACCCCGCATTCTTGGCAACGCGATTTTTTCTTGCAGGGATATGTGAAGGAAAGGGTGTTCATTTCGCCTTTACCTGATGACATGCAAGAAGTGGACAAGAGAATAACAGCTTCCATAACTTCTGTAAAAGCAGGTACTTAATGTAAAGTTTGTGACGAATTTATCTGTCGTCTAGGTGTCATCCGTGCTGCTGCTGGTGGGCACGTAGAACATTTGTAATTGTTGTTGTGGTCTTCAGTCCTGAGACTGATTTGATGCAGCTCTATATGCTACTCTATCTTGTGCAAGCTTCTTCGTCTCCCAGTACCTACTGCAACCTACATCCTTCGGAATCTGTTTAGTGTATTCATCTCTTGGTCTCCCTCTACGATATTTACCCTCCACGCTGCCCTCCAATACTAAATTGGTGATCCCTTGATGCCTCAGAATATGTCCTACCAAACGATCCCTTCTTCTAGTCAAGTTGTGCCACAAATTCCTCTTCTCTCCAATTCTATTCAATACCTCCTCATTAGTTATGTGATCTATCCATCTAATCTTCAGCATTCTTCTGTAGCACCGCCGACGGCGGTAGTCTCGCGGTTCTAGGCGCGCAGTCCGGAACCGCGCGACTGCTACGGTCGCAGGTTCGAATCCTGCCTCGGGTATGGATGTGTGTGATGTCCTTAGGTTAGTTAGGTTTAAGTAGTTCTAAGTCCTAGGGGACTGATGACCACAGCTGTTGTCCCATAGTGCTCAGAGCCATTTTTCTGTAGCACCACATTTCGAAAGCTTCTATTGTCGTCTTGTCTAAACTATTTATCTTCCACGTTTCACTTCCAGACAAGCTATACTCCATACAAATACTTTCAGAAACGACTTCCTGACACTTAAATCTGTACTCGATGTTAACAAATTTCTCTTCTTCAGAAACGCTTTCCTTGTCATTGCCAGTCTACATTTTATATCCTCTCTACTTCGACCATCATGAGTTATTTTGCTCCCCAAATAGCAAAACTCCTTTACTACTTTAAGTGTCTCATTTTCTAACCTAATTCCCTCAGCATCCCCCGACTTAATTCGACTACATTCCATTACCCTCGTTTTGCTTTTGTTGATGTACATCTTATATCCTCCTTTCAAGACAATATCCATTCCGTTCAACTGTTCTTCCAAGTCCTTTGCTGCCTCTGACAGAATTACAATGTCATCGGCGAACCTCAAAATTTTTATTTCTTGTCCATGGATTTTAATTCCTACTCCGAATTTTTCTGTTGTTTCCTTTGCTGCTTGCTCTATATACAGATTGAATAACATTGGGGATAGGCTACAACCCTGTCTCACTCCCTTCCCAACCACTGCTTCCCTTTCATGCCCCTCGACTCTTATAACTGCCATCTGGTTTCTGTAAAAATTGTAAATAGCCTTTCGCTCCCTCTATTTTACCCCTGCCACCTTCAGAATTTCAATGAGAGTATTCCAGTCAACGTTGTCAAAAGCTTTCTCTATACAAATGCTAGAAACGCAGGTTTGCCTTTCCTTAATCTATTTTCTAAGATAAATCGTAGGGTCAGTAATGCCCCACGTGTTCCAACATTTCTTTGAAATCCAAACTGATCTCCCCGAGGTCGGCGTCTACCTGTTTTACCATTCGTCTGTAAAGAATTCGTGTTAGTATTTTGCACCCGTGGCTGATTAAACTGACAATTTGGTAATTTTCTCATCTGTCAACACCTGGTTTCTTTGGGATTGGAATTAGTATATTCTTCTTAAAGCCTGAGGGTATTTCACCTGTCTCATACATCTTTGTAACAGCATAGTTAAAACATGAAAATTTTGTGTTTTGCCATTGATCCCATGTTTGTATTATGTTTCGATCAATAAACAGGGAGTTCTGAAATCAGGTCAGTCTTTTTGAAACACCTTGTATTTCCGTAGTTTTATTGTTGTTATTTTAGATTTCAGTTTGTGGCCGTCCATTACCTCCTATTTCCTGCGGCCGACGCATAAGCTTCAATACATATTCTTACTAACTGATAAGATTCCGTATTTGATGTTTATATTGTGGTGTCACGTGAACAGGTGACGATGTCATCGGTCATAATTTGCAGATCAGGCATTCCATTTCGGAGGCTGTTCTGACGTCTCTGGACAAAGTCGGCAGGTGGTGTCGAAAGTTACGGCCTGCTGGAGACAAATGGCCAGGTGGCGTGGCAGGTAGGGGCCGACTCACCAGGCACGGTGTAGTTGAGCTCCGCAGCAGTAGGCCCGCCGTACGGGCCGGACTCCACACGCACGTTGTACGCACACTCGTGCAGCACGTGTGGGTCGTGTTCCACCTCAGACACCACGGGCGGCACCAGCGACCACGTCTCCTGCAACGCAAAACACGCACTCACTCATCATCTTCCTTCGTCGCTGTTTCAGCTCAACAAAGGCCATTCCTCAGCCAGAGTATACGCCAAGATAAAATACTAAATGACACACTGCGAAGCAGTTATTTGAATGGGACGGATATCTGTAGATTTGACGGTCATTAACAGACAAGCAAATGGTTACAATTTCAGGAAAACTGGATGATTTGTTCAAGAGAAATAGCTCCACAAATTAAGAAAGCTACTAATGTGGTCCACCTCTGCCTAATATACAAGGCTCACTCCAAAAGAAATGCACACTATTTTTGTAAAAATACAGTTTTCATTCTGCATGTGTAAAAGTTTTACAGTGTGTAGATACATCCTTCCCGCTTGTTTTAAAACTTAGTTCAACCTGCTCCCGTGAGTGGCGCCGTCACAGCATGTCTTCAAGATGGCTGCTATACTTGACGTTCGTCAGAAGCAACGTGCTGTCATAGAATTCCTGTGCTCCGAAAACGAGACAGAGGGAAACATCCACAAGAGGTTGAAAAAGGTGTATGGAGATGCTGCTGTCGATCGCAGTACAGTTAGTCGGTGGGCAAGCAGGTTACGTGATGAAAACGGGCACGGCAATATTGAGGATTGTCCACGCAGCGGCAGGCCTGGTACTGCACACACTCCAGACAATGTGCAGAGAGTTAACGAATTGGTGACTGCTGACAGACGCATCACAGTGAATGAATTGTCACGCTACGTTGGGATAGGGGAAGGAAGTGTTTGCAGAATACCGAAACTGTTGGCGTTAAAGGTTTGTGCCAGGTGGGTTCCCAGGATGTTGACAGTGGCTCACAAAGAAACAAGGAAAACGGTATGCAGCGAACTTTTGGAACACTACGAGAATGGTGGAGATGAATTTCTTGGAAGAATTTTGACAAGGGATGAAACATGGCTCCATCATTTTTTACCAGAGACGAAGAGGCAATCAATGGAGTGGCATCATGCAAATTCACCCAAGAAAAAAAAAAATTCAAAATCACACCTTCTGCTGGAAAAGTTATGGATACGATGTTTTTCGATTCCGAAGGGCTTTTGCTTCTGGACATCATGCTAAGTGGAACCATCATAAATGCTGATGCGTATGTGACGACACTGAAGCTAGACTGAGTCGTGTTCGACCACATCGGTAAAAGCAGGATGTTTTGCTGTTGCACGACAATACACGGCCATACGTCAGTCAAAAAACCATGGAAGCGATCACAAAACTCGGATGGACAACACGGAAACACCCGTCTTACAGTCCTGACCTGGCTCCATGTGACTATCATCTCTTTGGGAAACTGAAAGACTCTCTTCGTTTAACAAAGTTTGAAAATGATGACTTCCCTGTGCACGCTGCCAAACAGTGGCTCAAACAGATTGGGCCAGAGTTTTACCGTGCCGGTATACAGGCACTGGTTCCAAGATGGCGTAAGGCAGTTGAGAGGGTTGGAAATTATGTGGAGAAATGAAAATATTGTTCCTAAACGATGTATCTACACACTGTAAAACTTTCAATCATGTAGAATAAAAGATGGATTTTAAAAAAACATAGTGTGCATTTCTTTTGGAGTGACCCTCATACAAGCAGTTATTCGGCTTGGCACTGATTGAACGCTGGATGTCCTCCTGAAGGACATTGTGTCGAATTCTGTTCGATTGGGGGAATTAGATCGTCAAAATCACGAGCTGTTTGTAGGGCCTTGCCCATAATGATCCAGACAATTCTCAATTGGGAACGGAACGGGCGACCTTGCTAGCCTAGGTAGGGTTTGCGAAGCGCGAAGACAAGCAGTAGAAACACTCTCTGTGTGCTGGCGGGAATTATCTTGCTGAAATGTAAGCCCAGGATGAGTTGCCATGAAGGGCAACGAAAGAGGATGTATAATATCGCCAACGTACTGCTGTGGTGTAAGAGTGCCGTGGATGACACCCAAAGGGGTTCTGATACAGAATCAAGTGGTACCCTAGGTTACCACTCGTGGTTGTCGGAGCTTATGGCGGGCGACAATCAGATTGGTATCCCACCGCTATCAGTGGCATCTTCTGACACGTCTTCGCTGGTCTTTTGGGCTCAGTTCGAAGTGGGATTGACCTCTGAGGACTCCAGTCAATGAGATTGTTGACTGAATGTGCCCGACACCATTGCAGACTAGTTTTTTGGTGTACAGATATCAACGGCAGTCGGTGAAAGGGGTGCCGTGAGCTTATCTCAATTTCTGTGAGCCACTTGTTAATGGATGTTGTGTTTATTGGAGCACCAGTTGCACGTTGGACCAATCATAATGATCAGTCCGGGGCTCTTATCGATTCTCACGTTGTGTCACCTCTCTAGGCCGACCACTTCCTTCTTGACACTGTGTTTGGCCATGGTTCAACCATTCCTGCAACCTTCGTCCAATAGTGGCATCGATCCTATCTAAATGTCGAGCGATTTGTCGATTACTCGCAGCGGTTTCTTCTTTCAGCCCAACTAAAGGTCCTCTCCTTGTGGAAACCTAGGAGCGATTAAAAATCAGTGAGGAGATGGAAGGGGAAAGAAATAAAATAGAAGGATGGTGTAAGATGGAGGTTTCTGGTGAGGGACGGTTTCCATCATGAGGGAGTGGGAATTGGTTGAATTTCGGAAGGGATAAGGCATGTAGGTTCACGGAAGATAGAACAGGGATGTACTGGCGCAGCAGGTCACCTAGCTTGGTAATTTAGTGGGCGGGATATTCGGTGATTAATTTGTCGTATCCAAAGGTGCTCTAGGAAGAGGAGATGACTTGGGTGCAGCAGAGTTGGTATAGGAGGTGACTAAGGAAAGTGTGGTCGATGCAGAAAGCGAGGCAGACTGCATGTCTTTCCAGGATTTCAATGGGCTAGTAGAATTTAGAGGAGGAGGACATCCAGGCAACATTCTCATAAGGTAGGACGAAGGGGGAGGAGGGACTTATAGGTGAGGATAACGGTAAAAATACGCAGACCCTAGGTGCGGACTGTTATGGGTGTCAGCAGCTTCGTGCTTTGTGTAAGTCTGCAGGCTTTCGCGGCCGTTGTCACTGAAGTTAAAATCTTCTGGGTTATCAGGCCGCATCATTTTAGAAGAAACATGACTCGGCCTAATAACCCAGAGGGTTTTAACTTCAGTTTCGCGCTTTGTGTTGGATGGTAAGAATGTGTGCATTCCATGTTAATTTTATGTTGACTGTCAGTTGTAAATATTATACTGTCTTAGTCCAGAAAGATGTGTACCTCTGCTTTATTGACTACGCCAAAGCCTTTGACTGCGTCGATCACAACAAATTATGGAACGTACTGAAAAACATGGGTGTACCAGATCACCTCATTCATCTGATACGGAGTTTATACCTTGACCAAGAAGCCACGGTGAGAACTATGTATGGAACAACGAAATGGATAAAGATTTAGAAAGGGGTCCGGCAAGGCTACATACTGTCACCGTACTTATTCAATCTGTATGCAGAACATGTCATGAGGAATGCGAGGCTAGATGAAGGAGAAACAGGAATTAAAATAGCTGGAATAAATGTAAACAACCTCAGGTACGCGGATGATACGATCCTGTTGGCAGAAAGTGAAGAAGAATTGAGAAGACTCTTACAGAAGGTGAAAGACGAAAGTGAAAAGGCCGGTCTTATGCTGAATGTGCAGAAAACGAAAACTATGGAAACTACACCTACCAATTCGTGGGATATAGCAGGAGAAACCATGGAGGTAGTGACCACATTCAGTTATCTCGGTTCCCAGATCTCTGCTGACGGCGACTGCAGCCTTGAAATCCGGAGACGCCTGTTGCTCGGTAGACAGGCGATGTCAAACCTTGACAAGGTTATAAGGTCCAGAGATATAACGCTAGCAACAAAGATCCGGATTGTGAGGGCTATGGTCTTTCCAGTTGTGATGTATGGATGTGAGACCTGGACCATTAGAAAGGCTGAACGGCGAAGAATTGACTCCTTCGAATTGTGGTGTTGGAGGAAACTTCTTAGAGTTCCATGGACTGCAAAGAGCTGGAAAAGAGCTGGAAAAAACATTAATGCTGGGGAAGATTGAAGGAACTAGAAGAAGAGGACGTCAGAGGATGAGATGGATCGATGGCATCACAGAAGCAATGTGTTCCAACCTGGAAGGTCTACGGGAGAAAGTGCAAGACAGGAAAAAGTGGCGTGATTTGGTTCATGGGGTCACGAAGAGTCGGAACCGACTAAACGAATAGAGAGAGAGAGAGTCAGAGGCATGGGTTGGTTGTAGAGAGAGACAGAAATGTGGGCTATGGAAACGTCGAATGGTACGACAAAAGCCTTTATTGTGAATTTACTTGAAGTTTCCACATACCTGGTTGTAATTAAAGTAAGGCTACTCACAGGTCTAGTGTGGGCTATAATTATCGTGTGGCAGCGAAACTTGGTAGGTATATGTTAATGCGGAACCGATGTACGCTGGAAAAACTTAGTTCTAATTTTGGCCACAGATCTGGCGCTGTGAATGTAAGAAAGACGTACAGAAATGTTTCAGTATGTAATGAGTTAGGAAGGGACATAAGAAGGAAAGGTCAAACTAGTGAGAAGAGCATAATGTTGACTTTATTATTAACCACTGGTTGTACAATTTGTTCAGCGTGAGCACCAGATACGTCGACGAGATGCTGCATCCATGGAACGACATGATCAACAGTTGCTCGCAGCTGTTCCGGTGGAACAGTGCCAGTAGTGTCAGTGTCCTCGTAACTGCCGTCTCCTTCACGTCTGCTGTGCAGCGAGCTACCTTAATTTAAGTATTAACTGTATTTTTCTTACTTGTCACTTCTTCTTCCGTGTGTTTTTGCTTTTAGGAAGCTTTAATTGTCGAGTGCTAGTGATAGTGTTCCATAGATCTCGTGTTTTGAATACAGTCAGAGAGAGTCCCTTTAGTCAACCATAGTGCCAGTAATGCTAGTGTTTGTTTTCAATACAGTCCAGAGACAGGTAGTGCTATTTTCATTGTTTTCTACATGAAGTGGCCATTAACCACAGTTTAGTCAGTTTAGTCAGCCGCCTTTAGTGAATTAGTAGTCTAGTTAAAAGTTGATTAACTCTCTACAGTAAATTGATTTCTTAGGATGGATAGGATGTGTGACTGCTGTGTACGGACGCAGGAGGAGCTGGCCACTGTTCGCGAACAGCTGAACGTGTTGATGGCCGCGGTCAGCCGTCTTCAGGCTGCTGCCTCGGAGTGTAGCGGCAGTGGGGAGTCTGGTGCGTCGCATGGTACACCCCAGGTGTTACATGCTTCACCCACTGTCCCTGCTGTCGAGACATCTTCGCCGGTACCGGGCGCGGTTGGGCCATCCTCTCCCCAAGGGGAGTGGCGGGTTCAGCGGCGTTCACGGCGCACGAGGCGAAGGGTCAATATGGAGGCTGGCCGTGTGGCATCGCCCGCTCTGCCTGTGAGTGGACATGTGGCCGCTCCTTCAGCAAGGTCCGAGCAGGCACGGGGGGAGGGGTTTATTAGTTATTGGGAGCTCCAACGTTAATCGGGTGATGGAGCCCCTTAGGGAAATAGCGGAAAGGTCGGGGAAGAAGGCCAGTGTTCACTCTGTCTGCTTGCTGGGGGGTCTCATCCGAGATGTGGAGAAGGCCTGCCTGCGGCGATAGAGAGCACTGGGTGCACCCGACTGCAAATTGTTGCTCATGCCGGCACCAATGACTCCTGCCGTCTGGGTTCAGAGGTCATCCTCAGTTCGTACAGGTGGTTGGCGGTGAAGGCGGAAAGCCTCGCTCGCGGGGTGGAATCAGAGCTAACTATTTGTAGTATCGTTCCCAGAACCGAACGCGGTCCTCTGGTTTGGAGCCAAGTGGAAGGCTTAAACCAGAGGCTCAGACGATTCTGCGGAGATCTGGGGTGCAAATTTCTCGACCTCCGCTATCGGGTGGAGAAATGTAGGGTCCCCCTGAATAGGTCAGGCGTGCACTACACGCCGGAAGCGGCTACAAGGGTTCAAAAATGGTTCAAATGGCTCTGAGCACTATGGGACTTAACATCTATGGTCATCAGTCCCCTAGAACTTAGAACTACTTAAACCTAACTAACCTAAGGACAGCACACAACACCCAGTCATCACGAGGCAGAGAAAGTCCCTGACCCCGCCGGGAATCGAACCCGGGAACCCGGGCGTGGGAAGCGAGAACGCTACCGCACGACCACGAGCTGCGGACGGCTACAAGGGTAGCGGAGTACGTGTAGAGTGCACATGTGGGTTTTTTAGGTTAGAGAATTCCTTCCCTAGGCCCGACAAGACGCCTCCTGAGACGCGGCAAGGTAGGAGTAGGCAAAATGCAACAGGGAATAACAATATTAATGTGCTGATAGTAAACTGCAGGAGCGTCTATAGAAAGGTCCCAGAACTGCTCTCATTAATAAACGGTCACAACGCCCATATAGTACTAGGGACAGAAAGTTGGCTGAAACCAGACGTAAACAGTAATGAAATCCTAAACGCAGATTGGAATGTATACCGCAGGGACAGGCTGGACAGTGAAGGGGGAGGCGTATTTATAGCGATAAGAAGTGCAATAATATCGAAGGAAATTGACGGAGATCCGAAATGTGAAATAATTTGGGTGAAGGTCACGGTTAAAGCAGGCTCAGACATGGTAACTGGATGTCTCTATAGGTCCCCTGGCTTAGCAGCTGTTGTGGCTGAGCACCTGAAGGATAATTTGGAAAATATTTCGAGTAGTTTTCCCCACCATGTTATAGTTCTGGGTGGAGATTTTAATTTGCCGGATATAAACTGGGAGACTCAAAAGTTCATAACGGGTAGCAGGGACAAAGAATCCAGTGAAATTTTTTGAAGTGCTTTATCTGAAAACTACCTTCAGCAGTTAAACAGAGAACCGACTCGTGGCGATAACATATTAGACCTTCTGGTGACGAACAGACCCGAACTATTTGAAACAGTTAACGCAGAACAGGGAATCAGCGATCATAAAGCGGTTACTGCATCGATGATTTCAGCCGTAAATTGGAATATTAAAAAAGGTAGGAAGATTTTTCTGTTTAGCAAAAGTGACAAAAAGCAGATTACAGAGTACCTGACGGCTCAACACAAAAGTTTTGTCTCAAGTACAGATAGTGTTGAGGATCAGTGGACAAAGTTCAAAAACATCGTACAATATGTGTTAGATGAGTATGTGCGAAGCAAGATCGTAATAGATGGAAAAGAGCCACCGTGGTACAACAACCGAGTTAGAAAACTGCTGCGGAAGCAAAGGGAATTTGACAGCAAACATTAACATAGCCAAAGCCTTGCAGACAAACAAAAATTACGCGGAGCGAAATGTAGTGTGAGGAGGGCTATGCGAGAGGCGTTCAATATTCGAAAGTAAAGTTCTATGTACTGACTTGGCAGAAAATCCTAAGAAATTTTGGTCTTATGTCAAAGCGGTAGGTGGATCAAAACAAAATGTCCAGACACTCTGTGTCCAAAATGGTACTGAAACAGAGGAAGACAGACTAAAGGCCTAAATACTAAATGTCTTTTTCCAAAGCTGTTTCACAGAGGAAGACTGCACTGTAGTTCCTTCTCTAGATTATCGCACAGATGACAAAATGGTAGATATCGAAATAGACGACAGAGGGATAGAGAAACAATTAAAATCGCTCAAAAGAGGAAAGGCCGCTGGACCTGATGGGATACCAGTTCGATTTTACATAGAGTTCGCGAAGGAACCTGCCCCCCTTCTTGCAGCGGTGTACCGTAGGTCTCTAGAAGAGCGTAGCGTTCCAAAGGATTGGAAAAGGGCAAAGGTCATCCCCGTTTTCAAGAAGGGACGTCGAACAGATGTGCAGAACTATAGACCTATATCTCTAACGTCGATCAGTTGTAGAATTTTGGATCACGTATTATGTTCGAGTATAATGACTCTTCTGGAGACTAAGAATCTACTCTTTAGGAATCAGCATGGGTTTCGAAAAAGACGGTCATGTGAAACCCAGCTCGCGCTATTCGTCCACGAGACGCCGTGTTTCTTGACTTCCGCAAGGCGTTCGATACAGTTCCCCACAGCCATTTAATGAACAAAGTAAGAGCATATGGACTATCAGACCAATTGTGGGATTGGATTGAGGAGTTCGTAGATAACAGAACGCAGCATGTCATTCTCAATGGAGAGAAGTCTTCCGAAGTAAGAGTGATTTCAGGTGTGCCGTAGGGGAGTGTCATAGGACCGTTGCTATTCACAATATACATAAATGACCTCGTGGATGACATCGGAAGTTCACTGAGGCTTTTTGCAGATGATGCTGTGGTGTATCGAGAGGTTGTAACAATGGAAAATTGTACTGAAATGCAGGAGGATCTGCAACGAATAGACGCATGGTGCAGGGAATGGCAATTGAATCTCAATGTAGACAAGTGTAATGTGCTGCGAATACATAGAAAGATAGTTCCCTTATCATTTAGCTACAAAATAGCAGGACGGCAACTGGAAACAGTTAATTCCATAAATTATCTGGGAGTACGCATTAGGAGTGATTTAAAATGGAATGATGTTATAAAGATGATCGTCGGTAAAGCAGATGCCAGACTGAGATTCATTGGAAGAATCCTAAGGAAATGCAATCCGAAAACAAAGGAAGTAGGTTACAGTACGCTTGTTCACCCACTGCTTGAATACTGCTCAACAGTGTGGGATCCGTACCAGATAGGGTTGATAGAAGAGATAGAGAAGATCCAACGGAGAGCAGCGCGCTTCGTTACAGGATCATGTAATAATCGCAATAGTGTTACGGAGATGATAGATAAACTCCAGTGGAAGACTCTGCAGGAGAGACGCTCAGTAGCTCGGTACGGGCTTTTGTTGAAGTTTCGAGAACATACCTTCACCGAAGGGTCATGCAGTATATTGCTCCCTCCTACGTATATCACGCGAAGAGACCATGAGGATAAAATCAGAGAGATTAGAGCCCACACAGAACAATACGAGACTGGAATAGAAGGGAGAACCCATAGAGGTTCTCAGGGTACCCTCCGCCACACACCGTCAGGTGGCTTGCGGAGTATGGATGTAGATGCAGATGAAATTGAGCATTTAGGTCAAATAGAGATCGTACGTGTCCTTGGTAAGCACTTGTTTTAGATATCCCCAGAGTCAAACGTCACACGATTGTTGATCAGGTGATCTTGCTGGCCATTAATCAGGAAATCCTGTGAAGATAATACTTTCGCGCAAGGTTGCATTAAGCAGATCTTTCACTGGTTGAGCGTCATGATGCGTTGGCCCATCTCGCTTGAAAGCCGTGGTTTCCACACAGTTGTGTAGGCGCTTCAGTCCGGAACCACGCTGCTGCTACGGTCCCAGGTTCGAATCCTGCCTCGGGCATGGATGTGGGTGATGTCCTTAGGTTAGTTACGTTTAATTAGTTCTAAGTCTAGGGGACTGATGACCTCAGATGTTAATTCCCATAGTGCTCAGAGCCATCTGAACCATCACACAGTTGTGTTCTTACAAAGCAGCAGTTGCATGTTGTACAAGGAAGGTCCCGATAAAGTGCAGACGCCACGGTACACCTGACAGGCCCTCTTGGTCTATTTTCCTCAAAGAAGAATGGACCGAGAATAAGGCGCTTGTGAATTCAGACCACAGCCGTTAGCTCTTCGTGCACACCACGCGTTTTAACACTACCGCAAATCTGGCAGTTCTGTGTATTCACTGCAGCCTGTATGTAAAATTACCTCGTCACTTCATAAGATATCGCCGCAAGTCCTCATCTTCGATCCGTGCCAGGCACCTAAGAGCAAATTCACAACGTTGCTGCATATCATGAGGTTTCAGTTGCTACACCGTTTGGATCTTGTACGGGCACCTGTGTAAAATAAACCACAAAACTTTCCGTACTCTCGGCCATGGGATGGACAATTCTCATGAATTATTCAAAAACAGTCTTAATCGCATTTATTATTATTATACCGCCAACCGGTTTCAACCCGACGTAGGGGCATCTTCTGGGCGTTTACACCATTGGTTGACTGCCGGTGGTGTCACTGGTGAAAACTATAGGAGTGACACCACCAGCAGTCGACCAATGGTGTAAACGCTCAGAAGATGATCCCTACGTCGTGTTCAAACCGGTTTGTGCTATAATAATAACAAATGCGATTAAGACTGTTTCTGAATAATTGATTAATCATACTAATCGCTGCTTCATTTCCACAATTATGTTGTCCAAAAATCAATTCTCATGACACAGCTAGAGTACTTCCACTACCCTAGACAAGTGATGCATGGGGTTACAGCAACAGCAGCCTCGTCAATAACTTCCACAGGCATAAGACTTCCTCTTCTACGTTCAAAAATGGTTCAAATGGCTCTGAGCACTATGGGACTCAACTGCTGAGGTCATTAGTCCCCTAGAACTTAGAACTAGTTAAACCTAACTAACCTAAGGACATCACAAACATCCATGCCCGAGGCAGGATTCGAACCTGCGACCGTAGCGGTCTTGCGGTTCCAGACTGCAGCGCCTTTAACCGCACGGCCACTTCGGCCGGCTCTTCTACGTGCCACACCAATCTCACCCGCGGTTTCGAATTCCATTACCAACTTCTTTAAACCATTTAATGCAAAAGGGCCACTCCTTCGACTTTTCAGTCAGCGATACTCTCTCAACGCAGCGCTGCAGTTGCTGCAGTTCACATAAAATAGTTTCAGTGACGGCACACGGTCTCTTTTTCTCTACAGCCATACTCTTCACTCAAGTTATGGTCTGTCAAATGACAACGTGGATCTCATATCGTCAGTTTAACAGTGCACAGCACCAGACTGGAGCTAGTTTCTTTCGAGCGTAAATCGGTTCTCCATTACCGCTCTAGCATATCTAGCAAGCTTCGTTGCCATGCGGTAATTACAGTCCACAATGGACCTCCTTGATTAGCTGCACTTTAATTGCATTTACCCGATATTGCACACGTCGACCTGGAGATGAAGGTTGGATTGAAGGAAGGCTTGGCAGTCTTGGAGGGCGTGGTGAGTAGCTAAGTAGGCTGTGGCAGACAGTGCAACACGGCTATAAAGGTTTCCAGAGTGGATTAATGAAAAATACAGAAAGCTGATGCTTGTTTTAATGCTTCAGGTGTTCTACATACTCTGCTTCTCACTTGAGAACAACGCACAAGCACGTGAAACTGTCATAAATATCCTTGCTTCGGACGTTGTTCAGCTCGCACGTCACATTGGTGTGAATGTTGGTTTTGTCATTAAAGTACTGTCCCTTCATGTGAATTTCTTGACTTTGTCGTTTTGAGGTGATAACACCAAGCCTCGTTCACAAATGAACTGTCCACGTTTTGTATTTCTGTCATGCCCACGCATCGTTGTTTCTCTCTGCGAGTCAAGTTGAGTGGGACAAACTTTAATTGTCCATTTTAAAAATAAAGATCATGCCAGATTTTATGGTATTTCGAAGTCTTTGCAACGAACTGTAGAGTCTATAGATAACCTCACGAGGAACAACATTTGTCAGAGATAAAATGTTCACTGATGCTTCTCAGCGACACTACGCCTTGTTTAGCATTCTTCAGCCCTGGGCCAATAAGATTTCACCGAACTAGTAGACCCTACCAGCTATTCCAGCCAGGAGTCATTTTCATCACGAAAACCATAAAAACGAGTCTTTCTAAGAGTGGCAGATATTTTAGAAACGAATCAGGAACTTCAAATTTGCTATCCCTACTATCTTAGGCGCGGATTAGATCACTGGATGACAGGCAACATACAGTGCATACAATATCCCAGAATGCCTATACCCTGCCATCTCTCAGGGACATAACCAGTCTTAACGAACATATAGTGCCGACGGCCGACGACAAGCGTCAGCAAATATTTTCACTCTAACAAAAGGTGATTGCCACCCCTAGACGCAAAGTCTTTGAAACACGATGTGTGTGTGTGTGTGTGTGTGTGTGTGTGTGTGTATGTGTGTGTTATTGCAAAATCCTAAAATATGACATGATCTGTATGTCTGTAATTTCAAAAATGTGTGATGAGTATTACATGTGTAAAAGCCAAATTGTATACAGGGTTTCCCAGAAATGTTTCTATAAGCTTCGAGGTGTTGTGGAGCGTGTCTGGAGAGACCAATCGAGGACAGGAACGCGTGATCAACGATGCTATACAGCACAGGAGATACAGGCGCCGCCGCCTACCACTGGTCTACTCCTTGAGCAGCAAACATGACTTTATACTTTGACGGAACTCCTCGCAATGTTGTTTGCTATTCAGTGATCGCAACTGATTGCCATGATCACTAGTGGAGAAGATGGAGCTAGCTGATACATGGAAAGGCCTTGTCTCGTTTGAATACCATACTCTGTTGTCTCGGTGGATAACAGTTTCATACATGGGCTTTCATCTGCAGTTTGTTCTTCTCCTGCGAGCCTCTAAAATCTCCAGTGTTTTTCGGTACACAGGATAAAAATAAACTGCAAATGGAAACCCGTGTCCGAAACCACCGTCCATAAAAGCATCACATTCATAGGAAACAAGGCCTTTCCATTGGCGACTGTGGCAATCAGCTGCGAAAACATTAATTAACAAAGAAGATTGCGAGATACAATATAGCATTGACTGTGTTGTTCGGAAGTACGATGTCGTGAGTCGTGCTCGGATAGCCTAATGGTAGGGTGACTCCTCGCGATAAATGGGAAATTCAGCTTCCAGTCCCGGTCTGGCACAAATTGTCATTGACGTCATCGTATTGTACAGCTGATAGTTGTCCACATTCGCAACTGCGGAAGTATTTCATGTTTTTCTCATATAAAACTCCGTGACGTTCCCCCTATGGTCCGTCAGCCTATGTAGCGTTGTTGGGTAACTTTTACAGACACGGGTTCCTATCCCTGATTTGTTTCTCGAGGCACCCTTTACAACTACTCGAAATTGTCAAAACATTTCTGGCACACCCAGTATATCAGATCATTATTTACGGGATAAGAGGACGTAAAATAGGATGATTGGAACTTTAATAGTGGTAACTATTTATAGTGCAAGCTGTTACTGATTTGTTTGACTGATGGGGCTGCTAAGTGCTATACCACCTAGTGTACTCCCCTGACTTAAGCTGTCATGAGTTCAACTCGATTTCTAAACTGAAGGAAACACTTCACGTCATTTTCTTCAGAGCTGCTACAAATTCGTCGGGCAGTAGACGGCGCCGATCGAACTGTCAACACAACTGGCACTGCTAAGAGTATCGTACGACTTCCACATCGCTGGCAACGGGTTATACACAATGCTGGTGACTACTCTGAAGGTCGGTAAAACTTTGAAACACGTATCTATTTTGTACGAGCTGTAAATAAACAGTTTCCACTATTAAAGTTCCAACCCTCGTATAATTCAAGATAAAACACAAAAGCATAAATTTAATTTAAAATAGGTTGTATTTATAGAGCTGGATCTTAAATGTACTATGTGAAAAACGATATATCGCATAACAACTTGGTGAGCGTAATGTAGTGACGAATAATGCAAGGCATTACGTCGAATGTAAGACAATGAAAGCATAAAACGTAAAAAGTCAGATAACTTGAGTAAAAATGTAATAAAATGTATAGTAGAACGAAGATGATATTAAAATACGGAGGATGTATATGTTGAAGTAGGCGAGGTGACCCAGGTGACGTCAGCAGACGGATGAGTTGCAGGTGAACCGTCGACGTTAGAAGCAGCACACCCAGGGCGTTGCATGCAGTCTGGTACCTCGTATTGAGGTTCCGAGGATTGACTGACGTGAAACGCAGTTCCCATGAGAAAGATGAAGATAATCATGATGGACTATCATATGACAATGTAACATCCTGTACTGCTCTGTCACAGCAGATCCCCCAAGATTTCGAAAAATGCGCGGTGTCTCAACCCGTATTGGTTATTTGAGGATATCATACAGCTATTTTCTTAAGTTAGCATAGATTATGATTTCTTCTAATAAGTTGAGTAAAGCTCGTTTTTCATCCCTGTGCAGATTTTTTAAATCGGCTTTGATGCCATTCAAGTGCCCAGTGACGGATACATGCTATTTCAATATTCTGTTTAAAAGCGTGTTCTTTACATCACGCGAAAAAGGTCCTGCCCATTCAGCCAACGAAATCTTTGTCGCAGCCTTCGCACTTGTACACTTCCGAGCTGAGAAATGTTAAGCAGCCACTGTGCTCTTTTATCAGATACTCTTCCGTTGTCATTGGAGCGTACCTAGCAGCTCCCCATTGCTACCATTACAGGCGACAGTATTCGCTGAGTTCACAGAATTATCTGTGTAACTGCTTCTTTTGATCTTCTTGCAAGGTCTTTCAACTACATTAGCGTAATACAGGGACACAGTTATTGAACTGTACGAAAAAACGTAAATTGCTTTCAAACTACGACAGCGTGCACACACTTTAGTCAACAGGTGAACGTCACTACAGATATTCGGATTCAGGTTATGACACGTTCGATATGTCTGCCATCATTGGCGACGATATGATGCATGACCCGCTGAAGAGTCGAAACATCGATGTTGTCGATGATCTCCTGAATGGCGGTTTTCAGCTCAGCAATACGTCTCGGATTATTGCTGTGCACCTTGTCTTTAATATAGCCCCACAAAAAGGAGTTGCATGTGTTCTGATCTGGAGAATATGGCGGCCAATAGAGGCTCATGCCAGTGGCCTCTGGGTACCCTAGAGTGAGAATGCAATCCCTAATGTGCTCCTCCAGGACATCAAACACTCGCCGGCTCAGATGGGGTCGAGCTCCATCTTGAATGAACCACATCTTGTCGAAATTAGGGTCACTTCGGATAATGGGGATGAAATCATCTCCCAAAACCTTCACGTACCGTTCGGTACTCACTGTGCCACCATGGAATATCGCACCGATTATTCCATGACTGGACATTGCACTCCACACAGTCAATCGTTGAGAGTGAAGAGACTTCTCGATCACGAAATACGGATTCTCATTCCCCCAAATACGCCAGTTTTACTTATTGACAAACCCATCCACATGAAAATGGTTTTAGTCGCTAAAGCAAACCATTCTGTGCATATTAATTCCATAGTACCCCACGGCCAACGTACAGATTGAAATTCCTAACGCAAACTGTTCAGAAGTTATGACGATTTTATTTCATATAGTTCAAGAATTGCCACCCTGTAGATATTATTAATTGTGACTTGTATTAGATATTTCCTCACTGGTTTCGCTTTCTAGCAAGGCACTCTTAATACTCTATTAATCGTGGCTCTAATGTATGCCATTTTGTACTGCCATCGATAGCTGGATTTTGCGTTAATAGTGACATCCCCGATACGTGTTTTGCATTCTGCTCAGTTGCAGCCACATCGACGAAGTCACATGGTCCGCTAATAAGAGTGGGGCAAAGCAGGTTCTACGCCACTTTTGATATAAAACTGATACACAAGGTGATTGATTTATGTTCTCAACACGTCGTTCTCCTCGTCCCAGGGGCCCCTTAACCTGCTAAGTGATTCTCCCCCCCCCCCCCCCAGCACCCATGCCCCTACCCCTCCTCATCACCCAATCCTCTGGGAAAAGGGACACTTGTTCACTTCTGATCCACTTGTCCCTCTCCTAGGAAATCCCCCAGCCCTCCCCTCCCCCATTTCCCCCTCCCCTTCCCCACTTCCTCTCATCTCCCCCACTTGTGAATTGCTGAGCTACTGGAGAGGAAGAATGAAAGGTACAGTCTTTATTTATTTATTTATTTTGAGTCTTGGCGGGAAATTTGTTCTTAGTGGCGATAGCCTGCTACTGGTTTGTCCTCCACACACGTCGCTGCTCCCCACCCACACTTTTCACCACCCCCAGTCCTACATTTTCCGATTGCGCATGAGCATGTTCCCCTCAAAGTTTGAAGACCGACTGCTCTAGTTCACAATACTGCCACCAGAGGGCTTACAAGACTGTCCTATAGACACCCCTACCCACACTCACTTTTTGCCAACACTGCAACCACTCTTGAACTGGTTGGAAAAAGCTAGAGTGGAAGATGCTGACTTTTCGGGGGAAATATGTTCAACCAAGGAGATGTCGGTGTTTAATAATTGTATTACCTGTGAGCATACAGCAGAGGACTGCGTCCATAGCCTCCTATACAATGAATGGGAGGAGATGATAATGGGAGCACAAAGGAAAACGTTTCTGCAAATAATGATGATGTAGCAGGATGGACTGAGGATGCATTTCACAACTAACAGAGACTACAGCATGTGCTGGAGAGGTTTGTGTTTTTTGAAATGGCAAGCCATTTCACAGTGCAAGGAACAACATTGCCCCATTCCACTAACACAGACTGAATGAGCCAGCGGTGCTCACCTCCGTGTGTGGGGTTCAACTGAGGACGCCTGAAACAGGTTTTGCACCCCGTTCTGATCGTGTGTGTGTGTAAACGTTCACCTTCCTGTGTGCTCTAGTCTACAATACCATTCGAAATCGGCTGGTAACTGTCTTACAGCCATTGGCAGAAGAGTTGCCTCATATTTATAAGTGTATAGTTCCTCAGGACTTGTACACAGATAGATGATAAGACAGGACAAAACAGAAAACTATCACTGAAGTGTAAGAAGAGTAGCCGCCTACCAATCTATAAGTGAAATAGGTGCTAAGGAAATTGTACATACACACACACTCATGCATACATGTTAAGAAGGGATAGGACAGTAAATTATCACTGAAGAGTGGGAAGAGCTGCATTCTATCGGTCTACATATGTATAGCTGCTGAGAAACTTGTACACAGATACATGGTAAGAAGGGATAGGGCAGCAAGCTCTCACTGAAAACACACTACAACAAATGCTCTAATTATGACATCAGAATTGTTGTGGAGAAAAACCACCACTCATAAACAATGCATCATAATGCAACACACACACTGGGAAATTAGGAAAATTATTGTAATAACTCAACTGCCACAAAAACCTACCCCAAAAGATCTCACCAGCAGAGAGTGGTGGCAACTGCACGTGTGTTCACCTCGCTGTGCAGATACAGACCAACCAACCTAGAACCAGTCTTACCTCCACACCTACCTGTCCTCCTCCCTCCTACTTCTCCTCCCATATGTAGGGATACCGTTTTTCCAGGACTGTTCTAGAGATGCATCTGTTGGCAGTGACATACTGTTTCCAGTCTGCACAAATGAGTCATATATGGACAAAAGAGTCAAGGACAGTACACTTCCTGTATTCTGTTAAACGTATTTCTCAAAAAGTCTGGAAGCCTGAAACAACAGCGAAATACTTGACTATTCGTCATGGATGAAGATCTGAATGATCAAGAGCGGCATGATTTCAAACATTCTGAATTTGCCGACACTGTCTGAAATGGTCCTTAGCTAAGTATAATCAGTCAACATTGAAATAATACATCCCATATAGACGAGACACACACAGATCTTTGTACTATTTATCTGAAACTGCGCCAACCCACCCAAACTCCTCACAGCAGGTGGAGAGCAATATCTGCACTTGCTAGCCTCCACTGCTACATATAATCAGTCATCATCCATGTTCATTCTAATTCTTCAGGTAAATTGTCTGAAGGTTGTCTGGTAGAAGTTACAGAAACTCAACTGTACAGAATAACAGCTTTGTGTGGTGTGAATGAGTGTGCTCTTGTATACAGTGAAAGGATGACTCTTGCTGTACATATGGCAGGGGAATTGACAGTGGCGGAATTTTACACAGATCATTTCCTTCTCATGGAGTAATGTGTGTCTGCCTAAAAATAGCGATTACTTTGAGTGCACTAGGGAGCAGCTCGTTCATGAAACAGCCAATGCACCCACTTACTACTCCATATCAATTTGAGTGCAGTAGCATTAACTTACATTCCAAATAATCTATATGATGATGATATCTGTGTCATTATAAGAGGACAAATTACTGATACCTGTAAATATTGAGTACTGTGAGCGCAGTATAATTAATTTAAAACATACATACTGGTGTATCTACTTCTTGTGAAGGATAGTAACCCCCTTGAGATTATTAAACAGTACTTTACGTTTTATCCACAGTCAGATTGTCATCCAACATTACATTACCATGAAAAAAACAGAGTAAAATTCCAAATTATAAAATCCATTATTATTATTTCCAAGTTTATTCATCCCTGTGTATCTCAATTTAATATCCTCTTCTTCAAAAAATTGAAAATCCCAATTACTAATTACTTTCGTATACTACTGGCCATTAAAATTGCTTCACCAAGAAGAAATGCAGATGATAAACAGGAATTCATTGGACAAATATATTGTACTAGAACTGACATGCGATCTCATTTTCACGCAATTTGGGTGCATAGATCCTGAGAAATCAGTATCCAGAACAATCACCTCTGGCTGTAATAACGGCCTTGATACACCTGAGTCAAACAGAGATTGGATGGCATGTTCAGGTACAGCTGCCTACGCAGCTTCAACACAATACCACAGTTCATCAACAGTAGTGACTGGCGTATTGTGACGAGCCAGTTGCTCAGCCACCATTGACCAGACGTTTCCAACTGGTGAGAGATCTGGAGAATGTGCTGGCCAGGGCAGCAGTCGAACGTTCTCTGTATCCAGAAAGGCCTGTACAGGACCTGCAACATGTGGTCGTGCATTATCCTGCTGAAATATAGGGTTTCGCAGGGTTCGAAAGAAGGGTAGAGCCACGGGTCATAACACATCTGAAATGTAACGTTCACTGTTCAAACTGCCGTCAATGCGAACAAGAGGTGACCGAGACGTGTAACCAATGGCACCCCATTCGATCACGCCGGGTGATACGCCAGTATGGTGATGACGATTACACGCTTCCAATGTGCGTTCACCGCGATGTCGCCAAATGCGGATGCGACCATAATGATGCTGTAAACAGAACCTGGATTCATCCGAAAAAATGACGTTTTGCCATTCGTGCACCCAGGTTCGTCGTTGAATACACCATCGCAGGCGCTCCTGTTAAGATGCAGCATCAAGGGTAACCGCAGCAATGGTCTCCGAGCTAATAGTCCATGCTGCTGCAAACGTCGTCGAACTGTTCGCGCAGATGGTTGTTGTCTTGCAAACGTCCACACCGGTTGACTCAGGGATTGAGACGTGGCTGCACGATCCGTTACAGCCAGGTGGATAAGATGCCTGTCATCTCTACTGCTAGTGATACGAGCCCATTGGGATCCAGCACCGCGTTCTGTATTAGCCTCCTGAACCCACTGATTCCATATTCTGCTAACAGTCATTGGATCTCGACCAACGCGAGCAGCAATGTCACGATATGATAAACCGCAATCGCGATAGGCTACAATCCGACCTTTATCAAAGTCGGAAACGTGATGGTACCCATTTCTCCTCCTTACACGAGGCATCACAACAACGTTTCACCAGGCACCGCAGGTCAACTGCTGTTTGTGTATGAGAAATCGGTTGGCAACTTTCCTCATGTGAGCACGTTGTAGGTGTCGCCACCGGCGCCAACCTTGTATGAATGCTCTGAAAAGCTAATCATTTGCATATCAGAGCATCTTCTTCCTGTCAGTTAAATTTCGCATCTGTAGCACATCATCTTCATGGTGTAGCAATTTTAATGGCCAGTAAAATAATTTTAAATTTTTTAAATTCATTATTCATTTCCATGCATATTTTATCTCCATGTCTAGTATGCAAATATTTACAGCCAGTGATTGTATATAAAATATCTGCCTGTAGCTCACTAATCTTTTTTAAACATATTAGTACTGCTAACGTCATTGAGCTACTTCAAATAGGCTTCATTTATATAAAATAAAAATTTATTAATAATTTTAAAAACCATACAGCACTGTATCATAATTTTCTATAACAACACTTTTATCATGCTGAAAGGAGAATTCTTTCTTAACAGCCTTGTCAGTTAAACTTTTTTATTGACATCTCTTGTTATCTGAACATATTGAAACATCTTTTCTTTCTCTTCATTCTTGATTAATCTTACCATAGATTTACCAATCAGTTTTTTGAATATTCTTATAGTTTAAAGCATAGTCTTTTATTTTCATCTTGGTATTTTTATCATTTTTATCATAACAACTTTTAGGCTCTGTCAAAGCCCCAATTTATAGTTTCATTTACTATCTCCTAATTCATCAATTCATTCACCTAACATATAAACTGTCTGCACAGTCAATATATACTATACTGTCTGTATCAAAATATATAACTACTTGTCCTAGCTTATCTTGCATATCGTACTATATAAGCCTTGCATTTGATGTAGTAAATGCTGTTATAAAAATACTTGTAGATCTATTATTCTTCACATAATAAGCCTTGAAATTATACTTCTTCTGGGCCTTATTGTAGGTAATAAAAATTTAGATCTATATTATATAGTCAATTATCAGATTGTATTTCATGAAATCTTTGTAAATCTGTAACATACTCTGTTTTACTCTCATTTTGACATTGTCCAAATTTCCCCATAAGAATTCAGATATATTTTTGCAACAGCTAGTTTTGCGAGGTTTACTTTTATTTTATCAAAATATAAGTCAATAACTGCTTTTTTTCTTTCAAATATTTTATATACATATTATCATTTTCAAAATCATGAGGGCTCTTTCCTAATTTCATTTTCATGAAGTTGTTCACATAATTTTTTTAACAACATTGCTTTTATGTTCAAAATTTCGCACTTCATAGATATGTGAAATTTTATATCATTCTCTATAGCTTTATTATTTCGTCAGTTGTCCAAGGTCCAATAAAACATCTTTCTTCATGATTGTAATTACAGTTTTCTTTATTTTTTTCTTCTGCACATTTTACACATAAATGAAACAACTTTTTTATCCATTTTCATTTGGGTATGTAAAACTGGACAATACAAGTCTTTTGGTGACGATATTTTACATTTTATAAAATCATGCCATTCAATATAATATTCTGGTTTATATATTTTTGTTGAATGGTATACATATAATAATCATAATATTGTACAGTTGGATATAGACTATGTACATCAACGTATTTTATTGTTGTATTAACACCATCTACTTCAGTTCTTAATTTTACTGTCTATCAGTACTATAAAAATCTTCTCCTGGATTCAGTGGTTCAACAATATCAGGTAAATCCTTCAATTTCTTAAAATTTTTTATACACTGCTGAGTCAATCAAGTTACATTCCCACATCTACTAAATTATGTCCTGAGTTTCGTATTTCTGTTTTTCTCATTAATGTTGTTTGATATAAATCATCCACTGATTCTCGATTTTTATTGTTAATCGTTTCAGTATTAAAACATTTCTACAGTTGTGTCAAAAACAACCATCATACTGATAAACGATATTGGTTTCTTTAACAAAACCATCTCCTTTTGCTCCAGCTATAGTTATTTAGCTACCTCTAGAAATTATCTTCTTAATTCTAAACAATCTCTTTCCAATATATCTACATCAGAATTACAACATTCATTACTTTTTCTCTTCATATTAAAACTCTATATCATTTGAGAAACAGTTCTCTATCTTTAGGTTTCATAGAGTCAACAAAGTAATATTCGAAATCAGGAATTGGTCGTATGTAATTTCCATTTTCTCATGTATTGAATAAATGTGCAAAGTAACCTTTCTTCAAATTTTTTGCATCACATTTTTCGTTTCTAATGCTAATTTGAATGTTGTCATTTACGTTTATATGTTGTTTACATTTCATCTCTTCAAATAAATATTGTATTCTGAAGAAAATAATTTATTTGTACTCAAAATAGACTGCAAAAAATTACTTAATCTGAACCAACTTTATCACTCAAATATCAATTATACATACAGATTCGATGCTTCTTTACTCTGTCAAACTTCGATGCAGATACGTTAAATAAAGGATGTGGCCATTATTTGACGGAGTCTGAAATATGTTACGCTTGGGGAGAGCGTGTTGTATGACAAAACACCTTGTATCCTCGCTTTTGTATGACTCATTTCCATTCCTGGGCGATTTTGAGACCTGTCCTACAGGAGGAGTGGCTTCTTTTAGTCCAGATTAAGGGCATGCTCTGTTAACTTGGAGATGGACTCCACGCCATGCTGATGTACAGAAGGTCAGAGGCCAAAAGTTTGGTGAGGGCGAGGGTCATCACCAAGTGGAAGGTTTACGTTAGGTAATGTTTTCAGTTTTTGAGAGTGAATTATTTTTTAAAATTTTTTCTAGAGCGCTAAAAATGCACAATATTTTCAAATAAAATTTTATTCTATTTTGATTAGGGATGACAAAACTTTAAAATTAATTCTGCTGCTTCTCCTTGATGATTTTTAAAATTAACTTACGGTATTCCAGTCAGGAAGAGTTTCCCATCTGTAATATCACAAATTAAAAAATTCGTCGAAGAAACCTCGTTCACGAAACGACCCCCCCCCCTCCTTTTGTGCATTCAACGGACCCACTTACTACTCTAAAGTGTTGCCTGTCTCAGCAGCTCAAATGGTGTAATGTCAGCTCATTCGATTAAAGAAATGTGACTGAATAAACACGTTGTTGCATGAAGTATTACAATCGTGAGTTCTCCAGATGTGATTCTTATGCTTGTAATGACAGACATCACCTCACATGGTTTTCTTACACTTTCAAAACGAATACTGTGACAACAGTGCAAATAGCGGATATAGTTCTAAAATCAATGAAATATGTAGCTAAGTAAGAGTAAACTCACGCACATGATATGAACTTATGCTTGCTACAATGAACATTGATCCAAGAACACTGAACCTTGCGTTGAATATAGTACACAATATACACAACAGTCCTTAAACATACATTCAGCTAGCAAATTCCACTCAACGCAGTGTCAGTAGAAGACTTAATCAATAACGTAGTTCTGAATGGATCAAACAACAACATGATAATCAATATTGAGCGAACATTCCATGAAGGATAGATGGGTTTTTCTTGTAATTGGTACCAGTATTTCCTAGGACGAGAGAAATGTAATCCTCTTATAAGCGAGCAACTATTTAGGAAAAAAGAGACTGCGTTACACCATAATTCATGCTGCCCTTGGTTATACAGGAAGACCAAACATAGTAGTAACATCACACAACTACTGAAAGCAAAACCTTCCACTTTAACACTGCATATGCCTGCACCTATGGACAGGCTAAGCAGCTTAGAACCAGTCTTACCTTCTCTCCTACCACCCCTCCTACCTCCCTCTCCACCCTCCCTCCCCCCCCCCCCCCTAACCATGCAGGTGCTCCGCTTTGGTCGGTTTTGGGTTGGGCATGATATACTGTTTCCCGTCTGCAGCTGGATCCTCCCATAGGTAGTGGTTCCGCTTTCTCAGGCCTGTTCCATCCTCTCGCTGATGGTACACAAAGAGATCCATGTGCTGCCGATACTCGTTGGGGTGACAATGATACACCGTTTCGGGTCTGCAGAACTCAAACGTATTCCTAGGAAATGCTGACCACTGGAACAATAGCGAAATTCTTGACTATTCGTCATGGAATGGCCAACAGAACGTTATGGCCCTTGCCTACGTTTCACAGTGGGAAGAGACAGCACTCGCCAGAGGGGTGGCCATTGTGACTAGGCCGGCGCAGTGACCGGTGGTAGTTGAGCCTGCTGCAGGTGGTCGTTATTCAGTACATTGGCGCTGACCAACCCAATGCCGTTGTCTGCTTCCAGCAGCCTCTCATAGCCTGAGCACTCAAAATTAGTGTCTGTGAAGTCACGTAAATGAACTGCCATGCATGTGGGTATTACATCCATTTCAAGACACAAATATCAGTACAGAAAAGTGGCTTTCGCGCTATCTATTCACATGTAAGAAAGTAAAGAATCATTTTTGCATCTGACAGCAGCCTATAATTCACATTCCTCCCTCCTTGTTATTTCGTAACATTCAATTGAGTGAAACCATGAATTGCTCTATAATACTGTTCTCCCCGATGGATGAGCAAACTGCTGAGGTCGGAGCTTTATAATATCATTTTTGTCGAATTTTTCCCCTATTTTACGTATCCTCCATTAATTTCGCAGTTTTATCACATTTTTCCGTAATTTAAACGCGTTTGATCCAGTTACTTGTGATCAAAACCACTGCCGCCAACAAAACAACTCACGTCAACAAAACATCCCATCGAATCGGTCTCGTGATGCTGTCAGCCAACGACATTGCAGCATGGTTTTCAATTTCTCTACCGTTGCTGAACCACCCCCCTCCACTACTTCGCGAGTGTTGCCTACATCACATGACACAAATACTGTTTGGGAAATAGCCAGCAGCAGAGTGGAGGTGCAAAAACTGCATTCCGTAGCCAAAGCACTTTATAAATTTGACAAGATTTTATTACGATTGCACATCTCTCCCTGAGAGTCTCAAAATTCAAAATGCGAGTCTCTCGCATTCGTAGGATAAAGTCAGAGACTGAAAGATCTCACCAATACCTCTGATGATTACCACCCCAATTAACAAATCATATCCATAGCAGCATTCTGTCTTCTATTTCGAAACTAACTGCACCTTCATTGAACCTATCGGCTAAGGACCTTAGCTAAACTCTAGGTGGTCCCTGTCTATGCATCCTGTAACTCTTCCTCTATGTTTAACCAAACCTACCTACAACATTCTCTCCAATTTAATTTAGAACTGGCCAGGTGTAGAAGAGCAGTATACCCGCTACATTCGACGTCTTGTGAAGGAACAGAGCGAGTTGAGTTCCAAGTAATCAATATGCTTCGATATTTTACTTTCATAAACAGCAGAATACGTGTTCCAAAATCACACAACCGACTGACACTATGGGTATGGACCGGCATTCTCATTCCAATACCGGAACTGCAGTTCTGCGAAGATTGTAGGTACGAGCCTGATATATTGAAGAGTGTTGTTGTGTTATGTCAGATAGTCAAGAAGAAGAAGGAATGTATGGTTTATGCATGACGCAGCTCTACATTAAAGGAGTTTGGAACATTTTATGTAAATTACTTGTTCTATCAATTCTTGAGTATTGTTTTCGTGTTTGGAGTCCATACCAAGAAGGTATTACAAAGAGAGATATTATTGTGGAACAGAAACACACACCCCTAGGGCTACACGGTTCTGCACTTAAATGTACTATAATGTTGAAGCAGCCCTCAGCTATATGCTTACTGTTAATACACTTACTATACTCCTCTCTATCCAACACCAACATCTCGTCAATAGAACACATTTCTCATGGAAAAATAAAGACATTACATTCCACTCCAGCCCTTTTCCCACCAATTCACAAGCGGGAAGTGGGGTGGCGGAAAGTGGGGGTGGTTGGGGGTGACTGTAGCACCCTCTGGTGGCAGTATGTGGACTAGAGCAGTCAAACTTCGAGGTGAACATACAGACACAGAAAATGGGTGGGGGCAGTGGAGTAGATGTGGAGGACAATCCAGCAGCAACCTTACGCCACCAAGAACACATTTCCTCCCAAAACTCAAAATAATTAAGTAAATAAAGACTGTACCTTATGTCCTTCTCCAGCAACTCAGCAGGACGGAGTCTTGTTGCCGCCAATTTAGAAGTGGGGGAGGGGGAAACCGGGGGAGGGAAGGGCTGGGGGATTTATCAGGAGGGGGACAAGTGGCTCAGAACTGAACAAGTGTCTGTGTTGAAATACCCTCATTATATATTTCACGATTATTTTATGCATACATGAGAGCGTAATACTGAATAGATGTATTCATCACATGCTGAGAACTATGTACTGAGTACACTGAAAGAGAGAACAACAAATTGACATGACAATTGGTTCAGTAACGTTTGGTTGTTTCGTAGCCCGTATTGAAAAGAAGGTTGGTATAGATTCTTACCGTGCTGTTTAGGTATTCATCGTAGTCCATAGTACCACAATAGTCGCTGGATTTGTTGATAGACTTCACTCTCAAGAAGTAAGTGTCCGGCAAGTGTCCTTCTGTAACAAACAGGAAAAGAGCAAAATAAGTATAAAGTCTAGTAACACTGTATGATTGCAAGAGGAAGTCATAAAGATTCAATTATTGCCATGTAAAAGTTACGCGATTTTTTTTTCAACTAGTACAGACTGAAATGCTCGCGTCACGATACCGAAGCACGCCTGTGGAGGACCCAGAAAAATATCCTGCAGTCAGCTGATAACATGGATTCTCATCCAGTAGGAATTCTTCTGCTGCATTTGGAGGGGCACAGAGTTGCAACAATCTGAAGCGTACGGCAACACAGTGGCTGGGTGGCGTAGACGCTTCCACAATCGTCAAACGAGTGCGAATAACGAAGAATTAAGTGGTAGACCAATTCCCTGTGGAGAACCTCGAATCACAAGAGGAGGCCCAAATGCTGGAAGACCGACGTATCACATTCGATATGACATTGGAAAAAGTGAAAATAAGTCGTGGATCAACCTTCTTCTAAGGCATTTTAAACACGACAAAACCCACCGTCAGCCGCGTTCTGCAACTGCTCACACACATTTAAAATGTAGCTGAAAAGAGTCGACAACTGAAATGCTGTATAATTTTAGGTAACATGGTTTGGCCCTTTAACAGCGAGCTATTATAAATTATCAATTAATTAGACAATTAAGAATCTGATAATCATTTATTTAAACATGGTAACCGGTTTCGACCTTTATGTTGGCCATTTTCAGATCTAACGCACTGTAAAAGTATATAGAGTGCCACATTAATTAGGGAAGTCAGAAAAAAACCTGTTGTGCGAAAAAAGAAAGACCAAGAGTTAGAATAAGTAGCATTCACCCATACGGCTGCTGCCGGTGATGTACAGAACAATTGTTTGAAATCACGGTCGCTTAGTGATGCTGATGACTAATTCGTCACCCGTGAAACGGAATAGAACACCCCCCTATATCTCATGACGTCAGCTGCAGCTAATGAAAATCACTTACATAAGATTCCCATTGGGTGAGGACGTCTTGACAATATCTCTATGGAAATAGCGTCCCTGAGAGTACCTACCATTGCTACCAGGTGTCGTTCGGTTACAGCTGGCGCTTTGAATTTGAAATTTTTTTAGCTTATACGATTATTATCAACGAACTGATATGTTACTGTAAACTACAGTGCAGTTCAGTTTCATGCTTCTCATACCACGATTGTCACTGTCCTGGTTGTGTGAACGGGTGCATTATCGTCCTGGAGTATGGCATCATTGTTGAGGAACACATTTGAAACGTGGGGTGCACCTGATCACCTGAAATGTTCACATAATCGTTGGCTGCAACACAGCCACTGACATTAATGGTGGGCCCAGCAGAATACCATGATATGGCTGCCCACACCACCACACTTCTACCTCCATGCTTAACCGCTGGAATCAAGCAATAAGGATTGTAGACTTCCTCTGTTGTTCATCCAGCCCTATGTTGGAAGTAACGAAAACGTTGAGCATATGAGCCGTTTCCATTGCTCAGCAGTCAGGATTTATCCTCCTGACACCATGTTTTATGCTTCTTTGCGCTGGTTGTCGTCACTAATGGTTTCGGTATAGCAGCTCGTCCATGAATATTGGCTTTATGGAGTTCTCGGTGGACAATGTCGACAGACAAGGAGTCTCGAAAATAGCTATTGAGCGCTGTAGTCACTTTAGCCACCGTAGTTTTATATTGTTTTGACGCAGTTCGTGTTAGCGTACGAAGATCTTTGTCATTTAGCTTTGATTTGCTTCCAATATTACGATTACTCTATGATACCTTTCCGTGTTTTGTGTAGCCTGTCATGATGAAACAGTTGCCCTGGAAACATTCAATAAGTTGGCTGGCTCCAGCTAATCGGGCCCCCACAGTCTGCCCTCTTTGGAATTCTGTTGGGTCTTTTGCTGCACGTCGACCTCGGACTTTGAAAGCAAATAAGAAGTGTGTACGACCCGTGGTCTAGGGGTAGCGTCTTTGATTCATAATCAAAAACGTCTTCGGTCCCGGGTTCGATACCCGCCACTGCCTAAATCTTGATAAATAATCAGCATTGGCGGCCGAAGACTTCCGGCATAAGAAGTCAGCCTCATTCTGCCAACGGCCTTGTCAAAGAGGGCGGAGGAGCGGATAGAGATTCAGGGCACTCTCTTGTCCTAGGGGTGGGAAATTGCCCCTAAAGACGGAAGAATCAGCAATGATCAACGACATGAGGATGCAGAAGGCAATGGAAACCACTGCATTAAAGATACGTAACGTGTATCCACATGCCATGTGGCCTGTAATTGAAGAAGTGTCATGATGATCTCTCCATTGGCAAAAGATTCCGGAATAGTCCCCCATTCGGATCTCCGGGAGGGGACTGCCAAGGGGGAGGTTACCATGAGAAAAAGATTGAATAAACAATGAAAGGATAACGTTCTACGGGTCGGGGCGTGGAATGTCAGAAGCTTGAACGTGGTAGGGAAACTAGAAAATCTGAAAAGGGAAATGCAAAGGCTCAATCTAGATATAGTAGGGGTCAGTGAAGTGAAGTGGAAAGAAGACAAGGATTTCTGGTCAGATGGGTATCGGGTAATATCAACAGCAGCAGAAAATGGTATAGCAGGTGTAGGATTCGTTATGAATCGGAAGGTAGGGCAGAGGGTGTGTTACTGTGAACAGTTCAGTGACTGGGTTGTTCTAATCAGAATCGACAGCAGACCAAAACCGACAACGATAGTTCAGGTATACATGCCGACGTCGCAAACTGAAGATGAACAGATAGAGAAAGTGTATGAGGATATTGAAAGGGTAATGCAGTATGTAAAGGGGGACGAAAATCTAATACTCATGGGCGACTGGAATGCAGTTGTAGGGGAAGAAGTAGAAGAAAAGGTTACAGGAGAATATGGGCTTGGGACAAGGAATGAAAGAGGAGAAAGACTAATTGAGTTCTGTAACAAGTTTCAGCTAGTAATAGCGAATACCCTGTTCAAGAATCACAAGAGGAGGAGGTATACTTGGAAAAGGCCTGGAGATACGGGAAGATTTCAATTAGATTACATCATGGTCAGACAGAGATTCCGAAATCAGATACTGGATTGTAAGGCGTACCCAGGAGCAGATATAGACTCAGATCACAATATAGTAGTGATGAAGAGTAGGCTGAAGCTCAAGACATTAGCCAGGAAGAATCAATACGCAAAGAAGCGGGATACGGAAGTACTAAGTAATGACGAGATACGTTTGAAGTTCTCTAGCGCTATAGATACAGCAATAAGGAATAGCGCAGTAGGCAGTACAGTTGAAGAGGAATGGACATCTCTAAAAAGGGCCATCACAGAAGTTGGGAAGAAAAACATAGGTACAAAGAAGGTAGCTGCGAAGAAACCATGGGTAACAGAAGAAATACTTCAGTTGATTGATGAAAGGAGGAAGTACAAACACGTTCCGGGAAAATCAGGAATACAGAAATACAAGTCGTTGAGGAATGAAATAAATAGGAAGTGCAGGGAAGCTAAGACGAAATGGCTGCAGGAAAAATGTGAAGACATCGAAAAAGATATGATTGTCGGAAGGACAGACTCAGCATACAGGAAAGTCAAAACAACCTTTGGTGACATTAAAAGCAACGGTGGTAAAATTAAGAGTGCAACGGGAATTACACTGTTCAATGCAGAAGAGAGAGCAGATAGGTGGAAAGAATACACTGAAAGCCTCTGAGGGTGAAGATTTGTCCGATGTGATAGAAGAAGAAACAGGAGTCGATTTAGAAGAGATAGGGGAACCAGTATTAGAATCGGAATTTAAAAGAGCTTTGGAGGACTTACGGTCAAATAAGGCACAAGGGATAGATAACATTCCATCAGAATTTCTAAAATCATTGGGGGAAGTGGCAACAAAACGACTATTCACGTTGGTGTGTAGAATATATGAGTCTGTCGACATACCATCTGACTTTCGGAAAAGCATCATCCACACAATTCCGAAGACGGCAAGAGCTGACAAGTGCGAGAATTATCGCACAATCTGCTTAACAGCTCATGCATCGAAACTGCTTACAAGAATAATATACAGAAGAATGGAAAAGAAAATTGAGAATGCGCTAGGTGACGATCAGTTTGGCTTTAGGAAAAGTAAAGGGACGAGAGAGGCAATTCTGACGTTACGGCTAATAATGGAAGCAAGGCTAAAGAAAAATCAAGACACTTTCATAGGATTTGTCGACCTGGAAAAAGCGTTCGACAATATCAAATGGTGCAAGCTGTTCGTGATTCTGAAAAATGTAGGGGTAAGCTATAGGGAGAGACGGGTCATATACAATTTGTACAACAACCAAGAGGGAATAATAAGAGTGGACGATCAAGCACGAAGTGCTCGTATTAAGAAGGGTGTAAGACAAGGCTGTAACCTTTCGCCTCTACTCTTCAATCTGTACATCGAGGAAGCAATGATGGAAATCAAAGAAAGGTTCAGGAGTGGAATTAAAATACAAGGTGAAAGGATATCAATGATACGATTCGCTGATGACATTGCTATCCTGAGTGAAAGTGAAGAAGAATTAAATGATCTGCTGAACGGAATGAACAGTCTAATTAGTACACAGTATGGTTTGAGAGTAAATCGGAGAAAGACGAAGGTAATGAGAAGTAGTAGAAATGAGAACACCGAGAAACTTAACATTAGGATTGATGGTCATGAAGTCAATGAAGTTAAGGAATTCTGTTACCTAGGCAGTAAAATAACCACTGACGGACGGAGCAAGGAGGACATCAAAAGCAGACTCGCTATGACAAAAAAAGGCATTTCTGGCCAAGAGAAGTCTACTAGTATCAAAAACCGGCCTTAATTTGAGGAAGAAATGTTACACGCTTTAAATGATAAAATATAGCCAGTTGGTATTTTTTTTTTTTTTTGGTCTTTCTAAGGCATTTGATTTTATGAATCATATTACACTCTTAGAAAGACGTAAGTTTTATGGAATAGGTGGCTTTCCACACAATTAGTTTGAATCATACTTAACAAACGGAATTCAAACAGTTGTGCTGAACAAATCAAGGGTAGAAAATTTTATTGACTGGGAGAGATCACAAAAGGAGTCTCACAGGATTCGATTTTGATTCCACTCCTACTCCTCATGCATGTGAACGACCTCCCACTTTTAACAAGCAGAATTGGTACTAGTACTATTACTAGCGTTCTAATAAATCCCACCAGAGAGAAAGTCACAGAAGAGATAGTAAATGAAGTTCTTTAAAGAGTTATGAAGGATTTCTCTCAAATCGGACTTACCATAAATTTTGAGAAAACACGCTATATTCAGTTCTGTGCAACAAGTAGTCATACCAATAATTGATGGAAAGTATGAACGGCAGTCAGTAAATAGGTGTACGTACTTATGGAAAATTTGAATTGGAAGAAGCATATTATTGAGCTTCTCAAGAATTAAGTTCACCTACTTTTGATCTTCGTATAATTGCTCCCCTTGGAGGTAAAAGACTCAACATCCTCACATATTTTGCATATTTCCACTCAGTGACGTCTTGTGGAATAATATCCTGGCGTAATTCACCGATTAGAAAGTACTGATTTCACAAAAGCGAGCAACAAAATACACTACTGGCCATTAAAATTGTTACTCCAAGAAGAAATGCAGATGATAAACGGGTATTCATTGGACAAATATATTATACTAGAACTGCCATTTGATTAGATTTTCACGCAATTTGGGTGCATAGATCCTGAGAAATCAGTACCCAGAACCACCACCTCTGGCAGTAATAACGGCCTCGATACGCCTGGGCATTGAGTCAAACAGAGCTTGGATGGCGTGTACAGGTACAGCTGCCCATGCAGCTTCAACACCATACCACAGTTCATCATGAGTAGTGACTGGCGTATTGTGACGAGCCAGTTGCTCGGCCACCATTGACCAGAAGTTTTCAATTGGTGAGAGAACTGGAGAATGTGCTGGCCAGGGCAGCAGTCAAACATTTTCTGTATCCAGAAAGGCCCGTACAGAAACTGCAACATGCTTGTCGTGCATTATCTTGCTGAAATGATGCGACCATCATGATGCTGTAAACAGAACCTGGATTCATCCGAAAAAATGACGTTTTGCCATTCATGCACCCAGGTTCGTCGTTGAGTACACCATCGCAGGCGCTCCTGTCTGTGATGCAGCGTCAACGGTAACCGCAGCCATGGTCTCCGAGCTGATAGTACATGCTACTGCAAACGTTGTCGAACTGTTCGTGCAGATGGTTGTTGTCTTGCAAACGTCCCCATCTGTGGACTCAGGGATCGAGACGCGGCTGCACGATCCGTTACAGCCATGAGGATAAGATGCCTGTCATCTCTACTGCTAGTGATACGAGGCTGTTGGGATCCAGTACGGCGTTCCGTATTACCCTCCCGAACCCACCGATTCCATATTCTGCTAACAGTCATTGGGTCTCGACCAACGCGAGCAGCAATGTCGCGATACGAAAAACCGCAATCGCGATAGGCTACAATCCGACCTTTATCAAAGTCGGAAACGTGATGGTACGCATTTCTCCTCCTTACACGAGGCATCACAACAACGCTTTACCAGGCAACCCCGGTAAAATTGCTGTTTGTGTATGAGAAATCGGTTGGAAACTTCCCTCATGTCAGCACATTGTAGGTGTCACCACCGGCGCTAACCTTGTGTGAACGCTCTGAAAAGCTAATAATTTGCATATCACAGCATCTTCTTCTTGTCGGTTAAATTTCGCGTCTCTAGCAAGTCATCTTCGTGGTGTAGCAATTTTAATGGCCAGTAGTGTATGTGGTGTCCACCCATGATCACCATGTAGGTACCACTGCAAGGGGTTAGGCATTTTAAGTGCACTGTCGCAATACACATATTCGCCAATGAAATTCGTCATAAATAATCCATCACAGTTTGAGAGGAAGATTAATGTCCATACCTACAACGGTAGAGGATAAAATGGTCTTTATTATTCATTATTAAATCTGTCAGTGAATCAGAGAGGAGTTCAGTATGCAGCAATAAAAATTTTCCATCATTTGTCCCGTAACATAAAATGACTGACAAGTAGCAAAGTAAGTTTCAAGTCTAACATAAAATCATTTCTCTAGGACAACTTCTCTTCCATGAATGAATTTCTGCTTAAAAATAGGTCGGCTGTAAACTGAAAAAACTTTTAAAGTGTGGCTGCATGATTGCATGAGTAGGGCTAAAATTTAATGCGGTCATTAACGCTACATCTACATCTGCATCTACATACATACTCCGCAAGCCACCATACGGTGCGTGGCGGAGGGTGCCTCGTACCACAACTAGCGTCTTCTCTCCCTGTTCCACTCCCAAACAGAACGAGGGAAAAATGACTGCATATATGCCTCTGTACGAGCCATAATGTATCTTATCTTTGTGGCCTTTTCGCGAAATGTAAGTTGGCGGCGGTAAAATTGTACTGCAGTCAGCCTCAGATGCTGGTTATCTAAATTTTCTCAGTAGCGATTCACGAGAAGAACGCCTCCTTCCTCCAGAGACTCCCACCCGAGTTCCTAAAGCATTTCCGTAACACTCGCGTGATGAACAAACCTACTAGTAACAAATCTAGCAGCCCGCCTCTGAATTGCTTCTATGTCCTCCCTCAATCCGACCTTATAGGGATCCCAAATGCTCGAGCAGTATTCAAGAATAGGTCGTATTAGTGTTTTATAAGCGGTCTCCTTTACAGATGAACCACATCTTCCCAAAATTCTACCAATGAACCGAAGACGACTATCTGCCTTCCCCACAACTGCCATTACACGCTTGTCCCACTTCATATCGCTCTCCAATGTTACGCCCAAATATTTAATCGACGTGATGGTGTCAAGCGCTGCACTACTAATGGAGTATTAAGACATTAAAGGATTCTTTTTCCTATTCATCTGCAGTAATTTACATTTATCTATATTTAGAGTTAGCTGCCATTCTTTACACCAATCACAAATCCTGTCCAAGTCATCTTGTATCCTCCTACAGTCACTCAACGACGACACCTTCCCGTACACCACAGCATCATCAGCAAACAGCCGCACACTGCTGTCCACTCTATCCAAAAGATCATTTATGTAGATAGAAAACAACAGCGGACAGCGGACCTACCACACTTCCCTGGGGCACTCAAGACGATACCCTCACCTCCGATGAACACCCACCATCGAGGACAACGTACTGGGTTCTATTACTTAAGAAGTCTTCGAGCCACTCACATACTTGGGAACTAATCCCATATGCTCGTACCTTAGTTAGGAGTCTGCAGTGGGGCACCGAGTCAAACGCTTTCCGGAAGTCAAGGAATATGGCATCCGTCTGATACCCTTCATCCATGATTCGCAAGATATCATGTGAAAAAAGGGCGAGTTGCGTTTCGCAGGATCGATGCTTTCTAAAGCCGTGCTGATGCATGGGCAGTAACTTCTTTGTCTCAAGGAAATTCATTATATTCGAACTGAGAATATGTTCGAGAATCCTGCAACAAACCGATGTTAAGGATATTGGTCTGTAATTTTGAGGATCCGTCCTTCTACCCTTCTTATATACATGCGTCACCTGCGCATTTTTCCAGTCGCTCGGGAACACTAATCGTACGTACATATCCTCTCAACTGACTCGTTCTACACCATTTCAATGAAATAATCGTTCATATGATCTATGGAACACGTAACCAACTAACTCAGACACATACTGTGATTTTTTAAGCTATCAAATTTTGCCCCACCCAGATATTTTCCTAGCACGGCACCCTCGTATAAAGAAACAGTTGTGTGCCGGGCATTTACAGTATGACGACGAGATAATTTTCGAGTTGAAACGTTTTCAACAGACAAAAACGCAGACTTTCACAAGCAAGGCTTCTGGTAAGTCATCCATCGTTGAGAAATATGTGTCACTTAGAAGAGTAAAAATGTGGAGGACGAAGATTCTCCGTGTTTGACGGCCGCGGTTTTCAGGGTGCCTAATAAAACTTTATTATTGGTCTTTGAATTTTTATTTTAATCTGCACATATTGTCCATTCAAGTTATATGATCATTTCCAGGTTGTACTCTTGTCAATAAAAAATGTTTAGCGACCGGAGAAAATTTTTCGACCAGACAAGTGCGTGACAAAACAAATGTCACAGGTTATATTAGTTCTCGTTCTCGCTACGGAGATCCTGCAGTAACGAAGATTTTGTTGTTGTGGCCTTCAGACCAGAGACTGGTTTGATGCAGCTCTCCATACTACTCTATCCTGTGCAAGCTTCTTCATCTCATAGTACCTACTGCAGCCTACATCCTTCTGAATCTGTTTAGTGTATTCATCTCTTGGTCTCCCTCTACGATTTTTACCCTCCACGCTGCCCTCCAATACTAAATTGGTGATCCCTTGATGCCTTCTACTCAAGTTGTGCCACAAACTCCTCCCCAATTCTATTCAATACCTCCTCATTAGTTATGTGATCTACCCACCTAATCTTCAGCATTCTTCTGTAACGAAGATACAGCTTCTTAGTTCTGTACTCTAGTCAGTACCATACAGCAGTGATTGATGCCTGTGGAATATTTGACTCAGAACATTATAATACTGCTTCGTGAGGTCTGGGAACGTGAAGAGAGCTCAAACGTAAAGTAGTGCAGTAGACGAGATACGTATGGAAAGGTTGCTCTGAAATCAAGGTTTACGTGTCGAATTCCAGTCTGGCACACAGTTTTAAACTGTCAGAAGTTTCAGAACAGCGCACATTTCGTCACAAACTGAAAAATTAATTCTTAAAACGGTGGTCGATGTAAATATTACAGAGGACTACGCAAAGTCACATCTATTAGTTGCCCGCAGGAAAATCTTGATTCCAACAATCTGCAACTGACGAGATGATCCAAATCAAATGTGCCTTTCTCGAAGCCTCGAAACTGTATTCTTCTATTTTTTGCGTCACAAATAGTTTTATGAGTCAGTATAGTGTATGCCGAGCAAGGTTTTGATGGATGGGTAAGATATCTGGAAACATGCTGACCAATGCAACAGCCGAACACCCTCCGTGTCTACAGCGAGGTAGTTCAGTGTGTGTGTGTGTGTTGGGGCTTATGGGCGCTCAACATCGAGGTCATCAGCGCCCTGACACACATTAAAAGGAACGAATGTGGACAGACCTAATAAAACTGAAGCACACACTCAAAGAAAGAAGGAAAATGCTACATAAGAAAGTAAAACCTAAGGAAAGGGAAAACATAGCAACAAGAATGCCACAGGAAATTGTCACTGGCTGGCCACTTACATAAAATATGGGCGAGCTTGTCACACAGTGAGCAAATTAAAATCCTCTCCCTAAAATCTTTGTAAAAACATTTGACATGGCACAGAACTTTAAAACTTTAACCACATTCGTCCGAGTGTTGCCTAAAAGAGATGGCAGGTCCGCTGGCGTGTCAGCTGCGGCCCGCTGGTCAGAAAATAAAACGCAATCCAATAAAACGTGGCGCACAGTGACCTACCTGGACGCCACAAGCACCACACATTGGAGGGTTCTCTCGCCGGAGCAGGAAACCATGCGTCATAGGGCTGTGGCCTATTCGAAGCCGAGTGAGGAGAACCTCGTCCCGTCGATGGGGCTGAAAGGAAGTACACCACACACGCGTTGTGGGCTTGACTATACGGAGCTTATTGTCAGTCACTTCCAGGCACTCATCCTCCCACCGAAGCATGACTCGTAAGCTCAACAGCGAGGTGAGTGCGTGCAGGGGAATAGCACACTGAGATACTTGTGGATCGAGACACGCCTCCTTGGCTGCGAGATCTGCCCTTTCATTCCCAGCAATGCCGACATGCCCCAGAACCCAGCAGAAAGCCACCACCTTCCCCAGTCGCTGTAGTCGGAGGAGGGCATCCTAGACGCTCTGGACTATTTTGTCTGCCGGATACAAACGTTGCAATGAGTGAAGGGCACTGAGTGAATCGGAACAGACAAGAAATTTAGGAGAGGAAGAGCGTCTCATCTGCTCCAGTGCCCGCAAGATCGCAGACAATTCTGCATCAAAGACAGTAAAAGTCTGAGGCAGTCGGACCTTGAGGACACGATCCGGAGAAACAACTGAGCAACCAACAGAATCCCCTTGTTTCGACCCATCCGTAAAAACAGCTACATAGTCGTGGTGCTCAGATAAAATGGCAGAAAATGCTGCATTAAAAACGGTGGCAGGAGTCGGGACTGGTCCGATAAGCACCCGTGGCCAGTCGAATCCCAGCATGGTGGACAGTGTCAAGGATCTGCAAATAAGACGGCCTTGCTGTGCACCCATATTCCAGCCGTGAACGCACAAAAGCTCGATAAAACTGAAGGAGACGCGTCCTGTCCGCTCCCCAAGACGTGTGGCTGAGGCACTTGAGGATGTTCAGTGCCTTCAGGGTTCTCGATTTCAAGTCACGTAGGTTTGGCAGCCATGACAACCTGGAGTCAAAATTTAGGCCCAGAAACCGCACTGTGTCTCTAAAATGTAGGACAGTATCCCCCATATGCAAGGCAGGCAAAGCAAAAAGACGACGAGAACGATTAAAATGAACACACACACTTATCGGCAGAAAACCGAAAACCCGTCTTTGCAGCCCACTCCTCTAACCGCCGCACTGTTAGCTGCAACTGACGGCTCACGGTTGCAACACTGGAGGAGGAACAGAAAACAGCAAAGTCGTCCACAAACAAGGAGCACTGTACTGGACTCCTCACTGTAGACGTTAAGCTGTTGATGGCTATGGCAAAGAGGGTAACGCTTAAAACACTGCCCTGGGGGACACCGTTCTCTTGCTCAAAGCGATCAGACAGTGTGTTACCAACGCGGGTCCGAAAAAACCTCTGAGACAGGAAAGACCGAATGAAAATGGGGAGGCGGCCACGAAAGCCCCATTGATTAAGTTGTGCAAGAATACAGAGTCTCCAAGTAGTATCATATGCCTAACTGATATCAAAGAAGATACCGATACAGTGATGCTGATGGAATAAAGCCTGCTGAATAGCCGCCTCTAGGAGGGTCAGGTTGTCGACCGTGGACCGAAATTTTCGGAATCCACACTGAAAGCGGCTAAAGAGCTGTCTGGTCTCTAACAGCCAGACCAGACGACGGTTAACCATTCATTCCAGGGTCTTTCCGTCACAGCTTGTCAAGGCGATACTACGATAACTACTGTGACATGTGCGGTCCTTTCCTGGTTTGAGGAGAGGGTTGACGATTGCCTCCCTCCACGAGGTGGGGAACACTCCTGTCTGCCATATGAGATTAAAACATTCGAGGAGGATTTCCTTTGACGCCGCTGGCAGATGTCGAAGCATGGAGTACCGGATACGGTCGTAACGTGGTGCAGTGTCAGAAGTCTCAGTAAGTGCCGATTCAAGTTCCCACATGGAGAAAAGGAAGTTGTAGGCCTCAGAACTGTTCGACCGAAAGTCCAAGTTCGCTCTTTCGACAGTCGCACGGTAGCGACTAAAGGCTGGATCCTGGGTTGCAGTGGCAGTACTTTGTGCAAAATGCTCTGCCAGCGTCTGAGCAATGGCTCTGCGTGTCGTTTGGAGGCATGCCTGGTTCAGGACTGCAGCTATTGGTAAACGGCTGCGTTTACCGGAAATCCTCCGGATGGCTTCCCATACTTCTGTGGAACAAGTGGAACGGTTGATGGAGTCCAGGAACTCCTGCCATGATCTTTTCTTGCTCTCTTTAATGACACGGCGTGCCCTGGCTCTCGCGATTCGAAAGGCGGTAAGATTGACCGCTGTTGGGCGGCATTTAAATCGGCGAAGAGCCGCACGCCTGTCCCGGATGGCTGAACGGCACTCTTCTGTCCACCAAGGCACAAGGCGCCGCTTAAGAGGGCCAGAGGACTGTGGTATGGAGAGGTCAGCAGCATGATGGATCACAAGTGTGTTGTGATCCACCCATTCCTGTACGCTGTTGTGGCGTTCAAAGACAGCCAACCGAGTGAACAGTGGCCAGTTAGCCCTGCCAATCATCCACGATGGCGGCCTCTGCTCCAGCAATACACCATCCAGGAGATGAATGCGGATGGGGAAGTGATAGCTGGAATGAAGGTCGTCAATGACCTCCCAGTGAACAGAGTCGGTGAGTGTTGGAGAGCAGAAAGGTTGGTCAATGGCTGAGAATGACCCAGTAGCAGTAGGGAAATGAGTCGGAGTACCTGTGCTGAGGATGCACAACACTTGAGATGTTAGGAGGCTCTCCAAAATTCGACCTCGAGTGCAAAGAGAAGTGGAGCCCCACAGGACATGATGGGCATTGAAGTCTCCCAGGAGGAGAAATGGGCGGGGAGTTGGTCGATAAGATCTGTGAGAGCGTCTAAGGTCATTGCATCCAGAGGGGGTAAATAAAGGGAGCAAACGGTAAGCCTCCGACGTGAATGAATTTCAACTTCAACTGCTTGCAGGTCAGTATCCAGGGGGAGAGCACAGGAGTGGTGGTCATTATTGACAAACACGGCGACTCCGTCTTTGGCCCTTTCTCCAATCACGTCATCTTTGCGATATAACGTATAGATCCTTAGTACAGGAGCATCAGATGGTTTCTAAATGCGTTTCCTGTAAACACAAGCACGGGGAGCGTTGCCGTGCTAGGAGGTTCAGTTCCTCCACATGTGCCCGGAATCCATTCATGTTCCACTGTATAATGGGAGCCATCTATCAGTGTGTGAGTAACTTCATTCTCACTTTCTGTCGGGGAGAAGAGCCCACAACAGGTGGAGGCTCAGTTTTGGGGCGAAATGATTGTCTCAGTGTGACATCAACCTCCATCGCCTCTGAAGAGGAGTCGAGAGAGACGTCAGAGAGAATGACATCAACATCAGCAGACTGTATAACTTCAGTCTCCTTTAGTGGGCGAGTCTTTACCTTTGGCTTTGGCTTAGATTTTCTGGCCTGAGGTGGCATTGGAGCCAAAACCTCAGAAACAGTAGGGGGTGTAGCAGCGCTGGGCAGTACACAAGACTGGACCCGGGAAGGGGCAGGAAGGTCCATGATGTCAGCTTCCACGGCCTGGTCAGAAGGCCGGGGGGGGGGGGGGGGAGCAGCAGGCTTCACAGGAACAGCAGCAGCACACGTACATTGACAAACGCAGGTGCTAGTGCTGACAGTAGCAACCTCCGTTTGTGTAGCGGCATCGGTTTTCAAGACTGGCTGTTTCAGAACGGAAGAAAAGGAAGCAGCGAACGTGGGCGGCTGCATGGACTTGTAAATTTTCTTTGCCTCCCCATACGGGATGCGTTTGATGGTTTTAAGTTCCTGGATCTTCCGTTCCTCAAGGAAAACTCTACATTCCCTACTCCAAACCGGGTGATCCCCAGAGCAGTTGACACACTTGGGAGGAGAGGAGCAGCCAACTCCCTCATGGGCGGCTTTACCACATTGCCCGCAAGTGGCTTCCCCTTTACAGCCGAGAGTAGTTTGTCCAAAGTGTTGGCATTCAAAACACCGCATGGGGTTGGGGTAATAAGGCCGTACACTGAGACGGAGGAAACCTGCCTTCACATGCTCTGGCAATTTGGTGCAGTTAAACGTAAGGATAAATGAGTCATACTTCATGAGAGCACCATCCACCCGTTTCATAACGTGTTGCACGTCGACAATTCCTTCCCGGAACCATTCAGCCTTCAGTTCGTCTTGAGGAATGTCAACGAGATCTCTGCAGGTCACAACACCCTTGCTGTAGTTCAAGGTGTTGTGAAATTCAGTCTCTATCGCAAACTCCCCAAGAAATTGTGCCTTCTGAAGGTTCTGGACTTGCTGGAAGCTAGATGTTTCAACCAACAAGGTGCCATTTCGCAAGCGCTTTACAGATTTTAATGTGCCAGCAATACCTTCTAAGCCCTTCTGTATATAAAATGGTGAAACTTTTTTGAAACTCCCATCTTTTCTTTTAATTATAAGAAACACATTCTGCGAAGCAGCATGCGTTCTGTTACTACTACCTGAATCAGGAGGACTGGCTACACGAGACCTCTTGTTAGATTGGGTGTTAAAACCTACCAGCGGCCCACCCTTTCCGCTGGGAGGAGAAGAAGAAAAGTTCAAGGGTTCCATCTCGGTCCCACGAGCAGCTAGGGAACTAGGAACCCACCTAGACAGACCCTCGCACGCGTAGGTAAGCCTTATACAACTGAGGTTCGGCAGGTTCCCCAGAGGTTGCCCGCTAACGACTGTTCCACCTCAACAGCCATGTATCTCATCAGCGCGCAGCACACCTTGAGATTGAGGGGTTGTTTATAGAGGTTTATTCCATCCTCGCGATCCAGGCGGTCAAGCCAAGATCCCCGTTCCCTGAGACACACAACATTCCACCGCCGCGCTGCACGGTGGTCGCTGAAGTATGCTCAGAGCTTACGGTAACGGGGGACTGGCGGCGCTTACCAGTTCACAGCTCAGGAACCCCGGGGTCGCCAAGCCCGTACCCAGCAAATGAATGCTGAGCCCCTGGGGGCAGGCAGTTCAGGACCGCGTGGGCAACTTGCTGTCCGACATAGTGCAGCAACTCCACTTGGCGTGGACTAACGAGTTGGAAGACCCCAGTAGAAATATTGCGCCATGCTGCCTCTACAGCCATTCACAACTGCGAAAGTATTGCCGGTGCAGGAATCTGTGCACCAAATGACCTCTCGATTATACCCCATAAATGTTGGATGGGACTCATGTCGGGCAGTCATTGTGTCAAAATCATTCGCTAGAATTTTCTAGAATGTTCTTCAAACCAATCGCTAACAATTGTGACCTGTTGGCATGACGTATTTTTATCCATAACAATGAAGTCCTTGAGTGACTCCACTTCGTCTCCAAGTAGCCGAACATAATCGTTTCCAGACAATGGTTGAATCAGAGGGATCAAACGGCCCAGTCAATTCCATGTAAACACAGCCCACACCATTATGGAGCCACCACCCGCTTGCTCAGTACCTTGTTGACAACTTGGGTCCATGGCTTCGTGGGGTCTGCGCCACACTCAACCCTACTATCAGCCCTTATCAACTGAAACCGGGACTCATCTTACCTGGCCATGTTGTCCAGTCCTCTAGGGTCCAACGAACATGATCACGAGCCAAAGAGAGACGCTGCAGGCGATTCGTGCTGTTAGCAAAGGCACTGGCGCCAATCGTCTGCTCCCGTAGTCCGTTAACACCAAATTTCGACACAATGGCCTATGGGATACGTTCATTGTACGTCCCTAGTTGATGTATGTGTTTATTTCACGCAGTGCAGCTTGTTTGTTAGACAATATGCAAAAGCGATGCTCTCGGTCTTTATGTGAGGCCGCCGACCACTGCGTTTGTCTGCGGCGAGAGGTAAGGCCTGAAGTTTGGTATTCTCGGCACACTCTTGACACTGTAGATCTCGAAATATTGAATTCTCTAACGATTACCGAAATGGAATGACCCATGCGTCAGGCTCCAAATACCACTGCGCGCTCGAAGTCCGTTAACTCCTGTGGTGCCGGAAACTTTTCACATGCATCATCTAAGTAAAAATTACAGCTCCGCCAAAGCACTGCCTTCTACACCTCGTGTAGGCGATATTACTACCTGCTGAGCATGTGCACATCGCTATCCCATGACTTTCGTCCCCTCAGTGGACGTCAGCTTATTGAAAGATTTCAGATTTTGAAAGTAGGGCCACATCCTCCGGCCTTAACACATCAGAAATGTAACGCCCGCCGTCGAAATTGACGGCTATTGGAAGACACGTTCCATGCCCCATGACACCCCACACCGCCGGTTGCTGCAAGACCCATAAAACGGTGACTAAGGCAAACAGGAAAAGTTTACTGTCCTTGGAGCCTCCCCACACAGCTACGTTCGCCTCGTAGAACCGAGTGTCGTCTGAAAAGTTCTGGCTGCGCCATCGTTGGCTCGTTCTCTCTGCAACTGCATCAGCGGATTTCGTGCTGACAATCTGTGGTGCTCGAGACGTCGTCGCCCTGTCCGTGTGGATAAATGTGATCGTGCTCAAGGTGATGTGACTGTACGATCCTTCACAGGAATTCGAATAGTATTGTCTCTTCCCTCGGGTGCATGTTGCGTGGGGACATTAAGATGTTGCTTGGCCCTGAGTATGGCTTTTCTGAACACATCGGTTATGTATTCGCACGACAGTTGTGCGATCTCTACCGACACTTACAGCAAGATTGTGAAACGATAAACCGCAATCCTAACAGGTCGCGATCCTGCCGCTGTAGAATTTTGCACGTGCTTGTGGACAATTGTCCTTCTTGCACGAGGCGTAACAGGAGCTTCTTACAAACAACATACATTCAGATTTCTGAATGAGAAACCCACCTCTTAATATTTCCATACAAAAAAATTTCTATGGCCTCACAACTACCTATTTTGTGGTGTTCTGCTGGAATGGTTATTCTTTTCATAGGTTTCATTGACGTTAGCCACGTTTGGACACTGGAATGAATCAATAGTAACAGGTGAAACTTTGTGCAGGACCGGGATTCGAATACAGTTTCCCTTTTAATGCGAGCTGCCGCCTTAACTGCCTCCGCCATCCGAACACGCTTCCCCTCTGGCCCAAATTCAAGCCTGTTACACACTACTGACGTAGCGCCATCTACCCATTAACCCCTTGCAGATCCCTGATTCCAAAAGAGATCGGCCATGGTATGAATCAGCAATGAAACAGAGAATCATTGGTTGTCGTCACCAGCTGTAGGTCTAGATGGAGGCACCAGTAGCCTCGACTGGCCGCTTATGGCGAGCTACAGAGCCCTATGACGCCGGCGCCTGCCTGCTAAGTTCCCTGTTGTTGCAAATTCTGTCCGTTTTTTATTTTTTCTGTCGCTGACCTACTACTTATAATGAAGTATATATAACTATTGCCACCAAGAATAACGTCGAAAGTATGACAGGAGCTGAAACGTTTGTGGGACAAAAGTTGCAAGAGACAACGGGGGCCACAATATGACGTTGGTTTTTTGTTGCTAGGTGGGGTCGCTTCAGAGATATGAAGGTTAACTCTGTTTTTTTAATCGGATGCTGTAGTTTGGTACTTATTTTCTGATAGTGGCTATCGAGACAAATCCTATGATGTGCAAGGTCCTTGAAGGTCAACGAAGGTCACAAAGGTGGTATGAACGTCCATTTACAGAAGGTGTTCGAAGTGATGACCATTGGTATCAATGCAGTGGCGCAATCTTCTTATCATGGATTGAGTGGTATTCCTTTTCACTTCGGCACTTATCGAAGCACATGCTCTGACAGTTCTCTTGCAAATCCCCACAAGAAAAAAATCCAGAGGCGTCAAGTCTGGCGAACGATCCGGCCATGACACATATCCGCTTCCAATCCAACGATTTGGGAATTGTCTTTGCAATTCATTTTCTGCCATCAGCGAAAAGTGTGCCGGACACCCATCGTGTTGATACCACATTCTGTTCCTTGTTCCTAAAGGTATTTCTTCCAATAACAGACCTAATGTTTCTTCCAGGAATGTCGTGTACTTCCTACCATTAAGATTTCCTTCGATGAAATAGGGGCCTATAATTCTGTCCTCCAAGATCCCACACCATACGTTCACCGAACACGGTTTTTGGTGCGTAACTTGCCGCAGCCAACGTGAATTTTCAGTTGCCCAATAATGCATATTATGCAAATTAACATTTCCATAGTTCCATCGTCTGTTAATAGAATGAAATTAATAAATGTGTCATCCCTCTGAATCTGAAGTTGAGCCCATCGGCAGAATTCAATGTGACGCATACAATACGTTCCAGTTAATTGATGGTGGAGAACACGAACAAACTAGTCTGGCTCATGCCAGATTCCCTTGCGATTTGACGCGAAATAACACAAGGATCTCAAACCACAGTGGTAAGAGTACCAATTTCCATTTCCTCGTCAGTAACTTTCCTTTGCCGGATATGTTTCCGATGCGTTAAAGATCCAGTTTTTCACAATTTATCATACACATATTTAAATGTACGACGTGTAGAATGAGTAAAATGAGGATATCTTTCGGTGTATAAGTATTTAGCTCTCACTGAATTTCGTTGGCGTTCTTCGTAAATGAGAAGCATATCGACTTTTTCTTCGAAGGAATACAACATTCAAATTCGCTTGATTGGACGATAGTACTCTTACTGTTCCTAATAGTGTTGTATTGCGAAACCGTCGGACAGTGTTTACATGTCAATGGCACGTTAGATGGATACGCCGTATTCTGCGAATATTTACTATTTGCACGATATTCCAGAGAGAATTGTCAGAGCATGTGCTTCGATAAGTGCCGATGTGATAAGGAATACCACTCAGTCCATGATAAGAAGATTGCACCACTGCATTGATACCAATGGTCATCACTTCGAACACCTTCTGTAAATGGACGATCATGCCACCTTTGTGACCTTCGTTGGCCTTCAAAGACTTTACTGTTACACATCATTGTATTCGGCTCGATAGCCGGCATCAAAAAATAAGCACAAAACTATAGCAACCCATTTAGAAAAACAAAGTTGCGCTTCATATCTCTGTCGCGACCCCACCTAACGACAAAAAACCAACGTCATGTTATGGCCCCTGTTGTCCCATACCACATTTGTCCAACAAACTTTTCAGGTGCTATCATAGTTTCGAAGTTATTCTATGCGGCAATAGTTAGTGACACACCCTAATATATATATATATCGTTTGTAGCGGACGAAGGCTCCACTATTTCCAGTTTCATACATCCTGTGGGAGAACGCCTCGTGATGTTCAGAAATCATAGATGAAATCGTAAGCGAAGATGAAAAGTTTCAGTCACAACTGTAGCTTACTTTGTCTAATGGTTAAGACGACTGCTCGTGAAAAACCTGAAGTATGCATTTGGAATAAAGTTTTACTAGTTTGAGAAAGTGAAATTTTGTTAGCAGCAAAAGATTTCGTATAAAACTAGGAAATTCGCCATGTGTTTTGACTGGAGCGAGATATTGTCTGCCTGTGAATTGTCCACGGTTAACACGAAAGGGGACAAACACTTAGATTGTTTTGAAACGTGGCTGTGGAGATAACCATTTAAAGGTAAATGAAGTTACAGAAAGAGAACTGGAGAACCATTTGTAAGAAGAGCAAAGGAAAGATAAATAGCGGGAATGGTAACAATGACAAGAACAACTTGTCTAGACATATCAGGCCTGATAAAAAAGTACAGGCCCAGGACGGCGTGAGGGAACCAAATGTAACTTCGCGAGAGTATATGTCATATTACTTCAGTTATTGCAAAACTGAGTCAAATTTACAAAGGATTTTGTAGTATGAGCCCACTGACCAGTACTGTCCCCGAGGCAGAGTTGACGTCCGAACTGGTCCCAAACACGTTGAACCGGGGTATGGATCTTGAGATTTTGCTGGTCACGGGAGTATCTCAGCATCATGCAGACGACTCATAGAGACAAATTTCGTGTATGGACGAGCATTGTCCTATCGAAAAATGGCACCACGGTACTGTGGAATTATATCTTCCCAGATCGCCGTCATACTTGGCGACGACGGTCACCAGGGGTAGTGCAGAACCGCGATTCACTCCCGGCACGGTGCGACGCCGTTCATCAGCAGTCCATGCTTCCCGATCACAGCACTGCTTCGAACACAGCCGTTTGTATTGTGGTGCTAACGGCAGCCTGCACATGAGACAGTAATTGCCTGGACCGGCTGCTGCCGGCCACTCCGACCAGTGGTGTGGGATGACATACACTCGGAAGCGATGGTCTGAGACACACCACTATAAGGGGATGTGTGGAACAGCGGAACCATAATAAGTGATTTAAATGGCAGAAAGGTGACGTGCACGTAGGCCCAATAGCGTGCGGCGCAGCGGTGTTTAATTGTCGGATAGCACTGAGTGAAGCAAGCTGCAAATTAATGTACACCTACCTCAGTACAGCGTTAAAAGCAGCGTTGACGAAAACCATCGTCCATACTTATGACTGCATAGTCCGCATAACTCAGGTAACAAAATAAACCTGTGAATCTCTAGTAATAATGGGCAAAAGTGGATGCTGCCTTCCTTCATTGAAATTGTTCGCTTCTCGATACTAATTTTTTTTTATTACCTTTTAGTTATGGTGTCAATAAGCCCACATTCACGTCGATAGCACATATACTACCAGTTCATGCAGCTTATATCACACGCAAGACAGCCAGAATTGTACTAAGTCCAACCCGAAATATTACGAGATTAATACAGTCAATACTCTGATAGGAAATGAGTTCACGCTATGTCCTTTTCAGTGGATTCTTCAAAGGACGATGCTCGCCAAAAAATGATCTGTAAATGCATACTGAAAACGCCACGCAGAATTCTTCACAAAGGCCGATAGTTTGACACGCGCTTCTCTCTACAACAAACACTCGAAAATCTCCCAAACTTCAGAGAACTGTCCATAAATGCATCTGCTTGCACGGCGATACAAACCGAACGCGGAATAACAGTAACTTCTTCATTTTACAAATAAATTTTTCGGACACGTCTAACATGACCTTCTCGTCCGGCAGCTAGTCCACGACTGTCTGAATGCCGTTGTTTTGAGGGCATATAACTCATTCCAATGCGCGGGAAAGGCTTTACTCTGATTGGTTGATCAAAACGAACAGCCAATCAGATCAATCTTTCAATATCATATTCACACGTACACTGTTTTACTCCAGTCAGCATTCGCAGATACATTTACGTCATTTCATACTGCAAATATTAACAAAATGTTCCACCAAACCAAACCAAACTAAGAGAAAACTATGCTTCAAATATACCTTAGAACTGATTATCCTGTCATTACCCTTCTGGCTGCCTTATTACAAAAGCAAATACTTAGACATACGTGATCCGCCAGTTAGGGGGATTTACAGTTTTCATGACACCCTGGTTGTGTAACACTTGCTAGTTACGTAAGGTGTAATACAACATAGAATTGAAATTTGACGTAGGCTATGTCCCACATACACACTCACATTCTGTCATTTACTGTCACCCTAACACAAAATATAAATATTAACTTTTAAACTGTTATTTTCATTATCGAAAGTTTAGAACCGAAAATCTTTGTAAAATAAATCAGCACAATGAGATTGCTATTGCAGTTTTCAAATAAAAAAAGAAATATAAATTATTATTGTTCCTACTTTCTTAAGTGTCGGCTAAGAACTTTTTAATGGGTTCCTTATATCTCCGAAACTATTATAGGTAGCGGTATAAAATTTTGACACAAAGTTCGTCTGAATAACAAAAGGTCATGTACCAAATTTGGAATAAAACAGATAATATTTGACATAGTTATGTAGTTTCTTAGGTGAGATTAATAAGTACACGCCACAGTGAGAATTCTCACAGTCCGCTTTAGCGACAGGTGTGGCTATGACGCATACAGCGGGCCACAAGGCGGCCGCAGCCGAATGCTACTATAGTGCAGGCTTCCAAATCAGTTTGCCATAACGTAACAAAACTTACTGCAAAAATCTGCAGTCGTGTAATAGCTACGACGCTACAAACGTCCTTTTTTCTGTGACCGGACAGGTCAATGTCTCGCAACAGTCAGTTTGGAGCTGTCATACGAAATGGAAACGTGTAATCAAGTGCGACTGTGCTTAGCCGACCTCACAGGGTGGAATATTGGCTTCTGTGTGCGTTCGAACGGGGCAAAATGGTTGAGCTCCGGGTGGCGTGTCTGTCGTTGTACGACACTGCGGCTCAAACAGAGCAAGCTCCTTTAACAGCGAGGAGTGTGTGGAACCAGTGCAGAGAAGAGGGCCGTACACAGCTCCGACAGGGTACTGGACGGCACAATGTGATCGCAATGCGAGGTGACAGCCATCCAGTCCGCTTGATCGTAATGGACAGAACAGTTTCGTCTACAGTGCTGGCGCGGCGTTGAAGCACTTCAAGGGATGTGAACATGTCTGCGACGCCGTCTTGTGTGGGATGCACTAGTGACATGCATGCCATTGCGTCGGCTTCCATTGACCATAACCCACCAGCACTGCAGACTGAAAAGGGCACGTGAACCTCGACACTGGCATGCTTAGTGGCAAAATGTGTTGTTTCCGGACGACTCCCCTTATCCTAAAGCGATGGCCGCATAAGAATTTGACACCACCATGGTGAAAACAATCGGGCAGATTGTATTGTGGAGCGGCACAGCGGACAAAAGCCAATTGTGATGGTTTGGGACGCTGTTGCCCGTAACACGTGATCCAGCCACCTACGTCTTGAGTGCAGTCTGAACAATTCCCGTTACATTAAGAAGGTCTTAGAGGCTGAGCCACTGCCGCTCCTGGAGGCCGTTCCACGTGTCACATTTCAGCACCATAACGCCCGGCTGCATGTGGGGAGGAATGTACAAGCCTTCTGCAAAGAACGGAGACTATCACTGCTTCCTTGACCTGCCAGTTCGCCTGAAATATCGCTAATCGAACATTTCTGAGATATGGTCAGTCAGCAACTTGCTTATTCACGTCCTGCTGCAGTCACAGTTGATGCTTCTACATTTACATCTACATGGTTACTCTGCAATTCACACTTAAGTGGCTGGCAGAAGGTTCATCGAACCATTTTCATACTATTTCTCTACCATACCACTCTCGAACGGCGCATGGGAAAAAGGAACACCTTAATTTTTCCGTTCGAGCTCTGATTTCTCTTATTTTATTATGATGATAGTTTCTCCCTACGTAGGTGGGTGTCAACAAAATATTTTCGCATTCGGAAGAGAAAGTTGGTGATTGAAAATTTGTAAATAGGTCTCGCTGTAAAGAAAACTGCCTTTGTTTCAGTGACTGCCACCCCAACTCGCGTATCATGTCAGTGACACTCTCACCCCTATTGCGCAATAACATGTAACGAGCTGCCCTTCTTTGCACTTTTTCGATGTCCTTCGTCAATCCTACCTGGTAAGGATCCCACACCGCGCAGCAATATTCCAGGAGATGACGTACAAGCGTAATGTAGGCTGTCTCTTTAGTGGGTTTGTCGCATCTTCTAACTGTTCTGCCAACAAAGCCGAGTCTTTGTTTCGCCTTCCCCACAATGTTACCTATATGGTCTTTCCAATTTAAGTTGCTCGTAATTGTAATGCATAGGTATTTAGTCGAATTGACAGCCTTTAGATTTGCGCGATTTATCGTATACCAAAAATTTATCGGATTTCTTTTAGTACCCATGTGGATGACCTCTTACTTTTCTTTGTTTAGTGCCAATTGCCACTTTTTGCATCATACAGAAATTCTCTCGAGATTATTTTGTAATAGTGATTGTCTGATGATTTTACTAGACGGTAAATTACAGCATCATTTGCAAACAATCTAAGAGGGCTACTCACATTATCACCTAGATCATTTATGTCAATCAGCAACAGCAGAGCGCCTATGATACTACCTTGCGGAACGCCAGATATCACTTGTGTTCTGCTCGATGATTTACCGTCTATCACTACGAACTGTGACCTCTCTGAGAGGAAATCACGAATCCAGTCACACAACTGAGACGATACTCCATATACACGCAATTTGATTAATAGTCGCTTGTGATGGAAATTTGTCAAAAGCCTTCTAGGAATATGGAATCGATCTGAGATCCCTTGTCAACAGCAGTCATTACTTCATGGGAATAAAGAGCTAGCTGTGTTGCACAAGAACGATATTTTCCGAATCCGTGTTGGTTATGTATCAATAAGTCATTTTCTTCAAGGTGATTCATAATGTTCGAGTACAGTATATGCTCCAAAATCCTACTGCAAATTGATGTCAGTGATATGGGTTTGTAATTCAATGGCCTACAAACCACCTGACAGAATATCTCCCGGAAGCATAGTCAAGCACTCTTTGATTCCGTACCACCAGCTGCTGTGATTGCAGCACGTGGTGGCGCTACTCCGTACTGAAATTCCACAGGCAGAGTGCATATACTACACTGTTAAGCTAATCATTTTTGTAGTGTCATGTAACTAATAAGGGAGTAAATTAAATTGTGACGACATTTCTAGGTGTCGGTGTTTCACTTTTACCAAACACTAGTGCAGAATGTTGCAGGCAGCGTTCTCGGATGGTACACGCAGTGCTTCATGCACTGTGCAGCGATCCTCCTTTGTGGTGATCAGACGTTATCGATCGAAACCTTGACGACGAGTGTGCTTGCACTAACCGTGCAGCCCAACATCGGGGCAGTGTCACATCCAAGTCCCCTGCAAATCAGGATATTGTAAGATTCAACCAGCTGGCCAAGTGGAAACACCCGATGAGATCGTTTTCAAACTCTGACAGGTATCTTGCGCATGTCAGTATCCTTCACAGTGATCATTCAGTGTTTATTGACGTCCTCATTTACCCTACCATACCTGGTAGTAAAATTCAAAATGTCCAGTATTAAACCATTCTGGTGGTCGTTCTTCCCGTCATAGAGAGTTGGAGTTCTAATCATTTATACACCCGCCGATAATGTTTTCCTCTACGAAGTTACGTTGGCATTCGACCATGTCTTCTGAATGTTTCATGTGAATATTGCGAAGAAATGATCTACAGCGAAGTCACTGAAAGAAACGTTGCAGCGAAGAGGGATGAGGAAGACGGAGGCTTACAACGTCGGATGACATTACATATGTACGGTGTTACCAGCAGATTAACTCTTTCGCGGATTCATTCTTTTGTAGTGACCCAGCGAAACTAATTTTATTTGTATCGTATAAGAACTGCTATCAGTAAACTATGTTTATGTTTTGATAATTTAATTTTTGTACTGTAGGACCAAAAACAAGGGTGGTACGAATATCTCCTTACAGTCCTTTTGTGAGCTGTTATTGTGATGGTAAGTGTATTTCCTACTGTAGAAGCGAAGCAATTTTATCCGATTTCACCCGTGACAACAGTAGTGATCTCACGACAAACGTACAGTGTACTACCACAAGATGTCATGCATATCCAGAGGTGGTAAGACCTATTCGCAAAAGCTTTGTAAACCCACTAATAGATAGTAAGTAAACTTCCCTATATCCACAAAAGACACACTAATGTTGTGGTAAGCATACTTCCCCTCCATGAGAAACTACCTTGGTGATAAGTACACTTCGCAAAAACCCTTAAAACAACATTATTTGGTGAAACTTCCTGGCAGATTAAAACTGTGTGCCCGAACGAGACTCGAACTCGGGACCTTCGCCTTTCGCGGGCAAATGCTCTACCATCTGAGCTACCGGTCGTGAGTCGTGTTTCGGTAGCTCAGATGGTAGAGCACTTGCCCGCGAAAGGCAAAGGTCCCGAGTTCGAGTCTCGGTCGGGCACACAGTTTTAATCTGCCAGGAAGTTTCATATCAGTGCACACTCGGCTGCAGAGTGAAAATCTCATTCTGGATTATTTGGTGAGATATACACTTCTTACGGCGCTAATAGCCATATATCAAAAGAAGTAGAGGCAATGGCCTTGCTGCAGTGGATACACCGGTTTCCGTCACATCACCGAAGTTAACCGCTGTCGGGCGGGGCAGGCATTTGGATGTGTGACCATCCGGACCTCCATGCGCTGTTGCCATTTTTCGGGGTGCACTCAGTCTCGTGATGCCAATCGACCGAATAGTAGCGGCTCCGGTCAAAGAAAACCATCATAACAACCGGGAGAGAGGTGTACTGACGACACGCCCCTCCTATCCGCATCCTCAGCTGAGGATGATACGGCGGTCGGATGGTCCCGATGGGCCTCTTGTGGCCTGAAGACGGAGTGCTGATGCTGCTGCTGCTACAAGAAGTAGAAACTACAGCTGGTGCGACGGATTGCCACTAGATGCCAGGAGCGTACAGAAGCGGTACGACGTATTCCCATAAAAGCAGTAAAGAATTACATTTACTGATAAATTTGCCCCCACGGTCAGTGAAAGTGTAGCAGGTGGCACAAGGTTGAGCAAAGTGGATACCTGTCATGTGACCAGTAAAGAAAGATGTCTTCACGTTCTTTGTCAGCCAGATTAATCTCATTCTTTCCTTAGCCGAGACTACTACTGCCTTTCTGGAGGTCACCCGCCGCCTGTGAGCCACAAATGACACAAAAGCCGCGGAGTTTCATGGCGACGCTTTTCAGAGAAGCCGGCACGCAACCTGTGGCTGCTGACGTAACGATCACAGACGTCGCCCTGTGCCAGCTTCCACCACGCAGCTTCGTGCCCTACCTGCACTTGAAACAGGAGCACGTCTGCACATGACGCAACGTCCCCGAGCCAGTACCGTCACTACAAGACGATGACGTAACAAACTGGACTCCCATTCGGGAGCACTAGAGTTCAAATCACTATTCTGTCGTTCAGATTTAGACCCTCCTTGGTTTTCCTAAACTGCTTAAAGCCAACGCCACGATGCTTCGTTTAAAATGAATGTAATCGTTACGTTCTCTCCATTTTTGTCTGCTTGAGTCACTCTTCTGCCTCCAATGATCCCACTGCCCAAAAACTTTGGTCCAAACTGTCCTCCTCTCTTTCTTTGATACTATAAAAAAGCTACACGAACCATCCGTTGATTTTTCTACACGAAACATTGCTTTACTGGTTGGTTCAGTTACAATTCAATATTTATAACAAAATATAGATATATAAATATTAAGAACCAGTTTCCTTTTGAGTGTGGATTGGCTGACAAAACATTAAATTACATACAGAGTGTTTTAAGATGAATATATGAGTTAAGAGGCTTTTCAGTATTTATTACACACAATTTACAATTCTAAATAACACTTCAAATGAAAGAGCAACTCAAACAGTTTTTCCTCCTTTATTGTTAAGTCTTTCTTTTAACTGGTACTTGTATTACTTTCCAAGTTTATTACCTTTAGTTGTTGTCTCATCAAGTACTGTTTTTATTTTACTTGGTTCTTTTACTTAATGAAAACCGTTACATGAGCATAGTTTTGAGTACAGTGTTAATGTTTCTCCAGTTTGCTCCTTTTATATTATTATATTGTTCACCTTTTTACTTCTTAAAATACAGTATCATCACACTTTGAAAGATGGCATTTACTATATGTTTCCCCACACTCCTCCATTTTCCTGCATTTACTCATCTGTGTTTATCTTACTGATATTAGGATATACAGGACATAAAATCCCGTCTGAGGCCTGCGATCATTTTTATGTTAATAATTCGCAACCAATGCTGTACAATCGCAATAAAGTCATGAGATGTTCAACTGACTCTTTATAGTTCTAATAAAAGACGCAGCTGAACATCTCATGACTTTATTGCGATTGTACAGCATTGGTTGCCAATTATTAACTTATTGATATTGTCTAAGGTCCTCATATATTCTTTAGTTATATTGATAATTCTTTCTTCTTTTAATTGGTTTGTGTATCACTCTCCATGTATTATACCTCCCGAAGTAGGCTTGTCAAGTACTAATTTTATTTTATTGATTTCATTTATTAATATAAAGTGTTATATAAACTTCCTGTTCCAGTCTTGTGTTGAAGTTTCTCCTGTTTACTCCGTTCATATGTATTTACTATTCAGCTTCTTGCTTTTTACATTGCATTACCCCCACATCATCGAAGATGCTATTTACTGTACATTTCCGCTTCAATCTAGATGTGTAATTTCTTTTCCAATGTTGTTTACAAAGATTGTAACTTCTTTGCCGACAATAGTCAGTAAATGTCTGAAGATGGCACTGTAATCCGAAAACTAGTTAACATAATAAAAGTAATGCTGTAGAACAAAAGCAAACCAGAGCTTTTCATTTATCAAACGGTTTTGTTTTTAGACCTGTGCCCAAAGGGACGAGTATGGAACGAATAACTGAAGAACATGTTGAACTAGTGACATATTTTCACCCGTAGCACCCTGAAATCAGTTCAGAAGGCTAGTCACGAACTAGCAATTGCAATGACGTCTGCGAGGAGACTTTTAAAGAGGCGCTTACAACTGTGGCCTTGTCATTTGCAATTGCTACACACTCTAAAGCCTACAGAGTACACTATACGTGACATTTTGCAAACGAAATGTTACTGCATGACGATGGAGATTTTCTTGATCCTTTCGTCTTCAGTAATGAATCGACATATCACCACAGTGGAAACGTGAACAGACATAATGCACGCCTCTGAGGGCGCGAAAACCACCACGAGGCAGTATAGCTGCAACGAGACTCCCCTAAACTGAATTTTTTTTATGCCACATCCCGATGTATAATTTATGTACCTCTTTTTTCTGTGAAGCAACAATAGCCAGTGTTTCTTATGTTGATGGTCTAGAACTATGGCTCTTTCCTCGACTGGAAAAAGCTGAACCACAGAATCTTGTTTGGCAGCCAGATGGTGCCCCGTCTCACTGGTATGACACATTACGCGATTGGTTTAACAATGGTGTATCCGATCGCTGGATTGGTTGCAAGGGGCCGGATGAAAGAACTTGTTTTGCATAACCACGTTCACACATGATCGGATGCCATGCGATATTTATGTTTGTAGGTTCATAAAGGATCATGTGCACGTGCCTCCGCTACCAGCTGATCCACCCCACTTTAAAAATAGCATTGTTGCAACAATTACATCCAGACGCACTGATCAAGGTTTGGGAAGAACTCACCTATCGACTGATGTGTGCTCCCACTCAACACTTGCAACCAAAGATTGAGTTGCTCTTTCCTTTGATATAATATTCATAATTGTTAAGTTGAATGTAAAAAATGCCATAAAGCCTTAAAAGCAATATACTGATTTTGAAACACTCTTTTTAACAGTTGTAAGTAATAATACCTTGGAAACCAAGGTGTAAAGCTAATGTGGGGTCTTAGTCTTCCAGGAATTGGTGGTAGTGTGCAAGTAGACAGTCCAGACGGGGTTTGGTCGAAAACTCTATTTGTTAGACCGGAACATAACTTAACCATCACTAAAGCGACGGTAAATCTAAAATCAGTAGCTGGATCAGGAAGCAGCACATAGAATATTGGACTAAAATCCAAAACAAAATGATAGAAATATAATGATGCCGAAACCACGTTTTAAGAGAACATCTGCAATATTGAGCTTGAACAGGAGGCTACTTAAACTCAAGGCAGGTCCAATGACTAGTCATGCGAATTCCAACAAACACCTGCACACTATAGGTAGGACAGCTGTGCACATGGGTAGAGAGAATGAACTCCGAAGCGCAGACTGTAAGATGTGGGGACGGAACTGCACCACACTTAAACTTCCGATGCGAAGCACTGGAGTCCAAAAGACACAGAATATTTTGGTCATTAACTCCCGAAGAGATTGTGTCTAACAAATTATGGTAAACATAGGTTTTATGTGGAATGGGTGACGTTAACATATTCAAATAAATTTATTTGGGCTCAGTTTATTGGTATCTAGTTTCACGTGAATATTAGATTAGATCTAATATTGGGTGAGGAATTCTTTCAAACAGTAAAAGCATGCGTTGACATCTTCTTAATGTCCACTGATACGTTCGATGAGCACCAAGACATTATGTGTTGGAAGCATTCAAACGATTAATTCAGAAAAGTCGGAATGTGAAAAATGCAAAGAATGATCTTCATTTATGTCATTTCACATACATCCAGAAAAATATTTACTATTTTCGAAAAAAAGGTAATGGGTCCTTTCGAATTTTTGGGGCGATCGTTTGATGTTGGCGCTTATTATGACAAAAATTAATACAATATATATAATTATTCATTAACGAATGCCAGGCTGTGTACATATTGTGTGTTTGCTGCATCAGATATGTACTGCTGAGGTGCTTGGAGTTGTGTCACAAACCACTGGAACATTTAGACCAAGCACTTGTTTACCTGCTGACGATAATGTAGGCTTTTGCTGAAAAACCTATGTAATTAGCGTTAGTTCCACCCTTACGAAATCTGTTTACGAAAAACTTCAATGATATTGCTTCACAAACTGAGCAAGTCCGTAACGCGTTGATCCACGTCTCGCCTTTATGCAAGAAGTCATTCGCCCTGGCAATGATTGATAGAGTTCTTGGACGTCCTAGTCAGTCTTTATTTCAAATATTACGTATTATTTTATTACTATTATACTCATTATTATTATTTAAACCAGTAGTAATATTAACAGCACTGCTATTAATGTTAGTTCCTATAGGGTACAATTTAATCACTGAAAATACTTTAAGAATTATGACAGAACGTTGAAGACATATATTCTATACCGGCTTAGAGACCAGATTTTATACTTCTAAATTGTTATAGCAGCTGGTTTGATCTATGGCAATTGATTATCAGCTATGAAATGCGAATTAATGCCGAAGAATTTGAAGAATGGTAAAAAAAATCAAGGAGACGGGATCTGAGTGGCTTGAAATAAACGAAGGTTATTGAAAATTCCAAAGAAATATAGACAACGACTGAGTAAACTAGGCGAAAGAAAGACAGGAGAAGATGAGTGGATAGTTTTGTGGGATGGCATAGTGAAAGTGGAAGAGGAACAGCTAGACAGAAAGAGAAGGTCCAACTGAATCTTTTGCATACCACACAACACCTTAAATTTTATTCATGATAGGAGAAAAAATAAAAATGCAGCAAATGAAACAGACAAAATGGAATAACTTAAAAATAAGATCGACACAAGGTGAAAATTGTAAAACAAGAAGAGAAATCTAAAGCTGCATACTAATAAGATAGATAGATTAAGCATACAGGAAAACAAAGAAACCACAGGAGGAAATAAAAGCAGCTGTACGAATGTCAAGAGCTCCGATAGAAGGCTAGCACCAGGCAAAGAAAGGAAGAGTGAAACGTGGAAAGAATTTATTAAGAGCTACATAAAGAAACTAGAAGAAAAAATCTGTAAAGAGAAAAGAAAATGGATGAGGATTAGTTGGCCGATGCGATGAGTACGACGGAGCATGAAAGACATCAGTCGAAAGAAGCCACCTAGAGTAGATGACATTGCGTCAGAAGTAGTGAGATGTTTGATCGAACCAAACAAGACCAGTTATTTCATCTTGTCTGAAAAAAAAATAACACCCGGGTCCGATTCTGAGTGGTGTTCTGTCGAAGAACTATCAGTTGCGTAAGTACTGGTATGGAATAACACCCCGAATTATCTGCAGAAGAATGGAACGACTAACTAAAGCCCATCTGGTGCTAGACGAGTTTGGCCTTCAAACAGCTATAGTAAAGCGTAAGGCAATAATGACCTCACGATTTATCATAAACGATAAGTTGAAGAAAATCCCATATTTAAGGTATCTATAGACTTAGTAAAGAAAAGCTCTTGAGAATCTAAGAGTGGAATATACAACTGATATAGACACCAGACTGCCTTTATAAAGAGTGCAAGAACATGAAAGATAGGTAGTAGTTGAGAACGATGTAAGGTGTAATGTTATCTAAACCAACATGTTATTTAATATGTACACTGAACAGGCAGTTGAGGATCTGCCAGGAAGTTTCAGTAATTAAATTGTATGAGTAGTTGTAGCGGAGATATGTTGGAAGAACAGTTGGACAAAAAGGCTATTCTCTTGAAAACAGATTTCAAGATGTACACACGTGAAAGTATAATATGACGGATGAAGGATAGTCAAATTAGGTGAAGGTGAGGGAACTACGTGAAGATAAGAGACAATGAAAGTAGAAGATGAGGTTCGCTCTTTCCACAATAAAGTGACAACGGTGGAAGTAAAGCGAATATAAAATCTGGTCTTCTGGTAACAGCCAAATAACTTTCGTGAAAATGGAAGTACGTTAAGACAGAATATAAATTTAAGCATAAGAAAGCGATTTCTGAAAATGTATGTACGGAGTAATGTTATATGAAATCTAAACGTGGAAGATAAACTAAACATACTAGAAGAGAACAAAAGCTTTCGGAATGTAATTTTCAGAAATATGCTAAAGAATAGATGCGCGATCAAGAAGCTAACGAAGAGGTGACGCATCGAACTGGGGACAACAGAGGTTTAGGAGACGACTAAAAGTACGTACACTGATGAGCCAAAACGTTATGACCACTGGCCGTCGCCAAGTTGAATGCCTCGTGATGTTGCGAGCACTTGATGCAGTAAGGAAACGAACAGACGAGTCGGCAGTCATTGTAGCGAAGATATGGGCCGCAAATGCGGAAATCCACTGACAAAGGGCACTTTCTTGTGGTGCTGCGACTGGAAACGAGAATCTCTGAAATGGAAATGCTGGTCGCCTGTTGGCGTACTACTGTCGTGAGCACATATGGAAAGCCGTTGATGGATGGTAGAAAAACGAGTAGGCCGTATGGGATTGTACGACTGCATCTCATCACAATACGTCGAGATCGGAGAATCCCCCACTGTGTAATCCTGGATAGGTGGCTATCTGTGGCAGATGCTGGTGCAGGCACAAGTGTTTGGAAGTGTACCGTTCAAAGGCCGCTGTTGAAAATGGAACTTCACATCACACGACTCCTGCGTGCTCCTATGTTGACCTAACGACATCGTCCATTATGACTGCAGTAGGTACAGAATCACTGAGTTTTCTCCATGGATCAATAGAAACTTGTCGCCTGTCGAATGCATCACATTTCTCGTTACGCCAGGTCGATGGTAGGGTCTTTACATGCCGTAGTCCAGGGGAATGGCTGCACGAAACATACGACGCGAAACAGATGCAGACAGGTGAGGGCAGAATTATGCTATGGGGTTCTATGGGATCTGTGGTGGTAATCGAAGGCATTATGACAGCAGTGAACTATGCGAATATTATTACGGACCACCTGCACCGCTTCGTACTTGAAGTTTCCCCCAACTGCGATTACATGTTCCAGCAGGATAACTGTCCGTGTTGCAAGGTCAGAATAGTGTTACGATGGTTTGAGGGTCATTATAGTGAACTCACATTGAAGTCTTGGCCAGCAAAAGTACCTGATCTGTACACATTGGAACATAAGTCTGGTGCGAGCTGCGTGCCTGTAAAGCACCATCCCGTAATTTGCGGGAATTGCTTGACCTGGTGTCACATACCGGGTGATCAAAAAGTCAGTATAAATTTCAAAACTTAATAAACCACGGAATAATGTATATAGAGAGGTAAAAATTGACACACATGCTTGGAATGACATGGGGTTTATTAGAACCAAAAACATCTACCGTTATCGGGCCTTTTTTCTTCGAGGAAATGCGTGATTCTGGTTTTGTAACTGCTACCGTGACGGGTGGGAGGTACGTCGATATGTTACAGAATCGCATCATCCCCAGCCTTGCTGATAAACATCTGCTGCAACGTACGATGTTTATGCAGGATGGCGCTCCACCCCATATTGCTAGACGCGTGGACGATCTCTTGCGCGCGTCGTTTACTGGTGATCGTATGCTCGGTCGCCACTTTCGTCATGCTTGGCCTCCCAGGTCCCCAGACCTCAGTCCTTGCAATTATTGGCTTTGGGGTCACCTGAAGTCGCAAGTGTATCGTGATCGACCGACATCTCTAGGGATACTGAAAGACAACATCCGACGCCAATGCCTCACCATAACTCCGGACATGCTTTACAGTGCTCTTCACAACATTATTCCTCGACTACAGCTATTGTTGAGGAATGATGGTGGACATATTGAGCATTTCCTGTAAAGAACATCATCTTTGCTTTGTCTTACTTTGTTATGGTAATTATTGCTATCCTCATCAGGTGAAGCGCCATCTGTCGGACATTATTTGAACTTTTGTATTTTTTTGGTTCTAATAAAACCCCATGTCATTCCAAGCATGTGTGTCAATTTGTACCTCTCTATATACATTATTCCGTGATTTATTCAATTTTAAAATTTATACTGACTTTTTGATCACCCCATATCACCACTTCTGGAATCCTGTCAAGGACTTGTGGAATCCATGCCAAGCAGAATCTCTGTTGTACTGTGTTTGAAAAGTGGAACAACACGCTATTAAACAGGTTTTTATAATGCTTTGGCTCATCGTTGTACAGATGGTAGGACACAAACTGGCTTATCGAGAAATATTGTGGAAGGAGACCAAGTTAGACTACAGCAGGCAAGTTCCTGTGGATTTAGTTTCCAATAATTACGCAGATATGACCAGAATTTCACAGGGTTCATTAGCACGAAGGCCTATGATGGTTGGAAACACCATGAGAAATGCAGATGGTAGCCAATCCTGCAGGTTGCGCTGTCGTATTCGACCACGAACGGCATCTGTGCAATGTTTCAGTAACTTGCAGTCTTTGTCAGAACAGAGTTCTGTGTAACTGTGAGTGCACTCTGTCGGAGCTAAGTGAATTCCATCCAACCAGGGCAAATTGATGGCGCTCGCATAGTAAGTAGCATAGCGGTTGCTTCCGTAACTAAGTTACCCTAAGTGTCCAGTGTTTCAAGAGGCGCCATATCTAAGATCTATACTGCATACAGGCAAAACAGAGCAACTCATTCACACGCTGGCGAAAGTTGTGTTGAGTGATGCTGACAGACAGTCACTGAAGACGATTGTGATGAAAAATAAAAGAAGAGGCCGACAGGCGCAGAAGCCAAAGCAGAACGGAATGTCACACTCGCGAACCCTTTCAGCACCAAAACAACATGAAGCGAGCTCCATGAGCAGGGAGCGACCTGGAACTCTAAAACCACTCATCAGTAATGCAAACGCTCGTAACAGAAAACGTGGTGATACTGTAGCCATAAAAACTGGAAGAAAGTTATTGGGCCGGATGAGACTTGTTGCATACTGTTTACAGCTTCTGGACGGGATTACATCGCAAGATTCGAAAATGGCGATGGTTCGGTGGTGGGTAACCATATAGTCGAATTCCGTGAGCCCCATGGGTACTGTGCAATACCGCATTACTGCCAAGGAATAAGTGACCATTTCGGCTGATTAAGTCCATTCCATTGAACAATGTTCGTTCCCCGATGGTGAAGCTGTGCCCCAAGACAGAGGTCGCATAGCTCAGGACAGTTTTGTGAGGACAAGGATCAATTCTGGCATCTCTCCTGACGACTACAGTCACCAGATCAGCCTTTGCAGTCTACATTGCAAAGAAGGGTGTGTGGTCGCTAACCACCTTCATTGTCGTCACCCGATCTTGTCACTATTTTGCAGAAGGAATTGTGTACCCTGAAGAGCGAAAGAACCTGGTACACCTGCCTAATATCGTGTAGGGCCACCGCAAGCACGCAGAAGTGCCGCAGCATGACGTGGCATGGACTCGATTAATGTCTGAAGCAGTGCTGTGCTGGCGGGAACTGACACCATGAATCCTGCAGGGCTGTCCATAAACCCGTAAGAGTACGAGTGGTGGAGGTAACTTCTGAACGGCACCTTGCAAGACATCCTACATATGCTCAATATTGTTCATGTCTGGGGAGACTGGCGGCCAGCGGAAGTGCTTAAACCCAAAAGAGTGTTCCTGGGACCACTCTGTAGCAATTCTGGACGTATGGGGTGTCGCATTGTCCTGCTGGAATTGCCCAGGTTCGTCGGAATGCACAATAGACATAAATGGGTGCAGGAGATTAGACTGGATGCTTACATACGTGTCACCTCCCAGAGTCGTATCTCGACGTACAAAGGGTCCCATATCACTCCAAACGCTCACGCCCCACGCCATTACGAAGCCTCCACCAGCTTGAACAGTCCCCTGTTGATACGCAGGGTACATGATTCATGAGGTTATCTCCATATCTGTACACGCCCATTCGCTCGATACAATTTGAAACGAGACTCGTCCGACCAGGCAACATGTTTCCAGTCATCAACAGTCCAATGTCGGTGTTGACGGGCCCAGGAGAGGCGTAGCTTAGTGTCGTGCAGTCATCAAGCGTACAGTAGTGGGCCTTCGGCTCCGAAAGCCCATATCGATGATGTTTCGTTGAATGGTTCACAAGCTCACTCTTGTTTACGGCCCAACATTGAAATCTGCAGCAATTTGCGGAAGGGTTGTACTTCTGTCACGCTGAACGATTCTCTTGATTCGTCGTTAGTCCCGTTCTTGCAGGATCTTTTTCCGGCCGCAGCGATGTCGGAGATTTGATGTTTTACCGGATTCCTGATATTCATTGTACACTCGTAAAACGGTCCTACGCGAAAATCGCTACTTTATCGCTACCTCGGAGATGCTGTGTCCCACCGCTCGTGCGCCGACTGTAACACCACGTTCGAAGTAGCTTATTCTTGAAACCTGCCATTGTAGCAGCAGTAACCGATCTAACAAATGCACCACATCGATGTCTTATACAGGCAGCGCCGTATTCTGCCTGTTTACATATCTCTGTATTTGAATATCCATTCATAGCAGTTTCTTTGGCGCTTCAGTGTAAGATTCCCTTAAAATCCGTACAGGGCCTGTATTCATCCATTCCGAGACGACTGGAAGTTGTTATAAATGACAACGGTTTACCTACGTGGTACTGGGCATGATAATATTTTATGTTTTTGATTTTTCCATATTTTTATCCATCCCTTGTACATCAAACCAGTCTTACCTTGAAGACTATAATTGCAAACATAATCCTTGCTGCAAAGAAATCTGATTTCTAACCAATTGTAATCATTTAATCTTAATACTGAACTTCCCTTATTACCCGTAGTATTTCATAGGAAAAACTCTGATACGTGCTCTATTCTACCTAACAAATATTAATTTCCAAAAGAGAACTGCACTGTTCTAAAATTGAAACTATAACCACTACATATATTTTCCTACGTGAATTCACCACAACACCCTGATGTTTGATCTACGGTATTTGCTCGAGTGTCGGGTTATTCGAGTTATCTACGTTGCTGCCAGGCTGCGTAGGTTGTGAAATGAAGTGCAGAGAATTAGATGCTTTTAGTGAAAGCTGCATTATCAAAGCCCCAGCGACTACTGAACTGGGATACTTCGAACAAAGAACTAGGTACCCGCTCATTTAACGGTCCAGAGCACAGAGCTAATCGGATACAGAATACCCTTTATGCTCTATTCGCGCGTCAATTACATTTGCCGTACGCATTTCAGTAGTAGTTCTGTATGTGACACGTATTGTAGTTCACACTGTCTCAGTCAAACGCAGGGTGACATTACGCTGCGGACTGTTCTGAAATGGAACCATACAGGTCTCCCCAAATCATCTGAGTGAAAGTGATCGAAAATAACAAATTACTAACAAACACAACTACAATCACAGCTGATTTTTAGAAATATGAAAACATTTGAACAGTCTAGAAGCCGTTCCCCGTCACACCACGATCACATGTTGCACGGATGGGAAAATGATAATGATCAACGGACGCTACGTTGGAGTCATAGCTACAGGTGATACAAAATACGCAAAGCACAATGGTAACTCTTGCTCTGATCTAAAGGCTGGCACTGAATCGACAAAGTAGCATCGCAATAGAGCATTCAGAGATTAAATTTTAAAATGTAGGCACAACAAACTTGAAAGGTGGAGAGTCTACATTTTAATTTTGGTTTCAACAACCACGATCTCATACCTATTATGGATAATATCATGACTCGGAGTTTCGTCTGGCCACGCATCTTGCAGTGATAGATGAGGTTAACCTACGACATGGATAGTGTGTTCAGTCTCCGAAGAGTCCAGAGACCTTTTTCCGTGTTGCAGAGTTGGATCTAGTTTGCAAGATTTGTGAAAACTTACAGTATTGTACGTCTAGGAATCGGTTATTGTAAGATCAACATAACTTATACTCAGTTCCTTGGAAAGCGAATAATCAAATTGGCGATGAAACTGTGGATTCAGTTGATGAGCTGTTATATTCATGGCAGTTGAAGATGGAGACAGAAGAGTATAAATGAACTAGCATACTTCGATCAACTAAGTAGTCTTGAATATAAATATACCAATGTTTTTCAGACGAAAGTCACAAACTAGGGATTTAAACGGGAAAATATTTCAAATAGTGATGGTTCCCAGTATAAACAGGGAATGATGGGTTTTGGGAAGTATTAAGACGATCACGAAATCGTCAGACTGTAGTAGATTACGTAATGAAAAGAGGGCAGAAATCGCTCCGTTTGTCACAGTTAGCCCGGCAGATAGTAAAAAGCCACCAACAGTTAACTAAAGGTTGTGGTCTTTTGCATTTTTTCTTGGTGGTTGGTTATCTATTAGCCTTTACACTTGGAACTCATTCATTGCCGTAGCACTTCCGTATCTCTATCGCCCACGACTTGTTATTAGAGTTTAACAAAGGCCATCTTGCAACCCAAATGGTAACTCTGTAATGTAACAGAAATAAATCAAAAATTAAGAAAAGGGTCGCCATTAGGCTTTACTATCTAGAAGATAAAGAAGTAAGTTCTGCTACCCTTATGTCTTCGTGAGGGCAGTGACTCAACTTTGATAATCGCATATTACTAACTGGCGGAACTTACAAGTTGTGATGGCATTTTTGTACCATGAGCCACGGGGCACATTCACTGACATTCAATTTTAGTAAATTTCGAATGAAACAACAAATATATTGCTACCAGTTACTGTTTGTTTACAATGATCAGCCAGAAAATTATGACCACCTACCTAATAGCTGGTACGTCCGCCTTTCGCACGGATAACAGCGGTGACGCGTCGTGGCATGGAAGGTAGGTCGCTGGACGGAGGTGGCAACACATCTTCACAGACAAGCCATCTGACTCTCGTAAATTCCTGGAAGGGGGACGATGACCTCCGACACCACATACAATTACATCCCACATGTGTTCGATCGGGTTCAGATGTGGCGACTTGGGTCAGCAATCAATTGGAACTCGCCAGTGTGTTCCTCGAATCACTCCCTCGCACTCCTGGGCTTGTCGCATTATCTTGTTGAAAAATGTCACTGCCGTTGGGAAACATAATCGTCATGAGGGTGTGTACGTGGTCTGCAACGACAATCCTTGGCCGTCATAGTGCCTTGTACGAGCTTCACTGGACCCATGGACGCCCACGTGAATGATTCCAAGAGCATAACAGAGCTGCCGTCAGCTTGTCTCCGTGCTGCAGTACAGGTGTCAAGGAGCTTTTGCCCTGGAAGACGACGGATTTGCGCCATCCCATCGGCGTGATGAACAAGCTATGGGGATTCATCAGACCATGCAACACTCTGACAGTCCACCAACGTCCAGTGCTGATGTTCACGTGGCGATTTCAGTCATAGCAGCCAATGTCGTGGTGTCAGCATTGGCGTGTGCGTGGGTCATCGGCTGCAGAGACCCAAGTTAAAAGTGTTCGGAGCACTGTGTGTTCAGATACACTTGTACTCCGCCCCGTGTTATAGTCTCATGTTAGTTCCGCCACTGTTAGCTGGTTGTCTTGTTTTACTAGTCTGCCCGGCATAAGACATGCGACGCGTATAATGAGGGGTGACGGCTCGACCCCACGACCTCTGGACGTGGGCTCACCTTGCTTCCGCTACGTGTTGAAGACACTCACTACAGCACTCCTCAAACACCCTAGAGGTCGTGCAGTTTCCGCAGTGTTTGAGTCGAGCCTCCAGGTCGTCACATTCTGACCTCGATCAAAGATAGATCGCGCGCCTTCCCCATTCTAAACACGAGCAGCACACTCACTAATACTGCTTGCACTGTGCGTGTGATTGACTCGCTTCCCAGGCGACGCTGCTATCGCCTGGACGGGTTTATATCGATAGCAGGTTGGTGGTCAAAACGTTCTGGCTGATCAGTGTATATTCAGAACTCGCTTCAAAGGTATGAACAAATGGCGAACTCTCTTCACGGCTAATCCTAAAGACTCATTCATATATGCTACCGCACTTCCATGGAACTTGCACTCAGCCAGTCCCATGGAGCACCAAGGGTATGTTCCTTCTCTATGAGATCGCAAGGGAGAGTGAGATCCTGCCCAGTGACTTTCGCACGGAGCAATTTGGCGTTCGCCGGACCCCCCACCATAAGCCAGGACACCACTCCCTGTTGCAAGTACTGACTTATTATGTACCATTTACGAAATATTATTTGCGCCCTAGTAGGACATTATTTTTTGAAACTTATTCTTACAGGTGCTAATAATTCCTCATTTAGGATTCTTTATTTCGCGGCATAGTCTGTTCACATGGTTCCATCGTTCACTCAGACTTTCCCTCCTCTCCGAGAACTGGTGTGTGTGTGTGTGTGTGTGTGTGTGTGTATGTGTGTGTGTGCGTGTGTGTGTGTGTGTGTGTGTGTGCGCGCGCGCGTGAAGCCTGAGATTGCAGTTTTCTGGCAAACTATTGATCTCGTTACCTTGCTAGCCGAGTGCTTCAGCTGAGTTGACCTAAGATGTAAACATTGCGAAAGCGGGTAGACCTTAGGGTAAGTTTCGAGGGCTCTTTTCTTTCCGAGGTCGGATCGGTCGTGAAATTAAAACCACAGTGAAAACCCAATAAACCTCTGCGCCACGGCGCACTTTTCGGCTCTGAGCGCATAGAGAGCACGTAAAGACGCCTAGAATAGCAGAGTCTTCTGCTGAGCGTTAAGTGCTTGCTGAGAGGTACTGTCTCATTTCATGAAGCTCACATAGGGTGCCTGCCATGCGTGACAGCAAAGTGCAGCAATGGTGTGCGAACTCTGAAGCAGTACATGCAGGCGTTCACGATGCAGGCAGACAGGTAAGGAAGCGAGTGTCCACGAATGATGCTGCTCAGCCGGAGCTTGTGACACTTGGACGAAGTGACATTTATACGGAGAGGGACTGTGTTGGCATTTGCACGGAGACCAAGACACGGTAGGTAGTGGACAGGGTGTTCCTAAAGTAGGCTACACCGGCCTGTCCGCTGCTACCTGCGACGTGTTCTGGGAAAGGCCAAAGGCAATGTCCTGCACAAAGTTTCCTGTCCCCGCAACAGTTCGCAGTGAGCATGGCTTTCTCCCAGAGATCAGTACTGCAGCTGACGTCTGGCTGGCAAGTTGCGTTCCATGTCTTAATGCTGAGGTAATGAAATTCACCGAGACCACAAAGGGGAAGCCTTTAATGACTTACAGCGGGCATCAGTGTATCAGTATATAGTGGACAATACAAATAAACAAAAAAGTGACTTATTGGCGTTGTGTTAACTTTAAAAAGAATAAATGCAAAGGAACACCATCCACAAAAAATTACATAGTTTTAGGGGAAGGTAGCCATTTTTGTATTTCAGATGGAGCAGCAAATGAAGTGCGAAAACATTTTCACAGCGCAAAGAAGCGGGCAAAAGAAACATAGGTCACAGTTTTATCAGTCTACTTTGCATCAGGAATGTGTAAGCCATACCTCCTCCAATTATCATCTCATTTACTTTATCAAGCAAATTTTCTATTAGTTGGATTTTGTCTGCTACCTTTGCACCTCCCAGAATTGCTAAGAAGGGGCGTTCTGGGTTATCGAGGGCTTTAGCAAAGTACGCCAGCTCTTTCTTCAACAGAAAGCCAGATGCTCTCTGATCGAAACCCTCTCCCATCATAGAGCTGTGCGCTCTGTGTGCTGTTCCAAATGCATCATTTACATAAACATCACCCAGTTTCCTCAAAGATTCTCTGAACTTTGCAACATCTTCTGGGGAGGCTTTGATCTTGTTTCCTGCTTGTCCAACGCAGCCACTATACGCTGATTGTTGGTAATCTTCCCTTCTTTTAAAGGGACATTGAAATCCACCCTCAATCGAGACTACGACGTAGTAACATCTTCACCATCACACAGAAGTGCGAAACAATCGTCACTTCGCATTAGGCGAAAAAATATGGGACCTGCGAAACATCCCACCGATTCTGGAGGAGTATTCTCCCAAGAAAATAATTTGCTGATGAATAATGGCAGCAATTTTTTACTTACAGATGGTAACAAGGGACTGACTGACAGAATACTGGTGTTTGCCAACGAAAAGGGAAAAGCATGTTCATCAAATTGCGAATCATTCTTTATGGATGGAAAGTTCAAGAGTTTGATCAAGCAGTTTGGACAGTTCTTTATACTCCACGCTGACCTTAATAATTCTTGGGAGGAAACAACCACCATTCCAGTCATACTTGGTTTGTAAATAAAAGCGTCTTTTCCTGTTGCCATTTATTTTTCCCACACACGTTGCGCTGTTTCTTGTTCTAATTTACAAAACAAGTATATCTGTGCCTGCTGCGGAGTATGGCCACGCAAACCAACTTGTTATTCACGCCATGCCAGGCATCTGCATGTGGTCTTTACCAGAAAACCAGAAGACTTCATCTGAATGTCCACAAAACCATACAACACATAAAATTCATCAACATATGCAAATGTATATATCTCACTGATGATGCCTTAGAACAAGAAAAAGGCGAGACGCGTCTGCGAAAAATAAATTGGCAGCAGGAAAAGGCGGCTTTATTTACAAGTGCTTTCTGCGGAGGATGGCCACGCAAAAAAAAATTACCATTCCACTCGTTTACGATTTACTGCCAAATAAATAGCGAGAAACATATGTACTTTTTTTAAAGCTATTAAAACTAACGTGCCTGGATGGAACCTTGCGTCTCTGATCATAGACTTCGAAATTATCATCATCCAAGCAGCTAACAGTTTATTTCCTGGAACAGAGAATACTGGTTGCAATTTTCATTTTAATCAATGCTTGTGGAAACAAGTTCAGTTTTGCGGCCTCGTTTCAGCCTATAAGGAAAATGAGGAAACAGACTGTGACATAAGAATGCATTGTGCTCCAGAACATCTTCCTCTGCAAATGCTGGATGATGGTTAGCAGCGCATTCAAGAGAGCACGCCTAAAAATCAAAAGCTTCAGGCCTTTTATAACTGTTTTGTGCACCAGCGTGTGTCGAACACATGGCGAGAGATATGTGGAATTGCAGTGGAAGGCGACATCGCACTAACAACCCCTCGGTATGATGAAACCGAAGAATAAATACATTGATATCAAAAGTTCATCAGACTGTTCACTCATTAGTGAGAAATCTTCGAGAAGATGCAGAGTACCGCCGCCACCAGTTAGACCGACTAATTTCAAACTTTGATGAGAAAACATGAAAAAAAGTCACCAACGAAAGCTGGCGAAGGCTTTAAGGAAACTCCAAATGGATGGGAATTTAAAATCTTTTCCGACTTGTTCGGCCTACGCACGGTAGTTAAAATGTCGAAGGAAACGTCAGACTCACTGAAAAGTTTGTAAATACTGAAAAGCAGTAATCATTGGCAATCTTGTAAATATCGTAAATAAATTCAGTGGCGGATGGGAAGAGATTAATTCCTCGTAGTCTTCCCTGGAAACGACACAAAGTCAGCTAAATGTCTCTTGAAAGTTGTAAAATATTCCCTAATGAAGACGCACAAGCTGTGTCAAAGTGAAAGCATTTTCTAGGAAATAATCGCAGCATTCGCCTTGAGAGGTTCTTAGAATCAAAATCTGTGTGGGTGGACACCGAACACACAATTTTTGCAGCGGTCACGCAGGCCAATGACATGCAATTAAATCCATACTTTCTCCCTCCGTTAGGAGACGAACAAAACCAGCATGAAACTGGTAAAGACAAAATAAATTATCAGAAAAGTGATCGGTCGCAGTTTGACAACCTTTCAACGTATGTTAAAACTAATTTCCAGTAACATATGCCGTAGATTACAAAAGGCCTGTTGAGGATGCGGCTAGGCGAGCAAGAATGCTCACGCTCGCTCGCCGCCTGAGACGTGAGCGCTCGCAGTAGAATGGGATTTCTAGATGTCGCGTTACGTAGCCCACAGCCCGGTCGACGGGTAGTTCCGGAGAAGTGCAAACATTGTGCTGCCTTCAGAAGAATGGTCGTAATCAGGTTAGGCTTACAGGGGGAGGTCGCCAATCGGAACACGCCGATTTCGCCCAAATTGCGTGTGTAAAAGAAGGAGGGTCTCCACATCACGTACCTTAAGTATTTCGCCTGAGTGGGCCTTGGAAAAGGAGAAAATGCTGTCGAAAGTTTTTCCGATAGCAGTATATTCCTTATTCAGCGCTCTGTTCGTCGTTGAAACAGGCGACTTTGGATCAATCCAACGTGCTTCCTGATTTCTTTTTCTGTTTTTACCATGTTTATTTTACTTCGTTCAACTATTTACCGTAGAAATTGAACACATTCAAGCAGTATATTTGTATAAATAGGCGAAAGTGTTAACAAAAATAAAGTTTCCAAAGATTCTTGTGATTACGTGCGCTACTTTTTCTTCGTTATCACAGTAGAAGGTGTGCAATTTTTATGGTGACATCTATCATAGAAACATGTGAAACATATATATGTTTCACACCAGGCACATTTTATGAAGGCATTTTTTGAGCAGTACCATTTTGCCGAAACATACGTCATTGGAAACTTCATTCAAGTTTTGAAACGACGGTCTGTCCGCTTTCAGTTTGGATGCAAACCAAGCGTACTGGATCATAGAGGTGAACACAGGAGCACTGAATTGATGCTGTATTTTAATTTCATCGTCTCTTGATATTTCTCGCTGTTGTCGGAGTACTTCAAGGGCACTTTGTGGTCTTTTAATTAGAATTTTGATTTGGCGATAGAAATATACATCACATGGTTGAACCAGCGTCGTACATTTTGCCTCGTCTAGCTCATTCTTAAATGTCTCATCACACAATGTTGAATCTGTTTGGCCACTCCAAGAATCCACCAACAGAAGAAATTTATTGTTTGCTACGTATGGCTTCAATGTTGTTTCCAAGAATGTTGCATCAAGCTCTTTTGTTAGTTTCCCAGACATGGAACAAGTAACGACAACATTTTCTTACTCGTCTTCTAACTTTTTTGACAGTGGCGGCAAAACGAGAAGCGGTTAAACTGTACTGTGCTGTGTAAGAGTGGGTGGTCTTCGATAGATTGAGTTTCTTCACCTTAACAGTCTTTGCACCGTTGATATCCAGAGACCTGTTGTACGTTGACTCATACTGGCATCCGATCTGGTCGGTGTTAATTATATAGTCGATGTTGAAATGTGGCATTAAAAGTCTCATCTGCATACTTAACTTCTCTGCTGCTGCCACTATTTCGTCCGAAGTTGCGACATCATTTTTGCTGACGAATTTCGTGATTTTTCGCTGCCTTATCCAATATTTTTTCTTGAAGGATTTTGTGCAACTATTAAAAGCACGGAAGGGAAAACTCTCAGACAAATATGGGAATGCAGAGGTCATTGCCCATTGCTGTAGGGTTCTAGTCGTCACCTGTTCATAGCAGCGTTGTGCATCTTAAAAATTTTCCCATGTTTCCGAGTCAATTAAGGACAACTTTTCGAGTCTGGTGCCACCTTGGTGTACTACTTTCCTCCATATTTTAAGATAATCCCTTTTCTTCAGGATTGGGAATCCAGACTGCAATGTTGCAAATTTCCATTTCGGATGAGCGCCAGGAAATTCCAGGACCTTCTTCTTGTCAGCGAATCTTGCTGATGTATTTGAGGAACTCGTGGAGAAATCTTCGGGAGTATAATCCTCATCTCTATTTGAAGAAGTCACCTGTGACAGATAAAAAGAGACTGCATGTGATAAATGTGTGTGAGAGAGAGAAAGAGAGAGAAAATGAGATGTTCCACGTACCTATTCATAAATATTTTCTTCATCAGGCTCTGTGCATACTATCAGACCTTCGTCGTGCGTATTCGTAACGTCGATAACTGCTTCTGCAATTGCTTCACCTATGGATATTACTGTAGGACTGAAGGACATAGGAGGATTGTCAGTGATCATCCCTTTTTCTTTATAAATTGAAAAAGCGTAGGAAAGAGCACTCTTTAAGTTTGCTTTGAAATCTTCATCAAACGTTTCGAGATTATCAGTCACTTTTTGCTGGGTTGCCTTGTTTGATTTTGGCGCGATGATACAACTCCACGAATCGTTGCGAACTGACAATAGAAGCACAGTCTGATACATACAGTCGCGACACTCACTGGTGAGAAAACCATTGCCGTCTGACAGCTCACGCGGCGCATGCGATTCTAGCGGTCAGCTAGGGTAACGTCTGTTAGCTCCATATACATAATAAGAATAATATTTCATTTTCTAACCTTTTTATACGTCATTTACGATATGATTGTATTATATTTGATTCGAAAGCTTGAATTTAAATTCTTTGGTAAATAGTTGAACAATCTGAAGAAACGAAGTAAAATAATAATGAGGAAAGACAGAGAAAAAAGTTAGGAAGCATCTGGGACTGCAGGTCACCTGTTTCGTAAGCAATGCGCTTGACCATTACGCTACGCCGTTAACGACAGAGCGCTGAATAAGATATATAGTGCTGTTGTTGTTGTTGTTGTGGTCTTCAGTCCTGAGACTGGTTTGATGCAGCTCTCCATGCTACTCTATCCTGTGCAAGCTTTTTCATCTCCCAGTACCTACTGCAACCTACATCCTTCTGAATCTGCTTAGTGTATTCATCTCTTGGTCTCCCTCTACGATTTTTACCCTCCACGCTGCCCTCCAATACTAAATTGGTGATCCCTTGATGCCTCAGAACATGTACTACCCACCGATCCCTTCTTTTGGTCAAGTTGTGCCACAAACTTCTCTTCTCCCCAATCCTATTCAATACTGCCTCATTAGTTATGTGATCTACCCATCTAATCTTCAGCATTCTTCTGTAGCACCACATTTCGAAAGCTTCTATTCTCTTCATGTCCAAACTATTTATCGTCCATGTTTCACTTCCATACATGGCTACACTCCATACAAATACTTTCATAAATGACATCCTGACACTTAAATCTATACTCGATGTTAACAAATTTCTCTTCTTCAGAAACGCTTTCCTTGCCATTGCAAGTCTACATTTTATATCCTCTCTACTTCGACCAACATCAGTTATTTTGCTCCCCAAATAGCAAAACTCCCTTACTATTTTAAGTGTCTCATTTCCTAATCTAATTCCCTCAGCAGCACCCGACTTAATTAGACTACATTCCATTATCCTTTTTTTGCTTTTGTTGATGTTCATCTTATATCCTCCTTTCAAGACACTGTCCATTCCATTCAACTGCTCTTCCAAGTCAATTGCTGTCTCTGACAGAATTACAATGTCATCGGCGAACCTCAAAGTTTTTATTTCTTCTCCATGAATTTTAATACCTACTCCGAATTTTTCTTTTGTTTCCTTTACTGCTTGCTCAATATACGGACTGAACAACATCGGGGAGAGGCTACAACCCTGTCTTACTCCCTTCCCAACCACTGCTTGTCTTTCATGTCCCTCGACTCTTATAACTGCCATCTGGTTTCTGTACAAATTGTAAATAGCCTTTCGCTCCCTGTATTTTACCCCTGCCACCTTTAGAATTTGAAAGAGAGTATTCCAGTCAACATTGTCAAAAGCTTTCTCTAAGTCTACAAATGCTAGAAACGTAGGTTTGCCTTTCCTTAATCTTTCTTCTAAGATAAGTCATAAGGTCAGTACTGCCTCACGTGTTCCAGTGTTTCTACGGAATCCAAACTGATCTTCCCCGACGTTGGCTTCTACTAGTTTTTCCATTCGTCTGTAAGGAATTCGTGTTAGTATTTTGCAGCTGTGACTTATTAAACTGATAGTTCGGTAATTTTCACATCTGTCAACACCTGCTTCCTTTGGGATTGGAATTATTATATTCTTCTTGAAGTCTGAGGGTATTTCGCCTGTTTCATACATCTTGCTCACCAGATGGTAGAGTTTTGTCACGACTGGCTCTCCCAAGGCCGTCAGGAGTTCCAATGGAATGTTGTCTACTCCGGGGGCCTTGTTTCGACTCAGGTCTTTCAGTGCTCTGTCAAACTCTTCACGCCTATCGGAAAAAATTTCGAGAGCATTTTCTCCTTTCCTAAGGCCCGCTCAGGTGAAATGTTTAAGGCACGTGATGTGGAGACCCTCCTCCTTTTACACACGCAATTTGGGCGAAATCGGCGTGTCCCGATTGGCGACCTCCCCTTGTTGGTCTTAGATACGGTCATACAGTATATACGGCACTCTGCTTAAACCTTTAACGTTTAACTGCTCTGGACGTGTTAACGCGCGCGCCTTTGTACCTGTCCCTGTGTGCTCTGAACGTGTTAACGCGCGCCACCAGTCCTTCTGCCTGGTACTCTGAACGTGTGTACGCGTAGATTTTTCTTTAGACAAATATATGAGTACATAGCGTACTAATCGCCAGAGAATTCTCCTTCTTATCGTGCATACTTTCTAACGCATAAACTACTTTTGAATTGCCAAAATGTACTAGAACAAATAAAATGCCTATAAAACTCCACATTGTTCAACGTGCTTGCGATGAGACAGTCGCAGTTCCTGAAATCCATCGCCCATGGTCTCTGGCCTGCTGAGGAGCACCACAGTCCTGGGCCCATGGATAAACCATGAAAAACCGCTGCGTAACACCACACACAAACAGACCTGGCCTGCCGGCAGATCAGTGAGACTATATCCGACGGGTAGGGCCTGCACATCAGTGGGAACCAAATGGCTTCTGATTGGCAGGCCGAACGAACTATAGACACCGCAGAAATTACCTCCGGTTTGGGCTCATCGTCGAAATACACTCGTGTGGCCAGCTATCCACGAGCCACAGACAGCATGTTGATGAAATGAGACCATGGTGATCAATCCATGGAACACACGATGTGTTCAAATAATCTGAGAATCAATAATAATGAAGATAGGTAGCAACTCACCGTAAAGATGATTGGTGAGTCGCAGACAGGCATGTGGAAAAGACACATTCACAACGAAATTTCCAGCCACAGATTTTGTCAGAAAGCTGGAGCACCCGCTCACACAGTTACTCAGACACAACTCACGCACACATGACCGCCGCCTCCGGCCGATGCGTCTACAGTCTCTGAGAATCAGATCCAGACACACACATCACTCCTCATGGCTCCTTGCCTCTCATCGGCAGCTGCTAGAGTAGTGTCAAGAAGTTGTGGCACCACTGACTGCAAGCTGAGGGGTGTGGTAGGAAGTGGCGAAGCAGTAGTAATGAAGCAGTAGGGAAGCGGCGCATGTACTCAGCTGCACCCAGCCAGCGACGATGCATGACACCTCAGTAAACAAACCATTTTATCTACTAAGACAAAAATGACATTTTTCCAGTGTTTTTCGTTCTCTAATTTCCCTGCTATTTCCTTGATTTCCATGACGTGTTTGAAATTCCCTGATATTCCCTGATTTCCAGAACCTGTGGCAAACCTGGAGGTTGTTTTGATACTCTTAGTGTTCTATTAATGTGCTTCAACACTTAAACTTTGAACACAAAGAAATAATTCAGTTTGCAATAACATTGCAATGGATTACATGTAAAAGATTATGGACAGTTGGAAGGAGCGCAAGGAGAAACTGATGTGAAAAAAAGCTTTTAAGCGATGTGACTGAAGAAAGTCATAAGGGAGCTGAGAAATAAACTTCTCAGTAATTTTCGCTATGAAAAAACATTTTTGTTTTCCGGAGGAACGCTCAACGGATGAATCTGCAGTTAGATCAAGTTATTGTAGTGTTTTCAGCTTGGAAAGGGCTGCGCATTTTCACTGATTTTTCGGGTCATGGTGACAGTGTGGAAACTCGGCTACAGCTGGAACTTATAGACTTACAGAGTGACGTTTGCGTGAGTAGTTTCATAGCAAAATTAGTAAAGTAAAGTTCTGCTTCCTTATTGGAAGTTTTGACGACTTTACATGTCTGCAGCTATGATTATGTCATTGTTCAGATTTACGTATACACGAAATTCCCCCAGAGAAGCTCAATGGCAGACTTAACCTTACGAAATTTCATTTTTTACTTCATATATTCAACATGCTCCATTATAGTACTTCTAATACTACATTTTTAGATACCAAGATGCTTAAAGAATAAGTCTAATTATAACGAACTTCAATAGTATGGCTGTAACGTTTTCACAAAAGAAAACTTCTGTATGATCGATAAACTTAAGAGCTTGTCTTCGAACTAGCATTACTCAGAACGTAGTACCAGACGTTGACGCTTTAGTGAAACGCAAAATAAATAATATTCATTGACGATCTGTGTTTTTATGTTTAACGTTTAAACAAAATGGTACAGAAAAATAAATTTATCGGTTTAAATTTCGTCCGAGACGGTAGTTATGATAAGGCTGCAACAGTTGTAAGAAATACCATTTTTCTTACTTAGCTGACCCCCCCCCCCACAGTTCTTTGTTTCATCAAAATATTAAAAGATACGTGGACTTTGACTGTCAGTTCTCATTATGCTGAGTTTCATTGACAGTTCTCATTAATACAACAGCCTTAAAAATAAATTTGCTACAGAATACGTTAATGAGCCGCTCTGAAGTGATACGTGGCTGCTCACAGCTGTAGGGTGAACGCAAGCCAGCTAGCACAAGCGGCTGTGCTGATCTGCTACACTCCTTCACTCCTTAATCTATCTGCCTGTACCCGTAGAAAGCCGGTTAGCCCAGCAAGAGTTCCACGCTTCGTGCAAGTGTCTCTCCATTCAAATGTCACTCCTTGCAACTGTTCCAACACTGCCCTGTGGGTGGATGACACGATTCGAGAAAGCACACTATTTAAGTCAGTTCAAGACAAAGAGGAACATTGTCATCAAGCTTTGTTTTTCTTCATGGCAATGCACGGCCGCACACTGTAGCTGAAACAAAGACGCCTCTGCAGCGTTTGTGGTGAAATCCTCCAAATTTAATTTCCTTGCTCATATGACAGGCTTGTTAGAAGGACGACATTTTGGAACAAAGAAAGTGCTGCAGACCAGAGAAGACAAGTGGCGTAAACCACAAGCGTCTGCCTTTCATGACGAGGGTATGCGAAACTTGGCGCAGCGCTACGACAAAGGTCTAAGTCGGAGTGACGACTGCGTAGACAAATAGCAGGTTGGTATAGCTTAACGTTGCAAATAAAAGATTTTCTTTTGTTTCCACTGTGGTTTCCGGCTCACAACTGATCGGAAATCGAAGAAAGAAAAACAGTTCTCGTTTTTATATACTTAATGAGAATAATATTTCAGGTTCTGTAAATATGATAAATTTTAAAGTTTGAGAATTATGGTGTAATGAAAGAAGTGACCATAATGAAGCTTCACATTGACTGATATAAATTAATCCTGAGAAAATAAGAGTAATACAGGTATGTTCTATTTGTGCACATGATTTTGTGCACATGATTTACGTACCCTTTTTATATTTAGTGGTAATGGAGACATAAAATACCTCAACTATTATGCATTCCACATCAAACTCACACAAACCTTTCATATTGATTCTCAGATGCATTGTTTTTCACGAGTGCAAGTAACAATTAATTATAAAGTAGAGCACTGAGTTCTCTATACAGAATAATGCTAAGTACTTGTAAGGTGTCAGACAAATAACACACCTTACATTGGATTCCTGAAACAATTCTGGTTAAATCGATATGCCACACGACATAGTTATGTGAAAATGTACGAATTTTATTGATATGCAAATTGAATAAACAAGCTGACATTTCATGACTATAAACCAATAACAATCACACTAGTAATTACATGCACGTAATTTCCCAAACCGAGCTACGACACGCAGTTTTGCGGAAAGGCAATGCTCATCCCATGTTTGGCCAAAACCTTCACAGCGGGATATCCAGCAGACACAATATGATGCCAGAGCCACTGCACAAGCCGGCAGCTAAAGCCACCTTTGTCCTCGCTTTTAACGACGACGCTTTGGAAAGCCTTTCTGCAGGAACACGGCTGGAGATGGCAGATAAACGTCCGGAGAAACCCAACTCGAAACACTGGTGACTCACTGTAACCACCTGTGTTAAAATCTGCTTGGAAAAAAGCTGTTTGTCTCAGTATTATGTAGCAGAAGTTAAACTATGCCCTACGAAAGAAACGATGCCTGTGATAGGTTACAGAAACTCTAGTGTGTGGAGTTATAGCAAGTACGAATGCTCTGATTGGCCAGAAAGAAAATGCATGGCCATCAGCTTTGATATACTCTAATGCAGACTGAAGAATTGGCTCCTCTCTTGCAGGAAATAATCGAGTGTTCGAGCAAGGTGACTCGTGCTGCACTGAAACGATTGCGAGAGTAATTATGTTCACACTTGGTCACAGGTTCGCCTTTTAAAGAGTTAGACTGCAGTCTCCTAGTGTGGAGAATTGCACCGAGCACTGACAGTTGACGCTTGCGAGTGATTTGACGGCAACGACGTATGAACTATTCCAGCCAAATAGCATGTACCATGCAAATAAATTTAGCTAGGCAATAAGTAGGAGACTCAGCCTCACCAGAGACGTAGGAAATGTATCAGACTGGTGTTTTACAGAGGAGAGAGCTTTAGAATAGACTCTCAGGTTCACAGCTCACACCGACAGAAGCCACTGCTGCTGACAACGAAGGGTAAATATGCGCGCTCGCGCTACGCCAGCAAGTGATATTCTATTGACACCCAGAACTGTGTTTGTCTCCATCTCTCCTCTTTTTTTGTACATTCAACTACGATCTGTAGTGAAGCATACGATTATCAGGCTTTATTGAAGCGGAAACATGAGATATCTGATTTAACCAAAAGGACTGACCAGCTACCGCAGAATGCTTTATACTCTGAATTTATTGCACTGTTCTAATTGTGCAATTATCTTTGCAGTGATATTTAAGTACCCTATACAGACCCTATTCAATTTTGAGTCTTTTCATTGTGCATTTTCAGAGTAGTTGATATCTCTGGCCCAATTTTATTTAAATTGTTTGTACTTTATAGACCATCTTTCTATTACAGAACCTTAGAATAGTTAGGAATTTCGCTGCACAGTTGCGAACACCCAGTATCAATATTTCACCATCCTGCACGTATTAAAATTATGACTGATATGTCATAAAGTCATACTTAGAGTGAGAAAACTAAACCTTAATAACGAAAATCTAAGACCTTCATTTTTCGCTATCATATAGTTGCGCCTGTACCCATACACTATTTCTTTTAGCGACAATGCTTCCTTTACAGGGAGTGTACTGGAACCAACATTATGATCATCATCTGATTACATCACTGTCTGTACTGTTGCACTCTGGTGAATTCTGCAGGCCATAGGTTCAACACAAATTCCTAATGTACTCAAAGAGTGTCTTTGCGCAACTGTGGTAGGAAGATATCTCAGAACCCGTCTCACACATTTTAGATACACATTGCAGAAACTAATTCGTAGCCCAGAGTCGTCGACAGCACAAGTACCAATGAACCATGTAGGGTCCATAACAGAAACCTAAATATTACAGCAGTTTCACAAGCTATGACAGAGTCACGACTAAAAATAGCGATCCAGTAAGTACAGAACATTATTTCCAGTCAATGATCAATATAAGTTGTCTCCAACATATCGATTATGGTCCACAGCAACCAATTTCAGATGTACTGTGGCTTCGGTTGCACTGTGTAATTACACCTGCTGGACAACACGAAGCTAATTTTGTTTATGTGTTATGACAGTACCACCTTTCTTCAATCATATTAGGCTAACATAATGCTTCTTATGTTTTAATGATGAGTGTTATTACATGTTTAACCTCATGTTTTCTATGCACATGAAATCAATAGCTTTTAATTTATTAAAATTTATTGTTTTCCTGAAGGATTTGTAGGTGCTCATTATAGATCGAAATCGATAGTCTGATGACAATTTGTGGTTATTGACCGAAATTGAAGAAAGAAATATCGGAGCATTGTTCGTCCTGGTTGAGTCTGTTCGGCAGATCGTGATATGATGGTCAGCAGCTTTGGCGCAGTACCAAGAGAGTGCTGACGATGCCGTGGTGATGCCCCCCACCTTACCTAGGTACAAGGGAACTGGCCACGCCTATATGATTGAGCGTGCTTTATGGCGGCGTGCCCTGATTCTTTAGCCCAGAAGCTCGTGACAAAAAAGAGCAGCTGTTTTATGCTACTCGGTGCTTTAATATGTTGTTATTGCCGATTAAACAAACAGAAGGCTGTTACCAAACCCACTTTCAAACCCGTCGTAATATGTAAATGCTGGAAAATATCTTACGCATGTTAAAACTTTTTATACGTTATTATCAACATAAATTGTTGACAAAAAAAGTGCGCAAGCTATATACTATTCAGGTAATATAGATTGCAACAAATGTTCATCCATACCGGGAATAGAGAATCTCTAAGATTTTTGCCTTTTATCGATACGGGCAAGATATCGGATCTTGGAATTCCAAGACTTTTGAGTATATTTTAATTCTAAGTTTTAAGTCCGATAACAAATGACAAAATAAATATTTGTTAGTGTGATTTAATCTGAAACTAACAATTTTCTTATTTTTTTTCCTTTACTTTTACTGTTAACCTTGCTTCTTCCAAAATAGCATGATTCTATGTAACGAAAAGTACGCCTTAGCTTTTGATGTGTGAGTTTGCGAGTATCATAATATGTGACATAAATAGTCTTAGATTTTAAGTGCAGTGAGTTAGAATAACTTCTTTTTACAGCGCCAAGAGATAGTAGATCTTCGTACTGGCAGAAATTTCGTGTAGATACATCTATTAGTTCCTGAGAAAAGAGATTTTAACAGTCATACAGGCGAATACACAGACGGACGAACAACAAAGTGATGGTATAAGAGCTCCGTTTCAACGTCAAAACCACAAAACGAAACTTATACGAATAACAGACGTTCGTTTATTATCATGCATATATTAAACTATCAAACTTAAAGAAAGTTGCTATATAAGTATAACACTTGCAATAAAAAGCAGTGAAACAGGAGCGGAACCCATCGCGCGCGCATTTTCAGTTTCAGCGTTGCTGACAGCCCGAAACCCAAAACGTTTCCATTTTCTAGTTCTTTTATAGTGATGCGATAGGAAACGAAACCAAAGCAAAAGTTTCAGAGTGTATAAGCTGCTTGCACCATGGACATTTTTGGCAGCTTTCGAACACTGCTAATGCTGTTAATCCCAGTAAGGTGTCTGCTGACTTTTTCTATCAACTTTTTATATTGCTAATAAGGAACAAAAAGGTTTTAGCTGGTACGAGGTAGTTTCCGGACATCATATTTTATGACATGTTTTAAGGTGCGTGGATGTCGCATGTCCCAGAATCCAAACTTTCAGATAATAGGCTTTTGTTTGGTAAGTCCTCAACAAGAACATATTGAAACACCAAGTAGTATACAATTGAAACTTCCTGGCAGATTAAAACTGTGTGTCGGACCGAGACTCGAACTCGGGATCTAAATCCTTTCTTCCAGGAGTGCTAGTTCTGCAAATTTCGCAGGAGAGCTTCTGTGAATATTGGAAGGCAGGAGACGAGGTACTGGTGGAAGCAAAGCTGTGAGAAGGGGGCGTGAAAGGTGCTTGGATAGCTCAGGTGGCAGAGCACTTGCCCGCAAAAGACAAAGATCGCGAGTTCGAGTCTCGGTCCTGCACACACTTTTAATCTGATAGGAAGTTTCATATCAGCACACACTCCTCTGCAGAGTGAAAATTTCATTCTGGTAGTATACAACTGTTCCACTCTTTTTACAGCTCTCGAACTACTTGGATCGCGGAAAGGCGCTCTTGGGTTTTCCGCAAGAATTTTCCTTATCGATCCGAAGCAAAATTGACGTTCGATTCCAACTTTGTATGAGAAAGCTTGAGTTAAAGGAAGGTTTATGTATCACTAAATGAGGTTGCCACTAAACTCTGAGGTAAAAGGAGAAACCACGTGCACTGCCTGACAAAAAAGGGGGCATGTAGAAGTCAACCTAAATTCGTGTATGTACACACCGTCCGCGATTATCTAAACGTTGACAGCTGCAATTTTTTGTGACATGCAGAAAGACCATCAGAATGTGTTAGTGCTGTTCGTGTTTAGTGTTGTTTCCCAACCTGGAAGAGTGTATAAGGGGCCTGAACAACGTAAGACGTTAAATGATCATTGTGAAGGACACGGAGATGACGTTTACGCGTGTGAGACAGCGTTACCAGCATCTGACAGAGTTTGAAAAGGGCGACACTGTCGGTCGCCATCCGGCAGGCTGGTGGAATCCTGCGATATCTAGATGTGTTGGGCCCTCAGATGTGACAGTGGCTCGGTGTTAGACGGTGTGGGAACGTGGGGGCAGACACGCTCGCCATCATGGTTCCGGTCGACCACATCTGACCACGCAGGCGGGACATCATTATCAGCTTATCACGAGATTTGTGAGCATTTGAATGTGACAGGGGCCGGATATTGGACAGCATGGGAATGTGAGCGCAGGCATACCCATCTAAATGTTCCGTTCAGTCACGTCTGATCCCCACTATGGAGGATCGCCGTATTGTGCACCAACCACATCGTAACCACTTTACATCTGCACCTGCCATCCGACACCAAGTAATGGAATCCCTGCAACATCCTGTGTCATCCCATAACACTGGCAGGAGACTAGCAGCAGCCGTAATAAGGAATTACAGTACTACTCGTAATGAAATTTTTGCTTTAGGAATGGTGCCGTGACCTGGTAGTACGCAATGCTGATAAATCGCATCGCATTGTGTTCAGAGATGAATCACAGTTGTGCACTACTACACCGTCGGCGGGTATGGCGGCAACTTGTTGGAGGTCGCATTATTCCAATGTTTTGGACAAGCTCAGTCAGGCTGACACTATAGTGCGGTGAGCCATCAGGAATGGCTTCAGGTCACGGCTGGTAGTGCCTGAGGGAACTGTGACGGCCCGACGGTACGTCACGAAAATCCTGCTCTCTCATGTGTTACTTCTCATGCGACGAGAACGTGGTGCAATTTTTCAACATGATAACGCTCATCCACACGTGACACGTGTCTCTATGGACTGTCTCCATGTCGTTGATGTACTTTTGTAGTCAGCAAGATGCCCAGATATATATTCCAATAAAAAGTAGGTCTATCTTTTGTGTTACGGCGTAAAGTCAAGCACCGGCACGCCAGTCAGAAATGACAGGGAAGAGAAGGCTGTAAGAAGAAGTCAGCCAATCGCACGCTGACCAGACCTACCTCCAGGGCGACAATGCGACAGCAGCGGCCCCTACATGACCGCGACCGACTGGTAATGGCCCAGTTCAACAGCAGCTTCAAGATTAGCGACTTGAGGAGCAGCGTAAATTCTACTCACTTCAAGTGTACTCTCTATGTAGCAAAGACTTGAGATTCTTTATACTGAAGAAGAGTGGTTATTTTGTACGACACCCTTTGCTTGCGACACATCTGTGTGATTGCAACAGTTAAGTATTGTAATTTTCTTGTTGTAATAAAACTCATTAATACGAGTTGTTGAATTGTTTGTCTAGTGAACCGAGTATGCAGGCTTCCTAGACACTACATCCCGGACGTCTGCTCCATCCCAGTGCCACCAGGTGGTCAAGGTCCAGTTGCAACGATTGTGGGCCAGTCAAGCGAGGATACGACGGCTTTATGACACTCGCCCCAACCGTATCAGTGCATCTATCCACGGCAGAGGCGACACAACGTCATGCAGGTACAATTTAGTGCCCAAAAAACGTTGAGATTAAGCTAACATAACCAACAGAGTAACAAAGTGGACCGCAATTCAAAAGAATTGCCGTTTAAAACCCTGCCCGGTCATACAGGAGTAGGTTTTCTGTGGTTTCCCTGAATCGTATAACGCAATTCTCGGAATGTTTCCCCTGATAAGCACACGCCCATTTTTCTTTGTAATCCTTTCATAAACCGAGCTTGTGCTTCATCTATAATGGACCCATCGTAGACAGAACGATAAGCCTTAATATTCTATCTCTTCTTCATTAACCAAGAACAAATAAGCAAATTTCTCGTTGGCTTTTGTTCATCCCAGGGAATTACATCAGCACAAGCAGGGGAATGTCGTCTGTGGAATTCATCCACAGCCAAATAAGTCAGACACTTTACGTCCATCTTTTTACAGATGGTTGCGGGACTCTGCTGTTCGATATACGATGTCAAATAAAACACGTTTCAGCTTTCTAGTTTCAAACCTTTTTTTATTTGGCAACCAGTTTCAGCAATTTACTACGCCATAAGTCAGACGACGTTCCCGAGTAAAGCCATTTAAGTGCCACGTGAACCCAAACCGGCCTTAATGGGCTTTATGCCACCCTGGCTATGTAGATCAACAGCGGGCTTATAGTGGTACAGTGGCGAAACGTTTACCAATCACAGACCGTTAAATTGATGTAAGCGACCAGTGTCTTTAGTCTTTCTAATTGTGAGTCCAATACGGTACCTCGTGTGTTTAGTTCATTGCACTTTATCTAGCTTACAATAAACCTGATATAGTTTGTTTATTATAAACATAAAACTTTAAACTGGATCATTTTCAAATTAAATTCTGCATTAGAATCTGAAGTATAAATGGAAAATGATGCTTTTTGAACAAAAAAAGAAAAAAAGTTTTAACTGTGGCATACGAGGGAGAGTCAATAAGCACTGCAAGACATATTTGTCTCGGCCAGTTTCTGCTGAAAAAATTCTGAATTTATTGTGTGATATTGTGGAATATTCCCATTTTAGTCCCTATAGTTTCATCAGGTTCCGATAGGTGTTGGAGCTGTACGTAGCCTTCAGACTGGCGTCTGTAACGGAGATGCGTTCAAGCAAAGAGCTGTCATTGAGTTCCTTTTTCGCAGAAAACCAGAGCATCGTAGATATTCATAGGCACTTTGAGAATATCTAAGGAGGCCTGGCAGTGAACAAACGCCCGGTGAATTGTTGGGTGAAGTGTCGGTCATCATCGCAACAAAGTCGCTGAAACGTGTCCGATGGCCGGCCGCGGTGGCCGAGCGGTTCTAGATGCTTCAGTCCGGAATCGCTCGACTGCTACGTCGCAGGTTCGAATCCTGCCTCGGGCATGGATGTGTATGATAGCCTTAGGTTAGTTAGGTCTAAGTAGTTGTAATTTATAGGGGACTGATGACCTCAGATGTTAAGTCCCATAGTGCTCAGAGCCGTTTTCGTGTCCGATGTCCCGCGTGTCGGCCGGGCCGCATACAGCTGTGACTCCTGCATTGTTGGAACGTGGGACACTGTCATTCAGATGGCGATCAAACACCTCGCTGCACAGCTAGACTTCCTTGTTGGTAGTGCTGACACACTTTTAAACCAGCTGGATACTCAAAGGAGTGTACCTGCTGAGTTCCTCGCCACCAAACCGAAGACCGTAAAGAGCAACGAAGGACCATGTGTGCGGAATTGCTAGCGCGTTACGAAGCTGATCAGATAATTTTTTGTCGAACATCATCACAGGCGATGAGACACAATTTCATGACTTCGAACAGGAAACAAAATGGCAATCCGCGGGGCGGCGCTCTGCCACCTCTCCTCCGAAGAAAAGGTTCAAAGCCCCACCCCCAGCCGACAAGGTCATGGCGATGGTTTCAAGTACACTGAAGGGCTATTCTGTTTGATGTCCTCCCTCATGGTGCAACGATCGACTCTGAATTGTAGTGCGCTACTGTCAAGGAACTGAAGAAACGACTTCAGCGTGTTCATCGACACAAATATGCAACAGAATTTCTCCTTCTCCATTACAATGCTAGGCCTCAAACAAGTCTGCGCACGCGAGTGGTACACACACTTCACTGGACTGTTCTTCCTCACTCACCTTACAGCCCGGATCTCGCACCTTCCGACTTCCATTTTTCTGGCCCAATGAAGGGTGCACTCCGCGCGAAGTATTACGTGGATGATGTGGAAGTTAGTGATAAAGCAAGACATTGGCTCCTATGTCGACCTGTAGAGTGATACCATGTGGGCATATAAGCCCTCCTAGTAAGGTGGCGTAAGGCCGTCGTATTGAACAGGAATTATGCTCAAAAATAGGGTTTTCTAGCAGAAAGGGTGGGGAATAATGTGGTGTATTGGAATGCTGAACAAAAACAAATGTGGGTTCCGAAAAAATGTGTTACATTACTTATTGAACGCCCCTCGCATTTCTAGTCACAGTACGTGTCTATCTACTTTGAAGAAGAAATCTAAACAGTACAATTTTTCAAACGCTGAACGTTACACTGGGCAGTTTTGGTCAGAGAAAACTGCCTGCTTCAGTCACAGTCAACTACTTCATGACAGTTACAACATCTCTGTGATTCCAGCCTACCGATGTCTTCCAGAAGTTCCAAAAATTCCTACCTGTGCATAAATATCAATTTCATTGATCCTAACACCTTCTTTGATCTGGGGAACGGAATGTTTTTATTTCCGAGATTGGTGTAAATGTATATTGCATTTACTATATTCGTGTCAATCAATATTTCTAATGCTACTTTTCGGGGTTATTTTACTTCTCAAGAAAGTCTTGTATCTCTTCTTCTGAACTGTTACATCAAAAAACGCATTTATTATTAAACTTTAATTCTATTCCAAAGCGGAGGTCAAAGAGTCAAGTAGAAGTAACATATGTGACGACAGAATGGTGTGACATGGCGAGCACGACTGAAAGGTAGTCATAAGACCAGGCGAGTGGAACAGGGTTGGAGGGATCAGATAGTGGTACCGAAAGTACCCTACGCCACACACCATTAGGTGACTTGAGGAGTGTGATGTAGATGTAGATGAAACACGACAGTTTCGCCAGAATGATTTGCCACAGAAAATTATAACACGAATTTCCGCCAAAGATCATGTACGTTACACACATTAAACGGAGAAAAATGCCGGCGCAAATGCATCTTTTTTCGCCGCATATGGGCCATTTCGAGTCTCGTATAGAGTGACAGAATAAACGTCTCTGGCCATAAAGACAGTTCCGCCAGCCTTCCGTCCTCACGGCAATGTTTTCGGAGTGTCTGATCGCTGCCATTTGCCACCAGGCACGCCGCCCCGGTTCACATGTTTGTCCAGTAGCTCACATGGGAAGTAAGAACTACCGTACAGTAAGTCTATAAGATATATACGGTGATTCAGCTGCCCCTACCGCTGTCGTTTGATACAACCCATAGTGCTATAACTGCCCTTCATAAACCACACGCACGATTTTCATATTCTCTGGCTCACTACGAGCAAACTATTAATCATACAGAAAAATGAACAGGACATTTTTGTAGGAAATTTAATGTAGCAAATGTTGCACGAGGCTGTGTTTGCGCTGGAGAGAGTAGTTTTCGAGGTGTGCGAGAAAAACGTACAAATGTGACCTTTAATAGCATTCCCACGCTCAGCCCTCAACGTCCAGTATTTCTGTTATGTTCTTCATGGTACTCCGTCCTACCACTGTTCAAATATCTGTATCTGCACGAATTATTTTCCACACTTGATCATATTTGACCTACATTGAATTAACTTATTGCGGCTCCGATGTTTGTGTAAATTTTACCGAACTATTTTGTGAATTTTAAAAGCGTAAAATAAATAATTGCATCGTTTATTTTTTTCAGGTCTTCTGACTACATAGCTGCTTTGCTCGTACGTGTTAAGTTTGGAACAAATTTTAAACATAATTAATTGTAACACAAAGTTTACAAAAGTCGTTTTTCTTTCATTACACTCATGGGTACATTTAAATTAATAATGTTAACGAAGTTGCCGACTATACTGGTGGCGTAGTAGCTCAAACAATAGACACCAAAAATACGACGAATGTCAGGAATACTCGTAGTTTGTGTAGTCGGAAATTTCTGTACAATGGTAGGAGCTAGTGCCATGAACAACATATTAGAAATCTTGACTGCTGCGGGATGAGTGTAGGGTGGAGATGCGTTTGGAGGTCGCTTTTGTAAGTTTTCCTCCAATAAGTCGAAAACCGTGGCCTTGAGTGAAAATGTATCCGTGTACAAAATTAAACTACACACATTAAAAAACGTTTTGCATCACCCCAGTTGCCATAACTCCTGAAGACAGACGTTGACTGTGGGTATTGTATCACAGACACAATCCCTTTGACTCTTCAGAGATGTCACTAAACCTGCCCAAAGATGTAAACAACCATCCACGAGCAGCGCCTATTAGACGGAGGGGATCCGACAACTGATCAGTTTCAGTCATTCCACCAGGAAGGAGGTACACGGCTAGTGTTATCTGTAGTTCAACCATGCCTAGACGTTCAACACCGCGGTCCGGTCACGTCCGCATTGTTACTTTGTGTCGGGAAAGTCTCTCAACAATGGAAGTGTCCAGGCGTCTAGGAGTGAACCAAAACGATGTTTATCGGACATGGAAGAGATACAGAGAGACAGGAACTGTCGATGACATGCCTCGTTCAGACCGTCCAAGGATTACTACTGCAGTGGATGGCTGCTACCTACGGATTATGGCTCTCAGGAACCCTGACAGCAACACCACCATGTTGAGTAATGCTTTTCATGCAGCCACAGGACGTCATGTTACGACTCAAACTGTGCGCAATAGGCTGCATGACGCGCAATTTCACTCCCGACGTCCACGGCGAGGTCCATCTTTGCAACCACGACACCATGCAGCGCGGTACAGATTGGGCCAACAACACGCCGAATGAACCGCTCAGGACTGGCATCTCGTTCTCTTCAGCGATGAGTGTCGCATATGCCTTCAACCAGACAATCGTCGGAGCCGTGTTTGGAGGCAACCCGGTCTGGCTGAACGCCTTAGACACACTGTCCAGCGAGTGCAGCAAGGTGGAGGTTCCCTGTTGATTTGGGGCGGCATTATGCGAGGCCAACGTACGCCGTTGGTGGTCCCGGAAGGCGTCGTAACGGCTGTACAATATGTGAATGCCACCCTCCGACCGATAGTGCAACCGTATCAGCAGCATATTGACGAGGCATTCGTCTTCATAAACGACAGTTCGCGCCCCCATCGTGCACATCTTGTGAATAACTTCCTTCACGACTAGAGTGGCCAGCATGTTCTCCATACATGAACCCTATTGAACAAGCCTGGGATAGATTGAAAAGGGCTGTTTATGGACGACGTGACCCACCAACCACTCTGAGGGATACACGCCGAATCACCGATGAGTAGTGGGACAAGCTGGACCAACAGTGCCTTGATGAACTTGTGGATAGTATGCCACGACGAATACAGGCATGCGTCAATGCAAGAGGGCGTGCTGCTGGATATTAGAGGTACCGGTGTGTACATAAATCTGAACCATCACCTCTGAAGTACAACATGCAATGTGTGGTTTTCCGAACAATAAAAAGAGTGGAAATGTTGTTTATGTTGATCTGTATTACAATTTTCTGTACCGGTTCCGGAATCTCGGAACCGAGGCGATGCAAAACTTTTTTTGATGTGTGTTTATTAAATTTCCTAGAAAAATATCATTTTTTTCAGGACTAATAGTTTCCGCGTAGCGAGTGTGAGAATATGAAAAACTCAGGCTTGGTTTTTGAAGGCATTGGGGGTTCCATAGAAGGATGTCGATAGAGGCAGGTGATTCGCCCTATATGGCAGTAATGGAAAGTTTCCCTGACCTATTTTTGAGATGTTATGCAATTGCATACCGCTTAACATGTACAGTCCTGCGGCTGGTCCCGGCGGAGGTTCGAGTCCTCCCTCGGGCATGTTTGTCCTTAGGATAATTTAGGTTAAGTAGTGTGTAAGCTTAGGGACTGATGACCATGGCACTTACGTCTCATAAGATTTCACACACATTTGAACATTTTTTTGTACAATCCTGTGTGTATACTAGATCTTTTTGTCACATTAGCAGTACATGACAATACTCTCCTGACCGTTACAACTGCAACTACCAAAGATCAAACAACGAAAATTTACGTATTTGCGTATCAAATATAGCTGTAAGTATACACAATTTTTTAAGTGATTTGGAGGTATACAGGATGCAAAATTTACTACACAGCTCTAACCCGATTGGTCATCGAGTCGAACTCAGCTTCTGCATCAGATACGGATACATATTCCATGTTCCTTCAACTCCATTCCAGAGTTCATCAATAGTAGTAGTGGTGAGTGGTGGTGCGCCAATCTCTCGGCGTCGTATGACCAGGTGTTTGCAGTAGGTGAGAGATCTGGAGAACATGCTGTCCATGGCAACGGTGAAACACCCTCTGCATCGAAGTAGCACAGGATATAACGGGTGAGAAGTAGTCTTGCGTTATCTTGTTGAAAGATAACTTCACAGAGAAGTCTGAAGTAGCGCAGAGCCACTCTTAACAGATCAAAAATGTGACAGCTGCTGACCAAATTGCTGGCTATGTGACCCAGAGTATTACGTGCCCATTGGCACCCTATACCAACACACCAGGTGAGGCTATACCACAGTAACAATCAAGTCTGGCAACATTTGTTGTCTTCGGAGCCTTTGCTCACGTGTAAGATCATCGTGATGCTGTACGCGGAACCACGAATTGTCAGAAAAGACGTCGAGATGTTTGTTCTGTGTACAGAGTTGTCACCGGCCGCACCACCATCGGCTACCCCTCTCTGTTGCCGTGTGAAGAGAAGCTACACTGAACTCCAGGCATTATTGTCTAACTGGAGAAAAGAGAATTTCCATCTAAAAGTTCATGATATGACTATCCGATCTTGAGCAATCGACAGAACAATATGTTCGTCGGACGTGAGATGCACAGGATGATAACATCACGTATGGTGTTGAGTATGGGTCTTCTGGAGACATTGATTCAATATTTGAGTGGCGGTCGTGGATTCGAGGATACTGAAAGCGAAATCGCTACCAAAAGGGAGAGGAAAATCTAATAACCATGAGTGCCTGGACCACGGTAGTAGACTACAGAAAGGAATAGAAGAAAGGGTTACGGGAGGACGTGCGATTGGTATCATGAATGAAAAGGAGAAAGACTAACAGTATTCTGCAGTGTACTTAGCTGGTAATAGCAAATACATTATTTAAAAAGTCACAGGAGGAGGAAATACACCTGTAAAAGGACTGGAGACAAGGGAAGATACCAGCTAGATTACTTAATGGTTCCACAGAGCCGGCCGCTCTGGCCGAGCGGTTCTAGGCGCTTCAGTCTGGAACCGCGCGACTGGTATGGTCGCAGGTTCGAATCCTGCCTCAGGCATGAATGTGTGTGATGTCCTTAGGTTAGTTAGGTTTAAGTAGTGCTAAGTTCTAGGGGACTGATGACCTCAGATGTTAAGTCGCATAGTGCTCAGAGCCATTTGAACTATTTGGTTGCACAGAGTTTCGAGAATTGGATGTTGAACTGTAATGCGTACCCAGGAGCATATATAGACTCAGACAACAATTCGGTAATGATGAACACTAGGCTGAAGTTTACAAGAATCGTCAGGACAAATCAGCATGGAATGAAGTGAGATCCGGAAATGCTAAGGAGACTGTACGTACTGCGATAATGAATACCACACCAGGCAGTTCAGTTGAAGAAGAATGGTCAGTCTTTTAAAAAGGGCAATCACAGAAGTTAAGCAGATAAATATAAGTGCAATATAGGTAACTGCGAAGAAATATTGAGTAGCAGAAGAAATACTTGAAATGATCGACGAAAGGAGGACCTACTAAAACGCTCATGAAAATACAGAAATTCATCGGTATAACTCACTTACAAATGACATAAAAAGAAACTTCAGGGTCATCATCTTCGATAGAGCTGGACGTGTCCCTCGTATAGTGAGAGATGGGAACACGTAATGCACCCAGAAACATCCACGAACATGATCGTTTTGGTGATCCAGGATGAGGACTGCGCGGTTATCAGAGCCCGTACAAATTCCCAACCTTTGCTCAGTCCAAGCTCGCCACTTTCATGAATGATGATGAAATGATGAGGACAACACAAACACCCAGTTATCTCGAGGCAGGGGAAAATTCCTGACCAGGCCGGAAATCGAACCCGCGACCCCGTGCTCGGGAAGCGAGAACGCGAGTGCGATACATGAGCTGCGGACGGTGATTCAGGAGTTACGGTGTGGGCTGTCATAATGTTGCATGTATGTACTGACCTCTAAACCTTTGAACACGATACACTCGCAGGACATAGTTATTGTGACACAATACTCCTTCCTCTCGTGCGTCTTTTCAGGGTGCAGTGGGACATGGCTTCATCTTCATCGACAACAACCCACGTCCGCTTCGAACAGCGCAGGTGGAGGATCTATTGCAACTAGAGGATATTCAGCGAATGATCTGACCTGCAAGTTCTCATAAAACACGCGTGAGGTGTGTTGGGGAGACGCATTGCAGCGGTCCTCATGTACCAACAACCAGTTGTCATCTGCGCTGGTGGAGGAGTGGAACGCCCTGCCACAAGAACTCATTACAACACTGTGACCAGCATAGAAGTACGTTGCTGAGCGTACATTGCCAGCCATGGTGACCACACACCCTATTAATCCAGCTGATTGAATGTTCGGTGGGCCCCCATGCATCGAGGTGACTTGCGTGTAATTACTGTCTTTGTATGGCAGTGTCGTTTATTTTTGTCTCACGGTGTATGTCCTTCAGTTACCTTCTGTGTTATGCTGTAGCAGTTATTTCTATGCACGGTCGAAGCTTCACCGAGGTATGTCACTTGGCGGCAACACATCATGTGAAAGTTACTTCGTCCTTAAGTTATGTACACCAGTGTATTTAGGAGTAATTCTAAGACGCGACACTTCGAGTCCTTATGAAGTAGGTGTTATAGCACGCATCGAACCAAGTCAGAAGCCATCTGTTAATATTCTTTGGAAGAAAGACCATATTGTTCCTAAGAAGTCCTGCTGAGAGAATTTATCAGTGGGAGACCGTGCAACGCTACTGATCCTCCAATTGTACATGTCACGTAGAGATCATGAGGATAAGATTTGAGAGATCAGCCTCTGCACAGAGTCATACAGACATTTCCAGAAGCTCGAAACCACACTGAATGAGACAGAAAATCATTAGTATTGATTTGAAGTTCCCACAGCACACACTGTACAGTGGCTGGGGAAGGACATACACTATGTGATCAAAAGTATCCGAACGCATGGCTGACAATGACTTACAAGTTCGTGGCGCCCCCCTTCGGTAATGCTAGAATTCAATATGTTGCTGGCCCACCCTTGAGACGTAGTTTGGCATTTACCGTCGTGATGTGTGACTTATGAGCAGCCGCTCCACCATGAAATACAAGTTTTCTCACCTCCCGCCTCTCATAGTACTTGCAGTGGATCCTGATGCAGTTTGGAATTCCTGTGTGATGGTCTCGATAGATGTCTGCCTATTACACATTACGACCGTCTTCAACTGTCGACGGTCTCTGTTAGTCAACATACGAGGTCGGCCTGTACGATTCTGTGCTGTACGTGTCCCTTCACGTTTCCACTTCACTATCACATCGTAGGCAGTGGACCCGGGGTTGTTTAGGAGTGCGAAAATCTCGGGTACACCCAAGCACCTGACCACATTCAAAGCCCGTGAGTTCCGCAGAGGGCCCCATTCTGCTCTCTCGATGTATAATGACTACTGAGATCGCTGATACGGAGTACCTGGCAGTAGGTGGCAGCACAATGCACCTAATACGAAAAACGTATGTTTTTTGGGGTGTCGGGATACTTTTAATCACATAGTGTATGTATCCGTACTTGTAGGTAATGCCGATGTTTAGTTTTTATTTGAGTACAGCTCGTAACATATTGCGTCTATCAGCTGTAAAATAGGGAGAATATTATCTTTCACTAAATGTGCTAGCGACCTGCATATATTCCAGTACTAGATGTTTCACTATAATGTTATTGTGTCCACGCTTCTTTTCTTCTACAATCACTTAATGTTAGCTGATGACTGAAAATCGTATCTCACATAGTCCAGTCACAGTTCCCAGTCTCATGATGCTCTTCGCATTGTATATATATATATATATATATATATATATATATATATATATATATATATATATATATATATACTGAAATCACTACAGCTGTTTGGAGGTTAGTTCCCAAATTTCTCATCCATAGTCCCACTTGTCGTTGGTATTAACTTATTTTATTTATCGTCAGGTTCCTACATATTACTTACTACGATGCTTACATGTAATCACATTTTTGTTTATGATTTATGACAAATATAGCTGTGTACGGTTTTCTTTTATTACTCCGTCGTTCTTTTACCCCCACCCTGAGGCCAAATTCAAGATATGCTTGTCATTAGCTGATTAGCTCAAGTTGTGGCATGATTTCTACATGTGTTATTTGGCTTCTTTATACTACTTTTGTACAGGCACAATGAACCACATGTAAACATTTATGAGCTCTTATTGTATTAACGCATAAATTACTGTATTACTTACTGCTATTGTATTTTCTTAGGATTGCAGCAATATGCTAGAAGCATTTTATTGTTGACACTCGCAAATAATGCAATATTTATAATTATGTAACATTTTTCAAACTTTTCGTCCTTAATATTCTTATCTAACTTCTACCTACCTGGTTTTATGTTTTTGTACAGCCTTCTGAAGAAGGGCAGTAAGAGCCTGAAACCGGTTAAGAGATTAAGCTTGTTTTAAGCAACTGGCTGCTAACCATTCCAGTATATACAACTACAGTTACTGAAGATGGATGACTATCACAATTCTGATTACGTTAATATATGCTTGTAGCTGAAGTTGTTGTTGTTGTTGTCTTCAGTCCGTAGACTGGTGTGATACAGCTCTCCATGCTACTCTATCCTGTGCAAGCTGCATCATCTCCCAGTACGTACTGCAGCCTACATCCTTCTGAATCTGTTTAGTGTATTCATCTCTTGGTCTCCCTCTACTATTTTTACCCTCCACGCTGCCCTCCAATGCTAAATTTGTGATCCCTTGATGCCTCAGAACATGCCCTACCAACCGGTCCCTTCTTCTTGTCAAGTTGTGCCACAAACTCCTCTTCTCCCCAATTCTATTCAATACCTCCTCATTAGTTACGTGATCTACCCACCTAATCTTCAGCATTCCTCTGTAGCACCACATTTCGAAAGCTTCTATTCTCTTCCTGTCCAAACTATTTATCGGCCATGTTTCACTTCCACACATGGCTACACTCTATACAAATACTTTCAGAAACGACTTCCTGACACTTAAATCTATACTCGATGTTAACAAATTTCTCTTCTTCAGAAACGCTTTCCTTGCCATTGCCAGTCTACATTTTATATCCTCTCTACTTCGACCATCATCAGTTATTTTGCTCCCGAAATAGCAAACCTTATTTACTACTTTAAGCGTCTCATTTCCTAATCTAATTCCCTCAGTATCACCCGACTAACTGCATTCCATGATCCTCGTTTTGCTTTTGTTGATGTTCATCTTATATACTCCTTTCAAAAGACTGTCCATTCTGTTCAACTGCTCTTCCAAGTCCTTTGCTGGACAGAATTACAATGTCATCGGCGAACCTCAAAGTTTTTATTTCTTCTCCATGAATTTTAATACCTACTCCGAATTTTTATTTTGTTTCCTTTACTGCTTGCTCAGTATACAGATTAAATAACATCGGGGAGAGGCTATAACCCTGTCTCACTCCCTTCCCAACCACTGCTTCCCTTTCATGCCCCGCGACTCTTATAACTGCCATCTGGTTTCTCTACAAATTGTAAATAACCTTTCGCTCCCTGTATTCTACCCCTGCCACCTTCAGAATTAGAAAGAGAGTATTCCAGTCAACATTGTCAAAAGCTTTCTCTAGGTCTACAAATGCTAGAAACGTAGGTTTCCCTTTCCTTAATCTTTCTTCTAAGATAAGGCGTAAGGTCAGTATTGCCTCACGTGTTCCAACATTTCTAAGGAATCCAAACTGATCTTCCCCGACGTCGACTTCTACCAGTTTTTCCATTCGTCTGTATAGAATTCGCGTTAGTATTTTGAAGCGGTGACTTATTAAACCGATAGTTCGGTAATTTTCACATCTGTCAACACCTGCTTTCTTTGGGATTGGAATTATTATATTCTTCTTGAAGTCTGAGGGAATTTCGCCTGTCTCATACATCTTGCTCACCAGATGGTAGAGTTTTGTCAGAACTGGCTCTCCCAAGGCTGTCAGTAGTTCTAATGGAATGTTGTCTACTCCGGGGGCCTTGTTTCGGCTCAGGTCTTTCAGTGCTGTGTCAAACTCTTCAAGCAGTATCATATCTCCCATTTCATCTTCATCTACTTTCTCTTCCATTTCCATAACATTGTCCTCAAGTACATCGCCCTTGTATAGACCCTCTATATACTCCTTCCACATTTCTGCTTTCCTGTCTTTGCTTAGAACTGGGTTTCCATCTCAGCTCTTGATATTCATACAAGTCGTTCTCTTTTCTCCAAAGGTCTCTTTATTTTCCTGTAGGCAGTATCTATCTTACCTCTAGTGAGATAAGCCTCTACATCCTTACATTTGTCCTCTAGCCATCCCTGCTTAGCAGTTTTGCACTTCCTGTCGATCTCATTTTTGAGACGTATTCTTTTTTGCCTACTTCATTTACTACATTTTTATATTTTCTCCTTTCATAAATTAAATTCAATATTTCTTCTGTTACCCAAGGATTTCTACTAGCCCTTGTCTTTTTACCTACTTGATCCTCTGCTGCCTTCACTACTTCATCCCTCAAAGCTACCCATTCTTCTTCTACTTTATTTCTTTCCCTCAATTCTGTCAATTGTTCCCTTATGCTCTCCCTGAAATTATGTACAACCTCTGGTTTACTCAGTTTATCGAGGCCCCATCTACTTAAATTCTCGCCTTTTTGCAGTTTCTTCAGTTTTAATCTACAGTTCATAACCAATAGATTGTGGTCAGAGTCCACATCTGCCCCTGGAAATGTCTTACAATTTAATACCTGGTTCCTAAATCTCTGTCTTACCATTATATAATCTATCTGATACCTTTTAGCACCTCCAGGGTACTTCCATGTATACAACCTTCTTTCATGATTCTTGAACCAAGTGTTGGCTATGATTAATTTATGCTGTGTGCAAAATACTACCAGACGGCCTCCTCTTTCATTTCTTACCCCCAAACCATATTCACCCACTATGTTTCCTTCTCTCCCTTTTCCTACTCTCGAATTCCAGTCACCCATGACTATTAAATTTTCGTCTCCCTTCACTCCTGAATAATTTCTTTTATCTCATCATACATTTCATCAATTTCTTTAGCATCTGCAGAGCTAATTGGCATATAAACTTGTACTACTGTAGCAGGCGTGGGCTTCGTGTCTATCTTGGCCATAATAATACGTTCACCTTGCTGCTCGTAGTAGCTTACCCACACTCCTATTTTTTTATTCATTATTAAACCTACTCCTGCATTACCCCTATTTGATTTTGTATTTATAACCCTGTATTCACCTGACCAGAAGTCTTGTTTCTCCTACCACCGAACTTCACTAATTCCCACTATATCTAACTTTAACCTATCCATCTCCCTTTTTTAAATTTTCTAACCTACCTGCCCGATAAAGGGATCTGACATTCCAGGCTCCGATCCGTAGAACGCCAGTTTTCTTTCTCCTGATAACGACGTCCTACTGAGTAGTCCCCGCCCGGAGATCCGAATGGGGGAAGTAGCTGAAGTAGCAGTACAGAGTTCTAATGTAGAATACTTGCAGCAAAGCTAACTCTACGAGTCACTTTTTTCTGGAACCACTTACAGATGTGTACGCCCACAACGTTCTCTGTAGTCTGCAAAGGTCACCTTGTGCCACCTGAAAAGCGTGCCAACTGGCACGACTACAATTTCTCCGTGAGTGACGCCGTCAGGAGTTCCTGCTCATGTTATATGGAAGAGATGGAAATCGTTACTGCGTCATCCATTTGCTAGTTCCAGAGGTTTGTATAATCAATGACCATGTCAGTTTAGGGCTGATTTTGAGATTGAACGACATCCATTGCATAATAATGATCTCTATAGCGAATTCAGAATGTCGTCTGCCATTATTTATAGCTCGGTGCTGTATGTATGGATGTCAGGATATTGAAAAGTTCACTTTAATAAAGATGTTACCAACATTACGAGGAAACTTGAAATGCAGCGACTGTCGTTCTCATCAGAAGGTAAATTTCAGATCGGTTTCACGTAACAGAATGGTGTTCTCGTAATAAACGCAGGATTTTAAAAGGTATCGGCACTGAAGAGCACAGAAATTACAATTTGCCATCACGGCCACTTGCATTCACTTTTAATTGTATTTGCTTACTTTCGATTACAGTGTGACGTGTTACGTACATACTAAAACACACCCTAATTTTCGCACTGAAAAACAAAATGTAGTCGAATTCTGTCTGGAAGTTCAGATATTATGTTGCCCTTCCTAATATTGTGACAAGATGACGACGTCATTGTCTGCCATTCAAAACCTGATTAAACTGAAACCAATTGGTAACTGCAGTTGCAGTTGTACTTATTCTCACAAACCGTTTATATAGAGACTAGTCATCATCTGTTTATATATAGACTTGTACCTGCATTGTAAATCTAGTAGTCACGATTTACGTTATTAGTTAATAACAGATGTCTAACTGAAATTATACACTGTGTATAACCTCGAAGGTAAAAAAACATACGTTACAATGCCCAGATATCTGTTGATTTCCTGTCAGTTTATTGGTAGGTGATTCAAACTACTGATCCAATGCCTCTCACACAGGCATTTAACTTATGTCAGAGTACTATGTTAGCCGGCCGAGATGGCCGAGCAGTTCTAGGCGCTGCAGTCTGGAACCGCGCGACCGCTACGTCACAGGTTCGAATCCTGCCTCGGGCATGGATGTGTGTGATGTCCTTAGGTTAGTTAGGTTTAAGTAGTTCTAAGTTCTAGAGGACTGATGACCTCAGAAGTTAAGTCCCACAGTGCTCAGATCCATTTTAACCATTTTTGAGTACTGTGATAATCTGATGAATGCTTGTTCACATGGAGATGAATCTGCCAGTAGCGAAAGCACTAAAAAAGTGCTTTTGAGGTGGACATTACAGAATCATAGTTTCCAGCTTCGTGGAGCGAGAATGCACATATATATCTGAAAAAAAATTTATTGTCACACTGACATTGTTTCTTGAGGCAATGACTAAATAAAATTCAAACAAACTTACATCATACTTTGGTTACGACGTTCAGTTGAGAGTCGAAAGATCAATACTCTATTTTGAAGATTACGCGTTTCAGAAACCGATATTACGTGGAAGAGAAGTTCTCCGGGATGGACCATATTTACTGTTTCATTTATCACCCGACACAACCGAAAAGTGGGTACAAAAGATGACTGGGCTTGTTACTCAAAAATATCATCTTCATATCTATTAGAAATGGAAATGAATCTTTTACAAATTACTTAGAAGTAGAATTTACAGATGCATTAGAATATTAATAGGTGTAGTAGATCATACGTCATTACCGAGTAGGTAAACTACTAGCCATTAAAATTGCTAGACCACGAAGATGACGTGCTACAGGTGCGAAATTTAACCGACAGGAAGAAGATGCTTGGCGCCGGTGGCGACACCTACAACGTGCTGACATGAGGAAAGTTTCCAACCGATTTCTTATATACAAACAGCAGTTGACCGGCGTTGCCTGGTGAAACATTGTTGTGATACCTTGTGTGAGGAGGAGGAATGCCTACCATCACGTTTCCGACTTTGATAAAGGTCAGATTGCAGCCTATCGCGATTGCGGTTTATGGTTTCGTGACATTGCTGCTCGTGTTGGTCGAAATCCAATGACTGTTTGCAGAATATGGAATCGGTGGGTTCAGGAGGGTAATACGGAACGCCGTGCTGGATCCCAACGGCCTCGTATCACTAGCAGTCGAGATGACAGGCATCTTATCCGTATGGCTGTAACGGATCGTGCAGCCTCGTCTCAATCCCTGAGTCAACATATAGGGACATTTGCAAGACAACAACGATCTGCACGAACAGTTCGACGACATTTGCAGCGGCATGGACTATCAGCTCGGAGACCATGGCTGCGGTTACCCTTGACGCCGCATCACAGACAGGAGCGCCTGCGATGGTGTACTCAACGACGGATCTCGGTGCACGAATGTCAAAGCGTCATTTTTTCTGATGAATCCTGGTTCTGTTTACAGCATCATGATGGTCGTTTCCGTGTTTGGTGACATCGCGGTGAACGCACATTGGAAGCATGTATTCGTCATCGCCATACTGGCGTGTCACCCGGCGTGATGGTATGGGGTGCCATTGGTTACAGTTCTCGGTCACCTCTTGTTCGCATTGACGGCACTTTGAACAGTGGACGTTACATTTCAGATGTGTTACCACCAGTGGCTCTACTCTTCATTCGATCCCTGCGAAACCCTACATTTCAGCAGGATAATGCACGACCGTATGTTGCAGGTCCTGTACGGGCCGTTCTGGATACAGAAAATATTCGACTGCTGCCCTGGCCAGCACATTCTCCAGATCTCTCACCAAGTGAAAACGTCTGGTCAGTGGTGGTCGAGCAACTGGCTCGTCACAATACGCGTCACTACTCTTGATGAACTATGGTATCGTGTTGAAGCTGAATGGGCAGCTGTACCTGTACACGCCATCCAAGATCTGTTTGACCTAATGAACAGGCGTGTCAAGGCCGTTATTACGGCCAGAGGTGGTTGTCTGGGTACTGATTTCTCAGGATCTATGCATCCAGATTGCGTTAAAATGTAATAATATGTCTGTTCTAGTAAAATATATTTGTCCAATGAATACCCGTTTAATATCAGCACTTCTTCTTGGTGTAGGAATTTTAATTGCCAGTAGTGTATAACACCACAAATCTACATACAAGTAGCAGAAACGTGATAATGTTGCGGACCACGTAGTTGACGAACAAATTCTGCTATCTTGCAAGGAAAATAACGCACAGCAGACGAGCAAAGGAGGAAACTAGAAAGAGACAAGTACAGGTAAAGAGAAAATTCGTTGCTAAAGAAAGTCTGCTCGTATCAAGCATAGGCCTTTATGTGAAGAAAAATAGGCGCACAGCATTGTATGGAAGCAACTCATGGAGTTTGCGAAAACCCGAAAAGAAGAGAATCGAAGCGTTTGATACATGGAGGTCCAGAAGGATGTTGGTAATTAATTGACTGATAAAATAAAAAACTAACGTTTTCTTAAATTCTGAGGAGAATCGAATATGTAGGCTGTAGCGTCTAGAAGGAAGGACAGGATTATAGGATATCTGTTAACAAATGAGCGAACAAGTTCCATGACAGAGGAGGCAGATTTAGAGAAGAAAACTGCAAGGTAAGACTGAATTATATCCAACAAGTAATACTCTGCCATCTCAAGGCAGTCTGAAGACTGATGACCAAAATGAAATAAAATCTAAAACTTTATACAGTGGTATAGGGGGTGCCAGTAATAGTGCCGTAAATCTTTAATGTATCGTAGAAGATGGTTGGAAGGACCAGTTAAGGACAGGAACTCATGTCCGGAAACGTCATCCAACGACGCTACATAGCGCGCAAGTTACAGAGGTCAATTTGTAGTACTTAGTGAACCCTGCACTGACGGGTAGCAACAGGTGTCGGTTCGACAGCCCTGAACGCATTCGACGCTGCTTGACGACCTGTATGCTTTCAGTTTCATAGCGAGGAGGGCTAATTTTGGTCCGTTAGTGTAGAAACTCACTGATGAAGGGGTGCCCTAGCGAGGGACGTTGACCCCCACAGCTCATTTTTTTGAATGGGGCAAACTGCAGGGAACTAACCCTGAGAGGAACAAAAAATGTAATTTGGACATATGGCTGGAAGTCCGCTCCAAGGAATGTACACGTACTTCAAGGTGAAGATAAAAGATCTTTGACATTGACTCCCATATCGACACTAGTAGGCGACCTGCCAGCACGGAATAAGCCAGTAGACCGTTTATAACACTCTCTACGTCTACAGTCACTATTTATATTACTTATGACGCGTGGAGACGTTACTATCTACCGATTTCCCTCCGCGGCAGCGGTTTTGTCGCTGGTTAACCGTGAAGACCACCACGATCCTTGGATTTTAGTTATCCGTCGAATCCAGAGAGGTGACTTCGTCAATCTTCACAATATTAATCTCTGGGCTACGGAAAATCCTGAGTTCCGGAAGTAATAGAAGTAGTTACTACAACGAAACATCTAGCAGTATGCATAGGAACAGGTTCGAAATGGAACGACCACGTAAAATTAATCGCGAGTATGGCAAATGCCAGACTGAGATTCACTGGAAGAGTACTCAGGAAATGAAGTCCATCAGAAATGAAGTAGCTAACGGAACACTCATTCGACCAGTACTTGAATGCTGCTCATCAGTAAGGGATCCGTATCAGGTAGGACAGATAAAAAGAACAGCACATCTCGTTACAGGGTAAATTACTAGGTGCGAAAGCGTTACGGAGATACTCAGTCAATTCCAGAGGTTGATGCTGGAACAGAAGCGTTTTGCATCATGGTATAAAAAGAACTTTCTGTTCTGCCTTACGGCAGATCTTGTCATGGGGGAAGCCTCGTCAGAGAGGTCCACTGCATGAGCGTCTAGGGAAGTGATTCCAGTGGTGGCTTCCCGTTGCCCTCCACTGATGATGATGATCTCCGAGCCAGCCAGGAATCGAACAGGGGCCCCTTGGCGCTGACCACTCAGCTATCGGGTCGGACAGCATGGATAGCGTATGTTTCTTGAAGAATTGACCAATATACTACGGCCTCCATCTATCTCGCAAACAGACCGGGAATAGTTCTTCCCAGAACAATACGCGACTGGTGTAGGAAAAGGGAGAGGTCGCCTCCTCCGCACCGTAAAGTGGATTGGAGAATTGACGTGGACATTTTTCTCTGTAACTGTCCACTAACATGTTTCCCTTGGTCAAGTAGTAGTTCAGGTACACTGCTGTGTAGTTTCAGATCTGGACTAGCATCGCCAATGACCGTTTGTTTTCCTGCTTTTCCAAAGTAGCTGCTCCACTCGCTGGTAGCACACCGTGTTTTGTATTTGTCCACCGCGGCACTCGGGGTCACAATACCAAGTTACAACACTTGAAGATGGGCGTGTAAGAGCCCGAAACCGGTCTCGTTCTAGATCAAAGTAACTCACAACTTTAGCGGTATTTTCAACCTCCTGTAGTTGGTGGGGGTTTCCGAAACCTGTAATCTTGCTAGTTGGATGCGCGACGTAAATGTCTTTTAAGAGAAATTTGCCGCTAAAACAGCCGTTGTCCTCTGGCAGGCATCCGGCCCCAGGTAACGAGGATGGCCTTCTTGTTCCTCACACCTCACTCTCGAAGAGGGTTGTAGACCACGCGTTCTTCTATCAAAATAAACAGGGAATTCCTCGCAAAAGACGTGTAGCCAAGTAGAGCTCTAGGTAGGTGTGGCTTTCCTCAGAATACGTGAATCTTCGTTATGACGGCTCGGGGTATCATTCAATTTAAACTTACAGAGTACAGACTTCTCATTAAGTCACTCTGTATTTTTCAAGGGAGCGTGCGCTTTCACGCTGTGCCTACGTACAAAGTTTTCCATTTGTCAATTTGAAACTCATGTCATGGAGCGGGAGAAACCTCCTGGCTCCGGCTGTCAGCCCCCGAGCGATTGGCTGAATTACAATGTCACAGAGAGAAGGCAGATGTTATTTAGTGGTTCGGAGCACATCCCTGGCCTTGGGTGGGAAACTGCTTCGAAAGGCGGAGTAATCAGCAGCAATAAACGGCATGAAGATGCAGAAGGCAATGGAATCCACTGCATTAAAGGCACATAATGTGTATCCAGAGGACATATGGACTGAACAGGAAATGTGTCATGATGATCTCTTCATTGTGAAAAGATTTTGCTCTAGTCTCCCCTTCGGATCTCCGGATGGGGACTGCAAGGAGGAGGTGACCATGAGAAAAAGACTAAAAACCAACGAAAACATAAAGTTCTACGAGTCGGGGAGTGGAGTGTCCGTAGTTTGAACTTGGTAGGCACGCTAAAAAATTCTGCAAAGGGAAATGCAGAGGCTCAATCTAGCTATAGGGTGGGATCAGTGAAGTGAAATGGAGACTAGAATTTCTTCCCAGGTAAGTATGGAGTGATACCAACAGCAGCAGCAGCAAATGGTGTAGCGGGAGAAAGATTCGTTATGAATAGGAAGGTGGGGCAAAAAGTGAGTTACTGTGAACAGTTCAGTGACAGGGTTGTTGTCATCAGAATCGAAAGCAAACCGAAAACGATAGATCAGGTATATATGCTGATATTGCAGTCAGAAAATGAAGAGACAGAGAAAGTATATGAGGCTATTGAGCTGGTACTTCAGTACGTAAAGTGAGATGAAAATCAAATAGTCATGAGCGAAAGAGTATAAGAAGAGTACAAGAAGGGTTACGGGAGAATATAGGCTTCGTCGTAGAAATGAGACAGGAGAAAGACTGAGTTCTGGAAGACGTCTCAGCTGGTAATAGCTAATATTCTGTTCAAGAGGAGGAGGTATACTTCGAGAAGGCCGGGAGAAAAGGGAAGATTTCAGATTACATCTTGGTCAGGGAAAGATTTCTGAATCAGATACTGGATTGGAAAGCGTATCAGGAAGCAGATATAGACCTAGATCACAATTTAGTAGTGATGAAGGATAGGGTGAAGTTGAACAAACGAGTCAGTAAAAATCAGTGCACTTATCAATACGCGCTGCTGCTGCAACTCACTGGCAGGTAAGGTAGGAAATTAGTGACGCCAGTATATGGAGTAAGAAAACGAGGCGGCAGTACCGCAATAGAATATGACAACAATAAATGGGATAAATGCGAGCCATGCACGGCTCAGAGAGTAAACAGAGGACATGTCGATACCAGGATATAAAGTCTTTGCGAATTTCGTTCCGTGTACTCAGTTTGTCAGTAACTGCGCCTTGCTGACAGACGTGTAAGAAATATGACGTAGAGGTCAGCGTTTGAGAGAGGATGTGTAGCCGGGCTCAAACAAGCCGGGAAGTCTATTGGGGTAATCGGTGAAGTCACTATTCGACGATGTCGCCAGGAAGGAACTGGTCGACCAAGAGAGACGATTAAACTAGATAACCGAGCACTCATCAAAGAGGTATTCAGAGCCACAAATTCATCACCGATCCGACGTGCAACTGGTGCTTCATGGACCACAAGCACCGTCAATAGGCGACACACACAAAAGCAGTTGAGCTCGCAGCACCCTTGCGGCGACTACCGTTGACCTCTGTACGCGAACATGCCCGTTTACAGTGGGGTCGAGCACATTCGGTCCGAAATCACATTGACTGGAGTGGAATTTCCTTTAGTGATGAGTCACTAATGACCAGTGAAGACTCGTCTGCAGATACCCCAGACAGCGGTGGGATATCAACCTGACTGTCGCCACCCATACGGTCCGACCACCAGGAGTGATGGTCTGGGATGTCGTTTCATTTCATAGCAGGACACCTTTCGTTGTCATCCGCGGTAGCCTTACTGCGCAGCCGTATGTCGACGATATTTCACTCCCTGTTTTGTTGTCCCTCATGGCAAGCGATCCTGGGCTTACATTTCAGCAAGGTGTCGCTGCTGCTTGTCTTCGCACTTGCTGTAAAGTCCCCAGTAGAAATATTACAAAAACTCGAAAGTGGTATTTGAAAAAAAATTTAATATTGGATTATACGCGAACATTAACCGCTCATGCGATATGTAATTTTCTATCATGTGTATTATTATTATTTTTACTTTTTACTTTATCGACCATACGCCTGCTCTATGAGCCTCTTCCATTTCTGCCTGTCCAACGCGCTGTTTGTCCAGTTGCTGTTGCTGTTCTTCCTAGTTGTGTCCTCCCGAATGGTATCCCGCCATTTGATTCTGGGTCTCCCTCTTCCTCTCGTTCAATCTATTGTTCTGCTGAATGCCATTCTAGATAGTCTATTCTCTGTCATTCTTGCTATATGGCCTGCACAATTCAACTTTCTCCTCTTGAGCACTTCGACGATGTTACGCTGTTCGTACAGCCCTCTTAATTCTTTGTATCTTCTAGTTCGTCATTCCATGTTATTTTCGTCGTATACAGGTCCAAAAATTTTCCTTAGTACTTTTCTTTCGAATATTAATAGTTTTTCCTCATCTTTCTTTCTCAATATTAATGTTTCACATCCATACAGCATCACAGGTATAATGGTCGATTGATATAAGAGGATTTTGAAGTTACTGCTAAGTGATCTTTTTCTTAGAATTTTGATGAAACTAAAAAGTGTCTTGTTTGCTGTTGATAAACGAGCATCTATTTCTATATCTGTTCTGTTGTTATTACTGAAATGACTTCATAGGTACTTGAAGTAGTCAACGGTCTTGAAATTGAATCCATCTACAGTCAGAAGTGCATCTTTTCTGGTTTCAGTTTCTACTACCAGTGTCTTCATGCGACATAAAGTTTCATCTATACACATTTTAACTAATCTGATTAATTTTGATGGTATTTTAAATTCCTTCATTATATTTAGGAGCGTCTGTCGGCGTATGCTATCATAGGCCTTTTTAAAATCTACGAATAATATGTGGACATCTACACTGAATTGCCACGCCTTCTCAGATACTTGTCTTAGGGTGAATAAGTGATCTAAAGTGGATCTGTTTCTGCAGAAACCGCATTGGTAGTCCCCAATTACTTATTCTGTTATTATTATTATTATTATTATTATTATTATCATAAAAAATTCTGTGCGTCATTTTCGAGTGCAAAGAATAAAAGAGATGCACTCTGACAATAATGGACCACGCAGATGGAAAAGAAATCATCTTTTGTCATCTTTTATCCGATACCATTCACTCTCTTGCCTTCTATGCGAGTAGTCGGACATCTTGGCGAGTGCTGCTGAATGTAAGCATTATTGTACTTGTAGTCAGATAATATATTAGTTTCATGCTATTATTCACTTTTAATTGTAAGAGGTGAGCCATATCTCATGTCCGCTTCCTTTGAATATCAGTAATTCAAGTTATTTTCAGCGCAACAACTGCAGTCGCCGTTGCAGCCACAGCCTCCATTACGTGGCAATTTTGATTTATAAAATTAGCAGAAGTGAATTATTCACCCTCTTCAATTATAATACATATTTTTTTCACAGCCGCCAGCCGCTGCAACGGAAGACATAGCTTTAAGACCTTTATTTTCAGTTTAACAGTCGACATCCAGAGCCACGACTAAGACTACAATGCATTACGAAAGAAAATGGAAAGAAATTAATCTCTCGCGCGTGAGGGGCAAACGCAAATAATAGCCAGAGATCTTATGTTTGAGCAGAAACGTTTAGCCGAGCCAAGAATCTAAAAAAGTTTATTTAATTTTTCAACTTGTATGTAACGTGTTACAAGATCAGTGTGTCTTGCAATTATTAACGTGTATAATGATTTTTCTAAGGATTAACGTTTATTGAACAAACCGTTTTACAAAAAGTAATTTAATTCAAATTTAATTAAACTAATAACCAAATTAGCAATTAATTTTGAGAAAAGCCCACCACGTAATAACGACATTTATATAAAAAGAAAGAGAAAAATATTTTACATTATCATAAATCACGCAGGATTGCCAAACTTTACTTTGACAGCTAGGTCACCGGATTTCTCAAACCAGTTCGGCATTTTGACGATCCAACTTGGTCTAGGGGTAGCGTCTCTCATTAGCAATAAAACGTCCTCGGTCCGGGTTCGAAACCCGAATGTTTAAATTTTGGTTAATAACCAGCATTGGCGACCGAAGGCTTCCGACATAAGAAGTCACCCTCATTCTGCCAACGGCCTTGTCAAAGGGGGCGGAGGAGCGGACAATAGTTCAAGGCACTCTCTCATTACTGGGATGCGAAACTGCCCCTACAAGCGGAAGAATCAGCAATGATCAACGGCATTAGGGTGCAGAAGATAATGGAAACCATTCCATTAAAGACACATAACGTGTACACACAGGACACGTGGTTTGTAACTGAAAAAGTGTCATAACGGTCTCTCCATTCACATCTCTGGGAGGGGACTGCCGAGAGGGAAGTAACCATGAGAAAAAGATTGAATAACCAACGAAAGGATAACGTTCTACGAGTCGGGGCGCTTAATGTCAGAAGTTTGAACTTCCAAAGGAAGCTAGAAAAACTGAAAGGGGAAGTATAAAGGCGCGCTCTACATATAATAGGGGTCAGAGAAGTAAAATGGAAAGAAGACAAGGATTGCCGGTCGCATGAATATAGGGTAATAACGACAGCAGCAGAAAATCGTATAACGGGAGTAGGATTCGTCACGAATAGGAGGGCAGGGCAAAGAGTGTGTTACTGTGAAGAGTCCAGTGATAGGGTTGTTCTTATCAGAATCGACAGCAGGCCAACACCGACAACGATAGTTCAGGTATACATGCCGACGTTCCAAGCGAAAGATGATGAAATAGAGAAAGTACATGAAGATATCGAAAGGGTGATAGAGTACGTAAAGGGAAATGAAAATATAGTAGCCATGGGCTGCTGGAATGCAGTTGTAGGGGAAGGAGCAGAAGAGATGATTACTGGAGAACAGAGGCTTGTGACAAGGAATGAGAGAGGATAAAGACTAACTGAAATCTGTAATAAATTTCAGCTAGTAATAGGGAATAATCTGTTCAAGAACCACAAGAGGAAGAGGTGCACTTGGAAAAGGCCGGGTGATACGGGAAGATTTCAGATTACATCATGGTCAGACAGAAATTCCGAAATCAGATACTGGATTTTAAGACGTACCCAGGAGCAGATATAGACTCAGATCACAAGGCAGTAGTGATGAAGTGTAGGCTGAAGTTTAAGAGATTAGTCAGGAAGAATCAGTATGCAAAGAAGTAGGATTCAGAAGTGCTAAGGAATGACGAGATACGTTTGAAGTTCTTCAAGGCTATAGATACAGCAATATCTAATATCTAGTAGGCACTACATTCGAAGACGAATGGACATCACTAAAAAGGGCAGTGACAGAAGTTAGAAAGAAAAACACGGGTTACAAAAAAAATAACTGCAAAGCATCCACGGGTAACAGAAGAAATACTTCAGTTGATCGATGAAAGAAGTAAGTACAAAACTGTTCAGGGAAATTCAGGAATACAGAAATACAGGTTACCGAGGGATGAAATAAATAAGATCAGGGAAGCGAAAACGAATGGCTGCATGAAAATTTTAAGAAATCGATAAAGAAGTGATTGTCGCAAGGACTGACCCAGCACATAACAAAGTCATAACATTCGGTGAAATTAAAAGCAAGGGTGGTAACATTAAGAATGGAACGGGAATTTCGCTGTTAAATGCAGAGGAGAGAGCGTACAGCTGGGCAGAGTACACTGATTACCTCTGTGCTGGGGAAGATATGTCTGTTGTGATAGAAGAAGAAACAAGAGTCGATTTAGAAGAGGTAGGAGATCCAGTATTAGAATCAGAATTTAAAAGAGTTTTGGAAGACTTAAGATCAAATAGGGCAGAAGGACAGATAACATTCCATCAGAATTCCTAAAATCATTAGGGGACGTGGCAGCAAAACGACTATTCACGTTGGCGTGCATAATGTATGAGTGTGACACAATTCCGCAGACTGCAAGAGCTGACAAGTGCGAGCATTATCGCACAATCAGCATAGCAGCTCATGCATCCAAGTTGCTAACAGTGATAATCTACAGAAGACTGGAAAAGAAAATTGAGGATGTGCTAAATGATGATTAGTTTGGCTTTAGACAAGGTAAAGGTATCCGAGAGGCAATTCTGACGTTGCGGTTGATAATGGAAGCAAGACCACAGAAAAATCAAGACACGTTCATAGGATTCGTCAGCCTGGAAAAGGCATTCGACAATATAAAATGGTGCAATATGTTCGAAATTCTGAGAAAAGTACGGGTAAGCTACAGGAAGAGACGGGTAATATACAATATGTACAGGAGCCAAGAGGGAATAATAGGACCGGACGACCAACATCGAAGCGTTCGGGTTAAAAAGGATGTAAGACAGGGATGTAGCCTTTCGTCCTTGATCTTCAATCTATTCATCGAAGAAGCAGTGATGGAAGTTGCAAGAGTGGAATTACAATTTAAGGTGAACGGATATCAATGACAAGATTCGTTGATAACATTGCTATCCTCAGTGAAAGTGAGGAAACATTAGATGATCTGCTGAATGTAATGAACAGTCTAATGAGTGCATAATATGGACTGAGAGTAAATCGAAGAAAGACGAAAGTAATGAGCAGTAGCAGAAATGAGAACAGCGAGAAACTTAGCATCAGGATTGATGGTGACGAAGTAGATGAAGTTAAGGAATTCTGATACCTACGCAGCAAAATAACCAATGACGGACGGAGCAAGGAGGACATCAAAAGCAGACTAGCACTGGCCAAAGGGCAGTCCTGCCCAAGAGAAGTCTACTAATATCAAACATAAACCTTAATTTGAGAAAGAAATATCTGAGATGTACGTTTCGAGCACAGCATTGTGTGACAAACATGGGAAAACCGGAACAGAAGAGAATTCAAGCATTTGGGATGTGACGCTAGAGGCGAATGTTGAACTAGGTGTACTGGTAAGGTAAGCAATGAGGATGCTCCGTACAGAATCGGAGGAACGGAATATATGGAGAACATTGACAAGAAAAAGGGACAAGATGATAGCACATCTGTTAAGACATCGGGGAATGAGATCCATGGTACTAGAGTGAGCTATAACGGGCGAAAACTGTAGAGGAAGACAGAGATTTGAAAACATCCAACAAATAATTGAGGGTGTAGTGAGTAGTGAGTAGTTTTTCCATTAAATTTTGGTTTCCTGTGGGCCCTGCGCGCAGCTGAGCTTCCATGAGCTGTGGTGGACAAGCCTACTAGTGTGACGTCACAAGTTTGTTGCAGGGCCCATATACTTCGCTGGATCCGTACCTGCATTACCAACGTCTGTGCGATGCTTGTTTTATCCTCTTCAGTCCTATGTAGCATATATGCTACATCGAAATTCTATTTTTTTTTTTTATCTCAGCGAATAAACCAAACTCGCTGCGCCTAGCTGTGTCATACACTTTACAGTATGTGGTTTCACTGCATCATACGTTCGCATAGCTTGCACCACATGCTTAAAAAGTGTGTTCACCACAGTGTCCGCATGCCTTCGAAGAATAAAGGTAATTTCTAACTGTTTTCAGTTATTTTGGACCAGAATACGTTTAGACTGTGCAGTAATATGCCAATGGGCCTTACACTATCGATGAAGTGATTGTTTATTTCGTTACAACAGTACAGCAATGTATTATTGTCGATGTACCACTGGGACTGCGTTTGACAACTACTTATACCTTCCACATTATAGTGACGTTTTTTTCATAACTGTCAGGTAATATTGAATTTTCCGTGTAATACATAAATTTTAATTGCTTGCTAACATAAATAGTATTCACTTCGAAAATGTTCTAAAATTTTTATGAAGCACACATATTACATTTCTGTATTTAAGTCTAATTATGCCCAACAGCAATGCATTGAACAACAATATAAACTTATAATTCACAAAATCTAAGCACAGGACTGAGGAGGGTATAATCCGTCTCCATCCCATTTGGCTGCCCCTTATATAATCTGCTCTCATTTTTCGAAGTTAAATAGGATAAATAAGACTGGAGTTCATCCATCGTCTTCCGAACTGCAATCTTAATTTCAGATAGATTAAATATTTATTTCACGAATTTTGCCTTAGATTTTGTATCTCTTTGCGTTTCTTACCAAATCTCCTGCATTTTAATATCTACTCCACGTTCTTAAAAAGACGGCCTATTTATGGAGTCATTTGATTTTTTAATCTTCGAATGTACACCAGTATTCTCTAGCTCTTTTCGTCCTTTCTTGCGATATTAGCTATAGATTTTTAATCTGTTCTGCACAGTGCATACCCCTTCTTAACCCTACCAGAAATCGTCCTAGTCCTGCATCCAACCGTTCAACAAGTCTTCTAAGAAGTACTGTTGTTGTTGTTGTTGTTGTTGTTGTGTTCTTCAGTCCTGAGACTGGGTTTGATGCAGCTCTCCATGCTACTCTATCCTGTGCAAGCTTCTTCATCTCCCAGTATCTATTGCAACCTACATCCTTCTGAATCTGTTTAGTGTATTCATCTCTTGGTCTCCCTCTACGATTTTTACCCTCCACGCTGCCCTCCAGTACTAAATTGGTGATCCCTTGATGCCTCAGAACATGTCCTACCAACCGATCCCTTCTTCTAGTTAAGTTGTGCCACAAACTCCTCTTCTCCCCAATCCTATTCAATACCTCCTCATGAGTTATATGATCTACCAATCTAATCTTCAGCATTCTTCTGTAGCACCACATTTCGAAAGCTTCTATTCTCTTCTTGTCCAAACAAGTTATCGTCCATGTTTCACTTCCATACATGGCTACGTTCATACAAATACTTTCAGAAACGACTTCCTGACACCTAACTCAATACTCGATGTTAACAAACTTATCTTCTTCAGAAACGCTTTCCTTGCCATTGCCAGTCTACATTTGATATTCTCTCTACTTCGACCATCATCAGCAATTTTGCTCCCCAAATAGCAAAACTCCTTTACTACTTTAAGTGTCTCATTTCCTAATCTAATCCCCTCAGCATCACCCGATTTAATTTGACTACATTCCATTATCCTCGTTTTGCTTTTGTTGATGTTCATCTTATATCCTCCTTTCAAGACACTATCCATTCCGTTCAACTGCTCTTCTAAGTCCTTTGCTGTCTCTGACAGAATTACAATGTCATCGGCGAACCTCAAAGTTTTTATTTCTTCTCCGTGGATTTTAATACCTACTCCGAACTTTTCTTTTGTTTCCTTTATTGCTTGCTCAATATACAGATTGAATAACATCGGGGATAGGCCACAAGCTTGTCTCACTCCCTTCGCAACCAGTGCTTGCCTTTCATGCCCCTCGACTCTTATAACTGCCATCTGGTTTCTGTACAAATTGTAAATAGCCTTTCGCTCCCTGTATTTTACCCCTACCACCTTCAGAATTTGAAAGAGAGTATTCCAGTCAACATTGTCAAAAGCTTTCTCTAAGTCTACAAATGCTAGAGACGTAGGTTTGCCTTTCCTTAATCTAGCTTCTAAGATAAGTCGTAGGGTTAGTATTGCCTCACATGTTCCAAAATTTCTACGGAATCCAAACTGATCTTCCCCGAGGTCAGTTCTACCAGTTTTTCCATTCGTCTGTAGATAATACGCGTAGTATTTTGCATCCGTGACTTATTAGACTGATTGTGCGGTAATTTTCACATCTGTCAGCACCTGCTTTCTTTGGGATCGGAATTATTACATTCTTCTTGAAGTCTGAGGGTATTTCACCTGTCTCATACATCTTGCTCACCAGATGGTAGAGTTTTGTCAGGACTGGCTCTCCCAAGGCCGTCAGTAGTTCTAATGGAATGTTGTCTACTCCCGGGGCCTTGTTTCGACTAAGGTCTTTCAGTGCTCTGTCAAACTCTTCACGCAGTATCGTATCTCCCATTTCATCTTCGTCTACATCCTCTTCCATTTTCATAATATTGTTCTCAAGTGCATTGCCCTTGTATAGGCCCTCTATATACTCCCTCCACCTTTCTGCTTTCCCTTCTTTGCTTAGAATTGGGTTTCCATCTGAGCTCTTGATATTCATACAAGTGGTTCTCTCTTCTCCAAAGGTCTCTTTAATTTTCCTGTAGGCAATATCTATCTTACCCCTAGTGAGATAACCCTCTACATCTTTACATTTGTCCTCTAGCCATCCCCACTTAGCCATTTTGCACTTCCTGTCGATCTTGTTTTTGAGACGTTTGTGTTCCTTTTTGCCTGCTTCATTTACTGCATTTTTATATTTTCTCCTTTCATCAATTAAATTCAGTATTTCTTCTGTTACCCAAGGATTTCTACTAGCCCTCGTCTTTTTACCTGCTTGATCCTCTGCTGCCTTCACTACTTCATCCCTCAAAGCTACCCATTCTTCTTCTACTGTATTTCTTTCCCCCATTCCTGTCAATTGTTTCCTTATGCTCTCCCTGAAACTCTGTAGAACCTCTGGTTCTTTCAGTTTATCCAGGTCCCATCTCCTTAAATTCCCACCTTTTTGCAGTTTCTTCAGTTTTAATCTACAGTTCATAACCAATAGATTGTGATCAGAGTCCATATCTGCCCCTGGAAATGTCTTACAATTTAAAATCTGGTTCCTAAATCTCTGTCTTACCATTATGTAATCTATCTGAAACCTGTCAGTATCTCCAGGCTTCTTCCATGTATACAAAGTTCTTTTATGATTCTTGAGCCAAGTGTTAGCTATGATTAAGTTATGCTCTGTGCAAAATTCTATCAGGCGGCTTCCTCTTTCATTTCTTAGCCCCAATCCATATTCACCTACTACGTTTCCTTCTCTCCCTTTTCCTACTACCGAATTCCAGTCACCCATGACTATTAAATTTTCGCCTCCCTTCACCATCTGAATAATTTATTTCATCATACATTTCTTCAATTACTTCAGAAGTACTACAGAAAAAAATTGTAACCTACAGCTATAGTTGGTAAGGTCTGGTTTGTTACCTTGTTTTGTGTAGTGAAAAGCTTATGGGATTTTCTAGATATTTACCAATTTCTCTTCTTTCCAGCTCTTTCATCACTTTAACTAGTGTTTGTTTTCCACTGAATTTTAAATATACTGCTGTTATATTATCTCCTCCTTGTGGTTTATAATTCTTCATGGAATTGAAAGTCTCTTTCACCTTCGTTTGGAGATTCGCTTGCATCTTGAATTAGGTTTCCTAAATACGAATATATACGCTGCATCCCAAAATAATAGGCTGAAATTCTTCGGTTGTTTTTCTTCTTCGTCAGAAAGATAGTTGCTAAGACAGAGGCCTGTGGATAAAATTTTAATTCCATTTACGTTTTTTATATTATTATTCACTTAGTTAAATTAGTAATTACCTAGTAGCACATCCTTTTCTTGTTGCTTCTTAATGGAGCTGAATATGTATCTTATGGGTAGCTGAAACCCCTGATTTTTATGACCTTTTTGTGATTTTGCCTGATAATAAATATAAGAGAAATCGCTGGAAATGTAGGAAGCATTTACCAGAATTCTCGAATAGTGGCTACGCATTGGAAGTGCCTTAAACAGAGAGCCTCATTGATTTCCATGAGAAAAGTTATTTCCAGGAATGTCTAGCAAGCTCATCACAGAGTTGTTATTCCGGCCACCATTTCAAACAATGGTTCTGAAATACCTTTTCAAAGATTGACTTTCATCTTAAACTGAATATATATATATATATATATATATATATATATATATATATATATATATATATATATATATATAAATTTTATATTTCAGCATCAAGTCGCACAAATTGTTTTTATCGGCTTCTGCTTATTACCGATTACTAGCACCATCAGATGAATTGTTCAAAAATAACGAAAAATGAGGCTAGTGAAATACTAGGCCACTAGGTTGCAAATCAAACTATTTACTGCATGTATTTGAGTGTACTACATAGTCAGCATCCCAAAAGACATGGTGAAGTGCACATTTATGTAAATGACTGAGAACAAATAATTCCTTATTTGCTCAAAATTCTTATTTATCTTATAGTCCAATATTACAGCTTTCTTCGTCTGAAACACCCATTTTTAATAAAAACCAAAAGCGGTTAAAAACTTCAGAAATCGACACCTATTCAAAAAGAAGAACAAAACTTATATGTCAATGGTGATTGTAAAAATCATAAATGATATTTTCACTTGCAGCAATTAAAGAAGTGCTATTAGATCCAAACATAACCAGTTATCTCGGAAATATCGCTACAGATTAAAAAAAGACGGTACGACATAGGCCACATAGGCTTAATATTGCATTTTGTTAAATAATAATGTCCCAACTAATTTCATTTAGTTTATTTATTTTCTGAAAGAGGCGTTACATTTACGACGATTCTAAACTAGTTTGCAGATTGTCCAAAAGAGGCACTACCACAGCCGGCGATTATCTTTGTTAAACATCCTTCCGCCTGAACTAATACTGAAGTTTAGGAACACTTGCGACATTGTGGCTTTTGTCTGTAACTGGTGGTATTAAAAATCAATTACCAGCCACGCTTGTGTAAAAATTGAAGGATTCAAATTCCATTTGTCAGCAGTTCACATCATTTCACAGAATCCTTGTCGTTCTAATGCGAGTCGCCTCATTACTCTTTTCAGACATAGCTATACTTTGCAAAATAATTTCAGCTTCAGTGTACATAACGTAATTAAACGAAAGCAGTATAGCACTTCTCACGACCTGTATGTTAAAACATGTTCAAAACAAATTACCCCACTCAGAATTTAATTCTATCAATTTTTTGTAATTTAGTCGCTGCTGGAGCAATTTATGTTAAGAAGCTAACTACATACATACATACATTTCAACAAAAGTGGTTTTACATCTATTAGCCAGAGATACACTTCCTGCAAACGTGACGTCAATTTGACAATCGATGCGACAGTATCGACAATCGATGCAGCAGATACCATAATCATTTTTACTGTTTTAGCTGTTTTATATGATACCTTTCAGTATGCCGTTTCAGGGCAACGGCGCCTTGAAAATGTATCACGAACAATCATTCTTATCATTAAATGTCAGTTAATAACACATCAACCATGTAAGCTTTCAAGATAATCTAGACGTGAGACGAAAACGAAAAGATTAAGCTTTATTCGGAAGTTGCCAAGAAGTCGTTAGTGTTTTTGGCTATTTAAGACGCGGCAGGAGGTGTTAAAAAAACTCATATCCATACGCAAAAACTGATTTGAAACCTTATGTAAAATTACATAGCATAAATAATTTAAATGGTTGTTCTTGAACAAATCAGAAAAAGTAAATGTATTAAAATAAAGCTTAAAGCTTGTAAACACACTGTAAAATGCATTGTAAGGCCTCCAGTGGCGTCTGACATTGCACAATCGGTTTTATTGGAACAAAGTACCACGGTGACCTTTGACCTCTATATTCGTTGCATAACATTTAAATTAGCAGAAAAATCTCCTGTCAGGCGTAAATAATTAAATGACCGCCAGGAATCAACAACCCAGACGCGGAAGATTTTACAGCTAATGGCCACTCGTTAATGGAACTCAACGGACGTCGCGTAAACCTCGTACCTTAACACACTATATACGAGCTAGAAAGAAGTCGCAGGCTCATCAAATATGTAGGCTAGCAAATCTTAACTAGGTAAGCAACTACGTACTTGCACTATATGATACGATGCTATGAACGAAGGGGACTAGAGACGGCCACAAGTTGTTTCCGGAATCTTCTACTGTTTCCGTTCTTGTGAGACATGACGTTGTGTCTCGTGCAGCGATTGTAAATAATCAGAGTTCTACATATTTAAGTGCTGTTTTTACATTAAAACTACTTGGAGCGTATTCCTATTTCTTCAGTTACAGAGTTTTCTGTGCGAGGCTCTGGAAGAATTAAATAAAAGGTTGCGAACTCTGGGAGACTTCTTTGATTTAAATAGGGCGCTTGTTTGTGTTGATCACAAAATATTAATGCAGAAATTGGGCGATTATGGAATAACGGGAGTGGTTCAGAGTCGGGTCACCCTTACTTTAAGAACAGACAGCAGAAGGTCATTCTCCGGACTGTTGAGAATGGTTACGACGTGCATTGCAATGGGGCACAGATAAGTGGAGTGGGTGTCCAGGGGTCGGCGCTGGGGGCGCTACTGTTCCTTATATATATAAACGATACGCCTTCTAGTATTACAGGTGATTCTAAAACATTTGTGTTTGCTGGTGACACCAGCTTGGTGTTGAAGGCTATTGCGTGATTTATTTACACAGTATCAAATGATGCAGTTCAAGACTTCATTACTCGGCTTGTAGAAAATAAATTGATGCTAAATCATGGTAAGACTCAGTTTTGACAGTTTCTAACATTCAATTAAACTAAAACTGACATTTTTACTACACAGAATGAGAAGCTGATTAGTGAGACTGAACAGTTCAAATTACTAGGCGTTCACATACATTGTAAGTTGTCATGGGAGGCTCATTTTCAGGTACTTGTTCAAAATTTAAATGCTGCTTTATTTACCATCAGGACAGTATCTGAAATAAGTGATAGTTCAACACGGAAAGTAATCTACATTACTCATTTCCATTCGCTAACGACGTATGGTATTATTTTTTGGGTTAATCCTTCTGATCCCGAAAGGGTATTTTTGGCTCATAAACGGGCTATTCGAGCAATCTGCCATATAAGTTCACGAACCTCTTTCTACCCCTGCTCAGTAACCTGGGAATACTGACACTAGCCTCTTAATACACAATTTCTTTAACGTCATTTGTTGTTAACAATATCAGATTATTCCCAATAGTAAGCAGCTTTCACTCAGTTAATACTAGGCAGAAATCCGATCTAGACGTGGAACGCACCCCCTTGACCATAATGCAGAAAGGCGTCAAGTATTCTGTTTCATCCGTTTTAAATAAACTTCGGTTTATTGGTTTACATATCACTTGTGTGACACACCCTCGAATATTGCTTAAGTGTGTAGGGCTCGTACCAAATAGGGCTAACACAGGGTGTTGAACGTATACAGAGAAGGGCATCACTGATGGTATAGGTTTGTTTGACCTATGGGAGAGGGTCACGGAGATGTTGAAAGAACTCAACTGGCTAACTCTTGAAGATAGTCGTAAACTAACCACGAGAGAGTCTACAGTATTTGAGGAACCGACTTCGAAGAAGCACTCTAGGAATATAGTACAAGCCCCTACTTATCGCTCACATAGGTATCATGAGGACAAGAGATCAATTACAGCACTCTGAGGCATTTTAACAGAAATTCTTCCCGCGCTCCGTACGTGAATACAACGGGATCAATGCCCTAATAACTGATACAATCGGACGTACCCGTTGCCGTGCACTTCACAGTGGTTTGCAAGGTACGGAAATAGATGTAACTGTAGATATATGTAGCAGAAAAAGAATTATACCTTACAGCGAGTAAAGTCATGCACCTGCTATTCTTGAGACATATTTTGAACAAATTGGAAAATTTGCGCATAGTTCGTGTGTCAATGCAAGTAGAGACAGAGAGGTAATATAAATTATAGTCATGGCATTTCTCAGTGTAATTAATAATGTATTATTTTCAAGTGTTTCGGAGATGTTTATTTAAAATATTATGTCTCTAATCCATAATAAATGCGCACTAATGAGCCACGTTTGTAATAATCATGTTTAGGTAAACCGACTGGGTGCTTCACAGTCGCTCAGTTGTGGGGAAGAATCAGGAACCAAGAACTAATGGAAATCTATGATCAGTCTGGCAGCTTAAAATGAGGCGAATGGTCCTGCACGATGTTAAATTTCCGAAACCCACGTTCGAGGGAAACCAACGAGACATGTAATCCCAAACGAATGCAGTGTCAGGAGCATCCTGAGGGGAATTATTACATTCATGGAAAGAGGTCTCTAAAAAAAGTCAGCATCAATTCAGGAAAAACCATATGCACGGTACACAGCGTATTTTATCCATACACCACACCTCGTAAATAAAGGATGCAGCAGAAATGATAGATCCGAACAAGGAACTCTTTTGCCTCTGCGTTTCTTTGTCAAGGAAGTACTGATCATGAGATAGCTCTGGAACACTTTGTGTCCTGTAGATACATTGCATGTGTGTTTAATGCTGTTGTTTCCACTGTCTTCTGAGTGTTCACGCAGTTCACCACAGGTGATTCTTGAAAGTTTGTTGACCAAGGGCAACCCGCCCCTCAGCCCTCTCTTGACAAGACCAGTGGTAGACTGACAGTGATGCTTCACAACGGAAATCATCAGCGCCTTATTGATGTTTTTTAATTCAAAGTGGCTGCCATGGAATACGCCTCTAATGACAGTTGGGTTCGTTATCAGAGGCGCTTTACTTGTACTGCTCTTTATTTATTACTTATTTATGTACATAACAGTTCAAAATGAAAATAGTGTCTACAAAAAGCCGTAACCATTTAACTTCCAGAGAATGTAAAAAAAGCTCGAAATTTGGATCGCTGCACAAGCACAATTAATCGGAAGCCGACGCATGTGAGGTCGCCCATCAGTAAAAATTCTGTGTTGTAGAAGAAAATGGCGGATCCAGTACAGAAGGCATTCTGCGTGTTTGAATTTTACGCTCTCTCGTCACAACGTACAGAAGATGTCACCAACGGTTCAATAAAGCACCTCCAAATGCCAACAACATTCGCAGCTAGCATCGGCAGTTTGAAAAGCAGGACATTTGTGAAGAGGGAAAAGCCGCGACCGGCAACGTGTATCAGCGAAAAACGTCGAGAGAATTCGTGTTTCGTCTGAATGTAGTCCATATAAACCAACGAACGAAGCGTGGCGGAGCTTGGCGTATTGTTAAAACGCAGCTGAAAATGAAACGGCACGAAATTTACTTTTTGCAGGAACTGAAAGAGGGAGACTACGTGAAACGTACGAATCAAGCTACGGAAATACTGGAATCCATGAACAAAGAAAAATTTGCTGCAAGTCTCATTTTTAACGACGAGGCAACTTTGAATGTAAGCGACGTTATCAAGCAGCACACCGTTGGGTAGGAGGAACAGGAAAGCCTTCATGTGTAACCAGACATCAGCGTGGCGTCCAATATCAGCAAAAAATTGTTCCCATCATTTTTCTTCAATCAGCTACACGTTTCTACAAACGTTTACCTGTACATCCTTGAGTAGTGGCTGATGCCAAAACGTGATACGTATTCCATGAAAGAATTGTCAAACCTAAATCTAGGAAATTTCTCTTTGCTCTCTATGCCATAAATAATAAAAAAAGATACATGTTTCACGATTCTTGGAAATTCAATTCCCAAGAGGGCGAAATAGGAGATCACAATATTTTAGAAAATATTAAACAATTTATACAGCTAAATCTATAAAAACTGGTATTTCTCTTAAAGAAATATTTTGTGGAAATATCACCACGAGAATGCAAAAGTACCATTAACAAATAGCTCGGACTCCAGCTACCTGAATCGCTTTTTAGTCTTAATTATCGTCCAAAGTTTAGAAGATGTTGCAATTTGTGAACAACATAGAAAGCCGGTTAAAGAAAAAAAAAATCTCTGCAGACCACACAGTATAAGCGAGCGAAGCAGCGGGTGCTGGACTGTTATGAGCATAGGATTGTCTTTCACTATTACATTATATTTCACTAGTCTTTCCATTACCTTTTTATGAGCGATAACTTTCAGGAGGCGGAAAGGAAGTTACCTGCGGCGGAATTATTCTTATAAAAAGGATTTCATTAATCATCAGGAAACAATAACCCACTTTGAACAAACAAGGTAACTTAGAAAACGTAATCAAAATAAAAGTCCATTACCGATAGTAATTACAAATTGCAAAGGGACGAGACCAGCTTATGAGTCTTGTGACGTCGTTGGGAGAAAGACGGGCAGATTCACGGAAAATGGAAGAAATTCTGTACTAATAATCTACCACATTCACTCACGGCTCCACTCAGGCATGAAACATGATATTCCTCTACGGTACGAACTATTAGGATAACCTGAGGAGCTCACAATTTCGGAATCAGAGATCTGTCCCATAAATGGTTTTAACTTACATATCGATCAAATTAGTCAAGGTGTATTATTCTGAAAGGGATTCACTTAACAATTGTTTAATAATCCTACACGATGTCCGTCTAAAATCATATTTTTATCAATGCGTAGCAGCGAAGCTGCTCACATAATCGTACTTCAAGTACAAAGCAAACTTCTGAACTGTAGGAGCCGAATCGCTTAACAGCATAATTTGAACAGTTGAGGGCAATTAACCATAATTGGCATTCGCAAACTAATTACTATTCTTCACTCGTGTTTCATACGAGCAAACCAATGGTTGATTAAAAGCACTAAAAAATGATGCAGCTCGGGATGCAGCTACAGGAAAATTTAATGTGATATTCCCTAATCAAGCAAACACGGCATGAGGCTGTTCAAATGAGAGATCAGTGCTGCGTGCACGTGGTCGCCTTCTTCGTGAACAAAGCCAAGTACTTGTCCACATACTCCTCTCGAAAATGGACTAAACCGATTCATAGAAATGAAATAAAAATATTCCTGAAATTTCTCAAAAAGGAATAAAATGATTTTGTCCTACTCAAATAACAGTCGATACACCAACGAAATTGAGGTTATCTTTAGCTATGATCCGAAACAGCTACAGGTCATACCAATTCAGCATCCGGAGCACCACTGAACTTTTTCATGTGGCCATTGGAGACGTTAGCCGCCAGAGCGTGCTTTTTTTTTACGAATCAGGGGGCTGGACGGCTTTAAAAACCCGTTGCTAAAAAAGGAAAAGCCCCCTGTTTTGCCGAGAAAGAGCTCGCTCGAATGTTCTAGAGAAAGCTACCAGTATCGAAGAGCGCGAAGTCTTCTGATTCGTGGACAGGGAAACCTATGAGACTCCTCTGGAAGAAGCTACCAGAATCGATGCTTTAGGGTAGCCTATACACTGACCAGCCAGAACACTGAATGCATAAGTCACTTAATTCCTGTAAATTCCGGCGGGGGGGGGGGGGGGGGGGGGGGCGGGGCGGGGCGATGAGCTCTCAAGCAACGTTCAATTACATCCCAGATGTGTTCGATCCAGTTCATATCTGACGAGTTGTTGGGCCAGCACATGAATTGGATCTCGCCACTGTGTTCCTCGAACCACTCCTTCACATTCCTAGTCTTGTGACATGGCGAACTATCTTGTTGAAAAATGGCACTCTCGTTGGGAAACAAGATCGTCATGAAGCGGTGTACGTAGTCTGAAACAGTGTACGATACTCCTTGGCCGTTATGGTGCCTCGCACGAGCTCCACTGGACGCGTTGATGCCCACGTGAATGTTCCCCAGAGCATAATGGGGCCGCCGCCAACTTGTCTCCGCCCCGCAGTACAGGTGTCAAGAGGCTGATAACCTGGAAGGCGTTGGATTCACGCCCTCCCATCGGCATGATGAAGAAGCTACCGGGATTCATCAGGTAATGCAACGCTCTGCTACTGCGGCACTTGCCCATTTCAGTCGTATTTCTCCATGTCGTGGTGTTGACATTCGCACATGCTTCGGTCGTCGGCTGTGGAGGCCTATCGTTAGTAGCGTTCGGCGCACTGTGTGTTCAGACAGACTTGTAATCTGCCCTGTATTATAGTTCTATGCTAATTCCACCACAGTTCACCTCTTGTCCTGTTTTACCAGTCTGCCCAGCCTACGACGTCCGACATTTATAATGAGGGGTGGCCGCCCAACCGCACGACGTTTGAACATAGTTTCACCTTCCAGCAGAATGTGATTTTCACTCTGCAACTGAGTGTGCGCTGATATGAAACTTCCTGGCAGATTAAAATTGTGTGCCAGACCGAGACTCGAACTCGGGACCTTTGCCTCTCGCGGGTAAGTACTCTACCAACCTTTTTTTTTTTTTTTTTTTTTTTAATCTCAATTTGTTCGTTGCATCTGCTCGGCGCGGACGTCGTAAGACATCCGTTTAAGTTCGTTGTTGATCGATGAACACAGTTTTTTTATTACAGAGGGCATCTAACCCTCTGACCGAACACGCTGAGCTACCGTGCCGGCATCCAACTGAGCTACCCATGCACGACTCACGACCCGTCCTCACAGCTTGCCCGCGAAAGCCAAGGGTCCCGAGTTCGATTCTCGGTCCGGCACACACTTTTAATCTGCCAGGAAGTTCCATAGTTTCATCTTGGATTCGCCACCTGTTGAAGTCACCACAGCACCCGACGAGCTGCGCAGTTTTCTGAAATGCTCATGCCGAGCGTCCGGACCATCAAAATCTGACCTCGGTCAAATTCAGATAGATGGCGCCCCTTCCCCATGCTACACACGGACAGCAAGCTCACTGACACGAAAAGCACCGTGCGTGTGTCTGACTGGCAATCATTCCACGCCAGGTGATTCTACTATCGCGTGGACGGGTTTACATAGATATTAGGTCGGTGGTCATATGTTAGTGTATAAGAGTACCTTTGCTTCTGTCACCAGTCAATTCATACACACAAGCTCACAGATTCCATATAGCTGTGGAAATGGAGAGCAGATGGAAACGGATTCTGGCCGATACATGAAATAAATATCCACCCGCACTCTGCCCATTCTCTTCACGAGATATATGGACTCAGAAAAATCATCCGCACCATTTGTACTTGAATATGAATTAAATAATAAATCAGTAATGAATGTTGACTACAACAGCCGTCTTGCACTGTTCTAATCAATCATACTGTGTAATTTTTCATTTAATTTATCTCACATTGGTCATGAGGCTATTTCAAAAATTTTTAGTTGTGAGTTTCTTCTCGTAATTTGTTACACTGCATTCATGGAAAGTTACTTCTTTCGGGAATAATGAAAGAAACAGTAGATACTGAGGCTACCCATACAAGTCACAAAATCACATTCTGCTTTTAAAAAAATCAAACAACTTCAAGCCATTAACCTAAATCTCATGGAGCATTCTTTTTTATTAAGCAATTGAGACCTGGTACAATATACATTTTGAAAAAAGTAAAACTGGAAGAAACAAATCCAAAACATTCCAGCAGAAATTTCAGATTCGGAGATGGTCGGGTAGGCTTCGTGCTCCTCAACGCCTCCTTATTCGCAGAATTGATCCTACCTTCCTCAACGTGTTCATTTTAAATCTCAGGAGTGTTTCAATGTTGAAGCATTTCCAAGAAAGCAACTACCGTTGTCACTACAAAAGTTACATTTCATGAGCAGTACAAAAACTGAATGAACACTCTGTCGATCCGAAACGGTACGAGAAATTTTCCATAGCTGTTAAGCAAGTTTACACAGATGTGACATTTATTCACTCGAGTAATTTCAGAGCTGTATATAATGCAGGATGTGGCCTGCAGAGCACATGGTAAGACATATCCTGGTAGACATTGCAATTACCTGACACGAGACATTTACCTTCCGCTCTAGCTGACTTCCATCGCGTCGCCAGTGTTTCTAAAGACGATGTCTCTTCTCATTCTCGATACACACTCTAACATCCGCTCGTTACAAGATTTTTCACGCTTCCGCCGTTCCTCCACGCAGTGCCCAGGAGACGCTCTTCCTTTAGAGGTGACATGTTTCCCCACATTTTGTCTTAATTCAGAGAGCATAATTTGCTCTCCCTGTTAAGGTGTGAGATGCAGAAACACTGAAAAAATACAACCTCCAGTGATTCTGCTCCTTCAAAGATGCCTGTATTGTTGACACGGCCACGCCGCTACGACCCTGTGCATTCTCAGTTAGTGGAGCAATCGTAGCTCGCATCGTTGATTTTAATCACCACTTGATGGGACTATGTACAAGATCCGAAACTCAGGCTTTGGCTGTTTCCGTGGACACTTTCGATTTGGAAATAGAGTGGTGACGTACGGCACAATACCGCTGAAGAGACTACAAATATCACCTTGAAAATTAATAAAGGCGGTGCTTATGTGTTAACAAAAGTCCCAGGTATGCACATTACACATTACATACATAACTGGGAAGAAATGACATTACTACTAGTGGAGAACAAGGTGAGTTCAACAATTTGTGAAAAATTGTACCACAGTTAATGATAGAATAAAGGCTTTTGTGACTGGATGATATTGCTGCTTGTAAACCTTTTGGGGTGTATGGATGTAGGTCAAGAAACTCCTCTGCTCCTAACGTTTCGTCCAGCGCAGTTGTGGATGAAATGTTAGGAGCAGAAGTGATTTGTCGACCATGACCTTATACCCCTAAAGGTTTACCACCAGCAAAACCACAGCTAGATTTCGTCACAATTGATCGTGGTGTACGAAACATTGAGATTTTATTTGTCATTAAAACTCAAGTTATTTATAATGAGCTAAATTATTACAATAATGATAGAAGCTGAAGAAATGTGATGGTTTAGGAAGATGAAAGTAAGCTGAAGATGTGAATGGGCATTGGTCTAGGGTCCCTGTGCAGCTGTGTTATCTATACTCATAAGGTGATATAAAGGCTAGAACCCCTGCATGGTAAGAAAGGAGAAGCAGGCTCAAATCCTGGCTGTGGCACAAATTTTAATTCATTTCTTCAGCTTCTGTGGTTATCATGGATAAAGCTGAGATTCAAGTGCCTCGAATTTATCTGATCTACACCTGAGGTGTAGGCAGGATTTCCCCACTACATCCAACGCTTGGGTGCTATTCCGATACCAGAGAGCCTCAGAAATGGTGGCGACTTGAGAAGGTGAAAATAAGTTGAATACGTGAACTGAAGTTTGTTGTAGGGAGGATAGTGGGCCAGGGTCGCCTGTGGAGATGTGTTACCTACACTACTACCGTGGTACAATGGCTAACACACTTGCCTAGTAAGCAAGGAGACCTGGCTACAAGTTCCGGCCATGACAAAAATCCTAATTCAGTTCTTCAGCTTCTGTCATCATTATAGATAAAGTTGAGACTCAAATGTCTCAAGGAAAATTTAACTACATGAGATTTACGGATAAGCTATTACACGTAAACTTTATTTATACGCACATCAAAAAAAGTTTTGCATCACCCCAATTCCCAGAAAATAGAGGTTGACTGTGGATATTGTATCAGAGACACAGTCCCTTTCACTGTTCAGAGATGTCTCTAAACCCGGCCAAAGATGTAAACCACGATGCATGGGTAACGCCCATTAGACGGAGAGCGGCCGACAGCCTATCAGTTCCGGTTATTCCACCAGGAAGGAGGTACACGGCTCGTGTTGTCTGTAGTTCAACGATGCCTAGACGGTCAATACAGCGATTCGATCGCGTCCGCATTGTTACTTTGTTCCAGGAAAGGCTCTCAACAAGGGTAGTGTCCAGGAGTCTGAGTGAACCAAAGCGATGTTGTTCGGACATGGAGAAGATACAGAGAGACAGACGATGACATGCCTCGCTCAGGCCGCCCAAAGTCTGCTACTGCTGTGGATGACCGCTACCTAAGGATTGTGGCTCGGAGGAACCCTGACAGCAACGCCACCATGTTGAATAAATGATTTTTGTGCAGCCACAAGACGTCGTGTTACGACTCAAACGGTGCGAAATAGGCTGCATGATGCGCAACTTCACTCCCGACTTCCATGACGAGGTCCATGCAGCGGGCTACAGATGGACCCAACAACATGCCGAATGGACCGCTCAGGATTGGCATCACGTTCTCTTCACCGATGAGTGTTGCATATGCCTTCAACCAGACAGTCGTCGGAGACGTCGTTGGAAGCAGCCCAGTCAGGCTGAACGCTTTAGGCACTGTGTCCAGCGAGTGCAGCAAGGTGGGGGTTCCCTGCTGTTTTGGGGTGGCATCATGTGGGGCCGACGTACGCCGCTGGTGGTAATGGAAGGCACCGTAACGGCTGTACGATACGTGAATGTCATCCTCCGACCGATAGTGCAACATTATCGGCAGCATACTGGAGAGGAATTGGTCTTCATGGACGACAATTTGCCCCCCCTCCCCCCCCCCCCCGCCCCACGCCATGGTGTGCACCTTGTGAACGACTTCCTTCAGCATATTCTCCAGACATGAACCCTATCGAACATGCCGGTGATAGGTTGAAAAGGGCTGTTTATGGACGACGTGACCCACCAACCCCTCTCAGGGATCTACGCCGAATCGCCATCGAGGAATGGGACAATCTGGACCAACAGTGCCTTGATGAACTTGGGGTTAATATACCACGACGAATACAGGCATGCATCAATTCAAGAGGACGTGCTGCTGGGTATTAGAGGTACCGGGGTGTACAGCAAACCGGACCACCACCTCTGAAGGTCTCGCTCTGTCATGGTACAACATGTAATGAGTGATTTTCAGGAGCAATAAAAGGAGCGGAAATGATGCTTATGTCGATCTCTATTCCAATTTTCCGTACAGATCCTGGAACTCTGGAAACCGAGGTGATGCAAAACTTTTTTGATGTGTATATAATCAACATAGCGAAAAGAAAATACACTGCCTAACGAAATACAGTGAACCACCCAGAAAAGGAAGTCGAAATGGAATGGAATGGAACTTCACGGTTTTAGATGATTACAAAACTGACTCGACAATATGAGCCTAATTACCAGTATGATAGTACTGGCCACGGGAATATTTGAACATAAGGCAGACAGGTACATGCCCTGTGTGGACGAGTGGCGAACTGCGGATAAATGGCGCAACAATAATGTCGCATGAATAGTAACCGTTGTGCTGTGAGGGTTTCGCCAGTGACTGTCAGCTGTGACCTGCAGTCATTGCCGATGACTCTCGACATTACCAGGCCACGTGTGAAACCACTGCATTTCTCCAAAACACTGGAATAAGGGGACCTCTACACAGGTCACCGCCAGAAACGCTAAAATGGGCGTCTGGGGTAGTGCAGAACCGAGATTCATCGCTAAACACAATACAATACCATTCGTCAGCAATCCACGCTTCCCAGTCATGGCAGGACTCCTAAAGGCAGTCATTTGTTTTGTAGTGTTAACAGCGTCCTATTAGTGGGACTATCATCCCCTAGTTTTGCTGCCGCTGGTCCTCAACCAGCGCTGCAAGGTTACACACAATGGTGCATGGAGCTCATTACTTATTCTCAGACGTCATGTGCAGATGTGAAGGGTGGATTGGACACACGCTGAGAAGAGGTCCGCAACATATTGCAAAGCATGCTTTAGAATGGAATCCACAAGTTCCATTAAAACACTCATATGTCTTTACGTACTACACGAATATGTAATAAAAATGGGGGTTCCTATTTTAAGAAAACGCAGTTGATATCCGTTTGACCTATGGCAGCGCCATCTAGTGGGCCAACCATAGCGTCATCTGGTTTCCCCCTTTAAGCTAGACAAGTTTCGTTCTTTGTAGTTTTTTCGTTTGACGCTTATTTCGTGAGATATTTGGCCCGGTCACGATCAATGGACCACCCTGTATATTCTATCCTACATAAGATATGTGTTTAATCGTATATGTATCAGGAAGAATAACAGAAAAACCACTTAAACTTCCGCAATTGTAGAGACACATGTTCGGGTATATTAAAGCAAAACAATAATTGTCTACTTGCAAAGAGGTGGATCCTCTTTAAGTCATTGTTAAGTAGTCAACAGTGTGCAGTCTATTTTAGTGAATGACGTAGTGGATACGAGAGCAGCAGAGGTGTAGAGCGCTGTTCGTAATTTGAGGACGCCCTGGGTGACGGTCAACCGCGTCAGAGCAAACAGGTGTGGGGTGTTACTGCACCTTTACTGGCCCTGAGCCTGTGGTGGACAGGGGAAAGTACAAACAGAAAGCCGCAACCGCTAACTAGCGATGACTGTGACCTAAAAATATTATACCGCACCATCAAGGATGACCCAAAGCTACAGAAAAATAAAATAAAAAAGACGTGCAAGGCAAATGACGATTTCTTGATTTACTACAGGAAATTGCAACGAGGAAGTCTTACTCCAATAGGTCCACAGTACATTTCGGCAGCAAGTATTTTGCTTTTCACACACATCAAACAGTACGTAGATTAGCTATAATACTAATAACAATGCGAAAGGAAACTGATTTGGAAATCCTCTTTTCTATTTATCAGCCTCGTACAGTCATTAGTATTATCGAAGGATCAGGTAAGCTACAGGGAAAGGTATGAATATTACATATCAGTTCATTGTAACACCGGTTTCTCGACAGGTCAGAAACAAGCAAAGCCATTGCACGTAATATCTCGTAACATAGTGCATAATTACCAAAAAAAGGACCACTTGTTTTTGAACTTAAGTGACAGTGGTCGAGTAAAGATTCTGATGGATTCCTAAAAATGGTTCAAATGGCTCTGAGCACTATGGGACATAACTTCTGAGGTTATCAGTCCCCTAGAACTTAGAACAACTTAAACCTAACTAACCTAAGGACATCACACACATCCATGCCCGAGGCAGGATTCGAACCTGCGACCGTTGTGGTCACGCGGTTCCAGACTGCTGCGCCTAGAACCGCTCGGCCACTTCGGCCGGCATGGATTCCTAAACGTTTCTCGACGTCACAGCAGCCTACTTACTGTCCGTGAGCAATTAGAAACCCTTGTCACGTTGGAAGGGTAAGTTCTGTCCTATGGTCAGCGCTATCGGAGGATATTGTTCCAGTAGATCTTTTCTCTGTGGTTACATGAACTTGTTGGAACATGAAACCCTGGTAGGCTAGAAATGAAAAGGAACTGGTTTATAGGACATAAGATCTACCTGAATGCTATTAAATTATGATCCGTGCATCCCAGGAAAGCGTAGGATGATACTTCTTGAAGAAATAGTAAACATCCAATAACTTACAAAATGAAAGGTTTATTAAAACCCCTTTAGATTGGTTTCAACATTTATAAAAACGTGTTCTTCGAAAGACAACTGGATTACATATTGTGGTAGAGGTACGTTAAAATATATCCGAAACGCATTAGTCGAATATAAAATTTCATCTCCATAATAACTAAAAGATGACAAAGACGTTTTTATAAGCTATCCATTTTGCAAATGACTGGCTATTTTTTATTTCTGTAAGACCATAAAATTGACACGGGATCTGGGAACACAACTTCAAATAGGATTAGTATAGTTTATGAAATAATAATAAAATATTAAGTATACTTTGTTGTTTGTTTTCCTTCATAAACTCAAAATATTTGAGTAAACGTTGTGTAAAGGCTTTTACACTACTAACGTATTCATTCTCAGTTACGTCTGTTAGAATCGCTTCTTCAGTAAATTCCTATAATGGCAGCCTTGGATAATTTGTGCACGGTTTTGCTTAACACGGGAAGAGAACTCTAATTACACGCTTGGTTTCTGCAGACTGCTAATCAAGAATGCTAATTAATACTCTTCCTGTACGCAAGGGAGAAAAATAAGATTGTAAAATTAGATGTACATTCTACCTTATCTGTGGCTTACCGTTATCTCAGGCCGAGGTTAATTACTTTGACATTTCATTAAAAACTATAAGAATATAATTCCTACACACGATGGAAGGCAGAAAGCAAATGAGGTTTTTACTGGGTCCCGTCAACCTTTCAAATTATACTAGAGACAAAGAGGATATCCCACAATGTGTGACAATATTTTGTACAACTGTTTCGCAGAAATGCACGTAATCTGACCGTCGTTCGTCTCTTTGAGCAGTTACTATGACTTTGTTACTGTAGGGTGTAAGCCATTTATATTAACATAAAATTATACGTAAATTTCCGGCCTCTAATTTCTTAACTCAAAGTACTCAGACTAAAATTGTCTCCCGTTGATATAACTTTGTCTCGTGGTTCTGAACGAAATCTGTGTTATTGTGAATGCAGTTTTAACTGTATCGTCAATATTTCCTAGTATTATCTCTTTTTCATTTTATTTACATACCTGTTTCAATCATTCTGATTTTGCTTCTTTGCACTTCCTGTCAGTTTCATACCTACAAGAGCATTTCCTTCACATGAACATTGAGACTATGAGAAACAATATCGTTTTTCGTGGAATTTGCGGAATCATTGTTAAATTCGAAATGCAGCAATCCTGTTCTCATGTTTATCACTTTCGTTAGACACAAACGGAGAGCTCATCACCGTTTAAGCTCCACACGTACTGCTCATGGGCACTACTGGCGTGCGTTTGGATTTTTCTGGTGTTGTGCCTAGAGTCACAAGTTTTTTGTCAATCCACAGCGTAGCAGCATTCCCTTATTTGCACTGAAACTTAAATTTCTCCCTCTCGAGCTTATATTTCTGGTTCATCACCACTGGATCTCACTGTACTAACAAAATGGACTATACTTTTTATTATTTTTTAATTTTTTTTAATTTTTATTGTTGCAGCTTTCTCGTTGGATACAGTACTGTGAATTTTCTTAGCCTACTAGATAACTGTTCTGTGTTCACTGAGTGAGAATATCTTGAAAACATTCCTTTACGTTGCATTTCAGGGCTGTACACCTAAAATTATGCAAGTCTCTTCGAATCGATCTTCCAATAACCGAGAAGTGGAAAGAGCGCTGGAATGAACAACTCCAGGGCGCCCACCTTATTAAAAACCCTATGACGAAGGTTGTAGGGTTGGATCTCCCGCCGTCGCCTATGGTCGAGTCCCAACCACACCAGAGCAGTACGAGAGAAATGTGGCCACATCATCAAGAAATGGAGTTATAGCCAAAATGCTGCGTGTTACTGTCGTGTGCAGGAACGACAATAAGACAGAGTGTAGAGACCTGTCCACTCCATGCTTTCAAAGGAGTTTTGAAAGACTTGCATGAAGTTTGTGTGACATATACGTAATAGGATTAACAGTGGATGTAGAACGTATCCAAAGGACAACACAAGTGCTCACACCCTTGGAACACAATCACGCAGACGTTGAAGCCACCGAACTGGCAAACACTTGAAGATAGACGGAAACTATCCCGCGAAATAATGTTTAGTTAGTTTCATGAATCAGCTTTAAATAATGAATCTAGGAATATTCGACAAGATTATTCCGTACTGCTGCCAAGATAGGATTAGCCTAATAACAACCTTCAAAGAGCCGTTTAATGAATCATTGCCGCCGGCCTCAATACGTCAATAGCACGGTAAAGAGCCGTAATACGTGATAGAGTGGGACGTACCCTCTGCCTTTTCCTTCACTGTGGTTTTCTGAGTACGGGTGTAGATGAGGATCCAGATGAAGTGATACGAGCGCTGCGATCTAGTTATCAAAGGTAAACATTAACCTGTAGATAATTTTTTTATGTGTACTCTATTTGATCAGAAGTATTCAGGCACCATTAGGTAATGCGGCGTTGACAACTAGATGCCACAAAAGGCGGACCCGTCAGTACAAAAAGAGGCGGAGAGTATTGTGCGTAAGATTTTCATATGTTTTCTTCAATTATAAATAATTCACCTTTACTGTACTGGAACAAAGGTGAATGAACGCGTTGTACGTGTTATGAATAAGATCCTTGACTTTGTGTTTAAGTTTATCCTTGGTTAGCTTGCTCTCCCGTCAACTGTGCAATGCTGAGGCATTCGTATTTGAGGCGTAGTAACGTGTAGTTGACTTTTTAGAGAAGGAGATTTGATTCTGTGAATCTGAGATAAATTATCTGGTATGCTATATTACGGAGATGAAAACTTGTTTGTAAGCATATGTTATTGATTCTACTGATGGAGAAGATGTTTTTGGAGGAATTGTTCCTGGTGATCAATCCAAGACTGAAATGTTTGCTTCTCAGAATTATTAATTTAAGTAAATCTTTGTTCCTCAGACGTTATTAGTATAACATTCATGATTAGCATTAATTTTTTCTCTTTCTTTTCATTTTGTCACAAATAACATAATTGGGTGGAACGTCTGTAATTTTTGTATTGAGAGAATTTCACAATTGTTAGGGTCTTCTTATGCTGAACCCACTTTTTCGACAATAATCAGAGTTTAACTTTTCAAGAACGGCTTCCTTTAAAGTAAAATCCCCCTTCATCACTCTTAGTAAGATTTTGAATATTTTGTTGTGTGTGCATTCCATCTTAGTCTACATGTAACCATAGATTGTTTCTGGCAAGCAAAAAACAAATTTTGCAGTCAGTAGTTTATTTTTTCTTTAGCTGCTGCATCTGTTGATTTCTATTTGCTTTCGAGAACGTCAGTACACCAGACACAAAACAACACGCTCAGCACGATGAAAGTTACTTTTATTTCAGGGCGAATCTCACTTTGCATTCAAATGAAGAAACAGTTCACAGTCAGAATAATTATCAGGTATTGTGCTAAGCAAGCAGATTAATTTACAGTGAACAGTGTAAGTAATCTTAAACAGTTATTTTTCTTCTGAGTAGAGCTGTATCTGATGCTTGTGGACATTTCAAGTCAGAAATTACACTTCAAAAAAGGTTCAAATGGGTCTGGGCACTATGGGGCTTAACTTCTGGGGTCATCAGTCCCCTAGAACTTAGAACTACTTAAACCTAACTAACCTAAGGACATCACACACATCCATGCCCGAGGCAGGATTCGAACCTGCGACCGTAGCGGTCGCGTGGTTCCAGACTGTAGCGCCTAGAACCGCTCGGCCACTCCGACGGCAAATTACACTTCATATTCTCGCAAGTTTCATAACATACTTCAGTACTGAATTCCACCGGGTACATAATTAGTTACTTTTGGTATTAAATTAGACTAGTTTTCATCATTTCAAATTCGAAATTACACTTCATATTCTCGCAAGTTTCATAACACACTTCAGTATTGAATTCCACCGGGTACATAATTAGTTACTTTTGTCATTAAATTAGACTAGTTTTCATCATTTCAAATTCAGTATCTCACTAAGTTTACGGTTCACACGTGCAACACAGGGCCATCCAGTAGTCAGTATTGCTCAGCAGTTAAATACTGTATCTAAAGCTCACGTGGCACGAGGAGAAAGTTTTTTAGAAAAGGAATAGAAAGCTTGCATGTGTTTTCAGTAGAAAAAGAGTAACAGCAAAGCGGTTCGGTCGAAAGAGCTCATAGATTTCGAACATGGACTAGTCATCGGTTGTCATCTGCGTAACAAATCCATCATCGGCATTTCAATCCTTCTAAAGCTGCCCAAGTCGACTAATGACGATTTGATTGTGAATGGAATCGGGAAGGAACAATCACAGCTGAATCAAGACCAGGCAGAACTCAGGTACTGACGGATAGGTACCGTCAAGCATTGCGGAAAAGGACTGTAAAAAATCGCATGAAACCAACGGAAAGAATCACTCGTGAATTCTAAAATGTTACCAGATGTCTAGCTAGCACAGTGACTGTTCGTAGGAAGTTGAAAAAGAATAGGGTACAACGGTCGAGCAGGTTCTAACAAGCCACACTTTTCTGTCGGTGGTAATCCATCGAGGAAAGTGAGACTGCAGCCGGACACGAAGTGCTTGAATAATGATAATAAAACAGCGGCTGTATTTGAATCCAACGTCGTTTATCCTTTTCAACACATGCTATCAGTTTCGACACCAAATGGTTTTATCTTCAGGCCTCAAGCGTAATCTGCCACCCACAACCGTTCCTATGTGCAATGAACAGAATAGAATACAGTGGGCCAAAATTAACTGGATTCCTTATGTTCCGTGGCAATAACAAACCCAGCGTGGTCGTCTGACCGTGCTAGGCTTGTTGTTCTGTTCATCACACATGAGAACGGTTGTGGATGTCAGGTTACACTTGGGACGTGAAGATGACACCATTTGATACCGAAAGTGGTAGCATGTGTTAAAAAGAATAAATGACGTTGGATTCGAATACAGATGCTGGTTTTGTTATCATTCTTCAAGTAAAAATTTCTGTGGTCAGTATTAAGCGACACTTTAAGTGATGTAAAGAGCGATGCCACTGGCAGTGACTGACTGAAAATGAGTAATATGGAGTGATGAATCACGCTAACCCTGTGGCAACCCGATGGAAGGATTTTGGTTTGGTGAATATCTAGAGAACGTTACTTGCCATCACGTGTAGTACCAACAGTTAAGAACGGACGAAGTGGTGTTACTGTATAGGAATGTTTCTCCTGAAAGTTCCTGGCAGATTAAAAGTGTGTGTCGGACCGAGACTCGAATTCGAGACCTTTACCTTTCGCTGGCAAGTGCTCTACTATCTGAACTACCCAAGCACGACTCATGTCCCGTCCTCATAGCTTTACTTCCGCCAGTACCTCGTCTCCTACCTTCCAAACTTTGCAGAAGCTCTCCTGCGAACCTTGCAGGACTAGCACCCCTGAAAGAACGGATATTGCGGAGACATGGCTTAGCCACAGACTGTGGGATGTTTCCAGAATGAGATTTTCACTCTGCAGCGGAGTGTCCGCTGATATGAAACTTCCTGGCAGATGTTTTTCCCGGTTAAGACGTGGTCCCCTTATTGAAAAAAACTCTAAATACGGAAGACTATGAATACATTTTACAGCATTGTACTACGCACAGTAGGAGAACTACTGGAGGCGATGACTGCATCACCATGAGAATGCAATATGTCTCTGAAGCAATGGTTTGTGGCGAAATAGCATTCCTCACATGGAATGGCCTGTGCAGACTCCTGACCCTAAACCAGTGGGACTGGGATTACTTAGAACGGCGACTTCGTTCCAGACCCCAACATCCAACACAACTGCTCTGGTTTCGGCTTTTGAGGAAAAAAGGGCTGCCATTCCGTCATTCCGTCACACACATTCAAATAATTCACTAAAAGTGTCCCCAGCAGAGTTCAAGCTTCACAAAGGCACATTAATATCCAGTAACAGGTATCCAGATACTTTTGAACGGATAGTGTATGTGTAGATTCTGTTATAAGCAAACCAGCGTAATGTCCCTGATGAACCATTCTGGACCGACCGACCACCATGTCTTCCTCTTTGGAATTCAGAGTGAACCAACCGCTCTCCCGGCCGTTGCCAGTTTCCCAGACTTGGGGGTTGCTGCTTCTCACTCGAATAGATATTCAGTTAGCATCAAGAGGGAGAGTGGACCCTATTCGTGTCCTCCCACAAAGGAAGAAATCCCTGGCGTTACCGGGAACTGAAGTACATTTCCCACTGCCTGGAATTTGGATGACCAAAGGGCAGTGTGTACACTGGTGCTCTACACATGATTGCGATACCGTCTCTCTCAATCTGCCAGGTCGCTTGCTGCGCAGAACAGATCAGTCAGCGTGTTTTTTGCGAACGTCTCGGCGATATCTGTCCTCGTCTAACAGACACGATAATCTCTTCAGAAGCAGTAGTTACCTGGAACAGCATCGATGTAACTGATAACCAGAAATGATTCTTCTGCGAACTGCAAATTCATCAGAACGTTCTCTAATATAAAATGTTTGCCTCTCAGAGAGACATACAGTGCAGACGCTTTCAGCCTTTATTCCTGACGTTATTAATGTCTCCAGGAGTAAATACTTATCTCCCATCTCTAATCCGTTCTCGGAAACAGACGCTGTCCTTTATTGTCAAGCTGCGCGACCTACGGACCTATGAACTGCATTACTCGGTATGAATTACACGCCCTGGCCTGACTCTACAACGCAGAATGGAAAGTTCCCAGAATTAATAGCTAAAAAATATCCGTCTCCTCGTATTCAAACCTCCCAGGAGATATAGGAAAACGTAGGATTAAAAATACTTTTGCATTTTACGTATCAATTAAAAATAGTTATCAGAAGAAATATTGCGATGCATGTACGGACAGGCTTTTAATTTACTATCAAGCCTAGGATAAACACTTATATGTAGTTATATACAATTGACATTATCAGGCTGGGAACGATCTCCAATGTTTGACAACTGCAAACAACTTCATTCCAAGATCGCTAAAAAAGCATATCTTTGAATCAACGGTTCCGACAGAACTATAGAAAAGTGCATATGCAATGTGAAGCTGCTTGCAACACTGATAGACAATATGTTGTAAAAATTTTAAGTGTAAGAACCGTTGATGACAGCATTGCTCTGTCGATCCAATAAAATACCTTTTTAGCGATCTGAGCTTGTGAAGTTTTCTTCAGTTATCATTTATACGTAGAATGTTACGTATTACACCAAGTTAACATTTTTTAACTACAGAGTGAAAAGTATTTAAACCGGCAAACTCTGGGAGGTTGTAGGGGACATCAAAACAAATATTTTTCCGTAATGTCATTTTTTCCTATGAGGAGTATTTAAACCGGTAGAGGAAGATTTCTCTGGATGCAAATTAATTAAACCAGAAGACACTTTTCTATTTTTTATGGCCAAGATACATTAACACAACCCAATTTCAATTACAGTAGATTTTCAAAAATGCCTCCATGGACACATAAACAAAGGTTACACTGTCGGATCATGTTCTGTCTGACACGGGCAAAAACCCCAGCAGTATCCTGAATTTTTCCTGCTGCTGCTACTATCCGGGCAATCAGATCCTCTTCTGATACAACAGGAGCTGCGTAAATAAGGTTGCGCATCTCTCCCCACACAAAAATGTCCAGAAGGGACATATCTGGGGATCTATGCGGGATACGGATTAGGATATTGTTGTAGATAAACCCACTGTGCAACTCGTCCGTCATATCAATGTCTTACTCCAGGTGTATCGCTCCATTAGTAAACAGAGACAATGCACTACTACACTGGTGGACAGCAGTTGCCTACAACTGAAGATAGTAATACGGCCTCTAACAACTGAAGAGCGTAATACGGCCTCCACCGGTTTAAATAATCCTCATAGGAAAAAATGACATTGAGTTCCCTCAATCACAGCCAACCGTGACCTGAAGTTGTATCCAATAGCGCTCAACACCATGGCGCCAGGAGTAGCACCGCTGTATTCCTCCAAAATATTGGAATATCAGGATGTCATCCCGCGTCGCCGCCATACCGGCCGCAAAGCACATCTATTCCAGTGAAGAACCGCACTAGGTACCCAAATACAATGTGACGCCATTCATCAGTTGTCCTTGCTTCCGGATCACACAACCGCTCCAAACACATCCGTATATATTGTGATGTTAAAGGCAGCTTAAATACAGTACGGTATATCCCTACTCCAACTGCTGCTAGTCTCAGACCAACGGTGCGGGATTACACATAATGTTACAAGGGGGTCAGATGGCAGGAGCAGATGTGGAGGGTTACGATGTGCCTGGTGGACAATACGTCGGTCGTCTCTTGTTGTTGTTAGATGCAATCGATCGGAATCTTGAAGATGAGTGTGCCTGGCTTCACGTTTCTACGCATTCCAACACTGGGCCACTGCCTGTGCGAAAACCCCACAAATCTGAATATTGCACAATTCGATCAATCGGCCAAATGGAGACCCACAATGAGACACTTTTCATACTTCATCGGACCCTGATGATGCTTTCTCACACGAGTATGCGGCATCTCCCTAGCCTTTACAGTGGCCATACACTTCTGACGCTGTTCACATCGCTTTTTTTCGTGCCCTTACAGGTCTGGTAACATCACTAAATATGAACAACATTAATTCACTCTAATTGGTATTCTACCAATCACGGGAGTTGCAATTGTAATTGTTTACATATCCGCTGATAGTGGGTTGTATACGTGTATCAAATTACATTGACATCCAGTCATGTCTTTGGGTGCTTCAATTTCCTCTTCTTTTTTTTATCTCTGGGACAGTAAATAGATGTTTGAAACACAAACAATAGAAACGCTGTTAAAATTTTATAAAAGTATGTTTGGTCCTACATCCGTTTTATTCGTCCTTGAGAGTACAATAACCATAAAATGCTTATAGAAACCATTTCTTCCGCTAGTGCTGTCAATTTATTGAAATAAAATGTTTTATTCCAGAATAGCGAGTAATTTCAGTCGAAAGGGAGCAATATTACACTACTAAAGTCCATAAGAAAATCTAAAACCAAATTATAATAAAGTTAGAATACATATTACAGAATACCATAATCATGTCTTATATTCTAAAAATAGAAATTCAATACACTTAAAATCTTGTTGCAAAGTGTGTCACGAGAAAACAATTTGAATGGAATGAGATTTATTATAAAGAGGGCGAAGAGCAACACTGCAGTCTGGATGCTGGCTCATACTGCAATGTATACATGGCGTAACGGGTATATGTGCAGATATCGCTGTTGGTGACTGAGGACGGTATACTGAACAACATTACATCACTATTTACGCCATTTACAGACTAATAATTATGGCCATTGCGAGTCATATGCTTTTAGGTTGATTAGTACATGTGGCATATTTTTCTCTTTGGCAGCTGGTCACTCATTGACACATGGGTGCGAGGATGGAGAATCTGTACTGACAGAGTTCACTCAGTGGTGCAGCACAAATGTGTGGAGAATATCAGGTCCTAATGTTTGTGGGGAGACTCATGCAGAGAAAAAAACAACCAACACATTGATGTGTGGGCATATTAAGATACCATATACCAAAACATCGCACTTATACCCCTTTCACTCTGTGCAACACAACACTGAAGAGCAATGTACTCCAACTATTTGTCATACATTGAAAATGAACACTGGAAAATCATGGCTTATGCCAAACATACAGAAAGCTTCTACAACATGCTAAACGTGATGGCCAAGCCACAACTACAACAAGAAGATGGACAAGACGAAGAAGACCGTTGGCAGACTGTGAAGAAGGGCAACAATTAGATAGTCATGTGGATGGTGGTGAGATGAAGATGGCGACCAGTGACCTCACAAGTTTGCTGGCTGCAGTGGCAGGCAGCAAACAGTTTACCCACTGAGCACTCTAAAAGCTGCTCAGTGGCACAAGACAAGGCCGGCTGTTGTTCCTGCATGGACAAGACTGCTCACAGCAGCATCACTGTCCACCTACACAAGCAGAGGTGGGCAGCAAAGAACTTATCTGTGCAGACGATGGCGCCAATAACTGCCCAGCCCGAGGCTTAAATGTTGACCCCCAGGGTATTCTAAGGCTAGCAGCGGTTCATGCAGGTCCCCAGGTGACCTGCCAGTTGGAGGGCGCTAAGTCCACAACATTGGACTTTGTACAAGCACTATGGTCGCAACTGGCAACAGCAGGGTTCAGAGATCTTGATCCATGTAGATTGTCATACTTGTCGCCTCAGGACTGGCGGCTGGCAAATTACAACACCTTTGACTAAAAGTGATGATTATTTATATGGACTTGGTGTGTCCTTCTTTTGCTACTGCTTTGGCTTCTGTCACATAAAACACAACAACAAACCATGGCTTGGATGTGAAACAGCTAGCTCACACAGACCACAGTGGTTCTGCCTTTCTGCTGCTCCCATGCTATTATGCCTCTGTTGCCTTTGATTGGTTGCAGTGTGTAGTAATCGACCCAATGCCTTGGAGTCTGTACTTGGCATATCAGTAGGTAGCCCCTGTTCTAACTGTGTCTGGTAGCTTGAATCTGATCCTCTTCCATACCCTCTTGCATTAACTGGTGTCAGATGAGACAATGCCTAAAAACTTCATATTGGCGATCCCAGCAAGATGGGCCCTGAATTCTATTTGTTAGGAGTACAACACCATAGAAATCGAGATTTTAACCAGGGCCAACACTGCATTCAGCTGCCAAATAATTTGTAACACAGCTGGTTAGGGGAGGTATATGGCATAATTAATAAACACTTTACCTCTCACCTATCTTTGATATTTGCTGGGCAACTGTTTATGTTCCCCATCCCATGAAAAAAAAACGATTAATAATACAATTGCATGTTTTAGTGAAAGTGTCCCCTGTTATCCACTCTTTCTCCAAGCAAACTGTTCCCAGTCTTATACATTTGTAGGTTGTTGTTTTCCTTTAATTGTCTGGAACCTAGTAGTCACTGAAACGAGTTATAAAACACAGTACGCCAGCAAAGGATAATGTACAGTACCTTCTCAGGGGTGTCCAATAATGAAGTATCATGTAACCCATTTTTTCATCATTACTATTCTTTCACAAGTTATCTGTAGGAATATAACGTCTTTGGTAACAACAAAGGGACACGTAGCTCCATATGTAACTTACTATATTCGTGTAACTGCTCGCTGACATTATTCTCAGGGTACACCATTAAAGATGACAGAAGAAAACACAACTTTTTTCCCAAGAAACTTTCTGAAAAAAAGATGACGATATGTATGGATTTCTATAATATCATTAATTCAGAGAACCATTTTTCTTATTTAAAGCTTAACAATGGGCAATATTAACTGTCCACCTGGTGAGTTTCACCTGCAAGCTTGAGCTAACGAATTAATGCCAGCAATGGGATTCACTGTAGTAGGTAAAGTAAGAAGGAAGCTTGATCACTGTTTAATTTTGTATCACTAACAAGGTCATTAGACACAGGACACTATCTCAGAGAGAGAAAGGACTCAAAGGAAGCACCATGGAATTCGCTTTAAGCTGTAACTGATTGCCATCCGAATTTTATTCCAGGTCGCTAAGTTTGTGAACTGGGTCCACTGCTCCTCCAATTGCCTCGGACTAATTCATTAAAACGAGATCACCATAAGCTGGCACAAACCACTCTGCTCATGATATTATTTTCAGTACATTGGTAATCCATCTCAACAAATAATGTGCTTTTAGTAACCCTGCGAATTTCTGGCTTAATACCCCAAATGAATAATAAATTAATTTGTGATTACATCCCTAAACACGTTACAAAATAAAATAAACAATATTCGCTCAAAGCGGCAAATATGAGGAAAATAAAAATCATCTTGCACAGATGTTCTAAATATATACGAATGATATATCATGGCGGATTAACGCAATGCGACAGACTGGGATCAGAACCAAGAACCTTACCTTCCAGAGGCAACATTCCTTCATGCTCAGCTATCTAGGTGAAGTACTCAAAAATGTGGGAAGATATCTTAGTATGAACTTTTAGTATGTTATGTATAGATACACTGCAGCGCACAACCCACATTTCCGGAACCGATATCACTGTGCAAAATTGTCAGGGACCTTAAAACAGCGAAATTTTGGCAGCTTTTAGAGATTTTGTTTATAACTGTTTTTATTCTTACATTTTGCAACAAAAAACACTCATAAAACATTCCTGTAGAGCATCGAATTACTCCAATGTGCAGTGGTTAATCGTATTTTCACATCACATGCTTTTAACATACAGAGATCCAAATGGAAGTCACATTTCTCAAATTTTCAAAAAACTTCAGAAACTGTAGGTTTTAGCATTGTAACTTTACTACAGCCAAATGTTTGAAAGCATGGCGGTACGTTGGGGCAGGTAGGTTAGAAAATTTAAAAAGGTAAATGGATAGATTAGTTAGATATAGCGGGAATTAGTGAAGTTCGGTGGCAGGAGGAACGAGACTTCTGGTCAGGTGAATACAGGATAATAAATACAAAATCAAATAGGGGTAATGCAGGATTAGGTTTAATAATGAATAGGAAAATAGGAATGCGGGTAAGCTACTACAAACAGCAAAGTGAAGGCATAATTGTGGCCAAGATAGATACGAAGCCCACGCCTACCACAGTAGTACAAGTTCATAAGCCAAATAGCTCCGCAGACGACGAAGAGATTGATGAAATGTATGATGAGATAAAATAAATTATTCAGATAGTAAAGGGAGACGAAAATTTAATAGTCATGGGTGGCTGGAATTCGATAGTAGGAAAAGGGATAGAAGGAAACGTAGTAGGTGGATATGGAATGGGGTAAGGAATGAAACAGGAAGCCGTCTGGTAGAATTTTGCACAGAGCATAACTTAATCACATATAACACTTGGTTCAAGAATCATAAAAGAAGGTTGTACACATGGAAGAATCCTGGAAATACTAGAAGTTATCAGATAGATTATATAATGGTAAGACAGAGATTTAGGAACCAGGTTTTAAACTGTAAGACATTTCCAGGGGCAGATGTGGACTCCGACCACAATCTATTGGTTATGAACTGTAGATTAAAACTGAAGAAACTGCAAAAAGGTGGGAATTTGAGGAGATGGCACCTGGATAAACCGACAGAACCAGAAGTTGTAGAGAGTTTCAGGGGAGCATTAGGGAACGATTGACAAGAATAGGGGAAAGAAATACAGTAAAAGAAGAGTTGGTAGCTTTGAGAGATGAAATAGTGAAGGCAACAGAGGACCAAGTACGTAAAAAGACGAGGGCTAGTAGAAATCCTTGGATAACAGAAGAAATATTGAATTTAATTGATGAAAGGAGAAAATATAAAAATGCAGTAAATGAAGCAGGCAGGAAGGAATACAAACGTGTCAAAAATGAGATCGACAGGAAGTGCAAAATGGCAAAGCAGGGATGGCTAGGGGACAAATGTAAGGATGTAGAGGTGCATATCACTAGGGGTAAGATAGATACTGCCTACAGGAAGATTAAAGAGACCTTTGAAGAAAAGAGAACCACTTGTATGAATATCAAAAGCTCAGATGGGAACCCAGTTCTAAGCAAAGAAGGGAAAGCAGAAAGGTGGAAGGAGTATATAAGGGTCTATATAAGGGCGATGTACTTGAGGACAATATTAGGGAAATGGAAGAGAATGTAGATGAAGATTCTAACAACCCTACCACAAGAAAGGTCAGCATTTAATAACGATTGTTGTGTTGCTCACGCTGTTAAATACTGCATTTTCGGGCAACAACATTCATATTATGTGGCAGGTGTCATTAGAGCACAGTTAATAGTCATTTCATGTAATAATAAAAAAAACTAGGCACTCATCTATTTGTGTTTCCCACGCTGGTCTCGTATAAGAACTAGGCACTCATCTTTTTGTGTTTCCCACGCTGGTCTCGTATTATCATTGCTCTATCGTTGAAAATCTAGGTGATTATGATTCCAAGCTCGGATACAAAGAGGTCTAGGTTTTATTCTGCCATATTCAAAAGTTTTGTAGATGCGCTTCTCAAACCATTCTTGGAGATTAAACCTTTCAAAGTTAGCACAATAGTGATGTAAAAAAAATAATCAGCACTCCGAATTTAAGTTACACTTCCTTTTAATTGCTTTTATTGCAATATCACGTAACACACAAAACATCACTTCACAATACAAAACATACTTGAAAACATCTTCCTCACAGTCACTGTTAAAGTTCACATTTTACAAGCTGACGACAATATTCGTCTTTCCAACATGACGTCCACGACTTGACCTTCTCAAGGTCCGACTCTCTAACAACTTAACAACTAACTAACAATCGCTTACGTGCCCAAAAATCAGAGTTACAAGTACGTCAATGATCATAGTGACAAAAGAAACAATACACATAAGAATAATATCATTGCAATATAAACATATCGATGTATCACAAATGAAATCAAATCTGAATGTTGTCTCATAAATATGTTAACTACTTAACAGAAATACAGTAGAATATTATTGGTATCGAGAGGTTCAGGTGAGCTGCCGTAATGGTTACGTAATTCAAGTACCATTACAAGATGAAATGGGAGATATGACACTGCGTGAAGAGTTGACAGAGCACTGAAAACCAAAGTCGAAACAAGGCTCCAGGAGTACACAACATTCCATTAGAGCTATTGACATCCTTGTGAGAGCCAGCCCTGTGTAAACTCTACCATCTGGTGAACATGATGTATGAGACAGGCGAAATACCCTCAGACTTCAAGAAGAATATAATAATTCCAATCCCAAAGAAAGCAGGTGTTGACAGATGTGAAAATTACCAAACTATCAGTTTAATAAGTCAAGGCTGCAAAATACTAACACGAATTCTTTACAGACGAATGGAAAAACTGCTAGAAGCCGACCATCAGTTTGGATTCCGTAGAAATGTTGGCGTGCTTGAGGCAATACTGACCACACGACGTATCTTAGAAGATAGATTAAGGAAAGGCAAATCTACGTTTCTAGCATTTGTAGACTTGGAGATAGCTTTTGATAATGTTGACTGGAATACTCTCTTTCAAATTCTGAAGGCGGCAGGAGTGAAATAGAGGGAGCAAAAGGCTCTTTACAATGTGTACAGAAACCAGATGGCAGTTATGAGTCGAGGGGCATGAAAGGGAAGCAGTGGTTGGGGGAGTGAGACAGGGTTGTAGCCTATGCCTGATGTTATTCAATTTGTATATTGAGCAAGCAGTTAAGGAAACAAAAGAAAAATTCGAAGTAGGAAATAAAATCCGTGGCAATATATAAAAACTTTGAGGTTCGCCGATGACATTGTAATTGTGTCAGAGACGGCGAAGGACCTGGAAGAGCAGTTGAACGGAATGGACAATGCCTTGAAAGGAGGATATAAGATGAAAATCAACAAAAGCAAAACGAGGATAATGGAATGTAGTCGAATAAAATCGTGTGATGCTGAGGAAATTAGATTAAGAAATGAGACACTTACAGTAGTAAATGATGTTTGATATTTGGAGAGCAAAATAACTGATGATTGTCGAAGTAGAGAGGATATAAAATGTAGACTGGCAATGGCAAGGAGAGCGTTTCTGAAGAAGAGAAATTTGTTAACATCTAGTATAGATTTAAATGTCAGGAAGTCGTTTCTGAAAGTATTTGTGTGGAGTGTACCCATGTATGGAAGTGGAGCGTGGACGATAAATAGTTTAAATAAGAAGTGAATGAAGCTTTTAAAATGTGGTGCTACTGAAGAATGCTGAATATTAGATGGGTAGATCACATAACTATTGAGGAGGTATTGAATAGAATTTGGGAGAAGAGAAATTTGTGGCATAACTTGACTAGAAGAAGAGATCACCAATTTAGTATTGGAGGGCAGCGTGGAGGGTGAAAATCGTAGAGGGAGACCAAGAGATGAATACACTAAACGGATTCAGAAGGATGTAGGTTGCAGTAGGTAGTGGGAGATGAAGAAGCTTTCGCAGGATAGAGTAGCATGGAGAGCTGCATCAAAACAGTCTCTGGACTGAAGATCACAACAACAAGAATGGTATGTTCTGCTAGTGACCGACGTTTATCAACCACAGGAAGCCCCCTCCCTTCCTCCTGTCAGTGGGCTGTTCAGTTTGCCTGGGCTGGAGAGTTGTTGGGTGGCCAAGTAGGCCACTGCACTAGCGGAGATCAGAACCTGTAACCTCCACCCTCCATCTTTACTCGGACTGTTGTTGAAAACGGGACTTTTTTCCGTAACACAGGGGTTCTGTTGTTCATTACTACCGCATGTGTATCCTAATGAAGAACTTCATTAAAGCTAATGAAACGTGCATTGGAGCCTGTATAACGCATGTGGCAAGAAATTATTCCCTATTTTCATGCAGCAGGTAATTTGAACTGAGTTTACAGTGCCGATCTGTACTACCAGCACATTATCATTATCAGCCTAAAACACAAAATGGATCTGAGAAATGCAAGAAAGTCATGGTTGAGGCTACTCCACTGTTCATTGTACTGAAAAATTGTGGTCGGACATTTGATCAGAGCATGACCGCGCAGCAGGTCGATGAAGTGTTACGCAGGACTGACTAACGGTCGCTGTCTCGCTGAACTTCCATTATGTTACGTCTGCGGCACGCCTGTGAACAAATATAGGCGTTCACCTATGAACGTTCAGGACGTCTGACACAATGTAAATATAGCACCTTCCGTGTAACACTGTATATTCTTCATATTGTGAAACTCAGTGCGTGGTTCTATAAGTATCCACCGTTTCTTGAAACTAAGGAGATATTTTCACTTAGCACAGGAATAATTGATCTCTAAGAGATGAACTATTATTTAGGTCCAGGGAATGGCCAGTTATGTTGGTTGCAACGAACCGTTGTTATTCTAGCCTCAGTTGCATGTGCGCTGGAAACGACAGACAAGAAAGTTGCAATTGATCTTCGTATTCTCTTCCAAAGAGTTTGTAGTGCAGACCAGTCTGATGATCACCTGAGAGGATTGTTCAAATTTCAGCTACCTATTTTTCCAATGTGTCTCTTCATGACGACGGTACGGACGAGAACACTACGTCAACGTTGTACGCAGCTTTCAACAAGTGAACTTTGACAGGCGCAAATGTACAGTAATTCATGGTAGATGCCCTCTACATAGCGTTGTAAGAGTACAACTGCAACAATCACATTCGAGTCAGTGAGTAAGATGGATACAGACTATGTGCAAGAACATTTTGGATGTAACGTCATAGCAGTTTTCGTTGGGCATCCTAGCGACGTTCGTTACAGATTACCAACGCAGCAGAACAAACTCGTCGAGCTTTCCTTCACTCAACCACAAAATCCGTGTTCTCCACAACAGCCGTTGCAGAGTCACAAGAAAAAATTTTTATCAGCAACACCAACAAAATAAACTTCCTCTAAACGCTGATGACAAAATGACAGCAAAGGACAGTGTGGCTAAGCAGGCAATAGGCGATACCGATGTGATTACAATGAATACCGCTCTATCAAAAGTTATATAATGTTACAGTCACATGCGAAGACGTATATATCCTGTTACCACTGACAGCATCAATCTGTTCTCAAAATAACACCAACTTCCGGAAGAGTAGCAGTGGTAATTCCCCCAGCCTGCTGAAATGAATTCAATGTACAAGACGGTTTTTCCCTTCATGCAGCAAGTGAGTGTGACACTCTGCAGAGTGAAAATCTCATTCTGGAAACATCCCCCAGGCTATGGCTAAGCCATGTCTCCGCAGTATCCTTTCTTTCAGGAGTGCTAGTTCTGCAAGGTTCGCAGGAGAGCTTCTGTAAAGTTTGGAAGGTAGGAGACGAGATACTGGCAGAAGTAAAGCTGTTAGTACTGGGCATGAGTCGTGCTTCGGTAGCTCAGATGGTAGAGCACTTGCCCGCGAAAAAAAAAAAAAAAAAAAAGAAATGCCCGCGAAAGGCAAAGGTCCCAAGTTCGAGTCTCGGTCGGGCACACAGTTTTAATCTTTCTTCCATATACCCGTATATCCCTTCTTACTCATGGTGTCCCACCCAATTATGCCACATCATATATTTCCGAAACGAGACAAAATGCGAAACATGCAGTTGGACAAGGATGCACATATGTCAGGGGCTCACACAATGGGCAGGTCTGTACGATCCACAAATATAATGAACCACTACTTTCAGCACAAAGTTACTATTTTTTACTGGCGCAAGTATGTTTCTTTTATGGAAATAAAAACTAGAGGTACAATTAGTAACGGCGGACATGCATTCACTGCTTTAAATTTCATATCTCTTGAAATAGGGAGACTTTAAAGGAAAATAACGGCGCCACAGTTTCTACCGAAATGTGCAGAGCGCGGATTGCCTACAGCAGGCTTCAAGACAGTGCAGGCAACCCGCATTACGTCCTTATAGCAACACGGCAGAAACTGTGGAATCGTTCCCAAAGAAGGCGGATGCATACGTGAAAAAGACCTGGATACAGCAGAAGATTTAAAGTATATTATATAACGGAAAGTCGTAGTAAACCACATTTTAAACTGCATTACTTTTTCATGGCCGTAGGTGGTCTCTGTCCATAATTCATTGACAGTGAATTGCAGATTGAAACTGAAGAAATTGCAAAAAGGTAGAAAATTCAGGTGACTGGACCTGAAAAAATTGAAAGACCCAGATGTTGTTCAGAGGTTTAAAGTGAGATTGACTAAAACAAGGAAAGGGACACAAAATAAGGCGAACGGGTAGATCTGAGAGATGATATATGAAAATCATCCTGTGCTTAAATAGGCCAAAAGACCATTTGACGAAACGGAAAAAGATATAAAGAAAGCAAATCACGCAGACAAAACTGACCAAGTAACAAAGGAAGCCAAAGGGAAATTTACAGAAAGATTAAAGTTCAGGGAGCAGAAATAAAATTATTGAGGTTTGGCAATGCCATTGCAATTCTGACAGTAGTAGCAAAGGAGTTGGAAGAGCGGTTGTTCGCAATGGGCGGTGTCTTGAAAGGAGGGTATAAGATGAATATCAAAGAAAGTAAAACAGGGGAGTTGTTATGTACAGTGCGGTTATAGTAATACTTTCGCTACTTGGGCCAGTGTAGGTGGGAAACCACATATTGTACGGGTACCCAGCTTCATGGGAATGATGTTCAGAATTTATGCTGCAGGATTTGCATTTTTAATAGTGTTAGTGTCATGACTTGCCATTAGACGCTGGTAATGATACGGCGAAGTGTAGTTGAAACCCATGTATCTGGGTGCATTACAGTTAGACACAGGGTTTGGACAAGGAGAGCAAGGCTTTACTCATAAAGCTGTTTTGTCAAAGCAATAGCAATAGTGATGGTGCCATTCGAGAGTGTCGACGCATTAAAGAAATATGGAGAGGTCCTCCTTCCGCACTGGGGTTGAAGAAAATGATTCGGATTAAATGGTGATTGCGAGTTGGTCCTGGGATAAGTCGGGAGCCAGCTGCACCACAGATTGTTGAAGAAGTTATTGTTGTCATGGTCGAGAATGCTGGAAGCATCATGTGACTTTCAAGCAGAGCAGAGTTCTGTCGCGACAGTTGAACCTTCCATGGTCCACCGCTGTTTCGGGCCACAGTACATCAATCACTATTATGGTTGCAGGCTGTCATGAATGCAGCTAGTCGTCACATTGAGCAACGTTTGTAACCTTTTACGTAAACACGGTATACAGTTAATAAATGTTACCCTCTCATATGGAAATTAAAATGTGTTTATATGATTTATTCGTTATTTCTCTTCGGCAGATCGTTACAAATGTTTCTACAAATTTCTGTTGTTGAGCAATTACTTCTTTGTCACGGGGACCCCTCAACTAACGAAAGTTTAATTATAACCGCCGTGTAGTCGAATTAAATTAGATGCTGACAGAATTCTATTAACGAATGATACACTAAAAGTGGTAGACGAGTTTTGCTTTTCGAGCGTTAAAATAACTGACGACGGCTCTGAGCACTATGGGACATCTGAGGTCATCAGTCGCCTAGAACTTAGAACTACTTAAACCTAACTAACCTAAGGACATCACACACATCCATGCCCGAGGCATGATTCGAACCTGCGACCGTAGCGGTCGCGCGGTTCCAGACTGAAGCGCCTAGAACCGCTCAGCCACACCGGCCGGCAACTGATGATGCAGACTGGCAATAGCAACAAGGGTAGTTCCGAAAAAAGGAACTTCGTTAACATCGAATACAAATGCAGGTGTTAGAAAGTATTTTGCAAGGCATTTGTCTAGAGTGTGTGAGGAGGGAGCTGCATGGTTCGATGTAACGATCTGCGAGAGCAGTACCTACAAAGAATTCTGCACCAAGTTTTTGGCGACGTACTTGAATCGCGCCGCACAGGCAACTGCCGAAATATGGTTATACCAGGGACAGTATGCGCCACAGTCTACGGTAACGTTCATTTCATTTTCTCGTTCTGTGGGAAATTTGGAAGAGAAAATGTCAGATGAAGAATGGTGTAGTGCGCTGCGATCACACATACGTACAGCGTGCACTGGTTCGGACACGATCGAAAGAACGGTTTCTCGACATTTTACGGTCGCTGGACGACATCTAAGTGCTAGTAGAACAGAGAATGATGCACGCTAGCCAACAGAGGATAGTATACTTCATTTTGTGGAAATTTCTGCCTTGCTGACCTATATCTCGAATCCCGTGACCCAGGGTGTATAAAGTGCAATTAGTTCTATGTCCCATTGTAACCTGTCTTGTGACATAAAAATTCGCTCACAAATGAAGAATTGCATATTGTTTGCGACAATGAATAAATTCAGAGTTTTATGCTGCTAGCTTTGGCCTTGGCTTTGATCAGTTCTGTCCTTCCACACATTTGTCAACGATATCTTTTTTTATAAATGAAAAGGAACACATGCTACTGGTGGAATTATCTACAATATTTATTATTTTACAAACCAGTTTTCGGTTGTTATGCCACTCTCAGGTACAAAGATAAATACAGGGTCACCCAAAAGTCTGTTAACATTTGAAAATCCATTATGCTTCATGGAATAATACAGAGGGAGAGGTAAAAATTGACACTTGTGCTTCAAATGACAGCGGGTTTTAATGAAACCAGGAAAGTGCACAAAATGCGCAACAGATGGCGCTTCATGCGATACAAAAGCAATAATTAGCATAGCAACTCATTTTTAGCAAACACGATATTCTTTATAACAAATGCTCAACACGTCGGAAGTCATTCGTCAAATGTCTCTAGTCTAGGAACAATGTTGTTAACAGCACTGCGCAGCATATCAGTAAGTATGGTGGAAAACTGCCGTCAGATGTTGTCTTTTAGCGTCCCAAATGAGGTCGGACGATCGCGGCTGACCTGCGACTTCAGGTAACCCCACAAGTAACCACACAGTCCTGGGAGGCCAAACACGACGAAAATGGTAGCTCAGCACGCGACCCTCAGGAAACGATGTGCACAAGAGCACTTTTATAAGTGTGGCAACATAGGGTGGAGGGCCATAAATGTCGTACCTTCCAGCAGGTGTTTATCAGCCAGGCTACGGATGATGCGAACCTGTAATACATCGGCGTACCTTGTACCTGTCACTCTGACAGTTCGAAAAGCAGCACTCCACATTTCCTTGAAGAAAAAGGGTCTGATAACGACTGCTGTGATTAATCCACACCACATCGTGACTTTCTCGTCATGCAATGGGGTTTTCACGACAGTTTTATGGATTTTCAGCAGCGCAAAGTGTGTAGTTGTGGGTGTAGCAAATGGGCTTTGTCGGTCCAGAACACGTTAACCAATCAATCGTCATCTTCGATCATTTTCTGAAATGCTCCACCGCAGATACACTCCGTGTCATAAAATCGATGGGTAACATTTCATGACGACGCTGGATTTTGTGCGCATAGCGTTGTAGGCTACACCTTAGTGCTCTCCATACAACTGTCCGGCTTCACGAGCGCTAACTTCACCATGCCCAGATGAATACGCTTAAGTCTCCATTTATTCCTGAACTGTCCGAGCAGCAGTAACATTTGTGTCTGGTCACCTCCTACTAGGCCGATCGTCTAAACAATAGGTAGCATCGAATTTCCTCATCATTTTCCTCACAGCGACATTTATCACAGGACCTTCAACCATTAGAATACCCTTCTTATGGCGGTAGAATCGTGAGGCTGCAGCAGCGAATTCTCTACTCTGATGGTAAAGTTTGGTTGGTTGGTTGGTTTGTGGTATTGAATGGACCAGACTACTACGGCCATTGGTCCCTTTTTCCAAGAATTTAAAACACCCACAAAGAATAAGAATAAACAATGGTGATGACAAGAGGACACAGGACAAGAAAGACACAGACAGAGACCAGAAAAAAGGAATTAAAATCACACCGATTTGACAGTGGTTGGTCTACCATAGAAACAAAAGAGGAAATGCCAACCACCAAGAAACGCACTACAAATCCCGGTCTAAAATCGTAGGCCAAAGGCCAGACTCAACACAAAAAAGACGAACACTTAGCTGAAGCTACAGAAACACCCTGCAGTAATAAAACTCAAAACCAAATCTGCCATCGCAACGTCATCTGATAAAAGTGCAGGAAGCGCACCAGGCAGCGCAAACGTCTGCCTGAACGGAGTTAAAAGCGGGCAGTCCAACAAGATGTGGACCACTATCAAAGCTGACCCGCAGTGACATAAAGGTGGGTCCTCGCGGCGCAATAAATATATGTGCGTTATCCAGGTGTGGCCAATGCGCAGCCGGCAGAGGGTAACAGAGTCCTTGCGAGAGACCCGCAAGGAGGAGCGCCACGCACTGGCAGCCTCCTTGATGGCTCGAAGTTTGTCGGGTGAAGGAAGGGTGCGCCATTCTCCATCCCAGGTGCGAAGTACATTCTGCCACAAAACTGACCTGAGGTCACTCTCTGAGAGGCCAATCTCCAAGGCTGCTGCTCCGACAGCCTGTTTGGCTAGGGCATCAACACGTTCATTTCCTGGGATGCCGACATGACCCGTGGTCCACACAAAGCGGCCGCAACGGGTAAGAGTATGGAGGGAAACACTGGTCGATAGCTCATACACCACTCAGGGAGTCACTACAGACAACAAAGGACTCACCTGAGCAGGAGCGGATATACTCTAAGGCGCGAGAGATGGCGACCAGCTGGTAAAGTTTCACTAACAGTGCCTTTCCTGGCAAAATTAACATGCTCGTCATTGCTGGCGAATCTGACTCCTTCTCTCAATATAGCTCATTTTAAACGCGGCTCTCCCGCAGCGTCAGTGAAGTGTTGCTGTCTAGCGCCATATGTTGGCCGGCTTTTGCATTCGTTTTCGGTATCAATAAGACGTCATTTCATTTCAGGCATGTGTGTCAAGATGTACCTCTCTACCTGCATTACTCCGGAAGTTAGTGCATTTTCAAATGTTAACGGACTTTTGGGTCGCGCTGTATAAGTGACTGTCTTTTCTATATGATAATTGGCCAATTTCACATTATTTAGTGTTGGTATAGATTGGCTCGCAGCTTGTTTTCATCATTCAGGAAGAGGAAGTTGATTCATAGGCCACGATTCGGCAATTGCACAGGTAAGTAAAGTCAGCCGCCGTGCAAAAAGAAGCTAAGTTCAGGGGTTTTGTTGATAGAAAACACATCTATTCTGGGCTTTATGCGCAGTTAGCAGTTACAGTTATTAAGAGAAGCAGTTTCACAGGTGAGGTTAAAACAGTTTAGAGCCTGCAGCATAGCTGTTGAAAGCTAGTGATGCGAACAGACGCCGCTGTGTCTGGTTACCACCAGACTGCGAGCAGCGTGTAAACTGAAAGACTAGACACGCGATGCCGCTCCGAACTGGCACACACCAGTGGAGGGCTTAGCGACTATGCGCAGGCGCTAACACTCGAGCGTACCGACACAAAGTGCACAGGTGCCGACTGCAGCGCCCAGTGCTGTCCCTGTTGGGTGACTTACTCCGTAGTAAACACCCCTGTCCTCCTATCATGAAAAAAATAAAACAGAACCTGCTAAAATTTTTTCTTCACGCCGTTCCGTGAAATTGTAGCCTAAAAGCCCTTCTCGAGACCATAGTGAGACGTCCGGTCTCTTATACACTACTGGCCATTAAAATTGCTACACCAAGAAGAAATGCAGATGATAAACGGGTATTCATTGAACAAATATATTATACTAGAACTGACATGTGATTATATTTTCACGCAATTTGGGTGCATAGATCCTGAGACATCAGTACCCAGAACAACCACCTCTGGTCGTAATAACGGCCTTGATGTGCCTGGGCATTGAGTCAAACAGAACTTGGATGGCGTGTGCAGGTACAGCTGCCCATGCAGCGTCAACACGATACCACAGTTCATCAAGAGTAGTGACTGGCGTATTGTGACGAGCCAGTTGCTCGGCCACCATTGACCAGACTTTTTCAATTGGCGAGATATCTGAAGAATATGAAGGCCAAGGCAGCGGTCGAACATTTTCTGTATCCAGAAAGGCCCGTACAGGACCTGCAACATACGGTCGTGCATTATCCTGCTGAAATGTAGGGTTTCGCAGGGATCGAATCAAGGGTAGAGCCACGGGTCGTAACACATCTGAAATGTAACGTCCACTGTTCAAAGTGCCGTCAATGCGAACAAGAGGTGACCGAGACGTGTAACCAGTGGCTCCCCATACCATCACGACGGGTGATAAGCCAGTATGGCGATGACGAATACACACTTCCAGTGTGTGTTCCCCGCAATGTCGCCAAACACGGATGCGACCATCATGATGCTGTAAACATAACCTGGATTCATCCGAAAAAATGACGTTTTGCCATTCGTGCACCCAGGTTCGTAGTTGAGTACGCCATGCGGGCGCTCCTGTCCGTGATACAGCGTCAAGGGTAACCGCAGTCATGGTCTCCGAGCTGATAGTCCATGCTGCTGCAAACGTCGTCGAACTATTCGTGCAGATGGTTGTTGACTTGCAAACGTCCCCACCTGTTGACTCAGGGATCGAGACGTGGCTGCACGATCCGTTACAGCCATGCGGATAAGATGCCTGTCATCTCGACTGCTGGTGATACGAGGCCGTTGGGATCCAGCACGGCGTTTGTATTACCTTCCTGAACCCTCCGATTCCATATTCTGATAACAGTCATTGGATCTCGACCAACGCGAGCAGCAATGTCGCGATACGATCAATCGCAATAGCCATAGGCTACAATCCAACCTTTATCAACGTCGGAAACGTGATGGTACGCATTTCTCCTCATTACACGAGGCATCACAACAACGTTTCACGAGGCAACGCCAGTCAACTGCTGTTTGTGTATGAGAAATCGGTTGGAAACTTTCCTCGTGTCAGTACGTTGTAGGTGTCGCCACCGGCGCCAGCCTTGTGTGAATGCTCTGAAAAGCTAATCATTTGCATATCACAGCATCTTCTTCCTGTAGGTTAAATTTCGCGCCTGTATCATGTCATCTTCGTGGAGTAGCAATTTTAATGGCCAGTAGTGTAAAACATTTAAGAAAACCAAGAGAGCGCGCCACAGGAAACTGAGCTTATCACTTATGCACATCGTAAAACTGTACAACAAAGTCGAAAGATCATAACTCTAAAGGAAACGATTAAAGACAGAGCATGGAGGTCTCTTGTACAACGTTTGCAGCACTCATTGTCCGCCTGCTTAGCTGGGTGGTAACGTGCTCACCTCCCACGCAGGCGGGTCTGGGTTCGCTTCCCGACCGTGTTGGCGGTTTTCTCCTCTCGGGGACTGGGTGTTGTGCTGTCCTCATCATCATTTCATCCTGATCACCAGCGCGCAAGTCGCCCAATGTGGCATCGAATGAAATAAGACTTGTACTTGGCGGGCGAACTTCCCCGAATAGGGACCTCCAGGCCAACACTGCCATATAATCATTTCCATTTTTTGCAGTACTCATTATATTCTGTTACGTCTTAACTACACCGTGTGCCCAACTCGTCGCTCGTAGAATATCGAGGTGACTTTCAGATCCTGCTGCGAATGTACTGATCAGCACTGCGTCATCAACAGTTGTGATTGCATCATTGGCTCCCGCACGACGGGTAGCTGGTGTTGCGTACACGCGCTCCTTGACGTAACACCAGACAAAGGCGTCAAATGACGCGAGATATGGAGAGCAAGGAAGCCAGGCGATAGGACCATCACGGCCCATCCGCCTCTCAGCAAATGTGTCTTTCAGCACATCGCACTCGTTGGAAATCCAACCGGCCGTCATGCTGCAAGGAAGAGGGGGTCTGCCTTTCTTCGAATTGTGACAGCAGCAACCGCTCGAGCATATCCACGTAAACTTTTCCCATTAAGATTTTCTCTGCAAAGAAAAAGGCGCCTATCGCCCTATCGCGCATTAGGCCACACCAAATATTAAACTTCGGGTTATCACGAATGTGTTCACGTGTGTTGTGTGGGTTTTCGGAGCCTCAAATGCTAATGTTATGGCAATTCATACGTCCAGAATTTTGGTAAGTTGCTTCATATGAAAACGGGCGCTTTTTCTGGTAGCCATTATCGGTATCTATGGAGGCAAGCATGGAACAAGTGACTGCGTACCGCAGAGGACGATCGTAAGGCTGCACTGCTTGGACCATTTGCGCTTTGTAGGCAAAAAGGCGTAACCGCTAATGTAACGTTTTTTATATGAATACGTGGTTTCTGTCCTTTCGGACATGTCTAAAAGAGCAGGCGTCAACCGTTCCTATAAGTGATGTGTCTCGATAGACAATGAAACCATCACCTTCAGCGCATTTGACCTAGTGTGGGAATCTCGAAGTAGTCATCACGGAGGGCACTGCGGATAGGTGGCACTGTGTGTGGAAACGTGGCTCGTCAGAGGAGGGGGGGGGGGGGGGGGGGGGCTGGGGAGGTCCTATGTCTGAGTGGCGCAGTGGTTAACACAACAGCACAGTTAGTTAGCAGGGAATCCCGGGTTCGAATCCCGATACACATAGTGACTCGTCGTCGCTGATTCCGCGTAGTGCCCGGATGCAGCTGACATCGATAGTTTCTTCCCCTTCCCTTCCTTTCTCCTCCCGTCACCTTCAATTCAGGTTACACTTCACTGGAAGTTGCTCTTGATTCCTGAAATTCGCGCGATGCTCGAAGAATTGACTCATTGGGGCTGGGTTGAAATGCAGCTTCTACTGTGTCCACATGTGGTTGAGACACAGGGGCACGTTCACTTTCAGATATGCCATTGCCTGTCTCTTTAAAGTTTTTCAACCACATCATTACGCTTGTCTTTGCCGGTAGTGCTCTCTGCAGTTTTGATTTTGCATACTACGTAACACATTGAGCCTTCTATTCTAGCGTTCTGCAGCCATTTTGTTGCACACTACGTCAAATGCGGAACACAGGCTAAAGGGGAAAAAACTAACAGCTGCTAAAAGCTTAACAGAAAATCACGATTCGCTAACAGCTTCCACGTTATGATTTTGTCAAATGATACTGGGGCTCTGCATACTAAATTATAGTTACACTATGTGATAAAAAGTATCCGGACACCCTCAAAAACATACGTTTTCATTATTAGGTGCGTTGTGCTGCCACCTACTGCCAGGTACTCCATATCAGCGACCTCAGTAGTCATTAGACGTCGTGATAGAGCAGAATGGGGCGCAGTGTGGAACTCACGGACTTCGAACGTGGTCGGGCGATTGGGTGTCACTTGTGTAACACGTCTGTACGCGACATTTCACGCTCCTAAACATCCCTACGTCCACTATTTCCGATGTGATAGTGAAGTGGAAACGTGAAGGGACACGTACAGCACAAACGCGTACATGCCGACCTCGTCTGTTGACTAACACAGACCGCCGACAGTTGAAGAAGGTCGTAATGTGTATGCCTATTATAATAGGCACGCAACTATCCAGACCATCACACAGGAATTCCAAACTGCATCAGGATCCACTGCAAGTACTATGACAGTTAGGCAGGAGGTGCGAAACTTGGATTTTATGGTCGAGCGGCTCCTCATATGCCACACATCACGCCGGTAAATGCCAAACGACGCCTCGCTTGGTGCAAGGAGCGTAAACATTGGACGATTGAACAGTAGAAAAACGTTGTGTGGAGTGACGAATCGCGGTACACAATGTGGCGATCCGGTGGCAGGGCGTGGGTATGGTAAATGTCCGGTGAACGGCATCTGCCAGCGTGTGTAGTGCCGACAGTAAAATTTGGAGTCGGTAGTGTTATGGAGCGGTGGTGTTTTCCATGGAGGGGGCTTGCACCCATTGTTCTTTGGCGTGGCACTATCACAACAGAAGCCCACACTGATGTTTTAAGCACCTTATTGCTTCCCACTGTTGAAGAGCAATTCGCGGATGGCGATTGCACTTTTCAACACGATCGAGCACCTGTTCATATCTCAGGGCTTGGGGCGGAGTGGTTACCCGACAATAACATCCCTGTAATAGACTAACCTGCACAGAGTCCTCACCTGAATCCTACAGAACACCTTTGGGATGTTTCGGATTGCCGACTTCGTGCCAGGCCTCACCGGCCGACATCGATACCTCTCCTCAGTGCAGCGCTTCCTGAAGAATGGGCTGCCATTCGCTAAGAAACTTTCCGGCACCTGATTGAACCTATGTCTGCGAGAATGGAAGCTGTCATCAAGGCTAAGAGTGGGCAAACACCATACTGAATTCCAGTATTTCCGATGGAGGGCGTCACGAACTTGTAAGTCATTTTCAGCCAGGTGTCCGGATACTTTTGATCGCGTAGTGTACGTTTAGCTACGATCAGGCACCGTCAAAATACAACCCTGCTTCTATATCTAATCTTCGAGCCACGTTATGCTAATATTCAGGTGCCAGTCTTCATGGTGTAAGAATGACAGTTTGAACTTCTGTACGCGTCATCTGAATAGCAGCCGGATTTGGCTCCATTCGGAGTGAATTCAAGTACAGTAATACTTCAGCGGTTAAGACACTAGAGATTGAAACATTCTACGTCGTTTTGTAACATATACGCTTCCTTTTTCTTGTTCATTATTCCAAAAAGCAAGCCCATCTTTTTTCGCAAAATGGAGAAAGTATAGTTTTCATATTATAAACTGACTAACATATGTTCAGAATCCAGGCTCTCGTTATAAGATTCGGCAGACTTGAAAGGGAAGCCGTAGTTGAGAAGATAGTGAGACAAGGTTGTAGTCTAATCCCAATATTTTTAATTGTGTACACTGAGCAAGAGATAAAAGGAACTAAGGAGAAATTTCGAAAGGCAATTACAGTTTTAGGTGAAGAAAAAAATCCTTGATGTTTACCGATTACATTGCAGTACGGTTGGAGTTGGCAAAGAACTTAGAACATGAACAGAATGGAATGGATAATGTCTTGAAAAGAGGCTAGCCACTTTATCTCTGCGTAACTTCTCTAACCTACATCTATTTGAACCTGCTTACTGTATTCAAACCTTGGATCCTTCTACAATTCTTACCACCTACATTTCTCCAAATTATCAAACTGGTGGTTGCTTGATGCCTCAGGATGTCGCCTATCAACTTAGCCCGTCTTTTAGTCAAGCTTTCTATTTTCCCCATTTCGATTCAGTATTTCTTCATTAGTTATTAGGTATTCCCATGCAATCGCTAACATCCTTCTGCAGCACCACATTTCTACAGCTTCTGTTCTCCTCTTGTCCGAACCGCTTACTGTCCACATTTCGCTGTCGTACATCGCTGCCTTCAGGAAAAACTTCCTACCACTTAAATTTACATTAGATTTTTTCATGCTATTGCCAATATGCATTTTCATCTTCTTTTCTTCAGCCACCATCAGATTTTTTTAAAAAAAATTCCAAGCAGCAGAACTTATCTACTACTTTTAGAGTCTCATCTCCGAACTTCGTTCTCTTAGCATCTTCTGATTTAATTTGGGTACATTCCATTGTGTTAGTTTTGATGATTTTCATCTTATAATCTCTTTTCAAGACATTATCAACACCGTTCAAGTACTCTTCCAAGTTGTTTACTGTCACGTAGAGAATTGCAGTGTCATCGATAAACTTCGGAATTCTTATTTCTTCTCCACGAACTTTAATTCCCTCTGCAAGTTTGTCCTTGTTTTCGTTTGCTGCTTGTTCAATGTACAGATTGAATAAGATCGGGGACAGATTACAGCGTTGTTTCACTCGCTTCCCAACCACTGCTTCCCTTTGACTCTGCAAAAACGAATATAGTTTTGTCTTTCTTTAACCCATCTTCTAAGATAAGTCGTAGGATCGTTATTTCCTCGCGTGACCCTACAATTTTCCGGAACCAAAACTGGTTTCCTCCGAGGTCACATTCTTCCAGTTCATCCAGTCTTCTGTAAATAATCTGTGTCAGCATTTCCTAAGCATAACTCATTAAACTGATGGATCTCAATAAGTCTGAGGGAATGCTCTTTACCCCAGAGATCTTGTATGACTTCATTCTGTCAGTGCCCTATCAAATACTTCTCGCAGTGTCATACCCCTCATCTCATCTTGATTTGCTTCCTTTCCTCATTTTATAACATTGCCTTCAAGTTCATACACTTTGTATAGCCCTTCCACATATGCCTTCCACTCTCTCTTCTTTCGTTAGTACTGGCTTCCGATCAGTATTCTTGATGTCCATACAGCCACTCTTTTCTTTCAGGGACAGCTGTTATGTCACTTCTTTGGCGTTTTTAATCAGTCCTGAGGCTGCAAGTGTAAGCAGGGTACAGTAGCTATAGTGAGTATCCACTGGAGTGGACTACGTGCATTTGCAGCCTCAGGTCTCATTAAAAATGCCAAACAAGCGACATAACAGCTGTCCACTGGAGTGGAAAATTGCACCACAGTGCTAAATTGGCTATAGGTGACGTTTATCTGTCCAGTAGCTATGCATTCTTGGCTCTGAGCACGATGGGACTTAACTTCTGAGGTCATCAGTCCGCTATAACTTAGAACTACTTAAACCTAATTAACCTGACATCACACACATCCATGCACGAGGCAGGATTCGAACCTGCGACCGTAGCGGTCGCGGGGTTCCAGACTGTAGCGCCTAGAACAGCTCGGCCACCCCGGCCGGCGCTATGCATTCTTCTACAACCACGCATTTGTCTTCTAGCCATTCTTACTTAGCCATTTCGCGCTTGCTGTCAATCTTATTTTTTAGTCGCCTGTACTCCATTTCACTATCTTCATTTGCTGCATTTCGGGCATAGCTGTAACGTAACTAATGCGTCCGTCTGAGTAGCCCTTATTCCCCAACACTTCTGAGCACGGCTTTGGCAGGTATCACTCAGTGAATTGTGGTAGTGGGTCTGGGGACGGCTAAACTTGGGCGCCGCACAAACACACTCTCGTTCGTGGTGTGTACGAGGTCTGGCGTCATTCCAGTCTCGCGAGGCCCCGAGCTGTTCAGTCCGTCGCGGCCGCATGGGTGCTCTGCCTCACCATCACAGTAACTGTCTGTAATGCAGTTAATGGTGAGTTTATTTGATAGCTGACACATCCCGCCACTTGGCGCAGAGGCCCGAAATACTCACAATACTGTTTCGCAGCTGCCGCTATCCCTCCGGCACAGTACGCACCTGAATCAGTCCATCATTTTTGACGTACAGGGTACACAAAAATCTACTTATGCAGAATTTTGGGGGCTTTACAGGAATTAAAAGAAACAGTTTTTTATATGACAAAAATACCATAGGTGACGCTGGTGATTATCAGAGACAGTTTTCAAACCGCAAGTGTGGTGAATGTTCTTTCACAGGCGGTGCTGAAAATACTGATGTTTACATTAATGCACAGGTAGCACCTGTGTTCTAAAATTGCTAACAAACACAAAATAGCCCGGTGTTACATGAACAACTGCTGCAGCTTAAGTCAAACGGACTGAACGTTTTGCAAACTGCGATGTCTACCAGTTCCCCGTAGGCTTGGTCTAAGGCCACTGTCATCAAGTCTTTGAAATGTGACATGATTTGCTAATCTCCAACCTGGAAATCGTTCTGCAGACGGGCACCTTGCTGCTCGATTGACGCATTGTGCCTCCTCGTAAATGAGAGGCATATCAACAAATTTGGTAACAGCCTAATCAGCCACCAAGAACATGTAACCATTAGTAGAAATTCTCTTGTAAACATAACATAAACAATAATAATGTACTTATGAACCTCCAGCATACAGATGGAGCCTAGGACCAGTAATTTTGGTATTAAATACACTCCTGGAAATGGAAAAAAGAACACATTGACACCGGTGTGTCAGACCCACCATACTTGCTCCGGACACTGCGAGAGGGCTGTACAAGCAATGATCACACGCACGGCACAGCGGACACACCAGGAACCGCGGTGTTGGCCGTCGAATGGCGCTAGCTGCGCAGCATTTGTGCACCGCCGCCGTCAGTGTCAGCCAGTTTGCCGTGGCATACGGAGCTCCATCGCAGTCTTTAACACTGGTAGCATGCCGCGACAGCGTGGACGTGAACCGTATGCGCAGTTGACGGACTTTGAGCGAGGGCGTATAGTGGGCATGCGGGAGGCCGGGTGGACGTACCGCCGAATTGCTCAACACGTGGGGCGTGAGGTCTCCACAGTACATCGATGTTGTCGCCAGTGGTCGGCGGAAGGTGCACGTGCCCGTCGACCTGGGACCGGACCGCAGCGACGCACGGATGCACGCCAAGACCGTAGGATCCTACGCAGTGCCGTAGGGGACCGCACCGCCACTTCCCAGCAAATTAGGGACACTGTTGCTCCTGGGGTATCGGCGAGGACCACTCGCAACCGTCTCCATGAAGCTGGGCTACGGTCCCGCACACCGTTAGGCCGTCTTCCGCTCACGCCCCAACATCGTGCAGCCCGCCTCCAGTGGTGTCGCGACAGGCGTGAATGGAGGGACGAATGGAGACGTGTCGTCTTCAGCGATGAAAGTCGCTTCTGCCTTGGTGCCAATGATGGTCGTATGCGTGTTTGGCGTCGTGCAGGTGAGCGCCACAATCAGGACTGCATACGACCGAGGCACACAGGGCCAACACCCGGCATCATGGTGTGGGGAGCGATCTCCTACACTGGCCGTACACCACTGGTGATCGTCGAGAGGACACTGAATAGTGCACGGTACATCCAAACCGTCATCGAACCCATCGTTCTACCATTCCTAGACCGGCAAGGGAACTTGCTGTTCCAACAGGACAATGCACGTCCGCATGTATCCCGTGCCAGCCAACGTGCTCTAGAAGGTGTAAGTCAACTACCCTGGCCAGCAAGATCTCCGGATCTGTCCCCCATTGAGCATGTTTGGGACTGGATGAAGCGTCGTCTCACGCGGTCTGCACGTCCAGCACGAACGCTGGTCCAACTGAGGCGCCAGGTGGAAATGGCATAGCAAGCCGTTCCACAGGACTACATCCAGCATCTATACGATCGTCTCCATGGGAGAATAGCAGCCTGCATTGTTGCGAAAGGTGGATATACACTGTACTAGTGCCGACATTTTGCATGCTCTCTTGCCTGTGTCTATGTGACTGTGGTTCTGTCAGTGTGATCATGTGATGTATCTGACCCCAGGAATGTGTCAATAAAGTTTCCCCTTCCTGGGACAATGAATTCACGGTGTTCTTATTTCAATTTCCAGGAGTGTAGTTTTATTTTGTTTCAGTATTTGTGACAGGTGCGATAATAGTCATTTTTCTGATGACTAGCTTCAGATTATCAGCTCCATTTTGAAACTGTACCCTACAAAAGATTTTTTGGTGTTATCCAAAGGTAAAAATTACAATGTATTTTCACAATTTTACATATAAGTTGAGTTTTACACAAAACGTGACAAAGTTTTTCCATTCGCACAGTACGTTTTTTACATACCTTAGACATAAGTGTAATCATACACTCCACCAAGGTACATTTGAGTAACGAAATGTTGTAGAAATAATTACATCAACACAAAGTGTTAAACTTCACGTATGTATACAAAGCGATTTTTTTTCGAATCGGGCCCAACAATCTGGCAAGCTGGGCTGCCCTGGACACCTCGCACCTCATATGTAATTGCGTTTTCAGTAAGTCACCAGAAAGAAATGACTAGTATCGCAACTGTGACGAATAGTGGAAGAGAATAAAAAACATATAAAGAAATAATGTACTTGTTTATCCACTGCCAGCGGTAATTAAAATTTGCCTTCTTAGCAGTAAGATGTAATTGTGCTGCAGTTCGGATCCCAGTGAAAACGTATTGCATATGAAGCAGTCGAAACAACTGCGGGCGTTTGCCTGGGGTGACGTCCAGTATCGAACCATTAAAAGTCCGTTAGAGAGAGAACGGAGCACATGCGACAACTGTGTCTCATAACAGAAGCGTTTCTTTTTATCTCCTCTAATAATCCTGTTCACGTTGGCGTGTAAAACGTATGGGTCTGACTTTCGGAGAAACACCATCCACACAATTCTGAAGACTGCAAAAGCCGACAAGTGCGAGAATTTTCGCACAATAAGCTTAACAGCTCATACATGCTGACGAGGATAAAACACAGAAGAACGGAAAACAGGATCTCTTAAGTGACGGCCAGTTTGGCTTTATGGAACTGAAAGTCACCAGAGAGGCGATTATGATGTTGCGGTTGCTAATGGAGGCAAGACAAGAAAAATCAAGACACATGCATCGTATTTGTCGTCGTACAAAAAGCGTTCGACAATATAAAATGGTGCAAGATGTTCGAAATTCTGAGAAAAATAGGGGTAAGCTGTATGGAGGGACAGGTAGTATACAATATGTACAAGAACCAAGAAGGAATAATGAGACTCGAAGACCAAAAACGAAGCATTCGCATTACAAAGGGTGTAAGACAGGGATGCAGTCTTTCCCCCTTTGTCTTCAGTCTATACATCCAAGATGCTATTACGGAAATAAAAGAAAGGTTCATGAATGGAATTAAAAATCGAGGTGAAGGGATATCAATGATAAGATTCTCTGATGGCATTGCTATCCTAAGCGAAGATGAAGAAGAATTACAGGATCTGATGAATGGAATGAACAGTCAAATGAGTACAGAATATGAATTGAGAGTAAATCGAAGAAAGACGAAAGTAATGAGAAGTAGCAAAAATGAGAACAGAGACTTAACATTAGGACTGGTGATCACGTAGTAGATGAAGTTAAGGAGTTATGCTATCTAGCCAGCAAAATAACCCATGAAGGACGGAGCGTGAAGGACATCAAAAGCAGATTAACACTGGGAAACAGTGCATTCCCGGCCAAAAGAAGTGTACTAGTATCAAACATAGGCCTTAATCTTAGGCAGAAATTCCTGAGAATATACTTTTGGGGCACAGCACTGAATGTTAGTGAAACACTGACTATTGGAAAACCAGAACAGAAGAGAATCGAAGCATTTGAGATGTGGTGCTACAGACGAATGTTGAAAATTAAGTGGATTGGTAATGTAAGGAATGAGGAGGTTACCCGGAGAATCGGCGAGGAAAGGAATATGTGGAAAACACAAGAAGAAGGGACAGAATAGTGGAATATCTGTTAAGATATCAGGGAATAATGTCCACGGTACTGAAGGGAGCTGTAGAGGACAAAAACTGTAGAGGAAGACGAAGATCGGAACGCATCAAGCAAATAATTGACGACGTAGGTTGCAAGTGCTACTCTGACATGAAGAGGTTGACACAGGAGAGGAATTCGTGGCGGGCCACATCGAACCAGTCAGGAGAGTGATAACTTACGTTCTTACCATGGGTACAGTCAAATATTAAACATATATAAATGCAAATATTTTCTGAAAGAAGGTGTATTACAGTAGTTTCCTCGTCTTTATTATTCACAGCAAACCACTGGTTAACAGGGGACTGTTTAAATTTTTTTTGTTCTGCAAAATAGTTATTATTTCTTATGCAGAGTGGAAAACCTCCTCTATTTGGTGCCATAACTGTGTCCTTGTGGTACACAGTGCACACCTTCCACATGTTCCCTAGATGTTATTGAGTGTGGTAGGAAAATATTAGCACGTAGATGCCACTTGTTCATTAATGTAAAAGACGAAATTTTTAGCAAAATGCATGCTCTCCGTTTACCCATTTAAATTTTGGAACGTATACCTTGTAACAGGTGATGCACAGTGCTTTATTTGCTTCTGTTGTTGGCCATCACACTGATGCTCTCTTACGCCCTCCGCTGACAGCAACTATAAACTCCTGGAAACTTATTCTGCGTTCTACGTTAATATCGCTGTTGTCACCATTCGCTGCCACTGTCCCTGTCCTGATAACTTGATAATACATGCAGTAGCCGATACAGGATGTCACTGGTCGGCTCGTAGATGTAATGGTTCCACTGCTGATAAAAAGAAAGTGGTAACCCTCACTTGCCAATCGCTACAAACTGAAATTACACTTGATTATCTTGTCCACTACGAAATCTCTTTCGTAGTAATAACCTGTAGCACACAAAACGTACTTTTAATGACACATCCACAACCACTTCAATAAAAACTGAAGTTCTCCCAACTGTATAAACGAAGACAAAAAACAACTTACAGATTATGAGTCCACAAAAGGCATGAGCTACAGCGACTACGAAAGGCGGAAAATGTGTGTTGTTCAACACAGGGTACTGGATGTAGCCGCCATGAGTCAGTAAATACCAGTAAACACAATTGCTCCGCTCCGACACCAGTGAGAAACTAGGTAGTCGACCTGAAATACACTCCTGGAAATGGAAAAAAGAACACATTGACACCGGTGTGTCAGACCCACCATACTTGCTCCGGACATTGCGAGAGGGCTGTACAAGCAATGATCACACGCACGGCACAGCGGACACACCAGGAACCGCGGTGTTGGCCGTCGAATGGCGCTAGCTGCGCAGCATTTGTGCACCGCCGCCGTCAGTGTCAGCCAGTTTGCCGTGGCATACAGAGCTCCATCGCAGTCTTTAACACTGGTAGCATGCCGCGACAGCGTGGACGTGAACCGTATGTGCAGTTGACGGACTTTGAGCGAGGGCGTATAGTGGGCATGCGGGAGGCCGGGTGGACGTACCGCCGAATTGCTCAACACGTGGGGCGTGAGGTCTCCACAGTACATCGATGTTGTCGCCAGTGGTCGGCGGAAGGTGCACGTGCCCGTCGACCTGGGACCGGACCACAGCGACGCACGGATGCACGCCAAGACCGTAGGATCCTACGCAGTGCAGTAGGGGACCGCACCGCCACTTCCCAGCAAATTAGGGACACTGTTGCTCCTGGGATATCGGCGAGGACCATTCGCAACCGTCTCCATGAAGCTGGGCTACGGTCCCGCACACCGTTAGGCCGTCTTCCGCTCACATCCCAACATCGTGCAGCCCGCCTCCAGTGGTGTCGCGACAGGCGTGAATGGAGGGACGAATGGAGACGTGTCGTCTTCAGCGATGAGAGTCGCTTCTGCCTTGGTGCCAATGATGGTCGTATGCGTGTTTGGCGCCGTGCAGGTGAGCGCCACAATCAGGACTGCATTCGACCGAGGCACACAGGGCCAACACCCGGCATCATGGTGTGGGGAGCGATCTCCTACACTGGCCGTACACCACTGGTGATCGTCGAGGGGACACTGAATAGTGCACGTACATCCAAACCGTCATCGAACCCATCGTTCTACCATTCCTAGACCGGCAAGGGAACTTGCTGTTCCAACAGGACAATGCACGTCCGCATGTATCCCGTGCCACCCAACGTGCTCTAGAAGGTGTAAGTCAACTACCCTGGCCAGCAAGATCTCCGGATCTGTCCCCCATTGAGCATGTTTGGGACTGGATGAAGCGTCGTCTCACGCGGTCTGCACGTCCAGCACGAACGCTGGTCCAGCTGAGGCGCCAGGTGGAAATGGCATGGCAAGCCGTTCCACAGGACTACATCCAGCATCTATACGATCGTCTCCATGGGAGAATAGCAGCCTGCATTGCTGCGAAAGGTGGATATACACTGTACTAGTGCCGACATTGTGCATGCTCTGTTGCCTGTGTCTATGTGCCTGTGGTTCTGTCAGTGTGATCATGTGATGTATCTGTCCCCAGGAATGTGTCAATAAAGTTTCCCCATTCCTGGGACAATGAATTCACGGTGTTCTTATTTCAATTTCCAGGAGTGTAGCTGCCGGCAGGAGTGGCCGTGCGGTTCTAGGCGCTACAGTCTGGAACCGAGCGGCCGCTACGGTCGCAGGTTCGAATCCTGATTTGGGCATGAATGTGTGTGATGTCCTTAGGTTAGTTAGGTTTAATTAGTTCTAAGTTCTAGGCGACTGATAACCTCAGAAGTTAAGTCGCATAGTGCTCAGAGCCATTTGAACCGTTTGAACCTGAATAGCTCTTTCTTTTCTTTCGCAGAGTAATCGCTGATAAACAATGGGTTATGTCTGGCACCAGACGGTGAGTCACACGAGAAATGATAATTAACGTAATACATGCAAAACAGATAAATATAGTACAGTTGTGATCGTAGGACAAGTAAGTGGGATGGATTACATCAATAAAGAGCACGTTACCTTGTTAGGTAGACTAGTGTGAGTGGGTAGCTGTTTTCCTCCAGGTTGTGGTGTGACCACACTTCATTGCCATTCTGTGTTGTCTGCAGCAGCATTTTCTATGGCCTGGCAACAGGGAAGTTGTCTGCTAGGTACCTGCCACGTTGGAAAATTATCGATGCTGGTTTCCATTTCACCAGCGACATCTAAACATCGTTAACTGCATCCCAGCAATACAGGAACATTGTACATATCTTTCCTAGTTCACGTGTTTTGTTCTACACTATGAAGTACACTGAAGAGCCGCTCCTGGCTAATATCGTGTACAGCCCCCGCGAGCATGCAGAAGTGCCGCAACACGACGTCGCACAGAGTCGACAAATGTGTGAAGAGTAGTGCTGGAGGGATATGACACCATGAATTCTGCAGGGCTGTCCATATATCTGTAGGAGTACGAAGGGGTGGAGATCTCTTCTGAACAGCACGTTGCAAGGCGTCCCTGATATGCTCAATAATGTTCATGAGTTTTGAAACTTCCTGGCATATTAAAACTATGTGCCCGACCGAGACTCGAACTCGGGACCTTTGCCTTTCGCGGGCAAGTGCTCTACCACCTGAGCTACCGAAGCACGACTCACGCCCGGTATTCACAGCTTTACTTCTGCCAGTATCTCGTCTCCTACCTTCCAAACTTTACAGAAGCTCTCCTGCGAAACTTGCAGAACTAGCACTCCTGAAAGAAAGGATACTGCGGAGCCATGGCTTAGCCACAGCCTGGGGGATGTTTCCAGAATGAGATTTTCACTCTGCAGCGGAGTGTGCGCTGATATGAAACTTCCTGGCAGAGCACTTGCCCGCGAAAGGCAAAGGTCCCGAGTTCGAGTCTCGGTCGGGCACACAGTTTTAATCTGCCAGGAAGTTTCATATCAGCTCACACTCCGCTGCAGAGTGAAAATCTCATTCTTCATGAGTTTTTGCAGCCAGCGGAAGTGTTTAAACTCCGACGAGTGTTCCTGGGGCCACTCTGTAGCAATACTGGACGTGTGCGGTACCGCATTGTCCTGCTTTAATTTCCCAAGTCCGTTGGAATGCACAATTGACATGAATGGATGCAGGTGATCAGACACGATGCTTCCGCACATGTCACCTGTAAGAGTCGTATGTAGACGTATCAGGGGCCCCATACCACTCCAACTGCACACGCCCCACATCATTACAAGGCCTCCAACAGTTTGAACAGCCCCCTGCCGACATGCAGGGTCCATGGATCCATGAAGCTGTCTCCATACCCGAACACATCCATCCGCTCGATACAATTTGAAACGAAATTCGTCCGATCATGCAACATGTTTCCAAACATCAACAGTCCAATGTCAGTGTTGACTGGCCCAGGCGAGGCATAAATCTTTGTGTCGTGCAGTCATCAGGGATACATGAGAGGACCTTCGGCTCCGAAGCCCATGACGATGATGTTTCGTTTAGTGGTTCGCACACTGGCACTCGTTGAGGGCCCTATATTGAAACATGCATTTTCACATTGAACGATGATCCCAATCTTGCAGGGTCTTTTTCCGGCCGCAACGATATCGGAGATTTGATGTTTCACCGGATCCGCGATATTCACGGCACGCTCCCGAAATGCTCATACGGTAACATCCCCATCTCATCGCTACGTCGGAAATGCTGTGTGCCATCGCTCGTGCGCCGCCTATAACATCACTTTCGCCGGCCGCTGTGGACGAGCGGTTCTAAGCGCTTCAGTCTGCTGCTACGGTAGCAGGTTCGAATCCTGCCTCGGTCGTGGATGCGTGTTATGTCCTTAGGTTAGTTAGGTTTCAGTAGCTGTAAGGCTAGGGGATTGATGACAGATGTTAAGTCCCATAGTGCTCAGAGCCATTTGAACCATTTTGACACCACGTTCAAACTCACTTAAATCTTGATAACCTGCCACTGCAGCAGCAGCAACCGATCTAACAATTGCACCAAACACTTGTCTTACACAGGCGCTGCCCACCGCAGTGCCATATTATGCCTGTGTTTACGTATCTCTGTATTTGAATACGCACGCCTATACGTTTGTTTTCTGCTTCAGTGTATAATTGTATTACTTTTATTATGGTGTTAACAGTACCATGTTTATTTTCTGTGCAGTATCTTAATTTTATATGTAGGCCTTGGCAGTAACTTAACTAAATGTAATGTATAAAATGGAACTGCAACACGAGAGGTAGAGAGTGACCATTACATCGATAGTTAGTGTCGAACAGAGAGCGTGTGCGTGAGAGAGATTGCATATATGCAGTGAGCAGCGGACCAGCGGACTGTTTATTTGTTTTTATAATCACTTTTACGGTTTTAACGCATGGGATCTCGCACATGGTTGCAGATGATAAGCATATAAAAAACCGTAGTAATTTCACGAGACTCGTGCGATGTGAATCAATCTAACTTTTTTTTACACAGTGTCCATGGCAATATTAAGTCCATACTACATTTAAAATGTTAGCATTCGTCAGTAGCTCATATATACCTTATCCCGACGCGACACCAAACTGCTGCTCACTGTGTACAAGCGAACACTCTCTCTCGCGCTCTCTCTCCCTCTCTCTCTCTCTCTCTCTCTCTCTCTCTCTCTCTCTCTCTCTCTCTTTCACACACACACACTCCGTTCGACTATCTGACAGCAAAAGTTACCTTGTGTACCGCCTTCCAGTTTTATGGTTGACGTCTTGTATAAGTGCAGTATGTAATATGCACCGAAATAATCAGCAAAGATTTTTCTACTATGTTAAACATTTCTCGAGCTAGCTTGTATTTTTATTATTGGTCCCGTCTCCTCGGTCAGCCTATAAAATAAGCGATTTTAAAGATTTGGTTTTGGAAAACCTGATAAAGTAATCAACGTAAATCTTTTTCACATTAGTTAATGATTCTTGGACAACATATTCTAATTTTTTAAAGAACTTCAGTCACTATTAAGGCCCCCATCCGTGAAGTTAAAGTTGCTCTATCAAACTGAAGTGCTCCCACGACAAAGTCCTGCTATCTCGAAATCTTATCTGAAATCAAAAAACAAACAATTTTATTAATCTATAAGATATTGCCCACAGAGTAACACCACATTCCCACCAAATCTGAAACGAAGATGTAGTTTGGTCATATGTTTTTCGTCATGTTCTTTCGCAAAAGCTAATGAATAAATTGAAATAAAAAAATAGTTTATTACTCCTTGCGGACATGCCCGCTGAGTAATTCAGCTAAAGTTCAAAAAGATATCTTCGTTACTGTGCCCGTAATCCACTTCGTCAGCTTCAAATTACAGTATATATTTTGATTTTGATTACGTTGATTGCTTCATTAGTTTTTCCAGGAAAAGTCGTAAAACTCTCTTATTTTATAGGCTAGCTGAGGAGAATGTACTCTTAACTTGTAAAGTTTCTTTAATATGGAGCGAATTTGGGCAACGACATAGTCTTTCGGCTGTTAAATATGGCTCACCCAATCAGCAATTTTTGTAGTTCACGTTCGTCATAAAGATGTCAGAGGCGCTGGAAAAGAAAAAAATGTGCATCAACAGACATTTCAAGACTTACCTTACGGATTAGCAGTTGTCTTGTCACGAAGAAAGTGGAGCATTGGGTTTATCACGAAGTTGTCAGAAAAGGCATTATGCAATGTAGCTGCTGCCCCTTAGGAATATATTTATGGGAGGAATGGAGGTGGTGGAAGAACCGGCGTAATTAATAATGATCAAATCGGGAAGATAGGCCTATGTGGTTTGCAGATAACAACGTAACAATAACCCATGATTTTACGAATACGTACAGATACAGTAATGAGCTTATCTCAGGTGGTTAATTTTGGAAATAAATACTCTGTGGACTGGAATAAACCTACAGGAATCTATATATGGCATAGAGAAAATAGTAAGGCGGGATGGTTATTGGTCTATGTTAAAAAGGATACTTTCCACGCTCTTCGTATTGAGGCACGTAGAAGCAAAGTAATAGTAATAGAATCGGCAACAAGAACGGACTCAGAGGGATAATTTCACTGCATGACAGTTCAGTTCGTGTAGGCACGAAAAATTCAAGAAGCTCATCACTGATCACAAGTACAAAGGAATTGGTTACTGAAACAAACAAAAATATAATACAGGGAATGAGGCCTGCTATTAAAAGAAGTGAGTGAAAAATTGTTAACTGTTATTTTTTTAATGTGTATGCACCAAACTATACACTAGCAAAGACTTAAATACGAATTTCATTAGTGATACGCATGCAGATTAAAACGCGTGCGAGTTTCCACAGTTCGGACAAGTTCCGTAATTCATAAAATGCTTTTTCTTTGTCTTTAGTTTGCCTTCTCTCTCTCTCTCTCTCTCTCTCTATATATATATATATATATATATATATATATATATATATATATATATATATTACAATGAATCGGAGTCAAATAAGTCTTTATACTGCCTTGTTCCTTGTGAGGATCTTTTAATAGTCTATCTATCATATTCCTTCGGTGCTGTTTGTATGTGATCCTACACTTGGATCCCTGAAAAGTATGCTATGGTTTATATGGAGATATGTGAATCCTCCATATGATATGCACTTATACGAACTGAAACAATCAGACTTTATGGCTGTCCCAGGTAAAATATTTTATCTTACTTTATTTAAAAATACCTCCTTCGATTTTTCATCGACACCAAGAAAAAAATGAAAAAAGACCGTTTATCAGTGTGTCTTCCAAGGGTGTGAAATGCCCATAACCCTTATGATTCAGCAATTTCACAATTACATCTTTCCCATCAATTTCTCCGTTTTTCTCTAAGTATGCAGTGATATACATTGCTCTATAATATTCCTTCCAATCAACTACGCATTGATGCCTAATGTGTAATTCGTACTAGCTTTATTTATGATAGGCACACATCATACCCTCTCTTTTCCCGACGAATCCACTGGTCATTAACCAATCTAATATTTCCTTCTGGTCCTTTAAATTGTACAAATCTTCCATACGGATTCATTGGCTCATTGCAGCAACTTAATAAGAATACTCAATGAAAACTGTATCTTCGGAACGGATCACTATTTGAACTGCCGCCAAACTATTCGGTTGTCAGTAGTAGCCAAATCAAACGCAAGTGTGGTCGTAGAAAGAAAGCAAAGGCCAAATTGTTATAAGTCACCTCTGTATCTCCAAGTTGTACAGTATTAAATGTTCATTCCACAGGGTGAGACGAAAGCCTGGATACAACCCTATAAAAGTCGACCGGTGTCAAGAATCGTAATAGTGTCTGGAATGGGTTGTCTGTAGATGGGGGCGAACTTAAAACAGTTGTGGCGAGAGCAGCAGTCATCTTGAAATCCGCCATCTTGGATCTGGGTTACATGTGGGAAGGGGGTCATATGACACATCAGCATCTCTGCATACCATCCAAAAATATAAAAAGGTATTTCCTCTTAACCTGAAAAAGAAACTTGTACATTTATACTTCGATTTATTCATTATAGGGACGTTATCCTACAAGGCCTTTTTCAGTAAGGCTGACGGTGACTGGAACTGTTTACAAATGCCTATATTCGTTATATCTGTGATGTTCGACTCGTTGATTATATTTTGCAACCATATGCACGGCTACGCTGACTGCGTTCTGACGACTGCAGAGATTCCCATACCTTCTAGTCTTCTCTGCTGTCTTATCAACGAACACTGTGATTCAAACCTGTTCCCATCAGAGCAAATCCTTCTCTGTCCTACCCCATCGTTCAGCCACTTTCTTGAAGACCTTTTCAGTTGCAGGAACTCGACTCATAAGCTTCCGCATCACATTTGAGAACCGAATATCATTTCCAGCTTCATAAGACAGTTAATGACATATCTACTAACGCAAGAGTAAGGATTACCATTACCCCTTTGCACACTCCTTCTTTTCAACCAGATCTTCTTCATTACGCAGTATTCTTAGCTGATGCAATTTCTTTAAATTTCCTTAATTTACTTTCCACAGAACTCTCTATATGAGAAAACAACTATTTTGAACAACTGTAAATTCTTTTGTATCTGCCACTATCATTATTGTTGTTATTGTCATTACTATTACATTGTTACTATTATTATTATTATTATTATTATCAATATTAGTGTCATTATTAGGCGCAGCAGCTACAGTAGTTCAAGTATGTCAGTATTAATTTTATTTCTTCATAGCTCGTATTATTTACTCACTTTGCCACTTCAGACACTCAAATCATTTTAATACTATTTGTTGTATTAAAATGGTTATTTCTTACGTAACTACGGTGTAAAAAAGGTACTGCGCGTGTCAAACCGCGGTCGTACGTAAGAGACCTGATGGCCACAATCTGATAAGGATAAACAAAAATATAAATAAAATGTAATCCAGTATATAGGCCTATCACTAATTTCTATACCTGATACATCATTCCGTAGGCGGGAGGGGGTGTGGGGGGGGGGGGTTGGGGGGGGGAGGGGGGGTTATATAGACGTGACTAACGTGGTAAGAAATTTCAAGCACAATAAATAATACTCAGGTAAAAAAAAGGACACACTGAAACCTTTATGAAAATTCAGTATCTTAGGAAAAGCACTTGAAATATCAATAAAATCCTGTCCAAGAAGATTTTACTTGAACATGTCACCGCGAAAAATTCCGAGGACACTTGAAACGTGTTTCAAATGGGATCAACATCTAACAGGCAAACTGTCACCTTCCAACCTGATCTAGACCTCAGGATGAGCTAAAGAGCAGTCTGTCACCAAAACAAAGTTTTCTACACCTTCACTAATTCACAGGCAAACTGCCATATTCCAACCTAACGTACTGTGCGTTCAAAATAACTTTCTGGTTGACAGCTGGGAAGGAGCTCGTGGAAGCAAAGCGAAGAGTTGCCACGTCCCAGGCAGAACACATGTATTCCCTCACATTTCGTTCAGCTTACTCAAACCGGCAAACTATTTGACATATAAATGTTGAAGCGTCATCAGTGTGTTATGGAAGAACCGCAGTATGTTTTCATTATAGTTTCATTTGCGGCAACAAATTATTCAGATGATATAAGGGTACTTTACCAAAATGCGTTTTATGACAGTGTTAGCGAAATTTCCACTTGCGGTAAACTTTTTGGTTATTGAAAGTAGGTTAAAATATTCTTCAAAAGCTGTCTTAGATATGGAGGAACGATCAAACGCACGATAACGGCGGTTCTGGAAGTTTATTGGGATATGGTCTCCTGACTCATCAACATGCTGCATCCGTGACATTGGCCCAGTCGACAGTTGCTCTCAGCATATCCAATGTCGTCGTATGCTGTCGGTCAGATCAGGAAGAGCCCAGATACATGCCCAATATACACAGTCTTTCAGATATCCCCACAACCAGAAGTCACAAAGATTTATGTCTGGGAATCTAGAAAACCACACATCTTGAAATTGCCTAGAGATGCGTGTGATGAAAGCCTTTGGGCAAACCGAGTACTGGGTTTCTTGACTTTTTTTAAAAGTAAGGGTTTAATTGTCATTATCATTTTAATAATGTTTTAGGTGCCCGATACTTCATTTAAGTAGGCCTACTTAACTTGATTTATCTGTAACTGCCTTGTGGCCAATCAGTGCAGCATTACTGTTTGATTGGCCGTATCTTATCTATATGGGAGCAGAATAACATTGTCTTATGACACAAAGGTGTCGCCTTTTGCCTTACGCTCCCTGGTAATGTCAGTAAAAGCTAGATTTAATGTGACTGTGTGCCTCCTAGTGATGAACTGGCTAATAGACTCTGAGTACCAACATTATACGTACTTGTGTCCAATTTCTTGACTTGGAATAGGCCTGGAGGTTACTGTCGCTGTGAAAATGTATGCGTTTTAATGTCGTTTATTTTACGTTTGTTGAACTTATATTCAAGTGCTGTTGTGGGATTAGCCCACAGCTGTGATGCTGGTCGCGCGGACAGAGTGCGGCCTCAGCTTTATTTAACGAGTCAACTGTTTGTGATCGTGCCGCCATTGTATTGTACAGCTGACATGTCCTTCGAGTATCATTTATAGTTTTATGTATAACACAAATATCCTTATGCTTTATGATATTAATTTAAGAACCTTAACTATTTATGTGAACCTGGTACGAATCTTGGTAACTGTTAGTTTGCTTATGATACATTTTTTTTTAAATAAAAATATTTGTTTGGGAACGATAAATGACGCATCAGGTTGGGCCACTCTTCTACGTGATTTCCTTAAATTAATCCCGATACTTTTCCCTGGGTCTCAATGATACGTCGTGATAGAATTTAAATTTAAATATTCTGTTTAGAATATCAGGAGATCTTTACACGTGTGGAGACCTCCTGGTTGGTATATGACTTAAATTTGCAATGTTCAATTCTTAATTATTGTAGCTAGGTATTCTACAGAATGAGCCATCATTTGGTCAGTTATCCGGGCCGCTGTGAAAAAAATTTGGCGCTATTTGAACTCCATAAACAGGAGCCAGCCGCGGGGGGTAGCCGTGCGGTCTTAGACGCCTTGCCCCGTTCGCTCAGCTCTCCCCGTCGGAGGTTCGAGTCCTCCATCGGGCATGGGTGTATGTGTTGTCCTTAGCCTAAGTTAGTTAGATTAAGTAGTGTGTAAGCCTAGAGACCGAAGACCTCAGCAGTTTGATCCCATAGGAACTTACCATAAATTTCCAATTTCCAAACAGGAGCCAGTGCTGCGACCCGCTGTGGACGTCGTCAGATATGCCTAGGGTTCAATGCCGGGCATGGCATGGCTAGTCAGCTGCGCTTGGCATTGGCATGGCTGGTCGGAGGTTGACCGCAGCCGTCACCTGAGGGTGTTGCATAGCGGAACTCGATTGATGCTGATGAAAAGAGATGAGCGCTGGAGAAACAGACAGTGGCATGAATTCGGAGAGACCAGAGGAGGCAGCAGAGCAGCTGGAATGCAGCGGTCAACACAGGGTGCAGCCGGCTGTCACGTGAACATCGTTTGGCTGGGTCAGCAGACGATGTTTCCTCCATACCTGCAGAAGACACGGCAGCTGGGAGCTCGGGAGGAAATGTGAAAGACAGTTTCTCATGCGAAGGCTCTAAAGCAAAACATAAGAGTGGCTTCTGCATCTGAGTCTGCACCCAACTGCTTTTGCGTTGACATTAATGTGTGACAAGGATTTCAACCTTCAAAATACAGTGGGACTGTATTGCGCTTGTATTGGTAGAGCAGTGCTTATATTGTGGTGCTTGAACGGTAAAGGCATGGCTAGGACGCGGTGTGACCTACTCGATCAAAGAGAAAAACTTTGTAATTCTATCACCAGCTCGACTGCATGGTAGCCTATGTGTCACTGTAGAGTGTGATGTTTATATGTGTTGTTTCACCAGTGTGTAGTTAAGTGATATTTTCCGGTAAGCTAGCGTTGTTGTGAAGTATTATTTCTGTCTCCCTTTTAAAGTCTGTTTCTGTGGGCCGAAGCTATATTTCCTATGATTTAGATGTATACATGTCAAAATGGCTCTGAGCACTATGGGACTCAACTTCTGAGGTCATTAGTCCCCTAGAACTCAGAACTAGTTAAACCTAACTAACCTAAGGACATCACACACATCCATGCCCGAGGCAGGATTCGAACCTGCGACCGTGGCGGTCTCGCGGTTCCAGACTGCAGCGCCTGGAACCGCACGGCCACTTCGGCCGGCGTATACATGTCTCTTGAGTGAAGTACTAATGTACATTCTTAGCGTCCTCTTTCGAATTTTCATTATTTTATTACTGTGGGGTAGTATTTGTTTTTGTATTATTGTTTCACTTGAATTTAACTGATTTGAAGATAGAGTGCAAGTGTTTGTCTTATTTATGTGTGTGCTCTGGCTTTGTAAATTGTTGTTAATCAAATAAAGCATTGTGTCAGAAATCTACACAAGCTCACACTACCCCCAGGGAAGCACCACTTTCATCGAAATCCTTCACCTCAAAATCTTTCATTACGTTTTTAGAACAATATGTTTTTGGCTACAAGAGATGAAATGTTTCGTCGGCATCAGACTCCTTGCTGCCGTAAGATGAAGAACGGTCTTCAGTACTGGGTCGTGAAACGGACCTTCCTGCAATTTTTATCCTCGTTATTACGGAAAACGAATCTTCACAGCAATGTGTTACGCCAAAGACAGATATTCCTGTGTAACTTCGGAATCTCTTCTTGATGAAGATCATAATACCCACTTAACGCATTATTTGTGTTTCAGTATCCGTTCCTGAGCAGAAGGCAGTTTTACAAATCAATTAGTTTTAATTGCATTTGCGAAAGCACAGTATCTGGTGCAGAGGCAAACAGCGCGCTAAATAATTTGAATTCACTTTTAGGCTACATAGGTTCTTAGACCCTGTCTTCAAAGACTGACTCAGTTGCACGATATTATGTGGATACGCTGCGTAACATGAGCCTACACGTGATTGTAGTGATGAAAATTTTTCGAAAAACCCTATTTTTCCTGTAGAAAGCTACCTTTCAGATAGTCGGAGTTTGCCCATGAGTGCATTAATTTTATCGTACATGCTAGGAAGAAACAGATCCTTTCCTTGAAGAGACAAATTTAAGTGATTTTAGGGTCCACTAATACCAGTGAGAAAGGTCAAGTGGACAACCCGTTTGTCATCACTGAGTACTGGCTGCATCTCTCTTGTCATTTCAATAAATAGGGCAATTTCCTTCGGAACTGCAAATAATACGTCGAAAATTTTGTCTCTCCTAACCAATCGTACCCCTAAGGTGCTTCCAGATCTTGCAAAAATTCGTTGAACGGGTCGTGACTGACAACATGGCACCTTACAAAATTCACAAATTATGCCACGATCTTCATGACTTCACCAACCTCACACTTTCTGCGTAAATACTGATCGATAAAACACATCTTTGTCATATTCGGTCTTGATTTTTTCTTTCATGCGATACACAATACCTTGCTGACTCCCAACCACCTATGCTGCTCCATCTGACAGCAGAGAAAAGAACCTGTTCCATGGCAAACAAACGATCTCAGTGGATTCACATACAACTTCAAATATATCGGGAACTGTGGCTGTTTAATCCATCACATCTAATAGCTTCTCGAAAACCAACAGTTCGAGTCAACACCCCGCCAAAAGTTGCAAGTAGCAAGTAGTCTGCTACATCGGTGGTGTTATCAAATGCTAATGCCTAAGCAGCGAAAGTTTGGCCTTCCTCGTTCAGTTTTTTTTTCCTAATCCGTGTAGATATCTCAGATCCGACGAAACACTGTTCGTTAGGAGAGGCAAACTCCTTCCGGCGGCATGGCTGCCAGCAGTGACAACGCTACAGGAGGACAGCGCGCGCAAAGCAACTCACAGAAGCGTGCGGGAGACCGCAGTGGTCGTGCTGTACATACAGAGAGCGCAGGCACGCCGCAGATCGCATCTGGCAACAAGTAAACCACGATACGTCACAGCTACCGTTTGTTTCTAGTTCCCCTGTTTCCATCAATACCAAGAAATAATGTAAACACCAGTCAAGCAACTCTTTATCCACCAATGACAAGAAACAATATAAAGACCAATGGAGAACGCCTAATACTTCTCCTCCTATCCTCAAGTAACCTGTCAAATTACGTAAACAGTTTCAAATGGTTCAAACGGCTCTGAGCACTATGGAACTTAACTTCTGATGTCATCAGTCCCCTAGAACTTAGAACTACTCAAACCTAACTAACCTAAGGACAACATACACATCCATATCCGAGGCAGGATTCGAACCTGCGACCGTAGCGAAACAGTTTCCTCCGGTTCTATATAAGACCTGAAGGCTCTCTCATTCAGCAGTCGGCTCAGCATAAAGCCGTGAGGAAGGTCATTTGAATTAGTGGCCGAAACGTCGGACAATTTTACACTCCTGGAAATTGAAATAAGAACACAGTGAATTCATTGTCCCAGGAAGGGGAAACTTTATTGACACATTCCTGGGGTTAGATACATCACATGATCACACTGACAGAACCACAGGCACATAGACACAGGCAACAGAGCATGCACAATGTCGGCACTAGTACAGTGTATATCCACCTTTCGCAGCATTGCAGGCTGCTATTCTCCCATGGAGACGATCGTAGAGATGCTGGATGTAGTCCTGTGGAACGGCTTGCCATGCCATTTCCACCTGGCGCCTCAGTTGGACCAGCGTTCGTGCTGGACGTGCATACCGCGTGAGACGACGCTTCATCCAGTCCCAAACATGCTCAATGGGGGACAGATCCGGAGATCTTGCTGGCCAGGGTAGTTGACTTACACCTTCTAGAGCACGTTGGCTGGCACGGGATACATGCGGACGTGCATTGTCCTGTTGGAACAGCAAGTTCCCTTGCCGGTCTAGGAATGGTAGAACGATGGGTTCGATGACGGTTTGGATGTACGTGCACTATTCAGTGTCCCCTCGACGATCACCAGTGGTGTACGGCTAGTGTAGGAGATCGCTCCCCACACCATGATGCCGGGTGTTGGCCCTGTGTGCCTCGGTCGTATGCAGTCCTGATTATGGCGCTCACCAGCACGGCGCCAAACACTCATACGACCATCATTGGCACCAAGGCAGAAGCGACTCTCATCGCTGAAGACGACACGTCTCCATTCGTCCCTCCATTCACGCCTGTCGCGACACCGCTGGAGGCGGGCTGCACGATGTTGCGGCGTGAGCGGAAGACGGCCTAACGGTGTGCGGGACCGTAGCCCAGCTTCATGGAGACGGTTGCGAATGGTCCTCGCCGATACCCCAGGAGCAACAGTGTCCCTAATTTGCTGGGAAGTGGCGGTGCGGTCCCCTACGGCACTGCGTAGGATCCTACGGTCTTGGCGTGCATCCGTGCGTCGCTGCGGTCCGGTCCCAGGTCGACGGGCACGTGCACCTTCCGCCGACCGCTGGCGACAACATCGATGTACTGTGGAGACCTCACGCCCCACGTGTTGAGCGGCGGTACGTCCACCCGGCCTCCCGCATGCCCACTATACGCCCTCGCTCAAAGTCCGTCAACTGCACATACGGTTCACGTCCACGCTGTCGCGGCATGCTACCAGTGTTAAAGACTGCGATGGAGCTCCGTATGCCACGGCAAACTGGCTGACACTGACGGCGGCGGTGCACAAATGCTGCGCAGCTAGCGCCGTTCGACGGCCAACACCGCGGTTCCTGGTGTGTCCGCTGTGCCGTGCGTGTGATCATTGCTTGTACAGCCCTCTCGCAGTGTCCGGAGCAAGTATGGTGGGTCTGACACACCGGTGTCAATGTGTTCTTTTTTCCGTTGCCAGGAGTGTATATACTGAAAATGCGGCCAACAGCCCAGAAGAATTTTATTGACAGTCCAAATTTCTTCACCTCCTGTGGCTTTAAGCATATTACTGCGGGCATAAAAATCGAAACCGGCCGCAGTGACCGAGGCGCGACCGCTACAGTCGCATGTTCGAATCCTGCCTCGGGCATGGATATGTGTGATGTCCTTAGGTTAGTTAGGTTTAAGTAGTTCTGAGTTCTAGGGGACTGATGACCTCAGATGTTAAGTCCCATAGTGCTCAGAGCCATTTGAACCATCAAAATCGATTGGAACTGGGAACCCATTCAAAATGGCGTGTCACCTGTTGCAATATTGTGTGGAACTTTGAAGCTTGCTTGTAATTAGAATTAATTGTATGAAACGTATTCAATAACTGAAGTCGATATGTATGAACAACACACAGAAAGTCTATGACGTTTTTACTCTCTCAATGTCACGTGTTACTCTAAGGGTAGTTGTAATTAAACTTCTGCTACAGACATGGTTTCCTTGGCTAATGAGTGATCGTAAGACAATGGTGTTTTTTCGGAACATTTTTAAGGACATGCGGAAGAGAAATAACGAACAAACCATTTAGAGAAAAACATTTTTTTTAACATGAGATCTTACTAACGTTGTTGAATGTGACGACCATCTGCATCCTCAGCAGCCTGGAGTCGCACCAGAGATTGCTCCGCTGCTTCCTGGACCATCTCAGGTGGACCATGGAATGTTCAGATGCGTTGACACATCTCGTGCACTGCTCGAGGGTCGCACTTTGCGTCCACCATTCTTAGTCATGCCAACAGTAACTTCTTCAACAATTTGTGGTGCTATTGGCCGTCGGCCTCTCCCAGCAGTAATTCCCAAATTGTCATTTAATTCGAACTTCCAAACCATCAACGCCGGTGCGGAAAGAGAACCTCATCGTGTTCCTTTAAGTGATCAATACTCGCAAAGAGCGGCAGCACTATTGCTGTTGTTTTGAAAAAACAGCTTTACGGGTTAACTACGGCTCACCTTGTCCAGTCGCATACTGTAATAGACACTGATGCTTATGTTTCCACCCTACGTAGCCGTACCACTACTTCAAAATGGCTCTGAGCACTATGGGACTTAACTACTAAGGTCATCAGTCCCCTAGAACTACTTAAACATAACTAACCTAAGGACATCACACACATCCATGCCCGAGGCAGGACTCGAACCTGCGACCGTAGCGGTCTCGCGGTTCCAGACTGCAGCTCCGAGAACCGCTCGGCCACCCCGACCGGCCCGTACCACTACTGGCGCCTAACGGAAAGTCATGACACTAACAATGAAAGTCCGGCACCGCACGGTCTGAACATCATTCCTTCAAAGTTAGTTATCCATACGGTAAATATTTTTCCGTCTACACTGGCTCAACTAGCGGATATTTCATTATAACCACCCTGTACTTGGCCCCTGAGTGTGGCAACGAATTGCTACCTTGCATTGCCGTCCAGCTCATCAAACTGCGCGGCGAGAAGGGAAACGTAGTGACCCTGAATCTTATACTCCTTCATTGTATTAAGCATCTCATTGCACACTAGTCACTGAGACAACCCAGCTTTTTCAAAAAATAAGGATTGGTCTTCCCACCAAAGAGAGAATGGTAACGAATTACAAAGGGCTTTCAAAAAGTTTTGCACAGTCGTCTCTAATTTTTATATTTTTTGCAGAAGGAGAATGAAATTTTTCATGAACATACTTGGAACATTTACCTATAAGTTGATATATAAAAGAATTTTCTTTTATTTACAGGTGAGCCATAATGGACAGTGAAGTAGATGCCAGGTTGCGACAACGGTCGGTGATGGAGTTCCTCTCCAAGACCGGCGATGACTCTGTCACATCGATTCACAGGAAGTTGCTCCCACACAGTGGGCCGCAGCAGTATCCAGCGGTGGTTGCAGAGGTTTAAACAAGATGATTTCTCTCAACTGGACAATCCACGATGCGGTAGACCACCGATGGCAGTGAGTGATGTGAATAAGGAGACCATTAATCAAATCATCCAAAATGACACGAAACGACGACTCGTTTGTCATTGGGTAGTGCGGTATTAGTGACTAGGGTACAGAAAAATCTGTACACGTTGGGTGCCTAGTTTATTGACAAGAGAAATGAAACCGATGAGGAAGAATGTGTGCGAGGGTTCCATGTAGACCTTTACTGAAGAGTGGAAACAGTGTTTTGACGGCGTCTTTACCCGGTATGAAACAGGGTTGTTTTTGTCCGAACCTAAGAGCAAAACCCAGTCCATGGATTGGTGTCATCCGGGTTCCGCTCGGAAGACGAAACCAAGACTTTCACGAACAGCAGGCCGAAAGGTAATGGCCTCCTTCTTCTGAGATCAGTGTAGTTTCATTTTCATTGACTTTTTGGAACCTGGCTCCACAATTAACCGGGACCGTTACTGTTTGTCATTGGACAAGCTGCGACGTGCCATCAAGACCCACAGACCACAGCTTCAGGGTGAGCTCATGAGACTACACCATGAGAATGCCAAACCCCATACAGCCTTTATGACGCAGGAGAAAAATCAGGAAACTGGATTGGAAAATTGTTCCTCATCCTCCCTACATTGTCGACTTGGCTCCGTCAGATTTTTACCTCTTTGGTCGTCTGAAGGCCTACCTGCGCGGTAAAACATTTGATAGTGAGAAATACGCTATTTTCTGTGTCAAGCGATGGTGTAAAAGTCAATCCTCAGAATTTTACGAAAGTGCATTTACATCATGGAAAGAACGTTGGGCCAGATTCGCCACAGCTGATGGAGGCTACATTGAGTAGGCTCAATGTATAGCTAAATGTTCCAAGTATGTTCACAAAAAATTTCATTCTCCTTCTGCAAAAAATAAAAACATTAGAGACGACTGTGCAAAACTTTTTGAACGCCCATTGTATTTCGTGAAGTCATCCTTATAGCTGCGTTCACTAAGAAGTGCGAAGCGTTAATAAATCATATGATGACAAGCGTCAGATGCGACACAGCAGTGCGTGAACGCAACCCAATCCGGTTGCCCTGCGGGTTGCCTACACAGCCTGCGTCGTCCCCTGAGCGAGCTGAAGGCCCCCCAAGGGCGTCTTGATTGATGGGGAAGCGTTGGAACAGCATTCACATTTCTCATGTCGTTGGGATACAGAAATAAAATCCTTTGCGAAGTTTCAGTCCTAATCATTCATTATTAAAAATACACTGTACTACAGTACAGGAATCAGCCAAAATTTCAACAGAAGAAGCGATTTGTTTTCCGTTCACTTCTTACAACCTTTTTTTTTTCAGAGAAGCTTCATTAATTACGAGTTTTGAGTACTGCCTAACTTCTTTTGTTGCCATGTTAAAATTTGTTGCTTTTGTCAAAACGCAGCAGAATTTACAAAGATTGATTTCTCTATCATTCTAACGCAGTTGAAATTGTTGCGGAATCATGAAATAGTGTATTATCAACCAAGCAACTGAGGGCAAGAGACGTCACTAGTTTATGAAAAAGTACATTTTCGGTACAGAAATAAATCTGTAATTTCTTGATTTACAATACATTATTGCAAAACCCACGGCAATTCTCGTGTCATAAGCTGTAGATGTCCCTCAAGAAATCACAATACTCCACTGAAAAATTGTGTAGTTACTTGCATGTTTTGGTAGATCATTTTGCCAAAATCTAGATTCAATATCTCATATCGTTTATGAGACGACAGGAACGTTATAAAATTTCATTCTGTTTTCATCAACAGCATGCAATAGCATACATAAGTGCGTTACACACAATCCATTTTCTCTAGATTGATAATAGAGTCAGACCTCCTTCGAGGTTTAAAGAATAACTCGGTATGTTGGATATATTTTATACGCAACAATAATATGAACGAAACGAAAACTGATGGAGATCCCTATTTCTCAGTGCAGAGAACTGAAATTTCATGCAGCGGGTTTCCTGATTTCGAAATAACACAATAACCATGATCATTAACGAGGTGAAAATCAGGTCTTCATGAACCTGAAAAATGAGATTATGAAATTTTTTACTAAAACGTTTCCTTAAAACTGTTCGAGAAAGGTTTGCAGAGCAGCAGGTTGGCGTCCCACGGGCAGACCAGTGTTCTCTGTGAGACCTCGCCTTGCAGCCTGTGATATCAGATGCTAAACAAGACTCCTGATTCACCAGCAGTGGTAGGCTTCAGAGAACTCTACAAGCGAAACATCGCTGGGGCAATCACGGGAAACATGAAAACCTCCCTGCAGGGAAGCCACCTAGTATACAACAGAGCCTGCTTGGGAGCCTTCGCACGGGTCAGTAAGTAAACTTACAGCAAATCTTACTCTGTTTGAGAAAGGCTTAAAGAAAGTTTAGAAGCAGAGCAGAGGGGAATGATGAATCACTGTAGCTATAACGCGGGATGCAAATGGAAAAAAACTAATATAAAAACTCCGCCATTGCCGGTCCCAAGCCCAGATCCTCATCTTACAAGTGATGAGGGAGGAGGAGGGGGAGGAGTAACAACCTCGTAAAAAAACCTGGGTCCATCTGGCTCCGGATGGTAGCACCCTGTGAGGGCCCCTGCCTAGGGTTACAGGTGAAAACCGGTCAACGGTCTCATAGGCGGATGAGGAATTTTTAACTCCCAACGGCTGAGAGAGCGGAGGAACCAAAAATCTATAACTGCAAGCGTCTGTACCCAGATTGGGCGGCTTGTGGGCAGCGTCTGTTCCTCATGTTAGAGGCGGCTGTTTCAAGAAAACCTTCTAACGCTAACAACGTTAGTCGTATTCCTGGTAGGTTACGCAAGTAATCTCCCCAACTTTGAAGAATTTCAACAGTTACAATCTTAACGCGTGATGGAAATGTCTTTCAATAACGAAACTACCCCAGGTGGCCAATCCACCGTCGGCAACGACGCAAGCAGACCCATGGATTCTGGGGAGTCTGCAACACCATGCAAATCCAATAAGATTAAACCCAGAAAAATCTTAAACATAGCAACTCTCAACATAAACTCCCTTCTCAAAGTGGGAAAACTTAAGCACCTTACAGACCAGTTACACACGGAAGACATACAAATTGTGGCGCTACAAGAAACTCGCTTCACTGATGAAAACACATTTGAATCAAACAAATTCAGAATATTTAAAGGAAAACCTGGAAAAATTGTAATGAAGAAAGCCCTCAGCTTGGCACAGCTTTTGCTGTCAACACAAAAATTCTGAACTCTGTCGAACATTTTTGGTCAACATCATCGAGAACATCTTTCCTCACTTTTCGATGTGCAAATAAAAAATACACATTAATCAATGTTCACGCTCCCAACAAATGACAAAAATAATGCTAAAAATAGGGAAGAAACAGATGAATTCTGGGAAAACCTTAAGGATCATATATCAGAAATCCCAGAAAACAATGCAAAAATACTTCTAGGAGATTTTAACGCTCAGATTGGAAAAGAAAAGAAATTCCGCGATATTGTCGGCAACTTTCCCGCACACAAACGAACCAACAAAAATGGAGAAAGGTTAATTATGCTCTGTAAGCAGTTTCAACTCAAGCTAATGTCAACACGTTTTAAACATCTTCCCAGAAAATAAAACCTGGGTATCTCCGATAAAGAGTATCGGAGAATTTCGAATAGATCACGTTGCCATCTCCTCCAAATGTGAAAAAGAAATATTGAACACACGTGTCCGAAAATCTCTAAACCTCGACTCCGATCACTATCTCACGAAAATAAAAACTAAACTGATCCCACAAAACAAACAGAAAAGCAAAAACGGTGAGTATAAAAACAGAAATAAAATAAATTTTGATCTTACAACCCTGAGAAATTACAACCTTAAGTCCAACTCTAACCTCAAGAATTTTCAGAAAAAACTAAAGACATTCTCCCCTTCACAAAACCTCCAAGAATTTCAGAACAACCTGATTGAGGCAACAGAAACAACCTTTCCAAAAAAGAGCAACCCGAGACACCCGTGGTGGGACAGCAACTGTAATGAAGTTCTGCATGAAAGACTTAAAGCCTGGAAAAAGTGGAACTCACATAAAACTGAAAACAACGTTGATGAATTTAAGCAAGCCAGAAAGAACGCCTCGAAAACTATTCGCAACGCCAAGAGACAATATGAAAAACAACAACTTGAATCAATCGAAGAGAATTTCAAGAAATGCAACACGGCAGCTAGGTACAAAACATTCAACCAGAAACTCCGAGGATACCAGTCCCCTTGCCTAAACCTTAAGAGAAATAATAAGACTCTCGCCACCAACAATACTGAAAACTGTGAAATCCTGGCTGAATATTTTGAGACACTCCTAAACTGCCAAACACCCATCCAGACTCTCAGTTTTACGCAACCAGAAACATTACCAACACATTCAACACCTCCGACACGAGAGGAAATCACAAACATAATCAAAAATCTCAAAAACAGGAAAGCATGTGGAGAAGACACAATTACAGCAGAAATGCTCAAGCTTGGGGGAGAAACATCAGTAGAAACACTACACAAAGAACTTGAACAAGTATGGGAAACCAAGAAAATCCCAAGTCACTGGAAAACTGCCCTAATTCACCCTTTGTTTAAAAAAGGTGACAAAAGGGATGTTAGCAACTATCGTGGAATATCGCTTCTCCCAGTCCCATACAAAATTCTATCAAAAGCCCTGCTGAATCGTGTATCACCAATTATAGAGGGAAAACTTGGAGAATATCAAGCTGGCTTCAGACCAGGAAGATCCTGCGCCGAACAAATTTTTAACCTCAAAACAACAATGAACTATTTATCTACAAGGAGCAAGAAATATTTCATAACATTCATTGATTTCAAAAAAGCTTATGACTCAATCGATAGGGACACACTCATCAAAACACTTCGAGAATATGAAATAACAATCACCATAATCAAAGAAACATTAACAAATACAACATCAAAAGTAAAATTCCAAGGAGAAATTTCACGGCATTTCGAGGTCAAAACCGGCGTCAGACAAGAAGATGCGCTGTCCCCGGTACTCTTCAACAGTGTTCTGGATAAAGTCATAGCAGAATGGAGAAAACTCACGCAAAAACATGGAGTTGAGAAAGTCCAAATTGGAGGGAAGTGCTACAAAGCCATTGAAACCAACTGTTTTGCCTTCGCTGACGATCTCGCCTGTTTAGCTTACACACAAAAAGACACAATAAAACAAATAGAATTACTTAAAGAAACTGCTGAAAAGCAGGCTTGAAAATTTCATTTGAAAAGACAGAAATCATTACAAATATCAAAAATCCACCAAAGAAAATAACTACGAAATATGGGAAAATACAGATATATAAACATTTTAAATATCTTGGTGAACTAATTCAGCCTGTGGCAAAAGGTCATCCAGCCTGCAGGGCTAGAATACAAAAACTAGAGACAGCAACTCACTACTGCAGACAAAAAAATGTATATCCAAAAACATTAAACTCAGACACTGCCAGACTGTCAGTAGACCGCAGATACTATATGCATCAGAAACACTGGCAAATTTTACATACGCAGAACAGATAGAAAATCGTGAAAGAAGAATTGTGAGGACAATTCTTGCACACAGAAAAATAACAGATGATCAAGGCAAGCCTGTATACAGACTAAAAAGCAACAAAGAAGTGTATACGAAGTGCAGCAAAATTACAGACGAAATTAGAAAAAGAAGATGCTCCTTTTATGCTCACATCATGAGGATGGACCCGAATAGGCTTACAAAACAAATATTTTCGTACATCGCAAATCTAAAAAATAAAAATTTATGGTTTATCAACACAGAAAGAGATCTAAAAGAAATGGACATAGATCAGGAAACAATATTTAACAGAAACCTTTTTAGAAAAAAACTGAATTCATTCACGGGTTTCGGTGTGAAAATTAAGAAGACTTGTGGAACTAAATGGTCTGAAGAGAGAAAAGCCGCCTTCAGCGCAAGAATGAAAGAAGTGTGGACTGAGAGAAAGAAGACTTCCCAGAAGCGCAAGAAATAACTGTTTTCACGGTCTTTAACGGCCAAATTTGTATTATAATAATAATAATAATAATAATAATAAAACTTTATGTTTCTATGTCCAACCTATGTAATAAAATGGAATTCCTACAGGAGTCCTTACGATGTCATTTGTTATGTGGCTACCAGTTTCGGCGCCTCATTGCACCATTTTCAACCCTTAGCTGTCGCTGATGTAACACCTTCCGTATATACGGTCCATCAGTGGCCAACAACTACACTACTGGCCATTAAAATTGCTACTCCACGAAGATTACGTGCTACAGACGCGAAATTTAACCGACAGGAAGAAGATGCTGTGATATGCAAATGAATAGCTCTTCAGAGCAATCACACAATGTTGGCGCCGGTGGCGACACCTACAACGTGCTGACAAGAGGAAAATTTCCAACTGATTTCTCATACACAAACAGCAGTTCACCGGCGTTGCCTGGTGAAACGTTGTTGTGATGCCTCGTGTAAGAAGGATAAATGCGTAACATCACTTTTCCGACTTTGATAAACGTCGGATTGTAGCCTATTGCGATTGCGGTTTATCGTATTGCGACGTTGCTGCTCGCGTTGGCCGAGATCCAATGACTGTTAGCAGAATATGGAATCGATGGGTTCATAAGGGTAATACGGAACGCCGTGCTGGATCCCAACGGTTTCGTATCACTAGCAGTCGAGGTGACAGGCATCTTATCCGCATGGCTGTAACGGATCGTGCAGCCACGTCTCGATCCCTGAGTCAACAGATGGGGACATTTGCAAGACAACAACCATCTGCACGAACAGTTCGACGACGTTTGCAGCAGCATGGACTACGAGCTCGGAGACTATGGCTGCGGTTACCCTTGACGCTGCAACACAGACAGGAGCGCCTGCGATGGTGTACTCAACGACGAACCTGGGTGCACGAATGGCAAAACGTCATTTTTCCCGATGAATCCAGGTTATGTTTACAGCATCATGACGGTCGCATTCGTGTTTGGTGACATCGCGGTGAACGCACATTCGAAGCGTGTATTCATCATCGCCATACTGGCGTTTCACCCGGCGTGATGGTATGGGGTGCCATTTTTTACACGTCTCGGTCACCTCTAGTTCGCACTGGCGGCATTTTGAACAGTGGTCGTTACATTTCAGATGTGTTACGAACCGTGGCTCTACCCTTCATTAGATCCCTGCGAAACCCTACATTTCAGCAGGATAATGCACGACCGCATATTGCAGGCCCTGTACGGGCCTTTCTGGATACAGAAAATGTTCGACTGCTGCCCTGGTCAGCACATTCCCCAGATCTCTCACCAATTGACAACGTCTGGTCAATGGTGGCCGAGCGACTGGCTCGTCACAATACACCAGCCATTGCTTTTGATGAACCGTGGTATCGTGTTGAAGCTGCATGGGCAGCTGTACCTCTACATCCCATCCAAGCTCTGTTTGACTCAATGCCCAGGCGTATCAAGGCCGTTATTACGGCCAGAGGTGATTGTTCTGGGTACTGATTTCTCAGGATCTATGTACCCAAATTGCGTGAAAATGTAATCACATGTCAGTTCTAGTATAATATAATTGTCCAATGAATACCCGTTTATCATCTGCATTTCTTCTTGGTGTAGCAATTTTAATGGCCAGTAGTGTATAACTGGTTTTCGCAGACTACCTGTAACAGCGATGTTGCCTCTCTAACCATAGTTCAATAGCTGGAGAGACAACATTGGTGTTACAGGTAGTCTGCGAAAACCAGGTTGTAACACCATAGCTCTAATACTCTACTGATTTATTTTGCTTTTGTTTTATTTAATACTACATCGTTGAGCTTCTGAACCGCGTGACTGCTACGGTCGCAGGTTCGAATCCTGCCTCGGGCATGGATGTGTGTGATGTCCTTAGGTTAGTTAGGTTTAAGTAGTTCTAGGTTCTAGGGGACTGATGACCTCAGATGTTAAGTCCCATAGTGCTCAGAGCCACCTTGAGCTTCTGTAAATGTGTTTGATTGAATCGATAACATAAAACTGTATACTCCTTTCTTTGTTAAAACTGTGATGTCATGGTTTGATTCTATGCAATGTAGTATATCTGTCATTTAAGTTCTTAGTCCCATTTGGAGGGAACAAAACTTACTGTATATAATTGTAATTTTGTGTGAATAATTTTTGGTAGAAATGTCAATATGTGGAAATGTTCTGTTTTATTTATTGTATTTGTTTGCTGTTATGTAAACTGCTGACCTTCACCTAGGATTCTTAGTTATTCTGCATGTAAAAGTTGTTGTGGTTCCCCTCGGGAATGGAACTGTGTAGCGCGCGCCAGTTGTGGTTGGCCTAAGTAGAAAAGGTGGAACCAAGAGTCAGTCGGGGATGAGCTACCAGTCGGGGACGAGCTACCAAACTGTGCACTGCCATGTAATAGTTGCACATTGTCCTGGTTCCGAGAGACGCTTTTTCTGCTACTGTCCAATGCCTCGGATGGATGGATAAATAGCTGGAACGATTCTGGATTTGGTATTCATCATCGCCACCAAGAGGGGCCAGAGTCCAGCAATTCTGCCTGCGAATCCACCTACCAACATGCAGTTGCCACCACGTTGCGCAATCACTGTAACGTAATACTATAATGATGTACACTGTACAGTGAAGGATCAGCTTACTGGATGTTTTAGTGTGCACAAATATAAGGTAACTTATAACTGAATTTATGTACCTACCTTGATTTTTTCCTTATCATAACACCTCTCAGGTTCCTCTCCGTTTGAACTAAAGTAATTACCGAGTGACCCTACTGAAAGAACATTAAAGACCAGTGTTTTGCTAATTAATGCCTCTTGAACATAGTAAAAAGAAAGTTAAAGTTAATGTGGCAAGAGAGTGAGTTAAAGATAATGATGCTTGATAAAAATAATTTTCCTAGTAAAACTGCTTATTAATGTGTTGTTGCCAACTTCAAATTAAAAGTTCTTAAGACTGAGGCTTATAAAGTTTTGCTTAGTAAATGATCACATTACTGCCTGTTGTAAATCGCAGAAGGTGAGTCAGTATCTTACATATATGTTAATTTTGTGTCTCACGGTAGTAAAAGTGGAAAACTGCAGTTGTGAAACATTATATACTCATGTTTGCTAAGTGTTTGTCTCTCTTGTGTATTAGAAGTTTTGTCTATTGTGTTAATGCTCGGTAACAATAACGGAAAGACAACTAATTAGGAAAACCATAATATCTTTATTCAAATTATAGTGAGGAGCAACCTGTTAGTGGATTCCAATTAACTTTCATTTTAAATAGTAAAGTATTTAACTGAGAGAGACTTAACCTATGTACAATTTATGATCCTGCAGTGAATGTTAATAGCAATGATATAAAGACCATTCAGTTTGAACAAGTCCTGAAAGTAATAGAGTGTTTCGGTATCTGTTATATGTTTGCAAATAGTTTGTGCTGCTCTAACTGTTAGTTTCAATCTTACCGTAAACATATGTATGTGTCAGAGTTCATTGCACTCGCGTGTGACAAAGTATAGGTTGTGTTTATCCGTTAAAATCACTAATAACTATTTTCTTGAACGAGAATGTTAATCATTCTCTTGCCTAGTTTGGCTGGCGACCGTTTTCTTTATACGTTAAACAGTGCAGATAGGCAAAATTTTGTTTGTTACTGTTCAAATATTTACGTAATTCTGACTTTCATTTCCGATAAGCCACCTTCGTTAGGTACAACACGGTCAATATAACAAAATTCCTCTCACAGGGTAACACTGCTCTGTTGCTTTATACCATAATTGCTTTAATAAGACAGTTTTATTTCACAACCTGCCTCCAGCTTCGAGGTTATGGTATAGTAGTAGCAGAAGGACAGGAGTGTTATAAGGTACAGATGCTGGCCACTGATGAATCGTGTATACGGATAGCGTTAACCCCCTCACGGTCAACTAAAGCCTGAAGATGGAGCACTGCACTGAATTACCGAAACTGGTAGCCACATAACAAATGACAACGTAAGGACTGTTATAGGTGTTCCAATTTATTGCTCTGACAAAAGGCACACTGTTATGCGCTGATTAAGCTATTTTTCTGTTCGTGCACAACTATTGTGAACATCTATCGAACTAGGTATGTAGCAAGATGTCGGACGTCCACGCCTCGTCATAGAACAACGTGGTGGTTGGAGATTTTCGCTCTGTACAGCAGGATAGTTGGCAATCAGTGCCACATTGGATTATAGATGCAAGCAACAGATATTTCAGAGCACATTGTTCAGTGCACATTGTTACACAATGCACTCTGCAGCCGACAACGCATACATGTTCCCGTGTTGACCCGATGACATCTTTAACTAAGACTGCAGTGGGCACAAGATCATTGAGACTGGACTGACGACGGTTAAGTGTAGACTTGCTCCTTGGTCGGATGGATCACATTTCTTGCTACACCAGGTCTTTGGTCATGTCCAGGTCCACCATCATTTAGGCGAACAGCAGCTCAAAACATACACCATGAAATGGATGCAGATCGATGAGGTCAGCATTTTGCTGTAGGAGATATTCACCCGGGCTTCCACGGACCTGTAGTGGTAACTGAAAGCACAATGACAGCTGTGTGTTACATCATCATTATTGTGGACCACCTGTATCACTGCATCCTTGATGTCTTTCTTGCCCGACAGCGATAGCAGGATAGTTGTGTCGCAAGATCATAATCGTGCTACAGTGGTTTAAGGGCGGACAATCATGAAAAAACCACATTATTTAAAAGATGCACCAAATCTACAATTTGAAGATACAGCAATGAAATTTTCTACCATGCTTTAAATGAATTGAACAGGAGTACTGTTACGTTTCTTCGGTTATACATGGAGTTTAAAAATTTTATTTTCAAAAAATAACATATGTACATTTTTCTCAGAAACTGTTCAAGAGATTTGTACGTAATTTTCACTATTTAATCTTTAACCTTTTTGCATATACTAAGCTTCTCTCACTAGATCTTTTTGAACATATCGAATAGGAGAATTTTAATAATTTTTTAATTGTAGCTCTGTAAGTATAACATAAAATTCATGCAAATTTCCAAGCGCTTTGGCCCTATCTCAGCCTATACTCAGAATTTCAAAATTTACTCTTGAGACAACATTTATCGTGTTTATTGAAAGGAGTGTACAAAATTTCATAATTGTAGCCTTCAGAGACTCTGAGAAAACGGTACATAAACTTTCAAAATCATTGTTTTCAGGAAATGCAATTTAAATCCAACCTAATGTTTTCTACTGTGCCACCACTTAATAAGGCTCTAGATTTTTATTCAGGGTCCTCGTTCCCTTCAAGGCTTCTCTTGTGCTTTCTTATTTACTGCCTTCTTTCCTTTACCACGTCTCCAACTACACTTTTCAGCCGCAGAGGGGCGCTGTAAATCTATTTTTCTCGAGATCTTGAGCGAAGTTTCCTATCTTAAGGCCGTTTCTGTTTAGTACTTTCATCCTCCCTAAGTTCCCATCTTTAAATACAAGAATTATATCATAAGTTGCAATTCCAATACTGTTGCGAATTAAAATGTGGTTTTTGGGTATCGTTTCCATATCAGTGAATTTAGAGACTCATCTACGTTCCGAGTTTTGCCATGGACACACTTCTCTAGAAGTTCAGAATCCGCCAGAAACCTGTAACTGGGTTTGCAATACCCAGGATAAAATTTGGAAGCCCCTTCTTGTGAATTTAGAGGTTGTCATCCCTCTGAGCCTGTAAATATTTACACCAGCTAATGTGGCTCATACAATGAATGGGATGTTCATCTGTTTACATCATGTGTAAATATGTTGCCCATAGTGCACTTTTCATTTCACTTGCACTGGATGGGTTCTATTGCATAGGCTTGCCATAATACACTAGAAGAGTGTCTATCATCTTTGTGTGTCTGTTATGTCCATCCAATGTCCAAGGCATGGCCTATAAAACCAGGGAATATGAATCACAGTCTTGTCCAGCAGATGATGTATAAAACCTAAGAGTATATATCACATCTTCTAGATGGGTAATAATGCTCGTTTCACAACAATTCCCACAAACGTGACGTCATTTTGACGTCACATACAACATCGACAGCAGCATGATCGGGTAGTGACTTTCGTTAACATTCGATACGCGCCTCTCACAATATTTTATGCGCGCGTACCGGAGATTTACGAAAACACGTTTCTTGGGATGATTTATTATAATTAATGCTGTAACAAATGTCACATAATGATTTATCGACGGTTAAGGCCATCATATATGAGAGCTCCATTAGGAGTGAGTTATTATCCTCAATAGTTTACAAATTAAGAACTAAACACACTTGTTTTATAATTTGCAGTATGCCGTTTCAATGTAACGGAGCACTGAAATGTATCACAAACATATCACCATCATCATTAAATGTCATTTAATAACGCGCCAACGTTACAAGCCTTCCAGATAGAGTATGAGAACCAAGATCAGAGTTAAACATTGTATAGTTAAGTGCTAGCGTAATGAATAACGTCGTTGTGTCTGGAGTCAGAAGTAGTTGGTTCGAATCCCGTTATATGCATTTTTTTTCTTCCTGTTAGCTTTGTTACCACGTCCTGTTACTTTCTTGTGATTGTAATATAAGTATGTTCTCCAAAATTAGACGTTTTTTACGGTACATTCAGTCTGATTTGAGAAAGAAAGATGAAATCAATATGTAGCGATTTCAGAGTATGTGGTTAGGCGCAAACCTAAGAGGACAGCTGAAACTGCTGCGACTGATACGAGTAACAATAAAATTCACATTCTCCCTTCTCACAAATATTTGTCCCTTTCTTCCCGAACATGTAGTGACTTCCGAGTGTGTGGTTAGGCAGGAACCTAAGAGGACAACAAAAAATTGCTGCGACTGAATCGAAGAGCTATAATATTCATGCTCTTCCTTATCGATAGCCGATGATGCGGCCGTCGATATTGTGTGTGACATCGAAATAGCGTCACGTTTGCGGGAATGGTTGTGAAATGAGCACTACCTCTTCCAGGTGTTTCCTGTGCACGTTTGCTTGAAAGTAATCCACGGAATCTTTCATTGAGCTAGTGTGTGCTGGTTCAAAAGTTGGTCGTAGTAGGATGGTCGCGTCACATATTTATTTCTTTTTCAGGCACTTGGATGCGATTTCACAATTGAAACTTTGGGAACGTTTTCTCCATTGGCTGTACTAATAAAAATAAGTAAACTGAAAACTGACATCTGCAATCAGTTTCAAGAACGTCTCCATTTAAGAAGCATTACAGAGAACTCATGCTAATGTCTTGACCATCAATTTCGCCAGATCTGAACATCTGGGATTCAATCTGGCGCCAGGTCTACACCTGCAAACCAGCAGCCCGTAATTTAAGGCATTTGTGTGACCTGTACAGGGTGACACACGGGAGACGGGCGGTTTTTCATTCACGGCCCCGTTTAAATGAAAATGAGCTTCATCGCTCATCAATAAAATTTCATTTTCCTTGGATTCCAAAATTACTTGCATTCTGTAAGCGAAGTCTTCTCGTACAGCAAAATCAGTTTCCTGAAGTTGTTGGACAATGAGCATTTTGTAGGGATGGAATTTTAATTCTTTATGCAAAATACGTCTAAGCGATTCACGATTGATTCGTAACTCACTAGCATGACGTCTAGCTGAACGTCCTGGGCTTCTGACTGCCGCTTGTCTTACCCTTTCAACATTTTCTGGTGTCGTTACTCTGCGTCTCGGGCCAGGATGCTTCTTATCCAGTATGTTTCCAGTTGATCTGAAGTTTTCCACCCATCTGAAGATTGTGTTACGGCTCGGAACAGCTCCATGTCGACCGACATTAAACCGCGCACGAAACAATCGGTGCGTAGCAATAATTGACTCACCACTTTTCACGAAACAGTCATAGACAGACACTCCACCACGTAGCAAGTCCCACTGCTCCGTAGTGACTAAGTAAATGAAATGGCGTCTTGTGTGGATCAGAACTATCCCCACCACGACCACTTCCCACCCCCGCGCCCTCAGTACTACGCAGTTCAAAACCGTCCGTCTCCTGTGTGTCACCCTGTACATGAAAATCTGGTGCCACGTGCCTCCGAAAAGCTGCGAAGGACTAATCCAACCGATGCCCCTCAGAACCGCAGTATGCTTACTTTCCCTATGCGTATAACTCTATATTAAGTAGGCGGACACACTGTTTTGGGCGAGTAGTGAATGTGTGCCTTCACTGTAATAGAGTATCAGGAAGAAGGACCTGCCTATCGTTTGCACTGATTGCTGTGTTCGCTAAAACCCTCTCTACTGCCGGACGCACACAGCAGTGTGGGCAGCACGCCGCTATTTACCTGTGGGCGCCGTCCAGTTGACGTAGAGCTGCAGGGTCCGCGACTGCAAGTCGTGCTCCACGGCCAGCACGCCCAGGTTCTCCACCAGCGCCGGCGGCTCTGCAACACGGAGCAGCAGTGAAGTAGGCCGCAACGCTCACTAGCTGCCGTTCTGAGCAAAACGTCTGAAAACACGTGGTATTTACAAGTGGCTCTAAGAACATTCAACAGAAGGGGATCTTTTTAACCTGGCTGTTGGTTAGTTATTTATTTCAAGTTTCTGCTACCAGTCACTTTTTATTTTATGCTTAATCTAACATAATACAACGCATTTCGAACATGTTCTGTTTATCTTCAGGCGTTTATACATACATGCATACATATACAGAAATGTTACTCAAAAATAAACAGTCTTAAACTATATTAATCTAGAACTCTTTGTCCATTGTTTTTTACTGTACAATGGACAAAGAGTTCTAGATTAATCTAGTTTAAGACTGTTTATTTTTAAGTTACATTTCTCTATATGTATGTATGTATAAACGCCTGAAGATAAACAGAACACGTTCGAAACGCGTTGCATTATGTTAGATCAAGCATAAAATAAAAAGTGACTGGTAGCAGAAACTTGAAATAAGTAATTATCCTACACAGTCACGGCGCACAAACATATCCATTATGGCTGAAAATAATTATGGCTGTTGGTTGTTTGTGAAACATTGTAAATATCGAAGAAGAAAACATACTTTCTGGGCTAAGTTTCTCTAATTCTTTTTACGTGACCTATATTCCACTAGGTCTCGCAAAATGAAAAGATAGAAGACATAGAGTGACATTCCCATCAGAAACCACACGTTGCTATCAGATTTTTTTTTTTTACAATTTATTGTACCGAGTGAAGCCAGTTTCATCATGAGCACGTCATTTAAAAGTCGCGAATAGCATGAGCTCCCACTGCCGGTGTAGCTGTATGAAGATATTGCAGGGGAAACAAATGTCCCACATGGGAATGCTGTGTAATGTCTCCATGCAGATACCTTAGCAGTTGTAGCTCATGCTATGTTAAGAGAAGTAAGCGCTGATCGTAACGTATGCACTAGCGTCAGCCCCCGAACAAATAATGACAGAGACTTATATTAATTTAAAAAAATCACAACTTATAAACCCAAAACTCGTGGAAACTCAAAGTAATCTAGAAAGACGGCACAGTGATATAACAATTCATAATAAATACAATTTAGTAGTAAAAAGTGGGGATCATATTGTGAAACCAATCACCCATGAGGGTTTGCGAGGGTGCTTGGAGTGTACTTCATAGTTAGTGCAGTGGAGCTGTGGCCTCCAGAGACACCAGACAAAGGACGTAAAGCAATGGAGTTGCGACCACCACAAGTAGTGAAAGTATGAGTGGAGATTTTCAAATCTAGCCAGTCTGGCAAAGAACACTGTATGCCATTTTGGTAATGGAAGGATACCGATCTCTTGATTTTTCGTCAATACTGAATTGCCTTCAGCACTAGACGTAATGCTGAATAAAATTGTGATTAATGAAAAATTGATCTGTACTAAGTATAGCAGTATACGCGCTTATCCAACTAAAGTCATTTCGTACATAGTTTGAAAGTCGCAACAGGTCACAGAACCACATGATTGATATAGCGCAGTAGGTAACAAGATATAGCTGTAGCAGGAAGTGTCGACAGTTAAGTCAAATAATGTAGACTACGTCGGTCGGTCGAGAGTAATTCTACATCTACAGCTACATCTACATCCATACTCCGCAAGCCACCTGACGGTGTGTGGCGGAGGGTACCTTGAGTACCTCTATCGGTTCTCCCTTCTATTCCAGTCTCGTATTGTTCGTGGAAAGAAGGATTGTCGGTATGCCTCTGTGTGGGCTCTAATCTCTCTGATTTTATCCTCATGGTCTCTTCGCGAGATATACGTAGGAGGGAGCAATATACTGCTTGACTCTTCGGTGAAGGTATGTTCTCGAAACTTTGACAAAAGCCCGTACCGAGCTACTGAGCGTCTCTCCTGCAGAGTCTTCCACTGGAGTTTATCTATCATCTCCGTAACGCTTTCGCGATTACTAAATGATCCTGTAACGAAGCGCGCTGCTCTCCGTTGGATCTTCTCTATATCTTCTATCAACCCTATCTGGTACGGACCCCACACTGCTGAGCAGTATTCAAGCAGTGGGCGAACAAGCGTACTGTAACCTACTTCCTTTGTTTTCGGATTGCATTTCCTTAGGATTCTTCCAATGAATCTCAGTCTGGCATCTGCTTTACCGACGATCAACATTATACACTCCTGGAAATGGAAAAAAGAACACATTGACACCGGTGTGTCAGACCCACCATACTTGCTCCGGACACTGCGAGAGGGCTGTACAAGCAATGATCACACGCACGGCACAGCGGACACACCAGGAACCGCGGTGTTGGCCGACGAATGGCGCTAGCTGCGCAGCATTTGTGCACCGCCGCCGTCAGTGTCAGCCAGTTTGCCGTGGCATATGGAGCTCCATCGCAGTCTTTAACACTGGTAGCATGCCGCGACAGTGTGGACGTGAACCGTATGTGCAGTTGACGGACTTTGAGCGAGGGCGTATAGTGGGCATGCGGGAGGCCGGGTGGACGTACCGCCGAATTGCTCAACACGTGGGGCGTGAGGTCTCCACAGTACATCGATGTTGTCGCCAGTGGTCGGCGGAAGGTGCACGTGCCCGTCGACCTGGGACCGGACCGCAGCGACGCACGGATGCACGCCAAGACCGTAGGATCCTACGCAGTGCCGTAGGGGACCGCACCGCCACTTCCCAGCAAATTAGGACACTGTTGCTCCTGGGGTATCGGCGAGGATCATTCGCAACCGTCTCCATGAAGCTGGGCTACGGTCCCGCACACCGTTAGGCCGTCTTCCGCTCACGCCCCAACATCGTGCAGCCCGCCTCCAGTGGTGTCGCGACAGGCGTGAATGGAGGGACGAATGGAGCCGTGTCGTCTTCAGCGATGAGAGTCGCTTCTGCCTTGGTGCCAATGATGGTCGTATGCGTGTTTGGCGCCGTGCAGGTGAGCGCCACAATCAGGATTGCATACGACCGAGGCACACAGGGCCAACACCCGGCATCATGGTGTGGGGAGCGATCTCCTACACTGGCCGTACACCACTGGTGATCGTCGAGGGGACACTGAATAGTGCACGGTACTTCCAAAGGTGTAAGTCAACTACCCTGGCCAGCAAGATCTCCGGATCTGTCCCCCATTGAGCATGTTTGGGACTGGATGAAGCGTCGTCTCACGCGGTATGCACGTCCAGCACGAACGCTGGTCCAACTGAGGCGCCAGGTGGAAATGGTATGGCAAGCCGTTCCACAGGACTACATCCAGCATCTCTACGATCGTCTCCATGGGAGAATAGCAGCCTGCATTGCTGCGAAAGGTGGATATACACTGTACTAGTGCCGACATTGTGCATGCTCTGTTGCCTGTGTCTATGTGCCTGTGGTTCTGTCAGTGTGATCATGTGATGTATCTGACCCCAGGAATGTGTCAATAAAGTTTCCCCTTCCTGGGACAATGAATTCACGGTGTTCTTATTTCAATTTCCAGGAGTGTATGATCATTCCATTTTAAATCACTCCTAATGCGTACTCCCAGATAATTTATGGTATTAACTGCTTCCAGTTGCTGACCTGCTATTTTGTAGCTAAATGATAAAGGATCTATCTTTCTGTGTATTCGCAGCACATTACACTTGTCTACATTGAGATTCAATTGCCATTCCCTGCACCATGCGTCAATTCGCTGCAGATCCTCCTGCATTTCAGTACAATTTTCCATTGTTACAACCTCTCGAATTGAATTAGTGCCATCGATGGATAGTGTATTACGGAGTGATAGAAGAAATGTGTTATCTTGCTGGGTACAGTAAACCTTACATATGGCATTCAGTAGACAGGGGAAGATTACCACGTGATTCAAAACGAAAGAACAGACTTCAACTGTTTATTACAGACAAACTATAAACAATTGAAACATATTGCGCTTGTCACTGGAGAGAGGAAGATTCAAAGAGTTGTAACGGCTGCGTGTTGGTTGTTTGTAGCAACATGGCAACTACACCACAAGAGAAATCATTTTGTATGTTGGAATTTGCGCGAAGGCAACCTATGGTTCAAGTGCAAGGAGCATTCAGCCGTCGATTCAGCAAGAAGCCGCTTCTACACAAGCAGATTTATGACTGGTGTACAAAATTGTTGCAAGCTGGTTGCAGAAGCAAAGGGAAGAGAATTGGTCAGCCTCGCACGTGTGATGATCTTATCCGAGACGCGTTCCCAAGGAGGCCTTGCAAGCCCACAAGACGGGCAGACCAGGAACTTCAATTTCCTCAAAAAACGGTGTGGCTTGTTCTGAAACGACGCCTGCGTATGAAGCCTTATACGTTACTGTTACTGCAGCAATTGTGTCCCGGCGACCACAAAAGAAGGCACGAATTTTGTACTTAAGTTCTCCAGGATACGGCAGAGGACACTTTTTCCGAACGACTCATCTTCTCGGACGAATCAGTGTTATATCTACCGCGTAAAGTAAACCTCCAAAACATAAGAACCTGGGAGTCACAAAATCCTGGTGTCGCCGTCGAAAACAAAGATACTCACGTACACTGAATGCGTTTTGTGTCGTTTCTCTTCATAATGTTTATGGGCCTTTCTTTTTTTTGCGGTAGAAACTATGACATGCTGCAAAATTTGTTGTCTCCTAAACTTCGCGAAGATTCCGATATCCCCTCACTTTCACCTCGAGCTATGGCGTTATCTTAACAACACCATCCCACAACGTTGGATTGGAACACGTAAACAACAAGATCTTGCTCACGGCTTTGCCTCCCAGGTCACCAAATCTCACACATATTGATTTTTTTCTTTGGGGATTTATAACAGACATTCGTTGTCCCACCTATGGCACCTACTCTTCAAGAGCTCAAAAATGGAACCGTTGAAGCTCTAGATTCAATAAACAGGGACCTGTCAATTCGCGTGTGGTAAGAAATGGACTAACGTTTCGATGTTTATTGAGCAACGCATGGTGCATGTGTTGAATGTATGGTGCAACGGTTGCTCGAATATAAAACAATGAACCTTCCCCTATACGGTGACATGTGCTAAGACATGTGCAATGTGTTTCTATTTTTGTCTATAATAAATAACTGTAATCTGGACTTTCTTCTTGAATCACCCTGTATCATTGCGTAGGTTTACGCAACCCGAGTCAACTGACATGAAAGTTTTCTGGGTGCTGTATCGCATCATATTAGACGCAGAAGAGCTAGAGAGATTGATACACCAGCGTAATATCGTGTAGGGGCCCCGCGAGCACGCAAAAAGTGCCGCAAAAAGACGTGGCATGGACTCGACTAATGTCTGAAGCAGTGCCGGAAGGAATTGACACAATGAATCCTGCAGGGCAATCCATAAATCCGTAAGAGTACTGGGGGTCGAGATCGCTTCTGAACAGCACGTCGCAAGGCATCCCATATATGCTCAATAATGTTCATGTCTGGAGAGTTTGGTGGCCAGCGGAAGAGTTTGAACTCAGGGGAATGTTCCTGGAGCGACCCTGTAGCAATTTGGGACATGTGGGGTGTCGCATTGTGTTTCCGGAGCTGGCCAACTCTGTTGGAATGCACAATGGACATGAATGGATGCAGGTGATCAGACACGATGCTTATGCACGTGTCACTTCTCTGAGTCGTATGTAGACGTATCAGGGGTCCCATATCACTCCAACTACAAACGTCCCACACTATTACAGAGAATCCACCAGCTTGAAAAGTCTCCTGCTGAAATGCAGGGTCCATGGATTCACGAGGTTGTCTCTATACACGTATATCCACTCGATACAATCTGAAACGGGGCTCGTGCGATCAAGCAACAGGTTTCCAGTCATCAGCAGTCCAATGTCGGTGTCGACAGGCCCAGACGAGACGAAAAGCTTTGTGTCGTGGAGTCATCAAGGGTACACTTGAGGGCCTTCGGCTACGAAAGCCAATATCGATGATATTTCGTTGAATGGTTCACATACTGACACTTGTTGATCGCTCAGCACTGAAATCTGCAGCAATTTACAGGAGGGTTGGACTTCTGTTACGATGAACGATTCTGTTCAGTTTTCGTTGGTCCCGTTCTTGCAGGATCTTTATCCGGTCGCAGCGATGTCGGAGATTTGATGTTTTACTGGATTCCCGACATTCACGGTAAACTCGTGAAATGGTCGTATGGGAAAATCTCCACTTCATTGCTACCTCGGAGATGATGTGCCCCACCGCTCGTGCGCCGACTAAAACACCACGCCCAAATTCACTTAAATCTTGATAACCTGCCATTGTAGCAGCCTTAACCGATCTAACAATTGCGCCAGACACCAGTTGTCTTATGTAGGCGTTACCGACCGCAGCGCCGTATTCTGCGTGTTTACATATCTCTGTAATTGGATAGGCATGTCTATAACAGTTTCATTGGCGCTTCAGTATGAAAATCTGTTACGGTGAAACCCAGGCTTCTGCGACAGTTGCAGTTGCCGCCTCATTGTTCCATTCTTCTGAGTATTCTGCGCCTACTCTGTATCTATATCCATATAAACGCAGTTGTAGTCGTGACCGAAACGCTGGTTTCATTAGTAATAGTTATTAATAATGTGAGGTTGTAACATACCCAGAAATCGTTTTTGCTAAGGTTGAGACTAATGGAAGAAAGTGCCCTGATCTGGTCTTCCTCCCTAAAAGTGGAGTCAAGTGTAAAAAGTAGTTCCTGCAGCGGGGTGCACAAGTCACCCACTTCTCTTGTTACTTATCAGTTCACCATTAGATGTTTCGACAGTGGAAAAACTTGGCAGGTTGATCAAATAAAGTGGAGCCAGTCTAAAATGACTGAAGCTATTGATGCACTTCAGGAAAAGAAGTTGGGTTGGAAAAAAGCCAACAAATATGTTCAAATGTGTGTGAAATCTTATGGGACTTAACTGCCAAGGTCATCAGTCCCTAAGCTTACACACTACTTAACCTAAATTATCGTAAGGACAAACACACACACCCATGCCCAAGGAAGGACTCGAACCTCCGCCGGGACCAGCCGCATAGTCCATGACTGCAGCACCTTAGACCGCTCGGCTAATCCCGCGGGGCAAACAGTTTAATGTTCCAACATAAAGCACAGTATGCTTGAGAAAGCAGCAAAAAGAAAAAGAAGTGAAGATAACCTACATGAAGAATATGGATGCTTCTTTCCTTGAGCTTAGTCCTAATGACTTGTGAATAACAGACGTACAATTGCCACAGAAAAATGACATTGAACACCCTTTCAAAGACGAAATTGCCAGGAAAAAGTTGGTTAGTCTTTTTCTTAAAGGCCACAAAACCAAACTGTCAGATCGAAAGCCTACAGGAACATCCTATATCAAGGAGTTCGGCAAAGAAAACACAGAGAAATTCTGTAACCTTCTGTAAGATATCACATCATGCCTACAGTACTTTGAAATTAGATTATATTTAATCAGATTTAACACCTTTTTTTCAGTTTTGATTATTTTTAGAAGGGGTTCGATTTAGGCAACTATTTTTCAAACTCACTAAGTGTAAGGTTTTTGAAAATAATTTTGTTCATAATAACATTTAATTTGGTTTCCTATGAATAAAATACAAATGGCGCATAACTTTATAAAATAAATATTACTTGCTTTTAAAACATAATTTTTATTACTTTCCATTTCTTTAACAAATCAAAATCAAAATGGGTGTCCAGTTTTGGACACCTTCCTACTGGTAATGTAGTAGGCAACATTTATGTGAAATCGGCAAAGCACCTTTCAAATTGTAAAAACTGTTGTGCAGTATTATGTCACGATAAACGGTTCCCTAGTAACGTGGGTAGTTCTGTTTCTGTTCTGCTAATTTATGTGCACACACAGCATTTAGGGTGATTACGGGTGCAGTGTGTACTCTCTGCCGATTTAGAATGATTGACATGCTTGGTCAGCAAATATAATTTTCAAACAAAAATTGGCCAATCCGTCGTTTCTAAAAGCATAACCCATTCCTTTACGTAAATCGTACCAAATGTATTCTTAAGGGGGGGTAGGAGGTCAAACGGGCCGACTTGGAGCAGGAGAGTCACCACAGGACATTTTAATTTCTACTGTCTATACTTTTACAAGTAAATTCATAAAACTTAGTCACCATGACCAGGAAGGACTGAGGACTCACACTCATCGCAGTGACAGTTCAAAAACGTAGCAAAATATCTCTTTTTACATGTGAAATTTCATCATTTTTTCACTTATTACTGGCTGCATTTGTTGCTATAGGTACACTTTTCTTCCTAAGTAAGAGAGATTCTTCGATGAATTTTTCATAGCATACTAACAGTAGCTATAGGTGTATGAAACTCTAGAATTTTCCAAATCTATTAAAAAACTGTGGAAAAAATTGAGATAATAAACTATAAAACTTGAATTTTTTTCTAAACTTGAAGTTTAAAATGTAACAGTTCATTCATTTTTTCATAAATTAAATAACATCTAGAGTTTCATACACCTGTAACTATGGTTTGTATGCTGCGCAAAAGTCATCGAAGAATCTCTCTTACTTAGGAAGAAAAGTGTACCTATAGCAACAAATGCAGCCAGTAGTAAGTGAAAAAATGATGAAATTTCACATGTAAAAAAAATGTGTTTTGTTACGTTTTTGAGCTTTCGCTGCTATGAGTACAAATCCTGAATCCTTCCTCGTCATGCTGTTAAAGTTTTGTGAATTTATTTGTAAAAGCATAGACAGTGGAATTTAAAATGTCCTGTGGTGCCTCTCCTGCTCCAAGTCGGCCCGTTTGACGTCCTACCCCCCTTAAACACATATGACGTGGCGACAGCCCACGGATTTGACTCACTCGATTCGAACCACCCCCCATCCCCCTGAGACTGCACCCAGAGTCGTCACGCCGTGACGTCAGAGCTCCCTCACGTCGTCATGCGGCCACGCCCTGGCTTTTATTAAATCCTGCTGACAGTGAGGTCCATGGGGATGGGGCGCTTACTCACGTAGGCCAACTCGCCAGGCGCTGCGCAGTTTCACCGCCGGGCCAAGCGCGGACAAGGACACACCTACTGCGCAGCACGCTACCTTTCCGCTCATCTACTGCGCAGAAGGTGACTTTTTTGATGAGAATGTTTTTCGTTACATCCGCCTGGAGATAAGGTCTGGCAGTAATGAGGTACGGACAGTCCAAAAATAATTCTCCACTAAAGTTAATGGAGTTTTTTTATTGACATCTACAGTGTTCACTGTTTGCAAAGCTTTCGGATGCCAAGCCGTGTGCAGTGGTTTATGACACACGATATTCCGACCCTGCAACCTAACCATTATCTTCAGGTGATACCTGTAGAATTTCTTTGCTGAATCGCTCCTTCCTTATAATCTACATCTCTTCCCTCTCCTTCCGTCACTACCCATCCACCCGCACTGTCGGGCGGAGAGACTATATCGCCGAATGCTGAGCGCAAGCTCTGGTATTTATATGATGAGCAGTACTCGCGTATGTTGGTGTTTTCCCACGGTCGTGGCATCTCGTCAGAAGGCGGGAAAGCTGAAGAGACAGTTCCTCCTGTCGCGGAACTTATCCAGCTCCTTAAGTCACTGGTGCAACTCCTTCCCATTGACGAATCTGATGTGCAACCTTAAGCTTTCTCGGCGAATCAGCTGTTTGTGTTGCGTGCTTACGAATATTTTCACCCTATAGGTTTCATCTGAAGATGACGGTGAGGTACGCTATCGAAATATCGTAACCAACTGCACGCGGTTGGGCACAGGAGAGCACTATCATAGTCGATTCACCAGGAAAGCTTAAGATCACATAATTATGACAATTATACATTTGTTGATGAGTATTTCATTGTAGCCAGAACATGTCAACCAACAGACAGTGCCGGTGAGTAGATGGGTCTCTCATAACTTCAGTGGTACTCAAAGCCATCTCTTTTTTTTTGTATAAAACTAGTGAACTAAAGAAAAGCGTACAACAAATTCTTGTGATCGGAAACTTTTCTTTCATGCATTCATTGTAATTGGAAAAATTGAAAGTACAGGGGCGTCTCATACGTAAACTCTCGAAGACTGATAATTTCTCATAACAATTTGGCGTGGTGTGTACTGCATGGATGAATACGCAACCGGTCAGCACAGAGTCCATAAGTCATCTGCGTTTATTATATAAGAAAATATTATATATCTCGATAGGGTAGCAGTATTGGGGGTGGGGAGTGGAACAGGCTGGGGGTTTTACTCGACGTATTACCAAGTTATCATTTACTAACAAACATAGCACATCCCTATTACGCTTCACGGCAAGAGCGATTTTCTGAACTTCAATAATGACTAAGTACTAGGCGTTTACGTTTGATTACATTTGGCTATAAGTTTAACAAATCATTGATTGCGCCAATCACAAAAAAGCATTTAAAACATAGTTGTCCCCGCCTTTAAAAAATCTTCCACGTATATACACTACTGGCCATTAAAATTGCTACACCAAGAAGAAATGCAGATGATAAATAGATATTCATTGGACAAATATATTATACTAGAACTGACATGTGATTACATTTTCACGCAATTTGGGTGCATAGATCCTGAGAAATCAGTACCCAGAACGACCACGTCAGGCCGTCATAACGGCCTTGATATGCCTGGGCATTGAGTCAAACAGAGCCTGGATGGCGTGTACAGGTACAGCTGCCCACGCAGCTTCAACACGATACCACAGTTCATCAAGAGTAGTGACTGGCGTATTGTGACGAGCCAGTTGCTCGGCCACCATTGACCAGACGTTTTCAATTGGTGAGAGATCTGGAGAATGTGCTGGCCAGGGCAGCTGTCGAACATTTTCTGTATCCAGAAAGGCCCGTACAGGACCTGCAACATGCGGTCGTGCATTATCCTGTTGAAATGTAGGGTTTCGCAGGGATCGAATGTAGGGTAGAGCCACGGGTCGTAACACATCTGAAATGTAACGTCCACTGTTCAAAGTGCCGTCAATGCGAACAAGAGGTGACCGAGACGTGTAACCAAAGGCACCCCATACCATCACGCCGGATGATATGCCTGTATGGCGATGACGAATACACGCTTCCAATGTGGCTTCATCGCAAACACGGATGCGACCATCATGATGCTGTAAAAAGAACCTGGATTCATCCGAAAAAATGACGTTTTCCCTTTCGTGCACCCAGGTTCGTCGTTGAGTACACCATTGCAGGCGCTCCTGTCTGTGACGCAGCGTCAAGGGTAACCGAGCTGATAGTCCATGCTGCTGCAAACGTCGTCTGTTCTTGCAGATGGTTGTTGTCTTTCAAACGTCCCCATCTGTTGACTCAGGGGTCGAGACGAGGCTGTACGATCCGTTACAGCCATGCGGATAAGATGCCTGTCATCTCGACTGCTAGTGATACGATGCCGTTGGGATCCAGCACAGAGTTCCGTATTACCCTCCTGAACCCAATGTCGCGGTACGATAAACCGCAATCGCGATAGGCTACAATCCGACCTTTATCAAACTCGGAAACGTGATGGTACGTATTTCTCCCCCTTACACGTGTCATGACAACAACGTTTCACCAGGCAACGCCGGTGAACTGCTGTTTGTGTATGAGAAATCGGTTGGAAACTTTCCTCATGTCAGTACGCTGTAGGTGTCGCCACCGGCGCCAACCTTGTGTGAATGCTCTGAAAAGCTAATCATTTGCATTTCACAGCATCTTCTTCCTGTTGGTTAAATTTCGCGTTTGTAGCACGTCATCTTCGTGGTGTAGCAATTTTAATGGTCGGTAGAGTATTAAAACATACATAAAAACATAACGAATTCACAGTAGAAATGAACAGGAATGCGACGTAATACTTGACACAAACGCGACGAAAAGGGCAAGAGTAATAGGGGCAATGCTGTAACAGAGGACAAGACAACTTATAACAATGTCGCACATACACCAACGAAGCACAATGCTCGCGAGCGACGTCACTCAAAACCGAACAACACAATGACTGCCACAAAATGTCCCTTAAAAGCTGTTAACCCACTCTCTAGGAACACGTCACACTGCTGCACCAACACACTTCAGTAAAGAGGAAAATAGACAAATAGCCTCTAGCAGAATAGACACTCACTCAGTGAACCACAACAATCAGACCATTACTGCACCGCAGGGATCACTGTATGGGTGGCTAATTGTCCTCTTGAAACCACGGCTGCGAGCCATGCTAATATGTTCCCGCCTCTTTTGCATAGCATGAATCAATGCACTGTAGTTCGTACCTGGTAGCGAGAAAATGGCACGCAGATAGCTTATACTGTTTGCCTGTAATTCTGCAGCATACATGGAAGCATCGTACTCCATTTGCAGGATCGAAAGAGGACACACACACACACACACACACACACACACACAACTGCAGCTGGCAGTGTGTTGTCTTCCTCGCCTGCAGGCAGGCTTTGGCTGACACTACACAGTAACCAACACTGTTCCGCTTCCGTCACAGCAACATAGGATTTGCGGCAACTCCTATGATACCGATGACAGAAACGTTACTGGAATGACTAGCTGTGCTTCACGTAAGAAGGACAAACGTCCACCAACACTTCTCTGAATTCATAAGCCGCCAGATTCTTGTCTTTCAGAAAAGTGGTTTATCATTCGACAAAATTTCTGCTCGTGTTGGTTGCAACGTCACAACTTCCATGCGAATAAGGCATCGATGGGTTCGGAATAAGTCAGAGCCTCAGCACGAATAACGATCTTAATAATTAAAATATGGAAAATTAAAATACACAGGCACATATGGGTGAATGAAAGGATTAGCAGCGCGGGATTAGCCGAGCGGTCTATGGCGCTGCAGTCATGGGGGATTAGCCGAGCGGTCTAGGGCGTTGCAGTCATGGACTGTGCGGCTGATCCCGGCGAAGGTTCGAGTTCTCCCTCGGGCATGGGTGTGTGTGTTTGTCCTTAAGATAATTTTGGCTAAGTAGTGTGTAAGCTTAGGGACTGATGACCTTAGCAGTTAAGTCCCATAAGATTTCACACACATTTGAACATTTTTGAACAATGAAAGGATTGTTTCCATAACATTTGAAGTAGAAGGGGATATTTACGTACTCTCCAGAGGCGGGAAGGAAAAAAAACTTATATACAATTTTTATGAAACGTTGCAAGCAAAAGTGAAGGCCATAACAAATATGACTACATCATCACTGATGGCGACATGACTGCAAGAGTGAGAAGTATCCCAGTCGACGATAATATTAGGAATAATGGAGAGAATGTTATAAATAACAACGGTAAGCTTGTGAGAGATTTCACATGCTGCAGTGACTTCTGTATTGTGAATACATATTTTGAGGATAAAGAAATATACAAAAGAACCGGCCAGAGAGATGATGGCAATCAGAATTATACTGCTTTCTGGATAATGAGGAACCAGACTTATTTACAGATGTAAGGGTATAGGAGGAGCATAGCTAAACGTGCATAAGTATGTGCTAATAGCAACAATAAAGAATAAAGCCAGATGAGTGAATATTAAATCACAACATGCAGTGCAAAACATTCCTGTTCAAAGAAATCTCTGCTATAAAATTATATGAGAACTGACTGAATTAATATAATGACAAAATAAAGTAGGGAAAAGATCTGCAACAAAATGGGAGAACAGCAAAACTACAATAGGAAAAGTCACGTTATAAGCTATTAGATTTAGAAGTCAAAGGAAGGAAGGAGACAAATCAAAATACTAGAATATTGACACAGAGGGACTTACTAATGAGACAGAAGTTTCATCCCTCAAACGGCTATAAAACAGACAACAGGAAGCAATGACGAGTACAAGAGACAAACAACAGATATGAAGAAACTCTGTAGCTTCATTAAAAAAGGAGATCTGGAACAGATTAATTTGGGAAGTAGAAAATGATATTCATACAAAACAAGAATGTTTACATGAAATAATAAAGTGCTTCAATATACAGGGTGGTCCATTGATCGTGACCGGGCCAAATACCTCATTAAATAACCATCATCGAAAAAACTACAAAGCACGAAACTTGTCTAGCTTGAAGGGGGAAACCAGATGGCGCGATGGTTGGCCCGCTAGATGGCGCTCCCATAGGTCACACGGATATCAACTGCGTTTTCTTAAAATAGGAACCCCCACGTTTTATTACATATTCGTGTAGTACGTAATGAAATATGAAGGTTTTAGTTGGACCACAGTTTTCGCTTTGTGATAGATGGCGCTGTAATAGTCACAAACATATGGCTCACAAACTTCCTGGCAGATTAAAACTGTGTGCCCGACCGAGACTCGAACTCGCGACCTTTGCGTTTCACGGGCAAGTGCTCTACCATCTGAGCTACCGAAGCACGCCTCACGCCTGGTACTCACACCTTTACTTCTGCCAGTATCTCGTCTCCTACCTTCCAAACTGTAGAGTGAAAATCTCTTTCTGGAAACGTCACCCAGGCTGTGGCTAAGCCATGTCTCCGCAGTATCCTTTCTTTCAGGAGTGCTAGTTCTGCAAGGTTCGCAGGAGAACTTCTGTAAAGTTTGGAAGGTAGGAGACGAGATACTGGCAGAAGTAAAGCTGTGAGTACCGCGCGTGAGTCGTGTTTCGGTAGCTCAGATGGTAGAGCACTTGCCCGCGAAAGGCAAAGGTCCCGAGTTCGAGTCTCCGTCGGGCACACAGTTTTAATCTGCCAGGAAGTTTCATATCAGCGCACACTCCGCTGCAGAGTGAAAATCTCATTCTCAAGATGGCTCACAATTTTAGACGAACCGTTAGTAACAGGTAGGTTTTCTAAATTAAAATACAGAACGTAGGTACGTTTGACCATTTTATTTCTGAAACTTCCTGGCAGATTAAAACTGTGTTCCCGAGCGAGACTCGAACTTGGGACCTTTGCCTTTCGCGGGCAAATGCTCTACCGACCGAGCTACCCAAGCACGACTCACGCCCCGTCCTCACAGCTTTAATTCCGCCAGTACCTTGTCTCCTACCTTCCAAACTTCACAGAGGCTCTCCTGCGAACCTTGCAGAACTAGCACGCCTGGAAGAAAGGATATTGCGGAGACATGGCTTAGCCACAGCCTGGGGGTTGTTTCTAGAATGAAATTTTCACTCTACAGCGGAGTGTGCGCTGATATGAAACTTCCTGGCAGATTAAAACTGTGTGCCGGACTTGTAGAGCACTTTCCCGCAAAAGGCAAAGGTCCCGAGTTCGAGTCTCGGTCCGGCACACAGTTTTAATCTGCCAGGAAGTTTCATATCAGCGCACACTCCGCTGTAGAGTGAAAATTTCATTCTATATACATTTTATTTCTGTTGTTCCAATGTGACACATGTACCTTTGTGAACTTATCATTTCTGATAACGCATGCTGTTACAGCCTGATCACCTGTAAATACCACATTAATCCAATAAATGCTCAAAATGTTGCCCGTAAACCTCAATGCATTTGGCAATACGCGTAACGACACTCCTCTCAACAGCGACTAGTTCGCCTTCCGTAATGTTCGCACATGCATTGACAATGCGCTGACGCATGTTGTCAGGCGTTGTCGGTGGATCACGATAGCAAATATCCTTCAACTTTCACCACAGAAAGAAATCCGGTGAACGTGCGGGCCATGGTATGGTGCCTCGACGACAAATCCACCTGTCATGAAATATACTATTCATACCGCTTCAACCGCACGCCAGCTGTGTGCCGGACATCCATCATGTTGGAAGTACATCGCCATTCTGTCATGCACTGGAACATCTTGTAGTAACATCGGTAGAACATTACGTAGGAAATGCCGGCCAGAGTGGCCGAGCGGTTAAAGGCGCTACAGTCTGGAACCGCACGACCGCTACGGTCGCAGGTTCGAATCCTGCTTCGGGCATGGATGTGTGTGATGTCCTTAGGTTAGTTAGATTTAAGTAGTTCTAAGTTCTAGGGGACTTATGACCACAGCAGTTGAGTCCCATAGTGTTCAGAGCCATTTGAACCATTTGAACGTAGGAAATGAGCATACATTGCACCATTTAGATTGCCATCGATAAAATGGGGGCCAAATATCCTTCCCCCCAAAATGCCGCACCATACATTAACCCGCCAAGGTCGCTGATGTTCCACTTGTCGCAGCCATCGTGGATTTTCCGTTGCCCAATAGTGCATATTATGCCGGTTTACGTAACCGCTGATGGTGAATGACGCTTCGTCGCTGAATAGAACGTGTGCAAAAAATCTGTCATCGTCCCGTAATTTCTCTTGTGCCCAGTGGCAGAACTGAACACGACGTTCAAAGTCGTTGCCAGGCAATTCCTGGTGCATAGAAATTTGGTACGGGTGCAATCGATAATGATGTAGCATTCTCTACACCGACGTCTTTCAGATTCTCGCGCAGTTTGTCTGCTACTGATGTGCGGATTAGCCGCGACAGCAGCTAAAACACGTACTTGGGCATCATCATTTGTTCCTGGTCGTGGTTGATGTTTCACATGTGACTGAACACTTCCTGTTACCTTAAATAACGTAACTATCCGGCGAACGGTCCGCACACTTGGATGATATCGTCCAGGATACCGAGCAGCATACATAGCACACGCCCGTTGGGCAATTTGATCACAATAGCCATACATCAACGCGATATCGACCTTTTCCGCAATTGGTAAACGGACCACTTTAACACTGGTAATGTATCACGAAGCAAATACCGTCCGCACTGGAAGAATGTTACATGATACCACGTACTTATACGTTTGTGACTATTACAGCGCCATCTATCACAAAGCGAAAAAAGGGGTCCAAGTAAAGCATTCGTATTTCTTTGTGTACTACACGAATATGTAATAAAAATGGGGGCTCCTATTTAAAAAACGCAGCTGATATCCGTTTGACCTAGGGCAGCGCCATCGAGCAGGCCAACCATAGCCGAGTTTCGTTCTTTGTAGTTTTTTCGTTTGATGCTTATTTCGTGAGATATTTGGCCCGGTCACTATCAGTGGACCACCCTGTATATACAATAGACTATACGAACAAAGAAGTTAAAATGATTAGATTACTATAAGAAGCTTTTTACAATTGCAAGTGAAAACTTAAAATAACAGGTTATAACAACTGACGGGAGGAGGAAAAATGTCTATACAAAATAGAATTGACAGAATTAACGGATATGTTACGAAAAATGAAAAACAGGAAGACACTACGAACCGACAACATGAACACCAAATTGATCTAGTATGTGTATCCTCCTACGAAATCTCTGTTCCTACTCTCTATCAACAGCCGGCCGTGGTGGTCTAGCGGTTCTAGGCGCTCAGTCCGGAACCGCGCGACTGCTACGGTCGCAGGTTCGAATCCTGCCTCGGGCATGGATGTGTGTGTTGTCCTTAGGTTAGTTAGGTTTAAGTAGTTCTAAGTTCTAGGGGACTGCTGACCACAGATGTTAAGTCCCATAGTGCTCAGAGCCATTTGAACCATTTCTTTATCAACAAATGCTGGACAACGAAAGAATTTCCAAGCAGCACGAAATTAACCATAGTAACAACGATATTTAAGAAATGAGATAGGAAACGCTTTTAAAAATGAAGGAGCATTTCGTCTCCAATACTGCACATAAAATATTTTCAAAGACAATTACACAAAGACTCGTAGTAATTTAAGAAAACATCATCTTGGGGGAATTCACTGTGTTCAGGAGGGGTAGATCATGTCTAAACAACTCATTTGACATCAGCTAATAACTGAAGAGCATTTATAATTTAATAGAGAAATACTTCTACTATTTATTGACTACATGTAAGACTTTGTCAATGTAGACAGGAAAATTTTGAGTAAAATACAGAGCACGAGAGGCATACAATATCACTTACTAATCCGACAAATGTAACAGGACTGCAAAATTGCCATTCCCAGAAAAGAGCGTGTTAAAGTAACAACAAATTTACGCTGAAGACAAGAATGCAGTCTAGCCCGCATCTCGTGGTCGTGCGGTAGCGTTCTCGCTTCCCACGCCCGGGTTCGATTCCCGGCGGGGTCAGGGATTTTCTCTGCCTCGTGATGGCTGGGTGTTGTGTGCTGTCCTTAGGTTAGTTAGGTTTAAGTAGTTCTAAGTTCTAGGGGACTTATGACCACAGCAGTTGAGTCCCATAGTGCTCAGAGCCATTTGAACCATTGAAGAATGCAGTTTGCCCGTAATAATTTTTAACAGTTACTATATTGATATACTGAAATAACGTCTAAAAGATATAATGTTTTACACTCATAATTTGAAAGTTGCTCGTCACAATGACGACTTCCGTAACTATTCTTTCTTCCACATAGTCTGGATCGCAAGCATACTCCAGAGATATCCTTACCATAATCCGTTACTTAAGGTATCGCAGTCTTTGTCTGACTGAGGATGAATGTCTTGAAGTGAGACAATTTGGTAAGTTGTAGTGGCAAACAATGAGAAGCGGGCGCAGCTGCGTGCTTGTGTGCACGCCGTTTGAACCAAATAGGACTTTCTAGTCCCATCTGGGTATCTTGTAGGCGGTTCCAGATGCTGCAGCTCTGTTGTGGACGAGTAACACATCAGTTTGCTCTGAAGTCGGTTTCTGTCAGTCATTCCCAGGCCACGAGTTACAGATGTATGGTGAGATTCTGACTCGCACTGCAAAGCTTGAAGTAACACTTTTTGCAGGATTTTCAGATCCTTATTACGCATTTACTTATGTTCACTCTCGAAGTTCGCCGCTCAGTGAGTTGCACAGGCTCGAGGTACACGCTACAGAATCGGATACTCGTTAATCCATCCGAATAACATACTTGTTAAACTTATCACACATTCTATTAGTTAAATGTTTCCAGCATTTTGCACTGCATACGTAAGATTTTGTTGTTCAGTTCTTTCTTTTGTGTTGGTCTATAGGGCACGTATTTCATGAATGAACGATTGTATGCATTCTTGTATCTATAGCTATGTTTTAGATGAAATAACTGCCAATTGAACTGAAGCCTCTGAGAATTATTCATGTTACTATACCACTGGTAGATTCACCTTTAAGGACTCAATTAGTTTCGTGGCATTGTGTGCACACTGCAATCTGAATTTAACTTCAGTATAAACCATTACTCGTTACTTATTAATAACCTTCGCCTTCAGCAACAATACCAGCCCCGATCAGCCATCATCGAAGTTAATGTGGTGTCACCGCCAGACACCACACTTGCTAGGTGGTAGCTTTTAAATCGGCCGCGGTCCACTAGTATACGTCGGACCCGCGTGTCACCACTATCAGTGATTGCAGACCGAGCGCCGCCACACGGCAGGTCTAGAGAGACTTACTAGCACTCGCCCCAGTTGTACAGCCGACGCTGCTAGGAAAGGTTCACTGAGAATTACGCTCTCAATTGCCGAGACGATAGTTAGCATAGCCTTCAGCTACGTCAATTGCTACGACCTAGCAAGGTGCCAATTATCCTTTGCTATGTATCTAATGAAGTATGTACAGTAACAAGACCAATGTTCACCAATTGTGGATTAAAGTTAAGTATTCCAGCAGCTACGTACTTTTCTTTATAGCATTCATTACGCATCCTGTTTCAGACCTCACGCCAGCCTGCCTGAGTTTAAGCGCGTGCCTTTCGGTTACCCGTCACTGTGGATTGGCTGTCTTGCCAGTCCACAACAGCTAATATACACATTTTAAGAATTGCAGCCAGCAGAACGGTTTTGCCGTTGTTAGCTTGCCTTACAAATCACAAAGTAAGTGGGATTCCGAGAGAGCTGCCCGCTTATCATGACTTATACGTAAGTTCCCTGTCAATCTGTATTATTCAGTCGTTGCCTAGCGCTGAAAGAACACTGTTACTATGTTAATTATCTGTTCTGACATTTGTGAATTATTTTTAGGCCAAGCCCAGACTCTGTGAGTTGCTGACCTGTGTTATTATGTCTCTCAAAGCCACTAATTAAAAGCTGATCGCTGTTACGGTGTAAAATGTCATATTATCACTTTGAGCTACTGGTAAAATGCTTGATTTATGCAACCGGTTTCAGTCGTCTGACCATCAGGTTCATAAAAGTATTCACAGCATCATGTAAGCCGAAATAAAAAATCGTTAACGTTGGGTGATAAAACCACCAATAACACACTGGTATCATATCGTAATACACTCCTGGAAATTGAAATCCGTGAATTCATTGTCCCAGGAAGGGGAAACTTTATTGACACATTCCTGGGGTCAGATACATCACATGATCACACTGACAGAACCACAGGCACATAGACACAGGCAACAGAGCATGCACAATGTCGGCACTAGTACAGTGTATATCCACCTTTCGCAGCAATGCAGGCTGCTATTCTCCCATGCAGACGATCGTAGAGATGCTGGATGTAGTCCTGTGGAACGGCTTGCCATGCCATTTCCACCTGGCGCCTCAGTTGGACCAGCGTTCGTGCTGGACGTGCAGACCGCGTGAGACGACGCTTCATCCAGTCCCAAACATGCTCAATGGGGGACAGATCCGGAGATCTTGCTGGCCAGGGTAGTTGACTTACACCTTCTAGAGCACGTTGGGTGGCACGGGATACATGCGGACGTGCATTGTCCTGTTGGAACAGCAAGTTCCCTTGCCGGTCTAGGAATGGTAGAACGATGGGTTCGATGACGGTTTGAATGTACCGTGCACTATTCAGTGTCCCCTCGACGATCACCAGTGGTGTACGGCCAGTGTAGGAGATCGCTCCCCACACCATGATGCCGGGTGTTGGCCCTGTGTGCCTCGGTCGTATGCAGTCCTGATTGTGGCGCTCACCTGCACGGCGCCAAACACGCATACGACCATCATTGGCACCAAGGCAGAAGCGACTCTCATCGCTGAAGACGACACGTCTCCATTCGTCCCTCCATTCACGCCTGTCGCGACACCACTGGAGGCGGGCTGCACGATGTTGGGGCGTGAGCGGAAGACGGCCTAACGGTGTGCGGGACCGTAGCCCAGCTTCATGGAGACGGTTGCGAATGGTCCTCGCCGATACCCCAGGAGCAACAGTGTCCCTAATTTGCTGGGAAGTGGCGGTGCGGTCCCCTACGGCACTGCGTAGGATCCTACGGTCTTGGCGTGCATCCGTGCGTCGCTGCGGTCCGGTCCCAGGTCGACGGGCACGTGCACCTTCCGCCGACCACTGGCGACAACATCGATGTACTGTGGAGACCTCAGGCCCCACGTGTTGAGCAATTCGGCGGTACGTCCACCCGGCCTCCCGCATGCCCACTATACGCCCTCGCTCAAAGTCCGTCAACTGCACATACGGTTCACGTCCACGCTGTCGCGGCATGCTACCAGTGTTAAAGACTGCGATGGAGCTCCGTATGCCACGGCAAACTGGCTGACACTGACGACGGCGGTGCACAAATGCTGCGCAGCTAGCGCCATTCGACGGCCAACACCGCGGTTCCTGGTGTGTCCGCTGTGCCGTGCGTGTGATCATTGCTTGTACAGCCCTCTCGCAGTGTCCGGAGCAAGTATGGTGGGTCTGACACACCGGTGTCAATGTGTTCTTTTTTCCATTTCCAGGAGTGTATAAGTTAGGTCGTCAGTCTACAAAAGTTGTGGTAGGGACTGTACAAATTCAGGTTAAAACTGTATTCGGCGTTACCGCTGTTCACTTTAACCTTTTCATCTCAGAACAGCACTTGCAACCTACGTCCTAAATTATTTATAGGATATATTAAAATCTCTGTCTTTCTGTACAGTTTCTACCCTCTACTACTCTCTCGAGTAGTTATTCCCTGATGTTTTAACAGAGGTTCTATCACCCTGTCCCTTCTTCTTGTCAGTGTTTTTCGTACATTCATTTCCTTGCCTTACCCGTCCATCTAATTTTCAACATTCGTCTGTAGCACCACATCTCAAATGCTTCGATTCTCTTTTCTTCCAATTTTCACTGTCATACAATGCTACCCTCCAGACATACATTCTGAGAAATTCCTTCCTCAAATTAAAAAAAATGGTTCAAATGGCTCTGAGCACTATGGGACTCAACATCTTAGGTCATAAGTCCCCTAGAACTTAGAACTACTTAAACCTAACTAACCTAAGGACATCACACACACCCATGCCCGAGGCAGGATTCGAACCTGCGACCGTAGCAGTCCCGCGGTTTCGGACTGCAGCTCCAGAACCGCTAGACCACCGCGGCCGGCTTCCTCAAATTAAGGCCTATGTTTGGTACTAGGAGAATCTTCTTGGCCAGGAATGTCCTTTCAGCCAGAGCTAGTGTGCTTTTTATGTCCACTTCGCTTCGTCCATTATTGATTATTTTCCTGCCTAGAAGCAAAATTCCTTCGCTCCGTCTACTTCGTGATCCCCATTTCTGATGTTTAGTTTGTCACTGTCCTCATTTCTACTACTTCTCATTACTTACACGTTCCTTCGGTTTGCTCTCAGTACATATTCTGTATTCATTAGAATGTTCATTTCACTCGACAGATCCTCCAATTATTCTTCACTTTCACTAAGGACAACAATATCACCAGCAAATCTTATCACTGATATCCTTCCACCTTGAATTTTAATCCCATTCTTGAACCTCTCTTTTATTCGCGCCTTTGCTTCATCGATGTATAGACACATATTGTGTGTCCACAGGACATGTGGCCTGTAATTGAAAGGAAGTGTCATAATGATCTCTCCATTGACAAAATATTCCGGATTGCACCTCTATTCAATGTAATGAAATTGAAAGAAGAGGCCGGCCGGAGTGGCCGAGCGGTTCTAGGCGCTACAGTCTGGAGCCGTGCGACCGCTACAGTCGCAGGTTCGAATCCTGCCTCGGGCATGGATGTGTGTGATGTCCTTAGGTTAGTTAGGTTTAAGTAGTCCTAAGTTCTGGGGGACTGATGACCTCAGAAGTTAAGTCCCATAGCGCTCAGAGCCATTTTTTTTAAAAGAAAAAAAGGATTTATGGTCATAATAAACAGTAGCAGAAAATGGTATAAATGGAATAGGATTCGTTATAAATTGGAAGGTAGACCAGAGCGTGCGTCACTGTGAGTAGTTCAGTAATCGGGTTATTCTCATCAGAATCGATAGCAAACCACTATCAAAAACAGTAGTTCTGTTACACGTGCCGAAGCCGCAAGGAGAAGATGAAAAGATAGGGAAATGATATGAGTGTACTGAACGTGTAATTCAATACGTAAAGGTTGATGAAGATCAAATAGTCATCGGGCATTGGAATGAGCTTGCAGGGAAACGAGTACAAGAAAAGGTTACGAGTGAATATCGACTGGTAATGCGAATGAGAGTGGGGAAAGACTGAGTCCAGAAATAAATCTCTCTAATAACAGCGAATACTCTGTTGAAGAATCAGAAGAGGAGAAGGTATACTTGTAAATGCTACGAGATGTGGGAAGATTACAGTTATATTACACTGGCGCCAGGAAGACTTTCGGAAATCAGATGTTGGGGTATAAGGCGTAGCGAAGAGCAGAGAGAGATTCAGACCACAATTTAGTCATATTGAACAGTATGCTGAAATTTAGGAGATTAGTCAGGGAGAACCAGTGCCCAAAGAAGTGGGATACGGAAGTACTAAGAAATGTAGAGACACACTTGGAGTTCTTTGAGGCTATAGATATTGTGATAATGAATAAAATGTTCAAATGTGTGTGAAATCTTATGGGACTTAACTGCTAAAGTCATCAGTCCCTAAGCTTACACACTATTTAACCTAAATTATCCTAAGGACAAACACACACCCCCATGCCCGAGGGAGGACTCGAACCTCCGCCGGGACCAGCCGCACAGTCCGTGACTGCCGCGTCCTAGACCGCTCGGCTAATCCCGCGAGGCGATAATGTATAGCTCTGTAGGCTGTCCAGTGAACAGGTATGTAGATATCTAGAACGGACAATCACATAAACGAAAAAGAAAAACGTAGGTACATGGAACGTAACTGAGGAGAAACCATGGGCAACAGAAGAAATTCTTCAGTTGATCGACGAAAGAAGGAAGTACAAAAATGTCCAGGCAAATTTTGGAATACAGAAATATATGTCACTTAGAAATGATATAAAGAGGAAGAGCAGGGAAGTTAAGGTGAAATGGCTGCATGTAATGTGTGAAGAACTCTATAAAGAAATGATTGTCGGAAGGACTGACTCAGCATACAGATAAGTCAAAACAACTTATAGTGAAACTAAAAGCAAGGACGAGAACTTTGAGAGTGTAACAGGAATTCCTTTATTAAATGCTAAGGACTCCCCGTTTCTGGATCCGTGCACGATTATGCGGATTTTAGGCCAAGTTAATCTTCTGGTTAAGGACAACTGTTCCAGTCAGCAATACCAGGTCCACCTTAATCAAATTAAGTTTGGTTAGGCAGCTGTTTGGGTCGCCTAACCATTCCCCGGGGTTTCTCCTTGAGAGCGGGAGGTTGAGCCATGCTGCGGCTCACGTTGATGCTGTTTGTAGGTTTCTGCCCTCTGTTGGAGGCCAGACCATATCATTTAGTTGGCATGGTTGCTTTTGTTTTTCTTCTTCTCGTCTTGACTGGCGCCACTCGTTTCGCAAGTGTTGCCTGTCCGCTAGTGGCAGCAGCGGCGGTTATCGATATGTAGTAACTGTTGCCCTATCTTTGAGGCGAGGTCGTTGTTTTCTCATGTCGTGTGAATGTGGAGTTCGGTTGGGGACTCAGGAGGAGCCAGGTCCGCGCAGTGCCAGAACACGCCGGGACCGCTGGCGGCACGCATGGACTGCCGGACGGAAGGGCTGTGGTCACGAGGGTGCACGACCTCGTCGTGAACCGGATCCAGCAAGCTTTAAGATGAGTGCATTTCAATCCCAATAGAGAAACCTCCACCACTGTGATATCTCGCGATTCTCCAGTGACTTGGCTTCGTGTTGCTGCTCGTAGTGTCGCCGGGGCGAAAAGCAGCGAGTGGAGTGCTTGGGGAAGGAGATCTCATTAGCTTTCCTCGACTTCTTATTGTTATTTCCTACGTTCAACTTGCTACAATTTGTGAAGTTCAATCAGCGGTAATTTTTCTTGCCTGGTGGCCACTAATGCCCCAGTTAGCTGCCCTGGATATTAGTGTATGTAACGGCAGTGTACGTTTCCTCGCCGTGCCGCTGCTGTCCGGTAAGGCATGTAGTTATGACAGCTTTCTTGATTGTAGGCCGCTGGGTGATTCTTCTACTCTGGTGGTAGTGATTTCTTTCTCATTCTGGGCGCTCTAAGCACAGTATTCTGGGGGCGAAGTGCAGCCCGCCGGTTCCGGCTTTGGCGTGTTGATCCATTCTTGCATTTGGTTTATTCGACGTCAGGTAGCTTCAGCAAGATTATCATTAGTCATTCATTAGACTGCCACTAGTCTGAGCTACCATCTTGTGAAGTCAATGCAACTCTTGGCTGCCTATCTGATCATTCGCGGAAGTGTTTGTTGCCGGACCTTCTCAGACGTCGATTCCTGGAGCACCGTCTGTGACTGGTCCTTGTGTTTTATTATTGTATTATTTATTACCATACTTTGTAATGCCTACATTAAAGGTTATGCATGTCTAGTTAACAGTTCTAGTGGCCTTCTGGAATAAATCTAGCAGTTAAGGGTTGTATTACAAGGTTTATCATCATGTTATTTCAACCGTTTGGTGGTCAGTTGCTTATTTCTTGTAATTAACCTTTGCTTGTACTTGCTGTTTTACAGCAGGTTTCTAAATTTTTTATATAATTGCCGTTCCTGGCGTGTAGGGCTTTCAGCCGTGTTTGTGGTCATTTGCTTTGAAAAAAGTTTGGTGTTTGTATTTTAGCAGTCAGCCATAAAACCTTATTTACTGTCATTCATGGAGTCTGACACCTTCTGCTGTGTTTGTGGCCACTTTCCTTTTAATATTTCAATACCTGTAAGTTGTAAATTGCAGCGAGTTCTTAAACATTCTTAATTTATTGCCGTTCTTGGCGTGTAAGGCCTTCAGCCGTGATCACAATGACTTGTTTTTTTAACGTTATCTGTATCTGTATTTTATGGTGACTGTTAAATTGTAACGAACTGAAGACACTTATTTACACAGTTGCTTATTCCTTCATTAATAGAGTGTGGCTTTTTTTAATTTATTGTTAAGTCTGGAATTACTGTTTTAAAAATAAATGTGTGTAACTCTAAAAAGCAAACCAATAGTAACTGATCACGGCCCCGTCCAAAATCGTAACCGAATCCTGCCTTCCCTTGACTATCACCACTGGTAGCACTGCTTTCGCAAAAATATCATCCCTACAATTCTGATGAGAGTGAGAGCAGATAAGTGCGAGAATTATCACAAAATCAGCTTAACAGCTCATACATCTAAGTTGCTGACAAGACTAATATACAGATGAATGGAAAACAATATTGAGGATATGTTTGATGACGATCAGCTTGGCTTTAGGGACCGTACGGGAACCAAAAAGGTTGTATTGACGTTGCGGTTGATAATGGAAGAAAGGCTGAAGAAAAATGAAGACACGTTCACAGATGTCAAATGATACGAGATGTTAGAAATTCTGATAAAAACAGAGGTAAGCATTGGAGAAAGAAGGATAAATATAAAACAGGTATCAGAACCAACAGGGAAAAATAAGATTTGAAGACCAGGAACAAAGTGCTCGAATGGAGCCTTTCGCTCCTATTGTTCAATCTATAAATTGAAGAAGCAATGACAAAAATGAAACAAAGGCTAAAGCTTGGGATTAAAATTCAAGGTGAGAGGACAGTATAATGACCGACAAAGAAAAATGGGGAACGGTATTTACAACGCAAATATCATTAATTTCGAGCGAACCGCCCTTTAGGTGTAAGATTGTGGCGTCAACATGATTTTCATGAGTTCTATATCGAGGGCTTGGATCGCACGAAGATGTATTCATTTACAGCCTGAACAACAATTCTGTGAATGTAGTGAATAACTGAGTGTTACGACGAAACTATAAATTACTTGTAGCAATTAATTAAAAAAACACATTTTACTGAATAATAACGAAAACTCTATTTTTCTTTACGCCAACGCTTAATCCTGCCACGACAAGGGCAGACGCTGCAACTATAGTGCATGTACAGCCATAAAACCAGTTTGAACTACAACTCTGAAAAACAGGCCAAGCTGAAGACAAACAGGCGAACTCTGCACCTGAAAATACGACGGCTATGCTATACGAAACGTGATAGAAATGAATTTTAAAAATTTAGTAATACTTGAACGTTTATTCATTCTCTGGAAATAGCGAGGATCACGGAGGCGACCGTTTGTGACGTAACACCGGAAATCAGAACTTTCAGGAATCGCGATTCGCTTGTAAGCTTTACCGAGTTTGTTTCTCACTTTTCAAATGTTGATTTTATATGTATGTGAATGCATATTTGCGTTCACTTTTGAAGCAGATGTTTATCCAACACCATCGTTTATCTCAGCTGTCGAGATTTTTAAAACACTTTTAAAATATTTACTAGCGGAGTTATACATAGGTTCAACGTACGCTTTTTCTGTAATTCGCTAAAGTAAATCAGAGCCAAATATCCAGGGTTTTTAGATTTTGAGCACAAGCTGCTTTAAATACATACCTTGTGTCACAGATAAATATTGTAAAAAGTAAAAAGCCGTCTCTTATACGCTTCGTGCTCGAATATTTTACGTCTGCAGTGTCGCCACTATAGTTGCCAGAGGGCGAGTCGATACAATGTGAAAGACACACGATTCACGTTTGGGAGAACAAAATGGTTCAAATGGCTCTGAGCACTATGGGACTTAACATCTATGGCCATCAGTCCCCTAGAACTTAGAACTACTTAAACCTAACTAACCTAAGGACATCACACAACATCCAGTCATCACGAGGCAGAGAAAATCCCTGACCCCGCCGGGAATCGAACCCGGGAACCCGGACGCGGGAAGCGAGTACGCTACCGCATTTGGGAGAACGGCCGTTCAAACACCCAATGTGTTGAATAAACACATATTTGCGGTCAGCGCCTGTTGTAGTAATTACAAAATTCATCATGACTATGTCACCCCTTATCTATAAAAAGAGTAGTGCCTATATCTACTCTAGAGTTTTGATCTTCTCGAAAACGCATACGAAATGTGAAGTGGTTGTTTTCAATTTTGTTCACATGCTCTTCATATCTTTTTCTTCCGTATCACAGTCACTGCATTTAATATTCCTGATTGGTCGTATTTATGACGTTTGTTTCTGTGTTACCTACATTCTTAGTTTATTCTCCGTACAGTAGCTAGTTTTAACATTAGTATTACGAAATGGGTTACTTATTTCTTATTTTTGGCGAAATACTTCCGATATGTGATAGTGTAACGAGTGTTTCTTTCTTTCTTTCTGTCCAATTTCGCTAATGTTATTCCCACATTTTCATTTGTACATTTGACCCTTATTTTCTATCTGTATATTTTATCGACTATACTATGATTTCAGCCGTTATTTGTAGCTACAGTTTTAATTGTATCTAATTCTGTCTTTATGTTTTCTTTAGTTAATGGAACTCGAATTACACTATGTATCATAGCGTGAGAATACGCTGTCCTGTCTTCTAGTCGATGACATAATAAGTTCTTTTTTATACAGTCAATTGCAGCTAATTAACGAAATTTTGTCAGATTTATGGATACTATTATCTTTAGCTATTTTTACATCTAAAAGTTTATGTTCCTTTCTGTTCCATACTCAGTGGTAAATTTCATGCTGTTGGGCATTTTACTGATTGTTGATGAAATAAGTTTTTCATCACTAAATTAGTTTATTTCAGCACTAAGAAAATGAAGGTATCATCAACACAACGTCGATAATAAGTGACTTAATCAGCTTATTGAATTAGGAAATGGTTCGTACAAGACAATTTCCCATGGCCAACCCATCATTCTCGTTGTATGTCTTAGGTAACTTTCAAAATAAATTTTGTAGAGAACACATCCGATAGGCAGATAAAGTCAATTATTATTGACGCTGAGTTGGTGATACCCTCGTTCTCTTTAACGCAAATATGAAGCTAATGAAATTAATCAAAAAATGAATAAAATGCACAACAGCATCAAATTTACATCGAATATGAAACAAAATACGACAAAACATCTTAGATATAAAAATAGATAATGACAGCGATATTCATGAATTTGACATATGTTGCGTAAACCAACAAGTGACTGCATAGTAAACAGCTCGTTATGTCACCCAATAGCACGTAAGTCTGTGTATTTTCACGCTATGACAGATGTTGTGATTAGGAGTTGCGCTTACTAAAGAAAACATGAAGACAGAATTTGATACAATTAAAACTGCAGCCACAAATAATGGGTACAACCCTAATATTGTCGATAAAATAAACAGAAGGAAAATTAGGGACAAATGTGTAAATGAAAATGACGAAATAACATTAGCGAAAACAGAAATAAAGGAAGAAAAAATCATTGCTATAGCAAATATGGGAAATATATTGCAAAAAATAAATAACACATTTCGCAATACTAATATTAAAATAGCTTCTGTACATAGAATGAACTAGGAATGAAGATAACACACAAATAGCCAAACCTTAGCGATATGACAAGTCAGGAATAAACAAAATTAAATGCAGTGACTGTGACACAGAACATATGAACAAAAGTGAAAATAACCTCTCCACATACGGTATGTACCTTCGAGAAAATTACCATTCTACAGTAGATATAAGCACTAACGTTTCTGTTCTTCATAGAGACGAAAAAGGAAGCTACATGAGCATTGTGGAGGAAATAGAAATCTATATACATTTGAGAAAAAAAAATAGATATCCTAAATGAACAAATAGAGCTGGGGTATAAGAAATATATTGAGAATTTTGACAAAATTCATATCGATGACAGATAATTTACAACACAAGACTATCCTAAATCTTACATACGATATAAATCGATTTTCACCGAAGATAAAATTTTTAAAATAAACTGTATCTCCGACACAAAGATCGATAACGAAACGATCATGTACTAATATAGCAACACAAAAGTACATCCTATTTGAAAAAATACAATTTACGATTTTATTCCGTAAGTAAAAAATTATAGATATTTGTTGCAGACAATTTCTTTGCTGCATATGTCCAAGCCAAGATTTTTTCCTCTTTGTGATCACTTCCAATAATCATCTTTCTTCCCCTATTTTCATCATTACTTATTCATTCCTAAGTCTGTTAGTCCGCCTTAATCATCTTTCTCCATTGCCAGGCTTCAAAACTTCCTCAATGTGTTTCTTCTTTCTTTTTAACTGTCCATGATTCGTTGCTGCATAATACAACACTCCAAGCACAACATTCAGCAGATATTTTCGTCAGCTCCACTGAAAATCTTCTAGATATTGGTAATTGCTCCATCTTTTCAAATGATCTCCTTCCCATTGATATACTCCTCTTTATTTCAGCTGTACAGCCACCATTCCATGTTATCAAACTTGGCAGGTACAGACAGGATTTTACTTGTTCTTTTTTTCCGTCTAGGAATAATCTTCAACATGTTCTTTAGCTCTTCTGATCCCACCATCACTGCTTGATCGCTCGCGTATTTTATAGTCTTTATCCTTTCTTCTCCAATTATAATGCTTCTTGCATCCTCTACAGCTTTACCTATCAGTTGTTCTCCGTACTCGTATACGTTAAAAAGCTTCGGTGACAGTGAGCATCCTTCTCTTACACACCTTCCACTGATAATTTCTTCCGTCTCCCCATTCTCTACTCTGTCACTCCTTGCTTTGTGTACATACCTTTATTAACCATCTACACACGACAAAAAAAGTTTTGCATCACCCCGGTTCCCTGAACTCCTGAAGACAAACGTTGACTGTGGATACTGTATCACAGACACAGTCCCTTTGAGTGTTCGGAGATGTCACTAAACCCGGCCAAAGATGTAAACAACCATGCATGAGCAGCGCCTATTAGACGGACGTGGTCCAACACCCGATCAATTCTAGTCATTCCACCAGGAAGGAGGTACACGGCTCGTGTTGTCTGTAGTTCTACCATGCCCAGATGGCCAATACTGCGGTTCGATTGCGTCCGCATTGTTACTTTGTGCAGGAAGGTCTCTCAACAAGAGAAGTGTCCAGGTGTCTCAGAGTGAACCAAAGTGATGTTGTTCGGACGTGGAGGCGATACAGAGATACAGGAACTGTCGATGACATGCCTCGCTCAGGCCGCCCAAGGGCTACTACTGCAGTGGATGACCGCTACCTACGGATTCCGGCTCGGAGGAACCGTAACAGCAACGTCACCATGTTGAATAATGCTTTTCGTACAGCCACAGGACGTCGTGTTATGACTCAAACTGTGCACAATACGCTTCATGATGCGCAACTTCACTCCCGACGTCCATGGTGAGGTCCCTTTTTGCAACCACGACGCCATGCAGCATTGTACACATAGACCCAACAACATGTCGAATGCACCTCTGCTTGGCATCACGTTCTCTTCACCGATTAGTGTCGCATATTCCTTCAACCAGACAATCGTCGGAGACGTTTTTGGAGGCAACCCGGTCAGGCTGAACGCCTTACACACACTTCTAGCGAGTGCAGCACGGTGGAGTTTCGCTGATGTTTTGGGATGGCATTATGTGGGACCGACGTACGCCGCTGGTGGTCATGGAAGGCGCCGAAACGGCTGTACGATACGTGAATGCCATCGTCCGACCGATAGTGCAACAATATCGGCTGAATATTGGCGAGGCATTCGTCTTCATGGACGGCGATTCGCACCCCCATCGTGCACATATTGTGAATGACTTTCTTCAGGATAACGACATCATCCGACTATAGTGGCCAGCATGTTCCTCAGACATGAACCCTACGAACATGCCTGGGATAGACTGAAAAGAGCTGTTTATGGACGACGTTACCCACCAACCACTCTGAGGGATCTACGCCGAATCGTCGTCGAGGAGTGGGACAATCTGGACCAATAGTGCCTTGATGAACTTGTGGATAGTATACCACGACGGATACAGGCAAGCATCAGTGCAAGAGGACCTGCTACTGGGTATTAGAGATAGCGGTGTGTATAGCAATCTGCGCCATCATCTCTGAAAGTCTCACTCTATAGTCGTACAACATGCAATGTGTGGTTTTTCATGAGCAATAAAAAGGGCGGAAATGATATTTATGTTGATCTCTACTCCAATTTTCTGTACAGGTTCGGAACTCTCGGAACCTAGGTGACGCAAAACTTTTTTTGATGTGTGTATCTTTGCAGCTTTCTAAAGTCTTATCACTATTCGACAGCTGACGCTATCGAAAGCTTTTCGCAGTCGATAGAGCAAAAATACACTTTCTCGTATAAACAGCATAAAAATGATACTTTTATATTGGTGACTAAACGTTCAAACCTACTGCAGCTATTTTACATTTCTCATTAGTCGTCAGAATAAAACAGAACAATAATAAAAACAGTAATATTGTAATTGTAGCGCCGGCCGGGGTGGCCGAGCGGCTCTAGGCGCAACAGGATGGAACCGTGCGACCGCTACGGTCGCAGGTTCGAATCCTGTCTCGGGCATGGATGTGTGTGATGTCCTTAGGTTAGTTAGGTTTAAGTAGTTCTAAGTTCTAGGGGACTGATGACCAAAGCTGTTAAGTCCCATAGTGTTCAGAGCCATTTGAACCATTTTGTAACTATAGAGTACCGTATGGAACGAGTTCACTGTGGCATGGACTTCGGTTCTACTGTGATTTTTTTGTCGGTGTGTGCAAAAATAAGCTTCAGTTAATCTTTTTAGCAATGAATTCAGGTGTTGTTTATGAGTCACAACATCAGCGGCGCTTTTTTTTAACGTGTGCTTATGCGTACTTGGTGAAACCAGAGGGATGCGGGTTCCTCTTTTCCTGCAGTGGCAGCTTCCAGGATTGGGTGACGTTGTTCCTCTTGTGCAAAGTTGGGGAATATGACAGGTGCACAACGCAGCACCGGCACAGTATGCTGCCGCTGGAAGACGGTATCTCAAATGCATAGGTAGACCAGGGCTTGTAGCTTAACCTCCAACATTAGTTGATCTCAATCCTCCTGATTGTATCTGGGATCTCAAAAATGAAACATACAGTACTTCAGTTGATTCTGTTGGAGCAGTGCATTATACAGTCTCGTCCAGCTCTATGAAGGCACTGAAGGGTTGGAAAGAATTCGCGACGCACGTCTAAAGTAGTAGTGTGTTTCTTGCTAAGGTAGGCCGGGGGTGAAAGTTGAGCCCAAAGACCGGGAGATCATCGAAAAGTTTAACTTTCAAATGCATTTTTATTTATTTGGACAATACTTCATATTGAAGTCAGTGAGTTTCCGCAATCACACAGTCACAGTTACCTCGCTCATGAACGTATGTTTAGTGGAATATTTTCCTTCTGTGATCGTATATTTTCATCATGTCCGTTTTTGCCACTGTCTAGCTACTAGCCGCAGCTACAGTCAAGTACCGAGTCTACGACATTCGCAACTGTCTCGGACAGCTGCAGTCGTTGACATGCCAACGCTGCAGGAGCATGGCGAATCCACGCTGCCGGACTGCAGCGTGTCAACAGCCTGGGACACTGACCAATCTTCAGGAATATGAAGACGGCATATGTTCTTTCTGACATGTACGAAAGAACAGATACCATCGGTGACCATGCAGCTCTCTTAGAATGAAATGATAATTAAATCAAGACCTTAAGCTGTCGACAGATGTTGATACACATCAACGGGGACAGTTGAAAATGTGTGCCCCGACCGAGACTCGAACCCGGGATCTCCTGCTTACATGGCAGACGCCCTAACCATCTGAGCCACCGAGCGTACAGAGGACCCTACGACTGCAGGGATTTATCCCTTGCAGGCTCCCCGTGAGACGCACATTCCCCACAAACTTCATTCGTAGTGCCCCTGCCCATTACACTCATTACTCGCGACGGACAATCTTACCGAGTCCCGTAAGAGTTCGGACAATGAGTGTGCATCCAGCACAGAAGAAGAAGGTCAATAGCCGGTTAGCCTTAACTAAATGAAGACGGTATCTGTTCTTTCGGTCAACCAAAAGAACAGATACCATCTTCATTTTGATTGTATGCCGCGAGTAATGAGTGTATTGGGCAGGGGCACTACGAATGTAGCTTGTGGACATTAAGTTGGGATGGATAGAGCATCTGCCATGTAAGCAGGAGATCCCTGGTTAGAGTCCCAGTCGGGGCACACATTTTCAACTGTCCCCGTTAATGTATATCAACGCCTGTCGACAGCTTAGGGTCTTGATTTAATTATCATTTCAATCTTCAGGAAGTTCCTGCAGCTCAGTGCACTATTACATGACAACCACCGAGCTTCGGACACTTGCACCCGTTCGAGACCGTTCCGCATCACACAGAAATGTGGCTTCTTTCACACAGTCATCACCAGACAGCAATTCTTAGAATGTTCCAGGACAGACTGTCGGCACAGCTGATCATGGATTAACTCTCACTGAGTGTCGGACACAGCCTTGGAATATACACCGATTACTACGACGCATAGCAGTTTACTGTACGGGCATCCACAGTCAATCATCTGCATATTGAATAAAAACCCATACATCTACTGTGGATTATTTATTAAAGGCACGACCGGTTGCGTAATTATATCTTCAGGTGCAAGCTGAATAAAAAGAAGAAAAAGGCGGTAACAACGCAAAGACCATATCTCAATGGTAAAGTGTCCACAGGAGTGACTAGTTACATTATAGTGGTCAAGGCACTCTTTTCGCCCGATCCAAACGCTTTCCGTAAAATTTGGGAAATTTCGCAAATAGCGATAGTCATGTGGCAATGAAATTGGAACCTATGAACACATGGGATGAGAGAAAAGATTTTTAAAATAATCATGCATGAGCAGCGCCTATTAGACAGAGGGGGTCCAACAGCCGATCAGTTCCAGTCATTCCACCAGGAGGAGGTACACGGCTCGTGTTGTCTGTAGTTCAACCATGCTTAGACGGTCAATACCGCGGTTCGATCGCGTCCGCATTGTTACTATGTGCAGGAAGGGCTCTTAACAAGGGAAATGTCCATGCGTCTCGGAGTGAACCAAAGCGATGTTGTTCGGACATTGAGGGGATACAGAGAGACAGGAACTGTCGATGACATGACTTTTTTAAAATAAAGTACCAGTAACGTGGGGGTGATGGTGGAGGAGGGGGGATGCGTGAAGAAGAGGTGGGGGGGGGGGGGGGCGGGGTAGACGATGTACAGAGTAAACTGTACATCAGCTGAAGCCGTGAAGCTGCGTCGTGACGGAAAGCTGCGACTGCCATACATGAACCGATGGGATATCAAAACATAGGCCACGAGGGATCAGTATAAAAGACGTATTTCAGTACCTATTAAAGCCAGTGCCCTCAGATTACGTAGCGTTTTGAAGACACACAGGCCTGGGTTTCCGATCCGCCCGCTTCTTGATGCAAAAAGTGGACCTAGTTACCTTCATGAAACATTTTCAGCCGAGCATTAAGGTAAAAATTTCAAACTTCCGGTTCATCTTACTATCTCTAATGGAGCGGAATTAATCAGGTAACTTTCTGGTCTAGATTCCCCCCCCCTCCCCCACCGGTTACATCTATAGTCTCATAAGATGTCAAAAACATCTATTCCAATATCCCTGTGGGTCCGGTTAACAATATTATTAGGGGCAATCTCAAGCACTGCAGTGGCACGCCCATACAGGAGGCGGAGAATATCTTCCAGCTCTTGGATTTAACTTCAAACTTCAACTATTACAAAATGGTTGAAATGTCTCTAAGCGCTATGCGACTTAACATCAGAGGTCATCAGTCCCCTAGACTTAGAACTACTTAAACCTAACCAACCTAAGGACATCCCACACATCCACGCCCGAGGGAGGATTCGAAACTGCGACCGTAGCAGCAGCGCGGTTCCGGACTGAAGCACCTATAGCCGCTCGGCCACAGCGGCCGACTCAACTATTACAATCGGCGATGACGTCTACGTTCGGAACCACGCCCTGACTATGGGTCCCCCTTTGTCGTCTTGTTTTGTATACTTTGCCTTTTTATCCCTCTCCCACTTCCCTCTCTTTCTGGCGCGTCTTATAACCTTTTATTTCGTCCCATTTGTTAGTAGGTTCCAGTTTCATTGCCGTGTTTTAATCTATGATTATCGCTTTTTGCGAAATTTCCCAAATTTTAAAGAAAGGGTTGGGATCGCACTATAAAAGTGGCTTGTGCACTATAATGTAAGCATTCACGCTTGATAACATCTAACTGAGATAATATGTTCGCGTAATATTGTTACGGCCTCTTTCTTCTTTTTACTGTCCGCAGCTCGCTGTCTAGAGGCTAGCGTTGCTGCCACTGGCTCACGTGGTCCCAGGTTCGATTCCCAACCGGATCGGGGATTTTCTCCGCCCAGGAACTGGGTGTTTGTGTCGTCCACATCATGTCATCATCATCATCATTCGAGACATGGCGAGACTGGAAATGCAAATATTCGGAACTTGCACGGACGCTGATGACCACGATGTTGAGCGCCCCACAAACCGACTCATCCTCTTCTTTTTATTCAGATTGGCACCTGATGATGTAATTTAAATTACGAAAACGGCTGTGCCTTTAATATATTATTTACAACAGCGCCAGTGGCTTTTATTCGACAAACTGACACAGTCGCCGGGCCACGAGCCACCATTCGCTGCGTGATCGCTCAGGTCCCCCTGTGGCCAACACTCTGCCGCCGTCTCCAAAGGTCCACCCGCCAACTCACCTGCCGCCTTGTCTTGGGTCTCAGGCATTGAAGGACGACCGCCCAGCCCTGCGCCGCTGGGGAATCCCCACGCAGCAGTGCAGCCAACAGTGCAGTGTCCCTCCCCTGGGCGGCACTGCCCGCTGTCGCGCCACTAGGCCACCGCCATCTACAATGGCCTGCCTCTGGCCACCTGCTGCGAGTTGAAGTCTGTGACTGTCACAGCCGACTCAGCAGTCCGCATGCCAGCAACGCTGAGCTGAAGCACGGCGGGTCCCCAGTTGTGTGTGTACGCCGGCGGCTATTTGATACACCTTTCTTGCCTGCCGCACCGAAAGGAAATATTACGAGACCACATCAACCCGCACCAGAGGCGAGGGTGCACTCAAATAATTCTCAGAGTCTGAGACAGTAATAACGAATTATCCTGACCGTTTGTTTCTCTGCAGCCTGCTGCAACGCTCTCCTTACTCCCTCGCCATAATGCGAATTCAGGACGGCCCAGATGGGAGTTGAGCGCCTACTGACAAACACCAAGATGCGTCCCACCATCCTGCACCGAGCTTTGCCCAACTCACCCGCTACTCTGTTAATTACAGTAGCAAAAAGTAGTAATTACAGTCGCCACAGCAGACTCCTAGACCATCTTCACTAACGAGAAGGTTACGCCTGTATTCACTTAACATCAGTTTTCTATTCTCGCTGTAAGCAGCAGACGAGGTGCTCCTAGCAGTTGATCATCCACTGGAACGGACCCCTTGCATAAGCGGAGTTCCTGGACCGGTTCTTGAATTAAGTGCTATTAAGCGCTCCGTCCCTGGCGCCGCTATAGCGAGGTAGGCCCAGACACTAGGACGAAATTCCAGCCTTCAGTCGGAGGAGCCGCCAGTAGGCTCTCGGGAGAACCGTCTGAGGCGGCCGATTCGGCAATGTTCCACTGTACACGCACTGACGTAAGCACGAGAAATACCACGGCTGATTGCACGCACAGCGTCAGGGCAGAGCCGTACAAAGGTGATACATCGCCCCAGGCAGTACGTCCAAAGTATCCACGTCCAACCACCCCCCCCCCCTCACCACCACCCTCTGCCCCCCCACACCTATCCAGCTAAACTACCTTCCTGCAATCCCATTTTTGCAGATTTAGCTAATTTTATAACATTGTCTGCAATTTTAGTAAAACATATCAGTATTGAAAAATAATAATATTGATGAAAAGTATTCTTCGCAAATATGCAAAATGTATCATACAAATTATATAAGATTTCTTTTAAAAATTGAAAGTAAATCCAAATCTATATCTTACTGGCTGCTGTACATTGGTTTTGGTACGATGCACAATAAAGAACAGATTTTATTTGCTCCTTATACATTATTAATGCTGCATGAATCATTAATTGGAAATACAATAAAAACGACTATTAATTAAAAGTTGAGAAAGTATCCCTTCCCAGGAATTACGTTTTTACTGTAGTTTTACCTTGTCTTTCCTTTCTCTGAGTAAAGCAAGCTTACTGTCTATACCACTGAAGTTAAATTTAGCAGCTATATAGTCTTCTGTCGACGTTGATAGCTTAATTTCACATCTTGCTTTCAACCACGCACGATCTTATGCCGTTGTTTACCATCTTTGATTTGCAGATATTCCGTCCACAAGGTGCTGTGCTCAATGACGTTGCTATGAAAGTCCTCGAAAACTTTTCGATGTTTGTATAAGCATGCTTCACCCAGCCCTTTCTACAAAAAAAGAAAAATTAAAAATATCTGAATGGGAAGTCGTATCAATGCTGTTCATCAGCTTTTTCACCCGCAACTTCAAACCAACTATTTCGTTGATTAACTCCGCTGCCTTGGGCATGGATGTGTGTGATGTCCTTAGGTCAGTTAGGTTTAAGTAGTTCTAACTCTAGGGGACTGATGACCTCAGATGTTAAGTCCCATAGTGCTTAGAGCCATTTTACTCGACGGGAGGCCCTAGCCACACGGCATTTATACTAGATGTTTGTGTTTTTGGAAGGTTTTCCGCAGTCACAGTTATACCGTCTTCTGAGATTATAATAAAAATCTTATTAAGACCATACGTGTTGCGTTTCATTTTACGTAAAAGATCTTCAGTTGCCCCTGTAACAAATGGATTTTCTTACAATTTTGTTTACTAGGATCATGAAAAATTCTCATTTAATAATGTTTATACTAGGAGGTTAACTTCTTGTATAAACATTAAATTTTGTGATTACTCATGGGTTTTTTTCCTTACTTAATTCTTAGGTTCTTCTACACACATGTAATAGGAACAAAGATTCTCTAGTTACAAAACTGAATAATAAAAGCCGGAAACACATAAAAATAAGAAACCAAACCCACACAAATCCAGGGATTCACGATACCCACCACAAACATACACACCAACAACACCACTACTACGCAACATGGATATAGCACCGACACTCAACAGACAAGCTGGTACATCTCACTTACGGAAATTAACTGACATACAGAATTGGTAACAACCTTATGAAACACGGAATTAAGTAGCTTACCAAAGCAATAATTTAATACAGAATGTTTAAAGACGGAGTATGACACTGACACACATAAAAAATCTGACATTTACCAACTTCCGTGTAGTAGTTGTGATGCTCTATACTTAGAACAGAGCAACATTTGAAATAAGGTATACAGAACATTAAAGGGCATGAAAATATGGCACCAGCAATTTCACATTTGCAGAAAGACTCCGCTAGAAAACCACCGTCCCACCACCTTAGAAACAGACAAAATTGTCAGAATCAGTAACAAGAAACAACTACTATTGATTTGATTAGCAATTTCACTCATTAATTTTAATAAATATTTTTGGAAAAATAAGCCAATGAGGTCGCAATCATACCTTTAAGGCAAATAACCACAATCACGGCTGAAGGCCTTTAACGCGAAAAATGGCAGTTATTTAAAATTTAACAAATACATAAAATACAGACAGCCAATAATTCTGATCACAGGCCAATGTGGTCGCAATCAGAATTTTAAGTCAAGTAACCACAATCACGGTTGAAAGCCTGTAACGCCCAAAATGGCAATTATTAAAAATTTTTACAAACATACAGCAAATAATTTCTGGAAACAAGCCAATGTGGTTTCAATCAGAATTTTAAAGCAAGTAACCACAATCACGGCTGAAGGCCTTCAACGCCAGAATGGCAATAAAAAAATTAAGCAAACATACATAATACACAGACAGCAAATAATTTTTGAAAACAAGCCAATGTCGTCGCAATCAGAACTTTAGGACAAGTAAACACAAGCACGGTTGAAGGCATTTAACGCCCAAAATGGCAATTATTAAAAATTTTACAAATATACTGTCAAACGGCGAATGGAATAGCAAAAGTTTATTTAAAAAAAAAACAACACATCACCAAACAAGTGAGACAAATGATGGTAACTTAATAATACAATAATTAAATAATAACACAATAATAAAACACAGGGGCTAGTGACAGACGGTGCTTCAGGAATCGACCTCTGAATAGGTCACACCAAAAACACTTTCGCGAGCGAAGAGAAAGGCAGCCAAGAGTTAAATTTAGATCACAAGGCGGTAACTTGGACTAGTGGCAGTCTAACGAGCGACTAATGATAATCTTGGTGAGGCTACCTGACGTCCAACAAACCAGTGCTAAGATGTAAAATTACACCAAAGCCGGAGCCGGCAGTCTGGACTCCGCCCGCAGAATACTGTGCTTAGAGCGCCCGGGACAAGAAGGAAATGTAGAAGAATCGCCAACCAACCAACCAACACAACTGTCACCTCGACCAAAGAGTACGTTGAGTAAAAACCGTGGCCCAAAACCACAGTACAATTAAACCACAGTCACAGGAGAATCGCGAGATTTCACACTGGTGTAGGTTTCTGTACGCGAATTGAAAACGCATTCAACTTAAACTTGCAGGATCCGGTTCCGACGAGGTCGTGCACCCTCGTCACCACAGCCCTTCGATGCGGCAGTGCATACACGCCCCCAGCGGTCTCGACGTGTTGTCGCTCTGCGCGGACCTGGCTGCTCCTGCGTCCGCAACCGAACTGCCACTCTCACACCACACGGAAGAAGCACGAGGTCGCCCCAAAGATAGGCAGCAGAACTACATATCGATAAGCGCCGCTGCTGCCACTAGCGGACAGGCTACGCTTACGAAACCGAGTGGTGCCAGCGAAGACAAACAACGCAACCATGCCAACTAAACGAGACGGTCTTGCAGGAATCTACACACGGCACCAACGCGAAACGCAGCACGGCTCAATGTACCATAAACAGGCAGAATACGGCGCTGCAGTCGACAACGCCTGTATAAGACAACAAGTGTCTGGCGCAGTTGTTAGATCGGTGACTGCTGCTACAAAGGCAGGGTACGAAGATTTAAGAGAATTTCAACGTGGTGTTACAGTTGGCGAACGAGCGATGGGACGCAGCATCTCAGAGGTAGCGATGAAGTGGAGATTTCCCGTACTATCATTTCAAAAGTGTACCATGAACATCAGGAATCTGATAAAACATCAAATCTTTGACATCGCCGGGACCGGAAAAAGATCCTGCAATAACTGGAGCACCAACGACTGAAGAGAATCATTGAACATGACAGAGGCGCAACCCTTCCGCAAATTGCAGCAGATTTCATTGCTGGGCCATCAACAAGTGTCAGCGTGCGAACAATTCAACGAAACATCATCGATATGGCTTTCGGAAACAAAGGTCCACACGTGTACTCTTTATGACTGCACGACACAAAGCTTTACGCCTCGCCAGGAAACATGTTGCCTGGACGGACGAGTCTCGTTTCAAATTGCATCGAGAGGACCCTGCATGTCAGCCGGAGACTGCTCAAGCTGCTGGAGGCTATTTAACGGTGTGGGGCGTGTGCAGTTGGAGTGTATGGGACCGCTGATACGTCTAGATACGACTCTGACAGGTGACACGTACGTAAGCATCTTGTCTGATCGCCTGCATCCATTCATGTCCATTGTGTATTCCGACGGACTTCGGCAATTCCAGCAGGACAATTCGACACCCCACACGTCCAAAACTGCTACATAGTGGCTCCAGGAACACCCTTCTGAGTTTAAACACTTCCGCTGGCCACCAGACTCCCCAGACATAAACATTATTGAGCATATATGGGATACCTTGCAACGTTCTCCATCCTGTCGTACTCTTACGGATTTATGGACGTCTCTGCAGGATTCATGGTGTCATTTCGCTTCAAAACTACTTCAGACATTAGTCGAGTCCAAGCCACGTGGTGTTCCGGCACTTCTGCGTGCTCAGTGGGGCCGTACACGGTATTAGGTAGGTGAACCTTATTTTTTTCTTTTTTTTCTTTCTTTTTTTGTGCTCTTCAACGTAGAAAATAAATAGTGTGGGATATTAACATTGTTAATAGCAGGTGTTAATATTGAAAATTGTTCCCGCTGATCTAAACGAAAAATATCTTTTAACAGAGGCATTGGCGGAGTAAGATTTCACATTGTTCTGCCTGGAATAACTGAAGGTCTATTCAGTTATAATTTTTCTGAAAAGAAAAGAAAAAAACTCTACAACGCAGAAACTGCCGTGCTTCCTATCTTTCCCAGATGATTTTTCATCTGCGCTCGGGGCGAGGGAGGGGGGGGGGGGAGGGAGCTAAAAATTCATTCTTCGTAAAGAAAAAGGAAGACTCGTTTGAATTCTTTGCAGATGCTTATCAGTGACAGGGGAACACGGTACTTAAGTACTTCTCACGATTACATGTAAACAGCGTCTCGTACTCAGTATGAGAGACCAGAGATGATGAAGTTCCTTCGGGTAGATATGTGTACTCCGCAAGCAAGGGCAGGATGAAGACCGGGGTCAAGTAAATATTTGAGTCACTCGAACTTGTCGCGTACTTGAGGCGATCTGAAGGACGGGTGCAGTCAATAAGCCAGCAGCGGTGCGCAAGCGGAGTTAATGAGAAGCGACCTAGTTGACATTGACGCACAGGTTTTCACTGCCTGAGGGAAGCCTGAGGTGTCGCTAGTAGAGAATGAAGACCTGCAAAACTTCCGTTAACTTGCTGACGTTGTCCTATTTTTTTTTAGAGAAACTTTAAGTCGCTCAGCATTAGATGTCAAAGGATTTCGTAATGTTTCGGAAAATTTTTAGAAAAGGTAAGCTAGAGTAACCAACTTTTGCGTTGCATGTACATTATTCTTGATAAGAAATGCCACCTTTTTGTGTAGAAAACATGTCATTATTAATACAGAGATTTGTAGTTTACGTTTTAGCCCCTGCAACATTCCTGGGTGCATCATTCGTCACATGTAAGTCTACAGTTTTGCCAATCTCTAGAACCTTATAACCGTTCATTAATTTCAATAGGTATTCCTCCTCCTTTAGACACAACTATTTTTAAACATTGAAAGTGTATTTTTGGTTAATTAATTTCGTTGATTCTAGCTTAATGTCCAATTTTATTCTCTGTGTTACTGAAAAGGAATAATCGTATTGCATTGAAGGCCGGGAGTCCCCACCTGGGAGAGTTTGGCCGCCGAGTTACGAGTCTTTTCAGTTGACGCCACATTGGGAGACTTGCGTGTTGATGATATTGAGGACAACACTACATCTAGTTCCCGAGCGGAGAAAAATCTGCGACACGGCCGAGAGTCGAACTGGGACCCGTTGCATAGCAGTCAAACGCGCTCACCACCCAGCTAGTGGGGGGGGGGGGGCAGACTCCGAATGTTACTTACCTTTGGTCATTAGAGATGTGGTTTAAAGTTTTTAAGAGTGACACATCTTACACGATGTCTTTGTAGTTTATTACCATATATCAGTATCATTTTTAATATGATTTGGTACTTTTTTGTGTGTGTTCTTCTTCAGAAATGTGTGTAAGACGTACTACATTCGATTGTTACCAGCGGCCTTCCCTAATAACATCATCATCGTCGTGGTGCGACATTTTCCAGAACAACCACTACGATGTTTCCTCTGTCATACTTGGTACAGAATCTGATTTTCTCTGTGGAAGTGTCATTTCTGAACTTCGTCAGCACTTTTGCGTTAGATTTGCCATAAAATGAGGATTACATTTCACCTTATCTCCGATTGCTACAAGATATCTACATCTACATCTACATCATTACTCGGCAATTCACATTTAAGTGCTTGGCAGAGGGTTCATCGAACCACAATCATACTATCTCTCTCACCATTCCACTCCCGAACAGCGCGCGGGAAAAACGAACACCTAAACCTTTCTGTTCGAGACCTGATTTCTCTTCTTTTATTTTGATGATCATTCCTACCTATGTAGGTTGGGCTCAACAAAGTATTTTCGCATTCGGAAGAGAAAGTTGGTGACTGAAATTTCGTAAATAGATCTCGCCGCGACGAAAAACGTCTTTGCTTTAATGACTTCCATCCCAACTCGCGTATCATATCTGCCACACTCTCTCCCCTATTACGTGATAATACAAAACGAGCTGCCCTTTTTTGCACCCTTTCGATGTCCTCCGTCAATCCCACCTGGTAAGGATCACACACCGCGTAGCAATATGCTAACAGACTACGAACGAGTGTAGTGTAAGCTGTCTCTTTAGTGGACTTGTTGCATCTTCTAAGTGTCCTGCCAATGAAATGCAATCTTTGACTCGCCTTCCCCACAATTTTATCTATGTGGTCTTTCCAACTGAAGTTGTTCGTAATTTTAACACCCAGGTACTAAGTTGAATTGACAGCCTTGAGAATTGTACTATTTACCGAGTAATCGAATTCCAACGGATTTCTTTTGGAACTCATGTGGATCATCTCACACTTTTCGTTGTTTAGCGTCAACTGCCACCTGCCACACCATACAGCACTCTTTTCTAAATCGCTTTGCAACTGATACTTGTCTTCGGATGACCTTACTAGACGGTACATTACAGCATTATCTGCGAACAACCTAAGAGAACTGCTCAGATTGTCACCCAGGTCATTTATATAGATCAGGAACAGCAGAGGTCCCAGGACGCTTCCCTGGGGAACACCAAATACCACTTCAGTTTTACTCGATGATTTGCCGTCTATTACTAGGAACTGTGACCTTCTTGGCAGGAAATCACGAATCCAGTCGCACAACTGAGACGATGCCCCATAGGCTCGCAGCTTGATTAGAAGTCGCCTGTGAGGAACAGTGTCAAAAGCTTTCCGGAAATCTAGAAATACGGAATCAACTTGACATCCCCTGTCGATAGCGGCCATTACTTTGTGCGTTGCACAAGAACGATGTTTTCTGAAACCATGCTGATTGCGTATCAATAGATCGTTCCCTTCGAGGTGATTCATAATGTCTGAATACAGTACATGCTCCAAAACCCTACTGCAAACCAATGTCAATGATATAGGTCGGTAGTTCGATGGATTACTCCTACTACCCTTCTTAAACACTGGTGCGACCTGCGCAATTTTGCAATCTGTAGGTACAGATCTTTCGGTGAGCGAGCGGTTGTATATGATTGCTAAGTAGGGAGCTATTGTATCAGCGGAATCTGAAAGGAACCTAATCGGTATACAATCTGGGCCTGAAGACTTGCCCGTATCAAGCGATTTGAGTTGCTTCGCAACCCCTAAGGTATCTACTTCTAAGAAACTCATGCTATCAGCTGTTCGCGTTTCAAATTCTGAAACATTCCATTCGTCTTCCCTGGTGAAGGAATTTCGGAAAACTGCGTTCAATAACTCCGCTTTAGCGGCACAGTCGTCGGTAACAGTACCATCAGCACTGCGCAACGGAGGTATTGATTGCGTCTTGCCGCTTGTGTACTTTACATACGACCAGAATTTCTTCGGATTTTCTACCAAATTTCGAGACAATGTTTCGTTGTGGAACCTATTAAAGGCATCTCGCATTGAAGTCCGTGCCAAATTTCGCGCGTCTGTAAATTTTAGCCAATCTTCGGGATTTCGCGTTCTTCTGAACTTCGCATGCTTTTTCCGTTGCCTCTGCAACAGCGTTCGGACCTGTTTTGTGTACCATGGGGGATCAGTTCCATCTCTTACCAGTTTATGAGGTATGAATCTCTCAATTGCTGTTGCTACTATATCTTTGAATCTGAGCCACATCTCGTCTACATTTGCATAGTCAGTTCGGAAGGAATGGAGATTGTCTCTTAGGAAGGCTTCTAGTGACACTTTATCCGCTTTTTTAAATAAAATTATTTTGCGTTTGCTTCTGGTGGATTTGGAAGAAACGGTATTGAGTCTAGCTACAACGACCTTATGATCACTAATCCCTGTATCAGTCATGATGCTCTCTATTAGCTCTGGATTGTTTGTGGCTAAGAGGTCAAGTGTGTTTTCGCAACCATTTACAATTCGCGTGGGTTCGTGGACTAACTGCTCGAAATAATTTTCGGAGAAAGCATTTTGGACAATCTCGGAAGATGTTTTCTGCCTAACACCGGTTTTGAACAAGTATTTTTGCCAACATGTCGAGGGAAGGTTGAAGTCCCCAACAACTATAACCGTATGAGTGGGGTATTTATTTGTTACGAGACTCAAATTTTCTCTGAACTGTTCAGCAACTATATCATCGGAGTCTGGGGGTCGGTAGAACTTAGTTCTGCCGTTAAGCATAACCTCCACCCATACCAATTCGCACGGAGTATCTACTTCGACTTCACTACAAGATAAACCATTACTGACAGACACAAACACTCCACCACCAATTCTGCCTAATCTATCTTTCCTGAACACCGTCTGAGACTTCGTAAAAATTTCTTCAGAACGTATTTCAGGCTTTAGCCAGCTTTCTGTACCTATAACGATTTCAGCCTCTGTGCTTTCTATTAGCGCTTGAAGCTCAGGGACTTTCCCAGCACAACTACAACAATTTACATCTACAATTCCGACTGTTCCTTGATCTAAGCACGTCCTGTATTTGCCATGCACCCTTTGAGAGTGCAGCCCACCCGAACATCCACATAACTAGTTCACATGCTGGACTTGTGCCGACGAGGGACATCATGTTATGGATAGTCAACGTCAGTCAGTTGTCTACTACAGAAAGTAAAGTGGCTTGTCTGGAAGGTTGCAGACTTCTACTCTCTATGCTGTCTGTGAGGAGAATTGGGGGACTGCCCTCCGTTATCTGTCACCAAACTGAAATATGCTTGTGTCATTATCACATGGGCCCGTGGTGTGAAGGGATAAGGCCCACAGAATGAGACTTAAAAGTGGAGAGACACACTTTGACTGGCTTATATATTGAGACCTGTTCGACTTGACACGCCCTAGCAGCGACTATGCAGCGCTGACGCAGCCTTCAGCTCCATGTGAGTACTTCATCCTAACAGTCCGCAGAGTCGGCGCTACTGTGAGACAATGTACCCTAGAGAGGCCTGAGCAGCTGTATGAAACAGCATCACTGCTAAAAGCGGGAAAAGCATTCCGAGGTATTCCAGTTACGAGATGTTCGGTGATTCGAGAAGTGACAGAAGAAACAGTAGCCGCAGTTCGGAGAAAAATACTTATCTTGTGTGGAAATGTGATTAAATAGTACCCAGTTGCGTGTTTCCTTAACGAGACATTGGTCTATAGCACTTCCTCGATGTAGACGTTATTGTTCAGGGCAGCTCCATTGAGGATCACTGTCGCTGCTCAGCTGTATCCATCTATACCCAACTCCACATGTAAGGTAGCAGATTTTGCACCTTACATGATGCTAAATCAGTACTAATACACCGAATGCACAGAGATGGCCATTTAACAAAACGCGATAATTGTCCCACCGGTAGTAGAGAATGGACACAGAAAAGGAAGCTGTGTGTGTCATGTCAAACTAACGAGACGGCCGCAGAGGCTGGAACACGGCCGGAACCCCAAAGGAAGTTGTTTTATGTCATGTCAAACTAACGAGATGACCGCAGAGGCTGGAACACGGCCGGAACCCCAAAGGAAGTAGTTTTATGTCATGTCAAACTAACGAGATGACAGCAGAGGCTGGAACACGGCCGGAACCCCAAAGGAAGTTGTTTTATGTCATGTCAAACTAACGAGACGACCGCAGAGGCTGGAACACGGCCGGAACCCCAAAGGAAGTTGTTTTGTGTCATGTCAAACTAACGAGATGACCGCAGAGGCTGGAACACGGCCGGAACCCCAAAGGAAGTTGTTTTATGTCATGTCAAACTAACGAGATGACCGCAGAGGCTGGAACACGGCCGGAACCCCAAAGGAAGTTGTTTTATGTCATGTCAAACTAACGAGATGACCGCAGAGGCTGGAACACGGCCGGAACCTCAAAGGAAGTTGTTTTATGTCATGTCAAACTAACGAGATGACCGCAGAGGTTGGAACACGGCCAGAACCCCAAAGGAAGTTGTTTTATGTCATGTCAAACTAACTAGATGACCGCAGAGGCTGGAACACGGCTGGAACCCCAAAGGAAGTTGTTTTATGTCATGTCAAACTAACGAGATGACTGCAGAGGTTGGAACACGGCCAGAACCCCAAAGGAAGTTGTTTTATGTCATGTCAAACTAACGAGATGACCGCAGAGGCTGGAACACGGCCGGAACCCGAAAGGAAGTAGTTTTATGTCATGTCAAACTAACGAGATGACCGCAGAGGCTGGAACACGGCCGGAACCCCAAAGGAAGTTGTTTTATGTCATGTCAAACTAACGAGACGACCACAGAGGCTGGAACACGGCCGGAACCCCAAAGGAATTTGTTTTATGTCATGTCAAACTAACGAGATGACCGCAGAGGCTGGAACACGGCCGGAACCCGAAAGGAAGTAGTTTTATGTCATGTCAAACTAACGAGATGACCGCAGAGGCTGGAACACGGCCGGAACCCCAAAGGAATTTGTTTTATGTCATGTCAAACTATCGAGATGACCGCAGAGGCTGGAACCTTGCCGGAACCCCAAAGGAAGTTGTTTTATGTCATGTCAAACTAACGAGATGACCGCAGAGGCTGGAACACGGCCAGAACCCCAAAGGAAGTTGTTTTATGTCATGTCAAACTAACTAGATGACCGCAGAGGCTGGAACACGGCCGGAACCCCAAAGGAAGTTGTTTTATGGCATGTCAAACTAACGAGATGACCGCAGAGGCTGGAACACGGCCGAAACCCCAAAGGAAGTTGTTTTATGGCATGTCAAACTAACGAGATGACCTCAGAGGCTGGAACACGGCCGGAACCCCAAAGGAAGTTGTTTTATGTCATGTCAAACTAACGAGATGACCGCAGAGGTTGGAACACGGCCAGAACCCCAAAGGAAGTTGTTTTATGTCATGTCAAACTAACGAGATGACCGCAGAGGCTGGAACACGGCCGGAACCCCAAAGGAAGTTGTTTTGTGTCATGTCAAACTAACTAGATGACCGCAGAGGCTGGAACACGGCCGGAACCCCAAAGGAAGTTGTTTTGTGTCATGTCAAACTAACTAGATGACCGCAGAGGCTGGAACATGGCCGGAACCCCAAAGGAAGTTGTTTTATGTTATGTCAAACTAACGAGATGACCGCAGAGGCTGGAACACGGCCGGAACCCCAAAGGAAGTTGTTTTATGTCATGTCAAACTAACGAGATGACCACAGAGGCTGGAACACGGCCGGAACCCCGAAGGAAGTTGTTTTATGTCATATCAAACTAACGAGATGACCGCAGAGGCAGGAACACGGCCGGAACCCCAAAGGAAGTTGTTTTATGTTATATCAAACTAACGAGATGACCGCAGAGGCTGGAACACGGCCGGAACCCCAAAGGAAGTTGTTTTATGTCATGTCAAACTAACGAGATGACCACAGAGGCTGGAACACGGCCGGAACCCCGAAGGAAGTTGTTTTATGTCATATCAAACTAACGAGATGACCGCAGAGGCAGGAACACGGCCGGAACCCCAAAGGAAGTTGTTTTATGTTATATCAAACTAACGAGATGTCCGCAGAGGCTGGAACACGGCCGGAACCCCAAAGGAAGTTGTTTTATGTCATGTCAAACTAACGAGATGACCACAGAGGCTGGAACACGGCCGGAACCCCAAAGGAAGTTGTTTTATGTCATGTCAAACTAACGAGATGACCACAGAGGCTGGAACACGGCCGGAACCCCGAAGGAAGTTGTTTTATGTCATATCAAACTAACGAGATGACCGCAGAGGCAGGAACACGGCCGGAACCCCAAAGGAAGTTGTTTTATGTTATATCAAACTAACGAGATGACCGCAGAGGCTGGAACACGGCCGGAACCCCAAAGGAAGTTGTTTTATGTCATATCAAACTAACGAGATGACCGCAGAGGCAGGAACACGGCCGGAACCCCAAAGGAAGTTGTTTTATGTTATATCAAACTAACGAGATGTCCGCAGAGGCTGGAACACGGCCGGAACCCCAAAGGAAGTTGTTTTATGTCATGTCAAACTAACGAGATGACCACAGAGGCTGGAACACGGCCGGAACCCCAAAGGAAGTTGTTTTATGTCATGTCAAACTAACGAGATGACCACAGAGGCTGGAACACGGCCGGAACCCCGAAGGAAGTTGTTTTATGTCATATCAAACTAACGAGATGACCGCAGAGGCAGGAACACGGCCGGAACCCCAAAGGAAGTTGTTTTATGTTATATCAAACTAACGAGATGACCGCAGAGGCTGGAACACGGCCGGAACCCCAAAGGAAGTTGTTTTATGTCATGTCAAACTAACGAGATGACCACAGAGGCTGGAACACGGCCGGAACCCCGAAGGAAGTTGTTTTATGTCATATCAAACTAACGAGATGACCGCAGAGGCAGGAACACGGCCGGAACCCCAAAGGAAGTTGTTTTATGTTATATCAAACTAACGAGATGACCGCAGAGGCAGGAACACGGCCGGAACCCCAAAGGAAGTTGTTTTATGTCATATCAAACTAACGAGATGACCGCAGAGGCAGGAACACGGCCGGAACCCCAAAGGAAGTTGTTTTATGTTATATCAAACTAACGAGATGTCCGCAGAGGCTGGAACACGGCCGGAACCCCAAAGGAAGTTGTTTTATGTCATGTCAAACTAACGAGATGACCACAGAGGCTGGAACACGGCCGGAACCCCAAAGGAAGTTGTTTTATGTCATGTCAAACTAACGAGATGACCACAGAGGCTGGAACACGGCCGGAACCCCGAAGGAAGTTGTTTTATGTCATATCAAACTAACGAGATGACCGCAGAGGCAGGAACACGGCCGGAACCCCAAAGGAAGTTGTTTTATGTTATATCAAACTAACGAGATGACCGCAGAGGCTGGAACACGGCCGGAACCCCAAAGGAAGTTGTTTTATGTCATGTCAAACTAACGAGATGACCACAGAGGCTGGAACACGGCCGGAACCCCGAAGGAAGTTGTTTTATGTCATATCAAACTAACGAGATGACCGCAGAGGCAGGAACACGGCCGGAACCCCAAAGGAAGTTGTTTTATGTTATATCAAACTAACGAGATGACCGCAGAGGCAGGAACACGGCCGGAACCCCAAAGGAAGTTGTTTTATGTCATATCAAACTAACGAGATGACCGCAGAGGCTGGAACACGGCCGGAACCCCAAAGGAATTTGTTTTATGTCATGTCAAACTATCGAGATGACCGCAGAGGCTGGAACCTTGCCGGAACCCCAAAGGAAGTTGTTTTATGTCATGTCAAACTAACGAGATGACCACAGAGGCTGGAACACGGCCGGAACCCCAAAGGAAGTTGTTTTATGTTATATCAAACTAACGAGATGACCGCAGAGGCTGGAACACGGCCGGAACCCCAAAGGAATTTGTTTTATGTCATGTCAAACTATCGAGATGACCGCAGAGGCTGGAACCTTGCCGGAACCCCAAAGGAAGTTGTTTTATGTCATGTCAAACTAACGAGATGACCACAGAGGCTGGAACACGGCCGGAACCCCAAAGGAAGTTGTTTTATGTTATATCAAACTAACGAGATGTCCGCAGAGGCTGGAACACGGCCGGAACCCCAAAGGAAGTTGTTTTATCTCATGTCAAACTAACGAGATGACCACAGAGGCTGGAACACGGCCGGAACCCCAAAGGAAGTTGTTTTATGTCATGTCAAACTAACGAGATGACCACAGAGGCTGGAACACGGCCGGAACCCCGAAGGAAGTTGTTTTATGTCATATCAAACTAACGAGATGACCGCAGAGGCAGGAACACGGCCGGAACCCCAAAGGAAGTTGTTTTATGTTATATCAAACTAACGAGATGACCGCAGAGGCTGGAACACGGCCGGAACCCCAAAGGAAGTTGTTTTATGTCATGTCAAACTAACGAGATGACCACAGAGGCTGGAACACGGCCGGAACCCCGAAGGAAGTTGTTTTATGTCATATCAAACTAACGAGATGACCGCAGAGGCAGGAACACGGCCGGAACCCCAAAGGAAGTTGTTTTATGTTATATCAAACTAACGAGATGACCGCAGAGGCAGGAACACGGCCGGAACCCCAAAGGAAGTTGTTTTATGTCATATCAAACTAACGAGATGACCGCAGAGGCAGGAACACGGCCGGAACCCCAAAGGAAGTTGTTTTATGTTATATCAAACTAACGAGATGTCCGCAGAGGCTGGAACACGGCCGGAACCCCAAAGGAAGTTGTTTTATGTCATGTCAAACTAACGAGATGACCACAGAGGCTGGAACACGGCCGGAACCCCAAAGGAAGTTGTTTTATGTCATGTCAAACTAACGAGATGACCACAGAGGCTGGAACACGGCCGGAACCCCGAAGGAAGTTGTTTTATGTCATATCAAACTAACGAGATGACCGCAGAGGCAGGAACACGGCCGGAACCCCAAAGGAAGTTGTTTTATGTTATATCAAACTAACGAGATGACCGCAGAGGCTGGAACACGGCCGGAACCCCAAAGGAAGTTGTTTTATGTCATGTCAAACTAACGAGATGACCACAGAGGCTGGAACACGGCCGGAACCCCGAAGGAAGTTGTTTTATGTCATATCAAACTAACGAGATGACCGCAGAGGCAGGAACACGGCCGGAACCCCAAAGGAAGTTGTTTTATGTTATATCAAACTAACGAGATGACCGCAGAGGCTGGAACACGGCCGGAACCCCAAAGGAAGTTGTTTTATGTCATGTCAAACTAACGAGATGACCACAGAGGCTGGAACACGGCCGGAACCCCGAAGGAAGTTGTTTTATGTCATATCAAACTAACGAGATGACCGCAGAGGCAGGAACACGGCCGGAACCCCAAAGGAAGTTGTTTTATGTTATATCAAACTAACGAGATGACCGCAGAGGCAGGAACACGGCCGGAACCCCGAAGGAAGTTGTTTTATGTCATATCAAACTAACGAGATGACCGCAGAGGCTGGAACACGGCCGGAACCCCAAAGGAATTTGTTTTATGTCATGTCAAACTATCGAGATGACCGCAGAGGCTGGAACCTTGCCGGAACCCCAAAGGAAGTTGTTTTATGTCATGTCAAACTAACGAGATGACCACAGAGGCTGGAACACGGCCGGAACCCCGAAGGAAGTTGTTTTATGTCATATCAAACTAACGAGATGACCGCAGAGGCAGGAACACGGCCGGAACCCCAAAGGAAGTTGTTTTATGTTATATCAAACTAACGAGATGACCGCAGAGGCTGGAACACGGCCGGAACCCCAAAGGAAGTTGTTTTATGTCATGTCAAACTAACGAGATGACCACAGAGGCTGGAACACGGCCGGAACCCCGAAGGAAGTTGTTTTATGTCATATCAAACTAACGAGATGACCGCAGAGGCAGGAACACGGCCGGAACCCCAAAGGAAGTTGTTTTATGTTATATCAAACTAACGAGATGACCGCAGAGGCAGGAACACGGCCGGAACCCCAAAGGAAGTTGTTTTATGTCATATCAAACTAACGAGATGACCGCAGAGGCAGGAACACGGCCGGAACCCCAAAGGAAGTTGTTTTATGTTATATCAAACTAACGAGATGTCCGCAGAGGCTGGAACACGGCCGGAACCCCAAAGGAAGTTGTTTTATGTCATGTCAAACTAACGAGATGACCACAGAGGCTGGAACACGGCCGGAACCCCAAAGGAAGTTGTTTTATGTCATGTCAAACTAACGAGATGACCACAGAGGCTGGAACACGGCCGGAACCCCGAAGGAAGTTGTTTTATGTCATATCAAACTAACGAGATGACCGCAGAGGCAGGAACACGGCCGGAACCCCAAAGGAAGTTGTTTTATGTTATATCAAACTAACGAGATGACCGCAGAGGCTGGAACACGGCCGGAACCCCAAAGGAAGTTGTTTTATGTCATGTCAAACTAACGAGATGACCACAGAGGCTGGAACACGGCCGGAACCCCGAAGGAAGTTGTTTTATGTCATATCAAACTAACGAGATGACCGCAGAGGCAGGAACACGGCCGGAACCCCAAAGGAAGTTGTTTTATGTTATATCAAACTAACGAGATGACCGCAGAGGCTGGAACACGGCCGGAACCCCAAAGGAAGTTGTTTTATGTCATGTCAAACTAACGAGATGACCACAGAGGCTGGAACACGGCCGGAACCCCGAAGGAAGTTGTTTTATGTCATATCAAACTAACGAGATGACCGCAGAGGCAGGAACACGGCCGGAACCCCAAAGGAAGTTGTTTTATGTCATGTCAAACTAACGAGATGTCCGCAGAGGCTGGAACACGGCCGGAACCCCAAAGGAAGTTGTTTTATGTCATGTCAAACTAACGAGATGACCGCAGAGGTTGGAACACGGCCGGACCCCTTTGTCGGCCACCAAAGACGTTGGGAAGGGCTGGCCCATCACAACAAGAAGTGAAAAGGAGCAATATGGGAAAGAGAGAAAGACGATTTCACGCCCTCAGTGGAAAATTTGTTGAAGACTGTGACGGGATTGGCGCAGAGCGCATAGAGATACATATTAAAAGTTTGGCGGCAACAGTAACCGCAGGAGAATTCTGTGTCGCGGTTGGGTATAAACGCGCACGGATACATGGAAGTCTATGTCGTGATTGGCTACCAACGCGCACGGACCCGTGCGGCGAAGAACGGTCAAGTTTTCAAAAGTCGACAGTGGGGTCGGCACTGGACCGTAACAGTCGCGTTGTCTGGCTGCCCTGCTTGGAGAGCGCGGAGAAAAGAAGGTTGGAGAAGTTACCGGTATTGAGTCCAGTGGTTACTCTCGAAGTCTGAAGAGTGTAGAGCAAACGACTCCACAGAGGTAGCATTATCTGTTCCTCTGAGAAGAGAAACAGATTTGTACTAACTTGTGTTATTCATATGCAGTCTGAAGTGTACCTTTGCTACCGCGCACTTGAGTCGACCAACTACTCTTGGCATATGTGCAAGTAGCTTGAGTATTGACTCGTGACGGACTCTGCAGTTGAACACTTACGTACAGGAATTTACGGACACAAGCTCGCTCACGGGAATGGCGGCATCAAGACGTTGGTTGGGCCGACCGTCGTAATCATCACGGAGAATTACAGTGATATTAGCAATCATCAGCCAAAGTAGGGCACTGTAATTCTAAATGAATTCGTATTCCACTAGATCTCTGACTGGCGTTCTGTGTCCGTTCAGCCAGAACTTCACTAGAGTCACTTGTGGGTTCAGGAGTTAGGAAAAGGGGATACATTGTGCCAATGATAGGCTAGTTAGGTTAGCGAGTGTATTGGATTGTCATGTTAGGCTAGAAATATTGCTCATCCTATTTTCTGAATAAATCTTAATTTGGTATCATAGCTAGCAATCACCACATTTTTGTTTAATAATTAGAGTGTAATGATAATTTCGATGCAAAGAATACTGGGGGCATAACCGCACGTTTAAACAGAGCCTAAACTCAAGGTCGACTAAGACTACCAGTAGATATTTTTCAATATATCGATAATTTTACAATAAAGCCCCCCGTAAGCTGCACACAGAGTGACTCTGGATCAAGCGTTCAGGAGGGTGCAACTCACTGGTATTGAGCCCGAAGTGCACTTGACTGCTTGTGTAGTCCCATCTGAAGTGACAATCACTGAAAGCGAAGATCTCACACACTGTATCTGCGTGAGTTCTTCACTACTGACAAGGGAATAATCCCAACCGACATGTCGAAAAATGCCCTGTAATCTTTTATACAAGAAGAATACACCGAAAGATAGACCCTGTCAAAATTTTAGCTGCCAAGACGCGCTGCAAATATTTTTTTTATATATATATTGAAAACTGGCAAATTCATAGCTCACCAGGAGAATGGAGAAGTGTACAACCCTGCTGGAGCTGTAGTGGACTGAGAATGGGCAGCATGATAGGCGCATACCCATGGTTCATGACGCGTCGGTAAACAATATCGGCGCTATCGTGATTTGTGAAACGAATTTCACTTTTCGTTGAAAGTTTCTGTGAAACAATTGCCCGCAGTTGCTGTGGTGTCACCGCAAGGCACGACACTTGCTAGGTTGTAGGCTTCAAATCGGCCGCGGTCCGTCAGTACACATCGGACCCGCGAGTCGCCACTGTCGACGCTAGCAGACCGGGCGCCGCCACTCGGCTGGTCTCACGAGACAAGCTAGCGCACTGGCCAGTTCTACAGCCGACTTTAATAGGAATGGTTCCCTTGTTATAGCTTCAGAGATCTCATTTGCAGAGACGCTAGTTAGCATAGCCTTCAGCTAAGTTAGTAGCTACGACCTAGCCAGGCGCCACGTACAGTTTATGCATTGATAATTGATCTGTATGTGTGAAGCAATCAGAACTGTAAAGAAGTATTCGCAGTTCAGTCTATAACTGCACTTGTAAATATTATTGTACATAGTCAAGATCGACGTTCACCGCTCATGCTGAATTAAAGCTATGTAATTAATTGTATTCCTGTCTACTAACTTTCTAATCACCTAAGATGTTCCAGATACATCCCGTCAAGTATAGTTCGTCGATCCTCGCGTCAGACTACGTGATCAACGCGTGCAATTAGTGGCCACACCTCGTGATCCGACTAAGAGTCAAATTGCGTGACTCAGCCGGATCACCGTTTTTCCATGAGGCCCATAGTTCCGCCTCATACACAACAGTTGCTGTTAACCGAAATCTGAAATTCATTTATTACCCATAATAATTACCAGTTGTTTTTGCGGCAGCGTAAGTGTTAACAATGAAGATAAAACTGAATTGATGTTAATTGCGATTAACGCTTAATGTTAATCAGAATGCAAACCCGCTTTTGCTTCGTAAAATCAGACAGTGAAGAGTATAAATGGGAAAAACTTACACGAATAATAAATATGTGCAAAATTGAAACAAGCAAGCCTGTGAAAGAAAAACTATACGTAAAATTTCTTTTTCAGGGTGGCCTGAAAGTCCCGTTACCTCCCATAAATAAGCAACATATATATCTAAACTTAAGTAAATAAACAACAGTTCTTTAGAGAAGTTTTCTTGAGATGTGAGCGCTGATAACCTCGCTGTTGTGCGCCCTAAAACTCTAATCATCATCTTGAGATGTGAACGATGTAGAGCTGCTCATGGGAGGTAATGCACCGTTGATATAATTCATATTCCACCCCGAACAACCTAAATGACTTCCGATAAATTATGTTTTTGACTGTGGATAGTATTTTTAGGGAAATTGTCGGACAATATAATTTCCGATATCTCCGTGTCATTCGACGTTTATCAGGAGAACAGTATTCTTAAATTTCAGTTATTTGAGCATTATCAGTTTACGTCAGTAAACTTTCCTAATTGAAGTATGCCCCGATACGCACGACAATAACCGGAGCAAGGGTCAGGACAATTCCTTACTCTACCGCAATTCTGTCTAAATAAAACTAGCAATTACAGTGACGTGCCCGGAAGCATTAATTTCCCTATCGTTAGTTGTGTCTGGTGCAAGAAAAATGTTGTTTTCGTCATTGAAATGACACTTCGCTTTACGTCGCGACTATACAGAATAAACAAGAAATTGTTTCATTGTTACCAAAATATTCATGGCTCAAAAAAATCATAAGAACTGTGCTACAGGAATTGTCATAAAAGTATGTATGTGCAAGAAATATTTCATGTTAGTAAATTAAAGTCATACTTGATGAAAGCGTCTGTAACGTAACATGAAACAGTCTCCTTTGTAAGAATTACATACGCAGCAGCTTAGCTGTCGATACGAAATGCCTCCTTTTCAAAGTATTAATAATAAGTTACTTTTTTGTATGCTTTAGATTTTGTAAATCTTCGTCACTAACTTTGTAACGGCCTCGTCGCTACTGCTGTTGAGGCCGAGATGCCAATGTTGTTAGGGTAGGCCGAGTTTGTGGGTTCGTTAAACGGCTTCTGGTGCAGTACACCACTAAGACAATTTCCCCCTGCCACTATTACACAGCTGCGCCCCAGTGTTAGGTAACAGGATAGGAGAACGAAGGTTGTGCAACACTCTGCTGCAAAAAGTACAGTTCCTTCAGTAAATATAACACATCAACAGAAGTCAGTAGACAGGGTAGAGCACACTAAGTTTTTTGGGTGTACATACAGATGAGAATCTTAGTTGCAAAACTCATATTTTGGATCTTCTAAAGCGGCTAGTTTCAGCAACTTTTGCAATCAGAATAACTGCCAATTTTGAGGATACAGAAATTAGTAAGCTAACATACTTTGCATACTTTCCCTCTCTGATGTCATAGGGAATAATATCTTGGGGTAACTCAACATTTAGACAAAAAGTATTCACTGCTCAAAAGAAAGTGGTTAGAATAATGTGTGGGGTTCATAGTCGCACATCAGTCGCACACCAGTTTAAAAACAACAGTAACATTCATGATTATAATACCAGAAAAAAGAAAGACTTACACTATCCTTTACTCAACCTATCTTTGGCACAGAAAAAATGCTGCTATAGGAATTTTCGACAAATTACCAGATGAAATAAAATGTCTGACAGACAGCAGTAATAGCCTCAAAAATAAACTGGAATCATATCTCCTTGACAACTCCTTCTATACCATAGATGAATTCTTGAATAGGAATAGCCGGCGGGGTGGCCGAGCGGTTCTAGGCGCTTCAGTCTGAAACCACGGGACCGCTACGGTCGCAGGTTCGAATCCTGCCTTGGGCATGGATGTGTGTGACGTCCTTAGATTAGTTAGGTTTAAGTAGTTCCAAGTTCTAGGGGACTGTGACCTCAGAAGTTAAGTCCCACAGTGCTCAGAGCCATTTGAACCATTTTTTGAATAGGAATAAATAAATCTATAAATATAGTATATACTTTTTGTGCCTTTTAAGGGAATGAGGTAAATAATAGAAATATTAATCTTTAACTGTGTATTGTATATATATTAAAAAGTCTTGTTTCATATGTGCATTGCTTCTGCACTTGACACGTTCCACATCATAACGGCCACCGTACCATGCGATTGGTCAATGGAACACGCAACGAACTAACTAACCAAAAAATTAGTAACGAAGTCATACAAATGAATTAAAAATGCTTACTTATCTTTGTGAATTGTCGAATTATTAACACTATATAACACACAAAAAGCCCTCAATAGGTAGGTGCAAATAATCGTAAGTATACTTCACAATACATAGCAAATGCAATTACAATAACTGTCTGTTCAGTTCTAAGAGTTCACTAAACGAGGGATGTTCCCTGCCTGTCAGCCCTGGATGATGATCTATAACTGTGAGACTGCTCTTCTATCTTCCGAGCAGGCTTCTGCCCGTTGTGCTACAGTCTGGAGCCGCGCGACCGCTACGGTCGCAAGTTCAAATCCTGCCTCGGGCATGGATGTGTGTAATGTCCTTAGGTTAGTTAGGTTTAAATAGTTCTAAGTTCTAGGGGACTGATGACCTTAGAAGTTAAGTCCCATAGTGCTCAGAGCCATTTGAACCATTTTTTCTGCCCGTTGTCGTCCGGTCGTTGGCGGACTGTACTCGGCTGGCAGTTGGCCGAGGTGAAGTCGATACCTTGATCTTCAGCGCTATCCGTGGCGCTGCACCGCACCAGCTCGCATGTTTGCGCCTGTGGTGCTTTTGCCCTGGCCGTGTCTTGTTCGGACGACACAGCATTACGTGATTCAATCTCAAGTGTGTCACTCTGGATATTTCCAATGCACGGGGCTGCGCTCTCTTGTCAAGGCTGATCGCGCTCTATGCAAGGAGGGCTACGCAAACCGCTGTTATAACGATTTCTTCGTGCAAAAAAACCGAACAGCTGAAACGTTTTTTAAAAATACTTACAGTGGGCCCTAGTAGCTGAAATTTTGTCAGTTTATTTCTTTCGTTGTATTCTTCATGCATAAAAACTTTCAGCGTTGTTTCCCATATGTCGGACTGGGCCATTCCCTTCTCAGCTGGAGGTGTCTTAGACTTCACTTGAGGGATAATCTTAACAGAGGATTATGTATATGCAATATACAGAAGCTCTGGAAAGCTGTGTGAACAAGCAACGCCGAACCTGTAGTTATGCCAACATTCCAGATATAATTTTATGGATTCCCAGGACAGGCGTATTCAGTGTACGCTGTCAACATTACTGATCTCTGGATTTCCTTAACTTACACATTCCACACGAGCAGCAGTAGAATTATGAAGTGTACGTGGTGTAGAACAGAATACTTCAGTATTCGTCATATTCGATCATTATCAACATTCTAAGTTAATGACACGATCATATGATGCAGAGACTTACTGCAGGCAGTCAGTCATAAATAAATGCCTTGCAGTGTCTAGCGGAGGGCACTTTGTGTGGTATTGTCACTTCCTCCTTCCTGTTCCAGTAACGAATGTTGTGCTGGAACGACGACTGCTAGGAAACCGTAATTTCTCTGATCGCACTAATTATAGCTCTATTTTCTTTTCGTGGGATATACGTAGCAGGAAGAAATATCTCACTTGGCTTTTATAGGAACAAAGGCTCGTACAACTTTAATAGTAAAACACGCCGTGATGCACAGTGCCTCTCTTGTAGGGCCTGTATCTGGAGTTTAATATACATTCCCGTGAAGCTTCCGCGATTACCAAACGAGCCTCCTAGACTGAGGACTAATATACAATTTTCAGTTGGGCGACGGTTTTGTAAGCAGCCTCTTTCCTAAGAATCTCTCCAGAGCATCTTACTGTAACATACTTCATTCCTATGATTAGTTACATGTCGTCCACTTAAACTGTCACGCCCATCAAGTACAGAATCTGATACCGTAACAGTTTCGAATAATTGTTCGGCAGTTGTGTGTTTGAATAACGACGGGTCTTTCAGCCTTTTTATATGTGCTTTATCATGCGACAGTTACGATAAATTATCATTTATACACAAATTTGAATTTTCTGCAAGTTTCGTGTCATTTCTATGGGTACGGTACCAAATTATCCAATACCTCTTCTTGTTATCGACAGGTTCAAAGTTCACAAAAAATAGTAAAGGCCTCATCGTGAAATAGCAATTTTCCTGTCACAGGATAAATTATGTTTGCGTCACCAGTGACATGTTGCAAGACAAAGCACGTAAATATTGGATTAAAAGATGAAAAAAACAGATTATTCGAAAGCAGCCTATTTCATCTTCCCTCCGTTGATATTCAGTTGAGCCCTTCCATCCTGGACGAATGAAGCTCGATGCACTTCTCTTTCTCTGAGCTTTTGGCAACTAGGTCATTGGTGGCCTGTCTCACTAAGTTCTTTGATGCGGAAGACGCCTGAGGTTTTACAGTGATGAGTGGCCGTTGCCCTACCTGACATTTCGTTAGCGAGCGAGACTTTGTTAACCTTCAGAACTCTATGTAAGTAATGGATTTGCTTATAATGAAAATTCTTTTCTACGACAGTGATGTTTCCCTTTTAAAATATGATGCGCATTAGGACCGGCAGCCACAAACTCAAATATCGTGTGGTCCAACCGACATTTGATCCCACAACCTCTATACTACCAGGTCCCACATAACAATAAATACGGCATGAGTGCTACTCTGAATTAAAGAAACTGACATAGCAGATGACAGCTGAAATGCCATGAAGTACTTCATGAAAAGACCCGGAAAAGATAGAAAAGAAGATGGGCATTACTGAAAACCGAAACTGCCACACTTTTACAGAGAATTTTGATCTTTTACTACTTTCGAGAGGTCCCTGGTCTTCTGAAGATCATCTGCGGGTAGGCATCTCGACAGCTACGATAAATAATTCAAACTCCAAAAATGGATAAGACCTCAAGACTGAAAACAAACTTCGCACCTTCAACAGTCTATAATTTTTCCAGATGTCGTGTGGTAGGAGCCACACTCCATAACTAACTCAAGTTGCTTCTCCTTGAAAGTGCTTTTCTTGGAAATGTTTTGTAGAGAACAGCGTGGTGGTAAGTTCCTATGGGACCAAACTGCTGAGGTCATCGGTCCCTAGGTTTACACACTACTTAATCTATCTTAAATTAACTTAAATTGACCCATGCCGGGGGGAGGACTTGAACGTCCTACGGGGGAAGCCGCGCGAACCGTGACAAGACGCGGCGGAGAGAGAACAGCGTGTCGCGTCTCTTGAAAGGGAAAGTGGAGCCCGTAAAAAGTCCCTTCCATCTCGCAGGAAGACCCGGTCTGCGCGATCGATAGCGTAATTGGACGCCACACGAGGCGCTCACACAAACGAACCAGGGCAGCCAACCGCAGACTGTCCCACGTGCTGGTAAGGAGGCCCTCCACAGCATCTCACGGTATCCAAACGCCGCCCATGTAAAGTTGCCATATTTGCCAAGCATAGAAATAAAACTTTATGGCTGATAAGCTCACGGCACTTCAATTCATTAAAAGTAGTTACTAAATAACCATCTGTATACTTCTAATGAGGAAAATGACACGGGAAAGTACATTTTAACAATGTATTTTGGCGTAAACTACCCATACGTATCTTACCACATCGCAATATGGACGACTGTAGAGAATTAACTATACATAGGTTCGCGAAGCTAGAGAAGAAGGCATTAGAACTTGCCTTCAAGACATTCTACATCTACATTTACATGATTACTCTGCAATTCACACTTAAGTGCCTGGCAGAGGGTTCATCGAACAATTTTCATACTTCTTCTCTACCATTCTACCTGTTACCAACTGTTCGTGTAAAATTGTGAGCCATATGTGACTTCTGAAATTTTCCAGGGGTATTTCTCCTTCTTGGGATTCCGTAATCAAAGAATCAGTGAAAATACGTCTTGCCGATAATCTTATAAATCGTGACAACGGCTTTCAGCTGGATAAAAATTGGAATCCTGTTATTAAAATTATACAATCACAGCGGAATCGTCAGCGTCATTCGATACTCAATGACTAGATGATCTTTTATTGTCACCACCGATGGCAGCACGTACAACTCGGCTATGCCGCGCATATCAACACCTGACGCATGCGCTGTAGGATGCCAGTACATTTCGCATGCGCGAGATTCGGCATAAATACCGCGACTGCACCTGGGCTCTTCAGTAGTTGTTTACTCACCTGATGATGGCCGGACGTCTCTGGGCCGAAATATCGTGGCAGAATGTCGACGGGATCAGGCTGCATACCCGGAAATTATTAGAATGTGAGCCATATGTTTGTGACTATTACAGCGCCATCTATCACAAAGCGAAAAAAGTGGTCCAACTTAAACATTGATATTTCTTTACGTACTACACGAATATGTAATAAAAAATGGGGGTCCCTATTTTAGAAAACGCAGTTGATATCCGTTTGACCTACGGCAGCGCCATCTAGCGGGCCAAACATAGCGCCATCTGGTTTCCCCCTTCAAGCTAGACGAGTTTCGTTCTTTGTAGTTTTTTCGTTTGATGCTTATTTCGTGAGATATTTGGCCCGGTCACTATCAATGGACCACCCTATTTAGTAACTTCCCTGGCGAGCACGATATTCGGACTTGTTTCCCATCGAGCACGTGTGGAATATGATGGGACGAGAAGTGAGTCGTGCGACTCATCAACCAAAAACTCTTACAGAACCACACGAAGTAGTCTGGCAGGCGTGGCATCACATATCCCACGACAGTTTCGCCATCTGTACGACCGACCGAATGCCAGAGTCAGCGCCTACATTGACGCCCGTGGAGGCTACACCACATACAAATATGGATGTTTCAGCATGGATCGATGTCATGTACCTCAGTAACGCTTTTGCTATTGGTCTGCAGATGTAATCATTTCATGTACTCCATAAGCACTGTTGTAACAATAAATGTTCAGCGAACTGGAACCTGTGAAAGGTTATTCTAAATTTTTTCCAGCAGTGTAAATTAAAAGAGACTTCCAAACAAAGGCAATAAACACGAAGCAAATAATAGTTTTGCTTTAAAGAGAAGAAATATTTTGTTTTGCTTTTTATGTGATTATCCACTACACAAAACGGATTAACTTTAACTTTTGAGAGTCTGCTTCAAATTTAAAACAAAAGAAAACTACAAGGTTATTAAAATGAGAGACGAAATAAATTAAGGGCAAAAATGACATTCGTTCAAACCTATATGATCTGTAATTGTGGCGAATAGAAAGCTTCATACAGTATCTTCGAACCTGTTGCGATTTCTGTAGTAATTACTGACGTTCTTTGCTTACAGAAAACACACAGAACCCTAGTGGATACGTGAATATCGTAAACGCAAATATTAAAATACGAGAATTAAGCTGCGAAATATGATAGTGTGGCTTCCCAAGTTTGTATTCAATACATCCAGTCCTGGTAAATGACGTTTCTCAACTCAGTATAATATCGACGTTCCACAAACTATGAACAATAATCTTCCGTGTGGTGTAGTACCGCCGCTTTCCCTGCTGTCAGTGCGATTGCTGAAAAGCGTCCAGATTCCCGAACTGTCAATATTTTCCTATATAACACTGTTATATCTCATGCACGACGGTTGTATGATTACGCTATTAACCACTAAGAATATGATCAACAGGTAGGGTTGTGTTAGTAGCACAGAAGACTACTCTACCACAGTAGAAGCTGTGATGTACTTCATATGAATCTCGTAACTGATGACTTCGTTGAGGTGTATAAGCATATTATGACACTATCTCCCCGTTTTCATATAGGCTTGAAGTAGCTGGATGAATCACTTTTTAAAAACTTAATTTAATTCTGGTGTTTAACTAAATGGTGTGTTATTTTATATTGAGAGAAAGAATGAATTTGCCCGGATTGCAGTTGAATGATCTACAGTTTTATTTCATCGATATCGATCTTCAGATACAGCCGCTCACATTAATGAATTACAATAAGCCATTGCATATATGTAATACTATTGCATTACTTTTTGATTGTGAGTTAAAAACTTCCTTATCCTGTGCGGTCGTGAGAGTAGTTAATGCCCTTATATGTAAGTCCAGTCTGTACATAAATTTACAGTTTTATATTCTCATAGGAAGCCAACGGGCTTTTCATGGAAATTAAACGCTGTCGAGCTTGGCTATCATTTGCATGGATCACCATTGTTGGGTGGTGTTGGCAGGCAGGCTGCACTCAGCCATTGTGGGGCAAATCGGATGCCGCTTGCCTGAGAAGCAGCCGTCACCAAAACTGACAACAGACAGGAGAGCTGTGTGCTCAGCACATGCGCCGCCGTATTCGCATCTGGTGATGCCTATGGTCTGAGGATGACACACGGCCGGTCGATACCGTTAGGCCTTCAAAGCCTGTTCGGACGGTGTTTGTTTGTTTTTATAGTCACATGGAAAAATATATGTGCAGAGATAGTGTCCAATTTACATGTGTTGAGTATAATCTGGCAGCGTTGGCCACTAGTTTCTACGTTAAGTTAACGAACGTTTACAATGAGTGTGCGTGTGTGAGCGCCACGTTTCAATGTCGTCGCGCATTTTGGAACCAGAATCAAAGTCAAAATCTTATAATTAAAAAGGGTAGCATCTTTTATTTTAAGGCACAGAAATGCATAAGTCGTACCACTGCAGTGTACAGATTACCATGGTGGAGTCTGGTCATTAAAGTGTTGTGAGATTCCATCAATAGCGCCACGTTATACGTTGTGGTTGCGGTTTACAACATCTTCATGTCACATAGGGACACCTTATATGAGGGATGTTCAGTCCATGACAGGTGAGATTAGATAATAGTGTATGCTACATGAACTAGATGGTCGTAAATAAAATTATGCACGTTGTTCACTTGTAAGATATACATGGTGAATAACTTTTACTGAAATCAACCAAGTAATTGACTCAATTCTGTCAACAATGGAATTTTTACATAATGTTGTACTGATTTATTTTTTTAATTTCCGACCCGTTGTTTGCTATAAAAAATAATACAAAATGAAAAATATTAAAATTTTTGTTTTTACAGAAAAATTATTGTTTGAAGCTTTTTTATTCGTATCTTTTTATTTGGAAACCTTTTTTGCTTTCCAAAATCTTTATATTTAATACTTCTTAATGTTACGTTAGCTTCGTTACGTTTTTGTTTGTAATGAAAAGACTTACACAAACTGCTTCCAGTATGAAAAAATTCGTTTGCACGAAACGGAACAATTGAGAAATATGCAGCTTTGGAATTCTAAGAAAAATGAAGGAATGAAATGTAGTACAGAGAGGAATTCTGTACGTGAACGAAGATTCTCCGGAATGCACAGGTACGTAAAACTACGTTACATCGAAAAAATATGCGTCGAAAAGAGCGTCGTCTGCATTTATATCTATCAGCGTCTTTCATGTTAGACTGCTGCGTTGCGTGCCGGAATGCACAGGTACGTAAAACTACGTTACATCGAAAAAATATGCGTCGAAAAGAGCGTCGTCTGCATTTGTATCTATCAGCGTCTTTCATGTTAGACTGCTGCGTTGCGTGTTCATGGACCCAGCTTAGTTCATGAGTGTTGTTCAAATAAGTTACCTGTTGAACGATCTTATCAGCTCAATTCAGATCGTGAAAGGCTTAAATGCAACTGCCGAAGTACATTTACGTCGGTAAATCATGGTACGAACCTGTAAAAGCAGAATATTCGAGAACGAAAATCATGGAAAAAGAAATTACAGTTCCAAAAATATGGCTCAAATAACTCAGTCTCGTAGAGCTTATGATGGTGAAGTTTTTAAACCAGTCGTTCGTGTATTTGTCAATGAGCTTAGTTCTACATGCAGGAAAACTTACTATTCACAGCAACAATCCAATACTTGTAGTGATAATTTAGCTTCTTTAATGCTATCAAATCTGTCAGACATATGAAGTATATAATGCCTATTTTCAAAGCTCGAATTATTTTACGAAACGTAAAGTTAATGGTCAGGCATTTTGTAATAATGTGAAAGTAATCTCTGAACATGCAGAATTATTTACGTACCATTTAGACCCAGAGTTGTTTATTCCAAAATTATTTCCAACCTTACAGAGATGGAATCAAGAAATTTGATTTTACATGTAGCAGTTACTCATGAAGCTGCAGTGGCACCGCTGCTTGTCCGTCAGAAAATGGCGTTGATACATCAAGAAGGGCCATTTTGAATACAGCAACGGGAAATCACGGTTCGTCCACGTACTCTGAATGAAAATGATATTCTGGCATGGCCACTTCTGAATAGAACTCCAGAAACTCTGCAGTACAGTTAAACAATGAATTTTATTTTCATGAATCAGCCGGCCGCGGTGGCCGAGCGGTTCTAGGCGCTTCAGTTCGGACCCCGCGCGACTGCTACGAATGTTCGAATCCTGCCTCGGACATGGATGTGTGTGATGTCCTTAGGTTAGTTAGGTTTAAGTAGTTCTAAGTTCTAGGGGACTGATGACCTCCGATGTTATGTCCCATAGTCTTCAGAGCCATTTGATCCATTTTTCACGAATCAAGCGTGCAGCGTGTTCAGAGAAACCAACATCTACGAAATCATATGAGCTACATCAATGTCTGATAAAATTAGCCTCCAGGTGTCATCGGTTTCAGAATCCAGTGCCGGCCACTGAACATAAAAGAGACTTAACGAAGTCTTTCGTCTCAGCACACTGATTTTATTTTGTGTATATTCCTCCTCCTCCTCCTCTTCCTCTTTCTTCTCCTCCTCCTCCCACCCCCCCTCCCCATCCCCTCCCCACACAACATGATGTAATCCCTTAATTACCTCCTAGCTCATTAAACCCTACACTATGCGATTTTTATCAGTGATGGTACGTAGAAGACAGTAGGCTACGTCGGTTTCATACAGGGTGTTTCAAAAATGACCGGTATATTTGAAACGGCAATAAAAACTAAACGAGCAGCGATAGAAATACACCGTTTGTTGCAATATGCTTGGGACAACAGTACATTTTCAGGCGGACAAACTTTCGAAATTACAGTAGTTACAATTTTCAACAACAGATGGCGCTGCAAGTGATGTGAAAGATATAGAAGACAACGCAGTCTGTGGGTGCGCCATTCTGTACGTCGTCTTTCTGCTGTAAGCGTGTACTGTTCACAACGTGCAAGTGTGCTGTAGACAACATGGTTTATTCCTTAGAACAGAGTATTTTTCTGGTGTTGGAATTCCACTGCCTAGAACACAGTGTTGTTGCAACAAGACGAAGTTTTCAATGGAGGTTTAATGTAACCAAAGGACCGAAAAGCGATACAATAAAGGATCTGTTTGAAAAATTTCAACGGGCTGGGAACGTAACGGATGAACGTGCTGGAAAGGTAGGGCGACCGCGTACGGCAACCACAGAGGGCAACGCGCAGCTAGTGCAGCAGGTGATCCAACAGCGGCCTCGGGATCCCGTTCGCTGTGTTGCAGCTGCGGTCCAAATGACGCCAATGTCCACGTATCGTCTCATGCGCCAGAGTTTACACCTCTATCCATACAAAATTCAAACGCGGCAACCCCTCAGCGCTGCTACCATTGCTGCACGAGAGACATTCGCTAACGATATAGTGCACAGGATTGATGACGGCGATATGCATGTGGGCAGCATTTGGTTTAATGACGAAGCTTATTTTTACCTGGACGGCTTCGTCAATACACAGAACTGGCGCATATGGGGAACCGAAAAGTCCCATGTTGCAGTCCCATCGTCCCTGCATCCTCAAAAAGTACTGGTCTGGGCCGCCATTTCTTCCAAAGGAATCATTGACCCATTTTTCAGATCCGAAACGATTACTGCATCACGCTATCTGGACATTCTTCGTGAATTTGTGGCAGTACAAACTGCCTTAGACGACACTGCGAACACCTCGTGGTTTATGCAAGATGGTGCCCGGCCACATCGCACGGCTGACGTCTTTACTTTCCTGAATGAATATTTCGATGATCGTGTGATTGCTTTGGGCTATCCGAAACATACAGGAGGCGGCGTGGATTGGCCTCCCTATTCGCCAGACATGAACCCCTGTGACATCTTTCTGTGGGGACACTTGAAAGACCAGGTGTACCGCCAGAATCCAGAAACAATTGAACAGCTGAAGCAGTACATCTCATCTGCATGTGAAGCCATTCCGCCAGACACGTTGTCAAAGGTTTCAGGTAATTTCATTCAGAGACTACGCCATATTATTGCTACGCATGGTGGATATGTGGAAAATATCATACTATAGAGTTTCCCAGACCGCAGCGCCATCTGTTGTTGAAGCTTTCGAAATCTGGTGCTACACAAGAATGCTGAAGGTTAGATGGGTAGATCACATAACTAATCAGGAGGTTTTGAATACAATTGGGGAGAGGAGAAATTTGTGGCACAACTTGACTAGAAGTAGTGATCGCTTGGTAGGACATATTCTGAGGCATCAAGGGATCACCAATTTAGTATTGGAGTGCAACGCGGAGGGTAAAAATCGTAGAGGGAGACCAAGAGATGAATACACTAAGAAGGTTCAAGAAAGATGTAGGTTGTACTAGGTACTGGGAGATGAAGAAGCTTGCACAGGATAGAGTAGCATGGAGAGGTGCATCAAACCAGTCTCTGGACTGAAAACCACAACAACAACAATTATTGTCACAGGGGAAACATAATGGAACAAAAAAATAAAGAAAATTTGGCCAATAGATAACGCTGCAAGCGTCACAATTTGCACACCAACGGACGCACGGCACACAACTGTACCTCGGGACGCCCAACGTTACTGTCTCCATGAAGCACTGCGCGCTGATTGTAAAGCTCTTTTACGAGAACGGTGACTGTGACCCAGTAGCCATTCAGAAGTTCCGGATATTGAACGGTATGAAAAAAAAGACACCTGTTCGATGTCTGCTAAGGATCTGCAGAAAATCATTCCAAAACTCGGACGGATAGGTTCTTTTTAAGTGCAATGAGGCAAAGGTAAGAAAGCAGTTGATCTGAAGTCAGTTGAAGATGTGGCGGCTGCACTGCACGAGTGGTCGAGCCAAACTGTGGCGCAGCAACGTTGGACATGCATGCGAGCAAGGCGCATAATATCGTACGAAACACTCTGCATTGTTGTCCATACAAAACCACCTATGTTCAGGATTTGCCTTCTGCTGACGTGCCAGCAAGACAAACGTTCGCTCTGAAATTTCTTGCTCGCTCGGAGTGGAAAATGAATGGCCATGTGATATCCTGTGGGCAATGAAGCCCATTTCCCAGGATATGTCAATACGGAAAACTGCGGAAAATGTGCTACGTAATCCCGCACGCACATCAACCGGTACCACTTCATTCTGCAAAGATGATGCGGATTGACGGCACCATTAATCACAGGGTTGTATTTTTTCGAGGAGATGAGTGCTACAAGTCCTGCTACCTGTACCGTTACTGGTAAATACTCTGAGAGTCTTTTGCGCACTAACGTCATTCTAACCTTTCAACAGCAAGAATGTATGGACAGGACCATTTTTATGCATGATGGGGCTCCTCTGCACATTGTGCAGCCAGTAAAGTGTCTGGGGCACAGGCATTTCGGAAATGTTAAAGGCTAGAATTATCAGCCGTGATTTCCCTACACCCTGGCCGTCTAGATCACTTGACTTTAATCCTTATGACTTATGGCTGTGGGGTTATGTGAAAGACGTTATGTTGAGTGCACCAGATACAAAAATAGCTGAACTGAGGGCACGCAATTGGCAAGGCATTGTGGACGTAACACACCGAGACACACGGATATGTCGTGGAACATGCTGCTTCTCGATTTCAGCTTAGGGCAGAAACTAGTGGAGATCATATTGAATGTGTCTTGCGCCGGCCCCCCATGATTAGAAACCGATGTCTTTTGCTTTTTAGTCCGCAGCTCGTGGTGGTGCGGTAGTGTTCTTGCTTCCCACGCCCAGGTTCCCGGGTTCGATTCCCGGCGGGGTCTGGGATTTTCTCTGCCTCGTGATGACTGGGTGTTGTGTGCTGTCCTCAGGTTAGTTAGGTTTAAGTAGTTCTAAGTTCTAGGGGACTGATGACCATAGATGTTAAGTCCCATAGTGCTCAGAGCCATTTTTTTGCTTTTTATGCGGTTCTGGCCCCAGGACAATTTGACGCCATTTTGCTATTTATGTGATCTTTGGCCTCAAGGTTATTAAAAACCGATTTTTCCCATCCGATGTGGTACGACCTTCCCGTGGTGGATGGGCTTAGCTTACTAACAGTGACACATCTGTCGACTACCGAACTTGTGCACTCATGCACAATGAACAGTAAGGATGGTGTAAAATGGAACTCAACCATAGCCGTTGTGTGTAGCCGACCCCACTCACGTTAAGACGCTTACAGAGCCATCTATGGTTAAATTTTCGTTAAATATTTGTGTTCCATGACGTTTCCCCCTGCGTCAATAACATGCTGTTCAGATTTGACGGTTCTAGGCGCTACAGTCTGGACCGCGCGACCGCTACGGTCGCAGGTTCGAGTCCTCCCTCGGTCATAGATGTGTACGATATCTGTGGTGTCACCGCCAGACACCACACTTGCTAGGTGGTAGCCTTTCAATCGGCCGCGGTCCGTTAGTATACGTCGGACCCGCGTGTCGCCACTGTCAGTGATTGCAGAACAAGCGCCGCCACACGGCAGGTCTAGAGAGACTTCCTAGCACTCGCCCCAGTTGTACAGTCGACTTTGCTAGCGATGGTTCACTGACAATTTACGCTCTCATTTGCCGAGACGATAGTTAGCATAGCCTTCAGCTACGTCATTTGCTACGACCTAGCAAGGCGCCATTATCATTTGCTGTTTATCTTGTGATGCATGTACCTTCAGACCGATGTTCACCAATTATGGATTAAAGTTAAGTATTCCAGAAGCTACGTTACGTACCTTTTTTGCTAGTCTCAATTCCTTGTCATTTTCCAGACCTCACGCCAGCCTGCGTGAGCTTAAACGCGTGCCTTTCGGCTACCTCCTAGTGGCTTGGCTGTCTCGCCAAGTCACAACAATGTCCTTAAGGTCAGTTGGGTTCAAGTAGTTCAAGTTCTAGGGGACTGATGACCTCAGAAGTTGTCCCATAGTTCTCAGAGCCATTTGAACCATTTTTTGTCCCAAAAAGTACTGCAGCCAATTCAGAGGGGGGGGGAGCAACTTCAGGAACGTGTGGTGGCATTTCTGTCGTAACATATTAGTACAGCTGCTGTCTCACATTTGCGAACGCTGCGGTCTCAAATAGCAGCGCAGCTTACTCAAGCTGTGAGATCGCTGCCAATCGTCGTGAGATATGGCAGCCGTTCTGAGAGCAGCTCTGCCGACTTTCTCACAGTGTAAGGCATTTATGAAAATATATATTCAAGCCATCTAATCTAAAAAAAAAAAGAAAAAAAAGAAACGAGGAGAAGTGGCGAAGAGATGTGCTAATGCTAATTTACTTTTTGATTTTTTTATTAATTTCACGGAAATCGGATGCCTGTTCTGAGCGCTTTTCATGTACGAGCAGCAGCAACGCTTATCAAGCTGCTTAGCACTTCTTATCTGGCACACCGTTCAGCAATTTTACAATATAAAAAGAATGAGTGAAATTATATTTCGTCAGACAGTTTGTCATTGGCCCGGGCTACTCGATTTTTCCGGTGCACCAGAATTCTGGTGTGCAATTTTGATAAAGACACGACGGGCTTCTCATGGATCTATACGGAGCTGAAGATGATCCCGGGGAATCCAAACTACACTACACACACTTTTTCGAAACCCCATCGCGACTTATAAGTTTGAAATTAGTCTCAAAGATGCGCACAACCTTCGTCTGTAATGGCGCAAAAGCATGGCACCCTATGACGTCACCCAAGAGCTCGACTGCGCTTCAAACAGCAAGGTGTCAACACGTGAGGAAAAAAGTTCGTGTGACCTGTAAAGTGGGTTAATGATGTCACATTGGCACCAAATTCTGACGCAATTCTACCCGACGCCACCGTGAATGTATCGCACGATGAAGAGATCGTCACATCCTTTCTCATCTGCATTGCAGCCCCTCTTTTGTCGTCTCTGCAATAGAGATCAGAACAGCGACACCCAGCGTTTAAACCCACCACTGCTCAGGATCGACAGCTAACGACCTATGTCGGTTGTGTAAAGGAAGTCAATGAAACCAGCCCTTAAGCTGGGGCACTAATCCGCACAGATTTCGCTTTTGAAAACGACAATTCGCAGTGCGATGAGCAACACGAACATGTTCTTAACAACTTTTGAGACTGCTGATACCCTCAGATAGTTCAAATCTTCTCTCAGGACAATGTGGGGAAGCATCCTAATTGAACGTGATCGCACCCCATAGGAAGTCAGCGCGACCGCAATTTCTGCTCTCCTGTACAAGTTGGAACCCCTAAGGACCGTTCAAAACCATTCAACGAAATGTTTACGTGATCTGGAGCAGCAAAGAGAATTTGGCCTGATCACGCGAGAGTGCAACATTAACTAGTGCGTGAATAAAACGACGAAGGGTCCCTCTAAGAACCCTCAGTTCGGGAAGACCCTCGGTGCAACCCACAAACATTGTTGCCAACGTTATATTCAAAGAAGCGCCAAAGAAAGTGGTATAGGTATGCACATTCAAATACGAAGATACGTACACAGGCAAAATACGGCGCTGCGGCCGAAAACTGCTATGTAAGACTACAAGAGTCTGGCGCAGTTGTTAGATAGGATGCTGCAGCTACAATGGCAAGTTAGCAAGGTTTAAGTGAGTTTGGACGTGGTGTTATAATCGGCGCACGAGCAATGGGACGCAGCATCTCCGAGGTAGCGATGAAGTGGGGATTTTCCCGTACGACCATTGCTCGAGTGTACCGTGACTATCAGGAACCCGTTAAAACATCAAATCTTCGGCATCGCTGCGGCCGGGAAAAGATCCTGCAAGAACGGGACCAACGACGACTGAAGAGAATCGTTCAACGTGACAGAAGTTCAACCCTTCCGTAAATTGCTCCTGATTTCAATGCTTGGCCATCAACAAGTGTCAGCGTCCGAATCATTCACCGAAATAACATCGATATGCGCTTTCGGAGCCGAAAGCCCTCTCGTGTACCCTTGATGACTGCACGACACAAAGCTTTCCGTCTCGCCTGGGCCCGTCAACACCGACAATCGATTGTTGATGACTGGATACATGTTGGCTGGTCGGACGACTCTCGTTATACATTGTATCGAGCGGATGGATATGTATGGGTACTGAGACAACCTCATGAATCCATGGACCCTGCATGTCAGCAGGGGACTTTGCAAGCTGGTGGAGGCGCTGCAATAGTGTGCGGCGTGTGCTGTTGAAGTGATATGGGACCCATGATATAAGTACGTCTAGATACGACTCTGACAGGTGACACGTACTTATCCGGCCGGAGTGGCCGAGCGGTTCTAGGCGGTACAGTCTGAAATCGTGGGACCGCTACGGTCGCAGGTTCGAATACTGCCGTAGCTCTAGGGGACTGATGAGCTCAGAAGTTAAGTCCCATAGTGCTCAGAGCCATTTGAACCATTTGACACGTACTTAAGCATTCTGTCTGATGGCTTGCATCCATTCATGTCCATTGTGCATTCCGAGGTACTTGGGCAATTTCAGCAGGACTATGCGACACCCCGCACGTCCATAATCGCTACAGAGTGACTCCAGGAACACTCTTCTGAGTTTAAACACTTTCGCTGGCCACCAAACTCTCTAGACATCAACAGTGTTGAGCAGATCTGGGATGCATTGCAACGTGCTGTTTAGTAGAGATCTCCACCCCCTCGTACTCTTAAGTATTTATGGACAGCCCTACAGGATTCATGGTGTCAGTTCCCTCCAGCACTGCTTCAGATATCAGTCGAGTCCACGCCACGACATGTTGCGGCACTAACCAGGCGACAGAGCAGCCGCCAGGCTGATTTGGCACCCTCAAAAAATGTTACTTATAATCCGTCTTGATTGCAAAAAAAATGCAATCATGAAGGATTATAAGTAACATTATACAATCACTGATTGCTGCTATTCCATCAGACATTATGTCTGTTCTTCCCCTCAAAAAACCTGCGGTTGGGATGCAGCCCCACAATGTCGTTAGAGAAGCGTTAAACGTCAGACAGTGTCAGCAGTGTCAAAGGTTGTCAAGAACATCTTCTTGTTGCTAATCACACTGCGAACTGTCGTTTCCGAACACATGGTACGTGAGGCCCTAAGGAAAGGGGTAGTTTCATGGATGCCCTTTATCACACCCCCTGAAGCCTTTCCGTGTCGATTCTGAGCGGCGTTGTGTCTGATACGTTTTCCTCGACCATCCATAAGAAAGCCGTGTGATTTCAACGCTGGGTTTCTCAGTCCTCTCCTCCATCGCAGAGACGTCAAAGTAACGGGTGAGGTGTGGGTCAGAGGGTCTGTGACGACCATCTCACCGTGTGACACGTCCAAGGTGGCGCTGGGCAGAACCGTGGTGAAATCTGATGCCAATGTGACATCAATAACCCACATTACAGCTAACATTAACTCCCAAGGTGTGGCCTTTTTCTTTTGGCATATGTAGACGCCTTGCTGTCTGAAGCATCGCCGAGCCGAAGGGTGTCGTTACAGGGCGCCAGGCACCCTGAAGGCTGCAGGCACCCTTCAGCCAAATTTCGAACTTATGCTTTGCAGTGGGACACAACTACTGGGTTTCGAAAAAGTGATCCTATAATTATGTTATGCAGTGTAGTCATGTAAAAAGTGTGCAAACTGGACATGAAAAATAAACGACATAAATAAAAAATTAAAGCTTCAAGAATTTCTAAGCAAATCGTATTTTGAAGTTTTCGACAATTTGACTGCGTCACTCTAGAGTCTATTTGTGAATGAACGTGCGAAATTTTTTAAATCGCTGCAACCTCAAGATCTAGATTTGTCAAAAGTTACAAAAAAATGCATTTGATGAAGAGAGAGAGAGAGAGAGAGAGATAAGCAATAGCGATATATATTTGCAACTTCTGGAGAGACAAAATGAGCAGGCAAAGTACGCGAGGAAAGTTATGTAGTTTTAAAAAAATATGGATGGACAAGAGAACTAATTGCAAAGTTTTGCGCTCTGTTCGTTTGCTTATTAAGATTCCTTGATCACGGAATCTAATGAAGTTCTTCTTTTTTATGTCAATTCAAAACTTATTTGAGATCAACAGTGTCACAGGAGCAACTCAGCCATATCGCTATTTTGCGTGTTTAATGCGAACTTACAGATAAGCTAGGCTTAGCTGCTGTTTTCTACATACACAAATCAAAAAAAGTTTTCCATCGGCCCGGTTCCCAGAACTCCTGAAGATACACATTGACTCTGGATACTGTATCACAGACACAGTCCCCCAAAGATGTGAACAACCATGCATGAGCAGCGCCTATTAGACGGAGGGGTCCGACAACCGATCAGTTCCAGTCACTCCGCCAGGAAGGAGGTACACAGCTCTTATTGTCTGCAGTTCAACCATGCCTAGACGGTCAATACCGCAGTTCGATCGCGTTCGCATTGATACTTTGGGTGCCAGGAATGGCTCTCAACAAGGCAAGTGTCCAGGAGTGAACCAAAGCGTGTCGTTCGGACATGGAGGAGATACAGAGAGACAGGAACTGTTGATCACATGCCTCGTTCAGGCCTCCCAAGCGCTATTATTGCAGTGGATGACCGCTACCTATGGATTATGGCTGGGAGGAACCCTGCCAGCAACGCCTCCATGTTGAATAATGCTTTTCGTGCAGCCACAGGGCGTCGTGTTACGACTCAAACTGTGCGCAGTAGGCTGCATAATGCGTAACATCACTCCTGACGTCCATAGCGAGGTCCATCTTTGCAACCACGACACCATTAAGCGCGGTACAGATGGGCCCAACAACATGCCGAATGGACCGCTCATGATTAACATCACGTTCACTTCATCAATGAGTGTCGCATATTCCTTCAACCAGACAATCGTCGGAGACGTGTTGGAGGCAACCCGGTCAGGCTGATCGCCTTGGACATACTGCCCAGAAGCTGCAGCAAGGTGGAGATTCCCTGCCGTTTTGAGGTGGCATTATGTGGGGCCGACGCACACCGCTAGTGGTCATGAAAGGCGCCGTAACGGCTGCGCGATACATGAATGCCATCCTCCAATCGATAGTGCAACCATATCCGCAGCATATTGGCGAGGCATTCGTCTTCATGGACGACAATTCGCGCCACCGTCGTGCACAACGATATCATCCGACTAGAGTGGTCAGCATGTTCTCCAGACATGAATCTAACGAACATGCCTGGGGTAGATTGAAAAGGGCTATTTATGGGCGACGTGACCCACTAACCACTCTGAAGGATCTACGCTGAATCGCCGTTGAGGAGTGAGACACTCTGGACCAAAAGTGTCTTGATGAACTTGTGGATAGTAAGCCACGATGAATACAGGCATGCATCAATGCAAGAGGACGTGTTACTGGGTATTAGAGGCACCGGTGTGTACAGCAATCTGGACCATCACCTCTGAAGGTGTCGCTGAATGGTGGTACAACATGCAATTTGTAGTTTTCATGAGCGGAAATGATGTTTGTGTTGATCTCTATTCTGATTTTCTGTACAGCTTCCGGAACTCTCGGAACCGAGGTGATGCAAAACTTTTTTTGATGTGTATATTTATTTCGCGACACTCAAAGCGAATCTCAGCTTTTTTATTTTGTCAGCGATTTTTTTGAAATGAATAGCGTTTTATTCAATAAATGATATCTTGAGAGTAATTTTGAATTTCGTTGTAGCTTTTATTTTAGAAGTCCCCTTTTCGTGTATTTTTCTTCTATTTGTAATTTCTAGGAGCAGGGGGAGGGCGGGTTTTTCTTCTCTGGAAACTAGCCACTCGCACAAAATATAATCTGTCGGGCCTAAAAATACACTATGTGTATCCGGGCACCTGGCTGAAAATGACTTACAAGTTCGTGGCACCCTCCATCGGCAATGCTGGAATTCAGTATGGTGTTGGCCCACCCTTAGCCCTGATGACAGCTTCTTACTCTCGCAGGCATACGTTCCATCAGGTGCTGGACGGTTTCTTGGGAAATGGCAGCCCATACTTCACGGAGTGCTGCACTGTGGAGAGGTTTCGATGTTGGTCGGTGAGACCTGGTAGGCGGCGCCGGTGGCCGAGCGGTTCTAAGCGCTTCAGTCCGGAACCGCACGACTGCTACGGTCGCAGGTTCGAATCCTGCTTCGGGCATGGATGTGTGTGATGTCCTTAGGTGAGTTAGGTTTAAGAGCAGCTCTACGTTTTACGGGACTGATGGCCTCAGATGTTAAGTCTCATAGTGCCCAGAGCCATTTGAACCATTTTTTTGAAGCCTGGTACGAAGTCGGTGCTCTAAAACATCCCAAATATGTTCTATAGGATTGAGGTCAGAACTCCGTGCAGGTCAGTCCATTACTTGGATGTTATTGTCGTGTAACCACTCCGCCACAGGCCGTGCATTATGAACAACTGCTCGATCGTGTTGAAAGATGCAAGGTTCTTGAAACATCAGTGTAGGCCTGTGCTGTGATAGTGGCACGCAGAACAACAAGGGGTGCAAGCACCCACCATAAAAAATACGACCACACCATAACACCAACGTCTCCGAATTTTATTGTATGCACTACACACGCTGGCAGATGACGTTCACCAGGCATTCGCCATGCCCACACACTGCCATCGGATCGCCACATTGTGTACCGTGATTAGTCTCTCCACACAAAGTTTTTCCACTGTTCAATCGTCCAATGTTTACGCTCCTTACACCAAGTGAGACGTCGTTGCCGCGCGGGATTAGCCGAGCGGTCTGGGGCGCAGCAGTCATGGACTGTGCGGCTGGTCCCGGCGGAAGTTCGAGTCCTCCCTCGGGCATGGATGTGTGTGTTTGTCCTTAGGATAATTTAGGTTAAGTAGTGTGTAAGCTTAGGAACTGATGACCTTAGCAGTTAAGTCCCATAAGATTACACACACATTTGAACATTTGAGACGTCGTTTGGCATTTACCGGCGCGATGTGTGGCTTATGAGCAGCCGCTCGACCATCAAATCCAAGTTTTCTCACCTCGCGCCTAACTGTCATAGTATTGCAGTGGATCCTGATGCAGTTTGGGATTCCTGGGTGATGGTCTGGATAGATGACTGGCTATTACGCATTAACACCTCCTTCAACTGTCGGCGGACTCTGTCAGTCAACAGACTAGGTCGGCGTGTACGCTTTCGTGCTGTACGTGTCCCTTCACGTTTCCACTTCACTGTCACATGCGAAACAGTGGACCTAGGGATGATTAGGAGTATAGAAATCTCGCGTACAGACGTATGACACAAGTGATACCCAATCACCTGACCAAGTTCTAAGTCCGTGACTTCAGCGGAGCGCCCCATTCTGCTATCTCATGATGTCTACTGACTACTGAGGTCCCTGATATGTAGTACCTGGCAGCAGGTGGTAGCACAATGTACCTAATATGAAAAACGTATGTTTTGGAGGGGTTTCCGGACACTTTTGATCACATAGTGTATATACAATCGGTTAGGTTATTAATGAGATATGAGCGTATGTCAAGCGGAAAAGTTACCTGATTTATACTCTCTTATGTATATATTTTTTGCATGCTGGAAAATTGAAAAGTAGCTTGTACATTTTCCCTGAGGGAAACTTGAAGTAATTTAGTGAACAACTGTTTGGAATGATTCTGTTCAGCGTTGCCTGTGGATTCGGACCATAAATTACTTGTTATTGATGTGAGGGAAAAACTGGAAAGCGGAAAATATAACTAATGTGGAAGTAGAACTGTAGATGGGATCATATACGCCCCACTAACGTAATATGCAGTTTTGAGCGTTGGAACGTCTATATTTCATATCCGTCTAGTGCTGGCATGTAGTGAGATGCCTTAGAAACTTGGGAAAAAATATTACGAACCACGGGATGGATACACAGACAGCTCTGAATGATCAAATGGGACGCATATGTTTATAGGTGGCAAAGTACGTTTGTTTTACGAAAATCAGATCGATTCAACATCATCTCCGTTTCAAGAGTGTCTGCAGTAACTAACTACGGGTCCCGGCGGAGGTTGGAGTCCTCCCTCGGGCATGGGTGTGTGTGTTTGTCCTTAGGATAATTTAGGTTAAGTAGTGTGCAAGCTTAGGGACTGATGACCTTAACAGTTAAGTCCCATAAGATTCCACACATATTTGAACATTTTGAACTAACTGCGTTTTCTTATATAACACAGGCATTGTTTTGAAACTCTGCTACACACCTCGGTAATTCTGCAGGTTTGTGCACGATTTGTGTGTGGTGGGACGTATATCCTCAAGAAAAGTCCACAGAACGTAGAAAACATTGGTGTTTACTATGCCAAAGCCATCTTCAAACGTTGTGTTAAAAACTGTCGTGGGATTGCCGGCCGCAGTGGTCTAGCGGTTCTAGGCGCGCAGTCCGGTACCGCGCGACTGCTACGGTCGCAGGTTCGAATCCTGCCTCGGGCATGGATGTGTGTGATGTCCTTAGGTTAGTTAGGTTTAAGTAGTTCTAAGTTCTAGGGGACTGATGACCACAGTAGTTAAGTCCCATAGTGCTCAGAGCCATTTGAACCATTTTTTTTGTTGTGGGATTATCACGTTTCTCATTGTGTGCATAGTAAATGTGATTTGGTATTGATTTGTTATACTTTTGTCCATAATTGCCACGCTGATAAAATATTTCCAACGTGAAAAAAAAGTTCTGAAAATCCAAGGCTCACATGAAAACATGGATCCAGTTATGTTCGCGAGACACGTATGTCCCACTTCACCGATTATCAAAATCGCCCAGCTTAAAATTTTCTGGTAATAAAAGTGTATTATTTATCACAAAGGAATACTGTTTTTGACCTTTTATTTTTCATATATATGGAAAATAAATTTTAACCGTAAAACGGTTAAAACTGACCTGGTCCCGATACCAAATGCAAAAGAACATGGGGATTTCAAAATAACTAAAAGCATCTCGAATTACTAAACCCATCCTTTGTATATTACTGTGAATTATTGTTTTAAAAAAGAAAGTTTTCCCTATTTTGTGTGGCGCTCTTTAATGGTAATTGAAAAATAAATTTTAATGAGAAGAAATTAGCTGGAGTGCCTTTAATTAAAAGAAGCAGCCAAGTAAAAAAAGGTTTAAATTATCTCGCGGCACAGGTAAGTTTACCACTAAGAGAGAGAAAAGTAATAATTTAAAATATTGTCTGACCTGCTTGATACCGTGCAGTGGACTGACCGCGCACATGGTTTGTTGGCCGTATGCCGATCATTAATATTACGCGTTATGCACAGAAGCGCCGCCCGGAAACTGCGTTCGGCTTAACTGATCTCAGGGACACACGAGTGGCTGCTACAAGTCCAAACATTAATGATGATCGGCAACGGCCAGCAAACGATATGTCTGCAGTCTCGCAGTTCTCTTAGCTTGAAAATATATTCCAAGTACAACTGTCTGTTACAAAATCTTTTGAGAGAGCGATCATTAAGAGAAAGCGATCGACAAGAATGGAGACAACAGAGAGCGGGCCTCAGGAGAGAGAGACATCGAGAGAGAGAAGGCAGGCGCACAACTGAAGGCAACTTTACTGACATTTTCCCTCAGTCTCTTCCTGTTCTGGAAGCCTCTTGGGTGGAAAAAATGTTTGAGAGACTTCGCTGCGCTCCTTTACGGAGCGGCTGATCGCATAAAATTTGATTGTTGATGCCACTTGCGGAGAAGCCAGACGTCGCTCGTGTAGACAACTGAAGGCAACTTTACTGTCATTTTTCCTCAGTGTCTTCGAGTTCTGGAAGCCTCTTGCGTGGAAAAATGTCCGAGAGACTTCGCTTCGCTCCTGTTCGGCGCGGCTGATCGCATAAAATTTGATTGTTGACGCCACTTGCGCTGCCTCTGGTGCATTATTTGCCAATTAAAAAATACAATTGCTCTCTTTCGGTTAAATTAACATCTGTATGCTTTCTCACATTTAAGAATTAATTACAATTTTACATTATAAGACACTTTAAAGAGAATATGCGGAATTAATACGAAAAGACAGCGTTTCTTACGTATACTTATATGGATATGCCGTCTGTTCTTTTGGACATGTCCGAAAGAACTGACACCATTGATGACCTGCAGCAGTCTAGGACGAAATTAGAATTACATATTAATACCTTCAGCTGCTGAACGGGCGTTGATATATATCAACGGGGACAGGTGAAAATGTGTGCCCCGACCGGGACTCTAATCCGGGATCTCCTGCTTAGAGGGCAGACGCTCTATCCATCTGAGCCACCGAGGGCACAGAGGATAGTGCGACTGCGCACGCCTCCCGCGAGACCCACATTCTCACCTTATATGTCCACACACTACATTCGTGGTGTCCCTACACAACACACTCATTACTCTTGAAAGACGTTCTTCTTCTAGTATACAGTTCTAGCAGTAGCGGCCATGACCTTCCTCTTCTGTGTGGATGCACACATATTACCCGAACTCTTACGGGACTTGGTAAGAATGTCTTCCACGAGCAATGAGTGTGTTGACATACAAGGTGAGAATGTGGGTCTCGCGGGAGGCGTGCGCGAGATAGTCCCTGCAGTCCCACTATCCTCTGTGCCCTCGGTGACTCAGATGTCCACCGCTCGTGGTCTCGTGGTCCCCGGTTCGATTCCCGGCGGGGTCAGGTATTTTCACCTGCCCCGAGATGACTGGGTGTTGCAAAAGGCGGCACGGTAGCTCAGCGTGTTCGGTCAGAGGGTTAGCTGCCCTCCGTAAATAAAAAAAAAATGAGTGAACGGATCAACCATGAACTTTAACAGGTGTCATGGGACGTCCGCCCCGAACACACACAACGAACAATTGCGAACAATATGAGATCAGAAGAAAAAGATGGATAGAGCGTCTGCCACGTAAGCAGGAGATCCCGGGTTCGTGTCCCATACGCAGCTGAAGGTATTAATATCATTCTAATTTCTTACGTAGGTTCACATAAATTATTTTAGTTTTGGAGCTTAAATTTATTTAGGCATAAGAAGAAACATTTCAGCTGGGAAGAACGGAAATCAGATAGAGAACAACAAGTCGGATGATCAGTTTGTATTCAAGAGAAAACAGGAAACCAGGACATGTGTTGATAATGATGATAGAGAGAATAGACGTATGTGTATTTCATAGACAGAGAGAAAGCATTTGATGAAGTAAAATGGAAGATATTACACTTCTGCGTAAAACGTAAGGACGAGAGTAACTTTCGCTTGATGTGTGTCTGCCAAACGACATAGCTCGATGAAATTTGGGCCATACGAGGAAAGCACTGCTAATGTATAGCACAGAGAACAGCTGAAATAATTACGCATTGTGACGAACAAAACTGTCATTTTCATTCAAAGACAATAATTACGCTGAAGTCACCGCGGTTTATAATCGCCCCTGGACATTACAAAAGGCGGGACACGATTCTTAATAGTGTATGTGTGAGTGATCGTCACAGACGGCTATGCATGCTCTGCTACTTGCTTCCACGTCGACCACGAGGTCGATAAGGATTTATTGCAGCAGAGCGGTTGACAAAATGTCGGAGGTGCATGTGGTCATACTGTAACACATTTCCCTAAAGCATCATACGAGTGCTCGATGGATTTTAAGTCGAGGGAAGGGGCAGACCATTCCTTTCGTCGAATATCCTCTCGTTCCAAGAGCACCTCCTCGCACGCTGTAGCATGCGGTCGCACATTAAGGATGGAAAAGCAGTACAGTGTCACACTGACGTTGACTGATGAGTATACAGTATTCAAAGATTTGGAGGTCGGTACGCCCATGCAACGTTCTGCCTCCCCACACCACAACACCTGGGCCTCCAAATCACTTGTATTCGACCAAAGTGGACGTACACTAATATGGCGAGAGGCGTAACACGTTATGTACCCACGACCATTGTCCTTTGTGATAACCAGGGACTGTCATGAATCGCGGCGACTTCAATGTATCATTTTTTTCGAACAAAAGCGCCATTTCCATTCGCGTCATTGCATATCTCTTACTGTTACTCTATGTACTATATCGTAGTTCTTTCTATGTATGACCCAAGTTTCATCGAGCTATGTTATTGGACAGTGACACATTATACGAAAGTTTCTTTCGTCTTACGTTTTGTACACCACTGTATTTAGAATATTGAATAAATATGAATAGACTCGTAAAACAAGATATTATTATGCGAACTATAATTAATACATATTCGAATTTTGATACTACAATAGAAAGAATAGGGTTAAGTAATCATTGAGAGTAGCGAGAGACTAGGTTGCTAAATGTCCCAAACATTGATTACAGTAAGAGGCTTGTGGGCGAAGCCTCGGATAATGTAGGCGGAGTAAAAGAGGAAGAAAAGAGAGTTTAGACTGTATTGTATATGCAGACGATTAACCGGAAAGCGAATAAGATCTATAATTATTGATGCAGGCAGTAGCACAAACGAAAAATTCGAAATGCGTATCGACATACTGAAAATTAAAATAATGGACATAGCAAAGACACTTAGTCCGGAACCTATAAGATTGCAGAGAAAGAAACTTGAACAAGTAAACTCCTTTAGTTAGTTTGGAAGCATGCTTAGCAGATAAACTCCTTTACTTTCTTAGGAAGCCTGTTTAGTTTGGTAAAACCAATACCAACTGATAGCAGTATAAACCATGTTAAAAATTTTCTTTTAAGTCAATCCATTATGACCACTGTGCACCGGGACGTTGGATACCACCTGGTGACGTTGCCGGCACGTTACGCGGTAACAAAAGTATGTAAGCGGAGCAGACACAAATGGAGGATCACCCTAGCGAAGATATGGCTTCAAATGGGGAAAGACGGCCGAAGTGGCCGTGCGGTTAAAGGCGCTGCAGTCTGGAACCGCAAGACTGCTACGGTCGCAGGATCGATTACTGCCTCGGGCATGGATGTTTGTGATGTCCTTAGGTTAGTTAGGTTTAAGTAGTTCTGAGTTCTAGGGGACTAATGACCTCAGAAGTTGTCCCATAGTGCTCAGAGCCATTTGAACCATTTGAATCAAATGGGGAAATCCATTGAGACAAGCGACTTTGATCAACGGCAGATTATTATTGCGCAGTGTCTGTGAATGAGTATCTCTAAAACTGCGAAGCTGGTCGAACGTTCACGGGCTAGTGTCGTGAGCATCTACGAAAAAAGATAGAAGGACTGTGAAACTACTACTGGCCGATAAACAGTTTGACGTCCACGACTCTTCACAGAACATGGGGTTCGGAGGCTTGCGTGCTCTGTAAAGTAAGATAGATAGCGATCTGCGGCATCTCTGTCGAAAGAGAACAATACTGGTGCAGGCCCAATTGTTTCGGAGCACACCGTCCATCGTACATTGTTGAACATGGAGCTCCGCAGCAGACCACCCACCCCTACGTTTCCACACGTTGACCCGAAGACATTGTCAGTTACAATAAAGGTAGGCACAGGACCGTCGGGATTCGACCGTCGATCAATGAAAACTTGTCAGCTCTTCGGGTGAATCACATTTATCGTATACTAGGTCGATGGTCGTCATCGAGGTCAACGGTGGCTCGAAATGTGCAGCACGCCACGGACACAGTTTGGTGGGAACAGTATTATGCTTTGGTATTCTCCTGCGCTTGCATGGGCCTTGTAGTAGTTATCGAAGACAGGCTGACAGCTGCGAAACACCTGCATAGCTCATTGCTTGATGTCTTCCCAATGGCAATGTCATCTTTCAGCAGCGGAATTGTCCGTATCTCTGGGCCAGAACCGTGCTGCAGTCGTTTCAGGAGTCTTTTAGTGAAATCATGCAGATCTTTCGGCGACTAAATTCGTCGGATGTGCAGTAAATCGTATGGAACCCATCTGGGTCGTTATAGGGCACTATCACCGCGTATGCGAATCAGCGGCCCGTTATTTACCCGAATTACATGACTTGTACGTAGATATTTAATCCAAATACCTCAAAAAACCTACTAAGAAACTGTGTTACGCAGAATGTGATGTATTTCGTTCCAAAGACGGACAAACAGGCAATTAAGCAGGTGATCGTAATTTTTGGCTCATCAGTGTATTTGTTTCTGAAACTTTAGCATTAATAAATAAAGAGGGAAAATACACAGAAAGCTTTCAATTCTGTTAGTGAACAGTAATCAAGAAAAGTAAATTTGTTGATAGAGTAAGGATTCAAATGGTTCAAATCTCTCTGAGCACTATGGGACTGAGGTCATCAATCCCATAGAACTTAGAACTACTTAAACCTAACTAACCTAAGGACATCACACACATCCATGCCCGAGGCAGGATTCGAACCTGCGACCGTAGCGGTAGCGCGGTTCCAGACTGAAGCGCCTAGAACCGCTCGGCCACCGCGGCCGGCCTAGAGTAAGGAATAACGACATGTTGGGAAGAATAAAGAAAATCAGAACTCCCATAAACAGAATACAAATAAGAAAGACAGGTGGTTGGAACATATTCTGAGGTGATTTAAAAAGCAACTGTTATTCAGTCCACAATAGAAGGGAAAATATGCAGAACTATACGAATTTACAGCATGCTGCAAATCTAAGAAAAGGAACATCTTACCAAAAAGTAGAGAAAACAGCAAGTAATAGAAAATCGTGGTAAACAAAAGTTATCTGAGGTCTGGTCTCTTGACAGATTTGTATAAAATAATTAATTTAGAGTAGGTGTTACATTAGCGTATCTACATATTAAACTCATCATCTTGGATTTTATCCTGTCACTAAGCTGCTTTCCATTGTTTTACTCTAATGAGATCTGAACAGGTGAAAACGAGTTGTTTACAAAACCTGTGACATCTTCCTTCCTTAATTAAAGCTTCTTTCCTCTAATTAAAACCTGTTTGCAAAAAATGTGTATTTCTTGCTGTTGTTTCTCCTCTTCCGCCCACATCATTCCCGTGTATATAAAGCGATGTCATTTCTTTCTGACATTTGCCAACTTCGTTGCTAAGTCTGTCGCTCTTTATTTTTCCAATAAACTGGAAACCGTGGATTTTATTACTCTAATTAAAACGATTGTTGTCCTGAGAGACTTATTCCACTGAAATGTCAAGGTTGCTCACCTCCTGTTTTATTCCCAAAAAGATTGTATATTTCCTGAGGCGAACTATCTTTCTAGCTGCAGCGTATAAAATTTACTGGTAATATCTGGTACAGAGATGACACTGAAAAAGTAATTACATTCATGTGAGAAATATCGTATGCTGTTTAAAAAGTTGCTTTACCGGCTTGGGAGATTACATGTGAATCGACATAACCGTTTGTTCCCACGAATAATCAATAGTGCAAAAAACTCAGCATCAAGTCACATCAGAAGCTTGCTCACTTCCAAATATTCATTTCACTTATTCATTAGCCTATTAGATGTATTTGAAGCTGCAAGGCTCCGTCACAATATCACACATATATGTAGTTGTATTGCACAATGTGCAATTTGGCAATTTTATAATTACACCACGTTAAATTTGGTTAAACTACCCATACAAAGTTGTTCTGCTCACATATAGTGATAATGATAGAAGCTGTGTCCTTCCAGACCCTCACTAACGCTCTCCCTGCAGGTCTCGTGCTTCAGAAGGTGATTATTCAGGTGGTCACTTTAATGTAAATGGACAGTGAATACGCGGTTGAGGCAGAAACCCCGTTTAGCACATTAGAATGAATAAACAGTGATCCAAAACGACGGAAAGTAGATTAACATGTTAACGGAAACTTGCAATGGAATCTACTTTGGTTCATCAATTAAACTGTAATTATGTTATTGATCTATTTGTGAACAGAATAGGAATTTTGTGTCTAAGATTAACAATCTATGATGTTTATAAGCACATCACACAAAAAATTAATCACTCTAAGGAGACATGCCCTTAACACCGCCTGTAGAGCTGGTAATAGGCTCAAAAGGCCAGGACGAGGACCATCAAGTTACTTCAGGTATGTGATAAAATTCTGTAGCCACTTTTTGACGCTCAGACCCCGCAGAGCTACCAAATAACGGCGATATTGTTTGATACGTTTCATTCGCTTTAACTAGCTTTTACAAATACCGCCAGACATTTGCTATGGGATTAAGAACGGGTAATTTAGTGTGACAGTCGAAAGGCGATAGGGTGTCTGAGTGCAGTCAAACCAGGAACGCATTCATGCAGCTTTGTAAACACGGCTGTTGTTATCTTGGAACGTGGGAGAGAGACACAGCAGCATACTCATCGTGAAGATTTCGAACAAAGGGAAGCACTTCATAGAGAATGTTTAAATAAACATCCTAGTTTATGTTCGCAGTAATCTGAATGAGTGAACCACAACCAAGATGCATCGAACATCCCCAAAACATCACAGAACCATTTCTAGCTACACACTCCACAGACTGCGGGTTAAGCTGCTCATTGGGCCGTTGGTGAAGTATCGTTTGAAAAGAGGTAAAAAGGCGACTCGTCGGAACACGTTACATACTGAAGGCGTGCAGTTTTATGTGCACTGTGAGCAATGGCGTTTTTGAGAGATAGCCGACCAATACGATCACTCGGAAGCTGGTCAACATCGACCCACATTCACTGCCAGCAGCAGTTTCTGTTCAGGTCTGATAGCGACTGTCATTAAAAAGGTGTGAAATTCGTCTCCTGTTCACGATGGTTACGATCTTCTCGACCACCGCTCTTTCGCCGTATTACACGGCTGAGAGTTGTACACCATTCCTTACAAAAATCTCTGAGAGTCCACCTTGACATAGCAAGCAATCAGGCAACTCCATTAATAACATGGTCATGGACACGTCCAAACACAACAATTAGTGTCTGCAATTCTGTCATGCCTCCGCATTCTGCATCTACACACGTAGAGGAAAGGAGGGTAAGACCGGATAGTGTGTTGAAACCTGGTACTGTGTTTCTCATGTAAATATTTATACCCCCTCGTGGAGAGACACAGAACTACAGTCCACTAGTCAAGAAGAAAGAGCGAATATATTGGCGTCTTGTTATTATTCAGTTCATCGCGTATGTGATGGAAAGATTGTTTTACGTGTCAACTGTCCAGTGTTCTTTGTTTTTAAACTGCGATCTTTTCATGGTAATTACACTCATAAAAACTCCATTTAGTTAGGAATATTAAATAGTTAGTTTCATACACTAACAAACAATAGGGACTGAGTTCAACAACATGATGTTCTGAAAGCTTTGGATCAAGGTGAGCAGGTAGATGCAGTTTTTCTTGATTTCTGAAGCATTTGACCCAGTACCACACCTACGTTTATTATTAGAGCACGATCATACGAGGTGTCAAGTGAAATTTGTGACTGGATTGAGGACATTTTGGTAGGGAGGACGCAGCATGTTATCTTGGATGGAGAGTAATCGTCAGATATAGAAGTAACTTCGGGTATGCCCCATGGAAGTGTCTTGGGACCCCTGCTGTTCATGTTGTATATTAACGACCCTGCAAACAATATTAATAGTAAAACTCAGGCTTTTTCAGATATGCCGTTATCTACACACATCAAAAAAAGTTTTGCATCACCTCGGTTCCGAGAGTTCCGGAACCTGTACAGAAAATTTGAATAGAGATCAACATAAATATCATTTCCGCCCATTTACTCGCTCATGAAAACCACACATTGCATGTTGTACCACCATACAGCGAGACCTTCAGAGATGGTGGTCCAGATTGCCGTACACACCGGTACCTCTAATACCCAGTAGCACGTCCCCTAACATTGATGTATGCTTGTATTCGTCGTGGCATACTATCCACAATTTCATCAGGCACTGTTGGTCCAGGGCTGGGCTGGACTGTTTGGGGGAAGAGACCAAACAGCGAGGTCATCGGCCTCATCGGGTTAGGGAAGAACGGGGAAGGAATTCAGTCATGCCCTTTCATAGGGACCATCCCAGCATTTGCCTGGAGCGATTTAGGGAAATCTCGGAAAACCTAAATTAGAATGGCCGGACGAGGGATGCATTGATTAGATTGGATTAGATTAGATTAGGACTTGTTCCATAGATTATGAATACGACACTTCGTAGTGATGTGGAACGTGTCGGGTTAATAAAAGGTGTCTGTACAAGATATTACATTACACAAAATATTACATGACACTCAATATTTTTAATTTTTTTTTTTGTGGGAGTTTGGGAAATTACCCACTATATCCTCCCGAATGCGAGTCCAGTGTGCTAACCACTGCGCCACCTCACTCGGTCCAGATTGTCCCACTCCTTAACGGCGATTCGGCGTAAATGCCTCTTCGTGGGTAACGTTGTCCATAGACAGCCCTTTTCAATCCATCCCAGGCATGTTCGATAGGGTTCATATCTGGAGAATATGCTGGCACTCTATTCGAGCGCTGTCGTTATCCTGAAGGAAGTCATTCACAAGATGTGCACGATAGGGGCACCAATTTTGTCCATGAAGAATGCCTCGCCAGTATGCTGGCGATATGGTTGCACTATCAGTCGGAAGATGACATTCACGTATCGCACAGCCATTACGGTGCCTTCCATGACCAGCAACGGCGTACGTCGGCCCCACATAATGCCACACCAAAACAGCAGGGAACGTCCACCTTGCTGCACTCTCTGGACAGCGTGTCTGAGGCGTTCAACCTGACCGTGTTGCCTCCAAACACGTCTCCGACGGTTGTCTGGTTGAAGGCATATGCGACACTCATCGGTGAAGAGAACGTGATGCCAATACTGAGGGATCCATTCGGCATATTGTTTCGTCCATCTGCACCGCGCTGCATGGTGTCGTGGTTGCGAAGATGGACCTCGCCATGGATGTCGGGAGTGAAGTAGTTCATCATGCAGCCTATTACGCACGGTTTGAGTCGTAACGCGACGTCCTGTGGCTGCACGAAAAGCATTATTCAACATGGTGGGGTCGCTGTCAGGGTTCCTCCAAGCCATAATCCTTAGGTAGCGGTCATCCACTGCAGTAGTAGCCCTTGGGCGGCCTGAACAAGGCATGTCATCGACAGTTTCTGTCTCTCTGTATCTCCTCTATGTCCGACCAACATCGCTGTGGTTCACTCCGAGACGCGTGGACACTTCCCTTGTTGAGAGCCCTTCCTGGCACAAAGTAACAATGCGGGCGCGATCGAACCGCGGTATTGACCGTCTAGGCATGGTTGAACAAGACGAGCCGTATACCGCCTTCCCGGTGGAATGACTGGAACTGAGCGGTTGTCGAACCCCCTCCGTCTAATAGGCGCTGTTTATGCATGGTTGTTTACACTTTGGGGGACTTTGTCTGTGATACAATATCCACAGTCAACCTCTATCTTCAGGAGTTCTGGGAACCGGGGTGATGCAAAACTTTTTTGATGTGTGCGTAATGAAGTTCATTCTGGAAGAAGCTGCATACATATTATAGTCAGATCTTGATAAGGTTTCAAACCGATGCAAAGATTGGCTAGTTGCTGTCAGTATTCATTAATGTGAAATTGTGCTCTTCACAAAACGAAGGAACATAGTATCCAATGGCTGTAATATCAGTGAGTCACTGATGGGATCGGCCAACTCATACAAATACCTGGCTGCAACACATTGGAGGGATTAGAAATGGAATGATCAAATAGGCTCAGCAGTGAGTAAACGAGATGGTAAACTTTGGTTTATAAGTAAATAGTGGGGCAGTGGAATCAGTCTACAAAGGAGATTACAAATCACTCGTGCGACCGGTTCTAGACTGTTGCTCAAGAATGTGGGATGAGTACCACATAGGACTGACAGAGGGTATTGAACGTACACATAGAGGGGCAACACGAATGGTCACAGGTTTCTTTGACACACGGGTAAGTGTCACAAAGATGCTAAAGAAACTGAAGTGGCAGCCTATTGAAGAGAGACGTAAACTGTCCCGAGATAGCCTACTCACAAAGTTTCATGACCCGGCTTTGAACTATGGCTCTAGGAATACACTAAAACCCCCTACCTATCACTCACATAGGGATCGTGAAGGTAAGATTAGAACAATTATAGTACGCAAAAATAAATAAACGTCGTGTGATTACGGCCTCCCGTCGGGTAGACCGTTCGCCGGGTGCAATTCTTTCGATTTGACGCCACTTCGGCGACTTGCTCGTCGATATGGATGAAATGATGACGATTATGACAACACAGCACCCAGTCCCTGAGTGGAGAAATCTCTGACCCAGCCGGCCGCGGTGGTGTAGCGGTTCTAGGCGCTCAGTCCGGAACCGCGCGACTGCTACGGTCGCAGGTTCGAATCCTGCCTCGGGCATGGATGTGTGTGATGTCCTTAGGTTAGTTAGGTTTAATTAGTTCTAAGTTCTAGGGGACTGATGACCACAGATGTTAAGTCCCACAGTGCTCAGAGCCATTTGAACCATTTTTTTTGAAGCCGGGCCCTTAGGATTGACATTCTCTCATGCTGACCACTGAGCTACCAGGAACGGACATAGTACGCACAGAGGTATTCAAACAATCAATCTTCCCGCGCTCCATGGGAAGAAACGCTAAAAACTGTACAATGGGACTACACTCTGCCGTGCAATGTGGCTTGCGGAATACAGATGTAAATGTGGATGTAGATGTACGATGGCGACAGTAGAATCGTTCAGCAGTCAGCTTCAAATGTGGGTTCTCTGAGTTTTGTCAGTAGTATTTTGCGAAAAGAACGCCGTCTTCCCTCCAGGGATACCGATTTAAGTTCACGAAGCATCTCCGAAATACTCACTTGTTCATCGAAGTTACGAGCAACAAATTCGAATTCTTCGATGTCTTTCTCTAATTCGTCCTGGTGGAGACTCCAGACACTCCAGCAGTACTCAACAATGGGTCACACTAGTGTTCTACACGTGGTCTGCTTTATAGATGAGAGAAAATTCCCTAAAATTCTCCCCAAAAACTGAAGTCGACTGTTCACTTTTCCTACTACGTACTTACGCCCTCGTTCCATTTCACATCTCTTTCCAACATTACGGCTAGATGTTTACTCGACGCGGCTGTGTAAAACAACAAACCTCTAATACTGTGGTCTCGGCGGAGGTTCGAATCCTCCCTCTGGCATGGGTGTGTGTGTTTGTCCTTAGGATATTTTAGGCTAAGTAGTGTGTTCGCTTAGGGACTGATGACCTTCGCAGTTATGTCCCATAAGATTTCACACACATTTGAACTAATACTGTATTCGAAAAATACAGGATTGTTTTTCCTACTCATCTGAATAAACTTACATTTCTTCTACATTTAGTGTAGGCTGTCATTCATCACACCAGATAGAAATTTTTTCTCGAGTCATTTTGCGTCTTTTTACTGTTACGCAACGACGATGCTTTCCCACAGACTGCAGCATTTTGAGCAAACAGTTGCAAATTGCTGCTCACCCCATCTGCCACATCATTTATAGAGAACAACAGCGCTCCTATCACACTTCTCTGGAGCACACCTGACGATATCCTTGTCTCTGAAGAACACACCCCGTCGAGAACACGGCACATTGACCCATCTTCCTGTACCATGATGGATGAGGCCACTTCAGCTGCAGGATAAACCTGTATTTCTGGTCCAACTAGTTTCGCGGCGTTAGAGCCACATTTTCAGGCGTACAGATGTATGCAAACAAGAGTAATAACGAATAAAAACGCTCTTTCGGTTAAAATGTAATTGTACTATACACGAAGCTATATAGCAAAAATTATGTACCCACATTTACATTTTAATTCAAACAGTTAGCTGTAGATGACCCAACATTCTTTGACCCATTGTGATAAAACTTTTAACCGTCAAGAGGTCGGTAGCCCAGTTTAAAACCAAGCAGAATGAAGGACACATCGTCGTGAAACAGGCAAACTGGAATGAGAAAAAATGGATGTGGAAGATAAAGCAAATGATACGTGTAGGTGGTGAAAGATGTGCTCACAATGGCAAGGTAAAATAAATCTCAAATACGAGCTTTGTACGATAAGTCAAATTTAGGTAATTCCTGTATTCAGAATAGACCATCATCTAAATAAAATAACCCGACAAAGGAAAACACAAAATCTTGTTTAGACATATTTAAGGCTTGACATCGTAGCGACAACATGATGTCCGCAGTGACCGCCCTAGAGGGAGTGACCTGAACCGGCGCCAGCACCGATGCATATATACGACTGACACCTCCGCACCACTCCACTGCCATGACTCACGTCAGCGGTGGGGACTAATGGCCACCTAGTACCAACTCTACGCCATGTACAGCGCTCCAGAGCAGATTGCTCTTTTAATAAAATGTCTAATGTTTCGTGCAGTGAACTTATCTCTATTAAATTCGGTTATAAAACTATACTCTTCTGTCATGTGTGGTACAACATACAGAGAACTGTGTGGTCCTCAGTCAGAAGACCGGTACGGAGAGGATCTCCACGCTAATCTACGCCGTACAACAAGAGCAACCATACGATAATTTGTAGGGGAGTGGTGGGAAAGACCTGTGAATAGTGTTGCAGAACTTTTTAACAAACATTTTAAAACCGTTACTGAAAGGATGGAGTTGTCAGGTTCTATAGATGCTTCTAAGGAATACCTCAGACCCGACATTCAAGTAACTTCCGTAATATGAATTTGACCCTCACTACCCCAGCAGAAATAATTTCCATCATAAAATCTTTAAATTCAAAAACATCTAGTAGGTATGATGAAATATCAACAAAGTTCATTAAAGAATATGATTCTGAGTTAAGTAACATATTAAGCTATCTGTGTAACCAATCATTTATCAGTGGAATATTTCCTGAAGGGGTGAAATATGCTGAAGTTAAGCCACTGTTTTAGAAGGAAGATAAAGAAATAGCATCAAATTTCTGTCCAATTTCACTTTTGCCAGCATTCTAAAAAAAATTTAGAAAAAGTAATGAACAATTGGCTTTATAACCATCTTATCTCAAAGTCGCAGTTCGGATTTCTGGAGAGTTCTGATAGTGAGAAGGCTATCTACACTTATAGCGAAAATGTGCTCAATTCATTAGTCAAAAAACTGCAGGCAACTGGTATATTTTGCGATCTGTCAAAGGCCTTTGTCTGTGTAAATCACAATGTCCTTTTAAGTAAATTAGAATATTATGGTGTAACAGGATATGCTGCAAAATGGTTCAAATCTTATATCTCTGGCAGGAAACAAAGGGTGTTATTAGGAAAAAGACATGTATTAACCTATCAGGCATCATCCAACTGAGAACTAATTACATGTGGAGTCCCACAAGGTTCCATTTTAGGGCCCTTACTTTTTCTTGTATATATCAATGACCTTTCATTAGTAACATTACCAGATGCCAAGTTCATTTTGTTTGCCAATGATACACACATTGCAGTAAATAGCAAATCAAGTGTAGTCTCAGAAATATCAGCTAATTAAATATTTTTGGACATTAATCACTGGTTCTTAGCCAATTCTTTGTCACTAAACTTTGAAAAAACACACTACATGCAGTTCAGAACTTGTAAGGGGTGTCCCACTGAGTATACGCCTAACATATGATGACAAGCAGATAGAAGAAATGGACAGTGTTAAATTCTTCGGATTATGGCTTGATAATAAATTCAACTGGGGAAAAGCACACCACAGAACTGCTGAAGTGTCTTAACAAATCTCTATTTGCAATGCGAATTGTGTCAGACATAGGGTATATAAAAATGAAAAAGCTTGAATATTATGCATACTTTCGTTGCATAATGTCATATGGGATTATTTTTTGGGGTAATTTATCAAACCAAGCTAAACTTTCTGGGCACAAAAACGTGCAGTAAGAGTTATATGTGGTGTGAACTCAAGAACATCCTGCAGAGGCCTGTTTAGGGAACAAGGGATACTAACTACTGCTTCCGTATATATTTATTCCTTAATGAAATTTGTCATTAAAAATATTTCACTTTTTCAAACCACCTCACTACGGATCAATTGGAATGAAAGTAAATCTAATCTAATCTAAAATGCGACACGGACACAGGCTGGTGGGAGCAGTATTGTGGCATGGCAGACATTCTCCTGTACTTGCATGGAACCTGTGATAATAGAAGACATGCTGACAGCTGAACACCGTCTGCTTCCCTTCATGCTTGATGTCTTCCCCTACGGCGATGTCGTCCTTCAGCAGTATAATTTTCCGTGTCTCGCAACCAGAACTGTATTCCAGTGGTTTGAGGAGCATTATAGTGAAGTTTCGTCGATGTCTCGGCGACCAAATTTGCCTGATGTAAATCCTATGGAACTAATCTGGGACGCTAACTTGCGCTATCACCGTGCGTCGTGCGCCTCACCGGGGTTGAAGAGCATGATTCGTAAATTCCAATTAACTGGCGATTTGTGAATTGCGCCTGGGAGAGGCCGACGGCCAATTGCGTCACCAATTGCTGAAAAAGTTAGTGTTGCCATGGCTGAGAACGCTGGCCGCAGTGTGGTCTTCAAGCGGTACATGAGCTATGTGACTATTAAAGTTGTAAAACTACTGTAGGCAACGGTAGAGTTTCATAAGTAAGCGCAGTCTACCATAGTTCTCCTAGCAACCTTAGTCAGTTGCAACCATAACCGCGTTACCTGTACCTTGGCGTCACCTCATTTCGGTCGTTTTGTTTGCGCATGGGATTAGTGTCTTACTAGATTCCCCTAGAAATCGGAAGCGGAGAACCGTCTAGAAACTGAGTGAGGATACGTAAAGGGCCAAGCAACCGACTGAACATTTTTGTTCTGCATAGCTTTCCTCCTGTCAGTTACAAATAAACAGATTCAGAAAAATTGAAATTGTCAATGTTTAATTCAGGTCTTGTGCGAAAAGTGTTAACATGCAATGTGAAACAGAGGTATGTTGTATTAAAAATGCAAAAAAAGCCAGATTTATCTTACAGCGCCATAAAAAGCAAATGCTTCAAAAAAGATAAAATTAAAGAAAACATTTCAAATTAAACAGAAACACATCAAACATCGCTTCAATACTTCGTCAAGCTGATACAAACATTTCAGTTAGTCATTAACAATTTTGGCACTTATTAATGATAACAGGAAAGCATTGCCTTTGACCTTAATTAAGAACTTTCCACTGAGTTCAGAATAAGAACAGTAGTTACATAGTTCTTTTTACTTTTGTGTATGTAACCTCTACTTACATGAAAAGTAATTTCTTTGGTTACATTTTGTAACGATATAAAACAGACAATGGTCTAATACGGAACGTGTGTGTTTCTAATTATTTGAAAAATAAACAAACAAAAAACAAAGAGAAGTCGTCAGTTCCTAATTTCTCTCTCACACAGTCATGCATGTATCTCTCCCTATCGTATCGGTGCTATCAATGGTAATCCTTCCATTCTCTCCCTCATTTATGTATTGTAGCAAAACTACCGAACCTTAGTTTTGGTAGGAGCAACGGCCCTGAATTCACTGTGTCTCTATGGTGATGAGCACTTGACCATCGTCTCTTTCCATTGGCCGGAATTTTACACGGACACAAACCCCGCACCCTTTTCTACCCGCTGCGTCCAGCTCAGCGGGCCCAGCGCCCATGTCCGCAGCGTTATTACCACCTGGACTCTCAGCTATGGACTCACACACCAGAACCGTGGCTAGATCCAAGGCGTGGTTATCGGCAATAATGGGCTACAAGTATTTGAGGCCGCAAGTGGCCAACAGCGTATTGTTAAGCATCAGATAGAGTGATAAGGTAAGGAGTGAGGAGATTTACAGCAGAATCGGCGACGAAAGGAATATATGGTAACACTGACAAGAAGAATGGACAGGATGGTAGATCAGCCGTTAAGACATCAGGCAATAAACTTCCATGGTACTAGAGGGAGCTGCATAGAGTAGGAACTGTGTAGGATGACAGAGATTGGAATACATCCAGCAAATAACTAAGGTCGAAGCTTGCAAAGGCGCTACTCTTAGTTGAAAAGGTTGGCACAAGAGAGGAACTTGTTGCGGGCCGCATTAAAGTACTCCGAAGACTTTGGACTAAAAAGAAAAATAAGCACCACAATTAGAGCCGGCGTTAACGAGATGTTGCGTCCTCCCCCCCCCCCCCCCCTCCCTTTCAGAAGCCGACTGTGCGTAATTCATGCAGATGCAGCCACCACCAAGAGAAATATGCCCAACAGCCTGCTTACCACCATTACCACTACCATCATTTTAGTCGCCAACAAAAAAACCATTTTAGGTACCGTTGATAAAAACGAGTCACCAGAGATGATAGCCAATAGAGGTGGAACCACTTACACCCCATACGCCACTCCAGCTTCCACAACGCCAGAGACCTCCTCGCCGAACAATCGGTGGAGCTCGTTCTTTGACTGAGGTGTTCATGGAAGCCGACCTGTTTTCTGCATCTCAACCACAGCCAGCATTAAGTCCCCTGCAGGCAGGCAGGAATAAACAAACCGTCGATCGGCCAACAATTCGACAGACAGTGCTGACATCCAACCGAGCTGATCGCAACGAGGAAATTCTGTGGGAGGCTTTGGTGGAGATTGCAGGCTACCTGTTTCCCATTCCTCAGGCCGATCCACCTCCGGGAGAGGTTTAGTATTCGACTGTGATTCGGATACCGCTCCCACCCCGAGTATCGATATGGAGGAAATGTCAGAAGTAAGCGGGCCTTACACCAAGGTCAGAGCTTGCTCCCGTGGAAATCGACACCGCAGGTATGGGAATGTCACAGGGGTCCCTCTACTACGCGACAGTGTCCATACACACCCTGGCATCACATTTGTCCAACACTTCTCGCTATACCCCAAAGCCATCACTATGTGCTGTGGATAACAAAGTGATTTACCTTGCCTGTTTTTACATTTTTCGCTTCGGTTCACTCATTGGACTGTTCGTGTTTCCCTACGCTCTGGACTTTGCTTCCGGCTAGTCGTCCACTGCATGAACTCCACTGTCATCGACCACAAAACCCCTTGTTTGTCACAACGGTGTCTGTGTCACCACAGGTCATACACTGTCTCCTCACTACGTCAAGTAGGATAGTAAATCGTTTTCTAAAGTAATTCGCTCAGGTGTGATTTAACTCGATTACATTCATTTAATCTTCTTTTACTTTTGTTGATTTTCATTATCTTGTAACCTCTTTTCAAGAGAATATCCATTCTGTTCAACTGCTCTGTCAAGTCCTTTGCCGTCTCTGACAGAATTACAGTGCCGTCAACAAACTTCTAAATTTATATTTTTTTTCCCCTGAACTTTAACTCCCTTTCCAAATTTATCCTTGGTTTTCTTTATAGCTTGCTCAACATACAGATTGTATAACATTTTAAATGGGTTAGTACCGTGTTCCACTCCCTTCTCAACCGTTGCTTCCCTTTTGTGTCCTTTGATCCCTTTAATTGCAATCTGGTTTATGCAGTACAAGTTGTAAATACCGTTTCGCTCCCTGCATTTTATCCCTACTACTATCAAAAGTTCAGTGTGTGTATTCCAGACACCGTTGTCAAAAGCTTTCTCGAAATCTACTAACGCTACTAACGTAGTTTCCCCTTTCATCAACATATATTTCAAGATAAGTTGTCGGGTCAGTACTGCGTCGCCTCTTCCTGTATTTTTGTGGAACCGAAAACCGATCTATCCCGAGACTGACTTCTACCAGTTTTTACGGTTTATTGTAAATATTAATTCGTGTCATTATTTTACAAACTTGCTTATAAATCTGATGATTCGGTAGCACTATCATCTTCAGCAACTGTCTTCTTTGGAATTGTAATTACTATGTTCTTCTTGAAGTCTGGGCTGTTTCACCTGTCTCACATACCTTACACACCAGTCGAAATAGTTTAATAATTTTTTTCATAATGTGGGGCCACAGTCATATTTCTTTTAAGTCAGTACCGCCATTAGACTGTTTTTTTATTTGCAGTGTTACATATACACGATCATGATTTCGACTTCAAAGTGCCATTATCAAGTCTCTTAAGTGTTATACAAAAAAAATGGCTCTGAGCACTATGAGACTTAACTTCTGAGGTCATGAGTCCTCTAGAACTTAGAACTACTTAAACCTAACTAACCTAAGGACATTAAAGAGTTCGAACCTGCGATCGTAGCTGTCGCGCGGTTCCAGACTATAGGGCCTAGAACCGCTCGGCCACCCCGGCCGGCTAAATGTTATACAGTATGCCATCTTACGCACTGTATAACACTTAAAACACTTGATAAAGGCACTTTGAAGCCGATATCATGATCGTGTAAATGTAACACTGCAAATAAAAATACAGTCTAATGGCGGTACTGACTTTAAAGAAAGTCGAAATAGTTTGTCAAGGCTGGCTCTCCCAGGGCCACCAATAAATCTGAGAGAATGTCGTCTACTCCGGGATTGTGGTTTCTACTTAGTTCGTTCGGAACTCGATCAATTTTTTTCTTAAGCATCTTACCTCCCACTTCATCTTCATCTACTTCCTCTTCCCTACACTGTTAAATCATACCACGGTATGAAGTGCAGGCCTACATTCTAGAGGCTTCTCTAATGTATGATTGGCACGCTGTGCATATAATGCTATTCTTAATTTCCATAGTATGTAATAGTGGAAATTATTGTTGGCTACCCCCTCCAGGCCTTTTAAATAATGAATCAACACGGGCCTCAAGCAGAGTGACGGGAATTTGGGGAAAAGATTAGAGTGACGCTCAAAATTCCTCTGCCTGTCAGCGTCTCTAAACTCTAACTCGCTCTAACTATCCAGTCTTTAATGATTCAATTTTCTCGCCTCGGAGCAGTGAGACTAATGTTACTTTAAATCCGTCTTGATTGCAATTTTTTTTTTTATTATTCATATGACCGGTTTCGGTTCATTCAGAACCATCTTCAGATCTGATATTTAAGTTACAGGAGTAACCCGTCCAATTCAGCAACTTTCACATGCTACGTCACATGTGACGTAGCATGTGAAAGTTGCTGAATTGGACGGGTTACTCCTGTAACTTAAATATCAGATCTGAAGATGGTTCTGAATGAACCGAAACCGGTCATATGAATAATAAAAAAAAAATTGCAATCAAGACGGATTTAAAGTAACATAAAATCACTGATTGCTGTTATCCCATAAGACATTATGTCTGTTTTTGCACAGTGAGACTAACTTCGTTGATCTTACACGCCCTCGGCGCCACGTAAACAAAAATACGACACGAGGTCCCCTGGCGTCTCCAGCGCAGCCGCCTTTTAATGACGTCACTGCAGACAGTTGCCTGCGCAGTAGTTCGGAAACTTCTGACAGCTGGAGCGCTGCATTACTACTCTCCCTCCCCTCCAACCCCCCCCCCCCCCCCCCCTCCTCACCGGGAAATTTTGTTGAAAGCGGATGACCTACAAACACGGAGATTATACCGACCTCTTTTTATCGTGACAATGACGTCACAGTTCTTTCAGTTACCAAGTGATCCAGGCCAACCATAGCTAAAGAAATCAGCGTTACCCAAAATTGTCGATACGTCTGCAAAGGTATTGCAATTCGCATCTTCTCGTGGTAAAACAAAAACAAAAATACGCCGAACCTCATCTTACAATTGTGTATGTTTTCATTGTGCATAATAAAAGAACACGAGGGCAGAGTCTCAATGTCAGACAGCTAACTGAAAAAATTTAGGGAATTCATTACCCCTATAGTTCTTTGTTTCTTGGACTACAGTAAGGCTTTAGACTATGTTTGATGGAAAGAACTGTGGGACTTATTAGCAGAAATGGGCGTTGCTGATCATCATACTACCCTTACCAGACGTCTCTACGCTGATAGTAAGTAGTTCCACTTAACATCTATGGAGAATATGTTATGAGAAAAGGCTTGTGGCTCGATTCGTGGGATCCGAATTGATGGTCAAAGAGTCACTAATTTAAGATTTTGTGATGACGCCACACTGTACGCAGAATGAAAAGTGGAAATGAAGGAACACCTAATAAAGTTAAGAGAGAAAGCGAGAAACTTAGATTTCCAGTTAAAAAGATGAAGACCAAATTCATGATAATCGACAGAGGTGAGACACTACCAGCTACTGATGTACTATCAGAATGTGAAGAAGTTGATTGCTTTGTCTACCTCTACATAGGAATTACGACGTACGATTGTTCTGAGTAGAGATGCTGCACCCAAGTTGACAATGATTTGGAAAAATATACTAAATTGAGAGTGCTGAAATCTCTGGTGTTTCCAGTTTTCCTATTATATACACCCACTCGCTCACAGAAAGATCCGTACCTAAAGACTGGAAAACTTCTCAAGTCACACCAATACCAAAAAAGGGAAGTAGGAGTAATCCACTGAATTACAGGCGAGTGAGTGACGTGCGTTAGCTTGGCTCGCAAGTTTACGTGAAATCTGGAGGTGTTTTAAGCAGTTAGGCTAGTGTACATATACTAAAGCCGTATATCTACTGCCGAGTGTCGTATTTTACATCACATACTGAGCACCAATTACACGGAATCGCACTAAAAATGGAAAATCGCCGAACAACGCGCAGTGCAGCCAACGGCCAGGCCGGCGACAGCGCAGGCGTGGAGTCTACACCGGGAGCTGCGGCCGCTCCGCCCGGGATCGCTGACATCGCCGCACTCGTGAAGGCTGAGGTGAGTGCCGCGCTGCAGGCTAAGGAGAAGCTCGGGCTCGTTGTTCAAACCATCACTGATGCTGTCACTGCAGCAGTGACGGACAAAATACAGAAAACTCTGGAGGCGAATGCGAGCGAGATCCGTGCACTGGACACATCGTTAAAAGCAAGTGAGGAGAAAGCACGACTGCTCGAACAGAAATTGATCGAGAAGACGGACGAGCTCGAACAATATCAGAGACGCAATAATCTCAGACTGTTCGGCATTCCAGAGAGCAGCAGGGAGAACACAGATGAACTTGTGATAAACCTTGTCCAAGAAAAGCTAGGCGTGCAGGTGACTCTGTGACATTGACAGAAGTCATAGAGTGGGTCGTAAGTCGCCAGGTTCTACAAAACCAAGACCTATAATAGTGAAATTTATGTCGTATAGGAAGAGATCTGAAGTCTTCAGAGCAAAGAAGAATCTCGCCAAGTCGGGTCTGACAGTGCGCGAGGATCTGACCTCTGAAAGACTAAACATTTTGAAGAACGCGATTTCGAAATTTGGGCTACATAACGTATGGACAAATGACGGCAGGATAATGGTTAAGACCGAAAACGGAAAGAAAACCATTTGCAGTGTTAATGAACTCGAAAGCCTGTGCTTTAGAAGCTAAATCATGTCTAATCTTGCTGCCACTAACCTGTATGTTTATATTGTTTACACTGTCAACCACTTCGTAACTAATGTATTATCAAATTGTTCGTTTCTCTAAATAGCTATTTTTTTAATCTCTAATTATTTTCTCTCGTGTAATATTTGTTATTATTTGTATTATCAACTTTTCGTTTCTCCACATAACTATTTTCATTTTTAATTGTTTTTCTCATGTAATTTTGTTAATTATTGCATAAGGTAGTCTCACTTCCATCCTTAATTAGCAACCCACCATCATACTTTAGTTGTTATCCTCATAAGTGCAATTAATATCACACTCTGTCATAACGTGCAGATTACTCCCGTTGTATTTAGCGAAATTCCTTCCCCTGCCAGCCCACGGCTACTTCCATAACCGTTGCAGACCTCGCTGACCTTGGCCGCAGATCCCGTTGCCTCCCCGGGGACCTACCCCCTCCCCCTCCCGGCCGCTTTCACTGCACAGAACTGGGAGGACACTCCCTTACCCCCCTCCTTCACACGCCTTCCGCATTCCTCATGCCAGACCCTCTTGTCACCGCCAACCACGACCCGCAAACATCGGTCGGCAGCCTCCTCGGGCAATCATCACCCAAACGCACCAAGCTGCATATTGCACATGCAAATGTCCAGTCTCTGCCAGCTCACTTCGACGAGTTCAAATATATATTTCAAACTGCTGATGTACACGTAATACTTTTGTCAGAGACTTGGCTCAAACCAAGTATTCCTACAACTTCCGTAAACCTAGATGGCTATATCTTTCTCAGGAACGACAGATGCAACAGACGAGGGGGCGGAGTAGGGGCGTACATACGCTCTGATTTGTCACCTACAGTACTACACACATCCGACAACAATGTAGATAAACAAGTGGAATATATGTTCATAGAGATCAAATCACTTAACAGAAAGTGCTTAATATGTGTCCTTTACAAACCTCCTAAAGTAGGTGGGTTCGCCTGCTTCGAAACTGCCCTCTCTAGTCTCGAATCGTCATATGAACATGTAATTATAGCTGGTGACACTAACATTAATTTTCTGTGCAATAGTCCTTCCACTGGGAAATTTAAGGGGATGCTTTCTTCCTCAAATATGACGCTACTTCAGCTGGCACCTACTCATCACACGACTACCAGTCACACTTTCATAGATATATTCGCAACGAAATCCCCGAACAGAATAATCCGCACCTCTCAAATATCTGCGCCTGGCATGTCTGCCCATGACATCATTTCCATGACGTATTCACTAGAATGCCCTAGAAAGAAACAAAAACTGTCTACATACCGAGACCTCAAACGCATAAATTTGCCTGAACTCGAAACTGAGGCACAAGAAATAGTTTGGGGGATGACCTCTACTCCCCTCATGGACATAAACGACAAACTCCACGATTTCACTAACAAAATTACTCAACTATATGACAAATATGCTCCAATAAAGACCAGAAAAGCAAAAAGGCAACCTGCACCTTGGCTGACTGATGAACTAAAACAGCTCATGAATCTCAGAGATGCTGCACATCGAGCATACAAGATACACCCTACACCTGAAAATCACGCTGTATACAAGCAGAAACGAAACAAAGTCAGTCAAGCGGTGAGAAACGCTAAGCTCAGACATGCCCGTACATTAGCTGACAATAGATGTAGACCAGCTATCCTGTGGAAAAATCTCCGTAGTCTCGGTTTAGGCAAAATAAAAGTTGCAGAAAATCCCATGGTCCCAGCTGAAGAACTAAACCGATTCTTCACATTACCTGCAACCAAAATTGATCCGCAAAAAAAAACAGAGAATCATTGATTACTTCATTGGGATGAACGACTGCAGCAAAGAAAAATTCTATCTACAGCACGTCACTTGCAGTACTGTCAAGAAAGCCATAATGCGGATTAGATCAGCATCTACTGGACATGATGGTATCACTATCCAGATGGTAAAATTTATTATTGACCAACTACTGCCCTCTATAACAGACATTTTCAACGATTCATTAATCACAAGTGTTTTCCCTGAGGCCTGGAAACTGGGACAAATTAAGCCACTGCCTAAAAAGGACATCGCCACAGCAGCCTCTGACTACCGCCCCATCTGCCTTCTTCCTGCACTATCAAAGGCCTTAGAATATATAGTTCATGACCAGCTCACCAACTACCTAACTACTAACAACCTATTAGACGAATACCAATCAGGTTTCCGTAAACATCGAAGCACAACATCCGCTCTGATAAAGGTAACAGATGACCTGAAACTTGCCATGGACAGACAAGAAGCGACTATCATTTGCTTCTTAGATTTCAGCAAAGCATTTGATACTGTCGACTTCGACATCTTACTAGCCAAACTTAGCGGTCTAAATTTCTCACCAAGCGCAGTGCAATGGTTTCGCTCATACATGACGTCTCGTCAGCAACGCGTCCTGTCTGGGGATATAAAATCACAATGGCGGCAGGTAGTGTCAGGCGTTCCCCAAGGCTCAGTATTAGGTCCTATACTCTTCTCTCTTTATGTCAATGATGTGTCATCGGTCCTGACCTATTGCAAATACCTTATGTATGCTGATGACCTTCAGTTGTATCTAAGTGCGAAACCAAGCAATCTCAAGAAAGCTATTGAAAATTTCAATACTGACCTCAACGCACTGTCAAAATGGGCACAGGACATAGGTCTAAAACTAAACCCATCTAAAACCCAAGCGGTACTTGTTGGTCACTCTAAGCTTATTAGCCCAAAACATCGGGAATCCGTACCACCTCTTGTCCTAAATGGAACAATTATTAACTTCTCGCCCTCAGCAAAGAGTTTGGGAGTAATAATAGATGAAAATCTAAATTGGACAGAGCACGTAACTGCAGTGTGCAAAAAAGCATCAGCATCCCTTCATGTCCTACAAAAATATAAAAAACTCTTCCCTTTCGATCTGAAAAAGAAATTAGTACAAACGCTTATACTCCCAATCATTGACTACAGCGATATTATCCTACAAGGCCTCTGCCTGCGTCCGATATATCTGTGACGTTCGACTTTTTGATCACATTTCACCAGCATATGCAAAATTGTCCTGGCTGCGTGCAGACAAACGCAGAGATTTCCATACACTCTGTCTCATCTACTGCCTTATAAATGTACACTGTCCCTCATATCTCTCCTCGTCCCTAACACTCATGTCGGAACAACATGACAGAAACACACGTTCCCCTCATAATAAAATCCTCTCCGTTCCACTGCATCGCTCAGTCACCTTCTCCAAGTCCTTTACAGTAGCGGGAACCCGACTCTGGAATAACCTCCCTCGTTATGTTAGAGAACTTAAAAACATGACCGGCTTCAAAAAAAATTAATGACGTATCTACTTAAGCAACAGTAATGCCTTCCTCTGTACATGAGTGCACTTCACCTCATTACTTCCCTCTCTCCCCCTCCTTAAACCTCCCTTACCCAAAACTCGCTATACTAGTAAACATCTACTTTACACACCAAAATATTAATGTACATCTGCACAAACCTTCATTACTATTGCGAATCTTTCTCATGTTTGTCATTATTATTTGTTTTTTTTACTGTTATTATTATTGCTTTCACCATAATCTGTATGTATAGCACCTGATGTAAAAATACTGCCAGCATTTACTTTATTAGGTCTTAGTCATGTTTATCATTATTATTTGATTTTTTGTTTTACTGTTATTATTATTGCTTTTATCATAATCTGTATGTATAGCAACTGTTGTAAAAATACTTCCGCATTTACTTTATTAGGTCTTAGTCACTAGTCTTTATTCATATTGTCACTAGAGTAAGCTAATTTTCTCATTTAAACTATGTTCATGATGTTACTCTGATGTGTGAAATGCTGCATGTGTGGAACACTGGTCCGATGTAAGAGAGGGCCTGATGGCCCTAATCTGATCAGGTAAAATAAATAAATAAATATATCACTAACGTCTATTTGCAGCAGGATTTTGGAACATATACTGTATTTGAACATTCTGAAGTACCTGGAAGAAAACGATTAATTGACACATAGTCAGCACGGACTCAGAAAATATCGGTCTTGTGAAACACAACTAGCTCTTTCTACTTATGAAGTAATGAGTCCTATCGACAGGGGATGTCAAATTAATTCTATATTTTTAGATTTCCAGAAGGCTTTCGACAAAGTTCCTCACAAGCGTCTTCTTACCAAACTGCGTGCCTACGGAGTATCGCCACAGTTGCGCGACTAGTTCATTGAACCCTCTGCCAGGCTCTTTATTGTGAATAGCAGAGTGATCACGTAGATGTAGATGTACGGCGCTGAAACATGGACAATAAATGAAGGGAAACGCAAAAGAATTGATCCTTTTGAGTTGTGGATATATAGGAGGTTGCTGAGAATATCATGAATGGACAAATTGACCAAAAAATCAATCCTTCAAGAACTCAGGGTACAGAATAGGTTGTCCAGTACCTGTTTCCAGCGAGTCCTGCAGTTCTTTGGTCACATAATTCGACGACAGGAGGATAACTCGGAAAAGATGATCATTTAAGAGAAAGTTGAAGGGAGAAGATTGCAGGGACCAGATAAAGGAGAAGACTCACCAAACATGGGACCAGTAACTCAGAGATTCGGAAGTCAGGGTAAAACGGAGGCAGACTATTAAGAGAATTGTGTGACGGATCACCTGATTTCAGCTATGAAAGACGGCTTGTTGGTGATGATAAAGTATTCATACAACATAATATAGCTAAAACAGCTCATAGACACAGTTTTAATAGTGAAAAATTATTAATAAGAAAAAGTTATGCCTTTCTGCAGTATCCTACTAATCTCTGTAAAATTTTCAGGGATGATGCTGCTGTATACAGTAAAGTCGAAACGCTGGAGGATTTTGCCGAAATGCAGGAAGACCTGGAGTGGATTGCCGCTTCCTGCGGAGAGTGGCAACTGACCCTCAACAAAAACAAATGTAACATTTTGCGTATACATAGACAGATAAACCAGTTATTATAAGATTACACGGTCGCAGAAAACTCACTGAATGCAGCCACTTCCTTGAAAAAAATCTAGGAGTGTGCGTACGGAGCGATTTGAAGTGGAACGACCACATAAAATTAATCGCGGACAAGGCAGATGCCAGACTGACAGTCATTGTTATTATCCTCAGCATATATTTATTGCAAAGGAAGCAGGTTACAAAACACTCGTTCGATCAATATTTGAACGTTCCTTGCCACTCTGGAGTCAGTACCAGATAGTGCTGATAGAGGAAATAGAGACCCAAAGAAGAGCAGCACGTTTCTTACACGTTCATTTAGTAAGTGTGAAAGCCTAACAGAGTGGCTCAGTCAGACGCTACAAGAGAAACGTTTTCCACTACAGCGTGGTCCATGTTAAAATTCCGAGACCGTACGTTCCTGAAAGAGTCAACCAATATATTGCTTCCTCCTACGTATATCTCGCGAAAAGACCGTCAAGATAAAATCAGAGAGATTCGAGACCAAACGGAGGCTTACCAGCATCCGTTCTCCCCGCGAACTATTCGCGACTGGGAACAAGAAGAGGAATACCTGACACGGGTACACATAGTACCCTACCCTCTGCCATACATCGTGAGATAGCTTGCGAAGTATAGATACAGATGTAGAATTGGTGTGTTCTGCCATGTGTCGTATGTCTGATCACGAGTCTGCAATGTGATAGAACCAAACAAGCGAGGCGTAGGGAAGGGCAGATGCGCGCCCCCTCCCCCTCCCAATGTGGACGAAGTCTTCGCCAACTGAACTCACATCTTGAACCGCACATCTGTTACCACATGGAACCAAACCTGAGTAATTGTCGCTTGTTCAGACCACTTAATTATACCATATCTAAGCGATCTTCCAGAAAAAATTGTATACATTCCCTTCTTAGCCGAACCTATATGCTATATGCTTCGTTCATAGGATTCTAATTATAATTGCATTAGAGAGCCCATCAATTACCCTTCCACAAGTAATATACAGGGTGTCCCAGGAGGAATAGTCAATATTCAGGGATATGACAGGAACGATCAACCGAAGCAAAAATATGTTGCAAATATGGGAACTGTAATGCATACCTTAAGAGCTATGAGTACTTGTTCAGTAGAAGAGACGTGTTTAAAAGTAGCACAGTAATGGAGATGAATATGTACTGTACATCTCATGTTTCCTGTAGATTATTTTTTGTTTTGGTCCATACTACCATTCTCAAAATATGGAAAGGAAGAGCTTGCTGTAAAAGAGATATGTTTCATAGTATTGAAGATGAAGTATGCATTTTAGAGTACATGTTTGCAAGACATATTTACTTCGGATGATTGTGTCCTATCCCGAATATTGAACATTCCCCTGGGACACACTGTATGTGCATTAAATTTACAGTTTCCTTTCACTTTTCAGTGAAATAATAAAATTTAATATTGGTTTCTTCTTGTTATGGAACAAGCATACGTAAATGATTCTACATTTTTAACAGTTCATGAACTAAAGCTAATACTTTACTCATGATTGTACGGAATGATAGTTACTAACGACAGCTACTAAAAACTCAGTTGCAGAAATTATTACACTAGTGGTGACCCGTCAAAGTTCTTTTTTTTCTTTATTAGAAGTTCTACTGCTAAGTCCCTTATGGGCGGCTGTTGGGCTAATAACAGCAAAATACTCCACTCTTCATCCAAGAGCATTCATAAACATACAACAAAGATGACAGAAAAGAAAAAAATGTGGACTGTTTATGTTTCTAGTTAAAAAGACTAGTGATGTACACCTAAAATTGCGATGAGATGATATTCTTCAACGAAAAAATCACTGGAGCCCTGTATTTTCACTTACCATCTGCTCGACCAGCATTGTGGAGGAGAGAGTACGTTCCATAGAGGCTGAGGGCTGTGAGTAAAGAAATAGGGGTCTGTTAGATGGGGAAACAATGGAGGCGAATCAGATAGTGGGAATACCAACGGTGGGAAAGGCAGAGGATGTGGGGAGGATAGTGGTACTATTCCCTTAATCTGTAAAGAAATAGTGGTGGGTGGAGATAACAAAGAAGAGAGGAGCCTTGATGTGGAGTGGGATGGATGTGAAAGGGTTAAAGCTGGTAGGAGGGATAAATATTTGGGGCGGATCTCATTGTCTGGATCAGGGAATTGGTTGAAGTTGAGTTGAGATACGATATGGTGTGTATAGGTGTAGTGATGGAGTGAAGTGTTTGTGAAGGTGCAGCAGCATATCTGAGTTGGTGATCAGACGCGAGACAATGGAGTTATTGAAATCTATTCTGCGAATAGTATAGGAGATGCGGAGGTGTTCGATGTGGGTGAGGAAGGTGGGAGTTTGATAAGTTGGTAGAGGATCCATGTGGAGGAAGGGAAACGAATGCAGAAAGCTAGGCGGAGTGCACGGCGTTCGATGATCTGGAGGGACTTATAGAACTTTTTAACATGTATTTAACAAAGAAATTCGCCAAATAGCGGTGCAAATTGAGAAGTTATTTTATTTTGTTGTCGCTACCAGTTTCGGCAATTCAATATGCCATCTTCAGGCGTCATTTGCACTTCTCAAAAATTATCGGCATTGGCATCCTGCGGCAATCTGTTTCTGCATGTCATGAATTCTTAAGTGCATATTGAATTGCGAAACTGGTAGCGACAACAAAATAAAAAAACTTCTCAATTTGCACGGCTGATTGGCGAATTTCTTTGTTAAATGTTTGGCCAGCCGCTGTCTGATGTCCACAGTGGATCAACAGAGACTGATTATAGAATTTCGGTGTGGCTGAGATCCATGCAACATTTGCATAGCACAGAATGGGTCGGATCGGAAAGTTGTAGGTATGGAGAATAGTGGAGGCGTGTAATCCCCGAGTTCGGCCTCTTTCTAGTTTTACTTATATTAATCTATTGTGCATCCGGTGAGGTTTTCACGTTAGTTGCTGGTGGAGGCTTGGTCCAAGACATTTCAGTGTGTTAGTTAACTGGATAGGACGATCGCAAATTGTAAGGTAGACGTCATGGAGGCAGAAGGTGCGAATTGTTCGTCCTGTAACTATTGTCTGGGTTTCCCATCTCAGCTTTACATTGGTAGCAATAAATAACAACGGACTGACGACTTGCATGGCGTAGCGGTAATAAGCAATATACACATAAATCTTACTCATGAACCAGTTTACCTATTGGTGGAAAAAAAGAAACAAACACAGTCCAAACAGGCCTTGAAGGCCCAACGGTACCGAGCGGCCGCCATGTCTCCCTCAGCTCTTGAGCGTCACCGGATGCAGATAGGGAGGGGCATAAGGTCAGCACATTCTCTCCCGGCCGCTGTCAGTTTTCATGACAGGTACCGCTACTTTCCAATCAAATAGCATCTCAATTGGTCTGAAAAGGGCTCAATGCACCCTAGTTGCCAACAGCTCTCGAAAGACACGAATGTTGACCCATTTAAGTACTGGCCAAGCCCGACAGCGCTTAATTTCAGTGATCTGACGACGGAAACGGTGTTACCACAGTGGCAAGGCCGTTGGCACCTATTAGTGAAAACATAACAAAATTCCTACAGAAGCTCCTGAGATTAGCCTACACGTACAGATAGAAAAACACGGTGGTGGGACTTCTATTTCTAATATGTATAGAAATCTGTAGATTCTGGTCAAGCTTCATTACCGTCTGCAGTTGCTAATGCAATGCTAATTTCAGTGATCTGACGGGAACGGTGATACCACAGTGGCAAGGTCGTTGGCACCTGTTAGTGAAAACGTAACAAAATTCCTACAGAAGCTCCTGAGATTAGCCTACACGTACAGATAGAAAAACACGCTGGTGGGACTTCTGTTTCTAATATGTATAGAAATTTGTAGATTCTGGTCAAGCTTCATTACCGTCTGCAGTTGCGGCGACTGTTCACTTTGGCTGACCACCCCGTAGCTCCAACATCGTCACGAGATGTCATTCCAAACGTCTAATATATATATATATATATATATATATATATATATATATATATATATATATATATATATATAGGTGAGTTGGTGAGACATCTCGTCACGATGTTGGGAGCTACGAGGTGGTCAGCTAGAGAGAATGCGGTATCTGGTGGGAGATGTCACTCCAAACGCCAGTTTAGCTTCCTCTTGAACCAGTCTATCAATTAATGAAAACCGTATCAAAATTCCTACAATAGTTCCTAATGAGATCATCCCTTACATGTTGTTGTTGTTGTTGTGGTCTTCAGTCCTAAGGCTGGTTTGATGCAGCTCTGCATGCTACTCTATCCTGTGCAAGCTTCTTCATCTCCCAGTACTTACTGCAACCTACATCCATCTGAATCTGCTTAGTGTATTCATCTCTCGGTCTCCCTCCATGATTTTTACCCTCCACGCTGCCCTCCAATACTAAATTTGTGATCCCTTGATGCCTCAGAAAATGTCCTACCAACCGGTCCCTTCTTATTGTCAAGTTGTCCCACAAACTCCTCTTCTTCCCAATTCTATTTAATATCTCCTCATTAGTCATGTGATCTACCCACCTTATCTTCAGCATTCTTCTGTAGCACCACATTTCGAAAGCTTCTATTCTCTTCTTGTCCAAACTAGTTACCGTCCATGTTTCACTTCCATACATGGCTACACTCCATTCAAATACTTTGAGAAACGACTTCCTGACACTTAAATCTATACTCGATGTTAACAAATTTCTCTTCTTCAGAAACGCTTTTCTTGCCATTGCCAGTCTACATTTTATATCATCTCTACTTCGACCATCATCAATTATTTTGCTCCCCAAATAGCAAAACTCCTTTACAACTTTAAGGGTCTCATTTCCTAATCTAATTCCCTCAGCATCACCCGATTTAATTCGACTACATTCCATTATCCTCGTTTTGCTTTTGTTCATGTTCATCTTATATCCTCCTTTCAAGACACTGTCCATTCCGTTCAGCTCTCTTCCAGGTCCTTTGCTGTCTCTGACAAAATTACAATGTCATCGGCGAACCTCAAAGTGTCCTTCGCATACAGACAGAAAATGACGGCAGTGGACTGTAATTTACGACATTTATAGATTTTAGATTCAAAATTAATGCTGTCGACTATAGAATCTTAAATTTTTGATTATTGCCGACTATAGAATAATTCAGCAACATTCCTCTTTATGTCTACTTACAGTATTTTAAGCTCTTCAGGGCAGGTTCGAGAAAATTTTCCCCCTCTTCCCTCCATCCTATTCCCTCGTCCTCTTTAAGCTGTGTCAGTTTGTGAAACGCGCTGTATACAATTCTCGCGCTTGGACGCCGCTGTAGCCCCCCTTACCTTCGCATCCCAATCGGCAGCTACTGTCTGTGATAATTGTGTCATAAACATAAATATTACAGTAGCGGCGCATCTGATGGCTTTTGAGGCTTCCGCCTTACACTGAGGTGACAAAAGTCATGGGATACCTCTGAATACCGGCGCAGTGCAGCAGCTCGACGTGACGTAGACTCAGCAAGTCGTCGGAAGTCCCTTAAATAAATATTGAGCAATGTTGCCTCTGTAAACGTCGATAATTGCGGAAGTGTTCGCGGTACAGCAGTTATTGCACGAACTGACCTCTCAATTATGTCGCATAAATGTTCGACGGAATTCAAGTCAGGCAATATGGGTGCCCAGATCATTCGCTCGAATTGTTCAGAACGTTCTTCAAACCAATCGCGAACAACTGTGGCCCGGTGACATGGCACATTGTCATCTATAACAACTGAGGGCCTTGAATGGCTGCAAACGCTCTACAAGTAGGCGAGCCTAACCATTTCCAGTCAATGATCGGTTCAGTTGGACTATAGGACGTACACCATTCCAAGCAAACACAGCCCACACTATTATGGACCCACCCCCAAGTTGCGCCATTACTTGTTGACAATTTGGGTCCATGGCTTCTTGGGATTTGGTATTTTCTCTTAGTCTCTTATCTATACACAAGACCAGACCGAAAATTGCGCGTGAGTTGGTACGAATGTAGCACATAATTTTTAACATAATTTCAAATGTATTAGTATAACTAAGCATTACAACGTTTAAGTGGAAAAAATCGACATACAACATGTACATAAAAAGAAAAATTATAATAATTTAAGAAGTCTACATACTACCATCTAGCCATATGGCGCATAGATATACGTTCATCCGGAATCCAGAAGACACACGCTATCGGTCTGCTACACTACCCACAAGTGGTAGATCACAAATTTTCTAATTTATAATTTTCGACTACAGTACTACGCAAAACAACGGTACACAACACTACTCTACTGAACTTTGTATAAGGGGCAAGCCGAATTTCTCATTTTTCTGGATAAGTAACCACCGGCGCGCTGAGATACAACTCAGGATTCACAGAGGCTGCGCTGCTGTGTCACCCAAGGTCTATAGATTGGAAGACTGCTGTCAGGGTCTCAGTAAATCCTTCCTGGTCCTCCTCGAGGCTCATCTCCTCACTGCTTCCAGAAGATTGTTGTAGATGACACTCCTGCTGTGGTGTGCCTCGTTGATGTGTTGTATGGCCTCTTCTTGGTTGTTTCTCAACCATGTAGGCTTGCAATTCATATGCTGATATTCTAGCTGCCAGCAAGTTCAGCTCATGCCACAGTTTCTCATTCCTTATTTTGTTATAGACTGCTGTATTACCAAATATGCTTCTGTCTTCGTCTGTAACATATTGTGCAATTGTGTATTCCCAGACGCTGTGGCCTGGTGTACCGATTGCTCCACATTTGCAAGTGTCTGTGATGCGCTGTCGTATTTTCAATAAGTAGCTGGGATATGACCCCTTCCCGACAGGACATTTAGGGTGAATAATTAGATCCCTAACAGTCAGAGAAAACATCTGAGAACTATACTTTATTATTTATTCACTACTAAGAATAATCATGGTTTTATTATTCAAGCAAATAAATCTATTTTTCATGAACCAGATTTATTCAGCCAGAAATATAAAAACTGAAATTAAATTCATAATATTCTTATCTCTCCTATCTCTAGGTGGTTTACCACCATTTCTTGGATTTCTACCTAAATTAATTGTAATACAATCACTAACAGAAAACAACTAACAACTATCATAACTATTATAGTTGTATTAACTACAATTACACTTTATTATTGCATACGTATTAGATTCTCAGTCTTAATTATGTCATACACAGAAAATTCATGATCTATAAAGATAAAGTGTCAAAAATCAAGAATTATTCTTCCTATAACCGTAATAATTTCAACAATAGGATTGATTTCTACAGTTAAATTAAATAAATTAAATTACTATCAAATCCACCTTCATTAACAGTATTTCACCATAAAATCCGGTATAAACAAAAATCTGTTGTAACCCACCTCCACTTATCTATAAGCTGCACCTTGACCTGAAATATTTTATAAGTACAAATCTTGAGAATTATAACTCTAAAAAGATTCTCTGATAACGGAGATATACAAACAAATAAATTAAGTAGAGTAAATCGTGTATTATCAATCACGGGGTAGGTTCCTCTGAATGGAATGAGATACCGCCAAATTCTTTGGATTTAAAGACCTTAACTAATAGTACCCTGGTAAATATAATTAACATTTAAAATAATAGGGTATCTAATCCTAGTTTATTATTTAAATTTCACAGATTCATAAAAAGAGCTACAAATAAATTTTAACATTTCACCTTACAAATTTATATTTTAACCCTAATAATATAAACAACTGTTTCAATCAATAATATTCACTTGTATCAATCGTATAACCGCGGCTGCTGGCACGAATTATGCCGATACTAAATCAATTGCTGAATCCAAAATCACTTGATAATTAAATCAAATTACTGCAAAAAGAACATTTAGTCTAACAAAACTTACATATAATACAAATAAAAAGTGAATAAACAAGCAAGAATAAAACTTTTAAGAACAAAAAATAAGAAATTTAAAAATTAATCAAATTAAGAAAAAATTAAAGATTCAAATATTTAAAGAAAAAAAAGAAAAAACCACAAACATTAACAAAAAAAAAAAAAGAGAAACCCACCCTGGGGGTAGTGGAAGGAAGTACGTCCTCCTTATTCTTTCTTTTATTTTAGCAAGGAACTGGTAGACACTCCTCCCTGTTTCTGCCCTGTCACAGATTTCTTGCCATTTTTTATCAGTGCATGCCTTTATTTCCTTAATCGAGTTGACACTGTGCCCAGTACCTCTTTTACCTCATCATTTCTCGCACGTTTTGAGCAATATTATGCATCTCTCCTTCTTACAGCAAAGTCTAAAGATAGCAAGCCTAATATTTCCACCAGCGGCTCAGTCGGTGTTGTTCTACACAGGCCAGTGAGGCTCAACATTTCACTTCTCTATACTAGCCTAGAGACTGTGCTCTCCTTGCCTTTCTGGCTCCGTGAGCCCAGACACTCGACTCAGCCAACAACAGCAATTAAGATTGCGTTTTGATACGTTCATATTGCGCTTAGTGGCAGCTAAAAGCTTATTTGGTCAATTGTTCCTATTTTGTTCAGGATTTTAATGCCTTTCCAGCAGACGATTTCTACACGCGCATGAGAGTTTTGCTCTTCGTCGATTTTAATTCCATCGTACCTATATACACCGAAGACCCAAAGAAACTGGTACACCTGCCTGATATTGAGTAGGGCCACCGCGAACACGCGGAAGTGCCACAACACGACGTGGCATGGAGTCGATTATTGTCTGAAGTAGTGCTGGACGGAAATGACACCATGAATCCTGCAGGGCTGTCCATAAATCCGTAAGAGTACGAGGGGATGAGATCTCTTCTGAACAGCACGTTGCAAGGCATCCCAGATATGCTCAATAATGTTCATGTCTGAGGAGTTTGGTGGCCAGCGGAAGTTTTAACTCAGATGACGGTCCCTGGGGTCACTCTGTAGCAAATCTGGACGTGTGGAATGTCGCATTGTCCTTCTGGGACTGCCCAAGTCTGTCGGAATGCACAGTGGACACGAATGGATGCAGGTGATTAGACAGGATGCTTACGTACGTATCATCCGTCAGAGTCGTTTCTAGACGTAACAGAGGTTCCAAAACACTCCAACTGCACACGCCTCGCACCATTACAGAGCCTTCACAAGCTTGAACAGTCCCCTCCTGACGCGCAGGGTCCATGGATTCCTGAAGTTGTTTTCATATCCGTACAAGTCCAACCGCTCGATACAATGTGAAACGAGACTCATCCGGCGAGGCCAGGAGTAAAGCTTCGTGTCGTGCAGTCATCAGCGGTACTCGAGTGGTCCTTCGCTTCCGAAAGCCCATATCGATGATGTTTCGTTAAATGGGTCGCACTCTGACACTTGCTGATGACCCAGTATTGAAATCTGCAGCAATTCGCGGAAAGGTTGCACTTCTGTCACGTTGTACGATTCTCTTCAGTCTTCGTTGGTCCCGCTCTTGCAGAATCTTTTTCCGGCCGCAGTGATGTCAGAGATTTGAAGTTTTACCGGATTCCTGATATTCAAGGAACTCGTGAAATGGTCGTAAGGGAAAATCTTCACTTCATCGCTACCTCGGAGATGCTGAGTCCTATCGCTCGTGCGCTGACTATAACACCACGTTCAAACTCACTTAAATCTTGATAAACAGCCATTGTAGCAGCAGTAACCTATCTAACAACTGCGTCAGACACTTATTGTCTTATATACGCGTTGCAGACCGCAGCGCCGTACTCTGGCTGTTTACACATCTCTGTATTAGAATACGCATGCCTATTACCAGTTTCTTCGACGATTCAGTGTACTACTTCTATTTTCACTGGTTCGTCATTTATGCTGATCGTGCGGCTACTCGTTCTTGATAATGTTAAAATTAGCAGCATAAAACTGTTTTGTGTTCTGCTATCGTTACTTTGGCTTCTATGCACCAGTTATTTAGTCTTTCAAGAACTACCGTACTATTTCGCTCCAATTTAGACCTTGTGTTCGCAGATGCTATAATTAGTTTGTATGGAAAACCCCATAGATCTTTCTATTTCGTCCTTAATACACGCATCCCACTTTTCTACTTTTGTTGTTTGTCTGTTCGACAGAAACGCAGCATTCTTTGTAGTTCTGTTTCCCCTAGCAATCTCTAGTAGTATCTCCGCTCCTGCCTTGCTATGTGTCGTAAGGACTTTAGGGCCGGAGTCCAGGGGATTTTCAACCCTTTTGACTTCCTTGTCTTGCGCCGTCTGCAACCCTCCCACCCATTCGTCCGCTTTGGCGTCAACGTCAAACATTCTTCCTTTCGGTGGTTGTGTCTAGAATTCGGTCTTTAAATGTTCCCCGATCGCTTTGCGTAGATTCTAAAGTCGCTCGGACTGGATGTTAGCATCTAATTCATTATCTACGTCTCCAATTTTGAAGTAAATGAGACTATGGTCACTTGTTTTAAGTCCATTACAGACCTTGCAGTTTGCAATGCGGTCACTGAGTTTCGAGTTTGTAAGGGTGCTATCTATATTTGTTGCTACACCTGCTTTATTTTGAAAAGTTTGTGGATTAAGAGGCTTATTCATGACACGAAGGCCAAGTTCTTGTAAAGCGTCCTGAAGACAGTACTCTTTCATCCGTCACTCTTCTGTGCTACATTGTTGACTTCGCGTTTCCGTCCATTGTGATAATGTGTCTGTCGTGTTCACCCAGTAGGGGAGACCGAGGCACGTTGGCCATATTTTTTTTTTAATTATGTTAATTTTTTTACATATTTAAACTTATTGCTAAATATTTAGAGCAGTCTTACTGAATCTGGATCACAATTATTAACCTTGAAAATATGAGTTAAAAAGTTTTTAAAAAATTAATTACTGGACATATATCAAGAGGGCCAATCTACCCCTACCTCAGTGTAAGTTGGCCCAGAGGCTGGGGTACGTTGACCCATGTCATATTTTGATAAGTTACACTAGTATAACTTTAGGATATCAAAATAAAACGAATCGTTATGAAGAAACACACTTTAACCTACATCAAATCAAGTGGAATATTGAGTTAAATGCTTAACATTTTATTATGACAACGGGAAAGCTTAAAATTATTAGGAATTATAGAATCTTAATACAAGCCAATCAACTTTAATCACTGTCCACATCCAAAGTATCAGCACAGTTATAACACTCATAAAATAGTCGACGGATTTCATTTTTCACGCATGTCTGATGAGCCCAACGCTTGCAGTTTGTGCACTGAATCCATTGTGCTCCAGGCTGACTGTTTGAAAAGGCTTTAGACACCTTAGGCACAGTGAATCTTCATCTTCCTCATCGTCGTCTTCATCTTCATCATCGTCATCTTCCATTGACTTCTTCTTGCCTTTTAGGCCTACTGCGGTTGATGTAGTTAATTTCATTCTACCATTGCTCCTACTTTCTTTTTGAAAAAGTGCTTTTTTAGCCTGTGTTTTAAGTTTTCTTTCCAATGCTTTCGCCTTCTTTTCATTTGCACCTTTTTGTTCTTCCTCGAGGGCTTTTTTTACTGGAGCGTCTGTCACTATGACAGAAACTCTTTTCCTTTTCCCTGCTCCCATACTTTTTCTGGGCTCTGCTTTTTCAAAAGGTCTGACCTCTTCTGGAGTTGGAAACGGTCTTACGTTTATCTCAGCTCGAGTTGATGGACTGTTTTCAGTGTTTGGGTCTGGTCTATCCGAAGTGTAGGAATGCATAAAATCACTGTCAGTAAAAATATTTTTGTTAAAGGGATTGATCCCAGTTACCTTGAATCCACTGGTTATGTTATTGGGAGTTGCAGCTTTTGGAAGTGCTATTCGCACTATAGACAGGATGTCGTAAATAGTCATAGGCCGTTTATTATTGGTAGCCCATGCATCACATGATGAGTTCACGAACTTTTTAAAAGGCCCATAAACACTTCTGTATAAAGGCTGCAGCTTGTGGCTACAATGTGCCGGAAAAGATACAAAGGTGATTCCAGTATATTTACAATAATCAAGAACTTCAGAGTCGAGATGTGAACTGTGATTATCAATCAAAACCAAGCAAGGGCGTTCTTTTGAGCAGCGAGCGTATAGAACAAAATGTTCCATATACACTCCTGGAAATGGAAAAAAGAACACATTGACACCGGTGTGTCAGACCCACCATACTTGCTCCGGACACTGCGAGAGGCCTGTACAAGCAATGATCACACGCACGGCACAGCGGACACACCAGGAACCGCGGTGTTGGCCGTCGAATGGCGCTAGCTGCGCAGCATTTGTGCACCGCCGCCGTCAGTGTCAGCCAGTTTGCCGTGGCATACGGAGCTCCATCGCAGTCTTTAACACTGGTAGCATGCCGCGACAGCGTGGACGTGAACCGTATGTGCAGTTGACGGACTTTGAGCGAGGGCGTATAGTGGGCATGCGGGAGGCCGGGTGGACGTACCGCCGAATTGCTCAACACGTGGGGCGTGAGGTCTCCACAGTACATCGATGTTGTCGCCAGTGGTCGGCGGAAGGTGCACGTGCCCGTCGACCTGGGACCGGACCGCAGCGACGCACGGATGCACGCCAAGACCGTAGGATCCTACGCAGTGCCGTAGGGGACCGCACCGCCACCTACCAGCAAATTAGGGACACTGTTGCTCCTGGGGTATCGGCGAGGACCATTCGCAACCGTCTCCATGAAGCTGGGCTACGGTCCCGCACACCGTTAGGCCGTCTTCCGCTCACGCCCCAACATCGTGCAGCCCGCCTCCAGTGGTGTCGCGACAGGCGTGAATGGAGGACGAATGGAGACGTGTCGTCTTCAGCGATGAGAGTCGCTTCTGCCTTGGTGCCAATGATGGTCGTATGCGTGTTTGGCGCCGTGCAGGTGAGCGCCACAATCAGGACTGCATACGACCGAGGCACACAGGGCCAACACCCGGCATCATGGTGTGGGGAGCGATCTCCTACACTGGCCGTACACCACTGGTGATCGTCGAGGGGACACTGAATAGTGCACGGTACATCCAAACTGTCATCGAACCCATCGTTCTACCATTCCTAGACCGGCAAGGGAACTTGCTGTTCCAACAGGACAATGCACGTCCGCATGTATCCCGTGCCACCCAACGTGCTCTAGAAGGTGTAAGTCAACAACCCTGGCCAGCAAGATCTCCGGATCTGTTCCCCATTGAGCATGTTTGGGACTGGATGAAGCGTCGTCTCACGCGGTCTGCACGTCCAGCACGAACGCTGGTCCAACTGAGGCGCCAGGTGGAAATGGCATGGCAAGCCGTTCCACAGGACTACATCCAGCATCTCTACGATCGTCTCCATGGGAGAATAGCGGCCTGCATTGCTGCGAAAGGTGGATATACACTGTACTAGTGCCGACATTGTGCATGCTCTGTTGCCTGTGTCTATGTGCCTGTGGTTCTGTCAGTGTGATCATGTGATGTATCTGATCCCAGGAATGTGTCAATAAAGTTTCCCCTTCCTGGGACAATGAATTCACGGTGTTCTTATTTCAATTTCCAGGAGTGTATTTTGCAAAGTTTGTCTCCGTCATCCATCCCGAAGGATGAGCTGCTCCATCACACCCAATCGGGCTGTCAAGCATAAAATGAGGCTTGAAGTTGACCCTCGGGAAGATGAAGAATGGAGGCACACTATTACCCAACGCACTAACTGCAAAAGAGATTGTAATAAGTGACCCTCCCTGCCGATGTCACTCGCCCTATTTGGCGAAAACCTCTTCGAGCGACTACACGATCAGCAGGACGCTGGACGGTAGTTACTCCAGTTTCGTCAATGTTCCAGATGTCCGCAGGGGTACACTTTTAATCTTTTTAAAACTATGTCGAGATTATTAAAAAACATTTCTACATTATGCTTGTTGAAACTGGTGCACCGGGTTAAACTAGTTGCTTGAGGAGTCCAAATGGAGAGTTGAGGGTGCCTCTTCAAGAATCCTGTGAACCAATCACTTCCGGCCATTTCATGTTTGGGGTATTTTATTGTTGCATGCAATAGCATATCTATACGACAAACCGCCTGACTTCTTTTGGGGAAAGACCGTAATATATGCCACTTGCCTTCATGAGCTATTGTTCAAGCATATCTTCTTGTTCGGAATTAAATGTCTGAAAATAAACAACTCAAGTTACCCATAGAGGCACAGTTTTTCTTTTCATGTGTGTGCGTATGTGTGAGTGTGTGAGTGTGTGTGTGTGTGTGTGTGTGTGTGTGTGTGTGTGTGTGTGTGAGAGAGAGAGAGAGAGAGAGGGAGAGAGAGAAAGAGAGAGGGAGAGAGAAATCATTAGGCCTACAGTGCACAAGACGACGTAGAGATAGACACAAAAACAATGGCAGGGATAAAGAAAAAACATTAGAAATTGAAAAATAGCTTTGCATATAAAAATAGTTTTAGTTAACAACATTTCATACCTGAAATCTTTTATCATAGCCAAATCTATCCCAAGGCTTCTTTTTGTCAATAAGTATTTGTAGGACTCCTCCAGGCTGAGGGTTTTGGTCCATTGGCATGGGTTGAGGTTCAGTTTCAGTTTCCTGAAGCTCAATTGTCTGTGTACGCTGACATGAGGTCTGTTTGTACTTAGCACAGTACCTCCCCAAAGTTTTTCTTGGAATCCCAAATACCTCGTTAGTAGCCCTCACAGATCTTTCCTTTTCTTTTACTTTTAAAACTGCTCTTAGCATCGTATCTTCAGAAATCATTCCTCTTTCACTTTTTCTTTTATAATTTCGCACCATTTTTATGTTCCTATAGATAAAACAAATGGTTTAAACTAAGGCTGTAGTTCTGATGTTCTAAAAACAAAGAAATTAACCAGATTCTGACTACTCAGATCGCTATTTAAGATTATAGCAAAATTTACAGGTTGGTGTTTTCTTTTTAAACCGCTTTTTATCTCGTGAATATGACGATCTTTTGGCCTCTGAAAGGTATAAAAATATGTTTAACTTCGAAAATTATGTTAATAATTTCATAAACTCGACGAATTATTAATATTATTTTCATTAAAAATAACAAATCTTTCATAGAGTTCAAAAAAATATATAGGACGGGGCTGGTTGGCCCGGGTGGCCATCGTGCCCCGTCGCCTCTGGGCCAACCTGCCCCATCGCCATGTTTACAATAAATTCTATTCGTCACAAAACCCACTGAAGCAATTTAGATTGTATGCCATATAGAAATAATCCTTAAACTACGACGTTTAGTTATACCACTCACCTCTTGCGCCTAAAGCAAGCAAACTTTACATAACACGCATTTAACTGCCCAGTAGAATTTTACTTACACACGCACAAAAACAGTTAATCAACACAACTAGTCCAAAACTGCTCCGCCGGCCATATTGCTCCTGTAGAGGGTGTGGGACAGTGCTACCAACCTGCTGATTGATTCCCAGCACTATCTATGGTCTGTTGTATGAACTATCTCCACTAGACCATCGTGCCCCTATGGCCAACGTGCCCTGTGCTGCTGTTTTTAACTTTCATGTAAGTGTTTTTGTCCCCTTACTGAAAATACAGTCAAGGAGCATTTCATATTCTAGTGTATTTAACTTTTTTTAACAGGATAAATTTAGTATGTAATTGTGCATACAGTCGTGCACTCTGGTAGATGTACGTTTGTCTTTATCTTAAAAAGTAGAATCACAGAACACACAATAGTTTAATGACTCATAACAGTTAATTTATGGTATGTTCTCAGTTACTGCCTTTACTTTTTATGTTGTATGTACTGTAAATAGGTAAAGCCTTTTAAGAATATTTATACATTATATCTGAAGGTGATTGCTAGGCGAAACCGGCCGTTTTGCACTTTCACGATCTACACACATAAAGTTTATATTAGCAAGCAGTTCCGTGACAAACTAACCAATTCAACTAACCTTCGCTACGGCAAGTAACTGAAAAAAATCTCATCCAATTTCCTCATTACTGAGGCATCTCCATACCAGACCAGTTCAACACAAAAACCCGCCATTCTTCCTCCTAAAGCAGAATTCTCTCCGCCGAGCACAGAACGCTGAACAGTACAAGAAACAGAACCAGAATGGCGGAAGCCAGCTAAAACAAGGTGGTTTCCTACCTCGTGGTTTCCAAACCGCAAAAGCTTCCCACTGGCTAACTGGCAAAATGGGCATGTAAAAAGACGAAAGTGTGCCAGTGGACACGCAAAGAGATTGCTCAAAGAACTTGCTTCGATCAATCGAAGCTGAATATAGTAGAGACACGCAAAGTAATGCAAAAATGATTGTCGCGATCTACTAAATACGCAATAACGCGAGTAAAATTGAAATTGCAGGATGAACAAGCAACTGCTAGTCTTTCCTTCCGCAATATCGCTTCTTGATGTGATATATCCCCTGTGTGAATGGAATAGAACGGAATCAAGCCTGCCGAACAATATATCATAAAATAAAAGATGTTACGGATTTAGAACAATTAATGTCGCATACATATTTCAAGGACCGGGCTAAGCTGTTGAACGGTAGGTCTGATTTCATTGTTCGTTTTGCCTTTTGGCAATAATCAAAACTTGGTTAGGTAGCAGCACAGTCAATGTCGGATTTCAGGTTGCTACTACACGTCATCTGGTGGGTCAACGAATTAATGACAATGTCAAAATCAAATCGGCTATCGAAGACCCTGTAGATCATGTTCCGACATCACAATGATCCTCCATAGATGGCGACCTTGTGCACTTTGGATCCAGTTGTCACGGACTCCTAGCTGCCAAGTTCTTTCTGTAGCTCATCTTCCCATCGCTTTCTGGGTCTTCCGATTAGACGGCTACCATCAGGTCTTCCCATAAGTACGGCTTTTGGCCATTGTCTCCTAGCAACGTGACCTTGCAAGCTTATTCTCCGCGCTTTCAGTTTCTGAACCATGTTCGGTTGCCTCATCAGCTCATACAATTCTTGGTTTTTCTTACGTCTCCACGAGCTCCCTACTTGGACAGGCCCAAAGATCCTTCTCATAATTTTTCTTTCGAAGAATAACAATTTTTCTTCATCCTTCTTTGTTGTGCTTACAGTTTCTGCCCCATACAACAACACTGGCACTATCACGGCATTGTATGCTTTAAGTTTGGTCTTAATTGACAGATTCTTGGACGACATTATTTGCTTTAAACTGAAATTAGTTTTAGACCCATTCACAGCACGTTGGTTTATTTCCTGTTTTAAATTATTTTGTCTGTTGAACCCTGTACCAAGGTATTTAAAATTTTCAACTTTAGCAAATTTCCATATCCCTACCTGTAATGGAATGTCAGGGGCTTCTCTTGATACCTCCATTACCTCAGCCTTTTTCGCATTAATCTGCAACCCGATCTTACTTGCATTTTACGCTAAGTCCTCTACAGTTTCTGCCATCACTTCCTCTGATTCTCCTAGAACTGCGATGTCGTCTGCATAACCCAATAAATCAGTCCTACCGTTTAGCGTCACCACTTTGTTTTCTCTTTTCATTTCTCTGATTACTTTCTCTAGGACCAGATTAAATAACAATGGTGAAATAACATCACCTTGTCTCACACCCGTTCTCATATGGAATTCCTTGGACAGCTCCCCCTAGTATTTGACCTTGGCTTTTGTCTCGGGTGTGCACACCTTGACAATGTTTCTAACTTCATTGGTATACCAAGCTCTCTCAGGATGATGTACATACTTACTCTGTGGATACTGTTCTAAGCCTTTAAGAAGTCCACGAACGTCACCAGAAACCGATAGTTTAATTCCCAGCACTTTTCAGAGATTTGTCTCATGGTGAAAATTTGATCGATGGTCGATCGTCCTTCCTAGAAGATTCAACTGTGCATTTAGAAATGAAAATGTGCTGCATCGAAATGAGGAGGAATGAGCTTTATGGCACAATTTGACTAAAAGAAGTGACAGATCGATACGTCATCATCTGAGACATAAAGGACTAGTTGATTTGGTAATGGAGAGAAGTGTGAGGGAAAATATTATAGGAGTCCAAGGCTACAGTACAGAGAGCAAGTCCAAACGGATGTAGGCTGCAGTATTTAGGCAGAGATGAAGAGGTATGTATAGTCTAGTCTAGGGAGGAGAGCTGCATCAAACCAGTCTTAGGAATGATGGTTAAAACAAGGTGGCACAATAACACCCTGCAACCTAGACATGAAGTGTTCACAATGTCGGAAAACGTGGTCGAGCCATTCTACCATACTTTTAAAAGTGAAATGTTGTAATGCAAACAAGAATCACTCATCCAGTTCATATTATTTTTGAGCAGTTATCTGTTTCAGGCATTTATTGTTATTTGAGCACGCATTCGTCCGTTTACAAAATTTTTAATGATACTTCGAAGGACGCAAATAAAACGTCACTTGTGAATGCAGCATCACCTGACTTTTTCGTTTTGCTGTCCGCCGACCTACTGACGTCAACTGTGGCACTCATGTAAGCTAAGCCAGCCGAAAGTATTACGTCAGCACAAATTGTATCTGCATGTGCCGGCTCTTTCTGTAAGGCGGCCTTAATACTGAACAACAGCTAATAAATTATTAACATACTTCCATGAATTTATAAAATCTTTCTACGTCATTGTAAAGGATATGAAATATTTGGTTGACATCCAGTTGAACCCTCATACATAACGCATTCTCGTTAATTTGTAGAACGCTTTGTTTCTAGAGTTTTCAGACGTTTATTAATCATACGCTACTCATTGTGAGCTTGTTTGTTCCGTTACGACAGTTAGTTGTTTCCATTTGCATACCATCCATTTTTAAACCTTTTCTGCACATTCTGCATTGTTTGTTAAATCTTTTGGAGTCTCCTGTTATCTGTAGAACGGTGAGTTGTAGACTATAACACTTGTCTGCATCCTTCAAAGCTTATTACACGCTAACAATTATTCGATAAGGTTAACTGCTGCGTTAAAACAAGGCCCAAAAAGAATTAAAATCGGGAATATATTTTATTCTAGAGAAACAAACCAGGGAAGGAACTAAGATATAGGCTTTATTGTTAATTAGAACATTAAAGCCAACGTTATTGATATCTAATGAAACTCAAACAGAAAACAAAGATCATATAAAGAAAATAAACTAAATATCCCAAAATCAATCAAGTCTATGAACTGACGTGCCTAGATTAGAATAAGAGTAAGATTATAACTAGTGAATAATTCCTCAATGGGGAAAATTGAGTGTGATGCTCAAGCTGATGAAAGCCATACATCACTAAAATTTGTCAAAAACATGTTTATCCAAAATAATCCCTATCAGAAGAAAAAATAGAGAATATCTTATCAAAGTATTTTAAAAATTGTATCTGAGGTGGCTGTCCTAAACCACTGAAGAATTTTATGCAATCATAGGCTACTAATATTCAGGTGTATACAATGTTAAATACGTTTGGTGGCGGTGTGTTTGCTGCTGTTAGAAGTAGTTTATCTTCTAGCGAAACTGAAGTGCATAGTTCCTGAGTGTTCGTATGGGTACAAGTTATACTTGACAACCGGAATAAATTAATAATTGCTTTCTTTTACCAAACAGCCGGCTCAGGTCATCCCTTTTTTGAACAGTTCAAAGAAATCTTGTGTATCATCTCGGAAAGGTGCTCCATTCGTGATATTATAATTGTTGGTGATTTCTGTCCACCCTGTCAGAGATGCATCCTCAGAGCCGGTGGAAGGTATAAAATATCGTAAGAAATTGTACTAAATTCTTTCTCCGAAAATTATTTTCGGTTGTGTGTTGGGAGCATCATGACGTATATAGGGGTTAGTGACCACAAGATCTTTGAGGTAATATTGCCCACGTAAGCTTCAAAATCCACTAAAAGTAAACGTAAAGGATGTCCAGTTTAAAGAGCAGACAAAAATTCGCTTCACACCTTCCTAAGAGACAGTCTACCCTCCTTTTCCATTAACTCTGTAATTGTAGACCAGATATGGCTAGAATCCAGATAAATAATACCTTCGACAATTAAAAATTTATGCCGAATAATTTAGTAAAAGGAGGTACTGAACCCCCGTGGTTCAAAAAATTGGTCACAACACTGCTGTAGTAACAACGAAAAAAGAATGTCAGATTTAAAACAACACAAAATTCCCAAGATTGGCGATGTTTTAATAATCTCGAAACATAGACCAGACATCAATACGAGATGTTTTAATAGGTTCCACAACGAAGCTCTGCCTTAAAATCTGACAGAAAATCCAAAGAGATTCTGGTCGTATGTAAAGTACACCAGTGGCAAGAAACAATCAATACTTACACTGTGCGATACCAATGGTAATATTACCGTTTACAGTGCCACTAAAATAGAGTTACTGAACACAGTTCTTCGAAATTCCTTCAAAAAAGAACAAGAAGGAAATATTCCAGAATTCAAATTAAGAACAGCTGCAAAGAGAACTTTTAAAGCAGATTTCTTCGGTGTAGCAAGGTAAGTCTTTCAGTCAAAATAATATACCAGATAGGTTCCTTGTAGAGTATGCTGATACAATGGCCCCACGCTCAGCTGTCATATACAACCACTCGCTCGACGAAAACTCCGTACCAAAAGATGTAAAGTTGCAAATGTCACATCATTAATCAAGAAAGGAAATAGGAGTAGTCCGACAAATTGCAAACGCATATTAGCGAAGTTAATTTGTAGAATGATCTTGGAACGTCTACTGTTTTCGAACAGTATGAATTTCTTAGACGGTAACGGTTTATTGACACATCGTCAGCACGGATTCAAAAAATATCGCTCTCATGAAACACAGCTAGCTCTTTATTCGCACAAAGTAATGAGTGATATCAACAGGGGACATCAAACTGATTCCATATTTCTAGATTTCCAGAAGGCTCACTAGATACTTTTAATCAAATTGCATGTGTATGGAGTATCGCTTCAGTTGCGCGACTAGATTCGTGATTTCCTATCATAAGGATTACAGTTTGCAGTAATCGATGGGAAATTGTCGAGTAAAACAGAACTGGTATCTGGCGTTCCCCAAAGAAGTGTTATAGGCCACCTGCTCTTCGTAATCTGCACAAACGATTTAGGAGACAATCTGAGCAGACTTCTTTGATTGTCTGCAGATTATTTCGTCATTTGCCGTCTAGTAAAGTAATTAAAAAATCAAAACAACTGCAAAATGACTGAGATAGGATGTCTGTATGGTTCGAAAAGTGGCAGTTTCCTCTGAATAAGGAAAAGTGTGAGGTCATCAACAAGAGTACAAACAAATCCAGTACATTTCCATTATACGATAAATCATATAAATTTGAAGACTGTCAATTCAACTAAATACATAAGAATCTCAATTACGAACAACTTAAATTGGAAAGAACACATAGATAATGTTCTGCGGAAGGCAAACCAAAGACTGCGTTTTATTGGCAAAACACTTGGAAGATGCAACATGTCTGCTAAAGAAACTGGAGACTGCCTATACTGCGTTTGTCTGTCCTCTTCTAGAGTACTGCTGTGTGGTATGCAATCCTTATGAGATAGGACTAATGAACGACATCGATAAAGTCCAAAGAAGGACTCGTTTTATATTATCGCGGAATAGGGGAGAGTGTCATGGATACGATAGAGTTGGGGTGGCAATCACTAAAACAAAGGAATTTTTCGCTGCGGCGCTATCTTTTCACGAAATTCCAATTACTATATATCTCCCTTGAATGCGACAATATTTTACTTGCGTCATGCTAAGGAGTGAGAAGTGAAAATCTTAATAAAATAGCATAAATCAGAGGTTGCACAGAAAAAATTGTATGTTCATTTTTCCCACGCGCTGAATGTGGTTCAAAGAACCCTCTGCTATACACTTAAGTGTGAATGCGGAATAGACATGTTCATGTCACGTAGATGTAGAAATAAATACGCTCACCAAGCAACAAGACAATAAAATAGATCATGAGATTTTATTTACGAATAGGGAGGTACAGAAGATTAAATTAAGCATCAAATTGAGCATCTTACAGAATTATAGAGGAAGGAACTATTTATTTCACAAACCCACTCATGCAGACAAAAAAAGATGCTGCACGAAAAAAAAAAAAACAAGAAAAATTAAAAATCTCCATTGAAACACGTCATGAATTACAAACAAAGTAAGAGTTTTGTTTAACGTATCGTATTCCATAATTTTTAGGAACATGATGGAATATGATATGTTAAACAATTGTTTTTGGAAATATTTGGGAGAGACTGTGTGAAGGTATAACGCAAATACACTAACACAAAAAATTGAAGCTAAAGAGTATGCAGAAGGTGAAATAGAACCGATGTTTGATAGACATCTCTTTTCGTCCAATGAGATGCCAGAGATTTCTGAAAATGTTTTCCAGTGCTGATATTGTTTAAAGTTAAAATAATTGTCAGTGTCCCGTTCCGCGTACAAGAATCTCTCACACTCTTTACATCTAACGACCGTAAATTTTTGAGCTCCGAGATTGTTGTAGCGATACATAGTGCTCAAAAAGAAGTCTCGAATACTTTGAGAGGTGGTAGTACTCATAGAAACAAGAAAAAGAAGTCCAATAAACATGAGTCCGGAAATGCATTCTTTCTGAGATAAGTCCAAAAACATCGGTACGGAAATGCATACTTTCTGCGATAAACATATGTTTACGGGAAGTGTTCAACCTGGCGTTAAGTCACAACACACGCCTCTGCCCTCCAGCATAGGAATGACGCACCCTTTGAAGTACACCCAGTTGTTGTTGTACCTGCTGTCACACATTGAAAACGCGACCCTGTAGTGGCCGCACATCGTTGATTGGAGTGTATTAGACCTGATTTCTTCAAGTGTCCCCATAACCAAAAGTATTGGGGAATGAGGTCAGGGAAACGAGCAGGCCTAGATGTCCTTCCCGCCACCCCCCTCCCCCCCCCCCCCCCCCTCCCCGCCGTCCAATCCATTGGTCCTGAAATGTCTGCATTAGATGTTCGCGCATATTGTGACGAAAATGTGCTGGTGCGCCATCGTGCATGACCCACATTTGTATTAGTTACTGCAGTGGCACAGCCTCCAGCGAGGTAGGCAATACATTAACGGGAAAGTCCAGATAATGCGCCCCAGTTAACCTTTGTGGCAGCACGTATGGCCTATAATCCACTGTCAAGTACTCCTCCACATACGTTGATTGAGAAATGATGTTGATGCCCTTTTTCCCGAACTGCTTGGCATTTACATCTGCCCATACATGCTAGTTATGGAAGCCTGCCTAATCAATCTTGGATGTGAACAGTGGATCTGTGGCAAACGTCGGCGACGACCATTGTCTGAAACGCCATCTGCCATGCTGATCCTGTGGACTTGGGGCCTGAATGCGCTGTAGGTGACATGGGTACAGCAATTTTTCATGAAGTACCTCTGAGATAACAAAGTGAGACGCGCCTTTTGCTGCCGCTAATCGTTGCGCATTGGTCCCAGGGGTTTCGTCTACCGAACGTCGCGCACGCTCCTCCGTGTCAGGCATGCGAACTGTGCGGGGCCTTCCGCTGTCAGCCTTCCGAGGTGCAGGGGTACCCTTATCCCTCAGACGATGGAAAAATCTGCCGAACAGCTTGTCAGAGGGTACTCTACGCTGTGGATATTTTTCGGCGTAGAGGGCCAGAGCTCGCAGGCTAAATCCGTTTGCTAAACCATAGCAGACTACCATATCCGTCATTTCACTTGTCGGGTATTAGGCTTTCATTGCTAACAGGTGGTGGATGAGAGAAAATGTAAATGTACTACACCATTTGTCCGTACAGTCTGCGCAATAACAGTAAACATCTAAGTGAATCTGCGTCTGAACGACGGTAAAACTCCATGACACGAACCCTGGGTTGACAGTACTGCACAAAAATGCACACAAACGTGATGGGAAACCAACGTAGTCTACAACACGACTCCAACAACAAAATTGACTGCGGATCACCTAATGGTGACGTCGTAGCACCCTGCCGACACATTTGACGGAGCGCCAATGCAACAACTGTGCTAATATCCGCAACCAAGCATCGCGCAGCTCTTCCTATAAGCAAGTGTTTGTCTCGGAAAGTATACCTTTCCGGACCCAACTTTATGGGACTTATTTGCCTTGTTTCGGAGATTATGCCACCTCTCAAAATATTCAACACACTTTATTGAACACCCTGCCTGTATCAACTATGTTCCTTAAGATGTTAAAATTAACTTTTATAATCGTGTTTATAAACTAAGCTCTATATCTGCATTTGTTAGCTGGGTAAGCGAAATGGCGTTTCATTTGTAGTGAAAAGTATAAGTAAACTAGTGTCATATGTTGCATATGTTAGTAGCTCATTTCTCTTTATTCAGTTTATGTATAAATGCCGGTTTCAGAGAGTAGCATAGTTAGGAAATTGGCTTGGTGACTCAGAGGGTGTTAAGTGCTGGTCTACAAATCCAGAGGGCTGTCGTTTATCACTTCTTTCACCTCTGGAAATATTTCTTAATGTGAAAATTTGAATGAAGCATTAACATTTGGGCCGAGGATAAGTGTGAGAGTACAAACCCAAACTTTCAAAGCTAAGTATATGTGGGTGATTCCATGACAAGCAGTAACCATACGTGTACCGTAAAAAAAGTTTTGAATGTTGTAAAGCGTAATGAAATACATCAACAGCAATGCTCTACATAATACTTAAGGAAATTTTCATTTCAGCAGTTGCTAGCATTATGTTAAAGGTGGCTTCCCGTCATCTGATTTGTGCATGCTGAATATCTGCAGGTCGTACAGCTACATACCAAGGGTGTGATAAACTGAAAGCGGTTCTAGTCTCTGAAAATAGTAAGTATTACTACATACTCAGAATGCATCTCTTACTAACATATCTATAGCTTAAGACCATATAATGTTGAGTTCAATTACGCAAAATCAGTTGTCCTGCACTTGACAAAAATAAGGTTATGAGTGAAATCGCATCCATAAAAAGGAGTTTAAAATGAGGATCGCCCTCTTTCCTAAGATAGGAGAAGAGGTACTGACATATGACACCAGTAGTTCGATTATGTGTTCACTACAGTCGTAAGTATCATAATTTTACTTTTGTCCCACGTGTGACATCATATGCGTATGAATGTATGTAAAGGATGCTAACTTTACTTAAACAATGCTGTAAGAGTGTGGATTTACTCCTTTCTATCCATATTTAGCTTCAGCCACAGGTAAATAATTTAATTTTAAGACGTTCATAAGTCTAATTTGATAGAAATAGCAGATCAACCAAAACAGACGTCTACAAGTGCAGCTAGGATGAGGAAAATGAGAAGTCGCAGCAAACGGTTTCAGGAAGAAGGAATTAAAAGGATGAATGAAATTAAAAAACATAAAAAAGAACGTAGGACAGAACAGAAACTTCAGGAGCTTCGAAAGGAGGGGTGTGATCAAATGCGCATTCAGAGGGCAAAAAAGAAGATTGCTATTCTTCTAACGATCCCAATTCCAATTCTATATCACCATACCGACGTCCTCAGACGTTCTAGAACGCTTTATCAAAATCTACGCGAGCACTTCCCACATACCTTCAGGAAAACGTAGCTGTAGTTGAAGGAGTAGCAAAGAAAATTGGCCTGGACTTTGCAAATGGAATGCACAAGAGAACGTCCTCTAATTACAATAAAGATTATTCCCAAGTTGCCGAGTTCTTCTTTCGCCCTAATATTCTATGCACATGCCCAGGGTGAAAGAGAGTATACGTATTCGATTAAATGAATAAAAAAAAAAACAAATTTTATGTGACAACGTTTTTACGAGAGGCCTCCAGATCTTTAAAGAAGAATGTTGTACAGACCTACATATAGGCTTTTCAAAGCTTTGCTCCTTGAGACCACAGAATGTTCTAATCCTGACTATTAGAATTTCATTCTGAAGTTGAAGAGTCTGTAATACCACTACAGTGATGACTTTTGGAAACGCCATTTGTGTGATTTTACTTTAAATTCTAATTGTTGGCATAGTAAATGTTCCACATGTAGTTCTGGGAATAAACTCGTGGTTCCAAGTGAGCCTGAAAAAGTAATAGCTTGGAAAGAATGGAGATAAGATGATGCTGGGAGGTTTCATCTTCTCTGTTTGGAAGGGTGTTTGGGAGAATTGTATAAGTTGCTCTTAGAAAAATTCCATAAAATGGTACATTACGTGAACACTAAACGCATGCAGCTTTGAAAGGGATAAAAGAATACAAAGCGGGAAAGTAGTCCTTCAGGTAGATTTTGCAATGTCATACTCCCGCAAATATCAAAATGAGATTCAGTGTGCATTGTGGTCTAGAAGAAGTGTTCTTTATTTACTACTGCTACATCTTTGCATTGTCTTATTTTGTTATGCTAATTATTGCTATTCTGACCAGATGAAGCGCCATCTGTCGGACATTTTTTGAACTTTTGTATTTTTTTGGTTCTAATAAAACCCCATGTCATTCCAAGCATGTATCTCAATTTGTACCTCTCTATCTACATTATTCCGTGATTTATTCAGTCTTCAAATTTATACTGACTTTTTGATTACCCAGTACTTGTGTCTTACCAGATATATGTACAGAGTCCTGCATGTGATACCTCTGTCCCACACATGACAGAAATAAATTTATTGTTCTAATTTCCAGGACTCACAAATTTTAGCAATGTTTTGTTTATATGCTGTGAGACATTCAATTTTCTCAAGAAAAAGTGTCTTATTACAGTAAGATTTTTCAGTTAGCTAAATTGATGTGTGCACTTTGTTTTTCGTGCAATGTCCTGCATGTGACGTCTGTATAGAGCATTTCATCAAAAATATGTAAAAGTACAAGATCGTAACTTATAGCGAGAAAAAAAAGAATATTCCATACTTTAGATACGCAGTACTGTTTTTGATATTATTGACAGTCAGTAACATAGCACTGTTTTATGAACAATAAAATACTCTACAATTGTCCCTCACGTGACGGTGAATTTCCCAGAAATATATATATAACTTCACCACATCACATATTTCTAAAATGAAATAAAATGTGAAAAAGACATTTGCCCATGGATGCACCTATGTCAGATGCACACACAATGGGCAGGAATCCACAATCCATAAATATAAAAAAACGTCACTTTCAACATATAGCTACGTTAAAGAATGGCACATGTATGTACTTGCAACCGCAATGAAACTGGAGGTACAGTCAGTGTTGGCAGATTTGGAGTCACTGCTCTAAATCTTATACCTTCTGGAATACTTACGAGTTTAAATAATCGAAACGATGCCACAGTTTCTGCCGGAATACTGCAATGACGTAATGCGGGTTGCCTGCACTATCCTGAAGCCTGCTGTTGGCAACCCTTATTCTGCGCGTTAAGGCAGAAATTATACTCCATTATCATCCTTTAAGGTCTGTCTATTTCAGAAGTTATGAAGTTTGTGTGAGCCCCTGACGTAGGTGCATCCACGGCCAATTACATTTTTCACATTTTGTTCCGTTTCAGAAATATATGAGGTGGCAGAGTTAGGTGCAAAACCTTGTATGTATAAATGATGATCAGAAAGAGTCTGAAAAGCTTGTACAATTTTTTCAATGTTGTTTGTACTGAGAAGTAATAGTTAAAATTCAATACGTTGCGCCGTTTCCGAGTTAATTAGCATCGAAGTTAACCAGTCGGGCAGTTGCGCGAAATTCAAGCGGCCCACCAGATATGGTGTCGCCAAATGTGTTTTTAATTTGGTTTCCTAAAACCGAACAAGAGAGCTATACCATAGTTGGACATGGGACGTTAGCAAGGATCGAACAGCCTAGTGCGCTATCACCTACGCTATGATAACAATTGACACTAATTGTATTTGGTAGGCTATTTCAATTTGCGTGTGAAGTGGCCTGCTGGCTAAGTTCAGTGCTAATTACCTCGAAAACAGCGCAAGGTATTGATTTTTTTTACAATTTTTTGTCAGCGCACTTTACGCTGCAACGCCCTTACAAGATTTCAAGGCCGCTTGTGACAGTATCTCCACCGCTCTAACGTCTGGCAATGATTTTCACATTTGAAAAAAACGAAGTCACACTGTCAGAGTCCACGCTAAACTATTGATCCCCCACATATGTGCCTGTGTAAGTTCAAAGTTTGGAGGAGGAAAAAGGCATACCACCTTCCATAGTGTGATATTAGTACAGCACAACAGTGTTGAAACACAATCGTCGTTTTACGTAACATTTTACCTTCTAGCACTTTTTGTTCTTTTTGGTCTAAGAATGGAGATCTGTCTTGCGAATGATGTTTAATATGACCCACTGCAGAAAAAATTCTGCGCATTCTGGTATCTTACATCCAGATAACCAGGATAACTGGAGAGTGTTGGGCCGAACTGACATAAAAAAACATATTTACAGAAACCGGTCGGTACAAAATGCATTAATAATGCCGCTGCAGAAGCGTCTACAGAGTAGATACTGCGTATTAATTGCACATGACAGTCCGCGCTAGACTTTAAACTGTGGCACATTACCCGTACTTACCGGCTACGTAGTCTTCTTTGTTTCCAGTTACCACTTTGGTATCTGAGGCCTGCAAAGAGAAAAGAGTACATTAGATTCGTAAACCATTTCACATGCGAAATGGGGATGTTAATTGTGAGTTTTTACTCGACCAAACACTATGCCTAACGCAGCGATCGATTATGCTGGTGTTGTAGAATATGAACACTGCACTAGGCTCGTACGTAAATAACAGTTCGCTCTAATTGACTGCACACATCGGCCTTCCGAAGTCGTTAGCGTAACCAGTCTGTCTGCATCATTCTGTATGGTAATTCAAGTTACAATAATGTAACTTCGCCACTGAAAAATTCTTTATCCCAACGTTGGCTATATGAATGTAATTTGGCCGAGGTGAGTAACAGACAGACTGCCATACTGTACCCAGTTGGTCACAGGCTTAATTTGAAAAAAAAAGTCCCATCAGAATAAATATACTATGTACATTAGCACAATAGCTCTTCGTTGAGATAAGAATAAGAACGAGGGTGAGACAAATGAAAACCTTAAATTTGTAGTAACAAATCGAAATTTCGCCCCGTTATCCTGCAAGTTGGTAAGCGTGCTACAAACAGCGTGCAGAATGCCCTGTAGGTGGCAGCATAGTGCAGATGCACAACTACCGTCGCAGTATCAGTATGAAGATGGCCGCCCCATTTGCGATTTGCACCAGCGAAGAACAGCGTTCTGTTATTCGGTTTTTGCATAATGAAGGTGTGAAATCTATTGGAATTCATCGACGAATGAAGGCTGAATACGGTGATGCATGTTTGTCACAGCAGCAAGTCTACGAATGGAGTAGGAAGTTCGCAAATGGTGTGACTTCCGTGGAAGATGCTTCTCGTCCAGGTCAGGCACAACGAGTTGTGACTCCACATAACATTACAGCAGTTGAAGCCATAGTGAAGGAAAACCGCCGAGTGACACTGAATGATATTGCAGCATGTTTACAGATTAGTCATCGGTCAGCACACCACATTGTGCATGACGTGCTCCAGTTTCACAAAGTGTCTGTGTTGTGGACTGGCAAGACAGCCAATCCACAGTGACGGGTAGCCGAAAGGCACGCGTTTAAGCTCACGCAGGCTGGCGTGAGGTCTGGAACAGTTAAAGGATTTGAGTCTAGCAAATAAAGTACGTAGCTGTTGGAATACTTAACTTTAATCCATAATTGGTGAACATCGGTCTGACAGTACATGCATCACAAGATAACTAGCAAATGATAATGGCGCCTTGCTAGGTCGTAGCAAATGACGTAGCTGAAGGCTATGCTAACTACCGTCTCGGCAAATGAGAGCGTAATTTGTCAGTGAACCATCGCTAGCAAAGTCGGCTGTACAACTGGGGCGAGTGCTAGGACGTCTCTCTAGACCTGCCGTGTGGCGGCGCTCGGTCTGCAATCACTGACAGTGGCGACACGCGGGTCCGACGTATACTACCGGACCGCGGCCGATTTAAAGGTTACCACCTAGCAAGTGTGGTGTCTGGCGGTGACACCACAGTCTGCCAGATGGGTGCCACGACACCTGACTCCTGAAATGAGAGAACGACGTGTTGATGCTTGTGAAGAACTTCTTCGGCGCTTTGAATGAGAAAGTGATGGCTTCCTTGCCAGAATCGTTACTGGGGACGAAACCTGGGTTCACTACCACCAACCGGAAACGAAGAGACCGAGCAAGGAATGGCGCCATTCCTCGTCACCAAAACCAAAGAAGTTTCGAACAGAATCATCAGCAGGGAAGGCTATGCTGACTCTCTTTTGGGACGAAAAAGGCGTCATTTTGGAGCATTGCATGGCTAGAGGGACCACTGTCACCAATGCATGATACACAGATCTCCTAAAAAATCATCTGCGGCCTGCAATCAAAACAAAGCGCCGTGGATTGCTGTCAGCAGGTGTCCTTTTCCAACATGACAATGCAAGGCCCACACTGCCGGTACAACAGTTGCAACAATCACAGACCTGCATTTTGAGTGTCTTCCTCATCCACCATACTCACCAGACCTTACCTAAAGTGATTTCGATGCGTTTGGACCACTCAAAGACGCAATGCCAGGAAAGAAGTTCCGTTCTGACGAAGAGGTACGTCACGCGGTGCATGAGTGCATGAGTGGTTGCGCGGACTACGAAAATAATTTTTTTCTAAAGGAATTTATGAACTTTGTAAGCGCTGGAGGACCTGCATTGAGCGTGGGGGAGATTATGTTGAAAAGTGATACAACTTTGTACCACTCCTGCACAATAAATAATATTTTAAAAACTATTTAAGGTTTTCATTTGACTCATCCTCGTAGAAGCACAAGTGAAAAATTATAATACAAAGGAAATTGCTGTGCTGAACACTGCAACAACATACTTACTTCATAACGCCATTTTAATAAAAGCCAATGAAATTAGTTTGTAACGGTCCGGTTACCTACGCCGTTTTGTTCGCCCCCTGAGATATCAATTCAAAACGTGGAACTAGAATGATGTATTGAAATTGCTTGTTGAGTTATGAGATAAAGGCTACAAGCGCAGGAGGAGAGGTGAAGGAAGGTTGGGGGAGGGGGGGGGGGGGGGGGGAAATCGTTCTATGAATTGTTTATGGACAATCTGTTGCATGTGAAGAAAGTCCGAGTAGCCACCATATGCACTCTCCATGGGTGGCAGTGCCTGGACAAACGATGCGTGAGCGGTGGTGAAGTGAACCAGACGGTACGGAGTCTGTAGGTGCCGTTGTCGTGCCTACATCGGGCACTAGGCTGTCAAAATTACTGCGCAAAATTTCCCCGTGCGCAAGAATATTGAACGTGTAGTGTGAGAGGTTGCACAGTAATACTGAGCACATCACTTTTGAAGTAGAGTGCACTTACTTAAGCCGCTTGTGGCCAGCAGTGACAATGTCCTTGCGTCTCAAGTGCTACAGTTGCCGGATATCTTAGTTTTCGCTGTTCGTTCTTATGGTTGGGCAAAAAATGAGTTCAAAACAAGACGAAGGTGCGTTCTTATTAGAGTGAATCGGTATGTGTAAATCACTGCAAGCCTTGTGCGGTGTTAAGCGGCCTCTAGACGACTCAATTGAATCACGGAAGAGGACGGGAGAGGGGCATAGAAAATGGACAACTTGAGAGGAGGCGCAATAGCAAAACACGGATTGATACCTGGAAGGTCAGAACATTGCTACAACCAGGAAAACTAGAATACCTTAAAAAAAAGATGCATAAGAATAAAACGAATCTAGTACGAGTTGCTGAGGTAAGATGGGATGGACTTGGAGAATTACAGTCAGACGAATATGTAATATACCACTCAGGAGGACAAACTACAGAAAGGAATGGAATTGAGGTGATTACGACAAAGAAACATTGGATAAGCGTGTGGAAAAAACAGACGATGTAAGTGGCAGGATTATGGGTGTAAGGTAGAAAGGAGTACAAAAAAATACACAGACTATCCAGATATATATTCCAACGTCTGAACATGATGAACAACTCTTTTTTTTTTTTGGTCATCAGTCTACTGACTGGTTTGATGCGACCCACCACGAATTCCTTTCCTGTGCTAACCTCTTCATCTCAGAGTAGGACTTGCAACCTACGTCCTCAATTATTTGCTTGACGTATTCCAATCTCTGTCTTCCTCTACAGTTTTTGCCCTCTACAGCTCCCTCTAGTACCATGGAAGTCATTCCCTCATGTCTTAGCAGATGTCCTATCATCCTGTCCCTTCTCCTTATCAGTGTTTTCCACATATTCCTTTCCTCTCCGATTCTGCGTAGAACCTCCTCATTCCTTACCTTATCAGTCCACCTAATTTTCAACATTCGTCTATAGCATCAAATCTCAAATGCTTCGATTCTCTTCTGTTCCGGTTTTCCCACAGTCAATGTTTCACTACCATACAATGATGTACTCCAGACGTACATCCTCAGAAATTTCTTCCTCAAATTAAGGCCGGTATTTGATATTAGTAGACTTCTATTGGCCAGAAATGCCTTTTTTTTGCCATAGCGAGTCTGCTTTTGATGTCCTCCTTGCTCTGTCCGTCATTGGTTATTTTACTGCCTAGGTAGCAGAATTCCTTAACTTCATTGACTTCGTGACCATCAATTCTGATGTTAAGTTTCTCGCTGTTCTCATTTCTACTACTTCTCATTACCTTCGTCTTTCTCCGATTTACTCTCAATCCATACTGTGTACTCATTAGACTGTTCATTCCGTTCAGCAGATCATTTAATTCTTCTTCACTTTCACTCAGGATAGCAATGTCATCAGCGAATCGTATCATTGATATCCTTTCACCTTGTATTTTAATTCCACTCCTGAACCTTTCTTTTATTTCCATCATTGCTTCCTCGATGTACAGATTGAAGAGTAGGGGCGAAAGGCTACAGCCTTGTCTTACACCCTTCTTAATACGAGCACTTCGTTCTTGATCGTCCACTCTTATTATTCCCTCTTGGTTGTTGTACACATTGTATATGACCCGTCTCTCCCTATAGCTTACCCCTACTTTTTCAGAATCTCGAACAGCTTGCACCATTTTATATTGTCGAACGCTTTTTCCAGGTCGAAAAATCCTACGAAAGTGTCTTGATTTTTCTTTAGCCTTGCTTCCATTATTAGCCGATTAGCCGTAACGTCAGAATTGCCTATCTCGTCCCTTTACTTTTCCTAAAGCCAAACTGATCGTCACCTAGCGCATTCTCAATTTTCTTTTCCATTCTTCTGTATATTATTCTTGTAAGCAGCTTCGATGCATGAGCTGTTAAGCTGATTGTGCGATATATCTCGCACTTGTCAGCTCTTGCAGTCTTCGGAATTGTGTGGATGATGCTTTTCCGAAAGTCAGATGGTATGTCGCCAGACTCATATATTCTACACGCCAACGTGAATAGTCGTTTTGTTGCCACTTCCCCCAATGATTTTAGAAATTCTGATGGAATGTTACCTTTCCCTTCTGCCTTATTTGACCGTAAGTCCTCCAAAGCTCTTTTAAATTCCGATTCTAATACTGGATCCCCTATCTCTTCTAATTCGACTCTTGTTTCTTCTTCTATCACATCAGACAATTCTTCACCCTCATAGAGGCTTTCAATGTATTCTTTCCACCTATCTGCTCTCTCCTCTGCATTTAACAGTGGAATTCCCGTTGCACCCTTAATGTTACCACCGTTGCTTTTAATGTTACCAAAGGTTGTTTTGACTTTCCTGTATGCTGAGTCTGTCCTTCCGACAATCATATCTTTTTCGATGTCTTCACATTTTTCGTGCAGCCATTTCGTCTTAGCTTCCCTGCACTTCCTATTTATTTCATTCCTCAGCGTCTTGTATTTCTGTATTCCTGATTTTCCCGGAACATGTTTGTACTTCCTCCTTTCATCAATCAACTGAAGTATTTCTTCTGTTACCCATGGTTTCTTCGCAGCTACCTTCTTTCTACCTATGTTTTCCTTCCAAACTTCTGTTATGGCCCTTTTTAGAGATGTCCATTCCTCTTCAACTGTACTGCCTACTGCGCTATTCCTTATTGCTGTATCTATAGCGTTAGAGAACTTCAAACGTATCTCGTCATTCCTTAGTACTTCCGTATCCCACTTCTTTGCGTATTGATTCTTCCTGACTAATGTCTTGAACGTCAGCCTACTCTTCATCACTACTATATTGTGATCTGAGTCTATATCTGCTCCTGGGTACGCCTTACAATCCAGTATCTGATTTCGGAATCTCTGTCTGACCATGATGTAATCTAATTGAAATCTTCCCGTATCTCCCGGCCTTTTCCAAGTATACCGCCTCCTCTTGTGATTCTTGAACAGGGTATTCGCTATTACTAGCTGAAACTTGTTACAGAACTCAATTAGTCTTTCTCCTCTTTCATTCCTTGTCCCAAGCCCATATTCTCCTGTAACCTTTTCTTCTACTCCTTCCCCTACAACTGCGTTCCAATCGCCCATGACTATTAGATTTTCGTCCCCCTTTACATACTGCATTACCCTTTCAATATCCTCATACACTTTCTCTATCTGTTCATCTTCAGCTTGCGACGTCGGCATGTATACTTGAACTATCGTTGTCGGTGTTGGTCTGCTGTCGATTCTGATTAGAACAACCCGGTCACTGAACTGTTCACAGTAACACACCCTCTGCCCTGCCTTCCTATTCATAACGAACCCTACACCTGTTATACCATTTTCTGCTGCTGTTGATATTACCCGATACTCATCTGACCAGAAATCCTTGTCTTCCTTCCACTTCACTTCACTGACCCCTACTATATCAAGATTGAGTCTTTGCATTTCCCTTTTCAGATATTCTACTTTCCCTACCACGTTCAAGCTTCTAACATTCCACGCCCCGACTCGTAGAACGTTATCCTTTCGTTGATTATTCAATCTTTTTCTCATGGTTACCTCCCCCTTGGCAGTCCCCTCCCGGAGATCCGAATGGGGGACTATTCCGGAATCTTTTGCCAATGGAGAGATCATCGTGACACTTCTTCAATTACAGGCCACGTGTCCTGTGGATATATATTACACCACAGATAAAATCATGGATGGTAATCAACGATGCTGCAAAATAGTAAGACCATTGAAATGCCATTGTGGGAGAAGGTAAACAGGGAACCATAGTTGGCAGTCATGGTCTTGGAAGGAGGGATGACAGAGGAGAACAGCTTATTGACTTCTGCAGGAAAAGACAGCTATTAGCCACAATATATGGTTCAAATATCACTGTAGGAGGCTCTACATTTGGAGACCACCAGGTGATAAACATAGAAACCAAACTGATTTTATACTGATGGAAGAAAGATACAGAAATGGAATCACTTCACTCACTACAGAAATATAAAAAAATATTTCCTTCGAGTTTTAAAAGAAGGTCGTAGAGGCACTAATACTTCCCATACTTGACTATGGTGATGGCTTTCTCTAAGGCCTTTCGTACGAAAGCTCACGCAGGCTAAAAACTGGCCATGAATGCTTGCGTATGATACATCTATGACGTACGCTATTTCGGCCGTATCACATCAGAATACGAACTATTTTTATGGCTACGTATCGATAGGCGTAGAGGCTATATGTTTACCCTATCGTCTTCTCAGTCTTTGCACTCCATCTTATTTGTCTTCAAGTCTTACTCTCTTATATGAATAGCACAGCAGAAATACTCGTTCTCAATAAAGTGGTGGTGTTGGGTGGTGATGGATTTTGGGGGAGGGGACCAGACAGCGAAATCATCGGTCCCACAGCATTAGGGAAGGATGGGAAATGAAGTCGGAAGTGTCCTTTCAGAAGAACAGTCCCGGTGTCTGCCTGAAGCGATTTAGGGAAATCACGGAAACCTCAGTCAGGATGGACGTACGCGAGTTTCATCCGTCGACCTCCCGAATGCGAGTCCAGTGAGCTAACCACTGCACCACCTCGCTGGGTTTCAACAAAGTTAACTTCTCTCTGTACTGTTACTTAGACTACCATGTTTCTAATATCATTTTTGTGTCAGGAACCCGACTCTGGAACAATATTCCTCAAAATATCAGGAAAGTTAAATCCCTTCCAAACTTCAGGAGAGACCTGATGGCCTACATTCCACCCCAACAGCCATCTCTCTACAGGCCCCTCCCTCACAACTTTTCCTTGTTACCCGTCGGCAGACGTTCTTTCCTGTCACCAACTGTCACTGTCATTTCAGTCTTCTATTCTTCATTTATCCATTCCGCTGCTGATAATACTAAACATGGCTTCAAATGTGCTAAGGTAATCTACATCATTGTGAATGCCTCCTACTATTACTATTATTAGTGTCAGTTACATTTGTTATTGTTATTATTATCATTATTGTTGTTATTATTATTACTGGGTTGATTTTGTAATGTCTTTAGTTTGTGTTGTTTCTGTTAGATGTAACAGGGGGCTTACGGTGCTAATCTGGTCAGGCTAAATAACCAATAAATAAATTAATTATTTTTAGATTGAGTGCAGTGCAGTTTTACCTTTTTTATTTAGTAATTGCTTTGTGCAGTGGGTAGCATTTTTCACTTTTAGAATGACGTTAAGCATCTAACAGGCTAGCTCATCCAAACTAAAAAAAATAATAAACTCTTTTATGAAATGTCCGGAAGCTGATGGATGGAACTCATGCAATTAAAGCCATTCAGTATACTAGCAAATCGTCACATCTACAGTCGTATCAGTAATTAGCCTTGATTATGTAACTGACAATCTGTTATACACCACTACACAGAGACGCTTTTGAAGATGTTTCTTAAGTTTGAAACAAATAATTAACACACAGTTAATTCTACATTCCGGGCTATTGTACCGTGTTCAGATGGATTTCACATTAAAACCCAACGTTACGTCCCGACCTGCGGAGAACATTTTCAAGGGGCATCGTACCTTCTTTGAGTGTCCGTTTCACGCTCTGGCTCGCTACTGACTAAGGAATAGCTATGGACTAAGACAGTAACGAGCCAGGATGCGAATCAGACACTCAAAGAAGCTACGATCCTCCTTGAAAATGTCCTCCGCAGGTTGGGACGAAACATTGGGTTTTAATGTGAAAGCGATCCAACCACGGCATAATACCCCGGATTATTTCATTAATTGTGACATTTTCGCCCGTGAAAGTTTATACTTTACAAACAGTTAATTACAATTTTTAGGAATAGACATATTAAGTAATGTCATTGATTAACGTAGAAGGATAATCCCTCTTTATAACTTTGAATTAGGCGAAGACTGTAACCAAAATTTCAGTAGCTTAGCACCGAGGAATTGATTTACCAGTTGGATCAATAACAAATGTCCATCACATAAGAGCCAAGAATTCTTCTACTTTTCTCCTTTTCAATTAAATTTATGAGCTGTTCAGCTTTACAAAATCAATTACTAGTCACATTAAACAGTAGAGACCACTGTGGCAGGGAAACTTCCTGACACATGAAAGCTAGTAAGCAGGAACGCGGATTTGAGTTCCGGTCCGGCGCAAAGTTTCAACTTTCCCCATTGATTTCAGTCAATGCCCGCTCTCAGCCAATGCCTGTAATTCCTTTGTGACATGAAAGCTGTATCCCGGACCAGGACTCGAACATGTAACCTTGCCTTACGTCACTTATGTGGGTAATGTTTCCCACCGACTGAGGTACCCAGACAGGACCCAACTCCACAGTTCTCCGCCATACATCGCCTGATTAGAACGCCAGGAATTTCGTTTATTTATTTTATTTCGTAGGGTTCCGACCCGAGGGCCCGTACATCCAACTACACAAACATTTTTTATAAATAGCACAACATTACAATTGTGGGGCAAAACATTTACCTCAGAGGTAATAAAAAACGCAACTTTACAAGGTGCAGGTACATGATACATACATCCACAGATTCGACTTTTTGTGTTGCAGTGACTAGTCCGTAATTCAGTTGTATAAGGATCCTTACACGTAAATATTGGACTACATGCATCATTGTTATAAAAAATATTATTGGCAATGACGTTTGATCCGTAACATACATAAATAAGTGATTACAATATATCTGGTGTTGTGTGTCACCCTCATTGTGTGTTACTGAAGCGGTAACAGTACCAACTTTGAAGGTGTCAATGTTAGCGAACTACCAGTTTAATAAGTCGTGATTATAAAATACTAAAACGAATTATTTACAGAAGAATGGAAAAACTGGCGGAAGTCGACCTCGGGGAAGATCAGTTTGGATTCCGGAGAAATGTGGGTACACGCGAGGCAATACTGACACTACGACTTATCTTAGAACATAGGTTAAGGAAATGCGAACATAAGTTTGTAGCATTTGTAAACATTTTGACAAAGTTTACTGGAATACTCTCTTTGAAATTCAGAAAGTAGCAGGGGTAAAACACAGATAGCGAAAGGTTGTTTACAATTTGTACAGAAACCAGACGGCAGGCATAAGAGCCAGTGGGCGTGAAAAGGAAACAGTGTTTGAGAGGGGAGTGAGACAGGGTTGTAGCCTATCCCCGATATTATTCGGTCTGTACGCAGACCAAGCAGTAAAGGAAACCAAAGAAAACTTTGAAGTAGGAATTAAAGTTCGGGGAGAAGAAATAAAAACTTTGAGGCTTGCCGATGATATTATAATTCTGTTAGAGACAGCAAAGGACTTGGAAGAGCAGTTGAACCGAATGGACAGTGGCTTGAAAGGTGGATATGAGATGAACATCAAGAAAAGCAAAACAAGGATAATGGAATGTAATCAAATTAAAACGAGACACTTAGGAAACGAGACACTTAAAGTATTAGATGAATTTTGCTGTTTGGACACTAAATCAACGGATGATCACCGAAGTAGAGAGAATATAAAATGTAGACTGGCAACGGCAAGAAAAGCGTTTCTGCAGAGGAGAAATCTGTTAACATCGAATATAGATTTAAGTGTTATGAAGTCCTTTCTGAAAGTTTTTGTATGGAATGTGGCCACGTATAGAAGTGAAATATGGACGACAAACAGTTTAGACAAGAAGAGAATAGAAGCTTTCGAAAAGTGTTGTTATGGAATATTGACGAAGGTAGACGTGTAGATTACGTAAGTAATGAGGAGGTACTGAATAGAGTTAGACGTGTAGATTACGTAAATAATGAGGAGGTACTGAATAGAGTTGGTGAGAAAAATTTGTGGCAGAACCTGACTAGAATAAGGGGTAGGGTGACAGGACACATTCTGAGACATCAAGGAATCACCGACAGCGTATTGGAGAAACGTGTGGAGGCAAAAATAGTAGTAGGAAACCAAGAGATAAATACAATAACTAAATTCAGAAAGATGTAAGTTGCACTAGTTGTTAGGAGATGAAGAGGTTTACACACTATACAGTAGCATGGAAAGCTACATCAAACCAGTCTTCGTACTGAAGATCAAAATAACAACAACAACGAAGTACGAGACTGTTCTCCTATTTAGAGATGACTGTTTGTTTATTAATGGATTTAAGGCAACTAACGCATTACTTGCTTTGTTCGCTGCGTATGTTAGGTGTTTCTTGAAGGTAAAACGTTTGTCCAAGTGAATTGAGACGTTTGCCGTGTTCGGTCTAAGGAATACTGTTATTGTATAACAATAGTGAATTTTGCAAAGAGTCTTTTTCTTGCATAAAAGGTAGCTCGACTTCTGTCCACATTTATTTCGACTCGCCATTTCTGTAAACCATTTCCATTTCTGTAAACCATTTCTGAAGCAGAAATAGAGACCGTTGGAGTTTGTCGTGAAGATTCGCTGTATTGTACCACTGTATAATCAGAGAAAGAAGCTGTGTTAACTGCATGTAAGTCTGCTATGAAAGGGAACCTTGTGGTTTTCCGGCGCTTATAGGGTAGATATGAGAAATAGTGCTACCAATGAATACACTGAAAATACAGAGCTTAAGATACGAACTAATTTGACCGACAATATACTATGACAATTTTAATTTTGTTAATTTGTAGTTGGACACTACGCCAGTATTAAAAGGAGCGAACTAATTTTAGCAAAGACAAGACTGATACAAGAGCGTAGCTTATCATCCCTCTTTTTAATTACAGAATGAACCAGAACTCCACCGGCAAACTTTCAGATATGGTAGTGTGGACCAAACAAGAAAAAATGTACAGCAAACACGGGAACTGAAATCCATACTTAAGAACTAAGAACAATAGTTCATCTTCGTTACAGTGAAACGTATATATTCTACTGAACTAGCGCTCACAGCAATTAAAGTACGCATTTTAGAGCCCATGTTTACTGGAAATTTTCTTGTTTTATTCCAACTATGATTTGAAAATTTGACTGTAGAGTTCTGGTTCACCTCGTATATACTGATGACATTTTAAAGAAATGGAAACTGCTAGCAAATCCATGAAATAAATTATCACACAGTATCTATGCAAATACTTTTTTACTTGCAGACGATCAAAACACATTTCAAGTAAATGAGCCACACTTAGAGAAATTCATATATCATTTCAATAATCTATTTTTAAAATTTCAGCTTCGAGGAAAGGATCCAGTCAGATCAAAAACGTTGCTAGAAAACAATATTTTATAACAAGTATCGAATTTTAAATACCTCGGTTGTGATACAAGTTTTTATGATGACACAGACATTAAGCAAAAGATTAGAAAATTTAAAGCTTTATTTGAGAGAACCAAGGAACTTTTGAAATTGAAGTTAGGAAAGAAATTTTATAAAATAATGGCTTTACCCACCTTGCTTTATGGCGGGGAAGGGTAGGTACCGACTCAAAACCAATCAGTAAATGTCTGAAGATGGCCTTGTAAGCCGAAAACCGGTTAGCAATAAAAGTAATATTGTAGAACAAAAGCAAACTGGTGCTTTTCATTTATCAAAACCAACTGACTGAAATACAATCGGCAGAAACGAGAAATTTAAGGACTGTCAAAGGATGTACGAGGATGGATAGTATACGAAATGGAGATACTAGGAAATAAATATAGAATCAGCGCGTAATAAAATATTAAACAACAGACCGAACTGGACCGACGACTTTCAAAGAACGGAAAATACCGGACTTACATGTCGATGGGAAAAAGAGATCGTTGATGACCCGAAAGACGCTGGAGGCAACTGTGAAGCCAGCACGGGCAAGAATGCAAAATCCATGAAGTGAAGAAGACGAAGTATAAACCATTATGTGATATCGTGGAACTTGTCTGCTAGTTTCAAAACAATGAACATTAGAATGCAGAGTGAACGATTCATACCGCTGGCTGTGTTACCAAAGTGTTGTGTTGAAGAATGGATGTTAATCTCTTCCCCATCCAATTATGTCAGTTCTTCATTAGTTGCAGAATCAAGTAGTACCACCTTAGATATTCTAGCCGGCCAAAGGATTTCGCTTGGATTCTCAATGCAGTTTCGGGGCCAAAACAATACATCGGTGGAAACAGGCGAGATTTGTAGTACTCGGTCAGTATACTCTCACCTATGTTTTGACTTCAACGAATATAGTAACATCATCCGGACACTAATTTCGAAAAACTTTACTTAGTAATGGTTTGCTTCTTAACTGAACAGTTGTGGTATTACATGATCGTTAAGTTAGTTTCTATACTGGAACACGTATTTTTACAGTTGTGGCTTTATGATTCGCCAGGACTACATAATTCACTGAAGGTATTGCATGCAGTGCCATATCGCTTTATGGCAGCCAAGCGTAAATCCAGACTCAAAAGCAACTGACTAAAACACAATCTAGCGCGTAACACAGCCATGATAAATCAGCCGGGCACCGCTACATCTCTATGAAGAACGAAGCTGGTAAGAACTGTGACGACAACTTGTAATAGCAAGGGGGGGGGTGGTCTCTTTTCTCTGTTAATCTAACTTCCTCCCTCCAGACTGAGGACGTCGTTACCGTGTATTAACAGCGCCAACCACCTTCTTGATGGGTTTTTTATGTGGTTTCTGGCGAAGCCATTTCCCAGAACTACGAGACCCACTTTCATCAAGAGCAAATTACAGTCGTAATGCGTCACACATTAGTAGCACGTTTCCACATTCGCGATGGAAAGCCCTAGTGGCAGTGTCCTAGCACTACTTATGTTCTACTTAAGACGTATCGTCTGTGTTCAGCAGGGCCCTGTTCTGCCGACCTAGACACTGGAGTAGTTGTGCAGTTTACTGATACATTGTGGTATAATCAGTGTCGTTTACTAATAAATGTTTGTCCCAGAACGGGAGTCGAAACCGAACTTTCTTTCTTTCATGAGCAGTCACCTTAACAATTGTGGTTCCAGAACACACTCTTGACAGAAATTTGTATTTTGTAAGAGCAAAGGGTCTTTGACACTCGTCTTCTGTGGCTTAGCTCGCGCTAGCTAGTGAGCCATACCATCTAGTTTTGGAAGCTGAGGCAGATCGAGGGATATACTGTATGTATTATTTGTTACATGAAGATTAGTTGAAAGATGTGAACTAGGGAATCTTTCACACTGAACAGAATAAAATTTACAGAACTCAATGTAACGTAGAAATAACTACGACTGCCCATTGTCAACATGGACATAGTCAAGCGGAATAATTTATAGAAGGCATGGCTACATTCATAATCTGATTCTTACTGAACTAACATCAACAAAATGTAGCTTCTCTGGATTTTTAGTATGAATGATGACATGTTTGGGCGTGTTGTATCATTTCAAAATTAGTAAACTAAATCAGTGAGGTCGCCTCTTATTGCAGAGGTCCTTTCTCATCACTAGATATAAATACTATGTTAATTACAAGTTAATTACAGGTATGTTGCACGGTGCCATCATTTGCCACCGTGATCTGTCTCCCTTCGAAAGTTCCGATTGCCTCAAAGTAAATGAACTATCGCGTTTCTAAATAGAAGGGGAGCTTACAATTGCCACCGCTGTCTCCATCTATGGTTTCCGAGAACTGCTAACGGAAATGAAATGATCGTACGGCGTTATTGGTAGGGAGACCCCGTTTGTGGTTGTTCTCTTTGATGGCACTTAGGCGATTTCTCCTCCTGGAAATCGAATCCAGGACCTCGCCATCTAGAGACAGTGACGCTAACCACTAACCACTAAACCGCGAGCTGAAGACACTACTCGAACATGTGTGAGAATAGCAGAACTGGGGGAATAGAGTCGGTCAGGGACCTTTTGGTTTTCCCATTTCATGCGTACATGCAGTATATTTATGAGATGATTTTTACTGCTTCAGTCCCTTTTTACTAACATTTATTATTAGCACGCGTTTCAGCCGTATGCTGTCATCATCAGGTGTGTTACAGCTATATCCATACCCAGCAAAAAATACTCATCACACTTCAAATTAATGTACACGTTACTATAATGTACCAAATGGCAGGATGAAGATTAGGTGGATAGATCATGAATAGAGCTGTGGAGAAAAGAAATATGTGGAACAACATAACTGCAGGGGGGGGGGGTAACGGTCGATAGGACACATTCTGTGACATCAAGGAATCACCAGTTTGGTTTTGGAGGGAAGTGTGAAGAGTAAAAATCCTAGAGGGAGACCACGAAATCAATACAGCAAGCAGATCAGGAGGATGTAGGTTGCAGTAGTTAGTTATTCAGAGGTGAAGAGGCTTGCACATGACAGAGAAGCAAGCAGATCTGCTTCAGTCTTTGGAGTGAAGAATACAACAACAACGATAGGAGCATACTGCAGAAACGCATCGTGCTAATAAATATTAGTTAAAAGTGGCTGAAACAGTAAAAATTATTCCATAAATTTGTAGTACAGTCGCTGAACTCCAACAATTCCATATAACACAAATAAATGTAAGACACAGTATATGAAATGAGGTTTAGCTGGCCTAAAGAGCGACAAGCGGAAGGTCTGGACTGGAGTACCAGTCTGGCACAAATTTTCATGAGTCACATTTCTGATAGTGTTTTGGACATGTCATTGTAGTTTCGTTCATTTCATCTTAGCCGATGTACATATTTTTTTCTAAATACTCACAGTTCAGTTCACTGCAAATCATCGTTAACGATCTTGCTAAGTAGGAATGCAATGGCGACTGGTTATCATGTGATAATATGCTACAGCACACTGTAAATGTCACACATTATGCAGTTTCTCTTCGAATGCGAGCCGGAAATCGTACTAAAATTACATATTTCAAATGCGTGCTGGTATTCAAATAAAACGAACGAAAACAAGTTGTTGCGCTCTCTCCGCAATAACTGGAAACCAGTGTGGAGCGCTGAAATGATAGGTCAGTCGCACTACGGTGAACTCAGAGAAGGGACACAGCTGTCTGTTTTCTACTGAGCATGCTCTGATGTGACGTGCTACGTCGCTCACAGCAGCAAGTCAATATTTTTCTATGAAATTACGTGTTCCGTATTATGCAAGCACTGTCGTTACGGTGCGCTGACCGGCAGTTCGTTTTTCTTTGAATGTTAAACTATTGATTATAAAATTTATATATATTAAGACTGTTCTGTTTATATACGTAAAACTAATATATTCAATTTAGCTACTATTACTACCCTATGAAGTTAAATGACTGTAGTCTAGGTAGTGGTAAAAAAGCGAGTATACAAGAAAATTTAATAAGAAAGTGTTTTCTCTAGATGTCGTCTAAAGAGGTCCTTTTCTAATAGATCTTTGTAGGAGAAAGTTATATAGATCTACTTCAAACGTAAATCTGACAACAGAGAGGAGTGGGTCAAAGCTCACCGATTTTGTTTACGTAATACTGAAAATTTCGAAATACTTATATTTTGCAAAGGTTCTCAATTGCCCAGAGCCAATCCATAACTTCGAATACTCAAGCACCCTCATGAAAATGTAGATGAAGATGTACTACCGACTATGAAAGAAACCTTATAAAGCTAGTGGAGAAGACACTATTACAGCAGAACTTCTGACATGGTATCTACCAAGAATAAAAAAAGAGCTAAAATTAACCTTTGACGAAACCTAGAAAACAGAAAAACTCCCATGAGAGTGGAGGGTGACTTTGATACACACATAAGAAAGGCAATAAACCAGATATTAACAACTGCAGAGGAATTTCTTTGCACTCAGTTGTACGTAACACCTTTTCCAAGATTATGAAAAACAGAGTAGAAACAACACTGGTGAATGTCAAAGTGGTTTTTAGGAAGGGCAGATCATGTTCTGAACAAATATTTAATCTGAGGTCTATCATTTGCCACAAATTACTAAAGTCAAAACATGTTTGTTGATTCGCAGAAGGCCATCGATTCCGTCGACAGACACTATGAACACAAAAAAAACTATGTGAGTGTAAGCAACTTCATACAGCTTTCAAGTTTCTAGACTATTTCGCCTGAGAGAGCTGTAAGAAAAGGTGAAACGTTCTCTAAAGCCTTACGGGCAGAGTATGAGGGATAGATTAGTAGCAGTTCACATAACGGCGCGATATGCTACTGGCCACAATACTTTTTTCTGTTTTATTTTATTTCTCGCAACGTTAATCGATTAATTATACATTTAAATATATTTAAACTGTTCACTTTATATACAGAAAATTAATATATTCAGTGTAATCTCTAATGACATGATTATTATGAATATTGGTCGGCTACACTGCTCTTGAAATGGTTCTTATTTATTTATATTTTTTACATTTATATTTATATTATATTCACTGTAGTTGCGACTACTACCGCTGTAAGTCAAAAGGCTACAGGCCACCGCATTGTAGCATAGTGGTGAACTTTTGCCCATGCCGCCACTGTAAGAATGGTTGTCAGAGTGAGATCTTGGCCAAGTGAAAACAAAAGCAGCAGCTACGTATATTTGGGCTTTGTTTGGTGCTGTTTGGTGCTGTTTGGCGCTGTCGTGCTGCAGCTAAGCGCACTAGCTCAGGATTTATCGTGTCTGGCCATCCTCTGAGACGCAGCTTACCACGAGTAACGTATTTTACTCATCTTTCACACGGTTCTAGTATGTAAGTAAATTCAACAAACACTGCCCTAGTGCGATACACTTCGCAATTGTTTTCGAGGAATCGATGTTCAAAATTTTATGAGGCTGTTGAATAGTACACGAGAACACCAGCCACCCAGCAGCGGCATTAGCACACCAGCTAAGTGATCATTGTACGCTCCTTAAAGTGAGCAGTAAAGTGAGCGCTATGGAGCCACAACCAGCTTGCGCTATGCCTTGTTGGAAACCTGGGTCCATGGCTTAGTGGGACTTGCAACACACTCTAATCCTGCCATCAGCTCTTATCTTCAGAAATCGCGGCTCTTCTGACCAGGCCACGGTTTTCCAGTCGTTAAGGGTCCAACTGTTATGACCACGGACCCAGGAGAGGCGCTGCAGGCGATTCGTGCTGTCAGCAAAGGCGCTCGTGTCGGCCGTCTGCTGCCATAGGCCATTAAAACCAGAATTCGCCCACAGTCCTAACGGATACGTCCCACATTGATTTCTGCGGTTATTTCCCGCAGTTTTGTTTGTCTCTTAGCAATGGCAACTCTACACAAGCGTCGCTGTTCTAGGTCGTTAAGTCTGAGGGTATTTAGCCTGTGTCATACATCTTGCTCACCAGATGGTAGAGTTTTGTCAGGACTGGCTCTCCCAAGGCCGTCAGTAGTTCCAATGGAATGTTGTCTAGTCCCGGGGCCTTCTACATCTACATCTACATCTATACTCCGCGAGCCACCTTACGGTGTGTGGCGGAGGGTACTTATTGTACCACTATCTGATCCCCCCTTCCCTGTTCCATTCACGAATTGTGCGTGGGAAGAACGACTGCTTGTAAGTCTCCGTATTTGCTCTAATTTCTCGGATCTTTTCGTTGTGATCATTACGCGAGATATATGTGGGCGGTAGTAATATGTTGCCCATCTCTTCCCGGAATGTGCTCTCTCGTAATTTCGATAATAAACCTCTCCGTATTGCGTAACGCCTTTCTTGAAGTATCCGCCACTGGAGCTTGTTCAGCATCTCCGTAACGCTCTCGCGCTGACTAAATGTCCCCATGACGAATCGCGCTGCTTTTCGCTGGATCATGTCTATCTCTTCTATTAATCCAACCTGGTAAGGGTCCCATACTGATGAGCAATACTCAAGAATCGGACGAACAAGCGTTTTGTAAGCTACTTCTTTCGTCGATGAGTCACATTTTCTTAGAATTCTTCCTATGAATCTCAACCTGGCGCCTGCTTTTCCCACTATTTGTTTTATGTGATCATTCCACTTCAGATCGCTCCGGATAGTAACTCCTAAGTATTTTACGGTCGTTACCGCTTCCAATGATTTACCACCTATGGCATAATCGTACTGGAATGGATTTCTGCCCCTATGTATGCGCATTATATTACATTTATCTACGTTTAGGGAAAGCTGCCAGCTGTCGCACCATGCATTAATCCTCTGCAGGTCTTCCTGGAGTACGTACGAGTCTTCTGATGTTGCTACTTTCTTGTAGACAACCGTGTCATCTGCAAATAGCCTCACGGAGCTACCGATGTTGTCAACTAAGTCATTTATGTATATTGTAAACAATAAAGGTCCTATCACGCTTCCTTGCGGTACTCCCGAAATTACCTCTACATCTGCAGATTTTGAACCGTTAAGAATGACATGTTGTGTTCTTTCTTCTAGGAAATCCTGAATCCAATCACAAACCTGGTCCGATATTCCGTAAGCTCGTATTTTTTTCACTAAACGTAAGTGCGGAACCGTATCAAATGCCTTCCTGAAGTCCAGGAATACGGCATCAATCTGCTCGCCAGTGTCTACGGCACTGTGAATTTCTTGGGCAAATAGGGCGAGCTGAGTTTCACATGATCTCTGTTTGCGGAATCCATGTTGGTTATGATGAAGGAGATTTGTATTATCTAAGAACGTCATAATACGAGAACACAAAACATGTTCCATTATTCTACAACAGATTGACGTAAGCGAAATAGGCCTATAATTATTCGCATCTGATTTATGACCCTTCTTGAAAATGGGAACGACCTGCGTTTTCTTCCAGTCGCTAGGTACTTTACGTTCTTCCAGCGATCTACGATAAATTGCTGATAGAAAGGGGGCAAGTTCTTTAGCATAATCACTGTAGAATCTTAAGGGTATCTCGTCTGGTCCGGATGCTTTTCCGCTACTAAGTGATAGCAGTTGTTTTTCAATTCCGATATCGTTTATTTCAATATTTTCCATTTTGGCGTCCGTGCGACGGCTGAAGTCAGGGACCGTGTTACGATTTTCCGCAGTGAAACAGTTTCGGAACACTGAATTCAGTATTTCTGCCTTTCTTCGGTCGTCCTCTGTTTCGGTGCCATCGTGGTCAACGAGTGACTGAATAGGGGATTTAGATCCGCTTACCGATTTTACATATGACCAAAACTTTTTAGGGTTCTTGTTTAGATTGTTTGCCAATGTTTTATGTTCGAATTCGTTGAATGCTTCTCTCATTGCTCTCTTTACGCTCTTTTTCGCTTCGTTCAGCTTTTCCTTATCAGCTATGATTTGACTACTCTTAAACCTATGATGAAGCTTTCTTTGTTTCCGTAGTACCTTTCGTACATGATTGTTATACTACGGTGGATCTTTCCCCTCGCTTTGGACCTTAGTCGGTACGAACTTATCTAAGGCGTACTGGACGATGTTTCTGAATTTTTTCCATTTTTGTTCCACATCCTCTTCCTCAGAAATGAACGTTTGATGGTGGTCACTCAGATATTCTGCGATTTGTGCCCTATCACTCTTGTTAAGCAAATATATTTTCCTTCCTTTCTTGGCATTTCTTATTACACTTGTAGTCATTGATGCAACCACTGACTTATGATCACTGATACCCTCTTCTACATTCACGGAGTCGAAAAGTTCCGGTCTATTTGTTGCTATGAGGTCTAAAACGTTAGCTTCACGAGTTGGTTCTCTAACTATCTGCTCGAAGTAATTCTCGGACAAGGCAGTCAGGATAATGTCACAAGAGTCTCTGTCCCTGGCTCCAGTTCTGATTGTGTGACTATCCCATTCTATACCTGGTAGATTGAAGTCTCCCCCTATTACAATAGTATGATCACGAAACTTCTTCACGACGTTCTGCAGGTTCTCTCTGAGGCGCTCAACTACTACGGTTGCTGATGCAGGTGGTCTATAGAAGCATCCGACTATCATATCTGACCCACCTTTGATACTTAGCTTAACCCAGATTATTTCACATTCGCATTCGCTAATAACTTCACTGGATATTATTGAATTCTTTACTGCTATAAATACTCCTCCACCATTGGCGTTTATCCTATCCTTGCGGTATATATTCCATTCTGTGTCTAGGATTTCGTTACTGTTCACTTCCGGTTTTAACCAACTTTCCGTTCCTAAACTATATGCGCACTATTTCCTTCAATAAGAGATACTAATTCAGGAACCTTGCCCTGGATACTCCTGCAGTTTACCAATATTACGTTAACTTTTCCTGTTTTTGGTCTCTGAGGACGGACGTTCTTTATCAACGATGATAATGTCCTCTCTGGTAAGCCGTCAGGTATTTTATCGTTTCGCCCAAGGGGGGGTCCCTCTAACCTAAAAAACCCCCGTGTGCACGCCACACGTACTCTGCTACCCTAGTAGCTGCTTCCGGTGTGTAGTGCACGCCTGACCTGTCTAGGGGGGCCCTACAGTTCTCCACCCAATAACGGAGGTCGATGAATTTGCAACCATTATAGTCGCAGAGTCGTCTGAGCCTCTGGTTTAGACCCTCCACACGGCTCCAAACCAGAGGACCGCGATCGACTCTGGGCACTATGCTGCAGATATTAAGCTCAGCTTGCACTCCGCGTGCGATGCTGGTTGTCTTCACCAAATCAGCCAGCCGCCGGAAGGAACCAAGGATGGCCTCAGAACCCAAGCGGCAGGCGTCATTCGTTCCGACATGTGCTACTATCTGCAGCCGGTCACACCCAGTGCGTTCAATAGCTGCCGGAAGGGCCTCCTCCACATTACGGACGAGACCCCCCCGGCAAGCACACCGAGTGCACACTGGCATTCTTCCCCGACCTACCCGCTATTTTCCTGAGGGGCTCCATAACCCGCCTAACGTTGGAGCTCCCTATAACTAATAGGCCCGCCCTCTGTGACTGTCGGGACCTTGCCGGAGAATCGGCCACTGGCCCAACAGGCGAGGCATCCTGTGGTGGCTCGGAAACGATGTCATCACCACTAGGAAGCACCCCGTACCTGTTGGAAAGGGGTAAGGCAGCTGCCACGCGGCCAGATCCCACCTTCGCCTTTCGGTCAGGCACGCGCGAGCCCACCACTGTCCGCCATTCACCCTGGAGTGATGGCTGACCGGTAAGATGCTCACTGCCGGAAGACGCAGCGACATCAGGGGTTCCATGTGATTCCAAGGCCACCGAAGTAGGCATAGGTCTCACCACAGTTGCCCCAACGCCACTACGAGCCGACGCCTGCGCCTCGAGCTCGATGAGCCTAACAGACAAAGCCTCCACCTGCCCCCGAAGAGTGGCCAATTCTCCTTGCGTCCGCTCACAACAACCACAGTCCCTACACATGACTATGTTTACCCTACTCTATACGGTGACAAATTCCCAAGATAATCTTCTGATGAGCTACTCTGATGATCAAGAAACACTCACTGAAATACGAGACGCGAAAACTACGCTAGGTTTTCCCAGAAAAACTATTTAAAAGCTAAGCGCAGCAAACAAGTACAAAAACGCTTTATACAAACAGTACTCGCTGCTGCTGGTGCTCTCGCTCTGGCTGTCACAAGACAACTGCTGATTCAAGCGACTAGTGGTTAACGGCCGCGAAACAAACAAAAGACGGTTTTAGGGCGCTTTCTGTTCTAAACGATCAAGAAAACACTAAGAAATCTAACACGAAAACTACGTAAAGTTTTATCAAGAACTGTTAGTTACTATGCAGAGCAGATAAACACAAATAGAATCCCTTCCTTAGTGGAAGGTCGTAAACAAAATGCAAAATAAACGCTTTATACAAACAGTACTCGCTGCTGCTGGTCCTCTCGCTCTGGCTGTCACAAGACAACTGTTTTGTTTCGACTCATGTCTTTCACAGCTCTGTCAAACTCTTCACGCAGTACCGTATCTCCCATTTCATCTTCATCTACATCCTCTTCCATTTCCATAATATTGTCCTCAAGTACATCGCCCTTGTATAGACCCTCTATATACTCCTTCCACCTTTCTGCTTTCCCTTCTTTGCTTAGAACTGGGTTTCCATCTGAGCTCTTGATATTCATACAAGTCGTTCTCTTATCTCCAAAGGTCTCTTTAATTTTCCTGTAGGCATTATCTATCTTACCCCTAGTGAGATAAGTCTCTACATTCTTACATATGTCCGCTAGCCATCCCTGCTTAGCCATTTTGCACTTCCTGTCGATCTCATTTTTGAGACGTTTGTATTCCTTTTTGCCTGCTTCATTTATTGCATTTTTATATTTTCTCCTTTCATCAATTAAATTCAATATTTCTTCTGTTACCCAAGGATTTCTACTAGTCCTCGCCTTTTTACCTACTTGATCCTCTGCTGCCTTCACTACTTCATCCCTCAAAGCTACCCATTCTTCTTCTACTGTATTTCTTTCCCCCATTCCTGTCAATTGTTCCCTTAGGCTCTCCCTGAAACTCTGTACAACCTCTGGTTCTTTCAGTTTATCCAGGTCCCATCTCTTTAAATTCCCACCTTTTTGCAGTTTCTTCAGTTGCTGCACAATTATGAATTTTGAATTCTCTAACGATTTCCGAAATGGAATGTCCCATGCATCTAGCTCCGCCTACCATTCTCCATTGAGACCCTGGTAATTCCCGCCGTGCGACCATAATTAAACCAGACACCTTTCCACATGAATGGCTTCTGTCCACCAATGCACTGCTCTTTTATACCTTCAACTGTCAGTATCTTGAAAACATCAAACTTTGTGCCACACTCAGGTTTCATTACATTGCAATGTATGATGTACATTAATTCTTTTGACATGTCCAACATACTAATGGCACTGTAGTTTGGTTTATAGAATTTAAATCCAGTCTTATTCATTTTATCACTGATAGAATGAAATATTGCTCTGCATTTGTAACTTGAGTTAGCTATTAATTTAATGCCCTTTTTGATGTGCCGACCGAAGTGCCGACACAGTGTGGTTTGAGGAGACCGAAATGCACGCTATAAGCTCACGCAGGATGGCGTGAGGTCTGAAACAGGATACGTAATGAATGCTATAAAGAAAAGTACCTAGCTTCTGGAATACTTAACTTTAATCCATCCTTGTTGTACATCGCTCTTGACGATACAAGTGAGACTCTTTAGATACATGCAATGTAATGCTAATGGCGCCTTGCTTGGTCGTAGCCATTGACTTAGCTGAAGGCTATTCTATCTGCTCTGCAAATGAGCAAGGCTTCGTCAGTGTGCATCGCTAGCTAAGTCGTCCGTACAACTGGGGCGAGTGCTAGTAAGTCTCTCGAGACCTGCCGTGTGGTGGCGCTCGGTCTGCGATCACTGACAGTGGCGACACGCGGGTCCGACATGTACTAATGGACCGCGGCCGATTTAAAGCTACCACCTAGCAAGTGTGGTGTCTGGCGGTGACACCACACTTTTCATCATCAGTAACTAATTTTATGTTCACCTAATTCCATATATTTTCCATGGTCATACCTCATACTCTGTTATTCGTTAGCTTATAAAATCCTTTTCAAATTAATTTATAGCTTTCTTTCACATTTCTGTATTTCAATTAATGTACTTGTTCAGTCATTCAATTTGCTTCTGTCTTAGACCATGACATATCTTTGTTAGTTTCATTACTTGAGACAGGTATGGTTTTAGATTGCTATAAGTGTTTTTCATTTAGTTTAGTCAGTAGTTTGTGCTTATTCTTAGGTGCTAGTAATAGATCCTTATGTTCATCATGTAGCTCTTTTGGATATTCCAAGAACATATTCAATGTCTCAACCTTCAGGTATTTTAGTCACAGCAAAATTTAATTTTCTTTCCATCCAAAATCATTGTATGGTAGAGCCTTCAACTTTGCCCATCAACATAAATTATTCGCATCAAGACACAGCAAATTTACTTTATTCCTTGTTGTGAACATAATCTTTCAATTATTTGTTGTTTACTTTAATATATATCTTACAATGTTGTGATATCACATCTATTATTCTCTTTTCAATCACTAAAATGTAATAATCATACAATAACACAAATGGTTGTTTACTCAATTCCAACATTGCACCCTGTGATAGAAATTGAGTATAGTATAATGTAGGGTCTAAAGCATATGATTTTATACACACATCTCTAAAATTTTCAGTTTTTTAATACATAATGATAGCCACCCATATCTGTTACATAAAACTTATCTCTAATTCCTGTATGCATTCTTTATACTTACTTGTTCAATCAGGATTTTCACATGTATCAGCATCAACTGCCTCTAAATGCAGTGATACTGTCTGAAGAAAAACTAACCATCTGAAGATAGGCACTGTAGTCCAAAACTAGTTGCAGCACTGAAATAGAGCATTTTAAATGCCTTTGTGGCTGGGTGCATTATTCAAAAATTTGGAATGTTGTTCTTATTCCAAACTAAAATTGCATGCCTGTAGTGAACATCATTCACACTACATTGATTCAAGAAGGTACAAGTTCTTTCTTAGATGGTAATCGCATTTCGTTGAACCTATTCCACTCATCCACACACTCACAATGATACACACCTTTCCTAATCACCAGATCCACTTTTTCAGTAAATAACTGTTTAATATTAATAGTTCATTCTTTTACTAACCTGTCCTTTAATGATGCCATGAATCTAAATGTGTCAATAAATTTCATCTTTAAGTTACTTGTTTTGTTATGAAAGTTTCTATACTTGTATTCATTGTTCAAAATTACATCAATATCTCTCCAATCACAACTGAACTCTTTGACAATGAGTGTGAATTACAGCCACTGGGATTATTCAATAACATAGACACAAATGATAGTTGTTGAACTTTAAATTACAATGGATCTACCTATATCCCAGGGTGACGACCATGATAATGTACCTTTTTATTCTTTGATGTAACTGGTGCTTCACACAATGGGTATAGTTTAGCTTTGCTATGAATTGATTGTTGTTCCCTTGTTAACTGTTTCGTTGACCCAATCTGTGAAAATATATCCAGTTGTTTTAACCTCTTTTTTTCACTAAGCCAGAAACACTTTATGTGCACTGCAACTATAGACAGTTGAAACATTGTAATGAAAAGGAATGTATTTCACATCCTAAACAAAGTCTGATGATCTATATTTTTGATATTTCATTCTACATGATTCATTTGGATTTGGTTTACATGAATCTAACTTCAAAAGCAAACTTTCAAAATCAGCATCGATTACAAATCAAACAGTCATTATAGAGAATTGTACATATTCCTTGTCACTGTGTACTATAATGTTAGCTGATTAATTTTTTAACAATCTTCCTTCTGGGTATTTTGATTGCCTTCTGAAGTAAAGTGTTCCATACACATACTACATATATAAACTTCTTAATTACTCATTGTACACTGAAAACAAACTATATCTTCAGTTGCGACTGGTATTCTATTCAGCTTTATCTCTAATTCCTGTATGCATTCTTTATACTTACTTGTTCAATCAGGATTTTCACATGTATCAGCATCAACTGCCTCTAAATGCAGTGATACTGTCTGAAGAAAAACTAACCATCTGAAGATAGGCACTGTAGTCCAAAACTAGTTGCAGCACTGAAATAGAGCATTTTAAATGCCTTTGTGGCTGGGTGCATTATTCAAAAATTTGGAATGTTGTTCTTATATATGTTTTCTTATTGATTATTTGCTTTTATAATTTCATTTTCAATGAATTATACTATCCAACATCCATCTTGGTTCTATATCTTGTAATTCTTGCACAAATGTCAACAACCTTCATTTATCATTAGCATATATCTTAGTTAAATATCTTTCATTACCATTTTATATGTTGATAATCTAAATTCTTTTGCAGTTTTGATCACATTCAATTTGAAGTCACAGGATAATATCAAATTTACTTTCAATTACTTGAATGTTTTAAAATTACCTCTATCAGCAGTATATACTAAACGTGTAATTGATGTCATTTTCAGTGTTTAAGTTTGAGATCTATCCTGAAATGCATTCTCATCAAATGATGTTTGTGTGCTTTTCTTTTCTTAAGTTTCTCATATATATAGTTTCAGCAAAAGGAAACAATGGCTGTTGTCAATAAACTGCATCGGTTCATTCTCATAAACTCTGCAATAACCTCAAAGATGTAAACTCTTTGCTAGAACTCAGAGCTCAGTAACATTCAGAATGTTGTTCTTATATGTACTTGCTTGTTCTATGTATAAATTTATAATAAATAATACCGATTGGTGTGTATAACAACCTGAAGATGTCAGATCTTAAAAACAATAAAATCAGTCAGCATTCACCGAATCATTGGCATCGTACATAAGTGGAATTGCAGACAATGAATCTGCAGACACAGCTGACACATATAGGGACATCACCCAACAGATCGTTTTGTGGATACTCCCAGTGAAATGTCGTGAGCAGCAGAGGTGACATATAGTGTATGTCATTTTCTTTTCTAAATAGTCACTTCATTCACTGGCGCTTACAGATGTGTAGTGTGAGGAGATGGGCGATCTGCTCCTGAAATGATTGAGAGAGCTAGACCCTCTTACAGAATGAACGATGGGTGACTCAACTCTTAGAATTTGGACACCTGTTTGTTGTGAGCTGTTTTCGTTAGCAATGAAAAGAGTAGAAAGCAAGGACTAGTGGTTGTGTAGAACGCTGCAGTAACTCAGAAAATACTGTCTTCCATTTTATTTACGCTCTTGATCTGAAAAGACTGCTTGCAAGGAGCTGCCATGGCTCACTGAACACTTCACCACAAGCGACGATGCTCTGCAAAGTGGGATTGCCCTGCAACTCGCCTGTGAGCGAGCGAGTTATGAGGAACTGATTTGTGAGCTGGTGAGCTAGGCCTCCACTCATCAATCCCCTACGCTCCTATTTCCACATGGAGTGGAATGCAAGGCGACTCTGGAGCTGCCCTGCACTTTTCCCTCGGTTCATTCACTGATTCAGATTGCAGTTCGATCTCATTATTATTACATTATAATAAGTACCACATGTCTATTACATTATTAAACTTCATTTATATACTAGTCCATGTATATTTTATAGAATACATGGTATGCATGTTTGTCCTCATTTTATGTTTTTACTATTTAAAAATTACATCGCAAGTACTTTAATTTTTCAATATAATGTCTTTTTTCTATGCTGTAGGACGTAATTCAAAGACATCGAATTTATCTATATAAGTTTCAAGAGGTATATGGTACCAATTTATTTGACCATATAAAAAAAGTATGCAATTACTGTCAACAGATAACATCCTGTTTTCCTGGCTCTCCATCAAATCTGAGTAGGCATCTAAAGCCCAAACTTCTAGCAGAACACTTGTAACAGTGTGAGTCATGAAATGGATCAAGATTGCAATCCACTAAATGATTCTTCTGTAGAAATTCGAGAAATCGTTCTTCGTAAATCATCTTCACTGATGTATCACATTAAACAATGTTTTTAAATCAGATATGCAATGCAGTAAAAACATTTGAAAAATGCACTTTGCTGAAATTATAATTTACAAATTCCTACAGTAATTACAATTTGAAGAAAGACACACCACATAAAATAATTAAAATTAAATAATGCATGTTATCACCAAATATAATATTAAGTTTAAAATTACTGCAAAATGATAGACAATGTTTCAAACATGAAATCAGCTGCTGTGTTTTTGAATCTTCACATGTCTCATGCTTTGCAGTTTCTTCAAATCTCTTTCTGCATTACGAAAATCAAAATTCCATACAGAAAACTGTTCATGGTGCCAAAAGAACAGTTATGTTTCTCAAAACGAGGCGATTTGTCATTGACTGGCATGATCCCCATTTGGAGACAGCATATTTCTTGTCCCTTCAGTTGAAAGCAGTGTCCTTGTGGTCATTCTGAATGGCTCAGAATAATTTACAACTATTCAATTGACAGGAGGAGACAGGGCAGAATCAAAACATTGCTTTCAGTTTCTTGTGTACAGGTGAATAAACTATATGAACAGCTCAGCTTATGAATACCATACATTTTCAAGTGTGTTAATTTTCGCTTTGTTTTTATTATTTCATCAAACAATGCGATCATATAGCAAATATGTGGGTTATAGTAGCTCACGGATATTCAGCCCATCATTTATTATCAGTAAATATTGTTTTATTACATGATTTCAAGCTAGGCCTATACCTATTTGGGGATCATGGCTGATATGAACTATTTTCATAATGCAAATATTGAATTTTCCTCTTTAGATATGGAAACCAGAAAATTCTGCCAATTAGCTTTACTAGAAGATATAATAATGATCACAATTTTCTCACCAAAGATGACGATAAAGATGAACATAAGATATAAATATTGTTGAACTCCCTCCTGACAATGTAGATGTTGTTTCCGACACTAAGGAGATCTGTGATGACATATTGGAAGCAACTTACCACAATGATTCTCCTAGTGGCTGAACATTCATTCGAGTTCAGTTCCAGAGTCCAAATGATCAAATAAATTGACTTGAAAAAGAAGAAAAGAGTAGTTCCTGATTGAGGAAAAGTTCAGCTTGATTACGAAAAGAATTTTGGGCACGCTGAGAATATCAAGAGAGCTATGGAACAAGTAACTTTTCTCAAGGGAAAATCAACAATCAAAGTTCTCAAAAAACTATTTGATGAAGAAATAATGAATACTGTTAAAGGAAGTGTGAAATATGCTGCACAGAATAAAAGACATGAATTTACATTTTAGATAGACAATTTCGAAAATTGGTAGGCCTTTTATACATTACTGGCTTCCATTCTTTGCCTCAGGAGCCAATGTGCTGGTGCAAAGATGAAGATATTTAGAAATAAAGAAAATTCTGCATTCAGGGACAGTGCTAATATAAATAATAATTTGTCAGCAGAAGATTTCAAGATATGCCCAGTCATCGATAAAATAAATCAAAACTATATGAAATTTGGTGCTTTTTTCCAAAAATATGAGCAGATGGTCATATGTTATGGACATCATTATTTCAGACAATTTATTAGGGGTAACTGCATATGGTTTGGATTCAAACAGTAGGCATTGAGCGGTACTGGAACAGGATACTGCTTTCATACAGAATTATACCCTGGGGAAAAGGCACGGTGACAATGAGGTACAAGGTTTGCTTGCATCAGCTGTAATGAATAACATATCTGCAGTCAACAATCTCTCTAACCACAGTCTGTATTCTGATAGTTTTTCACTAGTCTCTATCCTCTGAAAACCTTCAAATATTGGAATGTAGCAGCAATGGCAACAGTTTTGTCCAACTGGATAAATAATTCTTCTCACAAAAGAGATAATGAATTCAAAAAAAGAGCCTCTTGGAGCTATGGATTACAGATTTGACGTCAAAAACTAAATATTATATACTGCATGGAGAGATAATTATGTGTACGAATCTTGTCAAACAATCAAGGAATATGTCTGAAGGTCAAAGTAAGCAGACAGTCTAGACTGGAGAAATATAACGAAAATTTCGCAGCCTCTCTGTATAAATCTCTGCAGAAAATTCATAGATGGAGTAGATATACTTCACAGGTACATAAGCAAATAATAAAAATACATGGAAAGAAATGTTATTTTCCAATATTCACAAACATAATTGATACAGAAGCAGAGAATATTTATGTATTATACTGTCTTGCTAATGGCAAAATACCTTTTTTTAGCGTGTAGGAGGCAACTAACTAGAGGCTACCTGCGAACAGGTCTACTTGTAATCCTAAAAGTGGTGGATGACCATCACTGCAGTAAAATGCTCAGAAAGGTGTTCCACAAACAATGAGAACGAATCCTTTGGAACATTATTTAGAAAGAACTTGCGAAGGAAACCAAAGAAGATGTAGAATATTCAAGAGAAATGTAAGAAAATAGTGAAGCAAATGTAACGTTGGCTTACATATGGAATGTCTGGAAGAGTAGCATCAATAAATTTTTACTTACGTAAATGCAAACATGTATTCAAACTAAATTTAATGTTTATTTCCAAATAATTTAAAACAAACTACAGTATTATCACAAATAAAATATGTTTCCTATTATTCATTTTACTTTCATGACACCTGCCACAATCCCCATTTGCGAGTTTCTAGAAAAATTATTATATTTTTTAAAAACGTATTCTGCAGATAGAACTGATGTGTCAGGTTAAAATGTCTTATGGAGATGAGCAGGATTTCACAGGAAATTTGAGAAAAAAATTTGGCCGTTAATGGGGTAAGCAAACTTCCTGAAAAACGAGAAAATAAAAAAGACTAATCAACAAGCAATTGCTGCCTAATTCTTTAATATGGGCGGAGTTTGATGATAAACAGTCCGCTCCAAAGATTGTGTTTCTCGAAATAGAGAAATATTAAACTTCGAAGCAGATTAAAACTGTGTGCTGGACTAGGACCCTAATCCGGGAACTCTGCCTTTCGCAGGCAAGTAGTCTTCTTCTAGCTGAGTAGCCCGATGTAAGGTACCGCCGGAAGTAAAACGGTGAGAAAGAGTCGTGAGTCGTGTTCAGATAGTTCAGCTGGTACAGCACTTGCCGACAACAAGCAAAGGTCTCAGTAAAGCTCTCTTTTTTAATGTACCAGGACGTTTCATATCAACAGATACTCCACTGCAAAGTGAAACTTCATTGTAAAGAAATATTGACCTGAGGCATATTTGCCTAGAAGTAGTTAACTGTTAAAAAAGAAGGACAAATATGCACAGCGAAAGGTAACAGACGCACTTCAGGGGGAAACTGATCAAATTTTGTATATAAATCAAAACATTGATTAGTTCCTCATATTTTACAGAAATATATATCGTCATTTTGATTTTATATCGTAATTACAGATAGTTAACGTCAATTATGTTATACTTTATGTATGATATTTAGTTTTCAATAAAATTACGCAAAAGCAACAAGAATTAAATTTATTTTTCTAATTTCCCAACTTGATAAAAATATGCAGAGTTCTGTTCCAATAATTGAAGAAATAAAGTACTTCACGGAAATTAACAAAAGATGTAATTGGAAACTATTAAAACTCTTTCTAGGATCCTTGACAACAAGTGGAAATAAGTGAAATATATAGGCCTAGCGTCTTCCTCCAGTTTATTTTAGTAAGTTACTGGTAAGTGATGAGTCACGAAAAAGAGCTAGTTCCTTCTAGCGAGTGAGTGCCTCCGATCTGATACCTGAAAAGAATGGTTTTGCATATGCCTAGTAGTGCGTGGTAATACTCTACCCACAAGAGCACCGGTGTATTCACGGATCCTGCCTCCCCTCCCTGCTTCTAGAGCATAAACACGACGGTACTGCCACACTGGCCAGGTAACTAGTTCACTTCATTTGCTATACCCTCAAAGACTAAAAGAAAGAAACGAAGCACCACAAAGGAGTTACCCTAATGGTATGGAAATCGATACCTGTGATTCACATGTACAGGCACGCAAATAATTTCAATTTCAGAAAAAATGGATGATTTATTCGAGAGAATGAGCTTCACAAGTTGAGTAGGTCAATAACAAATTGGTCCAACTCTGGTCATTATGAAAGCAGTTACTCGGCTTGTTATTAATTCATCGAGCTTTTGGATGCTCTGCTCAGAGATCTCTGGGCCTAATTCTGCCCGATTGGCGCATTAAATCGTTAAAATCCGAGCTGGATGAAAGGCCCTGGCCATAATGCTACGAACTTTATCATTTGGGGAGAGATCTAGTGACCTTGCTAGCCAAAGTATGGTTTGGCAACATGAACACAACCAGTAGAAACTCACACCGTGTGTAGACGGGCTTTATCGCGCTGAAATGTAAACCCAGGATGGTTTGCCATGAAGGACGACAAAAGGGGGAGTAGAATAATGTCTTCATACCGCCATATGGAAGAATACCACGGATGACAACCGAAGGGGTCCTCCTGTGAACAGAGATGGCACTGCAGACCATCACTCCTGGCTGTCTGGCGGTTCAGTGGGCGACAGTCAGGGTGCTATCCCACCACAGTCTCGGGCATCTCTAGACACGTTTCCGCTGGACGTCGTGTCTGAGTTCGAAGTGGGACCCATCACTGATGACGATTCCAGTCAATGAGATTCCATGCGCAAGACATGTCTGAAGATGCAGTGGACAGCGGAAGTTTACCAACATGACTGTCGCCCGCCATACAGCCTGACAAACCAAGAGTGGTGGTCTTCTTTCATAGCAGAACCTCCTTGATTGTCACTCATGGTTCTCTTCCTTACAGCGGTATGTTGACGGTATTCTACAACCCATTTTGTTGCCCTTCGTGGCAAACTACATGGTCTTATATTTCAGCAAGATAATGCCAGCCTGCACACAGTGAGACCTTCTCCTGCTCGTCTTTGTGGTTGTCAAACGCTACCTTGGCCAGTAAGGTTGCCAGATATCTCCCTGATTCGGAACGTTTGGAACATTATGGACAGCCGCGCGGGGTACCCGCGTGGTCTTGGGCGTCTTGCCACGGTTCGCGCGGCTCCCCCCTCCCTCCCCCACGCCCCCCGCCGGAGGTTCGAGTCCTCCCTCAGGCATGGGTGTATGTGTTGTCCTCAGCTTAAGTTAGTTTAAGTTAGAGTAAGTAGTGTGTAAGCCTAGGGACCGATGACCTCAGCAGTTTGATCCCATAGAACTTACCACAAATTTCCATTATGGACAGGGCCCTCCTACTATCTCGGTATTTTGACGACCTAACCAACCAATCGGACAGAATTTGGTGATATCCCACAAGTGGACACCCAGCAGCTCTATCAATCAATGCAAAGGGCCAGAAGTGGACCAAAAGGTTATTGACTTGCTCAATTTGTCAAATTCTTTCTCTTGAATGAACCATTCAATTTTTCTGAAACTGTAATCACTTGTTTCACTGTACATGTACATCACATCTACCGATTTCCATTCCATTCAGATAATTCCTTCATGGTGTGTCCTTTTCTTGTCTTGACCGGTTTCTTGGTAAGTGGTATCATAACTACTTTCTTCAGGTTTATTAAAAAACAAAAATTTAGTCTTTCAGGGAACTGGCATTTGCAGCTGATTGCACAACAGCTCTACTGTCGCCAACGTACACTTTTTGACATAAAACTTGGCCACTCGCCGTTCGCCACAGGGACTGTCTGGCTGATACACTTAAGACGCCAATATCAATGCCCGCCCTCAGAAGTCTAACCATCTGCTAAATCTGGGTACACTGTAGGACGAGGAAGTGTCCAGAGGAAATATTGTCTTCTGCCCGAGTGTTTATAGTGCTGTTTACCTGCTTTCATCTAACGAAGCTAAATCTTGTACTGTTATGGTACGAGAGCAGAGTCACTCACGCATTTATTTGACGATGTCATGTCCTGAACAGTAACAGATTAACACGTCTGAACGTGTACGGGAAGATATAAACTTAGAACTGTTGTTTTTAAGTGAAGCACAATGTTTACATTCTTCCGATTTGGCCTCATCAATCAAAAATTGCATTCCTATGCTTACAGAACTATGAAACCCAATGCTGCGAGTGTTTTGAAGCTCAGATTTAGTTACGCAGCTGTGCCATTGCACCGAATGTTTTGTCAGCCACAGAGATATGGTGGTACTGTTAGTAAAAACGATGATTCAGGGAAAACTGAAAATATAGAGAAAAAACCTGACAGATTAATTAATGTGAAATTCAATGCAGACTTCGGAGCAAGCATGAGGCGAAACTTTAAACCCCAACAGAATGAAATAAATGTGCCAGAGGGTGAAAATGTAGAAATTTTTACACAGGAAGAAACGAAACTGACACTCCTATTACTAGAATTACTGTTTACAGCACGATACCGTATAAAACAGCGCAGAATTTTAATAAAATTCAGTGCTTCTGTTTTCAGGAGCAGCAGTTAAGTGTACCTGAAGGGCTGGACACGCTAGGATTTTGTTACATTGATCCAGAATTTTCTGAATATCTAAAAATTGAGTTGGTTGATACATTTTTTGAAGCGAAAGAAGGTCTTACCTTACCAGTGCAATCATTTGCACGAAAATGATAAGCTGCCCTTGTAGTGCACAGAGAAATAAATCAGGTATATCAGTTGAATGACTTGATCCCAAAAAAATAGTAAACGTTGAGCAATGTATACACAAAGTCGTGAACTCGAGGCTACTCCTCCCTTTATTTTTTAAACATCATTTCGGCTGTCTGCTAAAGGAATCAGTCCAACGAAACCACAAAGATAACTTGTTTCGCTTTCTAACCCACAAGTAGTAGCAAAAACGTTCAATAACATTTCTGCGAAAGAGTTCTAGGCTGCGTCAAGACGAGAACAGTTTATGCACAAGAGTTACGACGCCCTACAGCGGCGTCTGGCTTCAGGGGCCGTGCTACCACGAGGAAGCGGCGCAGCTCACACTTCCCTGCTCTCGCATTGGTAAGCATAAAACCGTTTATCGTTATAGTTTGATCTTCCGCGTGAAATAGTTTCTATGAACCAAGTGAACACCGCACAGTAACACAACACACATAGGTTGCTGTGAGAGTATTTATCAACTGTGTCTTTCTTGTTTGTTTTATCTTATAATACTCTGCGTACTTGAAGCTTATGAACGTTGTTTAAGCGTCATACAGTAGAGTTGCAAGTGGGAAAGGGCTAATATTCACTTCGCATTGTTTCCTTTTGGTTTAATAGAGGGGACACAGTAGCAGTAAACATTTAAATCGGGTGTAGGACAAGTCCTAATGGACAAGTAATGCCAGAAAACTATTTTTTGTTTCTAGAATGATAGTTCCGGCACGAATAATTTTCCACATTCAGGATATCTTGATAATTAACATACGTAATGAACTGCTTATTTAACTTTCCGGTGACATTTGTATTTAAGGCTATGTTCAGGAGTCGGCTGTAGGGATACTAAATGTTCTAATTCAAACAAACAAAACTCAAAGGGAATAATATTGTTCCATACATTTTTGAAGTGAAAGAAGGTCTTACATTACCAGTGCTGTCATTTGCACGAAAGTGATTAGCTGCTCTTGTAGTGTACAGAGGGGCAAGTCAGATACGTTAGTAACATGGAATGTTCTGAGCTAAAAAAAAAAAGGAAGAAAAAATAGTGTAGGTCGCGCAATGTGTACATAAAGTCCTGAATTACTGAATTTTTGCTTTAGCGTCAGCAGTGCCCTCACTGAGCAATCCTACACAGTATTGCTACTGGTGACGAGTTACGATGCATTTATGTTATTGTGAGAGCAAATTAATGGCTGAACCCCAACAAAAGACCTACGCTATTCTCAATAAAAGTACAGCGCGAACAAAACATTTTGAATCTGGCGGTTCAAAAACGGTGCTGTACGCTACAAACTTCTCCCCAGGAATATTTCCATCGCATCTCCCATTTATTGCCAACAATGAGACACCTTTCTGTTGCAGTGTAAGAGAAACATCCGACAAAACTGCATAAGGGTTGTTATTGCAATATAACGCTCACTTGTGATTTCACAGACAAAACTATCCAGGAGTTTCTTTGGTAAGTCACCCCTCACACACTTATTCCTCTGATTCTGTGTCCTCTAATGTTTTAATGTTTACATTTTCCACTCCTTATCGAACAACCGTCAAGAAAAATCCTTCAGGGACGAAAATGCACTTCAAACCTGGTTTGACGAGATCCTTGACTCTGAACTAGTAGATTTCTACAGGCGTGAAGTCGGTACACTACCTCAGCACTGTCAAACTGTTTCAGATAATATGAAAGAATAATTTGTTGATCACTAATTTCTCTCTTACCGTTACTGTTGTCTTCAATAAACTGATGGAAAAACGCTACTGAAATATTAACTCTCCTAATACAAAGTATCTGTCATTCCATTAGGAAAGTGGGTGCACTCAGCGACTGTTATGTGATTTATAAATTAGAGAGAGCAGCAATCAGTCGTTCTTTTTTTTCTTTTTTTTTGTTGATTTTATTACGCAAATCCAGATTTCGGCTAGTGCCTAACCATTATCAATTCAATAGTATTCAAAGAACTGTGACTGACGCCCGAGCAACAGGGAACTAACCTGCATAGAGCTTAGAAAATGTTGCATTGATAATGCCTAGGAATTAGCCGAAATCTGAATTTGCGTAATAAAACCTACAAAAAATGACGACTGATTGCTGCGCTCTATAATTTATAAAGTATCTGTAACAAGAGCATATATTAACTGGACAAATCATTAAGATACTACTCACTCTTTGGATTCCGAAATGATATGTGTTTACACGTTGTCCGGTGTAATACTCAAATACTGTGGAAACGTGGCATTTCATAAATAATATTTCGTATCTACATATAGTAAAATTATGCCAGCAGAAGCAGAAAAAGGCATTATCAAGCGTGCACTATCATAAATATGTCGCCCTTCCCCAGGGCGAGGGGGTTCTGGAAGTAGTGAGAAGACACATTGAAGAAAGACTTTGTTATTGGTTTTCGATCTGGCTGCTTGTAGCTCTGTCACAGAACAGGTAAAAGTCTGGAATCCAGCGAGAGTCGGATCAAGGGCCAAAACACTCTTCACTTGACAATGCTATGCCATTACCTCAGAGCAAGCAAGGGTCTGTTGCCTTGTCTCTCCCATTTTGCACAGTGGTAGCTAGGACAGATATACAGCAAATTAAATAAATTAAATAAAAAATTAATTAAATAAAAAATTAAATTAAAAAATTAAAAAAATTAAAATTATTTACGATTTACACGAGTAATGATAGTCCTGAGTTAAAAACCGTAAACTGATGACCTGATGTCACATCTTAAGTGAAACTCACTCAGATTACTCAATAGAAATGACAGAAAAAGTATCATGTGCATTTAGTGGGATAGTTCTCTGCCATCCAGGAAGTAACTCAACAATCACAGAGTTGCCTAATGTTTTCTGTATTGCTTCCAAGTTTCGCTCGCATTAGCATCGAAAAGAGTGTTTCAACAGCCAATGTGTTCCTTCAGCAGGCACGCATTTCGGAAGCTTGTGATTTAAAGGCGCTTCGGCGCCGGATGCTGCGTTATTGACAGGAGGGCACAATACCTAAGGTATTGAGTAATTTCCAGTTCTGTAACTAGGTTTAGGGGCTGCAGTACATTTGCCATAATACATGGATGTACCGATTGCAAACTAAACCCCATAAATCAACAGGAGTCACAACTATTTTTTGTTTTCTGTCAAAAGCTTAGCAGCCACCATTCACAATTTTGGAGCATCTCCAGTGGTTGTACTGTAAACATTACGAATAGACAACAAATTTTTCATAGTTATCCATTTAAAAATTGTTTTTCTCGCCATTGCCACAGGCAAAGAAAACAGTACAGCATTAATTGCAAAATGTGAACATCCATAGAGAGACTTGGTAAGTTACGAATAACATCCAGTTCCAAATGAAAAAAGTTTATTGTCCAGGGACACCACACACAGTGACCGAAAAAAGGGACACAAAAGGCAGGTGAAAAAAAAAACGTCGAATATGTGCTTTGCAAGATCGATTATAACTTCAGCTAATACGAAATAATAAGAAGTTGTCATCAGAACGTGAAACAAGGAACAAAAAACGTCGACAGTAATGTCTAGGCTAAGTCATATTTAAGGAAGACTGTCATTCAGTCTATAAATTCAGAAAGAATGACAAGAATCAGTTATTTATAATGATTAGAATATAACTACTCCTGATGCTGCATGCGTAAAAGTGAAAAGTGCCTAACTTATAGTGAACAGCTTTTCAACGCAAGTTTCAGTACGCCCAAGACTGATATATCCGAAATAACAATATGTTACGAAGCTGAGTGTAGTGCTGATTTCCCATGCATCCTCTCACAATCGGCACAGTGTTATTAGTTTAGCCCCTGACGGTTTCATACGAACGATGCCTCCAGGCTATCGCAATATTAACACTTTGCCGTCCGCACGTCTCGTACAAATTTATTCGCTTGGCGCTGGCAGCGCTAATTAGAATTAGTTGACTTGTCGCCGGCCGCTTGTCACCTTTCCGTTGATGACAAGCTTCAAACACATTGACTTTCGCGCGCTTTAATTTCTCCGGAAATCCTCTATTTTGCCGTATCGTTCCACAAACTCGAATTTTCTTTTCAACTTCTCTGCAAGTTCTACACTGTTGTAATAATTATCCATTTAGAGGTGATGCCACTTTCCATAATAAGGTGTCAATAGTTCCATCACTGTTTTTGCTAAAGGTTGTCCGGCGCCGGAATATATCTTGAATGAGGAAATGTATCCCGTACTCGAATCACACAGCATCCGAATGAGTATGCCGTATTTCGTAATATTCGACGGATTGTAAACTTTAAACTTTAACTGTCCGCGCCACGGTCCTTCATCAGTTGAGATGTTTTGACTTAGATTAAACGTCCCTTTAAACTTTTTGGAGAAATAATCAATTACAAATTGCACTTTGAAAAGCCGGTCGGCATTATCCGGTTAATTGCTGTTGCCGGAAAAATGTAAAAATGATAATATTTGTCTGAATCGGTTGCGGCACATCGTTTTGCGAAATATCAGTGAGTCTGTCAACGGATTCGTTGACCAGTAATCATCGATCCTTGCTTCTTTTTTATAATTCCCATAAGGATAGCAAGCCCAAACGATTGTGATTACCCTAAATCGCTCCAGGCAAATGCCGGGATGGTTCCTTTAAAAAAGGGCACGGTCGACTTCCTTCCCCGTCCTTCCCTAATCCGATGAGACCGATGACCTCGCTGTCTGGTCTCCTTTCCCGAAACAACCAACCAACACAAACGATTTTCTACGTTGGAGTCCCGTAAAGTCGACAAATTTGGCATTTTTTATACAGTTTCCTTCTATAGCAATTTTGACTGTAATGCTTGTTGCTTTCGTTGCTAATATATTAAAATAGATTGTTCCCAGCCGGCCGGTGTGACCGAGCGGTTCTAGGCGCTTCAGTCCGGAACCGTGCGACCGCTACGGTCGCAGGTTCGAATCCTGCCTCGGGCATGGATGTGTGTGATGTCCTTAGTTAGGTTTAATTAGTTATAAGTTCTAGGGGACTGATGACCTCAGATGTTAAGCCCCATAGTGCTCAGAGCCATTTGAACCATTTTAAAGATCGTTCCCAATATATAATTCTACGATATCCACGACGCTCAGTGTATCTTTGGGAAATATGTGTGGACCCGGAGATCCTTCAAATTTACTATTTGTCCTCAGTAAATCATAGTCTGCCTTGTTCTTCTGATTCATCCGAATCAGTTGGCAACCGTAGCGTTCGCCGAATTCTTCTTGGACGTATTTCACTATCTTCCGACGATTCTGCACCACTTTCATTTTTTTTATATCCACTGTCTTCTTCCCAATCGGCCAAGTCGTCTAGAACGTCAGACAAGACGTCCTCGTATTCATCGTAATTAATAGTATCGTCTCTTTCGTCTGCCATGACGAAAGTGCACAAGTACTTATAAAAACAAAAAACTTGTTTACATGTGTAACTTATTGTTACCTAAACAAGGCACCAACAGAATGAAGAAGATACTGAAGTGCTGTCACCAGCCACTGCGCGATACTATGCTCACGACACCACTGTGGTGTCGCCTTCCACTGCCATTGAATTTAAGTCTTTTATTTCACAACTTTATTTCACTTCATTTCACCCATCCAGCTCTACATTTTGTATAATACCAAACTTAAACTACACAGTTTTAACAGCAGTTTATGTGGAAAACTCACCTACTAACCATCCCACAGAAAGCCCCCAATAGACAAACTACTAAAACTTGGTGATCACACCCCTCTATTAATCCCCGCATCTAAAAAACTCTGATCCGACCCATCCTCTGCTATGCAAATGTTGCATGTATCTTTGCTCACCGAAGTTCTATAAGACCCTCCAAATCCTTGAAAAGCATTCACTCCATCTCACTTTCCACATCCATTTAGCTTCCCCCACGTGGATGCTCTACCATCTTATCAAATATCCATTCCTCCTACCGAACACCTCATTCCCTATACTATCTGCATACTACAATGCAATAATCCTACTGTCTCGCCTCTGATCACCGACCCTGGTTTGCCTCTGTGCCTTAACAAACACTCCCTCGATTACTATACCTACACGTACCCCATATACTATCTCAACACAACTTCAACCAACTCCTTCCCCCAGACAACGATTCCCACCCCAATATTTATCTCTTCCACCAATTTTAACCCTTCCCCACCTATCCCACTCCAGCTTGTCTCTCCATTTCGTTCTCCATTCACCCCCATCCCTTTCCTCTTGTACCACCACCCTCCCCACACACCATTTTCTTCCTCATCTTCTGTCTTTGCCACCATCTGTATTTCCACAGTCTGCATCACACAATAGCATCCCCACCCATGGGACCCTGCCTAATTACCCACAATTCTAACTCTATGGGACAGTGCAGGTGCCTCAGATTTTTAAATGAATACGCAGTGCTCAGTGCTTTTTCATAGGAAAAAATCACCACATGGCAACTGCGTTTTTTAAATTGTATATATTTTTCGCCCTTTTAGCTGTCTGTCATTAATATTTTTAATTCAAAACGACCTCATATTCTTCTTTCTCTCATCTTTGTTATGTGTTTAAGAATGCTCTTGGCTGAAGAGCAGAGTATTGTACTGCTGACAGCCCACCCCCCGCCCATATGGAGTGGGGAGATGAAATAACAATAAAGAGAAAAAAGTTAATTTCATAATGTTCAGTACCATGTTGCCATACATGACACCTTGACGTTGTTAATGGGGTACGAGTGCCGCCCATAAGTAATTATTATTTTTATTTAAGGTCTAATTTGCAAGCTTTGTATAATTATTTGGGAACTGTTTACTTCCAGACCACCTGAGGATGACCAAATGTCGAAACTGCATTCGTGATTTATAAAGATTTTTGGTACAACCTAAGCGGAATGACAACTTTCAGTAGCATTTTTTTCTTTTTTTGAAGTTAACATATGGTGGTTCGTTTAAGGCAAATGCTGGGATATTTCTTTTGAAATAGCACAGTCGATTTTCCTCCCCATCCTTCCCTGTTGTTGCTTCTGCTTCGTCTCTAAATAACTTCGAGGTCGACAAGATGTTTAACCTCAATTTTCCTGTCTTTTTATCCTCCCCAACATTGCCCACTGAATGCAAATGGCTCACGTAGTTTAAGTGGCCACAGTTCGTCATATATGCCGATAATATTGTATGGTATACTGATGTGGACCATAGCGTTCTTCATCAATACCTGTTGATCGTCTTGAACATGGCGAATAATTTATGTCGAAACGATCCTACTTGAAACGAGAAAATTATTTTCTGAAATGATTCTTTCAATGCTCTTACACTACTGATGGCAAATGCTTCCAACTGCCTCAGCTGCCTGAAACTGTCTATTAACTACAAAGAAAACAAAATGTCACAATTGTTTTGCGTTTTTTCCATTTCACACTGAATTTTCTAATGCTAAGATAGCAGTCCACATTGCGTTTAAATGTGCAGCATTCACAAGGTCTCCGCAAGACTAACTCTAGAATCTCAGATAAAAATCACGATTGATAAATAGCATTACAGCAACCTGCGTGACAATACTCTAAACAAAATGTCCTCGAACATACGCATCAATCTTCTTTTTTATTTTCAGGAAAATGTAGGTGACACTGGTAGATTATGTACTTCAATATTCGTCGCGTCGTACGCTGCATGAGCAACGGTCACAACACTATTGACTACGCTGTTATATCAGACGAAAAATTGTCTTCAAAGTAAAGAGATGACTGCGCTCTGCAGTTTGGCATCTCGTTTACACTGTTCCACGATCACCAATAGACCATTAATGCATATAGCACAACAGGTCAAGTCCTGTATAAATTTCCGCATCCTACCACGTTGCTAGTCGGTGCAGATGACCATCATGTTATTTTACTTTAGTGATTACAAAATCAAGTGGAAAGTACACAATGAGTAGCCGAGGCAGCAGGTGAAGGCAATGCAGACGAACAAATAAATTTTTGAACAGGCTGTAATCCACGTTCAGGGAGTCAGAATTTTCGTTCGATGTGGAGCATCCTCCATTACGACAAAATCGGGGGGCATCTCTGTGTGTGTGTGTGTGTGTGTGTGTGTGTGTGTGTGTGTGTGTCTGGTATCGATTCACATTTCAGGCAACAATTTTTAACAAGCCCGACCGGGGCCTCTTCACCTCTGGTAACGTCTGCTGAACTCTTGTTCCGAAACGACATTAAACATGATGTTCTTTCGTTACTGAGTAGAGGGGACAGTGGATGTAGCAAGGGCCATGGGAGAGTATAACAGAATATTTTAAAAAATCAGTATGGAATAAATATGCCGAGTAGAGGCAAAGAATTAATTTATATACATGAGACAGGCGTAAGAAGTAGTCTCTCAGATAATTTTGTTTCTAAAACAAAAGACAAAACCTTCGGTAATTATTATTCTTCCGTTAAAGTTTGGATAGGAAGGTATTACCGTAACCTGGCAGACGCTGTGCACTTATTTAGCTGATAAAGTAAGTGATTAACATTGGTGTTTCATTTAAAATGACGGTATCCCGACTCTATTTGCTTCCGTTGCGACGTGACGAGTGTGTATTTGTATGTTAATATTTCGCAGTAATCAGCCAAGTTCACTGACGCAGCATTATGGCGCTTAACTAACATTTTATCAGCGATCTCGTATTGTTTTATGTCTCCTTCCAGACGAGCAACACGTATCTTCTAAATATCGAAGTCTGATTTTTCATCCGGCGACCGTAGAAATTCTAATTTGTGAGAGCGTAACTCAAACCTGTAATAAGTATAATTTATCAATAATATTATAAATTATCAATAATTTATCAATAAGCTAACCTTCATTGGTGATATGCGAGACAGGACTGTTGTAACTGTGCACTAATGTTTATTTTCTTTGTTGTTTATTCTAAAAAAACTGTTGATGTTCGGAGAACCACTAGAATCGAAAATTAAAATTTATCTGACTAGAAAATTAAAAGCAGAATTGACAAGAGAAGAATTAGAAAAGGTAAGGTCGAGCAATGCTTAGGGGCAGCACATTAGCAAGAACGCATATATGCCGTAGATTTTTTATGTGAACTGTTCAGTTTGTAGTTGATGCAGCACTTTTTATTTCAAAATTCATATAACAATCACTCACACTACAATAGACTACAACAATAAAACGTGCAACATTGTGCTTCGTTTGGCTACATCATTCATAAAATAGCGAGCCGCGATTAAGAAAATAATATTGGGACAAAAAAATACAAATAAAATGTTTCAGTTTCAATTTATGAATCTTCGTAACAGGGGATGTCTAAAAATCAGATATTTGCTATCAAAATACAATTTTATTAACAGAATTTTTGTACAGGGGTGGTTAAGACACGTAGACAATTAGCAAAAATTGATCGTAAAATTGAAACTGCAGATTCTGACATGGACAGTGTTGTAGATAACGGAAATAACCAGTGTGTGTTACAGAATATCACAGTAACTACACAAAACGTAGACAGTAATGAAAATCTCATTAGGAAGTATGTTTAGTAGGATTAATGAAGCTACGTCAGAGCCTTAGATGGAGACCGATTTATGATTGTTAGGCGCGATGGCTATGGTACAGCTTGCGCTGTCGTCGAACGTCGCTGACCCATTGCAAATCATATTAAGCTAACTGGAGACAATCCAAATTAAACTGGATGACATACAAACTGATCTCATTACCTTAAAAACCGGAAATGATGAGATAAATGCAGAATTAGTCACACTGCAAAACAGTAACACTGCACTAAACACCAAAGTTGACGAAATAAATACTCGATTCGCTGATCAGGTTATAGTTTTACACAGACGGATTAAAACACTCAGTGAGCAACAGGGCCAATCAACTGCTAAAACTGAAAATTTGTTTAATCAAAATAAGAAATATAAGGATTAGAAAAAGTTACTTGTATCTGATGTTTACAAGTTTTGTTCTAATTATGATACATTAAGCACACCAGTAGTAAGTGTTTCTGAGGTGCACACTTCTGTAAATACACGAGTCACTGAGTTAAATACCAAGGTAGATATCTTAGCAAATACTCTGAAAGACAGTTTGCAATTAGAACTCGACAATCACTTTAGTCAAATTAACAAAGATTTTCACACTTGGCTGGAGGAAAATGATAGGCGTTTTAAAAGTTATTTACAACAAACTTTATCTACGCTTGTCAATGATACAGTTAAAGCAATTTTGAAGAGTGATATATTCACTGTATATTTTCCACCACAAACAGACAGACACGTATACAAATAATCAAGTGATTACATACCTAATGGACACACAAAACATACGAATACTTGTGTGTGAACATACACAGCCGTCATATAGCAGTAATATAAATAACATGCCGTCTCCATCGTATATAGGAAACGAGAATATTTTAAATCAGGAGGCAGGAAATGCATTAGCAGGAATGTTACAGGATGAAAGTTTATTAAAATACAGGCAATTCCAAGTCTTCATCCACGAAAAGAGAACAGTCTATTCAACTGATTTTTCTCAACGCTTTTAGAAATAATACAAACATTGCAATAAATAGTAACTGAAGTATAGCCTTCGAAAGGTCAGCGAATGAGATTTTCATGGACATCCTAATAAATCGTTCCTAGCTAATTCTCTCTCACTAAATTTTGAAAACACATAAAACATGTAAAACTTCCTGGCAGATTAAAACTGTGTGCCCGACCTTTGCCTTTCGCGGGCAAGTGCTCTACCGACTGAGCTACCGAAGCACGACTCACGGCCGGTACTCACAGCTTTACTTCTGCCAGTACCTCGTCTCCTACCTTCCAAACTTTACAGAAGCTCTCCTGCGAACCTTGCAGAACTAGCACTCCTGAAAGAAAGGATAAAACATGTAGTTCAGAACTTGTTAAAGGTTTCCTGCCAGTATATCCCTTAAATATGACGATAAGTAGGTAGAAGAAGTCGACAGTGTTAATCTCTTGGGATTACAGCTTGTTAATAAATTTAACTGGGAGAAGCATACCACAGAACTGCTGAAGCGCCTAAACAAATCTCTATTTGATGTGCGAATGTTGTCACACTTAGATGATATAAAAATAAAAAAGCTTGCGCACTACACTTACTTTCATTCCATAATGTCCTACGGGTTTATTCGCTAGGGTAACTCATCAAGCCAAGCTAAATTTTTCCGAGCCCTAAACCGTGCAATACGGTATTATTTGTGGTGTGGACTCAACAACGTCCTGTAGATGGCTGTTTAAGGAACTGGGGGTACTAACTACTGCTTCCCAAAATGTTTGTTCCTTAATGAAATTTGTCATTAAAAATAAAGCTTTTTTTTTTTTCAAACCAACACCTCAGTTCATGGAGTTAGTACTAGAAACAAGAATAACTGTCTCAAAGATTTAAAGTCACTCATTTTGGTTCAGAAAGGTATAAACTATTCAACAATAGACATTTTCAGTAACGTACCGACAGCCATAAAGAGTTTAACTAATAACAAACTTCAGGTTAAGAAGAGTCCAAAGGATATATTGGTAGCCAACTCGTTCTATACCACTGATGAATTTCTTAGTAGAAGCGGTTGATTAATAATATCACATAATGTGAATATTGCGTATATCTGACTTCTGCACAAAATTTGTGCAGTACTGCGATCACTGTAAATAAGTGCTGTAATTTCTTTTATTTTATTGTTGATGATGTGTGGCTACAGTAGCCTAAGAATTCTCATATGCACCTAAGTGTATCGAACATTTAATATTTGGTGACAAGTTTTATATAGTTTTAAATGTAAATATGGTTAAGATTTTTTATTACTGCTTCCACATCCACAAGGACAATTTCATTTGGGATTTTCTGAAGGTACATTAGGAAGTCTGTTCTTATTTTGTAAATATTTATTGTGTATTCTTGTTTTCTGGCATGTTCCACTTCGCAGAGGATTTCCTTACTACGGGTCAATTAGAATGAAAAGTACCCAATATAAAATGATTTTTATCTTAATAATATGAATATTTATATATGTGTTTGGAGAGAGAGATTGATTTTGATTGAGACTTTACTTTAAGTCGTAACTGGTACATGAATTTAGGTTGCTGCCTCCTTAAATGATCAGCTTCTGCACCAGTTGGTGACGTATTATAATTTGGAGGAAGTTATTGTTCTTTAAGATTTAAAGTACGACTCTGGTGGCTACTTGGCTGTATTGTGGATAGCTTTGAGGCCAAGTTTTCGTAGCGTATCATACCTAAGGGACCACCGTTGTAAGTAAATAAGGTCAAACAGCAATCTGCTTTTCGTGAGAAAAGGAGATGGCTTGGCACACAAACTTCCTTCAAACTACATGTCCTGAAACATCAAAATTGGTCAGTGGAGTTCAGCAGCATACTATTGTACAAGAACATAATCCAATTACTGTAATTAAGAAATTATGAGAGGTTGTTACGTATTGAATGAAAACTATATAGAATGCATTTCCTTTCCTTTATTTTAATGAACTTTGTACACTTAGAATTCTGTCGATTGATAGTCGGCGATGATAATGAAGTTCTTTTCCAAAAACAAGATATTTCTATTCTTCACTTCAAGAAAATTTGCATACATAAATGTTTGGCAATTCTTACACATACTTTACTCATTTTTATCACTACAGCAGCAATTTTCATTGCATGTAAGAATACGTTCTGAGCGACGGCCTAACAACACGTCCTCTTTCCACAAGATACAGATTAACAGTCCTCTTTTCTTTAATAAATCATTGTTTTTTTTGAGTCCATACTCAAAGATTCACAACTACAGAGTTATTACAAATGATTGAAGCGATTTCACAGCTCTACAATAACTTTATTATTTGAGATATTTTCACAATGCTTTGCACACACATACAAAAACTCAAAAAGTTTTTTTAGGCGTTCACAAATTTTCGATATGTGCTCCTTTAGTGATTCGGCAGACATCAAGCAGATAATCAAGTTCCTCTCACACTCGGCGCAGCATGTCCCCATCAATGAGTTCGAAAGCATCGTTGATGCGAGCTCGCAGTTCTGGCACGTTTCTTGGTAGAGGAGGTTTAAACACTGAATCTTTCACATAACCTCACAGAAAGAAATCGCATGGGGTTAAGTCGGGAGAGCGTGGAGGCCAAGACATGAATAGCTGACCATGATCTCCACCACGACCGATCCATCGGTTTTCCAATCTCCTGTTTAAGAAATGCCGAACATCATGATGGAAGTGCGGTGGAGCACCATCCTGTTGAAAGATGAAGTCGGCGCTTTCGGTCTCCAGTTGTGGCATGAGCCAATTTTCCAGCATGTCCAGATACACGTGTCCTGTAACGTTTTTTTCGCAGAAGAAAAAGGGGCCGTAAACTTTAAACCGTGAGATTGCACAAAACACGTTAACTTTTGGTGAATTGCGAATTTGCTGCACGAATGCGTGAGGATTCTCTACCGCCCAGATTCGCACATTGTGTCTGTTCACTTCACCATTAAGAAAAAATGTTGCTTCATCACTGAAAACAAGTTTCGCACTGAACGCATCCTCTTCCATGAGCTGTTGCAACCGCGCCGAAAATTCAAAGCGTTTGACTTTGTCATCGGGTGTCAGGGCTTGTAGCAATTGTAAACGGTAAGGCTTCTGCTTTAGCCTTTTCCGTAAGATTTTCCAAACCGTCGGCTGTGGTACGTTTAGCTCCCTGCTTGCTTTATTCGTCGACTTCCGCGGGCTACGCGTGAAACTTGCCCGCACGCGTTCAACCGTTTCTTCGCTCACTGCAGGCCGACCCGTTGATTTCCCCTTACAGACGCATCCACAAGCTTTAAACTGCGCATACCATCGCCGAATGGAGTTAGCAGTTGGTGGATCTTTGTTGAACTTCGTCCTGAAGTGTCGTTGCACTGTTATGACTGACTGATGTGAGTGCATTTCAAGCACGACATACGCTTTCTCGGCTCCTGTCGCCATTTTGTCTCACTGCGCTCTCGAGCGCTCTGATGGCAGAAACCTGAAGTGCGGCTTCAGCCGAACAAAACTTTATGAGTTTTTCTACGTATCTGTAGTGTGTCGTGACCATATGTCAATGAATGGAGCTACAGTGAATTTATGAAATCGCTTCAATCATTTGTAATAGCCCTGTACTATCGTTGCGGAGATTGCACGCTAAAGAATTTCTTGCTGTCCAGCTGCGTTTCACATCATTTCAACTACTTTTTGAATCACATTTACATTTACTGTATTTACATACATTACTGTGCTTCTCAGAATAAAATCAGGCACAAAAAAATGGCTCTGAGCGCTACGGGACTTAACTTCTGAGGTCATCAGTCCCCTAGAACTTAGAACTACTTAAACCTAACTAACCTAAGGACATCACACACATCCATGCCCGAGGCAGGATTCGAACCTGCGACCGTAGTGGTAGTGCTGTTCCAGACTGTAGCGCCTAGAACCGCTCGGCCACCCCGGCCGGCAAAATCAGGCACAAATTAGGTAAAAAAAGGGCAGCGAGGCTCACATAACATTACAATCTAATGTAATTTAATTTTAACTAACAGGCTTAAAAGTCTCCAGTGGCGCAGACGGAAACTGAAAATGTAATGTCAAATCAAAAACTGGATCTGTAAAATCAGACGTTGCTATTTTTGGAATCAGGACAGAACGCGATACCGTGATTACGCAGTTCCTGGCAACCACTGATACGTTTTACGTGATACGGCGCAGCCTCCAGTTCTGAAAAACTTGCTGCGGCCGGGCAACTTGCGACGTCAGAAGGCGGCGCGCAGCTGTTTAGCCGCAGGGCAGCGGATTGGCGGTTAATCTGAGCGGCCTGCGGTGCGGGCGGGCGCCCTGGCGAAACTCAATACCGCCGTGTTTCGGGCCCAGCGTAAACTGCCCTGTCAGCGTTTATCAAACAGCGCTCAACAGGCCGGCCCACCTAAAGATTAACTCAGCGTGCGGACAGGTTACAGACAGCCGCGCGATTCCGAGGTCGTAGTAAATCTCATATTGCCGCACACTGTACGTTAGATTAGATTACATTCTACATCTACGTCTACATCCATACTCCGCAAGCCACCTGACGGTGAGCGGCGGAGGGTACTTTGAGTACCTCTATCGGTTCTCCCTTCTATTCCAGTCTCTTATTGTTCGTGGAAAGAAAGATTGTCGGTATGCCTCTGTGTGGGCTCTAATCTCTCTGATTTTATCCTCATGGTCTCTTCGCGAGATATACGTAGGAGGGAGCAATATACTGCTTGACTCCTCGGTGAAGGTATGTTCTCGAAACTTCAACAAAAGCCCGTACCGAGCTACTGAGCGTCTCTCCTGCAGACTCTTCCACTCGAGTTTATCTGTCATCTCCGTAACGCTTTCGCGATTTTTAAATGATCCTGTAACGAAGCGCGCTGATCTCCGTTGGATCTTCTCTACCTCTTCTATCAACCCTATGTGGTACGGATCCCACACCAGTGAGCAGTATTCAAGCAGTGGGCGAACGAGTGTAATGTAACCTACTTCCTTTGTTTTCGGATTGCATTTCCTTAGGATTCTTCCAATGAATCTCAGTCTGGCAACTGCTTTACCGACGATTAATTTTATATGGTCATTCCATTTTAAATCACTCCTAATGCGTACTTCCAGATAATTTATGGAATTAACTGCTTCCAGTTGCTGACCCGCTATATTGTAGCTAAATGATACAGGATCTTTCTTTCTATGTATTCGCAGCACATTACACTTGTCTACATTGAGATTCAAATGCCATTCCCTGCACCAAGCGTCAATTCGTTGCAGATCTTCCTGCATTTCAGTACAGTTTTCCATTGTTACAACATATCGATATACTACAGCATCATCCGCAAAAAGCCTCAGCGAACTTCCGATGTTATCCACAAGATCATTTATATGTGTTGTGAACAGCAACGGTCCTACGACACTCCCCTGCGGCACACCTGAAATCAATCTTACTTCGAAAGACTTCTCTCCATTGACATGCTGCATTCTGTTATCTAGGAACTCTCCAACGCGATCACACACTTGGTCTGATAGTCCATATGCTCTTACTTTGCTCATTAAACGACTGTGGGGAGCTGTATTAAACGCATTGCGGAAGTCAAGAAATGCGGCATCTACATGGGAACCCGTGTCTATGGCCCTATGAGTCTCGTGGACGAATAGCTGGGTTTCACACGTCTTTTACGAAACCCATGTTGATTCCTACAGATTAGATTAGATGTAGTTTTCGTTCCAATTGATTCTTAGTGAGAAGATCCTCTCGGATGTGGAACAGTCCAGAAAACAAGAATGCACAATAAACATTTACAAAATAAGAACAGATGTACTATTGTACCTTCCACAGATCCCAAATGAAATTGCTCTAGTGGATGGTGAAAAAGAAAAATCTTAAACCTATGTACGTTTAATAGGATATAAAACTTGTCACCAAATATCAAATCTTTAGTAAACTTACGTGCACATGATAATTCCAGGGCGAATACGCGGCCAACGAAAAAAAATTCCCGGATTTCCAGGTTAAAAATACACTTTCTCCGGGACGAAATTACACTTCGTCCGTGTTAAATAACAGGACACGTTCCCTAGGAGCTGTAAAACTTATCAATCCTTTGAAAGGTTAAGGTTTCATGCACCGGCCTGAAATTCCCGGCACATTAGTAAACGACCGCGAGCGGGGTAAAAAAAATTATACGGAGCCACAAGTACACTGCATATTTTCATATTAAAAAAGTGTAAATTCGAATTTCCATCAAACTTGGCAAGTTATCTTCCGAAGAAATTGAAATCGAGATTGCGATGCGCTTTTTTAAGTCAATCATAGCTCATGCCACGTGATCTCGCCAGCCAATGAAAGCAGGTATTCAGAGCATAGAACACGCGATGTAGTCAGTCAACAGTAACACCGATGTTAAATAGCGCGAACACAAGAGTAGAAAAAGTTAATGGTTTAAATAAATATACAAGTGTGGCTGCAAGGGGAGGTACGCTTCCACATATAATACTGGTCTCAAAGATCAATTAGCCACCAGAAAAGCTAAGGTTTCAATTGGTCTTTTCTTACGTGTGTCACACTTTAAGATACACCACACAAATCTGCCAGTAAAATTTTAAGTTTTAAACGATAGTCAAACGGTCTATGATTTAAGAAATTCATCGCACATTCTCATACGCAACATAATTCATCTTGCGTAAAAGGATATTTACATTGACGTTTTTCAAACCACCATTCGTAATATTTGCCCGCGAGCTATTAGAAACAGGTTCGTTTCATCAGCTGCCATTGGCCGCCAGAAAACAGTACTGCCCGTGAGCAGCCTGTATGTTCGTACGTTTAAAGCATTAAGAGAACTTACATAACGTAATAAAAGAAACAGAACATCACATAATAATCCAAGAGCATCGGAATTTCGTAAATCATACTAAAATACCCAATTACGCTTAAAGTGTACATTCGTATGTCCAGATTCACAATGAAGTAGGCCCCAAACTGATATTAAGCTTTTCGGTGTGGTTTTCGGGATGTAAATTTTCTTGGAGTATCAATACTGCATTATCTTTATTATAATGGCGTCGAATGAAATAAAGACTTGCACCTGGCTTCCGAACTTCCCCGAATAGGGGCCTCCCGGCCAATGATGCCACACGCTCATTTCATTTTATCGATAATTCCATACGTGCCAGAAGATGAAAACGTAAACTTGAAATCCAGCAAATAGTTGAACCTAGCCAATAGTACGGAACGAAATACTTCGTTTTAAATAAACTGACTGCCTCAGCGGAAAAGATTAAGAACAGGTGAATTTTGTTTAGCAGACAGACGAAAATACTCTCACCGTTCTGCAAGGCGATTAATGCTTGACTGTTAAAAACCTGGAAATAAAATACAACCAAAAAACTGAAACGAATAACGTATTTTAGTCTTCCATAATCATGTAAATCTATGAAATCTATGAATTGATGGCTCCCGGCCACAGAAGTCCGTTTTGTTTTGATGACGTGAGATCTGTAAACGAAGAGGAAACAGCAAAATAACTAAATGTAAACAATGTATGCAAGACTAAATTTTCCGGGTAGCATCTGGCTGCTTGCTACAGCCACACTTCGAAGTAGCCAGAAGCGCGAGAATGTACTGTTCATCCGCGACTAGCGTCTTCTCTAAGGAAGCTAACTAAAACAATTGTGACGTCACGCTCATCGCAAGCAGTTTGCTGTTATGAAGTACTGCATAGTCTTTCGTCGTAATGCCTTTAACACGTTTTGTTGTTGGCAGACGTTTGCGTGTGCAGTTTGTTTTGTTGTAAATGGTGCATTTCCTCTGCAACTTAAGTTTTATTTAACTTTTTTCTCTTGTTTATGTTTTATAGCTGCAATATAGTTCTGCAGCAGCGAGGTAGGGTAATATACTTTGTTAGACTAACAGTTGTTAGCAATCAAAATTATAAAAATTTAATTGAAAACTAAAACTCTGAAAAATTCCCTGAGTTCTAAAAAATTCCCGTGTTTTTCCCTGTTTTCTCCTGGGTAAAAAAATTCCCTGGTTTTTCCCGGATCTCCCGGTTGTCCCGGGTCGTATACACCCTGAATTCTTAGGCTACCGTAGCCAGCCATCATCAAATAAAACATAGAAAGATTTTACAGTACTTATTTACAATGGCCGTGTTGTGTCCTGCCTATTCGTCGAATATGAGGTACCTAGGAAACTTGCTTTCTCGGCTCGCTAGACAACAATTCAAGGAAATCGTATTAATGTATTTTCATCACATTAAGATAAATGACAATACTTAACTTTGAGAATTCACAATTGTGTGTCGCAAGCAATGGGCGAAAGACAAAATAAGAAAATCTCTTCAGTATACACAACTCGTAATACAAGTGAAACAATATAGTTCCTAAGTCGCCGCTGTAGAGCTCGTAGAACGGCTAGTCTTCAACCGTTGCTGTCTCGGTATTGCCCTAGAGGTTTTTTTTTTTTTTTTTTTTTTTTTTTTTTTTTTTTTTTTTTTTTTTTTTGCTAACACATAGCGTCACCGGTTCAGATCCGTCCCAACTGTCTCGGTGGACAAGTGAGAGGAGACTCAAAGCAACAACTGATTAAAAGCCGAGCATAGAACTTTGAAGGTGTGGCGGTGGAACTTCCGTGCCACCCTACGACGGTGGAAGTACAGACCTAGAGAGGGGTCGGTCAGCGTACTATTGGCTGACGTCTTCATCACAGGCCTGTGTGCTCTGCCATTTTTGACCGTCGTGCAGGCGCTTGACTTTTACGCTGGAAAAGAGCGCATTGCACAAAATTTGTTCAGAAGTCAGATTGTACGCAATATTCACCTTAAGTGATAATATTAATGGCACACCCGCATCAGTCGGTTATGCTAAGAAATTCGTCAATGGAGCAGAAAGAGATGGCCACCAATAAATCCTTCAGACTCTTCTCAAACTGAAGTTTCTTATTAGTTAAACTTTCTATAGCTGCTGGCATGATATTGAAAATGTGTATTGCTGAATAGTGGACACCTTCCTCGACCAAAGGAAATGACTTAAATATTTATAAAAGTTACTCTTATCTCTAGTATTGATTCCATGAACTGAGCTGTTGGTTTGAATAAAAGATATATTATTAATGACAAATTTCATTAAGGAATAAATATATTGGGAAGCAGTAGTTAGCATTCCCAGTTCCTTACAAAAGTACGTCGGCTGTATCTCTTTTCATATTGTTAATGAAAGTAAGGTTTTTGTGGGCGGCAATAGAAAGAGGCATTTGGCGCAGGGGAAGCTCGAGTTGTATCGAGCACCACACTGTGTCGGACAAGAGCTGTTCCCCAACCCTAGGGCTGATGGCAGCACCTGTCACACCACTTCAGTGTCAGCGATGGAGGAAGAAGACCGCTCATACGATTCTGAATGTAAAAAAAAGGAAAAAAGAAAAAATGCAACTTGCCAGCTGCGCGAAGGACTCGCGCTCTGATGTTTCCGTTCAAACTTAATTATGTACACAGACTGTACATCCATCCCGGTAAACAAGAATCTCGACGAGTTTTTAGTTATCGACATTGATACTAGCAATATATCGGTCCGGCGGATTTCGAGACTTTCAAGAACATTTTTATTTTAAGTTCCAAGCCGGATAACAAACGACAAAAGAAATTTTTTTTCGTGTTATGTGATAACAGATTAACATCTTTTTTTCCTTTACTCGTACTGTGAGCCTTGTTCCTGGCAAACTTCATGATTCTAGCTCAACGGGAAGTATCCTATAGGTTTTGATGAGTGATTTTGCGAGCATCAAAACACGTACGACAAATGGCGATATCTTCTGTTTGCATTGACTTAGAAGTTTCAGTTTTTTTATACCGCCGAGAAACCGTACAGGCATAAATTTCAACTGGATCAACTGGATACATCTACCCGTTCCACAGAAAAAGTTGTTTTAACAGTCAGACGTACAGGGACGGACGGACAACAAAGTGTTCCGATAAGGGTTCCCCTTTACCGATTGATTTGAGGTGCGGAATCCTAATTACTTAAATGAAAACAAAATTTTAATTTAACTCTTTGTTAAATCGAACTAAAAGGTATAAAATAATTTCACTAGCACATTTGCTGAGTCATCAATCTTCGGCTGGTTTGATGTGGCCCACCGTGAATTCCTCTACTATGCCAACCCCTTTATATCAGAGTATCACTTGCAACTTACGTCCTTATTCATCTGCTGGATGTATGCCAAGTGGATGGCAGAGGTTTCAATGAATCACCCTAAAGCTGTCTCTCTACCGTTACACTGTCAAACGGCGCGCAGGAAAAACGAGCACATAAATTTTTCTGTTCGAGCCCTGATTTCTCTTATTTTATCGTGATGATCATTTCTCCCTAAGTAGGTGGGTGCCAACAGAATACTTTCGTAATCGGAGGAGAGAACTGGTGATTGAAATTTCATGTGAAGATCCAGTCGCAACGAAAAACGCCTTTGGTTTAATGACTGCCACTCCAATTCACCTGTCATGTATGTTGCACGATCTCCCCTATTTCGCGATAGTACAAAACGAGCCACCCGTCTTTGAACTTTTTCGATGTCATCCGTCAGTCCCACCTGATGTGGATCCCACACCGCACAGCAATACTCCAGAATAGGGCGGATAAGCAGTCTCTTTAGTGGACCTGTTGCACCTTCTAAGTGTTCTCCCAATGAATCGCAGTCTTTGGTTTGTTCTACCAACAACATTACTTATGTGATCGTTCCAATTTAGGTTATTTGCAACTGTAATCCCTAATTTTTTAGTTGAATTTACAGCCTCAAGATTTGTGTGACTCATCGCGTAATCGAAATTTAGCTGATTTTTTTTAGTATCCAGGTGAATAACTTCACACTTTTCTTCATTCAGAGTCAACTGCCACTTTGGGGACCAGTCTTCCTTCCAAGTCGCCTAACAGGCCGGAACTATCGGCGTTTCTTGCGGGTGGACCGTGGCTCCTATGCATTGATGATCCGAAGGGTTATGGGTCTGCTATATGATAATCAAAACGTCTTCGGTCCCGGGTTCGACCCCCGCCACCTCCTAAATTTTGATAAATAATCAGCATTGGCGGCCAAAGACTTCCGGCATAAGAAGTCAGCCTCATTCTGCCAACGGCCTTGTCAAAGAGGGCGGAGGAGCGGATAGAGATTCAGGGCACTCTCTTGCCCTAGAGGTGGGAAATTGCCCCTAAAGGCGGAAGAATCAGCAATGATCAACGACATGAGGATGCAGAAGGCAATGGAAACCACTGCATTAAAGACACGTAACGTGTATCCACAGGACATGTGGTCTGTAATTGAAGAAGTGTCATGATGATCTCTCCATTGGCAAAAGATTCCGGAATAGTCCCCCATTCGGACCTCCGGGAGGAGACTGCCAAGGGGGAGGTTACCGTGGGAAAAAGATTGAATAATCAACGAAAGGATAACGTTCTACGAGTCGGGGCGTGGAATGTCAGAAGCTTGAACGTGGTAGGGAAACTAGAAAATCTGAAAAGGGAAATGCAAAGGCTCAATCTAGATATAGTAGGGGTCAGTGAAGTGAAGTGGAAGGAAGACAAGGATTTCTGGTCAGATGAGTATCGGGTAATATCAACAGCAGCATAAAATGGTATAACGGGTGTAGGATTCGTTATGAATAGGAAGGTAGGGCAGAGGGTGTGTTACTGTGAACAGTTCAGTGACCGGGTTGTTCTAATCAGAATCGACAGCAGATCAACACCGACAACGATAGTTCAGGTAGACATGCCGACGTCCCAAGGTGAAGATGAACAGATAGAGAAAGTGTATGAGGATATTGAAAGGGTAATGCAGTACGTAAAGGGGGACGAAAATCTAATAGTCATGGGAGACTGGAATGCAGTTGTGGGGGAAGGAGTAGAAGAAAAGGTTACAGGAGAATATGGGCTTGGGACAAGGAATGAAAGAGGAGAAAGACTAATTGAGTTCTGTAACAAGTTTCAGCTAGTAATAGCGAATACCCTGTTCAAGAATCACAAGAGGAGGAGGTATACTTGGAAAAGGCCGGGAGATACGGGAAGATTTCAATTAGATTACATCATGGTCAGACAGAGATTCCGAAATCAGATACTGGACTGTAAGGCGTACCCAGGAGCAGATATAGACTCAGATCACAATATAGTAGTGATGAAGAGTAGGCTGAAGTTCAAGACATTAGTCAGGAAGAACCAATACGCAAAAGAAGTGGGATATGGAAGTACTAAGGAATGACGAGATACGTTGGAAGTTCTCTAACGCTATAGATACAGCAATAAGGAATAGCGCAGTAGGCAGTACAGTTGAAGAGGAATGGACATCTCTAAAAATGGTCATAACAGAAGTTTGGAAGGAAAACATAGGTAGAAAGAAGGTAGCTGCGGAGAAACCAAGGGTAACAGAAGAAATACTTCAGTTGATTGATGAAAGGAGGAAGTACAAACATGTTCCGGGAAAATCAGGAATACAGAAATACAAGTCACTGAGGAATGAAATAAATAGGAAGTGCAGGGAAGCTAAGACGAAATGGCTGCACGAAAAATGTGAAGACATCGAAAAAGATATGGTTGTCGGAAGGACAGACTCATCATACAGGAAAGTCAAAGCAACCTTTGGTAACATTAAAAGCAACGGTGGTAACATTAAGGGTGCAACGGGAATTTCACTGTTAAATGCAGAGGAGAGAGCAGATAGGTGGAAAGAATACATTGAAAGCCTCTATGAGGGTGAAGATTTGTCTGATGTGATAGAAGAAGAAACAGGAGTCGATTTAGAAGACATAGGGGATCCAGTATTAGAACCGGAATTTAAAAGAGCTTTGGAGGACTTACGGTCAAATAAGGCAGAAGGGAAAGATAACAATCCATCAGAATTTCTAAAATCATTGGGGGAAGTGGCAACAAAACGACTATTCACGTTGGTGTGTAGAATATATGAGTCTGGCGACATACCATCTGACTTTCGGAAAAGCATCATCCACACAATTCCGAAGACGGCAAGAGCTGACAAGTGCGAGAATTATCGCACAATCAGCTTAACAGCTCATGCATCGAAGCTGCTTACAAGAATAATATACAGAACAATGGAAAAGAAAATTGAGAATGCGCTAGGTGACGATCAATTTGGCTTTAGGAAAAGTAAAGGGACGAGAGAGGCAATTCTGACGTTACGGCTAATAATGGAAGCAAGGCTAAAGAAAAATCAAGACACTTTCGTAGGATTTGTCGACCTGGAAAAAGCTTTCGACAATATAAAATGGTGCAAGCTGTTCGAGATTCTGAAAAAAGTAAGGGTAAGCTATAGGGAGAGACGGGTCATATACAATATGTACAACAACCAAGAGGGAATAATAAGAGTGGACGATCAAGAACGAAGTGCTCGTATTAAGAAGGGTGTAAGACAAGGCTGCAGCCTTTCGCCCCTACTCTTCAATCTGTACATCGAGGAAGAATTGATGGAAATAAAAGAAAGATTCAGGAGTGGAATTAAAATACAAGGTGAAAGGATATCAATGATACGATTCGCTGACGACATTGCTATTCTGAGTGAAAGTGAAGAAGAATTAAATGATCTGCTGAACGGAATGAACAGTCTAATGAGTACACAGCATGGTTTGAGAGTAAATGGGAGAAAGACGAAGGTAATGAAATGTAGTAGAAATGAGAACAGCGAGAAACTTAACATCAGGATTGATGGTCACGAAGTCAATGAAGTTAAGGAGTACTGCTACCTAGGCAGTAAAATAACCAATGACGGACGGAGCAAGGAGGACATCAAAAGCAGACTCGCTATGGCAAAAAAGGCATTTCTGGCCAAGATAAGTCTACTAATATCAAATACCAGCCTTAATTTGAGGAAGAAATTTCTGAGGACGTACGTCTGGAGTACAGCATTGTATGGTAGTGAAACATGGATTGTGGGAAAACCGGAACAGAAGAGAATCGAAGCATTTGAGATGTGGTGCTATAGACGAATGTTGAAAATTAGGTGGACTGATACGGTAAGGAATGAGGAGGTTCTACGCAGAATCGGAGAGGAAAGGAATATGTGGAAAACACTGATAAGGAGAAGGAACAGGATGATAGGACATCTGCTAAGACATGAGGGAATGACTTCCATGGTACTAGAGGGAGCTGTAGAGGGCAAAAACTGTAGAGGAAGATAGAGATTGGAATACGTCAAGCAGATAATTGAGGACGTAGGTTGTAAGTGCTACTCTGAGATGAAGAGATTAGCACAGGAAAGGAATTCGTGGCGGGCCGCATCAAACCAGTCAGTAGACTGGTGACAAAAAGAAAAAAAAAAAAAAAGACGGTGCTCCAGCCCACTTTGCTGTTGACGTCCGAACGCACCTCAATCGTGTCTTCCCTGGTCGATGGATCGGACGAGGTGGTCCAGTTGCATGGCCTCCTCGTTCACCGGACCTCAACCACTGCGATTTCTGGTTATGGGTCCATCTCAAAAGTATCGTGTATGCAGATCCCATTCCAGATGTGGAGACACTGGAGTAGCATATTGATGCTGCCTTTGACACTATTCGGATGCAGCCTGGCGAATATGAATGTGTGCGACAGAACATGCTTCGGCGCGTGCATGGATGCGTTTAGGCATGTGGAAACCATTTTCAGCACATACTGTGACTTTGATTTCACGGTACAGAGCGTATTAGAGCGAAGTCTCTGTAATAAAGTATGACTGAATAAACAGTCTCCATAATGGAAACCATGCGTTTCCGGATATAAGTTCATTATACCTTTTTTGTTCCGTATCCTCTCATCGATCAACCCCTAGAGTTTGTACACGGTGGAAAAGTTACCCAGTATATCGACTCCTGTTTCTTCTTCTATGATGTCATCAGACAAGTCCACCTCATAGAGGTCTTCAATGTACTCTTTTCACCGATCCGCTCTCACCTCTGCATTTAACAGTGGAATTCCTATTGCACTCTTAATGTTACCGCCCTTGCCTTTAGTTTCAGAGAAGGTTGTTGTCACTATCCTGTATGCTGAGTCATTCCTTCCGAGAACCATTCCGTTTTCGATTTCTTCACATTTTCCGTGCAGCCATTTCGCCTTAACTTCCTAAGTCACTTGCATTTTTGTTGCCGGCCGTTGTGGCCGAGCGGTTCCAGGCCCTTTAGTCTGGAACCGCGCTGCTGTTACGGTCTCTGGTTCGAATCCTGCCTCGGGCATGGATGTGTGTGATGTCCTTAGGTTAGTTAGGTTTAAGTAGTTCTAAGTCTAGCGGACTGATGACCTCAGATGTTAAGTCCCGAGCCATTTGAACCATTTGATCATTTCTGTTGTTGTATCCGGATCCCGCTCCTGCGGCTGCCGGGTCTGGGTGTTACTAATGCTGTGGCAGTGTTAGTTGTAGAGGGTGGCCGGATGACCTTCCTGTCAACATCACTTGAATTTCTGTATTCCTGAATTTCCTTGCATATTTTTGTACTTTTTTCTTTCATCGATAAACTGCAGTATTTCTTCTGTTACCCATAATTACTTCGCAGTTACCTTCTTTGTACCGACAGTTTTCTTTCTAACTTCTGTGATTGCACTTTTTAGAGATACCCATTCGTCTTCAATTGAACTACCTTCTGAGCTATTCCTTATCTCACTACCTATAACCTCAGACAACTTCAAGCGTACCTCTTAATTCCTTGAGGTTTCTGTATTCCACTTCTGTACGCTTTGACTGTTCCTGACTAGTGTCTTAAACGTCACCCTACTATTCGTCACTACCAAATTGGGATCAGAGTCTGTATCTGCTCCTGGGTACGCCCTCCCATCCAGTATCTGACTTCGAGATCTCTGCCTGATCCTGATATAATCTAAAAGAAATCTTCCCGTATCTGCCGGCCTTTTCCACGTATACTTTCTCCTCTACTGATTCTTTAACAGAGTATTCGATATTACTAGCTGATATTTATTGCAGATCTCAATTACTGTTTCTCCTTTCTCTGACCTAATACCAAGCCCATATTGTCCTGTAACCCATTCTTCTGCTCCTTCTCCTGCAAGCGCATCCCAATCTCCTATGACTATCAGATTTTCATCTACCTTTACTTACTGAATTTCCCTTTCAGTATCCTCATATACATTCTCTACCTTTTCATCTTTGACTTGTGCGACGTCGGCATGTACACCAGAAATGTCGTCGTCGGTGTTGGTTTGCTATCAATTCTTATGGAAACCACCCTCTCATTGAACTGCTCACAGTAATCACTCTCTGCCCTACTTTACCATTCATAACGAATCCTGCTCCCGTTACACCATTTTCTGCCGCTGTCGGTATTATCCTGTGCTTGTCTGACTAGAAATCTTTCTGTTCTTTCCATTTCACTTCACTGGTCCCACACTATACAGGTATCTAGATTGAGCCTTAGCATTTCCCTTTTCAGATTTTCTAGCTTCCCTACCACGTTCAAACTTCTGAAATTCCACGCCCCGACTCGTAGCACAATATCCTTTCCTAGCCCCATATGAATTCCTAACCCAATGCAGACAATTCTGAAAATTCATGCTTGCGAATTTTTAATAGCTATGACAACACTTCTAAGATTTATAACGAAAAACATGGGGCGCCCATGCAGTACATAATTGATGCATGAATAGTTCACCTCCTAATTGTTAACTATTGTATGCGTCCCATATTTTTCGTTACAAATCTTAGAAATACTGTCACAGCTGTTAAAACTTCGCAAGCACAGATTTGTCAGGGCTATCTGTACAGAGTTTGGAATCTGTATCTCGCTAGGAGAAATTATTTTACACTTTTTCGTCGACTGTAAAAACGTATCATATTAAAAATGTACTATAATTTATATAATCATTTTCCGATTTTTAGTCTTGTGTAAGTGAAATTCCCCAATGTATTTCAACCGCTTTGAAGAGGTTTTACTTTTATTTAAATAATTATTTACATAAATGCTGATTCAGATGACCTGCCGCTGGGGTTTTTGCTCAAAAGATTTTCTTATTCTGTCACTCGAAGAAGAGGAAAGGAAGGGAAATTGGGTTTAACGTCCCGTCGACATTGAGCTTATTAATGACGGAGCACAATCTCGGATAGTGTCAAGGATGTGCTCTTTAAAAGACCCATCCCAGCATTTGCCTCGAGTGATATAGGGAAATCCCAGAAAAAGTGGTTCAAATGGCTCTGAGCACTATGGGACTTAACATCTGAGGTCATCAGTCCCCTAGAACTTAAAACTACTTAAACCTAACCAACCTAAGCACATCACACACATCCATGCCCGAGGTAGGATTCGAATCTGCGACCGTAGCGGTCGCGCGGTTCCAGACTGTAGCGCCTAGAACCGATCGGCCACACCGCCCTGCAATCCCAGAAATCCTAAGTCTGGATCGCCCCCCCCCCCCACCGAATGCGGGTCTAGTGTGCTAACCACTGTGCCAACACGCTTGGTCTCTCGCTCGTTACGTGCAAACTATTATTTCCACAGAAAAAATGAACAGGACCTATTTGCAGGAAATTTAATGTAGTTAGATTTTTGCGATTCCGCTGAAGATCACAGATTTTTAGTTACCCGGAGTTTCATCCATGAACGTATATGTCGCATGTATTACGCACATTTCCTCATCCTCCCCCCCCCCCCCCCACCCCCACCCGCCCTCTCTCTCACTCTTTCTCTCCATTAACTTTTCCGTCCCTCCCTGTTCAGGCATGCCTGCCCCTCTGCTCACTTATCACCTGGAAAGCATTCCAGTACTACTCACACAACACGCCAGTCCAGCAGGGCAGCTGAGCTGACATTCCCAGTCTTTTTCACCGCTATCCCACCACTGCCGAAGAGGCAGACAAGAACGCGATTTAATATTACATTGTCATCCAGATCTGAGTTATTTTCAGAATTTCAAGTATCGAGTTCATTTAAAATCCGTCATAATATTTATATCAAATAGACAGAGAAACAAGAAAGAGATCTAATAGAAACGTGTTTAAAAAAAGTGTGTTTCGGTGTGGCAACAAATAACCTGTATCTAGTCAGTTTTTCGACACATGAACTTAACTTTGCAGTGTAATGTTCTGTTTGCAGGCCACTAATCTTGCATATTTATTGTCGCTTTAGCTAAAATCTGATATTAATCTTCATATTTTAGGCTGTGTGACTGTCTAGTCCAAGCAATAACAAAGTAAATATTAACCTACCACAACTGTAAGTTTGCATTACATCCTACAAAAACAATTTCAGGTTGCAACAGACGAAAAATTAAATTTTTACTGTCTTTTCTTTAATGGGTGATAAAAGAGAAGTGAGAAATGATACTCAACGAAATGTGTGAGAAACATTTAGTTCTAAGAAAAAATTGGCATGAGACCTGTTCCAGAATTGAAGTTTTTTCTGAGAACATTCAGCGATGTACAGGAAACAATGGTGTACAGTCAACGAAGAAGACTGGATTCAGTGTCAAGTTTGAGCATTGTACCCATGAAGATAGTGCCCATATAGAGCCAAATACTATTTACTACATTTGCCAGAAATTTTCACTAAAGATTAAAGTAACAATTTTATTTAAGGCTTATTCTGTTCCAAACCTTAACATAATAATTTTACTGTGAATTTTAGATTATTTTATTCAACTTTCTCCCAACTTGGAAATTTAGTACTAACCAATAAAGTCCGAATTCTTTAAAGAATCAACTCCCGTCTATAAAATAGCTTCAAACGTCTATTTACTTCACAAATAAGTCGATCTGTTAAATATATGACTTTAAGCATGTGTAAGGTGTCAGGCAAACTCAACACCTTCCATGAAAACCCTGACATTATAAGTAAATCCAGTAGTATGTCACATAGCTCCGAATAAATCGTTACATTAAATTAACCAAAGTAATACGAGTAACGAGTGAGCAAATGGAATACCACAGACTAACACAAGAATGCCTAAATGCATGTCATACCTTCCCACCGTGAGACAGACGCAGTTCCGAGGGGAGAAACGAGAACAGAAGCCGAGAGCAGAACCGTGTTAAGCTGGAAGGCCCTACGATAAGGGACGGACGGACACCCACGTCGCCAGCTAACCGCGAGGACCACACCACCCGCAAGTTTTAGCGTGAAACTTTTTCGCGTCTCTGTTACGTCAGGACCACCCCCCAGCCAATGGTAAAAGATAGAGCCCTCCAGAAGAACAGTATAGATCTTACAATAACGCTAAAATGACCACACCAGCTGCAAGTTTTAGCGTGAGACTTCTTCGCGTATCTGTTACATTGCAAACTTTAAAAAACATTGCCCCACCACGAAAAGTATAACGTTTCTCATTGGATAGACAGAATTTTTGTAGGCGGAGCTTAAGGTTAACATTGAGATCCTGATTGGTCAGATGAAAACACAGCCAGATAGTTTTTCTTTAAACCAACTTCGGTAAATTGTAGTAAGGAGAAGTTAGGAGAGGAGTAGCTTCCGAGACGGCGAGGTGAGCGGAGCTGCGCCGGCCGCCGCCCCCTGACGAACACCGACAAGGTAATGAACGCACGCGATGCCGCATTTTTGAGCGCATAAGGCTTCACTCAGAACTGCAGAAGTCTCGTCTGTTACATCCCCTTTTTACGTAATACTAGAGTCGATCGTCAATTAAAGCTCATGGTGTTCACATTTGCTACTTGAAGTAAAAATCTGAAACTCAATGATTTTTCTGTTGTATAGTTATTGAGAAGCCACATCAGCCACTGTAATTTACGACAAGTTAGATAAGTAATTAAAGATAATTGAGGGTCACTGTAGACCATTTTGATAGTTTTCTCTCTTGTGAAACTTAATTTAAACCTAGATTATAGATGTGATACGGCATAGGTCATCCTTCGGTCCGTTGTAGAACTTGGAAACCCACTCAGGGAATATTCGTTCACATTTTTGTTGAACACAGTTGGTTTTTACCATCCTGTATTAAAACATTTCCTTTTATCAATAGTGCAATTTATAAACAATGTTTTGTGAATAGAATAAAATTTCCAATGGTAAACTTAACTGCTTTTTCGACGTTATTTTACCAGCTAACTAAAAATAGGAAAGCCTTGAACCCCTTCCACTAAATTTAGTTAGTATTAAGATTCTTTTACAGGGAGTGCAGTGGAGGTGACGCTGAAATCATTAAGTATTTGGTTATATCATCGTTAATCTCATTGAACTCTTCTGAATTCTACTTGTCATGTGTGGTCTGGCGTCTCCTTACCAGCAACAGGTCCCAGGTTCAAACTAGTCAATTCCCTAAAAAACACGCTCAGAGCGTCGTTGCGCGAAAGTGGTAGGGAGACACGATATAGAACATACGGACACCACGCAGAATGTTAGGTGACTTTAAGCATGTATGAGAAAAAATATTAGGAATGGTTTGAAATTCCGCTTAAAGTTTGTTGGAAGTCGCCAAGTGCACTCATTATGAGACACTAGACGAATGTATTGTTGGTATTTTGCGCACAATTGTAAGCAAAACATAGTTTTTCTCGCCTTTTGGTGTTTACAACGTCATATCTCCGGAAACATCGCTTCAAGTGTGCTGTACAATGCTATACTCTCAGGTGACAAAAGTCATGCATAGTATAGCATGCATAGCATTGTACAGACGGCAGTAGGTACTCAGGTGATGCATGTGAAAAGGTTCCCGATCTGAATATGGCCCCACGACGGGAATTAACACACTCTCAAAGCGGAATGTTGGTTAGAGCTAGATCCACGGGACATTCCATTTCGGAAATCGTTAGGGAATTCAATATTTCGAGATCCACAGTGCCAAGAGTGTGGCGAGAATACCACATTTCAGGCATTACCTCTTACCACGGACAACGCAGTGGCCGACGGCCTTCACTTAAGAACCGTTGTCAGTGCTAATAAACAATCACCACTGAGAGATATAACCGCAGAAAACAGTGTGGGAGCTGTGACGAAAGTATCCGTTAAGACAGTCGGCGAAATTAGGCATTAATGGGCTATGGCAGCAGGCGACCGATGGGAATGCCTTTGCTAACAGCACGACATCGCCTGCAGCGCCGGGCACGTGATCAAATCAGTTGGACCCTAGACGACAAGAAAACAGTGACCTGGCCAGATGAGTCCCGAGCTAAAGGTAGGGTTCGAATGTGGCGCACACTCCATAAAGACGTGGACCCTAGTTGCCAACAATTCACTGTGCAGGCTGGTGTGGTTCAAATGGCTCTGATCACTATGGGACTTAACTTCTGAGGTCATCAGTCCCCTAGAACATAGAACTACTTAAACCTAACTAACCTAAGGACATCACACACATCCATCCCCGAGGCAGGATTCGAACCTGCGACCGTAGCGGTCGCGCGGTTCCAGACTGTAGCGCCTAGAAGAGCTCGGCCACTACGGCCGGCACAGCAGTGTGGGCTGTGTTTACATGGAATAGACTGGGTCCTCTCGTCGAATTAAACCGATAATTGACTAGAACTCGTCGTGTTCGACTACTTGGAGACCATTTCCAACCATGCATGGGCCTCACGTTGCCAAACAAAGATCGAATTTTTACGGATGACAATGTACCATGTCCCCGGGTCAAAATTTTTCGCGGCCAGCCGCCATGTCACCAGGCCGCAATTGGTTGCGATTGGATTCAACAACATTCTGGACAACTCGTGTGAATTGTTGGGCTACCCAACGCCCGATATGAAACCCATCGAACGCTTATGGAACATAATGGAGAGATAAGTTCTTGCATAAAATACTGCTACAGCAGGACTTCGCAATTATGAACGGCCATAAAGGCCATAGTCTAGGGGTAGCGTCTTTGATTAGTAATCAAAGAATCATCGGTCCCGAGTTAGAAACCCGCCACCGCTTAAAATTTGATTAATAACCAGCCCTGACGGCCAAAGACTTGGGTATAAGAAGTCATCATTTTATACCAAAGGACTTGTCAAAGAGGGCGGAGGAGCTGACAGAGATTCAGGGCATTCTCTTGTCCTTGGGGTGGGAAACTGTCCATAAAAGCCGGCCGAAGTGGCCGAGCAGTTCTAGGCGCTTCAGTCTGGAACCGCGCGAACGCTACGGTTGCAGGTTCGAATCCGGCCTCAGGCATGGATGTGTGTGATGTTCTTAGGTTAGTTAGGTTTAATTAGTTCTAGGGGACTGATGACTTCAGCAGTTAAGTCCCATAGTGGTCAGAGCCATTTTTTTTTGTCCCTAAAAGGCGGAAGAATCAGCAATGATCAACGCATTAGGATGCAGAAGGCAATGGAAACCATTGCATTAAAGACACATAACGTTTACCCACAGGACACGTGGCCTGTAATTGAAAAAGTGTCATAATGATCTCTCCATTGGCAAAAGATTCCGGATGGTCTCCAATTTGGATCACCGAAAGGGATTGCCGAGGGGGTTGTGACCAGGAGAAAAAGATTCAATAACCAACGAAAGGATAACGTTGTACGAGTCGGGGCATGGAATGTTGGAAGCTTGAATGTGGTAGTAAAGCTAGAAAATCTCTAAAGGGAAATGCTAAGGTCACTCTAGATATAGTAGGTCTCAGTAAAGTGAAATGGAAAGAAGAAAAGGATTTGTGGTCATATGAGTATAGAGCTATCCTAACAACAGCAGAAAATGGGATAACGGGAGTAGGATTCGTTATGAACAGGAAGGTGGGGCAGAGAGTGTAGTACTGTGAACAGTTTAGTGATAGGGTTGTCCTTATCAGAATTGACAGCAAACCAACATCGACGACGATAATTCAGGTATACATGCCGACGTCACAAGCTGAAGATAAAGAGACAGAGAAAGTATACGAGGATATCGAAAGGGTAATACAGTACATAAAGGGTGATGAAAATCTAATAGTCATGGGGGCCGGGAATGCGGTTGCAGGGGAAGGAGTAGAAGGAGAGGCTACATGAGAACAACGGCTTGGGACAAAGAATGAGAGAGGAGAAAACTAACTGAGTTCTGCAATAAATTTCGACTGATAATACTCTGTCCAAGAATCACAAGAGGAGGAGGTATGCTTGCAAGAGGCCGAGTAATACGGGAAGATTTCAGTTAGATTACATCATGGTCAGACAGAGATTCCGAAATCAGAAACTATACTGTAAGGCGTACCCAGGAGCAGATATACAGTCAGAGCAAAATATAGTAATGAAGAAGAGTAGGCTGAAGTTTGAGACATTACTCAGGAAAAATCAATACGCAAAGAAGTGGGATACGGAAGTACTAAGGAATCACGAGACGCGATTGAAGTTCTCTAAGGCTGTGGATACAGCAATAAGGAATAGCTCAGTAGCCAGTACAGTTGAAGAGGATTGGATATCTCTAACAATGGCAATCACAGAAGTTGGAAGGGAAAACATAGGTACAAAGAAGGTAACTGCGAAGAAACCATGAGTAACAGCACAAATACTTCAGTTGACCGATGAAAGATGGAAGTACAAAAAGAGTTCAGGGAAATTTAGGTATACAGAAATACACGCATCATACAAAGTTTTGAATCATATCGGTTCCGAGAGTTCCGGAACCTGTACAGAAAATTGGAAAACAGATCAACATAAACATCGTTTCCGCCCTTTTTATTGCTCATGAAAACCACACATTTCATGTTGTACCACCATACAGTGAGACCTTCAGTGGTGGTGGTCCAGATTTCTGTACACACCGGTACCTCTAATACCCAGGAGCACGTCCTCTTGCGTTGATGCATGCCTGTATTCCTCGTGGCATACTATCCACAAGTTCATCAAGGCACTGTTGGTCAAGATTGTCTCACTCCTCAATGGAGATTCGATGTAGATCCCTCAGAGTGGTTGGTGGGTCACGTAGTCCATAAACAACCCTTTCCATTTATCCCAGGCGTTTTCGATAGCGTTCATGTCTGGAGAACATGCTGGCTACTCTAGTTGAGCGATGTCGTTATCCTGAAGGAAGTCATTCACAAGATGTGCACGATTGGGGCGCGAATTGTCGTCCATGAAGACGAATGCCTCGCCAATATGCTGCCGACATGGTTGCACTATCGGTCGGAGGATGGCATTCACGTATCATACAGCCGTAACTCATCCTCTAAGGGAGTTGCTTTAAAAACACTCTTTCGATCTTTTCTTGAGTACTGATGGGCAGTGTGGTTACTTGCTTGATATACACTCCTGGAAATGGAAAAAAGAACACATTGACACCGGTGTGTCAGACCCACCATACTTGCTCCGGACACTGCGAGAGGGCTGTACAAGCAATGATCACACGCACGGCACAGCGGACACACCAGGAACCGCGGTGTTGGCCGTCGAATGGCGCTAGCTGCACAGCATTTGTGCACCGCTGCCGTCAGTGTCAGCCAGTTTGCCGTGGCATACGGAGCTCCATCGCAGTCTTTAACACTGGTAGCACGCCGCGACAGCGTGGGCGTGAACCGTATGTGCAGTTGACGGACTTTGAGCGAGGGCGTATAGTGGGCATGCGGGAGGCCGGGTGGACGTACGGCCGAATTGCTCAACACGTGGGGCGTGAGGTCTCCACAGTACATCGATGTTGTCGCCAGTGGTCGGCGGAAGGTGCACGTGCCTGGCGACCTGGGACCGGACCGCAGCGACGCACGGATGCACGCCAAGACCGTAGGATCCTACGCAGTGCCGTAGGGGACCGCACCGCCACTTCCCAGCAAATTAGGGACACTGTTGCTCCTGGGGTATCGGCGAGGACCATTTGCAACCGTCTCCATGAAGCTGGGCTACGGTCCCGCACACCGTTAGGCCGTCTTCTGCTCACGCCCCAACATCGTGCAGCCCGCCTCCAGTGGTGTCGCGACAGACGTGAATGGAGGGACGAATGGAGACGTGTCGTCTTCAGCGATGAGAGTCGCTTCTGCCTTGGTGCCAATAATGGTCGTATGCGTGTTTGGCGCCGTGCAGGTGAGCGCCACAGTCAGGACCGCGTACGACCGAGGCACACTGGGCCAACACCCGGCATCATGGTGTGGGGAGCGATCTCCTACACTGGCCGTACACCACTGGTGATCGTCGAGGGGACACTGAATAGTGCACGGTACATCCAAACCGTCATCGAACCCATCGTTCTACCATTCCTAGACCGGCAAGGGAACTTGCTGTTCCAACAGGACAATGCACATCCGCATGTATCCCATGCCACCCAACGTGCTCTAGAAGGTGTAAGTCAACTACCCTGACCAGCAAGATCTCCGGATCTGTCCCCCATTGAGCATGTTTGGGACTGGATGAAGCGTCGTCTCACGCAGTCTGCACGTCCAGCACGAACGCTGGTCCAACTGAGGCGCCAGGTGGAAATGGCAATGCAAGCCGTTCCACAGGACTACATCCAGCATCTCTACGATCGTCTCCATGGGAGAATAGCAGCCTGCATTGCTGCGAAAGGTGGATATACACTGTACTAGTGCCGACATTGTGCATGCTCTGTTGTCTGTGTCTATGTTCCTGTGGTTCTGTCAGTGTGATCATGTGATGTATCTGACCCCAGGAATGTGTCATTAAAGTTTCCCCTTCCTGGGACAATGAATTCACGGTGTTCTTATTTCAATTTCCAGGAGTGTAGATGTATACAGACGTCTGTAAAGTGATTCTCTCTCTCTCTCTCTCTCTCTCTCTCTCTCTATGCAATCGCCGCGTTTTTGGCAGCAGTGACTTTAAGGAAGCCGAATGTTGCAAACGTTTTTTCCGCCCAGTGTGTCGGCTGCAGAGCCATTTCGGTCCAACACATGCGCCAACTTGCCGCGAAATCGATGCAGTAGCCGGTAGCTATTCCATGACATGGTCAGTTTTAGCGTCCCCATTATCAGGAAAGTGATTAAAAGCCAATTCACTTCTGACGGCGTCTGACGTCTAATCAGAAACTCATTGTTGTATATTAATGGCTTGTTTAAAAAGTTTGTAATGTGTTTTTTTCCTACTATAATATAAACTTACACTTGTCATAAGCAGCTGATTCTTTTTCCTTTTGTTGTCCTTTCAGTCCTTTGCCATCACAGGCGAGGATCGGATGGCGACCGTATAAATGCCATTATTCAGCTATAGTAGTTCATATTAGTTCAAATAGTTCTAAAACATTACCAAAAAATAATAATTACAAATTTTTCAACTTTATAAAATGATAATCATAGATTCATGGTATCAGAAAATAAAATTTGTCTTTCAGCAAGCACATCACTGCCCTAAAACGGAAATAACCTATGCTGCGAACGGATGCTATGGGAGAGGAGAGGTTGAGTTGTTCCAGTGGTGTAAGTTGTGGAGTGTCAATGGAGCAGGAAGCTTGGAACTAGGGAGTACGTGTATAATGTGAGAGGCTGGTTGGTATAAAAATATGGGACTCGAATTAGGTGTCACTAGGATAGGGATCAGGCCATGGTTATGAGAAGGAAAGAGTAGAAGAGGGTGGGATGTGAAGAAAGAGCACTGATGTGTGTGGGTTAGATAGTGTGAAAGGGGTATACGGCGGGTTGCGTTTCATTGATTGTGAGAGGGAAGATGTTGAAATTGCGAAGATATGAAGAGTCCATTCGGATGTAGTTGAGTCACCAAGGAAAGTTCGTATAGTATTATCGAAGGAGTTTCGTTGCAGATTGTTAGGGAGAAACTGGGAAGTTGAAAGTTTGAAAGGGCAAAGCGGAATCATGTTACATTCTCTTTCCTCTGTGAGGCTCTGGAAGGATTAAAAAACAGGTTGCGAACGCTAAACGTCATCTCCGATTTAACTAAGGCGTTATGACAAAATATTACCTGTACGTGGAAGTTGGACCATTATAGAGTAGCTCACAATTAGTTCACCCTTATTTTAAGAACAGACAGCAGAGGTTCATTCTCCCTAGCATCGAGATCGAGAATGGCTATGACGTGCAGTCCCAATGGGCACAGTGGAGTGGGTGCGGCGGGGGGAGGGGGGTGCCCCAGTGCCCCAGGGGTCGGTGCTGGGGCCGCTACTCTTTCTTATTTATACAAATGATATGCCTTCTATTACAGATGATTCTAAAACATTTCTGTTTGCTGATGCCGCCAGCTTTGTAGTGAAGGATGTTGTGTGTAAAATAATGCAGCTGAAGACGCAAGTCCATGGCTTGCAGAAAGTAAATTTATCCTAAATCCCAATAAGAGTCAGGTTTTACAGTTTCTGACATACAATTCAACTAAAACTGAGATTTTGATTACACAGAATGGGAACTTGATTAGAGGGACTGAACAGTCCAAACTGCTAGGCGTTCCGCTAGACAGCAGCTGGCGTTGGAAGCTGACGTACAGGAACTTGTCCAAAAATTAGTTGCTGTTTTATTTACCGTTACAACAGTATCAGAAATAAGTGATAGTACAACACGAAAATTAGTCCACTTTGCTTATTTTTATTCACTTATGACGTACGGTATTACTTTCTAAGGTAACTCTTCTGATTCAGAAAGGGTATTTTTGGCTCAGAAACGGGCGGTTCGACTAATATGCGCTATCAGTTCGCGAACCTCTTGTCGATCCCTGTTCAGTAGTCCGGAAATTCTGACACTGGCCTCCTAATACACATTTTCTTTGATGTCATCTTTTGTTAACTATATCAGCTTGTTGCCAAGAGTCAGGAGCCTTCCCTCAGTTAATACTAGGCAGAAGTCCAATCTCCATTTGGAACGCACCTCCTTGACTCTGTGCAGAAAGGCGTGCAGTATTCTGTTGCATCTGTTTTCAGTAAGCTGCCACAAGAATTAAAAAAATCTTAGCAGTAATCCACGCACTCACCATCAAGTATAAATTGAAGAGCTTCCCATGGCTCACTCCTATTCTGTCGAGGAACTCCTGGAAAAATTAAGCTAATTCCTGTGTTAGTTTTTGATTATGTTTATATATACTTGTGGCTTGTCGTCTGCGGAGGATTCATATACGTTTCATTTCATCTATCATTACTCTTCTGTTGCAATTTCGTGTAGTGACTCGTTCCGTAACTATGGAGATTTGCATCTCAACTTAGTCCTACAGAACATGACATACAAAATAAGAAATAAGAAAGAGTGGAGTCACCAGCCGTATGAGCTGTTAGCTAGAGACTTGCGGTCGCTCATTATTGTGTTGCAGGGTCGTATGATGCACTGTTGTTCGCCTGTGTTCAACAGGTGTGGTCATATAGTGTCTGAGATTATGGTACTAAACGTCAGCAAGTGTGTTACATTTAGTAGAAAACAAATCGTGGTACGGGAAGTCTTGATTATCCGTCGGCTAGGCGCTCGCGGCTATTAGCAGCAAGTTTTCATTTCCGCGATAAAACACAGATGGCAGTAATGCTTGGGCACACGTCCAAATACCCATTCGTTATTCATACTACGCGTCACCACGTAGTACAATGTTTGCGTAGTTCTTGCTGGTAACAGTATAGTCGCGATATACACTCCTGGAAATGGAAAAAAGAACACATTGACACCGGTGTGTCAGACCCACCATACTTGCTCCGGACACTGCGAGAGGGCTGTACAAGCAATGATCACACGCACGGCACAGCGGACACACCAGGAACCGCGGTGTTGGCCGTCGAATGGCGCTAGCTGCGCAGCATTTGTGCACCGCCGCCGTCAGTGTCAGCCAGTTTGCCGTGGCATACGGAGCTCCATCGCAGTCTTTAACACTGGTAGCATGCCGCGACAGCGTGGACGTGAACCGTATGTGCAGTTGACGGACTTTGAGCGAGGGCGTATAGTGGGCATGCCGGAGGCCGGGTGGACGTACCGCCGAAGTGCTCAACACGTGGGGCGTGAGGTCTCCACAGTACATCGATGTTGTCGCCAGTGGTCGGCGGAAGGTGCACGTGCCCGTCGACCTGGGACCGGACCGCAGCGACTCCTGGAAATTGAAATAAGAACACCGTGAATTCATTGTCCCAGGAAGGGGAAACTTTATTGACACATTCCTGGGGTCAGATACATCACATGATCACACTGACAGAACCACAGGCACATAGACACAGGCAACAGAGCATGCACAATGTCGGCACTAGTACAGTGTATATCCACCTTTCGCAGCAATGCAGGCTGCTATTCTCCCATGGAGACGATCGTAGAGATGCTGGATGTAGTCCTGTGGAACGGCTTGCCATGTCATTTCCACCTGGCGCCTCAGTTGGACCAGCGTTCGTGATGGACGTGCAGACCGCGTGAGACGACGCTTCATCCAGTCCCAAACATGCTCAATGGGGGACAGATCCGGAGATCTTGCTGGCCAGGGTACTTGACTTACACCTTCTAGAGCACGTGGGTGGCACGGGATACATGCGGACGTGCATTGTCCTGTTGGAACACCAAGTTCCCTTGCCGGTCTAGGAATGGTAGAACGATGGGTTCGATGACGGTTTGGATGTACCGTGCACTATTCAGTGTCCCATCGACGATCACCAGTGGTGTACGGCCAGTGTAGGAGATCGCTCCCCACACCATGATGCCGGGTGTTGGCCCTGTGTGCCTCGGTCGTATGCAGTCCTGATTGTGGCACTCACCTGCACGGCGCCAAACACGCATACGACCATCATTGGCACCAAGGCAGAAGCGACTCTCATCGCTGAAGACGACACGTCTCCATTCGTCCCTCCATTCACGCCTGTCGCGACACCACTGGAGGCGGGCTGCACGATGTTGGGGCGTGAGCGGAAGACGGCCTAACGGTGTGCGGGACCGTAGCCCAGCTTCATGGAGACGGTTGCGAATGGTCCTCGCCGATACCCCAGGAGCAACAGTGTCCCTAATTTGCTGGGAAGTGGCGGTGCGGTCCCCTACGGCACTGCGTAGGATCCTACGGTCTTGGCGTGCATCCGTGCGTCGCTGCGGTCCGGTCCCAGGTCGACGGGCACGTGCACCTTCCGCCGACCACTGGCGACAACATCGATGTACTGTGGAGACCTCACGCCCCACGTGTTGAGCAATTCGGCGGTACGTCCACCCGGCCTCCCGCATGCCCACTATACGCCCTCGCTCAAAGTCCGTCAACTGCACATACGGTTCACTTCCACGCTGTCGCGGCGTGCTACCAGTGTTAAAGACTGCGATGGAGCTCCGTATGCCACGGCAAACTGGCTGACACTGACGGCGGCGGTGCACAAATGCTGCGCAGCTAGCGCCATTCGACGGCCAACACCGCGGTTCCTGGTGTGTCCGCTGTGCCGTGCGTGTGATCATTGCTTGTACAGCCCTCTCGCAGTGTCCGGAGCAAGTATGGTGGGTCTGACACACCGGTGTCAATGTGTTCTTTTTTCCATTTCCAGGAGTGTATTTCATCCCAGCTGTTTTCAGAATTACAACGCTTGTATTCCAGTGAACATTGTCAAAAGCTTTTTCTAAATTTGCAAATGCTACAAACATAGGCCTGTCTTCAAGCTATCTTATAAGGTAAGCCGTAAGGTCAACGTTGGATCCTCCGGAACTCAAACTGATCTTCCCTGAGGTCGGCTTCTACCATTTTTTCCCATTCTTCTCTAAATAATTCGTGTCAGTATGAGATTTTCACTCTGCAGCGGAGTGTGCGCTGATATGAAACTTCCTGGCAGATTAAAACTGTGTGCCAGACCGAGGCTCGAACTCGGGACCTTTGACTTTCGCAGGCAAGTGCTCTACCATCTGAGCTACCCAAGCACTTGCCCGCAAAAGGCAAAGATCCCGAGTACGAGTCTCGGTCCGGGACACAGTTTTAATCTACCAAGAAGTTTCAATTCGTGTCAGTATTTTGCAACAATGACTTATTACACTGACAGTTTGGTAATATTCACACCTGTCTCGAGTGGCCTTTTTTGGAATTGGCATTATTACATTCGTCCTAAAATTTGAAAGTACTTTGCCTCATATTTTAGTCACTAGATGGAATAGTTTTGCAGTAGCAAGTTCTCCCAAGGATAGCAGTGGTTATGAAGGGAAGTCGTCTGCTCCATGGGCTCTGTCAAATTCTTCTAACAATATCCAATTTCCCATGTCAGCTTTCTCTTTTGTTATTGATTATTAGACCTTCTCCTGGGTTACCCCTATTTTATTTTTTACTTATAACCCTGTGCTCAGCTGATCTGTCTGTCAGTCCATTTCACTACTCCCACGATATCTGACTTCAGGCTATCCGTTTCCCTGTTTAACTTCTCTAACTCAGGGGACTAACATTCCACACAACGATCCGTAGAATGTCAGTTTTGTTCTTCCTAATGCCAACATCCTCCCGAGTATTCCGCGCCCGGAAATCAGCACTGTAAACAATTTTTACCTCCGCATTATTTTATCCAAAGGGATATCATCATCATCATTAAATCATAAGCCGGCCAGTGTGGCCGAGAGGTTCTAGGCGCTACAGTCTGGAACCGAGCGACCGCTACGGTCGCAGGTTCCAATCCTGCCTCGGGTATGGATGTGTGTGATGTCCTTAGGTTAGTTAGGTTTAAGTAGTTCTACGTTCTAGAGGACTGATGACCTCAGTTGAGTCCCATAGTGCTCAGAGCCATTTGAACCATTTTGAACCGTCGCAGGTTCGAATCCTGCTTCGGGCATGGATGTGTGTGATGTCCTTAAGTTAGTTAGGTTTAAGTAGTTCTAAGTTCTAGGGGACTGATTACCTTAGAAGTTAAGCCCCATAGTGCTCAGAGCCATTTGAACCATTAAATCATACAGTAGTGCTCCATGCCCTTGAGGGAAATAGGCTTTGGTTTTCCATTCCTTTCACCTGTTCGAAGTTGGCTAACTTTACAAAGCCAGATCAGATAACTGTCCAGACTGTTGCCTGAGCAACTATTGAAAAGACTGGTGCGTCTCTTCAGAAACTAGAGTTTTGTCTGGCTTCTTCACAGATACCCCTCCGACGTGATTGCATCTACGATAGGGCTGTGTGTATCATTGAGACCTCCATAAGATCCACGGTTCATGTGGAAATTTTATTCAGGTGTTATTCTTCAGAATTTTAGTTTCTCTATTACATTTTTTGTGGTATCATGTATCTTGCTATGGTTCTTTCCTCTTATGAACCACAGCTCCCTGTTACAACTTTTAACCTCACAAAGCACAGCCTTTACAAACAATGTTTTTGTTATGTTCAAAGACGTAACTTGCAAACACAGTTCATAAAAACAATTACCGTACTTCTGTGTGGATTCCTCAACATACAGATGCAACAAGAACATGCTTATGAGTACAAGTACTACAAAAATAATTACGACTGCCGGCCGGTGTGGCCGTGCGGTTAAAGGCGCTTCAGTCTGGAACCGCGTGACCGCTACGGTCGCAGGTTCGAATCCTGCCTTGGGCATGGATGTGTGTGATGTCCTTAGGTTAGTTAGGTTTAATTAGTTCTAAGTTCTAGGCGACTGATGACCTCAGAAGTTAAGTCCCATAGCGCTCAGAGCCATTTGAACCATTTTTTTTTACTACGACTAACTATGTAGTAATATAAATAGTCCTACAGAACATAACACTCTAAAAACTAAGACCTTTCTACTGATGACGGCGCAAATGTCTATCAAGCGTGGGCATAAAAACGAATAGGTATCTGCAGAACAGGTGGACCATAATTTAATCTACAAAACTGACAGCTGTTCAAAAAAAAAAAAAAAATTGTTCAAATGGCTCTGAGCACTATGGGACTTAACATCTATGATCATCAGTATCCTAGAACTTAGAACTACTTAAACCTAACTAACCTAAGGACATCACACAACACCCAGTCATCACGGGGCAGATAAAATCCCTGACCCCGCCGGGAATCGAACCCGGGAACCCGAGCGCGGGTAGCGAGAACGGTACCGCACGACCACGAGCTGCGGACAACAGCTGGTAGGTTCAAAATTAACTGATGAGATGAAACTTCCTGGCAGATGAAAACTGTGTGCCCGACCGAGACTCAAACTCGGGACCTTTGCCTTTCGCGGGCAAGTGCTCTACCAACTGAGCTACCGAAGCACGACTCACGCCCGGCCCTCACAGCTTTACTTCTGCCAGTAGGCTGTGAGGGCCGGGCGTGAGTCGTGCTTCGGTAGCTCAGTTGGTAGAGCACTTGCCCGCGAAAGGCAAAGGTCCCAAGTTCGAATCTCGGTCGGGCACACAGTTTTAATATGCCAGGAAGTTTAATATCAGCGCACACTCCGCTGCAGAGTGAAAATCTCATTCTGGGAACTGATGAGATGATTGGAATAGTGTGCATGGTTATTGTACAACACATTTTGCAGGCAACAATCAAAGCACTGACGTCGATAAAAGTCAAAATTAGATTATTATATAAACATGGATATGCGAGTAAATATAATATGCTAGACCTGAATTCCAGCGGACTGCCTGCCAAAGCGCAGTATGTAAGAGTGCGCTGAATAAATTTGTACATTTATGAATAGTGCTTCGCTAAAGCAGGACTTTAATATGTCATAACTAGTGTCGTTTACATCCGTTTCTCAAACTTATGTCCGTCCTGAAGCACCAAACCCAAGAGCATTTTACAGACAGCCTAGTTACGTGACGTCGAGCAGTAATTAGTGTCCTCCCACTCAGAGCTTTCTGTTGGAAGCTTTTTATCCTGTACTCAGTCAAATAAAATGTTCTCTGGATGAAGGGCGCTTTGCATCATCCAACGTGCGGCTCATACCCCTGTTTTCCGCTGTTAATATAGAAAATTTTGGACTAGCTAACTCCACAGAGTTTCAGCGTAACAACTCCACAGAAGCTCGTCAACGACATTTAATTTCTAGAGATAAATTTCCGTTCCGCTCGGCGAGCAGTATGCGACGCGAGAGGACTCTGGCGGAAGCCTGGAGAGTGACACGGTCTGACTGGTTAAAAGCGTTTTCCGGCTGTTTGCGTTGCGCGGGCATCGCTCCACTTCCGGCTCCAACTTCGACGTCCGGCCCGGAACACGGCGTTTAAACTGAGAGCAGAGTTCACTTCAGAGCACGCTGCCGCATGAAACTTGCGTGCTGACAACAGTAACTAGAACGGCGTAATGCACACATGTGACATAATTCAGTGGATGAAAGATACAAGATACAGTCTAGGTCAAGGAAATGATGATTTCTTCAGCAATAAAGGTTTTGGTGTTGATCACCCGCTTAGAATATAAGTAAAAGCTATACAAAGCATTGTTATTTCATCCTGTGATGCACACTATCTACATCTACATCCTCACTCCGCAAGCCACCTGACGGTGTGTGACGGAGTACCTCTATCGGTTCTCCCTCCTATTCCAGTCTCGTATTATTCGTGGAAAGAAAGATTGTCGGTATGCCTCTGTGTGGGCTCTAATCTCTCTGATTTTATCCTCATTGTCCCTTCGCGAGATATACGTAGGAGGGAGCAATATAATGCTTGACTCCTCGGTGAACGTATGTTCTCGAAACTTCAACAAAAACCCGTACCGAGCGTCTCTCTCGCAGAGTCTTCCACCGGAGTTTATCTATCATCTCCGTAACGTTTTCGCGATTACTAAACGATCCTGTGACGAAGCGCGCTGCTCTCCGTTGGATCTTCTCTATCTCTTCTATCAACCCTGTCTGATACGGATCCCACACCGGTGACCAGTATTCAAGCAGTGGGCGAACAAGTGTACTGTAACCTACTTCCTTTGTTTTCGGATTGCATTTCCTTAGGATTCTTCCAATGAATCTGTCTGGCATCTACTTTACCGACAATTAATTTTATATGGTCATTCCGTTTTAAATCACTTCTAATGCCTACTCCCAGATCATTTACGGAATTAACTGCTTCCAGTTGCTGACCTGGTATATTGTAGCTAAATGATAAAGGATCTTTCTTTCCATGTATTCGCAGCACATTACGCTTGTCTCCATTGAGATTCAAATGCCATTCCCTGCACGATGCGTCAATTCGTTGCAGATCCTCCTGCATTTCAGTACAATTTTCCATTGTTACAACCTCTCGATATACTACAGCATTATCCGCAAAAAGCCTCAGTGAACTTCCGAGGTTATCAACAAGGTCATTTATATACATTGTGAATAGCAACGGTCCTACGACACCCCTGCCGAACACCTGAAATCACTCTTACTTCGGAAGACTTCTCTCCATTGAGAATGAGATGCTGCTTTCTGTTATGTAGGAACTCTTCAATCCAATCGCACAATTGGTCTGACAGTCCATATGCTCTTACTTTGTTCATTAAACGACTGTGGGGAACAGTATCAAACGCCTTGCGGAAGTCAAGAAACACGGCATCTACCTGGGAACCCGTGTCTATGGCCCTCTGAGTCTCGTGGACGAATAGCGGAGCTGGGTTTCACACGATCGTCTTTTTCGAAACCCATGCTGATTCCTACAGAGTAGATTTCTAGTCTCCAGAAAAGACATTATACTCTAACATAATAAGTGTTCCAAAATTCTACAACTGATCGACGTTAGAGATATAGGTCTATAGTTCTGCACATCTGTTCGACGTCCCTTCTTGAAAACGGGGATGACCTGTGGACTTTTCCAATCTTTTGGAACGGTATGCTCTTCTAGAGACGTACGGTACACTGCTGCAAAAAGGGGGGAGGGGGGGGGGGGGGGGCAAGTTCCTTCGTGTACTCCGTGTAAAATCGAACTGGTATCCCATCAGGTCCAGCAGCCTTTCCTCTTTTGAGCGATTTTGTTTTTCTATCCCTCTGTCATCTATTTCGATACCTACCATTTTGCCATCTGTGCGACAATCTAGAGAAGGAACTACAGTGCAGTCCTATCTGCTCAAAAGGAAGCCGACACCCCTATGTAGGGTGGCATCGACCAATAGGTGACACGAGAGATGGACCTGCCGGTACAAAAGGAAGGGGGACGCATGGTGTTGTCAATAGAGGCGTATTAACAGCAGAATGGGTCGGTCAAGAGAGCTCGGTGACATGGAATGTGGACTATTCAGTGGATGTCAGCTAGCACAATTACTGCATGCTCGTAGTTAAAAAGAATCGGGTACAACGGTCAAGCAGCTCCTCATAAGATACACATTTTTGTGGTCATTGTTGCGCAAAACTTGAGATGCTGTAATGACCGATGGCACTGGACAGAGGATGACTGGAAGGGAGTGATCAGGAGTAAGTAATGTCTCCATACCCTGTGTCAATCCGATGGAAGGATTTGAGTTTGGTGATGCCATCGTGTGTAGCGCCAACAGTGACGTTCAGAGGAGGTGGTGTTATGAGGGCGTCTTTCGTGGACATGGAGTAGCCCTCTCATTGTGCTTCAGAAGAAAGGATACGACACTTTTTTCAGCACTGCATAGTGGTTAAAGTAGATGAACAGTCTGGAAAGATGACTGTATCAGTACGACAATGCGCCCTCTCATAATGCACTATCTGAGAGGCAATGTTTCGTAGACAAAACATTCCTGAAATGGACTGGCCTGGCCAAGGTCTAGATCTGAACCCAATGGAACAGTTTTGGGATGAGTCACAATGTTGACTTCCCTCCAGACCCTAGTATTCAACTGTGCAGTCCTAAACCATCGGCTGCCACCAAACGTCATCAAGTTGGCACTGACCCGAGCGCCAGTGGAAGTACGTCACACCACCAGGAAGACAGAGTTCAGCGCCCCCTGTCAACGCTGACTTAACCAGACGCCTATCGCTGGTCGGCCCCAGTTCGGTCACAGACTTCGGTAGCATCGGTGCTGAATAACACGAAGATTTTGCGAATAGTAACAGATTGTCAAAGTGCTTGTATGTAGGAGGCGCAGGATGCACATTCAGCTGACTCATAACAAGAAGTTACGTTCCTTTTCTTTATAGAAATAAAGTGTTCTGCTAATTTGAAAAGTGTTATGTACAGATCATTTTGGATTCCTACCGCTAGCGATTGCAACTTCTCTCCTTCCTTGTTTGTGTCGGTGCTGACACCCCAAAGTAGCCGGCACTTGAACATCACTACCTTCTATTGTTCGGCTCCTACAGCGACATTCAGACACCTCACTGAAAGTGTCCTCAGCACAGTTCATACACACATCAAAAAAAGTTTTGCATCACCCCAATTCCCAGAACTCCTAAAGATAGACGTTGACTATGGATGTTGTATCACAGACACAGTCCCTTTGTCTGTTCAGATATGTCACTAAACCCGCAAAAAGATGTAAACAACCATGCATGAGCAGCACCTATTAGACGAAGGGAGTCCGACAGTCGATCAGTTGCAATCATTTCACCAGGAAGGAGGTATGGATCATGTTGTCTGTAATTCAACCACGCCTAGACGGTAAATACCGCAGTTCGATCGCATCCGCATTGTTACTCTGTGCCAGGAAGGGCTCTCAACAAGGGAAGTGTCCAGGCATCTCGGAGTGAACCAAAGCGATGTTGTTCGGCCATGGAGGAGATACAGGGAGACAGGAACTATCGATGACATGCCTCGCTCAGGCCGCCAAAGGGCTACTACTGTCGTGGATGACCGCTACCGACGGATTTTGGCTCGGAGGAACACTGACAGCAACGCCAAACTGTCTGCAATAGGCTGCATGATGCATGATGCACAACTTCACTCCCGACATCCATGTCGAGGTCCATCTTTGCAACCACGAGGCCATGCAGCGCGTTACAGATGGGAGCAACAACATGCCGAATGGACCATTCAGGATTGGCATAACGTTCTCTTCACCGATGAATGTCGCATATGCCTTCAACCAGACAACCATCGGAGACGTGTTTGGAGGCAACCCAGTCCGGTTGAACGCGTTAGACACACTGTCCAGCGAGTGCACTAAGGTGGAGGTTGCCTGATGTTTTGGGGTGGCATTATGTGGGGCGACGTAAGCCGCTGGTGATCATGGAGGGCGCCGCAATGACTGTACGATACGAGAATGCTATCCTCCGACCGACAGTGCAACCATATCGGCAGCCTATTGGCGAGTCATTCGTCTTCATGGACGACAATTCGCGCCCCCATCGTGCACATCTTGTGAATGACTTCCTTCAGGATAACGACATCGCTCGATTAGAGTGGCCAGCATGTTCTGCAGACATGAACCCTGTCAATCATGCCTGGGATAGATTGAAAATGGCTGTTTAGGGACGATGTGACCCACCAACCACTCTGAGGGATCTACGCCAAATCGCAGTTGAGGAGTGGGACAATCTGGACCAACAGTACCTTGATGATCTTGTGGATAGTATGTGACGACGAATATAGGCATGCATCAATGCAAGAGGACGTGGTACCGGTGTGTACAGCAATCTGGACCACCACCTCTGAAGATCACGATGTACAGTGGTACAATTTGTGGTTTTCATGAGCAATAAAAAGGTTAGAAATGTCGTTTATGTTGATCTCTATTCCAGTTTTCCGTACACGTTCCGTAACTCTCGGAACCGAGGTGATGCAAAACTTTTTTTACGTGTGTAAATGCGAAGGGTGGATCCAACCGATATTAATGTCCGGATACTTCTGATCACATAGTTCAAAATTTATTTTATTAGGTAATTAATTTATAAATTTAGAAACTTTGTCTCCCGATTTTCAATGCGTCCCCGAGAGGAGAGAGACGCAAACTACATATCATCATTATTTCCTTGCAGGTGTAATTGTGAGCAGGTTAATTTACGCAACGATTTCAAACTGTAATTGTTGCTGGTCAACAAGATGACGGTGATCGTTAGAATCTTCTTCGTTTGGATAAGGCAGTCACGGGCACAGAGATACTTTCCTGGAAGGTAGTTGACGGTTAGGACCAGCCACGTAATGGCAATCTAACAAATCTGGGAAGTTCCCTCAGAACTGGCTTGTAAGGCGGGCAGAGCTTTCTATAGGAATGAGAGTGACAATTGCAAATTGTGCCTGCCCTGACAGTGTGCTCTATTGTTGCTGTCCGCAGCTCGTGGTTCAAATCGTTCTGAGCACTATGGGACTTAAACTCCTGAGGTCATCAGTCCCCTAGAACTTAGAACTACTTAAACCTAACTAAGGACATCACACACATCCATGCCCGAGGCAGGATTCGAACCTGCGACCGTAGCAGTCGCGCGGTTCCAGACTGTAGCGTCTAGAACTACTCCGGCCGGCCAGCTCGTGGTCTCGCAGTCGCGTTCTCGCTTCCCGAGCACGGGGTCTCGGGTTCGATTCCCGGCGGGGTCAGGGATTTTCACCTGCCTCGAGATGACTGGGAGTTTGTGTTGTCCTCATTATTTCATCATCATTCATGAATGTGGAGAGATTGGACCGAGCAAAGGTTGGGAATTTGTACAGGTTCTGATAACCGCGCAGTTGAGCGGCCCACAAACCAAACATCATCATCATCATCATCATCATCATCATCATCATCTAATGTTGCTGGTACACAGGGCGCAGCAGGGTCGCTCACTTGTCGGTGGCCTTGAGTCCGTGTAGTCAGGGTCCATCGCAGAGAAGCTCGTGGTGGGCGCCATGTTGGCGGAATTCTGCCTGTAAGGCGTCATGCATAGAAGTGAGAGCCCTTGACATTTACTATTCGCGCGACGTAAGAGATCTACGTGATTTACGTGATCGGAAGACAACCACCGGCCGCCGCCAGCTTAACGTGGCGAGATGCTGTGGCTTGCAGGCTAGCTAACACGTCGTCATGCTCTCCTGCCACTCCTAGTGCTTTTCTCTCCGTCACTAGTCTCAACCGTAAAATTCCAGTGCACACTTTCATCCCGATTTCATTGGTTAATATTTGTTTCCCTCTTTGCCTGTAAATCTGAATTACAGAATATATAGTTTAAAACAAAAGAAACGACGCATCACGAAGGAATTATCCGATCTACATCTACATCTACATGATTACTCTGCTATTCACAGTAAAGGCCTGGGTTCAATGAACCACCTTCAAACTGTCTCTCTACCGTTCCACTCTCGAACGGCACGCGGGAAAAACGAGCACTTAAATGTTCCTGTGCGAGCCCTGGTTTCTCTTATTTTATCGAGATGATCATTTCTCCCTATTTAGGTGGGTGCCAACAGAATGTTTTCGCAATCGGAGGAGAAAACTGGTGATTGAAATTTCATGAGAAGATCCCGTCGCAACGAAAAATGCCTTTGTTTTAATGATAGCCACTCCAATTCACGTATCATGTCTGTGACACTATCTCCCCTATTTCGCGATAATACCAAACGAGCTGCCCTTCTCTGAACTTTTTCGATGTCGTCCGTCAGTCCCACCTGATGTGGATCGCACACTGCATAGATATACTCCAGAATAGGGCGGACAAGCGTAGTGTAAGCAGTCTCTAAGTTTTCTGCCAATGAATAGCAGTCTTTGGTTTGCTCCACTCACAATATTATCTATGTGATCGTTCCAATTTAGATTATTTGTAATTGTAATCCCTAAGTATTGAATTTACAGCCTTCAGATTTGTGTGACGTACCGCGTAATCGAAATTTAGCTGATTTCTTTTAGTACTCATGTGAATAACTTCACACTTTTTCTTATTCAGGGTCACTTATCGCGCAATACAGATATCTTATCTAAATCATTTTGCAAGTCTCTTTGCTCATCTGATGACTTTACAAGACGGTAAATAACAGCATCATCTGCAGACAATCTAAGACGGCTACTCAGATTGTCTCCTATGTCGTTAATATAGATCAGGAACAACAGAGGGCCTATAACACTTCCTTGGGGAACGCCGGATATTACTTTTGTTTTACACGGTGACTTTCCGTCTATTACTACGAACTGTGACCTTTCTCACAGGAAATCATGAATCCAGTCGCACAACTGAGGCGATACTCCATAGGCAAGCAGTTTCATTACAAGACGCTTGTGAGGAACGGTGTCGAAAGCCTTCCGAAAATCTAAAAATATGGAATCAATTTGACATCCCCTGTCGATAGCACTTACTACTTCATGAGAATAAAGAGCTAATTGTGTTTCACAAGAACGATACTTTCTGAAACCGTGCTGACTATGTGTCAATAAATCGTTTTCTTCGAGATGCTTCATAATCTTCGAATACAGTATATGTTCCAAAACCCTACTGCAAATCGACGTTAGTGAGATAGGCCTGTAATTCAGCGGATTACTCCTACTTCCCTTTTTGAGTACTGGTGTGACTTGAGCAATTTTCCAGTCTTTAGGTACGGATCTTTCTGTGGACGAGTGGTTGTATATAACTGCTAAATTTGGAGCTATTTTATCAGCATACTCTGAGAGGAACCTGACTGTTAAACAATCTGGACTGGAGGCCTAGTCATTATTAAGTGATTTAAGCTGCTTCGTTACACCGAGGATTCAACTTCTATCTTTATCATCTTGGCAGTTGTTCTTGATTGGAATTCAGGAATATTTACTCCGTCTTATTTGGTGAGGGAGTTTCGGAAAACCGTGTTTAGTAACTCTGCTTTAGTGGCACTGTCATCAGTGACTTGACCATTGTTATCGTGTTATCGCGCAGTGAACGTATTGATTGCGTATTGATACTGGTGTGCTTTATGTGTGACCACAATCTCTTTGGGTTTTCTGCCAGATTTCGAGACAGAATTTCGTTTTGGAAATTATTAAAAGCATCCCGCATTGAAGTACGCGCGATATTTCAAACTTCTGTAAGACTTTGCCAATCTTGGGGATTTTGCGTTCTTTTAAATTTGGCATTGTTTTTTTCGTTGCTTCTGCAACAACGATCTGACCCGATTTGTGTGCCATGGGGGATCAGTACCATCACTTATTATGTGGTGTATATCTTTTAATTGCTGTCGATACTATCTCTTTAAAACATCTCACAACTTTTCTACACTTACATGTTCAGATCGGAAGGAGTGAAGACTGTCTCTTGAAAAGGCGTTAAGAGCATTTGTATCAGCTTTTTTAAATAGATATACTTTGCTTTTCTTTTTGATGGTTGTAGGTGTTACGATATTCAGCCTAGTAGCAACTGCCTTGTGGTCGCTAATCCCTGTATTCGTCACAATACTCATTGTTTGTCCAGAATTGCTAAAAGGTCAAGTATGCTTTCGCAACCATTTACGCTTCGAGTGGGCTCATGAACTAATTGTTGAAAATAATTTTCTGAGAAAGCATTCAGTACAATTTCGGATGACGTTTTATGCCTGCCGCCGGCTTTAAACGGGACAGAGACTAGCAGATGTGATGTACATGTGCAGACAAACAATCGATTAGAATTTTAGAAAAATTCGATGGCTCGTACGAGAGAAACAGCTTCACAAATTAAGCAAGTCACTGACGCGTTAGTCCACATCTGGCCCTTACACAAACAGTTAATCAACTTGGTACTGATTGGCAGAGTTGTTGGATGTTCTCCTAAGAGACATCGAGCCACATTCTGTACAAATGGCGCGTTAGTTCCCGAGCAGGTTGGAGGGCCCTGCCCATAACGCTCATTTGGGGAGAGATCTGGCGACCTCGCTGGCGAAGATCGGGTTTGGCAAGCACGAAAACAGGCTGTAGAAACTCGCCGTGTGCGGGCGGTCATTATCTTGCTGAAATGTAAGCCCAAGTTGGTTTCCCATGAAGGGCAACAAAATGGGATGTAGAATATTGTCACGTATTGCAGCGCGGTAAGGGGACCGCGCATGACAATAAAAGGGGTCCTGCCATGGACCATCATTCCTGCTTGTCGGTCCGTATGGCGGCAGAGAGTCAGGTATGTATCCCTCCGTTGTCTGGGGCTTCTCCAGATACGCCTTCGGTCCATGGGCTCATTGATGGAGTAGAACTGTCTTCAGTGACGAGACGCACTTAGAACTGAGCCCCATTTACCAGTGAAGATGTTTCATCCAATTTTTCTGAAATTTTAAGCATTTCTTTGTACCTCACATGCACCGATTTCCGTCTCTGTGTTTCAGTTCATGAATCAAATCTGCGTTCCTCTTATCCCCTTACTGTTGTGTCTGGGCTGTGGTCCATCTTGTTCACCTAAACCGCCACGATAAGCATTGAATAATCGATCAAATTAACTGCTTGATTTGCGCCTGTTAATGAGATGGAGTCAGATGCAATCAAGTCCGCCCAGTACGGTATCATCTCCTTTTCGTTCCTCTTGCTAGAGGAAGTAGAGGGCAGGCGGGGTGTACCACATAACTCCGCCATTGCCCCACCCATTACGACCTCATTTTCAACCCAGAGAGACGGGGCTCGGCTCTCAGTGGTAAGACGTCCACTTCACAGGCAGAGAGATTGAAAATGTTCATAGGTATTTTATAAACTTAGCAGGTCGTTGAAGTACATGGATTAAATTTTAAAAAAGCAACCACTCTCTTGAGGGTTTCTCAAGAGACAAAATCTAATTAGTTTAAAGATTAGGAGGAGAGCCGTAGGTGATGAGGGTCACAGTGGCAGATTGTTTCGGAAGAGCGTAGGGAGGAAAAGGTGTTGGAAGGGAAGTGAGAAGAGTGGGGAGGAGCCGTGAGATGGAGACGAAATGAAGCATACTGTTCAGACTTGAAAACTAAATTGGACACAAAACATAGAAAGTTTACTTGCTCTGACTGAGAATACGTGATTATTTCAGCACTCTGCATGTATTTGAAATGGGAACGCTGAAAGGATGACACATTTACATTTGCATAGACATCAGTAAATTCCATCAGCATTGTTGGGGGTTTGTGTGTGTGTGTGTGTGTGTGTGTGTGTTTGTGTGTGTGTGTGTGTGTGTGTGTGGGTTTGTGGAGAGGTGGTGGAGAGTGGGTCATGTGAGTCTTATTTTATCAGAGGGATTTAATTGCATCTTCAGGGTTTCTGTTTTTCCTGTTTTGCTTACCTCCAGCTTAGAAAGTGGAGAGGTTGGACATTGCGTTAAAATTTGAACGGAGATGGAATTTTCCGAATTTTTTACGAGCTTTTGAAGCAAAACTATCGGTTCTGTAGAGTCCATACAATAGTAGAAGCAGCTATTGCAACTGTAAGCAACTTTTAATCCTATTTTACTTGCTGTCACAGACACAGACAGTTTGTTTCGGTACGTAAACGTAAGAATTTCACGTCGGACAAGGAATGGAAAGATATTTCTCTAGACGTCATCATATAGCCCTCCTGAAAATCTAAAGTTCAATGTTCCTGAGAAGGCGCCTATCCCAGGAAATACTAACCTCATCTGAAATGTGTAAATCGCGGATGATGGTCTTCCACAATCAACGTCGGCCCAATTGCCTGTGAACTGAATTCTGTGTCTCCAAGGCGTAAATAAAGTTCCGGGTTGTCAGTAGTACGGCGCGGAGGCGTGTAGCTGAGAACACATTTTAGTTGCCGTATGGAGAATTTTGAGGAAGCCACGACAAGTGAAAACAGATAACAGACGCGTTTGAGCTCAGTGTTCGTAGATGCTCTTCTAGCACACTCAAGGGAAATCACTTCTAAAAGTGTATCAGAATCTTGTTGAAACCTGGTAGTCAAAGGAAGGCAGTATTCGGTAACGATTGTGGACGGGGCCGTAATCAGTTACTATTGGTTGCCTTTTACGGTTACACACAATTTATTTTAAACCAGTAATTCCAGACGCAACAATAAATAAAAATATCACACGTTATTAATGAATGAATAAACAGCTGTGTAAATAATAGTTTTCTGTGAGTTACAATTTAGCAAATCACCATTAAATACAGATACAGCAGATAATGTTTAAAAGCAAGCCACTGTGATCTGGGCAGAAGGCCTTACACGCCGGGAATAGCAATAAATTCAGAATTGTTTAAACTCACTGCAACTTACAAATTACAGGTATTGAAATATTAAAGGAAAGTCGCCACAAACACACCAGAAGGCATCACTGCGTAAATACAAATACCAAATTAGAATTTTAAGGCAAGTGACCACAATCAGGGCTGAAGGCCTTACACGCCATGAACGGCAACAATATAAAAAAATTTAGAAACCTGCTGGAAAACAGCAAATACAATAGCAAAGGTTAATTAAAAAAACAGGCAACTGATCGTCAAACGGGTGAAATAACATGGTGGAAAACTTTGTAACACAACCCTTAACATGCACTGCACACTACACTGCTAGATTTATTCCAGAAGGCGACCACAACTATTAACTAGTCATATATAACCTTCAATGTAGGCATTACAAGGTATTCTAATAAATAATACAATAATAAAACACAAGGTTCAGTACATAAGTTCCTTAAAGCGTACTGAGGCAGATTATACCTGCAGAAGGCGTGGGCTGAAGGAGAGTTACACTGAACTACTCCTTTTAGAACACACATGTCTTACAAGGTGCCGCAGACGGTGTTCCAGGAATCTACCTCTGAGAAGGTCCGGCAACAAACACTTTCGCGAGCCGATAGATAGGCAGCCAAGAGTTGCATTCACTTCACAAGATGGTATCTCAGACTACTGGCAGTCTAACGAATGACTAATGATAATCTTGCTAAAGCTACCTGTCGTCCGATAAACCAAATATAAGGATGGAACAATACGCCAAAGCCGGAACCAGCGGTCTGCACTACGTCCCCAGAATACTGTGTTTAGAGTGCCCAGAACGAGAAAGGAACCACTACCATCAGAGTAATAGAATCAGCAACCGGCCTAGAATCAAGGAAGCTGTCAAAACTACACGCCTTATCGGACAGTAGCGGCAAGACGAGGGAACGTAAACTGCCGTTACATATACTAACCTCCCACGGCAAGTAACTGGGGCGTTAGCGGCCACCAGGCAAGAAAAATTACCACTGGTTGAACTTAACAAATTGTGAAAAGTTGAACGAAGTAAATAATTATAAGAAGTCGAGGAAAGCTAATCAGATCCGCCTTCCCCAAGCACTCCACTCGCTGCTCTTCGCCTCGGCTACACTACGAGCAACAACACGAACCCAAGTCACTGAAGAATCGCGATATATCACAATGGTGGAGGTTTCTGTACTTGGATTGAAATGGACTCATCTTAAGTCTTGCTGGATCCGGTTTATGACGAGTTCTTACACCCTCGTGCCCATAGCCCTTCCATCCGGCAGCCCATCTGCGCCGCCAGCGGTCCCGATGCGTTCTGGCACTGCGCGGACCTGGCTCCTCCTGAGTCCCCAACCGAACCGGCCCATTCACACGACCCGGAAAAACAACCACGTCGCCCCAAGGATAGAGCAACAGTTACTACATACCGATAACCACCGCTGCTGCCACTAGCGGACAGGACACGCTTGCGAAATCGAGTGGCACCAATCAACACGAGAAGAAGACAAACAGTCGCAACCATGCTAACTAAACGATACTGTCTGGCCTCCAACAGAGGGCGGAAACCTACAAACAGCACCAACGCCAACCTCACCACGGCTCACTTGTATTGAATTAAATCTCTGCATTCCAGTTTCCAGGGGGAGGGGCGCAGGTGCACCCCCCTGCACCCCTACTCCGTTGCAGGTGTCTTTGTCAGAGGCACACTCAGGTGCCCTGCCGCCATATTAGCCAACTTTTTTGGGGAGGGGGAATTAACTGTTTTAGCAGTTTTAAATGAAAAACTGTAATGCTGGAGTAGACAAAATTCCCTCAGAATTATTGACACGATAGGAAAAGCAGATTAATAAAACTATTCCACCTACTGTGAAAGATTCATCAGACAGCCAAAATACCCTCAGACTACAAGAATATATTCATAATTCGAATTCCAAAGAGATGCAAGTGTTGACAGATGTGAATACTAGAGAACCACAACTTTCACAAGTCACTGTTCCAAACTACTGTTACGAATTACACTGCCTGACAAGAAAATGAATCACCTACTACGACAGCAGGAAACGAAATGAAACTTCACGTATTGAGCGGATATGTTATATTATTTTAGTAGTCACAATATCGAGTCCAGTTTAACAAGAACTTGGCAGCATTAGCACATTTAACAGTATGGCACAGCACCCCATCTGGCCTGGATGCATGTGCCGATTCGTTTAGGAAGGGCGTCAGAAAGCTGTCGTATCTCCTCCTGAGGGAAAATGGTCCCCAACTGAGGTAACTGGTCGTTGATATCCAACTGTTGTGGCTGCTCCCCGACATCCAGGAAACTGCACGGGGACGGAGTTGGCGTCCAAGCTGGTCCCATGCGTGTTCTGCCGGGAAAAGATTACAGAGACATGTGTCATGTGTGGACGACAACGTCCTGTTGACAAAGACCACCACGATACTGTCACATGACAGGTAACACAAGACGCAAGATGTCCGTGATAATGTTCTGTCAGACCTCCCTCACTCACTATCACCCTGTCCTGATGTCTTACACCATGATCCAGCAGTAACATCGCTGTGACTCTCTAAATTTTTTGAAGAATGGAACGTCTCCCCATGTCGCCGCCGTGCTCGCCAACAATTGTCATCCAGCGTAGTGCAGAACCACAAATCATCGCAGAAGACAACGCGACGCCATTCATCAGCAGTTCACTCTTCCCGGTCACGCACCCCTCCAAACACAGCCCTTTCTTTGTAGTGTGAACAGCAGCCTAGTCCGGCTGCTGCTAGTCTCCGAGTAATGGCGCGGGATAGCAGGTAGGTAGTCCATTGTGCATTCCGACGGACTTGGGCAATTCCAGCATACCAATGTGAAACCCCATACGTCCAGAATTGCTACAGAGTGGTTCCAGGAACACTCTTCTGAGTTTAAACACTTCCACTGGCATTATTGAGCATATCTGGGATGCCTTGCAATGTTCTGTTCAGAAGAGATCTCCACCCTTTCGTATTCTTATGAATTCACGGACATTTCCCTCCAGCACTGCTTCAGACATTAGTCGAGTTCATGCCACGCCGTATTGAAGCAGTTCTGCGTGCTTGCGGGGAACCTACACGGTGTTAGGCAGGTGTACCTGTTTCTTTGGTTCTTCAGTGTATATTATCCTACCAGGTCTGGTAACAACACAAAACACGAACAATGCTAATGCACACTGCTAGTAGCTCTACCTGTAACAGAGACTCAGAGACTTGTTACTCTAATCATTTACATAACCACTGAAATTGTATATGCAAACGAAGTTACGTTGACATCCTACCATGTCTTCCGAGTGCTTCACATTTTTGTCAGGCAATCGTTAAGTTTTGTAGAAGCTGAATTCTCGGAAGTTCACTTTGGGTTCCAGGAAAATGCAGGAAGGCGCGAGGCCATACTGATCTTCTACGACGTATCTTTGGAAACATATTGAAGAAAGCAAAATCTACGTTTATACACTGTTCGAAAGAATTATGGGAACACGTGGATCAACGTCCGGTATGTTAAATTTATTTTGACACAGGCGGTACTTGTGGCCTTATTGCATGGCTTGAGATCTTCCCTTTCACTGTAGGCAACAATTAAAAATATCCATTATGCATGGGCTGTGTTATGCATTACAGCGTCGTATGACCCTCTCACAATCAGAAGGAAGTGATTACCGGTGTCCCAGTGTTTTCTAGGGAACGCAGATGGTGTTTATCATTTTTGGACATTGTATTCAAACAAGCACATGCAATGCTACATCTTCATGCAGTGAAAGCAGCAAGGGCGTTCTGTTTCATCCAAAAAGGATGGACTTTCGGTCGTGTTGCTGTAGATCCCAATGCCTCTCCATATGTCATCCATAGGTTGTGGACACACTACAGGGAGACAGGTCAGTACACAAGGCGAGTTGGACAAGCCCGCCGATGCATTACACCCCCACATGAAGGCCGATATCTGTCGGTTCCCATGTCAACTGGCAACTTCGTCCCTGTCGAAATGTGTATTCACAGACAAGACGCATGTGAGTCCTTGTTCGTGTGAGGAGGCCCATGATGAGCAGCATCTGGCAAGTTTTGTCCAAGAAATCGACAGATATTCAAGGTTCTCTGATATTGTGGAGGTCTTCAGTGTTGACAGCCATATGGATCTTGTCGTTGTCCATCGTCGCCCCACCATCAGGTAGAACATCGAACAGATCCTGTTGGATCTGGACCATGTCATGGCTCCTGTATATGGTGGTGCCCCTGAATTCCTTCCAATGCCAGGGCATATGCGGCGGGTGTCAGCAGGGATGTCTTGCGAAGCCTGAACATTGAAGTAATGGAATAGCCAGCAGTGAGTCCCAACGTAAACGTCATCATGTTTATGTGGGACATGCTTGACAGACTCTGATACCGCTGGCACCTTCTCTTGCCGATAAGTCGAGCAGCGGAAAAACATGTAATAGTAGGGCATTATTCTTCCTCCTGAGTGAAAAAAGTGCTAGAGGACTCTAGGCGCATACTGCATATACCGCTGTAAGAGATTATGGTCCAAAAATTTTATCGCAGTTTTATTGGGGGAAGCCTTACGATTAATAAAAGGCAGGCTATGAATAAGTCAGAAAAGAATATTTTATTAAGGTACATTCACACGATGCCTCGTTTCTAGTACGCATGCCCAAACGCATGGGAACAAAATCGCATGCCCAGAAATTGGTGGACAGAACGCACTGTGCACAACCACCCTCTCACGCTTCACGTTGCTTGGTTGTTCACGCAGGACGCTTTGTATCCACTTCCTTGTTCTTCAGTTTGTGCTGCGTTTGTTGTTATGAAAGGCAACAATGGGTAACACAGTATCGAAATAATGGATGTACTAATGCGAAAAGTACAACGTGACTGTGACGTTTTGTATGCAAATTTCAAAACAATATCACAGAAAATTTTGATTTTTTGCTTGTGAAATTGGGAATTTGTGCCTGTAGGCAAGATACTCTTTGTTATATGTCACGCAGTTTCTGCAGTGATAAAGCTGGTAACATTTCATTGTCTGGCAACCGGAGACTCAGACTGAGTTATTCATTTCGCATTTCGAACCAAGCATTTCAGTGATTGTCTCTGAAACTGTGAAATATTTAAGGATTATTTTAGCGATTTCGCGAAGGTGCATTACGACGTCTGCATTTTATTTCATGAGTAATTTTTTATACAAATTCACGCATAACAGAATATAAATTAACATTCTCACACTTGACAAAATCTGGAACGTCATAGACTCCAGAATCCACTACGGAAGTCATGTTTTCCGTTTTTTGTATTTTGTGTTTCCTCAACATGATCCGTTTCAATTTCTAGTAGTTAGATGAGGAGCTGCATATGTGCCATCTTTTTCACTTGTTAGATGTCACGTTCCTTAACTGTTGAGCTGTTAAGTCGTCAAAGAGTGGGTATTTGTCCACAGATTTCACATGCACTTTTCGTAAATCCGTAACTTTTTTTCCTTCTTCTTTGTTTTCTCACTTCGGGATATATTCTTTGAGTAATATGACCGAAGATAATTTATCTTTCGTTCGTGCCATCCCAAATCCATACTTGGCGCTCAGAGCATCGCACATCAAATTTTTGTTCAAATGATTTTTGGGAACTGAGTTGCGCATGACTTCTCTTGGTTTATGTTCGCCTATAAATTTCACCTTAAGCACAATCACAACACGGTACGCAATGAAAGACACTTGGGTGTCAGCTACCTGGTGTCTGCTTAAGACATTCCCACCAACCCCACGAATCAATGCGCTACGATGCACGTACTCTGCTTCTCCGTAACTACGTTTGCACAAATGCGCATGTGGGTTTGCACCGTTGGAAAGGTAGAGCGCAAAAGTTGATCAGATGAAAGGGCATGTGTGAACTTACCTAACCTTCACTAAACCAAAATGATACGTTTAATTAATATGACTATATTGGTGAATAGGGCTCCGCATTTCATGACAGCTATGGCCCCTATGCGAATTTAAATCGTACCTGGTGCTTGTCTAAAGTGAACAGAAGCACCTTCGGCACGGCAGAACGATTACCGTTGACACTGAACCCAACAGCGCAGGCAGTCAGCCTCGCACCTGGATGATACCGACGTGCGTCGCAAGGCGGCAGCACGAGCGCGCACTTGGCCTCTGCCACTCGCCGGGTCACGCAACGCTGTTTGCCAGCTGCGCCACCATTGTTGAGCACAACAGACGCTCACGGTGTTTTCCACCGCCACACGCTCACGCGTGTGGGGGGCGTGTGGTGCAACGCATCGCAGAACACCCATTTACAAGAAGTGTGAGGCCCGTGTTACTATACGGCAACGGAAAACGCTAGCAGCGCTCCTGGTGACCTGGCAGTGAACTTCGAAAACGGAAAAATTTGTAGCGAAAATCTGTATTCTTGTTTTGCGAAATACGAGTAAAGAAGATAGTATTTTCCATTTAGCGGGCCTCGTAGTCTGGTGGTAAAGTGTGTACTTCGAAACGTTGTTGAGATCTTCCAGAGTAATATGTTAGACAAATCTCAGTCAAAAACTTAACTTCTAGCTGTGTTTCACAGTCACCTAAAATTTTGTAAATGACATCTTGCTCACTTTTTCACTGTAAATATATTCATTTTTAAATCCCAATATTGCAATTTCGACAGTGTCGCCATTATCATGCAGAAATAATTGCACTTGTCGAAACCTAAACATCATCTGAAATACCATGATATAGAAATTGATTTCATCGCATTCTGTTCCTTATTACGACCTCCTTGTGTGCACTGCACCTTAGAATTACTTTGTAAATAAGCTGCTCCTATTTTGCTCAACTTTTGCTCGCATCCGTAAGAGGCTATTGAGTGGGATAAATGTTAACCAGTCAACAAAGACCAAATGAGGACAAATAGGGGAAAACATTCGTGTAGTCGCAAATTTTTCTACAGTAGTGGGGGGGGGGGGGGGGGAGGCGATTAAAGGTCAGTTTTTTAGTTTTTCCCGATTAACTCGGAAACCGCTGCTTCTGATGAAAATGTTTCTCAGCACAAAATTGAACTATATTAAACTACCTATAAAAAAGGTCATATTCTTTTTTTTTCTACAACTAATAGTTTCTGCGTTGCAGGGAATGGAAAAACCGCAAATTACTAATTATAGTTTTTTAATGGTATAAAATTGATGTTTATCGTTAAATGAAGTTGATTAAGACCAAATGGTAAATGACTGTACCATATCTAAGAAGAACATGTGACCCGTATTGAAGGATAAATTGCTTTAGGAGACTATGACTGCTGGCCGTGGGAGTGGAGGATAAGATGGGAGGGAAGATAACACACCGGAATGAGGTCACTTACTTCCGTCATTTGTGTGTCTTCAAACGAAGAGCGAACAAGCGGGTCCCCACTCTCTCTACACCATTACGACGCGAACAATCACACATTGCTTCACAATCATACCAATCGTTCCGCAGCACGCCTTGTAAACACAGTAACTGCTGACGCAGTGCGCAGACACATCTGGAGAGTGTTTATTTTCCACAAAATGCGTTGAGCGCAGACACGTCTGGAAGGTGTTTATTTTCCACAAAATGCGTTAACATCAATTGGAGTATCAATATATATTAAATGGGACGCGTGACCGTATATTTCACTTTGTAGCCAAAACTGTTCGCTGTAGACCAATGGCGTTTATGCGTGAGAATAGCCTTAAGTCTCACATTGTGCACTTCGTGTTTTGGTCACGGTGGGTGGAACTGGATGGTTGAGGGTGGCAAAAATTGTAATGCTAACGTAATTAAGACTCGGCGCTACCAACACAAAATGCGTGATGTTAGGGAGAGAGAGCGAGGAAGAAAGCCATCATATAGAAAAGAATGAAAAAGATCGGATAGCAATAAAAGTGATGATCAGAATACAGAAATAATAATCTTCGTTTAGGAAATCAGGTCGCGCCACAATCATTGAAAACATCTTCTAATGTTGGATGCGCAAGGAGGCTAGGACGTCAAGGTCTTAAAAATGTGGCATTTCATTACCACCCAACTATAAAATATAATGAACATCCAAGTATAGCAATCGAAAGAATGGATAAACCATATAACCATGTAAACATTGTAAGGCGGAAAAAATTTAAAGGAGAAAAATGGCTCTGAGCACTATGGGATTTAACTACTGAGGTCATCAGTCCCCTAGAACTTAGAACTACTCAAACCTAACTAACCTAAGGACATCACACACATCCATGCCCGAGGCAGGATTCGAACCTGCGACCGTAGCGCTCACGCAGTTCCAAACTGGCGCGCTTAGAACCGCACGGCCACACCGGCCGGCTTTAAAGGAGAAACACCAAGTACGTCTGCTCAAATGGGAAAATTACATGGCCAGCACTAAAATTACATCCACTTGAATTCTTTAAATACGTGAAAGGCGAAACACTGATATCTCAGGAGTTTCTGAAAAAAATAAAACGCTATAATGCATGCTTGCAAATGACATCAATTGGAACAGTAGCAATAACTGAGGAGGAAGGATTTAATCCGGTGCTTAGAATCCAAGGACAAGTGTATCATAAATCTGGGTTATTGGTACCATTTCCGAATGAAACGCCGAAGTTTTTACAAGTTTGCTTTGTAGGAAATGAAGGTAATGAAGCCCATCAAATGGTTCGAATGGCTCTGAGTACTATGGGACTTAACATCTATTGTCATCAGTCCCCTAGAACTTAGAACTACTTAAACTTAACTAACCTAAGGACATCACACAACACCCAGTCATCACGAGGCAGAGAAAATCCCTGACCCCGCCGGAATCGAACCCGGGCGCGAGAAGCGAGAACGCTACCGCACGACCACAAGCTGCGTACGAAGCCCATCAGCGTTCTTTGAACATCACTGGATTGCATATAGATACAACTCTGGATCTACAACGTTTCCTACATAAAAATATCGGATTGGTGCGAATGTTTAAAAATCAAGTCGAAGAAATGGTCGCACATAATTACAAAATAATAATTCGAACTGATAAGAGACCAACAAGCGAGGATGAAACACGGTTCAATGCATCTCAATCAAACGAAGTGGCCGTAGTAATTGTGGACAATGAAATTCCTTATTGTGATAAAGAGAAGAAAAAAACGAAAAAGTCTTTCACTGCAGTTTTTTGTCCACTATTACATTTTAAAATTACTGACAGAAAAACAAAACCCCAGCGAAGCGGGTTATTGTCAGCTAGTTACTACTAAAACTACACATGTAAAGAGCATCTACTTAAATCTCTGCACACCGCCTTGCGCCGCTAAAGGGAAATTGATTACTAATCGTCCTGTCCCACAGCTGTGGATTTCTTCTGAAAACATCGTTTCCCCCATCACGTACTTTGCAATCGGTACATAGCCTATGTACTCAAACATTATGGTCAAAACAGTACTGTGGTTTTTGATGGTTATAGTGACGTAAACAGCACAAAACGAGCAGAGCAGAAACGAAGGGTTCTCACAAAAACTTCACTAGACATCAATGCGGTTGCGCGGCTTTTCGTAACGTTAATAGTCGCGCGGGGTGTTGCTAACACCCCAAGGAAAAGTGACTATTACGACATTGTTGTGCAGAATATCACTGATATCAATATGTTTACTTCACAAATGGCTATTTAGAATTTTTCTCCCGGTACATTATCGTTTTATTTAATATTACTCTAGTATTACATTGGGTTATTTGAAACATATGGCCTGCCGGTGTGGCCGTGCGGTTAAAGACGCTTCAGTCTGGAACCGCGTGACCGCTACGGTCGCAGGTTCGAATCCTGCCTCGGGCATGGATGTGTGTGATGTCCTTAGGTTAGTTAGGTTTAATTAGTTCTAAGTTCTAGGCGAGTGATGACCTCAGAAGTTGAGTCGCATAGTGCTCAGAGCCATTTGAACCATTTTTTTGAAACATATGCAATAATTCCCATTTTCTTACAATATTTTGTTTAATTATTGAGTTCTGTTATTCTTCATACTGTATAACAGGTATAAGACATTACACATATTATTACACATTTGTTCAGTCAACTCATATAAACATTTTATGAAATCAGTCACTATCACTGGCTCCACGGGGTGCGTTATCGTAACACTTGTAACCCATGTTTCTCATGTGCTTCACACACATAACTTTCAAACAACGAGCACAGTGCGATTTAACTTTTATATCTTTACTCCGAGGACAAACAGTGCAGCGCCTGGGCTTAAGTTTTTTTTTTCAGGAGGTGGTGCATTGTTGCTGTCTTCAATTCCCGCCATTTTGGCAGCTTTCTGTCTAACTTGTTTAGGCAGGGAGTGAGTGGCTGCTCTCTTGCACACTATGCGATTTACTAATGAGCTTCTGACATCACGTAAAAACATTCTTCGGGAAATCCCCTCATTGTTATTATTTGCGTATATGCTGAAGGTGTTAACGCAAGCAATGTCAATCATTCCGAAAAATAGGACAAGTGGCCAGCGTCTTTTTTTTCTTGAGGTTGAATAAGTAGCGCACATCTCATCTACAGTGTCCACACCTGCTTTGGTATTATTGTACACTGTTATAATTTCTGGTTTCTTTTCCTCTGCAGTATTATTGTCAATGGCACCGTCATGATGCAAAGATGAAAGGAGAATAACGTTTTTGCCCTTCTTTGGCACATATAAAACTATGGTGATATCCTTTCTGAATCCAAAAAGGCTGCTTCTAAGTTCACGACCTCTCGCGCAAACAAAGTCTGGAGGGAGCTCCCTCTCCTCTTATTCTTTCTAAGAGTCCCTACTACCGTAAGTTTCTTTTTCAGGAGCTCTTCAGCCAGTGGTATGGAACAAAACCAGTTGTCTAGTGTCACACTGCGTCCTGTACCTTCGATAGGCCGTACAAGTCTATTTACTATCTCCTTAGGCGAGTTTGACAGTGCAAAGGGACCCTCTGGCTGTTTCCCAACATTTCCATTCCCAAAGTATACTATGTTCTTGCGTCACATAAAGTGAAAATTTTCAAACCATATTTCGCAAGCTTGCTTGGTATATACTGTCGGAAATTGCATTTGCCTTTAAATGCAACCAGTTGTTCATCCACAGTCGTATATTCAGAGACAGTATAATTACTGACATGAATAATTCATTCACTGCTCTGAATGCAGCTAGGCGATCACGTTCTCTACGCTGTGGTCTGTCTCGAATATCATCGAATCTCAAACAACGCAACGAGAAACGAAAGTGCCGTAAACTCATTGTTGCATGAAATATTGCAATTCCGAAACCATGTGTGTCCCATAACTCTTCCAGATTTTTGTGTGCTGCCCTGTAATGCCCAGCCAATGTCAACAGACTCAGAAGAGCTTTTATTTCTTCCTCATTTATTGCCGGCCGCGGTGGCCGAGCGGTTCTAGGAGCTTCAGTCCGAAAGCGCGTGACTGCTACGGTCGCAGGTTCGAATCCTGTCTTGGGCATGGACGTGTGTGATGTCCTTAGGTTAGTTAGGTTTAAGTAGTTCTAAGTTCTTGGGGACTGATGACCTCAGATGTTAAGTCCCATAGTGCTCAGATCCAGAGCCTCATTTGTTGGTTTGGCATCACGGTCTCTTGTGAAATTTGATGCATTGTGTTGTATGTAAATATCTGTGCACGATGTAAACGTTCTAATTATTATGTCATTTATAAATATCGAAAAACAGTCCACAACAGTTTTAGCACTTCAAGCTCTTACGTTGCGACTAGGAAAATTTTTCATCCATTTTGTAACCTTATCCTTTCCAATAAAAAAATCATGCTTGCTTTCATTATCCGCTGCACTTACTTGCGGTTCCAGTTCCAGGTTGTCTCCATCCGTCGTTTCTGTGTCACTGTGATCAGAGAGAACTTCTCAACTGTCTGTTTCCTCCTCTTCCTCTTCTCCTCCTTCAAAAGTTTCGTCTAAGACCTCTTTCAGAAGCTTCCGCACTCTTTCTTGTTCTATTTCGTAACGATCCATAGCTGTTTTAACTGCACAGAGCGGCAAAATACAAGCAGCTGCTGTGCGCTTTCTCTCAGCACTGCAACATAAAAGAGCCGCGTGGAGTGCCGACAACACCCCAAGGCACATGGTTGCGTGTTTTCTTGGAACTTGCGCTTCCATTGTAGATTCTAGTGTTACTCAAAGTTTCCATATTACGTCCTAGAAAGGTACCAAAGAACATGACGTTATACTCCTACCCATTATGTAATAATCCATCGATAAGGATGACTGGGGTGTTCTGAACACCCCGCTTAAGGGTGAAAGCATGACTGTCACTCGTCAACAAAAGCTCTTTCACGCAGACGATAAGAACAGAACCACGCTTACAGAACTCCTCAGTGACAAAATGTGTGAGGCGAACAGAAACAGTTGTTACTACAGGCAACACTGATGGTACTTTACTGAGCTGTGCATTAGAGTAAGTTGCTCTATTATCTCAGTCACGATAATAGGGGATTATTGTTTTATTGCTTTTTCACGACCAGGCGCTAATACATACTTCATGAAGCCTGTTAGGTGCGAGATTAAATGCAAATTGTTTGTAAAAGACTTCGTTTTGCTGATACCATCTTCCTTCTCCACGCGTTTAGCAACCTCCGCCATTTACAAGAAAAGCGAAGGAGGAAGGTTAAGTGCAGATGTACAGCAAAATTGTGAAAAAATCGAATTTTTCTATTGCGTAATTTATTAGGTTGATTCTTTAACAATAACATCACAAAGTTTCATAATCGAATACTGGCTAGAAATAAGTTTTAAATCAGTTAGTTTGGGCGTCTGCACCTGCCATATCCCCTCTTTCTATGCTGTGATCCACAGCTTCTCCACGCTAGAAATTTTTTGTGCGTTTATTTACCGTTCATACAATCGAAACGAACTGCAGATGAGTCTAGAAGACTGTCAGAAAGATTATCTTCGCTTGTTCCGTTGTGTACAACGTGGCTTTTTTTAATAGTGGGTGGTACAAATTTATTTCAGTTTTTCGTACATCAGCCTGCTTTGCTCTAAATGCGTTGTAGCAGTGGAGCATATTCAAAACAGTGAGAGAATTCACATGCAAAAGGCACAGGAAATTTAAATAACAGTGTTACAGGTGCTGCTCCTAAGTGTGAAGGACAATTTTCTAGGAAGTCACTGAGTTCATCTATGAAGAAAATTAGGAACTGATGATGTTGTGTACAGTGCCAAAGACAAGTTTTCCAGCGGATTTAGGTTAACTGTCTTAGAAATACTTGCCTATATAATTAATGGTTCATGTGCATGTGGTGAATGTGGGTCAAAGGACCTTAGACTGTATGATGACAGTGACCTCCGTTGTTGTGAAGGTAGCTGAATGTGATGCCTGTCTGGTGTTCAATAGTGGAAATGTAGATAGTAAGTGCCTGAAGAGACTAGGCTTCCACCGAGTTGCATTCACGCTGATGATACTCAGAATCTTCTATGAAGGGCGACTGGACAAAGCTCAGGCAGAAGAAGAAAAAACTGCAAAAGTTAGCAAGGCGAAAGAGGAAGAGATTGCTCCAGGAAAACTAGGAAGAGAATAAAGATTATGGATATGGACAGTATTAGTCACTAACGGTATAGCAATATTGTCAAAAATTGAAATAAAAATTTCGATTGCCTTGAACTGACTTTTCTGAGCTATAATGTACTTTTTCTCAGGAACTATAAAAGCTAACATCCTGAAATTTGGCATAGTTCTCAAGAATTACTTACATAATAATCCTGTGCTGCACTTTTCCGTTATCTTTCCTCTGAGAAAAGCTTTACTTTAAAATTTGAGAAAAATAGAGCAGTCCCAGGTAAAACAAAACTGAAAAATTAATTTTAAATCAACTATGTCCTTAAACAGAAATCCCACATGTTTTATTAGCCTCTTATGCAGATGTAAACTGTGAAAATCCAGTTGTGTTGCTTGATTAGTTTACGAAAAAAGATACATTACAGAAACAATGGTAATTAAAAGTTCAAACCCTTATAAAAAGTATGTCGACGCGCATTTTCGAGCAAGAATTGCACAGAATATCAAGCATTATGTTATACATAATAGTTTCAATTTTGCTATTTCAGCTGTAATATTTTTGGAGATATATATGTTTAAGTATAAGAACGCATTTTTCCCTACGTTCGTCCTTAGCCTGTTGAGTAAACTTCCTAGACACATTCAGTATTCGACATCTTCACTAACCCCTCGACACCAGCAGAAAAGGTCGCACAGGCTGGTGAGAAAATATTTCTGGAAATTTACCAAGCGCCTGAATATCAGCAAAATTTGAATAAACTCCGGTACGCTATATTCTTAAAAGCATCAAAAAGGTCAAATCCAGACTTCGCTTCACTGCTGCCAACCGCAGGAGCTGCACACCAGCGCTCTTTTAGAGTTTACTTACAGATATATTAATTTTATTAATTTTATGTTTTATATAATACTGAATATAATGAATAATGAAGATTTAAAACAAATGTCAATAGATGTGGACGAATGGCGGATAACAGCAATGGACAGAATACAGTAGGGGAGGAAACTTGTAGATGCGTGCGGTCCACTGGGCCTGATCACGTAGTAGTAGTAGTAGTAGTAGTAGTAGTATATAATACTTCTTACACCACCATTTCTTGTTACTTACAGATACAATACTGACTCAATAACCCTCCACCGCCGACCGAGTGGGAATGGAATCGAGGGGAGCATGAATTTCTCTGCCCGATGATAACCAAAGACTCAGAAGCACCTGAAGTGATACTAAACAAAACATCTTCTGCCGATGTTCTACTGGAAGTGGGGGACGATGTGGATGCTGAAAAGCCGGTATTTCATGTTCCATGGTATTCAGCACATGCCATGGTACGCGTACACATGGTGCACCGTGCACATGGTGCACTCTATCTACAAGATGATGACAATGATGATTTTTCAAAAGTGCCCATTCAGTGTAAGATTATTTTTCATAATAACTAATGTGGATTTATTGTTAGGTCTGAGTTCAATTGGCACTATATTTAATAACATAATTTTTCCATCCACTACAATGTGGGAACTGGTAGTTACAGAGAAATACGAATGGGACCTTTTTGTAGGAAATTTAATGTAGTTTAATTTTCTACTAGGAAAAATTTTCGACAGAAGCTGTGGTTCTCGAGTTATTCAGGAAAAACAGAAAAAAGACATATTTAAATGCCGCACCCCCCCCCCCCCCTCCCCAGCGCTCACACGTTACAGGTCAGGATTTTTAATATGTTGTTCATGACAGTCCTCCCCTCCCCCCCCCCCCCCCCCCCCCCCCACTACTGTACAAAAACTTGCAACTATACGATTTTTTTCCTTTAGTTTACTGGATCAATGATCTAAGGTTGTTTTTGAATCATATAAAAGAGATAGACACGAGTCCACAGAATACTACGCGACGACGTGTCTATCTCTTGCTGATGATGATGTCCCATACTCCGAGGAGCGTAGGGAACAATGCGGGAGACCCGCACCGCCGATTAGGCAAGGTTCAAGCGGAGGTGGTTTGCCATTGCCTTCCTCCGAACGTAATGGAGATGAATGATGAATGAAGACGACACAACAACACCCAGCCATCTCGAGGCAGGGAAAATCCCTGACCCGGCCGGGAATCGAACCCGGGACCCCCTGCGCGGGAAGCGAGAGCGCTACCGTTATCTTTTACTGCATACTAAAACGTGTGTGAACTGCTCGATTTCAGTGTTTTGTAAGTGCGTTACTTGTATTCTACATTATTTTTGTCCGCGTCCGTTTTCCGTGCTTATTCGCGGTTAATGGATGCCTCTGAAATTTTAAGTGGAGTGAGTGGATGATTCTACTTCATTGACTTCCGCTAAAACGTATTGTTTGTTGCACCTGTTACTGAAGTGTGTACGCACACTCATGACCTCTGACCACTATCGATATAAACACGTCCAGACGATAGCAGCATCGCCTGGCGATGAATGGCTGCTAGTCAGACACACGCACTGTGCATGTAGGATCAGTGAGCGTGCTGTCCGTGTTTAGAATGGGGAAGATGCGCCATTTGTCTGAGTTTGACCGAGCGCAGATTGTGATGGCCTGGAGGCTTGGCACGGGCATTTCGGAAACTGCACGACTTGTCGGGTATTCGAGGGTTGCTCTGATGAGTGTCTTCAACACGTGGCGAAATCAAGGTGAAACCACGACCAGACGTCATAGGATTGGACGGCCACCCCTCATTGCACATGGCAGACTACTAAAACAAGACAGGCGGCGAACTGTGGCGGCACTAACATCAGACTTCAATGCTGGTCAGAGTCCAAGTGTGTCTGAACACACAGTGCACCGAAAACTTAAGGACGGGCCTCCGCACCCGACGACCCATGCATGTGCCAATGTTAACACCACATCAGCCGCTACGACTGCAATGGGCAAGTGACCATAGACACTGGACGTTGGCGCAGTGGCACACCGATGCATAGTCTGACAAATCCCAAAACCTTCTTCATCATGCCGACGGGTGGCAAGAAACTGTAGTTTTCCAGGGTTCAAAATGGTTCAAATGGCTCTGAGCACTATGGGACTTAACTTCTGAGGTCATCAGTCCCCTAGAACTTAGAACTACTTAAACCTAACTAACCTAACGACATCACACACATCCATGCCCGAGGCAGGATTCGAACCTGCGACCGTAGCGGTCGCGTGGTTCCAGATTGTAGCGCCTAGAACCGCTCGGCCACTCCGGCCAGCTGTCTTCCAGGGGAACAGCGCCTTGACACCTGTACTGTGGGGCGGAGACAACCTGGCGGCGGCCCTATTATGCTGCGGGGAACATTCACGTTGGGCTTCCATGAGTCCAGTGGAGCTTGTGCAAGGCACCGCGGCGGGCAGCTATGGAGTATCGTAGACAGGTTACAGGCTACATATACGCCCTCATAACGATCATATTTCCTGATGGCAGTGGATTTTTTCAGCAAGATAACGCGCAATGTCACAAGGCCAGGAATGTGATGGAATGGTTCGAGGAACACAATGGCGAGCTGCAGTTAATGTGCTGGCCCCCAGCTCGCCAGATCTGAGCCAACACATCTGGGATGAGATGGAATGTGGTGTCAGAGCTCAGTCATCCCCCTCCCCAGAACTTATGGGAATTCAGTGACTTGTGTGTGCAAACTCCCTCCAGCGAGCAACCGAAGCCTCCGCGCGTCGCCATTGTCATACATGCCAAAGGTCGACATGCTAGCTATTAGGAAGGTGGTCATAATATTCTGGATGGTCACTATATTTGAGTTACTAATGTTGCACTTTCTTCATCTATATTCTGCAAATCACTGTGAAATGCAAGGCACTCAGTGGCAAGAAGCAGCACCATTCAAAGCAGAATTACATACTCATTTCTTGACAAGATAAAGTCGAATACCAATTACGTCAAAAGCTGCTAACCTGAAGTTCTCCACTAAATTCGAGAAAGTACGGAAAATAAATGCGAAGAAAAATAACACAGAATAAAAACAATACACTTACATTGCATTTATATCGAGCAGTTCACACGCGATTCTTAATCAGTAACAGATTTATCATAAGCCCATAAAGCACAGTGCAATGAAACCAGCTTTTGTTTCACATGAAACAAAAACAAGCATTGACTCATTTACTCTGCCGAATATTGTGGATGCCAACAGAAATCAAGCAGAAAACAAGTAACATATTTACAATGCAATTCACAGTACAATAGCCGGCCGGAGTGGCCGAGCGGTTCTATGCGCTTCAGTCTGGAACCGCGCGACCGCTACGGTCGCAGGTTCGAATCCTGCCTCGGGCATGGATGTGTGTGATGTCCTTAGTTAGGTTTAACTAGTTCTAAGTTCTAGGGGACTGATGACCTCAGCTGCTAAGTCCCATAGTGCTCAGAGCCATTTGAACCAGTGCAATACACACAAGAAGTTCATCAGGTTACTTTCCATTCAGAAAGCTGTTGCACTCAGGGACTGTTATATTGACTTGAAAATTATAGATAGCAGCGATCAGTCATCCTTTTTAAATTTTATTGTGCAGATCTAGATTTCCGCTACAAGCTAGACATTCTCAATGCATGTAATTACAACTTCTTGTGTTGTAATATTGTTAACAGTAGTATTCAATGAACTGTGGATGAAGCCTGACCAACAGGCATTACATGCATTGAGCGAAAATAATAGTGCATTGAGAATGGCTAGCTTCTAGCCGAAATCTAGATTTGCACAGTAAAATTTAAAAAGGACGACTGATCTCTGCAATCAATAATTTAACACAAGAAGTTGTAATTGGAAATTACAGTGCAATGAAACCACCTTCTGCTTAATATAAAAATAAATTTAAAAAATGTCGAAGACTTTAAATCACCCAATAAGAAAGCGAGATGATGAAATATTGATAAACTTGCAGCACTCCAAGTGGTCTGGCAGCGAAACAGTATCGTGTTACCGGAGCCCGCAAAAGAGTTTCAGCCCCATGCAACGCACTGCATTGACAGCCAGGATTGCTACGCTGGGGATGACGATATAGGACCCAGCTAACGGTACAGTAGCAGAGGGGCGCAAAAACAGGAAAGAAACGCTCTCTAAGGACTGACCAAGAGCGGCTGAAACGGAATAAGACATTCGTACATAGTACAGATGACTCCCGCTTTTGTGGGAGGAGGGCAGCACCGGAGAACGAACTATAAGCGATTGGCTTGTGATAATTGAGTTGTCCACAGAGTGATTGGATTATCGATAGAGGAGAAGAGGAAGTGGGGAACTGTTGCTTGAAACTTGAACGGAAGCCATGAGAAGAAACGGATGATCTTGTGCGTTTTCTATTACGAGCCGGTTTTACGTGTAGCTGAGTTTGATGAAGGAACTAAATTTGGACAAAATATAACTTTTGAGTATTGAATATTGTCAACAAAAGTATGGACGTTAAGTATCAACAAAAATACGCAAGTGAAATGTTTGCTGGTAATTACAATGTGGCAGCTTTTCCTTTCTGTGATATTTGGTATTAAACAGAAATACAGTGTGAGGTGAGATAACAGTGGAAGTTTCTCAGATTATTCTAATTTTTCAGACACCTATTTATAACGAAAATAATTTCCTTCGCGTTATTGACAACATGGAATTAATAATTTCCGACTTTGGAAATTCATAACCACCAGCGTATTGTAAGTAACAAACTTATTTTTCACTTCCCTCACTCTCCCAACTGGTAACTGAAGGAATTAGACATATATGAGAACATGGGAGGTTTTTGGGTAGTTTTGATGGGTATTGGTTACTGGTTGTATTTTCTTGAATAACAATTAGTAATTTTCGGGGAATTTTAAACAAAATTTTGACTGACGTCTATTCTGAAGTATTATGGTACGTTATTATTACCAATTGACTGTACGAATATTTTTTTTTATTTTTGAACTAACCAAAGTTCGTTTTCGGATTAGGGTATCGTGAAAGCCACCTGGATTCTCTTATCACCACCCACCGGATGCCAAGTATTTTGTTAAAAATTCCATAAATTCTTCTACCTCTCGTGTTCGTTTCTTCTGCCGACGAGGAGAAGTTTTTCCCCCAGCTCGATATTGTAAACGCACGGTCACAGCGTCATTTCTACAGTGCCATATTTTCCAAGTAACTAATAAAGATCAGACGTCTATCGCTACAATAGTTTACGTTCCAACAGTGCATTTGGTTCACACAACTGCCGCCTACACTGCCCGCTCTTGTTCAACAATGGAGTTCTCACGCTATTTCGCTACTGTGTTATAATATCTCAAAGACTGGCGAGCGGATTTGGAAGCAAAGTAGCTACAATGTTTTGCCGTATTTGATAGAATAAGTGGAATGGTATACAGATCGCACATGTATTACGCCGTTACACCTGACAAATTTCTTGTCAGGAAACGCCGTAAATAAAAGATCTCTATCTGTCCTACCGTGAAAAATGTGAGGCTGGGTTTTGTGCCAAATGTAGCTAATTAAAAGCTAATTAAAGAAATATCGGCTTTCAGTTTTCAGGTGAAGGAGCTGACGAAGAGCATTGACACGGCTTCAAAATGGTTCAAATGGCTCTGAGCACTATGGGACTTAACATCTCAGGTCATCAGTCCCCTAGACTTAGAACAACTTAAACCTAACAAACCTAAGGACATCACACACATCCACGCGCGAGGCAGGATTTGAACCTGAGACCGTTGCAGCAACGCGGTTCCGGACTGAAGCGCCTAGAACCGCTCGCCACAGCGCAGCGCCCGGCTTATTTCTACAAACAAAAATATCAGAAAGCTGGGAAACATACAAAATAAAAAGGAATTCTGCCAAACAAATAGTGCCCAAAGCACAACATGAGTCGTGGGAGTCATTCATATGCTTTTTAGAACACGACGTCCACTGTCGACAACAGTGTGCATATAAGTTCATGAAACTGTCTGTTTCAAAACACTCTTAAAACGATTTTAGCCGTGTATCGATTAAGAGGCTATTTCGAATAAATACAGCGATTTTGTGAACATAATTTATGACGTTTGTTCTTTATAGCCCCAGTCCAAACGGAAGTGGGACACAATGTGTACTCTCTTTGGATGACCACTCCAAAGTTAACCACTTTGTACCTGTAAAAACTGGTGTCTGAAGTGTGATCCCACACCTTTCGGCTCATAATGATGGCCGTAATTCTCGCGGCGGTTCATCAACAGCTACCCGGGGCTGGACGAAGTAGCCAGCCGAGCCTCGCTGCTGTTGCGTGCCCACATCACCGGCAGCCGAGCCAGCCATTCTGCCGTACCACCCTCGCTGGGTTGTCCCGCCATGAGGTCTGCAGGCTGCTTGCTACCTGGTCCCGCAGCTTGCTCTTGCCATAAGGCATGAGCTGTTCATCATCCGGGGTCTTCTACATCATGCCGCACGCACGACGTCACCACAAAACACGATTCCTGTGCCACTAAGCAACGCTATGCAGCCGCCAACCCAAACTTAGCTGTTGCTGGGGAAGAGAGAACGTATTTTTATTTCCATTTACGTTCTGAGCTCCAGAGGGATACCGTAACGACTTTGCTTATTTGTAAAGGTTTCGTTTACTTATAAATAAATTTTATTTCGATTTTCGATAGGGTACAATGCCTACTAAACGCTTGTAAATGTACGAGTAGTATGGTGCGGAGTTGAGCTATAGTGATCCACTCAAAGCTTTTTGATATCAAATTGCAGCTTTTTAGCTTAATGATTTTGATCTGCAAGGGGAGCTGCATGCATACGAAGAGCTGCCACGTGCTCTAAAGGTAGACTCAAGTGTTCGTGCAGCGTCTGACGTTCCCGTAAGACACGTTGATTGTCCTTTTCTTGCATCGCAGCCCAGAATAGTTAACAGTTCTCTGCAGTCACTTTTATCCCTCGATTGTCAGGAACAACGTCTGAGAATGTTGCCACATTTCTGCAGAATTCTCGCCATGTCGGCAATATAGTTTATGGTATGATGGATTTCAGTAAAATTTTGCGTGTTTGAAGCTGACAGGAGAGGCAAAAACTATGTACAGGGCTATTACAAATGATTGAAGCGATTTCATAAATTCACTGTAGCTCCGTTCATTGACATATGGTCACGACACACTACAGATACGTAGAAAAACTCATAAAGTTTTGTTCGGCTGAAGCCGCACGTCAGGTTTCTGCCGCCAGAGCGCTCGAGAGCGCAGTGAGACAAAATGGCGAAAGGAGCCGAGAAAGCGTATATCGTGCTTGAAATGCACTCACATCAGTCATAACAGTGCAACGACACTTCAGGACGAAGTTCAACAAAGATCCACCAACTGCTAACTCCATTCGGCGATGGTATGCGCAGTTTAAAGCTTCTGGATGCCTCTGTAAGGGGAAATCAACGGGTCGGCCTGCAGTGAGCGAAGAAACGGTTGAACGCGTGCGGGCAAGTTTCACGCGTAGCCCGCAGAAGACGACGAATAAAGCAAGCAGGGAGCTAAACGTACCACAGCCGACGGTTTGGAAAATCTTACGGTAAAGGCTAAAGCAGAAGCCTTACCGTTTACAATTGCTACAAGCCCTGACACCCGATGACAAAGTCAAACGCTTTGAATTTTCGGCGCGGTTGTCATGGAAGAGGATGCGTTCAGTGCGAAACTTGTTTTCAGTGATGAAGCAACATTTTTTCTTAATGGTGAAGTGAACAGACACAATGTGCGAATCTGGGCGGTAGAGAGTCCTCACGCATTCGTGCAGCAAATTCGCAATTCACCAAAAGTTAACGTGTTTTGTGCAATCTCAAGGTTTAATGTTTACGGCCCCTTTTTCTTCTGCGAAAAAAACGTTACAGGACACGTGTATCTGGACATGCTGGAAAATTGGCTCATGCCACAACCGGAGACCGACAGCGCCGACTTCATCTTTCAACAGGATGGTGTTCCACCGCACTTCTATCATGATGTTCGGCATTTCTTAAACAGGAGATTGGAAAACCGATGGATCAGTCGTGGTGGAGATCATGATCAGCAATTCATGTCATGGCCTCCACGCTCTCCTGACTTAACCCCATGCGATTTCTTTCTGTGGGGTTATGTGACAGGTTCAGTGTTTAAACCTCCTCTACCAAGAAACGTGCCAGAACTGCGAGCTCGCATCAACGACGCTTTCGAACTCATTGATGGGGACATGCTGCGCCGAGTGTGGGAGGAACTTGATTATCGGCTTTATGTCTGCCAAATCACTGAAGGGGCACATATCGAACATTTGTGAATGCCTAAAAAAACTTTTTGAGTTTTTGTATGTGTGTGCAAAGCATTGTGAAAATATCTCAAATAATAAAGTTATTGTAGAGCTGTGAAATGGCTTCAATCATTTGTAATAACCCTGTAGAATGGCTGCAGTGCACACATTGTGTAAACTAAAATCCATGAGGCCAGTGAATTAACATGGCTCCTGTCCTAATGCACCGAGGATTGGACGTCACATTTCAGTTTTCATAGGGTCATGGAGATGTTTAAAGGCACAGTTGTAGGATGGGCGTGAAAATATAGCAAAAACGTAGATATAAGTTCAGAATACAAATAAAGAATTACATAAGATATTAATTAGTATAAGCGGTTCTATCGATTGTGGCGTGCGACCGCTGAAACAGTAGAATAATTACGCAGTTCAGTTGTCTTGCAGAGAAGACGGCACCTATTTTGTCCTGCAAGCCGTCCTGATCGGACGCATATCTGCCATCGATGCAGATAATTATTTGGCACACCGCAGTTATATACAGTGTGGTCAACTGATCGTGACCGGGCCAAATATCTCGAGAAATAAGCGTCAAACTACAAAGAACGACACTTGTCTAGCTTGAAAGGGGAAACCCAGACGGCACTATGGTTGGCCCACTAGATAGCGCTGCCATAGGTCAAACGGATATCAACTGCGTTTTTTTAAACAGGAGCCCCCATTTTTATTACATATTCGTGTACCACGTAAAGAAATATGAATGTTTTAGTTGGATTACTTTTTTAGTTTTGTGATAGATGGCGCTGTAATAGTCACAAACATGTGGCCCACAATTTTAGACGAACAGTTCGTAACAGGTAGGTTTTTTAAATAAATTACAGAAGGTAGGTACGTTTGAACATTTATTTCGGTTGTTCCAATGTGATACATGTACCTTTGTGAACTTATCATTTCTGAGAACGCATGCTGTTACAGCATGATTACCTATAAATACCACATTAATGCAATAAATGCTCAAAATGATGTCCGTCAACCTCAATGCATTTGGCAATACGTGTAACAACATTCCTCTCAACAGCGAGTAGTTCGCCTTCCGTAATGTTCGCACATGCATTGACAATGCGCTGACGACGTTGTCAGGCGTTGTCGGTGGATCACGATAGCAAATATCCTTCAACATCCCCCACAGAAAGAAATCCGCGGACGTCAGATCCGGTGAACGTGCGGGCCATGGTATGGTGCTTCGACGACCAGTCCACCTGTCATGAAATATGCTATTCAATACCGCTTCAACTGCACGCGAGCTATGTGCCGGACATCCATCGTACTGGAAGTACATCGCTATTCTGTCATGCAGTGAAACATCTTGTAGTATCATCGGTAGAATATTACGTAGGAAATCAGCATACATTGCACCATTTAGATTGCCATCGATAAATTGGGGGCCAATTATCCTTCCTCCCATAATGCCGCACCATACAATAACCCGCCAAAGTCGCTGATGTTCCACTTGTCGCAGCCATCGTGGATTTTCCGTTGTCCAATAGTGCATATTTGCCGGTTTACGTTACCGCTGTTGGTGAGTGACCCTTCGTCGCTAAATAGAACGCGTGCAAAAAATTTGTCATCGTCCCGCAATTACTCTTGTGCCCAGTGGCAGAACTGTACACGAAGTTCAAAGTCGTCGCCATGCAATTCTTGATGCATATAATTCTGGTACGGGTGCAATCGATGTTGATGTAGCATTCTCAACACCGATGTTTTTGAGATTCCCGATTATCGCGCAATTTGTTTGCTACTGATGTGCGGATTAGCCGCGACAGCAGCTAAAACACCTACTTGGGCATCATCATTTGTTGCAGGTCGTGGTTGACGTTTAACATGTGGCTGAACACTTCCTGTTTCCTTAAATAACGTAACTATCCGGCGAACGGTCCGGACACTTGGATGATGTCGTCCAGGATACCGAGCAGCATACATCGTACACGCCCGTTGGGTATTTTGATCACAATAGCCATATATCAACACAATTTCGACCTCTTCCGCAATTGGTAAAAGGGTCCATTTTAACGCGGGTAATGTATCACGAAGCAAATACCGCCTGCACTCGTGGAATGTTACGTGATACCACGTACTTGTGCGTTTGTGACTATTACAGCGCCATCTATCACAAAGTGAAAAAAGCAGTCCAACTAAAACATTCATATTTCTTTACGTACTACACGAATATGTAATAAAAAATGGGGGTTCCTATTTAAAAAAACGCAGTTGAAATCAGTTTGACCTATGGCAGTGCCATCTAGCGGGCCAACCATAGCGCCATCAGGTTTCCCCCTTGAAGCTAGACGAGTTTCGTGCTTTGTAGTTTTTTCGTTTGATGATTATTTCGTGAGATATTTCAACAAAATTAATATAAGTGTCTATGTTATTCAATGTAGTATAATATTTTGTGAATACAGTGATATTATTCAATCTTGTGTTTCATGTTGCAAGCTACTGCTCCATTTAAACGGCGTGTTGGGAAGTCTCAAGGTTCCGTGTCACGGATTATATCAAAGGTCCAGTACGAACCAAAGCTTTGGAATAATTCAATGTACGAAGTCCTATAGAGAATCACACACGGTTAAATTTGCAATGAACAGACCTTACGCAAAAAGCCATTGTCAATCGCGCAAAGTTTGTACGAAGTGATCACACACTACCATTAATAATAATTATTATTATTTATCTGTTGTCTGATATTCAAAAACCAGACAGGAAAAGCCACGGCGAGAAAAATCAAAGATGACACTAGCGTAGTGTAGAAACTGGTCAGGGGATTACGCTCACGTTAAAAAAAATACCAGAACACTTTGAACATCCAGATATAGGACGTTCATATTAACAGGATATGCACATTACTATGATCTGCAAAAATTATTAGCATTTCAATCACGTTGGTTCAGCACGGGGTCCTGATAATTTGCTCTATGCGTGATGGTACTATCAGATGTGTCGTGTTACCCTGTTCCACTGTTCCGCCAGAGCCGAGGATGACGCAGATCTGTTCTGTAAGTCCATTAGGATGAGGTGTCGATCTTCTCGGGGTGTGGTCTGGGTGGTGCGACGTGACCCATCTCGTCGTGCTCTAGAGCCTTCCGTGAACCATTCTGCACACACCCATTGCACTGCCGAAATATTTCGTCCCGCACGAGCAGCAATTTCCTGGACGGATACTTCACCTTCTCTCACGCCAATAATGCGCCCTCTTTCAAACTCACTGATTTGACGGTATGATTCGCGCACCCATCTGCCAGGCATCCTGTACGTCTGGTCAAGTAACACTGATCCATCACCTTTGGTTTATGGCGATAACGAGAGCCAAAGGCACACTTTACAGGTAGATGGTGTTCCGCCGCGATATCGATCTTCACGTTCAGCCTGTGGGCTGACATGGTTCAAATGCTAATCATTTCCGCAGAACATACTAATGTACATGTCCTGTGAATAAGAATGTCCTCGCTCTTGTCGTTCAAGGTGTTCCGTTTTTTCTAAGCACGTGTATATAATAATACTAATAATAAAAGGGTTGCGTCGATATTAGTTTTCCTACGTGGCAGTGGCCAGCAAACTGGACGATCGGACTGTATTTTTTTAAAAACTGTTCTGTGACAATAGAACTCATTTCACACTCAGACCACCGATCCTGTAGCTGCAGCTAAAATACGACTATTAACTCAGTGTCTAACGAGGTTATGATGGTGATTTTTAAAGCAAAATTTATGAGAAATAATGCCGCGAGGAGCATGTTTTCCTTCAACTGTTTCATATTACAAAAGGTACAGGAAACGTATCGTTGCAAGAGTAGTGCATGGGTACCTGGGTAACTTGCAAAATTTGGAGTAGACTTCGGAGAACGTACTCAAATTGGCAGAGTATGCAGGTGGGATGAGGCGGGAGGTTCAAAAGCGTTAGTTCGTGACAAGAGAAAAGAAACAAAACGGCAACGTCATTTCAAATTAACGCAATTGTCTGTCATTCTTTCCCACAGCACAATTTGGTTACTTACACTATCCATAATGGTTTTCGTAGTATTTTTACATAGTTTGGCTGGATTATTTGAAATATAGGTAAAAGCTCAATGTAACCACTTTCTAAATATTAAGTTTCTTTAAGAACGCGTGTCGGAGGCTTTGGTGAATCATCAGGAAGCAGTTCCGGTTTTTAACTCTAGTTCACTGCTCACGCGATACCAACGATATAATTTGTCACACTGATCGTAGAAGAAAGCTTTTGCTCGATTACTAAGAAGAAATATTTTGGAAATGATTTGGCATATCTGTTGTTCTGTTAGTCACCGTCGTCTATTTTGCTCAAGAGCACTGGGTTTGACTTCAAAATATTCACTTTTTACAAACTTTACCAGAGACGCTTCAAGTATTTGCTGTCTACGGGCTTCCAGATACGCAAGCCGGGCGCTGTGAACGATCGGTTCTAGGCGCTTTAGTCAGGAACCGCGCAACCGCTACGGCTGCAGATTCAAAATCCGCCTTCGGCATGCATGTGTGTGATGTCCTTAGGCTAGTTTTAGTTTGGTTTAAGTAGTTCTAAGTCTAGGGCACTGATGACCTTAGATGTTAAAAAAAAAGTGCCATAGTGCTCAGAGCCATTTGAACCAACCTGATACGTATACTTTTTCGTCTAATCACGTGCAAAAATGCTTCTGATATTAGCAGTCAGTGGATAATATTTTTTTACAATTTTCTACATAATTAGAACTGCGCTTATGCACAGAAGAAACTGGTTCACCTGCCTAACATCGTGTAGGGCACCCTCGAGCACGTACAAGTGCCACAACACGCATTTCCGGACACATGTTCAAAGGACCTTTCTCCCTCCATCTTCAGTCACGAATCTGTCTCTGTAGTTAGTCGGTTTTATTAATGTACACCCTGCGTGCAGGATCTGTCGTAAGTAAAATTTAAAGCGATCAGCTGCTAGTGAGGAGGTTTACGTTGTCTTCTTCTTAATAATTTCAAAAAGACGTTTACGGTAACAGCCTACCAAACATGTGTGCACCATTAGAAATTTAACTTTGGCTATTTCCCACTTTTCCTGCCTAATTTCCATCCATTGCAATTTTTACATGTGACAAGGGGGCAATTTCCGCAGTCCAGCATTTATTTTCTGTCATTTTAGCGAAATACATGTGAACTACACTACTGTCCATTAAAATTGCTACACCAAGACGAAATGCAGATGATAAACGGGTATTCATTGGAAAAATATATTATACTAGAACTGACATGTGATTACATTTTCAAGTATTTTGGGTGCACAGATCCTGAGAAATCAGTACACAGAACAACCACCTCTGGCCGCAATAACGGCCTTGATACGCCTGGGCATTGAGTCAAGCAGAGCTTGGATGGCGTGTACAGGTACAGTTGCCAATGCAGCTTCAACACGATACCACAGTTCATCAAGAGTAGTGACTGACATATTGTGACGAGCCAATTGCTCGGTCACCATTAACCAGACGTTTTCAGTTGGTGAGAGATATGGAGATTGTGCTGGCTAGGGCAGCAATCGAACATTTTCTGTGTCCAGAAAGGATCGTACAGGACCTGCAACATGCGGTCGTGCATTATCCTGCTGAAATGTAGGGTTTCGCAGGGATTGAATGAAGGGTACAGCCACAGGTCGTAACACATCTGAAATGTAACGTCCACTGTTCAAAGTGCCGTCAATCCGAACATCCGAACAAGAGGTGACCGAGACGTGTAACCAATGGCACCCCGTACCATCACGCCGGGTGATACGCCAGTATGGCGATGACGAATACACGCTTCCAATGTGCGTTCACCGCGATGTCGCCAAACAGGGATGCGACCATCATGATGCTGTAAACAGAACCTGGATTCATCCGAAAAAATGACGTTTTGCCATTCGTGCACCCAGGTTCGTCGTTGAGTACACCATCGCAGGCGCTCCTGTCTGTAATGCAGCGTCAAGGGTAACCGCAGCCATGGTCTCGGAGCTGATAGTCCAGTCTGCTGCAAACGTCGTCGAACTGTTCGTGCAGATGGTTGATGTCTTGCAAACGTCCCCATCTGTTGACTCAGGGATCGAGACGTGGCTGCACGATCCGTTACAGCCACGCGTATAAGATGCCTGTCATCTCGGCTGGTAGTGATACGAGGCCGTTGGGATCCAGCACGGCGTTCCGTATTACCTTCCCACCGATTCCATGTTCTGCCAACAGTCATTGGATCTCGACCAACACGAGCAGCAATGTCGCGATACGATAAACCGCAATCGCGATGGGCTACAATCCGACCTTTATCAAAGCCGGATGCGTGATGGTACGCATTTCTCCTCCTTACACGAGGCATCACAACAACGTTTCACCAGGCAACGCCGGTCAACTGCTGTTTGTGTATGAGAAATCGGTTGGAAACTTTCCCCATGTCAGCACGTTGTAGGTGTCGCCACCGGCACCAACCTTGTGTGAATGCTCTGAAAAGCTGATCATTTGCATATCACAGCATCTTCTTCCTGTCGCTTAAATTTCGCATCTGTAGCACGTCATCTTTGTGGTGTTGCAATTTTAGTGGCCAGTAGTGTATTATCACCGTCTTTTCCCGGAAGTGGGAGAGCCGGTAACTGCCCCGCCGGATGAACTGACGCCATCAGCTACGATAATGGGAACTACTGGTCCAGTTTCAGCACTGAATTAATATGCCGACGATGGCCTATAAGGACGTATACCGGTGCAGAACAAATAACGCTGCAGGAAAGCACATAGTGTGTCCTTTATCCACTAAATGGGGATTGTCTCTGCTACGAAGTAAAGGAAATAATCTATCATCTTGATTCAGCTAATTTCACTACCCGTAACGTCCTACTGACGTCGGAACATCACTCCGAGCTGAACAGGCTAGGCAAAGAGTCGTACGTGGCCTTGTCAAAGAAGCTTCTCTGACATTGTCTCGAGGCGGATTTTATGAGTGATTATGACGCTACGCTCGCATCGAGACGTACATGTCTTCATTTCCCTCGCATCGAGAGGTGCACTTTTCCAGTTCCCTTCAGGCCATCTATATTTATGATCCCCAAAACTGGCGTTCAATGTGCAGCAAGAGCACAGTACATTCTGTTGTTTCGAGTTAATGCGTTATGTTTAATAATTCATCTCGATACGAAACACGAGGCAAGCGTACGTTAGGAAAGGACTTCGGACGCCTGAGAAAATCGAAATCACGATGGCTGCAGCGAGATTTGAATCCTCCAGTCCGAATACGATTCCTGCGTCCATGTTCCAACTCGCTCAGTCAGTTGAGTATTCGTTTGAGTTTTAATTGTCAACTCGATACAATCAAGGTGCGACCATGAAAGTTATTGATGGGTGTTGGTTCTCCTCTATGTATTTACTCTTCACTGCGACGTACTTTTCCCAGTTTGGAAGCAGATGTTATGTCTAATATTAAATGTTTTCATCATCTGAGAAGAGAGGAAGAAGACACTGGACGCTGTGTCAGGTCGGGGAAGGAATGGGAGAGGTTGAGTCAAAATTTGACAGCCCAAAGAAGCAGTATGCTCGACTGAATCCCGAGCAGAATGAGCTGGGGCGTTGTCGTGGAGCAAAAACACCTCCTCGGACTGTTTCCACGACGATTCCTCTTGACAGCCTCTGGCACCCTTTCCAGAAAATTTCGCTACTATGTTCCTGTGATGGTTCGTCCCTTACAAGCATATCCTGTTGTCAATATTCCAAGGTAGTCTTAAAAAAAGCACTCAGGATCACCTTGGATGTTCTTGTTGTATGTTACAAAAATGGAAAAGCGGAATATAGAGCAACGTTATGCAATCAATTTTTGTGTTATACTCGGGGAATCCGCGAGTGTGACCTTTGAAAAGATAAAACAAGCCTACGGGGAACATTCCTTACCAAGAGCACAAAAATGGTTCAAATGGCTCTGAGCACTATGGGACTTAACATCTAAGGTCATCAGTCCCCTAGAACTTATAACTACTTAAAACTAACTAACCCAAGGACACATCCATGCCCAAGGCTGGATTCGAACCTGCGACCGTAGCGGTCGCGCGGTTCCAGACTGAAGCGCCTGGAAGCGCTCGGCCACACCGGCCGGCACCAAGAGCACAAATCTTTCATTGGCGCAAATCATTTTTGGGAGGCTGAGGACACGTTGAAGACGAGCCTTGTTAAGAGGGACCTTCAACTTCAGAAACCAACGAAAACGACGAACGTGTGTGCTGTCCTGTGCGATCGTACCGAAGTTTAACAATAAGGGTGATAGGTGACTTTTTAAACTCAAACACTTTCATCGTACATCAAATTTTGTCAGACGTTTTGCATATGCGAAATTGTGCCCAAAGACTTCATAATTGAGCAGAAGGATAATCGAAGAAACGTGTGTGTGTTGATCATCTGGAGAGCATTGCCATCCATCACGAATCGGTCAGATGTGTGATCCTGGATTTTTGAGTACGACACTGAGTCAAAGCGACAAAATGAGGAGTGGCACAATGAGACATCTCTTCGACCGAAAAAAGCACGAATGAGCAACTCAAAGAACAAAACATTGCTCACTTGCTTCTTTGACTGTAGGGGTATCGTGCATAAAGAATACATTCCTCCAGGACAAACAGTCAAACAACTGATATGAAACATCCTGGCAGATTAAAACTGTGTGTCGGACCGAGACTCGAATTCGGGACCTTTGCCTTTCGCGGGCAAGTGCTCTACGAACTGAGCTACCCAAGCACGACTCACGCCCCGTCCTCACAGCTTTAATTCCGCCAGTACCTCGTCTCCTACCTTCCAAACCTCACAGAAACTCTCCTGCGAACCTTGCAGAACTAGCACTCCTGGAAGAAAGGATATTGCGGACACATGGCTTAGCCACAGCCTGGGGGATGTTTCTAGAATGAAATTTTCACTCTACAGCGGAGTGAAAATTTCATTCTAGTCATACAACTGTTCTAAAAAGACGTCCTTGAAAGGCTCCAGAAAAGGATGAACTCAGTGAGACTGGACATTGCAGACAAGTAGACGCTGCATCATAACAATGTCCCATGCCATACAGCCACTTACATTACGGCATTTTTTACCTCAAAAGACATTCCTATTGTTCCTCAGTCCCCCTGTTCACCTGATGTTAGTCCTCGAAATTGAAAAAAATGTCTTAACGGGTCGTCATTTTGGGACTCTGGAGAAGATTAAAAAGAATGTGACCGACACGTTAAAGGCCCTATTAGAGCGAAGAATATCCAGCGGTCGGCTGGTAGGAAGGGACGCCCTCATCTGCAAGGATGACAATATAGCCGCTCAAGAGAGCGTGAAATGTATCAGCAGTTTGGCAATATCGCGCAGCTATTGTTTGCCGCCTACTGCTGTGTCACCCACGTATCTGCGACAAATAGGAGGCGTATCCACCGCCAGGCAGATAGATACCTCTATCTTATCTGTGGGAATAAACACGGAAGCGTAGTGGCCACGCGTAGCGATGATGATTAATTTGCGTCACCCCCTTTGGCGGCACCGGGTTCGCCAAATACGGACGGTGTATCAGGCTAGCACGTCAAACTTCGCCCTGCCACTGCAGCAGTGCTGCCAACAGCAGTACCACCTCACTGCCATTGCTTGCATTTTGCATGCATACCAACCTCATACGAGTTGTCGCCAAGTACAGAAATCGGTGTGCACAAATTATGGAACAACGAGGTTACGTTTTTCCACTTAACTAGTAATTATCATCATAAAAAAAACAGTTGATATAGGATTTTCTTGCCTTTTCTCTCTATTCTATACTAGAAGGTGTCATATTGAACCTACATACAATGATCATTGGTATGAATTCTCGCATGAGAATTCGTGCGGCTCTCAACCTCACACAACATACACACACTTAACAAACATCAATGTAATACAGTGTGTTTTCAAAAGAATGCATATATTTCTAATGCGTACATTTATTGAACTATAAGACATACAACTATGAAACTGGGGAACACACATATTTACGAATCTCTCAAGTATAGATTTCAGATATTCAATATGTTCTCCACCAGCGACACGAACAATATCACATTGATACTCGAATTCCTCCGGTCAACGTCACTGATGCCATGACAGTAAGGATCCGATTCTTCAACACGTCTAAGTTGTGTGGTCGTGTTGGAGCACAACCGTTGTTCTTAATGAAACCTCACTGAAATAAGTCACAGGGCGTCAGATATGGCGACCATGGTGGCCAGCTGAGAAGTGCTAAGTCGCCTGCTGTTTGACTGTCAATCCAACGGCTCCGGGGAGATTCATTCAGATATTCACCCTCTCCAGTGAGGTATGCCCCGTCTTGTTGAAAAATGAAGCTGTCCTTGTTCTGCCTGGAAACAGTTTTCTAACACAACAAGACCTTTACCCATGTTTGCATCAAAGAAGAACGGGCCGAAAACAGTTGACTGGGATATCGCACAAAACACGTTGGCTTTGGGTGAATCTCATACGTGTTCAATGTGTGCATGTGAGTTCCGTAGGCCACAGATTTTAATATTGTGTTTGTTTACTTTCTCACTAAGGTGCAAACTCGCTTCATCACTGAGTACGATGCTTTATGCGAAAGTTTCATCATTGTCGATAGCAATCTGAAGCTCATCAGAAGATGCCACGTGTTTTCATTTGTCGTAATGATGCAGAGTCTGTAACAGCTGTAACTTTAACGGCTACATAACCAAACAACATAGCAAAACTTGCCAATGTGTTGTAAGCAGTTGTACCTTCCGACTGGCAAGACGAGTTGATTTTGTAGGACCATGTTAGAAAGCAGTTTCAATTCGTAGCAGCATTTTCCTCGGAAGTATGAGGTCGGCCAGGACTCCTTCCTGTATCTACAAACTGTCGATATCATCTGCGAATGTTCCACCTATTCGGAAGATCAGAATGATACGTCAATCTGAAATATCTTTGCAGTGTAATCACGAAGTTCCACTTCGCAAACGAAGTATCCGTTTTGCAACATCTACCTCATACTCCGCAAGCCACCTAATGGTGTGTGGCGGAGGATACTTTCGATATCTGCATCTGATCCCTCCAACCCTGTTGCACTCGCGAATAGTGGGAAGACTGATTGTCGGTAAGCCTCTGTATTGGCTCTAATTTCTCGAATTTTCTCCTCGTGGTCAATACGCGAGATGTATGTGGGGGGAAGTAATACGTTGTCCGGCTCCTCCTGAAAAGTGCTGTCCCGAAATTTCAATAGTAAGTCTCTCCGCGATGCACCACGCCTCTCTTGTAACGGCTGCCAGTGGAGTTTGTTTAGCATCTTCTCAACGCTCTCTCGCCAGCTAAACGATACCGTGACGATATGCGCCGCTCTTCGTTGGATCTTCTCCATCTCCTCTGTCAGTCCTACCAGATAGGGATCCCAGATAGATGAACAATACTCAAGAATCGGGCGAACAAGCGCCTTGCAAGCCAGTTCTTCCGTGGATGAGTTGCATTTCCTTAAGATCCTTCCGATGAATCTGATTCAGGGACAAATGGTTCAAATGGCTCTGAGCACTATGGGACTTAACTTCTGAGGTCATCAGTCCCATAGAACTTAGAACTACTTAAACCTAACTAACCTAAGGACAACACGAACATCCAAGCCCGAGGCAGGATTCGAACCTGCGACCGTAGCGGTCGCGCAGTTCCAGACTGTAGCGCCTAGAACCGCTCGGCCATCCCGGCCGGCTTCTGATTCTGGTATCTGCTTTCCCCACTACCGGCTTATGAGGTCGTTCCACTCAAAGTCGTTCTGGATAGTTACGCCCAGATATTTTACGGCAGGCGCTGTCTCCAGCTGTTTGTCATCAATAGTGTAGCTATACATAGTCGATTTCTTTTCGTATGTATGCACAATATATGACGGTAACCAAGCAAACAGAAGACAAATGGCATCTAGCGGCAATACATATAAACTAGACAGTGCATTCTTTTATCCAGTAACCGAGCCGTGGAGCAGTGGTAGGTACTTTTGACAACATAATACTTCATCAGGTTACCTTCCATTCAGAAGGCTGTTGCACTGGGCGACTGTTATATTGACTTGTAAATAATAGATTTCAGCAATCAGTCGTCCTTTTTAAATTTTATTGGCAGATATAGATTTCAGCTAGAGATTAGCCATTCTCAATGCACTATGATTTTTGATCAATGCATGAATGCCTGTTGGTCTGGCTTCATCCACAGTTCATTGAATACTCATGTTCATCAATCCCCTAGACTTAGAACTACTTAAACCTTACTAACCTAAGGACATCACACACATCCATGCCCGACGCAGGATTCGAACCTGCGACCGCAGCAGCCGCGTGGTTCTAGATTGAAGCGCCTATAAACGCTCGGCTACTCCGGCCGGCGGCGACCGAGCAACGTTTGTTCTATCGCTGCGGTATAAGTACTCTGCACACGTTAGGCATGTCATCGTATTTGTACTGTATGCAAAATAACAGATATACGGACACGCACAATAGTCTTTAATTTTTTTATCTGGGAGATATTGTCCTGGAATAAAACGAAAGGAGTTCCTATCATCATCTTCTGACCATGACTGGGGGAGGAGATAGGTGTGCCTCTTGATAAGGTAAATGTCTTAACTGGAAGCCTCCTCCCAAATATTCTCCTTTGAGATTCGTTCATCACAAATACCAGCTAGCTACTATTTGGCTAAAAAGTCCCAGACTCTGCTTACTCGAACAGCTGTCTCCTTGTTGTAAAGTCCCCGCCGCGTTTTTCTGCCTGTACGTGAAGGCCAAACTCAAGAAGAACTGTAGAAGTTTTGCTACAGTATTCACAAATACGGAGGTTGTACGAAAGCACCGACAGAAATGCTCGCTACTGTTGCATTTTGCACGAACGGCACCTACGCAATGTTTTCAGTATGTTGCACGCGTCAGTCGTAGTCAGCAAATTGTTGCGTGCTGTTGTGAGTGCGTTATGTCGGAGCTCAGTACATTCGAATGTGAGCAGATTGTTGCTGCTCGTTTAGTGAATACTTCCGTAACTAAGGTAGGTGAAGTGTTTGGTGTTTAAAGAGCCACCGTATCGAAGATTTATATCGCATACAGGGAAAGCGGAAAAATATCGTCTGCTAAGTTACAACGCGGAAAAAAGTATGTTTGAGTGATCACGACGGACGGTGATTGAAGGTGAAAACCAGGAAGAAGACAGCTGCAAAAGTCACTGCGGAACTCAATGTAGCACTCGCGAACTCTATCAGCACAATGAAAACACGAATGGAGCTCCATAAGCTGTAAACTTCAGAGTGAGCTGGAATTCCAAAACGGCACATAAGCAGTGCAAATGCCCATAACAGGACACCGTGAGGCCGGAGCCACATAATCTGGATTATGGAGCAATGGAAGAAAGTCATTTGGTCGGATGAGTCTTGCCATATACTTTTCCAACCTCTGGCCGAATAAACGTCTCGATATGAAATAGGGCGGTAATAAGCTGATGGCTTTGCCAGCCTTATCGTGATAATCTATGGGCACCATGGTTACTGTGCAAGACTGCCTTACTGTCGAGTATTACGTGACCATTTTGGTTGATCAGGTCAATCCCATGGTACAAAGTTTGTTCCCCAATGATGAAGCGGTGTTCAAAAACGACAAAGCCCTGTTCACACTGCTCGCAAATTCCATGACTGGTTTTGCGAGCACGAGGCTGAATCGTCGCCTCTCCCCATCACCAGAGTCACCAGATCTCAATATTTTGCCGCTATGATGCAGCAAGAATGGTATAGGATTCCCCTGAAAACATACAGAGCCTGCATTTATCCATTTCAAGACGACTGTAAGCTGATATGGATGCAAATGGGTTTCCTGCACCGTACTAGGCATGGTAGTGTGTTGCGTTTTTGGTGTTTCCATATTTTTGTCTAATCTTTCGAGATAGATTGATTTAGAAGGTAGGTTATGTGTGAAATTTATTACGGCTGCACCAAGCAAGCCGCCTGGCCGAAGATAATAGAGAATAAAAGGTAAGAGAAAGATTATCGTGCGTGTCCTCTGCTGGTGTCACTGTGAAAGACGTATGCAGCATGATCGTCGCTAAAGAAATCAGCAATTGTATTGATATCTAAAATTATCTATGTGTACTGCCCGACAAAATAAGTATCTGGAAGATATGGTCCAACGTCACGGGTAACTTCGAACACGTACACACAATCGCCTAGTATTTGAATTACAGAGTTGTGGTTCTGACAGTTATAATAATAATGGCTCTGAGCACTATGGGACTTAACTTCTGTGGTCATCAGTCCCCTAGAACTTAGAACTACTTAAACCTAACTAACCTAAGGACATCACACACATCCATGCCCGAGGCAGGATTCGAACCTGCGACCGTAGCAGTTCCGCGGTTCCGGACTGCGCGCCTAGAACCACTAGACCACCGCGGCCGGCTTCTGACAGTTATAACAGCCGCCAGAGTTCACTAGCGTTGTTCATGTTTACTGCCATTACAAGTCATGGTTGCATATATGGATCTTGAGTGATCGCTGTGAAGGATGGAGATGTGCCACATTCTCGTATGAGACACTGTATCAGTCTGAAAGGGTATGAACAGGAACTCATTGAGGGCCTCCATTTGACCGGTTGGCCGAATCGTACAATATCCAGATTTAAACACATTCGGGGGGCCTCATGTTGGACTGAATGCGAACGTTAGGGCAGCCATAATTGCCATTAAGATACACTACTGGCCATTAAAATTGCTACATCACGAAGATGACGTGCTACAGACGCGAAATTTAACCGACAGGAAGAAGATGCTGTGATATGCAAATGATTAGCTTTTCAGAGCATTCACACAAGGTTGGCGCCGGTGGCGACACCTACAACGTGATGACATGAGGAAAGTTTCCAACCGATTTCTCATACACAAACAGCAGTTGACCGGCGGTGCCTGGTGACACGCTGTTGTCATGCCTCGTGTAAGGAGGAGAAATGCGTACCCTAACGTTTCCGACTTTGATAAAGGTCGAATTGTAGCTTACCGCGATTGCGGTTTATCATATCGCGACATTGCTGCTCTCGTTGGTCGAGATCCAATGACTGTTAGCAGAATATGGAATCGGTGGGTTCAGGAGGGTAATACGGAACGCCGTGCTGGATCCCAACGGCCTCGTATCGCTAGCAGTCGAGATGACAGTCATCTTATCCGCATGGCTGTAACGGATCGTGCAGCCACGTGTCGATCCCTGAGTCAACAGATGGGGACGTTTGCAAGACAACAACCATCTGCACGAACAGTTCGACGACGTTTGCAGCAGCATGGACTATCAGCTCGGAGACCATGGCTGCAGTTAACCTTGACGCTGTATCACGGACAGGAGCGCCTGCGATGGTGTACTCAACGACGAACCTGGGTGGACGAATGGTAAAACGTCATTTTTTTCGGATGAATCCAGGTTCAGCCGGCCTGAGTGGCCGAACGGTTATAGGCGCTACCGTCTGGAACCGCGCGACTGCTAGGTCGCAGGTTCGAATCCTGCCTCGGGCATGGATGTGTGTGATGTCCTTAGGTTACTTAGGTTTACGTAGTTCTAAGTTCTAGGGGACTGATGACCTCAGCTGTTAAGTCCCATGGTGCTCAGAGCCATTTGAACCATTTGAAATCCAGGTTCTGTTTACAGCATCATGATGGTCGCATCCGCGTTTGGCGACATTGCGGTGAACGCACATTATTTGAAACGTGTATTCGCCATCGCCATACTGGCGTGTCACCCGGCGTGATGGTATGGGTTGCCATTGGCTACACGTCTCGGTCACCTCTTGTCGCATTGACGGCTCTTTGAACAGTGGACGTTACATTTCAGATGTGTTACGACCCGTGGCTCTACCCTTCATTCGATCCCTGCGAAACCCTCCATTTCAGCAAGATAATGCACGAGCGCATGTTGCAGGTTCTGTACGATCCTTTCTGGATACCGAAAATGTTAGACTGCTGCCCTGCCCAGCACATTCTCCAAATCTCTCACTGACTGAAAACGTCTGGTCAATGGTGGCCGAGCAACTGGCTCGTCACAATACGCGAGTCACGACTCTTGATGAACTGTGGTATCGTGTTGAAGCTGCATGGGCAGCTGTACCTGTACACGCCATCCAAGCTCTATTTGACTCAATGCCCAGGCGTATCAAGGCCGTTATTACGGTCACAGGTGGTTGTTCTGGGTACTGACTTCTCAGGATCTGTGCACCCAAATTGCGTGAAAATGTAATCACACGTCAGTTCTAGTATAATATATTTGTCCAATGAATATCCGTTTATCATCTGCATTTCTTCTTGGTGTATCAGTTTTAATGGCCGGTAGTGTACAAGCACATCATACACCTTTCACATATGCGCTGCCATCCAAGAACATGTAAGAGAATCCCAGCAGCGTTCTGTGTCATCCAGCACCACCGGTTGGAATCAAATGGTTCAAATGGTTCTGAGCACTATGGGACTCAACATCTTAGGTCATAAGTCCCCTAGAACTTAGAACTACTTAAACCTAACTAACCTAAGGACATCACACACACCCATGCCCGAGGCAGGATTCGAACCTGCGACCGTAGCAGTCCCGCGGTTCCGGACTGCAGCGCCAGAACCGCTAGACCACCGCGGCCGGCACCACCGGTTGGAGACTAGTAGCAGCCAGAGTAGGAAATTACCGTCCCACACGTAGGCTGCCATTAATACTACAACACAAATAGCTGGATTTGGAGTGGCGCCATGCTCGGAAAACATGGACTGCTAATGAACGTGGTGTTACTGTTGACGTTGGGATATGGCTTCAGGTCACAGATAGTAGTGAGTGAGGGAGCTTTGACGGTACGTAGTATGTTACGGACGTCCTGGGTCCTCATGTGCTACACCCGATGGTATCGTGGTGCCATTTTTCAATAGGACAATACTTATGCACGCATGTCACGCGTCTGTGAACTGTCTCTGCGTCATGTTGATGGCCAACAAAATCTCCAGATCTCTCCCTGACAGAATATGTGGGGGGCTAGCTCGGACATCTACTCTGTCCCATTTCCAGTGTCCAGGATATCAAGAAGAAGTTACAAATGTTGCGGGCCAGCTTACGTCAGAAGTAAATGCAATGACTTTATGGCACTATTACTAAATGAATCAGAGCATGAATCACAGCCAGAGGAGGTGCATTGTCATGCCAGTAACTGAGATCATTCGGTCAAGTTCTTTGAAATTTGGTTTGATTTTATAGTCAGTGAACTAACGTTGCTTACGCTCTCGATTCGTGAAGTTTCATTTAATTTCCTTCTCTACTTTTGGGCGCTTCACTCTTTTTGTTACTCAGCTTACCTGCTTTTCTCTGCAGGTACTACACAAGATAATATAGTCAGAATAGAGTATTCTGATGTGAAACAGCTATAGAGACACGAAGGGTTGCTTACACAACTAGGCCTATATACACCTGAAGATGATCGTGTGTGATCGAAACTAAACATAGTGAGTAGCCCGAGACGGAAAAATAAGCGATATATACTGATCAGCCAGAACATTATCACCACCTACCTAATAGCCAGTATGTCCACCTCTGGCATGGATAGTAGCTGCGATGCATCGTGCCATGGAAGTTATGAGTTTAAGAATTTTTAGCATTGTGCAGCCCTGTCAGCAACTGTGATAATTGAAGATATAACACGTCAGCCTCAGTTGCAAATAGAAACCAAACTTTACCCAGGTTTCAGCCAAAATAATTTGACCTTCTTCAGAAGCGAGTGACACTAAACTACTGCATGTCATGGCCAAACTTTGGCATGCAGTAGTTTAGTGTCACTCGCTTCTGAAGAAGGCCAAATTATTTTGGCTGAAACCTGGGTAAAGTTTGGTTTCTATTTGCAACTGAGGCTGAAGTGTTACTTGTTGAAGTAATGAGTCCTTGGTAGGTAGCTGGAGGGAGTTGGCACCACATCTGCACACACAAGTCACCTAATTCCTGTAAATTCTATGGAGGGGGCAATGAGCTACGGCGCCACGTCCAGTCACATCCCAGATGTGTTCGACCTGGTTCAGACCTGGCCAGTTGGGGGGCCAGCATATCAACTGAAACTCGCCATTGTGCTCCTCCGTTCCCTCATCACACTCCTGGTCCTCCGAGATGACGCATCATGCTGTTGAAAAATACTACTAACGTTGGGAAACATGGTCGTCATGAAGAGGTGTAAGTGGTTTGCAACCAGTGTACGATACTCCTTGGCTGTCATGGTGCCTTCCACGAGACCCACTTGACCAAATGGATGCCCACTTGAATGTTCCCCAGAGCAGAATGGAGCCGCCGCCAGCTTGTCTTCGTCACACAATACAGGTGTCAAGGAGCTATTCCCCTGGAAGACGGCGGATTCGCGCCCTCCCATCGGCACGATAAAGAAGGTATCGGGATTCATCAGACCATGCAGCGCTCTGCCACTGCGTCAACGCCCAGTGCCAATGGTCAGGCGCCCATTTCAGTCGTAGTTGCCGATGTCGTTGTGTTAACATTAGCACATGCATGGATCGTCAGCTGCGGAGGTCCATAGTTGGTAGTGTTCAGTGCACTGTTTGTTCAGACACACTTGTATTCTGACCAGCGTAAAAGTCTGATGTTTCTTCCGCCACAGTTCGCCGCTTGTCCTGTTTTGCCAGTCTGCCCAGCTTACGACGACCGACATCTGTAATGAGGGATGGTCGCCCAACCACACGACGTCTGGATGTGGTTTCACATTCGTTTTGCCACGTGTGAAGACAGTCCTCGAACACCCGACAAGTCGAGCAGTTTTCGAAATGCTCGTGTCCTCGATGAAACCCAGATAGATCGCGCGCCTTCCTCACTCTACACACGGACAGCACGCTCACTAATAGGACATGTGCGTGTGCCTGAGTACCAGTCATTCCTCGCCAGGGGACGCTGCTACGCCTGGACGGGATAATACCGTTAGTAGGTCTGAGAACACAATGTTCTGGCTGGTCAGTGTATACACTTTTGTTAATGATTTAGCAGTCAGTGGGACCAGTCGTCTGGCGTTGATAAATAAAATCACAACTGTGGATTTCAGTATGCGATTCTGTATATAATAGGGCAGTACTTCCAGGGTGCTTGTTCGTCTACATGTAGATTTGTACCAGCAAGCCGTCTTTCAGTGTGCAGCGGAGGGTACTTCGTGTACCACTGTCTCTTCCTCATATTCCTGTTCTAGTCAGTAATGGTTCGCGGTAAGAACGATTACTGATAAACCTCCCTCTGAGCTCCAATCTCTTTCATTTTACTTTCATCGTTCTTTCGCGAGATATACGTAGTAGGGAGGAGTGTATTGGTTGCAGACAGCTCGGTTAGGTGCCTTCGTTGGCGACACACCAGGAGAGCAGCAAGTTACATATTTAGCTTTCTACTTTGTGATTTTATAGTTTAACTCTTAAATCACTAGTACTACAATGGACATAATGTGTGTGTATGTCGTGCGCAGCCGAAGGAGAAACTGGCTGCAGATCCTAACAGCTGAAGACACTTCTAGCCGTGGTCAGCAGTCTGCAGGCTGCAGCCTCAGGGTGTAATGGCATCGGAAAATCTGTCGCATTGCATGGGACACTTTAGGTGCAAATTCTGCTGCCGAAGCCCCTTACAGAGTCTCCTTACACGGCGAATCAGTGCTCGCTGCAGAGTGAGTGGCAAGTAGCAACGCGTTCGCGTCAGTGGAGGCTGTTGGTTATTGCGAAAATTGGCCGTCAGGTCTCACCCATTCAGCGTCGGAGTAGACATACGGCCGCTACTTTAGCAGGATCAGAACCGCCACATGATGATAGGGGTTTTCAGTTATCGGGAACAATGTTGGGCGCGTTGTGGAAGCCCTTAGAAATATAGCGTCCAGGGCTGGGAAAAAGTCTAATGTGGACTCCGTATGTGTGCTGGTGGGTGTTTCCTCTGAGGTGTGGAGGGGGCCATGCCTGTGGCTGTCAAGGGGGCATGTGCAAGATGTGGCACGCGTCAGCAGTAGTGACACCTGTCGCTTGGGTACAGGGGACAGAGTTGATTGAGGCTCTTTTCTTTGGAGCTGGAAGAACATCAATCAAAGATTCCATCTGTTCTGTGATGGCCTTAGCTGTAGTTTTTTGGACTTGCATTATGGGATGCAGAAAAGGAAAAAATGGGCCCTCAAAATTACAGGCCCATGTCCCCAACATGGACATGTTGCAGAGTTCTTCAACATATTGCAGTCTCAAATACAAGAAACTTCCTTGAGATAGAAAAGCTTCTGTCCACAAACGAGGACGGATTTAAAAAGCATGGCTCGTGCGAAACTCAGCTCACCCTTTTCTCACATCATATCCTGCGAACTGTGGATGAAGGGCAACAGGCTGATTCCCTATCCCTAGTCTTAGTGGAAGCGTTTGACACAGTGCCTCACTGCATCCTGTTAACGAAGATAAGAGTATACGGGTTAGACAGATATGTGAGTATCTCGAAGACTTTTTAAGCAACAGAACCCAATACGTTGTTCTCAATGGCGAGGTGCCCATGGTAGTGTGAGAGAATTGATATTGTTCTCTACACACATAAAAGTACGGATTGGGTGAGCAGCTATCCGCGATTGTTTTCTGATGACGCTGTAGTGTACAGGATGACTTAGACAGAATTTCAACTTCGTGCAATGAATAGCAGCTTCCTCTAAATGTACAAAATTTAAATCAATGCATATGAATACGAAAAACTACCTTGCGTAGACACAAGTAATAAACGTCTATGAAAAGGTGGTAAGGCTATAGCAACTGGGCAGAGCACGGAGGGTAGTAGAGAAGGCGAATAGTGGTCTTCAGTTCTTTGGGAGATTTTCGGAAAAATGTAAGTCGTCTATAAAGGAGACGGCGTACAGAACGCCAGCAAGACGCATTGTTGAGTGTTTGGTATCCCCACCGGATCAGATTAAAGGAAGACATCAAAGCAATTCAGAGGCGCCCTAATTATAAAACATACTTCCCCTACATTGCAATCCCATTTAAAAACAACCAAGTTAAAAAGTGTACACTGTACTTACTGTTCGTAAGTCACTTGATTTGTGCACTTCTTACTTCAGAACTGGAATAAATTGGAAGCCTTCAGGATGTTAATGCTTTATGTCTCACTACAGTAACTAATAGTAATAGTAATAACAACAATAATAATATCACTGTGTACAGCAAAATTTTATTGACTGGCGACTCCATGGAGTGTCCTGTGCACCACGATCAGATAATGGGTATACTTGGAAGGAGAGACAGCATTGGTCGTATTTTTTTGTTTTATTAACCGCAAAATCGATTTTCGGTCACTTAGTGACCATCTTCAGTGCTGTAATATACAATTTAAATTGGTAGGCACTGGCGTCAACAAGCTTAGAGTGATCACACAAACTCCAAAGTTTATGTGATCGCTCTAAGCTTGTTGACACCAGTGCCTACCAATTTAAATTGTATATTACAGCACTGAAGATGGTCACTAAGTGACCGAAAATCGATTTTGCGGTTAATAAAACAAAAAAATACGACCAATGCTGTCTCTCCTTCCAAGTATACTGTGTACAGCACCGTAGTGGCCCTTATATAGTCACTGCTGTGTCGGTCGTGTCAATTAATTCATTTATCTGTTTCGAAGCGAGTAATGAAGCAGATTCTGGACTACTACAGGTATTATCTACGACTTAGAGAAGACATTTTCTTGAGATCTTGGCATTTGTTTCTTATATGTCTCACTATTATCATCAGCGACGTACGGGACAAAGCGCAACATATGTGTATAGTGTGTGGACTGTGTGGGGAACCTTTGACCTCCACCGCATTAATGCTACTAACAGAGAAAATTTAAGTATTGATAACTTACGTAATCAGTATTATAGTCTTACAAAATTGTGATAATAGTAACGATCTTTTGAAATTAATTTGGTTGCGTGACTGAAACAGAATAAAATAGTTTACCTTTTACCCCTTAGAAAATTTCATTTTACCCCTCAGGGGGTACTTACCCCCAGGTAGTGAGCCACTGAATTACAGGATGTGTTGAATGGAATGCACAATCTAATGAGTACAGAATATGGGTTGGGAGTAAATCGAAGAAAGACGAAAGTAATGAGAAGTAGCTGAAACGAGATCAATGAGAAACTTGAAATCAGAATTGGGGATCACGAAGTGGGTGAAGTTAAGGAATTCTGCTACCTAGACAGCAAAATGACCTACGACTGACAGAACAAGGAGAACATAAAAAATCAGACTAGCACTGGCCAAGAGGGTATTCCTGGCCAAGACAGTATCAAACATAGGCCTCAATCTGAGGAATATATATCTGAGAAAATTCGTCTGGAGCACAGCATTTTACGGTTGTGAAACATGAACTGTGAGAAAACCGGAACAGAAGAGAATCGAAGCATTTGAGATGTAGTGCTACAGAAGAATGTTGAAACTTTTGTGGATTGATAACGTAAGGAATAAGGAGCTTCTCCGCACAATTGGCGGGGAAAGGAATATATGGCAAGCACTGACAAGAACAAGGGATAAGATGGGAGGACATCTGTTAAGACATCAGGGAATACCTTCCGTCGTACTAGAGGAAGCTGTAGAGGGTAAAAACTGTAGAGGAAAACAGGGACTGGAATACATCCAGCAGATAATTGAGGACGTAAGTTGCAGGTGGTACTCTGAGATAAGGAAGTTGGCACAGGAGAGCAATTCGTGGCTGGCAGCATCACACCAGTCAAAAAATTGATGACTCAAAAAGAAAAAACTGGAGATAAATAGACTGCCGCTTTTCCCCGTTTCTTTCCCGATTGGGACATGAAAGGGGTTAGCTCCCTCCGTCGTGCACCATACTGTGGCTTGCAGAGTATGTGGGTGGATATAAGTGTAGACTCTTTTAGCAACATACGTTTTAGTCTAAAACCATACCGTGATGCACATGTCTCTCTCTTGCAGCGACTACCACTGGAGGTCGATAATTATCTCCGTGGCGCTTTCTCGCTTACTAAAATAACCTGTAATGATTCGTTTTGTTCTTGTTTGGATATTGTCTCTTTGCTGTGTCAGTTCTATCTGCTACAGATCCTAGACTGTCGAGCAATATTCAAGTATTCGTCGAACGAGGGCCTCGTAAGGTACATCGCTGTGGGTCGATTACACTTCCTACGGTACACTGGCGCGATTTCTTTTGTGTAATCGCTCCATTTTAAATCACTTCATTATGGATGTCACTGTTTCCATCTACTGTTCTGCAGTCGTGTAATCATCTAATAATGGGACCTTCTGCTTATTCATGTGCAATAAATTACATTTATGTTGAGGGTCAACTTCCAATCCCTGCACCATCTGATGGGTCACTTTCACGTACTGCGTAAAGTGTGGTCCAGCTGCCGAGTGCGCGACCTTTACCATTCTAGACAGAGTAGCCGCGCGGAGTGGCCGCGCGGTTTGAGGCACCATGTCACAGATTGCACGGGATCTCCCGCAGGAGGTTCGAGTCCATACCTCTGGCATGGATGTGTGTGTTGTTCTTAGCATTAGTTGGTTTAAGTTAGTTTAGGTAGTGTGTAGGCTTAGGGAACGATGACCTTAGCAGTTTGGTCCCTTAGCAATTGACACACATTTGAACATTTAGACAGAGTATGAGAAAGAATCTGCTGCCCTTCTAGCAGGAATAACGCGCAACTTGCTGGCGGAGCGAAACGTTTCTGGTCATTAGATTTCATTCGTTTCAATATAAACATTCGTTTGTATCTGCAAACTTACCTCATGAAAGTGAATAATACAGCTAACGTCCGTGAACACACCAATTTGGATCTAACTGTCGAATCGAAAGGAGAGGGCCACAAGGAGGTAGAGACGAGCTTCCCCTTTTTTTTTTCATTCTGTGGGTGGAGGAGTCCGTGTGAGTGAGGGTCTTTTCAGCCTAAAACCGGGCGAGCTAATGGTGGAGTAGAGAGAGGCCCAAATGGGAACAAATGGCTGGGCGTTACCAGTTCTGATTGAGTTGTTTGGGGGAAGAGACCAAACAGCGAGGTCATCGGTCTCATCGGATTAGGGAAAGACGGGGAAGGAAGTCGGCCGTGCCCTTTCAAAGGAACGATCCCGGCATTTGCCTGGAGCGATTTAGGGAAATCACGGAAAACCTAAATCAGGATGGCCGGACGCGGGATTGAGCCGTCGTCCTCCCGAATGCGAGTCCAGTGTGCTAACTTACCATTTCTGGAATTTGTCTCACAATTGAGGGGAAACTCTGGAAAACCTTCGCCAGAATCAGAGAATGGGAACTGCAGTGCGTTCGGAAAGGCGCAGTGCACTGCACCGTGGACAGCGGATGTACGAGGGTCATTTTCAAAGTCAGAACCGATAGCGCATCGTGTCCGCGCATCCTGTCACGTGACGTCCGTTCCCAGTCGGCCGCTCTTGGCCAGACGCTCACTGCGCCGCCAATGCATTTCACGTGTCTCCCGGTGTTGGTTCTATGTTTATACTGCTTCGTTTGTCGCCATGTCAATCAGTAATCCCACCGATTGCTAAGTGCGCTAGGTTATCTCAAACGCAAAACAATTTCGTCCTGCTGAAATTCTCCGGCGGCTTGTTGAAGTTTATACTGCAGATGAAATGAATGATGGAAATGTGGGTAAATGAAGGAAGGACAAATGTTCAGGATGAAGAAGATCTGGACAGCCTACTGTTATGAATGAACACGTGACACAAAAAGTTGACTGTGGTGTCACCGCCAGACACCACACTTACTAGGTGGTAGCCTTTAAATCGGCCGCGGTCCGGTAGTATACGTCGGACCCGCGTGTCACCACTATCAGTGATTGCAGACCGAGCACCGCCACACGGCAGGTCTAGAGAGACTTCCTAGCACTCGCCCAGTTGTACAGCCGACTTTGCTAGCGATGGTTCACTGACAAATTACGCTCTCATTTGCCGAGACGATAGTTAGCATAGCCTTCAGCTACGTCATTTGCTACGACCTAGCAAGGCGCCATTACCAGTTACTATTGATGCTGTAAAACATATACCGTCACGAGCGATGTTCACCAATTGTGGATTAAAGTTAAGTATTCCAGCAGCTACGTACGTTATTGGCTATATTAATTTCCGTGTCCTGTTACAGACCTCACGCCAGCCTGCGTGAGCTTAAACGCGTGCCTTTCGGCTTCCTCGTAGTGGCTTGGCTGTCTTGCAATTCATACGAGGCAATTCATACGAAAATAAAAAAAATTGTGACCGAAGAGGCGCGATCTCACGTTAATTGAAGAATATGAGCAGCGTACTTGCTTGCTATTCACTGCACCACATCAAAAATGCAATGAGTCGCTCAACAAAAGTGTGCCACTATCGTTGGGACAATTGAAACTAGTGTCTCTTCACTATTGACGAGCCGCACCAGAAATTTCCACGAATTTCAATATCAGCAATTTATGATATTGTTACTGTCAAACTTCGCTACAAAAAGGTGTGCGAGATGGGAGCCACAAAAGTTGACAGAAAAGTACAAAACAGAGCGAATGGCGCAATCTGTGTCCGTTTTGGAGCGCTATCACAAAGATGGTCAGAGTTCTTGACATTGTGACCGGTGATGAAACGTGGATTGCGCACTACACTCCACCGACAAAAACGTCACTCCAGTGAGACGCATCATTCAAACTCCCCGACGAAACTACTAAAATTCAAACAAGAACCTCCAACACGGAAAATTACGCTCACGGTTTTTGGTGACCGGAAAGACATTGTCCTGTTTGACGTTTTGCCAAGAGGAACGACAATAAACGCTGATAGGTATTGTGAAACATTATTCAAGCTTAGGGGCGCTGTTCAAAATAGCCTGCGGGGACTGCTCTCTAGTGGCGTCATTCGGCTTCATGACAATGCTCGGCCTCACGTTACGGCAAACACAAAGACCAAACTGGACTAGTTTCATCTGGAATTAAGATTTCTTGGTCGAAAGCACTTGGAAAATGATGATATATTAAAAAAATTGTTACTAAATGGTTTAACGATCAGGCGGCAGAGTTCTTTGATACTGGGATCGACAAGCTGCGGCCTATATTTTTTTAAAGTCATCAATTTCCTGGCTAGTTTGATGCGGCCTGCCACGAATTCCTCTCCTGTGCGAACCTCTTCATCACAGAGTAGCACTTGCAACCTACGTCCTCAGTTATAAGCTGCATGTATTAAAATCTCTGTCTTCCTCTACAGTTTTTGCCCTCTGCAGCTCCCTCTAGTACCATGGAAGACATTCACACATCTCTATAATCGTCTCTTCTCATTGTCAGTGTTTTCCACACATTTCTTTCCTCTCTGATTCTGCACAGAACCTCCTCATTCTTTACCTTATCAAAAAAATGGCTCTGACCACTATGGGACTTAACATCTGAGGTCATCAACCCCCTAGAACTTAGAACTACTTAAACCTAAGTAACCTAAGGACACCACACACATCCACGCCCGAGGCAGGATTCGAACCTGCGACCGTAGCGGTCGCGCGGTTCCAGACTGAAGCGCCTAGAACCGCTCTTACCTTATCTTATCACTGACACACTATCACCTTGAATTTTAATTCCACTTCTGCTTTTTAACCCGAGCACCTCGTTCTTGGCTGTCCACTCTTGGCCCCTGTACGTATCGTATATTACCTGTCTCTCTCTACAGCTTACCTCTGTTTTTCTCAGAATTTCGAACATATTACCTCATTCATTTTACACTGTCGAACGGTTTTTCCAGGTAGACAAATCCTATGAACGCGTCTTGATTTTTCTTTAATCCTACTTCCATTATCAACTGCAATGTCGAAATTGCCTCTCTGGTGCCTTCACCCTTCCTAAAGCCAAACTGATCGTCATGTAACACATCCTCAATTTTCTTTTCCATTTTTCTGTGTATTATTCTTGTAAGTAACTTTGATACATGAGCTGTTAAGCTGACTGTGCCATAATTTTAGCACTCCTCAGCTCTTGCAGTCTTCGGAAGTGTGTGGATGATATTTGCCGAAAGTCAGATGGTATGTCGCCAGACTCATACGCTCTACACACCAACCATATGATTTTAGAAATTATGATAGACTGTTATATATCCCTTTTGCCTAAGTTGATCTTAAGTCCTCCAAAGCTCTCTTAAATTTGGATTCTTATATTGGATCTCCTATCTCTTCGACTCCTGCTTCCTCTTCTATCACATCAGACAAATCTTCCCCCTCATAGTGGCCTTCAATGTACTATTTCCACCTAGCCGTTCTCTCCTCTGAATTTAACAGTGGAATTCCCGTTACACTCACAATGTTACCAACCTTGCTTTTAATCTCACAGAGAGTTGTTTTGACTTTCCTAAATACTGAATCAGTTCCTTCCGACAATCATTTCTCTTTCGATTTCTTCACATTCTTCATGCAGCCATTTCATCTTACCTTCCGTGTACTTCCTAATTATTTCGTTCCTCAGTGACTTGTATTTCTGTATTCCAGATTTTCCCTGAAAGTGTTTGTACTTCCTTCTTTTATCGATTAACTGAAGTATTTCTTCTGTTTTCCGTGGTTTCTTCGCAGTTACCTTATTTTTATCTATGTTTTTTTTTCAACTTCTGTGATTGCTCGTTTTAGAGATGTCCATTCCTCTTTAACTGTACTGCCTACTGAGCTATTTCTTGTTGCTGTAACTACAGCCTTACAAAACTTCAAGCGTATCTCGTCATTCCTTAGTACTTCCGTATCCCATTTCATTGTGTATTGATTCTTCCTGATTAATCTCTTACACATCAGCGTACTTTTCATCACTGCGACATTGTGATGTGAGTCTGTATCTGCTCATGGGTACACCTTACAATCTAGAATCTGATATCGGAATCTCTGTCTGACCATGATGTAATCTAACTGAAATCTTCCCATATCAGCCAGCCTTTTCCAAGTATACCTCCTTCTCTTGTGATTCTCGAACAGAGTATTCGCTTTTGCTAGCAGAAATTTATTACAGAACTCAATTAGTCTTTCTTCTCTCACATTCCTTTTCCCAAGCCCGTATTCTCCTGTGAACTTTCCGTCTATTCCTTTCCCTACAACTGCATTCCAGTCCTCCATGATTATTACATTATCATCTACCTCTGCGTACTATATTACCCTTTCAGTATCCTCATACACTTTCTCTATCTCTTCATTTTCAGCTTGCGACGTCGATATGTATAGCTGAACTATTGTTGTTGTTGTTAATTTGATATCCATTTTGATAAGAACAACCCTATCACTGAACTATTCACAGTAACACGCTCTCTGCCCTCCCATCTTTTCTTCTTTTTTTAATCATCAATCTTATGACTGGTTTGATGCGGTCCGCCACAAGTTTCTCCCGTGCCAACCTCCTCATCTCAGAGTAGCACTTGCATCCTACGTCCTCAATTATTTGCTGGATGTATTCCAATCTTCATCTTCCTCTATAGTTTTTCCCTCTGCAGCTTCCTCTACTACCATGGAAGTCATTCCCTGATGTCTTAACAGATGTCCTATCATCGTGTCTCTTCTCATTGACAGTGTTTTCCCCACATTTCTTTCCCCTCTGATTCTGTGCAGAACCTCCTCATTCCTTACCTTATCAGTCCACATAATTTTCAACATTCGACTGTAGCACCACATCTCAGACGCTTCGATTCTCTTCTGTTCCGGTTTTCTCACAGTCCGTGTTTCGCTACCATACAATGTTGTTCTCCGAAGGTACATTATCATGAATTTCTTCCTCTAATTAAGGCCTATGTTTGATACCATTAGACTTCTCTTGGCCAGCAATGCCCTTCTTGCCAGTGCTAGTCTGCCTTTGATTGCCTCCTTGTTGGGTGTTCATCATTGGTTATTTTGTTGCCTAGGTGGCAGAATTCCTTAACTTCATCTACTTCGTGACCATCAATTCAGATGCTAAGTTTCTCGCTGTTCTCATTTCTGCTGCTTCTCATTACTTTCGTCCTACTGCGATTTTCTTTCAATCCATATTCTGTGCTCATTACACTGTCCATTCTATTATGATCTGTTCACTCATCTAATATAGGGTGTATAGGAAGCTGTTTTCTCGAATCGCTAGACAATAATTCAAGTAAATCGTATTCATAGAGTTTATAACAGAATGTTAAACTGACAGTACTAAACTTCGCCTATTCACAAAGGTGTGTCGCAAGCAAATGGTGACATGCAAATAATCAATGTCCTTCGGTATATACAATTTCAAGGCAAAACAATCCAGTTCGACTAGAGTGGCCAGCATGTTCTCCAGACATGAACCCTATCGAACATGCCTGGGATAGAGATGCAAATAATCAATGTCGTTCGGTGTATACACTTTCAAGGCAAAACAATCCAGTTCGACTAGAGTGGCCAGCATATTCTCCAGATATGAACCCTATCGAACATGCCTGGGATAGATTGAAAAGGGATGTTTGTGGACGACGTAACCCACCAACCACTTTGAGGGATCTACGCAGAACCGCCGTTGAGGAGCGGGACAATCTGGACCAACAGTGCCTTGAAGAGCTTGTGGATACGCCACAGTGAATACAGGCATGCATCAGTGCAAGAGGACGTGCTACCGGGTATTAGAGGTATGTACAGCAATCTGGACCACCATCTATGAAGGTCTCACTGTTTGGTGGTACAACATGCAATGTGTGGTTTTCATGAGCAATTAAAAGGGTGGAAATGATGTTTATGTTGTTCTCGATTCCAGTTTTCTGTACAGGCTCCGGAACTCTCGGACCCGAGGTGATGCAAACCCTTTTTTGATGTGCGTGGTTTGAACAGTTTGGCACTTGAGCAGTCAGCTGTTCCAAGTACCATTGTAAAATGGCTGGTGTGGAAGCACTGCTAAAAGGCAAACGCAAATATTTAAACAAGCGCACACACCATTTTTGAGATTCTTCATCGAGCGATATATGAAGATACGCGTCGCGCAAATCAATTTTGGAAAAGTAGCGACCAGTGCCTAATATGTCCATGAGACCCTCTGGGCGTGGCAATAGATAAGTATCAATCACAGTTTGTGAGTTGACCGTAGACTTAAAACAGAGGCGAATGCGACCTGTAGTTTTGGGGAGCAAAACCAGTTGACTTGCTCTTTGACTAGCTTGTATGGGCGCAATAGCTCTTCTATCCTGCAATTCTTTAAGTTTAGCAACGACTTTGTGCCATAATGCAATGGGAACAGATCTGGCACGGCAAAATTTCGACTGAGCATTGTCTTTCAGAGTAATATGTGCAATAAAATTGTTAGCCTTGCCTAAACCTTCAGAAAAAAATTCCAAGAATTCTTTCAGGAAGCTGTCTTTTGCATGGAATACAGACACTGACAACACATTGTTGTGAATGTTAAAGCCAGACAAATCAAATGAATCAAGACCAAATATGATCTCATAATCACCACTGCTGACATATGCAAGTGATACATGGCAGGTGAAGTATATTTTCTGAGGACGGGAATGTCTTGTCCATTATAAGCCGTCAGGTGCGTGCAAGTTTCAGACAGGCGTGAGGAGCCTAACATTTCATACGTGTGACGCTTCAGCAACGTAACAGAGGCACCCATGTCCAACTGAAACTTCACACGTTTCCCACAAAGAAGCAAATGAACAAAACGTTTGTGGGACTGGCATAGCACTGGAAAAAACTGCTCGCTTGCTAGTTTTGCTAATTGCTGTTTCAGACTTTGAATGTACTGCGTTAATGACATGTGCCTTATGACTAGATTTTTGTGAGTGGGCCGAATTCTTATATTTGTTCCGTTACAAACATGTGGATTGTACATGTCCTTCCTTGCCACAAGCGTAACACTGTGCCTATTGGGAGGGGCAGCCTTGGGTTTTGTGCCATGAATAACAGCGAGGGCATGGCTTAATTCTGTTCACCCGTGTAGCTGCCTGTTTAGCAAGCTGCTTATGTGGCGTAGAGGGTTGTTTACGTGGCGTGGCGAGTGCAAGCGGCCACCGCCGAATGGGCCGGTCGCAAACAAGGGACGCAACCCAACAAATTGCTGGCTGCTCAAATTCATCGGCCGACAGGGCATCTGAATCGTACTGATCTACTGTTTGCAGTACTTGCTGAAATGATGGATCGGACTGTTTCAAAATCTGTTCTCTGAGTTTGACTAAGTTACATTCTACACTATTGCATCGCGCAACATAACATCTGAATATAAAGTACCACAAGCACATTTGAATTTGCATTTCCTCGTCACACCCTGCACATCTGTTACCCACTCGCAAAATAACAGAGATCTAAATAAGTGGCCATGGCACGGAAAAGCAACTGAATCGCACAAAAGAGAAAAGGCCACTGAAAATGACGGAATAGCAATTCGATTGTACAATGAGAGGCAAAAATATTTCCCAGCCGAATAATTTTAGAGTCCAAGAACAGAGTACTGCGCATGTCCAATTTCATAAATGGCAGTGTTCACAACTGTGCGGTCTGTGTAGCTTCAGCTTAGTGTTTACATCGTCAAATAGAAGGCATATAGTAGTTAGGATACATTATATGTCGAGATTCATTGCAATTTAATTCACTGTATCATTTCTTTTGAGAATCATTATTCGAGCACGTAGAAAGGATAGAAATATAAAAACTCCAAGTCGGTAGAATTACTACAACGAGGAGCGTTTCAGATCTGTTTCAGTGGCTGAGTGGATGGACAGACGGTTTACGAATGTGAAGGATGAGCATTCGAATCTAACTGGAGTCAATTGTCTTTGTTTTATTTAGACCTGTACAGGTAATATTTTAAATCTTAATTGTGCAGTTGTAGGCTTTTCTAGGTTCCACATTTTTTCAGAAGATTCCATTTTATATTAGTCTAATCTTTAAACAAACAGAAAAGTGGTCATAGTAAATATGCTGAAAATGAATGTATTTATTTGTAATTACTTTGACCACCAACAAGTGTCTCTACAGTTTTCAGTTGAGAGAAATTTATCAGCTGATTGGCATACGTCATAGGTCTGCTTCAAAATGGCTGATGTGAATGTTCGCCAGCGAATAATTGTTCTCTTTGAAAATGGTGTTAGTGGATCTAAGGCAAGATGTCGTTATGGATTCTGCACCAAGGAGATGGATGAGACGATTTTGAAATAACTGTGAGGTAACGAGACGCCCAGTGCCTGGAAGACCACGAGTCTCTGCACGGAGAGAGCACACGAAAGAACTTGCTGTCTTCTAGCAGTAGTGTACTGTAGGTCACTGAAGGAACGAAAGAATGATTAGAAGGAATGTTTAGAGAAAGGGTCGTCGAACAGATGCAAGAAACTATAGGCTTATATCTCTAACATTAGTCTGTTGTAGAATTTTGGAACGTTTTATGCTCGCTTGTCATGACATTTCTGGAAACCGAAAATCTCTGTACGAATCAACATGGATTCCTAAAGCAACTATCGTGTGAAAATCAAGCAGTTGATACCTGGACCCAGACTGATGCCATGTCCCTTGACTTCCGGAAGGCGCTACATATATTTCCGCACAGCTGCCAAATGAGCGAAACACGACCGCACGGAATATCAGACCACCTGTCAGAGTGGACTGAAGAGTTCCTAGCAAACAGAATATAGTATCTCATTCTTAAGGGGAGACGGAAATGAAATTTTTATCCCTATTCTGGCAATGCTATTTCACCCTCTGAATAGGTACATTTTTCAAAAGAACTATAAGTGGTAAAATAGTGAAATTTTTACTGAATATATATAACATACGCCTGCATTTACAAGTAAAGTGAACAAAATACCTCTCGTGGAATTGGAGAAAAAAATTTCTTTTACTAATACAATTTCACTTTTTTAACACATAAATTTTTACAAAACAGTCTCTGTTGGGTTGGTGGTTCTCAATTTACTTGTAATAACTTATAACCATCCTCAGTACACACTGACTACATTTCAAATTTCTAATCCAACCAATTTAGAAAATAATGGTGCCTGAAAGTCAAAAAATGTACTTTTTAGAAAAATCAATTTTAAGTTCAGTATTGCAGTTTTAGTACAGTTATTGATGAGAATTACCTCTAATATTTTCCTGCGCCGCACTGAGTATCACACTGATCTTTTGTTCTCTTGGTCCCTCTTCTTTTCTGTCTGCCCTTGTTGTACATTTTAAATTAGCAGTTTCTGCTCTGCAGATTCTCTCTTTCTCTATTTGCACCGAGGATTTTGCGGTATTTCAACAAGATTTTATGTCCAGTACTTCTAAAACATCCAGTTTTCTTCTTACAACATCTTTGAACCATAAAATAGCATCTTAAACACCAAATTTGAGGGTTGTAATCTGAACGACTACTGTTTTTGGTAACCGGGTCCAAATGAAAGAATTCACACATTTATTCAAATTTTGCGTTTTCCCATGGATACAGCCCGGCCGAAGTGGCCGTGCGGTTCTAGGCGCTGCAGTCTGGAACCGCGAGACCGCTACGGCCGCAGGTTCGAATCCTGCCTCGGGCATGGATGTGTGTGATGTCCTTAGGTTAGTTAGGTTTAACTAGTTCTAAGTTCTAGGGGACTAATGACCTCAGAAGTTGAGTCCCATAGTGCTCCGAGCCATTTGAACCATTTTGAACCCATGAAGACATTTTTTCATCACAGTATCTTTACACAGTCGTCAAAAAATAATTTTAATTTCGTTCAATGCTGCTCCAGGTAAAGAATGTTTGTGCTCATATGTTGCACTTCACCCGTACTTGCACCAAGTGTCAGGATCATTCGGGCAAAGACGGGGTGAGCGTTTTGATCTGTGTAAAACTTATGGAAAAAAGATAGCCCATACAGCTTTTTCATGTTTTCTAAATTCACAACATTTCTTTTTATGGCCATGCCATAATAATAATAAAACAAGAGAAGCAGGAAGTAGCGCACAAGGAATAAAAGAAACCTGTGCATTATCTCTGCGTGGCGCAAAAGAAGAAGGCATTTAAATGCCAAATCGCACAGAGCGTCAAGAAAACCATCATAAGTCACGAAAAAGTTGTCATATTTGTGGTGTCACCGCCAGACACCACACTTGCTAGGTGGTAGCCTTTAAATCGGCCGCGGTCCGTTAGTATACTTCGGACCCGCGTGTCGCCACTGTCAGTGATTGCAGACCGAGCGCCGCCACACGGCAGGTCTAGAGAGACGTTCTAGCACTCGCCCCAGTTGTACAGCAGACTTTGCTAGGAAAGGTTCACTGACAAATACGCTCTCATTTGCCGAGACGATAGTTAGCATAGCCTTCAGCTACGTCATTTGCTACGATCTAGCAAGGCGCCATTATCAATAGATATTTAACTTGTGATGCCTGTACCGTCAGACCGATGTACACCACTTATGGATTAAAGTTAAGTATTCTACCAGTTACCTCCTGTTTTGCTAGTCTTATTACTTTACCTTGTTCCAGACCTCACGCCAATCTGCGTGAGCTTAAAAGCGTGCATTTCGGCCTCCTCTAGCAACACGGTGTTGGCTCTTCTGCCAACACTTCAATATTTATATGAAACAAAAACAGTTTTAGGCAGTAAATGGCGGGCATTTCAAATATGCAGAAATTTAAAAATAGATTTTTTTGAGCCCGTTTGCCTTCCGTCTCCCCTTAATGAAGCGGAATCTTCAGATCCAAACGTAACTTTCTGATGTACCCCAAAGGAGTGTTGTAGGATCATTACGTTTTACAATACCTATTATAATTGAGCTAGTTAATAACATCGAAAGTTCCATAAGCCATTTCGTGGATGATTCTGTTGTATACAGAGAAGTCGCAACACTAGAAAATTGTAGCTAAATGCGGGAAGATTAGAAAAGAATGGACACTTGGTACAGGAGTTGGCAGTTGAATCTCAACAAAAAAAACGAGTGTAACGTAGTCATTGCGCATAAATAGAGTCACAAACCAGTTATTTTACGATTAAACGATTGCAGAACAATCACTGCAAGCAGTCACATCCCTGTGATGTGTAGGAGTGAGCCTACGGAGCGGTTTAAAGTGGAACGGTCACTTAAATCTACACTACTGGCCATTAAAATTGCTACACCACGAAGATGACGTGCTACAGACGCGAAATTTAACCGACAGGAAGAGGAGGCTGTGATATGCAAATGATCAGCTTTCCAGAGCATTCACAAAAGGTTGGCGCCGGTGGCGACACCTACAACAACCGATTTCTCATACACAAACAGCAGTTGACCGGCGTTGCCTGGTGGAACGTTGTTGTGATGCCTCGAGTAAGGAGGAGAGATGCGTACCATTACGTTTCCAACTTTGATAAAGGTCAGATTGTAGTCTATCGCGATTACGGTTTATCGTATCGCGACATTGCTGCTCGCGTTGGTCGAGATCCAATGACTGTTAGCAGAATATGGAATCGGTGGGTTCAGGATGGTAATACGGAACGCCGTGCTCGATCCCAACTGCCTCGTATCACTAGCAGTCGCGATGACAGGCATCTTATACGCATGGCTGTAACGGATCGTGCAGCCACGACTCGATCCCTGAGTCAACAGATGGGGACGTTTGCAAGACAACAACCGTCTGCACGAACAGTTCGACGACGTTTGCAGCAGCATAATCAGCTCGGAGAACATGGCTGCGGTTACCCTTGACGCTGCATCACAAACAGGAGCGCCTGCGATGGTGTACTCAACGACGAACCTGGGTGCACGAATTTTTTCCGATGAATCCAGGTTCTTTTTACAGCATCGTGATGGTCGCATCCGTGTTTGGCGACATCGCAGTGAACGCACATTGGAAGCGTGTGTTCGTCATCGCCATACTGGCGTATCACCCGGCGTGATGGTATGGGGTGCCATTGGTGACACGTCTCGGTCACCTCTTATTCGCAATGACGGCACTTTGAATAGTGGACGATACATTTCATATGTTACGACCCGTGGCTCTACCCTCCATTCGATCCCTGCGAAACCCTACATTTCAGCAGGATAATGCACGACCGCATGTTGCAGGTCCTGTACGGGTCTTTCTGGATACAGAAAATGTTCGACTGCTGCCCTGGCCAGCACATTCTCTAGGTCTCTCACCAATTGAAAGCGTCTGGTCAATGGTGGCCGAGCAATTAGCTCGTCACAATACTCCAGTCACTACTCTTGATGAACTGAGGTATCGTTTCGAAGCTGCATGGGCAGCTCTACCTGTACACGCCATCCAAGCTCTGTTTGACTCAGTGCCCAGGCGTATCAAGGCCGTTATTACGGCCAGTGGAGGTTGTTCTGCGTACTGATTTCTCAGGATCTATGCACCCAAATTGCGTGAAAATATAATCACATGTCAGTTCTAGTATAGTATATTTGTCCAATGAATACCCCTTTATCATCTGCATTTCTTCTTGGTGTAGCAATTTGAATGGCCAGTTGTGTAATCGCAGGTAAAACATATGACATTCTGAGTTTCATCGGAAGAATCCTCAGGAAGTGTGGTTCATCCACGAAGGAGGCAGCTTAGAAAAGTCTCGTTCGACCGTACCAGGTAGCATTAATAAAAGAAATCCAGAAGATCCAGAGAAGAGCAGGTTCATTTAGTATATGCGAAAGCGTCACGGATATGCTCCACCAGCTCCAGTGACAGACCCTGCAAAAGGCCATTCTACATCGCTGTGTACTTTGCTGTTAAAAGTTCTGAGAGCGGATGTTGCAAGATGAGTCAGCCAGTATATTGGTTCCTCCTACGTACATTATGCGAAAAGACCACGAAGATAAAATTACAAATATTTCAGTTCAGCACACGGAGGCTTATCATGAACCGGTGTTCCCCCGAACTACTCGCGAATGGAACATGAAAAGAGGGAATTGGCAATGGTACAGAAAGTACCGTCAGTCACACACCGTACGGTGACTTGCGGAGCATAGATGTAGACGTGATTGCAGATGTAACGGCGGAACGAAGCGTTCAGTAGCGAAACAAACGGCCAATCTGCCCTCCAAGCCAGTTGTATACACCGCCTAACAAAAAAATGTTAAGTCCCCGTAAGACAAGGTCGGGTGTCAATTTAACTTCATAAAAGTATAGACCATCGACGGGTATGTAAATGTTAGAGTTGCGATTCTCTATGCCAGGTAGACCAGCAGTCAAACTGCATTATTTTTCTTCGTGTTTAGCGTTGTTACCAGGGCTGGTAGGATACATAGGGGTCGTGAACAGCGTCAGAAGTTTAGTGATCACTTTGAAAAACGCGGAGATTTCACGTACTTGTGTGAGACAGCGTTAAAAGCACCTGACAAAGTTTGAAAGAGGTCTCCATTTGGCCGGCTGGCCCAGATTCTTGGGGCATTCGGATGTGACAGAAGTCAATTTTGCACTCCTTGGGAACGTGAAGACAGGCGTACTGGTTGTCAAGGTTCCTGGTGACCACAAGGTAGGATCGTCGTGCAGTACACCAAAAACATCATATCCCCTTCACAACTGCGTCTGCCAATCGCGAACACGTATTGGGCTCTCAGCAATACTTTGCGTCATCCCGCGTCATTGCAGCAGCGAGACTAGGAAATTAGCGTCCCATGCGTAGCCTGCTATTAACACTACAGGGTCGTCCATTGACAGTGACCGGGCCAAGTACCTCACGAAACAAGCATCAAACCAAAAAACTACAAAGAACGAAACGCGTCTAGCTTGAAGGGGGGAAACCAGATGGCGCTATGGTTGGCCCGCTAGATGGCGTTGCCATAGGTCAAACGGATATCAGCTGCGTTTTCTTTAAAATAGGTACCCCCATTATTATTACATATTCGTGCAGTACGTAAAGAAATATGAATGTTTTAGTTGGACCACTTTTTTCGCTTTGTGATAGATGGCGCTGTAATAGTCACAAGCGTATAAGTACGTGGTATCACGTAACATTCCGTCAGTGCGGACGGTATTTGCTTCGTGATACATTACCCGTGTTAAAATGGACCGTTTACCAATTGCGGAAAATGTCGATGTATGGCTATTGTGATCAAAACGCCCAACGGGCGTGTGCTATGTATGCTGCTCGGTATCCTGGACAACATCATCCAAGTGCCCGGATCGTTTGCCGGATAGTTACGTTATTTAAGGAATCAGTACGTGTTCAGCCACACGTGAAACGTCAACCACGGCCTGCAACAAATGATGATGCACATGTAGGTGCTTTAGCTGCTGTCGCGGCTAATCCGCACATCAGTAGCAGACAAATTGTGCGAGAATCGGGAATCTCAAAAACGTCGGTGTTGAGAATGCTGCATCAACATCGATTGCACCCGTACCATATTTCTATGCACCAGAAATTGCACGGCGACGACTTTGAACGTCGTGTACAGTTCACCATAATATGCACTATTGGGCAACGGAAAATTCACGATGGTTGCGACAAGTGGAATATCAGCGACCTTAGCGGGTTAATGTATCGTGTGGCATTATGGGAGGAAGGATAATTGGCCGGCCGAAGTGGCCGTGCGGTTAAAGACGCTGCAGTCTGGAACCGCAACACCGCTACGGTCGCAGGTTCGAATCCTACCTCGGGCATGGATGTTTGTGATGTCCTTAGGTTAGTTAGGTTTAACTAGTTCTAAGTTCTAGGGGACTAATGACCTCAGCAGTTGAGTCCCATAGTGCTCAAAGCCATTTGAACCATTTGAAGGATAATTGGACCCCATTTTATCGATGGCAATCTACATGGTGCAATGTTTGCTGACTTCCTACGTAATGTTCTACCGATGTTACTACAAGATGTTTCGCTGTATGATAGCATGGCGATGTAATTCCAATATGGTGGATGTCCGGCACATAGCTCGCGTGCGGTTGAAGTGGTACTGAATAGCATATTTCATGACAGGTGGATTGGTCGTCGAAGCACCATACCATGGCCCGCACGTTCACCGGATCTGACGTCCCCGGATTTCTTTCTGTGGGGAAAGTTGAAGGATATTTGCTATCGAGATCCACCGACAGCGCCTGACAACATGCGTCAGTGCATTGTCAATGCATGTGCGGACATTACGGAAGACGATCTACTCGCTGTTGAGAGGAATGTCGTTACACGTGTTGCCAAATGCATTGAGGTTGGCGAACTTCATTTTGAGCATTTATTGAAAAAACTGAAATGGCTCTGAGCACTATGGGACTTAACTGCTGTGGTCATCAGTCCCCTAGAACTTAGAACTACTTAAACCTAACTAACCTAAGGACATCACACACATCCATGCCCGAGGCAGGATTCCAACCTGCTACCGTAGCGGTTTCGCGGTTCCAGACTGGAGCGCCTAGAACCGCTCGGCCTCTCCGGCCGGCCATTTATTGCATTAATGTGGTATTTACAGGTAATCACGCTGTAACAGCATGCGGTCTCAGAAATTATACGTTCACAAAGGTACATGTATCACATTGGAACAACCGAAATAAAATGTTCAAACGTACCTACGTTCTGTATTTTAATTTAAAAAACCTACCTGTTACACGAATATGTAATAAAAAATGGGGGTCCCTATTTAAAAAAACGCAGTTGACATCCGTCTGACCTATGGCAGCGCCATCTAGCGGGCCAACCATAGCGCCAACTGGTTTCCCGTCCCAAGCCAGACAAGTTTCGTTCTTTGTAGTTTTTTCGTTTGACGCTTATTTCGTGCGATATTTGCCCCTTTCACGATCAATGGACCACCCTCTATATCACAGACGGCTGCGTTCGGAGTGGTGCCATGACAGCCGATAAATGGCGTCGTATTTTGTTCGCCGATAAATCACGGTTCTGCATTACCACGGAACACCATCGTCGGTGTATATCGGGGTGACCTGGAGACAGGTCCCATTAGTCTAAATTTTTGGAGAGGCACAGCTGTATTACTCCTGTTGTCCTGGTGTGTCGACCCATCGGGTGTGATATCAGGTCACGCCTGGTAATGATTGAGGGAACTCCGACGGCAGAAGTTGCCTCAAAGACTTCCTGCGTCCTCTTGTGTTACATTTCATGCGACAATTTTATGGTGCCATCTTTCAACACACAGTCATCGTCCTGAAATGGCAGGAAGTTTCATATCAGCGCACACTCCGCTGTAGAGTGAAAATTTCATTCTAGAAACAACCCCCAGGCTGTGGCTAAGCCATGTCTCCGCAATATCCTTTCTTTCAGGAGTGCTAGTTCTGCAAGGTTCGCAGGAGAGCGTCTGTAAAGTTTGGAGGGTAGGAGACGAGGTACTGGCGGAATTAAAACTGTGAGTATGGGGCGTGAGTCGTGCTTGGGTAGCTCAGTCGGTAGAGCACTTGCCCGCGAAAGGCAAAGGTCCCGAGTTCGAGTCTCGGTCCGGCACACAGTTGTAATCTGCCAGGAAGTTTCGTCTGCGTAATGTTGGGGTATTCCAGTGGGCACCAAATTCCCAACATCTGTCCCCGGTATAACAGGTGTGGGACCATCCCAGTGCCAGTATCGAAGATATCGAAGAGCAGTTACAACATTTGTGGGCCAACCTGCCTCACGAGAGGGTACAACGGCTTTATGACACCCTACCCAACCGAATCCGAGCGTGCATCCAGGCCAGAGGGGTTACAACGTCATAGTGATGTTCCTGTAGATCCATTGTGGACAGAGGACAGCGGCTGGTCAAATACTTAACGAAGAAATTCGCTAAACAGCCGTGCAATTGAGATCTTATTTTCGCTACCAGTTTCGGCAATTCATTATCCCTTCTTCAGGCCCCATATGCACCTCTAAAAAGTTATTGATACTGACATACTGGGGGCATAAGTTGCAGTCAAGTCTTCTGTTGTGACTCACAATTCGCAATTTTCCACAAATACAACTTTTATTGATGTAAGTTCGCAAGGTTGATGACTGAAGAACAAACGAAAGGTAACAATAGCGATGCCAGTAAAAGTCACCTAACTGAGGCAAACAAAAGTTCACTTCTGATTTTCCACAAAGGGGTTCGTGGTAACACACACACACACACACACACACACACACACACACACACACACTAGTAACAGTCCAATTCAGAGACGAAGACGTAATCTTCAACGGTCGGAGTACACGAGGTCGGTATCCAGCGTGAACTGAACTTCGGGGCTGGTTCAAGCCCAGCCAATCAGGTTTTGGCGTAGTGATACTTCCTGCAGGCCGTGGCTCGAGGTTCCCCTGCAGGAAGTAGTTCTCGGAATGTCTGTTTCCATTATCATGTGTGTATATAGCCAGTGTTTACCATGGTGCTTTTGGTACGCCTTGGGCATAGACAACATCGTCCTCTGTGGTGTAATATGGGTTGCCGGCCCTCAGTTACTACCTTGGCTCCGGTATAACATCTTCGAAGGAAGCACTTGAGGTATTAAGTCACGACATCCAGAAACATATGGCCCCAGTATGCCAATATCGATTATTAATGAGAGGTGCATATGAGGCCTGAAGATGGCATAACGAACTGCCGAAATTAGCAGCGAAAATAAAATAAAATAACAACGATGTATACGGGCCCTGCAACGTACTTGTGACGTCGCTCTAGTCGGCTTGTCCGCCACATTTCGCGATAGCTCGGTTCCGTGCAGGGCACACAGGAAATCGGTATGTAATTGAAAAGGTATCCATTAAATGTCTTAAATTTCTCGTGTGCTATCGATAGCTCACACGCATTTAATCGAACAGTTAAGAATTATTAAACTCGTCTAAAATAGTTACTCGCTCCCCACCGAAGATGGATGCTATCACTCGTAAGACCTGCAATGTTAAGTGCTGTGACGTACGCGTCACAGCCTGTCTTTCTCGTGGCCTGGTGAAGCGTCAGCCGATATTGGAACTGCGTGACACACTAATAATATCGCTGCCAATCTCCGAGTCTGTCGGCTTATTGCTGCAGCGGCATGATACGAAATATGCCATGAAATGGAAACATGTACGAGTCGCTGCAAAAGGCTGATAAGAATTCGGCTCACAGTAACAAAGATGGCGTCGCGCAGGCTGGTAATAGTATTCAAATAAAGTTGCTAGTGTATACAGTTACAGCGCAGCGTTCTCAACCTGGGATTGCACACGAATACTCTCTCTCTGGACGAGTGAGATGAGTGCTGGTTAACACACATGAACTTTACCATGTACGAGGGGCGTTTGAAAAATCCGTGCAAAGTCCGAGAGATGGCACCATCGGCACGTATCGAGGTCATGTTTAGTTACTAGCGTCTTTGGAAAGAACGCACACAGAGTTTCAGCCATATTGGTCTATTTCTTTGTGCTTGGCATTCGTATGAATCAAGGAAGTCGAGTGATTGTCAAAAAATGGACGAAATATAATTTCGTGTGGTGATTAAACATTACTTTATGAAAGGCAAAATGCCTCAGGAGACTATAATTACTCTTGATAAACATTACGGTGACTCTGCACATTCGATTAGAACAGTTTATAAGTGGTTTTAAAATTTTCGGAGTGGTCATATAGGCACAAGTGATGCTGAACGTTCTGGACGCCCTGTGGAAGTTAAGACTCCAGAAATCATTGATAAAATCCATGATATGGTGATGGATGACAGAAGAGTTAAGGTGCGTGAGATTTCTAGTGCTGTGGGCATCTCGAATAATATTTTGCATAAACATTTGGACATGAGAAAGCTATCCGCAAGATGGGTTTACCCCAAACACGTAAGTAGTTTTTATTTTTGCACAGACTTTTCAAACGCCCCTCCTATTTGTTAGTGGATTTATTGTTTTAACCAGGCTTTGTTGATACTTCATCCTCACGCTCTTTACCGCATACCTGTTACAGCATTTGCTGTACACTGTGTTTCAGATAGGGTATTTGCTCTGTGACCTACAAAATAATAAATGAAATAAATACTTCTTTAGATAGATAAACATAAGAGCGTTAGACTTTATTCCGAATGATGAATATATTTTATTTACCTATTTTCTCTATATACACAAACGATCTGATTGCTAGGGCAATTAGGAAGCTGTGACTATTTATTTTTGACGCTGTAGTATACGGGGAAATGTCATTGTTGAGTAACTGCAGCAGGATACAGAATGTTGTTGACGCAGTTACATCGATTAAATAACTAGACGTAATGCTGCAAAGGGACGTGAAACGGGACGAGCACATAAATAAATCGCCGACGTCTGCTTTTTGGAAGATTTCTGGGAATATCTAGCCCAGAATATTTTTGTAGCCCATTTTTGAGCATGGCTCGAGTTTTCGGGATCCCCATTCAAAAGGCAGTAGGTTTCTATCCACACGCATCACGGAAATGCTCCGTGAGTTGAAACGGGAATCCCTGATGTGGAGGGAGGGGCGGGGGGAATCGCAAAAGGCACTTTACAGCTTCTGTGTCATATAACTCGTCTTGTAATTAACTTAGAGAGGAAAGGTAACGTTTTTCTGATGCACTGACTCAAAACGACTTTTTTATGTATGGTAATTGAACTGTGGCGGCATCGCTGGCGTCGCCTTCCGAATTCCTGGCGCAGTAGCTAGATCTGTCGTGTGATGTCCCTCTGTTTTGGGGCCACTAAGATCTTTGCTCGAGGTTGTTGATGGCGGACGGGGCGTGTTGTGGCGCGTGGATTTGGCTAGTGGTAACGGAGCGAAGGGGACACTGTCAGAGACCCGCCTGGCCAGTAAAGCGAGCACTTGAGCAAGCGTTTTGGGCACAAAGTCCCGCGAGTGGTTGCTGGCCATATTTGTGAGCCGATTTGAATCCGTGGCTGAACTGGAGTTCCGTCTTCGTGCGTAGCCTGGTCAGCCAGGTGTTCATTGGCTGGTGACCGTGGCCACGTCGTTGCTCCGCAGCACTTGCACTGTGGATTCCGCACGATCTGTTGAATTGTCGGTTCCATCGGAGGATATTAAAATAGTGCGCGGGGTCGTTCATGCAAAGACAGATACCCACTTACTGAGTGGAGACCGTTCGTTTATGTTGAGATGATTGGTTTGGTGTCGCACCACAGGTCTGCTATTAAGTGTCTCAGTGCAGTGTCGTCGCCATAGTGCGTGTAGTTTTACGTAGACACGCTCCGGTCGGCTAAATTGTGAGTGGCGTGCAGTTGCCATTTTGTTGCATCGTTGCTGTTACTGCAAGCTCTTTGGCCTTGCTCTTTTGGCGAGTGTTCACTTTTGGTTAAGGAAATCGTCTTATAGTTGAAAGTACCCGTGGTCTAGGGGCAGCCGGCACGGTAGCTCAGCGTGTTCGGTCAGACGGCTACGTGCCCTCTGTAATAAAAAAACTGAGTTAATCGATCAACAACGAACATAAATGGATGTCTTACGGCGTCCGCCACGAGCAGACACAACGAACAAAACCGAACAAAATGAGATTAAAAAAAAAAAGGGGGGTAGCGTCTTTGATTCGTAATCAAAACGTCTTCGGTCCCGGGTTCGATCCCTGCCACTGCCTAAATTTTGATAAATAATCAGCGTTGGCGGCCGAAGACTTCCGGCATAAGAAGTCAGCCTCATTTTGCCAACGGCCTTGTCAAAGAGGGCGGAGGAGCGGATAGAGGTTCAGGGCACTCTCTTGTCCTAGGGGTGGGAAATTGCCCCTAAAGGCGGAAGAATCAGCAATGATCAACGACATGAGGATGCAGAAAGCAATGGAAACCACTCCATTACACGTAACGTGTATCCACAGGACATGTGGCTTGTAATTGAAGAAGTGCCATGATGATCTCTCCATTGGCAAAAGATTCTGGAATAGTCCCCATTCGGATCTCTGGGAGGGGACTGCCAAGGGGGAGGTTACCATGAGAAAAAGATTGAATCATCAACGAAAGGATAACGTTCTACGAGTCGGGGCGTGGAATGTCAGAAGCTTGAACGTGGTAGGGAAACTAGAAAATCTGAAAAGGGAAATGCAAAGGCTCAATCTAGATATAGTAGGGGTCAGTGAAGTGAAGTGGAAGGAAGACAAGGATTTCTGGTCAGATGAGTATCGGGTAATATCAACAGGAGCAGAAAATGGTATAACAGGTGTAGGATTCGTTATGTAGGAAGGTAGGGCAGAGGGTGTGTTACTGTGAACAGTTCAGTGACCGGGTTGTTCTAATCAGAATCGAAAGCAGACCAACACCGACAACGATAGTTCAGGTATACATGCCGACGTCGCAAGCTGAAGATGAACAGATAGAGAAAGTGTATGAGGATATTGAAAGGGTAATGCAGTATGATAAGGGGGACGAAAATCTAATAGTCATGGGCAACTGGAATGGAGTTGTAGGGGAAGGAGTAGAAGAAAAGGTTACAGGAGAATATGGGCTTGGGACAAGGAATGAAAGAGGAGAAAGACTAATTGAGTCCTGTAACAAGTTTCAGCTAGTAATAGCAAATACCCTGTTCAAGAATCACAAGAGGAGGAGGTATACTTGGAAAAGGCCGGGAGATACGGGAAGATTTCAATTAGATTACATCATGGTCAGACAGAGATTCCGAAATCAGATACTAGATTGTAAGGCGTACCCAGGAGCAGAAATAGACTCAGATCACAATATAGTAGTGATGAAGAGTAGGCTGAAGTTCAAGACATTAGTCAGGAAGAATCAATACGCAAAGAAGTGGGATACGGAAGTACTAAGGAATGACGAGATACGTTTGAAGTTCTCTAAACGCTATAGATACAGCAATAAGGAATAGCGCAGTAGGCAGTACAGTTGTAGCGGAATGGACATCTCTAAAAAGGGCCATCACAGAAGTTGGGAAGGAAAACATAGGTACAAAGAAGGTAGCTGCGAAGAAACCATGGGTAACAGAAGAAATACTTCAGTTGATTGATGAAAGGAGGAAGTACAAACATGTTCCGGGAAAATCAGGAATACAGAAATACAAGTCGCTGAGGAATGAAATAAATAGGAAGTGCAGAGAAGCTAAGACGAAATGGCTGCAGGAAAAATGTGAAGACATCGAAAAAGACATGATTGTCGGAAGGACAGACTCAGCATACAGGAAAGTCAAAACAACCTTTGGTGACATTAAAAGCAACGGTAGTAACATTAAGAGTGCAACGGAAATTCCACTGTTAAATGCAGAGGAGAAAGCAGATAGGTGGAAAGAATACATTGAAAGCCTCTATGAGGGTGAAGAATTGTCTGATGTGATAGAAGAAGAAACAGGAGTCGATTTAGAAGAGATAGGGGATACAGTATTAGAATCGGAATATAAGAGCTTTGGAGGACTTACGGTCAAATAAGGCAGAAGGGAAAGATAACATCCCATCAGAATTTCTAAAGTCATTGGGGGAAGTGGCAACAAAACGACTATTCACGTTGGTGTGTAGAATGTATGAGTCTGGCGAGATACCATCTGACTTTCGGAAAAGCATCATCCACACAATTCCGAAGACGGCAAGAGCTGACAAGTGCGAGAATTATCGCACAATCAGCTTAACAGCTCATGCATCGAAGCTGCTTACAAGAATAATATACAGAAGAATGGAAAAGAAAATTGAGAATGCGCTAGGTGACGATCAGTTTGGCTTTAGGAAAAGTAAAGCGACGAGAGAGGCAATTCTGACGTTACGGCTAATAATGGAAGCAAGGGTATAGAAAAATCAAGACACTTTCATAGGATTTGTCGACCTGGGAAAGCGTTCGACAATATAAAATGGTGCAAGCTGTTCGAGATTCTGAAAAAAGTAGGGGTAAGCTATAGGGAGAGACGGGTCATACACAATATGTACAACAACCAAGAGGGAATAATAAGAGTGGACGATCAAGAACGAAGTGCTCGTATTAAGAAGGGTGTAAGACAAGGCTGCAGCCTTTCGCCCCTACTCTTCGATCTGTACATCGAGGAAGCAATGATGGAAATAAAAGAAAGGTTCAGGAGTGGAATTAAAATACAAGGTGAAAGGATATCAATGATACGATTCGCTGATGACATTACTATCATGAGTGAAACTGAAGAAGAATTAAATGATCTGCTGAATGGAATGAACAGTCTAATGAGTACACAGTATGGTTTGAGAGTAAATCGGAGAAAGACGAAGGCAATGAGAAGTAGTAGAAATGAGAACAGCGAGAAACTTAACATCAGAATTGATGATCACGAAGTCAATGAAGTTAAGGAATTCTGCTACCTAGGCAGTAAAATAACCAATGACGGACGAAGCAAGGAGGACATCAAAACCAGAATCACTATGGCAAAAAAGGCATTTCTGGCCAAGAGAAGTCTACTAATATCAAATACCGGCCTTAATTTGAGGAAGAAATTTCTGAGGATGTACGTCTGGAGTACAGCATTGTATGGTAGTGAAACATGGACAGTGGGAAAAACGGAACAGAAGAGAATCAAAGCATTTGAGATGTGGTGCTATAGACGAATGTTGAAAATTAGGTGGACTGATAAGGTAAGGAATGAGGAGGTTCTATGCAGAATCGGAGAGGAAAGGAATATGTGGAAACACTGATAAGGAGAAGGGACACGATCATAGGACATCTGATAAGACATGAAGGAATGACTTCCATGGTACTAGAGGGAGCTGTAGAGGGCAAAAACTGTAGAGGAAGACAGAGATTGGAATACGTCAAGCAAATAATTGAGGACGTAGGTTGCAAGCGCTACTCTGAGATGAAGAGGTTAGCACAGGAAAGGAATTCGTGGCGGGCCGCATCAAACCAGTCAGTAGACTGATGACTAAAAAAAAAAAAAAAAAGTGGAAAGAGGTGGTGTTGCTTGGGCAGCGATCAAGATGACTTCTGTGGAAGCATCTGGGCAGGAGACGCTGCATATTAACTACGGACTTTGTGTGGTGGACCTTGTGCACCATCAATAGGCGCGGAACAAGGTCAGTGTTGTCTGTGTCTGATGCCCCGTCCTAGCACGGAGTGCAGTCCACGTCAGTAGTTCCTGCGTTGTCGGATAGAATTGCCGTTATTCTGTGTCGAGGCTAATAGCAAGGACAGGCCGTTCATTTTCTCTCTCTGTTTGTGTGTGTGTGTGTGTGTGTGTGTGTGTGTGTGTGTGTGTGTGTGTGTGTGCGTGCGTGTGTGTCCATTGTTATGAGTTCTACAGTAACGTTTTAGACTCCTGTAGCGGAACGTGATTAATGATTTCACGCATATGTGCTGGTCGTGGAAGATTTGATGTTCTTGTTCAGACTTGTCTTTTCCGACGCCACGGCGATAAAACGTTTGGTTGCGCCATTAGCGGCAGTGCCTGTGAAAGAATTACACATCTTATGTATCCTCGTGAAATATACCGTCAAGTGTCTTTGCCACATTCAGTGTGGGTAAAGAATTGATTTGTGATTTGATAAAGCGCAATTGGCGTAGCCCTCTGATGTGGTTTGCCAGTGTTGTGTTTAATTAAATTAAAAGTACCAGTATAAGAAATTCTCTTGCTCCCAATGGGGCTGCCCCCCTAATTCTAAGTTAGATGTGAAGATGTGAGTTCCCCAAGCTCTTTTAGAATAGCTTACTGATTAGTCACCTAGTATAAGCGGTGCCTATGCAAATTTAGCGCTGTTAAGCTGGCTTACTTCAGAATGTATGTACCTTAAGACTTTCTAAGCTATTTGAGCTCTGTTGCGCGAAAAATAACTAGTTTGGGCTGATGATTTGGCTTATAAAAACCATAGCGCGTAATGGTGTACCGTTAAAGCGATGCATTGGGCACTAGTTGTGTTGTATTGTCCTGTGGTGATTGATGGCCAGAGGTTCATTAGCTGTTAGATGTGGTGTGAACACTTATTGTGGAGTAGTTCTCGTTGACGAGAATAAATTGGTTAAAATTGAATTCAGTTGTCCTTGAGTGTTTTAAGGTGGAAACCTTTGAAAACGAAAGTCAAGTTTCGATATTATTTATTAAATTGCGTATTATTATCAGATGATTGATCTTTCGAGTATTGAAGGCCTATCTGTTCCCTTTTCATTAAATTAAGAGCTGTTTCACAATTTCGGTTAGCTGTAACTGTTATTAATGAAGGCTTACCGTTTTTATTGCCCTGTTATTGAGATCTGATATCTTACTGAATCTGCGTTGTAATTAACCAAAATTCTTATTGCCAAAGGAATACCTGTTTCAGAGGTATTTAAGTCAATGAGGCAGTAACAGGAAATGACACATGATGGTACATGGGCCCTAACCTTTCGCCTTGCGTCCCTTGTCCAAAATTTTGAGTATCAGTATTGAACAAATCCTTTGCCTTTCCAAGTGAAGAACAACAAAACTGAAAATGACTTTTTCCGTTGTTACAGCGTGGTGGAAGGGGCACCATAAACAGTTCGAAAAATGGAGTCTGCACAGGAAAAGGAACAGGCTTGCTTTACTGAAACGAAGTCAAAGACTCAGGTTCAGAGAAATTTAAGAAAGCGAAAAGGAAAACCACCACCCTCTCCGCCATCTATAAGAAAATGGCACAGGAATTTCACGGAATGTGGATCTGAAGCACTGTGTAGGCAAACCAAGGAAAATTAACGAAGATACGGAGAGATTTCGGTTTTCCATTGTTCACTACAGAAGTCTGTTCGTGAGGCATCAGATCAACTGTGAATCCCGCGTTCGAGAGTGCACTGACTACTCGGAAAGCGTCTTCATCAGCATTGCTGTTGAAATACTCTGGTCTTGCACTCATCTGAGCACGTGCTTCCCAAAGTAGTTACGGGAATAATAAATAGCGCTTCTCACGTGAGCACAAGGGATTTTCCATGTAGGAAAAAACAGCATTTAATGTCAGCATAAACATCTAGAATAGACTGGTTTCGAGTACCGAATGGTTGGACCATTAATCTGATACCGAAACGACTTACACAGAAAATGATACCAGAAAAAAAAAGTTCTCAAAGTTGCACACAGCACCCCACAGTCAAGGCAGTTTTTTCGACACCGTCTCGGAACTGATTTAAAAACTTAACGTACGTTATCTTCTTCGAGGACAGAACCAATCAAATCGATGTGGTACTGAACGAGTACACGTTCCGTTCGCGCTTGTCTCTTGCGGCTTATCCGCCTACCGCGCCGACACAGCGCAGAAAAACACTATTATCGTAAGCGTCAGTTGTTTGCACCGACGACGGGTAGCATCACTAGGCCTGACACGGCGGATGTGGGGAAGACAAATTAGCCGCTATGAATAGTCTTCCGTGGGAACGGATCCTCCGTCGAGACTCCAGAGGCACGGCTGCGTTACTAGGTCACTTCTGAAAGTTATACTCAAGACAGGAACAACTGTCATTCTCAATTACAGGAACCATTTCGTTTTCTTTTTTAATTACACCATTGGCAAACTTCATACCAATAAGTGCATACTAAAGATGAAAAAAAATCACACCTAATCGTGCCAAAACCAACAGCAGTTCACACACACACACACACACACACACACACACAACACTAAGAACTAAACACTCGTGTAGATGTTTTATGTTGGTTGGTGTTGCCACTTACTGATGTTATTGCCAACTATCGAACGTTACTGTCAACTGTTTAATGTTATTGTCAACTATTGAATGGGTTTTTGTGATAATTGCGGTCTGTTTCTAAATATATTGAACGTGTTTTTGTGACATTTGTGATCTGATCACGAAATCAGATTCTATAGTTGCTAATAACATTTGACAGTAGGCAATACTGTCAAATGTAGTATGACAGTAGGCAATAACGGCTGAAAGCAAGGGGAAACTACAGCCGTAATTTTTCCCGACGGCATGCAGCTTTACTGTCTGGTTAAATGATGATGGCGTCCTCTTGTGTAAAATATTCCGGAGGTAAAATAGTCCCCCATTCGGATCTCCGGGCGGGGACTACTCAAGAGGACGTCGTTATCAGGAGAAAGAAAACTGGCGTTCTAAGGATCGGAGCGTCGAATGTCAGATCCCTTAATCGGGCAGGTAGGTTAGAAAATTTAAAAAGGGAAATGAATAGGCTGAAGTTAGATATAGTGGGAATTAGTGAAGTTCGGTGGCAGGAGGAACAAGACTTTTGGTCAGGTGAATACAGGGCTGTAAATACAAAATCAAATAGGGGTCATGCAGAGGTAGGTTTAATAATGAATAAAAAATAGGAGTGCGGGTAAGCTACTACCAACAGCATAGTGAACGCATTATTGTGGCCAAGATAGACACGAAGCCCATGCTTACTACAGTAGTACAAGTTTGTATGCCAACTAGCTCTGCAGATGATGAAGAAATTGATGAAATGTATGATGAGATAAAAGAATTTATTCGGGTAGTGAAGGGAGACGAAAATTTAATAGTCATGGGTGACTGGAATTCGCGAGTAGGAAAAGGGAGAGAAGGAAACATAGTGGGTGAATATGGATTGGGGGAGAGAAATGAAAGAGGAAGCTGTCTGGTAGAATTTTGCGCAGAGCATAACTTAATCATAGCTAACACTTGGTTCAAGAATCATAAAAGAACATTGTATACATGGAAGAATCCTGGAGATACTAGAAGGTATCAGATTGATCATATAATGGTAAGACAGAGATTTAGGAACCAGGTTTTAAATTGTAAGACATTTTCAGGGCCAGATGTGGACTCTGACCACAATCTATTGGTTATGAACTGTAGATTAAAACTGAAGAAACAGCAAAAAGGTGGGAATTTAAGGAGATGGGACCTGGATAAACTGACTAAACCAGAGGTTGTACAGAGTTTCAGGGAGAGCATAAGGGAACAATTGACAGGAATGGGGGAAAGAAATACGGTAGAAGAAGAATGGGTAGCTCTGAGGGATGAAGTAGTGAAGGCAGCAGAGTATCAAGTAGGTAAAAAGACGAGGGCTAGTTGAAATCCCTGGGTAACAGAAGAAATATTGAATTTAATTGATGAAAGGAGAAAATATAAAAACGCAGTAAATGAAGCAGGCAAAAAGGAATACAATCGTCTCAAAAATGAGATCGACAGGAAGTGCAAAATGGCTAAGCAGGGAAGGCTAGAGGACAAATGTAAGGATGTAGAGGCATATAACACTAGGAGTAAGATAGACACTGCCTACAGAAAAATTAAAGAGACCTTTGGAGAAAAGAGAGCCACTTGTATGAATATCAAGAGCTCAGATGGAAACCCAGTTCTAAGCAAAGAAGGGAAAGCAGAAAGGTGGAAGCAGTATATAGAGGGTCTATACAAGGGCGATGTACTTGAGGACAATATTATGGAAATGGAAGAGGATGTAAATGAAGATGAAATGGGAGATACGATACTGCGTGAAGAGTTTGACAGAGCACTGAAAGACCTGAGTCGAAACAAGGCCCCAGGAGTAGACAACATTCCATTAGAACTATTGACTGCCTTGGGAGAGCCAGTCCTGACAAAACTCTACCATCTGGTGAGCAAGATGTATGAGACAGGCTAAATACCCTCAGACTTCTAGAAGAATATATTAATTCCAATCCCAACGAAAGCAGGTGTTGACAGATGTGAAAATTACAGAACTATCAGTTTAATAAGCCACAGCTGTAAAATACTAACGCGAATTCTTTACAGACGAATGGAAAAACTGGTAGAAGTCGACCTCGAGGAAGATCAGTTTGGATTCCGCAGAAATGTTGACCCTACGACTTATCTTAGAAGCTAGATTAAGGAAAGGCAAACCTACATTTCTGGCATTTGTAGACTTAGAGAAAGCTTTTGACGATGTTGAATGGAATATTCTCTTTCAAATTCTAAAGGTGGCAGGGGTAAAATACAGGGAGCGAAGAGCTATTTACAATTTGTACAGAAACGAGATGGCAGTTTTGAGTCGAGGGGCATGAAAGGGAAGCAGCGGTTGGGAAGGGAGTGAGACAGGGTTGTAGCCTGTCCCCGATGTTATTCAATCTGTATATTGAGCAAGCAGTAAAGGAAACAAAAGAAAAATTCGGAGTAGGTATTAAAGAACATGGAGAAGAAATGAAAACGTTGAGGTTCGCCGATGACATTGTAATTCTGTCAGAGACAGAAAAGGACTTGGAAGAGCAGTTGAACGGAATGGACAGTGTCTTGAAAGGAGGATATAAGATGAACATCAACAAAAGCAAAATGAAGATAATGGAATGTAGTCGAATTAAGTCGGGTGATGCTGAGGGAATTAGATTAGGAAATGAGACACTTAAAGTAGTAAAGGAGTTTTGCTATTTGGGGAGCAAAATAACTGATGATGGTCGAAGTAGAGAGGATATAAAACGTAGACTGGCAATGGCAAGTAAAGCGTTTCTGAAGAAGAGAAATTTGTTAACATCGGGTATAGATTTAAGTGTGAGGAAGTCGTTTCTGAGAGTATTTGTATGGAGTGTAGCCATGTATGGAAGTGAAACATGGACGATAAATAGTTTGGACAAGAAGAGAATAGAAGCTTTCGAAATGTGGTGGTACAGAACAATGCTGAAAGTTAGATGGGTAGATCACATAACTAATGACGAGGTATTGAATAGAATTGGGGAGAAGAGGAGTTTGTGGCACAACTTGACAAGAAGAAGGGACCGGGTGGTAGGACATGTTCTGAGGCATCAAGGGATCACAAATTTAGCATTGGAGGGCTGCGTGGACGGTAAAAATCGTAGAGGGAGACCAAGAGATGAATACACTAAGCAGATTCAGAAGGATGTAGGTTGCAGTAAGTACTGGGAGATGAAGAAGCTTGCACAGGATAGAGTAGCATGGAGAGCTGCATCAAACCAGTCTCAGGACTGAAGACAACAACAACAGTAGGCAATAACATTCAGTAGTTGGCAACACCAACAAAAGCGAAACATCAAAACAGCTGTTCAGTTCCTAGTGTTGTGAAGCGTGAAAACAAAACTTTCAAATGGCAGTTATAAGAAGAATGAAAGAGCGATAACAAAGGAACGACACGCAACATACAGGCCAACATCCAGGGAATCTGAAAGTATACCTTTAAATTCTTGCTGCATCACAGAAAAGGGAAAAGTGCCGGAACTGTGTATAACCTATGTATACAGCGTCCTAAATGTAAACTAAATAATATAAACAAAAATACGTACAAAAATATGTACACATTCCAGACCACTGAAGATGTCTTGCATAGAATAAAGGTGACACCCACATGGCACAAAAATTGCGTTTCAGTCAGTTGTAATTAGACGGCCCCAAAATAAATATTATGAACGCACCGTGATATTAAGTGCAACCGAGGTCGACAGGACTACAAAAACTGAAGCTGTTAGGTGATACTGTTGTTTATAGACTTAACACCGTCGAGGTAGTTAGGCATTAGTGTCCAATTGTAGGGGGGCAAGTTGGAAGTTCTTCAGCCTTCCAGTGAAAGAAAGTGTTTCAACATCCAAATTGTTATAATTTTTCGACCTAGTTTCCTCTATTATCAGTGTATACTAAAAAACATTTTGTTGTCGTTGTTTCATTTTCTCCAGAGGATCATTAAGTACCTTTAGTCTTTTGCTTGTTTTCCTCTTCCCATAACTTCTGCCACCTTTCTCGTGTCCATAGATTTTTCAACTTCAGACTTCTTTCTGTTATTTGTTTGGGTCTGAACGTATGAGTCAATCTCTATAGGGTGACTTTTCTAAAGGGGTGGAAACTGCAGGATGAGATCTCAGCTGTGCAGACTACTTTTTCGAGAACAACTGTCTATTACTGGCGAAGTTCGGCTTTGATAGGAGGAGATTTCTTATTATAGATTACAGATTTATAGGCTGTGTAGGTTTCACGCAATTCATGTGCTTTGATAATTTTTTCACAATGTGTGGCCACAGTCATATTTCTTTAAAGTCAGTGTTACATTTACACGATCATGATTTCGGCTTTAAAGTGCCATTATCAAGTGTTTGAATGTTATACAGTGCCTAAGATCCCATACTGTCATATTTAAAATACACTATTTGACACATTGTCTAAGGGTCAGTATTGACCCTTAGACAATATGTACCCATGAGCAGTAAACTCCCCACGTATACCAAGGAGCAGATGCCTGTCTTTCTGGGGCATCAGGACTTCCGGCAACGACCATCATGCCATGCTGCAGCCGGGTGGCACCTGTGGGGAGAGCCCCTGATTGGAGTGGGTTGCATCAGGGCGGATGATCCGCAATGAAGCGGACTAAGTCATCTCTTTCTGGTGACCGTACGGCGCCAGCAATCTCTAAGAAGGGCAAGATCAAGTAGAACCTTGACGTATATAACCCTAAATCGTTTCCCTCCCTCGCTACACCACGGAAGGAACGTAGGGCTACAGAAAGAATAAAGCCATATTCGCCTCGGTATTTAGTCTGCAGCAGAATGGACGGGGACTCATTTCTACCTATGAAGCCTCAATTTTTTGTTGAACATCTTGAAGATAAGTTTGGGGAAATAGCGCTGTCCAAGATGAGAAGTGGTGAGGTCTTGATTCAGACAGCATCCCCAGCCGAATCCCTGGCGTTACTTACTCGTGACGAGCTGGGTGATATTCCTGTTTCTGTCAATCCCCATAAAAGGCTCAACATGGTCCAGAGGATTATTTTCCATCGTGACTTCCTCTTGCAGTCTGACGACGAGATCCGCGCCAATCTAGAACGGCGGGGAGTTCATTTCATAAAGCGCGTTTATAGGGAATCCAAAGACAACAGGATTGTTACTGGTGCCTTCATCTTGGCCTTTGAGGGTGATTCATTGCCTGAAAAGGTCAAGGTGATGGTTTACCGCTGTGACGTTAAACCATACGTCCCTCCCCCTATGAGGAGCTTTAAGTGCTGGAAATTCGGGCACATGTCTTCCCGCTGCACTTCCATCGCCACATGTCGAGACTGCAGACGTCCACTGCATCCAGATACTACCTGTGCGCCTCCTCTCACTTGTATCAACTGCGGAGAGCAGCACTCTCCCTGCTCGCCAGACCGCACAGTACTCAAAAGGAGTAGAAAATCATCGATTACAAGACCCTGGACTGGTTGACTTACCAAGAGGCTAAAAGTAAATTTGAATGATTACACCTCATCTGGTTGACGACCACATATGCTGCAGCTACATTACCATCGCCATCACAAGTACCAGTTGTACCACACACTGTACCACGAAGAGTGAGCCCTCCGGGCCTCCAGAATACACCTGCCCCCTTGGTGGTAGGGGGAAAAATCTCCTTCCATTGCTCCCAAAGTACCTACTTCAGGAGCAAGCCCCCCCCCCCCCAAACGCAGGGAACATCAGTCCCCTCCCCCAGCCAGACAAGCAACAACCTCCTCCGGCTCCTCTCATGCGGAAGGTTTCCCTTGGGACCCTCTCTCCCAAGGTCTCCACTAATGCCAAGGCGGACACTCGTCAGTGGCTAAAGGAGCCAAAATCCGCTGGACGAACAGCTTCATAGTCTTTCTCCGTCCCTGAAGGTACTTCAGAGAAGTCCTCCCAGCAAGCCCCTAAGGAGAAGCGAGAGGACAAGCAAACAAAGAAGTCTTCTAAGAAAAATTGACCCTCCAGTGGCCCCAACACCACCACTTCCTACCAATCTTCACCTTTGGATGAGGTGGAGATCTCAGTGTCCCCTGAGGACTTTGATCTCACCGATGGCTCATCCACAATAGGAATGGACACAAATAATCAGTGGCAACAGGTGACCCTGAGGTGTAACCTGCCTCCCTTGCATGCTTCATGCCTTCCCAGACTCACAATAACGTCATCCTCCAGTGGAACTGCTGCGTTTTTTCCACCACCTCTCTGAGCTATGGCAACTGTTAAACTTTACACCTGCTTTTCGCATTGCCCTCCGGGAAACCTGGTTCCCGGCAATGTGGACCCCTGCCCTTCATTGCTATAGGGGCTATTACAAGAGCTGTAGCAACTACAATAGAGTGTCAGGTGGAGTTTGTGTCTATGTCCTTAACTCAGCATGCATGAACCAGTGCCCCTTCAAACCACTCTTGAAGCTATGGCTACGCAGGAAATAACTGTCTGCAATGTATATCTTCCTCCAGATGGTACAGTACCCCTGAACACATTGGCTGCACTGCTTCATCAAGTTCCTAAGCTATTTTTGGGAGATTTTAACGCCCATAACCCCTTGTGGGATGGCACTGTGCTTACTGGCCGAGGTAGAGATGTCTAAACTTTCCTGTCTCAACTCGACCTCTGCCTCTTAAATACTGGCACCCCCATACATTTCAGTGCAGCTCATGGCACTTACTCGGCGATTGATTTATCCCTATGCACCACAGAACTTCTCCCATCTGTCCAATGGAGTCCATGATGACTTGTGTGGTAGTGACCACTTTCCCATCATCCTGTCACACCCCCCACCGCCATTCCCCCGGACGTCTACCAAGATGGGCTTAAACAAGGCAGGCTGGTAATCTTCCACCTCTGCTGTCACCGTTGAATCTCCCCCACATGGTAGCATCGATGTGGTAGTTGAGCAGGTCACTAGACAGATCGTTTCTGCGGTGGAAAACATGATCCCTTGTTCTTTAGGGTGCCCCCCAGCGACAGTCAGTATCTTGGTGGTCGCCGGAAATCGTTGAGGCCATTAATGAGCGTCGGGGAGCTCTACAGCGACATAAGCGGCACCCTTCCCTAGAGCACCTAATAGCTTTTAAACGGCTCCGTGCCCACGTTCGCCAGCTTATAAAAACACGGCAGCAGGAGTGTTGGGAGAGGTACGTCTAGATCATACATCACCTTCCCAAGTCTGGACGAAGATCAGACATGTTTGTGGGTACCACACCCAGACAGGTGTTACTAGAATTAACATCAATGGCGTGTTATCTACAGACGCAAACTCAATTGCCGAGCACGTTGCTGACCACTATGCTCGAGCCTCCACGTTAGAGAATTATCCACCAGCAGTTCACTCCCTCAAGTGGCCAATGGAAAGGAAAGCCCTCTCGTTCACTGAACTTCACAGTGAACCCTATAATGCTCCATTTGCAGAGTGGGGGCTCCTCTGCGTCCTTGCACATTGCCCTGACACAGCTCCTGGGCCAGATCGGATCCACAATCAGATTCAAACATCTCTCGTCCGACTACAAGCGACATCTCCTCATCATCTTCAACCAGATATGCTGCGATGGTGTCTTTCCATCGCAATGGCAGGAAAGCACCATCATGCCAGTGCTTTAACCCGGTAAAAACCCGCCTGATGTTGATAACTATCGGCCCATCAGCCTCACCAACGTTCTTTGTAAGTTGTCTGAACATACGGTAAGTCAGGGTTGTGTTGGGTACTGGAGTCAAATGGCCTATTGGCTCCTTGCCAGGGTGGTTTCCGCCAGGGTCGCTCTACCATTGGTAATCTAGCTTCCCTCGAGTCTGACATCCGAACTGCCTTTTCCAGATGCCAACACCTGATCGCCGTCTTTTTTGATGTACGAAAAGCTTACAATACGACCTGGCGGCATCATATCCCTGCCACATTATATGAGTGGGGTCTCCGGGCCTGCTCCCGATTTTTATCCAAAATTTCCTATCCCTCCATACTTTCCGTGTCCAAGTTGGTGCCTCCCATAGTTCCCCCCATATTCAGGAGAATGGGGTCCCACAGGGCTCTGTATTGAGCGTATCTCTATTTTTTAGTGACCATTAACGGTCTAGCAGCAGCTGTCTGTCTGTCGGTCTCACTTTCTCTGTATGCAGACGACTTCTGCATTTCGTACTGCTCCTCCAGTACTGATGTTGCAGAACGGCGCCTACAGAGAGCCATCCACATGGCGCAGTCATCGGCTCTAGCCCACGGCTTCCAGTTTTCAGCCACGAAGTCGTGTCATGCACTTCTTTCGGCGTCGTACCGAAACCAGAACTTTACCTTAATGACGATCCACTCACTGTAGTGGTGTCTACAGAGCCCTTGTTCAATCACGCCTTGACTACTATGGAATCCGGTGTATGGTTCGGCGGCGCCCTCTGCGTTGCGTTTACTCGATCCAGTGCACCACTGTGGCGATCGACTGGCAACAGGAGCTTTTGGGACGAGTCCAGTGACCAGCGTCCTGGTGGAGGCCGTAGTCCCTCCATTGAAGGTTAGGCGTGCACAACTGCTCGCCAGTTACGTTGCACACATTCATAGTTCTCTTGAGCATCCGAATTACCGTCTCCTTTTCCCATCCACAGCAATTCATCTCTCGCATCAGAGGCCCAGGTCAGGGCTTAAGATTGCGGTTCGCGTCCGATCTCTTCTGTCTGAGGACCTTGCCTTTACCACCAATACTCGAGGTCTATTCACGTACATCCCCTTGGTGTACACCTAGGCCGAAGCTTCACCTGGACCTTTCAAGTGGTCCTAAGGTCTCAGTTAACCCCGCACCTCCCTGTTGTCACTTCCTCTCAATTCTTGACTGTACCAGGACCATGAAGTGGTTTACACTGACGGCTCGATGGCTGATGGTCACGTCGGCTTCGCGTATGTCCATGGAGGACATATTGAACAGCACTCCTTGCCAGATGGCTGCAGTGTTTTCACTGCAGAGCTGGCGGCCATTTCTCTTGCTCTTGAGCGTTTCCGCTTATGCCCTGGCGAGTCGTTTCTTCTCTGTACCGACTCCTTGAGCAGCCTACAAGCTATCGACTAGTGCTATCCCCGCCATCCTTTAGTAGCGACCATCCAGGAGTCCATCTACATTCCTGGAAATTGAAATAAGAACACCGTGAATTCATTGTCCCAGGAAGGGGAAACTTTATTGACACATTCCTGGGGTCAGATACATCACATGATCACACTGACAGAACCACAGGCACATAGACACAGGCAACAGAGCATGCACAATGTCGGCACTAGTACAGTGTATATCCACCTTTCGCAGCAATGCAGGCTGCTATTCTCCCATGGAGACGATCGTAGAGATGCTGGATGTAGTCCTGTGGAACGGCTTGCCATGCCATTTCCACCTGGCGCCTCAGTTGGACCAGCGTTCGTGCTGGACGTGCAGACCGCGTGAGACGACGCTTCATCCAGTCCCAAACATGCTCAATGGGGGACAGATCCGGAGATCTTGCTGGCCAGGGTAGTTGACTTACACCTTCTAGAGCACGTTGGGTGGCACGGGATACATGCGGACGTGCATTGTCCTGTTGGAACAGCAAGTTCCCTTGCCGGTCTACGAATGGTAAAACGATTGGTTCGATGACGGTTTGGATGTACCGTGCACTATTCAGTGTCCCCTCGACGATCACCAGTGGTGTACGGCCAGTGTAGGAGATCGCTCCCCACACCATGATGCCGGGTGTTGGCCCTGTGTGCCTCGGTCGTGTGCAGTCCTGATTGTGGCGCTCACCTGCACGGCGACAAACACGCATACGACCATCATTGGCACCAAAGCAGAAGCGACTCTCATCGCTGAAGACGACACGTCTCCATTCGTCCCTTCATTCACGCCTGTCGCGACACCACTGGAGGCGGGCTGCACGATGTTGGGGCGTGAGCGGAAGACGGCCTAACGGTGTGCGGGACCGTAGCCCAGCTTCATGGAGACGGTTGCGAATGGTCCTCGCCGATACACCAGGAGCAACAGTGTCCCTAATTTGCTGGGAAGTGGCGGTGCGGTCCCCTACGGCACTGCGTAGGATCCTACGGTCTTGGCGTGCATCCGTGCGTCGCTGCGGTCCGGTCCCAGGTCGACGGGCACGTGCACCTTCCGCCGACCACTGGCGACAACATCGATGTACTGTGGAGACCTCACGCCCCACGTGTTGAGCAATTCGGCGGTACGTCCACCCGGCCTCCCGCATGCCCACTATACGCCCTCGCTCAAAGTCCGTCAACTGCACATACGGTTCACGTCCACGCTGTCGCGGCATGCTACCAGTGTTAAAGACTGCGATGGAGCTCCGTATGCCACGGCAAACTGGCTGACACTGACGGCGGCGGTGCACAAATGCTGCGCAGCTAGCGCCATTCGACGGCCAACACCGCGGTTCCTGGTGTGTCCGCTGTGCCGTGCGTGTGATCATTGCTTGTACAGCCCTCTCGCAGTGTCCGGAGCAAGTATGGTGGGTCTGACACACCGGTGTCAATGTGTTCTTTTTTCCATTTCCAGGAGTGTATGCCCTGGAACAGTCCAGTCGTTTCGTGGCGTTTGTGTCGACCCCAGGCCACGTCGGAATCCCAGGACATGAACTTGCCGACAGGCTATATGGAAACCGCTTCTGGAGATCGGCATCCCTGTAACTGACCTGTCATCATTATTACGCCACAAGGTTTTTCAGCTTTGGGAGACGGAGCGGCACACTCTCAGTACATACAACAAAATGCATGCCATTAAGGAGACTACGAATGCGTGGAAGAACTCCATGCCAACCTCTCGCAGGGACTCTGTGGTTCTCTCCCGACTCCACATTGGCCATACATGGCTACCACCTCCGTCGCGAGGACCCACCGTGGTGTCACTGTGTCTCACATATGGCTGTCGTCCACATCTTGCTGGACTGCCCAATTAGCCGCTCTGCGGCGGACTTTCAGCGTTCCCAGCACCCTACCTTCGCTGTTTGACGACAGTGCCTCAACAGCAGAGTTAGTTTTACGTTTTATTCGTGAAGGGTTTTTTTTATCGTACCATCTAAGGGTGGGCATTTAGCCTTCTCTCTGAGCTCGCCACCCTCACTACAGTTTAACTCTGTCGCACTTTCTTTGCATTTGTTTCTGTTGGTGGTCGTATTTCCCTACAGGTGTTGATCTCGCCTTGTCTTTTTGGGGTGGACATTTTAATGTGTTGGAGAGTGGCTGGCTCTTCCTCTTTTATTATTGCCATCAGCCAGCCCAGACGATATGCTCTGTGGTTTTAATACCTTCTTCTACTTTTCCCTTTGGTGTATGTTTTCCCCGTTTTTTTGTTCGTTCCATTCTTCTGTTTAGGTGTGGTGTTTGGTGTTTTTGTACCTTAAGCCTTGCTTGTGTCAGGAAAAATGTGATGACCCTGTAGTTTGGTACTTTTATACCCCAAACCAACAAACCAATCAGCGAGGCTACAAATTGCAAAAATATAAACATAACTTCACAGCTGCGGGAGATTGTAGCAGAGAAAGGATTGCACAATGAATCATGTTTGGAATACTCAGGGTTTGGCATAAGCCTAGGATGGTCTCTGGAAATGGATAGTGAGGAAACATTACAGTGAATCCGGAAAACCACCTCCGTCGTGAGGACCCACCTCGGTGTCACTATGGCTCACATATGACTGTCGTGGGCGTAATTAATTGAGGTGGCACTGAAGGTGTTCTCATCAACTGGCAGTGAAAATAACATGAACTACAAAGGCGTCTGCTGATAAAAATTCATAGTATATGAATTCCATCTCACAGAGAGATGTCAAAGAAAGCTTTACAAAAATTGCATTAGCAACAAGTTTCTATTAAAGCGTTATATCGTGCCTGTGGGGAGGTAGACAAAGAGAACCAACCTTTCAATTCACCTAGTCTCCATCCAAGCCACACAAAAGAATCTCACAAATTATCTTTGAGTAAAATCTGCACTTGTTTCCGTTTGAAAGAGGTTAGTTATACTTGACAGACGTAAAGACGGTGAAATATTGAATGAATACACTCGGCTATATAGCTAGATCGTGCATAACCAATCATACAATCCACAAGTCCCTATTGCAAACAAAATGGCAACCGTTACGAAAAATAATACTAAATAGAACTCGTGAAAGCCCTGGACATAAAGAAGCCCGTTAGCACTGACAGTAAAAATTATCTCAAGCAATGCGTCTTACTCAAAAAACATGGTTAAATGCCACCAAAGATCAAGAGGCTGTCAATATTACATTCTTCCTTCTAAGACACTAAAACAGACCACTCTCGCCCAATAGTGTGCTTCGCATTCGCGCTCTGTGCTTTCTCTCCGTGTTTACGCAGAGAAATCTCAAAGGTACTACTGTCGGCCTCCTGTGTGTCGACTCAAGAGCATTGTAACACCGCACGATAGGCTCGACTAAGGGTCACATCTTTCGAGATGCCATTTGCCAGTAAAAGAGCGAGCAGAACAATTGTAACGCAGTAATGCAAACAGACTAACTGCAACATTTCATCACGATACTGTCCTGGTCAGAAAACTTGTCAATAATATTACGAAGAACAATGCTCTCTTATCGCCTGTTAAAAAATTCAACAAAAAAAAATTGTGTGAAATCTTATGGGACTTAACTGCTAAGGTCATCAGTCCCTAAGCTTACACACTACTTAACCTAAATTATCCTAAGGACAAACACACACACCCATGCCCGAGGGAGGACTCGAACCTCCGCCGGGACCAGCCGCACAGTCCATGACTAAAAAATTCATGATCAGTAGCTCTGAATACTTTGATCAAAAGTGAATAGAACACGCAAGAACTCGATTTCCAGTTTGGGCAGTCTGAACTTCATTCTGCATGAAAGTATAACATAATTTTTTGTATTATTCTGTTGATCGCAAAGTTTTTTGAACGGAATTATCGGTTTCCGTTACACAACAGTGATCTTCAGAAGCTTTCATTGTGCTGCACAGGAGCAAGTCATAACCATGCAAAAATTATGTCAGACTCGTATTATTTTTAAAAGGTTATGACTTTTTGCTGTGCAGCAGAATGAGATTGTCTGAAGATAACTGCCGTGTAGCCGAGAGCGGTGTTTTCTTTAAAAAAAAAAAACACTTTGCGATACATATAATTAAAAGAAATATTATGTACGTCATGTGATCGGTCTCCAAACTGTCATTTTATGCCAAATGCTTTGCGAAGCGCAATATTTTGCTGTCATCGGTTTCACGTATACGTAACAAAGTCCAGTTCAATATGACAACAGTAACTTATTAAAGTGGAAAAAATCAACTTGGTCAATTCAAGTGAGTAAACTTGCAATCGTAAACAATAAGAGAAGCCACAAGGTAATTTCCATAATTTCGCATAAACAACTTTTCACTTCGTTTCGTTTTGACTGACACACCTGAGTAGGAATCGTTTAAAGGGCTTTCCAAAGGGCTCGTCCCTTGCCTTGTGCCGGCCGCAGTGGCCGAACGGTTCTAGGAGCTTCAGTCCGGAACTGCACGACTGCTACGGTCGTAGGCTCGAATCCTGCCTCGGGCATGGATGTGTGTGATGTCCTTGGGTTAGTTAGGTTTAAGAAGTTCTAAGTTCTTAAGTTCTAGGGGACTGATGACCTCAGGTGTTAAATCCCATAGTGCTCAGTGCCATTTGAACCATTTGAACCTTGTACTGTATCCTTCAAAATTCAAATTTTGCATTACGACGAAAGTAAGGATAGACCAGCTTCGCCGGTTCGGTACGTCCTACTGTTGCTTGAACTGCACACAACCTTCAAAACAATGGCAGGTGTCCTCGTGGTCGACTTAATAAGAGATGGAAGGATATCATCAACAGACACTCAGATATTGTTTGTTCCTTCTCGGAGGATAGAGACGGCGGAATTTCAATGACCAAAGAAGCACTCGACATAGAAGGGAGAAGACTTAGGGATAAAACAGAAATATAAGTTTATTCGAGGAGACCTTCCGGGCCATCGGGAACATAGATCATTGGTAGGAAGTGGCAGCAAAACCAGAAGATCTACAGGCGACGAGTGGACTAGTTCGATGATTCCAAGCTGTTATCTTGAGAGAAATGGACCCAGCAGCAGAGGAAGAATAGATGCGAAACTTCCTGGCAGATTAAAACTGTGTGCCCGACCAAGACTCTAACTCAGGACCTTTGCCTTTCATGGGCAAGTGCTCTACCATCTGAGCTACCGAAGCACGACTCACGCCCGGTCCTCACAGCTTTACTTCTGCCAGTTATCTCGTCTCCTACCTTCCAAAACTTTACAGAAGCTCTCCTGCGAACCTTGCAGAACCAGCACTCCTGAAAGAATAGATGCGCATTACATTATTTACGTTAGTTCCAGGTCTTTTTGAGTGTTGATGAAACTACGCCTCCACGATTTGCTACGATTTGTTGCTACCAGCCTGCTCTGCGCTAGTGCCACTACCTATCGAGGTGCCTCGACGTATTTTTTACTCTGCCTTATTGAGCAAGCAACCGGGTTTCACAAACAGAGATATTGACACATCAGTTATCTTTACTAAGCTGACGAGGCGGCTGTTGACTGAAGCAATTGGTTACAGAGGGTACGTGTTTGACTTCAGCAAATGTCATCTTAAGCTCAAGGTTACCCGACGTAGAGCCAGATTTCTCTTGTTTGTGTCATACTGTGCGAATTCCTCAGAACTTTGTGCACAAAAGAGCACTCTCTACCACACTGAAGGCCACACCAGCACTAATCAACACATACTAGTGGGACAAAAGTGAAAAATGCAATCGAAAAAAAGGGAAACTGGGAAGCTATGATGCGAGCAAATGTGAAAGATGCTTGCCTAGATAAGCACTGAAAAATGGCTGCCTAGATTTGCGCATTGACTGGAGTTGTGCTAGCTACATATAAAAATATTACTTCTTGCTTCGGACAGTCATATGAATCAAAGATAATGATTGAGCGAAGTGGCACAGTGGTTAAATCGCATTTGGGAAGAGCAGGGTACAAATCTGTCCAGTCATGCACATTATAGGATTTCCATTGTTTTCCTGAAATCCTAAAGCAGAATGCCGCATGTCATTCTCAATGGAGAGAAGTCTTCCGCAGTAAGAGTGATTTCAGGTGTGCCGCAGGGGAGTGTCGTAGGACCGTTGCTATTCACAATAAACATAAATGACCTTGTGGATGACATCGGAAGTTCACTGAAGCTTTTTGCGGATGATGCTGTGGTATATCGAGAGGTTGTAACAATGGAAAATTGTACTGAAATGCAGGAGGATCTGCAGCGAATTGACGCATGGTGCAGGGAATGGCAATTGAATCTCAATGTAAACAAGTGTAATGTGCTGAGATTATATAGAAAGATAGATCCCTTATCATTTAGCTACAAAATAGCGGGTCAGCAACTGGAAGCAGTTAATTCCATAAATTATCTGGGCGTACGCATTACGAGTGATTTAAAATGGAATGAATGGTTCAAATGGCTCTGAGCACTATGGGACTTAACATCTGTGGTCATCAGTCCCCCAGAACTTAGAACTACTTAAACCTAACTAACCTAAGGACATCACACACAGCCATGCCCAAGGCAGGATTCGAACCTGCGGCCGTAGCGGTCACGCGGTTCCAGAATGAAGCGCCTAGAAACGCACGGCCACACCGGCCGGCAAAATGGAATGATCATATAAAGTTGATCGTTGGTAAAGCAGATGTCAGACTGAGATTCATTGGAAGAATCCTAAGGAAATGCAATCCGAAAACAAAGGAAGTAGGTTACAGTACGCTTGTTCGCCCACTGCTTGCTCAGCAGTGTGGGATCCGTACCAGATAGGGCTGATAGAAGAGATGGAGAAGATCCAACGGAAAGCAGCGCGCTTCGTTACAGGATAATTTAGTAATCGCGAGAGCGTTACGGAGATGATAGATAAACTCCAGTGGAAGACTCTGCAGGAGAGACGCTCAGTAGCTCGGTAGGGGCTTTTGTTGATGTTTCTAGAACATACCTTCACCGAAGAGTCAAGCAGTATATTACTCCCTCCTACGTATATCTCGCGAAGAGACCATGAGGATAAAATCAGAAAGATTAGAGCCCACACAGAAGCATACCGACAATCCTTCTTTCCACGAACAATACCAGACTGGAATAGAAGGGAGAACCGATCGAGGTACTCAAGGTACCCTCCGCCACACACCGTCAGGTAGCTTGCGGAGTATGAATGTAGATGTAGATTTTTAAGAATTCTAGAAGGACGAGATGGATGCAAATGTAGATGTAGATGTAGATAGTTCTCTTGTGACGGATACGACCGATTACCTATCCCATTCTTTTCCTATCCGATCTTGTTCTCCTTGTGTAATGACATCTGTTTTTTATTTATTTCTTCCAGTGTTTAAATTGGATTGAGCCATCTAAAACACATGTTTACATTGCATACCTAATTGTACGAAAAATGCAGTTTTGCATCGCCTCGGTTCCGAGAGTTCCGGAACCCATACATAAAATTGGAATAGAGATCAACATAAACATCATTTCCGCCCTTTTTATTGCTCATGAAAATCACACATTACATCTTGTACCACCATACAGCGAGACCTTCAGAGGTGGTGGACCAAATTGCTGTACACACCGGTACCTCTAATACCCAGTAGCACGTCCTCTTGCATTCACGCATGCCTGTATTCGTAGTGGTACACTATCCACAAGCTCGTCAAGTCGCTGTTGGTCCGGTTTGTCCCACTCCTCAACGGTGGTTTGGCGTAGATCCCTCAGACTGGTAGGTGGGTCATGTCGTCCATAAACAGCCCTTTTCAGTCTAACCCAAGCATGTTCGATAGTATTCATGTCTGGAGAACATGCTGGTCACTCTAGTCGAGCGATCTCCTTTCCTGAAGGAAGTCATTCACTAGATGTGCACGATGGGGGCGCGAATTGTCGTCCATCAAGACGAATGCCTCGTCAATATGCTGCCGATATGGTTGCACTATCGGTCGGAGGATGACATTCACGTATCGTACAGCCGTTACGGCGCCTTCCATGACCACCAGCAGCGTATGCTGGCCTCACATAATACCACCCCAAAACAGCAACGAACCTCCACCTTGCTGCACTCGCTGGACAGATTGACCTCGCATGGACGTCGGCAGTGAAGTTGCACATCATGCGGCCTATTGCGTACAGTTTGAGTCTTAACACGAAGCTCTGTGGCTGTACGAAAAGCATCATTCAACATGGTGGCGTTGCTGTCAGGGCTCCTCCTCGCCATAATCCATAGGTAGCGGTCATCCACTGCAGTAGTAGCCCTTGGACGGGCTGAGCGAGGCATGTTATCGACAGTTCCTATCTCTCTGTATCTCCTCCATGTCAGAACAACATCGCTTTGGTTCACTCCGAGACGCCTGGACACTTCCCTTGTTGAGAGCCCTTCCTGGTACACAAAGTGACAATGCGGACGCGATCGAGTAGCGGTATTGACCGTCTAGACATGGTTGAACTACAGACAACACGAGCCTGGGAACTGAAGTGATGCAAAACTTTTTTTGATGTGTGTATATACAGGGTGTCCCAGCAGGAATGAGTAATATTCAGTGATGTTGCAGGAACGATCGAGACAGAACACATTTAATGCACTTTGTTATTTATTTTCTGTGCTATTCAGTTGATTGTCAGATTTACACATGTGCAAATCTGTAAGTTTTCTGCATACAAGTGTGCTTGGGATATTGATGCGTGCAGAAAGTCGCCGTGTGAAGGCAGTAGAACTAAGCTTCACTATTACGACGATGTGTTGCCATTCCTGCACAGGTTCTTGAACTACACGCTCAAAGGAAATGGGAACTTGGAAGAATTCCTATTTCACACAGTGTGATGAAAACCGTGGTAAAGACTCTATGGTCAGGATTCAAATGGTTCAAATGGCTCTGAGCACTAAGGGACTTAACATCTGATGTCACCAGACCCCTAGACTTAGAACCACTTAAAGCAAACCAACCTAAGGACAGCACACACATCCATGCCCGAGGCAGGATTCGAACCTGCGACCGTAGCAGCAGCGCGGTTCCGGATTGAAGCGCCTAGATCCCCTCGGCCACAACGGCCGGCTATGATCAGAAATTCGATGTGTTGAGAAGCGCCGTCAGTATTCTCTGACAGGTGCAGGAGTACTACCAGCGCAGACGCCGTAAACATACAACACATCTGCATATTCTTCATTATAATAGGTGTGTGGCATTATAACCAACAAGCGCATACAGTAAACCGATGCTTCTCTCTGATTCGGTCTCAATACTTTGTACGAGGTGCATTCAAGTTCTAAGGCCTCCGATTTTTTTTTCTCCAGACTGGAAAGAGATAGAAACATGCGCATTGTTTTAAAATGAGGCCGCGTTCATTGTCAATAGATCCCAGAGATGGCAGCACCGTACGGCAGATGGAATTTTACCGCCAGCTGCGAGAATGAGAACTGTTTTAAATACTTAAAATGGCGACGTTTTCCTTACTTGAACAGTGTGCAATCATTCGTTTTCTGAATTTGCGTGGTGTGAAACCAATTGAAATTCATCGACAGTTGAAGGAGACATGTGGTGATGGAGTTATGGATGTGTCGAATGTGCGTTCGTGGGTGCGACAGTTTAATGAAGGCAGAACATCATGTGACAACAAACTGAAACAACCTCGGGCTCGCACAAGCCGGTCTGACGACATGATCTAGAAAGTGGAGAGAACTGTTTTGGGGGATCGCCGAATGACTGTTGAACAGATCGCCTCCAGAGTTAGCATTTCTGTGGGTTCTGTGCACACAATCCTGCATGACGACCTGAAAATGCGAAAAGTGTCATCCAGGTGGGTGCCACGAATGCTGACGGACGACCACATGGCTGCCCGTGTGGCATGTTGCCAAGCAATGATGACGCACAACGACAGCATGAATGGGACTTTCTTTTCGTCGTTTGTGGCAATGGATGAGACGTGGATGCCATTTTTCAATCCAGAAACAAAGCACCAGTCAGCTCAATGGAAGCACACAGATTCACCAGCACCAAAAAAATTTCGGGTAACCACCAGTGCTGAAAAAATGATGGTGTCCATGTTCTGGGACAGCGAGGGCGTAATCCTTACCCACTGCATTCCAAAGGGCACTACGGTAACAGGTGCATCCTACGAAAATGTTTTGAAGAACAAATTCCTTCTTGCACTGCAACAAAAACGTCCGGGAAGGGCTGCACGTGTGCTGTTTCACCAAGACAACGCATCCGCACATCGAGCTAATATTACGCAACAGTTTCTTCGTGATAACAACTTTGAAGTGATTCCTCATGCTCCCTACTCACCTGACCTGGCTCCTAGTGACTTTTGGCTTTTTCCAACAATGAAAGACACTCTCCGTGGCCGCACATTCACCAGCCGTGCTGCTATTGCCTCAGCGATTTTCCAGTGGTCAAAACAGACTCCTAAAGAAGCATTCGCCGCTGCCATGGAATCATGGCCTCAGCGTTGTGAAAAATGTGTACGTCTTCAGGGCGATTACGTCGAGAAGTAACGCCAGTTTCATCGATTTCGGGTGAGTAGTTAATTAGAAAAAAAATCGGAGGCCTTAGAACTTGAATGCACCTCGTACTACTTTACTCACAGGAACTGTTGAGGACATGCCTCGCTCAGGCCGCCCAATGGCTAGTCTTGCAGTGGATGACCGCTACCTACGGATTATGGCTCGGAGGAACCCTGACAGCAACGCCAACATGTTGAATATTGCTTTTCGTACAGCCACAGGACGTCGTGTTACGACTCAAACTGTGCGCAATAGCCCGCACGATGCGCAGCTTCACTGCCGACGTCAATGGCGAGGTCAATCTTTGCAACCACGACACTATGCAACGCAGTACAGATGGGCCCAACAACATGCAGAATGGACCGCTCAGGATTGGTATCACGTTCGCTTCACCGATGACTACCGCATTTGCCTTCAACCAGAGAATCGTCGGAGACGTGTTTGGAGGCAACCTGGTCAGGCTAAAAGCCTTAGACGCTGTCCAGCGAGTGCAGCAAGGTAGAGGTTCCCTGCTGGGGTGGTTTTATGTGAGGCCAGCGTACGCCGCTAGTGGTCGTGGAAGGCGCACACATGGACAACAGCACGTTCAACGGGCTAGTTTAATAGCAAGAAGACATTCCGAGCAAAGAGGTTAAATGCACTGTGGTAGGTTGCGCAAGAATAAAACGTGACAGAGGTTGCGTGGGCGCTTCCAGCCCAAAAACAAACGCATATTAAATGTGATCTCGGAAACCGTTCGGAATCGGGCGTATGTCCTCATGGAGTTTTTGCTTCAAATGATCGTTCCCCTCATATCTCTGAATATTGACCATTCCTCCTGGGGCACTCTGTACAGAAGCTAAAGCTGTACAATTCTTTCCACAACAATCTTTTAACAAATAGTATTACAAGTAAATTAGACATTTTTGAGTTGCCACTTCATACAGTTTCCAAAATTTAACCAGAAATATCATCATCATCATCATTTAAAACTGATTATGCCTTTCAGCGTTCAGTGTGGAGCATAGTCCCCCTTATAAAATTCCCCCACGATCCCCTATTCAGTGCTAACATTGGTGCCTCTTCTGATGTTAAGCCTATTACTTCAAAATCATTCGTAACCTAATCCAGGTACATTCTCTTTGGTCTACCCCGACTCCTCCTACCCTCTAGTGCTGAACCCATAAGTCTCTTGGGTAACCTTGCTTCTCCCATGCGTGTAACATGACCCCACCATCTAGGCCTGTTCGCCCTGACTGGTACATCTATAAAGTTCATTCCCAGTTTTTCTTTGATTTCCTCATTGTGGACACCCTCCTGCCATTGTTCCCATCTACTAGTACCTGCAATCATCCTAGCTACTTTCATATCCGTAATCTCAACCTTGTCCCCAGCTCGTGGGTGTGCGGTAGCGTTCTCGCTTCCCACGCCCAGGTTCCCGGGTTCGACTCCCGGCGGGGTCAGGGATTTTCTCTGCCTCGTGATGACTGGGTGTTGTGTGCTATCCTTAGGTTAGTTAGGTTTAAGTAGTTCTAAGTTCTAGGGGACTGATGACCATAGATGTTAAGTCCCATAGTGCTCAGAGCCATTTGAGCCCATCTCAACCTTATTGATAAGGTAACCTGAATCCACCCAGCTTTCGCTCCCATACAACAAAGTTGGTCGAAAGATTGAACGGTGCACAGATAACTTAGTCTTAGTACTCACTTCCTTCTTGCAGAAGAGAGTAGATCGTAGCTGAGCGCTCACTGCATTAGCTTTGCTACACCTCGCTTCCAGGTCTTTCACTATGTTGCCATCCTGTGAGAATATGCATCCTAAGTACTTGAAACCGTCCACCTGTTCTAACTTTGTTCCTCCTATTTGGTACTCAATCCGTTTATATCTCTTTCCCACTGACATTACTTTCATTTTGGAGATGCTGATCTTCATACCATAATCCTTACATTTCTGATCAAGCTCTGAAATATTACTTTGCAAACTTTCAATCTAATCTGCCATCACAACTAAGTCATCCGCGTATGCGAGACTGCTTATTTTGTGTTCACATATCTTAATTTCATCCAGACAGTCTATTGTTTTCAACATATGATCCATAAATAATATGAATAACAGTGGAGACAAGTTGCACCCTTGTGTTACCCCTGAAACTACTCTGAACCATGAACTCAATTTACCGTCAACTCTAACTGCTACCTTACTATCTATGTAAAGACCTTGAATTGTTTGCAAAGGTTTGCCTCCTATTCCATAATCTCGTAGAACAGACAATAACTTTCTCCTAGGAACCCGGTCATATGCCTTTTCTAGATCTATAAAGCATAGATACAATTCCCTATTCCACTCGTAACACTTCTCCATTATTAGCGGTAAGCTAAAGATCTGGTCCTGACAACCTCTAAGAGGCCTAAACCCACACTAATTTTCATCCAATTTGTCCTCAACTAATACTTGCACTTTCCTTTCAACAATTCCTGAGAAGATTTTACCCACAACGCTGATTAAAGAGATACCTCTGTAGTTGTTACAATGTTTTCTGTTTGCATGTTTAAAGATTTGTGTGATTACTGCTTTCGTCCAGTCTGATGGAACCTGTCCCGACTCCAACGCCATTTCAATTACCCTGTGCAGCCATTTAAGACCTGACATTCCACTGTATTTGATGAGTTCCGACTTAATTTCAACCACCCCAGCCGCTTTATTGTACTGCAGTCTATTGACCATTTTCTCCACTTCCTCAAATGTGATCCTATTTCCATCATCATTCCTATCCCATTGTACATCGAAATCTGAAACATTACTGATCGTGTTTTCACCTACATTGAACAACTCTTCAAAATATTCCCTCCATCTGCCCAAGGCATCAACAGGATTCACCAGCAGTTTTCCTGACCTGTCCAAAATACTTGTCATTTCCTTCTTACCTCCCTTTCGAAGACTACTAATTACACTCCAGCTTGACCCAAAGTCTCCAACCTGTTTCCAAAGTCTTCCCAAGATTTCTTCTTGGATGCTGCAATTATCTGTTTGGCTTTGTTTCTTTCTTCAAAATAACTTTCTCTGCCTACCTGAGCTCTAGTATGTAGCCATTTTTGATACGCCTTCTTTTTCCTTTTACAGGCTGCCTTGACTGTGTCATTCCACCAAGCTGTTTGCTTTATCCTACCTTTACACACTACTGTTCCAAGACATTCTTTAGCCACTTCTAGTACTGTGTCCCTGTACCTTGTCCATTACTTTTCCAATGACTGTAATTGACTACATTCAATTAACTGGTACCCTTCTGAGATCACTGTTGTGTACTTGTGCCTGATTTCCTTATTCTGAAGTTTCTCCACTCTTATCCTCCTACATATGGACCTGACCTCCTGCACTTTCGGCCTCACAATACCAATTTTACTGCAGATTAAATAGTGATAAGTGTCATCAAAGAATCCTCTGAATACACGTGTGTCCCTCACAGCTTTCCTGAATTCCTGATCTGTTATTATATAGTCAATGACAGATCAGGATCCCCTGCCTTCCCAAGTGTACCGGTGAATGTTCTTATGTTTAAAAAAGAAGTTTGTGATTACTAAGCACATACTGGCACAGAAATCCAAGAGTTGTTTCCCGTTCCTGTTGGCCTCCAAATCCTCTCCAAATATACCCATAACCTTTTCATGCCCTTCTGTTCGATTTCCCATCCTGGCATTAAAATCACACATGAGCAGAACACAGTCCTTGTCCCTTACTCTAACAACTACATCACTGAGTGCGTCATAAAAACTATCCATCTTATCTTGATCTGTCCTTTCACAATGCGAATATACTGACACAATCCTAATTTTCTTGCTAGACACTGTCAAATCTATCCACATCAGTCGTTCGTTTACATACCTTATTGCAACTACGCTGGGTTCCATTTCATTCCTGATGTAAAGCCCTACATCCCATTGTGCTATTCCTACTTTGACTCCTGATAGGTGGACCTTGTATTCTACCACTTTCTCCTCTTTCTCACCCCTTACCCGAATGTCACTAACAGCTAAAACGTCCAACCCCATCTTACTTGCAGCCTCTGCCATCTCTACCTTCTTCCCAGAGTAGCCCCCATTGATATTAATAGCTCTCCATCTCGTTACCATTCGTTTGCCGAGTCGTATCTTAGGAGTCCCTGGTTTGTCAATTAGAGGTGGGACTCCGTCACCTCCAAAGGTCAGAGGTATTTTGCTCTGATTGTTGGGAGCATCATATTTAAAGTACCAGGGAAGCAGGTTGCTAGCCTTACTTGCCCCGGGTCCCATTGAGTTTTACCCCTAACGGTTGAGGGACTAACTGGTGGATTTGGTAGTCTTTGCCGTCTGAGCACAAAGGTGACCACGACTCAGAATATGTCCAAGATGCCCAGCCTTATTCCCAAGTAACTGGTATCCCGACTGTCAGGACCACTTACTTGGCCACTCATACGTTGCCCGTGGTTCATGAACTAGGGCATGACAACAGGAACCCACACCATGAACCACCTTAGTAAAAATAAAAACATGAATTAAAACCTACAGATTTTTCCCTATACTCGTAAGGATTTTAATAATCATAAGACGAAAGTCTTCAATAAACAAAAAAAGTAGCTGGTCAATGTCTTCAAAAACTCCGATCTTTCAAGAGTCAAATTTGTTATATTGAAACAAGATGCGTTTTACATCAGCTCCCACCTGCAGAAGAACAATGAATCTCCATTCGATGTAGATGTAGAGGAAAAGAGTCGTGGTTCGAGCAGAGTCGTACGATGGTGGAAGTTGTTGACCGGTCCAAATGTGCCCTCATAGACCATGGCCTTGCAAGAATTTCAGGTTATAGCACAATATAATAATCACCTTTCGTTTGTTGGGACACGTTCCATATCTCTTGCTATTGATGTTTTCCGTGGCTCTTGACCTCACGTAAGTACCCTGCTTACGACCCACTGCAAATGGAGTGTCTGCTCCATTGTTTACTGGGAACATTTCCCAGTTCTTGATCTCATACACACTAAGGTGACAAAAGTCATGGGATAACGATATGCCCCTACACAGATTGCGACAGTATTCATTACACAATGTATAAAAGGGCAGTGTATTGGTGGAGCTGTCATTTGTACCCAGGTGGTTCGTATGAAAAGGTTTCAAAAGCGATTATGGCCGCACGACGGGAATTAACAGACACGCGGAATCGTAGTTGGAGCTAGATGCATGGGACATTCCATTTCGGAAATCGTTCGGAAATTCAATATTCCGAGATTCACACTGTCAATAGTGTGCCAAGAAATTTCGGGCATTGCCTCTCACCACAGACAACGCAGTGGCCAACAGCTTTCACTTAACAACCGTTTGCGTAGAGGAGGAGATTAGTGCTTAACGTCCCGTCGACAACGAGGTCATTAGAGACGGAGCACAAGCTCGGATTAGGGGGATGGATTGGGAGGAAAATCGGCAGTGCCCTTTCAAAGGAACCATCCCGGCACTTGCCTGAAACGTTTTAGGGAAATCACGGAAAACCTAAATCAGGATGGCCGGAGACGGGTTTGAAACGTCGTCCTCCCGAATGCGAGTCCAGTGTGCTAACCACTGCGCCACCCCGCGCGGTGTTTGCGTAGAGCTGTCAGTGTTAACAGACAAGCGAAATTGCGTGAAATAACGCCAAAATTATTTTCGGACGTACTACAAACGTATCCATTAGTACTGTGAGGCAAAATTTGTCGTTAATGGGCCATGGCAGCAGACGACCGATTCGAGTGGCTTTTCGAACATCACGACATCTCCTGCAGCGCCTCTCCTGGGGTCCTGATGGCTGCTAGACAACTGGAAAACCGTGGCCTGGTCAGATTGTCCCGATTTCAGTTGGTGAGAGCTGATGGTGGGGTTCGAGCGTGGCGCAGACCCAACGTAGCCATGGACCCAAGTTGTCCACGAGGCACTGTGCAAGCTGGTGGCGGCTCCATAATGGTGTGGGCTGTGTTTACATGGAATAGACTGAGTCCTCTGGTCCAACTGAATCTATCATTGACGGGAAATTGTTAAGTTCGACTGTCTGGGACCATTTGCAGTCGTTCATGGACTTCATGTTCCCAAACAAGGGTGAAATTTTTACGGATGACAGTGCGCCATGTCACCAGGCCACAATTGTTTCGCGATTGGTTTGAAGAACATTCCGAAAAATTCGAGGGGATAATTTGGCCACCCAGATCATCCGGCATGAATCACATCCAACAATTATGGGCTATAATCGAGATGTCAGTTCGTGCACAACATCCTGCTCTGGTAACACTTTTGCAATTATGGCGGAAGCAAGTCGGTCGTGCCCTTTCAAAGGAACCATCCTTGCATTTGCGTGAAGCGATTTAAGGAAATCACAGAAAATCTAAATCAGGACGACCGGACACGGGTTTGATCCGTCGTCCTCCCGAATCCGAGTCCAGTGTGCTAACCATTCAGCCACCTCGCTCGGTTTTATTTCCGGAGATACTCATAACACAACAACCGAAATTGTGCTAAACGCAGTCTCCGAAAATTATTTCGAGCAGTTAGTTCACGAGCCCACTCAAGTAGTAAACGGTTGTGAAAACATACTTGACCTCTTAGCAATAGATAATCCTGAGCTAATAACGGGCATCAAAACGGACATAGGAATTAGTGAACACTGGGTTGTTGTAGAGAGATTGAATATTGTAAGTCCTAAATCCTCCAAAAATAAATCAAAAATACCCTTATTCGAAAAAGCAGGCGAAAATTCACGTGACACCTTCTCGAGAGACAGTCTCCACTCCTTCCAAATTAACAATTTACCCGTAAGTGTAGACCAGATGTGGTAGAAATTCAAAGAAATAGTATTGACAGCAACTGAGAGATGTATACCAAATAAAGTAACTAACGACAGTGCGGACTTCAATGCGCAATGCTTATAACAGCTTCCACAGCGAAACTTTGTCTCGAAACCTGGCAGAAAATCCAAACAGATTCTGGTCGTACGTAAAGTATGCTAGCGGCAAGACACGATCACTGCCTTCTGCGCGCGGTAGCAAAGGAAAAAACTATCGACGACAATGCTGCCAAGGTAGAAGTGTTTACCACAGCCTTCCGAAATTCTTTCACCAAGAAGGCGAAGTAAATATTCCTGGATTAGAATTAAGAACAGCGGACAACATGAATAAGTTAGAAGTAGATATCCTCTGAGTAATGAAGCAATTTAAATCACTTAATAAAGGCAAATCTTCCGGTCCAGACTGTACGCTAATTAGGTTCCTTTCAGAGCTTGCTGATGAAATATTTCAATATTGAACAGTCATATTCATACGCTGGCTCGACGAAAGATCGGTACCCAAAGACTGGGAAGTTGCACAGGTGACACCAATATTCAAGAAAGGCAATAGGAGTAATCCACTGAATTACAAGCCCATTTCAGTAATGTCGATACGCAGCAGAATTTTGCAACATATATTGTGTTCGGACATTATGAATAACCTCGAAGAGAACTGTCTATTCACACATAGTCAACACGGATTTAGAAAACTTCGTTCTTGTGAAACACAACTAGCTCTTTACTCACACGAAGTGTTGAGTGCTACTGAGAAGGGATTTTAAATTGATTCCGTATTTCTAGATTTTCAGAAGGCTTTTGACACTGTACCTCACAAGCAGCTTGTAATCAGACTGAGTGCTTATGGAATATCGTCTAATTTATGTGACTGGATTCGTGATTTCCTGTCAGAGAGGTCACAGTTGGTAGTAATTGATAGGAAGTCATCGAGTAAAACAGAAGTGAGTTCTGGCGTTCCCCAAAGTAGTGTTGTAATAGGCCCTCCGCTGCTCCTTATCTACATAGACGATTTAAGAGACAATCTGAGCAACCGTCTTATGTTGTTTTCAGATGTTGCTATAAGTTTATCGTCTATAAAGTCATCAGAAGATCAAAAAAATTTAAAACCATTTAGAAAACATGTGCAAAAATTGACAATTGAGCGTAAATAATGAAAAGTGTAAGGTCATCCACATCAGTGGTAAAAGGAATTCGTCAAATTTTGGTTATACGATAAATCACTCAAATCTAAAGGCCGTAAACTTGACTAAATATCTAGGACTTACAATTACGAACAACTTCAATTGGAAATAACACATTGCAAATGTTATGGGGAAGGCAAACCAAAGACTGCGTTTTATTGGCAGAATACTTAGAAGGTGCAATACCTCTACTAAAGAGACTGCCTACACTACGCTTGTCCGTCCTCTTTTGAGTCCTGTGCGCGGTGTGGGATCCTTGCCAGGTAGTAGTAACGGAATACATCGAGGAAGTTCAGAGAAGGGCAGTACGTTTAGTATTATCGAGAAATAGGGGAGAGAGAGTCACTAACATGATACAGGAATTGGGGTGGACATCATTAAAACAAAGGTGCTTTTCGTTGCGTTGGGATCTTCTCACGAAATTTGAGTAAACAAGTTTGTAGTCCGAATGGGAAAATGCTTTGTTGACGGCGACCTACATAGGGAGAAACGATCATTACAATAAAATAAGAGAGAGAAGAGTTCGCACGGAAAGGTGTTCATTTTTTCCGCGCGCTGTTTGACATTGGAAGAATACAGAATTATTGTGAAGGTGGTTCTACGAACTGTCTGCCAGGGGCTTATGTGTGATTTGCAGACCATCCATATAGATTTAGATTTAAACGTGTACAGGGACTGTCGGTACGTTGGGACAATTTGTGCAATGGATACGCACTGTGAATGGATGTCAGCGATGTGACAGCAAAAAGAAATGATGAGGACTCAGGACGAAGTTGTGCGTCTGATTAACTTGAAAGGCTGGAGTTATGGAGTGTGCAGTTACTGGGTCACAGGAACTGAGATAAGAAGGAAAGTTTGTTGGCTGAAATGGCAACAGTTTTTTACACCTCTTCAGAAGAAATTTACCAGAATATCAAGAATTCAAGGAATCACGCAAAGTAGTTTCATAACATAGAATAATTAACATGGCGAAAGACGTGAAGCTATGTTTGAAAGTAATCGTTTTGGAACTCGGAAATTTGCCATTTTACTTCAAGTAACACAGCTGTATCTATTATTATATAGGAGTGGAATTTACTGATTACATCATTATATTGAGTGTTGAAGAACAGACCTTCAGGAATTTACGAGTGGTTCCTTAAGTCAATACAAGTAAAAACATTCAAATGAATGTATGTCCGGAAATCCGTCATTTATCAGATATCTGGCTATTTGGCTTTTGAACGTCATTGGGTGTCAAGATGACAGTGGTGTGATGTTATTTCATCGTAATTGTTACTTTATCAAATATGAAAAAAAATGAACGCGAATGATCCTAGAAATATTAGTATTACGAGTAGTATGTTTTAACACTAACAGATTTGCGCATAACGATATCTACGTTGGTAATTTTGCGTCCAATTTCTTCTATCTCCATCGCTGTCATTCTCGTCAAGTATTGATACTGTTGTGGACTTTGTACACAAGCTCCACAATGAAATTCTTACATGCTCCATGATAATTCCGCTGGTTAATGAGCTCTCTTATGCAGCACGGAGGCGGTCGTTTATGTTTTTTCTTCGCCCCTAAAAGTATTAAAAGCGCAGCTGCAGCCCCACGGCCTCCCATCGCAGTCACTTGCATTGCGCACAGAACAACGACAGAAAAATCTCGCGCACAATTACCTCTCAGCTGTCACAGACACTCCCGCTCTGCTGTGAGTAAACGCTTCCGACGTCTGCTCTCACGAGACTCTCAGACAATTACAGAAAGTACTCGCAAGGAAATTTATGACAGTAACTATCAGTGAAAATTCGCCCCGGTGTAAACAATTGTGCGAGTACTATCTGAGAGTGCCGAACAGTCTGAAACTAAGAAACTCTCATGTATATCCCAGCCCACACCTGATCTACCACATAGAATCAACAGCACTACTAAACTGTGTACTGACGATGCTGCGATCCACAGGAAAGTGAGTAAGGACATTCAGAAGGACTTAGAAAACATCTCTGTTTAGCATAATGAAAGGCAGCGCTCTTTAAATGTGCATAATTGCAGATACTGACATAATGAAGAGAAGGAAGAGTACAGCTTCTGATTGCAAGACTAGTGGCGAAAATCTGCAGCACATCAAATCGTTTAAGTACTAGGTCTACAACTTTGCTTCCGTCTTTTTTTCTCGAAGTTCGGGGATTTATTGTGAAAAACGTACAAAAAAATCATGATTCATAGTATTGCCCATCGCTGGCCACTACATTCCTCCATCTTTCGGATAGCATACGAATCCCGTGGCGGAAGAACTGGGCGTCTTTTGTCGGGATCGATGAATCGATTCAATTTTGCACTTGGTCATTTGATCGGAAGTGCTGGTCAGCCAGACTGTATGCCACTGATCGAAAAAGGTTATAGAAAGAACAACGTATGGAGAAAACGGCAATAGGACTTCTCATTTCAACGTTTCCATGTATATATTGACATGTTTTGCGACATGGAGTCGAGCACTGAGCTGCAGCAAAATCAACTTTACGTGTCTATCGCTGTATTGTGGCCGTCTGTATTTCATTGATGGTCTCGAACGCATCAGTTGCTTTCGATAATGATGTCCTGTGACTGTTTTCGTCTGTTTCAGTAGCTACGAAAACGTTCTGTCTTCCAGCGCCATGACGGTCGTCGACATCAAAATCACCGTTTTTAAGGCGCTTAAAACATTCTCTGCACGTTCTTCCACTAATAGTTCCCTCACCATTGGTCTTACCCAGCACTTTAAGAGCTACAGCTGCAGATTTCTTCATGGTAAAGCAGAAGATTAAAACTTCCCGCAAATGGCGAGAAATGGGTACGTAAGTTGACGTACTTATCGAGATTAACCTTATGATGGAATTACAATTCGACTAATATTTTTATGGCATTATGTTTACAGATGCCTAAGCTTATTGTATTACACCTATGACCAACCACCTGAACCGCACTTGCCGCTACTGCCATCTACTCCAAATCAGTATTAGGGAAGGCGAATGGAAGATTTAGATTTGTTGCAAAGATCTGCCAAATTACAGTGGATTTCTAATGGAAACTGCATTCAAAACACTAGCGCGACCAGTTCTACGACTAGAGTTTTCTTCCAGCGTTTATTGTCATTATCAAGTGGAAATGACAACAAACAGATGAATCCAGAGGCGTGCTTCTAGGATCGGGACAGATCGGTGTAGTCCACAGTAATGTCTAATAGACATGTTTGGGATGCTTAAATAGTAATCGTTAGAAGAAAGACGACGTAGTTCCGGCGAAAAACTGTTGTATAAATGTACTGAACCGTCCGCCCCCGGTAGCTGAGTGGTCAGTGCGACCTAATGTCAATCCTAAGGGCCCGGATTCGATTCCCAGCTGGGTCGGAGATTTTCTCCGTTCAGGGACGGGGTATTTCGTATCATGGACACACGGTGCAGATGAGTTGCATGCCTTCCTGGTACATCTCAACAGTATCAATCCGAAAACACAGTTTACTATGGTGACGGAGAATGATGGCCAACTGAATTTCTTGGGTGTGTGTGTTATGAAACGAAGGAACGGGACATTAATTCGTATGGTATACAGAAAATCCACGAGTACTAGCCATTACCTGCTCCTCTCCAGAGAAAAAAGAGGGGTGATTAAAACCATGGTAGATAAGGCACACTACGTTCATGAACCGACTTATTTAAAAACTGAGGTTGAACATCTACGGTCAACATTCAAGAAGAATGACTATTCTGTCGAGGAGATAGATCGACCACTAGGAAGAGAATCAGGATCGATGAAGAACGACGCCCGACCAATGAGAAAGTTTTCCTTCCGTTCATCAATACAATTACAGATGGCATGGGGAGAGCGTGAGCAAGTATGGTGGGAAAACTAGCTTCAGACCCACAAAGAAAATGAAAGAATAGATATACAAGATCCTTTGGCTACATCGGGTTTATATAAAATTCCTTGTAGTGGACTGGTTATATTGGTACCACAAAAAGACGTGTTGACGCCCGTCTGGTTGAACACAAGAATATTGCCACCAGGGACACTCGGATAAATCCCCGCGTGGTGTTACCACTACTAGCCAGAATCCTAAAGGTAGTCCACGGAATGGCGACAAGCAAATTCTCCAACAGAGAAGAAGTTCAGGTTAAGCCAAGAGCATAGTCTTCTGCGGTACGCAGGATTTCTTTCTTTCACATGTCTTGGAGCCTAAAGCGACTCTCAGTTAGGAACGCTAACAGACCACACTGACCACGCTGGAAGCCAGAATTTACAGTCAGACCAGAGAAAAAGATCGTCTTGCATTCGCAACACGATAACACCTGGCCACACGACAGTTTTGCGACCATGGAACATATCGCCAAACTTGGTTCGACTTCTCTACCACACCCGAGGTGTGGTCGTGATTCAGCACCTTCAGACTTCCATCTCTTTCCGATTATGAAAGGCAGACTATGTAGCCAACATTTTCCGAACACAGAAGCCCTAAGAAAGGACGAATCTCAGCTGTTGCACGTTTCTAGGAGTGCGGGATGCAGTCTCATGTTCATCGTTGGAAAAAGTTCAGAAAGAGTTGTGGAGGCTACGTGGAGAAACGGCAGTATCCAGCTCAAATCTTGCTGTACTTTACACCTGGTGGAGCAAATGAGTGGCCCAGACGAGTGGCTGACTTCGAGGCGTCACGTTGCCGACATTTTGAAACTATCTGTGGCAGCATTAACGGAGGAGGGAAACACCTACAGTTGCTTTCAACAGGATGGAGCAAGTGCCCATACAGTCGGCCGAACCTTGGTGCACATTTGCACAATCTTCAGGCCTGATAAGAGTTGTTAGCATAGGTCGGTCTAGACGCGGCCCTAGCTGGCCACCCAGGTCACCTGACCTGTCAGTGTGCGATTACTTTGTGTGGGAAGCCCTCAAGTATAAGGTGTTTAGCAACAATCCTTGTAGGCTTCAAGGAATCTAATAAAATATTTCGGATGAGACTGCAGCTATTCCAGCAGTCCAGCTTTGATCCGTGTTCAGCAACTCGCTCACCAGGGCCTAAAAGAGATGGGTGGTTATCACTTTCAACTCCTGCTATAGTCAGATTAGTACTGTATTTCCTTTCGTCTGCTGTGTTTATTTGTACCTTGTAACTCTGTTCTCCGGGCCACTTTTATTTTCCCCACCCTGTATATCTGATTTAGTTTCCACAAAAATAAATGGGACTCATTATTTTCGGAAAGGCCCTCATATTTTCTAAATTTTTCAACTGCCCATGTGTTCGTTTAAATAAAATATTATCACACTTATGGCACTATCAGTTTTCATATTGTACATTTAACTGCTTGAAAATACGGGTACCTTAGAACATAGACAGTTACTGACAACGTCTATTCGTTCTTCTGCCATGCAACTAACGTGAAACGTGGCGTATGGAATAAAGTCTGTATCCCTGTCAGTACGGCAAACGAGAAGTAGAGTTGATAGTTGCAGTTTCCTCACTCGTACGTGTAATGAAGTATTGATTTTAACAAGTGGTGACCTACTATATTAATAATACAGTGCTACAATTACCGCAATTACTGGAAATTCCCCATATTTACGCGCTCACTACTGTTTTAATGTGCGCTCAAAATTTGAAATATTGTGTTCGCAGTCCTCTCTGTAGGTAACTTCTACAATTTCTGAATTATCTGTCCAGCTAATAAATCCTTTTTTGCTGTACTATAGATCATTCAGAACACCGTCCACGCACGACTACAAAGCAAAGTTTTAGTTTTTTAGGGTGCATGTCGTTTTATGATGATTCTTCACTAAAGAAAAGAAAAAGAAAAGAAATGACATCAGCCTTTAAGTATAAAGTTCTGTTTTCCGCAATCAAGATTTTAAGGTTTTACTATTTTTAATAATACCGTAGGAATACTGAAATGAAATGGTCGTGTGGCACTATTTGCCGGAAGACCAGTCTTGGATTAGAAATACTGGAACAATATGAAGAAAAAGAAGAGGATATGCCAGACAACATTTGCTGTTACGAAAACTGTTATAGTGAGCCACATAATATAAACGTTTCAGTTGTTTCAAAATCTTCGTCAGTTTTCTTTACAGCCGTACTGATAATATAGTATGTCTCGACGCTTTGACTGCCATTAACGTTCTGACATTTTTGTTTTTTAAGGTATAATTAGTGGAACAGAACGGCAGGAGAACAACTTAGCTTTGAAAAGAAAAAGTTTGTTCTTATATGTTATTGGAAAATCGAAAACGAAACAGAACTGCAAAGGCGGTTCAAAAGTGAGTTCGATAAACCGCCACCAACGCACAGGACAATTGCTTGCATCAGGGATAAATTTGCAAGAGATGGAACAGTTCTCAACGTCAACAAGAAACAATCTAGACGACAATGGACAACCACCAGCCCTAGAAAAAAAGAGCAGGTCCTCATTCGATCCCCACAGAAATCTCTACGACAAACGTTTCGGGAGATTGTTGTTGTTGTTGTTGTGGTCTTCAGTCCTGAGACTGGTTTGATGCAACTCTCCATGCTACTCTATCCTGCTTCCTGTATTCATCTCTTGGTCTCCCTCTACGATTTTTACCCTCCACGCTGCCCTCCAATGCTAAATTTGTGATCCCTTGATGCCTCAGAACATGTCCTACCAACCGGTCCCTTCTTCTTGTCAAGTTGTGCCGCAAACTCCTCTTCTCCCCAATTCTATTCAATACCTCCTCATAAGTTATGTTATCTACTCATCTAATCTTCAGCATTCTTCTGTAGCGCCACATTTCGAAAGCTTCTATTCTCTCCTTGTCCAAACTATTTATCGTACATGTTTCACTTCCATACATGGCTACACTCCATACAAATACTTTCAGAAACGACTTCCTGACACTTAAATCTATACTCGATGTTAACAAATTTCTCTTCTTCAGAAGCGCTTTCCTTGCCATTGCCAGTCTACATTTTATATCCTCTCTACTTCGACCATCATCAGTTATTTTGCTCCCCAAATAGCAAAACTCCTTTCCTAAGTGTCTCATTTCCTAATGTAATTCCCTCAGCATCACCCGACTTAATTCGACTACATTCCATTATCCTCGTTTTGCTTTTGTTGATGTTCATCTTACATCCTCTTTTCAAGACACTGTCCATTCCGTTCAACCGCTCTTCCAGGTCCTTTGCTGTCCCTGACAGAATTACAATGTCATCGGCAAACCTCAAAGTTTTTATTTCTTCTCCATGGATTTTAATACCTATTCCGAATTTTTCTTTTGTTTCACTTACTGGTTGTTCAATATACAGATTGAATAACCCTGTCTCACTCCCATCCCAACCGCTGCTTTCCTTTCATGCCCCTCGACTCTTATAACTGCCATCTGGTTTCTGTACAAATTGTAAATAGCCTTTCCCTCCCTGTATTTTACTCCTGCCACCTTTAGAATTAGAAAGAGAGTATTCCAGTCAACATTGTCAAAAGCTTTCTCTAGGCCTACGAATGCTAGAAACGTGTGTTTGCCTTTCCTTAACTTATTTTCTAAGATAAGTTTCGGGAGATACACATCTCAAAAAAAAAAAAAAAATAGCGTTCATCGCATCTTGAAGCAGATACACATCTCAAAAAATAGCGTTCATCGCCTCTTGAAGCGTCTGCGCTGGAATTGCTACATATCAGCACTATCCCATGCTCTCAATGAAAATGATCCGGATCGGAGAGTTCAGTTTTGTGAATGACGCCTGGCAAAATGTGCAGCAGATACAGAGTTTCCATACAAAATTGCCTGGAACGACGAGGTCACCTTTAAATTAAATGGCACAATTAATCGCCTATTGTCCTGCAAATCCCCATGTTACAGTTTAATAACAATTAAACTTACCAGGGCTAAGAGTATGGTGTGAAACATAAGCACTGGGCATCCTGGGGTGATTTTTTTTTTTTTAATGGAACTGTCACTAGTCACCGGTACCTAACCTTGCTGCAGGAGTCCGTCCGTCCACACATTGACGAGAAGTTTGGTGATGACGAGATTTACTTTCAGCAAAATGGAGCATCTCGCAACTACCTTCGCAGTGTAAGAACTCACCTCGATGCAGCTGTTCCAAACACGTGGATTGGACGAAAGGGTAGCACTGAATACCCTGTGCGTTCCCCAGACCTGACGCCAATGGACTTCTTTTTATGGGGATTTCTCGAGAACAAAGTTTATTGCACAAAACACAGAACAATTGACGCCGTGAAACTGGAAATTGAACGACAATGTCGCGATATTCCAAGAGAACTGTATCGTTACGTTTGTGAATCCATTGGTTCGCCGCGTTCTTTTTCTGCACAATGACGCTCATCAATTTGAACATTCTCGAACATGATTCTTGAAATACATTTTTCTTCTGTAATTCAAGCCTTTAAAGTTGTCTCTATGTCCATAAATAAAGTTTTTATATTCATTCAAAGTGTTTGTTTTTGAGTTACCCTGTAGTAATCTAACATTTCACTCTCGGATGAAGATCAGACTTCATGAACATTTTTTTCTGAGATGGTGGGTACCTACGATTTTCATTAGGAGCTAAATGCGGATGGAAATTACAACCGATGACATGCATCGGAATTTAGTTTTCTTCCGATGCCAAAGGCTTAGTTATCAGGCAGGAAATGTTTAGTGTAAAGCCTAGTGTGATCCGTTTTCTTAAGACTTTAAACACTACTTCGTAGTTCTTTGTTACGAAATTCGGACCACCAACAGAAGAGGAATGATATTGTAATGAATATTTAATAAATTTCACCACGTATTTTAGTGAACCTACATATAACGATCTTCATCAATAAATTCATAACATTTGTACACAAATAAAGAGTATCAAACAGAAGACCACTCTCAGTTACCAGGTAACGATATCACTCCTAAGCTTCAGGCTGTAATTTAGCGACTTTATCTCGAAGTAAATGTTCACAAAATTTTCGTATTTTTAAAACATTTAAACTGTGTGCCGATGTGTTACTTCTTACATATTTTTCCGTGCAGCCGATCTTTGCGTAGAACTTCAATTATAAACAAGTCTGTGTCATCTATAATCTACGGCAAGCACCAATGAAATTGTGAGAGTTAGCTTCCTTATGGTCTCTTCGACGAGACAGGTGCTGCAATCTGCAATCCCTTCATCATTGTAAATCACGTATTCTGCTTTGGAAGTAATGTTAATTAGTTGGTCGTGTTGGTAAGTGTGCAGCTTAAATTTATTGAAGACATATGACTAAGATGATGGGAAATGATTTGGTGTTCATCGAAAAAAGGTGAAGGGGGAGGGGTATCAAAAGTAGCAGATGTAGTTATGAACCTTGCTATATCGACTGGAAGACGAAACACAAAATTTTGTGTTCTGATTGTGTTCAAGTTTTACCAACTAGGCTGACTGAACATGAAAGCAGCTGGAGGTCGCAAAATTATGAATCCACGTTTGCTGAGCATGTACTGAGTAAGGGCCACAACTAGCAGCCAGAGACCTATGTCCTACACGCAGCAAACAAAGGCCCAAAACTCAATCTGCTGGAAGCCCTGGAAATTAACAAACCTCTGGCTCACAGTCCAGACCTAATCTTAAATGACCAGTCACAGCGTAATACTTCCCCTCTCCTAAACTTCACATAATACTCTGTTTTTCATTACTTGTCACACTGTCTGTTCCTTCATAGCCCTCCTTTCTCCTGTATTCATTGAGTTCTTTCATTTTACTGAAACTGCTATGTAATCCATATAGTCCGTAGTTAGAATTGTTAAGTCTTTCTCTTAATTGGTATTTGTATTACTTTCCATGTTTAATACCTCTTGAAGTTGATTGTAAAGTCCTTGCTTCATTTATTTAATACAAACGGTTACATAGGCATAGTTTGCTCTACAGTGTTAATGTTTTCCTGTTTGCTCCCTTTATTTTTATTTATTGTTCAACTATTTACTTTTTACATTGCATTAGCACGACACTATCAAAGATGCTATTTACAGTGCATTTGTACTTCAGCGTAGACGTGTAACTTCTTTTCCAATGTCGTTTACAGACATTGTAACTTCTTTGGTGACAATAGTCAGTAAACGTCTGAAGATCGCCTTGAAAGGCGAAAACTGGCCAACAGAATAAAATCAATACTGTAGAACTAAAGCAAACTAGCGCTTTTCATTTATTAAATCGGAATGTACTGATTCTATAGTTTTGCTATTAGACCGTTGCCTGTCATTCTCTTTAACTGCCTCTCACATTCTCAGCATTCATTACACAATAATGCGCACTGCGCGACAATATTAACCGTCTGAGATCGGAATTGACGGTTTGCAATGTGTACTGAAAAAAAATGCAGAGCTGTAAAAATGTTAACGGTCCTTCATTACAATGTATGGTGTAAAAGCGGCCCCTAGACTCTCAATATTATTTCACAATAATATTGCGCAGTATTACTAAAGTTATCCCTATACCGTTCAGTAAATATGTGAAATAATATTAGACAATATTTATAATGAAGGTATGACGTTCCTGTTCATGTTCGACGACGACACCAGGATTTTGTGACTCCCAAATTCTTGTATTATGAAGGTTTACCTTACCCAAGAGATGAACCGTCGATTCGTCTCAAAAGATGAGCCTTTCTCGAATAGTGTCCTCTGCCATACCCTGGAAAACTGAAACGTTAGTTTCGTACCTTCTGTTATGGTCGCCGGGGCGCAGTTGTTGCAGTAACTAACTACAACTCGTAAGACTCCATATGCAGGCGTTATTGCAGAATATGCCACACTGTTGTTCAGGAAGCTGAAGTTCCTGGCCTTTCTGTCTTGTGCATATCCGAGAAAACACATGAGACGTACGAGGATAGGCTTGATGTTTTCATCAGATGTGCTGGCCGACCAGTGCTCTTTCCATTGCTTATGCAGCAGTAGTGGGACAACCTATGTATCATCCCACGTTGCACTGTTGACAAACTTATTCAAGTTGGCGTATCCAAGATGGCGGCGACAGACGTGGCAACGTCGCAATGACATCATGGCGGGAAATTCAAATTTTGGCGAGATAATTGATCAATTGGTCTCCGTCAACTAACCTACCCCTCCCCTCCTCCCTTCCCTTCCCGTAAATCACCAAAATAATGTATATATAATGCTCTGCAAACACATTCACTAGTTGCAAACTGTTGAAAAAACGCACTGCGCAGCCTACAGACATGGTCACAAAATAATGAACCTGACACACAAACTACTCTTAAATTACCAAAATAATTCATATACAACACTCTGCAAACACACCCACTAATTATAAACTGTCAAATAATCCATTGCACAGCCCACAGACATGTTCACCAAATATTGCAACAGACACACTCACTACATGTAAAATTGGGGAAATAATCATGTATAACACTCTGTAAACACGCTCACAACGCAGAAACAGCCGAAATAATGCAGCGCACAAACATTAATCGCATGTAAAAACGACTTCAAACCATCGTCAACCGTGAAATATCAGCGAACTGTCCCTACAGAGGCCCCAAGGCACGCATGCCAGGACAGCAAGAGAATGTCTGTTCATCCTGCGAGATGCCTCCAGCCATGCACGTGTTCACCTAATCACTGCTGCTGGTCGATGATGCATAGCCTTTGTACCTATAGTCCAGCAAAGACCTAATTGGCAAGAGATTCACCATCGCAAGTGCAGCTAAAAGGCTGTCAGCGTTATACTGATGTCTCATGTCTATGAAAGTAACAGCCAAGTCTCCCTCTGGACATGCTATGGAAATATTCTGCATTGCCTTCAGAAACTGCTAACGAAAATAGTCCAGAATAACACCTAATGCATTGTTTCTGATGCTCCTAATGACATCCATCACGTATCAGCTCCTCACAGAAATCATGCAGTGTCACAGAAATAGTTAACACTCGCGTTTGTTGCTGTTGCAGGAGTTCTCGTGATGTCTCAGCTTGTCTGCATTGAAATTCTTGCCCTAACAGGAACCTTTTACGAAAATAGCTAAGAATAACACCAAATGCATTCTTCCTGATGGGGTAACAAGACATCCTGTGCTATCCTTCCTGGAAATTGTGACATCCTGCTTTCAGACAACGTCTCCGAAATGGTAAACGTCCTCACTGCTATGTAGAGGATCCTACATCCCAGCATAAATGTTATCTTGCGAATGAATGGAGCATTTTGATTGGCTCTTACTGAATTTCTCCACCAAAATGCGGCTGCTGCCAGTGCGGAAACACTGTCCACCATTTTTTTCTGCAGACGAGACTTCCAGCAACAGAACTATTTTCTACAGATCCCATATAGCACTGACAGTTAAACCCTGAAAAAGCGGTCACACATCTCAGTTAAACTACTCTGCCACTGAGGACGGAAGCTTGAATATTACAGTGTCAAACAGATCTCCGCATACCACAATTCGTATCCAATGCCATACAAAATCACCCTTTCTGCATCATGCATATACCTATTGACACTCATACATATACCACGAAGACAGACAGCATAAGCACATGCACCATGTATACTCCTCGCAGTGGTAGATATTTCCTGCGAGGTCAGGTGGTCATCCACCACAGCTGACATTCACAAGTCACCCACTCCCACACACACACTGACCCGACAATGACCATAGTGGACGGAAGCCATTCTCTGAACTGTTGTGCAAAGGCATTACTGTTTCTGACGCCAACCTGCGTGCTTGCTTGCTTTCTACACCCATCTCCAGACTCTGGGAGTACAAGAACATATATAATTTCACATTATTCGTCAGAATATCATACCATTTTCGAGATACTTCTCGATATCAATCACATAGCAATATCGCTTGCATGGCAGTATTGCTTCTGCAGTATAGTTCTGAAGATATAGACTGGAAATTATTTCGCTACAAACCCGGAACTTTAGCGAAGTGGAGGATGCTGTAAACCATTGAGTAACTCGAAACTTTTCTTGTCTGTGAAGACCTTTTCACGAAAACACGAAAAAAAATTTTGGAAATTGATATCTCCACTTGCGATTATCGATGTCGGTGTGATATAACAGATTCCTAATCTTCTTTATAATTTACAAAGTCAACTAAGGTGCTTCTAATGTCTAGAGAACCAGCAAACGTGTCTTCCACCCGTCTTTCACCTGCTACATGCACACAACACACACCACAATCGATGTTCTCTCAACCAAATAAAGATGGGAACCGTGCAGGAACAGTCAACTGGACTATTTACATGGGATGCAGTAATGGTCCAAGCGCAAACACATTTCCATATTGAATCTTCTCAAATTTCCACGTGATGACGAAGACTGTCCAACACATACTGAGTATTAGTTCGTTATTCGGCCGTCTAGAGGACGACACGGTTAGGTCAGGTACATTCCTGCATCCCAACACTATCCATTCGGACATCTCCTGCTGTTAGCCGGAAACGTGAATCATGCCCGCCACAAACCACCGCCGCCGCGCGCCACGCTCCCCAAGACAGAATCGTCCTAGGAAACTGGCTGCATATGTATTTTATCACTGCACTTACAATTAAACGCATTACGATCGCAGTCTTAATTGGACGACATTCGACAATGAGTGAAGTATCGTTAATACACCCTGCTGATGGCTGTGGATCTGGAAATAGAAATATCTGTACCATTCTTACGACTTGACATACTTTTCCCTTTGCTATCACAGCATTCCACCTCAAATCCATAGCTTCCTTACGTCAGGGTTCAAAAATGGCTCTGAGCACTATGGGACTTACCATCTGTGGTCATCAGTCCCCTAGAACTTAGAACTACTTAAACCTAACTACCCTAAGGACATCACACACATCCATGCCCGAGGCAGAATTCGAACCTGCGACCGTAGCGGTCGCGCGGTTCCAGACTGAAGCGCCTATAACCACTCTTACATCAGGGCATAGTCATTTTTTTGCACATGTCGGAACACACACACACACACACACACACACACACACACACACACACACACACACACACACACGCACACACACATTCTTTATAAGCCTGATATTCAAGGTGAAGCAATCATGCATCCCCTACTACTAAGTGTAAAACTTTGTCAATGACTGATTGCTGGTGATACGAAACAATACTGACCGAAAATCAGAGATGGGTGGACATGTTTCATACAGTTTTCTTGTGAGTGGTATGACAGGGTCTTAGAAAGAGAAACGTAACACGCTCGCAGCAACTATGTTACTGTCCTGGTTGTACAAGTGCACACAAGTATAGCTACAGATATCCATGTCATAAACTATACAAGCCTTATAAATCGAGGTGTGACATTACCCCCAATGAAATAGTTTTTCCAGATAAATGTAGTGACACTGAATACAGACAGTGATCCCCGGAGTGTATATTATCAAAACAACACTGTGGTTACAAGTCGCTGACAGGTTGAAGCTTGTAATAAAATCACCAAATTTAGAAAATGATTAGGCTAAGCATCGCAGTACGATGCCGGTATTTGCAACTCCATCATGTCACCACTAGATATTTCTCCAGTATTTGTAACACTTACTGTCTCGATGCTACGTCAGAGGTTCTGCGATATATCCACGGGGTTATAGGCAGTGGTTGATTGACAAGGTTCACAAACAGTAGATGGTATGCTGATTGAGGTCATAAGAAATGTACAGTAGCTTTTCAGATCTCTAGTGCTACGCTTTCTAGTAGAAGATGTTTGTGATTGGGAATCAAGTCTTTTCATTCAACCATGTATCTGCGTTGGATCCTATGGAGAAGTTTTTAATGATTACAGCCACTGGTGAATCATATTTTGGCCACTCTCACATCTAGAAATGAGTCACCTTTTTCGAACCTATCTGCTACAGTAAAATTTTAGATAGTGCCTATGCATCTTGCAACTGCCCCTCTGACTCTGCCCTGCCACCCTCTAGCTTTGAGAATGTGACCGTTCCAGTTTAAGTCGGAACTGAGCAGAAGTCGAAAAGAGCTATATCGACCACATTCTGCAACCCATGTAGAAACAGGCTAAGCTCAGTCAGTGTGACAGGACCGTGTTTTGACCACTCGATGGAAATGCTCCGTCAATGGTGTATGATGTGTAAGGTCAGCGCCACAGGAAACTCGCTCCTGCAACACGAGTTAGTATAAAGACAGTGTGAACAGTTACAGTGTTGTTTCTTATCGAAAAAATTAGTTAGGTATAAAATCACACAGGTACTGCAGTCTGAAGCAGGTCTGCGTCCCTCAGAGTCCATTCACATATATCACCCCAACATTCTATCATCGTTATTCTGTGCCACCCATCAGAGCAAAATTACGAGCTGTGAAAGCTCTGCTAACTTCATCTGACAGAACTCGACAACAATTTTACCACGTCTCTCTCTTCCCATACATCGAAAACAAATACCATCTACATGCTGGCATCAAGCGCATGTGGCGATCCTATTAAATATACAGGTATTGATCCATTGGAGCAGGCAGCCGCCTGCAATCAAAAATGGTTCAAATGGCTCTGAGCACTATGTGACTTAACACCTGAGGACAGCAGTCCCCTGGAGTTAGAACTACGAGGGCTATCCACAAAGTACATTACGTTTTGGAATTAAAAATAAATAAAGTATTGGAATTTTTTTTATTATATACAGATGAAAGCCACACTTAAATACTACTTTTCTACGTAGTTGCCATTTAAATTAAGGCACTTATCGTAGCGATGGACGAGCTTGAAAATTCCTTCGTCGTAAAATTCGGCCGCCTGCGCCTTCAACCACGTGGTTACCTCTTTTAGGACAGAAAAGGTGTGATTTTTGTGGATTTCCTGGAAAGAGGCACTACAATAAACTCTCAAAGGTATTGCCAAACTCTGCACAACCTCAGAAGAGTAATACAAAAGAAGCGCAGGGGAAAGTTGGGCTCAAAGATCTTGCTGATTCACGACAACTCGTGAAGTTCTCGAATCTTTTAAGTGGGAGTTGTTTCCTCATCCGCCGTACAGTCCCGACCTGGCACCGAGCGACTTCCACTTATTCCCAGCAATGAAGAAGTGGTTGGCTATGCAGCGTTTTGATGACGACGCACAGCTTCAAGAAAAGGTAACCACGTGGTTGAAGGCGCAGGCGGCCGAATTTTACGACGAAGGAATTTCCAAGCTCGTCCTTCGCTACGATAAGTGCCTTAATTTAAATGGCAACTATGTAGAAAAGTGGTATTTAAGTTTGGCTTTCATCTGTATATAATAAAAAAAAATTCCAATAGTTCATTTATTTTTAATTCCAAAACGTAATGTACTTTGTGGATAGCCCTCGTACTTAAACCTGACTAACCTAAGGACATCACACACACCCATGACCAAGTGGAGGGAAGTGTTTGGCGTAAAAATCGTAGACGGAGGCCATGAGATTACTACAGTAAGCAGATTCAGAAGGATATAGTTTGCAGTAGTCCATGCCCGAGGCAGGATTCGAACCTGCGACCGTAACGGTCGCGCGGTTCTGGACTGAAGCGTCTAGAACAGCTCGGTAACAGCGGCCGGCCAGCCTGCGATCGAAGTCACTTCCACAGACCATTGTAAAGTATCAACGCCTGTACTATAGGAGAATGACCGTATCCCACAGACTATACTACAATTCGCAAGAGAGCTCCCTGTGTCGTAGTTTGAAACAATATTTTTTTTTCTGCTGTAACACACTTTGTACACTGCCGTACTTTTTGTTTTTTCAGACACGAATTTGAAGCCTGTGTCAGGTTATAAACTGACATTAACATGTTCTGATCCATCGCCTCTCACAGACAACCAGACGTTGCTGCTGCCACTACCATAAAACACACACACACACAGAGAGAGAGACAGCATGATTTTAAGTAAAGGACAGTCACCACATAAGGAAACTGGAGGAGTTGTGGAGCGTTTCCAAACTGCTGTCCGAAGGTGATTGACGACCTCTACTTTTAAACTCATCTGTCACAGAGATGGGATAGCTGATGACTCTGAGTTCCATTTGGATTGATTCTTCATATTGCAGTCATGTACGTGATCGCTGTTTCGGTGCTAGCCACCCCCAGAAGATGTTACCCCTCCACCAAGACTATTTCTCCATCTCAAACAAGCGATGTCAGGCAGTCAGTGTGTTGCAATCAGCAGCATGCGGCAGCATGCTTCCCAATTTCAGTATCATCGCTAAACCACCCCCCCCCCCCCCCTCTACTTTGCGAATGCCAATGTGAATGTAGATAGATGACTGTGTAGTACGTCCATTCATTCCTAATTCTCGAACATACACATCGCCAAAGTGTACCAGAAAGTAATCTACATATTTCTAAAATCTCAAGCATAGTGGGTAATTTACAATCTGTATCTATGAGGATGGGAGTCACAGGACATTCTCGCAGTCTTAAGATAGAGTCTGAAAATTCCCTCGCACTGTCTTTGAACAACCTGCCCTGCAGCACCGTTACCAATTTAATCTGCAGCTGGCCAGTAGAAGACCGCTACATTCCGCGCCTCATGAATGAATGGAGCTTGCCGAGTCTGCACCCATCCAAGTGCACAAGATTTCCCCAGGTGCGCCCATGTCGAGGAGGATAGCACGCCTTATCGGTGTATAGTAGTGGATTTGAAAGTGTTGTGATGTAATAGTGGGCTGTTAAAAAGAACAAGAACTGGGTGGTTTTTATGCATGATGGAGCTCCAGACAGATGGTGTTTGAGGCATTTTATGTAAATCAACTATGCTATCGATTTTAAAGTATTGTTCTACTATCTGGTATCATTACCAGAAGTGTACTGGTGAGAGAGAACATTAACACATGCACTCCTAAGGCTGCACCTATTAGTCATATGGAATGCAGCGCTGTTAATATTCCAAAGTAAAAAATATATTTCCAACGCATGACATACATCCTTCTCGCAGGTTTCTCTACGATATTGTAACAAACAGTAAAATGAAAAAACTACTTCCTTAAAACATAGTTTCTTTGTGATACATGGACAATATAGCTTTCCAGAGATGTATAGCGTTCCCTGTTCACATCCGATCACGTTTCAAAAATTATACTGTACTCGCATCAGTACTATGTAAAATGATCGTTAATAACAGAGAATACCTCTTACGAGGAAACCGATAAATGCATAACAGCGGCGTCCGACATGTGAAATTACGCATCAAGCCGCCACTAACTCTGTAAACAGGACATTTGTCAAGCAGATATATACACAGGGATTGCAGTGCCTCACAAACACCTATAGCTAACTTAGAATCATCTTAGTTATCAAACTGAAATCTCGATTTTATATGCAAGACGTTACACGGGAATGGAGCACATCGCATAAATCTTTGTTCATATAGAGGAATGTGTCAAAATAGGATGGTCATGTTTCATCACACATGAGATGGAAGTCCTCTGATGTCCGAGAAGTTTGCTGTTAACGATCGCAAACAGACAGTGCTCCAAGTTACACACAGAGCACATGGCTGTATCCAAGTCAAACAGGACTGATGCTTCCTGACAGAACAGCGGAAAAAAATGGTCAAATGACCTACGGCAACATCTCCCTCCCTCTCTAGAATGCATCATCAGCCTGCCATTAATTCGTCCCTCGTTACAGCTCCATCTCAACCGATGACGCCATCCGTTCTCTGTTATCCTTCAATGGAGACGCATGTAAATTTAGAGGCAGATGGTTCTCTGTTTTCCTGGAAAGCGTCAAATACAGTAGTCAACTCACGTGTATCACTGTTACCTCTATAGACATATAGTAGAATGCTGCCTCGGCAGAAAAAAATGACTGTTTCTCTGGTTCCCCTCACTTGCATGTCGACATTTTCTCGGACTCCTCTTTCTGTCGCATACTTGTTCCCATGTACAAGAATTGTTCTGTGCCAACCAGCAGACACACAAGTACTTCCTCAACTTCCCCGCATTTTAGTGTATTTTCCCTCAATTTATACATATTTTCCATCATTTTTCGTAATTCTGTTAATATAATTCTATCGATTTTATGTCACTTCTACCCATGCGATCATGACATCACTTCTCGTCCCATGTTCTAAAATTGCTTTTAAATGTAGTACAGCTGCAACCTCACGCAAATGCACTATTTTTCTGATCGGGCGGCATATTACAGCACTCTGTGCGCTTGCTCTGTTTTCTATATTTTTATGTACGTCGATGTATTGCGAATGGCTCCCAGGACCCGCAGTAGATCCAAGTTAGCATTTCGAGTGTGGATCTGCTGCGCATTATATCTGGAGTAATGTTGGTATGCGGATCCAGAATATGCCACGACCGGGATAGAGTTTGAAGGTGGATCCTGGACGTAGCAAAAAAACCTTGCAAGAAGGATGTATGTCATGCACTGAGAATATATTTCTTACATTGGAATATTAACAGCGTGGCATTCCACATGGCTAATAGGTCGAAAACTGAAGCGATCTAACATTATAGCCTGTTTTAAGTGCAGAACTGTGTAGTCTTAGCAGTGCAAGTGTTATTGTTCTCTCTTACCAATACCCTCTTAGTTATGATCCCAGACAGTAGAACTATAGATCTGATTGTGTACTTGATTTACATAAAATACTTCCAACTTCATCTATCTGGAACTCTATCATGCATAAAAACCACTCGTTTCTTGTTCTTCCTGACCATCTGCTATTACATCTCAACACATTCAAATCTACTACTATACACTGATAAGGCGTGCTAACCTCCTCAAAATGGGCACATGTGGAGAGATCTTGCACATTTGGATGGGTGCGGACCCGGCATGCTCCATTCATTCAAGAGATGCAGAACATAGTGGTCTACTCCTGGTCAGCTGCAGATTAAATTGGTAACAGTACTACAGGGCAGGTTGATCTAAGACAGTGCGAGGGAATCTTTCAGTCCCCAACTTTATCCTAAGACTGCAAGAATCCCCTGTGACTCCCATCCGCATAGAGACTGATTGTAAATTACACACTACGCTCGAGGTGTCAGAAATAAGTAGACCACTGTGTGGTATACTTTGGTGATGTATATGTTCGAGAATTAACAATGAATGGATGTACTGCTCAGTCATGTATCTACCTTCACAATGATACTCGCAAAGTAGAGGAGGGGCGGTTTAGCGATGATACTGAAATTGGGAAGCATGCTGTCACATCATTAGCTGGTGTTGAAATTACTGTATATTGCTAAAATTGTTCGTACTATATACTGTTATGCTTATTACACACATCAAAAAAAGTTTTGCGTCACACCGGTTCCTAGAACTCCTGAAGATAGATGTTGACTGTAGATATCGTATCACAGACACAGTCCTTTGACTGTTCAGAGATGTCACTAGACCCGTCCAAAGAGGTAAACAGCCATAGATGAGCAGCGCCTATTAGACGGAGGGGGGCCAACAGCCAATCAGTTCCAGTCATTCCACCAGGAAGGAGGTACACGGCTCCTGTTGCCTGTAGTTCAACCATGCCTGGACAGTCAATATCGCGGTTCGATCACATCTGCATTTTTACTTTGTGCCAGGAAGGGCTCTCAACAAGGAAAGTGTCTAGGCATCTCAGACTGAACCAAAGCGATGTTGTTCGGACATGGAGGAGATACAGAGAGACAGGAACTGTTGATGACATGCCTCGCTCGGGCCGCCCAAGGGTTACTACTGCAGTGGATGACCGCTACCTACGGATTATGGCTCGGAGGAACCCTGACAGCAACGCCACCATACTGAATAAAGGTTTTTGTGTAGCCACAGGACGTCGTGTTACGGCTCAAACTGTGCACAATAGGCTGCATGATGCGCTACTTCACTCCCGACGTCCATGGCGAGGTCAGTCTTTGCAACCACAACACCATGCAGCTTGGTACAGATGGGCTTAACAACATGTCGAATGGACCGCTCAGGATTGGCATCATATTCTCTGCACTGATGGGTGTTACATATGTCTTCCACCAGACAATCGTCGGAGACGTGTTTGGAGGCAACCTGGTCAGGCTGAATGCCTTAGACACATCGTCCAGCGAGTACAGCAATGTGGAGGTTCCCTGCTGTTCTGGGGTGGCATTATTTGGGGCCTACGCACGCCACTGGTGGTGGTCATGGAAGGCACCGTAAAGGCTGTACGACACGTGAATGCCACCCTCCGACCGACAGTGCAACCGTATCGGCATCATATTGGCGAGGCATTCGTCTTCATGGACAACAATTTGCGCCCCCAACGTGTACATCTTGTGATTGACTTCCTTCAGGATAACGACACTGCTCGACTAGTGACCAGCATGTTCTCCAGACATGAACCCTATCGAACGTGCTTGGGATAGATTGAAAAGGGCTGTTTATGGAAGACATGACCCACCAACCAGTCTGAGGGATCTGGGCCGAATCGCCGTTGAGGAGTGGGACAATCTTGACCAACAGTACTTTGATCAACTTGTGGATAGTATGCCATGACGAATACAGGTATGCATCTTCATGCTACTGGGTATTAGAGGTACCGGTGTGTACAGCAATCTGGACCACCACCTCTGAAGGTCTCGATGAATGGTGGTACAACATGCAATGTGGGATTTTCATGAGCAATAAGAAGGGTGGAAATGATGTTTATGATGATATCTGTTCCAATTATCTGTAAAAGATTCGAGAACACTCGGAACTGAGATGATGCAAAACTTTTTTTGGTGTGTGTATTACAGTACATCAATGGTGTCTTTTCCATCACATCCTTCCACTGGTACGCTAAAGATTGCCACATAATGACTGACTCACATCACTTGTTTGAGATGGAGAAAGAGTCTTGGTGGAGGGCCAACACCCTCTGGGGGCGGCTAGCAGAGAAACAGTGATCACGTACGTGGCTACAATATGAGGAATCAATCGAAATGGAACATAGAGTCATAAGCAATCCCGTCACTGTGACAGATGAGTTTAAATGTAGAGGTCGTTTGGAAACGGTCCACAACACCACAAAACTCTTCCATTTTCTGTATGACGTGACTGTCTTTTACTTAAAATCATCGAGTGTATCTGCGTGTGTGTGTGTGTGTGTGTGTGTGTGTGTGTGTGTGTGTGTGTGAGTGTGTTACGGTAGCAGCAATAGCAACATGATTTACACTGTGCAACGTCTGGTTTTCTGTGAGAGGCGATGGATCAGAATGTGTTAATATCAGTTTACAACCTGACAAAGGCCTCAAAGTAGTGTCGGAAAAAGCAACATGTATGGCAGTGTAAAGGCGTGTTACAGCAGAAAACAAAAAAAAACAAAAAAAAACAATGTTTCAAACAATGACGCAGGGGGCCTCTATTGCGACTTGTAGTATAGTCTGTGGAACATGATCATCCTCCTACAGTATGGGCACTGACATTTTACACTGGCCTGTGCAAGCGAATTCGATAACTGGGCGTGTGCTCCAATTGATCATTATCTGTATATTTAATAGGATCGCCACATGCGCTTGATACCGGCTAGTAGATGGTATTTGTATTCGATATGTGGGAAGAGAGAGATGTGGTAAAATTCTTGTCAAGTTGTCGGATTAAGTTAGCAGAGTTTTTATAGGTCTTAACTTTTCTTTGATGGATGGTACAGAATAACGATGATAGAATGTTGGGATAATAGACGTGAATGGACCCTGAGGGATGCAGATCTGCTTTGGACTGCAGTACCTGTATGATTTTGAGTCTTTCAAATTTTCCTGATAAGAAACAGCGCCATAACTGTTTGTACTGTTTTTATGCTACCTCATGTTGTAGGAGTGGGTTTCCTTTGGCACTGACCTTACACATCATTCACCATTGGTGGAGCTACAATAACATGTTCGCATTCAAATCGAATGGTCGAAACATGGTTCTGTTGCACTAACTCAGTTCAGCCTGGGATGCAGAATGTGGTAGATATAGCTCTTTTCGACTTCTGCTCAGTTCCGACTTAAATTGGGACAATCACATGTGCAAAGCTCCTGGGTGGCTGTGCAGAGTCTGAGGGGCAGTTGCAAGACGCATAGGGACTATCTAAAAATTTTCTGTAGCAGATAGGTTCGAGAAAGGTGATTCATTTCGAGATATGAGAGTGCCAGAAATAGGATTCACTAGTGGCTGTAATCATTAAAAGACTTCTCCATAGGATCCAACGCAGGAATGTGGTTGAATGTAAAGTCTTGATTCCAAGTCAGAGACATCATTTCTACCAGAAAGTGAACACACATCCGCCCCGAAACCTAGGTCAACATTCGGTTTCTATTTGCAATTGAGGCAGATTCTTTATAATCATTAAATACTGAAGAAACAACAAAAATGTGGTAATTTAAGGAGATGGGACCTGGATAAACTGACTAAACCAGAGGTTGTACAGAGTTTCAGGGAGAGCATAAGGGAACAATTGACAAGAATGGGGGAAAGAAATACAGTAGAAGAAGAATGGGTAGCTTTGAGGCATGAAGTAGTGAAGGCAGCAGAGGAACAAGTAGGTAAAAAGACGAGGGCTAGTAGAAATCCTTGGGTAACAGGAGAAATATTGAATTTAATTGATGAAAGGAGAAAATATAAAAATGCAGTAAATGAAGCAGGCAAAAAGGAATACAGACGTCTCAAAAATGAGATCGACAGGAAGTGCAAAATGGCTAAGCAGGGATGACTAGAGGACAAATGTAAGAATGTTGAGGCTTATCTCACTAGGGGTAAGATACATACTGCCTACAGGAAAATTAAAGAGACCTTTGGAGAAAAGAGAACAACTTGTATGAGTATCAAGAGCTCCGATGGAAACCCAGTTCTAAGCAAAGAAGGGAAAGCAGAAAGGTAGAAAGAGTATATAGAGGGTCTATACAAGGGCGATGTACTTGAGGGCAATATTATGGAAATGGAAGAGGATGTAGATGAAGATGAAATGGGAGATATGATACTGCGTGAAGAGTTTGACAGAGCACTGAAAGACCTGAGTCGAAACAAGGCCCTGGGAGTAGACAACATTCCATTAGAACTACTGACAGCCTTGGGAGAGCCAGTCCTGACAAAACTCTACCATCTGGTGAGCAAGATGTATGAGACAGGCGACATACCCTCAGATTTCCAAAAGAATATAATAATTCCAATCCCAAAGAAAGCAGGTGTTGACAGATGTGAAAATTACCGAACTATCAGTTTAATAAGTCTCGGTTGCAAAATACTAACGCGAATTCTTTAGAGACGAATGGAAAAACTAGTAGAAGCCGACGTCGGGGAAGATCAGTTTGGATTCCATAGAAATATCGGAACACGTGAGGCAATACTGACCCTACGACCTATCTTAGGAGCTAGATTAAGGAAAGGCAAACCTACGTATCTAGCATTTGTAGACTTAGAGAAGGCTTTTGACAATGTTGACTGGAATACTCTCTTTCAAATTCTGAAGGTGGCAGGGGTAAAATACAGGGAGCGAAAGGCTATTTACAATTTGTACAGAAACCAGATTGCAGATATAAGAGTCGAGGGACATGAAAGGGAAGCAGTGGTTGGGAAGGGAGTGAGACAGAGTTGTAGCCTGTCCCCGATGTATTCACTCTGTATATTGAGCAAGCAGTGAAGGAATCAAAAGAAAAATTCGGAGTAGTTATTATAATCCATGGAGAAGAAATAAAAACTTTGAGGTTCGCCGATGACATTGTAATTCTGTCAGAGACAGCAAAGGACTTGGAAGAGCAGCTGAACGGAATGGACAGTGTCTTGAAAGGAGGGTATAAGATGAACATCAACAAAAGCAAAACGAGGATAATGGAATGTAGTCGAATTAAGTCGGGTGATGCTGAGGGAATTAGATTAGGAAATGAGACACTTAAAGTAGTAAAGGAGTTTTGCTATTTGGGGAGCAAAATACCTGATGATGGTCGAAGTAGAGAGGATATAAAATGTAGACTGGCAATGGCAAGGAAAGCATTTCTGAAGAAGAGAAATTTGTTAACATCGAGTATAGATTTAAGTGTCAGGAAATCGTTTCTGAAAGTATTTGTATGGAGTGTAGCCATGTATGGAAGTGAAACATGGACGATAACCAGTTTGGACAAGAAGAGAATAGAAACTTTCGAAATGTGGTGCTACAGAAGAATGCTGAAGATTAGATGGGTAGATCACATAGCTAATGAGGAAGTACTGAATAGGATTGGGGAGAAGAGAAGTTTGTGGCACAACTTGATTAGAAGAAGGGATCGGTTGGTAGGACATGTTCTGAGGCATCAAGGAATCACCAATTTGGTATTGGAGGGCAGCGTGGAGGGTAAAAATCGTAGAGGGAGACCAAGAGATGAATACACCAAACAGATACAGAAGAATGTAGGTTGCAGTAGGTACTGGGAGGATAGAGTAGCATGGAGAGCTGCATCAAACCAGTCTCAGGACTGAAGATCACAACAACAAACTAGAGAAATATCTAGCGGCAGCATGAAGGAGTTGCGAATACCGGCCTCATACCATGTTGCTTAGCCAAACCACTTTCTAAATTTTGAGATTTAATTACAAGTTTTAACCCGTTGGCGACGTGTAACTGCACTGTTCTGATAATGTATACTCCGGGGATCACCATCTACATTCAGTGTCACTATATTTATCTGGAAAAACTACTTATATCGTTAGCGATACTTTTGAGCACCTGTACAACCAAGACAGTAACATGGTTGTTGCGATCGTTTTCTCAACATCTGGCGGATCGTAAGACGGTTATGCTTCTCTTTCTAAGACCCTGTCGTACCACTCGCAAGAAAAACGTATGAGGCTTGTCCACCCATCGCTGATTTTTGGTCAGTATTGTTTCGTATCACCAGCAACCAGTTATTGGCGAAGTATTATACTAAGGAATAGGGGATGCGTGTTAGTTTCACCTTGAACATCAGGCTTATAAAGTATATGTGTGCATGTGTGTGTGTGTGTGTGTGTGTGTGTGTGTGTGTGTGTGTGTGTGCATGTGTGTGTGTGTGCACGCGCGCGTGTGTGTATGTGTGTGTTCCGACATGTGCAAAGAAAATGACTATGTCTCATCGTAAGGAAGGTAAGGATTTGACTTGGAACGCTGTGATAGCAAAGGGAAAAGTATGTCAAGTCATAAGAATGGTACAGATATTTCTGTTTCCAGAGCCACAGCCATCAGCAGGGTGTATTAACGATACTTCACTCATTGTCGAATGTCGTCCAATTAAGACTGCGATCATAATGCGTTTAATTGTAAGTGCAGTGATAAAATACATATGCAGCCAGTTTCCTAGGACGATTCTGTCTTGGGGAGCGTGGCGCGCGGCGGCGGTGGTTTGTGGCGGGCATGATTCACGTTTCCGGCTAACAGCAGGAGATGTCCGAATGGATAGTGTTGGGATGCAGGAATGTACCTGACCTAACCGTGTCGTCCTCTAGACGGCCGAATAACGAACTAATACTCAGTATGTGTTGGACAGTCTTCGTCATCACGTGGAAATTTGAGAAGATTCAATATGGACATGTGTTTGCGCTTGGACCATTACTGCATCCCATGTAAATAGTCCAGTTGACTGTTTCTGCACGTTTCCCATCTTTATTTGGTTGAGAGAACATCGATTGTGGTGTGTGTTGTGTGCATGTAGCAGGTGAAAGACGGGTGGAAGACACGTTTGCTGGTTCTCTAGACATAGAAACACCTTAGTTGACTTTGTAAATTATAAAGTTGATTAGGAATCTGTTATATCACACCGTCATCGACATTCGCAAGTGGAGATATCAGTTTCCTCAATTTTTTCCAGTTTTCACGTAAAGGTCCTCACAGACGAGAAAAGTTTCGAGTTACTCAGTGGTTTACAGCATCCTTCACTTCGCTAAAGTTTCGGGTTTGTAGAGAAATAATTTCCAGTCTATATCTTCAGATTATACTGCACAAGCGATACTGCTATGCAAGCTATATTGGTATGTGATTGATTTCGAGAAGTATCTCGAAAATGGTATGATATTCTGGAAAATCATGTGAAATTATGTATGTTCTGGTAGTCCTAGAGTATGGAGATGGGTGTAGAAAGCAAGCAAGCAAGCAGGTTGGGGTCATAAACAATAACACCTTTGCACTACAGTTCAAAGAGTGACTCCCATCCACTATGGTCATGCGTTGGGTCAGTGTGTGTGTGTGTGTGTGTGTGTGTGTGTGGGAGTGGATGACTTGTGAATGTCAGCTGTGGTGGGTTACTGCCTGACCTCACAGGAAATATCTACCACTGTGAGGAGTATACACAGTGCATGTGCTTATGCTGTCTGTCTTCGTGGTATATGTATGAGTGTCAATAGGTATATGCATGATGCAGAAGGGGCGATTTTGTATGCTGCAGGTTACAAATTTTATGTTTACTACATCGATATGGTACGTGGAGATCAGTTTGACACTGTAATATTCAAGCTTCCGTCCTCAGTGGAAGAGCAGTGTAATTGAGCAACTGTCTTCTCCATATTTGGCTATATGTAGCCCACTTTTGTAGGAAGTAACTGTCAGTGCAATATGGGATCTGTACAAAATAGTTTTGCTGCTGAAAATTTCATCTGCAGAAAAGAATGTTGGACAGTACTTCCGCAGCAGCTGCAGTTTGGCAAGTAAATTCAGTAAGAGCCAATCAGAATGGTCCATTCATTCACAAGACATCCTTTGTTCTGGGATGTAGGAGCCTCTACATAGCAGTGAGGACATTTACCATTTCAGAGATGTTTGTTGAAAGCAGAACGTCACGATTTCCAGGAAGGGTAGTATACGATGCCTCGTTAGCACCATCAGGAAGAATGCATTCGGTGTTATTCTGAGCTATTTTCGTAAGCAGCTCCTGTTAGAGCAAGAATTTCCATCCAGAGAAGCTGAGACATCACGAAAGCTCCTACAACAGCAACCATAGCGATCGTTAACTATTTCTGCAACACTTTATGATTTCTGTGAGGAGCTGATATGCGATGGATGGGCTCTGCCATTAGGAGCATCAGGAACAATGTATTTGGTGTATTTCTGGACTATTGCAGAACATTTCTATAACGCATCCAGAATGAGACTTTTCTCTTATTTACATAGACATGTGTTGTCAGTATAACATTGAGAACCTTTTAGCTGCACTTGCGATGGTGAGTCACTCGGTAATTAGGTCTTCATTGGACTGCAGCTGCAAAGGCTGTGCATCATTGTGCCAGCAACGGTGATTAGGGAAATATGTGTGTGGCTGGAGGCCATCTCACAGGCTGAACTGACATTGTTGTGCTGGCCTTGTGTGGTTGCCTTGGGGCCTGTGTAGGAACAGTTTGTTGATACATCGTGGCTGATAATGGTTCAAAAGCATTTTTTACAAAGGTTGGAACTTAAATAGTGGCAACTATTTCTTTACAACTGATACAAAAGAGTTACATGTTTGGACCTGTTACTGTGTTTCAAAGTAGTCAGCAGTGTTGTGTAGAACCCGTTGCCAGTGATGTGGAAGACATAGTATACCATTAGCAGAGCCTGTTCTGTTAGTGGAACTGGAGCGGTCTACTGCCTGTTGAATCTCTGGAAGAGTTCTGAAGTGAATGCCACGAAGTGGTTCCTTCATGTTCGGAATTTAATCGAATTCACAAGGACTTAAGTCCGGGGAGAATGGTGGATGGTACAGTACTTCCCAGTCCCATCGACCAAACAGAGCAGCCACAGCTTGCGCTACATGCACCCACGCATTGTCGTGCAAAATGATAGGTGGGTTGTGCAGAAAGTGTCGCCGCTTCTTTCACAAAGCTGGTCGCAGGTGATGCTCCAAAAACGAACAGTAATACTGTGCATTGACGGTCTGCTGTGGAGGAATGCAATGTGTTAGGGTAATACCATCACAGCTGTACACAAGAATCACCATAACTTTCACGACACTGGGGCTCTGATGCACTTTCGACTTTTGCAGCGACCCATATTGACGCCATTCGTTGGATTGGGGTTTCAGTTTTGGCTCGTACAACATGGCCCATGTCTCATCCAATATTAAGCCTCTCCTTATATCGCTCCAAGTGCTTCTGAGCAGCATTGTAACCCATCCGTCAAGCCATGCTGAACCCATCGTGATGCAATTTTTCGCATGCCCAGGCATTCCTTCAGGATGCAAAGCACAGTCATATGCATTAATCTGGTCTCGTGGGCGAGTTCACGAATCGCATGCATTTCTTCTTCATAGATGCTAGGATGACCTGCTCAATGCATGTCTGCCACAGTTTGCTGACCTTTGTAGAAGGCTTTTACCCAAAGTGCCACTGTTCTGACCGAGCGAGGTGGCGCAGTGGTTGGACACTGGACTCGCATTCGGGAGGAAGACGGTTCAATCCCGCGTCCGGCCATCCTGATTTAGGTTTTCCGTGATTTCCCTAAATCGCTCCAGGCAAATGCCGGGATGGTTCCTTTCAAAGGGCACGGCCGACTTCCTTCCCCGTCCTTCCCTAATCCGATGAGACCGATGACCTCGCTGTCTGGTCTCCTTCCCCAAACCAACCAACCAGCCACTGTTCTGTATGGCAATGCCGCTTCCCCACACGCTTCTTCAAGACCTTGATGATCCTGTTGCACTGTATGACCTCTGGCACATTCAATCTTGATCCAACTCCGTTGTTCCTGTTTTGAAACCATAGTGACACCATTACGTTAGACTACTTGCTCGCAAGTGACTATGTTTCCCTCGATTGTGCGCACGTTGGTGATGTGGGACAGGCGAGTCCATTTGCACGGAGATAAGTTAGGTATGTCAACTACGTGTGCTATCAGCGACAATAGTAGATTCCATGGCATAGTGTCTCCACAGCAGTGTTGCCACTATTTAAGTGCCAATCTGTGTACCTGCTATGAGCGTTTGTGCACTACATTTTTTCGGCTGTTTCCGCATTGTGAAAGTGTTTGCAGAGCGTTATATATGCATTATTTCCCCAATTTTACGTGTGATCAACGTGTCTGTTGCATTATTTTGTGGACATGTCTGTGGGCTGTGCAACGGATTATTTCGACAGTTTATAATTAGTGAGAATGTTTGCAGGGCCTTATATATGAATTATTTGGGAAATTTACGTGTAGTTTTCGTGTCTGTTGCATTATTTTGTGAACATGTCTGTAGGCTGCGCAGTGCATTATTTCGACAGTTTACAATTATTGAGCGTGTTTGCAGAGCGTTTTACATGCATTATTTTGACAATTTGAGGTGTTTCTGTGTCTGTACATCAGTGTACTATATTATTTCGGTGATTTACGAGTAGTTTGTAGGTCTGTAGGCTTTTTACTGTGACCCCAAGCACATCAGGACGAGTGTTTTGTATCAGTGTAATAAATAAGCTACGTGAGATCTGTCTGTAAATAAATTATTCCAAAATAGATACAGTACACACCTTCCTCTCTCCAGCAGCTGGACGCACACTGAGGCCTTTTCCCGCCATTTTTCCTCAGACTGCCATGGGATGACACTGCCCTCTGGTGGCAGTACTCTGTACTAGGTCAGTTGGATTCTGGTGAACGCACTGGATGGAGCAACTGCCTGTGACAACTCAAATTGTTTAAATAAACACTGCATGCAAAATAAAGACTTACATCCCTCCCATCCAGCAGCCCAGCACAGGCTGAGTTCTTTTCCCATCAGTTCCAAGGAAAAAGTGGCTGTCGAATAACTGGTTATTGGAGGTGACCTATTTTCACGCCATTTTCTTAGGTTAGTGTAGGTAGCCCAAGTGCCCTTTTTTCCCCACCAAATGAAGGTGGGGGGTTAGGTTAGTGGAGGTAGTCCAATTGACCGATTTTCCCACTAAAATTTGAACTTCTCACCATGATGTCATTGCGACATTGCCACATCTATCGCCGCCGTCTTGGATCCGTCATCTTGAATAAATTTAACAATAATGCAATGTGGGATGAGACATAGGTTGTCCCACTAGTAGCAACCAGCTTTCAAGAATTTTCTAAGTTGGTCATAAATTTGCTTGTACAGAGGCTTGCTGAATCAACTGCAGAATGAAGAATCCATTTGAACAATGTACTGACTTTGTACAAATTCCAACACACGAAGTGATTTCTCTTGTGGCGTAGTCACCATGTTGCTACAAACAAACAACAGTGCAGCTGTTACAAAGCTTTGAACATTCCTCTATCCATTGGCATGTGCAATGTGTTTCTATCTTCTATAGTTTGTCGGTAATAAAGAACTGAACTCATTTCTTTCTTTTTCAATCACACAGTGCATAGAAAACGGCACATGTACACGGTCAGTTACAGTGATCACATGTTTAATTTGTAATTAGTTGTTGTCGTGGTTTAGGAATCTGTGTTGTCACGAAATAGCCCTGGTTCACTGAAATATTCACAGAAAGCTTCTCAAAATTGTTTCACCTGTTCTGTATAACTTCTGCTCGTGTTCTGCAAGAGAAGCAACTCAATTACAATACGTCGTCCAGCGCTGACATTTTCGCTATGAAGGCAGAGTTCTTCCACCTGACACGCTACGGCATAAATATTGCTCAATGATACTGTGCTGGGATTCCCACTCTCGCGCAATAATCGATGCAACGTAATTGTGTCAGTAATACTGAGCGTGTGAGTGCTGCTTTAGGTCTATATTTCTATGAGTTAAGCTGCAATTTCTTGCTCTATTGTGTTGCACAGTTAGTAAAAATTACATCTAGTCAGTGGCAGCTGCTGCGTAAAAGCATAAGAGCATGTGAACACCCGAACTTTGCCGATTTATTGCTTATTTTTCTTTGAATACTGTTAAACGTAATGTAGATGTCGTTATCTGAAATATACAGCTGTAAATCTACCGCGCTATGCTACATTTTGCTCCTCTAGACACCATGAAACTTGGCGTCAGGGTCGCGAGCACACCTTCACTTGTGCACTTTTTAAGGAGCTTCTGCTCATGAGCAACTGGCGTGACGTAATTGCCTTACGGACCAAATGCATACGGATTTGAAAAAAACAATGTGCACAGTTCGCGGCGTGCACTGCTACTCTTAAACCTCAACTACAAGTTTACCTCAATGCCACCAGGTGGTAGCACAGTGCAGCACACTTTCATCCACAATCGTTTGGCATAAATCCCGCTTGGCGGTAGCACACTCCACAGATATGCGAATTCACTCAGTATACGGGGTGTTACAAAAAGGCACAGCCAAACTTTCAGGAAACATTCCTCACACACAAATAAAGAAAAGATGTTATGTGGACATGTGTCCGGAAACGCTTAATTTCCATGTTAGAGCTCATTTTAGTTTCGTCAGTATGTACTGTACTTCCTCGATTCACCGCCAGTTGGCCCAATTGAAAAAAGGTATTGTTGACTTCGGTGCTTGTGTTGACATGCGACTCGTTGCTCTACACTACTAACATCAAGCACATCTTGATTGGGCCCCATGTTCTTCCACCTACGCTCAATGGAGCACGTTATCATGATTTCATACGGGATACTCTACCTGTGCCGCTAGAACATGTGCCTTCACAAGTACGACACAACATGTGGTTCATGTACGATGGAGCTTCTGCACATTTCAGTCGAAGTGTTCGTACGCTCCTCAACAACAAATTCGGTAACCGATGGATTGGTAGAGGCGGACCAATTCCATGGCCTCCACGCTCTCCTGACCTCAACCCTCTTGACTTTCATTTATGGGGGCATTTGAAAACTCTTGTCTACGCAACCACGGTACCAAATGTAGAGACTCTTCGTGCTCGTATTGAGGACGGCTGTGATACAATACGCCATTCTCCAGGGCTGCATCAGCGCATCAGGGATTCCATGCGACGGAGGGTGGATGCATGTATCCTCGCTAACGGAGGACATTTTGAACATTTTCTGTAACAAAGTGTTTGAAGTCACGTTGGTACGTTCTGTTGCTGTGTGTTTCCATTCCATGATTAATATGATTTGAAGAGAAGTAATAAAATGAGCTCTAACATGGAAAGTAAGCGTTTCCGGACACATGTCCACATAACACATTTTCTTTCTTTGTGTGTGAGGAATGTTTCCTGAAAGTTTGGCCGTACCTTTTTGTAACACCCTGTATTATAAAACTAGATCGTATATCAGTACATGTTATAGTTATACTGATAGAGAAACCTGTTTTCTGGGATTCTGAGTGAGGTATAGTACATTAAGTTTTGGATTTTATCTTACAGTAATCCATTTGAGGCGCTGATAACCATAAAGCACATCACAGTCGATTGTGAGATTGCAACGTTTATTCGTGCTTTTGACGTGTGCTGATCTTATGGTGGATCATATTTACTTGCACTGTAGGCCCACATTGGACGTGTATCTGAACATTCACGAAATGCTGGTTCTTCTGATATTCACTTAAATATGGGGCATCGAAGACGGAGTGCTTTGGCCCTAATGGCTCTTAGCGCCTCATTTGCATTCTAGTCAAGTGATCTTATTGGTAGATAGCACTACTTGAGTTTAATAATTTCCGCAAACGGCAGTTTGTGTTTGGAACTGCTTGTCTACTGTGCAGTGGATTGTCAACATGTCTGTTGAACCTGCATTAAGTGCTAACAGAAAAGAAAATTGCCAGGAAAAGTTAGCTGCAACGAAACTAGAGCATTCCAGACCAGACTCGTTGTCTGGGAAAGTGACGAAATCAAATAAGCACGACTACAAGCGAACATTTAACAAAGAAGTGTTAACAAGCGTTAGTTGTTGTGTAGGTGCAACGTAAGAATGCCAATTTTCAGCCCAGAAGTTAATTCGTTATCTAATACATGAATTAGGGATCTTGTACATTTGTACAAAAAAAATTAAAGAGTACGAAACTCCCACTTACACAAAAATGCGAAACGGAGAGTAGCGAAAGCTTACACGCTATCTCATTCTCGGCTTAAAATGTACTTAGTTATGTAGAAAACAACTAAATTTCACAAAAACAAGTCTTCATTTTTTTCAGACAAGTTATTCGCTTTATTATTATTATTATTATTATTATTATTGACAGCGGCTAAAGTTGCATAAATACTCGTATGCTGATAAGCATAATTGTTATACAGCAGACACGATTAACACTGTTAAACACTGCATTCAGTCGGGAGAATCAATCGTGTGGACAATTTGTTCCTTTTACGAAAGATTGCGAATTCCAGATGTGTACGAAGCCTTTTTGGACGATTTAACACAGACTCAGTGATTGCAGGCTCTCTTCGACACAGCTGAAAGTTCCCCACTAATTACAGGGCCAACGTGATCATCAAATGATTCAGAAAAAACTCATTCGTTCATTCACTCCGGAACAAAAAAAGTCACAAACCTTATTTATGAAGGAAATTGTGTATTAAATCCATCTCCATTACATGTCCAGATCTCCGGTGATTCCACGTTTTAATTTTTTTCCGTTTACAGTCTTTTTCTATTCAAACAAACCGCTAGCGGCACAAATGTTAATTGGCTCGATTTAGCGAGAAGAAAATCAGAATATGTATCTCTCAGAAACACGTCAATCCCTCAATCGATACTCCAGAAGCTGTCCTAGTTACCCCTCTCTAACAACCATGGAGAATGCATATATGCATCTCTGTTATTTCAAAGAATAAACGCACTAGAAAATACTTTGGCGTCGTCGAGCTGTCGCCGCATATGTTACGAGAAAATCAGATCAGATACTTTTCCAAAGTGAATGAATGTGGATGGTTTGATAGACAATGATTAATTGGTGCGTGGTAGAGGGTATTTTCTGTGGGGACATTACACACTCTTAATTTCGGACTCTCCTATTTATCTGAATTTAAAAATTTGTGAACACCCAGAATGCACACATACCTACGAGCCGCCACTGCATCTAGTGTAATTGTCGACAGGTCAGTCTGGTTAGCAACACATTCTAGTTTGTGTGTTTTGCATTCAAAAAGTCGCATTCCCCTGAGATCGGCTTGGATTCTGCTTCGTCGTAGGGTGTTCTATGTAGATACGTATACAGCAAAATTAAACTAGTTCCCTGCTCTGTCTCATTGACATATTTTGCAGACGAAACAACTCGCTGGAGCATTAACACAACTTTGCATGAGTTGTAAGCAAATATTGACATTTCGCTGCTGAACACTGTACACGTGCGCAGTGCGTCTGAATTATTTATAATGCTACTGCGCAAACTGGAATCGAATACTTAATAGAGCAGGGAGTAGCTACTGGAATCAGCAAGTTTTAGTAAGGACATGAAAGGCGAGTAGTGCGAAATAACGTTCTGTTTTACAGTTGCACAGGTGACTGTTTGCGGAAAAGAAAAAGTGAATTACCTCAGTATTTTTTTTTTCCTGCTTTAGTTGGTGTCGCATTACTCAAACCTACCTTGTTATTTTCCTGCTTCGGCTACACAGAGCTGTGACGCGAGAGTTATTAGAGGCACTCTAGGAAAGGGCAGAAGGGACAGCTGAGTGGAGAACAGGGGCAGCTGTCAGCCACAGGACAAAAAGGGTCACCGCTAAGCCCTTAAAAGCCTTCTCAACTTTCTCGTAATATACGAATCAGAGTTAGAGGGGGAGAGGGGGGGGGAGGAGCGGCGGCGGTGGTGGCGGATTTCTGGTGACGTCACAGACAGACAAAAAGAAGCTGCGACAAGTGGAAAGTACCGTACGTCGCGATACATCTGACGCTATTTGGCTGTGCGTGAAGGTACATGGCGACATGGATGAACATCAATATAAATTGAGACAAGAATAAACAAACGGCACTCCGTCATATTTTTTTCGTTTCGTCACATATTCATCTACTAAAGGGGTAAACAATTGAGCTTTACCTGGGGGTAAAACGAAATTTTCTTAGAGGTAAAAACAAAAGGGTTCAATTTATTGTGTTTCTGTTGTGAAACTAAATTATTTTTAAAAGATCATTACTATCATCACAATGTCCTAACACCGTACTGCCGAGTCCATTAGTTACTAATAATTGTATTAACTTTGTTCAAATACCAGTGTTAACATGGGACACGATGTTGTGGAGATTATGGCATGTGAAACGATTGTATGAAAGTTTCTCTCGTATAGTCCACCCACAACACACATACATTGTACTTTGTACCATGCAACTGTGAGAGTAAAATTAAGACAAAAATAACATATATGCTTAAATATCTCATGGAAATTTCATTATTCTCTTCCCAGTAGTAAATGAACTAATTGACAGCCACGACGCAACGGTAACTGTGTAACAACGCTACATTGCTGTAAGACCCACACATTTATTCTCATTATATTATTAATGGAATATTCCGTTACTTCTTGATAGGACAATTCAACATTTAATGTTAAATAACAAGTACACTCTTTTTGTCCCACTGACTTTTGTTTATTTGAAACTAATTTTTGTCTCATTGGTCCATCTTCAGGAATCAACTGACTAGGGCCTGAAACATAACGTAACGAAACATTATAAGCAAAGATGCAATCCACTTGTATAGAGAGTTATCCATTATACTTGTTTCTTAATATTGAAGTTATACTTCACGCTGTGGTCAATGTTAAGCACAGTAAATAATTATACTGCACAATAATTGAGGTTAAATGGTTATAAGGTTAAATGGTCATAATAATAAAACTTGTGAGGTCTTGACACTGGCTGCGAAAATGTTAAATTCTTTATTTTGCAATGGTAAAAAGCATATTTGTTGCACAACATAAATGAAGAGTGCTCAGTTTATCATTTTCTCAGCCAATGCCCTCACAGATTTTAGCGTTATAACCATTTAACCTCTAATACTGTTTAGTTTAACTGTTTACAGTGCTTAATATTGTCCATTGATTAAAGTGTAATTTCAGTGTTAAGAAGAAATTTTGATGTACAGTGCTCTATGCAGGTGGACGGTATCTTCGCTTATAATGTTTGGTTGCATAAGAAGTAGTGTCCTTCCAGACGCTAATCAGCTGTTTCCTGTAGACGGCCTAATGAGCCGAAAACTAGTTCGAAATAAACAAAAATCAGTAGGAATTGTAGGTAGCACAGAGAAGTGCTTCTTCATTCAATAAGAAAAGGTCTTTAGAAATTAGCAGAGCCAATACTCTCATTGATTAATTAGTTTGTGGTTTAATAAAACTCCAATAACAGTTACAGATCATTCACATTTAGCCATTTTAGAAATGAAAGTGTTCAAATAAAGTTCTTTTTCATTCTAAAGTTTGGTTCGGTGCTTATGTTGATGATTGTGGGAGAGGGCAAGGTAGGGACGGATGTGGGGACTGACTGACTGCACTCAGGAGTAATAATACTACATAAGTTGGGAACTTGGCAACCACTTGTACAGAAGTATTTTTCCCAATAATTTTTTCAGACCGTTATCCCGTTTCATTACGAAGAAAGTGATTTTCACCAAGATGACATTTTCCATTAGAAGTAAGTCCTTGTTGAAAATTAAACGGTGCCTTGTGCATGCACACAGCAGAGGGTCAGTTTCAGCAGTTAGAAGACGTCTGCTTCTGACAACCTAACGGGTCTCAGCAGTCTTCACAAAGGTTAGTTGTAGAACAGAGCACCTCCAAACACCATTCAAAGTTTGTAAACTAGTAATCTAACTTAAACTAACTTACGCTATGGTCAACACACACACACACACACACACACACACACACACACACACACACACACACACTTGCTGGAGGGAGGACTCGAACCTCGAAACCTCGAGAGCCGCGCGGACCATGACAAGACGACTCATACCGCGTGGATACTCCGCGCGGCCAAACGCCATTCAAAGCTACGGTCAGGCCCAGTTTCCTGGTTTCATCTTGTAAGGAAAGTGCATCTTTTGCAGTTACTACATTCAGCCTACAGGCCGCATGAACACACTGCTTAGGCGCCATGATGCAATAGTTTACCTGAGAGCCAAAGGCCTCAGAAAAAAATGGTTCAAATGGCTCTGAGGACTATGGGACTTAACATCTATGGTCATCAGTCCCCTAGAACTTAGAACTACTTAAACCTAACTAACCTAAGGACATCACACAACACCCAGTCATCACGAAATGCCTCAGACATTCAACGAAAGGCTAAGAGCTTTTTCGGGCAAAACAATCTACAGTCTTTGTTATCGTTCGCTGAAACGATCAGATACATCGGAATTACGATGGTAATTCGAAATTTCCACCCTCTGGACCACAGTTCCCTCTGCGCCGCCGCTAACGTAAACGATGTCCCACTGCCGCTTACCACTACTAGGTAAACTCTCTTTCGCTCGCCCTCATTATAATGCTTGATTTCTATGTTCATCCGTTTTCCATTATTTCTTCTGTGTCGTTTTTCCTTATGGACCGAATGCTGTTTTAAGAGCTGTTGACCACTGTTAAAGGAAGATTGAGTATAACGTCCAATCGAGGCCACTCGAGAGGAGCTCAAGCTCGGATTTCGTAAGGAATGGGAAGAAAATCGGCCGTGCCCTTTTAAAGGAATCATCCCGGCATTTGCCTGCAGCGATTTAGGGAAATCATGGAAAACCTAAATCTGGATGCCCAGACGCGATTTGGAACCGTCGTCCTCCCAAATGCGAGTCCAGTGCGCCACCTCGCTTGGTTTGACCACTGATATTCGGTGCAAAAGCACTTTTCCCCTTTACTTCAGCAGCTTCTAATTTATAAAATTGGTGGTACTTCTAGTAAATGTATTCAGTTCTTCCGTACAACAACATACACTGAGGTAATAAAAGTTTAGAGATAGTTATATGCACATATAAAGATGGCGGTAGTATCGCGTACACAAAGTACAGGGTGATATTTTCACTCTGCAGCGGAGTGTGCGCTGATATGAAACTTCCTGGCAGATTAAAACTTTGTGCGAGACCGAGACTCGAACTCGGGACCTTTGCCTTTCGTGGGCAAGTGCTCTACGAATTGAGCTACCCAAGCACGACTCACGCCCCATCCTCACAGCTTTAGTTCTGACAGCATCTCGTCTCCTACCTTCCAAACTTTACAGAAGCTCTCCTGCGAACCTGCGCAGGAAAGCTTCTGTAAAGTTTGGAAGGTAGGAGACGAGGTACTGGCAGAAGTAAAGCTGTGAGGACGGGACGTGAGTCGTGCTTGGGTAGCTCACTTGGTAGAGCACTTGCCCGTGAAAGGCAAAGGTCCCGAGTTCGAGTCTCGGTCCGGCACACAGTTTTAATCTGCCAGGAAGTTTCATATCATCGCACACTTCACTGCAGAGGGAAAATCTCATTCTGGAAACATCCCCACGGATGTGGCTAAGCCATGTCTCCACAGTATCCTTTCTTTCAGGAGTGCTAGTTCTGCAAGGTTCGCAGGAGAGCTTCTGTAAAGTATGAAATGTAGGAGACGAGGTACTGGCAGAGGTAAAGAGGATGGGGCGTGAGTCGTGCTTGGGTAGCTCAGTTGGTAGAGCACTTGTCCGCGAAAGGCAAAGGTCTTGAGCTCGAGTCTCAGTCCTGCACACAGTTTTAATCTGCCAGGAAGTTTCAAAGTACAGAGTGTTTATAAACGAATATCGGGGTTTTAACGCTTTACAATATTTATTATATTAAACTTACAGTTATAAATGATACGTCAAATGAAAGAGCAACTCAAGCAGTTTTACCAAGAGTCTTATAAATGTTCAATGTGCGCACCATTTGTCACAAGGCACACATCATGTCTATAGCCGAGTTCTTCCTAAACGTAGATAAGTGTGTTTTCAGTGATTGTAGCAACAGCAGCTGCAATCCGGTTTCTTAATTAAGGGCGGTCTGCTGGTAGCGGAGGCAAGTACACACGATCCTTGATGAAGCCCCAAAGGAAAAAATCGCATGGCGTTAGGTCGGATGAACGTGGAGGCCACGCAAAGCAAGCCTTGTCATTGGGCCCCTTGCAGCCTATCCAGTGCTTAGGTACAGTGAAGCTCAACCAATTGCATACTTCAATATGCTAGTGAGGTGGCTGGAAAATGAAGTTTTCTGGCTTATCTTCTTCCAACTGAGGGGATAGCCATTGCTGTAGTGTATCAAGGAAAGAAGTGCCAATTGGAGTAGGTTCACCAAAAAAAAGAAAGGCCCATAAACTTTCTGCCGGGATACGGCACAATAAACAGTCACTTTTGGGGAATCTCGTTGCATTTGTACCACCTCGTGAGGATTTTCTGAGCCCCAGATGTGCACATTGTGTTAACATGTCCACTAAGGTGAAAGGTCGATTCATCACTGAAGACAACATGATCCAGAAAATCTTCATCGTCATGAAACAACATTTCATTTGCGAAGTTGGCACGTAATCCATGGTCTGCCGGGTTTAGAGCCTGTGATAACTGTAAACGGTAAGTACGTAGTTGTACACGTTTTCTTAAAACTTTCCAAACAGTTGACACGGAAAATTGTAATTCACAACTAGCCTTCGAGACTGATTTCTTTGGGTTACGAGTGAACGACACTCTCACTTGCTCAACAGTCTCTTCACTAACTCTTAGTCGTCCTGTGCTCTTCCATTTACAAAGGCAGCCGGTATCTTCAAATTGATGATACCATCTCCAAATGTTATTATTACTTGGAGGATGACAACCGAACTTCAGCCGGAACGTGCTTTGCACAGTAACTACAGATTCGGTCTTTGTAAACTGCAAAACACAAAAAGCTTTCTGTTCACTAGTCGCCATCTTCGCTACTACCGCTGTCTAGCGCATTGCGGCGGAGACATTGAGAGCTGCGAATGCGCACTGGTGCCAAACACAACTGTTTGAGTTCCTCTTTCATTTGACATATCATTTATAACTGTAAGTTTAATGTAATAAATATTATAAAGCGTTAAAACCCCGATATTCATTTATAAACACCCTGTATAAAAGGGGAGTGCATTGATGGAGCTGTCGTTTGTGCTCAGGTGATCCATGTGAATAGGTTTCCAACTTGATTATGGCCGCACGACGGGAATTAACAGACTCTGAACGCGGAATGGTGGTTAGAGCTAGATGCATGGGACATTCCATTTCGGAAATCGGTCGGGAATTCAGTATTCCTAGATCCACAGCGTCAAGAGTGTGCAGAGAAAACCAAATTTCAGGCAGCAGCTCTCACCACGGGCAACGCAGTGGCCGACGGTCTTCACTTAACGATCGAGAGCAGCAGAGTTTGCGTGAAGTTGCCAGTGCTAACAGACATGTGTGAAACAAAAGCAGAAATCAACGTAGGCCGTACGACGGACGTATCCGTTAGGACAGTGTGGCGAAATTTGGCGTTAATGGGCTATGACAGCAGACGACCACCGCAAGTGCCCCTGCTAACAACACTATAATGCCTGCAAAACCTTCCCTGGGCCCGTTACCATATCGGTTGGGCCATAGACGACGAAAATCGTCACCCGGTCAGATGAATACGATTTTAGTTGGCAGCCGGCCGAAGTGGCCGTGCGGTAAAAGGCGCTGCAGTCTGGAACCGCAAGACCGCTACGGTCGCAGGTTCGAATCCTGGCTCGGGCATGGATGTTTGTGATGTCCTTAGGTTAGTTAGGTTTAACTAGTTCTAAGTTCTAGGGGACTAATAACCTCAGCAGTTGAGTCCCATAGTGCTCAGAGCCATTTGAACCATTTTTTAGTTGGCAACATCTGATGGCAGGGTTCGAGTGTGTCACAGACCCAACCAAGCCATGAACTGAAATTGTCTACAAGGCAGTGTGCAAGTTGGTGGTGGCTCCATAATGTGTTTACATGCAATTTACTGAGTTCTCTCCTTCAACTGAACCGATCATTAATCGAAAAGGGTTATGTTCGGCTACTTGGAAATCATTTAGAGCCGTTCATGAGCTTCAGTTTTCCAAACAAATTTTTATGAATGCATCATGTCATCGAGCCACAATTGTTTGCGATTGGCTTGAAGAACATTCTGAACAACCTGATCGCCGGACATGAATGCCATCGAACATTTATGGGACATAATCGAAAGGCCAGTTCGTGCCCAAACTTCTGCACCGTCAGCACTTGCGCGATTATGGGCGGCTATAGACGCAGCCTGGCTCAAATTTCTGCGTGGACTTCCAACGGCTTGAGTCCATGCCCCATCAAGTTGCTGCACTACGCTGGGAAAATAGAAGTCCGACACAACATTAGGAGATACCCCACGACTTTTGTCACTGCAGTCTGTTAGTCTCGGCTACCCGTATTATCAAATTCTGAAGGTGGCAGGGGTGAAATACAGGGAGCGAAAGGCTATTTACAATTTGTACAGAAACCAGATGGCAGTTATAAGAGTCGAGGGGCATGAAAGCGAAGCAGTGGTTGGGAAGGGAGTGAGACAGGGTTGTAGCCTCTCCCCGATGTTGTTGAATCTGTATATTGAGCAAGCCGTAAAGGAAACAAAAGAAAAATTCGGAGTAGGTATTAAAGTCCATGGAGAAGAAATGACAACTTTGAGGTTCGCCGATGACATTGTAATTCTGTCAGAGACAGCAAAGGATTTGGAAGAGCAGTTGAACGGAATGGACAGTGTCTTGAAAGGAGGGTATAAGATGAACATCAACAAAAGCAAAACGAGGATAATGGAATGTAGTCGAATTAAGTCGGGTGATGCTGAGGGAATTAGATTAGGAAATGAGACACTTAGAGTAGTAAAGGAGTTTTGGTATTTGGGGAGCAAAGTAACTGATTATGGTCGAAGTAGAGAGGATATAAAATGTAGACTGGCAATGGCAAGGAAAGCGTTTCTGAAGAAGAGAAATTTGTTAACATCGAGTATTGATTTAAGTGTCAGGAAGTCGATTCTGAAATTATTTGTATGGAGTGTAGCCATGTATGGAAGTGAAACATGGACGATAAATGGTTTGGACAAGAAGAGAATAGAAGCTTTCGAAATGTGGTGCTACAGAAGAATGCTGAAGATTAGATGGGTAGATCTCATAACTAATGAGGAGGTACTGAAAGGAATTGGGGAGAAGAGGAGTTTGTGGCACAACTTGACTAGAAGAAGGGATCGGTTGGTAGGACATGTTCTGAGGCATCAAGGGATCACAAATTTAGGATTGTAGGGCAGCGTGGAGGGTAAAAATCGTAGAGGGAGATCAAGAGATGAATACACTAAACAGATTCAGAAGGATGTAGGCTGCAGTACGTACTGGGAGATGAAGAAGCTTGCACAGGATAGAGTGGCATGGAGAGCTGCATCAGACCAGTCTCAGGACTGAAGACCACAACAACAAAATGGTTCAAATGGCTCTGAGCACTATGGGACTCAACTGCTGTGGTCATAAGTCCCCGAGAACTTAGAACTACTTAAACCTAACTAACCTAAGGACAGCACACAACACCCAGCCATCACGAGGCAGAGAAAATCCCTGACCCCGCCGGGAATCGAACCCGGTAACCCGGGCGTGGGAAGCGAGAACGCTACCGCACGACCACGAGATGCGGGCCCACAACAACAACAAGCCGTATTATATCACAATAGAAAGTGGGTGAATTTTTTTTTAAATCTTGTTACTTATTTTTGTAACATTAAAACGGTGTACGCAATAAATGAAACAGAATGACCTGCACATGGACTGGCCGTGCCAATAAACTTGGATATTAACATAAAATGCTGTGTCGTCGGAACAAGACACAGCCAGGGCAAAAGCACCACAGGCGCAAAGATGCGAGCTGCCGCCAGTGCCAAAGAAATTCACACTTGCGCGAGATCCACCAGCGCCACCAGCGCCACCAGGTCACCAATTTTTTTTAAACCTAGTGCTGGTCTGGAGCAGGTGACAGAGGATTTAGGATCACTTTGCAAAGATTTCACTAAGGAAGACACCGTGGTTATAGTGGGTGGGGCAGGTAACAGTATTGACAGAGATCCTGGGTACAGCATAGAGTGTGACCTGGCGAAGATTGCATCAGCATCGAGGCATACCAGTGTTGAGTTTGTATCTGTTCTTGGGCGCCATGACCGACCTCATTTGAACTCTTCTGTCAAGAGAGTTAATTTGGAGCTGGAACGGCTGCTCATGTCGGGTGCGGGGTCACACATTGGTGTGGTTCATGTTGATTCTGTCAGTAGGTGGGATTATACTAGGCATGGCCTTCACCTCAACAGGAAGGGGAAGGGTAAATTGGCTGGGGAAATAGCAGGAAAGTTAAAGGGGGGAGGCACTGTCATGAGTGGTAAAATACCAGTGGTTATAGGATTCAGAAAAGACCCTTTTTTAGGGTAGGGAGGACAGAAAGAAAACAAATTTTAAGAGAGGTTAGAACTGAGACAAACCTTCAGTTTGAGAAAGAAATCAAAAAACATAATTCCAGCTTATTACATCAACATAAACAGCCATTGGTTAAGAATTTTCAACTGTCAGCAGATATTTTAACTCCATCCAATTTTAAGTCAGTCAATGTGAAATGTCAGCTATCTTTATTGCATCAAAATATTCGAGGACTGAGAAATAAAATTAATGAATTAACTATCTGCATAGATGAATTAGAGTCTTCAAACCCAGCTGACATAATCTGCCTCTCTGAACATCATGTGACCACTGGTATAGAACTTTTAAGTGTTACAGGGTTTAGGTTAGCATCTCACTATTGTAGATCAGAAATGGAGAAAGGAGGAGTTGCCACATTCATCAGGAACTGTCATAAATTTAAGAACATAGACATTCATAAATTTTGCCTAGAACAGCATATGGAAGCATGTGCAACAGAATTAGAATTTCACAAAAAATCTTTCATAATATTAAGTGTATATCGAGCACCTGCAGGTAACTTTAATCTGTTTGTAAACCACCTTGAAGCTGTACTGGCCCATTTAACAACCAAAAACAAAGAAATAGTGGTTGCTGGTGATTTCAATGTAGATTTCCTTAAAGACTCTCCCAATAAGAACCTATTTGAGTTAGTAACACTATCATTCAACTTAATTCCCACAGTAAAGTTCCCCACTAGGATAACCACTTGCTCACAAACAGCCATTGATAATATCTTTATAGAAAAGTCAAATGAACAAAATTATATTACAAAACCAATAGTCAATGGCCTCTCAGACCATGGCATGCAGTTCCTTTTGTTAAATGTTAATACTGAACAAGATATAAAATCTGTTAAATCTGAGCTCAAGAGGGTAATCAGTAAGCCAAAAATTGATTATTTTAGGACACTCCTCAGAGACATTCACTGGACTGATGTTTACAGTGCTCATGGCATGAATGAAAAATATAACATTTTTGCTAATAAAGTGCTTACCTTATTTGAACACTGCTTTCCCCCAAAACTTACCAAGGTTAGAGCAAAGTCTACAAAGAAGCCATGGATTACTCGAGGAATAGGGGTATCTTGTAAAACAAAAAGAAAACTGTATCTGTCAATCCGAAACATTTCCAATGTTGATGCTATAGCACATTATAAGAAATACTGCAAAATATTAAAGACTGTAATACGGATGTCAAAGCAAATATATTACAAGGAAAAGATAGTCATATCAGATAACAAAATAAAGACAATATGGGATATAGTGAAGGAGGAGACCGGTAGAACCAGACATGAAGAGGAACAAATAGCATTAAGAGTAAATGATGCATTGGTGACAGATGTGTATAGTGTTGCAGAACTTTTTAACAAACATTTTATAACTGTTACTGAAAAGATGGGGTTGTCAGGTTCGGTAGATGCTGCTATGGATTACCTTAGACCAGACATTTCAAGTAACTTCCATAATATGAATTTGACCCTCACTACCCCAACAGAAATAATGTCCATCATAAAATCTTTAAAATCAAAAACATCTAGTGGGTATGATGAAATATCAACAAAGTTAATTAAAGAATGTGATTCTGAGCTAAGTAACATATTAAGCTATCTGTGTAACCAGTCGTTTATCAGTGGAATATTTCCCGAATGGCTGAAATATGCTGAAGTTAAGCCACTGTTTAAGAAGGGAGATAAAGAAATAGCATCAAATTTCCGTCCAATTTCACTGTTGCCAGCATTTTCAAAAATTTTCGAAAAAGTAATGTACAGTCGTCTTTATAACCATCTTATCTCAAATAACATACTGTCAAAGTCACAGTTTGGATTTCTAAAAGGTTCTGATATTGAGAAGGCTATCTACACTTACAGTGAAAATGTACTTAATTCATTAGACAAAAAATTGCAGGCAACTGGTATATTTTGTGATCTGTCAAAGGCATTTGACTGTGTAAATCACAATATCCTTTTAAGTAAACTAGAATATTATAGTGTAACAGGAAATGCTGCAAAATGGTTCAAATCTTATATCTCTGGCAGGAAACAAAGGGTGTTATTAGGAAAGAGACATGTATCAAGCTATCAGGCATCATCCAACTGGGAACTAATTACATGTGGGGTCCCACAAGGTTCCATTTTGGGGCCCTTACTTTTTCTTGTGTATATCAATGACCTTTCATCAGTAACATTACCAGATGCCAAGTTTGTTTTGTTTGCTGATGATACAAACATTGCAATAAATAGCAAATCAAGTGTAGTCTTAGAAAGATCAGCCAATAAAATATTTGTAGACATTAATCACTGGTTCCTAGCCAATTCTTTGTCACTAAACTTTGAAAAAACACACTACATGCAGTTCAGAACTTGTAAGGGGTGTCCCAAGAGTATATGTCTAACATATGATGACAAGAAGATAGAAGAAGTGGACGGTGTTAAATTCTTGGGATTACAGCTTGATAATAAATTCAACTGGGAGGAGCACACCACAGAACTGCTGAAGCGTCTTAACAAATCTCTGTTTGCAATGCGAATTTTGTCAGACATAGGGGATATAAAAATGAAAAAGCTGGCATACTATGCTTACTTTCATTCCATAATGTCATATGGGATTATTTTCTGGGGTAATTCATCAAGCCAAGCTAAAGTTTTCCGGGCACAAAAACGTGCAGTAAGAATTATATGTGGTGTGAACTCAAGAACATCCTGCAGAAGCCTGTTTAGGGAACTAGGGATACTAACTACAGCTTCCCAATATATTTATTCCTTAATGAAATTTGTCATTAAAAATATATCACTTTTTCAAACCAATAGCTCAATTCATGGAATCAATACTAGAAATAAGAATAATCTTCACAAGGATTTAAAGTCACTTAGTCTTGTACAAAAAGGTGTGCATTATTCAGGAACACACATTTTCAATAACTTGCCAGCAGCCATAAAAAGCTTAACAACCAATGAAATTCAGTTTAAGAGAAGCCTAAAGGATTTATTGGTGGCCAACTCCTTCTACTCCATTGATGAATTTCTGAGGAAAACCAACTGATTTGTATATAAGTACAACATATCTTCTGCACAATTTCAGTGCAGTAATGTGTTCACTGAAAATTTGTGTGTGTGTGTATATGTGTGTGTGTGTGTGTGTGTGTGTGTGTGTGTGTGTGTGTGTGTGTGTGTGTGAGTATAATCTAACTTCTGCACCATTTCAGTGCAGTAATGTGTTCATTGTAAATAAGTATTACAGTAGTTGTATTACATGTTTCTTACCTTATAAATAAATAAAAAACTTTTTTATTTTAAATTCAGTGCAATAGTATTTGTAAAATGACTCTTAGTGTTCGTTAAAAAATGACGATCATTCCACTTGGGACCTGTGGAATGGTACATTAGCTTATTTGTTTTAGTTTAAATATTTGTCATGTATTGTTGTTTTTCTGACATGTTCCACATCCTGGAGGACCTCCTCACTACGGATCAATTGGAATGAAAGTAAATCTAATCTAATCTAATCTTAGATGCTGAGACCTCTTCCTTAATGTTATTATAACGACACATCATCCAATCTAACTCAGGCGTGTACAAGCATAGACGATCTCTAACTTGGACTAATGCCTGAGTTAGATTGGAATGTGTGTCGTCATAATGACCTTCAGTCTGCACGATAAACGCACTAATGATAGCTGCACTGTGAGTTGAAAACTAGATCTGCAGTGCAATAAAAAAGATAGATCACATTACGACCAATGCTGACCTTCTTTCTGTGGTTGATTACATGCCGTCGTGGGGGACAATCATGCTCATGGAATCGAACATGATGGGGTTTCGCATAATTGCTGACCGAATTAAAAAATTTAAAATTCTGTCACAATCTACTCATTAAGATATAAAATCTTATGTTAAAGATTTAACACAATTAGACAAACATCACAGCCAGAAACTGTGTATACATCTCGAGGCAGTGTAACTCAGTGTGCAAATACCCAGATTGTATTCTTCAATGTTTTGAGAATGACAGCCCTTAGTGACTTGCAACAAACGATATACATCACTTCAAACCTTTACGGCACTTGTTATCTCTGAAACAGCCCACAAAATTATGGAAGTAAAATAAAATTTATCACTTACTATATTTTGGCTGTTCAAGCATTGCAACTGCTGTACACGTATGGCGATCTAATTTATTGCTTCTTTGCCACTAATCTACCCGCAATATACCGGGTGATCAAAAAGTCAGTATAAATTTGAAAACTGAATAAATCACGGAATAATGTAGATAGAGAGGTACAAAGTGACACACATGCTTGGAATGACATGGTGGTCGAGTGGTTCTAGGCGCTACAGTCTGGAACCGCGCGACCGCAACGGTCGCAGGTTCGAATCCTGCCTCGGGCATGGATGTGTGTGATGTCCTTAGGTTAGTTAGGTTTAAGTAGTTCTAAGTTCTAGGGGACTGATGACCTCAGAAGTTAAGTCCCATAGTGCTCAGAGCACTTTGAACCATTTTTTGAACAGAGAGGGGCCGCAGACGTCAACACCCGCATCCCCTCTCCCCCTCTCTCCCCCCCCCCCCCCCGCCCCAACCATCCGACGGAAGAATCACCATCAGGTTCATACCACACAAAATACAGCTTCAGGGCTCAGTCTACTATCTTGTTGTGTAATGATATGGTGAAACTTTATGCCCCTAGCTCTTTTTGCCAGTCAAATATTAATGATGAAAATAATATTCATCGACAAGGTCCAATCCAGTTACCGTGAAAACAGCGTCACTGCAGTAGGTCATCAGCTATACAGTCTGATACCAACTGCAGTAATTAGAAGTGATTATTTCACTGCCAAAGGTGAGGTTGAACGGAACACCAGATTCAATCGACTAGGGCGAACCTGAACTGAAGCTAAATAAATAAGAACATTAATATTTTTTTAGTTGTGTGTTCTAGCTGGTACTTCCTGTCACCGTACCGATCAAAAACATGTCTCTCCTGCAACGGAACTCTTTTTTTTTTTCTTTATTTTGGTGTATCTCTAGTTCCCGTCTCTGTTCTAGCGGGTCTAGAGTGTAATGACATCTAGCAGCTGTGGAAGTGCGCGAATTTGCAATTATATTAAAAATAAATTAATTAATGTAGAATAACATTGCTGAGTAACGTCGCTGTAGTACGTAGTTGTATGTCAATAAGCAATGACATTTAAATATGAAATATATGTTTGCGAGTTTTCTGTAACTTGTTTAATACTTAATATGGCAGCAGTCTAAAGGTACGTTGTCCAAGACGCGACACACACTAGCGACTGCGACGGGTCGCTACTTGACGTCAGAAGTTGCCTGCTGGCGCATGCGCAGTTCGAGTTTGGGATGCGACGCGCGACTGTTGTGGCAGCTGCCGCAGCACTGCACCAGTGAGCAGTGTTGCGACGGAAGTCGGACGACACAAAGACGTACGGCTGCCAGAAAGATGTCGAGCCAGTCAAGGAAAACTGAAATGAGCTACTCACAGGATGTGATGCTCTGTGAGCTGGTCTCGCAACATCCTTGCCTTTACGATTTTAAGAACCCTAAATATAGGGACACTTTGTTCAGAGACAGAATTTGGGAAGAAATTAGTGCACAGTTCAAACTGGCAGGTGAGTGAAATATATATTATTTTCCCATTAATGCAAATTTTTCAGTCCTGTTATGAATATCAGTATAATCCATGCAGATGTAGAATTAGAATGATAAAAATGAACTTGCAGGTCACTTTTCGCATCACTCTTTTTTTGTGACGATAAAAATTGAAAACGACAAGTACATTATAAAATGAACAATCCAAAGTACAACGAGAAAGTTACATTTTACAGTACCTTTACTTTGAAAGTAAACGGTAGATTGGTGTCTTGATATTAAACTAATTTGAACGTTTTTTCGCTCTGTTGAAAAACGTAAATTTTTGACATTTGTTGGATTTGTTAGGACGTCTACTTCTACTTGGGTATCCTCGTCCAGGTTCAGAAGAAAATACTAGAGGTGAGTAATTTATCCTCTTCCCAAGAATGAGAAGGAAATATATTGAAGGCAGCATGTCTTTACTTTTAAGAAACCTACATTTCGTGGCATTTTAAATGAAATTGTCAAGAGCATATGGAGAAATATTAGTAACTCATACCGGAGAAATATATGACATAAAATGGTTTCATTAGGTCCAAATGTGTCAGAGAAACAAAACAAATGCATTCTCTATCGTGTGATGACCACATGATTCACGTTGCGCGTCGACAGAACTGGCGGCTAGTCGCGACGCTCCCGGAGATATATGAGCCCAAATCTCGGAAACGGAGATCGATATCATTCTGATCTCACCTTTAAAAATAATTTCGATATGTTAGCTTCTTTTCATCGGCAACGATGTATGACCTAACGTGAACCATACGCAAAGTAGCCAGCGACCACATTTTTCACTGTACACAATTCAAATTTTATGCAGTAGGTTACTTGTAAATTAAGTATCGGAATAACTGTGACGAATATCGGAAAAATAGATACCTCATTATCAAGCTGTGATGTGAAACTGTAAGATACGCAAACATCAATTTTTTGTGCCTTTTACTTTCCTCACAATCGGTAGAGAAGTAATATACAGCGAAAAAAAAACACGCAAAACCGGAAGAGATACTTTTCAATTTTTTAAAGTAAAAGGAGAATCTGTATCGAAAAACTAACTCTGGGAGCCGATGTAACTTTGTTCCATTAACATACAGTATTTTTTACAGCAAGAAAATCGGAAGTCTTATTTTTCTTATGTATTTGAATCCGCCGCCGCCGACCAGAGCTTGGGAAACAGCGACGACTCCTGTCGTGTTGCGGTCGTGTCGCCGTCTGCCAGGGTGGGAAAAGAGGAGGGGGCAGCGTCGCAGTCGCAGCCAACTGTCGCGTCTTGGACAACGTAACTTTAGATACCAAAATGCGTTGTCAAACAAGGAAGGAGTGCTGACATATTACACAGCGTGTGTGAGAAAGTACACCGGCAAATTAATGTGTGTACATACTGGATATTTGGATTAAAGAATAATTTTACATTGCGAGTTGCGTATCTGTACGGTATAAACTGTTGCTCCACAGACTATGATCGCTGAAGGGAATGATTTGTGTGTGAAGTTTGTCATGGTAGAGTTATTACAATGATTAAGTGCTTTATGCTATGCTCTATAGCAGGAGGCTCCAAACATTTTAGCCTAAGGGCCACACTGACTCTTTCCGTATGTCCCAAGGTCGAAAACCTAGCTATAGTCTTTCTTTCATAACGTAGTACTGCTCAGAACTCGATTCAGTTCAGAAGTTTTCGTGACATACCTTTGCCGCCAGTCTTTACGACCTGACACCGAGTGATATTGCAGAAGTCATCACGCAACGAAAATCTTATTGTTTGACCTTGCAGTTTGAGTAAGAAGTCTTGGTACCCACTAGTATGGAAGATAATTTGTTTTTCCTTTAGCACAAATACTTACGTATTAAGTGACCAATATTTCAGCAAGAAGCCTTAGACTATACTCGCGGTATAGGGGTAGCGTCTTCGAGTAGAAATCAAAAATTTCTCGGTCCCTGATTCGAAGCCCGCCATCGCTTAAATTCTGATTGATAATCATCATTGGCGGCCGATGACTTCCCGATAAGAAATCGCCGTCATTCTGCCAACGGCCTTGTCAAAGAGAGCGGAGGAGCGAACACAGGTTCAGGGCACTCTCTTATCCTAGAGGTGGGAAACTGACCCTAAAGGTGGAAGAATAAGAAGTAATCAACGGTATGACGATGCAGAAGGCAATGGAAACCACTGCATTAAAGACATATAATGTATATCCACAGGACATTTGGCCCGTTATTGAAAGAGTGCCATGATGATCTTTCCATTGGCAAAATATTCCGGAATAGTCCCCCATTCGAATCTCTGGGAAGGGACTGCCACGAGGGAGGTGACCAGGAGAAAAAGACTGAATGGCCAAAGAAAGGATAACGTTCTGCGAGTCGGGGCGTGGAATGTCAAAAGCTTTAACGTGGTGGGAAAGCAAGAACGTCTGAAAGGGGAAATGCAAAGGCTCAATCTAGATACAGTAGAGGTGAATGAAGTGAAATGGAAAGAAGACGAAGATTTCTGGTCAGATGAGTATAGGATAATGTCAACAGCAGCAGAAAATTCGTTGTGAATAGGAACATAGGACAGAGAGTGTGTTACTGTGAACAGTTCATTGATAGGGTTGTTCTTATCAGAATCAACAGGAAACCGACATCGACAACGATAGTTCACATATACAACGCGACATCGCAAGCTGAAGATGAAGAGAGAGAGAAAGTATATGAGGATATTGGCAAGGTAATACAGTACGTAAAGGGAAATGAAAATCTAATGGTGATGGGGGACTGGAATGCAGTTATAGGGGAAGGAGTAGAAGAAAATGTTACAGGACCAGATGGGCTTGGGTTCTTTTTAAAGCTTCTATCCACAGAAAAACAGTCGACTAACAAAAGCTGAACTTCTTCTCTTGACCAACCTTAACGGTCTTTTTTCAGCATGCTCTGAAGCAACCGCTCTGTACTGTTAGGTTTCCAGGGTCTGACGAAGTTTTTTAACTCTCGGTTTCACTTTGAAGATGTTTCCAACTTTTCGATATCAGTTTTTAGCTTGGTTCACGTTCTGTATTTGTTTTCACGTGATTCTTGACTGTAAACATGTCACCCCCTGTAATGCACTCCTGGAATATGTTTATTGCCGGCAAATGCTTGAACCAACCTCGGAGCCTGAGAAACCCCTTGAAGAAGGGCTAATCACGTCTACACCTACACATACACTCCACAAGCCACTGTACAATGCGTGGCGGACAAAACTTCATACTAACACTTGCGATTCTCTGTCCTGTTCCATTTGCGTGTTGAGGGAGAGGGAGAAAACTGACTGTCCATATGCCTCTGTACACTTGTAACGTGCCGGGCTGTTTCCTCACCCGGGACACCACATGTAACGTGCCGGGCTGTATCCTTGTATTAGTGCCACTTAAAGTTCACGTCACAACCGGATGTACCGGTATTGAAACATTTCCTCACCCAGTAGATAGTGCGCAGTGTTCTCGACCTACCCTGCTTTCCTTATTCAATATTGTCTTCCCGGTAGCTGCGTCCGTCTCACCTAAATCACACTGAAATTAAGAAGCCAGGATCCTAGATTAAGTTTTCCAAAATAAAAAGTCAAGACCGTATTCATTGTTGAACATTTATGTCAACCGCAGTGCGATTTATTTGTTATCACTCGCACACACAATATTCATGTGACCAGGCCTCTTACACTTAATCGTCACATTAGGTAGGTCAAAAGCTTCGAGTCCTTAACAAAGTTCACAATTACACGTTTTTGGTACCGACCGGAAAAATTAACTGACTTGCGCACTTTTGCTCCATGAGAATCTGACGGAGAACTAACTAAGAACTTCACCAGCTCGGACCTTATATAGACGAGCGCTTCAATATTTGACTATTTCTGTTAATACATTATAGTTTGTAATTTCCCAGGGTTAAAATGATCCTTTCTAACTGGATTTGAAGTTAACTATTGGGTTTTATTATTTAAATAACATGAGTGAGCTGTATCAATTTAAATACGCGGAACTAACTTCTGCATTCGCCGTGGGAATTCCAGACTTATAACCAAGGCAGCCCTTTTGAACAATAATTTTTACATATTCAAATTTACTTAATTCTTAATTAATGCACTTACAAAGTTAAGACTGGAGTTAACAATTAAAGGCAGCAAAAGTATCGAAACAGATCTCGGAACTATTTGGTAGTTTGGTCACAATTGGCACCGAAAGTCATACAGGCTACAGATTTTAAGTCTTAATATCTATTTAACTAACAGACTTTAGGTTAATTTAAACACTTTGCTGGAATCAGTAAAATTTAGGCTTTCTTTTGGATGCAGTCTTATAGCTGAATTTGATCTATTAGCTCACCCGAATTTTACTTAATATGTATTGCACAATATACGTCATTGTCCATAACTGTTAATAGTATGCATTTCCAATAAAACTGATTAGCTCATTACTTTGAGAATAGATATTAGAATGTACTGAAATAATAGATTTTACTAGGGGAATTTTATTTAAACTATTTCTGAATTCTGTACTATGAGGCTCAAGGCCACAGAATCTGTAGTCGGAATCTGAATAGTGAAAATGAAAAAAAATAGAAGTTCATTGCTTAACAAAGTTACTGAAGGAGCGTAAAACCAAAACAGGATAGCAGTGGGCAACCCTGCTTCCTTACACACTCCCAAATCTTTCCTGTCTCATTCTAGCGATGTCTACAAGAGATATACGACGGTGGCAGTACAATTATTTCGCAATATTCCTCGAATACAGGTTTTCTAAATTACCCAACAGGGTCCCGAGTGAACTACGTCGCCTTTCTTCTAAAGATCCCCATTTACGTTCTCCGAACATCACTGTTACATTCTCGCATGGGCTGCTGTGGCCTGGTACGATTCTAGCGCCACGTCTGTGAATACTTTCCATGTCGGCCGTCTCGACTATTTGATAAGGATTCCAAACGCCGGAACAACTCTCTAGACCTGGTCGCAATGGTGTTTTGCGTGCAGTTTCATTTATAATTGCACCCCTCTTTCCCAGGACTCTTACAACAAATCTCATTCTTCGACGCAATTCTCACTGAGGTGATATGACATGCGATACGACACGATGCAATAAACGTATGACATTTATCTGCGTATTCTCACAGGAGCAAAATGAGAAGCAGCAAAAGCCAGCAGGCGGCCATAGTCCCAGATAACGCGCCTCGCTCACAGCCTCGTCACAGACAACTTCAAAATATGTCATATATTTAGTCGAAACTGTAAAGAGGTATGGCTGTCCTTCCCACATTAACAACTATTTACATATATTAGCTACAATTGGTACACAGCATTGTATGACCTAAAATGCAACAAACGTAAACTGGCCAGCGACTACATATCTATGGGCAATAGCGATATCAGACTATAAAATGCAAAAAAAAATCTTTTTTCCGGTTACTTTCCTCAAGATCGAATGAAAAGTGTCGCATAGAGAAGAATATGTGCAAATCCCGAAACAGTAGTTTTCAGTTTTTTTGCGTGAAAAGTGTTACTGAGATACTAACTACAGAGACGGATATAGACTTGCTTCATCTACTTGATTTTGAATAGGAAAACAGTCTGGGTTACAAAGTTATTTAATCTCAATAGCGCGTTTCGGCCTTATAGGACACCATCGTGTTGTCTACAAAAGAAGAAAACAATCCATGAAGAACAAATAGAGGGAGGGGAATGGTCCTGTCTTGTTGGACTAAGTGGATAAATGAACTACAACATATATCAAAACTTACGCAAAAGTAACTGGATAAAAAACCCATCAGTCATAGAGTCATAGCCGGCCGCGGTGGTCTCGCGGTTCTAGGCGCGCAGTCCGGAACCGTGCGACTGCTACGGTCGCAGGTTCGAATCCTGCCTCGGGCATGGATGTGTGTGATGTCCTTAGGTTAGTTAGGTTTAAGTAGTTCTAAGTTCTAGGGGACTGATAACCACAGCAGTTGAGTCCCATAGTGCTCAGAGCCATTTGAACCATTTTTGAACCATAGAGTCATAAAGAATGAGGGATACACCTTGTAAGTAGGCTGTTTAGGTTTTTTTATTGGTAACGCCACCTCTGTATGAAAATCACTGGCTGTGCTGTGTGCAGTCTGTGGCTGCTTTGCATTGTTGTAATACTCGCCATTGTAGTGTTAGGCAGTTGGCTGTGAACAGCGCGTAGCGTTGCTCAGTTGGAGGTGAGCCGCCAGCAGTGGTGGATGTGGGGAGAGAGATGGCGGAGTTTTGAAATTTGTCATGAACTGCTATATTTATATATGATGATATAAGGTAAATACATTGTTTGTTCTCTATTAATATCTTTCATTTGCTAACTATCCCTATCAGTAGTTAGTGCCTTCCATAGTTTGAATCTTTTATTTAGCTGGCAGTAGTGGCGCTCGCTGTATTGCAGTAGCTTGAGCAGCGAAGATTTTTGTGAGGTAAGTGATTTGTGAAAGGTATAGTTTAATGTTAGTCAGGGCCATTCTTTTGTAGGGAATTTTGAAAGTCAGATTGCGTTGCGCTAACAAAATATTGTGTGTCAGTTTAAGCACAGTCATGTATAATTGTTGAAAGGGGACGTTTCAACCTAATTAAAGGAAAGAAGTTAGGATAATAAGCCACCTTGTGTATGAAGGATACGGGTGAAATTTTTTCTACATAATACAGTTATTTTGACGCTAAAAGATGACTTTAAGTTTCCCTATCCATGTCGTATGATACAGTCGCACGGAGTAACCAACACTCCGCGTTGCGCCAGAAGATACGTCAGAGAATTGTATCGGTGATGTTTCTTCACTGCCATCCCAGTGTGAACCAGTTAAATCGCTTGAACTGCATTTCTACGCGTGCCACCAATGCAGGTTGCTTCTCCATCGTATCGCGTTTATCATATCGCCTCAGTGAGAACCGCGCCTTCGATTCTCCTTCCATACTACCAACTTTGCATATTAGTCGCATTTCACGTCAGTTTTTAGTTTCGCCCAAAAATATTTAAACCACGCAACGTGCGCCAGATATTTGTGAGCAACCTAGTAATCGGTTACTGCACTCGTAGAGCTCATTCTCTTTGTTGATTGCCTGTAAAGGGAATAACGACAGTGAAAATTAATGCCGGACCGGAACTCGAATCTGACTTTCCCAAATTACACGAGAGGTACGTGTTGGCTCTCTGTGCACAACTCATTGGCGGACTCAGACTTCCATACGCCGTTGTTCCTGCATCACAACGTTTGAACAAATACACTCCTGGAAATTGAAATAAGAACACCGTGAATTCATTGTCCCAGGAAGGGGAAACTTTATTGACACATTCCTGGGGTCAGATACATCACATGATCACACTGACAGAACCACTGGCACATAGACACAGGCAACAGAGCATGCACAATGTCGGCACTAGTACAGTGTATATCCACCTTTCGCAGCAATGCAGGCTGCTATTCTCCCATGGAGACGATCGTAGAGATGCTGGATGTAGTCCTGTGGAACGGCTTGCCATGCCATTTCCACCTGGCGCCTCAGTTGGACCAGCGTTCGTGCTGGACGTGCAGACCGCATGAGACGACGCTTCATCCAGTCCCAAACATGCTCAATGGGGGACAGATCCGGAGATCTTGCTGGCCAGGGTAGTTGACTTACACCTTCTAGAGCACGTTGGGTGGCACGGGATACATGCGGACGTGCATTGTCCTGTTGGAACAGCAAGTTCCCTTGCCGGTCTAGGAATGGTAGAACGATGGGTTCGATGACGGTTTGGATGTACCGTGCACTATTCAGTGTCCCCTCGACGATCACCAGTGGTGTACGGCCAGTGTAGGAGATCGCTCCCCACACCATGATGCCGGGTGTTGGCCCTGTGTGCCTCGGTCGTATGCAGTCCTGATTGTGGCGCTCACCTGCACGGCGCCAAACACGCATACGACCATCATTGGCACCAAGGCAGAAGCGACTCTCATCGCTGAAGACGACACGTCTCCATTCGTCCCTCCATTCACGCCTGTCGCGACACCACTGGAGGCGGGCTGCACGATGTTGGGGCGTGAGCGGAAGACGGCCTAACGGTGTGCGGGACCGTAGCCAAGCTTCATGGAGACGGTTGCGAATGGTCCTCGCCGATACCCCAGGAGCAACAGTGTCCCTAATTTGCTGGGAAGTGGCGGTGCGGTCCCCTACGGCACTGCGTAGGATCCTACGGTCTTGGCGTGCATCCGTGCGTCGCTGCGGTCCGGTCCCAGGTCGACGGGCACGTGCACCCTCCGCCGACCACTGGCGACAACATCGATGTACTGTGGAGACCTCACGCCCCACGTGTTGAGCAATTCGGCGGTACGTCCACCCGGCCTCCCGAATGCCCACTATACGCCCTCGCTCAAAGTCCGTCAACTGCACATACGGTTCACGTCCACGCTGTCGCGGCATGCTACCAGTGTTAAAGACTGCGATGGAGCTCCGTATGCCATGGCAAACTGGCTGACACTGACGGCGGCGGTGCACAAATGCTGCGCAGCTAGCGCCATTCGACGGCCAACACCGCGGTTCCTGGTGTGTTCGCTGTGCCGTGCGTGTGATCATTGCTTGTACAGCCCTCTCGCAGTGTCCGGAGCAAGTATGGTGGGTCTGACACACCGGTGTCAATGTGTTCTTTTTTCCATTTCCAGGAGTGTATGTTCTCAGATCCTGCAACAGAAGGCGTTCCTTTGGGTCCTTTGTAAACAGGAATTACATGCACTCTTTTGCAGTCAGGCGAAACTCTCCGCTGCGCGAGAAATTCTCGATAAATATGAACTAGGAACGGGTTAATTGTGTAGCGTATTCAGTGAAATAGCTACACTCCAAACAAATACCACCAGAAAAAAGTTCCCATCACTTACATTTATATTAGAAGTTTAAAACTTCCTCTTTTTCAGAAATGCTTTTTTTGCTATTGTCAGTCTGCATTTTGTGCGCCGTCTTTCGGCTGTCATCATTTATTTTGCTACCCAAATAACAAAACTCACTTACTACTTTTAGTGCCTCATTTCCTAATCTAATTCTCCCATCACTGCCTGATCTAATTCGACTAAACTCCATTATCGTTTTGCTTTTATAATCTCTTTTCAAGACACTAACCATTCAATTCAATTACTCTTCGAAATTCTTTGCCGTCCCTGACATAATTGCAATGTCACCGGCAGACCTCTAAGGTAGCGTTAAACTTTAGAGTTAATTAAAATTTTGTTCCTAAACCTGGTTTTAATAGAACATTTATCGCTTTACTTTACCTATTCACACAATTTGGCTGTTTGTTACAATAACTGAGTACAGAAAACTCCTTTTCCTCATGAAGCCCAAATGTCCTTCATATGAATTCGTCTGCATTGCAGACCTTGTCTCTGAACTCAAAAGTATTTGAGCATTCATCCCGTCGACATCTGACAATGCCTTTCGGGTGCACTGTGACCAAGATACCTGTCGATTTCACACCTCGACGTCGGGTGATTGGATCTGGCGAACAAAGAAAGAGCAACTTGGACCGCACTACTGACAAGAGCGCGCAAGAGCTGCATGCGCCAAAGTAAACTTGCTAGTGCTTGCACCGGATATACAGAAGTTCATTCTTTCCCTGTAGGTATGTCATGAGTTAAAAATAGGAACGATTTCAGTTTAGCGCCAACAGCCGTTTGTACACACGGTCCACACAATATACAGACGGTGAAAATATTCTTGCGTGAAACTGATATGAACTCGGCCTTTTGTACGGGTGACGTGTTTGGCAGGCTAAATGGGCGCTGAGTGGGCCTGTCCTCTCGCCGCTGGACCCTGGCCGAGGTCGGACCCGCCACAGACGGTGCCAGAAATAGCAGGTTCAGCACCAAAACACCTTCCAGGCGCCGGCGCCCGAAGGAGCTGGCCAGCGTAGGTGGTTGGAGCTTACTTTCCCTGCAAAATTTGTTTCCTCTTACATTTTATCGAGGTGATAAATAACTGGTAGTCATTTGTTCGAAATGTGGGAGCCTTGATCATTTCCGTTCTGCACTGTTGCTTGCCATTAGTAGGCGCTAATCCAGCTTTGTAATAATCTGACATTTGTGAAATGTACAAAATCTAGAAAGAATTATCTGAATGAAAGAAAACACAAAAATGGGTATAATAGTGACCAAGCGATGTGTTAGGCTGATCGTCCACTGGAACCATATATGTGTGGAACAAATGGTCAGCCAAAGAACGGCCAAATAATCTCAAGACAGGTAAGGGATTGATTAGCACCGACAGCTTACGACCAAATCGGCCGAGTAATGGAAGTTGTAAGTAGGCTGTTTAGGTTTTTATGTTGGTAACGCCACGTAGCGCACTGCATGAAAATCGCTGACTGCGCGGTGGCTGGTTCGAATTGTTTCAATTTTTGCTATGGTAGTGTTGGGCAGTTGGATGTGAACAGCGCGTAGCGTTGCGCAGTTGGAGGTGAGCCGCCAAGAGCGGTGGGTGTGTGGAGAGAGATGGCGGAGTTTTGAGAGCGGACGATCTGGACGTGTGTTCATCAGAGACAGTAAATTTGTAAGACAGGATCTCATGAACTGATATATGATGACTTTTGAACATTATTAACGTAAATACATTGTTTGTTCTCTATCAAAATCTTTCATTTGCTAACTATGCCTATCAGTAGTTATGCCTTCAGTAGTCAGAATCTTTTATTTAGCTGGCAGTATTGGCGTTCGCTGTATTGCATTAGTTCGAGTAACGAAGATTTTTGTGAGGTAAGTGACTCATGAAAGGTATAGGTTATTGTTAGTCAGGGCCATTCTTTTGTAGGGATAATTGAAAGTCAAACTGCGTTGCGCTATAAAAATATTGAGATGATCAGAATAAATGAAGAGAGAAATGTCTGAGTATGTTCAGTTTTGCTCAGCTGTTTGAAAATGAAATAACGTAGAGGTTTTCCAGCACTGTCATTTATAAAAATTTTCTAAGGGGATGTTTCAAAGTGAATTTGCTAGGAATTAGTCGATCCAAGTGAGTGCCTGTTGCTGTTTGTGTACGGTAGTGTTGCATATCTACACTACTGGATGTTAAAATAGCACCGCCTATAAGGAGAGCAAATAAATTTTAGTATCCCAGGCAGGGAATATGGAGTGGGAGCAGATTGGATGGCTTGGATATTACAGCGGATTAGTGCAGCGTCGCATGGGCGGAGCCACTGTCCCATTTGTTTACCTGCCGGCGGCGACAGGCGAAGGCGCCTTGGTCTGCTTTCCAAGTGCCTCGTTCATCCTGTCCTGTCGCCAACACCCTTGCCGCAGCGGTAACACCGGTTCCTGTCAGATCACCGAAGTTAAGCACTGTCGGACTTGCCTAGCACTTGGATCGGTGACAATCAGGGTCTACCGAGCGCTGATGGCAAGTGGGGTGCACTGAGCCCCTGTGAAACCAATTGAGGAGCAGCGGCACCGGTCACGAAAATTGATAATGGCGGGGAGAGCGGTACGCTCACCATATGCCCCTCCCTAACCGCTTCCAGTGACGCCTATCGGCTGAAGATGACACTGCGGTCGGTCGCTATCATTGGGCCTTCCAAGGTCATCACGTCAGGTGCTGGGACCTTGTAACAATGACGAATGCAACCTGGCAACGTTCATTCTCCTTGCTGCGTCGACACGCCGAGACGCCCATCATGATGTTTAGTTTTAGTGCAACCTACCACTCGCGCTGGTCGCGTTGTGTTGCTCCGTGCTCGTCTCTGCGCAGCGTTCGGACTCGCTGCTCCCCCGTAGATTGACTCTCACGTCGAGTTTCGTTCCCTCTTCCCGGATTCAGCCCCCCCCCCCCCCCCCCCACACGACTGTAGTCGAGCCACTCTACTAGTACAGTGTACACTACTGGCCATTAAAATTGTTACACCACTAAGATGACGTGCTACAGACGCGAAATTTAAGCGACAGGAAGAAGATGCTGTGATATGCAAATGATTAGCTTTTCAGAGGCGATGGCGGCACCTTCAATGTGCTGACATGAGGAAAGTTTCCAACCGATTTCTCATACACAAACAGCAATTGACCTGCGTTGCCTGGTGACACGTTGTTGTGATGCCTCGTGTAAGGAGGAGAAATGCATACCATCACGTTTCCGACTATGATAAAGGTCGGATTGTAGCCTATCGCGAATGCGGTTTATCGTATCGCCACATTGCTGCTCGCGTTGATCGAGATCCAAAGACTGCTAGCAGAATATGGAATCGGTGGGTTCAGAAGGGTAATACGGAACGCCGTGCTGGATCTCAACGGCAGCCGAGATGACATGCATCTTATCCGCATGGCTGTAAAGGATCGTGCAGCTACGTCTCGATCCCTGAGTCAACAGATGGGGATGTTTGCAAGACAACAACCATCTGCACGAACAGTTCGACGACGTTTGCAGCAGACTGGACTATCAGTTCGGAGACCATGGCTGCGGTTACCCTTGACACTGCATTACAGACAGGAGCGCCTGCGATGATGTACTCAACAACAAACCTGGGTGCACAAATGGCAAAACGCCATTTTTTTTCGGATGAATCCAGGTGCTGTTTACAGCATCATGATGGGTGCATCCGTGTTTGGCGACATCTCGGTGAACGCTCATTGGAAGCGTGTATTCGTCATCCCCATACTGGCGTATCACCCGGCGTGATGGTATGGGGTGCCATTTGTTACACGTCTCGGTTACCTCTTGTTCACATTGACGGCACTTTGAACAGTAGACGTTACATTTCACATGTGTTACGACCCGTGGCTCTACCCTTCATTCGATCCCTGCGAAACCCTACATTTCAGCAGGATAATGCACGACCGCATGTTGCAGGTCCTGTACGGGCCTTTCTGGATACATAAATGTTCGACTGATGCCCTGGCCAGCACATTCTCAGTATCTCTCACCAATTGAAAACATCTGGTCAATGGTGGCCGAGCAACTGGCTCGTCACAATACGCCAGTCACTACTCTTGATGAACTGTGGTATCGTGTTGAAGCTACATGGGCAGCTGTACCTGCACACGCCATCCAAGCTCTGTTTGACTCAATGCTCAGACGTATCAAGGCCGTTATTACGGCCAGAGGTGGTTGTTCTCGGTACTGATTTCAGGGTCTATGCACCCAAATTGCGTGAAAATCTAATCACATGTCAGTTCTACTATAATATATTTGTCCAATGAATACCCTTTTATCATCTGCATTTCTTCTTGGTGTAGCAATTTTAATGGCCATTAGTGTATTTACTTGAGTATTATGAGTGCTGTCTGCATTGTATTTTTTGCGTCTATTGCAATGTAGTCGACTTTTTGGAGTTAAACTACAATCGGGAAACAGAAAAAAATAAATCTTGAGATTTTTTACGTGCTAATGTTAGAAATGGTATTTTTGTCTCACTACTTATGGGTACTGTGCCTCTTCCATTACGCAGAATGTCAGATACATTCGTCACTCACATTGTTTGTTTTTTAAATCAAAGTATGTTACAAACATTTATGACAGTACTGTTTCACAAAGAGTTTGGATACCGAGGTGCTATATTTTCTGTGGATTACATTATTTATACACAGGTGTAATACTGATTACTACTTTTAAATTATCCATTAAGGTTTATACTCGATTTTGTTGCAGATGTCCAGTAGAGTTTCTGAAGAAATGAACATATTATGTAATTTACTGTAGCTGTTATGTACAAGATAAACAGTTGAAACAATTAGCTGATTCAGAACCAGGGTCCGGATGGCTGACAAGTGAGATGTGAACAATGTGCCCGTCCACACCACATTCCGTTGATGTCGTTGGTAGGAAGTGTCATTGCCGCCAGCCGCTGTTGCACGGGCCTCTGAATCTGATTGGTAAAGTAATTAACTTTTGAGTGAAACTTCCTAGCAGATTAAAACTGTGTGCCGGACCGAGACTCGAAGTCAGGACCTTTGCCTTTCGCGGGCAAGTGCTCTACCAACTGAGCTACCCAAGCACGACTCACGACCCGTCCTCACAACTTTAATTCCGCCAGTACCTCGTCTGCTACCTTCCAAACTTCACAGAAGCTCTCCTGCGAAACTTTACAACTGGAAGAAAGGATATTGCGGAGACATGGCTTTGCCTCTGCAGAGTGAAAATTTCATTCTTGTAACATCCCCCCAGGCTGTGGCAAAGCCATGTTCCGCAGTATCCTTTCTTCCAGTTCTAAAAGTTTCGCAGAAGAGCTTCTGTGAAGTTTGGAAGGTAGGAGACGAGGTACTGGCGGAATTAAAGCTGTGAGGACGGGTCGTGAGTCGTGCTTGGGTAGTTCAGTTGGTAGAGCACTTGCACGTGAAACACAAAGGCCCGAATTTTGAGTCTCGGTCCGGCACACAGTTTTAATCTGCCAGGAAGTTTCGTATCAGCGCACACTCCGCTGCAGAGTGAAAATTTCATCCTGAAACGTTTGAGTGAATTTACACGAGACATCGATATAACGTGCCTTACAAAAAAACTGAACCACTCTGAAGGGGATAAGATAACGAAAGAAAACTTCACTGTTTGAGAGGGTGTGTGATGTTATTTTAGTCATAACAATATCGAATCAAATTTACGAAGAACTTTACACTGTGAGGTCATTTATCAGTACGCTGTTGCAACCGCTCTGTCCTAGATCAATGCACTGATTTGGTTGGGAAAAATGTCATAAAGGTTTTGTATCCTCTCCTGAGGCAGGCTGTCTGACAACTGGTGTGACAGGTCCTTGATATCCTGGGTACTTGCTCTGGGATGAAGCTGACGTCCGAGCTGGTCCCTCTCATTTCTATTAGGGACAGGTCTGGCGATCTTGCTAACCACTGGAGTACCTCAACAGCAGGCAGACAGTTCGTAGACACACGTGCCATGTGTGGACGAGCTTTATCTTGTTGAAAAATGGCACCACACTACAGTCGCATGAGAGGTAGCACGTGAGGAGGCGGATTGTCTGTGACGTACTGCTGTGCGGTCAGACTTCCCTCGGTCACTACCAGCCGTGATGTGAAGTCATACCCTATGGCTGACCAAGCCATGGCGCTGGTATTAGCACCTCTGTGCCTCTCCAAAACATTGAAAAAATGGGACGTTTCCCTAGGTCGTCACTGTCTTCGCCGTCGATGATCATCTGGGGTAGTGCACAACCGTGACTGATTGCTGAACGCATTGTCACGCCATTCATCAGCAGTCCATAGTTCCCAGTCACAGCACCACCGCAAACATCGCCATTACTGTTGTGGTGTTAACAGTAGTCTACACGTGGGACAGTAATTCCTTCTCCACCTGTTGCTCTTTGAACAACGGTACGGTATGATACAAAATGATGCAGAGAGCCCGTTACTTGTTCTCAGAGGGCAGGTCCAGATGTCAAGGGGTTATGATGTGCTTGGTGCACAATACGCCATCCTCCATTCTGACGGTCATATGTGGTCGACAACGAGTATGGCTGCCCTCACACAAGGATGCAGTCCAACATCAGGCTACTGCCACACCCGAAAACCCTACCAATCTGGATGTTGTGCCATTAAACAAGCCAGCCAAATGGTGACTCACAATACGACCCCCTTCAGACTCTGTCAGGTGCTTATAACGCTGCCTCCCACGAGTATGCAGGATCTCTGTGCCTTTCACAGTGATCACTGAACACCGGACAAAGTTGACACCGGTAGATATGTTAGGGGCTTTCTGACGTGGTTTATTGGTGTGTGGACATCATCGATGATGTCATGAGATTTCCTCAAGGCCTCCCCCCTATGCCTACCGCTACCGTTACCCATACCCCCCAACCCCTACCACTATCCTCACCCCTACCCCTTCCCTTTCATCCTGTATAAAATGGTGGGAAATTCAAATTTTGATTGAAATTCAAAACTTGGCAAGAAATTTAAAAAAAATAGCGCAATTCCGCTAGTGTGTTTCCTACTGAAGTAGGGTATTTCCGCCGAGTGGTCTAAGGCGCTGCAGTCATGGACTGAGCGGCTGGTGCCGGCGGAGGTTTGAGTCCTCCCTCAGGCATGGGTGTGTGTGTTTGTCCTTAGGATAATTTAGGTTAAGTAGTGTGTAAGCTTAGGGACTGATGACCTTAGCAGTTAAGTCCCTTAAGATTTTCACACACACACACACACAGGGTTATTTCCGTAAGTATAAACTGACGGGCAATGCAAGACGGCGCATTGTCATGCTGACTGACTTGGAATACTGACCCTAGCTCTATGAAGTCACAATCCGAGACTTGGAATACTGGCACAACCTTAGTATGACGTCAGAATCCACGATAACTGACCTGGAATATAAGATGATGATCGAACATGGCGTACTGGTGCAGCTCTGTGATATAATAATTCAAAATTTGCAGTATTGTCACTGGCTCAATGTGACAATCCAGCACCACCTGTTGAGCTATTTATAACAGTGTAGAATCCTGTCACACTGGCCCAGACGTGAGATACTGGGACAGGTGCTATGATCGCAGAATCCAAGTTCTGGAATACTGGCACTATGACTTCAGAAACAAGGCACGTTTGTGCGAGTCCATTCCTGTCACCTATCTGACATGTTTTCCCACGCTACTAATCGCTCAAAAGTATGGTCCCTGCGTACTTCTTCTCTTAACTCGAAATTTGGATCTCTCCGCTTGCATCTTTATCTAAACAAGCATCAGGAGGGACAGGGCCTTCTGGATACACCATTTCCTCCCCCCCTCCCCCCCCCTTGCTGTTATTCTTATTCCTCTAAGTCCAGACTGTATGCTATGTAGTAGAAACATTTATATCTTTATTTAGACAAATACATTCCAGATAGGGCTCCTAATTCTGTGGTCACAAGGTTCATGATCACCAGGCCAGTCAATAAATCCGTCACCACGCCATCCGCAGGGCACCTGCTAAGAGCCGAGTCGCACTGAAGTCACTCCGCCATGCACCAGTGGCAGCTCCATTCAGAGAGAAATCGAATGCATTTCATCAATTCGATAATCCATCGCAAAATGGAGTATAGATGTGCCAGTTCCCAGTGTTGGTATTCTGTTGTGACCACACTGCAGTCACAGCCCACGTAGCTTTGAATTAAAATGATGGGAAACACGAAAAATGCAAGAACCACACTTGTACTTTAATCCAAATGACGGAGTCAGAATTCACGTAAGCTGAAAATAACCTATGACCTACACATACATTCTGCATGAAAGCTGAAAAATCTAGAGAAGCACATTCGTCCTTCCGGCGGTGGCCACTTGTGTGGTGTTCTGAAGCAAAAAGAAAAAAAAATAGGTTGAGGCACTAGCTTGTATAATAAACTATAAAAAAAGGTGTGGGGAATGAGTGATGGCTATTTACTGACAGAAGCTTAACCAAGAATCACAGAGCCATTTTCTTTCTTTACTGCTATTCAGGAGTAGGAAAAGGGAGAGAAGGAAACATAGTAGGTGAATATGGATTGGGGCTAAGAAATGAAAGAGGAAACCGTCTGGTAGAACTTTGCGCAGAGCATAACTTAATCACAGCTAACACTTGGTTTAAGAATCATGAAAGAATGTTGTATACATGGAAGAACCCTGGAGATATCAGAGGTATCAGATAGATTATATAATGGTAAGACAGAGATTTAGGAAGCAGGTTTTAAATTGTAAGACATTTCCAGGGGCAGATGGGGACTCTGACCACAATCTATTGGTTATGAACTGTAGATTAAAACTGAAGAAACTGCAAAAAGGTGGGAATTTAAGGAGATGGGACCTGGATAAACTGAAAGAACCAGAGGTTGTACAGAGTTTCAGGGAGAGCATAAGGGAACAATTAACACGAATGGGGGAAAGAAATACAGTAAAAGAAGAATGGGTAGCTTTGAGGGATGAAATAGTGAAGGAAGCAGAGGATCAAATAGGTAAAAAGACGAGGGCTAGTAAAAACCCTTGGGTAACAGAAGAAATATTGAATTTAATTGATGAATGGAGAAAATATAAAAATGCAGTAAATGAAGCAGGCAAAAAGGAATACAAATGTCTCAAAAATGAGATCGACTGGAAGTGCAAAATGGCTAACCAGGGATGGCTAGAGGACAAATGTAAGGATGTAGAGGCTTATCTCACTAGGGGTAAGAAATTAAAGAGACCTTTGGAGAAAGGAGAACCACTTGCATGAATATCAAGAGCTTTGATGCAAACCCAGTTCTAAGCAAAGAAGGGAAAGCGGAAAGCTGGAAGGAGTATACAGAGGGTCTATACAAGGGCGATGAACTTGAGGACAATATTATGGAAATGGAAGAGGATGTAGATGAAGATGAAATGGGAGATATGATATTGCGTGAAGAGTTTGACAGAGCACTGGAAGACCTGAGTTGAAACAAGGCTCCCGGAGTAGATAACATTCCATTGGAACTACTGACGGCCTTGGGAGAGCCAGTCCTGACAAAACTCTACCATCTGGTGAGCAAGATGTATGAAACAGGCGAGATACCCTCAGACTTCAAGAAGAATATAATAATTCCAATCCCAAAGAAAGCAGGTGTTGACAGATGTGAAAATTACCGAACTATCAGTTTAATAAGTCACAGCTGCAAAATACTAACACGAATTCTTTACAGACGAATGGAAAAACTAGTAGAAGCCAACCTCGGGGAAGATCAGTTTGGATTCCGTAGAAACACTGGAACACGTGAGGCAATACTGACCTTACGACTTATCTTAGAAGAAAGATTAAGGAAAGGCAAACCTACATTTCTAGCATTTGTAGACTTAGAGAAAGCTTTTGACAATGTTGACTGGAATACTCTCTTTCAAATTCTAAAGGTGTCAGGGGTAAAATACAGGGAGCGAAAGGCTATTTACAATTTGTACAGAAACCAGATTGCAGTTATAAGAGTCGAGGGGTACGAAAGGGAAGCAGTGGTTGGGAAGGGAGTGAGACAGTGTTGTAGCCTCTCCCCAATGTTATTCAATCTGTATATTGAGCAAGCAATAAAGGAAAGAAAAGAAAAGTTCGGAGTAGGTATTAAAATCCATGGAGAAGAAATAAAAACTTTGAGGTTCGTCGATGGCATTGTAATTCTGTCAGAGACAGCAAAGGACTTAGAAGAGCAGTTGTACGGAATGGATAGTGTCTTGAAAGGAGGATATAAGATGAACATCAACAAAAGCAAAACGAGAATAATAGAATGTAGTCGAATTAAGTTGGGTGATGGTGAGGGAATTAGATTAGGAAATGAGACGCTTAAAGTAGTAAATGAGTTTTGCTATTTGGGGAACAAAATAACTGATAATGGATGAAGTAAAGAGGATATAAAATGTAGACTGGCAATGACAAGGAAAGCGTTTCTGTAGAAGGGAAATTTGTTAACATCAAGTATAGGTTTAAGTGTAGGGAAATCGTTTCTGAAAGTACTTCTATGGAGTGTAGCCATGTATGGAAATGAAACATGGACGATGAATAGTTTAGACAAGCAGAAAATAGAAGCTTCCGAAATGTGGTGCTACAGAAGAATGCTGAAGATTAGATGCGTAGATCACATAACTAATGAGAAGCTACTGAATAGAATTGGGGAGAAGAGAAATTTGTGGCACCACTTGACTAGAAGAAGGGACTGGTTGGTAGGACATGTTCTGAGACAACGACGGATCACAAATTTAGTATTGGTGGGCAGCGTGGAGGGTAAAAATCGTAGAGTGAGACCAAGAGATGAATACACTAAGCAGATTCAGAAGGATGTAGGCTGCAGTAGGTACAAGAAGCTTGCACAGGATAGAGTAGCATGGAGAGCTTCATCAAACCAGTCTCAGGACTGAAGACCACAACAACAACATCAACAACAACAACAACTGTTATTTCATCCCCCTGTGCCCCATATTGGGAGGTGGTGTGAGCTGTTAGCGCTGCAGGCAACCTGCTCTTTAGCCAATGAACAATAAAAAAAAAAAGTAGATGAAAAAACAAGAAACAGATGGCAGAGATATATACACCAGATTCAAAACTTTTTAAAGGTGAAAAATAGAATGGAAACTTTGAGATATACAGTGGATGACTTTCTGCACTGGTGGTTAAGAAACATTAATAATAAAACGTAAAATGAAAAACCCTGAGCACACATTTAAAACATGTTACCGACACACTGATATGTGAAAGAAGCACTTTCCTGTCACTAGAAACTGGAAGATACTGCCATCGGATAGGGAGTCAGTTGTTGAGGGGGAAAAGGTGGCCAGTGTAGAGGATAGGAGTGTGGTGGTACAAGGATGCAGTGATGCATTACAGTGATCGGATAGGAGTGACTGTAGGGACAGAAGAGGGGGTGAGGTAGAGGAGGGAATTGGTGACACTAATCATTATTGGGAAAAAGAGCATTGGGAAAGTAAGGCAGAAGGGGGAAAAGGGGGTAAGAAAATGTGGGAAGAGGAGGATGAGGAAGTGCTGATAAGGTGAACTGGGTGGGGTGGACCTAGAGCTGGTAGGATGGGTAAACGTCAGTGTGGAGTTCATGATCTCGGAGGGGGAGATGGCTGAAGTTTCGTTGGGAGAGCGTTCGGAGGGTGTGTTAATGGAGGTTCGGTTGATGTTTTGGTAAAGGTGTGGCTGCATATCAGGATTGGAAAGTAGAGGGGAAACAACAGTATTATTGGAGTTGAGTTTGTGGATGCTATAGATTGTTCAGAATTGTTCAGTGTGAATGAGGAGAGGCAGGAATGTGATGAGTTGGTAAAGGATCCCTGTGGCAAAAGGTAAATGGATGCAGAAAGCGAGGGGGAATGCATAGGGTTGAAAGATCTGAAGGGGCTTATAGAATTTGGGAGGGATGGATATCCATGCAACAGTCTTAGTAGTTTTAGTCTATTGTGGGCTTTCTGTTGGATGGTTAACAGGTGGGCTTCCACATTAGTTGCCATTAGTTGCCAGTCAACAATTAATCCAAGGTATTTTAGTGTGTAGTTAGATGGATGGGACAGTCATAAATGGTCAGTTAGAAGTCATGGAGACAGAAGGTGCAGGTAGTGCATTCTATAAGTGTTACCTGGTTTTTGGAGGGACTAATCTTAAGGAGCCATTGGTTACACCAGGAGGTAAATTAATTTAGCTAGATTTGGAGGAATCATTGGGATTTCTGGAGTGTAGGACAGAGGCCAGGGAAAGTCGTGTCATCAGCATACTGAAGGAGGCGGGTGGGAGAGATGGTTTGAGCATATCAGCAGTGCATAAGGGGTAAAGGAGAGGGGAGGAACGGAACCTGGGGGTACTCCTGCAGTGGGATGGATAGTACAGGATCTGGTGTTGTTAACAATGAAATAAGATGGGCGACTGGTGAGGAAGGATGCAATAAAGTGGATATAGTTGATTGGAAATAAGTAAGTCTGGCGTTTGAAAAGGAGACTGGAATGCCATACACAGTCATTCGCTTTCTCTAGGTTAAGGTAGGCAAAGATAGCGGATTTACGGTTGCTGAGCTTCTGGGATAGGAGATGGGTGAGGCACAGGAGTTGATCATCAACAGACAAGGAGGGACAGAAACCATATTGGGTAATAGGGAGCATATGGTGTTGGTGCAGTTTTGGTGGGTGCTTTCAGAGAGTATGGATTCAAAGACGTTTCTATACAGTGAGGTGAGGCAGACATCACTGTGCTGGCCGCGGTGGTCTAGCGGTTCTAGGCGCGCAGTCCAGAACCGCGTGGCTGCTACGGTCGCAGGTTCGAATCCTACCTCGGGCATGGATGTGTGTGATGTCCTTAGGTTAGTTAGGTTTAAGTAGTTCTAAGTTCTAGGGGACTGATGACCACAGATGTTAAGTCCCATAGTGCTCAGAGCCATTTGAACCAGGCATGGCTGTACTGGGAGGTATCACTGGGAAGTGTGTTCAGTTTGAGGAAAAGTGGGATTTTGTAGGTTTTCTGCAAATTGGGATAGTAGCCTGTGGAGAGTATCGTAGTATGCAAGGTTGCAATGGTGATGAGAAATGAGAGAGGGCGTACTTTGAGTGTGTCTGTTATGTTTCCTGTGAAATACTTGCCTTATGGACACAGCAGCAAATGGGCTGAAAAGTCTCTCTCTGACATTGCAGTTTTATGAACTACCAAGCCTCTCTCCCCAATATCTGAACATTTAACTCTCATGGGATATAGATGTCATGGAATAAAACATAACACAAATTGTGAAAATATTATTTATTGTGTACAACTTTTATGCACTATTAATATATGTTTTGTAGTTTGACATCTATGGAAAATAAATAACTATTAAAATACACATTTTCATTCTCTTTTTTCTATATCAATCCTATTCACCATCACCCTGCAATACTTTCCAAATAACTGTTTTATATGCTTCAAAATGAGCATGTATTTCACACAAACCAAATAGATCACTAATGCACTTAGGAATGCCAGCTGTAAACTCCACCTAATGGAATTTCTGTTTATAGGACCTAGGTATAGCACACATAAACACACCTATCACACATTTAACTCCTCATTCTCACTGTGCAATTCATGTTCCAATAAATACTGGACAATATCATCAAATAGAAGTTTAACATGTTTTCGTAATGAACTGAGTATCTCCCTGGTGATCTGTATTGCATCGTACAGGACACACAGATTCATGACACTTGGACAGTTTGGATGTATACATGTTGACAATGACTGAGCTGTTGTCCCTGAAGATATTTATATGTTGGGTGAGTGGTTTGTAGTCAGCTGTCATTCAATCCTCAACGTATTTCAGCTTGCTATTCAATATCACTGAACTGCAACCCTGTACCTCAAAGAGCAGTATCTACTTTCATTATAACTTAGAAGTCTGTGTTGGGTGCTAAACCAATATTAACACACTTCGATCCGTTAGCAGTCAGTTGATAAGTACTATTAAACAACAGCAGTTTGTAATAACTTAGATGAGGTATCATGTGCTGCATCAGAGGGCTTGGCTGGATGCTGACTTAGTGGTGCTGGTGATGAATTTTGGGGGAAACTCGAAGTCTCAAAACAGTTCCGCATACTGACTTAAGTTCTACTCCAGAGTGTCTGGACCAACATCTGCATGCTGATTTGATTTCGCCTGTTGGTGCTGCTGCTCTGATGAATCAGGCACTGGATCACTCACACATTGGAGCTGTTGAGCTGAGGGAGGAGTAGACAGAAACAAAGAAAAACACAAACATACATACATACTTATGCACACATACACACATGATGAGTAATAAACACTGAGAGAGAGAGAGAGAGAAATGGTTTAACACTTACAAGCAAGTATGTAGGTCAGTTTTTTCTGCCTGGATGTGGTAGATCTCGTGTGATACTTCATGATAAATGTGGTGGTGATGATGATCAATCTCTCACTACAGAGTGCAGGGCACTGTTTGTGAATCTCCTTGACGGTTAGTAAACCTGAAGGCTTGGTGGGGGTATACAACCACAGTGCCCTGGGAATTAGGACAACTATCTGGGCCTGTACCCATATCCCTAGGGCAGCCATATTGGATTCTGATGTCATTGAGCACCTCATGGATTCCAAACTTAGAACCATCAAGGTTAGTACCTGTAGGGTGGCATCGCAGAAATACTGTTACCCTGCACAGAGGTTTACTGCCCTGGAAAGTCACATGTTAATAATATTCCAGAAATTCATAGCAGAGTCTTCTTCTGAAGTTTTTTTGAAAAATTAGAAATGTTTCATATGAAGTTTGGACTTTGAGGAATTTATATGAAGCAGGAAATTGATCAGTGGAGACTGTATAACACTTTGCCCCATACATGTTCCACTAAAAACATTCTATCAAATATCTCCAAATTATGCCAAAAGGACCAACAAAATACAGTCCAACTGTAGTAAAATCCTTCCAAAACTGCACCTTCCACCTCATCATCATCAACAACAACAACGACAGCACTCTTGGTGCCACACAAGTGTTCCATACTTTACAGTTCCAATTGGCTGTCTGTGAGTTTCATCAGTGCAATGGCACTCTTATATCAGGGGGATCAAGTTGACCAATATATCCCTGGTGGGTAGTAAGCCTGGACGCTACAGGTGAGTAGTGAACAGAAATCTGCTGGAAATGTTTGATGTCCTGTGTCCTTGTAATTTATGTTAGGAATCACTAAAAAATGTAGTGTCAAACCAGACATTAGACTACAATGTGTTTGGTTTTTAACGTTTTTTCCACACCAATATCAAATTTACATCACACCAAGGCGTTACAAAGAAAACTGGTGTTAATTAAAAATTATACTACCACCCACCAGAGTGTGTGAGTTGCTGTGGTAAAGTTGGTTGAGAGTCCTACAGTTGCTTTGGAACCTATTGCAGTCTGAATTTACTAGGGGGCCTACTGTTTGAATGTATTGTCTAACACTAGTGCTACTACTACTACTACTACTACTACTACTACTACTACTACTGCTGCTGCTATTACTACTACTATTACTACTACTAAAACCGTTAGTATGGTACTATATCAATTGAGCCAAAGTGACCCAAACATCTATATGAATTATTATAGAACATTTTCCTGTAAAAGCACCCTTACAACTAATCAGAAATGAGGTTGTGTTGTGCGTTTTCTGGTATGTATTTTGTGTGGTGTAAAATACTTCGATGCTGCCTTACTCCAATATAATCTTGATGAATAGTAAATACGCTTACAGCACAATGTAGAGAAGATCTTATATCACTACTGGGTGGTCCCTTTTCCTACTCCACTTGCATATGAAGCAATGAGAGAACGAATATGTGCCTTTGACAAATATGAAACCTGTGCAGCACGTACCCTGCAATGTGGATCACTGCGGACAGACTATGGATATATCTTACTTGCTCTTCGATTATGTTGTCAAGTATTTCTTGAAACACAAAGTTAGCGTCCCTGGCTTCTGGTTTGTGTTAAATAAAGGATGACAATTGTTGAACTATATGAAATAAAATCGTCATAACTTCTGAATGGTTTGCGTTAAGACCTTCAAACTGCACAGTTGGCAGCGGGATATGATGGAAATTAGTGTGTGAATATGGTTTGGTTTAGCGAAGAAGCCGACTTTCGTTTGGATGGGTTCGTCAATAAACAAAATTGGCTCGTTTGGGGGACTGAGAAACCGCATTTCGCGATCGAGAAGTCTCTTCACCCTCAATGAGTGGCTGTGTGGTGTGCAATGCCCAGTCACGGAATAATCCATGCTCTATTCCTTGACAGCACGGTGAGTTCAAAACTGTATGTGAAGGTTTTGGAAGATGATTTCATCCCCATTACCAAAAATGACCCTGATTTCGACAAGATGTGGTTCATCCAAGACGGATCTCTATCCTATCGAAGCAGGAGTGATTGATGTCCTAGAGGAGCACTTTGGGGACCGCATTCTGACTCTGGGGTACCCAGTTGGCCGCCATATTCTCCAGATCTGAACACTTGCGACTCCTTGTTGTGGGGCTATATTAAACACAAGGTGTACAGCAATAACCCCAAAACCATTACTGAGCTGTAAACAGCCATTCAGGAGGTCATCGACATCATCGATGTTCGGGTCATTTCGCTATTCGTCTGCGCCACATCATAGCCAATGATCGCAGGCATATCGAACATGCCGTAACCTAAATCCGAATATATGTAGTGACATTTACATGTTGTAACTTATTTACGTTTTTCGTCATATAGTTCAATAATTGTCACCCTGTACAAAGTTTAGCGACTGGTTACTGTTTTATTTGTTGAAATGTTGTTGATAAGAAGGCAACGGACCACCATAAGGAGAATGAACGTCCATCTCTTAATGCATTGTTTGTTTAGATAATTAAAATTCCTATTCTATTCTGTCCTACAACACACACACACACACACACACACACACATACACACACATCGGTAATGACATATTCTGTAAAGGAAGACGCTAGTACGATCGATCCGAGAGTGTGTGACAAACGAATATAGAACGAAATCGTAGCACTTCTGCTACGATTAAAACATGCATGTATAGTCCAGAGGAAAGTGTAGCGGTATGACGCAAAATTCACTTCTTTGGGAACAATTTTCTTCGATTTAAGCACAAGTTGAGTGATTTGGCTTGGCTGTGTACTGGATGAGCGAAAGAGGTTTTGTTGCGAGCTGTGCACTGTGTTATTGCGTCTTGTGTCGATATTACTGGTCAGTTTGTAATCGCGGCAGATGTGAGGTAGCATTACTTCTGTGCAGCTGTCGATTCCGCACATTTAATATCTAATTGTTCTAACGAAAAGAACGCCTTCACACCTCCATATTGTTTCGATGTCTTCCTTACTGTTGCGAGCAGGGGCGTTGTTGTGTATTATAAGGGCAGTAGCACAGAAGACGTTAGTATGATCGGTTATAGGTTCTGATTTTTGAATTTCATCTGCGTGAATCACACATCATACATAGCGTGCCGTCTTTTTTTTTTTTTTTAACACAGTTTGAAGCATATATGTATGTACGTGATGCTCTCAGTCCCAAATTTCGCTGCCATTTTAACTTAGGCCCCATTGTGTTGTGGCTGTAGCGCCATCATAAGCATTATACAAGTGGTATAGGAGTGATGTGAATATAACATAATTTCGGAACCGTAGCGGACGTGAATTTCGTAAACAGTTGACCTTATTCACCTCCAGAAACTTATGAATGGATTAAGTCAGACAGAGTCGATGTTATATCTGACGCGAAAAGTCATCCTCTTACAGTCTGGAACCATTGTTACAATGAAATGAAAAACCTTAGCTGTTTACAGGCGTTGACGTACGTCAACGGGGACAGATGAAAATGTGTGCCCCGACCGGGACTCGAACCCAGGATCTCCTGTTTACATGGCAGACACCCTATCCATCTAAGCCACCGAGGACACAGAGGATAGCGCGACTACAGGGATTTATCTCTGGCACGCCTCCCGTGAAACCCACATTATTGTCCCGCACTACATTCATAGTTGAGAATGTGGGTTTCGCGGGAGGCGTGCCAGAGATAAATCCCTGCAGTCGCGCTATCCTCTGTGTCCTCGGTGGCTTAGATGGATAGAGCGTCTGCCATGTAAGCAGGAGATCCTGGGTTCGAGTCCCGGTCGGGGCACACATTTTCATCTGTCCCCGTTGACGTATGTCAACGCCTGCAAGCAGCGAAGGTTGTTCATTTCATTGTAATTTCATTCTAACGAGCTGCATGGTCACCGATGATATCTGTTCTTTCGGACATGTCCGAAAAAACAGATACCATCTTAGTATATATATGCAACCATTGTGTTTGGAGCTCAGTAATCACATTGTTATCCTCATGCAGAACAAATGGTTTCCAGCCTTGACACTGTCTCTCACACTCGCATTTCAATGCCAGATTCAATGTTGTCCGTACAGTATTCGTTGTAGCAAACATAAGACCACACATTGTACTTGAAAAATTAATTGTTTTGTAGAGTATTTGCTGATTTAAACGTTTTGATTACAGTTCCGGTGCGTTATAAGATGAGAAAAATATGGAACGTTTATGTGGAAATTATGATTGAATCAAAGAGTTCCTAACAAATAACATGTTCTTAACGGCGGGAAGGCTCACTCTGTTCGTTTACGACCCCGTATAGCGTAACGTTTCATCTACAACGGTATCATATTTCCGTCACACCAAGGGCTACCTACTGTCAAAATCAGTGTTTCCGACGAACATCTGAAATTATCGCGTTATTCCCAGCTACAGACTTTCGTGCTGCTTCTGCTAATCTGTGAGGTGCTGTTCAGTATTGTAACTGCTGCCCTCTGTGGCTGGTGTGTAGTGTAAGTAGCGAGCTGTCCATCTCCCAGGCAGGGCCGGGCTCAGCGGCGAGTTGCGTAATTCATAGTGTATTTGCGAAGATGCTCCACTTTCTCCTCTGATTTCCCACTAGGCCTCTGGCTCTCGAGGTATAACGTTCATACTCCCTGTGGTGTCACCGCCAGACACCACACTTGCTAGGTGGTAGCCTTTAAATCGGCCGCGGTCCGTTAGTATACGCCGGACCCGCGTGTCGCCACTGTCAGTGATTGCAGACCGAGCGCCGCCACACGGCAGGTCTAGAGAGACTTCCTAGCACTCGCCCCAGTTGTACAGCCGACTTTGCTAGCGATGCTACACTGACAAATACGCTCTCATTTGCCGAGACGATAGTTAGCATAGCCTTCAGCTACGTCATTTGCTACGACCTAGCAAGGCGCCATTATCAATAGATATATAACTTGTGATGCCTGTACCGTCAGACCGATGTACACCACTTACGGATTAAAGTTAAGTATTCTACCAGTTACCTCTTGTTTTGCTAGTCATATTTCTCTGACCTGTTCCAGACCTCACGCCAGACTGCGTGAGCTTAAAAGCGTGCATTTCGGCCTCCTCTAGCAACACGGTGTTGGCTCTTCTGCCAACACTTCACTCCCTTCACAAGATGCAGGTAATCCGTGCTGCATCGCTGGCAATGCTACAGTCATCCGCCGTGAGTTAGTGCTGCACTGCACGGAGTGGTCGCGCGGTTTGGGGCGCCATGTCGCGGATTGTGCGGCCCCTCCCGCCGGAGATTTGAGTCCTCCCTCGGGCATGGGTGTGTGTGTTGTTCTTAGCATAAGTTAGCTTAAGTAGTCTGTAACTCTAGGGACCGATAATCTCAGCAGTTTCATCCCTCAGGAATCCACACACATTTGAACATTAGTGCTGGACTCTGTGTGAAGGTTTGTCTTTAAATGTCGTTTACAAGTATGGTATTGACTGCTGCTCTAATAGAAAATATCTTACCTCCGCCTCATACGTATCTGCCACGTTTTTGATGGATATGATTAGACTTTTAAACAAGTACAAGCAAGTTTCATTCTCAAATTTTGCTGTTGCATGCCAAGTACACTTCAGTTCACATGTCTGATGCCTCTGTTAAGGTTGGTTATGTTACTGTCGGTAAATAGCCCCATCCATCACCTGCACAATATCCTGCGTCCCTGCTTCTATAGGAAACACACTAGGTCAGTTAGGCAATTTTTTTTAATTTCCTGCCACAATTTGAATTTCCCCCCATCCCCGCATTTTATGCATAACACCACAGACTTTTGTCACAGGGAGGAATGGGTGGTAGGTGGGGGAGGGGGGATTGTGGGGGAGGAGTGGTGGTGGGAGTGTGTGTGTGGGGGGGGGGGAATCCAATGACTGATCGATTATGTAATTGATAACGTCAGCATGTCAGAACGTCCCTTGAACGTCCCTTACCTATATACTCAAGCCTCTTACAGACTCCTGTAACAACTATAAAGCGAACAACAATGATCTTCTCTGGTGAGCATTCTCCGAGCCACAGAGAACTGCAACTATAATCACTTACATACTCGCCAATGACGTGTATGTGTACAAAGTTACATTGACATTTGATCACGTCTTCCGGATGCTTCACTTTTTTTCAGGTATTGTATATTGTTTTGGTACTTCTGTAACACGCCCTTACAACAGGACACAAATCTGAAACGATTTTATTCTTTTTGTGTGAAGCTGTACGACATAATACTGTTTCAGTCAGTAGTACCTACTCATCGACTTCTGATAGGACAGTATCTTCTCGTAGGTAATGAAATTGCATTAGTCTGCTTCTCTTGAATAGAATGGAGCTCATCGGAAACTCAGTTTAATTTCACTGGATTGTTGACTTACTTTATTCAGTACAGCTAACTACGTCAAACATTCTTCGTCAATCTTAACGAATGGAAAGGATTGTCAACGAATTCGTTCTTCAGTTCAACAAAGTCTAAAGTGGATTTGGAATATCTGTTAGAGTTACAAACCCAGGAATAGGAATGTACTCTCCATAGATTTTTTTGGCTTCGTCGGTAAATTGCAAATGGTCTTCTGTCCACAGGAGAGAAGACTATGCACGACAGTAATGTGACAGGGAGACTGTCCATTTTGAGTGCCCTAGACAGAATAGTAATCACTGTTCTGAAACATTTTCGTTAATGTGATTACGATGACATTGTAACTGTACTGACTAAAGAGTTTGAGAAATGTAAAGCTTATTTGTTTTATGAGGATCCCTTCGCATTCTCGTCTAATTCTGCCAGTCCTTGTCTTATCTTTGCATGTGACGTTTAGCAAGAATAAACTGTTCTGCAACTAAGGAGTTGCCAGCACGCAAGTAAAAACGATAAATATAGCAGAAATGAAAGGACAGTAACTAACAGCAAAGAGGCTGGAGGTGTAACTTTCGAGTTTGAACTCGACCCCACTTATTTGCCATGTCTTTCTCCCTCCTATCTCTATCAATCTTTTCCTCCCCCTCACACTGTCCATTTGCCCCCTCTCCTCTTTCCTGTCATCTCCATCCATCACCTCCTCCCTCTCTCTGGCCTTTCCTCCTCCATCCTCTTTCTTCCCATTTCCTCCACCCCACTCTCTCGATCCATCTCCTCTCCTCCCTCTCTCTTCCCTCCTCCTCCTCCCTCTCTCTCTGTCCACATGTTCTGCCCTCTCTCATTGTCCATCTCCTCATCCGCATCTCTCTATCCATTTCCCTCAATCCAGCACCTCCTTCTCCCTGTCTCTGTCCCATCTCTTCCTTCACCCTCTGGCAGTGTCTTTCTGCCACCTCTCTCTGTCAATCTCCTCCTCCTCTATTTGTCCATGTCTTTCTCCCTCCTCTTTCGTCCAACTCATGCTCCCCCTTCACTTCCTAGTCCCCTGTCACTGTACAGCTTCCCACTCCATCCATCTCCTCTCCCTCCACTCTCTGTCCATCACTTCCTCCTCCCTCTCTCTCTCTCTCGATCCACCTCTTCTGCCCTCTGTCCATCTCATCCTGCTCTCTCTGCCTGTCTCCTCATCTCCCTCTCTCAGTCCATCACCTCCTCCTCCTTCCTCACTGCCTTCTATGTGACACTGTTTTCACGTCCTCCCCCAAGAAAATGGGAGTTGATTCATAACACCACAGTACTTTATAAACAATAAATTCTATGTGTCCTATGTTCAGCTGAATCAATTCATTGATCAAGTAGTTTAAGAGAAGAAATGGAATGTGCACACAAATATGCATGTGTCTTAGTATTTTTATAATGTACTAGGTTCATAGCCCAGATACGACCCCATATGAATACGTCACATATATTGCAATCTCTTGTTTCCCCCTCGCTCTTTGTTTTTCTTCCTCCTCTCACTTGATGACCCTATCCTCCTCTCCCCCCTCACCTTCACCTCCTCTCCCCTGGCTCTGCAACCTCTTCCTACACCCATCTCCGCTTCTCTGTCCCCTCTCCCCCACTCCCTGTATATCTCCTCCTACCTCTATCCATCCCCTCCTTCCCTCTGTCTGCCATATCCCCCTCCTCTGTCTGCCCATTTCATCCTCCTCCTCCTCTGTCCATCTTCTCCTTCTCTGGCTCCCTGGCCATCTCCTTCTTCCCTTTCTCTCAGTCCACCTGCTCCTTCCCCTTTCTCTGTGTGCATCTCCTGCATCATTCGATTTTCAGAACAGCCCCCACATCAATGGAAGATGTTTCTTACCTCGACAGTACTTTTTTCCAGACACTAAGTGGTATGTGTATCAATTTTGGGTCAAACTAATCTAGTGATTTATGAGGAAGTGTGAAGCATGCACACATACGTGCATTATGCAATGTAGTAGCTATTTACTGCAGCTTTGCCCACATATGCGTATGTAATGTATGCTGCACACATCTCTTCTTCTTCCTTCTCTCTGTCCATCTCCACCTCCTCCTCTCTCTGTCTTCCCAACCCCTCTCCCTGCCCCCTCTTCATCTCCTCCTCGCCCCTCTCTCTGACCATTTGCTCCTCCCCCACTCTCTGCCCATCTCATCCTGTGCCCTCTTTCTGTCCATTCCACCTCCCCTCTCTCTATCTCCTCCTTTTCCTTCTTTCTATCTCTCTCCCCCATTCTCACTGTGCATCTCATCCAAACTTCTGTACCAATCCTTTTCACCCTCAACCATGTGGGAGCTAGGCAGTTCTTGCCTCACAGTGCTTCTTTCCAGACAATACGTGTCATGTGTGCCAAGTTTGATGGAAATCGATTATGAGCTTAACCATCTCGACCCAAAAAATAAAATTAATAAATAAAAAAATAAAATGTAAGTGTCGGTCCCAAGAAAAATTCAGTACAACGAAAAACCAGCCAAATTTGCAAAGTTTTCGTTGTACTGATTAACAGAAGTTGCTGACCTATAATTATTCCAGCATGCAGAAAGTTCGTTTCCAAAAAAAAAAAAATTGTACTAAACCACCAGAAAATAGAGAGCGAATAATTCAGCTTCTTGGGAAATACAGCTTCTTCACAAACGAGGAAGACTTATTGAAAAAATTGATATTTATTGAAACATATAAAGAACATTGAACAAAAAGGTGAGCAAAGAAGGCCCAGTAAGTTCTACATAACAATGGTAATGCCATTTACACTTAATACCAATGAGACTTGCAACAATAACAGCTGGAAATGAACGAAGAAGACAAGTTTCACAAATGAGGGTTTTAAAAAAAATGGTTATAGACTATCTAGTACGGTAAGGAATACAACAATCAGACAAGAAATAGGTCCTAAGACCATAAATGAGTAGTTCAAGGAGAACATATCTAAACAGAGAAATCATGTCACAAGGATGAATAAAATTAGAATGCCTAAATTAATAATGAATGATCGAGGAATTCGGAAGAGATGATTATGTAGATCAAGAAAGAGGTGGAGACATCAAACAGAATATAACTACAAACAATAGAGCACTGAACAAGAAGATGTAACTAGCAAATGCCTAACGCTTTAAGAAATAAAAAGATATTTGTGAGTGAGTAATGGACGAACCTAAACAAAGAGTTTGGAAGAAAGCCAAAGGAAAGTATTTGTTGCATTCCATGGCGTGATTTTAAAGGTTAAGTGGCGCTTATCTAGCAGCAGTATCGGTCATGGTACGGATTTTACGGACGAGGATTTAACCCTCGCAATACCAAGCCATTTTCAGTAACATGTATTATCAAGCTAGGGGGTCTTTGCGCCCACCATAAAAAATTTAAAAAATAAGTAAAATTCATTAACTGTTTTTGAATTACATTAGTTACATACTTTTGAAAGATCTGTTGATGCATAATCAGGATCCAGAACCTGAATGCTTCTTTTAAAACTGTTTTCAAAAACGCATTTTATATCTTTGACTTACTTTGTCATTTAATTTTACTAAGTCCAATTATATTGAGAAAAGTCAGTAGCAAAAGTCGCTATAGTGCTATTGAAACACGCTATATTATTATATCATCATCATCATCATCATCATCATCACTTAAGACTGATTACGCCTTTCAGCGTTCAGTCTGGAGCATAGTCCCCCTTATAAAATACCTATATTATAATTTAAAAATATTTCAGAAACTTGAGATAATATACTAACAGCTTACGTACATAACATTGCTTTGTGAGAAGAATTATTCTCCACTTACTACAGAATATCCTTCACACTTCGAATATACAATAGCTTTTTTGCTGTGTTTACCACATGTGGATCTCTTACAATTGTTGCAGATTATTGTTGTTTTGTTCACTTTGTTGTACTTTTCTGTTTTTGAACGCCTTTCACTAACACGCAAATGTCCACATCCTTGCACGCAACACATTCCTCTTCAGGTTCACTCACTACATCATCAATTTCATCAAACTGAATTTGAGAATCTGTAGATTCTTCCAAAATCTGTGATATCTCTCTGTCAGTTAGTGACTGTCGATACATTTTCAATCACAGTTTTATCTAACAATGAATTAAGTGCCACTGAATAGGAAACAATAAAGAACCAAAGGAAAAGGAATCACTGTTGAGACCACTATTGCTGTCTATCCAGAGAAATACACTGTCCATGTGTTCCAAGGTCATGTGATGCTATTATTTGTGGAGTAAGATGACCATTGTGAGAAGTCGCATCTACTACCAAAGGGGGGGGGGAGGGGGGGAGACTTTATGACCACCTCTCTTAAACTGAAATTTTCTGATTAAGCTTAAACGAAAAAGGTAAAACAATCATACAATCTGGACGAAGACTTCATTAAAGACAGTAAAATTTTAAAAAATAAAGTACCTGGGTAGATTTCAATATTTTCAAAAGGTGAGCATAGAGTACCTCTCCGCCCTCTCCTTGGCATTGGCGCCTTCAAATTAGACAATGTGAAATCCTCACAGAGGATGCCTTATGCATGTTTCCACTGTCGTATTTTGGAATCTAACACCACTCTAGTAAATTTCTGTATTAATATTCAAAGAGGAAAAGAAATTCCGAAAAATCTCCAAAAGTTCTTGACAGACTCTGCTCAAATTTTTACATGATACTCTCAATAAACATTACCCAGACATAGTGTGTATTATTAACCTATATAATATAAATTAAGGGGAAACGTTAACAAAAATTTTGAAAAATTCTTGATCGATCTACTTTAAATTTTTCAGACGGATATACACAGTACATTTTTTTAAACAACATGGTATAGGTTATCGGTTAAAAGTGGATGCAAGAAAGAAAATACCGTTGTGTGCCGCCCTGTGAAAATGTGTTGTTTTGTTTTCTTCCTCACAGTCGGTTTTAACTACGACAGCACAGCATTTAAACAATTACACAAACTGAAACTTCCTGGCAGATTAACACGGTGTGCCGGACCGAGATTCGAACTCGGGACCTTTGCCTTTCGCGGGCAAGTGCTCTACCAACTGAGCTACCCAAGCACGACTCAGGCCCCGTCCTCACAGCTTTAATTCCGCCAGGTCCCGAGTTCGAGTCTCGGTCCGGCACACCGCTTTAATCTGCCTGGAAGTTTCATATCAGCGCACACCCCGCTGTAGAGTGAAAATATCATTCTAGAAACGTCCCACAGGCTGTGGCTAAGCCATGTCTCCGCAATATCCTTTCTTCCAGGAGTGCTAGTTCTGCAAGGTTCGCAGGAGAGCTTCTGTGAAGTTTGGAAGGTAGGAGACGAGGTACTGGCGGAATTAAAGCTGTGAGGACGGGGCGTGAGTCGTGCTTGGGTAGCTCAGTTGGTAGAGCACTTGCACGCGAAAGGCAAAGGTCCCGAGTTCGAGTCTCGGTCCGGCACACCGTTTTATCTGCCAGGAAGTTTCATATCAGCGCACACTCCGCTGTAGAGTGAAAATTTCACTCTAATTAGACAAACTTTTCGGATGTCATTTATTGATGCCCTTTCATGAATTGGTAGCTCAGACACCACTTCATACTCTTGCTACACAGTATTCAAAAAAAGAAAGATGTTATATATCCTGAAGTTTTGTAACTGAATTGTGTACTTTTTAAAAAACATAAAAACAATAAAAACCAAGAACGAAAGAAAGGAGTCTGTCTTAGTCATATTCTTTATGATGTATTTCATATATAAAAATATATCTCAGTCTGGAGACGAGTGTGGAGAAGAACTACAAGGCCTGCTGAAAAGTAATGCCTCTGAATTTCTTATGTGAAAACTTTTAAAGCTTTTTAAATAAAATTAATTTTAATAACATTATACAGCCTTATCTTTCATGGCTACATACTTATTTCTCAACATAGTCACAGAGGCGACAAACACATTTCTTCCAACGAGAGACTAGTTTCTCGATACCGTCACTGTAGAAAGTTTGACTTTGTTGACGGAGCCGTATAGCGTCTCCATTTAAAAAAAAAAAAGTAAATGTGAAAGTAACTGGTGCAGGGATTAACTCAAATAAAAACAATATCCGATTTTGTGGTTTGTGAATATATGAAATGAGTAAAAACGTTCTTTAACGAATATATAAATGTGTCCTGATACGCAGACACGGTTTAGATAGACAACTGTGTAATCTCCGAAAAAGGCAATGTGTAATTTCGCTTGTCTTCATTAGGAGAGCAATACAAAACACTTCTTTTCTGGACTGAAAACAATACAGTTGTATTTACGCTGATCGGATATAAAGGTCTGTAATAATTGCATTAATATGAACACATATGTTAAATGAGTTGTTTGTACACTCCTGGATTGAAATAAGAACACCGTGAATTCATTGTCCCAGGAAGGGGAAACTTTATTGACACATTCCTGGGGCCAGATACATCACATGATCACACTGACAGAACCACAGGCACATAGACACAGGCAACAGAGCATGCACAATGTCGGCACTAGTACAGTGTGTATCCACCTTTCGCAGCAATGCAGGCTGCTATTCTCCCATGGAGACGATCGTAGAGATGCTGGATGTAGTCCTGTGGAACGGCTTGCCATGCCATTTCCACCTGGCGCCTCAGTTGGACCAGCGTTCGTGCTGGACGTGCAGACCGCGTGAGACGACGCTTCATCCAGTCCCAAACATGCTCAATGGGGGACAGATCCGGAGATCTTGCTGGCCAGGGTAGTTGACTTACACCTTCTAGAGCACGTTGGGTGGCACGGGATACATGCGGACGTGCATTGTCCTGTTGGAACAGCAAGTTCCCTTGCCGGTCTAGGAATGGCAGAACGATGGGTTCGATGACGGTTTGGATGTACCGTGCACTATTCAGTGTCCCCTCGACGATCACCAGTGGTGTACGGCCAGTGTAGGAGATCGCTCCCCACACCATGATGCCGGGTGTTGGCGCTGTGTGCCTCGGTCGTATGCAGTCCTGATTGTGGCGCTCACCTGCACGGCGCCAAACACGCATACGACCACCATTGGCACCAAGGCAGAAGCGACTCTCATCGCTGAAGACGACACGTCTCCATTCGTCCCTCCATTCACGCCTGTCGCGACACCACTGGAGGCGGGCTGCACGATGTTGGGGCGTGAGCGGAAGACGGCCTAACGGTGTGCGGGACCGTAGCCCAGCTTCATGGAGACGGTTGCGAATGGTCCTCGCCGATACCCCAGGAGCAACAGTGTCCCTAATTTGCTGGGAAGTGGCGGTGCGGTCCCCTACGGCACTGCGTAGGATCCTACGGTCTTGGCGTGCATCCGTGCGTCGCTGCGGTCCGGTCCCAGGTCGACGGGCACGTGCACCTTCCGCCGACCACTGGCGACAACATCGATGTACTGTGGAGACCTCACGCTCCACGTGTTGAGCAATTCGGCGGTACGTCCACCCGGCCTCCCGCATGCCCACTATACGCCCTCGCTCAAAGTCCGTCAACTGCACATACGGTTCACGTCCACGCTGTCGCGGCATGCTACCAGTGTTGAAGACTGCGATGGAGCTTCGTATGCCACGGCAAACTGGCTGACACTGACGGCGGCGGTGCACAAATGCTGCGCAGCTAGCGCCATTCGACGGCCAACACCGCGGTTCCTGGTGTGTCCGCTGTGCCGTGCGTGTGATCATTGCTTGTACAGCCCTCTCGCAGCGTCCGGAGCAAGTATGGTGGGTCTGACACACCGGTGTCAATGTGTTCTTTTTTCCATTTCCAGGAGTGTATATTTAAGCACCTCCTCCATGTCAAATAAACGAGCATAGGAAAATATCAGAAATAATTACGGTCAATGTTAACACCGTCGCTGGTGCTGTTGAGGAGCTAACAACACGACGCCAATACGCGCTCAGCATTCGGGAGGACGACGGTTCAATCCCGCGTCCGGCCATCCTGATTTAGGTTTTCCGTGATTTCCCTAAATCGCTTCAGGCCAATGCCGGGATGGTTCCCTTCAAAGGACACGGCCGACTTCCTTCCCTAATCCGATGAGAGCGATGACCTCACTGTCTGGTCTCCTTCCTCAAACAACCCAACCCAATACGCGCTCAGTTCGAACTTTCTTATGTGTAACGCAGAACCTTCAGCCACTGAGATAAAGAGACAGTAAATCTGATTTGAATAATAATTTTGTAGAAAACTGAAATAATATTCCACCGGCGGTTCGCATCGAAGTACATATACCACCTAACAGATTTGGCCTGTACTCAATCAAGTTTACGAGCAATCTGAATTCAGTCCGACTCTCAGTAAATCTTAATCAAAGAAATAACAATCAAACAACGTCCAAAAAATATTTAAAAGAAATAATCATTTTTATTTTTTCATATAACGACTGAATAGCGCAAAACCCAACATAAAAAACGTGTCGGGCTAACGCCGCGAGAGACATTATAGTTGTCGTCCAAAGAGCATGGGGCATGATTAAATACATATAGTAAATACTATAATTTATATACGCATATGTGCTAATTTGTATTTATGTGCCAATGTACAGTTTTTTATACATGCAACTGATGAAATCTGTATTAGCACGAAATACCAAAGGAGAGAAAACCAATATTAGGAAAAAATCCCTGTGATGAAAAATAATTAAACTGGAATAAACCTGAAACTTCCTGGCAGATTAAAACTGTATGCTGGACCGAAGCTCGAACTCGGGACCTGGACCCCGAGTTCGAGTCTCGGTCTGGCACACAGTTTTAATCTGCCAGAAAATCTCATATCAGCGCACACTCCGCTGCAGATTGAAAATCTCATTCTGAAATAAAGCTATAATATCAAAATAACAAGCACGTTGTATAAAACGGTAATGACAGCGCTGTGTGTACCCTTATTTTCGTGTTTTTTGTGAGGGATAGTACATTAGATTACTCATAGTGTGTATCAAAGTTTAATGAATGTTTTGTGAATTTTAACTAGTATATGTGCATTCCAACTTGTGATTGCTGATTGAGTCTTTCCACGGTAAATTATATTTCTGTATAATGATAAACATGGTGATTTAAATTTGTTAACTGGGAAGCTAGGATTAGAAAGAGAAATGGATTTCGAAACTAGTCTTGCATGGAATCACAAGGTAATGTCTATGATATACGCAATAAGGAGGGTGCTCCAGCTAATACAGTGATGGAGGCAGATGGTATGGCCAATGTAGAGACAGTTTCCGAAAATGTTATGCGGAGAACGGTAGAATTAGAGCACTGTAGCACGTACTTCAAAGAATACTGAGCTACAGCAGGCAATGTAAAAACTGTACCCATCTGTTTAGCTTTACTGGACCTATTTGCAGAATTTTTAAGAGTGCTAGAAGAACGAGATAGAGAGCGAAATAGACAGTTAGAACTTAAGCTAGCAGAACGTGATAAGAAACAGGCAGAACGTGATATGAAACAGACAGAACAGAAGCTAACTGAGTGTGATAAAGAATTAGTTGTACAACTAACAGCTACATTAGAAAAAATAGAGCCCTAATTTTGAAAATGAAGGAAGCATGTAAGTATATACCAGATTTGGTAAATAAGTTAACAACCGAAGTACAAACCTTGCAATCAACACATACGATCATGAAAGATGATGTGCAAACATCAATAAAACGTGTTATACAATCACAAGCAGAGCATAAAGAACTGATTGATCAGCACTTGGCTGTGCAATCGAAAGGGTGGAAGATGATTTTAATAGATGAACATAAACAAAAATGCTGAAATAGAAGAACGTGTTCGTTCAGAAATTAAAACTGTGCTCCAGCATGTTAGCACATAAGCAACTTCTGGCAGTAGTGAAAAAACAGAACTGTGAAAGACTAACAAAGACAAACAAAAGAGAAGCTCAACTCTGAAATACCACAATGGCAACATAATATTACAAGGTACTCTCAGATCTAGAAAAGGAAATGACTGGTACAAAAAGTATTGATAACCAACATGTAGCAATAACAAATATGTTTGGAAAGGTACACAGCTTTCCCACTACATATGAATTCACCTATGAGAGCAATACGGGGATTACAGCCCAGTTCCTCCAGTGTCTAGCATTGTGGTGAAAGAAATTTGAATTAAACATAGGCAATTCTAGATGTTTACCATGGATAAACATACAGTCCACATGATGAAATTTGTAAAAGGATTGCCTAGAGCATGGAAAGAGAAGCAAAAGTAAAATTTGTTGTATCTCACATCCAAGGTGATTCAGCTTTGTGATCAAGAGAGATTGCTAAGAACTATTATATGTGTGTGAACAAAACTTTCAGATCGAGTTCTGTTGAATGATTTTGATGTTAATATCCACTTGAGAAACAATACAATTAAGCTGTAGGTACTAGTATATAAACAGTTCTTTTTGCAACAGCTTACCAAATTACTGGAATATGCTTCATACAAATCAGGAGATTTAGAGGATCACCTATGACAGTTTGAAATCCTGCTAAATTTTGTTTTACATGATGTTCTCTGTCATGTATATTGTGAAGACATTTCGTTCATTTTATGTGCATATTGTAAGAAGAAGTTATGCTTTAAGAATTTATTTACATAATATCATTATTGTAATGATTTTGTATATAATAATGGGTTATTTATTATTTTCAATTACCAAAATGAACATTCGTGAAACACTCAACTAAAAAAAATGTAAAACATAAAATAACAACTTAAAATGTAAAACAAATATAAGAGCATAAGTAGCTAGACTAATTATGAATGTTTAGATATTTTAATTAGAGATGTCAAAAATACTCTGACAGCACATTGTGGACAGTGTATTTTCAAAGAATGCTATTTCAGATAGCAGCTTTATTGCACATGGATGTATGTAGCTTGAAAGCTTCTTTAATTTATGTTGTAACAAAAGTTTTCTATTTTTCAAAATTAATTAATGGCTGTGGGGTATTTTTCAAACTTTCTAATTATTACAAAATTCGGTTTTACAGTTTGCAAGAACATTGGCTACATATCAACTTTTATGTGAGAAACATTTTTTATATATCATCGTTTCAAAGATATTTCCTACAAACCTAGTATACAAAATCACATTTTGGGGTGTTTTACCCCTTAAAATTGAAATTTCGCACAAATAAAAATAATACATATTGCATTATTTTGCCCTCTCTATGCAACTGAAAAGTTTCATCAAGATAGTTTATTGACACTTGGGAATGTTCTGCTGCTAAATTTAATATTAATGACACATTCTTAAAATAAATATGAATATTTAGAACATTAACAAACTATGGAAGTATTATTTCTTCATTTTACATCAAATATAAGTGAAAGAAAGCCAGTTATGGAAACAAATAAAAGGTGATCACCTATGTATACCTAGTACTTACGATGCACCATGAGTCATCTCATTTACTATCAGAACTAGAGATAGATGATCGATTAGAAAGAAGTTAAAACTTTACAAGTATGTCATCCCTTCACACTCTGTTTGTGAAATTTGAAGCCGTTTTGAGAGATGGGAACCAGTGCTCATGATCTGATGAACAGCATGCACTGCAGTCCTACGAAAATTTTCTGATGTAAAGAAAGATATTTTATTTTAAACGTAAGTATAATAAAAAGAGATTATTGTAAACTCAGGCCAGAGTCCGAATACAAGTCCAAGATTTGATATGGAATGCTACATATATAAAGAAGATTTGTATGTACTGACATTGAAAACCTCAGAACATATGTGAGGATGAAACTAATTTAATGTAAAAAGAACTTTATCATTTGCAAAGTGCAGACATGAACTTTAAATAAAGTGCGTTAATAAAATGGAAGGTGAAATCCATTTGTGCCAACAGTGGCTGTTAATGGACAGCGATTTGTGACAAGATATGTACGATATTAAACATTGACCAGTACAGTTCACAGACTGTGGTGAGACATCAATACAAGCTCGAGAAAAACGATCACAAAAGGTTAGTGAAGATTTTTAGAGATCGTAGCTAGTTACCCATTCGATCATGCGTCTATATATGCACGAAGTGACACAGAGAGATGTGTGTACAAGTTAAATGTGAAGACAGAGATGCTATAGGCAAAACCCGCGTGTCTTTTTTTTTCTTTACTTGGACGTGACCTGCTGCGTAACAACAATGCAAAAAATGTGCGAACGATTGAAAACATACAGCGCGTGATCGCAGAAAGAATAGTTATGGGATAGATTGTAGTATGCGGTTAGTCAGCTGTAGCGGAACACTGAAGAGGGTGACTACAGAGTGACGAAGCTGTATGAGAACAAATCAAAATAGTGATCGAACAAATCTGTGACGAACTGTTCAAGCAGTGTCAGAGTTACCACAAAAAAAAAAAAAAAACATGACATGGACTGAGAAAAGTTACGAATTGACGCGAAAGTTAAAGAACGCATAATGGCAGAAACTCTCTCTGCAATTAACAATAATAGTTAACCATGAATGTGTAATTTCATTCCACAGCCATAACATCTGTCATTAACAAAATTATTGCTATGTAAATATTATTTCACGTTCACATCCGCATGAGTTGTCGTGTCAAACAGAACATCGTCGCGCATGAGGACCTCTGGATGACTTCGAGTGGCAGAATTTCAGCCAAACAGGTGCAAGACTGATGGTCCTGACATCGATACCCGACGCTGTGTTCCCGCGAACAACTCGAAAGACAGATTCCAGACGGAGTATCTCAACCTCTTCGCGATGCCACCCAACCATCGGCAGACAGTGGTAAGAAATTGTTACCTAGCCTCAATAAAATTGTTTGCAATAAACTTTGCGAAAATCACGAACTGAAATTTTTCCGTATATGATCAAAGATCAGTCATTCATTGACGATGAAAAGCTATCATTGTACATGTAACTTCAGCAATATTTTCAAAAATTTACTATTCATGTATCAACCAACATCTGTAAATACTTTATTTATCGATGTAATACAGTTTAAAATCTGAACTCTGTATAATTATCAAAGATAAAATTGAATCTCAAAAAAACAAACATTGGCAGAAATGTGTTTTTATTAAAAGAAATACTTGAAAGATTTTCGCAAATGATAAGAAAATGCTAAAGTTAATGTAATTACGATTTTGTAATTGAAATGTAAAAATGCGAAAGTCAGATAGTATAGTCTGTTTGCTCTATCCTGGTTTTGCCTTAGGTTAACTATTACCTAGCTCAAATGAGAGAGCATAGATAAAGTAATTTCTTTCGAAGAAGTGAATAACAACAGAAGCAGATACTTAATAGTTGCGTTAAAATGAAGAAATGTTGCATATAAAAGTAGCCTCCCATGCAGACAAAATGCCATACAACATTGATGTAAAAAGCGAGAAATGTATGTCTATTTTGTTTAATGGTTACATGTTTATGAACACTAATATGTGAATGAATATATTAAAACTGGAACTACGATGAAAAAGGATATAAATCGAAGTAAAATGAATACGCTACTAGTGGAATGCTAGTCGCAAGTATTAGCAAAACAAAAATATGCTCCTAACATTCCAGCGTATCCATTATCTAAAAAAAATAGGTGTGAAAGATATGGTGCAGTTGATAACTAAAATAAAAACAATATGCGATTTCGTGGTGTGCGAATATATGAAATGAGTAAAAACGTTCTTTAGTAAAAATGTAAATGTGTTTTGATACGCCAACATGGGACAGAAATCTGTGTAACCACTGAAAAAGACAATATGTAATACTTTTTGTCGTGTTCGTTAGAAGAACAGTAGAGAGTACTTTTTCTCTGGACCTCTTTTTGCATTGCTTCGCCTTTATGAAAGTGAAGCCTACGAAGGTATTCTTAAGTTTGGAAACAGATGAATATCGGAAGTGGGCCAGCTGAGGTTAGCAACACCGTTTCCTTCATTACGAGCACAAACAACCCAACATCGCACATTACTGATGCGACGCAATCATCACCCTATATAGCTTTCATTCTTCTATGATTTCAATTGGAGGCACGTTTTCTGCGGTAAGAAAGTGGATTACAGCACTCTCTTTCTCAGACACCGGCATACGTTACACATTGCAATGTCGCACACTACAGTTCGTATCCCTCTAGTGGCGGAGGGTTGCAAATTGCGTCAGCGAAGCAGGAAATCGGACCGGCTGGTATACATCACATGTAGTACCTCAACCGAGAACAGAACAGAATAAAAAAATCGGAGGCATTAGTTTTCAGCACGCCCTCGTATTTCTCGAGTTTAAAATAATAGTTGACCATACAGTTGACATATACGTAACTTGTAGAACAGTTCATGATGGGATGGAGCCTCCACGGCGTACAATCACGATAAACAAACTTCCAAGGAAACGGACTCTACTGCATAATATGCGTTAAACAACCCTTTGAACTGGCTTCGCCAAAAGGGCATCAAATTCGTAGAATGTCAATAGCCTTTTCAGTACCTCGAGTAGTGGTTGTGCTCCGCTCCCTGTTGGACTTCCTCTACGGAGAATGATTTATTAAGCTTGGCCGCCAACATGTCCAGTTGTAATCTACGGACTTTTTATGGACAGACACTGCATGTGACGAAGCCAACCAAACTGCCCTTTCAGTACCAGGAAACAAAGAGAGAGGAAGTCAAATAACATTAATCCGGAAAATCCGATTACAGATTCATGTTGTTGGCGAAATGACGTGTTTATTGGTACCAAGTTCGGACTTACAAACAACGTCAATTAAAAAGGCGTCCTAATTTAAGCGCTTATTTGAAGTACCAAAAACAATTTTCTCTGTCCAACGAGCACCACTGTTATCATGCGTGCATGGCGTAATATCAGACACAGGGGCAAACATTTTTCCAGATTACCGTTTAATTAACATTAATATCACTCACGTCGAATTTTCTTAACGTTGCAGACGTCAGTTTCAAACTTCACCAGAGAGCAAGCCGGTGCATAGGGACACTACCAAAAAATTCAGAATGAGATTTTCACTCTGCAGCGGAGTGTTCGCTGATATGAAACTTCCTAGCAGATTAAAACTGTGTGCCGGACCGAGACTCGAACTCGAGACCTTTGCCTTTCGCGGGCAAGTGCTCTACCAACTGAGCTACCCAAGCACGACTCACGCCCCGTCCTCACAGCTTTACTTCCGCCAGTAACTCACCTCCTACCTTCCAAACTTTACAGGAGCTCTCCTGCGAACCTTGCACTCCTGAAAGAAAGGATATTGCGGAGATATGGCTTAGCCACAGCCTGGGGGATGTTTCCAGAATGAGATTTTCACTCTGCAGCGGAGTGTGCGCTGATATGAAACTTCCTGGCGGATTAAAACTGAAAAGTTTGGAAGGCAGGAAGCGAGGTACTGGCGGAAGTAAAGCTGTGAGGACGGGGCGTGAGTCGTGCTTGGGTAGCTCAGTTGGCAGAGCACTTGTCCGCGAAAGGCAAAGGTCCCGTGTTCGAGTCTCGGTCCGGCACACAGTTTTAATCTGCCAGGAAGTTTCACTACCGGTAATTGTCCACGCGTTCAAAAATCTGGTGCCGAAACGTCCTGTAACCCAAATAACAATAGGCCGAGTCGCATTGCCGGTCTGGCGCCATAGGAACAGTTAGCACCCCCCCGCCCTTGCTATGTTGACTACAAGCACCGTTTCGCGTACCGATGTGTGGCGCCCAACATAATAAAAGCACGGAGAACCCATCTCCGGGCGTCTCAGTGGAATGCAACCGCTTGAAGATGTTAGACGCGTCCATTCGTGAGTAGCTGGAACGTGGAAACTAACACGGCTGTCTGTCCATCACCAGTTAAGCAGCAGCGTGAGTGGACCAAATAGCTGTCGAGTAGCGTGTCGGGTGGTCGAGAGCTTACTGGAACGATGGTAGCTGTTCCCGTGCAGCCACGGCATCGCTCGCATTCAGCAGCGCGAGTCTGTCGGCAGTAAAGCAGTAAGCTTAAACGCGTCTCTGTTTCTTCTACCGTATCTCCATTCCCATTTCTTGCATTTCCCATTTTCGAGGTTCAGTTCTAGCCATTAGCTCTAGCTCTGTAGGTACTGGTTTTCGATTTCATTGTCTTTATTGAAGTCCTTGGTGTGTTTGTCACGTGTAATACTTGGCCTAGAGCAGAAAGGCATGGCACCATATCTTTTGCAACTGTTGTTGTTGTTGTTGTTGTGGTCTTCAGTCCTGAGACAGGTTTGATGCAGCTCTCCATCCTACTCTATCCTGTGCAAGCTTTTTCATCTCCCAGTACCTACTGCTACCTACATCCTTCTGAATCTGCTTAGTGTATTCATCTCTTGGTCTCCCTCTACGATTTTTACCCTCCACGCTGCCCTCCAATACTAAATTGGTGATCCCTTGATGCCTCAGAACATGTCCTACCAACCGATCCCTTCTTCTGGTCAAGTTCTGCCACAAACTTCTCTTCTCCCCAATCCTATTCAATACTTCCTCATTAGTTATGTGATCTACCCATCTAATCTTCAGCATTCTTCTGTAGCACCACATTTCGAAAGCTTCTATTCTCTTCTTGTCCAAACTATTTATCGTCCATGTTTCACTTCCATACATGGCTACACTCCATACGAATACTTTCAGAAATGACTTCCTGACACTTAAATCTATACTCGATGTTAACAAATTTCTCTTCTTCAGAAACGCTTTCCTTGCCATTGCCAGCCTACGTTTTATATCCTCTCTACTTCGACCATCATCAGTTATTTTGCTCCCCAAATAGCAAAACTCCTTTACTACTTTAAGTGTCTCATTTCCTAATCTAATTCCCTCAGCATCACCCGACTTAATTAGACTACATTCCATTATCCTTGTTTTGCTTTTGTTGATGTTCATCTTATATCCTCCTTTCAAGACACTGTCCATTCCATTCAACTGCTCTTCCAAGTCCTTTGCTGTCTCTGACAGAATTACAATGTCATCGGCGAACCTCAAAGTTTTTATTTCTTCTCCATGAATTTTAATACCTACTCCGAATTTTTCTTTTGTTTCCTTTACTGCTTGCTCAATATACAGATTGAATAACTTTTGCAACTGTGAGTGGAGAAATGAAACAGTGTGACAGAGCTACCTCAATTTACGTTCCTTTTGCTGTACAGTCGAGGTGTTGATCAAGACGTCCATACTCAATGCCCCCAATCGTTTAATCGTTTCTTATGGCTGTCTGTATATTAAGTATGAAAGTGATACACGAAGTCTGACTTTGTTATTTTCCGAGGGTGGCACAAAATTTTTTTAGAAAATCAAACAAGATTACACGTTTCTCATGCCGGGACATCTAAAACTGTTGGTATTCTTCATCAATGATAAACTCCGCTACAGCTGTAAAAATTATTTATTTATAAAAAGGAAAACACAACCCCGTTTCAGGATCTGTGTCCCATCTTCAGGTACATCAGTAAAATTATAAATCAATAATAACACCATTTCAGCCGGCCGGTGTGGCCGAGCGGTTCTAGGTGCTTCAGTCTGGAACCGCGCCACCGCTACGGTCGCGGGTTCAAATCCTGCCTCGGGCGTGGATGTGTGTGACGTCCTTAGGTTAGTTAGATTTAAGTAGTTCTAAGTTCTAGGGGTTGGTTGGTTGGTTGGTTTTGGGGGAAGGAGACCAGACAGCGAGGTCATCGGTCTCATCGGATTAGGGAAGGACGGGGAAGGAAGTCGGCCGTGCCCTTTGAAAGGAACCATCCCGGCATTTGCCTGGAGCGATTTAGGGAAATCACGGAAAACCTAAATCAGGATGGCCGGACGCGGGATTGAACCGTCGTCCTCCCGAATGCGAGTCCAGTGTCTAATAAGTTCTAGGGGACAGATGACCTCAGATGTTAAGTCCCATAGTGCTCAGAGCTATTTGAACCAATAACACCATTTCACGTTATAAACATAAGAAAACCTAAACAGAAATAACAAAAATTCTTCGAAATGTCACACATGCCTGCAGGTACACTATGTAATCTCCTTTTTTATACGTTTCAGACTTCGAAAGACAGCCTGTCTGTCTTCATGCGGATCCACGTGTGGCATTGCCATAAGCCCGGAGGGTTGTAAGTTTTACACACACATCAAAAAAAGTTTTGCATCACCCCAGTTTCCAGAATTCCAGAAGACAGACGTTGACTGTGGATGTTGTATCACAGACACTGTTCCTTTGACTGTTCAAAGATGTCACTAAACCCGCCAAAAGATGTAAACGACTATGCATGAGCAAAAAAATGGTTCAAATGGCTCTGAGCACTATGGGACTTAACATCTATGGTCATCAGTCCCCTAGAACTTAGAACTACTTAAACCTAACTAACCTAAGGACATCACACAACACCCAGCCATCACGAGGCAGAGAAAATCCCTGATCCCGCCGGGAATCGAACCCGGGAACCCGGGCGTGGGAAGCGAGGACGCTACCGCACGACCACGAGATGCGGGCTATGCATGAGCAGTACCTATTAGACGGAGGGGGTCCGACAGCCGATCAGTTCCAGTCATCCCACCAGTAAGGAGGTACACGACTCGTGTTGTCTGCAGTTCAACCATACCTAGACGGTTCAATACCGCGGTTCGATCGCGTCCGCATTGTTACTTTGTGCCAGGAAGGGCTCTCACCAAGGGAACTGTCCAGGCGTCTCGGAGGGAACCAAAGCAATGTTGTTCGGACATGGAGGAGATACAGAGACACAGGAACAGTCGATGACATGCCTCGCTCAGTCCGCCCAAGGGCTACTACTGCAGTGGATGACCGCTTCCCACGGATTATGGCTCGGAGGAACCCTGACAGCAACGACACCATGTTGAATAATGTTTTTCGTGCAGGCAAAGGATGTCGTGTTACGACTCAAACTGTGCGCAATAGACTGCATGATCTTCAACTTCACACCTGACGTCCATGGCGAGGTCCATCTCTGCAACCGCGACACCACGCAGTGCGGTCCAGGTGGGCCCATCGACATGCCGAATGGACCGCTCAAGATTGGCATCACGTTCTGTTCACTGATGAGTGTCGCATATGCCTTCAACAAGACAATCGTCGGAGACGTGTTTGGAGGCAACCTGGTCAGACTGAACGCCTTAGACACACTGTCCAGCGAGTGCAGCAAGGTGGCGGTTCCCTGCTGTTTTGGGGTGGCATTATGCAGGGCCGACGTACGCCGATGGTGGTCATGGAAGGCGCCGTAGCGGCTGTACGTTACGTGAATGCCATCCTCCGACCGGTAGTGGAACCATATCTGGAGCATATCGTCTTCATGGACGACAATTCGCGCCCGCATCTTGTGATTCCTTCAGGATAACGGCATCGCTGAACTAGATTGGCCAGCATGTCCTCCAGACATGAACCCTATCGAACGTGCCTGGGATAGATTGAAAAGGGCTTTTTATGGACGACGTGACCCACCAACCACTCTGAGGGATCTAAGCCGAATCGCCGTTGAGGAGTGGGGCAATGTGGATCAACAGTGCCTTCATCAACTTGTGGATAGTATGCCGCGACGAATACAGGCATGCATCAGTGCAAGAGGACGTGCTGCTGTGTGTCAGAGGTACAGGTGTGTACAGCAATCTGGACCACCACCTCTGAAGGTCTCGCTGTATGGTGGTACAACATGCAATCTGTGGTTTTCATGAGCAATAAAAAGGGCGTAAATGATGTTTATGTTGATCTCTATTCCAATTTTCTGTACAGGTTCAAGAACTCTCGGAACCCAAGGGATGCAAAATTTTTTTTGATGTGTGTGATAGGGATTTAAGAAGTCGGATCGTTAATTATATTTGATTCAACGGTGGTTTCCGCTCTTTTAACTGAGGATCTTTGTCATTTTACGTCGATCCTCATCTGCCGGAGGATTTCTAGCAGGACTAGGATTTAAGAGGATATCCTGTTTGATGTGATGGACCAGGGATGCACTATTTTAATCTCAGTTATAATTTATGAACTCACATTTTAACGTACGTACACGGGTTTTGCTAAGAATTTCTGCTGGTTCTGTTTAACTTTTCTTGTATTAACATTATGTACAGGTGATCGTATTGACTTATAGTTTTGCAGATAGACCGGATGATGGCACACAAGTCCTGAAACCAGAATGTGCTTTCCTTTTTAGAAATAAATATTTTTTACAACTGTAGCTGATTTTAGCACTGATGACAAACAAGATTAGCTTTAAGAAATGACTATACGCACTTTGTTTTTAATTTTTGGAAAAAATGGAAATCACAGGGTGCTAGGTCAGTACTGTATGTTGACCCACCCATGCTGCTGAACTTTACAGCATTCAGAATCTCAGTTGTTCGGTTTGCTGTACACGACGTTGCGCTGAGTTCTCAGTGCTAAAAGGCAAGCAACACTTCGAGAAATAACTGTAGAAATCAATACGGGACGTACGAAGAAATCACCCTTAAGAATAGCGCGGCGAAATTTGGGGTCAATGTGCTATGGCAGCAGACGATCGGCGCATCCAACGCAGCGCCTCTGCTGGGCTCGTGACCATGTCGGTTGGACCCTAGACGACTGGGAAACCGTGGCCTGGTCAGATGCGTAACGACTTCAGTTGGTAAGAGACACAGACCCCAGACCCAATCTGTCAACAAGGTACTGTGCAAGCTGATGGTGACTCCAAAAAGGTGTGGGACGTATTTACATTGAATGTACTGGGTCCTCTGGCCGATCATTGGCTGGAAACGATAATTTTCGGCTACCTGGAGACCATTTTCAGGCATTAATGGACTTCATGTTTCCAAACAACATCTATGGATGACAATGTGCCACGTCACAGAGCCACAATTGCTCGCGATTGGTTTGAAGAACATTCTGGACAATTAGACTGAATGATCTGGCCACCCAGACCGCCCGACGTGAATCCCAACGAACATTTATGGGGCACAGTCGAGAGGTCAGGTCGTAGACAGATTGGCTCAGTATTCCTGCAGGTGACTTCGAAAGTCTTGTTGACTCCATGCCGCGTTGAGTTGCCGCATTACTCCAGTGTAAAGAGGTCCGACTCGTTATTATTAGGTATCCCACGTCTTTTGTCCCCTCGTTGTATACAGGGTGTTCGCAAATTCTCGCTACAGATTCATAGGACATGTAAAGGAGAGTGTGTACGTAATACTTTGAACAGAAAACCACGTCCGGAAATGCATCGTTGGAAAAAATCTTTTCTAGGTAGGTAATAATAGGACAGTGTTGCGCAGGGTGCTTGGCTGATGTCATTTGACGTCTTTCCTACCTCTCTCATCTGGTTCGAGCCTCATTCACTTGTCTGTGAGTGTTAGAGGCGGCATGGAGTGTTAGGGTAGTATGGATGTAGTTGCTGGTCATCCACAACGTACCAGACGATGCTGGGAGCTACATCCATTGCATGCACAGTTGCTCGTGTTCTCGTTGACGGGTTCTCCTCAACATGATGCAACATGGTCTCTTCCAATTCGGGTGTGCAGCGTCTCCTTGGAGCACCACAGGCGCGCCTGCTGAAGGTGAAGGTACCCCATTCTCGAAGCCGTTGCGTAATTATGGCGAAACGTGTTTGCGATGGATTCGGATTGTGTTCATAACTATACTGATAAAGGCGAGGAGAGGCTATTCCGTTACCGTGAACTTCGCCATACAGAAGGATCATGTTCTTTGAATTTTGCAAACGTGTACTCATCCATGTTGTTCTAACGCTCACAGACACATAAGGAGCCTCGAACCTGGTCAGAGAACTAGGATAGACGTCAAATGACCTCAGCTGATCAGACGTAACGACTCCCACCACGACTGCTATGTTGCAAACCTGCGTAGCAAACATGTTTTCAAACAGCTGTGCCGGACACGGGTTCCTATTCAGTATACTGTATTATATACACACTCCTCACTACAAGTTCTAGAAGTTTTTAACGGAAATTTCCGAACACACTGTATAAAAGGAAATGTTTTGGCAGACTGACTGATTTATCATAGCCCAGTCCAAACCGCCGATACTAGAATCCTGTATTTAGAAGGGGGTGGTGATTTTATATTGTAGACATCGTGTAAAACGGGATTTTTCGGTTTCACCCCTAATGCGATGAAGCACAGAATGAAAGGGTTTTTTTTGTTTTTTTTAATATATCACTATTAAGGCAATTTGTAAGCTACAACAACGAAAACTGGCATTTAGTTTTTCGGTCAGAAACGAAGAAATGCAGATTTCAGCGTTTTTAGAAATTTGGACCATATGGGGGTGAAATAGTGGGTGAAATTTTTTTGAACACAAATCGTTGTTAAAGAACCACTACATTTGTGAAAACTGGTATTTGACCTCTCAGTTCGAGATCAAAAAATGCGTATTTCACTGTTTTCGAAACTGAACCCTTAAGCGGATGAAATAGTTGGTGAGTGGGTTTTTTTTAATTACCCATTATTAAAAGAGCTACTAAAGCACTTTTAAAGCTGCGCCTATGAAAGCTGGTATTTGACTTCTCGGTTCAAAGTATCATATCATAAGAATATCATTGTTTTTGGAAATTCAGTCTCGAAGGGGGTGAAACAGGGGACGAAAGGTTATACGGAAATATTTAATTGTGAATGAATTTTTTAAGTTAAATGTATGAAAATTTATTCGGCTCTTCAGTTAGTAATAAACAAAACACAATTTTCGATGTTTTTGGCAAATCAACCGCTAAGGGGGTGAAATAGAGTATGAAAATTTTTATGAAATTATGTTGTGATATTAAAATATAGAGGGTACTGATCTTATACTGTAAGCATCGTCTAAGAAGAAATTTTTCGAAATTTAACCCCTGCAGTGGGGAAGCAGGGAAAGAAAGACTTTTTCCAAAAAAGTCGCTATTAAAGTAATTTTGAAGCTAGGGATATGAAAACTGGCATTTGGTTTCTCTCAGAAATAGATAAACATGTTTCAACACTTTTGGAAATTCAACCCCCAAGCAGGTGAAATATTGCGTAAGAAGGGATTTTTTAAAAATAAATCATTATTAAAGTACTACTAAAGCATTTTCAAAGCTACATCTATGGAAACCGGCGTTTGACTCTTTGTTTAGAAGTTTAAAAAAGTGTTTCAGTGTACTTGGAAACTCAGCCTCGACGAAATATGGATGAAAATTTTTATGAAAATATTTTGTTATATTAAAACATTTTTAAAGCTACCTTATTAAAACTCGTATTGATTTCAAAAGAAATATGTGTTGGGTATGAAAGTTTCTAGGGAAATATCACCACAAGAAATCAAAAGGCAGAATTAACAAAGGCCTCCGACTCCAGCTGCGAGAATCACGTTTTGGTCAGAAGTGCATTGGGAAAATACCATGCTTCTATTGCCTCAATTGGCGTAGAAAGTTTAGACTATGTTGCAATCTGTGAAAAACATAAAAATTCAAAAACCAAAAAACAATCTTTGCAGACCATACAGTCTACGCGACGGAAGCAGTGGGCACTAAGCTAGTAAGAACATAAAATAAACTTCTTTTAACTAACAAAGTCAGCTCTATTGCAGGAGAAAAATATGTATGTTTCAGCCTCTATTTGCTACGTAGGGGAAAATACACAACGGATAAGACAGACAGACTCTATGTAATCCTTTATAACGGTTGTCTGATGCGTCTGCATGTATGTATTTCCGCTAGCAAATAAACGTCGGTGCTCTGAAACGTCCTTTCTCCAGCAATTTACCAAGCAAAATTGACAAAGAGTATCGTTATGAAGTCTGATTTCGCCATTAATAAACTTAATCATTGATACTTCCTTAATTCTGATACTTCAGTTTGATTGTATCGTGGATGGTAAGCATAATCTTATTGTGAGTGTGCGGTACTGGGCTAAGAGGATTGACCTTGTGCTGACGTTTTGTCTAGTGTGAACTCACCGCCATTTCACAGTGCCGTCGCTTGACTTTCGGTTGATGTTTAGTATTAGTCGACCCTAAGCGTGTTGGTCAAAGATCGGTAAATTTTGTATTTCGCCAACTACAACAATGCGGCGACTAAGTGACAAAAGAATGCAAAAGAAAATACTTTTCGCTTCTGTGCTCATACCAGCCTATTACAACAAGGGTCCCAGATTTCTAGAGTAGAACAAGACGGGCTATTTCAAGGCTAGTACAAAAGACGATGACATCAAAAATCTCCTGTGATTCGGACATTGAGAGGCTGATCATAAAATTGATTCTTCTTTATTTCATTTTGTTCTACTCATACATTGCATTGTCGTGCGAAAGAACGCCATGATATGTAGTAGAAATAAATTAGGTACTATAGTAGCCAAACCTTTAAATACGTGTAATTCGTAAAATCGATTGTTGTTAACAATGCAGAAGCTTCTTGAACAGGTCTCTGTATGTCTGTCTTTTTAGCGATGGTTGCGGGACTCGGCTGTTCGACAGAGGATGTCAAATTAAACACCTCTCGGCCGTCAATTTTCAACCTTATTTTATTTGGCAATCAGTTTCAGCGCTTTACTACGCCATCTTCAGGCCGCTGACCGACGTGTAGGAATAATCTACCTCGCTTGTGCTCAAAACAGGGGCCAGCAGTACGGGTATTAGTAGATATTTGCTACTGTGACCACTTCAGCTATCACCTGCCCTCTCGGCAGGTTGTTGTTTTATTTCCCAATATATCGCGATTTCCAAGGTTCCACTCACAAGCGTCACTCCCATAAAACTCGCTGCAGACATGAAACTCGACAGCAGTCAGCTTTGGGTGAAACGAGCTTCTATGAGACCACAGCAACCTGCAGGCACTCGAAGTTCCATGCTCAGAAACCAGAGTTCTGTATCCAGCTAGTATAGAGGTCACTGTGCGGTCCCTGTATTTGCAAGGATGGCTGCTTCCTTGCTTGAAACAAACGGAAGGTTAGTGTCTTGGATCATAGACGGTAAGGACTGCACATGATGAGGCCAACTGCTCGATCAGCTGAGTGGTGAGGGCATCGATTTGCAAGCGACTTCTGGAATATTTAGCAGTTTATTTCTATGTTGACTGAATTATTGTCAGTAAGGGTTGCTTTATTACACTGATGAAATCCTGAGCAGCGATTGGTTGCACATAAAGATATGCAAAAGAAAGTAACATTTCGTTCCACAGGTATAGCTGTTTTAAAAACACAAAAATATTTGAGAATAGTTGTCGAGATTAAGTCAGTCAATTTAAAAGCTGAAACTCAGAACTCGTATCGCTGCCAAACTGACGGGAATGGCCTTTTCATTTATTTGTGTCAAAATATGAAAAATTGAATATTAACTGCAAGGTCGTTCCTTTCTTCTGTTTCCTGTTTGCCTTCATGACTTGTTCTTCTGTAAACTCAGAACTGCTTATATTTTTCCCACTGATGAAGTACGAAAGAATATTTGGACCCTGGCTTTGAAAAGGGAGAATTTTAAGCGCTTCTAGCACGCAAAGCGTATTTCAGACTCGTTGAGCAGATATTTCCTCGAGTTGAAAATTTCGGTGTATGTTGGTACTCGGATCTAAAAGTCGATGCATCAGCAAATTTTGACACGACGGACTGTTCTAACTCACTGTAACAGATATCTCTATAACCAACGTTTCCTAGTAGTAGCAGAAGTTTCATTTATCTGTATATCTCTTTTACAAATATATAGGCCATGTCTTGGTGCTGCATTGTCATTATCTTGCTAGTGTTTCGGTATCTGCCCTGGATTAAGCCACATAAACGCTTATTTGTGTAAAAATTGGAAATTGTGCGCATAATGGATGTCATTACTTACAACACAGCATTTCACTTGTGTTGAGAAACCTGTTATGACCAGACCGAACTACATTCATGCTCATAAATTAAGGATAAGTGCAGAATGTGGTGCCACACAACATGGCACTACACAAAACTGGCGCTAATAGCATAGGCACATAGGGAACACGCACGGATCAGATCCGTAAGTCCACAGTATTGGTGATAAGTTGAGAAAACCGTCCCGAAACACTTATGTTACAAAACGCCACTGTTTCCTGCGCATGTACCCCGACATCAATATGGATTATGATCACCATGCATACTGTTTGGCATACTCTGGATCAGGTGGTCGAGCATCTGCTAGGGTATAGCCTCCCATTCTTGCACCAGTGCCTGCCGGAGCTCCTGAAGTGTCCTAGGGGTTTGAAGATGTGCAGCGATACGTCGACCGAGAGCATCCCAGACGTGCTCGATGGGGTCTAGGCCTGTTTCAGGGTACTCCTTCATGATGGCAGCTCGGTGGAGCCGTGCGTTATCATCCGTCAGGAGGAAGGTGGGATCCACTGCACCCCTGAAAAGGCGGACATACTGTTGTAAAATGACGTCCTGATACACCTGACCTGTTGCAGCTCCTCTGTCAAAGACATGCAGGTGTGTACGTGCACCAATCATAATCCCACCCCACACCATCAAACCACGACCTTCATACAGGTCCCTTTCAAGGACATTAAGGGGTTGGTATCTGGTTCCTGGTTCACGCCAGATGAAAACCCGACGAGAATCACTGTTCAGACTATAACTGGCCTCGTCCGTGAACATAGCCTGGGACCACTGATCGAGTACTGTGTTCTTGGCACCAGGCTTTACGGACTCTCCTGTGACCTGGGGTCAGTGGAATACACCTTACAGGTCTCCGGGCGAATAAACCATGTCTGTTCAGTCGTCTGTAGACTGTGTGTCTGGAGACAACGGTTCCAGTGGCTGCGGTAAGGGCCCGAGCAAGGCTACCTGCAGTACTCCGTGGCCGTTTGCAGGTACTGATGGCGAGATATCGGTCTTCTTGTGGTGTTGTGCACTGTGGACGTCCCGTACTGTAGCGCCTGGACACGTTTCTGTCTGCTGGAATCGTTGCACACGGAGGGCCCGTGCTACGACCTGCTGTGTTTGACCAGCCTCCACTCGCCCTAGTATTCTACCCCTCATAACGGCATCAATAAGTGTTCATTGAGCCATTTTCAACACACAGTCACCATTAGCACGTCTGAAAACGTCTGCACACTTACTCGCTGCACCGTACACTGACATGCACCAACACACCTCTGCGTATGTGGAATGCTGCCAGCGCCACCGTGCGTCAACCGCAGGTCAAATGCACAGCATGGTCACACCGCGAGTTGATTTAACCCGCAAACAGCCCACCAGAGCGTTGTTTCACCATGTATCAGCATTATCCTTAATTTATGACCGTAACTGTGAGTTGTCTGATTGCTCTGAGGTGACATGTAGGAACTGTAAGTCGTGAAATATTAGTTCACTTTAATACATCAATGAATAAAAAATTTACCAAACGGTGGCATACTTCTTTACCACAGAAGTACTGGATAATTCACAGGTGTCATTGACTAGCAAAGAACCGCTTGATGCAGTAATTAACAAACTGTTCTCTTGAGGTACTAACCTAAGGACATCATACACATACATGCCTGAAGCAGGATTCGAACCTGCGACCGTAGCAGCAGCGCGGTTCCGGACTGAAGCGCCTAGAACGGCTCGGCCACATCGGCCGGCTCTTGAGGTACAATAGTCAACATATTTTACTGTAGAAGTTCATCAGAAATTTAAAGAACTCATTTGTCCTACACTACGATGTTGACTCCTTCATAAGAGGTCTCTAACCGGGCAAAGCTCTTGCACGCTAGAAACTATATTGACCTCAGCGTGCGGACACTGCTATGTTGCGAGAGAGGCGTGGTCTTGTGGACTGCCTCCCACTGGCTGTCGCGGATTGCTGCGGGCAGTCACGAACGTCTGTGGGATCGATTCGCGTTTGCCGACTTTGGTGTGGCAAGCGATATCTGGACGATGCCAGAGAATCGCAAAAAAATTAAACGCCTCTTGGCATATTGATATTTCTCTTTCTGCTCCTATGAAAGCAGTGTACTCGATGCCTAAATGACTAACAGTTGACCAAGAACCCGGAAATCACTGCATAACTGCAATTCTGTTGTATGTTATAAGAAAGAATTGTCAACACAGTGTTTCGAACTGTTTGTTACTCTTTCACCTCGCCAAATGCAAAAACAATAACCATGGCATTACTATTGGGAATTTCGGAGAAATTAGGCTAAAAGTACTACCACATGAGTAGTACCAACAGAACAGTTCGTTCAGTTGTTAAAATCAGTGCTTTACTTCAGATACAAACGAGAAAAACTGTAGCTGCCGGCTCTACTTCGCATAGTCCTTAATGACAGAAGCCCAGCTTTCCGGGCCGGCCGGGGTGGCCGAGCGGTTCTAGGCGCTACAGTCTTGAACCGCGCGACCGCTACGGTCGCAGGTTCGAATCCTGCCTCGGGCATGGATGTGTGTGATGTCCTTAGGTTAGTTAGGTTTAAGTAGTTCTAAGGTCTAGGGGACTGATGACCACAGCAGTTAAGTCCCACAGTGCTCAGAGCCGTTTGAACCATTTTTGAACCCAAACAGTTGCATAAATATTATTTGCTGTGCTACAGCTGACGTGACAAGACGTTTAGAACACTCAGTTAGATGGTTGAATATAACAAGTTGGCAGTAGGTAGTCTCGCCTGGATTTCCAACGAGGCCGATCACAGGTTGCAGCATATAGTCTGCACCAGTTGATGTCAAGGTTGGTAATCGTCCTAACCCATATTAAATTAAGCATTTTTTGGCATAGTTCAGCTCTCTACGTTAAGTCGCAGTGAAATTTAACTGTAATTTACGGTTTTAGCTTCAAAGCGGGTGTACTTCAACTGTGCTGTTTTCTTGATACAATATGTTTTCTATAACTCGCTGTTTCTGGCGATGTTTTGCTTCAGAATATTAAAGTGTGGTTTAAAGTTATCGTTCACGCTCATGTCCGAGTTCTTTTTAAGTGATCCTGTTGAAAGACGTGCATCTACCTTCCACTTCTTTCACTTATTTACGATTTACGATATTGTAGTCATGTTATTATCATTACTAATACGGTAATAGCATGCCTGCTACTCTTCTGATTTTTTCTGTATGACAGTATAATGAAACTGGAGAGAGGATTGGAGCAAGGTACTTTTATTTTATTTCCGTATTCAGCAGTCTCCATTAGCTAGCCATGTTGGCTTTCCTTATCCCACGCTGACCTTTTAGCTTGGAAGCATGGGTTGATAGTTTAAACGACCTGGAGAAGCCGAAATAGTCCTTCTTATTCTTCCAAGCAGTAGTACCAACCTAAAACTCAGTTTCCCCTGCACGTTTGGCTCTGTAAAGAGGCCTTCCTGCCCAATCACGAGTCATTACGGCAAGTCAGGAATGTCTGCTTGAACGGCAGCTGGTTCGGCGACAGATCCGTACCCCCTGATTGGCCGACGAAGAATGCGCAAATTCCCACCCCCACAAGGCCCGGCTCTGCTGGAGCACCGGCCGGCAGGCGTTTAGCAGTCGTGAGGAGTCGGTAAGCATGCGTGCTCTTGCTAGGTTCAGAAGTGGATTGAGTCGCGAATACATATTAAAGTGTTAGGTATCTTTAATGTCGGGAGGATCTGCGCCTCATTTTGCTATTTTGTTTTTGGACTTGGAGTCAGAGCCTGGTCGGTTGCAGTATGCAAAACATACGTGGGACTCTGAGCCACCACATTCGCTATAACTCAACCACCCTCGTAACCACTTCGCCTTTACTGAATGTCTTTCCTTCTTCAATACTGCGTGATATTAGTGAACATTTCATAACGACCTTTGTCTGTTAGGTTTTCTCTTCTTTGTCGCCCACGTGTGAACACATGGCGAGTAGTTCTGCATACGATATCAAAATGGAACCAGAAGTAGCATGGCTCGCGTTTCTTCCTATTCGTAATTCAATGTGTTGCAGAATGAGTTTCATGAATTTTTTTAGTTTTCGGATTGGAGGACGCTTAAATAACGCGCATCCACAAGTAGTTCATAGTTTCCCTTTTCAATATATTTACGTATTACCTATTGGACTCCGTCTCTTACCTTTCACTAATTTTTAGAGTAAATTCTTTTCTGAATGGTCAGCTCCCACCATTCCTTGTCCATTTCGAACGCTAGTATTGTGAGTGGCTGCTGAATTTCGGCCATATCCCCCTGCCCCCCCCCCCCCCCCAGTCTCGCATTAACTGCCATAGGTAACAAGATATGTATACTCAATAATTATACTTCGTTTGTACAAGTGTAATTTCGATTTATAATATATTGTGGTGCTTTTAACCCGACTTTCAATGAAAAGTGTTAACCCCATTTATTGAGACATCAAGCATTGCAAGGTCCCCTACTGAAAATGCTCCTCTTAAGATGATAAAAGTGATTGTAAATCCAATGAGTAGTTTTTGTTTGATCGTGGTGGATATTTTTTTATGCAGTTAGATAGACGATCCTTGCGCCAGGCCCTAATCCTTTCTGATGCGCCGACGACTCCTGTATGTGATGTTGTTGTTGTTGTTGTGGTCTTCAGTCCTGAGACTGGTTTGATGCAGCTCTCCATGCTGTGATGATCTGTATGAAATTCAACCCCAGTCCTCTGTTCTACATAAGGGAAGTCACACTGATAGGGGCCGGCCGAAGTGGCCGTGCGGTTAAAGGCGCTGCAGTCTGGAACCGCAAGACCGCTACGGTCGCAGGTTCGAATCCTGCCTCGGGCATGGATGTTTGTGATGTCCTTAGGTTAGTTAGGTTTAACTAGTTCTAAGTTCTAGGGGACTAATGACCTCAGCAGTTGAGTCCCATAGTGCTCAGAGCCATTTGAACCACTGATAGGGCAGTAGTGAGCAAAATCCACGTTATGTAGTGAAAGGGTAGGCCCTGCCATTCCCAATCCCTTTTAATAGGCAAGGCACCTCTTTTACTTTCCATGGTATCTGTTTTGATTATGTTGTTACGAGATGCGTAAATGCAGTGCAAATTTCTTAAATTTTAGGTGACAGAACGCACCATACAACCCCCCCTCCCCCCTTTCAGCGAAAAAATCACACTTACAATGGGAAAGCATTTTTTTTTACAAAACACTGTTCTGAAATTTAAGTTATTAAAACATAATTTTCTGTAAGCACAACCATAAAACCAAAGGATTTAATACAACAAACAGGTGCTACCGTCTGTCTTCTTAGCAGTGTCGCTTTGCTCCATTGTTCTGCTCGATATATATCGATATAAATCCGAAGACTGACTGTGACTTCATGCAGCGTTAAACAGTTGCATTGTAGTTGCTAGCTGAACTTATCTTGGGTATACTACACAAAACACACGCACACACCCAAAGTAGCTTGCCCCACGCACCCCGCACCAGTCTATTTGCATCACGTTGGTCACCCATTGTCACATTCACTGGTGCGGGCGCAGCGGCAAATTATAGTTACGTTATGTGTATCGCAATTGTAGCTTTAAATAAAAGACAGAAGATGCGGCAAAGTAAATAGGAACGGCGTAAATGTGGAAAGGTAACGTTCCACGTCAATAACTGATCTTTAGTTTTCATAAGCGTTTATTTAAGTAAATTTAAAGTGAAATGACAATATTGCGACAGTTGCGGTCAAAGGTTCACATTAATGGAACACGCACGTGTTTACCGACCTTCAGTTCGCAGGTATATGTCAGCTAGCAGTCAAGCTCATTACAGAAAGGTGTCGCGGCCGTCGTAGACCAGACACGCAGATGAATCCGTTGCGCAACTTCTCGGTTTCAATTAGTCGAGGCATACTCTCATTCACATCAATTTTTCTGTGGGGATATTAGAACAGATACTCATGTTGATCAGAAACTTACTGAATCTGCTTCCAGGCTTGTATAAATGTGTTCCACGCGAGAAGGGAATTTTTCGATCTAGTCAGTCTGTTTTATTCTAAGGCCTGCATATTTGACGTAGTACAACTTACTCTGGGCTTTGACTTTACGTCATGACTGCGCGCTTGGCGTGGTTGAAAAAGAAATGGTTCAAATGGCTCTGAGCACTATGGGATTTAACATCTATGGTCATCAGTCCCCTAGAACTTAGAACTACTTAAACCTAACTAACATAAGGACATCACACAACACCCAGTCATCAGCGTGATTGAAGCGACTCACTCAAAACAGCTTGACTTTGGTGAACCGGTATTCCTCTGATTACGTGCCCAAATGCATATTGCACTTAACAGTGAGTCCAGGTCTTAATGTGCACACAATCACCTTGCACACGGTCATTTAGAAGTAGTAATAAATGAGAATCAACAACAGCTTGCTTCCTATGTCGATGATATTTTAAAACCGTTAATTCGCTTCGTTTACCGGCACTATCAATGCTGAAATCAACTAGGTGTGGGCAAGTGTTCCTGAGAACATTCTGGAAGGCATAAATGTACATCGTGAAGCAGATGTTTTTGCTTGGTCATATAAGGCCTGAAAATAAGAGCTGGATGTTTCAAACGCGTTGGAATGAAATGACCGTGTGGCATTGTTGGCCGGGAGGTCCCATTCGGGGGAGATAGGCCCCCGTATTGCAAGTCCTTTTTAGGTGACACCACTGCGGCGACTTGCGAGTCAATGATGATGAAGGATACACAACACCCAGTCCCCTGCCGGGAATCGAACCCGGGCCCCCTGTTGTCGGTAATGCTACCGCTACGCTACGGAGGCGGACACAGACAAGGGAGTGAAATTAAAGTACCTCACAAGGGAACCTCTCCATCGCACCCCCCTCAGATTTAGTTATAAGTTGGCACAGTGGATAGGCCTTGAAAAACTGAACACAGATCAATGGAGAAAACAGGAAGAAGTTGTGTGGAACTATGAAAAAATAAGCAAAATATACAGAGTAGTCCATGTGCAACATAGGAAACATCTAGGATAATGTGAGCTCAGCAGCGCCGTGGTCACGTGGATAGCGTGAGCAGCTCCGGAACGAGAGGTCGTTGGTTCAAGTCTTCCCTCGAGTGAAAAGTTTAATTTTTTATTTTCAGTTTATGTGACAAACTCTTATGTTTTGATCACTTTTTTTAGAGTGATTATCACACCCACAAGAAAACCTAAATCGGACAAGGTAGAAGAATCTTTTTACCCATTCGCCAAGTGTACAAGTTAGGTGTGTCGACAACATATTCCTGTCATGTGACGCACATGCAGTCACCAGTGTCGTACAAAATATATCAGACGTGTTTTCCTGTGGAGGAATCGGTTGACCTGTGACCTTGCGATCAAATGTTTTCGGTTCCCATTGGAGAGGCACGTCCTTTCGTCTACTAATCGCACGGTTTTGCGGTGCGGTCGCAAAACACAGAGACTAAACTTATTACAGTGAACAGAGACGTCAATGAACGAACGGACAGATCATAATTTTGCGAAAATAAAATTTTACTCAAGGGAAGACTTGAACCAAGGACCTCTCATTCCAGAGGTGCTCACGCTAACCACGGGACCACGGCGCTCTTGTACTCACATTATCTTGATGTTGCCTATCTTGCCCATGGACTACTCAGTTTGTATATTTTGCTTATTTTTTCATAGTTCCACACAACTTCTTCCTGTATTATCCATTGATCTGTGTTCAGTTTTTCAAGGCCTATCTACTGTGCCAACTTATAACTAAGTCTGAGGGGGGTGCGATGGGGAGGTTCCCTTGTCAGTAGTCGGCGATTTTCCTTAAAGAGTTGCAGTGCGACCAGTCTTGTAAGTTACGTCAATATATTTACATTTTTTTTTTAAATCGTAAAGTCGTGATTACAACATCATGTGAACTATTTCTTCTTTATGTATGGTTGGAGAAATAAGTGAGAGGTTTATTACATACCGCCGAGGCAGCCGAGATTAATGCGATCAGCGCCCAGGACGCGTGTAGGAGGACGCCCGTTTCGGCACCCATTTTGGATTTCTTCTGGACGATGCGATGAACTCGGTAGATCTCGACGACAGTCGCACGGACGAAACCGAAGCGGCGCACACTGGAATGTTCAAACACTCACGACACGTGTGGAACAGTCTGTCAACGACGTTCGCTCGAGTCAACAGGAAGAACGAGTGCTACTCGTGTTCAGCCCAGCACAGCCTGTGCGCTTCGGTCGTTCAGGAAGCTCTAGAGGCTAGTACCCATGAGTCCCTATTGTGACTTAAAGCTCTTTGGCCTGGTAATAATACACATTCAGTTGTGCTGAAGACAAGTCGGGCACTGTACCGGTCGGAAAGGGTGCACTTTCGCGAGATCTAAACACAGAGAACCTACTAGCTTGCGTGGCCCCGGGTTGTTTTTCCTGTCCAGTGTTGTTTGCCTGTTCCAGACGAAGGTTGTCGTCAGCGACTGTCTGTCCACACGCTACAACTCACGGCCCCACCGCAGGAGGACTCTCACGGCACGGTTATTTTTGCTGCAGAGATAAAATGTCTCTCGCTTCCCTCGCAGTGTGGACTGACGGATACCGCACGCAAATACAAGCGCTCTTCTAATATCAACTTGGGCTGGGCTGTTCGAAAAGCTTTCCAGTAACGTCCGAATTTCTAGAAAAATGCAGGTAGTCCAAGACTAATAATCTCTCTAATATGGACTAAGAACAGCCCTGCTTACTCTCTTTGCCTGACCAATAGTATTTCGTACAGATATTTTATATTCACACTAGTTCGTCAACACGCAATGCAGTGTAAACTTTTATAAGCGTCAAAGCAATAATACGATGTAAAGATTATCACTTTAACTCAAAACAAGCACTACAAGAGAGCGATCTGGAAAGCGTTTCAGTCACTATTCTGACTGATTTATTTCAAGGTAAATAGCACCTCTGGAGCGGGAATAATTGTGCAGTTACATCTCCGATACTTCTACTCATTGCGGACCACTGCCAAGCACTTATTTCTTCTATTCCCCCATTAAATGATCCAATATTTCTCTTTTTTGTTTTTTCCTATTAGCAACGTAGTACGCTACTTTACTTGACGGATATATGGACTGACGCTGCGCTGCATACAGAGGTGAACTTTACGGCTTTGCAACAAGACCTGAGGTGTGTTCGTAGGTGGCGACTGGCGGAATTTGTTTTTGGCGCGTACGGGAGTGCTGCGACGAAACAGCGTCCTTCGCGACTGGCGAGCGGCAACTGACGCCCGGAGCGTCGCCAGCACATCGCGACCGAGCGCAGTCTGCGCATGCGTCGACTGCAACAGGTGCCGGCGCGTCTCCCACCTAGGCGCGCCATTTTTAGCAGTCCAGCCGCGAGGCTGACGGCCCGATTGCTGTTTTGTTTACAGCCTCGTCCATACCATTCCATCAGCGCACGGACGCGCTTACGACGTGCCGTCAACGTGAAGCGAGACATTCGCCTCCACGCCTTAGCTCGCGGGTCCGAGTTCACCTTCTGAACACAGAAATGTACGTGTACAATGAAACGCACGCCATGTTAGCTATGCGGTGAAAGGCAAAGTATTTTGGACGTTTCACGGCAAATGGCTGTAAGTACATCTACATCTACATTTATACTCCGCAAGCCACCCAACGGTGTGTGGCGGAGGGCACTTTACGTGCCACTGTCATTACCTCCCTTTCCTGTTCCAGTCGCGTATGGTTCGCGGGAAGAACGACTGTCTGAAAGCCTCCGTGCGCGCTCTAATCTCTCTAATTTTACATTCGTGATCTCCTCGCGAGGTATAAGTAGGGGGAAGCAATATATTCGATACCTCATCCAGAAACGCACCCTCTCGAAACCTGGCGAGCAAGCTACACCGCGATGCAGAGCGCCTCTCTTGCAGAGTCTGCCACTTGAGTTTGTTAAACATCTCCGTAACGCTATCACGGTTACCAAATAACCCTGTGACGAAACGCGCCGCTCTTCTTTGGATCTTTTCTATCTCCTCCGTCAACCCGATCTGGTACGGATCCCACACTGATGAGCAATACTCAAGTATAGGTCGAACGAGTGTTTTGTAAGCCACCTCCTTTGTTGATGGACTACATTTTCTAAGGACTCTCCCAATGAATCTCAACCTGGTACCCGCCTTACCAACAATTGATTTTATATGATCATTCCACTTCAAATCGTTCCACACGCATACTCCCAGATATTTTACAGAAGTAACTGCTACCAGTGTTTGTTCCGCTATCATATAATCATACAATAAAGGGTCCTTCTATCTATGTATTCGCAATACATTACATTTGTCTATGTTAAGGGTCAGTTGCCACTCCCTGCACCAAGTGCCTATCCGCTGCAGATCTTCCTGCATTTCGCTACAATTTTCTAATGCTGCAACTTCTCTGTATACTACAGCATCATCCGCGAAAAGCCGCTTGGAACTTCCGACACTATATACTAGGTCATTTATATATATTGTGAAAAGCAATGGTCCCATAACACCCCCCTGTGGCACGCCAGAGGTTACTTTAACGTCTGTAGACGTCTCTCCATTGATAACAACATGCTGTGTTCTGTTTGCTAAAAACTCTTCAATCCAGCCACACAGCTGGTCTGATATTCCGTAGGCTCTTACTTTGTTTAGCAGGCGACAGTGCGGAACTGTATCGAACGCCTTCCGGAAGTCAAGAAAAATAGCATCTACCTGGGAGCCTGTATCTAATATTTTCTGGGTCTCACGAACAAATAAAGCGAGTTAGGTCTCACACGATCGCTGTTTCCGGAATCCATGTTGATTCCTACATAGTAGATTCTGGGTTTCCAAAAACGACATGATACTCGAGCAAAAAACATGTTCTAAAATTCTACAACAGATCGACGTCAGAGTTATAGGTCTATAGTTTTGCGCATCTGCTCGACGACCCTTCTTGAAGACTGGGACTACCTGTGCTCTTTTCCAATCATTTGGAACCTTCCGTTCCTCTAGGGACTTGCGGTACACGGCTGTTAGAAGGGGGGGGGGGGGGGGCAAGTTCTTTCGCGTACTCTGTGTAGAATCGAATTGGTATCCCGTCAGGTCCAGTGGACTTTCCTCTGTTGAGTGATTCCAGTTGCTTTTCTATTCCTTGGACACTTATTTCGATGTCAGCCATTTTTTCGTTTGTGCGAGGATTTAGAGAAGGAACTGCAGTGCGGTCTTCCTCTGTGAAACAGCTTTGGAAAAAGGTGTTTAGTATTTCAGGTTTACGCGTGTCATCCTCTGTTTCAATGTCATCATCATCCCGGAGTGTCTGGATATGCTGTTTCGAGCCACTTACTGATTTAACGTAAGACCAGAACTTCCGAGGATTTTCTAAGTCGGTACATAGAATTTCACTGAACGCTTCACGCATAGCCCTCCTTACGCTAACTTTGACATCGTTTAGCTTCTGTGTGTCTGAGAGGTTTTGGCTGCGTTTAAACTTAGAGTGAAGCTCTCTTTGCTTTCGCAGTAGTTTCCTAACTTTGTTGTTGTACCACGGTGGGTTTTTCCCGTCCCTCACAGTTTTACTCGGCACGTACCTGTCTAAAACGCATTTTACGATTGCCTTGTACTTTTTCCATAAACACTCAACATTGTCAGTGTCGGAACAGAAATTTTCTTTTTGATCTGTTAGGTAGTCTGAAATCTGCCTTCTATTACTCTTGCTAAACAGATAAACCTTCCTCCCTTTTTTTATATTCCTATTAACTTCCATATTCAGGTATGCTGCAACGGCCTTATGATCACTGATTCCCTGTTCTGCACATACAGAGTCGAAAAGTTCGGGTCTGTTTGTTATCAGTAGGTCCAAGATGTTATCTCCACGAGTCGGTTCTCTGTTTAATTGCTCGAGGTAATTTTCGGATAGTGCACTCAGTATAATGTCACTCGATGCTCTGTCCCTACCACCCGTCCTAAACATTTGAGTGTCCCTGTCTATATCTGGTAAATTGAAATCTCCACCTAAGACTATAACTATACACCCCTGTATTAGTCAATATCCATTAGAGGTACTCGTTTTGTTCAAACACACTGATGGAAAAGAAATCGCAAAACCGAGAAGGAGTCGTTGTGCGGCATAAAGGAAAGCGGCGAGCGTGTTTCCATGTCTCAAATGTGATGTGTTCAATCGCTCTAGGCACTATGAGACTTAACATCTGAGGTCATCAGTCCCCTAGACTTAGATCTACTTAAACCTAACTGAAGCGCCCAGAACAGCTCGGCCACAGCGACCGGCAGGTGACGTGTATTCAAATTTCACTCCACTATGAGGATGCAAATCAGATTTGCTTTAAGGGGAGATGGAAGGCAATTTTTATCCCTACTCTGCCAATGCTATTTTACTCTTTGAATAGGTACACTTTTCAAAAGAACTATGAGTGTCAAAACAATGAAATTGTTACTGCATATATACAGGGGGCGTCAAAAGATGTATACCCACTTTGAAGTATCATAGACAATTTACTTCCCGTTCACAATGTTAAATTTCTGGAAATGGTTTGTTCAAACTGGTGGCCTTCAGCATCGATACATATCTGAGTATAACAGATATGCCTCAATTTACAAGTAAAATGAACATAATACCTCTTATGATTTTGAAGAAAATCAAATTTATTCTTTCATTAGTAAAATTTAACTTTTTTGTACATTAATTATTATAAAACAGTTTCTGATTGTTTGGTGGTCCTCAATTTACTTTTAATAACTTATTACGATCTGCAGTCCAAATTGACAAAATTTCATGTTTCTAACCCCTTTATTATTCAAAAAATAGTGGTACCTGACAGAAAAAAATGCAGTTTTGAGAAAAATCCATTTAAAGTTTAATATTTCAATTCTAGTATAGTTATTGATAAGAATTACTTACCACTAATAATTTCCTGCACCATACTGACCATCATCCGAATCCTACTGATCTTTTCATCTCTTGGTCCCTCTTCTTTCCTATCTGGCTTCTTTTGTGCATTTTAAATTAGCAATATCTACTTTGACAGATTCTCTTTTTATCTATTTGCACGAAGGATTTTTCAGTATTTCCTCAAGATTTTATGCCCAATAATTCCAAAACATCCAGTTTTCTAATTACACTATCATTGAAGCAAAAAATAGCATCATAAACACCAAATTTGAGGGTTGTATGCTGAACATACAGTTTTCGGTAAACGGTTGCAAATGGCAGAATTCACACATTCATTTAAATTTTGGATTTTCCTATGAAGACATTTCTTCAACAAGGTATCTTTACAAAGGTCTTTAAATATGGGTTTCATTTCATTCATTACTGATGCAGGTAAAGAGTGTTTGTGGCCCTATCTGGCACTTCTCCTGTACTTGCACCAAGTGACAGGATCATTCAGGCAAAGACCGTGCACTGGATTTTCGTTTGTGGAAAGCTTGTGGAAAAAGATAGCCCATATAGCTTTTTTCATGTTTTCTCAATTCCCTACATTTCTTCTTATGGCCAAGCCATAATAATTCTGTACTCTATCTATTTCAACATTTGTCAGGCAACCTTTACCAACTATCTTCTTATCACCTTCCAATACTATTTTTGACTTTTCTTTCAATAATCTTCTCAACTTGGTCCCCATTTATTGTGTCTCACTGTTTAGAGGCACAAAACGCGTGGTTGTTTTCAGCTCATTACTAAATGCAAATAAGTAGGAGGCCGAGTTGATAGGAGCCAGGTTGCAATAATATGCGGTACGGCACACTGTTAGAGAAAAGGATTGTTATTCAAGAAACACATAGTACAATTGTGGTGTGCGTACTGTAAGACCTTTGGTACACACACCATCAGATTATTTGACTTGTCGCCCTAACAAAGTAGGCGAGTGCCAGCAATGTGTCTCGTGGTCTTATCGTGGCGTGTTTATCCTCTGCCGTTAGGTCAGACGATAGAAATGCCACTTGCACCCTTAGAGTAGCAGATTGACGGTGACCAACTTTAAACAGAACTTGATTAATTTTCACACACATTTATTAAAATAATAACAAGCGTAAAAATAACTTGGTTATTATTTACAATTGACATTCTGAAGTTCCTTTGGTCTTGGTACATTAATCTTATCAGCACATATCTCTGATACTTGACAAAGTGTCTATACATTTCTCTTGATGGCTATGTACAGGAATATGATAATCTTATTAGGCGCAGACTGAAACTTGACTATAGACTAATGCAGACTAATGCAGACTAATGCAGACTAATGCAGACTGACTAATCGGAGGTCTGTACACTCGTTATAATACCTCGCGCGTTCAGGCATCACTGCGCGAGTGTGATCCGCGAGAAGAAAAGGTTCTACGTTGGCTGCGTTACATATTAATACGTGGATCGTCGGAAGCAGAATTTGGTCCGTCTCTATGGCAGCGCCATCTCGTAGTGCGGAGACTGACGAGCGCTGCGCCTGCGCTGTTGTGCTTAGCGGGGCGCGCTCTAGTGGGAAAGTTGTATACGCGCTGACTATGCGGAACTATGTACACAACAACAATGAAATTACTTATCTTCAGTAGTTTGTAGGACTGCAGCTGCGGCTATGAACTGACAATCTCGTAACATGGAATACCATGAACTAATACAACATATTCTCAGGGACTAAGCCTGATGGGCCCTCCTCAGAGAATCACCGCAAACATTACAGAACTGGCTGAGGGCCGATTATGATAGTGCGTCTGCCTAGGTTGAAACCTAGCTAAGAAGTGAACGAGGCACACTCCAGTTCCGTCGAGTTGCACAGCCCGCTAGAGTGCGCTGTGCTCGGCAGACGACGGGCTGCCAACCTTGTGTTGGCGCGGCGTTGTAGCAGTATCTGTGGCAATGATACTACACCATTCTCTTCTGGACATGCCCAGTGCACTCTAATTTAGAAATTGTGACATTAGGACCACAGGGTTGTTCTGCACATATCCGGTCATAAGCGTTGCTGTCACCGTCCCCAGATTGCACAGAGCGTCAGGAAAACCATCATATCTCACGAAAAAATTGTCATATTTATATAAAACCTGTTTCACGCTTCCGTCTCCCCTTAATTACAGGTTGCAGCGGTCATGAGCGTCATTTACCTTTGAGACTGGACAAAGACGCCATTATCAAAATCTCACTGAGTTTGAACGAGGTCATGTAACAGGACTGCGAGAAACTGGATGTTCCTTCTGCGATACTGCAGAAAGACTTGACACGAATGTAGCCACTGTACGGTCTCCGGACGGCCGCGTGGGGCTGTGGAGAGGGAAGACCATCGTGTTCGACTATGGCTCTGTCGCATCGTACTGCACCTTCTAACAACCCTACCACAACAAAGGTCAGCATTTAATAACGATTGTGGTGTTGCTCACGCTACTAAATACTGCATTTTCGGGCAACAACAGTCATATTATGTGGTAGGTGTCATTAGAGCACAATTAATGAAGTCATTTCATGTAATAATCAAAAAACTAGGCACTCATCTTTTTGTGTTTCCCACGCTGGTCTCGTCGTAAAATCATGGTTCAATCGTTGAAAATCTATGTGGTTATGAGTCCAAGCTCGGATGCAAAGAGGCCTAGGTTTTATCGTGCTATATTCAAAAGTTTTGTAGATGCGCCTCTCAAACCATTCTTGGAGATTAAACCTTTCAAAGTTAGCACAATGGCGATGTAAAAAAATAATCAGCACTCCGAATTTAAGTTACACTTGCTTTTAACTGCTTTTATTGCAATATCAAGTATCACACAAAACATCACTTCACAATACAAAACATACTTGAAAACATCTTCCTCACATTTTATAAGCCAACTATAATATGCGTCTTTCCAACTTGACGTCCAAGACTTGACCTTTTTAAGGTCCGACTCTCTAACAAGTTAACAACTAACTAACTATAGCTTACGCGCCCAAAAATCAGAGTTACAAGTACGTCAAATATCATAGTGACAAAAGAAAGAATACACATAAGAATAATATCATTGCAATATAAACATATCGATGTATCACAAATGAAATCAAATCTGAATGTTGTCTCAGAAATATGTCAACCACTTTGCAAAAACACAGTAGAATAGCTGGTATCGAGAGGTTCAGGTGAGGTGCCGTAATGGTTGCGTAATTCAAGTACCATTACAACCTACAGCAACAATTTGAGCAGCAGTTGGCTCTAGAGATGGGAAAAGCCGTTCATCCTTGGGAACTTGTTCACTGGCGATCGCTCTTTTTTGGGAACCGTTCATTGTGATCGGTATATGGTTCTTACAAAAAATTGAAAATTAGTAGCATAGGTGACTAAAGACAGAAGACGCCAAGAGGGGGCACTTGCTTCCTACCTGGAGTACAGAGTTTTTATTCATAACAGGATTCTCACAAACTAGTAATTTCCGTGATTCTGCAAAAAATCTCTTTTAGCCAACTCTAGCGTTATGTGTCTGATCGCAGTGAAGTAATATAAGGTGGCGTACGAAAAACCGGCTCCGAGTACAGCCTGCTCGCCAATTACGCACGAGTTCTTGACCGCTACGAGCAGAATAGATAAACTTGTAATAATTAGGCAGAGAAGAAATAACAAATAAGCTAATGGAAAGAAATTCGAAACAATGGATGACGATTGGTAAGCGACAATGAGCAGTCTAGTACTCGGGGTCGATTTTTCGTGCGCCATCCTGCACCACTGAAATAATGTTGTAGGAGTTATCGTATTTTGTTTGCAAAATGTGATACCATACACTCGATTATGAAAGGCGGGCGCCGGCCGATGTGGCCGAGCGGTTCTAGGCGCTTCAGTCTGGAACCGCGCGACCGCTACGGCCGCAGGTTCGAATCCTGCCTCGGGCATGGATGTGTGTGATGTCCTTAGGTTGGTTAGGTTTAAGTAGTTCTAAGTTCCGGTGGACTGATGACCTCAGTTGTTAAGTCCCATAGTGCTCAGAGCCATTTGAACCATTTGAAACGCGGGTTTCATTCGGTTGTAAGTCAGTCTGTCTTCCACAACAATGAACATGCTCTTTTACCTTGGATAAAAAAAAGACGGAAAATGGCCACTCGTGTGTGCCGTGTCGACGTCCTTTGCATGCGTAATAACAATAAATCATGTCTTTTTACAAGTATTTCTTCTGCTGTTTATCGAAATAGTGACGTAAGTTGATACGCCGTTTTGTTACCTGAAAAGATGTATGTATTAAATACCACATCAGATTTATGTAGTTTACATAATTATAAAATACATTTTAATTACCGACCGTGTACGCTGAATAGAATACGAGAAGAACCAGAAGTTCAGAGTTCAAAAAAGATTTGAAACATATCTAGAATGGGCGTACGAAGAGAACGAAACGAACAACTCGTTACTGAACTAACTATGAGCAGTCGGCAGTGGAACTGAGACGAGTGGCCACGCGAAGAAGGACGAATCCGGCCGAGCGAGACCGAGACCGAGACAGACGGGAACGGGACCGAGGTTGGAACGAGACCGGCCGACGTGCCGTTCGCGAACGAGACCGACCGTTTCCCGTTCCCGGAAACTATAAGTAGAAAGCCGCGACCGAAGTGAACTACGAAAGACCGTTCCTTAGAATTCGTCCCTCGCTCGTTCCGTTCATCTTGGTGAACCGTTCCTTTGGACCCGTTAGTTCGCGAACGACGCATCTCTAGTTGGCACCACAGTGAAACAACGAACTGTTACAAATCGGTTATTTCAAGGACAGATCCGAGCCAGATGGCGTGTTCCGTGCAATCCACTGACACCACACAGCCACCAGTAGCGACATCTGTGGTGTCAAGCGAAATCTCATCGGAGGGCGGGGTGGTGTTCTGTTGTGTTATCTGATAAAGCTGGTTCTGCCTCGGTGCCACTGATGGCCGTGTGTCGGTAGAAGCCGAGGCCATTTGAGGATCTGCACCCAACCTGCCTGAGTGCTACACTGGACGTACATCTGGAGTTAAGGTCAGGGGTGCGATTTCGTATGACAGTAGGGGGTCTCTCGTGGTTGCCGGACACACCCTGACTGCAAATTTGTACGTCAATCTGATGATTCGACCTGTTGTGCTGCCATTCATGAATAGCATCCAAAAATGGCTCTGAGCACTATGGGACTTAACATCCGAGGTCATCAATCCCCTCGAACTTAGAACTACTTAAACCTAACTAACCTAAGGACATCACACACATCCATGCCCGAGGCAGGATTCGAACCTGCGACCGTAGCGGTCACGCGGTTCCAGACTGAAGCGCCTAGAACCGCACGGCCACACCGGCCGGCTAATAGCGTCCAAAGGGGTGTTTTCTAACAGGATAACGCTCGCCCACGTACAGCTGTTGTAACGCAACAAGCTCTACACCGTATCGACACGTTCTAGACCTGCTCGATCACCAGATATGTCTCCATTCGAGCACATACGGCACATCATCGGACGACAACTCCAGCCTCATCCACACCGTCCTGTATTCACCGACCAAGGGCAACAGGTTTGGAACTCCATCCCACAAACTGACATCCAGTACCTGTACAACAAAATGCACTCACGTTTGCGTGTTTGCATCCAATTTTCTGGCAGTTACACCGGTTATTAACGTACAAGCTTTTCACATTTGCAAAGGCTTATCTCGTGCTTACATTAACCTGTGATCTTGCAGTGTTCATGACTTAAATTTGATACCGAAACAAACGTATTCCCGAAATTTCATTGTTCTACATTAATTATTTCTTGGTCATTTTTCCCCCTTCACTGTAGCTACTTCTGTCTCTCTAGCTGCATGTGGTGTGTGTTGGCTTTGCGAAGATATTTTTCTAGTGGAGGAGTGCAGCCAACTGTATAAATCATGAACTTCTCAAAATTTTTCAAATGATATTTTCCTCAGAATTGCAATTTCTTGGAATTTCCTCTAAAGCAATGTTACAAACACTGCTTACCGTATGCATGTCTAGGTTTTCCTCAGCAGTTTTCACCTCCATTACCAAATTGTCAGCCGGCCGGTGGGGCCGAACGGATCTAGGCGCTTCAGCCTGGAACCGCGCATCTGCTACGGTCGCAGTTTCGAATCTTGCCTCGGGCATGGATGTTTGTGATGTCCTTAGGTTAGTTAGGTTTAAGTGGTTCTACGTTCTAGGGGATTGATGACCTCGGATGTTAAGTCCCATATTGCTCAGAGCCATTTGAACCAACCAAAACACAGATGGACCTTGCAAAATAGTCTGTGCTCCTTTGTTAGCAACTTTGACCTCCAGATCTTCTAAGGCCTTATAAACAGTTACACGCGAACGTCTATATCTTCTCCTATAACGAGGCATCTCAAATAACAGTCCGGTGCTGCTGCACGCCGACTGAAGCCGGCTTAGACTCATTACTCCTTATATGAACACATGCGCGCCAGACCAAAAAAACGACCGCGAGCACCCTTTTTTGCCCGATGACGTCACTAACTTAATTCTCCGCGGCCGGCGACAAGTTAAAACTAGTGTTGCCGGCCAAGGACACTCTCTGGAGGCGCGCCAAAGAACATAAAGGACACAGAGATGCCTCACATGGCAAAGATGCTAGCTACAGAGAGCATCCCATGCCTCAGGATGTGTCCTGTCAACTGATCCCATCTTTTGTAAAGTTGTGCCTATTTAATTAGATTCTGTACCTCCTCATATATTAGTCAATCTGCCCGTACCGTATGCACCATTCTCCTACAGGAGGAGATTTCAAAAGCGTCTACTCTCTTCTTGTCTGAAGTGCGCATCGCCCATGGCTCACTTCCATACAAGGCTACGCTCCAGATGAGACCTGACCAACATTACGTTGTGATGTTTACAGATTTATACACATTTCGATTTTAGAATACGTACTAATTCTGGAGCTATGGTTCGCGCTATAGTCAAACACATGGAGTTACGCAGATTGTGTTGTTGTTGTGGTCTTCAGTCCAGAGACTGGTTTGATGCAGCTCTCCATGCTGCTCTATCCTGTGCAAGCTTCTTCATCTCCCAGTACCTACTGCAACCTACATTCTTCTGAATCTGTTTAGTGTTTCATCTCTTCGTCTCCCTCTACGATTTTTACCCTCCACCTGCCCTCCAGTACTAAATTGGTGATCCCTTGATGCCTCAGAACATGTCCTACCAATTGATCCCTTCTTCTAGTCAAGTTGTGCCACAAACTCCTCTCCTCCCCAATTCTATTCAATACCTCCTCATCAGTTACATGATCTAATCTTCAGCATTCTTCTGTAGCACCACATTTCGAAAGCTTCTATTCTCTTCTTGTCCAAACTATTTATGGTCCATGTTTCACTTCCGTACATGGCTACACTCCATACAAATACTTTCAGAAACGACTTCCTGACACTTAAATCTATACTCGATGTTAACAAATATCTCTTCTTCAGAAGCGCATTCCTTGCCATTGCCAGTCTACATTTTATATCCTCTCTAGCTCGACCATCATCAGTTAATTAGCTCCCCAAATAGCAAAACTCATTTACTACTTTAAGCGTCTCATTTCCTAATCTAATTCCCTCAACATCGCCCGATTTAATTCGACTACATTCCATTATCCTCGTTTTGCTTTTGTTGGTGTTCATCTTATATCCTCCTTTCAAGACACTGTCCATTCTGTTCAGCTGTTCTTCCAGGTCCTCTGAGCACTATAGGACTTAACATCTGAGGTCATCAGTCCCCTAGAACTTAGAACTACTTAAACCTAACTAACCTAAGGACATCACACACACCCATGCCAGAGGCAGGATTCGAACTTGCCACCGTAGCAGTCGCGTGGTTCCAGACTGCAGCACCTAGAACCGCTCGGTCAACCTGGCCGGCCGGCTGGGAACAATTGGCGACAACGGTAGTGGTGGGGGTTATAGGCATATGCTGTAGGGGAAATGCCAAGTGCTGGAGGGGAAGTGCCATTCTAAACTGAAGCCTATACCCACGTTCTTGTAAAAACGCTTGCGTGGTGGCCGTTCACAAAGATTTGTCACCTCTGCTTTGGTTACTATCTAAAAAGAATTCCGCAGAAATTTCAGCGATTTATTTTACCTTGGCTTGTCAATCATCAGTAACTCTCAGAGAAGTGCCATGAGTGGTGAATTTTGAGTAAAACCCACAAATTTCTCTGGTCACCATATAAAAATTTGCTTCTTCTGCCAAAACACAGCGGATCTTACACAGTGTCACCTCACTAACATGTTGTGCAGACGCAACTACGAGAGAATTCTGAAACAGTGGTTTGTTAAGTTTATCAAGTGAGGAACTGAGGAAAAGTAAGGTCAGTATGAAAAAGCATATCCTTGGTGCAAAAAAGGTGTGTAATGTCTTCACTTACGTTGTTCCAAAACCCACAGCATTTCTCGTTTCACCAGCTATCGATGGCCCCTAAAAATCACATACTTTCATCGAAAAGGTCTGTATTGGTGGAATAACACTGTAGATAGTGAATTTTCTCATAATAATCATATGGCAAAATACTCTCCTCCTTGCATACTATCATTTGCCAGAATCTCATTTGAATAACTTAAACCATTTATGAAGTATGAGGAATATTGTCGATGTTTCGCTCTGGGTTTTTGGCTGGCGCGGCGCGATCGCAAATAAGTATACAACATCAGATCAATTATATCGAGATTGGTAACAGACAGAGACCTCCACCCAAGTCTAAAGAAAAATTCTTTATGTTAACTAAATTTCATATGTAGTAGTAATATGTAATGTAGTGTAACCTCCCCACAAAAATTTAAAAGATATTTTATTTAATAGAAATGCTAATGCACATTGAGCTAAGTGTAAGCTCCCCAGAGAAATTTTGAAACACAATAGTTCAATGTTAACAAGAATACAACCTAACATAAGCTCCCAGCAAATAAATTTAATGACAATAAAAATGAGAATCGCAATCTGACTCAAGGTGTAAGCTGTCACGAAAATAATGAAAAACAATTCAATGCTAATGAGACTTCAGTGATAATGTAAACTCAATTAAACCGAAATATCGGTCTTTGGCCCTGTGTAAAAAAAAAAAATCATAATTAATTTCTTACCTCATTGAAACTGCATGTCAAAGTTCTGCTCTTATTGTTGGCCACGGCTTGGAGGAAATGCATTGCAAGTATTATTTTTTTCATATTTTTTTCTTTGAAATTTAATTCAAACTTTTCTTTAAAGGAAATGGAAGGAAATCGTTCGTTCAATTAAATAGTTCTTTTGTTAAAAATATTGCTTTGAAAACCAAAATTATTATTGGTGCGATTATTGCACAAATTAGTTACAGTTAATTTACATTATTAGCTGAGCGCATTTAAAAATAATATACCTCATCCTGAATCTTGACCAGAGTGCCATGTCGACGCCCGCCGACTCCTCACACACAACTGTACTCGACTGCTACTACCGACATACTGCACTGTTCACAGACTGCCCACTGACTACTGCTCGCAACTGTACTGCACGACTACTACTGACAGACTACTGCTCGCAACTCTCGCGCGGTCAATCGCAGACTAGCCACGATAAATGGCTCTCTGGTCAGAGACTCTGCAATGCCTCGCCATCGCCACCACACAACATACGTGTTTCATAACCCTCCACTGGGGGGCAAAAATTTGGCAGCGATGGTGAGTCATTTGGACTTGCCAAGAGCAGCAAAATTTTTCTTTAATTAATAAACTTCTACAATTTACAGAATATGTACATGAATTAAATGTTGTGCACATGCACCGAGTACGAAACATTTCAGACAAAGACAAAATGTGAGAACAAAACATAGTAGCAAATCAGAAAACTGTATATACAAATTATTTGACAGATAAGAAAGTGCACACGCACTGAAAAAATTCTTTAGCATTTTCAGAACAAATAAACAGAATGGCAAAAAATCATGTTGACAAGTGACATGAGTGCACATGCACTGCAGTTGAGAACATATCAGCAAATGACGAAATGTATATACAATGAGTAACAAATGACATAAGTGCATACGCACTGAAGTATTGAACATACAGAATGAGTACAAATCATATTGAAAAATGAGAAAAGTGCACAGGCACTGAAGTTCAGTAGAAAACATATTAACACATAACATAAGTGCACATGCACTGTAGTTCAGAACATATCATCAAAATAAAAATGTATATACAATATAAAAGACAAGAGTGCACATATACTGTACTTCAGAACAAATCGAAAAAATGTCTTTAGCATTTTCACAACAAATAAACATAATGACAAAAAAAAATGATGTCGACCAGTGAAATAAGTGTACTCGCACTGGAGTTCAGCAAATCGAAAAAAAAATGTATAGCCCATGAACATAAATGATGTTAGCAAAAAATGATCTTCACTATGTGACAAGAATTAGGATAGGAAAGGGAAGGATTGCATCATGGTTGTAGCACTTTAGATTGCACACAGCTGTTCTGAAAGTCCATATCTTTCCACAGAAGTACAACACCAAGTGACACAATTTGAAGTTCTTTTCCCATCAGAATTTATCAGCGTAGCCACGACACTGAACTGTCGTAGTAATATTCCATGTTTTCATTTTGGCAGTACATCAGGTACACCAAACAGTGGGACCATAATAACGTCTTCATCGCTCACGGTGGTGGACAGCATGTCGTGTCAACACCACGCTCTTACAAGGCACACCAACGTAGAATTAGTGCAAAAACCAAATATAGTGCTCCATGATCATGAGGATGGACAGGACAAATGGACATTGGAGTAATTCAGGGTAGTTAGCTCATAAGGTGAAGGACATTAAGTCACATAATAGGCTTCATTGGGAATTACAGTAGTAGTGTGCGGCATTCATAGCCCAGTTATTGAACATTTCTGTACCAAGTATGTAGTACAGTATTACAGAATAATGTTCATAAAATTAAATTATTGGCATCATGGGTAATCGTATTACAATAAACAGTGGCAGTCCTTGGCCAGTTACAAAGCGTATTTAGTATGACAGAATAATGTTCATCAGAAGTCTTAATTGAAAAGGAGAGTCAATTATTGGCCTAGCATTAACATAATACATTGAGTGATACAAATTATTGGCACTCATTGGCCATTTACCAAAACATGAAAAGTTAACATTGAAAACAAGAGCTAATTAATGGCATAATTAATAACATAAGTCGTTTAGTGACATTAATTATTGGCACTCATTGGCCAGTTACCAAAACATGAAAGGTCATAATTCATTTAATTAGATTAATTATTGGCACTCAGTGGCCAGTAAGTATTGAATATTATAAAACATTGTTCATCATTCAGTATTATTCAGAACTTTCTTAAATGAGTAGCATTATTTGAAACTGGTGATACACACCATTAAGAAGTCATGATTAAAAATCAGTTAATTACAGTCATAGCATTAATAATCATGGGCGTTATAAGTAGTCTCATTACAATAAACAGTGGCAGTTATTTGCCAGTTACAAAGCATTTTTTTTTTTTTTTTATCATTAAGAAGTCATTACTGAAGTGACATACTATTCAGAGCTGATCAGTATTATTCAGAATTCTCTTAAACTAGTAACATTATTTGGGACTGGTAATACATTTTTTTTGTTAGCAATGCATTGCTTAGGGTAATTATAGGGGAAAGCAAGAGAGAAGAATTTGCTTCTGGGTTATTGGTATAAATGAAAAATGTGTAACGTCATTCATCATAAGTCAGCTGTGGCAAGATTATGAAACAAGTAGAGTATATGTAACCACATTCATAGATTTAATGAACAACTGCTTATAGCACATTAATCTCATAAATAATTTCTCCTGCAAAAAATATATAAAAATGGATTATTAAGCTGAAAAGAGAAATGCATTTTATGCTGAAAAGTAGTGAACTTCGAATTAACAGGTAGTGAAATGTGTATAAAAAATGTGTTCCCTAGCTGTCCTTTCCAAAACCTTCAGTCATTATACTGTGCAATATAACACTTGCTGTCAAAACGAACTGCAACAAATACTTAAATAACTACATAGCCTAAATATAACTTCAACATTATCCTCAGCTGCAAAGAAAACTTCATTATACATATCATCAAAACTCCATTATCATCATCACCTGTAAAGAAAAACTTCATCATTCATAGTAGCATATTCTTCATCATTATTCATCAGCATTCATTATCATCTGCAAAAAATCACTTCATTACTCATTACACAACTATTCCTTATCTCTAGCATATTTCATCACTAAAACTAAGATGTGTAGTTCTGTCTGACAGCCTGCATCAATCACCTTGTATTCTGAAAGAAAAATTAGTTAAGACTGCTATTCTACGATGAGTATAGTATATTCTTGTTAATGCTTGTTAATCCTGATCCATTTACTCTTCCTCATAAAGTTATTGCATCTTCTTTCGTTTATTCCGTAGGTGAAATTCCCATTTCTGTTGAATTTATTTCTTACACGCATCATTTCATTCTGAATTTGATGAACAAAGATTAATGTCTTACATTTAAATCATATACCCACTAAATAATGACTGGTTAATGGTGACACAATTAAGCATACAGCATAACATAACAGAAAACGTAATATGTCAAAAGCATAGACAGTGTTCAAAGGCAAAATGTACAGAGAATATCACAATGCAGCGGCAAAAATGTAAAACAGTCACGATCTTGAGATGTCATAGGGCAAAAAAAATGTCAAAGTCAACTGGTGTGTGTTATATCTTAACTATTTCACAGTGCATATAAACAAAACTGGAATACAATCATACACACAAAAAAAATGGAAAATGTGCACGGTCTGATGTGTAATGACAAGAAAAGCGACCTGCTAACCTTACCTTGCCGGGCACTTGCCAAGAAAAATACGATAATCATCAATAATTAGTCATGTGAATATAATTGCATTAGTAAATGGCATCATAGTGTCTTGAATCATACGGTGTCTTCATTCAATAAAGAGTTTAATATTTGACCAATGGTGGTTGCCTTTCGATTTTCTGGTTCTCAAAGTTTCGACGTGTACCACATTGGGATGAGGAATGCTGCGAATCCGATATGGTCCTGCGTATAGAAGTTCAAATTTACTGCACTTACCTTTTATTCTGCTGGATAAATAGTGTGTACGCACTAATATCTTCTGTCCAACGTGAAAGTCGCGGCGTGTACAAACCTGTTTTTGCTGTCTTCTCCGGCGCTCTGCGGCACGTCTGATGTTGTTCAGCGCAATGTCAATTATTTCATGGTGTCGTAGGCGACGACATTTAGGGAAGTTTACTAATTCTTTAATTTTGTTTGGTGGTTCAACGTTTTTCAGTATAACAGACGGAGAAAGCATAGTGGATTCATTTGGAATGGAATTAATTACATCTTGGAATGAGAATATGTGTGTATCCCAATCAATATGTCTTTTGTGGCAGTATATTCGGCACAGCTTACCAATTTCTTTCATTAATCTTTCACAGGGTTTCGAAGAAGCATGGTACTTGGATATATAAATCGGAGAAATGTTTCTAGCTCGTAACATACGTGTCCATGTAGCAGAACGAAATTGTGATCCATTGTCAGAAATTACTTTCATCACATGCCCTACATGAAACAGAAAATGTTTTACAAATGCTTTCGAAACAGTTTTAGCAGTAGCTTTGCGTAACGGAGTGAAAGTAACAAATTTTGAAGTGAGTTCAACAGCGACAAAGATGTAGCAAAAACCTCTGTTAGTTCTCGGAATCGGACCAAAAATGTCTACAGCGGCCGTGTGTCTTAATTTAACAGGTATAATGGGATATAATGGAGGAATATGTGAAGTGGTGTCTGACTTAGCTTTCTGGCAAATTTTACAAGATGCTAAAACTCGTCGTACACGTTTCTCCATGTTGGTAAAATAACAGTTCTGTCTCAGTATAAGAAAACATTTTCGTGCTCCGTAATGTGCGTAACTTAAATGAGTGTACCAGATTAATTTGTTAACCAGTTCGTCAGGAATGCATAATAACCAATTGTTGCTGTCAGGATGAGAGCGGCGAAACAGAATGTCATTGCGTACAGTGTAATGGTTTCTAATCGTAACATATTCCTATCTTGCCAAAGGTGTTTAATTTCTTTCCACACGTTGTCTTTATTTTGTTCTTGTGCTATGTCCTGTAATGACGACGAAATAAAACTTTCAAATGCTACTTGTTGAATGTACATGACACTGAAATTTGCTTTGCAGAAGTTGGTTGCTACGTCTTGCTGATTGTTGCTCAGAGAACGCGATAGTGCGTCTGCTATAACATTTTGTGTGCCGGGAATGTGAACAATCGTAAAATTAAATTCCTGTAAATACAGTTTCCATCTACTTAACCTGTCGTGAGTAAATTTAGCTGAAAGCAAAAATTGTATCGCTCTGTGGTCTGTGTAAACGGTGGTGTGTCTGCCATAAAGAAAGTGTCTAAATCTCGTGAAAGCCCATACAACACATAATGTTTCAAGTTCTGTAACAGAATAATTTCGTTCAGCGGGTGACAAAATGCGACTTGCAAATGCGATGTTTTTAATTACTGTAGAGCCATCTTCTTCTATTTCCTGAAAAATACAGGGCGTTTCAAAAAGAAAGAGCAGATTTCAAACATTTATTTCTCAAAAACTACAAATGATAGAAACACAATTCAAACGTTTCTTGTCAGAGAAAGGTTCAAAGTTTTTCAATGGTCCGCGCAGAAGTTCCATGCAAATCCGCAGTGGCGCTGGCGTTTGTTTGTAGGAAAATGGCGACGACACCACAGGAACGATCATTTTGTGTGCTGCAATTTGCAAAGTTAGAGTCCATTGTTGGTGTGCAACGTGCATTCCGCCGTCAATTCAACAAACAGCCGCCTCGTCATAAGCAAATTTATGAGTGGCATCACAGATTCGTAGAAGATGGTTGCATCTGCAAGCGAAAAAGCACGGGTCGTCCACGCACATCGGATGAAAATGTCGAGCGTGTCCGTGCAGCTTACGAAAGGAGCCCTAGAAAATCCACGGCACGGGCAAGTCACGAACTAAACATGTCTAAAACAACGGTATGGCGCGTTCTGAGTAACCGTCTGCACATGAAGCCGTACAAACTGCAGTTATTGCAAGCATTGCGTCCTGACGACCACAACAAAAGGTTCGAATTTTCAACTGCAATTCTACAGGACATGGAAGAGGACAATTTTGCCGAACGATTAATTTTTTCAGATGAATCAACGTTTCACATTTCTGGTAAAGTTAATCGGCATAACGTACGAATTTGGGCGAGTGAAACTCCGAGGGACGTTATTCAACATGAAAGAGACTCACCAAAGGTTAACGTCTTTTGTGCAATTTCGGTAAACAAAGTTTATGGACCTTTCTTTTTCATGGAGAAAACTATCACAGGAACCATTTACCTGGACATGTTAGAAAACTGGCTATTTCCTCAACTTCAGGAAGATTCAAATCACTTCATCTTCATGCAAGATGGCGCCCCACCACACTTCTCTGAACCTGTACGACGGTACCTAAATAACACCATTCCAGGACGGTGGATTGGAAGAGCAGGAGCACAAGATCAGTGTCATCGTCTGTGGCCTCCCAGGTCACCAGACCTTACTCCCTGCGATTTTTATTTGTGGGGGTACATAAAGGACTGTGTTTATGTCCCACCTATGCCCGCTACTCTTCAAGAGGTACGACATCGAATTGTTGCGGCCGTGAATTCGGTAACTAAAGACCAGTTGCGTCGTGTGTGGCAAGAAATGAGATACCGGTTTGATATTTGTCGTGTAACAAATGGTGCTCATATTGAGGTACAGTTTTGATATTTGTTGTGTAACATTTGGTACTCATATTGAGTGAAGGACCGTTGGAATTGTGTTTCTATCATTTGTAGTTTTTGAGAAATAAATGTTTGAAATCTGCTCTTTCTTTTTGAAACGCCCTGTATGTACGCCTAAAGCGGTGTTAGAACTGTCGGTGGCAATGGAAAAATTTCTGGTAAGGTCTGGGAGCGATAAAAGTGGTGCATTCAACAAAGCATGTTTCAGGTTCATGAATTCAGAATGCGCTTGCTTATCCCAAGACCAAATAGTGTTTTTACCTGTTAATTGGCATAATCTGGGTGTGTCTAAAGCAGAGTGATGAATAAATTTACGAAAAAAGTTAATTAAGCCCAAAAAACTGCGTAATTGTTTTTTTGTCGTAGGAATAGTAATGTCACGTAGAGCTTGAAGTTTTTCCGGATCAGGCGCAATGCCTTCTGCTGAAATTACGTGTCCAAGAAATTTTATAGAAATTTTGCCAAAGTGCGATTTACTGAGATTAACTGTGAGTCCTTGAGCATGAAAAGTTTGCAACAGTTGTTCAAAAATCACATTGTGTTCAGACCAGTTAGCTTCTGCGATGAGAATGTCGTCTGCTGAAATTACGTGTCCAAGAAATTTTATAGAAATTTTGCCAAAGTGCGATTTACTGAGATTAACTGTGAGTCCTTGAGCATGAAAAGTTTGCAACAGTTGTTCAAAAATCACATTGTGTTCAGACCAGTTAGCTTCTGCGATGAGAATGTCGTCTGCTGAAATTACGTGTCCAAGAAATTTTATAGAAATTTTGCCAAAGTGCGATTTACTGAGATTAACTGTGAGTCCTTGAGCATGAAAAGTTTGCAACAGTTGTTCAAAAATCACATTGTGTTCAGACCAGTTAGCTTCTGCGATGAGAATGTCGTCTACGTACGTCGTGATTCTGTCTTTAATGCAAACGTGTGTCGGATGGCGTCAAAATTAATGACATTTTCGTGAACAAGATTCTGCGTGTCTAAATTATTGCTTACGTTACTGGAATATGCAACCTGTACTGTGTCTGGTCAAATTCTGTCGTACGTGCTATTATTTACGGGAGGATGCTGTGGTACTTCGGCTATTTGAACTGCTCTGTTATTTCTTACTGACGTGTTACGCTATAGATGACACCTGTTGCCTGGTTCATTCATGAGAATAGGTTCTTGTGTATAATTTTGCTGTTGGTATGTCCGACTGTTGTTAGATGTACGCTGAAAATTGTTCTCATTATTGTTACGTCTGTCGTAATAGTCATTCCTATACGGTGCACTGCGATAGGAATTGAAATACTGTCTTCTTTGTACGTAGTTGTTTCCTTGCTGCCGTGCGTTACTATTTGTTGGATCCGGGACTATACGTGCACACGGCGAAACATTAAAGCCTGGTTGACCTTGTGCATTCCATTGTTGGTTAGGTATACTAAGCGGTTGACTTTCATGCTGTTGTGGTCAAAAACATCTATTGTTACAAATATGTGGTTCCGACTGCTCAAAATTTTATACATACTGATGATTACGATTTTATCTGTAATTAAAATTACGGCGGTAGTTGTCATTACGGGGGTGCCTACTGAAAATTGTCACATTCGGTAAAAGATTTGTCATATCGGGTTTTCATTACATATTCTTAGTTCTAGGTGGAGCAATAGTTAAAGAGCAGTTTTGATAGATATAAAGGATAGTAGAAGAGAAGGCAGCAGTGCAGAAAACTAAAGATGAAACAGCACTACTACAGCTCGGGGCCCTATGCACGCTACGGCACATATTCATTAAATAGGTAATGCTGATGAAAATACAATAGCAAATTGTCGCCTCAGGTTTAAAGCTAGTTTCTCCATTACAGGTAATAGCGGTGAAAGTACAAAAATAAATTGTCGTATACATTGCAAATTGTGTATCTGTGTTCTGCCATTATTAAATTCCTTACATTTTCTTACAAATGCAAATTGCTAATAATCAACGTTCTCGTCACTGAATTTGATAACACGTTCAGGTTTGAGTGTGAATCTGTTCGTCTGTGTCATTTCGCATTTCAAGTTGCGTAGCTTTTCAGATTTTAAGTCGCGTGGCTTTTCGGATTTAAGTCGCGTAGTTGCTGTAAATTGCTCAAATTATACGCACTGCGTAAGTCTGACAAATGTTCATAAAGTGGCGTCTGTTGTGGTATGTTATTAACTGAAATGTTTTTCATCTCTGTTACTTCTTGTTGTAAACTTGACAATTTTCTACGCAGCGTGTTATTAGACGAATCGATCTCATTAATTGTCTGCTGTAAATTTTGAAATTCAGGTGTTTGGTTAAATGAAATCGGTGCAGTATCGTCTGATTTATTATCATTATTACTTTCAATAGCATCAATACGACTGGCTAATTCATCATATTTTTCAGTCAGTATTTTTGCCTGATCATCGGTTTTAGAATCGGACGCATTAATCTGTTTTTGCAACTTACGTGTAGTTTCGTTCAGTTTTTTAACGTCAGCTTTGACGACATCTGAATCCTGTGTTAGTTCTAATTGTTCGAGTCTGTCGGTCACTGTTTGAAAATCGGTTGTGTATGTGTCTGTTTTCGATTTAAGATCCGAAATTTCGTCACGTAATCCTGTGTTGGACTGTTTGATGGTATTAATTTCGTCGGACACTGTCGCAATATTATTGTCTACATACGTCTTCGCTTTCGCGAACATTTTACGTTTGTCTTCTTGGCTCTGAGCAGTGATTGTTTCCATGACTTGACGTTTTACTTTATTTTGATCCTGAATAAATTTGCGGAAACGCGTATCACTGTTTTGTATGTGGTGACTAAATCGCTCGTCAATTTGAGTGTTCTGCTGTTCAAATTTCGCGTCAATCTTTTCATCCATTGTGTGCGAAAGTTCTGCTGTCATTGCTTTAAACTCGTCGCGTAATTGTGTAGCTTTTTCAGAGCATTGTTTAGCGACTCCGTTAATTTCGTCTCTAAGTGTTTCTGTTACGGCTGTTTGCATTTCCCTTAATTCCTGAGCAACAGACCTAATTTCTTCGCTACTTTTTTTTTGAACAAGCCTCAATTTCCACGCGCAACTGTTCCTTAGTGTCATGGCACTGCGCGGCAACGGCTCTAATTTGTTCACTAAGCTGTCTGGAACTGTCGTCTAATTTTTCATTTAACTGTCTGGAATTGTCGTCTAATTTTTCATTTAACTGTCTGGAATTGTCGTCTAATTTTTCATTTAAGTGTTGTTTGAGTTTTTCGTTATCTTGTTTGACCTGTTCACTAAGTTTGTCTTGTTTTTCGTTCTGTTGTTTGACCTGTTCACTAAGTTGTTTGAGATCTTCACTCTGTTGTTTGGAATTTACATCATTATTGTCTAGTTTTTCATTAATTTGGTTAACTCGTTGCAGCAATAGTGCCATAATTTGATCTGAGCCAAAATTAGCATTTCTATTCTCTGTGCTAATTAATGGTGGAACTGGAATTGTTTCGTTTTGTGTGACCATTTGGTCATTCTGTAATTTACAAAAAGGATTATCAGTCGGACGTACACTGTCACTCACTATTTCGCAATTAAATAAATCCGTCGTACTTTGTGTATCCCGTTCATTTTCATTAGACAAATTTGTCTGTACGTTACTTGAATTTTCCAAATCGGGTGTGTTATGCTGGGCAGCGCTCATTACACTAGAGCTCCGCGCGTCATCGATTGTCGTCAAATCAACAGAGGACATAACCGAGTTCGTTTGTTCATCATTAAGACAAAAGTCATCATTAGTGGTTGGAACGCATTGATTGTTAGTGAAAGCAGGATTGACATCATTACACTGCGTGTCACATGTCCTATCGGTAAAGTTGTTTGAGTCGGTAGTTTCATTCATAATACCTCGCGATACACTATTCACAGTCTTTCGCGGCATTTTTACAATAGTCAATTATTCACAAAACAAATAAGCACAATGCAAAAACAACACACAAATACAACAGAGAAACGAATTGCCGTTGACCTGTAGAAAGAAAGTCACAAGATTAGTAAAAGCGTTGCGCCAAATCCTAATTATATCTAAGCAAATAAGAGCAGATATCTGACTGTTTTTCAAAAGACTCTCAATGAAATACGATCCTGGACTGGGTGTCACCAAGTGTAACCTCCCCACAAAAATTTAAAAGATATTTTATTTAATAGAAATGCTAATGCACATTGAGCTAAGTGTAAGCTCCCCAGAGAAATTTTGAAACACAATAGTTCAATGTTAACAAGAATACAACCTAACGTAAGCTCCCAGCAAATAAATTTAATGACAATAAAAATGAGAATCGCAATCTGACTCAAGGTGTAAGCTGTCACGAAAATAATGAAAAACAATTCAATGCTAATGAGACTTCAGTGATAATGTAAACTCAATTAAACCGAAATATCGGTCTTTGACCCTGTGTAAAAAAAAAAAAAAAAAAATCATAATTAATTTCTTACCTCATTGAAACTGCATGTCAAAGTTCTGCTCTTATTGTTGGCCACGGCTTGGAGGAAATGCATTGCAAGTATTATTTTTTTCATATTTTTTTCTTTGAAATTTAATTCAAACTTTTCTTTAAAGGAAATGGAAGGAAATCGTTCGTTCAATTAAATAGTTCTTTTGTTAAAAATATTGCTTTGAAAACCAAAATTATTATTGGTGCGATTATTGCACAAATTAGTTACAGTTAATTTACATTATTAGCTGAGCGCATTTAAAAATAATATACCTCATCCTGAATCTTGACCAGAGTGCCATGTCGACGCCCGCCGACTCCTCACACACAACTGCACTCGACTGCTACTACCGACATACTGCACTGTTCACAGACTGCCCACTGACTACTGCTCGCAACTTTACTGCACGACTACTACTGACAGCCTACTGCTCGCAACTCTCGCGCGGTCAAGCGCAGACTAGCCACGATAAATGGCTCTCTGGTCAGAGACTCTGCAATGCCTCGCCATCGCCACCACACAACATACGTGTTTCAGTAGTAATAACACGTAATCTGCACCAACCGCAAAATCATTTTTCATTGCAAACTTTTTCGAATCTCGCGCAATGAAGAAGAGAAATTTGGTAACATCGAGTATAGATTTAAGCGTCAGGAAGTCGTTTCTGAAAGTATTTGTCTGGAGTGTAGCTATGTATGGAAGTGAAACGTGGACGATAAATAGTTTCCACAAGGAGAGAATAGAAGCTTTCGAAATGTGGTGCTACAAAAGAATTCTGAAGATTAGATGGGTAGACCACGTAATTAATGAGGAGGTATTAATAGAATTGGAGAGAAGAGAAATTTGTGGCACTAGAAGAAGGGATCGGTTGGTAGGGCATATTCTGAGGCATCAATGGATCACCAATGTGGTATTGATAGAGGGAGACCAAGAGATGAATACACTAAATAGATTCAGAAGGATGCAGGTTGCAGTAGGTACTGGGAGATGAAGAAGTTTGCACGGGATAGAGCAGCATGGAGAGCTGCATCAAACCAGTCTCTGGACTGAAGACCACAACAACAACATCACAATAACTATGACTGTTAACGAAATGATGGGTACATCATCATGAACCTGACACATAAAGCCAAAACTACGCAAAAATGAATCTTTTTACCGAATACTTTCTGTAAATTCATTTGAGAAAGCTTGCAGGGCGTGTGCCTCGATTCTGTCACCGCCAACCAGCCGAAAGGTGGCAAACACTGTTGGTCTTCCCTTCAGACAAATGAATGAACTCGCGCAGCACTTTGGACGGAAACTGGTCACTGCACATCTGTCATCATATCCTGCGTGGACTCTAGCCTTTGCTCATTGTCTTCTTACACCGCGCCCCTAACCCCACTCGCTGCTGCGCTTGGAGCATTAAGTATGAGTGTGCTGCCGGAGTGCTCACGGAGTGCTGTTTGGCCAGGCCTGATCTAGACAAAGACCTCCAGGAAACATTAAATTTATTTTACATGTTAACAAATTCTGGCTATTGCCAGTATGCATTTTATATACTCTCTACTTCAACCATTGTCAGTCTTTTGCTGCCCAAATAGCAAAACTAAACTGCAACTTCCAATTCCTCATTACCTAATCTAATTCCCTTGGCATCGCTTGATTTAATAGAACTATACACCGTTATTGTGGTTTTACTTTTGTTGATGTTGATCTTATAATCTATTCTCAAGACGCTATCAATTCAGTCCAACTGCTGTTATAAACCCTTTACTATCTCTGGCGGTACTATAAAGTCACTGGTAAACATCAAAGTTTCTCCCTGAATTTCAATTCCCTTTTCAAATTTCACTTTGGTCTCCTTTATTAGTTTCTCAATAAACTGGATAACACTGGGGATAAACTACAACTCTCTCTAACTGACTTCTTAACCAGCGCTTCCCTTCCAAATCCCTTCATTCTTATGACTGCAGTCGTACTTGTTCAACTTGTAAATAAGTTCTGCCCCATGTATTTTATCCCTGCTAACTTCAAAATTTCAAAGGCTGTACTCCGATGGACACTGTCAAAAACTTTCTCTAAGTCGGCAAATGCTATAAAAGTAAGTCTACCTTCCATCGACATTTCTTGTAAGATAGGACTTAGGGTCAATATCACCTCGCGTTTTCCTACATTTCTCAGGAACTCAAACTGATCTCTGACGTTGGCATCTGTCCGTTTTTCCATTCTTTTATAATAAGTTGTGTAAAATTTTGCTGCCATGACTTATTAAACTGATGGTTTGATACAATTTACACCTGTTGGCACCTTACTTCTTTAAAACTGGAATTATTACATTCTTCCTGTAGCCTGAGAGCATTTCCCCTACCTCACATAAATTGTATTCCAGACAGAATAATTTTGTCATGGTTGGCACTCCCAAGGATCTCAGTAATTCTTAGAGAATGGCGTCTACTCCAGGGTTCTTGTTTCCAATAAGACCTTACGGAGCTCTCTCATATTCTTCTCACAGAACCATATCTTTCATCTCATCTTTACCTACCTCTTCTTCTTCCTATAATATTTTCCTGAAGCTTGTTTCCCTTCCACTTTTAAGCTATCCATTCTTTGCTTAGTACTGCGTTGCCATCTGAACTCTTGAAAAAGTGCTTCTTTCCCCCAAAAGTCTCCTTAATTTTCCTGATAGCGGTAACTATCTTTTCCTTAGTGGTAAATGCTCCTATATCCTTGCATTTGTCCTCTAGCCATTCCCATTTAGTCATTTTGCACTTCCTATCAATCTCAGTTTTAGAGGCCTGTGTTCCCTGCTGCTTATTTCATCTGCTACATTTTTATACTTTCTTCTTTCGCCATTTAAACTCAATGTTTCCTACATTAACCAGGGATTCCTACTAGGTTTTGTCATTTTATCTATGTGATCCTCTGCTGCCTTCATTCCCCATAGTATTTCACCTATTCTACTGCAACATTGCCTGATGTTCTCTCTGAAGCACTCAACAAACGTTCGTTCTTTCAATAAATCCAGGATCGAGATCCTTAAAGTCCTGTCCTATCACAGTTTCTTCTATTTTAATCTGTAGTTAATAACCAATATACGAGGAGCGTCCAGTAAGTAATGCATTACATTCCAGTTTCGGTAGAAAGACTGCTTAATTTGTTGCGGGACATCGTCGAGTATTCGCGCTTCAGCCCCTGTAGTTTCATGATGTTCCGGTAGGTGGCAGTGCTACGTGTAGCCTTCAAAATAGCGACTGAAACGGAAGTGCGTTCCAAGCAGAGAACTTTCACTGAGTTCCTCTTGTCGGAAACGCAGAGCACCGCTGATATTCATAGGCGCTTGCAGAGTGTCTACGGAGATCTGGCGGTGAATAAAAGCACGGAAAGTCGTTGGACAAGGTATCTGTCAGCATCGCTACACGGCCGCGCTAACCTGTCCAGTCTTCCGCATGCTGGCCGGCCAGTTGCACACAACTGTGACTCCTGCAATGCTGGAACGTGCGGACACTCTCACTCCAGGGGGTCTTTCTCCATGACAACGCGAGGCCCTACACAAGTCTGCACACCCGACAAGAGCTCTCGAAACTTCATTGGACTTTTATTTCTCAACCACCCTACAGCCCAGGTCTCACACCATCTGACTTCCGTCTGTTTTGCTCAATGAAGGATGCACTCTGCGGGATGCAGTACGTGGATGATGGGGAGGTTACTGATGCAGCAAGACGTCTACCAGTAAAGTGGCACCATGAGGGCATGCAGGCCCTCCCAATATGGCGGCCTAAAGTAGTGGCATTGAAAGAAAAATATGTTGAAAAACAGGGTTTTACAATTATAGTGTACTGTAATTCTGAAAAAAATCAACCTAATTTCGGCAAGAAATGTGTTGCATTACTTATTAACGCCCCTCGTATTACTGTCAGAGTTCACATTTGTTTAAAATATGTTTTCGAAATCTGTCATATAATAAACCTTCCAGTCTCACCAGGTTTCTTCACTTATAAAATCTCCATTCATGATTCTTAATCAACTGTTAGCGATCTACATCTACATCTACATGGATACTCTGCAAATCACATTCAAGTGCCTGGCAGAGGGTTCACCGAACCACCTTCACAATTCTCTATTATTCCAATCGCGTATAGCGCGCGGAAAGAACGAACACCTATATCTTTCCATACGAGCTCTGATTTCCCTTATTTTATCGTGCTGATCGTTTCTCTTTATGTAGTTCGCTGTCAACAAAATATTTTCGCATTCGGAGGAGAAAGTTAGTGATTGGAATTTCGTGAGAAGATTCCGTCGCAACGAAAAACGCCTTTCTTTTAATGATGTCCTGTCCAAATCCTGTATCGTTTCTGTGACACTCTCTCCCATATTTCCCGATAATATAAAACGTGCTGCCCTTCTCTGAACTTTTTCGATGTACTCCGTCAGTCCTATCTGGTAAGGATCCTACACCGTGCAGCAGTATTCTAAAAGCGGACGGACAAGCGTCGTGTAGGCAGTCTCCTTAGTAGATGTGTTACATTTTTTAAGTGTCCTGCCAATAAAACGCAGTCTTTGGTTAGCCTTCCTCACAACGTTTTCTATATGCTCCTTCCAATTTAAGTTGTTCGTAATTGTAATACCTAGGTATTTAGTTGAATTTACGACATTTAGATTAGATTGATTTATCGTGTAACCGAAGTTTAACGAATTCCTTTTAGCACTGATGTGCATGACCTCACACTTTTCGTTATTTAGGGTCAACTGCCAATTTTTGCACCATTCACATATCTTTTCTAAATGGTTTTACAATTTGTTTTGATCTTCTGATGACTTTATTACTCGATAAACGACAGCGTCATCTGCAAACAACCTAAGACGGCTGCTCAGATTGTCTCTCAAATCGTTTATACAGATAAGGAGCAGCAAAGGGCCTATAACGCTATCTTGGAGAACGCCAGAAATCACTTCTGTTTTACTCGATGACTTTCCGTCAGTTACTACGAACTGTGACGTTTCTGACAGGAAATCACAAATCCAGCCATATAACTGCAATATTCCATAAGCACGCAATTTCACTACAAGCCGCTTGTGTGGTACAGTGTACAGCGATGATTAAATTATGTTCTGTGCAAACTTCTATCGGGCAGCTTTCCCTTTCACTCCTTTATCCCAGGTCAGGTTCCCCCACTCTACTGGAATGGCGAACGTTACCTGCCGCCAGTGAAGTGCGAAGGCAGAGGAGGTGATGGTATTACCGTGTGGGGGTGTTTTCAGTTGGTTAGGGTGTGGCCCCATTATTGTGCTTAACAACACGCTAAATAAGGAGGAATATGAACACATTGTACAGCTTTGTGTGCTGCAGACAGTAGAGGACCAGTGCGGAGAGGATGATTACATCAGCATGACAACACACCCGGTCGTAAAGCAGCACAATGGTTTGTGGACAACAACGTGCCTGAAATGGACCGGGCTGCCCATTCCCCAATGAAACAACTTTAGGATCAGTTAGAACGCCGACTTCGCCCCAGACCCAGCGTCCAACATCACTACCTACTCTGATTTTTTGCCCTTGAGGAAGAATGGGCTGCCATTTCTCCACGGGTATTCAGACATTTCATTGAAAGTGTTCCCCCAGCATAGTTCGTGTTGCCATAAAGGTGAAGGGTGGATATATTCCATATTAATGTCCAGTAATATGTCTCAGGGTACTCCTGATTAGATAATGAATGTGATGCACGAATCCTGATTTTGTTATAATTTATGAAATGTAAATGTCGTGTGACTAGGGTCTCCAGTCGGGTAGACCGTTCGCCGGGTGCAAGTCTTTCGATTGGACGCTACTTCGGCCACTTGCGCGTCGATGGGGATGAAATGATGACGATTAGGACAACACAACACCCAGCCCATGAGCGGAGACAATCTCCGACCCAGCCGGGAATTGAACCCGGGCCCTTAGGATTGACATTCTGTCGCGCTGACCGGGGGCGGACGTTATAATTTATGATGAGGAATGAATGAGTCATGTTGTGTAATCGGACAGCGTGTCACATACATTGTGTGATGGTTGGTTGTTTCGTAGAAGAGCTCCAAACAGCGAGGTCATCGGTACCATCGAATTAGGGAAGAATGGGGAAGGGAGTCACCCGTGCCCTTTCAATGGAACCATCCCGACATTTGCCTGAAGCAGTTTAAGGAAATCAAAAATGGTTCAAATGGCTCTGAGCACTATGGGACTCAACTGCTGAGATCATTAGTCCCCTAGAGCTTAGAACTAGTTAAACCTAACTAACCTAAGGACAGCACAAACATCCATGCCCGAGGCAGGATTCGAACCTGCGACCGTAGCGGTCTTGCGGTTCCAGACTGCAGCGCCTTTAACCGCACGGCCACTTCGGCCGGCCTTTAAGGAAATCACGGAAAACCTAAATCAGGATGGCTGGACGCAGGTTTGAACCGCCGTCCTCCCGAATGCGAGTCCAGTGTGCTAACCTCTGCGCCATGTGACGCGTTTAACATACAGCAGCCAGCTTAAGTACCATAGCAGCAAATCTATTCTGTCCTTAAGGCAGGTACAGGCGAGATTTCTTTTTCAGGGAATAGTGATTTGGGGATTTTATTTAAATAAATTTTCAATTGGGATTGGCCAATGTGTAACTCTTTTATGTTCAATCTTGTGAACTGAAACTGGAGTGAACTGAATTGCTATTCCTTATAACCTGTGTATCTGTGTTGATGTTCTGAACAATGCAAGTGGTGTAATTACGGAAACGCCAACTAATAAAATGAATATCCAAAACTGAAACTGTACAACTGTATTTTTAATTAACTTTACCAAATTGATTGGAAAACGTTACTGTACCTTAAATAAGCTGTTCTGTGAAATTCTGTTGTGCAGTACATTGAAGTGCTACTATGCGTGACGTCACAATACGTGACTTGCAAAGGCAGCACTAAAAGTTAACAAAATGAAAATGTCGTCTGACTAGGGCCTCACGTCGGGTAGACCGTTCGCCGGCTGCAAGTCTTTCGATTTTACGCCACTTCGGCGACTTGCGCGTCGATGGGGATGAAATGATGATGATTAGAACAACACAACACCCAGTCCCTGAGCGGAGAAAATCTCCGTCTCAGCCGGGAATCGAACCCGGGCCCTTAGGATTGACATTCTGTCGCGCTGACCACTTTTTTTTTTTTTTTTTTTTTTAGATTATTGATCGCTGTTCCAAAACGGACGTCACCCTATGACAAAGACACAACAGCAGAACACAAAAAAAAAAGATGGCACGAGGGGGGTTGGAACACAGCTCTCCCGCGTGGCAGTCCCACACCGTGATCACTTTTTTTTAGTGCTCTACCTACTCTTTTTTGGGGTTTTTTCGTTGTCTTTTTTGTTTTTTTATTTTTTATTTTTTTTTTGTTTTTTTTTTAATTTTTTTAATTGTAAATTATTTACTCTGCCAACCTTTTTTTATATATATATGGAAAAAGGCGTCTTTCAGTTACGACAAACAAAATGAGAATGTACATCCGTAGCAACAACAGAACTAGAGTTCCTTCTGAACTATGAAATAGAATTTGAAACTAATAGTGTGATGATAGATAATAAAGAAAGAAAAATGTAACCAAATCCCGCACGCCATTCCATGTGCATGGCCCATCTGCATACAGATTCCATGTTCCAAATTGGTACAGCATTTCGCAGCGTTTGGAGCTCCATGACGGCGGTCACCCTCTGCCCGGTACACCCCAACTGTGAGCGGGGTTATCGAAGACACTGCGCAAATAGTTCGCAAATAGTTGCCGGTATCGGGGTGTACACTCAAGTGTGCTATGACTGTCCTGGAGAAATTGCCAGTAATCAAGTACCATCTTCTCATCATCTCGAAAGAGGTAGTATATGGACATACCTTTAAACCATGTGAGAGCGTGAGTCTTCGCAGGTGGGAAATAAGTATCCTCTGGACAAAGGAGGAGCCGTGGCTCAATCGTGCGAGGCGCGATACGTAGGTAGCAGGCGAGGATGTTCTGCACTAGCAGCCATACCTCTAACGCCGATCCACATGTTAAACGGTGTTCGTGAGTATCCACGAGGTGGCAACGTGGGCAAAGGGGGGAATCCGTCATCCCAATAGCGTGCAGCCTTTGTCGTGTTACAACCTTCCCGTTCACCACCTGGTACCACGCGGCTCGTACCCGCGTGGGGAGGAACGGCTTCTGGACCGCTCTCCACACTGCAGGCCATAGGGTGGTCGGGCTTTTCCTCTCAATCACATTGCGAGGGATGCACCTTAGCAGCAGCCTGTAAACGTCTCTCGCCTTGGGAGTGCGAGTGTTGGGAAGGTCTGGGTGCGCGTAACTATACTCAAGAATAAATGCCGAGAGGTGCGAGAGTGAGGATGTAATGTGCGCAACCGTGACAGGTGCCAGAAGAGACGCCGGCAGCAATTCCTCTAACAGACGTCCCGTAAGGGAAGCATCTTTGTGGGTCCACAATTTCATCATTGTGCAGAAGTATAATGCTGTAGCCCTCGCTCGTACATTTATAAGTCCCAGTCCGCCATCAAGCGGAGGGAGGGTGAGTGTTTCGTAGCGGACTTTGAATAGGTGTCCGGCAGTAAGGTAATATCCAAACGCTGCATGCAGTCTGTGTGCCATCGCTGTCGATATCGGTAGGACCTGGGCCATGTGGATCATCTTAGTCGCCATGTGAAGGTTGAGGTATTCCACACGCTGTAGGAGGTCCACCCGTCGAAGTAAGTTCCGGCGAACTTCGGTGCGTATTGCCTGTAGTAATCGTGCATAGTTCGTGGCAGCCGTGCGGCGCACATCCTGTGTAAATGTTATGCCCAAGAACCGGATCTTGTTAACTAGTGGGAGTGGGGCTAAAGCGTCCTCCTGTAGACCTCTCCCAATGGGCATCGCTGCCGACTTGGCCACATTCAAGAGGCTGCCCGCTGCCAATCCATAGCGATTGATCCATTGTATCACCGAGCGTACCTCGTCACCAGATCGGACAAGTAATAGAAGGTCATCAGCATATATCCTGCAGTGAAAGATGTGATCCCTCAGTGACATGCCCGGGAGCCTGTTTTTCAACCCTCCGACAAGTGGTTCGAGTGCGATCGCGTAAAGGATCATGGAGAGTGGGCATCCTTGGCGAACTGACCGTCGGATCGGAAAGGGACCCGCAATCCGTCCATTCACCAGTACACGGGATGCAGCTCCACGGAAAAGGCGCTGAAAGATGTCGAGAAAGTCAGGCGGGAAGCCCATAACGGACAGAAGGAACTTGTGGTGAACTCTGTCGAAGGCGTGGTCGAAATCAATGGAGATCAGGGTAGCTCGAAGGCGACAGGATGTGGCGATAGCTATTAAATCCCTGCATTCACTGGTTGCCGTTTGCATGTTGGTCACTCCGCCCTGTGTCGTTTGCTCCATTGAGAGGAGTAGGGGCAGAACCTTCTTTATGCGGGTGGCGAGTAGTCGGGCGAAGATTTTATAGTCCGAGTTTAGCATTGTAATTGGCCTGTAGTCCCCGACCGTCCGACCTCTGGAAGGCTTGTGTATCGGTATAAGGAGACCTTCCACGAATGCAGGTGGCACGTGGGAACCGGGGGTCATCAGTTCTTGGTACATGATGATCCATCGGGGCATCATTAGATCGCGGAAAGTCCGATAAAACTCGAGCGGCAGTCCGTCTGGCCCGGGAGATTTGTTGAATGCTCCCTTGCTAAACGCGTCCTCGATGTCGTCCTGTGTAAGTCCACCTAACAGCGTCGCCGCTGCTGCATTGTCGAGGGTGTGCGACACGTGCTGCAGTATGTCGTGATCGTCCGCTTCCTCGTCCTCTGTATTCACCTCGTCGTAAAATCGGCGATAGTGATCTGCGAAGGCTTCTGTAACCGCCGCCTGAGTCATTACGACCCTACCACCTGGCAATACGAGGTACGTGATCAGCTGCTGTCGGCGTCGGCGGCTGTCGAGCACGATGTGATGCGCAGACGGGTTTTCTCCTTCCACTCGGTCTTGACGTCGCGATCGCACTACGACCCCCTCCAAACGTTTCCTCGTAAGAGACAATATTTTACCTTTAATTCGGCGGCTTTCCATTTGTCGGTTTGGGGATGGTGGTTGGCTGTCGAGTTCGCGAAGCATCGTGTAATAAAAGTCCAATGTGTGACGATGCCTAGCCGCGATATCTTTTCCGAATTGTGTTAGCACACGCCGAAACGCTGGTTTTTCACAGTCCACCCACCATGCTAGAGTCGATGGGTATCGGGGAAGACGACGTTCGCAATCCAGCCATGTGTTGGCGATAATCTGACGGCATTCCGGGGCTTGAAGATGTGCCACATTCAGCTTCCAGGGTCCTCGGCTGCGCCATATCCGCTGCTGTTGTAGAGTGAGTGTGCATACGAAAGCGCTATGATCGGAGAAGGCAAGCGGCCAACGTTCGGCGTCCAATACTCCCGGCGCTAAGGCTCGTGAGACATAAATGCGGTCTAGGCGACTGGCTGAGTGACTAGTAAGGTATGTCGGCCCGGGACGGTCACCGTGCACTGTCTCCCACGTGTCGGTGAGAAGCAGATCTCGAACCAGGAGCCGAAGTTCTTGACAAGTCGAGAAATGTGGGACTTAGTCTTTGGGGTGGAGCACACAGTTAAAGTCGCCGCCGAAGAGATATTGATCGAAGCGGCTGATAAAAAGGGGGGCGATATCCTCCGAGTAGAACAGCGATCGTTCGTGGCGTTGGTCAGTTCCTGATGGAGCGTAAATGTTAATGATGCGCGTGCCCAGTGCTGTGATCGCCAGCCTCCTTCCTGACGGAAGGTAAGTCACTTCTTCGATGGCAATTCCGTCGCGCACTAGTATTGCCGTACCGCTGCCATTCCGGTCCGCCGGTGACACATATGTCACGTAACCGTAGAAAACGGGGAGGGCCGCTACCTACACTTCTTGCAACGGGGCAATGTCAACATCCGAAGAACGAAGCATCTCACGCAGCAACTGGATCTTCACTGCCGTTCGTATCGTGTTGAGGTTAAGCGTGGCGATACGATAAGCTTGTTGCCGAACCGCAGGTGTTAAGTCATCCATTAAGACTGGAATTACCTACGACGCTTCTGACTGTATTGACACCTCCGCATCCCCCCAAACCTCACCTGCAGTTCTTTCTAGAGAGCCGGCACCAATGGCGTGGGCGCTGTTGGCGTAACTTGCATGGTTCCGTCGTCGTCGTGGTCATCCGCCCACGTCGGGGAACTGAAAGCAAGATCGGCTTCCCTGGCTTCCTCAGGACACGGCATGGGTGCTTGCACTCCACAAGGTGGTCGGCAGCATCTGTCCTGCATATCGGCATCCGATTTTGCCACTGTAGATACGTGTAGTTTGTCCTCAGCTCCGTTCGGTGGTGCCACACTGCAGCAAATGGCGGCTACCGCTGTGGTAGCGTCGTCATTGAAGGTGGAGTCGTCATCCTCTGGAGGTTGTGTCGCATCCCGTTCGGAAGTTGCTCTACGCCTCCGCTTTCGTCGCTTCGGAGAGGGTTGCTTCCTGGTGTGTCCTTCTGTGTCAGACTATGGCAAAGATTCACGACGTTCCGGCACAAAGGCAGCCGTAGGCACAATAAGCGAGTCTACGGCCATGCTATCGTCATGTATGTTGGTATCCGTCGACGGGGGCGGCGGCATCGGAGTTGAATCCGTAGCTTGTGGAACGGGTGTGTCATCATCGCCCTGTATTGGAGCATGGAGCCGCGACCCAACAGTGGATGTCGGCTGTCGTGGTGAAGTGGTAGCTGTCGTGAGGGCTGCTGCATAAGTCACAGGAAGCAGCGTCGGCTGCGATGGCGGCTCCGCGTCAGCCGGCGGCAGTTGAGTGATTCGACGTTGGATACATTCTGATCTGAGGTGTCCCTCCTTCCCACAACCAGAGCAGGTCTTCGGTTGCCCATCGTAGATGACGATGGCACGGCAGCCACCGATATTCAGATATGAAGGGACATGTCTTTTAAGTTCTATTCGGACCTGGCGGACTCCGTTCAGCACGGGATATGTCTGGAATTGCGTCCATTTTTCCGCAATATTATTATGGACCGTGCCGTAGGGGCGCAGCGCTTTCACGATGTCCTCCGCCGGTAGTTCGAAAGGAAGTTCGAAAATTCTGATCGTCCGAAGTCCCATGCCAGAATAATCGACGTGCACAGTCCCCACATTGCCATCAACATGGCAGAAACGGAGGCCCTGTTTCGTGTCCCGAAGGATCCGTTCACATGTTGCGTCGTTGATGATCTTGACATATACGATACTACTCACAATGGACAAGTGAATGCCGAGAATGTCGGTCGCCGGGATTTTAACTTCTTCTCGTAGAAATCGTTCGACTTCGAGTGCTTTGGGCCGTGCAAATTCGTTGCGGAACGTAAATTTGAGCGTCGATTTTCTGTATTGGTGCGCCATAGTGATCTATATGCTGAGTACGGCACACGCGAAACGGCCGAATACGATGTAAACAACACGAGCGCTCGCTCCGCGGCAGGAACACAAACAGCGCGTCCTCACCGCAGCACAGCCAAAGGCCAACTGTGCCCACTCAGCTACCGGGGTCGGACAGCTGACAAAATAAAAATGGTACATGAATATATCAATCGAAGTTTGAAAAAAATAAATAACCAAAACTGTTTCGACTAAAATAGCCTGTAATTTTAGGTGCGTAAACTGACGAAATAAATTTCCAAATGCTGAGTTACGCCCTCGCATATGTAACACTCCACTGTGAGGATAGAACTGCTGCCTTAAGAAACGTAACACGAACTGAACCTAACGTAAACTGAACGTGGTAATAATTTGAAAAACAACTCCTAACTCCGAATTATCTTATTATGTTCTAATTCTACTGCAGCTGGCCGTACCAAATTTTTGTGGCTCCCTGTGACAACGGAAACTCGGTCCTGCTCGAAGTAAAGAACATAAAATATGTAGCAGCAAGCAGTGCAAAAAGGAAAGAAGAATCCTTGCGCAATGCAGTGAAATAAGTAAGTGCAACTATTCTAAACAGATCATTCTTTATCTTTTAACAAACTGTGTTTCGCTCTGTGCAGTGCGACGACAGATCTAATCAGAAAATACGAAATTCTTTCGTGAGAAGACGGTGATGGAATTTGAACTTGCAAAATAATTAAATGAAGGGCCGGCCGGAGTGGCCGAGCGGTTAAAGGCGCTACAGTCTGGAACTGGACGACCGCTACGGTCGCAGGTTCGAATCCTGCCTCGGGCATGGATGTGTATGGTGTCCTTAGGTTAGTTAGGTTTAAGTAGTTCTAAGTTCTAGGGGACTTACGACCACAGCAGTTGAGTCCCATAGTGCTCAGAGCCATTTGAACCATTTTTGAATTAAATGAAAACAAACCCTTTGAAAAAGGCCCAACAGTTACAACAAATTTTGCTTTGCCAAGTTATTAATTTCTTAAAATGTTAAAGGAGAGATAAAATCCGTAACCTCTGACTGCAAGCCATATGAATTGATAGCTCTACTTACTCACGTCTGAGCAATAAAGCTTACTAACCAAAACCAATAATGAAAAATTCCACTAAATCCTCCGTTATTCAAACACATCACTATGCGCAAGCATGTAGTGCAGCACCTCATAATCTTCACTTGTCCAATTAATCCTTGCCATATCATAAATCACAATTCATCCTTCTCCGTATCTTCATCTCTATGCTCTACAAGTTATTTCCATTCACTCAATAGCATAGCCGACACCCTACTCTCTCGCTAGCTTCCCTTAGAATGCCTAGCGAGAATGGGAACGAGATTTGCACTATCCCCACCACGTCGTCCCATTTCTAACCAAGCAGCCAACGAAAAATCAGAACTGGAAAACCAATCGGAAAGCGCTATGTTTTAACTGAGTTAAAGTAAAAACAGATAATTTTTGTTTAGCACTGCCGCTTCTTTGAAAATTTGCCTACTTATGTGGGAAAAACGTTTCCTCTGAAAATTATATTTATTTGCAATGATTGTACTTGTTTATAAATATTCTGTTTAGTGTTTATTTCGTGTTGTTGTTTTAAATAGTGAAATCAAACAAAGTATGCGTGTATGAAGTGAAATGTGAAGCTTCTAGAATAGTTTCTACCAGAAATGTTTGGTATTCTTTTCTTTTGAACGTTAGCGCAGTGGTAAAAACAAGCCCTGTGTCGTGAATGCCATCAAATGTGCGCCAAACAAATTATATGAAGTGCAATTATTAACACGAAGTGTAAACGCATATTTGGAAAATTGGTATTTTTCGTAGTAATGTTTGATACTTTTCACACACAGCATACCTACCTACTGTACTTTGCTGTATTTGTTGTATCAGTCATTTTTACATTTTGATTCAGATGTTTGGTTAAAAAATTATTCTGTTATGAACTGTAGGCTCTAGCCACGTAAACTGGACCTCCTGAAGTTCCTTAAACAGAGCCCCTTACTTTTTCACGTTTAAAGTGTTCCGGTATTCGTGTACACTCCTGTTCCCTTGTAATCCTCTTTCTGCTTCCAAGAGGGTAATATGGTGGATTGATCAAAGAAAGTGGAGTTTGTGTGAAATGACTAAAGCTATTGATGTAGTTCCAAAACAGGTGAGTTGGAAGAATACCGGTGAACAGTTTAACGCTGCAAAAAGAACTCTTATAAGGATGTCTGACACGAAATACATTACACTTGAGGAAGCACCAAAAACAAAAGGAGACAGACCGACGCTGTAGGGTAAAGATATTGAAGGAGAGCTGGTTTAGTGTCGTCTTCATGTGGAAGGTTCTTTCTTCATGCCTACTCGCAATGCCAGGTGGAGAATGTCTATACACCTGGCAGAAAGAAATAATAATGAATACCCTTTCAAAGACGAAATTGCTGGGTAAATGGGGAGGGGGAGGGGGGGAATCTTCTTAAACGACACAAAACCGAACTGTCAGAAATAAATCACACAGGAACATCCTATAGCATGGCCCTTGGGTTCAGCAAAGAAAACACACAGGAATTCTACAACTTTCTGGAAGACGTTATGTAAGCCCACTTTGAAATTAGATAATGTTTTCTCCGATTTAATATCTTCTTCTAATTTTGTTTAGTGTTATTTTGATTATTTGTACATGGGCTCAGATTTTGACAGCTAATTTTGGAAATCACTAAGTGTAAAGTTTTTTAAAATATATTTTTAATAATAACTTTTCATTTATTTCCTATTACTACTCTGTAAATAGTACATAACATTATAAAGTAAATATTACATGCTTGTAAGATAGTTTAAACTGTTTTCTGTTTTTTTATAAAAAACAAAAACCGAAATGGAAGTCCGCTTTTAGGCTCTTCCCTCTCCAAACGTCATTGCTGATCGTTCACTCTCAGCAGTTTAAGCTGTAGTCTTACGCCGCTGTCTAACCGCACCCATGGAAATAGCGACATAGTAAAAAAAAAAAGAATATCTTTGCTGGTGTCAGAATCCGTCACAAACGCGAAAACGGAAAAAAAGGTAGCATACAATAAGCTGTGCACTTGTGGCCGTGTAATATGATGCTTCTAACCACACGTCCGGACGGAGCGTCGGATACGAAGGAATTTATTGTTTATCTTGGGATCGCCTGATGACTTTTTCCGTTTACGTTTCATTACCTGGTAATTATAAGAAATCCTACCAAGGGTGACGACATTTTTATGACAAATGTTCAATGCGCCAAAAACAACTTTAGTAAGAAAACGAATACAAACCTGCACGCGAGTGACGTTTCACTTGCGTGCAGGTTTGTATTCGTTTTCCGATTGTCCTTCCAGTTCTGACGGTTCGTTGATCACGTGGTTAGAGATGGCACGATCTGATGGGAATAGTGCAAAACATTGTGACGTTTCCGTTCTTGCGAATGCCTACAGCAACGAAAATAATACTGACACCCAAAGATCACAGTGCTTGTACTCAGAACCTCTGAAGTGCAACAAATCGACTATCGAAAACTACTGTTTGAAAAATGCTCAGAATACAAATATAAAACATGACACATCCAGTGAAAATACAAAGCTCATATCACTTTCCTTGAACACCAAAAATAAACTAGAAATCTTACAAAGGAGAGAAATCACGTTGCTTCTTGCGAGCAACTAGGACGCTTATTTGTTCGTGTGTTCTGGAAAAAGAGAGATACTTGCACGCACTCGTCTCGATGAGTGGTGAGACACGTACCGTAGCTTGTGGAACTATGTTTATGTGTTCTAGTAAAAATACTGAGTTTCTTTCGTTAAGAAACAGAGTGGTAGAGTGGTTTAGCCAGAAACTTGTTTCGTTCAATAGTTTCAGTTGAAACTATGATAAAGAACCCTCTTTACAGCGGAAAACACAACATCTTATGCACCCTACCGACACGTATAGTTCAGCTGCTACGGAATGAATTAAATTATACGTCACTTCAGGGCGGACTGTGGTTCTTTAGGAACTCACGGTAACAAGTGACTAAATTCCAACAGACAGACAAATGCCGCGGCATTGCAATTTGTACTGGAGTGGTGGATGTTAGCTTAGTACCTGTCTTGTATTATCCGCGTTCTTATTTTCTTATTAATTATTAGCCAATACCCTTATCTGATTCTGTGTTCACAATCCAGTGCTCACCTGACGAGAACTCCACTTCTTCCTGCCACCAAACTTCAGTAGTTCCGAATATACCTAAAGTCGTCTATACGGTTCCCTTCTTAAATTCTCAACCGGTAACATCTGTATCAGAATAAATTATCTGACGTTCCACATTATGACCCATAGAATGCCAGTTTTGTTATTCCTGATGACGACATCCTCTGGAGTAGTCTCAGGCCGAAGATTCAAATGGGGGACTTTTTAGCTTTCGAAATATTTTACCTAAGGGAATGCCATCAACATTACGTCATACAGGTGAGCTGCATGCCGTTAAAAAATAAATAAGAGCTATAGTCTCTTCTTCCTCTCAGCCGATCACAGCAACAGCACAGCACGATCATATTGGTTGGTGTTACAAGGTCTGATCACTCAACCGCAGTGTTGCACCTGTGGTTACTGAAAAGGCTGTGCCCTGTTCAGGAACCACAAGTTTTTCACCCCTATACATAGATATACCTTCGCTGTGGTAGCATCTTCAATAGAGCTACCTATATCACTGACAAGGAATCCCTTGAGTGCGAGGTTGCCAAGTACAATCTTTAGTAAGGCTCATTTGAAAGTGTTTTGTTAACAATTATGATAGGACAAACATTAGTTCCTCATGACTCACCATGTGCATCCATCAGTAGGGGCACGGAAAATGAGTGTCCGCGAGGTGCAGAGATGGACCGTACGAGACGTATGTATTATACTTCGCAAACTAGGCATCGTCGACGTTCAGGAGGTGTTCAAAGCAAACCATTAACTTGCACCATGAACACCGAATGAGAAACGGCGTGCCACAGTGATCACAAAGGTTTCCACCATCAAGATCGAAGGCCAACTCCTTGGGTGCTACAAACAGTACAGGACGTTCCACTCTGCATATACGGGGTGTTCAAAAAGTCTCTCCGCAGGGCCGTATGATTGTTAGCCGCGCGTGCCGTATGATTGTTCGCCTGCCTGGGTTACTTCCCTTCAAGTGGACTCTCCCAAAATTCCACTGTTTCGTTTATCTCAGTCAGCGTCAGTGGTACCGTTGGTGTGTGTCGTTACGTGTTGACGTGAACGTGTAAGTTTAGTTCATTTGTTCGTTTGTTTCGTTTTTGTCACTGTTAAAACGCTAAACATTGAAGAACGTGTGTTTTTAGTCGAACAAGTGTTCAAAGCTGGCGGTAAATACACAGTTTCAGTTCGTCAAGCATTTAATTCAGTTTTCCCGGAGACAACACTTCCACATCGCGATACTGTGCAAGATTTGATTAACAAATTTCGAAGTACGGGTTCAGTGAGAGATGCAACGAGAAGTGGTCGTCCTAGCATTTTGTCTGAGGATAAACTACTCGATATTTCCGATAAAATGTCCATGAGTTCGAACAAGTCACTAAGAAAACTCGCCCAGGAAATCGATGTTAGTGTCAGAAAGGTCTACACAGCTGTAAGGAAAAAATTAGAACTTTTCCCATACAAAGTAACAGTCGTGCAAGAACTGAAAAATAGTGAAGATGGCAAGAGACTGCATTATTGTCAATGGTTCAAAAATTTCGTTCAACAAAATGGAAGGGATATTCTTCATGAAACGTTTTTCACTGATGAGGCATGGTTTCATTTATCCGGGTACAGGAACTTGCAAAATTCTCGTATATGGAGTACTGCAAATCCATTGTGTATTCATGAGGAACCAGTTAGTTCTGTGAAAATAGGAGTTTGGATTGCAATTTCTAGACGTGGCTCCCATATTTTTCAACGAAACAATAAACTCACAACGATACTGCAGTGATATACTGTACCCATTCATAGGAGACCTTGTGTTAAGTGAAATACTCAACGGTTATTTTCAACAAGATGGTGCAACCGCGCTACAGCTCGCGTTTCAATGTCTCTGCTTGCTGAAGTTTTTGGTGATCGCATAACACAAGGGCTTAACACAAGCAGAAGAAGAAGAAAAAGAAGAAGAAGAGAAGAAAGTCGTTCGTAGTAATGTTACTCAATTTAGTCGACTATCTTAACGATTAAATTGCACTTACATTTCGTACAGTTACGCAATATTTTTAGAAATATTGGAAGAATGGCGACACAAGTAAACAGAAAATGATGTAACAAACGTTACTTGCAGTTCTGAATTTTAAAATTAGTCTGAAATGCTAGTTTCGCTCATAAGTTATCACAAAGCTTCCCCTGTTCTTGAACCGCAGGTTCATCCTAGTGGTGTTCAGGTCGTAAACACATCCATGGATGGCCCCAACAGCCGGCCGGTATGGCCGTGCGGTTCTAGGCGCTTCAGTCTGGAATCGCGTGACCGCTACGGTCGCAGGTTCGAATCCTGCCTCGGGCATGGATGTGTGTGGTGTCCTTAGGTTAGTTAGATTTAAGTAGTTCTAAGTTCTATGGGACTGATGGCCACAGCTGTTAAGTCCCATAGTGCTCAGAGCCATTTGAACCATTTGATGGCCTCAACGTAAAAGCGCCTCTTTACTTTGCGTGTGACCGTCGCGAATCTGAAAATAAAAATCTGTTATCATATCCACATATTACATTGAGGTGACAAAAGTCATGAGATGTCGCCTAATATTGTGTCGGACTTCCTTTTTGCCGGCATAGTGCAGCAAGCCGACGTAGCATGGACTCAACAAGTCTTCGGAAGCTCTCCGCAGAAATGTTGAACCATGTTGCCTGTACAGCCGGTGTAGAAGCAGGATTTTATACACGAATTGATCTCTACGATTATGTCCCATAAATGTACGATAGGATCCAAGTCCAGCTATCTGCGTGGCCTAATCATTCGCTGGAACTGTCCAGAATGTTCTTCAAACCAGTCGTGAACAATTATGGCCCAGTGACATGACGCATTGTCATCCATAAAAATTCCATCGTTGTTCAGTGACATGAAGTCCACGAATGGCTGCAGATGGTCTCCAAGTAGCCACACTCGAACCCAACCATCTTTTCTTACTAACTCAAATCGGGACTCATCTGACCAGACCAGGGTTTTCCAGTCGGCTAGGATCCCACATAGCTCATTAACGCCAAATTTTGTTGAGACGCGGTGTTGCTTGTCTGTTAGCACTGACAACTCTATGCAAAAGCCGCTGCTTTCGGTCATTAAGTCAAGGCCATCGGCCACAGTGTTGTCCATGGTGTGAAGTTATGCCCGAATTTTGATATTTTCGGAACACTCTTGACACTGTAGATCTAGGAATACTGAACTCTCTAACAATTTCAGAAACTGAATGTCCCGTGCGTTTAGCTCCAAATACCGTGCGGTTCTAGGCGCTTCAGTCTGAAACTGCGCGGTCGCTACGGTCGCAGGTTCGAATCCTGCCTCGGGCATGGATGTGTGTGATGTCCTTAGGTTAGTTAGGTTTAATTAGGTCTAAGTTCTATAGGACTGATGACCACAGTCCCATAGTGCCGTTTGAAATTTCTCATCTGTCAGGAGCGAAATTGTAGGAAGGCGTGTTTGTTGGATCTGACATTCAAAGCATTATTTCTGATTTCTACTTCGTATAGGAACTGACTGCGAGGAGATGAATCGGGTAACATTCACGTTGGCCGTCACTAAGCTGCAGCCAATGTCGCAAAAAAAAATTAGGCCTTATGAGTAGCCTCAAAATTCAGTTTTCGAACAGCCGCACTGTACTGTGACTGTCGTCACCAGTAGCAGAAGTTAACTTTTCAGCTTATCAAGGTGGCTATACAACTACAGAGGGATAGGACTAAATCGAAATCTCCACATTTATCCAACACAAAACGGATGCATATCCATGTTTCTAAGTCCATTAGAAGAGCGCAGGTTTACATGGTGTCATCCGGGAAGAAAACACTCGTAGATAACGCGCAGTTTTAACTTCCTTCCCCCTGAAATTGAAGTCAAATTATTATGACTGAATAATAAGTAGTTACTTGAATGGAAAATTTCGGGCAAGAGAGGTCGCTTCCCCAATGTCTTTGCACAACTATCTCCCACACTTCCATGTAGAAATTTTGTTACTACATTACTGCCCATTAAAATTGATACACCACGAAGATGATGTGTTACAGACGCGAAATTTAACCGACAGGAAGAAGATGCTGTGATATGCAAATGATTAGCTTTTCAGAGCATTCACACAAGGCTGGCGCCGGTGTCGACACCTACAACGTGCTGACATGAGGAAGGTTTCCAACCGATTTCTCGTACACAAAGAGCAATTGACCGGCCATGCCTGGTGAAACGTTGTTGTGATGCCTCGTGTAAGGAGGAGAAATGCGTACCATCACGTTTCCGACACTGATAAGCCTATCGCGATTGCGGTTTATCGTATCGCGACATTACTGCTCGCGTTGATCGAGATCCAATGACTGTTAGCAGAATATGGAATCTGTGGGTTCAGGAGGGTAATACGGAACGCCGTGCTGGATCCCAACGGCCTCGTATCACTAGCAGTCGAGATGATAGGCATCTTATCCGCATGGCTGTAATGGATCGTGCAGCCACGTCTCGATCCCTGAGTCAACAGATGGGGACGTTTGCAAGACAACAACAATCTGTACGAACAGTTCGACGACGTTTGCAGCAGCTTGGACTATCAGCTCGGAGACAATGGCTGCGGTTACCCTTGACGCTGCATCACAAACAGGAGCGTCTGCGATGGTGTACTCAACGGCGAACCTGGGTGCACGAATGGCAAAACGTCATTTTTTCGGGTGAATCCAGGTTCTGTTTCCAGCATCATGATGATCGCATCCGTGTTTGGCGACGTCGCGGTGAACGCACATTGGAAGCGTGTATTCGTCATCACCACATTGGCGTATCACCCGGCGTGATGGTATGGGGTGCCATTGGTTACACGTCTCGGTCACCTGTTGTTCGCATTGACGGCACTATGAACAGTGGACGTTACATTTCAGATGTGTTACGATCCGTGGCTCTACCCTTCATTCGATCCCTGCGAAACCCTACATTTCAGCAGGATATTGCACGACTGCATGTTGCAGGTCCTGTATGGGCCTTTCTGGATACAGAAAATGTTCGACTGCTGCCCTGGCCAGCACATTCTCCAGATCTCTCACCAATTAAAAACGTCTGGTCAATGGTGGCCGAGCAACTGGCTCGTCACAATACGCCAGTCACTACTCTTGATAAACTGTGGTATCATGTTGAAGCTGCATGGGCAGCTGTACCTGTACACGCCATCCAAGCTCGGTTTGACTCAATGCCCAGGCGTAACAAGGCCGTTATTACTGCCTGAGGTGGTTGCTCTGGATCTATGCACCCAAACTGCGTGAAAATGTAATCACATGTCAGTTCTAGTATAATTTATTTGTCCAATGAATGTCCGTTTATCATCTGTATTTCTTCTTGGTGTAGCAATTTCAATGGCCAGTAGTGTATTTTGACACCTTAAGTCTATAAAACAATATGATTAGAAATTACAGTTCAAACACGTACTCTGCCTGACTCTCGCCGTCAAAGTTAGAACCTGGAATATAATCTCTGTGGCTCCACAGAGATTCTTATACTAATCAGAGGCACAGTCGTACGCCATGGGGAAGCCGTGTTGGGTGCTACGGCGTACTCACATTGCAGCATGGGACTCAGTGTATAAGTTGTGTTGAAAGGTGGCTACACTGAGTCACAGCGCTAGAGATTATTATTCCGCCGCCTCCACTGGTGCAGTAGTAGTTCAGAGGATGTCAAGGACAGTAGTTGTTCTGTTGGGCGAGAGAGTAGATGCTGTTCGGTTAGTGTAATATAGATGGAAGTAGTTGCAATTGTCAGAGTGTATTTGAGGAGATGGGCTTTTGATTTATGATGCTGGTGTAATGGAAAGTTTTCGGCAATATATAATGAGGTAAAAAGGTATTACAGTTTTCTTTAATGACAATGCCTCTTGCTCACAGGTAGTCAACAAGGCATCTGGCTCGTGATCATTTATTAGACTTGTAATTCTGGTTTCTATGTGCAATTAAAGTATTTCTGGTTTTTTCAATTAGTTCATTGTAAATGGTGTTTAAAATATTTTGTCGTATTGAGAAAGAACCGAGCCAGATACATGTACGTTGAGTCACACTGCCACACACAGAACAGTTACACTTGTGCTTTGTTGTTTCGTAGCTTTTATAGTTGCAGGGGACTTAATTAATCAATTGTGTCAATGTAAATTTCTTGTCATTCCTTATTTTATGCAGTCATATTGCGTGCTAATACTAGTCAGGGCCAACCGGTTACGAGACTTGGTAACCGGGCACACAGCTACTAAAATTATTGCATTTATTCATTAATATTAGTAATTAAGCCCCCATGCAGTGTATCAATTTCGATAAAGTCCAAAATTTAATCTCTTAAAATTGAGCATAAACTGCTGTGGTGCAGACTACATTGACTTCCCAGGACACAAAGTTCCCTACGAGTGGCGACGCACCAAATAATGTTCCAAGCCACAAACAAGGGAGAAGCTAAAATAACCAAAGATTTGGACGTACCGTTTCCATTCATGAAATTACATATTTCCATTAATGATTTTCGTAGCGACATTCCAATACATATCATCCTCCTGTACGAGATGAAATGTTATCATCATTAATCAAATCACGTTCGGTATTCAAAATGGCAGCTTACAACGATGCCACTAATTATAATTCCACCGCGATCCTATTCTTCGCAATTCTCAGTTACAAGCAGTCAGTCCATCGTACACATAATGCTCCACACTATATCCACAGAATCTTTATATCACGAGTCAGAGATAATCCGTCTCTGTCGTAAGGAGTCTTCCAGCTATATAAATCACGTGATAAGTCAGAGAATATTACTACACAGGAAGCCCTCCAAACAATCGATGAACGGAAGGATGTTAGTTACGCTCTATTTCCGTGGACGTGAGTGGCGCAATAAGGGAGTGAGTGTGATGTCCGGTGTTCCTGACGTTTCTTCGGTGGATTCTCTCACGTGGAAAAATCTAATTCCATGCTTATCCAGCGTAGAAAATTGTTTGATTTTTTGTCGCAAATATGGAGTACTTCCGGACGACAAAAGGAGGGAGTGTATGGACTGTGGTGGTGCGATGTGTGTAAAACTTCGTAAGAGGAGTTTCGGTGCTGAAATACAGTTTCGATTTCATTGAGGACAGTGCAGAAAACGAACGAGTTTCAGCAAGAATGCTTGGTTCGCTCTTCCAAATTATACATCCAGACCAGCGTAATTCTTCTATCTTTCTGGATTCGAGACTACACGATGGAAGCAACAGCATCGGAAACTGAGTTATCTGCTAATACCGTGTGTGACAATTTCGGGTTTTGCAGAGAAGTCTGTTATGTGGTAGCGACAAAAGACAGTGTGCCAATTGGTGGAGCGAGTGAAGTTGTGAAAGTGGGCGCATAGCTAGAAGGAAGAACCAGAGAGGACGACCTTCAAAGAGAGAAATCGATCATATTTGGGTATTCGGTGGAATAGAAAGAGAGTCCCGGAAGCGTTTCGTTGTGAGAGTATTGTCCCGAGAAAAGGTCACTTTAGTGGGTCTGATGAAACACTTCAGGCTGCCTGGTACAAAAGTCATTACAGACGGGTTTCAGTCCCACAAGACTCTGAAAGCTGAAGGATTCGACCACGAGTTCGTGTAACACTCTGCAGAGTTCATGTCTTCGGATGATACTAGTGTGCACACGTAGAATATCGAGTGGCTATGGAAATTTGTGAAGCCTTCCATTAAAAGAGAAGGGCGTCCAGGACAAAGAGACGAACTGTACTTGTTTCAGTATCTCTATTTCCACAACTTGCGTTTGCAGGGAAAAGTTAACGCATGTGCCGATATTCTTGCATGATGTTGACAGAGTTTACCCAGGCTATGGCAAAAAGGGAATTGTCCCTGTAGCGTACACATCACATTGACTTTCACATTACGACAACACCGACGACGAGTAACATAAGCCGTCTCCTTTGTAATTACAAGTATTTTTTTAACGCTCTTCTTTTGACGTTGCCCTAGGGACCACCATAAACATACTCATAACGCCCGAGAGTCGCATGATCGATTTACAATCGCACATTCGATACGTGCTGTTTGAACCACGCGACTTCGATAGGCAATCATTCTTGGAAATTTTTGTGGTCACACTGGAAACGTCTGCCAAGTAGGTAACCCTGCACACAAGGTCGTACTGCGAAAGGGCTCAGTGCTCCTTGGACACAGCTCTTGGATTTTGGTTTGTGTCGGTAAAGAGTAATAGGATGTCAAACAATGGAATGACAGTTTAAGGGTCGTTGGGATATTAGTATTTGGGGAGATCGTTAATGGCCACTACACCGAGACCTACGAGTACGACGCATGATTCACCAGAGGAAAAGTTGTGTCAGATTGTTTTAGGGAAAGAGTTGTTGTTGTTGTTGTGGTCTTCAATCCAGAGACTGGTTTGATGCAGCTCTCCATGCTACTCTATCCTGTGCAAGTTTCTCCATCTCTCAGTACCTACTGCCACCTACATCCTTCTGTATCTGCTTAGTGTATTCATCTCTTGGTCTCCCTCTACGATTTTTACCCTCCACGCTGCCCTCCAATACTAAAGTGGTGATCCCTTGATGCCTCAGAACATGTCCTACCAACCGATCCATTCTTCTAGTCAAGTTGTGCCACAAACTCCTCTTCTCCCCAATTCTACTCAGTACCTCCTCATTAGTTATGTTATCTACCCATCTAATCTTCAGCATTCTTCTGTAGCACCACATTTCGAATACTTCTATTCTCTTCTTGTCCAAACTATTTATCGTCCATGTTTCTCTTCCATACATGGCTACACTCCATACAACACTTTCAGAAAAGACTTCCTGACACTTAAATCTATACTCGATGTTAACAAATTTCTCTTCTTCAGTAACGCTTTCCTTCCCATTGCCAGTCTAAATTTTATGACCTCTCTATTTCGACCATCATCAGTTATTTTGCTCCCCAAATAGCTAAACTCCTTTACTACTTTAAGTGTCTCATTTCCTAATCTAATTCCCTCAGCATCATCTGATTTAATTCGACTGCATTCCATTATCCCCGTTTTGCTTTTATTGATGTTCATCTAATATCCTCCTTTCAAGACACTGTCCATTCTGTGCAACTGCTCTTCCAAGTCCTTTGCTGAGAGAGAGAAAGTCAGTATAAGCCAATGGACACACAGTACCTATGTCTTAAAGAGGTTTATTTATTTATTAATTTACACGTCAAGTTCTGTAGGACCAAATTGACGAGCAAATCTCCAAGGTCATGGAATGTGTCAGTACATGAATTTACAACACAAAAGTAATAACAGATAAAAATAAATGTTCATGAACCTGAAAAAAAGTCAGTCCATAAGTTTAAGTAAACGCTATCAGTAATACAATAATAATCAGCTTAATTTTTCAAGGAACTCCTCGACAGAATAGAAGGAGTGATCCATGAGGAAACTCTTCAGTTTCGATTTGAAAGCGCGTGGACTACTGCTAAGATTTTTGAACTCGAGTGGTAGCTTATTGAAAATGGAAGCAGCAGTATACTGCACATCTTTTTGCACAAGAGTTAAGGAAGTCCGATCGAAATGGAGGTTTGATTTCTGCCGAGTATTAACCGGGTGAAAGCTGCTTATTCTTGGGAATAAACTAATATTGGTAACAAGAAACGACAATAAGGAATATACATATTGAGAGGCCAATATCAAAATACCCAGACTCGTGAACAGAGGTCGACAAGAGGTTCGTGAACTCACACCACTTATTGCCCGAACCGCCCATTTCTGAGCCAAAAATATCCTTCTAGAATGGGAAGAGTTACCCCAAAACATAATACCATACGACATAAGTGAATGAAAATAAGCAAAGTAGACTAATTTATGTGTTGAAGTATCACTCACTTTTGATACTGTTGGAATAGTAAAAACGGCAGTATTAAGTCTTTGAACAAGATCCTGAACGTGGGCTTTCCACGACAGCTTACTATCTATCTGAACACCTAGAAAAAAAAAATGGTTCAAATGGCTCTGAGCACTATGGGATTTAACATCTATGGTCATCAGTCCCCTAGAACTTAGAACTACTTAAACCTAACTAACCTAAGGACAGCACACAACACCCAGCCATCACGAGGCAGAGAAAATCCCTGACCCCGCCGGGAATCGAACCCGGGAACCCGGGCGTGGGAAGCGAGAACGCTACCGCACGACCACGAGATACGGGCGAACACCTAGAAATTTGAACTGTTCAGTTTCACTAATCATATGCCCGTTTTGTGAGATTAAAACGTCAGGTTTTGTTGAATTGTGTGTTAGAAACTGTAAAGACTGAGTCTTACTGTGATTTAACGTTAGTTTATTTTCTACAAGCCATGAACTGTCATGTGCTGCACTATTTGAAACCGAGTCAATGTTGCACACAACATCCTTTACTACTAAGCTAGTGTCATCAGCAAACAGAAATATTTTAGAGTTACCCATAATACTAGAGGGCATATCATTTATATAAATAAGGAACAGGAGCGGCCCCAACACTGATCCCTGGGGCACACCCCACTTGACAGTACCCCACTCAGATCCCACATCACAGCCGTTATCAACATTGTGAATAATGACCTTTTGCTGCCTGTTGCTAAAGTAAGAGGTGAACCAATTGTGAGCTACTCCCCTTATTCCGTAATGGTCCAACTTCTGGAGCAATATTGTGAGATAAACACAGTTAAATGCCTTTTTTAAATCAAAAAATACGCCAAGCGTTCGAAACTTTTTGTTCAGCCCATCCAGTACCTCACAGAGAAGAGAGAATATAGCATTTTCAGTTGTCAAACGACTTCTAAAGCAGAACTTTACATTTGATAGCAGATCGTGTGATATAAAACGATCAATTAACCTTACATACACAGCCTTTTCGATAACTTTTGCAAACACTGATGGCATAGAAATAGGTCTAAAATTATGTACATTATCCCTTTCTCCCTTTTTATGAAGTGGCTTAATACTGAGTACTTTAATCTCTCCGGAAACTGACCATTCCTAAAGGAAAAATTACAAATATGGCTAAATACAGCACAGTACTTTAATATTCTGCTAGGCACTCCATCATAACCATGTGAGTCCTTAGTCTTCAGTGATTTAACTATTGACTCAATCTCCCTCTTGTCTGTATCACAGAGGTATTTCGGACGTCAATCTCGGAAAGGCATTTGCTAAGAAATTTATATGATTTCCTGTAGAAACTAAATTTTTATTTAATTCACCAGCAATGCTCAGAAAAGATTGTAAAACACTGTACATATATCTGATTTATCAGTAACAGAAATATTATGCTGCGAACTGATTTTATATCATCGACCTTGTGCTGCTGACCAGACAGTTCCTTCACAACTGACCATATGGCTTTAATTTTATCCTGTGAATTAGCTATTCTATTTGCATACCACATACTTTTTGCCTTGCTAATAACATTTTAAGCACCTTACAACACTGTTTGTAATGGGCTACTGTAGCTTGATTGTGACTGCTTCTATCATTTTGATATAATTCCCGCTTTGTTCTACATGATACCCTTATCCCACTAGTCAGCCAACTGGGCTGTCCATTACTGCTAGTACCCTGTTTAGAATGTTCTAATGGAAAGCAACTCTCAAAGAGCATGAGAAATGTGTTATGGAAAGCATTCTATTTGTCATCTATATTATTGGCACTATAAACATCTTGCCACTCTTGTTCCTAGACAAGTTTTAAAAAACTCTCTATTGCTGTTGGATTAACTTTCCTACATAGTTTGTAATTAAATATGACATTGGTTTGAGTACAAAAACCTTTTAGTGTAAAAATTTGTGCATCATGGTCTGAAAGGCCATTCACCCTTTTACTAACAGAATGCCCATCTAGTAATGAAGAATGATCAAAATATTGTCTATAACTGTGCACCCTAGTTGAAAAAAACACAGTTTGCATCAGATCATATGAATTAAGGAAATCTACCAACATCCTTTTTCTTGCACGATCATATACAAAATTAATATTGAAGTCACCATATATAACTACTTTCTGGTACTTCCTACAACGTGAATCAAGAACCCTCTCTAGCTTAAGCAAAAATGCTCTGAAGTCGGAGTTAGTGGACCTATAAACAACAGCAATTAGAAGTGTAGTTTCACTAAATTCAACTAATGCTGCACAACTTTCAAATATCTGTTCAGTGCAGTGTCGTGATACGTCTATGGACTCAAATGAAATACTGGTTTCCACATACAGAGCCACTCCCCCACCCCGCAAGGAACTCCTGGAGAAACAGCCAGCTAATCTGTAGCCTGGTAAAGGAAGCCTCTGAATTATCAAATTATTTAAGTGGTGCTCTGATATACCAATAATTTCAATGTTAACATCTATTAGCAGTTCACTAACTTTATCTGTAATACTTCTTATATTTTGATGAAATATGCTAATTCCTTCTCTACTTGCAAACATTACATCCTCTGGAGGTGAGCCCTTAGTTAGAGGGACTTCCTTTAAGCAGGTATACCTATCAGCTGCCTTCAGTCTAAAAAAGGTGCAGCTCTAACACCAACTACTACAGGAATTTTTCCATGAGTGACACCACTACCACCACAACCACAACCCACTACACTGTCACCTATAAGCTTAGCCAGCCTCCCCTTCCCATACCTATTGAGGTGCAGGCCATGTCTAGTGAAACCCCATCTACTGATAGACCCAATGGCACCACTGAGATGTGATCCATGCCCTCCGCCATCAGTGCCCTCCCCAGCCCCACATTAACGCGCCTAACAGCTGCATTAAGGTGAGGCCGATCATGACGCTGAAACAGTTGCACGAAATGCACATTAGTGCCACCAGTTTGAGTAGCTAACTTAACCAAGTCACGACTGACATCATATTCCCCGTCCCTATCGAGACTGTTCCCTGCTCCACCCACTATCACTACCTGATCCTCCTTCATAAAATTGCGACATAACTCCCCCATGCTTTCAGTCACCTGAGCCAACCCTGCACTAGGCTTCACAATGCTGGTGACCTGGTACTCACTCCCCAACACTTCCCGCAACTGCTGGCCCACACCTCTACCGTGGGAACTACCTAGCAGCAGAACCTTCTTTCTGCTAGACTTTGCAACTAACCTAGGCCTCCTAATTGCTGAGGACTGCTGCAAGTTACCTACATCTACAGCTACTCGAGGCTCCTCTCCACTCAACTCTGGCAGTTGGTCGTATCTATTGCATGTATCCAAAGTAAAACTGTCTGAATACCTCCTCTTCCTAGCTACCTTCTTGCCAACTGCCAGTTCTCATTCCCCACCACCCTTCACCCTCCTCAACCTATCTAGTTCCTCCTTAGCGCATCTCTCTAAAACGACCACTGGCTTCCCCACTGCATTCCCCCAATGAAAATACTTTGAACAAATCCCACACCGTAATCCACTACTCACAAACTATATGTCTACATTACCAAAGTTCAGTTACATCAATAGAACTATTTAAGAACTAACAATAATGGTCTCGAAATTCTCTGCCTACTAAGAAAGCTGCTACTTGTATTAATATTGCCGGCCGCGGTGGCCGTGCGGTTCTGGCGCTGCAGTCCGGAACCGCGAGGCTGCTACGGTCGCAGGTTCGAATCCTGTCTCGGGCATGGGTGTGTGTGATGTCATTAGGTTAGTTAGGTTTAATTAGTTCTAAGTTCTAGGGGACTTATGACCTAAGATGTTGAGTCCCATAGTGCTCAGAGCCATTTGAACCTTTTTTTTTTTGTATTAATATTACTACAACACAGCCGATACCAATACCAGCAAAACTTCACAAAATTATTAGCTAAAACCAAAAATTAAAACGACCACTGTAACACTAAGCGAAGTTAAAACACTGGATGAAAATTTTACTGTAATATTTCGCTAGAAAGAATAATAAACGCCAGTTGAAAACTAAAGCACAGAATTTACTAAACGACTCAATACACTGAATACTCTACAGCGAGCAAACGATTACAAAAGTTTATTAAGTCGCTATTTCACCACAAACGGCACGCAACACCACTGAAATCTATTAAATTTAATAACTGTATTACAGATCACAAATAAGTTTGTCAGTTCTAAGCTTATAACCGCTACAGCTGCAGTGCACGCCTCAAAATGTAGACACACTACTGCGGCGCGAGGCTTAGACGAACGACGAAAGCACACTCACAAATAATAGACCACTCGAGTCAATAACACAGGAAGAAAGACTGAGATTAATGAAAATCCACTAATAAGTTACTTTTACGGCAAATATTAACACAAATAAACTTTAAAATAAGTAAATGAAGTCTAAAATTTACAAAATATTAACGAGCTATTTCAACAGCAGTGCAGCACACGTGACGTCACACCAAAGATTTTTATGTTTAAAGTCATTGAAACATTTCAAGCCAATAGTAAGAGTGGAGGCTTTCAAAATAACTACGCACCCTCTGACTCAACGTTGCAATATTAAAAAGTTTTGGCTGGTTTCGTTGTCTAGGGGCTGGGATGCGTAGTTGCCGCGTTACAGGCCAAATACTGCTCGGTCTACAGTATGCGATAAGAGTACACACATTAATCGAGTGGTCGAAGGTTTCTGTCACTCGGCAATTGCGAATTCTCAATTTCACATATAAATTTATAAATGAAAGATTGCAATTAAATAAAATCTGCAGGTACTATCTTAACGACTTTAAATGATGAGTACGATATTAGAAGTACTTTTGAGAATGCAGTATATTTCTGCAAAACACTTATTGGTGTCGATGGTCCAGCAATTAAGTAAAATGTAAGTTGAATAACAGGGAAACAATAGATTCCTACTGCACGTAATTAGTTATGAATGACAACATAGCTCGCGAGATATTAACTTCTAAACGCATACTGCGTCTTCACTGCAGAAACCACGGAAATCTCACACGTTCGCAAGTCGGCACTCCGAAGTATTTCTGTCTGCCGCGATCGCGCGCAAACCGCTCCACACTCTCCCAGTCTTTTCTGCGACCGTACGTCGCCCCTTCACGTCCGGCACCCCACGTCCTGTGCCGTACTCTCCAGCACTGCCCCACTGCCAGAACTACCTCGTGACCTCTCCGGAAACGATCGCTGTGACTGGCTAGAGCGCTCCCGCCCTCTCTTCACGCCAACGCACCCTCACAAACATAATGAAACATATTCGAAATACTTTACATTTAAATATTTGAAATTAAATAAATATTCCTATGGCTGGACCATAAACACTCTCTAACACACATTATTAAATACATAAAGAATTAAATAAACATATATCAAAAGAAGCAAAAGGTAGGCCAGGAGCCTAATGTCTCTATGCTTTCTAACACACAGCAAATATTTAACTAATTCCTTCTTGAATAGTATATATCGGACATAAACAAAGTCATAGGTGAATAAATATATTTATAAGCATGCTGCTACCGCTTTTTCGTGTAACTGTGGAGTACTAATGTCCTGACGAGATCGATAGTAATCGACCACTTTGACTTCCAATAACTCATGTACTATTCAAGTTACATGCCTGTAATTTATACCAATTTAGGGTTACACTAGTAGCTTTCTAAAGACACATAGATCGACGAAATCAGATGAACTGTTTAGATTTTGGAAATTCGTTGCTGGGTGTTACTTGTATAATTTATCGTCAAATACTAAACTTTAAACTAATAAATATATTGAAAATCTCATTACACCATCAGAATCGTCGTGCAAATAATAGTAATGTACACGTTTCTTGTTGAGGTATCATGATTCATCTGGCTACTATTAATTTCTATACGAACTGTGAAATGCCTGCCATGATGGTTTCACAAAGTCCTCCATCTTTGGCACTCCCGACGTGTCTCCTTCACCGACACAGCGTCACTATGGAATTCCCAGCCACGCGGCCGATGGACCACGTGGTCCGGCCGTTGTGCGGCATCACGCTGTTGCTAACAAGCCGCGGATTGCCAAGCGGCCCGAGCAGTGGTCACCAACTTTGAACTTGGAATATTTCCAGGGCGCCGTAAGTCGCTCGTTACCAGAGTTTTATCACTTTTCTTTTGCGTGGTGGAGCGTTCTTCCATAAGTTTAATAAGCACAACAGATACACACAACAGAGCGTTTAGTCATCAATAACATATTGTCTTTGCCGGCCGGAGTGGCCGAGCGGTTCTAGGCGCTTCAGTCTAGAACCGCGCGACCGCTACGTTCGCAGGTTCGAATCCTGCCTCGGACATGGATGTATGTGATGTCCTTAGGTTAGTTAGGTTAAAATAGTTCTAAGTTCTAGGGAACTGATGACCTCAGATGTTAAGTCCCATAGTGCTCAGAGCCATTTGAACCATTTTTGAACATATTGTCTTTCACTATTTACAACGGTTTGCCAACGTTGTAGTAGCTTTTCGATTCCGCGACTGTAGAAATCAAGTGGTTTTGAGATGAACAACTCGTCGAGCTATATTCGTAGAGCACTTTCATCCGGGAAGGAAGTTCCTCGCAAGTCGTTCGATAGAGAGTAGGAAAGGTGGAATCTGAGCGCACAAGATCAGGTAAAGAAGGTGGGTACAGGATGACTTCCCAACTCAAACCCTATGTACTGGTTTTTGTCAGTCTAACAGAAGGCGGCTGGGTGTTATCGTGGAGTATAATCACTTTACGCAGTCTGATGACGATACATGCTTAACAAGTGAAAGTAATATTGAAGCAGGTGTCGAGCCATGTAGGTCGTCATCCTTGTGGACAAGGAACCACAAATTCGGTCTCCAGTGAAATGTAGTAAAGAACAATCGTTATCCAAAGAGTGGGTACTAAACATAATTACATACACGGAAGACCATCCGCAGCATAATAAAAAATAATTAAGAGCAGATTTCGAATAAGTCCGCAGCAATATCACAGTGTAGTGCATAAGAAAAACGACGGATATTCAAGGATGAACGAGCCGCACTTCTTACAGAAACTGCTGTTCGCGCGTTTCAAGGATACTCGATACAATTTACAGGATGTGCATGATAGTGACCTACTACGTCATGCACATCAAATTGCACGTCACATAGGTTACAGTGATTTCAAGGAAAGCAGTGGATGGTTGCATAACTTCAAACAGCGCTACAGAATTGGAGGATGTAAGATTACGAAATTACAAACAAAGCGTCAACTTAATGATGCACAACAATTTACGGAATCAGCCCGAAAACTCATGGATGAGATAAAGAAAACTTATTCCATCGTTCAGGAAGGAATTTGATTTCAATTCCGACCTAAGGGGATTTGAAGAGGGAATGAATGTGAAAGGAACCCTGGAAATTAGAAAAAATGGTTCAAATGGCTCTGAGCGCTATGGGACTTAACATCTGTGGTCATCAGTCCCCTAGAACTTAGAACTACTTAAACCTAACTAACTTAAGGACATGACACACATCCATGCCCGAGGCATGACTCGAACCTGCGACCGTAGCGGTCGCGCGGCTCCGGACTGAGCGCCTAGAACCGCTAGACTACCGCGGCCGGCTGGAAATTAGAGGCAGCGAGAGAGTTGCATCAAGATCAACTAACATCACTGCCTCGACGCATTCGTATACAATTATGCCGACTGTTAATCTAGATGATAAATTGGCTGGAAAGTTACTTACTGTGGTGTGAGAAGTTGGAGACGCTCTGCCCCCTACGATTCTCCCTTGTGTGCATGATCTTGCAAGGTCAGTAGGGAATATTTGTGTCACAGCAAGAACAGTTGGAAAATGGGCATAAGAGAACTACAACCATGGTATGAGCACTGCTTTTGTCAAATACCTGGTCAACGTAACTTTTTTTTTTTTTGCTTGATTCCTGGTCTGCGTATAAAAATCAAATTCATATAGAGCAAACTATACCTCCTGATAAGTATGTGACACTGCGGTTCAAACCACCTGGAACCACTAGACAAATTCAGCCGCTGGATGTTTGTTTTTTCCGTGCCTATAAAACATATTATCGCACTATCTGCAGCTATGCCTTAAAGGACAGCCAAACTCACGATAAGTTCCACGACTGTTTCCCATTCGGTTGCTTGCCGGCACGCTGCACCAGTTCTCATCACACCCTCACACCAATATAATTCTATATGCTTTCTGTAAGAGTGGATACCTAGCTGAACGTCTTGTACACTTTGTAACTCCCAAGTAGTTTGTCTTCGATCTTGATGGTGAGAACCTTTGTGATCACTGTAGCGCACCGTTTTTCATTCGGTGTTCACCGTGCAGGTTAATGTTTTAAACAGTTCTTGAACGTCGACGATGTCCATTTTGCGAAGTAAAATACGTACGAGGCCTGTCTAAAAAGTATCCGACCTTTGATTTTCCCGCGTAAAATAGAGATGATAGCGGGGCGCCACTGTTCACAGTAAAGGAAGAGACCTTTATGCGCATGCGTGAATTTTGTCCCCGCCTTCCAACGCGTCAGTCGCTGCCTGTCGGTCGCTGAGTGAGGTGCTACACAACGTGTTCGTCGGATTACCGATTCTCTCAAGATGACTGAAAGTGTTGAGCAAAGATACTGCATCAAATGTTGTCAAAAGCTTGGTGGTTCTCAAAGCGAAACAATTCGTAAGATTCAGCAGGTGTTTGGAGAAGATGCGTTGGGTGTAACACAAATTAAGGAGTGGTTCAACCGATTCAAAAGTGGCCGCACATCAGCGGAGAGTGAGCAGCGTTCTGGTAGGCTCAAAACTGCTCAGAGTGCAGCTGAGAGGGTGCAAAATTTGGTGGTGGCAGACCGTCGTTTGACCGTGCGGGAGATTAACCAAGAGGTTGGAGTGAGTAAAGGTCCTGCACATGCAATTTTGCATGATGATCTGGACATGTACCGAGTGGCTGCGAAATTCGTGCGCAAGTTGTTGTCGCCGTAACAAAAAGACCTCCGTTTTGGCGTTGCACAGGACCTTCTGGACACCACCGACACTGATCCTGGGTTCCTGAACACCGTGATAACCGGAGATGAGTCATGTGTGTACAGGTACAACCCAAAAACAAAAAGACAGTCGTCGCAATGGAAGCATCCCGAGTCTCCAAGACCGAAGAAAGTGCAGCAGGTGCGAAGCAAAATCAAGTTGACGCTGACTGTCTTCTTTGATGTCCGTGGAATTGTGCATCATGAATACGCACCGGAAGGACAAACAGTGACAAGGGAGTACTATCAAGATATTCTCCGGTGACTCTGTGACGGAGTTCGGCGCAAAAGATCAGACATGTGGACGGCGAAAAACTGGCAATTGCATCACGACAATTCTCCCGCACATTCATCCCACTTGATCCAAAATTTTTTGGCCGAACGTGGAATGACAGCCATTCGCCAACCTCCCTACTCTCCAGACATGGCTCCTTGCGACTTCTGGTTGTTTCCAAAATCGAAGACGCCACTGAAAGGATCCCGTTTTGAGAGTAATGAAGAGAGAATGCGGAACACGACGACAGAGCTGAACATCATTCCAAAAGAAGACTTCTAGAGGTGCTTCCAACAGTGGAAGGATCGGTGGGCTAAGTGTGTGCAAGCACAAGGGGCCTACTTTGAAGGGGATTAGGGTCCCAACCCCGTCAGGTATTCGAAATATTTTTTCTGGTAAAAGGTCGGATGTTTTTTAGACAGGCCTCTATATCCCATAGAAGGTTGATCTCTGCACCTCCCAAATACTCAGTTTCTGTCACCACCCTGATGCACATGGTGAGTCATTAGCAGCTAATATTTTTCCTGTCTTAATTGTCAAGACAACACTTTCAAATGTGCCTCACTAAAGATTGAACTTGCGACCTCGCACTCAAGAGTTTCCTTGTCAGTCGGACGCCTTTCGGCTAAGGAGATGGGTAGACTAATCTGTATTAATCTAAAACAATGATGATGATATGCCTGATATGGTGTTTTGCAACAAGTGTGTTTCTGTGATCTTTGAGTATAATAGTGAATAAGCGCTAAAAAAAAAGAAAAAAGGACGTTGTCCGAACAGGCCTTGAAGGTCTAACGGGACCGACCGGCCGCCGTGTCATCCCCAGCCCTTAGGCGTCATTGGATGAGGATACAGAGGGGCATGTGATCAGCACATCACTCTCGCAGCCATTGTCAGTTTTCGTGAACGGTGTCGCTACTTCTCAATCAAGTAGCTCCTCAACTGACCTCATAAGGGCTTAGTGCACCCCACTTGCCAACAGCAGTCGGCAACCCGGATGGTGACCCATCCAAGTGCTAGCCAAGCCCAACAGTGTTTAGCTTCGGTGATCTGGCTGGAACTGGTGTTACTACAGCAGCAAGGCTGTTGGCCTCGTTCTACCAACGACCTTGTCAAAGAGAGCAGAGGAGCGGACAGAGGTTCAGGGCACTTTCTTGCCCTTGGTGTGGGAAACTGCCCCTAAAAGGAGGAAGAATCAGAAATAACCAACGGCATGAGGATGCAAAGGCAATGGCAACCACTCCATTAAAGACACGTAATGTGCATCCATGGTATATGTGTCTTGTAACTACAAAAGTGATGATCTCTACATCAGCAAAATATTACGGACTAGTCCCCATTCTGATATCCAGGTGGGGCTGCCAAGTGGGAGGTGACTACGAAGAAAAGACTGAATAACCAATGTAGAGTGACGTACTAAGTGTCAGAGCGAGGAATTTCAGAAGTTTGAACTTGGTAGAGAAGCTAAAAAGTTTGAAAAGAGCAATTCAGAGGCTCAGTCTACATAAAGTCGAAGTGAATGAAATGGAATTGGAAGAAGATAATGATTCCCGTTCTGTCGAATACAGCAGAAGAAAATGGTATAATGGGAATGGGATTAATTATGAATAGGAAGGCTAGGACAAGGAATGAGTTACTGTGAACAGTTGAGTAATCAGGTTGTTCTCATCGGAATCGACAGTAAGCCAGCGCAAACAACAATAGTTAAAGGTATACATGCCGACGACAGAAGCAAAATAAGAAGAGATAGAGGATGAATATGAGGATATTGAACGTGTTTTTCAGTACGTAAAACGAGATGAAAACCTAATAATTATGGGTGACTGGGATGCTGCAGTGAGGGAAGGGAAAGATGAAAGAGTTATGCGAGAATACGGGATTCCTAATATGAACGAGAGAGAAAAAAGGAGTAACTGTATTCAGTAATGAATTTAAGCTAGCAATATGAAGTATTCGAAAAAAGACTCGAGACATGGAAAGATCCCAGGTGGATTAAGTCATGGTCGGACAGGAATCTTGAAACCAGATATTATATTGTAAGGCATACCCAGGAACACATCAATACTCAGATCGCCGTTTACTAATGAAACTTTTCCCACTCCATCAGGTTGGCTGGTGCAGTCATTGTACTTTTTTTTGGAACGCATTTTTGTGAAAAATCGTTTCACCGTTAATAGGAACGACCTTGTCATGCACAGCAATTTTAGATGCCATACACTTTAGGGGTAGGACTCGATTTCTTCTTTGAAATTTCACAGTGCGATGCTCTTCAACTTTTCTCCAATAAAACTTTGCGTAAAATTGGCCAGTTCCCAGATCTGCACTTTTTATACCGACGAAACGTGTGTTTTTCGAAAAGTGTGAAATATTACCATTTTCTCGCATAGCTTTTACATAGGAAAATTTAACTATATAGGAAGTTTTGGTACTCAATCGATGCAGAATTTAATGGTCTACAGTTTTGGTAGCCATGGCTTTTTCGATTAAACACTTAGTTTCGGAGGAATTTGAAAAATAAATAAAACAGAAAAAGTCCGTACCTTCGATAGGTTTCTTTTCACTGCGGCTGAAACTCTACCCAGAAATCAAGGTAAACTCAAATTATTCTTATCAGAGACGTACGTGAGTGATTAAAACGGTTTCCAGAATCCCACTAATATTTGTAAGGCAGAAATCAAATTTTCTTGACCTAAAGTGACAAAATGTTCTTTCTCAGTCTACATATCTAAGTACAGGATGATTATAATTAAAGTTAAACTTTCAAAACTCTATAGAAATAACACCACTGAGCAGAATGGCGTAAAACTGCAACGGAATATTGTTGGAGAAGGGGGAAACGCATGGCAGAAGAAAAAAATAGTGTGAAAATTGATCAATAAATGGTGCTGTATATGTCAGAAGACGTAAATGAAAACATCTGTCATGCACACGACCCATTGAAGTTGGTATAAACACGCCAGATACATGGCTTTTTCTCCTTTCGCGTCTGCGGCGTTTGCCATGACTGTCTCAATGCAAGATCGCGCTCTGCTTGTAGAGCTGTGTTACAAGAATGATGACTGTGCACACGTCACACTGCAGAAGTTCCGGATACTGAAGGGTTCGAAAAAAGGTGTTTGTCCGACGACTGTCGTGGGTCTACAGAAAATGATTCGGAAATTCGAAAAGATGGGATTTTTTGGTAAGCAACCTGGTAGAGGAAGGAAACGAATTGATTCGACGTCAGTGGCAGCAGGAAACAGTGGCCACAGCAGTGCAGGAGGAGACGAATGGTGGTGTGCAAACGTGTAGTGCACGGATAACTGCCCGAACATTGAACATACGCGTGAGCACGGTGCGTAAAATCCTGCGAAATATCCTTCTTTGCAATCCATTCAAAATTACCGAGGTTCACGAGTTTCTTCCTGTTGACTTGTCAGCAAGAGAGACCCTTGCTTTAGAACTTCTTGCTCGCTTAGAAGTGGGTAATGAATGGCCGTGCCAGATTTTGTAGACAAATGAAGCCCACTTCCATCTGACAGGATATGTCAATACACAGAATTATCGAATATGGGCAACGGAAAATCCACACTCAAATCAACCAGTACCACTTCATCCTGAAAAGGTCACTGTGTGGCGCAGGTTTACGGCATCATTTATCACAGGGCCATATTTTTTGGAAGAGACAGATGCTTCCAGTCCTGTTACCTGTATCGTCACTGGTAAGGGCTTTTGCGCAACCACGTCATTCCAGCTCTCCAACAGCGTGGAAGTGTGGTTGGGATCATTTTTATGCAAGATGGCGCATCTCCCCACATTGCAAATCCAGTTAAACAGCTGCTGAAGCTCCATTTCGGAAATGCTAGAATTATCAGCCGCCATTTCCCTACAGCCTGGCCGTCCCAATCACCTGATCTTCATCTGTGTGACTTCTGGCTGTGGGGCTATCTGAAAGATATTGTGTTCAGTGTTCCGACTGCAAACTTAGCTGCACTGACGCACGCATTGCGCAACACATTCTGAACGTGCCCCCGGAAACACTTCAGTCAGTTGTGCAACATGCTGTTTCTCGATTTCAACTTGTTGGAGAAAACGGTGGACAGCATATTGAACATGTTTTGCGCCAGTCACACGGAAATTAATAATGCAATTTGATTTTGATTGATGCTTTTTATACAGTTTTTGCCTCAGAACAATTCAAAACCGATGTGAGTGATGCTTTTTATGCGGTTCTTGGCCTCAGGACAGCTAAAAACCGATTTTCCCATCCAATGTGATATGACCTTGTCGTGGTGGATGGGCTTACGTAACTAACACTATCACACCTGTGCAACCACGAACACTGAGCAGTACATTTTATTTAACGTCAAACGTACACCTTAGGCATTGTTGTATGATTCATTTGTCATTTGTAGTCGACCACTATTAAAGTATGATGCTTACAGGGCCATCTATTGCTGCGTTTTGTAACTATTTATTTTTCTTCTGCCAGCGGTTAGTTTTCTTCTAGAGCGGTTTGAAAGTTTAAATTAAAGTAAATTTTAGTATTAATCAGCCTCTACATGAGCAACCGCACACACACACACACACACACACACACACACACACACACACATTGATCAAAATGCTGCCTGATTGTAAATTCTCAAACGAAGTGCCCCAAAGCAATTCACAAGCCTAAATAGTTACAAGTAACATGCTAAGCAGACAGTTGACAGTTTATATTAGGCATAAATGAGGTGATGTATGGTAGAAAAACCATGCTGGCCAAGCTTATAACTGCATAAACCACATATTGGCTAAAATACAACACTAAGCAGGGCAATCACACAAGGGAATAGGCAGTTTCAATTACTGCCAGCTACTAGAAAAATGCAGTTAATTGCATTTGTAGGTCTATACTCACTGTAAGCACAAAGAACCCTCAAATTAAAATATTTCCGTATTTAAATGGTTCTATGATGCTTGTCGGGCGTTACATTGATCTCTCCACGGCGAAAATACGTAAGAGGTGTTGACATTTCAATATGAGGCTATGTTACTGGCATAGGACAAACTCAGGGACATTAACATGTCTACATTTTTTTTCAGTAATGTTCCACTTTAGCAAGCAGCTTTTTTTGGGGGAAAAGATAACACCTCGTGTTCTACTCTAGAAAAATTAGACTGGTGATTCTCACTGACAATTATTGCTTTTACTGAAAATGACTGGGGCCTGCTTGATGTTATGTACAAAAACAACTTTTGAGGACGGCTGCAACATTCACCAAACGAAACTATGACCTGACCAAACATCCTTATAGAATGAAAGTAAGAAAATGTTTTATGAGAACTTTATTCATACAACATCTAAACTACATTCTTTCGTAATTTACAATGATGTCTTCATAGTACAGTATGTTCACACAGAACACAACACAAGTATGGTAGAACAAGAAAAGATGAAACACATCAAGTGATATGGTGAAACAAGACAGAAATTAAAGGTCTATACCCCGAAAATACAGTCTTTGCCACTAAAATAAAATTATGTATCATAAAAAGTAACAATTTTGAGTAAAAAGACACACACACACAAAATTTCCTTCTCGTAATATGAAGTATAATTACAGCCTTCTTATCATCAATGAAGATTTTCGAACTATACACCAAAATAAAATTGCCTTACCTCTCAAAATACTTAAGACGTCAAGCACAAAACATTGTGGTACTATTGTTCTACCTTAAGCTTTCTATAAGTTAAAAACAAATACATATGGCACTACTGATAAAACTTATAGGTTGAGCAAGGATTATTGTTGTGCCCCACTTTGCAAGCACAAGTAGCCTTCAAACTAAATATATCCACATCCAATTTGTTTGTGCTACTTATTAAAATACATGTGAATTGCTTATGGCACTTTGGAAATAAATTATAGGCTATGAATAGTGTCAAATGAGTGGGGGGACAAAATAACTGAATAATCAAAAAAGTGATTGGAAGGAATAATTGAGAGGAATTGGAAGGTGATTTATAAATCTGTACACATATCCTGGGTGAAACTTTTAACTGGTACTATTAATAAGAGACCATTCAATGTCAATACATTTGAGATCAATATTCAGATCTTTGAGTTACGTACTGCTTCACATTAGTTCCATTGTGCATAATGCTGATTATGATAATGCTGATACAGGATCACCCCTCCACTGCTCACGCAAATTCCTCTAGTCTGCTTCGAACCTCCTGATGCAGGATTCTCGGGGCGGGCGTAATAATGAACAGAGGGGTGTGATTGTTGTAAATATATGAAATAAACTTGGCCTTCCTAAGTTACGTACAATGTGCGTAAAACAGTGTTTACGTAAGTAACAAATGTGCATAAAAATTTCAATTTAAATCAGGTGTTTGACGCTTTCATGTGTAGTTGACACAGTAGTTAGGTTTCGACCCCTTGATTATTTGGTAGTGCTGAGCCTTAGTTCAGCATCATGATATGTGACGCACTGCAACTGTTTTCTTCTTCACGTGCTTTCACACTATCACAATCATATCTATCACAAACTTATAACTATATTTATCTTGCGGTGCGGTCCTTTCTTATTTTTTAAGGTATCTAACACTCTACAAGCATTTATCTTTCTTCACTTTAGGACGTGTCGATGCGCCGTTCCCTGGAACCTACGCTTAATACTAACTTAAAACTAAATCTTCATAGATAAGTGTATAGTGGCTCGACAGCTACTAATACCTCTTTCATATATTCAACCATGTATTCATTCACTTTAGTGTACAGTCATACTATCACAAAACTTATTTAATGTCATGTGTGCGTCTCTACTTACCTTATCAATCTGAAGGATAAAGTGTATTATAGGCATGGTGCGACATCTTATTCAGTTTGCCGTTTATACTGTACGCGCTTGTTTACCTGCAGCAAAACTTCTCTGGTCCATCAAATATAATTAATACGTGTACTTTCAATACTTAAATTTGTAAATATTTTACATACAGAGATATGAAGTATATAATAGCGTAACTTAAATAAATATCTCGTAATTTATGGCCTGTTTCAGTTTATATAATCCCTTAGCTTATATTTGTATGTGTGGATAGTCGTAGTTGTAGCATACACTCACTCTCCCTTAATTTTCTATGTCCCTGTTTATGCAATAGGCTTTAAAAATGCTAGTACAGGCTGTAGCTCATAGAGTTGGTTTGTTTTGGGTACTCCAACGCTCCCAGCTGAGTCTGTCTACCGCACACGCGCTTGCTGTTTGACTAGCTTGCTCCCCAATGCCCATGCGCCGCGTCTGTCTGTTACCACTTCCGTCGCGGCGAGTTGTGTATTGCATTGCGCGCTACCGTGCGTTTCACAAGTTCGTGTATTTGTTTACAACTGGGCCACACGAAAGGCGAAGCGATGTATTTAGATTGTTGTCCTCTCTAGACACACAAAATTCTTCCTTGTTACATCCAGTCACCATATCGTTTACACATTTGACATTAAGTAAAAATTTTCCTTATCAACTAACAACATAAATTCTGGAAGGCGATTTTCCAGCACCCTTTACATAATATTATTAAACATATGTATACAGGGTGAGTCACTAACTATTGCCTCCTAGAATAACTCTGAAAGTATGATAGTAGCTAAAAAGTTTGTGGGACAAATGTTGTACGGGACAACGAGGGTCATAATATGACGGTTTTTTGTTGCTAGGTGGGGTCGCGTCAGAGATATGAAAGTCAACTTTGTTTTTTTTTTTTAATTGGGATACTATAGTTTGGTACTTATTTTCTGATAGCGGCTATCGAAACGAATCCAATGATGTGCAAGAGTAAGGTCTTTTAAGGTCAAAAAGGTGGTATGAACGTCCATTTACAGAAGGTGTTCGAAGTGATGACGATTGGTATCAATGCAGTGGTGCAGTCTTCTTATCATGGATTGAGTGGTATTCCTTTATCATTATGGCACTTATCATAGCAGATGCTCTGACAATTCTCTCTCGTACATCGTGCAAATAGTAAATATTCGCCGAATACAGGGTATCCATCTAATGTGCCATTGACATGTAAACGCCGTTCGACAGTTTCGCAATACAACACTAATTGGAGCAGTAGGGCTAGTATCGTCGAATCAAGTGCATGTGAATGACGTATTCCTTCGAAGGACAGATCGATATGCTTCTCATTTATGTAGAATGCCAACGTAATTCAGTGAGAGCTATAGACTTATATGCTGAAAGATATCTTCAACTTACTCACCCTCCACGTCGTACATTTAAATATGTGTATGATAAATTTAGAACAACTGGATCTTTAACGAATCGGAAAGCTATCCGGCAAAGGAAAGTTACTAACTAGGAAACGGAAATTCATACTCCTGCCAGATCCTCGTGTTAGTTCGCATCAAATCACAAGGGAATCTGGTCTGAGCTAGAGTTGTGTTGTTCGTGTTCTGCGTGGCCATAAATATATCCTTACCATATCAGTCACCACCAAGAATTAACTGCTATGGGTTGTATGCATTGCATTGGGTTTTGCCGATGGGCTCGACTTCAGATTCAGAGGGATGACACATTTATTAATTTCATTTTATTTACTGACGAGGCTGCATTCACGAATATTAATTTGCATAACATGCATTATTGGGGAGCTGAAAATCCATGCTGGCTGCGGCAAGTTGCACACCAAAAATCGTGGTCGGTGAATGTATGGTGTGGGATTCTGGAGGACAGAATTACAGGCCCCTATTTCATCGAAGGAAATCTTAATCGTAGGAAGGACACCACATTCCTGCACGAAACATTGTTATTGGAAGAGATGCCTTTAGGAACAAGGAACAGAATGTGGTATCAACACGATGGGTGTCCGGCACATTTTTCACTGATGGCTAGAATTGAGTTACAGAGACAAATCGCTGGATTCGACGCGGAGGAGATGTGTCGTGGCTGGCTCGTTCGCCAGACTTGACGCCTCTGAATTTTTTCTTGTGTAGAGTCGTATAAGAAATTGTTTATAACCTCGTTCCACCTACACCTGAATATATGTGAGAGAGAATTGTCAGAGCATGTGCTTCGATAATTGCCGATGTGATAAGGATTACCACACAATCCATGATAAGAAGATTGCAGCACTGCATTAATACCAATCGTCATCAGTTCGAACACCTGTAAATGGACGTTCATGCCACCTTTGTAACCTTCGTAGATCTTCAAAGACCTTACTGTCACACATCACTGGATTCGTCTCGATAGCCGCTATCAGAAAATAAGTATCAAATTACAGCATCCCATTTAAAAAAACAGTTGACCTTCGTATCTCTGACGCGACCCCACCTAGTAACAAAAAACCAACGTCATATTATGGCCCCACTTGTCCCATGCAACTTTTGTCCCACAAACTATTCAGCTCTTGTCATACTTTCGGAGTTATTCTTGGTGGCAATAGTTAGTGACTCACCCTGTATAACTTAGAGGGTATATAGCCCTTCTTCAATACATAAACGTTCTCAAGTCGTTGTGTGGGTAAAGACCCTTGCCTTACCCATGTTCGTTTATACCAATCTGTATGCTCCCGGGTAGGAAATTTTAGGAATTATGTATGGTCTGGCATATAATAGTTGCCACTTATGGTTCAATTTTCCTATTTTTGTGGATTTGAGATGTGTTCTACGAAACACTTTTTGTCCTACATAAAATTGTGTTCTACGTTTCAGCTTTCTGTCATAAAATCCTTTCCTATACTTAGCCCAGGTTTCAAGGTTGATTACTGCTTGTCGTATTTTATTGTCCAGTGATAATTCCTGTATGGCCGGCCGGTGTGGCCGAGCCGTTCTAGGGGCTTCAGTCTGGAACCGCGCGACCGCTACGGTCGCAGGTTCGAATCCTGCCTCGGGCATGGATGCGTGTGATGTCCTTAGGTTAATTAGGTATAAGTAGTTCTAAGCTCTAGGGGACTGATGACCTCAGATGTTAAGTCCCATAGAGCTCAGAGCCATTTGAACCATTTTGAATTCCAGTATGAGAATCTTGGGCAAAGATTTTTTCTCACTCGTCTGCTTGTTTGGAATTGAACGTCAGCTCATTTGGTGTAAATCCGGTTGATGTATGGGGAAGGTTGTTAACAACTTGTAAGAACGGAGTGACATATTCAATCTGCTTGTATGTTCATGAGGTATATAGGTCCTCACAAACCTGTTGAATACCTTAAGCAGTCTCTCTATGGGGGATACTTTGGGATGAAATTTGGATACTAAAATGTGTTTGATTTGGTTGGAATCTACAGACTGTTTCCATTTACTTCCAACAAAATATGAGGCATTATCTATTGACATGACTTCTGGTTTTCCTGCTCTTGCAAAATAATCCTCTTTGATTCGTCTTATAATTGATCTAGCTGTAATGTTCTGTACAGCATACAGTTTTACGTACTTGGTGAAAATACCATACAGACCTTCAATACATTTTACCCCTCCCTTAAGTCTGGCATAGGGTCCAGCCACATTAACTATACCATTACCGGAGGTTTTTTTTAACCACAATGGGATGTAGTTCTATCTGTTTGGAGACGTTGGAATGTTTTGCTTTCTGGCAAACAATACATGTTCTTACCACCTGTAGTACTCTTCGTCTAAGGTTGAGGAAATAACAATATTTACCTATTTTGTCAGTGCATTTTGTAGTGGCATAATGGCCCCAAGTATTGTGTGTGTATAAGATAAAATCATCCACGTATTCCTCTGGAAAACACATGTGCCACTGTTCTTGTTCGGGATGGTTCCTATGGGAGCAGAACACCTTTGTGAATAGTGAAATACCTTTTTAACGTTCCATCATCATTTTATGTAAGTTTCGCTCTTACCTTACTCCAGCGCTTGTCTTCCAGCTGTAACTGCTTCATGTGTTTACATATGTGGACATAGTATGGTCGGAGTGTTTTGTCCTCCATCGACATATCTTTTATTTCGCTTTCCTGCTCTAAGAGATCATTGAATTCCTCTAAGGCTTGTGGTAATCGAGAAAGAGCATAAGCTATTATGTTTTGGTTTCCTTTTATGTACACTATTTAAAAATCGGCTTCTTGAAGATACGTACACCACTTGGTGTAGTAATTTACAACTTAACAAGAACGATAGGGACTGATGGTCACAGTATGCTTTTGTGTGTTTACCCCAAAGGAAATATTCAAACGTTTTAAAGGACCAAACTACAGCCAAACCCGTGACTGAATATGAATGTTCATCTTCGGGTAAGGTGCGGCTGGTGAAGCTAATTATTTTAGGGATGAGATTTCCCTCTTCTTCTACCATTTGAAAAAGGCATGCACCTAGACCTTGAGAACATGTGTCGGTGCATAAACAAAAATCCTTCTTCATCTTCATGTCTGATTGGGAAAAAATGTTAAGATTTAATAAGGCTTGCTTGATGTTCTCGAAATCGGTTTGACATTGCTTGTCCCATAACCAAGGTCTGTTTTACCGGAGAAGATTGAGTAAAGCATCACCGTTCATAAGTTGGTTAGGGATGAATTTCTGAAAAATGAGACTAGGCCTAAGTATGCCTTTAATTGTCTCTTGTTTTGAGGAACATGGCAGTTCCTAATGGCATCAAGTTTTTTTGGGATCTGGCAGTGTGCCCTCCGAAGAAAATATGTGTCCTAAAAATTTTACCTTTTCTTGCCCGAAATTAGATTTATTGAGATTTGCTGTTACTCTGTATTCGGAAAAGCGTCTCAATACTTGTTCAGTTAATCTTAAGTGTTCTACCCAAGTGGGTGTAGCGACTAAAAGGTCATCCACATATGCTGTTACCTTACTCAAAAGTTTGGGCCCTAGCATTCTGTCCAGTGCCGAGATAAATACACCTGCACCTACATTCAATCCAAAGGGTAATACTTGAAATTCGAAGCTCCTGCCCCACATATGAAGGCAGTATACTTCCGACTTTCATCGTGTACTTTTATTCGCCAATATGAAGACCGGAGGTCGATTAGAGTCAGAAATTTAGCTTCATGGAATTGCATAAGCTGTTCCTCTTAAGTGTCTGGACGTGTTTGGACTTGTACAGTAATTTATTAATGTTACGTGTGTCAAGGACCAAGCGCACCTTGTCGTTTGGCTTACTCATGGCCAAAACAGGGCTACAATAAAGGGAAAGCATCCCGTTATTCTCTTTTCTTACTGCTTCCCTCTTTGTCCATGGTGTAGGATATGAGGTAGAACAAAAAGTTGCATGAGGATGTACTTCTATTTTGTACACAAGATCCTTAATAAAACCTGGTCTTTTTTCAAATACATGTATATAAGCAAGTATCATTTCCGTAAGTTCCGCTTGCTGTTCTCGAGATGAGCACTTTGATTCACTTACCTTTGTGTTTATTGCTCGTGAGTAAGCAATTTGTACCTAGTATGTGCATGGGGGCTTTATTAAATATTATTGATTGAAAATATTTTTTTTTTGTTTTAGTAGCTGTATGTCCGATTACGCAAGTCTCGTAATCGGTTGGCCCTGACCATTATTATTACGCTATCTGACTGCAACAAACAATGTAAGAAAATTTTCGTAAACACAGTTAATTAATTAAGTCCCCAGCAACTAAAAAACCAACAAAACCAATAAGCACAAGAGTCACTGTTCTGTATGTGGGAGTGTGACTCAACGTCCACATGTGGCACGGTTCTTTTCCAACAAGACAAGAATTTTTAAATACCAACTATGCTGACGTGACAAAAGAAAATTAGAAAAACTATAATTACTCAAGAAAACCAGAATTCACTCTAATACAAGAACACAAGCCAGATGCTTTGTTGACTGAACCTGTAGTGACGCATTATTTCAGACACACAATTAATAAAAGAACATTGTAGTTTTTACCTTCATATATATTGACGAAATGCACTCATTACAATAACATCTGCTATCTCTCCCATCAAATAACTGCATAAAACATGGAACAACACTCTTTACTACCACATCTCACTCCGACTTCACGACAAGCAGTGCCCACTAGCACATCTCGGTACGAACTCTTAACACATACTGTCCTCTACGAGCTCTCGACAGGCACTGACTGCCATGAACTCTCGACACGCACTGACTTCCACGAGCTCTCTACTAGCACTGTGGAGGCGGCTTAATAGTACTCTTCGGCGCAATCTCTGGCGCAGTGGCACAGTGTAGCCACCTTTCATATGCCCCTCCTTCACAGGCCAGAATTTGATGGTATTTTTGCCAGCATTGGTGGTGAAAATACCACCAAATTCGTCCACAAAAATACAGACAAAAACAAAAGATAATATTAATACCTAAACATCACATAATTAGTTAAAATTTTGGCTTTGCACTGACCTTTCACTAACCTAATATATGAAATACAGTAAGCATTTTCATACATGTGACTTTACATAATAGTTTACACAATATACAAAAAATCAGTTTATACAAATGTTCACATAAAATGCTTTCAATGATTAGTTTATACACAAAAAAAAAGACACTAACAGGTGACATCTTTTTAGTAGAAGCAGTTCATCAGTTGCACCCAGTAGAGTTTAGCAGGTACACCCAGCAACAAGTCACATTAGTTCAGTAGAAGCAATCCATCAGAGGCACCCAGCAATGTTGAGTAGGTGCAGACACCAACAAGTGACATCATTTCAGTAGAAACAGTCCATCAGTTGTACCCAGCAATGTTGAGCAGGTGCAGACAGCAAGAAGTAACATCATTTCAGTAGAAACAGTTCTAACAGTGGCACCCAGCAATGTTGAGTAGGTGCAGACAGCAACAAGTGACTTCATTTCAGTAGAAGCAGTCCATCAGTTGCACCCAGCAATGTTGAGAGCAGGTGCAGACACCAACAAGTGACATCATTTCAGTAGAAGCAGTCCATCAGTTGCACCCAGCAATGTTGAGCAGGTGCAGACAGCAACAAGTGACATTATTTTAGTAGAAGCAGTCCATTAGTGGCATCAGCAATGTTGAGAGCAGGTGCAGACACCAACAAGTGACATCATTTCAGTAGAAGCAGTCAATCAGTTGCACCCAGCAATGTTGAGCAGGTGCAGACACCAACAAGTGACATCATTTCAGTAGGAGCAGTCCATCAGTTGCACCCAGCAATGTTGAGCAGGTGCACCCAGCAACAAGTGACATTATTTCAGTAGAAGCAGTTCCATCTGTGGCACCCAGTAAAGTTTAGCAGGTGCAAACAGCAACAAGTGACATCATTTCAGCAGAAGCAGTTCTATAAAATTCACTAGCACTGATCACACTGTTCAACAGAGTTTATGAGCAGAAATTAAACATGTCCTAGTGGCACCAATCATGTAGAAAAGGTACAGGTAACAGTCCATAATTTTTTTTTACAATCACTGATCACACAGTTCATCAGCAGAAATTAAACACGACCAAATGTCACACATCATGTTGAAAAAGTGCAGGTAACAGTTCAGAATATTTATCTTCACTAATCAGACAGTTCAGGCATGAACAATAGTTTGAATGCACATACAAATGCTTTTACAGTAACATACAAATCATAACAAACACACAAATGATGTCAGATAATTGTCCTATTAACTATTACAAAACACAAATACCAGTAAACCTATAATATTCATGGGTGTCAGTGCAAGCCACTACCAACAAATAAAATAATATTTAGGAGATAGGTGGTTAGGATTAGTAAAGGAAAACACACAAAACACACTCATTCATCTTTCATTCACATTAAGTACTACTGTGTAACTGAATAGTGTTAATTGTGTAAATGTAATTCTGTCAAAATCTGATGTTCATCATGTGTATCAAGTAGTACTGGCAGCAATGTATAACAGTCAATAATAGTTAGTCAACGTCATAGTCATCATGTCAAGACCAATGTTTGCCAAGCCAGATCAAAATGTACTGTTGTTGAACAACTGTCAGTGAGCCAAGATATGCAATTACTTCCTCTCTCCAAAAAAAGTATATACTGCTTAGTGATTTAACAAAGTGTGTGTATAGACTATCTTCCTTCTATTTTAGTGTTCTAGTCTGCTCTCTTCATCCTCCTTGTTCCATAAGACCAACAAAAAAAAAATATGCTCCTCACTTACTTTACCTCTTATACACCAAAACTCCAACAATCATCAGCTTCACACAATCTCAATAATACCTTAATAATACCTCTTCAATACGTCTTATCATCAATATCATTTACCTTACCTCCTGTCCACAAAAACTCCAATAATCATCAACTTCATATAATCTCTATACCTCAATAATACGTCGATAAATATAAACCTCAGCACCAATATCATTTCACTTCCATAACAACTCTTTCCTCTAGTCAGTCTCCTCAAACAAGTACAGATAAAATCCTAATGCAAACCTCATCTTCCCATACAATCCGAAGACACAGTGTCCACACACAACCTCTGTGTAATCCATCTGACCCAAATTTTCTACTCATTATAAATTATAAGATACATTTTGGTTCCTTGTCCATCATTAAATAAAAGAAATGCATACCTGACCTCTAACAGACTTAGTTCGAATAACTCTCAGTAATTAAGTACGATTACGGAGTGTGAATAATCATAATGTTTCACAGTGTGTACACCACTTCAAGAATTATAGCAGAAGCAAACATGTGGAGTATTTTTTGTGTCAAGTGTCACTTCCTATTTCAATTGCTCACGAAAAATGCAGTGTAATAACTGTCAATGGTCTAAACCTAGTTTCGGTATGTCATGTGGTTAGCTTCCTTTCTATTAGCATACATTTATACAGCTTCCCTAAAACCTCAGCTCATGTGACTTCTATGACTTTCTTGTACTAATGTCGTTCGTCGAATTATAGCAGTTAATTTTCTTATCTTAAAAATATAAGGCACTGAGCGTAAGCAAAACAAGCAATAGCGAGTAAATATACCAGTAGAGAACACAATGTCAACAAGTGGATGCAGCTCAAATCCTACAACGAGGCTCTGCCAAGTGAACAATCTATAATTAATACCATAGTGTGACCTAAACTCTATGTTTGTACACCTTATATCAGCATTTCTATATACCAAATTAAAGAGCAGTTATGGCAACAAAACAGAAATGTGTAAATATGTAATCCATACAAAAAGCAGCAAACATATATCTTACGTAATAAACAGGTCATTAGCATCATATCAGCATAAGCAAATAAATGTTCATATGTCATCTTAATAAGTAAACATGAAGGCGCAAGCAGTTAAATCACAAAGTATAACTTACATACCTAACCACATCAGCACAATAAATCAGGTGACAATTATAATTTAAATAAATAAGCACAGCAGGCACATAATTAAAAAAATATGACATCAGTGAAAAAGCAGTGCAGCCAAGCGATGCATAATATATACAAGTCACAACCCAGTTCATTAATAATCATTGTCAAAATCAGTTAACGTACGCAAGCGCGTCGCTTCACACGTAAATTCATAGAACATGAAATTAACACAAAGTATGAATCACGTAATCGCGAGCAGCAAATTACGTCTAAAGTACGTACCTAAGTGGAAATTTGTTACCTGAAAATAAACTCAATTAATAGTTACCTTTTTTTTTAGTTAATTAGTTTCTTCTTCGAAATTACATTCTTCCTGAAAATTTCTCGATAGCAAGTCGTCTTAACGTCGGACACGCACAGAATTTACCTGAAGGTCTTAAATACTTTATACAACCGTATCCTGAAAAATACTGAATGTTAATAACATAATTCATCAACTCACTATAGCTTTATACTGAATTTAATCGGAGAAATTAGACTGTGTGTTTGTTTACGGCTGTCAGTGCATTCGCACTGAGCGCTCGATCAGCTGTGGGCGCGTGACGTAGGAAGCTATTGTTCGCGGTCAACGACTGCCTTGTGCGGCGCGCAGACTTGACTGTTGCTTTGAGTATGTGCCGCCGCCAAAACACAGCGCGGTATCCTCGTACTCTCCGCATGTTTACATCTAGCTGTTAGTTTCTCTAAAGTATGTTATTCCACAAAAATTTTTCAAAAGTATATCATTCCACAAAAATTTTGGAAACTACGAACCTCACGTTTTGTGGTAGAAACAGCATAATTACGAACAGCGTCTAATTTCTCTGGATCAGGAAGAATACCTTCTGTAGAAATAATGTGACCGAGAAATTTCACCTGAGAACGACCAAATTCAGATTTTTCTAAGTTCACAGTCATGCCAACTCGTGCAAAAATACGCAATAATCAATCCAAAATTTTGTTGTGCTCACTCCAAGAACGTTTAGCAATAAGAATGTCGTCAACATAAGAAGTAATGTTGTCACGAAGATAAACAGGTAAAATTTCATTTAAGCTAAGAATGAGTGCTGCTGAAGGTACAGTAACTCCACATGGTAATTTACGAATTCACATTTGGGTAAATTAGTCAAATCCGGTTATTGTTTACTTACTCACTAGATAGATTGATAGTCGAAGAGTTGGTTTGACAGATGCAAAGAATAGTAAAAGAGTAGGCAGCGGTACAGAAAACTAAAAGAGAAATAGCACCACTACAGCTCGGGGCCCTATGCTCGCTACGGCACATATTCACTTAGAGTAGTGAATCCCCTGAGGACATTAATAGCCGCACATAATTTCTAGTTTGTGACTTAGTGGCAAATTTGGCGGAAGTGCGTACATAAATTGATCTAGCCATGCGCATGGATGTATGTCATTCTTAGAGTTGCGGAAGATCTTAAATTTCCGGACAGTCAAAAAGTGTTTATAATCAAAGTTTTCGCCTCGTGGCGACAAAGACCTACCGCGTCTGTCCCGGTCCGAATGTCGATTATTGTAAAGTTCGCGCGCCTGGCGCTCTCTTGTTGCATCCCGTAAATGAAACAAATTATTTTCTTCAAACCCCTCTGCTACCTGTGATTCTAAATTTCTTCTGCTATCTTTTCCTACAATTTCGCCTTCGATCTGCTAGACTTGCTTCCGTAATGCCTCAAATTCCCTTTTCACGCGTTCATTAAATTTTCCCTGATTCTCAACATGCTTATTTATGTTCTGATACTCTTCGGTTTCTGCAAATGGCAATGGGGCTGTATCATCTGAATCTCTGTCCCCATGTAAACTAAGATTTGTCAATTTATCTGAAATTTCCTCAACTCTTTCCGATAAGTCACCTAATTGTTCTTTCTGTTTATTTACGTCTTCCGTAAGTGTCGCGACTCGGGTTTCAGTATTGTCACATTTGGTAGCTAGCTGTTCATATTGTCGTGTTAGATTATTTATTCTGTCATTTGGTACGGATTCCTCGATTCTTTCAAATATTTCTTCCTTATCCTTTGCACGTTGTAAATTTAACTCTGAAAAATTCTGTACTATCACGCGATCTCTTTCTTCCTGTTCTCTATCCTGTTCCCTTTGTCTGATTTCTACTGCAATTAATCTATTATTGTGAGAATTCAGAATCGGTTGTACTTCTTCCCTGATTTCTTTCTTTAATTCATCTTTCATATTTTTGAAACATGTCCCTATTCGTGAATCTATCCGTGTTTCCAAAGTTCCCATCTCTGTTTTAAATTCAGACCCTAACCGAGTTTCCATTGTTCCCATCCGTGTTTCCATTGTTCCTATCTCAGTTTTAATTTCAGATCGCAAAGTTCCCATCTCTGTTTTAATTGTTTCCATTCGTGTTTCCATTGTTCCCATTTGTGATCCCAGTGAGTCTAACTTTGTTCCCATTGTTCCCATATCAGTTTTAATAGTTCCTATTTGTTTTTCCATATCTGTTTTTAATTCAGATCGTAACTGTGATCCCACATTTAATATAGCACTCATCAACTGCTCCATAGTAACTGTTTCAAAATTCTTTTCACCCCTCACATTTCCCACAAAACCAGCTTCCTTCTGCATGGCTGTAAAGCTATCTGTGTTCGATACTGTTCCAAAATCTTCTATCGTTACTCTCGTATTCTGTGAAATTTCTGATTGAGAAAAATTTCGAAATGGTTCTGGACTATTTTCCCAACTTATTACATTGTTTTCCACTTCATTATCCACCATACTGTTTTCCTCTGTTGGCGAGTTCGCCATGTCAACAATTTCGTCATTCTCACTATCCATCATTTTTGCCTTTTTCATAGATCGCGTAATCATTTACAAAATACACAAAAAATTCGTCACTGTTCGAAAATCACACACAATGACTCCTTATCTCCAACAGTACTATTCACACGAGATGTTTCCCTCAAACACGATTAACGAACAATTGAAATAATTGCACAAAATTGTCAAACCCGTTGACAAGACAACAAATTTAATTCTGAGAAAAAAATACCATTAGAAGAATGCCAATTACCAAATCTACACATACAAAATAGACTACAATTACTAGCTACAAATTACTACAACAAAACTACTGTCTACTACTTTTACAGTCAGAAAAATTCCAAGGGACGATCTGAAGCAGCGGTCGCCACGTGCATGGGGGCTTTATTAAATATTATTGATTGAAAATATTTTTTTTTTGTTTTAGTAGCTGTATGTCCGATTACGCAAGTCTCGTAATCGGTTGGCCCTGACCATTATTATTACGCTATCTGACTGCAACAAACAATGTAAGAAAATTTTCGTAAACACAGTTAATTAATTAAGTCCCCAGCAACTAAAAAACCAACAAAACCAATAAGCACAAGAGTCACTGTTCTGTATGTGGGAGTGTGACTCAACGTCCACATGTGGCACGGTTCTTTTCCAACAAGACAAGAATTTTTAAATACCAACTATGCTGACGTGACAAAAGAAAATTAGAAAAACTATAATTACTCAAGAAAACCAGAATTCACTCTAATACAAGAACACAAGCCAGATGCTTTGTTGACTGAACCTGTAGTGACGCATTATTTCAGACACACAATTAATAAAAGAACATTGTAGTTTTTACCTTCATATATATTGACGAAATGCACTCATTACAATAACATCTGCTATCTCTCCCATCAAATAACTGCATAAAACATGGAACAGCACTCTTTACTACCACATCTCACTCCGACTTCACGACAAGCAGTGCCCACTAGCACATCTCGGTACGAACTCTTAACACATACTGTCCTCTACGAGCTCTCGACAGGCACTGACTGCCATGAACTCTCGACACGCACTGACTTCCACGAGCTCTCTACTAGCACTGTGGAGGCGGCTTAATAGTACTCTTTGGCGCAATCTCTGGCGCAGTGGCACAGTGTAGCCACCTTTCATATGTTCTAAATGTATCCATACCGATTAAACAATCAACTATTAATTTCTCTGCTATCAAAAAAATGCATCGTACAGAAATTGTCCTAATTGTACGGGAATTAAGGCTTGTATTTTGTCTCCTTTCGATTTCTGACCAGTGTCAGTTTGTACCTTGCAATTTTGCACTGGCAGTGTTGGTATACACCCACGTTTCTTCAGTTCTTGAAAGAATCCCTGTGATATCAAAGTAGTCATAGCACCTGTGTGAAGCACCATGGTACACCAAGATCAAATATTTTGGCTTTAATAGTGTATTCTCATTATTTTGATAGAGATCATCTTTCACTTCACTATGATGGTCGTATCTGATAAAGCAAATGTCGATCAAGCTCGTGCCCCCACTCTCCTCTATGGTCACAAGTTTTCTGGCGTCGCGGTGGCATCGGTCTTTGGGTTAGGCATAACACCTACTTTATGAACTGTTGGTGTTTAATTACGCCAATGAGTATCCTGTGAGGCTCTCGACTGAAATTCTCTTTGCCTTTGCGTGTTATTGGGAGTATGTGTGTTACTTTACTGGCCGAATTCCACTGTCTATGGATTATTCGGCTGTCTGGTATTGTTTTGTGATTATTGCCGATAGCTTGTATCTGTACATATTGTACAGGCTGGCCATACGCTACTTGCCTGTTGTAGCTGTTTTTGTTAAATTTTTACCCATTTCTTTTATATCCGCCCTTGAATTTATGACTTTGTCCATTGCTGTTGTGATTACCGTTACCATAGGTCTATGTGGTGTAAGGTTGCCATCCGTGTTGTACTACGAACCCGTTGCCTACTTGTTGGTCCGTAAATCTTAGTGGCACTATCTGCGTATCAACAGGCTTGGGTTGCAGTGGCCTCTCTTCGTATATCAAATCTATTGAGTCCAGTACAGATAGAAAGTAATCGGTGTCGTATTCCGGAATGGTAATGTGTTTTTCCCTAATGTGGGCAGCACATTTTAATCAAGTAATTTTCAGAACAGCCCCTTAAGCTTCCATGTTTGCTATTGACTGAAGCTGGGTTGAATACTTCACATCTGAGCCTTTCTTGTACGTCCTCAGACCAACACTTATCCAGGAAGGCTCTCTCAAGCTGCTCATAGTAGCGGCAACGTTCCGCCATGTGCGTATCCCATAGCAGAACGCCACCCTTTGTGTATCCAACAACAAATCTAATTCTGTGGGCTTCGGTCCAGGAACGAGGTAAATCATTTCGAAATACTCTGATAAAGACCACAGGGTTTTTCTTTTCCCTTCCGAGGTAAATACCGGAGACTATCGACGCCTAAGTAATCCCTCATCTGCAAATAATGTTGACAAGCATGCCGCGCTGTTAGTCAGAGGCGTGTTTGTGCTCGCTTATGGCGTAGCGCATGGCAATTGCGCTTGCTCGACACGTACAGCTGCCGGCAAGTGTTGCGTTCTACAACCTTCGCTATTTCCCTTCGACTGGCTAGCCCCGTATTAAGGGTAACCAGTGAAAGTATCTAACTTCTCTAAAAGCATGGGTTTGTTTTCTGTCAAATTTTGTTTATGAATGTCAGTAGTTTTAGCAATACTGCCTCATAATCTCAGTGGCGTAGCGTGGTTGAAAAGGTTGGGGAGACTCTGCAGTGATTATAGGGAGACAAAATGGTGCAATAAACAATAATTTAAACAAATGAAACAAAATGCATCAAATAAAACAACAACTACTACTACCACTATCACCGCCACTAATAATAATAATAATAATAATAATAATAATAATAACTTGTTCAAGAAACGATGACAAATTTGTAGAGCTCCGGCAGCAAGAGAAGAAGCACTTATATTTTCTTGTACACAAGTGCAAGGCGCCTGTCTTTTCTTTCCACGAATAAGTCTATAACTCGGTCTACAAAGATCTGATCACTGGATAGTTCTCCAAGTAGTGTCTTTTCTATTGCTAACGTGCTCAAACACGACAGCCGGATGTTGGACATTGAATTCCTTAAATAATTCTTCACTCGTTTAAGAGTGCTCATGCTTCGTTCACTGCTTGCTGTAGTTGCGGGTAGGGTCAAAACCAAACGCAGGAACTTCGTTGTTACTTCATAAACGGAGTCTAAATCATTGTTGACAATGTACTTTAAGAGGATTCTTGGAGATAGTGTTTTTTCTCATCAGCGTATATGTTCCACAGTTCATTTTCAAGTTGTTCTTGTTCGAAAAAAGGGTAATGTTCTAATAATTGAAGCAGTTTCAACTTTGGGAATTCTTTTTGATAGTTCGGGAAACACTTTTCGTTCAAAAGCTCAACAAACTGAATTTGGGGAAAATCTTGAAACCTTCTTTCCATCTGAACAATTTGCAAATCCGGTATCTCGTAAGTTAGTGTCCTGAGAGATGTCTTTTGACTGTCACAGAATGACAAGTTTCCATTCAAACACAAGCTGCATTTAATGCGTTCATCAACGAATGTTTCTGTTCTTAATTGTCGTAAGTTTCTCAAAACAATTCTTATTTAGTCTTGGCAAACAGCTATACTGACAGACTTTGACTGAAGAACATTAAAGAGATGATCAACATAAACAAAGCACCCTCGGTAGAAGCAGAGCAAGTAGACAAACGTAGGCTCACCCATCCGTCGTTTCATTCCCACAGCACAGCTCAAAGATTCTGGGTCCCACTGAGAGTCTGTATCATCAAATATGTAATTAAAAACACTATATAGCCCTGAGAAATTACTAGATGTTGTTGAAACTGCCCCGGAACGAAAGTTCCAGCGTGTGTTGTTCGCATGTGGCAGTTTAAATCCTTTCTCAGTTAGCAATACAGTTCGTTTTGATGATTCGCTGAAAACCGACTGGAATGCAGTAAGATCACATACAAACATGCGTACTTGTCGTATGATTTTGGAGGAATGTAACAGTACCAAATTCAGTTGGTGTGCGTAACGATGAATAAACAGCGCATAGGGACAGAACTGCTTCACCAATTGTTGTAGTCCTCTGTCTGTGCCCGCCGTTACTGAAACGCCATCATATGTTTGACTAACCACTTTTCCTTCCACATTCCATTCTTTCAATACTGCATGAATAATGTTTGACAAACCTTCAGCAGTTTTATCTCCAGAAACATCGTAAAATCCAACGAATCTTTCCTCAATTTTGTCTGCAATACAGCACCTGAATATTATACTCATTTGACTTTTGCATGAGACGTCTAATGTTTCATCAGCCTGAATCTAAATGAAATTGCTCTTCTGAATTTGAGATTTTATTTTCTCATTAACTGCCCAGAGTTATTATTTCTATTACATCATTCTGTATGTCTGGAGATGTTCCTTTATTGGTTGAAGATGATGACAGATGGTCTCGGATTAACTGCTCTCCTTGAGCTAGTAAATCCAACAATTCCAGATAGTTACCTTTGTTGCTGGAGGATTCGTCTTCTCGATGGCCGCGAAAGGCTAGTTCTTCTTTACAAAGAAATACAATTGCCTGAATAAGGCGAGCCAATACTCTCCTGCTGGTTGCAACTTGTTCGTTGTATTTTATTGCTGTCAGACCAGCGGCTTCAGAAAGGGCGTGCTCAATTGTACTTCGCCCAATAACTGAAATGATTCTTTGTTCTGCAGGTGACGTTTTGATATCTGATGAATTTGTGCTTTCCTGTCAAAATTCTTTATTGTACAAATGCCCTCATTGCATCATTCCTTTTCACCACCAAACAGAAGACATATCTAACAATATAATATGTTATTGACTGCATTTGCAGTCAGCCAAGCATACTTTTCGTACCAGGCTGTCTGAAAAGTGCGTTTTTGTTTGGCTTCACTTACAACTACACTGAGTATACGAGTAGGTCGTTTGTGCTTCAATTCTTACTTTTTTCCGTACGTTAATGTAGAAAAAGGCGTTTTTAATAAAAATTATATAAGGTGTTCAGTTGCTGGCTCACTGATGTTGGCGACAGAACGGAAATATGCACTAAAATCGCACAAGAATGATTATGAACACAAACCGCGCGACTTCACTTCCTTGTTAAAAGCCAGCATAGAAGCGGCAGAGACTAGTCTCGATACCTGCCAGCACCGGCCTTCGTGGAAGAGGGGAAGTAGAGGGGGCTCAGGGGCACACAGCCAGGTAAGGGAAGGGAGGCAGAGACTGGGAGCAGTCGATTCTCAAGCAGGCAGATACACCAATACTCAGGGTGCGGCGGCACGGGCTACAAAGCTGGTGTCTTCGCACATTTAGTGCTCTCAGTAGAAAGTTGTTTATATTATTGTTGTGAATTACTATTGCATCTTTTTTAAGCACGAATACAGGGGAGACTAAGTCTCAAAGTCTCCCCTCACGCTACGCCACTGCATAACCTTTCCTCTGCTTCCTTTAAACCTGAGACGCGCGCTCTAAGGCCACTTGCACGATTCGTGCGGCTACCCCGTCGGAAGTTCGAGTCCTCCCTCGGGCATGGATGTGTGTGTTGTCCTTGGCGTAAGTTAGATTAAGCAGTGTGTAAGCCTGGGGACCGATGACCTCAGCTGTTTGGTCCCATAGGAACTTACCAACAATTTCCAATTTTTTTTTTTATCCTGACTATTATAGCTAGAAGTTGACTTTCTTTCTCTTTTAGAGCTTCTTCTACATTATCTACATAAATTTTGCACTCAGACACTACGTTTCCAACAAGGGTGCTGCCCTTATCCAGCATCCCGGTTTCAGCTTCTTCAGTTATTTTCTTTACATCTGCACATATTTTATCTCTGTTTTTTGGTAAATTTTGACTGTAAACTTAACTGGTCTATTCTCAGACTTAACTTTTGTACTTCTGTAGGTAAGTTTTTGCTTACGTGTTGCAGCTCGTTGACTGCGTTCGTCACAATTTTTATCGACGCATCCACTTGAGAATATGCTTCAAAAAGGATTTGTAACCCACCCGCAAGTTGTTGCTGTTTGTCGTCTACGGATGATACTTTTTCCGTTAACGTATTTATACTGCGGGACATGACGGTAATTATTTCTTATTTAAGTTGTCTACCTAGCTCGGTCAACTTCCCGTATAATTCGTCAGATAATCCAGTGCATATAGTTTTAATCACCTCAGTGAACTGTTGGCTAATAGTGTCCTTGAAATCGTTAAATGCCTGCTTTTGCTGTGTAATCTGTTGTCCAATATTTTCCTGATATTTTGTGTACTGTTGTGTCATACCATTACGTTGTTGTGTTACACTTTCCTGAAATTCGTGTCAACTGTTACGTTATTAGTTGGACGAGTTGTTTCAGATTGTGTGTTTCACTAGTATTTACATTGAAACTTCCTGGCAGATTAAAACTGTGTGCCCGACCGAGACTCGAACTCGGGACCTTTGCCTTTCGCGGGCAAGTGCTCTACCAACTGAACTACCGAAGCACGACTCACGCCCGGTACTCACAGCTTTACTTCTGCCAGTACCTCGTCTCCTACCTTCCAAACTTTACAGAAGCTCTCCTGCGAACCTTGCAGAACTAGCACTCCTGAAAGAAAGGATATTGTGGAGACATGGCTTAGCCACAGCCTGGGGGTTGTTTCCAGAATGAGATTTTCACTCTGCAGCGGAGTGTGCGCTGATATGAAACTTCCTGGCTGATTAAAACTGTGTGCCCGACCGAGACTCGAACTCGGGACCTTTGCCTTTCGCGGGCAAGTGCTCTACCAACTGAGCTACCGAAGCACGACTCACGCCCGGTACTCACAGCTTTACTTCTGCCAGTACCTCGTCCCCTACCTTCCAAACTTTACAGAAGCTCTCCTGCGAACCTTGCAGAACTAGCACTCCTGAAAGAAGCCATGTCTCCGCAATATCCTTTCTTTCAGGAGTGCTAGTTCTGCAAGGTTCGCAGGAGAGCTTCTGTAAAGTTTGGAAGGTAGGAGACGAGGTACTGGCAGAAGTAAAGCTGTGAGTACCGGGCGTGAGTCGTGCTTCGGTAGCTCAGTTGGTAGAGCACTTGCCCGCGAAAGGCAAAGGTCCCGAGTTCGAGTCTCGGTCGGGACACAGTTTTAATCTGCCAGGATGTTTCATATCAGCGCACACTCCGCTGCAGAGTGAAAATCTCATTCTAGTATTTACATTGTTTTTACTAACTGTTTCCTGTTGCCGGCCGGGGTGGCCGAGCGGTTCTAGGCGCTACAGTCTGGAACCGCGCGACCGCTACGGTCGCAGGTTCGAATCCTGCCTCGGGCATGGATGTGTGTGATGTCCTTAGGTTAGTTAGGTTTCAGTAGTTCTAGGGGACTGATGACCTTAGAAGTTAAGTCCCATAGTGCTCAGAGCCATTTGAACCATTTGTTTCCTGTTCTTGAGTTCACGATGTCGTGAACAAATAATCAAAAGGAAGGTTCACTGCTGTGCGCTTCAGTTTCACTATTTGGAAAAATGTTTCCCCGTGAGAACTGAGAAATTGTCTCATCGAGCGTCATAAAAGTAACATACAGTTAGTTATATTACCAGTGTCTTCATTTTCTGATAGTGGGACGCCAACCTTGTTGTTTTGGTATCCATCGGCCAGTTCCCAAGGGGAAAGCTTCGTTTCACCCGAACGAGCTAAGGAAGTGACGTCACAATGACGTAGCCCAGCGTTCGCGAAGTATGCCGATACGTCGATCGCCGAGTAGAACTCTACAGCACTTAGCCTGTAAACACACGACTCTCCCGCCACTTTTACGTCAACTCGATTTTCTCCTGCCACGCCGATCGATATACTTTGCGAACACTAGGCTACGTCATCTCGACGTCACTTCCTTAGTTCGTTTGGGTGAAACGAAGCAGTTTGCGACATACCGCAGCAGCAGAACTCTACAGCACTTAGCCTGTAAACACACGACTCTCCCGCCACTTTTACGTCAACTCGATTTTCTCCCGCCACGCCGATCGATATATCGATATACTTTGCGAACGCCGAGGCCAACGCTCGTTGGCCTCGTGCGAACGCTAGGCTACGTCATCTCGACGTCACTTCCTTAGTTCGTTCGGGTGAAACGAAGCCCTCCCGTTCCCAAGTTGGCACGTTATCTTCAACTGTTGCCAAACTAGGATTTCCGACATCTTGGCATATTGCATTTTGTAATGAATTTTCAACAATGGCCATTTCCTTTGACTCCATTGTGAATAGTGTTTAACAAAATTATGAAAAATAGTTTATTCAAAAATGAAGTTTTGTCTGTATCGGTACTTTTCAGCTAAAGTAGATTTACCTGTGTATTCACTAATGAACCTGATTATTACATTATTACACAGTCTTATAGAATTTGATGACTTACCTTGCCCTTTAATGATGACTTTAAACAAAATTTCGTCTTTTCTGTAGAAATGCACTTTCCGTGAAGGATATTAATTGGAAAGAAAAGAGATTATCTACTGCCAGGGAGACGGCGCCAAGCGCGGTCATATAACCATACAGCGTAGCAGCTTCCTACCTTTACCGCTGAAACCAGCATTCGCGGCGCGTCTTGTTTATAGACAGAATTTAATTTTAATTTGCTCCGTCAATGTTTTTTATTCCGAATCTCACGGACATGTAACAAATACAACAAACGTTTCATTAGTTTCTTGTGACAAAAAAAAAACGAATCATTTAACTCAAAAAAAATTTTACTTCAGCCGTTGAAAGGTCTGTTTATATTCCCCTCGGCGCCGTCGCCATTGAATAGTGTCATATGAGTGGGGTGACAAAATAATGGAAACTGATTAATAACTAATGCTCGAATATTTAAAAAAAAATGGAAGGAATAATTGAAAGAAATTGGAAGGTAATTTATAAATCTGCACACATATCCTGGGTGAAACTTTAACTGGTACTAATATCAACAGACCATTCAATGTTAATACATTTAAGATCAATATTCAGATCTTAGATTTACGTACTGCTTCACATTAGTTCCGTTGTGCGTAATGTTGATTATGATAATGCCGATATAGGATCGCCCCTCCACTGCTCGTGCAAATTCCTCTCGTCTGCTTCGTACCTCCTGATTTAGGATTCTCGGCGCGGGCGAAATGATGAACAGACGGGTGTGATTGATGTAAATATACGAAACAACTTGGCCTTCCTAATAACTTTTATAACACTTTCTAATATATGGTTGGAATACACATTTTTAAACAATACTGGTACGACGGCGTTAATCATACGTCCTCCCGCTACCACTTATAGAAACAAACAGATGATGATGATGATGATGATGATGATTGGTTTGTGGGACGCTCAACTGCGCGGTCATCAGCGCCCGTACACAGTCCCAATTTGTACACAGTCCAATTTTTTTCACAGTCCAATCTATCCTCTATTACGAATGACGATGATGATAAACTGATGAGGACAACACAGACAGAGACAACACAGGCAGAGAAAATCCCCAACCCGGCCGGGAATCAAACCCGAGACGCTGTGATCCAGAGGCAGCAATGCTAGCCACCAGACCACGAGCTGCTGACGCAAACAGGTGAAGATACTGGAATTAATGAATTGAAAAGCCTATCTCTTCTCTTTTCTGTATCAAAACGTTATCTTTGCCACAAAATAACTTGTTACTGTACCGTTGGCTATATATCTTACATGTATTTTTTTTTTTTAAAAAAAAAAAGATACGTCATAGTTCGATCTTTGTGCCACACAGTAAATTCGTAAAAACACATGAAAATTAGGTCTGTAACATTGCAAAACACGCATAAGCACTATTGCTGGTCTAACTTAAAGCATCAAGTGCGCTTGTCAGTAAGCATTACCGAAGTAACCAATATTATTCGCAAACCATATTCAACAAAAATTCGTCTCTAAACTCAATGTCAAAGTCAGTCAAACATTGTAGTGACCTCATGGTAGCGCACCCTGCAGTTTAAAATACTGTCATCTTCTACTGTCATACAAGACACACTGATCAAATAGCATACTGAATAGTAGTAACACACAGGTTCCTATGCTTTCCAAGTCGCCCAAACATCATATGAGTCCATGCTAGGGTATTCATTTTATCTTGCATTGCAAAACTTTTATCATCTTTTGTTGATAACATTAATCAGACAGAATTAATCAGCTAACACAAATAAATAGGCATTCAGAACTGAAATGTCGTTTAATATTGTTTCCAAAAACCTCAACAGTTTTTGACCAATTAATTTCAAATTTTCACATAATTTGAATGGGCATAGGCTCATGTTATTTTAAACAATAGAGTACAAGTTTTCTATTCAATTGTGTGCTGCACCATGAAAATGTGTGGTTTCATTTTCTTTCTCACAGACAGTTTTAACTACAACAGCAGAGCATTTAAACCATTAGACAAATTGTTTCTCCCATTTTGTCTCTCTGTGCATATAACTTTAAGCAAAAATTGTACACACAACAATATGCTCTTTTGTTCTCTTCCTCACAGTCTAACAGAAATCCTGTATATTCAGAAAGTCACACTTATGGATTATCAGATTATAATACTACTACAGAATCTGAATGTCCAATTTTTGTAATGCTACCCATTCAAAAATTAAAACTACATAAAATAGTATCATTCAAGTTCCTATCCTCACAGACTCCAGCCGGAGAGGTCTCTCCCATACTCCGTGTACCAATTACATCAGTCAATTTAACAATTCGTTTTAAGCAACTTCAATTAATATTTTGTTTCCAATAACAATAAACAATGTCCAAGGTAAGACATTCAAATGCATTGGAATTGATTTATGATTGGACTGTTTTTTGAATGGCGAATTGTATATTGGCCTTTCACAAACTGGCAATTTCGAAAACCATTTCAGACTCTCACCACACAGTATGCAAAACATGTAAAATGTTGTCTATTCTCAAGTTCTGTAATTGTGTAGAAAAACTGTAAAAAGCTGAAAAACAATAAAGAACAAAAAACAAAACAAAGGAGCCTTCAAGTTTCACGCCTTCAAACTGAGCGAATTCATTACAAAGAGCCGAAATTTCCATTCTGACACAATTCCCTGGGATACCCCGGATTAGAATGTACATGTATCAGCTAGTGGAAGGTGTAAGCTACAGGGATTGCAGCTCCTACTACATTGAAACAACAAGTTGCTTCATGTTATAGTGAAACTGTAACAGCCCCATGTTGTTGCACTTTCCAGTGTAACTATTTTCCAATGTAACTCTTTTCATTGCAACTGTTTTCCAGTGTAATCATTTTTAAGTATAACCATTTTCCATTGTAAACATTGTAGGTACTATTGGGTGGTGGTAAATGCAATATAATGACCTCCATTACCCCCAGGTATAGAAATTCTTCTCTGCCTTGTTGCACCATTACATTTGACCATGTTTCATCTATGTCTTGTTTCATCACCATCTTGTTGTGTAGTATGTAAACATTTTGTATTATGAAGCCCTCCACATGTGTTACAAAAATATTTAGTTTAAGTATTACATTATTATAAAGAACTCAGAACACCTTCTTCCTTCCTTCCTTCCTTCCTAAAATGGTATTTGGTTGGCTCATTTGTCTGCAGCTGGGTTGTGTGGTTTTACATTGCATAATTTTATTAGATTTTTTATATTATTTACTAGCTGATTATGGGAAATACAGTTCTGTAAATATTTTAGAGATCTTTGGCACCATAGTTCTGATAGGTAAATATTGCAGCCTTCCTCAAAAGTTGTTTTATGTATAACACCAAGTAGACTTGAATCATTTGTAATAAAAAGCACTAAGCATCACTTATTACACTAATGGCCATTAAAATTGCTACACCAAGAAGAAATTCAGATGATAAATGGGTATTCATTGGACAAATATATTATATTAGAACTGACATGCGATTACATTTTCATGCAATTCGGGTGCATAGATCCTGAGAAATCAGCACCCAAAACAACCACCTCTGGCCGTAATAACGGCTTTGATACGCCTAGGCATTGAGTCAAACAGAGCTTGGATGGCGTGTACAGGTACAGCTGCCCATGCAGCTTCAACACGATACAACAGTTCATCAAGAGTAGTGAATGGCGTGTTGTGATGAGCCAGTTGCTCGGCCACCATTGACCAGATGTTTTCAATTGGTGAGAGATCTGGAGAATGTGCTGGCCAGGGCAGTTGTCGAACATTTTCTGTATCCAGAAAGGCCTGCAACATGCGGTCGTGCATTATCCTTCTGAAATGTAGGGTTTCGCAGGGATCGAATGAAGTGTAGAGCCACAGGTCGTAACACATCTGAAATGTAACGTCCACTGTTCAAAGTGCCATCAATGCGAACAAGAGATGACCTTGACGTGTAACCAATGGCACCCCATACCATCACGACGGGTGATATGCCAGTATGGCGATGACAAATACACGCTTCCAATGTGCGTTAACAACAATGTCACCAAACACAGATGCAACTATCATGATGCTGTAAACATAACCTGAATTCATTCAAAAAAAATTATGTTTTGCCATTCGTGCATCCAGGTTCGTCATTGAGTACACCATCGCAGGTGCTCCTGTCTGTGATGCAGCATGAAGTGTAACCACAGCCATAGTCTTCGAGCTGATAGTCCATGCTACTGCAAATGTCGTCGAACTGTTCGTGCAGATGGTTGTTGTCTTGCAAACATCCCCATCTGTTGACTCAGGAATCGAGACGTGGCTGCATGATTCATTACAGCCAAACAGATAAGATGCCTGTCATCTCGACTGCTAGTGATACGAGGCCGTTGGGATCCAGCATGGCATTCCGTATTATCCTCCTGAACCCACCAATTCCATGTTCTGCTAACAGTCATTGGATCTCAACCAACACGAGCAGCAATGTCGCGGTACGATAAACCGCAATCGCGATAGGCTACAATCCGACCTTTATCAAAGTCGGAAACGTGATGGAACGCATTTCTCCTCCTTACATGAGGCATCACAACAACGTTTCACCAGGCAACACCGGTCAACTGCTGTTTGTGTATGAGAAATCGGTTGGAAACTTTCCTCATGTCAGCATGTTATAGGTGGCGCCACCGGTGCCAATCTTGTGTGAGTGTTCTTAAAAGCTAATCATTTGTATATCACAGCATGTTCTTCCTGTCGGTTAAATTTCATGTCCGTAGCACGTCATCTTCATGGTGTAGCAATTTTAATGGCCAGTAGTGTATACTCTTCTAGTGTAGAACATGATGCGTTTCCCTCATCCACCCTAAAATGGCTGTTGTTCGGGTGAAACATTACTTTAAAACATGTACAAACATCAGGTGATGATGGTTTGTTCTAGGAGCTATCAATTACAAAGTGTCAAATTGAAATTATGATGCCATTTATGTGTTTTAGACATATATGTCTTTGTAACACTTGACAAGCATCACAGAACAACTTAGATGTGGAGAGTATTTAATTTGAGGGTCCAGTATGTCTTACACCAAGCATAGTACAACAACCAAACTTTGAATATTCAAAACTGCTGCTCAACCTTCAAGTTCACATGGCACAAACTTTTGAACATGGTACAAAAAAAATTCAGATACTTTTGAACTTGGTCACAAGGCTGCTCTGTGACTACATTGTGGTTGGCTGTTTCATTCTAATGGACTGTAAACTACAGTGATGTGACTGGCTGTTTTGTTTTAATGGCAACCAGCTTCCAAGAAATAAGGTGTGTCTTCTTGGAATGTGAATGACATTGATAAATAGGCATGGCTTGTCACTTGACGTTGATGACATCACATATAGGGAGATGAGGGGTGGTCTGTCACGTGATACATAAAGGTGTGTGGTTCGTCACCATGTTGGATTTTTTAATTTCCCACTGCCGCAACCTCATCACCATAACAGCAGTGCTATCTAGAGGCAGAGACCTGAACAGTGCATTGGAGCCCCCAGGGATGTTATCTTTGGCCCTAATACTCCACCTATAAATTGAAGTAGTAAAGACAGAAATAAAAGAATGGTTATGAGCTGAGATTAAAATTTTAGGTGAAACGATATCAGTGTTAAAATACACTGATTACAATTCTTTCCTCATCACAAATGAGGAAGAATTACAGGATCTATTGGATAAAATGATACAAAATATGGATTGAGAATAAACCTAAGAAAGATGAAAATAATGAGGAGTTGCAGAAATGAGATCACCAACAGTTGACATGGGCTGCTTTAGAAAGGTTGAAATGTCCCTGGTGGATTTGTTAGTCAGGCAACATACAATGACTAGTCTACATCCAAACTCACTGAGCTCTCCTGATTGCTCATTCTGACGTTATTGCTTCCCTACTGACAACACAACACTCGCCAACTTCTTTCATACAAGGGAGTCCACCTCTCATGACATCTAACTATTAATTCTGTATTGCATAGGGGTGTCCAGGTGCTTTGGATCAGACAGTGCAGAAAGTTGCGGATGTCATACAAGGACTTCAGAGAACATAGAAAATACTGTGAAATTTAAAATTTTCCCTACGAACTAAATATTCAAAAATCCATTGAGTGTCCAGTGGAAATGGAATGCTCAGCAATTGCAGACTTGCTAGGCTGCAAAAGGCGAGTACAGCGTTGATGTTCAGTGCAACGTTCTTCTACTGTTCACAATGTTTGTCCTATATATGACATGCCACACTGACAAGGTATTTTATAAATTCCCGCCTTCCGCAATACCAGATCTCTTTCACTGATCCCAGCTGGTCGGAAATCTTCGATGGTGGACGGAAAATTACTTTCACTTCGAAACCGTGGAGGATTTTTGCAATTTTGAAGGAAATGTTGCCAACAAAGGGAAGAAAAGCTAAAGATTTAGTAGGCATGCTCTCTTCTTTCTCCACTCCCTGTTTCTTTGGCTTAATTGCAAGCGCCTTGCTAATTTGCCAGGTAGAATATCCATTCTCTTTGAAAACCCTCTTCAGATGGGCAAGCTCTTCAGGCAAACTATCTGCATCTGACACTACATGAGCTCTGTGTACAAGTGTTTTAAGTACACTCATTGTTTGCGATGGGTGATGGCAGCTGGACGAATTTAAATTAGTATGTGTGGGCTTTCGATAAACCGAATGCCCCAGGGAGCCATCACTCTTCCGTCTAACTAGCACATCCAACAAAGGGAGGCAACCATTTTTCTCTAATTCCATGGTAAACCGAATGTTCTCATGAATGGAGTTGAGGTGATCTAAAAACTGCATTAATTTTTCTTCTCCATGAGGCCACACTACAAAAGTGTCATGCACGTACCTCCAAAAAACAGTTGGTTTGAGGGCTGCTGATTCAAGTGCTCTCTCCTCAAAATCGTCCATAAAAAGGTTGGCCACCAAGGGAGACAAGGGGCTACCCATGGCGACGCCATCAATCTGTTCAAAATATTCTTGGTTGAACATAAAATATGTTGAGGAGAGAGTGTGGCGAAACAAAGCAGTGATTCCCACCTGAAACTTATTGCCAATCAGTGCCAAGGAGTCTGCAAAAGGTACCTTTGTAAAAAGAGACACCACGTCAAAACTAACTAAAATATCAGAACTACTTAGGCGGTGAGCCCCCAGTCTGTTGATAAAATCGACCGAGTTACGTATGTGATGTGGACATTTGCCCACAAATGGCCTCAGCAAGGATGCAAGATGTTTGGCTAAATCGTAAGTGGGGGCCCCAACATTGGTCACTATTGGCCGTAAGGGTAGTCCGTCTTTATGTACCTTCGGAAGGCCATACAGTCTTGGAGGTACGCTGCCATGAGGTCTTAAGCGCTTGATCGTCTCTGGAGGCAACGAGGAAGAATTCAGGAGTGTAGATGTCTTCCGTTGCACACGTCCTGTAGGATCGTTATCAATCTTCCTGTAGGCAGAATCATTTAGTAGACCATACATCTTATCCACACACAAGCTGCGAGGTAACAGTACAGTTAAATTGTCTTTATTGGCCTTCAGTACCACAACGTCTGGATCTTCTTGGTGATTTCACAGTGCAGCCCATTCTGCAGAGTTTATGTTACTGTGTCGAGGAGGAGCTTTCAGAAGAGCACGGCACCTTTCCCTCCTTACTTCTTCTGCAGTTTCCATAGGAAGGCATCATTTTTTCTCGCTCTATTTACATGTGGAACAGAAAACGAAGTGACTAGTACTGGTATAGGGTACCCTTCACCTTGCAGCATACAGTTGCTTGCTGGGTACAGGGTACCCTATGTCACACACCATACGGTCACTTGCTAAGTATGTATGTAGATGTAAATATAGCTGGTTAACAGAATGAAAGAAAAAACATTACAGTTCAATCTCCTATTATTAATAACATTATTAGAGGTGGAGTGCAAGCTGGAACTGGGGGAGGAAATCAGATATGCCCTTTCCAAGTGGCCATCCCAGCATTAACCTTCAGTAATTTGGAGAAATCATGTAAAAATCTGAATCTGAGTGACAGATTTGAACCGTCTCCTCCTGAAAATTAGTTCAGTGTCCTGTTACTGTGCCACCTCACTCTTGCACAGTATGGCCAGCCAGCCTGGGAATATTTGGGATTTTATGAGATGTTTTACTTCAAACTTCATTTTCCATTGAGTGTCTCAAGCACTGTCTCAGTATAACACCACCAGTGTCTATGTGCCAAACCTGCCTGTCCTTCAGTACAGAAGCAATTCATTCTAGTAAAGGCTGCTGATAAGGGACACCTTTGGCTGCTGAATAAACTGGTGTACCCATTGCTTCATGTTAACCAGTGGAGGACATGGGAAGTGAGTTAGGTGCGTGGTTGCTGGATTGTCTTGGAAGATGGAGCGCAGTTGCTTCACTCTCGTGATTGGCCACCAGCCACATAAACATGAAACACCACTTCTCCTGTTCCTTATTTCTTTATTATCTTTGACCAGACTCCAAGATTGGCAGTCAACCTTTACCTCGCCCCCACATTGAACCCTTCCTGTATAATGTACACCAAGAATACATCCCAAGTTCAATAAATTTAACTGTTGCTGTTGTTGGCATGCTTTAAGTGTCTTTGCAGGTGTAGATACTGTTCGCAACTGTCTGTATCAGTGCACTAACTTTTTGTGCTAGCTTTTTCACTGTAGCATGAAATGCTGAAAATGTAGATAGTTTTTGTACCTTACACATCCTTTTATGTTCACTGTATTGTATACCATCTTTAACTTTGTGAATCTTATCCTGCCCACAGTAAATGCAACAATCTTGACTCGAGATAGCATTCTGAATTGTGCATCTGAGATGCTTGACAGGATGTGGCAGTTTGCCCTAGCAAAGTACTATTTTCGAGATTAACTTCAGGGTTACTGCTACCTAATACAACAATTTCCATTTGTAATGCACTTCCTGCTCTAAGATTGCAAACACATTCTTTTGACAACTGAGAGCTGTTCTGTTATATGGTCTCATTTTTGTTTGTCGGGGTTCTAGAGGACTGAACTCCCAACACTCTTGTTCAGTTAAGTGCTTTTGCATTACCCATCAAGCACCCCAATTCTTGTGAGAGTTTTGCATACATACGGTAGTGCTTTCCATAGAAGTCCTGTGCAAAACTACAGAAATACAAATTAACTTAGACAGACAGAGCATACATAATAAGACAAAGATGTGGCAGATGTCACAGAGGTTGCATCAAAAATCACCTACATCTGTATCTGTTCACTGCAAGCCACTTTACAGTTTGTGTAAGGGGACGCTTTGAGTACCAGTATCATCCTACTCTCCTTCCCCCTTTTTCTGTTTCATTCACAAATGATTCTCAGTAGTAACAACTGTTGGTAAGCTGCTCGGATTTTTCTGACTTTCTACTTATGCTCATATTTCAAGATATGTGTTCCCCGACTCTTACAAAAATCAAACAATGGAAAATACAGGACGGAATGTAACAATACTATTAAAAGGAAAGTTGCTACTCACCATATAGTGGAGATGCCGAATAGCACATAGGCACAGCAAAAAAGACTGTCACAAGTAAAGCTTTCAACCATAAGGCCTTCGTCAACAATAGACACACACACACACACACACACACACACACACACACACACACGCACATACACAGGCGCGCGCGCGTGCACGCGGCTGCAGTCTCAGGTAACTGAAAAGCAACTGCAACAAGAATCAGTGTGAGGTTGTGGGACAAATATTTGGTACTTGAGTGGTTCTGGTATATTAGTTGAAGATGGCTGAACATGCATTGATCCCAATCTATTGTATTAAGGAATATAACCTGTTTAAGTAGGCATTGTGATGCAAATGTCCACTTCACTGTGTTAAAATAGCAAGGGAAGAAGATCTATAATTTTGAATGGTATGTGACCACATTGCTGTCCCTTATCCCCCATATTCTTCTGCAGAGAGTGAACATAAAGGGTGTCCCATTTATCTTGACTACCCTAAATAACTGTTTGTCCAGATGCAAATTACAAAATGTTTCAAGCAAATGTTCTTTAGCTGTCAGGGGACATAAATCACCATGATTGCCTTCATTCTAGCTTTTTTACAAAGATATGAACAGTGGTATGACTTTTTTAAATGGCACCCTGTATTTTTTATTCGTTAATTCCTCTCCTAAAGACCCATTCAAAAATGTATCACAGTGTACCATTCACTGAAACACAATGTTATTAATTACATAACACAACAGTGACGTTGACACTCCCAGTGCGTAGTGCAGGTACTCAGGGTAATGGAACACATCCACATGTTGACGTTGACAGGAGACAAATGTAAACATAATTAGAATGCACACCCGTCATTCCATCAACCATCGTCAGTTGAAGAGTTGTGTGAGTAGAATGTACACCAACGAAGAGAAGGTAGAAATGCTACTCATCTATGAGGAATGTAAGTTAGCAGAACAGTAATTGCAATACTGTTTTTTTATGTATGGATACATTTAGTACAGTAGTTTAGGCCTTTTAAATACTGTTGCGTAGAGTAGGCATACAGTAAAGGCTATTTTTCCTACAAACTGCATCAACATAATGTTTCTTTTATTGTTGTTGTTGAAGGTAAGCGTAATGCTACACAGGCAGCAGAACTGTACAGAAAGCAATATCCCACCTTACCAACAGATGTTTTCTCGTCTTGTTGCGACGCTTCAGGAAACGGGAAGTTTCAACCCACAACAACGCAATCATCGCAGCACTCGCACAGATGAAGCTGCCGAAGTTACTATGAATCCACTTGTGAGCACACGGCAGCTTGAACATGAGATTGGCATTCCTAATGCCAGAGTACATCATATTCTTAAACGTCATTTGTTCCATCCTTACCATGTACACCTACATCAAGAATTGCATGGAAATGATTTCCAGAATTGGTATAGTTCTGTCAGTGGGCACAGCAGCAAATCCTCACCAACCCGAACTACTTCTCCAATGTTCTATTTACCGATGAATGTTCCTTCTCAAGGAACTTGGATTATTGGTCCAGTGACAACCCATGATGGCTTAGACAGGTAGAACATCAGCATCAGTGGAGAGTTAATGTCAGGGTGGGATGTTTGGTACTACAATTTTTGGCCCTTATTTCATCAATGGTAGTCTAAATGGCACAGCATATGCCAACTTCCTCAGACGAATTCTTCCTCCTCTTCTGGATGAAGTGCTACTAAGAACCAGAATGCTTATGTGGTATCAACACGATGGATGTTCAGCACATAACGTCTTGTGTGCACGTCGCGCTCTGAACCAAAGGTATCCTGCCAGATGGATTGGTCGAGGAGGAACAGTTACTTGTCCTGCTAGGTCACCTGATTTAAATCCTCTGGAGTTTTTTCTTTGGGGATGCATTAAAGATGTTGTCTACAGCGATATTCCAACAACTCTGGAGGACACACAGGAACGTATCGTGCTTGCTTGTAATTCTCTTCAGCAGGCAACACTGGAAGCAGTAAATAATTCTTTCATTCTACGAGGGCACCAGTGTATTGGTGTCCAGGGTCACCACTTGGAGCACCTTTGAATGTTCTACTCCTGGGCAATGGTACAGGAGAGTCAAAGTCAATTTTGCGTTATGTTTTTACTTGGTTTTCATGTCTGCTCCCAGTAGCTGAATGGTCATCATGATGGATTGTCAATCCTCTGGGCCCGGGTTCGATTCCCAGCTGGGTCAAGGAATTTTCTCCGCCCAGGGACTGGGTTTTGTGCTGTCGTCATCATCATCATCATCCTATCGACTGTAGGTCGCCGAAGTGGTATCAAATTGAAAGACCGGCACCCGCCGAATGGCCTGCCCGACAGGGGGCCCTAGCCATCTGTTAAATAAATCAAACTTGGTTTTCATTTTTTTCTGACAACTCCAGCAAGTGGCCGAGTTTGTGATCCTGGACTCAAAGTCAACGTTGTGTTATGTAATTAATAAGGTTGTGTTTCAGTGAATGGTACACTGTGACACATTTTTGAAAAGGTCTTTAGGAGAGGAAATGAATCACCGAATAAAAGACACAGGGTGCCATTTTATAAAGTCATACTGCTGCACATATCATTGCAGAAAACAAAGATACAACGAAGGCAATCATGCTGATTGATGTCCCCTTGAGGCTAAAGAACATTTGCTTGAAACATTTTGTAATTTGCATCTAGACAAACAGTTATTTAGGATGGTCAAGATAAATGGGACACCCTGTATACTTAGTATGTGAAAGCTCGAAAGGACAGCCTATGGAAGCCGATTGAAATGGAGTATCTCTAAAATTGTTATGATTAACATGCTTTAACATGGGAACAAAAACCCATGTCTTGAACAACATTAAGCATGCAGTGTGCAGTGTAAGATAATATGTTCTCCTGATTAATTTTTAAAGATATAATCCTTGTCTTAAGTTAAATTCTTAGTTTAGGAGGAAGAGAATACAGCCTAGAAAGTGGATGTAAAAATGATGAATTATCACATGAAGGTTAACTGGGAACAAATTTAAGGTTTCAAGAATTTTAATTGTATTTAATTTAAACTACAACACAATGAGGTTTGTATGAACTTGCTAAATTTAATTTTTATTTTTAACAGAGAAAAAAGGAGTAACATAGTATTTGTATATACTGTGGAAATTGCAATTTTGTTCACTTGTATGAAATGGCAAATAGGAAACAAATATAAGGGAACAAGCTACAAATTAATAATTTTCAAGCAAAGGCAGGAAACAAGAATGATATAGAAGTTCAGTAGGGATCTAAACTAACCATAATTCTCAAAATCAGCAAATCTGTAGCAATTTTTTAGCTGTACGTAGAATACAAATAATCAGGTTCATGATTGGATTCTCATCCAGAAATTTCTGTTTAAACTATCTAAGCTGTTCCAAAAACTATGCAACAGGGAGAGAAATATTCATGCAAGTGTGTGACTGGTGTGCTATCCATCACTTGGTTAATTTACATTTGGCACGGTCAATCAATTGCCTTCACAAACATTGCCAATATTTCCATCTAGAGTTATTATTCAGTGGTATATGAACAGACCCGTCATTGCACACAGTCATTTTTGTGAGCTCTGCCCACTCTTTAGCAGATAGGCTAGACCAAATTCTATCCTGCTGCTCAACCTTTCCAGTGAATGCGTTCACTGAAAAGACATGGAAGACAAAGTGAGGGCAGATAATAGCTCTTACTCAGCAGGATGGAATATCACTCTTGCCTTTATCTATCTATACTATAAGCTTCACTTTCTCTTGTGCTATTGCACCTAGCCCGTTTCTTCTTCCAGTTACTGAACCAAAGAGGCAATTAACACATTTCTGGTGATGTCTTGTAAAATTATTTCCCTCCTGGAAAGCAGTACACTGAGAGTGGAGTTTCAGATACTCTGAATCAGGATAGAGTTCAAATCTTTCAATTCCTGCCATTCCCACTTGGAAATACACATGTTGATGAAAAAGTTATGCACCTGGAAGAAATAGTTTGATGTAGATACAGTTCTTACACGTATGTACCAACAGCAGGTATGTAAATGGCTACTGTTCCAATCATCTTTGACTGTTATCACAGCAATCATGCTTCAGTGCTGTCACCACACACGATATTATCAGATCCGACAAGTCATGTAGTGGTTAGTGTGCACTGTGGAAGACAACAAAGAATACCACATGCTCATGCAAGATATTACCAGAGAGTTTAAAAGGGCTGTCATTCAGGGTTTGCATCTGGCTGGCTAGTCAAATCTTGAAACATCCTTGCATTTATGTGTTCACCTCAGACAGTGGTGTGATATTATACTGAATTTGAATAAGACGAAAAAAGTGTGTTGTCACGGTTCTGGCTGACTGAACCTGGGTGCACCAAAGGAGGAATTCCCCATCACACAGCAGCACACTGTAGTGCTTCCACATCTACACCTTTTACATCTACATCTACATCTACATTGATACTCCGCAAGCCACCCAACGGTGTGTGGCGGAGGGCACTTTACGTGCCACTGTCATTACCTCCCTTTCCTGTTCCAGTCGCGTATGGTTCGCGGGAAGAACGACTGTCTGAAAGCCTCCGTGCGCGCTCTAATCTCTCTAATTTTACATTCGTGATCTCCTCGGGAAGTATAAGTAGGGGGAAGCAATATATTCGATACCTCATCCAGAAACGCACCCTCTCGAAACCTGGCGAGCAAGCTACACCGCGATGCAGAGCGCCTCTCTTGCAGAGTCTGCCACTTGAGTTTATTAAACATCTCCGTAACGCTATCACGGTTACCAAATAACCCAGTGACGAAACGCGCCGCTCTTCTTTGGATCTTCTCTATCTCCTCCGTCAACCCGACCTGGTACGGATCCCACACTGATGAGCAATACTCAAGTATGGGTCGAACGAGTGTTTTGTAAGCCACCTCCTTTGTTGATGGACTACATTTTCTAAGCACTCTCCCAATGAATCTCAACCTGGTACCCGCCTTACCAACAATTAGTTTTATATGATCATTCCACTTCAAATCGTTCCGTACGCATACTCCCAGATATTTTACAGAAGTAACTGCTACCAGTGTTTGTTCCGCTATCATATAATCATACAATAAAGGATCCTTCTTTCTATGTATTCGCAATACATTACATTTGTCTATGTTAAGGGTCAGTTGCCACTCCCTGCACCAAGTGCCTATCCGCTGCAGATCTTCCTGTATTTCGCTACAATTTTCTAATGCAGCAACTTCTCTGTATACTACAGCATCATCCGCGAAAAGCCGCATGGAACTTCCGACACTATCTACTAAGTCATTTATATATATTGTGAAAAGCAATGGTCCCATAACACTCCCCTGTGGCACGCCAGAGGTTACTTTAACGTCTGTAGACGTCTCTCCATTGATAACAACATGCTGTGTTCTGTTTGCTAAAAACTCTTCAATCCAGCCACACAGCTGGTCTGATATTCCGTAGGCTCTTACTTTGTTTATCAGGCGACAGTGCGGAACTGTATCGAACGCCTTCCGGAAGTCAAGAAAAATAGCATCTACCTGGGAGCCTGTATCTAATATTTTCTGGGTCTCATGAACAAATAAGGCGAGTTGGGTCTCACACGATCGCTGTTTCCGGAATCCATGTTGATTCCTACATAGTAGATTCTGGGTTTCCAGAAATGACATGATACGCGAGCAAAAAACATGTTCTAAAATTCTACAAGAGATCGACGTAAGAGATATAGGTCTATAGTTTTGCGCATCTGCTCGACGACCCTTCTTGAAGACTGGGACTATCTGTGCTCTTTTCCAATCATTTGGAACCCTCCGTTCCTCTAGAGACTTGCGGTACACGGCTGTTAGAAGGGGGGCAAGTTCTTTCGCGTACTCTGTGTAGAATCGAATTGGTATCCCGTCAGGTCCAGTGGACTTTCCTCTATTGAGTGATTCCAGTTGCTTTTCTATTCCTTGGACACTTATTTCGATGTCAGCCATTTTTTCGTTTGTGCGAGGATTTAGAGAAGGAACTGCAGTGCGGTCTTCCTCTGTGAAACAGCTTTGGAAAAAGGTGTTTAGTATTTCAGCTTTACCCGTGTCATCCTCTGTTTCAATGCCATCATCATCCCGTAGTGTCTGGATATGCTGTTTTGAGCCACTTACTGATTTAACGTAAGACCAGAACTTCCTAGGATTTTCTGTCAAGTTGGTACATAGAATTTTACTTTCGAATTCAATGAACGCTTCACGCATAGCCCTCCTTACGCTAACTTTGACATCGTTTAGCTTCTGTTTGTCTGAGAGGTTTTGGCTGCGTTTAAACTTGGAGTGGAGCTCTCTTTGCTTTCGCAGTAGTTTCCTAACTTTGTTGTTGTACCACGGTGGGTTTTTCCCGTCCCTCACAGTTTTACTCGGCACGTACCTGTCTAAAACGCATTTTACAATTGCCTTGAACTTTTTCCATAAACACTCAACATTGTCAGTGTCGGAACAGAAATTTTCGTTTTGATCTGTTAGGTAGTCTGAAATCTGCCTTCTATTACTCTTGCTAAACAGATAAACCTTCCTCCCTTTTTTTATATTCCTATTAACTTCCATATTCAGGGATGCTGCAACGGCCTTATGATCACTGATTCCCTGTTCTGTACATACAGATTCGAAAAGTTCGGGTCTGTTTGTTATCAGTAGGTCCAATATGTTATCTCCACGAGTCAGTTCTCTGTTTAATTGCTCGAGGTAATTTTCGGATAGTGCACTCAGTATAATGTCACTCGATGCTCTGTCCCTACCACCCGTCCTAAACATCTGAGTGTCCCAGTCTGTATCTGGTAAATTGAAATCTCCACCTAAGACTATAACATGCTGAGAAAATTTATGTGAAATGTATTCCAAATTTTCTCTCAGTTGTTCTGCCACTAATGCTGCTGAGTCGGGAGGTCGGTAAAAGGAGCCAATTATTAACCTAGTTCGGTTGTTTAGTGTAACCTCCACCCATAATAATTCACAGGAACTATCCACTTCTACTTCACTACAGGATAAACTACTACTAACAGCGATGAACACTCCACCACCGGTTGCATGCAATCTATCCTTTCTAAACACCGTCTGTACCTTTGTAAAAATTTCGGCAGAATTTATCTCTGGCTTAAGCCAGCTTTCTGTACCTATAACGATTTCAGCTTCGGTGCTTTCTATCAGCGCTTGAAGTTCCGGTACTTTACCAACGCAGCTTCGACAGTTGACAATTACAATACCGATTGCTGCTTGGTCCCCGCATGTCCTGACTTTGCCCCGCACCCGTTGAGGCTGTTGCCCTTTCTGTACTTGCCCAAGGCCATCTAACCTAAAAAACCGCCCAGCCCACGCCACACAACCCCTGCTACCCGTGTAGCCGCTTGTTGCGTGTAGTGGACTCCTGACCTATCCAGCGGAACCCGAAACCCCACCACCCTATGGCGCAAGTCGAGGAATCTGCAGCCCACACGGTCGCAGAACCGTCTCAGCCTCTGATTCAGACCCTCCACTCGGCTCTGTACCAAAGGTCCGCAGTCAGTCCTGTCGACGATGCTGCAGATGGTGGGCTCTGCTTTCATCCCGCTAGCGAGACTGGCAGTCTTCACCAAATCAGATAGCCGCCGGAAGCCAGAGAGGATTTCCTCCGATCCATAGCGACACACATCATTGGTGCCGACATGAGCGACCACCTGCAGATGGGTGCACCCTGTACCCTTCATGGCATCCGGAAGGACCCTTTCCACATCTGGAATGACTCCCCCCGGTATGCACACGGAGTGCACATTGGTTTTCTTCCCCTCTCTTGCTGCCATTTCCCTAAGGGGCCCCATTACGCGCCTGACGTTGGAGCTCCCAACTACCAGTAAGCCCACCCTCTGCGACTGCCCGGATCTTGCAGACTGAGGGGCAACCTCTGGAACAGGACAAGCAGCCATGTCAGGCCGAAGATCAGTATCAGCCTGAGACAGAGCCTGAAACCGGTTCGTCAGAAAAACTGGAGAGGCTTTCCGTTCAGCCCTCCGGAATGTCTTTCGCCCCCTGCCACACCTTGAAACGACCTCCCACTCTACCACAGGTGAGGGATCAGCCTCAATGCGGGCAGTATCCCGGGCAACCACAGTCGTAGTCCGATCAGGGGATGCGTGGGACGAGCTGGCCGTCCCCGACAAACCCCCATCCCGACCCCCACAGTGATGCCCATTGGCAACAGCCTCAAGCTGTGTGACCGAAGCCAACACTGCCTGAAGCTGGGAGCGAAGGGATGCCAACTCAGCCTGCATCCGAACACAGCAGTTGCAGTCCCTATCCATGCTAAAAACTGTTTTGCTAAGAACGTCTGAACTAATCTACAGAGAGCGCAAACAAATCGACAAAATTTAAACGGTTATTAAAATACAAGATTGCCTTGTAAATGCAGTAATGCTGCTACTTGCGCACTGCTGACACTGCTCGGCGGCGGAAGGAGACTAAACGAAATTACACTATTCAGGTACTAAAACACGATGCTACACTCTCAAATACTATAATACGCCCGAAATTTATGAATTAAACAATGCAAGAACCAAAAACACGCAAAGAAATTAAGAATTAAACTATGTAACAAATGAGTGAGCTAGGAGTATACGACTTGCTGCTCAGCTGCTTATCCAACGGCGGCAGGGAGCACACAGTGCAGCACTTTACAGTGTAAAGTCAAGCACCGGCATGTCAGTTGGGAACAACAGGTAAGATAAGGCTGTGAGAAGAGATCAGCCAATCACTCTGCTCACTGACTGACCTTCCTTCCAGGACAACACGATAGCAGCAGTCCCTATGTGACAATGACGTAAGTTCCACGCCTGACTGGTGGCGGCCCACTTGGATAGCAGCTTCAAGATTAGCCACTTCGGCAGCAGTTCAGGAAAAACTTTTGTCAGTTAAAGATCAGCAGACACTGCAAAGACTGATTATTTCGTACGTCACCCTTTCCTTGCAACACGTGTGTAATTGCCAAAGTTAAGTATCTGTAATTTTCTTATTGTAATAAAACTCATTAACACAAGTTGTTTGATTGTTTGACTCATGAACCAAGTCAGCAGTATTCCTAGACACAATAATATTGATGCCAAGGATGGACGAATAAGATTGGCCAATAGTCGGCAGGTGATGTTTGAAGTGGTCACTGTAGCACATAGATATCTACTAATACCAGTATTGCTGGGCCCTGCTTCTATCACAAGTGAGGTAGATTATTCCTACACGTCAGTCACGGGCCTGAAGATGGCATAATAAAGTGACGAAACTGGTTGCCAAATAAAATAAGGTTGAAAATTGACGACCGAAAGGTGTTTAATTTGACATCATTTCCTATGATCAGGTGTAGATTCTCTAACTAATTATTATGACCAATAAGTGAATGTGGTGGCAGCTATTCTAGTTCAGTATGATTCAGGTGTTGTTGTGGCTGATAAATTTGAGTAGCCACCAATTTTTCAGGTTCTCTAACCAGGCAGCTACATCAGTGAATAGAATTAAGTCATGCCCTCAGTGCTATTCATGGCACAAACACCAAGATTGCCCATCCAGGCAAGCACAGTGTTAAGCTTGAGGCAAGAAAGGTCACGTACAATCAGTATGTTTCCAACGGAACAAACACAAGAATTCTGCCTGTTCACACAAATCTGGTCACAAGGCCCAAGTAATCAATGCAATGTAGTCAAAGCCTGCTGCAGCCACTAGCAAAACTAGCAAGCAAAAACTTTCTGGCAGATTAAAACTGTGTGCCCGACCGAGACTCGAACTCGGGACCTTTGCCTTTCCCGAGTTCGAGTCTCAGTCGGGCACTCAGTTTTAATCTGCCAGGAAGTTTCATATCAGCGCACACTCCGCTGCAGAGTGAAAATCTCATTCTGGAAGCAAGCAAAAAGTTTCTTTAGTGCTATGTCAGTCCCACAGACTTTTTGTTCATTTGCATCTTGGTGGAAAATGGGTGAAATTTCAGTTGGACACAGGTGCCTCTGTTACATTGCTGAATGATAACATATATGAACTGTTAGGCTCTCCATGCCTGTCTAAAACTAGCACACGACTGACAGCTTATAATGGACAAGACAATCCTGTTCTCGGAAAATGTACTTTGCCCGCCATGTATCACTCACATACGTCAACTGTAATGTTCACTGTGCTACTATCACGCAATTTTGAGAACATATTTGGTCTTGATTCAATTGATCTGTTTGGCTTTCAAATTCAGAACAAGGTGTTGTCAGTGACTGCATTCAATGCCAAAGACAGAGTAGCTAGATTGCTGAAAGAATTCCCTGAACTCTTTTCTGAAGGTTTAGGCAAGGCTAACAATTTTGTTGCACATATTATAATCAAAGACAATGTTCAGCCAAAATTTTGCGAGGCCAGAACTGTTCCCATTGCATTACAGGACAAAATGGCTGCTGAACTTCAAGAATTGCAAGATAGCGCAGCTGTTGCAGCCATACAAGCTAGTCAATGGGCAGATCAACTGGTTTTGCTCCCCAAACCCTCAAGTCGCATGTACCTCCGAGTTGGCTTTAAGTCTACACTCAACCCACAACCTGTGATTGATACTCGTCCATTGCCACGCCCAGAGGATCTCTTGGATAGACAAAAATTTATTTGTGCAATGCATATCTTAAAATAACACTAGATGAAGGATCTCAAACTGTGTGTGTTGTGAACTCATTTGGGCTTGTTTAAATATTTGCGATTGCCTTTTGGCAGTGCTTCTGCACCTACCATTTCTCAATGGTATTTGGAACAGCTGACTGGTTATGTACCAAACTATTTGGGCGATATTGCCATAGCAGGTCATACACCTGAAGAACACATTGCAAATTTGCGTGCTTTGTTTCTTGTGTTATCTGATGCAGGAATAAAGCATAGATTGGAGAAGTGTGATTTTTTTTAAACCTGAGTTGCAGTATCTTGGTCACGTCATAAACAGTCAAGGTGTGCATCCTCTTCAGTCACCTTTGTTAGCCATACGTGACCTGCCAGTTACTCACAATGTCACAGAATTGCAGTCAGTCTTAGGGAAATTGAACTATTATGTTAAGTTCATACCAAATGCTGCACAAATCACAGCTCCATTGCATCGCTTGAGTTGCAAGAATGTCTCCTTTGGACAGAGGAGTGCCAAGAAGCTTTTCAAGAACTTGGAAATATATTGCTCAGTGATCAACGCCTGGTTCACTTTCATCCTTAGAAACCATTTGTGTTGCAAGTTGACACTTCTTGTTATGGAAACAGTGCAGTGCTTTTGCACAGAATTGATGATAATGACAGGCCTATTGCTTTCGCATTTAAAGTGTGGCCCAAAGCTGATGTAACTATTCACAAATACAGAAAGAGGCTGTGATTACTGTGTATGGTGTCACCAAATTCCACGACTGTCTGTAATGGCAGAAAATACTACTTAGTAATGGACCACAAGCTATTGCGTTGTTTCATCCAATTAAGTCAGTTCCTGTATGAACTGCCCAAAAATTGCAAAGATGGGCTCTGTTGTTGTTTCAACACCAGTTCAAGGTTGCGTATTGTCCAACAGCTCAACATGGTAATGCGGACACACTTTCATGTCTTCTGATTAGCCCTGATACGGACTTTGACACTTCTGATGCATCTTCTTGTCACATCGATGCTCACAATTCTGAATTGCTTCAATCCTCAACTCTGAACAATAGGAAAATTGCACAGGTAAGGAAGCAGATTCAGATTTGGACATTTTGATAAAATACATTCACTCATCTAGGCCTCGCTCATTGCATATCATAAAGGACTCTGTAGTGCACAGATACTTTGCACATTGGCATAGCCTCACTATACGTCAAGGTGGGATTCTTGTTTAAAATGACAGTGGACCGTCACATGTGTTGATTCCTAAAGTTTTGCAAAAAGACATGTCGCAGTTACTTCACCAAGGACACGGGGGGATTGTTTGTACAAAACAGTTAGCGCATCGACACTGTACGTGGCAGGGTATGGACACCCAAATAGAACAGATGATGTCACAGTGTCATGCATGTGCAGAAACACTTGCCATTTGTCCCTTTCCACACATGAAACAAAACATCAATATGTCTTGTTTTACACAATAACCTAACAAATGATACCAAACTGATGGTGATAGCATGTAAGGGAAACATAACAGAAGTAAGAGCCTTAGTCTATAGTAAAAATATAAGTACAATCCATTTTTATTTAATATATACATATTAAATTACAAAATGTCTTACAGTATTTACAATTATTTGCACTGTCAAAGTCTTATTGATACAGCTCAACAGCACTTCATTCAGTATGGTGATAAATTCCTATGGTGCAGTCATTTCAGCATGATTAACCTGCTCAAGCTCTCTCTCTCTCTCTCTCTCTCTCTCTCTCTCTCTCTCTAACACACACACACACACACACACACACACACACACACACACACACACACACACACACAGAGAGAGAGAGAGAGAGAGAGAGAGAGAGAGAGACATTTTCATAAAACTTCAACAGCAAAGACATGCAGGGTTTTACACTGTTGAAGTATTAACATTCCATACTATATAATTTCATGCTAAATTCATCAGTAAAAAGAGCTTCTCCAAGACGATCTTTTATAATACAAAGGTACTGGAACAAGTACTATGTAGGATGACAGCTGCACTCTTGGTTCTAATAGTAGCACATTTCAAATTTTCACAGACTTCTGAAATTTGTCACACATGGCACCATTGATCCTACAAAGATGTGGCATTATGTTTCACTATTCAATGTCTACGACCCGCTTCCTTTTTCCTCTTCAGAAGATTAAGTTCACCCTGTTGCATAGCTGCACTTCCAAAAATTTCCTTAACCTTCTCTTTGCGTTCCAGGTCACTGCAAACAAACATTTTTCATTGAAAAGCAACTTTTATTAGAAATCTGTTCAAATAATTAATCAATACACTGCACAGAATCTGTATGGTAAATAATCAGAAAAGCAATCTAGTAAGTGTTCACAACAGAGGCAGCAAGACTGCAACAGGAAGATTACAGCTGTCCATAACACTCAATTATCATCATCATAGCTCACTTACAAAGATGATTGAGCTGCAAAGTTTCTCTCACATAATATGATCAGCATTTGCTAACATACTACAGCAAGTGCCTGAAAACACACAAAAATGTAAAGTGATGGCCACATGTAGACAAAATATGTATGTATTGTACCATTTGCTACAGCATTAGCGGCAAATTACCACGCTGTGATATCGCTTAACGTTATTACATCGGAAAACAAACATCAGAGTCAAAGAGGGAAATGCGAACACTAAACAGTGATTTACTGGGAGGATTCTAGGAAGGCATGGCTGCTCAATAAGTACATAACTTACTGGGTGCAAATGAGATGCCCACATGATACATCAACAAGTAGTACTCACCTGTCTGGCATCTATATCAAAATGGATTGACAGAAGAAGGCACAAAAGTTTAATCTAAAATATCAGGATTTGTGACAGCTTTATTTGGTAGATACATACGTATTGCAGGGCAGATAGTATGCTGCAACAGATGCTGGACAAGGAATGTATCATACTGTGTGTTAAGGATTGATCTAAATATTTTGAGTATCCACATTTTAAGAAATTCTGAAAGCACATTCCTTGCACCTCACATAAGCTATTGTAATAAAATTACAAAAATTGTGACATGTGGTACCATACAACAGTTACACACCTACGATAATTATGAACAGACTGAGAAGTGGAGAGTAATTACGGTATGAGGTACCCAATGCCTTACATCAAGTGCTTACAGTGTATGAATTAAGATGTAGGTGTCACACTTTCTAACACTACAGTCAGTGTAGAAAACCCAGTACATGTGGGGAAAAAAAAAGACAAAATTTTCGTTTATTATCGCATAAGGAGGGGTAATAAAAAAAACATCAATAACAGAAGGTAATTCTTAATGTTTTGATCTTTGCAACTTTATTTCAAAAGCTCAGAGAAAAATTTATTTATTATTTACTTAATTTCATAAATGTTTTTTTAAGTAAATGTGCATAAATGTAAGATAATGCTTATCACAAAAAGAAAAAAAACCCGTTTCTGATTACATGTTTAGTAGCAAACCTTTTGAGCACCTTAAATCAAGTAGATACCTAGCAGTACTACTAAGAAGCAATACAAAATGGGACAATCACATATCAAGAAAAGAGAAAGTGAATGGTAGGCTTGGATTTCTTGGAAGACCTGTGGAAAAATACAATGCATCTGTAGAAATAACCACATACATGATGCTAGTGTGACCAATTCTAGAGGACTGTCACAGTGTTTGGGAGTTTTTATCAAATAGACTTAACAGATGTCAAATGAATTCAGACATGCAACTAGGATATTAACAGTTTGGCAAAGACTATATGAAAGTGTAACAAAATTGCTCAGGGCACTAAAATAGGACTGCTTGGTAGAAAGACGATGCAGTTCTCGAAACACCCTGGCAGGTAAATCTAGAGAACTTGTATTTGAAGTAGATGTGTGATCATTTGTTGCCACCATGTCTTGCATAGGGATTATAAGAATAAGATTAGAGAGATTAGGGCATGCACAGAAGTACATATGTAGTCATGTTTCCCTCACTGAATATGCGAGACAGCACCTCCTGAAATGTAAATTACATGGTCGGTATTTTCTTGATACAGAAATGTTGAAAATCAAGGAAAATCCAGTTTTCAAATCCAGTTAAAATGAATGATGCAATGGCAAAAGACACTACTGCAACCCTAACACCACACCTCCACCTGATCCTCCAGCCAACCAAAGAAGTGAAAAACACCTTCATCAAAGCCAAAAACATCACACAAAGTACAATAATGTAGATCTGATGGATCAAGTGAATGTTCTGGAGATTGTGGAGCACACAGGGCAATGCCATTAAACAAGCCTACAACTTTAAAAGTACATTGCATTGAGTGAAGAAAACATTGTCTTCCACGAGCTGTCAAAAACTGCTGCTGTTGTTGATACTAACAATTAATTATCATTTAAACACTGTGCTTTATTATGAGTACCTAGAATGGTAATGAACGAACATAATATGTAAAATTAACAGAAATGTCCCTACTCTGCAAAAATCTGTGACTTCCCCAAATATTTTAAGTAGGTGTTTTTATAATCTTTTTCTTTCCTACCATATCAAAGTGTACACTGACAGTTGTGAAAGAATGCTTACTCATGTGCCTTCAGAATCATCACCTATTAACAATAACAATGTCACCATTATTATGCTACATTATTCATTTTATTTTTAATTTCCAACCCGAAGACAGCTTTAACAGTACCATTGCTGCAAAATACAGAACACCCCCTCAGCAAATCATAGGAGTACTTTTTATGTCTTATATAGTGATTGTGCAAGATGTAATTAAGTTAAAACAAATTTTTATTAATAGCAACAAATTACACAAAGAAAGGTCTTTGAAGAGGACTTTGTAAGATGTCAGGTTATCTACTTCATAGAGCACTCTTGCTGCTTGCTCGACTTAAGCCACATTATTAAAAAAGTTAATTCTGCAGAATAACAGGGATTGAAAGAATACCTAACCAGATAACATTATTTTATTTGCAGGTTAACACAAGAAGAGTACAAAACATGCCAAATGATGCTTTGTAATCAGCTTGTGTGTGTACTGATTCCACTTTAGCTTGTAATCCACCTGAAAAAAGATAACATTAGAGTCTGGTGTGATACTGGTAATTATATGGACCACACAGAAAGACAACAATTGACAGTGACAGCAGGCTACATCAACCATGCACTGTTTTTGAAGGAACTGTCCCAGCAACAATGTAAATGGTTTGCAGAAACAGCACAAAATCTAAATGGTGATGGTTAGTTGAGGACCTGAACTGCATTTCCCCTGAAAATGTGTCCAGTGCCTCAAACAATGTGGCACCTTATTCAGTGGGGCCTCCCTTCCCTCTCATGTCCTCTTTGTTTAGATTTTGAATGGCAAGCTTCCCCCAACTATTTCCTGCTCCTGAAAAACGAACCTATCATTCTAAAGGCGAAGAGAATGCTATGAGTTATGCCTCCTTAAATGTAATATGAGATTTGGAAAATTACATAAATTATTTTTGTTAACAAAAAGACTTGCTGCACAGTCTTTCATTTGTTGGGTTAAAATATCCCGTTATTATTTTGCATTCAATACTGCATAGCTTTGGTTATGCAACAATTTTAAAGTGATTGCCTGAAAGACACATCAAGTGTGACACAGAGAAAACATAAAACACAATACAGCCATTCACTGATTAGTTGAAAGAATAAAAAGAGGACTAACATGCTACAAGTCAAGTAATGTGGTAAAATGTTTTATTCTATGATGATGAGGATGATGTCCTTCATTATACACCAAAATTTTTCTTTATTTTATTTATATTTTGTTTAATTTTGTTGAATGTTAGGCCAGCCCTGTATGTAATGTCATAAATGCTCGGCTCTATCCGAAGTATGTCCTAATAGTGGGCTATACTATGGTAAGTCAACTTTTTCTTCTTTCAACCAAATATAAATACAAAAACAACAAAATATTAATTTTAACACAGTCAACATTACATAGCAGTGAATGCAAAATAAAGGGATATATTATCCAACCAATAGCAGTTAGTCTGGCAAAGTACTGTCATTCAGAAAATTTGTTGGCCCTTAATTAATATGGTTAGTTGTTCATCATTACAGTTTTGGAACAGTTCTTTAATATCTTTGGAAGGCCATTTATGCAGACCAAGTAGTGAATATTGCAGATCGCAATGTTCACCTCATTCTGACTTAAAGTCAATTTTGAAGGCAAAACACTAACCACAGAAGGGAATTATATTGATGTCATAAGATTATAGTTTCCCAAATAGAATCTTATGACCAAGACCATCATAAAATTCTGATAGTCATTAATTATGATTCTGTTATCTGCATATTCTTTTATTGTCAAAATCCAATTTTATCATCAATATTTCATTACCATTAATTATTTCTCTTGCATTCAAATCACTGAAAGGGATTGAATTAAAAACCAAGTCTATAACTGTTGCTGTAGTAGTACAGTGCTATTCCACTTCTTACTGTGGCAAAAACACAAAGATGAATCATAACCATTCCATCTCTGCTATCTGACAAAGAAGTAGCATCAAAGCCCCCAAAAACAACAAATCTGTCCCCCAACTCTGCAATAATGCATTTCTTTCTCCAGGCATGCCCACCAGTCTACTGGTACATCTAACAAATTGTAAGTTGTTTTACCCACGCAGGGTATTCCAGGAGGTTTAGTAAATATTTTAAGGAGTGGTAGTAGAGTTTTATTCAAACATTCTATATAACAGGTGTCAAATTTTTACTGGTTAGAGAGACACAGCAAGTTACAGATACAGATTTTCAATTCATGTGTTGGTACTCCAGTTGCTATGGGTTAATTTCTGAATCAATATTTTTGTTTTGAAGTTAAAGCTGTGAAGTAGTGCTTGTGTATACTTAACTGAGCTTTTCAGTTGTGATTATGATTTGTTGGACAACTCTACATTACTGTTTAAAAAGCGCTGGCAGGTCGATAGACACACAAACAAACACAAACATACACACAAAATTCAAGCTTTCGCAACAAACTGTTGCCTCATCAGGAAAGAGAGAAGGAGAGGGAAAGACGAAAGGATGTGGGTTTTAAGGGAGAGGGTAAGGAGTCATTCCAATCCCGGGAGCGGAAAGACTTACCTTAGGGGGAAAAAAGGACGGGTATACACTCGCACACACACATATCCATCCACACATATACAGACACAAGCAGACATATTTAAAGATAAAGAGTTTGGGCAGAGATGTCAGTCGAGGCAGAAGTGCAGAGGCAAAGATGTTGTTGAATGACAGGTGAGGTATGAGTGGCGGCAACTTGAAATTAGCGGAGATTGAGGCCTGGTGGATAAAGGGAAGAGAGGATATACTGAAGAGCAAGTTCCCATCTCCGGAGTTCGGATACGTTGGTGTTAGTGGGAAGTATCCAGATAACCCGGACGGTGTAACACTGTGCCAAGATGTGCTGGCCGTGCACCAAGGCATGTTTAGCCACAGGGTGATCCTCATTACCAACAAACACTTCTGAAAAACCTTAATCCTACACCCAACATCACCACTGCTGAAGCCCAGGCTATCCGTGATCTGAAGGCTGACCGATCCATCGTCATTCTTCCGGCGGACAAGGGTTCCACGACCGTGGTACTTGATCGTCGGGAGTATGTGGCTGAGGGACTGCGTCAGCTTTCAGACAACACCACATACAAAGTTTGCCAAGGTAACCCCATTCCCGATGTCCAGGCGAAGCTTCAAGGAATCCTCAGAACCTTAGGCCCCCTGCAAAACCTTTCACCTGACTCCATCAACCTCCTGACCCCACCGACACCCCGCACCCCTACCTTCTACCTTCTTCCTAAAATCCACAAACCCAATCATCCCGGCTGCCCCATTGTAGCTGGTTACCAAGCCCCCACAGAACGTATCTCTGCCTACGTAGATCAACACCTTCAACCCATTACATGCAGTCTCCCATCTTTCATCAAAGACACCAACCACTTCCTTGAACGCCTGGAATCCTTACCCAATCTGTTACCCCCGGAAACCATCCTTGTAACCATTGATGCCACTTCCTTATACACAAATATTCCGCACGTCCAGGGCCTCGCTGCGATGGAGCATTTCCTTTCACGCCGATCACCTGCCACCCTACCTAAAACCTCTTACCTCATTACCTTAGCCAGCTTCATCCTGACCCACAACTTCTTCACTTTTGAAGGCCAGACATACCAACAATTAAAGGGAACAGCCATGGGTACCAGGATGGCCCCCTCGTACGCCAACCTATTCATGGGTCGCTTAGAGGAAGCCTTCTTGGTTACCCAGGCCTGCCAACCCAAAGTTTGGTACAGATTTATTGATGACATCTTCATGATCTGGACTCACAGTGAAGAAGAACTCCAGAATTACCTCTCCAACCTCAACTCCTTTGGTTCCATCAGATTCACCTGGTCCTACTCCAAATCCCATGCCACTCTCCTTGACGTTGACCTCCACCTGTCCAATGGCCAACTTCACACGTCCGTCCACATCAAACCCACCAACAAGCAACAGTACCTCCATTATGACAGCTGCCACCCATTCCACATCAAACGGTCCCTTCCCTACAGCCTAGGTCTTCGTGGCAAACGAATCTGTTCCAGTCCGGAATCCCTGAACCATTACACCAACAACCTGACAACAGCTTTCGCATCCCGCAACTACCCTCCCGACCTGGTACAGAAGCAAATAACCAGAGCCACTTCCTCATCCTCTCAAACCCAGAACCTCCCACAGAAGAACCACAAAAGTGCCCCACTTGTGACAGGATACTTTCCGGGACTGGATCAGATTCTGAATGTGGCTCTCCAGCAGGGATACGACTTCCTCAAATCCTGCCCTGAAATGAGATCCATCCTTCATGAAATCCTCCCCACTCCACCAAGAGTGTCTTTCCGCCGTCCACCTAACCTTCGTAACCTCTTAGTTCATCCCTATGAAATCCCCAAACCACCTTCCCTACCCTCTGGCTCCTACCCTTGTAACCGCCCTCGGTGTAAAACCTGTCCCATGCACCCTCCCACCACCACCTACTCCAGTCCTGTAACTCGGAAGGTGTACACGATCAAAGGCAGAGCCACGTGTGAAAGCACCCACGTGATCTACCAACTGACCTGCCTACACTGTGACGCATTCTATGTGGGAATGACCAGCAACAAACTGTCCATTCGCATGAATGGACACAGGCAGACAGTGTTTGTTGGTAATGAGGATCACCCTGTCGCTAAACATGCCTTGGTGCACGGCCAGCACATCTTGGCACAGTGTTACACCGTCCGGGTTATCTGGATACTTCCCACTAACACCAACGTATCCGAACTCCGGAGATGGGAACTTGCTCTTCAGTATATCCTCTCTTCCCATTATCCACCAGGCCTCAATCTCCGCTAATTTCAAGTTGCCGCCACTCATACCTCACCTGTCATTCAACATCATCTTTGCCTCTGCACTTCTGTCTCGACTGACATCTCTGCCCAAACTCTTTGTCTTTAAATATGTCTGCTTGTGTCTGTATATGTGTGGATGGATATGTGTGTGTGTGCGAGTGTATACCCGTCCTTTTTTCCCCCTAAGGTAAGTCTTTCCGCTCCCGGGATTGGAATGACTCCTTACCCTCTCCCTTAAAACCCACATCCTTTCGTCTTTCCCTCTCCTTCTCTCTTTCCTGATGAGGCAACAGTTTGTTGCGAAAGCTTGAATTTTGTGTGTATGTTTGTGTGTCTATCGACCTGCCAGCGCTTTCGTTCGGTAAGTCACCTCATCTTTGTTTTTATATATAATTTTTCCCACGTGGAATGTTTCCCTCTATTATATTTACTGTTTAAAAATATTTACAAATTCTGAGTATGCCAGTATACTGCAGCTGCAGCCGCTTGTAGAGAATATGGTAGAGCCTTCCCTAACCACATTTACATTATGTTGATGTTTAAGTTTGTAGTGTTTCTGTTTTGCATTTTGGTATTCCTGTTCCTAAGGGTTTATTTATCAATTTTCATTTTTTATTTGTGGTTCACTGTTGCTATTTGAGTTTACATATTGTGATCTGGAGATAGCGAGTGGGGCTGTGGACACTAGAATATGGGGTGCAAAGTGGAGAAATCATGACATTTCCAACAGCAGAGAAGAAACATTTGCACTGGGTATGGAGATAATGCCATTGGACTGAGCATAGTGAGATAATGGTTTTCTTGTTTTAAGGAGGATCATACTGACATTAGTGACTCTCAATGGTCAGGGAGATCTCTGAGATTTGACGAAGATCGTTTAAACATATTAATCCACAATGATCCACATCAGTGTACTCAGAATTGGCAAATATAAATGAACTGTGATAATTCCATCATTGTTACTTGCAATGAGGGAGGTTTAAAAACCAGGTGTATGGTTACCACATGCTCAAAATCAAAATCACAAAAATCTGTGCATCTCTGCTTGCTTGTGGTCAATTGGCTCACGAACAACACCTACCATTCCTATCCTCTATCATTACTGGTGACAAGAAATGGTGTATTTATGTTAGCGTGAGGTAAAGAAGAGAATGGTTGAGTTCCAACAAAGCACAAATTCCCCGTATAAAGATTTGATCACATCCAAAAAGATAAGGTTATGCACCTACCGGAACAGTGACAGAGTGGCGTGTCCAAGAACAACAACCAAGAAGATAGTGTGAAGTGACGCTTTTCAACAATATCGCCTACCTGCACTCTGCTAGACTGACAAAAAACACTACACAGGTGTTGGGTTGGAAAATCATTCCATAAAGATGTTATTCACCAGATCTTGTGCCCTCAGATTTTCACCTTTTCTGCTCTTGATTTGACAACCTTCAAGGAACTTCCCTTCCAGATAAAAATGCATTCCAAAAGTGGCTTGATGAGTTCTTTGCCCCAAAAGCACGCGAGTTCTACAGTGCGGAATCGAAAAGTTACCCCAGTGTTGGCAGACTGTTGCAAATAGTGAAGGAGAATATATTACTGATCACTAAATTCTCTGTTACGGATGCACAAAAGCATTTACCAACAATGAAAAGAAACTACTGCATGAACACAACTGTCAGACAACATGTGAGGGACCCAGTGGAGGAATGGAAAGTGCCTAGCTGTGAATATCTTTAGCAATCTCAAGAACAACATGTGATTTGCTATGCTAAATTCATTGGTGATGTTGATTCCAGTTCATTGAAATCAGTTACTGGCAGCAGGCCCTATAATGACCTAACACAACAAACATTAAAATGCGTCTGTCATGTACAGTAACATCTGGTAGAAGTTCTCTACTGAAAAAACTGAAGATGGCAAGACTATTAGAGGTCATTTGACAGATAAAACAATCAATCAGCTAAATGAATACTACGACAAAGCCATTAGAAAGAATACAAATAACCTGGATGGACCAAGTAAAGCAGTATTGGCAATGTTTTTCCACAAGACATCAAGTGATGAGAAGCCACTATACAACTTGTGTTCAATTCACAGGTGTACATACCACAAAGCCGAGGCAGTAGGAACTGAACATACCCATAGAAACACCATCTGTCAAGCTGTTGGGGTAATAATAAAGCCACTAAGTAGAGATCTAGCACATCCTCATCTTCTGAATAAATGTCTCACTGGAATAACTCAAATCATAAATGAGTCTTCCAACAATGTTGCATGGACCAAGGTGCCCAAAAATGTATTTGTGGGCTTGAAACCACTGAAGATAGGGGTCACTTATGCTGTGATCACCTTAAATGATGAAAATGTAGGCAGAATAAAGGATCTGATACAATTTGGAATTGAGTCTGGCCACAATACAGAAGCAATCTTACAAGAACCGGAGATACAGTGAGTCTCCCAGGCAGAATTTATGGTCAAAACTGGAACAGAAGCAGCAAGATTCCTCAGATGAAGAAAGGGACTACATTTGGTGGATCCTCAAGAAGATAATAGATCACAAAGCTGAAAAGTTTTAGGCTGTCTCCTCACTCAATACTGGGTTTTCCTTTACTGCAACTTTGAAGTGCTATTTCTGAAAAACTACATTTTTGCAAATGTTTCCCACTATCTCTGAAACTACTTAAGCTCAGCAGCCAGAAATAGTGCCATGTGGTGCTAAGTTGCATTTGTGTGTGTGTGTGTGTGTGTGTGTGTTTGTGTGTGTGTGTGTGTGTGTGTTTTGTCTAGTTCCAATACAATGAGAATGATTAAAATGAACACACACACACACACACACACACACACACACACACACACACACATTTGCAGAAAATTGAAAACACGTTTTAGCAGCCCACTCCTCTAACTCTGCACTGTAAGTTGCAACTGCTGGCTTGCTGTTGCAACACTAGAGGCAGAACAGAAAACAGAAAAGTCGTCCACAAATAAGGAACACTGTACAGGACTCCTTACCGTAGACGTGATACTGTTTATGGCTATGGCAAAGAGGGTAATCCTTAAAAACACTCACCTGAGGAACACCATTCCCCTGCTCAAAACAATCTGACAGAGAGTCACCAACTCAGGTCCTAAGAAACCGCTGAGACAGGAAAGACCGTATGAAGATGGGGAAGTGGCCATGAAAGCCCCATTGATGGGTTGTGCGAGAATACAGTGTCTCCACATAGTATTGTGTGCCTTACTGATATGAAAAATATACCAATACAGTGATGGTTACACAGGAAAGACTACTGAATAGCCGCCTCGAGCAGAGTCAGGTTGTCAACAGTGGAACGAAATCTCCGGAATCCACACTAAGACTGGTTAAGGAGTTGCCTGGTCTCTAACAGCCAGACCAGACGATGGTTAACCATTAACTCCAGTGTCTTTCCTATGCAGTTCATTAAGGTGATACTCCTGTAACTAATGGGATAAGTGCGGTTCTTTCCTGGTTTTAGGAGAGGTATCAGAATTGCCTCCCTCTACAAGTTGGGGAAATTACCTGTCTGCCATATAAGATTAAAACATTTGACGAGGATTTCCTTTGACACTGCTGGCAAATGTCGAAGCATGCAGCGCTGGATTTGGTTGTGACCGGGTGCAGTGTCACGAGTCTCAGACAGGCTGATTCGATCTACCATATGGAGAAAGAAGAGCTGTAGGCCTCAGAACAGTCAGATCCGAAGTCAAACTTGCCCCTCTCTATATTTGCACGGTAGCGAAAAAATGCCAGATCCTGGCTTGCATCAACTGTATTTTGTGCAAAATGTTAGGCCAATGTCTGAGCGATGTCGCTAAGTGTCATTTGGAGACATCCATGTTGCAGCACAGCTGCTGTCAGTAAATGACTGTTTACTGGAAATCCTTTGGATGGCTTTCCATACTTTTGTAGAACAAGTGGAATGGCTGATGGAGTCCAAGAATGCTTGCCATGGCCATTTTTTGCTCCCCTTAATGGAGTATCGAGCCTTGGCTCTCGCGACTCGAAAGGCTGTGAGGTTGTCTGTTGTTGGGCGGCATTTAAACTGTTGAAGAGCCACATGCTTATCACAGATGGCTGAATGACATGCATCTCTCCATCAAGGTACAATTCACTTCCTCAGATGACCTAAAGACAGTGGAATGGATAGGTCAGTGGCATGAGGTATCACACGCGTGATGTGGTCCACGCATTCCTGGATGCTGGTGTGGTTTTCAAATACAGCCAAAGCCTGAAGAAAGCCTAATTAGCCCTGCTGATCATCCATTTTGGTGGCGTCCGTTCCAGCAATCCTCCAACCTGTAGGTGAATCCAGTGGGAAACGATTACTGGAAAGGTCTTCAGTCAGTCGCTTCCCACTGTGCTGAGTGTGCATGGGCTGGAGAGGGAAAAGAGAGGTCAGTGTTGGAGGATGACACAGTAGCAGCCGAGAAATGTGTGGGGCTGCCTGTGTTAAGGCTGCGTATTTCCTGAGACATCATGAGATTCTCCAACACTCGACCCCTGGGGCAAGTATAGTGTGAGCCCCATATTACGTTATGGGCATGGAAACCATCTGGTAGGATAAACGGGCAGGGGAGTTGTTCAATAATGCCCGCAAGAGCCTCAGAGTCTATTGCATCTTGCGGAGGTAAGTACAGGGAGCAGAGAGTGAGCGTCGAACTTACATGAACTGCAACGGCTACTGCTTTAAGGTCAGTAACTCAGGAGAGAGCAGAGGTATGGTGTGTGTTACTGACAAAGCAACACCTCCCTTGGCTCATTCCTCAGTCAGGTCACCCATACGGCGGAGGGTGTAGCCTTGTAGCACAGGGGCATCAGTAACCTCAAAGTGCATTTCCTATAAACACAAGCACAGGGATTTGGCCTGTGTCAGGAGTTTCAGTTCCTCCACGAGTCCTGAACCCATTCATGTTCCACTATAGTATGGGAGCCATTTATCATGGTCGTCTCTCCGCCAGGGAGGGCAGCCCACAATGGTTGGAGTATATACTTTACGGCAAGATGGTTGCCCCGGGAAGATTCGTCGTCCACTGGCTCTGAAGCAGAAGCAGAAGAGCCATCAAGTCGAATGACATCGACATGGTCTGATGGTCTATTGCCTGTTTATGCCTGTGACAGAAGCTTCCCATTTGCTTTCTTGGCCTGGGAGGGCTTTGTGGGAACTACCGCAACAGCAGCAGAGGCAGTGATGGATTTTTTACAATACTCTGCCTTTGCAGGTAATGTGAGCTCTGCAAAGGTGGTAACTGCAGCTTTCTATGATGTTCTCGGAGAGGCTATGGGCTCACAAATAACTGCAGCTTGGCAAGTACATTGACAAACACAAGTACTAGTGCTGACACCAGCAACCTCCATTTGTGTAGAACCAGTTGCTGCCTATATAGGCTTTTTAAGGGTGAAAGCAGAAGATGTAGAATGTGGGAGGCTGCATGGCCTTATAGATCTCTTGGTCTCTCCATATGAGACGCATTTCAAAGTCTTCATCTCCTGTACCTTCCGCTCTTCAAGGAAGACACTGCAATCCCTCCTTCAGACAGGGTGATCCTCAGAGCAATTTACACACTTTGGAGGGGAGGAGCAGCCAATGCCATCATGGGCAGCTTTGCCACATTTGCCACAAGTGGTGTGCCCAAAGTGCTGTCTGTCACTTAACAGCATATTGGGTTAGAGACAATACGACTGTACACTTATACGAAGAAAACTGCCTTGATATGCTCTGGGAGTTTCATGCTATTGAAGGTAAGGATGAAGGAGTCAGATTTTGTGAGATCCCCATCCAACCCTTTCAATATATTTTGCACATCAACAATCCCCTACTGAGCCCACTCAACCTTCAATTACTCCTTGGGAATGTCGACAGGATTTCTATAGGTCACAATGCCTTTGCTATAGTTCAAAGTGTTGTGGAGCTCTGTGCTGATGGCATATTCTCTGTGGTGTCACTGCCAGACACCACACTTGCTAGGTGGTAGCCTTTAAATCGGCCGCGGTCCGTCAGTATACGTCGGACCCGCGTGTCGCCACTGTCGGTGATTGCAGACCGAGCGCCACCCCACGGCAGGTCTAGAGAGACGTCCTGGCACTCGCCCCAGTTGTACAGCCAACGTTCATAGCAATGGTTCACTGACAAATACGCTCTCATTTGCTGAGACGATAGTTAGCATAGCCTTCAGCTACGTCATTTGCTACGACCTAGCAAGGCGCCATTACCAGTGTATATTGAAATGGAAAATATACCTCGCGCCAGCCTGCGTGAGCTTAAAAGCGTGCATTTCGGCCTCCTCTAGCAACACGGTGTTGGCTCTTCTGCCAACACTTCATTCTCCAAGGCATTTTAGCTTTTTGGAGGTGTGTTGCTTGTTGGGAACTAGCAGTTTCAACAAACAGCGTGCCATTACGCAGTCGTTTGACAGATTTCAATGAACCTGCAATGCCCTCCAAACATTTTTGAATATAAAAAGGCAAGAATCTTTTGAAATTGCCCTCTTTCCATTTAACAATAAAAAACACGTTCTAACTGGCAGCATGTGTTCTGTTATTATTCATGGGCAAAGTCCGTATAACCCCCGAGTCTGGAGGACTGGCTACACACTCTGGGAAACTACGATCACAACCACAGGTGGAAACACAAGTGGCCAAAGACACTGCTAGCTAGGGCATAACCACCTATGGTAAACTAACATACGCAAACAGCGACAAACGCCGGTAAGCCCCTGCATATCAGCAACACTGACTGGCAACTACCAGCTGCTATTAGAGCCAACCAACAGGCCACAGCAGGGACACCGATGAGATCGCCCACAGACGCACGAACAATCTGCCAACACTCCCTCACACTGTGCCTCCGGTATATGACCTATCGGACACAAGACAGATAACAAACCTAACTGTTGCAGGTTGCAGGACGCTGAACGAGGACTCTGTACCAGCACCCAGCGCCAGCCGCCGAGCAGCACAAATGCACAACGTCAAGGTATCGACATGCATGATACCCACTACTAACAAAGCCTATCCTTGCACAACCTATCGCAGGCAGCAAGACAACCGCTACTGCTCTTGCCGCCCGACCTAACTTTCGCAGAGGTTTTTTTCCCTTGGCTCTTGCTTTGGCACTTTTTTTCCTCTGCCCTTCAAACCGCTACCCTTCGTCAGATTTCGACCAATCTATCTCCAGATGAGCGCGTATTAATGGTTAATCCTAACCAGATGTACGCAAACATCGCAGTACCCACATCCTGCGACACCTCACTTTAGTGAATACTAACCCTTATGCAGAGATGGCAGTAGACCTTTTGTGTTGGCCATCATGCTGGTGTGGGCGTGGAGGGGCTCCACCTCTTTTTAAAATAACCTACCTGTGCCCCCCATTACACTGGGAGGTAAAAGAAGAAACTTCAAGGGTCCATCTCAGTCCCACGAGCAGCTAGGGAAATAAAAGTCCCCCTAGACGGAGCCTCGCACGCCTAGGCAGGTTCCCCAGAGGTTGCCTGCTAACAACTGTTCCACCTCAACAGCCATGCATCTCATCAGTGCGCAACACACCTTGAGATTGAGGTTTTTTTAAATAGGGGTTTATTCCATCCTCATGATCCAGGCAGTCAAGCCAAGATCATCATTCCATGAGACACATAATGTTCCATCGTTGTGCCACACGATGGTTACTGAAGCATGCCCACAGCTTACGGTGACAGGGGATTGGGGGCATTTACCAGTCCCCATCTCAGGAACCACGGAGTCGCCATGCCCATACCCAGCAAACGAATGCTGAGTCCCTGAGGGCCTTATTGACAGTGGTATTATGTGGGTATACAATGGTAGAGATACCCCACTCAAAGTTTGATCATTTTTTTAAGAAATCACATAAATTTTTAAAGGTCTTCATCTAAAAAAACTCATCTCACCCCAAATGTATAAGTATGACTGTATATCCTGGAAAAGTTTCATTTTATTACCTTGGATAGTTCCTGAGAAAACGGGACATAAATATGTTAAATTTAACATTATCAGGATATGTCATTGATACTCCCTTTAAGCATGTCATGAAGTAAATTGTGCTAGTTACAGAGCAAACACATTAAAAGAACAATTGCTGTCAAATAAAGGAAAAACTGAGTTTAGAATGACATCCTCATTGTTTTCAATAAACAACAGCTTACTGCACTGACAATTGTAGATTCCAATGTTTACATAAACTTTTATTGTTATTACTAAAAATTAAAAGTGGGGTGCATACCTCTTAAGTGTCTGTTTCAGCTTGACCTTTGTCAAGAATGCACGATCTCGCCGAATCTCTCTAACAGCTCCTTTCAGTTCACGGCGATATTTGTGCAGCAATTTTTCACGTTCCTGCTTCTCTGGTCCCATAGGTCGACGGCGCTTGCAATCAAACCTGTTAACGCCATTAAAAAAATTATTTGTTCAAAAGGACCACAAATAAAGCAATATGTTAAACAATGAGGAGGACAACTAAAATAAAATTTACATATGATAGTATTCCATCTGTGAATCTATACACAAAATATGAAAAAAAGGACGAGGAAGACACACATTAAAGGATTCTATCTGATATACAGATACATGAGAACCACTTCATCTCAGCTACAAACTAATCATCATTAGCAGCAGCATCACCACCACCACCACCACCACCACCACCAGTGGCAGCACCATTGGCCATTTAACATCCACTGCTGCACACAGGGCATCTCTAGGCTTGCATTATGGTGTTGAGCAGAACGCGTCCCCACTGTTCCCGTGTGTTTTCTACTATCTTTACCATCTTGGATTAAGAACCGCAAAAGAAGGCTATTTACAGGGAAGAGACCTGGAGATACCACACATTTCACATTACATAATGGATCACGAACTGGCAAAATGACTGATACAATGGGCTCACTTTTTGAACTGTCTTCTATCTTGTGGAAGGATACAGCAGTCAAGCAAAGTTTGAACTTAGGAGTATCAGGAATAAGTAAACTTAAAAAACACTACTGGTCTTGCAGAGCCACTGATAGTGAAACAGTTTTACCTTATTCCCAATTTACTATTGGTAATAAAAAAAAATACCTTCCAATAACAAATTTTCATTACAGCAGGACTCATACTTTTTTAATGGGCCAGGGCAGTTTCCACATTCTCAGAAATTCAGGTTTTGCAGATACAGAATCCACTTGCTTTAAACAGCTCCATTTGACAGCTCCCATCTTGTGCTCTTAATATACTAGCTAATTCTGATCATGATTTATGCTGGCTGATGTTGCCAATTCACATCCATCATTTTGATCGGACCTCACAACTTGAAAAAAATCTGCCTGATCATCAATAGTCTAGACATAAAGCAACCAAACTGTTGAATGCAACATTCAATGAATGTGAATACCATTGTTTATACTGATCTGTAATGCAGTTTTCACAAAAGAGAACATATTAAGATCAGCTGCAGCAATAATGAATAAAGACATCACAATTGCCATTCTTTTGGTTTTCTAAGGACCCTGGTAAGTACGAAACATCACGTTACAGTATTCTTTAATTACAATTCTGTTGTAACTGACAGAACAGAGTGAATGTTTCTTTTTACGAACAAGAAATGCCTAGTATGTAGTAGAGGTCATACAATTTGGAAAAAGATGATGCATATCCACACATAATGTCAAGTTTTACTTGTTACACTTTTGAGTTAAACAAGTTTATGAATGCGGAAAATAAACTTGTGTGAAATACCTACATGACTTGACGATGATTTAATTAATTTAACAGAATGTAAATAATTTAGGAATAAAGGGGACCACTCACCAAACAGCAGAAACATTGAGTCGTTGACAGGCAGACGCAAAAGACAAAGAAAACTTGCTAGCTTTCAAAATGAATCCTTTGTTGAGCTAGAGTATGGGTGTGGGGGCACCCACTTAAAAAAAAAAAACCACCACGCACACGCACACACACACACACACACACACACACACACACAATTCCTTATATTTGGTTGGATTAAACAGAATTACTTCCATGTTGGAAAACCTACTGAAGTGTCAGAATGTGCAACTCATTAGACATCCTAATGGCTGCAAAGCAGAATGAAATGACAAATGGTGAGTTGATCCTTTTTACACGTGAAAGCGCATGTGTACGCTTCTTATGCATGAAATGCTGTGTTTACATTCTCTTGTTTTCAACAGGATAAGCTGCTCTTATACATGATAATGTTGCAAACTCTCAGGAATGATGGAAAAGGGCAAATGTATCTATTTGAACTAAGGGTCTCTTGTCCGTAAATTACAGGAATCAAGTGTTATAAGCAAAAATCATTCCGATACCTATGACAATGGAATACATGTACCAGTACTGTTGTTGCTAAGTTTGTAGGGTAGGTGACTTTTAGAGGTGGTAGTATGGCCTAAAGCAAGAAAAAAAATGCTAGTACACACGAGACCTAAAATGCACTAGGCTATGGGCACTTGTTCCGTAGGAGAGATGAATTTCACAGCAGCGAAGAAGAATAAGTGCTCATACCTCTTAAGATGGCATTTAAGAGCCCATTTTTACTGGACTTTTTTTCTGGTTTCGGTCCATACTACCACCTCTAAAAGCTGCCTACCCTACAGTCTTAGTAACAACAGTTCTGGCACAGTCAGGGGTATCAGAACGATTTTCACATATAACTTTCAGCTCTGTTTCTGGACCAGAATCCCTTACCTCAATTTGATACATTTCCCCTTCTCCAACATCCTTGAAAGTTTGTTGCATCATCACAGAATTACCCTGAACTTAATTCAGAAAGTATTTGTTCACAAATATAGTGTAGCTTAGATCAGTTCTTTCATGGGTTTTGGCTCTGTTTACATTTATTTTATGATAATTCACATCTCTTGGTATTTCAAAAACACTTGGGATGTTAAAATATAACTATTTTGTGAATTAGAAATAAAATGAATTAAAAATAATTATTATTCTTGTGGCACATTTTATGGCAAGAGATGACAGACTTACAAGAATGCAAAAGTGTAAAGTGTTCTCTACATTGCAGCTGTTTTCAAAGGAATAACTGCGACAACCTTACACTTTCTGCAGCTATGACATATATTATGAGGCTACCAGTTCACTTCTAATATACAAGGGACAATCAGAAATTAACACACAATAATAATATTACCAAAAGATTAAATCAGAAATGAACTTATATCTTTTATGTACTTGTCTACATAGTCACTAATGTTCTCAACACATTTCTCCCACCGTGGTACCAGATTCAATATGCCCTGCTCATACACCACCATTTGATTGGAGTACAGCCAGCCATCAGTGGACTGGTGATTTCGTTTCCACATCTGTCACAAAGCGATGGCCGGCCAGGAAGTTCTTCATGGGACAAAACAGAAGAAAGTTTGACAGTGCAAAGTCCGGACTGCATGGTGGATGCTGGAGCACAAACAAGAGCAGCAACATGGTGGACAGTGTTGTCATGAAGAAGTTTTAAACTGTCGGCATTAATGTTGTGGGATTTGTCATGACAGGCATGACTCAACTTGACCAAAGCTTTAGTGTGGGCTGCAGCATTCACAGCAGTCCTGTGTTAAGCAAAGTCCACCAACTCATCTCCCAGAAGTCTGTCACAAGTACTTTCCTAGTAGATTGAGTCACCTTTTTTTTTAACCAGCATGTTTCCACTCCTTAGAGTGTCATGTTTCACTGGCCATTTGCTTGTCTGTCATGTTCTTAGGCACTCAGCAAGAACCAACTTAACAAAATTTCAAATTTCAATGTGTCATGAACAATATACGACACCACATCACAAGAAATGTTGAACTGCTGTGATACGGTTTGCAGGTGCACATGCCACTAGTTGAAAAATGCTACCTCACTGGCTCCTACATTCTGTAGGGTTGCAGCTGTTACCGGTCGGCCAGAGCATGGCAAATCACTAAGGTTCAGACGGCCCTCTTGGAAGAACGCACACAACCTGGAGACATTGCTACAGCCAACACAGTCATCCCCAAAAACACCACGCATATCTCCGTGAATTTCACTCGGTACATGCCCTTTGGCCCCAATATTTAATTTCACTTCACTGCTCTTAACAAGCCGACGACAGCAAAATGTGTGCCATATTTGTTTTGTGGTTCTTCAGGCTTCTCTTGCTACAGATATACATGAAAACAAAATACCCTCTGTAGCACAAACTTCAAACTATATTGTTGTGAAATTTCGACATTCCACCTGCAATACCACAGGAAAAAAAACTGCTGTGCATTACCTTCTGATCCTCTCTTGTACGTGTTAAAAAGGAAGTGGAAATTTCATATATCTTTTGATTTTACCCGAAGAAAAAAATGCCAAATGAAGCTATTTGTGTAAATAACTTGGTATTAAAGAACCAACCAATCGCTGGTCTCAATGACTCACCCTGAAAACACTCTTGGCTGATTAGATGAATGCTCTTAAGTGAACATACTAGCTTAGTATAATAAACTTTCTGTAAGTTACTCAGTGTAAAATACTTACACCTGTTCAACTTTTGGCTCGTATAGTCTAAGAGCTTTTGGTTTCTTCTTTTCAAATATCAGATGGCAGATCTTCTTCACAGACATCTTCTCAATTTTATCACGCAGATTACTAATATCGTCTTTCAGACCAGGGGGGAACTGCTCAGTATTTAGATGATTAATCAGCACTGATACAGGTTTGAATATTTCAGAACTACTGGCTAATGGCTCTAGATTCTGCTGAAATGCATTCAATAATTTTACTGATGTCCAAAGAGCTCGTATTATGAAGTTGTCGTCAATTGCAGCATCCTCCAACAAATCAGAGAGATTCATTTTGTGATTTGTAATGAAGTCCCTGTAATGACAACTCAGTGTAGTTTAATTATGGAAACATACTTCAATGTAAACAGGAAAAATCTCATATGCATTAAAGTGGTGGTACTTACTCTGTCTTAAAATCTTCTGACAGTATTAATAGTCTACTTGCTTCTCCTTTACTTTTGAAAGGTGGAACTGGTCTTACAGACTTGTATGCACTTTTGTCAACAGACAAGTACAACACGCCACAGAGGAAGTTTACAGCAGCTGGTGAGAATCTTTTGGAAAGAACCGAATACTGAAAAAAAATTATGAATAGACATGAATGAAAAGTGGAGTTTCACAACACTGGTCAATCCCCTCAGAATACTGTACGATACTGTACCTCCAGCAAGAGTGTGGTAATAAAAAGACCGGTGGCTACATCTCGTCTACTCTGGATGCGTGATTCCCACAAAATCTGTTCCATGAAGATTATAGTAGGAGTAACGACAGGATGTCTGAAGTCTGATGTGGGGAACAGATGAGACACAAGCTTCAGGAATACTAACTGTAAATGTAATAAAAACAACATATTAATAAATGAAGATATTAATTACAAGAACAGACTATTATTGCAGAAGTTTGGAACTCACTGTGTCACACCCAGGATACGTTCTCTTTGAATTTCGAAAATCTGTCTGCTTTTCTTTGATAACTTCAAGAACACTCTGTCCTGCACTAACTGGTGACATGTGTGTAAGGTCATATATGTGTGGAACCAGTCGATCGAGCACTGAAAAGCACTGTGGTGACTGCTGATCCTGCACACAAGAGAAACCGGTAAATATCATTTATATAAAATTTTAGATTAGTGCATTCTACAGAATTAATCACCATATTTAACAGCAGACATATTATTGAGAAGAGAAAATACTACTAAAAACGCAAATTAAAGTGTCTTGCGCTAAACAGGAAACACATGGGCAACAGTTCTTGCTAGTAAATTATGATGCAAGTCAAAGTACAGTCCAGTACTACTAAAATAGACAAAAATGTCCATTTGGTGCCCTTGTCCAAGTTTGTTTGTTGCTTTAACACACTTCAGAATGAAATAGTTTTTTAATCAATTAGTAAAAATTTTCATTCCAGTTTTTAATAGAAAGACAGTAGACAGGGCAGCATGTGTAACAAGACTATATCATTAGTTTCTATAACAACATAAATACTGAATAGTGGAGCAAAGTATCCTAACATTTTAATGCATTAGCTAATTACATTAATCTAACAATGCAGGAGATAATTATATACAGTAACAGCAATAATATTGAAGCTGAACCTCGTCCGGTATTGCTGAGTCATTAATATGTTGTAACAAGAACTTCAATACTTCCTGAAGTTTCTCTCGGTTTCCCTCTGCCAGACTAGGATGATTGCATTTCAGCATTCGTTCAATGATCACAGTCTGATGGTCCAGTCCCCAATGTGATAACGTGTTTTGAAGATCATCATATGAGTCCGGCACTATAGAAATAAAACAAGTTTACTGGTTATTTGAAATCTATAAACACATAAAAGTGAAATATTACATAAGCAGACACAAACACAGAAACCAATATCATTTTAAATAACAATTTGTAGTCTAAAAATCCCGATTAAAATTGTGAACATTAACTGTAGCCAAGACAAGAGGAGAGGAGGTTGTACTTCCCAAAAACAGGTGTCACAAATTAGGCAAGTAGTAAAGTTAACTATTAATATTCTTATAAATGTCGTAAGGGCAGTCTCCTTCATATACAACACTATGGTGTTTAAAAACCTATTGCACAGTTTGTCAGTCAAAACTCCAGTTTCAGTAATGAGATATGCTGCTACATATTTTCCTACCCACCACGCTCCCATCACAAAGTAGAACCAACACAACACTCAGCTCCAGTATTATCAGCCACTGGGAAGATATGGTGTGCCCGTGGTCTAGGTGTAGTGTTTCTGATCTGTAATCAAAACATTCTGGGTCCTGGTTTGGTCTAGGTATAGTGTTTCTGATCTGTAATCAAAACATTCTGGGTCCTGGTTCGATCCCAGCTTCTGGAAATTTTGAATAAAAATCATTAGCAATAGTGGCTGAAGACTTCCAGTATAAAGTGTAACCCTCATTCTGCCAACGGCCTTCTCAAAGAAGTTGGAAAAGCAGGCAGAGTTTTAGAGCAACCTCTTGCCCTTGGGGTGGGAAACTACCCTTATAGGAAGGAGAATCAGCAATGATCAACATCATGAGTTTCAGCAAGTGGTAGCAAATACACTGTTCAAAAATCACAGGAGGAAAAGGTACACTTGGAAAAGACCAAGAGACACACAGGAAGATTACAGCAGGATTACACCAATCAGACAGAGATTACAAAATTAGATGAAGGATTGTACCATACTCAGGAGCAGAAATAACTCATATCACAATTTAGTGATGACGGAGAATAATCTGAAGTTTAAGAGAAATGTCTGGAACAATCAATATGGAAAGAAGTGGTATATTTAAATACTGAGGAATGAGAAAATGTATTTGGAATGCGATAGATACCGCAATCATGAATACCACATTAGGCAATTCAGTTGAAGAGGAATGGATATCTCTAAAAATGGGCAATCACAGAAGTTGGACAGACAGAAATAGGGACAAGGATAGCAACAGAACACAAACCTTGGGTAGCAGAAGAATTACTTCAACTCATCTACACAAAAGAAGAGTAGAGCAATATAAACCACTTAGGGACAAAATAAACAGGAAGAGGAAGGAAGACAAGGCAAAATAACACCAGGAAAAATGTGAGGAAATCAAAAGAGAAATGATCGTCGGGAAGACTGATTCAGCACACAGAAAAGTAAAAACAACCTTCAGTGAAATTACAGATAATGTTAGCAACACAAAGAGTGTAATGATGATTCTAGTGTCAAATGCAGAGGAGAGACTGATGAATGAAAAGGGCACATGGACAGTCTCTGCGAGGAGGAGGACTTGTCTGACGACATGAAAGATGAAGAAATGGGAGTCAATATGAAAGACATAGTGGGACCAATATCAAAGTCAGAGTTTAGCAGAGCTTTGGAAGATTTCCTATCAAATAAGGCAAAGTGGATAGACAACATTCCTTCAGAATTTTTTAAATAACTGAGGGAAGCGGCAACCAAACAAATGTTCAATCTGACGTGTAGAATCCATGGGACGTGAAAACCTATCATCCACACAATCCCGAAGGTAGCAAGCAAGGGCTGTCAAGTGTGAGACCTCTTGCACTGTCAGCTAGACAAGAAGAGTGGAAAAGAAAACTGAGGATTTGTAAGATGGCAATCAGTTTTGTTTTTGAAAAGGTTAAGGCACCAACAAGGCAGTTGTGATTGAAGCAAAACTTGAGAAAAAAATCATGACACCTTCATAGGATCTGTCTACACAGAAAAAGCATTTGACACTGTAAAATGGTGCAAGATTTTTGAAAACCTGAGAAAAGTAAATGCAAACTTAACATAAAAATTGTTGGCTGCAAATTAGAGGAGATTAAGGAATTTCACTACCTTGGAAGCAAAGTAACACTTGACTGGCAAAGCAAAGGGGACATAAAAAGCAGACTAGCATAGGCAAAGAGAGAATTCTTGGCCAAAAGAAGTATGCTAGTGTCAAAAATCGGCCATAATTTGAGGAAGAAATTTCTGAGAATGAATGTTTGGAGCATAGCATAGTGTGGTAGTGAATCATGGACTGCGAGAAAACTGGAAAGGAAGAGAATCAAAGTATTCTCAGACGTGATGCTATAGAAGGAAATTAGGTAGACTGATAAGTAATGAGGAGGTTCTTCACAAAACTGACAAAGAACAGAACATATGGAAAACATTGACAAGAAGAAGGGAGAGGATGATGGGAAATGTGTTGAGACGTCATGGAATAACTTCAATGGCACTTGAGGAAACTGTAGAGGGAAGACAGAGATTGGAATATATCAAATGAATAACAGGATGTTGGGTGCAAGTGCTATTGAGGATGTAGGCTGCAAGTGCTACTCCGAGGTGTAGAGGTTGGCACAGGGAGGAAGTCGAGGCAAGCCACAGCAAACCAGTCAGATGACTGATGATGCAAAAAAAAGTGTTATCGAGAGTGCAGGCATTACTGAAAAGGCGCCAGGTTTTCAACAGCATCTTCTGATATGCTCTTTAGCACATATTTTTGGATTTTCAGTCAAGGACGACAGTAACAGGATACAGAGGTAATAAATGAAACACTAAAGCAGAAGCACTCTTTAAACTGTTAGTGAGAGAACAGTGCCTCTACCCACTGTATAGATGTCTGGACAGACACCTACATTACTGTTGACTTGCAACACACAATGGGTGACTATTTGCAGTCCTTTAAGATCTCATCATTATTTTCTTTTCTTCAATTGGAAATGTGTATCATTGACAAGTCATACGATATGATACTGCACCAGTCTTTAGACAACCTTTTAAACTCCTCAACAAGTCTCAAGTAATTCACTTAACTTACTCAATATATTCTATATTCATTTTTAAAAGTCCCAAAGGAGCACTCATCTTCTTTTTTATTTCATTTGCACATTTCTAGTAATGTGAAGTTAAAAATCATGCTGTATGTTCTGATGGTTAAATATTGTATTCTAATGTCTATGATTTAATTATGCACTTATACTTGGATACTTACTGAATGAACATTTTTTTCATTTGATGTTTAATTTTTTTAATTTCTGGAAACAGTATTTCATGGCTTTTGGCAGCCACACTGTTGGGCTAATTTCTTGTGTAGCTATTCAATCAACCACCAATGCATTAGACAGACTATAGAAGATGATACTGTATTGACAGCTCATACACCTCACACTGTGACATGATGTGGACACCTAAATCTAACAGATGTCAATATCCCACAAAAATAAAATCAAAAATTAAATTGTTTCTAACTTTTCTTCAAAGATCCTGTGCTTCTACAGCAGCTGATGCCTAGAAATAATACAATACCTCCTTTCTGGTCACATTCTCTTTTATTTTGCCACATTTCTGCCTCCTTCTGTAGTGGCAGTCTTCTCTCTACTTGACTGCCAACTCATCATGAGTATTTTCTACATGATTTACAATATTTTGAAACATGTCCCAAACTGCACTTTGGTTTCTTCCTGTTTCTCTACAGTTCCCAAACTACACAGATAGCTTCCACAAACTTAAGACTGTTCCACCTTAATAACATATTATTAACTTCATATATGCATCTATTGTTGATAGGTACAGTAATTAACCCTATGATTCAACAAATGTACAAATTGCTTTTAACATGCATGTTATTTCAAGCTGAAATTTTTACACAAATTTTGGAGCTGATAACAAGCCTGCAGAATAAAAAAGTAACACAACAATGCGAGAGAAATTCAAAACTAATCTCCTTCCCTCAACATATTTGAAAGTATAAAAGTTTCTTAACTAACGCAGGCACCAATATGCATAGATAATATGTACAGGACATGATCAACCCATCAGTCACCTTTAAATGTATAAGGCAATTCTTCTCTCGCCTTTTCCATCAACTTCTTTCTCTCCATTAAGATGTCCTTGATATTGTTAATATTTTGTTTCACGGTAGACTTCTGTGCACTTGTATGGTTTGGTTGCTGAGAACTGGATTTCTTCTCACTGTTTTTCTTTTCATTGCCTGTAAAAATAGAATATTACTCCAATAGACCAATTCTTTCTTCAACTGTGCAACTGTAGTGGATATTTTATATTCACAGGGTATAAAAGGTGCATAGCTGAAACTTGTTACAATGAAAAGGGCACACAGCTTTACACACTTTTGGTCTTGACTGAGCTAACCTACAGAAACCTCAAACAATTCAGCATACCTTTGGCACTGCTGTCATCATCACTCTCACTGTCTTCTTTCAAGTCTGATAGGTTGTCCTCTTCACTGCTATCACTTGCAACTCTTTCACCATCATCCACATTTGTCTCTTCTTCTTCATCATTATCATCATCATCATCATCATCATCATCGCCACCATCACCACTACCACCAGCATCACTGCCACCACCACAGTCATCATCAACACTACTTTGATTATCATCATTGCAGCCATTACCATTATCTGTGGATACAAAATATAAAAAAGGTGAAAAAGGAACATCTACAGTGAAATGCTGGCTCAAAGGAAATTTATGTCCCACATGGGCAACATAAAAAATTACCAGTTTTCTCTGCAACACCTTCATCACCTTGTAGCTGGAGTTGCCCATCAGCAGTGTAGGTCAACATGGTATCCTGGCCACTCTCAAAGTCAAACCTTTATTTTAAAAAACAAAAATAAAACAAGGTGAATTCCAAATTTTACTCCCGATTTGCTTAAATTATGAAGTAACACATTTAAATATGTTTCTGACACAAAATACATTTTATATAAGAGAAGTGAATGTTCATTAAAGCTTCTGAAAAAAGTTTTCAGCCACCTCAACTTGCCATGACTTTATGCTGGTGTTCTCTGTTCAACAGAGCCTACAATAAAGAAGCGATCAATTTTAAGAGCCACCAATAGCTGCTGATGAAATAAACCCTTGTTGGCTACCAGTTTTGGTCAGCTAATCATCATTATGTAACATTCATTGACAGTATTTAAATCAATCTGCACAGTATTGTTCTTGCCAGAGCACCAAAAAATAAAATGAAGCACCATCTTGTGTCACTGAAACTGCAACAAATAGTAAAATGTAATTTTGCTGCTGACAGCAGTTTCAGTGACACAGGACAGTTTCTCTTTAATTTTAGTAAATTGTAATTTTAATATTGATGGCAGTTTCAGTGGTTCAGGATCTTCTTTTACTATTACTGGAAAATAATTTTACTGTAGACAGCAGTTTCAGTGATGCAGAGTGGGTTTTTTAATTTCGTTTTTTTGATGCCACAGGAAGAACAATAGCCTGAAAGCTGATATAAGTAATTGTATGTTCCGTAATGGTGACTGGTCGAACAAAACCGGGAAGGAATAAAGGCTTAGTCCATTGGCAGTTCTTGGTAGTCCTTACATATGAATTTTTCAAACATTTATGATACACAAAAAATTTATACACATTACGAGACTGTATTTCATGTATATAATATGTGATGAATTGGTTACACATACGATAACAGCAAAATGTCATTTCCATTCTGATGCCAAAAAGGAGTATCTTCTGACCAATGTAGTGTGGTACATACCACACCGGTTCCTGACAACAATGATTTGGAAGACTATAAACATTTCTCCTGTACAGCTCAAACAATTGAAACTCCACATAGGAATATCAACAATGTAGGAAGAAGACAGATACTGTAGCTACTTACTGCAAAGAAGACACATTAAGTTGCAGACAGGTACAATTAAAAGGCACTTACATAAAGCTTTCAGCCATAGCCTTCATCAGCATAAGAGAAACACACACCACTCATACATTGCAAGCAAGCACACCTCATCCACACATGACCACAAACTCTAGCGTCTGGGGACAGTATGCTAGCCAGAGATGCTGGAGTTGGCAGTCAAGTGTGCATGAGGAGTGTTTCTCTTTTGCTGATGACGAATGAGGCCACAAGCTTTATGTAAGTGTTTTTTATTTGTGTCTGTCTGCAACTTAACATGTCTTCTTTACGGTAAGTAACAATCTGTATTTTACTACATTGTTGATACTCCTGTACAGCTGTTTGATTAGATCCAGGTAACGGTGACTGGCTTTGCCAGTCCATGCTAAACTATTGCTCATTACAGACATTCTGAACATCTCTTGTGACGTGGATACTGTATGGTTTGTAACACTGTAGCATTTAATTAAGTCACAATGTTTTCTGCAACTTATCTTTATAAGACTATCTTCTTTTGATCCTAGGAATCATCTTTGATATCTGTTACAAATGTATGTAAGTGCCTTGAATGCTGTATGTAGGTATCAAGTAACTGGAGGTAATCTTTTAGCTGATCAGTCAGCAATGAAAGTTGAACAACATAATGACAATTCCACCTTTTTAAAGTCCCAATGAAGGCTTACACGTGCTATTTTTGTAGCTTAAAAGAACATAATTGAGTTATTTCAATACCAAACACAAGTACATAAGACACATAAGTTAAGACAAAACACAAAAGCAGTAATGCTACGCAATTAACAACTAACTATTCCTGCTCAACTCCATTTTTTAAAATTCAGTGTATTCACAATTGTAAAAAGCCGTCAAACAAACCCATCATCTAAATCATCAGCACTCCGTAGTCGTGAATTTGCAGATGTCAATGTTCCTTTTTCAGATGGATTGAGGCCATGCATTCGTTGTAAGCGTTCAGCTTCCAATTTTTCTAAACGCTCCTTCTCCTCTTTTGCCAGTTCATCTTCTGATTTCAAACGATCTGATGGCTAGAAAACATTAGATCAATTATGTATGTAATTTTGAAGTCATTATGACAATGAGAAATAAGAGTTATGGGTGCTACACGTTAGTAACCAAGCAAATTCTGATCAGCTTTATTTCAGAAGTAAAAATTAATATGTTGATGTGTGTGTGTGTGTGTGTGTGTGTTTTCCATCTGTGAAGAAAGCCTTGTTGGCTGAAAGCTCATTTTCTGACAGTCTTTCTGTTGTGCCTATTTGCAAATCAGCATCTCCACTGTATGGTAAATATGGTAATGTACAGACAGATTGCTTGTCTCCACATACCTTTCCACGCGCTTCAAATATGAGTTGCTTCATTACTGTATCATATGAATCAGGTTTAGAAACTTCTTCATTGTTGACTAATGCAGCTCCAGTTTTTACGGTTGTTACTATGGGAAGAAGATCTTTCCATTCACTGTCCAGCTTCTCGGTGAGCTCAATTGTTTGTTCCCTGTTCCTTTGCTTCTCAGCTTTGCGTTTCTTTGATTCAGCTATAAGTTCTTCAATTAAATCCTTCCTAGTTCTTTTGTTTTCATCAGCTTTCTTCAAAACACCACCACCAAAATGAGCATCTTCTACAAAATTAGCTGTAACAATATAATGAAGACATTTTCAATCTATTTACAGTAATCTACTACATTAAGTCATTTTGTATGTAAGTGCATAAAAAGATGAGACAAAAGTATCAATGAGCAGTCCAAACATTAAGCAACCATCACATATAACTCTGCATCAGCATATTCTCTTCAAGAACTGATTGTGGTTCACTACAGCTTGACACCAAGTAGGACCACAAATGCCAGTGGTCTGACATAAGTAAAAAAAGCACCAGACCTGTGCATTATGACGACCTAGCCATTTTAGAAATTGAGCCATGTGACCACACACAATACATAGTGAACTACTGTACAATTCTATCATACAAAGCAATAGTGCTACTCAATATGCAATGAATACTTTTTAAATTTCTTCCATTTAATTATTTGTGTTTTAGTAAGAGAAGTCTTTTTTAATTATTAAAGTGTAAGGTCTTGGGTTGTACTAAAATTTTAAGGGTTTTGTATGTATTTCTAAACCTTTTAGTGGCAGCAAGTTGGGTAATTGGAATAAACTATAAATGTTTAATAAAAGACAAATTAGAGGTACCGGAAAGGTAAAGATCACCACTTTTAGCACGTTAGGGACCTGCCATAACTAAAGTGGAATTTATTACGAGTAAAGGAGATGACTCACCAAAAGGCAGAAGTGCTACGTCATTGACAGATACACAAACAAAAGGTACAGAACTTAGCTAGCTTGTCCTTATCCCTGCCCCAGTAGCTATTTCGTGTCAGCTAGTTGTGTGCTACCATCTCACACCCTAGCCTGTAAAATTGAGTACCCAGGGGTTTGCCACTTGCCCCCTCTATCTGCACCCCTAGCTAGCCCATATATGGCTCCCCACTCTTCCACGAGCAGCTAGAGACATTTCCCCTCCAACCCCCTCTCTGCCTCCCACTTCTCTCCATCCCTCACTCACTCCCTCCTGGCACCATCACCTCACCCCAGTACACTCATCTTGCACCAGGAAAGAGTTACCAGTCGACTGAGCACAATGTAGGGAGACAAATGTGTGTGTGTGTGTGTGTGTGTGTGTGTGTGTGTGTGTGTGAGAGAGAGAGAGAGAGAGAGAGAGAGAGAGAGAGAGAGAGAGAGAGCGCGCGCGTGCTCGCTCCTACAAGCTTGGAAAAGGAATTTCATTCCTAAAGCTAGCTACGCTCTGTACCTTTTGTTTGTGTACCTGTCGACAACGCAGTGCTTCTGCCTTTTGGTGAGACATCTCCTTTATTCCTAAATAATTCGTAATTCTCAACCAAAACTATCCATACACTATTAAAGTGGAGTTAAAATCACCATCAATTAGGGACATATGAATCACTGGCACAAATGTAAAGAGCACTGAGAAATTAGACAGAGCAAATACCAAGTTCCAACATTAGGTACTAAGAGATGTAGCATAGTGGCACAACTCGCAATGCCCCGTGCAACAGCTGTAAACTGAATAGAATTTCCCACATTGTCATAAAAGAAATAATATTGCGTAACTGACTTTTTCGATTCAAGTACACAGTTCAAATGGCACTGGAATTAATACAAAAGTAATTCAAATTCGTGCTATTAAGCTAGCGCTACTGTGGAACTTAACAGACTTGAAGGGTGGAGTTGGTTGGTGCTACAAGTTTATGAAGTGTCGTGGACTTAGCACGCAAACCAAAACCAAAATATCTTAGAAAATGCCACAAGAGCATGAAGAGGAAAAATATTATCTTTCCATCACTTTATTATTTAACACCAAAAGCAAAGCAATGTGGAACTATGCCAAACAACGAGTACAGACCAAACTCCTCTGACATTTGATTGTCGAGTAACAGAACTGTTGCCATGAAAGGTGCTAGAACTGTATTGATAACAAGTGGACAGTACTAAACCTAATCCAGTGATCATTTTCAAGTGATAAAGTCACAATCTTATGAAATATAGCAAGGCAGTGGTGTTCACATCAATGACAAGGGCTGGATGGATGTGGCTGGTATGAAATTATGAACTAACAGAGTGCAGGAAAGAAGGAAGGTGCTTAATTGAAGTTTTTTCTTCTTTTGCTATATTAGTTTAGTAGTCAATTGAAAAATTCTGTGAAAGAGAAATTGAGACAGGAAAATACAGAAGCTTGCTGTTATTTAGAGAGGACAGACTTGACAATTGCAATCTCCTGATGTCTCGATAAATAAACTATTTAAAGTGTATATGAGTGAGGAGTGGAACAAAGGGATGACGAGTGAAACCCAACATGAATTCACTCGGAAGGGACCTTTAAAACAACCTACAATCAAACACGTGTGTCACTGGATAAAACAGTTGACTGAGAGAAGACATTATTGTTAAATATTTCAAGAAGTGTGGCATAGGTAATGTTATCAATGGCAGTAAAGACCATCTTATATATGAAGAGGACAACAATGATGACAAAGAGGAGGAAAGGCGGCAGAAGAAGAAGAAGAAGAAGAAGAAGACGAAAAAGGAAGTTCAAATGACAATTTTCAGGGATTTTAAAGGTCAGTTTGGTTTTATAAACTAAGAACTTTTTCTGTCTGGCTTTTAAACCTAATAATGGAACTATGGTGCATCCTATAGTCCATAGTGTCTTATAGTTCATAAAATATGGTACTCACGGGGACTGCTGTCCTTGCGAGTGTCTCTCATAACCAACAACAATGCCACATATGATTCAAGACCACATTCCATATATAGTCGGCCTCACAGCTCATCTGTTCAGGCATTTAAGGCCAGTGACAACAACTATTGATCATTCACTTTTTGTCCACCTATATAGAAGACAGCGAGCACTCATCAGACAAACTTACCAGCTGATAATGGTCACTATAACTCCAAACAGGATGTTACTAGTTGGTTACATACTTCAGTTCAGCTTGCAGTCGTCATCTCCCAAACTGAGCTCATCAGTCTTATGGGACTGGGAACATATTGGTTATTCTAAACAAATGTAAAATTGTAAAATGGTCACACGATTTAATGTGTATCAGTATAGTCTTGACAGAGTAGAGGTAGAAACATGTTAAGGACTTTTGAATGTGTATGAAGTTTCAAATTGAGCCTACAATACAGACCCAATGGTGGCAGAAGCTATAAAACAGCTGCAAGGATTGCTCCAGCATTTGGCCGAGCAGCAGGCACAGCAGCAACAACTACAAGATCAACTTGACACATGCCATAACCAGATGTATCAGCTACTTCATAGCACAGAATCCACAGCTCCCAGTGTTCCAGCATTCCAAACCAGCAAAAGAGGATCAGTAGTCATAACTGAAGTGACAAATTTAGCATTCTGAATTGTGTAATATAATGAACTCATTGAGTCTGTATGCAATTTTTTTTCATTCCTGGGTTGATCTGTGAAGAAATTTTGTGCTATTGCAGAGTCATTAAAATTTCAAGAAAAATGTTACTATTAGAGTCTTATTTTCAGAATCAGACTTAGATGGTTGAACTCGTGCTTAATTTTTCTGCAGTAGCGTAATGAAACAGAACAACTGTGTGAGGCTTAGATAGCAGAGAAGTCTACATCATCAGCCACAAATGAGCCTCTACATGCCAGGAATGCCATGTTTTCTATGCTGGTTCATTGATTTGTGATGTACTTGGAATGCACACAAGTCTGGCTCGAGATATTAAGGGACTCATCATTAGAAGAAATGCTTACAACAGGTCAGGCCTATGAAATAGCAAAGTCATCCAACAGTCAATGACAACAACAAACTGAAATAGTGGAATTGCATTTGGTGTAATAATGTCTCATGTCCGAATGGTTTACATAACCCTGAGTGGCACAGTTTTTTAATTCTTCACTTCTGTGTGTGACCTATCACAATCAGAGCCACATATCAAGTGTCTATAGCAAACAGTAAAACAGACACTTGTCCACCTCCATAGCTGAATGGTCAGTGTGTTTGACTGTCAAGCAGAAAACCCAATTTCATTTCCCTGTACTGTCAGGGAGTTTTCCTTAGTGGGAGAATGGGAACAGGTTCCATTCAGCCTCATGATGGCAACTGAGAGGCTACTTGAATGAGAAACAGTGACTCCAAGGTCTTGGAAGCTGACAACAGCAGAGAAAGCAGTGTACTGGCTAGATGCCCCTCCACACTGCACCTAAATGATGCCAATGGCAAAGGATAACACGGCAGCCAGACAGCACTGAATGATCCACCAGGGCTGGAGTGTAGAACTCTTCAGTGGAAGGGGAGAGGGGGAGGAAAAAAAACTGGTGCAGTTCTCATCACATATGGAAATAAAACATGTTCACAATACATAACTACTCTTAGGCCAATAGTCTTCACAAACTGTGCATAATAGTATTACTCAACGAAAAGTGGTATTCCAACAAACAGCATCTGCATTAACATAAACACTATAAATTAGTCTCACCACTGTTGACAGTAGCAAAGCTTTGTTTGGTATTATTTTGTAAACATACCATTCCAATCAAAGCCCTGTTTGTGGCCAACACCACGTACAAACAAGTGTCTTGTATCGCAATGTTTTAGTAGTGACACAAAATGCAGTAGCCATTTTTTTCCTCAATGCTTTCACTATTTTTGGGCTCATTATCCAAAACACTGTTAACCTCAGATTACACAACACCATCTACATAAACCTCCTTTCTTTTTTTTTGCGAGCAGTTTGAAGTGCTCATCATACTGGAGTCAACAGCAACGCCAAAATTTTATAGTTGGGCAGGTAATATTTGCTATCAAGAATTAAATTTAGTACAAACCAGATCAGCAGGTTCATCATGAAGCCTTTGAACTAGTAACCTCCTATAGTTCAACTATGCCTCTAATGGTAATTAAGAAACCTAATGGCAACGAATCACGGACTGTGGGAAAACTGGAAAACAAGAGAACTAAAGTGATTTGAGATGTGGCGCTACAGAAGAATGCTGAAAATTAGGTAGACTCGTAAGATAAGGAATGAGGAGGTTCTCCGCAGAATTGTTGCAGAAAGGAACTCGTGAAATACCTGGAAGAAAGGCAACATTCTTTTCTTGAAACACTAGCAAGAACATTTAAAAAAATCAGCATTTGCAGCTGACTGCAGAGCACTTCTACTGCCACCAATCTACATTTCTTATAAAGACCACGAAGACAAGGTAAGAGAAATTAGGGTTTGTATGGAAGCATGCAGATAGTCACTTTTCCCTCACTCTGTTAGTTTGTGGAATGGGAAAGGGAATGCCTAGTAATGGTTCCAGGAACCCTTCACCAAGCAGCATATGCCACTTGTGGAGTATGTATGTATGTAGATGTATCCGATTGGGCTTGATTATAATGTTGGCATCATTAGCAAAGATAACTTCATATTGTGAAGACATTGTTTTATTGTCTGTAGTCTGTGGGTTTCTTAATGCATCACTCTCCATGCTTCCACTTAGGCAGGATGACCTCTGATACCATAATATTTTAGCTTCTCCTGAAAAATAGCATGAACTCCACAATCAAATGCTTTTGAAAAGCCACAGAAAATACCAGCTGGCAATAGTTTGTAAACTGAAGAACAGCATGCTCTGTGGTGAGACCCTTTTGAAATCCAACATAAGACTAAGTATCTTACTTTCAGTGTGGTGTGTTATGCTTCTTGCATGTACAATCTTTTTCCATATCTTCAAGGAGGAGGAAAGTAGTGAGATGTGATGGAAATCATTACTATCTGTTTTACTGCCATTCTTGTAAAGGGAACATATGGATACTGACAAAATTGGTTTTAACTAATGCAAAGAAGTGTATCCTAACTAATTTACCAGCTTACCATCTAGCTTCCCTGGCTCATCTTCTTCATCACTAGTTCGAGGATCATCAAATTTCTCTATTTCACTGAGAGTTTGTCCTCGGTGGGTCAAAACTTCATCATCTGCTAGATTAAAAATTGATTTCTGTATGTAAAACAGAATCAATATATTACAATATTACAATGGAAAGGGCTGTTAACAAACAAAAATGCTACAAATGTTTTCCTAAGTTTCCTGCACATTTTGTCTTAATAGAGGTTTAACTAAAGGACAGAATGATGACAAAATCATAAACTTTAAATTATTAATACACATATGCCACTTCTCTACATTTACATCTACAATCTCACCTTTGAAGAAAGTTTCATTTTCAATAACCCCAGATTAAAATGGCTATTGCACAAAGCACCCAAAACCCAATTTTGTTCAGGCTGACGATTGTAACTTTGTATTTGGGTTGTAATTTAAATTATTTTATCATTTACTCATGTACTTTACAAGCATAATGAGATAATCATTTCCAGAAATATAGTAAAATGCATGCAGTAACATATTACAAACCTTTCTATGCATCCTCATTTTTTCTGCAGCAAACCTCGCCATTATTTTGTCTTCTGCTGTCATTGCAGTATTTCGTTCTCCTATTCTATGGTCAAAGAATTTATTTGCTTTGTCCTTGCCACGATACTCTTGCAGCAGAGTAGATTTTCTCTGGGAACATACAAAAAAGTTCAGAGAAGTTAAAAAAAAAAACAAAGTTTAGCCTTTCTTTGGACTCACATTTGTGGTCAATTACAACATTTTAGTATTGTTTTATGCAAAGTAATTATTAAGACATGAAGAAATCAACAACATTAGCTGCTAGAGGCACTAATGTAAATCAAGGTGAGGACGACCAACTGATCACTTCAGTGCAGAGGCACACCACACTCAAACTCTTATGAGAATTGGTGAAATGCCACAAGTAACGAGGATAATGGGCAAGGCACACTATGTTAGTAGTGTGTAAATAAGTTGAGAATTTGGATCTGATGGGAGGCAACCTAGGGCAGTCCATACAGTTGTGCTGACCACTGTATGTGGATGGCCTAGTGGCCAGTGCATCTGCCTCGTGAGCAGGAAACCCAGATTCAAATCCTGGTCCCGCACAAATTTTCAACTTTCTCTATTCATTTATATCAATGCCCATTAGCAGCTGATGTAATTAATTCATTTGTATTTTGATTCATAATACCTGCAAGATCAAAATGTAGACATGTCTGAAAGAACGGACACGACATATATAAAAGTAAGTATTACTGCAGATATCCATGTAAGTGCAAACCTCTAGCCACCTATGTGTCTTTCAGATTGGTTGGCAGATTTTCACTTCAAATTACTGCATCAAATGGCCACCACCCACCTCTCCTTGAAATCCATCATGTCGAACAGGTGTACTCTTATTGGAACATTTTTCAGTGTTCAGGATCTGCTGGCATAGTTGGGCATCAGCCATAGGTGAGACTTTGCATTCAGCAGAGGGCATGCAGCAAGCTGTCCCTGAAATCTTGTCACAGGGTGCTGAGATAAAACCTTAGTATTCTGCAATGCAGCACTGGGCTGGGTTTTCACATGCAGAGGCACAACACTGCACCTCCACAGCCACCTATGTGACTTGTGATGGACTGATTCACAACATGGCTGGCCAGAGTGACTATAAATTCTCCCCACTCAACCAAGTGCAGCACTTGTTCCTGGACTTTCGACCCCAGCTGGTGCCATGACAGTCTGCATACCACCTGATGGTCCAATGTGGGGCCAAGCAGCTTCAATCTCACCAAGCAGCATCATCAGCTACACAAAGCAGCCGGTATACAAACCGCTGGCTAGACCCAACTGTTCCAGGTCCTGACACTCCGAGGGCCCTGGGTTTTGTGTCAGGTTTCTGCATGCCCGACTGGCTGTTTGAAGCCGCCAGCAGTCCAGGGTAAGCTTGCCAACTGCCATGATGATGCCATCTTTGCTATTTCGCTGTGGCAGCACCCAGCTGCTTCTGTGTCTGCACATGCATTGTGGTGCCATGTGCACTGCCAGTGTTATGATGAAGTAGCTGCTGCTGCCTTGATGATTACAGGCACCACCAGGATATAAACAGTGACTTCTCGTATCAAAGTCATCCCAAATAAGGAATGTTGATACTGATTGAGTTTTCCTGACTCCACCCACACTGTGACGTTGGTAGAACATAACCCATAGTTCCCACATGAGCCATTCTGGGGCAGGAGCAGACTACTTGGCTATAAATGGAGTTGACTGCCACAATTAGTTAGTCTCCTGAGATGCACTTCCTCTGCCTTGAACCAGCAGGACACAAAGCTTATTAAATGCTACAGATGAAGCAAGCATCATCTGTATAAATGTAGATACAAATCACCAAACAATGTCGGAAAATAACTACACAGCCACTAGACACAGTTCACAAATAACTTGTCATTTCTTGAAATGTTGCTGGGAACAGCTCAGTGAGATTCCCACCTCACACATAAAAATTGTACCAGAGAAGGCAGTATACAATTATGAAGCAAGTATGTAAATGTGTTTTACACTTTTACAAAAGCAGCAGTGACAAATAGGAGTAATGATCTCTCATACGCTTTGTATAATCAGAGCTGCTTCTTCTTCTTCTTTCTTCTCTTTTCCAGTTTTTTTCTATGGGGCCAGTATTATTACATGGGTTTTGGCATTGTTAGTAATAGTTGGTGGCCAGATGCCCTTCCTGAAGCCAGAACTCTGCCCAGCACAGAATTTGTGTACCTCAGTTGTCTGTGTCCAGAGTAAATCATGTGTTCAATTGTGAGCACTGCCTAAACATCTGTGTGGCAAGTATCTGAGAGGTGGGTCACAAGTACCTACTATTTGCATACTTGGATGTAGGACAGTGTCTAAAAAAGACATCCAGGCTGGCCAGCTCATCTGTCAAGGCAGATCTGATCTGGGGCAGTCTCATCTCTCTGAATCCCAGAACCATTGCACTCACGTGCTCAGCTTTCCAGGCGGGTCATATTAAAAACCTAAATCTATAAATCACAACCTACTAAAATCCAGTACTTCTACAGCCAAGTTGATCCCTGACAGCTGCAGTGGGCTGGGCGTGGCAGCTTCACGGGACTACCTCAACAAATACTGTAAAGCAATTTTGGAAACGTCTCTATGACAATCCCTCAGTGTTGTCAGAGGTATGGAGAGGGCTACTATTTTTACCTGCGGCTATTAGCGCTTCACAGCTGAAAGAATACAACAGTGTTGCAAGCTATCTAGGATCTTCTTAGCCTTCTCGAGTATATGTAATTTTTGAAAACTTGCATCGCATTGACTGGAAGCAAGTTCCAATGATTCTATGGTATGAAAGAATAATCTTTTTTTTTTCCTTTTTTTGAGGAGATCACCAGTAGTTTGTATGGTTATATGCCACCCATCATAAAGTCTTCTTATATGCCTAACTCTTCACTTCAGAGTGGCAATGACATCCCTAATTATTTCTTAGGTATCCCAACTGGTGGAAAAATGCTTGTGTCAGACCACAAAAAGGTGAATATTTCTAACAGAAAAATGGGGAAACAACTGCCTCAATTCTCATTCTGCCTTCCTCTCAAAAATTTTGGCATGTGAACATATTCGCACTCTTTTAACATAGAATACTCTAAATCCTTTTACTCAGTCCCTCTTTGTAGTTAAGATTTCATACTCAGCTTCTCATCTCACTGCCACTGTCTGTGAATGTCTCTCTCCCACTGTCTCCTTTTTCTCCCATTGTTTTACAGTATATCTCACTGTCTCCTGTCTCACTTACACTGTCTCCTTTTGTCTTCTTTCCCATTGCTACTGGCTCCACCATACCTTGGCAGGTTGAAAATTCTGCGGGGTACAACTTACATTTTCACCTATATCCACATGTTTCAAATTTTGGTCCAAAATGCACCCTCCCTTATACCTACATGGATCCAGACCCCCCAAGCCTATGTATGGTCCCCACTCATCTGTATGTTTTATTTCCGCTGTCTCTTCACTGGTCATTCCATGTCAAATTAATGACACTCATTGTCTTACACTTTGATATAACTTAGTATATTTATTCCTATTATGGATCTAATTAAAGAACCAAAATATTTCTGCCTAGTCTCATACTGTTTATATCTTACAGACTGTTAATTGTTTTTAATTTGACAGACTTTGGTTGTCGGGTGAAGTAAATACAGTGTGTTCAAATATATATTTTATTTCTTCCTTATTTACCAATAAATACCAATAAAATTTCATTTATGTATGCACAAACATGTTAAAGAGTTCAGAGAAATGTGAAATAACATCATGAAACTTCACATGGTCACGAAAAAAAATCATTAATTGCAGTTTCCAATTTTTCTTTAAAGCGAACACAGAGACCCACTCTGCAAGCCATCATCTGGTGCATGTGGAGTGTAACTTATAGCATAGCTAGTCATTTCCTTTCTCATACAAGTGCAGATGGAGCAAGAGAAAAACAAGTGTCTATATGCCACTGTATGATGCCTAATTTCTCTTATCTTATCTTCATGGCCCTTAGGCAAAATTTACACTGGTGCAGCAGAATTATTCTGTAGTCAACTTCAAAATGCCAGTGATATAAATTTTATCAGTAGTGTTTTTCGAAAATGAAGTTCTTTCCCCTCCAGAGAATCCCTTTTGAGTTCAAAAAACATCTACGGAATAGCCGTTTTTTGATCGACTCTGGTGATGACAAATCTCACAGCATGCCTTTCAATTGCTTCAATATCTTCCTTTAATCTGAAATGGTGGGGATCCCAAACATATTAGTAGTTCTCAAAAATGGGGCACACTAGTGTTCTTCAGGCAGTCTCCTTTACAGATGAGCTACACTTCCTACAATTCCCTCAATAAAGCAAAGTCAACCATTCATCTGAAATACTACCGTCCTAACATGCTTGTTCTATTTCGTATAACTTTGCAACGTTACACCTAGATATTTAACTGTGGTGACAGGGTCAAGCAGAACACCACTAATACTGTATCAGAACATACAGGATTGTTTTTTACACACATCTGCATTAACATACATTTTTCTATGAGGGTGTGCTGAAACTTAATACCTCCAATTTTTTTTTATTCTGTTCTCAGCATCGACTGGGATATTACATGTCATTCATATTACTCGTTCAACTTTCCCTCTTCGCCGATGCAAGTTGCAATCCTCTACTGCTAAACAACTCTACAGTGTAGTGTGTAACATGGTGGTGTGTAAGGTAAGTATGTCAGTGGATGAGAAACACAGTGTCAAAGGAGGAGGAGGACGACGACGATGATGACGAACTACATGGACTCTCAACTTAGAATATGCAGTGCATGCTTGAGTGGACGAGGCATGCCCATCAGCACTCAATCAGTTGACATGAATCTTTTGCAGAGTACTGTGTGGTGAGTATTACAAAAAATGCAGCTACACCCCTACCATCCACAGAGCGTGCATGCTTTGACTCTTGCTGATTTTGGACTCGTATCATGTTCAGTCAATGGTTTTTGCAGCACCTTTCAGTCGATCCTCACTTTCTTGCCTCTGTGTTTTTTAATGGATGATGCCTGTTTCACCAGAGATTGAATGCTAAATAGTCGCAATTGTCAGATTTGGGCCATTGAGAATCCCCATGCAACAAATGTGAGGAGCCACCACCACAGATTATCAATCAATGTGTAGGCAAGCAAAGTCAATGATTATGTACCATCCCCATGTCTTCTTTCTTCCCACTCAAAATATACCTGTGTACACAGTGTCAATCAGAGAAATACAGGGTGTCCCACTCAAACATCCCTGATTTCAAAGACCCAGGGGGGGGGGGGGGGGGGGGACACAGTTGATACGAAAATGAAAAATGCACCACGTTGTAGGGCATCTGAAACAATTATTTATGTATCATCAATACACTTCTACATGTGAACCATTTGTAGCATGAAGAATATCGAGTCTATATTCAATTTCTTGCCAAGTTCTTTGTAACATTTCCTCTGTTATTAATGCAATCACATTGGTGATACGATGCCGCAACGTAGGAATATCATCCGCTTGGTCGCATACATGCGGTCCTTCACGAATCCCCACATGAAGGAATCAAGCAGAGTAATGTGAGGTGAACGTGGTGGCCAGGCAATGTGTCCTCCGCGTCTGATCCAACAATTGGGAAATTTCTTATCCAGGAACTTGTGAACAGCCGTTGACCAATGCAGCGGAGCTCCATCTTGTTGAAAAATGATGTTTGGTTGCAAGTCTTATATCTGAGGGTACATAAACTGCTCCAACATCTCCAGACACACTACCCCATCACTGTTTGTTCCGCAAAGATGAACGGTCCAACAATCCTGTAATGCATTAGCCCACACCTGACGTTTAGTTTAGGGCAATCACAAACATGTTCAATGACAACGTGCGGACTTTGCAAACCCCAAATCTGAACATTATGCCTATTAACCCTTCCTGATAGATGAATGGTTGCCTCATCTGATGGCATCCATATCAATATGCTGCAGCATATTCGCAGCAAATTTTTGTCGGCACGGTTTGTCGTTTGGGATGAGATGTTGCAGAATTTGCACTTTGTAAGCACACATACGAAGATGCTGGTGAACTACACGATGTAATGTAGGTCGAGGTACATCAGGTTGCCTAGATGCTTGACGAGTTGACTTATGTGGGCTTCTGAGAAACATTTGTCTGATGTCTCTTCTGAAACTCCGTAACATGCATTGCCAGAATGTTTCAGAACACTTCCTGTTGCCAGAAAGTTCATATGCCATTCCTTAATTGTTTGCACAGCAGATGTATCACATTCATACACACAGTGATAATTTCTTTGCACAGTACTCGGCAATTTTGTTTCTCAAAACCACACTACTGCTTGCGTGCACTGCTGTGGAGTCGCCATTTTCACTTCATGCAACCATGCTGCACTCTGGTGATGATACTTGGCACTTCTGATGCAGGAATATAAATTCTTTGAGAAGCTCTACAATGTGGTGTATTTTTCATTCTTGTATCTACTGTAGTTTTTCTCTCCTGGATCTTTGAAATCAGGGATGTTTGAGTGGGACACCCTGTACTACCCAGGTTCCCGGAACATACCCCACTTGCTTTTCTTCATCGGATGTAGTTCCAGCATGGTGGAGCACCACCTCTCTTTGAACCGAGGGTTTGTGAACACTTGGATCAGTCACTCCCTGAAAAGTGGGTAGGCAGAGGAGGTCCTGTTTGTGGTCAACATTCCTCCTGATCTCAATGCACTACATTTCTTCTGGTGGGGCCATGTGAAAAGTCTTGTGTACAAGACACCTTTCAAGACTTAAAATGATTCCTGGCAAAAATTCTCACTACCTTCAACATTGTTCAAATGGCACCAGGCATATCAGAATGGATACAACAGAACTTTGTGCGATGATGTCATGCCTGCACTGACACCAGGGGATGCCATTTTGAAAAACTATTGTAAGAATTATTGTCAATGTAGCAGCTTGTGAAACTTGTGTAGGTAAATAGAACTCAAATACTTTACTGTAGGCTTAGTTTTTTGGTCTCTCTGACATCAAGTTACATGTGCTGTTACTAGTCTGTCAACAAGGGAAATTATCTGAGGGTATTGGGAAGTGTTCTGCAGAAACTTTGTACATCATGATCAGGGTTCGGAAGTTGGGGCCAATACTTTGAGCACTGCACAAGGCTAAGGCAGCACTTAAGTAGATTTTCACTTACACCTTTTGAATCTGTCGTTTCCAGAATAAGTTCCCTCAGCTCAAATTGATACACTTACTCTTTTCCATCAATCCTGAAAGTCTGTAACATCGTCATGGAATCACCCTGTACAGACAACAAGAATGGTCCTACCACACCTCCCAGAGGCACTCCTGATGATACCCTTGTCTCTAATGACCACTCACTGCCAGGAACGATGTATTGGATTTTATTACTTAAAACGTCTTCATGCCAATCTCATATCTGGTAATCCATTCTGTATGCTCAGGCACCACAGCAAATGCTTTCCACAAATCTAAAAATGTGAGATTGCCTATTGGCCTTAATCTATGGTTCGCAGAGTACCAAGTGAGAAGAGGGCAAGCTTAGTTTCACATAATCGATGCTTTCTAAATCCAAACTGCTTTCTGGACAGAAGCTTTTCAGTCTCAAGGAAATTTATTCTATTTTTATTGCCTATCCTAGAAAATAGTTCAAGCAAGTGGGTCCACATCAGACAGGATTAACTGAAGACACTGAACAAATGGGCAGCAGCACAAAATGCCACAACTTTGTTTTACCCACAGCATAAAATCACAGACATACCGAGAAACACGAACAGATGCTTGAAGATAGACATCCACTGGTCCGCTAAAGTGCACTTGCAAAGTTTCAACAATTAGTACAAAAATGTGTGCACACAACCCCCCCCCCTCCACCCCCAAACACACAGAGGAATGGGAAGAAACCCTGATTTGCAGTATAATGGGAAAAGTCCTCTGCCACAGTGGTTTGCAAAGTTTAGCTTTGGGTAACAAAAGCAGGATTAACATTTGCAAGGCATACTTGCAGATTTTACAAAAAAAATTATGTTCACTGGCACGTGATTTGATGTAACCTGGTTTGATTTTGCAAAGGTCATATATTCATTGGGTGTAACTACAGTTCACAGTCAACTTTAATGTGTTAGTATGAACTATACATCATAATTTGCGACATGGCTTGTGGTAAAACAGAATTTCTTCTCAGAATTATACAGCAAATCGAATTATTATTCCAATGCATCTGATGATTATAGCAGAAACTAAATGGGTCAGCAGTAATTGCACAAGGAAAGCAAGGGAGACCAGGCTTGAATGTCCCATTGACTAGAGATGATGCTCAAGCTTGGATAGGATCTGTCTTGTGCACTTAGTCCTCTGTGATTCTGTTGTCCGTCACAGCATTTACTTACATAAGTAAGTCATCTCTTACATAAGTCATTCCTCACATATTATTTTGAGGTTGTACTAGCATCAGAACAGGATTAATGTTTGCACGCAGCATGAACAATGTAAACAATGAAATGGCATCCTATTACTCTAGCCAGGTAACGGCATGACAGGCCACCAAATTTTTTCACAGCAGGCCGGACAACAACTGAGAGAATGAAACTTCCTGACAGATTAAAACTGTGTGCCGGACCGAAACTCAAACTCGGTCCGGCAAACAGTTTTAATCGGTCAGGAAATTTCATATCAGCACACACTCCACTGCAGAGTGAAAATTACATACTGGAAACTGAGAGAATGTCAGGCCACACCATCATTCTGTGCTATACCTAGATACAATAATTTAAAACTGAAAATGGGAACTTTAAGGCACATAGCAGGCAGGTGGTGTCCTATTATTCTAAAAATAATGTTTATGATGTCTTCTTGTTTTAAAAAATAATATTTAAATTTAAATTTATCACAATAGCCTATCTCGTGTTCCATATGGGTCCACATCGAGCGGCCCATATGTAGATAAGCTCCCCACTCGACCATCTTCAATTCTGATGAAATTTTTATAGGATGTACCTATAGGACTTAAATGAAGCACTGCTGAATTAGAGGTCCATATGTAGAATGGTTGGACCACTAGCCAACTTTGTGTAAAGGCTAGTTTTCTGACATTGCGATGTAAATGAATGAAATCATCAACTTTTTTTACCATTGCTCGGTATCCAAGAGACCTGTCATGCTGAAATTTTGTGATCCTGTTCAACTTTTTGGGTACAATAGGTCAGCTGTAAAATGAAAGTTAAAATTATAGTAAATTCATCATAATGTGCTATCAAAATGGCTAATAAATCTTGTCATAACAAATTTTGACTATACTTCATTGACTTGTATCTACTGAAAGAATCTGCAATATAATGATGAGTCAGTTTTTGAAATCTGATCTTCAATAAAGTCCTCAATAGTCATCTGCTTGGTTTCTAACGTATTTCTATCAGTGTGTACCCACTGTCTGAACTCAGTGGTATAATCTGGATCACTGTCTTCAAAACTGCTTTCTAAAAACTGTTGCAGAAGTTCTTTTCCTGGACAGATTTCACACCAATGAATCATGCAATCTTTCGATTCCAAATCACACACTGTTTTAACAATCAGGCTCTTGTAATTTTCTTTAATTGAACTGCCTTAAAGCAGCAGTTTTACATTTTGGTGTAAAGTGAAAACACAGGTGGTTCATGGTGTGGGTTCCTGTAGTCATGTCCTAGTTCATGAACCACAGGCAACGTATGAGTGGCCAAGTAAGTGGTCCCGACAGTCAGAATACCAGTTACTTTGGAATAAGGCTGCGCATCTCGGACATATTCTGAGTCGTGATCACCTTTGTGCTCATACGGCAAAGACTACCAAATCCACCGGTTAGTCCCTCAGCCATTAGGGGTGAAACCCAATGGGACTCGGGGCAAGTAAGGCATGCAACCTGCTTCCCTGGTACTATAAATATGATGCTGGCAACAATCAGAGCAAAATGCCTTGGACCTTTGGAGGTGACGGAGTCGCACCTCTAACTGACAAACCAGGGACTCCTAAGATACGACTTGGCAAACAAATGGTAATGAGATGGGGAGCTATTAATATCAATGGGGGCTACTTTGGGAAGAAGGTAGAGCTGGCAGAGGCTGCAAGTAAGATGGGGCTGGACGTTTTAGCTGTTAGTGACATTCGGGTAAGGGGTGAGAAAGAAGAGGAAGTGGGAGAATACAAGGTCTACCTGTCAGGAGTCAAAGCAGGAATAGCACAATGGGGTGTAGGGCTTTACATCAGGAAAGAAATGGAACCCAGCGTAGTTGCAATAAGGTATGTAAACGAACGACTGATGTGGATAGATTCGACAGTGTCTAGCAAGAAAATTAGGATTGTGTCAGTATATTCGCATTGTGAAGGAACAGATCAAGATAAGATGGATAGTTTTTATGAGGCACTCAGTAGGACAAGGACAGTGTTCTGCTCATGGGTGATTTTAACGCCAGGATTGGAAATCGAACAGAAGGGTATGAAAAGGTTGTGGGTAAATTTGGAGAGGATATGGAGGCCAACAGGAACAGGAAACAACTCTTGGATTTCTGTGCCAGTATGGGCTTAGTAAACACAAACTCCTTTTTTAAACATAAGAACATTCACCGGTATACTTGGGAAGGCAGGGGAACCAGATCTGTCTTTGACTATATAACAACAGATCAGGAATTCAGGAAGGCTGTGAGGGACACACGTGCATTTAGGGGATTCTTTGATGACACTGATCATTATTTAATCTGCAGTGAAATTGGGATTGTGAGGCCGAAAGTGCAGGAGGTCAGGTTTATATGTAGGAGGATAAGAGTGGAGAAACTTCAGGATAAGTAAACCAGGCACAAGTACATAACAGCGATCTCAGAAAGGTACCAGTTAGTTGAATGTAGTCAATTACAGTCATTGGAAAAGGAATGGACAAGGTACAGGGACACAGTACTAGAAGTGGCTAAAGAATGTCTTGGAACAGTGGTGTGTAAAAGTAGGATGAAACAAACAGCTTGGTGGAATGACACAGTCAAGGCAGCCTGTAAAAGGAAAAAGAAGGCGTATCAAAAATGGCTACATACTATAACTCAGGTAGACAGAGAACGTTATTTTGAAGAAAGAAACAAAGCCAAACAGATAATTGCAGCATCCAAGAAGAAATCTTGGGAAGACTTTGGAAACAGGTTGGAGACTATGGGTCAAGCTGCTGGAAAACCATTCTGGAGTGTAATTAGCAGTCTTCAAAAGGGAGGTAAGAAGGAAATGACAAGTATTTTGGACAGGTCAGGAAAACTGCTGGTGAATCCTGTGGATGCCTTGGGCAGATGGAGGGAATATTTTGAAGAGTTGCTCAATGTAGGTGAAAATGCGATCAGTAATATTTCAGATTTCGAGGTAGAATGGGATAGGAATGATGGTAGAAATAGGATCACATTTGAGGAAGTGGAGAAAATGGTCAATAGATTACAGTGCAGTAAAGCAGCTGGGGTGGATGAAATTAAGTCGGAACTCATCAAATACAGTGGAATGTCAGGTCTTAAATGGCTACACAGGATAATTGAAATGGCCTGGGAGTCGGGACAGGTTCCATCAGATTGGACAAAAGCAGTAATCACACCAATCTTTAAACATGGAAACAGAAAAGATTGTAACAACTACAGAGGTATCTCTTTAATCAGTGTTGTGGGTAAAATCTTCTCAGGTACTGTTGAAAGGAAAGTGCGAATATTAGTTGAGGACCAATTGGATGAAAATCAGTGTGGGTTTACGCCTCTTAGAGGTTGTCAGGACCAGATCTACAGCTTACGGCTGTAGCTTATTGTCTGTTCTACAAGATTATGGAATAGGAGACAAACTTTTGCAAGCAATTAAAGGTCTTTACATGGATAGCCAGGCAGCAGTTAGAGTTGACGGTAAATTGAGTTCATGGTTCAGAGTAGTTTCAGGGGTAAGACAAGGGTGCAACCTGTCTCCACTGTTGTTCATATTATTTATGGATCATATGTTGAAAACAATAGACTGGCTGGGTGAGATTAAGATATGTGAATACGAAATAAGCAGTCTTGCATATGCGGATGACTTAGTTGCGATGGCAGATTCGATTGAAAGTTTGCAAAGTAATATTTCAGAGCTAGATCAGAAATGTAAAGACTATGGTGTGAAGATTAGCATCTCCAAAACGAAAGTAATGTCAGTGGGAAAGAAATATAAACGGATTGAGTGCCAAACAGGAGGAACAAAGTTAGAACAGGTGGACAGTTTCAAGTACTTAGGATGCATATTCTCACAGGACGGCAACACAGTGAAAGAACTGGAAGTGAGGTGTAGCAAAGCTAATGCAGTGAGCGCTCAGCTACGATCTACTCTCTTCTGCAAGAAGGAAGTCAGTACCAAGACTAAGTTATCTGTGCACCATTCAATCTTTCGACCAACTTTGTTGTATGGGAGCGAAAGCTGGGTGGATTCAGGTTACCTTATCAACAAGGTTGAGGTTACAGATATGAAAGTAGCTAGGATGATTGCAGGTACTAGTAGATGGGAACAATGGCAGGAGGGTGTCCACAATGAGGAAATCAAAGAAAAACTGGGAATGAACTCTATAGATGTAGCAGTCAGGGCGAACAGGCTTAGATGGTGGGGTCATGTTACATGCATGGGAGAAGCAAGGTTACCCAAGAGACTCATGGGTTCAGCAGTAGAGGGTAGGAGGAGTCGGGGCAGACCAAGGAGAAGGTACCTGGATTCAGTTAAGAATGATTTTGAAGTAATAGGTTTAACATCAGAAGAGGCACCAATGTTAGCACTGAATAGGGGATCATGGAGGAATTTTATAAGGGGGACTATGCTCCAGACTGAACGCTGAAAGGCATAATCAGTCTTAAGAAAACACAGACTGAGTGGGTTTCTGCAGCATCTAAAATGATGCACCATTTTGGACTCAATTCACAAAATTTAGAAAATCCAATTTCAGGCCCATGCTGAAGTCGATATGCTGCAAACATTTCTTTCAGATTATTCAAAAGAAAGTATTTTTGCATCAAAACTTTCTTTCCGTCTATTCTAACTGATACATACTCCTTTTTACCTGGGCAAATTCGGCTAAATTCTTCATTTTGAAAAAAATATTATCAGTCTTTCTTTTACAGCATCTGGAATCTTCTTGCAATATTTGTTCCTTGGCAGAGTTAATACACTATTTTCTGCCTTTAACTTCCTATGTGCTTTTACTATTATTTCTGAAACACTAAATTCTTGTATTGTCTCTTTTATAGTCCAACTTTGATGTACTAATGTCAAAATCTGCAATTTTTCAGGCTGCCTTGACAATTGCAACTATTCTTCCATTTCATTAATGAGCTGTTTATAATCTTCACTATCAGTATGTGCCTTACTCATACTAGATATTTGAAAATCTGTTGGGTTGAAGCCACTTGAGTTTCACTTATTTTCTGTTTTGCACAACTTTTGGCATCTCTTGTTATGCTCCCTGAAATTTTAGAGGGGAGACCCCAAAATCAATTACACATGTATCAAGTGATTCTGTTGGGTATAATCCTTATGACTGAAATTTTTCTGCTTTTGTTGCTGAAATTTTTTTTGTGCGAGTTGGACAGATCTTCTGACCAGGTTTTACATTTCTCTTTGTCACAGCCTTCAATTATTTTGCTGTTACATTAAGTACCCATAAACCCTTTTTTACAGAATGGTTCTTTGCGCCAAACGGCTTACAACAGAACTTCATACTTGTCCGAAAGTATTACTTTGTGATGAAAGCATATTTGTGCACTTTCAGCAAGACAAATATCACTTCTCTGTTTGAGTAATTCTTGTTGTTCTACTGAAAAATTCTTTAATATGTTTAAAGTCTTGTTGATGTGTGTATGTTTTCAGATGACACGCAGAATTATCTGCAAAGGCCAATGCTACATGACACTGAAACATCTTTGATATCCATTAAACAACAATTCAATTTTTACTTCCAATTGCCTTCACTTTCACTATTTGGTAATGTAAAAGTTCTGTATACTTCAACTGGGAAAATTAAACAGTCATAAATAATGAAAACTTTCGTACGGAATTTGGGAATAGAACATAGAAAAATTTTAATGACCAGATACAAATTTCTAAAAAATAAGACACATTGAAATAATTTGTATGTATAGAAAAACGTGATTATGTAGTAACAATAACAGATTTTACATCATTTAAAAAGCACACATTAAATCTGAACTCTTCATTACACAACAGTGTGCTTCAGAATCACTGTTCCAACAAAGTGAGCTCTTCTCAATGGTACCAATAAAAATCTGATTTGAGAGATCCCTTTTGAGATATCATGTCTTGAAAATGAGCCAAAACTGATTGATTAAATTTCTGGGTAGATGTTGAACTTAGACAACTCAGTTCTTATTGACCAGTCTAGGTGCCATTTGTAGAGTTTTTTGGCAAACTGACAGGCTACAGATGAATAAAGAATCTGCTTCAGAAAGTTATTCTTTTAGTAGTTACAAGCTGATAAGGTATTGTCAAAACTTGTAATGACAAGAATTATGAGCCACTCTGATAGCACATTATCATGAACTTACCAAAATTCGATCTTTAGTTCTACTATTGTACCCAAAAAGTTGAACAGAATCACAAAGCTTCAGCATGACAGATCTCTCAGATACCAAGCAATGGTAAAACATAGCTGATGAATTATTCCTTTAAGTCAAAAACCTAGCCTTTACAGAAATGTGGCTAGCGGCCCAACCATACTACTTATGGAGTTGTAATTTGGCAGTGCTTCATGAAAGTTCTACATGTACATCCCGTAAAAATTTCATCAGTATTGGAGAGGGTCCAGTGGGGACCCTCAAGCCACTTGAAATGGAACGACCTGCACATTTTATGAAAAAATTTAAATTCTGTCAGTGGGATGTATGAACCGACATCGCGCGCCAGATCTGGCTCGCAGACCATTGTTTGGCAACCCCTGGTTTAACCAATGGTGTTAATGAACAAATGCATTGTGTATGGTGAATGGCATTTTCCATGCCGCAAATTCAATCTGTACAAACTGTTCTGTATGTTGTTCTGGTATGGAACCAGCCACGAGGACAAGGGATGGCTGTAGACCTCACACAGTCCTCACACCAGATATGGGAGCATGAGTGTACCAATGAGTAATACATAATACTGAAACAAGTGTGCAAAGAATAAGAGTTACTGAAGGCATGGAACACCTTCTGGCTTACTCAGTTCAGTGCAAGCATTAACTTTGTTCATAGGTAAGCAGCTAATCTGCACAGACAGAAGAAGTATATTATCACAATTTGATATCCATGTGTAGATAAATGGAATCTGCTGAGCAATCTTGAAAGCAAGATGTTAGATTAGCTTCAGTATCAGTATGTGGGAAGGAATTACATGTGACAGACTCGCAGAACCATACTCTCTGCTGGACATACACTGAAACGCCACGGAAAATGGTATAGGCATCTGTTTTCAAATAGGCCTACAGAGATATGTAAACAGGCAGAATGCAGCACTGTGGTCGGCAACTTCTATATACGACAACAAGTGTCTGGCACATTCCGAGATCAGTTACTGCTGCTACAATGACAGGTTATCAAGATTTAAGTTAGTTTGAATGTGGTGTTAAAGTCGGCACATGAGTGATGGGACACAGCATGTCTGTGGTTGCAATTAAGCGGGGATTTTCCCATAGGGGCATTTCAAGAGTGTACCGTGAATATCAGGCATCCGGAAAAACATCAAATCTCCGACATCACTGCGGCTGGAAAAAGATCCGGCAAGAACAGGACCAACGACATTCAACATGACAGACATGCAACCCTTAAGCAAATTGCTACAGATTTTAGTGCTGGGCCATCAACCTGCGTCAGCAAGTGAACCACTTGACGAAAAATCATTGATCTGGGCTTTGGGAGCCAAAGGCCCACTCATGTAGGCCTACTCTTGATGACTGCATCACACAAATTTTATGCCTCGCTTGGTCCCATCAACACCGACATAGAACTGTTGAAGACTCGACACACGTTGCCTGGTCGGACACATCTTGTTTCAAATTGTATCAAGTGGATGGACATGTATGGATATGGAGACAACCTCGTGAATCTGTGGACCTTGCATATCAGCAGGGGACTGTTGAAGCTGGGTGAGCCTCTCTAATGGAGTGGGGCATGTGCAGTTTGAGTGATATGGAACCCCTGATACATGTAGAAATAACTCTGACGTAAGTAAGTAAGCATCGTGTCTGATCAACTGTATCCATTCATGTCCTTTGTGCATTCCGACAGACTTGGGCAATTCCAACAGGACATTGCGACACCCACACATCCAGAATTGCTACACAGTGGGTCCAGGAACACTCTTAGGGGTTTAGACATTTTCGCTGGCCACCAAACTCCTCAGACATGAACATTATTGAGCATATCTGGGGTGCCCTGCAATGTGCTGTTCTCCTCCACCTCATACTCTCATGGGTTTATGGATAGCCCTGCAGAATTCATGGTGTCAGTTCCCTCCAGCACTACTTCAGACATTAGTTGAGTCCATGCCACGTGATGTTGCACACTTCTGTGTGCTTGCAGTGGCTCTACATGATACTAGGCAGGTGTACTAGTTTTTCTGGCTCTTCAGTGTATAATTACCAATTTCTGGTTGAAAAATTACAAACGCTATTGGACAACGTTACCCTTCCTAACAGACAATGGATGTCATTTTTGCACAATGGGGATCAACTGAAGTGTCCAATATCACTTCACAAACTCACAAGCACACTGTCACCTTCCAGCATAATGCTGCACTACAGATCCGTATGTCACACCACTAACATTTCATATTCACATTTGATTGACTATGCTACAGACGAATCTGTCAGGGACAAGGTACATTCCAAAATGTAATATATATGCAAAAGAAATATTGTCAGTATTCCTCTCTCTCTCTCTCTCTGCCTAGACGCATATGACACCACATGCCACATCGTCATTACAGTTTGGAATGAAGCCAACATCTGATTTCAGTCTGTTCTGTCGACACCATAATGGGGTAGTACTACAATATCTACATCTTATAGAACAGACTCTAATATGAATGTTTAATGAGCAACTGATTGGTCACTTAAGTCCAGAGGCACTGCCTCGGCATTCAACTGACGTTAATCTCTTCCGCTTCTAACTATGGACACATTTAAAAGCATTTGTGTATTTCATGTGAACTTTACGTGTGTGTGTGTGTGTGTGTGTGTGTGTGTGTGTGTGTCCCAAGTGTGTGATCACACCTAAGGGAAGCCATTTGTGTCTGCAAGAGTTTCTCTAAGAGGGAGAGCAGAAGAATAAGAACGAGTGGCAAAGGACACACACTGTCAACAAATAGGTCATTGTGGCAGTATTTGTTTCCAGAAGTACCGGTATGTTTATAGGACTTTTTCCCTAGTTATAACCACTACTTTTATCCTGTGAAAACATGGGACACTTAAGAAAAAGTATACATCAGTTCTAGTAAATTGTAACATACACCCGTATTCACATCTCATTTAATTTTCTTCCAAGATTAATTGCTAATACACTCAACAAGCACATGCAAATTCTATTATGTATTTCAGTTTTTACTCTTCCACTTCCCCATTGAAGATGAGTACAAGCGCTACAAATCATAGTTGAGAAAAATACTAAATAATAATCTTTTCAAATAACCTTATAAGTTATAATTAGCAATAGATATTTTACCTTCTTCAGGGCTTTCGCTCTTGCAATGCCAGGCAAACCTCTATCAGTTTTCGATGACCGGCCGATGACATTACTCTTCTGTCTATTAACATGTACCTCAAATGGATTTAACACTTTCTTTTTCACTGTATCTTTCCTAGTTGTTTCAGAAAGTCCTTTCTTTTTGGCAGTCTTCTTATTCTTTGCCATCTTATACAACACACAGCAATTGCATGAGGGCACTTAATCTGGATTGCACTTGCTTTGCCGTCACAACACTGTACACATAAAAACCATCGTAAGTTCCGTCTGTCACAATAACCCACAGAGCTATAATCAGCCAACAACCAACAGACGCTTGCCGTTGTTTACAAAAACACACACACGTGCAGCTTTCCTTAACAACATCAAATACTATCTCTGCAAAGTGTAAACAATTGACTACTGTAATTTCAGTCCTGCCAACATGTTAGAATCCCCCCAAAATATACAAAAGGATCTGAAGAGAATTGCATTCTACGAAGGAAAATTGAGATCGAGAAGTTCAATAATGTAACTACATCAACATCCATACCTACCAAAAGTGCATGGCAGACAGTAGTTTCCATGTACTACGTATATTTCTTCCGCTTACAGAACGAGGAAAGTAGACAGCTTAAATTCTTCTGTACGTGTTTCAATTAACTTTTTTCTTCGTAGTCTCCGTGAGAGAGATTTTCTTCATAGCATTTCTTTATTGACCCCGTAAATCATGATTTGGTACATAGTTCTCACGTACGATACGGATCAAGATAATAAATACAAAACATAACATGACTTTGCAATAATAATTTAATACACTTTGTATCTAGGAAACAAATAACGTGTTTTAAGACAATAAGTATCGTTAAGAATGTTTGATCGAGTATTCTATTTTTTTCATATTGCTCCAAGAAAATCAGAAACACATTGAAGCTGTGGTCAAGCCTTAGGCATACTATTTCAGTTTTACTTTCAACGTATATAAATGATATCATATGCTGGCACAACACAATGCCTGTACAATGAACTCCTATTTTACAAATATTGATAAATATTTGTTGGTATTTAGGGTAGGTGGGGATTAAAGTACACATTTTTTGATTTACTAAAAATCTGGAAAAAACTTGCAGCAATATCATATCAATTACACGTGCAACCCATGGACTTTTACAACTGCGAATTCTCCTGTCCTTATAAGAGAACTATCTTCTAAATCAGCTTCATGCACCGAAAAATTCATGTCCAGGTCACAGCTACTGTAATGCAGAGACATCTTTGTTTTCAGTTCCGACGAAGACGACGTCGTTTTAACAGTAGAAAATTTCAACTTACACTGATTAGCCCAAACATTATGAGCACTGCCCACCGCAACGTTGGGGGCCGCGTGGTGGCGTAGCGGACATGTGAGGCGGTAACAAAAGTATGTAAGCAGACTAGGCACGTACAGAGGATCACCCTAGCGAAGATATGGGCTGCAAATGGGGAAGTCCATTACGTAGAGTCTTTGAAGGAGTATCTTGAAAACGGTGAAGCTGGTCGAATATTCACGTGCTACTATCATGAGCTTCTATGGAAAGAGGGAGAACAGTGAAACTGCCATTTGGCGCTAAATTGTTGGACGTGTACGACTCTTCACAGAACGTGGGGTCAAGAGGCTTGTTTGCTCTGTAAAGTGGGATAGATGGTGACCTGTAGCATCTCTACCGAAAGAGCACAATGCGGGTACATGCACAAGTCTTTCAGACCACACCATTTATCGTTCATTGTTGAACATGGAGCTCCACAGCACAACACCCCTTTGTATTCACGTGTTTACCTAACGACAACCGAGCGAGGTGGCGCAGTGGTTAGCACACTGGACTCGCATTCGGGAGGACGACGGTTCAATCCCGCGTCCGGACAACCCGGTTTAGGTTTTCCGTGATTTCCCTAAATCGCTCCAGGCAAATGCCGGGATGGTTCCTTTGAAAGGGCACGGCTGACTTCCTTCCCTGTCTTTCCCTAACCCCATGAGACCGATGACCTCGCAGTTTGGTCCTTTCCCCCAAAAAGCCCAACCCCCAACCTAATGACATCGTCAATCACGACTGCAATGGGCACGAGACCATCGTTAGTCGAGTGTTGATCAATGGAAAAGGGTCGGCTCTTTATGTAATTCACATTTTTGCTACACTAAGTTGGTGGTCGTCTCTACAAACGCCATCTTCGTGATAAACGACGGCTCGAAACGTGCAGCGCGCCATGGACGCAGCCTGGCGGGAATAGTATTATGCTATGGGAGACTTTTCTCCTGCACTTGAGTGGTACCTGTGGATACACCGACAGCTGCGAACCACCTGCATCCCTCCGTGCTTGATGTCTTCCCCGACAGAGATGTCATCTTTCAGCAGTATAATTGTCCATGTCTCGGAACCAGAATGGTGCTACACTGGTTTGAGAAGCACTATGGTGAACTCACGTTGATGTCTCAGCAGCCAAATTCACCTTATGTGTCGCTATCGGACACCATCACAGCGTACACAATTCAGCGGTCCTTTATTTACGGGAATTACGTGAGCTGTGCGTCGACATCTAATGCCACATTCCTTCCCAAACCAACCAACAAATTGTCAAATTCCTGATATGCAGAATCAGTGATATATTTCGTTCCAAAGACGGACAAACACGCCATTAAGCAGGTGGTCATAATGTTTTGGCTTATAAGTGTTCTTTTACTCGATCTATGAAGGGCTTTCTTTTTCTTCTCCTCATCTAACGTCTTCTTTTCATCAGATTCCTCCTCCTAGATTGCCTTACAAGGGGTGGAAGTTAACAACTATGATGAATGCCCTTTCAAACTCTTCCATTTTATTTGAACTTTTGGAAGTGAAATTATTTTCTCCGGTGGTAGCAAGAACGCAAGCGATGTAAGATTGGCAGAAAAAGAGGATGTACTGGGAGAGGAGTTAGCATGGCAAGTAGCAGATTATGAGTTTGAAGAAGTTAGATGAGCAGATTTCACTTACAATGGGAGATGTTGTAAACTGCCTTAAAAAGCCTGAAAAAATTACAGTCAAGTGGCTGTGTCTTATTCTTGCTATGGGATGGCAAATGTAGCATGTGTATGCAGATATCTTTGGCATACAAAATAGCCTCCAGCCTTGTAGAGGAGACTGATTATCCAAGATTAATAAAACCGGTTTTTTGACTGCGAGATTTGTAAATTTTTGGTAATGAGGAAGCCATATAATAAATGTTATTGTAGCCATGTGACCTTTGTCAGATATAGCCATATCACATCCTGTTGGAGCTACCGTTTGAGTAATGGATTAAGTCACTTCCATACAAAAATGAAGAAGGTTGGAATATGGTGGTCTGTAGCACTCATGGAGCAGGCAACAGTGAATATTTGTCCTTTCGTGCAGCCACTGATTTCCGGACATATCTCTTCCCTATTGGAGCAACACGTTTAGAAAGCTTATTAGGGACATTTTGAATGCTCGTCTCATTCATATTGTAAACACAATCGCGAAGAAAACCATACTTTGCGAAGACTGCTTCCAGGTTGTCAAAATATTTGTTTAATTGTGTCTTTTTAAACCCCACCACGTGTGCTTCAGTGGTTTTCCGGCCCATTCTAAAGGACAATTTATTTCTTTTCATAAAATCACGACTGAGGTCTCTACCAATGAATCTTTTTCAGCTGGAGACCTATGATGTATACTTTTTTTTCGCCGAATTCAAAAAATTAAAGTAATGTTCTGAAAGTGAGTGTACAAATACTTTTATCCTGATGATGATGACGTTTGGTTTTGGAGCGCTCAACTGCACAGTCATTAGCGCCCATACAAAGTCCCAATTTTTACATAGTCCAATTTTTTTGCACAGTCCAATGTAGCCACTGTTGCAAATAATGATGAGGGTGATGACGAAATGATGAGGACACCACAACACCCGGTTCCTGGGCAAAGAAAATCCCCAACCCAGCTGGGAATCGAACCCCAGAACCTGTGATCCTTTATCCCGAGAAATCTAGTGTTGAACAATTGTTTGTTCTTCTTCACTCCTTTTGCCGGTTTTAAAACCTTTCTTAAGGCAGCCTCTTAAAAACGATAATTTTGGATGCTTGCCACACTGAGCTCCTATTTGCAGTAATGGCCCAGAGCATGATGGTAGAGTGGCTTTGTTAATGGGTGTTGAGATTATGTTCTGGTCCGTTTTTGGGAAAAAAATGCTGCTATGGAAGAGGTGATTATATTCGAAATGTGTAAAGAAACATAGGTTTGTCTGAGAAACCCTCTACCCACTGAAAAAAACTTCTTGTTTAAGGTGCTTCATTTTGAGAAGATTTGTGTTTTGTAGATACGTAGGACTACAGAAAGTAAGTTTATATGTTGTCGCATGTGAAGACCATTGCGCAAGAAGTTTAGCACACCCATGCGGAGTGGCAGTGCGGTCTGCGGCGTCATGTCTTGGACTGCAAGGCCCTTCCCGCTGGAGTTTCGAGTCCTCCCTCGGGCATGGGTGTGGTGTGTGTGTGTGTGTGAGAGAGAGAGAGAGAGAGAGAGAGAGAGAGAGAGAGAGAGAGATAGTTGTTCCTAGCCTATGTTAGTTTAAGTAGTGTGTAAGTCAAGGAACCGATGATGTCAGCATTTGGTCGATTAGGAATTCACACACATTTGAACATTTTGAAGTGTAGCACATTGCCACAAGGGAATATATGTTCCATGTTATTTGCAGACACTGTTCTAATGCGGTATGGAGAACAGGTGCATCACAGTGTAGGACTGAAATGCATGAAAACTGAAATGTGCTCCAAAACTGAAGTACGCAGGACAGTATAATTCTTATAGGCAGAAGCCTAAATTGCTCAGAGTTTCACTGTGAAATTCTGGCGGTATACAGACCAAGTACAATGTTGTGTCCGGCCAAAATGAAATGGTGGCGACAGTTTGACCAAGGCTGCACATATAGGGGTGCTGCTGATCAGGAAGGAAGGCAGTCGACTTTGACCACAGAGAACAATGTCCTAGCAATTGAGGCAGAATATCTAGGTGGTGTGGGGGGGGATGGGGAGGGGAGGTTTTAAATTATTATGATGTTCACTCAGCACTTCTCGAATGGCATCATGACCTACAAGTTGATCTGTATCGTTAAGGAACTGGCAGTCTGGTAGAATGTTCCAACCATTGTTTACAGGGGCTTGGTTACCAACCTGATAAATAGTGTTATGTATCAGTGTCACCTTGAAGTGTCGTATAGCATTCAGTAAAAGTTACATGGTCTGCCATAATATTGTGTAACTTACTTTTTGAAGTCCCCTCTTGTATAAATAAGATGGGGCAATATATTGAGATTTTTCAATACAGGGAGTGTCAAAAAGATCTGATGATTTTAAAGTACAAATAACACATATATTAAGAGTGATAAAAAGTGTTTTATTGGTTATTACAGAACGGTGCTAATGGAAATTAAAGAAAATAACATTGGAACAACCGATTTCATCAGTTTAAGATTTGATGATGACATCCTTCAAATGGTGCGCTTCTATGATGAAGCACTCTTCCAGTCTCACACCAAAATTGTCAAACAGCTTTCCTAACACTGCAGGAGACAGGTTGGCGATTTCTTGAGTTGTGGCCACCTTAAGTTCATCCAATGTGTGGGGCTTGATTATGTAGACTCTTGATTTCAAGAAACCGCACACGAAAAAATCACAAACACTCAGATCAGGGGAGAGTGCTGGCCATGCAATATACCCAAAACGCGAGATTACTTTGCCACGAAACTTACTTTTCAAAAGTCCATCACCTCATTGGCTGTATGGGCAGTTGCCCCATCCTGCTGGAACAGCATTCTACTGCACACTAAGCGTTTTCTCCAAAGTTTGGGGATCAGGAAGTTTTGTACCATCAACATATAACGTTGCAAATTGACTGTAACAGATTGACCACCCTCTTCAAAGAAGTATGGCCCAATGACACAAGTTTTTGTTACACCAAACCACACAGTGACCGTAGGACTATGCAGACGACATTCAAGCAGTTCTTCAGAATTTGTAGCTGACCAATAACGAAAGTTCTGTTTGTTTACATAACTGTCCAGATGAAAATGCGCCTCGTCGCTAATCATGAAAATATTTTCATCTGTCAGCAAATCAATCATTTGCTCTAATAGTGCTTTTTGCTTTGCATTGTCATTGGGCATTAACTGTCGAACAATAGCCCTTTTGTGTGGATGGAAGTGCAGAACGAACGCAAAATTCGTCTTACCGAGCGCTCAGATACATGCAAAGCAGCAGCTTGTTTATGGGTCGGCTGGTGAGGACTGGCTTCCACAGTTCTCTTAGTCTATCGATATTCTCTGGCGTCCAGGCTGACCTTGGACAGCCTGTCGACTTCCGTTTCAACGCTAAACCGGTACCTCTGAAGTTACTCACCCACAGCATGATTGTGTTGTGTGTCGTGGACCTAAATTGAAACTCTTACGGAACTGCTACTGCACAGCAACATAGGAATCGCCATTTTTTACGCCTCGACAACAGACACGCGATGCTCAACGGACCACTGCTAAATGGCTACTAAACTGTTCACATGTAGGCTCTAAAACGCACCTATCCCCCCCACCTCACACCACCTACTCGCTCAAACGAGCGGTGGCGAAAACCGTCCGATCATATTACCACTCCTTGTATTAGTCTAAAGAAGTCTTCATATTTAGCTTGTTTTATTAATCTGACACTATTTTCTGCTAGCTAAAGAGATGCTCCAAAAGATTATTATCAGTTGGGACTGGATATTTCCATGGTACATTGTTTCCACTGATACACATTTCGTATTTTACCTTGAGATTCTTACAGCATATATGAGTAAATTTATCTTTCTATTTAAATTATTCAGATACAGATCCAATTTGTAAGTAGGCTGTTTAGGTTTTTTTATTGGTAACGCCACCTCTGTATGAAAATCACTGGCTGTGCTGTGTGCAGGCTGTGGCTGCTTTGCATTGTTGTAATACTCGCCATTGTAGTGTTAGGCAGCTGGCTGTGAACAGCGCGTAGCTTTGCGCAGTTGGAGGTGAGCCGCCAGCAGTGGTGGATGTGGGGAGAGAGATGGCGGAGTTTTGTAATTTGTCATGAACTGCTATATATATTATGACTATTAAGGTAAATACATTGTTTGTTCTCTATTAAAATCTTTCATTTGCTAACTATGCCTATCAGTAGATAGTGCCTTCAGTAGTTTGAATCTTTTTATGCGTTGTTCACAGCCAGCTGCCTAACACTACAATGGCGAGTATTACAACAATGCAAAGCAGCCACAGCCTGCACACAGCACAGCCAGTGATTTTCATACAGAGGTGGCGTTACCAATAAAAAAACCTAAACAGCCTACTTACAAATTTTATTTTTCCTAAAAAAAATTTTCTTACTCACCCATGAGACACATTTTACATAGATGTTGAAAACTGGTGTCATATGGTGGATTTTCTGTGCAGAGTGAAATTTGTTTTCTTTACAGAATTTATTATAAGCCTGTTTTGAACCACTGTGTGGAATCATCTTTTACAACTCCTTCTATTTCCTGCATTCTGTCTTCATCATCAAGTCTCTAACCAGGAACCAAGTGAGGTATCGTAGTGGCTAGCACACTGGACTCTCATTCGCGAGGACGATGGTTCAATCCCATATCCAACCATTCTGATTTAGGTTTTCCGTGATTTCCCTAAATTGTTCCAAGCAAATGCTGGGATGGTTTCTTTGAAAGGACACGGCCAACTTCCTTCCCCATCCTTCAATACTCTGATAAGACTGATGACCTCGCTGTCTGTTCTCCTCCCCCAAACAACCCAACCCCAACTCTTTAACCAGAATATATGTGCTGTCTGTGAAAACTACTGTGGGTGTGTGTGTTTTTTTCTGTGAGGTTATTAAAACTACTTTAATATAGTAGTATGACATGCATCAGAATTTAGCACATGACATAAGGCTAAAGAAAGTACCTTTCTAGAATTACAAAAGAGTCAAATTTATAATATAACTCAGCTGAAATCAATCAGAGAAGAAATGCATAAGCAGACATTTTACAAAGAAAGGATGGAAGCAAGATCAGGTTTGAAGAACTGACTGTTGTGGTACTCTGTATCTGATTTATTTGCACAGTGCTGTGAAAATTAGAAATTTTGTGTGTTTCTATGACATTGTACCTCATATGAGTGATACGTTGTTGATTCCTGTTTCATAGGCTTCTACAACAGACTATCACCATCCGTACATAAAAAGCTTTGTTAAGATTAAGGGATACAGTAGAAACGTATTGTTTACTATTTCAGTTAGAAAGACAAAAACAGCCCATTGGGTTGGGAATGTCAGAAATCATTAATTATGGCAACAGACCCCAAGTCTGTATGCAATATAGTGAAATGAGAGACAGGACAACAGACCACAGAGCAGGAGGACATCAGTATTGATTAAAATGGAAATGCCAAAAATGATCAGCCACATGTAGAAGGTACATTAATTATCATTTCTGAAATGTTGAAGAAAGTATAGGAAGAAGCAACTCTAGGAAAAAATCAAAGGAGTATGTTGAAAAAGTAACTCACCCAGTTCTTCTAAAATAAGAAAATTATATATTCCCCCAAAAATAAAAGCTTATCTGGGTCTGATGGTGTTTCCAACAGAGTGTTAAAGACTTGTTCTCATTAGTGAGTGCTGTCTTTCCTGAAATACGTAATGCATCACAAAGTCAGAGAATTTTTCAGAGAGTTTTGAATATGTAATTGTTAAACCCCTCTATAAGAAAGTTGGCTGGAGAGATGTCAATGCCTGTTGACTCATTTCACTATTGACATCATTTTCCAAAATTTTTGAGAGGGTGATGTACTGTGGAATAGTAGCCCATACGAACAACAACAATATCTTCAGTAAATCACAGCTGCATTTTAGAAGAGTTGCTCAGCTGAGAATGCCATTTACACTATCACTCACCAAATTTTACAGGCAGTAAATAGCAAAACAGCATCTGCCTGTATTTTCTGTGACCTGTCTAAGGTATTTGACTGTGTGATGCACAATATTCTCCTTGATAAATTGAGATTTTATGGAACTGATGGCAGTCAACCAATGCAGCAAAATATACTTAATAATTCAACCAATGTTAGCTGTTGAGGTTCTTCCAGCTAAGGAGAAATCACATGTGGAGTCCCAATGACTCAATTTAGGTCCACTATTATTTCTTATATATCTAAAAGACTTTCTGTCTAATATACAACAAGCAGGATTAGTTCTCTTTGGAGGTGAAACAAGTATTGTAATGAATCCAAACATTCAAACAGCGACAGAAGAAATTGTAAATAATATTCTTATAAGTATTATGAGTAGTTTCCTGTGAAAAGTCTCAGACACTATTTTAAAAAGACACAGCACATTCAGTTCTGCACATTTAGAGGTAATACACTAACGATAAGTATCACACATTGCAAGGAAACAACGACCAGGATGGAAACTTCAAAATTTTTAGGTGTCCATATTAATGAGGGTTTAAAATGGAAAAAGCACATTTTTGAACTCATAAAAGAATATAGTTCAACTGCATTCGCACTTTGAATCATTGTAAATGTAGGAGAGAAATAAATCAGTTGGTAAGCTGAAATATTTTTCGTATTTTCGTTTAATAATGTCATATAGAATAATGTTCTGGGATAACTCATCTCTATGAAAGAGTGTCTTCATTGCTCAAAAATGTACTGTAAGAATGATATGTGGTGTTCATCTATGATCTTCTGGCAGACATCTGCTTAAGGAGTTAGGCTGGGTTTACACATGCAATGAACTTGTCACCACAGCTAGTGGCATAGCACAGTTGCAATACCGTTTCATGTGTGGTACTCCCTGTTTTCAGTGAAACAGCTTAAGAGATTCAACTTATAAATAAACTTAAAATGTTAACAAAAAAACGAATCATGTAAATTTTGTGATTCGTGAGACTAGGCACTCTATAAATTGTAGGCTATTTGTGGGGAATAGCCCAGGAGTGTGATGCGGCAGCTGTTAAACTAAAAATTAGTCATTAGAAATACCTACATACGTTCTTGGAAGAGTGGAGTATCTGCAGATGATACTTACAAGCCAGCTGTTGGTTGGTTTACCACAGGAGACAGCCTTTTCGTCTTTGAATGTTATTTATATCATAAATGTGTTAGTGGGCCCTGATTTATCCCTGCACGAAATATATTTTCGGGTAAAACCGCTGTACCTCGTCTTCCCTGTAGCTTATTTAACTCTTGTTACAGCTTTAACGCTACAACCTGCACTGCAACTTTTATGACGCCTGTATACAGGGTGACAATTATTGAACTACATGCAATAAAATCGTCATAACTTCTGAATGGTTTGTGTTAGGACGTTCAAACTGCGCAGTTGGCTGAGGGGCATGATGGGAATTAGTATGGTTTGGTTTAGCGATGAAGCCCACTTTCATTTGAATGGGTTCACCAATGGGAAAAATTGGGGCATTTGGAGGATTGAGGATCCGCATTTCACGATCGAGAAGTCCCTTCATCCTCAACAGATGACAGTGTGGTGTGCAGTGTCCAGTCACGGAATAATCGGTGCAATACTCCGTGACTGCCAGTGACTACTAAACAGAATGTGAAGCTTTTGAAGGATGATTTCATCCCCATTATCCAAAGTGATCCTGATTTCGACAAAATGTGGTCCATGCAAGACGGAGCTCGACCCCATCGAAGCGGGAGAGTGTTTGATGTCCTGGAGGAGCACTTTCGGGACCGCATTCTGGCTCTGGGGTACCCGGAAGCCACTGGCATGGCCCTCGATTGACCGCCATATTCTCCGGATCTGAACACACGTGATAGATTTTTGAGGGGCTAAATTAAAGACAAGATGTACAGCAATAACCTCAAAAACATTACTGAGCTAAAAACAGCTATTCAGGAGGTCATCGACAGCATCGACGTTCCGACACTTCAGTGGGCCATGCAGAATACCTCTGTCCATCTGCGCCACATCATCGGTCATAATGGCAGGCATATCGAACATGTCGTAAACTAAATCCGAGCATCTGCAGCGACATTTACATATTGAATAAATTGTGTCCACGCCTTAGTTTGTAACTACTTTACGTTTTTTTCAAATAGTTCAGTAATGGTGACCCTGTATTTTCAGTTGATACCATGTTGAAAGCTGTGCAACAACATGGAATTTGTGGCGTCCTGTGTGAATGGTAGCTCACGGAGCCACACCAGGAAGTTACAAGATGTGTCTTCATTTAGATGCATGTGTGAATCCGGCTTTATGCAAGGTACATAATCCACAATTGTAGTCTATTCTCGAAAGTATGTTCTCATTGGCCAGCAGTGTGTCATGCCACTTGGCAGTCAGTGTGAGCAGGATCGTGCATTTGCTAACGGGAATCACACACGTAAAACAGTTTTTCATGTCTCTTTTCATTCAATTTTGACCGTCTCAGTTATGGGGCTCAAGATGCTCCGAAAGAAAAAGCATTTGAAGTATTCGAAAGGAAATGTTTGGTGGTAAAACAACTGATGACAACGCTTGGAAATAGATGATCGTCACTCGTGTTTGATGTTGAAGCAAATGATTATGGTGAAATTTTTACAATTTTGTGCGGTTTATTTCTGACATATGGCATTTAGAGAGTATGTCAAGTATTTTATTCACTGGAGCTCGGTGAATCACAACGATTACTGTCTTGAAGCAAGTCTTTCTCGTCTGAAGTATTGTGACACGACATGTCAGATACTTTGTTGCATACCACACTAGAAATAAAATTCTCTAATTCACCCACAGCTTCTTCTGCAGAATTTTAATCTCTGTCCTTTACAACAGAAGTACCACGTGACAATGGTGCATTTGTCACACTGCCAGTCAGTATTAGTAGACGAATTTTATTTTTTACCTAGAAGGGTGTAGGATTATTACAAAAGACACCATGACCACGAATTTTAGAAAAGAAACTTTCAAGACAACCTTGTTTCAATCCGACAGTCATGATGTGTTGCCCCAACCTTTTTCACATATGTGAAAAGTCCAAGAAGTTAATTTATGGATCTAACAAATCCTTCTTGCAATATTTGGGCGTATTTCCAAAAGCTTCTTCAGGATATTTTCTTGATATCTGAGGTTTAAAACATAACCACTTACTAGGGGCGCTTCTGATCTTGGGTGTACATCGAGTTCAACACATGGAAACCGTTAATCAGTTCGATGGCGTTTCCTTCGTGATCTTTATGGAGGACTTGCATCACAGTTCGGGCAAAGTGACGCGAAAATAGCTGTGCAACCATTCTTATGTATGTCCCATACATCCGCTCACATATATGTGAGCAACATATGAGTTGCCGATGTGTGATACGTGAGGTGTTCCTAGACTGTCTATAATATTGCACAATGATATTGTGCAAAAATTGACGGATTGCCTTACACAGTGAATCGACACTGCACAAACTTAGTGTCAAGTTTCGGAAATGCAAACATGACCGATAGGGACGCCAGTTGTTATTTGGCTCTTGGCCTGGCTTTGCGCTGCATATGGAAAAGAAAAAGCGGTATATGGATGAAGGAGTGGTATAAAAAGAGAGGAAGTCTGACGGGAAAATTTACTAAGAGAGCTGAGGTAAGCGAGCCAAATGATTATCGAAATTCTGGTTGGAGATGGACTGTCGCTTATTTGATGTACTTTTGCTCTTTTACATTTTAAATTAAAAATAAGGACTATTCCTGCAAGTCACCCTGTGTCAGTTATATTACATTACGTGGCTACAGGAGATTCATTTGCTGACTGAAATTCATTAGTGCAATATCACCACAGTCAATAAGTCTGAACATCATGGAAATGTGCATAGCTATTACAGAATGCCTGAAACATTACGTAATGATAAGGAAAGATTAAATTGTTGGAATTGCGTTTGTTTTTGTGTAATATTTATTTATCAAAAAATGTTTAAAAATACATTCAGTAAACCATTTTCATATACATTGTGAAGAAAACACACTTTTATTTGTACTTGTTTCTGCTATGTCCTCTTGATCATACTCGTAAATCACTGGATTGTCAATTGATGTATTTTGTTTTGCAGTTGTAGGTGCAGCACATTGATTTATTTGGATTGAATCTCTATCCAAAGTGCCTATTTGCCCTTCATAAATGATATCATTTATTGCTTTAATAGCAAATAGCTGCTAATGTGGTCTCGTTTTTTTATAAGTCAAATATCCATGTAGCAGTACCTTCCCTGAAACATTTTGTTGTGGCTGTGGTTTCAGTAGGAGCTTACATTAACTGCTTTTTCTTTATGCACCAATACACTGTGAATAAGTAATTTATAAGCATTATAGTAATAGTCACAATTGCTCTATTGGCTACTAATGGAATTTTCTATCACTCTGTAGTGTAGATTACAGAAACAGAAGCAGATTGGGAAGCTGTTGCTCAAGGCTTTCATGATCAACGAAATTTTCCACATTTTTTGGGAGCAGCAGATGGGAAGAATCTTTTTTTAAAAAAAAAAAAACTATTCATGGTGGTTCCTAATGTTACAATTATGATCTTTTCAGCATTGTGTTACTGGCTGTTGTGGATCATAGCTCTGAATTTATAATTGTTGATGTCAGCATTAATGACAGAATTTCGGGCAAAAGTGTTTTGGGCTCTGCTAATTTGAGAAAAGCTTTAACTGATAATTCACTAGAAATCTCTGCACTATATGTACTGCTAAACAGTGAAAAAAATTCAGTTCACTTATGTGGGGGTTAATGATATCTCCATTGTCAGAAAAATTGCTGAAGTCTTTCAGCCACACTGGATTACAAAGAGAACTGCGAATTTTAAATTATTAACTGAGTTGAGCATGTCGTGTTGTGGAGAATGCATTCGACATATTTTCAAGATTTGGTTTATTTCAAAGGCTGTGAAACTGTCTGCCAACAAAGTAAAAATTATTGTATTAGCATGTTACTATCTGTGCAACTTCCTAAGAAAAATTCAAGGAAATACGCACATGGCTAATGACTGTATTGATATAGAAGATGTGAAGCCTGTAAATGTAATTCAAAGACTTGGAGGCAGTACCAGGAAGGTGGAGGACTGCAATTTATTGCAGATATGCACCACAGAGTGCAAGATCAGTGAGAGACAGTCACTGTTCTTACTTTAATAGTGAAGGTTGGGTTCCATGGCAAATTAAATTCATGCAACATAAACAAGGGCACTGTAATACACACTACCGTTTTGATGACATGTGCGAGTACAAATGTATAATAAGAAATAAAATTAATACAAAATTACACACAATGCTTTGCTCACGGCGCAATAATACCACTTCCCTCTTCATCCTCTGCTCCTCATAATCCAAGTGGCTTATTTTCGTAGAACTAAATGAGAAGCGTTTTCTTCCTCTGCCTTGAAATACCCTAGTGTTGGTTCCTGTAATTTGTCAGCACGAGCTCTGTTTTTTGACACATTCGTTATCATTTTCCATTCCATTTTCTGCCGCTGGGTATATTTCTTTGTATTTGGCCCATAACGGTCTGTACTGTTCATTTTTCTTTCGGCTGTTACTGTAATCAGCTGATTTAAAGCAACATAGAGCTGGCAAAACCCATGTTTTCCTTCAATAGCTCTAAAATGAAAGTCTGTTCTGCTAATTTAGATGCATATTTCGCCACAGAACAACAGATTTTTACAAGGCAACATAACGAATCGAACGGAAACAGACAGTTTAGCGGATGAGTGAGCTGACGAAGATGTACAACAAAAACTTATGGCATAGCACCTCCTTTTACATGGTTGACACTTAAACAGCTTTGTCTATTTTTGAAGTATTGATTGACAAGGCACAGGATAGTTCCTTCCCTTTAAGTAAGCATACGCTTTCAGAGAAAGTTCTTAAAATAAGGGCGTCTGCAACGACCTCTGAACACCACTTAGCACGGTTTTATTTTCTCTTCACAGGCACCCAATTAGTTCTTGGTAAAACATTGAGGAAATATGGTATTAACCTCCTTACTTATTCTTTCTACCGAGAACAAATGTTTTGGAAGCCACCTCATGTTTCCTAGGTTTCTTCATAGCTACAGTTTTTTGCTCCAGTAAAGTCGCCAATTCTTTCTTCAAGTTGGTAATTTCGTTCTCTTTGCTTATAACCATCGGACCAGCAGGAATTTCTATGTTTACTGATTTGTCTAGTTTTGATTTCTTGGGAAACAAAACCTCCAATCTTTGAAAGCCCTTTGCCAAACTGCCCTTATGTTAATTCAACGTTCTTTTTACGTTGCATCATCTTCCATGTGGGCAGAACCTGCAGCACCAGGTTGATTTCCATATCAGTTAAGTATTTTCTGTGGTGTAATTGCATCTGTCTTCAGCAATTTTCTTGTAGGTAAATCCAACAACCCATTTCGCATATGTTCGTTTATTAGTCGTTCAGCATGTTTACGATGCAATTGGCTTCATCAAAATATATTTTACATATTCATAAAAGTATAGTTATTACTAATTTTTACTTTATACATTATATATATATATATATATATATATATATATATATATATATATATACATGCATCATTTTAGGAGTTAATAATTTTTACATTTGACTTACATCATCATTTTACATATACATAAATACATATAAATATATAAACTTCTTACTATCAGAATATTTCAGTAATAATCATTATAGCGTTTACATTCAAAAAGTAATTATACAGCTTTACACATTTAGTTAATGATAGTTATATTATTTCATTGTTTATCCATTCCTTCCATATTACTTCCAAGATATTCTTCATTTGAGTAGTTGATTTATTTTTAAACCACATGTGTAATACCTCCTTAAATTTAAAGAGAATGAGGGTTTTGACTAATTGTGGTAGTTTGTTAAATAACTTTAGACTTAGGCGTTTGTGACTGTTGTGTGTCAGTGACCGCCTAGAATACGATACATCAAGCATGTAGTTGTTTCCAGTGCTGTGCAAATGTAAATTCATTCTCTGTAGTATATTTTCTTTTACATATATTAAGCAGTTATACATATGGAGAGTTGGGAGGGTCATTACGTTTAATAGGCTGAAGTGCTCCTTACAGGTTTCTCTTGGACCTCATCCTTGTATACATCTCATTGCTTTTTTCCGTTTGAATACACAGTTTGTGCCTGTTGAATTACCCCATAACAGAATCCCATATTCTAGCTGTGACTGAAAGAATGCATAGTAGCAAAACATCAATAAAGTTTTACTGGGAGAATATTTTAGTTTATACAGCAGGAATATCACATGTGCAAATTTGTCTGTCAAATAGCTGGTATGGTCATCCCATGACAGCCTTTGGTCTATTTTAAGCCCCAGTAGTTTGATACTGTGATTCACTTCTTTCTGTACCTTCAGATTAAAATAAATTTCCTTTGTTTCTGTGTTGTTTATACATAACTGGTTAGCAATACACCATACCCTTCATTTTTCAAAAAGTTCATTATTTTTGACTACCATGTCTTGCATACTCTAACCTGGGGGGGACCATAGTCATATCATCAGCATATAAAACATTTTTGCAGGCTATATAGTTTGATAAGTCATTAATATAGATAATAAAGAGGAATGGTCCAAGAGCGGAGCCCTGTGTAATTCCTCTCTTAATTTTCGTTAGTTGTGATCTTTCATTGTTCACATACACTAACCATTGCCTGTTATTTAGGTATGATTTAATCAAATTAAGTGGTTTGTCTGCAATACGATTATATTCTAATTTTTTAACAATTATCTAATATGATACTGAATCAAATGCTTTGCTTAAGCCTATGAGTGGTCAGTTTCCTTTCAAAAGCACTGTGGATTTCAGTTATCAGACTTTCAATAGCTTTTATGGTTGACTGATTAGTTCTAAATCCAAACTGGCTGTCATTAAGTAATTTATTGCTCTCAAAATACATGTAAATCTGTGTGTGTGAGCAGCTCTCTACGATTTTGGCCAGTATAGGGACAATTGATATTGGTCTATAGTTATCTGGTATTTCTCTGTCATCCTTGTGTATATGGGGAGTGTAACTGTAATTTTAAGGCAACCAGGGAAAATGCCATTATCAAGGATTTTATTTGTGTGATAGAGTAGAGGAGTTCTAACTGCCTTAATTATTGCCTTTATCACAAAGTTACTGAATACATAGTAGTCTTCTGCTCTAGAGTTGTTCAGCTTGTTTACACAGTTATTTATATCTGTATCAGTCATTCTACGCCAGATAAATCATTTGTCTGTTTTATTCTGTGATTGCAAAAGAAAAGCTTCCACATCAGTTAAATAATCACTTTTTCGTAAATGGGTATTTACTGAATTTATGAAGTGTTTTTTGAGAGTGTTACAATTAATTGGGTTACTGATTTCTTCCTTTCCCATTTTTATCTCACTTTTAACTATGTTCCAGGCAGCTTTACATTTGTTTTTAGAATTTAAAATATACTCTTAATTTGCTTTCAGTTTTGCTGCTTTAATTTTAGATTTGCATATTTTTCCAAGTTTATGTATCTATTCTTGTTTTCTTGATTGCCTTCAATTTTGTCCTTCAGCATGAGTAGAAGGATTCTGATTTTATTGAGGAGCAGGGGGTACCACTTTTTTGTGTGTTGTGGTTTATGCATATCGTTAGGGTTACATCTCTTAGTAATAAGAGGGCAGTTACTGTCTAATGTAATTTTTTATATGGTATATGAATGCAGAAAAGCTTTCATTTATATCTTTGTCGATGGTTAGTATTCTAGCCCACTCTATTCTACTCAGTTCATTTCTTCAATATTCTCTTCCTTGAGAGCTCTATGTGTAGTTAGCATCCTGGTATCATCAAGTGTCAGATTTCTAGGTTTGAGCCATATGCCATGATGGTCACATAGTTCTAATTTGATGTTATCCCACTCTACTTGATTCCTACACACTTTGCTAAGTATTTTGTCAAGGCATGCGTCCATTCTGGCCGGTTTTTCATGCAAGCAGTAGCAATTCATTGATCTTATGACATTTAGGAAGTGTACCACAATTTTTCTCTTTATTCTTACATCTATATTAATGTCTCCTGTGATAAATGTTTTATGTTGCTTATATTTGGCAGTCAGTAAAATTAACTCAGAGAGTTTTTCTGCAAATATCTCTTCATCAGAAGCTGGTGGTCAGTAAACTGTTGCAATAATGAGTTTCTGAGGGTGTATAGCCAAGGCAGATAGTTCAAAAAGTCCTTCAACAGACAGGCTAGTGAGATCTATGATTGAATATTTTAGATTCAAATTTTTTTATATAAATGGACACTTCACCATGAGCATTGTTTGGTCTACACTAGCTTGTTGCCTGTGAGTAGCCAAATGATACAAATAAGCTTATTTCTGCACTTTTAAATCAATGTTCATTCACACAGAGAATGTCACACTTAATTTCCTCCAACCAGTACTGTAGTTCACTGACTTTGTTTCTTAGGGACTGTACATTTATATGTAACAAGAGTTATACATTTTTGCTGAAATTGATACATTGCTTAATTGGGCTTAGTTTGAATATTTACTTTAAGTGTGTTTTTTGTATTGTGTTCTGAAGCCTGTGGTCTGTTGGCAAACGTCACATAACGTGGACACGAAGTCTCGAGTTCAAGTCCACTCCTTCCCTTACTTTTTTAAAACGTATTTCGACTCTCTGTTAAAGTTATCAGTCTGAAGGATCTTCAAAGGTACTCTATTTCACTCTGTGACCCACTGTTAATAGCAAAAACTTCCAGAAACAATTCCACAAAACAACTCGTGCCTGCATCAAGATCAGAACAGCTCACGTTCGAGAGGTCCCTCATCTTATAGTGGTCTTGGGCTACCAGCTACTGGCAACACACCACATCTGGCGCCATTCGACCAGCTGACTGTAGCGTGACGGTATGAGTTTATCTGTCACCTCTCATTTTATTGTTTGAAGTTCTAGTATTTGTTTTGCAATTATGTATTGGACTTTTCGAACTTGAAACTTGTGAAAGGTGTTTGATGGTTGTGTAATGAAATCGAAAGTGGAATAAGGTCTAAACATTGCGGCATATTCTTCAGTTTGGGTTTAATAGAGGAGAAGGCAGTGGTGACAGCTCGTATCATTTGTACAGTATGTGAGGCGAGTATGGAAAAAATATCGGTATAGATATTTTTTAAATAGAGTATCAATATTTATCGTCTATTTTAAATTTATCCATATATAGATTAATCGACATACTGCAGTGAATATCAAAACCGATATTTTTATCGTCTGCTTTTTTTTGATTCATAGGCATAGTCGTTTGCATCAGCAGATTTCCTGCACATTCCAACTTCTACCGATCTTCGCAAGCTGACAGTAAATGTCTTACAATGGGCTTAATTTAATTTCATATTCAGTACTGCAAATGAGCACCAGATTTGAACATGAATGTGTCTATACTGCAGATTCATGAACTCTTGTTACTTCTGAGTGTAATTTCTACTGTTGTAAATGATAGATACAAGGTGCAAAAGGTACACATTTAGTGACAGCACTATGTGAGGATGGTGGAAGTTGTTACTCCCTACACCCAATTACATGGTAGAATGTGCGATTCTCTTACCCCCTGATTGTCTGGATCAAGAAAATATAGATGCTCTGTAAACGTAACGTATATCCGGCACCAAAATCACACACATTACTGCCCTGGTATTTAACGGAAAATGGACACTGTTGCCCGAAACGTTTAGACGTCATTTCGAGTTGTATTGTCAGAAATTTCTCAGAGAGACTTTATATGACAAACCTCTTCTGTTTCGTCCAAATGAGTGACTTCCTTAATAAACTTGTTTGTGCCAGACAACACAAGCCAACTGACAGGGGAACATATTACACAAAGAGTTCTGTTAATGTCTGTTGGTGATGATTATTGGTTTAATTGATTAGTTTTTTTTGTAAATAACTGATTTTATAGTACATTGTGTGTCTTTTACTGGTTAATGTTGGATGTAATAGAGTATTTGTCAATTTTTAAATGTTTGTTAATCATTTCTGTGACTTCGATCAGTTTTTTAAATTTCTGTATATATTGAAAGTATTGACTGATATATCAAAATTTCGATCCTTTTGTCTCGATAATAGTGGTGTAATTTATAAATACCGATACAGTTTTTATTCTGTTCTATCGCTTGAGCTTTCTCCCGCAGTTACGCAGGGTCAACCATTGTTAATCGGATTTGGCATGTTAATGGTTAAAGGGTGGCTGGGTGCCCTTCCTGCCACCACCCCGTATCCCCCGGTATGGAATTAGTGTACCCCCAACTGTCTGCATCGAGTGTAATTCATGGAATAGTGCGAAAGTGATCAGATGTCTACGAGCCGTGTAACCGAGGTGCAACATGGGGACCAGCCCGGTATTCACCTAGTGGGATAAGGAAAACCGCCTAAAAACCGCATTCAGGCTGACCGGCACATCAGCCCTCGTCGTTAATACGCCGGGCGGATTCGACCGAGGCCGGCGCTCTTACCCGAGTCCAGGAGGCAGCGCGTTAGCACTCTGGGCTACCCTGGCAGGTAAATACCGATACAGTATATAACGATATTTTTAAAAAATTGCCCATCCCTAGTGTGGAGCGAGTGCTTTTGGTCAAAGCACATTAGAAAAGAGTTTTCTTGTTTGTAGAAAGAACGTTCTGGAATGAATGATACTCCACATTTAGTTAGTCCCTATAGCCGACATATGTGTTGAACTGTGTCCATTTGACCATAGCGTGACATTTTATTTGAATAGGCAAAGTTAAGAAGTCTGTTTTAGGAGTGCTGCAACTCTCATTCAAAGCAACAAAAATCAAAGGGAACACTACTACTACATTCCTGCTTGAACATCATCAACTCACTTGTTGGACAGTCCTACACTATATTCCTATCGGCGACTAGTTATGATGCTTTTATGTTAACTTCTTAAGAAGAAACTGATGGCTGATTCCTGACAAAAAATATATTGGAGCAAAGGTTAGTGTGAACATATTATTTTTCATCTGGTGGCTCAAAAATGGCGTCATGCACTATGGTCTCCTCCCTGGGGATGTGCATCATAGCTGGTATTTGTTGCCAACAACTGAGAAACCTTTTGGTCACAGTGTATGGAAAACGACTGACAAAACTGCATCATGTGATACTACTACACAATAACACACTTTGCTGATTTCACAAACAAAACTATCCATGACTTTGTTTCAGGAGTAATCCCACACACACTTATTTATCTGAACTTATGCCTTCAAATGTTATCTTTTCCTCTTGTTATTGTTTAACTGTCAAGAAAATTTGTTTCTGGATGACGATGCACTTCAAACCTGGTTTCACGACTTATTTAACTCAGGACAAATAAATATCTATGTGTGCAACTGGTAAACGACATGAGCACTGCCAGACTGTTGTCGATAATCTGAGGAGGCTATATACTGTTTATGACTAATTTCTCTTTAATGTTTATTATCGTGTTCAACACACAAATGAAAATAACCTGTCAAAATATGATTTCTTCCAATACAAATGAAATAAAACATAACACAATAACCTGATCACGATGAACTTTTCCAGTAGAACATAATGTATCTGTAATATGACTGTGTTTGTATCATCATGAATTAGTAAGAGTTTACTCACTTTCATCAAATTAATTCTCAGCTGCGAGTAAGGACTACCACGAGCTGTAGAATGGAATGAACCCGTATTTCTCGCTTATCGCGTGCCGTCGCCTTTCCAGTTAGCTATCTGTACACAACTCATGGTGAGATCCAAACTTCCATATGTCGTCTGCGACCTGTATTCGTACATCCATTATACATGTTCCTGTACAGGTCAGACGTTGTACTTGAAAGCCGATTGCCCACATTCGCATGATCGACGATATATGGAAGTTTGGGTTTGGCAGTGAATCGTTCACAGATAGTCAAATGGAAAGGCGACTGCTCGCGATAAGCGAGAAATCTGGGATCGAGTCCCAGTCCAGCACAAATTTTCATTGTCGTCATTCCATTCTACAGCTGATAGTAGTCCTTATTCGCAACTGCGAATTCATTTCATGGATTTGATAATGGCTGTAGTCTCCGCAGTGCTTGCTTTCATAAATAAAACTGTGCATTCACAAAAACTAAACGTTATGTCACAGAAGTGGGAAGAGCCATTATCAGGTGTGCAGTATCATAAGCTTCTCGTTCTTATACTATGAAATATTGGAAGTATCAAGACGACTTTTGATGGAAAGTTTTTTTAAGATTTGCTTATTGAACATCAGTGTGGCTGCTTGTAGCTCTATTGCAAAACAGCTAAAAATCTGGCCTTCAGTGAGATTGGAACCATGAGTCAAAGCAGCCTTTACTTTATGGATGACCAGGTTTCCTCAGAGCTAGCAAAGTGTTGCAATACTGACCTCACACTTACTGCCCAAGTTGTAGCTAGGACAGATAAATCACAATATTAAACATGAGATTAGCTGAAATGTCAGTGTGGAATGACATTAATGGGCTCAAAATCATAAATCGATAAACTTATGTCATTGCGTAAGTGAAAATCACAAGATTATTCAATGGGTATGACATGAGAAATCAAGTGAATATAGGAGGATAATTCTGTGTCATCCAGCAAGTAACTCATTGGTCACGGAGTTGCAATACTTATTCTGTTTTGTTGTCAAGATTCCGTTATACTACCAGCAGGAAGAATAACAGTCAATGTGTTCCGTGAGTGAACTCAGAAGTGACTACAGCTTGCATCTCAAAGATGCAGTTGCCGAGGGTTGGAACACCAAAACTATATGTCACTGAGTTTTATCCCCATTTTGGGTAACTAAGTTTTGGAGATGCACCAATGGCAAACTAAATACCATAAGTCAATAACTACAACACCCTAATTTTTGTTTTTCTGTCTTAAGCGTACAAGTCCCATAGTGCTCAGAGCCTCTTAAGTGTACAGCAAACTGATTAGCTCATTCAGCAGATGGGATTCGCCTTTTTGCTTTGTTTCAGAGATTATACTGTAAACATTATAAGTAGGAAACACAACCTTTGATCATACAAACTTTAAAAATATTTTTCTTAAGAATGGTGTCATTGGCGCGATCCCTAAACAGAGGAACATAAATGGAAATATAAATAACACCAATTGCAAAATATGAACATCCACAGACGGCCATGTATACTATGAATAACATAACATACCAAACCAAGAAAATCTGCTGGTCACAGAAACCATGCGCCATGACCAAAAAGGCAAGTTCAAAAAAGGGTGGGGAAAATCAAACAAGCTAACATGAAAAGAGAAGCAGTTGTCACCAGAACATGGAACAAGGAATACAGAACACTGATAGTAATGTCTAAAATAAGTCTTCCTAAAACAAAACCGGCACTCAGTCTGTAAATACTGAAAGAACGAAAACATCATCTACTCGTATTCTTTACAATACAGGGTGGTCCATTGATCGTGACCGGGCCAAATATCTCACGATACAAGCGTCAAACGAAAAAACTACAAAGAACGCAACTCGTCTAGCTTGAAGGGGGAAACCAGAAGGCGCTATGGTTGGCCCGCTAGATGGCACTGCCATAGGTCAAACGGATATCAACTGCTTTTTTTTTTTTTTTTAAATAGGAACCCCCAATTTTATTACATATTCGTGTAGTAGGTAAAGAAATATGAATGTTTTAGTTGTACCACTTTTTTCGCTTTATGATAGATGGCGCTGTAATAGTCACAAACATATGGCTCACAATTTTAGACGAACAGTTGGTAACAGGTAGGTTATTTTAAATTAAAATACGGAACGTTGGTACGTTTGAACATTTTATTTCGGTTGTTCCAATGTGATACATGTACCTTTGTGAACTTATCATTTCTGAGAACGCATTCTGTTACAGCATGATTACCTGTAAATACCACATTAATGCAATAAATGCTCAAAATGATGTCCGTCAACCTCAATGCATTTGGCAATACGTGTAACGACATTCCTGTCAACAGTGAGTAGTTCGCCTTCCGTAATGCGCTGACGCATGTTGTCAGGCGTTGGCAGTAGATCATGATAGCAAATATTCTTCAACTTTCCCCACAGAAAGAAATCCTGGGATGTCAGATTCTTTGAACGTGCGGTCCATGGTATGGTGCTTCGACGACCAATCCACCTGTCATGAAATATGCTATTCAATACCGCTTCAACTGCAGGTGAGCTATGTGCCGGAGATCCATCATGTTGGAAGTACATCGCCATTCTGTCATGCATTGAAACATCTTGTAGTAACATCGGTAGAACATTACATAGGAAATCAGCATACATTGCACCATTTAGACTGCCATCGATAAAATGGGGGCCAATTATCCTTCCTCCCATAATGCCGCACCATACATTAACCCGCCAAAGTCGCAGCCATCGTGGATTTTCCGTTGCCCAATAGTGCATATTATGCCGGTTTACGTTACTGCTGTTGGTGAATGACGCTTCGTCGCTAAATAGAACGCGTGCAAGAAATCTGTCATCGTCCCGTAATTTCTCTTGTGCCCAGCGATAGAACTGTACACGACGTTCAAAGTCGTCGCCATGCAATTCCTGGTGCATAGAAATATGGTATGGGTGCAATCAATGTTGATGTAGCATTCTCAACACCGACGTTTTTGATATTCCCGATTCTCACGCAATTTGTCTGCTACTGATGTGCGGATTATACGCGACAGCAGCTAAAACACCTACTTGGGCATCATCATATATTGCAGGTCGTAGTTGACGTTTCACATGTGGCTGAACACTTCCTGTTTCCTTAAATAACGTAACCATCCGGCGAACGCTCCGGACACTTGGACGATGTCGTCCAGGATACCGAGCAGCATACATAGCACACGCCCGTTGGGCATTTTGATCACACTAGCCATACATCGACACGATATCGACCTTTTCCACAATTGGTAAACGGTCTATTTTAACACGGATAATGCAACACGAAGCAAATACCGTCCGCACTGGCGGAATGTTACGTGATAGCAAGTACTTATACGTTTGTGACTATTACAGCGCCATCTATCATAAAGCGAAAACAGTGGTACAACTAAAACATTCATATTTCTTTACGTACTACACGAATATGTAATAAAAATGGGGGTTCATATTTTTAAAAAAAGCCGTTGATATCCGTTTGACCAATGGCAGCGCCATCTAGCGGGCCAACCATAGCGCCATCTGGTTTCCCCCTTCAAGCTAGACAAGTTTCGTTCTCTGTAATTTTTTGGTTTGACACTTATTTCGTGAGATATTTGGCCTGGTCACGATCAATGGATCACCCTGTATATACCACATAGATGTATACCACATCAATAGAAGCAAAAACCGTCTATATTGAAGATTATTTGGTCCTGGATTTTTTTTTTTTTTTTTTTTTGTATGAGTGATGCCTCTGGTTACCCCACAATATCTGTACGAGAATTATCGAGCTTTAATGCGATTTCTGTGGTGACATGGGTTTTCCTCTCATGATCCTGATTAGATCAGACTCGTCTCAGGGAATGGTGACTCTGTCCTATACAAAAGTTTAAAACAAGCACACACCAGGCAAATATAGCTCAAGGTTCAGATTATTGCACTGAAATATCAGTCTGCCCCCATGGATTCTGGGGTCAAAAAACCGATTAATCAAATTAAACAACAAAAGACACAAAAAGGAAGTAGGAATAACTTTATTACCACCATGATACTTGTAAAACATCTCAGATGTTTGGAAAAAGAATTTCAGAACATCAAATGGGACATACTCGAGTCAGTGAGATGAGGCTCAAAGCCAAACTGACGACTGTCCTCAAATTTGGGCTCGTTAAATTTCGAAATAACTCTGACATACATTTCCATATTAGTGGTATACCTCTGCTAATTCACAGCATACCTTATCACCAAAACCAAATTTATTTCAGAGAGAGGGTTCTACATGACCCTCTGATTTCATAGTGAATCCTTCAAAACTCTGTGGTATGACATAGTACACAAATTGCTAATGAGATTGTCCTACTGTGGGAACCCATAATTAAGTGACATCAGTAATTCAGTGAACTCAAACAGCAGAAGGTTATGAGATTAAGCGATAGCTGTACCAATGGAACACATTAATTAGAGGATTATCCACGAAATTTGCTTTTATTACAGTACCTTCCAAATCAAAAAGTTACAAATCTCAGGGACGATGTCACTGGGTGTGGACACAGCTCAGTTAGTAGAGGGAAGGAGGGAGAGAATGAAGCATCTCACCATTCATTGTTGTCATTTCTCATGCTGCACAGTACATATGTGTATGGAACCCATGCTTACACATATGCGACCATCATATCACCTCTCCACATTCACACCAAATGTCCTGCAGCCCACACACTCACAAAAATCACTATCTAATCACAATGAGTATGCACTAATTACTAATACAGAAAATCTATTCACAAAATACAAAGTGTTGTTAACTATCATCTACAGATGAACATGCTTTATTGAGCTACACATGCCCTCTGGCTGCAGATGTTAAATGTCCCAACCTCATGCTCATCGTCACAAATAGTATAGGCATTTGGTGTTGTGTGAAGTGTTCCCAGTAACCAAGTAAGGCATCATCAATTTTTCTAGCCACTTTGACTCATGGAAACACCTGTAATCCTGATGGCCGATATCTCGAACACTTCACACTTGTTGCTCACAGGAAAACCTCCACAACAGCAACGCTGGAACCAACAACGTAATCCACAAAACCACTCAGCCTTCACGTCCTGGGTCGGCGAGCGACGATGCTCGTACCGATAGGACATCTCTGGACAGACTCTGACACTGCACAGAGACCGCCAGTGGCCCAGTCGACTACGCCGCATGGAGATGTCCTTGGACCAACTGACCGACCAGCAATCCACCAAAGGACAGGCCCGGCTTAAGTGATGCATGGCGGCAACAGCCGGCTGGGCGATTCCACGCAGGGCTCACTGCTGCTGAAAGCCAGTGACTGGCTGGCCCGGGCTGTGCTCCAGACGCATTGCAACTCCCTGGCAGGGCTCAACTCACGACCAGAACTGCCGCCGTGAACTCTCCTCCTCGCACGTTCTGACTCACCCCATGACAGATGACAACCGGGAAGTCATAGCAGCCAATCAAAGATCCTATTAGAGGGGATATACCGATACACACTAATAGCGCCAACGATGGTCAGGCAAAATAGTATCTCAGTAACGCCAGTAATTTAAATCAACACGGTGAGATGGAAATACGTTAAAACAGGGCGTAAAATACCAAATGGTGGGATGGCGAGCCATGCAAGGCTCAAGTATAACCTTCGGACTACTGTTTGGCAGATCCATGACCCATATAGTGGGAACCAACACTTCAACGAGCGGATCATCAGTGGAGTATAACTGCTGTTCTCACTTCAATAGGTGATATGCAAGCTTCGGTTTGGCAGATAGCGAAACATTTAACGTAAATGTGTTGAGTTCAATTTGCTTGTCCGCTGAGGTTTTTCTCACAGTGGCAGTCAGGGCGAAGGTCTTCTGTTTCTCCCTACGAATAAGTATCAGTCAACTTTGTGTCCATCTAGCAAACAGGGGTGTCGTCTAAAAAAAGTCAAACATATGTTCTGTCAATCGCAAAATTATGTTCATGGTAAAACTGATGCTATATACTTCCCATTTAGACTATATATGTTTTTTGAGAATAAATAATTTACAGTATATTAGTTGTGATTCATTCTAGTAGCATCCCTATGGCAATAATTTGTTTGATTTGCTAACCTAAAGTGAAACCACAATATGATACTTTGTTTCATGGAAATCGCCAGGTGTAGGCTGTCAATGACAGGGTAATTTTAATCATTTGTAGGCATAAGGGAACCATGGACCTTGCCATTGGTGGGGAAGCTTGCGTGTCTCTACGATACAGAAAGCCGTACCATAGGCGCAACCACACTGGAGGGGTATCTGTTAAGAGGCCAGACAAACGTGTGGTTCCTGAATAGGGGCAGCAGCCTTTTCAGTAGTTGCAGGAGCAGCAGTCTGGATGATTGAGTGATCTGGCACTGTAACACTAATCAAAATGGCCTTGCTGTTGTGGTACGGCGAATGGCTGAAAGCAATGGGAAACTACAGCCGTAATTTTTCGCAAGGGCATGCAGCTTTACTGTATGGTTAAATGACTATGGAGTCCACTTGGATAAAATATTCTGGAGGTAAAATAGTCCCCCATTCGGATCTCCAGGCGGAGACTACTCAAGAGGACGTCGTTATCAAGAGAAAGAAAACTGGCATTCTACGGATCGGAGCGTGGAATGTCAGATCCCTTAATCGGGCAGGTAGGTTAGAAAATTTTAAAAGGGAAATGGATAGGTTTAAGTTAGATATAGTGGGAATTAGTGAAGTTTGGTGGTAGGAGGAACAAGACAGGGCAATAAATACAAAATCAAATAGAGATAATGCAGGAGTAGGTTTCATAATGAATAAAAAAATAGGAGTGCGGGTAAGCTACTACAATCAGCATAGTGAACGCATTATTGTGGCCAAGATAGACACGAAGCCCACACCTACTACAATAGTACAAGTTTATATGCCAACTAGCTCTGCAGATGATGAAGAAATTGATGAAATGTATGATGAGATAAAAGAAATTATTCAGGTAGTGAAGGGAGACGAAAATTTAATAGTCATGGGTGACTGGAATTCAAGAGTAGGAAAAGGAAGAGAAGGAAACGTAGTAGGTGAATATCGATTGGGGCTGAGAAATGTTAGAGGAAGCCGCTTGGTAGAATCTTGCACATAGCATAATTTAATCATAGCTAACACTTGGTTCAAGAATAATAAAAGAAGGTTGTATACATGGAAGAATCCTGGAGATACTAAAAGGTATCAGATAGATTATATAATGGTAAGACAGAGATTTAGGAACAAGGTTTTAAATTGTAAGACATTTCCAGGGGCAGATGTGGACTCTGACCACAATCTATTGGTTATGAACTGTAGATTAAAACTGAAGAAACTGCAAAAAGGTGGGAATTTAAGGAGATGGGACCTGGCTAAACTGACTAAACCAGAGGTTGTACAGAGTTTCAGGGAGAGCATAAGGGAACAATTGACAGGAATGGGGGAAAGAAATACAGTAGAAGAAGAATGGGTAGCTTTGAGGAATGAAATAGTGAAGGCAGCAGAGGATCAAGTAGATAAAAAGACGAGGGCTAGTAGAAATTCTTGGGTAACAGAAGAGATACTGAATTTAATTGGTGAAAGGAGAAAATACAAAAATGCGGTAAGTGAAGCAGGCAAAAAGTAATACAAACGTCCCAAAAATGGGATCGACAGGAAGTGCAAAATGGCTAAGCAGGGATGGCTAGAGGACAAATGTAAGGATGTAGAGGCTTATCTTACGAGGGAAATTAAAGAGACCTTTGGAGAAAAGAGAACCACTTGTATGAATATCAAGAGCTCAGATGGAAACCCAGTTCTAAGCAAAGAAGGGAAAGCAGAAAGGTGGAAGGAGTATATAGAGGGTCTATACAGGGGCGATGTTCTTGAGGACAATATTATCGAAATGGAGGAGGATGTAGATGAAGATGGAATGGGAGATTTGATACTGCTTGAAGAGTTTGACAGAGCACTGAAAGACCTAACCCAAAACAAGGCCCCGGGAGTAGACAACATTCCATTAGAACTACTGACAGCCTTGGGAGAGCAAGGCCTAACAAAACTCTACCATCTGGTGAGCAAGGTGTATGAGACAGGCGAAATACCCTCAGACGTCAAGAAGAATATAGTAATTCCAATCCCAAAGAAAGCAGGTGTTGACAGATGTGAAAATTACCGAACTATCAGTTTAATAAGTCACAGCTGCAAAATACTAACGCGAATTCTTTACAGACGAATGGAAAAACTGGTAGAAGCTGACCTCGGGGAAGATCAGTTTGGATTCTGTAGAAATGTTGGAACATGTGAGGCAATACTGACCCTACGACTTATCTTAGAAGAAAGATTAAGGAAAGGCAAACCTACGTTTCTAGCATTTGTAGACTTAGAGAAAGCTTTTGACAATGTCGACTGGAATACTCTCTTTCATATTCTGAAGGTGGCAGGGGTAAAATACAGGGAGCGAAAGGCTATTTACAATTTGTACAGAAACCAGATGGCAGTTATAAGAGTTGAGGGACATGAAAGGGAAGCAGTGGTTGGGAAGGGAGTGAGACAGGGTTGTAGCCTCTCCCTTATGCTATTCAATCTGTATATTGAGCAACCAGTAAAGGAAACAAAAGAAAAGTTCGGAGTAGGTATTAAAATCCATGGAGAAGAAATTAAAACTTTGAGGTTTTCCGATGGCATTGTAATTCTGTCAGAGACAGGAAAGGACTTGGAAGAGCAGTTGAACGGAATGGACAGTGTCTTGAAAGTAGGGTATAAGATGAACATCAACAAAAGCAAAACGAGGATAATTGAATGTAGTCGAATTAAATCGGGTGATGCTGAGGGAATTAGATTAGGAAATGAGACACTTAAAGTAGTAAAGGAGTTTTGCTATTTGGGGAGCAAAATAACTGATGATGGTCGAAGTAGTGAGGATATAAAATGTAGATTGGCAATGGCAAGGAAAGCGTTTCTGAAGAAGAGAAATTTGTTAACATCGAGTATTGATTTAAGTATCAGGAAGTCGTTTCTGAAAGTATTTGTATGGAGTGTAGCCATGTATGGAAGTGAAACATGGACGATAACTGGTTTGGACAAGAAGAGAATAGAAGCTTTCGAAATGTGGTGCTACAGAAGAATGCTGAAGATTAGATGGGTATATCACATAACTAATGAGGAGGTATTGAATAGAATTGGGGAGAAGAGGAGTTTGTGGCACAACTTGACTAGAAGAAGGGATCGGTTGGTACGACATGTTCTGAGGCATCAAGAGATCACCAATTTGGTACTGGAGGGCAACGTGGAGGGTAAAAATCGTAGAGGGAGACCAAGAGATGGATACACTAAGCAGATTCAGAAGGATGTAGGATGCAGTAGGTACTGGGAGATGAAGACGCTTGCACAGGATAGAGTAGTATGGAGCGCTGCATCAAACCAGTCTCAGAACTGAAGACCACAACAACAACAGGCATAAGAATCCCACTGTGCTTACAACATTGAGGAACAAGACTTGCGCATGCTGTATGTTACAAACACCATGGAGTTTACATAAAATAATGGCGACCCTGATTCAAGATATTTCTCAAAATTGGAGTTTTCGTAACTTACCCTTTCAATGCATAATTTGTTTTTGACTAAGTTTGTAGGATGCTCAGTGATAAAATAGATTTCAATTGCATGGATCTACAGCTAAGCTTTGTTACAATTATGATTTGTGTACTGTAAAGTCAGGCAGTGTAGTTAATTATACAGGGTGAATCACTAACTATTGCCACCTAGAGTAATTCCAAAAGTATGATATGAGCTGAAAATTTGTGGGACAAATGCTGCATGGGACAACGGGGCCATAATATGACGTTGGTTTTTTGTTGCTGGGTGGGGTCCCTTAAGAGATAGGGGGTCAACTTTTTTTTTTTTTAAATGGGATGGTATAGTTTTGTACTTATTTTCTGACAGCGGCTATCGAGATGAACCCAATGATGTGTAACAGTAAGGTCTTTGAAGATCAATGAAGGTTACAAAGGCGGCATGAACGTCCTTTTACAGAAGGTGATCGAAGTGATGACCATTGGTATCAATGCAATTCTGCAATCTTTTTATCATGGAGTGAGTGGTATTCCTTGTCACATCGGCACCTATCGAAGCACATGCTCTAACAATTCTCTTGCATATCTGCAGGTGTAGTTGGAATGTCTTTATAAACAATGTCTTTTACGAATACCCACAAGAAAAAATCCAGAGGCGTCAAGTCTGGCGATCGAGCCAGCCACGACACATCTCCTCCGCATCGAATCCAACGATTTGTCTCGGTAATTCAATTCTAACCATCAGTGAAAAATGTGCCAGACACCCATCGTGTTGATACAACATTCTGTTCCTTGTTCCTGAAGGCATTTCTTCCAATAACAGAGTTAATCTTTCGTGCAGGAATGTGGTGTACTTCCTCCCATTAACATTTCCTTTAAGGAAATAGGGGCCTGTAATTCTGTCCTCCAGAATCCCACACCATGCATTCACTGACCACGATTTTTGGTGTGCAACTTGCCGCAGCCAGTATGGATTTTTAGTTGCCCAAAAATGCACGTTACGCAAATTAGCATTTCCATAGTTCATGAATGCAGCCTCGTCAGTAAATAAAATCAAATTAATTAATGTGTCATCCCTCTGAATCTGAAGTTGAGCCCATTGGCAGAATTCAATGTGATGCATACAATCCATACCAGTTAATTCTTGGTGGTGACTGATATGGTAAACATGATATTTATGGACATGAAGAACACAAACAACACTACTCTGGCTCATACCAGATTCTCTTGCGAGGATCTCGAACCACAGTGGCAAAGGTACCAATTTCCGTTTCCTAGTTAGTTACTTGCCTTTGCCAGATATCTTTCTGACACATTAAAGATCCAGTTGTTCTCAATTTATCATACACATATTTAAATGTATGACGTGTAGGGTGAGTTTGTTGAGGATATCTTTCAGCATATAAGTCTCTAGCTCTCATTGAATTTCGTTGGTATTCTCCATAAATGAAAAGCATATCGACTTGTTCTTCAAAGGAATACATCATTCACACTCGCTTGATTCGACAGTACTAGTCTTACCGTTCCAATTAGTGTTGTATTTCGAATCCATCGAATGGTGTTTACATGTCAATGGCACGTTAGAAGGATACACCGTATTACTGTTTGCACAATATACAAAAGAGAATTGTCAGAGCATGTGCTGCAATAAGTGCCGAAGTAATAAGGAATACCAATCAAACTATGATACGAAGATTGCAGCACTGCACTGATACCAATGGTCATCGTCTCAAGCACCTTCTGTAAATCGACATTCATGCCACATTTTTGACCTTCATTGACCTTCAAAGAGCATACTCTTACACATCATTGGACTCATCTCGATAGCTGCTATCAGAAAATAAGTACCAAACTATAACTACCAATCTAAAAACACAAAATTGACCTTCATATCGCTGGGGCGATCTCACCTAGCAACAAAAGACCAACGTCATATTATGGCCCCCATTGTCCCACACAACATTTGTCCCATAAAGTTTTCAGCTACTATTGTACTTTCGGAGTTATCTAGGTGAGAATAGTTAGTGACTCACCCTGTATATGTTCTGCAGTACGTTCATCTTAACATTTTTTTCAAAATTTTTTTAGTAGTTTCTGATCCCACACATTACTTTTTTCAGACGTTTTCATTGTTGTTTGTACTGGGAATTAGCTTATCCTTTCATTACCACAGAATTTCATGTACTTGAGCCGACAGAAAGTTAGGATGCTGTAATGCACCTGTAACAGACAGGTACTGTCAGACACCTTTAAACTACAGATAGTGAGTGGAAATTTATATGTCTCATGATTATTTCATTTTTTGGATGTATGTGAGGAGAGTAGGAAGCGGTGTTTAAGCTGACGCAAATTAAAGTGCCATAACGCTAGTCTACAGAATAAATCAGGAAACTGCGGCAAATGGCGAAAAAATGTGACACACAAAAAAAAAAATATTTTGGCTGGACAGTTTCAGAAAACGAGATGCACTCTACAGACGATACTGGTAATGATAATACAGTGGGAGGACACTCAGATGCTGGAGATGAGACACACAGTGGACCTACCCAATAGATGAATCCGATAGTCCGAAAGTAAATGCGCCACTGTCATGCACAACAGGATGTGGTAGTTCTATAGAAAGACACCGACACGAAATATATAGTCTGGAACAGGTAGGAGCACGAGAGAAAAGACTCTCGCCCATCAGTTTAGATGGAGGCGAGAAATCGCCGGAAGCAAGATGAGTGATGACGCATTATGCATTCTCGATTACATAGTATGGACGAAGCAAGACAATGCAGCAAATGTAAAACGTTTATAGACACAAATCGAAGAAACGCAGAGACACAACGAAAATCTTGAGAGATTAGGACAGGAAACACAGTAATAGATAAACAGTATAGGAAAAGAACTTCACAGATGGAAATCAAATATGGTACTTCATACCGAATTAAAACGGGAAATCTTGGAGGCGAGGAAACATGTGAAGGATGAGAAAATCATCGCAATGGGTGCTAAGCGAACTATCAAGAGGTACACGAGGAATCTCTGAGAACAGCCAAAGCTGGAAAAATAGTAATAAACAAAATTCAACACCAAATAAAGAAAATGGAAGATGAGAAAGAACAGTACTCAGACCACATATTGACTGAATCTCAAGATGCAAAATGAAGGACATAGACAGAGCCTCATGAAACTCTGAGAGAAAAGAGTCGACTGTGAATGTGTGTCAAATGTACAAAAAATCGACATGCGTGGTTGGATGTCATGAATACAGAGGAAGAAAAAAGCTTGACCTTGAAGTATTACTTGGTTCTTTCAGTTTGACACCAGTTATTGATTTTCTATTCAGGTGGTACAGGAAAGCAGCACACTGATAGATAATATTTTCACAGATCAAGATAAATTTAACCAAATAAAAACTATTCCTGTTACGAATGGTCTACCTGATCAAGATGCACAGCTAGTTACAGTATGCGATAAAGCTCTATACGGTAATGCAATGCAGTCCTCCGAAATAGAACGTTCAATCAACGATTTAACAATTCAAAATTTTATGGCAAACTTGCAACAGTTAGACAGGGATGAGGTGTGCAAGGGATCCTGACACTAATTTAAAATTCAACCTGTATCATGATACGTTTGTGAGTACATTTGAAAACAGGTTCCCTAATAAAACAGTGAAATATAACTGTAAGAAACCACATAAAAAGCCATGGTTTACTAAGGTATAAAAATATCTTATAGGAAGGAGGGGTAACGATCCAAAAACAGTGAAACTTTATAAAAACTACTGCACTGTATTAAGAAAAGTTATTAAAAAGTTAAGATGTATGTGGATTATGTCTGAGATTAGCACCTCTGATAATAAAATTAAAACAATTTGGAATATTGTTAAAAGGGTAACAGGGCACCCGAGAGCACAGGAAGACTGTATTTCTACCAAATTCAATGAAAAGTTTGTTAACAAGAAGTCAGAACTAGAAAACATTTTTAATAATCATTTTTAAGTGTAGTAGAGAAAATAGGACACAGCTATTCATTAAGAAATGCAAGGCAGTGTATGGAAGAGGCAATACCTATGCAATTTGATAAAACTGAAATTCAACACACCTCTCCTACTGAAATCAAGACAATAATAAATTCACTCAATAGTAAAAGCTCACATGGAATTGTTGGCATTTCCAACAGTTCCCAACAAATCAGTAGGATTCTCAGCCACATATGTAGTAGCTCAGCATTTTTCCAGATAGACTGAAATATGCTATTGTTAAATAGCATAAACTGCATAAAAAGGGGATAGGTGTGATGGTAACAACTACCACCCAATTGGACTTCTGACAGCTTTATCCAAAGTTCCTGAAAAAGTAATGTATTCATGAGTAGCATCACATATTTGTAAAAATGAAGTACTAACAAAATGTCTATTTGGTTTTCAGAAAGACTTTTCAAGAGAAAATGCTATACATGGTTTCACTAACCAAATATTAAATGCACTGAATAACCGAAAATCACCCATTGGGATATTTTGTGATGCCTCAAAGGCTTTTGATTGTGTGAATCATGAAATTCTTCTAGATAAGCTTAAGTATTGTGGTATGAGCGGACAGTGAACAAATGGTTTTTTTCATATTTAACACGAAGAATGCAGAAGGTTGAAATTAACATTACAAATAGTCTGCAAAAATCAGCAGAGTCCTCTAACTGGGGAGGTATCACGATTGGTGTCCCACAGGGTTCAGTTTTGGGGCCCTTATTGTTCGTAATATATATTAATGAACTGACACTATGTTCATCAAGATGCAAAGCTAGTTATTTTTGCTGATGATACAAATATAGTAATCACACCCACTAAGCATGAATCAGCTCTGGGAATTGTAAATAATGTCTTTCAGAAAATTATTAAGTGGTTCTCTGCAAATGGATACCCACTAAGTTTTGAGAAAACACAGTTTATACACTTCTGTACAGTAAATGGCATAGCACCATTGATAAATATAGGCTATGAACCGAAGTCTGTTGCTAATGCAGAATATTCAAAATTTCTGGGTGTGTGCATTGATGAGAAATTGAATTGGAAGAAACACATCGACGATCTGCTGAAATGGTTTGGTTCAGCATCTTATGCTATTAAAGTGCGCGCCATTTATGTTGGCGGCCGAGTTTAGGTTCGTTCTGCGCATCTGACGTCACAAAACACAGTCAGCCAATGACCAGAGAACGACGTTGCCAGATCTCGACTGCAGTGCAGAGCACGGACGAGTGTCTTCAGTTTTAGAAACGTTCAGGCAAAAATAAAGTAATAAAACAAAAGCAATGTCTTGATAGCAGACTTTCTTTTATAGAAAGTTTGGAAAAAGCATTCTTTATACCAATTGCTTCATATTCTATTAATTAATTAAACCAAACAAGCAATTAGACTCCTAATTCAGGCGATAGCAAGGAAAGCTTTTTTGCAATAAAGAACAGCAGTAATTGTTTATTTCCTATTGTACTTCGACGAAGCGTGAGTAATTCATAGACATACCAACAGTGTTTGTCAGTATTTTGCGTGACGTGTTAGAGTCCGCATGGAATTATATTATCACCTCATGGAATTGTATTGTCAGACGAGTTCAAACCTTGTGTGGTGCTTAAAATGTTCTTTATTTAAAAACAATATTGAAGTGCCATACTTCACGAATTTTATTGATTTGAATGCAATTTTTTTGAAACTTCTAGTGCTTCATTAACCCTTTCGCTGCTGCAGACACGTGCTCCCCACATTCCGCTCTGTGCGCGATTTTGTCATCACTGAACTGCTCGCCTGTGCAGACACATGGTGTTCCCACTGCTTTGACACACTTATCATTCGATTTCACAAAAACTATTTGGCCCAAAAATTTGATTTTTACACGTCTTCTTGACTGACACCTTCCCCCATAAATGACTTAATATTGTTTCGATGTTCAACACAGTTATTGTGCAGCATTAAATGTAGTAATCCATTGTACGAAATTTTGAAGAGTTTGCAGAGGTAAAAGTCCATAGCGTATACTTTCCGTATGGTCGATTTTAGTTGCCACAATGTTGAGAATGAAATGTGGACAAGATACCTAAATTTCATATAAAATTTACTGTATAACAATATAATTTAAGTACCACATAGGTGTCGTATGTAATATTGAGAAATATTCCGTCTTTCGCGACTGTAATAAAAGTTTTATTTACACCGGGCGCATTTGGCTTTATTTTAAAGCACTTCAATCAATGAAAGGTATGGATCATACACAATTATACTCATGTTCTCTTTCTTGTTTTTGTTCCACAGTCGCAGTTTCACCAATGGTTTTGAAATATATTCCTCTTCTGCAGCTGTAATAAGCGACTTATTTAGACCAGACGCATTTCTCTCTTTTGAAGCATCTTCAGTGGACAGTATTTTGTCTCCTCCATTGCCAAGTCACCTTTCGTAGTTTTGTGCTGCGGTAACACAATATTCAACGTTTGTGTTGTCTGATCAGTGTTTTAGCAAATAGGTGCTGTTTGTGTGTGTCACACACAAAAATTATATTTGATGTAGCTCAGAGCACTTCACTGATAGACGGTATATTCAAGTCCTAATGTTTTTGTAAGTCCACAGTTTTGTTTAATGTATTTTGTCTACTTCCTTTTGATTGATTGAAGTGCTTTAAAATAAAGCCAAATGCGCCCAGTGTAAGTAAAGCTTTTGTTACAATCGTGAAAGATGGAATATTTCTCAATTTTACATATGACACCTATGTGGTACTTAAATTAAATGAGATATTGTTATACTGTGAATTTTATATGAAATTTACGTATCTTGTGCACATTTCATTCTCAACATTGTGGCAACTAAAATCGACCATACTGAAAGTATACTCTATGGACTTTTACCTCTGCAAACTCCTCAAAATTTCGTGCAACGGTTTACTATATTCAATGCTGCATAATAACTGCGTAGGACATCGAGACAAAATTAAGTCATTTATGGGGGAAAGGCATCAGTCAAGAAGATGTGTAAAAATCTAATTTTTGGGCCAAATAGTTTTTGTGGAATAGAATGATAAGAGTGTCAAAGCAGTCGGAACACCATGTGTCTGCACAGGCGAGCAGTGCAGTGACAAAATCGCGCACAGCGCGGAACGCAGGGAGCACGTCTTTGTAGCAGCAAAAGGGATAATGTTGCCGTGGTGGCTTTACTTCATGAACTGCGCGCTCCCCTCTAAACGTAAGCTTGGGAACTATGCTACATTATGGCGCTGCTTCTCTTGGCGCGTGCGTCGTGTGCAACTGGCAACGCAGCAATCTCCCACGTAAGGGCGGGCATGCGCGAGCCACCAAGATAAAAGAATTGAACTATAGGGTTACTGCAAATTATGGTGATAAACATATCAGTAAATTACCCGGCTATACGTATTTTCACTCACTGTTTTCATATGTCATTATATTTTGCGGCAATTCGTAACTAAGAGAGAAAGTATTCATTGCACAAAAGCGTGTAATCAGAATAATAGCTGGAGCCCACCCAAGATCACCTTGCAGACATTTATTTAAGGAACTCGGGGTATTCAGAGTACCTTTGTAATACATATGTTCACTTGTGAAATTTGTCATTAATAACTCATCCCAATTCAAAAGTAACAGCAAAGTGCATAGCTACAACCCTGGAAGAAAGAATGGTCTTCACTATTCTGGATTAAATCTCACTTTGGCACAGAAAGGGGTGAATTATGCTGCCACAAAAATCTTTGGTCATTTTCCAAATAGCATTAAAAGTTTGACAGATAGCCAACCAATATTTAAAAGCAAATTAAAAGAATTTCTGAATGACAACTCCTTCTACTCAACAGATGAATTTTTAGATATTAAGTAGTAACTGTAAAAAAATTAATTATTTTGTGTAAAGAAAACTATGTTAATTCCGCATGATTACGAAATGTCGCATTCATGATCTATGGAACAAGGGTTGATGTATGTATGTCTGTATGTATGTATGACCTCAAGATAACGTGGGGGTGTGCAAGATGAAGTACATAACATACCAGCGGTATTTGAAATAACAATGTCTGGCATACAGAAACCTGACAATTTCCAGAACTTAACCCAAGTGAAAGTCCGATTTAGCTGTGCCAACATGATACTGAAACGATACCAGAAATTAGTTCGAATCGGGAATCACAGCACTAGGACAACTCCATTGCATACAAAGATGAAATACACACATAATGCACATGAACGTGTCACATCATCAGGTGGTTGGAGCTCAACAGGAAAAAGATGCATCTGTGTGAGACGAAGGAACGTAGTAGCGTGACTGTTCGGGACAGAAGCGATAACGAAGTTGCTTGTCACCAAAAACGTTACCTCTAGGTAGAAAAATCCAGCGCTACGAGATTGACAGGAACAGACTACATCCACGCACATTTATAGAGCAGTTTCAGGTAGCCATGTCGCCATACTGACCAGTGGAGAAAAAAACAGATTTTGTATGTTCGCACGTAGAAGGTGTGGTCACAGAGACCATTTGAAAAACATCTAAATCATGCACAATGTATGACGAGTTTAAACATATGTTGTTGATTCGCTACTGGTCGTACACCACCCAAGACAGAATAAAAGGCGAGCTTATGATGCATAGAGATATAAGGTCTTCTGGATTTAAAACCCTGGTAAAGTTTTTCGACCAGATGATGAAGAAGAAACATTATATCGGTGTTCCGTGCAGCGATAGTGAGATCATTCACATGTGTTTGACAAAGCCGCCATTATTTCAGCAAGAAGTATTGATATTGCGTTGGGTGAGGAACAGAAACGTAATAGAAGACATCAGTGTGAGGCAAATTTTGAATACCCACGAAATAGCAATAATCAGGGCAGTTTTAAGAAGCCAAGTAGCTGGTAATTTAACAGGACTAGGCTAAACCATAATACTCTGCAATTCCGAAACGAGAACGGTAATGAGTGTAACTGGAATGGGTGTCAACTAAACAATGGGTCGCGCTTTCAGCGTAACGAGGCTGTGCAACATGAGACACAGTCAGTGGTTCAGATTGTGGAGGTCCGTCCAGTGAACTCAAGAAGTGCACGACAGGAAGGAGGAGGCCAATTTTGACTAGAACACGAAGCTGTCAAGACTGTAGACATACCCACGACAGTAATTGGAGGCAATCATCTGAAAATGTAAGACTGTAATTATGATAAGTAAAGTAGGAGAGGTTGGTACACATGTAGAAATTGTAAATAGAGTAGGACAGCTTAGTACACATGAAGAACTTATAATTGGTTCATTTGGAGTGTCGTAAGAATTGGCAAACGACAAAGGAGATGTTGGAGACATACCATATCCTTAAGAGACTGTCCATTACATCAAGAGACCTTTAAATCAATACAAATAAAGGAAGATACGTTTCCTTTATAATGAGCGATCATCCCATGTCCTGCAAACACAATAAACTGTAATGTGTCAGTCTTGTGAATGATGTATGTTATATAGGGACATGTAATGAAAAACCATAAGCTAAGAGCAAACGAACACATCATTACCTTCAGTATGGAGAAATCTTCGTATGAAGTCAGGTCATGCAGCCAACCATTGTGTTCGAAAAACAGCACAAGGTAGGTCTTTCGAGTTAGGGTGACGTCATAGTATCAGGTGTTTCTCAGACAAGTCAGCGTGACTTCAGTTATTATGAAATTTCACACTGTCCAACCAACATGGAAAACCAATTTTTGAAGTCTGGTGAGCTCATCGCAGAAGTGAGAGTGATTGTTTGAAGTGCGGAGAGTGCTCGACACAGTGCATTTGAGTGGAGTTTATGTGAAGGAACACATGGCGATAGGTACGAATATACAGCTCGTTTGATGGAGGTAGAAGGTAAAAACAGTCTCATCATGTTGCAAGGATAATCTAATGGAAGATCTGCACAAAACGAGTGAGGAAGAAGATACAGTATTTTCTGTGAATGTTATGTTTACGTAGTACCCTATGAAACACTAATGCAGAAATTTTCAACACATGTCAGGCATAAGACACATAAGAAATAAAGTTAGCGGCAAGAAGGAAGTTGTGAATGATCATGAAACGGCAAATGGGAAAGAAGGAACAAGAGATAAAAAGTACAAGAAAAAACATATATTCAATCCTGTCCACATATGGTAATACCAGCCCGTCTGCAACATCGCTTGCATGTCTCCAAAAAAATAAAGCAGATGTCGAGAGGCCAAGTCAAATGATGGGAAATAACCTTACTAATTTATAACTAACTTCAATAGTGGAATTACATTTATGCTGTCTGCCAAATACATTAAATACATGAAATAATAATATGTACCAACAATCACAAAATTTATGTATTTGACCCTCATGCCCATAATCACTAATCTTTCGATAATATCTTCCACTAATAATAATAATAATACAGTATCTAGCAACATAAACATGGGAAATGTAGTTCATTACAACCTAATCTAAATGTAATGACATAATCATTTTGATGTTCTATAACTAGACTAATATGTGTTAAATGTAAAGTCAAAACCAAAAAACAAATTGTGTATTAGTTAGGTAAGGATGTAACGTTAAGCAGTCCTGTCCAGTGTGTGCTGAACCTTGAATGGTGTAAGCAGCATTATGGTGACCACAGCCCAGCAGAGAACACGTATCACAGAAGCAATGGCGGCAAAGCAAGAAGGAGCAAAGACACCTGCACCCAAAGGAGGCGGCCACAGGCGTTCTCTGGGGAGCACTTTGTGGACAGTAAGGCAGTGAGACTGCCTCAGGGTGCTGCCTTGGTGAACAGATATGCTGGCCACAGAGGAGGGTGATGAAGAAGCCAATGCAAAGGGGTCACTACTAAAGCCACACTGACCCGGATACTCTGTAGGAGGCTTGCGCAGTTATGATGTAAATGGAACGAGACAGATGCTGTTGGACTCTAAAAATTACATTTGTCAACAGTCCTCAATTGTAACAACAGGCTACTTAGATGGGTGCATGGCAATCTTATGATGTGATGTCACGAACATAGAACTAGTATCTTTTCACGTAAACACTACAGTGCAAGAAGCAGGAATATCTGTACTTGGCGGGGGTTACCCTCTGCATCTGAGAATTTCATTCGTCATTTTTACCACTGTCAGAAGAAGGACCAACCTGGAGTCAAATTTGCTCCCAAAACTATAAAAGGAGACTCATAAGAATGCAAATAAACAGATTTGAAGGCAGAAGAACAGAAGAAATTTAAGAAAGACATCCCAAACGCAAGAAAACAAGAGCTCAAATAAAAGAAGACATCAAGATAAGGAAGAGGGGCATCGTCCATAAAACCACTAGGTGTTCTGTCAAGGTCTGTAGAAAAGATTCACAGTCACAAGATGTTTAGTACACTGACAGAAGAGGCAGTTCAGAAGCTCGATCCATGTATTTCCTTCTACCACATTACCATGGCGTCTGATCAATATGTCATCTGTGTCTGAACACTGATTATCACCATTTACTTAAAATTAGTGCATTACCTACTCTTGGAGTTGAGTGAAAATATATGAGCCGTAGCATCAAGATAGTAAGAGTTGCTGCACTCCAAGCCTTGTCTGACTGAAAACAGTTGCCCCTTCTTGGAAAACTCCACATCTTAGCGAGTGGGTGTGAATGTTGTGTCTGATGAAAATAGTGTGTCAATTACCCACAACATCAATAACAAACAATCCTCATCTGCACATACTAAACATGTTTTGCATTTTTTCCATAGTTTGTTTGGTGTTTATTGTGTCAAAACGTTCTGTATTCTAATCATTATATTTATTCTGTTCTATGGTGTCAATATGTTCTGTTTTAGCTGTTAAGTACCCTTCCTGGTCTTTAAGATCAGATATTTGACCATAATTACAGTTCAACTGAACTGCTTTCGAGACGTACCTCAAGGTATAGGTAAATACAGATCATCAGTAACTACCAGCAGAGCAAATGTTAATCGTACTGAATGATAGAGTATCTTTGTTAACACTGACAATCTCACATGGGGACATGTTTGACTTTTAATTAATTTCTTTTTGGATGCCCATAATCGAATATTTAGGGTTTGGAGATGAATGAATGGATTAGGTCTTGGGGTTGAGTTGCACCAGCGCACTCATAGATAGATTGGAGGTTGCCACTGCAAGAACAGACAGTGTAGAGATTGTGTTAACGTTGATACTGATCTGTTGGCAAATTTTTTGTCACTGATCAGCTTGCTATTGAGTTGTACTTGCCGCAACACAGAACTGTGGCTTCTACTGCGTGGTGTACTGGCTAGGGTGTAACTAATGTCCTGTGGTTAATGAGTAAAGACAGCAGTCTCCCAATAAAATGTATGGTACAGATTGGCACAACATGAAGGAGGCCCGCTCTCAAGAAGGCACAGAATATATTCTGTGGAGAAAATTTTCTGCCAGATCAAGTAACACCACCATTGTTCTGTGATCATAACTCAAAATCAGTTGATAAGGGCTTGGAAGATTTTGCCACCATACATTTCATATTACTTCCGATATATATCTATATTAGATCACTGTTTACAGTGCACAGTCGGATTATTAATCATTTCATTGGGAGATACTGGTTAGTGTGGCGTCACAGCCAGACTTAACGAAAGTTACCCCACATACAGGGAAATAATTACTAAATGACAGTGTCTAGTATGCATAAGCAAAGCAATATTTAATTTTACCGATTGAGATATCTACGTAATACAACGATGCATGAACTAGTATTGAGATAAAAATATCTGACACTCCACTCCTTTTCTCCTTCGTCAGACATGAGCAGAAACGCCTGTGTGCGCTTAAGCGTTTATAGGATAAATGACTGAGTTAAGGAGTGGACCCTTATTACATAACAGAGCACAACTTTGTTTAAGCTGTACACAAATCGGTTTTAATGCAGAATTATTGTCAAGGAAATACATAATTACATAGGTTGTAATGTGACAATGTTAGGACAATTGTTAAGATAACGCATTTCGTCCTGAGCAATCGAAATAACTCTAAACACAACAATATCAAATTTCTTACCAGAGGTTTCTTTACAAAATTATTCTTACTACTACGTCGTGATGTCGACCAATATTACGACAAATCATCCGATTCCGGTTCTAAGTTCAGTACTATTTAACATGACAACCAAGTCTACAGAGGATGGTTAGTTTTTTGTGACAAGCTGAGCAAAAGATTACTCAAGGTTGTTCGAGTTCACAGTGGAAGCAAGCTGGTGAACCAAGAAGTTTACACTTCTGCTCGTGGTGTTTACCTTAGCTGCAATGAGCTGTCAGCTGCATGTCAACTCTCGTCCTCTGAAAATCCTATAAAAGCTAATCGAAACCTTTGCTAATCCTATCAACAGAAACACTCCTATGTTTCTCGTTAGGCGAGAAAACATGCACTCATTCCTAGCCTTTAAATATGGCGATATGCATGCGCATGGCTGGAGCAGCGATCATATTACAAAGCCCTCTCAGTTCGCGCAAAAATAATGAACTATGTGGCTGGTTCGTTTCTCCGTTGTTGGAGCTCAACAATGCCATAGCTAATACCTAGCTGAATGTCAGCTGCAGTGAATGCGGTGTTCACACAAGATTCCTTCTCTGCGTTGAACAGAGCGTCATGCGCCCCGTTCTGCACTTAATGCCAGTCCAGAGGGGAGTTCCCGTTTTTTCGATCTTGTCTCTCTCGTAGCAAAACTGTCCCCCACCTGGGTCCTTTAGTGCTCCATGTAACAGCTTTTTCCTACCAATAGAAGCGTTCCTCTTATTTTGTGGAAACACTCTCAGCCACTCGCAAAGGACCTACCATTAAACAGCATCGAAATTTCGGAACTTTACTCCTTCCTAGTTTGTGTCCGCCAATCGGACATTTTGTGCCCACTCCAGACGCCTAAAAGCTACATGCGCACATCATGAGCATATCACACTCAGTTTCATGTGATACACTGTGAAGTTTTCTAAAGCTTCTTTCCGTACCCCTCTGGGGACTGCTACTTGCCCTTCTGGATGAGTCACCTGGTCTGTTCGTTGTCTCTCGCCACGGGTCGCTTTTAAGAGCTTTCCGTTGTAGTCCGCCCGTGACACGCCCGGGACATCGCCCCTTGCATTTGCTTCCCAAACGAAATGTTTCCTACAGCTTGTTTCACCTCTTGCTCATTGACATGCAGGATATAGGTTTGGTGTGTTAACACCGTCAACTGAATGTCATCCCTTTGGATTGCATACTGTACATTTTTATAGGCAAATCTGCTCATTTTCGCTGAAGTTTGTCAGGTGACATGTTCACCTTCCCGTTACGATGTATAAAAATTCTCATGTAAGGTGCGAAATTGACCACTTAATCTGCCACTTTAGGACTACACGAAGATAACATTGTGAGAATATTATAAAAGTAAATGTACATGTGTGAAAGGCTCTCTTGGGATTTTGTTCTGTTACGATTAGGTCTTGTTGGGAAGTTGGTCTTTCTTGGTCACTTTACGCTGAACTGTACGACTAAATGTGAGTTGTGAAGATTCAGTGTTCATGAAGACATATAAAATGAACTGTGTATTACAAGTATGTTATTTGAAGATCGTCTTTCATTTAGGATGAAAAGCAAAAAATTATTTCATTCCTAACAACTGAGGAAATTAAATGCAGAGGCTTTTTGTTTGGTTTGAGATTATTTTAAAAGCTATTTCGCGTGAAATTACTAATTGCATATTGTACACAATAGTACCTGCAGTCATTTATTTTTTCTTGTAGCCTGATAATTTTTATGAGTGCTGTTAGTATGAAAATAGACTTCATTTCTTTTGACGGTCAGTAAAATACCAAACGAATTGTTTCCAAGCCAACTGTGGGCCATAGCTGTTTTGCAGTTGTAAACTAAATGAACGTTAAAAGCATTATTATAATTTTTGATTTTTCCAAAAGATGTAAGATTGAACCAAAGTTAAAAACAGGCGCCACTTTCCTTATAGCCAAAGACAGAGTTCCAATAAATAATTACAAAAAAAACATTTAATGCTCTCCATTATCAGATTTAAGAATATGAAGCAACTTTCACATAATTGCAAGTTCCAGTCCCGTCACAGTCGCTGTTTATAACATTGCTGCTTGTAATTATGTGAAATTTGCTTTATACTCTGAATCCAATAATCAAGAGCATTAATTTTTTTTTATTATTATTTACTGGAACTCTGTCTTTGGCGGTAACATTACAACAAATAGAGGCCTATTTTTATCTTTGGTTTAATCTCACTTCTTTTGTAAAAATCAAGAATGATATTTAGGCTGACTAGACGTGCCAGTTTTGCCAGGACAGTCCCTGTTTTCATGTAAATGCGCTGGTGTCCCGAGATAATAATTTGGGACACAATTATCTCAGTTTTTAATAGACACAAATTAGGTAAAATAATATTTCTTATTTAATTAAATATTCGTAAGAAACAAATTTCCTAGAAGTAGGATGTCATATAAATATATATTTTTACAATATAGGATAGTTATTATTAAACTTTTAGTGCTTGAGCCAGTGCAGATGGAAAGCTATTTAGTGTATCGTTACCCAGATTTTATACAAATGTTGTTCAGACTGTGCACTGCCGGATTTCCGTTGAAACATAAGCATCAGTGTGCATTACAGTTGCGGACAGTCATCATTATCTGAACAAGGTGAGAAGAGCTTTACTCCTAAAGCTGTTTTATAAAAATAACAGCAATAATTCTACTGCACTTCCTAAGTATCGACACATTAAAGGAACATAGAAAAGCCCACTTTCTGCACCAGGGTTTAAGAACGTGATTCAAAAGAATTAATTGGGGATTTGAGAATTGCTCCTGGGAGAGACCGACGGCCACTTGCGCCGCCAATCGTTCAAGAATTTACTGTAGCAATGGCTGAGAATGCTGGAATCAATGTGCGATCTTCAAGCATTGCACGATCTGCACCGCGACAGCCGAACATCCCAAGTGCCACAGTTCAAAAAGTGCTGCGAATAGTTGTGGATTGGTATCTCTAGCGTGGTTCCAAGCTGTCGTTGGTTACACGGTCACCACACTGTGCAACGTTTGTAACTTGGAACGTAAACATAATATGCAATTAACAAATGTTTCCCCTCATGTGAATATTAATGTATTTCTTTTAATAGTTTATTCACTATTTCTCTTGCACATGTCCTTATAAATGTTTCCACAAGTTTCATTTTCTGTGTCACGCGTTTTTCATGGGGGCCCTCCCAAGTAGGCAAAGTTTAATTTACAACCACCCTGTGAATACCACTTTTAGTTTAACTTGTCTTATGCCTAAAGAAATACACTCCTGGAAATGGAAAAAAGAACACATTGACACCGGTGTGTCAGACCCACCATACTTGCTCCTGACACTGCGAGAGGGCTGTACAAGCAATGATCACACGCACGGCACAGCGGTCACACCAGGAACCGCGGTGTTGGCCGTCGAATGGCGCTAGCTGCGCAGCATTTGTGCACCGCCGCCGTCAGTGTCAGCCAGTTTGCCGTGGCATACGGAGCTCCATCGCAGTCTTTAACACTGGTAGCATGCCGCGACAGGGTGGACGTGAACCGTATGTGCAGTTGACGGACTTTGAGCGAGGGCGTATAGTGGGCATGCGGGAGGCCGGGTGGACGTACCGCCGAATTGCTCAACACGTGGGGCGTGAGGTCTCCACAGTACATCGATGTTGTCGCCAGTGGTCGGCGGAAGGTGCACGTGCCCGTCGACCTGGGACCGGACCGCAGCGACGCATGGATGCACGCCAAGACCGTAGGATCCTACGCAGTGCCGTAGGGGACCGCACCGCCACTTCCCAGCAAATTAGGGACACTGTTGCCCCTGGGGTATCGGCGAGGACCATTCGCAACCATCTCCATGAAGCTGGGCTACGGTCCCGCACACCGTTAGGCCGTCTTCCGCTCACGCCCCAACATCGTGCAGCCCGCCTCCAGTGGTGTCGCGACAGGCGTGAATGGAGGGACGAATGGAGACGTGTCGTCTTCAGCGATGAGAGTCGCTTCTGCCTTGGTGCCAATGATGGTCGTATGCGTGTTTGGCGCCGTGCAGGTGAGCGCCACAATCAGGACTGCATACGACCGAGGCACACAGGGCCAACACCCGGCATCATGGTGTGGGGAGCGATCTCCTACACTGGCCGTACACCACTGGTGATCGTCGAGGGGACACTGAATAGTGCACGGTACATCCAAACCGTCATCGAACCCATCGTTCTACCATTCCTAGACCGGCAAGGGAACTTGCTGTTCCAACAGGACAATGCACGTCCGCATGTATCCCGTGCCACCCAACGTGCTCTAGAAGGTGTAAGTCAACTACCCTGGCCAGCAAGATCTCCGGATCTGTCCCCCATTGAGCATGTTTGGGACTGGATGAAGCGTCGTCTCACGCGGTCTGCACGTCCAGCACGAACGCTGGTCCAACTGAGGCGCCAGGTGGAAATGGCATGGCAAGCCGTTCTACAGGACTACATCCAGCATCTCTACGATCGTCTCCATGGGAGAATAGCAGCCTGCATTGCTGCGAAAGGTGGATATACACTGTACTAGTGCCGACATTGTGCATGCTCTGTTGCCTGTGTCTATGTGCCTGTGGTTCTGTCAGTGTGATCATGTGATGTATCTGACCCCAGGAATGTGTCAATAAAGTTTCCCCTTCCTGGGACAATGAATTCACGGTGTTCTTATTTCAATTTCCAGGAGTGTAGTAAGAGATGTGTTAAAAGGAAAGCAGATATTACCTACTCCTTCCCCTAGCTTTCTGTTATGGACCTCGAGACTTGCAAAACTAAAAAGAGGTATGAAGGAGCATCACTTAAACCAATTCTGTTAACGGGACTGCAGCCATGTGGAAGTTAATCTCATAAAAAATGTGAGCGATGCGGCATGTGTTAGCAGTGCTTATTGAATGTTGTTTCGTATTTACGAACGCCTGCCCTAATAGTCTGCAGTCAAACAAAAGGGTGACACATTGTTGTCAGATGTCTTCACTCAGTGACAAAAATTCTAGTCTACCGATTTTTGGAACAACTGACAACAGTTATGACTTGGAAGCGAAAGTCGGAGGATGACCTACTGCGCAGACAAACGTACTACCAACTATTGTTTGTTGTCACTGAATGTGACTGTGAAACTCGGAACGTGTGGTATCTGGCGAAAATACACAAGCAGGAGTGCTTCTGTATTGAAGCTTTAATGACAGAATCTCCATTTCTCAAAGAAATGGTAAACATCAGTATACGATATACAGATCAGTGTTTTCAATAGGCCATGACAGGAGAAGTGACAAAACGATCATCTCCAAAAGAAGTACAAGGACGCATCATCTCCACCTGCAAGTAGCAAGAATATGAATTAGCTTTCTTTAAGAGAAACATTCCAGGAATTCCAGAATTAAAACTGCCTCATGAAGAAGGCAGGCATACATTTGCATATCATTTCGTCTATCACATTCATAGCTTTCAATAAAATGGCTGTACTTCTTTGATTCATAGCTTTTCGACCGGCTTGAATATTGATCTGCTAGAACTAAAAGTTCAGCAATTGTTACCGAGCGAGGTGGCGCAGTGGTTAGCACACTGGACTCGCATTCGGGAGGACGACGGTTCAATCCCGCGTCCGGCAATCCTGATTGAGGTTTTCCGTGATTTCCCTAGATCACTTCAGGCAAATGCCGGGATGGTTCCTTCGAAACGGCACGGCCGATTTCCTTCCCCATCCTTCCCTAATCCGAGCTTGTGCTCCGTCTCTAATGACCTCGTTGTCGACGGGACGTTAAACACTAATCTCCTCCTCTCCTCCTCCTTCAGCAATTGTTGTTGATGTGCTTGTCCCCCCCCCCCCCACGCACACAGTAATAGCTAATAAATTAGCAAAAGCAAAATATATTTCTATAAAGACTGATTAGTCAAATCACAAAGCAATGATAATTATTTTATTAGTGATTCGATACTACATTTATGGCTTCAATGTAAATTCTGGATATTAGCGATGTTCCAGACATAACAGCTTACACACAAATTCAGTTTATTGAGAACATTTTGACAAAATGTGGTTTAATGTAGAAAGTAAATACATTTTCTGCAGACAATGCAAATACCAATTTTGGGGGAGCACCACTGTAATGGAACATAAATGTCTGCCAGAAATTTCAAGGAATATGCTATTCGATATGGTGCTCAAATTTTTTCACAGTTGAGTGCAGTCAGCAACAGATGGTCTGCGAATTGATTTTTGGGTGATTCTGATCAAAATGGTTTCGCACGCTGGATTCGCATTCAGGATGACAACATTTCAAATCCACGTCCGACCATCCAAATTTAAGTTTTCTGAGATTTCCCTAAATTGCTGCAGGCAAATGCAAGGATGGTTCCTTTGAAAGGAAGTTCCCCATCCTCGACATAATCTGCTCTTGTGCTCCGTGTGTAATGACCGTGATGTCGACAGTATGTTAAACCTAACACTTATTTCTTCCTTTTCCTTGTTAAAAATTATAATTATTTTGAAAAGTATACTGTTAGAATCCATGCCTTAAAATAATTCTCTGAGTTTACTGGTAGCGGATACAGGTCCCTGTTAAGCAACAGCAAAAGGACTGTCCGTTACTTCTGCCTTGCAGAAATTCCTGGATATTTGTCCCTGCAAAACTGCCCTCAAAAGTTGTTAAATTTCTTCACTGATAGCTCTTCCCCATTACAGATCAGATTTGTACCAGATCAATCAGAAGTTTTTGTTGCCTCTATTAAATAAATTGTGAGTCAAAATATCTCAGTCACTGAAACTTCTAATTTGACTGTCACACTTATAGGAAGTTAATTTCTAGAATGGTCAACAAATTCATAATGACACCTGTTAAAGAAATGTGGAAAAATTTTGTGGAAGAAGGAATTATTACAGAAAAAGAGTTCTTTACGTCATTCAAAACATTTTTGATGACTGTGTGAATAACACAGTTCACATTCAGACATTCGTGATCTATCTTGGATTTGTTGTGAAAATCTTCCTCACTGGTCTCAAGTTCAGGATTTTCAGGTTTTCGTCTCAATAATTTAATCCTCTGTCTGTTTTCAATGAGAATTCGTTATTGAATGACTCTGAACATGTTAATAACATAATGGAAAGCATATAAAAAAACTGGGTAAAAAAGTGCATCTAGAAGAAACATGATCTGCAACAACTAAAAAATATGAAACTTGTAATGTTTCTTTTGACAATGTAGAGAAAATTGTTAATGTTGTGTTATGCCTATTAGGTACAAATGCTGTAGTAGAAAGGATTTCCAGTTGGACTGGCATGTACTGGCATGATGAAAACTTTCATGCTAGTTTTAATACAATGACAGCTATTAATATTGTGAAAACTTCTTTCAGTCTGTCATGCAAAGAATTTTGTGATTATCTTCTTTCTAACAAGGACCTGCAAGAGTCAGTGCATTCTTCTGATAAGTATAGTAAATGTAAATCCTAAGATGAGATGTCCGATTTGTATGTTATCACTAAATAAATTTCATACTGCTAATTGTGCAACTAATAACTATTTGTATTTATTTAAAATAGTAAGTGAATAAATGTTGCAGAAAGTATATGCAGGCTATTATAGTGAAAACCGATATATCACTCTTTTTTATTTCTGTAGAAATTTTTTTTATTTACTTTAATGTACTATGTTTTCCTTTCCAGTTCACAAAATGAAAGCACATTCTTGCTGTGGATTTTTCAGCTGCTGCATTGTCACAGATCTGTCATCGATTTCAAAGTACCTTTGTCACTGACAAGAATGGTACACAGTTGTAACAATGAAATTAAGTATAAACACAAGTGTCCTGGTTTTTTCTCTTTGAAATCTGGTCAGCCTAATGATAATAATAATTTCAACTTTCATTTTCTTTAAAACCATAAAATGTTGAGGTTTTACCGAAGTTCATAGAATTTTCTATAAGTTCAATAAACATAACTGATACACATAACAGATACACATAGCAGATACACATAACAGAGACTTTGTACATCAATAACATATTCTCCTTCACTATTTACAGCAGTCTGCCAATGCTGGAGAGACTTTTGCTTCTGTGAAGAACTCATTGAACAATGTTCAGAGAGGATTTTCATCCAGAAAGAAAATTCTTCAAAGATTATTCGAAAGAGAGCAGAAAAGGTAAACATCTGAGGGCACAATATCTGGTGAATAATGTGGGTGTGGAATGACCCCTACCCAACTTCCGTATAGTGTTGTTTGTCAATCTATCAGAATGCAAGAAGACGTTATCATGGAGTAGCGTCACTTCTCACAGCCTTCCTGGTTGTTCTTGAACTGCATCTGCAAAACGTTTCATTTGTTGACAACAAATGTCACCAGTGATGGTTACACTTCGCATAAGCAATTTATAGTACACCATGCCATCACTGTTCCACCAGATGCATAATATTATCTTTCCTGGATGTGCACAGATCTTTGTAAGGGGAGTAGTTGTTTTGTTTGGGCTCATCCATTCCTTTCTTTTTCTTATGTTAGCATAACGACACAATTTCAAGTGTTTTCAGTAATTATACAGGATATGAATGGTTGGTATTATTCACGAGACGATTGATGATGAGCTAGCGGATATGCACATCTGGCCACCAACTGATTTTTGTGATTTTGGCTCATATCATGCGGTACCCACAGACTCGATTTTTTTTAACATCCCTTTGCATGCAGATGGTAGAATGATCACAGTTCATCACATTTGTCAGTTCCAGAGTACACTGACGTTTATCATTGTGGATTGAAGCATTTGAACGACTTTCATCAAACTGAAAGTCTTTGTGAATGTGGATAGTCATGAAAGTCAAAAAGAATCTCCTCAAAACGAGTAAACTGTTCTTGCCCTGTTCTATCCAATGGCATTACTCCCATACTTGGCGCAAATGTTTCTGTCTAGAATAAGTCAGCAAATTTTCCGGTTTCTCCCCTTGGTATTCCATTTTCTCGAGTCCAAAACTCCAGTCACTAAATGACAATATGTAAAGGCAAACAGCAACAGTGAATTACCAATAAAAATGGCAAACGATAAATAAACTCATAGTAACCAGAACACCAACACGCAAAACAAAAGAGCTACGAACTTATGCGCCAACTTAATAGCATAGCCTACAGTTAGCTTGGACACAGTTCATTCTTCATTTTACTGACTGTGGAAAGAAATGAAGTTTTCTTTCGTAATAACTGCACTCAGAACAACTATCAGATTAACAAAAAATAAATAACTACAGGTTCTAATGAACGTAATATGCAAAAAGTAATTACACACAAAATGGCTTTTGAAATAATCACAAAGCAAACGAAAAGCTTCCATATTTAATTTCCTCACTTTCTTCAATGAAATCCGTATTTTCTTTTTATCCAAAATGAAGGAAGATCTTTAAACAATAGTCATGCTTTAATCAACAGTCAGTCTACACAGCCCAGCTCAGCAACAGTGATCAAGAAAGACTAATTTCCAGTAAGACCTAATCACAAGAGCACAAAAGCACAAGAAAGCTTTTACACATGTACACGTCCTTTTACAATATTTAACAGTGTTATTTTTGTGTAGTTTTTATCTCAGTACTAGTTACAAGGTTCATGCACTGCTGCATTAAATAGATGTTGTAGTCAGTAACTTAAACACTGTTTCACTTAAATGTACTACATGCTGTAATTTAATAATTATTTATCTTTATTTGGGGATTATTCGTTAAATATGGCTGTGGCTCCACAGTGGCATCAGATACTAATTTCTCTAGTACCAAATGTGTGTGTGTGTGTGTGTGTGTGTGTGTGTGTGTGTGTGTGTGTGTGTGTGCGCGCGCGCGCGCGAGGGGGGGGGGGGGGGGGCTTCATTAGAGCTGATCACTGACAAAAGGCGATGTAGGCAATGCATTCCTCAGAAGCCACTATCGCAAAGAGAGTTGTGTTTGCTGCTCCAAGAGAGAGAGAGCAGAGTCAGTTGGTGGCAGTTCACAACGCTAAAGGCCACAGTGGGGAATGTGTGGGTGTGAGGTTGCTCTCTGGCGGCGACAAAAAAAAAAAAAGAAGAAGAAGAAGAAGAAGAAGAAGAATAGGTACCTGATGAAAGAGCGTCAGGGATGAAGTAATGCAAAAACAACATACTTTGTAGTGCAAAGGAATGTGCAGGGTCACAAGCAATGGTCGCAATGCATTTGTTATTTCCTTTCAGCAACGTCACAATTCATAACTGACGGAAAGTCATCGAAAAACACAGAAGTCGTATCTGGTGTTCCCCAAGTAAGTGTTATAGACCCTTTGTTCTACTTGATCTTCGTAAACGATCTAGGAGACACTCTGAGCAGTGTTTTTCGATTGCATGCGGGTTATACTGTCATTTACCATCGTTTAAAGTCATCAGCTGATCAAAACAATGGCAAAATAAATTTAGATAAAATATCTGTATGGTGCAAAAAGAGGCAGTTGATTCTAAAAGTGTGATGTCATCCACATGAAGACTAAAACGAATCCGCTAAACTTCAGTTACACGCTAAGTCACACAAACCTAAAGGCTGAAAATTCAATTAAATACTCAAGGATTACAATTACAGATAACTTAAAATGGAATGATCACATAGATAATGTTGTGAAGAAAGCAAACCAAAGACTGATTTGTCATAGAACACTTAGAAAATGTAACAGGTCTAGTCAAGAGACTGCTTACACTATGCTTCTTTGCCCTCTTCTGGAGTGTAGTTGTGCATTGTGGGATCGGCATCAGATAGGATTGATGGAGGACATCGAAAAAGTTCAAAGGTGGGAAGCTGTTTTTGTATTATCGCGAAATAAGGGAGAGTGTGTCATAGATGTGATACATGATGGGTGGGATGGCAGACCTTAAAACAAAGTTGTTTTTCACTGTAGAAAGCCCTTCTTATGAAATTTAAACCACCAACTTTCTCCTCAGAGTGTGAAAATATTTTGTTGGCAGCCACCTACATAAGGAGAAATGATCATCATAATAACGAAAGATAAAATCAGAGCTTGCACAGAAAGATTTAAGTGTTCATTTTGCCATTCACTGTTCGTGAGTGGAATGGTACAGAAGTAGCTGAAAGGTGGTGCAGTGAACCCTCTGTGAATTGTAGCGTAATCATTTAGATATAGGTGAGCTGCCCTCCAAGGAATCTTCTCTCAGGAAGTGTCAGGGCACGCTTCCCACTGAAAAACAGAGACATGTATTCAATTGGAGGAGTGCTAAGGATGTAGTAGGGGAAATGGAAATTTCCAGAAAATCTTCTAAAAGGAGTATGACCTTCAGGTGGTTGCCTGGCGTATTCATGATGACCCATATAGTGGGAGGTAATGTTTTTGCAATGGCCACTGGGATTCATGACCCGAGTGCAAACTTAGATGTCACATGCACAGGAGAGAGCAGAGGCACTATGTGGAGATTGATCGAAGACACTACCTTCCAGGGATCGACATAGAGACTTCGTTGGGGAGATCCACAGAGGAGAATCTTGCGATTAGATTTTGAGAAGTGTTGATCTCGCCATATGGAGCGCATGAAGTCGTTTCTCTGGGAAGAGAGTTGTTATTCTATTTACTTGAATGACGATTCTTCCCCTCTCTGCGGAATCTGACACATAGTAAAGTGTTTCCTTAAAGAAGAATCCCTGAGTCGAATTTCTGTGTTAGTTCTTGTACTGAAGTAATTTCAGCACTAGAAGTTTGCGGTCGGCATATTGTGTCCACTGTGTAGGCAGATAACATTTAGGGAACAATCTGATAATGTGTACTTCATATTTACGGTATCCAAGTTTTGATTTATTCTAGTAGCATCCTGATAGGAATAACCGGTTTGATTTGCTAACCTGAAGTGAAGTAAAACCACAATGCGATACTTTGTTTTATGGAAACCTTAGATGCAGGTAATCAACAGCTTGATCGTTTTAACCATTTGTAGGTGTGAGAATTGCTTTGTGGTGACGACACTGTGTAACAACACATACAAGTGCTATATGCTACAAATGGGTTTACAATGGGAGTATACTCATTAACACAACGTCAGCATACACATTAAAGTTCTCTGACCCTCCAAATCCTAATAGTACAAGTGTGAGTGTGTCTAATCCATGAGCAGTCACATCATGTCTGTCAGACACTCTTTTGTTGGCTATGTGCTTGGAATTATCACAACTTGCAGATGGCAAACTGACTTCATCTGGAATCCCTGTTCCTTCTAATAAATCACCTTTTAGCTCCTGTGACCCATCAATAAAAATTACCTTGTTCTCTTTACATTTTACTAAATTGTGTCTTTAGCGCTCTCTGCACCCCAACTGCCTGGATCTTTAGACAAATTAAACACAGTTTTAATGGTCCAATCTATGATCATTAATCTACTCGAGAGTAAGCCATTACCGATTATAGAATCTAGTGATAGCACACGGATGACAATCGCTTTGATCACAAAGACCTGGTTTTCTACTTTCTTTCTTTCTTTCTTTCTTTCCACACCATAAGTGTGAAGTAGCGAGATTTCTTTTACAGGTATCTCAGATAATTTACTACCAGTTTCCACTAGTTTTGCGTAAAAGGCCATCGATAGTGCTGTCGCTTCCGCCCCATAATCCAGATATGTTCTTGTCAGTTCCTTCCACGGTTATCCCAATGAGGGAAAACCAATTGTTTGCCTTTCCAGGTACATCTGTGTCATTACAGCAATGGTCAATATCATCTTACATTTGTGATTGCCAGTACTGAGCATTGCGTATACGATGTGCCTTCTCTACCAAGTCGTGCACTGTGATACCCCATTGTCTTTGGCCATTCGCTTGTGTGATCTCACGCACCTCTGCCAGAGGTGGTGTTAGAGATGGTGACCTCCATTACTCTCACAGCCTCTCTCATCATGTGACACTTGCAAACAGTTCACTTGGCGATCGAGGTTCTGGCACTTTAATACTGACGATCCCACTCTCGCCTATTCCTTTCTTCTCCCATTTGTCCATTCCAATTGTGCCTCTCATTGTGCTGCACAAACCCTTGTAGGGTCAATATCGTCCAAAGACCTTAAAATATCAAGGAACTGTTCTCTTGACAGTGCCTCTACTAGTGCACACTGTACTTGCAGAGGGAAATGTGAGTGCATCGCATTACATCATTCCTCTTACGTCATTTTCTCGTCCAATTATCCTGCCAGAAAGATAAAGCGAGCAGCGTACATTGCTTACGATTGGTGAGACTGTGGTGCATAACTGTCCTCGATATATGCTCACCTTTGCACTTTCCTGTGTGGGCAGGTTGAAGTGGTTTGCCATTGTTATGTCAAACCGGCCACCCTCCTCCTGGTCAAGCTTCTGCCTTGCAAAAGTAAAGCATTGCATTCTGCCACTCCTTTTGCTTGTAGATATGTGTCTAAATTCTTTAAGCATGTCTTGGGATGGATAGCATGCATTCGACTGAACTTACGCATCGGCATGCATTGGGAAAGTGGTATACAAACTCGATGGCATGACCTGTGTTACAAGGATATTACATTATTGTATCACAGACACTTCTTACTAGAGAACTGATGCTCTTGTTTGCGTTTCCTTGGACGATCTACTTTCCTGATCTATGTGCATTGAAATCCCATCATCTTCGTGTTTATCCGCGTTTCTAGGTTGTCAACCTTCGTTTCACACGCTTTTTTCGCCTCATCCACACTGTCAGTGACATCCATCTGTATCTTTTTAATTTTGGTCCCTAATTCGCGCCTAACTTCAGCGACTGGTCCATCAGTCTTCTGATTACAATGTTTTAGCATGGATTCCTGTCCTTTAAATTGTGTTTTATTCCCCTCGTTCATGTTGGTTAACTGAGATTGCAGTTTTCTAAAATCGCGAGAAATCGATATAATGGATTCTGACTTCGCGAATCTCCTACAGACGTGCCTTCCATTTCCTAACTCACCATTAAACTTTCCTCAGTTGGCCTGTTGGTTTCTGAAGTTGTGCACTCGTCACAGACGTGCCTGACATTTCTTCACTGTCCCTCAAACTCTCCTCAACAGACCAGATGGTTTCCTTATTTATCAACCTCCGAGACCACATTTGCAAGTACTCCACAGAATGGACTGAGACAGATAATATTACGCTGATGGCAGCACTGGTAGCAACAAAACGAACAATGGAACATATTGTGAAACGGAATATTTACAACAACGAAAACTAACTACACATTCTAAAACTGGTTCACAATATATGGGGGAGTCTGTGGGAACTGAAATTAAATACATTAGCTACAGCTATTACTACATCATACTACACACAACACACACAGCACATACAAACACGCCATACATGCACCTGACATCTCACACAAAGGAGTTATTGTATTTTGATACAGGTATGGAAAAACAATTCTTCTAGAGTTACGTCTGAAAATTTAGAAGCCATCACACTACCAAAATTGCGAGAACGAAATCGAATTGAAGATGGGCGCCTGAAAATGTAGTGAATCCCTCAAAACTCTGCAATACAACGTAGTATGCAAATTACTAAAGAGGTTGCCTCACATTAGGCACCAAAATTAAATGACATCAATAATTAAGTGAACTCAAACAGCACAAGATTATGAGATTGAGAGATTGATGCATGAGTGTAAAGGATTAATTAGGGTACTAAACATGAAATATTTACTTTTATTTCAGTACCTTTCACCAAAAAATTACATATCTCCCACACAATTTCACTGGGCATGGACACAACTCAGTTATTAAGGTGAAGAAAATGGTAAATGAATCATCTCAACATTCTTTGTAGTCATTTGTCTTGTGGTGATGTCAGGTGCAGATGTTGCATCAGGACGGCACTTTGCCTCATAGCTGTGTAGTAGCGAGTGGGCAGCTGTCATCAGCGAGGCTCCTGGAATAGTCTCCACATTGATGCTCCCTGTGTGTTGTTGAGACTGAAGCAGAGATATCAAGGTGTTATGAGGTGAATGATAGGCAAGGTTGTTGTAACATTCAGTAGAATGTGTCATTTCCAAGACTAAAATGCTACAGACTGACTTTGATAATTATCTATAAGATGGGGCCATTTAAATAAAAAAAAGCCTATCACCATGATTTTTCACTCATTATAACAAGATATCTATTAACTTTGAAGGTATTAGTATGGCAGTTAGTATATTATTTTTTCATTGATTGATCAGCTACACCAGATACTCTGTTCAGTTTGATCGAGTTATGGTGAGTTATGTTTTATGACTTATAATTTTATTTTTCGTTTTTTGGGTCGGAATTAAGAAGTGTTCATATGTAAGTTACCGGTTTTTCAGTTGAAATCAAAATGCCTCCCTACATAAGTGAAAGCAGTGGACACCTTTTCTTTCACATTCATGCAGCAGCAATCCGAGCAGTTAACCCACATCATCTGTAATTGTTTGCAACACACAAGCTTGCAGCTTCTTACTTCGTATGCAAAATATAACTGCATTCACATAGCTTGATCATTCTATATGGCTTTCCCAACTTTTCTTGAGGCAAATCCCTCAAGTACTGCTCAGAATTCATTGACAGAATTCGAAAGTTTTCATGACACCTGCCACTGTGCTTGCCAGTCTACACAAGCTGACACTAAATGGCGTTGCACAAGCCACTGTACAGTGAACCGCTTGACCTTGAGCTGTGGCATTAATTTAACGTAATTTCGTCGTCACAGTTACAAAATAAGTAGCACATGTGATCATGAATGCCGCTATAACAGGCTATCATGAAACCTTGTTACTCCCTAGTATTATTTCCACCACTGCAAGTGGTCAAGTCGCAACTTGAGCTGCAGAAGTTGTCAGGACTGCAGGAGATTCCCCCCATAACACACCACCGACAAGCTCTACTGATATTGGCTTATGGCAGAGAAACAGATTCGCCCTACTGGATTTATGTAATTTTGTCATTTTCAACAGTTTGTTCCCTTCACCATGTTATTAACTTTGTAATTACAAGTCTGTAATTAAGTTAGCAATGAAAGATTTTTTGTTTACTTACAAACATTATTTTATACATTACAGTAAATATAAAGTCACTTTTTTGCTCTTTAAAGTAGTTTCCCCCCATGGGGGCACTATCCTTAATTTTAATGCAATTAAAAGACCACTAGAAACAGACTATTCATGGTCTATTTAAGGGATACCAACTAAATATTAAATGGATGACAAAGGCTTTGTTTATTGTCATGTAAATTTAGTATGATTAAGTTAACAAAATTATTTAATGACATTTCACTCTTCCAAAAATAAATAAAAAATTTACAATGCAATATCGACTCATGTGATCTGGGCAAACGACACAATCTCAGTCATGCCCACCACTACAACTCCCTTCTTGTTATTGGTGTGATTCTTGTGACAGTGTTTTGTAAGGTGGAAGAACGTATAGCCAAATGCAAGGAATTATAAACAAACAATCAGGAAAGAAACTGTGTGTGGGAAGCAGGACTATTAAACCTGTCAGAAGCAGTAGCAGATCATCATCAATTTCTATCATTAAGTAACGTGGCCTCTCCAAGCAGAGTTCAGATGCATCTCCAACTTCTTCAATGAACAGCGTTCTTAGGCAGTATTCAGCCAGTTAACTCCAGTGATTTTCTGCAAGTTTTAGTCCCACTGGTCTATAGTCGTCCTTGTGGTTTGTCCCTGTCTCCTGGACTCCATTCCAGCACCACCTTTGTCCTATGGTCATTATATCTTCTGATATGGAGCATATAATCCGAGAAAATAAGAAAGGAATCATGATTTCAAATGGCTCTGAGAACTATAGGACTTAACATCTGCGGTACCAGTCCTCTAGAACTTAGAAATACTTAAACCTAACTAACCTAAGGACATCACACACATCCATGCCCAAGGCAGGATTCGAACCTTCGACCACAGTGGTCGCGCGGTTCCAGACTGAACTGCATAGAACTGCTCGGCCACACTGGGAATCATGAAAGCAGAACATGGCATAATGTTGTGCATAGTGATGATACGAAAATCGACAAAATTGTAGCAGAAACACACAAGGTAAAACACTTTATAACAAAATGGAAACAGAAAGGTATGATACCGCCAAGAACAATAACAAAATCGAAAATGCCATACACAAATGCATTTGAAACGAATTGAAGCAGAGTAGCAACATCTGTACAATGGAACCACAATTGCAGTGTGTCACAGCTCTTGGTTAATTGGATCTGACAGATTTTATGCTAAAGGATAATGCACTCTGTCACATTTTTAGCAAACTTCTAAGAATGCTGGCCAATCGACTGGATGGAAGAGGGAAACATCTGTTTTGAACCATGGATGACAACAAGTTACATAGTTGGAGTACATACGTGGAGGAAGCTATGCAGTTTTTGAGGTACTATTCCTGGAAGAATAATCGTCTGAAGACATGAGAGATCGAAATAAAGCTGGTGTTAGTAAGTAGACTAAAATGCCGGAGAGTGAATGGCGATAAAGGGAATACATGGCTACAAAAGAGGAGGAATACAATAACAGGGTGGCAAAGAAGGACTAAACCAAAGATTCACATCCGTCTCAAGAACATGAAACATATATGGAAGAAGATAAAATATAATATATTTTATGATGTGATAAGAAAGAAGTAAAGGAGAAACCATAAGCTCTGTTATGGAGTAATTACATAAAGCTCATGGTGATATTTGAATTAAAAATAAAAAAGACTTTACCACTGCAAACGAGTTTATTAACCTTCAAAGAGATTTTTTGAGTCATCAGTCTTCCGACTTGTTTAATGTGGCCGCCACAAATCTCTCTCCTGTGGCAACCTCTTCATTTTTGAGTAGCACTCGCAACCTATGTCCTCAGTTATCTGCTGTATGTACTCCAATCACTGTCTTCCTCTAAAGGCTTTGCCTTCTACAGCTCCCTCTAGTACCATGGAAGTCAGTCCCTGCTGTCGTAACAGATGTCCTATCGACCTGTCCCTTCTCCTTGTCAGCGTTTTCTACACACTCCTTTTCTCTCCCATTCTGCACAGAACCTCCCCATTCCTTACTGTATCAGCCCACCTAATTTTCAACATTCGTCTGTAGCACCACATCTCAAATGCTTTGATGCTCCCCTGTTCCAGTTTTCCCACAGTCCATGTTTCACAATGCTGTGCTCTTAATGTGTGTTGTTGTGGTCTTCAGTCCTAAGACTGGTTTGATGCAGCTCTCCATGCTACTCTATCCTGTGCAAGCTGCTTCATCTCCCAGTACATACTGCAGCCTACATCCTTCTGAATCTGCTTAGTGTATTCATCTCTTGGTCTCCCTCTACGATTTTTACCCTCCACACTGCCCTCCAATACTAAATTGGTGATCCCTTGATGCCTCAGAACATGTCCTACCAACCGATTCCTTCTTCTAGTCAAGTTGTGCCACAAACTCCTCTTCTCCCCAATTCTATTTAATACCTCCTCATCAGTTATGTGATCTACCCATCTAATCTTCAGCATTCTTCCGTAGCACCACATTTCGAAAGCTTCTATTGTCTTCTTGTGCCAACTATTTATCGTCTGTGTTTCTCTTCCATACATGGCTACACTCCATACAAATACTTTCAGAAACGACTTCCTGACACTTAAGTCTATACTCAATGTTAACAAATTTCTCTTCTTCAGAAACGCTTTCCTTGTCATTGCCAGTCTACTTTTTATATCCTCTCTACTTCGACCATCATCAGTTATTTTGCTCCCCAAACAGCAAAACTCCTTTACTACTTTAAGTATTTATTTTCTAATCTTATTCCCTCAGCATCACACGACTTAATTAGACTATATTCCATTGCTCAGAAATTTCTTCCTCAAATTAAGGTCTATGTTTGATGCTAGTACATTTCTCTTGGGCAGGAACACTCTTTTAGCCAGTGATAGCCTGCTTTTGATGTGCTTGCTCCATCCGTCATGGGTTATTGTGCTGCCTAGGTGGCAGAATTCCTTATCCTTATCTACTTTGTGACCATATATCCTGATGTTAAGTTCCTTGCTGTTCTCACTTCTGCTACTTCTCATTACTTTCGTCTTTCTTCAATTTACTCTAAGTCCATATCCTGTAGTCATTAGACTTCATTCCATTCAGCAGATCATGTAATTCTTCTTCACTTTCACTCAGGATAGCAATGTCATCAGCGAATCATTTCATCGATGCCCCTCCACCTTGAATTTTAATTCCACTCCTGACCTTTCTTTTATTTCCATCATTGCATCTTTGATGTACTGATTGAACAGTAGGAGTGAAAGATTACATCCCTGTGTTACATCCTTATTAATCCGAGCACTTCGTTCTCGGTCGTCCACTATTATTATTCCCTCTTGGTTCTTGTACATATTGTATATTATCCGTCTCTCCTATAGCTTACCCCTATTTTTCTCAGAATTTCGAACATCTTGCACCATTTCACATTGTCGAAGGCTTTTCCTAGGACAAAAAATCCTATGAACGTGTCTTGATTTTTCTTTAGCCTTGCTCCATCATCAACCATAATGTCAGAATTGCCTCTCTGGTGCCTTTGCCTTTCCTGAAGCCAAATTAATCGTCCTCTAACACATCCTCAATTTCCTTTTCCATTCTTCTGTATGTTATACTCGTCAGTAGCTTTTATGCATGAGGCGTTAGGATGACTCTGCGATAATTCTCCCACTTGTAAGCTCTTGCAGTCTTTAGTATTGTGTGGATGATATTTTTCTGAGAGTCAGATGGTATATTGCCAGAATAATACGTCCTAAACACCAACGTGAATAGTCATTTTGTTGCCACTTCCCCTAATGATTTCAGAAATTCTGATGGAATATTATCAATCCCTTATGCCTTATTTGATTTTAAGTCCTCCAAAGCTCTTTTAAATTCTGATTCTAATACTGGATCCCTTATCTCTTCTAAATCGACTCCTGTTTCTTCTTCTATTACATCAGACAAATCTTTCCCCTCATAGAGGGCTTCAATGTACTCTTTCCAACTATCCATTCTCTGCTCTGCATTTAACAATGGAATTCCGGTTGCACTCTTAATGTTACCACCCTTGCTTTTAATTTCACCGAAGGTTGTTTCAACTTTCCTATATGCTGAGTCATTCTTCTGACTATCATTTCTTTTTCGATTTCTTCACATTTTTCATGTAGCCATTTCGTCTTAGCTTCCCTGCACTTCCTATTTATTTCATTCCTCAGCAACATGTATTTTTGTACTTCCTTCTTTCATCAATCAGCTGAAGTATATCTTCTGTTAGCCATGGTCTCTTTGCATTTACCTTCTTTGTAACTAAGTTTTTCTTTCCACAGTCTGTGATTGCAGTTTTTAGAGATGTCAAGTTCTCTTAAACTGTACTGCCTACTGAGCTGTTCATTATTGTAGTATCTACAGCATCAGAGAAATTCAAGCGTACCTCTTCGTTCCTTAGTACCTCCAAAACCCACTTCTTTGGGAATTGTTTCTTCCTGACTAGTCTCTTGAACTTCAGCCTACTCTTCGTCACTACTACAGTGTGATCTGAGTCTGTATCAGCTCCTGGGTACCCCTTACCACCCAGAATCTGATTTCGGAACCTGTCTGACCATGAAATAATCTAACTGAAATCTGGCCATATCATCCAGCCTTTTCCAAGTGTACCACCACCACCACCACCACCACCACCACCACCACCACCACCACCACCACCACCACCTCTTGCTTGAAAATAGTATTCACTATTACTAGTTGAAATTTATAACAGAACTCAATTAGTCTTCTTCCCCTCTCATTCCTAGTCCCAAACCCATATTTTCCTGCAACCTTCTCCTCTACTCCTTCACCTACAACTACGTTCCAGTCCCCCATGACTATTAGATTTTCATCTCCCTTTGCGTATTGTATCATCCTTTCAATATCCTCATATACTTTTTGTCTCTCTTCATCTTCAGCTTGCAACATCAGCATGTATACCTCATCTATCATTGCCGGTTTGCTGTTGATTCTGATGAGAAGAAACATTTTGCTGAACTGTTTACATTAACACACACTCTGCCCTACCTTCCTATTCATAACAAATCCTACTCCTGTTATTCCATTTTCCACTGCTGTTGATATTACCCTATACTCATATGACCAGAAATCCTTGTCTTCTCTCTGTTTCACTTCACTAACCCCTATTGTATCTAGATTGAGCCTTTACATTTCCCTTTTCAGATTTTCTAGCTTCCCTACCATGTTAAAACTTCTGACATTCTACACCCTGACTCTGAGAACGATCTCTTTTCGTTGGTTATACATGCTTTTTCTTATGGTCACCTCGCCCTTGGCTGTCCCCTCCTGGAGATCCGAACAGAGGACTATTCCTTAGTCTTTTGGCAATAGCAAGATCATGACACTTCTTCAATTACAGGTGACATGTCCTGTGGATACACATTATGTGTGCTTAATGCAGTGGTCTCCACTGCCTTCTGCATCCTCATGCTATTGATCATTGCTGATTCTTCCACCTTTAGGGGCAGTTTCCCACCCCAAGGGCAAGGGAGTGCCCTGAACCTCTGTCTGCTACTCCACCCTCTTTGACAAGGCCGTTGGCAGAATGAGGGTGACTTGTTATGCAGGAGGTCTTCAGCCACCAATGCTGATTATTAATCAAAATTTAAGCAATGGTGGGTTTCGAACCCGGGATGAAGGACGTTTCAATTATGAATTGAAGACGCTACCCCTAGACCACAGGTACTCAGTGACAATTGCAATCGAAAAGACTTAGGACTGCAGCCTCACTAGGTCAAAAAGTATTGTGTGTGAGACAATTAAAAAAAAAAAAAAAAAAAACGCAGAAGCATGGTCAGAGGTGTGGCGTAGTAATGCCCTTTTTCCAATTCAGATATCAATTCTGTACAGGGACAGGACTAATCTGCTCACTGCCCACCGTTGCAGCAGCATAGCTGGCACCACAGGACCTGTGCAGGGCGAAATCATTGATGTTACCTTGTTCAGTTTGTGTCGTATCTGTTGACAATGTTTGTCAACAAGCATCATGTTCAAGTAGTGCGGGCGCATATGCACGCCCACCCCAATGAATGATGAGGCATATCATCATTCAAATAGAGGAAGAGACATTCTGTGTGTCTGAAAGTGAAGTTTACACTGTTTTCCAATTTTTGTTTTTTTGGTTTCTGTTTATCAGCAGGCATTGTAGTAACACTGTTCATAAGGAGTTTGTAAAAATGTGAATATGAACAAATGAGAGAGGGACAAAATTATAAAGAGAAATGCAAAAATTTATTGGAACAGTGCTGCTTTTCTAACTTCAGTGAATTTTACCCCTTTTCCAATATTGACCATGGAAATCCATCTAATGCAGTCGTTCCCAACCTATCTTAGACCATTACCCAAGTGCAACCTGTAACGTTCCCTGGCAAACTCACGTTATTAAAGAACAAGAGTTTATTTGTACCATATACGCCGCTCTGGGCAAGTTGTATATATCGTAATTATTGAACAAAAATATTACTGAATGTGGTGTAAAAGACATTTGTTATTCTCCTTATATTTTTTGTTGTAATATTTCTCTGTATTTAGGATAGGAATTTTTCTGTATTTATTATGTGATTGTAAAATGTGTCAGTATTTGCGATAGCAGAGATATAAAATGTTGTCAGAAGAGAATAATATCGTCAATTTGCAAAGAAATGTTAATAGTCAGCAATACTATTTAAGCACAATGCATTATGTATTCTTTGGTCTTCTCTGTTCAGAAGTCATTGCGGTAGGACACTGTGAAAGAGTTTTTTACGAATGTGTAGACTTCTTTTGTCTCTGTCTGGACTTAGCCGCCATTAGATGATGCGTTACGAATTAATGTGAGTTGTATTGTTGTTTGATCTAAATATATTAGAGTTTATCAAAAGTGTGAATTATTTATGTAAATTAGCTTGCCCACGTCATCTATAAAATTTCTTTAAGAATTTTTCAGCATTTTTTAGCGGTGTTGCTGGGCTGTGCCGCGACCAACAATAGCAGAGGCGGCACATTTAAAAAATTATCAAACCCGTAAATCGGGAACAGATGCATAAAAATCAATAGTGAATTAAGAAATTGTTCTTTTTCAGTGATCCTGTGGCTGATAAAATTTGAATTAATTATACGTTTGTGCATTCGTAGGCAGATAGCTAATGTTAGTTAACATTGAAATTTAAACAGTTTGGTTCTTTAAAATAACTCAAATGCATAGTGAAGTAGGTTTGATCAGTGATAAATGTCGGCTTGGTAATAATTAAAACATTTTCTGCTGATAGAGATAATCTTGTGTTCTATGGCTAGTGCCGGGATAAAATTCAGTAAAAATATTTAACAAAAAACCCACTGCATCTGGAAAGTGTATGCCAAGGCCGAATGATTTAAAGGACTCAATTCTCAACCTAATATTCTTAACCAGTTCATATGAGTTCACGTAAATATTATTTTTTCTTTAAATGTACGTAATTCTTAAGAAAGTAAAAATTTTTATTACCACACGAAAATAAGAGAGTGGTTCTACAACAAAGTTCGCACGAAAGAAAATTAACTTAAAAGCAAAAGACAAATTTTATTATTCTTCTTTAACGAAATTTCAAATCAATTCCATTCATTGCGACGATCTCGTTAAAAACCAAACATTAGCTAGTACCCCACTCTCCCTTCCCTCCTACCATATGATGGCCCCCTTCTCCCCCATCACCACCAAATTCAACACCTAATTAAACTGTAGAATGAAACACTTTTCTTGGAACACTTATTTTTAAAATGATGAATGACGAATGATATTTGGTGTGTGTGTGTGTGTGTGTGTGTGTGTGTGTGTGTGTGCGCGCGCGCGCGCGCGCGCGCGCGCGTGTGTAGCGAGAGAATGAATAGCTTGAGTAATTTGTGGTACATTGCAAGTGCTGCACACAACTCCGTCTTCGAAAAGAAAGCTATCCACAGTAAGGGTAGACATTTGTTACAAAACATGCTTCCCCTGCATGACTCCTCTCCATCGTTACGACACATGCTTGACCTGCACACTACTCTGCAATTTAAAATAAAAGACGTTCAGATGTATGCAATATACTAACTGTTCGTAATTCAGTTCATTGGTGCACCCTTTACTTCAGAACTGGCAGAAACAAGATGACTTCCGGCTGTTAAAGCTTTGTGTATAAACACTCCAGCAATAATAATAATAATAATAATAATAATAATAATAATAAGAAGAAGAAGAAGAAGAAGAAGAAGAAGAAACCTGTGTACAATACAATAGTAGACCTTATATATTACTCCTGTGTTGTGCTGTCAATTCATTTACCTTTTTCCAAGTGAGAAATGAAGCAATTTCTGGACTACAGCAAGTACTGTCAACAACTTGGAGAAGGCATTTTCTTGAGATATTTAGCATTTCTTATATATATGTCTCACTTTTATCATGGGCAACATACAGAACAAAGCACAACATGTGTGTGTAATGGGTAGACTATGTGACGAACTTTTAACTTTCGCCACATTAATGTTGCTATCGAGAAAAAGTAACTATTGATAATTTATATAATAAGTATTAGAGTCTTACAAAACTGTGACAATAGTAATGACAAAACAATTTAGTTTTGTTACAAACAGAATCGAATCATTTAGTTTTTACCCATCAGAAAATTTGAATTTACCCCTCAGGGGGTAATTTCGACCAGGTTGAGAACCGCTGATTTAATGTCATAGAGCAGTTAGGCAATGAATTTCTTTTCCTAACATAGCAATGTATCTTAAGAATACTACATCAATAATGGGGCTCAGACCAAGGTTCCTTAAATGGGTAAAATACAAGTCGCTAGAAAAATAATAAATACAATCGCCAGTTCAAACTGAGCACCTGATTAAAGCACAAATAGTAGTCACATTTACACTTCCTGAATGAAACATAAGCTATACACTTTCTTTACATTAAACAGCAGAACTGAAACAGATAAGAATGTGCTAGCAGTAACTATGTATTACAAAGCATTACAAAAATTTTTTAAAAATTGTTTACATTTTTAACCATATTCAGAACATTTCTGCACAGTTTATTCTGAAAATGACTTCTATTTTTTTTCTTCATCAGGTCAAGTTTGTATTCTAATTAGATTTTAAAAAAACGCCGAGATCTAAGTCTACTGAATTTTACTGATAAGACTTGCATATTTTGTTAATGTTTCTTTTCCAAATTTGGTTTTTCAGAGGCAAAGACCTTTTTATAAATACGAAACACCATTGATTAAGTAAACAAAATTTAATAGCGTTCATTTCAATAAACTGAATGTGTAGCCATAATTGCTCAAAACTCAGGGCTTGATTTAAGGTTTCCTGGAACATCTAGAAATCTCAAATGCAGGGACATCTCTCATAAAAGTCCATCAGTAATCTGCCATCATGACTATATACCACTGTCCATATCTTTTATTTCCTGCTGGAATCGCTCATCGCTCCCAGATTCATAGAAAATCGATCTATTTGCAAAAAATTTGTAATGCCTTTTAAAATTCATGCTATATCCAAGGTTTATGAAAGTGGTCTCCATACTTGTAACAAGTTCTATGTGGTTGTTTCACTTATAGTTGCCCTGAAAATTCATCACTAGAACAAAAGCCATCCACATTTCCAGTTTCAATTTGTTCATAGAGTTTTCGAATTATGGATCTCAGACAAGCTCATGGATCTGAGGACCATCGAAGACACCAGCTTTCCATTCTTCCATGGTCATTCCTGGAGAAGCAAGCAAGCAAGTGAAACATCTGCCATTACTGTCTAGAGCCTTGGCGAACTATTTCATAAAGACAAGCTTGATGTGCAGTGGTAGGAAGAGCATCTTACATCTTCACCAGGGGGCTGTACCATTTCCGCCCACAGAGGCCAGTACTTTGGACAGTTTTGTGACCTGTCCCACATGCAAAGAAAGTATGGGTACTTTATGTACCTCGACTGTTGTCCCAACAATATGTTCACCATCTTTCGGTCTACACAAATCAACCATTCATTTTCACCATAAATTTTCTCCAATACACACTTCATCACTTCATACTTCTTCAGTGTTGGTATAGGGGTGTGCTGGTTGCCATTGTGCAGCAATATACATTTCAGCAATCGTTTGCTACTGTCAATGGGAGCAGTTTCCAATCTTTCGGTTCGTATTTAGGCAATCCAAGCCTGTACAGAAGAAGCTCACCTATGTCTGAAGTACACAAAGTCCTTTTCTTGTGAACAAAAATTGAGAAATAATCTGTTGCGATAGAAAGTGATTTGAATGCTGTCAGAAAGGCGGTTTTTTTCTTTCAATCTTGATACCAACAGTTTGACAAAGGATTTTGACAAGCTGAGATCTTGAACTAGAACACTGAGTTCCCATTGAGAAAAGGAATTAGAGGACAATCATTAAAATCATCTCTTTCTTCAACACTGGCGGAATCTTCATTAGTCATGTCAGAAAGTTCTCCAAAGACCTGCACTTGAATTTTCTCACAATCAACTGCAAGACAATGTGTCAATGTAAGATCAGGCTTCTTTCTGTTGACCACAGCCAAATCAGTAGTGCTAGTGGCAGTATGTGGTTTATTGGCTTCCTCCAAGCCATGGAAATTCCAAGTTTCAAAAAATTCATGATTCTTGTTGCCCTTGGTCCACTGATTCAGATGGGTAATGCATGTCTTGCATACCATATATGGCACCCATGCTTAATCTTTGACACCAATCGGCATAAAGTGTACATCCCTAGCTTGTTTTGCATATGCGCGCGCGCACACACACACACACACACACACACACACACACACACACACACACACACACACACACCAGAATTACTTTTGCACAATCTTTTTCCTGGAGATATTTCATTAAAAAAAGGGGGGCAAGTTTTAATGTAAAACAACAGATTGTGAAATAATAAATTCTTTGCTATAAATGTAATAAAGTACGAAAACTCAATAACTCAAAATGTTGAGCTGATTGACCAAAACCAGTATAATCTTTGACATCAATTAAAAAGCTTTCACTATTTTTTCATTGTTGCTCAGTGTTATGATAAGATTGTGTACCATAAATATTGTGATTCATTTTGTCACACTAACATGCATTAGCTGATAAATTATGCAACCTATCTGTTCTAACAAACACTGGATGACTAATTAACAACAAAGGTGGTAGCCTCTGAGGACCCTACATCTGATATGTTCTATTAACACTTTGCCGTCCATATGTCTCGTACAAATTTATCCACTTGGCACTGGCAGTGCTAATTTGGATTGCTTGGCTGCTTGTCACCTTTCCATTGATGACAAGCTTCAAACACAGTGACTTTTTCATGCTTAAATTTTTCCGGAAATCCTCTATTTTGCCGTATCATTCCACAAACCCGAATTTTCTTTTCAAGTAACTTCTCTGCAAGTTCTACACTGTTATAATAATTACACATGTAGAGGTGATGCCACTTTCCGTAAGAAGGTGTCAATAGCTCCATCACTGTTTTTGCTAAAGGTTGTCCATCACGGGAATGTATCTTGAATGAGTAAATGTATTCCATACTCTAATCACACAGCATCCAAATGAGAATGCCATATTTCATAATTTTTGACTTTAAAATTTAACTGTCCAGGCCATGGTATCATACCTTCATCAACTGAGATGTTTAGATTTCGATTAAACGTTTCTTTAAACTTTTTGGAAAAAATAGTCAATTACGAACTGCACTCTGAAAAGTTGGTCAGCATTATCCAGTTTATTGTTGTTGGAAAAATGTAAAAATTATAATATTTGTCTCAGTCGGTTGAGAGACATCGTTTTGCGAAATACCAGTGTGTCTATCTACGGATTCATTGATCTGTAATCATCGATCCTTGCTTTTTTTAAAAAAATTCCCATTAAGGATAGCAAGACTGAACCATTTTCTAAGTTCGGGTCCCATAACTTCAACAAATTTGGCACTTATCCAGTATCCTTCTATTGTAATTTTGACTGTAATACTTGTTGGTTTCATTGCTAATATATTCAAATAGATTGTTCCCAATATATAATTCTATGATATCCACCGTGCTCTGTGTATCTTTGGGAAATTTGTGTGGACCCGGAGATCACTCAAACTTATTATTGGTCCTCAGTAACTCATAAGACTTCTTTCTCCGATTCATCCAAATCAGTTGGCAACCAAATTCTTCTTGGTCGTGTTTCACTATCTTCCGACAATTCTGCTTCACTTTCATTTTTTTTATATCCAATGTCTTCTTCCCTATTGGCCAAGTCATCCGGAACGTCAGACGAGACGTCCGCGTATTCATCGTAAATAATCTTATAGTCTCTTTTGTCTACCATGATGAAAGTACTTACAAAAACAAAAACCTTGTTGACAAAACGAAACACCAACAGAATGCAAAAGATAGTAAAGTGCTGTCACCGGACACCGCGCGATACTATGCTCACTACACCACTGTGGTGTCACCAGCCGTTGACACCTATTTTGCACGTGACACCACTTAGGTGTTGCCAGACGGCAAAGTGTTAATGTACTTTTGATGAACCTTTTCTATATACACATATAGTAGATTTTGGTTTGATGCATAGGTTCACTGTGTTTTGCCATACGTTTAATAAAGACAACAGATACACATAACCGTGACTTTAGTCCTTAATACTATATTCTCCTCCACTATTTACAAGAGTTTTCCAATGCTGGGGTAACTTTTCATATCCATGACTGTAGAAACCTGTGGTTTTGAGGTGAAGAAGTCGAGTCACATTCAGAGCACATTTTCATCCAGAAAAGAAGTTCCTTGTAGGTTGTTCAATAGAGAGTGGGAAAGGTGAAGATCTGAGGTCGCAAGATCAGGTGAACATGGAACGACTTCCTTACCCAATTTCTGTCTAGTTTCTTGTCAGTCTAGCAGAATATGAGGGTCTTTGGTGTAGGATTACTTCATGCAGTCTTTGTTGTCATTGTTGGATTGCGTCTGTAAAACGTCTCAGTTGTTGACAATAAATGTCAGCAGTGATGACTACACCTCAGGGAAGCAATTCTTAGTACACATCTTCGCTGTCCCACCAGATGCATAACATTATCTGTTGTGGATGTGTGCTGGCCTTTGTAGAGGGATTTGCTGCTTTGTTACAGCTCAACCATTCCTTTCTTTTCATTATGTTAGAATAAAGACAGTATTTCTCATCACCATTTGTGATATAGGATAGAAATGGTTGGTGTTGGTCGTGAGCAAATTTCTGATGGCGACCTGCTGATTTCTGTGATTTCGGCTTAGAGCACATGGACCCACACCCCCAATTTTTGAACCTTTCCCATTGCATGGGCATGGTGGTATGATCACAGCTCACCACACATGCCAGTTTTCATGTACACTGATGTGGATTAATGTGTTTAAATGATCTTCAATCCTCAAAGGTCTCCTCCTAAAAATGAGAAAACCATTTTCTTGCTGTGCTCTGTCCAGTGGTATTATCCCCAAACATATCGCAAATGTTTCTGGCTGCACTCACTGCTGCCACCACTATCGAATTCAAACATGAGTATATGCCAGAAATGTTCAGATTTCTCCATTTGGCACTCCATTTTCTAACATCCACAGCCCCAATCACTATCTGTAAATGACAATATAATAATGTGTAGACTCAAATAGCAACAGTACACTACAAATAAACAAAGGTAATTGATAAATAAACCCATAACAACTGGAATATCCATATGGAAAACAAAAATACTATGAACTTACATGCCAACCTAATACAAACAAAATGTTCTCAATTACATGTAAATGATTACTAAATAACACAGTGACCTGTACATGGGGTCCCAGAATCTGTTACAGAAAGGTTTTGCGCTTTAAGTTAATCTTTCAAGAAGTGAAATTGCCGAAGTGTTACTGGAGATATGATTTAACAAACTTTGATTAATTAACCATGTGCAGTACGGCTAATGTATGGGACCCTTAAACCATTATTACTCTCTCTTGCAAACACTTTCACAATAAGATCATGTAGGAAATACATTGGTGTCCATAATTAAAGCAACAAACGGAAATTGTGCAAGATTGCATTTATTTTGCCACAAAACAGTATAAACTGGTGATAATAGTAAATTAGAAATGATATAAAGAATACAGAACGTAATCAACTGCAACATGCATAATGGCATACAAAAATGTTCTTAGTTTTTTCCAACTTAACAGATTTGCACACATATTCTGCTAACTGGTTAACATCCTCAGTATGGGGTGTGGCCACCTCCGGCATTAATACAAGCTTGACAATGACGGGACATGCTGTGAATGATGTCATCGCTCTCATTTTGAGGCAATAACGCCCGTTTTTCCTGCAGAGATCCTATCATGTTTTGGAGGGTGGTTGGTGCATGCTGACATGATGCAACCTGTCTCCCTAGTGCTGTCCAGACACACTTTATGTGATTCAAATCGGGAGAGCGAGCAGGCCACACCACGCATGCAATATCTTCCATTTCCAAAAAAAACATCAACTACCCACACTTTAAAGATCGAGCATTATTGTCCATCTATACGAAGTCTGGGCCCACACCACCTCACAACAACTACTCACGAGATCCCAAAATCTCCTGAAGTTATCTGACAGCAGTTAAATCTCGCCGAGTCACCCGTACAATTTCAAAAACAGGTGTTCACGTGCTCAAGAAATCCCTATTCACACCACTACAGATATCTTTCCATAATGTTTGGGTCCCAAAAATGTGTTCCACGTGCCCTCCAGATGTGAATCAGTCAAGAATCACTCTCCGGACGAATTTGGGACTCTCATATGCAAAGAACATTGGCCCACTGTTTTACCATTCATGTGACAAGTTGACTGCTCCAGTCTAGACATTCCCTTCATCTACATCTACATCTACATCTACATCCATACTGCGCAAGCCACCTGACGGTGTGTGGCGGAGGGTACCCCTCTATCGGTTCTCCCTTCTATTCCAGTCTCGTATTGTTCGTGGAAAGAAGGATTGTCAGTATGCTTCTGTGTGGGCTCTAATCTCTCTGATTTTATCCTCATGGTCTCTTCGCGAGATATACGTAGGAGGGAGGAATATACTGCTTGACTTTTCAGTGAAGGTATGTTCTCGAAACTTTAACAAAAGCCCGTACCGAGCTACTGAGAAGGGAGCCTCCCCATCGCACCCCCCTCAGATTTAGTTATCAGTTGGCACAGTGGATAGGCTTTGAAAAACTGAACACAGATCAATCGAGAAAACAGGAAGAAGTTGAGTGGAACTATGAAAAAATAAGCAAAATATACAAACTGAGTAGTCCATGTGAAGATATGCAACATCAAGGAGATTCTGAGCTCAGGAGCGTTGTGGTCCCGTGGTTAGCATGAACAGCTGCGGAGCGAGAGGTCCTTGGTTCGAGTCCTCCCTCATGTGAAAATTTTAATTTCTTTATTTTCGCAAAGTTATGATCTGTCCATTCGTTCATTGACGTCTCTGTTCACTGCAATAAGTTTAGTGTCTGTGTTTTGCGACCGCACCGCAAAACCATGCGATTAGTAGACGAAAGGACGTGCCTCTCCAATGGGAACCGAAAACATTTGATCGCAAGGTCATAGGTCAACCAATTCCTAAACAGGAAAACACGTCTGATATATTCTATACGACACTGGTGACGGCATGTGCGTCACATGACAGGAATATGTTGTCGACCCACCTAACTTGTGCACTTGGCGAATGGGTAAAAAGATTCTTCTACGTTGCCCAATTTAGGTTTTATTGTGGATGTGATAATTACTCCCAAAAAAGAGATGAAAACATAAGAGTTTGTCACATGAACTGCAACAAATGAATCCAACAGTTTCACAGTCTCACACTTTTCCCTGTGCTCTGTCAAAACATATGTTTCTAACGTTTTCAAATTTTTCCATGTGTAGACCGTAAAATCCTGCATATGTCCAAGCAAATTTGAACATGTCCTGGAATTTTGGAGAGCGATAATGTGTGAGTGCCTGAACTTTGATAATTGACTGAAAATAAAAATTAAACTTTTCGCTTGAAGAAAGACTTGAACCAAGGACCTCTCATTCTGCAGCTGCTCATGGTAACCACGGGGCTCCTGAGTTCAGTCTGCCCTTGATGTTGCCTACCTTGCGCATGGACTATTCAGTTTGCATATTTTTTCATAGTTCCACACAACTTCTTCCTGTTTTCGCGATTGATCTGTGTTCAGTTTTTCAAGACCTATCCACTGTGCAACTTGTAACTAAATCTGAGGGGGGTGCGATGGGGAGGTTTCCTTGTGATAGTCTCTCCTGCAGAGTCTTCCACTGGAGTTTATCTATCATCTCTTCCCTTCTGTGAAGACATGCCAGAGGTAAACAGACAGCAGATATCCAACAATAAGAGCCACTCTGCTGAAGCCTTCTGTTCACCATTTGCCTCAATACAACACATCTGGGGAATACTGCGAGGTCAGATGCCAGTTGCAGAGAATTAGTGAGACGGTACCATCGTACCCTTACAGCCAAAAAATTGTCCACTCTTCTTAATGTCACGTGTGGTAAGCCCTGTCCTGGTCTCTGGAATCCATCTTTGGTTTCTATAAACTGTCACCTAATACAAGAACCAACAGAACGATTCACATTAAGCCATCGAGCCACATCAGTTTGCGACTCTCCTGCTTCCATTCTTCCTACGGCCCTACACAGCAGAGAGTCTGTAGGCGTCTTCTCTGTGCCATACAGCACCATCTGTGACTATGTACACAGCGATTGTGGATGTTTTTAACTGCCCTGTAAACGCTACCCCACCAGGGTGTCCCAGTTAAAAATACACTTTTTCCCGGGTGAAAAGACACTCTCTGTGTTTGGTGACAGTACTTTCTCTCGGAACCATAACCCTTTGAATGGTCAAGGTTTTATACACCGGCGTAGAGCTTCCCGGCGCTTCAGAGAACGAACACCCCCCCCCCCCCCCCCCCCGAAATAAAGGACCCGTTTTCGAAAGATGTTTCATGCGCAGCAGCATGTACGCTGCATATTTTCGCATTACGAAAATACATATCTGAATTCCACCAAACACAGCACGTTAGTTTCCGAAGCATTGAAATCGAGACTGCCATGCACTTCAGTAACCCAATCATAGCTGATGTCACGTGATCTCGCCACCCGATGATAGAAGATCTCCAGAGCAAACGACGCGTGACAGCCAGCCAACAGCAACCAACATCACTGTTCAGTAGCGCGAACACATAATTATGAGAAGTTAATAGTTTAAATTAATACACATGATGTGACTACAAGCAAAGCTTTCACATATAATATTGGTCTTTTTTGCACGTGTTACACTTGAATATACATCACGCAAATGTGCCAGTAAATTTTAAAATAATACATAAACGTCTAGGCACGAAATTCTGGTAAGTGGTTGGCCGTCAAGGTGTTAAGCTGTAAAACAGAATCAAACGCTCTGTGATTTAAGAAATTCAAAGCACATTCGCACACGTAACATAATTCATCTTGCGCAAAATGAAATTTATTTTGAAACTAACGCATTTCAACCACCATTCGCAGTATTTTACCGCGATCTGTTAGAATTCGTTTCAGCAGTTGTCAGAGAGCGCCAGAAATTGGCGTTACTGTGCGTGCGCAGCTACGATGACGTAGGAAGCCCACATGTTCGTACCTAAATAGCATTAAGAGATCTTACATTACGTCGTAAACGAAACAGAACATCAAAGGGTACTCCAAGAGCATCGGAATTCCGTAAACCAGACTACAATGCATAATTCGGCAGAAAACGCACATTCGTACGTTCAGATTCACAAAGAAATATGCCTCAATCTGATGTTAAGCTTTTCAGTGTGGTTTTCGGGCTGCAAATTTTCTTGGAGTACCAGTATCTAATGTTTGGTTCTTTATTATGGCGTAATAAAAAAAACGAGATAGAAACGGACCCTTGTAATTCAGCAAACAGTTGACACTAGCCAGTACTGTAGAATAACCGCTTCGTTTCAAATAAATTGACTGCATCTGCGGAAAAGATTAATAAAAGCAAAATTTCTTTAGCAAATCGACAAAAATAACTTCAGTATTATGAAATGCAATTAATGCTTGACTACCAAAAACCTGGAATTAAAATAAAATCAGGAAACTAAAACTAATAACATTTCAGTCTTGCGTAATTATATGACTATTTTAATTCACTTGATAGCTCTCGGCCACAGAAATTAGTTTTCATTTGCGTGAGAGTTGTTAACGAAGAAGAAACAGCAAAATCACTAAATGTAAACACGGGTCACGTGAAGACTGCCGTCCTCTCCGCTGCTACTTGAACTGCCCTGCGCATGCGCGAATTTTGCAGCTTGGACTCGCCTGAAGAATTTTTCCGGCTGTGTGTGACTGTTTGTTGCTACTGCTGATACAGCTAACAGCCGTACTTCAAATAGCCATAAGCGGGAGCAGGTTCTGCTCATACGCGAATCAACTGCACATGCGCACGAGCCCACTGGCAACTGTTCAAACGAACCTAATGCAAACCGTTGAGACCTAACATCGGAAGCAGATTGTTGTTATGAAATATTGCATAGTCTTTGTCGTAATGCCTTCGACAGATTTTGGTGTTGGCAGGCGCTTGTGTGTGCACTGTCGTTTGTTGTTGGAAATGGCGCATTTCCTTTGCAACTTAAGTTTATTATGGTTTTCTTTCCCTTGTCAATGTTTTATTGCTGCAGTATTATTCTACAGTAGCGGGATAAAGTAAAATTATTTGTTATAGTATCAGTTCTTACCAGTCAAAGTTACAAAATTTTTAACTGAAAACTAAAACAATGAAAAGTTCCTGGAATTCTAAAAAACCCGGGTTTTCCCCGGATCTCCCCATTGTCCCGGGTCATATACACCCTGTCCACTCAACAGACACCCCGATGTCATTCCTGGCGGGGTTGCGAGTTGACTGGAATGCCATCTTTTATGCAGAACATGGATCAGAACGGCGCAAGCGTTTGTACACCACATCCAATTTTTTTACTGCATTTTGCAGTTCATTTATCCATCCATAGACAATGAATGTTGTCCAAGTGTACATGTAAATATATGTGAAACCATTTCACAAAATGGAACATACAAATACGTAAATCAAAGAGTACAAATAAAATATGTCATACAACACACAGTAACAAAGAATAATACAAGGTCATACAATACACAGAAATGAGAACAGTGAGAAACTTCACATCAAAATTGTGTCACAAAGTAGATGAAGTTCAGGAATTCTGCTACCTTGGAAGAAAAGTAACCCATGGCAGATAACCATAAAAAGCAAACTGCCACAGGTAAAGGGGCATTCCAGGCCAAGAGAAGTCTACTCATATCAAACACAGGCATTAATTTGAGGAATAAATGTACATATGGAAAACAGCGTTGTTTGGGAGTGAATCATGGACAGTGGGAAAACCAGAACAGAAGAGAATCGAAACATTTAAGATGTGGTGCTAGAGACGAATGTCAAAAATTAAGTGAACTGATAAAATAGAGAATGGGGGAGTTATCCGCAAAATCTGTGAATACAAACACATGGAAGAGACAGGCATGGAAAAGGACACGCTGATAGAACATGTGCTATGACATCTGAGAATAATCTCTTTGATATTAATGAGGGAGCTGTGGAGGGCAAAAACTGTAGGGGAAGACCGACTGGAATACATCCAAGAGAACATCAGAGGCAAGTGCTACTCTGAAATGAAGAGGTTGGTACAGAAAAAGAATTCATGTGGGGGTGGGGGCATCAAATCAATCGGGGGTGGGGGGAAGCAAATGCACCACCCCTCGAAGCTAAGCTAAAAACTTTGACACATTTTACTTGATTTCCAAATATTTTAAATTCACTGCCAGACGTCTACTAGCAACATCTACAGATTTTATATGTAAATAAAAAACTCCAATCCAAGCCCTAGAACACTATGCATAATCTATATGGCTATTAATTTTGCTTCTGATACTGTGGTTATGAATTTCACAGTTCGTCTTAAATTCACTCCAAATATTAAACAAAAATACCATTAGAGAGTAAAGAATGGTTCCTGAAGGTTCTGCAAGATGTTGGAAAATTAAATTTACACTATATACTTACTACACATTATTGAGCTGTGCATATGCTCATATCGCTACCTGTAATTGTGGAGTCTCTTTCTTATGTTGTACCTCGAGCAGAATTTAAGTGCACATGCAGCTCACATTGAGGTCATTCTGCTTTGGAGTAACTTGGATAGAACTTTGCTGGAGAGTGGACAAGGCTTGCTAGCCACAGATGTCCATTCGCCGGATTTGCATGGATACCTTTACTTCGGGCAGCGGGCCTACATCTACCGGAGAGGCGCCACATCTCTCAGTCTGTGCAGTGCTGAACTGTACCCTGGAGTTTGACTAGCCATGTTCCCTGCTGTTTTGGGTTGTGGATGTAACCACGTACAAAGTCCTGGCCACCATACAGGAACAATGGTGTGTACCAAGTAGCTAATGTCCGCCATGGTTCATGAAAACGCCTGTGCTTTGCTACTGAATTTTGTTTTATTTTCTTGCCGTATCCTGATTTGTCTTGCACTGCTAGCCCTTGTTTGGCCAAAGCCCTTAACATGGATTAGCATCCCGGTAATAAGAGAAGGCTCGAGTTAAGCATTTATTCAATTTTAAGAGAGCTTGCATTTTATCGTGTTTTGTTTGCAAAATATTTAATGCTTCTCTGCACTATGGATGTAGGTTTCCTCTAGCTTCAAGTTTCTTTTTAATTATTTTTCTACTTTCTGTGTCCTTTTATCTTCACCTGCACTGTTGGTGCATGAACTTTTCAGGTTTACATTTTTCTTAATGTTTTTTCATGGCCAGTTAAGGCCAAACGAGTACACGTCTGCTGCAGTTTATGTTGCTATGTAAATTCTGCTCTGTTAAACACAAGTACTTGGGAGTCAAATGGAGTCCATGTCCACCCTCATTTTCTCTCTCTAGTTGGGGGCCATGTGTTAGCTGTCATTTATGTAATGTAAATTTAATAAATTTTCCTGTGTGTGTTTTATGAGGGCATTCAATAAGTAATGTAAAACATTTTTTCTTGGCCAATTTCAGCTAAAAATTTTGAATTTGTTGTGGGACATTGTGGAATATTCCTGTCTCAGCCCCTATAATTTTATGAAATTCCAAGGGGTGGTGGCACTATATGTAGCCTTCAACGGGGTGTCTGTAACGAAGTGCGTTCCAAGCACTGGGTTGTCATTGGCTTTCTTTTGGTGCAAAACCAGAGCATCTCAGATATTCATAGGTGCTTGCGGAACGTCTACGGTGACCTGTCAGTGAACAAAGGTGGGGTGAGTCATTGGACGAGGTGTCTGACATCATCACAACAAGGTCGCGCAAACCTATCTGATCTCCCACGTGCCAGACTGTTGCACACATGTGTGACTCCTGCAATGTTGGAATGTGCGGACACACTCACTTCAGGTGACCGACAGATCACAACCAAAACCCTCATTGTTCTACTGGACATTTCTGTTGGTGGTGCTGTACACTCATCTACCAGTTGGGGTACTCACAGGTGTGAGTCCATTGGTTTCCTTGTTGCCTAACAGAAGGCCGTAAGAGCAACAAAGGACCATCTGTGTGCAATTTCTTGTGCGTTGTGAGGCTGATCATGACTTTTTTTTTATCAAAAATTGTCAAAGGCCATGAAACATGGGTTTATTATTTCAAATAAGAAACAAAGCAGCAATCCATGAAGTGGGATCACACCACCTCTCCTCTGAAGAAAAAGTTCAAATCCTCACCCTCAGGTGGTAAGGTAATGGCGACAGTCTTCTGAAGATGTTATTCTGTTTGATGCCCTTACTGGTTGTGCAATCAATCAACTATGAAGTGTATTGTGCTATACTCAGGAAAATGAACAAATGACTTCAGGATGTTCATCACCACAAAAATGCAAAACAACTACTCTTTCTCCATGACGACACAAGGGCTCACACAACTCTGCACACCCAAGAGCAGCTCACAAAATTTCATTGGGCTGTTCTTCCTCATTCACCCTACAGTCCAGATCTCGCACCTTCCGACTTCCATATTTTATTTTTTATTTAAATGTCAAGTTCCGTAGGACCAAATTGAGGAGCAAATCTCCAAGGTCATGAAACGTGTCAGTACATGAACTTACAACATAAAAAGTAATAACAGATAAAAATAAATGTTCATGAACCTGAAAGAAAATCAGTCCATAAGTTTAAACAAACGCTATCAGCAATACAATGAGAATCATCATAATTTTTCAAGGAACTCCTCGACAGAATAGGAGTGACCCATGAGGAAACTCTTCAGTTTCGATTTGAAAGTGTGTGGATTGCTGCTAAGATTTTTGAATTCGAGTGGCAGCTTATTGAAAATAGATGCAGCAGTATACTGCACACCTTTTTGCACAAGAATTAAGGAAGTCCGACCCAAATGGAGGTTTGATTTCTGCCGAGTATTAACCGAGTGAAAACTGCTTATTGTTGGAAATAAACTAATATTGGGAACAAGAAACGACAATAAGGAATATACATATTGAGAGGCAAATGTCAAAATACCCAGACTCGTGAAAAGAGGTCGACAAGAGGTTCGTGAACTCACACCACTTATTGCCCGAACCGCCCCTCTTCTGAGCCAAAAATATCCTTGTAGAATGGGAAGAGTTACCCCAAAACATAATACCATATGACATAAGTGAATGAAAATAAGCAAAGTAGACTAATTTACGTGTGGAAATATCACTCACTTTCGATACCGTTCGCATAGTGAAAATGGCAGTATTAAGTCTTCGAACAAGATCCTGAACGTGGGCTTTCCACGGCAGCTTACTATCTATCTGAACACCTACGAATTTGAACTGTTCAGTTTCACTAATCATATGCCCGTTCTGTGAGATTAAAATGTCAGGTTTTGGTGAATTGTGTGTTAGGAACTGTAAAAACTGAGTCTTACTGTGATTTAAGTTAGTTTATTTTCTACAAGCCATGAACTGAGGTCATGTACTGCTCTACTTGAAACCGAGTCAATGTTGCACACAACATCCTTTACTACCAAGCTAGTGTCATCAGCAAACAGAAATATTTCAGAGTTACCCATAATACTAGAGGGCATATCATTTATATAAATAAGGAACAGGAGCGGCCCCAACACTGTTCCCTGGGGCACCCCCCACTTGACAGTACCCCACTCAGATCCCACATCACAGCCGTTATCAACACTGTGAATAATGACCTTTTGCTGCCTGTTGCTAAAGTAAGAGGAGAACCAATTGTGAGCTACTCCCCTTATTCCATAATGGTCCAACTTCTGGAGCAATATCGTGTGATCAACACAGTCAAATGCCTTTGTTAAATCAAAAAATACGCCAAGCGTTCGAAACTTTTTGTTTAGCCCATCCAGTACCTCACAGAGAAAAGAGAATATAGCATTTTCAGTTGCCAAACGACTTCTAAAGCCGAACTGTACATTTGATAGCAAATCGTGTGATATAAAATGATCAATTAACCTTACATACACAGCCTTTTCGATAACTTTGGCTGATTCAAGGATGCACTCCATAGGAAGCAGAACGTGGATGACTGTTGTTACTGGCGCAGCAAGACGTTGGCTCCGACGTCTACCTGTAGAATGGCACCACATGAGCAAACAGTATCTTCCAGTAAGGTTGCGTAAGGCTGTCGCATTGAATGGAGATTATGTTAAAAAACTGGGTTTTGTTCAAAATGGCTCTGAGCACTATGCGACTTAACTTCTGAGGTCATCAGTCGACCGAGTTTTGTAGCCAAAAGAGCGGGGAATAATACAGCATATTGGAACCCTGAATAAAACCAACCTGCTTTCAGGGGGGGGGGGGGGGGGGGGGAAGTGTTGTACCTCTTGTTGAACACCCCTAGTAGAATCTGTACTGAATCAGGCAACTGTCACAGGTGTCAGTCAAGCTTCATGCATTATTGTGTTTTGCCGAATTCATGTGCTTCAGCCACTTTGCTTGCCTTGAATTTTGTTGCTCCTAAAAGTAATTGGTAACACTGAATGATTTGTCAATCCTCCCTTCATACGTTTAATAGTGACATATTCTATTATCTTGAGTCCTTTGACAATTTAGTCATACTGTAAAACGGTTGTTTAATTCAGTAAGTGCCTCTGGAGCAATTTTCTAATGTTTATAAATTTTCAAGAATTTTCTTGGGTTTGATTCAAAATGGAGATTCTTTTCTATTATAGAAACTGTTATTTAAAATTTATAAATGCACAGCACGCACAGATGAAAATTTGGTAAAGAAGTATCTTTAATAGAATGAGATCCTACATGCCAACCAGTATGGATATTGTAAACATCTGTCATGAGAAATACAACTCACATTTTTTCACAAGACATAGATCAAGGTGTAGCCACTACGTAGCTCCATTCTATTAATGATACTCTCATTCCTATTCTTCATGTTCAACTTTATTCTGAAGCAGTGAGCCAGACATTAACATAGAACATCTAAGACAAAACAAACAAAAAGCAAAGAGTAAATGATTATGTGCACCCTAGAGTCTTTGCCGCTGCCCCTATACTGTGCACACACACAACTATTTGTCTGTGTGCTCCCACACAGCCCCCTCCCTGAAGAGCGGAGCTCCAGGAATGTGCAGGAACTTTTACCGGACCCTTCATCCGGCTCTTGTGCGAATTTCCGGCTGTACTTCCTCCATCGTCGTATCCTCTCGCAGCTTCATCCGGCTCGCTGTCCTACCATCCGTTGCACGCTGCAGGGGCCCCTCGTCTTGCTGCAGGCTCGCCTCCTCTTCTTGTCTTGTATCTTCTAGCAGTAAGTGAGCTGGCTTCACCTGGTCTATTGACACAGTAACACTTATCGGGAACTAGGATAGTCATGGCCTGGTCCGTACGGTGTAGTACTTTATAAGGTCCCGTATACGGCAGCTGCAATGGAGCTCTGATTGCGTCGGTTCGCAACATTACATGTGAGCATTTACTCAATTCCCGATGTACGAACGATGGCCTAACTCCATGCCGTGTCACTGGTTGTGGCCTAAGCTCAGCCAGTTGAGCCCTTACTCTCGTTAACAAGTACGTTAGGTCCATCTCGCCTGTACTCTTCTGAAAAAACTCTCCAGGTAGGCGTAAGGTTTCCCCGTATACTAATTCTGCTGTAGATGCTCCGAGGTCGGGTTTGAAAACAGTGCATAAGCCTAGGAACACTAGTGGCAATGCTGCTGACCAATTCTCGCCATGGCACATTAAAGCGGCCTTAAGTGTTCGGTGCCTACGCTCTACCATGCCGTTGCTTTCCAGATGATAACTAGTGGTATGCTGACGGCGGAACCCGCACATGTTTGACAGCTCCAGGAACAAGGAGGATTCAAACTGACGCCCTTGGTCCGTCGTGACATGTACCGGACATCCGAACTGTGCTATCCATGTCGTCAAGAATGCCCGACTGACTGTCTCTGCTGATATGTCTGAAATGGGGATTGCTTCTGCCCACCTCGTAAATCTGTCAATTGCTGTCAATAAATACCGATAGCTTTCGGACATTGGCAACGGTCCAACAATATCCAGATGCATATGTTCGAAACGACCAGTTGGCCCGTCAACTTTACGCACTGGCTTCTTCACATGGCGCCCCACTTTACATCACTGACAATCCAGACATGTCTGTGCCCACTTCCGACAGTCTCTCTTAATTCCTGGCCACATGAAATGCTCCGTCATTAATTTTACACTCGCTTGGGGTACCGGATGAGCCAAACCATGTAACCCTTCGAATACTTCCCAGCGCAAATTCTCCGGCACAAAAGGTCTAGACCATCCCTGTGGGGTATCGCACCATAATGGTATTGTCTCACCTTCCGGACACAGTTTTTTTAACTTCAACCCGGTGGGAGTGCTCTGCCGAAAAACTTGCAGTTGCGCATCATCCTTCTGCTCTCTTGCCGTACGTGTTCTTTTGACTTTGGGGTCACCACTACGTAGCTCCATTCTATTAATGATAGACTCGTTCCTATTCTTAATGTTCAACTTTATTCTGATGCAATGAGCCAGACATTAACATAGAACATCTACGACAAAACAATGAGTAAATGATTATGTGCACACTAGAGTCTTTGCCGCTGCCCCTGTACTGTGCACACGCAACTATTCGTCTGCATGCTCCCACAAAGGTAATCAGGTGGATGCAGATGTTTTTGACTTGCAAAAAGCATATGCCTTGGTATTATACCAAGTACAATCAAATTGGGTAGAAAATTAAATTTGTGACTGGACTGAGGATTTCTTGTCAGGAACAGTGCAGCATGTTATCTCACATGGAAATTCATCAAACCTCAGGTGCCCCCTGGGCAAGTGTCTTGTGATGCTTGTTGTTCACACACTACAAACTAATGACCTGGCAAACAGACTTAATGTTAACCTTGGACTTTTTCAGATAAGATTTCAAAAGAATGCAGAGACTGGCAAGTTGCTTTTAAGTGTTCAGAAATGAAAAAATAATGAACTTCACAGAGTACCATGTAAACAAAATATCAATGGCTCACAATTGTAGTAAGTCAGCTGATACAAAATATCTGTAGGCTATGTAATGATTTGTGAGGATATGAAATGGAATAGGGTGAATCATAGTTTCATAATGTAGCAGACTCTGGTTCATTGGTAGGATACTGGAAAATGCAAGAAGTCTAGAAATGAGATTGCTTATAAAATACTAATGTGGCTCATCCTAGAATATTGCTCAAATGCTTGGAAACCGTATCAAGTAAGAGTAACAGGGGATCCTGAATGAATACAAAGAGGGGCAAGCACAAATGGTCACAGGTCTACCTGAATTATGAAAGTGTCTCGTGGAAACACTGAAAAACTTAAACTGGCAATGCTTGAAGACAGACTTCAACTTATTAAGCTTCAGACTCACATACTTTGTGAAGAACCCAGAGATATATTTATCAGATCATTTGTATCCCTTCCACAGAGACCACAAAGACAAGATTAGATGAATTACAGTGTGCACAGAGTAATTTAAGCAGTATTCATCTCGTGTACTATATGCAAATGAAATATGAAGAAACCCTCATATGGTACAATGGGAGTAATCTCTGCCATGTACTTCACAATGGACTGGAGAGTAGGGATAGGAATGTATATGTAGAAATGGGGGCACCTCAGTGTTATTATCCACTGTTAAACATGGAATTTCATGTGCACTCACTTATCTCTATTTCTGGTACCTGTAACCATTTACTATGTGTTTAGGATTGGAAAACATGTCTCTTTTTTCCTGTGTACAAGTTTGATCCAAGTTCCATTATTCTCTTGGCTGCATCTGGTACGGACGCTTTTTGGTAACTTTATCAGCAAACATCACAGTTTTTGAAGGATCTTACAATCTCCCTTGGAAATCATTTATGCACGCCAGAAACAAGAGTGGACCAAGTATCAAAAGTTGCCTGACATTAAATATAATGTTTTGCCCACACTGAACGTTTATTTTATTCTTGTCTGATCATTACTTAATGTGACCCATTACTTTCTATTGCTACAATATGATGTTATCAATGGAAGAAGAATGCCATCATCTCATTTATTTAGCAAAGTAGAATTATATGAGCTACATGATAATCTTTGCACAATCAGACAGACAGACTTACCGAAAACATTTATGCTTAGTTATACTGAAACTGATTCATCATATTTTCTGTTGAAAAGCATTTTAGGAATCAAAAGTTAGCTGCCTTTAACAGATTATTCTCAGGAAGGTCGTTCAATGTTCTATTACTAGCTATTTTCAAAAAAATTCTGTTCCAATGTGTATTCAGACTTTTTAGATGGAGGAAAATGAGTGCACAATTAGGAAACACTTTCTTATCTCCAATTTTATGGACAGGTGGAAGTAAAAGAAATCCTGTGTTCACACTGTGTTTATACCAGGAGAGAGATACCAGAAGTGAAACAGGTCCTGGATGCCATGTAGAATACAGGGTGTAGCCAACTGCAAGTGTTGACTCTTGTCAGAACCAATGATCAGTGCTGCTCTGTATCAGAAGAGATTCTTTCTGGCTTCTTGTAGATATCTAAAATGATGAAGACAGCCACTCTTGCTTGCAAGATGTAGACAGAACTCACCCTTTGTACCATCACTGACAGGACTAATGGCGAATCTTTAGTACAGAGCCAAGTGGAGGGTCTGGATCAGAGGTGTAGATGGTTCTGTGGCCAAGTAGGCTGAAGATTCCTTGACTTGCACCATAAGGTGCAGAGGTGTGTCGGGATTCACTTAATAAATCAGGAGTCCACTACTCACAGGAGGTGGCTACATGGTTAGCAAGGGCTGTATGGAATGAACTTGTGGATGACTTCAGAAGTTCACCGATGCTTTTTGCGGATGATGCTGTGGTATATCGAGAGGTTGTAACAATGGAAAATTGTACTGAAATGCAGGAGGATCTGCAACGAATTGACGCATGGTGCAGGGAATGGCAATTGAATCTCAATGTAGACAAGTGAAATGCGCTGCGAATACATAGAAAGATAGATCCCTTATCATTTGGCTACAAAATAGCAGGTCAGCAACTGGAAGCAGTTAATTCCATAAATTATCTGGGAGTACGCATTAGGAGTGATTTAAAATTGAATGATCATATAAAGTTGATCGTTGGTAAAGCAGATGCCAGTCAGATTCATTGGAAGAATCCTAAGGAAATGTAATCCGAAAACAAAGGAAGTAGTTTACAGTACGCTTGTTCGCCCACTGCTTGAATACTACTCGGCAGTGTGGGATCCGTACCAGATAGGGTTGATAGGAGAGAGAGAAGATCCAACGGAGAGAAGCGCGCTACATTACAGGATCATTTAGTAATCGCGAAAGCGTTACGGAGATGACAGATAAACTCCAGTGGAAAACTCTGCAGGAGAGACGATCAGTAGCTCGGTACGGGCTTTTGTTGAAGTTTCGAGAACATACCTTCACCGAAGAGTCAAGCAGTATATTGCTCCCTCCTAAGTATATCTCGCGAAGAGACAATGAGGATAAAATCAGAGAGATTAGAGCATACCGACAATCCTTCTTTCCACGAACAATACGAGACTGGAATAGAAGGGAGAACCGATAGAGGTACTCAAGATACCCTCCACCACACACCGCCAGGTGGCTTGCGGAGTATGGATGTAGATGTAGATGTAGAACTGGGCATCTTTTTAAGTTAACAGTTCTCAACAAAGTAAACACAGGTTAAGGCCCAAAGGGCGCACGTCAAACACAGGATGAGAGCACACTGAGATTATAGTTGTAAATTGTTATATTTGTGTTGGGAAAGAACCAGAGCTCCAAGTGCTAATAGAAAGCACTGAAGCTGAAATGGTTATAGGTACTTAAGGGGGGTAGGACGTCAAACGGGCCGACTTATAGCAGGAGAGGCACCACAGGACATTTTAATTTTCACTATCTATACTTTTACAAATAAATTCATAAAAATTTGTCAGCATGACCAAGAAGTATTCAGGGTTCACATTGATAGAAGTGGATGTTGAAAAACATAAAACCAATTTGTTTTATATGTGAAATTCGACCATTTTTTCCATTACCATTGGCTGAATTAATTGCTTTAGGTACACTTTTCTTCATAAGTAAGAGACTCTTCAACGAATTTTCCACAGCACGCAAATCATATTTAAAGGAGTATGAAACTCTAGAATTTATTTAATTTATGAAAACTGACTGTGTTATTACATTTTAAACTTCAGGTTTAGAAAAAACTCAAATTTTGTAGTTAATTATCCCAATTTTTACCACAATTTTTAATAGATTTGGAAAATACTAGAGTTTTGCATTAAGGAGTTTGTGTTTAATAAGCATACCAGGTTTGATAGCAATAGGATATTTATTTTGGATGCTACATGTACCTAAGTACAGAAAATTGTGTTTTGCGGGAAATGGCCATTAAAGTTTCTGCTTGTATTTGACAGTTTTAGAACTGTCCAGCACCATAAGCATGTTTTTTTTTTCGTTTTCAATATCAGTTTACTTCCTCTTCACATTCCTATGATGCACTCTTCTTGATTTTGTGACCTCCAAAAATGATTTATCTGCTTTCACTACATGCGCTCTGTCTATCGCATACAAAGCTTTGATACAGTTCACTCCGGGCTTAATTCCCATTTTCTCTAACGCATATTTTCTGCTTTGGACACCGTCATTAAAACATGAAACTGCATCATAAACACCAATAGCAAGTGCATTTTTTCCCACAAAAACGGTTTTTGGCAATCTTTCCCATATACATTGGTTAAAACTTTCATTTGGGTTTTGGGTACCACCAGGAAGGCATTTCTTCAGTAAGTTTTCATTTGCAAGGTCCCCGAATATAGGTTTGATGGCTTCTATTACAGCGGTTAGTAGAGAATTCATATGATGATATTCTTCACCACCAGCAATTGACCTTTGGTAGCCACACCATGATTCACTTCCTTTTGGGCGTAAGTTGTTGATGGGATTATTGTCTGTGGACATTTTGTGGAAGTATAAGGCCCAAACTGCTTGCTTCATATTTTTCAAGTCCCCTGTGTTCCTTCTTATTGCCAAACCATAATATCTCTGTAGTTTGTCAGTTTCTGCGTCCGTCAGTCACCCTCTCTCTTTTATTCCCTTCCCATCAGATAATTTTTTTCCAGACAAATTTTGTCTAAGACTTCTAAGCCTAGTGCCAAGTCTTTTCTGTACATGTCCCACACATTCTAACTTCTGCACAATAGTCTCAGCTGCATATGGTGCACACTTTTGAACCTCAAGGAAAGCTTTACTGTCACCATCACCAAGGTACTTCATATAATGCAGACCACGGGAGGGCATGGCGCTGCACCTTCATACACTTAAGACCAAATTACATACCTTATAACTCGTCAAATATATATGTTTTATATATCAAATTATTCAGGAAGATGTGCACTACAAAATAAGCATATTTTTGAAAAATCGATTTTTTAAAAATTTTTGACATCCTACCCCCCATAAGGCAAGCTAATGCTAGTCGTAAGTTCAGTTCTTACCAAGGAGCTAACAGTGTTCAGAAATGACAGGTTACATTCAGTTGGTGGTGGCAAATTTGTTGCTATTCGTAGTAGTTTATCTTGTAGTGAAGTTAAAGCAGCAGTAGTTCTGATTTTGTATGGGTAGAGGTTATATTTGACAACTGGAATAAATTAATAATTGGTTCCTTGTACTGACACCCCCCCCCCCCCCCCAACTCAGATGATGCAGTTGCTGAAAAGTTCAAAGAACACTTTAGTCTCACTTCAAATAGGTACCTGACTCATACAATTGTAGTTGGTGGCAAATCAAATCTACTCTCAATATTTTGGTGAATACACATGTTTTAAGTTGATGGTTGGCATAAAAACTGTCTGAAATTTTACTAAGAGCTTTCTCTGAAAATTATTTTGAGCAGTTAGTTCAGGAGCCCACACACAATACATAAATGGTTGCGATAACACACTAGACCTCTTAGCAACAAATAAATCCTGAGCAGATAGGAAGCATGATGGATACAATAATTAGTGACCACAGTATCGTCATAGCAAGAGTGAACTCCATAACATCTAAATCCACCAAAAATTAGTACACAATATATCTATTTAAAAAGCAAATAAAAATTCACTTGACTTCTTCCCTAGAGACAGCTGCCATTCTTTCCAAACTATGCAGTAAGTGTAAAACAGATGTGGCCTACATTCAAAGGAGGAGGATTGACAGCACTTTAGAGACTCATACCAATGTGGTTAATACAAGGCAGAGCAGATCTCCCATGGTACACATAAGTGGCTAGGGCACTGCTGCAGAAGTAACACAAAAAGCATACCAGATTTAGAAGATCACAAATCTCCAAGATTAGTGACATTTTATAGACACTCAAAATTTGGTGTGGGGTTCAATGAAATGAAATGATCGTATGGCATTTATTGGTCGGAATATCCCCTTCGGGGTTCGGCCACCGAATTGCAAGTCACTTCAGTTGACGCCACTTCAGTGACTTGCGTGTCAATGATGATGAAAACTATGATGAAGGACACACAACACCCAGTCCCATGCTGGGAATCTAACTCAGGCCCCCTGGCATGGTAGGCGATAACGCTACCGCTGCGCTACTGAGGGGGTTCAATGTGAGACACTTAATACTTTCCACAAGGAAACCCTTACTCTAAATCTGGCATAAATTTTCAATACATTCCGGTTGCAGTAAACTGCACAGCACAGACATCGGCATCTGTATGGCACCCTCCTATGATTATCTGTTTATCGACCATCTAAAGGAAACTTTCCTAGCCTCCAAAAACTTCCAACCCCTACTCTGGGTCAGGTTCATTGATGATATATTCATGATCGTGACTCAGGACAAGATACCCTCCCACATTCCTTGAAAATCTCAACACCTTTTCTCCCACCTGTTTCACCTGGTCTCCCTCTACCCAATGTGACACCCTCCTGGACATTGACCTCCACCTCTCTGATGGTTCTATCTATACATCTGTCCACATTAAATTCACTAACCACCAACAGTACCCGTATTTTGGCAGCTGTCATTCCTTCCACGCCAAAAAATCTCTTTCGCACAGCCTAGCCACCGGTGGACGATGTATCTGCAGTGTTGAAAACTCCCTTGCCCAGTATGCTGAGGGCCCCTCAAAGGCTTTCACAGACAGGCAATACCCATCAAACCTAGGCCACAAATAGATCTCCTGTGCCATATCCTAACACACCCACAACCCTCACACCACCCCCAAGAACCAGCTACAAAGGTGTGCCCCACTCATCACCCAATATCATCCTGTACTGGAAAAACAGAACTGTAATTCTTCACCAGGTCTTTGATTACCTCTCATCCTGCCCTGAAATGAGCAACATCCTACACAAGGTCCTTTCCACCCCCCCCCCCCCCCAAAAAAAAAAACCTTATGTTCCATCATTCTCCCAACTTACACAACGTCCTAGTTCACCCCTATGGCACCCCCACTCACAACCTCTTGCCACAGCGATCAAATACCTGTGGCAGACCGAAGTGCAAAACCTGCCCAATACACCCACCTAGCACCTTCCCCTCCAGTCCTGCCACATGCTTATCATACCCCATCAGACAGCAGGCCACCAGTGAAAGCAGCCACGTCAAAATACCAACTCTGCTGCCAACACTGCACAGTCTTTTATGTTAGTATGGCTACCAATAAGCTGTCCACCTGTATGGATGGCCACCAATTAAATGTTAACAAGAAAAACATTGGCCACATGATGGCATAACATGCTCAATTTCAATGGCTTCTTCACAACCCAAGCCACCTGGCTCATTTCCTCCACCACCAGCTTCTCAGAACAAAGTAGATGGGAGTTACTCTTATAACACATCCTTGACCCTCGCAATCATCCTGGCCTCAATTTCAAGTAATCCACTATAGGCCTACTCCCATATCCTCTACCCAACAGTTTTCCCTTCCTCTGTCTTGTCATCCTCTCTCAAACCACTTCCCCATATCGCCTGCAGCATGTGCCACTAGTGATGTCACTACAATTGTGCTATCCCATTTACCAGCAACCCCTCCCTCCTGCATTATTTATTAACAAAGCAGATGCCTCTTTCTGAGCCACTAGCTACCCACCCTATGTCTCTCTACCTGCCTCCCTCCAGCAACACCACCCGACACTACCCCCCCCCCCCCCCCCCCACACAACCATTTCACATGCAGCAAAAGAGCATTGGCATTGTCAGTCTAGCTGGAACTGTGTAGGGGTATAGGGGCGTTGCGTGTTTTGTGTGTGTGTGTGTGTGTGTGTGTGTGTGTGTGTGTGTGTGTGATTTCACTCTAGCTCGTCAAAGGATAAAATCCAAAAGCTAGCACAAGCCTTCACATTTTCTTCCTTTTTTTGTGCGCCTATCAACAAGTCAATGCTTCTGCTTTTCAGAGAGTGGTCTCCTTTGAACCTAAAATATGAACTGATATTTTATTAAAGTCAAAGGCATCCTGTAGTCTTGGGTATTCTAGAGGAATTTTACCTGAACTATTATTGCTAGTCACATGTGAAATCAACTATCTATAAACACCAGTTCATCCCTAATGATACAACATAATAAGGCCAAAAATGCAACTTTCTATGATAACTGAGTACAGGCCTCAGCTGTCTTAAATGGCAATAATTTAAGTTCCAAGGACACCATTACTAGTCACACTGACTTATCCAAAAATATTTAATGTGACGAAATATTGAAGTGAATAACCATCTATGCAAAACAATCCCCATCAGTTCACTCGGTTACATGTATAAAGTCGACCACAAAAAGTGTGCTGAAAATATTCCGTTACAGCCAGTGGATCCACTGTTCACATACATATGGTACTTGGCTAACTTGATTAATCCTAACATACCAAATGTGAGGAGGGCAGGGTGTCAGTTTTATGCCCACCTTTTGCAAATATTGTAATCTAGTTGAGTACTTTATAAAACTTCAAAAAATCTATTGTTTTTAATAAACTCTTCTAAAAGGGTTCAGTGACTGTTAGAAATTTTTCAGATCAACTTACGTCTAATTGAGGTGATCATAAACACCTCCCCCGACCCACAAGTAGGAGATGTTACTTTTCACAACAAATGACTTATTGAATAAACAAATAAGATGCCTAGACATCAAATTTCACTGTGTGAATAACAACCAGGGTTGCCACGGGTTCTGGAAATCAGGAAATACCAAAGAATTTCCAACACATAAGGGAAATTTGAAAAAAAAAAAAATATATATATATATATACACAAAATTATATATAAATACAAAGATGAGGTGACTTACCGAACAAAAACGCTGGCAGGTCGATAGACACACAAACAAACACAAACATACACACAAAATTCAAGCTTTCGCAACAAATTGTTGCCTCATCAGGAAAGAGGGAAGGAGAGGGGAAGACGAAAGGAAGTGGGTTTTAAAGGAGAGGGTAAGGAGTCATTCCAATCCCGGGAGCGGAAAGACTTACCTTAGGGGGAAAAAAGGACAGGTATATACTCGCACACACGCACATATCCATCCACACATACAGACAGAAGCAGACATATTTAAAGACAAAGAGTTTGGGCAGAGATGTCAGTTGAGGCAGAAGTGTAGAGGCAAAGAAGTTGTTGAAAGACAGGTGAGGTATGAGTGGCGGCAACTTGAAATTAGCGGAGATTGAGGCCTGGCGGATGACGAGAAGAGAGGATATACTGAAGGGCAAGTTCCCATCTCCGGAGTTCGGATAGGTTGGTGTTGGTGGGAAGTATCCAGATAACCCGGACGGTGTAACACTGTGCCAAGATGTGCTGGCCGTGCACCAAGGCATGTTTAGCCACAGGGTGATCCTCATTACCAACAAACACTGTCTGCCTGTGTCCATTCATGCGAATGGACAGTTTGTTGCTGGTCATTCCCACATAGAATGCGTCACAGTGTAGACAGGTCAGTTGGTAAATCACGTGGGTGTTTTCACACGTGGCTCTGCCTTTGATCGTGTACACCTTCCGGGTTACAGGACTGGAGTAGGTGGTGGTGGGAGGGTGCATGGGACAGGTTTTGCATCGGGGGCGGTTACAAGGATAGGAGCCAGAGGGTAGGGAAGGTGGTTTGGGGATTTCATAGGGATGAACTAACAGGTTACGAAGGTTAGGTGGACGGCGGAAAGACACTCTTGGCGGAGTGGGGAGGATTTCATGAAGGATGGATCTCATTTCAGGGCAGGATTTGAGGAAGTCGTATCCCTGCTGGAGAGCCACATTCAGAGTCTGGTCCAGTCCCGGAAAGTATCCTGTCACAAGTGGGGCACTTTTGTGGTTCTTCTGTGGGGGATTCTGGGTTTGAGGGGATGAGGAAGTGGCTCTGGTTATTTGCTTCTGTACCAGGTCGGGAGGGTAGTTGCGGGATGCGAAAGCTGTTTTCAGGTTGTTGGTGTAATGATTCAGGGATTCCGGACTGGAGCAGATTCGTTTGCCACGAAGACCTAGGCTGTAGGGAAGGGACCGTTTGATGTGGAATGGGTGGCAGCTGTCATAATGGAGGTACTGTTGCTTGTTGGTGGGTTTGATGTGGACGGACGTGTGAAGTTGGCCATTGGACAGGTGGAGGTCAACGTCAAGGAAAGTGGCATGGGATTTGGAGTAGGACCAGGTGAAACTGATGGAACCAAAGGAGTTGAGGTTGGAGAGGAAATTCTGGAGTTCTTCTTCACTGTGAGTCCAGATCATGAAGATGTCATCAATAAATCTGTACCAAACTTTGGGTTGGCAGACTTGGGTAACCAAGAAGGCTTCCTCTAAGCGACCCATGAATAGGTTGGCGTACGAGGGGGCCATCCTGGTACCCATGGCTGTTCCCTTTAATTGTTGGTATGTCTGGCCTTCAAAAGTGAAGAAGTTGTGGGTCAGGATGAAGCTGGCTAAGGTGATGAGGAAAGAGGTTTTAGGTAGGGTGGCAGGTGATCGGCGTGAAAGGAAATGCTCCATCGCAGCGAGGCCCTGGACGTGCGGAATATTTGTGTATAAGGACGTGGCATCAATGGTTACAAGGATGGTTTCCGGGGGTAACAGATTGGGTAAGGATTCCAGGCGTTCAAGGAAGTGGTTGGTGTCCTTGATGAAGGATGGGAGACTGCATGTAATGGGTTGAAGGTGTTGATCTACGTAGGCAGAGATACGTTCTGTGGGGGCTTGGTAACCAGCTACAATGGGGCGGCCGGGATGATTGGGTTTGTGGATTTTAGGAAGAAGGTAGAAGGTAGGGGTGCGGGGTGTCGGTGGGGTCAGGAGGTTGATGGAGTCAGGTGAAAGGTTTTGCAGGGGGCCTAAGGTTCTGAGGATTCCTTGAAGCTCCGCCTGGACATCGGGAATGGGGTTACCTTGGCAAACTTTGTATGTGGTGTTGTCTGAAAGCTGACGCAGTCCCTCAGCCACATACTCCCGACGATCAAGTACCACGGTCGTGGAACCCTTGTCTGCCGGAAGAATGATGATGGATCGGTCAGCCTTCAGATCACGGATAGCCTGGGCTTCAGCAGTGGTGATGTTGGGTGTAGGATTAAGGTTTTTTAAGAAGGATTGAGATGCAAGGCTGGAAGTCAGCACTGCTAATTTAATCGTTTTCATAAAATGAATGTACAGTTCTGACAGTTTCTGTTGGTAAACACTTCCCTGGTTTTGGGTTTGGACCTTCCACGAATCCTTTCTCTTTCAAAATTTTTTTGGACTGCCGAACAATGTAATTTGGAGCATTAAATTCCCTCATTTTCCTGACGCTCCACTTTTCAGGTAAACTTGTAAGAATCATTAGTTTTTTGGTCTACTTATAGAGTTTTTAAAATTTCTTTTAAGATTTTCAAGAATGGATTCATCAGTATCAGTATCTGACGAAGTTTCAAGAGCAACAAAAAGTTTACGTGTCATGGATGAGATTTTCTTCACTTTTGATTTGACGTAATGTCTGGATGTTAAGTTTTATCTTGTCAATTGGGGACTCACCTAGTTCTTGAAGTGTTGTGTTAAATGTTTTAACAGCTACTGAAGTTGGAGTGAAGTCAGGGTCTTGGTATCTGATGATTATCTCTGATCCAGAAGATTCTTCAACACTTTCATCACTGATGGGCTCTGGTGTATTTTTCAATTTGGTTACATCTTTCCTACATTTATCACAAATCTTGGCACCACTTGGTATTTGAGGAAATAATTTGGGCATCCATGTTGTGACATTTCTCAGTTTTTTTCTGTCTCTAGTAAAATGATTTGACTTCTTCAATGGATTACAACACTGCCCTCTTACAGCACTGCACTTTTTTACTTGGTTCCATATTTATACAAAAAATCACTTATAAACTGTCTTTCAATGTATAGATTTACTTGAAAATGAACTATTAAATATAATAGATACAGACTGGTCAACACAGAGGTAACAATTGATTTGCACTAAAACCACAGTGCACAATAATGCTGTAGGCACACAAAGCCTTAGAAGGTAACAATGCAGATTACATCATCTCAACAATGGCTCCAGTCTCTGAATTACTGTACAGACATCAAGCCCTATGTTTACGGTCCTCTACTGACGTACTACCTTAAAGGTCAGTTTGGTCAAACTAGGGCCGTTAGTGAAATTTTTTTTTTTAAACAATGAACCCATCATCATCCCACATTTATATTTTGCCATGTGATTTACAACATTATGAAGTAGTTATGGAAATATTTTGAAAAAGGTTATCAATTAGAAGCTTTTTTGTCTATCACTGGAAAGAGCATGAAAAATGCTGCAAAATGACACACTTCCCAGTTCTCTAGCTCAATTAGGGCAGCTCCTAGGACAATTTAAAAAACGTCCGTTCACACATTTTTGGCCAGATTTTGAAAAGTTTACATGACCATATTTCAGGAATGGTCTGAGGTAAAAAATTGAAATTTGGTATTTTTCTTAGTTTCAGCACCAAGTATACCAACTTTCAGCAAAATCTAAGAGGGTGTGGTAATTTTTTTTTTTTTATGTGTGTTGATTTGACATGGAAGACTCAATTTTTCCATTTTGTGAGCTGCAAAATCTTTGTTGTGGGACCAGATACAAATTTGAAAATTTCACAGTTAATAGACCTTTATGATATCAAACTTCAGAAAAATTTCAACTTTGAGATTGAATAGGTAGTTACGGAAAAAAAGATTACAAACACAAGTCAAAAATACAATTGGGTCATTCCATATCAAATCACCCAATAAAAAATAAATTTTACACCCACCTCCTTAGATTTTCATGAAACTTGGCTCAAATGGTTCTAATACCATCCTGACAACACCTGCAATTTTTTTTTTCTGTATCTCTTAGTTTTTTTTAATAAATTTTTAAAGTTTGTATGTTTTGCGTTTTCCGAACCTTCGGAAATGGTAAATTTAATTTGTATTCAAAACTTTAAAATTGCTTATCTTAAAAACTCTTTTAGATAACTTCATGAATTTTTGCAGCAAGTTTATTTATTATACATATTTGAAGATAAAAATGATACTATTAAAATATATTAATATTTTCTATGAAAAAAATATATGTATTTTTTTCTTTTTTTTAAACGGATGTTTTGTTTTATAAGAATTGCAATATCTAGAGTCTCAGATCTGATAGAATGCTCAAATTTGTTTTAATTTGCTCTTAAACATATAGACTACTTGATAAAAACAAAAATAATTATGGCTTTTTATTAATTATAGTAGATTACATTAGAATTATGTACAAAGATAGTGTACTTACGACACTTCTGTATAACCCAACTGATTGCTTGAAATATTGAATTTTTTGAGTAATTTTGTCTTTTTAATGAACATTAATGCTGATTCAAACTGTTTTTCCACTTCATCCAAGAGCTTTCAGTTCTTTTGATACAGTCTTTTTTGAAGTAATACATTCTTCCAGTGCCGCTTGATTGAGGTGCGTCTACTACACAGACTATGTGCTCCAAAGGCACTATGCAAGAATCTTCTCTTTCAGGCCAATAAAATGATGCAGCTGGTCCTGAAGGATGTAGAAATAGAATTTCTGCATCTTCTTCATCATTGAATATTGTTTTTACCAGTCCAAAGTACCAGTTACCATCATAATTTGCAGCCACATAGCTATTTATGGATGGTTCAACACGAACCGAATCAGAAGAAGAATGGAAAGAAAAGACTAAGGAGGATTTTACACTATCTGTAGTCCTAATTTCAAGGTTTTTTGTTGGAAGTGGTTTGAAGTTATGAAAACAACTTGTTCCAGGAATGGTTCGGGTTGCTGAAAAACTTTTTTCTAGTTTTAACCGTAACAAATCAGCTTCTTTTTTGTCAATAAAGTGAAAATGAAATTTTTCAATACTTTTTTCACAAAACTTGTACACATCGATTGCTGTCATTATTTGTTCTTCATCTGAAACCTGTAGACTGGCTTTCCTTAAAATTCTTTTAATCGTTCCTCCTAGGCCATCACAAATTGACTTCCCATGACTTGTTGCAAAAAGAGTGTTGGGCCTTCAAATTAAAGTCTCTCAAGTGTTCAGTCAAATTTTTAAAACTGTTTCTATTTTTGTACTGCTCAGCACAACCATCTGTAATGAACTGAGTCAATGTCAGTGTGATGTAATGGTAGCCACTTTGTAATTTCTTTTTGTACAAAGTTAACAAAACCTGTGTCATGTTCTTGGTCATCACTAATAAAACAGTGGTTGGAAACAAAAACATTGTTTTCCTCATTTCTTAGAAAAACTCCAACTGGGTGTAGAGTACAACCACCTCTATTCCAGTGGTAACTTTGGATCTCATTTTGTATAACAAAGGAATAATTTTCCCTGAAATCCATCACAATAATTGCTATTTTGGGTGGTGGGTCTTCTTTCAATCTTTTAAAGGCTGCTGATTGGGATTTTGCTATAAACGAGTGCAGGGTGAGCTTTTCCAATGACCTAACCAATAAAGAAATGTAGTCTTCAACACTGATAGACTGTTTGATCATTTCTGCCCTGTCTGTGTTAACCCACTGACTGATTACAATTTCTTCTTCTAAATCATAATCTTCACTTAGTTTTTCAGTTAAGTACTCAGTTAGTGCAGTATTTGCAGAACAGCTGTCGCACAATGATGTAGCATGCAGTTTTGGTTTTCCGTGTTGCACACAAGCATCTTAATTAGGTCTTTAAAAGATTGTTCAATTTTCACAGCATCCAGTAATAGTTTAACATTCTGATGGATACTGCATACACATACAGTGTGTGTACCTGCAGCACCAGCAAGGATATACCATTTAGGTCTCAAGAAACAAAATTTTGAAAATCCTACTTCTACCTCGGGATTCTCCCATTTGAAAGAGTAATAGAGTTCTCTCAAGTTATTCAAAATTAATCTTTTTTGCATGTACACATTTTTTTGAACACTTTGTCTTTTGTTCCAGGTAGCACTCTGGAACTTTCATCCTTTTCATAAAAATCTGTTACAAGTCTAACTGTATTTTCAGAAAGAGTTTTACCTTTTTTTGGACCAGGAGTTTCCAAAATACCCTTTTCAGATTTTAGCTTTCTAGCTTGTCGCACCATGTACTCACTCACATTAAATTCTTTCATCACTTTATTTCGACTCCAAGAATCTGGAGCCAAGGTCAGAATCTGGATTTTTTTAGACCTCCCAACAGATGAAATCTTCTCTTTCATAAGAGAAATCATTACATCAAAATCCTTTGCTTTCTCAACCACACTTTTATCTTCTTCGTCATCATCAGAACTTGGTGCATCATATTTTAATGCTTTTGAAACCGCCTTTTTTGCAGTCTTTTCAATACTGCTAACCTTCCTTTTAAAATGAGACCCTTTACTTTGTTCTGACAAGCCATGAAGCTTTATCGGTGTTAAACCTAAATTATCAAGAGCAATGTTTGTTTGTACGAGGGATTCATTTCTGGATTCCAATGATTCTAATTCAACCATGACTTCATCACCTGTTTCACTTTCATTGACTTCAACTCTTAATTTTTCCTCACAAAAGTTACGGCATGTAGAGCAAAGCTTTTGTCCCGGTTTTATGCTAATATTTTTTGTCAGTATTGTTTAGAAAGATCCAAGCCTACACTTCAACGATTTTTCGATGGGCTTTTTGTGTTTTTTTTTTTTTAGTGGGTCTACACATGCTTGATACTTTTCAAAAATATTTAAAAAGTAGTAGCTGTGGTGTGAACATATATTCTTAAATTCACACAGATTAATTCCAGATCGTAAGTCAATCAAATCTCTTCCTTCCTGACTCAATTCAGATACCGGTTGTAACTTTTTTGAAGGTGTGTAGGTTGCTTGGAAACAGTCAGATTTTTTAAATAACCCTACGCTACAGGTTTGAATATCTGACATACTGATTTCACTTTTGGTCTGATTACTGTTCTGGTTACTTTTATAGGATATTGGAAAAGAATCTGTAAACTAAGTAACAGTACTTACTGAAAGTTCGAATAAACTTAATAAAATACTATCCAAGCACTATTTAACACTGTAATAATTTTTGACTTCAAAACACAGGAGTAACAAAACAAAATCCAAGCGTACATTGTTACTCCAAGAAGACAAAAACTTATTTTCGGTGTCTAAGTCACTTGGTACTTTTTATTTTTAAAATATAATTAATATTATTTTAAAAATTAGATAACTATTAAACAGGTTAAAAAGTCAACATAATTTTTCTTTTATCTAGTAGCCTATACAATTAAGAGTATTTTAAAACAAATTTTAGCTTTCTATCAGGTCTGAGACTCTAGATATTGCAGTTTTTGTAAAACTAAACATCCGTTAGCTTTTAAAAAACACACAACACACACACACACACACACACACACACACACACACACACACACACAAAAAACAACAACAACAACAACTCTTAAATTTCTTTCATTTGGAAGATTTTAATATATCTTTATGGTAATTTTTTTTAACATTTAGATATAATACACAAACTTATTCCAAAATTTCATACTGATATCTTGAGTATTCTTTCACATACAAATTTTTTTATTTGTGAGGACACGTTTAAGTTACGATTTCCGACTGCTGAAGTAACGCCAAATCTGAAAACTTTAAAAATTTATATATAAAAAAAAACTATAAGAGATAGAGCAAAAAAATTTTACAAGTGCTTTCAGGACGATAAAAGAAGTAATTGTACCAAGTTTCATCAAAATCTGACATGGTTGGTGTCAAGGCCTGGGTGACTTGACATGGAATGACCCCTATCCAAGATAGGCAAAATTTAATTACGGCTCAACGCTTCCAGAAGGTAGGTAGGAAGGTTTGTACTGCTATCATGAACTGAACTACGTTCCAGCAGTCAACTAAAGTAGTAAGATTTGAAGACAAAGAGACGCAAAATGTGGGCAGGAAACATGACAAGCTCTCTGCAACATGAGAAAAGCACAGTAACTCTTGTGGGAACATAACATACTAATAGATAAGTCCAGGATGGAATAACAGTAACATGGAAAGGACATATTACTACTCACCACCTACAGGGGCAACTGAGCCATAGACATGCACAATGAAAAAGAATGCTAGAAATACTCCGACAAAGTCTTTCTTCACAATCAAAAAGAGACACTTAATATGAAAGCTGAAATAGTTCTAGCATTCTTTTTCATTGCGCCTGTCCTTTAGTCAATGCCTCCCCTATGTGGTGAGGAGCAACCTACCCTTTCCATATTACTGTTATAGTAATAGGAAACATATACCTCAAGAACTGAACAATGCCTCAAGAAGAGAGACACCGTATATTCTAGTTAACTTGTTTTCAGGGATTCGAGTATTGAAAATATTCCAATCACAACTGTCTCTCATATTCCCCATGAAAAAATCCAAAGGAAACTCCCTGTTGCACGTGCATTTTAACACAGCAACTGAGCCACATACTAGCATTAGGAAAGCAAAAAGCTGTGTTATAATTAAACTAAAAGCAGTGTTGACCGATTTATCGAATGTGTGAGGAAACCTTCAACTACGTGGGCTAAAGATGATGTTGGCTGACTGTTTCCTTTGCTCTTGTGCACCCAGCAGCGATAAATGATTATAAATTGTTTCTATTAAAAAACCAGAATTAGAAAAAAAACCCTAACAAGCGACAATTTCTTCAAGAATTGGGACTCTTGGTCACGAAACCAAACTGCAGGAAGGGTTGCATACATTGAAGTACTGTAGAAGTCTGTGGTACGGCATGTATTCTGGGATGGGAAATCGTACAAAACTATGGTTCAAAGGAAGTTCGAGGAGCTAAAGATAAACGTCACCAGTGCACTGCTGAAAACTGGTAAAAAGAAGAAAAGTTCACGAAAGTGCGCAAACCAATCATAATATCCAGCTCTTTTACGAGCTAAGCATACAGTAAATATTGCAAGGAAAAATGTTGTATGTCCCAGGTGTGAAGGAGATTCGCAAGAAAGTGAATAACAATTTTTCCCCTGAAACTATAAAGTGAGAATCCTTTCAGTTTTACCTCAGATACATAAAATATTATAGAATTTTACTACAGTTTTTCATAGTGATTTATTCAAGAGTTATAAAATTCCTTTTACTTGTGATTTAAACAGATTGCTCAAGAGTAAACGAAAAGTAGAAAAAACATTGTTGAAGACTGTGCTAAAATATATTTTCGGATTCTGGAACTACTTACACATCAGTATACCTTTAAAAAGTGTGTTAGTAAAAGGCAACAAATATTAACGAAATTTCTATTTCTCGTGGTAGTCACAGATTACAGTCTCGTTGGTTACATAAATTACCGAAAATGCGTTGGTACTGCTGGGATTAACTGAAAGTAGCAAATGTTTCAGTGGCGGCGGAACAAAATACTCAAATTCAATTCGTATTAAAGCGCGGAGAGGAATAACAATATTTAGTTTACTCGTCGCCAAAGTAACAGTACTAAACTCGTAATAAGAACTTACAATGTCGGTAACAAATTCTGAAATACGAACTTTACATTTATTATCGGCACCAGATATTTACGGCTACAACCATTCTCCAACTTTCATAGAGAATTAATTTTCCAAGACACAGCTTGCGGAACTACACCATATTTCATACACTCCACACTCTTCTATTAACACAATTACTGCAGCACAAAACTTGATAAACCCATTCGAGTTTCGACGCACTGACCTGAGGATACCAGTCAAAGATACTACAAAGTACCGCGCGGTTGATTATACGGGACTGAGATCTGCTTCATTTGTGAATGATCTACAAAAGCATGTTTGCAACCATCACTGCATAGCTAAACCTCCCATCGATAAATGCGTATTTTAAATCTTGAGATTAAATTTTAACAGGCAAATTTTAAGTATAGCGAGCAGCTGTTGTTAACTTGCGATCGACACTACCTGCTTTTCTGCTACAGATTTTATATTAGGTTTAGATAAGAATACATTTCCTTGTTTGTTATAAAATATTCTCTTTAGTTTAGAATGAAGACGACAGCGTAATATTCATGCTTTTGCAGCAGTGTGAACTAAGATATTACTAACTGTTGGATCTATTTCCGTCGCTCAATCATCAATGCGGGCAGTATTTGTGTTTTGGTTGACACCGCGAGAAGTGTGACCATAGCAAAGTAGTTTTGCGGTTGACACAAAATGATTAATGATGTGCCATGCTTGACGTACATGGCACTGTACATTCTATCGTTTCACGTACTTCAAAGTAATTCGAGAACGTCAACTCTATGGAAACTAAATGCAGAAGAAGGAAAAATAATGGAAGCAAGTCATTTTCCTGGGATTGTTACATTACCTGACGTTAACAGCGATTCGCGGATCGCTGACAGTGACCGGATATTTAACATTATTACGTCAACAATACATTTTGGAAAATCGTGGACTAAACAGAGCATGGAGTATTACTGCACAGATTGTCAAGGAATGAATTATGCCCCTAATGATATGTAAGTCCTATACTCCTCTATAACATTTTTAGTTGTTTTTCGTAGAGCTATTGTACCTGTGACATTTATGGTGCTTATGGGGTTGGATTTGGACGTGCTTCGCTGGTATGTTGTTCTAGCACTAAAGAAGTTCACCGAATACGAGCAACCCCCTGTTACTAGCCACACAGCCCGTGTGTGTGTGTCCAATCTGACACTACCAGAACCGAAATCTAGGAGAAACTAGTGTGTGACATGCTACGTCATTGCTGTTTGTTTATTCGTTAGATACAGTCTTTTAAAGAGTACCGACAGGTGGTCGCTGGCCTGGAACTAAGTTTGTAATCAAAGAAGCTGTGGACTGCATATGTTAAACGCTAACGACTAGCTATCATTGATGTTAATAGTCTCGGGCTATCATTACAGTCTTTCAAGGACCGTATGTGAAAGATGTTGGTGAGCAAGATTTGCATCTGTTGTCTAACATTTTATTGTAATCACCACAGCTTTACGTCTGTGACTTGCAAAATCTTTCATTATGCTCCTTCTTTTAAGAGAGAAAAGCTTCTGAAGAAAGCAGTTTAGAGTACTTATACACAAAAATTAGCCAAATCATGGTGAAACAAACCACTGCATACATCACAAATAGCACAATAAAGTACTCCAGCATGCCACGAAAAGCTAAAAAGTACCTATTTATTCTTTATAGTAGAACATTTATCATAGAACAATAGTATCATGTAAGAATGGAGGCTTATTTACTCTGAGCATTGCTTCTTGGCATGTAAATAAAAGGTACAGATGTTTTTAAAATCTAGACAACCAGATAGTTTTTTTTTTTAATGACAGTTGGCTAATAGGGCTTGTTTTAGTAATTTATCTTGTATGTATAAGGGTCCTCAGTCTCTCTGTTTACAGGGTTTGGACAAAAATGTGGAAGCATGAGAAACTCAACATATTATTGTGCCTAATACAGTGTAGAAAACGTCCAGCCATCCTGATTTAGGTTTTCCATGATTTCCCTAAATCGCTCCAGGCAAATGCTGGGACGGTTCCTTTGAAAGGGCATGGCTGACTTCCTTCCCCGTCCTCCCTAATCCGACGAGACAGATGACCTCACTGTCTGGTCTCCTCCCCCAAACAATCCGACCCAGTATAGTAAACATGGCATTCAGAACTACTTCCAGCCATCTCAGAATGGCTAAATACAGGCCCTGTATAGCTTTCAAGAGAATTTTATACCATTCTTCCTGCAAAATACTACCAAGTTCAGGTAACGATGATGGAGGTGGACGGTGATCTGGTACTATTCACTCCAAAGCAGACCACAAAGGCTCATTAATACTGATATCTTGCTGCCTTTGGTGGCCACGAGAGATGCAACAATTCATCCTTGTGCTCACAAAACTAGTCCAAGACAATGTGAACTGTGTAAATAGGGGTGCTGTCATCTTGGAACACAGCATCACCATTGGGGAACAAGTATTGTACCATGGGACAAAAATCATCAGGCAGAATGGTCACACAATGCTTGGTAGTAATAGGACCTTCCAGAATAATCACGGGCCCCATGGATTGCCGTGATATGGCTGCCCAAATTTTCATTGAACCCCCACCATATTTCACTCTTGCGATGTAATCTCGACCAGAGGTAGGAAGCCATGTGAAACAACACACATCCAACCAAATGACTTTCTTTCGTGACTCCATAGTCCAGATTTTATGGCATTGATTCCATATTTTCCTGTTACAGGCATTTCATTGCTGATGAATGGACTTTGAATTCCAGTTCACTCAGCAATTCCCTGCTAATGGAGCTCCTTTCGTGTTGTTTTGGTAGTGACAGTGAGAGGGTTCACAAGTACAACATTGAGTTCTGCAGGTGCCGTCCTTGTCAAATATAACAGTGTAACCTGCAGACTTGGCTACAGTCTGCACTTATGTTCAAGCATGCATTTTCTGCACTGGATCCATATTTTTGTTTTCGTCAAAGACCACATCCTGGATTGAGTGGAGTCTAGATAAAACTCATTTTTGTATATTTTTTTGTAGTTGTGAAAATAACACTTTAGTTGACACTTGTTTTCATTTGTAGCAACAAATGTTTTCAGAAGAAAAGCAACTTGATGCTTAACTGAAGCCTATGATACTGCTTCACCAACTCACAATAAAACTGTAACTTTTCAATGTGATAGTCCTTGGGATGCTTCAGGGATCAATATGTCAGCACAACTAAGATTTTGTATCTATATTTGGTGGTGTCACCTACTCACAACCAGTTTGTCACCTTTTAACTTAACCTAACGCATGCTATGCCTCAGTATGTCACCACAAACTACATTAGAAAAAGTGATACAGACACCAAAAAAATATGGGCAATGTTCGGTTCTCTTCTGTTTTCATATGTATGACATCACAGCATCATTATGCCATATGACTAAGTTGACATCCAGTATCAGTAGTTTCAATTGACCCCAGTGGGGAAGTTAGTGGCTGACCTTTGAAGCTGAACATATTCAAATAATGCAGTACAGACTTACTAAAAGTCAAAACCGATTGTGATACCATTTATGTAACATGAGGTTGAAAAATATAATCAAATAATTTTAGTAATTTGATGAAAGGATAGATCACTACTCTCTCTCTCTCTCTCTCTCTCTCTCTCTCTCTCTCTCTCTCTCTCTCTCTCTCTCTCTCAGGAGAGAACACAGTGACAGAGTAGTCGCAGAGAGAGAGAGAGAGAGAGAGAGAGAGAGAGAGAGAAGCTCAACTAGAACATGACCACTCTCTCTGGCCTCATTGGCTGGACTTTTGTTGACTACTCTGTCACTGTGTTCCACTAAGGCAGTCTACCTAGTCTGTTTATATTCTGAAGAGGTCTTTCTATGACATTGACATATCTACTTTACGTAGTATTGTTATTGCTTTGCTGAATAAGAACTTGGTGACCTTAGTTGTTTTACTCCAGAGTGCAATTCTGTAAGAGTGTAGAGAATTAAAGTTTTCAAGAGAAGCCAGTATGCTGGTCTTAAAATGAACGAACTGAGAGATGTCATTTGGCATGTGTTGGTATGAAGTCAATGTGTATGTAGAAATCTTACTTACCTTCTTTTGTTTGGTGGTGGTGGGGGGGGATTCATCTGTTTTCCCAAAACTTAAATGCATCTTGATTTCTTTGTATAAACACATCCTCTTGTTTTTTTCTGATGAGAATATGATTCCATCCTTGTAAAAGGGTGCCATTACTGTGTTTGTTTCCCTAGTGTAATTTTGTGATCCACCTGACTGAAGGCCTTTTTAGCATCGCAGAACACTACCAGAAGGGTAGTTCTCGTTATGTCACTCTGTAGAGTGTCTTTCTTTGAGAAGAAATGAACAACTTATACTTCAAAAGATGAATCAGTTTTCTGCTGTAACCCATGTGACTAAAAAAGAATTGAAACAAGTGAAAGAAGTTAAATGGGCTTGTAATTATTGGTGTCACTTTTTTGTGTGAAATTATTTGTCCTGAAAGGCTGTATTTAAGTGTAGAAAAATTTCAGTATTTCGCTGATTATGTTTTTGTTGTCCTTTTCAAATGCGCCTGTATGTCGTAGTCGCATATTAAAATCAAATGGAGTACATTCAGAGTTTTATATGATGGTCTATGCTAATGTTTTGGTGTTCTTCTAATGCACCTAGGAAAGTTAACTTTGGCTGCTAACAAATAGGAAGGAAAAATAAAGAAAAGAAAAGGAAAAAAAAAGAAAATCTAAGACTGTAATAATTTTAAAAGTACACAGTCATAGCCAGAATGGTTTCAGTATTGGCAGCATAACAACCTTTTTTTAAAAGAAAAGTTTTATTTCAGTTTCCCAGTGCTTCTGATTAATAATTATTTATTGACTATAAGTTCTAGTCTAAAGATTATCTTCAGGTAGGCCCCTACATTAAAGTTATGTACAACAGATACTTGAAGATCAAAACTAAATATGTGTAAAGTATTATTTATCAGCTGTTCTCTGCAGTTGAAATTGACTCTTTCAAATATTTGAGCCACGAGACACCAACTGCACTAAATGTAGGGCTAATGATTTTTGTTACTTTTGTAATTGTTAAAATTTTAAACTGACAAGGATTTGAATTTTTGAGGCCAGTGCCTGTCGGTATTTACAAATAGCCTCTACTAAAGTCATTATGTATTTGTGTTTGTGTCTGAGCAGGTGCTATGTTTACTGCCACTGTGTGGAATTAATAGAGTAGATGCTGATGTATGATTATTTTATTCACATAATGTATATCACAGCCAATACTGGGAACAAAGCTCCTATTGCCTTACTAGTTTTATTTGACTGTTGCTTGATAACGTCCTAGACTGATTTTTTTTGTCTTGAAGTATATTGTTCTTTACTTTCTTGATAACAAACTGTAAGATCTGACAATAGTTGTGTTGTAATGAGCTTTAACTCTTCATTTCAGCTTGTTCTCAGAACTAGGTGGAGATTTCTTTTTATGATACAAGGTACTTTAATACCACATGTTATCTATCCTTGGCCTCTGCTTCTGTTTACTTTTTTCTGCTTATGTTTTATGGAAAAAATTACTCCAAGTGCTGAATAAGTACTACTATATCCAAGAAAATTTGATTATTTTTTATTAATACTGCTTGCTTAGTAAATGTCTTCCCATTGTTCTTCTCAAATGTTTTCTCTGAACATCGTTATTGAGTCATTGTTTGTTTTTCTGTTGCATGTTTTTGTTCTTTCATGGAATGAGCATAACAGTTGGGTGCATATTGTTGTCAGTATTAAACCGTAATTGTACATCACAATCACCGAGCAAAACCGTTATTTTTCAATAGCTGTTGCCTTGACATTCAATCAATGCAGTGGGAACTCTATTGTGTGAAAATAAACTGAAGCAGCTTATGAGTGTGGTAGTGCTGCTTCATACTCCCCATCCACCATTTGTTGTTGTTGTTGTTGTTGTTGTTGTTTGAAACTTACGTTATTGGCATTGCCATTCCTAATTTTGGTATGAGTTCTCGTAGCCAAGATATGTCCAATATTTAATGCACTTTCCATTATAAATACCTAAAACTACAAGGTAAATTCAGAAGCACTATATTACATAATATACAAAACTCGGAAAAGTATTTTGATGGATATTATGCACATATATGGTGCATAACGCAGAAGGTCGCACCGTTTTAGTAGTGGCCCAGGAATGGCACTGCCTGGAGTCGAAGTCTGGACCAACAGTGAGGAGCAAGAGCAGGTGGAAGGCGCGGTATTGCCTGTCTGGACTGGGCAGGTAGGCAGACGTTTCCCCTTCACATTCCAGTAGTGGCAGAATTCACAGTAAGAATGCCTGGCTGACACACAGGACGCGCTGGGTGTTGGTCTGGCGTGCCGAACATGATGTACTCAGCTGGGCTAGCTTTTAAATGCTGGTTCCTTGCACTGAATTTGCTGAAGGACTGCATTTATGGGCCACTGTGAACCATCTAGAACAGGGCAATGACGGGTCTGGCATAATTTTCGACGACGCAGAACTCAATTGAGTCAGAGTGGCTTCTCAAAGGCTGGCCGCAGGGCATTGATGCCCAGGACGATGTCGTGGAAGTCTTGCTGCTGAGGGCTGCTGATCAAGCAGGAACAATGGCTGGCTGTAGCCGATGTCCGTGTCTTGTGGCCTAATTTCGGCGCTCGTGGTCAAACAACACAGGAGCCAATTGCGCATTTCAGTGACCAGCATTTGCTCTCTGTCTGCGGGCTTGTTACAGTTCTGGTTTCTGACTTCTGCTTCAAGTTCTCCTATAATTTTGTTCCGTACAGTATTCACAAACCTTGTAGAACCCGGGGCTTAAGATTTTTGTATCTCTAATAACCAATATTTTCTTTTGTGTTTATATAATCATCTTGTCATCATCTAGATGTTTCTGTTCAGTTTTAATGATTTTAAGTGACATTCATATATGCATAACACATGTGCCGAGTCTCACTCACCCATTTATTTTCCTTTATTGAGAGACAATGTCAGTATTTTTTAACCATTGCCGTAGTAGGGTGGCTAGGGTGCTTCAGGGATACAGATAGTTGTACTGCAGTTGCAGTTTCATCCACATTTGGGGGGGGGGGGGGGGGTGCCTGGTATCTTTTAGAGGGGCCAGGCACAAATATGATTCCCAAAAAAGGCAAATAGTTGGGTAATAATGGTCTATATGATTGACTGACCTAACTTTGCAAATTGGCCAAGGTGGCCTTGCAAGTTTGGTACTGTGGGAACAAGGGGAAGACACAACTATTATTTTTTCAGAAGTCATGGATGGCTTAATGATGATATCCTCTTGGGTGAGATATTCTGGAGGTAAAGTAGTCTCACATTCAAATCTCCAGGCAGCAACTGCTCAGAAAGATATCATAATAAGGAAAAGCAAAACTGGTCAGAGCATGGAAAATTAAAGAGTCCTTAATTGGATATAATTTAAAGAGGGAAGTAAATAGGTTGAAATTCAGTGAAGTGGTAGCTACTGAATTACGGTGGCCAGAGGATCGAGACCTCTGGTCAGGTGAGAACAGAGCTATAAATACTAAATCAAATAGGGGCAGTACAAGATTTTGTTTGAGTAAGGAAGTAGAAATTTTGGTGAGATATTGTGAAGAGCATGGTGAACACACAGTCATAGGTGAGAGACAGACTCACAGCTAACACCCACCACAGTAGTAAAATATTATATGCTAACTCCACAAATGATTCTTGAAAGAATGTGCAATTAGATACATGAAGTTATTCAGATTATGATTCTGGACTGGAATTAGATAGTAGAAAAAGGAAGAGAAGGAAAAATTGTGGAATAGGGGGCAAAGAGTGAAAGAGAAAGCCTTCAGGTAGAATGCTACACACAGCACCTTTTCACAATTGCAAACATCTGGCTTAGGCGTCATGAATTGTGTAAGACAGAGCAGACACCATAAGGTTTCAAATAGATTATTTAGTGGGAAGACAGTTTTACTCCATATTTTAAATGGTAAAACATTTTTAGTGTTGATGTAGACTCTGACTAACATACAAATTATGAACTGCAGATTAATACTGAAGAAACTGCAGATTAATACTGAAGAAACAGCAGAAAAGTATGTGATGAAGTAGATGGAACCTGAGTAACTTAAAAAACCAGAAAATCAGACTTTTGAAGGGAGCATTAGGCAACAAATGACTGAAACAGGGGAAAGGAATACGCCAGAAAACTGTTGTGTGGCCGAAGCTTGCTTGTTTAGCAGTCTTTCCAATGTGCTTGTCTGTGACTCAGCATCTCCACTATATGGTGGGTAGCAATTCATCCTTTTCATAATATTGCCATTGTTCCATCCTGGATTTTCCATTGCTTGATATACTGAATTGAATTGACAAAATGAGAAACTATAAAAATGAAGTAGGCAAAAGGCATACAGGCACCTAAATATAAGATTGAAAGAAAGTGCAGAATGGCAAAGCAGGAATAGCTAGTGAAGAAATGATAAGCTTTAGAACTGCACTTCACTATGAGAAAGGCAGTTTCTGTCTATAGAATAATTCTTGGAAGAAAGCAGAAGTAGCTTCATAAATATCAAGAGTGCAGATGGCAAGCCAGTACTAAGGAAATAAGGGAATGCTGAAAAGTGGAAGGAATATATAGAAGAGCTATACAAAGGAGACAAACTTGAATACAATATTACAGAAAGATTGATATGGTAAAAGATAAGATACAGCAAACAAAATTTGACATTGAAAGATCTAAAACAAGGCATCAGGAGTAGATGACACCACGTCCAAATCTATAAACTTGAGGGAACCAGTCATGGTTAAACTATTCTGTGTGGTAGTAAAGATATATGATGCAGACGAAATACCCGCAGACTTTGAGGAGAATGTAATAATCACAATTCCTAACGTCAAAAAGACAGGAACGGAAAGCTGTTAATATTACCATACTATCAATTTAATAAGTCATGAATGCGAAATACTGACATGAACAATTTATAGAAAAGTGGTGTAATTGGTAGAAGCCAACCTTGGGGAAGATCAGGTTGGGTTTTGGTTAAACATAGAAACATACAAAGCAGTACTGACACTATGACTTGACTAAAAAGTGCTGGGTAACAAAATGTCTTAAATTTAGTGTAAACGCAAAGATATATTCCTTATCATAGAAAACTTAGCCCTTGTGTGTCTACAGATACAATGATGATGTGTAAGGGCAGTATACTTAATTGCACAACAGTTTTATAAGCATTCTATCAGTTCTGCACATTTTGGATTGTGGCATAATGTACTCCAGGAAGATATCTGCAGTTTCAGCACCAACAGTGTGAGAGATTTTCACTTTTTCCCTCTCCCATGACCTCTTCTTCATCACTTTCATCATAAATTTCCTGTACACTTTTTGTCGTCTCTTCATCTTTTATAGTTTGGCCATAAATAGTTTCTCGTCTAGCATTATATGCAACAGCAATTGATTTCTGCTGAGAGGTTCAGTTCAACTTATTTCCAATTTCAAGTTTCCACTTGAGGTCTGCATAATGTTTTCTTTTAGAGGCTGTGATACTGAAGCATAAATAAAGCCACAGTTTCAAGCATGTATAGCTTTGTTTAACATTGTAATTAACAACATTGTTGCACTGAACAATTCATTATTGTACGTGTCATTTCTGCTTGAGCTACTAGAGGCTAGATATGGGCCGGAAAACTGAAAGGCCGGACCAATGAGAGCTGGATTAATGAGATTTTAGTGTACATAAATTAAAGAAAGGCATACCTGTTCCTAGAGAGGACCACAAAAACTCTCTTTTAACATATTGCGGTAACATTCGCCATCCACTGTTAATGAGTTTTTAGCGTCATCTTCAGAGAAGTATGATCCCGTTACACACTCAGCTGAAGTACGCTTGCTGATGAGCTCACCATTTAGCATCCTAACACACTACTCACACCTACCAAATGCCGTGCCACACAGTCACTCATTATGGATGTAAACGCTTCTCTGTAACTACACAAGGGTTTTCTCTATGTCCTAGTCCTGCAGTTTTGCTTGTTTATGAAACCTTCCAATAAAGAGTGCACCTAATCAGTGAACATTATTTTCATGTGTGTCAGTTAGATTTTATTGACCCAAAGGTGCATACTTTCTCTCAGAATTCAGTGTGCTAGTTCTTGGAATATCCAGTTGCTTTGAATATCAGCAAATAGGTTTCACTGGACTTACTGCAACATTATCACTCACAGGGCTAATGTTTACCACAGAATGACAACATGAGGATGTCCCAAGGGTTTATTATCCACAAACGAATGTTCTTCTCAGTTTATTAATGACTCTAATATTAGTCAACATCTTTGGTTCCTTAGGTTGATCAAATATTCCACAGAGCTGGCAAACAGTCTCTGCACAACATTCACCAAATTTTTAATATGTTTTAAATACGTCAACATGCTGTTCTGCCAAGGAGCAGAAAACGGATGGAGATCAAGCAACATTCTGTACTTCTAACTCATTGGAACAGAAATTATGGACATTTCAATGTATTTATAGTTCATCCATTACTACAGGGGAGCATAAATAATTTCAGAACAAATGTGGAGGAGTTAAAACTGCTGTTACTGGAAAGACTCCCTATGTTTGTGTCTCCTATAAATAAATTTTAAACATATTGACACCTTTGTGCTCAGGGGATACAGGCTCCACTGAAAGATGAACTGAGTTGGAACTGGGCTAAAGATGGAGTGGCCATCTTTTTGAATGGCATTTACAAGTTCCCTTCCTTTCTGAACAGCCATTGAGGCAGTCAGTATAAAAGTGCACATTCTGCATGAAATTACACTTTACAATGTTTATCTCGCCTCCACGACAACAACATATGGATATCTGTGAGGAGGCCAGATGAACCCATGACTCCTGAAGAGGGCAGCATCCTTTTCAATAGTTGTAGGGGAAACAGTCTGGATGATTGAATGATCTGGCCTTGTCACATTAGCCAACATGACCTTGCTGTGCAGGTACTATGAATGGCTGAAAGCTAGAGGAAATGGTAGCTGTTTTGTTTTCCTGCCTGTGGACATGGTGCTCTACAGTATGGCTTAATAATGATGGCATCCTCTTGGATAAAATATTCTAGAGGTAATAGCTACCGCCCCCCCCCCCACCCCCACCCCCCCGTTTGCATCTCTGGGCGGAGTGTGCTTAGGATTAGTCCCCAATAGGCTAAAATTAATTAATTAATTAATAATAGTAGTAGTAGTGGTAGTAGTAGTCTGTGGCTCAGAATGTGGAATATTGGATCCCTTAATCAGGTAGGGAGGTCAGAGAATTTAAAAAGGGGAATGAATAGGTTGATGTTAGATATAGTGCAAATTAGTAAAGTATGGTGGCAGGAAGAACAGAACTTTTGGTGTGGTCAGATCAGTACATGGTTATCAACACAAAATCAGATAGAGGGTAGTGTAGGAGTAGGCCTAATAACGATAAGAAGATAGGAATGCAGGTAATTTACTATGACAAAATTGTTAAGGCTTTCATGGCCACTTGTTGACAAACTGCCTATTGGCTTCTGTCTCGGGCTCTTCAGCTGACGTTCGTCTAGTGATTTTACTGACATTTTGCCAGCTTTAAAACAGTCATTCTTCCCATTCTCCATATGTGAATGAAACGGGAAGAAACCCTAATAACTCATTCAGTATGACGTACCCTCTGCCTCGCATCTCACGGTTGTTTGCAGAATATAGATGTAGGGAGCAAGATGAGATCATACCAAGTTTCACTCACTTCTCAAAGATATGGAAAGCCATAAGGGAAGATATCGGAAACATTTCTGGGCACCAATAACAGCAGTAATGAAGTGGGAATGTCCCCAGCCTATACCTGGAGACATCATGTAGGTAGTGGCAGAATGCTTCAATTTGATCACTGCCACTGAAAACTAGGATCCAGCTTTTTGCCACCTTGGCTATTAATGAAAAAGGGTGGTTGGAATTCTTATTCCAACAAACCAAAAATTCCAACTGTCCCTTTTCGGTATGGAAGATGTGTTGTGTATTGTCTTGATCAAGGAGACTGTACCTGGTAAGAATTGAATCCAGTCAATCATGTTATAGTATCATGAAAATGATGCAAACAAAATCTTCATAACTCTTTTTAATAAAATTTGGCTGATTGGAGACTTTCCCCTCACGGAGACAGGCGATTGTAGTTCCCCTCCTGAAACCTAGGAGAACTGCATGTTGCCCTGTAGTTATCGTAGCTTGGCCCTTACTAGTTGTGTAGAAAGACCACCAGAATGCATGGTCAGAAGCATGTGACCTGGATCCTAGAGTCACAGGAACTTACATGGTCACTTCCAGTGAGAATCTGAGAAGTATTGCTCAAGCCTCGACTTCATCACCCTGTTGGAAGCAGGAATACAACAATCTTTCCTATGTAGGCAACATGCCAATGATATATTCTTCAAACTTGAGAGGCTCTGTAACATAACTTGGGGGTATAACATCGTGGAACAGCTCCACAAATGCGGTTTTGGATGTTGCTACTCATATTCAGACAGTCCTTTCTGTCTAAATTTTTTAATATAAGGTCAGCAATACTCTTTCAGAAAGATTTGAGGAGGAGTTTGGTGTTCTTTAGGGATCTCTCAGCAATTCAGTTTTCTGTAGCCAACAGTGTTACGATCACAGTTGAGGTCTCTCATTCAGTATTCGTTGTTTATGGATGGCTTTGCCACATTCTGTTTCTTCCCCAGTCTTGCAATGACTACTCCTCAACTATGGCTAAAGATAACATATTTGGAGAAATGTGTTTGTCTTAAATAATTACCAATGCCCTTTTAACCCAACTGCTCTTAAAATGAGGGATGCTGTTCTCATTTTTTTATGTTCAGCAAGATTTCAGAGTCTTATATTTGATACGAGGCTGAGATGGTTACCACACCTCAAGAGTATAAAGACCTAAAGCCATTAAATATATTAGAACACCTCAGCCATAGGCCGTGTGAAGCAGACTGATCATGTCTGCTCGAGTTTTACAATGCCTTTGTGCAGTCCCACCTTGATAACAATTAGAAAACTAGTCTACTTTGTGCATTTTCATTTGCTTATAATGTCAGACATTACATTTTGGGGTAACTCTTCCCATTCATAAATGATGATGAAGTCCCATACCCCTTGACAGAGCGCAGGGGATGATGCGGGAGACACGCACCGCTGTACTAGGCAAGATCCTAGCGGAGGTGGTTTGCCATTGCCTTCCTCCGACCATAATGGGGACGGACGGAAGGAAGAAAGAAAGGAAGGAATTTGCAGCTGTCACTTGGATAATACTAGTGGAAATCAAATCTCCATTTGGATACAATGCCTTGATTCTTATGCAGTAAGGTGTGCAGTATTCTGCTGCATCATTTCCAATATGCTACCATAAAAATTAAAAAATTCCAGCAGTAATCCTTCACTTGAAGCAGGAGCTTCACTTGAACCGGACTGCATTATTGTGCTACGTCGAGGTTGGTGTCATTCACCATCATGATTAATAAGAAGACCCAGAATTAATTTAGTTTGATCAGCTTACAGAAGGAATTTTACGTCAAACTGTGTTTTTAATTCCATGTTTTACACACCTGTCCAGCCAAGTGTGTTAGTATGCCATTTCCAGGACATGGGGAGATGAGCTTGACAGTGATCAAGTCTGCTTCGTGGATTGACGATGAGTGCTGGTGAGCCAGCTGCCTAGATGTGGTGTTTAGGCATTTTCACATGCCCAACTAGGTAAATATTGGGATGTTACAATATCCTTCCTCAGATAAAATTTTTGCGGGCATTTAGAAAACATTCTCTGAATTGCAGTTAGGATTAACTACAGAGACAGGCAGATGGGGCACATAGATTCCATACAGGGGAGGAGGGGGTTGAATAAGATACTGCTAATCCCAAACTCCAGCAGCATCCATGTTTTACAAAATTTTATCTATGTTGTATTTTACATTAGTTACCCGTGGAGGAAATTCCACTGGATGCTCTAAATATACTATCAATATTTAGTTATCTAATCCATTCAGGGTGTATGATGCTTAATTATATGCACTCTTGAAACTGGTGGAAGAGATGAGATGTATTCACATGCACATCAGGTTATCCATCACATCTACCCTGCAGAAAAACATATCCAGATGGTCCATGACACCCTTTTTCATCAAGACATAGGACAAGGTGGTGTCATTCTGTTGGGTACCAGGGAATGTGGAATTCACGGTAATGAAGGGGTAACTACACCTGTATGAAAAATATTATTTTCCAGTGTGCTGCTCCTGTACATACAGGGTGCTACAAAAAGGTACGGCCAAACTTTCAGGAAACATTCCTCACACACAAATAAAGAGATGATGTTATGTGGACATGTGCCCAGAAACGCTTAATTTCCATGTTAGAGCTCATTTTAGTTTCTTCAGTATGCACTGTACTTCCTCGATTCACCGCCAGTTGGCCCAATTGAAGGAAGGTAATGTTGACTTTGGTGCTTGTGTTGACATGCGACTCATTGCCCTACAGTACTAGCATCAAGCACATCAGTACGTAGCATCAACAGGTTAGTGTTCATCACGAACGTGGTTTTGCAGTCAGTGCAATGTTCACAAATGCGGAGTTGGCAGATGCCCATTTGATGTATGGATTAGCACGGGGCAATAGCCGTGGCGTGGTACGTTTGTATCGAGACAGATTTCCAGAACGAAGGTGTCCCGACAGGAAGACGTTCGAAGCAATTGATCGGTGACTTAGGGAGCATGGAACATTCCAGCCTATGACTCGCGACTGGGGAAGACCTAGAATGACGAGGACACCTGCAATTGACGATAACCCTAATGTCAGCGTCAGAGAAGTTGCTGCTGTACAAGGTAACGTTGACCACGTCACTGTATGGAGAGTGCTACGGGAGAACCAGTGGTTTCCGTACCATATACAGCGTATGCAGGCACTATCAGCAGCTGATTGGCCTCCACAGGTACACTTCTGCGAATGGTTCATCCAACAATGTGTCAATCCTCATTTCAGTGCAAATGTTCTCTTTACGGATGAGGCTTCATTCCAACATGATAAAATTGTAAATTTTCACAATCAACACGTGTGGGCTGACGAGAATTGGCACGCAATTGTGCAATCACGTCATCAACACAGATTTTATGTGAACGTTTGGGCAGGCATTGTTGGTGATGTCTTGATTAGGCCCCATGTTCTTCTACCTACGCTCAATGGAGCACGTTATCTTGATTTCATACGGGATACTCTACCTGTGCTGCTAGAAGATGTGCCTTTACAAGTACGACACAACATGTGGTTCATGCATGATGGAGCTCCTGCACATTTCAGTCGAAGTGTTCGTACGCTTCTCAACAACAGATTCGGTGACCGATGGATTGGTAGAGGCGGACCAATTCCATGGCCTTCACGCTCTCCTGACCTCAACCCTCTTGACTTTCATTTATGGGGGCACTTGAAAGCTCTTGTCTACGCAACCCCGGTACCAAATGTAGAGACTGTTCGTGCTCGTATTGTGGACGGCTGTGATACAATACGCCATTCTCCAGGGCTGCATCAGGGATTCCATGCGAGGGAGGGTGGATGCATGTATCCTCGCTAACAGAGGACATTTTGAACATTTCCTGTAACAAAGTGTTTGAAGTCACACTGGTACGTTCTGTTGCTGTGTGTTTCCATTCCATGATTAATGTGATTTGAAGAGAAGTAATAAAATGAGCTCTAACATGGAAAGTAAGTGTTTCCAGACACATGCCCATATAACATATTTTCTTTCTTTGTGTGTGAGGAATGTTTCCTGAAAGTTTGGCCGTACCTTTTTGTAACACCCTGTATAATCACCTCTGTGTTGAGATACAGTATCAAGAAGTAGTTGCTAGAGTTTGGAATCGCCAACAAATCTGATCAATGAAACAACAAATGATCCTCCTCCTTCTGACAACTGAGGTGGGAGGAAGTACTTATAATGCACCTCCAGATAGGGCACTGTCCTCTGACACACAGATTCCTCCTCCAGTGCACCTGTGTGCAATGCTGTTCACCACATTTTAACAAAACGTGTTTTATATCAATATATAAGGGCAGCAACTGGTTTACCAGCTTATCTGCCCTCCTTTTTAGGTGACAAGAAGGGAATGTAGTTAGTGTAATGTCTAACCTTTTACATATGTTATTAGGTAGAAGGTTTTAATACGTTCCCATTGTGGCTGGTATCATCTTTTTCCCAGTGATGAATCAATCACAATTCCCTGGTACAGCATTTTAGCTATTGTTGTTTTTGTAGTCTATGTATTGTAACTATGGTTTTTACAAATTCATTGGAGACCTAGCCTTAAATATTTTCTGCTTCCATGTGAAAGTATGAATATGAGTGCATCAGAGTAACACTTTATTAATTTTACCTTTTGAAACATAATTTTAAAAATGTTAGCCACAATTTATTGATTAGGTACACTAATAATCTTTTTCAAAAATTATATTTATAGGAAAATGTTGAACATGTTCCAAAGAGACTCCATACAAGACATTCTGGTAACTCTATTTTTATTACTGCTATAGTTTTTGGGATTCTCATCAGTTGATATGAATAATAAATGAATGAAAAGATGAAAGCACTTAAGATACTTCCTTGTAAGACTGTAACTGGCCAGTTTAGTGTGTTACAGAAATTTCGGGGCACTGATTATGTGGAAGCAGCTACAACTACCTAGGGAACTGTGGTGTGAAACTACACTCCTGGAAATGGAAAAAAGAACACATTGACACCGGTGTGTCAGACCCACCATACTTGCTCCGGACACTGCGAGAGGGCTGTACAAGCAATGATCACACGCACGGCACAGCGGACACACCAGGAACCGCGGTGTTGGCCGTCGAATGGCGCTAGCTGCGCAGCATTTGTGCACCGCCGCCGTCAGTGTCAGCCAGTTTGCCGTGGCATACGGAGCTCCATCGCAGTCTTTAACACTGGTAGCATGCCGCGACAGTGTGGACGTGAACCGTATGTGCAGTTGACGGACTTTGAGCGAGGGCGTATAGTGGGCATGCGGGAGGCCGGGTGGACGTACCGCCGAAATGCTCAACACGTGGGGCGTGAGGTCTCCACAGTACATCGATGTTGTCGCCAGTGGTCGGCGGAAGGTGCACGTGCCCGTCGACCTGGGACCGGACCGCAGCGACGCACGGATGCACGCCAAGACCGTAGGATCCTACGCAGTGCCGTAGGGGACCGCACCGCCACTTCCCAGCAAATTAGGGACACTGTTGCTCCTGGGGTATCGGCGAGAACCATTCGCAACCGTCTCCATGAAGCTGGGCTACGGTCCCGCACACCGTTAGGCCGTCTTCCGCTCACGCCCCAACATCGTGCAGCCCGCCTCCAGTGGTGTCGCGACAGGCGTGAATGGAGGGACGAATGGAGACGTGTCGTCTTCAGCGATGAGAGTCGCTTCTGCCTTGGTGCCAATGATGGTCGTATGCGTGTTTGGCGCCGTGCAGGTGAGCGCCACAATCAGGACTGCATACGACCGAGGCACACAGGGCCAACACCCGGCATCATGGTGTGGGGAACGATCTCCTACACTGGCCGTACACCACTGGTGATCGTTGAGGGGACACTGAATAGTGCACGGTACATCCAAACCGTCATCGAACCCATCGTTCTACCATTCCTAGACCGGCAAGGGAACGTGCTGTTCCAACAGGACAATGCACGTCCGCATGTATCCCGTGCCACCCAACGTGCTCTAGTAGGTGTAAGTCAACTACCCTGGCCAGCAAGATCTCCGGATCTGTCCCACATTGAGCATGTTTGGGACTGGATGAAGCGTCGTCTCACGCGGTCTGCACGTCCAGCACGAACGCTGGTCCAACTGAGGCGCCAGGTGGAAATGGCATGGCAAGCCGTTCCACAGGACTACATCCAGCATCTCTACGATCGTCTCCGTGGGAGAATAGCAGCCTGCATTGCTGCGAAAGGTGGATATACACTGTACTAGTGCCGACATTGTGCATGCTCTGTTGCCTGTGTCTATGTGCCTGTGGTTCTGTCAGTGTGATCATGTGATGTGTCTGACCCCAGGAATGTGTCAATAAAGTTTCCCCTTCCTGGGACAATGAATTCACGGTGTTCTTATTTCAATTTCCAGGAGTGTATATCTCAGCCTTTTGAGGACAGGTCACTACATAATTATATGCTACTGTGTAGCTCTCGCGATCCAATTCTCCCCCTGCGGGTCCGGGGTAAGAATAGGCCCGAGGTATTCCTGCCTGTCGTAAGAGGCGACTAAAAGGAGTTTCAACCGTTTCGGCCTTCCATGTGATGGTCCCCCTTGGGGTTTGACCTCCATTTTTCAAAATTCTACAGAAATACGAGCCTTTTGGGGAAGGACGCCTTACGTGGTGTACCACTGGTCCTCAGTGCACTAAGACCTTGGCACTCGGCATTGTAACGGCGTTGTCACCATACCCACTATTCCTCAAATTGGGCCTAAACGCTTGATGGATTGTACAAGTTACGCCCATAGTGCGTCCCCATCTGCACCTATGATCATGATGGACTTTTCATGGCACCCGAAATCCAGCACGGTAGCCAGCCCGTTGTGGTGGGGTCGTCATGTACCCTCTAGGTTGTAGCCCCCTGACAACACAGGGATCGTGCTGCCGATACCTGAGCTGCATCCTCCCCATGTCGGCCAAGGAGTAGATGCCCGTCTCCTTGGGGCATCAGGACTCCCGGCAACGGTCATCCTGCCAGGTGGCCCTTGCTGAGGCTGGGTGGCGCCTGTGGGGAGAGCCCCTGGTCGGAGTGGGTGGTATCGGGGCGGACGTTTCGCAGATGAAACGTCAACACGTATCAGGTCGCTCTGCAGCCGAGTCTTTCAAAAGGAAAGGTACTGTCTCTGGTTCTGGTTCTCCTGCCCTTTCCCCCTTGGCCACTCCCTGGGAGGAGGGACAGGCCCGCCAGCTTGGGGCGAAGTACTTCCCCCACTATTTGGTCTGTTCTCGAACCGATAGGGGGACGTTGGCCACCTCCAAGCACATGTTCTTTGTTCAGCACATCGAGGACATCTTCGGGGAAATCGAGGCTCTCAGTAAGATGCGTTCGGGGTCCGTTCTTATAAAGACCACCTCCGCCACACAGTCGGCAGCGCTCCAGGCGTGCGACCGACTAGGGAACATCCCAGTGTCCATTGTCCCGCATCTGGCACTGAATAGGACGCAGGGGGTTATTTTTCATCGGGACCTCCTGCTGCAATCTGATGAGGAGCTCAGGGCCAACCTGGAGTGCCGAGGCGTGCATTTCGTCCAGCGAGTCCAGTGCGGCCCCAAAACCCGTCGCATCGACACCGGGGCCTTTATCCTCGCCATCGAGGGGGACGTTCTCCCGTAGAAGGTAAAAGTGATGTGCTACCGGTGCGACGTGCGACCTTACGTCCCGACTCCTATGCGCTGTTTTCGGTGTTTGCGCTTTGGGCACATGTCGTCATGGTGTGAGGCTGAGCCCCTTGTGGCGATTGTGGACGTCCCCTTGGTGAGGAACATACATGCACCCCACCACCTCGGTGCGTTAATTGTCCTGGAATCCACTCGCCTAGATCCTTAGACTGCCTCGCGTATCAGAAGGAGAAGAAGATTCAAGAACTCAAAACTTTGGATCGTCTCTCTTATTCTGAGGCCAGAAGAAGTATGACCGCCTCCATCCCGTGACATTGACCACTTCGTTTGCCTCAGACGTGTCCACTCCTTCCACGGTATCCTCACCCCTATCCTGTCCCCCCTCCACCTCCTCCCCCCATCCGGGGTCTATGCCTCCGCCTCCCAAATCCCTCCCTTCCAAATCCTCCTCCCCCGCGGCCCCCGCCCCCTCTGCCCCAGGGGCCACCCTTCCTCCGCCTGAGAAGCGATCCTCTTCTCAGGCGTCCATCGGGGAAACGTTCCGGACCCCAGCTTCCGAGGTCTGGCGTTCCAAAACGGACCCCGCGCGTGAGGACCTTCTTCGGGTCCAGCCCACCATCCCTGTGCCTCCTCGGACTTCTAAGAAGGCCTCCAAGAAGTAGTCTCTATCCCCCTCTCCACCCCGGTGCGTTTCGTCTGACGCTCCATCTGCGAGTCGCTGCTCCCAGCCGTCCTCAGTTTTGCCGGGACGTTCTGCTGCCAGGCGCTCAGCTGGCCTCTCGTCAGCAAATGATGCTGTCCCTCCTACACAACCAGGGACAGCGGCTGCAGCTGGCGATGACTCGATGGAACAGGATCCGCCTCCCGCCGGTTGTAGCGTTGTTCCATCGAAACCTGGCCCTCTGCGGCCGTCGAGGTGACCAGCTCTTCCCCCGTCTCGTTCCCCCTCTTTTTTGACTAGCGATGGCCTTGTTACATTGGAACATAAGAGGTATTCGATCTAATTGGGAGGAATTACAACTGCTCCTTCACCTGCACTGTCCGCTCGTCCTTGGTCTCCAGGAAACCAAGTTGTGCCCAACTGACCGTATTGCCTTTACCCACTATACCTCGGAGCGGTATGACCTCACCCCTGTGGACAGTATCCCAGCTCATGGTGGGGTCATGTTGCTCGTTCGGGACGATGTCTATTACCATCCCATCCCATTGACCACCCCACTCCAAGCAATAGCTGTCTGTATTACTCTTTCTGCTTTTACTTTTTCAGTTTGTACCATCTACACTCCATCGTCATCCGCAGTTAGTCGGGCTGACATGATGCACCTGATTGTTCAGCTTCCCCCGCCGTTTTTATTGTTTGGCGACTTCAATGCCCATCATCCCCTTTGGGGCTCTCCTGCATCCTGTCAAAGAGGCTCACTCTTGGTGGATGTCTTCAACCGTCTCAATCTTGTCTGCCTCAATACTGGCGCCCCGACTTTCCTCTCGGACTCTACTCATACCTACTCCCACTTGGACCTCTCGATCTGTTCTACCACTCTTGCCCGTCGGTTCGAGTGGTATGTCCTTTCTGACACCTATTCGAGCGACCACTTCCCCTGTGTCGTTCGTCTCCTGCACCACACCCCATCCCCACGTCCTTCGAGCTGGAACATATCGAAAGCTGACTGGGGACTTTACTCCTCCCTGGCGACCTTTCCGGACCACGATTTTCTCAGTTGTGACAGTCAGGTCGAATACCTCACGGCTGTTATCATCAATGCTGCCGAACGTTCCATTCCTCGTACTACCTCTTCTTCACGTCGCGTTTCCATCCCCTGGTGGAACGAGGCTTGTAGAGACGCTATCCGTCCTCGACGACGTGCTTTACGCACCTTTCGCCGCCATCCTACGTTGGCGAATTGTATTGGATACAAAAGACTCTGAGCGCAATGCCGTAGAGTCATCAAAGACAGCAAAAAAGCTTGTTGGGCCTCTCTCACCAGCTCTTTTAACAGTTTTACTCCCTCTTCTGTCGTTTGGGGTGGCCTGCGCCGGCTGTCGGGCATTAAGGCCCACTCCTTGGTACCTGGCCTGACCTCAGGTAATGAGGTCCTCGTTGATCCTGTGGCTGTCTCCAACGCCTTTGGCTGGTTTTTTGCGGAGGTTTCAAGCTCCGCCCATTAACACCCTGCCGTCCTTCCCAGGAAAGAGGCAGAAGAGGCTTGGCGACCTTCCTTCCACTCGCTGAATCTGGAAACTTATAATGCCCCCTTTACTATGCGGGAACTCGAACGTGCGCTTGCACTGTCCCGGTCCTCTGCTCCGGGGCCAGATGCCATTCACGTTCAGATGCTGGTACACCTTTCTCCAGCGGGCAAAAGCTTCCTTCTTCGTACCTACAATCGTGTCTGGACCGAAGGTCAGGTCCCCATGCGTTGGCGTGACGCCATCGTTGTTCCTATACCCAAACCCGGGAAAGATAGACACCTTCCTTCTAGTTACCACCCCATTTCTCTTACAAGCTGTGTCTGTAAGGTGATGGAGCGCATGGTTCATGCTCGGTTATTCTGGATTCTTGAATCTCGACGGCTACTTACCAATGTCCAATGCGGCTTTCGTCGCCGCCGCTCCACTGTTGACCACCTTGTGACCTTGTTGACATTCATCATGAACAACTTTTTGCGAAGGCGCCGAACGGTAGCCGTGTCCTTCGATTTGGAGAAGGCTTATGATACCTGTTGGAGAGGAGGTATCCTCCGCACTATGCACAGGTGGGGCCTACGCGGTCGCCTGCCCCTTTTTATTGATTCCTTTTTAACGGATCGAAAGTTTAGGGTACGTGTGGGTTCCGTATTGTCCGACGTCTTCCTCCAGGAGAACGGAGTGCCTCAGGGCTCCGTCTTGAGCGTAGCCCTTTTTGCCATCGCGATCAATCCAATTGTGGATTGCATTCCACCTAATGTCTCAGGCTCTCTCTTTGTCGATGACTTCGCGATCAGCTGCAGTGCCCAGAGAACATGCCTCCTGGAGCGCTGCCTTCAGCGTTGTCTAGACAGCCTATACTCATGGAGCGTGGCAAATGGCTTTCGGTTCTCTGAAGAGAAGACGGTTTGTATCAACTTTTGGCGATATAAAGCGTTCCTTCCGCCATCCTTACATCTCGGTCCCGTTGTTCTCCCATTCGTGGAAACAACTAAGTTTCTAGGGTTCACATTGGACAGGAAACTTTGTTGGTCTCCACATGTCTCTTATTTGGTGGCCCGTTGTACACGTTCCCTTAATGTCCTCAGAGTTCTTAGTGGTTCATCTTGGGGAGTGGATCGCACTGTCCTGCTTCGCTCGTATCGGTCCATAGTCCGATCGAAGCTGGATTATGGGAGCTTCGTCTACTCATCTGCTCGGCCATCCCTCTTACGCCGTCTCAACTCCATCCACCATCGGGGGTTACGTCTTGCGACCGGAGCCTTCTACACTAGTCCTGTCGAGAGTCTTTATGCTGAAGCTGCCGAATTACCATTGACCTACCTGCGCGACGTACTGCTGTGTCGGTATGCCTGCCGGCTGTTGTCTATGCTCGACCACCCCTCTTATCAGTCCTTCTTCGCCGATTCTGTCGACCGTCAGTACGGGTTGTATGTGTCTGCCCTGCTGCCCCCCGGAGTCCGCTTCCGTCGCCTGCTTCGACAATTGGATTTTGCCCTCCCTACCACCTTCAGAGAGGGTGAGAGCCCGACACCACCTTGGCTCCAGGCTCCGGTTCATATTTATCTCGACCTCAGCTCACTCCCGAAGGAGGGTACTCCGGCTGCAGTGTATTGCTCACGGTTTGTCGAACTTCGTGCTCGACTTGCCAGTCACACCTTTATTTACACCGATGGCTCCAAAACTGACGATGGTGTCGGCTGTGCCTTTGTCGTCGGGGCCGCCACCTTTAAATACCGGCTCCTCGACCAATGTTCCAGCTTTACGGCCGAGCTTTTTGCAGTCCATCAGGCCGTTCAGTATGCCCGCCGCCACCGCCATTCATCGTATGTACTCTGCTCTGACTCACTCAGTGCTCTTCAGAGCCTTGGAGCTCCCTATCCGGTCCATCCCTTGGTTCAACGGATCCAGCAGTCCCTCCATTCTTTCGCTGATAATGGTTCTCCTGTCAGCTTTCTGTGGGTTCCCGGACATGTAGGAGTGCCTGGGAATGAGGCTGCAGATGCTGCAGCCAAGGCTGCAGTCCTCCTGCCTCGGCCAGCCTCCCATTGTGTCCCGTCATCTGACGTTCGTGGGATTGTTTGTAAGAGGCTTGTGTCGTTGTGGTGGGATGCTTGGTCATCCCTCCAAGGAAACAAGCTCCGGGCAGTAAAACCGCTCCCAACTGCTTGGACAACCTCCTCCCGACCATCTCAGCGAGAAGAGGTCATTCTGACCAGGTTGCGGATTGGGCATTGCCGGTTTAGCCACCGCTACCTGCTCTCTGGTGACCCAGCCCTGCAGTGCCCTTGTGGTCAGGCATTAACAGTGCGCCATGTTTTATTGTCGTGTTCCCGCTTTAGTCAATCTCATGTTGTCCTGTCCCTGCCATCTACTTTACCGGATATTTTAGCTGATGACGCTCGAGCAGTTGCTCGTGTTCTGCGCTTTATAACTTTGACTGGCTTGTCCAAAGACATCTAACTTTTTTACTTATTTTATCTGCATCTTTGTGAGGACTTTCTGGTGTGTCCCTCTCCCCTTGAGTTTTACTAGATTCCATGTGCTCTAACAACTGTGACTGGGCGCTAATGACCTCAGTAGTTGAGCGCCCTTAGACCCCCCCCCAAAAAAAAAAAAAAAAAAAAAAAAAAAAATCCAATTCGAAGCCTCAACTTGTCATTGGCTCCTCCCTTTCTTTCGAAACCTGACACACCTAATCATTTCAGTATACACTCTGCTTGGAGTAAAGGATTTTGGTTACTCTTTAACAGTCCTGAGGCTTGGATACATCAAAATCCTCTGCTGTAACCTTTCTTTCCGATAGACCAGTCTCACAGCACAGTAAGAGTCCATCTGTAGGGGCTAGAAGGAAAGAGGAGCAGCTTGTGACAGGTTGAAGAATCGAGTTTGTAAGACACACTCAGATGGCACATTGGTAATTCATTATCAACAAAAGGCACTACTTGGCATAGAGTAGAATACTTCGTTCACAACTAAACAGGACTCTTCAGAAGAAAGATTACATTCCAGTCACGAAAGATTATCAAATTAATTTAGGGAAGTGGTGTTCAGTATGGATAGTAAAAATCTACTGTTGCCTCAACTGTGTTTTCTGAGTGCCATAAAAAACATTTGAGAGCCTACAGAGTTATGTAGTCCCTTTTTCCATCCCTGAGTAAAATATGAAAGAGTGGAGCTAATAGTGATAAAATGTACCTTTCAATATTTACAGCTATACTCTGCAAAGCACTGTGAAGTGCACTGCAATGCGCACTTCTCATTGTACCAGTTATTAGTGCTTCTTCCCATTCAATTCACATACACAGCATGAGAGGAATATTTGCTTAAACGCCTCTGTGCGCACTTAACTTAAAAAATATATTTAAATATAATAAAAAGTAAAGAATGTCAGTGAAAATAGGATACCAAATCATCACAACTGGGAATTGATTAGCAATGTATTTAAGGAACCATTTTAGATTCATCCATTAGTGTGCTTGGAGAAACCTCTTCTGATGCCATGAATATTTGATGACATCTGCAAACTTTCATATAGAGTTCACTCCAATTACGTGTTGGTAAAGTGGCTAAATAGAATTTTCTGCATATGAGCCATCACCCATCATAGCCAAAATTTAGTATGTACAATTTTGTACTGGTCAAAACATTATTTCATACTCATAGAACAGGATGAAAGCTCAAGAAATAAAACAAAATTATGGAAATTTTGGGGTGTATAAATCAACATTGCCTTATGCTATGGATGCTCATAAACCTATGATTTCCAGGAGTTTTTTTGTCTGTGTTTGATTCCTGATTTTAACAATGAAAGTATCAGAATTTAATCAATTTTTGTTACTTCCAGTGTAATTGTTGTCCAATTTTTGATTATTATTACAGTTTATAAAAACATGTGTTGCACTAAAACATGCAGCAGAGGTATAATGGAGTTTACCCACTATAATTTTTGGAGATAGCCTTTCTACGGGTACTGACTATAGCCTAAATGCATATTTACACTCTTGTGAATTTGCAGTAACTCTTATCACAGAGGGGAAAAAGTCATAGTGGGGAAAACAAGGAGAAATTATGATGATACTAAAAAAATCAATTTTGGTATCAGTTATCTGACAAATGCCAAGACTGCCTGTCAACCTGCCAGCACGTATACATCAATACTGGGAATATTGTGGTTCTCTGGGAGATGAGTGGAATCATTTTAAAAACAAATTTAAATCTATATGGTCAAAACATAGTACTACCATAAACAATAAATATTGAATATACCTCTCTCCCTCCTCCCTTCTTCCTCCTGCCTCTCAAGTGTGCCCCCACAGATATCTGAACACAGCTTATCAGCTTATGGGCCAACTGCCCCCCCCCCCCCCCCCCCCTCCTTTTCTCTCCCCCGTTTCCCTGTGTGGTCCCCCCCCCCCCCCCCCTAAACCTGGTCCCACTTGCCAGCTGTATGAGATCACACTGTGTATCCAGGGACAGTGCCAATTCTGGGTTGGTACCTACTATAAGGCCAAGACTAACAACATGTCCCATACTTGTCAAGCTAAACTTGTTAATATGTGAATGACTGTGACAGCCATGTCTGCAGCAGTGCTATGTTGGCCACAGAGGGTGCCTCAGACGTGTGTGTGTGTGTGTGTGGGGGGGGGGGGGGGGGGGGACCGGCGGGCCGTCAGTCGGTTGAACAACAAGAATCATTTGCCATGGTGTTGCACCACCAGTCACAGGCGCTGGACAATCAAACCCACGTACTTCCATAATTGACTTCTATTTTGTCTAGTCGGCAAGCTCCTTAGTCTGTGTCACCTGCTGTTTTAGTCTCCGTGATCCCCATGTTTTATCCACATCCCTTTTCTACATATGATGAGTCTGTTGAGAAATGCAACATATACAAGAAACGGCAGTGACAACATTGTCTACTGACATTATTTTGTGTTGTGACTTGTTCCTCTTGTGGTTATTGCCCAGAATGTATCAAGTCCTACATCAACATGCTCATTTGCAGGATCAGTCTTCCTTAACGTTTGACCTAATGTGTGAACTTCTTTTAGAATACTACTGTGAGTGCACCCATGTCGTTGCATCGTGGGTTGAGTTTTACTGCTGTAGGAAGCAACCACATCAACCCTATGGAGCATGGGAGACTGAAATCCATGGAGTAAGTCATCGTCGTCATTTTGTGGTTGATGTGCATAAAGAGCCGTATGCTGGTGGTCAGATGGTGAGAGGTGCTATCATTCGTTTAGCTCCATATAGTGAGGTGCAAGAGCATACCGTTCAGCTTGAAAATCTATCCTTCTCCACAGTTTTAGCTATTGCACAGTCATTTGAGGTGTCGCAAGCTGTGGGTAACAAATTTGAGTCATGGTGTGAGGTACCAGCAATCCAATCCTCTCCTCCACACCAAGCTTCAGATAGTTTGCAGGGGAGGACATGGTCACGGTGATCTGCACATGATCCTGAGTCGAGGCGGCCAGCCACGTTCCCAGCAGCAGCCGCACCAACAAAGTAAACAGCAATGAATGCGTTCCTTGCACCCATCCTGTCCCTATAACCCCCCACCCCCTCCACTGAGGCTGGCCCCTCTTTAGTAGGTTTGTGCTTGGCTACTATGGGGCCCCCGCCTTTGTGGCATCTTTTCCCTTCTGTGCTCCATGTCTATCTTCTTGCTGTTCTTTTTCCCGTCCCTTGGGGAACATGTCTGGGATGTTGTTGGAAATGTGTTCTGCATATTCAGTCACTGATATCAAAACAGTCTCTCTGCTATCTTTCGTTCCCTGTTTCTCTTTTTCATTCCCCACCTCTTCTCCTTCCTCCGCTTTGGTGTTTGAGGTTCCTGTTTTTCTTCTTCCTCCCCGTGTACTCCTGAAGGCCAGCCCACACATCTGACATGTAACAGGTGACTGGGTAATGTATAATTCCTTGGCTGACCCTTTCAATCAACTTATTGTCATCTGCCGTAACACGTGAGCAGCCATGTTCCTTTCAGACCCCCATCACACCTATTTCCATTTCAAGCTCTCCTTCTGCACTGCCCAATTTGCCCATCATCTCGAGTGGTCCGTTCCGTCTGATGTGTTCTTGAGCAAACATTTCCCCTGTGCCACCTGATTGCTGACTCATACCCCACCTACATGCACACCCAAATGGCAGCTTTGTAAGGCCAACTGGAGGCTTTACTCTTCCCTGGCAACCTTCAACGAAAATTTCCCCAATTGCGATGACCAGGTGGGAATATCTTATAGATGTTACTGTTACCATCACAGAATGTTCCATTCCTCTCACTTCTTCTGTACTGCGCCATGCCCCAGGCCCTTGGTGTAGTGAGGTATGCTGTGACGCCATTCGCATGCGGAGACGTGCTAAGTTTTTAACCATCATTCTACAATGGCAAACTGCATTCCTTACAAGTGGTTATGTGCACAGTGCCGTTGCATTCTTTGGGGTAGCAAAAGAGCTAGGTGGATTTCCTTTACTAGTTCTTTCAATAGTTCCATTCCTTCTTCCATTGTGTGGGCCAACCTCCGACAGCTCTCTGGGACCAAGGTCCATTCCCCAGTGTCCAGCCTGACCATAGCAGATGATGTCATAGTGGACCCTACTTATATATCCAACAACTTGAGCCACAATTTTTTGAGATTTCAAGCTCCTCCCAGTGTCACCCTGCTTTACTACATTGGAAACGAGTGAAGAAGGCTGAGGCAATACCCTTCTCTTATCTGAATCGTGAGTGCTACAGTGCCGCCTTTACTATGAGGGAGCTAGATCATGCTCTCACTTCATCCCAGCTTTCCACACCAGGGCCAGATGATGTTCACTTTCAGATGTTGCAGCACCTTTCTCTTGTTGGCAAGCACTTTTTCCTTCATATGTACAACCACATCTGGATAGAGGGCACGTTTCCCAGACGCTGGCATGAAGCCACTGTCATACCCATACCTAAGCCCAGTAAGGACAAACATCTTCATTCTAACTACCACATCATTTCTCTCATCAGCTTTGTTTGCAAGGTGATGGAACATATGATTCATGCCTGGCCCGTGTGGTGGCTTGAGTCTCGCAGTTTACTAACCACTGCACAGTGTGGATTTCGAGCACGCCATTCTGCAGTTGACCATCTCGTCACTTTGCCCACCCATCTCGTGAATGGTTTTCTGAGGAAATCCCAGACTATATCATCCATACTCTCTGAATGTGGGGCTTCCATGGCCACAAGCTGCGTTTCCTTGAGAAATTTTTAAAAGACAGAGTTTTAAAGGTACACATAGGTTCACTTGTCGTACACCTTTATCCAGGAAAACAGTGTGCCTCAGGGCTCTGTTCTGAGTGTCATCCTCTTTGCTATCACCATTAATCCTATCATGGCCTGTCTCCTGCTGGGCATATCCAGCTCCCTTTTTGTTGATGATTTTGCCATCTATTGCAGTTGTCTATGTACCTGTCTCATTGAGCGGCTTCTTCAGCGATGTCTCGATCGTCTTTACTCATGGAGCATTGACTGTGGCATTCATTTTTCCCCTGAGAAAACAACCTGTATGAATTTCTGGGGGCAGTATTGGTATTTTCCACCATCTTTATGTGTTGGGCATGTTGCACTTCCGTTCATTGAAACTATGAAATTCCTGGGACTCGTGCTTGACAGGAAACATTCGTGGCCCCCTCATGTTTCGTACCGGGTGGCTGCAGTATGCGATTCGTCTGTCGTACATGTCCTCAGTGGTTCTTCCTGGGGAGCAGATTGAACCACCCTCCTCCATTTATACTGGTCCATTGTCCATTCAAAACTGTCTGCATGTCTGTCCCTCTTACGTCGTCTCGATACTATCCACCATCATGTCATCTGTTTGGCCACTGGCACCATTTACACTAGCCTGGTTGCGAGTCTGTATGCAGAAACTGCCGAACTACTGCTGTCCTAGCACTGTGACTTTCTCCTCAGCAGATATGCACGCCATTTTGTCAGCCAAGTGTGGCAAACAATCCTGTGCCTCCTCCTTCAAAGACTCCTTTGATCGCCAGTATGGGGCGCATCCCTCTTCTCTGTTGCCTCCTCGATTTCGCTTTCGGCTCTTGCTCCGGCAGCTTAACTTCTCGTTACGTGCCACTTTGCCGATAGGTGTGAACCCTTCACCACCTTGGCTTCATGTGTTGGCCCATGCTCACTTTGGCCTCCATTTGCTCCCTGAGACACTACTCCAACCGCATTCTGTCACCTTCAGTTTCACAACCTTCACACAGAACTTCCCGATAGTACCTTTGTGTACACTGATGGTACTTGGTCTGACCACGGTGTCGAGTGTGCCTTCACCATTGGCACTGACGTATTTCGGAATCCGCTTCCAGAACACTGCTCTGTATTCACAGCAGAGGTGGTGCAAAGTTCAAAAGTCATACGAAAAAGTATGTTGGCAACTCTTTGTCCAATGTTGCCATAGATTGGATTCGCTTCGCTTATGGTTTCATGCCATTTGGCAAGAAGAGCCCAACATATCTACTCCACAGGGACCAACCGAGGATATTGCTATTACACTTGCACCTTCCACCTGGACGTCAACCCATGCAGCTGCCGTGCCTCTTTGGCCGGGGGTGGATGTCTGGGCATGTGGTTTTGGACATTGCCCTAAATGGATTCCAGCTGTTGGTTCCAAATGCCAGGGGTGGTGTGTCTGTAACATCTGCATAGAGAACAGTCTCTGCTCAAGGCATCGTTATCAGTTCGCCTTCACGTGGATGGTCAGGCAACCTCTGATGATGTCACACCATTGCCTCTGAACCTGTCCACATCGGGAGTTACATCACCTGCTGCTGCTGGTTCTGCACTCCCATGCAGGCATGGGTATCTGTCCATGGTGGCCGAATCTGCAGTTCTTCTCCTGCTTCCGACACAATAGTCAGGGATTCTGTCATCCATTCTGGAGCAACCACTAATAGCAGTATCATCAGCACTGCGAGTGCCATAACCAGTGTCGATGCCCAAGGTCGTCAGGGAAACAGCATTGCCGGTGTTGTTATATGGTTTGACATGGGAGGTAGGCATAGAATCGGGGTTGCCACAATTTCTGGAAATAAGGGAAATATCAGGGAATTTCAAACATTCAGGGAAATCGGGAAAATATCAGAGAAATTTGAAAAAAAAAAAAAAAGGAGAAATTGTTTGTTTACTGAGATGTCATGCATTGTTGCTGGCTGGGCACAGCTGAGTACATGTGCTGCTTCCTAGCCCCTCATTCTTACTGCTTCTCCCCTTCCCATCATTCCCCTCAGCTTGCAGTCAGTGCAGCCACAGTCTTGCCATTAGGCTAGCAGCTGCCGACGAGAGACAGGGAAGTGTGAGGAATAGCTTCTTTGGATCTGATTCTCAGCACGCGCGCATCAAACCTGTGGTTGAAAATTTAGTTGTGAGAGTGTGATAGTCTTTTTTTACGTGCCTGTCTGTGACTCAGCGATCATCTGTATAGTTCGCCTTCACGTGGATGGTCAGGCAACCTCTGATGATGTCACACCATTGCCTCTGAACCTGTCCACATCGGGAGTTACATCACCTGCTGCTGCTGGTTCTGCACTCCCATGCAGGCATGGGTATCTGTCCATGGTGGCCGAATCTGCAGTTCTTCTCCTGCTTCCGACACAATAGTCAGGGATTCTGTCATCCATTCTGGAGCAACCACTAATAGCAGTATCATCAGCACTGCGAGTGCCATAACCAGTGTCGATGCCCAAGGTCGTCAGGGAAACAGCATTGCCGGTGTTGTTATATGGTTTGACATGGGAGGTAGGCATAGAATCGGGGTTGCCACAATTTCTGGAAATAAGGGAAATATCAGGGAATTTCAAACATTCAGGGAAATCGGGAAAATATCAGAGAAATTTGAAAAAAAAAAAAAGGAGAAATTGTTTGTTTACTGAGATGTCATGCATTGTTGCTGGCTGGGCACAGCTGAGTACATGTGCTGCTTCCTAGCCCCTCATTCTTACTGCTTCTCCCCTTCCCATCATTCCCCTCAGCTTGCAGTCAGTGCAGCCACAGTCGTGCCATTAGGCTAGCAGCTGCCGACGAGAGGCAGGGAAGTGTGAGGAATAGCTTCTTTGGATCTGATTCTCAGCACGCGCGCATCAAACCTGTGGTTGAAAATTTAGTTGTGAGAGTGTGATAGTCTTTTTTACGTGCCTGTCTGTGACTCAGCGATCATCTGTATAGTGAGTTGCTACCTATCCCCATTAGTATTGATTGTCAGAGTATTTGCGCAAATTATCTGTTGCATGGATTGATCACCACGGTCTCATTTCATCAACATGGTGTCTGTGACATGAGTGGACTACCATGACGGGCCAAAACCACACGCCATTTCTGCAGGCCTGCCCATCTGAAGCCCATCGTTTCCCACTAATGTGCAAGCCCTGCCCATCGCATCTAGTCTTGCTGGCCCATAGGCCGGGTATATTTGTGTGAGGCATAATGCAGTGGATTTTCATGGTTTATCCAAGGACCCAGGACTGTGGTGCTCCCAGGCAGACCAGAGGCCACGGACTATGGATTTCAGGAATTGCAACTGTCTCACAGCAAGTACACTGTACAGTGTGGTGTTTTATAGATATTTTATTTATCTAGTACATTTTGGCACTTTGAAAGTAATTTATGTACTAGAAAATATAAATGATAAGAAGAAGAAGAAAATTGTGGCAGTCGCTGGAGTTTTGTTTTCTATGTACTCATATACTCCTTGAAAGAAAATGCACACAATACCTGTAAAATACTAGACATAACATAGTGGATAATGACCAACAATAATGAAGATAGAACTAACATGTTATTGGTGGTCACCTATAGTGCTGGTTTGCACAACTCTTCCCTACCTTATTCACTTCTTTCAAGAGGTCTACTCTTTTCTGAGGTTATTTCTGAAATCGGTGAAGGTATTTTAAATGTGTCTTGCAGCTTATAACATTTCTCTAACTACTCGTAATAATGGGGTTGTTTTACTCATTGTATCTGGCAATCTGTCGCAATAGAATTCCTTGATTCTCAGTCACTGTGAAAATTCCAACTTCAGAAAAGTTAAAATTAAAAATGAATCTCTTATTGTGTTTCAGCTAGAAATTTATTACAATTTCAAACTAAATAAAGGCATCTTGACAAATGTGAAATAAGTTGTAATATACTTACAATAATGAAATAAATATGCACAACCAGCTACATGCTCTCTGTCCAAAATCCCACAAAGTGCTGACCGACCCTGCCAATATGGCTACCCCTAGATATATGTTCTAAACAATCCCGAACAATCCTCGGCATTGTTTAGAATCATTTTTCTATTACTTAACAATTAAAACTCTCATCCTAAAGCAAATGTCACATTTTGAAGATTATCTAGATTTTTGTATATTAAACATGAGTGAATTCTAGTCGATAAACTATACAAGTACATATTTTTCATACACCTCTGTTAGAAATTACTGTTCATGGCTAAAATTTACGTGTTTGGATTAATTTTAATAGGACTGTTACATTTCAAACTCCAAGGAAATGTGTATTTTTGTCATCAAATGTGTTTCATTTTATTGAAATAAAATAACTACAGTGGTATTAATGAAACACTTATATCATTTGGCTTGCTTTGTCCATCAGAAAACAGTTAATTACAAAAGATGTTGATGTTAGTACTTAACGTTTTTTCTTACATACAAAAGTCCTTTCCTCTCTCTCTCTCTCTCTCTCTCTCTCTCTCTCTCTCTCTCTCTCTTTTTTTTTTTTTTTTTTTTTTTTTTTTTTTTTTTTTTTTTTTTTTTTTTTTTTTTTTTTTTTTTTTTAAAAAAACCCCTGAGATCTCAAAATTTGTCAGGGAGAAATGGTAAAACTTGTCTGGAAATCAGGGAATTTCACTTGGGGAAACTTATGACAGCCCTGAAACTATATATCAATCACCATCAGAGCTCGCCATGGCCTCCAGTCTGTTTAAGGCTAGTCGAGCTACACTTGGCCTTAGTTCTCTCTGTGTATTGCTGCAGCTCTTTGTGTAGGTAATTGGTTCCTGCTGAATGTTATTTAAATACTGTGTTCAAGCTGTTAATGCTTCCTTGGATTAAAGTTGTGTTTGATCTATTAGTCATGTTGTACTTATATCTAATTATGACACTTTGTTGCCTTAAATTGATGCCATGATATATCCAGTATCCTTGTAAAAGTGTGAACAGAGAAAAATCAAGTATTGAGAAGACATTATGATTTGCATTATCAGTTCCTAGAATCATTGAATTGTAGAATTTCAGAAGTGTACCTGGTTTATACAGCTTATTCAGATTGTCTTCAAAGCATGTTGCTATCATATTTACATTTCAAATGTACACTCAGTATCAGTATATCAGCAGTTTTGTAAATATTGGGTGTAATTACACGGTTTGCTAATCCTATCTTAATATTTGATAATATTTACTCAAGCACACTAGAAATATTTAGGTTATCACCTTCAAAATGGTTCAAATGGCTCTGAGCACTATGGGACTCAACATCTTAGGTCATAAGTCCCCTAGAACTTAGAACTACTTAAACCTAACTAACCTAAGGACATCACACACACCCATGCCCGAGGCAGGATTCGAACCTGCGACCGTAGCAGTACAGCGGTTCCGGACTGCAGCGCCAGAACCGCTAGACCACCGCGGCCGGCTGGTTATCACCTATATGTTAGTATTATAAGGTGCTAATACTAGTAAAACTTTCTGAAGAGAATTTAAGCATTATAATATGATACCAGTGAATTTAACAAGTATGTAAGACAAAGTTATTGGTTACAGATCCAACAATAAGCAGACTGAAAAAGTGAATAATAAAACAAACCCTACAAGAAATGACTGGAGCTCCAACAGGAACACAGTGGATTTAGACATAGATGAAAAGCTGGATTGTGGAAAGCCAGTAAATTTTACTTATTATGACAATCTTGTTGGAGTTGCAAACAGACACAATCATCCACATGTACCAGAACCACAAGTGTCTTTGATATTCAAAAAGCGAAGTACAAAAAATATTGAGTTTGACGTGAATGCCTTGGAAAGAAAACTGAAGAAAGCAAAACGAGAGGTTTGTATTAAAACTGAATGTGTCAGTTTTCAAGTGTGAATGTGTCAGTTTTCAAGTGTGAATGTGTCAGTTTTCAAGTGTGATAAGTAAAAAATATACATAATTTTCTTCTCTTCAATACCCAAGCATTTACCTTTTCATTTTCTTGTTATCTATATTTTTATTGCTAAATTGATTGATCCAAGACCAGAGGTCCATCTGTATTTTGAAATTTGTTTGTTGGTCAAATCCACTTGTCCTGTTTTGGTATTCAGTAAGTGGTTATCATCAAAACAAACCACTATTGTTTGGGTAGATTGCTCTTATGAAAACTGGCAATTTGTAAAGGAAAAGTGCAGTTTTCAATATGTTGAATTACTCTGCTTTTCCTTAATCTGACAAAGACCAAATGAACATGTTGTTCCTTGTTTGTACATTATTTTTTCCAGCACTTTTTTTAAGTGCAGTGACATCTGTCTTGTTTATTTTTATATGCCCAAAAAATTTCATTCTTTGTCTAGTATTTATGTATATTATAAAAGAATCCTCACATTGTGATATTCTTGAGATGCCTATTTTAGTTATTGTTTGTTTTGTTGTGTATTCTCTTTGGTGTAAATTCCTTTGCTGTCACACTTCGTGGTTGCTGCATATGCTCTTATCTTTTTCCCTACAAAAGATTACTTCTGTTTCTTCTAGTTTAATTGCATTTGTCTCCTTATTTGTCTAAACTATTTATTGGGCAGCTGAATCAGTCTCTGATGTAAGTGTCATTGTTGAATTTTCTTGTTATTGTTATGATGGTAAAACTATTGATCTATCATTTGGCAGAAGCAGGGTTAAAATCTCTCCCCCTCCTTTTTTTCTGCAATCATCTCATTTTTGTGTTTCATGCATGCTATTGTCCTATACATGTTCATTATTTACATTAAGATGAGAGGAGCACAGTTTGTGCTGCAGATTTGTTATTGTTGTAATACTTTCTTCAAATAATCTCTTACAAACATCTGAAAAATTTACTTAATAGGTGTGCTTATAATTGTGATAGAAAACATTGCATAAGTGTAACACCACTCCTAGCTTAGACATTCAGTATTTATTTTAAAAGCTTCTGATATTTTGATAGAACATACGTACATCTGTATGTACCAACTTTTATTACCACACAATAATTAATCAGAGATGCATCATGAGTGCCTATCCTTACATCTCAAGACTGATAATGTAACTTCACTTTATTTTACAACAAATATTTAACGAGAAGAAACGCCTTCATCTTCGTAGCTTCAATGATGTCAGTTTGCCATACAGGCTTTTATTGTTGGGATTAAACCATTGTTTTATTTTGTATTGTTCACAACTATGTAGTATCAGCTGTGGAGCCGTTCTCAATTGTTTGCAATGACGTCAGATGTAACACCTAAAATAATGACAAAATTTCCAAAGGATGAAATCATTTTTGAACACCATAATCTGCCACTTTATTAAGCAGAGAGCCCCTATTCTTGACATGTCTTGGGGATCAGTAGCAGTCTATACTGATGGCTCGATGGTTTCCAGTCACACTGGCTTTGCTAACGTCCATGTGGGATGTAATGAAATCCACTCCTTGCCAGTGTTTTCATTGTGGAATTGGTAGCCATCTCTCATACTCTTGAGCATATCCGTTCCTGCACTGGTGAGTCATTCCTTATCTGTAACAATTCTTTAAGCAGTTTACAAGCTCTTGATCAATTTTACCCTCCTCAGCCATTGATCCTGACCGTCCAAGATTCCCTTTTTGCCCTGAACCAATGTAGCCGCTCAGTGGTCTTTGTCGGGACACCAAGTCATGTTGAGATCCCAGCGAATGAACTCTCTGGCTACTGGCAAGCAGGCTCTTAAGATCACTATCTGGAACTGTATGTTTTACCAGTATCATGTCACCAAGTTTTAAGGATTTTGAATATGAAATGGCATATTCTGACTTTTCCAAACTAACTATGGGAGATAAAGGATACCACAAATTTGTGGAAGCCCTCCAAGTGGGCCTCTCGCTTGGACTTCATCATCCTTTGCCGGCTCCACATCGGCCATAGTTGGTTGATTCACGGTCATCTCCTCTGTCATGAAGGTCCACCTCACTGTCATTGTGGTGCCCGTTTGACGGTGGTCCACTTTTTGCTGTACTGTCCTGCCTTAGCTGCCCTGCAGCAGACTTGATCTTCCTGACTCGCTACCCCTGGTGTTAGATGATGCCTCGCTAATTGACCTGGTTTTACGGTTGATTCGTGAAGAGTGTTCTTATCATTCTGTATAAGGGAAGATGCCTCAGCCTTGATGGCCTATTAAGGGGTTGGCAGGACACCCTGTTAGTTCCTCTGCACCAACCAGACAATGGTTCTCTGGGCTTGGTGGTCTGCTCCTGTCTTCACCCTACCCTTCCTTTTGCTCTTCTTAACTCTTCGACCATGTTCTGTTTTGCTTAGTGTTCTTCCCATGTTTTCTTCATCCTGTCCATGTCACTAGTCTTTTCTGTGTGTTGTTGGATGGTGTGCCTCTGGTAAGTGGCAGGGGGTATATTCATCATCACACTTTCTGCCTTTGAGTTGTTTAATATACCTTGGCACTTCTTTCCTTGGGTCTCGTGCACTGGGCCATTCATTGGTGCGCAGTTTTGGCGACTTGCTTATTCCAGGTAGGAGGGACCGATGACGTCATAGATTGGCCCCTTTAGTTGTTGAACCAACCAATCAACTGATTCCTGTGCACCAAGATCACTCCGGTATATAGGTGGATGCGTCTGCCACCACAACCAGTGGGCGACCAGGAGAGAGTGGTGTGAGGCAAGGGGCAAATTTCAGTGTGGTTTTCAGGTGAGTAAAATTCCAGTCGCAGTCAGTGATCCACTTGTAAGGCACGCCCCTTTTATGTACATGATTGAAGGGTTGCACATTGTGTGCCACATGGGTTAAGAACTTGGAATAATAGTTTATCTTGCCCAGGAACACCTACAATTCGGATAGGTTTGTCAGACAGGGTAAGAAATCTGTTGCAGTGACATCCTGATCAGGGGGCCTGATTCCCTCTTTGGTTAGCCAATGCCCCCAATACTCCACTTCCATCTGAAGAAAACCTGCACTTCTCTAAATGAAAACACAGGCCTGTGTCCTGGAGGGTGATAAGGTGTGGAGATTTTTCAAATGCTCTTGGCATGAGGATCCTGTGATAATGAGATTCAAGTAATTCACACAAACCGGAATAAGATGCGTCAACTGTTCCAGAAACCACTGGAAAAAGCAGGAGCTGAGACAATGCTAAATAGAAGCTGCTTGTACGTATATAATCCAAAAGGCATATCGAGACAACAGTATTCTGTGATTCATGATCTAAGGCTAACTGGAGCTAAGTATTGGTGAGATTGATCTTGGAGTGATATTCTCCTCCAGCAAGTTTAGTGAGGTAGTCTTCCAGCCAGAGGATATGATAAGTATCTATCTGCATTGGAGCATTGGTTGTAGCCTTGAAATGTCCACATAACTTGAGAGAACCATTTGGCTTTTTGATAATGACTAGCAGAGTGGCTCACTGCCTCAATAACCCCAGCAGTCTGGAGATGATCTAACTCCTGCTTCCCAACAGCATGTAAGGTAACCAGAAATGATCTGGCACAGTAAAATTGAGACACTGTATCCAGCTGAAGGGTGATGTGTTCCTGACATTCTGAACACATTCTAAATCTGGCTGAGCTAGAGACACAAATGCAGTGTAGAGATTGTCCAGTTCCTGGAAAGGAACTGCAATGATACAACCTTGACTTCATCAGAAATAGAAAACCGTAACAACGTAAAGGCACCGAGGCCAGAAATGTTGGTAGCAGATGGGTTCTCAATGACAAATGTGATGAGTCACTTATGCTCTTTTAGGCTACAGTGAGACAGACGTGACCATGAAGAGGAATAAGCTGTCACCATAGGTCACCAAACACCACGAGGGGTGGGGGGAACAATTCAGTTGAGCCCAGTTTTGCATGTTGCCTAATTTAATAAAGAAATGATGGCCCCTGTGCCCACCTGGAAATGGACCTCCTGGTGAGAAATGCCAAATGTGAGAAACCATTTCCTTGTGAAATGGTTGCATGTGTACAGTGTCTTGGTGCACACGTCGGATGGTATGGGAGCGGGTTGCGTGGCTGCGACACACTGACACGCTGAGTGGAGGTACCTCTCTTTTCCACAGCTTGTAAAGAAACCCCAGAGAACTGGACTGTCTGCTTGTGAATTAATGAGAAAACACTGCAGGCACAATGGGAGTGGTCAACATGACCGATGACAAAGGTTGACTGGAGACTTGGTCACCATAGACGTCAGACAACAAAGAATCACAGCGTTGCAGCAACCTTGGTGGTGTTGTGAAACTGTGACATTGAGGTGGAATGAATAATGGCATGTTAACCGCCTCAACTTATGACCTTGCCATGAGTTGTTCGTTAGCAGCCTGTGTAATTTTGAATGAATGTGTGACGCACAAGATGTGCTCTAACACAGGGTTATCCAATTTGAATGTAACTGTTCAGACCTCAGGATTGGATGCCAGCTGACCCACATCACCACAAATCAGAGTCTGCATACAAAGCCTTGCAGCCTTGATTGGCGCAAGTGAAATCGCATTTGACCTTGCTGAGGCCTTGCAAGTTCGTGACTCAGGAGTGATATGATTGTCCAGGAAGTTTATGATATTGGTGAAATTTGAGCTTGGAGGCATTCAAATTATGTCTCTGGGAATAATAATTAGTCAGAAGAGTAACATACCTCTTGAAAGGAGAGCACAATGAGGCCAAACAGAAGCATTTGCAGAGCAGAATTAGTGTATGGGGACGCCCATGACAGAAATAATGATCCCTGTAATGAATTGTCCATGACTTGAAGTCTGTGAAATATTGCTTCACTCGATGCAAATGTGTGTCCCAGTCCTCCTTATCATCACTGAAAGGCGGAAATGATAGAGAACGAATGAGCGTATTGACAGTTGGATGTGCTGAGGCCTGTAGCAGACTGGCCTTGTACACTCGGAATTTGTCCACGTGAAACAGAAGCAGACTTTTGTAAAAATTATGCCTGTAGTTGCTGCTGTTGCATTAGCTGCTGCAGGGTGTTCCAGCAGGCAAACCAATTTAATGTTCATGATACCAAACAGTTTCCTTTTCCTGATTGCCAGTGCTATAACTACAAGTAGCTGGGTATCAGCACACACTTTAAAACCCAGGAGAGAAGTGGGTGAAGCCGCAAGGCTGAAAGACCACCTTGGAAGAGAAAATGACACAAAGTGGTAGTCTAGCTAAACATGGTTGGCAGGTGGTTGATGGGACACACAGGGACAAGCCCAAAGCAGCCTATTTGGCAGTGAGGTGCAAAGGACAAACCTTCCTCTCAGCAATGTTAACAGGCACAGAGCAAAAGAGGAGACAATCCAAATTATGACTAGGGAGAAAGACTAAATGCCAAGTAAGGTATTTATTGATGAAATCCGTAGTACAGCAGTGATATTACCTGACAATATCAGACACAAGTACAGAAATGACTAGCTGTTCACTGTGCTGTCTTATTTATACCAGCCATGAGGAACACTATTGGCTGGCGTATTCACGTGGTGGGGTAGGTGGTGCACTCACTGTAGGAGTGCAGTGGTGTGGTGATGATATGTTCTAGAATGGCCATGTGTGTGTATTTCCGTGGGCAGATATTCAATGTCCATGGTTCCAAATATCAGAATGTTAATCACCATAGGCTGTCAGTTCATCAGGCAAAGTGCCTTTATTGCACCTTGTATGTGTTTCACATTACTGGTTAGTTTCAGCCTTTGGCCACCTTCAGATGTCTGTGAATACAATACCAAAAGAACAGTAAACAGTAAGACAAAATACAAAGTATAAAACAACCAGTGATTCTTTAGTAGACACAATAAAAAAAAGAACTTGCAGAGTATGACCCCCTTAGAAGCACATTTTTGGTTTACAGCCAGTGTACTTATCTCTCTCTATCCTTATATTTCTCATATTTTCATCACTTGTACTGCATCTGTTGTTGCACACCATGGAAAACTAAAATTTTAGAAAAAGAATGTCACATTTACGTAATACTGTTTATTGTTTTACCTGGATGCTACATATTACTGCTGTTTCTAAGAAGCACTATGGGAAATTGAGTTTTGTGTTGTCATAGATCTTATTGCAATATACTGTGTAAAGAAGTGACTGCTGTGTAGCCCATTTTCATAACACTTGGTGTAATGTGGGTAATTCTTAGTAGTTAAATGTTTTAGTGTATGGTATTCTCCCTTTCTGTGTATATACCATTTTTAAGCTTGCTTCACTTGTATTGATTTTATTATGTCAGGCCAGCCATCCTTTGCTTCTTAAATTGTGCCATAGACAAGTACACTGACTGTAACCCAAGTATTTGTGTTTACCAGATCATATCCTATCAGTTCTCTTTTTATTTGTTGACTAAACAACTAGTGCTTGCTTTAGGCCAGGGTGGGCAAATGGCAGCCGGCAGTACAAAAGTGGTCCACGAAGTGTTTTTGTGTGACCCACCAATACAATCAGGAAAATATGTCTTGAATCAAGATACCCTTCCCGTGCATAACCGAAGGTATTCAGTAGGACAGCGTCGTCAATAAGCTTGCGCAGTGTAGATACTGTCCGTGCAAACCAAGTTGTCACTCGACACGGGGGCTGATGGATGAACGTAAAGGCGTTGCCAATTTATGCTCACTCCTATCAGGCACCACTCAGAGTACCAAGAGTATCGACATGATTTGTGTATACATGCAATGCGCAGCACTTTTCTGGTAGATCTGATTTATTTCGATGTTACCTGTGCAACAGCAAGTAAATAAATGTCAACTTTAGTGAAACCACAAACTTTCAAAAAAATGTAAAATAAGTGATGAATGTCTTGTGTGTAATGAAGGAAATGTAAAATCACTGATGAATATTGTGTGTATAATGAAGAATCGATCTTTTCTGAAATGCAAAGTGAACTAATGAATGCAAACATTTCAAAAGGTGCCGCCCTCTGTTAAGCTCTGCTTCCACAAAATGGCCCCAGAGCTACAAAAGCTGCCCACCCCAGCTTTATGACTATACTTTGAATTTTAATTATGTTAAATATTTTATACATATTGCAGGCACCTTAGAATGGCTGAAACTATGTTGTAGTGAACAATATAAAGTAAATAAATGGTTTAATCCTAACAATAACAGCCAATGTGGCAAATTCATATCCTCCAACAAATTTCTCATGGTTCTAGACCCCATTGCAACTAGGATATTTTAATAAATCACACATGAAAACAATGCTTATAATAATGATTAAAATTCTTCTGGTTGTTGTAGTACATCATTCTATAAAATAATTTAATTATAAACTTAGAGCGTACGTTATTTTGTACAATGGTGCAGTCCAACACGTACAAGAATTTTAATCATCATGACACCAGCTGTTGGAGGCTTCGTAGTTAATTCTTATAATGTGCTCTTTAGTTCTCTTGTTCACTTAATCACTAGACAATGAACCCATCAAGGAAGAAGTAGACGCTCTGTTTCCAAAAACAGCAACCCCCTCCAGGGGGGTCCACATTTCTTGCGAGTACGTGCTTTGCCATCATGGAGCCCCATCCGTTGCAGTGCTAATTCCTCTTCCTGTGCAGACCTACTGTTCTTTTTTCCTGTCTGCCTTTCCACTGGTTGGTCCTCTTGGTGCTGACTGTGCTTGGATCTAATTTGTGATTTTGGACACTTGTTTGGTTCCCTTCAGACACACTTATAACTCTTCATTTTTAATAACATGGTCCACTTCCTAGGTTTCACTTATTACTCCTCTTCCAAATTTTACAGGAGTGTGGATCATGCAGGGAAGTTCGCCAAGCACGGTGTATATTCCACCCCTTGTGATTTTCTCTCTTTGCATCCTTCCTTTGTTGCAAAGGTACTATGCCCAAAACCCAGCACAATAGTCATTCCATTGGCAGGGGGGGGGGGGAGGGGGGGGAGGGGATGGGTTGTCAAGTACCTGCACAGTGGTCAACCCATGCATGGATTGCACTGTTGACGCCTGGGTTGGAAACTACCCATCCAAGCCAAGGAGTATGTGCCTGTTATGGCTGGGGCACAGAGACTCTGGACAGTGCAACAAAACCATTATTTTTATCGAGAACTTTGAGGACCAATTTTGGAAGCTGAGTATGTGGCAAACTTGCAAAATGGTTCATTGTTGTTTAAAATTTCCTTTGCTGCCTAATCTACAGCTCTTCAGGGATGTGGTAGCCTAGGTGATATACCTGTTACCATTGCTCCACATAAAACTTTGAACGAGGTCCAAGGAATCATCTTCCATAGAGATCTTATGCCCCAAACAGATGAGGAGCTCCAGACTAATCTCCAGTGGCGAGGTGTATGTTTTATCAGATGTGTACAGAAAGGGCCAAACAATAATCGTATGGATACAGGCACTTAGCCTTTGAAGGGAAAGTCCTCTTGGAGAAGGTTAAGGTCATGGTGTACAGGTGTGATGCGAAATTATGTCCCACCACCCATGAGGTGCTTCTGATGTTTATGCTTTGGGCAGACATCATCCCACTGCATGACGCCAAAATGTGGTAATTGTGGAGGTTCACTCCACGAAGGTAGTCAATGTGAACGATCACCTTTTTGTATCAACTGTGTGGAACACCACCCTCCATGTTCATCAATTTATCTAGTTGTTAAGAAAGAACAGAAGATCCAGGAACACAAATCTATTGACCGTCTCTTGTATAATGAGGCACAGAATAAATATGAATGCCTACATGGTGCGGATATGGCAATCAAGCCTTTGCAATGTTTACTTATCTCCAGGTAGGCCACTTACATGTGTTGAATTGAGCACATTAATCCAACAACTTCCCCCACCCCCTCCCCCTTTTCTCTTGCTTGGGAATTTCAAGCACACCAACCACTGTGAGGGAGTACCATTTCATCTGGTAGGGGCCTTCTAATTGACAATCTTCTCACAGATTACAATCTGTGCTGCCTCTATCATAATTCTCCTCCGCACTTCAGTGCCACCTTTCTGGCTATTGATCTAATGATCTCTTTCCTCTAATCTTGTGGCTTTGTTACATTGGTCACTACAGAACAACCTTTGTGACAGTGACTACTTTCCAGTGAGCCTGTAATTTCCCTGCCACCACCAGACTGACTGACTGATTACCTTATTGGACACTTCTTAGGGCCAACAGGTCTCTGTTGTTACATTTGCCGCCTGTGTGTCAAATCGTATTGATGAGTTTGTGCGAGGTGTCTGACATGATGCCCCCTCTGCTGGAACAGGCTGTTCCCCTTTCTACAGGTCCATCCCCTACCTCCATCCCCCCACTACTACCAACGCACCATCAGCTGTTGCTGTGGTGGGCCAAAGACATTGTAATAGCTATTCAGGAATGCCAACAAGCCCTCAGCATCGTTTGCAGACCAACCTTATCACTTCTAACCAACTTCATGCTGAGGCACGCTATTTAATCAAACTCGGTAAGTAGGAATGCTGAGAGCATTATGACTCTTTTCTGGGGACGAATGTCTCTCCAGCTCCAGCTCAAGCATAGGCTAAGCTCTGTGGTTTTATGGGCTGCCAATGTTTCAGAGCTGTTCCGTGACTTGACGTATGGGGTGGTTCTTGTACTGATCTGTCAGTACCTGTAGAACACCTTGCAATCCACTTAACAGCGTCGGCATCCTCTTCTTATCTGGCTACCTTTCCACTGCAGAAGCAAAAAATGGAAGATGTGCCCTTATGTTTCACTCTTCACAGACTGGGTACTACCTCAGGCACTTACCTCATCCCGACACGGCCCCAATCTCTGAGTCAACACAGGACATTGTGGGATGCCTTTCTTTTGGACCTGTGTAAAGTACTGACTCTAACCCAGAACGCCTGAATGTTCCCCAAAGGCAATGTCTCCTAGGGGATTCACCAGTATATTCTGTAAGTTGATAGAGATTATGGTGGTCTACAGATTATGCAGGGTTCTTGAATCTTGGAGACTTTTATCTCCCTATCAGTGTTGTTTCTGGGATGAGTGACCAACAACTGACAATATATTTAGGTTGGAAACAGCAATCCAACAGACTTTTTCTCAATGCCAACACCTAGTCACACCCCCCCCTTTTTTTTTTTTTTAACTGCGTAAGGTGCCACTTTTACTGGCCCCCCATGACTGGGGCTTTAGAGGTCCCCATACCGATTTTTGTTTGTGTTTTTATCCCACAAGTTGTTCTGGGTTAGAGTCACCACTTCACACAATTTCCCATGGATCTAAGAATGGCAGTCCGACAGGGTACTGTTTTGAGTGTCACTCTTTCCCTCATCACCATTGATGGGTTGGTGATCTCTGTTGGGCCGCTGGTCACCAATGCTGTGTGTGATGATTTTAGCATTTGTTACAGCTCCCCCTGGTAGCCTCTGCTGAATGCCAGCTCCAAGGAGCCATGTGGCAGATCTCTGCAGGCTATTTCCCATAGTTTCCAATTCTCTCCTATGAAAACACAGGTCATACATTTCTGCCATTGCACCACCGTCCATCCTAAACCAGAACTTCACTTAGGTACCCAGCACCTGGACGTTGTAGCACAGTCTCATTTCTTGGGCCTCCTTTTTGATAAAACAAACTAACTCATGTTCACCATCTTAAGACTAGTTGCATGCAGAAACTTAACACTCTCTGTTTCCTTACCCACCATCTTGGGGTGTAGATCGTGCTACTCTTTCAGTATTTACTGGTCATGGTCTTGTCCCAACTGGACTGTGGTTGCCATATTTATGGCTCAGTAGCTCCTTCAGCTTTAAAACTGTTAGACCTGTTGACCACTGTGGTGTGCATCTGACCACTGGTACCTTTTGGACTTGTCCTGCAGACAGTCTCCTTGCTGAAGGTGGGATCTTCTCCCTTCAGGTTTGATGGTACCAGCTCTCCATGATCGTCCTACATATCCCATTCTCTTTACATACGAATGGTGTCATCCTCCTTATTCCCACCCATGCGTGGGAGTACTAGTTGGTATGCATCTCACTTCCCTCTGCCAAGATCTCCACCTCGGCTCCCTTTGTTTGCCCACCTGCTCTCCCTTGGTGGTGCCCAGGCCATGGATTAAGACCAGTCTCTTCCAAAGTCGTAAAGTCCTTGATGTTTTGGCATCTATTATGTCCATTTCTTTGAGAGTTCCAAGATGCTACTATCTTTTAAAACGAGCTCTAAAACTGTGGATCAGATGGGATATACTTTTATATCACCTGCCAGTATGGAATTAGCAGAGCCTTTAATTTTATCAAACGTGCCTCCTTTGGCCATTTTTAGTATGTACTGACTCAGTGAGCACTCTCCATGCTGTTGACACTCTCCACGCTGTTGACCGTTGCTGTAGTTGCCACCCTTTTGTTTCCACTGTTCATGTCCTTCTCGGTGACCTTCGTCATGCTGCCTGCTCACTTGCCTTTCTTTGGATCCCCAGTCATGTGGGTATCGCAGGGAATGAAATGCCCGACCATTTGGGTAGAGGAGCACTTACTTGCTCCCCATTCTCTTTGCTGACCCCAGCTGCAGATTTGATCTCTTTTCACTCAGAAATGGAATGTCATTTGGTGGGCTACTGCCCCATCTAATAAATTTCTCACCACCAGGGAAACTACTGCAGCATGGGGCTTTTCCTTCCACATATCCTGGAAGGAGTCCACAGTCCTATGTCACCTCCATATCGATCACACCAGGTTAACCCATAGTTTCTTTTCTGTAACAAGCCATCCCCACATCGTGGTTGTGGAGCCTTACAAACAGTAGCTCTTATCTTGGTTGAATGCTGTCTCCTTTCAGTTCTCCATGTTTCTGGACTCATTGCCTCTAATATTGACAGATGATTTACGGATGGTTGAACTGGTTCTCTGTCTTCTCTGTGAATGTGGCTTTTATTTCAGTTACAAGGTTTTAATCTATGCCCAGAGCAGGGGCAGGGTGTTTGGGGATAGGGTGTCTCCCATTGTATGCTAGCTCAGGGGTTCCCCAATCCTACCTCCTTGACCAAGCTATTCCTTCATCCGTATTTTACTCTGTTTTAATCGCCTGTAGATTTGATTTGGCTCCTTTCTGCTGCACCCAGTTTTCTATTCTGGGCATCACACTTTGTCAGATAGTGGGCGCCCTTATCTATAATGGTTCAATGGTGGGACAGTTGTGGGTGGATGTTTCATGTGGCATGCAGAGCACTGGGGACACCCACCTGCTGACTGCCCAATGTCCTTCATCTTGCTTTTATTATTGAGGTGCAAGAGATGTCCATTGCAGTTTTAGCCTTCTCACTTTTACTGTTATGAATCTCTCACCCAAATCAGAACACATTCTCAGTGTCTCTACTTCCAGATGCAATACTCTGGGATCAATTGTTGATGACCTCATTGTTTGGTCCCCCCTCAAAAACAAAAAAAAATCACCCAGTGAACAAACAGCATTTCACAGTTCACTCACTCTCTTATAAAGGTACCTTCACACTGAAAACCAACTCCAACAAACTCAGTTGACAACAATTTTCAACACGAAATTTGACTTAGTTTTCGACTGTTGTCAACAGTTTTTTGAAGTCGAGTCTGAACAACTAGTTGAGGGAAGTTTTGTTCAGAGTTTGTAGTTTATGGTCAGTGAGCAAAAAATACGGCAGAGTTGTGTGGCTTGCACATGCTCATTTGACGTATTGTCTGCTGTGTTCCTTTCCACAATGGCAACTCACGAGTGGACGACAAATCCAACAATTCATTTTTTGTTAGAACTTGAAATGAGGAAACCTCTGTAGGATCCTTCCGATTCTGCATATAAAGACAGATATAAAAGGAAAGATTTGTTTAAAGAAGTTTCAGATAAAATTGGTATACCACTTGCGGAGTGTGAAAGGAAATGGACAAATATGAAAACACAGTACAATCGTGAGCATTGTAAAATGGTCAAAACCGAAGGTGGATCTGGGACAACTGAGATCTACGTTCTGAAATGGATATTTTATGAGCATACGAAGTATGTGGAAGGCGTGAACAAGCCAGGGAGTAAAATATTTGCAGTCATGAGTAAAATGTCATTCACTGAGGTAATTGAAGCTGTAAGACTTTTCGTCGGAAATTTCGTAATTACAGCTGCATTTTCACCAGAAATTTATTTATCCTGTCATATCATTTTGTCAACATCTGATACAAAGTAGTGTGCAAATTAATGGCTTACATTGTTAATAATTTATGCTATAAGGGTTTTGTTTGGTAGTTTTTTTTTGTTCGTTCAGTGGTTTGGGATGACACCTTCTTCAATCAACAATTCAATTAAGGCATGTTGATGACCTCTCATCAACCAATTGTCTGTGTAGGGTTCCATTCTTTGCACTTTAAAACACAGCAGAAAACCACAGCAGTGAACAATTAACTGAAGCTGTTGAGGAGATCCTACTGAAGAGTCATGTACATGGTGCATAAGAGTGCCACCCTCTCCCCCCCCCCCCCCCTTTCCCCCTTGCAGGCCCGGGTGTTAGAATAGGCCCGCGGTATTCCTGCCTGTTGTAAGATGCGACTAAAAGGAGTCTCACACCTTTCAGCCTTTATGTGATGGTCCCCTGTAGGGTTTGACCTCCATTTTTCAAAATTTTCCCGAAGAGCGAGCCAACATGGTGCATCGTGTCCATCGTGCATTGAGATATTTAGCCCACTTTCTCATCGTGACATTGCAGTTCTGCTCATCCTCCATCTCTTCAGTGAGGACACCTTCCTGGATGCATTTACCTCCACCCACCATGCAGTGTCATTTTCTGCTACGATGATGACCATGGAATTCTTTGCACCTCATATCCAGTACGGTAGCCAGTCCGTTGTGGTGGGGCTGCCATGTACCCTGTTGGTTGTAGCCCCTGACTACACATGGATCGCTCTGCTGGTGTCTGCACTGTTAACTCCCCATATATGCCAAGGAGTAGATGCCTGTCAACCTGGAGCTTTGGGACTCCCGACAATGGCCATCCTGCCAGGTGGTCTTTGCTGCAGCTGGGTGGTACCTGTGGGGAGGGCCTCTGGTCAGAGTGGGTGGCATCAGGGCAGATGAAATGTGATGAATCGTACCACGTCATCACTTGCTGGTGATCAAATGCCAGCAGTCTCCAAGCATTCCAAGTCTCGGTACAATGCAAGGAAGTGTGATCCTCAATCGTGCCCCTCCCTGGCCACATCATGGAAGGAATGCCAGGCTAAGGATGGCAGCGAACCTTACTTGCCCTGGTACCTCGTATGTACGAGAGCTGATGGGGACTCCTTTGTCTCAATGAAGCCTCAGTTTTTTGTAGAACATTTAGAGAACAAGTTTGGGGAGAGAAGATGGACAGCTTGACCAAAATGTGGTCAGGGTCAGTCTTGATAAAAATGGCATCCCCTGCCCAGTCTCAGGCATTACTCACTTGTGACAAGCTGGAGAATGTTTCCAGTACCATCATACCCCATAAGAGCTTAAATATGGTCCAGGGTATTATATTCCACAGGGACCTTCTTTCGCAGTCTGACGGTGAGCTGCGCTCCAACTTGGAGCGACGAGGAGTTCATTTTGTACGGCACATCCATCGGGGTCCGAGGGATAATCAGGTTGCCATTGCTGCCTTCATCTTGGCCTTTGAGGGTGACACATTACCTGAGAAGGTCAAGGTGGTGGTCTACCGCTGTGATGTCGAGCCATATATCCCTCCCCCAATGCAGTGCTTTAAGTGCTGGAAGTTCGGCCATATGTCTTCCCATTATACTTCCAGCATCACGTGTTGATATTGTGGACATACATCCCATCCCAATACTCAGTGTGCCACGCCTTCCATCTGTGCCATCTGTGGAGAGCATCATTCCCGTTGCTAACCAGACTACAGGATTTTACAGCAAGAATGGAAAATCATGGAATACAAGACCCTGGACCAACTGACATACACTGAGGCCAAGAGGAAATTAGAGCACCTACATCCTGTGGCTCTGACCACCTCTCATGTTGCTGCTATGAGAACAGTTGTAGCTCCATCAGTTATGCGAGTTCCAGTTGTCTCTCTGAGCCAGAAGACTACACCTACCCCCTTGATGGTGGGGGGGCACTTCCCTCCCTGTTGCTCCCACACCACCTACCTCAGGAGCACTGTCCCCCCCCCCCCCCCCCAACCATTGGGGACACCAGTCCCCTCTCCCCAGCCAGAGAAGCGTAAGTCTTCTTTGGCTCCTCTCACTAGGAAGGGGACCCTTGGGTCACTCTGTTCCCAGGTTCCTGCTACTGTGAAAGACTACACCCGCCAGTGGCTGAAGTGCCCAAAAGCAGCTGGTCATAGGGCTTCACGATTGTCCTCAATGCCGGAGACTGAATCAGTGAAGGCCTCCCAGCCAGAGAAACCCCAGGATCAGCGAGAGAAATCCAGAAAGAAGACCCCCAAGACCAAGGGAATTGCGGTGGCACCCACACCACTGCTGCCTACAAGGTCTGCGTTTGAGGATGAGATGAAGACTCTGGCGTCTGCTGAGGACCTAGATCTCGCCAGACCCCCAGACACAATGGATATAGCCTGTTCAGGAAGTAAATCTGTGGCAGCAGGTGACCCTGAGGTGTAGGCTGCCTCATTGAGTGTTTCATGCCTTCCCAGTCTCACGATCATTTCATCCTCCAGTGAAAATGCAGCAGTTTTTTCCACCACCTGGCTGAGCTACGGCAACTGTTAAGCTTTACACCTGCTTTCTACATTGCCCTCCAGGAAACCTGGTTCCCGGTAAAGCGGACCCCTGCCCCTCACAGCTACAGGGGATATTACAAGAACCGTAGTGAATATAATAGTGTCAGGTGGAGTTTGCGTTTATGTCCTGAACCCGGTATGTGCCTCTTCAAACTTCTCTTGAAGCTGTGGCTGTCAAGATATGGATGACGCAGGAAATAACTGTCTGCAACGTATATATCCCTCCAGATGTTGTGCTGGCTGCACTGATTGATCAACTCCCTAAACCTTTCCTACTTTTGGGAGATTTTAACGCCCATAACCCCTTGTGGGGTAGCACCATGCTTACTGGCCATGGCAGAGATGTCGAAAATTTACTGTGCCAACTCGACCTCTGTCCCTTAAATACCTGGGCTGCCACACATTTCAGTGTGGCTCATGGTAGTTATTCGGCCATTGATTTATCAATTTGCCTTCTCCCATCTATCCACTGGAGATCGCATGACGACCTGTGTGGTAGTGACCACTTCCCCATCTTCCTGTCACTTCCCCGGCATCATGCCCACGGATGCCTACCCAGATAGCCTTTTAAACAAGGCAGGCTGGGTAGTCTTCACCTCTGCTGTCACCGTTGAATCTCCCCTGTGTGGTGCCATTGATGTTGTGATTGAGCAGGTCACTACAACGATAATATCAGCAGTGGAAAACGTGATCCTTCGTTCTCTAGGGTGCTCCCAGCGGAAGACAGTCCCTTGGTGATTGCCGGAAGTCGCCGAGGCAATTAAAGAGCATTGGCGAGCTCTACAGCGACACAAGTGGCACCCTTCCCTAGAGTACCTAATAGCCTTTAAACGGCTCTGTGCCTGTTTTAGCCTGCTTATAAAACAACGGAAACAGGACTGTTGGGAGAGGTACGTGTCGACCATTGGGTGCCATACGTCACCTTACCGAGTCTGGACGAAGATCAAACGTCTTTTTGGGTACCAGACCCAACAGGTGTCCCTGGTGTTAACATCGATGGCGTGCTCTCTACCAACACAAACACGATTGCTGAGCACTTTGAAGAGCACTAAGCTCGAGCCTCTGTGTTGGAGAACTATGCCTCAGCCTTTCACACCCTCAAACAGCGGATGTAAAGAAAAGTCCTCTTGTTCACTGCACGCCACAGTGAACCCTATAATGCTCCATTTACAGAGTGGGAGCTTCTCAGCGCCCTTGCACATTGCCCCGACACAGCTCCTGGGCCGGATCGAATCCACAGTCAGATGATTAAACATCTCTCATCTGACTACAAGTGTTATCTCGTCATCATCTTCAACCGGATATGGTTTGATGGCGTCTTTCCATCACAGTGGCGGGAGAGCACCATCGTTCCAGTGCTAAAACCCGGTAAAAATCTGTTTGATGTGGATAGCTATCAGCCCATCAGCCTCACCAACGTCCTTTGTAAGCTGCTGGAATGTATGGTGTGTCGGCGGTTGGGCTGGGTCCTGGAGTCACGTGGCCTACTTGCTCCATGTCAGGGCAGCTTCTGCCAGGGTCGCTTTACCACTGATCATCTTGTGTCCCTTGAGTGTGCCATCCAGCCTTTTCCAGATGCCAACACCTGGTTGCCAATTTTTTTTAAATTTTTTTTACTTACGTAAATCATACGACACGAGCTAGTGACGTCATATCCTTGCCACATTGTATGAGTGGGGCCCACTCCCAATTTTTATCCAAAACTTCCTGTCACTACATACTTTCTGTGTCCGAGTTGGTGTCTCCCATAGTCCCCTCACCATCCTTTGGTAGCGAACATCCAGGAGTCCATCTCTGCCCTGGAATGGTCCATTCATTCAGTGGTGTTTGTATGGACCGCAGGACACATTGGAATCCAAGGCAATGAACATGCTGATAGGCTGGCAAAACAGGGTATGTGGAAACTGCTCCTGGAGATGGGTATCTCTGAAACGGATTTGCGTTCTGTCTTATGCCGCAAGGTTTTTCGGCTTTGGGAGACAATTGGCAGCTCCGCATTGGCCATATGTGGCTCACACATGGCTACCTCCTCGGTCGCGAGGACTCATCTCAGTGCCGCACTGGCTCCCAAATCACAGTCTTCCACCTCTTGCTGGACTGCCCACTTCTAGCCACTCTGCGGCGGACTTTTAATTTTCCCAGCATTGGTGTTGTCCACCGCCGGTAGCTGAATGGTCAGCATGACAGATTGTCAATCTTCTGGGCCCAGGTTTGCTTTCCAGCTGGGTTGGGGAATTTTCTCTGCCCAGGGACTGGGTGTTGTGCTGTCCTCATCAACATCATCCTATCATCTTCATCGACTGCAGGTCGCCGAAGTGGTGTCAAATTGAAAGACGGGCACCTACTGAACAGTCTGCCCGATGGGGGAGGGGGCCCTAGCCATACGATTAAATAAAATAAATACCTTCAATGTTGGACAACAATGCCTCAACAACATCTTTAGTTTTCATGTTTTTTTCGTGAGGGTGGGTTTTATCATTTGATCTGAGTTTTAGTGCATGTCCTTTGTCCCTCTGTGTCCTCCACCCTAGGGCTTTTAGGGTGGAGGTTTTAATGTGTTGCTGAGTGGCTGGCTTCTCCTTTTTTATTCTCATGGTCAGCCAGCCATTGTAATCTGCTTTCTTGTTTTTAGTCTCTTCTCCCTGTTTCTCGTGTGTCTCTGTGGTTTCCTTGTCCTGTTTTGTCCATTGTAGTGTTTGTTGTCCTTCTGTCATTCTTCTGGTTCTTTCTTTCTGCTGTTATTGTGCAGTATGTCTTCTTTGTTTTCTTTTTTCCCCTCGGGTAATTGTTCTACTGGGAACAAGGGGCTGATGACCTCGCAGTTTGGTCTCTCTTTTTCCCCCCCTTGTAAACCAGTCAACCAACCCCCTCCCTCACCCCCCTTTTCCTCTGGCCTTTCCCATGATTACAAATATTTCTCTCTGTCTTCTGACAAATTAGTTTGGAGTTTGTCTTCTCATGAAAAACATGTCATTTTGCGTTCTGGATATAACATCTTCTGACTAATGTAATTTACTTTTATCTCCTTTGAATTAATCTAGAGTGATCTGTGCTGCACCTCTTGCTCAACCCAACACTAAACTGTTTTTGTATTATACTACCTGAAGAGACCTGCTATGCCTAGTCTCTTTTTTCCCATTTCCTCAGGAATTGGGGAAAGAAGTGTTTAACTGATTATCTCATTTGCATGGAACCTAACTTATTCAGCATATGTTCTTATAAACTGCATTTGATACTTAGGTTTGGAATGCAATGACAAGTAAGTTTTGTGATGCCCCAATACACATACATGCTACATTTAGTTATCTGTGTGAAGAATACCATTCTTTTAAAAATCACTCTGCAACATTTGAATATTTTCCATGTGCTTCATTGATATTCATATTGTACACTAATCTTATCAGAAATTGGAGTATTTTAAATAAGAATGGTAGGTTAGTTGAAATTATTAGAATTTGTGTTACAAATACTGATTTGTTTTTCCTTTTACATTTACTATTTACGCTTTTATGAATTTTCAGTCTGCAGTAGAGTGTGTACTGGTTTATTTGAAATGTCCTGGCAGATTAAAACTGTGTGCCGGACTGGGGGTTGAACCTGGGACCTTTATTGTGGTATGCAAAGGTTCTAGGTTTGAATCCTAGTCTAATACACAACTTTAATCTGTGATGAAGTTCCTCTGATGTCATTTAGAAGCTTTTTTTGTGAGGGCGTTGTGGGAACATTGAGTAAATTTAGGACTTCTTTTAGGAAGTTAACACTTTCATTTTGGTTCATCATTGTGTCAGTGGTGTTTTCTTTTTAGAAAGTTGCTGTAAGCTGTGCTGCATGCAGTGTAGCGTAGCCGTGTGGTTATCACTGGCTGACATGTTGCAAGTCCTCAGTTCAAACCCGAACACTATTATTGTTATTTAGTATTTGTCAATTCTGTAAGGTTCTCCAATTTTCCTATCTTTGTGATGTTTGTACGTTCAGGAATATTCGATGTCAGCATAAATAGCAGCACACTCTTTATAGGAGCTCTGTTCTGTTCTGGTGTGCAGTATGTTGGTGTTTGTAATAAACATGCATCGGTGCTAAGTGCCATACTTCATTGACAACCCTGCTTTCAGATTCAGAGTTAAGTTTGTTACTGTGTGGATGCGCCAGGTACTTCAAAACATCTACATCACCCTGGCTCGTGAAAGCTGTTGCTTATACAGACACAACTGGAATACAAACAATATGTAGTTCTCTAGGACTGTACATTCAGCATGCCATTGGACTCCAGAACAGCAGCAAGTCAACTGCACATCAGACATCCATCAGTGTTTTTCAGATACACTGGTCAGGATCTGACAAAATTACTGAAAGAATTCAACCGAATTGTCAAATACATTAAGTGGGATGACATGATGTGTTTGGCAAATGTGTACTTTCAGTTGTACAGTACAGCCCAGCTGTGTGACTTGGGAACAATGAACAGCAGCTTGATAATCGGGACAAATCACAGATTGAACTGAAGGAAACATTCGGCAACAATCAACAGCAAGTCGATAACAGCTGAAGAACAGGGTCTGACATCATGGGAAATGACACAATCCCACATACAGAATGTTTTGGCCCTATGCCACATTGTGAAACAAATATGACTGACGCTGATAAAATCCCTCACTTACTGAAAGGGGTTGCAGAAGACATATACCAAGCTCTTCTGGTAAAGAATGCCATACCAACTGAGGAAGTCATCAGGTGTACCGGCACATCTATGAGAGGCAACAGAAAAAGCGTTGTTCGAAAGAAGTGTGTCTGACTCCTGAATGTGTCACTATAGCAGTAGTGGAAGACCACCAAAACCTCACCTCCCTCATACACCAGGTGGTGAAGAAAAGAGATGCAACTATCTATGGAACAAGATTAAGCAAGAGATAAGAACCACAAATGTCAACCCCACCCATCAGGAGGCAGTAGAGAGTAGTGAAGAAGAGATCTGCTGATCTAGCACCAATCTATGCCTCCAGGAAGAATGAAGTAGACAAACTCGGACGTATTCCATAGCTGTTAAGCAACAACCCAGCACTCGACCAACATAGGTACAATTAACTCCTCCACCAAGTACAATGCCCCACATAAGAACAGATATTTGGAGGACAGAGAACATCATGCAGGTGTGTTTCCACTTCTACACCTTGCACTCGTGTTACTGCATAGAAAGATGATGAGTTTTTGACAACTACCACACTGCCAGATGTCAGCCATCATAACAGTTCCGTTCATACCAGTCAGTTGCAGGTGACTGTAGCTGACTTGTGGAATCAAGCCCATCTTCTTACCCAGGACAACATTGCTTTCCAAGAAGTCATAGCCATTCCCCATTGCAATACAGAAGAACTAGCCATTAGTTGCTTTCCAAAAAGTCATAGCCATTCCCCATTACAATACAGAGGAAGTAGCCATTAGTCTAGCTGCAAAATTCAGGAAAACTAAGCGTGGCAACTATTTATGGAGATGTGGCCACCACACCAATTGTACTGTACGTCACAAATGGGAAATAAGTCTAGCTGACAGGAAATATGTATTGCAAGGCTATCAGTGAAAGAACACAGCCCTTCACATTTGCCATTTTACCAGATTGTAGTCATAATGTTATTCTCTGATGAGACTACTTGCAGGCATCACTAGCGATCAGATGTTATGAAGGATCAGAGCTCTAGATTGATGAAGATATTCCAACAAGGACACATAACAAAGATTGCTCTGGGTGATTGTTTGCTGTTGAAGATGTTATCCTGCCATCATCAACAAGACACATTCCAGTCATCAATCGAAATGTTCAGCTAAACTGTGAAACATTCATAAATTCCAAAAATCAACTCTCACTCACAAAAGAAATCTACATTCCAGCAATGATCATAGGCATTGTAGGTGGACAACTGTCACGACCAGCCACTAATCATCACTAAAGGTGTGCGCACAGGGGTAGCCAAGCCAGTCCAGGAACAACTACTTAGTGCACTCAAAGAAGAATTGTGCTCCACTTCCACTGCAGACAATGCAGGAGAGGAAGCTACTATTGAACTGACAATATGATCTGGTCTGACCAAAGAGCAACAATGGTGAGTGCCAATTTGCAGATACTTTCAGATCCGGAGTGGAGAAAAGATAGACCAAGCGTTTTTTTTTTTTTTTTTTGTGTGTGGTTTTTTTTTTTTTTTGTGAAGTATATGATATTGCATATCAGTAATGAGGATCATCCATCAATCAGCCAGTGCTTGTAAATGATGTTGCCTACTGAACAATGGATAATCCAGGAGGAAGTGGACTAGATGCTGCAAGATATCATTCAACCTCCAAAGTGTCCTTGGTCCTTTCCTGCAGCCCTTGTGAATAAGTAGGACAGCACATGTTATTTCTGCATTGACTATTGATCGCTGAATAAAATTGTGTTAAAAGCTGTCTACCCATTGCCACACATTGATGACACTCCAGACTGCTTAAGAGGAGCAAAATATTTCTCAACTGTGGACATAGTCTAACCAGGAAGAGACTGCATTCATAAGACTTGATGGCCGCTGAGTTCAAAGTTATTCTGTTTGATCTGTGTAATGGTCCAACCACTTTCGATCATATAATGGACAACCTGCTTCATCACCTTAAATGGGCACTGTTTCTTTGCTACTTGGGTGATCTCGTCAAAAAGACATTTGAATAACCTCTAACTCACTTGACAACTATGTAGAAATGTGCTCAGATTGCAGGCCTCTGGATTAATCTGAAAAAAGGCTCTTTGTCACTCAAGAAATAAAAATCTTGGGGCAACTAGTAATGGCAGTGAAGTCCATCCCAGTCCAGAGGAGACAAGAGCAATCGCCCATTTTCTTACTTCACAGAACATTCATGATGTGGGTAGTTTTCTCAGAATGTGCTCATACTACCAGTGATTCAGAAAGGACTTCTATATTGAGGCACATTCCACACAAGAACTACCATAAGGAGAGGCCAGATTTTTCTGGAATGAAATGTAAGAAAGATCTTTCCTTGTCATAAAGGAAGCACTAACATCTTCAGTCCTAATACTGTACAACGAGAATGACAAGACAAAATTTCACACTGCTGTTACCAGTTATGGTACAGATGCAGCTACAGGGCAAATTCAGGAAGTTGCTGAAAAGATGATAGTTTATGCATTCAGAGTACTTTCCAAGTCCAGGAGAAACTACTCTACACCTGAAAAAGAGTGCCTTGCAGGTGTTTGGGCCATCAACAAGTTCCAGTCATATTTATTAGGCAGAAGCCAGATCCACACAGAAGGATGCTAACTGTCTTTCTAAGGAATCCTTTGGTGGAACAGAGTAGCATAGATAAAATCTCAGTTATCAGTGCATGAATGAAATTACTGCTAAACGGAGGGAGATCAAGCACTGCTGAAAATCACGAAAGCCTTGAAGAAGAAGCAATCAACCAAAGGATAATTCCTATTAATATATGGAACATTGTATAAGAGGGACAATGTTCCAGTTGGGTGGAAATGGGTGTTCATCATCTCAGCTTATCTACAGCCAGGTATCCTGAAGTATTTTTGCCACACTCCTATATTTGGTTGCGTGGAATTCATGAAGATTCAAGATGCCATTGGATACAGGTATCACTGGCCAGGTCTCTGTCGATCCATTACACACTATGTGAGCCATTTGTAAGGAATGCCAGTGACGGAAGCACATGCCTCACTCACTTCTGAGGTATGTGGTACCAATTCTGCTTGCAGCAGTGCTACTCCACTGAATTGTAATCTTGAAGTTTGCAAATGAGAATCGATGGATAATAGTCTGCACTGATTTCCTGACCCATTACACTGTCACCAAACTGTGCTTTTCTACAAAAGCACTGAAAATTGCAAAGTTCATGGTAGAAGGTATTATTTTGGGCTTTGAGCACCATGATTGTGGAAAACTTTCCCAGGCATGGCTAGTATCAGAGGTAATTTTATGTTGTGACATCACCTGCAGGATGTGATCTGCCTACCACCCACAGATGAAGGCCCTCGCAGAATGCTTTAATAAGGTGTTGGCAGACATGCTCACGATGTACGAGGGTGTGTTGAAAAGTAGTGCCTCCAAATTCTTTATGTGAAAACTTTTAAAGTGTCCTAAACAAAACAAAACTTCAACATTATGGATCTTTATTCTTCACGTCCACATATTTATTTGTCAACATAGTCACCCTGCCCGTGAACACATTTCTCCCAATGAAAAACCAGTTTGTTGATATCATCACTGTAGAATATTTGGCTATTTTGGCAGAGCCACAACCTCACCTCTGCTTGCATTGCTTCATCACTATCATAGTGAAAACCTTGAAGAAGTTGTCTAAGTTTTGGAAACAGACAAAATGAGATGGGGCCAAATAGGGAATGTATAGAGGATGATTGATGACAGTGAACCCAAGACATCAGATTGTTGCAGATGTAGTAGTGCTCATGTGTGGTCTGCATTGTCATGCTGAAGGAGATGATGCTCCATGTGTGAGCAGTTAGAAACTCGATTACAGCACGTTGTTTGTCATGTATCAACACAGTTAAGTTACACACCTCCACATTACACACAATAATTCAGAATCCTCTAGCTGCAAAGGGTTACAACCTGCATCAGCAAAGCAGGAAAGTGAACAGAGTAAAGTGTGTGACATTTAATACCTCAGCTGAAATTAAGAACAGAATAAAAAATTCAGAGGCATTACTTTTCAGTACACCCTCGTACATTGATGTCAGAGAGATTGTGATACAATACTGCCCTTAATGACATTTGCATGCAACACAGCTGAGCAAGACAGTACAGACTTTACAGCATTCTTTTTCCTCCATGGTCAAGAGGTCGAAATGATGCTGGATATACTGTTTCCATGTGAACTGGATGATGCCCAGAATGACTATGTGAAACACCATCACTGGGACCAAAGAAGCAAGGCAGCTGGCTTGCATATAGACTATTGATGCCCAGGAGAAAGATGGCGAGTGCTATAACGCCAAGCAGAGGCCAGTGAGACACAGCTGGGAGGTTTGGTTTGAATTTCTATGGCTATGCACAAAGTGGAACTATTGAAAAAGTTACTAAAGAGCTACTTTGGGCTGTTCATGTCCTTCGTCACTGGTCAGACATTATGACTTGATTTGTACACTGTGTGGTTCTTTAGTGGATACAGGAACAAGGAACAAGTACTGTTCATTAACAAAGAATACAAATACTAATTTATTCTACATCTAATATCAAGTAGTAAAAATAGTACGTAACTTTGTTGCCGTAGTTGCAGCATCAGTCACTAACAGTAGCTTTGGATGTAGAAACCTATACAGATACAAAAGATTTATATACTGATCAGCCAGAACATTACGACCACCCACCTACTATCAGTATAAACCCATCCAGGCAATAGAAGCGTCACCTGGCGAGAAATGACTGTTGATCAGACACATATACGGCGCCTGTAGTATCAGTGAGCGTGCTGTCCGTATGTAGAATTGGGAAGGCGTGCGATCTATCTGAGTTTTCCTGAGCGCAGGTAGTGATGGCCTGGAGGCTCGGCATGAGCATTTTGGAAGCTGTATGACTCTTTGGGTGTTAGAGGAATGCTGTGGTGAATGTCTTCAACATGTGGTGAAACCACGTCCAGGCATCATGAGGTTAGGCAGCGACACCTCATTACAGATGTCATAGGCCAGGCAGACTGGCAAAACAGGACAGGTGGCGAACTGTGACAGAACCTAACACCAGACTTTAATGCTGGGCAGAGTACAAGTATGTGTGAACACTCCTAACGATGGCCCTCTGCAACTGACAATCCGTGCATTTGCCAGTGTTAACATCACGACATCAGCAACTACAACTGAAGTGGGCACATGACCATTGACACTGGATGTTGGCACAGTGGTAGAGTATTGCATGGTCTCATGAATCCCAGTACCAACAGTTTCTTGACGCTTGTACTGCGGGATGTAGACACACTGGCGGTGGCTCTATTATGCTCTGGGGAACATTCATGTGGGCCTCCACGGGTCCAGTGTTCATGCAAAGCACCTTGGTGGCCAAGGAGTAGCATACACTGGTTGCAGACAATGAACACCCCTTAAAGACAACAGCAGTGGCATTTTTCAACAAGATAATGAGCGATGTCACAATGCAGGAGTGTGATGGAGTGGTTGAGGAACACAGTAGTGTGTTCCAGTTGATGAGCTGACCCCCCAACTTGTCAGATATGGGATGTGATTGAACGTGGCATCAGAGCTCAATGCCCCCTCCCCAGAGTTTACAAGAATTAGGGGACGTTTGTGTGTGTGTGTGTGTGTGTGTGTGTGTGTGTGTGTGTGTGTGTGTGTGTGTGTGTAGATGGTGTGCTAACTCCCTCCAGTGATCTACCAGGTTCTCATTACTTCCACACAACAGTGCATTGCCATCGTTATCCATGCCAGAAATACACATACCGGCTATTAGGTAGGTGGTCAAATGCTTTGGCTGATCGGTATTAGTATGTCACTCTTCAATACAATGTCTATTCAGATTATGTTGAGTGTGGCCACTATAAAAGTCTGTAAATGTTATTCAGCTGACAAAAACACAAAAAAGGGGCAGTGAATGAAATTTCGAACTTAAGTACACCACCTGCTGGAGTTCCACAGAGGGGAGCAGGATAGTCATTAGTGGCAGTGCCCTCCTGCCACAGTGGCAGCTATGGGAATTGCGATGGTGTGACTGGCGACACACGTATTTGAAAGTGCAGTCTAACGGACAATGCCAGATACTGTAGTATGAAGCTGTACTACATTCTTGTGGCACAGATTGATGGTGTGCACTTCTTGTTCAAGAAAACTGAAGACCTGCTCAACGATTGTGAAAATTTCAAAAGAGTAGCTGCCTCCAATGCTCACCATAATGAAGAGAACAAGACAAGAATATGAGGATTTGCCAGTACTGCCATGCAGAGGGCCATTGACAAGATCTGGATCCAGGGTTCTGTTGTTAGTTCCAGTTAAACTCCGGAAAGAGTGGGTAATTTTTTCTCTGGGAGGGGCAGCAGTACCGCAATCTGTGGTGCACGCAGTGCAACAAAGCGGCTAATGTCACTGGCTGGTATGCTGCAGATTGCTAGTTCAAACACAGCCACCAGCAATTATTTGTTATTTAGTATTTGTTCTCTCTGGAAGGTTCTTGAAATTTGTTATGTTTAAACATTCTGAAATATATGATGTTTGTATAAATAGCAGCACTCCCCCATCCAGGAGTTCAGTCCTGTTCAGAGCGTTCGTTGGTTTTTGTAATAAACATGCTTTCAGATTTAGATTTGAGTATGGTTACAATATGACAATATTCTGTATCTTCTGATTTATTTGTTGAACTATGTCATCTTTTTATTGCTAAAATTGTTTGGTCACAAAGCCATTCTTTATTTGCATAGGTTCTCCATAGGTGGATAAAACTTTTTGATGAGTTGTTCCTGTGGCTCCATTACACTGAAGAACTCATTGTTAGGACAGTTTTGCTGGGCTGTTCTATTTCCAAGTTGTAAGCTAGAATATTCGGTAATATTCTAGAACAGTAGGAAACATTTTTTTAAGATGTAGGAATATTTGCAAAATCTCAAGAGCATTACAGAAAAATCTCAGTTTTTTTCATTTGAAAAATGCATTCATGCGAACAACAGGTGTCCTGGTGACCACCACAATATGATGATCATCACTTGACTTACTCATATCTCCATTACCACAACCGCTATCAACCACTCCACTGGTAAAAAATCTAAAGGAGTAAGATACAGCATCCTCGGTGACCGTTGCTACTGATCCATATTCCAAGGAATGTTAGGATTAAAAGATGTCACCTGAAGACTAGCATGTGCCGAGGCCCTGTAACATGATGGGATAACACAACCGATCCAATCAACTGTTTGCCTGCCATAGCAGACACATACGCTCTTGAAAGAATGTGTTTCCACAGATGCATGTAGGTTTTCATTGTATCACCGATGTGAGTTAAGTGTTGTTGGTACACCCTGAGTGAAAGTGGCTTCATCATTGAACAGTATTAATGGGATTGCACAGCAATATGCGGTTAGCCAGTGAGAAAATTCTAATCGCTTACCTTCATCTCCTTTCAGAAAGTGCTGAATTTGCTATAAATGATAAGTACAGAGGCCATGCACACATAATGGCCACCGTATACTTGTTTGTGGAAATCTCTATGTACTCTTTGAAGGACTTAATAATGTCCTCTGCTTCATCCACACCTTGTTCATTTGCACTTTCAGATGAAATTTTACTGCAGGGCACTCCATCAATCTCACGCAGTTTAGTGAAAATATGAATAAACACACTTGAATCTGGTACTCAGGCGTTAGAAAATAGTCAGTCGTATTCTCTACAAGCAGCAGCAGTGTTTCCCCTGTGAAACATGTACACAAACATCATATTGGGATATAAGCATTTGTACAATGAACAGCCAGTCTGTTGCCAGAAGTTTAAATAAACAAACATGGCCTAGATTCTGATACTCCTATGAGTATCTTCTTCAGAAATACATGCCATTACATTGGCTGCATTAAAATATGTTACATGAATCATGAGCTAACCAGCTCAGATATCATGCAGTAACTGTAATTAATATGCCCATTGAAACTGTAAAAGTGAGACAGATATGGCTAATGAAGAGATGCAAACATTGAAGTCAAAACCTGTAGCACAACTAGAGGCAGGGATTAGAAAGGGTGTTAGAAAGAGATGGCAGACAAAAGTAATTGAAAACTACCCGATGTTAATTTTAAATCAGTGTTGTTAATGTTACTGGTGATTTCCATTATGATAAGTTACCTGCACAGGTGGGTGTAAGTGTAGGTGTGGAATATTGTGTGTGACGTACCTTCACTCATGAGGCATGCGATTTCAGAGATCGTGCATCCATACAGTTCACAGGCCCACTTACAGACGCCACCTGGATTGGCCCCCTGGCACGCTCTGGTAGCCGCCAAAAAAAACAGTATTATCTAAGCGATCGCAAACGAGTGCTCAGCCTATTCTGTAACCTGTGTTACTGTTGTCCGTTCAGTGCTACGCACAACCTGTACTTCATTGTATCTTATGTGTTGCTCTGTAAAGTACTATGTTCCATAAATCGTGTTTGCTCTTGCTGTAGCAGTATGTAATAAAGTTTTGATTAAAATTAATATTACAATGAAATTGTAAATCATTTTCATGTATAATTTGTGTAACGTATTTATACTTTTAAAAACATGTAAACACGCGAAGTTCATTTTTGTTGTGCATATAGATTTACCTTTTCCTATTTAATAAAATATTCAGACACACAAGTAACTGAGCAATGCTGGGTAACCAGTTAGCATAATTATGAATGAAAGATTGTCTGGGTAGAATCAGTGTGCTCAATGTTTTTGTACTGTTTCAGAAACCAAAGTCTGTACAACTTTACAACCAGATAGGAAACTTCTGGAGAATTAAAGGTGATGCACAAAAGTCTATAGAGTGCTTTAGAAGGGCCCTAGCAGTCTCACCACATAATGCGGAGGTAAGAATGATAGTTTAATTTTAAATGGTTTAAAAATATTTATGTATGTAGCGTGCACTTGTAACCTTTGCTATTCGCATGAGGGGGTGTTATGCCTCGAAGACAGGTAATTTTTTGCTATCTTTTGACTCATTGGTTTGGAGATGGGTATCAAATGATGATGTCTGCTCTTCACGTCACACAACCTTTCTCAATGTGAAATATGGGAGAATGTATAAGATTCACTTTAGTTAACACAAGCAGGGAAATTTATTCTGTCAATATTCACAGCTTTTGAATAGATTCAGATGTTGAAAAAAAAATTGCACAGTCTCTGATATGAATGTGACAAGTCAGATTATAAAAGCCACACGCATGATGGAGAGCCAGTTTTCATCTCTGGCATTTGGAAAAACTAGTGTTGAAAGTTGGTATCCAAAGAACCTGAATGGTGAAGTTGCGTAGGATGATCAGCAGTAAGGTAATGCATATTACCAGTGAAAGTGATTTGTCAGTGTTCATTCATTCAGGTTGAAATATTAGTGGTAACAAGGTCTTCCTCCAGGCTTTGAAAGCCCAAGGGATGTTGACTGGCTGCCTTGTAATTCTCTACCTTGCGGAGCTGTGAGGATGTAGTGTAGAGGGGCATGTAGTGAACACTCTGCTCTCCTGGTTGTGTTGCCAACTTTCCAGATCATGGAACTCCTACTTTTCATTAGAGTTGCTCCTCGGTTGGCATCATGAAACTGAAACTGACACCAAAACCTCCAGATGTCAGACACTCGGATCATTACCGAACATTTTATGTTGATAGGGTACGAACCAAAACATCGATTTAGTTCATGCTGTGCGCTGTCATCCAGTAGAATGTGCATAGACGGTAATGAAAAATATCACCAGAACTTCGGAGCACAGCAAAAGTGTATCTGTGAGTGACTGTATTGTAGATCTCAGGGGTGAGAAGGTAGACCATTCGTCGTCATACCAGAGATCGCACTTCCAAACCCAGTTGATGACAATTTTGTTTAACTGTTTATGTGTGAAACTGTTATATGGGAGAAGATTTTCCTGAAATGTAAAAGGACTTTTTTTAGTCTGTGCCAATTTTCTTTTGGCAGCCTGATTCCACTTCGTTAGTTGAGCATTATGTACTTATCATTTTTTTTATTTTGTTTATTATTACTACTATTACTTCCACTTGTGTGATGCAATTGTTTCTTTATTTTTTCTCTTCTGATTGTATATTCTGTGAAACTACAAATTCACTCTATAGGTTTACTACTGCCAAAGAAACGACACGCAAGCAGACTGCCAAGAGAACATTGCTGTAAACTCCAAACAGCCTTTTTACATGTTATAAACATGTTGTCTCATATAACACTTTCACATATAATGCAGAAGAAAAAGTTATTGGGATTTGATCCTGTAGGAGGATCTATCACTCTACCATTTCCCCAGGCAAGCAACATGGGTTAGTTGCACACAATCATGCTTTTGATTTGCCCTGTAGTTCTGGTGTTACTTTTAATTAACATTTATGCCCATTCTGCTGGATGACAGCACATAGTACAAACTAAATTAGAGTTTTGGTTGATACTCCATTGACCTGCAACGTTTGGTACTGATCTGAGTGTCTGACACCTGGAGGTTTGGATGTGAGTGCACCCCGTACTAGTACCCCGTGAAGGAAAAATCATTGGCAGGACCAGGAATCAAATCCAGGTCCTCTGCATTGTAGCCATCCATGTTGACCAATCAGCTACAGAGACGGACAGAGATTAGTGGAAATCGCACGAATATGAACACTGGGCAACATTCACTGATTAGCTGATGATCAACATTGTACTCCACTGTCTCCTAGAGTACCCTGCTGGTTATCAGAAAGTTGAATCCAGCTGTTGTACCTGCAGAACACCCTTCTCTTTTTACCATGACATGGGAGGGTTGTGTGCCCTGTTGACTACCAGTGCATGTGGAGATGAAGTTACTGACAAGTCAGGCATGTTTGCTGCGTACTGCATCAGTCTTCCTCATCCCTCATGTGCAGTCGTGTCATTGCTCAGTGGAGGAGTCGTGTGTCAATGGAAAACTTGCAAGCTAGAGTTATGGAACAAGAAGTTATGACATGTTAGATCTAGTGCCAGACCTTTCAGAACATTTGGCTTTCTGTGTAAAGAATATACCTTGTAATTAGTTTTTAATTTTAAACACAAATCAGTTAAAAAACTAAAGGAATATTGTTATGTCTAGAGTCTTTACGAGGTACCCACATAGTGATTAGAGATCAGAAGCAAACTCGATACACTCACTCTAAACTCACCAGCTGGTCCTATGACATCATCTCTAAACTCAACATCTCTGTATGCTCAGAAACTTGACTTGTGAGTCTCTGTCATTGATCATTTAATTGAACTCTTGCCACTTGAGTCTGTTCTTGGGTAAAAAAGGAGACAGAGTACTTAAGTTCGCAAATATTACTGAGGACTCACAGCAGTTGCTGCAACTGTTGGCATGATGATTATTATATACCAACACAGTGAACATGTTTCATTTATATGAGAGGCAGTCTGATGAAAATGAGACAGGTGGAAAAAATAGACAAACTGTATAATATTTCAAAAGTAATCGCCATAACTTCTAATACATTCCGCTATGAGACACGACGGTCAGTGCCTTCATGGAAAAATGTATGTGATTACCTAGGGAACCATGATTGTACCCAGGCAAGCACCTCTTCATCTAAAACGTATCAGTAGTGATGAACGTCTTTCTTCAGGGTACCAAAATTATGGAAATTGCATGGTGTTCCTAGCGAAACTTCTGCAGCACAGTTGAAACAGCCGTGGCAACATGTGGGCCTGCCCACTTAACCATTCTGATGTGAGAGCAATGACCCAGAGGCTGCAGCAAAATCTCTATCTTGTCACTTAATACTGCTTGCCTAATACAAATCATCAGACCATTAAACTGAAGAATTCTGTTGTTCCGTGGTTTATGCCATGTTTAGTCTAGACAGTATTTGCTAAGATGTAATATTTTATTATTGAAGTTTCTTAACCTAAATGCAGAAGTGTTACAGTCTGTATTATGACCTCTGTTCACAAATTTTACAGTGTTCAATCTTTGAGATACAATTTTTCCACTAAAGTTTATTCCTCTGAAGGAGGATTTTTTTTTTTTTTTTTTTTTTTTTTTTTTTTTTTTTTTTTTTTCAATGCATGGTGAGTAATTACTATCAGGTGTTTAATAGATAACTGTAGCACTCAACTGATACTATCTCATCGGGAAATTGGAATGATCAAAGCTCAGTTGTGGGGACACAGTTCTTCAGTTACTTGCAGCAAGTGACCAATATGTCTCACCTAGGCCAACTGATGGGTTATCTTTGAGGGCTGGATAGTATTAATAGTTTTCTTCCTGAAATATTTTTTTTTAGTTCTGCCATATAGGCTGTAACATAATTACTTCTCAGATTTCATTATTTGTAATTATTCTCTATTTACAGGTGCTGCTTAATTTGGCACGGGTGCTGTTTAATCTGCAGTACCTTGATGATGCCATTTACTTGACGAGGAGGTCACTGGAAGTGCAGCCTCCAGATAAAAATGCTTGGCAGCAGTATTTTACTCTTGGTGAGATCTTCAAGGTCAGTCTTCTTTCTTCGGTATATTCTTTGTCTTTACTCCCCCCTCCTCCCCTTCCCCCCTACACACACACACACACACACATACACACACACACACAGCTTAATGTAAAATCTCTTTATAAAGCATGCTGTATGGCTCTATGCATGCGTGCTATCTATAATTTTCAATGTCCTGTGTGATAATCACCACCATTTTGAACACACTTTGAAGTATGACAGGAAATAGATTTAAAAAAAGTTTGGCATATTGTATGATATAACCACATATTAACAGCTTAATTGAATGCAATCACATTATCTTTTGTAATGTTCCTGTTCATATGATTGCTTGATTTGCCCACAGTGATTTGGTGAGATGTTAGGTAATCACCCAGTGTGCTATAACAAAATAGATGCTGCTGCATTATAACAAAGTTAGTAGTATGGACAAGAAATAATTGTTTTATTTTATGGCCAATTTTGGTGCTATTTTTGTTCATCTTTTATTTCTCCCTGGCCCCCTCATGCCCCACATGTGCTCTAATTTTTTCCCCAGTTTTGGTGTTATTTTATGTCAACTTCAGTGTTATTTGCTGCTAGTTGCGGCAATATTTTTTGGCTGTTGTGGTGTTAGTTTCTGAAGGCTTATTTTTGATGAACCATATGTTCCTATTTTTACCTTATTTCATTGTTTGTCAGAAGATGCACCTATCAATTGCTTTATATTTTGTGGCATCACAGATCATTTTCTTTACATTATTAAAAAATAAATATTGTATATTGAACCTATTAAATCCAACCAGTTAAAGTAAAATTATCTTTGCAACCAAACACCATTGAAAGTTTCCAAAAGAAAACATTATCCTATCTTTAAAGTTGTCTTCTGAGACATTATGCCACCAATCTGACAATACTCCATTGTAGTGTGGAAACAACAGCCAGAGTCAAATTTAAACACAGAAGACAAACTGCCTTCAGCACAACAACAGATTTTTACAGTGTGCATATATCCTGCTGAAACAGAAAGTTGCTTTTTTGCACTAAATTTTGAAGGGATTTACATCCTTCCAGGATATCTGAAATGGCTGAGACCCATCATTCTAGGTGCACATAATAGAATCTTTCCATTTCAACGTTAGTAGAATTCATTATCATCTCATGGTTGTTGCGTGTACACAGACTTAATGTTTGCATACATGACCTTGAGGGTTGTCAGCCTAATTGGAAGGTGCAGCCTAATGTGTTAATTGTTTCTGTCTCTGCCTTATGTATTTTTGCCTTCATATGTCTCAAAAGCTTACTGACTTAATCTCCATAAATGAGGCAGTTTTTGCTTGTAACTTGAAATACAGGTAATGTTTTACTCAGTGGCATGAGATTTCCCGATATTTTTGCACAACAAACATACCAAAAACTATATTGTTTGGAGAGAACTTTAATGTGGTTAATCAGTTTAATGCCTATTTTTGTAATACACAAGTATAAATGCGAAAATCATCTAGTACTGCCCTTCAGTACACAGATATGTAAATCAGCATCATGCCAAGTCGGTTTGCTTCTATCAGCCAATCGCAGCATAGGACACATGATGTTATGCAAATGTGTTTATGGTGGTAAAACACAACACTGAGAATATTTATTCAGTGTAATTTTTATTATTTTTTGAACGAAGTTTGTGGTGACGACATGATCTGTTGCTTAGGCTGGGTCCTACGGTAGGTTGGAAGGTATCAGGTGTCAGTGTTTGTTGGTGAATCAGTATCTGAATGACTTGGGATGGGTCATTTATCATGGCCCAATAGGTTTCTTTTTTGCTGTGTGTGTAATGTCTTATTATTTTTTAAAGTCAAGTTTATTGTCTATAATACAGCATACAGTCACCTACTATCTTTATCTTGCAATTGTTGTTGCCTACTTTCACCCAAATAAACAAATACTCGCCAGAGTTGAGCTGCTTCTTTCTTCTAGTTGACAGAGAAAACAGCTTATCTGGAACCAATGTACCATACGGAATCGTAACTAGTAGTCCTGTACTCTGTTATACTCCACGTCTTCCAAGCCAGAATATTTGCATCAGGAAAAGCCTCAAGGCCACCATAATTTACATGACTGCCCCATACAACATCCAAGCTCAACCATGCATGGCCTCCAGAAACAGCGGAAACATCACAGATAAACTGCATTCGAAGTCCATGAAAGACACAAGGACCCCCAATAAAATTGGATGATATTGAGAGTCAGTTTCATTTACTGTGAAACTGAATGTTGCCATTGAAATTACAGTGAAATAAATGTTGACATTAGTGTTGTGTCCAGTGAGAACTGAACTGACCAAACTACTTCCTTTTCCAAGACAGTTTGTAATTGGTTAGTCTACAATTTGATTTCCATCATTAAATTGTTGAAGAAGACAAAAATTCAGTTTTGATGTGAGAGTGGAATTTGGTAGTAAAAAAAAGAAAAATAATGGAAAAATAGTGGGAGAACTTGGAAAGGGGGGGATGAAAGTGGAAGTTGGCTGATAAAATTTTACAACACTTACAGAATTTTCTGTCCATAAGGATCACGCAGGAATGGTACTCCATCTTGCAAATTAAAAGTTTGATTGTAATAGTTTTACATAATTTTGTTGCTTTGGATATATGAGGGGTATTTGAAAAGTCCGTGCAAAGTCCGAGAGATGGCACCACTGGCGCGTATAGAGGTTATGTTTAGTTAGTAGCATCTTTGGAAAGAACTCGCACCAAGTTTCAGCCATATTGGTCTATTTCTTTGTGTTCGGCATTCGTGTGAATCAAGGAAGTCGAGTGAGCGTCAAAAAATGGACGAAAAAGAATTTCGCTTGGTGATTAAACATTACTTTATGAAAGGCAAAATGCCTCAGGAGACTAAAGCTTGATAAACATTACGGTGACTCTGCACCTTCGATTAGAACAGTTTATAAGTGGTTTCAAAATTTTCAGAGTCGCCATATGGGTACAAGTGATGCTGAACATTCTGGACTCCATGTGGAAGTTATGACTCCAGAAATCATTGATAAAATCCATGATATGGTGATGGATGACAGAAGAGTTAAGGTGTGTGAGATTGCTAATGCTGTGGACATCTCGAATGAATGGGTACATAACATTTTGCATAAACATGTGAATATGAGAAAGCTATCTACAAGATGGGTTTCGCAATTGCTCACGCTTGACCAAAAACAGAATTGTGTGAAATGTTGCAAGGATGGTTTGCAGCTGTTCAGGAAGAATCTGCAGGACTTGAAAGCATTGTTTCGTCACTGTGGATGAAACATGAACACATTACTATACTCCTGAGACCAAACGATAATCTAAACAATGGGTTACCAAGGGAGAATCTGCACAAAAAAAGAGGCGAAGACCATGCCTTGGCCGGAAAGGTTGTGGCGACTGTCTTTTGTAATTTGCAAGGGATAATACTCGTTGACTATCTGGAAAAGGGTAAAACTATTACAGGTGAATATTATTCATCTTTGTTGGAGCATTTGAAAACCGAGCTGCAAGAAAAACGCCGGCGATTTGACCGCAAAGAAGTCCTTTTCCATCACGACAATGCACCAGCACACACCTCAGCAGTTGTGGTTGCAAAATTGATGCAAATAGGATTCCAATTCGTTTCAAATGCCCCGTTCTCCAGACTGGGCTCCCTTGGTCTACTATTTGTTCCCCAATTTCAAGAAATGTCTGGCAGGACAAAGATTTTATTCAAATGAGGAGGTGATTGCAGCAACTAATAACTATTTTGCAGACTTGGCCAATTCCTATTATTCAGGAATGGAATGGGTGGATGGGCATGAACGTGTATTTTTCTACATCTGAAGGATTTTGACTGGTAGCTCAATCCACTTTTAAAGGTACTTTGAATGTGCCTGTCAGCAACTCACTGCCTCCTCTTTGTGATGAGTAGCAGTTTATTCTATTTCATTTTGTTATTCCATCCCCGATTTTGTGCTGTTTGATTTTACGTCATGGTAAGACAGAAATTTTGAAACCAGATTTTTAAACAGCAAAACATATCCAGTGGTAGTTCTGGGTTCTGTTCGTAATTTATTAGTTATGAACTGCAGATTGAAACTGAAATTGCAGAAAAGTAGGAAATTAACCAGGTGGGACCTGAGGAAGTTAAGGATACAGGATACTTATAAATTGTGCAAAAATCTAAATTTTTTATGTCTGTTAAATTCTTAGTCTTTCCTGATTACATTGATATATACATTATAGGATTTCAAATGAAAAATTACCTACATATACCAAATTTTAATGTTATGGTCATGTATGCCGCCACCCCCCCCCCCCCCCCCCCCCTTATTTCTGTTATAGAAACCAGTATAATTTCGAAAAGAACTGTGAACTTTCTGTTTCCAGTGATTATCTATATGATACATTGTATATGTTTGTAACTGTGCAGGTTTGTAGTGTCTGTAATTGTAAATAATTATCTTTGCTTGTATTTACTTTTGTTTTGCTGCAGCAGTTTGTTCACGTGTTACTGAATGTTTCTTGCCAAAGTGCCACATATCTTTGTGGAAGTACATATCCTTTAGTGTGCAATAAATACGAACTATGCCAGGCATCAAGAAATTCAATAAAAGGAAATTCCGTGGTAATCAGTTCACAAACAAAGCAAGCCACACTGTTAAAAGCAACCTATGTATCAGTTCTTCACGGAAGAAACTCCCACATGGCACACCTCCTAGTGATTCAAATTTTTGTGTTAACAATGACGCTGTTTGTAGTGGATTTGTTGTTGTTGAAGTGGGCATCTTATCTCCTTTGTAAAGGATGTGGTGAAATGTAAACAATGTGATGGTGTAAGCTGTCTGGAAATAACTGAAAAACAAAGTACCAGGAAAGGTTTAGCATCAAAATTAGTTGCTCTGTGTAGATCCTGCAATAAAGCTACTGTGAAAATGACTTCGAACATTGTGCAAATTAATATTATGTGAATTTGAAGTTAGTGCATGCAAGGTGTGCAATAGAAAAAGGAAAAAAGGCTGCTCAAACATTTTGTGGTTTGGTGGACCTTTCTCCTCCTCCCAGTAGGTTCAGCAAGTATGTAAAAATACTTTTAGGTGCCTTGACAGTTGTGTCTAAAGCGTCTATGAAATGTGCAATAGAAGAAACTGTAAATATTAGTGGAACCAGGGACATTGCTGTTGCACTTGATGGGACATGGCAACATCGAGGATATTGTTCCTTGAATGGTGTTGTAAGTGCTACTTCTCTGGAGAAAGGAAAGTTGTTGATGTTGAGTGCTTATGTAAGTACTGCCACACCTGCCATGGTAACAATGAAGGACATATTGAACATCAGTGTTGTGATAATTATGATGGTTACAGTGAAGGTATGGGGTATGATGGAGCTCTAAAAATATTTCCGGGGTCAGTGCTCTTTTATAACGTTACATATACGATGTACTTAGGCAATGGGAACCCTAAAGCTTTCAATAAAATTAACCTTGATAACAGAACTGGAGTGTTGTGGACATGTGCAAAAGGGGATGGGTGCTAGATTGAGCAAGCTACAAAGCGAAATGAAAGAAAAGTTGTCATCTGATGGAAAATCTCTGTCTGGCCGAGGCAGATTGACAGAAACTGAAATAGACCTCCTTCAGAGTTATTATGGACTGGCCACTAGACGAACTGCACCTCTGAATGATGATACAGCAATAAGAAAAGCTGTATGGCCCACCTACTTTCATAAGTTGTCCACAGATGACCACCCTGTTCACAGACTTTGCCTTAAAGCAGCAGATTCTTGGTGTGGTTACCAAAAGGCAAAAAGAAGTGTTCAAATATACCATCATAAGCATTCTCTTTCTGAGCCAGTTATGAATGAAATAAAAAACAATTTTTAGAGACATGAGTGACCCTGTTTTGTAAATGTCTTCATGGGGGCACTCAGAATACAAAAGAAAGTTCCAACCATTGCACATGGGAAAGATTACCCAAGAATATTTTTGTAGAACTAAAGGCATTAAAAGTTGGTGTACTAGATGCAGTGATATGTTTCAATTATGGATTGAAGAAAGGTTGGAAGTCCTGAGAAATTTAGGCATAAAATGTGGCTCTGATATGGAAGATCAATTGCTTGCATGTGACAGTCAATGGGTGCATGAAGCTGAAAGATTCACTCTTCAATTTACCAAAGAAGCAAGAAGTGCTAAAAGGAATGCCAAGAGGAGGCTTGAAGATGAAGAAATGCTGGAGGATGAAGACTATGCTTCAGGAATATTCTGAGGCAGAGTTTAATTGGACTCATATCTTCATTCGCAACTTCCCGCAAATTGTATTTTTTCAGAATTCAGGTACAGATATTTCCTAAAGTTTATAAAGCAATGCTCTAATTTTTTTCTGTAACTTTAAATAGTCCATACTTATGTAGTAGACCTTAGCTTTATTGCAGAATCAACTAAATTATAGAAAAAATAACATTTTTACTAGGAAAAAAATTACAAAAATTAAAATGTAAGATGTGATATATTTTTATCCTTGTAATATACATAATAGGTGGAATTATGTAAGTCTATTACCTCAGCCATCATGTCTTGCAAAAATTTGGTCTCCTTCAAATGTATAACATTGGATTAAAAGGTACCTCAATTTGAGGAAGCATTTTGGAAAAAAAATTGCGTCAGTTTCTTTGTAATTTTTTTAAAGTGTGCTGCATTACCTGATGTCAACAAAAAATCTGTAAAACATATACATTATAAACAGTGCCTAAAAGAATTAGGTGTTGATTTTTACATAATATTGACCTAGAAAAATACCCTGTATCCTTAAAAGACTGGAGAAAGAAGTACAGTAAAATACGAAAGAGACAAAGTAATAAAGACAGCATAGGACTGAATGGGCAAAGAGATAAGGTGCAGTAGAAATAATTGGATAACAAATGAGATAAAGAATTTAATTATTCCAAGCAAAAGCTTGGAATGCTTAAAGGAAGAGGAAGGATATCAGCCATGCCCTTTCAAAGGGACCGTCCCACCATTTGTATTAAGTGATTTCCCTAAATCATGGAAAACCTAAATCTCACTCAATGACGTCGTCATATGTGTGTAGATGACTTGATGATTTCCCTTGACTTACCAAGCACCCTGTTTCTACAAAACATTTGTGCCACTCATAAACTGTAGGCCCACTAGGAGGATCTTCAGCGTATTTGGTACGGAAATTATGCTATACTGTTGTCGCCAACCTAGATTCTTTAAACCAAAACACACATCTACTAGTACGCTTGGGTCCAGTGAAGGCAGCCATCTTTAACGCAACTGCCGCTAGCACTCCTTGCGATGCAATTCGGCAATAGCAAGCTATGTGAGACAAACTTTATATATTTCTGTACAAATTAATACTACAATCATCTCTGTAGGTACTGTGAATTAATTTATATGAATTCTGAAACTTGTAAAGTCCTTTTTGAAACACACAATACAAGTCATCTTCAGATCATCATCAGATGATTTGTGTTACATAGTAACTTGCTAACTGGTTACATCCAGAGAGGTGCTCACGATGTCCAGAAAAAAAAAAAAAAAAAAAAAACACACACACACACCTGTGAGGATTACCGATGTCACTGTAATTCTCTTTCTGTTGGAGGTGGCTAGAAACTTATTGCCAAATCAAATCAGCTGATGTTGAAGGAATTAGTCTGGGAAAGTAATAGATGATTTTTGCTGTTTGGGTAGAAAAAAACTGATGATGGCTGAAAGAGATGACAGATTGTCATTGATTATTCTTGAAAAAGACATATATGCTAACATTGAATATAAATGTATGTGTTAGAAATTCTTTTCTGAAGGCATTTGTCTGGAGGGTAGCGTTGTGTGGAAATAATACATTGAAAATAAACAGTTCAGATAAGAAGAAAACAGGAGCTCTTGAAATGTGATGCTATGGATGAATGCTGAAAATCAAATAGGTTGAATGGATAACTAATGAAGAGGTAGTAAACTGAATTTGGAAGAAAAGAAATTTGTCATCATCTTTAATAAAAGAAAGGCTCAGTTGATAGGACCCATATTCCAGTATTAAGGAATCCTAAACTTGCTAATGAAGAGAAGTGTGAGGAGTAATAATTGCATAGGAAGACCAAGGCTTGACACAAGTAAGCAAGTTCATATGGCTGTACCAGTAGCTATGCAGCGATGATGAGGCTTCCTTCATTCCTTCTTTGATATTCAGGTTTAACAGTACAGGAGAAAGAATTTACCATATCTTAAACCCTTCTTAATTTGAGCACTTCTCTTTTGGTCTTTCATTGTTATGGCTCTCTTGATTCTTGTATATTCTTCGCCATTCCCTGTACCACATAATTAATTTTCTGATGCTCTCAAACATCTAGTACCACTCTACTGTGCCAAAAGCTTTTTCTGTGTTGGCAAATCTTATGGAGATGTCTTGATTCTTACCATGTTTTTATTGGTCACTTTCTTCTCTCTCTCTCTCTCTCTCTCTCTCTCTCTCTCTCTCTCTCTCTCTGTGTGTGTGTGTGTGTGTGTGTGTGTGTGTGTGTGTGTGTGTGTGTGTTTTTTCAGTACAAAGTTTGCAACTGATTTGAATTTCCAGATGAGTTGAAGACTTGAAATTTTAAACATAGCTCATAACTGGATGACAATGCAATATTAACTCACTTTCTTGTCAGGTGTGTGGCAGAGGGTACAGTGTGTATCATTGCCACTTCTGTTGCAGTTGAGATGGTTCGTGGGAAGGACGACTGCTAGTAAGCCTGCTTGTGACCTCACACTCTTGGTCTTTTCACAAAACATGCATAGGAGGAAGCAACATATTCAGCCAGGTTAAGAGAAACTGAAATAAACCTGGGTTTCCACAGGTCTCTGTTGTAATCTCAACAAAATGTTGAAATCGATTGAAGAATTTCACACATACACAACTAAAAATCAGAAAACAATTATTTAAAATAATGTGAATTTTAATAAAGCATGTTCTAAATTAGACTAAAAAGTATAAAATAATTTTGCCTGTCACCAAAGAGATTGTCCTGAAAATTTGCAAATCTGAATTTTTAATTAGCTACAAAAATACTTGTAAGATTTAAAACAGAAACACATTGGATACATGCAATAAATAATTGATACATGAATAGTGCTTGCCATTATTATTGTCTATTGCATCTTCTCCACATTTTTCATATTAAATCTTCCAAGTATTTCCATTGCTATTAAAAATTCACAATTGCAAATCTTAAGGATTGTCTCTATCGATATAGGAGAAATTATTTTATACTTAATGGTATATTAAAAATTCATTTTTATTTAAATAATTATTCTTATGTTTTGCTTCCATTAGTAAGTATACTGTCCTAAAGACACACTAACTTCTGCTAAAATATCCTCAGTTTTCTTTTCAATTCTTCTGTGAACTATTTTTGTCAATTACTTGATTGTATTAGCTGTCTAGCTGATTGTGTGTTAACTCACATTTTGTACCCTTGTTGTCTTTGGGATGGTGTGGATGATATTCTTCTGAAAGTCCAGAGATACATCTCAAGTCTCATGTATTCCACACACTAACTTGATTTTTTCTCCTCTGATGCTTTTAGGAAATCTGCTGGAATGTTATCTATTCTTTGTTCCTTCTTTGATTGCAAGACATCCAAAGCTCTCTCAAATCTGGCTAATGCTGGATCCCTCATCTTCCACTCGACGCCAGCCTCCAGAATATTTTCATATGAAAATGCCATTGTTTTTCTACACGGTAAAGTTTCATGTACAAGAGAAATATTAGGTCTCATATTAAAAGCATGTGTACCAAGTAAGGACAATGCTCCAGAATACAAATGTAAAGCCATAATGTTCTCCAAGCAAATGAGTTGTTCACTGAAACAAGGACCCATCCCAGTACAGATACATTGCTGCAAAATAAAACTTTGTGCAACAGGGATATGGAACATTGTTGTAAGAGTTCCTGTTATAGGACATTTTTTAAAGAAACAAAGGAACCTATTATTCCCGATGTCCACAGATAACCCTAGTATGATGATTAAAATGCATTCATAGACAGTATTGTTAAAAGCTTTGTAAAAAGATCTACTGAAAGTCAGCAGTCAGTCAGAATTTACAGAAAGAAAAAAAGAAGGAAACAACTTTTAATCCTGTTCTTAAGGACTTAGGCAACAAAATCCCTACATGCAGAAGCACAGTTTGTGCATTTCACAAGATTACTAGCAAATGTGTAAGAACTCGAAGTTAAGTTGTATTTCTATTTGTGATTTCAATTTGATACCTGCCATTTAGTTTACTCGTGTCTGAACCTATGGGATATTTCTATTTAATATCCCTACACACTCTTACAACAAGGTCTTTTTATGAGTCAACAGATTCTGTATGCTTCATTGACACTATAAAAGTAATATAGTGCTACAAGACGTCATTATACATAATGATATTATCTGCAAAATATCTGAAGTTAATATTGTCAGCAAGGTTGTTAATATACAATTTGAACAGCAGGAGCCCCAAGGCATGTCTCTGTCGTACAAATTTCATGAGGTTGTTCTCTCTCTCTCTCTCTCTCTCTCTCTCTCTCTCTCTCTCTCTCTCTCTCGCTCTCTCCCCCCCCCCTCCCCCCCCCCCTCTCCCCCCCTCCCTCCCTCTCTCTCTCTGTCTCTCTCTCTCTCTGTCTGTGTAGGTGGGTGGGCATGCGTATGCACGTGCGAGGGGGGAGGTACCTTATAATAAGCGATTCAGATGTACACAATGTACATAGCTTTATATGAGTTTTTGAGACCAAGAATTAATAAGCAAATATGAAAGATAATCAAAATATTTTTAAATGTATCTTCAATGGCAGGTTGATGACGCAGACTGTAAAAAGACAAGGATTGGAGCAGTTCAACATCTTTACTTTGAACATGAACCATGCCTTTTTCCAGATTTTAGAGGTTGAATATAATTTCACATTCACTCTTTATTTTCTTTCCAGGTGAGATAAACTAATGTAAAGTACCCTGCTTTCCAGTTAAAGCAGTCCATCAAAAAGCAGTGACTCTCATGCTTGTGCTTAATGTGTTTTATGTCTTTGTGTGTCTGTATGGAATTAATAGCATTTTTTGAAGTTTCATTGTCCTTGTATATAATGCACTCTGATTTTATGAGTCGTAGAAAATAATTGTTAGATATTTTTCCTCTGACATAATTTGCGTGCAATACTGTCTGAACTATTTTTGTGTTCTTTCTTTTCTTGCAGTTTTGTAAATGGATAAAGATTTCCTAAAAAGACAAATATTTCATAATTAGTCTGAGTCAAAAAATCCTGTTTCTTTCTACAAAAAAACTTGATGATTCAGTGAAAATGATTCAGGAGTAAAGTTAACAGCTCACCGAATAATACACACTTTGAGTCATCAACAGGCACATAAACGAGACAGAAAATTGGCTTTCAAATAAATCCTTTTTACACATCCACTGAAACAGAGCAAGTTTATTCATCTTCTTTTTAAAACTAATTGCTGTTGCTAACTACCTTCTATCCATTCATTACTAACGATTTTATATAGCATATTATAGAGTTAGTTCATTTTCTTTTGACAGCAAGAACATAAGATATTGAGACATTGTAACTGCCATCTTTTTGCTGTTGCAGGCCATTAACTAAGAAGGAAAAAAACAAAACGGAGTTGACTGAAACTGCAAAAGTCTGTCTCAAATGAGAAAAGTTTTACGTGTTGACTCTGTTCCCAACAATTACACATGAAACAAGAGTAAACACATTTGCACAAATATATTGAGATGTGGTTGTTAATACACTAAAATATTATTATTTACCTGTTATCTCTCAGGTGGAAAAGACATCATCATCATCATCATCATCATCATTAATTACATGTTTACAACCATGAAGGTCCACATAGGAATATCAACAGTATTATGAAAAGAACAGAATAGATAGCTATTCACCATAAAGTTAACACATTGAGTTGCAGACAACCAAAATGAAAAGACTGTTACACATTTAACTTTTGGCCAGATTGTTTTACAGAAAAGAAAACACATACACATTCACACAAGTAAGCACACATAATGCACATATGACTTGAATTACAAGCCACTCTGACCAGAGCACGAATGATGGTATCACGAGCCACTCTGGCCAGAGCAGCCAGAGATAGCAGTTTTTGCACATTAAGTGTGCTTGCTTGTGTGTGTGTGTGTGTGTGTGTGTGTGTGTGTGTGTGTGTGTGTCTTCTTTTCTGAAGAAGAATCTGGCCAAAAGATAAATGTGTAACAATCTGTTCGTTGTGTCTGTCCACAACTCAATGTCATCTTTATGATGACTAGAAATTTATCCATTTTATAATATTGTAAAAACCATGATGGAGTAATTACAACATTATGAAAAGGATAGATGGCACGCACAAGCACACGTGCGACCATTGTCTCTGGCTGCAGAAGCTAGACTTCTGTGTCAGTGTGCATGTGTATGTATCTCCACAATATGGTGAGTAGCAATCTGTCCTTTTCATAATGTTGTCATTTCACAATATTGTTAATTACATATTTTGATGGAAGTCAGTTTAATCAAAATCTGATAAAATTTAAAGATAGTTTGTGTGTAGTCTTTATATGGGTAATGCCCATACATAGGTATTGTTGATATAAAGAAGGCACTGACACCATCTTAATACTCCCACCAGAAGATGGAGAGAATGATTCACATTATAGCATAATGCCTTTCTATCAGTCTCTCCTTATTAGGAATCCAGGAACTTTATATTAGTAAAGCTGCACTTGTTTCGAGCTTGAAAAAGCATTAGCTGTTCTGTTGTTAGCTTCTGGAAATCAATGTAACAATCATTTTCTTTTTGGCAGGCATATGGTCATTACCAAGAGGCAACACTGCATTTACGCCATACCTTGGAGCTGAAGCCTGACTTTCAGCCAGCAGTTGCAGCTTTAAAAGATATGGAAAGTTTGCCTGATACGACAATTCATGTCTACACACTTCTTATAATCATATGCTTGGTGAGTATTTGAATTGCAAATTTTCTACACTGTAATAATAAAAATGTAAGGTCACATCTCATGTCATTGCAGACCTAAGACAATACAAGTGTTAGAGAGTGTGGTCAACAGTTCAGAGATCTGGGAAAGAGTTAAAGGAAGGAGAGGCATGGATTAGATAAAGAACAACAGATAGGAAGAAAATGTAAAGAAACTGCAAATAGTTGATGAGAGGTATAAAGCCATAACTTTGAGTATTAGGAAAGTAACTGGCAAGAAAGATGGAGAAGGCTGGAGGAAGAAATAGAGAGAAAATAAAAATTACCAAAAATCATGGCCTTTTGCTAGAAATGAAGCACTCTTGACCAAGTGAACATTGATGTATTGATGCTAGGAGCAGGAGTGTAATAGGCATAGGCCCTTTTGTTCCCCTGTAATTTATGCTCCACAACATGGTATTATGTTTCATACATTCTGTGTCCATTGAACCTTATTGGCAGCTTTGTGATTCTTGGGTTGACATAGAAAGCTTGAGTTTGGAATGTATGCAGGGTGATTCTTATTACTGTTAAAAAATGTTGGAAGCAACGTAGATGATGCTGAAACAAGTAATTTAATATAAGATACACAGAGTTGCAAATGTCAGGAAATACCCTAAAAGTGGATGACAAATGTTGAACATGTGAGATCACCAGATGACGTACTGCACTGCATGTGTAGCGGTTGAGCCTATCAGTCTGTCGCACCTGATCATCCCATCCCAAGTCAAGTATTCATGTCGGTGTGACTCTGGATGCATCACACAACTTTAGCCTGTGGAGCTCAGTGTTCAAGTCATGCATCTGGCAAGCAGTATTTTTTTTCCCCTTTGCTTTAGACAGTAATATGTTTACATTGAGGTAACATTTATTATTTTATGTACCTGTCTTGTGGTCTCCACTGTTTTATTGCGAAGTACAATACAACAAAAGCCTTGCATCACAAGTAAATGAGCATAAGCTTCTTAATTGGATCATTGCCAATGAGTGACCTGTATTTGTTCATTAAATAATGTCCATAAACAAAGACATGAATGGACAACAGGAAACGGCCATCCTGATTTAGGTTTTCCGTGATTTCCCTAAATCACTCCAGGCAAATGCCGGGATGGTTCCTCTGAAAGGGCACGGCCGACTTCTTTCCCCATCCTTCCCTAATCCGATGAGACCGATGACCACGCTGTCTGGTCTCCTTCCCCAAAAACCAACCAACAACAACAACAACAGGAAAGAAACACAAAAGAAGAACACTTATTAGAATGAGATTTTCACTCTGCAGTGGAGTGTGTGCTGATATGAAACTTCCTGGCAGATTAAAACTGTGTGCCTGACCGAGACTCGAACTCGGGACCTTTGCCTTTCGCGGGCAAGTGCTCTACCAACTGAGCTACCGAAGCACGACTCACACCCGGTACTCACAGCTTTACTTCTGCCAGTACCTCGTCTCCTACCTTCCAAACTTTACAGAAGCTCTCCTGCGAACCTTGCAGAACTAGCACTCCTGAAAGAAAGAATATAGCGGAGACATGGCTTAGCCACAGCCTGGGGGATGTTTCCAGAATGATATAATTTTAAAAAAAAACTCTCTTCAATCCAACATAAAATTTTGTGGGATACAAAACTTTTCGAGAGTGGTGTAACACAGTGATTTGTTTACTTTGCTAGTGAAAGTGGCATGGCACATGTTCTATTATTTATTTGATTGCTTGTTGTTGTAGTAGCTGGCATTACATTTATTTGAACAAAGCGTGGTGATGCATATGTCAAGTCAAAGGACTTGCATTAAGAATACATGGTGTTCCAATGCTCATATCACTATCTGAACAAAATGTTTTCTCTTGTGAGATAAGTGCTAAAATTGTAGTTTTGATAAAGCAGTGACTTTGTACTCTCCAAATGATCACCAAGTCATTGAGGCATGTAATTTTCCTTCTGATTACTTCATATGTTAGAGGTACAAATGAAAGAACCGTGCTAAGGGTACTTTTTATTTTAGAAAATAATCTCTGTTCGACTCTTGAAGTTAGTAGCAGATACACTTCTGCAACCCAATAATAAGTGAATAAGCAAAAAAAAGTGAAAATAGAAGGAAACAAAACCAAACATTCAACACAAACCAAAAGAAATTTTACCAGACAATAGATAACACATACATTAAAATAGACAATCCACCAAACATAACAGACATGGAACACTTCTGGAGCAACATGTGGTCAAACCCGGTACAACATAACAGGCATGCATGGTGGATACAAGCAGAAACTGACACATACAAGATGATACCACAAATGCCTGAAGTGATAATTTTGCAACATGAAGTCACTCGAGCAATTAATTCTACTCACAATTGGAAAGCCCCTGGAAAAGATAAAATAGCAAATTTCTGGCTAAAGAAATTCACCTCAACACATTCACATCTAACTAAATTATTTAACAGTTACATTGCTGACCCATACACATTTCCTGATACACTTACGCATGGAATAACTTATCTGAAACCTAAAGGTCAAGCAGACACAGCAAACCCAGCTAAATATCGCCCCATAACATGCCTACCAACAATGTACAAAATTTGAACTTCAGTCATTACACAGAAATTAATGACACATACAACACAGAACAAAATTATAAATGAAGAACAAAAAGGCTGTTGCAAAGGAGCACGAGGATGTAAAGAGCAACTGATAATAGATACAGAGGTGACATATCAAGCTAAAACTAAACAAAGGTCGCTACACTACGCATACATTGATTACCAAAAAGCTTTTGATAGTGTACCCCACTCATGGTTACTACAAATATTGGAAATATACAAAGTAGATCCTAAATTGATACAGTTCCTAAACATAGTAATGAAAAATTGGAAAACCGCACTTAATATCCAAACAAATTCAAATAATATCACATCACAGCCAATACAGATTAAGCGTGGAATATACCAAGGAGACTCATTAAGTCCTTTCTGGTTCTGCCTTGCTCTGAACCCACTATCCAACATCCTAAATAATACAAATTATGGATACAATATTACTGGAACATACGAACACAAAATCACACATTTGCTATACATGGATGATCTCAAACTACTGGCAGCAACAAATCAACAACTCAACCAATTACTAAAGATAACATAACAGAAGTATTCAGCAATGATATAAATATGGCTTTTGGAACAGACAAATGTAAGAAAAGTAGCATAGTCAAGGGAAAATACACTAAACAAGAAGATTACATATTGGATAACCACAGCGACTGCATAGAAGCGATGGAAAAAACGTATGCCTATAAATATCTAGGATACAGACAAAAAATAGGAATAGATAATACAAATATTAAAGAAGAACTAAAAGAAAAATATAGACAAAGACTAACAAAAATACTGAAAACAGGTATACACTCGCACACGCACATATCCATCCACACATCTGTATGTGTGGATGGATATGTGCGTGTGTGCGAGTGTATACCTGTCCTTTTTTCCCCCTAAGGTAAGTCTTTCCGCTCCCGGGATTGGAATGACTCCTTACCCTCTCCCTTAAAACCCACTTCCTTTCGTCTTCCCCTCTCCTTCCCTCTTTCCTGATGAGGCAACAGTTTGTTGCGAAAGCTTGAATTTTGTGTGTATGTTTGTGTTTGTTTGTGTGTCTATCGACCTGCCAGCGCTTTTGTTCGGTAAGTCACCTCATCTTTGTTTTTATATATAATTTTTCCCACGTGGAATGTTTCCTTCCATTATATTAAATTATTTAACAGTTACATTGCAGACCCATACACATTCCCTGATACACTTGCACATGGAATAACCTATCTGAAACCTAAAGATCAAGCAGACACAGCAAACCCAGCTAAATATCGCCCCATAACATGCCTACCAACAATCTACAAAATATTAACTTCAGTCATTACACAGAAATTAATGACACATACAACACAGAACAAAATTATAAATGAAGAACAAAAAGGCTGCTGCAAAGGAGCACGAGGATGTAAAGAGCAACTGATAATAGATACAGAGGTGACATATCAAGCTAAAACTAAACAAAGGTCGCTACACTACGCATACATTGATTACCAAAAAGCCTTTGATAGTGTACCCCACTCATGGTTACTACAGATATTGGAAATATACAAAGTAGATCCTAAATTGATACAGTTTCTAAACATAGTAATGAAAAACTGGAAAACCACACTTAATATTCAAACAAATTCAGATAACATCACATCACAGCCAATACAGATTAAGCGTGGAATATACCAAGGAGACTCATTAAGTCCTTTCTGGTTCTGCCTTGCTCTGAACCCACTATCCAACATGCTGAATAATACAAATTATGGATATAATATTACTGGAACATACCCACACAAAATCACACATTTGCTATACATGGATGATCTAAAACTACTGGCAGCAACCAATCAACAACTCAACCAATTACTAAAGATAACAGAAGTATTCAGCAATGATATAAATATGGCTTTTGGAACAGACAAATGTAAGAAAAATAGCATAGTCAAGGGAAAACACACTAAACAAGAAGATTACATATTGAATAACCACAGTGACTCCATAGAAGCGATGGAAAAAACAGATGCCTATAAATATCTTGGATACAGACAAAAAATAGGAATAGATAATACAAATATTAAAGAAGAACTAAAAGAAAAATATAGACAAAGGCTAAAAAAATACTGAAAACAGAATTGACAGCAAGAAACAAGACAAAAGCTATAAATACTTACGCTATACCAATATTGACCTACTCATTTGGAGTAGTGAAATGGAGTAACACAGACCTAGAAGCACTCAATACACTTACACGTTCACAATGGCACAAATATAGAATACATCACATACATTCAGCAACAGAAAGATTCACATTAAGCAGAAAGGAAGGAGGAAGGGGATTCATCGACATAAAAAACCTACATTATGGACAGGTAGACAATTTAAGAAAATTCTTTCTAGAACGAGCAGAAACTAGCAAAATACACAAAGCAATCACTCATATAAATACATCGGCTACACCACTGCAGTTTCATAACCACCTTTACAACCCTTTAGATCATGTAGCATCAGCAGATAAGAAGAAAGTAAATTGGAAAAAGAAAACACTGCATGGCAAGCACCCGTATCATCTAACACAGCCACACATCGATCAAGATGCATCCAACACATGGCTAAGAAAAGGCAATATATACAGTGAGACGGAAGGATTCATGATTGCAATACAGGATCAAACAATAAACACCAGGTATTACAGCAAGCATATTATTAAAGATCCCAATACCACAACGGATAAATGCAGACTTTGTAAACAACAAATAGAAACAGTAGATCACATCACAAGCGGATGTACAATACTAGCAAATACAGAATACCCCAGAAGACATGACAATGTCGCAAAAATAATACATCAACAGCTTGCCTTACAACATAAACTTATAAAACAACACGTTCCCACATACAAGTATGCACCACAAAATGTACTGGAGAATGATGAATACAAATTATACTGGAACAGAACCATTACAACAGATAAAACAACACCACATAACAAACCTGACATCATACTCACCAATAAAAAGAAGAAATTAACACAACTAATCGAAATATCCATACCCAATACAACAAATATACAAAAGAAAACAGGAAAAAAAATTGAAAAATACCTCCAACTGGCTGAGGAAGTCAAGGACATGTGGCATCAGAATAAAGTTGACATCATACCAATCATACTATCAACTACAGGAGTCATACCACACAATATCCACCATTACATCAATACAATACAGCTACATCCAAACTTATATATACAATTACAGAAATCCGTAATTATTGATACATGTTCAATTACTCGAAAGTTCCTAAATGCAATATAACATATACCGTACAGTTAAAAGGAAGTGACGCTTGATCAAGGTCCGCGTCACGTCCCATTTTTAACCAGACTTAACGTCTGAGAAAGTAAAGAAATAATAATAATAATAATAATAATAATAATAATAATAATAATAATAATAATAATAATAATAAACCCCGTGGAGGCCCGGGAAAAGAATCGGCCTCCGGTATGTTCTGCCAGTCGTAAAAGGCGACGAAAAGAACAAACCACTAATAGGGCTAACCCCCCTTTTAGTGTGATTAGTTGGTTCAGGACAAAACTAAAGAAGCCTCGGACAAGCGTCGTCATGGTCGGGGACGACGCTTGAACCCTATGCCCGCCCACAATGGTAACGACACTGCTAGCCAACTGGAAAATGATTTAAATCCAAATAGAGGTGTTTTGCAGGATATGCTTCCTGCAACCACCCTAGAAGGAAAACAAAGACAGAGGATGAGATGGTCAGATGAAGTTAATCGACACCTCATGTTCTGTTATTACCAAGCAACAAACCTAGGAACCAACACAACTGGAAACAGATCACAAGTATACACAACATTTATTACCAGATACCCAGAATTAAAATTTTTAACAGAACAACGATTAGCTGATCAGATCCGTGTAATAATAAAAAATAACAGGATACCCCAGTCAGAATTAGAAAACATCAAACATCAAGTACAACAAATACTGGAACAAAATAATGTGCAATCAGAAGAAGAAGAAAATACAGTAATGGACTCAAACATCCCAGAGCAAACAAACAAAGAACAACATGCACCAATTAAACAATCAGAGGAAAACGAAATCTTAAGACAGCCATCAGAACAAGCACAAATAGAACACGAAGAGACACACGTGTTAGATATAGAAGAGAAATTTCAGCTGACATATATAGAATACAAAGACACAAATACAGACATTAGACCATTCTTGCGTAGACCACCAAATAACCCACAAGTCGAAACAACAATAAAAACTATCAACACAGTCATACACAACAAAATAAATGAAAATACAACTATGGAAGAGTTACAACTACTGGTTTATATAGGAGGACTCGCTACACTAAATATACACACTAGGCAGAGATCAGAACCAACCAACACACAGAAGAAACCCACAAAACCAGCATGGCAACACAGGCTACAGATCAAAATAGAAAAACTGAGAAAAGACATCGGACAGCTAACACAATTTATAAGAAATGAAATCTCGGAAAAAAATGAAAAAGGTTAGGTAAAATCTCACAACAAGAAGCGACAGAGCAATTAGACGAAAAGAAGCAGAAATTACAAGCATTAGCCAAACGACTCAGAAGATACAAAAAAAGTGAAAATAGAAGGAAACAAAACCAAACATTCAACACAAACCAAAAGAAATTTTACCAGACAATAGATAACACACACATTAAAATAAACAATCCACCAAACATAACAGACATGGAACATTTCTGGAGCAACATATGGTCAAACCCGGTACAACATAACAGGCATGCACGGTGGATACAAGCAGAAACAGACACATACAAGATGATACCACAAATGCCTGAAGTGATAATTTTGCAACATGAAGTCACCCAAGCAATTAATTCTACTCACATTTGGAAAGCCCCTGGAAATGACAAAATAGCAAATTTCTGGTTAAAGAAGTTCACCTCAACACATTCACATCTAACTAAATTATTTAACAGTTACATTGCAGACCCATACACATTCCCTGATACACTTACACACAGAATAACATATCTGAAACCTAAAGATCAAGCAGACACAGCAAACCCAGCTAAATATCGCGCCATAACATGCCTACCAACAATATACAAAATATTAACTTCAGTCATTAAACAGAAATTAATGACACATACAACACAGAACAAAATTATAAATGAAGAACAAAAAGGCTGTTGCAAAGGAGCACGAGGATGTAAAGAGCAACTGATAATAGATACAGAGGTGACATATCAAGCTAAAACTAAACAAAGGTCGCTACACTACGCATACATTGATTACCAAAAAGCTTTTGATAGTGTACCCCACTCATGGTTACTACAAATATTGGAAATATACAAAGTAGATCCTAAATTGATACAGTTCCTAAACATAGTAATGAAAAATTGGAAAACCACACTTAATATCCAAACAAATTCAAATAATATCACATCACAGCCAATACAGATTAAGCGTGGAATATACCAAGGAGACTCATTAAGTCCTTTCTGGTTCTGCCTTGCTCTGAACCCACTATCCAACATGCTAAATAATACAAATTATGGATACAATATTACTGGAACATACCCACACAAAATCACACATTTGCTATACGTGGATGATTTAAAACTACGGGCAGCAACAAATCAACAACTCAACCAATTACTAAAGATAACAGAAGGATTCAGCAATGATATAAGTATGGCTTTTGGAACAGACAAATGTAAGAAAAATAGCATAGTCAAGGGAAAACATACTAAACAAGAAGATTACATATTGGATAACCACAGCGACTGCATAGAAGCGATGGAAAAAACGGATGCCTATAAATATCTAGGATACAGACAAAAAATAGGAATAGATAATACAAATATCAAAGAAGAACTAAAAGAAAAATATAGACAAAGACTAACAAAAATACTGAAAACAGAATTGACAGCAAGAAACAAGACAAAAGCTATAAATACCTATGCCATACCAATATTGACCTACTCATTCGGAGTAGTGAAATGGAGTAACACAGACCTAGAAGCACTCAATACACTAACACGATCACAATGCCACAAATATAGAATACATCACATACATTCAGCAACAGAAAGATTCACATTAAGCAGAAAGGAAGGAGGAAGGGGATTTATCGACATAAAAAACCTACATTATGGACAGGTAGACAATTTAAGAAAATTCTTTCTAGAACGAGCAGAAACTAGCAAAATACATAAGGCAATCACTCATATAAATACATCGGCTACACCACTGCAATTTCATAACCACTTCTACAACCCTTTAGATCACATAACATCAACAGACATGAAGAAAGTAAATTGGAAAATGAAAACACTACATGGCAAGCACCCGTATCATCTAACACAGCCACACATCGATAAAGACGCATCCAACACATGGCTAAGAAAAGGCAATATATACAGTGAGACAGAAGGATTCATGATTGCAATACAGGATCAAACAATAAACACCAGGTATTACAGCAAGCATATTATTAAAGATCCCAATACCACAACGGATAAATGCAGACTTTGTAAACAACAAATAGAAACAGTAGATCACATCACAAGCGGATGTACAATACTAGCAAATACAGAATACCCCAGAAGACATGACAATGTCGCAAAAATAATACATCAACAGCTTGCCTTACAACATAAACTTTTAAAACAACACATTCCTACATACAAGTATACACCACAAAATGTACTGGAGAATGATGAATACAAATTATACTGGAACAGAACCATTATAACAGATAAAAAAACACCACATAACAAACCTAACATCATACTCACCAATAAAAAGAAGAAATTAACACAACTAATCGAAATATCCATACCCAACACAACAAATGTACAAAAGAAAACAGGAGAAAAAATAGAAAAATACATCCAACTGGCTGAGGAAGTCAAAGACATGTGGAATCGGGATAAAGTTGACATCATACCAATTATACTATCAACTACAGGAGTCATACCACACAATATCCACCAGTACATCAATGCAATACAGCTACATCCAAACATATACATACAGCTACAGAAATCCGTAATTATTGATACATGTTCAATTACCCGAAAGTTCCTAAATGCAATATAACACATACCGTACAGTTAAAAGTAAGTGACGCTTGCTCAAGGTCCGCGTCACTCCATTTTTAACCGGACTTAACGTCTGAGAAAGTGAAGATAATAATAATAATAATAATAATAATAATAATAATAATAATAATAATAATAATAATAATAATAATAATCTAACTACTGATGGCTAGAATACAATGGTCCATGTTTTATTACAGAATAAATAGCCCTTCATGCTGGAGAAAACAGATTGCTTGTTTTAAATGTTCAGCAAAACTTCACACTTCATGAAACACAGAAAAGGAGTATCCTATGACTAGAATATCAGTAACTCAATTAAAATCAGTTACAGTAATTTATACAAGTAAGTGTGTGTAAAAAATTGTAGGTAAATGAAACGGAATGATAACGTAGGCTCAGTCATAAGACAGGCGACAGACTTCAGTTTATTGGTAGGCAATTGGTAAAATGCAATCAGTCTACAAGGAAGACTGCTTACAAATGACTTTTTAATCAGTTGTGTGTCATCCATACCAGATACAACTAACTGGGGAATTGAATGTATATAAAGAAGAGCAGCATGAATGGTTACAAATTTATCTGACTCATGAGTGAGCATTACGAAAATGATGAGAGACCTGAATTGGAGGCTCTTGAAGATAGATGCCAGTTATCCTGCAAAAGTCTACTTCCAAAGTTTCAAGCACCAGTATTAAGCGAAGGATAAATTGTATTCTTCAACACCATTTATACTGCTCTTGCAGTGATCGTGAAGGCAAGATTAGAATTAATAAGAGCATGCTCAAGCACGTTTAAACATTCATTCTTCCCACAGTACATACACAGTTGGAATGGAAAGGAACCCTAACATGAGACACTATGCTATCTCAGTACCTCTGCCATGCACCCAACAATGATTTGCAGTGAATGTATGTAGGTGTAGATAGCGCCCGTAGAAATTAACCCAGATTAAGCTATTTTTAAGATCTCATTACACTGTATGGCAAAATCACCACATTTTCTTTCTACCATACTATCTAGAGAGAATGTGAAGAATGAGAATTGATAATAGTAAAAAATAATTTAAATAAATTCTAATAACATTTGTTTATAGAATCTGCCTTTGAAAATATGGACCAAAATAATCAGGAGTAAGATGGGATGACAGTGAGATTTCAGGCAGTTGTCTCACATTTATTCTGACCTTAATTTGATATTTGAGATATTCTGTCAGAAGCAATCATGTACAGTAAATTTGCAACACTGCTTATCAAACTGACTCGTTAACCTGAACTTTTTCACTAGGTGAATACAGTTCCTATCGTTCTTGTAGAGTTACGTAGATGGGCTGCAGAATGTGTGCTGACCCAAACAGATAGGAAAGATATTTACCAAAACTGACAGTGGTAATGTTAACATAATTTATACAGAAAAGAAAGGGAATAGAGAAAACTTACTACATGAAAATTTATTGCAAACAACTAGACAAGGTGAAGTAATGTAATGAATACGAGCAAGAAAGAAAGAAACCAGATGACCAGCTTATTGTACAAATTTCAGCCACCTGATGTACAAATGTAGAACAAAACCATTTAATATGTAGTTATAGTGTATATGGTGATTAACTCCAGCTGATAGAGAGAAAACATGTCCAAGCTTACTGAGTTATAAGTTTTTCATCACAAATATAGGAATAGGCACATTTTTTAAATGGTGCACATTTTAAATAAAAACCAGACTGGTAAATGTCTGCAGCTGTACAGCAGTTAAGAGGCAACATGATTGGTGTACATTTCTCAGCCCTTAAACAGTTTGAATGGTGAGAGGAAGGGATGGGTGCGGGTATACAAAATCCAAAGACAAAACAATAACGCTGTAATTTTTGTGTTCACCCCTGATATGAGCTGTGTAATCTGTAAACAAAGCCAAGTTCGCCCTGATCTGACAGTTGAAGGAATGCCAATGGTGGTAACCTGAAGTTCCAAGTCCCTAGCAGGGTCGGTATCTGCATAGAGGCTAGACTTACTTCATTATGCACACACAGTGTTCTGTACTAGACTGAGCTGCAGCTGCTTGCTTAGCCCATTGTTGTGAGCGAATGAGTCCAAGTGACACACTGTCTTTACCTCTGGTGGCACTGCTCATTCCTGAACTGTAATGCCTCCAAGCCACTATCAATATCATCCACTGGCTGGGAGATTAAATCCCTTCCCTCTGAAATCTGCACCTAGGGCTGTAAATGTCATGGTCTTTGCCACTGTTAGTGGAGGAGGGAGGGGGGAGGGGGCAAATGTAGGGGGAGAATTCTTTGTTGACAGATCTAGTGCCATCAGCTCAGTGGTGACCCCATCAGGAGGCCTGGTCGAGCACAGCACGAATGGTGGAGACGCTGGCATCCCCATGCCAGTAGACTGTCCCATTGCCACCATCATGAAGGGAGGTTGAGACGGAGTGTGTGTGTGTGTGTGTGTGTGTGTGTGTGTGTGTGTGTGTGTGTGTGTGCGCACCCTGAAACAGGTATCCCATGCCTAGGTGGGCCTGTCCCCTCACGTGCTCAGCATTCGTTTGCTGAGTATGGTTGGCGACCCCAGGGTTCATCAGCTGGAGACTGGTAAGCGCTACCATCCCCCTGTCACTGTAAGCTCTGGGCGAGCTCTAGCGACCAGCATGTGGCGCAGCAGTGGAATGTTGTGTGTTTCGGAGAACTGGAGCCTTGGCTTCACTGCCTGGAGTGTGAGGAAGGTACACGCCTCTAAAGGGTGTTACAAAAAGGTACGGCCAAACTTTCAGGAAACATTCCTCACACACAAAGAAAGAAAACATGTTATGTGGGCATGTGTCCGGAAACGCTTACTTTCCATGTTAGAGCTCATTTTATTACTTCTCTTCAAATCACATTAACCATGGAATGGAAACACACAGCAACAGAACGTACGAGCGTGACTTCAAACACTTTGTTACAGGAAATGTTCAAAATGTCCTCCGTTAGAGAGGATACATGCATCCACCCTCCCTCGCATGGAATCCCTGGTGCGCTGATGCAGCCCTGGAGAGTGGCGTATTGTATCACAGCCGTCCACAATACGAGCACGAACAGTCTCTACATCTGGTACCAGGGTTATACGAGCACGAACAGTCTCTACATCTGGTACCAGGGTTGCGTAGACAAGAGCTTTCAAATGCCCCCATAAATGAAAGTCAAGAGCGTTGAGGTCAGGAGAGCGTGGAGGCCATGGAATTGGTCCGCCTCTACCAATCTATTGGTCACCGAATCTGTTGTTGAGAAGCGTACCAACACTTCGACTGAAATGTGCAGAAGCTCCATCGTGCATGAACCACATGTTGTGTCGTACTTGTAAAGGCACATCTTCTAGCAGCACAGGTAGAGTATCCCGTATGAAATCATGATAATGTGCTCCATTGAGCGTAAGTGGAAGAACATGGGGCCCAATCAAGACATCACCAACAATGCCTGCCCAGACGTTCACAGAAAATCTGTGTTGATGACGTGATTGCACAACTGCGTGCGGATTCTCGTTAACCCACACATGTTGATTGTGAAAATTTACAATTTCATCACGTTGGAATGAAGCCTCATCCGTAAAGAGAACATTTGCACTGAAATGAGGATTGACACATTGTTGGATGAACCATTCGCAGAAGTGTACCCGTGGAGGCCAATCAGCTGCTGATAGTGCCTGCACACGCTGTACGTGGTACGGAAACAACTGGTTCTCCCTAGCACTCTCCATACAGTGACGTGGTCAACGTTACCTTGTACAGCAGCAACTGTTCTGACGCTGACATTAGGGTTATCGTCAACTGCACGAAGAATTGCCTCGTCCATTGCAGGTGTCCTAGTCGTTCTAGGTCTTCCCCAGTCGCGGCTGGAATGTTCCGTGCTCCCTAAGATGCCGATCAATTGCTTCGAACGTCTTCCTGTCGGGACACCTTCGTTCTGGAAATCTGTCTCGATACAAACGTACCGCGCCATGGCTATTGCCCCGTGCTAATCCATACATCAAATGGGCATCTGCCAACTCCGCATTTGTAAACATTGCACTGACTGCAAAACCACGTTCGTGATGAACACTAACCTGTTGATGCTACGTACTGATGTGCTTGATGCTAGTGCTGTAGAGCAATGAGTCGCATGTCAACACAAGCACCGAAGTCAACATTACCTTCCTTCAATTGGGCCAACTGGCGGTCAATCGAGGAAGTACAGTACATACTGACGAAACTAAAATGAGCTCTAACATGGAAATTAAGTGTTTCGGGACACATGTCCACATAACATCTTTTCTTTATTTGTGTGTAAGGAATGTTTCCTGAAAGTTTGGCCGTACCTTTTTGTAACACCCTGTATAAAAAAAATCCCTCAGTCTCAAGGTGCATTACATGCTGATGAGGTGAATGGCTGTTGATATAAAACAGTCTGTAGTGAACAATCTCTGGGGCACCTGCCACCCTCCATTTGTGTATAAGGCTTGCTCAGGCAGGCAGGGCTCTGCCTGGTTCGATGCCTGTTTCCCTAGTGTCTCGTGGAATGGTCTCATCAAACTATTACTCCTGATGGAATGGGTATACTGTCAGGTAGTACTGATTCCCACTCATCAAGGAGAGCTCGGTTGGTCAGTCCTCGCAAAAAGTAGTCTCAGAATCATAGTCACAGGGCATTAGTGTGCCATAACACTTTAATTGTAATCAAGCAACCGGGGGAACCTTTGAGAAGGTCTCCCCTTTTTATATTCACAAGGCATTGGATTGTGTAAACTGCTCCAGGGACCACCCAGTGTGGAGCAGAAATTGTGGTTTACAATGAGAAAAGAGGAAAATTAAGAGGTTGAAAGTCAAGAGACACATACCCTTTGGTGAAGCTAAGAAAGCTTTCAAAGCTATGCAACCTCCGGTTTTTTGTACTTCTTTTCCACTTGCCCTTAAAACGCCTATCGCCAAGTGTGACACCTCCACACAAACTCAGACCACAGATTAAAGTACAATCACATGCTCTTTTCTGTGCACCTGTGGGGGGAAACGCTCCACTTGAAACAGAAGTCATTCAGGAACCCTCAGCAACGGCCTTACCACCTAAGCCACATACCACTGCCCACCATCAGAAGCCAACTAAGCTGTCCCCGTAACCCAAGCAACAACAAAATGTCCTTCGAATAGTATTTCCAGGTCCAAAAAAGTAGTAGTTATTTGTTCAGTTGGGTGAGCTCTCTCCCTCTCTGATGGGATCTATGCTCTTGAGGATATGGACTTCCGATCGAAGGAACCTGAGGGTCGGGAAATGGCTAAATTTCCCCCTGACCTCCCCAGTAAGTCACCACCTCCGAGGGAGAAAGATGTGAACAACCTTCGCTGAACGAGTGCCACAGGGACTTCTGTGTTACAGTGGAATCTAAATGGATGTTGTTCACATTTGGAAGAATTACAGCTCCTGGTCCAGGAGAAACTATTCTGGGTCTGCTTACAAGAAATGTATCTTAAAGTCACTGGCACACCTGCATTATGGGTTTACAACCCATACAGGAAGGATGATACAACTAGCTAAAGGTGGAGTGGCTGTTTTCATTGATGATAGAGGTTACGCCTCTCCTGTCGCTCTTACCAAGAGCATACAAGTGGTTTCCATCAAAGTTCTAGCACACTATTTATCACAGTATGTTCCTTGCATCTTCCACCTTGTGATGCTTTGGATGCAGATGCACTTGCAGAACTCTCCCGGGCGCTCCCACACCCATGCCTCCACATGGGGGACTTCAGTGCACACAATGTGCTGTGGGGCTCGGCTGCCGCTTGCTCCAGGGGTCAGATGATTGAGCGAGTTGTTTATTCTGAGAATATCTGCCTTCTGTATGCACAGCTACAGGGTCTTTTTCAGCCACTGACCGTAGTTTTTGTTCCCCAGTCATTGTAGACTCAGTTCAGTGGGAAGTGCCTACAGATTTACATTCTAAAGACCACTTCCCAGTGAGGATCTGTCTGCCGATTAGGACGGTGGCTGATAGGAGACCATACAGATGGATCATACAAAGGGCAAATTGGATGCAGTACAGTCAGTGGTCGCAATCAGGGTCAGGCGAGCAGCTCTGTGGAACTTCAAAAAGAAGACCTTGATGCCTTCAGATCTGCGAGAGCACATGTGAGGAAAGTGATAAAGGAACAGAAGAGCGCTTCCTGGAAGGAATTCATGACTTCCATTAATTGGTCCACTTCCACTGCAAAAGTTTGGGAATCAATAAGACAGATTTCAGAGAATAGCTGTACACATCCCCACATGGACTTGTCAAGTAATGGCTTCTTGGTGGACATGGCAGGAGACGTGGCTCAGGTTTTAGCTGAACACTTCTTTACTGTCATTATGTCATCCAGACAAGCTCCTGCTTTTCAGGTGTTCCTTAGGACTGCAGAGATGAGGAAGCTCAGTTTCTTCTTGCATAATGAGGTAGTCTAAAACTTTCCATTCTCTATGTGGGAACTGGAATCAGCTTTGTCTGCAGCCAGAGACGCTCCTCCAGGACCTGATGACTCATTATGCCATGCTTCATCATCTGTGCCCTGAAGCGAAAGGACAGCTCATCTCTTGTTTCAGTTGGATCTGGTTTGATGGACAGTACTCCACAACGTGGAAGGAGGTAATAAAAGTAATTCCATTCTGGAAACCAGGCAAGGACCATAGTACCCCTAACAGTTACTGGAGTGTAGCTCTTACCAGTTGTATGGGTAAGACTCTTGAACACGAGCTCAATCGCCATCTCATCTGGATGCTCAAATACTGAGGTTACCTGAGATGCTACCATTCCACCCTTGACAGCTTAATTCTACTAAAGACGGCAAACAAGGAGTCCTTGTTATGCCAGAACCTTTCCTTTGTGTGTTTTTTTGACCTTTAAAAAGCATATAAACTACTTCACGCATGGCGACTACTCGGATGCGTGCCACTTCTTATCCAATCCTTTCTTGATGACCGGAATTTTCAATATTGCATTGGCAAAGCCTTGTCTGTCTACTATGTTAAAGAGAATGGGGTCCCTCAAGGCTATGTCCTCAGTATCACGTTGTTTGCCGCCGCTATCAATGGCATTTCCTCAGCAGTCAAAAGCCCTGTGAAATGCTCTTTGTTTCTGGATGATTTCACAATCTTCTACTATTCGTCTGATATTATAACAATGACGAGGCAGCTACAGCTGACGATTAGGAGGCTGGAAACCTGGGCCAGGACAACTGGTTTTCGGTTCTCACCTGAGAAGACTACATGTGTCAATTTTAACTGTGCTCATCAAAGTTTTGACCAACCAGTGCTCGCAGTGGGGGACTATACTTTACCTTTCAAGAAACTGCGCTTTTTGGGTTTATTATTTGACTTGAAGTTAAATTGGCTCCCACACCTGAAAGGTCTGTGAACAAAGGGCTTCCAGTCATTGAATATTATGAAATGCCTTAGTGGAAAATCATGGGGAGCTGCCAGGTTCCACCTCCTGCAGTTTTATGTAGGCCATTTGTTTGATCGTGTTAAGATTATGGCAGCATGGTCTATGGATCAGCCCGTGTTTTCTACTTCAAGATGTTAGACGCTGTCCACCATGAGGACATTCAGATATGAACTGGGGCCTTTCGGACCAGCCCAGTTCAGAGTCTGTGTGCAGAGGCTGGTGAACCACCACTCTGGATTTGGCACTGTATCCTTTTGGCTCGACAGGCTCTGAAAATCTCAGCGTCATCCCAGCCACTGGTATTTAATGCAGTGACCCAACCCACCTTTGAACGGCTGTTCAGAAATCGACCCCATGCGACCAAGCTATTTGGAATACATGCTGCAGACTCTCAAGAATCTGGATCTATCAGGCATCAAACTATGCAGCCAGGGATGGAATGCATTGCCGCCTTAGTGTCTTTGGAGGCCCAAAGTGGTTTTAAGCTTGACACAGTACAAGAAAACTTATACTCCAGATTGCGTTCTTAGAACTTTAAATATGTACCACAGTCTAATCATTGGTTATAGAGATCCTGGCAAGAGAATGTCCTCGGTTGTTCTGCTGTTTTCCCTGATAGGGTTTTAAAGGGTGTCTTCCTGAACAATTTACAAATTATGATGCGGAAATATATGGCATTCTGATGGCACTGGAGAGGATTCACCGACATCACCATACAAGATTTCTTGTCTGTTCCGACTCACTTAGTGCACTGCCAAACACTTCACCAAATGTATCCAGTAGACCAGATGATCGATCTCATCCATGACTCCTTACAGTGGCTCCAGCACTATGGCAAGGAGGTGATGTTTTTCTGGGTACCTGGCCACATCAGGATACAAGGAAATGACATAGCTGACAAAGCCACAAGGAAGCATGTTGGGGTGGTGTTGTCGGTCAATGTCACATCCCATTGCGCACCATCGTCTCATTTTCTGACAGACGCATCTTGCGTCAGCAGGAGACTGAATGGTTACAGATGACAGGAAACAAACTGTGATCTCTCAAATTGACCACAGAGGCATGGCAGATTTCATGTCAGCCTCGCCGCCGGAAGTAGATATTGCTTACCAGACTGCGCATCGGACATAGCCTTTTAACACGTGGCTTCCTCCTCTGGTGGGAGAATCCACCACTTGGTGACGTTTGTGGCATGCCACTCTCAGTTCAGCATATTGTGGCAACATGTCCTGCATACTGATATTAGGGCAGCCCTCAGTGTTGATGGAGATCCGCCCACCATACTCGCAGATACTGATTCCAGTGTTACAATAGTGGTGAAGATTTGTGAACAGCCAGGCCTCGTCCCTAAATTGGTGGGGAATGGAGGCTTACTTTAATACATTATAACCTGCTCTGCATGTGGGGACGGCCTTCATCACCACCCATGATACTGGCATGCTGTCTTCTCATCAGGGTGCTGATGACCATGATGTTGAGTGCCCCTCACTTAAAATAGTCATCATCATCAATTCAGCTTCCTTGATCAAACATGTCATGTAGCAATCACAATAACTAGATAAGAGACAATGGGACGCTTGTGGAGTTGTGTTGACAGTAATTATTCCCCGACTCATACTGGTTTGTAATAGGACTGAAAATTGCTATTATTTGTACAAAGTACCCCCCCCCCCCCCCCCCCATTATAGACTGCACAGTCACTAGCAAAGCATAAGTGCAGATACAGAAGCCATTCCACACTGAACCACTGCTTCCAATCTGACCATCTCCAATCCCAATGAAATTTTCACAGATGTTTCCTACAGAATAAAACTAAGATGTGCTAGCTTAGAGTGCAAAATATAAGTATTCATGGCTTTATGAGGCTTTCAGTAGAGGGCTGCAAAATGTGAGAGGCCTGTGACTGAGCCAAATGTAAGATGCTAATAGCACTTCAAAGGAGATATTAGGACCTGTTGAGTCCTAAACCATAGCAGTTGTATATGAGTACTGCCAAGTTATTAATATGTAAATATGCCATCAAAATTTTTGCTTCAGATTTGTACAAATTTGTACATAATGTATTGATGTCATATTATTATACAGTACTGGTGCTATTTTCTTTATTTTTTCTTTCATTAAAATTTGTTTTAAAGAAGTTTTGCAGTAGAAGAGGTTTGTTTTGTTTTGGGGACTCGCCAAATAATGTTATAAAGTGAACTTGAAAACACTGCTATCAAACATTCACAGACCATCATTCAACTAGTGCATTTTTTGTACAAGAAACCTAAAAATCTGGCTGTAAAGTAAAGCTTTTGCAGAAGTTTGTTATTGCACATAACCATCCACTTAAAACATTTTCATTCCAGTTAAATTTGTTATCCTCGAAGGAAGCTAAAACCTGTACTATTTAAATTTTATAGGTCTTTTTGACAACCCAGGATGAAACTGTAACGTCAGAAGCCACTCATGGCATTAACCAACTTTGAGGAACAAACGTCAACAATTTCAAATCTCACCATTTGAAGAAACTCAGGTTTTTTTTTGTTTCAATTAATTCACTAAATTATCATAATCAACACTGTATCTGCTTTGCTGGTCATTCGAAATTTGCTGTACAAATATTACATTGTTCTACTTTAACTCACTGGAAACTGCAATCTACCTTCCCTGTCAGTCCAAAAAGTTTCTCCTTCTTCTTAAAGTGCCTTATCCTCCAAGGACATTGGTGATTTGTAGTATGATCTGCTGTTTGTTCGAATCCTGCCTCGGGCATGGATGTGTGTGATGTCCTTAGGTTAGTTAGGTTTAAGTAGTTCTAAGTTCTAGGGGACTGATGACCTCAGAAGTTAAGTCCCATAGTGCTCAGAGCCATTTTACTGTTTGTTCATGGCTTTTCTGAACAGCAATTCTGTGCTCATTCCAAACTACTTGTTTCAATTCCTTAGCAAGGATAATCAAACAGTGAATCAAACAATGGAAAATCCAGGATAGAATGTAACAATACGAGAGAAGGAAAGTTGCTACTCACCATATAGGGGAGGTGCTGAGCCACGATAGGCACAATAAAAAGATTCACACAATCATAGCTTTCGGCCATTAAGGCCTTTGTCAGCAACACACACATACGCACACGCACACAAGCACAACTTGCACACACAGCACACACATCTGCAGTCTCAGAGAGCTGAAACTACACTGCGAGCAGCAGCATCAGTGCATGATGGGATTGGCGACTGGGTGGGGATAAGGAGGAGGCTGAGGCGGGGAGGGGGAGGGATAGTATGGTGGGAGTGGCGGACACTGAAGTGTTGCAGTTTAGATGGAAGGTAGGAGAGAAGATGCGGAGGGGGAGGGGGTAAGTAGCGGAAAGGAGAGAAGTAAAAATAAAAATAAAAGAAATTAAAAGACTGTGTGTGGCAGTGAAATGACAGCGTGTTGTGCTGGAATGGGAACTGGGAGGGGGCTGGATGGGTGAGGACAGTGACTAACGAAGGTTGAGGCCAGGAGGGTTATGGGAATGTAGGATGTATTGCAGGGAAAGTTCCCACCTGCGCAATTCAGGAAAGCTGGTGTTGGTGGGAATGATCCATATGGCACAGGCTGTCAAGCAGTCATTGAGATGAGGGGTATCATGTTTGGCAGCGTGTTCAGGAACAGGGTGGTCCACTTGTTTTTTGGCCACAGTTTGTCAGTGGCCGTTCATGTGGACAGACAGCTTGTTGGTTGTCATGCCTACATAGAACGCTGCACAGTGGTTGCAGCTTAGCTTGTGGATCACATGACTGGTTTCACAGGTAGCCCTGCCTTTGATGTGATAGGTAATGTTAGTGACCGTACTGGAGTAGGGGGTGGTAGTAAGATGTATGGGACAGGTCGTGCATCTAGGTCTATTACAGGGGTATGAGCCATGAGGTAAGGGATTGGGAGCAGGGGTTGTGTAAGGATAGACGAGTATATTGTGTGGGTTCGGTGGACAGCGGAATACCATGGTAGGACAGGTGGGAAGGATAGTGGGTAGGACTTTTCTCATTTCAGGGCACGACGAGAGGTAATCGAAACCCTGGCGGACAATGTAATTCATGTGAACAGAGCGAGTGTAGCCCCCACAACTCTCACTCCGCTTTCATACCCCAGCAACATATGTGACTTTTCTCCCAAGTGTTCTATTGGTTGCTGTCAACGTGAGGCTTGTCAGCAATCTTAACATGAAATAACCACTTCTAGTGTAAAATATGGGCTAACTCTGCCACATAAAGCCATGGGGAAGTGTATCAAGCATGGATGGAAGCACCAAAATGAAATGACATAGACAAGTTGCAAAATAAAAGTGAGTGAATAAAAGGAATACTTACTATATATACTAAAAAGAATTGCTGTGAGCACAGAATGTAACCTAAATTAGGCCAGGTGGATGGCAAGAGCCAAGCACATGTTGTAATGCCAGTTCCCAGATGTTGAGTTCTGGGAAACTGGTCTCAGGAGGGAGAATCCAGATCACACAGATGGTGAAATAGGCACCGAGGTCTCAACTGCCATGTTATAGAACATGCTCTGTACCAGGATATTGTTTGTTACAAGTATTCACCCTCCATCTATGCCCAGACATTCTGACTGGTAACTTGGTGGTAGTCATACATCATAAGTGTAAGAGCCGTAGGGTAGGGTAGGGTAGGGTAGGGTAGGGTAGCAGAAGGAGCATACATTATTATGTTGATATGGGACGGGGGAGCTATTCTAGGTGTGGTGGGCAGATGTGGTCCTCATTGCAAGGCACACAAGTTTAGGTAGTCATAGCCTTGTCGAAATAACTGATTAATGCTTGGAAGTCTCTTGGGCATGCAGCCGGATTAATTGATCATTATAGAACAAATTTTTGATGGCATAATGAGCCATCATCATCTGGTTACTCCTGCTGACTGATATCCTCGACCAGCTGGTGCAATATATATACCAGTTGTCTCGCCCATCCACTGATGCCCTGTATGGACTGCGCGATATGCTGACTGCAGTTATGGGGGTAGCTTGCACTTGTGATTAGAGTGGCAGTCCCCAATCTGTGCTCTGTCTTTTCTGTGCTCGGTGTTCTGTTTCCACTGTGTTTGGAGAATTTTCAGTGTCAGAGTCCATGCTTGACTCAGTCGAAATCCATTCTCCTTGTTGACAAGTTTCTCATGTAGCGGGATTTCGATAGCCTCCTTGTATACACAGTCCCAATAGTGGACCAAGCAAGGTGGCACAGTGGTTAGCACACTGGACATGAATTCAAGAGAATCATGATTCAAACTTGTCCCTGGCCATCCTGATATAGGTTTTCCGTGATTTCTCTAAATTGCTTCAGGCAATGGTTCCTTTGAAATGACACAGCCAACTTCCTTCCCCACCCTTCCCTAATCCAATGGGACCAATGACCTCACTGTTTGGTCCCCTCTGACGAAACAACCATCCAACCAACCCAATAGTGGGATGTGTTTTGCATAATTTTTGTGGTTAGTTTCAAAGCAGTGTTCGGCAATTGCGGATTTTGTCTGCTACCGGAAATTGGTGTGCTGTTTGTGTTCCATGCACCTTTCTTCAATTGTGCAAATGGCTTGTCCGGCGTATGTTTTCCCACACTTGCATGGCATGTAATACACTCCAGGTTTCTGGAGTCTGAGATCATCTTTTACTACCCCTAAAAGGGATTTGGTCTTAACTGGTGGCTGGTACACACATTTGATATTTTGCTGTCATAAAATTCTGCCAGTTTTTCCAGATACATTCTTTGTATGGGATGTAGGCTATCTTTTTCAGTTGGCCTTCGTCTGTATTGGCAGTGATGTCGTCTGTTGCTTGAAGGCACATCAAATTTGGCTGTCACTGAAGCCATTTTTTCTGGAACATGTCCATGAGGTGGTCTAGTACAAGTTTCTAACTTTCCTCATCAGAAATCTGTAGCTCTGTGGACCAGTGTGTTTAGCAATCCTTCCCTTTGTGATGGGTGATGACAGCTAGAAGCATGAAATTACTGGTCCACATGAATCCTCTTCGGATAGAAAAACTGTGTCCCCATGTTCCATCCAGTTTTTTCCATACCAGAACATCGAAGAATGGCAGCTGACTGTTTTGCTTGACCTCCATGGTGAATTGAGTTTGATTGTGGATAGAAGTCAGTGCAAGAAAACTTGAAGAAACTCACCTTTCTGTGAGGCCAAACATATCTGAAAAGTAGTCGGTTTTAATGGTGCTGAGTCTAGTGCCTTGTCCTCAGTCTTCCATGTACATAATGTATGTATTGACCACAACAGGTGACAAAGGACTACCCATAGGTGCACCATCAGTCTGTTCATGGTAATGTTTTGTCAAAAAGAAATGACTTTGGCGTGATCAGAAAAATAAAAAGTTTGGTGAATGAAGCCAAATTTCTTTTCAATCACTTCCAGCGATTTCGTGACTGGAACACAGATGAAAAGTGACACATCAAAATTGACCATTAAATCTGATCTGGCCAATATTAGTACCCATAGACGTTCTACGAAAAGAACCACCTTCTTGACGCGGTGCTCATATTTGCCAACCAATGGATACAAAACTAATGTCAAGTGTTTCACAAGCTGCTACATTGGCACTCCTATTGTACACACTTTTGGTCTCTTTATTTACCTTTGGAAGCCTATAGAACCTAGGTGGCGCGGCAGCATGTAGTACTTTGAAGAAATTCATTTGTCTTGCACTGCTGTATCCAGCTTGTTGGATCTGTGATCGTCATCTTGTAAGCCGCATCGTTCTAAGAGTTTGTACATTTTCTCTTTGTATTCTGTAACTGTTAATAAGATTATTGAACATCTTCAAAGTACTTTCACAGAAGAGGCAGCAGAGAAACTTTGGCCATGTGCTGCTGCACTCCCTCTTCCATCGTGTGGACCAACTTCCGACCCGACAGCTCTCTGGGACCAAGGTCCATTCCACAATTTCTAGCCTGACAGTAGCAGGTGATGTCATAGTGAATCCTACTGCTATCTCCAACACCTTGGGCAGTATTTTGTGGAGATTTTGAGCTCCATCTACTATCACCCTGCCTTCCTCCATCAGAATTGAGTGGAGGCAGCTCAGATGATACCCTTCTCCTCTCAGAATCATGAATGCTACCATGCCACCTTTACTATGAGGGAACTTAACTTCACGTCACTTTCACAATGTGTGAACCCTTCACCATCTTGGTTTCATGCAGCAGCCTGTGTTCACCTTGGACTTCATTCACTTCCTAAGGACACTACTCCAGACTCGCTCTATCATCATAAATTTCTTGACCTGCACACACAACTTGGTGATAGTACCTTTGTGTACGCTGATAGCTCACAGACTGTCTGTGGTGTCGGGTGTGCCTTTGTTATTGGCACAGACGATTTTTTGGTATCGGTGTCTGGAACACTGTGCAATATTTACAGTGCAGCTCTTTGCCCCATATCAAGCCACGTAGTACATCTGGTGACACAGGTTTTTTTTTCAGTTGTCATCTGCTCAGACACTCAGTACCCTTCAGAGCCTCTGTGTGCTGTACACCATCCATCCCTTAGTGCAGTGGGTCCAGGAAAGCTTTCACTTGCTCACTCTTGATGGAGCCACTGCAATGTTTATGTGGGTCCCTGGTCACATCGGTCTGATGGGAAACGAGGCTGCTGAGATTGCTGCCAAGGCTGCGATCTTCCTACCTCTGCCCACTAGTTCTTCCATTCATCTCTTTGTTGCCATATGTCAGCCAGTGGTGTCACTTTGGGATCACCACTGGTCTTCTCTTCATGTGAGCAAGCTTTGGGGAGTTAAACCCCTCCCAGCAACTTGGCCAACCTTCTCTCGGGCCTCTTGCCATTAGGAGATCATCATTTTAGCTAGATAGTGTATTGGGCACTGTCATTCTAGCCATTGCCATTTTTTAGGTGGTGGTCCCCCACCACTTTGTGCTCATCGTTGTCAACCTTTGACGGTTCACCATTTCCAGACAGAATGCCCACTTACATTCTCATTTAAATTTTTCCACCCGAGTTATCGGCCATTTTAGCAAACGATGTGCAACCTGTCCACCGCGTTTTACTTGTTATCCATCATAGCAATATGGTAAAGGACATTTAATCTGTAGTTCAGGACCTCTGTTGTGTCTATGGTGTATTGTATGGCCTTCTGCAAGAAAAGGTCCCTGTTTTTAGCTGTCTTTCCTTCCATCGATTGGGCTTAATGTGCAATTGCTTTTAACTCCATTTTCATGTATAACCGTAGTGTTATCGCATCCTAAAACAAAACAAACAAATCCTGTGCTGTGCACTTCACAGTGGTTTGCATAGAACACATGTAGATGTAGGTAGGACACTGTCTTCATTAAATCTATTTTTAGTACACATTTACCATAATGGATTATGATAGTCTGCTTGCATACATTTGCACCTGCTAGTATCCTGTTGCAGGACTGATGCCATAGTGCCTTTGTTGTTTGAAGAAGGCTGATGGCTCATGGTTCATTGCTTTCCACAAGGAGAACCAAGCCTGCTAATGAAAAAGCATCAGTTGTAGTCATCATTGATTCCTTCCCAGAAATTCAACATGCTCCATTAATTTATGATCAAATAAATATTCATAATGTGCTATGGATCCCTAGATGCTCCTGCCCCAAGATTGAACAATTAAGAATGTTATTTTGACTGCATTTGTCACCTGTTATATAGACATAGAACAACACACCCTCTGTTACTCCAGGAAATTCATCTTTTGTTATCTTTTCTCAAGCTAGCTCACCTTCATTGGTTCTTTTTTATGCAGAAGTAGCAGGGATTCCATTCTGGAGTGCGGTCCCCTTACATCATATTTACCAGCAATATCTGCCAGGCAACTTTTTGATGTAGCCCAAGTGTACGTTAAGGAGGCACGAAACATCCTCTCATTGAAGTCGTGAAGTTCTTATGAAATGACATTCTACTGTTTTTTACATGTGGTTTTATCTGTGTGATGTACAATAAAATTATATGTTCCTGTCATTGAAAGGTAAACAGTACTCAAACTGTATTGGTGTAACAGGAATGGAGAAAAGAAATAACTGGCATAAGTTGGATTTGGTGCAAGTATAAAGGGTGTTTGGTTTGTTTCAGTACAGATAAAATTAGCATTTTTCCCAGTACTTTTATTCTTACTGTCATAAATTTGGTGTTTTTAATAATTTTATCTGGAATCACATGCAGAGAAAATTACTTGGATGCAACCTCAATGGGTTGAATTGTCTAAATGTGTACTGTGTTATTCAGCATAGTATCATCATCATATATCAACCTTTGTAGTGCAAGAAAAATAATGGCAGCTCTACACTTGTCCAGCAAGTCTACATTTGTCTTCTGCTGATCAAGAAATCATTTGAAACTGATTTTGTTTGCCATAAAGTTTACAAATTACTTTACGCAATAAATCTGTTGACAGAAAATTATACATAGCTGACCAATCAGTACATGTCACACTAAAATACTGTAGTTAAAATGGGAATTAGTACTGTGGAACATTGTCAGTCACATTATGTATTGGTGGTAGGTAACTCATCAGCAAATGATACAAACTTGTGAGAAAATTAGAGACTCAGACAATCATCATAATCATTGTAAACATACTCTATAATTTTGATTTGGGTTCTGTTATAGGTCTTGGGTGTCTTGCTTGTCATCCTGTCTTCAATGGATGGAGGCCTTGAAGCTGATTTTGCAGAGGCAAAACCTCAACGCCATTTCAATCGCGCTATGGCTATGCGAAGTTTGAAGATGGGCATCTCTCCTCGAGCGCTAAGAGCCAAGAGGTATGCAGGAAACTACCCTTGATTCAGTGCTTGTGAAGTTGTCGGATGTGTTGTATTACCTGCCAAATATATGTGTGTAGTACCTGTAAAAGCTCACCATTTAATTCTGATGTTTCAAACATTAGATAAATGCTGTTGAATGTATATTTTTTATAGAATTTGTTTTATTTGTGATGTAATTTATTTTATTTATTTGTTATAAAAGAACAACAGAAAAAAGTGTTTTTAAAACCCAAGTTTCTGTTTTGGTGCTTACATTAAAACTTTTATTTATTTTAGAATCAGATTAAATCTGAAATCGTGGTGTTGGTCTTTGACTTGCGATGAGCATGCCAGACGTTGGAGGAACTTCTGTTTCCTTTTAACTTTCTGTTTTACTTAGAAGCAGCAATTCAGAGAATTATTGTTACCATTGGTTGTGGTCGTGATGCACACCAGGAAAAGAAGATTCTGTCAATTTTTATTTTAAAGAAATAATAATTGGTCTTATTGTGTGACATAGTGCAATGCATTACTACTTCATATGCTGTTGATGTTCCCTAAAATGTGTTCAAATTTTTTAAATCTATCTGAGAGCAATAAGTAATTTGTCACCATTAATACTATATTTATTGTTATGTCTTTCATTAAATATTTTGATAATGTTTGTGTTGTCCTTTGTGTACTCATTTGCAGTTCCTATCATTTGTACACACAAACATTTGTAATTTGATTTAAAATTGTAATGTGGGTTTTGAGTGTAAGTAGAGGACATGCAGCAGAATTTAGTTCTAGTCATTTTTCTTCTTGTGTGGAAATGCTGTAAACACTTGTATAAGAAACAGTTCACATACTGAGGACTGAAACAGACGTTTCTTTATTATATACAGTATTATAACTGTCCCAGACATATTTGTAATTGGTGTTTGTCATTTGAATCATTTGTTTTGACATTTGATTTTATGACCTTGTTTTTGAGAAATATTGTTTTGTTGTGAACTGTAGCCTTTATGCAGAGAAATGTTTATTTTATTATATACATTATAATTTTTGTATGAAATTCTGCACAAAATTTTTATTGTACAGGTATTCATCTGTAATCGTGTATATATTCTTGATAAATTGAGAAACTTTGATATCAGATCACCAAACAAGAATAAAAACACACAAATTGGTTCTTATTTATTGACATTAATATTTCTTGACATGTCACTAAGCTTTTGATGAGATTCCAAATCTTTAACTTTGTAATTTTGTTGGATAAATTGTTGTTTCAGCTATAGGAGAATAAGCTCCCTTTCTGTGTTTACACTGTTTCTTGAATCCCAGTTATAGTCATTGTTTGTCTGATTTTATTGTCTGCTATATGCACTCAGAGTGAGAAAAGTAGTTGCACCTAAAAGGAAGAGGATTGTAGAGATATGTGGAATGAATTGGCAAACTAGCTAACAACAATAGGTCATATGAGACTGAATCTGTACCAAAAAGAAAATTTATTTGGGAAAACTACGAGAGAGAATTGCTAAACACTCCTTATCTTCAGGAGGCGAAATTGTTAGTACTGTGCTAATAGACACATCTCAGAGTATAAGAAATGATTCCAGCATGCTGAATTATTGGTTCCTTTGGAAGAATGAAAGAGGATAGGGGAGGTTAGAAAGTGTAGGCAGGCTACTCAGATGCCAGGATGAGAGGCGAGGGGAGACAGAGATCCAGCACCTGAGGCATAACTTGCATGTAGCAGTCAGTGGCTTAATGAACTCATAAAATCTAGCGTCTCCCTTACCTTTCCATACGCATATCTTTAGTGTTCTTCCAACAGGACAGAACAACACTCATCCACACGACCTGTCTAATTGACAAGTCAAACTCAGTATTTCTCCATCAAAAATATGCAGGAATTGCACGCGAGTGTACGGTGTACATGGGATGGGATTATCAAAGTGGAATTATCAGTAAAATTGGAATACTATGTGAGAATGTGAAAACCACATCAGTACATTTTACCAAAAGATACTACTTTCGAGTGCGCAACTTCTTAAATATTACATATAAAACTTTTTGGCAGATAATGCTTCAATATACATCATGTATTTTCTGTCCAGTCTGCCTGTATACACTTTGCTGGAGACTACAAGCCTGTTACAGACTGCAGTAAATGGTACAAATGTAAACTGTTGGAGTAACACTATGGATAAGTTGTTTGAAAGGGGAAGGAGCCTATATTTTATGAGGTTGTTATCCCATTGAATGCTGTGTGTGCAACGTAATAGCTGTGCCTCATTTATTTAAAATATTTACGCAGTTTACTGCAGTCTATAACATCATCGCAGTCTCATGACAAAGCGGACTTGAAATGGACAGAAATCACATGATGCACATTGGGGCATCATTTGTTTGATTTCTGTCAGACTACAAAGTGAGGTTAAATTCCACCAAAGTGCTGACAACAAAATTATATAATGTGCATTTGAAGGCCATTTGTTGGGTTAATTGCAAAGTACAAAATTCGATGTGGATTGACTGAACGTATTGATATCGAACTGCAACTGAAATCCCAACCGTGAGAGTCTACCAGTATAACGAATCAAATGGGTGCGGTGCTCCACCATAGCCAAACAATAAACAAACACACAGTTCAAGACTACTGGATAAGTTGACTACACCTATAGGCATATCAACACTGAACTGCCAAAGCAGTCAACTGCCCTCAGGAAACAGCTAATTTTGACTGCTGCTGAGCTGGCAACGTCCCCAGCCACCATGATCTGACATCACTGACATACACATAGTGAATCATGATGCAGGCTCTCTGAGTACAATGTAACACAAGTAGATTCACCTTTGAGAAAAGTGTGGTTTATCCATTCACACATCTCTAAAGTTGTCTCCTTTTAGAGAAATTCAGAATTTGTTGTTGTTGTTGTTGTTGTTGTTGTTGTTGTTGATGATGATGATGATGATGATGATGATGATGATACATTTTCATTCCAACACTTCTGATGATAACAGGCAGCAGTGTTTGTTTGTTTATCTACACATTTTGTGAGTGGGAACACTATTTCTTATTGAAAGAAGCTGCAGTAATGGGTGTTGATCAGCCAGCATACGTAAAGTTGTTTGTTCGAGATCTTCTTGACCCTTTATATTGCTAGTGTATATCTTGTTTGTCGATTATAACTGACAATTCTCATAGTGATACTATTGTGACCGGTATGAGGGCCACTGCGCCATTAGTATGCGGATTCTCTGAAAATAAAGATGCAGTCTCTGATAAAGCTGTTCAAATGTTTTAATTGATTGTGTACTTTCTTCAAAGGAGGTGTGTATCAAAATTAATCATTGATTCATTCCTGCTGACTTTCTTGGTGCAAATATATTTTTTTGAAAAATGTTTATTGTGATTTCTTGTACTGATTATTAGTTCTGAAATGCTACTAATTAAGGATCATGTTAAACAATTAAATTTTTGGTGAACCATGAACATTCAGTATGAATTACTTGTGCAGATTGTTATGCTCAAAGTTTAATAAGTAAGGAAAAAGTATTATTCCAGTCTTACAAAGAACATTTTTTAGTGATGTGTGATTCCAAAAAGTTATCTTAAAGTGTGTTTAGAATGAAATTATTTCAGAGACTGTTGTTAAGTGAAGATTTTAATGATGTTATTTTCATTTGTAACTGTTCAAATATTTTCTACATTTTTTGGCTATTCAGTATTATGCTCCTTTTTTGATCCGAACCTTATCTTCACAAGGTCTGTAAGCTATTTTCTTGAATGAATAAAATATTGTTTCACCATTATGTCCAATATTCATTGAGGAATGCCTATGTTTTCAGAATAAACTTGTGTAAAAAAAGAAGTCAAACTGGAGGTCATGTTCATGTTTGAAAACTGACCCCTGTATTACTGAGAAAAACACACACACACACACACACACACACACACACACATAATTATTTGATTTGAATATGGAAACAAAAATACAAATGGTCACCATATATAAAGCAGCCAACAAACTACTGTGTCCCTCTGAGTTTAGTTACACCATATGTCGAGCACATCGTGGATCTCAAGTTTCAAGACAAAGTTCATATTTGGAGAACTGAAGTCCCAAGTTGAGAGCTGGTCAGCAGTTCCCGTCCTTGTCCATCCTAATCTCTAGATGCACATAATCAGTGTTGGTGGTGATGGTATAACATTTTCACATTTGAGAATGAAGATCTTGACTGTACTGGCCACTTCACAAGGTGGCACAAAACTCCAAAGCATATCATGGCCTGAAGGTAAGCTGTGCTGGGACACACTTCCAGGCATGTGGGGCTCTGTCTGTGTCAATATACATTCTTGTAGTTGCCTGTGGGAACAAGATGGCAGTCTGAAATTCTCTACATGCCAATGATATAAACACATGATTTGTAATGTCAACACCAATCTTATTAACAAACCAAAGAGGATGCCCTTCCTGAGCAGTTTGGATATATTAGCAAGATATAAATACCAGACAGTAATCATGATTGTAAAAACTGAGGAGGGAATGTATGAAAAAGTCTTCAATCATCATACAGAAAGTGCTAAACAAATTGAAATTGAGCTGAAGTCACTAAAGAGATGGAAAAAGTACTTTTTTGTTTTATTGTAGGCCCTATTTTTGGGTACAAATTTGTTGTGCAGCAAGTTTATTCATATAAATATTATCCAACTTTGATTTGTTACAGATCATTACTGTTTGTGTTTTTAAACTCTCATTGCAATGTTGTGGCATGGGATGTGAATGTTTGCAGTAGTACCATATATAAAAAGCACTTTGTATGTCCTGTGATACTATATTGCTAACAATTTTTTAATGGATGGCCATGCTTTTCAAGTTTGTGTTAGCGGGCTTCAATAATTTCATATTATTTGGGACACTCACATAAAGATGGTTTGAGACCTCTTATTCTGTACAAGAACAAAAGGAGTCTCCATGGTGTGCAGCCTGTGCAAATGATAGCAAAACTGCCCATGCTTAAATCTTAATCTAGAAGTTGAAAAAGCCAAGCACTGTGAGACAAAGCGCAGATGAGATCTTAAGGACAGGATAACTGTCATGTGAAATGTTGCATAGTTCTTGACTATGCATCTCATTGTCTGCTCTCATTACTGTTGCCTCTTAAGGAACATGTATCTGGAATCATTACTTGAGATTTTAATCAAAGTTATGTCCTTTGCCACAACTACTTCTTTGCATGGGTAGTAAAAAATTTCGTTGCCAGTATTCCTGTTACACAATTTTTCCCTGTTTGAGATAATAGATTTGCCATTTTCTCGCACATATTTCAGCACTTCTGATCCTATGTGCTGTAGCTTTTTCTGTCTCATTGACACTGAAACTATTCACAGATGCTAGAGTATTATATGAGCCGCCAAGAAGCAGAGTGGTGTAAGTCAAAAAATTTTAGTTTTTGGGTTATACCACTCAGTTTACTTATAATGCATAGAAATTTGTTGTGGAGAAGTAGTAGAGTAATAACTCCAATTGGAGCTGCTTGAGAGTGCCAAATTGATTCTTCCTCTTATGCCAGAGCTAAGAACACATACGGGAATAGTGGTATCAGTGAAGCGTGATCGTTTTGTTTCGCATGTTTATTAAAAAGGCATTGCAACAGTACTAGTAAGTATTAGCATTGTTTTCTTTCTTTTAGATTTGTAATATCCAGATGTTATTAAAGCAGAAATTGTCTTTATGAGGGAAGTTCACACTTCATGTTGGAGTCTTAGGTTAAAGCCTACACAAATCAAACAGTGAAGTGTCTCATTGAATACATAAACCACACGTTGTGCTTTGTTTGATCTATTCACAAAACGCTTATAAAAGAATGCTCACATGTCAGATGGCTTTACGCACATTTGGAATGAGGCTTTGCCATCAAAAAGCTCCCAAGAAATAGGTTCCTGCCTTCTGAAGCATGTTGAATTGTATGCCCATGATTCTCATCACATAACAACAGTGTCAGTGATGTAGTAATTGATCAAAATCAGAATTTGAAATTTGCACTAATTCAGATAGAGATTGTAAAGAATTCAAGAAATGAGATCTGTATGTTTGACCATAAGTTTTATGTTATCAAAACACTCCTTTCTGCCAAGCAATAGGGATTTCAGAGTTATCGAGACAAAACCAAGAACAGCTCATATTTTCACTCCGGATGATTGGTGTAATGTCATTCAAAAGGCAAGGAGAAAACAACCCTCTACCATTTGTAGATTGGTCCTTAATGATTTTTGTCCCTACAAATAATCTAGAGAAAAGTGTTACATTTTGAAAGAGTAACACGCAAAATTAATAGTTCAATTGGCTTCACATTCAATGGCTTCATTTCCAGAAAGATTGCCCACATCTTGTTTTTACAAAGAATCTCTTGATGCAGGAACCCCTTTCAAACCTTTGCATATTACAACTTCACATCATACTCGTGACTGTTCTTGCTTGTATAATGTTCAACTCACTGCTCTCAACAATGCTATGCTACCTGTGACTGTGGCAAAAAGGAGAGACATGATGACACTTCTTCCGTACATCCCTCCGGTGCACTGTGCTTTCTTCAAACAACTTCAAGTTTGGCTAAGGAATCTGGATCTCGACGTGTTGATCCTTTAGCAGAGCCCCTCCCCCCAGGTGCTCACCACTCTTTGGTGGGTTCGTGCTTGGCTACCATGGGGCCCCAGCCTTTGCAGCACCTTTTCCCTTCAGTGCTGCATATCTATCCTCCCCTCCTGCTACTCTTTTTCGCCTCCTTTGGGGAACATATCTGGGATATTTTTGGGAATGTGTTCTGAAGTTTCAGTAGCCTGACATCAAAACAGCCCCTCCTGTTTTTCTTTTCTTTCTTCTTTCTTTCTCCATCTCCTATCCTTCCTCTTCTTTAGCATTTTTAGGTTCCACTTTGTTTCTTCTTCCTCCTTGTGTGCTCCTAAAGGCCAGCCTGCACTTCTGATGCATGATAGGTGACTGTGCAACATGTAATTCTCACCCTCCCTCTGAGAGGGTCCCCACAAGGAAGGAGTGCGCCATTGGAGACACTGGCAATCGTGGGGGATTCATCCGCAATGGATTTCTCTTCTTCTTCTCTCTCAACTTCTGCCCAAAAACGGAAACTTGACCAGCCACCAGTGACAAAAGTACTACCGCCTGCCCCAAAGTTCCTCGTAGTTTCTAGATCTGAGGACGGAAAGGATTTTTCATATGTCAACCCTTTTGTTATTCAGAAGGGCGTAGATGCCATAGCCGGACCTGTCAAGTCATGTACCAGGATGCGTAACGGTACCTTGTTCTTGGAAACAGAGCACCTTTCAGGCACATAAACTCCTTCGGGCCACACTCCTGTACACGTTCCGTGTCCGGGTGGAGGCTCACCGCACTTTGAATTTGTCGCGTGGTGTGGTATCTACTAGATCACTCGACGGATTGATTGACGTGGAGATTCAGTCTTTCCTCGCTGAGCAGGGCGTGACGGCTGTCCATAGGGTCGTGAAAAAGGTCGACAATGACATTGTACCAACCCGGACACTTTTCTTGACCTTTGATAGTGTTCAGCTGCTGTCGCGCATCAAAGCGGGCTATGAGGTTATTTCTATTTGCCCCTACGTCCCGACACCTACACGCTGCTACCAGTGTCAGCGTTTTACCCACACCCGCCAGTCTTGTTCTAATGCGGCTAAATGCGTCACTTGTGGCAGGGATGCCTATGAGGGTGACTGTCCACCTCCATCTCCTCATTGCGTGAACTGTCAGGGTGACCATGCAGTGTCCTCTCGCAACTGTCCTATCTACTAGGATGAACGCTGTATACAGGAAATTCGGGTCAAAGAGAAAGTGTCCACCTCGGCTGCTCGCAAGCTTTTTGCTAGTAGGAAGCCCACGCTGCTCCCAGCGGGGAAATACAGTACCGTTCTCGCCTCTCCTCAGCCTACCAGGGAGGTATCAACACAGACATGCGATCTGACCTTTAGCGCTACGGTCATCCGTTCGGCCAGTGCTAAGATCACCCGGTCAACGTCTCCTCTTTCTCCCGTCACCCCTAAGACACAAGCACCTTCATCAGCTTCTGCCACGACTAAGACCCAGAAGTCAGATGCACAGGCCTTCAAGAAGGAACCGTCCTGTGAAGACTTCTTATGTACCCCAAACTCCCAGCCATTGAGCAGTACTTCGACTAAACGACCTTCCAAGAAGGCTCATAGGAAGAAAAGTTCTCCTTCTCCGCCACAGCATGTTTCTTCTCCTGCGCCACCCAGTGGTTGTCGTCATCTGTTTCGCCTGGCCGCACCACTGGTAGCCGAACATCTGGCCATTCACCAGCGGTGGAAGCTCCCCCTCCCAACCATCTTAACATGGTGGACGACGAACCTATTGAAAAATGGACGATGACTCTCTGCCTATTGATAGCAGCAGCAGTGCTCGTTCAAAGCCAGGCCCTCAGTGGCCTTCGAGGTGGCCCCTGCTTGCTTCTCCTTTTTCCTTTTCTTCTCACGATGGCACTTCTTCATTGGAATATTCGCTCCAACCGAGAGGACTTAAAGTTGCTGCAACGCTTGCACTGTCCGCTCGTAGTAGCTCTCCAGGAAACGAAGCTACGCCCATGCAATCGTATTGACTTGGCACACTATACCTCTGTGCGTTTTGACCTACCCCCTGGGGCAGGTATTCCGGCTCATGGTGGGGTTATGTTGCTGGTCCGGGATGATATCTACTACGATCCCATCACATTGCACACCGATCTGCTGGCAGTTGCCATCCAAATTACTCTCCCCACTTTCACATTTTCCATTTGTACTGTTTACACTCCATCGTCGTCTGCCGTCCTAGGGCAGACATGACGCAAATTATTGCTCAGCTACCTGCACCATTTTTGTTGACTGGAGACTTCAACGCCCACCATCCCCTTTGGGGCTCTCCAGCATCCTGGCCGAGAGGCTCCCTGTTAGCAGACCTTCTCCACCACCTCAATCTTGTCTGCCTCAATACTGGTGCCCCTACTTTTCTTTCGGACACAACTCACACCTATTCCCATTTAGACCTCTCTATATGTACTCCCCAACTTGCATGTCGGTTTGAGTGGTACACTCCTTCTGATATGTATTCGAACGACCACTTCCCTTGTGTTATCCATCTCCTGCATCATACCCCATCTCCATGCTCAACTAGTTGGAACATCTCCAAAGCAGACTGGGGGCTCTTCTCTTCCAGGGCAACATTTCAGGATCAAAACTTCGCAAGCTGTGATAGTCAGGTTGCACACCTCACGGAAGTCATTCTCACTGCTGCTGAATATTCCATCCCTCATATTACTTCTTCTCCACATCGCGTACCGGTCCACTGGTGGACTGCAGCATGTCAAGACGCTCGCTATACGTGCTCGTCGACGTGCTTTACGCACCTTTAAACGCCACCCTACAATGGCGAATTGTATCCATTATAAGCGATTACGTGCGCAGTGTCGTCATGTTATTAAACAAAGCAAGAAAGCCAGCTGGGCTGCTTTCACAAGCTCCTTCAACAGTTTTACTCCTTCTTCTGTTGTCTGGGGTAGCCTGCACCGGCTATCTGGCACTAAGGTCCACTCACCAGTTTCTGGCTTGACGGTCGCAAATGACGTCCTTGTGGCCACTGAGGATGTCTCCAATGCCTTCGGCCAATTTTTTGCAGAGGTCTCGAGGTCCGCTCATTACCTCCCTGCCTTCCTCCCCCAAAAACAGGCAGAGGAGGCAAGGCCACCTAACTTCCGCTCCTCGAATCATGAAAGTTATAATGCCTCATTCACCATGCGGGAACTCAAAAATGCACTTGCCCGGTCATTGTCCTCCGCTCCGGGGCCTGATTCTATTCATATTCAGATGCTGAAGAACCTTTCTCCTGCGGGTAAAGTTTTTCTTCTTCATACTTATAATCGCATCTGGATTGAGGGTCATGTTCCCACGTGCTGGCGCGAATCTATTGTTGTCCCGATTCCTAAGCCGGGGAAGGACAAGCACTTGCCTTCCAGTTATCGACCCATTTCCCTTACCAGCTGTGTCTGTAAGGTGATGGAACAAATGGTTAACTCTCGTTTGGTTTGGCTGCTCGAATCTCGATGCCTACTTACCAATGTACAATGTGGATTACGTAGGCGCCGCTCTGCTGTTGACCATCTGGTTACCTTGTCGACCTTAATTATGAATAACTTCTTGTGGAAGCACCAGACAGTGGCTGTGTTCTTTGATTTGGAGAAGGCTTATAACACCTGTTGGAGGGTGGGCATTCTCCGCACCATGCATACATAGGGCCTTAGCGGTCGTCTCCCTCTTTTTATTCGTGCATTTTTAATGGATCAAAAGTTCAGGGTAGGTGTGGGTTCTGTCCTGTCCGACGCCTTTCGCCAGGAGAATGGGGTGCCACAGGGCTCAGTTTTGAGTGTCACTCTCTTCGCCGTAGCGATTAATCCAATAATGGATTGCCTCGCAGCTGATGTATCAGGCTCCCTTTTTGTGGACGATTTTACCATCTACTGCAGCACGCAGCGAACATGTTTCCTGGAGCGCTGTCTTCCGCGTTGTCTTGACCATCTTTACTCCTGGAGTGTTGCGAATGGCTTTCTTTTTCTGCCGAGAAGACGGTCTGTATTAACTTCTGGCACTACAAAGAGTTTCTCCCACCGTCCTTACATCTTGGTCCCATTGCTCTCCCATTCATGGAGACAACAAAATTTTTAGGTCTTACATTTGACAGGAAACTTAGCTGGTCCCCACATGTGTCATATTTGGCTACCCGTTCCCTAAATGTCCTCCGGGTTCTCAGCGGTACGTCGTGGGGAGCGGATTGAACCGTCCTACTTCGCCTATATTGGTCGATCGTCTGCTCAAAGCTGGATTATGGGAGCTTTGTATACTCCTCTGCACGGCCATCCATCTTACACTGCCTATACAACATCGGGGGTTACGTCTTGCGATCGGAGCATTCTATACTAGTCCCGTCGAGAGTTTTCATGCTGAAGCCGGTGAATTGCCACTAACCTACCGGCACGATATACTGCTTTGTCGATATGCCTGTCGGCTATTATCAATGCCTGTCCACTTATCTTATCATTCCTTTTTTGACAACTCTGTCGACCATCAATAAGGGTTGTATGTATCTGCCCCGCTACCCCCTGAAGTTCGCTTTCGTCGCCTCCTTCAGCAACTTGATTTTCCACTCCCTGCCACCTTTAGAGTGGGCGAGAGCCAAACGCCACCTTGGCTCCAGGTTCAGGTTCGCGTTCACCTTGACCTCAGCTCGCCCCCAAAGGAGGTTACCCCAGCTTCGGTATACCGCTCGTGGTTTGTCGAACTTCGATCAAAGTTCATTAATATGATCTTCATTTATACAGATGGCTTTAAGACCAATGACGGTGTTGGGTGTTCTTTTATTGTCGGGGCACAGAGTTTCAAATACCAGCTCCATGGCCATTGTTCAGTCTTCACAGCTGAGCTATTTGCCCTCTATCAGGCTGTTCTTTACATCTGCCGCCGCCGACATTCTGCTTATGCCATCTGCTCTGATTCCCTGAGCGCCATCCAGAGCCTCAGTGATACGTATCCGGTTCACCCTTTCTTGCACCCAATCCAATGCTCTCTTCAAAGCTGGCAGACAACGGTTCTCCAGTTACCTTTATGTGGGTTCCTGGCCATGTCAGTATCCCTGGGAACGAAGCTGCATATGCCGCGGCCAAGGCTGCAGTCCTCCAGTCTCGGACAGCTTCTTGTTGTGTGCCTTCATCTGATTTTAGCAGGGTCATTTGTCAGCGCATTTTATCGCTGTGGCATGCCGATTGGTCTACACTTACTGACAACAAGCTTCGGGCCTTGAAACCTCTCCCCACGGCTTGGACGACCTCTTCATGCCCTTCTCGGTGGGAGGAGGTCGTTCTGGCCCAGTTATGGATTGGACACTACCGGTTCAGCCACCGCCATCTGCTGATGGCTGCGCCGGCGCCGTTCTGCCCATGTGCGCAATTGCTGACGGTACGCCACATTTTAACGTCCTGTCCGAATTTTAATACATTGTGCATTGATCTTGGCCTGCCATGTACTCTGGATGAAATTTTAGCGCATGACCCAGGAGCAGCTGCTTGCGTTCTTCGTTTTATCCACTTGACAAACCTGTCTAAGGACATTTGATTATGCTGTTTTCTTTTAATCCCTTGCCTGTTAATGTGCCTTTTATAGTGTTGTCCTTTTTTGTTGCTGTTATAACATTGTGCCTCGTAGTGCATTCATAATTTAGTCTGGACGCTAACGACCACTGTAGTTGTGCGCCCTAAAATCACAAAAAAAAAAAATAAATAAATAAATTATTCCGAGCGCCAAATCAACAGGTAGGGTTTGCACATACCCCCTGGTATAGACCAGGCCCAGGGAGGGGTGATTGCCTTAGCCGTTACCTTCCCAAATTCCCAACTAGTCCCTCTGAGAGGAGTTCGAGTTCGAGAGATGTGCACCCTCTGAGGGTGCGCACTGTCAGAGATGCTGGTAATCATGGGGGATTTTCTCACAGTGAACCAATCACCACCTCATTCTACATCTACTAAACGTAAACGGAATGAGACTAAAGATTCCAAGACTCTTCCTGCTGCATCTTGATTCCTCATGGTATCACATACTGAAGGAGGTTAGTCCTTTGTTATGGTTAATCCATTTATTATGCAGAAAGGAGATGATACAATTCCTGGCCATGTGAAATCCTGCTCTCGCATACATAATGGCACTTTGCTTTTGGAGACAACTTGTGATGCCAAAGCCCACCAACTGCTTGCAGCTTCGCTCCTCCACAGCTATCCTGTTCATGTCAAGACCCATCAAACGCTGAATTCTTTGCATGGTGTTATTTATGCTAGCCAGCTCAATGGTCTGACAGAGAAATCCAAATTCCCACCTCTCTGATCAGGGTGTCACTGCTGTCCATCAGGTCATGAAAAAGGTGGATACCACCTTGGTGCCTACACACACCGTTTTTCTCACATTTGATAGAGTAGTGGTTCCATCAAAGATCAAAGCAGACTATGGAGTCATCTTGGTCTGACCACACATTCTAAATCTGATACGCTGCTACCAGTATCGACAGTATAACCACACTTGAATGTCCAGTCAACACCTGGCCAAATGTTCGTGCAAGGGCAATTGCTTGCCCCCTCTTCCCCGCCATGTCAGTTTGATAGCGACCAAGCTGCCTCATCCTGGAAATGTCCCTTGTATCTTGATGGGCGGGCCATCCAGGAGATCCGGGTGAAGGAAAAAGTGTCGTACCCTGTCACTCACAAGTTGTTGGCTAATTGGAAGTGCTGGATTGTACCCTCTGGCACTTAACAGTAAGTTTCTTGCTACACCTCCCTCCACAAAGGACACCTCCACGCAGACGTGCAACCTCAAATTCAGCATCACAGTTGTAAAACCACCCAGTGTCATGGTAGCATCCACATCTATTTATCCTCCAGCTGTGCAAAAAGCCACCAAATCTTCAACTCCAGGGACGAAATCACGTGCTACACAACCGGCAGGCCAGAAAGGACATAAAGAATTCTCCTGTGAAGATTTTTTACATCCCTCCAGCCAACAAACATCTGAATCTTCATCTGCCGACCACAAAGGCATCGAGAAATCAAAAGCAAATGATCTCCTTCAGCGACTCTGGAGATCCTCTTAATGGTGTCACCGCATGATACCCTCACACAGCCAACCTCCATTTTGCCGGTGCACTCCACCTACCATTTTTCTGCCCTGGAATTCACAGGGCTAGCCAGAGACAGTGTTGATGTCTCTGTAGATGTCAAGGACCAGGACCCTCCAGCCTGTGCACCTTGTAGCAGTGAGCCCTCGAAGGCTGGCACTGGGCAGCCGCCAAGGTGACAACACTTCATTTTTTCCCTCCCCTTTCCCTGTCATGACTCTCCTCCAATGGAACATTTGCAGCATTATATCCAACAAGGAGGAATTACGGCTTCTCTTGACATAACAGTGTCCACTTGTTTTCTGCCTCCGGGAAACAAAATTGTGTCCTCACGACCAGTTTGACCTCTTGCATTTCTTTCCAGTCACGTTTAACCTTCCCCCTGAGGACAACATTCCGTATCGTGGGGGAGTCGTGCTGCTCACTGAGGATGATGATCATAGTCAAACCATCTCATTGAAAACCCAGCTACAAGCAGTTGCAGTCTGGATTTTCCTTCCTTGTTTCACCATTTCTCTTTGAAAAGTCTACATCCTTTTCTCATTCGGTGTCACCAGGTCATACTTACTCCAGCTTATTGGTCAACTCCCACACCCTTTTTGCTGCTCAGTGACTTTAATGAATGCCATCCCCTTTAGGGCTCTTTCAGAACCTGTCCGGGGAGTTGCCCTCTTGGCTGACCTCAGTCAATTCAACCTCATCTACCTTAACACTGGATCACCCACATTCCTTTCGGACCCCACACACGTATTCCCATTTGGACCTCTCTTTATGCAGTGCCCAGCTTGCCCGTCACCTTGAATGGTCCATTCTCTCTAACACAAACTCAAGCGACCATTTCCCATGTGCTATCCATTTGCTGACTCCTACCTCATCTGCATGTAAACCCAATTGGCAGCTTTCTACAGTCAACTGGAGGGCTTACTCCTCCCTGGTGACCTTAGAAGAAAAACACTTCCCCAGTTGTGATGACCACTTAGAATATCTTACAAACGTTATCCTTACTGCTGCAGAACGTTCCATTCCTCACACTTCACCTTTACTGCACCTTGTCTGTGTTCCATTGATGGACTGAGGCATGCCACGATGCAATTTGCATACAGAGACGTGCTCTCCGCATTTTTAACCATCATCCTATGACGGGGAACTGCATTCACTACAAACTGTTGCATGTACAGTGTTGTCACATTCTTTAGGAGAGGAAGAAAGCTAGCTGAATTTCATTTACTAGTTCTTTTATCAGTTCCAGCCCTCTTCTATCATGTTGGCCAATATCTGACAGCTCTCTGGGACCACAGACCACTCCCCAATTTCTCGCCTGTCCGTAACAGATGATGTCATAAAGGACTCTATTTCTTTCTGCAACACCTTGAGCCATTATATTGTGGAGATTTCAAGCTCCACCCATTGTCACCCTGTGTTCCATCTTAGGAATCGAGTGGAGGAGGCCCAGGTGATACCCTTCTCCTCTTAGAATCATGAATGCAACAATGCCACCTTTACTATGAGAGACTTAGATCATGCTCTCACTTCATCCTGATCTTCTGCCCCAGGGCCAGACAGTGTTCACACTCAAATGTTGCAGAATCTTTCTCCTGCAGGCAAGCACTTTCACCTTTATACATACAATCGCATTTGGGTAGATGGCATGTTTCTCAGATGCTGGCATGAAGCCACTGTCATACCCATACCTAAGCCCTGGAAGGACAAACATTGTCCTTCTAGCAACTGTCCCATTCCTCTCACCAGCTGTGTTTGCAAGATGATGGAGTGTGTGATTCATGCCTGGCTGGTATGGTGACTTGAGTCTCACAATTTACGACTGCACAATGTGGATTTTGAGCACACCATTCTGCAGTTGACCATCTCATTACTCTGTCAACCCATGTCATGAATGGTTTTCTGTAGAAATACCAGACTGTGACCATGTTTTTTGATTTAGAGAAAGCCTACTACACGACCAGAGGACTTATATTCTCCATACTCTCTACACATGGGGCTTCTGAGTCCACCTGCCCCACTTTCTTCAGAAATTTTTAAAAGACAGAGTTTCCAAGGTAAGTGTGGGTTCGGATACCTTTATCCAGGAAAACAGCGTGCCTTAGGGCTTCATTAATCCTGTTGTGGCCTGTCTCCACCAGGTATCTCTGGCTCCCTTTCCATTGACGATTTTGCAATGTATTGCAGTTCTCCACATACTTGTCTCTCTGAGCGGCATCTTCAGCGATGTCTCGATTGTCTTTACTCATGGAGCATCGACAATGGCTTTCGCTTTTCCACTCACAAAACTGTTTGTATGAATTTCTGGTGGCACAATGGGTTTCCTCCACTGTCTTTACATCTCAGGCCTGTTTCTCTTCTGTTCACTGAAACTATGAAATGCCTGGGGCTCATGCTTCATCGAAAACTTTCTTGGTACTCCCACGTCTTACCTTGCTGCCTGATGTACCCAGTCCCTCAATGTCCTAAGTGTCCTAAGCGGTACTTCCTGGGGAGCGGATCGGACCACCCTCCTTCATTTGTACTGATCCCTTGTCCATTCGAAACTAGGCTATGGGTGTGTCTATCTTATGCTGTCTAAATACTATCTACCAATTTGGAGTCTGTTATCTGCCATAACCAGCCACCTATCCTACGCCTCCTTCTTCGATGACCCCTTTGACCACAAGAATGCAGTGTCCCTCTTTGGTACCTGTTGGAGTTGGCTTTCGGCTATTGCTCTGGCAGCTTAACTTCATGCTACCTGCCACTTTCCACATGAATGCGAACCCTTCATCACCTTGGCTTTGTGCAGCGTCCCGTGTTCACCTTGGACTTCATTTGCTTCCTAAGGACACTACTCTAGATTCGATCAATCACTGTAAGTTTCTTGACCTTTGCATGGAACTTCACGATAGTACCTTTGTGTAGACTGATGGCTCTCGGACTGACAGTGGTGTCGGGTATGCTTTCATCATTGTCACCGATGATTTTCAGTATTGGCTCCTACAACACTGCTCATTATTTACAGCAGAGCTCTTCGCCCTTTAGCAGGGCATGCATTGCATCCAGCAACACAGGCTATTGGATTGTCATCTGCTCTGATTCTCTCAGTGCCCTACAGAGCCTCCATGTGCTGTACACAGTCCATACCTTTGTACAACAGGTCCCAGAAAGCTTCAACTTGTTCTCTCTTGAGGAAGTCACTGTGATTTTTATGTGGGTCTCCGATCACAATTGTCTGATGGGAAACGAAACTGCTGGTAAAACTGCGGTCCTCATACCTCGGCCCACTAGTACTTCCATTTCCTCTGATGATCTCTGTGTAGCCATCTGTCAGCGAGAATTATCCCTTTGGAATCACCACTGGTCTTCCCTTCATTGGAACAAGTTCTGGGGAATTAACCTCTCCCAGCGGCTTGGCCAACCTATTCTCGGCCCTATCACCACAAGGAGGCCATTTTAGTTAGGTTGCATATGGGGCACTGTCATTTTTGCCATTGCCATTTTTTAAGTGGTGATCCTCCACCACTTTGTGCTTATTCTCATCAGCCTTTGACTCTTCACCATTTCCTGGCTGAATACCATTTTTTTAACCACTTACATTCTAATGTATGTTTGCCATCTGAGTTATCAGCTGTTTTAGTGAACAACAACACACGGCCTGTGAACCGTGTTTTACTTTTTATCCATCATAGCAATATGGCGAACAACATTTAATCTTTAGTTTGGGACCTCCATTGTGTCTACAGCGTATTTTGTGGACCTTTCTCCAAGGGGAAGGCCTTATTCTTACCTCTCTTTCCTTCCATCGATTGGGCTTAACATGTAGCTGCTTGTAACTTCTTTTTCGTCTTAGTGTTCTAAGGTTCTGACTTGTTTTCGCACCCTAAAACAATACAAAATAAAACAAGACAAAACCCTTTAGCAGAGGAAGATGATATGGACAGTGAAATCGAGTAAACAGACATGGTCCTTTATAAAACCTCTTGAAATATCAACATGAAAGAATTAAACTTAAGAAATTTTGACATTTAGAAACAACAATTTATTTATTAACCCTAGATGAATGCACTGCTGAACTGTTAGAGCCAGTATATAGCAATTATTTTAACTCAATTTGTGAGAGAAATGTGTGTAATGGGAGTAATAAATGCAGGCTCACATTTACTATATTAAATTATGTGTATGTTTTATAAATAAATTGCAGTTATGGAGATTAAAAGACACCATATATCTTCTCAGGTATTCAACTTCACCAAAATGTTAATAAGCAGAATGCAGAATGGTACATCTCTTTATTTCACTATGAGTAAGCTACAAATAACCAAAATGTCTGTAGTAAACATAATTACAATATTTCATTTGTACATTTCGTCAAATGAATTATTATAAAGCAGGAATTTACATTTAAAAAAAATCTTTTATTTCTCAGAACTGGGAGAAATTGAGCTATACTATTTGGCTCTCAGCAGCTCATACATAAAGCAACTATCACCTACTTGCAGAAATATAGTGCTTTTAGTATGGCAAAAGTTATGTAGTCATGTTGTTTTCATGTGTTGGTGATTTTAATAAACCAGTCTTCTGCACACATGGAATTTATAAAATGCTTCCAACTAAGTTAGTGGTTTATGAAGTGTTAGTGTGTGTTCTAAGTGCTGCCTTAAAAACTATGTCAAAATTTTAAGTGGACCTATTTTCAAAAACAGTGCCACTTATCGCTTTCACTAGGAATGATATGTTGTGAGAATGGCATGTTGAAACTATTTGTTTGCAGAATCCTTATAATTTTCCCAGACATCCACAAAATGTTCAAGTCCTCTTCTATTAAAAGAATAGTAGCAATCCAAAAGCATTCTATTAAGCATCTTAGATTCAGATTTGAAGCATTCAGTTTGTGATTAAATGCTTCAGGGGGGAAAAATGTAATAGTGCTGCTCTTGGCATAGGTGAGTTGAAGACATACTTCAAACAAAATTACAGTGGGCCTTCCTTGCTTTCTCTCCCCCCCCCCCCTTCCCCCTCCCCCTGTAAGTCCATCTTCGTAGAAGATGATTAAGGGACTATATCTGTTCAATATAAAATTAAAAACATTACATTCAAAATAATGAACATGAAAGGGTTTTTAATTTTGTATTGTCAATTTTTTGTCAAGGAGGTCACCTATGGCAAATCAGTAACAACCACTGTCGTAATCAGTGCGTGGGAGTACCAGAGCCTGGGAAAATGTAGGTGCTATGAGAACACTCTGTTCCCACCATAACCCCATCATAATTCTGATTATATTGATGGGTACCTCATGTTCTAAGTAACATTTCTTATGTGCACCTTGTAGATTAATAATTTTTGGTTTATGGGGAATGTCAGGTATACGGCAACTAACTTTGAGCCTGTTACAGGCCTAGTGTAATTACCTACGGCAGAGTTGCACTGACCCTAGAAAACTTTCCTGCATATGATTTTGCAGTGGATACTTCCACACCATATCTTGTAAGCCATTGTTTGATCACAAACAATAGTTTGTTTCCCACAGCTTGTTAGTGCTGTATTCTCCTCATACATACATGTTACAGAAATTTACCCATTTTTCAAATATCCTATGTCAGTCGCTAAAGTAAATGTCAGACAGAACAGTTGCTAAAAATTAATGTTGCACAATACCATTCTTGTTTGTGTTTGTATACACTATCTAATCAAAAGTGTACAGACTCCCTTGTGTAGTGCAGAACTAACCAATAGATTTCATGGGAGCCATGCCCACCAGTATAAAAGCAGGTGGAGAGTTAGTGTTGTCAGTAGAAAAGCAGTAACTGCTGTGTTGGAGTTCTTTACCCTCCCACGTAACAGCAGGCCATCAAGGGTGGCCTACACCAGGAACTTGGGGGTGGGGGGGAGGGGGGGGGGGGGAGGCACGTCTGCAACCACCAGCACAGAAATTTTGAGCACTCACCTAGCCAACAGGCTTGTCTCAAGAAGTCACCATCCTCATGGGTCTACTTGCTTGGAATCATCATGCAACCGGATCTCCAATGGCCACTTTCCCTGCTGAGACTCTTCACTATGTGGAACAGCCAGCAGCCATCTTTGAACTATCCCAAGAATTGGCCTATGCAGCATGGACAATTGGGAACATTAGTATTTGGGCTGTTGCCATGTAGTATTATTAAACTTTCAATTCCTAGTGAATAAAGAACTTGGACTTCTGTTATTCAGTTTGATCTTTTGCTAATTAAGCATACATTGGGTGTCTTGTGGTAGGGACACTCGAGCGAGAACATATGAATATCCTAAACAAAACCCTCCGAGGGATGCCGCCTTGTCGGAGACGCACCTTCGGTGTGGAGGGTGGGGGGTCTTGCATGTTCTGTCAAGGTCAAGAGCTGTACCAGTGGTAGCATAGCTACTGGTAGGGTTATGCAAGCTGGAGTGGTCATGATGGAGAAGCCAAAGTACGTCCCACAACATAGAACAAGGAGGGCTCTAGTGGCATAGTGAAGACAACTTCCATTAGGGGTAAGCCTGATACAAATCCTGGTCCTTTAAGATGGGGGTTCGGCAAGTGGGTAACAACCCTTTCCTGTTACAGAAAACCTGTTCAGAAAGCTCAAAGTAAAGAAGCCGAACTGATACATGGACAGCAACACAGCACTGGAATGGCAAATGAAAAAGGAAATAAGATGTGTTTAATTGGAACCTGGAATGTAAGTTCATTATACAGGGTGGAGGTCCTGAGGTCATTGCTAGAACAGCTCAATAAAACCAAGGCAGACATAGTGGCTCTACAGGAAATGTGATAGAATGTACATGGAGTGCTTGACATGGGAATTTGGATAATTTTTTTACCATGGTCCAGATAGCAACCATGAATCTGGTACAGGGTTCATAGTAAGACAAAAATTTAAACATATAGTGGGCGGATTTACTGGAATAACATTTAGAATCTCATAACCAAGACTGAAGACCCAGTTCACAAACTATTCATTGATCAATGTACATGCACCCACAGAAGTAGCAGATGACCATGACAAAGAAGCCTTTTATGATAACCTTGAGGGAGCCTATGATGGATGCCCTGGGCATGATGTTAAAATAATTACTGGAGACCTCGATGCATAGATTGGAAAAGAAGATCATTACCATCCAGCAGTAGGAAAGCATAGCCTCCTCAAATACATAAATGATAATGGACACAGAGTTGTTCAGTTTGCCCTATCACATAACAGCTGTAGGTAGCATTATGCTCCCACACAAAAGGATCCATAAAGCAACTTTGTGTAGCTGTGATCAGCATACCTTCAACCAAAATTATCATGTTATTATTGACGCCAAGCATTTCTCAAATTTACTGATATACATACCTACAGAGGAGTTAATGTGGATTCAGACCACCACATTGTAATTGCGAAACTAAGAGCTCGAACTAAGAGCCTGATATGAACCCTTGTTGATGGCACTGACACTGGCTTCCGCATCACAAATTTGCAGTCCTAAGGCTTCAGATAGGACCAGGCCCAGCAGACTGGATGCATCATGGTGCCATGACAGCAAATCTGTGGGCTGTGAGGGACACGGAGCCATATTGCAACAAGAGCATGAAAGCCCCTGTGACGGAGATCAAATCATTGCTAAACCTGCATAACAGAGTGTCAAAATGTTGTGGGGGGACCTAATCCATTGGCATGTCAGCCGATCAATAATAGTAGCAGCAGATCATCCATGATCCAGTGCTGATTTGAAGCTCAACTAGGACACTGTCCATATAAATCGAAATAGATATTAATTTGTTTTACAGTAGCAAGATGGACTGGACAAAAGCAACTTCAGGGGAAGGTAAGTCCATGTCCACCCTCCATGAATCAGAGGGCTCCGTGTATGTCCAACTGACATTCTTGGCTGCTGGGGAGCAGCACACCCACACCTTATGTCTGTTTTTACCACATGCACTGCACTTTTATTTGCGAAAGCACCATTGGTGTTGTTGGTGGCTAATAAAGCATTGTAAATAGGAAGGGAGGGGTCAGAAACGACATTGGCCTTGATCTCAAACAGGCTCATGTTGGAGTTTGGCTGGTGCGGGTGGGCATGATGCAAAGATCATTGAGGGGTTCTGCAGGGCTCCCAGGGATTGAAGAGACTGCTCAAAGCCACACGTAATGGGTAAACATGCCTCCAAGGAGGGCTCTTTCAGCTTCAAAAGACCATTAGGATACAGCACCAACACTTTGTCTTATGCCAACGATGAGGAATAGGATTGTTTGCATTGCAAGATGGTGGAATGGAAGCGACAGTCGTGTGATAGACAATGGAGTCATGCAACCCATTCTCTGTAAGATTCAGAGGAAAGTTTGTTACAGCTAAAAAATTTGTGGTGTGCTGTCGCCACGTGAAAATGTGAATCAGAATAGTAAAGCAAACTACATTTCAGTGTAGCATATGGGAGAGCATGAGGCTCTGTCTTGGGCTGTATTTGATTGGTTGTTTCATAGATTAAAGGGACTTAACTGTAATGTTATCAGTCCCTTGGGTGCAGTTGTTGTATGAGTTGGTACACAGATCGGCCTGCATCAGCAAGGAGAAAAGCAGGTTGCTGCTTATTACCTGAGATATCGTGTGCCAGAAAATGTTGTTCCATCCTTGTGATGTAGCAGGACCATGGCTCTACCCTCCTGTCGAACTACTGCAAGGGAGGTGGTGTCGGCCGAACGTCATGGACGGATCTGTCGATCTGAGCAAGATGTGTGGCAAGCCCCAGTGCAGACTGTGTAATAGTTGCCAACCGTTCGAGCGAAAGTTCATTTGTGTGTTGCATCCTCTGGAGAAGCTCCATTGGATCAGAGGCTGTAGCCATGGCTGCAAAAGCTAACACACAACTCCACTATCTGTAACAGTAGCACAGAGTTCTGTTTAGTTCCTCAAAACCAGTTGACATGTGCTGTGATGAGAACACTCCAACAAGAACACATGAACATCCCGAACAAAGCACATTTCATTTATAAGTTTCATTTCTGAATGTTTGTGGCACAAATTGCTAAGAAAAGGTTTATCATTGCACCAAAAAACAAACAAGTTGAAAATGGAGTTGACAAAAGTTCCTCTTCTGGAAATTTGTAAACGAAACAAAATAGTCTCTTCCAATTACTGCAGTTAATTAAATCTCAGATCACTACTTGATTCACTGTCCACTGGGCCATCTATTAGTAGAGACATCCAATGATAAAATTAAGTTTGGTCAATGAAATATTGCTTTCTTCACATATAAGGAGAAGTCTGAATTACAATGGCAAAAACTAAAGTCCACACTGTAACTGCCTCTGTAAACTTAAAGTTCACTGTCACAAAGTTCATTGATCACTTCAACCGAAAATCAAACACCAATGAGTTACTACACTTCCAGCTGAATGGCACCCCAGCAAAGTAGACTGATGAGGAGTGGGTGCTGCAGTGTCTGGCAGTGATTGACTGCATGATTGGGGGGCATCAGGAATCTGACTGTGATGAAGTTGCTTGCAGATCTGCCTGCGCGGCCCTAAGTACGCTGGTGGTGAATGCATACAGGATTCCTATTTGCAGCACAATCTGTTTGTGGAAGCATAATAGTAGTGCTGCATTCTGCATCAATGTAGCCAGTGATGCATGTGCATCCTCCCCATTTGACCTCTGTTCTGAAGGGGACATCTGGTGCCATTGAACTTTGCCAAATGCTCTTCTGCAGCCACTGGCCTGCTACAGGGCTCAAGTGGTAGCCCACTTGCCATCCTGATTCGGTGGTGTCACGTCAGTGTGTAGTTGTGACACACCAGTCTCTTTGTTGAGACTCAGACTAAATAGGAAACCTTCAATTTTGTGATACGAATGAAACTCCAGGAAGGAGACTTGAGTTTACATGTATTTCAGTAAACTGGGTGCCTAATCAGTTTGGGGTACTTTATCTGATATCAAAGGGTATGTTTTTCATGGACTGTGATTTTACGTGTGTGGTACACCCCAGGTAGACAGTGTTTCTATGCATGGTTTTTAAATTGCAGAAGTTGTTAACCATTCCAGCATGTCTACTCCTATGGATGTGCCTCCCAAGTTTTACTGCTTCCCCAGAATATTTAACATGCTCAAGAGTTGGTGTTAGAGAAGTTGGCTGCCATCAGCATGACACAGGTGCAACTTTCCAACTGCTTGTCACGTATAAACTCATAAGTGAAAGAACTCTGGACTGTGCCTCCTTATTCCAGGCATTAAGAAGGTCTAGATGTCAGTCAGCTAAGTGACCTACCTTGAACAACACTTCCTGGCACCCAGCATTACAGGTGATACTCAGCAGCTTGTATTCTTTTTGGCCTACACAGGTCCCGTAGGGTGCCACCTAGTACAGCAGCTTAACCCAGAGTGCGAACAGCATGTCATTTCTTATGATGTTTTAAGTCATCAATAAGGGAGTGGAGATCTGCCTTGATGCAAAACCCTTTTTTTCGTTATTATTTACTCCAAAACTAGTTTCAGTGACAATATCACCATCATCAGTGGCTTCTTTAATTCTAAAATATACAAAAGTGGCATTAGAATTAAAGAACCCACTGATGATGGCCATATTGTTGCCAAAACTAGTTTGGGAATAAACAATAAAAAACATAACTGTTTCGCATCAAGGCAGACCCACAATCTCGTATTATTGTTTTTATCCAAACACAGACTAATGAAAGAGTTTCAAGATAAAACGATTATTATATGTCAAGTTTACTGGACTAATTTGACTCTCAAGTGCATGTTACACACAAATTTTTCAACTGCCATACTCTGAATGGGCAGTCTTACAGGCATCAGATAGCCAGGTTACAGGGCCTTTCTAGAAATTGCCATTTTCAATTAGCAAACCATCAGTGCAAGCTGTCTTACACAGCATCACTGTTTAGGAATATGAACCTCATCCACTCTCCAGATGAAAGCCCCTGGAACGAACTCCTCAGACTTAATGGCCCATCGTTAGGGAGATGTTTTCCCTCATGTTTGAATAGTCCATCAGGTCTTCACCACAATTGCAGGATCCTTCACAGGTGTTTGCCATCTGCCTGACGCGCTGAACCCAGCCTCGGCACCGGCCCAAATCACTGACCGCCACCAAAGATGATGCCCCAGGCAGTTGCCCTCCTGCAGTAACTATTTTGAAACCCTTCATCATCGTAAGTGCTACTTCCATCAGACCAAATGCACAGCCTGTGAGGGGAATGAGACACAAAACTGAAATCTGCTCAGTCCTGCATGAAGCTGAACATCAATTGTGCCTGCTTGGAGCCTCAGAATTCTGGCTCAGATGATATTGCAGGTGTTTACACTCCCGACGTCCTACATGTCCAGACCATTCTCCCTATCTATGATAGGCTATTAAATTTGACATTGTCCATCAATGCCATCTCTATCCAACTTGATACTGGATCCACAAGAACCATTGCCAACTGGGAAACATACTGCTGTATGGGCTCCCTTTGTCTACAAACATTTGGCAAACTGATGAAAAGCTGCAGTAATGACACCATAGAGGTCAAGGCCCAGTTCAGTAACAGGGTCCTTTGAAGGCTTGCATCCCCAGAGTCAATGCTACAGGGGCCACAAACAGCAACAATAGTCTTACTGCTGCAGGCACTAGCTTCAATGAAGATGGGATGGTTAGATAGAGGAGGAAAACTACTAAAGACATTGTTTGGCAAGCCAGATAGTGATAACATTCGGAAACTGAACAGTACACTAGAACAAGTACAATGGATAGTGGATGCTACCAAAGCTCCTGTAGAGTGTCACATCAGTCAGTTAGCAAATCTGGAATGAACTGTGCTTAATAACGCCAGAATACTAACAGAATTAACCACGGAGTTGACACAGCATATTTGGAGCACAATGTGAATGATAGATGATGATCTGGATAATGCTCAGGCCGGGTTGAACTCTGAAGGGAAGGATGATTGAGGCAATGTTATTACCCATGTTGATGGACAGTTTGAATGATGCAAGAATGGAAGTGGCTACATTGCAAAAAGTTCATCATGCGGTACACTTGCAATTGAGTTCTACATTGTTACCACCACAGCACTTTTTATATGGACTGCGCAATACGTAAGAAACATCCGCCATGGAATTATAGCAACTGATCGAGTCTATGCAGAAGGATCATACATCAGAAGTGATGAAATTAGTATGGATGGTGCAAGACTATATGTGTTGATGTGATTCTCAGTAGCAATCACGGATGCATGTTATCAGTGCTTTACCAACCATCCACGATGAGATGAGTTGCAATAGGAATGTGAGTACGTCTGAGAACAGGGGAAGTATTATTAATATCAGAATGAAGAGGGACCTCTGTGCTAAAGTCAGTGGAAACTACAAGACTGTCAGAGGTAGAATGTTATTACCTGTCCAATTAGAATGGTTCAGACTGGTGACAAGGCATGTAAGGCAGAACTGTTCTTGAGGTAAATAGAACCAGCCAAGTATAAGAGCAAAATGTTGTCACCACGCCCTTATGTTCAGAGCGTATGCATGCACTGGATCTATTTGTTTTTTCCCAGGAAGTAGTAGTAAGTAACTGTTACGACAAGGGAAGCCTAGGGGCATGAATAGGGTGAAACTTCAGGTCAGGAGGATACTACAGGTAATTAATGGTATGACCTGTGACATAATGGGCATAACTGTCTCTTTCCTGTCTGTGGTTACTGGTACAACTATCATTCAATTGACTCAGCTGATGTATTTGCCAGAGAAGACACTGGAGATGTATTGCCATCCCAAAATTTAACCCTTCTGAATGATACCCTGAACTCCTGTATTTGTTAGATAACTTATTAGCATTGCATCTGAGTCAGATCTCACTGGAGCAAGTTGTTCACAATGTGCAAGAATATCACATTAAGCAACACCACAACGTTATGACTGAGTTTCATAATCCCCAGCACTGTAGTGGTTCTGGCTGCAATTTATGTAATCTGCTTCTACATTAGACGAACAACTGTACTTCACCCTGAATTTCCTGTGCATCAGATACCGGTTAGTTGGATAACTAGCAGTGGATAAGGAATAGATTAAGAGAATAAAGATTTATTCGGTGGAGGATGAGTGATATTGTAAAACAAAATATCTATGGGCTATGTTATGGCAAAATATTATGCTAGTAACTAAGTAATGACTTATTGTTCGAAAACATAAATAGTAGGATACGTCGTTCAGCAAGCTTAACTCTGAGAAGTGATGTTGTGATTAAATGGAGGAAATTTAGATTCAAGCTCAATTGGATAAAAGTGGAAAACTAAAGCGCACAATGTAAACTTTTTTGTAAATAACTAAATAGGCTACCACGACTGGTGTCATGCTGGTTAAAATTCATCTGGGTATTGTACCACATCATATTATAAAATACTTTAAAATATAAATTGTAAAAGTAACTTTTGGACCTTACTGCAACTGCATTCCTCAGGGCATGACAGAAAGGCTGCAGTAAAACAGTTGAAACATTGGTTTTACAGTTCATGTTTTAAAGTATATTATACAATGACATGGTACAATACCCAGATGAGTTTTAAGCATCACTTATAAATGTTTATTAACACTGTTCTAGGAATACCCCAAGTCAAACCCAAGGTGGATTTGTTAAAGGGGGGAGGAGTGAAGCACCCCGCAATAACAGGCTCTGCAACTGAATAAATTAGAAGGCTTCCCCCAGTAACACAAGAGGTGAACAAAGTGGGTCAGCCCACAAGGAATACTAACATGGAAGGATCGCTGATGTTGCATGTTATATGACTTCAAGACAGAGTTAATTGCTATGCACCATAAGAGCTGAGTGCCCAAGCTGCCAATCCAGCAAAATGATGTAGGGAGAAAGAGATGCCATCATTCTGTTGACCCCACAGTGTGGAGTAAGGAAACTTAAGTCAGGTGTAAGAATGATTATTCAGATCACAGACACTGCAGAATACATCCACCACTGCCCCTGAAAGGCAAGGTTGAGACATCTTTCAGCTACAAACAAAATGTCCAGAAAGCTGACTGGTGAAGAAAATCAAGCCAAGTGAAGTCATCGTCACCTTGCCACAGCAACACATGTAAGACAGTTCCTGTTTAAATATTACTTCTGACCAGTGGCTTAATCTACTTGTACTCAGTTTTCAGCATGGAGGATGGATCTATGTTGGTCTATCCTTTGCTCGGTGAGACTGTCTTCAGTCAGTGATGGAACAGCAAGTCCTCCCTAGTGGACATTGGCACTGCAAGCTGCAGTACTGCCTTCTGAGTCAAAACTGATGGGGAGTTGTGAGCAATATCAGCCAATAAGTTTTGGAGGCCTGACCAGCAGGTCTGGGGAGCAGTCAACAATCATCATCACAGGGAGCACGCTATTGCTGCTGCCTGCTTTCTATTCCTGTGGATGTACTTCATTGCTGCAGGCCTTACACCTGTCAGAGGCTGCAATGAGGCTCAGTCGAACTACACATGCTCTGTGCAGAACTAGTGGATGCTTACTGGGGTGTCATCTAAGATGTCAGCGTGAGCTCCCTAATTATCCACTTCTCTGAGCTGCTAGTGCCAGAGGTAGTGCAGACAACACCTGCCAAGCTGCAGACAGCTACCTGTGATGTTGCTGGGCACTGAGTCCATGCTTCCACCACTGCAGCAACTGAGGCAGTGTAGGTGCACTAGTGTCAGCACATTCCAATGTGGCGAGCACCACTTCTGCCCACCACAGCTGCAGGCAGTCGTGAATGAAGTCAGCTGTATATTTTGGACCAATAAATGTTTGTTTGGTTACCGATCTTTTATTAGTTGCTTTGGGCATCAAACATGCCATCTCCCACTGAGCCACTGCTTGTGCAAGCCCAAGGCTGACAGCCTGGCTAGATCCTGGAATCGACAACCTAGCACTGTCACCTAACATGCCAGGTCACAACAGAAAGTGGGGTTCAGGAAACATTTTACACAGCTAATCAATATGTCATTCATGGGAGGAGTGTTCACAGATTACTTGAAGAGATCATGTAATGCTTCTACAGTTGGTGAACTATAATCAAAGAGAAGGGCTATACGTCACAGTCCTGTGCCACCCGTAGGCTGAAATTTTGGAAACATTTTCACATCTGTATATTATCATGGAAACACCTATAAAAGGCTTGAAGATATGGATGAACTTGATTGAATGAAGCATCTCCCAACAAAACACTGGAATTTAAATATGTTCATAAAACTATTTTATTCTGTGTGTCTTACATCTAACTGGAAAGGAAATAGTGATTTACCTTGGATTAAGAAACGCTGAAGCAAAATGTATTAGTGCATCCCAGACCAAAACAATTGTTTAATGTACATTAAAAGATACAAAAGGGTGGGAATCGAATGGAGTTCTCTGAAGATGTCAGTGACAGAATGCTGTGTGGACAAAATGCAGCCAAGAGAGAGACCCCAAGGGCACACCAGTCAGTGTGAACATATCCCTGGAGGAGGAAAATAGAGTGAAACTGTACTGCTCAACAGACACTTTTATTAGTGAAAGTATAATTTTATCCATGTTTGTGCTAGAAAAGGACTGTTTGTCAAGCCCAGCAATAACTTACTGTAAAGTAAGGAAGTTATCATAAGACTCTTGTAATATCTATTAAATATATGCCATTAAGGTTCAAATACTCTTTATAAGTCCATTCTTAATCATTGCATTGTAATATAATTCCTATTTCACAGTCCATATTTCTTCTTTGAACAGACAGCTAGTTTCCGTGTTGCATGAGAGTTGGTGTGCCTGCTTGGATGTTTCCTTGTAATAGTTCTTGAAGTGTATAAGCCATGCACTGTGGTAGTCTCTAATCCAGTTTGACTGTTTGTAATGTCACACCAAACTCATGTGAAACATGGGTAGATGCATGCAGTAGGAAGATTTTGTTCAGCACGGTTTCAGCAATTTAAAGACAGAGAAAAAAAAATCAACAATTTTCATACGAAGGTGTAATCCTGATATTTACAACAAAACAATTTGTTTATTTAGCAGTGAACATTGTGTAAACTCTTCTATTGGCCATGTTTGTTACCTGGAAAGGACAAACCTCCTTGTAACAGTAAGGATCGTGGTTATTCAGACCATAATAATCTGTACACTGAAGTTTCCAAGCATGAAAAACCAGAATCTCCTATCCACACATGGATAGCCCTGGACACATTTGATAAAAGTAGGAGTGATTTGTAAGTAGATGAACAGAAACATGCAAGCATTTTAAAGCACAATGAAGTTGAAAAAAGATTTAAAAATTATTTAAGAGTTTGAGAGCTGCCACCTGCTTTTTAGGACAACAAGAATAATCATTTTAAGGAAAGCTTCGTCTCCAACATTCAAGGCAGTTATGTAGGGTAAATTAATTTGTTGGCTGAATTTGATGACAAATTGAAAATGCAATTATTTACAACTTCTGTGTTCACTGGATTATCTTCTCTCATTCAAAATGATTTAATACAAAGTGTACATGGTGTTATGCTCTCCAAAATAAAACTCTGATGAAAGAAGTGTCATTTGTTGCTATTTTACTAGATGAAACATCAGCTGTTACAAATCTTTCACAATCATCAATAGTATTCAGATGTATAAATGACAGTGTAGGAGAACATCTTTACCCCACCTTTTTTTTAGCCAAATTATGGCTATATGCTCAATTTCAACATATCCATTCACAGAAGTGGCACTCTCTTGGACTGGCCCGGCCTTATCTGCAATAGCTCTGTGGCATGGCACTGCTATCAATTGTTGAAAATGGCAGAGGTGCCTCACAAGTTCACAGCATAAAACAACAAAATATTATTCATTTTTTATGGAACAAGGGACGAACACCCATCAAAATCCACAGAAAATGCAACCTACATATGGAGTAAAACGTATCAGTTTGAAAATTGTGAGGTGGTGGTGGTGTTGGGAGTTCACAAAAGACCATGAAGACTTGTGCGACAACGAGCATTTGAGGTGGGTCCATCTGTTGACGATTGGCAACATTTCCCGTGTGGATGCAATGATGAAAGCAGACCAATGTGTGCACCTCAATGATGTTTCCCAGGAGTTTGGCATTTTATATGGGAGTGTTTACAACATTGCTCTTGGGTCCTTGGGGTACTGGAAGGTTTTGTGCCTAAGAACCTGGATGACATGATGAAAGGCAAGTAAATGATTGCTTCACTGAATCATCTGCAGTGGTATGTCAAGGAGGGTGACAGTTTTGTGAAAATTGTTGTTACTGGTGATGAAATGTCAATACTGCATTTCACACTGGAATCAAAGCAACAGAAACATACAGGTTTGTCTGTAACAAAAAGAATTCTGTTCAGTGCTCTGTGTTGGGGAAGTAATGTTAATAGTTTTTTGGATTCATCATGGACCATTCCTGCTGGACTTCATGCCACAAGGTGCAACCATAAGTGCTGACAGTTATTGTGCCTTAATTCTGGATGTGGGCATCATGGTTATCCTCCATGACAAAGTAAAGCCAAAGGGGGCAATGAGAACAGCTGATAAGCTACAGTCATTTCACTTGGAGAGTCTGGATCACCAACCATACAGTCTGGGCCTTGCCCCTAGTGATTCCACATTTTTGGTCAGCTGAAGAAGTTCCAGACAGGACAGTGATTCATGTGCAATGATGGGGCCAAGACAGCAGTTTGATTGTGGTTCCACAGCCAGCTGGATGAATTCTACCACAGGGGCATCTCATATTTAATGCTGCAATGGGACAAATGTCTGAACCTGTGTGGGGGCGATGTGAAAAACAAGTGTAAGGTATGTAGAATAGTGCGTATATTTCTAATTACCTGTTTGTACCTTAGTTCAGCTAATAATAAAAAGGTACGGAGACTTTTTGATTAACCTTAATGCAAGGGACAAACTAAGTGGTGGTAGAGGCTCACTGCCAGTCCTGGAGCAAATTCTAGGAGTTGCTAGAATTTGCTGCCACTGTCTGGAGCACAGGGAGTTGTGCTTGTTATATTCCACTGACATAAGCATCAGCATTCCTGAAATTTTAACAACATCACATCTGGATGGTTGAGCCAAGGCTATGAAATCATCATGTCACTGACCTATGAAGGCTATCACTATCCTGCAGCCCGAGCCCCCACACCATTCACTTCGTTCATTGATGTCATAGTGTTGTCTGCCAATGGTGTGCAAGTTCAGACACCCACCCTACGAGCAATTGTAATTTTTGTTATGTGATTGTGTGAGTGTCATCATTTGCTGTCTGTACATTGTCGGGCATGAAGTGCTGCCAGCAGCAGGAGCAGCAATCAACTGGGAAGAAGAAGACTATCAGTAAGTATTTTATCCATCTATCTCTAATTATAAGTATTATGTATGGGTTTTTTATGCATAGGCTTTGTTGTTATTGTTACGGACGGGGACTCACAGATGTTCCTCCCTGAAACCACAGCAACAGCAGTCATTCTCCACAGTGGGTATTCACAATCTTTCAGACCCGGTGTCCTTCGACTGTGCCTAGCACAGCCACAGCCGGAACATGAGTCTCAGCTAAGGGGTAGCAGAATACTGCTAGACACTAATACGTACAATTTGGCTGTAAGTGGATCTAAACATGTGAATGTAGGCCTAGCACTCCACAGTGACTTTGATGTGGTGACTGAGATAGAGAACGTTCAATATCTGTGCTAGAGTGTGTATGCATGGTGTGTACGGAACTGTGTCGTATGATGTAGTTCAAAAAGAGGAAGAAGATGACTGAATACAACACATCACATATTCCTATTACCCTGTTTTATGGACTATACAATGCTATGGACTATAAGACACACCTTAATTTTAAGCAGATTTTTAATGACATTTTTACAATTTTCATTATCAGATTCCAAGGCCACGATAAAAAATTCTTAGTTTATAAAACCGAACTGACCTTTAAAATCCCTGGAAATCATCATCTGAACCTTCTTCTTCTCCTTCTTCTTCCTCTTCATCATCATCATTGTCCACTTCATTTATAAGAGGATCTTCACTGCCATTGGGAGCATTACTTATGCCACACTTCTTGAAGGATTTAACAACGTCTTCTCTCAATCTAGACCACAACAGTTTTATCCATTGACATACTTGTTTGACTTCAGGTCGTTTTAGAGCTCCCTTCAGAGTGAATTTATGTTGGGTTTCATCCATCATCCATTGTTCCACTCCTCTCTCATATACTCTCTAAATGGTTTATTTATTGAGACATCAAGAGGTTGCAATCGTGAAGTATGTTCTACCAGAATAACAGCAGAATCTGTATTTTCCAGTCTCGGTTTCTCTTTCACAGAATTTTTCAGATGACTACATAACTGATCTAGCACAAGAAGATAGCTCTTCTTCAACAAAGCACCTTTCCCTCTGTCCCACACTCTGTTAATAACTTCAAACCTGCCTCGTCCATCCAACCCTTGTCTTGTAAGTGAACAACAGCATCTGGCAGCATTTCAGAAAGTTTTTGCATTGTTTTCCGTTTGAAAATGATCATTGGATTATGTTTAGTACTGTCAGCACATCATGAAAGGCAACAGTGTAGTGCATTTTTTCGTGTCCACTTGTTTTTATAGTTACCATACAGTTTTAGCACCTTTCATGGCAACGGTTCTGTTATGTGACACATCAAACGTTAGAGGAGCTTTGTCCATACTCATTCCTGTACTTACTTCCACAATGGTTTTCTCTTGATGTTGAATAATAAAGTGATGGAAAGATTATAGTTTCCCTTCATACTCTTGTGGCAGTATCTGAGGTATTTCAGTTTCAGTTCACATGCTAAGTCTTTGATGCTTCATAAACCTGTAGCACCAACTATCACCATCCTTAAAGTCTGTTAAGTTTCACTGTAGCACCAGATTACAAGTGTGTATTTGAATCATTTTTGTACTAATTCTGTGGTATTGATAGCTACGATGCCATGGCGTAGGTACAAGTTCTTAGGTTGTCACTACGACACCAACACCAACGACAGCACCCTCAAGCCAGCGCTGTGCAGCTCTACGAGCTCCGCTCCAGATTCTCCCCATTTAATTCTGAGTAGACAACCAAGCAACATGATTTCTACTTCATAGGAGGCTAGCCATTACAGACTTTGTTACTTCAGTTACTTCAATGATAGTTTGTCCAACTACTAGTAGCTGTTAGATTTGATTGATGTACAGCTTCGCACCTATGTGCTCATCTCAGCCAAAGTTAAGTACTATCAGTTGTATATGTTCATACACCAGTAAAAGAGCTATAATCAATATGCAGTACCAAAGCGTTTCACCTTTTCCTGCTCCTACTCACTTCCTACATTCGGCCTACCCTCCAGTTTACAGGAGCAGACCCACAAGCCGCCTTCCAGGTGGGGTACAAAAGATGGCGATGAGCAGGGACTAAAATTGTTTTTTTCCCTCTCTTATCTTCTTTTTGCTCGGTCCTGTTTTCTTTTCATTCTTGCCCAGTGTGCCTATATCTGAGTGCTCCCACCTTTCGCTATACGACTTTCATTTGTGTAAACCATGGCTTCGCCACAGCAACAGGCTTTGCTGTCCGATCTTGTACGTTTTCAGGTTCAGCAAATGACGCAGCTGCTTGCTGCCACCAATGGACTGGTCACACTACAAACTGCAGCTACTACAGCGCCTCTGACGCCACCACCTGTACCAACGCCATCGCCGACGGTGTCGCCATTTCGTGCCTTCAATCCTGATGTTGAACGCTGGCCAGAATACATCGCCCAGCTCGAGGCACACTTCGCAGGATACAACATACCAGGTACAGAGCGGCTTGCCTTTTTCATTGCCAACACAGGTGTTGTGTTACACCGCGTGCTCATCAAATTGTTTCCCACCATCCTCGCAGAAACTAAAACTTACGAGAAAGTGAGTGATGCTTCGAACTCCCACTTCTGTGACAGTTGAAATGTGGTAGCTGCATGCTACAAATTCTTTCATCTCTGGCGTGGCCCTACTCAGTCCAATAAATTTTGGTTAGCGAACCTTCAGGGACTAACTTCTGATTGTGACTTTAATTGCTCATATGCAGATATAATGTTTAGAGATGCTATTGTGCAGAATGTGGTGGATCAACGCATCCGTGAACAAATCCTCATATTTAAAAACCCATCTCTGCAGGAAGTTGTGGACTTGCTGGACAGAAAAGATATATTAGGTATGGCTACTTCTGCATTCAACATGACTCCACGTGTGTGTACTGTTAGTGTGGCACAACACGTGCCCTCACAGCCAGCCCCAGCACAGCTCACCATGCCATGCCCTCGCACACGAGTAAACAAGTTTCCAACCAGGCACCTACTCAGAAACTGAAACTATGTCTGAACTGCTTTCTTGCCCACCCACGGGGCAGTTGTCCATCCTGTCAAGCACAGTGTTATTTTTGTAATAAGAAAGGACATGTGCAAGCTGTGTGCAGTAAGAGAATCTCTAATTCACAACTTGTCTCCCATTCGCATGACTCGCGTGGGTGTCACCGCAACGGGAACTGCCGTGATCATGATTCACCTCAGCCTATGGATGTTAATGCAGCTTCATGTGCTTCTACAGCTTGTTGTGTGAATCAAGTTTTGCCAGACACTTCCTCTCACACTCAGTGCGATGCGAGAAAACTTTTTGTGACTTTGAACATTTGTGGATGTTCTGTTCGCACGCATCTGGACACTGGTGCATCAGTTTCTTTACTGAACAGATCAACATATGACTTACTTGGTTCACCCCCACTTTATCGTTAGCATTCCACATTGACTGCATTTACCGGACAGGAAATCTCAGTGCTCGGCATGTATAGTTTACTAGCCAGGTATGGTGCAACGACTCATACAGTGTCTTTCCATGTGCTCCGCTCTAGTAATGCTACGAACATTTTTGGCATGGACGCATTTGACCTTTTTGGCCTCGCAATTCAGGACAATGTACTTTGCATCAATGCTAGTGACCCTGCAGACAGCGTTGCTGCCCTATGAAATGATTTTGCTGAACTCTTTTCTGATGGGCTTGGTTGTGCCGCAGACTTTGCAGCACATGTTGTACTTAAAGACTATGCCATGCCTATTTTCTGGTTTGCACGCCTGGTACTGCATGCACTGCGTGACGCCGTAGATGCTGACCTTACGAATTTGCAAGACAGTGGTGTCATTGAACTTGTTTCTACTTCACCATGGGCTTCGCCTATTGTGTGTGTGAAAAACCAAACGGTCATCTCAGTATTGATGCTGACTTTAAGTCTACAGTAAATCCCCAGACAGTGGTAGCTACGTTTCCCTTACCGCGTCCTGAAGACATTTTTGATAGGCTTGGTGCGGGAAAATTCTTTTCCACGATTGACTTGAGGGACACATACTTTCAGATTCCACTTGATGAACAGTTGCAGCACTACTTTGTGATCAACACCCACCTTGGATTGTTCAAGTTTCATCACCTTCCATTCGGTTGTGCTTCAGCTCCTGCAATTTTTCAGTCTTATTTGCAGCAGTTGTGTGCCACTGTCCCTGGTTGTTCCAATTATCTGGGCGATATAGTTGTCTCAGGTCGCACCCCTGACGAACATTTGCAGAATTTGCATGCCTTATTTACTGTACTTTTGCAGGCAGGACTAAAGTGTAACAGAGACATGTGCAAATTTTTTAAAACTGAGATTCAGTATTTAGGACATATGATTAATGGACAGAGTATCCACCTCTCGCCGTCACATCTCAGTGTGATTAGAGACTTGCCAACACCCAAGAACTTGAAAGAACTTTTGTCTGTGTTGGAAAAATTTACATATTATATTCGGTTTATACCAAATGCAGCACAGATTGCAGTGCCTTTGCATCGCCTTCGGCATAAAAACGTTCCTTTTGTTTGGAATGTGATGCTGCTTTCCACACGCTCAAATCTGCTTTGTTGAGTGATCACTGTTTGATTCCTTTCGATCCTTCCAAACCAGTTGTTTTGGCTGTCGATGCATCTTCTCATGGCATTGGAGTGGTTCTCTCACACCATATTAATTCTGTCGATCGTCCGATCACTTCTGCATCTAAGTTACCCACTTCTGCCCAGCAAAACTATTCTCAAATTGAGAAAGAAGCTTTAGCTATTGTATATGGGGTGGCAAAGCTTCATGATTCTTTGTACGGTTACAAGTTCGATTTGGTCACTGATCATAAGCCTTTGAGATCGTTGTTTCACCCGTCAAAGCCAGTTCTGGCCCGTACTGCACAAAAGTTGCAACGTTGGTCTTTGTTCTTGTCTAAGTACAATTACGAAATTTTGTTTTGGCCTACAGCCCAGCATGGCAATGCTGTCTGCTTTGTCTCATCTACCTATCGGTCCTGATGCAGTATTTGATTCTTCCAAATTGTCATGCATGTTTATTGATTCACAAGATAAGGGATTAACTGATGGTTTTCCAGTGGATTTTCGTCGCATTGCTTCCGCGACAGCCGCCATTGCTTGTTTGTAGAGTCTTTTGCAGTATATTCGTACTCAGTGGCCTCCATCTGCTATCCAGATTAGTGATCCCCTTGTATGGCATTACTTTGCACAATGTCACAACTTGTCTGTACACCAAGGTGTTATCTTGTTATGAACTGACAATGATCAGTCTCATGTGGTTGTACCTCGTTCGATGCAGTCGGAAATCCTCCGGGTGCTGCACGCTGGTCATTGGGGTATAGTGCAGATGAAGCAATAAGCACGTCATCACTGCACTTGGGTTGGCATTGATAAACAAACTGAGAATTTGCTTGCTAATTTTCGCTCTTGCGCAGAGCATCGATTTGCTCCCTGCCAGCACTTCTTTCTGTGGCCAACTCCTACTGCACCTTTGCAGTGCATTCATGTTGATTTTGCGGGTCCTTTCTGGGACACCCACTGGTTGATAGTTATTGATGCGTACAGAAACTTCCTTTTTGTTTGAAGCGTTCTGTGCTGCTAATGACATACGCCTTCTGACATCAGCCCCGTTCCACCCTCAGTTGTACAGCGAGGTTGAGCGCTTTGTGCGTACGTTTAAGTTGCAGATGACCAATTTGCGCGCCACGCACTCTCGCGAGTGTGCACTCTGGACTTTCATTGCTTCATATTGCTCCCAGCCGCACGGCACCCGTTCCCCAGTGGAATTGCTACATGGTCGCAAACATTGGTCGCTCCTGCAGCTATTGCACCCGCCGTCGTGCGCTCCCACCGCTTCGCCTCGTTCTCGCTTAGCACCGCTTGATTAGGTGTTCTATCGCGTTTTCTCTGACAGGCAGCGCTGGGAAAAGGGGCGCATTCTTCGCCCATCTTGGCCACGCCTTATTTGTCATTTCTGGCCCCTCCGGCACTGTCAATCAACACCGGAATCAATTCCGTTTGTGCCGTCCTCGGTTTTCTGCAGCTGGTTGTTTTCCAGCAGAATTGGAGGAAGCTTCCTGGCAGATTAAAACTGTGTGCCAGTCCAAGACTCGAACTCAGGACCTTTGCCTTTCGCGGGCAAGTGCTCTACCGATTGAGCTACCCAAGCACGACTCACGACCCATCCTCACAGTTTTAATTCCGCCAGTACCTCGTCTCCTACCTTCCAAACTTCACAGAAGCTCTCCTGCGAACCTTGCAGAATTAGCACTCCTGGAAGAAAGGATATTGCGGAGACATGGCTTAGCCACAGCCTGGGGGATGTTTCTAGAATGAAATTTTCACTCTACAGTGGAGTGTGCGCTGATATGAAACTTCCTGCCAGATTAAAACTGTGTGCCGAACCGAGACTTCGCAGGAGAGCTTCTGTGAAGTTTGGAAGGTAGGAGACGAGGTACTGGCGGAATTAAAGCTGTGAGGATGGGGCGTGAGTTGTGCTTGGGTAGCTCAGTCAGTAGAGCACTTGCCCGCAAAAGGCAAAGGTCCCGAGTTCGAGTCTCGGTCCGGCACACAGTTTTAATCTGCCAGGAAGTTTCATATCAGCCCACACTCCGCTGTCGAGCGAAAATTTCATTCTAGAATTGGAGGCTTCGCGGCTTCGGCCGCCTCAGCCCATGACTCCACCGATGGCGTCTTCGCCGCTTGCGCCCCCGCCACGAGCGCTCCTGCCATCGGCGCCGCTGCTGGTCCGGTCACCTGCACCGGACGGGCGCCTCTTGCCGCCGCCATGGCCCACTTCCGGTCGCTGCTGTCGCCACTGCTGTGTACCTCCATGGTGCTGGAACCAATGGACACTGAGGCTGCCGTCACACTGCCGCTGCCCATGGAGTTTGTTGCTCTGCCTCCTCACCTGAGCATACCCAGTGGCAGTGTGCAACCTGGGCAGGTTTTTCATGGGGCATTTTCCTCGGCCCCTCGCGAGCAATTCGGGGTCGCTGGTGGGCAGCACGCCCCGGCGTGCCCGCCTCCTCAGTTGCGCCGCCCCTGGGTCCCTCCATCAGCCGTTGAAAGCCCTACTCAATGACAGTGCGCTGTTTCAGGGGGAAGGGGTGTGGTATCGATAGCTACGATGCCACAGTGTAGGTAAAAGTTCTTATGTTGACACTAAAACATTGATGGCAGCGCCCTCTGGTCGGTGCTGTGCAGCTCTACGAGCACCACTCCAGATTCTCCCCATCTGATTCTGAGTAGACGACCAAGCAACATGGTTTCTACTTCATAGGGGGTGAGCCATTACAGAGTTTGTTACTTCAGTTACTTCAATGATAATTTGTCCAACTACAAGTAGCTGTTAGATCTGATTGATGTACAGCTTCACACCTATGTGCTCATCTCAGCCAAAGTTAAGTATTATCAGTTGTGTATGTTCATACGCCAGTAAAAGAGCTATAACCAGTACGCAGTACCAAAGCATTTCACCTTTTCCTGCTCCTACTCACTTCCTACATTCGGCCTACCCTTCAGTTTACAGGAGCAGACCCACACGCTGCCTTCCAGGCGGGATACAAAAATTTGCAGTGCCATTTTGATAGTGTCCTTGAATCTATTTCAATGCGCCATCTTGTAGTTTCGACAATTATGCAGTCAGTCCTCTGTTTGCACATTTAGTCTTCCTCATTTTTTTCAGTTGTTCCTTACTAGCCCATCAATCCTGATATAGCTTTTTCTGTTTGTGGAGGGCCGAAACACCGCTCAGTTGCTCTGTTTCCATGTTCTTGTGCATATGCTATTACTTTCAATTTATAGCCCGCATCGTATGAACATGTTTTGTGTCCATTACGGAACTAGCTGCTAACAAAAATATTGTACTGTTACCGACAACACAAATCACTTTCAATTCAAGTTCGCTAGCACAGTATACTGCAATGAAGCGTCACATGCTAGACAATGCTCTGGGGTTGTGACGGCGGGGCGGGAGAGAGACAGTGTTAGCGGGCTTGTGAATCACTGCAACTTATGTGTATCGCATCAGTGCACTACTGCTGCCAGCTGAATCCAATGTTGCCAGATGGAGATGCGTTTCCTGTGGCATCATGTATATGGTCATTTTTAAGACTGAAGGGAATTTTAAATCAGTCACTGGACATTTCGAGTGTGAGACGCACCTGAATTTTGGAGACATTTTTCCGAATAGAAAAGTGCTCTTTTAGTTCCTAAAATACAGTAACATTAACATGTTATAGTAGAAGGCGTCAATTGTCACTATGTGTAGAGAGGCAGTGCTTGAGCTAAAATTATATAGATCGAGGACTTTTCTAAATACACTGATGCAACAAATTAAGTTATGGTTTATTAGCATTAGCAATACAGTTTTCAAAATTGTTTCACAAACTTAAAAAACATTCTTTTCTCAAAAAGAGATTGATTATTTTCAGAGATGCATCATACTAATACACATAATTATTTTGTGTACATGTCTAGCAGTATCTGATTGCTAATGTGTGGAGATATATCATATTAATACTAAGAGAGGAGGAGAATGATTTTATATACAATATGTACATAAAGTATCCGATTACTGTAATACGTCACACAAATACGACTACTGTGGATTTTATTTTTATATAGAATATTTACACTGTATGGAGGCTAACAGCAGCAGGTGAGGAAGAATGAACCACACGTACACGCATTCATACTCACACATAAAATATACATACAATCAAACATAGAGTGCAAAAAACGTGTACATAGTACACATAATAATGATATATACAATTTGCAAACACACACACACACACACACACACACACACACACACACACACACACCGATGGAATGACATAGGCTCTCCTAGTAGTCATCAATAGTAACAGTCTACGAGGTCGCTCACTGCACACCCTTATAGTGCGTTTAAAATTAGTTGCGGCCTTTGTCGTATGTCTCAGCGGCGGGGACGTGACGCCGTTGCCTCGTTAACACCAACAGCTAGCTGACTTTCCCTGCCACGCCGCCAGCAGTTCTGCTGGTACCGGTAAAGCGCCCCATCACTCCGTGGGTAAACAGTACGACGTGGTGTCGCGCATTAGAGGCACGTACGTTCATTAGCTCTCGTTGTAAAAGATATTTTCTGGCGTTGAAGTGTTCTACAGCCGTCAGAAATTGTGAACGAGTGTTTTGTGTTGACGCTGCATTAATAGTAACAGTACAGCACGCCTGAAAAAACAAGATTCACAATAAAAGCGGACGTTCAGGAACACATCACTGACTGAAAATAATGTTCTGTTTCAAAATATTCCTCCGAATTCGACAGTAATAGACATTGCGCCAATTCACTGTGTTGTGATGGAAAAGCTACAACAATGCAGTGGATCAAAGCGGATATTGGTTCTGAATCCAACGAAATGCTCAACTGGCTACAGTTGAACAAATTTAAATCCGAGTGAGAACATGTTCAGTGAAGTTAAAATGCTGAAAGAAGAAGCCATTGGAAATGTTACACCACACGACAGGTCTCGAGTTGTCAGCCATACCAAGAAGGTAGTTGAGGAGAGATTAATTCACTAAGTATGTGTTACCGTGTTAAAATCTTCGTCTTTTGTCAAAACACAGTATAGTTTACAAATATTCATCTCACTTACATTCTAATGCAGTTGAAATTGTGACAGAATGATCAAATAGTGTGTTATCAAACTAGTAGCTGAGGGCAAGTGAGGTCAACAGTTCATGAAACAGCCCATTCTCAGAACAAAATAAATGCGTAACTACTTCACTTCCATTGTCACAAAACCCTCGGCAATACTCGTTTGCTTCGAAAAAACCTGTAGTTCCTTGATTATCGCAGCGGATATGAAAGTTTCGCATATTAATCATATGGCAAAATACTCTATGTGTGCTATCATTTGCGAAAATCATGTTTCGATACCTCGAACGGTTTGTGAGGTTCGTGTGATTTATGACTATTTCTTTCTGGTCTTTTCGTTGACGCGTGCTTTCATGACGGAGTGGTTTACATACATTTCATTTTCTCGAGACTGCGGACAGATCCCTTCAAGTTTAAAGAATAATTCAGTATGTTTTCCACATTTCATACGGAGCAACATAGGGCCTAACATGCAGGAAACGCAGATTCATAGTGGCCCTTAATTTTCCACTGCAAACATTAAGAATCTCTTGTAGTAGTTTACCCTGATTTTGAAATATGACAATTATTACGAGTATTAACGAAATGTTACGCAGTTCGGCATGAAGCTGACGAATTAACCTATAAGATGTGCGAGGATCAGATGTTTTTAGGTGACAGTTTTTTTTTTCGACCAGCTTGCGCTTCTTGATGTTCGTGTACTGACGCGTCCAGCTCACATTGGCAAATACGCTTCCGTCCATTCGACACTCGTTCGGCACTAAACTCATAAACTGTCAAAAGTCGCAACTAATTTTAAACACACTATAGTCTATCTTTGGGTTGAACCTGCATCTATACGATAGGCATACGTCTTGGATGAGCCTCGGAAACTCCACAATCTGCGAGCCATTCGCTTCATCTTTCATCAGGTCGATAACCTTCTTGTTCGCATGTATTATGCCGTGAGAATTATCGTCCACGTAGCCAGAGTTGTCGAATTCCTCGGGATTGTACCTTATTACTTCGTGTGGATCACAGCCTTTTACCCAATAGTTGAAACTGTATGTATCCATATAAAGTACCTTGGAAACAGCGATTTTTGGTTTTAGCTACTCTATATTGGAGTGTCTATTTAAGGAGAACTTAAAACATCACTCACAATTTTTATCAACTGTAGTAGTAGCAGGGCAGAGCAAGTGATTTCAATATTATTCAAGATATACCTGAATTGCTTAGAAAACCAGATTTTATGAACGATACATACCATACTTAAAAGTTCGGCTGTTATACTCAATCATTTGTACTTCATCTCATTAGTTGTTCTGAAAGACAATTGAATGAGAGAGTAAAGCTCAAGTAAAAATAAAACGCAATGCATTTCTAATCTGCCTGTAGGTGTTCTGACCAGACTCGAGTTTTCAAGAGAATACAGTTTTCAAAAGATACGGAACTTTCGCCAGTTTTTTTACACTTGTTCTGAAATCGTTCGTTTTTTTCCTTCTTCCAAAAATCTGTATCGTCCGATTTAACAGTTTAATGGGGATACCTAGCGGCTGCGTGTACAAGTAGTGCTTTGTCGGAAAGTGTTTTCTTCTGCAATCTCTGCAGTTCGACCATCGACAGTTTCTTTACCTTGTCCTTACATCGTTATATGTGTATATCTTCCCTGTAAATGCATTGATTGTGTTGTGAATTTGTTGTGCTGAAGTTGTGTGTTTACTTTTTCGTAAACTTGTATTTCTGTTGTGGTTTCACATTCGTCGCTTTCCGCTGAAGTACAATGAGTGGTAAAGCAGCATATAGCTCACCGTTAGGACCTAGGGAATCAATAAGTTCTACTGGTTTAAATTTCAACAGCTTTGCAAAGCCATTAGGGCAGTTTTCACCCCGTCAGTTTAGTTCTCCATCTAGTAGCTCGCCAAGTTCGGCACAAGAAGGAGATTTTATACCGCTTGGCTATAGTAGTCCTATAAAGCACTCTAGTCAAAGAGGAAGGGGGAACTGGAAGGGGTCCCGTCGCAGTAGTAATAGCCCTGCTAATTCGGGTTTCAGTTCTAGTTGCAGCCCGTACACTGTAAATAGGCCGCAGAAGTTCTCTTTTAATAGGCGTAGTAGAGTAAGTCTGTCGATTATATTGACAATTCAGTTTTAATGTAATGAAACAAAAATCTCATGGCTGTTTTTCTTTTTCAGGGAGGTCATGGAAATTCTAGCAGTACGAGTTACTCAGATGATATATCCCTATACGTCAACCATTCTATGGTTGAAGACCCGTGGTCAAACCTTGAGAAAAAGTTAAAGAACAGTAGAAATTCAGGTGCTAGCACCGTACTTACTATGAGTGATTCAGATTACATGGGCGACTCCCAGGGAAACCAAAGCAGCACGTCATCCGACGATGCATCATCATGAAAACAAGCAAGATTCGTTCAGAAAGTGTTTTGTGAGCGTTGACGCCGTTGTCAGCTATTGTTTCGCTGTTAATCATCATTGTGCGTCAATTTGTTTTCCATCGTTGTGCAAAAGTGCACAGTTGATTTATTGTTTCAACAGTTTTGTGTGTGCGTGTGTGTGTGTGTGTGTGTGTGTGTGTGTGTGTGTGTGTGTGTGTGACAGAGAGAGAGGGGGGGGGGGGGAGTACTAGAAAAATTGAATTCTGAACTCTAGCAACTCTAGCATTAAGTGATGAGGTATTAGATCAATTTGCCCTCATCAATGTCACAACATGTACAAATTACATTGCAATAAGAAGCTGGCTGTTCAAAAGTTTTTGTAAATTCATGAAAAGAATATTTTAAAACTTATTGAGTGCAAATAGCTGTATATTGAATCATGAGAGAGAGCTCAAGAACAGTACAAATAAGATATTGACAATTGTGAAAATACAACGCTATAGTGAGTTTTAGACAGTGCCTTACTTTCATCTCTGTGGTAGATGTGGATACGCTAATTCATTTCAAACCAGGGAGGTATTATTCACTGGTATTAAAAATCTTCAACACAGCTAGTTCGTCTACGGAGACATGAATCTGAAGCAGTGCCCCAGAAACTTACTCATCATTATCCTTGTCCCAAATTTAGTCTGTGGTTACATAGCATCATTTGGTATTGGCAGAGACATAGCCTAGTTTGTTTCCATACTGAGAAAATGGAACAGTCTTGAAAGTGCTAGTGAGTGTATCTTAGCTGTCAAGAGAAGGAAACTAGTAGGAGATGTGATCACAACTGTTGTTTATGCTGAAAAAAAAAAAGAATTTTTGTTACTTCATTTTATGTTTTGTGATAAACAAATTAGTGACTGCTGTCCCCATAGTCCTGCATATCCTGCAGGATACTGCTGATGAGAGATCCCATTCAGAGCTGCATATGATAAGCAGGCAAGAAGTGGGAATATCTTGCATCAAGATCTCACCACAAAAGACATTTATGTAGCATTTTATATGAGGGGTTGCAGGAACTTAAATGTGACAGTGTACTTTCACTTGTCACAGTGACTGCATTTTGCTGGAAGGTAACATACTTCTAACTATCTAAATCTTGAGAAAGTACTGTAATCATTACATGAAAGTTTCCGTGAACATTGTTTTCTATAAATACTTATCACAGTTTTATAAGCTATAGTAAACTGTGATAGTAGTTGACCCTATATGTTTCCTCTTCTACTCATCAAGCTTGTAATTTGTGTTAGCTGGTTCTTTAAATCACCTCAGTGGTAATGATGTGTGATTACCATATTTATACAATTATATTTTTTGACCACCATGTTAAGTTATTCATAATGATTTACTAGCATGGAGAGAATTTTTTTCTCTGCAGTGTGTTTTTATGAAGCTAAATATTGAATGATAAAGAACTATCATGAGACATGATAGCATATTCTGTATTTTGGCAGAGTATTGCTGCTCCACATATCTGAAATGTTTTCTACATAAGAAATAAATGATAGAATATTCTAAAAATTTGTTAGTATCTGCTTTGTGAAATGTAGTAAATTCAATCTCAGATCAGAGATTTTTTTATATATATTTTCATCCATTGATATTCGTATCCTAATACAGGTAGTAGTCCTCTGAGTTTTCTGTTGGATGGTAATAAATAATTTCTTTGTTGTTGTTGTTAGAATATTCTAAAAATTTGTTAGTATCTGCTTTGTGAAATGTAGTAAATTCAATCTCAGATCAGAGATTTTTTTATATATATTTTCATCCATTGATATTCGTATCCTAATACAGGTAGTAGTCCTCTGAGTTTTCTGTTGGATGGTAATAAATAATTTCTTTGTTGTTCACATAAATCTCATGACTTTCAACTGTAATTTCTACAACAGATTTGTCAGTGTTACCACAGTTAACCATTTTGTGGCTAAAACTTAGAAATAGGAGGTCTTCCATTATGGTCAGTATTAGGCTCACACTGTCACTAGCAAAAATAATAATAATAAAAAAAAAAAAACATGACTGATTTTGGTAGTGTCCCACGAACCTAACTAAGTCAGTGTTTTCATTTGAACATAGGATTTTCATATGTGATGTTTTTTATGTATAGAGATTTTATTAGGGTGACAAATATGGAAAAATTATAACAAATCAGCCTATCGAAACACGTTTGAATAAAAAGTTACAAAAGAAAATTTGGAGGTTGCTTTGATACAGCCTGTACCAATGTTGTCTTCTTTCAACATTCTTCGAAGTTTGCTGGGACATATCCATCCTACTAACTTTAAAAGATGTACAACCAGAACAGTTACACAAGAGAATAGTAATTTTTTTTTTTTTTTCAAAACGTTGCCTGTAATGCATAAAGAAACACAGTTAGTCACTTCAGACATCCTTGGAAACAGGTGACATTTATTAACACATGCTGCCCAACTAATCTAATCTTGATCACTCTCAGCTTTCTGTATAATCATCCCATGGTCTGTATTTTCTTCCAAATTTTGAAATCTTGATGCTTAACAGTAGCAATAGACATCCCAACTGCGAATTTCACTAGCGGAACATATGTGTCACATCAACCACAAAAGGGTTAGCATAATGTCCAATTCAATTATAAATTCCTTTTCTGTCTGGGAAGGAAACCTTCAGTGATACAGTAGCATTTCCTTCTAGCATAGTAGATTGTTTGTACATGGCTTACATTGTGGTCATTGTAACTCTGTCAGTGCTGTGAAGTATGACTTTCACAAGTAATTAACTAATTTGATTATCTTTCAATGAAAAGTAAAAGAGAACAAAACAGGATTTTAATAGAAATACTTTATGAACAGTAGTCCCAGCTTTACTGTAGGTGTGGTACTTATGGGGAGTATGTATGTCTTATACCCACAGTGTTAAATTTGCAATATTGATGACCCATTATCTCAGAACCTGTGACAGATAGAGATCTGAAATTTTTGGGATGTATAGTATCACTCCTTTTCTGATTACAGAACCAGAATCAAAATGTACAGAGAAATAATAAGCTAGTTATGATTTTTTTTAAATATTGTTCAATATTTTCTTTTAAAAGTCCACTTTTTCTTCCGTAAGTAAAAAAACCGTTAGAGGTAGAGATGTTTTGGGAGGTTAAGTAGCTGCAGTATACTAAGTGGTAACATAGTGTAAAATTAGAGATATGTATCTGTAATAGTTCCTGAGATAATGGGTCAAATAATTTTAAAAATGTCATTTCCAGCAAATCAAGTTCAAACATATATTAACTTACACATGGAAGCATGCCAGCTTCTAGAAACAGCCAGGCCCATAATCAGCATTATCTAGATCCTGTTCTTGACTATCCTGCAAACCTAGAAGCTTCCTTCTTTTCCTGCCTTTTGCTTCTTTAGTCATTTCCTCTGCTGCACGCTGGGCTTTCGTGATCCTAAGTCGATCCATTCGCTGAAAGGCTTGCAGTGTGCTGGCACTTGGAGTGATACCAAGTTCCTCTAGTACGCCAATTCTTCCCTTTATACCATTATTAAACGTTATCACAGCATCACAAACACCTAAGCATAGAGTTTTCTTTCCTACAAAGACATTTTTTGGTATGCGGGTCCAAATTACATTATTGAAAGAGTCATTCGGGTTTTGTGTTCGACCATGGAGACATTTGGAAAGAAGGTCAGGATGAGCTAATTCTCTATATATTGGTTTAATAGCTTCCATCATTGCAGATGGTATGCTATTTTTGTGCCTAAATTGTTCCTCGCTACCCGCTGCCTGAGCTTTGCGGTACTTGCACCATGAATCAGCACCAGGTGGACAAAGACCATGTACAGGCACATCATCAGTGGAAGATTTGTGGAAGAATGTAGCCCACACTGCTCGTTTCATCCCTTGTAGGTCATGTGTATTGTTTCTTATTGCCATTCCATAATAATGCTGGAGTTCATCAATGTTTTTGTCTGTAAGTCTTCCTTTACCATTTAGAGTCTTTCCATCTGATAACTTCTCTTTTCCTTCTGTCTGCTTCAGTTTTCGGAGACGTGTTCCCATTCGTTTTTGAACGTGGCCCACACATTCAATTTTAACAATCTGCTTATTACCATAAGGTTGGCTTCTACTGATTTGTAAGCTTTTGAATCACCTTCCCCTAAGTACTCAGTGTAACATACACCTCTCTCCTGTTGTGAACGTCTGAACATACAAACAACTGCAGTAGCCTCCATACGCCCACTAGTTCCCTCATAATTCTTAGCACAATTTGTTTTATGGCTTTCACTTGTTTCATCAACTGATTTATACTGATGACAGTATTTAGTTAGCACTTTAATGTATAAAACTTTACCTGTGTCAACACTAGTGACAGTTGCAACTGCATTTTTTTTATGTGTGACCTCTCTTCTGCCATGTGCCATCAACAGCCACACATAAGTCTGTTGTGTTAGTTCTACTGCTTCTTTAGCAGCAGCTTTCATAGAAGCAACAGCAACAGATTTGACACATTCACCAATTACTTCTGTTTACTTACTTGATCTGGTTGGTGGGTTTGGCAAGTTCAGCGTTGCACATAATACTTCAGCTGCAGCCAATCCTTTCCCAATGCACCTCATTCCATACAGAAATGTAACATCGCTCTCAAACAAGTCATTCTTGCTCATTTCAGAAGTCCAGAATGATGTCGAGAGCCTGCAAACTTCGCACTGAATATCAAGTTTGTTAGCCAGTCTAGTCTATGCAGATGAGTCCTCAGAGATGCTAATTTGCCCACCACAAACCTTACATGACACAGCATCTAGCAAAACTTGTCCTAACACACTCAAATCTAAAAGAACATAACCTAAACTATTTTGATCTTTGCCAATAAATAAATCCTCATGGTCTCCAAGTTCCCTCTTCGAAGCACTAGTAGGCGTGTCCTTATCACGGATCTGTGAAAAATTTATTTCAGGATCAACACTGGATTCAGATTTTGTGATTTGCTGATTTCCATGGAAAACAACCCTTTCTTTTCGTCATGTGGAAAAGAGGTATAAGAGCGTATAATAACACACCAAACTACTATGTTTTCAGTTCAAAACTTATGAAACACGACAACCACAAAGTAAATAAACAAAATGCATGTGCTATACTGCCATTTCTGTTTACACAGTGCATCCGACCTCTTAACATGAACATTAACATGATTTCAATGAATAAATAGCTGAAAACCACAGCCTTCTAGATTGAATAGTTCGAGAGATAGAGATACTTAGGCAAGTCAGTGCAGAACGACCGGATAATTTTACACACACACTATTAACTTTGCAATGACAAAAACTACACTTCCAATTGGAATTTTTCGACAAATAATGCATCAAATTATTCAGGAGAGATCAAATATTAATAAGAGATAATAATCCTGAAATGTCACTTTTTGACCAATTCCGCCATTCGTACTCCCCTTATTATAAGAAAAGCCAAACTGCAGTGTATGTTGTACAAATTAGTGAGAGGTCAAAGCTTGTTGGCCATATGTTATGCTGCGAAGTCACACATTGTTTTCTGAGTGATTCATTACTGTAGCATGTACAAGGTTGCTCTAATTGGCCTTAGTATGCCACTGCAATCAATGACCATAGTTTAAATGTGCATTACTAATTATTTTCCACTTTTGTTGCACATTGTATTGATATTATCGAAGGCTGTTGTTTTACTTGTTGTATTGCTGCCCCATTCTGTTCGTGAGTCTCCTTCGAATATTGTGCATTGAATAAAATATGGGATAATAAGTTGTAATGATGACTGTGATTGTACATTCAAAATGCTAAATGTCACATGACACACACATAACTGCACATCACCTGCCTAGATATTATTGTTAAAGTGTCATTAATGTAAAATGTCAGTTTTGTAACTCGTAAACATTAGAATGGTCAGTAGGCCAAAGTTCACAGAAATGACAATGGCATCAAATACTTCTGCAGTGTTGTCTCAATTTGTATTTTTAACATTTTGAGCGCAAGTGTTGTCGGCACACAATTTGTTCCCTATACCTCTTGAAAGTCATGCAAAGGCACTGGTGTCCTCACCATTTAGCACCCTAAGCCACTAATCATCATCATCATCATCAGGAAAGAGTTCTCACTAACCTGGACGGAATCAAAATGTACATCACTGGTACTAAAGAGATGCAGGGTTAAAGTGTTTTACACACAGTTTTAATTTCTCATTATCATTAAGTGACTTAACATTACTCAGTAAAAGTGCGCAACATGCTTTGTTCACAATTCAAATGCTTGAAGTGGTGGATGTATTATCAGAGAAAATATTGCTGGTTTCATTGTAACATTCAGCTTCTGACCTGTTGGTAGGTGAGTATGCTGAAGTGGTAAGAAATCCTTTCTGAAAGTATTTGTCTGGAGCGTGGCATTATATAAACTGGAATGCAGCTAATAATCAGTGTGACAAGAGAAAGAATCTTTCAAAAAGTGGTGTTACAGAAGACTGCTGAAAAGTGGATGGGTAGACCAGGTAACTTGTGAAGAGGTACTGAATCATATTGAAAGAAGGGATGGATTGACGAACACAAACTTAGGCATCAGGGAGTAGTTAATGTAATGAGGGGAAGTGTGGAGTAAAATTTTCCGGAGAAGACCAAGGGTAGACTACAGTAAACAGGTTAAGTGGTTGTAGATTGCAGTGTTAATGCAGAGATGAAGGGACTTGCACAGGGCCGACTAGTGTGGAGAAATACATCAGACCAGTCTTCAGGCTGGAGGGGAGACAACTAATGCAACCTAGATTGAATGTTGTCAAAGAGCAAAAGTTGATGTGTATTGGGGGGTGGAGGCTTATAGACAGCAAACATTGACTCCTCAAGCTCTTAAGAGCTGTGTGCAATACTATGATAATTGAAGACCTCGGCTGTAGACAGTGGAAGGAACAAGTTAGTTGTTTGGGGACATTTTGTATTGAAGTTTCAATAAAATTTCGTATTTTGATTACATGCAATGTCACTTTTGTTGTCAGATAAGTCATTGTTTACAAATATATGTATGATAATGACTTTTTAAAATGATGAATTCCACCCAAAATGTTATTCTTAAAAATTCATTAATAGTTGTTCAACATGATTTACTTACTGAATGTCCTTAACATGCATTACCATTGCACAAGATCTGGTATTGCACATTGCACTGTTTGCTTGCTAGGCAAATCAACAAAAACATTGCTGTAAAACCTTTCAAAAACACAAATTTAGAAGGTTCTAACACACTGGATGACTTAAAGTGGTGAAGTATGTGTGTAAACTCCCAGTTCTTTAACGGTACGACTTACTTGAGATTGTCAGCCAAATTTCCTTGCTGGTTAGCTTGCTGCTGCAACCTCCTTTTCTCTTCTTCTCCAAAGTATATTTGCTAGGGACAGGAATTTCTCAAGACTCTTTCTACTTATAAAATTAAGCAGACATACACAGTTTCTTTTGCTTCACTTCACGATGTATATTTGAACATCAGACTTTTACAAATATCATTCTTCACATAAACAAACACTATCAAGTAAGTCTCTTTGTGTCTCCGAAGTTTAGGAACAAAGTAGATGTACATGTAAGGTAAGATTGGCTTGATAACCTTGTCCTTTCTCAATATGAATCTCAATACAGGTCTTATCCTCTCCATATCCAAAACGAACATTAATTAACAGTTTTTTTCCAACTCCATTGTTCTTTTGTCACTGCAGTCATCAGAGTTGCAGAACAGCACTGAATGCATAAAAATTCCTTGTTCTTTCACTACAGCTTCCATGGCGCGACTGGCAAACACTTGTCACTGCCATTCGACCGCCATGTCTACAGTTGTCTCACAATAAACTTCAAACCTGCATACACAGACAGGTGATGTGCAGTAAAAAGGCTCTCTCACACTTATATTTAAATTATTGTGTGTTCAAGACGGTAGTAGGCCGAGTGGCTCTAGAATAGGCGCGGAAATTCTCAAAACACTACATATCCCCCTCCTCAGATCGAACACGCGATATTTTATACATAATCATTATGTACATTAATATTGTACATAATAACAATTCATATTTTAAAAGTATCTATTACATAGGTTTATATACATTTTTCCCCTCGCCCATAAATCTTTGTAATCTATAAAGCAAGCTTCCAATGGTTGTCTTTCTACTGATTCCTTACTCTTCTTTGTTTTATAGAACATAAGCATTTATTTATGATTTCAGTCCGCATTATTATTACTTAGGAATTGTGAGGGCTCTTTCTTTAACTCCAATCACAAACTTCAGGTGTTCATGACACTTGAGTACTTCATTCTAATTCTTTGTACTACTTCTTTAGTACATAATAGTCTCATTATTTATAGACTGTAGTTTGGAGGAACTCTGTTGATAGTTCCACAATAAACAGAGAGATGGCAGCTCTATATCAAATTTAAGATTATCACTAATGGCAACTTTGTCAGGATGTGTGCATGTAAGCAGTTGTAAGTGCCAAAAACCCGGATGCCAGCAGTAGTAATACATGTGGTGTTTTGAATTTCTGGAGAATTCCAACATGTTTGCCTTATATTAGGGCAAACTGTTTAAACTTTTTACATCAGAATTCAAGTTGTGTGTTCAAAAAGTGTATACCTGTTAGGCAAAGTTATCTCCCAGTGCTTTCTGATAATTTATTTGACATCGAAAGATGAAAGCAACCATATATTTGTAAACACTGCATCAATTCTTGCATGGCAGTTTTCAAGTGTTTGTGAATGTTTTCTGTTTCTTGCTGTACATTTCCAGTAAATATTATGTAGGTTTTGACTGACTGCGAACCTAACAAACTTATGGATGTGGAATAAAATAACAAAGGAATTATTTTACAACATATAACAGAATGTGGAACCAGGACCTCGCCTCAGTGCAGGCCCAGGGAATTCCACGTTGAGATAGGGAGAGAGAAAACTGGGGGGAAGGAGACTGCAGAGAAGAGTGTGTTTGTGGAATGAATGGATGATGGCGTGGGTACCATGCTGGAGGTGGATGTGGGACAGGGGCTAATGGAAATTGAGGCCAGGGGAATTGCAGGATTGAAGAATGTGTTGTAAGGACAATTTCCATTTATGTAATTTAGAGCAGCTGGTTTTGGAACAGAGGATCCAAATCATGGATTGTGAAGCAGCTATTGAAATCTAGTGCATTTTATTGAACACCATATTCTGTCATTGGTTGTTCTACTCTGCTTGTGGTCACAGTCTGGTGATGGCCATTCATTTATGTAGATAGTGGTTTGTGGTCATGCCCACATAAAAGTTTGTGTGAAAGTTATAACCGATTTGGTATATGCAAAAAGGCAGAATACCATACAGAGGCAACACTGCGACAACAGTGAAGCAGATTGAACAGCCCTCTGCCATGTTTTATATGGTCAAATCAAATAGTCATGATATGGGATAGTGGTAGATAGTGGGACAAGTAACTATGAAGTAACAGCCAACTGTTAATGTTCAAACGAATATTTCAGTCCCAGATGGTCGATTGCGTTACATACAGAACAAGAATACATGGTCTGGAAAATTCAGGTTTGGATCTGTCTTCATGTGGATTGCACACCCTTTACTACACATAATATACATCCAGTACAGAAAAATCCCAATATCAGTTGGAGATATGTGTATCCCACAAGTTTTGGAGAATGGAATTAAGATGAAAGCATAATAGAAAAAGTTTCCTTTTTTGTAAATTGTGTGTAGTATATGGTTAAATTTGTATCAGAATTTGAAGTAAGTGAAATAAACTGTGTGTTAGATGTGTCAAATATGGAAACTCCAACTGCAGGATCAAGTACATTACAACAAAACCCACTCAACACAGCCGGTCGAATACACAACTAAGTTGCTGGATGTCATAAGTTTAAGAAATTAATACTTAAGACACTACCTAGCTATACTAGCTTTCTCCTCAATTAGTTTATCATGTGCTCATTATATAGATACAGGCTTTGCAAAATTATTACTCATGTACAAAAGGATACCAAGATTGTTTCATAGAGTAATTTGCACTTTTTACTTTGTATGAAAAGGGTTCCGACTATAGTTTCAGGCTATAATTTAAAAACAGCTAACTCCTGATGACGTGTAATTGCAGCCCTTTTGGTCTGCAATATATATTTTCTAATGCGAAAGCATACGTCATTTAAAATTTCCAGAAAGCATCAAAAACTTTGTAACACTCAGCCAAAAAAGCCATAATTCACTATACCATTCACAAACACATTTACTTTCAGAACAGCAGAATGCCTTCCAAAAACGTGGTGGCTAATAGTACAGTGTGGCACTGCAAGAAGTGGTGCCACAGCCCGTCTGTGTGTTTTCTATCTCTCTCGGTATATGACACCACTGCTTTCATAAGTGGTCCTGCCTATGATAGTGTGTGCCTATCATCTGCTCAGTGCTTCAGCTCACGTATGTGGTGAATGCTTGGCTTACATAACAACCTTTCTCACCTTTGTAGCACATCTCAACCAGCGTCTTTGAAACACGTCACAGACGTATCTCATAATGTAATCAAATTGGGCATTTTCAGCCATAATACATTCGTAATATGTGTATCTACACTTCCACACACATATTATCACTATGTTCCTTGGCTCACTCATGCAAACTGCAGCACGAACTACTTGCTCTGTACTGAACAGATCTACTATTGCATGTTTGTGTATTTACTGTGGAAAACGTTTGCATTAATTGGTCAAGTATGAAAATATCCATTGCTGTGAGACTATTAAAGTTGTAATATACAATTATGCTAACCTGCGAGCGTGGGAAGAAGTCTGATAAGTGTTAAAGAAAGCAAGTAAGTAGTAAACTTATTTTCATTTAATATTTTAGGTTGGATTAAGACTGCAAGTATTGAGTTTAGGCACATATGTGGTCTATCACATTAATGCAACCATTGCCTCTGTTGTACAACAACCTGCAATAACCATTCACAGGCCACTGATGAGGGTATATATAAATTGTATTGGGGAGACGAGGAAAACAGTGCAGCCCATATAATGCAGAAACAGAGAAAAATATCTGACATCCAAAAGGGCATGACCATTGGCTCACATGATCATTGGCTTGCATGACCATTGGCTTTCGGGGCTTTGGTGGAAGCATTTCTGAAATGGTGAAGTTTGTAAACTGTTCGTGTGCTGCTGCAGTTAAAGTACACCATGCATTTCAAGGTGGAGCCATCCAAAATCGGCACCGAGGCGACTGCAATGTGACATGGATTGACAGGGGTGAACTATGGTCACAGAGGTGTTCAAAAATAGCTCTGAGCACTTTGGGACTTAACATCTGAGGTCATCAGTCCCCTAGACTTAGAACTACTTAAACCTAACTAACCTAAGGACATCACACACTTCCATGCCCGAGGTAGGATTTGAACCTGCGACCGTAGCAGCAGTGCGGTTCCGGATTGAAGCACCTAGAACCGCTCGGCCACAACGGCCGGCTCACAGAGGTGTGTTTGGGTGAATAGACGTGTAACTATTGAGCAACTGATCGCCCAGATGAATGAAGGGCCTACCAACAGTGTCCTCTCATGGACCATTCAACAAATATTGCTGCATATAGGCCACTGCAGCAGGTGCTTGGCTCGTCTACCCAAGCTGACTGCTTTCATTGTCAACAAAGGCTGGAATTTACATCCCAGAACCACAACTGGACATCCACTGAGTGGCGACAAGTAATCTTTTCAGATGATTCACATTTTATGCTCCTTCGGACAAATGGCCACTGGTGTGTGCTGCGTGAAATGTCTGAAAGCAAGACCTCTGCAATCAGGAGTGTAAGTTATGGTCTGGGGAATATTTTTGTGGCATTCCCTGGGTGATCTCATCATTCTGGAAAGCACAATGGACCAACACAAATATGCACGTATCCCTGAAGACCATGTCCAACCATGCATGCTGTTTGTTTTTTTCAGCACGATGGCATCTAATAGTAGGACAAAGCGATGTGTCACACAGCTCCCAGTGTATGTTTGGGATTCAAAGAGCACCAGGGTGAGTTTACTGCGCTCTCCTAGTGACCATACTCCACTGACTTAAATCCATTCGAGAATTGTAGGACCATCTCAATTGGGCTGTTCGCACAATGGATCCTCAACTGAGAAACCTAATGCAGTTGTCCAAGCACTGAAGTTGGCATAGCTCATCGTCACTGTTGGTACCTTGCAGAACATCATTGACACTCTTCCTGGATGTCTCACTGTAGGCCATGCTGCAAAAGGTGCTTAATCAGGTTTTTTACAGGTGGTCACATTAATTTCATTGGACTGTGTATTACAGCTGTACCAATTGCTTTTCCATGCCATAAAAGACTATTTGGTTTTTCATATGCTCCTAAAATTTAGTCACTAAACAGCCATTCTCCAAGTAAGCAGATAAACCTGGGTAATGTGCAGTCCACTACTTTTTCTTTGCTATTAAAAGGAAAAAAAAATATGTCACAGTATGTTGATATCCTTCATAAACTAAATTCATTTAGTATTAAGAAAATAATATTACTCTAAGTTCATTTGAAATCATTACAGTGGAGAAGGGCTGTAACGAATAGGCCTAAAAAGATCGCGCAGAGGTTCGCAATTTTGGGAGGGGATCTTGGTGCTCAGTTTCTGTTTGAGCTAGGAACATGGAGTGAAAAGTTTTTGGTTTAGCCCAGACTAGCGGTCATTTGTACAGCCATTTGAGCATCTGTCCTGCTGTAGCTATGTTACAGTATTTCAAGCAATGTTTGAATGACGAACGGGAGCACGCAAACTGTGTGAATTGATTAATTCCTTTTGCAAAAAAATTTAATTGGACTTAAATTAATGCTCAGCTAATGGAACTGTTTGTATGTGCACCGTATGGATTTTACATGCAAAAGTAGTCACCTTTAAATAAATTGAACTGGAATGAGACTGATGGTTCAAATTTGCTTCACGAGTGTATAGAACCTCGGTATCTGATAAGTTCTAGTCATTTGAAAATATCTTGCTTTGTTTGGATTTTAAGTGCAAAGAACATGTTGTTCTGGGAAGATTTTAAAGTGCTCCAATTCTATACTTTAAACATGTACAAATCAGTTCAAACTTTGCTTGACGATAAATAATGATAAAGTCAGAACGATTTTTTTTTTTTTTTTTTTTTTTTTTTTTTTTTTTTTTCAGTCCAATAATCTTTGTTGAGATATGATGGTCTGAAATTGAGCTAAAAGTTGCATCTAAAATTTGTTTTTATATGAACTGAATATGCAGAAGTGGTTGAAAGTGAATCAAATAAATAAATAACAATACCAGAGACGGGAAGTTGCTACTCACTGTATAGCGGAGGTGCTGAGTCGCGATAGGCACATTAAAAAGATTCACACACTCATAGCTTTCAGCCATTAAGCCTTTGTCAGCAGTAGACACACACACACACGCCACACACTCACGCAAACGCAACTTGCACACACGCCTGCAGTCTCAGAGAGCTGAAACTACAATGCAAGCAGCAGCACCAGTGCATGATGGGAGTGGCGACTGGGTGGGTGTAAGGAGGAGGCTGGGGCTGGGAGGGGAAGGGATAGTATTGTGGGAGTGACAAGATAGTGAAGTGTAGCAGTTTAGACGGAGGGTAGGAGAGAAGGTGCGGAGAGGGGAGGGGGTAAGTAGCGGAAAGGAGAGAAATAAAAATAAATTAAAAAACTGGGTGAGGTGGTGCAATGGCGGCTGTGTAGTGCTGGAATGGGAACAGGGGAACTGAGAGGGGCCTGGATGGATGAGGACAGTGACTAACGAAGGTTGAGGCCAGGAGGGTTACGAGTGGTCCACTTGTTTTTTGGCATCAGTTTGCGGTGGCCATTCATGCGGACAGACAGCTTGTTGGTTGTCATGCCTTCATAAATGCAGCATTGTGGTTGCAGCTTAGCTTGTAAATCACATGACTGGTTTCACAGGTAGCCCTGCCTTTGATGGGATAGGTGATGTTAGTGACCGGACTGGAGTAGGTGGTGGTAGGAGGATGTATGGGACAACAGGTCTTGCATCTAGGTCTATTACAGGGGTATGAGTCATGCGGTAGGGGATTGGGAGCAGGGGTTGTGTAAGGATGGACGAGTATATTGTGTAGGTTCGGTGGATGGCGAAATACCACGGTAGGAGGGGTGGGAAGGATAGTGGGTAAGACATTTCTCATTTCAGGGCACAGTGAGAGGTAATCAAAACCCTGACGGAGAATGTAATTCTGTTGTTCCAGTCCCGGATGATACTGAGTTACGAGGGGAATGCTCCTCTGTGGCCGGACTGAGGGACTTTGGGAGGTGGTGGGAGACTGTAAAGATAAGGCAGGGGAGATTTGTTTTTGTACAAGGATGAGAGGATAATTATGGTCAGTGAAGACTTCAGTGAGACCCTTGGTATATTTAGAGAAGGACTGCTCGTCACTGCAGATGCAACGATCACGGGTGGCTAGGCTGTACGGAAGGGATTTCTTGGTATGGAATGGGTGGCAGCTGTCGAAGTGGAGGTATTGGTGGTGGTTAGTAGGTTTGATATGGACGGAGGTACTGATGTAGCCATCTCTGAGGTGGAGGTCAACATCTAGGAAGGTGGCTTGTTGAATTGAGTAGGACCAGGTGAAGCAAATGGGGGAGAAGTTGTTGAGGTTCTGGAGAAATGTGAATAAGGTGTCCTCACCTTCAATCCAGTTAGCAAAGATGTCATCAATGAATCTGAACCAGGTGAGGGGTTCAGGATTCTGGGTTTTTAGGAAGGATTCCTCTAGATGGCCCATAAATAGGATGGTCCCATGCGGGTGCCCATAGCCGTACTGCGAATTTGTTTGTAGGTAATGCCTTCAAAGGAGAAGTAATTGTGGGTGAGGATATAGTTGGTCATGGAGACTACAAAGGAGGTTGTTGGTTTGGAAACTGTAGGGCATCTGGAAAGGTAGTGTTCGATAGTAGTAAGGCCCTAGGCATTAGGAATGTTAGTGTACAGGGAGGTGGCATCAGTAGTAATGAGCAGGGGACGGTGTGGTAAAGGGAAAGGAACTGTGGAGAGTCAACCACTGCCAAAATATGAGTAACATCATTTGAAAGACAATAAAAAAACATATACTGGATCCGTCGTCACCCTAGTCAACAAAAATCTACATCAGTTGGCAAGCTATTGCAATCTAATGTCAAAATTATGGAAGAGTTGAAGTCGGGAACCAGAACAAAAAATTCTCCTATCATGTCCTCAGCAGAGTTGAGGATGTGAAAGAAGGGAACTAGCTTTTCAATTTATCTGGCAACTTCAAAGACATTTAAATCAAAACATCTTGACATATTTGTGCTTTATTATTAGTTAACCCTTCTTCCACACCAGAGTGAGCTTTCTTAGACCCACCCCCTGATACATGTTTGGTGAGGGGTGAAAGAACAAATAGACACAAATTTATATGTTAGAGAGTGGGATGCATCTACAAGAGGAAATATCCAAGAGTAGGGGTGCATCTATAATAGTAAGTATTCCAGAGTGGAGATGCAAGCATCCTAAACTTTAATGAGACCTGTAATGGGACACCCTTTTTTTATAGCAATAGTCAATACAAAGTAAGTTGTATAGGTGAACATTGTTTCAGCTGTTTAACTAAATGAATTTCATATAATTTTGTATAGAGTGTATTATATTCAGGCTAAAATGTATAAAAAAGAAATTAATTTGTTACAATCTTTACATACTTATCTGTATATGCAGTTAAAATTACTCTTCTTTTAAAAATATTTGAAATTATAAAATATCTGGCATATTTAAAATTCATATTATTAATTGCACAATCTAATGTCATTTATTAAATTTATTTCTGGATTCATTTATAAAATAATTACATAGCTTGGTGATGATTCTCCTTTTCTCAAGAAAGTTCGTAAACTCTTTGGAATATCGTGAGCACAGCAGAAAGTATATGGTAGTGAGTATGCATCTGATGGAGACAGACATATTTTTTCAAGATCGACACTAACAATGTAATTTGGAATATGAAGTGGAAATTGTAAAGACAGTGTGATATTGAAAAATGTGACAAAGAATAAAATTCAAGAATAATACAGGCAAATCTTAATCAGTTATTTACTCATCAGGAACCTACAATGTTAAATCAAAATTTCAGCTGTAAGAATGTAACCCTAAATTCAAGAACTGCAGACAACAACAAGAAGAAAAAACGAAGATAAGTAAAAAGTTTTTCTTTTGTATATCTTACGCCTCTTGAAGCTTTCAAAACTTTTAGAGTCAGAGAAATTTAATGGCGATTTGTGGGAGTATAAGTTTACAAGACGTTGAGTCATATTGCACATCATGGCAAATGCCATGTTGGATGGCATGTGTCATGTTGTACGACACGAGATCATCTTACTTTACTTGACATGAAGCATTATATTACAGGACATGTACTAATGCTACCAAGTAAAGAAGTGCAAATATGTCAATATGTTTTGATTTAAATGTCTTTGAAGCTGTGAGCTAAATCAAAAAGCTAGTTCCCTTCTCTTACAACCCTAACTCTGCCCAGGACGTATTCGCCTGTATTTGTACTACAATAGGAACACTTTTCATTCTCATTGAGTAATGAATAAACTTTCTAGATCATGGCCTACTTTTAACCATATGGAAAAATTAAGATAAATACTGTTAATTGCTTTAGTTCTTAAAGGCAACTTGTAACATAACAGACCCATAAATTAAAACAGAATCAGCAAGTTTACTTTGCTGTTCAGTAAAATATTGCACCAATCACAATGCAACTCCACTTTGTATTCTTTTCTCGGGCATGGGATGAGTTAGTTTGCGTTTGTAAGCAGCTGGTAACTGTCCTGACTACTGGCAAGTGATTGGTGACTGTTGTGAATAGATGTGTTGGGAGGACTACTGAGAATCATATACCAGATATAGGTACCTCAAGCAATATCCTCTCCAGGGGATCTGCTCCTGTCTAGGAAATACAGTATCGTATCGCTGCTCATCCACTAGACTGAAAATAGCATCACATTGGTGGGGCTAGTCACCCTGTAAGCAGAGACGGACCAGGGAGATCTCAAAAAAAGGGTAGGATCTATTATTCATTCACAGTTCAAATGTCTGGTGGATAAAGATACCCTTTGGGGAAATGGCGGCAAGGGGTGGAAAGGAACACTTTGCGTACCCGGGAGGGCAGAGAGTGTGTGTGTGTGTGTGTGGGGGGGGGGGGGGGGGGGATCTTATTCAACTTATACAATAAGTTGTTCTCGCAACCATTGAGGGAACAGGAAGCAACCAACTGCAGACTGTGTCTCACGTTCTGTAAGGTTACACATATTTATGTGAGCTAGTTGGCTGGTCAGTATTGGTACGAGGGAAGATGAATTTATTGTACTGCTCAGGGCCAGTGGGCATACCACCCACCCACCCACACACACACACACACACACACACACACACACACACACACACACACACGACCGTCAACTCTGGCAGCCTGGACCAGAATGCAGCCATCTCATGGGATGGAAGCAGCAATCTGGAGGGGCAGGGAAGGGAAAGGGAGAGCAGTGTATGGGTGGAGAAAGAGAGCAGCACTGCCTGGCACAATGTTTGGGGGCTAGAATGCCAGCATATGCTTGTCAAGAGGCAGGGAGGTGGGGATAACTGAGTGGAAAAGAAGAGTGGGGAAAGATGGATGGGTCCTTTGGCAGAGGGTGGGAAACAAGAATGGGTGCCCAGAGGAGGTGGAAACTGTTGGGTGGAGGGTGCTGGGACAGTAGGTTACTGTAGGTTGAGGCCAGAATAATTACAGGAGTGGAGAATGTGTTGTAAGGATAACTCCCATCTGTACAGTTCAGAAAAGCTTGTAGTGGAGGGGGGGATTCAGGTGCTTGGATGGTGAAGCAGCCATTGAAATAAAGTATGGTATGTTCAGTTACATGTTGTGTCTCATGGTCGTTTACTTTGCTCTTGCCCACAGTATGGCAGTGGCCATTCATTCTGGTGGACAGCTGGTTGGTAGTCATACCAATATAAAACACTGTGCAATGATTACAGCAGAGCTTTCACAGGCTTTCTGTGGACCTGAGGGTTTTGGTGGAAAGGCTACATCAATGTTTTGGCTCTGGATTTGGTGGAGTGTTGGTAGGATGTTTTGGGGGATGCGGCAACTTGAAAACCTTATCTAGACAGGGTTTATTTGCTATGAGGGTTGGACAAGGAGGAACACTGTGGGTAGGAAAGGGGTTGGAAAGTGGTGCTCCAAGGTGGTAGTATGGTGGAGGTGGTGTCTGGAATACTCCTCCAGGTGCCAGAGCAAGTGAATTTAAAGGAGCCCTACACCGAAATTTAACAGTTCTGAACTTGTCAAAGACCTACTCTCCTGTTCCTCCAATGGAAACATGCCTTCTCTGCCAATCTCTCCAACCAAAGCCAACTTAATCCAACATTGAACCCTACCTATCCCAGCTCATATCTTCATACCACCATCCAACTGCAATCCTCCCCCTCCCCCCCCCCCCCCCCCCTTGCCTAAATACCCACTGGTCACCTTCCAGGAATTCCATACCTCCGACTTAGCCTCATCATCCTTCCCCAGGTGCTCTCCTCAGAACACCATCCTTTCAGCAGAAGAAAAAATGGCCATACATAAGCTCGAAACTTATCCTGACCTTATCATCCTACCTGCACGTGAAGTTTTCCACCACAGTTGTTATGAACTGCAGTGACTATGTGGCAGAAGGTCTCCATCAGTTATGTCACACCTCCAACTATAAACTCTGCCAGAGTGATCCCATCCCTTAAGTCCAACACAACCTCCAATCCCTGCTTAAAGCCTTAGGTCCTTCCCAGAACCCCTCCCTTGAATCCATTTTCCTCCTCACTCTGACGACGCACCACATGCCCACCTTCCATAAGCTCTACAAAATCCACAATCCAAACAATCCTGGATGCCCCATTGTGACTGGTTTTTGTACCCCCACTGAAAGAATTTCAGCCCTCATTGACCAACACCTCCAACCAATTGCCCTTAATCTAGCCTCACATATCAGTGATACCAACCATTTCCTTCACCGACTCTCCAACAGCCCCACACCTTTACCCCCTGCATCCTTACTCATCACTGTTGATGCTACCTGCCTATACACCAACATACCTCATACCTATGGTCTTACTTCTATTGAACACTACCATTCCGAACGTCCTCCAGACTTCAAACTCATTACCCTATTCCTCATATACCTTACTAACTTTACCGTAACCAATAACTACTTCTCTCTTGCAAGGAAGGTGTACAAACAAATCTGCGGCACCTGTATGACACTTGTGTGACATCCTCATACGCCAATCTCTTTATTGACCATCTACAAGAGACCTTTCTAGTCTCTCAAAATGCCAAACCACTAGCCTGGTTCATTGATGAGATCTTCATTATCTAGACTCAGGACCAAGACACAATGTCTTCATTCCTTCACAACCTCAATATCTCTCCCAGCCACTTCACATGGTCATCCTCAACCCAGAATGCCACCTTCCTAGATGTTGACCCCCTCCTCTCTGGTGGCTCTATCCACACCTCTGTCCACATTAAACGAACCAACCACCAGCAGTACCTGCATTTCAACAGCTGTCAACCCTTTCATGCCAAAAAATCCCTCCCAAACAGCCTGGCCACCTGGAGATGGCATATCTGCAGTGACAAGAACTTCCTTGTCCAATATGCTGAGGTTCTCACTGAGTCCTTCACAGACAAGCACTATCCCCCAGACCTAGTTCACAAACAGATCTCCCATGCCATTTATCTTCATCCCCAATCCTCCCACCACCCTCAAGAACCATCTACTATGGAGTAGGCCATTCATCATCCAGTACTAGCCATGAGTGGAACAATTGAACCATGTCCTTCACAAGGACTTTCATTACATTATATCATGCACTGAAATGAGGGACATCCAACCCAAGATCCTTCCGACCTTGTCTAAAGTCGTGTTCCATCAGCCACCCAACCCTTAAAGTATCCTAGTTCATCCCTATGTAGTTCCTAATCCCAACTCCTTGCCACTAGGATCATTTCCCTGTGAAAGACCCAAGGTGCAAAACCTGCCCAATCCATGCTCCCAGCACTTCCTATTCCAGTCCTGTCACAAGTTTAACCTACCCAATCAAGGGTGGGGCTGCCTGTGAAAGCACCAATGTCATTTTCCAGCTCTGCTGCAATCATTGCACAGATTTGTATATTGGTATGACTACCAACCAGCTGTCCACCAGGATGAATGGCCACCGCCATACTGTGGGCAAAAATGGAGTAGATGACCATGAGGCACAACATGCAACTGAACATACCATACTTGATTTCAAAGTCTGCTTCACTACCTAAGCCATCTGGATCCTCCCCTCCACCACCAGATTTTCTGAACTGCTCAGATGAGAGTTATTCTTACAACACATTCTCCACTCCTGTAATTATCCTGGCCTCAACGTATTGTATGATACTGTCCCAGCACCCTTCACCTAACAGTTTTTACCCCTTCTGTTCTATTACCTCATCCCCATTCTCGTCTCCCACCTTCTGCTAATGCACCACCCATCTTTCCCCACTTCTCTCCTTATTCTCTCTGTTATCCCCACCTGCCTGCCTACCTCACAACCTCCTGATGCACGCCTGTTGGCATTCTAGCGCCCGCACACACTGCCAGACAACACTCCTCTCTTCTTGCACCCATACTCTGCTATCCCTTCCTGTTCCCCACCCCCTGCGTGTTGCTGCTTTCATCCCACATAAAAGCTGCATTCTGGCATGAGCGGCCAGAGTTGACATCATGTTTGTGCACAGTTTGCATGCTTGTGGGAATGAATGGGGCATGTTGCTCTTTCTCCCACATGTCTGTGGCTAGAAGCTTATGTGAGACTGTTTTTTAATTGTGCCTGTTTGCAGCTTAGCATGTTATCTTTATGGCAAGTAGCAATTTATCTTTTCCTAAACTGATGATATTCTTACCTGAAGTTCCCATTGTTAAATTATAGAAGCTAATATTTCACAGTGAATAAACATTTACACAATGAACCTCTGAATTAACAACATTTAAATGCTTAATGCAATTTCAGCAAATGATATCCTGGATGACAGCATTGCACTATAACCATCATCTTTGGAAGCTACGTATGTGTGTCTATTTTATTTATCAATTTATTACATCTTTTATATTGTTTTATTGTGCAAATGTTTGTCAAAGCATTGTATTCTCCACATTTATACAACTAATGAATACAGCATGAATATATCACTTATTTTCATACTCATGTAGTTATTTTGCCAGTAACTTGTTAATTGCAAGTGCTATTAAAAAACTGTGCTAATTTAAAGGTAGTCAATCACATGTGTTAGTAGACATCGGGATTGAAAAGAGAACCAAAAGATGCATCTGTCAATAAGTCATAAATAATCATTTAAACAATATTTAAGTACAGTCTATAATGATTTATCATGAGCACACTTGCGGATAAATGCTGGCTTATTTATTTATGAACTAAGTATTACTTACATTTAATGTAAATGATCTGAGTGTAACCGAATGTTTATGACATTCCTTTATTTAAATATTGTTGTAACATATAGTATAGTCTGAGCAGTGCTCAAAGTTGAGCTAAATGGTGTCTGCAGCACATAAGAACAATATATTTTTGGTAGGGATGGCCTTCAGACAATAGAAAAGCTCACAGTAGTGGAGCACTATGAGAGTCAAGTGGAGACTGGGACTTTTTGAGTGAAGAGCTCAAGGGAGCAATTCTGGAGACCTGATGTCAAGTGCTGGAAGGAGGCAAACCTGCCTGCAGTAACAAGGGAGATTCAATTGCAGAGGTGTTTGATTCTGTGTGGTGAATGGCCACTATGATACTTTAACTTCTTAAGGGACTTTATATTTTGAGAGTTTTGAATGTGCTTGAGGGCAGGTCTCTAACTTCGTCACTTGGTTTACAGAACTGAGGATAGAGAGAATATGATTTACTGGTCATTGTACCGTGCATGTTAAATTTGTGAATCATCACGTGGAACCCTGAACTGATTTGAGCTTGTGAATATTCTTTGTATTGTAGTCATGAAATGGACTTAGTTTTGCGGATCTTCAATGACTATTTAGTTTGGAGATTTTGCTACCATTCTCGTAAAACTATTAACATAACTTTACTGCACTTGATGAGGGTCTTTTCTGTGTGTGTGTTTTAACTGAATATCATAGGATCACTTCCTGTAGGTTTGAGACGTCCTTTCTGGAATAAACAGTATTCAACATAATTCTCTGTTACCTACATCAATTACAAATGTTACAATAGAACCCTTTCTATTGAATTATTCATTTATCTTTTACTTCATATTTCTGTGTACATTATTAATTTGCAATTCTAGCCAATGCATAGACTATTTGGCTGCACAATCACAGCAACAGATTATTACTGGCAGCGAATTAGCTGCAGGGCAAGAAAGCAGATGTGTGCAGCTTCACCGTACGACTACATCGAGCTATTATTTGTAAACAGAGCCTTGCATAGCCCAGCTACCTAAAGAATGGGTAACCACAGATAGACACAACTGGTTTGCTCATACGGGATGCTGTTTAGAGGAGAAAATACTCAACAATAACCGTTAGGTACCATCACAATTGAAACAAACGACACCTGTTGTCTGACCCCACCAATGTCATACGTGGATGATTCCAGTGAGCAGCAGAGAAGACTGAGAAGACCAGCCTTGTTCATGAAATTGCAACAAAGCTCATAATGTGCAGCATTGTCTCCTGAAGAGGTCATGGCCACCTGGTCCTGAGTCGAATGGAAGGCCTGAACCAGAGTTCTAAGGTTCTGTGACATGCTTGGTGGTGACTTCCTAAACTTGCACCACGTGGTTGAGAACTGTAAGGTCCCCCTAAATGGGTCAGATGTGCACTACACCTCAGAGGCCACTACAAAGGTAGCTACAGGAGACCCTGAAATATCCATATAAGGTCAAAGAAATGCCTCCTACAGGTGAGAGTATTAAAATCCTAGTGGTTAACTGCCAAAATATTCGCAACAAAGTCCTGAGATTTCAAGTACTCTTAAAGAGCAGTGGCAGTCTCAAAACAGTAGTCACAGAAAGCTGTTGAAAACCTGAATTGATATCAGTGGCATTTTTGGGGAAAACATCTATCCACATTGGAGCTACATGCAATATTATTTGAGTAACTCAGTACCAATGGGGAACGTAACCTTATAATTTGATCTTTCTATCAGACACAAGATTCATCCCCAGATGTATTCAGAAACTTTAGAGAAAACTGCAGTTCACTAATACGTATGTCTACAGTCATACAGGAATCCTAGTGGTTAACTGTAATCATTCAGCATTCAGTTGCGATAATTACAGTTCTGTTAGTGGTGGGCATGGCAAGACATCCTGTGAAATGTTGCTAGATGCCTTTGCTGGGAACTAAATAGAACACACAGTTTAGAACCCCCACTCATGATGGAAATATTTGGATGTGAGGGCATCAAACAGACTTAACCTCTTTGAGGATGTCCATAATGAAACTTGTGTCAGTTACCACAAGCAACAGTGATTATCAAAGTACCAAGGGCAACTAAAATCAGTAGAAATATTTATATGTTCAATAAATTGTATAAAGAGGCAGTGGTGTCATACACCAATGATGAACTTCAAACATTTTGTTCTGGACAGAGTCATGTGAAAAACTATGGTAGAAGCTTTAAAGAACAGTTCGCCAAGCACTGTACATATATGTACCTAGTAGAACAGTCTGTGATGGGAGGAGCCCTCCATAGTTTATAGTTATTGCAAAGAAACCGATTACTGCTTAGTAAATGTAAAACAAAGTGTAGCACTACAGTTAGAGAGATGCTGAAGGATACGTGTTTTAGACGGAAATGCGTGAAGCCTTCAGCAGCTACTATAGCAGAATATTATCAAAATATCTCTCATGAAATCCAAAGAAATTCTGGTCATATGTAAAGGCTCTTAGTGGCACCAAAGTTAGTGTTAAAGACATTCATGTCTGAGGTAGAAATTGAAAATTAGTGTAGCAAAGCAAAGGCATAAATGCTAAACTCCATTTTTAAAAGCTCTTTTACAAATGAAAACCAGGGATCATTGCTGCAAAGATTAGTGAAAAGGATATTAGTTGCAATGGCACTGAGAAACAGTTGAATTTATTAACAGTAAGCAAATTACTCAGTTCCATATCAAATTTGTGGCTTTTATCCATAACATACAGTAGATCCCTTAAACAAAAACCTGTGTCCTACAAGAAGGGCAGCAGAAGTCATCTACAAAATTACTGTACAGTATATTTGACACCCATTTTTTGTACAATCTTAGACCATATTCTGAGCTCAGATACAATGGCATATCTTGAGTAGAGTAATATAGAGTAATCTTAATGCCAACCAGCATGGATTCTGAAAATATCAGTCATGTAAAACACAGCTTGTGCTTTTTTGGCATGTCTTGAAAAGCATTTGACTCAATACCACACATACACTTGTTATCAAAGTACGGTCAAAAGTATTATTATTGTGCGAGGGTTGCAGTATGTTATATCTGATGGAGACTTACCAACAGAAGTAGAAGTAACTTTGGATGTGTCCCTTGGACTTGTTTTGGGACCCTTGCTGTTCATTTTGTATTTTATATATTAATGACCTTGCAGACAGTATTAATAGTAACCAGAGACATTTTGCAGATGATGCAATTACCTGTAGTGAATTATTGTCTGAAAAAAGTTCCACAAATATTCATTGAGATCTTGGTAAGATTACAAAGTAGTGCAAATAAGGGCAACACACTTTAAATGCTTAGAAATGTAAAATTGTGCACGTCACAAAATAAAAAAAAATGTAGTATCCTATGACTATGATATTAATGGGTCATAATCAGTGTACATCAACTCATACAAATACCTGCGTAAAAACGTGTGGGGATGTGAAATGGAACAACCATTTAGGCTCAGTCAGAGGTAAAGCAGGTGGCCGACTTTGCCATCAGTCTGCAAATGACATTGCTTACAAAACACTTGTGTGACCCATCTTTAGAATATTACTCAAGTCTATGGGAGTCATACCAAATTAAGACTAACGGGGGTTATGGAATGTATACGAAGTAGGGTTACAGGTTTGCTTGAAACATGGGAGAGCATTACAGAGATGCTAAAACGACTGAACTGCCACACACTTGAAGGTAGGTGAAGAGTAGCCCAAGAAAGTCTAGTTAGTAAGTTCCTAGAACCAACTTTAAATGATGACTTTAGGAATATACTACAAACCTCTACATGCGTATTCCATATGAGTTGAGAAGACGAGATTAGACAAATTATAGCAATGAATCTCCCCTCCTCCATATGTGAACGAAATGAGAAGGAACTCTAAGAAGTGGTACAATGGGAAGTATCCTCTACTGGGCACTTCATAGTGGTTCTGCAGATTGTGGATGTAGATGTAGAAACACTAAGCTATTTTAGTTGTAAAATAATTCTATATAGCTTTTAATTACAAGGTTAACTACAGTGTGAAGGTCTCCTCAGTAAATGACTAAAAGTAAAATGTGAAATACAATTCAATTAGCATCATGAGCTTTCTTTTTACGTAACAAAACTATTAGAGAGGTGTATGGACATTAACTCTGCTTATCATCTAATACTGTTCCCTGTAGCAGATGATAATGGAGAGAAATAATAATAAAATAATCATCACTCATTATAATTACCTTTTCATTAATGTTTATTTATAGGAAGTAGTTAATGCAACATATTGACACTTACAATACTCTTATGAAACTTGGTACAGTTCTTAAGTTCATTCTTGTTACTTGTTAGCATGATGCAACCACTGTCAAGGTAGAGAAAATCTTCATCTCATTTGGTAAAACATAGAATAGTGGCTTATTCTGGCACTAGTGGCTCACCTTTTGGCATAGTAAGGCTGTAGCTAGTCTTCCATTTTCCAAGTGTACTTTTTTTAAAATATGGTGGAGTCAAATTCTTTTCTGTACAATTTCATGTTTACAGTTACCAAACACAAAATTAACAGAACTGTAGAGAAATTTTTTGTGTAGTTGCAGAAAGATGATCCAGATGAGGATAGTGCCTGAATTTTGATTTGTTTCCACCTTTTCCACCAATGCAGTAAGCAAAATTCCATGTCATGAAATTTTGCAGCAATATCCTCCAAAAATTTTCAGTAGGTGTCGGCATGTATAATGGTTACACAGCACACCATGAAGCATCACACACTTGGTCAACAATTCAGTACTGATGTCGACTTTGGCTTAAGCTTGTAGTAATGTATGAGGCTCCAGTTTACCGTTATAGAGGCAGTTATAAATTACAGGTTAGAAGAAGCTGCTAGATGCTCATAGAATGCCCTCAGAAGGAAAAAGACAAAAAGCGGTCAAGCTTCAAAGAACCTGAAAACATGGAAGTATGAGATTTGTACTGCCTACATTTGCAGCTCACAAGCCATAAATATTGAAATTTATTAAGCCATAAATATTGAAATTTATTTTGAACGAAATTTTCATATAGGCTGTTCCACCAAAGTATGGTGGTCATTTCTAAACAAAACTGAAAGACATTTCTGCTGCTCAAATTAATTTTTGATTTGATTGCTGATTTTTATAGGTACAACAATAATATTCATACAGGGGTGGTTATGAGTGGTGGTGTCAGGTCAAGAAATGTGCAACAATATTTAGAAAACATATTTAATATAATTAAGATAGCATCAAGTCAAATCAGATCCAAAGCAAGAGATGAACCTCTAGAGAACATTTACAATTAATCAGCACAAATTATAACAAGTCCAGTGTGCATCCATTTAAAAAACCTAAAGAATAGTATTATTTGTACATAAATGTGAATACTTCAGAGGTTTTAACTTATAGTAAAATAATTGATTACAACAGTATTACGAAAACAACAGATTCCTTTTCACCACAGAGAGGAGGCATTGAGTTGCAGACAGGCACAATGAAAAGAGTGCTAGGCATTTAAGCTTTTCAACAAAAAGTTCTTCTACAGAAATCGAAACAAACACACACACACACACACACACACACACACACACACACACACACACACACACACACACACATATATTCACAAACAAAACCGTGGCCACAATCTGGTTCCTGTGGCCTGACTGTGACTGCATCTGACATGAGCAGCAATCTGAGATGGGTGGTGGGATGAGGAGGAGGCAAAGGGGGGGGGGGGGGGGGGGATGGGGAGGGATAGCATTGCAGCGGTTAGGGAAGATGTTACACTGCCTGTGATAACATGCAAGGACGTGGTGGAGACAGGATAGGGTTACCAAGTGCAGAGCTGAGAGGCTGTGGTGGTGGTGGTGGTGGTGGTGGGGAAGGGGGGGGGGGAGGGGGCAGAAAAGTGAGAGAAGAGAGTTAGAGAAGGGGGAAAGACTGTAGGTGTGCATTGGCAGAGTAGAAGGCATCTGTAATGTGGAATGGGTGATGGGCGCAGGGAAGCGGATAGGTAGGTGGAGGACAGGAACATTACGGGAACGAAAGATATGTCTTAGGGAGACTTCCCACCTGCACAGTTCAAAACAGTTGGTGTTGAGAGGAAGGATCCATATGGTGCTGGCTGTGAAGTAGTCATTGAAGCAAAGCACATCATGTTTTCTTATGTAATTTTCAAGAAGTTATTTCAGACCATATATCTCTTGATCACTGAAACATACCATGTTCTTAAAGTTGTGTCATTGTTTGTGCTTCAGTGTCAGCCAGCTTCCAGCTTTCTGCTTTTATTTAGTGGATGTTGTTATCTTATAAATTAATGAGCCAAAACATTATGACCATCAGCTCCGTAGCATGTTGGCCCACCTTCGGAATGCTACACAGCAGTGATTCTGTGTGACATGAATACAGCACATCCTTGGTAGGTGTTCTGAAGGCACATGGCACATCCAGTTGTCTACACACAGTTCCCATAAACTTCAAACTGGTAGTTTGTGAATGTAGAGTTGTCACATGATAAGTGTCCTAGATGTGCTCCATCTGGTTCAAATAAGGCAAATTTGGTGCCCAAGACATCAGTATGAATTCACTATCAAGCCTATTAAACCACTGCAACACAATTACGGTCATGTGACATAGACAGTTATCCTGATGGAATATGCCACTGCCATTAGGGAAGGCACCAAGCATGAAGGGATGTAGGTGGTTCACAGTAATTTTTATATAGTTGACAGTTGTGATGTTGCCTTCAACTAGTACCACAGGTCCCATGGAAGCCTAGTTGAATGTCCCCCAATACAATAATACTGGCGTGCATCTGTGAGACAGTGCATGATTTGAGCAACTTTTCACCTGTATGATGGCCTATCAGGATGTAAACATTAACCTGATGTAACAAGAAAGGTGATTCATCCAACCAGGTGACATGATTCTGTTGGTCCATAGTCTAATTTCAGTGATCTCATGCCCACTACACATGTCACTAAACTCTGTCATGAGGTCTGTCACAAGTCCCCCCTTGTCCAACTTACAGAGTGAGCCAGCCTTGTGATGAGGTATGGACATCTCAACATCTTCACTGTTCCACACTTATTCATCTACTTTCTATAAATCCTCACAACTGTAACAATTCAACAGTTGAATAACATCACTATTTTGAAGATGCCTGTTCCCAGGCACCAGGCTATATGAATTTGCCCTTTGTAAAATTTATTTATGTCAGTGAATTTCCCCATTTGCAGACTGTATCATCACTAGTAATATTTCCCATTTGCCTCTGCTCTGCATGTATAGGGTAAACATGAATAAAACCAAAAAACTGCATGGATGGATTCCTGACTGGAAATGGAGAAAAAAAGGTCCTATGAACATGTGTTCAGAAATGGACGGTGCGTGTGCAACATACAACAAATTGTCACATAGACAAAAAATCATCTTGAAAAACAGTAAAGAGCTGCATCGCATCTACGTCACAACAGATGTTCAAAGTGGCCTGCATGGGATTGCAGGTGATATGGATTGTAGTGGTTGCCATGCAGCATTACACATAAACATACTTTGACTTACACCATGTCGGTAGGTCACTTGCCTGGAGCTTATACTACTGTTCGTCTCAATATCCTATAGAACCCTGTCCTCCAAATCTGGTGTACGCACAGTCTGCTGCCTCTCTGCACATTTTTCCACCTGAAAGGACTCATGATCACATAAATGCCTCAAAAGGGCTAGAAATGTTGTGTGATGCAGTTGGTGTTTGTGAGGGTACTTTTTCTTGTATAGTCAGGCCACCTCTCAATCATTTCCATTTGCTTGGTTGTACACAAAAACCATCTTGGTTTGTTCCAAACATGAATACCAGACCATTCTGCTGCTTACAGTACGCTGTGTCAATCACACAGCATGCAACAACACACAAGGAACACACAGCACATGGTCAGAGGAACTGTCCTTTGTCACTGCCATCTAATGTGGCAGTGATGCATTTTCAGACACATGTTCATAGGATCTTTTTTCCCCATTGCCAGTCAGGAATCTGTCCCTGCAGTTTGTCAGTTTCATCAACTTTCACCTCAAAAAATCCCTTGTCATTCAAGTGCCTGCAACACCACCAGTTTTGCAGTAATTATGTTTTGGCTTATACTTCAAGTGAACCCATATGCTTCCATCGCTCATCTGGCAAGTAGATTCTCACTTCTTGCAGGTTTTATATTCAGTATACAGTCTATTTACATGGAAGTGCATTTGTTTTCTTACTTTCAAATGAACTTCTTTTACATTAAGGTCTGTACATAGTATCTTGTTAACTTGGGTTAATGTATAATAACTTTTTTGAATTGTATATTATGACACTGCTTTACCCTTCAAAACATTCCCATGCAATAATGTGTTAATATTGTTAGGACTATAAGATATGTTTACATACTTAGTTTGTTTAACTACAATTATCTTACATAAGAACAATTTGTCATTAAATCATGGCAGTTATTTATTTATTTTTATTTATTTATCTCTTGTTCCAGTGATCCTTGTTGTGACACTATCACAGGATATGGAACGTGTCAATTTTACAAGCTTTTGGCCAGAATTTATGGTAATACATAAAACAAAACAAAAACAGTAAACAGTAACTTAGGCCCCACTACAAAAAATACATTTTATAGATAGATAGAGATTACAAAACAAAAACAGTAAACAGTAACTTAGGTCCCACTACAAAAAATACATTTTAGAGATAGATAAAGATTACAAAATAATAAGTGTTACAGAGAAATAAATATTGCAAAATATATGTTTACAATAAAAATATTCGGTATTATAAATACAAATTTGGACATACATTTGCAATTTACAATACAAGAAATGTTAAACACTGTAGTTCAGGAACTCTTCTATAGTATAAAATGATCCTTGCAATAGGAACTTCCTTAAGGTTTTTTTAAACAAGAGATCATCATCTATCAAACACTTAATTCTTGAAGGGAGTGCATTAAAACCTCATAGCCACTGAAATGGACTCCTTTCTGCACCATACTTAGATTTGGCTGTTCAGAGTGGATATCATGTTTCCTTCTAGTATTGTAACTATGATATGCACTATTCAGCTTAAAGATGGATTATTCTTTCCTACTGAAGCACATCAAAGATAATATATATTGCACAGTGGATGTAAGTATTTCAAGCTTCTGAAAAAGATTCCTGCATGTGGCTCTAGAATGGACTCCACACATGATCCTTATGGCTCTTTTTTGTATACACAGTACTTTTTTAGCCAGTGGCTGATTTCCCCAAAATATAATTCCAAATGCCATAATTGCATGAAAGTAACCATAATACGCTGTCTTCATGGTTTCCATATTTCTATAAGAAGAAACAATGCGCAATGCGTATGTTGCTGAACTTAGTCTTTTGCATAGATCCAGGATGTGGTTTGACCAATTCAGTTTGCTATCAATATGCAAGCCTAGGTATTTTGAGGAATCTACCCTGGTTATTGTCTGCTCACTTATTTTTACTACTATTTCCTCATCTTTGGATGTTGTGTGGAACTGAATGTAGTTTGTTTTACAGTAATTTAAAGAAAGACCATTAATGTTGAACCAGTTCACCATTTCACTTAAAACCTTGTTTGCTGTTACCTCAAGTTTATCTGCTGAATTATCAATGAGTAATGTAGTGTAATCAGCAAATATGGTGAATCTACAATATTCCGTACAGAGAGGGAGATCGTTTATAAATATAATAAAAAGTAGGGGGCCCAGAACTGAGCCCTGCGGCACTACACATTTGATGGTACCCCATTCTGAAGATAATGGGACACCATCTTGACTATCTACTACAACTTTTTGTTTCCTGTTTGACAGATATGAGTCAAGCCACTTCCCTGCTGCACCACTTATACCGAGATGTGCAGCTTTTTGTAAAAGAATTTGGTGATTTACACAGACAAATGCTTTTGTTAGGTCACAAAATATACCAATCACTTTCAGTTTTTTGTTGATAGATTCCAAGAGTTTGCCAGTAAATGCAAATATTGCATCTTCTGTTGACAAACCTTTCTGAAATCCAAACTGACTTTTGCTGAAGATATTGTGTTCACTGAGATGCTTAACTATCCTGGCATGCATTAGTTTCTCTATAACTTTTGAAAAGCTTGTCAGTAGTGATATTGGCCTATAGTTAGCAGTATCCATCTTATCCCCCTTCTTATACAGCAGTTTTACAACTGCATACTTCAGCCTCTCAGGAACTATTCCTTGCTTAAGTGACGCATCAAAAATGTGGCAAAGGACTTTACTTACATGGCTGGAGCAGTATTTTAATAATTTGTTAGAAATGTTGTCAATTCCAGCAGAGTTTTTACTTTTCAGGGATTTAATAACTCTTTCAATTTCTTGAACAGTGACTGTTTTTACCTTCATGTGTTGTAGTGAACCAGGCACTCTAGCTTTCAAAAGATTGATGGCTTGCTTCATGGTCCCTTGTAAACCTATTTTTTTCTGTTACTGTTAAAAACTGTTGTTGAATGTGTCTGCAACTGTTTTTGGATCGCAAACAAGATTACCCTCACTTCTGATCTGGATATTTTCACTACAAACTGCATTTTTCCCCGTTTTCTTCTTTACAAATTTCCAGACAGTTTTTACTTTATTGCTCGAGTTGTCAATTCCTGCCTTCAAGCACATGTTCTTTGCTGCCTGAATGGTCTTATTCAGAACTTTATTGTAGATTTTATAGTGTGTAATCCTACTGTTGTCATTTGAACTCCTGGCTGCAGCATACTGTTCTCTTCTTGTTTTACAAGAGATTTTGATGCCTTTAGTAATCCAAGGCTTGTTTCCAGATTTGAACAGGTTTTCTCTCACTGATATTTTAGGAAATGCTTCCTCAAAAAGGCTTGTAACTTCATTGATAAATATATTAAATTTCGAATTAACATCAACTGTAGCATATACAGGAGACCAGTCCACAAGCTGTAATTGATGATTAAAGGTTCAGTGGTATGTCTGTTTATACTCCTAAATGTTTTCCAAATGAAATTTTCTTTTCTTTGTACTTTCATTTGGTTTAGAGTGAGGAATTGCCCTTCATGATCTGAGAGACCATTTATAATATTTTTCATGGTTAAATTATTGCAAAGATCCTTACCTACAAATACATTATCTATTAAAGTGCTAGAGCTGGCAGTTACTCCAGTTGGAGTGCCCACCACTGGTACTAAATTGTAATAGTACATTATATGTTCAAAGTCTGTTTTGTTTCTATTTTCTGTTAAAAGGTCCACATTGAAGTCACCCATAACAATGATAGATTTAGTTTTCCCGCATAGGTGGGATAGAAGTGATTCAGTTTGTCTTCGAAATACATTTAGATTTCCAGCAGGTACCCTGTAAACAGCCAGAACAATAACAGTTGCACTGTCTGCTGTTAACTCGATGCCACACACCTCAAAATGTTGTTCATCACAGTATTTGCTTAAATCTAGGGATTTATACACTATATATAAAAACAAAGATGAGGTGACTTACCGAACAAAAGCGCTGGCAGGTCGATAGACACACAAACAAACACAAACATACACACAAAATTCAAGCTTTCGCAACAAACTGTTGCCTCATCAGGAAAGAGGGAAGGAGAGGGGAAGACGAAAGGAAGTGGGTTTTAAGGGAGAGGGTAAGGAGTCATCCCAATCCCGGGAGCGGAAAGACTTACCTTAGGGGGAAAAAAGGACAGGTATACACTCGCACACACGCACATATCCATCCACACATACAGACCAGCGGAGGGAATGTAAATACAACTTAATGGGGTCATTGTGGGGGTGTTGTGAGGGTGACATGGTATTAGAAGGTGGAAAGTGTAACATGAGGTGAAATGAAAATGAAAATAAAAATATATGGGGAGAGATAAAGGTGAACCGGAAAGAAACTGGAGATCTGGAATGAAAAAAGGCGAAAAGGTGTTGGTTACAGCTGGGCTATGTTGGACTTGGGTTGGTAGACAACGATGTGCATAAAGGTTAGGTGGTTGTGTTGCCGCCAAAACACGTTAAAGGACGGAGAAATTCGGGAAAATTTCGAAAAAACTGCGTGTAGTATATTAAAAGGAGTGGTATTGTGGTGGCAGATTATGAAAATGAGGCTAACAATTGTCTGACGAAGAAATAATGGCGTTAAAACCTGTGGGAAGCGGCTAAAAATGATCAGTGATGTGGGAAAAACGGAAATGGAAATAAAGCGAAAGTTATTAGAACTGGCCGAAATGGTTGTTTAAAAGGTGAAAGGAGCTGTTTGTGAACTAGAAACGGTGGATATTATAGCGGCGGTAGTGCTGAAAGCGGCAAAAAAATATTTTTTTGGTTATGGTTTGGAAGTGGGTTACGTATTATTGAGTATATATATAGGCGGGATAAAATAGTATAGCAGATTACGGTAAAAAGGAGAAGGTGAATACAAAGTGAAACTACTGGCAAAAACAGAAAGAGGAAAATAAGACGACAGAAAAGATTTCGAAATGCAACAGTGACAATAACAAACGTAATTGTTGGATTCAAATTAATGATATCAATATAATGGAAGGAAACAGTCCACGTGGGAAAAATTATATATAAAAACAAAGATGAGGTGACTTACCGAACAAAAGCGCTGGCAGGTCGATAGACACACAAACATACACACAAAATTCAAGCTTTCGCAACCAACTGTTGCCTCATCAGGAAAGAGGGAAGGAGAGGGGAAGACGAAAGGAAGTGGGTTTTAAGGGAGAGGGTAAGGAGTCATCCCAATCCCGGGAGCGGAAAGACTTACCTTAGGGGGAAAAAAGGACAGGTATACACTCGCACACACGCACATATCCATCCACACATACAGACCATGTGTGGATGGATATGTGCGTGTGTGCGAGTGTATACCTGTCCTTTTTTCCCCCTAAGGTAAGTCTTTCCGCTCCCGGGATTGGGATGACTCCTTACCCTCTCCCTTAAAACCCACTTCCTTTCGTCTTCCCCTCTCCTTCCCTCTTTCCTGATGAGGCAACAGTTTGTTGCGAAAGCTTGAATTTTGTGTGTATGTTTGTGTTTGTTTGTGTGTCTATCGACCTGCCAGCGCTTTTGTTCGGTAAGTCACCTCATCTTTGTTTTTATATATAATTTTTCCCACGTGGAATGTTTCCTTCCATTAGATTTATACACTATATTATTTTTTTATATTTTTTAAATCTGCACACTCAAGTTAGCATGAAAGATCACAATTCATACTGATTCTCATGGTGTGAGTGGATAGTTCTGGAAATGCACTCAATGAAATTACTCTTTGAATGCCCCATCTGTGTATGAACTAAAACATACTTTATTTGGTAGCACAATTTTACTAACATTTTATTGTTTTTCCACAGTTATTCATTTTAAATGAAAATGTACAGTGTTAAGGCCAACATATATTTTAATAACATCCCAAAATGAATATGCAGATGGCAAATCTCTGTCATAACGTATATTTTGTAACATTGTTATCAAATGTTAATGTGAGTGATCAATATGACAATGAAACAGTTTTACACAAAAGTATTATACTACAAGTAAATTCTAGTGTTGTGATGCCTCAATGATCAATTTCAGATCAAAATTGTCAATTTGTTATAAAATATTTTTTGTATACATTTACTTCTGGCAATTTATGTGTATCAAAGAGCAATGGAATTTTGTGATATCATCTGACATACTCCTCCTACATGTTCTCCAAATACCGCTCTTCCAAAATTCTCCTAAGCTAAGTCTGAGAGCTCTACACAAGTTGTCATTGGCTTCTAAGAAGAGGATAAAGCCAAATTTTTAACTACACTGAGGACAGTTTTCAAGGTGGACTTCTGAGATTTGAATGTCTTGACTGTCCTTGTGGTGGTGTGGGCACCAGCATTGTCTCAAAGCACCAACAATCCTTGAAGCCCAGTTTTTAGCATTTTACCTTGGATCAGTCGGAAAACTTTGGGCAGAGAAATGTTGGTAGCTAAGTGTGTTTTGTAACATTCTCTGAGGTAATTGTTGTAATGCATCTCCTAGCGAAGAATGTGCCCACCATCAGTGATGTATCACTTTCACATGAGACTCATTACCTGGAAAGACTGACACATATGACAAATCTAGTTATGTAAGAAAGTATTGATAAAATGTAAATACTTTAGAAGTAAAAATGATCACTCACTGAAAAGCAGAAGCACTGACTTTGACCCATCCTCTGATGGGGTACAATAAGCCAAGGACAAGACTGGAGTAGGAAGTTTTGGGTAGGTGGATTTGACAGGTCTTGCATCTACATCTTCCTGTGCCAAGTGGGTGGGAGTGGAAGTGCCATAGGGACGGACTAGGATGTTGATTAGGTTAAGTGAGTGATGGAACACCACTATAGGATCAGTGAGAAGGATCTTTGATAGGATGTCCCTCATTTCAGAGCATGATGATAGATAATGAAGGGCTCAGTGGAGGATATGGTTCAGTAGTTTGAGCCCATGGTGATATTGGGTGACGAGCAGGGTGCTTCTTTATAGCTGATTCTTGGGGGTGGAGATTGTGTTAGGTATTTGTGAGGATGTGACATGGTAAATCTGTTTGTGGAGTAGGCTTCAGGAATAGTGCTTATCTATGAAGGCTCTCATGAGACATTCAGAATACAGGACAAGGCAGTTTTCAGCACTGCAGATATACTGTTCACTGGTGGCTGGGCTGTATGAGAGGGAGTTTTTAGTTTGTTACTACAGGTACTATCAGTGATTAACGGGTTTAATATGGACTAAGGTGCTGACAGAACTATAAGAAATGTGGAGGTCAATGTCCAGGACTGTGTTGAGGAGGGCCAGCTGAAGTGGATGGAAAAGAAGGTGTTGAAGTTGTAAAGGAATGAGGAGCAGGTGTCTTGGCCCTGAGTCCAGATCATTAAGATATCATCAGTGCACCTGAACCACACCAGGGGTTTGGGGTTTCGAGCGGCTACAAAGTTTCCCTCTAGATGGCTCATTAGGATGTTGGTATAGTATGGTTGAAGGGATTGGTAGCCCCATCTCTAGCCCAACACACATGTTTAACTGTGTTGCACCTATCACAGACCTACTCTCCCACTTAAAACCTCTTCAGTTTAAACACTTCGTTGCCATCAATCTCTCTAACAGTAGCCAACCTAATTCCAACATTCAACCTTGCCTCTCCCAGTTCATATTGCCTTCCAACCATGACCTTCCCCACCCTGTCCCACTTTAACCACCCCTGGTCATCTTCCAGGAATTTCTTACCTTCACTTGTCCTCTTCATCCTTCCCCAGGTCCTTTCCTTCAAACACTAATCTTCAGCCAGCCACTGGTGGCCGAGCGGTTCTAGGCACTTCAGTCTGGAACCGCGCAACCGCTACAGTCGCAGGTTCAAATCCTGCCTCGGGCATGGATGTGTGTGATGTCTTTAGGCTAGTTAGGTTTAAGTAGTTCTAAGTTCTAGGGGACTGATGACCTGAGATGTTAAGACCATAGTGCTCAGAGCCATTTCAACTAATCTTCAGAAAAACAAAGGACAGCCACATAGAACTTCAAAACAGATCCTGACCTAATCATCCCCCCTGCAGGCAACTCTCCACCACTGCCGTGATGAACTACAGCGTCTACCTGTCTGATTCATTCACCTACAACCTACACCATAGTGAGCCTACCCCACAAGTCCAACATAATCTGTACGCTCGACTGATATCCATAGGATGATCCCAGAACCTCTCCCCTGAATCTGTCTCTCTACTCATCCCAAGGACACACTGCACACCCACCTTATACATTCTCCCCAAAATCCATAAATCCAACAATCCTGCATGCCCTATTGTAGCTGGTTATTGGGCTCCAACTGAAAGAATTTCCAGTCTCATTGACCAACATCTCCAGCCAATTGTCTGAAACCTAGCCTCACACATCAAACCTACTAACCACTACTTTCACTTATTCTCCACCATTCCCACCCATTTACCTCCTGGATCCCTACTTGTCCCTGTTGATGCCACCTCTGTATACACCAACATTCCTCATACCCATGGTCTTGCTGCTATTGAACACTACTTCTCCCATTGTTCTTCAGACTCCACACTCACTAACTTGTTCCTCACGCGCCTTACCATATATCCAGACACACAACTACTTCTCTTTTGAGAGGAAGATATATAAACACATTTGTAGCATAGTCTTGGGTGTCCACACGGCACTCACCTACGCCAACCTTTTCATGGGCCCTCTAGAAGAAAGATTCTTAGCCTCAAAACTCCAAACCGCTTGTCTGGTTCAGATTTATTAATGGTATCTTCATGATCTGGACTCAGGGTCAAAACACCTTATCCTCGTTCCTTCACAACCTCAACACCTTCTCTCCTGTCTGCTTCCCTTGGTCTTCCTTTCTGAACATTGACCTCTGCCTCTCTGATGACTCCATCTACACCTCTGTCAATATTAAACCCACTAACCACCAAGAGTACTTGCATTTTGACAGCTGTCATCCCTTCCACACTAAGAAACCCTTCCAGACTGCCTGGCCATCCATGGACAGCATATCAGCTGTGACGAGAACTCCCTTGCCCAGTATGCTGAAGGCCTCATGAAGGCTTTCACAGACAGGCACTATCCCCAAACCTACTCTGCAAACAGATTTCCCATGCCATATCTTTACACACATCCAATCCTCCTACCTCCCCACAAGAATCACTAACAAAAAAGCACCCCAATTGTCATAGTAGACTGAAACGACTGAACCATATACTTCACCAGAGCTTTGAGTACCTACAATCATGCCCTGACATGAGGGACAGATCTGGGCACCCACATGACACCAAAGATCCTTCCCGCCCCTCTTAAAGTGATCTTTCAGCATCCATTGAATCCATACAAGAACTTAGTCCATCCCTGTGCCACTCCCATTTCCAACCCTTTGTCACAGGGATCATATCCCTGTGGAAGACCTCGATGCAGCACCTGACCAATCCACCCCTTCAGCACTTGCTACTTCAGTCCTGCCTCAGGCTTATCCTACCCCATCAGCAGCACAATTATATACAAAATTTGCTGCAATCACTGCACCGTAGTTCATGTTGGTATGGCAACCAACCAGCTCTCCAGCAGAATGAATGACCACCAACTTTCTGTGGCCAAGAGCATAACAGATCACAACATGTAGCTGAGAACAACATGCTCAATTTTAATGGCTGCTTCATGACTTGGTCCATCTTGATCCTTCCCTTCTCCATCAGCTTTTCTGAACTATGCAGGTGGAGTTATTCTTGCAACACATCCTTCTCCCTAAGATCCATACCGGCCTCAATCTTTGTGAACTGACTGTTCCCACGTCCTCTACTCAACAGCTCTGTCCATTGCCCTCTCCCAATTCACCTCTCCACGTCATCTTCGTTGTGGACTGTTCCCCACCAGCTCCAACACCCACACATCCCATGCTCAGACCTTGCACCTGTCACCCATCCTTCCCACATTCCCAGCCAGCAAACTGGTTGCTGGCCTCCAAACCACTAGCTACCCACCTCCAATACTCCAAAAGCTAGGAAGTTTTCTGTCCTTTTTTGTGTGTTTCTATCAATGACTCAATGCTTCTGCTTTTTGTTGAGTGGCATCTGAAAAATTGTTTACCAGAATGAAGAGTATTGGTGCTTGGTCTTTTTAACCTCTACAATAATAACTAGTCACTTCCAGACAACACCAGAAGTTTTCTCTGTGCAAATGATCTGGTTTTGGCAACTCATGTGAAGTCTTTTAACCATTTATCTGCTCTGGATGTGTCCTTCTACCTGGTACTCTGAATGTGTCTATGCGCAGACACGTTCAGAGTACCAGGTAGGAGGACTGGTGCATGCGTAAACACGTTCAGAGCACACAGGGACAAGTACAAAGGCACATGCATTAACATGTCCAGAGCAGTTAAAGGCTTAAAAAAAGTGGAAATTCGCCTGACAGATGCTTTGAAGAAGACAACATTCTTTACAGTAACAATCAACTTTACCCAAACCCAATTAAAATCGAAATGTGTGAATTTCTTGTCTCAAACACAGACAGGCATATCACAAACTTGGGGTCTTGTGGTCTGAACTGCAAACAGATACTACACCACATCCAAACTTTTCATATGTCACACATTGACATGTTGGTAGCATTGCAATAATACAATGTTGAAAGTGAAATCTAGAAATAACATCCTTAAGGAAATACCTGGCAGTACATGGGGCTCTCAGAAACAAACTTAATGGGGTTGGAAATGGGAGTGGCACAGGGATGGACTATGTTGTTGTATGGTTTCAGTGGATGCTGGAAGATCACTTTAAGAGGAGTGGGAAGGATCATTGGTGTCATATGAGTGCCCAGGTCTGTCCCTCATGTCAGGGCATGATTGTAGGTACTCAAAGCTCTGGTGAAGGATATGGTTCAGTCGTTCCAGTCCAGTGTGATATTGGGTGACAATGGGAGTGCTTTTTTGTTACTGATTCTTGCGGGGATGTAGGAGGATTGGATGTGTGTGAAGATATGGCATGGGAAATCTGTTTGCAGAGCAGGTTTGGGGTTAGTGCTTGTCTGTCAAAGCTCTCATGAGACCTTCAGCATACTGGGCAATGGAGTTCTCATCACAGCTGATATGCTGTCCATGGATGGCCAGACAGTCTGGAAGGGTTTCTTAGTGTGGAAGGGATGACAGCTGTTAAAATGGAAGTATTCTTGGTGGTTAGTGGGTTTAATATTGACAGAGGTGTAGATGGAGTCATCAGAGAGGCATAGGTCAATGTTCAGAAAGGAAGACCAAGGGAAGCAGATAGGAGAGAAGGTGTTGAGGTTGTGAAGGAACGAGGTTAGGATGTCTTGACGCTGAGTCCAGATCATGAAGATACCATTAATAAACCTGAACCAGACAAGCGGTTTGGAGTTTTGAAGCTAAGAAGTTTTCCTCTAGATGGCCCACGAAAAGGTTGGCATAGGTGAGTGCCATGTGGACACCCAAGACTATGCTACAAATGTGTTTATATATCTTCCTCTCAAAAGAGAAGTAGTTGTGTGTCTGGATATATGGTAAGGCGCGTGAGGAACAAGTTAGTGAGTGTGGAGTCAGAAGAACACTGGGAGAAGTAGTGTTCAATAGCAGCAAGACCATGGGTATGAGGAATGCTGGTGTATAGAGAGGTAGTATCAACAGTGACAAGTAGGGATCCAGGAGGTAAATGGGTGGGAATGGTGGGAAATCAGTGAAAGTAGTGGTTAGTATGTTTGATGTGTGAGGCTAGGTTTGAGACAACTGGCTGGAGGTGTTGGTCAATAAGACTGGAAATTCTCTCAGTTGGAGCCCAATAACCAGCAACAATAGGGCATGCAGGATGAACACTGTTGTATTGGGCGTCCACAACTGTGGACACTCGTCCTATCTTGGAGTCTAGGTACAGAACTCTCACATACGAGTACAGTGCACATGTCTTCTCTATGATGTGGCAGTTATTTCGGCGGTGTTTGCGTTCAAGACGGATATGGAGACTTACAGACAATTGCTAAAGTATAGTCTACAAACCAAAGCAGAATCCCAAAACTATTCTTTCTCCATTTCTTTTATAGTCCTTACTGAACTGCAGAAAGGGATGATTCCAGCAGGCTTGTGCGCGATCTTTGGGGCCTACTCCCAGTACAAATTAAATGGCTACAGTACATTTACCTCTACAACGTCCGTCCCCAATTCCCAAAAAGACGTCTCCCCCCTTCGCTGCACAACTGACTGGTGAATGATCACACCATAGTTTACCATCTGTCTGTCGCCAGAGCAAACCTGTCACGGCTTAGTGAGACCACATTCAGTTTTACAACCATACGCGTGTTCAACTGTTCATCTGCGGACCCAAATGCCTCAATCGGAAAGAGGAAATACCCTTTTTTGCTCTAGAGGACAGGGAAAAGAAGAGTGGAAAGTCAAGGTCGATAAGATCTCTCAACAAGTGAGACCCTTTCAGACACCATGGATATAACACAGCACAACGTACAGTCGTAGGATTACGACGTAAGTGTACAGTTGGCATGGCTTCACAGTAGTGTGTGATTGTTTTCGGAGGTTTTGCACATTCATCTCGTCGAATGCTGGCCCAGTTTACACTTTACTCACCTCGCACCAGAAATTTTGGTTTCAAAGCACAATTTTTATAACTTTAATTACGCCAGTCAGCTTCAAAAATACAGTGCATGAAAATAATTGAATATAGCTATAGCATGATTAGATGTGAAGATTTGTAAGCAAATAGCGCTATAGATAGCGTAAGTCGAATAAGTGTTTTCAAAGTTTATGTCCTGTTTCTTCACTTTAAGGGATATTAATCAGAGGCATCGTAGGAGGATGACACGGTTGTCAGACGGTACTGGCGGGTCCGCCAGGGTCTGAGGACGGAGTTTCCTGTACTTTTGCTGCTAACGTTTGATTAATAACAAGAGTTTCTTAAATATTTTATATAAAAAATTGCTATTTTAGAATCTCGGCCCCTGTTGCGTATATTTCTGCGGATGCCCATGATTATAGGTAGCAACTTACCTACGGTCCTTCTAAGAATGGAAGAATGTACAAATCAAAAAAGAAACGGAAACATAAGGAAAGAATTAGGAATATATAACCTAAACGAAAAAAATAAAGGAAAAACAGGAGAAAATGGAAGGAACATGTAGACCGTATGGGTGGAGAAAGATTCGCGGTAAAGGCTCTAAATTATAAATGCACTGGAAGAAGTGTAGGGAGACTATACAAGAGATCGGCACCGTAAGAGGTAATTCGCCTAATACATGAAGTGAAGAACAAGAAGAAGTAGAAGAAGAAGACTATCTTAATGAATTCCTGGAACTCTTCCACTAAAGCGTTGCAAACATCTGCTAGCAAGAGCAGTATCGAAGAGAATCTTATGTGCGTCGACAATAGCCAGAAACCGAAGGGTTATCCTCAGTCATTCTAAATTGTATACAGTCTTTCATATTGGTATTTGTCCTACTAATTCGGAGATCAATATTGCTTTTACACTATATTCAAAATCATATTTCGAGATTACGGAGGGGATATGCATCAGTACACGAGTTGAAAGTTTCGGGAGTAGCCCGCTTACTTAACAAAGAATGCATCCACTGAGACCTATTTCTTTATTCTTTACTATCTTTTTGGAAATGCAAAAGCAAGAGAGTCGCAAACGCATTCCGTGGCAATACTCGGTGACCTGTGCAAACACTTTTGGACCGAACAGGTATTTTTGCAAAAATTTCCGGTTGTGTTGCCGAACACATTACTACACATCGTGTGACCGCGATGTTTTCCGGCAACACTTCCGACTTATATTCTCTGAAATATGCAATTTCTACGGCCCTTGTAACGATCAGATTTACTCGTGCCGATACCCCCGGGATAACAAGGCCGTCCAGCAGTGTTAGTGACGTCACACTAAGCGGCCCATAGGCGACGCAGCAGTCCACGGACACCTCCGTACAGACGCGCCTGATGCTAACGATCTTCTGTCCGTCATACAGAAAGGAGCCAACTATAATTCGAACCAAAGACCAAATTATATATATTCTTGTAAACAGCATAAAGGTTCATAACGAAATACCGATTACATATACGGGCAGGAATAAGTTTAATCGATTGAGGAACTTTGCCACTATTTTATAATTGTCAGAACACTATTTAGCTTTAAAACTCGCATACAGGTGGTGACAAATGCCAACTGACAGCAGGACTTAACATTTTCAAGCTATTACACTGAAAGTAAATTATCTTAAACACTGTCATACATAGCAAAACCCTCACAACTTTCGTTTACAATAAGGTAACAAGAGTTCGCTCTATCTCATAAAACAGATGACTATTGTGAATTTACTCATATGTTCATGGTGACAGCTCTTTTCAAGAATTTTTGCAAGTGTATCCCCAGTAATAAAGAATGGAAACTAAAGATAGATATCAAATATTCTCCTTTTAACATAGACATCACTGAACACAAGATTCTGTCTTGCACTGTGATACTAAGGGACTGCTCTTTCCTTTAAGAAAAGCCTGAAAATTTGAAGTTCACTCTTCTGTTGAAGATACACTTCTTGAAACAATATTAAAAATGTTATGAAAGGTAAGGAAATGAAAAACAACCAAATGCATTACATGTAAGAATGTGAGCAAAAGGCTGAGGCTCTCTTTACTTACCATTTTCAATCTCTCTACAGCTTTTCCACGTAGAAATCACCAACTGCAAGTCTCGCTATCGCTGTCTGTTACTAACAAAGTGCTTTTCTATTTAGAAAACCTGACAATTTGATGTTCATTCTGGTACTGAAGATAAACACATTTCAGTGGAGTTCTAGAACCTATTCCTGCCCGTATATGTAATCGGTATTTCGTTATGAACCTTTATGCTGTTTACAAGACTATATGTAATTTGGTCTTTGGTTCGAATTATAGTTGGCTCCTTTCTGTATGACGGACAGAAGATCGTTAGCATCAGGCGCGTCTGTACGGAGGTGTCCGTGGACTGCTGCGTCGGCTATGGGCCGCTTAGTGTGACGTCACTAACACTGCTGGACGGCCTTGTTATCCCGGGGGTGTCGCTCGTGCCCACTGCCAACGTCACAGCTGTTTCAGCTATTCAAAATTGTGGTCTTTTTTTTATTGCTAAATTCTAGAGAACTCTTCAAATTTTCTACAGAGAACTCTAAAACTGTAGGACATGTAGCAAAAACTCCGTAAAAAGTATATATTTCTCGAAAGTCGGGTTGCAAGTTCACAAGTGAAAATGAGACCCTAATTATCGTAGTTATAAATCCGCAGAAATAATGGCATTAGGGTTTCTGTAGAATTCTTGGGAGCTATTCATAACTATGATCATAATTTTTATTCGCAAACCTTATTTTAACAAGATTAAAATTTTTCCAGTACTATTGCTTTCTTCTCAAAATTCTGTAGAAATATTCAGATTTTGTAAAGAGAACTCTAGAAATATAGCATATCTTATCTATCAAGAACTCTAAGAAAATGTATGTTTCTCAAAAGGTAGGTGCCAACTTCACCGGACTCACTGATTGGCTGCAAGCCTTCTGACCGGAGAGAGGGGCTTCCCCGCAGAACGACGTCTTTCAGTTGCCAGCTGCGCATTCAGCTTGCTTCGAACGTCGCCAGGCGGGGAATCACAAGTTTAACAGGGTTGGCGGAGGGGCAAAGGGGCAGATATGGACAGCAGAAGTAGTTGGGATCCACATAACAAGGGGACTCCCCTTGCAGCCAAGGCCACAAGACCAAGAATACTGCTGGCGCGAGCCGCGCTGGCTTCGCAGCTTCGCTTCGGGTCCTGTGTATACGAAAGCCGTCAGACTATCGAAATAAACACAGCTGGAAACAAGGAACATTTGCTAAAAGGAAAGGGGCCTGATTTATTTTCTTTATTTATCTTTAGAAGTGTATAATGGGCAAATATTTGCGTCCCATCGTCTTACGCAACCTCTTAACAACGATACTTTGGTTTTCTTGCTTTTCGCGACTGCAAAAGAAAATTAATTTTGAACATTACGTTATTTGTTTTTAATGTACCCATACATGGTCATTATGTGCAATCGGCAGGAGATATTTCATTCGCTCACTTAACAGTCTGGAAAGTCAACAAAATGTTAATTTTTGAAATTCACATTAAGTTAGACCTATATCTAGTGTAAAAAACCTATATCAAGTACCTAGTAAGTACTGAACTGTCTTTACCTAACATTTTGAGGCTTAGCTATTCTGTGTTAACGTTAGTATTCCACATCTATACTCTGCAAGCCACTGTGAAGTGCATGACAGAGAATACTTTCCCCCTGGTACCAGTTACTAGGAGTCAGAGGTTCTAGTTGCGGTGAAGAAATGATTGCGTAAATATCTCCGCTGCCTTCGCGGGCGATATAAGCTAAAATGGCTCTAAGCACTATGGGACTTAACATCTGAGGTCATCAGTCCCCTAAACATAGAACAACTTAAAAGTAACCAGTGTGCGATTTGCAGGGGGGGGGGGGGGAAGGGGGCGATTCCCCCCCCCCCCCCCCCCCCCCCCGCCCTTTGCATCAGACCATCCCCTCCTCTGGTTTTAGTTTATGCATCCCAACCTGGGATGTTTATTTCCCACGCACTGGAGTAAAACTTAACATATAATTTAAATTTGCGGAGCCGAACACTGAAAGTTTTTAATACAGTCTTACTATTAATACTATTAATATGTTTGCTTATTAATTTTGAAGAAGTGTTATGTAGTAGGTAAGCATTTCAAAACATTTAGAACTAAATGACAAGGCGACGCACGCCACATTTCCGTAGCATGCCACAATGTTGCAAGACGTCGCCCCAGCGTAAACGAGGCTTTAGAGCCAGGGCTGTATTGTATGGTGGATGTGATGTGTTGCGTACGAAACTAAAACCTGCAATCAGATCCAAACGTCGTGGAAAACTGTGAAGAGGTTTCATCCTGCAACAAGATAACGATCGTCCACATTCTGCCAAACGGACAGCCGACGCAATAAAGGAGTTGAGATTCGAGGTGCTGGAACATCCACCATACAGTCCAGACCTGGCTCCAAGCGATTTTCACATGTTTGGACCCTTAACGGAAGCACTACAGGGAAGAAGATTTGAAATTGATGAAGACGTCATTGCTGCGGTGCAAAATTGGTTACAGATGCAACCGATAAACGTATTTTCTGATTAAATAAAAAAACTCGTAAAACGTAGGGAAAACTGCATTGAAGTCGAGGGATGTTACGTAGAAAAATAACGCATGTTTCAGTTTTCTATCATCAGAATAAGTACAGATTTTCACAAATATACCTTTACTTTTTGGATTCCCCTCGTATACCTGTATGTAGATGATTTTGTAAATAAGCTTTACCTATAATGTACTTTTAAAGATATAACAAGGGATGGCTTTTCTGATAGTGCATACGCGTGAATAGTGAGTTTCGGCATTAACATCTATTTATAAATAACTGTTTAACCATGGGTAACGCCACGGTCCAAGCTAGTAACATATGTAATTATACTAACTCCCTAAGACATCCCCCCCACTGGCAAAAGCACAAATCGCACACTGAACGTAACTAACCTAAGGACATCACACACCTCCATGCCATGCCCGAGGCAGGATTCGAACCTGCGACCGGAGCAGTTGCGCGGTTCCGGACTGAAGCGCCTAGAACTGGTCGGCCACAGCCGCCGGCTGCGATATAAGCAGGCACTGTAGAATATTCTTCATTTAATGCTAGTTTTTTAAACTTCGTTACGCTTTCACAGGATAGTTTTCGTCAATCTGCAAATCCAGTCTTTTCAATCTCCATGAGGGTCTTCACCATGGGTCAAACAAACCACCGTTCGAGCTGTCCTCCTTTGTAGATGTCCTATGTGGTACAGGTCCCACACGCTTGAGTGACATCCTAGGATCAGTCGCAAGAGTGTTTTCAAAGTAATCTTCTTTGTAGACTGGCTGCGTTTTCCTAACATCCAACCGATGAACTGAAGTCTGCCACCTGCCGTAGCTACGACTCAGACTATGTGATCCATTACATTTTGTTGAGCTCTACAGTACGAACAATGGCTTGATGCACTATCAGTTAATTACTACCCATATAGCAATTTAGTACGTTTCTCCCAGGACCACCTGACTTACTTTTGACTGCATTCCATTACCCTCGTTTACTTTTGTTGATGTTAATCTTATAAGTTCTTTTCAAGACGCTATCCATTCCGTCCAATGGCCGTTCCAAGTCCTTTACTGACTCTGACAGAATTACAATGTCATCAGCAGACCTCAAAGTATTTATTTCTTCTCCCTTTCCAAAATTCTCTTTGGTTTCCTTTACTGCTTGCTCAGTGTACAGATAGAATAATATAAGGAGAAGTTACAACCAAGTCTTAATTCCTTCCTGACCACCACTTCCGTTTCATGTCATTCGAATCTTATACTGCAGTCTGGTTTCTTTAAGCAAAGCACTCCGTCTTCAAGCCACAAGTGGTCCATCGAGACTATCCGACCGCCGTGTCATCCTCAGTTGAGGATGCGGATAGGAGGGGCGTGTGGTCACCACACCGCTCTCCTAGCCATTATGATGTTTTTCTGTGACCGGAGCCGCTACTATTTGGTCGAGTAGCTCCTCAGTTGGTATCATGAGGCTGAGTGCACGCCAAATAATGACAACAGCGCATGGCGTCCCGGATGGTCACCCATCCGAGTGCCAGCCACGCCCAACAGCGCTTAACTTCGGTGATCTGACAGGAACCGGTGTATCCACTGCGGCACGGCCGTTGCATAGTCTGGTTTCATTACAAGGTGTAAATCCGTTTTAGCTCCCTATATTTAATCTCCGCTATCTTCAAAATTCCACAGCTGTTCTATATATTCCTTCCCCCTTTCAACTTCCCCTTCCTTTATTGACTCGCCGTCTGAGATCTTGATATTCATATAGCGGTTTCTCTTTTCTCCAAAGGCCTCGTTAATATCAGTCACAAGTTTCATATATATATATATATATATCGGTTTCTATCTACCATCTAAGATAAGTTGTAGGGTCAATATAATCTCGTGTGTCCCATCAGTTCTCTGGAGCCTAAAATGAACTTCCCCCAAGCTTCTACCAGTTTCTCGATTCTTCTGTAAATAATTCCTGACTGTGTTTTGGAACCACAACTTATTAGACTGATAGTTCAGCAGTATTTACACCTGTCAGCAACTGACTTTTATGGAACTGGAATTATTGCTTTCTTCCTTAAGCCTGACAGTATGTCACCGCTTTCCTAATCTTTCACAACAGCTGTGTCATGGCTGACTCTTCCTCGCTTCTCAGTAACTTGTCCACTCCAGGGGCCTAGTTTCGACTAAAATCTTTCAGTGCTCTGCGAAAATTTTTTCGCCCTAATCGGACTCCCGTCTTATCATTATTTACTTCTTCTTCCCGTTTCATAATATTGTCTTCAAGCTCATTTCCCTGTCACAGCTGTTCTATATATTCCTTCCGCTTTCAACTTCCCCTTCCTTTATTGGCTCACCATCTGAGATCTTGATATTCATACAGCGGTTTCTCTTTTCTCCAAAGATCTCGTTAAGTTTCCTATAGGCAACATCTATCTTTTCCGTAGTCACGCACGTTTCTGCAGCCATAGATTTGCCCTCTAGACATTCCTAATACGACACCGCGATACCTTTGTTACTAACAAGTACGATGCAATGTTACTTAGGACATGCGCTGCTGCGACTACAGTCGTCATGAAATATAACATGTAACGTATTCGAAGTTGCGAAGACAGCCGGCCGTGGTGGCGGAGCGGTTCTAGGCGCTACAGTCTGGAACTGCGCGACCGCTAGGGTCACAGGTTCGAAACCTGCCTCGGGCATGGATGTGTGTGATGTTAGGTTTAAGTAGTTCTAAGTTCTAGGGGACTGATGACCTCAGAAGTTAAGTCCCATAGTGCTCAGAGCCATTTGAACCCAGTTGCGAAAACGGACAACAATCAGCTGTATAATAGTGACAACAATGAAAATTTGTGCCGGATAGCGACACGACCGCTCGCGCAAAGTGGGAAATCCGGGTTCGAGTCCCTGTCCGGCACAATTTTCATTGTCGTCAGTCCATTATACAGCTGATGGTGGTCCTTATTCTTGGCTGCGGATTAGCTGTTTTGCATTTTCTCTGAATATTTTTTAAAAGTACGTTTTTCCTGTTGAATGCATCATTTTATGTAGTTTGCATTTTCTTCTTCCGTCAATTTCATTCAATATCCATGACTTTCCAATGGGTCTAGTTTTTTTTGCCACTTTGCTCCTCTGCTGCCTGCACGATATCATTTCGTTCCCCTGCTCCATCATTCGTTGTCTCCCGCTCCCTTCGAAACCCTCAACAACGGTCGTTGCTTCCAATTTATCCAGGTTCCATCTCCTTGATTTTCTACATTTCAGCAATTTCTTCAGTTTTAATCTACAAATCATGATCAATAAATTATGACCCGAGTGTACATCTGCCGCTGTAAGTATTTTGAGATTTTAAATCTGGTTTCGAAATGCCAGTTTTACCATCAGAAGCAGTCTGAAACGCAGAGTAGTTTGTGCTGAGAAGTAATTGTCCAAAAGAAAATCCGATACGTTGTGCCGCTTCCGAGTTAACAACCAAATGCAGTCCGAAAACAAAGGATGTAGGTTACAGAACACCTGTTCGCCCACTGCTTGACTACTGCTCACCAGTGTGGGATCCGTACCAGATAGTGTTGATAGAAGAGATAGAGAAGATCCAACGGAGAGCAGCGCGCTTCGTTACAGGATTATTTAGTAATCGCGAAAACGTTACGGAGATGATAGATTAACTCCAGTGTAAGATTCTGCAAGAGAGACTCTCAGTAGCTCGGTACGGGCTTTTGTTGAAGTTTCGAGAACATACCTTCACCGAGGAGTCAAGCTGTATATTGCTCCCTCCTACGTATATCACGCGAAGAGACCATAAGATAAAATCAGAGAGGTTAGAGCCCACCCAGAGGCATACCGACAATCTTTCTTTCCACGAACAATACGAGAGTGGAATAGCAGGGAGAACCAATAGAGGTACTCAAGGTACCCAGGTACCCTCCGCCACATACCGTCAGGTGGCTTGCGGAGTATGGATGTAGATGTAGATGCAGATGTAGATTGAAGTTAGCCAATCGGGCCACTGCGAACGCAAATTCATGAGACCCGCCAGAGATGGTTACGCGATACATGTTCTTCCGAAAAAGAGACCGATGTAAAAACTGGGCATGGGACGGTAATAGGGATCGAAACCGAGCCAAAGGCAGTGGAGTCTTGTGGGCTGTCATCTACGCTATGAGAGCAACTGACACTATTTGTATCTGGCGGTCGACTTGAATTTGCGCAAAGGACCGAGTGGCTAACTTCAATGCTAATTAACACGGACGGCGCAACGTATCGATTTTTTTTCTTAACAATTATTTCTCAGCACTAACTACCCTGCAAATTCCTTACAAGCTTTTCAGATTGTTTCTGACCAACCTATATGTTATATTGTTTCTGACCACCCTATATGTTAAAAATTCAAGTCCCCCCGATATATATACAGGGTGGTCAGAAAATGTGTGAAATGCTTGTAGGGATGTTACAGGGCAGGTTGTACTGAGACATAAATGTTAAGAAAGAAATTCGATACGTTGCTCCGTTTCCGAGTTATTTAGCATAGAATTTAGCCAATCGGGGCGTCGCGCGCTCGCATTGAAGCGGCCTGCTAGCGGCGGTGTTGCCCAACGAGTGCTTTGTCTCGTTAGATGAAACTTGAATTTATGCGCGCGACGATCTGATTGGCTAACTTCAATGCTAAATAACTCGGAAACGGCGCAACGTATCGAATTTCTTTCGTAATATTGATATCTCAGTACAACCTGCCCTGCAACATCCCTACAAGCGTTTCAGACATTTTCTGACCACACTGTATATATATAATTAGCGGGGGGACTTGAATTTATATATATATATATATATATATGATGATGATGAAGTCCCGTACTCCGTAACATAGCGTAGGGGACGATGCGGGAGACCCGCACCGCCGCATTAGGCAAGGTCCCAGTGGAGGTGGTTGGCCATTGTCTTCCTCCGACGGTAATGGGGATGAGTGATGATGATGAAGACGACACAACAACACCCAGTCATCTCGAGGCAGGTGAAAATCCCCGACCCCGCCGGGAATCGAACCCAGGACCCCGTGCTCGGGAAGCGAGATCACGAGCTGCGGACTATATATATATATATATATGCATGCTAATTTTAGGAACGAATGCAGGGATTTAGATACGATTTTCACTAATAGATAGCATGATTCACGACGAAGGTTTCTGTACAAATCAATTACGACTGCTAGACAAGTCGTCCAGTCGTAGCTACAAGGGAAAGGCGATCTTGAACGCTCAGGACAGCACGTAGTCAAGGTTAAGGTGAGGAAATCGGTAATGCGAAGAACCCAGATATCCATATAAGACGACTAAAAACGTACGTATTTCAATGCCATGACTTTTTTGCAGTATTTCACTCTGCTTGAAATAATTAAGCTATCCGAAAACAAACGTTTTCTACTGGCTTGGTGGTGTTGCACAGCTGTCTTCAAAGTGCAGGTGTGGGATTTCAGGGAAGTGGTCAAAGCAAAGTGGAACAGAGCAATATGCACATCTGATTAAATCCACTTTCATTGTTTTGCAAATTGTTTTACTTCGAATGCACATATAACACCTCAATCATAAGTATGCTGTAGGAGTTGTAGCATTGTGAGTCTTCGAGGACGCGCACGTCCCTTGTTACATCTGTGTGAAACCGGAATTGGTCGCTAGTACCCTCTGTGTCTCCAGGTCTCTTCTACGTATATAGGTTTCTTACATAATTTTTAAACCAAGTGTAAGCGCTGATTAAATTATGCTCTGCGCAAAATTTAACCACGCGGCTTCTTTCATTCCTTTGTCCCAGTCCAAGTTGTACTTTAGTTTAATTATGTCATGTTCCGTAGATCATTTTCACAATTATTTTATCGATATGATGTGGAACAAGTCAGATTACAAGACATATAGACACACATGAATGGTGCTAACATTAATATTACTGAAATATTTAGTTCTACACATGCAACTACACTAGAAGTACAATCTTTTTTTACCAGTTATGAAACAGAAACTCGTCCATGGAATAGGAGTTGTCCAATAAGAAATGACTTTAAGCTAGATTTAAAACTTGATCTGCTACCTGCCAGGCACTTTATGTTGTTGGGCAAATGATCAAAGATTTTTGTTGCTGAAGAATGTACTCCTTTTTGAGCAACTGAGAGCTCCAATAACGGATAGGAAAGGTCATTTTTCCCTCCAGTGTTGTACGTATGAAAATCACTGTTCTTCGCAAACTGAGTTGGATTATTTATAATGAATTTCATTGGCGAATATATGTACTCTGATGGTGCAGTTAAAATACCTAACTCCTTGAATAGGTGCCTACATGACGTCTTTGGGTGAACACCACTAATTGTTCTCACTGCACTCTTTTGTGCAATCAATACTTTATGTCTAAGTGGTGAGTTACCCCAGAAAACTATTCCGTAAGACATTACTGAGTGGAAATATGCAAAGTCCGTTAGGAGGCTGATCTGTTTATTACCAAGACTAGCGGTTATACGAAGAGCAAAGGAAGCTGAACTTAATTGTTTGAGAAGCTCAGTAATAGGCTTCATCCAGTTCAAGTTGTCATCAATGTGAACACCTAAACATCTGGAGAAATCTACCCTGTTAACTGAGTCCTGTTCATATGCTACATCAATTGTCGGTATGACTCTATTCGGTGTGCAGAACTGGATATAGTGAGTTTTTTCAAAATTAAGGGAGAGTCCATTTTCTGCAAACCACTTAATAATTCTTTGAAAGACATCCTTAACAATATCTTCAGCTACTTTTTCTGGAAAGGGATTTATTATACGAGAGCTATCCACAAAGTACATTACGTTTCGGAATTAAAAATAAATAAAGTATTGGAATTTTTTTTATTATATACAGTTGAAAGCCACACTTAAATACTACTTTATACATAGTTGCTATTTTAAATTAAGGCAGTTATCATAGCGATGGACGAGCTTGGAAATTCCTTCGTCGTAAAATTCGGCCGCCTGCGCCTTCAACCACGTGGTTACCTCTTCTTGAAGCTGTGCGTCGTCATCAAAACGCTGCATAGCCAACCACTTCTTCATTGCTGGGAATAAGTGGAAGTCACTCGGTGCCAGGAAGGGACTGTACGGCGGATGAGGAAACAACTCCCACTTAAAAGATTCGAGAACTTCACGAGTGGCATTCGCCGTGTGGGCCCGGGCGTTGTCGTGAATCAGCACCATCTTTGAGCCCAACTTCCCCTGCGCTTGTTTTGCATTGCTCTTCTGAGGTTGTGCAGAGTTTGGCAATACCTTTGAGAGTTTATTGTAATACCTCTTTCCAGGAAATCCACAAAAATCACACCTTTTCAGTCCCAAAAGACAGTCATTACGTGGTTGAAGGTGCAGGCGGCCGAATTTTACGACGAAGGTATTTCCAAGCTCGTCCATCGCTACGATAAGTGCCTTAATTTAAATGGCAACTATATAGAAAAGTAGTATTTAAGTGTGGCTTTCATCTGTATATAATAAAAAAATTTTCCAATAATTTATTTATTTTTAATTCCAAAACGTAATGTACTTTGTGGATAGCCCTCGTAACACTCGTGTCATCTGCAAAAAGTACTAGTTCTGCTTGCTGAATGTTAAGTGAAAGGTCATTCACATGAATAAGGAACAGCAGAGGACCCAAAAGTGAACCCTGTTGGACTCCCTTTGTGATAACTTCCCATTCACTATAATTTACCACCCTCACAACATTATTTGTGTTATCATATTTCTAAATGAAAAAACCGGGGAGATATTACAATCTTTATGTGAACTACAATGGCTTACTTTTTTTACTAAAGCATATTTCTCGCTTCCTCGGCATTTTTCGGTAGCTCATCCTTGGATTTGATGTTATCACAGTATTGAGAATACCTGAGATCTTTAATAAATTCTTTACACATTGTAGAGAAAGTCTTTCTTAAGCCCAATGTATATTTAATAGGGAAAATACCCTTTCCACAATTGTGTTGTGGGCAGGGATTGCCGAAAAGTATTAAGCAATTTTCGTACGTTACAAATTAATATCTCCAGAACTCCACGGCAAATCACCGTGCCACCACGACAATCGAAGATCGCTTGAAGTGGTGCCAACCTGCAACACAAAAAATGTGTGTGAATTTCTAAGGGACCAAACTGCTGAGGTCATCGGTTCCTAGACTTATACACTATTTAAACTAACTTATACCAAGAACAACACACACACACACACCCATGCCCGAGGGAGGACTCGAGAACCTCCGGCGGGAGGGGCGGCGCAGTCAGTGACATGGCGCCTCTAACCGCGCGGCCACTTCGTGCGGCACTTCACGACACAGACCTACTTGACATGGAAGTTCAAAAACCGTCTTTCTTTTACGGTTTTATAAATTTGCAGTTCCAGTCTCCCACCACAATTAAACTTTTGTCTCCCTTAGCTATCTGAATGATCTCTTTTATCTCATCATAGCTTCTTCCAATCCGTTCATCATCATTGTAAATGAAGTTTTTCACAAAATTATTAAGTGGTTCTCACCAAACGGACTCTCTTTAAATTTTGATAAAACACAGTATATACAGTTCCGTACAGTAAATGGCACAACTCCAGTAATAAATATAGACTTTGAACAGAAGTCTGTAGCTAAGGTAGAATTTTCAAAATTTTTAGGTGTGTACATTGATGAGAGTTTAAACTGGAAGCAACATATTGATGGTCTGCTGAAACGTCTGAGTTCAGCTACGTATGCTATTATGGTTATTGCAAATTTTGGTGATAAGAATCTCAGTAAATTAGCTTACTATGCCTTCTTTCATTCACTGCTTTCGTATGGCATCATATTCTGGGGTAATTCATCGTTGAGTAGAGAAGTATTCATTGCTCAAAAACGTGTAATTAGAATAATTGTTGGAGCCCACCCACGGTCATCCTGCAGACTTCAATTTAAGGATCTAGGGATCCTCACAGTAACCTCACAGTAAATATATTCACTTATGAAATTTGTTGTTAATAATCCAACCCAATTCAAAAGTAATAGCAGTGTGCATAGCTATAACACCAGGAGAAAGGATGATCTTCACTATGCAGGGTTAAATCTGACTTTGGCACAGAAAGGGGTAAATTATGCTGCCACAAAAGTCTTTGGTCACCTACCAAACAGCATCAGAAGCCTGACAGATAGCCAACTAACATTTAAAAATAAATTAAAAGAGTTTCTAGATGACAACTCCTTCTACTCACTGGCTGAATTTTTAGATATAAATTAAGGGAAAAAACATTAGTGTCATGCAATATTTTGTGTAATGTAATATTTTGTACAGACATCTTTTATTAACCTGACACGTTCCACATCATTACGAAGTGTCGTATTCATGATCTATGGAACAAGTATTAATCTAATCTAATCTAGTAGGCACATAAAAACTTTTATTGTGGTTGTGGGTGTTGACTTCGTGTCTGTCTTGCCTACGATAATGCGCCCACTCTGTTCTTCGTAGCAGCTTACCACATTCCTACTTTTTTATTCTTAAGTGCCATCTAAAGGTAAATAGAAACGCAACAAGATCCTTGTTTGATCGTCTTTTATAGTCGTTGCCGTCGCTGGCTGACCCCAGTATCTTCCTTATTATCTTTCCCTCCTAGTCTTCTACTTTGTGAGACCCTCCATGTTGAATACTAGGCATGTACTGCTTCAGGGTGGTTGACTGTCTGATAACGGTTCATTTTTGTGCCGCGGGAGAGATACTTTGTTACGGACGCTTTTGGTAATATGGTACGCCAGTTCCATCTTGTTGAGTTGATAATGCTGTTCTTTCGGAATGATAGGGTTCCAGCCAATATCCCACGTATTTAAGCCAGCTAGTTTTCTGATTTCTCCCTGCTGCAGGAATGATGTACAAGGAGAATCACTCAAGAGACAAATTTAGCCCTAACTTTGCCGCTTGTTGTCTGGAAACACTGAACTGGTTCACTGAATTTTCTGTTGAATTAGAGAGAAGTACCAAGTTGTCGCCAAATGCCAGGCAATCAACATAGATCCCATTGCGCATGGCCCCAGAGAGATACTATTTGGAAGTCTCTGTGTAACTAACTCTCTTACCACCTTTTCCAGTGCACAATTACAGAGGAGAGAGGAGAGACCATGTCCCTGTTTTACCCCTGTCTTGAAGAGGAGGAGGAAGAGGAGATTAGTGTTTAACGTCCTGTCGACAGCCAGTTCATTAGAGACGGAGCACAATATCGGATTAGTAAGGCTGGGGAAGGACAAATCGGTCGTGCCCTTTCAGTGGAACCATTCCGGCATTTGCCTGAATCGATTTAGGGAAATCACGAAAAACCTGTATCAGGATGGCCGGACGCGGATTTGAACCGTCGTCCTTCCTCATCCGAGTCCAATCTGCTAATCACCGCGCCACCTCGCTCGGTCCCGTGTCTTGATTTCAGTACTTCTTGAATGTGTCCCTTTGAACTTTATTCGCGATATGGTGATGTTTAAAGTCTGCAGGATAAGATTATGTGTCTTGTGGGTCATATCCTAGTTCGTGAAGGATCTTCATGGGAGTAGGTCTGTCAGTCGAGTCATACGCCTTCTTAAAATCGGCTCTACAACCAAGGTGGTAGCCCGGTCATAGGGTTATAAACCTCTGATCCCCCAAAACAATTTTCAACTAAAGCACGGTGAAAAAGCTCACAGAAATCACTACGCCAAGTGCTACACCAATTTTAACACATAACAGATGGTGACTATTGACAATATTCTTATTATTAAGATAGCTGCATTTGACTTGCTGTGCCTGTGCGCAGTATGGAGTTATCTCGGTCACATCAGTCTCTGTCTTCTCTGCTGTCAAAGGTAAGATATATCGTCATCAGCTCTCTGCCATACCTGAGGATTAACCAGCACTACTCGTATTTGCGTCTAGATAAAATTTGGCCCTGAGCCACGAGACGTCGCGTAACACCAGCTCTTCGGTCGGGGAATTCCCCTTCTGTGCGAAGATTCTGTTGACTCAGTTCCTGGCAATCGTGAAGCGACACTTTGATCCTATACGCTACACCTCAGCCGTTTCGAGATCGCTTCACGGTACACAAGGAATGCAACGCACTACGAGGGAAGCTGGTCAACCTCAACCGAGGCTGACCAATGACCAGAGTAATGAGAACTACGCTACAGAATAACGATCGGGAAAAAAAGTTATAGCCGGCCGATGTGACCGAGCGGTTCTAGGCGCTTCAGTCTGGAACCGCGTGACCGCTACGGTCGCAGGTTCGAATCCTGCCTCGGGCATGGATGTGTGTGATGGCCTTGGGTTAGTTAGGTTTAAGTAGTTCTAAGTTCTAGGTGATTGATGATCTCAGATGTTAAGCCCCATAGTGCTCAGAGCCATTTGAACCATTTTGAACATAGCTATAAAACGGCTGATCTTACACTACCATTCTGATATGTAAAAAGGATAGAAGGGAACAAGATGAGTCGTACAAGAAACTTAAAAAGTTATAGTCACGTACGACACATCCGAACAAGATATAGTTTTTATAATACTAAAATGTCCTGTCACTCTAAGCCAAACATCATTATATTACATAAATATTACATATTCAGTTAAATCCAGTGTTGTGAAGTCGACTTAAATAAACTTAACTGTTCATCACTGTTCATGAACACCATTTTTCAACGCATTTCTGTAATCTTGTACTAAACTGCGTATTGGTACATTTCGTGCAGATTGCCTCAGAATTGATAACGAGGCTGCCAAGCTATATAACCACACGCTTACTATGTGATGAAGAGGTTGGCGACCTCGACAGAGTTACAGAAATAGCAACAAGAATTTTAATGCAAAAGTAGTGGTACACTGGACGAGATGAACGCATTTTAATTAATTTTTATTTCATGAAATTAAATTGAATGTGAGTTATCTGCGTACAGATGATAGCAGGAAATTTTAAAGTTTACAAACAAAGATTATAAATGTTGTTTCATCCTGTGCAGAGATGTCTAGTTAGTTAAAATTGCATAAATAGGAGGCTAATGCGTTTGCTAGCAGGTGGTTCAATGGCGAATCGGAAACGAAATGTCCTGTGTATTGGGAATGCCGTTTCACTCCTTCCGAATTCAAAAATCCAGAAAACGTTGCGCTGCATTGTAGCCACCTTATTCGCAACTGATGCGAGCCACCAGTCTGTTGACGCCTTAGACCGTAGATAATTCTATTGGTCTAACGCTTGCGCCAGAATTGTAGCGGCTATTTACGCAACTACAAGGGAACCTCAAAAAGTAAATTACATGTTATTAGGGCCCGCTAAGTAAATCCTATGAATGTTGCGCTACACGTCAAAATGGCACATATCCATGACACTATTTTTTCACACAGTCGCTAAGTTTCTATAAACAACAGTGGGAATGTTCTAGCAATTGTTCAACTTCTCGTCGACAGAAATCCACTCCTTGGTCACGGTGCCAGTCGTGAACCGCTCTTTCCCCCACGTGTTGTTTCAGCTTCCCAATAAGATGGAAATCGCGTGGTTGCAAGATCTGGATTTCGCGATGAATATCATTCACAATTCAGGCGGTCCTGTTCAAATTGTTGGCGCCATTTTGTTACGACTGAAGGCTCGGACTTCTTTCCCCCAAGAATCGTACTGTCCCCCGTACTTCAACTTCGGAGTAGGTTACTAGTTGCCGCGCCATTTCAATCGCACATGTCATTCATACTTCAACAGATTTGTGTTTGTAAGAGTCAGGGAATATGGACTACCTTCTGACAACGTGCCACTCTCATTGCACATTGGTCTTAGTGTGGGACGGCAAGTGTAACTCACTTTTTGAAGTCCCTACTTTTAGCCCTCTATTGGTTGTAATAAAAATTTAAGACCCTGTTTTTTCCAAAGGTGTGTAGATTATCCATATCCAATTTATATTTCATAACATAAAAATTACTGAAATTTGTTCAATCTTTCTCAATAATCCCTGTAGATGAAAAACAAAAGAAAGCTTCTTCAGTGCAACACTCCAGATTTTGATCCAGAAATGACGTAAATCATTCGTTAGCAGAATTTGCTAAGAGGAACAACGTACTTGTCTTTAGCAGGTTCCCTTAAAAGAAAAGAAATGGAAAATGGATTTGACAAGGGACAGCACAACATGATGCCCATCATCAAAAACTAACAAACTGAGGTGGTATTCGTCCCGAACAGCACATCCTTCCACCAGTTGATAGATCAGCCTGTTGGTTGCTGTCTGAAGGATAAACAGGGTAATCTCTGCAATGCTCAGAGCAGGATACACATTTGCCAATGAGTGTCATGCAAGCCATCCGCTTGCTCTCAGGATCCTCTCTGGAGTTTATTGTAAGCCGTTCTGCAGGCAGTTATCTTGCTGACTTCGTCGTATTCCACTGTGCTCTTTCTGTGCCCCTGAATGCACTCATCAAAACACCGAACGCTTCCTTCAAGGTATTTTCGAACTTCGCGATCCAACACATTTGTCTGCCGTCCATAATTACCTCGTCGTTGTCAAGACTTGTTTACTTTAGTTATCTGCACGTAAACACCCTTCAGATTCCGCATTCCCACAGGGTAGACGTCCGAACAGCAGTGTCGCGTCAATCAGCTGTAGGGTGTGAAAGTGGTTGCCTGCATACAGTCGCGTAGGAATCAGTCAAGTGTAGTCTCTGTATTGTACATTCTTAAAGCGCTCAACAATGGTGCGCGGGTGGCATCGCGGGTTTTGTTGAACTTGGGAGGTCTTAGAGGAACCCTTCGCCATTTTATTTATCCATCTGTCAATGTCGCACCCACTGTGATCACACCACAAGAGAGTGCAAAACAGGGAGGGTGATAAAGAATAAACATCCTTTGTTGCTTCAGATCACATTCAAATTTCGTCGATGGTTTTGAACAGCCGCCAGCAGCTCCACCCTGCATACCAGACCAAAAATGGCACCGGTAGAATCCCTGCATTTCCTGAAGATCAAATGGGAAACAACGGAAAAATATTTCAAGGGTGTCAAACCATGGGATTGGGGTCTGTATCGCTTTCCACTGACAAAATATGAGCCTCATGCATAACAGTCAATTATAGAAGAAAATATTCGTTCTAATTAAGAGAATACATCATTTTTCATTCTGTATCTTTTCCAAACATGGATGAAGTATGCACGTCTAATGTGTAAACTGAATAATGTCCATCTTTATAATTGGGAGTTTGCTGCAGTTTAAAAAAATTACAATTCTTCGACAGAAACATATAAAGTAAATGGACTTGATAGGAAATCCCAAATCAAGGAACACATCCCCAAAATGCTGCGTGAATGTGATATATATAGGGTGTCCCAAAAAGAACGACCCGGTTTTAAATAGAAATATTTATTAGGAAGAAGGTCTTAACACCAACAAATTGCATACTAAATTTCTCAGAAAAGACAGGCGTTTATAAAAATCCATCATAAATATTCAATTAGTCCTCTATTGGCCGCACAGATGACATCCAGCCTATAGCCGAATTCATCCCAAACTGAGCGAAAGATGTCTTCTGTCACTGAAGCTACAGCAGCTGATATTCTGGTTTTTAGTTAATCAATGTCACGAGGTAAGGGAGGAACATACACATTGATTAACATATCCCCACAGGAAGAAATCACATGGTGTTAAGTCAGGGGACCTAGGAGGCCAAGAGTGTGAGGCCTGGTCTCGCGGTCCTGTTCGCCCTATCCAACGTTGTGGCACATTGGCATTGAGGAAACTGCGCACATTGTTGTGACAGTGCGGTGGTGTTCCATCTTGTTAATAGATGACATTGTCAGAGTCACGACGCGTAGGCTTACGGGGGCTCTGCTCACAAGGGAACCTCCCCATCGCACCCCCCTCAGATTTAGTTGTAAGTTGGCACAGTGGATAGGCCTTGAAAAACTGAACACAGATCAATCGAGAAAACAAGAAGAAGTTGTGTGGAACTATGAAAAAAATAACCAAAATATAAAAACTGAGTAGTCCATGTGCAATATAGGCAACATGAAGGTAAGTATAAGTTTAGGAGCGCCGTGGTCCCGTGGTTAGCGTGAGCCGCTTTGGTTCAAGTCTTCCCTCCCGTAAAAATTTTACTTTCTTTATTTTCGCATCCCTCGAGTGAAAAGTTTACTTTCTTTATTTTCGCCAAGTTATGATCTGTCCGATCGTTCACTGATGTCACTGTTCACTGTAATAAGTTTAGCGCCTGTGTTTTGCGACCGCACCGCAAAACCGTGCGATTGTTATTGAAGTCGCGAGCTATATTTGCTGGATTCATATTGCCCACGGAATACATCTCGCGTATTTAATGCACTCTCGTCCAAAGTAGTGAACAGTCAACTGCCAGCCAGGGAGCCTCGTTAGCAGGAATACTCTCTCCTCCATGCGCTGTAGTCGACTGACGTCGTGTGTATCGATGTTTGTTTAGATGTGGCGTCCCCATACTACGGCGCAGTTACCTCGCATCGGACGGACGGACAGATAATAATTGTCCGAAAATAAAAAATTAATCTTTTCAGTAGATGGACGACTTGAACCAAGGACTTCTCGTTCTGCAGCCGCTCACGCTAACCACGGGACCACGGCGCTCTAGAGCGTTGTCCGTGATGTTGCCTATGTTGCGCATTGACTTCTCAGTTTGTATATTTTGCTTATTTTTTCATAGTTCCACACAACTTCTTCCTGTTTTCTCGATTGATCTGGATTCAGTTTTTCAAGGCCTATCCACTGTGCCAACCTTTAACTAAATCTGAGGGGGGTGCGATGGGGAGGTTCCCTTGTCAGATGCTCGTCGGATTTGTTCCACTGTTTGTTCAGGAATGTGTGGCCAGCCAGGACCTTTGTCTTTACAGAAGCACCCTGTCTCTTCAAACTGTTTGTACCACTGTCGAATGTTCTTTGGTGATGGTGGTTTAGCACGAAATCCAATATGAAACGCCCGCTAAACTGCGGTCACTGACTGAGTACAACGAAATTCAATAACACAATACGCCTTCTGTTGCGCGGATGCCATATTACGCGAGACGGGCTGCACGCTCCAGGTCAGCTCTCGTAGCGACATCTAACGGATTCAGAATGAGATTTTCACTCTGCAGCGGAGTGTGCGCTGATATGAAACTTCCCGGCAGTTTAAAACTGTGTGCCCGACCGAGACTTGAACTCGGGACCCTTGCCTTTCGCGGGCAAGTGCTCTACCATCTGAGCTACCGAAGCACGACTCACGCCCGGTCCTCACAGCTCTACTTCTGCCAGTATCTCGTCTCCTACCTTCCAAACTTTACAGAAGCTCTCCTGCAAACCTTGCAGAACTAGCACTCCTGAAAGAAAGGATACTGCGGAGACATGGCTTAGCCACAGCCTGGGGGATGTTTCCAGAATGAGACTTTCACTCTGCAGCGGAGTGTGCGCTGATATGAAACTTCCTGGCAGATTAAAACTGTGTGCCCGACCGAGACTCGAACTCGGGACCTTTGCCTTTCTTTCAGGAGTGCTAGTTCTGCAGGGTTCGCAGAAGAGCTTCTGTAAAGTTTGGAAGGTAGGAGACGAGGTACTGGCAGAAGTAAAGTTGTGAGGATGGGGCGTGAGTCGTGCTTGGGTAGCTCATCTGGTAGAGCACTTGCCCGCGAAAGGCAAAGGTCCCGGGTTCGAGTCTCGGTCGGGCACACAGTTTTAATCTGCCAGGAAGTTTCATATCTAACGGATTTTTTCTGAAACTCTTGACCATGCCAATTACATCTAGCGCTGTTTCAGCTACCTAGTGACTTTTGTCTCAATATTATTACAAGTTAAAATCGGGTCATTCTTTTTGGGACACCCTGTATTTTGTAGTCCGTTGTATTATTTGTGGCATGTCATGACGGGTTTGCGAAAGTTAAGGACGGAAGTATCTTTCATATGATGTGTCACTGGCAAGAAACATAGTGCGATGAATCTTGGGCCATACGCAGAAAGAGCCGATGCAGTATAGTGCAGAAGATAACTGAAATAAACAAATGTAATGTATTGCGAACACATAGAAAGAAGGATCCTTTATTGTATGATTATATGATAGCGGAACAAACACTGGTAGCAGTTACGTCTGTAAAATATCTGGGAGTATGCATGCGGAATGATTTGAAGTGGAATAATCATATAAAATTAATTGTTGGTAAGGCGGGTACCAGGTTGAGATTCATTGGGAGAGTGCTTAGAAAATGTAGTCCATCAACAAAGGAGGTGGCTTACAAAACACTCGTTCGACCTATGTTTGAGTATTGCTCATCAGTGTGGGATCCGTACCAGGTCGGGTTGACGGAAGAGATAGAGAAGATCCAAAGAAGAGCGGCGCGTTTCGTTACCGTGTTATTTGGTAACCGTGATAGCGTTACGGAGATGTTTAATAAACTCAAGTGGCAGACTCTGCAAGAGAGGCGCTCTGCATCGCGGTGTAACTTGCTCGCCAGGTTTCGAGAGGGTGCGTTTCTGGATGAGGTATCGAATATATTGCTTCCCCCTACTTATACCTCCCGAGGAGATCACGAATGTAAAATTAGAGAGATTAGAGCGCGCACGGAGGCTTTCAGACAGTCGTTCTTCCCGCGAACCATACGCGACTGGAACAGGAAAGGGAGGTAATGACAGTGGCACGTAAAGTGCCCTCCGCCACACACCGTTGGGTGGCTTGCGGAGTATCAATGTAGATGTAGATGTAGATGTAGATGAGATGTAGAGCAGTAACAATTTTATTCAAAGACAATAATTACACTTATGCCACCGCGATTTATGCTGGTTCCCTAGACGTTACAAAAGGTAGGACATGATTCTCAGAAGGGCATGTGATCGCCAAGGACGGCAATACATGCTCTGCAACGTGCACCCATGCTGGTCACGAGCTGGACCTGGGAGATCCTGTGGTAGGGTGTTCCGTTCCTCCACCAGTGCGGTTCACAGCTGCTAGAAGCTAGATGGTCGTTAGCGCATGTGGATGTGCTGTAATATGTCTCCTCAGCGCATCCCACAGGTGGTGGATGGGGTTTATATCGGAGGAACGGACACGCCAGTCCATTCACCGAATATCCTCTGGTTCCGAGAACTGCTCAACATGCACAGTTCGATGACGTTGCGGATTGTCATCCATAAATACAAATTCAGACCAGAATACTCCCCTTAAAACACGCACATGGGAAAGCAGTACAGTGTCATAATAGCGTTGACCGGTGAGTGTACTGTGTTCAGAGATGAAGAGGTCAGTACGTCCTCGCGACATTACACCTTCCCACATGGACCACCAAAACTATCATGTTTGACAGTGCTCTTTCCTGGATGCATTACGTTTTCTCATCTCTAACCACACGAGTGAACATAATGTACACAAGAAGATTGTTGAACATGATTATTTTGGTCGTCGACGTATTATGTTCTGGGGAGGCATAATGTTGCATGGGTGTGCTAACCATCAAATTTTTGGAGACAGTACCCTCTCTGGTCAACGCTATTGTGAGATACGCCAAATTTAAACGGACGCAAAATCTTCAAGATAGGCGATCTTTTACAAAATTTCGAAATTTAGCGCGGACTTCAGTGCGATATGCTTATAATAGTTTCCACAACCTGGCAGATAATCCACAGAGATTCTAGTCGTATGTGAAGTATGCTAGCGGCAAGACACAATCTATGCCTTCTCTGCGCAGTATACTATCGAAGACAGTGCTGCCAAAGCAGAGTTACTGAATACAGCCTTCCGAAATTCCTTCACCAAAGAAGGCGAAGTAAATGTTCCAGAATTCGAATCGAGAACAGCTACCAACATGAGTAAGGTAGAAGTACATATCCTTGGAGTAGTGAAGCAACTCAAATCACTGAACAAAAGCAAGTCTTCCGGTCCAGAATGTATACCAGTTAGGTTCCTTTCAGAATATGTTGATACAATAGCTCCATACTTAACAATGATATACAACCGTTCGCTCGACGAAAGTCCGTACCCTCCTCATCCCCCCTCCCCCCCCCCCCCCTCCAAAGACTGGAAAGTTGCACTGGCCATACCAATATTCCAGAAAGATAGTAGGAGTAATCCACTAAGTTACAGTCCCATATCATTAACGTTGATATCCAGCAGGATTTTGGAACGTATATTGTGTTCGAACATTATGAATTACCACGTAGAAAAATGTCTATTGACATACAATCAACACGGATTTAGAAAACATCCTTCTTGTGAAACACAATAGCTCTTTATACTCACACGAAGTGTTGAGTGCCAATAACAAATAATTTCAAACTGATTCCGTATTTCTGGATTTCAGGAAGCCACACAAGCCGCTTGTAATGAAATTGCATGCCTATGGAATATCGTCTCATTCGTGATATCCTGTCAGAGAGTTCACAGTTCGTAGTAACTGACGGAAAGCCATCGAATAAAACAGTAGTAATTTCTGGCGTCCCCCAAGGTAGTGTTACAGGCTCTTTGTTGTTCCGTATCTATTAAACGATTTGGGAGACAATCTGAGCAGCCGCTTAGGTTGTTTGCAGTTGACGCTGTCGTTTATCAACTAATAAAGTCATCATCAGAAGATGTCCGCCCCCGGTAGCTGAGTGGTCAGCGCGACAGAATGTCAATCCTAAGGGCTCGGGTTCGATTCCTGGCTGGGTCGGAGATTTTCTCCGCTCAGGGACTGGGTTTTGTGCTGTCCTAATCATCATTTCATCCCCATCGACGCGCAAGTCGCCGAAGTGGCGTCAAATCGAAAGACTTGCACCCGGCGCACGGTGTACCCGACGGGAGCCCCTAGTCACACGACATTTGCATTTAACAGAAGATCAAAACAAATTGCAAAACGATTTAGAAAAGATGTCTGTATGTGCGAAAATTGGCAAAAGTGTGAGGTCATCTACATGAGTCCTAATAGGAATTCGTTTAATTTGGGTTACACGATAAAGCACTCCAATCTAAAGGGTGTAAATTCAGTCAAATCCCCAGGAATTGCAGTTACGAACAACTTAAATTGGAGGGAACACATCGAAAATGTTGTGGAGAGGGATAACCAAAGACTGCGTTTTATTGGCCGGACACTTAGAAAATGTAACAGATCTACTAAAGAGACTGCCTACACTACGTTAGTCCGTCCTCTTTTAGAATACTACTGCGCGGTGTGGGATCCTTGCCAGATAGTTCAAAGAAGGGCAGTACGTTTTGTATTAGAGGAGAGGGTGTCACTGAAATGATACAGGATTTGGGGTGGACATAATAAAAACAAAGACGTTTTTCGTTGCGGCGAAATCTTCTCACGAAATTTCAATCAGCAAGTTTCTGCTCCAAACGCGAAAATATTTAGTTGGCGCCGACCTGCATAGGGAGAAACGATCATCATAATAAAATAACGAAAATAAGAGTTCGCACGCAAAGGTATAGGTGTTCGTTTCTTGTGCGCGATATACGAGGTTGGAATAACACAGAATCACTTAAATGCGATTTGCAGAGTATCCACGTAGATTTAGATGTAGACTATACTCCTTCCCCACGTGCACCTTTTCATGGGTGCATTCAGTCCTGACTTTATCATTATTGTTAACAGTGCGCAACCGCATCGAACCGCACAGGTGGGGGAGCTGTTGTAACGAGAGGATACTCGACGAGTGGACTGGCCTGCCCATTCCCCCTACCTAAATGTCATCCAGCACGTGCGGGATCCTGGGATGTGTTGGGCAGACGGTTGCAGCTCGCCCACACGTACCGACGACCATCCAGCTGTTACGCACCGCGCTGTTGGAGGGATGGGTCGCCCTACCACAACAACTCTTTACCAGCCATTCGGCGATTTTACGAAACCATTTTCTTTACTTCTTCATTATTGTCGTCAGTAACTGATGTCCAAGAGCGTCCAGGCCGGTCGTTGCCTTTATAGGCTTCTCGATTCTCTTTTAAAGACTGATACCACGCTTAAACTCTTGTCTTACTCATAGCAGATCCACCGAAAGCCACAGTCAACATTTCGAATACAGAGCTGCACTTTATTTCATTTTTCAAGCAAAATTTAATGCAAATTCTATTATTTATTCCTTTCGAAAGTAAAAACTCGCCGAGCTCTCGAAAACACTTTATTTTCGACTCTCAACAATAAACGAAATGTTCAAAACAGTTTAAAATGTCAGCATACATCAGGAACATATGTATCAACAACATTGATATGCCCGAAGCAATATTTTTGTATACATTAAGAGTAAATAAATGATAATTAAGATGAAAAATATCTCACTCGTTTGATGAAGAAGCAAATGTTAATGTAGTCTGTTTCTGCTGTCGTTTACCAGACGATGATGCAATCCATAATTGCTTCCTCTTTGCGGCACATTTCTTCATTGCTTCCAACTTTGCTTCTTCATTGAGATGCCTAATCCTTATAAATGTTCTCGTTTTTACGTAAAGAGTAATAACTGCTTCATGAACCTCAGGAAACTTTTGTTTTAAAATAGAGCACAGAGACTTTACGACAGTTTTTTGTTTACGCACTCCATTTCCGTGAAAAGCAGCAACTTCTTCTTCAAACTGCCACACTGTTTTCCCATGCTGGCGTTGGAGTGTAAAGACCACCACGAGATATAATTGATATCCAGTATGCAGCATGATCTCCTTCACTTTTTGCTGCTGGAAAGCCTAATGATTTATCAATGTTGTGGCACTTAAATGCAATATAGTCTGCAATGTATTTTACCGCATCTGGAAGAACATCTGAGATTACAAGAGTCATCCCCCATTGTTACCACATCTATCAGTAAATTTTCTTCCACATTCACAGTTTCTGGGATTTCTCGTAGCGGCGCTCCGTCAACAACATTTACATAGAGCTCACTGGTAATGAAACATGGGGATGCAGAATCCGGGTCGACGTCACACTGGGAAGACCCTGTGTTTAATTCTTAGTAACTGGCGTGTTCCCAGAGAAAGAAACATCACTTGCATTACCCGTCAGTATAAGGAGACGTATCCTGTTCCTTACTTCAAAAGGTGTAGGATTGTTATAAAATATACCTAATCCTTGTACCCTAGAAAAAAAGTTTTCCAGGCAATCTTGAATCAGTCTACAAGTTAATATATAGCTAACTTTCATACTTTTCAGACTTTCGAAAAGACCAAAGAGAGATTTTGTTGAAGTTATGAAACCTTTTTGGAAAGGGAACATTCTTTCTTTGTCACCAACAAGCATTGCTGAACAGATGTCTAAGAATCTCTTCGAAGTATTTTCTTGAACTGTGAGATTCATTCCAAACTCGCTACGCAGGGGGATTTTGTCATTTGAACTATATACTATCTTTAAAATAGTTAATATATCGAGAATGAGTAAAAATAACGGCTATTTCTACGACAAATGAAGTTATTAAATCCAGGAGGAAAAGCAAATACACCTGAGCAACATTATTTATTGCCTGTACAATATAGCGAGTCATTCACTCCCGTAAAGCAATATAGTAATGCGTCAAAAAACGTTGCATTTATGTGAATTCGTTTGTATTTCGGTAATTTTTCAGTTTCAATTATTTAAAGTGTTATGTATGTGCAGACGTCTTACCCTTTCGTTTGGATCACCGCTTTCCGCAATTTCTTCTCCATGCCAGTTCGGAATGTTTATGCAGGGGATTGCTGTTGGTAATAACTTCTTTCTTGAAGGTAACCCTAGAAGCTCATTTCTCAGATCGCATTCATAATCTTCAGGCCGAAAATGAGCTGAACACACACGTGCAGTTTTCACATTCACTTTGCCCTTGCGTTTGCATCGAACTATCCATTCACGTTGCATGTGCTCATCCCTTGGAAAAACGTGATAAATAACGTCCGTCGTCGTTCGAGCAGTATTAATGCAATGTGCCACGGCACAGTTACAGTGACCCTTGCTCATGATTGTCTCAAAACAAATTACTTTTATTGGATGTACACTACCATTTCCGTGTTCCACTGAATGCACAGCACTGCAGCGTCCTCGCTGTGACGTCAAGGCGCGCAAGGGTGCCTGGGAGTTTCTTACTCGCTTGGGGCCGGAATGGCCTACCAGCTTTTTCTATATACCTTGATACTTCAGTTCCTTCTTCCTTGATACTATTAATAGTGGGGTGGGACGGTTGGCCGCCACCTCGACAGGGTGCGGTTGCGGCGGTGAGTTGTTGTCAGAATGTTGGCCGTCAGTATCAAACGGAAACAGCATTAATACTTAAACACTTTTTCTAGTTTTAATTTACAGCTCTATATCATCTACCATTAAAGGTCATACCACCCCTTGGCGAGTGCTGACGCAAGCAAGGCCTGCAGTTGTTAAGGCATTGACCGGCTTGACGTCTGCTTATACGGGACACACATGACGGCTCGTGCCCTAACTTGGCGTGGCGCTGCATTTCTGGCCAGGGCGCGCCTGCGGACGTGGAAGCCTGTTCAAATGGCTCTGAGCACTATGGGACTCAACTGCTGTGGTCATCAGTCCCCTAGAACTTAGAACTACTTAAACCTAACTAACCTAAGGACATCACACACATCCATGTCCGAGCCAGGATTCGAACCTGCGACCGTAGCAGCAGCGCGGCTCCGGACTGGAGCGCCTAGAACCGCACAGCCACCGCGGCCGGCGTGGAAGCCTGTCATGGTTCTCGTAGCAGAAGACAGGCTCCAGCAGTGGAGCACGTGCTCGTGAGTGGTGGCCTGCAGTGACAGTTCGTCTGCATAACTACAGCTGGTTGGGTGGCTGCACTGCATTGAACACGAACTGGCACCCACCAAGGCAGGAGTTCTGCTGCAGCTTTAGCGAGCCTGGGGTGGCATACCACCTGGAAGGCGCCAAGTCCTCAGTGGAGTTAGCCCCAGTAGTCGGGTCGTCGGTGGTGGAACCCAAGTCTTGTGCTGGCAACTTGCAAAACTATGCCAACCCGTCGCCTGCTGTGGTCCTTCCGTCGTAGAAAGTGCTGACACATTGCAATTACTTCGGCCAGAAATGACGGGTATTTATGATGTGCTCATGTGATGTGCCGACGCACCGATTCTAACCACGTACAACGAAACAAGACGTTGGCCATTAGGTGTGGTAACTAGTCCACCGTTCCTTTGGTCGGCCCGTGTTTCTGCTGCGTCGGCGTCACTGCGAGCGATGACCATTGGCCGACTATGCAGAAACCGGTTGCTGGTATTTTTGTGTCTAGTGCAATGGATAGCCGAGCTGTCTATGGTGCTGCAGTCATGGACTGTGCGGCTGGTCCTGGCGGAGGTTCGAGTCCTCCCTCGGGCATGGGTGTGTGTGTTTGTCCTTAGATGATTTAGATTAAGTAGTGTGTAAGCTTAGGGACTGATGACCTTAGCAGTTAAGTCCCATAAGATTTCACACCTATTTTTTTGCAACGGATGCCCTCTGCGCATGGCGTGCCGTCTGCGGCAGCTGTGGCAGTACTGGTACTATTAAGTAGCGGCGGCGCTACAATGCCTCCCTTCTTGGTAGGCCTTACCTTCGTGTATCTGTCTTTGATAAATCTGCAAAGACTTGAAAGGTATGTGCTGAGATTCGATCAGGATAGAGCCAGTGAAAAATGTCGATAGTTTCCAACCGCAAGGTTGGACGAGTAGTACATCTTCGAGTACTAAGATCTTTGACAGCTAACAGAGCTAGGTGCACGCGGTTAAAGTTTGAGTAGTGGTGAGGAGATGCGCAGAGACAGCAGACGTGTTTAGAGTCGGAGCTAGATGCCTGCAGGAGGCAGCCGGGTCGTGACAGCATCAAAGTAAGAATTGGCGCTACACACATAATAAGCTATATATTGAGCGAAACTCGGCACATACCTGGGGAAACTAGAAAGAATAATTAATAAAATAGGTTTTCTTTGGTTAACTAATGTCTAAAAACTAGATAGAAATCCCATTCTTGATGCAATCAGCGTTTTGTGAAACTTTCTCGTAAATCCATGCTGTTGTTGTTGTGGTCTTCAGTCCTGAGACTGGTTTGATGCAGCTCTCCATGCTACTCTATCCTGTGCAAGCTTCTTCATCTCCCAGTACCTACTGCAACCCACATCCTTCTGAATCTGCTTAGTGTATTCATCTCTTGGTCTCCCCCTATGATTTTTTCCCTCCACGCTGCCCTCCAATACTAAATTGGTGATCCCTTGATGCCTCAGAACATGTCCTACCAACCGATCCCTTCTTCTGGTCAAGTTGTGCCACAAACTTCTCTTCTCCCCAATCCTATTCAATACTTCATCATTAGTTATGTGATCTACCCATCTAATCTTCAGCATTCTTCTGTAGCACCACATTTCAAAAGCTTCTATTCTCTTCTTGTCCAAAGTATTTACTGTCCATGTTTCACTTCCATACATGGCTACACTCCATACAAATACTTTCAGAAATAACTTCCTGACACTTAAATCTATACTCGATGTTAACAAATTTCTCTTTTTCAGAAACGCTTTTCTTGCCATTGCCAGTCTACATTTTATATCCTCTCTACTTCGTCCATCATCAGTTATTTTGCTCCCCAAATAGCAAAACTCCTTTACTACTTTAAGTGTCTCATTTCCTAATCTAATACCCTCAGCATCACCTGACTTAACTCGACTACATTCCATTATCCTCGTTTTGCTTTTGTTGACGTTCATCTTATATCCTCCTTTCAAGACACTGTCCATTCCATTCAACTGCTCTTCCAAGTCCTTTGCTGTCTCTGACAGAATTACAATGTCATCGGCGAACCTCAAAGTTTTTATTTCTTCTCCATGGATTTTAATACCTACTCCAAATTTTTCTTTTGTTTCCTTTACTGCTTGCTCAATATACAGATTGAATAACATCGGGGAGAGGCTACAACCCTGTCTTACTCCCTTCCCAACCACTGCTTCCCTTTCATGTCCCTCAACTCTTATAACTGCCATCTGGTTTCTGTACAAATTGTAAATAGCCTTTCGCTCCCAGTATTTTACCCCTGCCACCTTTAGAATTTGAAAGAGAGTATTCCAGTCAACATTGTCAAAAGCTTTCTCTAAGTCTACAAATGCTAGAAACGTAGGTTTGCCTTTTCTTAATCTTTCTTCTAAGATAAGTCGTAAGGTCAGTATTGCCTCACGTGTTCCAGTATTTCTACGGAATCCAAACTGATCTTCCTCGAGGTCGGCTTCTACTAGTTTTTCCATTCGTCTGTAAAGAATTCGTGTTAGTACTTTGCAGCTGTGGCTTATTAAACTGATGGTTCGGTAATTTTCACATCTGTCAACGCCTGCTTTCTTTGGGATTGGAATTATTATATTCTTCTTGAAGTCTGAGGGTATTTCGCCTGTTTCGTACATCTTGCTCACCAGATGGTAGAGTTTTGTCAGGACTGGCTCTCCCAAGGCCGTCAGTAGTTCCAATGGAATTTTGTCTACTCCGGGGGCCTTGTTTCGACTCAGGTCCTTCAGTGCTCTGTTAAACTCTTCACGCAGTATCGTATCTCCCATTTCATCTTCATCTACATCCTCTTCCATTTCCATAATATTGTCCTCAAGTGCATCGCCCTTGTATAGACCCTCTATATACTTCTTCCACCTTTCTGCTTTCCCTTCTTTGCTTAGAACTGGGTTTCCATCTGAGCTCTTGATGTTCATACATGTGGTTCTCTTATCTCCAAAGGTCTCTTTAATTTTCCTGTAGGCAGTATCTATCTTACCCCTAGTGAGATAAGCCTCTACATCCTTACGTTTGTCCTCTAGCCATCCCTGCTTAGCCATTTTGCACTTCCTGTCGATCTCATTTATGAGACGTTTGTATTCCTTTTTGCCTGCTTCATTTACTGCATTTTTATATTTTCTCCTTTCATCAATTAAATTCAATATTTCTTCTGTTACCCAAGGATTTCTAGTAACCCTCTTCTTTTTACCTACTTGATCGTCTGCTGCCTTCACTACTTCATCCCTCAGAGCTACCCATTCTTCTTCTACTGTATTTCTTTCCCTCATTCCTTTCAATTGTTCCCTTATGCTCTCCCTGAAACTCTGTACAACCTCTGGTTCTTTCAGTTTATCCAGGTCCCATCTCCTTAAATTCCCACCTTTTTGCAGTTTCTTCAGTTTTAATCTACAGGTCATAACCAACAGATTGTGGTCAGAGTCCACATCTGCCCCTGGAAATGTCTTACAATTTAAAACCTGGTTCCTAAATCTCTGTCTTACCATTATATAATCTATCTGATACCTTTTAGTATCTCCAGGGTTCTTCCATGTATACAACCTTCTATCATGATTCTTAAACCAAGTGTTAGCTATGATTAAGTTGTGCTCTGTGCAAAATTCTATCAGGCGGCTTCCTCTTTCATTTCTTCCCCCCAATCCATATTCACCTACTACGTTTCCTTCTCTCCCTTTTCCTACACTCGAATTCCAGTCACCCATGACTATTAAATTTTCGTCTCCCTTCACTATCTGAATAATTTCTTTTATTTCATCATACATTTCTTCAATTTCTTCGTCATCTGCAGAGCTAGTTGGCATATAAACTTGTACTACTGTAGTAGGTGTGGGCTTCGTACTTATCTTGGCCACAATAATGCGTTCACTATGCTGTTTGTAGTAGCTTACCCGCATTCCTATTTTCCTATTCATTATTAAACCTACTCCTGCATTACCCCTATTTGACTTTGTGTTTATAACCCTGTAGTCACCTGACCAGAAGTCTTGTTCCTCCTGCCACCGAACTTCACTAATTCCCACTATATCTAACTTTAACCTATCCATTTCCCTTTTTAAATTTTCTATCCTACCTGCCCGATTAAGGGATCTGACATTCCACGCTCCGATCCGTAGAACGCCAGTTTTCTTTCTCCTGATAACGACATCCTCTTGAGTAGTCCCCGCCCGGAGATCCGAATGGGGGACTATTTTACCTCCGGAATATTTTACCCAAGAGGACGCCATCATCATTTAATCATACAGTAAAGCTGCATGCCCTCGGGAAAAATTACGGCCGTAGTTTCCCCTTGCTTTCAGCCGTTCGCAGTACCAGCACAGCAAGGCCGTTTTGGTTATTGTTACAAGGCCAGATCAGTCAATCATCCAGACTGTTGCCCTTGCAACTACTGAAAAGGCTGCTGCCCCTCTTCAGGAACCACACGTTTGTCTGGCCTCTCAACAGATACCCCTCCGTTGTGGTTGTACCTACGGTACGGCTATCTGTATCGCTGAGGCACGCAAGCCTCCCCACCAACAGCAAGGTCCATGGTTCATAGAAGTTTTTTTTAGTTTTTCACATGTGCCTTAAAAGTTTGAACAATAAATATTTTTTAGATAAAATTAGAGTTTCATCTCACACCTTATGTCGTTCTCCGCATCCTGTGGTTGCATTGAACCGAAAGGTACATTAAAGTAAAGTTCCCATGAGTAAAGCAAATAATTTCATTTATCAGAGTAAAATAATATATATGCCATTGCACAGTTGGCAAATTATTCAGATGAGGGCAGAATTTTTACTAAGTAACAAACAGGGCCAAAATGAGTAAAGTTATCTAGAATGACAATTTTATGCCATTGCACTACGGCTGAATATATGTTTTATTATCGGCTAAACGGGGAGGGGTGCACGAGCTAAGTCCACTGACGCAGTCAGATGCAGGTTAGTGACCTTCATTTATTTTTACCACTAAACTTCCATGCAGTCAGATGTATATTTTGAGTATTAATTTTCCAACAATATTTTCATGCAGTCAGATAAAGTTCAGTTCAGTTAAATACGCAGTCAGATGCAAGTTTTATTAAAGACTAAAGCAGTCACATGCCGTTCAGTCTAGTTTAAATAGAGAAGTTTTATTAACGGCACTTTCAGACTCAGCAAACACGGACAACAGTGTGCCTCCTTCAGTACTATACAGCTTCAACCACAGCGGTCAGGGGCTATTAAGTTAGTCTGAAACTTCCCCTTTGAACAATTTTTACAAGACTGTGCTTATACTGACACACAATGTTTTTAGCGCAACGCAATCTGACTTTCAAAATTCCCTACTAAAGAATGGCCCTGACTAACATTAAACTATACCTTTCACAAATCACTTACCTCACAAAAATCTTCGCTGCTCAAGCTACTGCAATACAGCGAGCGCCACTACTGCCAGCTAAATAAAAGATTCAAACTACGGAAGGCACTAACTACTGATAGGGATAGTTAGCAAATGAAAGATATTAGTAGAGAACAAACAATGTATTTACCTTGATATCATCATATATAAATATAGCAGTTCATGACAAATTACAAATCTCCGCCATCTCTCTCCCCACATCCACCACTGCTGGCGGCTCACCTCCAACTGCGCAACGCTACGCGCTGTTCACATCCAGCTGCCGCTGCCCAACACTACAATGGCAGACAACAATGCAAACTAGAACAGACTGCGCACAGCACAGCCAGTGATTTTCATACAGAGGTGGCGTTACCAATAAAAAAACCTAAACAGCCTACTTACAAGTCTACGGTTCCAGCCCACCGGCTTTCCATCAGCGCCTATACTGTGCAACAGAATACAGTATCGCTTAGGCGATTGCAGGCTTTCTCGGCGTATTTCGGCTACGAAATCTTCCCAGGTTATCAGCCAAGTGGCTCGTGTTCTAGTCACAACGTTTCAGTGGACTGCATCTTCTAGGATATCACCCTCTGGTTCGAGGACGCTTCAAATAGTAAGATGTCGAAGCATGTGAAAAAAAGGCCACATCTCATAAATGCGTGTGACGTATAAGACGGGTTAATAATGTACGTTTGTTGATTGGCGACTCCATGGAGTGTCCTGTGAACCACGACCAGATAATGGATATACTTAGAAGGAGAGACAGCATTGGTCGTATTTTTTTGTTTTATTAACCGCAAAATCGATTTTCGGTCACTTAGTGACCATCCTGAGTGCTGTAATATACAGGGTGATTCAAAAAGAATACCACAACTTTAGGAATTTAAAACTCTGCAAGGACAAAAGGCAGAGCTAAGCACTATCTGTCGGCGAATTAAGGGAGCTATAAAGTTTCATTTAGTTGTACATTTGTTCGCCATTTCAGCCAATAAAGTTTTTGGTGCCTTTTTCTTCGAAGGTGCTACTGTAACTGGACTACAGTATCTGGAGATGTTAGAGAATTGGCTGTTCCCTCAGCTCGAACAAGAAGCACAACAATTCATATTTCAGCAGGATGGAGCGCCACCACATTGGCACTTATCTGTCCGTAACTACCTGAACGTCAACTACCCGAGGCGATGGATCGGCCGCCAGGCAGCCCGTGACAGAGCACTTCATCACTGGGCTCCAAGAAGCCCTGATCTTACCCCCTGCGATTTTTTCTTTTGGGAGTATGTTAAGGATATGGTGTTTCGGCCACCTCTCCCAGCCACCATTGATGATTTGAAACGAGAAATAACAGCAGCTATCCAAACTGTTACGCCTGATATGCTACAGAGAGTGTGGAACGAGTTGGAGTATCGGGTTGATATTGCTCGTGTGTCTGGAGGGGGCCATATTGAACATCTCTGAACTTGTTTTTGAGTGAAAAAAAAAAACCTTTTTAAATACTCTTTGTAATGATGTATAACAGAAGGTTATATTATGTTTCTTTCATTAAATACACATTTTTAAAGTTGTGGTATTCTTTTTGAATCACCCTGTACAATTTAAATTGGTAGGCACTGGTGTCAACAAGCTTAGAGCGATCGCTCTAAGCTTGTTGACAGCAGTGCCTACCAATTTAAATTGTATATTACAGCACTCAGGATGGTCACTAAGTGACCGAAAATCGATTTTGCGGTTAATAAAACAAAAAAATACGACCAATCCTGTCTCTCCTTCTAACTAAATGTACGTTTGGCACCAAATTTCACCACAATTCTGCCAGATACCACCGTGGACGTGTCACACGATCGGAATTTTGTCACACCCCCTCTTAACCACATTTCACCCCTTCTTTTACGCCTGTGCGATGGATTTTAGAACCGCGACGCCCAACATTGAAACCACGCGGTTTTCTTATGAGTCGACGAGAACACTCCAGACACACCACCGCTCGTAATCGACACGAAAAGGCCGCAGGTAGTAGCATAAAGGGCGTCAGTGAAACCACTCCATTCCCTGGGGCGTTGATTCGCACATACTTCGCTGTCGAAAACGACAGTTCGCAGTGCGACGAATACCAGTATGGCGTTCGTTACAACCTTTGGCACTGCTATCGCCCTCGGGCGCTTCAGTCCTTCTCTAAGGACGTTGTGGGGCAGCCTCCGATCGAATGTGGTCGCACCTGTTCGTTACGCAGCGCGACACGACGGCAATTATTGCTCTCTTGTATAGTTTGGAAACAGTAGGGACCGTTTACAACCGTTCGACGAAATTTTAAAGTGATCCTAAGCAGTAAGGGTGCTTATGCTTTTTAAGAACCCATTACGAGAGTATCAGGCCCCTGCACGCAGGCTACGATGCTCTTCCACCGCTAGATTGCTGCTCTTGCGCTTGGTAGTAGGCCACCCATAATCGCACAGTGTCGAAGGGGTTGCCGATTTTAAGTCTTGCTCACGCATTGTTTTCAGGGCTTCCTGCAGCTTTCACCATAGAGGTTTGGCTGTCAGTTGCAACTTAATGGCTGGTGATCATCCAGTCTTTATCGAGACTTTGTGGTTCTGAAGCTATGCTGTTCCGAAATAATCTTGATACCCAGACTGCTAGTTTAGCGGTCTTGAATCTTGAATAGTTGTAATGCTGTCTTGACCAACAGTTTTTCTTCATCCCGCAGAGATATCTTGGGCACCATCTCTCTCAGCCAATCCACTCTCCCCATCCTCTAACAGCTAGAATCCAGACTCTGGATTTGATTCAAATGGCCCTGAGCACTATGGGACTCAACTTCTGAGGTCATCAGTCCCCTAGAACTTAGAACTACTTAAACCTAAACAACCTAAGGACATCACACACATCCATGCCCGAGGCAGGATTCGAATCTGCGACCGCAGTGGTATCGCGGTTCCCGACTGTAGCGCCTAGAACCGCGCGGCCACTCCGGCCGGCGCAGCAGTCTAATCCAGAGCACCCTTACCCTGATGGATCCTCCTGAATTTGGGGTCTTGGCTTGCGTCCTCCGTTCGAAGAGGACCATCTGCACTAGCTCCTCTTGTGGTGAGGTGATATTAACGAAAGGACTACCTTGTTAGATAACTGAGACTGCAGTACTGTAGGTATGACACCCTGTTTGCAGCCTCAGTTTTTTTTCTGGGTGCGTTTCTCCTGTAAACTGGAGTAGTAAATTCCTCCCTCATTCTCTTGCTATCATCTTAGAAGTTAAAGGGGTCTGCTTACCCCCTTCTCTTTGACACAGTCCTTTCTTGGGTGTCTTACATTAAAGTCCTTTTCTTCTCTCCATTTGTTGCTAGGAAGTCATTCTTTTCCTTCGTCTTCTCTTTGTTCTCTAAGAAGTTTTCTGCTCTGTAGCCGAAACAAGGCTTTTGGCCTAATATTGATATGGTCAAGCTTCAGCAGCTTTCTACACTGCTGGAACCGGTTGCTCCCCCGATGCGATTGCGGAAACAGCTTCCCTCGGCTCAGGAGCCAATGTCTGGGTGTTTGTGGTATCTTGCACACCAAGTCACTCAGTTTTTAGAGTTCTGTAGCTCAGTCAGTTAAAACGAAACTCTTATAAGATCACTTTGCTGTCTATCAGCCAGTCTGCTTCTGCAACAGTCCAGTTTAAACTTATATGACATACTAAGGCGTACAGCCTCTTGGGGCTGGGAAAAATTACTCCCCCCCCCTCCCAACAACGTCCTTGCACAATTTCCCTCCACCCTCCCTTCCCACACCTACCCCCTATTGGCGAGAATTCCGAAATTTGACGGGAATTTCGAATTTTGGTTGGAATTTCTTTGTCCCAGGCTGTGCTGACGTCCCATCCGACGCAACACCCGGAAATTGGCGGGAAATTAAAAATAGCGGTGCCCTGGGACTCGAAGCCCGGTCATTTTGGGCAGGAAGCCCTAGTACACCCTCCAACAAATGAAAACCGGCTAGATGCGGGAGAGGAAGGTTAGGTTAGTGCACTTTATTTATTTTAGCTGGGACACTGAAGTAAAGGTCAAAATTACGTAATTAGTCATAAAGATTAGGTCTAATTAAACAACTATTCGCATAGCGCTACACAAGGATTGGCTAAAATCAGAATACAGCTCAAAAATTGACGACGCCATACAACAGGTGTTGGCCTGCAGGGAAAAATTTCACAATACTACTCGAAACTAGTGGCAGATGTGATAAAAATCTGCCCTTTACCTACAGGCTGACGGGGTGTATGGTACAATCTTTATTTATTTATTTATTTATTTGGCGGGAAATATATTCATCTGACAAGATGCTGGTGTTCAACAGAGAAGAGATTAATAAGTATATTATCTGTAAGCATACAGCTGAGAACTGTATCTATCACTGTTTGACGTCAGAGCTCGCTACAGACGCCTGCACAAACAATCGCCCTGCAGCCCATGTGATAGAAGCCAATACTTGCTACCACAGCTAACAGAAAAAATGTATCACTATTCTAATTACACTTCGAAATTGTCATGAAAAAGCTGCCACTCCTAATCAACGGGGCACAATGCGACCATGTATTGGGAATTGGGAAAAAAAACATCGTAATAACACAACTACCGCAAAAACCTACCCAATAAGATTGCAACGGGCCAGCAGCTACAGCTGTGTCCCCCTCGATGGATGCGCACGAACTGACCAACTTCGAGGTAGTTTTACTCCACATTCCACTCCTCATCCCGTCTTCCCTCCCTCCCTCTTCTTACTTTACGTAGCGATAGAGGCATGACCTACCTGTGGTCCACAAAGAGATCCTTCTGGTGGCAGTGATACACTGTCTCCAGTCTGCAGAAATCAGTCACAGATAGACAAAAGACAAGAAAAAGACGCTTCATGCTTCTGCTAAACGTGTTTCTCGGAAAGACTGGACCCCCTTGCAACAACAACGAGATTCTGGAGAACTCTCGAGATCGCTTTTTCAAACGGCCAGCTGCTGCCACCGAGCGCGTCGCGGTTTCTCTGCGGTCTGCTGCCCTTCCATCGGCGGACGACTTCGCCGAGGCCGCTGACCGCCTTGAGACGACATACTTCGCCAACGCAAAAGCATGTACAGTCCACTAAACAATAGGAGATAAATTTAGGTTGTTCGTCTAAAATATAGCGACACAGGCTGCCGCCACACGCCGCCGCCCTGGTCAACCATTTCATGCACCCTGGACTGTCTTCCACACCGCCCCACCGCAAGTCCTGTAACTGAGGCGGAACATGGGGACCAGCCCGGTATTCACCTAGCAGGATGTGGAAAACCGCCTAAAAACCACATCCGGGCTGGCCGGCACATCGGCCCTCGTCGTTAACCCGCCGGGCGGATTCGATCCGGGGCCAGCGCGTCTACCCGAGTCCGGGGGGGAAGCGCATTAGCGCTCTCGGCTACCCTGGCTGGTAAGAAAGAACATCTATGTTAAGCAATTTCTTTTCGCTTGATGGACGATTACACGACCTGCGAGCGTCTCTCGCGTTCAGTTCAGTATCTGTAAATAAACTGTCATGCATGTGAGTCTTACACACAGATACTTGAAATAACATCAGAGAATACTGTCTTTCACGCCATTAGCTCACATGTCAGAGAAAACACGATCATTTATGTTCGACAACAACATGCTATAACTGAAGAGGACGTTGCTGTTTTGTACACTATGGCAAGTCCCGTTTTACCAATGTGAAGCTCTATCACACATGCATTTTCGAAACAAATTGTGAGAGCCTTTCGTGTAATAGGACCTATTAGAAGATATTACCGCGTCTCTCTCTCTTCCGTTAAATTGAAACCAATTACCGTCTGCGTGCTTACATTTGAAATTATTGCTCCATGTCCCCCCCACCTACTGACATGTCTGTGAAGTTTCTAACTATACAGCAGAGTTTTGTGTTCTGGGTTTGTACACAATTTGATCATCACAGCCTGTTTCATGCAGTTTACTCACATGTCAGGGGAAAAAACGCTATCATTTCTAGGTTCCACAAAGAGCTATAATTCAAGTGGTGTCTACTTTATAATTAGAGGTTGTGAAGCAGGACTTGCGGTAACACATGTTTTTTAAACACAGAATCGTGATGATGATAATAAAAAAAATCATGATTCCATGAGAATAGATATAGCCGATTTCTATTGGTTTTATGAGCAAAATCTATGTAGTTTTGAAAGAACTATCCGCATCCAAGCTTTAACCAGTTATACCACTCATTGAAATAGAACCTCCTACAGCATATTTACTTGTCTCTCTCTTCCGATATATCGAAAAAACAAATAGCATCTGCATGTTGACATCGACCATATTTCATATTCACATATCGCTCCATCGACCAGTGTTCAAAGTCGCTAGACAGATCTGCGTAAAGTTTTGTCGAACACACTGGAAAGAGACCTTATCCTACAGACTACCAATTACAAGAGAGGGTTCCTGTATTGGTCCTTCACAAGCCGTTTAATACATTGTTTTTCGGCTGTCACACATCCAAGCAGCTACAGCTACGTGCACCACCCTAAACTTTGTTTTTCTACCATGACTTCGAGTTCTCTATCAGCTGCTAAACCGATATTAATACGTTTTGATCCTTTGGCTCTCACAGGAAGCTGAACACCACATGGTGTGTACTATCTAGCTCTCACAACACATACGGGTTGATAGAAATAAAACAAAGAGGCGATGTTTCTCATTGACAAAAATGTACAAATCATCGCAACATATGAAAACTGGAAGTGCTTACGGCACTGTATAGCGTTTCGAACAGCTATCCGAAGATCATGACTTATACAGTTAATCTCATCTTCCACAGCAGCGGAGTAGCGGATGTCTCGGCTTCCGTTTCGAAGGCATTGTTTTCTCATTTAGTAGTTACATACATGATTACTGTTCCGTTGTTGATCATTGCCGGAAGGTGCCATTCACAATACGCGCGAGGTAGTAGAAATAAAAAAAGGTGCTGTCAGCTTATTGCTGAAAAATATAAAAATAAAAACATACGGGCGGCATCGCAGCATATGGAAATAGGATGAGTCTGCAGCATTGAGGAACACTTCCAAACAACTGTCTGAACCACTTCATTAAATCTCGTAGGTCAGTATTCCGCAAAGGCTCCCGCCATCTCAACCAAGTGGTGTCAGTCAATCAGTATGTGGTAATCAACAGCATACATATGGGCTGATGTACGGTAATACACACCGCAGTTGAATAGCGTGATCAATTTTAGCAATTTTTCCAGCTGTACCGTAATTTAAGCGCAAACCAATGACACAGTAGAATGCTTCCCAATTTCTGTATCATCGCTAAATCACCACTCCATTACTTTTCAGCTACAATATACTAGATTGCGAATGCAACTCGATGACTGTGCACTACATCCAATCGACCACATACACCAAAATATACGAGACAGAGTCCTATACCGATGCAATTAGGTTATCTACATATTTCCAGCGCATTGATAATAATGCGGAATTTGCCACTACGGCTGTCCATCTTTCCCTGTGTGGATGGGGGCCACAGAGTATTCTCGCATTCGAAGGATAAAGTCGGAGATTGACAGATCCCTTCCACATTGTCCTTGACCAATCCTCCCTGCAATACTAATCTTACCCATTGCACCCATCTCCAGATGCATGCATGTCAAGGTGGGTAGCGCCTTTTATCGGTGTGTACTAGACGTGGGAGTGTTGAAGTGATATGACAGACAGTTAAGAAAAAACGTGTGGTTTATACATGATGGAGCTCCAGACGAATGGAGTTTGAAACATTTCACGTAAATCAACCGTGCTATCAATTCCGAAGCATTGTCTACTGTCTGGAATCAGTTCATGAAAGATACCGGCATGATATAAATGTTTGTAAACCGTAAACACACACTGATGATCACATAGTTCTCCACCTAAAAATGCTATATTGTTTATTCCATACGGTTTCCGAAGTAGTATTCATGCACAATGCAATGTTCTTAATACTCTAATGCAGGATATATTTGTCGAACATCAGACATAATTCCACCCCTCAAGTTTCCTACCGCAATCACTATGTTGGCAAACTTTAAAATGGTAAAACTGCTTCCTTCTACACTATTATGGTGCCCTTCACAAAACGGTTCTGTAGGGGATGTAAGCACATTTAAATTCATCCTGTTAACGAGCATAACATCTACAATGCAATTTATATTACCGATATTTCGTAAGAATATTTCTCCAGTAATAACAACAAGCCATGGTATCTTGCTGTGCCTATCACACCTCCTTTTATAATCTTAAAGGTCTACGATGAGAATGCATACCCCAGTTGCTCTATTTTCATCTACATCTACATTTATACTCCGCAAGCCACCCAACGGTATGTGGCGGAGGGCACTTTACGTGCCACTGTCATTACCTCCCTTTCCCTTTCCTGTTCCAGTCGCGTATGGTTCGCGGGAAAAGCGACTGTCTGAAAGCCTCCGTGCGCGCTCTAATCTCTCTAATTTTACATTCGTGATCTCCTCGGGAGGTATAAGTAGGGGGAAGCAATATATTCGATACCTCATCCAGAAACGCACCCTCTCGAAACCTGGCGAGCAAGCTACACCGCGATGCAGAGCGCCTCTTTTGCAGAGTCTGCCACTTGGGTTTGTTAAACATCTCCGTAACGCTATCACGGTTACCAAATAACCCTGTGACGAAACGCGCCGCTCTTCTTTGGATCTTCTCTATCTCCTCCGTCAACCCGATCTGGTACGGATCCCACACTGATGAGCAATACTCAAGTATAGGTCGAACGAGTGTTTTGTAAGTCACCTCCTTTGTTGATGGACTACATTTTCTAAGGACTCTCCCAATGAATCTCAACCTGGTACCCGCCTTACCAACCATTAATTTTATATGATCATTCCACTTCAAATCGTTCCGCACGCGTACTCCCAGATATTTTACAGAAGTAACTGCTACCAGTGTTTGTTCCGCTATCATATAATCATACAATAAAGGATCCTTCTTTCTATGTATTCGCAATACGTTACATTTGTCTACGTTAAGGGTCAGCTGCCACTCCCTGCACCAAGTGCCTATCCGCTGCAGATCTTCCTGCATTTCGCTACAATTTTCTAATGCTGCAACTTCTCTGTATACTGCAGCATCATCCGCGAAAAGCCGAATGGGACTTCCGACACTATCTACTAGGTCATTTATATATATTGTGAAAAGCAATTGATAACAACATGCTGTGTTCTGTTTGCTAAAAACTCTTCAATCCAGCCACACAGCTGGTCTGATATTCCGTAGGCTCTTACTTTGTTTATCAGGCGACAGTGCGGAACTGTATCGAACGCCTTCCGGAAGTCAAGAAAAATAGCATCTACCTGGGAGCCTGTATCTAATATTTTCTGGGTCTCATGAACAAATAAAGCGAGTTGGGTCTCACACGATCGCTGTTTCCGGAATCCATGTTGATTCCTACATCGTAGATTCTGGGTTTCCAAAAACGACATGATACTCGAACAAAAAACATGTTCTAAATTTCTACAACAGATCGACGTCAGAGATATAGGTCTATAGTTTTGCGCATCTGCTCGACGACCCTTCTTGAAGACTGGGACTACCTGTGCTCTTTTCCAATCATTTGGAACCTTCCGTTCCTCTAGAGACTCGCGGTACACGGCTGTTAGAAGGGGGGCAAGTTCTTTCGCGTACTCTGTGTAGAATCGAATTGGTATCCCGTCAGGTCCAGTGGACTTTCCTCTGTTGAGTGATTCCAGTTGCTTTTCTATTCCTTGGACACTTATTTCGATGTCAGCCATTTTTTCGTTTGTGCGAGGATATAGAGAAGGAACTGCAGTGCGGTCTTCCTCTGTGAAACAGCTTTGGAAAAAGGTGTTTAGCATTTCAGCTTTACGCGTGTCATCCTCTGTTTCAATGCCATCATCATCCCGGAGTGTCTGGATATACTGTTTCGAGCCACTTACTGATTTAACGTAAGACCAGAACTTCCTAGGATTTTCTGTCAAGTCGGTACATAGAATTTTACTTTCGAATTCACTGAACGCTTCACGCATAGCCCTCCTTACGCTAACTTTGACATCGTTTAGCTTCTATTTGTCTGAGAGGTTTTGGCTGCGTTTAAACTTAGAGTGAAGCTCTCTTTGCTTTTTCCCGTCCCTCACAGTTTTACTCGGCACCTACCTGTCTAAAACGCATTTTACAATTGCCTTGAACTTTTTCCATAAACACTCAACATTGTCAGTGTCGGAACAGAAATTTTCGTTTTGATCTGTTAGGTAGTCTGAAATCTGCCTTCTATTACTCTTGCTAAACAGATAAACCTTCCTCCCTTTTTTTTATATTCCTACTAACTTCCATATTCAGGGATGCTGCAACAGCCTTATGATAACTGATTCCCTGTTTGTTCTGTACATACAGAGTCGAAAAGTTCGGGTCTGTTTGTTATCAGTAGGTCCAAGATGTTATCTCCACGAGTCGGTTCTCTGTTTAATTGTAATTTTCGGATAGTGCACTCAGTATAATGTCACTCGATGCTCTGTCCCTACCACCCGTCCTAAACATCTGAGTGTCCCAGTCTATATCTGGTAAATTGAAATCTCCACCTAAGACTATAACATGCTGAGAAAATTTATGTGAAATGTATTCCAAATTTTCTTTCAGTTGTTCTGCCACTAATGCTGGTGAGTTGGGAGGTCGGAAAAAGGAGCCAATTATTAACCTAGCTCGGTTGTTGAGTGTAACCTCCACCCATAATAATTCACAGGAACTATCCACTTCCACTTCACTACAGGATAAACTACTACTAACAGCGACGAACACTCCACCACCGGTTGCATGCAATCTATCCTTTCTAAACACCGTCTGTACCTTTGTAAAAATTTCGGCAGAATTTATCTCTGGCTTCAGCCAGCTTTCTGTACCTACAACGATTTCAGCTTCGGTGCTTTCTATCAGCGCTTGAAGTTCCGGTACTTTACCAACGCAGCTTCGACAGTTTACAATTACAATACCGATTGCTGCTTGGTCCCCGCATGTCCTGACTTTGCCCTGCACCCGTTGAGGCTGTTGCCCTTTCTGTACTTGCCCAAGGCCATCTAACCTAAAAAACCGCTCAGCCCACGCCACACAACCCCTGCTACCCGTGTAGCCGCTTGTTGCGTGTAGTGGACTCCTGACCTATCCAGCGGAACCCGAAACCCCACCACCCTATGGCGCAAGTCGAGAAATCTGCAGCCCACACGGTCGCAGAACCGTCTCAGCCTCTGATTCAGACCCTCCACTCGGCTCTGTACCAAAGGTCCGCAGTCAGTCCTGTCGACGATGCTGCAGATGGTGAGCTCTGATTTCATCCGCCGGAAGCCAGAGAGGATTTCCTCGGATCCATAGCGACACACATCATTGGTGCCGACATGAGCGACCACCTGCAGATGGGTGCACCCTGTACCCTTCATGGCATCCGGAAAGACCCTTTCCACATCTGGAATGACTCCCCCCGGTATGCACACGGAGTGCACATTGGTTTTCTTCCCCTCTCTTGCTGCCATATCCCTAAGGGACCCCATTACACGCCTGACGTTGGAGCTTCCAACTACCAGTAAGCCCACCCTCTGCGACCGCCTGGATCTTGCAGACTGAGGGGCAACCTCTGGAACAGGACAAGCAGCCATGTCAGGCCGAAGATCAGTATCAGCCTGAGACAGAGCCTGAAACTGGTTCGTCAGACAAACTGGAGAGGCCTAAGCCGGCCGAAGTGGCCGTGCGGTTAAAGGCGCTGCAGTCTGGAACCGCAGGACCGCTACGGTCGCAGGTTCGAATCCTGCCTCGGGCATGGATGTTTGTGATGTCCTTAGGTTAGTTAGGTTTAACTAGTTGTAAGTTCTAGGGGACTAATGACCTCAGCAGTTGAGTCCCATAGTGCTCAGAGCCATTTGAACCATTTTTGGAGAGGCCTACCGTTCAGCCCTCCGGAATGTCTTTCGCCCCCTGCCACACCTTGAGACGACCTCCCACTCTACCACAGGTGAGGGATCAGCCTCAATGCGGGCAGTATCCCGGGCAACCACAGTCGTAGTCCGATCGGGGGATGCGTGGGACGAGCTGGCCGTCCCCGACAAACCCCCATCCGGAACCCCACAGTGATGCCCATTGGCAACAGCCTCAAGCTGTGTGACCGAAGCCAACACTGCCTGAAGCTGGGAGTGAAGGGATGCCAACTCAGCCTGCATCCGAACACAGCAGTTGCAGTCCCTATCCATGCTAAAAACTGTTGTGCAAAGAACGTCTGAACTAATCTACAGAGAGCGCAAACAAATCGACACAAAATTTAAACAGTTATAAAAATACAAGATTGCCTAGTAAATGCAGTAATGCTGCTACTTGCGCACTGCTGACACACTGCTCGGCGGCGGAAGGAGACTACGCGATTTTACACTATTCAGGTACTAAAACGCGATGCTACAACTCTCAAATACTATAATACGCCCGAAATTTATGAATTAAACAATGCAAGTACCAAAAACACGCAAATAAATTAAGAATTAAACTATGTAACAAATGAGTGAGCTAGGAGTATACGACTTGCTGCTGCAGCTGCTTATCCAACGGCGGCAGGGAGACATTAGTCGGTCAGTATAGCACTGTACTCGACTGCACTATTTTTCTATATTTTGTGTCTATGCGGGTGTCATGAATGGCTTCCATACACCGCACCCTGTCCTCTCAGTGGTGGGTCCACTTTCAAACCCTATCCCGGACGAACTGCATTGCATCCTCTAGACACTGTTCCGGATATAATGCGCCGTGGATCCACCAGCAGGAGACCTGGATCGGGTTTACTGGAGCCATCCACAACATACTCATAGAAGTAAATATACAAAAAAATATAGAGCAAATGCATTGCATCTGTAGAATATTTGGTTGTGAGTGACTGTGTGTGTTCGAGTACAATACTATATCCTCCAATAATGTGCTTCCTCCATCTGCCGGACAATTAGCACACAAAATAGCGGAATTAGGATGATTATGTGCCGTTCTCGTGGATCTTTAAGAGTATAAAATGGGGCATAAGAGGCACAGCAAGAGTCATGGTCTGTAGTTATTACTGGAGAATCTAGACAATATTGTTACGAAATATATGTAATATAACTTGCATCTTGGATGTTATGCTCAGTGGCAGAATGAATTTAAATGTGCTTACATCCCTTACACAATCGTTTTGCAAAGAGTTTTTCCCCATTTGCATGGCTCTAGCACTGTCGAAAATAACGTACCAGCGATTGAAATCGAGACTACGCGATTGGTAATACGCGTGCATGGTCTCTATATGAGCTGTCAGCGGTGGACAGTTGCAGTTGGGATGCATAACTTGCTAACTGCTCATCATTAAAGTATGTTGCCGGGAGTGTGCACTCTGTAGGTATGGGGAGGGGAAACTCTCACGGTCCAGGAGGCTAAGTGCAGTCGACACACACTCAACCAAAGCGTATTTATTACTAGGATAAAAAAAATACACGAAATCTACAGTTTGTAGATGTCCTCACATGGTTGTGGGGATGTAAGAGTTAGAAGGTTTAAACAAAAGCAGTGAAGCTCATTTGGTAAGCAAAAAGAGCATATACTTATGGGAAAAAATTAATATCAGAGCAACAGCAGAAATCAACTATCTAAACATGTCCACTCCCTGTTGCAGATGCCTACGCAGTAGAGAGGAAGTCAGATGAACATGCAGAAGTGTGCCAGGCTTTGAGTTTCCAGCAAGTGCGTCGCTACATGATTTTGAAGACAAGCACTCTGATGTGATGTAGCAGTACACGGATTTGTTGCCAGACTACAAGTTTCCAATCTGCACCACTCATTGAGTCTCATCTAGTTACGAGGCGAGTGTTACTATACTTTTCATTATCTTCCTATCGAAAGTGCGTGCCTGTAGGTCATCAGGAAGATGGGAATTATGAAGATTTTTTTGTAGGCTAGTGTACAGAATACTCAAATATCCTCATATAAAATCAAACAACGCATGGGTATGCCGGCAATATGGCCACAGACATACGGAAAAATATCAAAAAAATATGAAAAAAATACTTAAAATCGGTAAAAATCGAGGAAAACCTGGTGTAATTAGGACAACTTGATGGGAAATCCCTAAAATTGTAAACTACGTGGGTTTTTGTAACACATGCTCCAACGAAGGCGACATAAGTATTACACAGAGACACAATATTAAAGCAGGCAAAACATGCACTATATGATCATAAGATGCGGACACCAGGCTGAAAATTACTTACAAGTTCTTGGCGCCCTCCATCGGTAATGCTGGAATTCAATATGGTGTTGGCCCACCCTTGATAACCTTGATAACAGCTTCCACTCTCGCAGGCATACGTTCAATCAGGTGCTGGAAGATTTCTTGGGGAATGGCAGCCCATTCTTCACGGAGTGCTGCACTGGGAAGAGGTATCGATGTCGGTCGGTGAGGCCTGGCACGACGTCGGCGTTCTAAAACATCCCGAAGGTGTTCAATAGGATTCAGGTCAGGACTCTGTGAGGCCAGTCCATTACAGGGATGTTATTGTCGTGTAACCACTCCGCCACAGACCATGTACTATGAACAGGTGCTCGATCGTGTTGAAAGATGCAGTCGCCATCCCAGAATTGCTTTTCAACATTGTGAAGCACGAAGGTGCTTAAAACATGAATGGAGGCCTGTGCTGTGATAGTGCTACGCAAAACAACAAGGGGTGTAAGCCCCTCCATGAAAATACGAACACACCGTAACATTACCGCCTCCGAATTTTACTGTTGGCACTACACACGTTGGCAGATGACGTCCACTGGCCATTCGACATACCCACACCCTGCCATCGGATCGCCACATTGTGTACCGTTATTCGTCACTCCATACAAAGTTTTTCCACAGTTCAATCGTCCAATGTTTACGCTCTTACACAAAGCGAGACTTCGTTTGGCATTTACCAGCGTGATGTGTAGCGTATGAGCAGTTGCTCGACCATGAAATCCAAGTTTTCTCACCTCTCGCCTAACTGTCATAGTACTTGCAGTGAATCCTTATGCGCTTTGGGATTCCTGTGTGATGGTCTGGATATATGTCTGCCTATTACACATTACGACCCTCTTCAACTGTTGGCGATCTCTGTCAGTCAACAGACGAGGTCGATCTGTACGCTTTTGTGCTGTACGTGTCCCTTCACGCTTCCACTTCACTATCACAATGGAAACACTGGACCTAGGGATGTTTAGGAGTGTGTAAATCTCGTGTACAGACGTATGACACAAGTGACACCCATTCTCCTAACCACGTTCGAAGTCTGTGAGTTCCGCGGAGCGCCCCATTCTGCTCTCTCGGGATGTCTAATCACTACTAAGGCCGCTGAGATGAAGTACCTGGCAGTAGGTGGCAGCGCAGTGCACCTAATACCAAAAACGTATGTTTCGGGGAGGTCCGGATACTTTTGATCACATAGCGTATGTATTCCAATGCATAACTGTGTTTTCACACATGCAGTCAAATATCTATATTACCAGATTACTGTCGGTTCTCACAAACAATGTTATTCCTCAAGAATTAAACAGAAGAATCAGTGTGTATTAGACTAAGCCATTCCCTAGAGTGTTCTATAGCAGAATGGACCGATGTCATACGCATCACCTTAAAAAGTGTGAGAGGGGTGTACTCGAAAAAAGTGGTGTTAGGATGAAATTGCCATATTATCCTACACCTGATCAAAACTACCTAACATAAGACCAGGACTTATTTGTTCAAGATGAATGCTACCAGAGCTGAGGTGATGCTACTCTAAACAGCAATAAGACTGTTACATCTCCTTTGGTTGCTGATCGTGGTGCTTACTCCCTCACAAGAATTCCTGCTTCTTCGGTGCATTTTCGAGCAGCAGGGTGTGGTTGGTACGTTAATGTATATTGACTGACACCACTTGGTTGAGATGGCGGGAGCCTTTGCAGAGTACTGACCTATGGGATTAAATGAAGAGGTTCAGACAGTTGTTTGGAAGTTTTCCATATGCTGTGATATCGTCCTAATTTTTTTTCAGCAATAAGATAACAGTACCTCTTTTTATTTCTACTACCTCACGTATGTTGTGAACAGCACCTTCCAGCGCCAATCAACACCAAAACAGCAATCATGTACATGACTGCAAAATGAGGAAAAAATCTCTTTGAAACAGAACACCGAAACATCCACTAACCCGTCACTGTGGAAGATGAGATTAACTGTATAAATCACCACCTATGGACAGTTGTTGGAAACACTCTACAATGCCAAAAACTCTTCCAGTTTCCATATGTTGCGATGACTTCTATATTTTTGTCAATGAGAAACATCACCTCTGCCTTTTATTTCTACCAATCTGTGTGTTGTGGGAGCTGCATAGTTTACACCATGCAATGTTCAGATTTCAGTGAGAGCTAAAGGTTCGAAACGTGTTAATATTGGTTTAGGAACTGACACAGACCTCAAAGTCAGGGTAGAGAAACAAAGTGTATGGCAGTGTACAAAAATGTAGGCATACACTCCTTGGATGTGCTACAGCCGAAAAAACAATGTAATAAACTGATTATGAAGGACCAATACAGGAACCCCTTCTTGTAATTGATAGTCTGTTGGATATGGTCTTCCTCCAGTACAGTTGAAAAACTTTACGCAGATCTGCCCCAAGCGACTTCGAGCACTGGTCACGTGCTCCAATGGAGCGATACGTATATATGTAATATGATCGATGCCAACATGCAGATGGTATTTGTTTTTTTGATATATCGAAAAAGAAGGATGTTTCAAAACCTTTAATAGGAGGTTCTATCCCAAGGAATGGTATAACTGGTTAAAGCTTGGATGCAGATAGTTCACTCAAAACTGCATCGATTTTGCTCATACAACTAATAGGAATAGGCTGTATCTATTCTCATGGAATCATGACTGTTTTTATTATTATCATCGTAATTGCGTATTTAAAAAAAACAGGTGTTACCACAAGTCCTGTGTTATTTCATACTTCATAACCTCTAATTATAGAGTAGACATCACATAAATTATAGCTCGTTATGTAACCTAGAGATGATAGTGTTTTCTTTTCTCGACATGTGAGTAAATTGCATGAAACAGGCTGTAATAATCAAATTACTCACAGAACTAGAACACAAGAATCTGCTCTATGATTAGAAACTTTACAGACATGTCGGTAGAGGGGAGATATGGAGCAAAAATGTCAAATGTAAGCACCCAGATGGAAACTGGTTTCAATGTAACGGAAGAGAGAGCGAGAGAGACGCGGTAAAATCTTCTAATAGGTTCTATTACAAGGCAGGCTCTCACAATTTGTTTTGTAAACCCGTGTGTAACATAGCTTCGCATTGGTAAAACGGGACTTGCTGTAGTGTATAAAACAGCAACGTCCTCTTCAATCATAGCTTGTTGTTGCCGAACAAAAAAACAAACAAACAAAATCGAATGTGTGTGAAATCTTATGGGACTTAACTGGGAATGTCATCAGTCCATAAGCTTACACACTACTTAACCTGAATCATCCTAAGGACAAACACACACACCCATGCCCGAGGGAGGACTCGAACCTCCACCGGGACCAGCCGCAGTTGTCGAACATAAAATGATTGTTTCTCCGAGATGTGAGCTAAAGGCGTGAAAGACTGTATTCTCTGATGTTATTTCACGTGTCTGAAATGTCTGTAATACTCACATGCATGGCAGTTTATTTACAGACACTGAACTGAACGCGAGAGATGTTCTTAGGTCGTGTAATTTGCCCATCAAGCTAAAAGAAATTGCTTAACATAGATGTTTTTTCTTCAGAGTTTAAATTCTCGCTTTTTCTTTACTCCGATGGTGGTTTCGCAATAATGAAGATATTCTGCGGGGATCGGTAGTTTTTGCAGAAAAATAATGAAAGTTTTCTATCCCGATTTTACGCATGGTGGTTGCAGAGAGGAGGTGTATAAACTAATCATTTGTAGTCAGTGGTGGTACACTTTTTTGGATGTCGCAAACTACTAAGATGTGAATTGGATCCTGCAGTCGAATGTACAAACTATACCGCTTTTGCTCAAAAACTAAAAGAAAATGGACTGCATGTATTTTTCGTGGAAAGGGAATATTTATTATCGTCGTGATTGTGTTCCCCTTTTTTTAAAAAAAATGCTCGATTATAAGAGTTGCGTTAAAGAAAAGTTTTCTCCTTCGCAGTTTTGCAGTCGATTGCAGTGGGGTAGTGTAGAGGACGATCCATTGTGTATGAGAACAGTGACGCAGTTGCGTGCGACCAGGGCGGCGGCGTCTGGGGGCGCGCTGTGCTGCTGTATTATGAACAAGTTGCACTTTGGACGGCCCTCCATTTATCTCCCATTTTTTAGTTGACTATACATGCTTTTGTGTTGGCGAAGGACCATCGACTCAAGGCGTTCAGCGATCTTGGCGAGCTCGTCCGCCAGTGGAAGGGCGGAAGACCGCAGAAAAACTGCAAACCGCTCTGCGGTAGCAGCTGGCCATTTGGGAAAAAAAAAAGAGAGAGAACGATCTGGAACGTCTCCATAAATTCGTTGTTGTTCCAAAGGGGTCCAATCTTCCCTAGAAAAACATTTAACAGAGTGCAAGAAGCGCTCTCTTCTTACGTTTTGCCTATATGTGACTGATTTCCGCATGCTGGATACAGTGCGTCAATGCCACTAGAAGGATCTCTTTGTGGAACACCATTGACAAGATAGGACAGGCCTGTATCTCTGCCTACAGTGAGGAGAGGGAGTGAGGGAAGACGGGATGAGGAGTGGAATGTGGAGTAAAACTACCTCGAAGTTGGTCAGTTCGTGCGCATCCATCGAGGGGGACACAGCTGTAGCCACTGGCCCGATGCAATCTTATTGGGTAGGTTTTTGCGGAAGTTGTGTTATTACGATGTTTTTTTCCCAGTTCCCAATACATGGTCGCACTGTGCCCCGTTGATTAGGAGTGGCAGCTTTTTCATGACAATTTCGAAGTGTAATTAGAGTAGTGATACATTTTTTTCTGTTAGTTGTGGTAGCAAGTATTGGCTTCTATTACATGGGCTGCAGGGTGATTGTGCAGGTGTCTGTAGCGAGCTCTGACGTCAAACAGTGATAGATATAGTTCTCAGCTGTATGTTTACAGGAAATACACTTATTAAACTCCTCTCTGCCCAACACCAAGATCTCGTCAATTGAATACATTTCCCGCCAAAAGAAAAAAAATGTAGTACCTTACACCCCACTCTTTTTCCCGTCAGCTTGTAGGTGAACGGTAGTGTTTGAGTGCGTCTGACACTAGTTTCGAGCGGTATTGTGAAATTTTTTCCCAGCAGGACACCTGTTCTATGGCGTCGTCAAAGCCTGAGTTATATTGCGATTTTAGGCGATCCTTGTGTAGCACTATGCATAGTGTTGTTTGATTAGATCCTATCTTTATGATTAATTGCGTAATTAGGAGCTATCTTTACTTCAGTTTCCTAACCAGAATAAATAAAGTACACTAACGTAACCTTCCTCTCTTGTATCTGGGCAGTTTCCATGCGTTGAGTGGGAGAGGGGGGAGGGGGGGGGGGGTGCACTAGGGCTTTCCGTCCAGATGGACCAGGTTTCAAGTCTCAGAAAGGGAATCGCCATTTTTAATTTCCTGTCCATTCCCGGGTGGGGGTGGGGTGGGACGTCGGCACAGCCCCGGGACAAAGAAATTCCCATCAAAATTCGGAACTGCCGTCAAAATTCGGAATTCCTGCCAATAGGGTTGTTGTGAGGGGTGGAGGTGGGGAAGGGCGAGGGTACGGTTACCCATGTGCCAGCTGATAAAAACACGTGACGTTATCTGGCGGTGGGGGTGGGCATTGTTTGGCGGGGATTGTTAATTAACTGATCAATTTAATTAATTTGCATATAAACTCGATATCAATTTGATATCAAAACTGCGCCCACGGCCCCATATGCCTACTACTTCCGATCATGACACATCACCCATTGTCCCAAGCATCCCTCGGCATAGATCGCGTCACACCTTGAACTGAGGAAGTGCTTTCGTGTCTTCTACCATCCTATTCACATGAAAATATGAATCGGATAGCCCAAGGAATACTTATCCCACTGCCATCTGAAAGGATCTACTTTTGCACAGGGCCAAGTTCCCCACACAAAGGCATAAGCATTCATGAGGGAGAATATACAGTATAGTTTCACGTAACTTTTTTTGGTTTCGAGATTTATTACAGTTATGGATATTAGCAGCTGTTTCTTTTCATAGAACGACGTTTTGTATTATGAAAACATTGCTACTACGTCTTTCTTGAATGTTCATTCTGTATTTTGTACTTCCTAGATGGCATAATTCGTTAACTGCAAAAGAATCTTGTTCTTTTTTAATTCCCTGCAAAAATATTAGTTCGAAAGTAAAGCTAGGATTATGAGTACCAAACTATTGCTGAGTGATGGGAAAAGGGCAACAAGTGGGTAAAAATAATAGAAGTTAATATGTCAATAAAAAGGTCGATGTGAAGAGCACACAACTTCCATTGTCATGCGTTAGGGAAAGCTCTTGCCAAGACTGCAGAAAATTCTGGCACTAGGTAACATCACTATGCGGGCAAAGGCTTCTGTTTAGTCATTTATAGACCAGGCAGGTGTGACAATACAACAAAGCAAAAAGAAAACTGATGTTTTAAATTGCGCATTCCAAAAAATCATTCTCACAGGAGGATCGTATATGCATACCATCGTTCGACCGTCTAAATTCGCGTAGAGCAGACGTCTAAACCAGCATCCCTGGCGTTCAAATGCAGTTTAAAGAGTTGAAAACAAATAAGTCGCCATGTCCAGGTGGAATTCCACTTCAGTTTTACAGAGAGTAGTCCTCGGCATTGGTCCCCTAGTTACCTTTCATTTATCATGAATCTTTCGCCCAGCGATAAGGCTCAAGTGGCTGAAAGAAAGGCAGATGACTCCCTGCATAACAAGTGTTTAAAAAAATGGAAACGCAGAATTACAGATCAATGTCCTTAACGTCGGTTTGCTGCTCAAACTTTCATGGCACCCCCTTCAGTCAACCCTGCAAGCACCAATCACACGAGATTTCAAGAAGCTTGCCATCATTTTTTCTAGCGAATCTCAACTGTTGGCGTGCGTTAAAAGTAACAATTCGTCAGCGCACGCAACAACTCCCAGCAATTCCTGACTGCTTTGTAATCTGTCGAGTCCCAATGAAACAGAAGAGTGACTGCTCGCGGGCGAGCAACTGACAGCTCGTGTCTTCCCATAGACCGCGGAGGGAAAGTGTGAGGAATGCCAGAATAAACAAAAAGATTTGATTTGATGTGATTGTACTGTAAATGCCACAGTGAACAAAAAAATGTGTTGAAAAAGACGGAAACGTGAAAGGAAAATAGTGCAATTATAAATCAAATATTCATTCATTTCCTTCACTTATAAACAAGTGCATGCTGGGTATAGGCAAAATAGTGTGAAAAGTGGTGGTAATGGGATGGTTGTGTTTGACGGCCAACAACGCAGGTAAGGCACGTGTCGCGCTGGACTGTGTGTGTTCAGTACGGACTAGGCATCAGTGCAGGTTGTTTACGAGTAGTGCACACTTCTAATTTGCATTCAGAGGCCGAGGTCGACGTGCAATGAAAGACCTACCAGAGTTCCAAAGAGGGCAGAGTGTGGGGGCTCCATTAGCTGGAGCATCGGTAACCAAGACAGCCAACTTATTGAATGTTTCAAGAGCAACTGTCTCAACAGTCATGACAGCCTACGCGAAACACGGATAGACACCGTCATGTAAACGTAATAGTGGGTGCAAATCAAAACTAAATGACAGAGATCGTTGTACGCTAACACGGATTGTGTCAGAAAAACACAGAACCACGGCGGCTAAAGTGACTGCAGAGCTCAACAACCATATTCGAGACTGTATTTATCGACACTGTCCGCCGAGAACTCCATAAGGCGAATATTCCTGGACGAGCTGCTATACCGAAACCATTAGTGACAACAACCAACGCAAAGAAGCGTAGCCGGCCGCTGTGACCGAGCGGTTCTAGGCGCTTCAGTTCGGAACCGCGCTGCTGCTACGGTCGCAGGTTCGAATCCTGCTCGGGCATGGATTTGTGTGATGTCCTTAGGTTAGTTAGGTTTAAGTAGTTCTAAGTCTAGGGGACTGATGACCTCAGATGTTAAGTCTCATAGCACTTAGAGCCATTTGAACCATTTGAAAGAAGCGTAAAACATGGTGTCAGGAGCATAAATCCTGGACGGCTGATCGGTGGAAACACGTCATGTCGTCCGACGCGTCATCGTTTTCGTTATTTCCAACATCGGACCGGGTTTACGTCTGGAGAACGCCAAAAGAAGCCTACAATCCTGGTTGCTTGATTCCAACGGTTAAGCCTGGAGGTGCATGTGTGATGGTGTGGGTAGCCATGTCGTGGTATTCTGCTGGTCTCGTCATTATTCTCAAAGGCCGTGTCACAGCCAACGATTATGTGAACATTTTAGGTGATCAGGTACACCCCATGATCAAATGTTGTTTCCCAACAATGATGCCATATTTCAGGACGATAATGCACCACTTCACACAGCCAGGACAGCAGAATCGTGGTATGAGGAGCATGCTACTGAACTGCAGCGACTTCTACGGCCAGCACAGTCCCCGGACTTGAACATTATCGAACCCGTGTGGACGGTATTGGAGTGCAGTCTCCAGAGCAGATTTCCACCTGCCTCTTCACTACAGGAGATAGAAGAGGTTCCGATCACAGAGTGGCATAACATTCCACTGGAGACAATACAATCATTATTTGCCAGTATTGCAAGGACAATAGCAGCTGTATTAAGCGCAAACTGGGGTCCAACCCCGTTTTAGTAAACCATTCCCAAGTAAGTAGAGGTGTTCACATTATTTTGCCCATCCCCTGTACTTGAATAACACACTCTACGACAAAAAAAACTAAACACCAGAAGGAATTATCCGAATGGGACGAAAGTCGGTAGCTGCGATGTACATGTACAGACAAACAATGATTATATGATTACAATTTCATAAAAATTGGATGATTTATTCAAAAGAAAGAGCTTCGCAAATGCAGCACGCCAGTGCTGTGTTGGTCCACCTCTGGCCCTTATGCAACCAGTTACTCGGTTTGTCATTTATTGATAGAATTGCTGGATGTCCTTTTGAGGGATATCATGCCAGATTCTGTGCAAATCACGGGTTAGATTGTCAAAACCCAGAGCTGGTTGGAAGGTCCTGCCCATAACGTTCCAGTTGGGGAGAGATACGGAGACCTTGCTGGCCAAGATAGTGTTTGGCAAGTACGAATACGAGCAATACAAACTCTCATCGCGTGTGCGCGCGCATCGCGCATTACCTTGCTGAAACGTAAGACCAAGATGGCTTGCCATGAACGGCCACAAAACGGGACGTAGAATATCGTCAACGTACCACTGTGCTCTAAAGGTGCCGCGAATGACAACCGAGGGGTTCCCCCTTGGTTGTCATCCGCAGCATCCTTACAACACAACCGTTCGTCGACGATATTATACGCCCAGTTTTGTTGCCCTTCGTGGCAAGCCATCACGAGCGTACTTTAGTAAGATAATGCCCGCCTGCACACGGTAAGATTTTCTAGTGGTTAATTTCGTACTTGCCAGACCCTACATTGGCAAGAAAGTTGAGGGCTTTTGGAACATTGTCAGCAGGCCTCTCCAACTACCTCGGGATTTTGACGACCTAACGCGACAATTGGGCACAAACTGACATAATATCCCTCATGAGGACATCCAACAACTCTTTATCGTCGAACGCCAAGCCGAATAACTGCTTGCGTAAGGGCCAGAGATTGGTCAATCTTTTGTTGACGTACTCAGTCTTTGAAGATCTTTCTCTTGAATAAATCATCCATCTTTTATGAAATTGTAGTCATTTGCTTGTCTGTACATATGCTTCCCAGATGACCCGGTTTTCCGGAACAGTTCCTGTTTCATGTTACAGAAATCGGTGTCCCAAAAAGGACTTTCGGAGAGGCGGTTTGACCGGATTTGAAAGAAATATTCTCGTATTATCTATTTTTTTCTCCAAATCGCGTCACTGTTTTCCCGACGTTCGAATAACTTCTGCGTCATAATCGTTCGCAACGTTGAATTAACTTTTGCATCAAAACTGTTCTTACCGTCATTGTTGATGTGACCAAAATTGGCTTGAATACATTTAAGTCACTTTCGTTTCTGTTTTATAATGGCAAAAATGTGTGACCGAGCAAAGAAGATTATTATGCGCCTTGCTCTTGAAGCGGTAACGGATAATAAAAGGACAAGGGAGATAATTACTCCCTGACAAGTGAAACACAAACACGCATCAGCAGTATAGAAGGAACAGCCATAGGTCCCACACCGCGAAATAACAAAAAAACCAGTGAGCAAGGTGGACCTATAGGCATCGACCTCGGAACGTATGTTCAGTGTGACTCAAATTACGGAAGCTTCAAACATGTACGTGGTCGACAGAGCAAGTGCGATAAAATCAGTTTTGAAAAGAGCGTCAGTACCTCCTCTTTGCCGAGAAGCCGTTCCGCAAGCGGTACAGATTTGTTCACTGCTTCAAGTGACGAGTATCAACGGTCAAGCAGCGGTGAACCGTCAAATTCAAGTGAAAGATCATTCAATCATAAGGAAAATTTTTCTTAAAAAAAGACTAAAACATGCGGAATGTGTTAATAATTGGGACGGAGTAATAGTTAAGACCTTGAGAAACAGTGCGAAAGTTATACATCAAGAACGGGTAAAATTGTCAAGGCTCGAAAACTGAGTGCTGCTTGTACTGATATCCTCTCTTGTACAAAGACATTATCAGAAGTCCACAGACGTCAGCTGTTGACGATTTACTGGGCACTGGAATCGTTACAAAGACAACGAGATTTCCTGAATTCCTGTATTGAAACGTTCGTTATCAAATATCGTCGCATTACTGGCCGTGAACCTAGAAAGCCGAACAGCGCTTTCTACTTGATGAAAGATAAGTGGGCGATTCGTGTGCAAAACGTTTCTGATAAATACTTTGGGAATAACCGAAAGACAAATCCGTACTGTTATCGAAGCGAAAATGGGATGTCACCTTTGGTCAAAAGGTTGATCCAGAAATTTTGGAGTCCTCCAGGAATAACCTAAATTCCCCATATTGAGAGTCACTGTGTCTCAACATCGATGGTGGCGTATCCATTGCAGAAATTTGCGCTTCAGATCGATCTTCCGGTAACCTGCCAACTGCAACGCCTACACGCGTATATTCAATATCGAAATTAATATCGGATTTTTTTAGCCAAAGGAGGATCGGTGCGACCAGTATGAAGCTTACAAAAACGCTACAGAGGAAGAGAAAGCAAAGCCAAAAGATACATTTCAAGAATATCAGGAAGAGTTGAGTCGTTCAAAAATGGTTCAAATGGCTGAGCACTATGAGACTTCATATCTGAGGTCATCAGTCCCCTAGAACTTAGAACTGCATAAACCTAACTAACCTAAGAACATCACACACATCCATACCAGAGGCGGGATTCGAACCTGCGACCGTAGCAATCGAGCAGTTCCAGACTGAAGCGCCTAGAACCGCTCGGCCACTCCGGCCGGCAATTGAGTCGCATGGAGAAAAACATGGACAAGGAGTTGGCTCAAAATGAGGAGATAAAACTAGCAGTTTATGATTTACAAGCTGTCTTAACAGTGCCAACGGGACAAACATCTGTCTTTTCCTACAAGTCGAGGCTCAACTGTTGCAATTCAGCACGAAGTGTCCATACCTACATTGTTTTCAAAATCTGTTATTACCCTTGAAGTCTGATTTACTTATTTTTGTTGTTTGTTGCAGGTGACCGAGACTGGAAACGACAAAAAAGTATCTGCTTTTTAATCATGAGGGATTTACAACAGAGGCCACGTAGAAATAGCAATTTGTGTCTTACGGTATCCTGAAGAGTTAACAAGCAACCTTCCTGGGACGAATGTCATATTTTACTCCGACAATTGTAGAGGACAACAGAGCAGGAAGTAAGTACCAAAAACTCATATTGTGATTCGCAGAAAGCATCTAACAAAATGCTTCTGTTGTAAAAATCACATTGATTAAAATTTTCATTTTCTATTGCAGATGTATGATTGCAGTGTATTTGTAGGCAGTAAAACGGTTGAATATTCGGACCATTACGCACAAGTATTTGATTCGTGGTCACACGCAGAAAGGAGAAGCAATTCACAGCATCACTGAGAGATCATTTAAGAGTGCCAAGAAATCAGGGCCAATTTATGTACCCAATCAATACGTATCAGTCATCCGAAGGAAAATCCTCTACATCTGAGACAAATGGATTATTTACATTTCTTGGACGTTAAAACATTGCATGACGAGTGGTTCCTAACATGGCCAATGACATTGACGGGAATATATTCGAAGTGTCTGAAATTAAATTATATCGATGTGAAAAAGGGGGTGATGTGTTTCAATGTAAGAATAGCAACAAACAGTCCGAGTGGGGACAATTTCAGTTTATAGGTAGAAACATACATTTAAGTTCCCCACACACATTTTGACCGTATTTGTTATTTGGTTAATAATATCGGAAAACAGACACATTTGTCAAAAGGGCTGCAAGGGAGTAAAAGGGGTGCTGTTTAGCAGGAATAATTTTTTTGTTTCGTAGAGAACACTTAGCGTCACAATTAGGCCGACTTTCAACTCCATAGATAATTTTACTGTTGTTTAAAGAAGTTTTTAAACAATGTCGTTTGGTTTTTTGTGTCTCCTGTAGACTTTTCATTTTGACAGTTACGACATTATTCTTCCGGAATGGCGATGTGACGTCTCTCCGGACCAAATACCGAGAACAATGACGAACAAAATGAGGCAAAAGACGGTAAAGCGCGTGCCTGGAAACCGAGAGGTCGCGGGATCGAATCCAAGCTACGTTTTAACTTAGCCGTTACCTCTCGACGATGAGAAATTATCAGAAACTGTAGGTCCACTTTCTCCAGCAGGATAACTGGGGTCGGTAGCTGAAGTGGCGTCCAATTGAAAGATTCTCACCAGGCCATTGAGCCAAAAGAAATAAATAATTACGCTACACTGTTTCCTTGTGCTTCTGGTACTACCAATTCGCGAGGACGGATGAAACATGTGTTGTGTCAACTGTTAAGAACATCTCCGACCTGTAGTTGTCGAAACTAAGAAGCTGAGTATTTCGCGAACGGAAATTGACCTTCATTGTCCTCGTATAGCAGTGAGCAAACGACGCAGTAAGGTGATAACAATCGTATCAGCGCTAATGCGCAGAGACACACACACTCCACAAACTACGCCGAGAGTCACACGGCACGTTAAGGCGGTAATTCCCCTCTCAAGGCACATGGCGTCAATTAGCCGGGGGAGTCCCCATCTGTTACAGGACGAACACACACACACACACACACACACACACACAGAGCGCGCGCTCGAGAGAGAGAGAGAGATGTGACGCGCAACATGGAGCTATCCAACGAAAGACTGTGCGATATGATTACGTAATGGAAAAAACCAATTCTTTGCACAAATGTTGACAAAATACACACATTCTTTTTAACATTGAAAATTGTCTCGTTTCCTTCCTGCAGATGTTCAGATCGAAGTTGTGACGCTCCTGAATGTTTTGACTCTATGGCTCTACTCATATTCTACATCTCGGTTCTCAGCAGCTCTACCCGCGAAAGGCAAAGGTCCCGAGTTCGAGTCTCGATCCGGTACACAGTTTTAATCTGCCAGGAAGTTTCATATCAGCCCACACTCCGCTGCAGAGTGAAAATCCCATTCTGAACATAAAGGTGGTTTATCTAACAGATTCAAAAAGAGCATATCATAATCAAGACTGCGCATGGTAAAGGTCCCAAGCTCAAGTACCGGTCCGACAAAGTGTTATAATCTGCCAGGATGTTTCAAGACAACCAGTTGTTGGGATTACCATTATACTACGGGCTATAAGGCCACACTATTCTGAGATCTGTTACAGAACACAACGTTAGGTTTTCCACCAAATCGCAGAAAACAACGATAGAATAGCCCAGAGAGTTAAAGTAATTTTAACAATGTATTGTCCTCTTGAAAAATAAAGTCTAGATAAAGCTAATCAATAGTTTGCAACACGATTTAAAAGACGGATCTCTATGAAAACCTAGAAGCTTTCATACAAAATCGACAATCACGCGCAAAGTATGACCAACGAGCTAGATTGAAACGTTCGTATATGATTCAGAAAACACCTTACTCATCACATGAATTATAGTACTCAAGAAAAGGATTGCTGCAATTGAAAGAAGTATACCTACTGCTAAACACAATCGCGTTCTTCGTGAGAAGGGACGGGGGAGGGGTTAGCAATCCAACGAATTGATGTGAGAAATTACAGCCTCCTTTCACCGTTTACCCAACAATAATGTGTGCACAATACCGACAGAAAGAGGAGAGGAATGAGGGCTCTGTTACAACAATGTTCCGTAATTATTCGGATCTGCATGGAGTTTAGTAGGTCAGCTAGGGTTGCCATCCGTCCCGATACATCGGAACCGTCACCGTTATGGATCTACTTATCCCGACAAGACCCAATTTTGTCCACATTTTGCAAAATACTGTTACGAGCTTGGCCCATGTACTGCAGTAACGCCATCGGTTAGCGCAAGATGTAAATGCAGCCTCAGTTGGTTTTAAATTTATGTCAACAAGTTTATGTAGACATGGCCGTCTCACAGAAGGCGTTGCATGTTGCGTATCATGAATCGACGATGCAAGCACATTTTAGATTTAGCGCCATTTGACTTGATGACGCTGTCCGAAACTCCTGATTGGGTGGTGATTGGAAACACAGTTATATTCCTGACTAAAAAACGTAATGTATGTATGTGAAGAGCCTTTTGGATACTAAGCATGACTCCAAAGACTGGAAGTCTAAACGCACGAAAGATGAATGGTGGAATTTCTTTCTTAAGGAAACCGAAAATCCTGAATCCAAATGCCAACTGCTAAAATAATACGAGTATTTGTTTTCTATTCCCGCGCACAATCGTCACTGCGGAAAGAGTATTTTCGCTAATGGCCCAGTGAAATGATGAAAGAAATCGACTGCTGCCAGGGACTGTGTATTCTGCCTTACAGTGCCAGTTTAACTACAAGCTGACTTGCATGGAGTTTTATAAATGTGTAAAAGGGAAAAAAGATTTGCTGAAAAAGGTGAAATGTTCCGAAAAATATGGTGTACTTCTGCCGCGACAAGTTCCATATAATTGTGTCCTAAATAAAAAGAAATCACATTAAATAAAATTTGTTAGTTTCATCCATTGTTTTTCAGTGTTTCGTCCGCGACTGTTTTACTTTCGTAAAATGAAGAACAAACCGCCTTCAGTCATAAGTTGCGTTTATTTGCTGCACTATGCATTTCGAGCCCTGGAGGCTCATCTTCAGGTGCTTTTTAGTGATTTACATAAGGTTTTTTAGTTGTTTGCAGTTTAACATTGTATGATGTCTGCTTCTGTTGTGCACAACAGATGATGAGCCTCCAAATGCATAGTGGAATAAATAAACGCAACTTGTGACTGAAGGCGGTTTGTTCTTCATTTTACGAAAATAAAATTTGTACTTCGCTTCTATATCCTCATCTCAGAGTGTCCCGAAGAGATCTAAGCCAAATATGGCAACCCTAAGGTCAGTGCAAAAGTTCAGTTGTGGCGAAGCAAACGGCGTTATTTTCCTTGAACAATGTGACAAGCACGCAAAAATTAAGTTATGCAGCGACTGTTAAACACATTGAGTTTCTTATTGTGGTCGCCTGCGTTGTGGTAAAACTACCTCAACCTGCAGTTTAAGGGAATCATAGACAATCATTTCTAGAGGTGTGGGGGAATCCTGTGATGAATGAAAAGTCTGCACTCCCGATCTCAGGGAAGAAAGTGCCTCCTTTTGTCACCCCACGCAGACACCGATGTGTACAGCGATAATGCATTGTTTGCAACCCATACAGTTTGATAAGGTGCAACTACGAGAGATGACGTCTTTTCGACCTTGAAATTCCAAATTTTCCCTCTCCTTCTAGGAAAGAAAATGATGTTTCTTTTTTTTACTCATGTGTTTGGGTCCATAGATGCAGTTATCCCCTGTGGGAAGGAGGCAGTTATAGTGAAAGAGTTTTGTGGGACATACACAACGCGTTCTGGCACCGATTCGAGGTCCATATATCGAGCATACTGCTTGCCATTTTTATCTCTTCGACCACATTTAAAATACCGGTGCATTATGACTGAAAAGGTATTTATTAACTGAGCATTGGCGCTTCTCTTTAGAATTTCATCTTTGTCACAAGATAAACCGGCTGCAGCGGCAGCTGCAAGCCGAACACGAATGGCTGTGTTCTAGGTCTGAGTGCGTGCGTTTTGAGAAAGATGCATGTAGCTAACGCTTCTTTATGCGTGAGGCGAAGCCACGCACACGGTTGCAAAAGCACATTTATAGGTACTGTGGTGACAGCGAAAAACAACGTAACGAAATCACTACGCCACGGCAAAAGCAAGACTGCGACCTCTTTTGAGGTAATATAGTTGTACACATGAACACTAAAAAGTTTCGTTGATAGCTTTTTTCATTGATTGAATTGAAGGTAACAATAATAATTGGTATCATAACTGCTCTGCGATTATCTGCGTGTATTATAGAGTTCCACAGTCATCTCAATGACTTCAGTGGTGATAGAAGCAACACGTGGATACTACTAACTTTTATCATATATATAGGCAGTTTGTGTGGAACTAATGGGCGGCAGCGGCAGCAGTTTTGCAATTGGTGGGAAAGATGCTAATATTGCAATTTTTTTGTATAACTTATTCGGATAGACTGGAAAACTTGCCTTGCCGCAAGCTCGTTGGGAATGTATATATAACGTATTCGAATGATCGACAGCTATCCATTTTGTACTTTTAAAGATTACTTTTGTATCCAAACGGCAAATTTGCAAAATGCATCTTTCTTGTTGTTAGTATGAATATGGATGTTAACTTTTTGATTTAACGATCATATAGTTAAGTTCTCACATGATTAAATTGAGGGTACTGTTATCCAACGAGTTAAAAATATAGGTATAAAATATTCACAAAAAAATTGTTCGTTTTCCAATAACGTTAGGCTGATGCTCAAATTTATTCTAAGAATTTAAAGAGTTCACACTTGTATACAAAATTGAGCCATTGTCTTTAGGCACTGTAGATAAACTGTCTATAGACATGTAGCTAGACAATGTATACAGACGGTCTGTTACTTTATTTCGTGAGCACATCCGAATGTCGTCTTTCTCGATACTCTCTAAATATGGCTCACATTGTTGGGATCGCGACTTGCGCAGCGATAATAAATGAATAGTTAAAGAAACATAAAGAGGACACGTTGGTGTGAACTGTTTGCGGAGGGACTTCGTTTCGGCTGTAATTTACTTTCGACTTTTGAGAGTAGAAGAACCATGTTTCATTTTCGAACAGTACTCACTGATACCCGCAGGCCTAATACTTGATATTTTTTTGGCCAGTTCTTCTTGTTGCTCTTTTTATATTCGGAATTACCAGCTTCCCCACAAACACGATGCCAAGTGAAAATATTTAATTCTTTAATCGGCTGCTACACTTTCTTTGTTGGCTAACTGTTGATAAATGATGTTTAGCAATAAGAAAAACAAAAATAATAAAAATCGATGAAGCATTTTACAGTGCTAAGAGAATGACTGCAGCCTGTGTTTATAAACAAGTCCACATTACGAAGTGTTGCGCAACATTGTGTAAGAATTGTCTCGTGTCTCCATTTCAGACGGGAGTAGTCAGGTCTGAAGACTACATAAATATATGAATAAAAAGGTGTCAGTGGGAAGAAGGATACCAGTTATCCATACGCGTCAAAGGGAAATATTGTGGTCAAATACAACCAAACATTTCTTCGAATCCATAGTTCTGCACAATTAAAGCAAATAAAAAGTTTATAACTTCCATAATTTGCGTGAGATTTAATCATAGACCATCTCCTAGCCATCTTTACTTATTGTGAATGTAGTGGAATAACAGTACGGGATATCATATTGTTTGATTGTAAACCGTATTCAGACCAGCAAATCTATTCCATACGACAACTAATCTGATTTCATCAATCATTGCCAACTACTGTGCTAACTTTCCTTCATCGAATTAATATCACAGTTGTAAAACCAACTGCGAAATTCTTTGACAAATGCAACCTTTCTTTTTTTTCAAAAGCGCATCTGTAGACAAGAAATGTCTCTCACCTGTCGATTTTGTATGCTAGTGTGTACAAGACCTGAAGAACTGAGAAAACCTTGTTGAATATCAACAAAAATAACCAACAAAAAATGCCTCAATAACACACCTCGAAAGTGGAGAATGAACTTTAAAAAATGCCCATTCAGCTCGAATGATACTTCGTTTGCATACAGAATTTTACAGCCGATCATGTTTACGGATTTATTGCGTTAGTATCATTATTTCCATTTTTCAGTATAGCTGCATAACTAAAGTTGAAGAAAGTGTCTCTTGTAAGTTATGTGATTTGGCTCGATTGAGTGAAGCTTAAACCAGGACCAGTATCCGACTAGAGGAATGTGGGAATTCCCGCAAAAACACCCGCAAATTGGCGTTCCCTCGTCTTTAGTTCGTCTCATTATTGTGCAGCCATATTTCTTTTACTTTCCTCGCTGGAAGCGAGACAAAAAGAAAAAAAGCCAATGTCACGGTATTTCCCGTCGCGCTCGGCAATGCTAAATGGACGCCTTGGCCGTGGTTAATGGAAACACAGCTGTACATAAATTTTGAAAGACGCAAATTTTGCTGTTTGCATTAGAAACCATTCAGAAAATGTTGTCATTATTTTATCATAATATATATCTCTTAAAAGCTAAAATAATGAAAAGAAAGTTTTCTTTTTAATACTTTTGAAGAGTAGCAGTAGGCCCTACATGCACATTGTTCGATGTTCCTAGTGCAATTATTTTAATAAATTTTTCTGCCAACATTACACCGACATATTCCACATCATGACGTTTATTGTGACAATGAACAAGTAAGCAACTACTTAAAGCATGCTGTAAACCTTTTAGTTAGGTACTGATAATATGTACTCAATATGTGTCAAACAGGTCGTATATCTGTTGACAGCCACTTCTTTTTTAATTACGAAGTATGTGACAAATAGAAGTCAGTTTAGTCCGTTTACACTAAAAACCAAACTAACTACGTTTTTCGACAGAACACATTGGAACTAGCGTCCAGAGCAAACCAGCGCCTATCTTTCTCGAATAACTCAAACGGTATCTAACGGATCAGAATGAGTCCAAATAATACTAAACGAGCATTGCAATGACGAGATACGATAATATTCCCAAACGATCAAACGACACTAACGGAAATACGAAAATAAATGTGGCTGTTCTTTGCAAATGGTTTCAGAGGCATCACTGCAAAGAGCTTTTCTATCAGGCCTATGAGATTCAGCGTAATCGTATTTGTCTGCTCTTGGAAAGCTCTGAATGTAATTGTTTTATAGGCTACCATTCGCATTCGCCTGTCGCCTTCGCAGAATCTCATATACACGAAGAGTTGCATAAATAGTTCAACTCAGCGCTTTACTTGGCTATGTATGTCTTGCACGTGAGATCACAAGGAAATTCAAAACGACGCAACACGTTCGCGAACAATGTCGTCAAGTTTATACTGAAACATTCAGACGTTCCTTCGTTTGGAAAAAAGTTTCTGTCGATTAAAAAAAGTGTTAACTAGTCAGCAGATTAATAACATCCTTAATTGTATGTTATGAAATTAACTTTCCGGATGCACCTATAATACGTAGCTCACAATATGACACCCGAGTTCCCATACAGTAGAGCAAACCTTGCCATATCAAGAATAAAATCAATTAATCCCTAAAGTGCTCTAAAGACATATATCCCAAAATTTCTAGAATGTTATCCATAACACAGCTAAATTTAATTTTTTTGTCAGTTATGCGTTTCTGTTCTATATTATGGCTTCTATGTCACACGGATAACGTACCACGCAGTGACAAGTCGTCAAGTTGGCTGCGCTGCCACTGGTAGATACCCGAACGATGAAGTAAGTCCAGCAGCAACACACAACGTACATAAAAAAAACCTTCTTGGTTATAAATACGGCACTAGCGCAAGCTGTACGCTCAATCAGAAACAGAGTACGTCTCGTTTCTTTCGCGCGTTTCTGTCGGAAGCTGTCTATCGTTGTCTCAAAAATGGACAAGGCTGCACAGGATAATCGTGCAAACCAGTGCAATCCCAATCATGAGAAATCCGGCCGTGGTAAGTTATAATTTATGAAGATATGCCTCGCTCTGTAATGAGCTGATTAACCATTTACTTTGGTAGTTCCAAGCGTTAACGTTTGTAGTTATGTATTAATTATGTCATAATAATTTTGCTGTTTGTAATTTCGAGAATGTTGAAAAATGAATTAAGATGATGTAATCTGTTTTGTAATTGTATGTTTCTAAAGTATTTTTTTCTTATTTAATATTTACATCGAGATCAGTTCAAAAAATGGCTCTGAGCGCTATGGGACTTAATATCTGAGGTCATAAGTCCCCTAGAACTTAGAACTACTTAAACCTAACTAACCTAAGGACATCACACACATCCATGCCGGTGGCAGGATTCGAACCTGCGACCTTAGCAGTCTCGCGATTCCGGACTGAAGCGCCTAGACCGCACGGCCCTCCCCCCCCCCCCCCCCCCCCCCCCGGCCGGCTCGAGAATAAGTACTGATGTATTGATGAGTATTGTTGGTGACTGGCATTTTTGCCATACTGCTTTATGTACTATTTTGTACCGGATATAAGTTTACCTGTGCGCACAGAAAGGTGGTACAGTTAATTTTTACGTATTTTGCTGCTGTTCTGTAATTCATGGATTCCCAGTCAGTAAGAGTGTCTGAACGATAACTTTCTTGATGTCATTCGTTTACTATAGTTAAGGTTTTAAAAGAATGAGTTTCATATCTAATATGTAAGAAATTATCAGTCCCGATTGCGGTAATGAAACCAACCTTTAGCTAGGTTTCAGCCCAAATAATTGAGCCTTCTCCAGAAGATATACCTGAATCCCACCGAGGCCCACCGCACGGCGTCCATTGAGACGAGGCACACGCCAGAGCTTAAGTGTTGGTGTTGTCTTAGTATTTATGTACAGCATTTTTAAAATGTGACTATGCCTATTCAGGCTGTTTTAGTTTTATTTCCAGACCACGCCCTCTTAGACAATTTATAGATTCAGGTATATCTTCTAAAGCAGACTCAATTATTTGGGATGAAACCTAGGTAAAGGTTGGTTTCATTACCGCAGTCGAGGCTGATAGTTTCTTATATATTAGAGTATCATGATTGCTGACTGGGCTGCAATGTTGAAAGTACTAATATTTCATATATCTTATTCCCGGTATTTGTAGCTTAACGTAGCTAGTACAAGCATGGTCCAGTGAGTATTGCTGAAAACGTAGGACTGTGTAGGGCAACATTGTTTTGTCTGCAGTGGGAAGGACAGCATTTTGTTTGCAGTAGTGGCTAGAACAGTCTTATAAGGGCCTGCGGGGTATAAACTTCACAGGGAAAAGAAATGTGTGGTGGCAGAGCAGTGATTGCGTTCTGTATCGATTTGAAGCCGATGTGCCACTTTTCGTACGCGATACTTTGATTAAGCATCTAAAATTGATTGCGTACCTATGAGAGGAGCAAAAGTTACAGTTAGAGTTAATACAACAAGTAATAAACTTTTCTGAATACGTTATTTGTTAGCATGTGATAAGATCATAAATCACTGGTAAGAAATTTCTGGAACTTCACTGTGGGACACTCATTCCTATACAGACCCGTGCATTGGCTTATTTCAGACCTGCCCATTGCAGACATCTTTCGTAGAATGCAGTTCTGTGCCGGCCCATGTAAAATTTCCTGTATTCCTAATACTGCACTGACGCAAATCAGATAATAAAAGGTGTTCCAGAAAGAATGGGCTGTATTAAGGTGTAAGGCTGTATTAAGATGTAAGAGAGAAACAGCTACTTGGAGCAGAAAAATCCAGTAAATATGGGCTCTGAAACGCAGACTCTAAGCACGATGAGCACTTATTCAGTAGAAGAGGTGTGTTTCAAAGAAGTGAAGTCCTCATAGCTCGTAACGTGCGCACTGTAGTGCCCATGTTTACTAGACTTTCTGTGCTTTGAATAATTGATCCGCTCCTATCTTTGAATATTGTCCCTTCTTCTGGGACACCCTTTATGTTGGGATGCATGTCCAATTTCATTTAATGATTATCCCAAGTAATTTTACTCTTAACCCTTTCTACCATTTCACTATGTATGCACAGTTTAGTTTTGTCATAAGGCTGTACTGTGGAACTCCACTGGCGCTTATATTTGAGTTGCTTTCATGCAAAGTGTTTAGCAGTTTCATTTCATGTGTTACTGTAATAACTTCGTACAGTTTAAAGCTTTCTCTCACTATAGGTGTATACCTCCACAGTGTTCTGTGTTCACGTTGCCACTTATCTGTCACGTCTTCAAAGAAATGAGCACCTGTTGCTGTTTTGTTTGATATACATTTTAGAAATCAATTTTGGTTTTGGTAATTTCCAAGAAGTCGTGGCTATCAAAGTTTTACCCTCATTGCAATTCTCGATATGGGAGGCTGGATGTTGTTTTGTGCATTGACAAGGAAATGTGCAAATTTTTTAATTAAATCATTAGAGAATGTAGTTGGATCAGTGTCTTGCAATGTGCTCACTTTGTCTGGACACATTTTTGCGGTAGGCTACTGGTATTTGTGTAAATGAATTTTGAAGGCTTCTTTTAGCTTGAGATTTTCTCTGTCAACATTGCACTGTTGGGCAATTTTAATTTTCCCCTCGATTCAATGACAACATAATTTGTATAGATAAGTTTATATTTTTCCGTGTTTTAACTTCTGTTGGTTCTTGGCATGTGGTGTCAAACTATAAAAGTCAGCAGTATAGCTATCATATGATGAGACAATTATTGTTGAATGTTTGTTGGTGTTGTTGTTGTGGTCGTCTTCACACTGTTTTGATGCAGCTCTCCATGCTACTCTATACTGTGCAAGCTTCTTCATCTCCCAGTACATACTGCAACCTACATCCTTCTGACTCTCTTTAGTGTATTCATCTCTTGGTCTACCTCTACGAGTTTTACCCTCCATGCTGCCCTCCAATACTAAATTGGTGATCCCTTGATTCCTCAGAATATGCCCTATCAACTGATCCCTTCTTCTAGTCAAGTTGTGCCACAAATTTCTCTTCTCTACAACTCTATTCAATACCTCCTCATTAGTTGTGTGGTCTACCCATCTAAATCTTCAGCATTCTTCTGTAGCACCACATTTCAAAACCTTCTATTCTCTTCTTGTGTAAACTATTTATCGGCCACGTTTCACTTCCACCCAGGGCTACACTCCATACAAATACGATCAGAAATGACTTCCTGACATTTAAATCTATACTCGATGTTAACAAATTTCTCTTCTTCAGAAACACTTTCCTTGCCATTGCCAGTCTACATTTTATATCCTCTCTACTTTGACCATCATCAGTTATTTTGCTCCCCAAATAGCAAAACTCATTTACTACTTTAAGCATCTCATTTCCTAATCTAATTCCCTCCCGCAGCATCACCTGATTTAATTCGATTACATTCCATATGTGTACAAAACATAGTTCAGGTTCTCATGTTTGTTGTTACTATGGCATTTTTTTGCTTGTGGTAGTTTCTCTAGTTGGCTCATGAATGAGTGAGGTCAGATTGAATTCATCTTGTAACTGTGCAACTTTTTGGAGCTGGCTTCGTTGGTTAATAAGTGTATTTGTCATCTGTTAGTAATTATTTATGCAGCCATTTAACAGAGAAAATGTGTCGTCTATATTTACAAGCAAGTCGTGATTTCTCAAAAAGGTATCCATATTTGTTACAGTCTGTTAACACCAATAATTGCTGTTTTCTTTATCTCATTTTACACTTCTTGCAGCAAATTCTGAAACTACTCCGAAGCTGAAAAGCAGTTAAGTCAGTTACACTAAAATTACTTTCTTTGACGGTGAAAATTACTACCCACACCACAAGTGTGTGTTTCCTGCTAAAGGCTGGGCAAATTTTCACAGAAAGTGGATAAATAATGCTAATTAAGTCTTCAGTGTACCATTGTTCAGTTTCAACTAATACATGAAGTCTTATCAACCCACGTGGTGATATCCAGATCACAATAATTGTTTTTAATATTACAATAATTCTAATGTATTGTTTTCAGGGCAGTTTTGCCTGCTCATCCTTGACTGGGTTACTTAGGGCTAATGGACTGTCCAGCAGGATTTACAAGTCTTTTTGACTAATCAGCAGTAGCGGTTTGTGTGGTGTATCTTGTTTGGGTGGACCATTACAAGGCAGTGAACTCATAATTGCACCAATCTATGGAAAATTTCAAAGTGTTCTTTAATTTATGTACATGCCATGAATCCTCTGCTGGTCTCATTCAAGATTGCTGACATTTATGAGAAACATATTGTCAAATTTATTACTGATTGTTTCAAGTGTATAGTTTGTTTTATGTTTTATGCACTTCAATTTCGCAATACATCTTTCTACTAAATTGTATGTTTTATATTACGAAGTGTCACTTTTAACTTGTGAGATAACATGTGCTGGAATTTTAGCTATATCCTTTGTACCCCAGATAGCATAATTTGCCTCATTTTTAGCAGTATACTTCGCATCTCCCATGAAGACAATGCAATTATTTGATCTTTCACACAATGCTTAACAACAGCAGAACAAGGTGCTGCTAGTTGAATGTGAGATACAGCTTTAAAGACACCTGGGATTCTTATGATGTTTTATACAATTCTGCTGCCATGACTCTCTCCGATATTAGCGTGCAGACCTTCTTGTATCTCTGATACTTTTCACTTCTGCTACTTTTGTAACTCACATATTGTGCAGAGACTAAATTATCACGGTACAAGTTTCTTGTAAAAAAGGTGTTTTTATGATGAAACACACTAACTGGCTGACTGTTTTTTAAGTAGAAGCTAAAATAATTGTTTTATTTTTTAAGTACTAATCCAAAATAATTGTTTAGAAGAGTGTTCTCAGTTTTGGTACTCTCAAAGAAAAGAAGTGTTGCTGTGTTGTATTGAAACATGCTTTATTATTGTAACTAATCTTTCAATTTAAATAGTGAATGCCACTGTGGGAAATTTAAAATGCCAGTATGTTCTCTTTTTATAGGCCGTGATGCTGGTTACCACGGAACAGGAAGTAAAGCAGATCTGGACAATCATGGCAACCAACTGAATCCAAACAATCCTAATTACAAAGGAGGGAAAAAATGAGGGAAGAAGTGATGATTTCTTTTGTATGCCAGTTGTTAATATAAAGTGATGAAATATTTCAAAAATGTAGAATGACTGGTTAACACTTCTTATTGATACATTATTGTGTGCATCAAATAAATAAAGACAATTAAATGTCTGAATCTTGAAAGTTCATTATTTGTTTTTCTATTGATGTGCCTAGATATTTGTAAGTAATTACAATAATATAAATCTTGAGCATAATACAGTTTTATCAGCTTGCCTTAGTTGAGCATTGTGTGAATGGCGAATGCTGTAGACAACACTCAAGATTTCTGCTAAATGCTGCCAACTGAAATTTTCGGATTGCTCCTAATAAACACTGCCACTGGTAGATTCATATGTGCACTTTCCCAGCTATGTGAAAGAGAGAGTGAGAGAGAGGAGGTTACAATCAAATATAGAGTATGAGAAGTAATGTCTACTCTGCTATGGACACACAAACTCTGTGAGCATATCTGTAATCAAACTGTGAGAAGGCACAGCAACTGGATAATATTTTTGTCTTTAATTTTAATTGTAGTGATCTGCTTTGCCATTTCAAGCTTCAGACTGTTACTAGCGATCTGTTGTGAGAGAACGCACTTGCAAAGGACACACATTTTAATGCTTACCTACAATAAACTTCAGTAAGATTCCTAGCATAGCACGAGCTGGCCTGCCTATGTAATAATTTTCCCATAAGAATGTTCTACAGTCATCTATAACCATTCCATAAATTTTGTAGTTAAATCTCATTTTATGAACACTAAATCAGGTCAGAATGAAAATTTATACTTTCGGTATTTGCATTCATTCAGAACCAGTCTGTCTTTTTAGCAATTTGCCTACTTGTAGTTTGTATCAGCAATCATGATCCTGAGTTCATAGGCAGAATAATTTGTAACCAGTACATAAGTACATTGGTAAGTATTACTGTTTTGATAGTAAAGTAAAATGTGTAAGGGGTGCAAAAATGTGTAAGAGTATACTGAGGTGGATCAACTGCCACCCATATGCTGTTTAACTTGACAAGCTTTCCCTAGAGAAAATCCCATACAAGAGTCAACCGAAAGGATGGTTACATTTAGAAAATAAGCTGGTACCCTGTTGTAGGCTACTTTATGATAAAGGAATGTTTTCATCCACTCCACATACTGGTCTTCCCTCTCAGTACAAGATAGTCGCGTGAATAAAAATTAATAAGCGAATGAACTTGTCAGCTACATGAGCTCGTAGTTTTTGAAGTCTTCTGCTTAGTCTCATTTGTTTTGTAACTGTATTTTAGGATTAACTTAAATAATGTATAGAATTCACATTATGCACAGAAGCATATTGTTGTTTAGTTTTTTTCCTCGTAAATTTTACACACAATATACACAGAAGCATTACATTTACCTGACAGATACAGTTATACCACCAAGAAACATGGGTTTCAAAAAGACAAACCCCAAGAATGGAAGTACCTAAGGACTGGTGATTGTGCTTATGATGTTTCTGAGTATTACACTCTGATTCAAATTTCATAGGACCTCCCGTGTCCTGTATGTAATCATTACATGACGTATGTACATATACTAGAACACTTAATATAATCTGTATAAATATGGAGATTTAATTTCATAAGTACTTCTCACTGTGGCATTGATATATAATTATCTACAGGAAAACTAAAATTTTATGGTATTTTCAACGTCAAACTTTTTTAAAAGTATGGAGTCTTATACCTTCATACCATGTATTACTGAATTTGGATTCTCAATTTCTTCCTTGTGCATGGTGAAAGATTTTCAAGACTTGCACTAGAGTTTTTAAGTGTCATTTTGAAACTTAAGCAAGATGGAAAAGTCTCCACAGAATTTTTGTACCAAATTGTTTTATAAATCACAATACAGCCAGAACTGATTATTAGATTGTCACATGTTGCACAGATCACATTCATGATAAATGTTGTGATGTGAAATGTGTCAACTGAACAAACACAACACATTTAAAAATATATTCAAACAGTTACATTCACTGAATTATCCTACATAATTGACTAAATATTTGTATCTGTGTGTGTGTGTGTGTGTTTGTACCCTAAACATAACTTCGGTAACTTTCTCTTTGTGAAATGAATAGTTCTTGCTGAAGTGAGGAGCTACCTCAGAATATTATATTGTACATCAGTGAATGAAAATATGAACTTAGCAGCTTCCGTACCTCTAAAGTTGGCAATTCCGATGGCAAAAGTAGTTGAACCTGAATGACTTAAGCAGGTCTGATATATGGTTTTTCCATCATAAGTTTTTGTCAATATGTAATATGTATACCTCACTACTTGGAAAAATATATCTAAAAACAAAGATGATGTGACTTACCAAACGAAAGTGCTGGCAGGTCGATAGACACACAAACATACACACAAAATTCAAGCTTTCGCAACAAACGGTTGCTTCATCAGGAAAGAGGGAAGGAGAGGGAAAGACGAAAGGATGTGGGTTTTAAGGGAGAGGGTAAGGAGTTATTCCAATCCCGGGAGGGGAAAGACTTACCTTAGGGGGAAAAAAGGACAGGTATACACTCGCACACACACACATATCCATCCGCACATACACAGACACAAGCAGACATTTGTAAAGGCCTTTACGAACGAATTGCGTGCAGGCTGACTGGCGGGCGGGTGGCAATGCATGGCGGCCCCTGCGCTCCCCATTTGTATCCGCCTCTGATCTGACATCAAAAACAAAAGTCTTTCAAGAACCCCCACTCCCCTCCCCCCCCCCCCCCCCCCCCCCCTGTATCATGTGTATCTTGAAACACGCAGTTTTTCTACTTTTGTAATAGTAAATGTTGACCCATAATTTTACGAAGTATTAGAAAACTCAATTGGAATACATTTTATTGTGTTTCCATTTATTGTTGTGATGTTGGATGGCTTCAAAATTCGAAAGCGTTTGAAGTAATCCCAAAATATGGAATCATTTAACACCCACTGGTATTTGTGTAAATGAATTTTGAAGGCTTCTTTTAGCTTGAGATTTTCTCTGTCAACATTGCACTGTTGGGCAATTTTAATTTTCCCCTCTATTCAATGACAACATAATTTGTATAGATAAGTTTATATTTTTCCGTGTTTTAACTTCTGTTGGTTCTTGGCATGTGGTGTCAAACTATAAAAGTCAGCAGTATAGCTATCATATGATGAGACAATTATTGTTGAATGTTTGTTGGTGTTGTTGTTGTGGTCGTCTTCACACTGTTTTGATGCAGCTCTCCATGCTACTCTATACTGTGCAAGCTTCTTCATCTCCCAGTACATACTGCAACCTACATCCTTCTGACTCTCTTTAGTGTATTCATCTCTTGGTCTACCTCTACGATTTTTACCCTCCATGCTGCCCTCCAATACTAAATTGGTGATCCCTTGATGCCTCAGAATATGCCCTATCAACTGATCCCTTCTTCTAGTCAAGTTGTGCCACAAATTTCTCTTCTCTACAACTCTATTCAATACCTCCTCATTAGTTGTGTGGTCTACCCATCTAAATCTTCAGCATTCTTCTGTAGCACCACATTTCAAAACCTTCTATTCTCTTCTTGTGTAAACTATTTATCGGCCACGTTTCACTTCCACCCAGGGCTACACTCCATACAAATACAATCAGAAATGACTTCCTGACATTTAAATCTATACTCGATGTTAACAAATTTCTCTTCTTCAGAAACACTTTCCTTGCCATTGCCAGTCTACATTTTATATCCTCTCTACTTTGACCATCATCAGTTATTTTGCTCCCCAAATAGCAAAACTCATTTACTACTTTAAGCATCTCATTTCCTAATCTAATTCCCTCCCACAGCATCACCTGATTTAATTCGATTACATTCCATATGTGTACAAAACATAGTTCAGGTTCTCATGTTTGTTGTTACTATGGCATTTTTTTGCTTGTGGTAGTTTCTCTAGTTGGCTCATGAATGAGTGAGGTCAGATTGAATTCATCTTGTAACTGTGCAACTTTTTGGAGCTGGCTTCGTTGGTTAATAAGTGTATTTGTCATCTGTTAGTAATTATTTATGCAGCCATTTAACAGAGAAAATGTGTCGTCTATATTTACAAGCAAGTCGTGATTTCTCAAAAAGGTATCCATATTTGTTACAGTCTGTTAACACCAATAATTGCTGTTTTCTTTATCTCATTTTACACTTCTTGCAGCAAATTCTGAAACTACTCCGAAGCTGAAAAGCAGTTAAGTCAGTTACACTAAAATTACTTTCTTTGACAGTGAAAATTACTACCCACACCACAAGTGTGTGTTTCCTGCTAAAGGCTGGGCAAATTTTCACAGAAAGTGGATAAATAATGCTAATTAAGTCTTCAGTGTACCATTGTTCAGTTTCAACTAATACATGAAGTCTTATCAACCCACGTGGTGATATCCAGATCACAATAATTGTTTTTAATATTACAATAATTCTAATGTATTGTTTTCAGGGCAGTTTTGCCTGCTGATCCTTGACTGGGTTACTTAGGGCTAATGGACTGTCCAGCAGGGTTTACAAGTCTTTTTGACTAATCAGCAGTAGCGGTTTGTGTGGTGTATCTTGTTTGGGTGGACCATTACAAGGCAGTGAACTCATAATTGCACCAATCTATGGAAAATTTCAAAGTGTTCTTTAATTTATGTACATGCCATGAATCCTCTGCTGGTCTCATTCAAGATTGCTGACATTTATGAGAAACATATTGTCAAATTTATTACTGATTGTTTCAAGTGTATAGTTTGTTTTATGTTTTATGCACTTCAATTTCGCAATACATCTTTCTACTAAATTGTATGTTTTATATTACGAAGTGTCACTTTTAACTTGTGAGATAACATGTGCTGGAATTTTAGCTATATCCTTTGTACCCCAGATAGCATAATTTGCCTCAATTTTAGCAGTATACTTCGCATCTCCCATGAAGACAATGCAATTATTTGATCTTTCACACAATGCTTAACAACAGCAGAACAAGGTGCTGCTGGTTGAATGTGAGATACAGCTTTAAAGACACCTGGGATTCTTATGATGTTTTATACAATTCTGCTGCCATGACTCTCTCCGATATTAGCGTGCAGACCTTCTTGTATCTCTGATACTTTTCACTTCTGCTACTTTTGTAACTCACATATTGTGCAGAGACTAAATTATCACGGTACAAGTTTCTTGTAAAAAAGGTGTTTTTATGATGAAACACACTAACTGGCTGACTGTTTTTTAAGTAGAAGCTAAAATAATTGTTTTATTTTTTAAGTACTAATCCAAAATAATTGTCTAGAAGAGTGTTCTCAGTTTTGGTACTCTCAAAGAAAAGAAGTGTTGCTGTGTTGTATTGAAACATGCTTTATTATTGTAACTAATCTTTCAATTTAAATAGTGAATGCCACTGTGGGAAATTTAAAATGCCAGTATGTTCTCTTTTTATAGGCCGTGATGCTGGTTACCACGGAACAGGAAGTAAAGCAGATCTGGACAATCATGGCAACCAACTGAATCCAAACAATCCTAATTACAAAGGAGGGAAAAAATGAGGGAAGAAGTGATGATTTCTTTTGTATGCCAGTTGTTAATATAAAGTGATGAAATATTTCAAAAATGTAGAATGACTGGTTAACACTTCTTATTGATACATTCTTGTGTGCATCAAATAAATAAAGACAATTAAATGTCTGAATCTTGAAAGTTCATTATTTGTTTTTCTATTGATGTGCCTAGATATTTGTAAGTAATTACAATAATATAAATCTTGAGCATAATACAGTTTTATCAGCTTGCCTTAGTTGAGCATTGTGTGAATGGCGAATGCTGTAGACAACACTCAAGATTTCTGCTAAATGCTGCCAACTGAAATTTTCGGATTGCTCCTAATAAACACTGCCACTGGTAGATTCATATGTGCACTTTCCCAGCTATGTGAAAGAGAGAGTGAGAGAGAGGAGGTTACAATCAAATATAGAGTATGAGAAGTAATGTCTACTCTGCTATGGACACACAAACTCTGTGAGCATATCTGTAATCAAACTGTGAGAAGGCACAGCAACTGGATAATATTTTTGTCTTTAATTTTAATTGTAGTGATCTGCTTTGCCATTTCAAGCTTCAGACTGTTACTAGCGATCTGTTGTGAGAGAACGCACTTGCAATGGACACACATTTTAATGCTTACCTACAATAAACTTCAGTAAGATTCCTAGCATAGCACGAGCTGGCCTGCCTATGTAATAATTTTCCCATAAGAATGTTCTACAGTCATCTATAACCATTCCATAAATTTTGTAGTTAAATCTCATTTTATGAACACTAAATCAGGTCAGAATGAAAATTTATACTTTCGGTATTTGCATTCATTCAGAACCAGTCTGTCTTTTTAGCAATTTGCCTACTTGTAGTTTGTATCAGCAATCATGATCCTGAGTTCATAGGCAGAATAATTTGTAACCAGTACATAAGTACATTGGTAAGTATTACTGTTTTGATAGTAAAGTAAAATGTGTAAGGGGTGCAAAAATGTGTAAGAGTATACTGAGGTGGATCAACTGCCACCCATATGCTGTTTAACTTGACAAGCTTTCCCTAGAGAAAATCCCATACAAGAGTCAACCGAAAGGATGGTTACATTTAGAAAATAAGCTGGTACCCTGTTGTAGGCTACTTTATGATAAAGGAATGTTTTCATCCACTCCACATACTGGTCTTCCCTCTCAGTACAAGATAGTCGCGTGAATAAAAATTAATAAGCGAATGAACTTGTCAGCTACATGAGCTCGTAGTTTTTGAAGTCTTCTGCTTAGTCTCATTTGTTTTGTAACTGTATTTTAGGATTAACTTAAATAATGTATAGAATTCACATTATGCACAGAAGCATATTGTTGTTTAGTTTTTTTCCTCGTAAATTTTACACACAATATACACAGAAGCATTACATTTACCTGACAGATACAGTTATACCACCAAGAAACATGGGTTTCAAAAAGACAAACCCCAAGAATGGAAGTACCTAAGGACTGGTGATTGTGCTTATGATGTTTCTGAGTATTACACTCTGATTCAAATTTCATAGGACCTCCCGTGTCCTGTATGTAATCATTACATGACGTATGTACATATACTAGAACACTTAATATAATCTGTATAAATATGGAGATTTAATTTCATAAGTACTTCTCACTGTGGCATTGATATATAATTATCTACAGGAAAACTAAAATTTTATGGTATTTTCAACGTCAAACTTTTTTAAAAGTATGGAGTCTTATACCTTCATACCATGTATTACTGAATTTGGATTCTCAATTTCTTCCTTGTGCATGGTGAAAGATTTTCAAGACTTGCACTAGAGTTTTTAAGTGTCATTTTGAAACTTAAGCAAGATGGAAAAGTCTCCACAGAATTTTTGTATCAAATTGTTTTATAAATCACAATACAGCCAGAACTGATTATTAGATTGTCACATGTTGCACAGATCACATTCATGATAAATGTTGTGATGTGAAATGCGTCAACTGAACAAACACAACACATTTAAAAATACACTCCTGGAAATGGAAAAAAGAACACATTGACACCGGTGTGTCAGACCCACCATACTTGCTCCGGACACTGCGAGAGGGCTGTACAAGCAATGATCACACGCACGGCACAGCGGACACACCAGGAACCGCGGTGTTGGCCGTCGAATGTCGCTAGCTGCGCAGCATTTGTGCACCGCCGCCGTCAGTGTCAGCCAGTTTACCGTGGCATACGGAGCTCCATCGCAGTCTTTAACACTGGTAGCATGCCGCGACAGCGTGGACATGAACCGTATGTGCAGTTGACGGACTTTGAGTGAGGGCGTATAGTGGGCATGCGGGAGGCCGGGTGGACGTACCGCCGACTTGCTCAACACGTAGGGCGTGAGGTCTCCACAGTACATCGATGTTGTCGCCAGTGGTCGGCGGAAGGTGCACGTGCCCGTCGACCTGGGACCGGACCGCAGCGACGCACGGATGCACGCCAAGACCGTAGGATCCTACGCAGTGCCGTAGGGGACCGCACCGCCACTTCCAAGCAAATTAGGGACACTGTTGCTCCTGGGGTATCGGCGAGGACCATTCGCAACCGTATCCATGAAGCTGGGCTACGGTCCTGCACACCGTTAGGCCGTCTTCCGCTCATGCCCCAACATCGTGCAGCCCGCCTCCAGTGGTGTCACGACAGGCGTGAATGGAGGGACGAATGGAGACGTGTCGTCTTCAGCGATGAGAGTCGCTTCTGCCTTGGTGCCAATGATGGTCGTATGCGTGTTTGGCGCCGTGCAGGTGAGCGCCACAATCAGGACTGCATACGACCAAGGCACACAGGGCCAACACCCGGCATCATGGTGTGGGGAGCGATCTCCTACACTGGCCGTACACCACTGGTGATCGTCGAGGGGACACTGAATAGTGCACGGTACATCCAAACCGTCATCGAACCCATCGTTCTACCATTCCTAGACCGGCAAGGGAACTTGCTGTTCCAACAGGACAATGCACGTCCGCATGTATCCCGTGCCACCCAACGTGCTCTAGAAGGTGTAAGTCAACTACCCTGGCCAGCAAGATCTCCGGATCTGTCCCCCATTGAGCATGTTTGGGACTGGATGAAGCGTCGTCTCACGCGGTCTGCACGTCCAGCACGAACGCTGGTCCAACTGAGGCGCCAGGTGGAAATGGCATGGCAAGCCGTTCCACAGGACTACATCCAGCATCTCTACGATCGTCTCCATGGGAGAATAGCAGCCTGCATTGCTGCGAAAGGTGGATATACACTGTACTAGTGCCGACATTGTGCATGCTCTGTTGCCTGTGTCTATGTGCCTGTGGTTCTGTCAGTGTGAACATGTGATGTATCTGACCCCAGGAATGTGTCAATAAAGTTTCCCCTTCCTGGGACAATGAATTCACGGTGTTCTTATTTCAATTTCCAGGAGTGTATATTCAAACAGTTACATTCACTGAATTATCCTACATAATTGACTAAATATTTGTATCTGTGTGTGTGTGTGTGTGTTTGTACCCTAAACATAACTTCGGTAACTTTCTCTTTGTGAAATGAATAGTTCTTGCTGAAGTGAGGAGCTACCTCAGAATATTATATTGTACATCAGTGAATGAAAATATGAACTTAGCAGCTTCCGTACCTCTAAAGTTGGCAATTCCGATGGCAAAAGTAGTTGAACCTGAATGACTTAAGCAGGTCTGATATATGGTTTTTCCATCATAAGTTTTTGTCAATATGTAATATGTATACCTCACTACTTGGAAAAATATATCTAAAAACAAAGATGATGTGACTTACCAAACGAAAGTGCTGGCAGGTCGATAGACACACAAACATACACACAAAATTCAAGCTTTCGCAACAAACGGTTGCTTCATCAGGAAAGAGTGAAGGAGAGGGAAAGACGAAAGGATGTGGGTTTTAAGGGAGAGGGTAAGGAGTTATTCCAATCCCGGGAGGGGAAAGACTTACCTTAAGGGGAAAAAAGGACAGGTATACACTCGCACACACACACACACATATCCATCCGCACATACACAGACACAAGCAGACATTTGTAAAGGCCTTTACGAACGAATTGCGTGCAGGCTGACTGGCGGGCGGGTGGCAATGCATGGCGGCCCCTGCGCTCCCCATTTGTATCCGCCTCTGATCTGACGTCAAAAACAAAAGTCTTTCAAGAAACCCCCCCCCCCCCACAGCCCCCCCCCCCTCCTGTATCATGTTTATCTTGAAACACGCAGTTTTTCTACTTTTGTAATAGTAAATGTTGACCCATAATTTTACGAAGTATTAGAAAACTCAATTGGAATACATTTTATTGTGTTTCCATTTATTGTTGTGATGTTGGATGGCTTCAAAATTCGAAAGCGTTTGAAGTAATCCCAAAATATGGAATAATTTAACACGGTCACGAACTTAAGATGGTCTTCAGTGATACCGTAGTTTTCTAGAGTTAATTCTACAACACGAAGGCAAGCTTGCGGTTCTGCAAACTTAAACGGTAGTTGCGTTAGCTCGTCTGTATTTCGCCTGTGCTACTTGGCGTCGTGAGACACCGACAAACCTATAGAGACGCTCGCTACGCGGTTGAAAATGCAGGGTAACACTTGGGTGCTGTATCGGTACGTTCGGATGTGCAACTTGTGTATTTGGCGTTGTACAGACAGTAGCGAACCTTGTGATACTTCTTGAAAGTGAAGATTGGAGCCTGGCGCAGTAGATATGGCGAACGACATTGACTGGTAATTCATATCATCAGTAGTTTCACAATCGTTTACAGTTCGTTGAAACATTGTTCCACTCGGTGCATTAGTGCTACGCCATCCAATGCGTGTAGTGAAAAAGATGGCTGCCTATAAAGGCGAAGTCAATGCACTGTATGTCCACTTCCCTACAACTGCTACACTCATTTCCTTCTTTACTTTCGGGATTCGAATGTTCTGTGTGACGTCTTCTGTCGTCGTCCAGCGCCGACATGCTCGGGTGTTTGAAAGTACAGTGCTGCGAAACTTTCCCGGTGGACGTCAGAGACGCTATACACAAGCAACATTTGTTATGTGTTTTATTCTTTGATTGTTGATTTCTGTTCCATGTTCTACTCCGTGGCGAAAGCGTGAATCCAAGTGTGTTAGATACGGAATAATTTACCGTGCTGAACTTTTCTTAGCCTTCGCACGAGTTATCGGTTGCAGTGCATTATTGTCTGCTCCGACCGCAGGGTTTCGTTAATAAATTATTCCATCAAGCTGAGAGAAGCCTACTTCTCTCATTCAGCCTACAAGCTCACGCGGATGTTAAACCGTCAATCGCAGTATTTCAAACCGGTACCGACCTTCTCCCCCATCCCCCAAACCCCCCCCCATTAACCATGGCATGGACCTTGGCGTTGGTGGGGAGGCTTGCGTGCCTCAGCGATACAGACAGCCGTACCGTAGGTGCACCACAACGGAGGCGTATCTGTTGAGAGGCCAGACAAATGTGTGGTTCCTCAAGAGGGGCAGCAGCCTTTTCAGTAGTTCCAGAGGCAACCGTTTGGATGATTGACTGATCTGGCCTTGTAACACTAACCAAAACGGCCTTGCTGTGCTGGTACTGCGAACGGCTGAAAGCAAGGGGAAACTACAGCCGTAATTTTTCCAGAGGGCATGCAGCTTTACTGTATGATTAAATGATGATGGCGTCCTCTCGAGTAAAATATTCCGGAGGTGAAATAGTCCCTCATTCGGATCTCCGGGCGGGGACTACTCAAGAGGACGTTGTTATCAGGAGAAAGAAAACTGGCGTTCCACGGATCGGAGCGTGGAATGTCAGATCCCTTAATCGGGCAGGTAGGATAGAAAATTTAAAAAGGGAAATGGATAGGTTCAAGGTAGATATAGTGGGAATTAGTGGGAGGAACAAAATTTTTGGTCAGGTGACTACAGGGTTATAAATACAAAATCAAATAGGGGTAATGCAGGAGAAGGTTTAATAATGAATAAAAAATAGGAGTGCAGGTAAGCTACTACAAACAGCATAGTGAACGCATTATTGTGGCCAAGACAGACACGAAGCCCACGCCTACTACAGCAGTACAAGTTTATATGCCAACTAGCTACGCAGATGATGAAGAAATTGATGAAATGTATGATGAGATAAAAGAAATTATTGAGGTAATGAAGGGAGACGAAAATTTAATAGTCATGGGTGACTGGAATTCGAGAGTAGGAAAAGGGAGAGAAGGAAACATAGTAGGGGAATATGGGTGGGGGTAAGAAATGAAAGAGGAAGCTGTCTGGTAGAATTTTGCACAGAGCATAACATAATCATAGCTAACATTTGGATCAAGAATCATAAAAGAAGGTTGTATACATGGAAGAATCCTGGACTTACTAGAAGGTATCAGATAGATTATATAATGGTAACACAAAGATTCAGGAATCAGGTTTTAAATTGTCAGACATTTCCAGGGGCAGATGTTGACTCTGACCACAATCTATTGGTTATGAACTGTAGATTAAAACTGAAGAAACTGCGAAAAGGTGGGAATTTAACGAGATGGGACCTGGATAAACTGACTAAACAAGAGGCTGTACAGACTTTCAGGGAGAGCATAAGGGAACAATTGACAAGAATGGGGGACAGAATTACAGTAGAAGAATAATGGGTAGCTCTGAGGGATGAAGTAGTGAAGGCAATTGAAGGCACCAGAGGATCAAGTAGGTAAAAAGACGAGGGCTAGTAGAAATCCTTGGGTAACAGAAGAAATATTGAATTTAACTGATGAAAGGAGAAAATATAAAAATGCAGTAAATGAAGCAGGCAAAAAGGAATACAAACGTCTCAAAAATGAGATCGACAGGAAGTGCAAAATGGCTAAGCAGGGATGGCTACAGGACAAATGTAAAGATGTAGAGGCTTATCTCACTAGGGGTAAGATAGATACTGCTTACAGGAAAATTAAAGAGACCTTTGGAGAAAAGAGAACCACTTGTATGAATATCAAGAGCTCAGATGGAAACCCCGGTCTAAGCAAAGAAGGGAAAGCAGAAAGGTGGAAGGAGTATATAGAGGGTCTATACAAGGCCGATGTACTTGAGGACAATATTATGGAAATGGAAGAGAATGTAGATGAAGATGAAATGGGAGATATGATACTGCGTGAAGAGTTTTACTGAGCACTGGAAGACCTGGGTCGAAACAAGCCCCCGGGAGTAGACAACATTCCATTAGAACTACCGACGGCCTTGGGAGAGCCAGTCCTGACAAAACTCTACCATCTGGTGAGCAAGATGTATGAGACAGGCGAACTATCCTCAGACTTCAAGAAGAATATATTAATTCCAATCCCAAAGAAAGGACGTGTTGATAGATGTGAAAATTACCGAACTATCAGTTTAATAAGTCACAGCTGCAAAATACTAACACGAATTCTTTACAGACGAATGGAAAAAATAGTAGAAGCCGACCTCGGGGAGGATCAGTTTGGATTCTGTAGAAATATTGGAACACGTGAGGCAATACTGACCTTACGACTTATCTTAGAAGAAAGATTAAGGAAAGGCAAACATACGTTTCTAGCATTTGTAGACTTAGAGAAAGCTTTTGACAATGTTGACTAGAATACTCTCTTTCAAATTTTGAAGGTGGCAGGGGTAAAATACAGGGAGCGAAAGGCTATTTACAATTTTTACAGGAACCAGATGGCAGTTATAAGAGTCGAGGGGCATGAAAGGGAAGCAGTGGTTGGGAAAGGAGTGAGACAGGGTTGTAGCCACTCCCCGATGTTATTCAATCTGTATATTGAGCAAGCAGTAAAGGAAACAAAAGAAAAATTCGGAGTAGGTATTAAAATCCATGGGGAACAAATAAAAACTTTGAGGTTCGCCGACGACATTGTAATTCTGTCAGAGACAGCAAAGGACGTGGAAGAGCAGTGGAATGGAATGGACAGTGTCTTGAGAGGAAGGTTATAAGATGAACATCAACAAAAGCAAAACGAGGATAATGGAATGTAGTCGAATTAAATCAGGTGATGCTGAGGGAATTAGATTAGGAAATGAGTAGTAAAAGAAATTTGCTATTTGGGGAGCAAAATAACTGATGATGGACGAAGTAGAGAAGATATAAAATGTAGACTGGCAATGGCAAGGAAAGTGTCTCTGAAGATGAGAAATTTGTTAACATCGAGTATAAATTTAAGTGTCAGGAAGTCGTTTCTGAAAGTATTTGTATGGAGTGTAGCCATGTATGGAAGTGAAACATGGACGATAAATAGTTTGGACAAGAAGAGAATAGAAGCTTTCGAAATGTGGTGTTACAGAAGAATGCTGAATATTAGATGGGTAGATGAGGAGGTATTGAATAGAATTGGGGAGAAGAGGAGTTTGTGGCACAACTTGACAAGAAGAAGGGACCGGTTGGTAGGACATGTTCTGAGGCATCAAGGGATCACAAATTTAGCTGGCTGGCTGGCTCTGAGCACTATGGGACTCATCTGCTGAGGTCATTAGTGCCCAAGAACTTAGAACTAGTTAAACCTAACTAACCTAAGGACATCACAAACATCCATGCCCGAGGCAGGATTCGAACCTGCGACCGTAGCGGTCTTGCGGTTCCAGACTGCAGCGCCTTTAACCGCACGGCCACTTCGGCCGGCACAAATTTAGCATTGGAGGGCAGAGTGGAGGGTAAAAATCGTAGAGGGAGACCAAGAGATGAATACACTAAGCAGATTCAGAAGGATGTAGGTTGCAGTAAGTACTGGGAGATGAAGAAGCTTGCACAGGATAGGGTAGCATGGAGAGCTGCAGCAAACCAGTCTCAGGACTGAAGACCACAACAACAACAACAACAACCGACATTCTGTATTCACACATATTTTCGGAATTCTGGTAGGTGAGATCCATGTCTTGCCTTGTGGAAGATCCTTAGAAGTTGGCGAGTTTCGTTTGGACAGCTCACAGTAGCTGTTACTGCGCTCGTCGGCGTCATCATTACTCACTGGGCTATTCCATGCCAAGTGGTCTAATTTCGGAAAGAGTTCCCGTATAACCATCACGGATTTTGCTGAAATTTTGAAACAACATTCACACATCTTCGAATAAACATTGGTACAGTTTCACGATCACTAATTCAATACTTCGGAGATCTTTGAGCCCAAGCGCAGCTATCAACAGTTCACTCGTGAGTTTTCGGCAACTTTGAGTCATAATATCTCTGCCAACATTTTCTTGAAAGGACAAAACTAAGCCATCTTCTACAACTTTTTGTGCTCTCTTAAGCGAAATAATAAAAGAGGATTACCCGAGTAATTTTCATACGGATAATTTGAAGCAAAGTGGTCCGAAAAAACAGACGCTTCAAAAAAATGTTAAGTTTAGTTTTTTTATATTTAGGAAGTAGTGCGGGACAAAAATAAAACTTTACACGTAATAACTTAACAATTCACGGTCGTAGAATATGAAGCTTCATTGTCTTACAGCTTTCAAGCAGTTTACAAGTTGAGGACAAAGTTGACGATTTTTCTAAAAAACGCCAAAACTGGCTATTTTTGGTCCAAATAAAAAAAGGCTCTGCTATAAACTCTTTTAAATTGTTTTCGTTAGTAAGACCATGTTGTAAATCACCTAATAACTAGATTTGGTTTTCAAATACGAGTTTATGAGGCCCTAAAAACAATGACAAGGCGAAGCAAAGTCGGCCGCAAAAACAGTCACTCGAAAAAATTTGAAGTTAAGGTTTTTATATCTCCAGAAGTATTCGAGGGATAAACCACCTTGCACATCATAACTTACCAACAAAAGGTACTAGAACGTAAAAGGTACCAGAACGTAAAATTTCATTCTCCTACTGCTTTCCAATAGTTTACAAATTGAGGGCAACGTTGACGACTTTTTGTAAAACCGTACAAACGGGTTATTATGGGCCCACTTTCATAAAAAAATGCACTAGAAAGATCGTGTTATAAACCACCTAAAAACTAGATTTGGATTCGCAGTGCGAGCATATAAGACCTCAAAAACGACGACAAGGTGGAGGTGCATTGAAAATGGCCCCATATTCCGCTGCTATCCAAATTAAATCTGATTCCTTTTATTATGTTGGCCAATTGTTTAGTGCTCTTTATGGAAGATGATATCAAAAGTCCTGGCGACCAAGAAATGAGCTGGAGTCAGCAAAACTGGAAATAAGTAGTCTTTTTTGTTTTTTTAGACATCTCTACAGCATTCACCTCTACAAAATTTCTTTATCGATAATGAAATGAAATAAGGAATAAAAAAAAACAACGGTTTTCTCTTTTGAAATGGTTCAAATGGCTTTAAGCACTTTGGGACTTAACATCTGAGCCGGCCGCGTTGGCCGAGCGGTTCTAGGCGTTTCAGTCCGGAATCGCGCGACTGCTACGGTCGCAGGTTAGAATCCTGCCTCGAGCATGGATGTGTGTGATATCCTTAGGTTAGTTAGGTTTAAGTAGTTCTAAGTTCTAGGGCACTAATAACCTCAGGGCCATTTGAACTATTTTTGAACTTAACATCTGAGGTCATCAGTCCCCTAGACGGACTTAACATCTGAGGCCATCAGTCCACTAGACTTAGAACTACTTAAGCCTAACTAACCTAAGGATATCACACACATACATGCCCGAGGCAGGATTCCAACCAGTGATCGCAGCAGCAGCGCGGTTCCGGACTGAAGCGCCTAGAACCGCTCGGCCACAGTTGCCAGCTTTTTCTCTTTTCCTGTGGCTCAAATAATCTGAGGAAATCACATTTGAAAAGTGTAATTTTTAGGTTCCCAAACAATCCCACATTGACATCACCTGGCTGGCACTATAGTTTTCCCATGATATTCTACAGTAAATTAATGACTCCTCTAAAAATAGAGGTAGCTTGAAGTAAACATAAGCTTAGGATCCTAAAGGAGACCTCTTATAACATTGGCCTCTGACACTTGCATAAATATAGCATTAGGCTTGTATCCTGTGCGAAGAAACCGTTATCAGACTTGGGAGCTGATGGTAAAGATACCAACCCATGGCTGCTGTTGTACAGCTGTCAGGCATGATCCCTAGGGCGATGGGGGAATTGTGCTGGTTGCTCACTTTAAAAAGGAATCGGAGTGGTTAAGCCATCACGGTCTACATCAATACATTTATATACCTTTTTCTTTAATACATTAATGTTCCACATAAACCACAAACTGTTCTAACACAAAGTACGCTATACCTTAAACCGGAATTAAACTAGCACATCAATAGCATTACACAATAAAAAGATGTTAATAATTCTCGACAATATGAAATCATTTCAATACATGTCAGGATGATTGCTGTGAACTTAACTAAGATTTTCACATTGTTAAAATGTTTTAAAACCTGAAGGCTATTTATAGGGTGTGTTCTATAGCTTTTATGCAACAGTTCTAGTACTATGACCTCCACTGCCTTGGTAATGTATAGTTCAACTGTGAAGTTTAAAATCAGTTTGATTCTGTAGTTATAGCAGGAAAACAGAGTGAAATAAGTCACGATAAGTGGAGACATAAGACACCTCATTTTTGAAGTTTTTCGAGTTATTTGGACTTTATCTAACTTTCTACTTATCAATGCTTTTGATATTGCCTTCCCCAGAGAATACTAAACATTTGTAGCACACAATAAAAGAAGTCACCTTTAATTTGAGTACCATAAAAATATGCACCTTCACCTTGTCGTTTTTTCGAGCCTTACATGCTCGCATTGCAAATTTAGTTTTTAGGTGGTTTAGAACATGGTCTTTCTAAAAAAAACAGTCCAAAAGAGTTTGCAAAGCGGTCCAAAGATTCCCGCATGGACTCACCCTTCTGAATCGTAGTGGATATGTCTGACAAGCGACACGAACCAACGTAAGTATACTAGATAACACTGCCTGGAAAACCAATGTCCTTGTTATCTCCGTATCTCGACACTTTTTGGTTGCGCGGGAACGTTCTCCACTATCGACCATGTTTGGATCATCATTAAACAGTTACTGCTGTCGCTGCTGCAAGTTTCTTCATTTTTAATACCCGCAATGCAATGTACAAATAGTTATACCATAATTAATAGAGTGTAAAACAGCAGTGACACATCCAGTACGATCTCCTTAAGTAAACCAGTTTCGGAAAGTGGAATTTGGTATTCTCTCTGGTCCGTTTACTAACTAACCGTTAAGATCAAAACTGTTTAGAATTATCTATCACTTTGGCAGTAGAATCTTACTTTCGAATTCATGGCTCTCCTTACGCTCATTGTCGCTTCCTTCAGATTTCGAACGTCTACAATGCTTTGGCTGCGTTTAAATCTGCAGTGCAGGTCGCTCTGCTTTCAAAGGAACCTCCGGAAGAGGCTGTTAAACTACACCAGGTCTTTCCAATACATCACAACTTTACCAGGCACATAAGTAATGGCACTTTTATACACTGAAGCGCCAAAGAAACTGGTACAGGCATTCATATTCAAATACAGAGATATGTAAGCAGGCAGAATACGGCGATGAGATCGGAAACGCCTTTATAAAATAAGTGTCTGGCGCAGTTGTTATATAACTACATGATATAAAGTATCCGAACACCCCCAATAACATACGTTTATTCATATTAGGTGCATTGTGCTGCCACCCACTGCAGTACTCCATATCAGCAACCTCAGTAGTCATTAGCCATCGTGAGAGAGTAGAATGGGGCGCTCCGCGGAACTCACGGTCTTCGAACGTGGTCAGATGATTGGGTGTCACTTGTGTCATACGTCTGTACGAGAGATGTCCTCACTCCTAAACATCCCTTGGGCCACTGTTTACGATGCGATAGTGAAGTGGAAACGTGAAGGGACACGGACAGCAAAAAAGCGTACAAGCCGACCTCATCTGTTGGCTGACAGAGACCACCGACAATTGAAGAGGGTCGTAATGTGTAATAGGCAGACATATATCCAGACCATCACACAGGACTTCCAAACAGCATCAGAATCCACTGCAAGTACTATGACAGTTAGGCGGGAGGTGAGGAAACTTGGATTTCATGGTCGAGCCAGACATCACGCCGGTAAATGCCAAACGACGCCTCGCTTGGTGTAAGGAGCGTAAACACTGGGCGATTAAACAGTGGAGAAACGTTGTGTGGAGTGACGAATCATGGTATACAATGTGGCGATCGTGTGTAGTGCCAACAGTAAAATTCGGAGGCGGTGGTGTTATGGTGTGGTCGTGTTTTTCATGTAGGGGGCTTTCACCCCTTGCTGTCTTGTGTGGCACTATTACAGCACAGGCCTACATTGATGTTTTAAGCACCTTCTTACTTCCCATTGTTGAAGAGCAATTTAGGGATAGCAAATGCATCTTTGAACACGATCGAGCACCTGTTCATAATGCACGGCCTGAGACGGAGTGGTTACACGACAATAACATACCTGTAATGGACTGGCCTGCACAGAGTCCTGACCTGAATCCTATAGAATACCTTTGGGATGTTTCGGAACGCCGACTTCATGCCAGGCCTCACGCCGAATATCGATATCTCTCCTTAGTGCAGCATTCCATGAAGAATGGGTTGCCATTTCCCACGAAACCTTCCAGCACCTGGTTGAACGTATGCCTGCGAGAATGGTAGGTATCATCAAGGCTAACGGTGGGCCAACACCATATCGAACTCCAGCATTACCGATGAAGGGCGCCACTAACTTGTAAGTCATTTTCAGCCAGGTGTCCGGATACTTTTGATCACATAGTGTAGGTTACCGATGCTACAATGGCACATTATCAAGATTTAAGTGAGTTTGAACGTAGTGTTACAGTCGGCGCACGAGTGATGGGACACAGTATCTCCGAGGTAGCGATGAAGTGGGGAGTTTCCCGTATGAGCAGTTCACAAGTATTCCCATATGACCATTTCACAAGTTACCGTGGAGATCATGAATCCGGTAAAACAATCAAATCTCCGACATCGCTGCGGCAGGAAATAGATCTTTCAAGGATGGGAACAATGACGGCTGAAGATAATTGTTAAACGTGACAGAAATGCAACCCTTCCGCCAACTGCTGCAGTATTCAGTGCTGGACCAACAAGTATGAGCGTGCGAACCATTCAAAGAAACATCATCGTATTGGGTTTCCGGAGCCGAAGGCCCACTCATGTAACCTTGATGACTGCACGCCAAAAAGCATTATGCCTCACCTGGGCCCATCAACACCGACATTGGACTGTTGATGACTGGAAACATGTTGCCTGATCGTACGATTCTCATTTCAGATCGGTGATGATGATGATGATGATATGATGGGTTTTTGGGGCGCTCAACTGCGCGGTAATCAGCGCCCGCACAATGTCCCAACTATTACAGAGTTCAATTTGTACACTGTCCTACATAGCCACTGTCACGAATGATGATGACGATGATGATGCAATGACGGGGACAACACGAACACCCAGTGCCTGGGCAGAGAAAATCCCCAACCTGGCCGGGAATCGAACCTGGACCCCGTGCTCCAGAGGCAGCAAAACTAGCCACATGACCACGAGCTGCGGACTCGTTTCAAACTGTATCGAGCGGATGGACTTCTAAGAGTATGGACACAACCTCATGAATCCGTGGACCCTGCATGTCAGCAAGAGATTGTTCAAGCTGGTGGAGGCTCTGTAATGGTGTGGGGCATGTGCAGTTGGAGTCTAGATAAACTCTGACAGGTGACACGCACGTAAGCATCCTGTCTGATCACCTGCGTCCATCCATGTCCATTGTGCATTGCGACGGACTTGAGCAATTTCAGGACAATGAGACACCCCACACGTCCAGAATTGCTACAGAGTGATTCCAGCAACACTCTTCTGAGTTTAAACACTTCCGCTGGCCACCAAACTCCCCAGACATGAACATTATTGAGCATATCTGGGATGCCTTGCAACGTGCTGTTCATAAGAGATCTCCATCCCATCGTACTCTTACGGATTTACGGACAGCCCTGCAGGATTCATTCCCTCCAGCACTATTTCAGACATTAGTCGAGTCCATGCCACGTCGTGTTGCGGCACTTCTGTGTGCTGGCGGGGTCCCTATACGATATTAGGCGGTTTACCATTTTCTTTGGCCCTTCAGTATACGCTGCAGCCTCGCTGTTGTCAAATCGCCTCCCGCAGCTAACACGTCACTGCTCGCCGGAAGCCTTCGAAGTGTTAGCTCGGGCAGCCCGAAATTTATAGAAACGAAATGTTTATAAAAAACCTGTTTAGTGTGACTATCGGCTACAACGACCATAAACTGTCGGTCCTTGCGACGTCCTTATACCAGTTTTTGATGTGTTTCAATCAGTTCTAAAAACAACTCAAATATTATCCACTGCACTTTTGCAGGCAGTTACCAATGTTACGAAATTACCAGTTTATTTTAAATATTACGGAACCAGAAATAGTTAAACATTAAGAAGATTCGTACCAATATTATTTTTAAAATTTTTATTCGAATTTGGCTAAGTCAGGACAGATGATTTATGTTAATCATATTCTTTTCCTTTTCTTTTTTGCTCCGCAATACTTCTTGATTCTTGTTCTGTGTTGTTCTCTTCTTTCTTCTGCCCGTGTTCCTCCTCTCTTCTCTTGTGCTCTCTTGCGGAAACACTTGATTTTTTGTACCTTTACCCTGAATCCATGTATGTTTTCAACCTGTTTTTCTGTTTTTCTAACTCCTGTAAATCTTTTATAACGTCTGCAAACGTCTGCAAACCATGATATTTGTTTTCTTGGATTTTTGTCAAACTAGTATTTTTTTGAAGTGACCATAAAGTGCAATCCGCTTGGTCATTTAGTCCATTACATTCTCAGTTTTTTCATACACTTAGTCGTTGCCTCTCAATTTCCAAATCGCTTTTTCATATTCTGGACCCAAAATTTTTCGAATTATTCTTCTTTCTACTGTTCTCTGAATTAGTTAATTAGTGCATTATGAGATATAAAGACACCAATTTTTAATCATCTCGTAGTAATTAATGCCTCAATCTTTGTATTAACGGACAAGGAATTTTTTTTATCGTTTGTGGTCTTTGGTAAGTGGAATGCCATTACCATTTTTGTGGCCCTGTGTTAGCTGCTTTTTCCAGAGGATTTGGCTGAATTATTTCTCCCAATTATTTAAATCCTGAAACTTTCACTATTTTTCCTTATTTTGATTCCATATATTTTGGTGCACTTTGTGTGTGTGAAATCTTATGGGACTTAACTGCTAAGGTCATCAGTCCCTAAGCTTACACACTACTTAACCTAAATTGTCCTACGAGCAAACACACACACCCATGCCCGAGGGAGGACTCGAACCTCCGCCGGGACCAGCCGCGCAGTCCATGACTGCAGCGCCCAGACCGCTCGGCTAATCCCGCGTGGCTTGGTGCACTTTAACGACGATCAGGTATAAGTTTCTTTTTCAAGCGATATTTGTAAATAAGTTTTTCTGCTGCCTCCTGGAGAACGTAATTTTTATGGAATAGCTACTGGTGGAGGCCAGCCAGTAGCTATCCCACAAAAATTACTTACTCTGAGGTAAAATTTTGTCAGTGTATATCCATATCTACTTCAGGAACTACATCTGCCATCTGTAGATTTTCCTTCTTGACATTTTACGATAAAAACTGTAAGTAAGGTGGAACAGAGGAACTAATTTCCAAAAACTGTTACACCTAATATTATTCATTGTGAAACGGTAGTGATCCGCGGCGTTCGAATACGAGTGGAATGAATGCCTATTTAAGGCTTTAAGGGGTAACACCACTGTAGAACTTACGGTTTTTATTGGCTTAAAAGATACTCTGAATCTTCCAAAATACGAGACAAAAAGTCTAATATATGAAAAAAAATTGTTCTACGGAGTTCTGAGCTACTCTAGCGCCTCGCATGACCCGAAACGCCTTACCTGCGCTAACTCGATACTCCGCGTAGTGTCGGGGTATGTTTAGAAGCGTTTCAAAACAATAATACGTTAGTTTTGCATCAGTACGCGCGCGAAAAAGATAATTCTTTCGCTTCGAATCTTGAGTTTGATGTGCAGTATTGACTGCTGATAGTTTATTTGTGATATTAAAATATACAGTTTTGTCTTTCAAGTAAGAATGAGAGGTAAGAAAGTATACCAGGGCAATAACGGTACGAAAACATTGTATCCAACACGGCGTCGAAGCAGCATGTCATCAAAGCGTCCAAAGAAAAGGAATGTGGCTGAGAGCGGTTCGGAAGTAGTCACCACTGTCTACTAAGATGGTGAATGACTGATTAGGATTTTAATGAGAATTACGGGCAGTGCTATAGGATTATATAAATTTTCTTCGCGTTTCTCTGTTATTTCGCACTTGAATGTAAAACCTGCAATGCAGACATAACGTTGCAAGAACAAAGCCCTGGAAGTGTAGGCTTCACAATGATTATTGCTTGTCAAACTGCCCAGAAGTTTTTTTACCGAATAGTAAGTTTATGCGGAACGCATATGAAATCAACCGTCGAATCGTCCTAGCAATGTGCCTGGTTGTAGTGGGGCTAAACGGAATTGTAAAGCTTTTATGCGTTCACAGAATTGCCACGACCGATTTTTCAGTCATTCTGTGATAAATTAGTGGATATGATCGCAGCGGCAACAGTAGGACAGGTCAATCCTGGGACAGAAGGTTAATAGTGAGGGTTTTCTAAACGCAGAATTTTTTCATTTGTTCATGTCTCTAACATTTCAAAACTACAAATGTGTTTTTCTCGGAATATAATTTTTCAAAACGGCACGCAGCGCAACTAACAGTTTCCAATCTTTTTATTTGAAAATTTAATCACCACTTTGAAATAACATTTCAAAATGAACCACGTTGGGGATTTTCGAATATTTATTAACGAATGACTTGTCCTTTTTTGTGGCGAAAATTGAACAACTCAGACACTCACAGTTGTGGTGTGGTGGTGGTTTGAGGTTTTCGGGCGCTAAACAGCGTGGTCATCAGCGCCCACACTCACAGTTACACAAAAACCAATATTTCTAAAATCCTACGTGGTTCAATAGCTACACTCATTTAGAATACATAAACTTTGTTCTTTTTTTTTCAGATTAAAACTGCCAGCAGTTATAGTGCGTGCCGCAGATCGCCTCAAATTCAACACGCTTCGGGAGAACTGCTGCAGTGTCACCATTTTGTAATATGTCACCATTTTATAATATTTTACGACAAAATTTTTGTAATATACTAAAATATACGCCCAATAACTACCCCAAGTATTATTTTTCTACCATGTTGCATATAGTCAAATAAAATTGTCAAAAAATGCTTTTTTAGGTCGTTACAGTGGTGTTACCTCTTAAAATCAGTCATAGTTATCCCTCTCAAAATTATGTCTTAAGGTCACAACAAACACTATTGTCTAAGTATGGTGGTTTCATTCGTAAGATACTGGGAACGTACAACCACCAAGCTAGTGCAATTCATCCTAGAATATTGTTCAAATGTGAGGAACCCATACCAAACAGGTCTAAACATGGGATACTGAAAGTGTACAAAGAAGGACAGCGCAATGGTCACATGTTCATTTGATCCACAAGAGAGTGCCACGCAAATTCTGAAACGCCAGAGCAGCCAGACAGTTCCCATACAGGCAGTTCAGAAGTCAGATGCGAATGGAACGAGGTGAAACCGTAATATGTGGTGCAATGGGAAGGTCAGTACTTTTGAATTGCACTTCATAGTGACTTGCAGAGTGTGGACGTAGGCATCTGTGTATGGTGCCCGAGAAACTGTATAAACAAGGAGTAGTCTGTGAAGACCTCTGATCGCCAAAGTGGGGTCCGCGGGTGGCCCGAATCAAGTATTCGCGCGACCCGCAGTTCTCAGGCGGGAATAAGATGCATCTAGCAGCTAACAGACGAATCCAAAGGAACATCAACTAGCATTAAGGGCTTCTTAATAGTGTAATTTTCTTGCACTGTAATAAACAAAAATACTTATACAGACAGTAATATTTTAAGGCTAGCTTATAGCCCGCTGCTTCGCTCGCTAGGCTGGAGAGATATTTTTTGTTGTTAATTAATCGAATTTTTATGTTGTTCACAAACTGCAACACCTTCTAAGCTTTTCACGCTTATTAAGGTGTAATCGTGGTCTTTTCCGAATGGACTTCCGACCAAAAAGCGATTCTGGTTCCTGCCGGTCGAGGTGACCGAGCGGTTCTAGGCGCTTCAATCTGGAACCGCACGACCGCTACGGTCGCAGGTTCGAATCCTGCCTCGGGCATGGATGTATGTGATGTCCTTAGGTTAGTTAGGTTTAAGTGGTTCTAAGTTCTAGGGGACTGATGACCTGAGATGTTAAGTCCCATAGTGCTCAGAGCCATTTTGATTCTGGTTCCTAGAGTCAAAAGTTTGTTAATCATGCCTCTTGCGTTATTGCGAAGACATTTCCATGGCAACTTTCATCCCCTGACAAATATTTAAGTGGTTCTAAGTTCTAGGGGACTGATGACCTGAGATGTTAAGTCCCATAGTGCTCAGAGCCATTTTGATTCTGGTTCCTAGAGTCAAAAGTTTGTTAATCATGCCTCTTGCGTTATTGCGAAGACATTTCCATGGCAACTTTCATCCCCTGACAAATATTTCTTTATATCTAACCGAGAAGTGAAATACCAATTTCCACAAATTTAGTTATAAATTTCTTTTTTTATGCAACGAAATATTTTCTGAATCTCTTTCAAATTCTACTGCGCTCCCTTAGGGGTTGAATTTCCAGAAACACTGAAACACGTATTTTTTTAAAATGTCTGACGGAGAATTCAAATATCAGTCGTCATAGATGTAGCATTAAAATCCTTTAGGTAGTCGTTTACTAATTATTTACTAAAAAAACTTTCACTAATTATTTTATCCCCTTAGTGGTTGAATTTCCAAAAATACTGAAACACGTACTTTTTATTTTGTCACTGAGAAACCAAATACTAGTTTTCGTAGTTCTAGCTTCAAAATTCTTTTAATAGCGACATATTTTCAAAAAGCCTTTCAGCCCGTTTCACCCCCTTAGGTGTGGAATTTCGGACAATCCCTTCTTAAACCGTATAACACCCTCTCCAAAATTCAAGTTTCTATCGTTAGCGATTTGGGCCCGCCACGAATTCCTCTCCTTGTAAGTGGTCACTCAGCCACCGTTACTTATTTTTCCCTGTTTGTACTGCTATTTCATTTTTAGTTTTATCTCCCTGTTTTGATGTGCTGTGTCCAATCTTGCAATTTGAACAATACCACTTCTCTCACGATTCGGCTCTGAATTGAACTTTTGGGAACGGGCGCTGATAACCTCGCTGTTGTGCGCCCTCCAACACTAATACTCATCATCATCATCATCATCCTTTCCTGTGCTAACCTCTTCATCTCAGAGTAGCACTTGCAACTTACGTCCACAATTATTTGCTTGACGTATTCCAATCTCTGTCTTCCTCTACAGTTTTTGCCCTCTACAGCTCCCTCTAGTACCATGGAAATCATCCCCTCATGTCTTAGCAGATGTCCTATCATCCTGTCCCTTCTCCTTATCAGTGTTTTCCACATATTCCTTTCCTCTCTGATTCCGCGTAGAACCACCTCATTCCTTACCTTATCAGTCCACCTAATTTTCAACATTCGTCTATAGCACCACATCTTAAATGCTTCGATTCTCTTCTGTTCCGGTTTTCCCACAGTCCATGTTTCACCACCATACAATGCTGTACTCCAGACGTACATCCTCAGAAATTTCTTCCTCAAATTAAGGCCGGTATTTGATATTAGTAGACTTCTCTTGGCCAGAAATGCCTTTTTTTGCCATAGCGAGTCTGCTTTTGCTGTCCTCCTTGCTCCGTCCGTCATTGGGTTATTTTACTGCCTAGGTAGCAGAATTCCTTAACTTCAATGACTTCGTGACCATCAATTCTGATGTTAAGTTTCTCGCTGTTCTCATTTCTACTACTTCTCATTACCTTCGTCTTACTCCCATTTACTCTCAAACCATACTGTGTACTCATTAGACTGTTCATTCCGTTCAGCAGATCATTTAATTCTTCTTTACTTTCACTCAGGATAGCAATGTCATCAGCGAATCGTATCATTGATATCCTTTCACCTTGTATCTTAATTCCTGAACCTTTCTTTTATTTCCATCATTGCATCCTCGATGTACAGATCGAAGAGTAGGGGCGAAAGGCTACAGCCTTGTCTTACACCCTTCTTAATGCGAGCACTTCGTTCTTGATCGTCCACTCTTATTATTCCCTCTTGGTTGTTGTACATATTGTATATGACCCGTCTCTCCCTATAGCTTACCCCTACTTTTTTCAGAATCTCGAACAGCTTGCACCATTTTATATTGTCGAACGCTTTTTCCAGGTCGACAAATCCTATGAAAGTGTCTTTTCTTTAGCCTTGCTTCCATTATTAGCCGTAACGTCAGAATTGCCTCTCTCGTCACCTAGCGCATTCTCAATTTTCTTTTCCATTATTTTGTATATTATTTTTGTAAGCAGCTTCAATGCATGAGCTGTTAAGCTGATTGTGCGATAATTCTCGCACTTGTCAGCTCTTGCCGTCTTCGGAATTGTGTGGATGATGCTTTCCCGAAAGTCAGATGGTATGTCGCCAGACTCATATATTCTACACACCAACGTGAATAGTCGTTTTGTTGCCACTTCCCCCAATGATTTTAGAAATTCTGATGGAATGTTACCTATCCCTTCTGCCTTATTTGACCTTAAGTCCTCCAAAGCTCTTTTAAATTCCGATTCTAATACTAGATCCCCTATCTCTTCTAAATCAACTCCTGTTTCTTCTTCTATCACATCAGACAAATCTTCACCCTCATAGAGGCTTTCAATGTATTCTTTCCACCTATCTGCTCTCTCCTCTGCATTTAACAGTGGAATTCCCGTTGCACTCTTAATGTTACCACCGTTGCTTTTAATGTCACCAAAGGTTGTTTTGACTTTCCTGTATGCTGAGTCTGTCCTTCCAACAATCATATCTTTTTCGATGTCTTCACATTTTTCCTGCAGCCATTTCGTCTTAGCTTCCCTGCACTTCCTATTTATTTCATTCCTCAGCGACTTGTATTTCTGTATTCCTGATTTTCCCGGAACATGTTTGTACTTCCTCCTTTCATCAATCAACTGAAGTATTTCTTCTGTTACCCATGGTTTCTTCGCAGCTACCTTCTTTGTACCTATGTTTTCCTTCCCAACTTCTGTGTGGCACTTTTTAGAGATGTCCATTCCTCTTCAACTGTACTGCCTACTGCGCTATTCCTTATTGCTGTATCTATAGCGTTAGAGAACTTCAAACGTATCTCGTCATTCCTTAGTCTCTTCCGTATCCCACTTCTCTGCGTATTGATTCTTCCTGATTAATGTCTTGAACTTCAGCCTACTCTTCATCACTACTATATTGTGATCTGAGTCTATATCTGCTCCTGGGTACGCCTTACAGTCCAGTATCTGATTTCGGAATCTCTGTCTGACCATGATGTAATCTAATTCTAATCTTCCCGTATCTCCCGGCCTTTTCCAAGTACACCTCCTCCTCTTGTGATTCTTGAACAGGGTATTCGCTATTACTAGCTGAAACTTGTTACAGAACTCAATTAGTCTTTCTCCTCTTTCATTCCTTGTCCCAAGCCCATATTCTCCTGTAACCTTTTCTTCTACTCCTTCCCCTACAACTGCATTCCAGTCGCCCATGACTATTAGATTTTCGTCCCCCTTTACATACTGCATTACCCTTTCAGTATCCTCATACACTTTCTCTATCTGTTCATCTTCAGCTTGCGACGTCGGCATGTATACCTCAACTATCGTTGTCGGTGTTGGTCTGCTGTCGATTCTGATTAGAACAACCCGGTCACTGAATTGTTCACAGTAAGACACCCTCTGCCCTACCTTCCTATTCATAACGAATCCTACACCTGTTTTACTATTTTCTGCTGCTGTTGATATTACCCGATACTCATCTGACCAGAAATCCTTGTCTTCCTTCCACTTCACTTCACTGACCCCTACTATATCTAGATTGAGCCTTTACATTTCCCCCGAATGGGGGATTATTCCGGAATCTTTTGCCAATGGAGAGATCATCATGACACTTCTTCAATTTCAGGCCACATGTCCTGTGGATACACGTTACGTGTCTTTAATGCAGTGGTTTCCATTGCCTTCTGCATCCTCATGTCGTTGATCATTGCTGATTCTTCCGCCTTTAGGGGCAATTTCCCATCCCTACGACAAGAGAGTGCACTGAACCCCTATCCGCTCCTCCGCCCTCTTTGACAAGGCCGTTGGCAGATTGAGGCTGACTTCTTATGCCGGAAGTCTTCTGCCGCCAATGCTGATTATTTATCAAAATTTAGGTAGTGGCGGGGATCGAACCCGAGACCGAAGACGTTTTTGATTATGAATCAAAGACGCTACCCCTAGACCACGGTCGAATTTCTGACAGCGATGAAACACGTATTTTTTCCTCTGTAACCGAGAAGCCAAACAACAAGTTTCAAGTATTTAGCTTTAAAAATGCTTTCGCAACGAAATATTTTCATGAAACGTTTCATCGCCTATTTCACCCCCTAGGTGTTCAATTTCCAAAAACAGTGACGTGCGTATGGTTTTTTTTTTCTAACAGAGAAGCCAAATACAAATGTTCAAGAATGCCTACACAATGAACTATTTCTATAAAAAGTTTCATCCCCCGTTTCGCCCCATAGGAGATGCATTTCCAAAAACAGTCAAACATATATTTTTTTAATTTCCAACTGACAAACCAAATTTAAATTTTCGTCGATTTAGCTTTAATAATGCTATCGTCACAGAATATTTTCGTAAAAATCTCATCATCTTTGTCACTCACTTAGGGGTTCAGTTTCCAAAAACATTTAAATACGTATTATTTTATTTGCAAACGAAATGTCCAATACCAATGTTCATAGATGTAGCTTTAAAAATACTTTAGTAATTCTTTAATAATGATACATTTTCCAAAAAGGCTGTTTCACCCCCAAATGGTTAAATTTCCAAAAATGCTGAAAAATGTATTTCTTACTTTCTAGCCGAAAACCCGAATATAAATTTTCGTAAATCTAGCTTTAAAATTGTAGAATAGTGGCATTTTTCAAAGAATCCTTCATCCCCTACTTCACCCCTTTACGATTGAAATTTCGAAAAATACCTTCTCAAATCGACATTGCCTGTTATATACAGAGATGGGCTTGATTTTAATTGACGTTGGTGAAAATTGCCGTGAGTTAAGTTGGCCGCTTTCACCTCATGGCCAGAGTTACAAGTAGCGCGGCCACCGTGGGGTTAGACAATGTAAGAGGGGGGGGGGGGGGGGGGATGTTTCACTGTGCGTCTTGCAGTGCTGACAACTCTCCGGCGTGCGCGACTCGTACCGACCAACTGCTATGGTATAAATTTTGACACGGAAGAAATACGCATTAGTGAAAACGCATTACAGAGACGGTCGTCTTCAAATACGTTACTTATTTGTAGGAGGGAGTATGAAATTAAATTAAAGCTATTGTAATACAACGAAATGAATGATGATACCCCTTAGGCAGATGTCAGCAAGGGACAGGAAAGAACATCAGGTGCACTCTGTGTGTATGTCTGGGGGCCTCATTCAACAAGTTGAAGAGGTTACTCCAGCAGCCATTGAGGGAGGGAGTGCAACCAACAGCAGATTGTGGCGCACGTCGCAATAAATGATTTTTGTTGTCTGGGATCGGAGGTCAGACTTGGCTCATTTCCGTGACTGGCAGAGAAGGTTGGGAAGACCAGCCTTGTGCATGGAGTTTCAATGAATTCGCACCATAACTGATCGTGGTCCTTCCGTTCTGAGTCGGGTGGAAGGACTGAATCAGAGACTTCAAAGGTTCTGTGACGAACTAGGTTGCGACGTCCTAGAGTTGCGCCATAGGGTTGAGAATTGTAGGGTCCCCCTAAATGGGTAAGGTGTGCGCTGCGCACCAGAGACTGCAACTTAGGTAATAATGTGTGTGGGGTGTACACAAGGGATTTTTAGATTAGGAGACTTTCCATCTAATAAAGATAACTAAAGCTGAAGGAAACCCATAAGTATCAGAGTAAGACTGAAAGAAATTCCACCCACAGGTGAGTGTAATAATAAACTGCCCAAGCATTTGGAACAAAAGAGTTTGAAGTGCTCGTGAATAACAGTGAAGCTCACATAATACTAGGCGCAGGAATGACAGTAATGAGATTTTGGGGAAAATGTCATTGTACATCGAAAGGATGGGCAAACAGAAAAAGGAGGCGGTGTATTTGTCGCAGCAGACAAGAAACTCAAATCCACCAGACAGATAATGAAGGTGCATGTGAGGTTGTTTGGGTAGAACTAAGTATCATGTGTGGACATTAAATAATAATTGGATCCTTTTTTCGCCCACCAGACTCTTCACCTGATGTAACAGAAAACTTTAGAAAAAACCTCAGTTCACTTGTACATAAGTTCCAGAATCATCTGAAATCATCGGTCGAGGTTTTCATCATCCAACAATTAATTAGGAAAATTACAGGTTTGTTAGTGGCTGGCGTGATACGACATCATGTGAAGCATTACAATGCCTTCTCTGAAAACTACATAGAAAAGACAGTTAGGAACCCCTCTGATGATGGAGATTCATAGGATATAACATCAACAAATAGACCTGACCTCTTTGTAGATGTCCACATCGAAACTGGAATCAATGACCACGATGCGGTTACGACAACCATGGTTACTAAAGTACGAAGGACATCTAAAACAAACAGAAAGATATATACGTTCAGCAAACTACATAAAAAAATCGTTAGCGTCGTATCTCAATGAGGAACTTGAAACTTTCAGCACAGGGCAGGAGCGTGTAGAGGTACTATGGCTCAAGTTTAAAAGAAAAGGCTCAAGTTTAAAACAATAATTGGCCATGCACTGGATAGATATGTGCCCAGCAGAACAGTTCATATTGGGAGTGAACCTCCATGGTATACACTCACTGTAAAGAAACTTCTAAAAAACAGAGATTACTGCATAACAGGTGCTAAGCAAAGCGTAGGGCTATAGCTAGAGAAATGCTGAAGGAAACGCGGTTGGCTGTGAAGAGAGCAGTCCGTGATGCCTTCAATGACTACCGTAGCAGAATATTGTCAAATGAACCCAAAGAAATTCTGGGCGTATGTAAAGGCACCAAAGTTAGTGTCCAGTTCTTAGCGAATGAGAGAGGAACTGAAATTGAGAACAGCAAAGCAAAAGCTGAAATGCTTAATTTCGTTTTCAAATGTTCCTTTACAGAGGAAAATCCAGCAGAATTCCCCCAATTTAGTCCTCGTACCACTGAAAAATGAATGAAATATGTATTATTGCCAGTGGTGTTGAGAAACAGCTGAAATCGTTAAAAGTGAACAAAGGGCCTGATAGAATCCCTGTCAGATTATGTAATGAATTTACAGCTGAGGTAGCCCCTCTTCTGAGTAAAATCTATTGTAGATCTCTCGAACAAAAAAATTGTACATAGTTCTTAAAAATATGCACAGGTCACTCCCCTCTACAAGAAGGGTAATAGAACTGATCCACAAAACTACCGTCCAATATCCTCGGCATCGATTTGTTGTACAATTTTAGAACATATTCAGAGCTCAAACATAATAAGGCTTCTCGAACAGAATGACCTCCATGCCAAGCAGCATGGATTACGAAAACGTCGTTCATGTGATACATTTTTCTCACTTGACATATTGAAAGCTTTGGATCAAGGCAGTCAGATAGACGCACAATTTCTTCACTTCCAAAAAGCATTTGATTCAGTACCACATCTACGTTTTTGTCAAAAGTACGATCATATAGGACATCAAGTGAAATTTGTGACTGGATTGAGGACTTTTTGGTAGGGAGGACACAGCATGTTACCTTGGATGGAGAGTCATTGTCAAATGTAGAAATAACTTCATGTGTGCCCCAGGGAAGTGTGGTGGGAGCCTTGCTGTTAATGTTGTATGTGAATGAGCTCGCGGACAATATTAATAGTAACCTCAGACTTTTTGCAGATGGTGCAGTTATCTGTAATGAAGTGTTGTCTGAAAGAAGCTGCATAAACATTCAGTCAGATCTTGATAAGATTTCTATGTGGTGCAAAGATTAGCAATTTACTTTAAATGTTCAGAAATATAAAACTGAGCACTTCACAAAACGAAAAAATGTAGTATCCTAGGACTATAATATCGGTGAGTCATAGTTGAGATCGACTAACTCATTCAAATACTTCTAGGGATATTAAATGGAATGATCACACAGGTTAAGTCGTGGGTAAAGCAGTCGGTAAACTTCGGTTTATTGGTAGAATCCTGGGGAAGTGCAATCAGTGTATAAAGGAGATTGCTAACAGATCACTCATGCGAACCATTCTAGAATATTGCTCAAGTATGTGGGACCCGTACTAAATAGGACTAACAGGGGATATTGAACATATACAGAGAATGGCAGCACGAATGGACACAGGTTTGTTGGCCCCGTGGGAGAGTGTTATGGTGCTGCCCAAGGAACTGCACTGGCAGCCTTTTGAAGATAGACGTAAACTATCACGAGAAAGTCTACTAACAAAGTTTCAAGAACCAGTTTTAAATGATTACTCTAGAAATGTACTATAACCCCTACGTATCGCTCTCATAGGGATCGTGAGCATAAGATTAGAATAATTACTTCACGCACAGAAGTAAGCAAACAATCATTGTTTCCGCGCTCCGTACGTAAATGAAATGGGAAGAAACCATAATATCTGGTACAATGGGACGTACCCTCTGCCCTGGACCTCAAGGTGGTTAGCAGAGTATGGACGCAGTTTAGATTTAGATGTAGCCATAGAAAGAGTAGAAGAAAGATGAAATTGAAAACAATTGTGGTCGTGTCTCATATTGCATAATGCATTTAAATAGTTATTAGTTTATTAATGACCTGCTCACACAGACAACACAATCAACACTTCCTTAGGAAATTACGGTGTCACTACTTGCGGTCGCTTAGGGTGGCAGCAATTTGGAATAGAGCAGTCGACACGACGGTTCCGAATGATGCCGACTTCTGACGAACAGTATTCTGAGCCCGACTGCCAAATCATTGAACCCTTACTAAGGGTATTCTATTAGGGGACTCATAACGTACTAATTAATGTATTTTTGTGTCGTCATTGGCACTCTAGAGTCTTGTAACATGGATAGCAAGGAGAGGATGTCGTTCAGTGGCCTGTATCCTCTTTCTACAACACAACTGCAAACATGTATTAACAAGGTACTTCATTAACAAGAACAAGAAGCTGCTTATCTTTAAGCTTCCATGTGCTGTGGTACAAGCTCTTCGGTGTATTCCACATTAACCTCACAGCTGGGCAAGCACATGTCCCACTATAAACACTCCACTCTCGTAGCTGGTAATGTAAAATGATAGACGCCAGCTAGAATGGTGGCTGGCTATATGACTGCGACTGACTGACTGTCTATGACTGACTGGCTGACTGAGTGACTGACAGCGCCCTCCGCTCCAGGGAGGCGATCATACTGGCGGTCGAGGGGGCATTGGCGGCGCCTTGCTTGTGAGTCTATCTTTGGCCTCTCTCCCAATAGGTGCGTTTGATTCAGCTCCTATTACCGATCTTCTTGCAACCTCTTTCCAAACCGGTGTGCTGGTGACAGCTCATGCCAGAACATGTATGGTATCAATCAATATTATAATTATCTCCGGTGATATTAAAGGATTTCTATTAGGCCTTGCCTTTATAACTATTTGATCCTCTACTGTCTTAATTATTTCACATCCAAAAGCTGGCCATTCGTTTTCTGCTATATTCCTTTCCCCTGTTTCAGTCAATCATTGCCTAATACTCCTTCCGAAACTCTCAACCACCTCCTCTTCTTTCAACTTATCGACGTCCCATCTCCTTAATTTCCTACCTTTTCCAAGTTCTTCATTTTTTATCTACAGTCCATGACCAATAAATTGGACCAAATAAGGAAAAAGAAAAAGCTGAGTAGAAATCCTTAAATATAACAAAAGAGAATGAATTTAATTATGAAAGGAAAAAATATGCAAAAATATACAAAATTAAGCAGACAAAAGGGAGGACAAGGGTCTAAAAAAATCTGGAAAATTTAAAATATGTAACCTCTTCATCTCAGAGTACCACTTGCAATCAACGTCCTCAATAAATTACTAGATGTATTCCAATCCTTGCCTTTGTCTACAATTGTTACACTCTAGTACAATGGATCTTATTCCGCGATGTCTTAGCAGATGTCCTATCATCTTGCTCCTTGTCAGTGTTTTCCGTACATTTCCTTCCTTTCCAACTCTGTGCAGAACCTCCTCGTTCCTTACCTTATCTGTCTAACTAATTTTCAACATCCATCTGTAGCATCACATTTCAAATCCTTTGATTCTCTTCTGTTCCGGTTTTCCCACAGTCCTCGTTTCACTACCACACAATGCTGTGCTCCAAACGTACATTCTCTGAAATTTCTTCCTCAAATTAAGGCCTATGTTTGATGCTAGTAGCCTTCTCTTGGCCAGGAATGCCCTTTTTGCTAGTGCTAGTCTGCTTTTGGTGTCCTCCTTGCTCCGTCCGTCATTGGTTGTTTTTCTGTCTAGGTAGCAGAATTCCTTAACTTCATCTACTTCGTGACAACCAATTCTGATGTTAAATTTCTCGCTGTTCTCACTTCTGCTACTTCTCATTACTTTCGTCTTTCTTCGATTTACTCCCAATCCACATTCTGCACTCATTAGACTGTTCATTCCATGCAGGAGAGCCGGCAATTCTTCTTTACTTTCACTGAGGATAGCAATGTCATCAGGGAATCTTATCATTGATTTCATTTCACCTTGTATTCTGATTCCACTCTTGAACCTTTCTTTTATTTCCGGCATTGCTTCTTCGATGTACGGATTGAACAGTAGGGGCGAAAGACTACATCCGTTTCTTACACCCATTTTGACCCGATCACTTCGTCTTTGGTCTTCCGCTCTTATTATTATTCCCTCTTGTCACTTGTACATTTTGTATATTGCCAGTCTCTCCCTATAGCTGACCCCAATTTTCCTCAGAATTTCGAACGTCTTGGACCATTTAACAGCTTTTTCCAAGTCGACAAATACTAGGAACGTGTCTTGATTTTTCTTTAGTCCTGCTTCCATTATCAACTGCAATGTCAGAACTGGCTCTCCAGTGCCTTTACCTTTCCTAAAGCCACTCTGATCGTCAGCTAACACATTCTCAGTCTTTTTTTCATTCTTCTGTATATTATTCTTGTCTGCAACTTTGATGCATGAGCTGTTAAGCTGATTGTGCGATAATTCTCGCACTTGTCAGCTCTTGCAGTCTCGCACTTGTCAGCTCTTGCAGCCTTCGTAATTGTGTGGATGATATTTTTCCGAAAGTCAGATGATATGTCGCCAGACCCATACATTCTACCCAAAGCATGAACAGTCGTTTTGTTCCCACTTCCACCAATTGTTTTAGAAATTCTGATCTAATATTGTCTGTTCCTTCTGCCTTATGTGATCTTAAGTCTTCCAAAGCTATTTTAAATTCTGATTTTAATACAGGATCCCCTGCCTTTCCTATATCGTCTCCTGTTTCTTCTTTTTATCACATCAGAAAAATTGTCACCCTCACAGAGATCTTCAATGTACTCTTTCCACCTAACTGCTCTCTCCTCTGCATTTAACAGTGGATTACCCATTGCACTCTTAAAGTTACCATCCATGCTTTTATTTCACCGAAGGCTGTTTTCACTTTTCTATATTCTGAGTCAGTCCTTCCGTCAAGTATTTCTTTTTCGATTTCTCCACATTTTTCGTGCAACCGTTTCGTCTTAGCTTCCCTGCACATTCTATTGATTTCATTCCTTAGAGAATTTGCATGGGGGCTTAATTAAAATGCAATAATTTTCGTAGCTGTGGCGGGATAATAATCTTTGGCGCAATCTCTGGCGCTGTGACTCAGTGTAGCCACCTTTCAACTTGTACTTCTGTGTTCCTGAATTCCCCGGAACATTTTTGTACTTCCTACTTTCCTCCATCAGCTGAAGTATTTCTTCTGTTAGCCAAGGTTTCTTCGCAGTTACCTTCTTTTTCTTTCCAACTTCTGTGCTTGCCCTTTTTAGAGAGATCCATTCCTCTTTAACTGAACTACCTACTGAACTATTCATTATCGCAATATCTATAGCCTTGCAGATCCTCAAAAGTATCTCTTCATTCCTTAGTGCTTCTGGCATCCCAATTCTTAGCGCGTTGATTCTTTCTGACAAGTCTCATAAGCTTCATCACTAATAAACCTGTGACCTGACTCTATATCTGAGACAGGAGACTTGATATTGCGAGAAGAATTTGACAACCACTGAAAGATCTACGTCGAAACAAGGCCCATTGAGTATGCGACATTCCCTCAGAGCTACTGATTTCCTAGGGAGAGCCAGCGCCGGCCGGTGTGGCCAAGCGGTTATAGGCGCTTCAGTCTGGAACCGCGCGACAGCTACGGTCGCCTCGGGCATGGATGTATGTGATGTCCTAAGGTTAGTTAGGTTTAAGTAGTTCTAAGTTCTAGGGGACTGATGACCTCAGATGTTAAGTCCCATAGTGCTCAGAGCCATTTGAACCATTTTTGGATAGCCAGCCGCAACAAAACTATTCCATCTGGCATGCAAGATGCATGAGACAGACGAAATACCCTCACGTAGGAATAATTCCAATTCCAAAGGTAGCAGGTCCTGACTGGTGTGAATATTGCCGAACTTACAGTGTAATAAGTCATGGCTGCAAAATACTAAAAAGAATTATTTACAGAAGAATGGAAAACCTGGTAGAAAACGATCGCGGGAAATATCAGTTTGGATTCCGGAGAAATGCAGGAACACAACAGGCTACACTGTCCCTATCACTTATCTTAGATGGGTTAAGGAATGGCAAACCTATGTTTATAGCTATTGTAGTTTGGAGAAAACTTTTGACAATGTCGACTGGGAAGGTTCCATACAACTTGTAGGGAAACCAGACGTCGGTGATGAAAATCGAAGGGCATGAAAGGGATACACTGGTCGGGAAGGGAGTGAGGCAGGAATGTAGTGTATCACCGATATTGTTCAATGTGTACATTGAGCAAGCTGTAAAGGAAACAAAAGAAAAATTTGAAGAAGGAATTGAAGTTCAGGGAGATGAAGTAAAAACTTTGCAATTTGCCGATGACATTTTAATTTTGTGGGAGACAGCAAAGGGCTTGGAAGAGCAGCTGAACGGAATGGACAGTGTCTTGAAGGGAGGATATAAGATACCATTAGCAGAAGCAAAACGAGGATAATGGATTGCAGTCGAATTAAATCAGGCGATGTGAGGGAATTCGATTAGGAAACGAGAATCTTAAAGTAGCACATGAACTTTGCTATTTTGGTACTAAAATAACTGTTATGGCCGAAGCAGAAAGGATATAAAATGTACGCTGGCAATGGCAAGAAAAGCTGTTCTAAAGAAGATAAATTTGCTAACGTCGAATATACATTTAAGTGTTAGAAAGTTTTTCTGAAGGTGTTTGTGTGGATTGTAGCCTTGTACGGAAGTGAAACGTGTAGGATAAACAGGCCAGACAAGAAGAGAATAGAAACTTTTGAAATATGGTGCTACACAATGAATGCTGAAGATTAGATGGGTAGATCGCAGAACTAATGAGGAGGTGCTGAATGGAATGAGAGAACGGAAATTTGTGCACAACTTGACCAAAAGAAGGGATCGGTTGACAGGACGCATTCTGAGACGTCAAGGAATCACCAGTTCAGTATTTTAGGTAAGTGTGGATGTAAAAATTGTAGATCGACGCCGAAAGATGAATACAATAAACAGACTCAAATGGATGTGGGTTGCAGTAGTTATTTGGAGATGAAGAGCCTTGTGCAGGATAGGGTGTCATGGACAGCTGCATCAATCCAGTCTTCGGAATGAAGACCACAACGAAACATCCAACTGATAATAAGTTTGGTGTATGCGGCTTGAGGTGCCGTCCTACAGTGTTAGTATTGGCTCTTGGGCAAAGAAGTTTGATGAAACTGGTCTAGCCCAGACTGCGTTCACAGTGGTCATCAGATGGCGTCGACAGAGGTCGCCCAATAACGTCGGCCCTCAGCTTGGTCACACTGTGCCCGATCCCCTTGTCAATTTTTGGAGTGGTCAGGAAGTTTACGTTAGGTTAGAATCTATTGTATGCACGAAGTAGGTTTGATTTTAACCTCTGAGGGTGTTGTGGATACCGTCTCTGCACATGGAGACGAGTGCTACAATACAGCTTTTCGTATTTAAAAATGCCGAATGCATGTGAGTGAGCTTTATCTGTATCGAAAAGAACTGGCGAGTACTGTACATTATCTCTTCAGTTACTGTAATTATCACACAAGTTCTACGAATTGTGAGATGAAGGGAAAAACGTTCTGTTACATACTCGAGATGATTTTTAGCGACTTTGGAAAGCAAGATTACAAACACTGCTTTGGTGAATTTATTTGAAGTTGTCATTCAATGTACGTGAGAAAGGCAAACATAACGTTTAGAATAAAACAGTCTGAATATCTGAAGCACTGAAAAGTGGAAAAACATACACCACATTTGCAAAACATTTCTTGTAACAGAATCATCACTCTACGGGCATAAAAACGCCAGTAAGCAGTAACAATAATTTGTAGACAGCTGATGTTCACCTACCACAACCCAAAAGGATCCGTTACAGTAACTTTAACCATAGGATATACCATTTTTCTCACTTGCAGAAGATATATTGAATTTAACTGATGAAAGGAGAAAATATAAAAATGCAGTAAATGAAGCAGGCAAAAAGGAATATAAACGTCTCAAAAATGAGATCGACAGGAAGTGCAAAATGGCTAAGCAGAGATGGCTAGAGGACAAATGTAAGGATGTAGTGGCTTATCTCACTAGGGGTAATATAGATACTGCCTACAGGAAAATTAAAGAGACCTTTGGAGAAAAGAGAACCACTTGTATGAATATCAAGAGCTCAGATGGAAACCCGGTCCCAAGCAAAGAAGGGAAAGCAGGAAGGAGTATATAGAGGGTCTATACAAGGGCGATGTACCTGAGGACAATATTATGGAAATGAAAGAGGAGATATGATACTACGTGAAGAGTTTGACAGAGCACTGAAAGACCTGAGCCGAACAAGGCCCCTGGAGTAGACAACATTCCATTAGAATTACTGTCGGTCTAGGGAGAGCCAATCCTGACAAATCTCTACCATCTGGTGAGCAAGATGTATGAGAAAGGCGAAATACCCTCAGACTTCAAGAAGAATATAATAATTCCAATCCCAAAGAAAGCAGGTGTTGACACATGTGAAAATTACCGAACTATCGGTTTAATAAGACACAGCTGCTAAATACTAACGGGAATTCTTTACAGACGAATCGAAAAACTGGTAGAAGCCGACCTCGGGGAAGATCAGTTTGGACTCCGTAGAAATATTGGAACACGTGTGGCAATGCTGACCCTACGACTTACCTTAGAAAATAGATTAAGGAAAGGCAAACCTACGTTTCTAGCGTTTGTAGACTTAGAGAAAGCTTTTGACAATGCTGACTGGAATACTCTCTTTCAAATTCTGAAGGTGGCAAGGGTAAAATACAGGGAGCGAAAGGCTATTTACAATTTGTACAGAAACCAGATGGCAGTTATAAGAGTCGAGGAACATGAAAGTGAAGCAGTGGTTGGGAAGGGAGTGAGACAGGGTTGTAGCCTCTCCCCGATGTGATTCAATCTGTATATTGAGCAAGCAGTAAAGGAAACAAAAGAAAAATTTGGAGCAGGTATTAAAATCCATGGAGAAGAAATAAAAACATTGTAATTCTGTCAGAGACAGCAAAGGACTTGGAAGAGCAATTGAACGGAATGGACAGTGTCTTGAAAGGAGGATATAAGATGAACATCAACAAAAGCAAAACGAGGATAATGGAATGTAGTCGAATTAAGTCGGGTGATGCTGAGGGAATTAGGTTAGGAAATGAGACACTTAAAGTAGTAAAGGAGGTTTGCTATTTGGGGAGCAAAATAACTGATTATGGTCGAAGTAGAGAGGATGTAAAATGTAGACTGGCAATGGCAAGAAAAGTGTTTCTGAAGAAGAGAAATTTGTTAACATCGAGTATAGATTTAAGTGTCAGGAAGTCGTTTCTGAAAGTATTTGTATGGAGTGTAGCCATGTATGGAAGTGAAACATGGACGATAAATAGATTGGACAAGAAGATAATAGAAGCTTTCGAAATGTGGTGTTACAGAAGAATGCTGAAGATTAGATGGATAGATCACATAACTAATAAGGAGGTATTGAATAGAATTGGGGAGAAGAGGAGTATGTGGCACAACTTGACTACAAAAAAGGATCGGTTGTTAGGACATGTTCTGAGGCATCAAGGGATCACCAATTTCGTATTGGAGGGCAGCGTGGAGGGTAAAATTCGTAGAGGGAGACCAAGAGATGAATACACTAAGCAGACTCAGAAGGATTTAGGTTGCAGTAGGTACTGGGAGATGAAGAAGCTTGCACAGGATAAAGTAGCATAGAGAGCTGCAGCAAACCAATCTCAGGACTGAAGATCACAACAACATGTGTCTACTTGTGGTTTGCAATAAACCTGCTATTTCAGTTCGTAGATTCCGATCGACATACAGACTTTATTTTTCATCCTTAGGATGCTTCAAATTCCTCCTTTGACTAAACTTATCAGTTTCTCACCGATAATGTTTCCTGTTGTGTCGGCCAATATCACAGAAGAAAAACTGATGTGAATTCCACCAGTTGTCGCCCGAAGATCTTAAGTTCTGACAATGAGATCGGCTACATAGTAACGGCGCACGTAGTGGTTACTAGACTTGGCCACTGTTTCTATGTTTCGATACAGTGTATCGATACGTGGAACTGTTTCAGTGTTTCGGAACGGCTACGGTTCACTGTTTCGAAAAAGTGGTGTTTCATTCCACCCCTGTCTCGGATAACTGGGCCAGATTCGGTCTCGAGCCAGACACACAAACTGTATCATTGTTTCAAAATAAGGCTGTTTCAGTCCACCAGTGCTTGGAACGGACTAATTGTATCGAAACAATGGTTTCATTCCCCTCTGTGTCGGACGAGATTCGGGCTCGGCACAGGTACTGAAACACATTTAACGTACCTCTTCATGAAACACTGTCAAGAGTGTCGCAATCTTTTTGACAAGCAACAGCATGAAGCTTAAGATACCCGAAAATAAAGCTTCGTTTCTAGCTGATTGTCATATTCCGAAATGGGGTAACATCTGCTTTATAAACACTAACCAAGCAATAAAACAACGCATACTATTCACATTCAAAATAATAAATATGTGAAAATCATTCAGTTAAATTACTTTTTTGATAACATACGCTTCTCTGTTCATGTACAGTAATCATATTAAGAAACGTAAGTAAGCCTACAACATTTTGAATAAAAAAAGGCGTAGAGTGACAGTTATTAGACATATACATAAATTTGATATAGGTATAATTGCAAGCAACCTGTTTGACGTATCACTGATAGTGTAATGGTGAACGGGAAGGACTAGGAAGCATGGTTAATTTATAGTAACGGTTCGAAACACCTTGAAAGACAACATTTTGTTCTGTTATATTTTGTTATTTATTCGAATTATTTGACGTTATTTGTGAGTCTATAGTCACTGTGCCTATTATCCTCAGTGATTCCCTTTGTGTGCATGGAAATTAGCAGGATGGGTATATTACCCATACTAACAGAATGTGGGAATCTCAGTAGCATATCCGTTGTTTCTGCAGTTTGCTCCCACCTCCAGTTCCGTTCGTGGTGGCTCTTCTGTCTTCAGCTATGGCTGTCCTCAGCCAATTGAAAAGTATGAAAGTCACACGACACGAAAGCAGCGCATTTGCTACAGAAATACGAAACTGCCAAGACGCCTAAGTGATAATTTCATACTTTCTGCGATATGATTAGCGCTCTCGCACCTCATTTATCTTTATGTGGACATACTTATACAGCAGACAGTCAAGATGATAAAATGTGTAGGTTTATTAGATTACAAAACACAAACTGTTTCACTGTTTCGAAACAGCGTATCGAAACATTACATTGTACTGTTTCATTTGTTTCGAAGCAGTTACGTGTTTCAGTTTGCCCATCCCTAGTGGTTACTGATTTGAAAAGTTCGGCCGCCTTCGGCCCATGTCGGCAGTCGAGCGACGTGACGAGCAGCGGTGCTGCGGACTAAATGCTCCGGGGAAAACCCGCGGGCTTATCTTATCATCGGGGGCGTTGGCAGGCGCAGCGGCGAAACTGCGCCTCAGCGTACCCTAGAGCGTACTGTTCAATACTCTTGGATTTTGTCCTTTTTTAATCGCACATCGTAGATAAACAGTATTTATTATTGAAGGTGTCGTGTTATACAAGTGAAGGGAAATAAAGAGAAAAAGGAGAAATTTTCAAACTTCTCCTCATACAACGAAGATTTGTTCGTTGAAATTGTACTTGACCAGTATAAAGACACAAAAGAATGCGAAAAACTGATAAATTTACTACTGCCAACAATAAAAAGCCGTACTGTAACTCGTTTTGTGGAAATCCAATGTTAATAAATTCCGCACTCACTGCACTGTGACTCCTCTTAGTTTCATTTGCTGTTGGTACTGAAAATTCTTCGTAGACAGATTGTCGAGCCGAATTTCTATAGGCCTACGGTGCATTGTACACAATTCTTTTTCTTTGTTATTTCATCCCACTCGTCCCATAAGGCGGGGCGGGAGCGGGGGGGAAGCCGTCAGCGGTACATTTCTCCGCTCTTCAGCCAAGTGAATGAAAAAAAAAAATGTGAAACAGAAACAAAGTTTGGGCTTTTTTCTATTTCAAATTAAAAATCAAAAATGGACAGTTAAGAAGACGAAAATATGTACAATTTAAAAACACATCTTCCAAAGGTGAAATTCTTTTGATAAAGACTCCGGAGCACCGCATTTTCATTTAAACTCTGAAGTACCTGCACTAGGATGAGAAGTATTGTAAGAGGAGAGAGTATGTTCCATAGGGATGAGGGCTATCGGTAGAAAGCTATGGAGAAGATTGATAGGAGTTGAAGTTGATGGTGCGAAATACAATGGTTACAAGATGAAAGGGATATGGATGCAGGCGGATAAGGAGAGAGGTGCCCTGATGTCGAATGGCATAACTGGGGACCCTTGTACACAATTCAGTACACTCTAATTAAACTTAGTGTCTCAAGTTGCTTGTACGTTTAACGAAAATCATCTGTGACTATTCCTAAAAATCTCTGGACTTCCGCAACCAGGAGATTTAACGGGTATATGAGTCGAGTCTATAGCGTCTAAATCACACAGTAAACGCGCTACCAATATTTGATAAAAGTTACACTGGAATTTCTCGTGTCATTCTCTTCTGTAGGCATTTTGATGAATTCTTTTCTTCAGTGACGCGATGCGCGCCGGTAGCTTGTGGACAGCACTCCAAACTGTTACTACATCTGTTCTAAACAGATCACCAACCACTATATAAATACTTCCTGTGACATAAAATTTTGATGTTAAAAGCAGCATGTACAGTCGTGCCCAAAAGTATCCGAACGACCTGAATTGCATTTCGCCTGATTCGAATGCAACCCACATAGCGCAGCTGTCTAGCAGGTCCTCTAATCGCCCTTCGGTACAGTCGTTTGACTATTGAAAATGGTTCCAACAAGTCATCACTAGAAAACACTGCTCTCTATCGCAATAACTCAAGATGTAAAGTAATACCAAGGTACTACAAATATCAGGGAACATCTTATCACACATAGGACGGTTCTTCAGGCTTGTAAGCTCACATTTATTACAATAAATGACATACATGAAATGTTACCACTCTCATTATTACGTCAGATAGATAATTTACGTAGTAAGTTCGTTGTATTCACGATTTCCTCTTCAAAATAACATACCGTACTTATTATTCAACACAAAATGACATTAAAAATTTTCCTTATTCACGAGCAGCTAGTTGAGAAGATGTATGAACTTCAAATGACACGACGAACCGTCTCGTTCTGCATATGGATTCAACCCAGGTCATGCAGACTAAGCAAAGACTTCTTGACTGACGGAAACTAACAGTCATTCCTGACTAGGCATAAAGAGAGTGATATACCTCGATTTTAGACAGTATCAGTTAGCAAATATCAACTTTAAATTACATAACGTAAACATTGTTAACGGACGCGAATTCCTGTCCAGCATCTATTGTCCTTGTTAACGAACTACGAGAGATGTTAAATATTGCTTCTTCACAAGTAACTTACTTGAAATGCCGTGAGGTAAAGCTTTGTGTTGGACAGGGATTCGAACCCAGAACCTAATTGGATTGTCATCGAAGCACAACCAACTGTGACATATCGGATTTTCTCGGCAGTAGCTAGATGTTTTAACTGAAATGACGAGACGAAACATTAATTTTTTCCCCAGGACTCCAACCAGGCACCTAGCGCTGTTATATTCTAGAGATAACGAACGTTAAAAATGGTTTTGTTACACCAGCAGCGACATGTGAGCGTGTTTGAACTAGAAATAATATGATGAAGAGTTAAATGCTGACTGGGAATTGAGCCCCACACATATCGTTGTTGACTGCACACGAAGAGACGTCAGCTACCGAATTTTTCTCCACCAGCAGCTCGGAATAACATCCTTGAATTTACAATGATTTCGCAAACAGTTCTGTGTCTCACTGGAACTCGAAAACGTCAGACCGTTAGTGTTGACAACGAATGAAAATACATTAAAAATCAAAATTATTACCTAACAGCAGATAGGTGTTCTCATGCTAAAACTTGATAATACGTAATGAAAGCTTTAGTGCCAGGCCAGGATTCGAACTCTTTCCCGCGCAATATGTGGAGATGTTGAGGAATCTGCAGTTTTGAACAAATAACAAATTGCAGTCGAACTGTATTTTCACGAAGGGATCAAATTCCGCGTTAAGGGCGGTCTGAGTTGCATTCCCAGATCAGAAACCAATTTTATCGACATACAGAAGCTCAAATAAAAGATGGAATAAGTGTCCGGAGACCCTACATAGCGTTTGTTTCGTCACTAGAAATAAATAACTAGTATAACAAAGGTTACTGTTGATAGAGTTTCTACGTGTCGCGACTCCTGACTTTATTGTGATTCAACCTAACGTCTAATGACAGGAAACATCAAGTGAACTTTGCGGCTTAATTCCGTGCACACCAGGAAGTAACTCCTCGATCACAGAGTTGCCAAATATACCTTGCTTTGTTGCCAAATCTCAGTTACATTACCAGCAGGAAGAAGACGAACCGATGTGATCCTACAGTGGGCTGGGAAGAGACCATAGTTGACGTCTCAAAGACGTGGCTGCTACGGCCTGGAATACGTAATTCGGCTGATTCACATTCCTGTAACTGGGTTTAGGGACTGGAGCGTAGTTACTAATAATACTCAGAACTGACTGCAAACTAAGCTTCATAAATCAGTAACTCTCATAGTTGTTTTTATATATCTTTCGTAAGTGTACTCAAAACTAAGAAAATCATTGACGATCGTTTTCGGGCCTCGCCGATAGTCGAGCACAACAAACAAATAAAAATGAAAAAAGACTGTGTGTGTGTGTGTGTGTGTGAGAGAGAGAGAGAGAGAGAGAGAGAGAGAGAGAGTGAGGGAGAGAGATAAAAATAAAAAAGAATGAGGGAGAGAGGGTAAAAAATTGTTGCAAAGAAACTGAACCATGGTATGTAAAGAAATCTTTCATTAAAATGACACGTTCTACATCATTACGAAATGTCGTATTCATGATCTATGGAACAAATATTAATCTAATCTAATCATATCATATTGCTGACTAGTCATGAAGAGGCACGAATTACAGAAATTTTCGCCAATATCAGTAACCAAACCTAAACTTTAAAAAAAAAAGACGACAGTTTTTCTAATAAACCGGGACTCCTGTAAAGACACTTTCGTCCCTGTTAACTAACCACGAAAGATGTGTGATGTACCTCTATTCAGAAGGAACGAAGTGTTCATGCATTTAAAGATTAAGCGCATGATGTGAAGTTCTGTGACGGAGATACGAACCCAGCACTCAATCGGATTGTTAACTAAGTAAAATCAAATGTTACGTATCGGTTTTTCTTACCAGCTGCTAGATGTGTGAATCTAAAATAAGGATACAAATTTTTGTGCCTGAGCGGCAATCGAACCGCACACCCACCGTCCTTCTTTATCATCCACGAACATAGCTTAAGTAACACTTGCTTACTCACCAACAGTAAGATGTGTGCGTGTTTGACCAGAAATAACGACACCTATTGCGATTGTTGGCAACACATGAACAGACATTAAAAATACGCGTTAATTTTCACTAGCAGACTGGTATGCACGTGATAGGGCTTGAAATGAAATTATGAATATTTTTGTACTGGATCAGGATTCGGACCCACATACTTACCTTTGGAGGAGACCTAGAGAAGATTGCAGACTTGGGAAAAGGAATGAAATGTTTGAACTATACAGGGTGATTCAAAAAGAATACCACAACTTTAAAAATGTGTATTTAATGAAAGAAATATAATATAACCTTTTGTTATACATCATCACAAAGACTATTTAAAAAGGTTTTTTTTCACTCAAAAACAAGTTCAGAGATGTTCAATATGGCCCGCTCCAGACACACGAGCAATATCAACCCGATACTCCAACTCGTTCCACACTCTCTGTAGCATATCAGGCGTAACAGTTTGGATAGCTGCTGTTATTTCTCGTTTCAAATCATCAATGGTGGCTGGGAGAGGTGGCCGAAACACCATACCCTTAACATACCCCCATAAGAAAAAATCGAAGGGGGTAAGATCAGGGCTTCTTGGAGGCCAGTGATGAAGTGCTCTGTCACGGGCTGCCTGGCGGCCGATCCATCGCCTCGGGTAGTAGACGTTCAGGTAGTTACGGACAGATACTGTAAGTGCCAATGTGGTGGCGTTCCATCCTACTGAAATATGAATTGTTGTGCTTCTTGTTCGAGCTGAGGGAACAGCCAATTCTCTAACATCTCCAGATACTGTAGTCCAGTTACAGTAGCACCTTCGAAGAAAAAGGGACCAAAAACTTTATTGGCTGAAATGGCGAACAAATGTACAACTAAATGAAACTTTATAGCTCCCTTAATTCGCTGACAGATAGTGCTTAGCTCTGCCTTTTGTCCTTGCAGAGTTTTAAATTCCTAAAGTTGTGGTATTCTTTTTGAATCACCATGTACTGTTCCGAGAGATTCAGATCCTCGAAAGATGAGATACGAATTCGAATCACAGTCCAGCACTAAATTTTTCAACGTCTCTAGTTCAATCAAGTACAAGAAAAATAAGAGCCCTGTTCCTTTAAATGGCCATCGTTTCATCAAATAAAATAAAATTTTCTAATGTAAGTAAGTTTACTGGAGACAGTATTTCTGTTTAGCATGACTTCCGCCTATGTCATTTCCCAACGTAAACCGGCTCTGCCCAATTGGTAATGAAGGAACGTGATGTTTAATGCGGATTCTGGATTATAACGTCTTTCTCTTGAGGTTACCAGAGGTAAAGTAAATCTGTTTGTGCCTCTTAAAAGTAAATGCCTGAACCCACGCATTGCACCTGTGATAGTTCGTTTCACCAGACCATTGAGGCCACATTTCCCAGCCCAAGGAGTGTGCTGTAACGGATGGTGTGCTTAGCTTACAAAATTAGTCACGGTGGAAAAAAATGCGGGCCTGTTAAATGGTTAAGTAGAAGTAATCTTCTGACGTGGAGATTATGCTATTCTCATGTCAGCAGGATGTAAAGACTCTTCTAGGCATCATAGCCTCGATGTAAAGCCATTTTGAAATATTCACTAATTCAGCAAATTTCTTAGTTCGAGAAAATCCACTGTGAAGTGTGAAGTTACCGGATAATTCGATTATTACCGTCATTGTTGCTATCATTTTCTTCATACCGTTGCTGGTACACATGTGCTTGAAGATCATTTAATGCCTTTTGGTCATTAGAGAAGTAGTTGCCCAAGAAGGGGTTCTTTGCCTGTCTACGGAGTCCTTTTCATGTTAATATCAAACATCAGCAATTTCTCACAGATTATATTAAAACTAAAGTAATTGATGAAGACGTTACTTGATAACAAAAATGCGCTGCCTTTCTTAATTTACTTGCCCTAGAAATGGCTGCCGAATACTGCCAAACCAAAAGCCAAGGGATCTTACTGCCTTCCGTTATACGTCGTTGTCAGTTCTACCACATGATTTGGTCGACGTGACCTGTTTCAAGTTGTGCATGGCAGAGAATGTTATAGAAAATCAATTGTTTTCCTTTGCAATAAACAAAAAGATTTTCATTGTAAGCTATCCAAGTTCAAAATTTTCGCATTATTAGTTCAGATTTAATATTCACTTATATAGTGTGGAAAATTATTTCACAGTTGCAAAACCCGCATCCGACTCATTGACCTTATACTTAGTCGCTGACCATAAATTCTAGCTCAGAGTGACACCAGTTTAAGCAACCTAATGTAGCGAAGACTGTTAGCCAGTGCTCTTTTTCACCGGAAAATACGCAATTCACTCATTGGGCACCAATAGTACACTGTAACAGTAATTTCTGCGTGTATGCAATGCATGCGGATTGTGGAATTTAGTGGTGCTCTCTCTTCCACTTCTGTATACAATATGCCTGACCTAAACGGGCCCTTTATCATTACAGGTCCTGGGCAGTGCAACATCATACTGACAACAGTAATGTTATTATACTGGCAGTCTCACTGTTCGTTTTAGCTGATTTTATAATCATTTAAATAAAACAACATGACCTTCCAGTGGGAGACATTTCGTCCCCCTTTTCCTTGTGTGAAATTTGTCAGTAAGTTTTTTTCCTTCCAACCAGCGAAATGCGACAGAGTACAGCCAGTAAACGATTCACATAACACGATTTAGTGACGTTAAGACGATTTCTTTAAACATTGTCGTAGCTGAAGGAATTTAGTTTCTTCTTAAATCGTCTTACGCAGTAACGTTCACAGGTATCTCAAATAGGAAAAGCTCTTTATCCAGGTACGAAGGTTGTGAGAAAAACTTCCCACAGTTTGTGTCAGGTTGAACTTTTCGTCTGGTAGTACTGCATAAGTACTTTGTCTAAGAGGTATCACAAGTAGTGTTCCTGCAGCTGTGGGAATCATTGGTTGAAACCGAGTTCACCGCCAATGGGTACAGTACTGCCAAATATTCAAAATGATTATCAACCTGTCCGAGTTCATCCACAACCTGAGGCGTATTTATAATACGGTAGCTAAACTGTGTATCCTTGTCTTCCTTGAGTGGGCATTACACACACGTATACAATACTATGAATACTTCGAACGCTGTAGCTAACGTTGCTCTCAAATCTAATTTTAGTAGATGGGAGGATACAAAGAAACAATCAGACTCATGGGTGTGGACAGAAACTAAAGTGCAGATGCGGGCAGATCTGCGCTTTTTCTTCTTCTTTGCTTGAGTAGCTATAGAGCAGGTTCTGAAAGGTATTGACACAATGTTTCGCATCCATTTGCCATAGGGAATCAAAGAAAGAAACCAAACACATTACATTGCATTTACTCTCTGTGCCTTGACTTACACGTCTGTACATTGGAGTCAATGGTTCGTTTGGTTTCGGCAGATGCTCTCTCGTTCTGTGTTCTCAACTTTCGTTCTGACTGCTGCACAGTATTTTTGTCCAAGTGAAACCTCAGCTTAAATGATTTATCATTAAATTCAGAAAATGGTTCGTCCTTCGTCATTGTCGGTAAACGCATCGAAATACAAAGGTACCTGTAAAGTAAACGATAAGTTTTACTTTTGCTTAAGCCAAAAGAAGCAATATAATTCACATCGCGTAAGCAAGCAGAATGCTGCCCACCACAGTGACACAGAGCGCTCGGAAAACGGAAAGTACAGTTCGGTTTCAGAACATAGTGTTGTTGTAATTATCTTTGTGGTCATCAAAATAGGGAAAGCAGTAACAATTGGACCGAGCGAGGTGGCGCAGTGGTTAGCACACTGGACTCGCATTCGGGAGGACGACGGTTCAATCCCGCGTCCGGCCATCCTGATTTAGGCTTTCCGTGATTTCCATAAATCGCTCCAGGCAAATGCCGGGATGGTTCCTTTGAAAGGGCACGGCCGGCTTCCTTCCCTAATCCGATGAGACCGATGACCTCGCAGTTTGGTCTCTTCCCCCAAACAACCCAAGTAACAATTGGAAAAAAATTCTGCAAACTGACTGAGGTTTTTTTCTCATTTTGTTCATTATATTTGTACGGGGCGGACGTCCCATGACACCCGTTCAAGTTCGTCGTTGATCCATTCACTCAGATTATTTTATTACTGAGGGCCGCTAGCCCTGTGACCGAACACGCTGAGCTACCGTGCCGAGAGGTTCAAGCACCAGATCCTCCGCGCCGTACGCCACATTGTATACGCTCTGCTACCGTGACATTACTATAAGGGGCATTACCTGTATGTTAGAAGTATTGACCCTGGCTGTTGAGACACTTATCCCTCTGACGCAAGGCGGTGAATGACTGTCTCATAAAATTCCCAGGGTTTCTATGTTAACCAGTCCGGCACATACAGCTGGATGTCGTCGTCCGAGGTGAATCGTTTGCCCCTATGCAGTCGTTCTTCATTGTCCAAGATGGCCCCTTTCTGATGCACTTCCTGCAGCACGGGACAACAGTGAATGCCCAGTGTTACTCTCAAACCTTGACCGCCCTTCACCAACCGATCAAATCAAAACGACCAGGCAATCTCACCCGTGGGGTCATTCTGCTCCACGACAATGCAGAGCCTCATACGGCCAACACAGTCACGGCACCCGTGCACAAATTCAAATGGAGGTTTTCGGCCACCCTCCGTACAGTCCGGACCTCTCTCCCTGTGATTACGCCATTTTTGGTCCCCTTAAAGAGGCTCTGAGGGGCAAACGATTCACCTCGGACGACGACGTCCAGTTGTACATGCGGAACTGGTTGACATCGCAGCCCAGGGAATTACATGAGACAGCTATTCACCGCCAGTGGGACAAGTGTCTCTACAGCCAGCGTCAATACTTCTAACATACAGGTGCTTGTTTCTGCAATTATGCCTCCGGTTCGTTTCTTTTTGAGCGCCCCTTATATAAAAAGGGGCCTATAGCCTTGCAGCAGTGGTAACACCGGTTGCCGTCAGATCACCGAATTTAAGCGCTGTCGGGCTGGGCTAGCACTTGGATGGGTGACCATCCGGTCTGCCGAGCGCTGTTGGCATGCGGGGTGCACTCAGCCCTTTTGAGGCAAACTGAGGAGGTACTTGATTGAGAAGTAGTGGCTCCGGTCTCGGAAACTGACATACGGCCGGGAGAGCGATGTGCTGACCACATGCCCCTCCATATCCGCATCCAGTGACGCTTGTGGGCTGAGGATGACACGGCGGCCGGTCGGTACCTTTGGGCTTTCATGGCCCGTGTGGGAAAAGTTATACAATACGGAACTCCTGGAACATGTCACGTACTTATACTTGCTTAAGTTTCATTTATCGAAGTGCGAGCAGATGTCATGTGAGTTTGCGCACGTATTCGATTGTTAAAACAATTAATACGCACTGTATAGTTATTGCTACTCAGGCTGAGAAGGGAGAGCGCATTTATAACAGGTGTTCAGTCACCATTGGCTGCTGTCAAAATCGACACAATTGCTCACGACAAATATTTCGAATTTTCCTTTCTTAGTGCGCCGATAAATGCCTATAAATGCTGTTAAACTAACCATATAAATTACGGGATGTCCCGCAGAATTTGTTGAGATCAGTTATTACCTGCAGTCATTACGCACATAGCTGATTATTTCCTTAACCTAACTTCGCAGATCGAAAATGTATCTCGAGCTTCAGCAGTGTTGGAAAAGCGTAACCACATATTTTCGTGTTAATAACAACTTTTTTCACTATTTAATTTGTATTTGCTCATAACAAAAGCGTTATTTTGTTATCTCATTACACTGTAAACTGACGATTATATTTGAACCCGACTTCGATCCGAGAATTTTCGCGTCAAGGTTGACCCTACTTCACGGTTATGTAATCTGGGATCAACGTTCATACAATGCAGACTTCTGAGTTAAGCTTGATCTGAAGTAAATTTCTGTGTTAATCTAAGCTCAAATGCTTTATACAATCTCATATTTATCTTATCATCGCGGAGTTTTGTAGGCGACGTGCAGCGCCGAAGTGCGCCATAAATGTGCTCTATGGAGTACTGTACAATACTGTACGATTTTGTCCAGTTAAGATCAGCACTTCCAGTCTCAGAGCTGCATGTCCGGTGTTCGCTGCTCACATAATCTGATATCTGTTCTTGTCGCACGTACTAAGCAGAAATATCTCTATCCGTAACTTCACTATAGGATGACGGAGATAAAAATAGGCCGTGTAAGTACGAAGGAAACGCAATGAAATTACAGAAACGAAGAGATGAAATGACTTACCATTTATTTACAATGAAAATTACAGTGAGAAATACTTTTATAGAACATCAGTACACAGTTGAGCACGTCAAAGCATATTCAGGTAGACGCAGCTTAAAGTTTGGATACTTTACAGCTGATGTTGTCTTTCAATTACTGTATTGTGTGTGGATTTCTTTCCTCCACATTGAATTTCAAGTTTCCCTAAAGGAAAAAAAATCACATGTTGGTAGATCAGGCGAACTTGGTGGTCATAAATGTTTGCTGACAGTTCGTTTCTCTGTGAAGACATAGTGGATTCGTTCCAGGGCTACCTTAGATGTGCGGGATGTCCTATCTTGCTGGAAGAAGCAGTATTGTATTTCATATTCAATGAGTTGAACACAACATGTATAAAAAATTCTGTATCTGCAACTGTGTTGAGGGAAGTGTCAAAAAATATCGGTCCACTGATGGGCGTTCCTGTTACACCGCACTAACGCCGATTTTTTTCATCATGGTGTGTGATTGCTAATATACAGTGTTAGTATTCTCCGTTGCCCAGTACCTCGTCTTCTGTGAATTCACATAACTAGAAAGATGAAATCATGCTTCATCACTCATAGCGTAAAAGGCCTAATAAATAATTGTTAATGTTATTGAGAAGCCACGCCCATTGATCTACACGTTTTTGACCGTCATCCTTCGCAATTGCTGCACAGCCGTCACACAATATGGTTTCAAATTAAGACTTTTCAATATTCGGTGGGAACTCCTCCTCCCTAAATGCCCCTGTTGGACCAATTTACATGTAGACTTCTTTGGGCTCTGAATAACTCTTCGGCGAATGTCTGCAATAACTTGTGGTGTGCGAACTGAAGGAATTCTTTGTCGTTTTACATTTTGCACAGATCCGTAGGTGCCCCAGTTTTTATACAGATTCTGTGCTGCTCTTTTTGCTGGTATGCCTCTTTCCGGGTACCTGATCCCGGAAAATCTCGCGAGTTCCCTTAATCGGACCAGTTTTCACATACGCTTCCACAATTTCAATTCTTTCTTCTATCGAGAAAGTCATTTTGCAGGCCGCAAAGAGAAACCTCTGTCTCACTGATGAAATAAACCGAAATACTGACAGAAGAATGCTAACAGTTAATTATTGCGTAAACCTGTCCATTGTTTTCAGGAGTCCAAATACTGCATTCGCATTCGAAGGTGAGGCGGGCTTCTTTTAACTCCGCCATCCTGTACTAACACATGAATTTAGTTGTACATGACGGTGAGTGGGATGTGGGCGGACTGGAAGAGATGATCGCCAGGATCGATAGAAAGTCACAAATTCAAAGAAAGTGACTGCGTTTATCGCAGTTCAGGGTGTGCACTGGAGCCTCCGAGATTGACGGTACGTATACTGTTCCAGCCTCACAAGCTGTAAAGGTTGCGATGGCGCGATTTCTTCTTCTGCCATTCAACACCGAAAGTATGGTCTGTCCTGAAGCTACGTATAATGTACCTCAGCCGTTAAAAGATGTAAAAAGTTATTTGCGCTACACGTCTCAACTGTATGCACAGAGAAGTTGTAGTTTATGTTGTTAAAGTGACTTAATTTTCACCAGTTCTGCCTGTAACTGCTATATAAAGAAATGTTCGGTCTCTTCATTTTAGTGCACACGTTTACTTCCCAGTCCATCCTAACAGACAGTTCCAGAAACGAAAGAACAAAAATATGCACAGCTTTTGCTAATCCTTTCACATTTAATAGCGCATAAATCTTCTCTCTCTAGTAACCAGTTGGCTATTTGAACTCAGACTCAAGCCTGAAGAAACCTGTCATTGTTATTAATTAATAAATAGTTGTACAAATACTTGTTGATTAATAGTTTTGAATGCTCGCTCAAACAATTGTTTTTGGACTCAGAAATTTTGTGTTGACGATTCTACAGCACGCCACGTCGAATTTATACCCTCCGAAAGAAATACTTAATTTTCAATTTTAAAAAAATCCGAAGTTTTCGTAGACATTAGGTACGACTGATCATGGAAATCTACCGATTAATTAAATTCTTCAAAAAACGATAATCACTCAGTCTCCACGATAATTGGATAAAGGACGTATCTTCACAAGGACTGAACACGGACTCCTCTACGCCCACACATGAAATTCCTCTCCCAGTATTAAAGTGCGCGAAAGACCTCTCCTCTGATTGACGAAATAGCACGGTAACCAATCAGCTTCATAGTTCTGTTCGCGTAACATGTTTCTCACCCTCTTTGGACCAGTCCCAATTCCAAACTAAATTTAGAAGAAATTACAAAATAATACATCTCCCAAGAAGAAAATTAGACATAATTAACCCCATTTTCATCGTCTGACTGACTGAAGTAAGTGCTGCTTCTAAAGCACTATACCGAAAACTGCTTTATAGTTTTCATGGTCCGCCATGTATGTGCTCATACCATCTGATTCCCACGCTCACTGACACTTAATTATTCATCATTTCAACGATTCATACTCCACATTTTTTCATTTTTCGTTTGTTCACTACCCCATTTACACAGACAAAAGCCGGACGTAGTGACCGAGCGGTTCTAGGCGCTTCAGTCCGGAACTGCGCTGCTGCTACGGTCGCAGGTTCTAATCCTGCCTCGGGAATTGATGTGTGTGATGTCCTTCGGTTAGTTAGGTTTAAGTAGACACATGTCTTTTCATCAAAATGTTGTCTGCTTCGTTATGTAATTATCAAGTATGTACTGTGTATCAAAATTGACTCTAGATCATAAGCTAAAATTCTTGCCGTCGTTAATTATTACCATTACAAAAGGTTACACAAAGCTTCACTAAAACTGGGTTATGAGAAGTGTCTTTAGTAAATGATGCCACTGTGCGTAACGTTGGATCTCAGTTTACTGCATGTGCTCTGCTGGTTTGAAGAGCCGCGCGATTCACGCGTAACAACACACACCGGCAAGAAGCCACACAACTCAAAAATGCAATACTTGAGAGAAACCGACTTAAAGAATACTATCAAACTTATGCCGAAATAGTATAAACATCCTTTAAATTTTGGCAGTAAATTCCATTGTAGTCCAGACAACAGTAATATGGACATTAGTTCTTGTCTCGTCGAATGTGAGGTATTACCAGATAATTATTAATTAGTGTTGTTAATTAGTTATTTGAGTTGTCACTTCTCTTGACTGTCTAAAAACCTATTTTGTTTTTGTTATGATACCTCATGTAATACTTTTGCCAATTTTCTACCCCACATGATTTATTTTTTCTTACTGCAGGATAAAACTACATTCGAACCTCCATAAGGCAAGATAGTACTGAAGTAGAAATAAAAAATAAAAGATAAGATGAAATTGTTGTATTAGAAAAATTTAAAATATAGAACTGTAAATTATGAAAAATAATACTTTAATAAGGAACATTAATTAGGTACAATAAGTAACACAGTTTACGGAGACATATTAATCGGTTTATATAATGTAGGAATACTTTTCAACTAGAAAAGAGATTCAATATGAACTTTCTTCACAGAAGAAATTTCCTTTTTTCTTTTTTTATAATATGTACAAATGCTGTAATCGTCAAACCATTGTCTGTTCTTTCAGACCTGCAAGCTTGTCTGAAGGAAACTGTAATGTAAGACGCAGACACTGTATAAACCCGGACATTGTAAAATCTATGACATTAAAAATTACAGTCAGTTTACCTTATACATGAAAAGTGTCACATCTACATCTATACTCTGCAAACCACCGTGTGGTGCATGGCAGAGGGTACATCCCATTGTACCAGTCATTAGGGTTTCTTCCCATTCCATTCATATATGGAGCTCGGGAAGAATGATTGTTTTAATGCCTCTGCGAATGCATTAATTATCTTAACCTCATGATCCCTATGTGAGCGATATGCTGGGGATTGTAGGCTTATATTCGTAATCATTTCTAGCCAGTTCTAGAAACTTTGTTAATAAACTTTCTCAGGATAGTTTACGTCTATCTTCAAGAGTCTTCCAGTTCAGTTTCTTCAGTATCTCTGTGATACTCCAATGGATTAAACGAATCTGTGACCACTCGTGCTGCCCTTCTCTGTATACGTTCTATATCCCCTGTGAGTCCTATACGGCACGGGTCCCACACACTTGAGCAGTATTGTAGAACTGGTGGCATAAGTGATTTGTAAGCAATCTTCTTTGTAGATTGATTGCACTGCCCCAGTGTTCTACCAATAAACCGAAGTCTACCACCTATTTTAAACCCACGACTGAGCATATGTGATCATTCCATTTCATATCCCTACAAAGTGTTACGCCCAGGTATTTGTATGAGCTGGCTGATTCCAGCAGTGACTCATTGATATTATAGTCATAGGACACTACGTTTATTCGTTTTATGAAGTGCACAATTTTACATTCCTGAACAATTAAAGCAAACTGCCAATATATGTATCACTTTGAAACCTTATGAAGATCTGACTGAATAATGATGGAGCTTCTTTCAAATACTACTTAATTACAGATAACTGCATCATCTGCAAAAATTCTAAGGTTAGCATTAATATTGTTTGCAAGGTCATTAACATACAACTTTCCTGGGGCACACCCGAAGTTGCTTCTACATCTGACGACGACTCTGCATCTAAAATAACATGTTGTGTCCTCCGTACCAAAAAGTCCCCAATCCAGTCACAACTCAGAATGTGCTATTCTACTTGAATTGCCCAAGCACATCGGCCAGTAGCAACGCTGAAGTGTCGCTGTTTTTGCCGAATCATAAAGTAACCTGCAACAAAACGTCAGTGGACAAACTGCGAAATGAAATTGGGATGCGAGGTTGCCCGTGCACGTTGGAGCACATTACAGTAGTTTTCAGTGATACAAACAAAAAATTGCCGTTTTTTGATTTGTGCCGCTTTTCTTGCCGTGGTGCAATACGTTAATCTCAGCCTGCCCTAGCGTCCTCTGTTGCCATGCTACATTACGTGCCCCAAGAAAGCTTCTGCCATCTCTTCAGAAGTATGTTGCTACGCCTCAAGGTAGGTGGCGAAAGTTTACAGTTTTCAGAAAGTAATAGGAATGTTTCAGGGGCGAGGTTGGAGTAATAAGAGGAAAAAAGCCACAGGCAAACGACGAAACAGTGAGAGTCATGTGCGTCTCTGGCTGGGGTTACCATATTTTACTGTTCAAAAACTGGAGGGAGTTAGATAATGTGATCTGTTTCACATATTTTGGACCTTTTTTAAGAAATATTTTTTACAGATATTCGGAGACAGTACTGAACACGTGTCACATTTTTCATGCTGTGCAGTACAATCAACAACAAGTTTACATTTTCAACAATGAGCTTATTCTGCTCATCCGTTTACTGAAACTGTAACAGAAAAAGTATTCTCCCTACAGCTGTATTCTGTGCAGGTATTGCGAAACAGTACTGTACCGCCTTCGACAATTCATTGCAATCAACACTACTACTCATGTATTGCAGAATTCATCATGTATTATGTTTTTAAAAGAATTATTTCATCAGACACTACAGAGTGATCAATAACAATATTAATACCCCTTAAAAATTATGGAAGTTTTTTCCACTGCTTGCAACCCTGGCTCTTCTTCCAGAATTAATCACTTACACACAGACGTACCACAGGATTTGGTGACCAACTTACTAATATAATTGTAACTAATAGTGTAAAAGGTGTACGTTTCACTTTCAAAGTCTTTAATTAAATTTACATCACATTTAGTGTTAATTTCCTGGGTCAGCTGAAGAATTGGATACAACCCGTCGACTTTGACCAATGACGTCGTAGTTTACTCATACATATTAATGTCTTTATTTTCGAGCCATAGATAATAAATTGGTTATGTTCTGTGGCGAGGCGTCATCATTGTAAACCGAAATAAATGAATGTGTTTTTAACAGAAACGGCTAGACATTGCGTGCGATTCTTGTCGCTTGTATTAATTTAAATCATTTGTTCTTTTCAATTCATTAGGTACTTATTTTCATTCTTAGTGAATTTGAGATATTTTGGAAGAATTGTTTTTCATTCTGGACAATTTCCCTTTTTTATTTTCGTTTGTTGGTATGGACTTATCTATTCCTATGAATATGGAAGACTTGAAGCAGTGTACGTCGATACTAATACTATCGAAAGTGAAAAGACCGACGTTCGAAAAATTTGTATCCCGTACTTCAGTTGATGCTACAGAAGAATGCTGAAGATGAGATGGGTAGATCACACAACTAATGAGGAGGTATTGAATAGAACTGAGGAGAAGAGAAATTTGTTTCAGAACTTGACTAGAAGAAGGGATCCGTTGGTAGGACATGTTCTGAGGCATCAAGGGATCACCAATTTAGTACAACAACAACATACACTGAAGAGCCAAAGAAACTGCCACATAGATTATTTATTAATGTTAATACAGAGAGGATAGAAAGACAAAATACAGCAATGAGACAGGCAATCTCAGTCGACAAACACCTAGGAGTAACTTTGCGATTTTCTTTCGCAAGCTGGATTGAAGCCAATTGAGGGCCGGATCCGGCCCGCGCGCCGCCGTTGCTCGCATGGGGTAAAAAAAGAAAGGAGTTGCCATTACCTCACAAAATTGAAACCGACGTCCGCTATCTTACGTAGCCGAAGACATTAGGTTCACCGCATTCAGGGCCCACTCTAGCATTAACGCCGCCCCGGACGAAAAAGTTAAAATGCCGCCGCTCGTCAAGCGCGCACCCAAGGGAGCGGGGGGTTGGAGGCGTTGGAGTCATGATCCAAACATTATTATAAAATACTTATACTTCTGATTTACAAATTTCTAGACCTCGTCACTTTATTATTATTATTAATATTATTACTATTATTGCTGTTGTTATTGTTGTATTCATTTCACACAAAATAACTACTCCGCATCATGACCCTCTCGAAACCGAAAGCCTGGATGAAGATATTTCCCATCCCGAAAACCTCCATCCGCGCCTGCCCCTTGTAATTAGGTAATTTAAATATTTCATTAAGTGAAATAAAATTTAAGTCTTTTAAATAATATAAAAATCATGTATTTAATTGGATATAAATTATACATTTACATAATGTGCAAAGCAGAAAGTGACACGTCACTAGAATAAACGAGTACAGCATGATCTCATTATCACACAATTTACGAAAGTTAGGTAAACATACAAATAACACTGAAGACTTTTAAATGGACACAATTTACAAAGTTACATTCTGTGTTAGACACTAAATGATTCATCATTAAAATAAACAAGTAGTGTAATCTCATTACTAAGTTTCTTAATACCAGCGTTTCTCGCTTAGTAAGTTCTTTTTGGCTACCACCTCATTTTTATTGTTTCCCAGTCACCTACACAGAACATCGCTTTTACACTGATCTGTGCGTGGAAGCGATATGGCCCAAAAGCACGGGACACTGCCAAACATTACGGAAGAGTGAAAAATCGTGCGGAAAACTGAACACTGTTGAGTGAGTAATATATAGTAGTATGAAATCAGAGTCGGGAACAGTGTTAGGTAGATATTGTAAAACGCTGCAAACAGAACCATTCTGTGCCCTGTGAATAGCGCTCCATAAACGTTACGCACAGCGGAAGACAATCAAGACCATCAAGACTGAAAGGTTCGAGACTAGAAACGATCTATTGCACCAGTAAAAATTAAACATTATTCGTAGTGCTTTCAAAATTTTCGCTCGTCGGAAACGTAATAAAGCGATTCCCTGCACATAAAGTGCAAAGTAACTTAAAGTATAAGAGGTAGCTAGGTATAATTTTTAAGTTTTGGTTTCTGGATTTTCAAACCTACAATAAACAACGCAAAACAATTTATACCTTACAAAAGGATCTAAGCTAAGCTAAGTCACGAAAATCATTTTCCTCACTTTTAATTCTGTGAACTGTTTAATTACCTCTGTTAAGTTTACTTTATCCGCTATTTCATGCTCAGTCGCCAACATGGCCAAACCATTCAATCAATTTTGCGGGTTGAGCGCAAAGAGTTCTTTATTAGTTTTAATTTGGATGGACTTCTTTCCCCACTTGCAACGCTTACAGGTATGGTAAGCAATATTCTTAGCGCAATGCTAAGGTTTGGAGCAAAATTTACGGTTGTTGTTAATTTCAGCACATCACTTGGGCTTTCCTTTTTAACCAAAAGCGAAGAAACAGCAAATATTTCTTCTGCTAATTCTAAGCCATTTATATCAGCTGATTCGCCAATTTTTGAAGAAAGTTATTAATTTTTTCTTAGACTTATTTTTTAACTCACGTATGTCATACAAAAGTGAAAATAGTTGTGTTGATTCAGTTGCTCAAATCTGATTTCTAATGCATTTAATGCCTGATCAAGATTGAAGAAGAAGAAACCTATTTTGGAGTTTTCTTTTGCATCTTTGAGCGGTTCATCTCTGTTTTTATTAGAGAAATTTAACTTTTTTATTCCTACTTTGTGCCGTGCTACTGTTGACTCAAAATTTCTTTCAATGGCGGTTTCGTTAGCCAGTTTCCTACATCTACAAGAATTTGTTCAAAAGACTCATCCGATCGAAGTTTCTCAAAGAAATCCTTACAGTTTTTCAGAAGGTCGAGTGCAGTTGATAACTCAAAATATTTTGTCTGCAGAAGCTTACTTATTGGATTTCTAGGCTGTAGTATTTTATACCATGTGGGTAATGAACATAAGAACTTAAAACTGTTCAACACAATTTCAAAAACCTGAAGCTTCTTCTCTTAGTGAATTATCGCTATTATCATTTTAAAAAATGCTTAACGAAGCATCTATACATTCCCAATCTGAAATCTTAAAGGCGATAAAGCCTCGATTCTACTATCCCACCTACTATCACTTAGAGGTTTCAAAGTTAATCCTTGGACATGTTTCAAAAGTACTGTCCAGCGAAAAGCAGATGCCGAAAAAAATAAGTATATTTTCTGGACAAAATTAAGGAAACTGATTGCTTCCAAGGATGTCTCTGCCATATCGTTAACCAGTAGGTTGAGCGAGTGGTTCGCACAAGGTACGTAGAATGCTCTTGCATTTAAGTTCCTGATCCAAGTTTGCACTCCTGCCTTACCACCTCTCTTATTAGCTCCGTTGTCATACTCTTGTCCTCTGATATCCTGCACATCTACTCCTGGTTCACAAAGCTCTTCAGTTAAGATTCTGGAAGTTCTTTACCCGTAGATCTTCCAACTGGAAAAAACTCTCAAACGTTTTCATTAATTTTCACCACATCATCAGAATCGGCTTTGATAATAGAAACAAACCTGATTATAAGAGTCATTTGTTCCACCTTATTTACACTTGGAGTGCAATCCAAAATTACTGAGTAGTATTTGACCTTTTTAATGTTATCAGTAACGTGAGATTTAATAGTATGATGAAGGTGGTCTATTTTTTCGGTTTGTATTTTTTTTCCAGGACTATGAGTCTTGTTTTCCTCTTTGCTACATACTCTCCGAACGTGTTCCTCCATTGTTGTTGTTGTGGTCTTCTGTCCTCAGACTGGTTTGATGCAGCTCTCCATGCTACTCTATCCTGTGCAAGCAGTTTCATCTCCCAGTACGTACTGCAGCCTACATCCTTCTGAATCTGCTTAGTGTATTCATCTCTTGGTCTCCCTCTACGATTTTTACCCTCCACGCTGCCCTCCAATGCTAAATTTGTGATCCCTTGAGGCCTCAGAACATGTCCTACCAACCGGTCCCTTCTTCTTGTCAAGTTGTGCCACAAACTCCTCTTCTCCCCAATTCTATTCAATACCTCCTTATTAGCTATGTGATCTACCCCTCTAATCTTCAGCATTCTTCTGTAGCACCACATTTCGAAAGCTTCTATTCTCTTCTTATCCAAACTATTTATCGTCCATGTTTCACTTCCATACATGGCTGCACTCCATACAAATACTTTCAGAAACGACTTCCTGACACTTAAATCTATACTCGATGTTAACAAATTTCTCTTCTTCAGAAACGCTTTCCTTGCCATTGCCAGTCTACATTTGAAATCTTCTCTACTTCGTCCATCATCAGTTATTTTGCTCCGCAAATTGCAAAACTTTTTTACTACTTTAAGTGTCTTATTTCCTAATCTAATTCTCTCAGCATCACCCGACTTAATTCGACTACATTCCATTATCCTCGTTTTGCTTTTGTTAATGTTCATCTTATAACCTTCCTTTCAAGACACTGTCCATTCCACTCAACTGCTCTTCCAAGTCCTTTGCTGACAGAATTACAATGTTATCGGCGAACATCAAAGTTTTTATTTCTTCTCCATGGATTTTAATACCTACTCCGAATTTTTCTTTTGTTTCCTTTACTGCTTGCTCAATATACAGATTGAATCACATCGGGGAGAGGCAACAACCCTGTCTCACTCCCTTCCCAACCACTGCTTCCCTTTCATGCCCCTCGACTCTTATAACTGCCATCTGGTTTCTGTACAAATTGTAAAAAGCCTTTCGCTCCCTGTATTTTACCCCTGCCACCTTTTGAATTTGAAAAAGATTATTCCAGTCAACATTGACAAAAGGTTTCTCTAAGTCTACAAACGATAGAAACGTAGGTTTGCCTTTCCTTAATCTATTTTCTAAGATAAGTCGTAGGGTCAGTATTGCCTTACGTGTTCCGATATTTCTTCGGAATCCAAACTGATCTTCCCCGAGGTCGGCTTCTACCAGTTTTTCGATTCGTTTGTAAAGAATTCGTGTTAGTATTTAGCAGCTGTGTCTTATTAAACTGATAGTTCGGTAATTTTCACATGTATCAACACCTGCTTTCTTTGGGATTGGAATTATTATATTCTTCTTAAGTCTGAGGGTATTTCGCCTCTCTCATACATCTTGCTCACCAGATGGTAGAGTTTTGTCAGGACTGGTTCTCCCAAGGCCGTCAGTAGTTCTAATGGAATGTTGTCTACTCCCGGGACCTTGTTTCGACTCAGGTCTTTCACTGCTCTGTCAAACTCTTCACGCAGTATCGTATCTCCCATTTCATCTTCATCTACATCCTCTTCCATTTCCATAATATTGTCCTCAAGTACATCGCCCTTGTATAGACCCTCTATATACTCCTTCCACCTTTCTGCTTTCCCTTCTTTGCTTAGAACTGGGTTTCTATCCGAGCTCTTGATATTCATACAAGTGGTTCTCTTTTCTCCAAAGGTCTCTTTCATTTCCCTGTAGGCAGTATCTATCTTACCCCTAGTGAGACAAGCCTCTACATCCTTACATTTGTCCTCTAGCCATCCCTGCTTAGCCATTTTGCACTTCCTGTCGATCTCATTTTTGAGATCTTTGTATTCCTTTTTGCTGGCTTCATTTACTGCATTTTTATATTTTCTCCTTTCATCAATTAAATTCAGTATTTCTTTTGTTACCCAAGGATTTCTACGAGCCCTCATCTTTTTACCTGCTTGATCCTCTGCTGCCTTCTCTACTTCATCCCTCAGAGCTACCCATTCTTCTTCTACTGTACTTCTTTCCCTCATTCCTGTCACTTGTTCCCATATGCTCTCCCTGAGACTCTGTACAACCTCTGGTTTAATCAGTTTATCCAGGTCCCACCTCCTTAAATTGCCACCTTTTTGCAGTTTCTTCAGTTTTAATCTACAGTTCATAGCCAGTAGATTGTGGTCAGAGTCCACATCTGCCCCTGGAAATGTCTTACAATTTAAAACCTGGTTCCTAAATCTCTGTCTTACCATTATATAATCTATCTGATACCTTCTAGTATTTCCTGGATTCTTCCATGTATGCAACCTTCTTTCATGATTCTTGAACCAAGTGATAGCTATGTTGAAGTTATGCTCTGTGCAAAACTCTACCAGGCGGCTTCCTCTTTCATTTCTTAGCCCCAATCCATATTCACCTACTATGTTTCCTTCTCTCCATTTTCCTACTCTCGAATTCCAGTCACCCATGACCATTAAATTTTCGTCTCCCTTCACTACCTGCATAATTTCTTTTATCTCATCATACATTTCATCAATTTCGTCATCATCTGCAGAGCTAGTTGGCATATATACTTGTACTACTGTAGTAGGCGTGGGCTTCGTGTCTATCATGGCCACAACAAGGCGTTCACTATGCTGTTGTAGTAGCTTACCCGCACTCCTATCTTTTTATTCATTATTAAACCTACTCCTGCATTAGCCTTATTTGTTTTTGTATTTATAACCCTGTATTCACCTGACCAAAAGTCTTGTTCCTCCTGCCACCGAACTTCGCTAATTCCCACTATATCTAACTTTAACCTATCCATTTCCCTTTTTAAATTTTCTAACCTACCTGCCCGATTAAGGGATCTGACATTCCGCGCTTCGATCCGTAGAACGCCAGTTTTCTTTCTCCTGATAACGACGTCCTCCTGAGTAGTCCTCGCCCGGAAATCGAATGGGGGACTATTTTATCTTTGGAATACATTACCAAGAGGACACCATCATCATTTAACCATACAGTAAAGCTGCATGCCCTCGGGAAAAATTACGGCTGTAGTTTCCCCTTGCTTTTAGCCGTTCGCAGTACCAGCACAGCAAGGCAGTTTTGGTTAGTGTTACAAGGCCAAACCTGTCAATGATCCAGGCTGTTGCCCCTGCAATTACTGAAAAGCCCTTCTTCAGGAACCACACGTTTGTCTGGCCTCTCAACAGTTACCCCTCCGTTGTGGTTGCACCTACGTACGGCTATCTGTATAGCTGAGGCACGCAAGCCTCCCCACCAACGGCAAGGCCCATGGTTCATGGGAAGTTTTTGGCAAACGTGAACATTAAAAAAGTTATGCGTACTTGTTGAAAACTGAGAATGTAACGAACAACAGGCAGTACCAGTAGGCAAACGAGCATTGGTTTCAGAGTTCCAGCTTCATTTGCTATCGATACGAATACAGTAAAAGTGGAGTCCACCCCCGGTAGCTGAGTGGTCAGTGCGACAGAATGCCAATCCTAAGGGCCCGGGTTCGATTCCCGGCTGGGTCGGAGATTTTCTCCGCTCAGGGACTGGGTGTTGTGTTGTCCTAATCACCATCATCATCATTTCATCCCCATCGACGCCAAATCGGCGAAGTGGCGTCAGATCGAAAGACTTACATCCGGAGATCGGTCTACCCGACGGGAAGCCCTCGTCACACGACGTCTATCTAGTAAAAATGGAATTAAATCGTGTACGAAAGCATATTTTTCACATCACATCCCTCCTTGGTTATTCGAAATACAACAACAACAAAACAAGTTACATTAACGACGCCACGTGTTGCATTACTAGAGCAATTACGCTTGCAAGAACAGAAAAACATTCGAAATTGCCTTCCTAGCACTATGTTACTCTTGTAAGCATTTAGCATATAAAGGAGCTGGTGTGTGCACATTTCCTGGTCGTATGGGACACTACAGCGACAGTTAGAAAACATGGAACTGCTGGTCAGGGCAAAGACCCATACTACAAGCCTCTTTGTTACCTCTGATATCACACCTAGGTAAATCTGTGTTACACACAGTCTACATCGAATACTGTATTTGGATAAACAGTATATTAGGGTCGAATATATGAAAAGACAAAACTTGCCAACTGCTGTGAACAACATAGTGTATGGCGTCGTTGGCTGGGAGACCCGGAAGGTCAGGTCCAGTCTCCAACCGGTAACTGGAAAAGTGTCCATCTCGCACAATGGCAGCTTCGCGTCGCGTAGTGTGAGAACTGTGTGCTTCAAAATTTATCTGATAAGCGCAGGTGACTGTAATGGTGTATATCGTGCGGTGCTGCGTTTGTGTAGGATGATTGTGAGAGACTGTAGAGGATGAAATCTGGTGCCGCATATAGTCTACTCCTCTTGGATGGCACCATGGCGGTCAGATTTGATGTTTTTGCAGGTAAGTAACCAGTGCCCGCTATATGTTATCCCTGTGCTGCTGCCGTTTCTTCGAAAGGAATGTCACGTAATTTTCAGCAGGACAATGCACGTCCACAAACGGCTGTTGCAACGCAACGTGTTCTTCATGGTATAAAACAACTGCCGTGGACAGCAAGATTACCAGATCGCACATCAACTGAACACATATGGGACAGATTAATTGGGAACTTACTCGTTCTCTAGAGCCTGTCAGGACTATTGCCGAATTGCAACAAAAGGCGCAAGATGATAGTAACAGTCTATCTTAGGATGCCATTCGGTACCTTTATGATCTTTTGCATGCGAGACTGCACGCCTATGTTACTACCAGACAGGGGTACGTTGTGTAACGATGCGAATGTTTGGACATCCATTACTGTGACACGTGTACTGCGTAGTAGGCCTGGGCAGCCACGATACTGAAATTGCTAGTGATGTGAAACTCATTGTGTCGAATGTTATAGGGTTGTCCGGCGTGAGCCAAGCGTCACACCTGTCCGTCGGCTTGGACAGCGCCGTCAGCGGAGCAGACATCAGCAGCAGCAGCGATATACTTGGGAGAGATAGCCGGCATCCGAGCAAGAGGAACAGAGCAAGGGAGTCCAAATCGGTCTCCACTACCACTGAAAGCTCGTGCGATAACATGAACGAATTCCAGGCGCGGGAAGGTTGTGGGGCTACGTAATTTACTTGCTTCTCCAGCCAACACTTCCGCTGCTTCCACGTTTCTGTCGGTACGAGGGCTATGCCGGAAGTTTTTAGCAGCCCGTAAACCGTAAGGCGGAGGACAATGGGGTTGTTTTCGTTCGAAAGAGCGATGTTTTTCGACCTTGGGACGTGCGTGCGCAACCCCTGGCTAGCGCTGATCCCCCCACAGCGCGGTAAGGAAGCACAGGCAGTGCTGAGTCAGAGACGGCGCAGGATGGAGCTGTCGCGCCGCGATTTTCGCGCCATGACTTTTTACGATTATAAAAAGGGTTTAAGTGGCGAAGAATGCCATTCTTCTTTGCTGCGTGTTTTTGGTGAAACTTCCCCTTATAGGGCCACAGTTGGAAATTGGTTTCGAGAGTTTTCGAGGAGTCGGCAGTCAATTGAAGATGAACCTCGTCCCGGTCGGCCAGCAACAGCTGTGACTCCTTGAAAACATTGATGCCGTGAGGAAAATGATCAAAGAAGATCCACATCTTACATTTTGCGACATTGAAGGGACCCTAAATATTGGATCAACAGCAGCACAGACCATCGTTCATAGTCACTTAGGCCTTACTAAGAGATGTGCCCGTTGGGTGCCACATTCCCTGACAGAAAGCCAAAAGGAGGTGAGAGTGGGCTAGTGTCGTTTCATGCTCGAAAAATTCAACGGAGGGAATTCCCAAGACACCTACAATATCGTCACAGGTGATGAAACGTGGGTCTACCATTATGACCCCGAAACGAAGAGACAGTCTTCTGTATGGTGCTTTCCAGGGGAGGAATCACCCACAAAAGTTCGACGAAGTCGGAGCTCTGGAAAAATGGTTGTGGCAACTTTTTTCACAAAGATCGGGCATCTCACCTCTGTGACCTTGGACACACGTCGTACAGTCAATGTTGAATGGTACGTGTACGATGGTCTTCCGAAAGTCATCGCCACATGGAAGTCACAGCATCCAAAGTCCAAGAGTGGGCACCTTCTGCTGCATCACGACGATGCGTCTGCGCACAGGGCTGCCAGAACGATGGACTTTCTGGAGAAGGAAAAAGTGCGAACGTAACCCCATCCCCCCTATTCACCTGACCTGGCCTCCTGTGACTTCTTTCTGTTTTCTAAGACTAAGGAAAAAATTCTAGGGCAGCGGTTTTCATCAGATGAAGAGGCCATTGCAGCGTACGAGAGTGCACTAAGTGACATCCCAAAAGAAGCTTGGACTGACACATTTTCTAAGTGTTTTCAGAGAATGGAAAAATGTATACAAACTAATGGAGAGTATTTTGAAAAGTTGTAAACTTTTTTTTGCAAATAATTTTTTTTACACATTCTGCTAAAAACTTTCGGCATAGCCCTCGTACGATCTGCTGAGGAAGGTTTTGGGTAAAGGTCCTTCTCATAACCTTTCCGTCACTGAGCAATAAATGTCGGACTCATAACAGGCACAAACTTTTCGATAACACAAACTTTGAATTATTTTCCTGCACTACACTACGTCCTGTTGCGAGATCCATTGTGATTTCATTCAATGTGACGATTGTGCCTTCTCTAATCAACTCGTCAGCTCTTTCCTTCTTGCGTATCTCGGAAGCAGTTCGAGAACAATTGCTACAAGGTTAAGTTCGAATGGTCGTGTTCCCATATTTGAGGTGTTTCAACGGCGGCAAGCGCCGTCTTGTGGACATTGGAAACTTGTTTTCCTCAAACGTCGGTCATGTCGTTACTCAACACACAGAGGAGGCGTTCAATTGCATGCAGGTTCAATGAAAAGACTGCTAAACGTTTAAGCTCTCTGACAATAAGTCCTTCCGAAGTAAAACACACACACAAGCACAATATGCAAATGGCTATTGTCTCTGGTCGTCGGGAGTAGCCAAGTGTGCGTCAGGTGTGCTTGCGTGAATGTGTGTGTCGTGTTCTATTTCGGAAGGACTTTTATGTCCGAAAGTTTACATTTTTAGCAGTCTTTTCATTGTGTCTGTCTGCAGGTCAACGCCTACTCTATATGGTGAGTAGCAATCTAGCCTTTTCATGGACTTTCCACTGTTTAATTTAAACTAAATAGTTAATAATATATAAGATGCAAATAATACTGTGCACTTAATTTTAGGACATAGAGCTTGTTTCAGCTAGTGTTTCTGTTATTTTAGTAAGAACAAGTTAGGATGCATATCTTGTCATTATTTTGCTTTCCTTTTGTGTGGCTTACGTTTACAGCTGTAAAACCCAAGGCTAGTTTTAATGTATGCTCATGTGTTTTTTTAAATCTGCAGATTTTAGAAGCAGAATGTTGCAGGAGGAATGATTAGTATTCAGGTATATGACAGGAATGATCATTCTCAGCAAAAGAAGTAAAGTTGTGAGGACGGGGCGTGAGTCGTGTTTGGGTAGCTCAATTGTTAGAGCACTTGCCCGCAAAGGTCCCGAGTTCGAGTCTCGGTCCGGCACACAGTTTTAATCTGCCAGGCAGTTTCTTATCAGTGCACACTCCGCTGCAGAGTGAAAATCTCATTCACGTTTGTCAATATTCAGACATGTGACAGAAACGATCATTCGAAGCAAAAACGTCTATTATACATGGGATCTAAAACGCATACCTTAGGAACTGTGAACACTCCTTCGTCTTTGATATTGCGAAATAAATCTCTTCTACCGCAATCTCTTTGTTTTGCATATTATGAGAGGTGACAGTATGGACTAAAACAAGCTGAAAAGGTCAAGTAAACTGAAAAGGTCAAGTAAACACGGGTTCTAAGGTGCATAACTTAAGAACCATGATGTAAAACACATTTCTTCTACTGAACAAATGCTCATAGCTCTTAAGGTATGCATTTAAGAGCCCAGTTTTACTAGATATTTTTGCTTGTTTAGGTCCATACTACCTCCTCCCAAAATATGAAAAGCAAAGAGCTTGCAGTAGAAGAGACTTGTTTCACAACATCGTAGTCGTGATCATAGGTCTTATGGTATACATTTTAAAGCCCACGTTTTATAGACTTTTTTTTGCTTCGAATGATCGTTCCTGTCATATCCCTGAATATTGGCCATTTATTCTGGGACACTGTATTATTCAGTAAATCAGACATTATGAAGCACGTCTCTGTCTTTGTCTTTGTATGATCATATAAAAACGCAATACTATCCATCTGCAGCGTTCGGAAACTGTGATGCGTAGCCTACATGCCATAGAGGAAAATTTACAATATAAATTTTGTATTGAGCTGTGGGAAAAATGGGTATGCTTGTACATTAAACCTACATTACTCGTCGATGGAACACAATAGTGAATTGAAGTTTACTATGTTTGTTGTGAGGCAGTCTTTAAACATTATTTTATTTGTAATGTAAGTTACAGTCAAATGAAAATGAGACAGATACAAAAAAACTGTTTATTACTTCAGAAGTAATCGCCATAACTGTTAATACATTTACACCTCTATGAGACAAGATGGTCAGTGCCTACATGGAAAACTGTTTGAGGTTGCCTACTGCAAGTTGTGCGCAGCGTTTTTGTTTGCATATCGTATGTGTCGTCATTTGGAATGATATACGCACGACAAAGTTCCAATGTAGCAAGATGGCAAGGTAAAGTCAGTACTTAGCTTTTTCTGTGTCGTCTCCTTCGGTTTCAGTTGGTTTGCCTTCTCCCAAGTGCATTAACGCTGCGAAATCTCCTTGCGGTAACTCTCTGTTGTTTAATTAAACAAAATTTAAATGTCATTTACGACGTAATACAATAATCCTCAATCTAACAAGTTTGAAGGAAAGTAAAAGGTTTACCGGATTATCCGTTGCCTGAGCTTTCTAATGAGGCAAAAACTTCAGAAAAGATAATTGGTTTTCGAATTACGAACTTTTGTAATCTTTGCAATATTTGAAATTAAATGTTGCTTCCATGTTTTGATGAATTGAATGATTATTTACTAGTCGTGGTATATTAGAGACTAGATTGAGCATCATTAGGCTTTGCTGTCAACTGACATTGGTTTATTACGTAGTTTCAGTTGTAGTAGGTATGTTGGCTTATCGTTAGATGCCACTGTATGAAAAAAGATTACTTCGTCCTTTACGTCAATAAGCACATTTATCATTTCATTTAGTATTAAGGTCCTTATTATTCGAGTTACGACTGTTGATCTTTACTTTATAGCGCAAACTTATCAACTGGACTTACTGATACCTCGTCTTACGAGATTTTTGTTGCTCAGCTAACGAGTTGAGTGTAAGTGCAGATATCTGCATCATAGGAAAAGTGTTACTCTGCGGAACCACGATTGTACCTTCGTCCGAAGCAAATCGACGACAACAAATGTCCTTCTTCAGAGCACCAAAATTAGGGAAATCGCATAGGGAGAGACCGGGAACTGTATGGAGAATGTGTAATGGCTTCCCAGTGAAACTTCTGCAGCATGGTCTTAACAACCATGACAACATGTGGGCTGGCCCCCTTTCACATCCTCCATATAGACCCTATCTTTTCCCATACGATTTCTGTATATTTGGAGTCCTGAAGAGAGATATTCGTGGCCATCGATTTGCTTCCGACGAACGGTGCACGCCGGCGTACAATCATTGTTCCGCGGGTAACCACACACTGCAGCCCCAATGAAACTGATATAGGCTTGCGTATTTAAATACAGAGATATGTATACAGGCAGAATACGGCACTGCGGTCGGCAACGCCTGAATAAGAGAAGTGTCTGGCGCAGTTCTAAGATCGGTTGCTGCTGCTACAATGGCAGGTTATCAAGATTTCCGTGAGTTTGACCGTGGTGTTATAGTCGGCGCACGAGTTAAGGGGCACAGCACCTCCGAGGTAGCGATGAAGTGGGGATTTTCCCGCACGACCATTTCACGAGTGTACCGTGTATATCAGGAATCCGGTAAAACGCTGCGGCCGGAAAAAGATCCTGGAAGAACGGGACCAACGACGACTGAAGAGAATCGTTCAATGTGACAGAAGTGCAACCCTTCTGCAAATTGCTGCAGATTTCAATGCTGGGCCATCAACAAGTGTCAGAGTGCGACCACTCAACGAAACATCATCTATATGGGCTCTTTCGGAGCCGAAGGCTCACTCGTGTACCCTTGATGACTGCACGACGCAAAACTACGCCTCGCCTGGCCCCGGCAACACCGATATTGGACTGTTGATGACTGGAAACATGTTGCCTGGTCGGACGAGTCTCATTTCAAATTGTATCGAGCGGATGGACATGTACGGGTATAGAGACAACCTCATGAATCTATGGACCCTGCATGTCAACAGGGGACTGTTCAAGCTGGTGTAAGCTCTGTAATGGTGTGGGGCGTCTGGAGTTGGAGCGATATGGGATCCCTGATACGTCTACTCGAGCACATAACAGAATTAATTATTCATTTTCGTGGAAGCTTGTTCGGTCAAGACAACAAAAGATGCACTGATTTTGCGTCTTGACGACGACATAATACAAATTACAGTTTCCTATAGATTAAACATGTTAGTTTAAGATTTACCACAGAAAGAGACGCGAGATTGACAGATAGCATCGGTATCCTTTGTGTCACAGGTTAGAGAGGCGTTGTTCAAGAAAGAGTTTGAAACACTTGTGGGTCAATTTTAAAGGCAATGGATTGGAATGTTTCTTTTTTACTTAAGAGCGAGAAGAGATTTCATTTTATGCATCGATATTTGCGTTTTGATAACGTAAATATCCGTAATTATTGGCCGTTAGAAGATAAACTCGCTCCAATTATGAAAGTATTTGAACTTACGGGAAAATGAGTAAGCAACCATCCACGACATCTTCTGTCATTCAGGGGGAATTTCTCCTTTAGGCAGTACTTAACCGGTACACCTACAAGATAAGTATTAAAAATATTTGCTCTTGTTGATTTTAAGACTGGCTAGACAATTAATCTGCATCTTCAAGTCGGACGGGAACCTGAAGGAAAGTCTCGTGTTAGTGGTGCTGCTAGCGATGTGTTGAAATTAGTGGAACATTTTCTGGAACAAATAGAAGTGTAACAGGTGACAACTGTTCTAGCAGCTTGAAGTTGGCTCAGACAGTTGGAAGGAAAGAGACTCACGAACGAGAGGATGACGAGAAAAGCAAGAAAAGAAGTCCAAAAGAAATATTCCCAAATAAGAATAGAGACTCATTGTTTGCTTTCGTTACACATACATTCTTGTGTTATATTGTTTCAGGAAAAATAAAACTTACTCTTTACGTCAACCATGCCGCATGACAATGCAGTTGATGAAGGCACTGGTGATGATCGGAAACCAGAAATTATCTCATTTTATAATCGCACAAAAATTAGAGACGAACTGATGGATCAGTTCTGTCAAAAAAATGATGTCGCTAGGCCCTCGAAGAAATGGCTCATGGTGAAATTTTTTATCTTCTGAGTATGTGTGTAATTAATGGACTATGTATTCTGAAAGTCAATGCTATTTCCTCTCAACTTTCACGAACGAGTCTTATGGAGGATATCACCTGGGAAATGATTAATCCTCACGTACGAGGGGACTTCAGAAACGAAGTTACCAATTATTATGGCAGGCATAGAAACTTTCATTGAATGCTGCACTACACTTCAAATGACACAGATACTTGACACTATTTTTCAGAGTTACCAAGTCTCTGTAAACAGTGGTCTCTGTAAACGTTCGAACAATAGTTAAAAAATTCGTCAACGATAGAAATTAGTTCCTTGTTCACAGAGCGATTCGAGAAACTAAGTGTAAGTTGTCATCGTTATAAAATCTCTTTCCTCACAGATGTCCTTTCAGCTTACCAAAAAGATGGAAATCACATCCCTGTCAGCATCATCCACGCCTATGCGGCCTTGGTGAAATTGGCAGCATCATCAGGGCCTTTGCTAGGTGTTTTGCCGCCCTAGACAGAACTGAAAAATGGTGCCTCCTCTTTTTTGCTATCCTCGGTCTCCCCTATACACCATGCCGTTCACCACCTACGTGCAACAGCACAACAATATAAATCTCCTATTATACTTTTAATAACTGAACTAAGATCACCAGAAGCCCTCGTTTTCTGCGGACAGTCCTTAGTTTTCATGTTTTTTCCTCAGTTCCTTTAAAACTGATTGAGGACAACAAACGTCTTCAATATCCTATTTTTTGTCTTCAAGTTTTAAAGTTACCCAAAAGAACTAAAATAGGGAGAATTTGCGGAATATTTAAAACAAGAACTCAACTGAATATATCAGTCCAACCAAATTTGGCACCAATTACTTATTTCATATAACTGCAAGAAAATTGACTAATAAAGGTGTGGAACTATTTTCTGGTGCGAATAATTTTTCCTTGAATTTCGAAATTACGCTATACTAATGGGAGAAATGCCGAAACATCAAGATACGTCATCTGTGGTGTTATTCATTTCTGTTTTAAATGAAGTATTTTTAAAATGAGGAATAAATTTCATCTTTTTCAGCATCCATTTTCTTGCGGCTAAATAAATAAATGATGCTTTGTTGCATTTTCTGTTGACAGTGCTACAACTTTTATAAGTCGCTCAGTGGCGCAGTGGTATAAGTGATTGGCTTCTGGCCATTCGTCCGAGATGGGAACGAGTTCGAATCTTGGAGAGGCATGGCTGTGATGTTTTTCTAAAGGCAATGGCCCTTTCCCTTCTATGAGTCACTGGCCCTAAAGTAGGGACGGTCGTCTGCTTATTGTCCATTCAGTTACTCACGGTTGTTGTTAAACCTAAGGAAAAATTATATATAATATATATATTCAGTGTGATTCACAAATATTTGCAAATATTTTAATATGTTATTCTAAAAATAAAATTAAAGAAAAAATATCTTATAAACATAGGTCTTCAAATGTTTAGTTATGAAGCTTTTGCTAATAAAAGATTTTGTCTGAAATTCAGCAACTTCGCTAATATGAAGCCATCGCAAAACTGTACAAGGTTAAAGTAAAGCACGCTTTCCATTTATTTTGTTGTTATTGGTATGGCGAATCTAATAAAACATGTCCCAGACGTCTACCCGCAGTAGTTTCCCAGGACATCCAGAGAAGCAATGATTATTATACAAGTAAACTTGTTTACTTTCTATTAAGAATGTCATTGTTGGCAACCGTTAGTGAGCTGTTTCAGTCGTTTCCTAACCTTGAAACGAGACAGTTTTCTATATTTATCAGTTAAAGAACATAATAATAACAGTGTATTTAAGTGAAACCACATAGTAACTGTTGTAGTTCCTAGATTATTTATGAAAGAGAGATGGTTTCAGTTAACATTATTACCATCATTTTTCCAAAATAAAACTCTCTACAACTTCTGTTGAAAAATTTGTGTAATTGTCTGGAATTTAAAAAACAAATTGGGCCAAGTATTTAATAAATTAAAAATTTTACGAATTACTTCTTTGTTCTCTGGATGTTCTGGAAAACTACTGCAGAGGCAAAATCTTTTATTAGCACTAACTCCTTAACTAAACATTTGCGGACCTATGTTTATATGAACTTTTTTCTTTAGTTTTACTTGTAGAATAAAATATTAAAATATTTGCATATCTTCGTCAATCACCCTGAAGGGGTGCAGCAAATGTCGAAGACCGCAACAAGTGCCGTAATAAACTCATGAATGTGAAGTTTGGACAAGGAACTATGCAACAACCTGGTAAAAAGTGGACAGGCGAACGGAAGAGAGAAGATTCTGAGATGACGAAGAGTTTCTGGAAGAGGAAGAGGAAAAACATCCAAAAATAAAATCGCGAATTCAAGTTCAATCGCTCTCATAAAGGGGAGTAATCGATTTTAACAGGATGTATACGACCCGGGACAACCGGGAGATCCGGGAAAAACCCGGGAATATTTTCATCCGGGAGAAAACCGGGAAAAACCCGGGAATTTTTTAGAATTCCAGGAATGTTTCATTGTTTTAGTTCTCAGTTAATTTTTTGTGACTTTGGCTGGTAAGAACCATTACTCCAACAAAGGATATTACTGTATAAGCGTCTGCAGGATAATACTGCAGCAACGAAACGTTAACAAGAGGAAGAAAAAACGAAAATAAAACTTAAGTCGCAAAGGAAATCCGCCATATATAACATCAAAACATAGTGCTCATACAAGCGTCTGCCAACAGTAAAGTGTGTCAAAGGCTTTAGAAAGACTATGCAATGATTCATAACGACAAATTGCCTCCGATGAGCGTGACGTGACAGCTGTTTAAATTAGGTTCGTTTGAGCAGTTGCGGGCAGGCTCTTGTGCGTGCGCAGTTGAGTCGTGTATGAGTAGTACCTTCTCCCGCTTCGCTACGGATGTGTGGCTGGGCGCCACTATCTAGTATTGCCTCGGTTCGGAAATATCGTATATCTGGGGCTGATGCACAGAGCAGTCTGAATTGTAGTGGGGAGGTGGGTAGTCTCTACGTGACCTGTGTTTAGTGATTTTGCTGTTTCCTCTTCGTTTATAGCTCTCACGTCAAATGAAAACAAAACGGATTTCTGTGTCCGGAAGCTATCATAACAACGGAAGGCTAAAATATGTAATTATTTTCATGTTTTATTTCCACCTTTCTGATAGTCAAGCATTAATCACCTTGCAGAAGAATGAAGTTATTTTTGTCGCTTTGCTGAAGAGATTTGGCTTTTATTAATCTTTTGCGCTGAGGCAGTCAATTTATTTGAAACGAAGTGCTTAATTTCACACTGTTGGCTAGTTTCAACTGTTCGCTGCATTTCAAGTGCACGTTTTCCATCTTCTAGCTCACATGGTATAATGCCATAATAAAGAACCAAACATGAGAAAATACAGTACTGGTACTCAAAAAAATTTACATCCGAATCTGGACATACGAATGTGCGCTTTAAGCCTAATTATGCATTTTAGTATGGTTCACGAAATTCCGATGAACTTGAAGTGTCCTCTGATGTCTTGTTTCTTTTGTGACATAGTGCAAGATCTTTTAATGTTTTACACGTATGAACATACGGGCTTGCTGTGTCATCGTAGCTGCGCAAGAGCGGTGGCACTTGTTATCTGGCGCTCTCTGATAACTGCTGAAACGAATCACTTTCTAACAGGTCACGGGAAAACATTGCGCATGGTGGTTTGGAAAGCGTTACTTTCAAAGTAAATTTACTTTTACACAAGATGAACTATATGCGAGAATGTAGGGTGAATTTCTTAAATCACAGGGCGTTTGACTCTCAATTAAAAATCAACTCTTTGAGAACGACCATCTAGAAGAATTTCGAGCCCAGAAGATCAGACATTTACGTCGTTATTAAAAATTTTACTGGCTCTTTTGTGTGATGTATCTGAAAGCGTAACACGCGCAAAAAAGATCAACATTATATGTCGAAACTTAGCTACTCTTCCAGCTTATTAATCTTCCAGACTACGATTATATGTGAAACCTCTGTTTTTCTTGTAGCAACACTATGTATACTAATTTAAACCATCAACTTTTCTTATTTGTGTGTTCGCGCTACTTAAGAGTGATCTTGCTATTGGTTGACTATATCACGTGTCCTATGTGTCATCAGCTGGCTTGATCACATGACATGAGCTATGATTGGCTTACAAAAGCGCGTCGCAATGTCGATTTCAATGCCTTGGAAAGTAACATGCGGTGTTTGGTGGAATTCGAATTTATATCTTCGTAACACGATAATATGCAGTGTACATGTTGCTGCTGCACATCACAGATCTTTCCAAAACGTGTTCCCCCCCCCCCCCCCCCTCCCCTGAGTTTCTTTTTCTATAGTGCCGGGAAATTCTACGTCAGCGTATAAAACCACAAACATTCATAAGATTGATAAGTTTTACAGTGCCGAGGAAAAGTATACTCTCACATACCAAGGGGAAAAATATATTTTCACCCGGGAGAAAGTGTATTTTCAACCGAGAAATCCGGGAAAAATCCGGAAATTTTTTTTTTCCTTGTCCATGTATACACCCTGTTTAAGTACATTTCTTTCATTAAAATGCTTCCTGAATCAAAGTTACTAGACTTCAAATATTACTTCTGTGCAGTAAATTTATGGTTATAGATTTTTTTCTTGTACATATTCACGACGAAATTTAAGAACGAAATCAAAATGTAGCTTCGTTTTCATGCGCAGCCCTCTATTTAAAATTTATCAGAAGTAATACTTTTAAATAGTAGTACTTTATTCTTACTTTGAACTTATTTCACATGAAAAGTACTACTTAGATTAATCGTACGTTTACTGGACAATCATGATACATTTTACGAATATTCTTTGTTAATCTTCGGCAAGGCGGCGCACGTCTCCCCGTCGACAGAGATGATGCAAGATCATGTTTGTTTCTGTTTTGCACTCAGTAGCGTCTGTTTTAATGTTAAGGTAGGTAGAAGCAATGATTTTACTTTCGTCAAAGTAAGTAAACTGTTCCGTATGCTTTAGAAAATTACTCGGTTTTTTAATTTTTACTTTTTTTCATTATTTCTCCTTATTTGCTCAATGTTTTTGCTGTTTACGTTGACATTACTTTTTTCCTGCTCTTAGCCGCCTCTAACATTTTGCCGCGCTGGGTGGCGGCCTAGTTTTGCCTCATGGCAGAAACGGATCTGGGCACCTTGTCACTGCAACCGGTAGTGCCACTGCATTTGGCCCAAATACCAGCACTATTTCGCGGTGAATCTGTGTGCAAATTACACCTTTTGATTGTGCGCGGGTTGGTGCAGTGGCTAGTGCACGGGACTCCCATTCGAGAGGACGACGGTCAAATACCCGTCTGGTGGCCATCCAGATTTAGCTTTTCTGTTATTCCCCTAAATCACTCCAGGCAAATGCCGATATGGTTCCTTTGGAAAGGACACGCTCGATTTCATTTCCATCCTTTTGTAATCCGAACTTGTGCTGTGTCGCGAATGACCTCACTGTCGACGGCGCGGTTAAACTTTGATTTTCCTTCCATAGATGTTTTGCCCACAAGATTCGTACTGTTCCACGTGTTTCAATTTCAGATTTCGTTTACAGTTGCTGTGTCATTTCACCCGCACGCTTTGACGCACGCCGCCTGAATGGTCAGCATACTGTACACGACGTCATTTTGACGTTGAAATACGGGTCCCGCAAAGAAGTTGTGACGTCACACTAGTCAGCTTGTCCTACAGAAGTCGCGCTCGTTCCGCTCCGTATAGCGCCCACGGGAAATCAGTGTGTCGATGACAAAGTACCCACTAAAGTTCTTAACGTTATCGTAGGCTGTCGAGAGTTTGCATGCATTGGAAGGCGCAGTTAAAGATTTGTTTAACTACTCTGAGAGAGTTACTCGCTCCCGGCCGGAGAAGGCTGCTGGCACTCGTTAAAAAGATCTGCAGTGTCACCTGCTGTGACGTAAGCGCCGCGGCCTTTCTCGGAGGCGTCAAAGCCATAGCGCGTGTAACGCGTCCCGTTATTTATCCGTACTGCAGCAAACTGAGTCAACAGGGAGCCCGGAACTTACCACTCTCTTCTGACAATGCGCCAGTCTTATTGCTTATAACGTGGGATGGTATGTGTCACTTACCTTCTCAGGTCCCTACATACAGCGCAGGTGCTCTATTCCCCAAGTTACTGTTGAAATTAGTAGGGGCGGGGAGCAGCTGTTACTTGGTGCTGTAGGAGAAGGAACCGTCAATCTTGAGATCCATCACGCTCATGAGGACGTTGTTATGCCTGTGCAAGAGGAAGAGGTAAATCTACAGTGCAGTGATGATCGACATGTAAGAGATGGATCTGTGGAGAACATATCAAAGTCGTTTGTGTAATATGCTTGAGAACAGTCTAGCGGTCAAGGAAAGAAAAACCATCCATTATATTCAGTATAACGGTGTGCACAATCAAAAGAATAACCTGTAATTAGCAGTTTGACAAATAAATGAAAGGATTATGATTTAAAAACTATGTACTTTATTCTAGACATTTTAATAGTTTCGTGTCGTCTCCCATCCACACGCACAGCTGTGCAACACAAACTTGTGCACCCAATGCAGTCCTTTGGTTGTTCGAAATTCCTGTCTAGATAGGAAATAATTCAGTTCCCTTTGCTGAAAGTATTACATCACTCAAGTTAAATACTCTAGTAAATGATGTATGGGAATCTGTTATACTAGAGGATACGTTATATGAACCAGATTTGAGAAAAAATCCTTTTTTGTTGGAGCAGCAAAGTTCAGATTTGAAAATCTAACAATGATGATGTTGAGGCACGTAGTGAGACACCAGTGACAACTGGTATAAACGCTGAAAATGTATGTTACAGAATGTTGTTTTGTATGCAAAATACTGAACAAGTACACTGTGCATCGTCAGACTAAGCTCTGTTATGTCGCAAGAGGTTGGGGCATGTAAACTTCGAGAAATTGGAGAAAATGTCTGGCTGTAGTTGATTCCAAACCTAAAATCAAGTGCTGTAAGCAAATTCTTTTGTGGATCATGTCAGTTCAGTAACCTGCATTGGAAGAAATTTTGTTCAATTCTGCACACTCATACCTGGGCTCAAAAAAATGGTTCAAATGGCTCTGAGCACTATGGGACTTAACATCGGAGGTCATTAGTCCCTAGAACTTAGAACTACTTAAACCTAACTAATCTAAGGACATCACACACATCCAAGCACGAGGCAGGATTCGAACCTGCGGACGTAGCGGTCGCGCGGCCCGCGCCTAGAACCGCTCGGCCACACCGACCGGCCATACCTGGGCTCCAGGAGAATTTGTTCATGCTGGTGTATGTGGAAAGATGGCTCACATATCTTTACATGGAGCCAACTATACTGTCGTTTTTAAAGATGATTGTAGTTCATATAAATGGGCATATCAGCTCACTCTGCATTGTTGTCAGTTCACCCAAGGGTTATATTGCTGTTATAATTTGTTACTCAATTATCTAGTGTTAATAATGACCTGTTACTTTAATCTCCAATGTTAATTACCCCGTTATAATGATTTATTAACCAGAATAAGAATTTTCTCCCAAAAGTCCAAAAAATATGGTTCCCTCAGCCCTCCCCTATACTCTACTATAATTTATTATCCGAAAATGTTAGCAAGGATTTTTACCTCCAGAATAATTGTTTTATAGCGGGAAGTGAAAAAAAAGTGGCAGGAAAATCAAATTAGTGAAATTCTTTTGGCCATGAAAGCAGGTGCAGCCTTTAGGATTATCAAGTTTTCATTTCACTCATGCTACGTAATAATCACACTCTGTGGGTGCAGAGTTCATTTAGTACACTCTAGGCACACAGCAACTGCAATATGGAGGTGCATAAATAAAAGCACTGAAAGCTCCTTGTTGCTACTCACAGCAGAACCGTCTTTTATATTTATGTTCAGAGTGATTGCCAACGTGACTGGCTTTGAGGATTCCCATTTCCTATCTACATTCATGTTGTATAGGTACACACACACACACACACACACACACACACACACACACACACACACACACCCGCGCGCGCGCGCGCGCGCCCAGCATAGATCAGCGATCACCTCCTCAAGGAAAAAAATCTGAAATTTAAGTACTAACCCGTTCCTCTTGTTAGACTAAGACCCACAGCTGGACGTCCATTATCACACACTCACACAGTACGTAACAATTGGACTATGGGCCACACATGTAACATCGCTAAAATTACGCTGATATTCTCTATGTAGGTCAGCAGCAGCAGAGGTCGGCCATCGCTCGCAGGAAGAATAAGGGAACAAAACTGAAATGTAGTTGCTGGAAATTCAAAAATGGCGAGAAGATCCTATATATCTTCCTTGTGATTCAAATAGCCCACTTAAACTTACGTGTGCCAAGTTTAAAATGACGGAAAATTTAAACAACGTGATCAAAAGTATTAGGACACCTGGCTGGAAATGACTTCCAAGTTCGTAATGCCCTCCATCGGTAATGTTGGAATTCAATATGGTGTTGGCCCACCCTTAGCCTTGATGACAGATTCCACTCTCGCAGGCGTACTACGTTCAATCAGGTGCTGGAAGGTTTCTTGGGGAATGGCAGCCCATTCTTCACGGAGTGCTGCACCGAGGAGAGGTATCGATGTTGGTCGGTGAGGCATGGCACAAAGCCGGCGTTCCAAAACATCCCAAAGATGTTCTGTAGGATTCAGGTCAGGACTCTGTGCAGGCCAGTCCATTACAGGGATGTTATTGTCGTGTAACCATTCCGCCACAGGCCGTGATAGACAGGTGCTCGATTGTGTTGAAAGATGCACTCGCCATCCCCAAATTGCTCAACAGTGGGACGCAAGAAGCTACTTAAAACATCACTGTAGGCCTGTGCTGTGATAGTGCCACGAAAAACAACAAGGAGTGCAAGCCTTCTCCATGAAAAACAAGACGACACCACACCTAGTACGATAAAATATGTTTTGGGAGGGTCTGGATACTTTTGATCACACAGTGTATGTTAAGGAATACAGTATTACGTGAAAAAATAGCACAACATTCAAGTACCACATCTGAACAACACGTATCGTATAACAAATTGTATTCAGAAAATATGCAACCAGATCCCTCAGGAGCACTTCAGATGTAATGTAGGAAGGAAGAAAGGAGGTATATTGGGATGTTACTTGTAAAGAATTACAGCGCTTTTTATTACACCAGCACCAGCAGAAGCAGCATGTGGAATCAGACTGGCCTGTCACTCCCTGGTTGCCGCTAGTATTGGCACAACAGGGGTACTGCCCCAACGTACCGTTATCTAAGATGGCGGCGATGACGTGTTCCAAGATGGCGGATTTTGGGGAGAAGTTTAACTTTTGGCTGGTAAGTGCCACGCCCCCTCGCCCAGAAATGTGGCGCGAATTTCAAATTCCAACATGATAATGCGTTACACCCCATTAATCTCTACTATACAAAGAAAATGGTGTCTTTATTATTTAACCAGTTTCAAGCATGTGTGTTCGCCATGGTGTCTGGACTCCAACTGGCTTAGTTCATATCGCTGCCACCACAGAGCTCCCCTGTGACGTCATTCAAGATGTTTGATTTTGCCGGGAAGATACGACACTTGGTCTACCTCCACTAACCTAATCCCCCTCCCCCCCCCCAGAAAATGGCGGGAAGTTCAAATTAAAGTACGATAATGGGGGGAAAATGGACTTGTCTTTATTATGTAAGCAGTTTCAAGCATGTGTGTGTGTGTCCATCACGAGCTCTAGAGCCCAATTGGCTTAGTTGATATCGTCGCCACCAGAGAGCGCTCTCCTGATGTCGTTTGATGACGCAAGTACCGGTATTCTGCATAACCGTATACAGTGTGCTCACCGCGAGCTCCATAGCCCAACTGGCTTAGTTCATATCGTGACCACCAGAGGGCGCTACCATGAAGTCGCGTGATGACACAAGATCGTCCGCCCTCTCTCTCTCGCGCTGCGTCACCGGCCCGAGCTCGTCTGACCGCTTACGTCACACACTCAGTGGTAATAAACTATTTCACACTGATCACCATTTTGCACTAACAACTAAGCATTGCAAAGTTGTCTACAGGTTATCAAATACATACGATACTCGCAAGAATATTGGTGCGTCAAACCGGTCTCCAACCAGGGAATATATCACCGAGTACTGTCTCGATCTAGTAAACATGCAATTCATATCCCCCACCATACCAAATCATCCCCTTTACATCAGTGAACCGAAGTCACTCTCTCAGAACTGATGTGAAAGACAGGCTAGCTTCCCCCCTGGCACAAACGCGTTACTGTTTCCGCTTTCTTGCTCGCATTTCTACAGACATCTCCAAACTCGTCGATTAAAAGAACAACCACATTTTCGCCATAATATTATACAATTTTCGCCGTACTTCTCGATATCGAGCACACCGCAATAGCCTCCCGATCGCTAACGCAACATAATGCACAAGATATAGACTTTAAATTATTTCTCCACAAACACCAAACTTTAGCGAGGTGCAGCATGCTGTAACCATCGACTAACTAGAAACAAGTAGAGTAAAATGATATTTGCACTCTCGAATACTGAAGTCAGTGATGTAACAGATTCCAGATGATCAATATTGTTTACAAACCAACTAGGGTCTTCCCCATGTCTAGAGAACAGGCAAATGTGCGTCCAACACACCACAATCGATATTCCCTCAACTAAATAGAGGCACGAAATGTGCAGAAGCAGTCGACCAAACAATTTACATGGGAGGTAATAACGCTCCACCACAAACGCACCATCTATTCAAAGTTACACTTGATCAGGAAAGCCGCCCAGCACATAGTTAGTTCGCTATTTGGTCATCTAGAAAACTGCTACCATTAACATGGGGACGCGAATCAATACCACCACAGACTTTGCATATACGAACACATTCTAGAAATCACTCACATATTTCTTCTATCATTATACTTACAATTAAATCTTACGATCGAGGTCTCAACTGAATGGTATTCGGCAATGAGCGAAGTATCGGAAATACACTCTGTTGACCGCTGTGGCTCTGGAAATACCTGCAGCTTCCTTACCACTAGACATACTCTTCCTTCGCTACAAAGTACTCCAAGTCAAATCCATACCCTGCCTACAACAGCACATAGACATTTCCTTTACACAAACAGATATCTTTATAAACCTGATGCTCAAATGCGAACATATCACACACCCAGCATTAATACTAAGTATAATATTACCTCCTCAATAACTGGATGCATATAACACCAAATAATACTGACCGAAAATCAAGAATGGATGTGCATGTCTCTTACGTTCTTCCAGCAGGTCATACCACCGTGTCATAGATGTGATTGAGCACATGTTAAAGAAAAAATCCCAATCCCAACAACTTCTGCATGTTGCTCTCATAAGCGCTCTTTGTTCTACAGGTGCACCCAAGTATCCATATTAAAACCAATAACCGCTTAAAAAATCGAGGTACGACATTACCTCTGAATGAGTTACTGTTTTCTGGACTAATACCGTGACCGTGATCGTAGAAATGTCTGTATTAAGAGCCAACGATGCAACCTCGCGATAAACTCAATGAACTTTTGAAACACGTATGTAACGCAGCAGCGATGGCGAGGCATTGTAGCATCTGTGACCAGAGAGTATGCGCTTGACCGCGCGAGTGTTGCGAGCAGTTCGCTAGTTGTCGCTATGCAGAGCAGTACTCTGTCAGTAGTCAGTCGTTGCGAGTCTGTAGCTCTGTTTAGTTGCAGAGCAGTACTCAGTGAGTAGTCGTCATGCAGAGCGGTCGGTCAGTAGTAGCAGCCCAGTGCGGTTGTGTGATGTAGGCGGTCGGCAACACTGGTCAAGATGCTGAATGAGGTATACTGTTAATTAATATAATCATTAGATAATGTAAAAATTTATTTATTGTAATTAATTTCCAACAAATGCCCCAATAATAATTTTTATTTTAAAAGCATTTTTTCAAAAATTTTATTTTTTATTGAACTAAAGATTTCGTTGCACTTCCCATTTCATTCCACTTCTTTTAAAGAAAATTTTCAGTAAAATTACAGAAAAAAGGAATATTATTATTTGCAATGCAGTTCCTCCAAGCCGTGCGCAAAGATAAGAGCAGAAATTTGACATCCAGTTATTCTGAGGTAAGACTTTAATTCTGATTGTTTTGCACAGGGCCAAAGACCGATATTTCGGTTTAATTGAATTTTCTTATCACTGAATGGACTTTAATTTTTTTTGAAGAACTTGTATTTGAGTCAGATTGCGAATTTCACATTTTTGTTGCCATTGTCAGTACATTTCATTGTGGGCAAGTTACACTTAGCGCAATGTCCATTAGCATTCATAATTAAATACTGTCATATTTCTTTCTTTCAAATTTTTGTGGGGAGGTTACACTCGGCTCCCATTTGTATTAAGTATTGTCATTTATTTCTTTTAAATTACGGTGGGGAGGTTACACTTGGCGACACCCAGTCCAGGATCGTATTTCGTTGAGAATCTTTTGAAAAACAGTCAGATATCTGCTCTTATTCGCTTAAGTATAATTAGGATTTGGCGCAACGCTTTTATTAACTTGTGACTTTTCTTTCCACAGATCAACGACAATTCGTTTGCTCTGTTGTATTTGTGTGTTGCTTTTGCATTGTGCTTATTTGTTTTGTGAATATTTGTGACTATTGTAAAAATGCCGCGAAAGACTGTGAATAGTGTATCGCGAGGTATTGTGAATGAAATTACCGACTTAAACAGCGTGATCGATAGTAATTGTGACACGCAGTGTAATGATGACAATCCTGCGTTCACTAACAATCAGTGTATTCCAACCACTAATGATGACTTATGTCTTAATGATGAACAAACGAACTCGGTTATGTCCTCTGTTGATTTGACGACAATCGATGACGCGGGATGCTCTATTGTAATGAGCGCTGCCCAGCTTAATACACGCGCTTTGGAAAATTCAAGTAACGTACAGACAAATTTGTCTAGTGAAAATGAACAATGTACTGAAAGTAGGACGGATTTATTTAATTCCGAAATAATGTCTGACAGTGTACATTCGACTGATAAACTTTTTTCTAAATCTCAGAATAACCAAATGGTTACAGTAAGCGAGAAAGTTCCAGATCCACTATTGAACAGCACAGAGAATAGAAATGCTAATTTTGAATCGGATCCAATTATGGCATTTTTGCGGAAAAATTTGATAAAAATGACGAAAATCTCAAACAACTTAGCGAACAGGTCAAAAAACAGAGTGTGGATAGCAAACAAGATAACGAAAATCTCAAACAACAACTTAATGAACAGGTCAAACAACTTAGGGAAGATAACAAACACTTAAATGAAAAACTTGACAATAATGACGAAAATCTCAAACAGCTTAGTGAACAAATTAGAGCCGTTGCCGCGCAGTGTCATGACACTAAGGAACAGTTGCGCACGGAAATTGAGGCTTGTTCACGAAAAAATAGCGAAGAAATTAAGTCTGTTGTGCAAGAATTAAGGGAAATGCAAACAGCCGCAACAGAAACACTCAGAGACGAAATTAGCGGAGTCGCTAAACAATGCTCTGAAAAAGCTATACAATTACGGGACGAGTTTAAAGCAATGACAGCGGAACTTTCGCGCACAATGGACGCAAAGATAGACGCGAAATTCGAACAGCAGAACACTCAGATAAACGAGCGCTTTAATCAGCACATACAGAACAGTGATACGCGCTTCCGCAAATTTATTCAGGATCAAAATAAAGTCAAACGTCAGGTCATGGAAACAATCACTGCACAAAGACAAGAAGACAGTTATTCTGAGGTAAGACTTTAATTCTGATTGTTTTGCACAGGGCCAAAGACCGATATTTCGGTTTAATTGAATTTTCTTATCACTGAATGGACTTTAATTTTTTTTGAAGAACTTGTATTTGAGTCAGATTGCGAATTTCACATTTTTGTTGCCATTGTCAGTACATTTCATTGTGGGCAAGTTACACTTAGCGCAATGTCCATTAGCATTCATAATTAAATACTGTCATATTTCTTTCTTTCAAATTTTTGTGGGGAGGTTACACTCGGCTCCCATTTGTATTAAGTATTGTCATTTATTTCTTTTAAATTACGGTGGGGAGGTTACACTTTGAAAGTCATTGAGCTAAGGAGCGTGGTATGCAAGCGCTATTTGCGACTCCATCACACCGCACGCAACTACATAATTCATTACTTTTTGCAATTCATTCTGTCTCGAGACCATATCAGACGTTCCGCGATACATCCGATGAGTTATAGGCGATTACAGACAGTAGTAGGAGATGATGTGCTGATTGAGATCCTAAGAAGAAAAATATACACTAACTTCTCAGATCTCTAGCCTTACGCTATATATTAGAAATTATGTCCATTCAAACACATACTTGCATAGGCTCACACCCACAAGTCTATCATATTTCACACACTCTCATATCTCTAAACGAGTCACCTTCCTCGAATCTGTCTGCTACAGTAAAATTACAACTTCCTTTTAATCACACCCTACACACCCTCCAGTCACACCCATTCCTACAGCTTTCCACAAGTGCTCGTTCCAATTTAAGTCGGAGAAAGACATATCCAACACCTTCTTCAAATTGTGTAGAAACAGATCGAGCTGAGTTACTGCAACAGGACCGTGTTTTGAGCATTCGGTGGAAATGCGTATAATGTGGTGCATACCCAAACTAGATACAAGTACTACAGATCCCCAACATGCTGTCTTCGTTATTCTATACCCACCGCAACATAGAAAAATTAGGAACTATAAAAGTTTATCCTATTTACAAGTCACCTAGGTGTCGATGCTTGCGCAATGACGTATAGCTATGGTGGGCCCCCAGTGCGAAGAAAGACATTTCACAATACTTCCCCAGAATAGCGTAGCGTGCAGCCATCCAGTTTACCAAGTCTGACACCTCAAACCGCAGCTGCCTATGTGGAGACGATCATATTAAATATACGAACACCGCAGAGACCACTTCAAACTTTCATCACCTACGACCTAAGCGAGTTATCGTGTGTGACGTTCCCTCTGGTCTTGATTCAAACACTGTTTTCTAACACGCTTTTGTACACTGCCAAACATTTCCTTTTCTGTCACAACTTCGAGGCCTGTGTCAGATTCTGATCTAACATTAAGACGCTCTGATCCACGACCTCTCACAGAAAACTAGAAATAACATGATATAAATCATATTCTTACGGCAGATAGCATAACACACAACCTAAGGAAACCAGAAGAGTTTGGCAGTGTTGTGAAGAGTTTCCAAGCTACCGTCCGAAAGTGATTCATGACCTCTACACACATATGTCACTATGACGGAATAGATGATGGCTGCGCGTTCCATTTCGAGTTATTCTTAATTTTGGACTCATGTACACGACCACTGTTTAGCTGCTAGCAACCCTCAGAAGTTGTCACCCATCCACAAAACTTCTTCCCCAACTCAAACAAGCGATGTCACTCAATCATTATGTGGTAACCAATGCGCAGATGCGATGGAAAAGACACTGTCGATGTACTGTAATATTAAGCAACAGACTTGATAGCGCGAGGAATTTTACACTAAGTTCAGCACCGGCCAATGATGTGACAGCATGTTTCTCCAATTTCAGTATCATAGCTAAACCATGCCCTCTCCATATTGCGAGTATCATTGCGAACATCGATAGATGACTGAGCAGTACGTCCATTAACTCTTAATTCTCGAAAACGTAAATCATCAAAGTATACGAGACAGCCGGCCGCTACAGTCTGGAACCGCGCGACCGCTACGGTCGCAGGTTCGAATTCTGCCTCGGGCATGGATGTGTGTGATGTCCTTAGGTTAGTTAGGTTTAAGTAGTTCTAAGTTGTAGGGGATTGATGACCTCAGCAGTTAAGTCCCATAGTGCTCAGAGCCATTTTTTTTATACGAGACAGTTATACGAGACAGCGCTCTACATATTTCCGTCACGTCGAGCATAGTGTTTAATTTACGATCCATCTCTCAGCATATGGAAGTCACAGAGCATTCTCGGCGTCTTAAGGTAAAAGACCATTCTCACACTGTCATTGACCAACCAGCCCTGCAGCACAGTTAGCGAATTAATCTGCAACCGACCATAAGAAGACCTCTACACTCCATATACTTGCGTCATCAGCTGTTGTCACAGAGACGTCTTCTGGCAGCGACGAAATGTGCTAAGACAGTTGGGGTCTGGAGCTCATGGTGAAGCCACTAGGTGGCGCCATCTTAGATTATGGTACTTGCGTCATCACCTGACGTCACTACAGTGTCCTCTAGAGGCATCGATATGAACTGAGTCAGTTGGGCTCTAGACTCAGTGGCAAATACACTTGGTGGTGGTGCTACCTCTAATTGTTTAAATAAAGAGTGGTGTATGATTTAGACAGTTGACGATTGAGGAGGAGAGTGTTTTAGATGGATTATTATTTTGACAATTTAGGAGTTGTTTGGCTATCTGGACGTAAATGTATTGCATTATTAACTAGTGGTTCACACGTCTGAAGGCTGTGCAATGCGTTATTTTTGACGATTTACAATTAGCAAGCGTGTGTGTAGAGCCTTATACATGAGTTATGTAGGAGTAGTTTGCAGGTCTGTATGCTGTGGAGCGTGTCAGAGCATGTGTTCTGTGATACATATACTCCATCCCTAAATAAATTGCGCGCAAATAAATAAAGTACATTGCTTCCTCTCTCCATCAGCCTAGTGCGGGCTGAGTCCTTTTACCACCAACCCCTACGAAGAGGTTGCACCCGGAAGGCTTAGGTTAGTGGTGGTGAGCTCCATTTGCAACAACTTTTTTAGGTTGGTAGGGAAAGCCCAAGTGACCTTTCTTTACTGCCAGAATTCAAACTTGGCGGCGGTTCCTAGGAAGAGGTGGCGGTCTGGTCCTTGAAAAGTAGTTGAATCTAGGTAGTTGAAAGTATAGTGAACCCCTTTAATTATCTGTATGAAGTCGAATCACGTGACTAATGCAGTAGCCAATAGGAGTGCAGCATTCTAGGGGTGGGGGTGCTATGTCATGAATGAACACCGCACTGATCGTGGGAAAATTTCGAACATCTCATTTGATAATTGAATATTGAAATTTTAAATTGGCTTATTGAACATTATTAAAACTGATATGGAATTAACTACTTAGGTAATTGATAGGTTAGATGTGTGATGTGGGTGTTAGTTTAGTTAGCATATTTACAGAAGACTATGTACAGCGCTTGTATGGAGGTGGCGGCTGAGGGTGTGTGACGTAAACAGTCGGACACACTTGGGCCGGTGGCACGGTGCGAGAGAGAGAGAGAGAGAACGGACGTTCTTGTGTCATCACGCAACGTCAAGGTAGCGCCCTCTGGGGGTCACGATATGAACTAAGCCAGTTGGGCTATGGAGCTCGGGGTGAATACACTGTATACGGCCATCTAGAATACCGGTACTTGCGTCATCAAACGACATCAGGAGAGCGCTCTCTGGTGGCGACCATACCAACTAAGCCAGTTGGGCTCTAGAGCTCGTGGTGGACGCACATGCTTGAAACTGCTTACATAATAAAGACAAGTCCATTTTTCCCACCATTATCAAAATGGCTCTGAGCACTATGGGACTTAACTTTCCAAGGTCATCAGCCCCTAAAACTTAGAACTACTTAAACCTAACTAACCTAAGGACATCACACACATCCATGCCCGAGGCAGGATTCTAACCTGCGACCGTTGTGGTCGCGCGGTTCTGGACTGTAGCGCCTAGAACTGCTCGGCCACTCTGGCCGGTCCCACCATTATCATACTTGAATTTGAACTTCCTGCCATTTTCTGGGGGGGGGGGGGGATTAGGTTAGTGGAGGTAGCCCAAGTGTCATATCTTCCCGGCAAAATCAACCATCCTGAATGACGTCACAGGGTGCTCTCTGGTGGTGATGATATGAACTAAGCCAGTTGAAGTCCAGACCCAGTGGCAAACACACATACTTCAAACTGGTTAAATAATAAAGACAAGTCTTTTTTCCCGCCATTTTCTTTGCGTAGTAGAGATAACTGGGGAGTGACACATTATCAGGTTGGAATTTGAAATTCGCGCCATTTTTATGGGCGAGGGGGAGTGGCACTTTCCCGCCAAAATTTAAACTTCCCGCCAAAAATCCGCCACCTTGGATGACGTCATCGCCGCCATCTTGGATAACGGCATGTTGGGGCAGTACCCCTGTTGTCCCAACACTGCCGCTGCTTAGGCACACCCCTCCGTACCGAGGGATGGGGGGCGGTCAGAAGGTCCCAGACCTTCCCCCCCCCCCCCCACCCCCCATCAACTAAATGAAATTTCACACGACTTGGTTGCCGTGAAGTGAAACTGAAAGATATAAGGGGCGATCAAAAATGTTCCGTTTGAGGGTGTTACTGTTGCGAATATCCAAAGCAGCACGAGTCCGATGCCGGTACATAAGAATTGACAAGAAGGCAAGGTATTAGTGTGACATTCGTGTCTTTCCGATATGTGTGCGGCAAATGCGGAAACTTGAGCTATAGTGACGTTATTACCAAATGTGTCCAATACAAGACCAACATGCTGTTATTCTTTTCTTGTCTTCTGAATGGCAAACAATGGTACACACCATCAGAGAATTAGGAATGTGTGTGGGGGCATATCTGTCGAAAACATCCGTTGTGAAATGGTGCGCCCATTGGAGAATGAAGAATGCGTATGGGGCAGCACATCTGTCGTAAAACTCCGTTGGGCACGGTGTTGCTGTTTCATGATAACTCACGTCCCCGTATCGCAAATATCGTAACGCATAAGTTACACCAATTCAAGTAGGAGACACTCGAGCATCCGCCCTTTAGTCCTGATCTCTCCTGCCCGCATCTCGTGGTCGTGCGGTAGCGTTCTCGCTTCCCACGCCCGGGTTCCCGGGCTCGATTCCCGGCGGGGTCAGGGATTTTCTCTGCCTCGTGATGGCTGGGTGTTGTGTGCTGTCCTTAGGTTAGTTAGGTTTAAGTAGTTCTAAATTCTAGGGGACTGATGACCATAGATGTTAAGTCCCATAGTGCTCAGAGTCATTTTTTTGAACCTGATCTCTCCTCGTAGCCCCGTAAAAAAGGCCTTGAAGGGTCGACGATTCTTGTCGGGCGAGGATGTGGAGCAGGCCATTTTACCAAACGGGCATCTTCAACCTGGTTCGTCGCTGGAATGATTGGCTTAATGCCCATGGCGATTTTGCCTGACTGGTACACTACTTTTGTACTGTACGGCCTTCTAACAGAAAGTTTTTGATGGCCCCTTATATTCTGATATTTAATCATACGCCGAAAAAGGGATATGCACTATCAATAGTCAATTTATATGCACTGTTGAAAATGTATGTTATACTCTTTTATGAAAAGCTTTTCTTGCTTCATTCTATAGACCTTTTACTATTTGTATGAAAGCCTCATAAAAGCAAATTAATAAATAATTAATAATAAATAAACGTTTTCAGAATAAAATGAAATACGTGAGCCTGTTTAAAGTCCTCTTTAACAAATCGGGATCCCCCCCCGTTGACAAAATCCTGGCTACGTTCTTGATCCCCAACATCCAAGTTACACGACATCCAAATAAAAAGTGTTGCTCATTGTGACGACTCTCTGAATCCACGACATCCTGGAAACGCACTAGAGATGCTACTGCCCGAAACAACGGTGGACCGTGGGATGTTGAGCTGTTGTTACACAGATCATACACTGCTTGAAGATCGTACATTGCGCCCGGCATTCTCAGCCACGGCCATAATAATTTCTTCAAAAATCTGTGGCGCAACTGACCATCGGCCTCTCCCAGGAGCAATTCTCAAATCGCCAGTTAATTCGAAAGTCCGAATCATTATCTTCGACACCGGTGCGGAAAGACGACATCTCCGTATTTCTTTAATGCGTCGACACGCGCAGAGAGCAGCAACACAAACGGTGCTCTTTTGATAAAACCGCTTTGTGAGTAAAGCCCTGCTCCAGACCCACGTTAATTGCTTGCAACTGTAGTGCACACCGATGCCTTCGTCGCCGTACGAGTAACATCGACTATATCCTGCAGTGCTCAGTCTGAACATCATTCCTATAAAATGGCTCTGAGCACTATGCCTCTTAACTTCTGAGGTCATCAGTCGCCTAGAACTTAGAACTAATTAAACCTAACTAACCTAAGGACATTACACACATCCATGCCCGAGGCAGAATGCGAACCTGCGACCGTAGCGGTCACGCAGTTCCAGACTGAAGCGCCTAGAACCGCACGGCCACACCGGCCGGCTCATTCCTATAAAGTTGGTTACACATCATTAAACAGTTTACCGTACACACTGACTCATGTAGCGAAAGTTTAATTATAACCACTCTGTACTTCTATACCCCGCAAGCAACCTTCCAGTGTGTGGCGGAGGGTACTCCGTGCACCACTGCTCCTCCCTCCTTGTCCTCAGTCACGTACGGTTCGTGGGAAGAAGCCTGAGCGTAGGCTCGAATGTCACTGGCTTGATGATCATAGTATTACTAGGAGGAAGCAATAGGGATGGCTGTTATCACAGAAAGAACCGGTTTTCGGTTATACCGGTTCTTTTCATTTCCTGTTTAACCTGACTGTCAAAACGCTCAAAATAACCAGTCTCTGACATACCAGATTTTATGTTTCTTTGTTGCTGTTACTTCCAGTAATAAACTTAGATTTCGAAAAAAGACTGAAAAAATTTAATGACTGCGGAGGAGTAGTATGTTATGATCGATATGGGGTTGACGTAGCAGTAGAAATCGGGTCCATTGTGTCCAGCAAAGACTGCGAAGGTGAGAGAGACGGGCGTCAATGACTTTCATCGTCTCTTTCAGATGGTATCAGTTTTTCACCCTGAAGCAAGAACAAAATGAACGGTTCAGTTATTACTCCTAGTTTATTGACGTCAATGAAATTAGAGGCATCTCAATCAAATTTACCTTATCTTCCAAGAAACATTGCGGATGTTTTCTGCTTAAGGCCAACGAAAGATAGAGACTGGATTCGCCCGAACGTTGGTGGTCAATGAAGTGGCTTGCGGCTTCTCATCCACACCAACCAAAGGGTTTGGAGCCGACAGATTCGGCCATGTGGAATAGCAGTTGGCTCTAATAACTTGCCGACGTTTCTCCCGCTTTGTTATTGTTATAAAGTAGCAGTTAAATTACAATTTCAATATCATGTGTGAAGTAGAGAATTTAGCGACCGTCGCATGTGCAGCATTTATTTTACTGCAAGAAGCTGATCATCAGAAAGAGAAGAAGAAACGACGCTTGTGGATGACCTCTCTTTTAAAACGTAGAGAGCTGTGTCGTGGGATAAAATTAATGTCTATCTTAAAACTGAATTAGAATATGAGCTAATTCGTAAATTTTTTCCTGACGAAAGCTACAGATTTCGAATTGTTATTAAATTGCGTAGGCCCTACAATTTCCAAAGATGACACCTTTCCTAGAAGAGCTGTGTGTGCAACAGAAAGTTTGTATACATTCTCAGTTTCGTTGTTTCTCTTCCTCATTCAAGGCGAAAAGATGTCAATAAAGATTCCGTTTTCTTTTTTGCATCGCGCAGTTCACTTTCTAATAGCTGCAAGCGTCTAGTCTTTTCAGTTTGTTTTTCTAATCGCAGTTCAGTTCGGCCCATAAACATTCCCGTTCACGTTAAAACTCTTATCAGCTTTAATGCTCTCTCCATATTCCACTCTACACTCCGGTATTTTTAGACACAATGAATACGCACCTTTAGAGAGAGGGTCTTGCCTGTAGGTGAAAGGGCGACGGTTGAAATTAAGTTTTTCAGGATAGCCGCAAGGCGCGCTCAGTATGTTCTATTGACTGATTTCGCTCTTTAACAGCCAACTGATGTACTTTAACTGTAAATTCTAGAGACTGTGACGATGCTGTGCTAAATTAAAAAGCGAAACCGGCCAATAAAACATACTAAGCGCTACTTGCGGCTGTCATGAAAAGTTCAAATACACATCTATTCTACAGCCGCAACAAATCGCTACTGAACCAGCTAACATTCGACCCAGCAACCACAGTTACCGCCATTAGACCGAACCACAACCAGTGCCAACAGCTTCGCTGGTTCTGATTTACCACCAGTACACGCTATGCAAATCTCCTCCAACGAAGCGGTTGGCTGTCGTTCGTTGGTCTTCGTTTGCCTAGTGTGTACCCGCCTTTGCGCTTCCTCCCGTTTTTAATCTGTTAAAACAAATGGAGCGTTGTGCTTCATTGTTACACATTTTCTAAAAGACTTCTAAACTGGGGATGCTACAGTTCTGCAATACAATTGATATCCGACAGCGAGGAACTACTGCATAAACCAGATAAAATGGAAATGTCGTGTGGCTAGGGCCTCCCGTCGGGTAGACCGTTCGATGGGGGCAAGTCTTGCAGATTGTAGGTATATGCGTATCGTGTAATAGGACATGCCACACTCAACAGGCGCGTGTTGTCTTCGAAACGCTGTACAGATTCTCATGCCATGTATTTGTTGCTAGTTTCTAACTGTGGGCGTTGTTATTAAAATAGTACTGACCGTTTTTCCCAGTTTCTATAATAACTCAATATTTCAAAGCAATGGAAGTTTTACTAACAATTATTACTCGTTTTTAAGAACAGTTTCTTTTAAAATTAAACAATTTGAGCACTGCTGCTATGACTAATTGATATGCCGATTTTTACGCGATTATTGGTAAAAAATGAAAAATCTTGGTACAACCGTGACCAAACAAATACAGAAAAATACCGGCTATTCAGAACCAAAATTCCGGTATCGTTTTTAACCGATCGGTTTTTCCAGTACCTAGGAAGCAATATACTGATTGACTATTCTAGGAACGTGCTCCTTCGGAATTTTAACAGTAGACCATTTCTTGATGCAGAACGCCTCTCTTTCAGTGTCTGCCACTGGAGCTGAGTGAGCGTTTCCGTGACACTTTCGGGCTTACTAAATGAACATGTGAGGGAACGTGCTCCTCTTCTTTGGATTTTCTCTATTTCCTCTATCAGTCCTACATTGTGCGGATCTCAGACTGACGAGCAGTATTCAAGTATTGGTCAAACAAGTGTTTTGTAGCCTACTTTCTTTGTTGACGAACTACTTTCCCTGAGGGTTCTTCATATGAACTTTACTCTGGCATCTGCCTTACCTGCGATTAATTTTATGTGGTAGATCGTCTTCAAATCGCTCCATGAGTATGTTGTTGTTGTTGTTGTTGTCTTCAGTCCTGAGACTGGCTTGATGCAGCTCTGCATGCTACTCTATCCTGTGCAAACTTCTTCATCTCCCAGTACTTACTGCAACCTACATCCTTCTGAATCTGCTCAGTGTATTCATATCTTGGTCTCCTCTACAATTTTTACCCTCCACGCTGCCCTCCAATGCTGAATTTGTGATCCCTTTATGCCTCAGAACATGTCCTACCAACCGGTCCCTTCTTATTTGTCGAAACTATTTATCGTCCATGTCTCACTTCCATACATGGCTACACTCCATACAAATACTTTCAGAAACGACTTCCTGACCCTTAAATCTATACTCAATGTTAACAAATTTCTCTTCGTCAGAAACGCTTTCCTTGCCATTTCCAGTCTACATTTTATATCCTCTCTACTTCGACCATCATCACTTATTTTGCTCCCCAAATAGCAAAACTCCTTTAATACTTTAAGTGTCTCATTTCCTAATCTAATTCCCTCGGCATCACCCGACTTAATTCGACTACATTCCATTATCCTCGTTTTGCTTTTGTTGATGTTCATCTTATATCCTCCTTTCAAGACATTGTCCATTCCGTTCAACTGCTCTTCCAAGTCCTTTGCTGTCTCTGACAGAACTACAATGTCATTGGCGAACCTCAACGTTTTTATTTCTTCTCCATGGTCTTTAATACCTACACCGAATTTTCTTTTGTTTCCTTTACTGCTTGCTCAATATACAGATTGAATAACATCGGGGACAGGCCACAACCCTGTCTTACTCCCTTCCCAACCACTGCTTCCCTTTCATGCCCCTCGACTCTTATAACTGCCATCTGGTTTCTGTACAAATTGTAAATAGCCTTTCGCTCCCTGTAATTTACCCCTGCCACCTTTAGAATTTGAAAGAGAGTATTCCAGTCAACATTGTCAAAAGCTTTCTCTAAGTCTACAAATGCTAGAAATGTAAGTTTGCCTTTCCCTAATCTATTTTCTAAGATAAGTCGTAGGGTCAGTATTGCCTCACGTGTTCCAACATTTCTACGGAATCCAAACTGATCTTCGCCGAGGTCGGCTCCTACCAGTTTTTCCATTCGTCTGTAAAGAATTCGCGTTAGTATTTTGCAGCCGTGACTTATTAAACTGATAGTTCTTTAATTTTCACATCTGTCAACACCTGCTTTCTTTGGGATTGTTATTATTATATTCTTCTTGAAGTCTGAGGGTATTTCGCCTGTCTCATACATTTTGCTCACCAGATGGTAGAGTTTTGTCAGGACTGGCTCTCCCAAGGCTGTCAGTAGTTCTAATGGAATGTTGTCTACTCCCGGGGCCTTGTTTTGACTCAGGTCTTTCAGTGCTCTGTCAAACTCTTCACGCAGTATCATATCTCCCATTTCATCTTCATCTACATCCTCTTCCATTTCCCTAATATTGTCCTCAAGTACATCACCCTTGTATAGACCCTCTATATACTCCTTCCACCTTTCTGCTTCTCGTTCTTTGCTTAGAACTGGGTTTCCATCTGAGCTCTTGATATTCATACAAGTGGTTCTCTTTTCTCCAAAGGTTTCTTTAATTTTCCTGTAGGCAATATCTATCTTACCCCTAGTGAGATAACCCTCTACATCCTTACATTTGTTCTCTAGCCATCCCTGCTTAGCCATTCGCACTTCCTGTCGATCTCATTTTTGAGACGTTTGTATTCCTTTTTGCCTGCTTCATTTACTGCATTTTTATTTTTTCTCCTTTCATCAATTAAATTCAATATTTCTTCTGTTACCCAAGGGTTTCTAGTAGCCCTCGTCTTTTTACTTACTTTATCCCCTGCTGCCTTCACTACTTCATCCCTCAGAGCTGCCCATTCTTCTTCTACTGTATTTCTTTCTCCCATTCCTGTCAATTGTTTCCTTATGCTCTCCCTGAAACTCTGTACAACCTCTGGTTTAGTCAGTTTATCCAGGTCTCATCTCCTTAAATTCCCTTCAGAGTCCACATCTACAGCCAGATATTTTATGGAAGCATCGGCGTCCGTGATTGTTGCGCAACCATATAATCGTACAATAAAGAGTCGTTTTGACAATGTATACGCAATAAGTTGTATTTGTTTATGATGAGGGTCAATAGCCACTCTCTGCACCACGTGTCGGAGCGAAGGGCGCAGTGGTTAGCACACTGGACTCGCATTCGGGAGGACGACGGTTCAAACCCGCTTCCGGCCATCCCGATTTAGGTTTTCCTTGATTTCCCTAAATCGCTTTAGGCAAATACTGGGATGGTTCCTTTGCAACGGCACGGCCGACTTCCTTCCCCATCCTTCCCTAATCCGATGGCAACGATGACCTCGATGTCTGGTCCCCTGCCCCAAATCAACCAACCACGCGTCGATCCTCTGCATTTCATTCATTTCGTTGCAATTTCTGGCGTTGCGACTTCTCCGTATAAAACGGCATCATCCGCAAGAAGCCTTATGGAACGTCCGGCGTTGTCTGCTGGGTTATTCCTATAAAAGTGAAAAGTAATGATTCTATAACCTCCCCTGGGACATGCCCGAAGTTACTTTTATGTCTAAAGACTTATTCGTTCAGAATGACACGCAGTGTTCTGTTTGCCGGAAACTCTTCAATCCAAGCCAGTGTTCCAACATTTTAAAAAGAGTATCGATACCGCTGAGAAACTGTCTAATTCTTCAGAAACTATAGAACCAGAGGAGCTGCTCAAACTATGTTTACGCATTGTGTGATTTCCTGTTTTTGTGTTTATGGAGCATTGTCTTAGACGTAGTCAATCATGGGCAAATGTATTTCCAGATTCTAAGATTCAGCTTCAGAATCTGTATTACTGATATGAAAATTCTAAAGCTCTTTTTGACAGCCAAGAGACATTATGTTTTTGACGTAGGACACATTTGATGAGATGGGTACTCCTATGGAAAAAGGTAGTACTACCAGGAAGAGGAAAATTATTCCTGGAGAGAAAGCTGCAGACAAGACTCTGACTTTGCTCCAGGAACTGAGAAGGTCAGTGTTAAGAGCACATCAACAGATTTCTACAAGAAATCGATACACACAGCAAACCATGGTCCATGTATAGGGTAGTTTTGCTGTTTTAGAGCCCATCAGTCTGATTAAAACCTTAGTAATGGAACTTCCTGTGGTGTCACCGCCAGACACCACACTTGCTAGGTGGTAGCTTTAAATCGGCCGCGGTCCATTAGTATACGTCGGACCCGCGTGTCGCCACTGTCAGTGATGGCAGACCGAGCGCCACCACACGGCAGGTCTCGAGAGACTTACTAGCACTCGCCCCAGTTGTACGGACGACTTAGCTAGCGATGCAACACTGACGAAGCCCCGTTTATTTGCAGAGAAGATTGTTAGAATAGCCTTCAGCTAAGTTAATGGCTACGACCTAGCAAGGCGCCATAGCAATTGATGGTTATCGTATGAAGCATGTCTCATCAAGAACGATGTATACAAATGATGGATTAAAGTTAAGTATTCCAGAAGCTACGTACTTTTCTTTATAGCATTCATTACGTATCCTGTTTCAGACCTCACGCCATCCTGCGTGAGCTTAATAGCGTGCATTTCGGCTTCCTCAAACAACACGGTGTTGGCACTTCTGCCGACACTTCACTTCCCACGACTGAAATCTAACACCCCTCCTGCGGGATGAGTATGTGTGTGTTTTTGTGTGTGTGTGTGTGTGTATGTGTGTGTGTGTGTGTGTGTGTGTGTGTGTGTGTGTTTTGTACCCTTTCGGAGTATGGAGGCAGACAAACCAAGCATACCTGTAAGTGTGTAGAGCTGCGCAACGGTATTAACTAACGCGATACTAAGAGTGACCCTGTCACTTATGAATACCCCCCAGAGATAGTGATAAGAAACAATACCTACCTGACAACACAAATAGTTACATCACAATCAATATCCCATAATTAGAGCATAATCCATGGGCTGTTCAGTGACGTTTTAAGATATTCAGACTATATTCTGGTCCCCAAGTACATCCAAGTTAACTGAACATGATTAATAAAAAAATACAAAACAATAAAAATTAATGATCAACGGAAACTAATCTCTATTGAAAGAATAAATGCAATTCCACTGCGCTGTAAAAATTTATTTTCTGACAGAACCGATTTAAATCAAGATTAAACAATGACATAATCGTCCATCACACATATAAAACAAAATAAAAGTCACTCTAAACTAATACTAACAATCAGTAGCATAGTTTGACCCTATTTTTGGCTACGTGATCTGCGAAATAAAACGCGAAATGACTGACATCTCCACAGTATGAAACACGAGAAGAAACTGTTCCCAAACTGTTGGTATGAGGCGTCAGTGGAGATAAAAAATACGTTAATAGTGATCACAGCAATTTACTTTTACAGCCCTACAATGCCGGAGCGAATCGCAATATCACCGTGAATGCAATGTGTGGCGAAACGGAGTGATGTTCTCGGAGAAATCTGCACCGTCGGCAAAGCTGCAGCCCTTAAGAATATTCTGAATGCTAAAATACAAGACCTTGGATAGCAGACTAATATTCTACAAACTACTAAATCTGAATACTGTATTTTAGCTTCTATGCACACAACAGACGAGAGGCATGAACTTATAGAAAGGCGAAATTCAGATCCGTCTCTACTTGAGAGTACAATGTAACAAGAGAAGCGCTTCAAGATCACTATATGCTGCATAATAGATGAGAACTCCAAGCCATAAAGACGAAGTTCAGTATCGTCTAAGTTTACAATGAGTACAGCGGCGTAACTGCTCGCTTAAATACAAGTTCTCCTGAGAGCAAGTCGTCAACAAGAGCTGACATGGAAGACGTCCGTTTCTCACGGGCGTCCAGACGGTAGACCCTCTCTCAAACTTTGCGGCACTCTAGCAAATCCTTAATTCCACCTCCCTTCTCCACCCCCCCTAAGTGCGGGCGGTGAATCATAATCATAGAATTCCCTGTACATTCTCCCTCTCTGCTCATTCTTGCGATCGCCGACTAACCATCGACTGTGGTTTGATTTTTGGTTCGGAACTTCTAGATTTTATCCCTGCTTTGCCGTCTAAACAAAATTCCACCAATGGAAGGCCACAGTGTCGCTTAGGACATACCAAACTTCCTCTGTGTTGTGCAACAAGATTTCCAGAGGCAACTGCAAAGCGCCTACCGAGCTCAGGTGCACATTGTGTTCCCACTCCCAAAATCCAGTCTTCGAGGTTACCGAAAGGACCCTGAGCCACTTCGCGTGTCCCTGCGGGATCTCCCGCGATAAGTTGGACTGGAAAACCGTCTCGTTTCTGTAGCTTATTCCACAGAGCTCACAGTCTTCGATAATAAAACTAATCACCCATCATGCAATGAACATTAAGACTTAGTGGAAAAGTGTACCTACCTGAGATATCAGTCACATTCAAATGTCCTCATAAACTATACAAAACCTATCAAGTATATCCTAATTTCAGATTAATCACGTGGTGAGGGGTAGAAATTGAATCATTGTAAGGTGCAACATACTGCCACCCTACAGTAAAAAATTTAGTTGGCAATTATGATGAGATTTCTACAAGTTGCCAAAGTTCTAAAAGGAGAGTCTCTTGGTTGCACATCTTTTAAGATTCTTACAGTTCGTGATTGAATATGAATTTTCTGAATCCGTTCCCCACCTCATTTTTTAGCGTTACAATTTTTCGTACCTTTGTGTTTTCGGCAGTATCATGTGAGAGGAGTTTTTTCAAGACTCACAGCTATGAAGAATTATCTTAGGCCCATTATGAGTCAAGCACAACTATCTAGTTTCACAATTTTGTCAGTCGAAAACTGTGTAGCTAAAGGTATCGATTTTGATAACACAGTTTCAGAATTTACAGCTGAAAAAATTATAAGGATGAGATTCTAAGCTTCATACAAAATCGTACCTTGACGGTCCTGCTCCCCTGACAAAACTACACCCCTCTACCCTCCCCTCCAAAAGAAAAAATCTTTCTGCAATTTTTTCTAAGCATATTTAACAAATTTTAATTTTGTAAGTACGTTTAATAAAAATGAAGCACAATGTAAACGCCTGTCCATTGAGATTTGATACAAGAATTACATGGGTTAAACGTTTGGCGTGGCGATTAGAAAAGAAAATTAAGATTTTTGACGTTTTAGGATGTGCCGGAGTTTAATGCGTACAAGAACAAAAACGAAATACTTAATACATAATTAAGGCCTACCTTCAGTGGTACTATGTTGACAGCAGTGAGCTTCTATTGAGTCTTTTTTTTTTTGTGGCATCATTTTCTGTTTCCGTGGTGTGAGTGCACCAGATATTTATATTCACTCTGTGTGCGGCTGTGTTCCGTGACATTACAAAATTATATCTTTTTTTTGTCCTGTTGTTATTGTTACGGTTTAACTTTTGGTTGCAGTAAATAAAGGAGCAATAAGTTATATTTTCTCAAATATACCGTATTTCGCTCCGTAATTTTCTGCCAAACACAATTAAATACATCAGGTTATGGGCCCAGGCAAACGCATACATACGGTATTTGTTTCTGTTCTGTGAATTCATTGCTTATATCGGAGTTTTATTCGCTTGAACCGTGACGCTCAAGTTCTGTTCCAGATTCTGTCGTATTTCGCTGGTCTGTTGTGGAAAACCTTCGTTTTCGTTTTGAACTGAATATTATAAATTTGACTTACATTCAGCCTACACGAGGGTGGATAAATTGAAAACGTACGGTATCCAGAAATTTGACGGTAAAAATTTCCAGCTACGGAAATATCATTTGCAAATTATTTTTCGCGCTGAAAAAGTGCTCGATATCGACGACGGGAAACAGAGACCAAATGAAGCTGGTGAGAATCAAACCGCTTGGGACGACTTAAAATAGACTTAAATAGACTTATAGACTTGGGACGACTTAAAATAGAATTTTCATTCTATCTATTGCGATGGAATTTTACCGTTTGCAATCTGTTATGACGTCCACAAACGCAGCGGAAATGTGGGCCAGACTAAAGACTATTCATGGACAGCGATCCGCAGTTAATAAAATGGCCTTAAAGCTGAAATTTTTTGATTACAGAATGTCGCTAACAGACACAATCGCACAACACTTCTGTCGAGTCCTTGGCACAAGCATTAGCTCATATTGGGGAACCCGTTGCAGAAGCTGACAAAATGGCTAAAATTTTGGGAAGTCTGCCAGCAAAGTTCGCAGTTTTTTCAACTGCCTGAGACTCGTGTGCTGAAGATCAACAAACGTTCGATAATTTGACTTTAAGGTTATTGAAAGAAGTACAAAAACTTTTACAATGCTATGAAAACTCAACAGACTTCGTAGCAGTTAATGTGGACAAAACACGTAAGTGCAGTTCAAATACTGGTAACAACCGTACGTCGAACATGGTTAGTAGAAAAGACGTTGAATGTTATTACTATCACAAAAAGGGACATTTTAAATCTGGGTGCAGAAGACTATTACCAAAACTTAATACGAAAATTGATAACGACTGAGCACCAAGCTTTGAGTGAAGAACATGCGTATGTTTTTGCTCCAGCTCGTGAAAACATTTGGTTAGCTGACTGCTGCGTCAAAACATATGACGTCACACAAAGAGTGGTTCAACACATTTAAGCCAATTCAGTCGGATGACTCATTTATTCAAATTGGAGACAACTCGATCGTCAAAGCAGAAGCTATTGGATCAATTGAAGTATTGTCATTAGTTGAGGGTAAATGGCAACCTCGCACTTTGGAAAACACATTATATAGCCCTAAGCTAAAGAAAACTTTATTTTCAGGGGGAGCAGTAACAAAAAGAGGAATTAAAGTTATTTTTGACGAGAAGAGAATGGAAGTTCGCAGCTCAGGCCTAATTGCAGCAGGAATTAAGATGAACAATCAGTATTATCAAACGTTGTTTAAACGTCCAGATGTACTACAGTCAAAACCTGCTTCCCTGAATTCCACCATGATCTGGCATGAGAGACTTGGGCACATTCATTTCAGTGGTCTCAAGAATATGGCTGATCGGAACTTAATACCTGGTCTCAATGTGAAGAAAGTTGAAAATCATTGTGAAACATGTCAGGCAATATGAAAAGAAACTCTTTTAATTCAAATTTGAATCAAGATCGAAAGTTGCTGGTGAACTTATTTACGTTGATTTGAGTGGATGGATGACAAAACCGTCTCTTGGAGGTGCACAATTGTACATAGTTTTCAAGGATGATTGCATTTCATACAGGTTCGTGTATTTTCTTAAAAGTAAGCATGATACTTTCCCTGTGTTTTTGGAATTTCAGAGACTGATTGAAAGACATATTTCAAACAAAATCAAAGGTCTGAGAAGTGACAATGGAACCGAAATAAGAAATAAGCAATATGAAGATTATTTCAAGCAACATGGTATAATACACGAGAAAACAAGTCCCTGTACACCATAACAGAATGGCCGAATTGAACGAGAAAACAGGTCCATTGCTGAGTGTGCACGCGCTACGTTATTAAGTACTGACTTGTCTCACGAATTGCGGGCAGAGGCAATAAACTGTTCTGCATATATCTTACATCGCCGAGCATGTAAAGCAAACGACAATGTTACGTCATATGAAAAATGTTTTGGAAAACCGCCTTCTTTAGGACACACGATGAAGTTTGGATCAGCAGCATACGTACACGTTCCTGATAAATTTAGATCAAAATGGGATAGTAAAACAAAGAAATTGATCATGGTTGGCTATGATGGGTAGAATACCAATTGTCGCCTCTACAATCCTGAGTCAAAGAAAATTACAATCTCCTGCAATGTCTCTTTCAGTGAAGAACAAACCTATAGCTTAAACATAGAACATACTGAATTTTATCTGGGAGACCATGCTGCAGGAGATGTTCAAGAGGAACCTGAAGAGGATGATACTGGTGAACAAATGAAAGAAAATAAAAAACATGTTCGAGAAGAATCTGAAGAGGATGATACTGGTGAATAAATGAAAGAAAATCAAAGGATGAATCTGAGAGATCGGTCTAATCTGAGAGAACCTGCTTGTTTTCGGGACCAAGATATAGCTTGTTCTGCCATTATCTTTGAACCTCAAACTTTTGAAGAAGCAATGGCATCGAAAGATTCATCAAAGCGGAAACAAGCAATAGAAGAGGAAATGACATCCCTGAAGAAGAACAAAACTTGGGATCTAGTACCATTACCACACAACCGCAAGGCGTCTGGATGTAAGCGGGTCTATCGTGTGAAGCAGAATTCTGAGGGAAAAACTGACCGCTTTAAAGCTATATTATGTGCAAAAGGTTATTCACAACGAGGAGGCATTGATTATGAAGAGACATTCTCTCCTGTGGTCCGATATGATTCAATCAGAGTTTTATTAGCCATATCAGCTTCACAAGATATGGAAATTAGGCAGTTTGATGTTAAGACTGCATTCCTGAATGGGGATTTGAAAGAAGTAGTTTACATGGAGCAACCAAAAGGTTTCGTTGTAGAAGGCCCAAATAATGTTTGCAAATTGAAGAGGAGTCTATATGGACTCAAAAAATTACCACGTTGTTGGAATCAAAAATTTGTACAGTTTTTGACAATGTTTGGCTTTGTGCAACTGAATGCAGGTAAATGTGTTTTCCATGCTTTAACAGATGACACTGATGTTTACCTGGAATTTTATGTGGATGATGGATTGCTTATTTGTAAGTCTCCAAAAATACTGGAAAATATTTTGACAGCATTGGGATCAATGTTTGAAATTACTGTGGGCAATGGAAAATACTTCTTTGGATTGGAAATAAAACACAGCCCTTCTACAAAAGAAATATGTATAGGCCAGGAAAGATACATCAATTGCTTACTTCAGAAGTTCAACATGGATAATTCAAAACCGAACTCCACCCCTTTTGATGTTGGAACTATGTTGCACAGTGGGCAGTCTACTGCAAACCAACATGAGGTAAGCGAGATGGAAAACAAACCTTATAGGCAGGCAGTCGGCAGCTTAATGTGTGCAGCAACTCTCTCACGGCGAGAATCATGTTCACTGTGAGCATGGTGAGTAGGTTTTTACATAATCCGGGTCTAGATCATTGGCATGCTGTTAAAAGGATTATGACGTATCTACAGCGGACCATGGACCTGAGCATACGGTACAAAGCTGACTCTACTGGACTGGTGGTCTACTCAGATGCGACTTTGCTGGTGACTGCGACACCCATCGGTCAACAACAGGCTATGCGAGCTTGTCAGCAGGTGGGCCTGTGACATGGTACACGTCGGCAGAAATGTGTAAGCAGATCAACAACGGAGGCCGAATACATAGCAGCTTCAGATGCTGCTACTGAAGTTGTCTGGTTGCGTGGTTTTCTCAAAAAATGGTTCAAATGGCTCTGAGCACTATGGGACTTAACTTCTAAGGTCATCAGTCCCCTAGAACTTAAAACTACTTAAACCTAACCAACCTAAGGACATCCTGCCCGAGGCAGGATTCGAACCTGCGACCGTAGCGGTTCCAGATTGTAGCGCCTAGAACCGCTTGGCCACTTCGGCCGGCCCGTGGTTTTCTCAGTGAACTTGGTTTTCAGTTAGACAAATCAATAACACCACATGTTGACAATCAAAGTGGTATTCGCCTGATTAAAAAACACAGAACTTCACAACACAACAAGCACATTGACATTAAGTACCATTATATACGTGAACATGTTGAAAATAATGAGACTGAAGTCTGTTATGTTTATTCTGATAAACAGTTGGCTGACTTATTCATAAAACCTGTAACTAGAGACAAATTCATATCAAACAGAAAAGCTCTGTCAGTGATCTCAAAACAATAAAACAAGAGTGAAGAATGTTGATAGCAGTGAGCTTGTTGTATAGAGTTTTTTTTTTTTGTCGCTTCATTTTCTGTTTTCGTGATGAGTGCACCAGACATTTATATTCATTCTGTGTGCGGCCGTGTTCCGTGACATTATAAAATTATGTTTTTGTTTTTATTTGTCCTGTTGTTATGGTTACGGTGTAACTTTTGGTTTGCAATAAAGAAAAGAGCAATAAGTTATTTTTACTCCAATATACCGTATTTCGCTCTGTAATTTTCTGCCAACATAATTAAAGACATCATATTACGACACCACATGTTTGAGCAATGGCAGAGAAAAGTTTGTTTAAACGAGTGTTCAACTCTCAGTGGCCTTACGACACCATATGTTTGAGCAATGGCAGAGAAAACGTTTATTTAAACATGTGTTAAACTTATAGGCACAACGCCCTGCAACTCCCGTAATGTTATTAATCATCCACAGAAGCCTTATTCGTGAATTCGTTTTCTTTTACGTAACAGATCGCATCAACCGAAACTAGGGCGCAGAAAACGTACTGGCCGGAGGGACAAGCATACCTTCCATCTTTTCTTACTTCATTCAGGCACGTCTCGCTCCTGTCCTCTGTCGGCAGAAATCTGGGAAAATCAGAAATATTCGGTCAAATAGCATGTTTGTTTCAACACCCGCTCTCCAACTCAAGAACACACTCAGACGCTCAATATTCACGAGCAAAGCTCAATACTGGCTGTTGCGCAACAATACTGACCGTTGCGCAACACATAAGAGACAGCAGAACTTCAAAAGATATTGACGCTTTCTCATCGTACTGCTCAGTATGTTGTACCGCGTGCGGGTAATATTCCGTAATACGCTGCTGTTCCCACCGAGACTTCTGATTCGTAGATGTTTAATACACGTGTACTGTTTTAAATCTCCGGTGCCGACTTGTTCCAGTGTGTTCAAAACAAATTCGCTAGAAGGTGCAGGAACGCCATACCGTTCGAAATTAAGCCCTGGTAAAAATGATGGAGTGACGTCAGTGCGGGGTATACAGCCGCCGCAGGCTGTAGGCTCCTTCTCGTAGGCAGATGATAGAAACAGGAGCGTAAACCTTTCTTTCTTCCTTTTTTTCTGCAAGTTATTGCCGAAGTCGTTCCTTAGCTGAGTGGTCAGCGCGTCTGACTGCAATGCAGCAGGCCCTGGTCCGATTCCCACCCGGGGAGTGGGTGTTGTGTTGCTTCAACATCATTTCGTCATCATCGAGTCACAAGTCGCCTAATGTGGCGTCAACTGAACCGCAGGTAGGGATCCCGGCTATAACTGCCATATGATTTGTCGTTTCATTCAGGGAATACCGACTAGGTACTTCATGTCTCGTGGAACATTCTATACGTGGTACCGAATGCATATAATTTGAAATAGATCTAATGCGTGAAGAATAGCCTAAGACTATGGCTGTCCTACAATACAATACGGTGCCGTCTCAAAGTACTCGTGTCATTAAGGAGAAAAGCAGCATATTCGGGTGAGAAAGTCTACCGTTCCCTCGCGACTTGGCACCCTCAGACTACTATCTTCTCAGTTCTATGAGAGAACAGCTGCGAGACGCTGGAAATCATCCAGAAAGCGGTGAGTCAGTGTCTCGGGGCGGTCGGAAACGTTTTCTACAGCAAGGTCCTTTCAGATCAAAGAAATGGGGTTACTCACTCCTTTTCGATTACACTAGTGTTTTTCAATCATTGGAGACAGTAACGACCACAAAACATACAGACATTAGTTGAATGATTGCAAAAAGTTGGTTGCGTGAAAATGTGATACCAGGCTGATATACATCGGAAGAATCCTACGGAGATGTAAATAAGCCACGAAGAAAGTAGCTTCGACCGATTTTATGCCATGTGTGTAGCGTGCGTGATTACTGCTGTAGACGATTCAGGAATGGAGAAAATAGTTTATTCTGCATATTTTCATTCATGAATGAGCTACTAAATAATTTTGTCGGGATATTCATGTTACAGGCACAATATTTTGGGAATACAGAAGGTTGTAGTAAGAATTAATCTACGTTAATTCAAGAACGCCTTGAAACGATATCTTCAAAAAAGTTGGTATCTTGACTACTACTTCGCAATACATATATTCATTAATGACGTTTGTCATTAGTAATGTTTCTCTTTTCAAAAAAGAATAATGAGGAGTATGAATGTAGTAGTGAGAACAGAAACAACTTCTACAAAGATTTCTACGGATCAACATTAGCACAAAAAAGAGTCAAATACTTGGGTACAAGTGTATTCACAAATCTACCAGAGCACTTTACATGTTATGCAAATTATGTAGTGGAATTTTAACACTGAATCAAAAATCTTTCTGTTGGGCAACTCCTCTTACTCCGCTGATGAGCATCTTCTTAGAAACTCTTAAATTTAATGTCTTAAGTAAAGCTATAGTTAATATTAGCATTGTAACACAGTGAGGTAATGTCATTTTACAGTTTTCGCCTAAATCAAATTAAATGCACATCTTTGAGTTCTTCCCACATTCCAGAGACTGTTCTCCGTGGGCCCCATGGAACACGACTAACGCAGTTTAAAGTATTCAGTCTGGGACTCTTATCAGAATAGATTAGTAGGTGACAATTTTGTATGCGGACCATCTTGTGCGATGCTAATTGACGTGTCATGATTACATGGAGTTTAAAAATCATACAACAACAAATTTAAAAATTGCACAATTGTACGAAAATATCAACGAAATAGATGTTTACCGTAATATTACTATCTAAAAGCGCTGATATATACACATATTTTTAGTACGTTTCTATCAGCTGCACAGATATACATGTATCAATAGAATGACCTGCCAACTATCACGGATTCCGAAAACATCGATCATATGAAACTCAGCTTACACTTTTCTCACATGACATACTGTAAGCTCTGAATCAACGCAACCAAGTAGATGCTGTATTTCTTAATTTTCGGAAAGCATTTGACTCAGTATTACACCTATGCTTACTGTCAAAAGTACGATCATATGCAGTTACCTGTAATGAAGTATTGTCTGAAGGAAGATGCAAAAATATTCAGTCAGATCTTGAGAACGTTTCAAAGTAATGTAAAGACTGGCAACTTGATTTAAATGTTTAAAACGTGAAATTGTGCTCTTCACAAAACGAAAAAAAGGAAACATAGTATCCTATGACTGTACTATCAATGAATCACTGTCGGAGTCGGCTAACTTATACAAATACCTGGATGTAACACTTTGCAGGGATATGAAATTGGAAACATCGCCTAGGCTCAGCCGTGAATAAATTAAGTGGTAGACTTTGGCTTATTGGTAGAATACTGGTAAGTGCAATCAGTCAACAAAGGAGATTGCTTACAAATCATAGTTCAAGTGTGTGGAACTCTTACGAAATAGGACTAACGGGGGATATTGAACTTATACGGAGAATGGCAGCACGATTTGTCACAGGTTTGTCTAGCCCGTTGGAGAGTGTCACAGAAATGCTGAAGAAACTAAACTGGCAGGCTCTTGAAGATAGGCATAAACTAGCCGGAAGAAGTCTGATTAGAAAGTTTCAAAGACCGGCTTAAGAATATACAACACCCACTCTGCACCGCTCTCATAGGGATCCTGAGAACAGAACGCACAGAGGCATTCAGCCATTCTTCCCACGCTCCATGCGTGAATGGAACGGGGAAAAGCTCTAATAACTGGTACAATCGAACGTGCCCTCTGCAATGCTCTTCACCGCGGTTTGCAGAGTATAGATGTTGTGTAGTTGTAAACAGCTTGCTCATTTCTGCAGGAGTATCTAGGAGATAACTTTCCCGCGCATCTTACAGCATTCTTTTACAACTTCATTAACCTTTGCAAGTACACGTTTGCAGCATTTCCACGGCATTAATAGAAGAGACAGAGGAGATCAAATGAAGTGCCGAGGAATCCCAGCATACTACACAATTTGTTATGCCATAAAAATGATCATTTTACTCAAAATTTATAACTTTGTGACGAAGCTTATATGACTGATTAATGTGAATGTATCCGCTATACACCCTATGACTGATTAATGTGAATGTATCCGCTATACACCCAATGACACGAATGACGGAATTACTAAGGTCTGAAGATGGTCATCGTTGACCGAAATTAATTATCTGATTAATACACTTTAGCGGTCCGTGACTGGATTTTCAATAAAATAAATATTTCCTGTATTGCTGTGGACCCTTGTTGCGAATATGTCACAGCTCGTGAATCATTGCATTTCAGTGAAGAACGCTACAATACATTCGTTGTGTATCACAGTGAATACTGTTGTAACAATTGCAAGAGGATACGTTCCAGGAAGGAATGGGCAAGATACAACTTCCTCCTCAATACTTCACGAAATCTATGTTATGTAGTACGAGAGAGGATAGCTGCAGGAGCGGTGGAAGAAATTGAGTATTATCACGTTCTTCCGCCTCTCCTTGCAGCTATCCACTGACTTGCAAGGGTATAAACGCAGTGATAGCAGAAGGCGCTGGCGTCCTTCCTAGAGCTGTATCTTGCATTTTAGATACCGGAACTCCAGGGAAATGCACGAGGGTTATACCGAAAGTCATGAACAACCAGTTGTTATATTAATTTATGGCTTTTGATCAAACCATGTATAGCATCTTAATTTACATCTGTGTTTATGTTCTACACTCCACAAGTCACTTAACAGTTTGTGGCGCAGGTCAATTTTCGTACTTCTTATCATTTCCCCTCTTGCCCGTTTCACTCGCGACTGGTACGTGCAGCTCTGCGTATTTCTTAAGTCCATATTGAAACGAAACCTAGATCTGTCATGCAAGCGAAACTAGCTATTCTCCCAGTCAACATAGGACGAAAGCTTTTATGCGATCGCCGGCCGTTGTAGCCGAGCGCTTCTAGGCGCTTCAGTCCGAAACCGTGCGACTGCTACTGCCGCACGTTCGAATCCTGCCTCGGGCATGGATGTGTGTGATGTCCTTAGGTTAGTTAGGTTTAAGTAGCTCTAAGTTCTAGGGGACTGATGGCCTCAGATGATAGGTCCCATAGTGCTCAGAGCCATTTGAACCATTTTTATGCGACCGATATGTTGAGGCTGAGATCCTCTATCAGTAATCAGTTACATTGTAAATCACCTTTGATTGCTAAATCTGACACGGACTAAGTCATACTGGTCGAAGAAACCCATACTCCTACTATGAACATCGTGTAGTGTGGTATAATCCCGTAACATCCGACAGCACAATGGTAACATCAGTTCCGCAGAGGATATGTGATGTCAAGCTAATAGTAACTCTTCAAAAATGCACTGTGCTGTATATGATGATCAAAGAACTAAAAGTTTTGTACCCCGACTGAACTGGTGACCTCTTCACTTGTCAAACTTGCGTCACTGGCATGACTGGTACAAAATACCACGGATGGTTCGAAAATGTATGCCTCTGCGGGAGTCGCATTTTATGATAACTGAACGGGTACGGATAATCTCTCCTGTTACTAACATAAGCGTCAGTAATAAAGGCGTAGTTGTACGCTATTCCTCAAGCAATTATTTACATAGTCGACTCACAAGTCGTCAAAGTCCTAATACGTACAGACTCGACGAGTGCCCTACAGTCTCTTACGAGTGCAGCCCAAGGAAAAAAAAAAAGTGTAAATTTTTGGCACACGATGTACTGGGAAATCTCAATCAAGGAAAGCAGTTACGTCAACTGTCATTTACAATGGATATCGGGACTAGGGGCAACAAAAGTTTAGATCAAACGGCGAAAATGGTGCATCATCTAATTACCGCAGATATACCCCTAACATACAATGATTTTTGTAGCAGACTCGCCAACCAAACAAAAGCGGAGTGGATTAAGTTAGTGCACATGGACCTTTTATCAAAGGCACGTAGCACTGGACGATTCAGCAACAGATACCATGCCAACATTTGTTTCTCAACTCGGCGCTCACGCTAAGAGACATTGTTACCGTTAGCATGCTACGAATGCTGTTAAAACGAGCAAACTGTTAAAATTAATTCCCTCTACAAACTGTGATTCCTGCCAAAACATTCAAGAAGAATTACACTGTACAATGTTTTAAAAATTAAGGGCTTGTTCTCTTCGAGTAGCTATTAACCCCATGAATAGGTCCGTTGCCACATGTATTTGCCATTTCATCTGTTCTTATATAAGAAAAGTACAAAATCTTGGCATCTTTTCTCGTGTTTAATTACGTATATACATAAAACTACGTTTCGTATGTACGAACTCAGATCAACGTCCTGTTTGTTGCATTATGTGAAATAATTGTATGTGACTAAATGGGCTCTGCCTCGAACCAAATGAAATAAAATAAAAGCTTCAATTGAGCGAGGATTACTCTGATCACACTATCTGTTGTATTTTCAAATGCGCCACATGATTATAACTAATTTTTCTGTATGTACTGTTAGTAAGAAATCCCTGTCGTGTAATTTGTTTTGTCTTATTCTATTTGTGTTCTTGTCTTTCGATGTAACCGAACATACAACACACAGCAACTCAAAATGCGCCACTGAGGGCAGCACTTCCCTACGCCGACGCCTTCAGTTAAGGCGCAGTACTCGGTCACGGATGGCGTGACGTGGAAGTCACCCACTAGGGAGGTGACGCAAGCCCCACTTCCGCACGACACATTCCTCGCCTCCGCCAGGCTGCTAGGGGATCCCCCGGGTTGTGCAACGGCGGGCGTCCCCTTGCTTCGGGTTCGCGTTCGACATTCCCACTGGACCCGAGCACGACAACTGCTGTTGCTAATGAGTGGGTTCGCGAAGCGTACAGAGCTGTGGTGTAATAAGTAACACATGAACGCCACTGGAACCCGCATTACCTCTGAATTATCAACCCAGAACTTCGAGGGATACAAGTCAGCCTCAGCAAGAAAACAGAATTTAAGCAGATGGAAGAAAAATAAATAATACCAGTACCATCCATTTCCAACTATGTAACCGCTCTCACGTCCTGTTTGATATGTAATGTAATTACAGTTATGTCGCAACTGTATTACTTATTAAACATCCGTGTCACAGCAGTTTTTGCGTATACAAAGACCTTATCTTTTTCTTCTTGTATGAGGGACATCGTGTTAAATGTCTATACACCCTCTTTTACACTTGTCTGAATGCGTTTCATCACTGACATGTATTTGATATAAATAATAATTGTCGTTTCTGATGTACGTAACTTTTGGCTTTTTAATTTAAAAAAAAAAGGATTCAAGAAAAAAAATCGGGAGAACTCCACCCGCCAAATGAGAGCGTGCACATACCAGTCGCTATGTGGTAGCCAGTTTTGACTTGTCTACTGTCAGTAAGGCTTCTGCTTCAATGAGAGAAACAGAATTTCGTCTGAATTTCGTAAATAGTTCTTTGTAAAATATTTATATCTTTAATTTTCAGCATGATCTTTCATTTATTTAAATATGTTTATATCTTACAAAGTTATAAATTATCATCTTTATGTACCATCGAAAGAGTTAGAAAATTAGTTAATTTCCTTGCTGTTTGGCTACATCTACATTATATCAGTAAACGATATGTCACATGAAAATAAATATTAGGTATCGTATTATATATCTTGGTTCTTTGCAACGTTTATCTTTAGACTGCCTGTAATTGACCGCGTGACTTGTACAGTGTTGCAAACCTACTAACTTGGAGCAGTGGAATCTAAACATGGTACCTATGCAATAATTACAATCTTCTTTTCTTCTTTCATTTCACTTCTTCATTTTTTTCGCGTACTTTCGATAGTTACACTACCGATACGGCCCCTATGTAGCAAAATAAAATGGTGAGTATCATGGTTTAATGCCAATGGTCTGCTATTAAATGAGGAAAAGACCCAGAATATGTGGTTCAGTCTATCAAAGTCTACAAAAATAGAAAAACAAAAGGCAAAGTTTTTAGGTATTGTACTTGACAACAGTCTAACATGGAACTCTCATGTAGATCACATAGTGGTTAGGTTGTCAAGAGTTATATATTTGTTGAAGAGACTGATGTGTTGTGTGACATTTGAGTATGTAAGGACAGCATACTTTGCCTTTTTTCAATCTGTTTTAAGGTATGGGTTAATACTCTGGGGAAACAGCAGAAAAATAAATGAAATTATGGTGATCCAGAAGAAAGCAATCAGAGTAATGGCTAAGGTAGATAATAGAACACATTGTAAACCATTGTTCACTAAATATAGAATTTTAACAGTAATTAATTTATATATTCTTGACAGTGTTAACTACATACTTGCTGAACTACCTAATTTAAGTGTAACAAATGAAAGACATGGCTACTATACAAGAACGTGTACTTCTCTGCTGTTGCCACAAAATAGATTAGCCAAAACTAACAATAGTCATAAGTATATGGCAATTAAAATATATAACAAATTGTCTAAAAATGGGTCAATCAAACCTGACAAATTATTTAAAGACAATGTTCATAACTTCTTGTTAACCAATCCATTCTATTCATTAGAAGAATTTTTAGAAATGCCTAATATCAACTTAAATGTGTAAAAAATTTTTTTTGTAAAATTAATAAGTTAAGTGAACTGACGAAGTCTATTGCATGTAACAATGCTGAATGACTAATAAAGAATCTGAATCTGAATCTGAATCTGAATCTGAGGTTGGCAGGCTCGCGATGAATCACAGACTTCTTGACACGTGAGACAGGGAGGGAAAGGAACTGAAGAGGGGATGGCTGTCTCCTATAAATATGTCTAGCTATGCGAGCCGCTTAGAACTCAGTTTTGGGGAACTGTAGTCGTACGGTTATTACTGTTGTTGTTATTATGGACAAAGCTGGGCAAGCTAATCGCACTAACCAGTGCAACCCCAACCATGCGCCATCTGGTCCAGGTAATTTGTTTTAATGTTATCGTAAGCGTTTTGACTGGCGAAACCGTTTCTAAATATACCGGCACTCTATTTTAGTCCGGTGTAAACTGAACTGTGTGAAATAGGCTGTGCTCTCTTATAGAGTTTGAGTAAATGGAGTTACTTCCATTTACTGTTTGATTTACAGTAGGCTATACCTGATTCTGTCTTTGCTCGTTACAGCCATACTATTTATGTATCACACACATTTATAGTTTCTGATGAGGCTGCTCACAGCAGTGATGATGTGAATGGAGTAAGATAGGTTCCCATGTAGGCTGCTTACTGTTTGAGTTGGAATAAGTTATTATGGGACATGAAGAATAATATGTACTTTTGGCGCCGTTCTACTTGATTGAACTTTCTAAATGGAAGATGCTTTATAGGCATCTATTCCAATTTGGTATGACTTTGATTACCTGTGTTGCTAATGAGAGACCATAAAGCTTATTGTGAATATGCATTGTCGTATCGGTACAAATAGATAATTATGTTCGTAGCACAAAGTGTTTTCTGTTATAATTTAAGCTATTTCTTAATCTATGTATATAATGAATAGTGGATGTGGCACTTGCTTATGTGTGAGATATTACTCCTGACCCTACAGCTGAAGTGGCCCTATACAGTTTCCTTTTCCATTGCATTACGTTAGTTGTATTCCATGGATCCCAAAGTGAGTGCCTTCTGAAACGTAGACAAGGTATAAACTGGTGTAAGTGCAAAATGGTGAAATACATTCCATTACTGTAATGTAATTTTAGTTAATGCATTAATGTAAGATGTTAAATTTGTGAGTTTCTGTGGAGACATTCTTCCACAGAATAGTTGTCCAATAAGAGGTTCTTTAATTCAGTTTGAAACTCCACTACTATATCTACATGATGTGTAATTCACCCAACAGTGTGATGAAAACATTTGTACCCAGATGTTGTCTATGTACAAGTTGTTTTGGTCCTAATGTTATATTCATGCTGCAATAGTTCCTTGTGAAAAAGAAATGTTGGTAATTACGAAGCAAATTACTAGATATACTGCAGCTGTCAAAATACCCAGTTTTTTGAAGAGGGTTCTGCAGAGGTTCTTGAATTAATACAAGTTGTAGTTCTTGCAACACCACTCATATACTGAAAATATGAGAAAATGATTCCATAACTCAGTGTGAAACAGTTATATGCAGAATGAAGTAGTTTCTTTATTTTTGAATTGCGTATAGCAGTAATCATGTGTACTGCAAACATGCTGAAGGAGGTTCTTTATTAATTGTAGCCATTGGGTTTTCCAGTTGAGGTTGTGATCTGTTTGTAGCTCCAAAAACTTGACACTTTCTATGTCTTGTATTTCTTTGTTTGAGAAACATATTTTCATAGCTTGTGGAATTCTGTGGGAAGTACCCATACTGACCTCTATGTACTGAGTGTCTTCAGAATGCAATGGTAGTCCATTTGCTTTCAGCCATCTGTTGATATTTTTGAGTGTTCCATTAGGTGGCTCTCAAGTAAGGTGACTTTTTACCTATATTTGTATCATCTGGAAAAATATTCTTATGAACTTGATTGCAGTTCAGTGTTCACACAGACAAAAGTCTAATCACCATATACTCCCAGTGCTGGTTAGTAATTACTAATTTGATTCTAATCTAGTGTATCATCTGTCAAGGTAAATAGAGTCTGTTCAATTTTCAGTCCTTTTTTAAATCCAAACTGTTAGCCACAGAGTAAGTTTTTTTCTGTTAGGTATGTATCAGGAATGTCTGTAATTCTTTTCTAATTTGTCTCCTTTGATGTGAAATGGCTTGACAACAGTGTGTTTAAATATCTGTGGAAAAGTACTCTTATGAAAAGATTAATCATACATGTAACTAAATACTTCCCAAATTTAGCTGAGCAACATTTATTAATTTACTACTGATTTAATCATAACTTGTTTATTTTTAAGACACTTGATTCTTTTGGAGACATTGAAGTTGAATTTTGTCTAACTTGTTTGGAAAGGCTTTTCTTAGAAATTGTGGGCTATCTGCTACTGAAAGTGTTTGAACCTAAATTCTGTGATGACTGTCAGAAAAATGATACGAAACACTTATGCAGTTTTAGGACCATTTTCAATGGGTTCATTACTTACCTTTAAAGAAATTTCTGCATTTTCTTGATTTGTTTTTCCTGTCCCACTTTTTTCTGTGTTTTAGATGTGTTGTCACGTTACTACAGGAGCTTATTTTTTTCTTCGGAAACACATTTTGAAGCTCCAATGCGTGCCTAAAATTTTACAGTACAGTTTTTAATGTGATATAATCCTATTGCCATTCATGTCCCTCAATGCGAAGTAGTCTTCTCTTAGGTTTGGATAATACTCTAATCTCATTTTTAATCCAAGGGTATGTGTATTTAATCTGCCTCCACCAGTTAATTTCTTAGGAAAACATGTATTTTTCATTAAAACCAGGGAAGTGCACATCTTTTCAGTCTGTATTTCACAAATTTTTCATGACTTTTGCAATTTCTTTTTCATTTATTACCCTAGCAGTTTTCCACTTTTAATCACATCATGCACTCCTAATATTAAACATCGGGTTTTGACCCTTGCAGTCTGAGAGTCTACTTCCTATGGAATTATTCCATGATTTCTCAGTCTCAGTGTATATATACAAATGTTACCAATAGCAGTGTTTCTGGTTCCCATGACTCTTCATGAAAATTAAACACGAGGGGAATGGTAAGGCACTCTCAAATTTAGAGTAGGTATGCTCTGAAAATTTTAAATATAAATCCCCACTTAATATTACATATTCCACTTGGAAGTCAAGTAGTTTAAAGATACATCAAGTAATTTTGCAAAAAATATTCATTATAAACAAATTGAATCGTATATAAATCTAAGACTGCAGCACAAGCTTCAAAATGCTGATCACTGGAAAACAAATGGATATCAGAGATTTTAATTTATATCGCTTCTTAATGTATCAAATTCTCCTTTCTCCATACTTGATCTACAGTAGCTGGAGGCTATGTTGTGTCCATCTATAGTCAGTATTCCTGTACTTGCTGTCAAATGATGTTCAGAAGCACATTACACAATTTGCAGGCTGCAATACATCTAAAGAAGTAAGAGGTTCAATGGTTTTTTCCCCCTAATGTTTTGGTGCAATACGTTTATTTCAACTTCCTTTATATTTCACTTACTGGCATTAAAGGGGAGGGGAGATGGTAGACACGAAGACAGATAGATTGATAGAGAGAGAGAGAGAGAGAGAGAGAGATTGTAGAGGAAGGCACAGGAAATGAAGTTGATGGAATAAAAATAAATGAGGAGCAGGGGCACGAGTGTAATTCCTTTGTGATGCTGAGTACTTTATTCTGTATCATGGTAGGTAAGTCTGACCCACACCATTCTTTTGTGCAGTTAGTTGATCATCAGATTGACTAGTTCCCTTGCCTTTTCTGCTACCAGCCCTCTCCAGCATTCCCCTACACAACAGTGCACCAGGTATGTGTGCATACTTACATATTAAAATCCTCTTCCTTCTAAAATCTTAAGGTTTCTTGCTTAGAAACAGTCGGATCTATTTTTATTGTTCCTAGCCATTAGCCAACCATTTCTCTTGTGAGTTAGTGGTCTACCATGTTAATCCAGTATTTTATTTATTATTTCAATGTTATTATGATGCATGCTGTGATATGTCTCTCTTAGTGTTATTTAATGTTCGGAAATAAATATGGATATTCTCTGTGTTTGCAGGTCGTAATTCTGGATACCATGGGGCAGGAGGCAGAGCCGATCTGAACAATCATTCAAACCAACTGAATCCTAACAACTCTCGCTACCAAGGAGGGAAGAAGTGATTAAAACATGACTGCCCATTTAAGATTTCAGTTTGTAACTTAAACTTGAATAATTTGACACTGTCTCCAATAATTAACATTTTCTTTACATTTCTTCTGTTTAAAAAGTTGTTGAACATAATGCAAACAAAATTTTGTGAAAATTTTGTGATGGCAGTTTGAATTGAAATATGTAATAAAGAATTAATTTTAAATGATCAGTTTCACTTTTCTGTCTGACTGTTTAGATACTAACATAGTAATGTTGCCCGAGGATGACTATTGTTAACTTTTGTAAGAAGAAGAGTGAGTGGGTTTGTAACATAGAATTGTTTTTACATTTATCATCATTTTCTATTGGTTAGGAAAAGAATGAAACACGCACACGCACACACACGCACACACACACACACACACACACACACACACACACACACACACACACACACGCCCCACTGGGTAACATGCTAGAGTCTAGAACTTCTGCACAATTTACAAAATTAAGTTTTCTTGCACCATTCTGCTTATGTTATGGTCATTCTCCATTAGTGCACTGAGGAAGTTTAATTTTGAATCTCTTTTTTTTTGTTAAAACAGTTCTACATAATGTTCAGAGTCTAATACAAACTCCCCAAGATTTTTTATTTTCTTGCCACTTATGTCATCATCAAACTGTGTAGTATTTCAGCAGTATTTCTTTGATATTAAGTTGATTACGTGTAGTAGATATAACATGGGATTAGGTACAGATTGTTATAGTGCACTGTACAATGAGCTGGCAGAATTATGTTTTACTTAAAGTAGTATTTTCACAAAACAGCACTTCGATCAACATTTCCCAACCACTAAGGTATGGCGTTTGCCATTGGTTGGTGTATTCCTGATGACTGTATTTTGAATTGTGAATTAATTTGTCTCATCAGTGATACCAAAAGCCTCGAATACTATGTTCCCCGCAGCCTTAACTTGGCGCGCTTGACTTGGCTGAAAATACAGTAGCTACACTATATATGCGACTGTTTAATTTAAAATTTGTATATTTGGGCTATCTATGCTTAAATCAGTGTTTACGCAGTTGATAGTTCATCACAGACACTATTTGCATCTCCTCAGAAAATGGGTACATGCTAAATATGAAGCAAAGATAGTGGCCACACCTCGTGTCCTGTTCTCCCAGCAGCAGTGTAAAAGCTGAGCAGTTTTTGCTTTCTCCATTGCATTGTAAATTCATGCCTCATTACTTCATTAGTGGTTATGCTGTGTAAATTTACTCTTGGTGCTGTGAACACTCATGGATTAACAAAAAAGATTTAATTGAGCTCCATGCTTCTCAGCTATTAACACATTCTTTAAATCATTGAGATAAACAACAGAAATCTTCCTTTTAATAGCTTATTACGTTTTCATATTCAGTTGTCTACTTACAGAAAGGAATTTAAATTAGTGAAACAATACTGTGAGACATTGCTTGTTTATGATAGTATGCTGGGATTCATTGTAGATGAGTTATTTTCACTATGTGCTGACAACCATATACAATATTGACCACCAACTCTGCTATGTACTTTTTAGTTTACTATACTGATTTTTTAAAAACGCAGTTCCTTGATTTTGCCTGTAGATTCATCAGCATTTCTATTATGTGGCACTTTCCCTTTCAAAAAACTGGTGACTTGCAGCTGAAAATCAAACTTGTGGATAACTCCAGGCGTAAAAACATGAGCAGGCGTATTTAGAAATCTGGGGAGGTATGCAAAGCATAATACAGCTATATCTTAGATGTTCCAGAAAATTCTGTATGATGGAAAAAAGATGAATGATGAGTTATTAGAAGAGGCAGCAACAAAACAAAATCGGCTTGGAAGATAATAAATAAATTGTGTAAAGTGGCAAACAATAATTTCTTCATAAAAGCTGAAAGAGAAATTATTGAAGCTCCCAATCCAGTATATTTGTTAAATATGTAATAATCACTATATGAATGCAGTGCAAAACCTAATGAAGGATAGAAACATGAAAGTTACCTTGAAATAAGCTGAAAAAATGTTGTGGATTTGACGAGACAATTAAATGTAGCAGAAATAATGGCATAACTCCTTTCAGATTGGTGTGTTCTCCCATCCACACACAAAACAACAATAAAACGGCCTTATGAATAAGACTATAGATTTAAATTTCAAAATTATGGACTAGCATCACAACTATCAGGTTTTTTTCTAAAGTAATGTATGACATTTGAGAGACTATTAAACATTCTGAGAAAATACAAAATGCTCGTCAGTGAACAGAAAGTTTTTGGAAAGAATAGAGCAACTGAAGTAGCTGTATATCACTTCTTGGAACTGCAGTAGATAATGGCCTCATCAGTAAAATGAAGAGCAAGCATGTATGTGAATCCCCATTCTCTAGCCAATTACATTGCAAGGAGAAACTACAGGCAATTTCCCAAAGCTATGCAGTGATACTGGAACATAAAACATACAAAATTTTCGGTTTGTAATTCCAGAATACCTTCCAGAAGTGAAACTAGCTTTTTGTTACTATTTATGGAATGAACCCATGCCAATGTTACAAACATTTTCCAACTAGTAATCTTCATGACACAAGCAACTTTATAAAAAGTGATATCAGCTTGTATACACTAGTATTTCTAATAATGGATGACCTAATGAGTAATTATTAAAATAATGTATAAGGAGTGGAAAATCAGCTATCAGAATCTCACTTTTCTCACAATTTTTGTGGATCAGTAATCATATTATGCAATAAACATGTAATTCTGAAAGAGGAATATTGTATTGACCTGAATTTCTTGAAATTTCTCTTGGCACTACCAAATTGTGAGCTACACTGTCAAGAATTCATCAAGTAACAGCAAATTTTGATGGAGCAAATACTCGCAAATTATTTTACAGTTACTGGAGCATCGGTGATCACTGACAAATGAAGATGAGAATTTGCTGATTAACTATGGAGTGAATCAGATTTAAGAGAAAAGATCACTGCAGCAATAGGTGAGGCACTAACCTCTTAAACAAAATTTTTGGGTGTGTGGATGGAAGATAGTTTAAGATAGTCAAAACATATAGAGTTGTTGCATAAAAAAAACTTAATACTTATTGTGTTAAGAAAACTCAGTGGCTGCTGCACTAATGAAACAGTACTGTGTGCCTATTACTTCTATATATATAGCCTGCTAATGGTGGAATAATATTTATAGGTTATAGAAGTACTGCAAAAAATTATTTTTAATTTCAGAGCAGAGCCATTCATATACTCTAATGTGTTGCTTGCAGTGTACCATGTTGGGAAATATTCAAGAAATTTAAAATTGTATTTCTTCATGGTTTATATATAATACGAATCTATATCCTATTTATCAATACACTATTTGGGTTTTATCAATATCAGCATTTGCCTTTTAGTAGTAGTAGTAGTAGTAGTAGTAGTTTATTCACCCAGAGACAATGTACATTGCATGGATTTCGTCAAAAAATACATAGTATATATATATATATATATATACACACACAAATAGGGTGAACAATACTATACAAAATACAGATGTGCATAGTAGACTACATAACATCAGACCACATTGAAATAGCATGTACAACTTTGATTATTTACATTGATGTATGAGAAAGACTTTTTACATGGAATACACAGTTGATATGTAGATATAACACATACAATTCTAGCACTTTTGTACATATTATTTATTTGGATCATAGCAACAGTCAGATAAAAATTACTATTGGCACAGAGTACATAAATATAATTGTTTAGTATGAAGCTATTCCAGGTATTCTTTTACACTATAATAGCAGTTGGTCATTAAAAATTGGAATACTGCTTCTTTAAATGAAGACAATTTTTTTTATTTCTTTTATCTTTACCGGTAGTTTGTTATACAATCTGCTTCCTTGTATGTTTGTTTGTTTCTGCGCCAAAGCCTTGTTAACTCTTTTTATATGAATGTCATTGCACTTTATTGTGTTGTAAGTATGTAGATCCGAGTTGGATTGGAAATTGTTAATATTTCTTTTTACATTAATTACGGTTTTCTGTATATAGAGGCATGGTAGGGGTAGAATATTCAGCTGTTTAAATAATTGCTTTGAAGGCGTTAGCCTTGAACTGTTAGTAATTATTCTAACAGCTCGTTTTTGTAGAGTGAAGATGGTTTTGAGATTTTTCTTACTATGACCCCAGAAGGTGAGGCCATAGATAATAGCAGAATGTATATAATTAAAGTAAACAGCTCTGCTATATTCCCTACTACATACAAAGCTAATAACACGTAAAGCAAAGCAAGCAGAGCTTAACTTATGCGAGAGATACAGGATATGGGATTTCCAGTCTAAATTTTCGTCTATATGTACACCTAAGAATTTTGTGGTAGCATCTCTCACAATTTCTTTATTTTGTATTCTGAGATCTAGATCAGAGTGTGACTTTGCTTTCCTGTAATGGATATAATTAGTTTTAGAGATATTTATAGTTAATTTGTTCACTTAGAACCAATTTTGCAAATATTCTATAACTCTGGTTGCAGATGTTGGCAATACCCGGTTTATGTCAGTTACTACAATGTTTGTGTCATCTGCAAACAGGGTTATATGAGTACCATTTACTGGAATCTTGATATCATTTATGTAAAGAAGAAATAGGAGAGGTCCTAGAACACTCCCCTGCAGTACCCCAATTGGCACAGTCTGAATATCCGATCTGTAAACAATACTTTGGTTTTTACTGTTTGTTGTTGCAATTTCTACTGCCTGTTTCCTATTGTGGAGATATGACTGAAACCACTGTTTGGCTACTCCTCGTATACCGACATATTCTAATTTGTCTAGCAGGATATCATGTTGGACAGTATCAAATGCCTTTGAGAGGTCCAAATTTATTCCTATTGTACTGTTGTTCTTATCTAGCCCCGCTACAATATTTTCAATGAATTGGGTGATGGCTGACTCTGTACTCATTCCTTTGCGAAAGCCGTGTTGGTTTACAGACTATAGATTGAATTTCTCAAGGTAATTTGTAATTCTGTTTTTCATTACTGTCTCTATTACTTTTGAAAATACCGATAATAAAGCTATTGGTCTATAGTTTCCCACTTCATGTATATTGCCCTTTTTATACAATGGTTTTACTTTTGCAATTTTTAATTGTTGTGGAAAGACACCTTCTGAAAATGATATGTTTATGATGTGTGGGAGTGGGTCTGATATGACACTAGCACATCTCATCATGACTGAGCAAGGTATCTCGTCAATCCCTGAGGACATTTTATTCTTCATTGTTTTTATTATTCGATTAACTTCCAATTTGTTCGTGGGAGGTAGCAATAATGAATTAACACTTTGTTCTTCTGGGATCGATGTTCTACTAATCTTAGAACAATTTTTACTCAGATTGATTGGACTATTTATGAAGTAGTCATTAATGTTATTTGCTAAAGTAAGATTTCTGACTAGCACACCTTGATCATCTTTTAAAACAAAGTCATCTAGATTTCTAACATTTTTGCTTGGGCCTATTTCTTTTTTTACTACATTCCATATAGCTTTCGATTTGTTTGCTGACCCAGCAATTACACTGTCATTGTGCATTGTCTTGGCTTTTTTGATCACCTTCCTGTAAATTTTCTTGTATGTCTTAACATAATCTGTGAAGTGTTCATCTTTGTTATCTTTTTTGAGTTGACTGATATGTTTTAGTGTTTTACTAGATACTCTAATAGCAGGTGTTATCCACTGGCTTGTGTTCCTAGGCATGACATTGATCTTTGTGAGCTTTTTTGGGAAACACATCTCAAATAGGGACATGAATGCACTAGAAAAAGCATTGAAAGATTCCTCGGTTGTTGTTTGTGCAAAGACACCTTCCCAGGTTTCATTAGCTAACAACTGGATGAAGGTATTCACTTTTTCTGTATAGAAGTGCCTTTTGTATCCCCACTTATATTTTATTGCCTTGGGGATAGTGTAATTTACGTATGTTAATAGTGTATTGTGATCCGAAAGACCTAAGTTTACGTTTAGTGGCTCAATGATACCATTCTCCATATTTGTGAAAATGTTGTCTAAAAGAGAAGATGACAGTTCTGTTATTCTGGTGGCATCTGTAAAGAGTGGTTTCATGTGGAAGCTGCCGAGTATACTCAAAAGCTGTCTTTCTTCATTACTTTCAATTGACAGGTTAATATTAAAATCTCCACATAAAAATAATTTCACTTCATTACTACAAAAAGTGTTTAGTGCTGCTTCTATTTTTTTGAAGAATATGTTTTTGTCACCCAGTGGAGATCTATATATTGTAATTACAACTAGTTTTTCACTCTTCTCCTCAGTTTTTAACTCTATGGCACATGATTCAAAATGTTTTTCTATATTTAGATGGTCCAATTCTGTTTTCACTTTGAACTGCAGTCCTACTCTAGAGTAAATGCATACCCCACCATTTTTAAAAACACTTCGGCACTAATGTGATGCTAAATTAAACTTGCTTATATTTATGAGACATAATTCACTGGCCTTGCACCAGTGTTCAGATAAACAAATACAAGAGACATCAGCAAGATTATTTAAAGCTACTTCTAGATCTAGTACTTTGTTTCTGAGGCATTGAATATTCTGACACATTATCCTGACTGTTTTGCAAATATTTTTTCTTTTGTCATTACCTGGTAGTGTGCTGCTTTTTCCATAGTAGTTGTGACTTATCTGCAAATTGTCTTGCTGATTTGTCACAATTTTTTCCTTTTCTTTGTCTGAAACCATAAAAAATCCTTATTTAATGATGTAGATGTACCTTGTCTTTGACTCCTCCTTAGGCAGTGTTGAGTTGCTGCAACTGTTGTTGGTGGTTTTGTTGCTGCTGCTACTGTTGTTGTTGGTTCAGTTGCTGCTGCTGTTCTTGCTGCTGCTGTTTCTGTGGCCGGAGGTGGTGGTGGTGGTGGTAGTGGTTGTGGTGGTGGTGCTGACAGGATTCTTCGTGCTGTTGCTGCCTTTGATTCTTTTATTGGCACTATTTCTGTTGATGGTGGATCTGTTGTTGTAGTATCTGTTGGTTTTTCTGTTGTTTCCGCTGAAGGTTTAGTTGCAGTTACTGATTGTGGTTTGACCATTTGTGGTAATTTTACTGCTGCTAATGGTGATGATTTTGTTGTTGCTGTTGCTTCTGTTGTTGCTACTTGTGATGAACCTGCTGTTATTGATTTTTGTGGTGTTACTGTTACTGTCGTTGATGGTGCTGCAGGTGTTTGCTGGTGCCTTTTTATTCCATACAATACTTTTTGTGCTACAATTTTCTTCCCTAGGCCATTCAAGTGAAGGCCATGAGAAGTGTGGAATCTCCGACCAATGCCACTAATATCAACAACAGAAACATTTTCGAATTGACTGCATATACTGGAAAAACTCTCATTAGCAGCACTAATCTCTTTGTTCACACAAGACCAGTGTGGCAGATCATAGCGATGTGGAATGTTGACAAAGAGAATGTTTGTATGAGACAAAAGAGCCAGATGCTTTTTCAATTCTGAGCAGGCTTTAGAGATTTCGTTTTTATATACATCGTTAGAGCCACCAAACAAAGCTACAAAGTCTTTTGAAATCAACTTGATAATTTCATCCGTGTAAACATTCTTAATTACCTCCGAAAGGGAAGCCCCAGGCTTGACATAACTCGTAGATTTATCAACTGATGCCTCATTAACAAGAGAGGCTATTCCGCGCCCGTGGCTATCAGCTAGAATGTGCAGTTTTCCCATGTGATTATGTACTTTTTGCTTAGCACTTCGTATGTGTTTCGTAATTGAATAGATGGGTTTAGTCTGGTCCTGTAGACATTGGTATCATATTTCCTTTCTGACGATGAATTTTTGTGTGTTTTCGGCGATGGATCAACTTTTGCACACCAAGAACGGAACTTTGTTTCGCATACGCCATTACTGCCTACTCTCCCGTACTTTTTACACAAGTTATGACATATATTTTTGCTACTATAGTTAATGGTTCCTGAGTTGAGTTCACTGTGCAATTTATTTATGCCCATTGTGTTCAGCTGCGGGGATTTGTTGCACTCGTGTTGTAAAACGCGTATCTCTTCCACTAACACTGCAATGATATTGTTTGTGTAATCCAACTTATTAAGTTTTTGCACAAGATCTTCTCTGCTACATTTTGTGCAGAACCAAATCTTACGTTTAGGATTTACGTTAACACATGAATAATGAAACACAGTTTTACATATCGTGCACATTACACCTTTGACCGCACGTTTCTTGCATTGGCAGGGATCCGAACTTAATAATACACTTGTTTCCCCGAAAGACGATTTAGATGCTCCACATGTGTAATTCTCCTTATTACTTCTTGTGGTTCCACAGTTTTTTTCTGTGACTTCCTTTATTATGTAGCATGGCATGCACAAGTTTTCATAATACACTCTGACTATACTGCATGATAAACACTTTTCCTCGTTATTTTTACACTTTTTTTCTGGACTTTACACACTCGTGACCCCCACTCGGCGCCGTTTTGGTGTGGCAAGTGCACCAGCTGTTATTCAATGCATTTTAGAACAACATGTTGAATCAGTTCCAGACTGCATCAACTATTTAGATGACATAGTATTGCCTGGTGTCCCTACAGAGGAACATTTCCAGAACCTTTGTCACCTACTTTCTGTTTTACATTCTTTAGGGTTCAAGTGCAATTTGGACAAGACAGTTTTTTCAACCTTCCATTATTTATTTGGGTTTTGAAGTGTTGTGTTCTGGCATTAAACCATTGCACCAGCATATTGATGCTATTGTTGCACTGCCACACCCAAAATATGTCAAGGAATTACAGCCATTTTTAGGCAAAATTGCGTACTACCACAAATTCATACCAGATGCTGCTACTGTGGCATAACCACTACCTGCATTATTATGTAAAGATGGTCCTTTCTACTGGTCCCCAGCGTGTGACTGGGCATTCGGGTTGTTGAAATCTAAACTGCAATTGACCTCTTGTTTGGTTACTTTTCAGCTAGGCCAGCAACTTGTATGCAGATGTATTGCATATGTCTATAAATCCTTAAATTCAGTACAACAGCAATATTCTCAGAGAGAGAAAGAGGCTCTGATGATCTTGTATGCTCTCAAAAAATTTCATATATAGACACACAAACATACACACAAAATTCAAGCTTTCGCAACAAACGGTTGCTTCATCAGGAAAGAGGGAAGGAGAGGGAAAGACGAAAGGATGTGGGTTTTAAGGGAGAGGGTAAGGAGTCATTCAAATTCCGGGAGCGGAAAGACTTACCTTAGGGGAGAAAAAGGACAGGTATACACTCGCACACACACACACATATCCATCTGCACATACACAGACACAAGCAGACATTTGTAAAGGCAAAGAGTTTGGGCAGAGGTGTCAGTCGAGGCGGAAGTACAGAGGCAAAGATGTTGTTGAAAGACAGGTGAGGTATGAGCAGCGGCAAATTGAAATTAGCGGAGATTGAGGCCTGGCAGATAATGAGAAGAGAGGATATACTGAAGGGCAAGTTCCCATCTCCGGAGTTCTGACAGGTTGGTGTTAGTGGGAAGTATCCAGATAACCCGGACGGTGTAACACTGTGCCAAGATGTGCTGGCCGTGCACCAAGGCATGTTTAGCCACAGGGTGATCCTCATTACCAACAAACACTGTCTGCCTGTGTCCATTCATGCGAATGGACATTTTGTTGCTGGTCATTCCCACATAGAAAGCTTCACAGTGTAGGCAGGTCAGTTGGTAAATCACGTGGGTGCTTTCACACGTGGCTCTGCCTTTGATCGTGTACACCTTCCGGGTTACAGGACTGGAGTAGGTGGTGGTGGGAGGGTGCATGGGACAGGTTTTACACCGAGGGCGGTTACAAGGGTAGGAGCCAGAGGGTAGGGAAGGTGGTTTGGGGATTTCATAGGGATGAACTAAGAGGTTACGAAGGTTTTGTGTGTATGTTTGTGTTTGTGTGTCTATCGACCTACCAGCACTTTCGTATATATATATATATATACCAAACGGGAAAGCACTGGTAGATAGGCACAATAAAAAAACACACAAACACACACATTACTGCATGTAATGGGTCTCCCATCCTTCATCAAAGACACCAACCACTTTCTCGAACGCCTGGAATCCTTACCCAATCCGTTACCCCGGAAACCATCCTTGTAACCATTGATGCCACTTCCTTATACACAAATATCCCGCACATCCAGGGCCTTGCTGCGATGGAGCACTTCCTTTCACGCCGATCACCTGCCACCCTACCTAAAACCTCTTTCCTCATTACCTTAGCCAGCTTCATCCTGACCCACAACTTCTTCATTTTTGAAGGCCAGACATACCAACAATTAAAGGGAACAGCCATGGGTACCAGGATGGCCCCCTCATACGCCAACCTATTCATGGGTCGCTTAGAGGAAGCCTTCTTGGTTACCCAGGCCTGCCAACCCAAAGTTTGGTACAGATTTATTGATGACATCTTCATGATCTGCACTCACAGTGACGAAGAACTCCAGAATTTCCTCTCCAACCTCAACTCCTTTGGTTCCATCAGATTCACCTGGTCCTACTCCAAATCCCATGCCACTTTCCTTGATGTTGACCTCCACCTGTCCAATGGCCAGCTTCACACGTCCGTCGACATCAAACCCACCAACAAGCAACAGTACTTCCATTATGACAGCTGCCACCCATTCCACATCAAACGGTGCCTTCCCTACAGTCTAGGTCTTCGTGGCAAACGAATCTGCTCCAGTCCGGAATCCCTGAACCATTACACCAACAACCTGACAACAGCTTTCGCATCCCGCAACTACCCTCCCGACCTGGTACAGAAGCAAATAACCAGAGCCACTTCCTCATCCTCTCGAACCCAGAACCTCCCACAGAAGAACCACAAAAGTGCCCCACTTGTCACTGGATACTTTCCGGGACTGGATCAGACTCTGAATGTGGCTCTCCAGCAGGGATACGACTTCCTCAAATCCTGCCCTGAAATGAGATCCATCCTTCATGAAATCCTCCCCACTCCACCAAGAGTGTCTTTCCGCTGTCCACCTAACCTTCGTAACCTCTTAGTTCATCCCTATGAAATCCCCAAACCACCTTCCCTACCCTCTGGCTCCTACCCTTGTAACTGCCCCCGGTGTAAAACCTGTCCCACGCACCCTCCCACCACCACCTACTCCAGTCCTGTAACCCAGAGGGTGTACACGATCAAAGGCAGAGCCACGTGTGAAAGCACCCACGTGATCTACCAACTGACCTGCCTACACTGTGACGCATTCTATGTGGGAATGACCAGCAACAAACTGTCCATTCGCATGAATGGACACAGGCAGACAGTGTTTGTTGGTAATGAGGATCACCCTGTGGCTAAACATGCCTTGGTGCACGGCCAGCACATCTTGACACAGTGTTACACCGTCCGGGTTATCTGGATACTTCCCACCAACACCAACCTATCCGAACTCCGGAGATGGAAACTTGCTCTTCAATATATCCTCTCTTCCCGTTATCCACCAGGCCTCAGTCTCCGCTAATTTCAAGTTGCCGCCACTCGTACCTCACCTGTCATTCAACAACATCTTTGCCTCTGCACTTCCGCCTCGACTGACATCTCTGCCCAAACTCTTTGCCTCTGTATATGTCTGCTTGTGTCTGTATATGTGTGGATTGATATGTGTGTGTGTGCGAGTGTATACCCGTCCTTTTTTCCCCCTAAGGTAAGTCTTTCCGCTCCTGGGATTGGAATGACTCCCGTCTTTCTGCTTAGTTTGGAGCGCCGCTCCCCAGGTTGTAGTTCCGTCTGCCCTTCATTGTGAGGCTATGCGTTTATTGCTTGTGGACCACTGGGGTGTGTCATATACATTGGTGAAGAAATAGTGAAAGCTGCTGCAGCCTGTCTACAGTGTGCCACCCACCATGTAGCTCCTCATGCTTCTTTGTCACCATGGCTGGATCCACAACAGCCCTGGGAACAAATTCATGTAGATTTTACAGGACCTTTTTTAAATTTCTGCTGGCTTGTAATTTATTCTTATTCTTAGTTTCCGTATGTGGTGTGTTGTCTTTCTACTTCTGCAGCAGCAACAATTTCAGCTTTGACAAAGGCTCCCAGTTCACATCTCAGGAATTTGAAGAAAATTATAAAAAAAATGGTGTTTGCCATGTCATGGCTCGTCTTTTCCACCCTCTTTTGAATGGGGAAGCAGAAAAATTAGTACGAACATTTAAGACTTGGATGAAAAACTATGTTTCAGATGTGTGATTGGAAGTAGCTCTTGACCAGATCCTCAGTTCTTATAGGTTCACCCCTATTGGTGATAAAGAGTCTGGCAGAGTTATTGCCCGGTTGTCAGCCCTGGACTCTGCTACATGTGCTTCGGCTGAGTCAGTGCCCAGGTCTCTGCCGGCCACTTACGTATTGCTAACAGTGTTGTACCTTGTCTTCCATGTGTGTACTGTTTGAGCAATAAATTACAGTGTTCTTGGGTAGGAAGAGCTTGCTCAGTAGGTTTATTGCAGTAAGCTATTTCTTCTGTCACTCAAATTGAAACTGAACCTGCTCTACAATAGGACACTTACAATTAGTATAAAGAACTCACATATTTACACAAATATATGAAGATTGACTAAAATTTTTTTGACACTGTGAATGTTAATATAAAGAAATGTGTTTTATATCTCTAATTTACTGAGTGCAATGTATGAGGATTCACTGAGTTTGTATTCTCAGTTCCTACAAATATTTGTAAATACAAATTGTAAGCTGATGATTCTGTTTTCTGGTGTCCTGATTAAATTTCTGGGGAGTGAAATATGTGTCATCCTGATTGTGCTCATTATCAGTTCAGTTTACAGGGAAAAAAATCATCAAAAGCAGGTCCCTCAGACTCGCTTAATGCATTATACACACCATCCAACAAACATCAGTTTTGACAAATCAGCTGTTAATAAGATCCAAAAAATCATTAGTTCACTAAAAGGCAGTAATTCTTATGGCCATGGTCAATCAAACTACTAAAAACTTGTGATGATGTGGTGGCACTCCTCTATTGCTACCTTTGTAACTAGTTGATTATTTATTTTTATTCCCTGAAAGGCTGAAGTATTTGGTAGTAACACCCATTTTTAGAAATGTAAATAAGCAAGTGGTCTTTACTTATAGACACAAGTCCCTCCTTCCCATGTTCTCAAAACTTTTTGAGACATTAATAAATAAGAATATTGAGTCACTTTTCTAGAGACAGGGTTTTACAACACCTCACTTTGGCTTTTGTAAATTCTTTCCTTGTGAGAAAGTAATGTATGATTTCGCATACTTAATTCTGGTAGAATTAAATGAGAGAAATTCCCTGTAAATATTTTCTGTGATTGTTCCAAGGCTGTTGATTGTGTAAATCATATAATTCTGTAAGCAGTCTACAATCACACAGCACTTATAGTGTTTGCCTTGCGTAGATGGAGTCCTGTGTGAACAACAGGAAATAGAAGACTACAATTCAGAGTGAGGAAACATTAACTATTGTGTTCCATAAGATTCAGTGCCTGCTCCACCCCTGTTCTTGCACTCCATGTATGATTTACTGGATACACTGGAGGGCTCTTGAAATATTGTGATGTTTGCTGATGGCACCAGAGCCCTAACACATCCACACCAGACCAGCCAGGAGAATAATGGAACAGGCATCCAACTGGTCCACAGCAAATATTAACCTTTAATCTTAAAAAGACTCATATTTTGCAACTGCAAGCAAATATAAATGATTTACAGGTACCAAAAATAGAAGTAAATGGGTACACACTGGATAAAGGCTTCATGTATCATCGTCTTTGTATGTCCTTTATCCAGCATCAGGGTGGGTTGGGACTTCTATGGTGTTTCTGCATGGAATTTCTCTTTGGTATTTTGTTCCAGTCCAGATTATTTCTTCTTAAATTGGTCTTGATTGAGTTAGTCCACCTTACCCTGGGTCTCCCTCTTGCCTTCAAACTTGGCCTCCATCATCCATTTCCGTTATCTCTACAGGTCCAAACCATTTTAACCTATTCTTCCCAATCCCACGTTCCAACTTTCTAACCCAATTTCCTTTCTAACACCTTCATTTCTCACTCTGTCTCTCCTAGTTTTCCTCAACATACTTCACAGGATTTTCATTTCACTGGCTTGAATCCTGTTCTCCTCTCTTCGTGTCATTGTACAGCACTCTGATGGATATGTCTCTCTGGGTACAAAGTGCATTGTACACATCACTTCCTTACACTTCACTGGCACCTCCCTTCCCAAGGACAAAACCTCACACCCTGGTAAAATGCAATGCCCTGTTGTACCCTGTTGCTAATTTCTGCCTCCATCCTATCATTCTGCATTGTCTGACTCCCTAAATATTTAAAGTTGTCCAAAATTTCAGTTTCCTGCCCGTGACCATCAAATGTCCTGTGCCTTCTCTGCCTCCACTGGTTACCACCATTGTCTCAGTTTATTCCACACCGCATTTCTCACCATATTTCTCATGTTTTCATTTACTGTGTCTAGTTGTTCTTGTACTTCCTTACCACTGGTTCCCTCCAACACAATATCATGGGGAAATAACAATAATATCATCTCCCTTCCTGTTTTGTGATTTCATCCATCATCTTTATAAATAACTAGCTTTTGCTCATAACTTCATCTGCATGCATCTCGAACACAAATGGATTCTGAAAAATCCTGAAGCTTATTATCAGTGAGAAAAACGAATATAAAAAGCTAAAAGCTAAACTATCAGAAGGGCACAGCAGTGTTTATAAGCACAGATACAGATATTTGAAGTATGAAATACCATTAGACTGGATAGTGAAACAGCCTAGTGTTGTATTTAAGGATATTACAAAAATTAAAGACTTTTTATCTATAGAATTTGATGTTTTGCCCACAGGAACCACTATAAGCAAATTATCTAAGCATGAGCAAGCAACAGTTTGTCCTGAGGTCAACACTGGTGGCTTGAAGTGTCTGTCCTTGTGGCTTGTTGAGGATCATAGTGAAGCATATGCTCACAGGAAACTGCATGCATTTGAACTGGAAAGGGAAATTGTTGGTAAGGAGGAGTACACGTGGTATGCAAACTATTTCCCCAACTACACAGCCTGTGAGAATTTCAGCTTTTATAACATTAAGACAAAGTGACATCAATATAAGGTGAGTTTCATTTTACAGCTTTGGAGGGTTTAAGTTCCGAAGCAGCATAATTGGAATAGCCACTTTCAGAGTGATGTTATGGATGGGGAGTCTGGATGCACAACTGGATAAGTGGCAGCATCAGTCCAGTCCAGTCCAGAACTGTATTTATGGACTGACATACCATCTCTATCCCATAAATTTTTTCCAAAATGCTCTGGTTTATAGCAGCTGCTTGATCATTTCCGGGCATTAGTATCACTTGTTGACAAAATCTACAATTCTTGTAATGTCTTATTTTGGGTTACATCTCCAGGAACAAAATGAATAAATTCCTGCGCTAAAGAAACAATTAGACAAAGGCACTCTGACAGAGTCACTAACTCATTTGATTTGGGCAATATAACCTTGCTGATTTTTAATAAAATATCCAAGAATTCTTGCACATGGTAAATACCACTCTGTTACACACCAGACTCAATTTCTGTACCCAGGGCCAGAGCACGGAGCATTTGAGACATGTACTCACCACATCTACTCTAGTTACTCAAGTTGTAATGGGAAGAGTCTGATGGAAATCAACACAAAATAAAACAGTGACACCTTCCATAATGCGATCATTTTGCTGGATGTCTTGCAGAGTGTGGTTGACTGTTCCATGGCTTTTGTGTGCTGTGGTACATTTGTCCCAAATTATTAGGTTGCTCTCTACAAGGATTCTCATCTTGTCACTATTTCACGATACTGTAATTTCAGTTGTGTCTCGGTCCAAAGATATCATGCACAAACTTTTTCCTCCAGGGAGTAAGGTAGCAGCAATCCCTGAAGACATAACAGCTTATGCTATCTTCCCTTGCCTTTGAATTTCAGCCAGTAGTAATTGAGTCAAAAATATTTTGCCTGCCCTGCCAGAGGCATCAAGGAAAAATGTTTGACCCTGCTGTTAATTAACATGCTGTAATACTTTGTTTTATACTGACTTTTTCCTATCATGAAGGGTTCCAATATTATTATTCATGTGCATGCCATTGCTGTAGAACTATAATTTGTCTCTGTATCATACTCGCAACTAACTTGCAGACTGTCAGCAATTTCCTGCAGTTCTGGAAGAATGTAATGGTTCAAATGGCTCTGAGCACTATGGGACTTAACTGCTGTGGTCATCAGTCCCCTAGAACTTAGAACTACTTAAACCTAACTAACCTAAGGACATCACACACATCCATGCCCGAGGCAGGATTCGAACCTGCGACCGCAGCGGTCGCGAGGTTCCAGACTGTAGCGCCTAGAACCGCTCGGCCACTCCAGCCGGCAAGAATGTAATGCTCAAAGGATTATCACCAATAAAAATAACAATACCTTGAAGTGAGCAAAGGCAACGATTGACAACACTCTCATCAGTTTCTGCTGCACTATCTCCATAAGCTCGCCTAACTGCAAAAAGAAAATCTTCTAATAGATGTTGTTGATATTTCTCCCACAACTGTACAGGGTGGGAAAGTCTGCAGAACACCATAAAAAAAAGCACCATTGACAGGGGCTTCTACCAATTACAGTGTCTTTGTGTGTTTTGTACCAATTTTGGTTGTCATCTAGAAGATGCAGCACACTGCATCAAATGTTGAATGTTCAATTCCATTTACAGATCTCATAAATTAAAAAGATATGGTGGACTATGTGCAGTAAATGGCACAAGTATTTGCACTCACTATTACTTGGATGGATAGGGTACACTCCACCTAATGGATGGTCTGGGTAAATGCCTGGACACCCTTCCACTAGTTGACCATGCTGGTGTCCAATGAAAATGTCTCTTTCTATGTTGTAAGTGGAATGGGATGGCACATCATTGTACATAAGAGTTCGAGCAAAATTATCTTCCTGTCAGAGACTTAAATAAAGCTATGAGTGTGATACAGTGAGGATTTTCTAAAAGATCCTGTGCATTCCAGGATTGAAATACTCACTGGCCATATTCTAAATGAACATTTAAGTACATAATGGTGGGTGTCATTTGTGAACAGGGAAACCTAGTACCTGACACACTATCAATATAGTGACCTGACTGATATTTGGTCATCTTGTCATGATCAGCACTCTGAAAACCAAACATTGCCTGGTCACTTCCCTTATTCACACATTTGAAAATGTATTTGATTACTCTACACTAGCACAGTATTTGACATTCAGTTGAGCTCTAATGCATGTGAAAGTACTGGGGAGTACGGGGCTACCCACAGATTGTGTGCTGCAACTCATTCATACCCGTGCGAGGATCAGCATTATACACACAAAAATTGTAGCCATCTTCACCTTGTCAAGACATTAAAGGATACTGTAGTGAATCATAAACATGATGTGTTTCATTGAATCTCTGAAGACTATCATCGTAAGTGTGTAACACAATGTCTCTCCTATCACATTCCTGGTCGACTAACAGGACAGTGCCTATGATCAGAGGATAATGAATCTTATATTCTTCATGAGTTTCCACACTTCAGCCTGCACTCAAGTGATGTTCACATTCTATGTCACTGTCTACAGACTGCGACGCAGAGCTAAGGCATCTACTAGCATTCAGACATCATTTGCATTCACAAGAAGTCTCTTGACTCAAGATGACGCAATTCCAGAATGCTGCGATGCTAAACGCTCTTCATAATTTGGTTCACTTTCTGTTAATCTTCTCACTTGTACTCATTTGGCTTGAATAGAAATAGAGGAAAGGCAAGACCATTTTTGGGGAGGCATTGTTATTACTTGACAAACTCATCAGCAATAATACTCACACCAACTAAAGAACAAATTTGAGATTGAAAGAAGTTAAACAAATGAAGATACTAATATGAAATCACAACAATTGTATCACTCCACTTACATCAATAAGATGCGATGAAAACCTCTGAAGAAATGTATGAAACTGATTTTTAGTGTCAATGCGACAAACTGATCAATTATAATAGATTTTTAGGTCAACTTGACAAACTTATCAGTAATCACAGTAGTGTCAAATCAATAAACTGATCAATGATAATAGTAACATCAGTTCAAAAATGAATTCCAGAATGGCTACAGATAATGAAATTAAACTATTAACATTATTATAATGATGATAAAACATTTCAAAATACTACTTTCTACAGATTCTGTCATTTGTATCCTAGTTTATTTAGTTTAGTTTTACAAACATATGCAGCCTCTTCTTTTTCTACTAATACATTGAAATGGCCCTTACCTGAAACTGAGTTGATCCACACAAAAAAAAGAAGAAAATAAAGTTGCCAATTTTACTCATTTTCATCGGCCACTCATGCTTGACTAAAAATTTGATTGTGACAAACTTGTTTTATCAAGGAAGCACCTAAAGGTTCCAAAGACAGTTTCTCTGTATCTCTTATGGATTCTGATTTTTGTGCAGTGGCCCAATTACAGAAAACATTCTGTATATATAGATAACTCTTCTAGATGGCATATCAAGATGAAACATACCAGATTTTAAGTTAGATCTCCAACAATACAACTGTGAAAACTGCATCCAGTTTTGTGCAGTAGTTTCTGTGTGATGTGTGTGCAAACATATGGCCAGACAGACAGAAAAACAAACAAACAAAAATTCTAAAAGTAATTGTTTTGGCATCAATTACTAGACCCCTCATTTAAGTTTCCTTAAATATCTTCTCTGTACAGAAAGGGGCCTGTTTAAGTTTTATTACATGTGTAGATAACAGTGACACTACACTTCCTTGTCCCAATACTGTCACATTTCTAAACCAATCAGTGACGTTCCTTACCATTCAGATGGATAATAAGCTTGGGTGACCCAGAAAATGGATAAGATCAGTTCTGCTTACTTTGTTCTTAGAAATCTCTGTCATTGTGTTGACTTGCAGAGGGGATTGCTAGCATACTTTGAGTATTTTCAATCAGTTCTATCCCAAGGCATAATCTTCTGAGACAATGCAACTAAGGTCAAAAAAGTATTTATTCTATATAAGTGTGTATTAATAGTTTTGAGTAAAGCTGATGAAAAAACATTTTGTGGAAGGATCTTCAAGTACCTCAGAATTATTACACTTACCTGCCAATACATATACCACTAGTGATATTCGTAGTTAATAACAAGAGTGAATTTGGGATTAACTGTGCAGCTCACAACCAAAATACTAGAAGTAAAACTAACTTTCATATCTACATCCACATCTATACTCTGTGAAACACCATAAGTGTATGGCAGAAGGTATGTCCCATTGTACCAGTTATTAGGGTTTCTTCCAATTCCATTCATGTAAGGATTATTTCACTGCTTCTGTGCATGCTGTAATTATTCTAATATTTTCCTCACAATACCTATGTGAGCAACACACAGGGGGTTGTTGTATATTCTTAGAGTAATAATTTAAAGCTGGTTCTTCAAATTTTGTTAGTAGACATTTTAGGTTTAGTTTACACCTATTTTCAAGAGTCTGCCAGTTCAGTTTCTTCAGCATCTCAGTAACACTCTCCCATAGGTCAAGCAAAGCTGTGACCATTCACACTGACCTTCTCTGTATACATTCAGTATCCCCTGTTAGTCCTGTTTGCACACTTGTGCAATAATATAGAAATGGTCACAGGATTGAGTTGTAAGAAATCTTCTTTGAAGACGATTGCACTTCCCCTCACAGAAGCATCCCCCTTGTCACCCAATATTACCCTGGCCTCGAATACATCAACAAATTACTCCGCCAGGGATATGACTTTCTCAAGTCAAGCCCTGAAATGAGATCATCCCTTGACGATATTCTCCCCACACCACCCAGAGTTGCCTTTCGTCACCCCCATAACCTCCGTAACATCCTTGTCAAGCCCTACAATATTCCCAGGCCACCTTCTCTACCCAGTGCTTACTACCCCTGTAACCGACCCCGCTGCAAAACCTGCCCCGTGCATCCCCCCACAACCACCTACTCCAGCCCTGCTACTGGTAAAACATACACAATTCAAGACAGGGCCACATGTGAAACAACACATGTCATTTATCAGCTGACATGCCTGCACTGCACAGCCTTTTACATTGGCATGACAACAACTAAACTGGCTGAGCGCATGAATGGGCACAGACGAACTGTCCGCCTAGGAGATGTCCAATACCCAGTAGCAGAGCATGCCCTCCAGCATAATTCTAGGGACCTAGGAACCTGCTACACCGTACATGCCATTTGGCTTCTCCCACCCAACACCAGTCCCTCGGAACTGCGGAGATGGGAGCTTGCACTCCAACACATGCTTTCATCCTGCCATCCCCCTGGACTGAACCTACATTAACCAACCTCACTCCCATTTACTCTTCAGTCTTCTTCTTTTTCCCTCTCCTCTTTAGCCATTCACGCATATTTTCATCCTACATAGTTGTGTTTATCTTTATACTATATATCTCTTTACTTCTGTATGCATCCTCTGTGGTTTGAAGCTAGCACACTACTTAAGAGTAGAATACCTTTGGCTTCCCTCTGACAACCATGTCTCCAACCTTGCTACCCTCCCTGTTTACCTTTCCCTGTTGCTTCATAACCAGGGTTGTGAGTAACTGAATCCACTTTCCCTTCTCCCCTTTTTTCCCCTCTCTCCTCCCTGATGAAGGAACAAAGTTCTGAAAGCTAGGAATGTAAATTTTCTGTTCTGTTTTGTGTTATCTATCGGCTGTACTGAGCTGAGGTAAGTACTAGCCAACCCCTCTATCTCTTTGTTAGTATTTGTTTCACATCTTTATATGAGATTTTCCATTAATCATTTAAATCACCTATGTGACAATTGCATTTCAAATCCCTACAAAGTGTTACACTCATGTATTTGTACGAGTTGACTGATTCCATCTGTGACTCACTGATATTATGATCATAGAATACTAAACTCTTTAGTTTTGTGAAATGCACTGTTTTACATTTCTAAACATTTAAAGTAAGTTGCCAATCCTTGCACCACTTTGAAGTCTTATCAAGATCTGACTGAATATTTATGCAGCTTCTTTCAGACAGCACTTCATTATTGACAATTGTGTCATCTAAAAATAGTCTAGGGTTAATATTAATCTTGTCAACAAGGTCACTAATATACAACATGAACAGCAAGGGTCCCAACATACTTCCCTGGTGCACATCCGAAGTTACTTCTATGTCCGACGATGACTCTCCATCCAAGATAAAATGCTACAACCTTCCTACTAAAAAGTTCTCAATTGTGTCACAAATTTGACTTGATAGCCCTTATATATAGACCATGTATCCATATCTATAACACAGATTATATTTTATGCTCACACATAGAAGCCTATAGCAACCTGTCAGAAGATATCAGACAGGAAACTGAAAATATCCAGATTTTTGAAAACAAAGCTAAAGAAGAATAACGCATCAGCCACTTATTTTACAATTTATCAGGATTTTTGGACACAGACTTGTAAATTGTGCATTTATATTAAACATCTCTTGACCAATACACAAGCAGCTGATAGCGGTTTGTGTAAAGTCACATAAACTCTGTTATTCATGGAACAAATTAAAAACAGCAGAACTATACAAGAAAAGAAACAGTGGCTTTTTCAGTATATAGTTACCTAGAAGTAATTCCTATACTTATTAGTATCAGTAGATTAGCACTAGTTTTGAATGAATAAACTGTCTGGTGACTAGTCTACAACTGACAGCATAAATAAATATTATTTATAAACTCTTTTAGCAGAATGTAACAGAATGAGGCAGAACCATTCTACCATTCCTGACATGAATTTTTTTTTCATTTCTTGATCTAGCTTTATGGATGGCGTATATATGAGTTACACAAATTAGCTACTTTCTTATTCAAACAGGAATTCATACATTTTTATGGGAAATAGAGTCACCAAGAATGCATGGAGATAAAATTTGCAATGAGATAATATATGTTTATGGATAAATTGGTATACCGAGATCATTTTAAACCCCCAATTCACCTCTGTTCCTTAAATATCTTACTTTTTCCAAGAATGTACTATTTCAGATATTATTTGCAATCAGAGTTCTCATGCTCCAGAACATTCGAATCTTAAGTGATGGTTATTTCTAAAACATAGTGCCATAGTTTTATAGCCCTTATTTTTTTATTTAAAAAATGCCCATTTTCACTAGGAGATCTTGTCAGCTGAGTAATTATTCAATCTATAAAATTTCATTTTTAGCCATTTTTGGTGGCCTCTGTGATTTTACATGGGGGTAAAATTTTTTGCTTAAAATTTTGCCTTTTTGCAAAAATACAGGTAACAGTTAAAAAGACTTGGTGTGTTGCTTCTTATAAATTTATCTCCTCTGCTTTTGATACATTTCCTATTATAAATTAAAATATAACAACAGATTTTGAGTTTTATTATGAAGCATATCTATAGGTAGTTGTGCGGGATTGTGTTGTCAGTTGGCACCATGATGGTAAAACTGTACAGTACTATGTTAATCACTTGCAGCACAATGAAGTTAGTTTGCCAGTAATGGATGTTGTATGAACATAATGTAATTATGAACTAATGTGCATGTGGGAGAAGTATCTATATGCACCATATCAGTGTTTGTTGTTGTGGTCTTCAGTCCTGAGACTGGTTTGATGCAGCTCTCCATGCTACTCTATCCTGTGCAAGCTTCTTCATCTCCCAGTACCTACTGCAACCTACGTCCTTCTGAATCTGCTTAGTCTATTGATCTCTTGGTCTCCCTCTACGATTTTTACCCTCCACGCTGCCCTCCAATGCTAAATTTGTGATCCCTTGATGCCTCAAAACGTGTCCTACCAACCGATCCCTTCTTCTAGTCAAGTTGTGCCACAAACTTCTCTTCTCCCCAATCCTATTCAATACCTCCTCATTAGTTACGTGATCTACCCACCTTATCTTCAGCATTCTTCTGTAGCACCACATTTCGAAAGCTTCTATTCTCTTCTTGTCCAAACTGGTTATCGTCCATGTTTCACTTCCATACATGGCTACACTCCATGCAAATACTTTCAGAAACGACTTCCTGACACTTAAATCTATACTCGATGTTAACAAATTTCTCTTCTTCAGAAATGATTTCCTTGCCATTGCCAGTCTACATTTTATATCCTCTCTACTTTGACCATCATCAGTTATTTTACTCCCGAAATAGCAAAACTCCTTTGCTATTTTAAGTGTCTCATTTCCTAATCTAATCCCCTCAGCATCACCCGATTTAATTTGACTACATTCCATTATCCTCGTTTTGCTTTTGTTGATGTTCATCTTATATCCTCCTTTCAAGACACTGTCCATTCCGTTCAACTGCTCTTCCAAGTCCTTTGCTGTCTCTGACAGAATTACAATGTCATCGGCGAACCTCAAAGTTTTTATTTCTTCTCCATGAATTTTAATACCTACTCCGAATTTTTCTTTTGTTTCCTTTACTGCTTGCTCAATATACAGATTGAATAACATCGGGGAGAGACTACAACCCTGTCTCACTCCTTTCCCAACCACTGCTTCTCTTTCATGCCCCTCGACTCTTATAACTGCCATCTGGTTTCTGTACAAATTGTAAATAGTGTTTCGCTCCCTGTATTTTACCCCTGCCACCTTCAGAATTTGAAAGAGAGTATTCCAGTTAACGTTGTCAAAAGCTTTCTCTAAGTCTACAAATGCTAGAAACGTAGGTTTGCCTTTTCTTAATCTTTCTTCTAAGATAAGTCGTAAGGTTAGTATTGCCTCATGTGTTCCAACATTTCTACGGAATCCAAACTGATCTTCCCCGAGGTCCGCTTCTACCAGTTTTTCCATTCGTCTGAAAAGAATTCGCGTTAGTATTTTGCAGCTGTGTATCTGTAATCTAATTTGCCACCAATGAAGTTTGAGACTGTTTGTTGATGAGTGTAGCTTACTAACCTGGTTTAAATACTGGGAGTTTTGACTTAAAAATCTGATAATCATAATCTAAAAAATATGTTGCAATACACATTAAAAAACAGACCTCTCACCCTCCCACCTCTGTGTGTATTTCTCCTCTTCCTGGTCTCTCTTTCTCTTCATCTCCTCCTCCCTATCTTTTTGAACCTTTCTTCATCCCTCTCTCTGATCATATGTTCCTCCTCCCTCTGTCTAACAATATTCTCCTGCCCCTTTCTCTTTCCATCTCTGCTGGCTGGAGTGGCCGAGCGGCTCTAGGCACTTCAGTCTGGAGCTGCATGACCGCTACGGTTGCAGGTTTGAATCCTGCCTCGGGCATGGATGTGTGTGATGTCCTGAGGTTAGTTAGGTTTAAGTAGTTCCAAGTTCTAGGGGACTGATGACCTCAGAAGTTAAGTCCCATAGTGCTCAGAGCCATTTGAACAATGTTTTTTCCATCTCTGCCTCCCCCTCTTCCTTTTCCACCTTCCCACCACACCACTAAACCATCCATCTGCATCATGCAGTCCCCCCCCCCCCCCCCCCCGTCCTCACTGTCTGTCCAATTTCTACTCCCCCTCACTCTGTCCATCCCCTCCTCTATCCATCTCAACCTGTCCCCGGTCATGTTCATCGGCATGTTTAACTATGGCAATACAGTTCAATAAGGCATGCTGATACTGCTCCCACAATTCATCCATCATGCCGGGCAGGCTACACATCAGGGGCTCAAAAATCATGGCCCCCGATGTACAGGTCACCATGCAAAGCAAGTCAATGAAGCAGGCTGATATTACTCCAACACAAGTGCCTGTTGTGCTAGGAAGACTACATGTTGGGAGTTGGAAAACCGTTCCTTGCCCCTAACATATAAGCTGCCCTACAAAGCAGGTTGATACTATTCCCACACAACACATCTGTCATGCAGGGGAGCCTATACAGCCAAGACTTACAAAGCATCAGATGTCTGTAGCTCCGTAAATAAGAGAGCTATAACCTTATATTGGTTGCACCGAGGCTAGGAGTTAGTGCGCCAAATTTGGCCCTCTTTGGTCCAGGGACCTGGGAGGAGTTCCCGGACATACATACATATTTACAGCTTTATATTCGTTATTAAGGTAACAGATTAAATACTGTGAGCTGCATTATAGTGTACTTTTTTAAAATGAGTGTCAGTCAGACCCACTAACAACAGAAGAGTGATTTGAAACAACAGATTATGAGGCCACCACAGGCAAATAATCAGATCATGTGACTTGTAAGGAGCAGCTCGCAGTATAATTTATGAGCAAGTTTTAAAGAAGAGAATTGGGTGCACTTGAGATGCATTCACTTTCTTTTGTATTACTTGTTGAGGGAGCAAAAGGGCATCTGTTTATATGATAGTGGTACGAGGGGTGTTCAATAAGTAATGCAACACATTTTTTTCTAAGCCAGTTTCACTTGAAAAAATCCAGAATTTGTTGTGGGACATGCTTGAATATTCCCTGGTGGCACTATATGTAGCCTTCATGGCATCTGTAATGGTGGTGCATTCAAGCAGAGCTGTCATTGAGTTTCTTTTGCCAGGAAACCAGAGCATTGCAGATATTCCTAAGCACTTGCGGAATGTCTGTGGAGAAGTGACTTGTCATCATCACAACAAGGTCACACAAATCTGTCCAGTCTCCTGCGTGCCGGACAGCCGCACACAGCTGTGACTTCTACAATGTTGGAACATGCAGACACATTCATTTGAGGTGATCGATGGATCACAGTCAAACACCTTACTGATCAACAGGATGTCTGTTGGTCTGTGCACCTGAGATGAGATGACAAAACTTCGTTGGACTGGTCTTTTTCATCCATCCTACAGCTAGGATCTTGCAACTTCCAACTTCCATCTATTTGTCCCAATGAAGAATGTGCTCCACAGGAAGCAGTACATAGATGATGGGGAAGTTATTGATGTAGCAAGATGTTGGGTTCAGCATCAACCAGCAGAGCGGTGCCAAGCAGGCATGCAGACTCTCCTAGCAAGTTGACTAAGGCCATCATATTGAACGGAGATTATGTTGAAAAATAGGGTTTTGCAGCCAAAGCAATTGAAAATATTATCATGTATTGGAATCCTGGTCAAAACCAATCTGCTATGAAAAAATATGTGTTGCATTACTTATTGAACACCCCTCGTAGCTGAGACAAATTTTGTCAACTTTTCCTCCAAATTAGTCATAGTACTCTACGCACCCAGAATTAAATGAAGCCAAATTTTTAAAAAGAAAACATTAATAATTATGTTTCATCTTTAAAAACTAATATTCTTTCTATGAATACAATTATAATCTGAAGCCAAGTACATTCAAGCTCATCCATTACAATCTTTCTTATGAATTCAATTGACTTCCCCTTGTACCCCATGCAACAATAAATGCATTCATGCTAAATATAGCTTTAGCTACTGTTAAATCATGAATTGTATTCTATCAATATGTCTCTTAGGTAGGAGGCATGGATGCGGAGCACACTGTCAAAGATGGAGAAATTGTACTGTTGGCAAATGAAAAATAAACACCCCCAAGGCAACTGTTCCATACGAATGAAGTCTTATTCTCATATTATACAGGTTTTATGTACATATGACTTTAATTAGCAATAGCACACATACATATTATTGCCCTGGACAACAATTTCAGTCTCTTACGTAGCCTCTTCAGTAATGTATCATGTTGGAAACATCACACAGTCATTGTATGCTATTGCTTTCACTTGTTTTTGTAAGCAGTCAAGTGTTTTTCCTGGAAATACAGATTGCACCAGATATCACCCCGCCATGTCAAACATGTGCCCAACGAGGGTGGGGTCTGGTGATTTGGTGGCCTGGGGAGATGATGATCTAAATATATCCTGCACACTATGGTGTTCCCTTGACACAGATGGGAAATGTCAGGCAGCCTAAAGTTTGTCTTACATGTTACTACCTGATACATACAGGTAGTTTCAAGTCTCCTTATCGTAGCTACCACTGGTACCGAGACGAAATTTGCACTCATCACTAAATCCAGCTTTTCCCCATTAATTCCTTCAGTTGCTTCATCAGCTACAGCATCAAAGATAGGCTGCACGTTGACAAGCTGTGAGAGGAAGCCCAGAAAGCATTTTCCTTATTTATAGCATTGAAGACAGATCCCGATGCTCCTAGATGGCATTCTGGATGTAAAACTGGTGCTAATTTGTGCTGTAGTCACCTTGTAACCAGCACTGGCTGCATGTTCTGATGTGGCACTTGTAACTAGCATCCTTTCCCTCCAACAAATGCATACTGAAAATTACATGTAATTGTTCTTTTTATCACCAAAATTGGAAAAAGAATGGCACAATCTTTGAAAAATGGAATACTTATCTTAGTGCAATGTTCTCATAGTTACTGTTATAATTATAATTATTAATACTGGATTTGCTGTGGATGTGTGCAAAGTTGGTATTCAAGATTCTTATTTTTGCCCTATAAATCAAAATGCAGATTTCATCACCTCCTATATATTCTATTTTCACATATATTCAGGTGTATGCTCAACATATAAATTTGACATATTCTTGCTCTTCATGTATTTCAGATTGCTACTTTGCATAATTCTCCACTGTGAGCTCTACCTAAAAACTTTTTTGGTATGGACTCTACATTATAACTTTCTGCCCTAGGAACTACTTTGTACAGACATGTACCTCATTAACATTAGCAACAAAACAAGGAAAGCAAATACAAAATAATTTCTGACTGTGTGGCTAATTTATGTATGAGGGTCACTCCAAAAGAAATGCACACTATTTTTGTAAAAATACAGCTTTCATTCTGCATGTGTGAAAGTTTTACAGTGTGTAGATACATCCTTCCTGCTTGTTTTCAAACTTAGTTCAACCTGTTCCCGTGAGTGGCACCGTCAAAGCATGTCTTCAAGATGGCTGTTACACTTGACGTTCATCAGAAGCAACGTGCTGTCATAGAATTCCTGTGCTGTGAAAATGAGACAGCGGGAAACATCCACATGAGGTTGAAAAAGGTGTATGGAGATGCTGCTGTTGATCACAGTACAGTTAGTCAGTGGGCAAGCAGGTTACGTGATGAAAGCGGGCACGGCAATATAGAGGATTGTCCTCGCAGTGGCAGGCCTCGTACTGCACACACTCCAGACAATGTGCAGAGAGTTAACAAATTGGTGACTGCTGACAGATGCATCCCAGTGAATGAATTGTCACGCTACATTGGGATAGGGGAAGGAAGTGTTTGCAGAATACGGAAAGTGTTGGCGTTAAAAAAGGTTTGTGCCAGGTGGGTTCCCAGGAGGTTGACAGTGGCTCACAAAGAAACAAGAAAAACGGTATGCCGCAAACTTTTGGAACAATACAAGAATGTTGGAGATGAATTTCTTGGAAGAATGGTGACAGGTGATGAAACGTGGCTCCATCATTTTTCACCAGAGAGGAAGAGGCAATCAATGGAGTGGCATCATGCAAATTCACCCAAGAGGGGGGGGGGGGGGGGGAATATCAAAACCACACCTTCTGCTGGAAAAGTTATGGCTACAGTGTTTTTAGATTCCGAAGGACTCCTGTTTGTGGAGATCATGCCAAGTGGAACCACCATAAATTCTGATGCATTGAAACTTCAAGCTCGACTGAGTCGTGTTCGACCACATCGGCAAAAGCAGGATTTTTGCTGTTGCACGACAATGCACGGCTACATGTCAGTCAAAAAACCATGGAAATGATCACAAAACTTGGATGGACAACAGTGAAACACCCGCCTTACAGTCCTGACCTGGCTCCATGTGACTATCATCTCTTTGGGAAACTGAAAGACTCTCATCTTGAAACACGGTTTGAAGATGGTTACTCCCTTGTGCATGGTGCAAACAGTGGCTCCAACAGGTTGATCCAGAATTTTACCATGTGGGTATACAGGCGCTGGTTCCAAGATGGCGTAAGGCAGTTGAGAGGGATGGAAATTATGTGGAGAAATGAAAATATTGTTCCTAAAGGATGTGTATACACACTGTAAAACTTTCAAACGTGTAGAATAAAAGATGGATTTAAAAAAAATAGTGTGCATTTCTTTTGGAGTGACCCTTGTATTATCAATATAATTCTACTTTTTTGCAACCAATCATTTTTCAGTCAATTAAGTTTCTTCCCTTTTCACTAGAATTTGTTAACTTTATGTGTAGATATATTTTGACTAACTAAGTGAGTGTAACTGATAATTTCATTTACAAATTATGAAATTCAGCTTAATAATTACAAAACTTTTAATTTAATGATATGACACTACAAAACAGATTATACATTTCTTTCTCTTAACAGATGACGAAAATAATAATATTTCTGACTTACTTTACATCACAGTCTCTTGTTTACTTACATGAGAAATATTCATGTACCACTACTTAATCCTTTGAATGAATGAATTACAATTCGACAAAGCTAAATCACAATAATGATCTTAAGTTTTGTTTACGGGCTGAATCATCTAAAACTTGTACTGCGGTTTCCACAAAATGGTTTGTTAGTTGAGAGCTTGTAGTGGTAGCCAATAAACAGATTGTAATAATACTTACGAAGTGTATTTTGTGCATACACACATTCTTTTAAATGGAAAAATCCCTATCGATATTAGCAGACTAAAAGTAGGATAAAACACCACTGACATTCTAATTTACCCTACTTTTAGTTTGTTAATGTCAATAGGCATCATCTCCCCCCCCCCCCCCCCCCCCCCCCCCCGTCCCCCCCTCTCCCCCTCAAGGAAGTTGACAACTATAAGGCTGTTCTGACACTCTGTTGGAGTTGATCTGATCACTTTAATCAGGTTCATTTAATTATCAAGGAATATAAATTCAGAGGATGCCATATCTAGACTGTGGGGAATTGTTGTGACATCAGCACATTGTGTCTGATCAATTCCTCCCTCACAGTTATCAGTCTATGAATGAGCACATTGTCATGAGGGAGTATACAAATATTGGAAATCTCCCTGTAGATGCAGCAGATCATAATTCTCAAATGTTGAATAATATTGGAACAAAATTTTCTGTGCAGTGTTCGTCCAGCAGACAGATACTCCTTGTAGACTACACTTTTCACATCAAATAAGACAATAAGCATTGTTCTCACTCTTGTTTCTCTTATGTGAGTGATTTTCTGGTCATGGAGAAACATTTATCACCATGTATCACTTCACCTCAATGTCTCCAGACTGTACTCAAAAATCCAATTTTTTTGATGGGTTATCAGTCTTTCTAAAAGATTTGAATCAATCTCTGAACATTCTGATATTTCCTGACAAATTATCATGACTTGTTCTTCCAGCTCATATGACAAAAACTTTACACCAACTTGTGCTCAACTTCCTTATTGGAAAATCATTAGTCACAACTGAATGCTGTAATGAAACAGACCAAGAGTCACCAATTGTACTACATGATGATTATCCCACACCACAATTTCATTATACAAGCATACATTTATGGTCATGTCTTAGTTTTCAACATACAGGGTGTTTCAAAAATGACCGGTATAAAACTTCCTGGCAGATTAAAACTGTGTGCCCGACCGAGACCGAGTTCGAGTCTCGGTCGGGCACACGGTTTTAATCTGCCAGGAAGTTTCATATCAGCGCACACTTCGCTGCAGAGTGAAAATCTCATTCTGGATGACCGGTATATTTGAAACGGCAATAAAAACTAAACAAGCAGCGATAGAAATACACTGTTTGTTGCAATATGCTTGGGACAACAGCACATTTTCAGGCGGACAAACTTTTGAAATTACAGTAGTTACAATTTTCAACAACAGATGGCGCTGCAAGTGATGTGAAAGATATAGACGACAACGCAGTCTGTGGGTGCACCATTCTGTACGTCGTCTTTCTGCTGTAAGCGTGTGCTGTTCACAACGTGCAAGTGTGCTGTAGACAACATGGTTTATTCCTTAGAACAGAGGATTTTTCTGGTGTTGGAATTCCACCACCTAGAACACAGTGTTGTTGCAAGAAGACTAAGTTTTCAATGGAGGTTTAATGTAACCAAAGGACCGAAAAGCGATACAATAAAGGATCTGTTTGAAAAATTTCAACGGACTGGGAACGTGACGGATGAACGTGCTGGAAAGGTAGGGCGACCGCGTACGGCAACCCAGAGGGCAACGCGCAGCTAGTGCAGCAGGTGATCCAACAGTGGCCTCGGGTTTCCATTTGCCGTGTTGCAGCTGCGGTCCAAATGACGCCAACGTCCACGTATCGTCTCATGCGCCAGAGTTTACACCTCTATCCATACAAAATTCAAACGCGGCAACCCCTCAGCGCCGCTACCATTGCTGCACGAGAGACATTCGGTAATGATATAGTGCACAGGATTGATGACGGCGATATGCATGTGGGCAGCATTTGGTTTACTGACGAAGCTTATTTTTACCTGGACGGCTTCGTCAATAAACAGAACTAGCGCATATGGGGAACCGAAAAGCCCCATGTTGCAGTCCCATCGTCCCTGCATCCTCAAAAAGTACTGGTCTGGGCCGCCATTTCTTCCAAAGGAATCATTGGCCCATTTTTCAGATCCGAAACGATTACTGCATCACGCTATCTGGACATTCTTCGTGAATTTGTGGCGGTACAAACTGCCTTAGACGACACTGCAAACACCTCGTGGTTTATGCAAGATGGTGCCCGGCCACATCGCACGGCCGACATCTTTAATTTCCTGAATGAATATTTCGATGATCGTGTGATTGCTTTGGGCTATCCGAAACATACAGGAGGCGGCGTGGATTTGCCTCCCTATTCGCCAGACATGAACCCCTGTGACTTCTTTCTGTGGGGACACTTGAAAGACCAGGTGTACCGCAAGAATCCAGAAACAATTGAACAATTGAACAGCTGAAGCAGTACATCTCATCTGCATGTGAAGCCATTCCGCCAGACACGTTGTCAAAGGTTTCGGGTAATTTCATTCAGAGACTACGTCATATTATTGCTACGCATGGTGGATATGTGGAAAATATCGTACTATAGAGTTTCCCAGACCGCAGCGCCATCTGTTGTTGAAAATTGTAACTACTGTAATTTCGAAAGTTTGTCTGCCTGAAAATGTACTGTTGTTCCAAGCATATTGCAACAAACGGTGTATTTCTATCGCTGCTCATTTAGTTTTTATTGCCGTTTCAAATATACCGGTCATTTTTGAAACACCCTGTATATTAATCATTGTATAACAACATTATTGTCAGAATAATAATCAACCTACAGAAGAAAGCACTTTGGTTCAGTTTTATAAGGTGATGGAATTATATGATCATTATGTAAAGAGACTCTTCATTACCATGTTCAGTATGCATTGGAACACTTTCTTTCCTTTTTTCTTTTATATAATGATAAATTTTGGGCATTAAAGTTACTATTATGATGGGGAATTAAAATACTGATTTAATTTATTGAAAATTTATCTATTGTAATATTTATTTTAAGGAATTTTAGCATAGAAATGCTTCACAGTTCACAAAACAGTTAATTGGAACATATTTTTATTTTCTCCTGGCCTTGATGTTACAACTGAAATTAACTGTATTAATCTTCTTTCATTTTAATTTACTTTAAAAATTAATTGTAATAATACTGAGAATAACATGCATTGTCAATATTCTGTATACAGGGTGATGTTTGGGAAAGCAAGAAATTGAACTGTTCAGTTTATATCAAGTAGTAGTGGCAGTCATTAAGGGAGCACACATTTGAAAGTGGAAGAACTATAAGTAAAAACAGAACATGAAATTTTGGTTGTATGAAGATTATTTAAGAAACAATACCCTTACTATCAATGAATCACCATTTTGACCACCAATCCTGCATGTCTCCAAATCAGCAGATATGTATTTATATATCAATGAACCATTTTCTGATCAAAAAACACTTAAGCATTTTCAAGTGATTCAATATATTATAAAGTAAAATGCAATAACTACACTGACCTTTCACTTAACATAAATCATATATGTAGGTGATTACAATTCAAAAGATTAGACTCTTTGGTCACATTTTGATTGATATATGTTGATGATGGTCAACCAAGGCATTGTTTATATTCAGTTTCTTTGGGGAACATTACAATTTTTTATGTAATTCAAAAACATGTGTTCTTTTATGTTTCACAAATAATATCAAGTCTCTGCATGTGACCTGTGCAGTTTAAAGTGCAATGTCATGTCACAATGCTACTCAATTATTCACACATCTGCAATGTACATGCTCCAGAGGCTCAGAGGTATTTTGAGCCAGGTCTCCTGGAATATGTGATATTTCTTTCAACTAATCCCAAAAACACAGTGACTACCCTGTATCCCTTCCGAATGGCCAAGAAAAATAAATTTCGATACTTATTGGCCCAACTCTTTTCTTCATAATCCTATGTATGTTCACTTTTGATTTCCCACTAGTGAGTCTATGCTAAGTCCTTTGTCCTTGCAGTTGCTCATTCTCCTCTTTTCAATCATATGATCTTTTTCATTCTGTTGCTGACATGGATAGTATCTGTGAGCCCCTACCTCATTCATATCTGTTATCTAGTAATGAAACTTTGGATTTAAAATATGGTAGTGGTCTGATACAAAATCTGCGAAGTTATGTCTGCCTGAGGACCAGTCTTTTAAATTTTGTCATCTGCTCAGTTCTTTATAACACCCATACCAGCAAACTGTACAGCAGGAATAAGATTAAATTCAGAGTGTGGAAACATGAAATATGGTGTGCCACAAGGTTTTGTGCTTGGCTCACTCCTGTTCTTAGTCTCACATAAATGATTGACCTGGGGCATTGGAGAACTCTTCAAAAACTGAGATGTTTGCTGATGACACATGTGAATTGATAAAAAAAGGACCCAAACACATCCAAGTCAGATAGGCAGGCAAAATGGAACAAGCTTGCAATTGGTTCACAGCAAACAGCTTAATCTCGGCTCTTAGAAAAGCTCACATTATATGAGTCCAAACAAAAGAAAATAATTTATAATTAGCAAAGATTAATGGGAAATAGTGAATGATGCTCCACATGTGAAGTTATAGGGCACCCAGACACCTGACTATGAATAAGTTATCGAAAAAGCTCATTTCTGACTGCTCTGCACTTGGATATCTCTCTCACTGTATTGACCTGCAGACAGTATTGCTAGCATACTTTCAATCAGTATTGTCCTATGACATATTATAATACAACAGATTCTGGTTGCCTCAACCTTCTATAATAATTTTATAGTTTTGTCTTAATAAACATGTACCTGTTTATGAAATTACATTCTAAAAACTGACGAATCTTAGATCTTCTCACAGTTTGTACATTGTAACTATTTCGTCTTTTAAACCTCCAGTGTTTTAGCTATACAAATTCTGATACTTTTTGATAACTTCCTACATCATTATATTCATCAACTGCTACAATTCAGGTAAGTTTCTTTGTACATAACATTGAAGTAAGTCTCAAAAAATTAAGTGTTCTAGTTTTGCAGTAAGTATCATTTATACCTCTTTCTTCAGACACATTTCATCTATTTCACCATATATTTTCCACAGAGATGGTGTCCTTAGATATTCTTCCTTACTTTCCTCAACTAAGGTGTAGGTCCTCCTTTCTCAATACACCTATCCACCATTCTACAACTATCAGATTACAGCATCCTGATTAAAAATCTTACCTCTTTCTTCTATATATATCTACTATTCTGATATATCCTTGCTTCTACTTTAACAATAAACACACCTGGTTGCGTATTTTTACTTTATCTCTTTCTTCACCAATGTTACCTTAGCCTGCAGTCCTTGTAACTATCATACAAGTAAAGGTTGAGCCAGAAGTTATGCAACCCTAAATTCAAATCTTTATTAATATTCTTATAATGTATACACTCATTATATATATTTTCTCATAATAGATATTGGAAATGTCCTCCATGTTCTGCAACACATGCCCCAACATGTTTCTTCATTTTACCAGTTACTTTTTGGTTGATTGCTACACTTATGTGGAATATTTTGTTTTTGATGTTGTGCTTTGCTTGATCCATTGTGTGAGGGTTGTTCTTATAGACATTATTCTCCAGATTCCCACAAAGAAATATGTTGAGGGGAGATAACTCTCGACATCTAGGCAGCTACAGGTCACGTGAAATGATGTGACCCCCAAGGAACTCACACAACATTAATGCCATGTGTGCTATTGTACCATCTTGCTGCAATGAACAGCGTATATTCAGGCAGTCAGTAGCACAGTAGTTGTTCATTTGTTTGTTTCGAAGACAAGTGACTGTTAGATGCAACCTAGTTTGCCACTCAGTCTGGCTCCAACTGTCGCCTGTGACACATCTCCGATGCAGCAAGTTATATATTCTGGTTTAGCTTTTCTTGTGTTTTCCAAATAGCATATATTGCTTAAACTTCATGTGTGCTTTTGTATTTAACAAGTTTAATCTTGTATTTTGTAAGCGCAAATTCAAGCAGTCTGTAACTCAGTTGTCATTTCATCTGAACAGCCAGCTACACAGTTCATTAACATATTAGTATCCATTGGTGACATGTCATGAGGGTAACAAGTTTCATGTTTAGGTATCTGTCACTTTGTATAGCTTATTTCTAGATTTAGTCTTGATAGGATGAGTAGGATATGAGCATCTGTGTGCAGATGCAGGAGGAGCTGGCTGCAGTTCACAAACATATGAATGTGGTTTTGGCTATGGTCAGCCAGCTTCAGGTGGCTGCCTCAGGGTGTAGCTGTGGCATAGAATGTGGCACATCACATGACACACCTCAGGTGTTCCTAGTTTTGCTTGGGGCACCTCCTAGTATACCCAGTGTAGTGGATCAACCCTCACAGCAGGATGAGTGGGAGCATGTAATGCATTCGTGTCACTCAGGGTGAAGGACTAATGTGGAGGCTGGGGATCTGGCCTTGTTTATGCACCCTGTGAGTGATCAGGTGGCTGCTCCTTCAGCAGGGTCTGAGTACGCACACATGGGAATGGGCTTGCTAGTTATCAGGAGGTCCTATGTTAGGCATGTTATGAAGACCCTTAGGAAGATAGCATTCAGGCTGGAAAGAAAGACAATGTGGACTTGCTATGTCTGCCATGGGGCCTCATCCAATATATGGAGGTGGCCTTACCTATGCTTATCAAGCATCCAGAGAGCAGCCATCTCACGTCGGCACCAACGATGCATGTCGCGTGGTTTCTGAGGCCATCCTCAGTTCATACAGGAGGATGGCAGAGATGGTGAAGGCTGCTGGCCTTGCAATTTGCAGCATTGTTGCTAGACTTGATCAGTGTCCTTTGGTTTGAAGCCGAGTGGAGGGTCTCAACCAAAGACTTTGTTGACTCTGTGATGGTCTTGGCTGCAGAATTCTGGGCCTACATTGTCAAGGCACAGAGAAGTACAAGCCAAACTGCATATGAGCTTTATCGATCTTGAGAAGGCATATGAAAGAGTGCCAAGGCAAGAGATATGGAGATGTCTGTGAACTAAATGCCTGCAAGAAAAATATATCAGAGTGGTAGAAGACATGTGTGAAGGTGCAATGACACAAGTCAGGAGCAGTGCAGGTTCAACAAAGGCATTTCCAGTGAGAGTAGGACTACATCAGGGATCTGCTCTCAGCCCATATCACTTTGACCTTGTCATGGATGTACTAGTCAAAGATGTGAAAAAAGAGGCACCTTGGAGCATGATGTTTGTCGATGATGTTGTAATCTGTGAACCCACCCAAGAGGCACTTCAAGACAAGCTTGAACAATGGAGAAAAGCTCTAGAGGAAAGGGGAATGTGAATTAGCAGGGTGAAAACATAGTAGTATATGTGTACAAAGGCTGCCAAATATCTATATATTAACCTGCAATGAGAACAACTGATGCTGGTCAAGAAATTTAAATACCTAGTGTCTTACATGCAAAGTGATGGAGGGCTGGAGGCCGAAATACAGCACAGGATAAATAGTGGATGGATGAACTGGAGGAAACAGTGGAGTACTGTGTGATAAGAAGGTTAGCTGCAGAATGAAAGGAAAGCTTTACAAGCCTGTGGTGAGGCCTGTGATGCTGTATAGTGCAGAAACTTGGCCAATTACAAAAGATGGAAATGGCAGAAATGAGAATGTTAAGGTGGATGAGTGGGGTGACATGAAAGGATGGGGTACATCAGGAGAACAGTGGAAGTGGAGCCCATAAGGAAGAAGATCCAGGAAAGTAGGCTAAGATGGTATGAACATGTGCAGAGAAGAGCGGAGTACCTTGTGGGGAGAAAATTTGAAGACCTAGAAATCAAAGGATCAAGGCGAAGAGGAAGATGGAAATTGAGATGGAAAGACAAGGTAGCAGGGGACCTACGGGAGAAAGGATGGCTCAGAGAAGAGGCACTGGATAGGTATTAATGGAAGAGAAGGATCCAGCAAAGCGACATTGACCCCACATGACATGGGAAAAGGTTGAGATGATGTTGATGATTATCCAGTGGGGAATTTTAGGACTCCCCTCGATAGGTCAGGGGTGCACTACACAAAAGAAGCAACTACTTAGGTGGCAGAATTTCATGGAATGCACATGGTTTTTTTAAGGCTAGGTGATAATTTGAGGTTCTCTGATGAAAACTCACCAATTGATATGCATATGTGGACATCAGACTGCCAACAGAGTAAAGACATTTCAACTGTCAAAATTTTATCAGCAAATTGTCAAAGTATTCGTAATGAAGTTCTCAAGTTTACTGCCCCCTAGGAAAGTTATCAGACTCAAATCATCCTCGGGGCTGACAGCTGGCTGCAACTTGAAGCAGAAAGCTCTGAGACATATTGCAAGTCATGGTATGTTTATCAGAAAGACAGATTAGACACCATAGGAAGGGAGTGTTCATTGCAGTTGACAAAAATATTGTCTCTATTGAGGTTAAAATGGAGAATGACAGTGATGTTATCTGGTCATGTAAACAGGTCTAGGCAAAACCAAATTAATTGTTGGATGTTTTTACCAACCACCCAATTCTGCTGTCACAGTTCTAGAGTCATTCAAAGGAAGTCTGTGGTCAGTGGTGTGTAAATACTCTGATCATGCAGTACTAGCTGGAGGCAACTTTAACCTAGCAAGTATAGGATGGACATCTATGGGTAGCAGTTGCAGAAAAACAGTCCTGTGAAGTATTTTCTAACTGTCTTGAGCAGATAGTCAGACAGTCCACACTTAATGGAAATGTCTAGGACCTTGTTGTTACCAACAGGCCATACCTTATTGATGGCATCAGTATAAAGATAGGGTTCATGATGATTTCATCGTAGCAACTATGGTTATGAAAGTTAATAAATCAGTTAAGAAGGCTTGGAGAACGTTTCTCCTAGAAAGAGCAGATAAGCAGTAGTTAACATCTCACTTAGACTGTGAATTGCAATCACTTAGTTCCAGTATGATGGACATAGAGGAATTATGGGCAAAGTTTAAACAGATTGTAAATCATGCTCTGTACAAATATGTGCCCAGTAAGTGGATTAAGGACAGAAAAGACCCACCATGGTTTAGAAATGAAATTTGGAAAATTCTGAGATAGCAAAGGCTGTTATACTCTTGGTTCAAAAGAGAATGTGCAAATGATGACAGGCATCTTGTAAAAAGATTTTTGTGCAAAGCATTCTACAATTACCATCATCATACATTAGCAAATGACGTGGCTGAGAACCCAAGAAAATTCTGATACTATGTATAACTGTAAACCGAATCTAAGGCTTCTATCCAATCATTCTCTGACCAATATGGTGTGGCAGTTAAAGACAGTAAAATGAAAGCTGAAGTTTTAAATTCTGTGCTCAAAAAATTTTTCATGCAAGAGAATCATACAAACATACCATCATTTGGCCATCACACAAGGTCCCACATGGACGATGCAGTAATAAGCATCACTTGTGTGAAACTCAGCTTGCCGTTTTCTCAGATGACAATGGCGAACTATGGGTGAAGGGCAACAGGTAGATTCCATGTTTCTAGATTTCTGAAAAGCATTTGACATAGTACATCACTGCAGACTGTTATCAGAGGTATGGGCATATGGAATAGGCTCCCAGATACGCAAATGGCTCAAAGAGTTCTTAAGTAATAGAACCCAGTATGTTGTCCTTGTTGACAAGTGTTCTTCAGAGACAGGGGTATTGTCAACAGCGCTCCAGATAATTGCAATGGGGCCACTATTATTTTCTATATACAAGTACATATGTGATCTGGTGGACAGGGTGGGCAGCAATCTGTAGTTGTTTGCTGATGATGCTGTGGTGTATGGGATGGTGTTGAAGATGGGTGACTGTAGGATAACACAAGAGGACTTAGACAAAATTTCTAGTTGGTGTGATGGATGGCAGTGGCTCTAAATGTAGAAAAATGTAAGTTAATGTGGATGAGTAGGAAAAAGTGATAGGAAAGCAAACGAATATGTGAGAATTGTGGTAGGGAAGGTAAATGGTCAACTTCAATTAGTTGGGAGAACTTTAGGATAGTGTGGTTAATAGGTTGCTAGTGCAGCCTATCCTTGAGTACTACTAGAGTCTTTGGGATCCACACCAGGTTTGATTAAAGGGAAACATTGAAGCAATTCAGAGATGGGCTGCTAGATTTGTTAGCGATAGGTTTGGACAACATGTAAGTGTTACAGCGATGCTCCTGGAAATCAAATGGCAATTTGTCGAAGGAAAGCAATGTTCTTTTTGAGAAACACTATTGAGAAAATTTAGAGAACTGGCATTTGAAACTGATTGCAGAATGATCCTACTGCCGCCAACATACATTTCACATAAGGGCCATGAAAATAAGATACAAGAAATTAGGGCTGCTATGGAGGGATCCTCCCCCCATGAACCATGGACCTTGCCGTTGGTGGGGAGGCTTGCGTGCCTCAGTGATACAGATGGCCGTACCGTAGGTGCAACCACAACGGAGGGGTATCTGTTGAGAGGCCAGACAAACATGTGGTTCCTGAAGAGGGGCAGCAGCCTTTTCAGTAGTTGCAGGGGTAACAGTCTGGATGATTGACTGATCTGGCCTTGTAACATTAACCAAAACGGCCTTGCTGTGCTGGTACTGCGAACGGCTGAAAGCAAGGGGAAACTACAGCCGTAATTTTTCCCGAGGACATGCAGCTTTACTGTATGATTAAATGATGATGGCGTCCTCTTGGGTAAAATATTCCGGAGGTAAAATAGTCCCCCATTTGGATCTCCGGGCGGGGACTACTCAGGAGGACGTCGTTATCAGGAGAAAGAAAACTGGCGTTCTACGGATCGGAGCGTGGAATGTCAGATCCCTTAATCGGGCAGGTAGGTTAGAAAATTTAAAAAGGGAAATGGATAGGTTAAAGTTAGATATAGTGGGAATTAGTGAAGTTCGGTGGCAGGAGGAACAAGACTTTTGGTCAGGTGATTACAGGGTTATTAATACAAAATCAAATAGGGATAATGCAGGAGTAGGTTTAATAATGAATAAAAAAATAGGAGTGCAGATTAGCTACTACAAACAGCATAGTGAACGCATTATTGTGGCCAAGATAGACACAAAGCCCATGCCTACTACAGTAGTACAACTTTATATGCCAACTAGCTCTGCAGATGATGAAGAAATTGATGAAATGTATGACGAGATAAAAGAAATTATTCAGGTAGTGAAGGGAGATGAAAATTTAATAGTCATGGGTGACTGGAATTCGTCAGTAGGAAAAGGGAGAGAAGGAAACATAGTAGGTGAATATGGTTTGGGGGGAAGAAATGAAAGAGGAAGCTGCCTTGTAGAATTTTGCACAGAGCATAACTTAATCATAGCTAACACTTGGTTCAAGAATCATGAAAGAAGGTTGTATACCTGGAAGAATCCTGGAGATACTAAAAGGTATCAGATAGATTACATAATGGTAAGACAGAGATTTAGGAACCAGGTTTTAAATTGTAAGACATTTCCAGGGGCAGATGTGGATTCTGACCACAATCTATTGGTTATGAACTGCAGATTGAAACTGAAGAAACTGCAAAAAGGTGGGAATTTAAGGAGATGGGACCTGGATAAATTGAAAGAACCAGATGTTGTAGAGTGTTTCAGGGAGAGCATAAGGGAACAATTGACAGGAATGGGGGAAAGAAATACAGTAGAAGAAGAATGGGTAGCTCTGAGGGATGAAGTAGTGAAGGTAGCAGAGGATCAAGTAGGTAAAAAGACGAGGGCTAATAGAAATCCTTGGGTAACAGAAGAAATATTGAATTTAATTGATGAAAGGAGAAAATATAAAAGTGCAGTAAATGAAGCAGGCAAAAAGGAATACAAACGTCTCAAAAATGAGATCGACAGGAAGTGTAAAATGGCTAAGCAGGGATGGCTAGAGGACAAATGTAAGGATGTAGAGGCTTGTCTCACTAGGGGTAAGATAGATATTGCCTACAGGAAAATTAAAGAGACCTTTGGAGAGAAGAGAACGACTTGTATGAATATCAAGAGCTCAGATGGCAACCCAGTTCTAAGCAAAGAAGGGAAGGCAGAAAGGTGGAAGGAGTATATAGAGGGTTTATACAAGGGCGATGTACTTGAGGACAATATTATGGAAATGGAAGAGGATGTAGATGAAGATGAAATGGGAGATAAGATACTGCGTGAAGAGTTTGACAGAGCACTGAAAGACCTGAGTCGAAACAAGGCCCCGGGAGTAGACAACATTCCATTTGAACTACTGACAGCCTCAGGAGAGCCAGTCCTGACAAAACTCTACCAACTGGTGAGCAAGATGTATGAGACAGGCGAAATACCCTCAGACTTCAAGAAGAATATAATAATTCCAATCCCAAAGAAAGCAGGTGTTGACAGATGTGAAAATTACCGAACTATCAGTTTAATAAGTCACAGCTGCAAAATACTAACGCGAATTCTTTACAGACAAATGGAAAAAATGGTAGTAGCGGACCTCGGGGAAGATCAGTTTGGATTCCATAGAAATGTTGGAACACGTGAGGCAATACTAACCGTACGACTTATCTTAGAAGAAAGATTAAGAAAAGGCAAACCTACGTTTCTAGCATTTGTAGACTTAGAGAAAGCTTTTGACAACGTTAACTGGAATACTCTCTTTCAAATTCTGAAGGTGGCAGGGGTAAAATACAGGGAGCGAAAGGCTATTTACAATTTGTACAGAAACCAGATGGCAGTTATAAGAGTCGAGGGGCATGAAAGGGAAGCAGTGGTTGGGAAAGGAGTGAGACAGGGTTGTAGCCTCTCCCCGATGTTATTCAATCTGTATATTGAGCAAGCAGTAAAGGAAACAAAAGAAAAATTCGGAGTAGGTATTAAAATTCATGGAGAAGAAATAAAAACTTTGAGGTTCGCCGATGACATTGTAATTCTGTCAGAGACAGCAAAGGACTTGGAAGAGCAGTTGAACGGAATGGACAGTGTCTTGAAAGGAGCATATAAGATGAACATCAACAAAAGCAAAACGAGGATAATGGAATGTAGTCAAATTAAATCGGGTGATGCTGAGGGGATTAGATTAGGAAATGAGACACTTAAAATAGTAAAGGAGTTTTGCTATTTAGGGAGTAAAATAACTGATGATGGTCAAAGTAGAGAGGATATAAAATGTAGACCGGCAATGGCAAGGAAATCGTTTCTGAAGAAGAGAAATTTGTTAACATTGGGTATAGATTTAAGTGTCAGGAAGTCGTTTATGAAAGTATTTGGATGGAGTGTAGCCATGTATGGAAGTGAAACATGGACGATAACCAGTTTGGACAAGAAGAGAATAGAAGCTTTCGAAATGTGGTGCTACAGAAGAATGCTGAAGATAAGGTGGGTAGATCACGTAACTAATGAGGAGGTGTTGAATAGGATTGGGGAGAAGAGAAGTTTGTGGCACAACTTGACTAGAAGAAGGGATTGGTTGGTAGGACATGTTTTGAGGCATCAAGGGATCACAAATTTAGCATTGGAGGGCAGCGTGGAGGGTAAAAATCGTAGAGGGAGACCAAGAGATCAATAGACTAAGCAGATTCAGAAGGATGTAGGTTGCAGTAGGTACTGGGAGATGAAGAAGCTTGCACAGGATAGAGTAGCATGGAGAGCTGCATCAAACCAGTCTCAGGACTGAAGACCACAACAACAACAACAACATGGAGGGATACAGAGAATTGTTTTGCCCCTGCCCTGATTGGAACAGGAAAGAAAGCATCTAACAGTAGTACAGGGTACCCCTGGCATGCACAGTACGGTGGATTGCAGCCAGCGTATGTATGTAGATGTAGATATACTGACTGTTTACATAGCCACTTAGGTGAAACTTTGCTTGATCAGAGTACAAAACAGATCAAACACCTAAACACTGTTGCAAATAAAATGCAAAAACCATTGACAGTACTATGGTCTCCTTTTTTTTTTTTTTTTTTTTTTTTTTTTTTTTCCCCCCCCCAGCAGTTTATCCCAGCTTGTGCACATCACGAATGCAATCAGTCAGAGATTCAGCTTCTTTGTGGCTCCCGCAAGACACTTCAGTTTGCTGGCAGAGTTTTCATATTGACTTCCTTGGTGAGCATAGCAAGAACACATGGATATTTTTCAACGAGGCATTTGTTAACACTGATGGTGAGCTGGAATATTCACAGTCATCCACACTACCATTTGTTCTGAAATGAGTGACGATGCATGAATCATTGATTCATTAGGTAACCTTTTTTCACATAAAGCTACCCAATGTCTTCTTGACATTTTAAGGAAGACTGTGATTTGAAGTAACTTTCAAGAATGAAGAAACTTTCAGCCAGGGAAAAGTGCATGATTTCTGAACACTGGCATCGAAAGAGTGGAAAGCTACTTGCATGTCATGTGCTATGTATCCTCCACAAGGTCATATGTTGCTAACACAAATATTCCCACCAGTAAGAAACTCAGTTTCCTGTCACACTATTATTTTGAATTTAGAGTTGCATAACTTCTGGCTCACCCTGTATATAATTTTATGTAGCATTTATTACTACTGAGTTACCTGTTATAAAAAAATAATATTTTGCCAAAATTATGTTAATGTTGCTACTACAAGGCAAATAATTATTGCTTAGCCTAACATTTATGTTAGTATGTCATAATTTACATTCTTCGTCAAGTGCCATTTCTATTCCTCCTCTCGTCAAAGTGATGTTACTGACATATCCTCAAACTGAAATTTTAATGCAGTGTAACATGAAGTAATAGTAACTACCCCCATAATTTTTTTGCAGTGTAGGACAGTTGTCATCATGTGTAGTTAGGGAAATATTTCTCTTAGTGCACTTGTAATCTGCCTGATTCCTAAAACATTGGAGAGTAAAATTGTTTAGTAAAATATCAATATTTGCATATAACAAATTATGTTCTTGGTCATTGCCTTGCCTATTTTTCCTCTCAGCAAAGTAATGTTAATATCCTTGAATGGACATTATACTGAAGAGTAGAATAAAATAATACTAATTATTCTCATAGTGCTGAATATAAAAAGAGAAAAAAACAGTTTTGTGTGTTATGTTGTAACTCCATCCACATGGTTAAGGTAACATTTCCCACAGCAAACTTGTAATCCTATCTAATTCCTCCCCCCACCCCCAGCCGCCCAAAAAAAAAAAAAAGGATAGATTGCTACTCACTATATACTAGAGATAATGAGATGCAGATAGCCACAACATAAGACTGCTAAACAAGTAAGCTTTTGGCCTAAAGAGCTTCTCCTGAAGTACACGACACACACACACACACACACACACACACACACACACACATACATACATATTCAGGCAAGCATAACTAATACCCACATGGTCACTGTCTGTGGCTGCTAAGGCCAGAGACAGGGACAATGGTCACTTGCTTAGCTGTCTTTGTTGTGCTTCTCTCCCACTCAGAATTGAGTAGCAATCTATACTTTTCATAATACTGAAAATAAAATGGTGACAGAAACTAGAAGAGTATTGCAATGAGAACTATTGAATGTGGGAAGAGTGGATGATAGAACTGGTATACAAATGGGGGAAGAAATAAAGGAAGAAAAAGGCAGAAATGTTGAGACTGAAGAAGACTGCAAGTTCAAGTACTATCACAGTCACCAGAACATAGTGTTTCATTAGATATCAGAGTTTAGATTTAACTTACTTCAGTTAGTGGAGAACTGGTATTATTCTCCTTTGTCGATCTTCTCAGTTGACCATGGCCTCGGATGCAGCAATCTAGACCTCTTCTCTTTATAATGCAATATATGCTGAAAGGCAATGACACAGGACAATTTCTACTTTTCTTCAATAATTCTACAGACAGTTTTTTGTATATATCTTCCATATTTTGTTCAAAACCATTTACAGTGTCCATCATATAACAAAAGACTTCAGTCTTCATATCGCAATCAGAAAAACTACTAACAGTTTCAGAAGTCAGAAATTCAGAATAACAATTACTAGTCCAGAACGACAAATGAAATTGTTTGCTTTACCCAGATTTCATACATTGTTATGTCTTCCAATGTTTATTCTTGGAATGACAACCTTCACCAAAGTGATTCATGGAGCTGTTACACTGCACCTATGTCTGCAGTTTGTGGTCAAGTGATTAGCATCTCTGCCTCTAGGTGGAGGGGCCTGGTTCAATGCCCAGATGGTTCAAAGAACTTTTTCACTCCGGGATTGGAAGTATGTGTTGTCCTAATCATTTCATTACATTCCGACCAATTCACAAGTCGCTGATGTGACATTGGTGACATTGAATTAGAAATACTTGCACCAGGTGGCCAAACAACTCAATGGAACCGCCCTGCCAAAAATGCCATATGCTCATTTAATTTGTTTCATTGAACCTGTGCAGATACTTACTCTCATGAAGTTACTGGAATCACCATCCCATCTTGAAGACACACATCATCCCTTGGCCTGGTTCTCCTCATGAACATAAGTCTATAAATCCACACAATAGTTGTGTTCTCTTAGATAGTATTTTGTTGTATTATTCTTTCATTCACAGATATCATTTGTCAGTAAGGCATATGTAGGGATACACATCACTCTTCTCGAGTGATACGTAACACCACAGCCATAATATTCTGGGACAAATCAGCTAGGGTCAAAAAGTATTTATTCTACATAAATGTGCAATAAGAATATTGAGTAAAGTGAAAACCAAAATCAAAATGAAGGAGATCATGATTAATCTGTGAAGTGAAGAAATAAAATCCTGTAAGTTTGCAAAATACCTACACGTAGGACTTGATCATAATGTAAAGAAAAATATGCAGTGACAAGACAGTTAAAAAAGTACAGACAACGAATGAACCTAACAAAATTAGTTAAGCCACACTTTGCTAAATCGTGCACAAAGACTTCTGTCTAGCAACAACAGTTTTGTTTGCACTGTCACCAAATGTGGTGCCATTCTGTGATCTGCCTCAAAGCACTCACTGAGAGGATAGCACAGTGTTTAGCACTCTGGACTCACATTCAGGAGGATGACGGTTTGTACCCATGTCTGGCCATCCTGATTTAGGTCTCCTGTAATTTCCCTAAATCGCTTAAGGGAAATGTTGGGATGGTTCCTTTGAAAGGGCTGGCTGATTTCCTTCTCCATCCTTCCATAATCAGAGCTTGTGCTCCATCTCTAATGACCTTGTTGTGATGGGATGTTGAACCCTAATCCCCTCCTACTGCTTCTCAAAGTACTACAGCAAAGCTTGAGAAGTTGGACTACCTTATAAAATACCATGGGATACTACACCCTTCACTGAAAGACACACTAAAGCAACAGGCAAATATGAACTTCAGTGTATAAGAATGGAATGACCCCTAAATAGTTCTTAAGGGGCATTCAAATGAAAACTAGACTATGGAAAAATAGTTGGTAGGTTGTTTATTATTTCCAAAGTAATTGCCATAACTATTAATACATTGATACCACCATGAGACAAAATGTTAATGCCTTCATGCGACAAATGTTTGCAGATATCTATGGAACCACAACTGAATCCAGGCAGGCACCTGTTCATCCGAAACAAATCGACAGCCATGAATAACTTTCCTCAGAGTTCCAAAAATATAGAAATCTTATAGGAAGAGATTGGGGCTGTATGGAGGGTGCATATTAGGACTTCTCACTGAAACTTCTACAACATAGTCAAAACAACCTTGGTAACATGTGGGGAGGCATTATCCTGCAACAGAATGGTGCCATCCATCAACATTTGGACTTATAGGTGCTTCAATTGTTGCAAAGTTTCCAAGTATCTCTGTGGGTTAATTGTGACGCCATGTTCCAGAAATTCAATGAGCAGTAGTTGAAGAAAAGTATCATCATGACTTTCCCGGAGCTGGCGTGCATGGCTTTGGATTTTTTTTTTTTCATTGGGGGTGGGGGATGAATCCATGTCCTCCCATTCTTGGCTCTGACAGTTGTTTTTTGATTCAAAATGGTGACACAATGATTCAGCTCCTGTGACAACGCAGGACAGGAAACAATATTCTTCATCAGGGTACCATCACAGGTGCTGCAGTAATGTTCACATTAACTTCTGCTCCTCTGTCAAGCTGTAGGGAACTCACTGCAGGCAGATTTTCTGGAACTTCAGTTGCTCTGTCATGATGGCTTGAGGAGTAACATGACTAATGCTGAACGTGAGCTAAATGTTTGCAACTATCCCTCACTGGTCATTTCTGATGGCAACATCCACCACAGCAATTGTAACGTAGCAAGTTATTATGAAATAATATTCAATACAGTAAGGCACACAGCCGTGTAGTATGGTGGCTTCAGGATAGCTATGTTTTTTCTTTGCTCTGACTCACAGCGCAGCTGACATTACCAGCCATGAGAACAGTCTCAAGTAACATTCAGTCAATACGCAAATTCATACCCCATACAAATCTAAAAAAAACATAGTAATTATCATCCAATTTTGTACAAACTTAGTACACAATCTGTTGTTATTAAGGAAGGGATCATGTCAAAATTTCAGATTTTTATCTATTATAGTTACAGAGATTGAGAAAATTACTTAAATATCTTAAAACTGACGCTTATGTTTCAAAACTCTGTTAGGAACAATAACCAAAGGTCTATTATTATCATCTGAAGTCATAACAAAGCAGCTCACAATATATAAAATCACTTAATTGGAAATTTCTTTTCAAAACTTTAATTACTCTACCTTATGTAGTATAAAAATCATTCAAAATTATTATTTGCTTATTATTTTTTGATGTGAATACATGTGAATGAATGAGAGAGTGTATGCAGGACATATGTTAAAACTTAATGTAATTTTATGTAAAACCTTGTAAAACTGAATTGTGGGAAAATTGTGTTGCAATCACGATGCTGATGACGTATGTCAATGTGTGCTTGCTTTTGTAAGAGAGCAGCCAGAATAAAAGTCTGAAGTGGAAAAAGTTTCTGTATATAATTTAAAGATTATTTTTTCTGTATATAATTTAAAGAATATTTTGCATTTTGTTATATTTTATTGAACAATATATTAGAAATTGAAATTGTAATGACATAAATGACTGTCTGATTAGTGGTTGGCTAAGGCAAGTTTTGCCATGAGAATGAACTGGAAAGATCATTCCGATTGGTCATTCAGATCAATAGACAATCAGAATTAAGCAGTTCCCGCGAGCACATAGTTAGATCGGTAGAGAGGAGAGGAGCATCGAGGGAGTCACTCGCTAACCTGCTTCCGAGTAACACCATGCTAGATGTTTCTGTGAAAATAGTATGTAAAATGAAGAGCTAGTGAGATCATTTCAAATAGAATGTGTCATGACTAAAGTGGTTTAAGTTATGAACATTTTGAGGAAAGTGTGATGTTTCAGAATTAATTAGTTGAAGTTTTATAAGTGTGTGATCTATTGGTCATAATGACAGTTCCGCGTGTCATATTCTGTGTTGTTTATTGAATACTTTGGCAAGCACTTCTGACATAGAAGAAAATGACCAAATTTTCAACTCGCTAATAGTGGTGGGTCAGTGACTGTTAGATCCCAAAATTAATCGGGTCGGACTTGCAGGACTTCTGGCTCCTTTTATGTGTGACTTATGTTGGATAAAAAGTGAACTTGGATTGATAGAGCATTTGCATTATTAAATGCAGACTTGATAGCCATTTCATGTGCTTCCTGATGTATAAAAAGACGTTAATAGAATTTTCAAATGCTTACTGCAATTAAATTGCATTCTTCTACCACCTGAAATTTGTGAAAATGAACTTACAGGAACTGATTTGCAACTTGAGTTATGCAGCCTCTGTGTGGTAGGTATTAGGTAGTGCTGCTTTACACTGTCTAGCATGTATCGGCTACTGCAGAGTGAAGGGACGTCGGAAGGAAGAAATATAGAGGTAGGTGAACTGTTTGATGAAAGTGACAGAGAGAGAGTACAGAGATGAAAGGATGAACGACAGAAGTGGTAAGACACAATGAGCCTGCTCTGGCTGACTGCTGTCTTTCAATGACACCTGACCACCTTGAAATCATTTATTCCATATTAAAACATGAGCATGTGACATACTGTGTTCACCATACACAGCAGACATTTGGGAATGAAATTCACTTTCTCACGCAGTCAAAAACTGCACTGCACTTTGCTGTTACTGTTTCCCAGTCTCTGGATGCACACATGACTTGCTGACCTCCTGTCGAGAGCATCTAACAGACAAATGACATAGTTGTGAATGTTCATTCTGTTTCTTCCTGATTATAGAGGGCACTTCTATACACATGCCTATGTGCGTTAGCAACACCCATGCCATGCACATTGCTTATTTCCATTTGACTGCCCCTTATGTGAAATGACCATGCCTTGCTTTAGATTCACTGATACAAGTACAGGTACCTATACTCAAAAGACTTCATAGCTACAGCATTCAAAAAACATTCCATAAACAAACACTCGAATTCATTGACAAATGACTGAGAAATAGGATATTCCCTGACAAAAAATGGAATAATAAATTAGCAAATAAAGCAGTAACAAGGCTCAAACAAACTGTGCCAATCAAAGAAAGGTCAAAGCAAAAGGAGGATATCTCCCCCTTGTTTTTTCTGGTAGTTTTCTCCAGTTACAAGGCAAATTTCAGAATGAGATATCCATCAGAACAAGGACTATGATACTCAAGAAAATTTTTAAACATTTCAGGCAAAATTCACTCACCTTATGAAATAAATAAAAAGTTCCATAACTTACTGCAAAAAATTCAGATTGAACATTTTGGCCAGTCTACAAATGCCTATAGCTCACAAATAGCTTGATAATCTATGTTCATTTTTTCAGACACAACCAAAGTCGTGAACTTGTATTGAAGGAGAAACTGAAATGCAACAACAGGGAATATTTGTTTAATTATGGTCCCCTGAACTTAGCTAACAATCTGGAAACCATGCATCAACACTGATCTTTAATTGCGTGACTCTCCTAATCAGTTCATTAATCTGGGTTCATGTTTACAAGTACAGTAGTGGAAATCAGTATAAAGGCATGGGTATTTGCAGGGATAGTTGTGCACAACATATATGCAATAGTATGAAATCCAGTATACTGACAAATACAGTCAAATGGTATTGCATTTGACATCAGTTGTACAGTATATAACAAAACATCAATGATTCAGTTGATAGAGGGTGGAACTTGGCATAAAGACAGTCTACTCTGTGTGATGTGAATGTGTGTATGTGCCTTTACTGCAGATAGAAAATAGATACCATTAGTTTTTGTTGAATTGTGTTTTATTCATCTCATGATGTACATTTACAATCCATTTGGTTTGCATACAGAAGACATGTCAAAAATTTATAATACAGTTACAATGAGTTTTAAACTAATAAATAATAGCACTACAATAAATAACACTATAAGAATATTTCTTGGAACATGTAACACATTTTCATCCAGCTCAAATTTCCAGTTTGTCCTGCATGAATTCATCCACTGAGCAACAACATATCAGTGTTAGCATCTCATATAGCTTTCTTTTAAGTGGACCTAAATTCATCTGCATCAACTTGTACCCCTTTTGATTTATTACAAATTTTCATTCTCATGTACTGAAGTCCACAGAGTCTGAGGTGATGGGTGTGGAGCATAAAATGTTCTCTGTTTCTGGTATAATGTGAATTGACAAAACCGTTTTCCTCAAGTAATTCACATCTGGAGTACAAAAATATAATAATCTCATATACACAATGTGATGAAAAATTTTTTTTACAATTTGCTTCACTTGTTATGTGAATTGCGCATTATAGGAGGTGCTTGTTAAATGAGGTTCCCCTGTAATCCCCTTTGTGAGTTTATTTTTATTTCTGAAATGAAAGGATGACCCTTTCCATGTAAGAGGGATACCATCAATGCTGTAACATTTTTACTTGCCAAATTAAATTTTAAGGTCCACAAAACTGAAGGCTTTAGTAAATATCAAGTGGATAATATTTTTGAAGGTGTTCCTTGCAGATTATTCTTTATGGAACCTAAATTGAGAGGTAATTGACAATTCTACTTAGAAAAGTAGTTAAGTATCCTATTGAAGGCTACTCTCTCAAACATTACTGAAAAGATGGTAAGGTGTAAAATATGTGTGTAATTATCTTTATTTTCTATAAATGGTGTTACTACTGCTTGTTTAAATTTGTCAGGAAATACGTTTTGTGTCACAGACAGATTACAAAGATTTGTCAAGGAGTATAACAGTAGAAAATTTACTGCTCTACTAGGAATTCAGTCACAGGCAGAATAATCACTGCTTTTTAGCAATGTCATTAGTTTTTAATGTCTTTGGTGGTAGTGTGTTCAGTATTAAGGACTGTGGGTGGTGTAGTCAGTGTCTGTTGGAGTAAATGTGGTGCACCTACATTTGTTTATTTATCATTCATTTCTGCTTCTTCTGACACTATTAAAAAGTAATTATTGAACAATGGTTTCAATATATTCTTATTTTTACCAGAGCTATAATTTTGTAAATGAATATTCTGTGATAATTTTCTATTTATTTCTTATTTGATAATCCTCCATATTACATTTACCATATTTTTTCAGGGTTTTGCGTATTTCTTTTTCGGTTTCTGTACACTTTTGGTCTCTAGGAAACCAGGATTCATAACATGATAGGAATATATCTAGGCAAGAGAGAAATTTTTAATTGGGTTGACTCTTGGAATTTTAACGGTAAACCACACTGTGATGCAGAATGCCTCTTTTGTATTCTCTTGTAGCGTCTGCCACTGGAATTCGCTGAACATCTCCACAAAATTTTCACACTTACTTAATTAAATTATAATAAAATGTGCTACTCTTCTTTAGATCCTCTTTATTGTCTCCACCAATCCTATCTGGTAGGGTCCCGAGACTGACAAACAATGTTAAACTATTGATCAAACAATGGTTTTATAAGCTACTTCCTCTGTGGATGGACTATGCTTCATGAGGATTCTTGTAATGAATGTCAGTATGGCATCTGCCTCACATGTGATTAGTTTTATGTGGCTGTTACTCTTTAAACTGCTGTGCATATATACTTCTGGATAGTTAAAGGATGTGACTGTTTCAGTGATTGTTCAGCAAAAGTGTAGTCATGCAATAATGGGCCTTTATATCTATTTATGTGCAATACTGCCAATCCCTGTACCAAGTATCAATTGTCTGCAGGTTTTCCTGCGTTTTTCACTACCATTTTCTAGTGTTGCGACTTTTCTCTGTATAATGGCATCATACACTCCTGGAAATTGAAATAAGAACACCGTGAATTCATTGTCCCAGGAAGGGGAAACTTTATTGACACATTCCTGGGGTCAGATACATCACATGATCACACTGACAGAACCACAGGCACATAGACACAGGCAACAGAGCATGCACAATGTCGGCACTAGTACAGTGTATATCCACCTTTCGCAGCAATGCAGGCTGCTGTTCTCCCATGGAGACGATCGTAAAGATGCTGGATGTAGTCCTGTGGAACGGCTTGCCATGCCATTTCCACTTGGCGCCTCAGTTGGACCAGCGTACGTGCTGGACGTGCAGACCGCGTGAGACGACGCTTCATCCAGTCCCAAACATGCTCAATGGGGGACAGATCCGGAGATCTTGCTGGCCATGGTAGTTGACTTACACCTTCTAGAGCACGTTGGGTGGCACGGGATACATGCGGACGTGCATTGTCCTGTTGGAACAGCAAGTTCCCTTGCCGGTCTAGGAATGGTAGAACGATGGGTTCGATGACGGTTTGGATGTACCGTGCACTATTCAGTGTCCCCTCGACGATCACCAGTGGTGTACGGCCAGTGTAGGAGATCGCTCCCCACACCATGATGCCGGGTGTTGGCCCTGTGTGCCTCGGTCGTATGCAGTCCTGATTGTGGCGCTCACCTGCACGGTGCCAAACACGCATACAACCATCATTGGCACCAAGGCAGAAGCGACTCTCATCGCTGAAGACGACACGTCTCCATTCGTCCCTCCATTCACGCCTGTCGCGACACCACTGGAGGCGGGCTGCACGATGTTGGGGCGTGAGCGGAAGACGGCCTAACGGTGTGCGGGACCGTAGCCCAGCTTCATGGAGACGGTTGCGAATGGTCCTCGCCGATACCCCAGGAGCAACAGTGTCCCTAATTTGCTGGGAAGTGGCGGTGCGGTCCCCTACGGCACTGCGTAGGATCCTACGGTCTTGGCGTGCATCCGTGCGTCGCTGCGGTCCGGTCCCAGGTCGACGGGCACGTGCACCTTCCGCCGACCACTGGCGACAACATCGATGTACTGTGGAGACCTCACGCCCCACGTGTTGAGCAATTCGGCGGTACGTCCACCCGGCCTCCCGCATGCCCACTATACGCCCTCGCTCAAAGTCCGTCAACTGCACATACGGTTCACGTCCACGCTGTCGCGGCATGCTACCAGTGTTAAAGACTGCGATGGAGCTCCGTATGCCACGGCAAACTGGCTGACACTGACGGCGGCGGTGCACAAATGCTGCGCAGCTAGCGCCATTCGACGGCCAACTACGCGGTTCCTGGTGTGTCCGCTGTGCCGTGCGTGTGATCATTGCTTGTACAGCCCTCTCGCAGTGTCCGGAGCAAGTATGGTGGGTCTGACACACCGGTGTCAATGTGTTCTTTTTTCCATTTCCAGGAGTGTATGTGAAATGTCTTATGGAACTTCCTATGTTATCCACTATGTCATTTATATATATTGTGAAAAGCAGTGGCCCTATAACACACCCCTGGCGTATACCCAAAGTCATTTCTACATCTGAAGATGTAGAAATTATCGCATCAAGAATGACATGCTGCATTCTGTTTGCTATGAAATCTTCAGTCCAATCATACAACTAGCCTGATATTCCGTACACTCATATTTTGTCCACTAGGCAGCAGTACAGAACTATGTTGAATGCTTTCTCAAGTCAAAGAAAACACCATCACCAGAGGCACCAGCATCTACTGTTTCCTTGGTCTCAGGGACGAATAGAGTGAGCTAGGTTCCATACAGTTGCTGTTTTTGGAACCAACATTGATTCCTTCAGAGGAGATTTCTGGTCTTGAAAAGTGCCTTAATATTCAAGCATGATATGTATTTCAAATTTCTATAACAGACGGGCATCAGAGATACGGACCTATAGTTTTGTTCATCTTCTCGATGGCCCTTCTTGAAAACGAGAATGATCTGCACTTCTTTACAATCATTGGGAACACTGCTGCTACAGGATGAGCAGGTTCTTTTGCATACTCTGTGGTGAATCATGTTGATATCCCATCGGATCCAGTTTTCCTTTCCTCCATGTGTGTGTTTGTGTGTGTGTGTGTGTGTGTGTGTGTGTGTGTGTGTGTGTGTATGTGTGTGTGTGTGTTTTGTGATTTATGAGTGCTCAATTACAAGGTTCTCAGGGCCCTTTCAAAAATTAGTAGGAATAAATGTGGTTAAAATGTCTAAAGTGTCATAAGACAAGTAACAGTAAGTCTTACAGATTCACACCACTCTCTTCCAACCTCACTCACTGTCTCTCACACAAGCACATTATTTCATGTCCTTTAAGATGGTGTAAATTTGGCCAGGTGTTCTAAAACTGTAAATAAATACAAAATTAATACAAGAGGCGAGCTTAAGGAAAGTCACACATGGATATGTGACTGGCTGATCACTTCCGAAAACTGCGGATGAGCCAGCCACTCTCATGACACATTAGAAAAAATCTCACTAAAATTCTAAGGAACAAGTAAGATATTTCACAAAACATTAAAAATTGTACCACATTTGTTAGACTGTCAATTAAAATAGAGGGCAAACTATTGGTAAATTCGTTGCAGCCCCTTCCTCCAAATGTAAAACATAGTCTACTAAAATGTGGTGCGTTGTGATCTCTACAACACAAGCACAATGCATTAGAGAGTCCTCTTGCTGGACCACAAAGCCTTCTGTCATAGTGCTGTGTCCTATGCGAAGGTGAGTGAGAAGGACTGATTCCATCTGTGTGGCTGAAAAGACACATGTCATGGATGAGCTGTTGACTCTAACTCTTATTACATGTCACTGCCAGTCATTCTTCTTTAGATTTACATATGACTGTACCTCAACAGTAAGGTAATAGCATCTTGGGGGATGACAAACTGAACTATCTGATTACTCTGTCTTGCCTTCTTGGCTGCTACATCTACCATTCCATTTCCATTAATATCCATGTACCATCATGTCCAGCAGAATTTCATCCCTTTCTCCACCTACATTTTTATGTGGAGAAGGGCATCCTGGATTTTCTGGATCACTGCCAGGTACAAGTGTTGTAAAGGATCAAGGGAGCTTATGGAGTCAGAATGGACAAGGAATTTAGCAGTCGCAACACATCTAATCTGTTCCAGTGCCCTCAAGATCACATACAATTCTGCCTCAAACACAGTAAATTCTTGAGTAAACAGATCTTGAAGACATGATCCGGGAAAAACAACAGAGCAGCTAATCAAGACCCCTGGTTAGACACATCCATAGCTAAGGATAAATGACAGAAAAAAAACACAACACCAAGAAAGATCTGTGCAAGACAAATAAATGTTGGTAGGAATATCTCTACATCTGTAAGATTATGTCAATTCAAATTTTGTGCCAGTTGCATAAGAGTACTGTTGCTAGCACCACTATGACAATGCAAACTGGATTTGCTTTTAAATACATGCTGTAATGGTCATGAGAGTTAGTTATCTTTGAGACTGGATATGGTGAGTTGATGTTGGTTAAGAATGCCTTTAAGGTGACAAAAACATCATTAACAACACCTCATTGAGTTTGAATCAGGTTATGTAATAGGGCTGCAAGAAGCTGGATGTTCCTTCTGCAATACTGTGGAAAGGCGTGGCAGGAATGTAGCCACTGCACATGATTGCTGGCAGCGGTTGTCACAGGAATCTATGGTCGCAAGAAGACTGGGCTCCAGACGGCCATGTGACACTACCGAGACTTTGGCTCTGGTTTATTGTACTGCATCTGCAGCATCAATTTGAGCAGCAGTTGGTACCACAGTGACACAAGAAACTGTTCCAAATCGATTACTTCAAGTACAGTTCTGAGCAAGATGCCCTGAAGCGTGCATTCCACTGATCCTGAACCATGCCATTTTTCTCTTCAGTGGTGTCAAGTGAGAGCTCACTAGAGGGCGGAATGGACATCTGTTGTATTTTCTGATGAATGCTGGTTCTGCTTCAGTGCCAGTGATGCTCGTGTGGTGGTTACAAGGAGGCCAGTTGAGGGCCTGCAGTCAACTTGTCTGTGTGTTAGACACACTGAACCTAGACCTAGAGTTATTGTCTGAGGTGCGATTTCTTATGACAGCAGGAGCACTATCGTGGTTATCCCACACTTTCTGGCTGTAAATTTGTACATCAGTTTAGTGATTCGACATGTTACACTGCCATTCATGAACAGCATTCCAGGGAGTGTTTTCCAACAGGATAACACTTGCCCACATACTGCTGTTGTAAACCAACACACTCTACAGAGTGTCATCATGTTACCTTGGCCTGATCAGTCACCAGATTTGTCTCCAATCGAGCACATATTCATTAGACACCCAACTCCAGCATCACCCACAAACAGCATTAACCATCCCTGTATTGACCGACCATGTGCAACAGGCATGGAACTCCATCCCACAAACTGACATCCGACACCTGCACAACACAATGCATGCATGTTTGCATTCAACATTATGGCAGTTACACCAGTTACTAATTTACCAGCATTTCACATTTGCACTCTTGTGTGGTGACTTAAACATTAACACAGCTAAGGCAGATGAAACCAGTAACACTTTTCTGAATATTCTGAATAGTTTTGGCATGTCCTCTTTAGTTAATTGTGCAACAAGAATAACCAAACACTCAACATCTACCATTGACCATGTAGCTACAGATATAGGTGGGGAAAACTGTGTCATAACTGTCAAAAATCTTGGACTGTCAGATCATTTATGCCAAATCATAAAAGTAAAAGCTTCTGTAGAAAAACCAGTAAACCTCCACATGTTTAAAAGAGTCTACTCAGACGCAGCAATACAAAAATTTTGCTTGCAATTAAGACATGAAAGATGGGAAGAAGTATATTCAGAAAATAATGTGAATCAGAAATTCTCCAAATTCATGTCGGAGTTTAAGATAATATTCGAAGAAGCCTTCCCCAAAGCACTAAGTTCTACTGGAACATCCACCAAAAATAAGTGGATTACCACAGGAATTAGAAAATCTGCCCAAACTTTTAAATACCTAAACTCTATAAAAAACAACAACAGTGATCCAGATTTTCTTCATTACTACAGAAACTACAAAAAAATCTATAGGAAGGTGCTCAATGTTGCAAAAAAAAAGGCCAATGATAGACTAATAAATCTAGCTAAAAATAAAAGTAAAGCTACATGGACTATAGTGAAACAAGAGACAGGAACAGCAACACAAAGGCAAATAAACACCCAAATCAGGAACAAAGAAAACCTAACAAGTACCCCAAAAGAACTAGCAAACTTTGTTAATTCTTACTTTAGTAGTATAGCTACAAAGTTACAGGAAAATTTTTCAAAATCTCATAATCCACGAACACGGGAATATACATCAAATTCAATGGTATTGCTACCCACTACTGAGGAAGAAGTATGTAATGTGGTAAGGAAATTAAAGAGCAAAAATTCAGCAGGTTTAGATGAAATTCCAATGTCTGTGCTGAAAAAATGCATAAATAGTATCAAAGCCCCCCTAACCAATATCATAAATGAATCTTTCAAAGCCGGTTGTTTCCCTGATTATCTGAAACATGCAAAAATTTTACCTCTACACAAAAAAGATGATGTAGAAAACATTGAGAACTACAGGCCAATTGCCCTACTGTCATCATTTTCCAAAATAATAGAGTCCATAATGAAGAACAGACTTATGAGCTATCTAAACAAATACAACCTTCTTTCAAATGACCAATTTGGTTTCAGACCAGGCAGAGATACAGAAATGGCAATAGCACATTTCACTAAAGTGGTTCTAGAAGCACTGGATGAAGGCAACTATGTATCTGGCATATTCCTTGACCTGTCAAAGGCCTTTGATACAGTTGACCACCAGAATCTATTACTTAAGTTAGAAGCACTAGGAGTAAGAGGGGTAATCAACAAATGGTTCCATTCATACCTTAAAAATAGAGTACAGTGGGTAGAGATCTCGCATGTCTCCAGTAGATCAAAGTTCATAGAAAAACACCTGTCAGATCCACAGCATATTAATATTGGGGTCCCTCAGGGAAGTGTGCTGGGTCCGGTGTTGTTCTTGATTTATATAAATGACTTTCCACAATATATCCGACATGGAGAGAAGATATTGTTTGCCGATGACAGCAATATTATAATCATCAGTGAGACATCAGCACAAATGTTGGAAAATTGTAATGAATCACTGAAAGATGTCTACAAATGGTCTACAGAGAATAAAGTGACCTTAAATATTAAGAAAACAAATAGCATACGCTTTAGAATAAACAGAAAAAACAGTCCCCTAAAGTTAAAGCTACATAACACCTCTGTAGACGAAGTGCCCACCACAAAATTCCTAGGGTTGCATATTGACAGCCAGCTTAGGTGGAGTGAACATGTTAAAAAACTCACAAAAAAGATATCTACAATGTGTTACGCACTTAGAGTTCTCTCCTCAGTATGCAGCGATGAATGTCTAAGAACTGTATATTTTAGCTATGTACATTCAGTCATAAGCTATGGGATAATTTTCTGGGGAAATAATGTACTCAACTTACAAACAGTTTTTAAAGTGCAGAAGAGAGCAGTGAGAATTATAACTAAAAGCAGTAAGTGGGCTCACTGCAGAGAACTATTCAAAATACTTGGTATTCTAACTGTTCCCTGTTTATTTATGTTCCACACTATAGTATATATAAAGAAAAATATAGTGAATTATAGTACAAACAGCATTTTACACAGCTATAGCACAAGAACAAGCCACTGCCTTCATCTAGATAGGAGAAACAAGCATAAGACCCAAAAAAGTTTCTTGTATCAGGGTGTAAAATTGTATAACAAGCTGCCACAGGAAATCAAAGAAATTAACAGCATGTACTGTTTCAGAAAAACTCTTAAACTGTATTTTCAGGAACACTGTTTTTACACAGTAAGTGAATATTTAAATGTTTGAATGTAATTTAAGTGACATAATGACATTGTATTGTATATTCTGTAAATGTATAACAAGCTGCACAGGACATCAAAGAAATTAACAACATGTACTGTTACAGAAAACCCTTAAACTATATTTTCAGGAACACTGTTTCTAAACAATAAGTGAATATTTAATTGTTTGAATGTAATTTAAGTGATAAATGTCATTGTATTTGTATACTCTGTAAATGCATATAAAAGTGTCAATGTATCTGCAAAAATCACTGTATCCAAGCTGACAACATCCATACATTGCAAAATGTCTACGGATGGCTAATCAAATAAATAAATAAATAAATAAATAAATAAATTATCTCATGTTTGCATTAACTTGTGGTCTTGCAATGTTAATCACTTACATATGTTACCAAGACAAATGTATTCTTGGAATTTCATTACTCTACATTAATTATTTTTTGGTGTTGCCTTTTTTTTAATCAGTGTTGTTGTGACACTCATTTAATATGTCATAAACTTTTGTATAACAAATGGATGCAGGGGTGCAACCTTGTCTGTACCACGTTAAATCCAAAATAACTCTGAGCCTCTGCAGTAACCAGGATGGCAGTCACATAAAAGTTAGGATTTGGGTTTGTACTTGCCCCACACCAATTGAATTTAGCACACAGAAGAGATCACACAGTCCTTAACATTTGTAAACTAAACTTAATTACAATAAGTGACATTTCAAACATTATGGGACAACTAATTTTGTCACATAAATCGTTCAGTAATCCTAAGGCACAATTAAATATTTGAGACAGTATATGGGTTCATAAAGTTGTATGGCAATTAAGTAAAAATTATCAATATACCGTAATATTACATGCAACTGAGGAAGAAAGGACTACAAAAGTCGAAGATGTCAAGTTCTTTGCTGTCTAAAAGGTTTACCCAACACATGCTGAACGTCATTCAACATTCAATGAGGTGTGGTTTCACATCAACTTTATGTAATACGAAGCAGTTAAAGGAAAACATGGTTAACAGCGGCAAGCACTCTATGGAAATCCCAACATTAACAGCGAATCTTAAGTAATATCAGTGTTCACATTACTCATCAACAGTTATTTGTACATAAAGTTGTACTTTAAATGACATGACCAACATCTTCGTTCTGGATCCGGATGCAAACCCAGAACATAAAGCCATTGTTAACCAAGCAAAGCTTTGTGCCTTATCGAGACTCGATCACTAGGCAGAAAGAGACATCAAATATTGACGTTTGCACCAGTATCAGTCATCAATCCTCAACTCAAATGTAAATGACGATAATGTTTGTATGAAACCAGGAACCCTAACATGACAATTACCTTCTTGGTAATTAACCTCGAAAGACATTGTATATTGTTGCATTGTCAAGGAACAAAGGATGCACATGTTTAAAATTGAAATGCCATCATGTAACGCTGGTGACAAGGATTTGAACCCAGCACTGAATCGGATTGTTGAATAAGTACGTAAAATCATAATGTAGATATCACAGTTTGTCACCAGTAGTGAGGTTGGAACCTTAAATGATGACTGAAATTGTATTGCCGGACCGGGATTCGAACCCGGCGCCTACCTCCATCGTTTTCTAACCAGAAAGAGACGAGAACTGTCCAATGTTGGTCCACCATTAGCAAGATGTGCGCACGTTTAACTAGAAATAAAGCGACAAAAGCGTCTATGCTGACTGAGAGTCAAACGCCGCACATGTGGTTATGAAGACATGTTGTTGTTGTTGTTGTTGTTGTGGTCTTCAGTCCTGAGACTGGTTTGATGCAGCTCTCCACGCTACTCTATCCTGTGCAAGCTTCTTCATCTCCCAGTATGTACTGCAGCCTACATCCTTCTGAATCTGCTTAGTGTATTCATCTCTTGGTCTCCCTCTATGATTTTTACCCTCCACGCTGCCCTCCAATACTAGAATTGTGATCTCTTGATGCCTCAGAACGTGTCCTATCAACCGATCCCGTCTTCTAGTCAAGTTGAGCCACAAACTCCTCTTCTCCCCAATAAACAAATTCTTATTCAGTAGTAGCTAGGAGTAGCACGTTTAGTTGCAAACCTTAAGGCCTTTCTCATCCCTTGTGATATGTTGCCTAATATCTGCAATATCATGGTGTTAATTTACAAGTGGATTGACTGCCATAAAGATAAATGTTCTCTAGTAGTCATGTATCATTGAGATGTAAATGAAGTGCCTCAGCGGAAAGTAATTTCCGTCGTGCAGCACGTATTGTTTCAGAGACACTGAGTACATGTTATAAGTGCACAAAATGTGTATTATATACTATGTATATACTATTATTTGGAGAAGCTGCTGCCAAACCTGTTTACTTTTACATTCCGCTTAGTTGTCGTGGTTGAATACACGTTTTCTTAAGGCTACATCTAATGCAGAGCACTTACAAGAAAGAATAGTTTCCTGCATCATGCTATTGCTAGCTGGGTGAAATATTTTGTGGTAGCTATGTTTAAAATGAATGTATTTTTGAATGTATTGTTCATCAAATATTTGAATGAATCGTCAACTGTAGGTGTGCCTGCACATGTTATAGCATAATAGCTGTAGCTGCATTAGTTTATATTACTGCCTTGGGTAGGTTAGGTGTAACTTTTGATCCTTCAAGGGGTGATCGTGGCCTTGCAGCCTGGGTCTGCACTAGCCATGGCTCGCGAGCTACGGGCCAGCCAGGCTGGCCGAGGCGAGACAGAAGTGAGGGAGCTGGCGTTGGCGTTGGTGGGCCAACAGCCCGGGAAAAGCCAGCATGGCTGCACCGCATGCCTCTGCCTCTACCTCTGCCTCTGCCGCTCCGTTTGACATAAATATGTTTACCTCCTCTCCTGGCATCAGTATAAGAGTGACAAACAGAAATACACATCAGGCTGTCTGCCGTAATGGCTCACTGGAAGAGGTGTATTCGAGATAGAGTTGTCGCTCTCATTGAAGAAGGAGGATGTTCCATCAGAGAAGCTAGCAGATGGTATGGCATACCACATACCACTGCAACAAGATGTTGGAGGATCTGCCTTGAAAGAGGTACCACCAACAGGGCTCCTGGCTCAGGCAGAAAGAGAGTGAGCTCATAGCAGGAAGACAGGGACCTAGTGTCTAGGAGCAGAGAAAATCCCTTTCTGAAAGCGAAGCAGTTGTGGTGAGAGACCAACTTCCCTGGCTTCAGGGACATGATTCGCCGAAGGCTGAAGGATGCTGGATTGCATGCACGATGATCTGCTGTGAAACAAGAGCTCAGCAAAGACAAAGTTTTATACCGGCTAGCATTTGCGGAGCTCCATCTGAGGGTGTCAAGGGACAATGTCAGTTTCACTGATGAGAAGGTGTTTTCCACCAGCAACGACAGTCCATGAATAGTTTACAGGCCGCAAGGGACTCACCATCGACGTGAATATGTAACCACGATGAGAAGAAGTGGCCGGCTATCTGTTACCTGCTGGGGTTGGATTTCTGCAAGAGGGGTGGGAATTCTTCACAGGATAGAAGGAACTCTGGACAGCATGCAGTATGCCCACATATTGGAAAATGTGATGCTTCCATCAGTGCGAATGCTGTAAGCAGAAGGGGACGTCACATTGCAAGAGGACCATTCTCCCATTCACAAGTCTGCATTTGTTCAGCAGCGGCTCGCCACGATTGGCATCAACGTCATGGACTGGCTGCCATGGGCGTCTGATATGAAGCCCATGGAAAACATGTGGGCTGAGGTCACCAGAACATTAACAGAGAACTGGCCACGAAACCAACCAACTACTGCGGGCACTCTTTGGGACTGTGTCCTGGAAGCCTGGGAGGAAGTTATTTCTTCAGGCTGTTACGTCCAACAGCTTATACATTCTATCCCAAGACGCATGATAGAAGTACAAAATAATAAAGGAATCTGGATAAAATATTAGAGTCCCTAAAATGTTTTGTTATGTCTTCTTTTTCATCATTTTTCCTCATTGGGAGCTAGTGGAAGATCGCATGACAACAGAAAAGATACAATATGGGTTAGTTTTCCTTTGAGTTGCCTTTTTAATTCAAGTGGGTTTGTTTTGAATATACAGTTTGTTAAATATTCTATTTTGATTTCATTTACACCCTGTCTAGATACTTACAAACTAATCAGCATAGATGGACTCTGTCACAGTAGTTTTTGTTATTTCAAATACATCTCTCTCTTCCCCTCCATCCATGAATACACCCTCCATCCTCCACACAATACATAAACAATTTTATATTATGTTTACTCATTGTTAATATCTCCTTTATTCTCTCTCACACTCTCCCTCTCTCTCTCTCTGACACTATCGCTGTAAGTGCCCTTCTATTCCATTCCCCCAAAACTTTATAAACAAATCTAGCGGTTTCCATTGACGCTAAATTTTCTCTTTTAATTTCTGCTGTCTTTACTCTCTATCATTCCTCTCAACACCTATGAAACCATATTCTTTGATCTCCCCTTCCCTATAACCCATTCTTTGTTCTGAAAACAGTCCTTCCTTATCTCTCGGTCCTAAGATAAAACAAACTGTGGCACACATCTAAGTAAGCAATACTTTGCAAGCATTTCACACTTATATTTTGCACTTCTATCCATTCCCAGATCCTGCCCTCCTTCCTGTTACCCATTCCTTGACATCTGCATCTACATCTAAATGAATACTCTGCAATTCATAATTATGTGTTTTTGGCAGGGGGTTCTGTGGTCTGGTGGATTAATCTTGTATTGATGTGTAAAACGTGTAGGTTCACATCTCACGTCAGGCGTAGATTTTTAACACATACAAGTAACTCTCCTTCACCCCGAGTAATGCCAAGTGCAGAATGCCAGTAAGCTCCGTAGTTCAATATCCGCAGTAAAGATAACATCCCTTCGCTGCTGACCGGAGCAGAGCAGCATTCGTTTGAGCTGTGACAGATGGAGAAACCCTGGAAGGCAGAGACTCTGTCACCAGCAAGCTGTCATAAACTAGAAAACGTATTTCATTCAATGAACCAATGGCCATGTAAGTTCACAAGGCTCTTACTTTATTTGAAACTGAGACGTTGAAAATTGTGGTGCTGGACTGGGATTCGATTTCGATTTCACTGTGTTCTCCAAGATTGCAAACTCTTCTAGGCCTCCTTGAAAGGCACCTATCTGGTTCCAAATTGTGATCAGCACAAAATATTCATTATTTAATTTGAGGCCCTAACATGTGCACTCCAAAGTACTAGTGAAAAATAGTTGCATTTTCAATGTCTCTTCATGCGTTGTCAGCTGTAATGTGTTCGTTTCAACTCACAGCCATATGATGAGCTTTTTATCACAACATTACAAGATCAAACGTTTCCTTACATCTTTTCAAGTTCAAACATTCTTCTCCATCCTACTGGCGAAAACGGATTTGGGTTTGACGTTGTGTTCATTGTGATAACCAACGACGGTATGTTGTGGATTCAACTTCTAGCCAGCAGAAGAGTATTTTCCATCACATCATTGAAAGTACAAACATGCCACTCCTAGCTATTATTGGAAAAGAATTTGATAGTTAAAGTGTCTTCATGACCACATGTGCGGGGTTTGAATTCCATTCAGCACAGAACTTTTTGTTGCCTGATGTCTAGCTAAACATGTGCACATCTCGCTACTAGTGAACCAACAATAGCTATTTATCGTCTGTTTCTGGCTAGAAAACGACGGCGCTAGATGATGGGTTTGAATACCAGTCAGGCAAAAACAATTCTATCGTCATTTAAGATTCCAACATCTTGCTATTGCTGAAAACATTTGATATTTAACTTCTGATTTTATGTACTTCGTTAACAATCCAATTAGGTGCTGGGTTTGCATTCCTGTCACAAGCTTTACATGATGGCATTCCAATTTTAAACTTGAGCATACCTTGTTCCTTGTGAATGACACCATATTAAATGTCGTTGAGGGTAGTTCCCAGGAAGGTAACTGCTATGACAGGATTCTCAGTTCAGTACAAACATTTTCGTCATTTATTTTCAGGATCTGAATTGATAACTGATACTGGTGCAAACGTCTATACTTCACGTCTCTTTATGCCTAGTGATTGGGTCTCAATAAGGCACAAACTAAGCTTAGCTCAGTTAGCAATGGCTATAGGTGCTGGGTTTGAATCCAGGTCCAGAACGATGACGTTTGTCAGGACATTTAAAGTTCAAATTTGTGTACACGTAGCTGTTGATGTGTTATGAGAACAATGATATTACTAGTGATTCGCTGTTAATGTTGAGATTTCCATAGAGTGCTTGTTGCCTTTAATCGGGTTTCTTTACTGGTTCGTCCAATATCCAGTTTCCAGAGCCACTCGCCATTGAGTGACGTTCAGCACGTGGATGGAAAACATTTTCGAGAGCGAAAAACTTTTTTTCCAATTGCCATACAGCTTTGTAACTCCATATAGTGTCTCAACTATTTAATTTTGACTAAGGGTTACTGTACAATATATGTAAATTAATCCATTTTCTCAGAACTTTTGGAATGTCACTTGTTGTAATTAAGGTTAGTTTATGAGTGTTATGGGGTGTCTCATTGATAAGAACATGCTTTCTAATAGGTTTTGTATGACGATATTAGTTGACGCTTAGTCTGACTGCCATAAAGACCTTAGGTCTCTAGTAGTCTCTTGCAGTATCCATTGTGTGTAGTCAAATGACTGTACCCCACGGGGTTTTGGTGTTTAGAGGACCTTCAACACAGCTACGTTACATTGGTTGTATTTGGCAATGACCCACTTTTTTTGCTGTCAAGTGTACATACAACAATAAACATATTTAATTTCCGAGAAACAGTACAGAAACGCCACGCTATTTATCAATTTCTGTACAGTTTAGTATTCTGTTCTACAATATACAGAAATGAACATCTACTATGCAGGAGTGAAGGTACATAAATACGTGCATAATTACAAATTTATACTTTCGTGCATGATATCTGCCAAATTTTATGTAGCCTAATGTGTTTAGTGTAATCTGGAAACTCGTCCAATTCGGAAAATTATTCGGTCCATGTACTTCCATTTTGAGCAAGTTTTACTATATTAAGTTCTTTCTGGGTCTTTGCCTTTAGGTGCTGTAACCAAAACAGATTTGAATGAAAAATTAGGCCCAGAAATCTCATAGAGTCTTTAAAATGTAGAATGGTGTCTCTCATATTCAACTTTCATACATTAAATATATGAAGAGAATGATTAAAATCAACAAATACTCAATTATTTGCCAAAAATGTAAAACCTGTCTTCACAGTCTTCTGCTCAAATCTCCTCACTCTAAGTTGTTACTGACAAGTCACAGCTGCAGTGTGGAGGAGAAACAAAGAACAGCAAAATCATCCATGAATAAGGAACATTGCACATGACTCCTTACCATACACATTATGCTGTTTATAGTTATGACAAAGGGTAACACACAAAACATTGCCCTGGGGAACACCATTCTCCTGCCAAAAACTGACTGATAGCATTTCACCAACTTGGTACCTAAAAAGGCATTTTGATAAGAAGAACCTTGTGAATATGGATAGGTGGCTACAAAACCCTAGTGGTGAAGCTGTCCTAGATTATTGTGCCTCCACGTACCATTGTACTCCTTATTAATGTCAAAAAAATATCCCTGTCCAATGCGGTCTATGTCAGAAAGCCTGCTGGAAGCCAACTTTAGCAGGTTGGGGTTTGTCGATGGTGGAGCAACATCTCTGAATCCACACTGAGGTTGTCTAAGAAGTTGCCTGGTCTCTAATATCCAGCCTGGATGACAGTTGCCAGTTTGTTCCAAGGTCTCTGCTACAAAGCTCATTAAGGTGATGCTCCTGTAACTACTGAAACATGTTTGATCATTTCCTGGTTCAAAGAGAAGTACCAAAGCAGCTCCTTTTGTGAGCTGTCTCCCATATCAAATTAAAACATTCTAGAAGGATTTTCTTTGACAATGTTTGCAAGTTTTGCAGCGTATTGTTTTAGATTTTGCTGTGACAGGGTGCACTGTCACAAGCCTCAGACAGTGCCAAATCAAACTCCCGCATGAAGAAGGGGCGGTTGGATAATTCAGAATTGTTGGATTTGGAGTCCATGGTTGCACAGGAGCAGTGGAATTCTGGATCCTGGCTGGCAGTGGTAGTAGTCATTGGAAAATGCTATGCCAATGTCTGGACGATGTCTCTGGGCATTGTTTGGAGACATCGCTGCTTCAGCAGTGCTGCTATATAGGCAACTGACTGTTTTTACCAGAAACACTCCTGATGGCTTCCCATACTTGCACAGAACAAATGAAGCAGCTGACAGAGTTCAGGAATGCTTACTAGGACCTATTATTGCTCACCTTGATTATGCATCAAGCTTTGGCTCCTTCTACTTGAAGGGCTGTGTTGGACAGCAAGTAAACTGTCAAAGATCTACATGTCTGACTTGGACTGGTGAATGACACTCATTGGTCTACCCAGGAACCAGCTGCCTTCTAAGACAGTCTGATGACTTTGGTATGGATCGGTCGGCAGCAGGGTGGATCACATGTGTGGTCACTGAAATGAAGGGCATCAGTGACTTCCCACTGAGGGGAATCTGTGAGGGCAGAGAGCAGAAAGAGAGGTATATGGCTGGTGTTGATCCAGTAGAAGTTCAAAAAAATGTTCAAATGTGTGTGAAATCTTATGGGACTTAACTGCTAAGGTCATCAGTCCCTAAGCTTACAAACTACTTAACCTAAATTATCCTAAGGACTAACACACACACCCATTCCCAAGGGAGGACTCGAACCTCCGCCAGGACCAGCCACACAATCCATGACTGCAGCGCCTTAGACCGCTCGGCTAATCCTGAGCAGCCCAGTAGCAGTGTTGAAATTAATGTTAAGGGTAAACAGCTCCTGAGATATTGTGAGACTGTATTTAAACTTGATCTCTGGGGTAAGTCATTTGAGACCCAGAGTATGTTACAGACATTGAAGTCTCCAAGTAGGAGGAATGGTTGGGGGAATTTTTCTATAAGATCTGTGAGAGCCTCAGAACCTATTGCAGTTTGTGGTGATAAACATGGAGAGTATATAGTGATCCTTTGACTCACATGAACTTCAACTGCAACTGCTAATCAGAGGAGTGGTGTGTCTGTTATTCACAAACACAGCTACCCCACCCTTAGCCCATTCCCCAGTCAGCTAATCATTGTGCTGAAGGGTATCCCCTTTTATCACAGGGGTGTCAGTAAGTTTAAAATTTGTTTCTTGTAGACACTAGCACGTGGGATGTTTCTGCGACAGCAGTTTCAATTTGTCCACATGCATACTGAACACACTGATTTTCTGCCATAGAATGGGAGCCATTTTATCAGTGAGCTTTAATCATGAGGGTAGATGCTTGCACCATGCAGCCTTTGCATCCCATTACCTCTGGAGCAGAATCTTTAGAACTGTCAGATAGAAAGAGATCCACTTGTTCTGATGGTTTATGATTTGTTTTCTTCTGATGTTGATGTTTCCCATTTTGTTTATTTGTCAGAGAAGACTTTGCAGGACCATTAACTGGTCTCTTTACTCGAGTCTGGCTATTGAGGTGCTGGAAGCTCTACAATGTCAGCAACTGTGGTCTTTTATGATGTTTTGCGAGGAGCTATATATAGGCTTTGTAATAACAGCAGCATTGCAACTGCACTTACAAAACCACGGTATTAATGCTAGCAGTATTAATGTCTGTTTACAAAGAGGTAATGGCTTTCTCAATTAGCTTTTTGAGAACTGAAGCAAATGAAGTGGTGAAAGTGGAAGGATGCGTTGCTTTATATGAAGGGCATTCAATAAGTAATGCAACACTTTTTCTTCTGAAAGCAGGTTGGTTTATTCACGATTTCAATACACCATATTATTCCCTACTCTTTTGGTTACAAAATCCCATCTTTGAAGATAACCACCACTTAATACAATGGCCTTATGCCACCAGATTTGGGAGGGGGGGGGGGGGGGGGGGAGGCTGTAAGCCTGCATGGTACCACTCTACTGGTTGATGTCAGAGCCAACATCTTGCTGCATCAATAACCTTCCTGTCATCCAAGTACTGCTTCCCATGGCATGCATCCTTCATTGGGCCAATCTCGTTGCTCTTTATGGTCTTCTGTTAGGTGGCGAGGAACTCAGTGGGGCCACACCTTTGAGTACCCAAACTGGTAGAGATGCTACCAACAGGAACGTCCAGTTGTGCTATGACCCATCTGATTGTGATCCGTCGATCACCTCGAATGAGCCTGCCTGCATGTTCCAATATTGCAGGAGTGGGTGGCCAGTTTGCCTGCCAGATATCAGACAGATTCATGCAACCTTGTTGTGATGATGACAGACAGCTCACCCAATGACTCATCATGCTTTTGTTCATGCCAGATCTCTGCAGATATTCTGCAAGCACCTATGAATATCTGCAGTGCTCTGGTTTTCTGCCAAAAGAAACTCAATGACAGCTCCCTACTTGGAACCCACATCCATTACAGATGTTGTTTTGAAGGCTACGTACAGCGCTGCTACGTATCGGAACTTCATGAAACTTTGGGGCTGAGGCAGGAATATTCCAAGATGTCCCACAACCATTTCCACATTTTTTCAATAGAAACTGGCTGAGAAGAAAAACTGTTGCATTACTTATTGAACACCCTTCATAGATTGTTTTCGCTTAACCATTTAAAATATGCTAATGCTGCAGAACCTTCCTTTGTTCAAGATGAACAAACGACTCCTTTGTGGATGGCCTTGCCAAATTTGCTGCAAGTGGTTTCTATCTTACATGCTAAAGTGGTGTGGCCAAAGTGCCGGCATTTAAAAGAGCACACTGGGTTGGGTATATAAGGCCTCACATTTAAGTAAATGAAATCTACCTTGATATGCTCTGGAAGCAACATGCTACTGATTGTAAGAATAAAGGCATCTGATTTGACCAGTTTGCCATCTACCATTTTCATCATACATTTCACACTAGTTGCACCTTCTTAAGCCTTTATTATAGTTCAAGGTATTGTCTATCTCTGTTTCTGTACCATATTACCCGAGGCATTTAGCTGCCTGAAGGTTTTTTGATTATTGAGAACTAGAGGTTTCAACAATTCGCTTTATAAATTTTAAGATGCCACCAATTCCCTCTTAACCCTTTTGAATGTCTTCTTCTTCTTATTCTTGGTGCCATACACTTGTAGTGCATTGGCTGCTCACATGCGGCGTTCCCTCACTTCTTGAACCAGCTCTTCAAAGTTGTTGATGCCAGTCGATGTCTTGATATTCTGTGATCATGACTGCTTCCTTCTACCTGGTGGGCACTTTCCTTCTGTTCTGCCTTCTAGGATTAATTGCAGAAGTTCATGTTTCTTTCCTGTCATAATGTGCCCTAGGTATGATGTCGTTCTTCTTTTAATTGTCCCCATTAGTTCTCTATTCACTCCAGTTCTACACGGCACTTCAGCATTGCTCACTTTCTCAGTCCATGGTATTTTTAGTAATCAGCATAAGGACCACATTTCTGTTGCTACTACTATCTTTACAGAAGCTGCTTTAATTGACCAAGTTTCTGCTCCATAGAGTAGAATGGGGATATCATAGCATGGTACCACCCTTATTCTCAGATGGAGCAGCATGTCTGTGTATATCAGCACATTTCATAGCTTTGGGAACGTTTCTTTGGCAATCCCACAGTGAATCTTAATTTCCTCATCACAAGCAAGTTTCAAGTTTATCACAGATCCTAGATATTTAAATTTGGTTACTCTCTCAGTTTTACTGCCATTAATGACTAGGGACTAGTTTTGACCAGGGGTTCTTTCAATTGACATCCATTTAGTTTTCTTGGCATTTATTCTGACATCAAAATGCTGACCAGATTTATCTATTTCTGTAAGTATTTTCTATAGCTTGGCTATGGATGGTGCAAACAAAGCTGTGTTGTTGGCATACCTTAAGTTCCAGATCTTAACTTCATTTACTTTTATACCAAATAATTATGAATCTTGACTGGATCAAAAAATCTTGTCCAGATACAAAACGAACAGTATTGGAGGTAGTATACAGCCCTGGTGGACATCTTTCAGTATTTTCACAGACACTGTTTTTAAATTTTTGTTAATTCTTACCTCTACTCTCTGATTCCAGTATAATTGTGAATGATTCTTATGTCCTTACCATCCAATCCTATTTCTCATAAGATTGTGATAAGGGGTCATGCTAATGGGGTCAAATGCTTTCTGATAGTCGATACAGCATATATGGCTATCCTGCTGACAGTCATAGCATCTTTGCATAAGTATCTTCATGCCAAATAAAGCTTCTTGGGTTCCCACACCCTTCATAAAACCAAACTGGGTTTCTCCACAATGCTCCTCACATTTATGATAAATTCAGTTATGTATACTTTTTAGAGAAGTTTTCAGAGCATGACTCATCAGCGAGATCAATCGAAATTCTGAGCATGTTTTTGCATTTGCTTTCTTCAGTAATGGGACAAAGGCTGAATTCAGCCATTCATCCAGGATCTGGCCTGAGCTGTAAATTTCATTAAACAGCGCTGTCAACATTTCTGGGTTTAAGCATTTTAAAATTTCAGTGGGTAAGTTGCCTCTACCAGGCGCTTTTCTGTTCTTTGTTACTTTCAGCGCATATTCTACCTCTGATTGTAAGATACATGAACCAGATTCTTCTTCATTTTGATTTACTGTCATGTCTCTTTTGTTGCAAAACAGAGGTGACACGTAATTCTCCCAGTGTTTTGCCATTTTTTTCCAATTCAAGAATAATCCAGTTATCCCCATCTCTTAAAGCAGTTAGATTCTGCTTTTTAAAGTTTCCAGTTATAATCTTCATCTTCTTATGGACACTTTACAAGCCATGTAACTTCAGCATTTCTTGTGCTTTGGTGCATTGTTCCTCAATCCACTTTGGTTTTGCTTCTTGAACCATCTTCTTTATTACTTTATGTGTCTGTTGGTATTCCACATTTTCATGGTGGACCTTCTGTATTCTACGTTCAGTAGAATATCTTCTGTCATCCAGGGCTTAGACTTCTTCTGAATGTTGAGATGTGAAACTTTCTCAAACTAGCCCTCTTTTCTTTCAGTTATTAAAAACACAATGTGTCTAGCAGAATATGTTCTGTTACAGTAAACCTGAAAAATTAGCAATAACTCCTGTTTCAGGAAGACTGGCTATACAAATCCTCTTGTTGAGTTTTGTGTTGATACTCACCATCAGTAGACCCATTCCGCTTAAAGGTGTGATTAAAGTTCAATGATTCCCTCTTGGTCCCATGATTCCCTCTTGGTCTCATAAGCGTCCACCCAGACAGACAGAGCCCTGTTTGCCTGGGTAAGTCTTATATGACAGGTGCAGCAGGTGCCCTAGAGGTTACCCACTAACAACTGTTCTGTCTCAACAGCCACATATGTAGTACACCTCAAGATTTAGCTTTTTCTTACAGAAGTTAGTGCTGTATTCTTGGCTGCTGCTTACATCACAGCTGCCAACTAAACAGCAAGACAGCCCCATCACCTCATCCGTATGGGAGAGGAATGTGATATCTGTTGCTGGCACCTTTCAATCCAGCCACCACACACACAGCAGTGTGCAATGGTTGTCACCCTTCCTAGGTGCTTGCAACATTGCCACAGCACATCAAGACTGCAGCAGTCGTTGCGGTATCTAGTGGAGAATTCTTCCGGGTTGTATGGCCATGGTCCAGGAACTCTTCTATCCCTGACATTTCGTCCAAAGCTATGTTGGACATCTTCAGAGGTGCTACTGGTTGTGCTTAGTCTTGGCAACTGATGAGTCAGACATCGAAGAACAGCCTAAATACCGTGGAAAGTGGGCGTGGTCTGGGTTTCACGTGATAGCAGAGAGAAACCTTGTCAAGGATAAAATATAACTATCGATCATAGAACGTCAAAGATAAAAACTTCTCACTAATTCTGTAGTACCACTGTCCATATATTGCTGAGTTTCATAGCTTCTTCTTTTCTGTTAAAATTATCCCCATGTTTATATATTTCGTCATAGTACATAAAACTTCAGTTTCCGAAAATTTCACTACGAGATCACCCGACTGAAGACCATGTTCCTCCACAGCTGACTTGTCTGTTTTCCCTAGTCGGCAAAGACTTTTATGTTCCTTCAACCATGTATTCACACTTCTCTTTGAAGTTCCAATGTAGACCCTACCACATGTACACAGAATCTTGTATACACAGCTTGCAGACAGAGGGGGATGTTTATCCTTAACAGAACAAAGTGCTTGGCCTATTTTCTTAGTTGGTCTGAAAATCGGTCAAATGTTGTGTTTCCTTACAATCTTGCTGATTTGATCCATTACTTTTTTGATGAAGGGTACAGAAACCATGTTCTTTCATCAGTGAGTCCCATAATTGTCCTTAGGCCTCCTGTTATTCAGTCACAAAGCTCTATTTATTTCCTTACTAGAGTACCCACTCTTCTCAAAAGCCTGCTTTAGATATTTTAACTCGGCATCCAGGTATTCTGGCCCACAAATTCTTTTAGGTCTCTCCACTAGACTCTTAAACATGGGGACAATTTTAACAGAAAAGAAGAAGCTATGAAACTCAGCAATATATGAACATTAGCACTACAGAATCGATGAGAAATTTTTATCTTTGACGTACTATGATTGATAGTTATATTTCATCCTTGACAAGGCTTATCTCTGCTATCACATGAAACCCAGACCATGCCCACTTTCCAAGGTATTTAGGCCATTCTTTGATGTCTGACTTGTGAGTCAGCAAGACTCAGCACAACCAGGAGCACCTCCAAAGATGTCCAACATAGTTTTCCATGGACCATGGCCATACATCCCAGAAGATTCTCAGCAGCTGAAGCATCCGGTCGTGAAAGCCTTCATTATATGGTATTTAGTGGCTCCACCTCTGCCGGATACAGTGCTGTTATTGCTGGCACTAGCTCGCCTCCAGGAGCCTTGTGACATTAGCACTATTCATGATATTCCTCCTCCAGACAGAGTTATAGGACAAAAAAAATGGTTCAAATGGCTCTGAGCACTATGGGACTCAACATCTGTGGTCATAAGTCCCCTAGAACTTAGAACTACTTAAACCTAACTAACCGAAGGACATCACACACATCCATGCCCGAGGCAGGATTCGAACCTGCGACCGTAGCAGTCGCGCGGTTCCTGACTGAGCGCCTAGAACCGCTAGACCACCATGGCCGGCAGTTATAGGACACCACCAGTTGCTCTCCAATCAACTGATATTGGAATTCACAGCTGCAGTTCTCTGGGCCACAAGCTGACCACACAAGTGGTCTCACAATCAAAGTCAATTTGTCTCAGTGCAATATATATCAGTTGAATGTCATGGCCTCACATACTGTGTCCAGCCTACTGAGGCACTGCTAGTACATCAGCTATGGACTGTGTGATCCTCAGCCTACATCAATATTATGCCACTACATCTCACTTTTGAGATGCAGAAACTGTTGGTACACTGGTCTTACACTCTTATCCTCAGATCAGGATATCTTTTACTTGTATTAATTTGGAAGCTGTCACATAAGATACCCGGGCATTCCTCTTCACTGTAATGTGCACCACCCACAATGGGATTTAACAGAGGCAATATGGTAAAGATGGCCAATGACCTCGTTGCAGTGATAACACTGGTTCCCATCAGATCACTGAAGTTAAGTGCTGTCGGGCTTGGCTAGCACTTGGATGGGTGACCATCTTGTCTGCTGAGCGCTGTTGCCAACGGGGTGCACTCAGCCCTTGTGAGGCAAACTGAGGAGTCTTGTTAAATGACATATGGTTGGGAGAGCGGTGTGATGACCACATGCCCCTCCATATCACACATCCTGTGATGCCTGTGGGCTGAGAATGGCACGGTGACCAGTCAGTACCGTTGGGCCTTCCTAGGTCTCCTCGAATGGAGTTTAGTTTAGTTTAATGTGGTAAAAATGTGTTTTCTGCTATGCTCTCATCTTAACAAAAGTGACGAGAGTAAACTTTTCATGGCTGTTCCCTGTGTCTTGGGCTCAACTGAGTAGCTGTCCGCTCTGTGTTTGTATGTATTTTTCGTGGTTCTGTTCAGCATCAATGTTAACCAGTTGTGTTGACTATTTACTTAGACATCCTTGCATTTGTGTGTCTCTTCCTTACATTTTCACTATCTGTTGCTTCTGAGTTGCAAGTGCTCATTGTATAAATCATTCTTTTCTGCAAGAAACATGTCTTATGTTAATTTGTTCTTAGGTCAGAGTGCTAAGCTATGCATTTGAGTATGCCCTATTTTTGCTCTATCACATTCTGTGACTATATGCAATATTATTGTTATGTATTTTGCCTTGTTTCTGTCTAGTGACAGTACACATCATTTCACCTGTCACAGTGTTTGCTAAGTGAGGTGCCTGGGATGCTCAATACACCTGTTCCACTTCTACTACTTTATTGTACATGTTGGAAATTACTTCATGAGAGTATCGGCTTCACACTGTGTTTATTTTTGCATTTTTCTTGGACTGCAAGGACTTGGATTACTGTGTGTTTATGTTCACTGTTACCTTTGTTTTGGAGGTACCTCGTTACATCAAAACAATGTTCAAGTGAGGTGGTTCATCCCAGGCAGTGGCTGATAGTTCAGCATCCACTGATTTTGACACTGTGTGTCTGTGTGCACAGACAGTGCGTGCATTTATTTTCAGTCAAGCCATTGTACTTCTTGGTTATTACGTGCCTCAGTGTTGTGCAGAAAGAACCCTGCCAGTCAAGTTAACAGGTATCATTTGCTGACTTGTTATAAACGATCTATCATCAGATCTGTCTCAGTCTCACCTTGTGCAGTTAATGGAGCAGTTTATAAGACAGCTGCTCCACACTGTTTCTCACTTGGTTCAGTATACAGCCCAATTTCAAATGTGGGATGTGTTTTCCCAGCTTCTGCCTCAAGTACAGCACTTACAATATACAGTCGAGCATCTCGTCTGGCAGTACATCCATCCTGATGCTGTCTCAGTCCCAGCATGGTCCATTTGGTCTCCAAGTCCTCAAAAGTTTGATGATATATTGGACTCATGGCCTAACTTCCTTGCATGGCTGACACACTTCCTACAGGTCTCTGTTCCTCGGTGATTGTCTCCTGTCCTCTGCTGACAGCTCAGCCTCTTGCACTGCCTCCAGCACATCCACAGGCCCCGGTGCTTCCACAGGTCCCAGTGCTTCAACAAGCCCTGGTGCCTCCAAAGGCACCAGTGTCTCCACCTGGGCACGGCACCTCCAACAGGCACGGCATCTATGCCAGCCTTGGCTCCTCCATACTCCAGTGCCTCTACAGGCATTGGCGCCTCCACTGGCCTTGGCACCTCTGCTAGTCCCAGTTCCTCAACAGGTCTTGGTGCCTCCACTGGCCCCAGCACTTCCTCAGGCTTCGCCAACTCCTGAAGCTCTGGCAACTCCTCGCGTTCCAATGCCTCATCCTCAGGCACCAGTCCCCCATCTCAGGCTCCACTGCTTCCTCATCACATCAGGCTCCAGCCCTCTGCTGGTTCCAGCACCTCTTCAGTTTCTGTTTGATGGTGACATCATTTGCTATGGACATCCAATTCCTGTAGTTTTTGAGATATACACCATATTAGTATTCCCTTAGAGGCATCTCAGTGCTGTAGCTACATTGGTATGTTTATATATGGCAGTGATGAACCATTGAATTGTTTCAGAGTTTAGAATATCTGAACGTCGGCGTATTCTAACAAGTTGCTAACACTGCCACTATACACCTTTACTACATTGTCTCTTTCACACTGCTGGCCAGAAGCTCACCCTGGCCACATGCATCAATTACCTACTGTAAGGGTACAGATATGTTAGTTAATATTTCAGGCATTTTAGATATACCTGTACCCTTAGCAGTTAGCATAACTGAGTAATTGTTCATAATTGGCATTCAGCTATGTTTAAGCAGCACTGTTATTATTAGTTAAGGTACTGAGACAATTCTGGGTTTGTTGAGATTGGATTTTTATGTTTGAGGTACTCCTGAGGCATCAAGTGGCGGTAAAAGACAACAGATATTTTTCAGACAAGATGTTCTTGTGAAATGACAAGATTGTAAACTGAGTTTGAGTTGTAATCTGATATATCCTGTTCTTCTTCACAGTAAAAATAACTTTAGTGGAAGAACAGCTGGAAGAAGTGGACATTTTGTCTGATATAAATTAAAAGCATACTTCAAGGTGGTGGAAACCCTCATCCTGCCTCTGGCTGTCCCTTCATCCATGAATGCGAAGTCGCCTTTCTGTTGCTGCTTGCACCAGTCGAGATCAGCCTGGCTAAATCTTTCCTTCAATGTCTTACACTTTAATGTGGCTGAATTCTCACCAGCATATTGGTAATATTGCAAGAGGTATGGGCTGAGCAGAATTGTAAGTGATGAGAATGATGTGCCATAATTCAACAGCTGAGTTCAAAGTTGCTGCAAAAATAAAGAGAACTACTGTGCAAATACAAATGCAGCCAGAGTCTCACAATCAGATAAAATCTGAACAAACCCCAAAAATTAGCATAAGTAGAGACATGCATGTAGGATTCAGTTAATTCAAAAGTAAAATATTATGTACCAATTGGAAAGAAAATCCTAGAAAGTTTTGGTCTTATGTTAAATCAATAAGAGGATCAAAGCCGTAAGTTCAGACGCATTGTGATCATGATGGAACTGAAATGAAGGATGACAGACAGAAGTCCAAAATAATAAATATCTATTTGATTCATACTGCAATTGCTCTTTTAAATTATTGCATGACCATCAAAATGACAGAGACTGAAATTAGTGAACATGGGATAGAGAAATTGTCCAACAGGAGAATGACAGAGGATAATGCATGCAGCATCCAATGGTAATTTTGATAAAGCCACAGGTGCCTCCCACGTTATTCTATGTGGCAAGAGCTTCAGAGAGCCCAGCCTGCATTTGCTGGGTACATGCTTGAGGAACACAGGCTTGGCGAGGAAAGTACTGGTAACCACCACAAGTACTCTATAACTGTAAGCTTTGGGCATGTTTCAGCAACCACCTTGTGGCATGGCGCTGAAATTCTGTGTTTCACAGGGAACACAGGTATCTTGGTTTAATCACCAGACTCATGAGGATGGTACAAACTGTTAAATAGCATTGTGGGTAGTGTGTGCTACCCAGGTAGCCAAGAGAACAATAAAATTTTATTACACAATACCTTAAGCAAGTACGACTGAAACAACATTTGAGTTAATACAACTAAAAATTATCTTGATCTGAGGACAAGAGTTTAACACTAATGTTATAACAGTTTCTACATCTCAAAGCTGAGTACACCGTTTGTCCTAACAGAGTAATACTGATGTAGGCCAAAGTGTGTGCAGTTAGTGGATGATGTACTAGCAATGCATTGGAGAATTGGACTGTATATGCAAGGTTGTAAGGTCCAACTTACACATTCCACACTCCAACAAATGGAACTCTGATTGTATGACTGCTTGTGTTGTTGGCTCCTTGCATGGTTGGCTCTTGGACCAGAGAACTGTAGCTTTGAACTCCCAATGTTGACTGACTGGTGAGTGGCTGCATGGCATCCTATAAAACTCCCTGGCAGAGGAATACCAGGAAATCGTGCCAGCGCCATGTGGTTCACAGAGGCAAACTACTGCAGGCAATAACATTGCTGTATCCAGTGGATGTGTGGATGTGACACTGCCAGATACAACAATGGCTCCTGCTGCAGGTCTGAAGTGCTTCAGTGGTGTTGCAAGTACCTAGGAAGGATGACAGCTGTGGAACACTGCTGTGTGATTGGTGGCTGGATCAGAAGGTGCCAGCCACAGATACCACATTTCTCTTCCCTACAAGGACATGGCAGGGCCATTTCACTGTATAGTTGGTGGCTGTGATGTAGGCAAAGTCGACAGTAAAACATCCCCCCCCCCCCCCTTTCCGCAAAGGGCAGACGGTAGCACCATTGTGAAGTGTAAACCTGAAAAAAACAAAACAAGAACCATTGTTGAGGTCTGGTGGGGCCAGGCATGCAACAAAACCTCCACAACTGGACAACAGGAGCACCAAGGAAGTCCAACCAAAATCCTGTGTAGTGTGCCCGAAAGAGAAGGCCATGGAAGTTGTGGGAGACAATCATGACTGCAGACATCCATGGGCTGTGACCAGGATGGTACAACATAGAGCAAGGTCCAGGAGAAGGCACTTATGAGCTGCAAAGGTGCGTGTTGGAGAAGAAACCACATTCATGAGGCAAGCGTGATGCACATTCCAAAAGTAAAAGGCCCAGGAGAGGAAACAGGGCTCTGAAGATGTAAGCTGTATGTCAGCAACAGGCAGAAAGGATGGCTGAATCAAGGGTATCATGTCCATTGGGAACAAGATGTAGTCAGTGGAGTTGAGATAGAACAGAGTGATGTCACCATCAAACAGAAACTGAAGAGGTGCTGGAACCAGCAGAGGGCTGGAGCCTGATGTGATAAGGAAGCAGTGGATAATGAACTGTCACTTACATGTGTGTCTCATTTGTATATTTATAAATAACCAAGCAGTGGTCCATTTATTAGATTTCAAGTAAAACTGTGCAGTAACGGTGGCGACTGCACATTTTGATTGGCAACTGGTTTGGTAGTTAAGTGCTTTGACTGGTTTAGGAGAGCTAGGAAGGATTCATGAAGCAGACTCTGTGGGGGATACTTGGCATGAAGTAGAAATGGAGACTCTGTGTGGTGAAATGTTGAGTTCTGGGTGGTAAGTGGCCACAAATACTATAACATTAGCTGATTTTCTGAGTGATGTGGGACTTGTGATGTGACTCTCTGTTTTACGGACCAGTGATGTTCAGTTAGCCTAAAGAGAGGATTTTGTTACCACTCAGTTTATGCATTTATACTAATTTTACTGAACTGGAGAACCATTAATTATATTCATATTCAAATGATACTCCATTTGACCTCCATTTATCAGTTTTAGTTGTTAGTTTGATTTATTCAATTAGTACATATAGCTCAAATCTTTGTTGTTGCTTATCATTATACTTTTGAATTAAGCCCTTTCTCATTTATTATTCTTATTTTAACATGTTTAAAACAGTGTTACTTAATAATTCACACACCATTGTTGGGTAATTCAACTGCAAGATCACAGATAAACTTCAATATTGCAGTGAAATCTATTGCTAGGCATGAAAGCCAATGTGTACGGCTCAGCCCTATGACTATATCACGCCACATTCAAGTAGCAATCTCTTAAGGCATGTCACACTGTTTATGGTACATTGTACAATACTTTCGAACTTTGTTGTTTATGCTTATCATTTTCAGTCCTGGAGGTGAATATTTCGCTTTGACTGCTTGAGGAACCTGAAATCTGTTTTTTAGTCACACTTGCTATACAGAAGTATCTTCCTGCTGGACCGATAGACAACCTAGCAGTTTAGTCCCTCCCCCCCCCCCCCCACCCTTTCCTTTAAACCAACCAATCAACTATCTTCCTGTCTTACCTCACATTCCTATTTATAACCACATTCAGTGATGCTGCAATGGCCTTATGTTCACTGATTGACTGTTCTGCTATTAGTCAAAAACTTCAGACTTGTTGGTAATCAAGAGATCTAAAATGTTAACTTCATGAGTTAATTCTCTGATTAGATGCTCACAATAATTCACAGTGAAAGCATATAGTACAGTTTCACGTGAGTCCCTACCCCCAGTAACTGCCCACTCTGTAGCTGGTAAGTTGAAATCTCCACTCAATACTATAATATGATGAGAAAATTTATGTGAAATATTCTCAAAGTTTCCCCTCATTTGTTCTGCCCCTACAGATCCTTAGGCAGGGGATCTATAACGACATCTTATGACCATGTTTGATTCGCCTTTAAATTTATTTTCAACCAAATTATTTTGCATTTCAAATCTGTATTAACCTCAGTAGATATTATTGTATTTTTTATGGTTAGAAACACATTTCCACCACTGGTATTGAGTCTATCTTTGTCATACACATTACAATTGGAATTTAGAATTTGATTACAGGTTTCAGCCAGCATTCTGCCCCTAATACCATGTGATCATTATTATTATTTTTAAGTGAGACTCATTCTGGAATCTTTCATGGATGTTCCTCCAGTTAGCTAATACTATATTAACATTTTGTTTCACCACTCTGCCATGACAGTAGTACTCTCTGTATTTAATGGGGCTGGTATTCTTCCCTGTCTGATATCAGAATGTTTCTTGTCAGGTTTGTGAAGGGATTTCTCTATCATAAAAAACCCACATGTGCACACAACATGTTCCCCTAAACACTGTTAGCCATGTCCTGCAAAACTGAGATCATCTCAGATCTATTTTTAAGGCTTAAAGGGTTACCTGTGTAGCCAGAACCCACTTTTGCCTTCTGCTCAGAGATTTGTTGTACTGCCACTGTCTGCCATTCATTGTCACTTGAGTATCAACTGGCCAGGATGAGTAAATCGGAAGGCAGTGACAAATCAGAGATCCCAGATGATGCTATAGACATCAGAGGTGTCAAAGCATTTGCCTCATGTGCCCCACCATCCTGCAGCTCAGGAAAGAAGCTCAAAGCCTATCACCTGACAAAGCGTCCAGCTGTTTCTAGACAGTGGCCTATCTCCCTACATCCATGAACAACAGGTGCAGTTTTTATCCATCTTTAATTGCTGACCATTTATAAAACAAGGAATATAACATTAACCCAAGCAGTAACTAGGTGCAATCTAAGTATTACTGCTACACTATTTATGGTTTTTACTGCACTCCAAAGTTAGCTCATAAAAGGCAAATGCACTAAAATTTATGCAAATTCTTAGTATAAGTAAATTGCTACTGCTTATGTTATTCAGTTCTACACAGAAGCGCATGAGAACAAAAACTAAACTAAATTCTGTGTGTAAACGGAAACTCCCATTGCTCCTGATGCATCTGCTAGGGTCTATGATTTTATTATTAGCTTTCCGTATACGTTACTGAAGTCATTTGGATCTGAAATTAAGTTGTCAATAGCTGTGTACTGTGTCCTTCAGACTTTGTTGAGAACTTAAAAGTGGAATATAGTTAAAAAAAATCTTAGTTTTCTCAGTTATCATGCACTCTGAAGCCTTTACAAACAATGATCACTAAGTGTTTCTTCAAGTTTTCCCAGCGAATACAATACTTCCCTTATTTTGTGGGCATGTATCCAGGATATTCTTAATTTTTTTTTAATATTTCGGCTGACAACCTTTCAGCCACTCTCAAGGTGAGTTGCTTGCAAGATTTTTAAGTCAGTTTGCACTGTGAAGTAAGCACGCGTGTGTCAGAAATAACCCTGTTGATAACTAGTGAGTCAGTCATAGGTAAAACTTCATTTGTTTAAGAGTAAAACATATGCCATCCATAATAATCAACATCATACTTTGTAAGCACTGTGGATTTGCTGACTCTGCACTATTAGATGCATAAAGTTTTATTTATTACTGTTGCTCTAGTTACCAATAGTATTATCTCTGATGCAAGTGCATTTGCTCCACAGTGAAAAATGATTTAAAAATCTTGAACGTGACTCACCTAAGAGAATGGCTGAAGCTCATCAGTCAAAACATTGGAAAAAATTAAGAATTTTCAGATGCACACTCAAAAAATGATGGAATGATGATCACTATATTCATTCTGTGTAGCCATATTAACATTCTTCCTCAAATTGCTTAATAAAGTAGAAAATAATTTCTGAAGGACTACCAGTTGCACATAAACTGCAAAGAAGACACAAACTAAATCTAAGATTTAATCTTATAATGTGGGCTTTCAGTTAAAACTTCCAGCTAAGAGGACATTATCAGTATATCACTGTTCCCTGACATTTTATTTTTGACTGTGGGAGACATATTTGGAGATAAAATGGCAACTGCCAATAAGTCAGAAATGTACTATTATGGAACTATGGCCATATGGAAGGAAGGATGGGAGATTAGAATTTAACATTCCATCAACCATGTGGTCATTAAAGATCGAGCGCAAGTTCATATTACAAAAGGATGGGGAAGGAAAATGAACACACCCTTTTCAACAGAACAATGCTAGTATATGCCTGGAATGATTTACGGAAATCACAGACAACCTAAATGTGGATGGTCGGACAGGGATTTGAACCACTGTCCTTTCAAATATGAGTCCAGTGCACTAACCACTGTGCCATCTCACTCAGTACAGCAATAAAGTGCCAGCCAATCAGCTACAAGCATGTGGAAAAATGAAATGGTTGTGTGACAATGTTGGCCAGGAGACCCCTTCGTGGGAAGTTCAGCCTCCGGGTACAAGTCTTATTTCAGGTGACACCACACTGGGTGACTTGCGTGTCAGTGATGATGATGTGGACAACACAATGCCCAGCCCATGGGCAGAGAAAATCTCCAACCAGGCAGGGAATCAAACTCGGGCCCTCTGCATGGTAGGCAACCGCATTACCACTCAGCTAAGCATGTGGAAGTTTGTCAAGTAAGTGAACATCTTTGGGTGTGTCTAGAAGTGCAGTTTTGTCTGAGTAAGATGCTGTTGTTGCAGTGTGCCATACCACCACCACACAGGTGTCATCACAAACAGGTACACACTCAACGAGCTAGAAAATATCCACGTTGCTTCTGAAGCTGCGGAATGCAGTTCTGCAGGTGCAAGAAATTGGTATGCTGGTAATTTATTAAACAGAAGGCTACCAGCAGTCATAATTTTTTAATCTGCAGAACATCACTTGGGGAAAACAGTCGTATTTGCCCTCAAAAAGGCCAATGAGAGACAGCGAAGAACAGGTCATAAACTCAGTGTAACTCGTTGGCTCTGTGGAATGTCACAATGGAAAAAGATATAATAGTTTGGCCAGAATGCTGGTGTTGGCAGTCACATGCGCGTGAGGCGTGCTTGCTTGTGCGTGAGAATGGTGTATATCTCTCTTTTATTGATGAAGGTTGTGACCAAAGGCTTTATGTAAGAGTCTTTTCATTGTGCCCAAAAGGAAAAGAAAGGAATTGCTGAGTCCAAACAAAGCAGTAACTTGGAGTACAAAAACCTGCATGCAGCTACAAAAGGTAATGTTGTGTAACTGGTGGAATAGTGATGTATCACAAATTGCTTCCCTGAGGTTAAACATAACTACTGATATTTATTGCAAACAACTGAGGTGCCTTGCTGACACAATCCAAGAACAACACCCAGGAAGTCTGCATGAAGTGCTGCAACTTCACAATAATGTCTGCTCTGAGCATGGCTTGACAAGTTCTTCACTTCAAACCCCTATGATTTTTACAGTTCTTGAATCAAAAAGTTACCCCAGCATAGGCAGACTGTCGTAAAGAGCGAAGGAGAATATATTACTAAGGAACTTAAAGTCTCTGTTATGTGTATCAGTTGTGTTAATTAAACTTATGGAAAAACACTATGAATTTATTCAGCAACCTAATACATCCTTTCCATGCATAAAAAACCAAGCTAACATTATCCAAAGTGAGCAAATTTTTGTGCCTGAACGTAAAGGTGTCATCAGTGTTCCAACTAGAGGAATTTCCTTCGCCCATAACTGTACCATCACCAGTGGTGATATGAAAACTCCCATTGTATCCAAGAATATGGCCACCAAAAATGGTTTTTGGCAAATGTCTGGGGGGAACTGTCTGGAAAAATTCTGCTGGATGTTTCATTCTATCTCCCCATTTAAGTGGACATAATTAGTTACAATTTTTGCACGTGGAATTGCTCATACTGTTGTAAAATGTTCTTCTCCACATGTGCTGAAGGATGTTGTTCCAAGAGGATATTGTTCCACTACATTACACTCTGGCAGTCAGGCAAAATTTGAATACAGTACTTGGTCACAGCTGGGTTGTGTGTGGTGGTCTTCAAGAGTGGCCTCCCAGGTCATCACTAGAGTTTTTTGTATGGCGTTTTGTGAAAAAATGCATCTACCAGACATCAACAAACAATGCAAAGAACTAGTTGTAATGATTTTGGAGGCCTTGACAATCATTTGCAATATGCCAAGAATTTCTGAGAGTGTGCACAAGTCTTTTCTACGCTGATGTCACCTTTGTACTGACATTGGAAGCGGAAGTTTTGAGCATTACCTGTAAAAAATGTGATTTAAGAAAAAAGTGTACTTAAATTTGTGTTTTCTTTTTAACCATGGTCTTTGCCCATACAAAACAACAGCACTTGTTAGAATGACAGTCCCTCCATAGTATCTGTATATCAACAAAAACTTACACACATGGCCCTTTATTGAGACTAACATTGCAGCTTACAGTAGCAGAAGTCAACTACATTAATGTTGTGCTGTTTCTTCAGTAAAACCAAGCAGGGTGGCACAGAGAATAGAACACTGAACTCACATTTGGGACAATTATGGCTGAAATCCGCATCCAGCCATCCAGAGTTAGAGTTTGCGTGGTTTCCAGTAATCGCTCCACGCAAATACTGGAATGGTTCCTTCAAAAGGGCATGACTAATTTCCTTCTCCATCCTTGAAATGATACCAGCCTGTGCTCCATCTCTAAAGACCTCAGTGCCGATGGGACATTAAACCCTGATCTCTGATCTTCCTTCCTTGCATCACTCTTCAGAATAGCTTATCATATTAATAAATTGATGGCATTACAAAACTTTTAGTATTGTTTTCTTCTTCACTCTGAAGACTCCCCATCATTTCTGTGCGGCTAATGCACCTTACACCAATCGAATCTGCTTACTCTCTTACAGCCTTTGTCTCTGTACACAATTTTTTATCCCCACACTTCCTTCACTGAAGAAAATAACAATTCTGTGATGCCTCAGGGTATGTATTATCAACTGATACCTATTATTACTCAAGTTGTGCCACACATTTCTTTTACCACTGTTTGATTCAGTAATTTCTCATTAGTTACCAGATCTACCCATCTACACTTCAGCATTTGTCAATAACAGCACCTTTCAAAATCTTTCATTCTTATCTTTTCTGAAATGTTTATCATCCATTTTTCAGTTCTGTACATGTTCCAGGCAAATAATTTCAGTAAAGATTTCCTAACAACTTAATTTATATTTAAATAACAGACTGCTCTTTTTCAGGAACTCTTTTGTTTTCTTATTCTTTATACTTTGCTGTCATCAGTTATTTTACCACCAAAATAGTGAAACTAATCTACTAAATTTAGAATATCATTTCCTAATCTAATACCCTCAGCATCATCTGATTTAATTTGGCCACATTCCATTATCCTCGTTTTTCTTTTGTTGAGCTTCAACTGCCAACATCTTTTGAAGAGACTATCCACTCTATTCAGCCACTCTCCCAAGTCCTTTTCCCATGTCTAACGGAATTACAGTCTCATTGGCAAACTTAAAAGTTTTTATTTCTTCTGTCTGAACTTAAATTGCCTTTGCAAATTTCTCCTTTAGTTTCCTTTGCTGGATGCTCAATATACATCTTGAATAATGTTAATATGTCACAAGATTCTCATTAGAGTACAGTGAAAATTAATGTCAGTATATTGCATTGGAATATCAGAGGATTAAGAAACAAAGTAGATGTTCTTATTTGTTTGGAAGATTTAGAAACTGAGGGTGGAATAGATATACTCTGCCTGTCTGAACATCATATAGTCACAGATATGGAAAAGGTAAATATAGGTGGATATAAGCTCAGCAGATGTAAACAGACACATCATGGAGAGAGGAGGAGCTGTCATATGTGTTAAAGTTTATCATAGTGTGAAAAATTTCGTAACTAAAAAATTTTGTACAAAGTAACATAAAGAAGCATGTGCTTGTGAGCTTAAACTAAATAATGGTACTTTTATAATTTCAGCTATGTCTAGGTCCCCACTGGGAAATTTTCAGCTGTTTCTGAAAAAACTTGGGTTCTTTATTGTGCTATCTGTCAGACAGAGTGTTACAACGTCAAGTTTAACACATATATTTCAGAACGACACAACACATATAAGTCACAGAGTAAGTTGACAAGCAAGACATGTGTACACGTTAGCATTCGAATGAGCACTGTGTCCCAGTCTAGCGGCCGCTGCTCAGCTGGCCGCTTAGGTGGCGCAGCTGCTGCATGGCTGGCAGACAGCGCCGCACGTAGAGGACGCGTGTAATTGCGCGGCGGCGCTTTGAATGATCGGCGAGTCACAACACTTTTCCCCCCCCTTTGAAATTGTTGCACTGTTCTTGATGGAGGTGTCCTGGAGATCGCTAACATCCATAGGTGTTGTTTGACTCGCCGTAAAGTCTCGAGGAGGAGGCTTCCCGTATGGACGGAAGTGTCCCCGATGATAACGGGTCGAGATGACAGGAGACGTAGGGGTCGAATCTGCTGGGGCCCCATGCACCAATCTGCCCGTTGCGGCAAGTCCAGTTGATATGACAGGAGACATGGGCGATGTGTCGGCGTCCGCTGGAGGAGGAGGCGAGTAGATTTGCTCTGACAGAGGATGGTCATCCGGTTCCTGCATGGGCACGTCTCCTGGTGGTGTCCGTTCTTGTGCTGGCATCGTGATGACAGTGAGAGGGCTGCATTGTGAGTATTGAGAGATGCCAAGATCCCGAGTGTCAGGTAGAGCCAAAGGTGGTGTAGCGGCATTCGGAACAGGTGTTGCTGGCACACGAGGCCGAAGCTGGTCCGAATGACGCACTGCAAAACCTGTGTCCATCTGGATTTCATACAGGTGTCTGCCACGGTGTCTTAAGATGCGGCCCGGGCTCCATTTTGGCCGCCTGCCATATCCCCATACCCAGACAAGGTTGTCAGCGGTGAACCGGCCAAGTGAAGGCACCTGCGGCCGTGAGGTGGAAGGCCGCAGAAGATGAAGTAGCGTGCGGGGCTGTCGGCCATGTAAGAGCTCAGCTGGGCTGGGGTCGCCCATGGGGGTGAAACGGTAAGACGCCAGAAACTGGAGAAGCGCATCAGCAGCAGCAGAAGAAGTCAGAAGTTTCCGCATCTGAGCCTTAAATGTGCGGACCAGTCGTTCAGCCTCACCGTTGGATTGTGGATGGAACGGCGGGGCCGTGACGTGCATAACGCCGTGACGAGCACAAAAATCCGCAAATTCGGAAGAGGCAAATTGCGGACCATTATCAGTAACAAGAGTAGAGGGGAGGCCTTCCAAAGAAAAAATGCTGGCGAGAGCACTGGTGGTTGCTGCGGTGGTAGGCGACATGCAACGGACAATGAAAGGAAAATTAGAGTAGGCGTCAATTACGAGGAGCCAATAAGTACCTAAAAAGGGTCCCGCAAAGTCAGCATGAATGCGCTCCCAGGGTTTCTCAGGTGAAGGACACGGTGACAAAGATGACTTCGGGGCAGCGGCCTGTGACGCACAAGGGCCGCAGGCAGCGACCATGTGTGCTATTTCAGAGTCGATGCCAGGCCAGTACACATGACGGCACGCCAGAGATTTTGTGCGAGACACACCCCAGTGCCCTTGGTGAAGGAGACGCAAGACCGAAGCACGCAAAGACGCAGGTACCACAATACGCAGCGAAGCATTGTCAGTGGAGAGGAGGATAACACCATCCCTAGCCGTGAGGCGGTAGCGCAAAGCGTAGTAGTTCCGCAACGGATCAGAAGTCTTAGCGGATGGGCGATCTGGCCAACCATTCTGAATACAGCATAAAACCTGGGAGAGGGTAGGGTCAGAACCCGTAGCAGCCGCCAGCCTGTCCCCCAGTGATGGGGAACCCGTCCACAACCCGCTGCTCGGCAACATGCCTGATCAGGACCCATGGGAAGGCGAGACAGAGCATCAGCATTTGCATGTTCATGTTGAGCCGTTGGCCGAAAATGAATCTCATAATTGAAACAAGACAAGTAAAGAGCCCAACACTGGAGGCGGTGTGCAGCCTTGTCGGGAAGTGACGTTGATGGATGAAACAAGGAAACAAGTGGTTTGTGATCCGTAACAAGATGAAATTTTGAGCCATAGAGAAAAACACCAAACTTATGAAGAGCATAAATAATGGCCAAAGCTTCTTTCTCAATTTGAGAATACTTTCGTTGGGCATCCGTGAGCGTTTCATAGGCATAAGCAATGGGTTGTTTCAAACCGTCAGAAAAATGGTGTGCAAGGACTACACCGACCCCGTATTGAGAGGCGTCTGTGGCAAGAACAAGATGTTGGCCAGGTCGATAAGCAGCCAGGCACGGGGCCTGTTTCAGCATAGTCTTCAATTTCTGGAAAGCCGCTTCGCATGACGCGGACCAGTGAAAAGGCACATTTTTATGCAACAGGCGATGCAATGGCTGAGCCACCGAAGCCACAGACGGTAAAAACTTGTGATAGTATGCTGTTTTCCCCAAGAAGGCCTGCAGTTCCTTAACAGATGTAGGGCGAGGAAGGGCATCGATCGCAGTGACAGTTTGCTGAAGCGGACGAATACCATCCCGAGAGAGTTGAAACCCCAAGTACGTGATAGATGCCTGAAAAAATTGTGATTTCTGAAGATTACACTTAAGGCCGGCAGTGTGTAAGACATGAAAAAGTGTGCAGAGATTTTGAAGATGTTCAGTGTCGTCCATGTAATTGATACACCCAGGGACAGGGAGCAATAATTGTTCCAAGAATCGCTGAAAGAGAGCAGGGTCACTAGCAACCCCGAATGGCAAGCGTTGGTATTGATAGAGGCCGAAAGGCGTGTTAAGGACTAGAAACTACCGGGAAGCAGTGTCGAGAGGAAGTTGATGATAAGCTTATGACAGGTCAATTTTAGAAAAATACTGGCCTCCAGCAAGTTTAGTGAACAGTTCTTCAGGACTGGGCATAGGGTAAGTGTAGATGAGGCATTGAGCATTTACAGTGGCTTTGAAATCGCCACAGAGATGAATATCACAATTTGGCTTAGCAACGACAACGACAGGAGAGGACCACTCACTGGAAGTGACAGGAAGCAAGACCCCTGAAGTAGTGAGACGATCCAACTCCCATTTTACCCGATCACGAAGGGCCACAGGAATGTGCCGAGCCCGAAAAAACTTAGGCCGAGCAGTGGGTTTGAGCGTGATATGAGCTTCAAAGTCGTTTGCACGGCCTAACCCAGGAGAAAAAAGGGACGAAAATGTCGTCGACAAGGAATCCAGTTGAGCATAAGGAATAGCATCAGAGACAATATTGACAGAGTCATCTATGGAGAAACCAAAAACGCAAAAGGCATCGAAACCAAAAAGATTTTCTGCATTGCTCTGATCGACCACAAATATGGGAACAGTGCGAACGATGGCTTTGTAAGATACCTCAGCATTAAACTGTCCCAAGAGAGAAATCTTCTGTTTATTGTACGTCCGTAATTGCCGAGTGACAGGTGACAGGAGTGGAGAACCCAACTGAAGATACATCTGAGAATTAATTATAGTGGCAGCAGAACCGATATCCACTTGCATGCGAACATCTCGACCAAGGATTTGGACAGTGAGGAATAACTTCCCTGAAAGGGAAGAAGTGCAATTGACAGACAACACAGAATCAGAATCAGTGTCACGTTCATGAACATCATGTATGCGGTCGGATTTGCAAACGGAAGACACATGACCTTTCTTTTTGCAATTGTGACACACAGCCCATCACTGGGGACAATCCTCGCGTGAATGTTTCGTAAAACACCGCGGACATGAAGGAAGATGCCGGGGGTTTTGCTGCAGTTTCTTAGCGGGCTGTTTACGGCTAGGCCGAGGCTGTGCGTGGGAGCGCACTGCGGCCACGTCGGCTGGCGGGGACGCGCCGCACGCGTTGTCAACAGCGTACAGAGATTGTATTTCCCCGACATCACCCCACGTCTCTATTTGCGCCCCAGCGCCACGAGAAAGTTCAAAAGACTGCGCAATGGAGAGAACTTCATCTAGAGTCGGATTCGCCAACTTCTTTGTCAGGCGCCGACCGGATAATAGCATCCCGTACCATGGAATCGGCATAGTATTCTTTGTGAACGTCAGTAACAAATTGACACTTTCGACTGAGGCCGTGAATTTCAGCGCCCAAGCGCGATAGGATTGATGTGGCTGTTTTTGACAACGATAAAAGGCAACACAAGAGGCTACCACATGCGTTTGCTTTTGAAACTAGACAGACAGAAGTGAGCACATTTCAGCAAAGGACAAAGATGCAGGATCCTTCAAAGGAGCCAATTGCGACAACAACCATTACATTTGAGGTGAAATCCAGGAAAGGAACAGAGACTTACATGGTTATTCGTCCGTGACATGAAATGCCAAGAAGTGCTGTCAAAGACGTTTTTCATAATCAGACCAGTCTTCCGCCGTCTTGTTGTAAGGCGGAAAAGTAGGTATTGCCAACGACGAGAAAGGCCCCGCACTTGACGCCGCGACGAAATCGCGAATCGCCGCTGTTAGAAGCGTTTGCTGTTCAAGGAGATTTTGCAATTGTTGTTCGACAGTAGCCATGGAACCCTGTGGCTCAACGGTGAAAAGGAAAAATCCACTATCTCGGCGCCAATTGTTATAACGTCAAGTTTAACACATATATTTCAGAACGACACAACACATATAAGTCAAAGAGTAAGTTGACAAGCAAGACATGTGTACACGTTAGCATTCGAATGAGCACTGAGTCCCAGTCTAGCAGCCGCTGCTTGGCTGGCCGCTTAGGTGGCGCAGCTGCTGCATGGTTGGCAGACAGCGCCGCACGTACAGGACACGCGTAAATGCGCGGCGGCGCTTTGAATAATCGGCGAGTCACAACACAGAGTGAAGTAAATCACTGTTTGTGGGGATTCCAATGTAGATTTTCTGAAAGTCTCTGACAGAAAGCATGACCTTGGAGTATTACTTGGTTCTTTTAATTTGACATCAATTATTGATTTTCATACTCAGGAAATAGAAAAGCAGCATACTGATAGATAATGTTTTATAGACCAAGATAAATTTAATCACATAAAAATTGTCCTGTTAAGAATCGTCTTTCTGATCATAATGCACAGCTAGTTACAGCATATGATATAGCTCCACACAGTAATCCCAAAAACAGTCCTCCAAAAGCAAAAGGTCAAAAGTAGAAAATATTTTTAATAATCATTTTCTAAACGTAGAGAAAACAGGATCCAGTGGTTCATTAGAAAACGCAAGGCTGTATATGGAAGAGGCAATGCCTATGCAATTTGACAGAATTGAAATTCAACCCATCTCTCCCACAGAAATTATGAAAATCATAAATTCACCCAGAAGTAAAAGCTCGCATGGAATATTGATGGCATTCCCAACAGAGTACTAAAAGCTTGTTCCAAAGAGATAAGTACGATTCTCAGCTCACTGAAAAAGAGCATTTTTCCAAATAGACTGAGATATGCTATTGTTAAGCCATGCATAAAAAAAGAGGATAGGTCTGATGCTAACAACTACCACCCATTCTTGCTTTTGACAGCTTTATCTAAAATTCCTGAGAAAGTAATGTATTCTGGAGCAGCTTCACGTATTTGTAAAAATGTCAGTTTGTTTTCCAGAACGGCTTTTCAACAGAAAATGTTTTCACTGATCAAATATAATAAATGCCCTGAATAGCCAAACATCACCCATTGGGATTTTTTGTGATCTCTCCAAGGCTTTTGACTGTGTGAATCATGAAATTCTTCTAGATAAGCTTAAGGATTGTCGTATGAGGGGGACAATTGTTTAATTCATATTTAACTGGAAGACAGCAAAAGGTTGAAATTAACAGTACAGATAGTCTGTAAAGATCGGCAGAGTCCTCTAACTGTGGAGCTATCAAGAATGGTGTCCCACAGGGTTCAGTTTTAGGTCCCTTATTGTTCTTAATATTATATCAATGAGTTGCCGCTATTTGTGAAGATGCAAAGCTAGTTCTTTTTGCTGGAGATATAAGTATAGTAATCACTCACAATGAAAAAGAATTAGCTAAGGAAATTGTAAATAATGTCTTTCAGAAAATTATAGGTCGTTCTCTGCAAATGGACTCTCAATAAATTTTGAGAAAACACAATATATGAGGGGTGTTTGAAAAGTTCTTGCAAAAATAAAAACTACTTATGTTTGGGGTAAACCTTTTTTATATTTCGACAGTCTCCTTTTAGACTTTCGTCCAACGCTGTTCTAAATTGCTGACCCCTTCTGAATAATAGGAATTGTCAAAGTCTGCAAAATAGTTATTAGTTGCTACAATCACCTCCTCATTTGATCTTTGTCCCGCCAGCCATTTCTTCAAATTGGGGAACAAATAGTAGTCCGAGGGAGCCATGTCTGGATAGCAGGGGGGATGTGAAATGAGATGGAATCCTATTTCTATTAATTTTGTGACCACAACTGCTAAGGTGCGTGCTGGTGCATTGCCGTGATGGAAAAGGACATTTTTGCGGTCCAATCGCCAGCGTTTTTCTTACAGCTCGGTTTTCAAATGGTCCAATAACGATGAATAATATGCACCTGTAATAGTTTTACCCTTTTCCAGATAGTCAATGAGGATCATCCCCTACAAATCCCAAAAGAAAGTCACCATAACCTTTCCGGCCAAAGGACTGGTCTTCGCCTTTTTTGGTGCAGATTCTCCCTTGGTAACCCATTTTTTAGATTGTTGTTTGGTCTCAGGTGAATAGTAATGTATCCATGTTTCATCCACAGTGATGAAACGACACTTAAAGTCCTGTAGATTCTTCCTGAACAGCTGCAAACCGTCTTTGCAACACTTCAGATGATTCCGTTTTTGGTCAAGCGGAACCCATCTTGTGGATAGTTCTCTCATGTCCAAATGTTTATGCAAAATATTATGTACCCATTCACTCGAGAAGCCCACAGCACTAGTAATCTTACGCACCTTGACTCTTCTGTCATCCATCACCATATCATGGATTTTATCAATGATTTCTGGAGAAGTAACCTCCACAGGGCGTCCAGTAAGTTCAGCATCACTTGTGCCCCTATAGCCACTCCAAAAATTTTGAAACCACTTACAAACTGTCCTAATCGAAGGTGCAGAGACACCTTAATGTTTACCAAGCTTCTCTTTAGTCACCTGAAGCGTTTTGCCTGTCATAAAGTAATGTTTAACCACCACACGAAATTCTTCTTCGTCCATTTTTTGACAATCACTCGACTTCCTTCATTCACACAAATGCCAAACACAAAGAAATAGACCAATATGGCTGAAACTTGGTGTGCGTTCTTTCCAAAGATGCTACTAATTAAATATGACCTCAATAAGCGCCAGTGATGCCATCTCTCGGACTGTAAATGGCATAACACCATTGATAAATATAGAATTTGATCATAAGTCTGTTGCTAAGGCAGAATATTTGAAATTTCTGGGTGAGTTCATGGATGAGAAATTGAATTGGAAGAAACACATTGACGATATACTAAAACGTTTACGTTCAGCTACTTATGCTGTTAGGATTATTGCAAATTTTGGTGTTAACATACCATTAAATGAGCCTACTGTGCCTGTTTTCATTCACTGCTTTCATATGGTATCATATTTTGGGGTAATTCATCTTTAAGAGAAAAAGTATTCATTGGACAAAAGTGGTGTAATCAGAATAATAGCTGGAGTCCAAGATCACCTTGAAGACATTTATTTAAAGAAGTTGGGATATTCACAGTACCTTCACAATACATATATTCCCTTAGGAACTTTGTTATTAATATTGCATGTCGTTTCAAAAGTAATAGCAAAGTGCATAGCTACAACACTTGAAGAAAGGACAGCCTTCACTATTCTGGGTTAAATCTGAGTTTCGCACAGAAAGGGATGAATTATGCTGCCAAAGAAATCTCTGGTCATTTACCCTAGAGCATTAAAAGCCTGACAGACAGACATCCAGCATTTAAAAACAAATTAAATGAATTTCTGAATGACAACTACTCCTACTCAATAGATGAATTTTTAGATATGAAATAGTAATTGTAAAAAAAGATTACATTGTGTAAAGAAAACTTATGTTAAACTGATATGTTGCATATCATTGCAGACTGTTGTATCCATGATCTATAGAACAGGTATTAATGTAATGTAAATAACATGATGGACAGATCACAACCATGTCTCACTCCCTTCTCAGCTACTTCTTCCCATTCGGGAGAGCTGGATGTCCTGGAAATATGATGACTGTAGCTTCCTTTAGCTTTCTGCTGCTCACATTACCAAAATAGAAAGACCATGTTGGCTAATGTTATAAGGCCAGATCAATAAGTCAGTCAGACTGTTGTTCCTGTAACTACTGAAAAGGTTGCAGGAGCCATATGTTAGACTGGCCTCTCAACAGAGAGGCCTCCAATTTGGTTGCACCTACAGTTCAGCTGTCTGTATTGTTGAAGTACGCAAGCCATTTCATTTTGGCAAGGTCCACTGTTTACAGGGAGACTTCTTATGTAGTTGAATTAACAGTCAAGCTTTACCCTGTAAACATGCACTATGTGATCAAAAGTATCTGGACACCTGGCTGAAAATGACTTACAAATTCGTGGTGCCATCCATCGGTAATGCTGGAATTCAATATGGTGTTGGCCCACCCTTAGCCTTGATGACAGCTTCCACTCACGCAGACATAAGTTCAGTTAGGTGCTGGAAGGTTTTTTGGAGAGTGGCAGCCCATTCTTCACAGAGTGCTGCACTGAGGAGAGGTATCGATGTCGGTCCGTGAGGCCTGGCACGAAGTCGGCATTCCAAAACATCCCAAAGGTGTTCTAAGGGATTCAGGTCAGGACTCTGTGCAGGCCAGTCTATTACAGGGATGTTATCGTTGTCATGTAACCACTCTGCCACAGGCCATGCATTATGAACTGGTGCTCGATCATGTTGAAAGATGCAGTCACCATCCCCGAATTGCTCATAAACAGTGGGAAGCAAGAAGGTGTTTAAAACATCAATGTAGGCCTGTGCTGTGATAGTGCCATGCAAAACAACACAGGGCACAAGCCCCCTCCATGAAAAACACCATAACACCACCGCCTTTAACTTTTACTGTTGGAACTACTCATGCCGGCAGAGGACATTCACCGGGCATTCGCAATACCCACACCCTGAAATCGGACCACCACATTGTGTACCATGATTTGTCACTCCACACAACATTTTTCCACTGTTCAATTGTCTAATGTTTATGCTCCTTTCACCAAGCAAGGTGTTGTTTGGCATTTACTGGTGTGATGTGTGGCTTATGAGCAGCAGCTCGACCATGAAATGCAAGTTTTCTCATCTCCCACCTAACTGTCATAGTACTTGGAGTGGATTCTGATGCAGTTTGGAATTCCTGTGTGATGGTCTGGATAGATGTCTGCCTATTACACATTATGACCCTCTACAACTGTCGGCGGTCTCTGTCAGTCAACAGACGAGGTCGGCCTGTACGCTTTTGTGCTGTACGTGTCCCTTCACTTTTCCGCTTCACTGTAACATCGGAAACAGTGGATCTAGGGATGCTTAGGAGTGTGGAAATCTCGCGAATGTACATATGATACAAGTGACACCCAATCACCTGACCACGTTCGAAGTTCATGAGTTCTGCAGAGCATCCCATTCTGCTCTCTCATGATGTCTAATGATTGCTGGGGTCGATGATATGGAGTGCCTGGCAGTAGGTGGCAGCACAATGCACCTAATATGAAAAACTGTTTTTGGGAGTGTCTGGATACTTTTGATCACATAGTGTAACTTAAATTTGCATTTAACTTAATGAACCATGAATAAGAATCTAATATTTGTCTACCTTTGACTGCTCAACTGAAACCAATATATTAAGCTAGTTTAATTATTCCTTGAGCTCTTTTGCATAAAAGTTATTAGTTGGGGCAAGGTAGTTTAAATACACTCACTTCCCTGTGTTGGTTGCTGGTTGGCAGTCATTTTATGGTCTTAGCTGCACAACAGTGCATTTATGATATATGGTTACTAGGAATACTTTGCTCAGTTCAGTGCCCCTTCTATGATATGAAGTTATTATCAGGTTGTTTTTTGTCTGCCAGTTATAAACAATCGTTTTCTCACTCAAGGTCCAAGCTATTATTAGCTTGTATCCATGGAGGTATACTGTTTATTTCTGTAATTACCATTTGACTTTCTGAGACTCATAGCAAACATTACAGTATTTCTTTCACTTTAGTGTGTTGAATCAGGAGGTAATTTCTTTTATTTAACATGCTCCTATGTGTTAATGGAATGTGTATTCTTTCATACCTATTTTTCTGCTCAAGCTGTTTTGCTTTAATGGTAAGTGTTCCAATTGCAACTTTATTTACTCTGCACCTCTGTTTTTCGAATCATCTTTCTAAGAACAGCCCAGTTAAAATATTATATGTCATAGAATATTGTTTTTATCATACTAAACAGTTCTGACAGTTAACCACAAATTAGTACCTCCAATTCTGATAGCTAAGGTTGATCTTTACTGAGACTCTTTCCTATAGAGTCTAAATCACAGGTTCTGCAATTGTTACACAGTAGTCAGCATCCAACAAATTAGGCACCAGCATTTACATTTTAGTCCTCCTGATTACTTCCTAACAACAAGACCTTCTTAGTCTTCTAAGCCCTTTCATTCCTAGCATTAACCTGCATCTTATTTACTGTCAGACATATGCTGATACAGTCAGAGTATCTGTCTGGTTTTCTCCACAGTTGCAAAACCAGTGAAGCCGCGAATGCCTAGATTAATGCCAACAGTCCTGCAGTGTAATCCACATCTTTTAATAAGTTTGATGTTTTTGAAAGTAATCTTGTAATCTTAGCTAGTCCTAAAATTATTCTTACAAATAGCTTGTGAAGGTTTAATTCTTCCAGTGTAACTTCTAAATGAGATCAAAAATTTCAAGACTATCTGCTTCCTTTCTACAATTATGTAACAATAATAGCCATTTCACCATAGTTAAAAATTCCAGTATCATATTTTAGGTATATTGTTGCACAACATCTTGTATGAAATGATGCTATGACTCTTTACAATTTTCATACCGATTCCTTTTCCTGACAGATCTTTAGCAGTCTGCACATTTACTACATTCTGACAGTACAACGGGTTTTTCTTTTTGGCATTTATTAAATACAAACGAGCCATTAGATGGTTTCCAATTTTAAAATGCTTTTGCTTGTTGGCGCCCAAAGAATGAGTAAATAAGGAAACAAGAAAAGTAAGGAAATATTTAAAATAAATGTTGCATAGCTCTGCCGTAGTATGTTTGCACAGTTACAGAATTAAACCATGCTTTTAGAATTTTGTATAGACAAATTTAAAATCATCCATTATTTGTTTCTTGTATGTGCTTATGCTCATCGTACAGTTTTCACACAGATTTGCTATGCAATTGTGTATCTCTCTGATATCCATGTAAATTGTATTCCTCCAGCTCACACAGTGCTATCTAGTAGACATAGAGCCCTGTAAATCACCAATATAACACCCCCTCAGCAGACTGCATTGATTTATTCTCATCTGATTTATGTCAGAAATAGGAATACATAAATGCCAAATCACAAGCTCCGTAAACAATACTAAGACATACCAGCAAACTGTGGCATGAAAGTCACTACTGAAGATACTTGTGCTCAGCAATCAGCAACACAATACTGTCATTTCCGGTATTCATATTTTATTGCTTAAGATCACCTACAACATATAACCAAAACATCTGAAAATCTCTGCCTTGTTGTTCCAAGCTGCAATGTAAGCAAAGTGCAGAACATCTTTTGCTCCCACCTGTAACATCTGTCCACTATTTGTGGCTCATTACAACGTTTTTTTCTATATTGAGGCCAATGTTCAACTATTGCTGTACTTTGTGCCTAGACTTATTATGACCCTGTACAACAAGATTTTCTAGAGTAAAATTTTAATTATGCAAAAAGACACTATGTTGGTTCTGTATCCTGTTATTAGTGCAGGTGAATGTGAGTGCATTGTCACTGTGTGTGTGTGTGTGTGTGTGTGTGTTTGTGTGTGTGTTAGTTTGTATCAGCTGCTAATTTTATCACCGTGGGCCAGCTGCTGGCAGCCATCTGTGGGAGGTGTTCGCATGGCGTGACCTCTGTGATGCCATCTGCCGGCGACTCATGGATATATATATATAAATATGTCTGCTTGTGTCTGTATGTGTGGATGGATATGTGTGTGTGTGCGAGTGTATACCTGTCCTTTTTTCCCCCTAAGGTAAGTCTTTCCGCTCCCGGGATTGGAATGACTCCTTACCCTCTCCCTTAAAACCCACTTCCTTTCGTCTTCCCCTCTCCTTCCCTCTTTCCTGATGAGGCAACAGTTTGTTGCGAAAGCTTGAATCTTGTGTGTATGTTTGTGTTTGTTTGTGTGTCTATCGACCTGCCAGCGCTTTTGTTCGGTAAGTCACCTCATCTTTGTTTTTATATATAATTTTTCCCACGTGGAATGTTTCCTTCCATTATATATATATATATATAAATGTCTGCTTGTGTCTGTGTATGTGTGGATGGATATGTGTGTGTGTGCGAGTGTATACCTGTCCTTTTTTCCCCCTAAGGTAAGTCTTTCCGCTCCCGGGATTGGAATGACTCCTTACCCTCTCCCTTAAAACCCATATCCTTTTGTCTTTCCTTCTCCTTCCCTCTTTCCTGACGAGGCAACCATTGGTTGCGAAAGCTAGAATTTTGTGTGTATGTTTGTGTTTGTTTGTGTGTCTATCGACCTGCCAGCGCTTTTGTTTGGTAAGTTTCATCATCTTTCTTTTTAGATATATTTTTCCCACGTGGAATGTTTCCCTCTATTATATATATATATATATATATATATATATATATATATATATATATATATATATATATGTGTGTGTGTGTGTGTGCAGAGTAGCAATGACTGACGCTTTTTCTGTTCTTCCAATTGTACCGGTCACAGCAATTGTTCTGTGTCTTGTTACATGTGGATTCCCGAGAGGCCTATTTCCATTACTGTTCAGAGGTTTATGAATAAAGCAACAATTGTGTTACTTGGATTGATTCTGTGATACCCAGTGTTAAAAAACTGTATTTCATTTCAAATCCAAATAAATGATGAAAAAAGAATCATATTTATATTTTTATTAACATGGCCAAAAATTAGTAAAGAGTTATACCAAGAATTTTAATCTGATGTTACTGCTGCAGTTCTTTATTGACATTTCTGTAAAGTGATATAATTATGAATTTCAAGAGACTTAAAGCAACTGCGATCATGGCATTAATATAGTAGTTGCATCATTTACTGTATGATATTGAAAGATATTGAGTAAAGTATTTTTAAATAGGAAAATGAATACATTTCACTTTTCTCTTACACCAATAATAAAGGTGGTAGCATAAAACTGAATTACTTGTAAGATAAATGACAAAATTTTGAGTAAGTTGCTACTTCAATAAAGATATAAGAATGTTGAGGCCTGAGGTGTACAAAACCATGCAGTTTTATATTTACATATCATTAGCATTGGTTTTAAAAGTGTCACAGGATGAGACATGATACTGATTAAAACAGGAATGTTCCATCCAATTAAAGAACATACAAAAACAATAGAAATATTTAGAGTGAAAGACATAACATCTGAGTTTCACATTTTAATGCAAATATCTTATTTGTAAACACTGCTAAAAATTAGGGATAAAAAATTATCACATCTACTAATAAGTATTCAAAAGTGTGGGCACATGCCTGTTCCAGCATGCAAGAATGTGAAGGAAGAGAAACAATCAAACTAGTGCAGGCATGGAAGAAGCAATGGGCTTCGGGGGTCGATTGCATTTCCCAATGAGGAGTACGAGGTCTCTTACAGAAGGCATGCAGGACGAGTCAGCCCCTGCAATAATAAAGACATGCAAACAGGCATTACTGTATCAAATTATATTTCCTATAGTACTATTGTTCATAACACTGCTCTAGGTGATAACAATTGTAATCTGACATTGTAGTACAAATTTTCTCAAAAACTTATGGTAAAAATGGCAGTAGAAAATTATAGAACTTCAGGAATTCTATAGACAGACCGTAAAAACACTATTACACTGTATTTATTACTTTCTCAACTTATATACAGGGTAATTCAAAATGAATATATCAACTAAAACTACTGTAACTGTGTAGTGCATAGAGATACACCAATAAGCATTTTAGAGATTATAAAAGAGTATCTAATATTTAAATTGGGGTATGGAGACCCATACACTTTTAAATCAACAATTTCGAAACCATTGGATTGGACGTACTGGATATGACAATGCTGTGTTCTGCTCTTGGCCACCCAGATCTCTGGAATGACACCCCACGGATATCTTTCCATGGGGTGAAATGGATTTTCGCATGTCATGACCAATGAGAGGCACACAGAACATTTTTGTTTCGCCATGCATTAAATAGTTATAGCTCTTTTTGTAATCACTATATCCATTTTGAATTGCTCTATACTACTTCAAAGTGAAATTAATATATGTGAATCAGCAACCTAATGCAAAGAAGATGGAAAAAACGTAACCTTACAAGAACCATAAATAATATTGGACACCTTAAAGAAATGAGAGCTCTGAGTCATTACCTTTCTACTGTTTTTATGTCTTTTGCATTATAATTAATGTTTTTTTTTTTTCAGAACATGAGGACCACTCAGCTAATGGTGTTTTTTTTTTTTTAATTATATATGGAAAGTGCACATGATGGTCAGTTCCGTGTCTGCTAAGCAGGATGAGGGCAGATGGAGGTTCACTCAGACATACTATTAAAGATCCCACAAATATGGACAACTTGATTGGTGATTACACTAGTGATAAAACACAGTCCAGAGTTCTTGAACCACATTTAGCTGTTTATTACATAGAAACGGGAATAGCATTATGAATTTCTGAACTGGTGCTAACTGGTTGTGGCCTAAACATAACACATGATAACTTAGAAAGAAAAAATTGAAAGAAAAAATAGTATTGGGTAGCAGCCAGCACAGTACAAGTATCATACTGCATTTGTAAGTGTTTCACAGAGCATCAGGAACACAAAATAAGCTTTGAAATAAGCTTTATGAGGCATATATTTAATATGTTATATAACAGCTTTTCATGTAACTCAAATGGTAATTGCAGTAAATCTGAATAAAAGACAAAGCAAAAAATGACAGCAAGAATTAGTATAATGCCAACCTGAATTTGATGAAGATTACTGACAATCAGTGGAAACACTACCAGCAATAAGAAGTCCGTCATGCATTACAGAGTCAAATGAAGAACAATAATGGCTGGACAACAGAAGTAGAATAATAAGTACAGTCAGCAAATGAGTTTACTGACATAGCCAATTTCTGATGACAGTAATTGGAAAATAACTGTCGATAAGTCTATGTACACACACACTCACACACACACACACACACACACACACACACACAATCTTCTCCCCTAAAACTGCCACCTGACTGGGGATTAGAGTCGTGTCTGTATCTATTGGTGCAGCAGAAAATCTTTGACAACTGTGCAATTTCTCCAATTTTTTATGTGTAGGTCTGCTGCTGCCCATCACCTCTTGTATTTAGTGGATAACAATCTATTCTTTTTTACATACTGTATTCTGTTCTGGATTTTCCACATAATTATCAGTCTCTGAAATGATTTACTAAGAACACTTACTTATTCTACAGTAAAGTTTCACAGCATATCATTTGGAGGAATGTTTGTTTTTAATGTAAACAAACAGATCCTTTAAAACATCTTGGCAGATTAAAATTGTGCGCTGGACCAAGACTAAACTCTGGACCTTTGCCCTCTGTGGTGCTCTACTGACTGAGCTGCCTAAGCAGGACTCACGACCCATTCACAACATTTTATTTCTGACGGTATCGCATCTCCTAACTTCAAAACTTCACAGAAGTTCTCCTATGAAACTCGCAGGTCTAGCACTCGTGGAGGAAAGGACAGTGCAGAGGCACGGCTTAGTCATAACCTTGGGGGTGCTTCCAGAATGAATTTTTCACTCAGCAGTGGAGTGTGCGGTGATATGAAACTTCCTGGGAGATTAAAACTGTCTGCTGGACCAAGATTTGAACTTGGCACCTTTGCTTTTCCTGGGAAAGTGCTCTACCAACTTGTTCCTGCAAGTTTCGCAGTATAACTTCTCTGAAATTTGGAAGGTAGGAGATGAGGCACTGGCTGAAGTAAACCGGTGGGGACATGTTGTCTGTCATTGTTAGGTAGGTCAGTCAGTATAGCACTACCTCATGAAAGACAAAGGTCTTGAGTTCGTGTCTTGGTCCAGCGCACTGTTTTAATCTTCCAGGAAGGTTCATATCAATGCATCCTCCTTCTACAGAGTGAAAAATTTATTTTGGAAACATCTACCAGGCTGTGGCTAGGCCATGTCTCCACAATATAAATTTTTCCATGAGTGCTAGTTTCGCAGAAGAACACCTGTGAAGTCTGGAAGGTAGGAGATGAGGTACAGGTGGAAGTAAAACTGTGAGAACGTGTCATACGTTGTTCTTAAGTAGCTCAGTTGGTAGAGCGCTTGCCAATGATAGGAATAAAGGAGATGACTTCCTAAATCATTCATAATTCTCAACCACAACTTTCCCTGCTTTATTAGTCAATGCAGGGCCATGAAGAACAATAAAATTATAGTAACCTACATGGACCAGAAGTCTTGTGAGTCAGTTGACTGTATGGCATTAGGAGGATCCTGGAGGGGGGCAGGAAACGAAACAAGAAAAAAAAATTAGACAGTATTATTGGAGAACATGTAATCGAATTGCTGTGAAACATAACATATGATAGTTCTTTTCCCTCACAGTGGTCCTTACATTGTCTCAGGCTTTACCTAGAAACTAAATAACTAGTAGTTCAAGAGTGCTATAGAGACTAATAACCAATGCAGTGGTGGCCTCTAATGATTTGTATAGAGGAATGAAGGACAACAGGCCTTTAGGCACTGTTTACACTGTCAACTTTCTTTGACAAATCGTTTGTAAAAGCGAAGACCACACTCTATTATAAAAAATACAGTGGAAGTACCCAAATGCAATTAATTATGTACACCTAGTTCATGACTAACCACATTAGTTCTATTTACCCAGTGCTCTGATCAGCAACAGAAGTGAAACCAATAAACAACAGATTCATGATGATGAGGCTCAAATGTGCTAAGAAGTCTTACACAATAATCAACACAAATGCACCTAAAATCAAGTTAACAAGAGAGACAAAGAAGGAATTGATAGATACTGGATGAACTAGAGAAAACCATGAGACAAATTCACAAAGGAGATGCTCAGGCTTTATTAGGTAATTTAAATTCACTACTAGTCAGACAAAAGAGATTCAAAGGAACAAGAGGACAATGCCCAGGATATAGATTTGCTAACAAGAATTTCCAGAGACAACACAATGTGAGAATTATGTCAATTCACTTCATGAAAGAGATCAAGAAAACTAATAGGTGGAGATCACTGGTCAAATCCATAGGAGAACACCAAATCAACCATGTAACAATTACACACATGAACCACAGAGAAATCTTGAATGTACATATTAGAAGAGAGGCAAACATAGACACTGGTCAGTATCTCACAAGAATCAAAATTAGGCTGACACCAAACAGAATGAACAAGAAGATCGCAATGATACTGCAGCTTGATATGGCAAAATTAAAATTATCAAGGATCAAAGACAAATAGGAGGAAGAGGCAGGCATGACACAGGAAGAATTCAAAGAGAAGATAATCAGTGAAAGAGAAAATTCTTACAGTAAAAAGAAGAGACATCCATGGAGGAATGACACATGTAATAAAGCAACTGAGGACAGGAAAATAGCATACAACAAATGGAACACTGCCAAATCACAAGTCAGTCTGGCAATGTATGCAGAGGCGAGAAAGCAAATGACAAGAGGCATCCGGAGAATATGAAAAGAATCAGTTAAAATGAAGTCTGAAACTATAACATGAAAGACATCTAAAACCAGGATCATAGCATATCAAGAACAGAATCAGTGTTTCAGAAAAGTATTGAACAACAAAGACAACTGTGACACAATGGTGAAATACTTCAATGTACTACTGAATTTCCCTGAACTGGCTGAGAGAGTCCCAAGTAACTAAGAGATCAAGAGAAATGGTAAGTCAAAAAGCGAGCAACAGATGAATTGGTGGTCAAGAGACAAATCATGAAACTGAAAAATGATAGAACAGCAGGAAAAGTTGGCATCGTAGCTGAAGTGCTACACAAAGCTGGGCTGAATACCATCAGAGAAGTAACAGATATCAAACAAAACATATGGGAGACTGAAGTAATACCATAAGATGGAAATGCACTGTTACACACTCTTGCGCATAACCACCGACCTTAACAATTACAAAGAGATATCTTTACTGCCTGTGACATACAAAATTCAATTACAGTGCTTGCTAGAAAGGACACAGTTCCACAGGAAAATAAGATAGGAAAATACCAAGCAGGCTTCAGACCATGAAGATCCTATGCTGAACAGATACTCAGTTTAAAAGCAGTCCTGAGATACCAAGCAATGAGAAGGAGAGAGACCTTGTACACCTTTGTAGATTTCAAAAAGGCATGTGACTCTATAGACAGACCATCGCTGACTCAAGTACTGGAAGAGTGGGGCCTCAGTGAGAAGACACCGAACATTACCGAACCCAAAACTGAATTCATGGGATAGTTAGTTATCAGAGTCCCTTGAGATTAGAACAGGACAGTGACAGAGAATTGGTATTTCACCAGTTATTAAATATACTATTAGTCAAAGTTGTCTTGGAATGGATAGAAAAATGAAGATACAGGGAATTTATGTATAAACCAATGAGGTTAGGAAGGAAAACTGTAGGACTAAATATTGGCTGTCTGGTATTCACTGATCATCTGGCAGTACAAACAAACTGCAATAAAGCAAATTGAGATTCTGAGAGAGAAGGCTGAAAAAATCTGACAACAGAGCTTCTTCAAGAAAACAGAATACATGTCACACCAAAAAGATGCACCAAAAAATATCATGACAATATCTGGTGAGATCAAGAGAGTTCACAAACTCAAGTATTGGGGAGATGGTACTGGCAAATGGGATAGAGAAAGAAGCTCACAAAAAGAGAAATTGATTGATGAGTAGATCAATGGGGAAAGACTGGAAACACCTACACTCATGCTAATATATTAAGGATAATTGCAGAATGTGGTGCCACACAACGTGGCACTACACAAAACTAGCACTAATAGCACAGGCACATAGGGAACACACATGACACAGATCTGTAAATCCATGGTATTGGTGATAAGTTGAGAAAACTATCCCAAAACATATGTGCAACAAAACGTCACTGTTTCCTGTGCCTGTACCCCGACATCAATACGGGATATGATCACCATGCACACGTACGCAGGCCGCACAATGGGTTGGCATACTCTGGATCAGATGGTCGAGCAGCTGCTGGTTTATAGCCTCCCATTCTTGCACCAGTGCCTGTCCGAGCTCCTGAAGTGTTGTTGGGGTTTGAAGACGTGCAGCGATACATCAACCGATAGCATCCCAGACATGCTTGATGGGGTTTAGGTCTGGAGAACAGGCAGGCCACTCCATTTGACTGATATCTTCTGTTTCAAGGTACTCCTCCAGATGGCAGCTCATGGGGCCGTGTGTTATCATCAGGAGGAAGATGGGATCCACTGTACCCCTGAAAAGATGGACATACTGGTGCAAAATGACATCCCGATACACCTGACCTGTGTCAAAGACATGCAGGGGTGTACATGCACCAATCATAATTCCACCCCACACCATCAAACCACGACCTCCATACAGGTCCCTTTTAAGGACATTAAAGGGTTGGTATCTGGTTCCTGGTTCACACCAGATGAAAACCCGGCGAGAATCACTGTTCAGACCATATCTGGAATCGTCCGTGAACATAACCTGGGACCACTGTTCCAATGACCATGTACTGTGTTCTAGACACCAGACTTTACGGGCTCTCCTATGACTAGGGGTCAGTGGAATGCACCTTGCAGGTTTCTGGGCAAATAAACCATGTCTGTTCAGTCGTCTGTGGACTGTGTGTCTGGAGACAACTGTTTCAGTGGCTGCGGTCAGGTCCCGAGCAAGGCTATCTGCAGTACTCTGTGGCCGTCTGCAGGCACTGATGGTGAGATATCAGTCTTCTTGTAGTGTTGTACACTGTGGATGTCCCGTACTGTAACACCTGGACAAGTTTCCTGTCTGTTGGAATCGTTGTCATAATCTTGAGGCCACACTTTATGGCACATGGAGGGCCCGTGCTATGACCTACTGTGTTTGACCAGCCTCCAGTCACCCTAGTATTCTGCCCCCCATAACGTCATCAATGTGTGTTCTTTGAGCCATTTTCAACATACAGTCACCATTAGCACGTCTGAAAACGTCTGCACACTTATTCGCTTCACCGTATTCTGTCATGCACCAACACACCGCTGCGTATGTGAACTGTTGCCAGCACCACCGTGCGATGACCGCAGGTCAAATGCAAAGCATGGTCATACCCTGAGGTGATTTAAACCGGCAAACTGCCCACCAGGGTGTTGTTTCACCATGTGTCAGCATTTTCCTTAATTTATGAGCATGAATGTATAAAAAAAGATTTTGCCTATGACATAATTAGACCCCCCCTCCCACCCTCCCCCTTGAACCATGGACATTGCCGTTGGTGGGGAGACTTGTGTGCCTCAGCGATACAGATAGCCGTACCATAGGTGCAACCACAACGGAGGGGTATCTGTTGAGAGGTGCCAGACAAATGTGTGGTTCCTGAAGAGGGGCAGCAGCCTTTTCAGTAGTTGCAGGGGCAACAGTCTGGGTGATTGACTGATCTGGCCTTGTAACACTAACCAAAATGGCCTTGCTGTGCTGGTGCTGTGAACGGCTGGAAGCAAGGGGAAACTACAGCCATAATTTTTCCCAAGGGCATGCAGCTTTACTGTATTGCACGGAGAGCTGCACCAAACCGGTCTCTGGACTGAAGACCACAATAACAACAACATAATTAGAAACAACAATATGGAAAGGATAGATTGTTACTCACTACATAGACGAGGCAATGAAAAAGATTGTTAAAATATTAAGCTTTTGCACAAACTCCTTCCGAAATAGACACACACATTCACAAAGGCACAACTCACACACACATCGCCAGTGTATGTGAGTTGTGCTTATGTGAATGTGTGTGTGTCTATTTGGGAAGAAGGACTTTGTCTGAAAGCTTAATATTTTAGAAGTCTCTTTCATTTTGTCTGTCTGTGACCTCTATGTGGCGAGTACCAACCTATCCTTTATATACAGTTGTTATTTCATCCATTACTTACCAACATAATGTAAAAGTGAGACATTACAACACTGTCATCAACCCAGAAAGCTTGTATGTGTCAGAAACATTGGTCACAGATCAGAAAGGACAGTAGAAAATAAAAAGAAATTAGAAAGAAGAATCATCAGAAAAATCTTGGGGCCCAGTAAGAAAGAAGAAGGCAACAGACTGAGGACTAGACAAGAAACCAAACAGATATCTAACACAGTACATGACATGAAGAAAAGCCAACTGAAATTTTAAGGACATATCAAGAGAACGCCGGACACCAAGACAACTACACAGATCTTGAAGCAAATGCAAAAAGTGTTAGAAACAAGAAGTGGATCATTGAAGCCAGAAAAGACCTGAAGGATGCTGATATAATTGACTCAGATATACAAGACAAGACAAATTTTCAAGTGCAAAGTACTCAAGTGGAAAGTCAGGCTAAAAGTCAAGAAATTCAATTCAGTAACAACTTGATTACATGTAAGGAAGAAAATGCATAAAGATGAGATGAAATAGCATGGTATTTGAGAAAATATCATCTCAAGTAGATGCTTTTTGTGGTCCTCTACCAGCCTACATGTCTGTAACAATAAAATATAAAACATAAAATGTTTATACTAGTTTGAAATAAATCTAATGCCTTTCTTATATGTAAACTACAAACTCTTCTTCCTGTAGAAGGCTACTAAATCATTGTTTGGTGTTGAAACCATTAAAGACAACAGATTTAGTTCAGTAATTCTCCTTACTGTCATCAGGACACTGAAGTCTTTTGTAAGGGAATGAACATTAATGAATAAATAAGTCTTATATGTTACAGATTACGGAAGACAATGTAAAGGATTCTTCTTGATGGACCTGTTTACGCAAAACATGGTAGCTTAATACAACTGTTTCCTTAAAACTTCAGTAAGTACACTAAATGAACTTCATTTACCAGAGAAAGCACAGGACTTGCATTTAAATTAAAATATCTTTAATGGGTCAATTACCTTCTTAAAGATTTTTCTCCTTCTCTAGGGATTTTGCTCTGAGTCTTCAAACAGTTGCTATATAATCTGTGTACAGCAGTATGTTCCTCACTGTGAGTGATACTTTTTCCTAATTGTTGCATTGTAGTACCTTATACTTGTATCCACTGTTAAGGTTGTCATCTCCTTGACCCCCTTTTTCAATCCCTGTACTGCTCCTAGTACATATAATTCTACTTATTTCAATATGTTCACTCTTTCGCATGATGCTTTCTTTTGTTTTCGAGCCACCAGAAATGTTCACCATCTTCACCTTTTTGTAGGCAATTCTCAGTTCTAGCATACTGACTAGTCTTGCACTATATGTCAAATTCTTCTACGCCTGTTCTTCCACCTCAACCACTGTGGTTTTCTTGCTCATGAAATCCACGACATTAATATCTCTCTCTCTCTCTCTCTCTCTCTCTCTCTCTCACACACACACACACACACACACACACAAATTCACTCACTCACATCTGTCTCCCTACATTGTGCTCAGTCGACTGAGCACAAAGTAGAGAGACAGGCGTGTGCGTGTGCGTGTGTGTGTCCGTGCATGTGTGCGTGTTTTTCCTACAAGCTTGAAAAAGGAAGTACATTCTGAAAGCTAGCCAAGCTTTTGTTTGTGTACCTATCAATGATGCAGTGTTTCTGCCTTTCAGTAAGTCATCTCCTTTATTCCTAAATCATTCATAATTCTCAACCACAACTTTCCCTGCTTTATTAGTCAAATATATTACATAAAAAATGTTTAAAAAATCTTTGACATTGCATTTGAGTACTTCCACTGTATTTTTTATAATAGAGTGTGGTCTTCGCTTTTACAAACGATTTGTCAAAGAAAGTTGACAGTGTAAACAGTGCCTAAGGCCTGTTGTCCTTCATTCCTCTATACAAATCATTAGAGGCCACCACTGCATTGGTTATTAGTCTCTATAGCACTCTTGAACTACTAGTTATTTAGTTTCTAGGTAAAGCCTGAGACAATGTAAGGACCACTGTGAGGGAAAAGAACTTCTATCATATGTTATGTTTCACAGCAATTCGATTACATGTTCTCCAATAATACTGTCTAATTTTTTTTTCTTGTTTCGTTTCCTGCCCCCCTCCAGGATCCTCCTAATGCCATACAGTCAACTGACTCACAAGACTTCTGGTCCATGTAGGTTACTATAATTTTATTGTTCTTCATGGCCCTGCATTTTGTAAGTTCATTCAAGCAAATATGTTCTTTGTATCCTTACTCTTTCCTGAAGCCCATTTGGTAATGTCCTCTTCTTGTAGCTGATGTAGAGATATACCTCTGTATCCTTCTTCTCATATTTCTTTTGTAATGGCTGTATTGTTGTATGCTACAGAGCTACCAGTACCTTCTTCATATTCCATATTTCATCCTTAACTTTCTTAACATCTTCTGTCATTCCATTTTATCACCTTAGCAGCCATTTCATTGTGAGAACATAGTTTTTTGTGGTGAAATTCTTGGATAATTGTTTAACAGGTTCTCTCCATGTCTAATTTGTATATAAACTCAAGCTTCTAACAGTTTCCTCTGTCATCACCACCAACAGTTATCTGTAGGTCATGTGGTACGTCATTCAGTTGGCCAAATTATATAATGGAGGCTTCATGATGTCACAAAAGTTCCATAAGCTACTAGAAGTTATGTTGATATCTATGATTATGGAAGATTAGTAGCGATAATGATTCTGTTAGATGCTGGATAACTTAGCTTACTTCTCTCTAGTCTTTAAGGATCAAGCACATGTTTTGATGCACCAATAAGGGTATACAACCATATTAAGAATGAGATTTTCACTCTGCAGCAGAGTGTGCGCTGATATGAAACTTCCTGGCAGATTAAAACTGTGTGCCCAACCGAGACTCGAACTCGGGACCTTTGCCTTTCGTGGGCAAGTGCTCTACCATCTGAGCTATCGAAGCACGACTCACGCCCGGTACTCACAGCTTTACTTCTGCCAGTATCTCGTCTCCTACCTTCCAAACTTTAAAGAAGCTCTTCTGCGAACCTTGCAGAACTAGCACTCCTGAAAGAAAGGATATAGCGGAGACATGGCTTAGCCACAGCCTGGGGGGTGTTTCCAGAATTCACTCTGCAGCGGAGTGTGCGCTGATATGAAACTTCCTGGCAGATTAAAACTGTGTGCCCGACCGAGACTTGAACTCGAAGTTTCAACCACATTAAACTTTGCAATTTTGACAAAATATGCTGTTGCTACACACAGCCTCAAAAAATATGATTATGTTTGAGAAAATGAAAGTTTTATCTCCAGCACCTACCTACTGGAATTCTGTCATCAAGTCATCAAAGAAGCACCGGCCGAAGTGGCCGTGCGGTTAAAGGCGCTGCAGTCTGGAACCGCAAGACCGCTACGGTCGCAGGTTCGAATCCTGCCTCGGGCATGGATGTTTGTGATGTCCTTAGGTTAGTTAGGTTTAACTAGTTCTAAGTTCTAGGGGACTAATGACCTCAGCAGTTGAGTCCCATAGTGCTCAGAGCCATTTGAACCATTTTTTCATCAAAGAAGCAGTTGGCATTAGAATGTGCAACAACTTCAAACGAAGTGGCAGCTGTACTCTTAGTGGTACATCAAAAAAGGAGCTTGATGCTGAAAGGCTACAGAGAAATAAGATGAGTTATCTACCATCTAATGGAATCAGCATCACTACTAATTTCTGCCATCACAGACATTGACATAATCTCCGGTAGCATAACGAAGATCAGTGACTTCTTGACAATTTGGCCAACTAAATGAAGTACCACATGACCTGTGGATAATTCCTAATGATAACAGGAAGTTGTTGAATGTAAGAGGTCACATACTAATTTGACAGAGTAATAAATCTGAGAAATGCGTATCCAACCATTCAGTTGTACTTCACTGGTTTATTATTTTTCAGTTTTCTTATGACTTGTGCCACTCTGTATGTACTTCTGTGGAATGTGGTATGAGTTACAGTCCATCTTAGGGAGGTTCGAAATTCAGAAATTCAACATTTTCTCTGTCAGACTTTTTAGTTTGGCAACAATTCACGGATATGCTTTCAACAGCTTCAGTAACGTTCGCATCTCTTAGCACCTGCTTTCTCTGGATTGGAATTAGTACAATCTTTAAGTCTGCAGGTATTTTGCCTGTCATGTAGTTTGCACACCAAGTGGAATAATTTTGATATGGCTCTCTCAAGGATCTCAATAATTTGGAGGGAATGTCATCTACCCCAAATGCCTTTTTTTCATGTTATATCTTTCAGTAGTCCATCAAATTCTTCTTCCGGTGTAGAATCTCCCATCTCATCTTCACCTACTCCCTTTTCTTTTTATATATCAATTTCTTCATTTTCTTGTATCAGATTTGAGATAGGATTCAAGAGGCAGGGTACTAGCTAACATGGACAAAAATTACTGCAACATGTATGAAGACTGATTCTAGCTACCACTTTCTTCTGTTCAAATTTTTAAAAATTATAGTTGCCCAAGATTCAGTATCACTAATTTCATCTAGTTAACTGTCTCAAATTTCCAACATTCATGATCTACTTCTTTATCTGTCTGTTACTGCATTGACTTAGGGAAGACAAAATACTTTCCAGTTGTTGCTTTTTCAGTGGCCACTATGCACTGCGGTGACAAAAGCCACGAAATAGTGAAATGCACATATACAGACGAAGTTAGTATTGTATACACAAGGTATAAAAGGGCAGTGCACTGCTGGAGCAGTCATTTGTACTCAGCTGATCCATGTGAAATCATTTCCGACGTGATTAAGGCCATGTGACAGAAATTAACAGACTTTGAATGCAGAGTGGTCGTTGGAGCTAGATGCATGGGACATTTTATTTTGGAAATCATTAGGAAAGTCAATATTTCAACATCTACAGTATCAAGAGTGTGCCAAGAATACCAAATTTCAAGCATCACCTCCAATCACAGAAAAAACAGTGGTGAACTGCTGACAATGACCAAGAGCAGTAGCCTTTCCATAGAGTTGTCAGACAAGCAACACAATGTGAAATAACTGCAGAAATTAATGTGAGATTTACAATGACCATACCATTACGACTGTGCAGCAAAGTTTGTCAGTAACGGGCTACAGCAGCAGATGACCGAGGTGAGAGCCTTTGTTAACAGCATGAAATCTCCTGCAGTGCCTCTCCTGGGCTCGTGGCCATATTGGTTGATTCCTAGATGACACAAAAACTGTGGCCTGGTCAGATGAGTCCCAGTTTCAGTTGGTAAAAGCTGATGGTAGGGTTCAAGTGTGCTGCAAACTCCATGAAGCTGTGGATCCATGTTGTCAACAAGGCACTGTACAAGTTGGTGGTGACTTCGAAATGGTGTGGGCTGTGTTTGCATGGAACAGATCATTGACTGGAAATGATTGATTGACCACTTGGGAGATCATTTGCAGCCATTCCTGGACTTCCATGTTCCCAAACAACAATGAAATTTTTATGGATGACTATGCACCATGTCACTGGGCACAATCATTCCTGACTGGTTTGAAGAACATTATGGATTATTCGAGCAAATGATTTGGCCACCCTGATCGCCCGACATGAATCCCACGAACTTTTATGGGGCATAATAGAAATGTCAGCAAAAGCAAAAAATCCTGCACTGTTAACACTTTCACAATTATGGGCAGCTATAGAGGTAGCATGGGTCAATATTTCAGCAGGGGACTTCTGACTTAGGGAGCCCATGCCCCACAGAGTTGCTGCACTATGCCGGGCAAAAGGAGGTCCGACACAATATTAAGAGGTGTCCAATTACTTTTGTCGTCTCTGTGTATTGTACTAAGATAACCAGAAATTAAATCTTCCATCTGCAAACAGAAATGGAACATAACTGCTTGGACCACTTATTACAATGGATACAGCAGTCGTTCAGCTATTTCTCAAGATGTTCATCGCCAGATACGAGATCCTTATGTGATTGGGCAGCGTCAAGAAAATGTGAAAGATGTAAAAATTGGAGGAAGTAAAATAAGTATTAGAAATCGCATGGTCAAACACCTTCCATCACATTTGCTGCAATAAATGCAAAATAGTGTGCTGTCTGTTGAGTAGATATATGTGAGTGAACAATGTTGTGGATTGTTGAAGTGTTCAAACTATGGATATTTGCAGAAATTAGCTGCCAATTTACATAGCCATAAAAGTGACAATTTTCAAAGAATTGCACTTTCTTCATGAGATCATCATTGATGAGGGATCAATACACTATCTGACTTTTCATGAGATCTGATGTATAAATCAGCTGATGATTGGCACTACACTGCACGTGTTGCAAAATTTTATTGCAGTCTACCATCACAACTAGCAGGAAAAAGAATCGAAGTCAGCATTTTAAATTTGCTATGATGGCAACAGAGCAAGGAATTGAGGACTACCAATTATTAAACAACAACAACATGAAGTATCTCTTTGAGATGGATTCAGATCTTCTGCAATGTGCAGTCTACCAACTGTTGCTGGTGTGAGAGACTTGTATTCCGAATAACCCCATCCTTATGTAAACGGTTTTAAATTGAGTGTGAAAGAGCAGGAACATTTACATGAGACTAAACATGTTTCAAATTACATTACTATAAGTGACATTAATTATACATGTGAAGTATAAACCAAGGTATTACTGTTTCTTGTGGAATGCGACAGATGATGGGATTTATTGGAAAGACAATATTTACCATATAACAAATGCCACAAAAGAATCATTTTGAGAGAGAGAGAAAGAGAGAGAGAGAGAGAGAGAGAGAGAGAGAGAGAGAGAGAGAGAGAGAGAGAGTTATGACTAGGATTGGCTGTAAGTTGAAAGCAAAAGCAAACTACAGCCATTATTTTATTATGGCTTACTGACGATGGTATCCTTTTGGGTAAAATATTCTGGAGGTACAAGGCGTGTTCAATAAATAATGCAATACTTTTTTTTTTCCTCAGACAGTTTCAGTCGAAAAAATGCGCAATTTGTCATGGAACATTGTGGAATATTACTCCTTCAGCCCCAAAATTTTCACGAAGTTCTGATACGTGGCAATGCTATATGCAGCCTTCAAAAATGGTGTCTGCAAAGGAGGTGTGTTCCAAGCAGAGAGATGTCACTGAGTTTCTGTTGGCCGAAAACCAAATCATCAAAGATATTCGTAGGTGCTTGTAGAATGTCTACAGAGACCTAGCAGTGAACAAAAGCATGGTGAGCCATTGGATGGGGCATCTGTCATCATCGTATCAAGGTAGTGTAAATCTGACCAATCTTCCACATGCTGGCCGGCTGCACACAGTAGTGACCTGCAATGAAGGAACATGCAGACACTCTCATTCAAGGTGAGCAATGGATCACATTGTTGTTCAACTGGGTGTCACTGTTGGTAGTGCTGACACACTCATCCACTAGCTGGGGTACTGAAATGTGTGTGCCCCCTGGGTTCATTGCCGCCTAACGAAAGACCATAAAGAGCAATGAAGCACCACCTATGCAGAACAGCTTGTGCGTTATGAGGCTGATTGTGACAGTTTTTTGCTAAACATCATCATAGGTGATGAAATATGGGTTCATCACTTCAAATTGGAACCAAAACGGCAATGCTGGTGGCGCAACTCCACCTGTCCTCAGAAGGAAAAGTTCAAAGCTGCACTCTGAGACAGTAAAGTCATGGCAAAGGTCTTCTGGGACTCTGAAGCAGTTATTCTGTTTGATGTACTCCCTCATTGTGCAACTGTCAACTCTACAGTGTACTGTGCTACTCTTAGAAAATTGAAGAGATGACTTCAGCATGTTCATCGCCATAAAAATGCAAATGATTTTCTCCATCTCCATGACAATGCACACCTGAGAGGAGCTCACAAAACTTCAGTGGTCTATTCTTCCTCATCCGCCCTACAGCCCAAATCTCCATCTGTTTGGCCCAATGAAGGATGCACTCTGCGGGAAGCAGTACATGGGTGACAGGGAAATTAATGATGCAGCAAGATGTTGGTTTTGATGTCAATCAGTAGAGTGGTACCATGCAGGCAAACAAGCTCTCCCAGTAAGATGGTGTAAGGCTGTCACATTGCATTGAGTTTATGCTCAAAAACAGGATTTTGTAGCCAAAAGAATGGCAAATAATATGCTGTATTGGAATCCTAAATAAAACCAACCTGCTTTCAGGAAAAAATTTGATGCATTACTTATTGAATGCCCCTCATAAAATCATCCCCGTTATGGATCTCCAAGCAGGGACTACTCAAGAGGATGCTGTCATCAGGGGTCAGGGAGCAGGGATATTAGATCCCTTAATCTGGTAGGTAAGTTAGAGAATTTAAAAAGGGAAAGGATTGCCTGAACTTAAGGTACAGTAGGAATTAGTGAAATGTGGTGGCAGGAAGAACACGACATCTGGTCACAAGAGTACATAGTTATAAATACAAAATCAAACTGGGATAATGCAGAATTATGTCTAATAATGAATAAAAAAACGAATGTGGTTAAGTTACTATGAACAGCATAGTGAATGCATTTTAGCAGCAAAGACAGAGGGAGCATTAGACAATAATTGGATGAAACAGAGAAAAGCAGACAAATGGGTAGCTTTGAGAGATGAAATAGCAAAGGCAGCAAGTACCAAATAGCAAAAAGACAAGGCTGAGCAAATATACTTGGACAAAATGAGATATTGAGTTCAACTCGTGAAAGGAGAAAATACAGAAGTAGGTCCACAGCAAATGAAGCAGGCAAAACGGAATACAGATAGATTAAACATGAGGATGATTGATAGTGCAACATGGCTATGGAAGCATGCATGACTAGGAGATAGATAGATGATGCCTATACAAAAATTAAAGAGCTCTTTGGAAAAAAAGAGAAGCAGCTGTATGAATATCAAGAGCCTAGAAGGCAATGCAGTATTAAGCAAAGAAGGGAAAACTGAAAGATGGAAGGGATAGATAGAAAGGCTATACAAAGGAAATGAACTTAAAGAAAATATTATATAAAAATAAAATGGAGTAGATGAAGATGAGATGGGTAATATGGTACTAGAAGAATAATTTGATGGAGCACTGAAAGACCTAACTTGAAGAAAGACCCCCGGGGTGGACAACATTCCATCCAAAGTATTGAGATCCTTGAGAGAGCCATGACAAAATATTCCACTTGGTGTGCAAGCTACTAGACATGCAAAATACCTACAGGCTTAATAATTCAAATTCCAAAGGAAGCAGGTGCTAACATGTTTGAATATTATCGAATTATCAGTTTAATAACTCATTGTTGCAAAATACTGATACAAACTATTTACAGGAAAATGAAAAAGTCGTAGATGGTGAAGTCACAGAAGATATGAAACTTCCTGGCAGATTAAAACTGTGTGCTAGACCGAGACTCGAACTCGGGACCTTTGCCTTTCGTGGGCAAGTGCTCTACCATTTGAGCTACCCGAGTACAACTCACGCTCAGTCCTCACAGCTTTACTTCTGCCAGTACCTCATCTCCTACCTTCCAAACTTTACAGAAGCTCTCCTGCAAACCTTGCAGAACTAGCACTCCTGAATGAAAGGATATTGTGGAGACATGGCTTAGCTGCAGCCAGGGGGATGTTTCCAGAATGACATTTTCACTCTGCAGGAGAGCTTCTGTAAAGTTTGGAAGGTAGGAGACGAGGTACTGGCAGAAGTAAAGCTGTGAGGATGGGGTGTAAGTCATCCTTGGGTATCTCAGATGGTAGATAACTTGCCCGCGAAAGGCAAAGGTCCCGAGTTCGAGTCTCGATCCGGCACACAGTTTTAATCTGCCAGGAAGTTTCATATCAGCGCACACTCCGCTGCAGAGTGGAAATCTCATTCTGGCACAGAAGACATGTTTGATTTCAAGGATATGAAAGGGAAACAATGATCATGAAGGGAATGAAACAGATTTGGAATGGGACTTCAGGTTAGGGCAGAAAAACTAAAAACTTTGATGTTTGCCAATGAAATTATGATTCCGTCAGAGATGGCACAGGACTTGGAAGAACAACTGAACAGGATGGATAGTGTTTTGAAAAGAGAATGTAAGATGAACAGCAAAAAAAGTAAAAAACAGAAAATGGAATGTAACTGAATTAAATCAGGCGTTGCTGAGGGAATTACTTTAGGATACAAAGCACTAAAGTTGGTAAATGAATTTTTCTAACTGTGTAAGAAATTAACTGGTGATGGATACAGTACAGAGGTTATAAATGCCAAATGCACGCTGGCCATAGAAAGAAAAGGATTTCTAAAAAAGAGAAATCTATTAACTTCTAATATAAATTTAGGTACTGGTAGTCTTTTCTTTTCGTATTTGTCTGGAGTGGAACTGAAATGTGGATGGTAAGAAGTTCAGACAAAGAAGAGAATAGAAGTTTTTGAAATGTATTGCTACAAAATAATGCAATGGATTAAATGGGTAGATTGAGAAGCTATTCTGGACATAATGAAATGAATTGGGGAGAAAATAGCATCGTGATTAGTGTTTCATGCACAGTTGCCAAAATACCAGAGATGTTATGTCTAAAATGGGTGATTAATATTAATGTAAGGACATGGCAACTGTTTGAGATAGAACATGTGCTTGAGTAGTTACCATAGTGTTGCCTCCACAGTTTTTATGGGAAAGACTTTGAAGTGTATGATCACATTATCAGTAATTTAGAATCCAGACAGCTTCTTAGCTGCTTTCAGTGTGGGTCCAGGAGGTATGACTCCATTCATTCATTCCTCCACTGATAACCTGCTCTGCTAGAGGTGGCTACAGAACAGGCTTTATTAAGCATGTTTTTCAACCTCAAGAAGGCACACAACACTACTTCAAGAAATAATGTTCTTGAATAACTTATGTATGGGGTTTTCACACACATCTTTGAGTTTTGTTATTGTCCTTCCTGTCCCCAGATTTTTTAAAATATACAGTCAGTATTGTATTATCAGATAGTTTTATATAAGAGAATGATGTCCCTTAAGGTAGTATATTCCCTTAAGGCAGTGTGATTCCACTTTTAATTGATTTTAAAATTATTTTGTCTGATGTAAGGAGCTCTGTACAATTATTCAACTTCTACTCTTCTTCCAGCCTCCCATCAACTACATGACAATTGCTGGAAGAATGGGCATACAATACAAATTTTACATTTTATTCTGGGAAATTCAGATAATTAGAGAATAGAAGCTTTTGAGATGTGATTCTACAGAAGATTGAAGATTAGATGGGTAGATAGAATAACTAATGAGGTGGTACTGAATTGAATTGAGGTAGAAAGAAATTTGTGGCACAACTTAACTAAAGGAACACATCAGTAGGTACGACATATCTGGAGACATAAAGGAATTGTCAATTTGAGAATGGAGGGAAGTATTCAGGGATAAAAACTGTAGAGGAAGACCAAGGTTTGAATGCAGTATTTAGTATCAAATGGCGGTTGGTTTTGGTGGTTATGCAGAGGTGAAGAGACTTGTACAGAATAGACTAGCATGGAGAGCTACATCAAACCAGTCCTTAGACAACAAGTATATCTAAGGATCTCCTTGGCAAGGACAGAGATACAGACTGGGGAAGGCTAAAAAGGAAGAGCAGGTCACTCAGACCTCAAGATGATAGCTTCCCGCATTTAGGGTGTCCTCTTATCCTAGGGTCTCAGTGACCTGCTCTTCCTTTTTAACCTTCCCCAATCTATCCATCTCTTCTCTCTGAGAAAAGGATTAATAGTTTTGATAGCTACTGTAGGGTTGTATACTTTTATATGTCCCTATTGGCAGTACTGGCATTTCTCCTGGAGCTAAATAATGGCCAGCAATTCTACCTTCAAATTCTAACCTAGATACTGACACATGGGTACTAATTGTGAGGGCAAAAACTTGTAAGAGCTTCACTGTTGCTGGCAAGAATGTTATTCAAGACTGAGTGAGTGCAAGAGGCTCATTCCTTGTGCAACAGTGAAATCTTGAGGTTCTATGTAGATTTTAAGGAAACCACTGATTTAGCAATAAAATGTGCAAGGGACACAATAGAAATGATTTGTCATCAAATTTATAAGTTACCGTTCAAACTCCAATGCACAATATTAATAGTACATGAGCTAGAAGAGACTAAATATGAAAGTTCCATCTGCTTCAGTGACTTTTGCTGTAGTGCAAGGAATCCTCAACACAAAACACATAACACCTGTTAGAATGCAGAATGAGTTTCAGAGTGGATACAATGTTAAAAATGTTACCCATGCCTACATTTTCATTAGTTTGAGCCAGAAAATTCATGAAAAGGGTCTTCAAATTAATAGTACTGAGGGACAGTCTTTGTCCTTTTCTCAGTGTAATGTCTGCATGTGTGAATAACAACAAAATGGCCAAGAGATTTAACTTTAACAGCTGCAGTGAAACATGGTGATTGTCTCTCTGTTGTTCTGTTTAACTTAGCACTGCATAGTCTGATATAAAAAAGACAAGAGAGGTACAATACGGATAAAATCCAGTCAACTATTTCATATGCAGATGATATTGTGCACTTGTGACCTTTAAGGAAAACAGATATGAAGTGCCGTGTAGTTAAATGAAACAATACAAAAAATGTCCAAACTCAAAATACTGGAGTTGAGAAATCTCATAATGACAAATTGCTTGTGCTCTCAGACAGTCATGATCATGGACTTGCAAACTAAAAGAGAAAAATAATGTAAATGTGTGTGGTGTAATGAAGCCGGGGGCCCCACTTGCTGAAATTAGGAAGATGATTACACCTTCACGTGGTTAAAAATCTACACAATAACTGCTCTGTCTACTCCTTGGAGGCTCAAATGATACCTACAAAAATGAAATGGCCAGTGCTACATGCAATCAAAAACAGTGTCTGAAAAAGCTCACGCGTACAAATGTCATAGTTATGAATATTTTGCAATGTCATGATCTTGTGAGACAGCCATGTGTCAGTACAGAAGTACGAAGTGCCAATGATCAGTTTCCCAAAAGACATTTTAAAAATGCAAAATGCACTGTCATAAGTAAGCAGATTTCACACATGACAAGAGGGCTGAGGTGGGATAGAAGGGGAGGGGGAAGATAACAACCCAGCAAAATAACTGAAAATGAAAACAATAGTCGCAGTTCCATCATTAGTTTCAACAGGAAAAAGACAGCACTATTAAAAGAGGTAGAAGCAGTAGCACCATCATCTGTGCTTGTGAGGAATCAATAGAAGCAACAGTGGATAGTGAAATATATGACAAGAAAACTATACCTCCTCATCCAAATAATTTTTTAGATCAATGCTAGAAAAATGAGAAGTCTCCAAGATAAACAGTGCTCAGTGTTTCTCAGTTTTCCACCAAAATATCCAGTCCATGAGAAGTAGAGTGCAACAGCTTGAAATGGAACTGCAGACTACTGATAGCTCACTTGTTTGTATAACAGAACATTGGTGTAGGGTATCTGAAATAACACATGTAGTTCTACACTCACTTAAGTGGTAGCACGCCATTATAGTACAATCACTATGAGAGTGGTAATCACATAAAGGAAGGGATCAGATATAAAATTAGAAATGACATTATTTTATTAAGTGAAGCAAAAATGTAGAGATATCAGCAATGGAGTTAAGAAAGCCAGATATGTTCCCAAGACTAATAATACTATTTACACTGCTGGGGGGAAAAAAAATTAGTACACCTGGAAAGATGGCGATGATTTTGATTCGATGACAGTATATGCCAACTGGGGGATAGTAGATGTACTGATAATGGTTTCAGCATCATCAGCCAACAGATAACATAGTGGCATAGCTACCAGAGTCTCATCTGTGTCTACCCTTTAAGAGGGAATGCTCACAGCCATAAGGCTCAGTGTGGTACAAATGCGTGAATCAAGCACACAACCATGCCACGGAAACACACTCATACTTTGTGCAGGCAGCTGAGTGAATTTGAATGGGATCAAATTGTTGCCTTCCGAATGGTGGGACAGTCCTTTCGAAGAACTGCCACATAAGTTGGAAGTGCTGTACCAGTTGTGCAATGATGCTGATATCATTGGTAACGTGAACATTTTCACACCTGTGGACAAGTTTCTGGATGTCCACACAGCACAGACGCCAACCAGGATCATTCCATTGCAAGGGCAGCAGTGGGAGACTATATAGTTACTTCAGCACAGATAAGAGGGCTTCTGAGCCCAGGCATGTTGACACAAACAATTGTGAATTGGTTTTAACAGTGGGACTACAGGCACGCTTACCTCTAGCCACTCAGGTTGACACACACGGCTCGACTGGTGCTGGTAGCAAATCACACGGAAGATGGAAGGCATGCTGTGGTCTTCAATGATGAAAGTGGATTCTGCCTGCATGCAAGTGACGGTCACTTGCGCTTACTATGTATGCCTGGTAAGTGCTGTCTTGGAGAGTGCATTCATCCAAGACACACTGGCTACATTTCAGGCTTTGTGGGATGGAGTGCGATAACCTACAACTCTCGTTCACCTTTGGTGTTTCTGGAGTGCATGCTAACCAGCGTTCAGTACATGAAGCAGGTTGCTAGACCCAGCCTTTTGCTGTTCTTGCAACAGGGACGTGATATGTTGTTCCAACTGGATAATGCTCACTCACACTCTGCCCATGCAACACAACAGGCTGTGCAAGACATGCAGCAGTTTCCTTGGTTAGCATGATCTTAGGGCTACAGTCAAGTACATGTGGAATATGATGGAATGAGAAATGACTCGTGCAACTCGCCAACCAACAACTCTTACACAATTACATGTCGAGCAGTCATGGCATAACATATAGGAGGACAGCATTTGCTATCTGCATGATTAACTGGATCCCAGAGTCAGTACCTGCGTTGCTGCGTGTGGAGGCTATACCACGTACTAACATCAGTGTTTCAGCATAGCTTGATACTTGGTACCACAGAACAGCTTGTGCTATGGATCTCTAAATGTAATCAATTCATGTAATCCATATGCATTACTACTACAATAAATCTTCAGTGAGTGGCACACTAAACCCAGATGGGTTCCACAACAAATTCTTGAACATTATTACTGAACAGCTGTAGAATGTCGCTATTAACACTGCTACAATGGTAACCAAGCATTCAGTGTCAATTATTGACCATATACTAACTGAAAGAAAGATGTGACGATGTTTCGGATAACAATGGCCTTTTAGATCATTACAGTCAGATCTTAAAATTAAGCATAGCTACAGAAAACAAAACTGAAATAATAATATGGAGAAGGGCTTTCTCTAAGCCAAAAAGAGTTAAATTTGCAATGAAGAGCAAACCATCTGAAAAAGTGTACACAGAGACTAGCATGAATGGGGAGTTTTCAAATTTCCTATTGATATTTACAGTCAAATTTTAAGAAGTGCTCCCAAAACTACCAAGGGCCATTAATGCACAAAACAGAAATAACTCGATGACCAACAGGATAAGGAAATCTGTCGTTCTCAAGCACCCCAGCAGCATAAAAATCAACAACAATGATCCTTTCAAAAGTCTTACCACACATACAAAAAGAAATAGAAAAGTGTTACTACCAGCAAAAAGGTTACAAATCGATAAATTTATAGAAAAGGCAGGAAACAAAATCAGAGCAGCTTGGAATGCCACCAAACACAAAGTAAAAAGAAACAATAAACATACAATTTCAGCTTGATGGTATTACAATACAATATCAAAAAAAATTAGCTAACTTTGCAAATCAATACTTCAGCAAAGTAGATACCACACTGCAAGAAGTTTTTTACAAAATACAACCTGTAAAAACACTGAACTATGTATCAAACATGATTCTGCTACAATTCACCACTGTGTAAGAACAGTGCAACATTGTGAGCCACCTAGGCAATAAAAACTCAGCAGATATAGATGAAACGCCTGTGTGTTTGCTGAAATTCTGTGAGGACACTATCAAAGACCGTTTTTAGCACTAAAAAAGGTCTTTGACACTGTCCGTATGTATTTCAACAAGCACACAGGCATTTCATCTACACCTACTGGGATTTTACTGTCTAGGATGCACAAAACATTGCTTAGTTCTTCCGCAGCAGTGAGTTGCAGCATCATTTTGTTTGGTGCATAGTTCACTGTTTGTACAGACTACATTTCGCCAAACTTCTTGTAGCCTGGTAGCTATATTGCTGAAGTACTGATTTGCAAAGTTTGCTAGTTTTTTGGGATATTGTATTGTGATACTATTGTGTTGAAATTGTATGTTTGCTTTCTTCTGGTTGCCTTCTGTTTGATGGTATTCCAAACTGCTTTGATTTTGTCTTCTGCTTTTTCTATAAATTTATCACTTTTGACTTTTTTGCTGCTAGTAACACTTTTCTACATATCTTTCTGTGTGTTTGGTAGTAGTTCTGTACTGCAGGATAATTTTTGTTGTTTTTTTATGCTGCCGAGGTGCTTCATAGTTACATATTTCCTTATCCTGTTGCTCATCAAGTTATATTTGTTTTGTGCATTAATGTCTCTTAGCACTTTTGGGAACAGTTCCTCAAATTTGAATTTAAATATCAATAGTAAATTTGACAACCCCCTATTTGTGCTAGTACCTATGTACACCACTTTCCATGTTTTACTGTTGTTTTTGTGTAGCAAATTCAACTGTTTTCAGCTTGGAGAAGGTCCTTCTGTATGTGAGTGTTTGAATCCTTCATCACAGGTTGCATCCAAGAAACAACGAAGCATGCAAAATTTCTGCCTCTACATAAGAAAGATGACCCAGAAAATATAAAAAATTTCTTGGCCTATCCCATTAGCTACAGGACGATTTACAACTGATGTTCTGGAAGCAGTGGACAAAGGGGACCAATCAACAGACTTTTTTCTTGACTTTCACAAAAACTTTGCTGCAGCAGAATACAGACTTCTGCTAAATAAACTGGATGCATTAAGAATAAGGGAGGCAGCAAACTAAGTGTTGCATTCGTACCTGAGAAACAGAGTACAGGGGTGAATTTCTCTCAAAGAAAGTCCAGTCATACTATACTATATTATACTAAACCTTTCTAACCCAGAATACATTTATAATGGAGTCCCCCAAGAAAGTGAACAAGACCTAATATCTTCCTGATATATGCCAATGATTCTCCTCAGAATGTCAAACACACTGAACCAGTATTGAAACTTCCTGGCAGATTAAAACTGTATGCTGGACCGAGACTCAAACTCGGGACCTTTGCCTTTTGCAGACAAGTGCTCTACTGACTGAGCTATTCAAGCACGGCTCATGACCTGTCCTCACAGCTTCAATTCTGCCAGTACCTCGTTTCCTACCTTCCAAACTTCACAGAAGCTCCCAGGCTGTGGCTAAGCCACATCTTCGCAGTATCCCTTCTTCCAGGAGTGCTAGTTTTGCAAGTTTGCAGAAGAGATTCTGTGAAGTTTGGAAGGTAGGAGATGAGGTAATGGCAGAATTGAAGCTGTGAGGATGGGCTGTGAGCCATGCTTGGGTAGCTCAGTCGGTAGAGCACTTGCCCATGAAAAGGAAAGGTCCCGAGTTCGAGTATTGGTCTGGCACACAGTTTTAATCTGCAGATAGTTTCATATAAACGCGCACTCCGCTACAGAGTGAAAATCTCTCTCTGTGAAACAGTACTACTTTCTGATGTCAGAGAATCACCAAGTGTACTTAATAAAAATGCTGAAGGAACACTCATGCATGTATGCAGGTGCACAGAAAACAACAAATTATCCTTACAATTAAAAAAACAAACAGTATTAGTTTCCACATACGTGGAATGCCAACAATAACTCTCTAAAAGTGAAAGATTATAGCTCACAGAAAGTGTATCAAGAACAATTTTTTTTTTTCAAAATGCTGACCCACAACTAAAGTGAACCGACCACGTTACTGTCCTCGGGAAGTGAGTAGCTTCAGCATGCTACACACTTACAGTAATGAAACCAGAGCATAGCAGCACATGCACTAGAACTTCATATTTTGCATAGGCATATTAATTATAGCATATTTTTGCCATCTGGGGAACAAACGAACAAGATAAACAAACAATCTTTACGCTACAAAAGCGGGCTGCATGAATTATAACAAAACATAGCAAGATATCTCACTGCACTGAATTATTTAAATATATACAATTCAAATTACCTGATGGGGAAATTTATAAATGATTAATAAATAAAAATATTGGAAGCAGAAGGAATTAAATTTGGATTCCCTGTAACTGAAAACAACACAGAATACATGATAATGTACAATTCTAATGCTAGAAGAACACAACATGACCTGAGAGCCCTTGATAAATGTTTTACATATGTGAAATAAAACCACTCACCAATGGAGGATTGATGCTTGGAGCACTAAAACACCTAACAGAAAACAGCATTCACACTATCTTTCAAGCACTAGCTCTTTTTCAAGCAAAATGCACACATTCACATACATAACCACACAGACACCCTCCAGAAAAAGAGCAAGGGCTTGAAAGCTAGTGTGAACGCTGTTTTTCTGTTACGCGTTTCTATGCTCCAGGTATCGATCTGCTACAGGTGGGTTGTCATCTTTCCTTTATTTCACATATTGCTCCATCCAGGAACTTCCATTGTTTTAAAGTGGTGAGCCGCTTACATTATCTAGGTGTCCTTGTAATCAGTTGTAATAATATGAGAATGTATTAGAGAAAGAATACAAGCAGGAAATAGAGCCTATCATGTGAAATCACAGGTATCTGAGAATTATCTTATTACAACAACAACAGCAACAACAACAAAGTTGAGAGTATACTACTCCCACGTTACATATGAATCGGAAATGAAAACATGGCAAACACAGACATAAATAATCTAAGGGAATTAGAAAGAAAACTCCTGTGAAAAATCTAAAGGCATGCGAGAGATGCAGAATGTTGGAGGACAAGATAAATCCATGAATGCAACAGCTTGCAGCACAAGGAAAAGATACAGTAAAATTTATTAAATCTAAGAGAATACCAAGAGGATGAAAGATGACTGAGTGCCCACAGGAATAATGAAAGGAAGACTGCATTCCATCAAAGTAAAGAACAACCAAGAGAAATGTGGCTGCATAATGTGTCAGGGATTTGTGGAGGCAGACTGTTGGAGAGGCTGAAGAGGAAGAAGAAGAAGAAGAAGAAGAAGAAGAAGAGTGTACTCACACTTGTCACTCATACAAAACCTACTTCCACATATATCAAGGTGTCCAAGCATGCAAAAGTCCTCATCTGTTGGATAGATCACAATTTCCAGTACAAAAAAAAAAAAAAAAAAAAAAAAAAAAAAAAAAAAAAAAAAAAAAAAAAAAAAAAAAAAAAAAAACCAGTATCAATAAAAGTTAAGAAAAAAAGATAAACTGACATGTGGTCTCTCAATACAAGGAGGAATGAGAATACTATCATAGCACAGCAGAGTTAGACATCAACAGGTCTGAATTCAAGGACATAACACGTACATGGGAACAGAGCAGTTTTCTCTTCTAATAATTTGGGCAGATATAACTCAAAAATAATGTTCTGGAATTAGTGTGTGTGCGCTAGAGTGGTGCCCAAACTCGGATATTTACCTTTCACAGAGTTATTAGTCCACTTCTATAGGAAGAAAGCCTATGTGGAGCTTGGAAGGTACAAATGACAAGTTGTAACTATGAGTTGGTCTGTAAACTAGGCATGGATATGGCTGAGAGCATAGTGTGAGTAAAAAAACAGGGATTCGTGTTCAACTTCCAGTTACATAAAATAATTTTACGTGGTTATAAATGTACAGTGCAGTGATATTCCACTAACGAATGAAAAACTGTTACCTTGTACTGGAATTTGTTGTTATTAAAGTTTTGTAATCATATAATGAATACAAATAAAATTTTAATATTTTATGAAATTATTCACAGTTTATATCTGACCTGCTTATTATTAGGCTAATCATTATTTTATACAGTCTGTCATAAGATTTACAAAAAAAGAGACAGTGATGTCTGAATTCAACAGACAGCTGGTAATGTAGACAGAAAACTAAGTAAGGGGAAAAAAAGTTATTTTTACACTCAAGAAGAAACATGACTGGATGGAAGGGTAATAGTGTTACTTGCAGACAGAAGGACCAGAATGGCTGTGGAATGACAATGGACGTGCAGCAAACAGTAGATGGATAAATGATGAACAGTCTATACATGGAACTGACAGCACATCAAATGGCACAGCAAGCACACCTTAGTACGTAAAAGAACCAGACAGATCTAGCGGAGTACATGCAGAAAACAGAACAACGCTATTGATGTTGAAGTATGAAGAAAAGATGAACATTTGTTTGGTAAAGAAATTAAAATAAGCGAAATGGGAAACATGGGCGATATGCACTTCCATGCTTGATACCTATGGATGACACACAATGGAAAGTTTAAGCCTATAAGAATAATGTGAAAAATATATATTTGGCTATGAAGAGGCTCTACGGATGAATGCACCTGTACATAATGCCAATTGTGGAAAAACAAAGCTGTGCAAAGAATAACCAAAAAGACACAAATGATATAATCGGGAAATATTTATTAACTATTTCTTTTTCACAGTGCAATGGCATTGCACCAGATAAAGTTTCATTGTGGAGGCAGATGACGCTGATGGAGGGATGGACTGTTCAATAATAATACAGTTTGATAACCTCACAGAGGAGTAAAAGGGAACAAAAGTAATAAAATTTAGAAATAGACTTGGTTCTAAATCTAAGATCCAGGAGAAGTGATGATCGACAAGAAGTATAAATGTCGAACTAAACAGACTGAAACGCAAAAAAACGAGTGGAAGATGATTTGGGGCTCTGTAAACTGGGTGTCTGCCATATTCCATGAAGATGCAGTAAGGTGTACATCAGGCAGGTTGTGAAGACAGTTGACGTAAGACCCAACCGGAGTGGCAGATGCAATGAGGTACCAGACTACATGCCCAGCATTCAGTGATCGCACCCTCCCTGCTCCACCCGATGCAGCATGCAGCCAGCTGGTGACGGAAGGTGTGAAGAACAAGAAGAGTAGAAAAGAGGCATTATGTAGCAAAGACACTCCTCATCCTACAGATATCACCTGAAGATGACAGCGAGGTATGCTGTTGAAATATAATGTTTCATAAACAACTTTATTCAGCTAGACACCCGAGAGCAAGAGTAATAAAAGCAGTTGAATTCCTTGGAAAGCTTAAGATCACACAACATGGACTGATATTTGGTTAAGAAATCATGTAGGATGTATCATTTGCTATCTTTATATAATTCAGTTAGGAACTAACTACTAGACTCATAGACAAACGATTTCTACTCAACGGATTCCTCCTACTGAATTTTTCAAATCGCTCCACAATTACATTTAAACTGTATACATTTGCTATTAAACAAGACTGCTGAATAGTTAAAACTAAGATACTGTTTTCAGCTGCTGACTATTCATTGGCATGAAAAGAAATTGAGGGAGAAAAGATGACTTGCTTTATGATACTTTGCTCAAATGAGAATAATATGCAAGATGTGTATTTATGCAAAATTTTCTAGATCAACACCACAAGCTGCATCTTTTATCCTGATTAATTATTTTCACATAATTTCCTCTGTTTCTGTTACATAATAGTGATCCTAAAGATTACTCACATTAAACAGACTTCACAATCAAACTAAGCATGCCAACTGACAGCTCTATAATACTTTTTAAATAATAATATTTCAAACAATTTTGGAAAAAAACACAAAATCACTCTACTGTTTACAAGACTAATAGCAATAATTTAATTATACAGCCAATCACTTATTCTGCCCAGAGCTTCAAATTTCACAGCTGCAACTGTTATTACTCCAAGCCCCTTACTCTGTGATACCAGAATGTTCATATAAAGTATATTTTTTTCTTGTCTCTTTACGTCACAGTAGTAAATATTGACAAAATAACATATCACCTACAAATAATTACACACATTTAAGTTAGGGAAAAATTCTAAAATTTTGTAACAGTCTTCAGTTATGCTTGATGACAGCTTCTTGTGCAAGGAACAGTCTTCAGCTATAGCAGCATACTGACATATCAGGAAGATAAAAACACAACAAAATATCTTCATTCAGTGAGCACTATAGTTTCACAGCCCCTTCAAAATTGTTATATTATATTATATTAAATTCGTTTTTGATCATTCCCATTAGCTATATCTCATCTAATGTATGCCTCAGAGGTATGGTTCATAAAGCTTATAACTATCATCAGTGACAAAAGCATGTTGAATGGACCTAATTCAAGACCATAAAGCTTATTTTTAAGTATAGAGAACAAAGTTCAAATACGACAATAATGGCAGGCGCATGAAAACATCTGCCAGTTTTGGTTATTACAAAGAAGGCAATGATACTCAGATTGAAGATGAGTAAGGTAAAAGTCTCTAACAAGAGGATTGTGTATCAAAGCAAAACACAGTTGAGAAAACTAATAAATTATGGGACAGAATTACTGGCCATACTTACCCTCAGTAGGCAAAATTTGTAGTACTGTCGATAAACAAAAATAAAAGTAAAAAGTGAGGCACTTCCTACCTTTTGGAACTAATAGTTCCTTCCTTGGGTCAGAGGGAGGTATCTACATCTATATTAAGCAAGACACCATGCAAGGGATGGAAGTGGGTACGTTGTACCACTGTTAGTCCTTCCCTTTACTGTCCTTGTTGCAAACGGAGCAAGGGAAAAATAATTATCTATATGCTTCTGTATAGTCCTTGATTTCTTCTATCATATTTCTGTGATCCTTACATGTGATGTATTCTGATGGCAGTAGGACTGTTCTGCAATCTGTTGAAAATGCTGGTTCTCTAAACTTTCTCCAAAGTGTTACGTGGAAAGAATATCTTCTTCTCTCCAGGAATTCACACTTGAGCTCACAGAGAATTTTTTTTAATACGAGTTGATTGAACCTACTGGTAACAAATGGGAAAGTTTAAAATGAAGAGCAGGTTGCTCAACACCTAGACAAGTGCATAACCCTCGCCTTCTACAGGAAGGAAATATTAATTTTGAAAGCTAGGAAGTGCCTCACTTTCACTTTCATGTGTGTTTATCAGTAGTGCTATATAGATTTTGTCTCCTTGCCAGCAGTTCTGACTCATAATTTATTAAGAGCACAACGTGTGCAGATTATAGCACATAATGCCCATGCTGAATTGTCCAAATGTGAACACACCGTTCAATAACTAATGCAGATGTGGGAAAACTAGCACAAATCTAAATTTCATAAGAAATTATTTCTGGCATAAAGCTAACTAATTTTAATCAGATCAGTGCATCATCATTGGAAAAAAAGGAAGAAGATTAGGATGTAATACTCCATCATGATTATTAATCGTGTTACACAAGTTTGGAGTAGATAAGGAAATCAGCTGTATACTTCCCAAAAGAACCATAGCAGCGTTTGACTCAACTGATTTAGAGATACCATGGCAAACCTAAATCTTGATGACTTAATGAGAATTTGAACACCGTTCCTCCCAAATGGACAGCATCCTAAAACCCTTCCCATCTTACTTTGTACCATGCTGACAGGAGCAAGTGTCCAAACTATAACTATTTTACTCATACCTCCTACTATCATTCAAGAAATTTCCTGCAGGATGGGCAAAGAATACCAAATAGGACATTACTATAGAAAACCAAGAAAATTTTTACAGTACACGAGAAATTACACACTTGTAGCAGTATGAATGTCTTGGACAGAATAATGGGCAAAAAATTACTCATCTGGTAATTCTTTCAGAAAAGTTCACATATGTGACCAGTATTCTGAAAAGGTTATCAGACTAAGTTTTCAAACACACCATCTTTTTCACGGACTTTATTCGTGAATATTTCAGAGCTGCTGACATTAAGATAGTCCTGCAAACAGAGACTGAACATATTGTAGACAGACTGATGCCACATATCCATAATGGCTCAAATACGAAGGTTAGCCATTAATGCATCTTACAGAACTGCACAGGGAAAATGGTACCCGTTTTGTACCAAGTATGACAAACTCAAGGCTGAATTAATTGCAGGGTTGCCACCTCACAAGAAGGGTGGGTGCAACAAGCCCAAATGCAAGAAGATATGTGACAGAAAACTGAGATAAGCACTTAAGCAGTAAAGCCAACACAGACACTGTACCTGATAACATACACTGTAACGTAGCCATCATCCAGCCTAACAGTGTCTCAGGCTGAAATGCCATTGGACACCACCACAGATCAGGCCGGTACGATACAAGATCCAATAATGCCAACATCAACCAACAGTGGCAATGCCGTGCAACAGTGCTTTGTCATCAGTGGTGATTCATTCAGAGTACGACTGTCTCACAGATGAGGTCGATGATCTGAGTAAACAGATTAGTGAACTGCTGCCTTGTCACAACTGCAGCAATGACGGGGATCATGTAGTCATTCTTCTATGAACTCCTTGGCCAAAAGGGGTGCAGAGCAGCTGCCTTCTGTTTGTTGGTAGCACATGAAGGTTGGAGATCTGGTATGCAAGTGTACCTCACCTTGTTATTGTCCAAACGCCAGCGGCAGTCAGATGGAGGCATATCCGATTGCTGATTGCAGTCTCAGCATCTCTTTACCAGTGATTGGAAGACGGGAAAAAATGTACTATGGACACTGCTTCAGACTTTTGTATTTAACCACATAATTTACTGTACAACTGCTGGTCAATGATCATGTTCTGCCTCTTTGCGGCAAACTATTCATCCGTTAGTGACATATGGCAGTCAACATATTGAGTTGGACTTGTGACTGTGCCGTGCCTTCCCCTTGAATTTCACCGTCCATGATGTCATAGAACCCATAATTGGAACGGACTTCCTGGCACATTATCGTCCACTACCAGATGTGGTGAATGCAAGACTCGCCAACAGAAACACGGGCCTTACCAACTCAGGGCAGATATATACAGCACCGACATCATCTAGGTGGCAAGTTGGAAATACACCAAGCTGCTTGAACAGTTTCCATCTGTAACACATGTGCTCCGAGAGGGGCATGTCACAATACTATTCATTACATCAAAACTACTGATGGTCCACCAGTTTCATGCAGACGTAGGCAATTAGCTTCTGGCTGTAGGCAATTAATTTCTGGCTATGTGGCTATTGCAAAGGCAGGTCTTCTAGCAATCCAGTGTCATCACATCTCCAACTAATACCAGAGAAGTGGGTGCGTAGTGCCCCTGTGGCGATTATGTGCACTTAATGCAAGGACAGAGCCAGACAGATATCCAGTACCCTTTTAAGAGATTATTACTATGCTCTGTGTGGCACAGCTGTGTTTAGTGTGCTAGACAGTGCAAAGGCCATCACACAAATTCCTGTGGCAGATGACGACATCCTGAAAACAGCCACAATCATGCCATTTGGTCGACAGAACATGCACAGTCTTGGCAAAGGTTTATTGACACCCTTCTGAAAGGATATTCATTCTGTTTTGCCAACGTAGATGACATCCTTGTCTTTTCAACCACTACAGAAGAGCACACGCAACACTTGGTGGAAGTCTTTAAGCACTTAGAACAACATGGTGTGGTACTGAACACTGCTAAGTTTGTATGAAGCCAACTACAGAGTATCTTTTTGGGTCATCTGATTTCATCAACAGGATCACTACTGCCTCCTGAAAAAGTAGAAGCCATAATGAAGATTTCATGGCCTGAAACCTACACTGTTTCTTAGAAATACTAAATTTTTTTCTTGCGTCATCCGCCCCACTCAGCCATGTTGAAAGAATAGCCAACTGCAACACTTTCTAGACCTAAAACTAAAGAAAATTCTCCACTCTAATTGACAAGACGTGATGAACCATGACTTTGAAGCAGCAAAGCAAAGCATAGCAAATACCACTCTTCATTCGATGCATTGTGGTAGATGCTTGCCAGACTGCTATTGGTGCAGCATTGTAACAGCTAGCTGATGGTGCTTGGCAACTACTCGCCTTCTTTTCACACATGTTCTTACCTTCACAGCAAAAATGGAATGCTTACAATTGTGAACCTCTTGTTGTTTATGAATTGATTAAATACATTGCCCCCCCCCCCCCCCCCCCCCCACACTGGACCTTTGTGAGTAGCTGCATTTTAATTATAACCACCTAGTAGTTATTAGGACAGTTAACATCAATTATTATGTTTAGTTTGCCTTAAAGAAGGAAGACATCTCACATGCAGAAAACAGTAATATTAACTAGAGGGCGATGAGTAGTACCAATACTTTAGCATCTGTTATGATGACAAAGGTCATGAACTTAGAATAAGTAACATATTTTAAATTATGTCGGTGCAAGTTACACCTTCTTATGTCAGGGTACTTAGAGCATATTAACTAATGTTTAGGGACTATGTGGAAATATTGTAGCTCTGGTATAACACTGTACAAAAGAAATAATAAAGAAATGTTACAAAATTATGATATCATGCACATGTTTGTATGGTAGCAAAAAGTCACAGTAAAAATGTAGGATCCTGAAAATCATAAAGAAATTTCTTACGCGACATTGCGGATGTAAGGGACTGCACCAAACATGGCACAGTGTTCACCACAGTGAAAGCACAGACGACAAAAATGGAATAAAGCCAAAATTAGTGTAAGCAGAGCCATATGTAAGGCAGTCATTCAATGAACTTAAAAGTAAAATTCTACCTACCGATCTAACAGAACACCCTAAGACGTTTTACACAAAATGTATTCACAATTGCAAATATGGTCTACCATCAGCTGTATAATAAATGACGACAATGAAAATTTGTGCCAGACTGGGATTCAATCCTGGATTACCCACTTATTGCAAATGGTCACCTTACCATTTGGTTATCGGAGCACAACTCTCAGCCAGACCCAAGCTTCCATATATTGACAACCATGTGTGTACAACCTGTACTCTTATATCCATTATGTATATTCCCATACTGGGGAGACATTTTACTTGACAGTTGCTTGTCAGCGGAAAGTACGATATTGCAGTGCCTGTGGTATTCCGAATTATAATGTAATGCTCCTTCGAACATGGATGCACAAGGAACATACTGAATAACACCGGCATTGCAATATTGTATTCTATGAAGCTCTGGTCTTATATTAAACCAGTAAACACATCGAAACCTTCTGCTGGTGGTGACCATAACGGTATAGAAACAAAGGATGACAGAGAGGAGGCTGAAATACTGAATTCCTTTTTGCAAAATTGTTTCACCAAGAAAGCTTGTACCAAGGTTCCTACTTCAACAAACACCGAAATTAGACATATCACAAAAAGTGATTTTTTTGGGGGGGAGATAGAAAATCAAATTCATTTAACAAAAGAACTGATGGGGTACCTAAACAATTCTAAATAGAACTTGCTTCTATTCTAGCAACAGTCAACTGTAGGTCACTGAAGAAATGAAGCATTCCATTTATTGACAAAAAAAGGTCCAACCATTTGCATTTTCAAGAAGGGTCATTGAAAGACACACACAACTATAGGCCAATATCATGGACATCAGTCTGTTGTACACCTTTGGGCACATTTTATGATCACATATTATGACCTTTCTGGAGAATGAAAATCTCCTCTGTCACAATCAACACAGACTCTACAAAAAATGATCACATAAAACCCTGATCACTATGCTTATCTACAAGACTCAAAGGGCAGTACATACAGGTTGATGCTGTGTTTCTCGAATTCTTAAAGACATTTGATACAGTTATACAGCGATCCCTAATGAACGAAATATGAACATAGATAATATCAGACCAGTTGTATGTCTAGACTGAAGAGTTTCTAGCAAATAGAACGCAGCGTGAATAGAATGCAGAGTGCCATTCTTACTGGTGGTAAATCCTCAGACATAAAAGTAACTTCAGCCATACCCCAAGAAGGTGTTATAGAACAATTACTGTTCACATTACACAAATGATACCGTGGATAACATTGGATGCTCTGCGAGGTTGTTCACAGATGATGATGTAGTATATAGAGAAATTGCAAAGCGAAAAAATTGTAGTGACACACATGAGGACCAATAGACATTTAATCACTGGTGCAGGGCTTGACAGCTGACCCTCAACATAAACAAATTTAATGTATCACACTTAAATAGATGGAAAGATGCATTTACCACATTATTACATAACTGTCAATCGATCGGTGGAAGCAGTCACTCTACTAAATATCAAGGAGTAGGTGTATGGAGCAGTATAAAGTGAAATGACCACATAAAACTAATCATAGGAAGGGCAAATGCCAGACTGAAATTTGCTGTATGAATCCTCAGAAAGTGTAGCTCACCCATGAAGCAGGTAGCTTGCCCTTGTTCAACCAGTCACTGAATATTGTGTCAGTCTGGGACCCTTACCACATAGGACTGACAGATGAGAGGAAGGAGATCCACAGAATAGCAGCATGTCTTATCACTGGTTTGTTTAATAAGGGTGAAAGTGTCACAGAGATGCTCACCTAACTCCAGCATAAGCTGCTGCAACAGAGACTCTGTTCATCACAATGTGGTTTACTGTCAAAATTCCAAGAATGTATGTTCGTAGAAGAGTCAACCAATATATTGCTTTTTTTCCACGCATGCTTTGCCAAAAAATCACACAGATAAGACTAGAGAGGTTCGAGCTCACACAGAGGCTTGCCAACAATTGTTGTTCTGGTGCACTGTTCACAACTGGATTACAAACTGGGGAAACAAACAGGAGCACACAAAGTACCCTCTGCCACATACTACTGGATAGCTTGCAGAATACAGATATAGAATTGAAGAACACTACAGGCAACAATGGCATCAACACACTTCCCATACAGAAGATCACAGGTTGCCATTAGTTAGTTTTTGCACACCAATTAAAAGGAAGAAGCAGCACCTTACCTGTGATGAGGATGATGCGAATAATGATATCACTACCTTAACAGAGTTAAAAATCATGCCTCACAGTATCAGTGCATAGTAGAATATGGTAAAAAATACAGGATGCATACAGAGGAAATTAAAACAGGAAAGTATGCAAGAAAAATAATCATTTAACTACAGTGTTAAGATGGATGAAATGAGAGAAAAAGAGTCAAAGGGAGGAACAAAAAGTCTGAAAATGAATATGAGCATATTGTTAGGTGACTACATAGACCAAACTTTTCATTTCTACTTTCACTGTATTATCTGTATGCTCCTACTCAAAACCACAACATTCTTTCTTAAAATACAGCCAACTGGTTTTTTAACTGGTGTTTTCTAGGGGTTTCCCCCGAATGACAAATTGTCAAGACAGCAAAAAAACCTACGTCTGAAAAGTACGAAACTCATCCTTCAGCACTGCCAACATTAGGATCAAAAAACCTTTGAATGTGGATCATCACTAATTTATCTGGACTTTATCTATTCACTTTTCTAAAACTGAAACAAAGAGCATCTGATTTACTGATGGGAAGGACATACTGCTTTCGTAAGCTGTATGAGTTGCTTTTGCGCTGACGTAGTGGTGTAGCTCACTCAGAATCTACTAAATGTCAACTTTGAGAACTATAAATTAGGTAAAAAAAAATTAAAAGTGTTCAATCAGAGCACGAGTTTCTCTTGGGGGGGGGGGGGGGGGGGGGGGGAAGAGAGAGAGAGAGAGAGAGAGAGAGAGAGAGAGAAAAGGTTGTCAAAGTTTCAATACAGAAAAGAGTAACACTTACTTAGCGCACTTGGACCAATGAAAAGAGGGGTAATGTGGAATAACTTCACAATGCTATTAAAGGATTTGAGCAAATGTGCTTACAAGAGCAGTGAAGTCTTTATTCGCTTATCAAATGTGCTTATTATTATCATTTGAAATGCAGAATCATAGTACAGATGTCTTTCTTGTAATTATGTGCAGCTTTTTATAAATCCTCTTCTCAATGAGTTATCATTTTTATGTCTTCAGCTTCTTATATGCTCACTATTATAGCCCATTTTATTAATATGACCTGCATGGACAAGTATACACATGTTTTATTGTATATAATTCATTAGTTACCTTTTCCAAACACATCAAGGGTAAGAATGACTCTCCCTTGTTCTGTTCTCTCAATAAATATATTACTGTAATGGTTTTATATAATCATATTGGTTATGGCTAACTTTTATTCTATGATCTGTGGAAAAACAAAGTAACACACCTGCTATCCTTAGATGTTGTGGTAAAAGAGACTATTAAGATTATATACAAAAGATACTTTTTCTGGTCATAAATGCTATTTATAAATATCATCATTTACAGAGTCTATGTTGGCGTCATGTCAATAGTTTTATTTCTTAAAATACACCATCTCGTCAGTGGATGTTTCCAACTTAAGTGTCTTGCTAAATTTTCTGCATATTGCATAATTCAAAAATGAAATGTCATGTGGCTAGGGCCTCCCATTGGGTAGACCGGTCGCCTGGTGCAAGTCTTTTGAGGTGATGCCACTTTGGCAACTTACGTATCGACGGAGATGAGATTATGATGATGATGAAGACAACACACCACAACATCCAGTCCCTGAGTGGAGAAAATCTCCGACACAGCCGGGAATCGAACACGGCCCCTTAGCATGGCATTCTGTCGTGCTGACCACTCAGCTATCGAGGTGGACTGCACAATTCAAAATCCCAATGCACTGCTGGCCACCTGCCTAATTACACACCCGTTCACTAACCCCAACTGGAATCCGGTATTTGGGAAGAGTAAAAAACCATTTCTGGAAGATCTAAAAAGGTCCAAATCATTTCTCGCTTTCTGTAACCTGACCACAATATTAAGGAGATGGGGAATTTTTTTAAAGTGATTATTAGCCTGATTCTGCAACCACTTTGCTACTAACATTCCAATCATTACCACAAGTCCTGCCATAATTTTAAATTTAGACACAATACATTAAGATGAAGTAACTGATACTGTCTCTTGGCTGTTATTCTCTCTTACAGTCAATTAATTAATTGCTGGAGTTTATACTCTTCTATTGCGCTGTTCCTTTTGCACATTTGATTTAAAAAATTACCATTTTCCTCCATTCGGTCAATTATTGTTGTTGCAAAAAACTTGGCATTTAACTATTCTGATTTACACTTATTAAAATATTCTGGACTATTATGTCATGGTCAGGTGAATTTCTTGTCAAAACCCAACATTTTGTCCTTGTCTGAAGAGGAAATCTTCAAGGGGGATTGTAGCTTTTTCGAAGATATGATGCACCTCTTGCTTGTTACAGACCTGTCGGTGCACTAGTCAGTAGCGAGCCAATGTGTGCATCACTACAGCTCCTCTTGAAAATGTCCTACAAAGACGAGGATGAAAGATTGGGTTTCAACAACAAATTCATCCAACGATGGCATAACAATCCAAAATATTTTAAGACGTGTCACATTTTCAGATGTCAAAGTTTATATTTTCACATTTAGCTTGTATTAGAACTTGGTTCCTCAGAATCCCCCCCCCCCCCCCCCCCCCATCAATAACTTTACACAGTATCCACCACTTTTTCCCAGTAAATGTTACATAGCTTCAGTCACCATCCTACAAGCCATACATGGCATCCTACCCTCCTCCCTCACTTCCCAATTAATCTAAGACAAAACAAGCGTCTCAAGCCCAATTATATCCACCCATCCCACTCATGTTCGAATAAGTGCACCATAATTTCCTCCTCCTTTCCAGTCACCTCTTACATCATTGTCAATACTGAAAAGAGCAAATAAGGAAAGAACACACAATTGTGTGTCTATCATTCATAGCTGAATAGGCTTTGAGGTCTTTGTTAATTTTTATAAAGGTACAGCTATTAATTACCTGGAATATCAAACAAACATTACTGTTGCGTATTTTGTTTAGTATGTACTACACAGAAATTTATTTTGGTATTTGTGACTTCTTAATACATATTTCACGGAAGAGTAAATACACCTGTTCCCATAGTTACAGATACTGATTTTTGCCATAGTAAATACCTACTGATGGATTACCCAGCACATTACAAAAAAAAATTGCAATATGATAATTACAATGATTCACTGAGACCCATCAAATTCTAAATGCATCTGTCATGGTGTAACTAAATGTAATAGCAATGAGAAAGCTATTTAGCTCCATTATTATTCTCAAGTGCATAGCTCTTACTAAGACATACACTCCTGGAAACGGAAAAAAGAACACATTGACACCGGTGTGTCAGACCCACCATACTTGCTCCGGACACTGCGAGAGGGCTGTACAAGCAATGATCACACGCACGGCACAGCGGACACGCCAGGAACCGCGGTGTTGGCCGTCGAATGGCGCTAACTGCGCAGCATTTGTGCACCGCCGCCGTCAGTGTCAGCCAGTTTGCCGTGGCATACGGAGCTCCATCGCAGTCTTTAACACTGGTAGCATGCCGCGACAGCGTGGACGTGAACCGTATGTGCAGTTGACGGACTTCGAGTGAGGGCGTATAGTGGGCATGCGGGAGGCCGGGTGGACGTACCGCCGAATTGCTCAACACGTGGGGCGTGAGGTCTCCACAGTACATCGATGTTGTCGCCAGTGGTCGGCGGAAGGTGCACGTGCCCGTCGACCTGGGACCGGACCGCAGCGACGCACGGATGCACGCCAAGACCGTAGGATCCTACGCAGTGCCGTAGGGGACCGCACCGCCACTTCCCAGCAAATTAGGGACACTGTTGCTTCTGGGGTATTGGCGAGGACCATTCGCAACCGTCTCCATGAAGCTGGGCTACGGTCCCGCACACCGTTAGGCCGTCTTCCGCTCACGCCCCAACATCGTGCAGCCCGCCTCCAGTGGTGTCGCGACAGGCGTGAATGGAGGGACGAATGGAGACGTGTCGTCTTCAGCGATGAGAGTCGCTTCTGCCTTGGTGCCAATGTTCGTCGTATGCGTGTTTGGCGCCGTGCAGGTGAGCGCCACAATCAGGACTGCATACGACCGAGGCACACAGGGCCAACACCCGGCATCATGGTGTGGGGAGCGATCTCCTACACTGGCCGTACACCACTGGTGATCGTCGAGGGGACACTGAATAGTGCACGGTACATCCAAACCGTCATCGAACCCATCGTTCTACCATTCCTAGACCGGCAAGGGAACTTGCTGTTCCAACAGGAAAATGCACGTCCGCATGTATCTCGTGCCACCCAACGTGCTCTAGAAGGTGTAAGTCAACTACCCTGGCCAGCAAGATCTCCGGATCTGTCCCCCATTGAGCATGTTTGGGACTGGATGAAGCGTCGTCTCACGCGGTCTGCACGTCCAGCACGAACGCTGGTCCAACTGAGGCGCCAGGTGGAAATGGCATGGCAAGCCGTTCCACAGGACTACATCCAGCATCTCTACGATCGTCTCCATGGGAGAATAGCAGCCTGCATTGCTGCGGAAGGTGGATATACACTGTACTAGTGCCGACATTGTGCATGCTCTGTTGCCTGTGTCTATGTGCCTGTGGTTCTGTCAGTGTGATCATGTGATGTATCTGACCCCAGGAATGTGTCAATAAAGTTTCCCCTTCCTGGGACAATGAATTCACGGTGTTCTTATTTCTATTTCCAGGAGTGTAGTTTCCCCACCAGTGCAAAGTCTGAGAAGTATGTGGGAAGTATAAGAGTTTAAGAAACTGATGACAAAATTTACTTTTATTCACATTTTTAAACGGTGATCCACAGAATCTATTTACAAAGCTACTCAAATTGTAATTTTATTGTAGCACTGAATTAATCCTGCAATGGAGTTAAAACCCACGAACAGGTGTTCATTCACTAAGAGATCAAACTACCATAGTAAATAGGAAAGTCCTCAATACTTCTATCTAAACAAGAATTAAAATAATTCTATTGAATACTGTAAATTTATGGATAATATTTACAACTGATGAGAATATGTAGTACATTCCATGACTGAAGATATAAATAATGTATTGACATACATTTAACAACTAATTTCACAGTGTCTTATCATTAAAATATATATCTTAATATCCCATTTATGTAGCCTACACATTCTGCTGCACAAAACTGAGATAAGTGAATATAAAATAGTATTTTGTGAACAATTTTAGAACTGAATTCTATTTATTTATATATAATAAATAAAATAAGGGCACTCCTGAATGATTAACATGTTTAATCACCTTATTACATCTTTTGTTTACGAGCTTTTTTCATTTGTTGTAAAAATGCCACTTACTGTGAGACCTCCACATCATATTGTAGTAAATCATTAAAGTTGTAATTCTTTTGTTCGTAAAAACAATCTCTCAAGAGCAACTAATACCTGTGCTGTGCAACAAATATGTGAGGCATACGACACACACAAAGCATTAACTTGAAAGTTGCAGAAAATTCATTTGACTGGAGTCTCAACAATAAACGGAATAATAGTACCAATAATAAAAAATAATGTGTGTGTGTGTGTGTGTGTGTGTGTGTGTGTTTATGCACTTGCGTACCTGTACACAAATGAGAATATAAACGAAATATGAATCTCTCTAACAGAAGAAAGCTAACATGACAGTGAAATAAATATTGATGTAGGGGACAGCAGAGAGGCATACTTTTTACTAAATATTATCATACTGATGTATACATTTTACAAAAAGTATTTCAATACGACAACACAGCCGTAACTACAATCAACAGGAACTTTCTACACATGTATTGCAAAACACCACAAGTATATCATATTACTAGTATTTAACAGCACATATTCTAAATCTGGAAGACAAGTCACCTGGTGAGAATACTTGTTCTACAATTTTGACAATACACTTAATGTGAAATGTAATGTCTGGCCTCTGAGACAGGGAATTTGGCAAAATTGAGGAATGTAGCATCAGATGTAATATGTACGAGTAACATGCAAACACACTGGCAAAAATCTATTGCATTATATCTTTCATTGAGCAATTCAGTATAATGTATATGATGCTAGCCAACAAAGGATAGTACATACACTGCATTCGTTGTCTGTTGCCATTGCCGTAGAATACAACTGGGACTTTTTAAGGGTAGATAATGGTTCACAACATAGCCACCACATTATAAATTAAATTTTCTATACATTTACAATTAATAGTAGTAGAATGATACAGATGCCACCAAAAATTATAATGAATCATAAAAATGTAATAACTTTAATGGCAGCATAGCTAAATATATGTATTAGGGGGGAGGGTAGGAATTATTACACCCTTTTGTAAGATTACTGCAATAGAACATGGTGGAACACATAACTGGTTTGCAAGAGAATCAGCACAATTATGAAGTAATGGTTACACAGTTTACCAGGCAGATGCAACACAAAGAAGCAATTGATGGAGAATTTACTGATATTGATGTTTAAAGAGCTGGAGAAATATTCCATGAGGGAAGGATGTAAGAAAATAAGAGAAATGGGATAGTATTGAGTGGCAGATGAAAAGAAAGGGGAAAAAAAAAAGATTATGGTTTAATGCTCTGTCGATGATGATATAAATTAGTAATAGAGAACAATTTCAGACCGGATATGGTTGGCAAAGGAAATTGGTAGTGTCAAATTTAAAGGAATTAACCGGACATTCCCCGTAAGTTATTTAGGGAAGTCACAGAAAACCTAACTCTGGGTATATGAACTCCACTTTTGTCAAATGAGAGACCACTGCCTCAATCACTGCAACATATCGCTTCATACAAATATATAAGTGAATATAAAGAAGGGGTGTGCAAGAGGTTAAGGAGGAGGAGCTGAAGAATAGTAGTAGTAGTAGTAGTAGTAGTTTTACTACCAGCAGGAGGAGGAGGAGGAAGAGGAGGAGATGTGGCAGGATTGGGAGGAAGTAGTATTGCCTTTGTGCTTGGCAAATCTGGTTTCTTCAATTTTCATTAAAAAAAAAATCCTGTTATAAATATGACACACTACTCCAGAGACTTCATAAACATGAATTTCTAAAAGTATAATCCACATCTCCAATATAACACAGCCATTTCGAAAGTGACACTAAAGGACATTATGGATAATTAATATATATCTTTAAGAGGAGGAGGAGAACTGATCTCTTCCTTGAAGTATGTGCCTTTGATAAATATTTGAGGTCAGAGGTGACTTACCTTTATTTTTAATTAGTACAAAATGTTTTGCAATGGCAACACAATTTAATGTGTAATGAAACTGCACTGAAATTTTTATCCAATATAGCTCATTATCGCTTTGATTACCACACATGAATGTCATAGTATAACTCATTCAATTGATAAATGAATAGAAATCCCTGCATATACACAACCACATTGAAGATAAAATTAATAGAAATGCAAGTACAAAAAGTCTACAACTTGGCTCTACACATATTTCTTTGTATCAAATGGAGAAAGACAGATGGCTCATACAAAAATCACAAGAAATTTGTATTGGAAATATACAATTGAAATGGAAGACTACATCACAACAACTTCTTAAAATCTTTCAAATGTATCTCTCATTATAAAGAATATCAAGTCATTGTTATCAGAAGTTACTTAGTACTCACAATTATGGCAACAAATTAGCACAACACTTATCAGGAACACACATATTGAACTGTGCACTTCAATATTCCCTTGTTTGTAAAACACTACAAGCTGATAATGTAACTTAACAGTAAAAATTTCATGTTATGAATATTTTTCAATTGTTTGCATAAATGTACAAAAAAATTCTGTAGTAAAATACTGAAAAGTATGTCTCAAAAGAGTATCTCAATCTTCATCTAGTGAAGATAATGTGAGAATAAATTACCATCTAATAACCTTTGGAACATTATTTACAACAGAACTAATAACTATACAGTATGGTGGTTTGACAGAATTTTTTTTTTGGAAGTAGAGAGATTTTAGTGGCTCTAGGCCAATATCACAACCAGGCACAATATTAAGAAACACAACTTTTATCTGAGCCAGTTTACACACACACATATTTGTTTAATTTGGCACAGAAGTATTTGGTTTGAGCATACATTCAAAAACAGACAGCTAAACAGGGGACCAGGAAAGAAATAATTCTGCAGAAGTTTTCACATAGAACAAGAAGAACCATTCTTAATGGCTGCCAATGCAAAACGTGTGTCAAGAAACGAAAAAACAAAGTAGTTATGCTCTAACATAACTGTCATAATATCTACAAGTCTGCAATGAAGTTAATAAACTTTACTTTCTTATTGGTGAATTTTTCAGTAGTTTCCTTCTGTTGGGCCATTAAGCACATACCTTCAGTTCTCAAATTGGCTTGATTATAGCTTTTCTAATATTGCAGTGAAATGAAGTGAGAAAAGTTGTTTCACACTGTAGTCTCCTTATCACTTATTACTTTAATTCCCTCTTTAGTTATCTGAATCTGAACACTTGCAACAGGCTCATCATCTCTTTCATTTGGAGGTGTCACTTTTGTTTCACTCACCTGTTTCGCAATTCTGTCACCAGTAGGTGTGGAAATTATTTGCACTGCTTGACCTGGATAGCCAATTGCAGAGCGTTTTGAGTTTTCATCATTACTTAGTCTCTCTGCATAATGCACCTCATTTTCAATATGTTCTCCAGAAATGTGTTCAACTCTAATATATGTGACTGGGACATTAACACAAGGATCATTTTGTTCTGAATTTTTCTTATTTTGGAATTCACAATCATATGTGAGGGCCGTGATCTGTGTATTTGGACTGGGCGAATCCATATTCACATCACTGGGGGAAGGAGTCAGAAATGGTTGTGTACCACAAAATTCTGGATACAAATACTTACTGCTCAAATGATGGAGCACATCAGGATAGCATGAAAAAGAAAGAAAATTTAACTGAACAAGTGATTTTGAAATGATTTTGTCATGTCACTTTTTGTTGCGTGGATTTTGCATCTTAAGAAAAATAAAACACACATCTTTTATAAATAGCGACATAAATATTTATTAAATGTGAATTTTACATTTTTACTTTCATTGCATAGATGGCATTAACAAATACTTTAGAACAGAAAGATCTTGTAATAATGTGTAGGTGAAAATTATATAAAAATATTATTTACTTTTTTTCTATTTTATTTTTAAATTGCTTAACTTGCAGATCAATGAACTTTGTCTGATAGCTCCACAAGTCTGATAAATAACTTTCACTTTCTAAAAAGTAATATTATTGTGTTTTGTTCAAGCCACTATAATTTGCACAAGGATTTTTGTACTATCATACTAAGTTGTCGCACATCATGCTTTTTAAAATTAGATAAATGGTATCACTCTTAATATCAACATCACCTAAAAAACTGAATAAGTACAATTATTTTTGCAAGAAAGTAAGGCAAAAAGAAATAAATTAAAGCAACATAGGAAGTGAAATGACTGCTCGGTGACAGTTTTACCATGACACAAAGTATGATCAGATCTGTGATCCCCAGATTTCTCAGACTGCAGCCAAGTTGATGTAACCCCCCCCCCCCCCCCCCTTCCCCCATGTTATTTTGGCAGATCTCCTGGCTGCATTTTTCTTTTTTGCATAGTCTGCTGCAGCTCGCTGTCTGGATTCCAACCAATCTGAACTGAACAGGTTGCCTTTTCTTTTCAAAAAAGAAACTGTTTGATGTTCTTGCCAGTGATGTTCTGCTGCTGCACATCTGGTCCCTAGCTGTTATCCATATTAGATAAATATAATTTTTACAGTATCTAAGATGAAAGGGATGTGGTTGGGAAGAAGCATTACAACACATCTTTACTTAAATTAAAGCCACCAATTCTGTTGTGAGAACTATCTACACACTATTCTCAATCATGTACTTTATTACATAGTGTTAGAAGCATGGAGCCTGTACTACAAACCTGGTACCATTGTATTTCATTTCATGCTCAAAGGTGATACAATGACTGCTAATTTAGTTGGCTGCTTGAGTCGTGTCTAATGCTAATGTTTTTAACATTTAAAGTTCTTATAGTTTGTATATGGTAAAGAATGCCACACTGACACTATATGTGGTGTAAACCAGATCTTGGAGTGGACACCGGAATGAGTCAGCTGCAAATTCTAATTTTTGGAGATTATAAATTTCACTGAGAAATCTGTAAGAGTCACAAGGTGACATCTCCTTTGTCAACATTTATTAATTAGAATATGTCTATGAGCTAATATCTATTAATACAGACAATCTGATTTCAGATAAACACTTTCCATTCTATGCGTGCTGTTGTACTGTGTTTCCTCGGCAATTCATGTGCAAATATAAATCAATGGAAGACATCAATGTGTGGAAAAAATATAGTAATTTGAATGCACTATTAATAACACAATCATCCATATTGTCACAAACCTATGCTTACTAATCATTAAAAGTCGCTCTAAATAACATTAAAATTCAAGAAACACTTCTTTTCAAATCTTCTATAACGACTTGTAGACTATTATCACCAGGCAGCTTGTCAAAAACTGTGGAGGTATAGTGAAAGTTAAGTTGTAGTGTTTAGAAGTATTGTAACAAATTTACTTTTCATTTTCTGTCAAAAGAAATCATAAATATTTGTTAGTTTTTAACTCTACAAGAGTTCTGTAGGGATAATGAATAAATTCTAACATATTTTAGGTAATAGCAGCATAACACCTTCATCAGCCACTACCACAACAGGAATAATGAGATGTTACTGTATCCTACAGATGTCTCAGTTTTAAGTAAGTACATATTAAACAAATAAGAATGCATCCTTTTTTGTTAATTCTGATACAGGAAAAAACAATTTTGTTACTTTTTAAAATTGTTCTCACAATGGCTGCTCTCCTTGTAACCTTGAAATATTAGCTTCACAAACCATGGGAATTAACAGTTCCAGTCTTCCGAACATTTAGCATTAAATTAGTGAGATTAGGTGCTGCCAGGATAGTATGAAAGATACGAGGCTTTCAATATATGAAAGATTCATGCAGAAGTGCTGTCCTACAATCAATGTTCTCCATTTAAACTTGTGACCACAAGTTCTATTTGGTCTGGAATACAGAATGTCCACCATAATTTATATTTAAAGAAAGGTCATTATATTCTTAAATGACTAAGTTACCTATTAATCTCTCTCTCTCTCTCTCTCTCTCTCTCTCTCTCTCTCTCTCTCTCTCTCTCACACACACACACACACACACACACACACACACACACACACACACACACTGGAGCCAGTGGCTCCCTCTTCTGGCAGAAGAGTTGAAGGGTGAGGAAGAGGGGTGAAGGAAAAGGACAGGAGAGGTGTAGGGAAAGTTCAGAAAAGTCATCCGGAACCCTAAGTGCCAGGAGGGAGTTACTGGGCACGATTTGCAGGAATGACTTTCCCATCCTGCCTGGTAAGTCTCCCCTGACCTGGGGTTATGGGTGACTTTTGCAAACTGTACTCCTTTCCTAAACCTCTCCAGTCCTTTTCCTTCACCCCTCTTTGTCCTCCTGCAACTCTTATGCCAGAAGGCGGAGTCACTGGTTCCAAAAGCTAGTAAAAGTTAAATCCTTTTACGTATGTGTTCCCCTGCCGCCACTTGGTGAACAGATTTTTTTTATCTATTCATTTATATTATCAATAATTGATTATTTTCATTGTGTACTCTGTCTTAGTTAGATCTGACGGAGGGTACTGTCCAAGAGCTCAGCAATTTTTTTCCAATTTCGTTTGTGTGTCTATAGAACACTCAACACCTCAATTAAAAACGAGTGGTTACCTTTACTCTTTCCACTACAAGCAGTCTATCATTTAGAAAGTGTGTTTTCAGTAGGTTTGTTGGGTGTTTGTTCTTTGCATTTCCTACAATTTTGTATTAGGCACTGCTAAATTTTACTACCATTAAACTGCAAAACCAGATTTTCTCTCTTCTGTGGTTTGCTTACTGTGTTAAAATGAAGAAATAACACTAACAAGTAGTGAGATTTCAACCAGTTCGAAGGCACATTAAACCAAATATGATTCACTTCCTATTAATGTATGAATGTCATCCAAAAGAAAAATCCAAAAAATTATGTCTTCTGAAGTATCAAGTCAAAAATACCCTTTCAGATTATTTTTTTTAAATTCCTGTCTTGTTCTGCTCTGTGCCTCTGACCTCAAATCCACTGTACATATGTGTGATGTTTAGTAAGGAGTAGATTTCTTTAATTTTATTTGAATATAATTCGATTTGTAAATTCTTCATAGACCTTTAAAAGAGGAATACTGGACAAAAGGAACAGTGAACTACATGACAGGCACAAACTGATATCACTGATCCTGATGAAATGATTGTCTTCATTACAATGTGAAAATGTATTTTCAAATCCCATTAAAAATTAATTTTCTCTCTGATTAAAAATAGAAGCACAGGCACAAAATCTATTGTGTTTACTACTGAATACTCATTTCCTAACAATACCTAATGTGCAATATAATTACACCACGACAATTTGAAAAAAGAAATTTAAAAATCTGTTACTTTTTTGTGTACTAGTCTGTATTTTTCATTATTGCAGATATATTAATACATACACATTTTCAGAGAACGAAGTTCTGAGGGAAGTTTTACAATATTTCTCCACTTATTTTACTTTTCAAAATAATGATCACTGTACATAATACATCTTTTCACCCTTCAAAACTTCCCCTTAAGTCTTCCCCCCTCTCCACCCCTGCCCCTCCTGCCACTGCTCCCTCCAATATGTCCTGTGTTAGCAATGCAAATTCATCACTTCACTCCTGTAGAAGATTGTCACCTTTCATAAAAAGTCTTGAGTTCTGCAAAAAAAAAAAAAGGCTCACATGGGGGAAAGGATTATGTAAATGGGCATGATGCTAAAAAACTTTGAAGTATACAGTAGTTAAATATTCACTATAAATAGATAGTAGTGCAGTGGGATCCTGTTACGAGCAGTGAAGCAGATGTAAGGTCCCACATATGAACAGTTATATTCAAGCTGACATCTGACTTGAGGCCAGCACTGTTTCCTGTACCACTTTCCAACAGCTGAACAGGAAATTATTCATAACTGTAGTTTCTTGTACCTTATTTATGGCACACCACAGTTCAACACCCATTAAACACTCTAACATAGTCCAATGTGCACCTCTGTACTGTTTACATTCATGATGAGCACCAGGCAAGCCACACACACTAGAATACATGGTAGGGGTCTGCATGGAGGTGCATGGCAGAGGGTATGTCCCATTGTACTGGTTATTAGGGTTTCTTACCATTCCATTCACATACAGAGTGCAGAAAGAATAAGTGTCTGAATGCCTGTGTGTGTGTGTGTGTGTGTGTGTGTGTGTGTTTTTTGTATATCAGTGAGTGCAGTAATTATTCTAATCTTATCACCAAAATCGCTATGTGAGCAATACGCACTATATACCTAGAGTCATCATTTAAAGCCAGTTCTTGAAACTTTGTTAATAGATTTTCTTGGGATATTTTACATCTATCTTCAAGAGTCTTCCAGTTCAGTTTGTTCAGTACCTCTGTGACACTCTCCCACAAATAAGACAAACCTGTGACCATTGCTGCTGCCCTTCACTGTATACATTTAATATTCCGTTAGTCCTGTTTGGCATGTCTCCCACTCACTTGAGCGATATTGTAGAACTGATTGCACGAGTTATTTATAAGCATCTCCTTTATAGAATGATTGCTTCTTCCCCAGTATTCCACCAACAAAACCCAAGTCTCCCACTTGCTTTACCCACAACTGAGCCTATGTGATTATTCCATTTCATATCCCTGAAAAGTGTTACACCCAGATATTTGTATGAGATGGCCAATTCCAAAAGTTACTCACTGATATTATAGTTGTAGGATACTACGCCTTTTCATTTTGTGAAGTGCACAATTTTACATTTAAAGTAAGTTTCCAATTTTTGCATCACTTTGAAATCTTATCAAGATCTGACTGAATAATTACGAAGCTCCTTTCAGACAGCACTTCATCACAGATAACTGCATCATCCGCAAAAAGACTGAGGTAACTCTTAATATTGTCAGCAAGGTCATTGATATACAACTGGCACAGCCAGGATCCCAACACTCTTCCCTGGGGCACACCTGAAGTTACTGCTACTACTGATGATGATTCTCCATCCGAGGTAACATGGTCTGTCCTACCTACCAAAAAGTTCTAAATCCAGTCACGAATTTCATTTGAGACTCTATATGATGATACTTTTGACAGTAAGCATAAGTGTGGTACTCAGTCAGATGTTTTTTGGAAATCGAGAAATAATGTATTTACCTGATCCAAAGCTTTCAGTACGTCCTGAGAAAAGTGCGAGTTGGGTTTCACATGATCAATGTTTTCGGAATCTATGCTGATTGGTACTGAGGAGGTCATTCTGTTCAAGACACCTCATTATGTTTGAGCTCAGAATATGTTCTAAGATTCTCCACACTGATGTCAAAGATAATGTATGGTAGTTTTGTGGATCACTTCTAATAACCTTCTCGTAGACGGGTGTGACCTGTGCTTTTTCCAAGAACTGAGCACGGGTTTTTGTTTGAGGGATCTATGATAGAGTATAATTAGATGATGGGGGCCAACACAGCCACATCCTTCACATAGAAGCTGAATTTCTTTTGGTTCTGTGTAACATCATTTGATAGTATTCTGCTAAGGTAGTCACTTAAGGCATCACTTGACAGCTAAACATGTTTCATCCAGCAGCTCTCTACCTATAACCCTACACCTATTACGTAGTAATCTCTGTTTCTCTATAGTGACTGTATACCGAGGGTTCCTCCCCTTACGAACTGTTCTACTGGGTACACATCAATTCAGTGCATGGTCAACTATTCTTTTAAACTTGAGCCAGAGTTCCTCTACATGATCCTGCCCTGTACTGGAAGTTTCACATTCCTCACTGAGATATAACAACACTCATTTTTTATCTAGTTTACTGAACATCGATATCTTTCTGCTTGTTTTAGTTGTCCTTTGCACTTTGGTAATCATTGTTGCCACAACCACGTACTGTCACTGATACCACTTTCGACGTTGACATCCTCAAAGAGTAAAGGTATATTTATTGCCATTACATCCAATATACTTTCCATCATGAATGGGGCTACAATTTATCTGTTCCAGGTAGTTTTCAGAAAAGGCATTTACATTGCCTTTTCTGTTTTGCAGGATGTCCTATCATGCCCACCACTAACAAAACTGTAATTTTTCCCAATTATTTGTTGGTTGATTAAAGTCTCCATCGATGACTACAGTACGACTGGAGAACTTACATATACATGAACTGATGTTTTCTCTAAAGTTTTCAGTTATTTGAGGAGACGAGTCTGGTGGGCGATACAAGAATCCAATCATCATTTTATGCCCATTCCTGATACTGAGTCTTGCACAAACAATCTCACATGCAGCTTCAATTTCTATCTCAATGGCTATTATGTGAACTTCACAGCATTTCTGGAGTGATTCAAACTCTGGAATTTTGTTGCAAAGGCTTCGGCAGTTAACCAATAGGATTTTAATACTCTCCGCTGGTGAAACGTGGGCAGACTGTGAGCTGTAATGACTGTGAGCTATAATGTCACTGTGAATACACTTGCCACAATGCACTGCACTGGAGCTTACTGTCATACACATTTAACTAATATGCAGGTATGAATGTGATCAAGATTTTCCGTGTTTTAGTGTATTTAATGTTACCATTATTAAAATTTACATCAGTTAAAATACTTTTTCTACGGTTGGTGAAATGCTAGTGTAAAGCCTCCAAAGCATGCCTACCTCTTTCACCATCTTTGAAGACACTGCTTTTTTTCTGGGAGAAGAGACTCTTCACAGGCTTAGACCTCTTAAACCTGTAGTACTGAGAAACTCCCTAAAATATCATTTTAAAGTCACTAAGTGTATTAAGAGGTTTTCCTTTTCTATTCCAGAAAGTTAAAGTTACAATTTCTTTTCAGTTTCTGTCTTTGTTCACTCTCAATTCGCTTACTACCTTTGCATTTTTCGCATAGCTGATAGCTTTCATTCTGACGAAAGCGTTTTCCCTTATGAAATGCATTATAGCAAAGTAGTGATGAAAGATAATGTTTTGTAAGATAGGCAATGTAAAGTTGCAGCTTCTGCAATGTCTTCAGATGACCAGTTAGTACACCGTCATTCCTTAATCACTTGCTGTTGACTTGTACATTTAGAGTTGAAAGAGCATCAGTCTTCAACTAGTGTTTCAAATGAATATTCAACAGTTCACTTTTCAAATCCCTTTCATAATTTAAATCAGTAAAATGTGTTGATAAAACACCAGCATTTTCAACTAAAATGAATCTGCATGTTTACAAGCATTTATCCATTTTCTTTTTCCTCCATTGCTTTTATGAAATGTATGAAACTTAATCCCTAACTTATTTATCTGTTGTGGTTGGTACAACTGGTGAACATGCAGCAAATAATTTTTTAGTCACAAAGTTCCTCTAAAAATTCCTCAGTGTACTGGTAACTATGGTGTCACACTGTACTCAACCACCAGTTACTAACAAAAATTCACATTGCCGTTTTCACCCGTAAACTTTATGACCACACAATATGTTACGGCAATTGTAAGCTACTGAGCACTGGTTGGGTACACCCTGATGACAGCAGTGCGGTTTGATACTGCACAGGCTACTCGTTATCCCTACCACGTATTCTAGTAGCTGTCAGATATGCTTTTGTTAACAGTTCTGCATATATTTACATTACGTATCTTACTAAAAGAATATAGAATGAAAACCTGATTATTGTAGATGTGGCATAATTTCAAATCTTCAGTGATCTGATTACAGACTTTACTTTCATTCTGAGAGGAAGTCTGATGCTACTGGATTCTCTTGTCAGCAGATCCATTTGAAGTATCATGAAAGAAGATGATTATTTTTTTCTTGTGCAGAAAAATATGAAATGCAATGCGGTCAGGGTCTTTCTAAATGCTCCCATAGCATTGATTAAGATCTTTCACTGCTGAGTGGTACTGATGGTGGTCCCATACAGAGTCACAAATCAGCAGATTCTCAACAAAAACCCTCATAACGCATTTACAGCATATGAATTTTTTCCCACTGTTTCAACCTAAATGTGTTCCAGTTCATCTACTATTCTGTGCCAATTTTGTCAGACAACCAGTTTAATTCTGAAAATTTTTCAGAATTTGTAGTGTTTGATGGGCAAACCACTCACTTTCATAACTGCAGTTTTCATGTTGCATGTGAGTTATTTTGTAACATTGTTCCTGAAAGTGGGTATACGACATTTTTGGTTCAATTTTGCACTTAATAGTATTTGCATTTCTGCATTTTAAATTCTTTCCTGTCATAAAACCTCATGCACTACTATTTTATTAATGACAGCCATCTGCATAATTTTGGCTGCTCCTCTACCATACACAAACATATGTTCTGTAGTTAGCACAGAATCCCAGCATAAAAACAGACAAACACACACACACACACACACACACACACACACACACACACACACCACCTCCACCACCACACCAACAGATTTTGATTCAGAACTTATTTGTAAATCATTTTCGAGTATCTGTACTGCTACATCACAATGTAATTTCACGGATGAAGTTTATGTGATAAACAACTTTTAAAACTAAGTACGTCACTATTAACTAAGCATGTACTACTAAGGGAACAGGAGGCTGAAAAGTAGATGCTCACAGCTCTATCTCCTGCTTATTGCAGGAAACTGACGTAATAATGATAAACAGCATCAGAATGTGACTCACCTGGAACTAATACAATGACATGCTCAAAGTGTATGAGTAGTAAATGTTGTCTTTAATTCATAACAGGTTACTATTTGGAAGCTATCTAAAGATTACTGTGCAAGCAAATGTTTGTGAACAATAAGAACTGTAGCAATTCTGTGATCCTGCAAAATATATAGAGGGAAACATTCCACGTGGGAAAAATATATCTAAAAACAAAGATGATTTAACTTACCAAACGAAAGCTTTGGTATGCTGATGGACACACAAACAAACACAAATACAAACACACACACAAAATTCGAGCTTTCGCAACCTAAGGTTGCTTCATCAGGAAAGAGGGAAGGAGAGGGAAAGACGAAAGGATGTGGGTTTTGCTGTCTGCTGATGATGTTTCTTGTGTCTGAGTGGTGGGCATAGGTTTCAGAGAGATATACCAAGCCATCTGTCAGTAATCTGCTAAGAGGCCATCAACAGAAAGATGTATTCTTGTGATAGCAATATCTCATCCTTTCCCACTAACTGCTGTTGTGGGCTGAATCGCACACAGTTCTTATACACCAATATCTGGAATCACGTCGCATGCAATTACACTCTACCACACAACAGATCAGATCACTTCACTTTTATCTTCACATAAAACGCCTTCGCTGTTATCTTTACCACTGCACACACACACACACACACACACACACACACATTTTTTTATATATATATATATATATATATATATATATATATATATATATAAAAACAAAGATGAGGTGACTTACCGAACAAAAGCGCTGGCAGGTCGATAGACACACAAACAAACACAAACACACACACAAAATTCAAGCTTTCGCAACAAACTGTTGCCTCATCAGGAAAGAGGGAAGGAGAGGGGAAGACGAAAGGAAGTGGGTTTTAAGGGAGAGGGTAAGGAGTCATTCCAATCCCGGGAGCGGAAAGACTTACCTTAGGGGGAAAAAAGGACAGGTATACACTCGCACACACACACATATCCACCCACACATACAGACACAAGCAGTCTGCTTGTGTCTGTATGTGTGGATGGATATGTGCGTGTGTGCGAGTGTATACCTGTCCTTTTTTCCCCCTAAGGTAAGTCTTTCCGCTCCCGGGATTGGAATGACTCCTTACCCTCTCCTTTAAAACCCACTTCCTTTCGTCTTCCCCTCTCCTTCCCTCTTTCCTGATGAGGCAACAATTTGTTGCGAAAGCTTGAATTTTGCGTGTATGTTTGTGTTTGTTTGTGTGTCTATCGACCTGCCAGCGTTTTTGTTCGGTAAGTCACCTCATCTTTGTTTTTATATATAATTTTTCAGCGAAGGTGTTTTATGTGAAGATAAAAGTGAAGTGATCTGATCTGATCTGATGTGTGGTAGAGTGTAGTTGCATGTGACGTGATTCCAGATATTAGTGTATAAGAACTGTGTGCGATTCAGCCCACAACAGCAGTTAGTGGGAAAGGATGAGATATTGCTATCACAAGAATACATCTTTCTGTTTATGGCCTCTTAGCAGATTATTGACAGATTGCTTGGTATATCTCTCTGAGACTTATGCCCACCACTCAGACACAAGAAACATCATCAGCAGACAGCAACTATTGCAGGGCAACAGAAATATACTTAATATGCCATTAGAGAATAGCAACTTAGAGAACCTGACTATCCTAGAAAGAACTTTAGCATGGCCAGAAGCATGTGGTAGCCCAATGTCGAAATTCCATTCTTTATTTTTATTTTTACGGACGAATACAATGGCACCAAATATACCAAGGGCCAGTCATGAGTTTGTAAAGTTAATCTCACTGGCGCACTGACTGGTGAAAATCTAAGGGATAGTCAAATGAAAACGAGACAGATGGAAAAAAAAAAAAAATGTTTATTATTTTGAACATAATCACTACAGATTTTGTATTATGTTCCATTGTAAGACAAGATAGTCAGTCCCTTCAATGAAAAATGTTTACAGTTGCCTGCAGAACCAGATTGTACCCAGGCATTCACCACTTCAAAGCAAATTGATGGCCCCAAATGTCTTTTTTCAGGGCTCCAAAAATATGGAAATCACATATCGTGGGACTGTACTGAGGGTGTGTAAGGGCTTGCAGCAAATCTTCTGCAGCATAGTCTAAACAACCTTCACAACATGTGACCACGCATTATTATGCAACAGAATGACACTGTGTCAACTTTCATGGGCTTTTGGATTTGAGGATGCACACCAATTTTTGCAAGGTGTCCACATGCCACTGGGAGAAAAATTGCGGTGCTCTCTTCCAGAAAGTCAATGTGCAGTAGGCCCTTGCAGTTAAAGAGAAAGGTGCTGTGCAAGGCTTTGGATTTTTTTTGGCGGGGGGCGAGGCCACTTGCCTCCATTGTTGGCTCCGACACTTGCTCTCTGGCTCAAAATGATGATATCATGTTTCATCTCCTGTGACAAAGCACAGGAAACTATATTCTGCATCATGATAACATTCCAGTTGCTGCAGTGATGTTCACATTCTCTTCAGCTTCTGCTCCTCTGCCAGCCTTTGAGGAATCCACTATGTCCGTATTGTATGGAACTTCAGACGCTCTGTTATTATGGCATGAGCAGTATCACAGCTAATGCTGGGGGGGGGGGGGGGGGGAGGAGGAACAGCTGTGTTTCCAAGTCCCACCATAGCAACCACCACAGAAATAGCAATGTATGTAGAAGAAACAGCCAAATATTTGTAACAATGAAGATATAAATTTAACAGCTGTGTATTAGGAAGATGATGATTAAAAATACTGCAGACTATAGGCTTAATGAACAAAAGAAGTAGGAAAGAAAATGGTCCAAAAATTAATGTAAACCATTTATTTTTGTTTATTTTATTTCTCCTACAGTCCAATCCACGAATGATGGCAGTTTGCACAGGTCGAGGCAAGGACAGGGACGGCATTGTTGCCATTCCAAGCACGAGTCGTGGAACTCACACACATGAGCTTTGTGACTGATAGAAGCATGTATCCCACAAATTATGTCTCTTGCTTGCTTGTGCAGGATTTGTCACTTACCACCACCATCAGCCATGACAACTGGCACAAATGGAATAAAAATTCACTAAATAACTTGCTAATGATCGCATATACTGCTTGCATTGCATATAACATTCACAGCCGAGTGCTCAGAATACTGATGAACACTCACTGGCTGCCGGAGAATGTGTGATGCACATGCAGAGAGCAAGCTTATACTCTGCTGCCTTCATTTGTGACTTTAACTACGGTAATATCAAAATGTAGACACTCAATAAATGGCATAAGTTTAGAATAGGTATATTGTTGCCTCTTTGGTAGACACTTTATGTCAATAAAACAGTTTGCAATTCTGATTAGCCAAAATACATTAAAAATAAATTTTCCTTATTTTTTTTTTTTAAATAAGAAAAGAAAGGGGGGGGGGTCTTGTTATACTCGGGTAAATATGGTATGTGTTTCTTCCCAAGATTTTGTACAGAAAATTAGGAAAATAGTGGCGTTAGAAACTGTAGCATACACAGAACAGATCTTATACAATTTTCCTCCTTTCTTATGCAATGTACCACTTCTTTGACTTCTGAAGGTTTTTAAGTTTACAATGAAATTCTGTCTGCAGATTCTTGATTTTCTTCTTCATTTCAAAAAAACTACAACCACATTTCCTGGCAAGATGCCCCGGCTTGTGCTTCTTAACCTATTGCACTTGTAGTCACTGCTCTCAAGTCCCAAGATTCATGTGAATATGATACTACACAACAAATTAAGTCATTATGTCAATTGCACACTCCACATCCCACAGGATAGGCTCCACTGATCCACCGCCTGATGGAAAGCTGGCACAAGTTGCAATGAGCTGTTTCTTGTTACCAGGTGGCACCTATGGCTGGAAATAATTTCCAATGTTTGGCTCACTATATAGAGTAATATGCATCAAGTTGATTTGGGTCAGCCTCGTCGAGTTACTCCACGATGAACGCAGTATAGCCACATACCACATGTTGCCAAGATGTTGCCTCTACGGAATTGTGACTTTATACTGATAACGCAATGGGAACATTATGTCACTGTTTGCAGCAAGTGCTTTCAGTCTGATTGCTATCTCTGGCTGGTTGAAATTTCTTACTTCATTGAGAAATGCTTTTGTGACCATGTTGTTCAAAAATAAGGGAATCCCTGTTCTGTTCTGTTGGAGCCTTTGAGGAGCCAAGGTGCTTGAATAGCTGCTACTATTCTGTGATGTCTGCCACTACCACCCTGTCCATACTCTGCTACTGACAGCCTTGTGTTCTTCTCATTCTTATGGTCTAAGACTGCCTGCACCCAGCTGAGGTTGTGACATACATGGTCTGCTGTGGCTGATTCAATCACCAGAGACCTTCATGCTTGTGCCATTGCCAGCATGCAGTCAACTGCTTCTGGAGGTGGTAGTCTTTGATATTTTTATCAAGCTTTACCTTGCTGAAAATCAGAACTTGTCATCCTGCATAATGTATTTCTCTAGCATTACCTAGGCAAAACAACCTACGTGAATTTTGCTCTCTGATGCAGCAGATTAAATTTTTTTTTCCTACTCAGTCATTCATGGTATAGAATTTGTCACGTTCACAATTACCATCAGTGAATCAATACACGGACTTGCCAATGTTACTGTTTATAGTCAGAAAACCCACATTTCCATATTGAATTCCTATCATCCCTCTTTGAAAACTGTATGAACTTGCAGCACATTACGATTAGCTTGAAGTAAGCAGCCTGGTGTTCCATTTCAATGCATTTAGCATAACTTGAAAATTAATTATCTTACAAAAACAAGATTTGATGCCCATTTGTTTAAAGCAGAATACATTTATCTGTATGGAAGACACATCAACAGGTGCATAATTATAGTATAAGAGCTAATCTTTAACAGAATGTACTGCAATAATGTTCTGCAGCCTTCACATGTTGGAAACAATATGATTTTTTTTTGGAACTATCCTTCAAAGCTGCGAATTATGAACTTCATTCACACACTATATTCCATAAATCCCATTAGGATGGATAGCCTAACGTAACAACAAATTATAACTAATGCTAACATACTCACAATGATAATCACGAGACTGTGTGTGTGTGTGTGTGTGTGTGTGTGTGTGTGTGTGTGTGTGTGTGTGGGGGGGGGGGGGGGGGGGGGGAGGGGGGGGGGATTGGTGTATTTAAAATGAAAAATGGTACAGATCTCACCAAATGAGAAAACAGCATAACAGACATCAATAATGTTCATGTCTGACATGTCAGATTCCCAACATAGAGATCAACATTGGACTCTTAAGTACGGAATATTCCCTCCTCGGGCACTAATGCACATCTTGCACCTGTTATTCATGCTGGCTACCAAACTGTTGAGGAGCCCTTGGGGGATATTTTCTCACTCCTCTCTCAAGGCTGCTTTCAGTTCTTGCACGGTCAGGGGAGGGATGTTCAATGAGAAACATGTTTGCCAAGAGCATCCCACCACGATCTATAGGGTTTAGATACGGGGCATACACAGGCCATTCCATAGGGTCAATATCTTCACTTTCCAGTATGTCCGACACATCAGCAGTTGTGTCTGGGCAGGCATTGTCATCCATAAACAGAAAGTCAGGATGTACAACAACCGTAAACAGATGCACATGATTCAAAATAATCTCCCAGCAATAATGCTGTGCTGTAATAGTACCTCACAAAAAGATACGCAGCAGTGTTCAGCCATTGTGCATAATGCCTTCCCACAATGTAACATCTAGGCCATACTGATGACGTTCATGAATATTCTGTGGTGCGTTTTGCTGACCAAACCAACATGCTTCCTACATCAACAAACTCTTTCTCAACAATGGCGTGGTTAAAGTGGGATGCATTTAACTGATTTCTGAGCACACAAACCAACCTAATTTAATCGCCACAAAATGGCTCTCGCAGAGAAATTTGTACCAGTGGCAGTTGCAAGGCCTGCAGTGAACTGCCTAGAGATCTGTTCCTTTTTAACACTAGGGCAACATATCAATATGTTTGTGGCTTGGTGGCCTGTCTGTGAAAACTGGCATGATTTTGCATAGCATTTCCATCTTCAGCATTGTTTTTTAACCATGATATGACACATTTGGACACACCCATTACTATGGCTACAGTAGCGACACTTTGACCAGCTTTGAGCCATCCACAACTGCTTGTCTATGATGTCCACAAATGCTTGTCTATGATGCTAAGCACTCAAGTGAAGTCTTGCAGACATTTTGCCATACCACACGGAATGTCACACCAATTGGTTTCACAACAAACTTCGCCAGACACCATTTTGCATGAACAGTTGAATGCATATGCGAGGGGGGACCCAAAAGTAACCGGATTCGTGATGCTGCACATCATGTACTTGTAGTCGCAGGTTGTGCCGCCAGAGGGTTGTAGTAGGAGCTCTGCTGAGTCATTCTGCCACGTGGTGTCACCCAACAGTGAGAAGTGTGTTTTCTTTGGCAGTTCTTTGAGTGTGCATACAGTGCAGACGTAACACGAGGAAATGGCTAGTTCTTACGAACAACGTGCAGCAGTGAAGTTTTGTTTCTTGCTCAGCAAGAATGCAGCAGAAAATGTTGTGATAATTCAGACAGCCTACAAAGACTATGCTCTAAGTAAAACACAAGTGTACAAATGGTTTTCTTGGTTTAAAAAGGGAGAAATGGTGGTTGAAGATCAGTCCCATTCCGGTCGACCTTAACTGCTCGAAGCGAAGACAACATTGACAAAATCTGTGATCTCATCGCTGAAGATCGATGCAGGACAATAGACCAACTCAAGAACTTGTCCGGGTTATCCTGGAGCTCAATTCAGCGCATCTTGACCATCGATTTGGGAATGCAAAGAGTGGCAGCAAAATTCGTGCCGAAGCTTCTTACCGGAGATCAAAAGGATCATCGCGTTCAAGCCTCGAAATGAAGGACACGTTCAAAGTTGATCCACATTTTATCAACAAAATCATTACAGGTGGTGAGTCATGGTGCTATGGGTACAATCCAGAGAGTAAACAACAGTCATCACAATGGAAGTCACCTGGCTCACCTCGACCAAAAAAAGCTCGACAAGTGAAATCGAATGTGAAAACGATTTTGATCTGTTTTTTTGACATCAAAGGGATCATACACTCTGAATTTGTCCCTGAAAACCAGACAGTAAACCAACAATTCTATTTGGAGGTTATGAAACGGCTTTGCAGAAGTTTGTTGCGAAAACGTCCGGCTTTGTGGGATTCTGGCGTGTGGTTCCTGCATCACAAGAATGCTCCCGCACACACGGCTCTCAGCATTCGCCAGTTTTTGGCCTCAACGAAGACTACCACCTTGATCCACGCGCCCTATTCCCCGGATTTAGCACCCTTGGACTTCTTCCTATTCCCGAGGATGAAAAGAGACTTGAGAGGGAAGTGTTTTGTGGATGTGGAAGATGTAAAACGCAATGTCATGAAAGTTCTAGCAGATATCAAAGAGGATGAATTTAAAAGGTGCTTCGAGCACTGGAATGAACGTTTAGACAAGTATATTAATGATAATGGAGAGTACTTCAAAGGAGATTAAGATTGTATTTGAAAACAATAAAGTATACACTTCTCTAGAAAGAAATTCCGGTTATTTTTGGGTCCCCCCCCTTGTAGTGTTAATGCACAGACTTCATTGCAATTAACATGTCCCAATCCCAATATTTCCTTTTACTATCATTGAGTGGGGGTTCTGTGGCAATTATCAATTGTTCTGTAGCAATTGGCAATTGCTCCTTAGCAAATTTCAGAAGTTCCTTTGCAATTGTCACAGCAGTGTATTTATGTAAAATGCTAATTAACAATGACATCTGGTTTAAATTATGAGATCATCCTTCATGAATTCTTCCATCAAGTAGCAACACTTCCATAACAGATTATCAAGTCCATTCTTTTTCAATGGACCCAGCTTCATATTCAGAATGTCTTTCTTTTTTAGCCTGTTGAAAATTTTCATTCCCATATATTCAAAAATCTGAATTATTAGTTGAAGAACAGGAAGCATAAAACTATCTTTATTCATTGTGTTTTACAAACAATCAAAATGATTTTCTTTGAATAACTCTGGTTCACGTACACAAAAATTATTACCTCGTAGATGTATAAGTAGACGATGGTTAAAAGTGCCACGGTTTTAGATACTGGATGACACAATTCACTCTGATGTGCAGTACACATATTTCTGATGACCTGTTTCTGAAGCTTCAATAAAAAGCGCCTAATCTGGAAAAGTAACTCCTCTTCATCTTACATAACTGCTGTATTTATCTAAATATTGAAACTAAGCACATGCATATCTTTATACTTTTGCTTAGTTTCCAGAACACACATCATCAGTAGCTGCTTACATAATGGGAAAGTTAAAGCCTCTTTAATGTTTATATTCAGAGTTGCCACACATTTCCCCATCCCTGATTTCCATAAAAGTTTTAGCATTTTTCCCTGACAAATTTTGAGATCTCAAGGGTAAGTAAAGACATAAGTTGACAAAATATGTAAGAACTTTTATATTTCTCCCCCGTGTGAGCAAAAATCTTAAGTACTAACATCAAGATCTATAATAAAGTGTTTGTAGATGGAGAAAGCAAACCTAGTGGTATGTGTGTTTCATTAAGACCACTGTTGTTACTTTATTTAAATAAAATGAAGGACATTTGGTGACAAAAACACACATTTCCTTGGAGTCACAAGATAGATTTAAAATACCTTTACTGATTTCAGAAATAACCTCAGAAAAATGTAGGCCTACTGAAAGAAGTGTATAATGCAGGGAAGAGTTATGTAAACCAACGCTATAGGTGACCACCAATAAAATGTTGGTTCTACTATGTTCGTTACTGTCTGTTATTACCCACTGTGTTATATCTATTATTTTACAGCTGTTCTGCCATTTTTTTGAGAAATATATGAGTACACAGCGTACAAACTGACAGTGACTGCCACAATTTTCTTCTTCTTACAATCTGTGCTTTCTAACATATAAATTACTTTTGAAGTGCCAAAATATACTGGAATAAATAAAATATCTATAAAACAACCCACTGTACAATGTACTTGTGGAGAGAGAGTCCCAATTCCTTAATCCCATCGTCCGTGGCCTCTGGCCTGCCGAGGAGCATGGCAGTCCTGGGTCCTTGGTTAAACCATGAAAATCCATCACATTATGTGACACACACACACACACACACACACACACACACACAAGCCTGTAGGCAGATCAGTGAGACTATATCCGCTAGTCAGGGCCTGTACATTATTGGGAAATGATGGGCTTAAAATCGGCAAGCCTGATCAATTAGAAATACCCGCAGAAATGGCCTGTGGTTTTGGCCCACTTGTGTGGCCATCTATTCATGTATCACAGACACCATGTTGATAAACTGAGACCACAGTGATCAATGTATGCAACAAATATCTTGCGCAAATACTCTGAGAATCAATACAAACGAGGACAGGTAGCAATTCACCGTAAAGATGATCACTGAGCTGCAGACAGGCATGTAGAAAGACAATCATACTCTCACAACTAAATTTTTGGCCATGGCCTTTGTGAGAAAATGAGAGCACACACACATTCACACAATCACTAAGACACATCTCATGCACACATCACTGCCATCTCTGGCCTCTGCATCAACAATCTCTGATAATCAGATCCAAACAAACCACTCCTCACACCTCCCTATCTCGTGTCAGTGGTTGCTAGACTAGCAGCAAGAAGTAGTGGCAGCACTGACTGCAAGCTGAGGGGAGTAGTAGGAAGGGGTGAAGCATAAGAATGAAGGAGTAGGGAAGCAGCGCACGTACTCCGCTGCGGCCAGCCAGTGACAATGCATAACACCTCAGCAAAGAAACCATTTCATCTACAAAAACAAGATTTTTAGAGCTTTTGTTTCTTTTTTTATTTCCCCAATTTCCTTGACAAGTTCAAAATTCCCTAATTTCTCCAATACCCGGAACTTGTAGCAACCCTGTTATAAGTGTTAAAAGGAATTATTATCAAATAGATCAATTTTTGTCATAAATTATATAGTGGCATCTAATAAGGTACTCCTTTAATTTCATTTTGACCATTTTAAGATTTCTTTGTGCCTGTGTCATGTTTGCCAAAAAGATGAAGCCATGAAGTCTTTTGCACCAGAATATTAAACTCCTTTATGAACAACAGACAGGGATACACAGTTCACATAGAAATTACGTTTTACTTCTAGTACTGTGGTTGAAAATTTCACAATTAATTCTAAATTTACTCTTGTTATTAACCATAAACACCATTACAAAGTAAATAGATTAGCATGTGAGTATAAGAATCTCAGAGTGCTTGAAGAAGCTTCCCAGAAAATTGAGAGAACACAGGAAGGAGGGAGATGTCTCCATAATTAGAGGACACTTGCTGTTCTTCACTTTTATAACTATGTGTTATTACAGCATATTTTTGTCTTCAGGAGGAACTCCTTGCCTCATTGACTGATGGTGAAGGTAACTCAATGTGGTGTGATTGAGTTGTGCAAGATTTCAATAACTTCGTTGGAACCCCATCACAGCTAGAAAAATTACTGTTTTCCATGATGATATGATTTTTGTGATCTAACTAACAACTGATTTGAGGAAATTGATGTCTGCTGTAGGAGTAGGCAAGGGATGTCTAAAACGTAATGGATCTGATTTTGATTTGCGTTTTTCTTTTTTTTTTTTTTCTTTTCTCTCCTTGTGTCTTCAGCTACTGTTTAGAAAATTTCACTGAATTTAATAACAAATGATTTGAATTTAACATTATCTGTCACACTACTATTGTCATCTGGGAAGTGAACACCACTTGCCTTGAGACTTTATTCATTTCATGCCTAATAAAACATCAAATTGTCTATGCTTTGTGCTTCGAATTTTTATTTTTTTTATTTCTAGGGGATGGCTTTCACTTTTTTGGCAGTGCAATGAATAAGTTTACAGTATTGTTTTTAAGATATCTTCAAGTTTTGACTGGAGCTAGTCCTCTAACTCAGCAGACATTTCCTCTCAGATGGTAGCCACACTTCCTCTCAGGTTCCACTGTTTTTGTAAAGAATTATATTTATAGCCTACTATGTGATATTGGTAAACTACTTCTCACTGTTCATCCAGCAAGTTCTCTCTGAATGCACTGGCCAAGCATTTATGACTCAACGAAACTGCTTCTTCCCACCTCGGTTGGTTGGTTGGTTGTTTGGGGAAGGAGACCAGACAGCGTGGTCATCGGTCTCATCGGATTAGGGAAGGATGGGGAAGGAAGTTGGCCGTGCCCTTTCAGAGGATCCATCCCAGCATTTGCCTGGAGTGATTTAGGGAAATCACGGAAAACCTAAATCAGGATGGCCGGACCCGGGATTGAACCGTCGTCCTCCCGAATGTGAGTCCAGTGTCTAACCACTATGCCACCCCCACCTCAGTAAAACCTTATTGACGGTGGGGTTTTATAACTGCCCCTTAGTGATTACAATCATACACACCTTTATTATGGGGTCCAATTCTATTTCACAAAAGACATTCTCAAATAAAGTATGAATTGCTGTTGCACTACATCTGTTCAGTCATGTCAGGAATGCTTCTATGGGGAACAAACCAAAACTGTGCATCAGTAGCTCTAGGTGCACTCAATTAGTACTATCTTTGGTGGAATCAATATCAAAATCATCACATTATGACTTTCCAGTTGTTTATTAGTTCTCTTTTTAACTTCCCAATGAAATCTAAAATGTTTCTTGTTGCAGACCTGCAAATTGGTAGAACTGTTTTTTTGTTTCTTTCCAAGCCTGTTAATGAAGCACAAGATTTGATCAGTGCAATACTCATTTTTGGTCTGTGGGCTGGAACTTTATTCCACTTTTGTGTATATAACCAGTACCATTTCCTCAACTTGTCCTGAATTTCTTGGGTTATCTGCACATTTTTGTCCACAGCCTACTGCCCAATTTGGCAGTCATTTACCCTATTGTCAATATTACTGCTACCATGTGCAGCTCTCAATTATTCTAATTCCATCTGTGCCACTGCCAGAACATCTTTGAAGTTTAGGAACAACTGCTGCTTCTTGATAGTAATGGAGCAACAAGTACAACTACTGCTGTTCCAATGGTCAACCACATCTCATCCCAAACATGTCGATTCACAGAATTCTACATGTAAAAAGTGATGGCTACCTTCACACAGTCAACTATTTCTTCTCACTACTCTGTTGTGATGATTTTCATTTTTGTCCACTTTGACAATACTTGTTGACCTCATCCATATTATTTAATGTTAGCTATTCAATGACAAATTATGATTCCATGATTTTTTTGTTTTATTTAATTAAAATAGCTAGGTTATACACTTGTTTTGCAAAAGAAACACAGCTATATAATTTATGAACATTACTTAATCAAATAAATATTATATTACTAAATAGTTTCAATAGTAAATGTTTCCCACTCATTGTTTATCTCTGACTACAGCAGAGATAGATTTGTAAAAGTTGTGTCCACGACAAGTGTCCAGAATAGTGCTACATGACATCCATATGTACGGACAGAGAAATAAGGATTACACATTAAACAACATAATTTGAAAAAACACAGGTGGTATGAAATACTGCGGAAAGGTAGAAAACTTTCAAGAAGAGAAGGGGGTTTGATGTCCAGTCTACTTATAGCACAAGGTAATAAGCACTGCCAGGGGAAAAAAGAACATTGAGAAATTTTTATCAAGGGAAAGAAAGATTTAACTAGACTCACTGCTATAGGAATGCAGACAAGAATGCATGCAGACATGAAAAAGATTGGTGCTGATGATCTATGAAAACTATAGATTATCCTCTGCGTGAATGCTTCTCCAGTATAAAGTATGTAACATACTGGAACACACAGAGAGAAAGCACAACAGAACAATAAAATAAAATAGCGCCTGTCACAGAATACACAGATATCCACCAAAATATTGATAAATAAAAAAGCAGTAATATGTCATGCAAATAGGATAAAGTACAAAAGGAGAGAGAAAATCTCAGTTGCTATTTATGACGAAGTATGGGCATCATGTAGCAAACAGTAAACCTTTATGACTTTGTTTAAATCAAACATACTCACTTGTCTTTAGCCTTATATAGACTATTCTTTTGTATATAGTCTATTACTGAATCTGGGATGAGATACTTCACAGTCTCCGAACGGCGTAAAGCACGACGAATTTTTGTAGAACTGACTTCATTAGCAATCCATTCAGTGACAATAATAATATTATTCTGTAAATAAAATACATAAATACACATTTATATAATGATTTCTTTTGTGATGCAATGAAGGATAGACATGATTAAACAGCCATGATGAGTTCTCATTATTTGACTGTAAATGATCATTAAGTTGTTTCTGCATCTCTGTCAAAACAGCCGATTAAATAACCTGAATGCAAATGTGTGTGTAAATGAGTCAGCAAAGACCTTTCCCCAATTTGAAAATTACATTGATTGGACCCACACTAATTCAAACCAGAGAATCACAGATAAAAAGCTTATAAATTTGTACATAATGCTCAAGGAACACCACTTATTGTATACCAAACCTGATGTTAAAAACAGTCTATTTCAACATTTATTTAATACATATACATACATATTCTGCAAACCACTATGAATTGTGTGGCACATGATACTTAGCAGACTGACTGCACTTTGCCAGTATCCTAGCAATGAACTGGAGTGTGCCACCTGCCTTATCTATGAGTGACCATTTAATTTCATATCCCTACAAATTGTTGCACCCAGGTATTTGTACGAGTTGTGAATCACTGATATTAGAGATACTTCATGAAGGGCATAATTTTACATTTCTGTACATTTAAAGTGAATTTAAAATCTTTGCAACGCTATGGAATCTTTTTGAAATCTGACTGAATATTTCTGCAGATTTTTTAAAACTGTACTTCATTAGAGATAACTGCACCATCTGCCAAAATTCTGGGGTTACTATTAATATTGTCTGCAAGGTCATTAACATACAACACAAATAAGGATACTGATACACTTCCCTGGGGTACACCTGAAATTACTTCTACTTTTGCTGATGACTCTCCCTCCAAGATAACAAGCTGCATCCAGCCTACCATGAAATCAACAGTTCAGTGACAAATTCTGTTTGATACCACACATAATCATACTTTTGTTAATAAATGTTAGTATGGTACAGAGTCAAATGCTTTTCAGAAGCCAAGAAATTTTGCTTCTACCCAATTTCCTCGATCCATGGCTTTTACGATGTTATGTGAGAAAGGTGCGAGGTTTTTTTATGGTGATTGCATACTGCAGAGGGTCCTCCTTAACATGAAGTGTTCCACTGGAATATATCTATCACATGCATGAGCAATTATTCTTTTAAACTTGAGCCACAGTTCTTCTATGTACTCCTGCCCAAAGGTAAATTTTTTGATCTCCTCTTTGAAATGTTATGCAGCATTTTGTTTATATGTAAATCTTTCTACTTGTTTTAGCTACCACTTGTACTCTGATAATATATGCTGCTACAACTGCCTCATGATTACTGACACCAGTTTTAATACGGGCATCCTCAAACAGATTAGGTCCGTTTTTTGCCTTTAAGTCTGAAGTATTTCCATTGTTGGGTTCCCAAAGTAACTGATCTATCCAGCTTTCAGAGAAGGTATTTAGAATAATTTTCCAGGAGGTCTTGTCACACCAAACTCTTACAAAACTGTAATTTCCCCCACTGATTGTTGGAGGATTAAAGTCTCTTCTAATGATGACAGTATGATTGATGAACATCCTTACCAGGAAATGGAGGTTTCTTTGAAAGTTTTTGGTTGACAGACGGATCCAATAGTTTATGACCATCCTTGGAACTAAGTCTTCTCAAACAATCTTGGATGCGGTTTCAATTTTGTATCGTGGTGGATATGAGTTTCTTGTCTACTGTGATTCATCCACACAAATTTCCATTTCCCTTTTGCCTTCCTTTCAATACACACTTAGATTCAGCCCAAAAATCTCACTGCTGTCCATTTCAGCTTTCTCTACGTGGTATCATATTATCTCAACTACTTTTTAGGACTGCCTCGTGAATACTTCGACAATTTATCACTACAATTTTAATAGTTTTGTCTGTGAGGGGTCACTTCTTTGAATCTTACCCCAATACTTTTAGGTCCCTTACACCTACCATAAAAATAGCTTTGTGTGCAGTCCATTCTAACCAGGGCGGTTATAAAGTCATTCTATTTATCAAGAGTAACAAATAATCAAGCCTCAAACCACAGTTCCCTTAAAAGGCTCTATTTGCTGTTCTTCCTTCAAGACTCAACTCCAACTATAGAAATGCACAACTGTAAAGCAAATTTGAAAAGTTAACAAAATTGTTTTAAGTAGTCCCTCCTATTCGACTGAACAACTTTTCAATTGAATACATTTGTATTCAGAAACGTGTAGCATATGTAGTGTAAAAGATTTACGTACTACTAGTCAGACTTTTCTTTATGATGGCACTCTAGTTTTGTACTAGTTTAAATCTGAAGATTTCATACCACTAGTATCAAGTATTTGCCCTATGCCCACCTTACAGATCTAACAATAACAATACTTTATGCAGCATTCTATGGCAGTTACATTTTCAGATTGAAAGGAAGTCTTCTAGGGGTTGTGACTGATATGTGGCATTACTATTGTTTTAAAATTTGTTACTGTTAAAACAATGGCAGCTCAGAAACTGGCCAAGTAGTTTGTTTACAGTAAGTATTTACAGAAACAATGTTATGGAAATAAACATATTTCATAAGTTGACATGATTTTAACTAAAACCTAACTCAGTTTATAAAATAATTTTGTTCAACATTTAGTAAACTGTCTGTGCTTATGTCAGTGATGAATTTTGTGAGCATCAATCAAAATCGGTTGTTGTTTCAAAAAAACATTGATGCTGTGGACAACATGAGTAAAGAGATTTGTGCTGCTGTAAAAAGAGTGATGCGCGAAGAATACAACCACTACCACCGTCATACCTTAGCAAAAGATCTCGCTGAAAACCCAAGGAAATTCTGGTCTTATGTAAAATCGGTAGACGGATCGAAGGCTTCCATCCAGGCACTAACTGATCAGTCTGGCATGGCAACGGAAGACAGCAAAACAAAAGCTGAAATTTTAAATTTAGCATTTGAGAAATCTTTCACGCAGGAGGATCGTACAAACATACTGCTGTTTGAGTCTCGTACAGATTCCCGTATGGAGGACATAGTGATAGACATCCCCGGGGTTGTGAAGCAGCCGAATGGGTTGAAAATAAATAAATCGCCAAGTACTGATGAGATTCCAATTCGGTTTTACAGAAAGTACTCTACTGCATTGGCTCCTTACTTAGCTTACATTTATCGCAAATCTCTTGCCCAACGTAAAATCCTGAGTGACTGGAAAGAAGCGCAGGTGCGCCTGAATATAAGAAGGGTAGAAGGATGGATCCTCAAAATTACAGACCAATATCCTTAACATCGGTTTGTTGCAGGATTCTCGAACATATTCTCAGTTCGAATATAATGAATTTCCTCGAGACAGAGAAGTTGCTGTCCATGTATCAGCACAGCTTTAGAAAGCATCACTCCTGCAAAACGCAACTCGCCCTTTTTTCACACGATATCTTGCGAACCATGGACGAAGGGTATCAGACGGATGCCATATTCCTTGACTTCCGGAAAGCGTTTGACTCTGTGCCCAACTGCAGACTCCTAACTAAGGTACGAGCATATGGGATTGGTTCCCAAATATGTGACTGGCTCGAAGATTTCTTAAGTAATAGAACCTAGTATGCTGTCCTCAATGGTGAGTGTTCATCGGAGGCGAGGGTATCATCTGGAGTGCCCCAGGGAAGTGTGGTAGGTCCGCTGTTGTTTTCTATCTACACAAATGATCTTTTGGATAGGGTGGATAGCAATGTGCGGCTGTTTGCTGATGATGCTGTGGTGTACGGGAAGGTGTTGTCGTTGAGTGACTGTAGGAGGATACAAGATGACTTGGACAGGATTTGTGATTGGTGCAAAGAATGGCAGCTAACTCTAAATATAGATAAATGTAAATTAATGCAGATGAATAGGAAAAAGAATCCCGTAATGTTTGAAAACTCCATTCGTAGTGTAGCGTTTGACACAGTCACGTCGATTAAATATTCGGGCGTAACATTGCAGAGCGATATGAAGTGGGACAAGCATGTAATGGCAGTTGTGAGGAATGCGGATAGTCGTCTTCGGTTCATTGGTAGAATTTTGGGACAATGTGGGTCATCTGTAAAGGAGACCGCTTATAAAACACTGTTGTTGTTGTTGTCTTCAGTCCTGAGACTGGCTTCATGCAGCTCTCCATGCTAATCTATCCTGTGCAAGCTTCTTCATCTCCCAGTACCTACTGCAGCCTACATCCTTCTGAATCTGCTTAGTGTATTCATCTCTTGGTCTCTCTCTATGATTTTTACCCTCCACGCTACCCTCCAATGCTAAATTTGTGATCCCTTGATGCCTCAGAACATGTCCTACCAACCAGTCCCTTCTTCTTGTCAAGTTGTGCCACAAACTCCTCTTCTCCCCAATTCTATTCAATACCTCCTCATTAAGTGTCTCATTTCCTAATCTAATTCTCTCAGCATCAACCGACTTTAATTCGACTACATTCCATTATCCTCGTTTTGCTTTTGTTTATGTTCATGTTATATCCTCCTTTCAAGACAATGTCCATTCTGTTCAACTGCTCTTCCAAGTCCTTTGCTGTCTCTGACTGAATTACAATGTCATCGGCGAACCTCAAAGTTTTTATTTCTTCTCCATGGACTTTAACACCTACTCCGAATTTTTCTTTTGTTTCCTTTACTGCTTGCTCAATATACAGATTGAATAACATAGGGGACAGGCTACAACCCTGTCTCACTCCCTTCCCAACCACTGCTTCCTTTTCATGCCCCTCGACTCTTATAACTGCCATCAGGTTTCTGTACAAACTGAAAGTAGCCTTTCACTCCCTGTATTTTACCCCTGCCACCTTTAGAATTTGAAAGAGTATTCCAGTCAACATTGTCAAAAGCTTTCTCTAAGTCTACAAATGCTAGAAATGTAGGTTTGCCTTTTCTTAATCTATTTTCTAAGATAAGTCATAGAGTCAGTATTGCCTCACGTGTTCCCATATTTCTACGGAATCCAAACTGATCTTTGCCGAGGTCGGCTTCTACCAGTTTTTCCATTTGTCTGTAAAGAACTTGCGTTAGTATTTTGCAGCTGTGACTTATTAAACTGATAGTTCGGTAATTTTCACATCTGTCAACACCTGCTTTCTTTGGGATTGGAATTATTATATTCTTTTTGAAGTCTGAGGGTATTTCGCCTGTATCATACATCTTGCTAACCAGATGGTAGAGTTTTGTCAGGACTGGCTCTCCCAAGGCCGTCAGTTGTTCCAATGGAAAGTTGTCTACTCCCGGAGCCTTGTTTTGACTCAGGTCTTTCAGTGCTCTGTCAAACTCTTCACGCAGTATCGCATCTCCCATTTCATCTTCATCTACATCCATTTCCATAATATTGTCCTCAAGTACATCGCCATTGTATAGACCCTCTATATACTCCTTCCACCTTTCTGCTTTCCCTTCTTTGCTTAGAACTGGATTTACATCTGAGCTCTAGATAGTCATACAAGTGGCTCTCTTTTCTCCAAAGATCTCTTTAATTTTCCTGTAGACGGTATCTATCTAACCCCTAGTGAGATAAGCCTCTAAATCCTTACATTTGTCCTCTAGCCATCCCTGCTTAGCCATTTTGCACTTCCTGTCGATCTCATTTTTGAGACGTTTGTATTCCCTTTTGCCTGCTTCATTTACTGCGTTTTTATATTTTCTCCTTTCATCAATTAAATTCAGTATTTCTTCTGTTACCCAAGGATTTCTACTAGCCCTCGTCTTTTTACCTACTTGATCCTCTGCTGCCTTCACTACGTCAGCCCTCAGAGCCACCCATTCTTCTTCTACTGTATTTCTTTCCCCCATTCCTGTCAATTGTTCCCTTATGCTCTCCCTGAAACTCTGTACAACTTCTGGTTTAGTCAGTTTGTCCAGGTCCCATCTCCTTAAATTCCCACCTTTTTGCAGTTTCTTCAGTTTTAATCTACAGTTCATAACCAATAGATTGTGGTCAGTCCACATCTGCCCCTGGAAATGTCCTACAATTTAAAACCTGGTTCCTAAATCTCTGTCTTACCATTATATAAACTATCTGATACTTTCTAGCATCTCCGGGATTCTTCCGTGTATACAACCTTCTTTTATGTTTCTTGAACCAAGTGTTAGCTATGATTAAGTTATGCTCTGTGCAAAATTCTACCAGACGTTTATAAAACGCTAATACGACCTATTGTTGAGTACTGCTTGAGCGTTTGGGATCCCTATCAGGTCAGATTGAGGGAGGACATAGAAGCAATTCAGAGGTGAGCTGCTAGATTTGTTACTGGTAGGTTTGATCATCATGCGAGTGTTACGGAAATGCTTCAGGAACTCGGGTCGGAGTCTCTGGAGGAAAGGAGGCCTTCTTTTCTTGAGTCGCTACTGAGGAAATTTAGAGAACCAGCATTTGAGGCTGACTGCAGTACAAGTTTACTGCTGCCAACTTATATTTTGTGGAAAGACCACAAAGATAAGATAGATTAGAGCTCCTACAGAGGCATATAAGCAGTCATTTTTCCCTCGTTCTGTTTGGGAGTGGAACAGGGAGAGAAGATGCTAGTTGTGGTACGAGGTACCCTCCGTCACGCACCGTATGGTGGATTGCGGAGTATTTATGTAGATATAGATGTAGATGAAAGAGGCTTGTCATATGTCTTAACACAAGACAGAGGAAGCCTTTGGTATGTCTTGTCAAAGATTGCAGTACATTTTATTTTATATGAATGAACATTTAGCTGTGAAACCAATGTAAGTGGTTTGCTCACGTAGCCCTTCCAAGAAAATGATTGCCTCTTTCTTTATTTACATTGCATGTATAGCAATTCTTGCTTTAGAGGCTCGAAGAACTGTTAATATTGAATTGTACACAACACTTTCTTTGTCACAAAGCCATCAAAGCCAGGAAAAGTAACATCAAAGTCAGGAAAAGTAACTACATCATGATAGCACACAGCATGCCAAACAATTTATTATTTAATGAGTTTATAATAACGAGACGCGAACTCTTCATTACTGGAAGAAGGTAGCTTTTAACATAATGTCAAGAATGGTGCTGAACTCTTACATATTATACAAAGAGCATAATAAAGGAAGGAAAGTTGTTTCCAGATATCTATATACTGTAATGATAATTGAAGCCTTGTCAGATGAATGGCTGCAAGAAAAAAATGCAATTGATGATCCTCGTGGTTCTCCAGGTTTGAGAAAACTTCCAGAGACGAAAGAGTCAAGATGCTGTGTGTGTACTAGTGAATGAAGGAAAAGAAGGTCAAGAACTGTTTGTAATAGATGTAATAAGGGTTGCATGGTGAACGTTTTCCTAAACACAAATGCTAAGTCATACTGTAGACATGGAAATTCTGTAATGTTCTCTTCAAATAAATAATAATTATCTTTCTAAATAATAACACAAATTTCATATCCCTCATGTCATTTCACTCAGAAATGTGTGTAGATTCTATGGACTGTAGTTAGCCTTCTTAAATTGAAGCACAGTGTTGGATATATGGAATCAAAGTCAAATTTATAACATTAAAAAAAATTCTATTTGGACTGTCAGAATCAAATTAATTTGAAATATTATGATAATCTGTGTAGGCCATAATATTCTACATACTTTTATGGATAAGTGGTAATTATTTCATATTTTTAAAGCGAATACTGTGTGATATATGGCAATTTAAAAAGAATGTAGCATAACGGCATAAATACACATGACATTTTTAGCACACACCACTCCAAATCAGCTGACTGCAAAAGGGATAGGAAATAATAAAATGATTAGTACCAAAGGAATGTTTTTCTCTCACAACTTTTGTAAAAACTTAAAAGGTGACCCTCTTAATATCCATTACATAGTGAAGATCTTGATGGGATGTCTGGCTCTTTGAAACTGAATAATAAAATGATTCTGGAACCATTAGGTTATTATCTACTATTTATCGGAAGGAATGCTACAATTCATAGTGAAGTACGCACACTTCTGTTTTCAGAGATACTTTGTACAAATCAAAGCATCAAGCACATGTGCAGCAAGAAGCTGCTTGTTGTTCCGCACTACTACTCACACAGAGACAGTCTGTGTACTGGGTGCGGCTTGTGTCATCTCCTACTCATGTATCCATCCTGCTAGTAATCAATACATATAATAAAAATAAGTGTGATGTGTGTGAGTGAGTTCAGAAAGTAACTTCGCAGCCTCATGGAAGTTATATGGTGTGGTAACCCTTCATTCCCCATACATGAAGGAGGTTTCATTTTGGAACTACAGGCGCTATTAGACACCTGTCTCAAGATGGCATTTGTTTGTAAGAACATTAGTTTACAGTGACATCTATTAATTCACCAGAAAACTGTTGGCACTCTTTATGTAATACAAATATCACTACTTGATAATAGATATCACCAGAGTTCTGAAGAAAGATGTCACTTGTATATTAAGGACAAGAAAAATCACAAAAATTCCAGATCTGATCCGTACAGTGCCAATTTCTAGAATTTTCAAAGTAAGTACTAGAATTTTTGGATTATTCTTAGACTGAAGTATTGATGTTAGGCCCCGGGTGCCACGCGAATTGCTTCCAATTTTGGTGATAGTTAAAAGTGCTATAGTAAATAATTACAGTGGAGAGTAGTGATATTTATATTTAACATGATGCCAAAACATAGAAGAGAAGGTGTGCTAGTCTGTGGCGAGTCCAACAGAAGGAAACAGAAAGAAGAGTGTAGAAATGAAACACATAAGGAGTGAGAAATACGTTTTAGCTTCACAACGAAAGAGAATTATGAGACTGACAGACAGCTTAACAGATGAACATCTGACGTCCATGACACGTACATGAGTACAACACAAGATGCTATGATCAATGTATGAAAATATGGTCACCTCGATTTGCTCATAACATTCACTTGCAATTCACCATGGCCGGTGATCAAAGAAAATGTGATTTATGTACAAATTCCCATGGACCATCATGGCATAATACCTGGGGTTTTTCTAACAGCAACAACTAAAATTCTTGGATGTGATTAAAAAGTATCATATTTTTGGAACCAACAGGTGTTGGATGTACACAAGCGAATGGAAAAAAACGAGAATTGCCTCATTCACACAATTTGATTTTGTTACATGAAAAATTTTGTTCAAATCAAATTGATGAAGTAATTCAAGCTGAATTTCCAAATCCAGAAGAGGATCCAGATTTATACAACATAATAGTGAGAAACATGATTCATGGTCCGTGTGAACAGTTAAATATGAATTCACCATGTATGAAAGGAGCCAAGAGCACAAAGAAATACTCAAGGCCATATTTATACGAGACACAAACAGGAGAAGTTAACCAGAATGAAACAATCCCTGTGTCTCCACAACATTCTTTCTTCTAGGAGTGCTAGTCCCAGATGGTATACAGGAGAATTTCTGTGAATTATGGAAGGTAAGAGATAAGGTAGTGGCAGAAACAAATCTGTCAGGTTGGGTTGTGAGTTGTGCTCAGATAGCACAGGCAGTACAGCATTTACCGACAATTGGCAAAGATCCCAGGTTTGAGTCCCAATCTGGCACAGTTTTAATCTGTCAGGGAGTTTCATTTGGATTACTTCACACAGTACTCCACTTTTTATTTACAACTCCCCTCCCTCACCCATTTCCTTTTCTGTATTTAACTGCACTGCTCATTTCACTTCTAATTTCTCTTCCTCTATATATCTGAGTTTCTCAATATATCTTTACATCATCTCTGGACAAACTGGTACAGTGCTTGCCCAATACATAATCTTTAACCTCTTACTCAATCTGATGCCTTCCTCTTCAAAACAAGTGGGCCCCTTTTAACCTGTGGTCCGAGTGACTTGTTCCTCCTTTTCTAACCTTCTTAACCCTATCCCTCTTTCGTCCCTAAGAAAGGGACCAAGAGTAATAAAAGCTCGATAGTGAAGTGTTCTCAGGCTTCCAGCCAGGTGGCGGTGTCTTCAAACTGCGACGTTTCGACTAGTGACATACTCGTCATCTTCTGGCGAAGTGTCAAGACTTTGCAGATGACAGTCCCTTTAAACTTGCGGTGTGCCCCCCACCACCTGGCAGTGGGAGGCTGGATCCAGGAGAGCCGATGGGCGGGGTGGAGGGGGAAGCGGGAGTGCCAGAAGATGATGAGTATGTCACTCATCGAAACGTCGCAGTTTGAAGACACCGCCACACAGCTGGAAGCCCAAGAACTCTTCACCACCTGTACACGCCAGGAAGGCATACATTCACAGATGCTTCATAGTTTTTGTTTTCTACTTATATATTGGTATAATGGCAGCACTGGCTAATGATTCTGTCTCCTTGTAATGTTGTAGCTTCATCACGTGAATTTTGGTTTTAAGACAAACATACCTGATACTTTGATAAGATGTCTGATTCATATATGAATTTATATGGGTTGCTGCCTTCACGAGTTATAACAACCAGCCCATGTTGTCCAAGAATGGTTTCAATCTGTAACAAATGCCAGTTAAAAAATCAAAACCAAATGAAATTTATAAAATAATTTGAATAATGTACACCAAGGAACTTTTTAATATGGTCACATAGGTCTAGGAAAACAGAAAGCAGACTCACATCTTCATCTGCCCAAAGTCCAGGTACTCCAAATGATTCCAGAAAATCTGCACCACATAAGAGTTTAACCTGAACTGGTTTTTCACAACCAAGTTTTAAATCATCAGGTATCCACTGTAGGTCATCTCTTCGCTGACGTTTATTAGGAGAATCATTACAATCATTTAAAACTGAATTTAATTGATTCTGGAAAAGACAAAAGTTACCTGAAGAAGCAGAAACATGTGAGAGAATAAAATAATTCTCAAACATATACACTGTTAATAAAAATACATATATTTTAAGGTGTAATCTCCAGGAAGAAAAATAGTTCAGCACTAAACAGCAAATGCATACAACACAAACACAATCTCTGTATGCTAATCACCAGTTTAACTGTGTTTCAGGGACAATAATAGGATATGACTGGGTAAAACAAATTTGTCTCCATTTATAACTGGATCATTCCTCTGGCTTCAGACACATGGACGGATGCCTATTTATTTACATCTTGTTGTTGCCCACTTACCTGCCTCTAGTATATTGTCCACCTATTAAGAATTAGCAGTCTTAAGATTATGGCCATTCCTCTATTAAGAGGACTAACAAAACTTAAGTCATGGAGTGAGCAGGTGTAAATAATTAGTCGATTCTGTAGGCAGACAATGGTGAAAATTGTTGATTTACAACAGGAATTGGGAATAAGTAACATATCTTACTGAGGCAAGAACAATGTTAACTATAATTGCAGTAAGCATGAGAAATCTCAATTAGACCAGGTGGCAAGTTAAATCACTCACACTATTACATGACATTTAATGCCAATCTCAGAATAAACCACATTTCATGTGAAAGTTTATTTTGAGCTGGCACACAAAGGATAAAACTGGAAGTGATCTTTTTTACATTATATTCCACCTCCTCCCCTCTATGAATGATATAAAGAAGATATCATGAATGTCAATTTCGGGAGAACATTACGCACTAACACCTCTTTGTTTCTTGAATTCAATGGAGCATTTTGACAGCAGTGTTTACTATTTACAGCTGTCCATGTCTTGTATTAGCTGTTGAATACTAAATAGTCAGCAGAATGACTGACTGCTTCATAGTGTCAGAATCATGCTACAATGGTTTAATAACCCTGCTTATGTATCAAAGCTGATGTTTCGATGTGCATGAACATGTGATCATACACTGCTGACCAGACTTCCCAAATATGGGGTCACAATGAATTTGAAGTTCTTTTGTTTGCCAGAAGAATATATTATCTGCAGTGTAAAATTTTAAATTGTGAGAATACAATATGAACATGGTGTATGTATAAACTGTCATAAGAATCTCTCACTTTGTATATGGCAAGAGTTTACAAAGGGCTGCCTACAGTCTGTGCACTTAGATCAAGTTGTGTCATAATTTCCAGTTGGAGGCAGCCAATGGGAGGATGGAATGGTGTAAGTAGCGACGTGCTTTTAACCAGATCAACCAGATGACGTTCATATGCCATAAAATGTGAACTGCTGGCATTATATTGTTGGCCCTTGGTACGGTTCTATATCTGCCTAGTAATGAAACGTTTACTATCAGTTATTCATGTGCAGTACTTTTGAATTTATTTTTTATTTTGAAACATTTATGAATGATTTTGTCTTAAATAAGAAATTCTGATTGGGATGACAGACTGAGCCTCAGTATAGCTTGTGGCATACATTAGGTTAGAAGGCAACAGCTTTATTTGCCACAAGTGAAGCAAACCCGATGAAAATATGTACTGAAAGAAATGTGCTAACCAACGATTCCAATGTGCCACCCAAATCTTACATTTACTGATTTCCTATGAGTGTATGTCTATTTGTCCCAGCAAATTACTAATTTTTCCCTAACAACATGAACTGCTTACACTCTGGTCTCTAGGAATTAAAGACTGTTGTCACATTATGAATGAATATTTTTGTGATTAATGGAATACTATTCATTAATATGTTGATGGCAACTTACAATCAGCTGCTAATACATCATAATAACTCCTGCTATTGCTCATTCACAACAGAAGTTACAGACATATGCTACAAGGTAAATGTGCAGGCAGCTTGCTGGGTTTATCGCAGAAATGGAATTTAAAGGGCCATGGTATCCATGCTGCATCAATATCTTTAAATGTACAAAAGGTGTAATTCATGAAATTTATTTCAAATTCACTATTTTTGGAAACAGAATACAAAGAAAAAATTCTTTTGCCAGAGCAGTAACACTACAGTTGGAGTGTAAATGATGAACCAAATGTATTGAGTGAAGTGTGTATACATTTCATCTTATGGACTGACAAATCTGACAAAAGTAAACGAAATGTCGGTGGCTGTACATTTCTCAGTAACATTCATATAAAATACATTATAATCTAATAAACATGCAAATGTCAGATGGAGGTACATTTTTTCTGGAGAAACCTTGCTAATGCCACGCCAAAATGAGAGCACTAAACTGGCAAGAGGTTTTGAAGCAATGGTGCTGTTGTCTCGTTTGATACAATGAGATAATGATGAGCTTTTTTATTTGTTTCAATCAGTTAACATGGAGAAAATATTAGTCATACACCAGCAGCAAATTACTACATTTAAATGAACTACATGTACGAGGCCTGTTCAAAAAATTCCGGAACATTCGTAATTTCATGCCAATGGTGTGTTGCAGCTAAATACGGTTGGCATCCATGCACATACCTGTGTTTATTGTGTAACTGCTGGATGTTTAAGTGGTGTATGTCTGTTAGTTATTGATCGGTGCTGTATTGAGTAGAACATTGTGTCACACAGTTTGTGAATTTCAAGATGGCACAATTAAGAGGAGCAATGTGTCTGCATTAAATCTTGCATGAAACTTAAGAAAACCCTCATGGATACACACCAAGCAGGAAGCCTATGGTGAAGAGTGCTTAAGACATAATCGGTGTTACGAAAGGTTCACATGGTTTAAAAATTGCTGCATGGAAGTTAAAGATGACCCTCACTGAGGATGCCCTTCAATGTCTACTGACAATGATCATGTAAAGAATGTTAACAAAATTCTGCATGCCAATTAAAGACTGACTGCCCGTGAGATTGCAGAAGACTGTATTTCACTTACATCATGTCATAAAATCCTGACACTGCATAGTGGAATGCGTTGTTATTGCCACCAAGTGATTTTACAGCTCATGAATCAAGAAGAGTAAGACCTTCACCTCACAATTTGTGAAGAGTTTTTGGATCGCACAAATGGGAATGCTTGTCAGGTCAGATCAAATGTCAAAGCCATGCTGATAGTTTCCTTTGGCTTAGAAGAATTAGTTCATGAATTCATGCCACAGGGACCTACTGTTAATGGTACTATTGGGATGTTTTGCAATGCATGTGAAAAGGAAATGGCCTGAAATGTGGCAAGACAATTCATGGCTCTTGCATCATGGTAACACACCTGCCATTTATCCCTATTAGTGCATGACTATTGCACAAAAAACAAAATCACTGTGCTGCCTCATCCTTCGTACTCTCCAGATTTGGTCCCCGCGGACTTTTTGAAGTTGAAAACCCTGTTAAAAGAATGAAGATTTGAAACAATACACAAGGTTAAAGAAAATTGGCAGATGGTGCTTTGCGTGATCCAGCAAGAGGCATATAAAGACTGCTTCTAGAAGTGGAAACAATGTTAGGAGCGTGTATCAACTATGAAGAAGAGTATTTCAAAGGAGGCCATGCACAATAAGCAAAAGGTAAGTGTAGAAAAATTTTATGGACAAATTTCCAGAATTTTTTGAACAGATCGCATATTATGAGTGTAAAAACAAGCCATTGGTGTAATATTCTACTATATTTATTATTTTATAAACTGGTTTTTGGCTGTTATGTGATCATCAGGTCCAAAGCTAGATACATGTACCTGATCACGGTGCGACAGCTGAAAAATGGTTTGTAAAATAATTAATATTGTAGAATACTAGACCAGTGTTGTGTGTTTTTTTCCATTCATAATTGACAAAATATTCCAGCAAGAACTAACAGAACAGTCAATTAATGGAACTACATATAGCATGAAGCTTTACTTTTTTTCTGTTTTTACAAGTGTTTTCAGCAGTACTTGGAATTTTGCCTCCTAATGCAAGTACTACCCACCATTTTGATTCCTTGTAATTTTTTTAGTTCCTCAAGTGAATTTTTTGTTAACTTTTTGCCAAATACAAACAATGAAAATAAAAGCTCAAAATAATAACGTCTGTGAACAACCTACTTTCTTCATACAACATGTTTTATGCAACAAAATGTGCAAAACAAAAACAGATTTTCAGAAACCTATTTTTGCTCTCTTGCTTACACATTAGGTTTGCATTGATTTTGCTCAACTGATATAATAGCTGTTTTATGAGAGGCAGTTGTTTTACAGGAATGGTGTCCGCAAATTAGTTGTTCTGATTTGGTTAGTATAATGAAGTGAAATTATTAGTGCCTTTGTAACAATGAAAGTTGGGACAATACGAGTTCCTTGTGGATATCACTGAGCTCTGGAAAGTCATTGTATTACAACATTTTGTAGACTTGGAATGGGTGGGAAACTTTCTTATGGCAGTGTATATTCTGTGAATATTTTGTCATCAGCCGCTGGCTGTGTACGAGAGCCTTTGCACAAAAAATGAGATTGAGTATAGAAATTTACAAGTCAGTCAGCTATGCAAAATGTAGGCTTGGTGCTAAGCAGTTCAAGTTTGGTAATTCAGTAAATGCAGCAACGTTTATGTAGCCTCTTTCTGTCTATCTAGTAAATATATTATGTAATTCACACCACTTAAATAAAGGATACAAATAACTTCTATTTCCTTCACTCCACACAAGGTAACTTTGTCCACATCAACTAACATTTTAATGAGCAAGTAGCATAATGATTACCAATCTTGATTCAAATGCACAGCATATTTATATGAAGCAAAGACTGATTACAGATGCTGAAATCTGACAGCAAGACATGTATTTCTACAATCAATACTTTTTACTGCTGATGAGACCAATCATAAGTAGAATTAGAAAATCAGTTTATGAAAAATCAGGTTTGCCTGGTCTGAATGGTGGCCTGTGGTTTGTAATCCACTTGTACTGCAACTTCTGCTTGAAAAAATGAATACTACAATTTACTGCTCCAGTGCTTCAAGCACCCAATAGTGTTGTTCTTGACCCATACTAATCTTTGCGCACTGCGATGTTTTATGAGCAAAGGTACACATGGGGGGGCAGTGGCTTCTTTGCCCGTGAGGAGGATATTTTGGATGGTATGTCTATTCACCAGTTTCCAGCATTGTATTAATGACAGGTTTACTGTAATTTAGCTGGGTAGCTACTTTTACAACCCCTGTCATTGAAATAGTTTCTATCATAGCATTGGCAATTTTCCCCAAGTATTGGTAGTCATGGTACTCCTTTGGCACAGGGACACAAAAGGTCCAGTGCTAGCACAGCCCCTGAAGTGCAGCAACACCGGGAACCCACGACCTGCTTGTGATCAAATATATCGATATCAAGTGACTTTCCCAGCCTGTGCTCCACTGGCATGACAACAATCAGTGAAAGGTGCCTATATTCCAGTCATAAGACATCACACTATTCCATTCACAGCAGAGTCACGAGCTTTCCTTACCACATTTCTACATAAGCGAGACAAATGCTTGATTTACTTTTCAAATATGTTGTCCATATGTTTATGTGGAAATATGCAGACAAGTGTTCAAAAGCAGTATCCATCTATATACAACTTCATAATAATCTTTGCACATCATAAGAAGAAAAAACTTCTAACATTTCAGTAAGCCAGCAGATGCTAAATACATGTAGCATCTCTGGTAATGTTTGTAGTGAACAGTCAACGTGTTCAGCTCAAACACATCTATCCCAAAATATTTCTGTTTACTAATCCATCACCAACAGCATTCCACAATCACAGTGATGAACTTAAAACATTCTAGATACTTTGACAACATTGCTTTCTCAGGAGCAAAGCACCTGAGCTAAACTATGGAACAGCTATTTGAAGATTGAGCAAAATCTCCTAAATATGTCGTGAATGAAAAAAAAACTTAAAATTTGGTCATGGAATTGATAAGACACCCTACGAATGCTTGTACTACAAAAGATCTGACACCACTAGGCGTGACAGTTAACTGGCCTCTTTGTATACATATGTTACTAAGTACTGTGTTAGCTGAGTAACAAGCAGTCACTATTCTTATGATGAGCAGCATCCAGAATTTTTAAATGTGTCTGCTTTGTTGAGATGTACAAACATATGCAAACTGGGATCAAAGAATGCCCCCTTAAACTACACTGTTTAAAACATGTCAGTTCTATTAGATCTTCAAGGTACAACAGGCTTTCAAATAGATAATTTAACCCTGTGGTATCTAGCAGTCAAGTAAACTGAGTTTTAAAATTTTAGTTCTGTGTCTTCAAGTAAAGTTAAGAAAAGTTCAAAACACTAACTGAACTACGTACAGCAACAAAAGTTTTGCATCGTCCGATATGTTGTGCAAGTGTATTGCTACTGCGACTGTTACTGCAGCATTCGGAAGGTCATCCTTGACATTGCTTGTAAATGTACACAGAGTTGCCATGAGCACTACTTACGGGTAGAACAAAGCATTGGAATGGAATTGCAGCATGTCAGTTAACATCACGCCACAAAGGACAAGTGCGATCAGTGTCAGGTCCACATCATCACCTTATGCACTGCAGTTGCTCTGCTGTGTTAAAAGGTATGCTACTGTGATGAGCAACTTTTGTAATAGAGGATGTGGGTGTCCTTGCAGGACAAACTGCACAAAAAAATTTGTCACACCAGGAAACATCACACTAATACCACGTAACATTACATCATTATTGATAATGGCCTCAATTTGGTGAGGAAGAGAATCTGCAAGTTACCTCACATATGCCACATCCAGCTGAAGCCACTCACTGATGATTAGATACCACAGAGCTACCAACTTGTGGGGATGCTGACTGCTACATTTGCACCTGTTGCTCCAAATAGTACCAGATATTTTCTGTGGGATTAAGATTGGCTCATTTAGTGGGCTGTCTAGGTATGACAGAGCACCTGAGAGTTTATCAACCAGAAATGTATGTGCACACGCTTTGTGAACATGGCCGTAGTAATCTTTGAAAACTCGAGCTCTCACAGTATACGCGTCATCACGAAGATTTAGAACAAAAAGAAAACAATTTGGTCACCGACAATGTTGAACCAAACATTGTGGATTGTGTCCACTGTAATACGAATGAGTAGGCCCAAACTGTGGCATGAAAAAATCCTGAAAACATCAGAGAATCACCTACAGGCTGAACTACACTTTGCTATCGATCCACTCGATACCTCGCGTCATTTGAAAAGAGGCAAAATCTCTACTGGTCAGACCACACTATATACCTCCAGTCATCTTTTAGAATTGCTTGGGTGCAAGAGATAGATGTCTTTCATGCCAATCCCATCAGCTACTGTCCAGTTTGTGTATGGTTTAGCCAGGTGAAATTATGCAGCTTTATGTGGCACTGTGAGTAATGGCCTTTTTTTTTTTGCAAAGTACTCAACTCTAAATGTCCACTGCATGCAGTTCCATTCATAATGACCCCTCAGAAACTAGTCGAGATGAACCTGCCGTAAGAAGCAGCAGCAATTCCTGTCAGGTCACTGTCAGTTAGGATATTTTTACGACCACTATTCTTACATTCTGTTATGTGGTTGCAGTTGGCACACCATGCCTTGTAGATCTGTTGGACAGCGTGCACTGATACACCAATAAAACATGCAACTTCCTTCACAATGTAATCATCAGCACAAGGTAGTTTCCTTTCTGCCTTTCTGTCATGTCTCCATGTTGACCCACTTTAATGTACTGATTCCATGTAACTTACTGCCATATAAAAAAAAAAAAATGCACAAATGGTGGAGAATTATGTTACAGTTCTACACCATCTACAGAGTTCCAAAGTTATCAGTGTGTTCTCTTAAGGGAGGGAGTACTAATATTTTGTCTGTTGAGGTTATTCTGGTTGGATACGCTACAGCCATGTTTAGATTGTGCACATGAGGGAAGAGAATAGTGTCCTGGGAACTGGAATCATCTCTCAGTGCAATAGGATGCAGGACCAGTCTTTTTTCCACAGCACGATAAAGGCCTGTATGAGGAAACCACAGAGAAAAGTTTGGGGGACTCTATTCCGCCGATGTTACATAGATGTTTGCATCCACTTTGACAACAGGACATTACTGAACCCAACACTGCATGTTAGCAGAAACAATCTTATTTCCTGTCAAGAGGGTGACAAAAACAAAACAAAGCTAATTTACGTGATGCAGTTACATTATTACCTGTCACAGCAGTGGCAACTCTGTGGTTGTAGAATAGCAATCACTTTTAGAAATATGGGAGAATTCTGCAACAAATTAAAAGCCTATCTTGAAATCTTTTACAAGCTAGAAGTGGGAGTAACATTAATATAGTTTCTAGATTGTATCCCATACTTTCTTGGCTTTAAGAGGGGTACTGGAATTGCTTTCATCTACAAATTGGGTAGTAGTCCTCAGGATATGCAGTCAGGAAGACGTTTACGAGACTTCTTTTAACAGCAGGACAAGGCATTAAAGCTTACTGTAGGAAATTCTACCTAGCCCAAGATGAGGTTTGTGAGGCACTGAAAATCTGATTTCCAGTCTCATATTGTGACTGGCCAGTTTAATTCCTCTGTGTAACCCAAGATAAAAGCGGCTGGCTCCTCTTCAGTCCCTATAGGTTACAATACAGCACAAAATGCAAAGTGTCAAACTCTCGCATCTAGTTAACATGCCTGGACAACAACAAACAGGGATATGGAGCACTGTCTTGGTTTAATCCTTTGCCAGTATCCAACTAGTTGGATGCTGGGCGCAAGTGACACTTTCCACAGACAATAAAAAAAAGTAGCTCCAACCCTCAAGTAGGCACACCATTTTTCTTGACACAAGCAGGCGTGTGGCGTACTTAGTACACATGTAAAGAATAGCTGTCTTTATGTTACCAAGGTAAACATGTATGAGAAAAATCACAGTTTAGCCTTAGATTAAAGAAACAACAATAAAATAAACTTACACGACATAAGCTAGCAGTGTTTAACTAAACAATAATAAAATAAACTTTCATTACGTCACTATGTTGCCCTCGGTAGGTGTTACGCGATGGTAATGATACACTTGAAGCATTAGGAGGCACAGTTCCAGTGGGTCACAGCCAACTGCTTAGTTGATTACTAGTTATCTCAGAGGCAACCGCCTCACTGTGGGATTGTGTTGCTAGCTTATAATGAGAGTTATTTTCTTGCACGGATCATAAATTTTTCCTCCCCTAGCTCGCCGTTTATTTTACATTACTGCTGGTCACTTAGACATACAACAACACAGTTTATCAACGAGTTAGCTGAAGCAATAATGAGGGAATAGGTACAGGCTTGCAATTGTAAAACAACAATGGAGCGGTGCACAACAATTTTATTTGTGGGTGGCAAACTTTCTACATAGACATATCCACTCAAGAGTTAAAAACATATTTTGTTCAAAATTGACCAGGCGTTTTATTTATGAGACAGCCGCATGACTCAGAAATATTTACTAATATTCACGATCCAGCTGGTATATGTACTACTCTGTTTGGTAAAATCACTGCTCCAATCTACTACTAAGATCACCCACTGCCATAGCAGACTAGTACAAAGTCTGTGACAACTTCACTATTGGCATGCTCATACAGCATAAAACCAACAACACACTGTTAACGCTGTGTGCTGGAGGTAGGACTAACAAATGAGCTCTCATAAGAATGACAAACAAAACACTACCAAGCCTCATTTTATCTTCCGATACTACTTCTGGTCGCTTAACACAGGTGAATCAGAGGTCTTGAAATCTATTTTGTAAGCACATACCGACAGGTCTGTTGGTGCTAGAATCTCTCACTACTCCATACAAGTCTACAAAACCATTCTAGATCCACTTACATATGCATGCCATTTTAACTGCCTTTGCCTTTTCACTTTCTCTGAACTGAGAAGTAGGAAGTATATAGTCCTATTAGTAAAAACTGTATGCAGGTTTAGGGAGTTTTTGACCTGATGGCTTTGGTTTTACTTTATTTATCTTCAGTTCATTTAGGTTAGTGACTTTAGTTGCAGAAATTGGTTTGGAATTCATTTTGCGATCAAATTAATGTGATTAGTGTTTACAAAAATGTGTACAGATGACTAATATTGTAGCAACCTCTACAGTAACTCTAATATTTGGTATTAATGATTTTTAATTTAATTTAATTTTATACAGATTTTTTGGAGGGAGGGAGCAGTATTCCAAATTAAAGAATAATTATTACTGTAGCTAATTCAATATTCTTTAATAATTTGTGTCAGTTGTGGAGTAATTATAAGGAACCTTTCAAACTCACACTGTACTATGCAACAAATTTTTTTTTTTATAATTTACATAATTTTTTTTCAAAAATGCCAATCCAGAAAAGTTAATTTTTTTCTGTTGGTTAGTACCATTTAGTACTATATTCTCTGTAATGGAGAGCTTCCACTTTTAAGTTGGGGAGGTTTTATTTTAAAAAATCTTATTTTTTAACTTTCAAGGGTAATGTGTGTCTTCACTGAAGTTGTTTCTTACTAATTTCTTTGTTACAAAGTTGATTTCTATTGTCTTTCTTGCAGTTATTTCTTATCACTTTCTTTGTTGCAGTTATTTCTTACATTTTGTTGTAGTTTCTTTTCAGTTTGTTTGCCTGGTTGTTCATTGCAGGTTTCTGTATTGTAGTTTTTCAGTGGTAATTTGTTTTGCTGGAGAGGTTTTTAAGAAATCTGGGACCATCCAGTGAGGAATTTGCCCGTTGACACAGTTGCAGTGTGTTTTGTGAAAAGGACTGTTTGAAATGCCTTCTCACTGGGGCCACAGGAGTGGAGTGTGCTGACTACTTGCATATCCAGAAAAGAGTGATATATAAGACAAACAAAAAATAGAATTTGTTCAGGTTGGGAATAAGTGTTCTCATTTGAAGATTCTGTTTCATAGTGAAGATGTTTCCAGTGACAACTTTTTGTATTCTAAACGTTCTGACAGAATAACAATAATGATAGTATCTGAACAAGGTGAAGCCTCTCATGGTGCAGATTTTGCTTCAACACAGAAAGAATTAAATACCAGGAGTCAGTCAACTACTCAGGTAGGTGTTAGGCCTGTTAAGAAACAGTCGTAAGTGAAGTTGAATCATGAGCTCTATGCATCAAGAAAGTGCAGAGAAATTACTACACCAAAACTGACCACACTTTTCAAAGTAGAAATTTCATCTTCAGAAGAAAATGGACCAAAGCACTGTTGCACCTCTTGCCAGGAATTTTTCACCAATATCAATTCAGCTGTTGAATATTGTGCATCCTACAGTGAAAAGGTGCACATTTTAACTATTATTCCGGAGACATTTTCAACGAAAACAATTTTGAACCACGTTCCATCAGTATCAAAGTACATAGTAGGCAAATCAAGAAATGTGAGGTCTGTAAAAGGAGTCTTTGGAAGGCCAGATCCCTAGTATGGTCATCCTGGAGAAGCAGCTCAAGTTCAAATAGTACAGTCATTTTATCTGTAAGTTAAATGGGACTGTTCTCGCCAGAGTAAAAAAAAAAAAAAAACACACACACACACAAACCACCACCACTAGAACTGTAACTGTTAAATGTCAAAAAGTTGTGTAAGTGAAGAGGTACGCAACTCGCAGTATTAAAGAAACTTTTGTAATTTATAAGAGCAACTATACAACCTCACATACTGGAAGATCAAAATTTTATGCACTACGACCTAAGTGGGTAGTTCCACACCCATCTAGAGATGTCTGTTTATATGTGTAATGCATGAATTTTCAACTTTGTGAGGTGACTTTGAAGGACTTACTGGAGCACATGATGTATGACACCTTGGTTGAGCATGTGAAGTCATTAGTAGTCTGTGACATAAAGCGAGAGACTTGTTTGTTTCAAGAATGTGGTGACTGCCCTATAAAGGGAGGACTATCTTTACAGACACTTGGCCTGGAAGATGTAGCAGATATGAGGGCGGATCAAATATAAACAGAATTTTCTTTTTACTTAAATTCATTTATTGAAGAACTCAAGACAACTATAATTTATTTTTCCACATAGGCTCCTGCTTTGAAAATAAATTTGTTCCAGTATATGGGCAGCTTTTTGATGCCCTCATCATACAAAGAACTGGGTTGCGTCACCAGCCAGTTGTGCACGAAGTCTTCCACACTCTCGTCATCTTCAAATCATCCCCCTCCTAGAGCTTCTTTAAGCAGTCTGAATAAATGGAAATCGCAGGGCAGTAAGTCTGGGCTATAAGGAGGATGACCAAGTGTAGTCCACTGCATTTCCTGTAGCTTGGAGACAGAGCTGCAGTATGGGGTTGCGTACTGTCATGGAGGAGGAGGAGGAGGATCTGTCAAATCAATTGGTATCGTCTTTTATGGCAATATGAAACTCTTGCCTTGTTCAACAGTTTGCTGTAGTAAGCAGCATTGATTGTACACCGCTCATGCAAAAAATCAATCAGCAAAATGACTCGCTGATCGAAAAAAAAAGTGACTGAAAGAAACTTGCCAGCTGACAGTTGAGTCTTGGCATTCAGTGGTGCTGCTCCCCTTTCCTCTGCCACTCCTTACTGGCTTGTTTGGAGTCTGGAGTGTAATGGTGAACCCATGTTTCATCTTAAGTGATGATCGGACTCAAAAAAATCTATTATCCTGCTATAAGCCTCTGGCAGGCCTCCAAACATCTGAACTTCAGATTTTTGGCCAAAAGTTTAGGGACCCATCTGGAAAACACTTTACGGAACTGTAGGTCATTTGTGATGATTGCTTGACAGCTCCGATAACTGATTCCGACTTTTTGTGCAATTTCTGACAATACCGCCCGTCAATTGTCATCAATGATGTCTTTAACCGCACAAATGATTTTGTCTGTAATGCTGGTCCAAGGATGGCAATTGTGTTGCTGATTTTCCACACATTCTTGTCCTTCGTTGAACTTTTTATGTCACGCAAACACATGCATCCTTGAAAATGTTTTATCACTGAGCTGTGCAGTCATTCTTTGGTAAATTTTCACCGCTCCTTCACGAGCAAGAAATTTGATAATTATGTGTGCGCAATGGAGGGATGCACCTATTGCTCAGATATCATGACCATTACTGATGATACGGCGGGAAATATCTAACAGCATGCTCTCCTCACTTCTAATGGTCCCACCTAAGCATAGCAGAAGTGCGGGGCCAGTCCTACCAACTGTTTATGTTCAGGAACAAAAATCCCATTTATATTTGATCCCCCCTCATAATTCTGCAGAAAATTAATATGCGACATGGGAGGAAAATAAACTAATTAAGAAAACTGTTACTTTTGACAGTTTCATTGATGAACATGGTAAATGGCCAGTGAAAGCAGTAATACACCGGCATCTGGAGAAATTGCAACAACACATTGTAGAAGTGAAAGGGTGTGTACAGGCTGAAGAACTATGTTTAGTGCTTCACTGTGGTCTTGCTGAGAACTGGCCTGTAATCCTCCTGCAAGAAGTACAAGGATATCATTGGAGTAATGACCAGGTTTAAATTTTTACAGAAGTGACATATTATCAAAACAAGACCCCAAGTATTGCTAGCAATGTGCAAAATTCTTCAACTGCAAACTGGGGCAGAGAAGATCATCATTATTTCTGATGGTGCTCCTAGTCATTTTAAAAATCATTACCAGCTGTTTGAATTGAGTAAGTCGCTTGTGCCAAGTGACTGGGTATGCAGTGCTACTGGTTACGGGAAGGGGCTTTGTGATGGTGTAGGGGGCCTGCTGAAGGAGCAAGCTACAAAACAGTCTTTCCAGACCAAATACAGCTGCAATTCATAATGCTGAGGATTTTACGAGTGTCTTGAAATCTCACATCCACAGGTCTCATTCTTTCATCCATAGAGGAAATCGAAGAATTCTGTGAGCTGATAAAAGAAGAAGGGTCCAAACAAATTATTCCTGTGAAAGGAATTCAGAAGAGACATGGACTCAAAGTGATGGGCAAACTCATATTGCAAGGACTTTAAAGAGCAAGAAAGCAGAAATATCGTTTGTTTGGCCAACATGTCAGAAACAGCAGGATAATATTCAGATTCACAACCTGGGAAAGGGGATGTTTGTGGCGTATGTGTATGACTGTGACTGGTGGATTGCAGAGATTATAGACACCAGTAATGAGTTAAACAAAATTGTAGTGAACTTTATGCTACCACATGGACCAGGTTCTGGATGTAGGTTTCCAGCTGAAGAACAGCGACAATGCCATCAGTGCCCACCTCCTGTTCACAATGTTTTGAAGATTGTAAGTGCTCCAGTTCCTATTGGTTCAACAGGAAGGCATCACTCTATATAAAAGGAAGATACTGGAGCAGTGGAACACATTTTTAGTTTATTGACTGGCTAGTTTCAGAACCAAGCAGAGTGCACAGAAGTTGTATAAATTGAAACCTTTAAGTCTTTGGACCTGTCACAGACATTTTGGAACGATTTAAAATGCTTGAAAAGTGAGTCTCTTACTCATCTTTCAAAACTAAAATTATGTTAAATAAGGCTAGGTTTTGATTTTTATGAGCCTGTTATGTGATAATAAAACAGGGTTTTTTGGATGGCAAAAATTTCAGTTGCTTATAAAACCTGTTCAACATAAAAGTGGAAGCTCTCCTCTTCAGGGAATGTAGAACTATATGGTACTAATCAACAGGGGAAAAAAACACAATCAAAATTTTATAGATTGGGAATTTTGAAAAGAAAAAAAAAGAAAAATCCATAAATTATAAGAAAAGTTCAGAATGCTACAGTAAAAGAACTTTGACGGATAAGTCCAAACGGAGGATTTCTTTGTAATCATAAAGCAATTATCTTTCAAATAAAAACAGTACCAACAAAATTTCTAGAACTTAAATTTTTTTCCAAAATCCGCATCTTTAAAATGGTATGCGCAGTGTCATCTTCAGAGGGTTGTATCTCGGAGCAGAAATTTTTTTGGACAAAAAAAAGTGGTCCTTACTTGGTCCTTCATTTTAAGATTTGCTAAATTCAATAACATCCAAGACTATGAATGTAGGATTTTTTCCCTTACCTGCCAGAATTCACTTTATACATGACAGTATAATAGGAGCTTGATAAACTACTACAAAGATGGGACAGGAGTAATTACACTTATTTCACACATTTAATGGACAGCCATAATAGTAATTGTAAAAAGTCCTAAATGGAACTGGATATTTAGGTTGTTATTCTAAAGCTGCAGTAAGAATACAGTAAATGCAGACTTGTACCCGTACTATGTTGTGAGGAGCTGTTGGCCAATGTGGCTTCTTTAAAAATCAATTTGGCTGATGCTTACAAGTGCTTATACACATGGAAGCTCAACTGGTCTTGGTTATTAATACACCATTTGGAATGTATAACAGCCTACCATTTGGAGTCACAAGCTCACCTGCTATTTTTCTTTGGCTCCTTAAAGCAGATGACCGAAGGCATTTCACAGTGTCAACATTAACTTAATAAACGGAGAGCCACATACCAACTACATTTAAAATCAATCTATTAAGGTTCCTGAATTGTTTCCAATCTCACAGCCCACACTATAAATCAGAAAATTAGAGGGGACAATTTACTGTCTCCCAAAAACGTCAAAGAACTAGAATAATTTCTCGGGAAAATTCACTATTGTCCAAGTTCACATCCACAGTGTCTCACACAAACACTCATGTGGAGGATATAGCAATACGCATCCCTGGTGCAGAGTTGAAAACAAATAAGTTTCCTAGTGCAGACGGAATCCCATTTTGATTTTACAGAGAGTACTCTGTTGCAATGGTTAATTAGCTTGCATTTATCATGAATATCTTGCCGAGTGCACAGCCCCAAGTGACTGGAAAAAAGTGCAGGCACCTCCTGTATACAGGAAGCGTAAAAAAAAAAGGACCCACAAGATTACACGCCAATATCCTTTACATTGGTTTGCTTCAGATTTCTTTAGCATATTCTAAATTTGAATATAATAAATTTCCTTGACACAGAAAAGCTTCTGCCCCCAAGTTAGTACAGATTTAGTGAGCATAACTAGTGCAAAACTAAGCTGGCCCTTTTTTCACAATATCTTGCAAATCATGGGTGAAGGGCAAAAGGTGGATACCACATTCCTAGATTTCAGGAAAGCATTTAACACAATGCCCCACTGCACACTATTAACGAAGGTAAGAGCATATGGAATAGATTCCCACAAATGCCAAGTGGCTCAAGAAGAGTTTTTAAATAAAAGAATAAAGTATGTTCTTGATGGTGAGTGTTCATCAGAGACAAGGGTATCATTGGAGTTTCCCAGAGAAGTGTGATAGGACCATTCTTGTTCTCTAGATACATAAATGATAAGGCACAAAGCATGAGCAGCAGCCTGTGTCTGGTTGCTGAAGACACTGCAGTGCACAGGAAAGAATTGTCACTGAGTGACTGCAGAAGGATACGGGAGGACTTACAAGGAGAGGTCCCCAGAGGAGCAATCTACTTTTTGAAACTATCTATATAGTGGTGTAGGTTAAGATCCTATGTATATCACACTACAGTCATTCGCCCTAGTGGGCCCTCGTCTGCGAGTAATTGATGAAAAAGAATAAGGAGTTTTGTGTGATAATAGTGTTAAAAAAGTTATGTTGTATAGCGTGGTTGCCTGGTGTAATGGATACGATAACAGCTTCACATGCAGGAGATTGTGGGTTCGAATTAAGTATTTTATTTTTAAATCTTTGTCGAAATGACTCTGATCATAATTTATATTCAATTTAATGATTTAAATGTTATTTTTTAATCCCATTCCTTTGCCACATAATTTTAATAGTAATATCAACTTCATTTGCTTTAGTTTCTCCTCCTATCATTCTTTCGCCACTTGAAATCTTTGTTCATGTGTTTTTAATTAATTTATGTATTAATTTCGATTTGATTTTTTTCGTTTCATTACCCTATTTTTTCGCCCACATTATTGCGTTCATTATATCTTTTTCTCATTTGCTGGAACTTCTCTTTACTCATAAACCCATCTTTCATTTAAATTTTCATCTGCATTATCTTGTCCATAGTATAAGCATTTAGGTTATGTTATAAATGTTTGTATAATGATTACCACGCAAAAATTGCACATCTGGTAACAAAAATACATTTTTCACACCATCGCACAAATATGAATAGTTTATTTCACCTTTTGGTTTTTAGCTGATAGACAGGAATTTTCAAATATTTGAATATTATAATAGATAAATATAATTAAATTAACATTTACAAAAATTCCAACTGCAAAAAGAACAAATAAGAAGTTCATACGGTAATTAAAATGATGTGATAAAGGAACAGAAATAAAATATTTCATTTAAATCAAGCAAAAGAACAAAAGTGATGGTTGAATTAATTTGATGAATAGATAAAAATCTTGTTGAGATTGGAACCCACAACCTCCTGCAAGCAAAGCCTTTATCCTATCTGTTACACAATGCAACCACACTAGGTAATGCAACTTTTAACGCTGTTGAGCATCACACAAAATTCCAAATTCTTTTTTTGCCAGTTATTCACAAACGAGGGCTCACCCGGGCAAATGGCTGCAGCATGTGATACCTGGCATCTTAATCTGCACCACTGTACAGATAGTTTCAAAATGTCAATCGCACTACTGACAACCGCTCCTTGTTAGACAAAATTTCTATTTTGTATGATGAGTGGCAGCTTCCTTTCAAATGCAGTATTCGTGGTGTGCTGCTTGATACAGTCACATCGATTAAATATCTAAGTGGAACACTGCAAAATGATATGAAATAAAATAAGAATGAAAGGACGATAGCAGGGAAGGCAAGTGGTCAACTTCAGTTTATTGGGAGAATTTTTGGAAAGTTTAGCTCATTTATAAAGCAGGCAATGTACAGAATACTACAGCGACCCATTCTTGAGTGTTGCTCGAGTGTCTGAGACCTCCATCAGATCAGATTTATAAAAGACATCAAAGTGCTCACTGGCGTTCTGCTATATTTGTTATCAGTATGTTCAATCAACATGTAGTTATTACAGAGACACTTCATGACTTCAAATGGGAGTCTGAAGGAAGATGACATTCTTTCCATGAAACAGTATTGACAAAATTTAGAGAACTGGCTGCATAATGAATCTACAGCCGCCAACATATATTTTGCATGAGGACCACAAAGACAAGATACATTTACATCTACATCCATACACTGCAAACCAGCCTGAAGTGCGTGGCAAAGAGTACATCCCTTTCTACCAGTTATTAGAGTTTTTTCCCACTCTATTCACTTATGACTGACTGCCTTTCTGCATGCTGTAATTATCCTAAACTTGTCCTGACAATCCCTATGAAGGCTATGTTTAGGGGGTTATGGTATATCCCTTGAGTCATCATTTAAAGCCAGTTCTTCAAACTTTGCTAGTAGATTTTCTAGGAATCGTTTACAACTATTTTCAACAGGCTGCCGGTTCAGTTTCTTCAGCATAACTAACACTCTCCCATGGGTTCCACAAATGTGTGACCATTCAAGCTGTCCTCTGTATACGTTCAATGTCCCCTGTTAGTCCTATTTAATGTGGGTTCTACATGTTTGAGCACAATCCTAGAACAGGAGGGGTCACACAAGTGACTTGTAAGCAATCTCCTTTGTAGACTGATTGCATTTCCCTAGTATTCTACCAATTAACTGAAGTCTAACACTTACTTTACCCATAACTGAGTCTATGTGATTATTCAATTTCATACCCCTACAAAGTGTTACACCCAGCTATTTGTATGATCTGACTGAATCCAACTGTGACTCATTGATATTATAGTCATAGAATACTACGTTTTTCATTTTGTGAAGTGCACAATTTCACATTTTTTAATATTTAGAGCAAGCTGACACACTCTGCACCACTTTGAAATTTTATAAAAATTCGACTAAGTATTTATGCAGCTTCTTTCAGAGAGTATTCCATTATAGATTACTGCATCATCTGCAAAAAGTTTGAGGTTACTATTAATATTGTCTGCTAGGTCATTAATATAAAATATGAACAGTAAGGATACCAACACGTTTCCCTTGGCCACACGCAAGGTTACTTCTACGTCTGACGATAAACCTCCATCTAAGATAACATCATGTGTTTTCCCTACCAAAATGTCCTCAACTGAGTCACAAATTTAACTTGATATCCAATATGACCAAACTTTTCACAATATGTGTAGTTATGGTACCGAGTTAAATGTTTCTTGGAAATCAAGAAATACTGGATCTAACCAACTGCCTTGACCCATGGTTTTCAAGATGTCATGTGAAAAAAAGCCTGAGCTGGGTTTTACATGACTGATGTTTTCAGAACTTTGCTGGTTGGCATTGAGGTTATTCTGTTCGAGATATGTCATTATATTTGAGTTCAGAGAATGTTCTAAGATTCTACAACAAACAGCTATCAAAGATATTGGACAGTGGTTTTGTGGATCAGTTCTCTTACCCTTGTAGACAGGTGTTACCTGTTCTTTTTTCTAACCATTGGGCACAGACTTTTTGTTCAATGGACCTACGATAAATTACAGTTAGAAGAGGGCCTAACTCAACCACAAATTCAACATAGAATAAGATACGGTCTCCATTGGGCCTGGGAGCTTTGTTGAATTTTAACGATTTCAGCTATTTCTCGACACTACTGACACTAATACAGATTTCATTCATCTCTTCAATAGTATGAGGATTCAATAGGGGCAGTTCTGGGCTTTCTTTCATAAGGAGCACTTGAAAATGGAGTTAAGCATTTCAGCTTTTGCTTTGCTATCCTCTATTTCAGTTCCTGTCTCAAATGCTAGTGACTGGACACTAATAGTCTTTACATATGACCACAACTTCTTTGGGTTTTGTGAAAGATCATCTGACAACCTTCTGCCATGGTAATCACTGAAACTACCATGCATTGCTCTCCTGAAAGCCAAATATGTTTTGTTCAGCACCTCTCTATATATAGTCGCATGCTTTGTTTTACTCCTACTATGCAGTAGTCTCTGCTCCTTTGGAAGTTTCTTTGCAGTGGCTGTATACCATGGAGTGTCCATCCCATTACGAACTGTTTTACATATCAAACAAGTCTGTGGCCAACTATTGTTTTAAGCTTGAGTCATAGTTTCTCTACATGCTCCTGTCCTGTGCTGGAAGTTTCACGTTCCTTATTGAGATCTGACATTAGTGACTTTTTATCTAGTTTGCTGAACATATATCTCTTTCTGCTTGTTTTAGTTGTACTTCGGTAATAATTGTTGCCACAACTGTGTCATGGTCACTGATACCAGTTTTGCGGACATCCTCAAAGAGGTCAAGCCTATTTGTTGCCTTCAGATCCAATTTCCATCAAAGGGTTCCAAACTATCTGTTCTATGTACTTTACAGAGAAGGCATTTAGTAACGTTTCACAGTAGGTCCTATCACACACCTCTAACAAAACTGTAATTTTCCCAATTGATTATTGGATGACTAAAGTCTCCACCGATGATTACAGTATGTTTGGATTACTTATGTAGAAGTGAACTGAGGTTTTCTATACAGTTTTCAGTTACCCAGCATATGAGCCTAATGGGTGATAGACTGACCCAATTACCATTTTATGCTCACCCCTGATACTGAAACTTTCCCAGACAATCTCACATGCAACTTCAATTTCTATCTCAGTGGGTTTGCATGTAGACTGCGACAAGTACATCACCTCCACTTCCCATTTGCCTATCCTTCTGATATACCAGGTCTGTTTGTCAAGTATCCGACCTTCGGCCGGGAGATGGGGTAGGGGGTGGGGAGAGGAGTGGTGGGAGCTGTTTTACCTGTAGCATTAGACATGTAATCACCCTCAAAAGTAGTTCCCTAGTGACTCCACAACCTTCTCCCAATGGTGCCGCAATTGTTGAAAGAATGTTGAAAAAGCCTCATTCGGAATGGAGTTTAGCTCGGCTGTCATTGCTGCCATACTGTCCTCTCATCTGAAATCGTGTGCCTTTAACTGGTGTTGAGTTTGGGGAACAGCCATAAATCACAGGAGACCATATGACGAGAGCAAAGAGCCTTTTGAAGCACAGGAGTCTGGTTTTCTGCCAAAAAATTCTGAATCAAGTAAAAGGATTGTGCTGGAGCATTGTCACGATGGAGGCACTACTTTCCTGTTGACCGCAAGTCCAGTCTCTTGTACTGCATAGCCTCAAACAGCTGACAGAAGAAATCCCTATAGTACTCTTTGGTGATTGTTTGACCCTGTGGTGCATACTTGTGGTGTACCACAGTGTGAGAGTCGAAGAAAGCAGTCAGAATCACACTAACACTGCTGCACACTTTGCGGGCATTATTTGGTATTGGTGACTAGGAATGCTTCCACTGGGATCTGGTCCTGTACACCCAGGACTCGTCAACAGTGATTATGGTGTTCACGAAGCCAGGGTCATTGTGGAGTCCAGCACGTCCTGTGAAACTTCAACACGAAGTAGAGTTTGCTCTGCCATCAGCAGCTTCGGCAAGAATTTTGCCGACACAATCTTCTTAGCCAAATCTTTGGTCACATGAAATATGCTGAAAAAGTGCTGATGCTCAACTCTTCCACAATTTCCTTGGTAGTCACACAATGATCTGGCAGCACCACAGAATTCACTTTGGCAATGATCTGGTCATTTTGACATATTGATGGGCAACTGGAGTGTGGCTTGCTTTCCTCTGACATGCAGCAGTCTTAAAATCAGTTGATCCGCTCTTTAATATATCTGATGCCTATAGCATTGTTACTGAAAGCTGTGAGACTCTTCCAAATGGTTTCCACCTGGCTGTCATGCAGTTTCTGGCAAAATTTGATGCAGTAGCACTGATTCAGTCTTTCTGTCATGCAGGAAAAAAAATTCATGTGTGCACTTGAAGGTTCAATGTCGGCCCATGCAAGCACGCTAGATTGAAATCCATCAGGTGTTCGGGAGGGGGGGGGGGGGGGGGGGCTGTAGGAGGTTGGAAACAGAAACAAACCTCATACACTTAAAATTTTCCCCAAAAATCTCACTGCTATCAATTACAGTTTTCAACAACCTTTCTGTACCTAGAATTACATGAGCTTCACTGATTTTCAGGAGCACTTTGAATGCTTGCATTTTGTTGCGTATGCTGCAGCAGTTAATTGCAAGGATTTTAATAACCTCACCTGTGGGAGACGCTTCACTAGATCTTACAATTATACTTCTGGGTATCCTACAGCTTCCACTATCTGGACAGTATCTGGACTGGATGGGTAGTCATGTAATCTACAAAACCCTTGTGCGCACCCCATCCACAATCAGCCACCTGGGTAGCATCCTCTAATGTGCAACACACATCCAATCTATTCAGGATAAAAAAAAATTAGGGTGTGTATGAAGGCATACAGAAAACAGTCTTTCCAGTGCCCCATCTGTGAGTGGGTCAGGATAGGGAATTACTAGCAGAGGAATAGGCTACCCTCCACCATGCATTGTATGGTGACTTGCGGAGTATAGATGTAGATGCAGATATTACAGACTCACCAAATAACACAGGAAAGAAAGATATTAACATTTCTTTGTCAGTGCCCTTCCACATGCTTTTATTACATCCAAAGTAATACTGAAATATGCTCCCTATGCTTCCTGCCAGGTTAATTTCAATCTAATAAAGCAGCACAGGGTCACTGATAACACCACCAGTATGGTATCAGCACTGTCATGTTACGTAATAATTCCTACAGTATGAAACAGCCAGCCTCCATAATCAGTGCAACACCCGTTGGCTTTGACCCGTCACGTAAGGCTGTTGTGGTGTGTGACATCACGATGGCGTGGAATTTAGTTTGTGAGAGTGGCATGTTTGTAGGTGTCGTTTTGATGTGATCGGTGATGCTCTCTGGTGGTATGTTAGGTGATGTTTTTGGTTTAATTTGCATGTGTGGAATGTTTATAGGTGGTGTATTGTTGAGGTTGGTGGTTCTCTCTGGTGGTGTGTTTATGGGTAGCTTGTTACGTGGCGTATGGAGTTCATTTGCGTGATAGCATTGCACGTGCGTGGTATTGGGACTGTGATTTCAGTGGAATATTTTTCAGTGAGTTAACGATTTTAGTTTTGTTATTTTGATGTTATTGTACTTATTTTCTGTTCATTGTGTGTAAATTGCTTTTTTTATGTCTTTGGCAGGTATGGATATGACTGACAAGGTCAACAGTTTTCGGCTATCGGTGATGATGGGGGGCAGTGCGTTGTCTCTAATAAAATTTCTTCAACTATTCGGATTTTTGGATGATGTCGTGAAGTGTTCAGTACGCCGTGAAGAAATGAGGCTTACTAAAGTTCCGGCGTCTCAGACCAGGGACGGCTGTATGTGGAGATGTCTTAAGAATAACAGGTCAAGGGAAGTGTTCAATTCCAATTTTGTTGGTTTGTTGTGTTTTTTGAGGTAGTGATGATTGTGGACATGGTTGTAGTTTTGGGTTTTATGATTTGGTATCGGTAGTTTCTGTTGACCTTACAGGTCAAGGGAAGTGTTTGATTCCAATTTGTGGGATCAGGAGCTGCTGTTGAGCTATGTAGGTCAAGGGAAGTGTTATTTGTGGGATCAGGTGCTGATGTTGAGCTATACAGGTCAAGGGATGTGTTCAATTCCAATTTGTGGGATCGAGAGCTGCTGTTGAGCTATATAGGTCAAGTGAAGTGTCCGATTCCAGAGGATATTGTGTTTAGTGGAATTTGGGGAGTTTTGTGTTTTTTTTTTTCGTCATTTTGTGTGGTTTGGTATGGTGGTGTGTGTCTAAATTTGTGTGTGTGTTGGTTTTTTAATGTATTTTCGTGTTTGTGGTCATGTTTACGTAATGACGTCATAGACGCCATATTGGAGTCGTAGTGTATGGCTGTTTACGCCACATTTGTGACGTCATGGGTCAAAGCAGACGGGTGGAATCTGACGTTTCTGTATTTCCAAACTACTCCTAGATTGAGAACGAAGTATTACCTATTTTTCAGAATCAAGAAGTTCCATGCATATCCTTATGGCAATATATTCCACATAATTACTAAACTCAAGCAGCTTATTTGCCTATTTGATCTAAGCAATGCGAGGGGAGAGGGAAGATGGGAAAGGGAGATTTATCCATGTAGCACAGACTATGGGCCCTCTGCTGTCAGGGCCACAGCCTCACTGCCAAGTTTTTCAGTGAAATATTATACCACTGATATTTAAAAGCTGTTTTCAAACATTTATAGAATGAATTCATTACAATGTGCTATATTTCGCTTATTACAAAATGGCGCAAGAAGTTTTCTTTAAATTTTTTTCCAATCTGGTCTGTAGTGCATCATTACGGGCTTGCATCCAAACATCACTGCACAGACTGTATCCTTTACATTGTTAACACATACAGCTAACCTCATAAATGACTGCTGATACATCCTTGTCTCAAACGACATGGAACAGTCCGCAAAATAGTCAATCTAAATATTCCCTTGACATGTATTTATTCAAATTAAGGTTAGTGATAAACCATATCACATAATGCTATAATATACTATGAAAAGGATAGTTGCTACTCACCATAAAGCAGAGATGCTGAGTCACAGATACGCACAACAAAAAGACTGTCGGAAAGTGAGCTTCCAGTCAACAAGGCCTTCATTGAAAATAAACAGACACACACACAGATACATATACAAATACGCACGCATACAAATGCAACTCTCACACAATATTGTTACATTCCATCCCTGATTTCACATAATGCTATTTTTTTACATGCTGTTTTATCTTTTTTAAACTTCTGAGTATGCCTTTACAGTGTGCTTCTCTACAAGGTGTAGTGCCCCCAGAATTTTACGAAAGTCTGGAGACATTTGTGTCCCAGCCGTTTTGAACACGCGTTATTTTAAAGCAGGGCGTAAGGTTGAGCATGGGATACTGCACCCATTTATTGTTTGTGCAAGCGAAACTGGGAGGGAGATAATTCGTTGGCACTGGCAAGTGTTCAGCGCGACCTGCCAAGAATAAGCAAATACGCCCCGGAAGCTCCGTGGCCGGCCGCAAAGAGTAATGTAGCATTGTAGTGTTAAAAAACAAATGGAGAGCCTCGAAATAGTGACTGTTTATTAGACATTGAACTGCTGTTGAGGGTACGTGAACTGGACATGGATAGTCAGCCACGATAAAAGCTTATGTATTAATTGTGTTCAAAAATGTGTAATTAACCAAGTCTGGGTGCCTGGTAATGTGTGGGCTTACGTCATAAAGTTTAGTTGTTTTTTTGTACAAAGTGGAAATAAATATGTTCTGTTGCATTGAATGATATTCCAAGAGTAGCGTATTTTTTAAATAAAAAGAGAGAGAGCAAGAGAGTGAAAATTTCCCCTTCCTAGAAGTGAAATCTTCGGAGAAGCGTCCAGTGCTAGCAGAAGACATCAGCGCTGCAAGAAAGCAGAACCAGCATTCTTCAACAAGTAAGTACACGAAAACACTTAAGCTGTATAGAGAGATCTTAACATTACACTGGGCCACCGCAAAGGTTTCAAAAAATTTCTGTATAGTTTTCATGTATGGTTTAGTGTTAAACAAATTCAGATACAAAAGCGTGCTCCTTCTCTGCCCCAGAATGTCTTAGTCTCAGGTTTTCGACTTCTGCCACTAAGTACAATGTAGATAAGACTTCCTTATCTGCTCCATCACAACTATTTACGGTGTGGGACAGAGCTAGCGGGTGTGTTGGTAATGTACATTCTACCTAGAGGTCTGAACTTTTTAAATTTACAATGCAACTCATTTTACTTTTTAAAGTGAATCGTAATAATTTATAATAAATTTCCTCACTTTTTGTATAAATGTTGTTCTGCATATGTTTACCTCCATAGATCCACTAATGATTAAATCTGCTGGCGGATATACGAGTGTTGAAATTAATCCGTGTGCTAGTATTCTAATGTAAACTTCTTTTCACAATTCTTTCTGTTTGTTCTAAGCTTAACTTCAGTGGGGAAACACTTATCCAGACCATTAATGCCTAGAGTAGTGTGAGTAACCACCTGAAAAAAGATTGAGACTAGCCAACAAAACAGACACCAAGCACTAAGGAGCTTTTTGAGGCAGCATCTGCCTCCATAATTTGACAGTCTTGACATGTCACTGTATAGTGACATATGTGGTTTAACAATTTTCCTATTAGGAAGGATAGGAAACATGGAGTGACATTCATATATTTCTTGATGTAAAGCAGTGGATTCTCCTTGCTATGTGAATATAACTAATGAAAGTTAAGTTGTGAGTAGTAGTTTGTTTTTCCTTGACTATTGCTTACTATGTTCATCTGATAAGATTAAAAAATCAAAGTGTACAGTGTCTGGTAGTTATTAATTAAGAGACATGAAATTTTACTGAACATCACATATGTTATATGTGAGAAACAAAATAACACATTTCAAAAACACATTTTGTATAGTGGTATAGGAGTCCTGCAGTTCATCAGCGGTACTGGGACTGTGATATCTTAAACTGGCCCTGCTTGATTATTGCCTATGAAGTAGCCTAAGCATTGCATTAAGAAAAGCTCCTTTGAAAGGCACTGTTTGTAATCCAGAATGGGTCACAAAAGTCTTTACCCAGGGAGACTGATCCAAGTTTATGAACATTTATCTTTGGCCACAGGCTTAACACAGGTGATAGTAACAGTTCTCAAAACAGAAGATTGAGAATGCCAGGTAGTAATTCCTCCTCTTTTCTACCCATGCATCTTCCGATTACTGCTCATATTGCCCCAAAGGATGTCACAGCATCACACATAGTGATGAAGTATTGATTCCAGCATTTAATAGATGATCTAGGTTTGCAGTGTATATACTAAACACTAAGGAGCCCCAGAGCAGCATTTCTCACTCTGTCTTAACTCTGAGCCCCTTTGGCAACATTGTATATTGATTTTACTGGACCATTTGTAGGAGCGATGTGGCTACTAGTGGTGACCACACACTAATTTTCATTATTAGCCCAGATGCAATCAACTATGCCTGCAACAATCTGGGAATTACCAACAATATTTGTGACATAGGGAGTGTACTTTATTAAAGTACCTGTCCATGGCCATCAATGGACCTTCAGACACTTTAGGAACTTCTGAAAAAACAACAGCATCCAACCTCTGGCCCACACTCTTTTCCAATAAATTTCAAAATCAGAACAGTAGTTGGTCAGAACTTTCAAGACAGAAGTGTTGCATGGTATACAACTGTCAAGACCTTGAAAAGTTTTCTCACTCCACCCAATGACTGTAGACTGACAATTCATTCCATGGGTGTAAGGCAACTCCCTCCTGGAACTACTGCACCTGATATAGTAGCTTCCATGCCCACAGACTCCTTTTTTTTTTTTTTTTTGCTCATCACTCTACTGACTGGTTTGATGCGGCCCGCCACGAATTCCTTTCCTGTGCTAACCTCTTCATCTCAGAGTAGCACTTGCAACCTACGTCCTCAATTATTTGCTTGACGTATTCCAATCTCTGTCTTCCTCTACAGTTTTTGCCCTCTACAGCTCCCTCTAGTACCATGGAAGTCATTCCCTCATGTCTTAGCAGATGTCCTATCATCCTGTCCCTTCTCCTTATCAGTGTTTTCCACATATTCCTTTCCACTCCGAATCTGCATAGAACCTCCTCATTCCTTACCTTATCAGTCCACCTAATTTTCAACATTCGTCTATAGCACCACATCTCAAATGCTTCGATTCTCTTCTGTTCCGGTTTTCCCACAGTCCATGTTTCACTACCATACAATGCTGTACTCCAGACGTACATCCTCAGAAACTTCTTCCTCAAATTAAGGCCGGTATTTGATATTAGTAGACTTCTATTGGCCAGAAATGCCTTTTTTGCCATAGCGAGTCTGCTTTTGATGTCCTCCTTGCTCCGTTCGTCATTGGTTATTTTACTGCCTAGGTAGCAGAATTCCTTAACTTAATTGACTTCGTGACCATCAATCCTGATGTTAAGTTTCTCGCTGTTCTCATTACCTTCGTCTTTCTCCGATTTACTCTCAAACCATACTGTGTACTCATTAGACTGTCCATTCCGTTCAGCAGATCATTTAATTCTTCTTCACTTCCACTCAGGATAGCAATGTCATCAGCGAATCGTGTCATTGATAGCCTTTCACCTTGTATTTTAATTCCACTCCTGAACCTTTCTTTTATTTCCATCATTGCTTCCTCGATGTACAGATTGAAGAGTAGGGGCGAAAGGCTACAGCCTTGTCTTACACCCTTCTTAATACGAGCACTTCGTTCTTGATCGTCCGCTCTTATTATTGCCTCTTGGTTGTTGTACATATTGTATATGACCCGTCTCTCCCTATAGCTTACCCCTACTTTTTTCAGAATCTCGAACAGCTTGCACCATTTTATATCGTCGAACGCTTTTTCCAGATCGACAAATCCTATGAAGGTGTCTTGAGTTTTCTTTAGCCTTGCTTCCATTATTAGCTGTAACGTCAGAATTGCCTCTCTCGTCCCTTTACTTTTCCTGAAGCCAAACTGATCGTCACCTAGCGCATTCTCAATTTTCTTTTCCATTCTTCTGTATATTATTCTTGTAAGCAGTTTCGATGCATGAGCTGTTAAGCTGATTGTGCGATAATTCTCGCACTTGTCAGCTCTTGCCGTCTTGTGTGGATGATGCTTTTCCGAAAGTCAGATGGTATGTCGCCAGACTCATATATTCTACACACCAACGTGAATAGTCGTTTTGTTGCCACTTCCCCCAATGATTTTAGAAATTCCGATGGAATGTTATCTTTCCCTTCTGCCTTATTTGACCGTAAGTCCTCCAAAGCTCTTTTAAATTCTGATTCTACTACTGGATCCCCTATCTCTTCTAAATCGACTCCTGTTTCTTCTTCTATCACATCAGACAAATCTTCACCCTCATAGAAGCTTTCAATGTATTCTTTCCGCCTATCTGCTCTCTCCTCTGCATTTAACAGCGGAATTCCCGTTGCCCTCTTAATGTTAGCACCGTTGCTTTTAATGTCACCAATGGTTGTTTTGACTTTCCTGTATGCTGAGTCTGTCCTTCCAACAATCATATCTTTTTCGATGTCTTCACATTTTTCCTGCAGCCATTTCGTCTTAGCTTCCCTGCACTTCCTATTTATTTCATTCCTCAGCGACTTGTATTTCTGTATTCCTGATTTTCCCGGAACATGTTTGTACTTCCTCCTTTCATCAATCAACTGAAGTATTTCTTCTGTTACCCATGGTTTCTTCGCAGCTACCTTCTTTGTACCTAAGTATTCCTTCCCAACTTCTGTGATAGCCCTTTTTAGAGATGTCCATTCCTCTTCAACTGTACCGCCTACTGTGCTATTCCTTATTGCTGTATCTATAGCGTTAGAGAACTTCAAACGCATCTCGTCATTCCTTAGTACCTCCGTATCCCACTTCTTTGTGTATTGATTCTTCCTGACTAATGTCTTGAACTTCAGCCTACTCTTCATCACTACTATATTGTGATCTGAGTCTATATCTGCTCCTGGGTATGCCTTACAGTCCAGTATCTGATTTCGGAATCTCTGTCTGACCATGATGTAATCTAATTGAAATCTTCCCGTATCTCCCGGCCTTTTCCAAGTATACCCCCTCCTGTTGTGATTCTTGAACAGGGTATTCACTATTACTAGCTGAAACTTGTTACAGAACTCAATTAGTCTTTCTCCTCTTTCATTCCTTGTCCCAAGCCCATATTCTCCTGTAACCTTTTCTTCTACTCCTTCCCCTACAACTGCATTCCAGTCGCCCATGACTATTAGATTTTCGTCCCCCTTTACATACTGCATTACCCTTTCAATATCCTCATACACTTTCTCTATCTGTTCATCTTCAGCTTGCGACGTCGGCATGTATACCTGAACTATCATTGTCGGTGTTGGTCTGCTGTCGATTCTGATTAGAACAACCCGGTCACTCAACTGTTCACAGTAACACACCCTCTACCCTACCTTCCTATTCATAATGAATCCTACACCTGTTATACCATTTTCTGCTGCTGTTGATATTACCCGATACTCATCTGACCAGAAATCCTTGTCTTCCTTCCACTTCACTTCACTGACCCCTACTATATCTAGATTGAGCCTTTGCATTTCCCTTTTCAGATTTTCTAGTTTCCCTACCACGTTCAAGCTTCTGACATTCCACACCCCAACTCATAGAACGTTATCCTTTCGTTGATTATTCAATCTTTTTCTCATGGTAACCTCCCCCTTGGCAGTCCCCTCCTGGAGATCCGAATGGGGGACTATTCCGGAATCTTTTGCCAATGGAGAGATCATCATGACACTTCTTCAAATACAGGCCACATGTCCTGTGGATACACGTTACGAGTCTTTGATGCAGTGGTTTCCATTGCCTTTTGCATCCTCATGTCGTTGATCATTGCTGATTCTTCCGCCTTTACGGGCAATTTCCCACCCCTAGGACAAGAGAGTGCCCTGAACCTCTATCCGCTCCTCCGCCCTCTTTGACAAGGCCGTTGGCAGAATGAGGCTGACTTTTTATGCCGGAAGTCTTCGGCCGCCAATGCTGATTATTTATCAAAATTTAGGCAGTGGCGGGGATCCAACCCGGGACCGAAGATGTTTTGATTATGAATCAAAGACGCTACCCCTAGACCACAGACTCAATCACACTATATTGTACACACCTATCTTACATCTGAAAATGTTCATTTGGCCATTCACCTGAGCAGAATGTAGGTGTGTGGTTACTGACCTCAGGTAGTGTCAGCTGTGATTTTGTGCCCAGGCAAGAGCACATGGTTCAGCATCATGATCAGCTTCAGCTGCAATCCCAAGTGTAACAAGTGCAATTAGACAACCATTCCCAGCTCCCATCAACCTGTTCAGACCTCAAGACCTGCCTCTAGTTTTACTGATGCACAGTACCACTATGGGCTCCAGCCTGGCTGACGCCTCCAAAGGAAGGAGCCGGAAGTTGGTGCTAGTCCCAGAAGTATCTCAAAGGAGGTGGAACACATTTCACTATATTTATTACCTGCCCAAGAACTGATGCAATTGAGGCCGATCAGAGTCCAGCTCCACTGCTGCAACTGCACCCAGAAGTAACACCATCAATATAGCCAGAACGGAATAAGACTTGTGTAATTTTCTTGATGCTGAGCCGCTGGTGGCAATCATGTAATCTCCACAACACTCAGTCTTGGTCGAGACTTTGCGCCAATCATTGCCGACAGTCAATTAGACGGTGGAAGCTTATGTCCACACAAACAGATGTAGACATAGTTTCAGTTACCTTGCAAGTGGATAGTGACATCACTATGACAAGCAAGGATTTAATTAGGCAGATCAAGTTGTCAGCAGTACACAACTGCAATGGCTTTACACTGTCTGCAGCCCAGTATGAAGTGACAATCCTTTGTTCATTAAGATTTAGTTGGTTACAAATGCATGGTTAGCAAGTGCCTTACGACGATTTTACGAATTGATTGCAATTGGTTAGCAAACATTTTTATTTTATTGTTGATTGCTCATTTACTACTGCATGAACCGAGCTTGACTCTGATTATAGTTTACCTGCACTCCATGATATGATAAGCATATGTTGCACGACTAGTGAATCCGTCTCAATGCCACAGCACTATCATTATCATCGAAAGGTTTGTCACGTTACAGTGCAAACGTATTTACCTGATGGTGCTGCAGAACAAATCGCGTTCGGGACCATGTATCTTGTTGACACTCCCATGTCGACAATTTAATCCAGTCCGAATTCTTCAAAGCAAGTTGTAACATTGCACAACGATGAGTTGAAGACAGTAAATCCTTTTTCTCGTATGCGTCATGGACGGGTGAAACTACTCCACCTATGACTTTATAGCCCAGACGTTGTAGGTGGTCCCGAGCAATTTCTGAAACAGTAGTTTCATTACTGCAAATCTTCTGCATATTAAACAAGAAGAAATAATTATTCGACAGATACAATCTTACCAAACATTCGGAGGTGCATATGTGTGGGAGGATTGTATGCCCCACAAGCGACAAGCAACACTTTCGTTTGCGTCATTTCCAGTTCGAAACATTCAACAACACCACAAGAACGCAAAAATTGTTATACCCCAAAGTACCGGGTGAAACATCAGCTGAGAGCTGATTATTACCCCAGAGATCATATACTCTGATGTCCTTCCGTGGGCAAGATAACAGATATTGACAGACAGATGAATGCAGAAACGCGTTAAGTTGTTCGCTCTTCGTTTAGGTCAAAACATAGTTCCTGTCACAGCAAAAAAATTATTAAGCATGCAGATTCTCTATGTAATCACTCAAGAACGTTGCATCATTTCTTTTGTATGAATGTTGATAGCCGCGCTATGTTTTCATTGGCTTGTATTAAGTGACTAGGTATTACGCACTTCAGTATTCAGTTGTCATCGGATTTCTTCGCCAATCCGTCGAACAAGGAGTGCCACCCCCGTGTGCTGTATGAAATGGAAAAATATCGAGGATGGGAAAGGAATGTGAAAGAAATCCAGTTTCATCAATTGCATCTAACTAAGAATGATTATTTTAAAAGCTATAACGTTTTATTTCACACCCCTGGAAAATCCAGTTCAACATTTCGAATGTTTGCATGCATGCTGCATTTGTTTCCCAGTATCTACGCATTGAACTGTGGAACACTTGACAATCGTTCCGAAACTAAATAATATCTGTGAAGGCGCAGTTGGTTGTATATGTATTATGCTCTGTGCTGGTGTTTGGTAAACGAATTTGTTGGGAGATGGTGGTGGGAAAGTGATGCGACGAATGATTAGTTTCTTGTGTATCACTTGTCTGTCGTGTAGATCTTTACGTCGAGGGTAACATTGTTCATTATGACGTCTGCAGTGGAGAGTAAATACATCTTAAGTTTTTGTGCATGTAAATATGAACTTTATATTATATCCCGGCACTTGCACTTGATAGAAAACATTTTTGTTTTTGTTTCAGGAGGAAATGTTAAGAAACTGTCCATGGACCGATGGTCAACAAGAGAACGATTATGTTTGGCATCAGCAGTATTTCGCAGTGGAGACCAAAACTGGTCAGTGAATCTTCCAAAAAAATTTTTTTTTTTTTTTTCCAACCAATGCACGGATGAAAGCACGAGCCCCAGACGGTGTATAGCTGTATCAACACGAATTTCTTGTGGCATGCACTGCAGTTGTAAAGCAGATGTATCATGATACTAGTTTTATGCAGTGTACCCGTTCAGTTTACTTTTTGAGCCTGCTTAGGTTGAGCCTTGATATTTCCTTGACAGAGTATAGTACGAACAAAAACGTGTCTAGAAAAATCCTCAGTTTCAGTTGAACAATTTGCATAAATTATCTGTCGCAGAAGTAATTTTTTTCATCATGCTGCTAAGGAATGTGGGACATTTTTTTTGTTTGGAACTACCTCCAAGTGCGTTAATGTAGTAGATGATACTACTCTTATCTGTATCGCTTTGTGTTTCAGCACAGATATGCCGTTCATAGACTTAACATTCAGCCATAAAACTATTTTATGTTTCAGACTGCTTATTTCTCTTGATGCTAATGAGAAATTTGCGTCATTGTAATTCATTAGTGATCTGTTTGGCATGTTTAATTTCGATTTCAGTTATAAGCCTGTATCTAACGTCACCATTTACAGATTGCATTCAGTCCACATTTGCTTCCTTATCGTGATTTTGATCGTATGTTATTTACTGCTTGTGATAACCAGTAATTTTTATTACATCTGCATGCTTATTTAATAGGCATAGGCCTATCAATTTTCACAAATTAGAAAAGATTATCTGTTCTTACTGATCTGTTGACAATAAGGATGGTGGCAATGGAGCACAAACTTATACCAAGTTAGGGTGAAAAATTGACTCTGTTTTCAAAGTAATCTTCTGTGTGTTACCTTAAGTGATGTAAGGAAACTGTAGAAAACCTATATCTAGATTGATGGACAACTCTATACTATAGCAGGACAACAAACAGGCAGCATATTTTAATATTTTTGTGTAGTTCTTGGGCAAAGTGGCTGACTCTGTTTGTCAAATTAAACAACTGTAACTTTTCAGAAACCAGCCACAGAGGTAAGATTGGAGAGATTTGAACTTGTACAGTGCCTTGCCAACAATCGTTTTTCGCGTGTGAAACGAGTGGGTGGGGGGGGGGGTTGACAGTGGTCAACTGAGGTGTACGATCCCACCAGTGTGCTTTGGCCCGTGGGGTGTGACGTCATGACGGTGTGGAGTTAAGTTTATGAGTTGGTTGTGTTTGTAGATGTCACCTTGTTGCAGTTGGTGGTGTCTGGTGGTGAGCGTATGTATGGTCCGAGTGTTATGTGGTGTATTGGGTTCATTTGATCATTGTTGGTTGCACTGTGAAGTAATTTGGATTGCCTCTGATTGAAGAACTGAATTTGGTTTCAGTGATTTATCAATTAATTTTTTTATGTGATTGCAGTGTTGATTGGTGTTATTGCTTTGCTGTTTGTTGTGCACTAATGCGTTTAATTTATTTTGTGGCTTCTTTTGTTAGGTATGGATATGACAGTGAAATTTAACAGTTCGAGGTTGCGTGCTGAGATGGGGAATACATGATGTCCCTCATAAAATTTTTGCTGATGTTTGGACTGCTGGCTGAAATGTAAAGGGCAGTGTCTGTAGAGAGAATATGTGGTTGGTGAGAGCTCCGGCGTCTTGGACCAGGGACTATTACATGTGGCGGTGCCGAAGGGATAACCTTTGACACTCCATTAGACGTTCGAGAAGTCTCGGTTGTTTTGATGACTTATTATTTTTTTTATATATATCTTCCATCAGTTTTTGCATGCGTAAGACTGGTGTGAGTGAGAGGATGGTTTTAGATTGGTTTTCTTTTTTGTAGGGAAGTGTGTTCACAATATATGAAGTGTAGGGGTAAGTTGAGTGGGCCAGGGATGGTGGTTGAGATAGATGAATCACAGTTTGGGAAGAGAAAATATGGGAGGGGTAGGTCGCCGGTTTGTTTATCGGTGTGGGGGGGGGGGGGGCTGTTATTTTGGGGGAGGGGGGCGGGTTATGCGGAATGTGTTTTCAGGGTTTTCAAGGGGTGTATGCCCCCCCTGCGGGTCCGGGGTAAGAATAGGCCTGAGGTATTCCTGCCTGTCGTAAGAGGCGACTGAAAGGAGTTTCAACTGTTTCGGCCTTCCATGTGATGGTCCCCCTTGGGGTTTGACCTCCATTTTTCAAAATTCTACAGAAGTATGAGCCTTTTGGGGAAGGACGCCTTACGTGGTGTACCACTGGTCCTCAGTGCACTAAGACCTTTGCACTCAGCATTGTAACGGCGTTGTCACCATACCCACTATTCCTCAAATTGGGCCTAAACGCCTGATCGGTTGTACAAGTTACGCCCATAGTGCGTCCCCATCTGCACCTACGATCATGATGGACTTTCCATGGCACCCGAAATCCAGCACGGTAGCCAGCCCGTTGTGGTGGGGTCGTCATGTACCCTCTAGGTTGTAGCCCCCTGACAACACAGGGATCGTACTGCCGATACCTGAGCTGCACCCTCCCCATGTCGGCCAAGGAGTAGATGCCCGTCTCCTTGGGGCATCAGGACTCCTGGCAACGATCATCCTGCCAGGTGGCCCTTACTGAGGATGGGTGGCGCCCGTGGGGAGAGCCCCTGGTCGGAGTGGGTGGTATCGGGGCGGACGTTTCGCAGATGAAACGTCAACACATATCAGGTCGCTCTGCGGCCGAGTCTTTCAAAAGGAAAGGTACTGTCTCTGGTTCTGGTTCTCCTGCCCTTTCCCCCTTGGCCACTCCCTGGGAGGAGGCACAGGCCCAACGGCTTGGGGCGAAGTACTTCCCCCGCTATTTTGTCTGTTCTCGAACCGATGGGGGGATGTTCGCCACCTCCAAGCCCATGTTCTTTGTTCAGCACATCGAGGACATCTTCGGGGAAATCGAGGCTCTCTGTAAGTTGCATTCGGGGTCCGTTCTTATAAAGACCACCTCCGCCACAGAGTCGGCGGTGCTCCAGGCGTGCGACCAAGGAGACATCCCAGTGTCCATTGTCCTGCATCTGGCACTGAATAGGACGCAGGGGGTTATTTTTCATTGGGACCTCCTGCTGCAATCTGATGAGGAGCTCAGGGCCAACCTGGAGCGCCGAGGCGTGCATTTCGTCTGGCGAGTCCAGCGTGGCCCCAAAGACCGTCGCATTGACACTGGGGCCTTTATCCTCGCCTTCGAGGGGGACGTTCTCCCGGAGAAGGTAAAGGTGATGTGCTACCGGTGGGACATGCGACCTTACGTCCCGCCTCCTATGTGCTGTTTTCGGTGTTTGCGCTTTGGGCACATGTCGTCACGGTGTGAGGCTGAGCCCCTTTGTGGCGATTGTGGACGTCCTCTTCGTGAGGAACATACATGCACCCCACCACCTCAGTGCGTTAATTGTCCTGGCATCCACTCGCCTAGATCCTTAGACTGCCCCGCGTATCAGAAGGAGAAGAAGATTCAAGAACTCAAAACTTTGGATCGTCTCTATTATTCTGAGGCCAGGAAGAAGTATGACCGCCTCCATCCTGTGACGTTGACCATTTCATTTGCCTCAGTCGTGTCCACTCCTTCCACGGTATCCTCACCCCTATTGTGTCCCCCCTCCACCTCCTCCCCCCATCCGGGGTCTATGCCTCTGCCTCCCAAATCCCTCCCTTCCAAATCCTCCTCCCCCGCAGCCCCCGCCCCCTCTGCCCCAGGGGCCACCCTTCCTCCTCCTCCCCTCCCCCCCCCCCCCCCCCCCCCCCTGCTGCCTGAGAGGCGATCCTCTTCTCGGGCGTCCATCGGGGAAACGTTCCGGACCCCAGCTTCCGAGGTCCGGCGTTCCAAAACAGTCCCCGCGCATGAGGACCTTCTTCGGGTCCAGCCCTCCATCCCCGTGCCTCCTCGGACTTCCAAGAAGGCCTCCAAGAAGAAATCTCTATCCCCCTCTCCACCCCGGCGCGTTTCGTCTGACGCTCCATCCGTGAGCCGCTGCTCCCGGCTGTCCTCAGTTTTGCCGGGACACTCTGCTGCCAGGCACTCAGCTGGCCTCTTGTCGGCAAATGATGGTGCCCCTCCTACACAACCCGGGACAGTGGCTGCAGCTGGCGACAACTCGATGGAACGGGATCCGCCTCCCGCCGGTTGTAGCATTGTTCCCTCGAAACCTGGCACTCCGCGGCCGTCGAGGTGACCATCTCTTCCCCCGTCTCGTTCCCCCTCTTTTTTGACTAGCGATGGCCTTGTTACATTGGAACATAAGGGTTATTCGATCTAATCGGGAGGAATTACAACTGCTCCTCCGCCTGCATGTCCGCTCGTCCTTGGTCTCCAGGAAACCAAGTTGCGCCCGACTGACCGTATTGCCTTTACCCACTATACCTCGGAGCGGTATGACCTCACCCCTGTGGACGGTATCCCAGCTCATGGTGGGGGTCATGTTGCTCGTTCGGGACGATGTCTATTACCATCCCATCCCATTGACCACACCACTACAAGCAATAGCTGTCGGTATTACTCTTTCTGCTTTTACTTTTTCAGTTTGTACCATCTACACTCCATCGTCATCCGCAGTTAGTCGGGCTGACATGATGCACCTGATTGTTCAGCTTCCTCCGCGGTTTTTATTGTTTGGCGACTTCAATGCCCATCATCCCCTTTGGGGCTCTCCTGCATCCTGTCAAAGAGGCTCACTCTTGGCGGATGTCTTCAACCATCTCAATCTTGTCTGTCTCAATACTGGCGCCCCGACTTTCCTCTCGGACTCTACTCATACCTACTCCCACTTGGACCTCTCGATCTGTTCTACCACTCTTGCCCGTCGGTTCGAGTGGTATGTCCTTTCTGACACCTATTCGAGCGACCACTTCCCCTGTGTCGTTCGTCTCCTGCACCACACCCCATCCCCACGTCCTTCGAGCTGGAACATACCGAAAGCTGACTGGGGACTTTACTCCTCCCTGGCGACCTTTCCGGACCACGATATTCTCAGTTGTGACAGTCAGGTCGAATACCTCACGGCTGTTATCATTAATGCTGCTGAACGTTCCATTCCTCGTACTACCTCCGTCTCCTGGTGGAATGAGGCTTGTAGAGATGCTATCCGTGCTCGACGACGTGCTTTACGCACCTTTCGCTGCCATCCTACATTGGCGAATTGTATTGGATACAAACGACTCCGAGCTCAATGCCGTAGAGTCATCAAAGACAGCAAAAAAGCTTGTTGGGCCTCTTTCACCAGCTCCTTTAACAGTTTTACTCCCTCTCCTGTCGTTTGGGGTGGCCTGCGCGGGTGTCGGGCATTAAGGCCCACTCCTCGGTACCTGGCCTGACCTCAGGTAATGAAGCCCTCGTTGATCCTGTGGCTGTCTCCAACGCCTTCGGCCGGTTTTTCGCGGCGGTTTCAAGCTCCGACCATTACCACCCTGCCTTACTTCCCAGGAAAGAGGCAGAAGAGGCTCGGCGACCTTCCTTCCACTCGCTGAATCTGGAACCTTATAATGCCCCCTTTACTATGCGGGAACTCGAACGTGCGCTTGCACTGTCCCGGTCCTCTGCTCCGGGGCCGGATGCCATTCACGTTCAGATGCTGGCACACCTTTCTCCGGCGGGCAAAAGCTTCCTTCTTCGTACCTACAATCGCGTCTGGACCGAAGGTCAGGTCCCCATGCGTTGGCGTGACGCAGTCGTTGTTCCTATACCCAAACCCGGGAAGGATAGACACCTTCCTTCTAGTTACCGCCCCATTTCTCTTACAAGCTGTGTCTGTAAGGTGATGGAGCGCATGGTTAACGCTCAGTTAGTCTGGATTCTTGAATCTCGACGGCTACTTACCAATGTCCAATGCGGCTTTCGTCGCCGCCGCTCCGCTGTTGACCACCTTGTGACCTTGTTGACATTCATCATGAACAACTTTTTGCGAAGGCGCCGAACGGTAGCCGTGTTCTTCGATTTGGAGAAGGCTTATGATACCTGTTGGAGAGGAGGCATCCTCCGCACTATGCACAGGTGGGGCCTACGCGGTCGCCTGCCCCTTTTTATTGATTCCTTTTTAACGGATCGAAAGTTTAGGGTACGTGTGGGTTCCATATTGTCAGACGTCTTCCTCCAGGAGAATGGAGTGCCTCAGGGCTCCGTCTTGAGTGTAGCCCTTTTTGCCATCCAATTATGGGTTGCATTCCACCTAATGTCTCAGGCTCTCTCTTTGTCGGTGACTTCGCGATCTACTGCAGTGCCCAGAGAACATGCCTCCTGGAGCGCTGCCTTCAGCGTTGTCTAGACAGCCTATACTCATGGAGCATGGAAAATGGCTTCCGGTTCTCTGAAGAGAAGACGGTTTGTATCAACTTTTGGCGATATAAAGCGTTTCTTCCGCCATCCTTAAATCTCGGTCCCGTTGTTCTCCCGTTCGTGGAAACAACTAAGTTTCTAGGGCTCACATTGGACAGGAAACTTTGTTGATCTCCGCATGTCTCTTATTTGGCGGCCCGTTGTACACGTTCCCTTAATGTCCTCAGAGTTCTTAGTGGTTCATCTTGGGGAGCGGATCGCACTGTCCTGCTTCGCTTGTATCGGTCCATAGTCCGATCGAAGCTGGATTATGGGAGCTTCGTCTACTCATCTGCTCGGCCATCCCTCTTACGCCGTCTCAACTCCATCCACCATCGGGGGTTATGTCTTGCGACCGGAGCCTTCTACACTAGTCCTGTCGAGAGTCTTTATGCTGAAGCTGCCGAATTACCATTGACCTACCGGCGCGACGTACTGCTGTGTCGGTATGCCTGCCGGCTGTTGTCTATGCCCGACCACCCCTCTTACCAGTCCTTTGCCGATTCTCTCGACCGTCAGTACGGGTTGTATGTGTCTGCCCTGCTGCCCCCTGGAGTCCGCTTCCGTCGCCTGCTTCGACAATTGGATTTTGCCCTCCCTACCACCTTCAAAGAGGGTGAGAGCCCGACACCACCTTGGCTCCAGGCTCCGGTTCATATTTATCTCGACCTCAGCTCACTCCCGAAGGAGGGTACTCCGGCTGCAGTGTATTGCTCACGGTTTGTCGAACTTCGTGCTCGACTTGCCGGTCACACCTTTATTTACACCGATGGCTCCAAAACTGACGATGGTGTCGGCTGTGCCTTTGTCGTCGGGGCCGCCATCTTTAAATACCGGCTCCTCGACCAATGTTCCAGCTTTACGGCCGAGCTTTTTTCTCTCCATCAGGCCGTTCAGTATGCCCGCCGCCACCGCCATTCATCGTATGTACTCTGCTCTGACTCACTCAGTGCTCTTCAGAGCCTTGGAGCTCCATATCCGGTCCATCCGTTGGTTCAACGGATCCAGCAGTTCCTCCATTCTTTCACTGATAATGGTTCTCCTGTCAGCTTTCTGTGGGTCCCCGGACATGTAGGAGTGCCTGGGAATGAGGCTGCAGATGCTGCAGCCAAGGCTGCAGTCCTCCTGCCTCGGCCAGCCTCCCATTGTGTCCTGTCATCTGACGTTCATGGGGTTGTTTGTAAGAGGCTTGTGTCGTCGTGGTGGGATGCTTGGTCATCCCTCCAAGGAAACAAGCTCCGGGCAGTAAAACCGCTCCCAACTGCTTCGACAACCTCCTCCCGACCATCTCGGCGAGAAGAGGTCCTTCTGACCAGGTTGCGGATTGGGCATTGCCGGTTTAGCCACCGCTACCTGCTCTCCGGTGACCCAGCCCCGCAGTGCCCTTGTGGTCAAGGATTAACAGTGCGCCGTGTTCTATTGTCGTGTCCCCGCTTCAGTCAATATCGTGTTGTCCTGTCCCTGCCATCTACTTTACCGGATATTTTAGCTGATGACGCTCGAGCAGCTGCTCGTGTTCTGCGTTTTATAACTTTGACTGGCTTGTCCGAAGACATCTAACTTTTGTACTTATTTTATCTGCATCTTTGTCAGGACTTTCTGGTGTCCCCCCCTCCCCTTGAGTTTTACTAGATTCCATGTGCTCTAACAACTGTGACTGGGCGCTAACGACCTCAGTAGTTGAGCGCCCTTAAACCCCACAAAAAAAAAAAAAAAAAAAAAAGGGGGGGGGGGGGTGTATGAAGAGGGACTAGGTGAGGTTAATTGAAGAATATATAGAGGAGGGGAGTACGGTAGTGTCAGAAGCTTTTTCTTCATATAGCGGATTGGGGAAGAGGGGTTACGATCATTTAGTTGTTAATCATAGTTTAGAGTTCAAAGATTACAAAACTGTGGGTTGAGTGGGTGGGGGGTGTTTCGTGATTATGTTGTGGAGAAACTGTTCTGTTGCAGTTCTTTTTGAGTTGTAGTGAGTGATTGAGTTCTTTTGTTTTGTGGTTTTTTATTTGATGGCGGGCTTTTGTTTTTGGGCGGAAGGGTGAAGTGTTTGGGGGTGGGGGTGGGGGGGATTTGGTAGGTTGAGGTTGGGTTGTGAGGGGTTTTTTTTTTTTTTTTTTTTTTTTTTTTTTTTTTTTTTTTTTTTTGGGGGGGGGGGGAGCTGTGTGTGATTGGGGTAGCTGACATAGTGTGTAGTGTCAGAATTTTTTCATGATAAGTGTTACTTATCGCAGGTGTTGGTGTTTGATGTTTTGGTGTCATCACCTGTGGTTGATTTATGTAGCTTAAGTGAAGTATTCGATCCAATTTTTGTAGTTGTAGATGAGGTTTAGTATTATGAGCTGTTATTGACCTATATAGGTCAAAGGAGGTGTCAGATTCCAATGTGTCGTCTTAGCTCTATATGTTTTGGTATCGTCAGTCGTAGTTGACCTATATCGGTCAAGGGAAGTGTCCGATTCTAATTTTTGTTCGTTCAGTGTTGGTTTTGTGGTATCAATAGTTGCGGTCTGATTATAGTTTTTGGAGTTGTTGGTTTTTATTTTGTGTTATCGACAATTACAGATGAGCTATGTAGGTGAAGGGAAGTGAACAATTTTTGAGGAAGATATGTTTGTTGTTTTTAAATATATTTTCGTGTTTGTTTTCATGTTTATGTAATGATGTGATAGGCGTCACATTGGAGATGTGGAGAATGGTCGTTTCCACCATATTGGCGAGGTCATGGGTCAAAGCAGGTGGGTGGAATTGGAAGCTTCTGTCTCCTCCTCTGTCACACAGCTTAGGGTGGATTGTTGATTCCAGACTTAGATTGGACACTGCACCTGACACCTGAATTCCATATCAAAGTATAGCAGTATTCGGTTCTTGTGGCAAAAAGAGACTTCATTGACAAGAGGAAAGCCACTGATTTAGCAGAGGAGTTGGTGTCAGTCCATTGTGACAACGTTCAGTGTTAAATCCATTATAAACATTTTTCTCACCTTCCAGATCCTGTCTTAATTGCTGGGTATGTAAATCTAGTTCTAACTAAGCACCTACAAATGATTTCTATTTTGTACCTCCTTTATATCTTCCTGGCCACCTTCTGGTGCACTACTCATTTTTAACAATGTTGTTTATACATTCACTATTAATGGTTTTATTGACTAATTTAAGTTTTACATGCAAGTTATTTGCACATATTTTTCTTTACGTGAGAGTGGATGCCAATTGGTCCATGATTGTATGCTGAGAATTTAAGTAATTGCAAAATTATCTTCCTATTAAATTAAGAACCTAATTTTTTAAAATATTTTCAAATAATTACCATATCTGTAGGGATGGAAACTGGTAACTGAGCATAAGTCACTGCATAAATGAACTGGTAATAAGTGTTTAATATTCAGAATTACTGGAAACTTGGATACCACCCATCTGCTATGACCAGTGACGTCACCACCGTGCTATAAACCCCTATTTTGTGTGTATCTGACATGGCGACCAAAACATCAATCGTAACACCAGAAGAAATTAATACTACACAAACCAGTACACTGGATAAACCCAATGACATTAGCAGGACAACTGCAGGAAAAAAGGCTTTTGGGCAGGGAGAAACTAAAGATTCAGTAATGAAAACACCACCATGGTTCAATATCCAAGACTGAAAAATAAAAAGCAGCACTTGAAATTGCCCAAAAATAAAACCTGACAAAACCATACAGAATACACTGCAAGATCATGATATCCCAATCTCCAATTAACCTGTATAGCTCAACCCTATACCAGTATCCCCTCTCCCTCCCCTCACCCCGCAACTACAAAAGCTGTTATCCCAGTCTCCAGTTTACCTGTGTAGTTCAACCCTAAACCAGATACCAATAACACCAGCCCCCCACCCCCCTCCTACCACAACTACTACAAAAGCTGATATCCCAATCTCCAGTTCACCTATATAGCTCAACCTTAAAATAAAAGTGTAATTGAGCTGTCATTGGCTTTTTGTGTTGCATGTTACAGTTGGTAACTGTTTGAGTGGTTAATGATGGGAAGTGAACATCATGACTGATGGATAGGACAGGAAAGCAGTACCAGTGAGAAAATAGTTTTCAATAAATGGTGAAAGTTGATCAGTTTTTTTTAATGAAATTATAGGAGACGGTAGGTGGATCAATGTTTTTAATTATACCATAGAAGAGGGAAGGTGAATCAATGTTTTATTAATAATAGTTGCACATTTGATATGTTAATAAACATTGATCCACCTACCTTCTCCAATGATTTAATTAAAAATATTGATCCCCTTACTCAGTGGTTATGCAGGCACCTAAGAGTACAGTTTAAATTTTATAGTATATTCTATTTCATATGACAACATTTTAGACAACATATTCAGTTGTGCCATGGCACAATTTCATACACTCCACATCATGATGACTGTAGCACTCCAAATGACACAGTACCACTTCTCACAAATCCATCGCCATCACATAATTAAACTGCTCGAGCATGCCACCATTTCATACACTGCGTCTCTACAATTGCATTTCATTTCCAGTCTCTCTCTCTCTCTCTCTCTCTCTCTCTCTCTCTCTCTCTCTCTCTCTCTGCAGCTTGATGAAGTCACAAAACACATTGCAGCACAGTGCAACTACATCATGGCTCAAAGCTGATGGTTAGTGTCCTACAACCACAGATACCCTAACATTCTTAAGATTGTGAAGAGACCAATGGGGTGGGCGGAGTTTATAAGTGGTGCGTGACACTGATGATTAGTCATATAGATCTACTGTTGATCATACTAGGGCAGGAAGTGTGTATTTAAATGCTATTGAATATTGATATCATTGAAGATTAGTCCTACAGTGAATAATAGGGGCCTCTGTAAGTAGATGTAAATCAGCTGTAGAGACAAAGCAACTTGCAGAAAATGGGGATCATCTACATGAGTCCAGGGAACCATGGTCCTTCCCACTGATTGACATCACTTTCTTTGGCTATCACTCTTTCTGAAAGCCGAAGATAATGCCAGGTGAATAAACAAATGTCCAGTAGCTGCCATGAAATGAAAGCAGTACATCTCCATCAAAATCCACACCTTCCTTTCATAGAAAAGGAAGGCTGTGTGCTAAGAAAGTGCGTACATCGAGAAAACCAACTTGAAAACATTGGAGGGGAAACTGTTAGATGCCGAAGGTTCCAAAATTAAGCCTCCACATCTACGCCTACACTCTGCAAACCACTGGAAGTGAATGTGGAGGTACTTCCCATTGTACCAGATGTTACAAATTTCTTTCCATTCTACACTTGTGTAATCAATCTAATTTTCTTCCCAGGGTCCACATGGGCACTATAGGTAGGTGGGTGTATTATATTCATAGATTCGTCTCTTAATACTGCTTCTTGAAACCTTGTTTGTGGGCTTTCATAGGATAGTTGGTATCTATCTTCATGTCTGCCAAATTAGGTATTCAGCTTTTTCGTGAGATACTCCTATGTCTCAAACAAATCGGCGACAGTATTACTGGGGAACATATACTAGCAAGGTGAGGTTTTCTCTCAACTTCTCAGTTACTTCGGAAGGTTGGTCTTTCAGTCTACAGAAAAATCCAATAAGAAGTTTCTGGCCACTCATGATACTGAGCCTCGCCCATATGGTCTCGCATGCAGCTTCTGTTTCTGTGTGTGGTTTTGAGCTTCTTGTTGACTTCGACAAATACGCCATCTTCATTTCCAATTAGCCTATTTTTGTGTATGCACTTACATTAACTCAAAAATCTTGCTGCTATCAATTTGGGTTTTAGTCAGCTTATTGAACCTAATGTTATGTGATCTCCACTGCTTTTTAGGAGTTGTTCAAATTCAAGGATTTTGTTGTGAAGGTTTTGGCAATTATTCATCAGCATTTTAAGTGTCTCATCTATGGAAGTCCTTTCTTTGTGTGATTGTTGACTAATACTTTGGGGTCTTCTAAAGCTGTCATTATCTTGACTTAATGTAGAGTTGCCCAGTCTAAAATAAAAATAAAAGAAATTTTAAAAAGCACTTCTTTTATGCACCCTACACAGTCTGATGCTGGGGTAGCAGCCTCTGATGTGCAGTGCAATCCTGCCCATTTTGGGGGCTATACAGTTTGCAATCATGTGACACAAGCTTAGGAAGTCACAGCCTATGTGTGGCAGAACCTTAGAAATCTTCCACTTGACTCATAAAAGGGGCAATGATCAGCACTGGGGACAGCGAAGCGATTGAGACCTTTGATGGTATTTCAAGAATAATAGTGGGCTTGTTGACCTTGGGTGCAAGTCGTTTGAATGGTCCAAGTATTATCTTGGAGCCTTGCAGTCAGACATAATTTGTTAAAACTTGACACCCTCTGCAGTTTGTTGCATCCTATTTCCTAAGTGACTGTTGGAACAGCCTCTTCAACATGTTAAATGAGATCTCCAAGTATACACCCTGATTTCACAAAGTGATCCTGCCTAGCCCTTGCTGACATTTCTGTAAGGGAGACCATTATCTGCCATGTGTTTGAACTGCAGACAATTAACAGATCCTTGTCCTTTGGCACTTGCTTCCCTCTGGCAGGACATGTAGCAGATGTCTCAATAAGTGAAGTGTATCACACTGGCTCAGTTTCTGTGAGAGACAGCACTTAAAAGTGCACTTCCTGGCCCCTGCCACACCTTTATAGGATTGTTAGACCTGCCACTAATGCACCACTCACAGTCATACCGACAAATAGTGCTAGATCATGTACTTAATGGAAATGAGTCAATATCTGCAGGAGATGATAGTACTTGTGAAACCTCAGAGATCTCTGGCATGGGTGTGTCAGTAGCTCTCTGAATACACTCATTCACAGTATCTCCCAAACATGACAGTAGGTGGATTGATTTCCAACTACTTGTGAGCAGCAGCTTACCCACATTGAGTTGTAGACTGGCATTCACAGTGGGGCTATATTATGGCTGGTGCAATGTTTTTCGGAACAGTAAACAAATAACTTTACAACAAGTTTGCTGCTTTCCTTTTTAATATGGAGATCTGTTACACTTTAAGGACGGAACGTCCCCTGTAAGAACTTAAATGATTAACACCCAACAAAGTGATTTTTGTTATAACAAAAGAAAAACCAGTTATAAGATTTACAGATTGCCTCAAACTACTTAGAACTGTGTGAATGCATGGTGTCTGTTCTTTCAGACATGTTCAAAAGAGCAGACACCATGCAGAATCTGCAGCTGTGATACATTTTATGTAAATTGACAGAAAAGGGAGACAATATATGCTGCTAGCAACAGATAAAAGTAATTGTAACACCGTATGACAGTTATTATATGTACAGAGTATACTATATATACACAACAGCAGCAACTTTGTAATGTCATGATCTAAATTTCCGAACGTTTCCTTAGAACAGATTACTCATGGAGTGGGAAAAAAAATGGAAATATTGCACTGATTGCATAAGTAACCACATTTTGGCTTGGGGAATGATTTTCCCAAACAAATATTGCTGCTGAAATTTGTAGAATGTGCAGCTGTAGCTCATACCCTGCAAAATATGTTATGCACGACAATCATAAACTTTCAAAATTTTCTGAAACACAACTGTATTAGTGTAGATATACTCTGAAAATAGAGAGAATGAGGGTACTGTAGCCAAAAATGATATGAAACATGAATGTGGATTGCAACTAATGATATAGCAAGTACTATTTTTTTTCAGAGTTTGAAAATACATGATACATCATGGTACACACAAGTTTTTATACAATCAGAGAAAGACAATGGATATGAAACATGAATAGCTCTTAAAATTGTATTTAAAATGTTAGGCTCTAGATCTTTCAAACTAACTGTACCTGACACATATAATCTCACTTTTACAAAAAAGTAGAAGCCAGAAGTCAGCTTGTAAGTACATCAGTAAAACTGTGAAATTCATGGATTGTGGATTTCTTGTTGCCTTCTACCCTATCATGGCAAAGATGAACACTGTCATGCCAGTTTATCTCACTAAAAGTAGTGAAAATCATGGAGCACATGAAAGTACGTCTTCCATGTGAGATGACTAACAACCCATCTTGACATATATGCCAAGGGACTAATAAGTGATCCACCATTTTGGACCCATCAGGCAATTAAAAGGGTTAAAAGTGAACCCAGTATGAAAATTCCTTGAAATGGATGAACTGTAGCTTCTATTGCGCAACATACTCGACATTGTGATGAGGTTCTTTCGAGCGACCGGTTTCCAGCACAGGTAGTTTAAAGGAGAGCACCTCATTTCATATTATCATGAAATAAGGTAGGAAATTGGGCTGGCAGTCATTAAATTAGAGGCATCTTTTGTTGAGGCAAGATATTTCGGTCACAAAGTTTCTGCTCCGAATGCCAAAATATTTTGTTGACTTTCAGCTTCATTTGGAGAAATGATCCTTGCTATAAAATGAAAGAAGTCAGAATGACATAAGAAGATTTAGCTAAGAAACCTCTACTGAACACTTATATATGACTTGTAGAGCTTACCATCATATCATGAGTGGCAGAGGGTACCCTGTCCCTCTATTAGTCATTCCCTTTCCAGGTCTACTCACAAATGGACTGAGGGGAGAAATGACTGTCTGTATGCCTCTGTCCAACCCTAATTTTTCTCATCTTGTTTTCAAGTACTTACGCAAAACATATATTTGGTGGCAGTACAATTGTTCTGCAGTGATATGCAAATGCTGGTCCTCTATAAATGTTCAAACTGATGCGTCACGAAAAGAACACCATTTTTCCCTCTAGTGATACCCACTTGAGTTCACAAAGCATCTAATACTCACATTCTGATCAAATATAATGTTAATTAATCTGGCAGCTCCATTCTGAATTGATTCAATGTATTCCTTTGATCCGACATGGTGGGGATCCCATTACTGAAGCAATACTCAAGAATGAGTCACACTGGTGTTGTATATGTGGTCTCCTTCATCAATGAGCTACACTTCTCAATAAACTGAAGTTGACCACTTGTCTTCCTTATTAGCTGAGTTGGTGTAAATTGATCCCAAACAGCTGGCAGCACTATTGCCAGCTTTAAACTACGAACAGCAAATAGCTGCAAGCAAGAAAACAACACCTGTCTACAGAGCCCCGGCAGCTCAACATACGTAGCTGCTGCGGGCAAGCAAAGCTGTTGTGTCCAGTGCGCTGTAACTGTCAGGAACCTTCTTACAGTAGTCAACTGTGGAGATTTAATCGATATGACAGTGTCAGGCAGCATATTGATAATATGCATTTGAAAATTGCAGGATTATTGTATTAAAACATCACAGGATTTTTTTTAAACTATAATTTACATTTTTCTGTACTTACAGCACACCAAACACAAATTCTGTCAGTCATCTTGTGTCCTTCACCTGTCACTCAGTGACGGTAACTTCTGCGTTGTTTGTTGTTGTGGTCTTCAGTCCTGAGACTGGTTTGATGCAGCTCTCCATGCTACTCTATCCTGTGCAAGCTTCTTCATCTCCCAGTACCTACTGCAACCTACATCCTTCTGAATCTGCTTAGTGTATTCATCTCTTGGTCTCCCCCTACGATTTTTACCCTCCATGCTGCCCTCCAATACTAAATTGGTGATCCCTTGATGCCTCAGAACATGTCCTACCAACCGATCCCTTTTTCTGGTCAAGTTGTGCCACAAACATCTCTTCTCCCCAATCCTATTCAATACTTCCTCATTAGTTATGTGATCTACCCATCTAATCTTCAGCATTCTTCTGTAGCACCACATTTCGAAAGCTTCTATTCTCTTCTTGTCCAAACTATTTACTGTCCATGTTTCACTTCCATACATGGCTACACTCCATACAAATACTTTCAGAAATGACTTCCTGACACTTAAATCTATACTCGATGTTAACAAATTTCTCTTCTTCAGAAACGCTTTCCTTGCCATTGCCAGTCTACATTTTATATCCTCTCTACTTCGACCATCATCAGTTATTTTGCTCCCCAAATAGCAAAACTCCTTTACTACTTTAAGTGTCTCATTTCCTAATCTAATACCCTCAACATCACCCGACTTAATTCGACTACATTCCATTATCCTCGTTTTGCTTTTGTTGATGTTCATCTTATATCCTCCTTTCAAGACACCATCCATTCCGTTCAACTGCTCTTTTAAGACCTTTGCTGTCTCTGACAGAATTACAATGTCATCGGCGAACCTCAAAGTTTTTATTTGTTCCCCATGGATTTTAATACCTACTCCGAATTTTTCTTTTGTTTCCTTTACTGCTTGCTCAATATACAGATTGAATAACATCGGGGAGAGGCTACAACCCTGTCTTACTCCCTTCCCAACCACTGCTTCCCTTTCATGTCCCTCGACTCTTCTAACTGCCATCTGGTTTCTGTACAAATTGTAAATAGCCTTTCGCTCCCTGTATTTTACCCCTGCCATCTTTAGAATTTGAAAGAGAGTATTCCAGTCAACATTGTCAAAAGCTTTCTCTAAGTCTACAAATGCTAGAAACATAGGTTTGCCTTTCTTTAATCTTTCTTCTAAGATAAATCGTAAGGTCAGTATTGCCTCAGTGTTCCAGTATTTCTACGGAATCCAAACTGATCTTCCCCGAGGTCGGCTTCTACTAGTTTTTCCATTCGTCTGTAAAGAACTCGTGTTAGTATTTTGCAGCTGTGGCTTATTAAACTGATTTTCGGTAATTTTCACCTCTGTCAACACCTGCTTTCTTTGGGATCGGAATTATTATATTCTTCTTGAAGTCTGAGGGTATTTCGCTGTTTCATACATCTTGCTCACCAGATGGTAGAGTTTTGTCATGACTGGCTCTCCCAAGGCCGTCAGTAGTTCCAATGGAATGTTGTCTACTCCAGGGGCCTTGTTTCGACTCAGGTCTTTCAGTGCTCTGTCAAACTCTTCACGCAGTATCGTATCTCCCATTTCATCTTCACCTACATCCTCTTTGATTTCCATAATATTGTCCTCAAGTACATCGCCCTTGTATAGACCCTCTATATACTCCTTCCACCTTTCTGCTTTCCCTTCTTTGCTTAGAACTGGGTTTCCATCTGACCTCTTGATGTTCATACAAGTGGTTCTCTTATCTCCAAAGGTCTCTTTAATTTTCCTGTAGGCAGTATCTATCTTACCCCTAGTGAGATAAGCCTCTACATCCTTACATTTGTCCTCTAGCCATCCCTGCTTTGCCATTTTGCACTTCCTGTCGATCTCATTTTTGAGACGTTTGTATTCCTTTTTGCCTGCTTCATTTACTGCATTTTTATATTTTCTCCTTTCATCAATTAAATTCAATATTTCTTCTGTTACCCAAGGATTTCTACTAGCCCTCGTCTTTTTACCTACTTGGTCCTCTGCTGCCTTCACTACTTCATCCCTCAAAGCTACCCATTCTTCTTCTACTGTATTTCTTTCCCCCATTCCTGTCAATTGTTCCATTATGCTCTCCCTGAAACTCTGTACAACCTCTGGTTCTTTCAATTTATCCAGGTCCCATCTCCTTAAATTCACACCTTTTTGCAGTTTCTTCAGTTTTAATCTACAGTTCATAACCAATAGATTGTGGTCAGAGTCCACATCTGCCCCTGGAAATGTCTTACAATTTAAAACCTGGTTCCTAAATCTCTGTCTTACCATTATATAATCTATCTGATACCTTTTAGTATCTCCAGGGTTCTTCCATGTATACAACCTTCTATCATGATTCTTAAATCACGTGTTAGCTATGATTAAGTTGTGCTCTGTGCAAAATTCTACCAGGCGGCTTCCTCTTTCATTTCTTAGCCCCAGTCCACATTCACCTGCTACGTTTCCTCCTCTCCCTTTTCCTACACTCGAATTCCAGTCACCCATGACTATTAAATTTTCGTCTCCCATCACTATCTGAATAATTTCTTTCATTTCATCATACATTTCTTCAATTTCTTCGTCATCTGCAGAGCTAGTTGGCATATAAACTTGTACTACTGTAGCAGGTGTGGGCTTCGTATCTATCTTGGCCACAATAATGCGTTCACTATGCTGTTTGTAGTAGCTTACCCGCATTCCTATTTTTTTATTCATTATTAAACCTACTCCTTCATTACCCCTATTTGACTTTGTGTTTATAACCCTGTGGTCACCTGACCAGAAGTCTTGTTCCTCCTGCCACTGAACTTCACTAATTCCCACTATATCTAACTTCAACCTATCCATTTCCCTTTTTAAATTTTCTAACCTACCTGCCCAATTAAGGGATCTGACATTCCACGTTCCGACCTGTAGAACGCCAGTTTTCTTTCTCCTGATAACAACATCCTCTTGAGTACTCCCCGCCCGGAGATCCGAATGGGGGACTATTTTACCTTCGGTATATTTTACCCAAGAGGACGCCATCATCATATAATCATACAGTAAAGCTGCATGCCCTTGGGAAAAACTATGGCCGTAGTTTCCCCTTGCTTTCAGCTGTTCGCAGTACCAGCACAGCGGGGCCGTTTTGGTTATTGTTACAGGACCAGATCAGTCAATCATCCAGACTGTTGCCCTTGCAACTACTGAAAAGGCTGCTGCCCCTCTTCAGGAACCACACGTTTGTCTGGCCTCTCAACAGATACCCCTCCGTTGTGGTTGTACCTACGGTACGACTATCTGTATCGCTGAGGCACGCAAGCCTCCCCACCAACGGCAAGGTCCATGGTTCATTGGAGGGGGGGGGGGGGGGGGGGGACTTCTGCGTATACTATAGCAAACATTTAAAGATTGCTGGTCACCCTATTTGTCAGATCACTTTTTTTATATAGACAACAAGAGTGGTCATATCACATTTCCCTGGGGCAATTCTGATGGTATCTTAGACAGTGATGAACACAAACTGTCGAGGACGGCATTCTGTATTCTACTACTTAGGGAGCATTTTAGCCATTCACTTTCTGGGAATGTGTTCCCTATGCTCAGTCCTTTGCTAACAGCCTGCAGTGGTGCACCATGTCAGATGTTTTTCAGAAATCTAGAAATATGAAATATGCCAGTTTCCCTTCATCATGTAGATGTAGATTTGAGAGCAGTGCCAAAAGAATATTGCCTAGATGGCTGCTTGGCCCTGGACAGAGATACTGGGGTATTTTAAGCATCACCTCTACTTCTTTTCTCCGTTATTCACTTAATGTATTTTCACTGCCACAAAATTGTGGTTTTTCAGTTTCATTTCATTACTACAAAGATAATCATCCGCAGAGATTCAGTACGAAAGGATATATCACCATATATTTCCAGAATCCTGCAGATAATTTTTTTGACAGTGTCATTTATAAACAAAGAAATCAGTTCTTTTTGTAGTTTTAGATTAATGTGACTTAACTTCTGAACCAACAAGTCCATATTCAGAAGGTATTTTTAAATACAAATTCTGAATTATTTTTCTTTAGATTGGAATTTCTTGCCTTGATGACGCAAGTGAAAAAAGGATTGCTTTCCTTTAAAGTACAGGAGCACTGTGATTATACAGATTTTTGACAAGTCATATGTGCCCTTTAGCCACCAGTATAATCCTGTGTGCTTGATAGTCCTCAAAGTTTTAGATTATGTAACTTTCCACTGGATTGCTGGTATTCAAATTTGTAACTGTGTGTGCAACATTTATTAATGATAAAATCTTTTCGGTTGAGCAGCCAAGTGGTGGCGCTGTCTTGTGGCAACATTTCAATTTGCCTGAAGATGACTGGTACGAAACCCATTGAAATGTGGCAGCAAGATGATGCCACTACTCAGATGAACACCTGTGTACATTTTATCATTGGAATATGCCGAGATCATATATCAACATAAATAAGCAAATAACACATTACTCTCTGAATTGCTACAGAGAAGATGTTGTTTCCAGCTAGTTAAGACATATTTCATAAGTAAAATTCTATACTAGCAAGGTGTAGTTGAAACAGCAAGTTCAGGATCCGTTGCACCATACACACGATATACAATTGGAGCTGTGGACTCCACTTGTAGCAACAATTGGTAACACCAAAACTGAGGTAAAGGTGATCAATGGATGACCTTTTATTCACTGTGAGGGCTCACATGACTGGCTTGCAATAGTGGTTGTCTTTCTGCCATTGTCACACTTGCCAGATGTGATGTTACAGATATCAATACATTTGTATCATACATCTGCCCATCCAACAGGGTTACTAAATTTACCTTTATTATTTTATCTTTGAAACAAAAATATTTAATTTTGACCACGACTGCATCATATAGATTTTGAGATGTTTGTCGCCTAGATTGTAGTTTGAAGATACTTTGTCACAGATTAGTTTCACTAGTTTTCCTATTTTTTTTTATTTCATTTACACACACACACACACACACACACACACACACACACACACACACACACATATCCATCGGCACATATGCAGACACAAGCAGACATGTGTAAATGCAAAGAGGTTGGGCAGAGATGTCAGTCGAGGCGGAAGTACAGAGGCAAAGATGTTGTTGAATGACAGGTGAGGTACATGCGGTGCCAACTTGAATTTAGCGGAGGTTGAGGCCTGGTGGGTAATGGGAAGAGAGAATATACACTACATACAAAGTTTGCCAAGGTAATCCCATTCCTGATGTCCAGGCGGAGCTTCAAGGAATCCTCAGAACCTTGGGCCCCCTACAAAACCTTTCACCTGACTCCATCAACCTCCTGACCCCACTGACACCTCGCACCATTACCTTCTACTTACTTCCTAAAATTCACAGACCCAAACATCCCGGCCAGCCCATTGTAGCTGGTTACCAAGCCCACACAGAACATATCCCTGCCTACGTAGATCAACACCTCCAACCCATTACATCCAGTCTCCCATCCTTCATCAAAGACACCAACCACTTTCTTGAACACCTGGAATCCTTACCCAATCTGTTACCCCCGGAAACCATCCTTGTAACCATCGATGCCCCTTCCTTATACGCAAATATCCCGCACGTCCAGGGCCTTGCTGCGATGGAGCACTTCCTTTCACGCCTATCACCTGCCACCCTACCTAAAACCTCTTTCCTCATTACCTTAGCCAGCTTCATCCTGACCCACAACTTCTTCACTTTTGAAGGCCAGACATACCAACAATTACAGGGAACAGCCATGGGTACCAGGATGGCCCCTTCGTACGCCAACCTATTCATGGGTCGCTTAGAGGAAGCCTTCTTGGTTACCCAGGCCTGCCAACCCAAAGTTTGGTACAGATTTATTGATGACATCTTCATGATCTGGACTCACAGTGAAGAAGAACTCCAGAATTTCCTCTCCAACCTCAACTCCTTTGGTTCCATCAGATTCACCTGGTCCTACTCCAAATTCCATGCCACTTTCCTCAGCGTTGACCTCCATCTGTTCAATGGCCAGCTTCACACATCCATCCACATCAAACCCACTAACAAGCAACAGTACCTCCATTATGACAGCTGCCACCCATTCCATATCAAACGGTCCCTTCCCTACAGCTTAGGTCTTCGTGGCAAACGAATCTGCTCCACTCCTGAATCCCTAAACCATTACACCAACAAACTGAAAACAGCTTTCGCATCCCACAACTACCCTCCCGACCTGGTACAGAAGCAAATAGCTAGAGCCACTTCCTCATCCCCTCAAACCCAGAACCTCCCACAGAACAACCCCAAAAGTGCCCCACTTGTGACAGGATACTTTCCAGGACTGGATCACACTCTGAATGTAGCTCTCCAGCAGGGATACGACTTCCTCAAATCCTGCCCTGAAATGAGATCCATCCTTCATGAAATCCTCCCCACTCTACCAAGAGTGTCTTTCCGCCGTCCACCTAACCTTCGTTAACCTCTTGGTTCATCCCTATGAAATCCCCAAACCACCTTCCCTACCCTCTGGCTCCTACCCTTGTAACCACCCCCGGTGTAAGACCTGTCCCATGCACGCTCCCACCACCACCTACTCCAGTCCGGTAACCCGGAAGGTGTACACGATCAAAGGCAGAACCACGTTTGAAAGCACCGACATGATTTACCAACTGACATGCCTACACTGTGAAGCCTTCTATGTGGGAATGACCAGCAACAAACTGTCCATTCGCATGAACGGACACAGGCAGACAGTGTTTGTTGGTAATGAGGATCACCCTGTGGCTAAACATGCCTTGGTGCACTGCCAGCACATTTTGGCACAGTGTTACACCGTCCGGGTTATCTGGACACTTCCCACTGACACCATCCTATCAGAACTCCGGAGATGGGAACTTGCCCTTCCAAAAGAGAGAGAGAGAGAGAGAGAGAGAGAGAGAGAGAGAGAGAGAAAGTGTGCATCTGATCATATGAGTTTAGGAGATCTTCCAACATCCTTTTTCTTGCGCAGTTGCATACAAAATTAATATTGAAGTCACTACATATAACTAACTTTCGGTACTTCCTGTAAAGTGAACCAAGAACCCTCTCTCTGAAGTCAAAGTTAGGGGATCTGTAAACAACAACAACAACAATTAGAAGTTTAGTTTCACTAAATTCAACTGCCCCTGCACAACATTCAAATACCTGTTCAGTGCAATGCAGTGCCTATAAATTACTTGCTGTTTGAAGACAAGTTGAAAAAGTTATGTTGTGACTTGGCAAGACAGAAAAGTCACTATGAGAGGAAGCTGAAAGGCACGCGTTTAAGCTCACGCAGGCTGGCGTGAGGTCTGGAACAGTTAAAGGAGTTATAATAGCAAGAAAAGTATGTAGCTGATGGAATACTTAACTTTAATCCATAATTGGTGAACATTGGTCTGACGGTACATGCTTCACAAGATAAATAGCAATTGATAATGGCGCCTTGCTAGGTCGTAGCAAATGACGTAGCTGAAGACTATGCTAACTATAGTCTCGGCAAATGAGAGCGTAATTTGTCAGTGAACCATCCCTAGCAAAGTCGGCTGTACACCTGGGGCGAGTGCTAGGACGTCTCTGTAGACCTGCCGTGTGGCGGCGCTCGGTCTGCAATCACTGATAGTGGCGACACGCGGGTCCGACGTATACTACCGGACCGCGGCAGATTTAAAGGCTACCACCTAGCAAGTGTGGTGTCTGGCGGTGACACCACAAGGTAATAGACCACAGAAAAACTGTTTTGGTGATCAGTTATTTCATCACTTCCCTTACTTTAGAGCTTAAGTAGTGTGCAGAAGCATGTCGGTGTTATACTAATGTATAAGAATCTGGTAAACTTTGAAATCACATGTCTTTGAGTGTTGAAACTTTTGTTAGCCTGAACAGTTGATTTGGAAATAAGAAATATTAAATGTTGCAGACATAAATTTTTTTCACTGAATGAATGTTTGATGACACCACATTTCTCTGTAATGATGCTATTGTGTTTTTGCAACGTCAGGATGTCTGTTAGCCGTTCACTGCGTATGTTTGGTGAGCCGAACAGACCTCCTGATTGGTTCTCTCAGAAGAACTGTGCTGTTCAGTATTCAATGTTGCTGGAGAATGTCGAAACACCCAAAAGGAAAAAGCGCAGTGAAAAAGGAGAAGTCCACGTAGAAACACCTGGGGAGAGTATTGTGAGGAAACTGACTAATGGTAAGAAAAATAGAAAATTAATATTTTTGTAGCACTGTAGTACATTTTAGCCAAGTAGAAGATTTGTGAATCAATTTCATGTAATGTGTCTGTTTTTACACTCTTTCATTCACCAAAAAAATCAACTGCTGTGCCCACTCATGTGTTATTCTTTGGAACTGGAACGTTTGTTGGTGACATTTGAGCATGCTTATGTGTGCAAGGAAAACAATGCAAAAAATCGGTATAAATGCATGGATATTTGTAGGAAAATTGAGTGTTGCCAGGAATAGTTGTGCACAGTGTATACACAATAGTATGAGGTCCAGTATACTGACAAATGCAGTGAAATGGCATCACATTTCATGTCTTTAATACAGTGTATGACAAGATATGAAAGATTAAAGTGGTAGAAGGTGGAACTCAATATATATAAAGGCAGTTGGCTTTGTGTGGTTTAATGTGTGCATATGTGCCTCTACTGCTGATAGGAAACAGGTACCATTAGTGACAGTGTGTGTAATGCACATAAACCATGGTTGTAAAAGTGCCATGTGGAAAACAGCTTGAGATGAAAAAGCAAAAATCAGCATATACAAGGAAATGGGATTCCCTAATCTCCATATTGCTAAGAAGTTGAACTGTTCAAGTAGAATAATTGATAATTTGGTTAGACAAGACGTGTGGTATAGACCGAATGTAAGATACAGATTAAGTAGAAAATTAGTTGAGGCATCAGAACGGTCCCTTTTGCCTAAAGCAAGAGCCCCACAAACTGTTATTCTTCTCAATTTGTTACTGATTTATGGTTGTCAGAAACTGTCAGGTGTATATGACAAATTTTGTCGAATGACAAACATCTTACATTCATGAAACTACTGCAGTAGCTTGCTGTAACACCGTAGCAAAAATATGCTAGATCAGAGTGTGCTGGAAAACATACATCATGGACTTCAGAATGGGATAAGGTGATGTAAAGTGATGAGAAGCAGCTTAATTTAGATTGGCTGCATGGATTGCAGTATTATTGGCATGATATGAGAACAGTGCAGCAGGTAAGAATGAGGAGAAATGTTGGTGGTAGGAGTGTTAAGTTTTGGGCAGCCTTCTTCATTAAAGGTAAATAATGCATTGCTTGGCTGAACACTAGAATGAGTTCTAACATGTACACTGTGATGCTAGAGACAGAATTTATTACAATGTATGAGGACCGAGGGAACGAAATTATAATTTTTCAAAAAGATAATGCATTTGTGCATGTTTCTGCTACAACCAAAAGTGGTTTGAAGATAAAGATACAAATTTCTTCCCATGGCCTGCATGTAGTTTGGATATGAACCCTGTGAAAAACCATTGGGAATACTTGCAAGTCATGTTTATCACAGTGGAAGGCAGTATGAGGCTGCACGTGAGCTGAAAAGTGTGATAGTAGAAGACTGGGTGACAATTTCACTGAAAGAACTAAAAACCCTAACAAAATCAGTGCTGAAGAGAATTTTTCTGGTAATTAGGAATAACGGGGGCTGGATAGAGCATTAACAATTCAATAACGTACTATGACAGTGAACGCATTTACACCAGTCTCCATCCAGGAAATGCAAATGCCTAATTTTGTTAGTCGTGTTGCAAAAGAAATTAACTAATTCCATCATGATTGTTTGTAACTTATGTGTCTACTACTTTCATAGTAAATTTGATACAATATGGTTCAGATGTACTATTCCCACCCTGTGGGTCCAGGGGTTAGAATAGGCCTGAGGTATTCCTGCCTGTTGTAAGAGGTGACTAAAAGGAGTTTCACACATTTTGGTTTTTATGTGATGGTTCCCTGTAGGGTCTGACCTCCATTCTTCAAAATTTTCCTGAAGAGCGAGCCAATTGGGGAAGGGCGCCTTACAAGGTGCATCGTGTCCATCGTGCATTGAGATCTGTAGCCCACATGCTCATCGTCACATTGCAGTCCTGCCAATTCTCCATCTCTTGGGCGAGGACACCTTCCTGGGTGCATTTTCCACCATGCACTATGCAGTGGCGATTTCTACATCAACGATGAATATGGACTTCTTTGCACCTGATATCCAGCACGGTAGCCAGTCCGTTGTGGTAGGGCCGCCATGTACCCTGTTGGTTGTAGTCCCCTGACCACACAGCCTCTGCTGATGCCTGCGCCGTTAACTCCCCACGTATGCCAAGGGGTAGATGCCCATCCCCCTGGGGCATTGTGATTCTTGGCAATGGCCATCCTGCCAGGTGGCCTTTGCTGCAGCTGGGTGGTGCCTGTGGGGAGCGCCCCTAGTAGAAGTGGGTTGCATCAGGGTAGATGACATGCAATGAAGTGTAGTCCATCATCTCTTGCTGGTGGTGAAACACCAACAGTCTCTAAGTGTTCATGAGCTCAATTAAACACACAGATGTACGACCCCAAATCGTTCCCCTCCCTGGCCACACCATGGGAGGAACGTCAGCCTAAGGATGGCAGCGGATATTATTCGCCCCAGTACCTTGTATGTTCGAGAGCCGATGGGGAATCTTTCATGACGATGAAGCCTCAGTTGAGCATTTAGCTGACAAGTTTGGGGAGGTGGAGGGCTTCTCCAAAGTGAGATTTGGGCCAATCTTGATCAAAACAGCATCCTCTGCCCAGTCACGGGAGTTTCTCACTTGTGGATGCTTCTGTAACCATCACATCCCATAAGAGCTTAAATAGGTCCAGGGTGTCATATTTCGCAGAGATCTCTTGCAGTCCGATGATGAGTTGCACGCCAGTTTAGAGCGGCGAGGTGTACATTTCGTCTGGCATGTCCACCGGGGTCCGAAGGATAATCAGGTTGCCATCAATGCCCTCATATTGGACTTTGAGGGTGTTACATTGCCTGAGAAGGTCAAGGTGATGGTCTACCGGTGTGATGTAAAGCCCTATATTCCTCCCCTGATGTGGTACTTTAAGTGGTGGAAATTGGGCCATATGTCTTCCCGCTGTACTTCCAGCGTCACATGCCAAGATTGCGGATGCCCATCTCATCCCAGTACTCCATGTGACCCGCCTTCCGTTTATGTCAACTGTGGAGAGCACGGTTCGCCTTGCTCACCTGACTGCAGGATTCTCCAGAAAGAAAGGAAAATCATGGAGTACAAGACCCTTGACAGACCGACCTACACTGAGGCTAAGAGAAAATTTGAACGCCTGCACAGTGTGTATATGACATCATCTTACGCCACCGCTACAACAGTTCTGGCACCATTAGCTCCCCCAACCCCGGTCACCTCTTTGAGCCAGAAGACTACACCTACACCTGCCCCCTTGATGGTGGGTGGGGGCGGCATTTCCCTCCCTGTTGCTTCTGCGCCACCTACTTCGGGAAACACCCCCCCCCCCCCCCCCCCCTCCCAACCATCGGAGACGTCCATCCCCACTTCTAAGGCAGAGAAGCGTAAGTCTTCCTCGGCTTCTCTCACTAGGAAGGGGTCCCTTGGGTCACTCCCTTCCCAGGTTTCTTCTAGTGGGAAAGACGATGCTTGCCAGTGGCTGAAGAGCCCAAAAGCAGCTGGTCATAGGGCTTCACGTTCATTCTCAGTCCCGGAGACTGAGCCAGTGTAGTCCTCCCAGACAGGTAAACCCAAGGAGCAGTGAGAGAAATCCAAAAAGAAAACTCCTAAGATCAAGGAAATCGCAGTGGCACCCACACCACCGCTACCTACAAGCTCTGCGACTGAGGATGGTGTGGAGATTTTGGCGTCCGCTGAGGACCTAAATCTCGCCAGACCCGCAGACACAATGGATATAGACTCCTCAGGCAATAAATTGGTGGCAGCAGGCGTAAACTGTCTCATTGAATGTTCCATGCCTTCCCAGTCTCACGATGTCATCCTCCAGTGGAATTGCAGCAGTTTTTTTCCACCACCTGGCTGAGCTATGGCAACTGCTAATCTTTGCACCTGCTGTCTGCATTGCCCTCCAGGAAACCTGGTTCCAAACAATGCGGAACCCTGCCCTCCGTGGCTATAAGGGATATTAGAGAAACCGTAGCGACTATAATCGAGTGTCAGGTGGAGTTTGCGTTTATGTCGTAAACTCGGTCTGTAGTGAACCTTCAAACCACTCTTGAAGCTGTGGCTGTCAGAATAAGGACGATGCAGGAAATAGCTGCCTGCAATGTATATCTTCCTCCAGATGGTGCAGTACCCCTGAATGTATTATCTGCACTGATTGATCAACTCCCTAAACCTTTCCTACTTCCAGGAGATTTTAATGCCCAAAACCCCTTGTGGGGTGGTACCATGCTTATTGGCTTCTCCCATCTATCCACTGGAGAGTACATGACGACCTGTGTGGTAGTGACCACTTCCTCATCTTCCTGTCACTGCCCCAGCGTCAGGTACATGGACGCCTTCCCAAATGGGCTTTGAACTAGATGGACTGGGGAACTTCACCTCTGCTGTCATCGCTGAATCTCCCCAACACGCTAACATCAATGTGATGGTTGAGCAGGTGACTAGCGCAATGGTTTCTGCGGCAGATAACGCGATCCTTCGCTCTTTAGGGTGCCTGAGGCGTAAGGCAGTCCCTTGGTCGCTGGTAGTCGCTGAAGCAATTAAGGAACATCGGCGAACTCTACAGTGGCATAAGCGGCACTCTTCCCTGGAGCACCTCATAGCCTTTAAACGGCTCCGTAACCACGTTCGATACCTTATCAAACAATGGAAGAAGGAGCTTTGGGAGAGATACATCTCCACCATTTGGTGCCACACGTCACCTTTCCAAGTCTGGGCAAAGATCAAACGTCTTTTCTTGTACCAGCCCCCAACAGCTGTCCCCGGTGTTACCAGAAATGGCGAGTTATGTACCGATGCAAACGCGACTGCCGAGCACTTTGCTTGAGCCTTTGCATTGGAGAATTACCCCCCAGCCTTTCGCACATTCAAATGGCGGCTGGAAGGGAATGTCCTCTCATTCACTACACTCTGCAGTGAATCCTATAATGCCCCATTTACAGAGTGGGAGCTCCTCAGTGCCCTTGCACATTGCCCCAACATAGCTCCTGGGCCTGATTGCATCCACAGCCAGATGATTAAACATCTTTCATCTGACTACAAGCAACATCTTCTCGTCATCTTCAACTGGCTCTGTTGTGAAGGCGTCTTTCCATCGCAATGGCGGGAGAGCACCATCATTCTGGTGCTCAATCCCGGTAAAAACCCGCTTGATGTGGATAACTATCGGCCCATCAACGTCACCAACGTTCTTTGTAAGCTGCTGGAATGTATGGTATGTCGGTGGTTGGGTCCTGGAGTCACATGGCTTGCTGGCTCCATGTCAGGGCGGCTTCTGCCAGGGTCACTCTACCACTGATAAGCTTGTTTCCCTCAAGTCTGCCATCTGAACAGCCTTTTCCAGACAGTAACACCTGATTGCCATCTTTTTCGACTTACGTAAAACATACGACATGACTTGGTGACATCATATCCTTGCCACATTATATGAGTGGGGTCTCCAGGGATCACTCCAGATTTTTATCCAAAACTTCCTGTTGCTCCATACTTTCCGTGTCCAAGTTGGTGACTCCCATAGTTTCATCCATATCCAGGAGAACGGAGTCCTGCAGTGCTCTGTATTGAGTGTCTCTCTATTTTTAGTGGCCATTAACGGTCTAGCAGCAGCTGTCGGGCCCTCTGTCTCACCTTTTCTGTATGCAGACAGCTTCTGCATTTCATACTGAGGCTCCAGTACTGTTGTTGCTGAGCAGCGCCTCCAGGGAGCCATCCACAAGGCGCAGTCATGGGCTCTAGTCCACGGCTTCCAGTTTTCAGCCGCCAAGTCGTATGTCATGCACTTCTCTTGGCGCCGTACCGTTCGTCCGGAACACGCACTTTACCTTAATAACAGTCCACTCACTGTATTGGAGACATATCAGTTCCTAGGACTGGTTTTTGACACTCGATTGACTTATCTCCCTCACCTTTGTCGGAGTAAGCAGAAGTGCTGGCAGCACCTCAATGTCCTCCGTTGCTTGAACACCACCAATTGGGGTGTAGATCGCTGTACACTGCTGCAGCTCTACAGAGCCCTTGTCCAATCCCAATTTGACTATGGGAGTGTGATTTATGGTTCAGCAGCACATTCAGCATTGCATTTACGCGACCCCATGCACCACTGTGGAGTTTGATTAGCGACGGGAGCTTTTAGGACGAGTTAGGTCACCAGCGTACTGGTTAAGGCTGGTGTCCCTCCTCTGCAGATCAGATGTGTGCAACTGCTCACCAGTTACGAAGCACACATTCATAGTTCCCCTGAGCATCCGAATTACCGTCTCCTTTTCCCGCCTGTGGCAGTCCATCTCCGACATCGGCAGCCTAGATCTGGGCTAACAATTGTGGTTTGCATGTGGTCCCTTCTCTCTGAACTGGAGTCCTTCCCTTTACCTCTATTTGCAGTTTGTCCATGTACACCTCCATGGTGTACGCCTCGGCCGCAGCTTCGTCTGGACCTTTTGCGTGGCCCTAAGGACTCCGCTAACCCCGGCGCTCTCCGCTGTCACTTTCTTAATGTGTTCCGGGGCTCTGAAGCAGTTTACACCAACGGCTCAATGGCTTATGGTCACGTAGACTTTGCATATGTTCGTGGAGGACGTATTGAGCAGCACTCCTTGCCAGTTGGCTGCAGTGTTTTCACTGCAGAGCTGGTGGCCGTATCTCGTGCTCTTGAGTACGTCCCCTCATGCCCTGGTGAGTCGTTTCTCTAGTATACCGATTCATTGAGCAACCTACAAGCTATGGACCAGTGCTACCCTCACCACCCTCTGGTAGCGTCGATTCAGGAGTCCATCTATGCCCTGGAACAGTTTTGCCGTTCCGTGCTGTTTGTGCCGACCCCAGACACATCGAAATCCCCGGCAACGAACTTGCCGACAGGCTGGCCAAACAGGCGACACGGAAACTGCTTCTGGAGATAGGCATCTCCAAAGCTGACTGCATTCTGTCTTACACTGCAGGGTTTTCCAGCTTTGGGAGAGGGAATGGCATAACAGCCCGCACAGCAAACTGCGTGTCATTAAGGAGACTGTGAATGTGTGGAAGTCTTCCATGCAGGCCTCTCACAGGGAATCAGTTGTCCTCTGCCAGCTCTGCATTGGCCATACGTGGCTAACGCATGGTTACCTACTCCGTCGCTGTGGCTCCCAAATAACAGTCGTCCGCCTCATGCTGGACTGCCCACTTTTAGCAGCTCTGCGGCATACGTTTAACTTTCCCAGCACCCTGCCTTTGGCATTGGGTGACAATGCCTTCACAGCAGCTTTAGTTTTATGTTTCATCTGTGAGAGTGGGTGTTATACTTCTATGTAGGTTTTAGCACAGGACCTTTGTCCCTCTGTGTCCTCCATCCTAGTGCTTTTAGGTTGGAGGTTTTAATGTGTTGCAGAGTGGCTGGCTTTCCCTTTTTATTCTTGTGGTTGGCCAACCATTGTAATCTGCTTTCATGTTTCCTCTCTTCTGTTTTTAGCGTCTCTGTTGTTTTCTTGTCCTCTTTTGTTCCTTATAGTGTTTGTTGCCTTCCCTTTATTCTTGTGGCTTTTCCTTTCTTTCTGTTTTGTGTTATATGTTTTGTCCATTTTATTCTCACACTTGTGGCATTGTTTTATTGGGTACAAGGGACCGATGACCTCGTAGTTTGGTCCCTTCTCCCGCCTTTAAACCAACCAACCAACCAACATTGTACTATTACTTTTGTAGAAACCCTGCCTTTGTATTGATTTTCATTAACCCGTATTACTTGTCATTTATCACTTGACTTTCTCTTTTACACAAGCATTCCTAGCATAAAGCTGATGTTCTTGCATAAGAATGATTTCATATAGGCGGACCAAACGTAGGTATTTGTGTCTACAAATGTCGTATATATATGTACAGGTGAATGCAGACAATGGAAAATCCAGGATGAAATAATGAGATATATCGTAATTAGTGATGGAAACTTATGTAGCTGAAAGTTCGCAATACTAAAAGCAAAAAAAGTCCAGTAAACTAGGATTATAAAAGGCATACCTTAACAATAATAAGTACTTCTTCATCTTTGATACTGTGAAACAATCATCATCTATCAAACAAGTGCTCATAGCTCTTAAGGTATGCATTTTAGAACCCACATTTACTAGATTTTTTGTTTTGTTTTGTGTTTTGTTTTGTTTTGGTCCATACTACCTCCTCCCAAAATAATGAAAGCAAAGAGCTTATAGTAGAAGAGGTTTGTTTTATAGTGTCAAAGATGAAGAATTGCTCATAGTTCCTAAGGTATATATTTAGATACCATGTTTGCTAGACTTTTTTTTGCTTCTGGTATTGTGTACTTCCAACTACATGCATTTATGCCATTGATTGCGACACACCCTGTACATATTAGTGTGTGTTCAGTTGAATTGCCTTATCTATTGGTCAAATGTCTCCTCTATACAGTGAATGGTTATCCTTATATGCTTTGTATTCTATATCAAGTTCTTTATTTCTTGAAAGACTCCATTTGCATGCTATGTGACATTCTACATTGAAAACTGGAGATAGGCTTATGGACTTGTCAGAAGTGTAAGGCTGTTGTTGTCTTGTGCATTATGTTTGTTTAGCACCATCCTATGAACAACTCTGTTTCTCTTGATGAGACCAGTAATGTGTTAGAGGAAAGTGACTAGCTGACAGGTGAGCTTCCTCTTTGCAACCAGAAATGTTTTTTGGACGCTCTCTGTGTGTTACAACTTTCTCCTTTGTGGAACTCTTCGTGGTTTCCAGTTGAGTGTTACTGATGGGTATTGTACTATTTAAGTTACCATTTTTTAGAAAATCTGCTTGTAGTTTCAGTTAACAATAGGATACAAGATTCACCTTCTACGTTAAGGACCAACAATTTTTTTTTTCACCTAATTTGTCAATTTTTTCTGGGTAATCAGCCTGGCCCTTTGTCTTAGCCACTTGGCTATCAAGCCGCTATTATAAGCATCCAAGTGCAAAAACAGTTTCCCATCAGTGACCAGTGAAGTTAGCAATAGATAGGGCCCAGCTTTGTTCAGCCCTTATCCCCATCTGAAGATGGAAGGCTCGCGGCATTGACAGCGAAGTGTGATAACCTGAAATGAATGTCACTTGATTCTGCTGGTGTGTGGTTGGACATGTGGGTGTTTATTGAGCTAACATTCCTTTTTTGCACTGTATTTTGCTTCATTTAATAAAGTGGATGAGGTTTATGTAGCCCTCTTAGGCCATTGTTGATTTTACATTCCTTTCTAGTCTATCTTCTGTCACTGAAAAACATGTAAAAAAATCTGTACCAGACTGCAGTTAACAACAGTCAACAGACATGAAATGGAGGGGCTAGTTTGAGAAGGATGTGCGGAAGGGCTGCAACCTATCCTCAGTATTATTCAGTCTGTACATAGAGCAAGCATTAAAGAAAACCAGGGGGAATTATAGTTTAGGGAGAAGAAATAAACACAGAGGTTTGCCAATGACACTCTTGTTCTGTCAGAGACAGACACACAGATTAGTTGAACGGGATGGACAGTGTCTTGAAAAGAGGTTATAAGTTGAACATCAGCAAAAATAAAACCAAAATACTGAAATCAAGTGATGCTAAGGAAATTAAATTAGGAAATGAGACATTAGAACTAGTTTGTGCGTTTTGTTGTTTGGGCAGCAAAGTAACTGATGATGGCTGAAGTAAAGAGTATATAAAATGCAGACTGCCAGTAGCAGGAAAAGAATTCCTGAAAAAGAACAGTTTGTTAATAAATTATAAATTTAAATATTAGGTAATCCTTATTGAAAGTATTTGTCTGGATTGTAGCCTTATGTGGGAGTAAAACATGGATAATAAACACTATAGACAGGTGGAGAATAAGTGTTTGAAATATGCTAGTAGAAAAAACTACTGAAAATAAATGTTTAAATAGATTAACTAATGAAGTACTTAACCAGACTGGAGAGAAATTAGCTTTTCGGCATAATTTGACTAAAAGAAGGTCTAAGTTGTTAGCGCACGTCATGAGAAATCAATGAATAATTAATTTGGTAATTGAGGGAAATGGGGGGGGGGGGGGGGGGGGTTAAAATTGTAGAGGAAAGCAGACCTGACTACAGCCAGCAAGTTAAGGTGGATGCAGGTTGTTGTAGTTGTCTAGAGATGAAGAGACTTTCTTAGAATACACTGTTGTGGAGAGCTGCATCAACCAGTCTTCATGGAAAACAACAACATGCAAAATCTATACCTAATGGTGGCAAACTTTTACAGCCCAAGCCCTACTTTATTTTCCAAGAAAACTGTGTAGTAATTAAAATAAATAGGTAACACTATTCTGGACATAAGGCAGTTTTGTTTCTGTGGGGTATCTTGACAGAGAAAGTATGTCATGTCTTTCCTTGTGTCCCTCAACAAGAGGGCTTGTGAAAGTGTTCAGTACGCTAAACTTGCCTTCAGGTCACCTTATTGGCCTTAAGTTCACTTTGCCTGCTCTGTCATGTTGGACAGTGAAAGTTGGTTGGTTAATGCGAGCATAGACGGTCTCCACTTCACCAACTAAAGTGATTTTCCACATGAGGTTGTCATTTCAGATTTCTCATATGCTTTGTATTTAAATAATATAATTAAATAATATACATATTCACAGTTTGATTAAAAATATGGATGTTAGTCATGGGACAACAACATGTAAGTTTGGCCCACCTAACAAAAAAGTGTTGTGGTTATTTGAATTCCACCAGTTTCTCGGGTGTGCATCAGGAACGTCATTATATGATTACATTACATCATTTGTTTTCTGTAAAGCAAGCATTGTGCAAGTATGTTGACTTAGGTGTACAAGCTGTATGTGCTCCGACATGAGGAAAGTAATGATGTCCTGGATGCACACTTACAAGAAGATGGAATGCTCTGTATTACAGGAAGACTTCAAGAATCACATTTAGGTTGCCTTCTCTTGTGTATTCCAGAATGCAGTTATTTCAGACTCATTTGTAATTGTTACAAACCTAAAAAGAGCACTGGTTGTACATATTATAATGTGTTTCACATATTTATCACTATTCATAATAGTTTGAAATTGTATAAAACAGACACTTGTCACATTGTATGGATGTATGTTTTAACAGAGCGCATTGAAGAGCTTAAACTAATGATGCAGGAGAAGAGAGCTGCTTATTTGCGACTTAAGGAAGAAGTCATGCAAGTGAGAGCTGGACATGCTGATGACCGGTTACCAGATATGCTGCGAGAAATTGAAGAGTAAGGAATTTTTAATGTCCATTTATATTAATGATAGGTGCAGTGAGTACCAGCTAAGTGTAAACTGAAGTACTGTTCTTTCAGTTTGATGGTAAAAAATGTAATGATGGTAGAGACAAAACTACTTTAGTCACACAGATGCAGCACTACTGAAATACAACCCTGAATCAGATTTTTGAGAGCATATGGCTTGAAAGAAAAAATCGGAGCAGGGGAAAATGCATTCATTAATGTATTGACCTTTGATTTCCAACAAGTTACCCATTCTCTTTTCGGTGCATGCTTCGTTCAAGTATCTTAATCTTTCTCTCTCTTTCACATGAATTCCTGAAGGGAAAACTGTGTTTGATGAAAGTTGGTCTAGTGTTATCTTTATGCATAGAGGAGAATAGACTGGAGTAACTAAAATTTTAAAATAATCACCTTTTTGACCAACAAAAGAAATTTGCCTGTTGCTGTAAGTGTGTGTGTTTTTTATGAAAGGAAAGAAGAAAAACAAAATGAAGCACTCTTCGTATGGGCCAACTTCCTTACTAAAACTGTTGGTGGATCATCTGATTTGAGGTTTGGCTTCTGAATATAATTTGACGTGCTTCTGACTCTTCTTTTTCTAGTATTTAATTTAGCTATTTTTCCTGTCTTGTTAAACCACATTTTGTAGGTTTATAGAATTTTATTCTGGATGATAATCATGGCTGCACTGGTTTTTGTTCACTACATTCTTTTATAATTGTGGTGCAATACCCTGAATGTCAGATCTGATTAATAGTGGGTTCATTAATGAAGCAATTTAGCAAGTTCCAGATTTCATGTTATTGTTATTAAAAGGATAACAGACCATATTAATAAATAGTCCAAAGAAACTGTTTGTCTGCCGGCCGCGGTGGTCTAGCGGTTCTAGGCGCTCAGTCCGGAGCCGCGCGACTGCTACGGTCGCAGGTTCGAATCCTGCCTGGGGCATGGATGTGTGTGATGTCCTTAGGTTAGTTAGATTTAAGTAGTTCTAAGTTCTAGGGGACTGATGACCACAGATGTTAAGTCCCATAGTGCTCAGAGCCATTTGAGCCAAACTGTCTGTATTCTATCGTCATACAGTGGCAAAAGATTTCTCTTTCGCCTCTGGCAAATCTGCAGTTTCTGGATTCTCTGTCACACCATTTGTCTCATTGATGGGTAAACCTTTAAATCACCTGTCTGAAGCTTACAATTGTCAGTTCTGAGAACCATCTGACTTGAATGATGAACATTTAGGGAGAGGATTGATTTATTCGGCATTTCTTGTCATTCTGGGACCCTCGTAGGTATCACTTTCTCGGCAGGGATTGTGGGGTAGTACAAAGTTGTTACCAAGACCTACCAAAATCACATTTGTCTTGTGCAATTGAGAGTACCCTTTGCTTTGTAACTCTCTTGCTATAATAAAGTTGACTTTTACAATTCTTTGTTACCTTGTTGGATGTTTTTAAGTTTAAATTTCAATGCTCTTTGTTAATATTTATTGTCACTTCAGATTCTGCCTCTTTTCCTTACAGTATTCAGTTGAATTATTACAGAAGTTGTTAAAGTTGAAGCACCTGTTACCACTTCCCATGCCATGTAGTAGAAATTTTGTTCGTGTATCGTCCTTGAGTCCATTTATCATGTTCTAGAATAGCACATTGTCATCAGAATCACCATAACTGGCATCTCTCTCAGTAAGAGGAATTAGTCTCAAAGGGACTCTCCCTGCTCCTCCTTCTGACTAGGCAGCTGTTTCAGATTCTCTGCAATACTGGTCATCACGGTGATTTCTTGCTAATTTTCTTTCAGTGCAGACTGTGGTTCAAGTTCTTTTTTTGCCCTAAATATAAAGCTTAGCCAAAGCAACAAGCAATTTGTCTTCAGAACAGTGCAGCTGTTTCCAAATCATTAAATTTTATGACTTACCAAAGTTTAAGATCTACTTTCTGACTTAGTATGAAATGTTGGTACTAAATGGCTTAATAGTGCCCTTAATGTCGTAAAACAGCAGTGAAATTTTACAATGATCATATGGATGTGGTGAAGATTGTACTTTGCCTCTCTTGTCTGTTTCTAATTTGGAATTTTTTTTAGTCTACCTTCATCTGTATACCACAAGCCACCTTATGCCATGTGATGGAGAATGTTTTGGTACCACTATAATTTTCCTCCCTCCCCGTACCATTTATGTATGGTGTGTAAGAAGGACAAATGCCGATAAACCTGTGTATGAGTTCTAATTTCTGATTTTCTTCTCCTGGTCTGTTTGTGAGCCATATGTTGGAGGAAGTAATATGATTCCTGCCTCTTCTTGGAACATAATTTTCTGGACATTTGACAGTGACCCCTCTTCATAGTAAATAACATTTGTCTTGCATTGTCTGCCACCAGACCAGTCGGTGTCATTATGCATCACCTTAAGACTCTCATACTCATTAAGTGGTTCTGTTAGTAAGACTCTAACACTCACTAAATGATTCTGTTGGTAAACATGATGCTCATAATTATATCTCTTATATATCTTTTATTAATCCAAACTGCTAAGGGATCTGACCAAGCAGTGCTCAATTATAGGTATTACAAATGTTTTATAAGTTATTTCTTTTGTGGAGTTATTACTTTACCTTACAAATTTTCAAATGAATCTCAGCCTTGTATCTACTTTTCCTATAATTAGTTTCATGTGTTTATTCCACTTGAGGTCCTTCTTAAGTTGCTGCTAATAATGTAACTAAACAATAATGGACTTGCGTATCTATTTATACTCAGAACATTATTTATTTATGTTCAGGTTTAACTGCCAGTCTCTGCACCAATCATTGATCATCTGCATGTCTTCCGACATTTTGCTACTGTCTTCTGAGTTACAACATTCCTATTGACAACACTATTGTCCACACAACTTGGGAATGTAAAATTCTTTGTCGCAAGGGACTATCAAGAGTCTTAAGGGATCGGATACCTGTGAGAGTTTTTTTGGTATGATCAGATAGTATTTGCAGAATTGTTTACACACAAGACAAATTTTCAGTGATTGTTATTGTCTCACTCTTACTTAAGAATACTTTATGTAAGTGGCTGAGAGTCGTGCAAGAGCAGATATAGGAAGCATTTACACAGAGCAGTGAAAGAGAGTCGGTGATAGCTGAGAGATCACTTTCCATCAGTGAGAGGGATTGCATTTAAATAAGTGATATTTCAGTAACAATTATGAAAAGTGTAAGTTGCTACTCACCATAAACATGACACATTGAGGTGCACACAGACACAAAGAAAAGACTGTCTCTCTTTTCAGAGCCTGATGATAGATAATCAAAGCTCAGGCAAAGGATGTTGTTCAGTTTTGTTCCCTTGGGTGGATTGGGTAACAAAAGAGGTGCTCCTTTGTAGCTGGTTTGTGGGAGTGAGGGAACGATTGGGGGTGTATGGAGATGTGGCATGGGAAATCTGTTTGTGGAATAGGTCTGGGGGTAGTGCCTGTCTGTGAAGGACTTTGTGAGACCTTCAGCATACTGAACAAGGGTGTTCTTGTCACTGCAGATAGATCTTCTCTAGATGGCCCACAAACAAGTTGGTGCAGGAGGGTGCCATGCGGGTCCCCATGACTGTGCTGTGGATTTGTTTGTACACCTTCCCTTCAAATACAAACTAATTGGTTGTTAGGTTAAAGTTATTAAGGTGTTGAAGGAATGAGGTAGTGGGTCTGGAGTTTGAAGGACATTGTGAGAGATAGTGTTCAATAGCAGCAAGACCATGGGCATGAGGGATGTGTGTGTAGAGGGAAATGGTCACAACAATGACAATTGGGGATCCAGGAGGTAAAGAAAGGTGTGGTGATGGTGAATACTCTGTGGTACATTTGAAATAAGAGGCAATTGGTTGGAGATGTTAGTCAGTGAAGGCCGAAATTCTTTCAGTGGGGGTACTATAACTGAATATGATGAGATGTCCAGGATTGTTAGGTTTGTGAATTTTGGGGAGCATGTAGAATATGGGTGTGCTGCATGCCATAGGGATGAGGAGGAAAATAGATTCAGGGGAGAGTTTGCGGGAAGGGCGTGAGGCTGTCAGCAGGGATTGGAAGTTGTGTTGGACTTCTGGGATGGAATCACTTTGGCAGAGTTTATTGGTGGAGGGGTCAGACAATTGGCAGAGGCCATCTGACAGGTAGTCACATTGTAGCAACAGTGGTGGAGCTGTTGTCTGCAGGTAGGATCTGTTTTGAGGCTGTGTATAGCTATCATTTCTTCTGCTGAAAGATTGGTCTTCTTGGGAAGGGAACTGTGGAAGAATTGAGAGGCCAAGATGGAGGTAAGAAATTCCTGGGATGTGACCAGGGGGTGGTTAGGTGGGGGAGGATCTTGTTTGGCTGGTGGTATGAACTGGGAGAAGCAGGGTTCAATATTGGGATTAGGTTGGCTGTGGTTGGAGGGACTGATGGTAAAGAAGTATTTCCATCACAGCAATTGGTAGGAGGAGAGTAGATCTCGAACAAATCAACCATGGTTAAATTTGGGTGTAGGACTGAAGGTGATGCCTTTAGATAGGACTGAAACTTTGGTGGAGCTGAGGATTTATGTGGAAAGGATAAAAACAATGTTCCAGCACTTGATTTAGTGGGTATAGGTAGGTAGTTTTGGGGGTATTGTAAATTGAAAAGGTCACCTAGGCAGTGCCAAGGTGCTATGAGGGGTTGAAGAGGAGGAACTCACTGGGTGAGACATAGGTTTTATAGTGATGACTGAAGGTGCCACTAGGAAGTCAGCAGGTTGGATAACTTATAGAGATGGTGTCTGGAATGCTCTTGCGGGTGCTGGAGAGCATGGTTCATCCATTCCTGCTAACATCATCAAATAGTGTCATCACTCCTACTCAAATGAATAGTGGCATTAGTCCTGTTCAAATGTCGAGTGATTCACCCATTACAACAACTGGCTTCTTTGGACAAAGTACACCCTGTTTCTCAAATCCTGACATAAGTGTATATCCTGACATAAGTGTATATTGTTCACACACCTGTATGTGATGCTTAGTTACTGTCCAACTGAGTGCACAGAATAAAATTTGTAAAGAATTTATGCCCTGATATTGCCAAGTCCCCTATTTTGTCCTTGTGAACTGCACAGTGAAATTGTGTTGCAACATCACTCATTCACTCATTGCCCACCAAAGTTTGCAGTTTTGCATCTTCTGTTGATATCTGTATGAATATCAGTTTGTGGTGCTTTTTTGTATTTTCCACACCTTCCTGTACCACACACACTTGTGAACCTTAACTTAACCAACCCCCTTCCTCCCACCACGCCCCTCTCCATGCGTGTGTCTCAACACATGCCTATTCCCATACTTCATTCATTCCATTTTTTTTCCCGCATTTTTGTACATTTTTATGTAATTGAATGTGCATATTTTTACATATTCATGCTTGCTTTTAAGAATTTTATGTATTTGTGTGTATTGCTGTGTGTCAGTATCTATTTTTACGCTTCTTTTTCTGTTATCTAGTTCCCCTCACAACCAATTAACACATTAATTTGCCTGTTACGAATATCACTTCCTGTTTCTCCAATGACATCCATGCTGCAATGGACCCCTGCTCTATCTTTCTGCATCAGTTCAGAAATGTATCCCTTTCCCTGGCTAAAACCCAGTCCCACATCTCGTATAAACCCTGGAATTCCTCCCCCCTCCCACACCACTGGACTAACCATAAAAATTTCTTTCACTGGATTCCATCACTCCTTTCACAGTAACCTTTTCATTTTCACATTCTGCCAGTTCCTGTGCCTCACAAACCTGGTACTGAAGCAACTATTTTTTATGTAACAGGCATACCAAAACCACCTGTGCTCCATCCGTAAGATACTGCTACTGTGAAATCCCTACTGCATAAATCACATCTCTTAAAACTGAATCCCTCGCTCTTCAGCATCCGGAAGAGCATTCCAGACACCACCTCCATAAGTTATCCAACCTTCTGGCTTCCTACTGCCACATTGGACACCACCTTCCAACACCTATCCTACCCACAGTATTCCTCCTTGTCAACCCCTCATTGCACCCATTGCTGCCTAGGTGACTTTTTCAGCAAACAGTATGTCCAAAACTACCTACCAATACTCCACTAAATCAAGTGCCAAAACAATCCCGGAACACTGTTTACCTTTCCACCTAAATCTTCAGCCCCACCAAAGTTTTAGTCCCATCCAAAGGCCTCACCTTCAGCCCTACACCCAAATTTAACCGTAATGAATTTGTCAGAGACCAACTACCCTCATCCCGATCCCTGCAGTGGACAGACTTCTTTACCACCAGTCCTTCCAACCATAGCTAACCTAATCCCAAAATTGAACTCTGCTTCTCCCATTTCATATCTCCAGCCAAACGTGAACCCCCGCCACCTAACCACCCACTGGTCACATTCCAGGAATTCCTTATTTCCAACTTGGTCTCACCATTCTTCCCCAGTTCCCTTCCCAAGGACACCAGCAGAAGAAATGACAGCCATACACAGCCTCAAAACAGATCGTACCTGCGGACAAAGGTTCCACCACTGTTGCTACGAAGTGACTACCTGGCGGATGGCCTCTTCCAATTGTCTGACCTCTCCACCAATGAACTCTGCCAGAGTGATCCCATTCCAGAAGTCCAACACAAATTCCAATCCCTGCTGAAAGCCTCACACCCTTCCCAAAAACTCTCTCCTGAACCTATTTTCCTCCTCACCCCTATGACACCCACCTTCTGCATGCTCCCCAAAATCCACAAACCTAGCAATTCTGGACTCCCCATTTTAGCTAGTAATTGTGCCTCCACTGAAAGAATTTCGGCCATCACTGACCAACAACTCCAAGCATTTGGCAAAAATCTAGCCTTCCACATTAAAGGTACCAAGAAGATCCTTCACAGATTCTGCATCACCACCCTCTTTACCTCCTGGAATCCTACTAGTCACTCTTGACTCCACTTCCCTACACACCTACATTCCTCAAACCTATGGTGTTGTCACTATCGAACACCACTTCTCCCAGCATCCTTCAGATTTCAAACCCACTACCACATTCCACATACATATTACTGACTTCATCCTAATATGCAGATACTTCTCCTTTGAAGGGAAGGTGTGCAAACAAATCTGTGGCACAATGACAGGCACCCACATGCTAACCTCCTATGTCAACCTGTTTATGGGCCATGTAGAGGTAACCTTACTAGCCTCCAAGAACCCCAAACCCTGATGTGGTTCTGGTTGATTGATATCATTTTCAAGATCTAGACTTATGGCCAATACACTGCAGCCTCATTCCTACATATTTGCAACACCTTCCCACCCATCTGTTTCTCCTGGTCCTTCTCAACTCAGCATGCCACATTCCTGGGTGTCTACCACCTCCTCTGCTGGCTATATCCATTTCTCTGTCCACATTAAACCCACCAACCACCAACATTGCCTGCATTTAGACAACAGCCATCCCTTCCACAGAAAACAATATATATCATACAGCCTGCCACATGGGGGCTGTGTACCCTCAGTGACAAGAATGTCTTTGTCCAGTATGGTGAAGGTCTCTTAAGACCTCCACAGGCAGGCAGGTGTCATCCCCTAGACCTACTCCACAAGCAGATCAAGCAGATTTCCTGTGCCACAACCCCCCCCCCCCCCCACCACACACACACCCTCAATCTTCCCACCACCCCCAACATTCAGTTATGAAGGAGTGCTTCCTTTGTTACACACTGCTACCTCAGACTGGAACAACTGAACCACATCCTTCGTCAGGGCTCTGATTATCTATCATCATGCCTTGAAACGAGGGATATCCTACCCAAGATCATTGTCATCCCTCATAAAGTGGTGTTCTGTCACCAGCTCAACCACCACAATATCATAGTCCATCCATATTCCATTCGCAATCCCAGCCCCTTGCCACAGGAATAATATGCATGTGGAAGACCTAAGTACAAGACCTGCCCAATCCAGTGACCCAGGACTTTCTATTGTGGTCTTGCACAGGCTTATCCTATCCTGTCAGAGTCTGGGTCACTTGTGAAAGCACCTATGTCATATACTAGGTCTGTTGCAATCACTGAACAGCCTTTCATATTGGTATGACTATGAATCAGCTGTCCACCAGGATGAATGTCTACTGCTGAACTGCAGCAGAGAGCAGAGTGGACTACCTAGGCACATCAGGCAGCTGGACATAACGTGCATGATTCAGTGGCTGCTCATAATTCAGAATGTCTGGATCCTCCCTCCCGCCACCAGCTTTTCTGAACTGTGCAGGTGGGAGTTCTCCCTACAATACATTATCTGCTCCTGAAATTATCCCTGCATAAACCTACGATAACCTAGCATCCCTACACCTAACAGAACTCACTCCCCCCCTCCCCCCCCCTCTCTCTTGATCCCCTTTCCTGTGACCTCCTCCCAATTTGTATCCCACTCACCCTCGTTGTGTGCTGTTATTTGTCACTGTTTCCACCAGTCTTTTTTTCTCTTTGATCCTCTCCTTTATGCTTTCCTTTTCCTGTCCCTCCCTTGCCACAAAGACTCGTGACGCTGTGTAAGGTCCTGCTTGCTCCAGCAGACAGTGTTCTCTCCCTCCACCCCATACCGCATCCACTTCTGTGCCCCACTCCTGACTGTCAGTGCAACAGTTGCAGTCTGGCTAGGGTGGTCAGAGATTGCAGTTGTGTGTGTGTGTGTGTGTGTGTGTGTGTGTGTGTGTGTGTGTGTGTGTTTTTCCTTTCTTTTCTAAAGATGATTTTTCTATTTTAGTAAGTTTAATGTGGACTCTAACTTCACTTGCTTTTCTCAGTCTGATTTGTTCTGATTGATAGAGATTAGGTTTGATGCTGAATTAACTAACCTATTTAAAAAAAAAAAAGTGTTGGCTCTCACTTACTTTTTATTCAATGACCAGTTCCGTGAACAGGCATGTGGAATTGCAGTGGGTAGTCCTTTGTCACTTAATGTTACTAACCTTTTTACGGGAGATTTAGAGGAACAGGCCCTGGAGTCACTGGCATTGACACCCGCATACCTTTTTAAATATGCAAATAATACTTTTGTTAGTTGGCCTTATGGAAGTGAGAATTTAAACAGCTTTTTAGGACATTTTAATTCAGTCCACCCAAATAATTGTTTCATGATGGAGTTGTAAAAGGATGGCTGTCTTCCTGTCCTAAATGTATTGGTCAAGAACAAAGTTTGATGGTACTCTGGGCCATGCCATTTTATAGGAATCAAAGTCACACTTCAGGCTGATAGTTGTCACCATCTGGCCCAGCATGAAGGGGGAAACATTTGTACCTTGGTTCATAGGGCCCTTGTCATCACACATCATGAAAGTTTCCTTGGTACCAGTCATTGTATGGATTATATCGACACAGTGATTCTTACATGCACTTCCAGGTATTGGGATAGTGATATTAAGGAAGCAGATGGCATTAAATTTGCAAGTGATGTTATAATTGAAGACTGTTTTAACAAAACTCAACAAATGCAATTTACAGTATTTTGCAGGAGAGGTATTTTTAGTTGTACTCAGAATAATTGCTTCAAAAATTTAATACTGGTTACCTATGTAGATAGGGATTGATGAGGGAATAACTGAAGTTCATCACTAACAGCCTTTATTGAGGAAAAAAGTTAAAAATTGCACATTTTTACAAAGCTCAACATATCCTCTTCTTCAGGCATGTTTCTTCTTTATTTTATGAAGCTAGATGGTATATTTATACATTCTAAGCATTTCATTTCAATGGGCTCTCAAGTTTAATACATTTTGTAGACAATATATGAATAAGAAATTAACACTATATCGATGAATTAATTTTTTGCTTGTATGTTGATACATGAACAGGAGTTTCAGTAATAAAATGTGTGTCTCACATCTTAAACCTATTATGACACTCATAGTGATATGTTTAAATGACAACTAAAGCAGTAGTTTGTATTTTAATATAGTGTTTGGATTTAATGTTGTGTAATACGAAGCAATACTGAAACACAGTCCTGATTGATGTGAAGGTTCTTCATAATACAGAATTTTGACTTCAGTATCATTAGCATCCCCTTGTAAACTTTTGAATAGAACACTTTATTTTCCTTTGAATCATTTTCAGAATAACACCTCAGCTTCTTCAAGTTATTAGCTCTAGTTTTGCTTTACATGATCCACTGATGGAAGTTGAGGTGCTTCTAACATTATTGAAGCACTTCTCTTACCAGGTTTCAGCACCTCAACAACTATCGGTGAAGCAAAGTATTTTGGAAGAAGCATTGTGACGCGGTCTTAGGTCTTCTTACATAATGCAGTACTTTTGCCACGGATATCTTAAAAGGTGGTTTCAAACAATGGAAACTCCAGTTCGGAAAATAAACAATAGAAGGGAAAAGATAAGATTGCTACTCACCGTAAAGGTGACATCTTGAGTTGATTTGTAGACAGGCACAACGAAGAGATTTATACACATTTAGCTTTTGGCCAAAGCCTTGTTCAGAAAAGGAAATCCTGCACCCATACCCTGCTATCCCTTCTCCTTCCCCTTCCCCTTCAGACTGGTGCCTTCATTCAATGTGACAGTTGCATTTCTGTCTAAGCTTCCAAAGATGGCAGTCATGTGTGCATGAGGCATGCTTGCTTGTGTGAATGAGTGACTGCAAACTCTGTCTGAGCTGCCAGAGTTGGCAGTCTTATGTGTGCATGAGGTGTGCTTGCTGGTGTGTATGAATGGTGTGTGTTTCTCTCTTTCTCTTTTGCGGATGTAGGCTGTGGCTGAAAGCTTTGTGTAAGTGTCCTTTAATTGTGCCTGTCTACTACTTAATGTGTAAGTAGCAATCTTATCTTCTCCTATGTTGGTGATATTCCTATTTGGAATTTCCACAGTTTGATAATTTGAATTAAATATGATGCCCAGTGGTCCGCTCGCTACTAATAGTGCACCTGGTTGGTTTCGACATGAGAAACAAATCATTACAGGTTTGTAGTGAAACTGTTATTAATTTTTCTGATTCGCTTATTTCTAACAGTACAAAAAATAAGATTAATCCTTTGAAGACTAAGTTTATAGACACTCAGAATGAAAATATGTCAGGGCTTGTATATCGGTTATCACAAAAAAGGTTGTGATCTTTGTTGAGGTAAGGCTTCAATAGAATGGTTCAACCCAACCGGACTGGAAACACAGAGGCCACAAGTACCTGTTTTTATTTCTGCTTCTCTTTCTGTGTGCACTATAATATGAAAAATAAATGTAGTTTCATCACACAATGTAAACAGTTTTATTCCAAATCTGTGCCTTTCACTTGGTATATATTGTTTGGAAACAAGTCTAACTTCCCCACCATGAGAGACTCATTAATGCAGAAATCTCTGGATGGATTTAGAATTGACTTGAATTTTGCTGCCAAAAGATTCACAATATAATTCCTTGTGTAAAGCCTGTATGCCCTCTCAACATCTCCCAAAATGCCTGCACCACTAAAATGTAACATTCGAAGAAATGGCATGTAGACAATGAGTCCTTCAGTCTATTCTTCTTTACTTGTGCCAGCAGAATGCAGGCTGCTAAAAGCTGATACTTCTTATCTACACCTAGAACTGTTCATTGAATTCCCCAGGATGATCCTTGACATTGTTCATTCACTTACCTGCAAAAGCTGTTAGTTTCATTGGCAATGTATCCCATAAATTGCCTATCAAATATAAACTGAAAACATTTCTTTTCACCAGGTTCCTCACTTAGTCCACCATGAAGATCCACTCCCGAATTGTCGTTAAAGAAAGTGTAGTCCTGATTTGTAAACAAGCTGGCTGTCAGCTATCTGTATTTACCATTTCTTACCTTTTGCTTCTTTCTCATCTGTGAAGGGCCCAGTTCATGAATAATTTCATCAATTGAATCTTCACTTACTCTTGATAATACCTCACAGTCTTTGTGGTCTTCAAAATCACTAGCAGATTCCACAGCTGAGTATTCATTTAGAATATTTTTCTAATTTCATCATCACTCAGACCTTTCCAAAGTGTCGTTGTCACCAAACATAAAAACACAAGTCCAAGTATCAAATTTTGTTCTCATAGATCAAATGTATACAAGGCCACTTGAAAACGCAAGTAGATCCACATTTTCACAACAGATAGCAACACCATCGTCACAGAAGGGAGCAATTGTACCTATACAGCATCAGATACCCACGACAGAAAGTGAAAACATACACATATGGTCGTAGGCTGGTGTGACAATTTGGTCACCGCCATACTGGTGTGGTTGTGTTCACAAAGGATTAACCATGTTTATCACAGTAGGAAAATGTATCTTAAATAGGCCAGCCTCTGTTGTTTAGAAAGAGCAAAAGCAATACTAATAATGTGGCCTCTGTTTTACACAGTTAGTGCAAACAGTAATATTTATTTTTTGTGATACTGACTGAGTTCCTGAGATGAACTTTCTTTACAATTAGTTGCTATTATGACCTTAATGTTAAATTTCAAAGCTTACAACAATGCAGTTTTGTTATATAGATACTTACAGATATTAATTGCACATGCCACACATGAAGCTGAATCTGCCTGTGCTCCATTTCTGCAGGGATAATGCAGAAACTCCACTGATATTACTCTTGTCACTATGATGGATTCATGAAGTGTCACTATCACTGCCACTGCCACGACTGCATTATCATTTAATGTAGTTATCACCTCCTCCACCAAATTTTGGTAAACAGCTTCATTCTGCCATGCTCTTTCCATGGTGTTCTGTATGTGTTTGGCAGCTTTCTTCCAGTCTTCAGAGATGGCTATCCTGACAGCTTCTCTTGTGAGTGCTTCAATTACAAAGAGGGATATTGACTGTATTGGGTTGAAATTTTAGTAGTAAGGTGGTTGTCCAACAACTGTGTGCCCATGTTTTCTTTCCAGTTCATCAGTTTCATATTGGGGGAATTTCCGCCTTCCAATTTGGCATGGTAGGTGACTTGTCAACAACAACTGAATCGTAAAGAGTATTACATAAAACAACTGTTGCTGGTGTGTCAAGATTTGGTGTTAGTGAATCTTGGAACCATTGTGCAAAAGTAAGGTGGTTCATGTCTTTGTGATAGTCTACGGTTTTCTTTGAATTATAAGCAGGAGACTGTTTGGGAGAAAACCTCGCAAGGTGCCCATATGAAGAGGAATAAGTCTGTCCCCTTAGCCAGAAGGCATTGCCATTGGTCTTTTAGCTGCTTAACAGTGTGACCAGGATTGACCCACTAGGATTGACCCAGGATTGGCACACCACTTCGGCAATATTTATGCTACAGATGTCCCTGATAAACTGGCATCACCATGCAGCTATATCCTCCATCTCCATCAACAACTTACAGCCACAGAATTGCCCATAGTAAAAGCCTAGTTTGTGTAAAACTGTGTACAAGGTTGTGCGACAGCCATGAACAAGTCCTTATTCTTTAAAAGTGGCCAGTAACTTCCTGAGTTTAGGATTTTTCTTCCTGTGATAATCATAAACGTGATGATGAACTGCATCCTGTGCAAAAGAATTGACGTTGGTAATCTGCTTATCCATTAAACTTTTTTCCCAGGGGTTTTAGGTTTTGATGATTCTTTGGGTTTCTTTTCTTTGTCGAATATTTGCTTTCCAAACTTCACAACAATGTTTTTGTTTATATTCAAAGCTGTGTCAGTTCCATTGATTATTTTGTTGATGGAGAGCAGTGGGTCACCATTAAGTTTGTCATTCTCAAAATAGACAACTATCAAGTAAAACACTTCACTCGACTGCTCTCGTACGGCAATCCCCTGGCCAAGAGAACAATGTTGAACCTTACCACTTATGACTTTCAATGAACTTCCCACTGACATTGTTGAGTACCCCAGATCAAGTACTGTTAACAATGAATAACGGTAACAAGGAATAATGGTAACAGCAAATAAAAGAATAACTCCTACAGCTGTAAAAATGAACACACAGAAGGTCAAGGGATGAAGTGATCACAAGGGACAGCAAGCTGACTGTAACAGAAGCTCACTGCAAGCAGGAAGTGTTGCTTCGTGGGTGAAGGTTTGGCAACAATGAGAATTTGCTGCGGCTGTAGGTAAGTGTACTATTGGCAGAAAGTGGCCCAGGCATGCTGCGTGGGCTTTCCCCCCCTTTCACTTCCATCCTTGCTCTCAACCCTAAAGTAATTACTGCTCTGATCGACTACTACTGCCGTCTTCTACATTACTTTATTTGCCAAGCAAAGTAGTTTGCATGATCTTTTGTGACTTACTCTTTCTGTCTGCCCAGTTTTTAAAATGTCGACTCCTTTCATGACTTTGACTGTCTGGTTTTTTAATTTCCAATCTTTTTTTGATCATGTAGACCACTTTTGTGGTGAGAAGTACTCACCCACTCATTACCTCATGTTAACCATTGTCTGTTCTCACAATTTTCTTGTGAATTTTTCTGACCTTTTTTCGAATTTTTTTGCCTGCTTTTCTTCAGTTTTTCTATCTTTTTCCACTCTCTGCCTCTGGTTTTTGCCACCCTACCATTTCTAACACTCCAAACTGAACTCTCTTGCCATGATGAATCCCATCACACATTACATCCATTCTTTTCGAAAACATGCTATCAAAATTAAGGTCCCAAATTCTATTTCTCTATTTCTCTAAACCTGCTTGTCTCTTGGAGTTACTCCCAAAGGCCCAACATTGAAAGTCCCTGTTTTTGGACGTGATCCTACTCTACATCAGCCTATTTTACGGTTTCAAATACAGCAATCTTTTGCACTTACCCAACTAAACTGTGACCTATATGCCTCATCTGCCAACTTCCATTCCACCAGAGTTCCCTCCTCCTACAAGATCCTGCAGTTATCTGCCTCTCATGTTTCCTTTATGATATCATGTGCCAAGACAACTTCAGACTGCAACAACATGCCAGACTCACCTCAAAAAGCTATCCCACCTCCTTTGAAACTACCTCAACAGTGGTGTTTCTCTTCCTGTCCCTCTGCAGCTCCCCAAACAGCCACATCAGCCAGCACCCCTCTCCTACAAACCGAACTTGGCCAGCCTCCTTAACATCCCACAACCTTCACCACAGCCTCCCAGACCTGTAATAACTCATAATCACAAGAACCACTCACAATAGTACTGTGTTCTCAACCTCCTGTCGCATCCCTCTCCCCCATTGAATTGTCTGTATTATCCGAGAGTCTCACTTTCATCCCTAAATCTGGATTTAACCATGCTGCTTTGGTAGAGGACCTACTTTCCTTTATGCAGAATGTCAACTGGAAATATCACTTTGCAACCCAATCCCAAAACTGTTCCAGCAGCAAACCTGACATTAAAATCCTGCCTTGAACAGTTCAGATCACGATCCCAACTTGATCCACTACCACTATCTCAGATTATCCCTCACAAGCCTTCCAAGAATTCCTCACATCCAGCATTGCTTCACAACCTGTCCTCAGGTCCGTAAAACATGACCCTAACATGTCCTCTGCAGAATTCCAGGCTCTTCGTTCTCTAAAAGCTGATGACTCCATCATCATCATCATCATCATCATGCTCCCAGCAGACAGAGGATCTACCACTGTGGTACTTGACCGACAGGAGTGTTTTAGTGGAGGTCTAAGCCAGCTGTCTGACACCTCTACATGCAGCATCTGCAACAAAGATCCCATCCCTGTGATTCAAACTGACCTGCAGACCCTCCTAAAATCCTCAGGCCCCTCACAAGGACTTTCACCTCTATCCATAGAACTTCCTACCCCACTCAAACCATACAGCCCCACCTTTTACCGTCTTCCTAAAATCCACATACCCAGTCATCCTGGTCACCCTATAGGTGCTGGCTTCAAAGCACCCATTGAACATGTATCTGCCTTAGGGATCAGCACTTGCAACCCATGGTACAAAGACCTCTCTGCTGTATTAAAGATAACAACCATTGCCTAGATTGTCTGAAATCTGTGCCCATGCCACTCCCACCACACACCTTGCTTGTCATCATTGATGCCATCTGCGTCTATACCAACATCCCCCACATAAATGGTCTGTCTGCTGCTGAACATTTCCTCAGTCAACACCCACCTGATTCCAAGCCTGTGACGTCCTTCTTGCTCACATTAATCAACTTTATACTTACCAACAATTACTTCAGAGGGCAGACAAACAAACAGATCCAAACAGAGCCATGGGAACCAGGATGACTCCTTCCTACGGCAACCTTTTTGTGGATCACTTGGAGGGAGCTTTCCTGGGATCCATGAGTCTTCAGCCCCTGGTTTGGTGTAGGTACATTGGTGACATCTTTGCTCTGTGGACTCACAGTGAGGCTGACTTGTTAGAATTCCTGGAATCTCTAAATACCTTCTCCCTGTTAAGCTTCACATGATCCTACTACGAATCCTGTTTCACTTTCCTTGAAGTTGATCTCATCTTCACTGAAGGCCAGCTACACACTTCTGTCCAGATCAATCCACTAACAAACAACATTATTTACATTTTGGCAGTTGCCATCCTTTCTGTGTCAAACATTCCCTCCCATACAGCCTTGGCATTTGAGGTAAACATATTTGTTTGGAATCGGACACTTCACAGCAATACCCCACCTCTCCCACTTCAGCCTTCACAGGATGTAATTATCCCAACAGCCTAATTCAATACCAGATTTCCTGGGCCATCACATCCAGTCCTGGTACTTCTAATCCCTCCAAAAGCAACTTTGGAGCACAACATTTGTCACCCAGTATTATCCTGGTCTTAAATGTATCAATCAGTTACTTTGATAAGACCGTGACTTCCTAAAATCGTGCTCTGAAATGAGCAAAGGGATAGCCACCTGTGAAACAACATGTCATATACCAGCTGTTAAGTAAACACAGTTCAGCCTTTTACATCGGCTTGACTACCACCCAGTTATCAGTCAGAATGAATCGGCATAGGCAGAGAGTGTACAAAGGTAACACACAATCCTGTTGTGGAGTATGCTATACAACATAACAGTTACGACCTTGGTGCCTGTTTCATCAAATGTGCCATCTGGATTCTTCAGCAAGGCACCAGTTTCTCAGAACTCTGTAGGTGGGAACTAGTACGACAACATGTCCTTGGTTCTCACCACCCACCTGGCCTTAATTTAGGTTAATTCCTTCCATCTCAGTATTTATTTACAATAAGTATTCTCTTCATTCCATTTTAGTTTTCTACATCTTTCATTTTCTGACCTGTCTATTTTTTGTTGCCCCACCCATCCACCTCTTGTTACATACAATGCACTTAGCTTTTCACTATTACTAAATTGTGGACGATGTTTTAGTAGTAATCTCTGTCTTGCATATTACCCTGTCTTCCACCTTTAATCTCTCAGGTTTTTCAGATCTCAACCAGTGCAGTCCCCAACGATCAGTCTTTCCCCCTCATTCCGCCTGGTAAGTCTCCCCTGGCCAGGGGTTCTGGATGACTTTCCTTAGCTGTTCCCCTTTCCCTTAAACTCTACAGTCCTCTTCCTTCACCCCTCTTCCTTCCCCTTCATCTCTTCCACCAGAAGGAGTAGCCACTGGCTGTGAAAGCTTGTAAAAGCTAAGTCCTTTCGTGTGTGTGTTCCCTTGCAGCTGCTTGGTGAGTAGATTTTTTTTTTTAATCCGTCCATTTACACTAAAGTAATTTTGGGTGGACTATAATAGTGTTGCAGAGGATGCAAAGATCACAGAATAATAAAAATAGTGTTTTAATGGTACCAAATTCATGTTCCTTTTAAATTAAGTGGATTATGAAACAATGTGTCTACCACATGTAAGTGCAGTAGGGAAGTTTTAAGGGATCAATTGTGCTCTGGGTGGTGTAACAGGGTGGAGAGTAGAAGTGTGAGGCAAGTAGATTGCTGTCTTGTGGTCATGCACTTCTCTCATTCATGTGTGTGCAAACCGAAGAATGAGAAAGCAATTCCACACACTCTCCACCTCACTACATCACAAGAAGCAACTATAGGGTGTTTCACAAAGTTGTGTGACCCTTCCACAGTTCGTCATATGAATCACTGGTGATGCTGTCTGCACATACACCAGGAGGGGGTGGAAAGGGTGGGATGGGGTTGGTGGTGGGGGTGTGTTTATTTTCTACAAAAAACATTAACACTGTGTGAAATGCACAGATGAGTTACTAATACTACTAACCCAAGCAACACACATGGACACATTCTATGTAAATCTCTGCACACTATTCTACTTGCCATAGTGGACATTACTACTTAATTATCCAGTATGGCAATCAAAGCATTCTTCTGGGAAAGGGAACTTCTTCCACCACGAATGCTGTTCGCTTTTCAGTTTGCAGGCAGACTATACCTCCTTTCCAGTTCTCTTAAGTGAGTAGGCAAAATAACTTCACTGAGCTTGTGTCTTCTTCTTCTTCTTCTTCATCTTCTTCACACTACAGCCCTTCCTAGGTTTTGGCCTCCTCAACAAACTTCCTCCAGACACACTTGTTCTCTGCTTTTCTCTTCTATCTTCAAACCTCCATCTTGGCAAGGTTGGCCAACATATTGTCCAGCCATCTAGCTCTTCTTTGGTTCTTCCTTCTGATGGAATACAATCTTTCATTATTCCTTTGGACATCCTTTCATTTGTCATCCTCTCTGAATGTCGTAACCTGTGTATCCTTTGAGATTTAACAAAGTACGTTATATCTTTCGCTTGTATAAATTGTTGTGTGTCATGGTGTACCCACTGCCTCTTATATGCACCCATAATTTTTTTGCAGGATTAATCTTTCAGATGCTCTTAGGTTCAGTCATCATCATTATCTACATTTCTGACACATACAAGTAGGTGACCACTGGATGTACAAGGGAATAGTACACTCTTAACATAATTGATCTTGTAATTAGAAAATTCTTGAATACTTGTAAGTTTGCATAATAGGCTTTGTTTCCTGCTTGTATACTTTCTTTAATACGTGCCTCATACTGTTATCGCTGGCTAAGAGGACACCTAAATAATGGAAGCAGCTGACAACTTTGAAAGATTTATTACAGGTCTGAAGGTCTTGTGGTGTTCTTCTCGCCTTAGAATTCGACAGGAACATCTTGTTTTCAGTTACCGTAAGTCCAATTTTTGCTCTTCCTGCTTCCATTATTTCAGACAATTCTTTAATAGTGTTTATGTGTCTTGCCACAGTTGCAGTTCCTCTGCATATGCATATATCTGTATTTCGTCATTATTGTTCCTCTCTTGTCTATTTCTTGTTTCAGGCTATGCAGTGCTAAGCTATACAGGACTGCAGAGAGACCATCATCCTGTTTTGCTCTATCTGTAAAGTCGAAGCTCTTCGTCATTTGTTGTTTGCTTTTACTTTTGCCTTTATATCCTTCATTGTTGATTAAACTAACCTACTTAACTTGCTACATATGCCCATTATACAATGCTGGCCTGCTAACACACTGAAAAGCTGTTTAAAACCAACAAACAGGAAGTGGAGATCTAAGTCATATTCATAAAATTTCTCCATTATTTTTCTAATAACAAACAGCTAGTCAGAATTGTCTCTACTTGGCCAGAAACCATGTTGGTATTCTTCGAAGGTATTTTTAGTGCTATTCTTTAGCCTTTATTCAGCACCACTGAAAATCTCTTGTAGGCTGTATTGAATAAAGTTATGCCTCTATAATTTTCACAAGCTAACTTTTATCCTTTCTTATGTACAGGGTGTATTATTCCGGTTTTCCGACCCTCTGGCATGCTTTCATTTTCCCAATTATTATTTATTAATCTGTGAATTTCACATAGTAGAGGATGACTAAATTTTGTAAGTTCTGATACTACCCTATCTTCGACAGGTGCATTGTAATTTTTTAGTTTATGTCTCACTGACTCCACCTCTTCCAATGTTGGTCTTTCAGCTTCTTGCCTTTCATTACCTTGTCTGAGTTGGTTTTGAGCATAACTTCAAAGTATTCTGCCCATCTCTGCAATATTTTCTGCTCATTTCAGATTGGCTTACCATTTCTATTTTTACATGCATTTTGCATTGATTGAAATTTTTTTTTCTCGTCTTTCCTGTCACATGATAGAATATTCTTCTTTCATTCTGCTCCTTTACTTCTTCCACCTCTTGAAATTTTGCATTCAGCCATTCCTTTTTCTTTTTATTATGTCTCCTATTAGCATCGGACCTTTATTCCTGATACACCTCCACATTTCTTCATGTCTCTCTCTGTAGTATCCTCCATCTTGCTGCATTCGTTTCTTTCCTTTCTTCTTATCCCAGTTCTCTCTTCTGCTACCTCTTTCACCGCTTCGTGGATCCTATTCCATCTGTCTTGATTTCCCAGTGTTTCCTTACTCTCTATCAGGAATCTTTGTTGGTTTTTTTTAATTTTATTTTATTTATTTATTTATTTTTGTCCCCCCTTATAATTTCAGGATCATTCAGTTTTGCTGTATTTCATTTTGATTTTTGTTCCCATTCTGGTTTTATGTATTACTGCTAACTTCTTTCTCAGTATGGCTTTACAGCATAAGAGTCTGAATCACAGTTTGGACCCTGCTGCTCCATATATCTGTGACTGATGTCGCATATCGTGCTTTTACTAACACATGGTCTTTTTCGTTAATTACGCCACACTTTCTTCATGTAAGGTCTTCATAAAACTGTTCTTTTGTTCTTTCTTCCGCTTCCCGTGTTGGTGCATATGTTGTTGATATTGTTATATTCCTGAATTTCCACTTTTATTCTCAGTCTTTCATTTGTAGGTTCCAATTCCAAAAACCTTTCCCTAATATCGTTTGTTGTTATAAATGCTGTTCCAGATTTCCCTGTTCATCTGTCTGGTCCACTGTGCAGCAGAGAATACAGAGGCATCTATATCTGTCCTTGCCCTTGATATCTCACTTCTTGTAAAGCCACAGTATTGTGCTGAAACTTCACGATCTCTTCAACTATTTCTTTTGTGCTTTGAGCTTTCAGCATTGCTCATACGTTCAAAGTTGTTATTGCTAAATCTTTTGTCATTTTTCTGTGGCGAATTCGCGTTCTGTATGTCCCATCCATTATCCGAGGATCTTATTGTGGTTCCGTAATATGACATTTTTTACAGTGTCGGGCTACTGGTCCCGCGCCCAATCTCCATCCAGTAGGACATTTTTTTTTTTTTTTTTTAAGGTATATTCCCCCATACCTTTAGAGACCTCCCTGCACAATGTTATGGGATGCACTGTGTCTGGCTCTTCTGTGAAGACTACTCTGGCCTTAGTGACCATGCCGTTAGCTGTGCTAGTGCCCTTACTTCGTCAGAGCACACAAATCCTCCCATGCGGCACTGAAGATACCTTCGATAAGGTGATGTCCCGTGGGAGGGGTGAGTACTTACTTGCTGTTGTTGATTGGTGGGTCTTTACATAAAATATGTTCCTCTAAAAAATGATTGTGAAATGTTTAATTTGTTAGTGTGATGTCGGTGACCTATGTGGTGCTGGTGGGACAGTGGTTGGATTGGTAAATGTGGTGCCTTGCTGCTGTCTGTTGTTGACAGTTGTGTAACCGTATTGAAGTCACTTGGTGGTGAATTACTGAATTACCAGAAAATTACTGCTCTGCTCTCACCATTAATTGTGGTACTTACCACCATAGTGCTTAGAGCCATTTTGAACAACTTAGATTTGGTACACACATTTAATATTGTTAACCCACTTATTTTAACAAGAAACATTAATTTTGTATCATTAACACTATTTTTATTAATCAGTATTTTTTCTGTTTCCCTACAGTGCTGACTGTTAGTCTTAGAAAAGAATGAATAACACCCCTTTTTGTAGGAAATTGGGTGTAGTTTAATTTTGTACTAGGGAATATTTTTGCTAGAAGCTGCAGTTTCTGAGCTGTTCAAGAAAAACATAAAAAAGTGCTCTTTAAACATCCCTTCCAGCCCCATGCCCACGCTACACTTTTTAGAATTTTTTCCTCAAACTTTCCTTTGTTGCCAGGACTTAAGACTGGTGTGAGGCATATTGTTCAATTGTTTTTAATTTTAATCAGTAAACTCCAATTTATCTCAAGCAAAGGTGCAGGGATGGACAAAACACCAAAAACATAATGTATTACCCTGCCTAATATGGTGTAGGGAAACCATTGGCTTTCTATACAGTCATCTGGGAGTGGATAAATATAGCTCCTGCTTGATTTTTCAAGGATATTTTTTGCCATTCACCCTGAAAAATATTGGCAAATTCAGGTAGCATTGATGGAGTTGGACAATGATCATGCACCCTCCTCTACAAAGTAGACCACAAAGGCTAAATAATAGAGATTTGATGATTGGGATGGCCAGGGGAGATGTAACAATTCATCCTCTTGCTCACAAAACTAGTCCTGAGTGATTAAAGTTGTGTAAATGGGGGTTCTGTCTTCTTAAAACACAGTCTCGCTTTGGGGGAGCAAACATTGTCCGGTATGATGGACCTGATCAGCCAAAATGGTTGCATATTCCTTGGCTGTAGTGCGACCTTGAAGAGTGCCCAAGGGCCCCATATGTACTGTGATACGTCTACCCAGATCATAACTGAACCCCTACCATATTTCACTCGTGGGATGCAAGCTCGACCAGAAGTTGAAACAGTGTGCAACAAGACTCGTACAACCAAATGACTTCCCTCCATGGCTCCTTAATCCAAGTTTTATGGCTTTGTCACCACATTTTCCAGTTACTATCATTTGCATCAGTGGTAAGTGATGTGTTGGCAGAAGAGCCAACACCGTGTTGCTAGAGGAGGCCGAAATGCACGTGTTTAAGCTCACGCAAACAGGCGTGAGGTCTGGAACAGGACAATGTAATTAATATAGCCAATAAGGTACATTGCTGCTGGAATACTTAACTTTAATCCATAATTGGTGTACATCGCTCTTGATGATACATAATTACAATCTCAATATAAACTGGTAATGGCGCCTTGCTAGGTTGTAGCAAATGACGTAGCTGAAGGCTATGCTAACTATCGTCTCGGCAAATGAGAGCGTATTAGTCAGTGTAGCATTGCTAGCAAAGTCTGCTGTACAACTGGGGCGAGTGCTAGGACATCTATCTAGCCCTGCTGTGTGGCGGCACTCGGTCTGCAATCACTGACAGTGGCGACACGCAGGTCCGACGTCTACTACCGGACCGCGGCCGATTTAAAGGCTACCACCTAGCAAGTGTGGCGTCTGGCGGTGACACCATAAAGTGAGTTTGGAATTGCATCTCACCCTCTAATTCACCATGACTAATTTGCAGATGATGTGCCACTTTGTCAGTAGTTAATCATCTGTCTAAGAGAATCATTTCCCATGAATGCTCAATGGTTTCTTCATTTGTGGCGGTAAATGGTCGTCCGGTTCCTTCATTGTGCATAACACTTGTGCGACCTCCCTCCTCCTCCTCTCCCCCAACCCTCCTCCTCTCCCCCAACCCTCCTCCTCTCCCCCAACCCTCCTCCTCTCCCCCAACCCTCCTCCTCTCCCCCAACCCTCCTCCTCTCCCCCAACCCTCCTCCTCTCCCCCAACCCTCCTCCTCTCCCCCAACCCTCCTCCTCTCCCCCAACCCTCCTCCTCTCCCCCAACCCTCCTCCTCTCCCCCAACCCTCCTCCTCTCCCCCAACCCTCCTCCTCTCCCCCAACCCTCCTCCTCTCCCCCAACCCTCCTCCTCTCCCCCAACCCTCCTCCTCTCCCCCAACCCTCCTCCTCTCCCCCAACCCTCCTCCTCTCCCCCAACCCTCCTCCTCTCCCCCAACCCTCCTCCTCTCCCCCAACCCTCCTCCTCTCCCCCAACCCTCCTCCTCTCCCCCAACCCTCCTCCTCTCCCCCAACCCTCCTCCTCTCCCCCAACCCTCCTCCTCTCCCCCAACCCTCCTCCTCTCCCCCAACCCTCCTCCTCTCCCCCAACCCTCCTCCTCTCCCCCAACCCTCCTCCTCTCCCCCAACCCTCCTCCTCTCCCCCAACCCTCCTCCTCTCCCCCAACCCTCCTCCTCTCCCCCAACCCTCCTCCTCTCCCCCAACCCTCCTCCTCTCCCCCAACCCTCCTCCTCTCCCCCAACCCTCCTCCTCTCCCCCAACCCTCCTCCTCTCCCCCAACCCTCCTCCTCTCCCCCAACCCTCCTCCTCTCCCCCAACCCTCCTCCTCTCCCCCAACCCTCCTCCTCTCCCCCAACCCCCCTCCTCTCCCCCAACCCCCCTCCTCTCCCCCAACCCCCCTCCTCTCCCCCAACCCCCCTCCTCTCCCCCAACCCCCCTCCTCTCCCCCAACCCCCCTCCTCTCCCCCAACCCCCCTCCTCTCCCCCAACCCCCCTCCTCTCCCCCAACCCCCCTCCTCTCCCCCAACCCCCCTCCTCTCCCCCAACCCCCCTCCTCACCCCCACCCCCCTCCTCTCCCCGACCCCCCTCCTCTCCCCGACCCCCCCCTCCTCTCCCCGACCCCCCCCCTCCTCACCCCGACCCCCCCCTCCTCCCCCCGACCCCCCCCCTCCTCACCCCGACCCCCCCCTCCTCCCCCCGACCCCCCCCTCCTCCCCCCGACCCCGCCCCTACCCCCGACCCCGCCCCCCCCTCCTCCCTCCGACCCCGCCCCCCCTCCTCACCCCGACCCCGCCCCCCCTCCTCCCCCCGACCGCCCCCCCTCCTCCCCCCGACCCCTCCCCCACTCCTCCCCCCGACCCCTCCCCCACTCCTCCCCCCGACCGCCCCCCTCCTCCCCCCGACCGCCCCCCTCCTCACCCCGACCGCCCCCCTCCTCACCCCGACCGCCCCCCTCCTCACCCCGACCGCCCCCCTCCTCACCCCGACCGCCCCCCTCCTCACCCCGACCGCCCCCCTCCTCACCCCGACCGCCACCCTCCTCACCCCGACCGCCCCCCTCCTCACCCCGACCGCCCCCCTCCTCACCCCGACCGCCCCCCCTCCTCACCCCGACCGCCCCCCCCTCCTCACCCCGACCGCCCCCCCCCTCCTCACCCCGACCGCCCCCCCCCTCCTCACCCCGACCGCCCCCCCCCCTCCTCACCCCGACCGCCCCCCCCCCTCCTCACCCCGACCGCCCCCCCCCCCTCCTCACCCCGACCGCCCCCCCCCTCCTCACCCCGACCGCCCCCCCCCCTCCTCACCCCGACCGCCCCCCCCCCCCCTCCTCACCCCGACCGCCCCCCCCCCTCCTCACCCCGACCGCCCCCCCCCTCCTCACCCCGACCGCCCCCCCCTCCTCACCCCGACCGCCCCCCCCCTCCTCACCCCGACCGCCCCCCCCCTCCTCACCCCGACCGCCCCCCCCTCCTCACCCCGACCGCCCCCCCCCCTCGTCACCCCGTCCGCCCCCCCCCCCCTCCTCACCCCGTCCGCCCCCCCCCCCTCCTCACCCCGACCGCCCCCCCCTCCTCACCCCGACCGCCCCCCCCTCCTCACCCCGACCGCCCCCCCCTCCTCACCCCGACCGCCCCCCCCTCCTCACCCCGACAGCGCCCCCCCCCCTCACCCCGACAGCGCCCCCCCCCCTCACCCCGACAGCGCCCCCCCCCTCACCCCGACAGCGCCCCCCCCCTCACCCCGACAGCGCCCCCCCCCCCTCACCCCGACAGCGCCCCCCCCCCTCACCCCGACAGCGCCCCCCCCCCCTCACCCCGACAGCGCCCCCCCCCCCTCACCCCGACAGCGCCCCCCCCCCCCTCACCCCGACAGCGCCCCCCCCCCCCTCACCCCGACAGCGCCCCCCCTCCTCACCCCGACAGCGCCCCCCCTCCTCACCCCGACAGCGCCCCCCCTCCTCACCCCGACAGCGCCCCCCCTCCTCACCCCGACAGCGCCCCCCCTCCTCACCCCGACAGCGCCCCCCCTCCTCACCCCGACAGCGCCCCCCCTCCTCACCCCGACAGCGCCCCCCCTCCTCACCCCGACAGCGCCCCCCCTCCTCACCCCGACAGCGCCCCCCCTCCTCACCCCGACCGCCCCCCCTCCTCACCCCGACCGCCCCCCCTCCTCACCCCGACCGCCCCCCCTCCTCACCCCGACCGCCCCCCCTCCTCACCCCGACCGCCCCCCCTCTTCCCCCCGACCGCCCCCCCTCTTCCCCCCGACCGCCCCCCCTCTTCCCCCCGACCGCCCCCCCTCCTCTCGCCCGACCGCCCCCCCTCCTCTCGCCCGACCGCCCCCCCTCCTCTCGCCCGACCGCCCCCCCTCCTCTCGCCCGACCGCCCCCCCTCCTCCCCCCGACCGCCCCCCCTCCTCCCCCGACCGCCCCCCCTCCTCTCCCCGACCGCCCCCCCTCCTCTCCCCGACCGCCCCCCCTCCTCTCCCCGACCGCCCCCCCTCCTCCCCCCGACCGCCCCCCCTCCTCTCGCCCGACCGCCCCCCCTCCTCCCTCCTCCTCCCACTACCCCGTCACCTCCTCCCTTCCCCTCACCCCCCAAATCTCACGGGAGATAAGGAAAGGAGAGAACAAACTTTATTGTCTATAGTAAATCATACAATCACCGCCATCACCCCTCTGCCCATTACTAATTCTTGTCCTTGTTCTTCCTTGTCGTCTCTCCCAACATATTTCGTCATTTCTGCCGTGCTTTTCTAAGTTAGGTATACTATATTTCAGTACATATTTCATTTTTCACCTTTCTGTCTATATGTGAAATGTTGCAAATTACTGCCAACAGTGCTTCTGAAAATGACTTTCTTTCTTTTTTTTTTTTTTCTTTTAAGGTAAAACCAGAAAATGTTCTCATGTTTCTGATTTTTGCCACCTGGATCTGTTTCAAAAATGCCATATGTGAAGATTTTGTACCTATAACATTTGCAGAGCTGTATTTTAATTTAACTTTTTGGTTTAATCTAACATTGATATTTCTAGATATTTCATAAATTTAGCCATTTTTGTGTTGTTGACATTGTAGGGTCTTGTACCAGGGGAAGCAATGGTGGCCGGTATCGTCTTCTAGATCTGCATCTTCATGTACATGATTACTCTGCACATTTAAGTGCTTGGCAGAGGGTTCATCAAACCACACTCATACAATCTCTCTACCATTCCACTCCCATACAGCGCGCGGGAAAAACGAACACCTAAACCTTTCTGTTCGAGCTCTGATTTCTCTTATTTTATTTTGATGATCATTCCTACCTATGTAGGTTGGGCTCAACAAAATATTTCCGCATTCGGAAGAGAAAGTTGGTGACTGAAATTTCGTAAATAGCTCTCGCTGCGACAAAAAAGTCTTTGCTTTAATGACTTCCATCCCAACTCGTGTATCATATCTGCCACACTCTCTCCCCTATTACGTGATAATACAAAACGAGCTGCCCTTTTTTGCACCCTTTCGATGTCCTCTGTCAATCCCACCTGGTAAGGATCCCACACCACGCAGCAATATTCTAACAGAGGACGAATGAGTGAAGTGTAAGCTGTCTCTTTAGTGGACTTGTTGCATCTTCTAAGCGTCCTGCCAATGAAACGCAACCTTTGGCTCGCCTTCCTCACAATATTATCTATGTGGTCTTTCCAACTGAAGTTGTTCGTAATTTTTACACCCAGGTACTTAGTTGAAATGACAGCCTTGAGAATTGTACTATTTATCGAGTAATCGAATTCAAACGGATTTCTTTTGGAACTCATGTGGATCACCTCACACTTTTCATTATTTAGCGTCAACTGCCACCTGCCACACCATACAGCAATCTTTTCTAAATCGCTTCGCAACTGATACTGGTCTTTGGATGACCTTACTAGACGGTAAATTACAGCATCATCTGCGAACAACCTGAGAGAACTGCTCAGATTGTCACCCAGGTCATTTATATAGATCAGGAACAGCAGAGGTCCCAGGACGCTTCCCTGGGGAACACCTGATATCACTTCAGTTTTGCTCAATGATTTGCCATCTATTACTACAAATTGAGACGATACCCCATAGGCCCGCAGCTTGATTAGAAGTCGCTTGTGAGGAACGGTGTCAAAAGCTTTCTGGAAATCTAGAAATATGGAATCAACTTGAGATCCCCTGTCGATAGCGGCCATTTCTTCGTGCGAATAAAGAGCTAGCTGCGTTGCACAGGAATGATGTTTTCTGAAACCATGCTGATTACGTATCAATAGATCGTTCCCTTCGAGGTGATTCATAATGTTGGAATACAGTATATGCTACAAAACCCTACTGCAAACTGTCGTCAGTGATATAGGTCTGTAGTTTGATGGATTACTCCTGCTACCCTTCTCAAACACTAGTGAGACGTGTGCTATTTTCCAATCTGTAGGTACAGACCTATCGGTGAGCGAGCGGTTGTATATGATTGCTAAGTAGGGAGCTATTGTATCAGCGTAATCTGAAAGGAACCTAATCGGTATACAATCTGGACCTGAAGACTTGCCCGTATCAAGTGATTTGAGTTGCTTCGCAACCCCTAAGGTATCTACTTCCAAGAAACTCATGCTAGCAGCTGTTCGTGTTTCAAATTCTGGAATATTCCATTTGTCTTCCCTGGTGAAGGAATTTCGGAAAACTGTGTTCATTAACTCCGCTTTAGCGGCACAGTCGTCGGTAACAGTCCCATCGGCACTGTGCAGCGAAGGTATTGACTGCGTCTTGCCTCTTGTGTACTTTAAATACGACCAGAATTTTTTTGGATTTTCTACCAAATTTCGAGACAATGTTTCGTTGTGGAACCTATTAAAGGCATCTCGCATTGAAGTCCGTGCCAATTTTCACGTGTCTGTAAATTTTAGCCAATCTTCGGGATTTTGCGTTCTTCTGAACTTCGCGTGCTTTTTCTGTTGCTTCTACAACAGCGTTCGGACCTGTTTTGTGTACCATGGGGGATCAGTTCCATCTCTTACCAATTTATGAGGTATGAATCTCTCAATTGCTGTTGCTACTATAGCTATGTATTTGAGCCACATCTCGTCTACATTTGCATAGTCAGTTCGGAAGGAATGGAGATTGTCTCTTAAGAAGGCTTCTAGTGACACTTTATCCCCTTTTTTAAATAAAATTATTTTGCGTTTGTTTCTGGTGGATTTGGAAGAAACGGTATTGAGCCTAGCTACAACGACCTTGTGATCACTAATCCCTGTATCAGTCATGATGCTCTCTATTAGCTCTGGATTGTTTGTGGCTAAGAGGTCAAGTGTGTTTTCGCAACCATTTACAATTCGCTTGGGTTTGTGGACTAACTGCTCGAAATAATTTTCGGAGAAAGCATTTAGGACAATCTCGGAAGATGTTTCCTGCCTACCAACAGGTTTTGAACAAGAAGTTTTGCCAACATATCGAGGGAAGGTTGAAGTCCCCACCAACTATAACCGTATGAGTGGGGTATTTATTTGTTATGAGACTCAAATTTTCTCTGAGCTGTTCAGCAACTATATCATCGGTGTCTGGGGGTCGGTAGAAGGAGGCAATTATTAACTTGGTCCAGCTGTTAAGTATAACCTCCACCCATACCAATTCGCACGGAGTATCTACTTCGACTTCACTACAAGATAAACCACTACTGACAGACACAAACACTCCACCACCAATTCTGCCTAATCTATCTTTCCTGAACACCGTCTGAGACTTCGTAAAAATTTCTGCAGAACTTATTTCAGGCTTTAGCCAGCTTTCTGTACCTATAACGATTTCAGCTTCTGTGCTTTCTATTAGCACTTGAAGCTCAGGGACTTTCCCAGCACAACTACAACAATTTACAACTACAATTCTGACTGTTCCTTGATCCAAGCATGTCCTGTATTTGCCATGCACCCTTTGAGATTGCAGCCCACCCCGTACTTTCCCCGAGGCCTTCTAACTTAAAAAAAAACCGCCCAGTCCACTCCACACAGCCTCCACTACCCTTGTAGTCACCAGCTGAGTGTAGAGAACTCCTGACCTATTCAGCGGAACCCGAAACCCCACCAACCTATGGTGCAAGTCAAGGAATCTGCAGCCAACACGGTCGCAAAACTGTCTGAGCCTCTGATTCAGACCCTCCACCCGGCTCTGCACCAAAGGTCCGCAGTCGGTTCTGTCAACGATGCTGCAGATGGTGAGCTCTGCCTTCATCTTGTAAGCAAGACCGGCAGCCTTCGCCAAATCAGATAGCCGCTGGAATCCAGAGAGAATTTCCTCAGATCCAAAGCGACACACGTCATTAGTGCCGACGTGCCACCACCTGCAGCTGGCTGCACCCTGTGCTCTTCATGGCATCCGGAAGGACCCTTTCCACGTCAGGCATGACTCCACCCGGAATGCACATGGAGTGCACACTGGATTTCTTCACCTCTTTAGCCGCCATATCCCTAAGGGGCCACATTACGCGCCTAACATTGGAGCTCCCAACTACCAATAAGCCCACCTTCTGCGATTGCCCGGAACTTGAAGGCTGGGAATCATCCTCTGAAACATGGCAGGCAGCTGCATCTGGCTCAGCTAGAGACAGTACCTGAAACCTGTTTGTCAGACGCACCGTGGAGGCTTTCTGACCAGCCTCCGGGGACGTCTTTCACTGCCTGCCATGCCTTGGAACGACGTCCCAATCAACCACAGGCAAGGGCTCAGCCCCACTGTGGGCAGCAACCGGGGCAACCACAGCGGCAGACCGATCTAGGGACAGATGGGACGAGGTCGACATCCCCGTGGTACCAAAGTCTGGCTCCCCACAGTGGTGCCCATTGGCAACAGCCTCAAGCTGCGCGACCGAAGTCAGCGCCGCCTGCAGCTGTGTGCGAAGGGATGCCAACTCGGCCCTCATCCGAACACAGCAATCACAGTCCCTGTCCATTCTAATCGATGTTGAACAACAGTTACTGAAACACGAGTCCGTGCCTAGATAACGCAAGGAAAACATGCAAAGAATGTATGAACTAACCTGTACAAATGCACAACGACTGCGCTACAATCTGCCTGAATTTATGATTACAGTAACTAAAACTCGAAATTACACCTCCTATACGAAACTCACACGCAATTTAAGTAAGAATCTACGAAGTAAACACAGAAAAGAAGCTATATACGTATCTTTCTGCGCTGTCGATTTACACCAACTGGGAGCTCAGGCCACACTGGTCTCTGAGAGCCTACTAGACAGACAAGTGCCACTGATGTACCAAAACAAAACAAGTGCATAATGACTGCCCCACAATCTGCCTGAATTTACGATTAAAGTAACTAAAACTCGAAATTACACCTCCTATACGAAACTCGCACGCAATTTAAGTAAGAATCTACAAAGTAAACACAGAAAAGAAACTATATACGTATCTTTCTGCGCTGTCAATGTGCACCAACTGGGAGCTCGGGCCACTACATAACTGCATACATTTATTAACAGGAACAAGAAGCTGCTTAGCTTTAAGCAAGTTGTTGTGGTACAAGCTCTTCCGTAATAGTCCATGTTAGCCTCGCTACTGGTGAAGTAAAAGCCCTGCTATGTACACTACTCTGGTCACTATGTACTGACTGACTCTAAGCTAGAGACTGTGACTGACTGGGCCCTCCGGTCTGTGCAGCGATCTAAATACTGGCAGTCGCGAACGTGTTAGCAGTGCGTTGCTTGCGAGTATGTCTTTGGCCTCTCACCTGATAAGCATGCTTGATTCAGTGCCTATTATCGATCTTCTTGCAGCCTCTTTGTTGACCAGCACGCTGGCAATTGCTTACACCAGCACAGCCATTTTTCAAAGTTCACTTTCATCAACATTCTAGACTAATGCAATTGAACGTACCACAACACAGCAAAATTGAGAGTACTGCTATTGTGGATTCCACATTGACACTGTACATTCAAACTTTTTTCTTCTAATAGTTTCAGTTTCACTGATTATTTCATCTTTTGCCACAATTATGATAATTTCGCCTCCTGTGCCATTGTACAACTGGTGATTGTTATGAACGTGTGAAGTAAATGTTGTCTTCAAATGAATCTTTGTTGTAATATCAAAATTCACAATATCACATGTAACTACATTGTTAACTAATTGTCACTAATGAGGCAAACTGACAGGTGAGAAAGTTCTACACATTTGTAGATAATAGCAGGGGGCAAACTGCATCGTAACTCATCCAGTTAATAGCATCTTGAGTCCCAAATAACAGCAAAGAAATGGTGCTGGATTTCACAAGCTGATAATCATCAGAAATATTGAAAATGAAATATTAACAAACAAAACAAAAGAATGTTCCAAAGAAACTTCCATTTGAACTGTACAGCTGCATGACAATTAAAACCTGATGTACCTAACTTACAGGGCCATTCAAACTTTGTGTCAGAATTATACAGCTGGTACAGGATCCCAAACCTGTTGGTCAGAAAACACACACAGACACTCACCCACCCATCTACACCAAAACCGACACACTCTTCTTTGTAAATTTATCATGTTACACAATTTAAACAAACATCTCCCTCGTATGCATTGCTCATTGAAGACTTTAAAACGCCTGAAATATAAATTTCTGTTGAAAATTTTTACTTTTAAAATTTGCTACCGTATGTGTAATTTTGATACTGTGTGTGGGAGCTTGAAACACTATTACTAATGTAATGGGTTGTTAAATAGAGCTTAACAGTGGTTTCTACTGTAAGCAGTTGTTACAATGACATTTTGGATTTAAAGATAAAGTTGTATTTATTTTATTATTATGGGTATTGGAGCTTGATGTAAACATTGTGTTTACAGTGAAAAGAAACAAAAGGAGAAGATTGCCGAAGCCCATGAACAGTGGCTTCGAGAACGGGAGGAAAAGAAGTTGGATATGGAAAGGAACTGGAAACCAGGTATGTTATTGCTCAAATATTTGTTGCAACATCAAGTGATGTAATCAGTTGTATTGCAGGTAGTGCTGCTTCCCCTTTTTGTCTACTTTATGTGAACTGCTTTGTAGATGTAGATTAAAACATGTGAACCATAGGTTGTAAACATTAATTTTGCAAATTATGAAATTGCAAGAGTGTACGTAGGGGATTAACTAGCAGATACTGTGCTGTTCTTTTCCTTCATGTTTGTAACAGATTCCTCAAATGGTTGAAATGGCTCTTAAGAACTATGGGACTTAACACCTGACGTCATCAGTCCCCTAGACCTAGAACTACTTAAACCTAACTAACCTAAGAACATCACACACATCCATGCCCAAAGCAGGATTCAAACCTCCGACTGTAGCAGCAGTGCGGTTCCAGATAGAAGTGCTTAGAACTGCTGAGGCACAGCGCCTGACAACGGATTCCTGTACCTTTCTTGTGCCAGCTTAAAGTTGTATGTGCTTCTAAATGCTCATGTTTTGTATGATTTAAAGTTTCCAATCAGTATGAATTTTATTTTCTGTGTTTTCTTGAGGACAATGAATACAAAAATTCATCCACTTAAATTTTGATGTCAGTTTCTTACATTTAAATCACAGAATTGTTATTGTGAATCGACTGTTTGATGTGGCAGACACAAAATATTGCTGTGCAGCACATTTACAATTTTTTTAACAGTTCCTTGTTGGTGCTTTTGCTGTTTTGGTCGGTGCTTTTGCTGTTTTGGTCTGTTCTGTGTGTCTTCATCACTTCAGGTTTTCATGTATGCCTCTCCTGAGATTTTTTTCTTTTGGTGTAATCTTCTTCTTCTTCTTCTTCTTCTTCTTCTCCCCCCCCCCCCCCCCACCTCCCCCCGGTCTCTAATAGCTGTTGCTCACATATGAAAATTTGTTATGGATATTTTTATGGTATTTCTGACCATGTGCTTCATTTCTGTAATGTCGGCAACTGTTCACAAAACTAAAAGTGCTTTCCAAACTTCAGTAAATATTGTGATTTTGCACTATGTGTGTCAGGGTACTCTTCCCTCATATAGGAATACTGTTGCAAGAAGAAAACAACTTCCGAATTTCATAAAAACTTTAAAACAATAGTAACTAAATCCTTATATTTCATTTTAAAGAATACACTCTATAATTAATTAAGAAGTGTCCTCTGTGACTTTGGTCCTACTCTTGTGACAGCATTGTCCATGACCTTGGAAGGCCCTACGGTACTCGCTGGCCGCCGTGTCATCCTCAGCACACAGGCGTCACTGGATGCGGGTATGCGGGTATGGAGGAGCATGTGGTCCGCACACTGCTCACCCACAAGGGGCTTGCAACTCTGGTGAATTTGTGCTTGGCTACCATGGGGCCCCAGCATTTGCGGCATATTTTCCCTTCTGTGCTGCACGTCTATCCTCTTGCTATTCTTTTTCCCCTCCCTTGGGGAACATGTCTAGGGTATTATTGGGAATGTTCTACATTCTGTCACTGATGTGCGAACAGTCTCACCTTTGTTTTTCGCTTCCTTGTCCTTTCTTTGTTTCCCTTCTCCTCTCGTTCCCCTGCTTTGGCGTTTGAGGATCCTCTTTTTTTTTTCATCTTCCTCCCTGTGCACTCCTCGCTGGCCCACATGTCTGACGCGTAACAGGTGACTGGGTAATGCGTAATTCCCAGCTCTGGATCGACAGGTAAGGTTTGCATGTACCCCCTGGTACAGGCCAGACCAAGGGAGGGGTGATTGCCTGAGATGTAACCTTCCCAAATTGCCGATTGGTCCCTCTGTCAGATGTTGGGGAGGTGTGACTCGAGGTGTGATCAATCGCCTAGGGCGAGTGTCTCCTTGTGAAGGGGGCCTGACAATCATGTGGATTTCCTCACAGTGAGTCAATCATCATCCCACTCAATGTCTACAAAACATAAACATATATGCAATGAGGCTAGTGATTCAAAGACCATTCCTGCTGCACCACAGTTCCTCGTGGTCTCATGTACTGAAGATATCAGTCCTTCGCCACAGTAAAACCGTTTATTATTCAGAAAGGTGTAGATGCAATTGCTGTCCCTGTGAAATTTATGGAATTGCACTTTGCTTTTGGACACCAGTTCTGATTCTCAAGCACTACAGCTGCTTGCTGCCTTGCTTCTCCACGGTTACCCTGTTCGTGTCGAGGCCCATAGAATTTTGAATTCTTCCCATGGTGTAATTTCCACCAGGCTGCTCGACGGTCTAACAGAGGCCGAAATACAATTTTACCTCTCTGATTAGGGTGTCATTGCTGCCCATCATGTAATGAAAAAGCTAGATTCCACCTTATTGGTGCCCACCCGCACTCTTTATCATTTTTGATAGAGTGGTGCTTCCATCCAAGCTCAAAACAGGCTATGAAATTATTACCGTCCGGCCATACATATCGAACCAGTTGCGCTGCTATTAGTATTATCGTTTCAACTACACTAGAACGTCTTGTCGACACCCAGCCAAATGCGTCACCTGTGGTAGGGATGCGTACGAGGGCAATTGTTCACCTCTTTCTCCCCACTGTATCAACTGCAATGGTGGCCATGCTGGTGCCTCTTGGGATTGTCCAGTGTATGTTGATGAGCAGGCTGTTAAAGAGATCTGGGTAAAGGAAAAGGTGCCTTATCCAGTCGCTCGCAAGTTACTGGCTAGTCGCATACCCTGCCTTCTCCCGTCTGGTACCTATAGTTTTGTTCTTGTTACCCCTTGCTCCATGAAGGACATGGCAACTTATTAGACATGCAAGGACATGGCAACTTAGACATACAACCTCCAGTTCTGCTCTGAGGTTGTGAAATTGCCCAGTGTCGAAGTAGCATCACCATCCCTCCATCCAACTGTGCAACAAGCTGTAAAACTCTCACCTCAAGGGGCAAAGCCACCAGCTACACAACCGGAAGGCCAGAAAGGACAGAAGGAGTACTTCCATGAAGACTTCCTTCGTCCCTCCAGCCAAACAACACCCGAGTCTTCATCTAAACGGAAAGGCTCAAAGAAGTCCACCAAAGGCAAACGGTCTTCTCCTTTGCCACCTCAAAGATCCTCTTCGATGGTGTCAACAAGTGGTACTTCAGCCCGGCCAGCCTCCGTGTTGCCCACGCTCACCAACAACCGTTTTTCGGCGTTGGACTCCACAGACTGACCACACAAGCAAGCTGATGCTTCCGAGGACACCATGGAGCAGGATCCTCCTGCTTCTGTGCCCTGTAGTGGCACCTCTTCTCCAGCTGTCACTCGGCAGCTGCCGAGGTGACACCCCTATGTCTCTTCCTCATCATGACTCTCCTCCAGTGGAACATTGGCGGTCTTCGATCCCACAAAGAGGATTTACGGCTGCTTTTAGTGTTGCAGCATCCCCTAGTACTCTGCCTTCAGTAAACGAAATTGCACTCTCACGACCACTTTGAGCTTGTACATTTCTTACTGATTCTTTTTGACCTTCCCCCTGCCTCCAATGGAACGTTCGTGGCCTTCAATCCCACAAAGAGGATTTATGGCTGCTTTTAGCGTTGCAGCGTCCCCTAGTACTCCGCCTTCAGTAAACATAATTGCACCCTCAGGACCTCTTTGAGCTTTCACATATCTTACTAATTCTTTTTGACCTTCCCTCTGAGGTTGTCATTCCCTCTCATGGGGGTGTCAGTCTGCTCATACGTGATGACTTTCATAGTCACCCCATCTCTCTGACTACCCATCTTCAAGCTGTTGCAGTTTGCCTTTTCCTTCCCCATCTGAGTTTTTCCCCCCTGTATCATATATGTCCCTCCGTCGTCCGCTGTCACCAGGACGGACTTCCTTCAACTTATTAGGCAGCTACTTCCCCCATTTTTGTTACTCGACGACCTTAATGCACATCATCCCCTTTGGGGTACTCCCAGGACCTGTCAGAGAGGTGCCCTCTTCTCTGACCACCTTAACCAACTTAACCTCTTCTGCCTTAACACTGGAGCACCCACTTTCCTTTCCAACTCCTCGCACACCTATTCCCATTTGGACCTCTCCTTGTGCACTGTCCAGCTTGCCTCTCGTCTTGAGTGGTCCATTCTTTCTGACACCTTCTCGAGCGACCATTTCCCGTGTGCTATCCGTTTGCTGACTCCTACCCCATCCACGTGCACGCCTAAATGGCAGCTTCGTAAGACTGACTGGCAGCTGTATTCCTCTTTGGCGACGTTCGGAGAACTAGATTTCCCCAGTTGTGATGACCAGGTAGAATATCTCTCAAACATTATCCTTACTGCTCCAGAACAGGTAGAATATCTCTCAAACGTTATCCTTACTTCCTTACTGCTGCAGAACGTTCCACCCTCTGCACTTTCTCTCTACCATGTCGTGTCCCAGTCCCTTGGTGGACTGAGGCATGCAGCGATGCAATTCACACGCGAAGATGTGTTCTCCACGTTTTTAACCACCACCCTGTGCTGGCAAACTGCATTCATTATAAACAGATGCATGGAAAGTGTCGTTGCGTTCTTCGGGATAGCAAAAGAGCTAACTGGATTTAACTCCCAAGTCCTTTTAACAGTTCCACACCTTCCTCTCATGTGTGCCAACCTCAGGCAGCTCTTTGGAACCAAGATCCAGTCCCCAATTTCTAGCCTGACAGTTGCTGAGAATGTCATCTTGGACCCTATTGCTATCTCCAACACCTTGGGCCTCCATTTTGCAGAAGTTTCGAGCTCTTCCCACTATCACCATGCCTTCCACCATTTTAAATGAGCAGAAGAGGCTCAGGTGGTACCCTTCTCTTCTCCGAATTGTAAGTGCTACAATGCCGCCTTTACTATGAGGGAGCTAGATCATGCTCTCAGTTCATCCGGATCCTCTGCCCCAGCCGCCAGACGCCATCCACATTCAAATGTTGCAGCACCTTTCTCATGTGGGCAACCACTTCCTGCTTAACATGTACAGCTGCATCTGGGCAGAGGGCACATTTCCTGGATGCTAGTGTGAAACCAGCATCATACCCATACCTAAGCCTGGTAAGAGCAAAAACCTTCCTTCTAGCTACCATCCCATCTCTTACCAGCAGCTTTTACAAGGTGATGGATCGTATGATTCATACCCGGCTGGTATGGTGGCTCGAGTCTTGCCATTTAATAACAAATGCACAGTGTGGATTTAGAGCACTGTGTTCTGCAGTTGTGATCATCTCGTTACTTTGTCCACCCATGCCATGAATGGTTTTCTGCAGAAGTCCCAGACTGTGGTCATGTTTTTTTATTTGGAGAAGGCATATGACACCTGCTGGAGAACAGGTATCCTCTGTATTCTGTACACATGGGGCTTCCATGGGCACGTGCTCTTTTTTCTTCGGGCATTTTTACAAGACTTGAGTTTTCAAGGTACATGTGGGTTGTGCCTTGTCGGACACTGTAGTGGTATCCGACGCCAAATGCAACGTATTGACACCAAATGTAGCGGGTGGATGCCGGAAGGTGCCGTATTGAAACTCGGCGAGAACTTTCCAAATGACTTATTTGTCTCCACTACAAAGCTTCGTACACCTCGGTCTGCGTCACAAGGCCCCGCATTGCTGAGGTAGCTCCCCAGCGGCCTGTGCACGCAACGCTGTGTCAAGCCGGCCTTGTACACCAACTGCAGAGTTCCGATTATGTCAGGATGGCTGCGCCAGCAGCCGACTCAGTGGCCACTGCCCTTGTTGTCTCTGCACTGCTCCACCAGGAGCCATAGGCCGGCCCCGCTGCTGCTTCTTCCTCGCTAGCATAGGTAGGGATGCGGCGGCAACAACCACCCGCGATACGGCATCCGAATCTGCGGCCCTTGCTATGGAAGTCTCCGGCATGTGTCGGAAGCCAAGACGACTACGCATGGTAGCGAGCCGAAGAGTGGCCCGCCCTGGCTGGCTGCGGACCCTATGTCGGCCTCAGAGGGTCGAACCAACGACCCGCTGTGGACTGGGATGGTGTCGCCCCATCTGTTGCTGCGAGTAGCCCAGTGGAGTGACACACCCTGCCGTCCAGGAGAGCTGCCACACTTGAATGAATCTTGTTAGAAAACAACACCTATTTTTGCTCGGCTGCGCGTCTCTGTTTCGCTAACGCACCGTTTTGCGTCATGTATGCCTCAAACCCTGGTTGTGCCAGTGGGCCCCTTCTGCCTATAGCTTGCGCCATGCGAACTGCTGCATTTACTCTTTTCAGCGGTTCAACGGCCCCATGGCCTTCACTCCACTTTGCAACCGCTGGTCAGCGTAACTTACTGCAATCCGGACCACACCTGGCTGTACCTTGTGCTCAGAATATAGCTCAAAACTAACTTTCCCTATCCTAAACGGTGGTGCCACTGCATTATTCCCCTCTTCGGAAAGACCCGGTCCCCGGCTCGTCCTTTAACTAACTCTTAAACTTGTTTGGATTGACACTTGTGATATACTTACTTACTATTAGAAAACTTAAATGTGGTCTAGTGCCCTCTTGAAACCATGACATAAAACAAAACGTAAAAATTCCTTACTGGATGACCACTGCTCCGTCAACCCCTTACCTGCTTGTCTCACACCCTCAGTAGCCAATCCACTGGGACTTGGACTAACCTTGGTTCCCTCTGGGAATTGACTCTCCGCCTGATCAGAAAGAAAACAACACATAACAAAGTTAAGGCTGCGAGACACTTGGTACAGAGGTGCTCAAAATGATCGTTATTTTCCGTTGCCTTTCCCTATACTGCGCGGCATGTTGAAAAAGCTGTACGGCTGATATGCGCCCCTCTTGCTCTATAATGAACTGGTTTGCGGATCTCAACAGACCCGGCTCCAGAGTTTGATTTAACAAGGTCAGATTCTGCCTTGCAAAAACTGTAAAGTGGTTTCTGGCCAGTACAGCTGTGGCTGTGTAACATTAAATTATGTGACTCCTGAAATTGACGCTGGCAGAGGGAAGGTTTGTCCTATAATGTTACACTTAGTTCCATTGATGAAAATTCCGCTTCCTTCGAGCTCTACATGTTTTGCTTCCATAAACACTTCTTGCTCAAAACAATTTGCTACTACCAAATTCTCATAGCTGGAGAAGATCCAATGCATCCTGACTCGTTGCAAGTTCCATTTTGATTCCACGATGTCCCTTCGACAGTCTATTCCTTTCCCCCTAACTAAAAATAACTTCACTGTGCACGTGTCCTATGTTTGTAGGTTCACAGATTTTCCTCCAACATTCACTATTTTTGGTCCAAACTCAACACCGATTCTGTGACTACTTTCATCCTTAAATTTACATTATATGAACTGGTGCAATAAACACGACTTTCCTGACCCAACACTGTCGATAACTAAAAATTTAAACAAGAAATCGTACGACTCTGACACCGTTCAACACACATTTATTACGGCTTTGCCAAAAAATTTACTCCGACGCATTTCTCTCTCCAGAACTGTGTTTGATCTCTCCTCCAACAACACTCCACATACGTCAGACGCTACACTTCCCTTTTCAGTGACCTGAGGACAGGGATCACCATCACCCTTCCTCTCACTTCAAAAAGACTGCTGCTGCAGCAGGCTCACAAGGCCTGTTTTCAACACACACAAAATACAATGCCCAATTACTGTACGCCAACCCAATGATGCATAACAAGAAAACAAAAAAAACTACGAATACTCCACTAACTTCTGGATCACAAAGCATAGGGTACTTCACGCTGTACTCTAATTACCTGGTTTTCTCTGCGCGTAGCACCTCTCTTCACTCTCTTTTTCTTCCTCTTTCCTTCCTGTGACACGCCTGGAATCACATCCGGGCAACTCTTAAATGACCGTAACCGCTCATGTGTACTATCATGGTTCTAGTTGGCAGCTGAAGCTCAGCATTAACGGGGGATGTGGTTTCAACAACTTGGTATGGCCCTTGATACCTCGTGAGGAACTTCTTCGTTTTCCCTTTTTGCATATAGGGGCTGGACAGCATTACCCATTGCCCCACTTTATACTGCAGTAAACTGACCAATTGACGTACAGATTCACCAGTCCTTCCTTTCTGTAGCTTCACTAAATCAAATGGTGATGGCATTTTTCGCCCGTACACTGCCTCATATGGAGACAAACCGGTATTTGTATGGAGTTTTGCATTATATGCCCATACAATATGCTTCAAATACTCGTCCCATCTTCCTAATTGTCCTATGTACCTGTTCTGTCCTGTTGGCCTGTGGATGCAACGCGCTCATTCTCCAGATTCTTTACATTCACTAATTTACACAGTTCCTTCATTAAATCAGACATGAAGTTGGTCCCTCGGTCAGTAATTATTGTCTCTGGTACACCAAACTTCAAAATCCATCGTAGAAAAGTACTAGCACCGTCCTAAGTGATCCAAAGTCTCAGTATGTTTGGAATGGGGTAGGCGTCCGTTACTGTCTTATTATTGAGGTATTGGTAGTCAGAACAGAACCTGTATTTCTTAGTTCCATCCGCAGATTTTTTAGGCACAGCGACAATGTCTTGTTCCCCAGCAACTATTCCGCAAGCTGCTGATCAATGAAATTCTCCACAATCGGCTGCAAATACCTCAGTATTCTGTATGGTTTACGATAAACAGGTGCTTCATTCTCTGTCAGTATCCTATGTAGAACTAATGGAGTTGCTGGCAACGGCCATTGTGGAAGAAACAAATCCTTAAATTCCCACAATAATTCTTCCATATGCTCTCTTTGTCCTCCTTTCAAATGCTTAATTTTGTCACGCAATGCAGTTCTATCGGCAGTTAGTGGTTGATCACTTTGCCTACCTCTTGAACACCAGTCTTCATCATCTGGCACATCAAAATTTGCTACTAAAACTCCTTTCCTCAAGTTCGCGTCTACAGCGCTAAAATTATCCATGTTCACGGGGACTTTCCACCCGTTGTTTCCCTCCTGTACGCATACAACACTAAGTTTCACAAATTAACCAAGTGAGCCCAAATCTTCATTATCATCTAATGGTTGAGTAACACATACTGTACCCACAGGTAGATTCGACTCCACACTTACCCAAAGTGACTTCCCGGTGCCACTAGGCACACACTCATGCGAATTAAGCCTTAATGCTAATGTACGTGTTTCAATTGGTTTGTTCCTTATGTTGAACGCCCTTCACGACAGCTCTGCATTGACAACAGTTTCCCCTAGCAGAAATAACATTCCACCAAGTTCCACAGTTTGTTGACCAAGGTCAATTTTGGCATGATGGTGTTGCAAGAAATCTACTCCTAGGGTCATGTCGTAGCCCTCACTTACCCATGGTACTACCTCCATGCACGCATTAAATCGGACTTTCTCTATGCGAAAGTCAACTGTTACTGATCCCAAAGGTGTGACCTCCTTATCCCCCACTCCATGCAACCTATAACGTGGTGGGTCTAACTTCCTTTGTCCCATTATACTCTTAGTAGCCACTGGCACTTGCACTCCTGTGTCCAACAAAATCTTAAACTTTTTTAGTTCCTGCAGATACTACCACTGAACATTCCACCTCTGCATACGTATTCATAGCATTGAAATTAAACAGGAGCTCCCTTAGATGCCTCTTGAGCTCCCTCTGCCGTTTAACGCTTGTACGCCTCCCCTATCTCCACTTCTCCATCGTCCACGCTTCTTATTTCCACCCCTTCCTCTATTCCTTGGTGACTGGGTATGATTTTATACTTGCTGCGAATACTGTTTGCCTCTCGTGTGCCCCTGTTGCCATGTCTATTTCCTCACATTGAATTGCCAGCTGAATGGCCGAATACAAATCTTTAAGATTCCTTTTCTCGCACTTTCAGTGACTTATGCGCCGGTAACCCTCTCAAAAATACATAAAGTGCCTTTGCTCGGACTCCTGCAACAGAACACGATTCACTTCAGCGCTCTGACCCAACTCGTAAGTATACTGATTAATTTCCCTTATCCTGTCCGCAAATTTTTCTATCATCTCCCCCTGTCTCTTTGTCATTGTACTTAACCTCTCCCTAAAGTACCGAGTGCTGTTCTGTTTCTTATACCTTTGTAAAATCCCTTCCTTCAACTGCTTAAACTGTCCTGCCATCCTTAAGGCCTCAGAACAAACACCTGTTAATCTAATTTTGACCATATGTAACAACTGCTGATCAGAGCACCCATTCATCACCGCTGAAATTTCAAAGTTCTCCACAAACAAACACACATCCTCAGATGCCTTGCTAGAAAACGGAATAATTAAACTCGCGGCAGCTGGATCAATCTTCTGCACCCTAGGCAACAACGACTGATCAGATGCGGTTTCGCGTCCACTTCTAGACGTTAATTCATTTCTCAACTGCGTATTGTCCGCTATCAATTGTGCTACTGTTTCCATCAAAATCCGCACCGCTTCTGGTTCCGACACACCTTGCGTTCTTGACTCTACCATTATGTTGCTTTTGTTCCCAGTTAATAGTTTTGTTTCGTAATTAAGTACAAGAATAATCTGACTTCCTACAGCTCTGTATTGTCATACTCAGTATCATCATAAACCAATACAAAAGTAATTAAATTCCACGAAAAAATAATAAATCTGTCTGCCTCAAATCCCCTAACACTTAGTCTGACAGCAAAATATACTATGCCCACGCAAACATCTAAAAATGTGGCTTGCCAGGAGCCATACTCAATAAAACAAAAAGAAAGAAAACGTCCAACACTCAAAAAGAACAATTTTGTCAGCACTCACCACATCTTGTGACTGCACTGCACTTGGTGGGCTTGAACGTCATACTGGACAGATGACGTCCGCTATTCTGACACTAAATGTTATGGGAATATGACGTGAAATGTGGCATATTGTCACCAAATGTAGCAGGTGGGTGCCAGGAGGTGCCGTATTAAAACCTGGCGACAACTTTACAAATGATTTATTTGTCTTATTTGTCTCCACTACAAAGCTCCGTTCACCTCGGTCCGAGTCTCAAGGTCGCCCACATTGCTGAGGTAGCACCCCAGCGACCTGTGCACACACCGCTGTGTCGAGCTGGGCTTGTACGCCAGCTACAGGGTTCCGATTATGTCAGGATGGTTGCGCCAGCAGGCGACTCAGCAGCCATTGGCCTCATTGTCTCCGCGCTGCTCCGCTGGGGGCCATAAGCCGTAAGCCGGCCCCGTTGCTGCTTCTTCCACGCTAGCATAGCTGGGAATGTGGCGGCAAAGACCGCCCGCGATCTGGCATGTGAATCTGCAGCCCTTGCCATGAAAGTCTCTGGCGGGTATCGGGAGCCGAGACGACTCCCCTTGGTAGCGAGCTTAAGAGTGGCCCGCCCTGGCTGGCTGCAGACCCCACATTGGCCTCAGGTGGGGGAACAACCCCAGAAGCGGTCTCCCAGCCAATAAAGCCAGTATGATTACTTCACCACATAGTTTGACCTACAGCACTCATTCTGACCAAATGAAACTATAAAATCACTGTTCACATGTGACACTAACATTCTGATCTTATAACTCTGCATAGTCTCAAGTGTATAGCAAAGTACAGCTCTATGGTAAATGGCTGCAGTGGATTGTCTAAAATTACTTGAGGACCTCTGTTCTCTAAATGAGACAATTCTTCTTATTTATGAAATTTTTAAAAGCGCACTTTATTATTAAGTCTATGTTGCCCACCATGTTACTTAAGTATCCAATTGATAAATTCTTGGCATTTCCAACAGTTGTTAAATACTTACGGGATCAAGATGCATAACCTACTGCATCACAGCAGAAAACATTACGAGAAAGATAAATATGGCTGATATGCATGTGACATCAGTTTCAACGTACATAAACTACTGGTAGTCAGTAAAATTCTGTTCCTGAAATGGCAAACAGGCGGAATCGAACAACGTTGCTATATTCCGTCCTGCATTTTCTGTGTTTGTTGAAACAGGTGGAATCGCGTGTTCATAATCTTAGGATGTCTCATTTTCAAACTTCTTAAGTACTGAATGATGTTTGAAATATTATAATAGGCATAAATACTTGTCTGACAATTATGATAAACCCAATAAACAGCAGAAGAGAAACTAGTTGTTCAAAATTGATATTTCATTTTATGTATAACGGGTTGTGGAATGGGTGGAATTCTGAAGTTGGAAAAAAGTAGAACAGTTTCTCCACCATCAACACTACTGTAAGCTACCGTATTTACTTGAATCTAAGCCGCACTCGAATCTAAGCCACACCTGAAAAATGAGACTCGAAATCAAGGGGGGGGGGGGGGGGGGGGGGAATTCCTGAATCTAAGCCGCACGTGAAATTTGAGACTCGAAATTCAAGGGGAGAGAAAAGTTTTAGGCCGCACCTCCAAATCGAAACAAAGTTGGTCCATTGTAATATGAGACAATTTAGGTCGAATGAATGACAATACATCTACAGTAGGTTCGAGTCGTAAGCTTAGCAGTTAAGCTTTACTAGGTAGCCATTGCTATGCATCACGCGCTTCGTCCATATTTATACGGGTACCTTTCATTTTTCATGTGCTTCATCTGGTTTGAATTGATTGCTTATTTTGCTTTGATCTGGTAAGTGCTGTTCTCTTTGTTATTGATGTTTACGTCACTCTAAGCTGAAAATGCATTACTGTACTGTGTCGTGAATTGATTGTTGCATGCTGATAATGAGTGTTTACGGCCTGTCCCCGCTCGCGGCATGGCTTGTTTTTGTGCGCGCTACCGCCGCTTACAATAAAAAAAGAGAGGAATCGTTTCATTAGCAAAACAATGGCAAGAGCTGCTATTTGTTGTTACTTACACTGCTGCTTTCTTTGATAATGATCAACAAGAACCAAGTAATAGACTGCTTTTGATAGAAGACGTTCTGAACGAGAGTTTAGCAAAAAATTTTCTCCATTTGAAAATCTTTGCAGACGCCTCTTTAGTACATTACATTCTGCACAGAAATTAGTCATCTTAGATTTAAAAATCTAGTCAATTGCTGTGCTTCATTTCTGACTGTATCACTATTAGGCATAAGAATAATACGAATATAAACATGGCATGCTATGTATATTCTTCCGTGTTTGCTGTTGTCTCACCCTAGTTTCGTAGTTTATTAGGCAGACAGGATTTAAATGAGATAGCAGCAAACATGAAAGAATACACGGCAAAATGTTTATTTTCGTATTATTCTTATGGCGAAGAGAATACTGTATGTGATTCACAATTCATAAAAGTTCCTATTAGCAACCATCTCTTCTTACAGGCAGTAAAAAATTCAGAACGTAGGGTTGGCCATATTGACAAACATCCCAAACAGTCTTGCCAGTCGGATTTTCGTAGTACATTGAAATGCTGCTACATTTGAAGATGAACAATACGGAATTTGTATTTACTTCGTTGGATAATGTATAAAATGCAGTGGTCGAAACTTGGGCCGGAGAAGAAGGCTCGTCTTGCACCCTTTTTTTGTTTTGGACGTGGTGGTTTTGGCGCTAGTATTTATCTTTGTGCCTGCAAAGCATACCTATGCAGCGCCACATATATTCGATGGCAGAAGTTAGTTGTGGCGGCACCTACCAACATTTTTCAGCTGCAAAACTGTGGTCATTCTGTTTGAAACATTGCAGCCAATTATTTTCTCTACAAATTAACTCACAATGCTAATTAAAGTAAAACTAGCTTCAGTTGCCTTAAAGAAATGATTGAAACAGATTCTGTACATATTGGTATAGAAATAAACTGTGTAGCTCTTGTGGTTTCACATTGATTATTAAACCCGATATGACATGTCTCATTGTTTTGAAACGTATTATCAGATGTGTGTGTTTCTGTGGTGTCTACCTGAACAATATTACTTTGTTGTTTTGTTTGGGCAGAAACATAGAAAGTCAGCAATGAACTTGAATTTTAGAATAAATACATGTTGCTCATAAGTTGTATAAGATACTGACATCTTATACAGTCATTGTTGAACTAGTGTGTATAGTTTGTTTTCAGATACATTTATTTCATATTGTCAGTTTGGAGAGAGTCAGTCTCGTTTTTGACAAAACACATCAGTGTGAGTGCAGCTGCGAAGTTCTCCCTGACATTTTTCAGTCTTTCTGTATATTATGCATGTAGCCAAGTAAAATGATGTCTGATAAGTGCTCTCCTAATTTTTACTATATGTGAATGCTTGCTACAGGATGACAAAGCATGTACAGTTTCTGTTTCAGCGCCTTCACAGTCTCCTGTCCATCGTAGGAAGGGTGGGCTACCTCGACCAGTTGGTGGCCGTCGCAGCAGCAGTCAGTCGGAACATAGCAGTGAAGCAGACAGTCCAATAAGTGAGCCATTGAATGTAGAGGCGAGTAAATTACTCCTATATTTTTCCCAATATCACTCTGTGAAACTAGTTCGTGAATTTATCTTTGTTGTTATTGTTGCCGCCGCCGCCACCACCACCACCAACAACAACAACCACCATTCAACATCCATTATAATATTCAGCTATACACATATGTCATGCACTTTCATTAGGCTTTGGTCTTTTGTTTCTTATTTATTGGAATTCATCAAAAAACTACCTTGCTTGATTTACTTAGCATCCAGCTGCCGGGCAACATGTCCTGCTTACCTCAATTTCATGTTCATACAATCCTAAACGTGTCTCCACTCGAACTTGTTCTGCAGTCCATTTGCTTTTCTTATCTCATAACAACTTCCAACATGCATTCCTCAATTTTTGATGGTTTTCTTGTCAGAAGTCCATGAAGCAGAGCCATAATTCCAAACTGGTGATACACACTAACTGCAGAGTTTGTGTGTGACAAAACGCAATGAAAGCTTTATTTAATTTATCAAAAGACCTTCAGGCCATATTTACTTTGTTCTTATTTCTGATGTTGTGCATCCAATAGTTGTCTTCAGCTGCACTAAATACAAAAATTCATTAAGACTGACTCCAGAATATAAAATAATAAATATATGATAATATGGAACTAATAAAATGGAAATATAGTAATAAAATGTCAATTATTGTTAGCACAAGTGATGTTATCGTATGTGACTACCAGTCTCCATAGTCCTGTGCCTCTCGTTTCAGTTGCACATAAATGATAAAATAATTTTCTATCTTATGACTCAATTTGACTTAGATTTTTAATGCAAATTCTATAAACTATATTTTGTAGTAAACAATCATGTTTAGCATCAGTATTAGCCACTGCTGTTGATCATACTGATTTTTATATTATTTATGTTGTTGGAGGTGATTGTGCTTGAAATAATAAGTAGGGGATGTATCTGGATTGAAAATGAGGGAAGCTGAAATTTCCCTACAAGTATGAAATATGTTATGCAGATATTGTGACAGTAGCCATTCTCAAATAATTCACTGTCCTTGGTTGGTTGGTTTGTTGGTTGATTCATTGGTTTGGAGGTGGTCATCGGTCCCATCGGATGAGGGAAGGCTGGGGAAGGGAATTGGCTGCACTCTTTCAAAGGAACCATCTCGGTTCTTGCCTGAAATGGTTTAGGGAAACCGCAGAAAACCTAAGAAAGAGTGGCCGGACCCAGGTTTGAACTGTCATCCTCCCGAAAGTGAGTCCAGTGTGCTAACCACCATGCCACCTTGCACTGTTTACTGTCCATGTCGCTTGACTTCCATGCATATAAGATAATTGAGTACCATGTTTTATGGTCTGTAAGATGCATTTTTTCTTCAAAACATTGCCTCCAAAATACAGATACATCGTGTTCTTGAAATTAGTATAAAAAGTCCAGTGTTTGATTTAAAATTCCCGTCTGTTTTAAAAAATGCCTTATATTTGATGCTGCAGGAAACCTCTATATCTGGCAACGTTGGATTCAACTGGAAGTAGTAGAGTTGCAGGGATTTACGAGCTTGCTAACACTGTCTCCCTCCCGCCCCGCTATCACAAATCCAGAACACAGTCCAGCTCATGATGTGCCATTGCAGCCTACAGAGCCAGTAAACTCGAATTGAAAGTTACTTGTGTTATCAGCAACAGAAAAATATTTTTGTTAGTGTCTAGTTTCATAATGGAAAAAAATAAGATATTCATATGATGATGCAGGCTATAATTTAAAATTAATAGCATATTCAGAACAACATGGAAACAGAGCAGCTGAGCAGCATTTCAGCCCTCAACCAACAGAAAAAACCATTTGTGTTTAGCAGGCTAGAAAAGAAGAACTAAAAAACATGAGGAAGACGAAATGTACAAATAGAGGATTGACTCCAAAATGAACAAAGCTAAAAGATGAGTGTTGAAATGGATTCAAGGGCAGTGTTAGAATGACATTGGAATGAATACAAAAGTGTTTCATATAAGCTAGCACTACAGTGGAACTTAACAGACTTTAAGGGTGTAGTTGGTTGGTGCTACAGGTTTATGAAGCGTCATGGACATAGCGTGTGAACCAAAATCAAAATATCTCAGAAAATGCCACAATGTTATGAAAGGAAAGTATTATATTTCCATCACTTTATTATTCAACATCAAAAGAAAACCAGTGTGGAGGAAGCCAAATAATGAATATGTGTAAAAGTCCTCTGACATTTGATATTCAGAGTAACAGAACGATTGATGTGATAGATGCTAAAGCTGTACCTATAAAAACAAGTGTACATAGAAAAAAGCACTACACTGTTGTCCTTTCATGTTATGTTGGCGGTACTAAACTTAATCCAGTGATACTTTTAAAGCGTAGAACAATGCCAAAACCTTTGGAAATGCCACCATGTGGTGGTGTTCATGTACGTGACAAGAATTGGATGGAGGCTGACATGAAATTATGGATTAACAGAGTGTGGGAGAAAAGGAATGGTTCTTCATTGCAGAAGAGTTCTCTTCTTCTGGTAGGTCAGTTTAGTAGTCATTTGAAAAATTCTGTGAAAGAGAAATTGTGATAGGGAAACAGAGCTTGCTGTTATTCCGAGAGGACTGACTTCACAGTTGCAACCTCTTGATGTCTCGATAGCTAAACAATTTAAAATGTACTTGAGAGAGGAATGCAACATGGGGATGATGGGTGAAACCAAACATGAATTCACACTGAAGGGAACTTTAAAATGACTTACAATCAAACAAGTGTTTCAGTGGATAAAACAGTCATGGTCTAGAGTGAGAGAAGATATTATTGTTAAATCTTTCAAGATGTGCTCTTGATGCCATTGAAAACCATCTTTTATATGAAGAGGACAGTGATGATGAGGATGAGGAAGAAGAAGAAGAAGAAGAAGAAGAAGAAGAAGAAGAAGAAGGAAGTCCAGTTGGAGATTTCCGGGGTTTTTAAAGACCAGTTCGGTTTTATAAACTATGAATTTTTTTAGTCTGTTAGTAAAAATGTTATTTTTTAAAAAAATTGCTTAAAAATTGAAGTACGTCTTATAGTCTGTAGCATCGTATAGTCCTAAAATAAAGTATATGCACACTTGATGCGAAGTCAACCTTGTAATGTGCTACACTTACATATGCTGTGCCTCACTGTGGCATGCACTGTATAAGAATCTGAATGTAGCAGGTATTACAGTCCAACCACATGTTCCACAAAGCCTTGCACACACAACCAGATCATAACCATACCCCACCACAAAATCTATACCCCAGGTGGCTCACCAGTCTTTGGTGAGTTTGTGCTTGGCTACCACTGGGCCCCAGCTTTTGCAACATCTTTCCCTTTCTGGCTGCATGTCTGCCATCCTGTTACTCTTTTTCCCCTTCCTTGGGGAACATGTCTGGGATGTTTCTGAGAATGTGTTCTGAGGCTTTAAGAGTCTGACTTCAGAAAATACCCCCCCCCCCCCCCCTCCCTCCCCCAGGGGGTCCACAACTCTTTTGTGGATATGTGCTTGGAGAGCACAGGACGCCGAGCTAGTGCGGCTCTCTTTCCTTTCCGGGCTGCATACCTTCCTTTTTCCACATCCCCCCCCCCCCGTCTCTGCCTCTTCCCTTCCCCTTATCCCCTTCTGGGAGTATGTTCCGTGCCTACGTCCGGAGACGGACACTCGTAACTTTAAGACAGTATCTCTTCTTCACTTTCTATGCTCTGTCCGTCCTTTGTCCGCCTCTTTTCCTTGCCTCTTCTCCTTGCCTCTTCTCTTTACCCTCTTCTCCGCTGCAGCGTTTCAGACCTTTCTTCTTTCCTTTCCTTTTCTTTGTGCCTCCCTTTTTCTTTTTTTCCTCCCTATGTGTGTCTGAAGGCTGCCCCCCCCATTCCCACATGTAGCCGGTGACGGGGTAACGTGTAATGTGTGTAAATCCCTGCCCTGGGTAGACAGGTAGGACACGTACGTACCCCCTGGTAATGGCCAGGCCCAGGGAGGGGTGATTATCTGAGCTGATACCATCGAAAAGTGCCGATTGGTCCCTCCGTGCATTTCTCGGGATGTGTGGCCTGAGGTGTGAACAATCACCTAAGGCAGGAGTGCCCTCAGAGAGGGCCCCCACAAGAAAGGAGTGCGCCATCGGAGCCGCTGGTAATCATGGGGGATACTTCTGCAATGGTTTCCTCATCATCTATTATGTCTGCTCACAAGCAAAAGTTAAATGAGTCTCAGCCATGGACAATTCTTCCATCCAGTGCCACAGTTCCTTGTTGTTTCTTGGTTGGATGAAGGTCGAGACTTCTCCACAGTCAACGCTTTCATTATTCAGAAAGGTGTCGATGGAATTGCAGGTCCTGTAAAGTCTTGTTCCAGATTACAAAATGTCACCTTGTTGTTAGAAACAGTCAGTGCCCTCCAGGTACAAAAATTGCTGCGTACTTCACTGCTACACACCTTCCCAGTCTGGGTGGAAGCGCACCGCACTTTAAATTCATCACGTGGGGACGTTTATACACGCTCCCTCGACGGATTGTCCGATGAGGAAATTCAAAACTACCTGTCTGACCAGGGCATAACGGCTGTTCATCAAGTCATGAAAAGGGTTGACAAGGACGTGGTTCCAACCTGTACTGTCTTCTTGACATTTGACAGAGTTCAACTTCCATCGAACATAAAAGCGGGCTATGAGATAATTTCCGTTCGCCCTTACATCCCAAACCCTACGCATTGCTATCAGTGTCAGCGGTTCAGTCATACCAGCCAGTCATGTTCCAATCCGGCCAAATGTGTTGTGTGTGGCAAGGATACCCATGAGCGTGCTTGTACACCTCCATCCCCTCGTTGCATCAACTGTATGGGTGACCATGCTGCTTCCTGTAGAGATTGTCCCATTTTCAAAGATGAGCGACTTATTCAGGAAATAAGAGTGAAGGAAAAGGTGTCTTCATTTGCCGCTCATAAGTTATTCACCAGTCGAAAGCCCACTGTGCCTCCGGCAGGTAAATATAGCACTGCCCTTGCATCTCCTCAGCCTACTAAGGAGGCAGCCATGCAGACATGTGATCCCACCTTTAGTGCCACAGTCGTCAGATCGGCCAGCGCAAAGATCACCCATTCAACCTCTCCACTATCACCTGCTCACTCTACGGCTCACCCTTAATCGGATTCTGCTACACCACGAGCCCCAAAATCAGACACCCGGACTTCCAAAAAAAGAGCCTACTCGCGAAGATTTTTTACATACCCCGACAACACAACCATCGATTCCTCCCTTATCTCAACGTCCTGTTTCCAAGAAGGTTCATAAAAAACAAAGTTCCTCTCCTTCTCCACCACGGTGTCTCTCATTTACAGTGCCACCTGGTGGTAACCGCCCTCAGCCGTCTTCCGTTTCGCCAAGGCGTACTGCTGGCGGCCGATTTACCGGCCGATTGGTGGTGGCAGGAGCTGCCCCCGAACAACCTATGGATCAGGATCTTCTGCCTTTGGCTGAATGCCATTCCACCCAGTCGGCCGCCGGCTCTCAGCAGTTGTTGAGTTGAGAGTAACTGTGGTGATATTCTTCCCTTTGCTGTCCACCCTATGTCAATTATCCATTGGAATGTCCGCAGCATTAGAAGCAATCCTGATGAATTATCAATCTTTTTACGATCCTACTCGCCGGTCATCTTCTGTCTTCAGGAAACAAAGCTGCGTCCCCACGATTGCTTTGTTTTCCCTCATTTTCAGTCAGTCCGGTTTGATCTCCCCTCTGTTGATGGCACTCCAGCTCATGGAGGACTTATGATTCTTCTTCACGATACTGTCCATTATCACCCAATCCCGTTAAACAGTTCCTTCCAAGCTGTTTCTGTCTGTCTTTCCCTTTCTGGATACACCTTCTCTCTTTGTACCGTATACATTCCATCGTCCACACCGATGGCAAGAGCTGATCTCCTTCATCTCTTGGTCAGCTCCCGTCCCCCCTGTTTACTGGTTGGGGACTTCAATGCCCACCACCCGCTTTGGGGATCTCTGCGTCGTTGTCCGCGAGGCTCCTTATTGGTTGACGTCTTCCACTAAGTGGATCTTTTTTTCCTCAACAAAGGGGACCCAACATTTTTGTCTGCCTCCACGGCGAATTTCTCTCATTTGGACCTTTCAGTCGGTACTGTTCAGCTAGCTCGGCGCTTTGTATGGTTTGCTCTTGCTGATACACACTTGAGTGACCATTTTCCATGTGTCCTTCGATAGCAACCACAACTGCCATCTACGCGCCCGAGACGCTGGAAGTTTGCCCAAGCTGATTGGACACTTTTTTTGTCTCTAGCGACATTTGATGACCGTCACTTTCCTTGTGTCGATGATCAGGTCACTCATGTTACAGTATTTTTTCATACAGCCGCGAAACGTTCAACGTGACTGGATAATGCATAGTTCCTGGCCCCAGGTCAGTGGGTAGAGTTTGCATGTACCCCCTGGAACAGACCAGGCCCAGGGACGGGTGATTGCCTGAGCTGTTACATTTCCTAATAAGCAGTTGGTCCCTCTGTCAGGAGTCTGGGAGGTGTGACCACATAAGGTGGGTGAGGCCCCCTCTGAGGGGGGACCTCCGGTTGGATGGAGCGCATCATCAGAAACACTGGCAATCGAGAGGGTTTCTCTCAAGATGAGCTGCTAAACATATGAGTCTATGTCTACGAAATGTGAACAGAATGAGGCTAAAGATTCCCACGCTCTCCCAGTGCCACCTCAGTTCTTCATGGTATCACACATTGAAGGAGGTCAGTCCTTTGCTAAAGTTAATCCGTTTGTTATTCAGAAAGATATTGATGCAGTTGCAGGCCCTGTGAAATCCTGTTATTTACGCAATGGCACTTTACGTTTGGAGACTAATAGTGATTCTCAAGCAGAACAACTGCTTGCAGGTTCTCTTTTTCCACAGCTATTGTCTGCAGCTCATGGTCTAGTGGCTAGCATTGCCGCCTCTGGATCATGGGGTCCTGGGTCGAATTCCCGGCCGGGTTGGGGATTTTCTCTGCCTGGGGACTGGGTGTTTGTGTTGTCCTATCATTTCATCATCATCATCATTCATGATAGTGGCTAGATTGGACTGCATAAAAAATTGGAGTGTGAAAATACTTGGGCCTTTGTATGGACACTGATGACCGCACAGTTGAGTGCCCCACAAACCAAACATAATCATCATCATCATCCACAGCTATCCTGTTCATGTTGAGGCCATTGGACACTGAATTCTTCGCATGTTGTTATTCACACTAGGCTGCTCGCTGGTCTGACTAAGGGAGAAATCCAAATGTACTTCTCTGATCAGGGTGTCACTCAAATTCATTGGGTCATGAAAAAGGTTAGTGGCTACACTCACTCCACTCATTTTTTTTCCTCACGTCTGATCAAGTAGTGCTTCCATCGAAGATCAAAACAAGCTATGAATTCATGAGAACATGACTGTACATTCCAAACCTGATGTGCTGCTACCAGTGGCAATGATAAAACCACACTCAAATGTCCTGTTGAAACACACCCAAATGTGTTACTTGTGTTAGGGATGCTCATGAGGGTGATTGCTCGCCTCTCTCCCCCCACAGTATCAGTTACAATGACAACCATACAGATTGCCCCATGTATCTCAATGAGTGGGCCATCCAGGAGATCCGTCTGAAGGAAAACGTACCTTATCTTGTTGCCTACAGGTTGTTGGCTAGTCAAAAGACCTGTGTTTTACCCTCTAGCACTTATAGTACCATTCTTGGTACATGTTGCCCACAAAAGATACTGCCAAGCAGACTTGCAACCTCAAATTTAGCACAGTGGTTGTAAAATTCCCCAGTGTCATAGTAGCATCCCCATCTCCTTCTTGTCCAGCTGTGAAACCCCCCCTCAAATTTTCTCCTGCAGCGGCAAAATCACATGCTGCACAACACGTTGCCTGGAAAGGACAGAAGGAATATACCTGCGAAGACTTTTTGCACCCCTTCAGCCAACAAACATCAGAGTCTTCATCTGAAACCACAAAATCTCTAAGAAATTGAACAGTCAAACAGCCTTCTCCTTTGCCGACTCGGAGATCCTTTTCAACCGTTTCACCAGATGATACCCTCACATGGTCAAACTCCATTTTGCAGGTGCACACAGACAACATTTTTTTCCCCCTGGAATCCTCAGACTGACCCCATGAGAATGTAAACACCTGTATAGATCTTGTTGTGGAGCAGAATCCTCCAGCCAATGCACCCTGTAGCAGTGAATCTTCGAAGTCTGGCACTCGGCAACCACCAAGGTACAACCCTTCAGTTGTATCCGCCACCCATTTACCTGTCATGACTATCTTCCAGTTAAATGTTCATGGTGTTAGTTCCAAAAAGGAGGAATTGCGGCTGTTCTTGGAATGGCAGCATCCACTTTTTTTGTGCTACGAGGAAACAAAATTGTGTTCTCGCAACTGCTTTGACCTCTCGCATTTCTTTCCAGTCTGCTTCAGACTCCCCCCCCCTCCTGCTCTCCAAGGGAGGCATTCCATCTCATGAGGGAATCATGCTGCTCATCTGGGATGATGTTCATAGTTAAACCATCTGACTAACCACCCAGCTGCAAACTGTTGCTGTCTGTATTTTCCTTCCTCGCTTCACCTTTTCTCTTTGTACTGTCTACATCCCTTCATCATTCAGTGTCATTAGATTGGACTTCCTCCAGATTACTGGGCAACTCTCTCACCCCTTTTTGCTGCTCGGGGACTTGAGTGTACGCTATCCTCTTTCGAGCTTCCAGAATCTGTTAAAGAGATACCCTCTTGGCTGACCACCTCAATCAATTCAACCTCATCTATCTTAACACTGGAACACTCGGGTTCCTTTCGGACTCCACGCACACCTATTCCCATATGGACCTCTCGTTATGCACTGCCCAGGTTGCCCATCATCTCGAATGGTCCATTCTTTCTGACATGTATTCAGGCTTCCATTTCGTGTGTGCTCTCTGTTTGCTGACTCCTGCCCACCTACGTGTAAACCCAATTGGCAGCTCGCTAAGGCCAACTGGAGGCTTTACCCCTCCCTGGTGACGTTCAGTGAACAACATTTCCCCAGTTGTGATGACCAGGTAGAATATAAAAAAATGTTGGCCTTACTTCTGCAGAACATTCAGTTCCTCACACTTCACCTTTACCATGCTGCATCTTCCGCAGAACATCTGATTCCTTAGACTTCACCTTTACTGTGGCTTGTCCCAGTCCCTTGGTAGACTGAGGCATGCCACAATGCAGTTCGTGCATGGAGGCATACTCTCCACTTTTTTAACCGTTATCCTGTGATGGCAAACTGCTTTCGTTATAAACAGTTGCGTCTGCAGTGCTGTCGCATTCTTTGGTACAGCAAAAATGCTAGCTGGATTTTATTTACTATTTCTTTTAACAGTTCCGCTCCCTCTTCTGCCGTGTGAGCCAACCGTCGATGGCTTCCCCAATTTCCAGCAATGAGGCAGATGATGTCATTGTGGTCTCATTGCTATCTCCAACACCCTTGAACTGCTATTTTGTGGAGATTTCGAGCTCCTCCCCCTATCATCTTGGCTTCCTCCATCAGAAATGAATGGAGGAGGCTCAGGTGATACACTTCTCCTCTCAGAATTGTGAATTCTGCAGTGTTGCCTTTATTACGTGGGAGCTAGATCATGCTGTCACATCATCCTGATCTTCTGTTCCAGGGCCGAATGATGTTGACATTCAGATGTTGCAGCACCTTTCTCTTGTCAGCAAGCACTTTCTTAGTCATATGTACAGTTGCATCTGGTCGTACGGCATGTTTCCGAGATGGTGGCCTGCAGCCCATGTCATACCCATACCTAACACCTTCCTTCTACCTACCACCTCACTTCTCTCAACAGCTGTGTTTTAAAGGTGATGGAAGGTGTGTGATTCATGCCCGGCATAAAAGCTGGTCTCTAGTCGCACAATTTATTAACCACTGCACAATGTGGATTTCGAGTGTGCCGTTCTGCAGTTGACCATCTCATCACTTTGTCAACCCATGTCATGAATGGTTTTCTGTGCAAATACCACATTATGGCCATATTTTTTGATTTGGAGAAAGCCTATGTTTTTAAGAGGTAGATCTTTTTCAGGTGTGTGTGTGTGTGTGTGTGTGTGTGTGTGTGTGTGTGGCGTTGGCAGACACCTGTATCCACGAAGACTAGATGCCTCAGGGCTCTGTCCTAAGTGTCCTCTTCTTTGCTATCGCCATTAAGCATAATATGGCCTGTCTCCCGCTAGCCATCTCTGGCTCCCTTATTGTTGATGATTTTGCAATCAATTGCAGTTGTCCACAGATTTGTCTCCTTGAGCGGCTTCTTCAGTCATGTCTTGATCATCTTTTAAACATGATGCATAGCTTTTGCTTTTCCACAGAAAAAAACTGTTTGTATACATTTCTGGCGGTGCAGTGGGTTTCTTCCATCATCTCTACATCCTGGCCCTATTGCTCTTCTACTCACTGAAACTATGAAATTCCTTTTTTGTTGGACTTTCACTGTCTTACCTGGCCGTCCGCTGTACCCAATCCCTCAGTGTCCTTCGTGTCCTTTGCGGCACTTCCAGGATAGCAAATTGGACTCCGTTTGTACCAATCCCTTGTACTTTCAAAACTTGACTGTCGGTGTTTCATTTATGTATATGCACCTCTGCCCATCTTACGCCATCTAAATACAATCCATCATCGTGGAATCCGTTTGGCCACTGGTGCCTTTTACATGAATCCCGTTGAGAGTATCTATGTAGAAGCTCCCAAACTACCACTGTCATACCAAAGTGATGTTCTCCTCAGTGGATAAGCTTGCCTTTTGTCTTTCATGCCTGGTTACCCATCCTATGTGTCCTCCTTCAATGAGTCCTTTGACTGCTATTATGGGGCATGTTCCTCTTCTGTGTTACTTCCTGGAGTTTGCTTTCGGCTATTGCTCAGGCAGCTTACTCCACTTTCACACTAACTCCACTTTCCTGATGAGTGTGAACCCTTCACCACATTGGCTTTGTGCCGTGGCCCCTGTTTGTCTTGGACTTCATTTGCTTGCTTAGGGCACTACTCCAGAGTCGATCCACTGCTTCAAGTTTCTTGCTCTTCACACAGAACTTAGCAACAGTACCTTTGTGTACACTGATGGCTCTCAGACTGACCATGGTGTCAGGTGTGCCTTCATCATTGGATCTTCTGGAACACTGCTCAGTATTTACAGCAGAGCTCTTCGCCCTGTATCAGGCCACCCAGTACCTCTGGTGACACAGGCTTTTCAATTGTTGTGTGTTCTGATTCTCTCAATGCCTTCAGAGCCTGCGTGTGCTCTACACAGTCGATCCCTTAGAGCAGTGTGTCCAAGAACGCTTCCATATGCCCAATTTTGAGGGGGCCACTGTGATGTTTGTGGGTCCCTCGTCACGCTGGTCTAATGGGAAACGTGGCTGCTGACGCTACTACCAAGGCTGTAGTCCTTCAACCTGACCCCGCTAGTTCTTCCATTCCTTCTGGTGATCTCTTGTGTCGCCACCTGTCAGCAGGTGAGGTCACTTTAGTGTCACTACTGAGCTTCTCTTCATGGGAACAAGCTCCAGGCCCTCTCATCACAAGGAGATTCATTTTAGCTAGGTTGTGTATTGGGCACTGTTGTTTTAGCTATCACCATTGTGAGATTGTGCTGCTAGAATCTAGGACCTGGGTTATTTCTTGCACAGATCGTACATTGTTTCTCACCTAGCTTGTGGTGTATTTTATTTTGCTGTTACTCACTTGGACATTTGACAGCGCAACTTAGCAATGTGTTGGCTGAAGCTATAATGAAGGAATAGGTACTGGCTTGCAGTTTTCAAGCAACAATTGAATGGTGCAAGATAATGCTGTTTGTGGTTGGTGCACTTTCTACAAGGTGTGCCTGCTTGAGGGTTAAGACTCATTTTGCATTAAGAAATCATTTACAGACCATAAAATATGTCGATTTTCTCAGTACACAATCCTTTTGGGGGACTTCCAGAGGTATACAATGAATACCTCATCATTTATGTACAAGCAGACACACAGCCAACTAACACATTTTTAGGCCACAGTGCACTTTTACAGTCTCTCCACTGTAACTGGTGAGAAACTTCATTGGCTGGAGGTAGGAAGGGCTTGCTGTATGTAACTTTGCTCCAAATATCCATGTATTTCAATCTTTTGTCAAAGTCCAGTCAGGATATGGACCTGAAGCACCAGTTTTGATACTGGATTGACTTTTCATCCTCTACACTCAAATGACTGAATAGGGAACTAATTTTGACTTTGGTGACATGAAGGAACATAAAAATAAGGTCAAGAATGAAAATTGCCCAATTTCCATGTGGCACCTACAAAATTTTGATTGTAAAAGTGATAGACATAAAGGTTTAATTATCACACCTAACAAGTAAAGTTACATAATTAGTGTTTTTAAGTAAGCCTCCAGGTGCACATCTGCAGTCCTGGGAACATTGAAGTCTCCATATCACATTACCACAGCACATCAAAAACAGAACAGCGCAGCCCTTGTATAGAGAGGACCAGGGTGTGGTAATTTGTTTTTGACAACAATGGTAATGTTGCTGCTGTATAAGGCCAATCCAGATGGCTAAAGAAGTAATTTGCATTGACCTGGCACAGCTGCAACATTTTGGCTGCTCATGATAATACACTTTATTGATGGACAGCACAATTTTTGTTTTGGCTTGTCTTTTGGTGTGGTATGGTACTGTGGTGTGTACCAGGCCTGCAGTCATATACCAGCAAGTAAGCAAACAAACAAACAAAAACTTAATTATGTAACTTTTTTCTTCACAGCAATAATTAAAATTTGACTACTATCTCACAATAAAAATTTTGTTATCAATAAGTGAAGCTGACAATTTTCATTCTTGACTTCGTTTTTGTGATTATAACACTGTACGATGGTATGAGAATGAAAACACAGGAAATAATAAGTTGCATGGAAACAAAGTAAATGTATAAGGAGATTTGGTTGTTGCTGAAACTGTTTCAATTTGCATTAAAACTTTCCATTTTTTTTAATGGAGGATATGAGCACTTACAAGTGTGCAGATTAGCATTAATTATATTATTAACATTCAGGACAGTTAAGCATAAAGACAGAACTGATGCTTTAAAGAAATGACCCTTTGTAATAATAATTGTTTTGCATGACCTAATAGTAGATGAAATTTCATATTTTAATTATTTAGATTGTTATATTACTACTCTCAAAGGACAGTTACAGAAAGGGGGTAACATACTAACATATTATTAGGGCACTTAACAGAAATTTAAAAAAATAAAGCACCTGTAAAACCATTAAGAAAGATGAACACACTCAATCTGAAACTGTTCAATATGAAAACAAATTTCCAAGAATGTCAGTATTGTCAAACTGTAGCTTTATTTAAACCTAGACAGTAGCGGAAAGAAAAAATACCCCTGAACATACATCTGAAATAAAATTCTTAATAGGAGTGTACTTCTTTCTTCTTTTCCTATATCTTCAAAGGGTTGTGTGTTTATGTGGATTTCCTGTTGCCAACCCTTTCTTCGTGGGACAGAATTTGTGTACCCCATATACGTGCATCTAGTGTCATACCATGTGAAAGTGTGAAAATGTTTTTGAAATTTTTATGAATTGTGTAACTGGAACAATGTGGGTACCAGCCCAGTATGTGGGAAACCATCTAAAAATCACTTCTGGACTGGTCGACACACTGGCCTTGTCGTTAATCTGTCAGGTGGATTTAATCCGGTGCCGGCACGCCTCCCAAGTGATGGTGATGATGTATGGCTCAATTGCAAGTTTTCTGATTGGGTGCCACTTTGGCGACTTGCATGTCTGTGAGCCAGTTGCACCCGGTATTCCCTGGTGGTCACCCATCCGAGTATGAACTGGATCCTATATAGCTTAACTTCAGTGATCGGGTGAGAACCAGTGTTTCCAATGCTTCAAAACCATTGTCAGTATAGAAATACAGATGTTGTTGACACCTCAGAACATGTTGCTTCTTCTAGTCAACTTGTGCCACAAATTCCTCTTCCCCCCCAATTCTATTCTGTGCCTCCTCATTAGATGCGTGATCTACCCATCTAATCTTGAGCATTTTTCTGTAGTACGACATTTCAAAGGCTTCTATTCTCTTCTTGTCTAAACTGTTTATCTTCCATGTTTTACTTCCATACATGGTTACACTCCATACAAATACTTTCAGAAAAGACTTCCTGACACTTAAATCTACACTCGTTGTTAACAAACTTCTCTTCTTCAGAAACACGTTCCGTACCATATAACTGTCATCTGGTTGCTGTACAAATTATAAATAGCCTTTCGCTCCCTGTATTTGCACTTGCCACCTTCAGAATTTGAAAGAGAGTATTCCAGTCAACATTGTCAAAAGCTTCTTCTAAGTCTACAAATGTTTGAAACGTAGGTTTGCCTTCCCTTACTCAATCTTCTAAGATAAGTCATAGGATCAGTATAGCCTCACGTGTTCCAACATTTCTATGGAACCCAAACTGATCTTCCCCGAGTTTGGCTTCTACCAGTTTTTCCATTCATCTGTAAAGAATTGGTGTTAGTATTTTGCAGCGGTGACTTATTAACCGATAGTTTGGTAATTCTGACACTTGTCAACACCTGCTTACTTTGGGATTGGAATTATTATATTCTTCTTGAAGTCTTAGGGTATTTTGCCTGTCTCATACATCTTGCTCACCGGATGGTAGAGTTTTGTCATGGCCGGGTCTAGCAAAGCTATCAGTAGTTCTAATGGAATGTTGTCTGCTCCTGGTGCCTTTTTTTGACTTACGTCTTTCAGTGCTCTGTCAAACTCTTCACGCAGTATCATATCTCCCATTTCATCTTCATCCTCATCCTCATCCCTTTCCATAATATTGCCCTCAAGTACATCACCCTTGTATAGACCCTCTATATATTCCTTGCACGTATCTGCCTTGCCTTCCTTGCTTAAAACCGGTTTTCTGTCTGAGCTCCCTTTTCTCCAAAGGTCTCTTTGATTTCCCTGTAGGAAGTACGTATATCTTCCCTTAGTGATATATGCCTCTGCATCCTTTCATTTGTCCTCTAGCCATCCTTGCTCAGCCATTTTGCACTTCCTGTCGATCTCATTTTTGAGACGTTTGTATTCCTTTTTGCCTGCTTCATTTACTGCGTTTTTACATTTTCTCCTTTCATCAATTAATTTCAATCTCTCTTCTGTTACCCAAGGATTTCTACTAGCCCTTGCTTTTTACCTATTTGATCCTCTGCTGCATTCACTATTTCATTTCTCTAAGCTACCATTCTTCGTCTACTGTATTTCTTTCCCCCATTCTTGTCAATTGTTCTCTAATGCTCTGTCTGAAACTCTCTACAACCTTTGGTTCTTTCAATTTATCCAGGTCCCATCTCTTTAAATTCCTACCTTTTTGCAGTTTCTTCAGTTTTAGTCTACAGTTCATAACCAATAAATTGTGGGAAAGCCCACATCTGCCTCTGGAAATGTCTTACAATTTAAAACTTGGGTACTAAATCTCTGTCTGACCATTACATAATCTGTCTGAAGTCTTCCAGTGTCTCCAGGTCTCTTCCACGTATACAACCTTCTTTCAAGATTCTTAAAGCAAGTGTTAGCCATGATTAAGTTATGCTACCAGGCAGCTTCTTCTTTCATTCCTTACCCGCATTCCATATTCACCTACTACTTTCCCTTCTCTTCCTTTTCCTACTATTGAATTCCAGTCCCCTATGACTATTAAATTTTCGTCTCCCTTCACTATCTGAATCATTTCTTTTATCTCACCGTACATTTCTTCAATCTCTTTGTCATCTGCGGAGCTAGTTGGCGTATATACTTGTATTACTGTGGTAGGCATGGGCTTCGTGTCTGTGTTGGCTACAATAATGCGTTCACTATGCTGTTCGTAGTAGCTTACCCGCGCTCCTATTTTTTTTATTCATTATTAAACCTACTCTTGCATTAATTTGATTTTGTATTTATAACCCTGTATTCACCTGACCAGAAGTCTTGTTCCTCCTACCACCAAACTTCACTAATTCCCACTATATCTAACTTTAATCAAACCGTTTCTCTTTCTATATTTTCTAACCTACCTGCCTGATTGAGGGATCTGATATTCCACACTCCAATCTGCAGAACGCCAATTTTGTTTCTCCTGATTATGGCATCCTCTTGAGTAGTCCCCGCCCGGAGATCCGAATGGAGGACTATTTTGCCTCCAGAATATATACAGATATTGAAAGATAATGTAAGACAGTTAGCTACTAATGAACTTATAAGTTCCAAATAAGGATGGTTAGTAGCTAGCGTGTAACATATATCAGTTGTTAGGTTACTATTGAATTTGATCCTGATGGAAACTTTGAAGTGGATGATTAAAATTTCTTACAAACTACAGTACTGATTATTACTAATTACTATAGTAAATATATCATCTTCTTGTCAAACCTTCCACATTTTAATTGACTGCAGTGGAGTTATAGGGGAGAATATTAGTTCTTGTTGGTTGGTTATGAAACACAACCTTGAAAAATTTACATTCATTTTTGTCCTACAGTTGATAAGACAGCATCTTCACTTGTACGGCATGAGCTTGCTGGCAATGTTGTTCAAATGTTGGATTCCCATTTGAAAGGCTCAAATTTAAATTCTTTGTCTGGACCCTTTTATTTTTAAGATTTCGGACTTTATTCTGTTTTCCCTAAATTATTTAAGGCAAATACCATGACTATTTCTTTGAAAAGGATGTAGACAGTACTCTTCACTATTCTTACATGATCAGTATTGTACTCAATCACAAATAACCGTGTTGTTGATGGGTCCTTAAAGTCTAATTTTCCTACTTCCATCACATGAAGTAAAATGTGTGCCCTACAACAATGAGAGAATGCAAATGTCCATTTGGTAAGTATAAACAAAATTGATCATTCCAGAAAACAAAAATCATAAACAAGCCTTTGGAATTGATCCATACGGTGTAAAGACAATTAAAGCATGATTACTTAATGTTTTGGTTATGACAGGCTGGAAGCCCAGGTTAAAAGAAGAGATGGAGAAAATTCAATAAGAATTTATCTTAAGTTTCTTTAAATGCCTACAAGAAACACAAATTAACTGAAAAGTGCACGCACAGCAGTGTGTAGTGTAGCAAACAAGAAAATTTTACTTACATACTTATAAATTTAAAACTTTACAAAGGAAGGACAGCTTTAGGTCACAAATGGGCTTCACCAGTAGGAATTTACTATGATGAGATTGTTTCGTACAGGTAATAATACTGACGGTCAAGGAACAGTGAACATGAGAAGGATGGGGTTGACTTCACAAGCACACATTTACATTTTTGTCACTCCTTACACAATTATTCTTTTGCTCTTTATACCGTTAGATCATAAGTATTGTTTTACTGAACTGGGTAACAAACTGATGTAACTCAAAAGTATAATTAACTTTGACAGTCTCTGGTGAGGCCAAACTCTGCATTAGCTTCTTCTGCAATTTTGAGCACAGCAGTCGTTTGCTGTCACCCAACTTATCCTCTGTGTCCCACAAATTTCATCCTGGCCAGAGGAGTAAATAATTGTTTCCTGAAACCCTTATCCCTATCGGATTAAGGATTTCAGGTTCCAAAAACTAAAAACAAAGTAAAATTTTCTTCACTTTTTTTTGTCATTTGGTTAGTAGTAGTGTTTTCTTGCTTGATTTGGAGATCTATTTCCTCGTAAATGGAAGAGAAAAGAAAACATGATTTCCCATACTAAATAAACCTCTCTCTCACCCCCGTCCCATTCCCCACCCCCAACCCTTTATTTTTATTTTTTCTCCATTGACGTAGATGCCAATTGTGATTGACGGATAACTCCTGCTAAAACTTAAACTATGTTTTGGTTTATTAGTGTACATACAAAAATATACATTGAACTGAAAATTTGTGAATAGTTAGCTTTATGAAAATTTGGGAAACCTTATTGTACTTAAGTGATCTTCCTGTTGGATGGAAATTACCTCCAGTATGTGGTCATTTGTTAGCTTATTGTGTCAGTTGGACATGTAATGGCTTTCCATGAGTGAAGAATCTCTTACAAGATAACTAAAATAAAAATATTGTTTTCTATCAATTTGCAATTTAGTTGCGTCCCATCCGTCATCTGATATCCAACATACAGCATTTTAAGGAACATACTTTAATTTCAGTAGTTAATACCTGATGTCATTAATCTTGCATATTTATCTTTGCATGCTGCAGAGATTGTCAACATTTTTTTCCAGTTATATCTGCTGCTTATTTCTTCTCTGTCTTGTTTTTTCTTTCTTTGGAACCAGTCTTGTTTCTGATACTGTTTGTATTCTCTTCAGGCATGTGTTTTGTGTATTTTAATTTTTATAATTACAGTTTTTTGCATTGATGCATGTGATTCTGTTTAGCTTCATCTGTCAAGTCCACAGCATGCATTATTTTCCAACTTGTAATTTGCACAAAAAAGAAAATAAAAGAATCACATAGATGCAGTAATATTGTTAAGTGATAAGATAGTCATGGTTCTTAAACAGCTGATAAAAGAATTCACTCAGTATTGATAAATGTATTTTGTCATCACACTAATAGTGGCCTGTATCTAAATTTAGATTGTAGGTGAGGAACCACCAGTAGATGTGAAGCCTCCCATTGCACCAATGCCTACGTCACCACTGCTTACGAGCTTACTCAAGAGCCCATCCCCTGCACCTAATGCACAGGTGATAGCAAATCTTCCTTTCTTTATACACTAAATACTGTCAGCTTTACTGTTTGTATACTTTGATTCTTGTTGAAATATTAATCTCAAATTTTTTTCCTATATGCTGCTGCTAAACTGTTCTTTTATTATTATAAAATGGTTTTAGTTGACTTGTCTTGTGTCTATAAAGCCCCTAGAATTCTATGTGAAAAGGTAATGTATCTTTGCTGCATATATTAAACTATAATTGTTGCATTTATTTCAAGTTTTTTCACATACATCCTTTAACATGTTATTTTGTCAAAAACTGATGTTTTAAAGACTGTGGCTGTGTACAAAATACAGGTTGATTTTTGCAACAAGAATCAATTTGTATTTTAACATGTTATTTAATCATTGTATGTATTTTATGTGCTTACCTGCTGGTACAAAAAAGCTACAATAGAGACTGCGACAGTGACCTGAGCAACTGCCAGGATTTAAAAAAACTGTGGTTTAAATTGTCTCAACCATGAGTGAGAATTAACTTGTTTAACACTTTTTTTATAGATAGTAGTATCCAAACAATTAATTTTTCCCAAAAGAACAAGCCACTTGAGAAAACTGTAAGATTATGAGACAGAAGTACTGGCAAGTATTTACCTTCAGGCGGTGAAATTTTCAATGTAGCCAATAGACACAATTTTTAAAAAAATTCCTGGCTTTGTAACTATTCATCCCTCCTCCAGAATAACTGGGAGGGGGGGGGGGGGCACCTGTTTTATGGATGAAGGGAGACAAAGATGTTTGTGTGCATGAGAGAGAGAGAGAGAGAGAGAGAGAGAGAGAGAGAGAGAGAGAGAGAGAGAGAGAGAGGTGGAGGGAGGGAGGGGGGGGGGGAGGGGGGGGGGGGGTAGGAAGCCAAAGATAGTATATTGGCAAGCACTGCAACACCTTGAGTCCATAGATGCTGACAGAGAGAGAAGTAAAAATACATTAAGAGGAAGAGAGATGAAATTAATAGTGCAGCTAGGAACTATGAGATAAAGAAAATGGAGAAACAAACATTCACACTAGCTTTATTGCACCAGACCATTATTCTATCATAAGTACACAAATTCATACGTGCAACCATACACCTGAACGCACGCTTGTGCGATCACAGCAATACTCGTCCATGGTAATGTCCTCCTAGTTTTGGGTCTAGTAGGGGCTCTGCATGCCTGAGCAGTGCTTTAGAAAATTTTTGAATGTGCGTCTGTAATTATTTGGGTCATTTGTAGGTCTTAGTGAGGTGACAAAAGTGGGCATTTGGGTATCTGTGTGGTTATGTATGTAAATGTGTGTACTGTGGCTTGAAAAAGAGCTAGTGCTCAAAAGCTAGTGTGAATGCTATTTTCTGTCATGTGTTTCTGTGCCCTATGCATCAATCTGAAAATGTTGTTATTTGAATAGCTCTTCTACAGAGCACAATAAATCAGTGTTTCAATTCTTGCTGCGTGCATTCTTCTTCCTCATCTTCTCCTACATTCATTTTGTAGGTCCTGATTTCCGCTTCCCAAGCTGCTCATTGTTCTCATTTGCTTTCTGTTTGTCCGTGAAGAACTCTTTATTCATTTCGTTTCTTAAGTAAATTCCTGTTATGTGTGTCCATTATGTTGTTGCTTCTGTGAGGTCATTTATTGTTTGTGGAAACCATGCTAGTTGTGCTTTCAGTTTGCTAATTTTACTGAAGACTTGTTCATCAGTCTGTCATCTTTGATTCTAACCTAATGTCTGAAGAACAACCTTTTTCTTTTGCGTGTTGTATGTATTATATTCTGTACAAGTTCATAGATTTCTTTGTTCAGTCGTGGCCTGTTGTATTCTATTTCTGTTGTTCTTAGACCCCAAGTATGCTTTTAACTGTTCTTCTTTCTGTTTTCTCAGTTTTGTTTATGCCATCTTTCAGCACTAGTTTTAGTATGTCACCACCATATAGAGCCTCATATCTCACTATTTAATTTTGGTTTACCTCTATAAAGATTTTTTCGTGTATATGTTTCTGGCACTGTGTAATGCACTGTTCATCTTATTTGCTCTTATCTCTAGACTGGTCTTCTCTTATTGTTAATGCTTAGCCACCTACCTGAATATTTGAATGAGCTGACTCCTTGTATTTTCTTTTCATTTATGAGTAATTTCCCTGAACAATCTACTTTTTTTTATATTATGTCTTTGGGAAAGACATTCTTAAACAGATTTTTCCTGCTTGCACAGTTAGGTTTTCTATCTGGAATTTGAGATTTTCTGCTATGTCAGTTATCAAGAGAATGCCATTTGTGAATGCCAGGCAGTACACATAGATACTACCTCTTTGTTTTTCCAATTTGATGCCTTTCATGTTGGATTTCTCTACATGCTAATCACCTTCTCCAGGGTGCACTTCAAGACAAAAGGTGTCGGTCCAGCCCCCTGCCTGACTCCTGTTTGTATCTCAATATTTTTCGAGAACTCTCCACAGAATTAGACTTTAGTTGAAGTGTGTATTAATGTGTCTTGTATAACTTTTGTAGTTTTTGGATTTAAACTGAATTCTTTCGTAATATTGATGAAAGATTGCCTGTCAATGGAACTGCACACCTTCTTGAAAGCTACAAATGTAATTGTTGTATCTTTGTTTCTCAGATGTCTCATTTGGAAATAGTTTTTAGATTCCAGATCTTTTTGCTTCATGACCTGTATTTCCGAAATCCATTTAGGTCCTGTTTTATGCAGAGGATGTATGATGGCTGTTTTACAGTCCTCTTGGTGTTTGTTCTCTCTCTGAGATTTTATGTCTCATATTTTTAAGTTTAAGATTGATGTCATCATCTAAGGCTGGTTGAAACCTGAAATCAATAGGAGTGAGATTTTTGGGGAGAATTTGTGTGTTTATTGAAAGCCTAGGTAAATGAGAAATGGAGGTTGTGTATTTGTTGCAGTAGACAAAAAACTCAAATCCACTGAGATAGAAATTGAAGCTGCATGTGAGATTTTTAGGGCAAGACTCAGTATCAGGGGCAGACATAAAATGGTAATTGGATCCTTGAATCGCCCATCACTCATCACCTGCTGTAACCAAAAACATTAGAGAAAACTTCAGCTCACTTGTTCATAAGCTTCCCAGTCGTCTGCAATTGTTGGTGGAGATTTAAATCATCCCAACAATTAATTGGAAAAATTCCAGTTTTGTTAGCGGTGGGCTGATAACACATCCTGTGAAACTTTACTAAATGCCATCTCTGAAAACTACCTAGAACAGATAATTAGGAACCCCCTCATGGTGGAAATATATTGGATCTAATGCAGCAAATAGAACTGAGGATGCCCACAGAGAGACTGATATCAGTGACCATGATGCAGTTGTGGCAGCAATGATTAACAAAGCACAAAGGACAATTAAAACAAGATGTATATATTCAGTACACTAGATAAAAAAATCTGTAGTCTCATATCTCAGTGAGGAACATGCAACTTCCAGTACCGGGCAGGGGCATTAGAGGAAATCTTGCTCAAGTTTGAAAGGACAGTTGACCATGCACTGGATTGATGTGTACCCAGTAGAACAGTTCATAATGCGAGGGAATCTCCATGGTATACAGTCACTGTAAAGAAACTTTTAAAGAAACAATGATTACTGTATAATAGGTGTAAAACAAAGCATAGGACTATAGATAGGGAGATACAGAATGAAATGTCTTTGGATGTCAAGAGAGCAATGCATGATATTTTCAATGACTATCATAGGAGAATACTGTCAGTGATCTTTCACAGAACCCAGAGGAATTCTGGTTGTATGTAAGGCTGTTAGGGGCACCAAAGTAAGTGTCCAGTCTCTAGCGAATGAGGCAGGGACTGAAATTGAGGATAGCAGTGCAAAATGTTCAACTCCATTTCCAAACGTTCCTTTACAATGGAAAACCAAGGAGAATTGCCCCAGTTTAATCCTTATACAACAATGAAACACGTGTTAGTGTCAGTGGTGTTGAGAAACATCTGAAATCATTAAAATTGAACAAAGTTCCGGACCCTGATGGAATTTCGGTTAGATTCTATACTGAATTTGCCGCTGGTTTAGTCCCTTTTCTAACTATAATCTATTGTAGATTTCTGAACAAAAAATCATGCCCAGTTCTTGGAAAAATGCACAGGTCACAGACGTCTACAAGAAGGGTAGTAGAAGTTTACCGCAAAACTACCTTCCAATATCCTTGACATCTATTTGTTGTCGAATCTTATAACATATTTGTTGTCGAATCTTATAACATATTCAGAGCTTAAACATAATGAGGTATCTTGAACAGAAAGACCTCCTCAATACCAACCAACATATTTCTAAAACATCGATCATGTGAAACCCAACTCGCACTTTTCTCGCATGATATACTGAAAACCTTGTACAAAGGTAAATCCGATAGATGTAATATTTCTTGATTTCCAAAAAACATGTGACTTGGTACCGTACCTATGCTTATTGTCAAAAGTACAATCATATGAGGTATCAAGTGAAATTTGTGACTGGATTGAGGACTTTTTGGTAGGAAAAACACAACATGTTATCTTGGATGGCTAGTCATTGTCAGATGCAGAAGTAACTTCAAGTGTGCCTCAGGGAAGCGTGTTTGGGCCCTTTGCTGTCCATATTGTATGTTAATGACCTTGCAGACAATATTAATAGTAAAATCAGGCTTTTTGCAAATGATGCAGTTATCTGTCATGAAGTACTATCTGAAAGAAGCTGCATAAATCTTCAGTTGATAAGATTTCGACATTGTGCAGAGATTGGCAACTTGCTCTAAATGTTCAGAAATGTAAAATTTTGCACTTCACAAAACCAAAAAACGTAATATCCTCTATGACAATAATATCTGTGAGTCACTTTTGGAATCGGCCAACTCATGCAAATACCTGGATGTAACACTTTGTAGGGATGTGAAATGGAATGATTACATAGGTTGTCTTGGATAAAGCAGGTGGTAGACTTTGGTTTATTAATAGAATACTGGGGAAGTGCAATCAGCCTATGAAGGAGATTGGTTAAAAATCAGTCATGCAACCAGTTCTAGAATATTGCTCAATGTGTGGGACTGCTACCAGATAGGACTAAGGTAATGAATGTATACAGAGAAGGGCAGGACGAATGATCACAGATTTTTTAATCTGTGGGAGAATGTCACAGAGAGATTGGAGGAGACTCTAGAAGATAGATGTAAACTATCCTGTGAAAGTCTGTTAAAGTTTCAAGAACTGGCTTTAAATGATTGCTCTAGGAATATACTAAAACACCCTACATATTGCTCACATAAGGAGAGTGAAGATAAGATTAAAATAATTACTACACACATGGAGGTATTCAAACAATAATTCTTCCCATGCTACATACATGAATGGAATAGGAAGATCCCCTAATTACTGGTACAGTGGGATGTACCCCTCTGTCGAGCCCCTTACAGTGGTTTGCAGAGTGTAGACGTAGATGCTTTCCATAACTCTACCTTAGTTCCATCCTTAAGAGTTGCCTTATTGTTTTTCAGTGAACATATAATTTCCTTAATTTCTTCTGAATCTGGGGCTGCTGAGTCATTGTTTTGATTACAGTTTTGATTCCCGATAAATTGTGATTGACATTCATGACAGTTATGTTAATCTTAAAAAAAATGTGCTATTATGTCACAGTTTCCAGTTTAGACTAGTTTTCGAGTTTACAACTTGTAAAGTTGGTGGTATACATTTGGTCAGTTGTTTCTTAACAGTTGGTATAGTTGCTCATCTTATGCTTTTTAAAATCTTTTGAAAGTTCTTCTGGCATCTCTTCTTCTTTCTATGATGTTGTTACTGTTTTTTCTGGCTTTTATTTGTATTTTAATTTTCCCATAGCTTCTGTATGTCCTGTGTAGAGCCTTGACACGTTGATCATTCCACCATATCTGTCTGTTCCATTTAGTCAGTGGTGCTGTTCTGATTGCCAAATCATCAAGATGCCATTTCTAAGTGTGTCCTATGTTGGAATGTCCTGATTTTGGAAGTTTTGCTTTTAATTTTCCTAACTCCAGCTTATCAGTGTTATATTTAAGGATCTTGGTTTGTCTCTCAAGTTTTTTACATACTTCAGGCTTAATCTTAAATTTAGCTACAGGCATGTAGTGGTCTAATTAGATATTTGCAGGCTTCATAACTCCAACATTCATTATTTATTTTGATGACTTTCTGCTTATTGCTCTCCACATATTGGGTTTGGTGATATTCATGTTGTTAACTTCTTGGATTTTGCCGTCAAAGGGTGTGGATTTTATAAGTATGTTGAGATTAGCACATAATTCTGTCATTATTTCCCGATTTCTGTTGGTACGCAGGTGTGCAGAATGTAAACCAACTATCTTCCTGTAGTTTTTTTTCTTTTCCAATTTGTGCTTTGAAATCACCTGACATAATAAAGGTATGCTTCAATGATATTTTATTCGTGTAATTATCCGTTTTCTTCAAGTATTGGTCTATATTATGTCTGGTTTCTTTCTGTTTTTTATCATTTGTTGGAGCATGAACATTTAAAATTCTATACACTTTGTGTGGATTTGAATGATAAAGAGGGCATCCTTTTGTCAGTTGTGTTGAAGATCACTACTGAGTCAGTTATTTTATTAGAAAGGATGAACCACTGCTAAAAAGGGTGCACTCTTTAATATCCTGCTGTTGGATTTGCTCTTAACAAGTCTGTATCCATGTACTTAGAGTATTCCAGTCAATACTGTCAAAAGCTTTCTCTCTCTCTCTCAAATTCTGAAGGTGGCAGGGGTAAAATACAGGGAGTGAAAGGCTATTTACAATTTGTACAGAAACCAGATGGCAGTTATAAGAGTCAAGGGGTATGAAAGGGAAGCAGTGGTTGAGAAGAGAGTGAGACAGGGTTGTAGCCTATCCCCAATGTTATTCACCCTGTATATTGAGCAAGCAGTAAAGGAAACGAAAGAAAAATTAGGAGTTGGAGGTAAAATACATGGAGAAGAAATAAAAACTTTGAGGTTCGCCAATGACATTGTAATTCTGTCAGAGACAGCAAATGACCTGGAAGGGCAGCTGAACGGAATGGACAGTGTCTTGAAAGGAGGATAGTGGAATGTAGTCAAATTAAATCAGGTGATGCTGCGGGAATTAGATTAGGAAGTGAGAGGCTTAAAGTAGTAAGAGTTTTGCTGCTTGGGGAGCAAAATAACTGAAGATGGTCGAAGTAGAGAGGATATAAAATGTAGACTGGCAGTGGCAAGGAAAGCGTTTCTGAAGAAGAGAAATTTGTTAACATTGAGTATAGATTTAAGTGTCAGGAAGTCGTTTCTGAAAGTATTTTTATAGAGTGTAGCCATGTATGGAAGTGAATCGTGGACGATAAACAGTTTGGACAAGAAGAGAATAGAAGCTTTTGAAATGTGGTGCTACAGAAGAATACTGAAGATTAGATGGGTAGATCACATAACTAATGACGAGCTACTGAATAGAATTGGAGAGAAGAGAAATTTGTGGCACAACTTGACTAGAAGAAGGGATCGGTTGGTAGGGCATATTCTGAGGCAACAAGGGATCACAAATTTAGTGTTGGAGGGCAGCGTGGAGGCTAAAAATTGTAGAGGGAGACCAAGAGGTGAATATACTAAACAGATTCAGAAGGATGTAGGTTGCAGTAGGTACTGGGGATATGTAGAAGCTTGCACAGGATAGAGTAGTGTGGAGAGCTGCATCAAACCAGTCTCAGGACTGAAAGTATTTCAACAATAACAACAACATCAACATCCATGTGATTCAAAAGCTTCCTGCACAGCTGTAATCATGATGCTCTTTTATCTAAGAAATTTGTTATTGTTTCTAACTTCCCAAGTTTAATGAGAAACTGTACCTTTTAAGTTTATATGTAGTTCATTTTTGTGGATTTAATTTTGCACATGTGATCTTCAGAGTGCTCTGAATCACCCAAAACTTTATGCTGTGGTCCCCCAAGAATCAGAATGACCACTTGGCACCTTACTCCTTGGTATGTTGGATAATTGTTCCCATAGGATATTTTGATTACAGAAAGCCTCCTTATCCTTAGGGCTATTGTTTTGATAATTAGCGTATGCTAAATGGGACTGTTTATACTTTTGAAAGTAAGATGTACAGGAAAAGGTGGCACCCCATATGTTGAACAGATATCTACCAGGGAGCTGCTCAGTATGAGACAGATGCTCCTGTATTTCTCTTCTGCCAGTTTTGCTGTACCAGAGTCTATCTGTTTCACATCACTGCATTGATGTCTTCATTGTGACTCTGACAGGGGGCCAAGTTGTGAGGTACTGTTACCCAGAGCAGGTGAACCAAGGTTTTTCAAAGATATGTCACTCCCCCTCCCTCCCTCACTGGTGTGGGACCCACTATGGTGGAGTCTCGACCTCCTCTGTTGTTTCGGAGACACTGCCACTCCTGCTGTCTTACATTATCTTTCCAACTCTCCAGTATATTTATGGTTTGGTAAACTTTAAAACCTAATTTTAATAATGTATGAATAAAGGACCCCCCCCCCCCCCCGACACACACACACACACACACACACACACACACACACACACACACACACACACACACACATTGAAGCATGAAATGTCATATCTGAGATTTTCATTTACTTCAACATTTCAAAAAGTAAACGTATAATTGAAGGAAAGAGTTGTTATCATATTTACCCACAACCTCAACTGGAAGTGGTATTTCATTGCCCATCCCAACACAACCTACAGAGTGAGCATCAAACCTTGGCTAGAAAGGTTCCAGCCTGCATCTGAAAGGGAACCTCTTCCTCTTTCTCAAAATCCATCCTCTCAAAGTATTCAAGCAGTTCCTCACCTCCAGCATTTCCTCATGAAAGCTCCAAACCTTACTCAAGCTGAGTCCTGAGCTACTACTCTTCCATTATCTTCCCTACTGTGTTACTTGAATGTGATGAATGTGTGACAGAGGACATGATCAACTCTTGGACACTTAAGCATACGAGGTCTTCCTAATGATCTCATCCTTTCCACTCAGAATAAGTGGCAAAAAATTCTTAAAACCCTAGGACTCTCAAAGCTATTTCCATAGAACTCCTTACTGTTCCCAGGCACCCACCTTTCCACCTGGTTCTCAAAATACACAAAAAACACTCTGTTTGCTGGTCATCCCATATTAGCTGCCTTTAAAGAACCCATGGAATGCATCTCACCCTTGATTGATGAGTGCCTGCAATCTATCAACTCCCATTGTATGCAAAAGACACCAACTACTTCCTCAAAAGTCTCAAATCCATTGCTGTCCCTCTCCCATCTGCATCCCTTATTGTCATTGTTGAAGTGACCCCCCTCTCTCTCTCTGCACCACTCAGGTCATGAATGTTTCAGCACGTTACTCACCAAGGCTAGGACTTTCTCAAGCCAAGCTATGGAGAGAAATCCTTGATTCCAGATATCCTCCATAAATCACTACTGTCTCCTAACCTCTTCGTCATACCGTATGACTGTCCCAAAAGACCTACCTTAAGGTTCCTATCTTACAATAGTGTCCTTTGTAAAACGTGCCCACTGCCTTCACCCACTGCCTCTTCCCTCAACTCCACCAGTTACAAATACAGAGCAGATTTGGAAACAAACATTTTTTACCAACTAAAATGTACCCACTGCACAGCATTTTATATACACTGGTGTGCAAAATTTGAGGATGAAAGTAACTTTCTCATGACGTGCCACTACCGACCTCGATGAAACTTGGACCATACATAGAAAGAACTGCTACAGTGTATTACATAAGGTAACTGAAATAAATATGCAACGAGATAAACAGAGATGACTCGTATTTGAAGACAATAATTACGATGAGTTCACTGTGATTCATGGTGATCCCCTGGACATTATAAAAGGTGGGACATGTTTTGTAAAAGGGTGTATGATCACCAAGGTAGACAATGTTTGCTCTGTAACGTGCTCTCTTGCTGGCCACAAGGTTGGTAAGGAATTTTGGTGGTAGGGCATTACACAGTTTCAGGATGGTTGTTGTTGCCCTGTGGATATGCCATAATATGTCTGTCCAATGAATCCCTCACATGATCTATGAAATTTAAGTCTGGGGAATGTGCAAACCAGTCCATTTGTCGAATATCCTCTCATTCCAACTCATTGTCCTCCATAAAAATGAAGTAAAGGCTGAATGAACCCATGAAAAGACTAAAGTGTCACAATAATGTTGAAAGGAGTGTCTACTGTGTTCAAATATTTGGAGGTTATTATGCCCATAGAATGTTATGCCACTCCACACCATAACACCTGGGCTGCCAAAACAATTTTGTAAAACAGTGTTCCCCAATGCATTAGGTGTTCCCATCTTTCACCGTATAAGGGTACGTCCAGTGTTGTTGAACACGATCGTTTTGGTGCTCCACATATTATAATTTGTGGAGGCATAATGTTGCAATATTGAACACAGTAGACTCTCCTGTCAGCTTTATCGTGACACTTTAGTCTTTCCCCGTGTGCATCTTTTTGTGGGTGCATTCAGTCTTTACTTTATTTTTATGGATGACAATGCATGACTGGATTGAATAGTGCAGGTGAAATAGTTTTGGAACAAGAGGACATTTGGCAAATGGACTGGCTTGTCCATTCCTCAGACTTAAATTCCATCAAGCACATGTGGGATGCATTGGACAGACATATAAGAGCACATACTCGAAGTACCAGTGGCCATGCAGCAATTGTCAACTACACTGATGGAGGAATGGAATGCCCTACCACAAAAACTTGTTGCCAACCTTGTGGTCAGCACGGGAGCATGTTATAGAGCATGCATTATCATCCGTGATGATTACACACTGTATAAAGAACCATGTCCCACCTTTTGTAATGTCCAAGGGACCATGAACAATCACGGTGACTCCAGTGTAATTATTGTCTTTGAATAAAGTGCAATTTTGGTTTGTTTCATTGTGTGTTTCTTTCAGTTACCTCCTGTACTGTACTGTACTGTACTGTAGCAGTTCTTTCTAGGTACAATCTAAGTTTCATTGAGCTATGTTACTTGGCAATGGCACTTCATACAAAAGTTACTTTTGTTGTTAAGTATTATACACCTCTGTAGGAATGACCTCCACTGAATTGATTGATCACAAGAATCAGCATAGTTGAACGATCTGCATTGGGGATGCCCAGAACCCAGTTACCAAACATGCTCTACAGCATAATTCAATGGTCTTTGTTGCCTTGTACAGGACAGTGGCTATGTGGACCTTCCCACCCAAAACTTCAGAGACAAGAAATTGCCCTCTATCATACCCTTGCATCCTGACACTCTCTTGGTCTACCATCTGTTAACACACAACAGTCCTCACTTCTCTTTCATACAACTGTCTTCACTTCTCTTTTTCATTGTCATAATCTTTTTTCACTATTTTTTGATTGTTTCGTTAAACACGATTATTAGACTTGACATTTCACCTGTGAAGAATAATACTGTACATATACAGCAGGTGGTCATAAAATTTTAATTATCATCTTGAAAAATTATTCTGAAACCACTACACTTGGTGATGCTGAGCTCTTCTCTACATATTCAAATTTCATTGCAACACATTTTTCCCATTGACAGATAACTTGGCAGAAACCTGTGTTGCAGAAGTCTGCAATTTGGCTGTTTGTTCGTGATATGTGCCATCTAAAAATAACCTCACCATCATTCTGGAAATTCCTGCCACGCAATGGTTTCTTAATTTGGAGAAGGTAGAAGAAGTCACTGTGTGTTTTGTCATGAGACTGTGGGGGATAAGGAAATATTCGATAGCCCAAAGCAGGAGCATGAGTAGTTGTATCCTTTACAGAATGAGCTGGGCCTGTGTGACAAAGCAACACCACCTCTTCCGGAGATTTCAGTAGCACACTATTGTGACAGCTTGCTCCCTTATAAGCATAACCTATTAACACCATACTGTGGCCATCCCAAAAATAACCAGGACCATGTTGCCTGATAATGGTTGTGTCTTTGCTTAATTCAGCGGTGGTGAATCCACATTTCCCTGCTTAATTCGCTTCTTTGTCTTGGGGTCATGGTGACACCCAGCATTTGTCCATTCTTGCCAGAGAGATGGTCTGCCAATTTGATCTTTGTCACATAAACCTTGTGGCCACACTGGAAGTGTCTACACCACCTAAAAATTGCGTCATGTAATGATGCATTGTTCCTGTACATTTCCACCAGCTCAGCATGGATTGTTGCATGCTGTTCCATTTCAAATGCAGAAAACAAATTGCTGCGTGATACTCCACTTTATCGATGGGCTGCACCATTGTATTTTGACTCCTCTAGCAGTGTTCTGCAGGGATTTTTGTGTGTATCAGGACTGCTCACATGTACCTGCAAACAAACAAAAAAATGTAACTACACAACTTTGTTTTTGATGTAATAATGAAAACTTTGACTACTCCTCATATTAACATTAGGTTCAAAGTTTTCCAAACCGTAAATTTTCTAGAGAGATGAAAAGATAACATGAGGCAGCAGAATGTGTGGCATTGTTTCCATACTAGTACAAGAAGGAAATTTAAAAAAATCTAATTACCATGCCATACATATTAAAAAAAGAACTCAGTACTCTGTGTGAAATATAAACCAAAATCAAAACAACTGTGTGCTAAAGAACAACACACACAGTATTTTCTATGCTAAGTGACAACTCCTCTACATAGGATTTGAGAGGACTAATTACCAATGCATGTGATGATCACTTGTTTCATTATTGCATAAAATTTCTCATTTCAGACATCATTGCTGCAACAGGCAATCACCAATCGTGGATCATCTCCAACTATTACGAGTCTTCTGAGCTCCTCTCCAGCTGTACCAACTACAGTGTCCTCTAGTCTTAAGAACTTGGTTAGTAATGCGCTCAGTGGAGTTGCTGCTTCTGTTGACCACTCATTACCATCCTCTACATCACCATCAGCTGGTAAATATTATCTTAAGCTTTAGTGTCAACATAGTTATTAAAATATACATCTAAGCAACTTAAATTGAATTGAAATTTGTTATTGGAATTTAAACAAATCTGTGTGTGAGAGTGTATAACAGGAATAGGCATAGTTTAGAAATCATATCAACTGAGCATTCTCTTGGCATAATTTCTCAGTTTTCATCTTGTCATATTTTATTTGAACGAAACATACTTACCACATGGAAAAATACTGTTGTGTATCTTGTGATATAGTTTCCCTTAAATCCTTGAACAGAATGGATTGTAACAGGATCTTGGTCAGTATAGCTTAGATTTTGAACTTACATTCTCCTTGCACTGTGATCTGAATAGGGTGAGAAGTTGTTTAAAATTGTGCACATGGAGTTTTGCAAAGTTATTAAACTGCAAAACTGGAATTAAGTGGGTTTCAGCATGACAAATCTGTCCTTTCTCTTGTGAGGAATGTTTCCTGGTAGGAAGACAACAGTGAAGATAACTCATTCTCGGGTAGCAAGATACCAGAGGGATCAGATTTAAATGGATGGTACATTAGTAATTTACAGTTGAAAGAGATACATGCAGAAGGTAAATGTGAAATCGGAAATTCAATGGCTCGTTATTCAGATTCCTCATAATTATAAGATTTTTATGAGAAACCTTCACTTTGGGCAATGTATTGCATATGGAAATGCATAGTTTTGCCAAGATTCAGATTCCATATTAAACAGTGGTGTCTTAATAACTGGCTGCGTTTGTTGATTTTTTGTAAGGAGAAAGATGAAGGCCTACCACTTGCTTAGTTATCCACTGTGGGACTTTACTAACTTTTGGATTGAGATCTGCCTTTCAGAGTGATACACTGACAATCATATGGGGGGGGGGGGGGGGGGGGGGAGAGAAGACATATGCAATAAAGCTTTGTTCTACCGTTTTGTCAATTGATCTTCTTGCATTTGAATTAGTTATTGTCTGTGTGTAGCACGTCTCAGTGACTTAGTAATTACTTCTGATATGAATAGTCAAGAATTGAAAGATTGTTTATACATTACTGTGATTCATGACAGACATTAATGGTGAGATGATAACCAAAACATGGTGTGTAAAATTTCTTATGGTCTAGTTGGATGATAACTTAAAAGAGGCAACACATAAATAAGCTACTCAAGAATCTCAGTTGAGCATGTTTTGCTCTTAGAAGCATCTTTCATTGTGTTAACCTAAACACAGTAATTTTGGCTTATTTTGGATGTTTTCACTGTTAGTTTTCTTATGAAATTATCTTCAGTCATGTTGTAGAGGCCTTTTTGACGATCTTGGAATTCTTACTCACTCTCATTACATTTGCTCAGTGATGTTTTATATTGCTGATTATACACTGAAGTGCCATAGAAACTGGTATAGGCATGCATATTCAAATACAGAGATACGTAAACAGGCAGAATACAGAGCCGCAATCGGGAATGCCTATATAAGACAACAAGTGTCTGGTGCAATTGTTAGATTGATTACTGCTGCTATAATCAGGTTATTAAGATTTAAGTGAGTTTGAACATAGTGTTATAGTGGTGCACGAGTGATGGGCACAGCATCTCTGAGGTAGCAATGAAATGGTAATTTTCCCGTACAACCATTTCACGAGTGGACTGTGAATATCATGAATCCACTAAAACATCAGATCTCCGGTCATTGCTCTGGCCGGAAAAGAGATCTTGCAAGAACGAGACCAAAGACAACTGAAGAGAATCCTTCAACATGACAGAATTGCAACCCATCTGCAAATTGCTACAGATTTTAATGCTGGGCTGTCAGTAAGTGTTACTGTGCAAATCATTCAGTGGAACATCATCAATATGGGCTTTTGGAGCTGAAGGCCCGCTCATGTATGCACGACACAAAGCTTTACACTTCGTGTGGGCCCGTCAACAGTGACATTGGACTGTTGATGACCGGAAACATGTTGCCTGATCAGATGAGTCTTGTTTCAAATTGTATTGAGCAGATAGACATGTACAGGTATGGAGAGACAACCTCATGAATCCATGGACCCTCCATGTCAGCGCAGTTGGAGTGATATGGAATCTCTGGTATGTATAAATAAAACTGACAGGTGACATGTACGTAAGCATCTTCTCTGTTCACCTGCATCCATTCATGTCCATTGTGCATTCCAACAGACTTGGGCAATTCCAGCAGGACAGTGCAACATCTCTCATGTCCAAAATAGCTACAGTCTGGCTCCAGAAAAACTCTTTGAAGTTGAAACACTTCCGCTGGCCACTAAACTCCCCAGACATGATCATTATTGAGCATATCTGGAATGCCTTGCAGTTTTCTGTTTAGAAGAGGTCTCCACACTCTTGTACTCTTATGGATTTATGGGCAGCCTGCAGGATTCATGGTGTCAATTCAAACATTAGTGGAGTCCATGCCATGTCGTGTTGCTGCCATGTCATGTTGCGGCACTTTGCATGTTTGCCGTACACGATATTAGGCAGATGCACCAGTTTCTTTAGCTCTTCAGTGTAAAAGTCAAATTCAGCCAAACTGAGATTTACACAATCAATACAGGAGACAAAAATAGTCTGTGAGACAAGAGTGAAGCTCTTGGAAAGCGAAGATGAAGTGAAGTGAAAGTTCACGGGCTGAGAGGCTATGTAATATTATTGCAACATTACAAAATCATGTCAAATTTACAAAGAGCTTAGGAAGTATGGACCACCTATCAGTATGAGGCATCATCCTCTCTGGTCTGGATGCATGCTCTGATTTGGTTGAGCTGGATCTCATAAAGCCGTTGTATATTATCCTAAAGCAAGCTGGCCACTAACTGTTGCAACTGGTGTATGATATCTTGGATACTGGCCCTGGGAAGGATTTGATGTCTGACATGGTTTCATGCATGTTCTATTGGTGACAGATAAGGGGATCTCGCTGGTGAAGAGAATACCTCGAGATTACCCAGATAGTTTAGAGAGACATGTATCGTGCATGGACAAACATTGTCCTACTGAAAATTGGAACCACAATACTGTAGCATGTAGTTCATAGACACAGTTGTAATGCGTGGACGAACATTGTCCTATTGAAAATTGGAGCCACGATACTGTCGCACAAGAGGTAACACATGACGACGTGGGGTCTGTTTGCATTGAAACTGGCCCTAAAGAGCTTTAAATATCAATTTTGACCATTAATGTGCCTAAATATTTTATTTGAAAATGTAATGAGGGTGAGGTTCAGTGATTCTAAACTTGGAAGAACTCGTTTTGCTACCCAAGTTATTATAAAGATTACGTTTGCTTTTAGTAAACAGAAGCCCAAAAGAATATAAATTACAAAAATCTTGCGGATATTTTGAAAACAAAAATGACCAAACTAACTGTAACATCACTCAGTGGTATCTCCAAAAGCAAGTAAGCTCACATAACTTTGAGGACGCTGCAATATATGTCCCATAACGTAAACATAAGCTCCTGTCATCGGGCAGCTGTCATATTCAGAATTCCCTCTGTATTTGTACTTTGCAACTATGAGAAATGGTCTGCATTATTCTGGGTGGTTGGAGGCTGGAAACTGATGGTGGACACCAAAGGTATCACATTCATATACACAAGTACAAGCACACGCATCGACATACATCCCTAAAAGATATGTAAAGATACTTATGGTAGCTACCAAAAATAAAAGAGAGTGACAAGTTAGCAAACAGTAATGGTAGAAAAAATAATAATAAGGCAAACAATGACTGTGTGAAATTTTGTATCTCCTCACTATAAAACTGTTTGTATTAAAAAAAAAAAAAGGGATTGATAATTGAAATTATGTTTAAAGTGATTGAAACTGTTTTACAAATCTTTCTTAGTTGAGGTAGAGAGAGAGAGAGAGAGAGAGAGAGAGAGAGAGAGAGAGAGAGGGGCTATATGATAGTGGCAGTGAAATCATAGAAGATCAGCCAGTGGTAATCACAACAGTTAATCCTCTTATCTGGTGCATGACCCCTTGGTGGTAATATTATTCCTCCGTTGTCTTCCTGGTTGGAAGCAACTGGTTCTATAAAGGATGAGTCACCTAAAACTTGCACCTGAATTGAAAGTGCTATTGATGTGCAGTTTTCACAGAATGAATTGCTAGTCATGGATTCGTATTATTGCCAATAAACAGTTAATAGTTAGAAAGTGAATTTTTTGGGAAAATGTACACTTTTTAAAATGGAACAATGCCAATTGACATTAACAGGCTAAAACTGGGTTAAATTAGAATGTCAGTGATGCTTGTTGCAGGATTCTAGTGCGAGTCATTTAAGAGATATCGTATTTTGAAAACTTTTCCACAGCAACACTTGTTTGTGCCATTCAACCTGCGTAGTTGCTAGTTATGATGTTTGTATGTTTGCTTACAGTATGCTTGTGTGTTCCTTGAGTGCATAGCGACATTTCAAGCAGTAGGTTGTGAGTGGGTGATGAGGATTTACCAGTGGAGAAAAAGCTGATATGTTCATCATGTCTAGAGAGTATAGGAAGAATGCAGTTGGTTCATGTACAGTGTATGCAGTGAGATGTCCTAATAGACATCAACTGTGATGGCAGTTATTTATCAACCTCTTTGACCAGTTATGTGAAATTTATAGTGTAACACCTAGACAACGCAGCAGAAGGAAGCAAGTGTTGATGGAAGGGGGGGGGGGGGGGATTAATTTTCTTGCTACTGTTGCAGTTAATTTGCATGTCAGCTCCCATGCAATTGCACGAGGAAGTGACACGAGTCAAGCAAATGATGTTCTTTGCATTCTTCATCGACCTAGGATCCAACCCTATCATATCTCTCTCCATGAAGAGCTGCATGAAAAAGATTAGTGACAAAGCCACATTTACCAGTCTTAGCCAGGGGAACTGCCAAAACATGCACTATGCGTTTGTTGAAATCCCGATTGGCTTACAATCGGGTGGAACGTATCCCCATCGGCCTCATCAGGTGAAACGTTAGTGTCCCTACAGTATAAATGTGTGATGTGAGATAGTAAGCCATCAGCTCATAGGCTTATGTTTCATAGACGGAACACTGAACATGTACCAGTATCACAGCCTCCTAACAAATTATCTTCCATGGATTCTAGATGATGATTCTCTGCAGACTAGTAGGAACCTGTGGTACCAACATGATGGCTGTCCAGGAAATATTACACAAAGAGCTCCAGCATGTCTTCACGAATTCATTTCCAAATCATTGGATTGGATGCAAAGGACCTGTACCTTGGTTGGCCAGTTTCGTGGGTTTGGTGCCTGTATATTTTTTTCTGTGAAGACACTGTTAACAAGAACATACCAACTACACCTGATAATATACAACAATGTATTACTGCAGCCTGCTCGGATACCTCCACTGAAATACTAGCACATGTGCAGCAGTCATTCCATACCAGACTGGAAGCGTACAGTGCTGCTGCCTGTGGTCATTTTGAACACAGCTTGTGATGGTCAGTTGTCTCATTACTGATCAGAATCCACATAACTAGAGTATGCACTTCTGTTGTTCTTCAGTGTTTAGGTATTGTACGTAATTTACACTTTGGTGTCCAAGACAGCCTACACGTGTGGCAGTAATTTCCTAGTCCAGCTGCTTCTAGTTTCCAACTGATGGTTTCCAACTGATGGTATGGGATGGCACAGAATGTTGCAGGGAGTCCATTACCTGCTCTCAGACGGCAGCTGCAGGTGTGAAGGGGTTAAAATGTGCTCCATACACAATACAGTAATTCATCCTTGTGGTAAAACGCATTTGGTGGGAATCTTGCAGACTAACATGCTTGCCCTCACATTCCCATGCAGTCCAGTGTCAGGCTTCTGTTACATCCAGATGCCCCTCAAATCTGGATATTGCACAATTCGACCAACCTGTTAAATGCAGATCCACAGTGAGGTTCCTTTGAGACTCTGTCAGGTGCTAATAATGCTGTCTCACATGAGTGAGTGAGTATTTGGCATATGCTTGCCTTTCACAGTGTTTACTCAAAATCTGATGCTGTTCACTCCCCTTACGTGGTCTAACAGGCCTGGTAACAACAGTAAACATGAACAAAACTAATGTGCTCTGGAGGCAGTTATAGGCGGCAAAAATAATTGTAACTCTAATCCTTTACGTACCCACAATGTACAAAGTTACAATGACATCCGACCAAGTCTTTTGGATTGTTCACTTTTTTGGGCAGGTAATGCAGTTTTGATCTAGGTCTTACATGCTCAGCCACAAGCTCTCATCTAGGACAAAGTGAGAAAATGGGAATTCTTTTTAATTCAAACAAAAATTAAAAATATATTTCATTAGGGCACTCTTTCTAAAAACTATCTGTAGGCATGCTTTGTAAAGCTCTGTTACCTACATGGCAAGTAGTTGTGATTGTAGTTTAGCTGCATGACAAGTAATTATGTACTGTAAACACGGGCTCAGTATTTGCAGATGTAGATTACTATTTTCGTTAAAAAATTCCGCTAGAATAAAGTTAATATTAAGCTACTAATAGGAATTAAACAGCAGCTATTCTATGTAACAGTAGAAGCAACATCTTATTTCAAAGTAGCAACATCCTTCCTTATGTATTTAATTAAATTTTGCTGTTATAATACTGAGTACATAATAGTGATAGATTGCTGTTAATGCACTATACTTCTAAAGTTTCTACAATTTCCTGGTCTTTTGTTATGTATACATTGACTCATTTCACATCCCTATGATTCTCCTGGATGGGAGCTATAGAACGTGAATAAGTGCATGAATGAACGACTCAAACATTCTTCTGACTACTTGTTCACTCTCTGAACACCAACTTTACTTAGGAAAATTCAACAAAGAGAAGCTACATTCTGAATGTGCTGTTTCTAATATATACATTAGTTGTTCGATTTTTGTGAGCACAACCTTTTGTAAAGCACAATTTACTCATATTTGTAATGATTATAAGAGTGACACTAGTCCAAAAAAACTGACACTGCTCATTGTATTATCCTGGTCAAGGTCAAAGGATTATACTGATTATAATGAAAACTATTGATTCTATGAAACAAGACTAAAATAAGCTTGTGACCACCCTGTGGTTTCCAGATATGACTGGACATTAAAAAAATATTCATTAATATACCAGAATGGCTCTATATACTAACACAAGTGTTAGCACGTGGGAATAAAATGGAAAATAAGAATGAATCAACCATCACATAGCAAATTTTGTGGGGGATGATGAACAAAGGATGGTTTTAATGGAAGAAGACTTAGAAAGTGCAACAAATTTACTAAATAGGGTGCCTACATTACACGTGTCCATCCCCTTCTGGAGTATATACGATAAACAAGTAGAGGTAGCAGTCATTAAAACAAGTTTTTTACATTATGGCATGTATTTCTTTTTTTTTATTCCTGCGAATGCCAAACTGTTTTGTTGAATCCCACTTACATATATAGAAGTGACCATCATGATAAAATAAATCAGAACATGCACGGAAATAGTTCTTTATTTTTCCCCATGTACTATTATAGAGTGAAACAGTAGAGAAATGGTCTGAAAGTGGTTCAGTGAACCCTCTGCCAGACAGTTAAGTGCAAATAGCAGTAAGCATTACAGTGATACTTTTTTGATAATACCCTATGCAGATTAACTTTTATGCTTTTCTTGTCTTTCGACTTGTTCCACATCCATGATGTCTCTCCTTTATGGGACCTACAGAACATAATGAATGAATGAGAGAGTGAATGAATGATTGAGCATATCAGAGCCTGCGATTTTCAATAAATATGTGTTATTTACTCTAGCACTGTTATTTTAGGTGTGTGTGTGTGTGTGTGTGTGTGTGTGTGTTTATAAAAATAAATTCGCTTCCTATGTTGTACTATTCAGTATGTTTAGTCCCAACTTATGCATTTAACAGTGTGTTTCCTTACTCATACCACATGGAAAATATGTTTCTTTATTTATTTTTCTGTACTATAAAATAATCGGTCTTACATAATTAAAAGAGACTGTACAGTAAAATTGTATCCAAGTTTGTAAAACTGTTTGTATACTCCTGTACCTGATTAAAGAAAAGGAGTACACATGCATATAATAGTCCAGAAACTCACTAAATTTTTACAGATAGAATCTTATTATTTGAGGAACAAATTTTTGAGAATGGTAGTGAAATATGGACTGTAGGAAAACTGAAATGGAAGAGAATTGAATGTGAGATGTGATGCTGTAGTAGAATATTGAACATTAGATGGATTGTTAAGGTAAAGAATGAGGAGGTTCTCTTCAGAATCGTTGAGGAAAAGAATATATGGAAAACATCTACAAGAAGAAGGTTCAGGATGACAAGACAATTGTTTAAATGCCAGGGAATAACTTCCATAATTCTACATGGAGCTGTAGAGGATAAAAACTACAGGGAAGACAGAGATTGGAATACATCGTGTAAATAATTGGAGGTGGGGAGGGAATGGGACTTCATTTTCATTCCAGTAACAAGTACTTCATTCCGTTGGATACTATAGTTGTAAGGAAAGACAAATTTGGCTTTGTAATTTTCTTGTGCTCTGTTGGTAGCATTGAGTCTTTTTGTTCAGTTGCATATGTCACATTAGTCTACTGAAACTACATACATGAATTCTAGCAATGACTATCATTGTGCTAATAATTCTTGCAAGGAAATAGTGAATCACTGTTTCTCCTTTTCTGCCTCTTCCCATCACTGTTGCATAGTTTCTGCAAATGTTGCTGCTGCTGCTGCTGCTGATGATGATGATGATGATGATGATGATGATGATGATGTCACCATCAGTGAAGTAGGTTTTCTTCTTCTTCTTCTTCTTCTTCTTCCTCTGCTCATCTCCTCAGTCACTGTTCTTACAGATGTGTCCTTTAGTATGCAGTCTCTTCTCATACAGTGATGTAGCCAATTTCTTTTCCTCTTTCATATTTGTTTCCATTTTTCCTTTCTCTCTCTCTCTCTCTCTCTCTCTCTCTCTCTCTCTCTCTCTCTCTCTCTCTCTCTGCTTCCATGTCCATTTTCGGCACCCCTACAGAGCAATTCTCCATGCAAAACATTTCACTAATTATTTTTTAATTGTTTCTATAATCCGCCACAGAAAGTACTACTCCTGTAAGAAAGTGTTTTGTAAAAAACAATCTTTGTTGATCTTTGTTGATTTTCGTTGATTACACCTCATTAACTATTATTTTACATCTACATCTATACTCCACAAGCCACCTTATGGTGTATTGTGAAAGGTACTCTGTGTACCAGTGTCACTTCCCCATTTTTTTGCAAGTTGTGAATGGCACTGACTTTTCACAAGATACATGTGTGAGGAAGCATTATATTTGCTGACTCTATTAGGAATGTACACCATCAGAACTTTTAACAGGAAAACACACTGTGACACGGAACACTTCTGTTGCAGCATCCCACTAGTTTCCATGGCACTTTTGCGCAACCTAAATGAACTTGTAATGAAACATGCTGCTCTTCTTTGGATCTTTTCTATTTCCTCTATCAGTCCTATCTGGTATGGGTACCATACAGACAACCAATATTCAAGTATTAGTCAAACCATTGTATTTGTAAGCTGCTTCTTTTGTTGATGGGCTGCATTTCCTTAGGGTTCTTCCAATGAATCTGTGGGGCATCTGCTTACCCGCTATTAATTTTATATGGTTGTTCCCCTTCAGATCACTGTGTAAGCATATTCCTAGATACTGTATAGAAGTAACTACTTCCATTGGTTGATATGCAATCATGTAGTGGTAAAATAAAGGATGTACCTGTATGTGTCTGCACAGGGTGTTACATTTGCTCGTTTTGAGGATCAGTTACCTTCCCTGCACCAAGTGCCGATCCTCTGCATTTCACTACAGTTTTCTAGCATTGTGACTTCTCTGAATAGAACAGCATCATCTGTGAAAAGCCTTGTGGAACTTCCAACATTATCTGATTAGTCATTTAAATAAAAGTGAAAAGTAGTGGTCCTATAACACTTCCTTATGGTATGCCCGAAGCTATTTTTATATCTGAAGACTTCCCTCCTCTGAGAGTGATGTGCTGTGTTTTGTTTCCTAGAAACCCCTCAGTCTAATCATACAGCTGGTCTGATATTTCATACATTTAAATTTTGTTCAGTAGGTAGTAATGCAGGATTGTATCAAATGCCTCGTATAAGTCAAGGAACATTGTATCTACCTGGGCACCTGTATCTAGGCTTTCAGGGTCTTGTGGATGGACAGAATGAGCTAGGTTTCACATGATCATTGTTTTTAGAACCCATTGATTCCTACAGAGGTGATTTTTGGTCTCCTGAAATGTCATAATACACAAACATAAAACATGTTCCAAAATTTTATGGCAGACCGACATCAGAGGTATATAGTTTTGTTCGTCTGCTCAACAATCCTTTTTGAGAATAAATGACCTCTGCTTTTTTCCAATCACTAGGAATGCTTCAGGTCCTCCAGAGATCTGTGATACACTGCTGCTAAAAGAGGGGAAAGATCTTTCACATAATGTGCATAGAATTGAACTGGAATTGCATGAAGTCCACAAGCCTCTCCTTTGTTGAGAAATTTCAGTTGTTTTTCTATCCCTCTGTAACGTATTTAGATTGCTGTTAGTTTGTCATTTGTGCAACAGTTTAATGGAGAAACTACAGTACAATCTTCCTTGTGAAAAGTTTTGTAAAGAGACATTTAGTATTTCAGCCTTTTTTGTGTAGGAGATAGAATTCTACTTTTGAATTTGTTGAATGCTTAACTCATAGTCTGCCTTAGACTAATTTTGGCTTAGTTTCATTTCTGTTTGTGTGTGAGGCTTTGGTTTCATTTAAATTTGCAGTGAAGCTCTATTTGCTTTCATAGAAGCTTTGTAACATACTTGTTGAACCACATTGGGTCTCTTCCATCCCTCACAACAGTGCTCAGCACACACCAGCCTAAAGCATATTGTACAATGCTCTTGACCTTTGCCAACTGATCCACAACATTCTCAGTACTGGGATGCAATTTTCAAGTTGACTGTTCCCTGTTGCTCTTGCTAAACAGAAAGATTTTCCTACCTTTCTTTGTATTTCAGTTTACAGCTGTGTTGAGTGAGACTTAATGCTTCCCTGTTCTGTACTAACCTAGTCAAAAATTTCTGGTCTGTTTTTCACCAACAGGTCTAAAATATTATCTTCAAAGTCAGTTCTCTGATTATCTCCTCAAGGTAATTTTCAGATAAAGTACTTAGAACAATTGTTCTGTCTCTACTACCTGCCCGAATCACTTGAGTCTCCCACTCTATAGCTGGTAAGCTAAATCTCCATTTGAAACAGTAACACGATCAGGAAATTTTTGCAAAATCAAACAGTGGAAAATCCAGACTATATTACGACAAGGATAAATGCTTCTCACCATGTAGTGGAGATACTGAGTCGCAGACAACTACAAAAAACTAAAAAAAAGATTGTTAAACAAATAAGCTTTCGGCCAGAAAGGCCTTCATTGGAATTAGACAAGAAACACACACACTCAAGCAAACACAGCTCGTCCACACATGACCACAGTCTCTCTGGCTGCCAGATATTTTTGTATTTCTTATTTGCCATGAATGCACTTCCATCACCAACATTTAGCATTCAGCTTTCAACCTCTCTTTGTGATAGACATTCGAGTTGGAATTTAGAATTTCATTGCTGGTAACATTTGGTTTCAGCCAGTTTTCTGTTCCTAGTACAATGCGGGGATTGTTATCATTTGTAAGCATCATAGGTGCCTTAAGTTTACTTGTTTCCGCCAACTCATCACAGATATTTATTTTTATCTTCCTTGATTGACTTGCAAAAATCATTGCTTTAGTTTCCTGTGCCTTTATCTTCATTCTATGTTCCTCATTGCTGGTGTTCAGTTGAACATATTGCTAATTGCATTTTCAGTTTCACTTGCTAATATTGTCATCAGAAAATCTTATACAGTTCTGGAAATAACATTATATTATTATGTTCGTATTAATACTGAACATTTTTGTAAAGTTTCATGTGATATGCTCCTCTTACTCTGCTTCCACAGGTGCTCCAACTTTGTCCATGTTACTGGAGATGCCACCTAATGCACCTGGACAACCCTTACCTGAACTACCCACCACAGCCAGTAAGCCATTACCTCCTCCTGTTGGAAAAGGTATTGTACATAGCTTGCAAAAATTACCTTTATTACTTTGTTTGTGTGTTCTACTTACAATTTTTCATCTTTTGTCTTCGCCTAACATCATCCTGGAGTATTTTGTGATCAGAAATGCATGATAGTAAGACTAAAGTTAAGGATGAGTGTGGGTGTGGGTGCTTGTATGTGTGCATGGGCAACTGTGGGTGTGTTGTGTGTCACATGTACATATGAGACCCTGTTGACATTCCTTTTTTGCTCTTCATTGTGCCCCCACTCTTTACTATATAAGCACATGCTGCTGATCCCAGTTTCTGATTGAAAACACTTTCATTTTTACATATTCCTACTTATACTGATTTGGTTACTTTATATGCCTCAACAACATTTTCTTGGACAGCTTCCACACTTGCCTTATTATATTGTAATGAATATTGGCTGCTACTCTCAAAAATGATGGTAGTTTAAATGGATTGTTTCAAAATTTGTGCTTCTTGCATTGCAATTTACACAATAAATGCACAGTATAGCAGCTGAGACATAACACCCATAAAGCACTCTCTATATCCTTAAAACCACTTAATTACATCTGAAAGTAAATCTTTTGTTTAACTCATTCTGTATGATGATTTAATTTCTTTCTCTCTCTCTCTCTCTCTCTCGGACAAAAAGTTATTGAGAACTGTATGTCAAGTAGAATACATCAAACATAAAAAAAACCTCACCAGAGGCCATTCCTGGCTAATACCTGCTAACTAGAACATGTGCACAATTTATCCGCCACTGATGCCTTGCATGGACGTTTCATTGGCGGTCTCTTTCCACTTAGAAATATGATTGTCTTTAGGATACGTGTTAGACTCGATGACAATGGTGTCCACCAAATTGTCATCAGGAAGTGATCTAGACACTGCATGACATCATCCACTTCATGTATGAATTGCAGGTTTTCCTGTAAATGCAAATTTATAGGAGCTTGTGGTACTAAAACAATTACACTAGTAATTGTGATTATCATTACTGGAGATCACTGGAGTATATGATTGTTCAGTATATTCCACAACACATTTACAGTCTGCCTACCCTCCTATGCAAAAGACTCCTACCATTTCCTCTACTGATTCTCCACAGTTTCTGTTCCCCATTCCACACCAACAAGTCCGTTCCAAATAGCCTAGTTGTTTGTGGTTGTCCCATCTGTAGTGATGAGCACCCTTCTCCAAATAGGTCATCTCTTTGTGGCCTTCAGAGACTGAAATTACTCCTCCAACCTTGTTCAGAACAGTCTCCGTGGCCTTGTCTCCACAGTCTCTTCCCATCCACCACATGCCCACTCTTAGGCTGCAAACAAATACTCCTCTCATGACTCAGTACCATCCAGGGCTGGAGCAGTTGAATCACATTCTCTGCAAGGGTTTTTCTCTACCTCTTATTGTGCCCTAAAATGAGAAAAGTGCTCCTCACTATCCTCTCCAATGCTCCCACAGTGGTATGCAGCTGCCCACTCAACCTAAGCAATATCCTTGTTCATCCCTACTCCACCCCTGCTCCCAACACGTTGCCTCATTGCTCATATCCCTGCAGTAGACTCAGATGGTAGACCTGCCCATACTTACTGCTATCACATACCCCACTCCTGTCACAGGCCTCTTCTATCCCATCAGAGGCAGGACACCTATAAAAGCTTTCATGTGATCTACAAACATAGCTGCAACTAATGTGCCGCATTTTATGTGGCCATGACTACTAACAAGCTGTCTGTCCATATGAATTGCTTCTGCCAAACTGTGGCCAAGAAAAGGCTGTACTGCCAAATTGCTGAAAACGCCGCCCAACGTGACGTGCTTCACTTTGACTACTTCACAACCTGTGCCACCTGGATTCTTCCCATTAACACCAGCTTTTCTGAATTGCGCAGAAGGGAAATTCTCCCTGCTGAATATCCTAGCCTCAGCTTTTGTTAATCCCTGACCTTCACCTGCCTTAATCCCTTCCCTGCTTCCACTCAGTTACTACACAGGCACTGGTCTTCTATCCCACCAACACATGTACATAATCTTTTGCCCTTCCCCTTCCACTTCCCCCTCCACCCCTCTCCTGTCACCCATCCCACACAGCATGGCATCCTGATGCTGCACCTAGCAGTCCTATGCTGTCCCTACCCTGTCCCTCCTGCTTGCTCCCACAGGCAGCACTAACATCATGCCCTCCCCCACCTCCGCGGCCTTTCCTGCTTTCCCTCACCCTCTGTGACCCATGCCTCTTCCTTTTGCCCACTGTCTACCTCAGCTAGATTTCTGCACAGCGCAGATGACATTGCCTTGGTGCCTCGAAATGACAGTGGCTTTTTGCGTGTGACTTGTTAAAATACAAGATAACTCCTGATTCTGTGCTAATGTATTTTCTGCGTTATTACTGAGGTGCCTGAGGAAACTTGATGGTTTTAAGTTTCTATTAAATTTTGAAGTAAGAGATGATCTTTCAGTATGTTAAGTGATTGAAATATTGTAATCTTTTCTGTTCTGTTGTTTTTCTCAAACAAGTAGCAACAACGCTAAAGGCTGTTATCCTTTCCACTGATATTTTTATATAGCTAACTTCACAAGAAACTTTACTGTAATAGTTAAAGTGATAATTAAAAGTGCATTAAAAATGATAATATAAAAAGGGTAAACACTAAAAAAGAAGCAGAACTTTCTGACACTGTACATCATATGCCAGCAAGGACAACAGTCCAGTTTTCACTCTTTGCCAGTGAGATGTTTACTCACCTTCCTACTGTTATTGTTTGCATTGTTACTTACTGCACCCTAGGAGACTGAAAACCAGGTCTCTAAAGGCCTTCAAAATTGTAAAAGGCCTTTCGTTGTCAGTGCACTACCAATTGATCTATATGCACATGTCTGACGGATTGACTAAAAGTTGCAGCTGACCAATATGTCTTCTCAATACCTTTAAAATTCCTAAGTTATCTTTCTCTCAGATGTTCATAAATAGTCTGTGAGAGGCAGGATCCAGGTTTGTGTCCCAGTCCAGCAAGAAGTTTTAACTTACTACAAATGGTGGTCACATTTTATACTTCACTAAGGTGTTAAAATGTCACGTCACCATAAAATCCATGATAGCTGGCTGTGGTGAAGAGACAAGGCTGTTCTGTTCTAATTCTGTTAAGTTTTTCTGACTGAATTCTGAATGCTGGCTGTATAAATCGGCAAGAGTTCTACTAATGGAGATCATTCATGCCGGTCACGAAATCTTCAGTCATCAAACCTTGTCGTATTCCCCTTTAGGCTTCTTCAATAGTAGATGTTTTGACAGTTCTGTTGGCATCTACTTCAGAACTCCTCTGATGTCTGTGGATGACTGAAAACTGTCAAGACAGTATTACGTTAACTTATAAAAGGCTATTTTCTCTCTCTTTTAAAAAACAAGGGGAGTTACTAGGCTGCCATTGGTAGCCTGTAATCATTGGGTAATTTCTTAAAGTAGATGCTAGAGAAATTTTGTGATCAATGTGATGGGGTTTCTGTGAGTTCCTATTGTCTTATGTAGCAGCTGACATTTTGTTTGGAGAATTTCGAACAAAAGACATAAAGTAATGTGGAGCTAAAACCATCTCACTAGCTCTGCTTTGTGGATGACAGGTTTGTTGTACGGCCTTACAACGGAGAAAGGAAGGAAAGAGAGAGAGAGAGAGAGAGAGAGAGAGAGAGAGAGAGAGAGAGAGAGAGAGAGTGAGTGAGTGCTGCCATTCTGGCTACCAACGAGACAGTTGTGACCAACCGACCCCTGTGTTGTCCCCAGCCAATGGGGTCACTGAGATGCAGTGTGGAGGGGCATGGGGTCACTAACCACTCTCTTGGCCATTGCCAGATTAGCAGACTTAGTGCTGTTACTGCTTGGTCAAGTAGCTTCTTAGGTAATAATAATAATAATAATAATAATAATAATAGAGTAACCGACACACAGCAGAATCCTTCAGAAGAATGATGTAATGGCTACATTTCGCAGTCAACACAAGATTAGACTACTACTGACCTACAACGGAAGGGCTGCACCATCCTCCACACTGTGGGCATATATGTAGTGATGTGTCATGGTGACAACTGAAAGAACATGAGCATGAATACCACACACATTTAATACAAAAGGTAAAATCAGTGGTGCAGGGCAACAATAGATGCGACCAGCTTATGGATTATAAGAAACTGAGAGGAAGAAATGTTTATGGAAGGAAAGTTTGTGAAGTAGTTGATGAAATTGAATAATGAGTACAATTTCAATAGAGATGAAGGGTATATTCTTCTGTATCCATGTCTCCCCACTATCACTGAAGAAACTCCCAGTCAGAGGAAGCAAGGTGGTTAAACTACTACCAGGAAATGACCGATGAGTCACAACAACATTTTGGATTCCCGCGATCTTTCAGTATTTCTCCAATGACAATGGCCTACCAATAGCAGCTTTAAGGTTTTTCTCTAGTAAGTAACTCCATCTCTCAAAAAAAAAAAAAAAAAAAAAATGCGTGGGGAAAATGAGCCTGTTATAAGGGAACGTGGCACTGTCTTTTGACAGTGTGCAGCCATGCAGGGTCACCTTTGGAATCCTCAAGAAGGTCCCAGCAAAGGGAACAATCATTGAATAGTTTGGAGAGGAATGTGATGCAGCCTAATGACTGGGAAGATTTTTTCATCAATGACAAGGACTGCGAAAGCCTGCAAAGTTATCAATCTTGCTATACTTTGTTTTGCATTAGTTTTCTCCAGGAGAGAACATTGTCTGAAAGGTCAACAATGTTTTCAATTTTGTTTATGTACCTGTTGACCAATCAGTGCAACTATAAATCAGTGCAACTATATGGCAAGTGAAATACCTTTACTCCATCAGTTATTTTTATTACTATAAGCAACAACTGTTGATACTGGCTTTGATGGCAATGAGAGTGGAAAGTGTACAATTTGATGGTTATTGATGTCACAATCTCCAGTATTCATGTTTTGTTGATATTTCAGATGATAAACTACGCCATTTTCAGCGTGACCCATCTGCACTACCACCAGCAGCGAAAAATAATGAGAGTTTGAAGATTGTTTTGGTTGAACCAAAGAGTGAACCTGTTGAACATATTCCTATACAGCCAAAAGAAGAACCTGTGGAGGAGGAATTGATTGAAGAGGTTTGCTCAGTTATATCCGTTATTGTTTATTCCCTTAAGTGCGTAATGCTGATAAAGACACCATTTTACAATTTGAATTTAAGAAATTAGTGTTACAGAAGAAAAATAATTGATGGACAGCTACAAACTGAAGTTGGACTTTTGTGTAGTAATAGTTTTATACCAACCCATGTTCATTAACGAATGTTGATAGTTTATTAAAAATTGTTACATTCCTCATTTAAATTGTGTATCCTGGTCGTTTTTTCTACTTACCCACTAGTAAAATCTCAGTAAATACAGTATTTACTAAACATTCATCAGACTTAATGGGAACTACTGGGCACATTCCCAAAGATTTGCATTCACTTTCTGTCCACAATACACAATATTGTTGTTGACATAAACTAGGTTTTGTATTGCATCTTCTCACAATCTCCAGAATTTTTGGTGACTCTAGTCCAGCTGGTAACACTTGTTAGTGTTTATAATAAGATGGAAACACTTCAGAAACATTCATTATTGTTTATAAAATAAAATATAATTAATTGTCTTTATACCACTTGACTGTTGCAGTTCTTTTTACATTTTTCCAAATAATTTATTTTTCTTTATTGTAGACTGAATGTATGTAAAGAACTGCTACTGACAATCTAGTGAGATCTCACAGACTCATAGATGAGTAAAAAATTGGATATCTTCCGTTGTTGGGAGCAGGGTGCGTGGCCTCTGACATTAATTAATGTTCATGCTATTAGTTTAAATTAAGATTATCTTGAAGGCAGGCTGCTAATCAAAATATTAAGTGAATCTGATCATAAATTTAGACAACATTGTCTATGGAGTGCAGCGACCTGGTGCAATATTTAGGTTACAATCAAAGTTGAGATTGCAATAATATTCATTTATTTACCAGTTTCTACTTATGTTAAAAGCCATCTTCAGGATTTTTGGTCCCTTATGGCTGGTGCTGGTGGCTCATTGGTTTTCTTGCGGTGCCACAATTGTACACTGTCCCCCAAGAACCTGGCTCTCACAGACGCCCTGGCGACGGATACAAGTAATCAATCGGTGATTCTATGGCATAACCTGCCTCCTTTGTCATTACATCTCTTTCCCAATTCCAGAAAGCGTCATCCTCCAGTGGAACTGCGGCTGTTTTTTCCTCCCACCTGGCTGAATTATGTCAACTTTTAAGCATTACACCTGCATTTTACATTGTCCTTTGCGGCGAGGACAATGCAGGAAATTACCCTATGTAACATTTACCTCTCTCCAGATGGTGATGCATTGTCCCCATGTATTGGCTGCACTCATTTCGCAATTCCTCCCACCTGTTCTACTTCTAGGTGATTTTAACACACATAACCCTTTGTGGGGTGGAACCAAGGTTACTGGCTGTGGCAAAGATGTTGAGGACCTATTGACTCAACTCAACCTTTGCTTCCTAAAAACAGGTGCCCCACACATTGACACACATCCAGCCAGTGATGTCTTGGTTTGCAGTCCTGGCCTTCTCCCATCTATCCACTGGAGAGCACGTGACAACAGGTGTGCTAGTGATCACTTTCCAATTCTCCTGCCCTACCCCAGCATCCCTCATCTCGCTGCTTGCCCAGGTAGGCTTTTCCCAAGGCTGACTGACACACTTTCACATCCGTTACCACCGTTGAATCTCTGTTGCGTGCCACCATCAGTGAGGTGATTCACACCATCACTAATACCATTATTGCCACAGCTGAGTTGGCAATCCCTTTTTCCTCCAGTTGCCCCCGGCAGAAGTCGGTGCCTTGGTGGTCGCCTGAAATCACTGTGGCCATTAGAGACCATAGGAGAGCTCTCCTCTGTCATAAGTGTCACCTGTACCTGGAGAACCTCATTTCTCTTTCTTCTCAGGGAGTTCCAGGGCTCAGAAATAGTCTACACCAATGGATCAATGGTCGACGGTCTTGTTGGCTTCGCTAACACTCACATTAGACATACTGAACAGTGCTTCTTGCCGGACGGCTGCAGTGTTGTCATTACAGAGTTGGTAGCCATTTATCACGCCCGTGAGCATATCCACTCCTGTGCTGGTGAGTTCTTCGTCATCTGTAGTGACTCCTTAAGCAGCCTGCAAGCTCTCGACCAGTGCTTCCCTCGACATCCTTTGGTAATGACCATCCACGAGTCTCTTCATGCACTGGAGAACAGTGGACATTCAGTTACTGTCATTTGGACCCCAGGACATGTCAAAATACCGGACAGTGAACTTGCTGACCGCCTGACCAAACAGGCTACCAATAAAACAGATCTGGAGATTTGCTGGCCGGAGACCGATTTGTGATTGTTCTTCTGCCGGAAATTTTTCACGATCTGGGATACTGAATGGTGCACCTGCAGTACACAAAAATAAACTCCGTGTTATCAAGAAGACAACAAATGTGTGGTGGTCATCCATGCGAGCCACTTGCAAGGAATCTATTGTCCTTTGCTGGCTCCACATCAGCCATACGTGGCTAACACATGCTCACCTTCTCCATCGTGAGGACCCATCTCAGTGTCACTGTGGCTCCCCTGTGGCTGTCGCCCACATCTTGTTGGACTGCCCAATTTTAGCCACTCTGTGCCGGACTTTTAACCGTCTCAGCAGCCTGCGCATGGTGTTGGGCGACAATGCCTCAACAGCAGTTGTAATTTTATGTTTTATTCGTGAGAGGGGGTTTTTATCGTATCATCTAAGGGTGGGCGTCTGGTCTTCTCTCCGAGGTCTCCACCCTCCCTCCAATCTCACTCTGTGTCATTCTTTCTGTGCTTTTTGTTTGCCTTGTTGTTCGTCTTTTCCCAATGTATGTTCATCTTGCTGTGTCTTTTTGGACTGGACATTTTCATGTGTTGCAGAGTGGCTGGCTCATCCTCTCTTGTTCTTGTGGTCAGCCAGCCCAGACCATCTGCTCTAAGGTTTTAATACCTTCCTCTACCTTTCCTTGTGGTGTATGTCCCCCCCTTCCCCCCTCCCCTTTGTTCCTTTCTTTCGGTGTGGTTCCCATTCCTTTTACCCGTTTTTACCTCACTAAATTAAATTTGGATCTTGTTTTGCCTTGAGCCTTGTTTGCGTGAGGAAGAAGGGACTGATGACCCTGTAGTTTGGTCCCTTTATATCCCAAACTAACCAACCAACCAACCATGGCACAGGATATCCTGGACGCTCTCCTGTCTCGTAAAGGCAGGAAAAGGAATTAATTTCCCACTGGGTGCAGCTACCAATGGGATTTGTTCACTTCACTGCTGCTCGTTGTTCTGTCCCTCTGAAGGCTGTTACTATATACATGACCAGGAAAGTGTGTAGGTGGCAGGATCAGTGGCTGACAGTGCATAGCAAGCTGCAGTCAGTGGAACCTTTATTGTGACTATGGCTTTGCTCCTTCTGGAGAACTTGGCCCATTGTCTGATGGCTTTATGGTCTTGTGGATGAAGCAACATAATAGTATTGGTTCTTTTTTTTTTAACCAAAAAGTCTTGAACAAGCATTGAGGTGTGAGCGGGAGCATTATCATAATGCAATTTCCATCAGTGGTTTTGCCACAAGTCTGGTCTTTTCTTCAGGTAGCTTCATGCAAATGATGCATAACATCCAGTTTTCCTTATTGACCATACAACCATCACTCATGATGCACTGTCCCATTGTAATAGAAGAAAACAGAGAGAAGAACCTTCACATGTGATCCAGCTTGTCGAATTTCTTTTGGTCTTGGTTCTTCAGGCAGTTTCCATTGGGATGGCTGGTCATTGGTTTCAATGTCTTACCCAAGTATCCATATTTCGTTATGTGTTATGGAGCTTCTTTAGAAATACTGGATCATTGTCAACTTCATTCAGCAATTCCTGAACAATGTGTGCACATCATTATTTTTGGTTAATTTGGAACAACCTTTGCACCTACATGGTTCATGCTGGAAAAAAAAGGAAAAAAAAATGGTTGTCATGAGCCAGGGGATATGCTGACGTCATCAGCAATCACTCTGATTATGATTCGGCAAGTTTTCAGGACTGTTTTCTTTACTACTTCCAATTTGTCATCAGTAATTGATTTGCTAGGGTGTCCTGGGTAGTCATCATTTTCAACGCCTCTCGACTCTCTTTGAAATATTTATACCACTTGGATACTCTGTCTTACTCATAGTAGATAAGCCGTCAACATTTCGAATGCAGTGCTGCACGTGACTCCCTCCCTCCCCCCTCCCCCAAAGCAAAATTTAATGCAAATTCTTTGATCCATCTTTTTCGAACATAAAAATTTGTCGAGCACTCGAAACTATGTATAACCTTTTCAACTGTCAGCAATAAACTAAATATTCAAAACGGGTGAAAATGCAAACATACATCAGGAACATGTGTACCAACAAGATTAAAAAAATCCTGAAAGTAGTGTGTATAAGCCCCACAAAATTGAAAAATTCCATTACTCATATAGTAATATCTGTGACAGTTACACACTCTCCATATTTTTACCTGCTGTAATTCTGCATTTATCTTTGTTTCTGCTGTCAGTTGAAATATACACTGCATGGTAGATCTTGTTTTTACAGATGATTGTTAGTGATGAGCCTGTTCTTGATACAGAAGTCATTCCAGAAGTGTCTGAAACTATAGCAAATGGTGTACCTGAAACAATTGTCACAGTAAGTACAGTGTGGTTGTAGGGCTAGAAATACAATTGTAGCTTCTTCTTTCAAATACTGAAATAACTAAGTAAATTAAATTAAATTAGAAAACCATCAAAATTGCATAGAAGTTTGTTTTTATTTTAATGTGATAGGTTTTGGACTTTAGTCCCTTATCAAACCATCCACATAATTCGTACCATAACACTATAATGTGTGTACACTGGCCACATTGCTGGTATGAGTTTCTAAGTGCAGGTGACTATTTGCATACAAGAGTCCAGTACTGGATGCAGCACTGGACTGTTGCATTCAAATAGCAACTTGCACTTAGCCACTCAAACAAGCAATGTGGCCAATGTACACACCTTGTGGTGTTATGGTAGGACTTATCTGGATGCTGTGATAATGGACTAAAGCCAAAAACTAGTTGCCATTTAAACAAAAACAAATTCCCGTGCAATGTTGATTTCGTGATTCCATTAAATCGTAACTTGCTGCCTATTGCTATCCAGCATGCTGACAGTGAGTAAATAAATTAGTCTAATAGTATGGAAATTACATACTCATCTCCAGACCTTGAAATATGCTCAACTCACATTTTCTGTATTACATCTGATGTTTGAGCTATACCCTGCACAATATTTCATTTACTTACACAAATTTTGTTTGTTCTGCTCATAATAACTTCATCAAGAGGAACTGAAAGTGGAGGGAAGAAAGATGTTGGCTTGCTGAACACATCAGGTTTTCCATAATTTTCCTGAATAACTTTTACACAAATACTAGATAAACAGTAGGAGAAGTAAAGGATACCACTAATCATAAAGTTGTGTTTAACAATTAAAAGGCACATGAAACAAGTGTGCAATAATTACTAATCTCTTGAGCAGTACCCTCGGTTGGATCTATCATACTAACTGAAACCATTCTTACACACACACACACACACACACACACACACACACACACACACACACATACATACATACATAATTTATTTAGCTACAAAATCATGTTCATGATATGGGATACATCTCATAACTATTGTTCGATAAGCATGTACCTTTTTACGTTGCAGTAGTTTCCTTTTTTAATGTGAATGCAGCCAAAAGGCCAGTATGTCTGTGGCACAGCTGTAGGCACCCACATGGCACCGTCCTGTGCCATCCTGTTCAGTGGTTGTTAGCAGAAACCTTACTAGCTTCCCAAAACCCCTAGCCTGCTTCAGATTCATTGATAATATCTTCATAATCTGGACTTGCAACCAAGACACCTCATCCCCATTCCTTCAAAACCTCAATACCTGCTGTCCACTTCACCTGGTCCTCCGCAGCCCAGTGTAAAACCTTCCTGGACATTGACATCCTCCTCTCTGATGGCTCCATCCATACCTCATACCTCTGTCCATATGCAACCCACCAACAGTACCTGCATTTTAACAGCTGTCATTCCTTCCACACAAAAAAATCCCACCCATGCAGCCTGGCCACCCAATGACGGCAGTAACAAAAACTCCCTTGCCCAGTGTGCTGAGGGTCTCATTGAGGCCTTCACAGAGAGGCACCACCCCAAGACCTAGTTCCTAAACAGATTTCTGTGCCATTTTCCCACACACACCCCAATGCTCTCACCTCCCCCAAGAACCAGCTACAAAAGAGTGCCCACTTCGTCACACAATACAATGCCAGACTGGAATAACTGAACCAAATCCTTCATCAGGACTTCATCTGTCATCATGCCCCGAAATGAGGGACATCCTATCCAAGGTATTTCCCGCCCCCCCTACATCATGTTCCATCATCCACCCAACCTCCATCCACCCAAGAGGGTCCAGTTACGACTCCCTTTTTCCAAGCAATCTATAAGGATTGTTATGTAGAATCCCAGAAAACAGAGGTCATCACCTTAACAGTGGACAAAATGGTCTTTGCCTTCTTTGGTGCACATACACCAACCTGTGTCCATTGTTTTAATTGCCGTTTTGACGCTGGTGTGTAATGATGGAGCCAGGTTTCATAAACAGTCACAGATCAGCAGAAAAAGTCTTGCAGAGTGTGATTAAACGATGCCACATATCTTGAAATGTTGTGCCGGATGTACTTATACTTGACTGTGAGCAATCGTGGCACCCACCAAGCACACAGCTTCTTCATAGACAGTTCTGCATGGAGGATATTGTGCTCTCACTCATTTGAGATACCTACAGTCTATGCAATCGCACAAATTTTTATTTAGCGGTCTTGCATTACCATATGGTGGATTTTGCCAATGGTTTCCTTTGTGGTGACCTCAATTGGATGGTCAGAGTGCACTTTGTATTAGATGATTGTGCGACCACATTTCAGTGCAGTAATCCAGAAGTAAGAAGTCTTCAACGATTGTGCAGAATCAGAGTGAACTTCATCTAATTCTGTTTATATTTGTACAGGGTGTATACGACCCGGGAGATCCGGCAAAAACCCAGGAATTTTTTCATCCGGGAGAAAACCGGGATAAAGCCGGAAATTTTTCGGAATTCCAGGAATTTTTCAGAATTCCAGGAATTTTTCATTGTTTTAGTTTTCAGTTAAATTTTTCTGATTTTGACGGATAAGAACCAATACTCTAACAAAGGATATTACTGTATCCTGCTTCTGCAGAATAATATTGCAGCAACAAAACATGAACAAGAGAGAGAAAAAAAAAAAGAAAATAAAACTTAAGTTGCAGAAGAAATATGCCGTATACAACAATAAAACACAGTGCTCATACAAGCATTTGCCAACTGCAAAGTGTGTCAAAGGCTTTGGGAAGATTATGCAATGCTTCCTAACAACAAATTGTCTCCGATGAGTGTAACGTCACAATTGTTTACTTTAGATTTGTTTGAGCAGTTCGGGCGGGCTCTTGTGCATGTGCAGTTGAGTCCCGTATGAGAAGTACCTTCTCCCGCTTCTGGCTACAGACGTGTGGTTGGGGGCCACAATCTAATATTGCTCCGGTTCGGAAATATTGGAGATCCGGGGCTGATCCACAGAACAGTCCGAGTTGTAGTGGGGTCTCCAGGTGACCCGTATTTACGTTTAGTGATTTTGCTGTTTCCTCTTCATTTATTGCTCTCACATTAAATGAAAACAAAACAGATATCTATGGCCGTGAGCTATCAAATGAACTAAAATACGTTCACATAATTACAGAAGGCTAAAATATGTTATTAGTTTCAGGTTTTATCTCCACCTTTTGGACGGTCAAGCATTGATCGCCTTGCAGAACAATGAAGTTATTTTTGTTAGTTTGCTAAAGAAATTTGGCTTTTATTAATCTTTTCCGCTGGGGCAGTCAATTTATTTGCAACAAAGTGTTTAATTCCGTACTATGGGCTAGTTTAAACTGATCGCTGCATTTAAAAAAGTGCATGTTTTCATCTTCTAGCTCGTATGGCATTATGCCATAATAAAAAACCAAACATGAGGTAATACAGTACCGGTACTCAAGAAAATTTACATCCGAATCTGGACATACGAATGTGCACTTTAAGCCGAATTATGCATTGTAGTATGGTTCACGAAATTCCGATGTTCTTGGAGTATCCTCTGATGTCTTGTTTCTTTTATGACATAGTGTAAGATCTTTTAATGTTTTACACCTACGAAGGTACAGGCTTCCTGCATCATTGTAGCTGCGCAGTGCGGTGACGCCTGTTTCTGGCGCTCTCTGGCAACTACTGAAACGAATGTATTTCTAACAGGTCACAGGAAAATATTGCGAATGTTTGTTTGAAAAGTGTTACTTTCAAAGTAAATTTTCTTTTATGCAAGATGAATTATGTGCGAGAATGTACGATGAATTTCTTAAATCACAGAGCATTTGACTCTCCTTTAAAAATGAAGTCTTTGAGGACTTACATTTAGAAAAATTTTGAGCTCAGAAGATCAGACATTTATTATTTTACTGACACATTTGTGTGGTGTACCTTAAAGTGTAACACGCGCAAAAAAAAATCAACATTACATGTGAAAGCTTAGCTTCTCTTGCAGCTTATTAATCTTAGAGACCAATATTGCATGTGAAAGTTTTGCTTTTCTTGTAGTAACACTGTGTGTGTTAATTTAAACCATTAACTTTTCCTATTTGTATGTACGCGCTACTTAACAGTGATATTGCTATTGGCTGACTACATCACATGACCTTCGCTAGAAGATTTGCTGTCATCGGTTGGTGAGATCATGTGACGAGCTATGACTGGCTACAAAAGCGCATTGCAATCCTGATTTCAGTGCTTCTGAAAGTAACATGCAGCGTTTGGTGGAATTTAAATTTACACTTTCGTAATACGAAAATATGCAGCGTGTTGTTTTTTTTACTGGGTTTGATTTTTTAAAGATCCGGGAAGTTCTACGTCGGTCTATAAAACCATAACCATTCAAAGGATTCATAAGTCTTACAGTTCCGAGGAAAAGTGTATTTTCACACGGGAGAAAGTGTAATTTTAACCGGGAAAGCTGGGAAAAATCCGGGAATTTTTTTTCTTGTCCGCGTATACACACTGTTGTACGACAGTCCAGCCCTTCGAACTTTTTGTTTGATAACAATGTGAAACTCAGTTTTCTCCATTTTCAATCACAGTTGACTCATTGACCAATATCGACAGCTATTGATAGTGTATTACACACTGTACATTGTTGAAATTCTTTATACGATCCTTGGAATAATCCAGAGGTGCAACAAAAACGTTCCATTTTGTTTCATGGAAATTTACTGGACTTTATGAAACCACCATCATAAAGGTAAAGTGACAACACTGTCCTATCTTTCAGAACTATTTTGTGCAAAATTCATAGCATTTTCTCATAAGTTTAGTAAACACAACAGATATACATAAGACATTTTATTCATCAATAATATATTCTTCTTCACTATTTACTTCAGTTTGCCAATGCTGGGGTAACTCTTTGATTCCACAACTGTAGAAACTGCATGGCTTTGAGACAACAAACTCGTGGAGTCATGTTTGGAGTGCATTTTCAACAAGAAAGGAAGTCTCTTGAAGGTTATTTGAGAGAGAGCAAAAAAGATGAAAGTCTGAGGGTGCAAGATCTGGTGAATAAGATGGGTGCGGAATGACTTCCCAACCCAGCTCCTCTATAATGGTTTCTGTCTGTCAAGCAGAATGCAGGCGAGCATTATCTTGGAGTAGCTTCTCTTCACGAAATCTTCCTGGTTGTTCTTGGATTTTGTCTCAAGACATTCAGTTGTTGTTGGTAAATGTCAGCAGTGATGGCTACACGTTGGGGAAGGAATTCTTAATACACCACTCTGTCGCTGTTCCACCAAATGCATAACATTATCTTTTCTGAATGCATGCAGGTCTTTGTATGAGGAGTTGCTGCTTTGTTTGAAATTAAACCATTCCTTTCTTTTCCTTATGTTAGCATAAAAACGCCATTCCTCATCATTAGTGACAATACGTGATAGGAATGGTAGGGGTTGTTCACAAGCCAATTGATGACCAGAAAGCAGAGATGCTTGTGAATTTGCCTTAGAGCATGCGGTACCTGAGTTTAGAGCCTTCCGTAGTGCATGCAAATGTTGCATGATGTGGAATAATTACAGTTCATCAGATTTGACAGTTCTTGAGTACACTGATGGGGAGCATAGTGGATTAACGCATTTAGACTATCTTCATGAAACCCCTAAATGTAGAGTCTTTAATGTCGAAACAATCCTCCTTGAAAGCATTTTCTTGCTGTGCTCTGTCCAGTAACATTATCCCCATACGCAGTGCTAATTTTTGTGGCTGCCTCCTATGTTGTCACCCCTCTTTTGAACTTAAACAGAAGAATATGTCGCAAATGTGCAGATTTCTCCACTTGGCGCTCCGTTTTCCAGTGTCTACAGCTCCACTCGGTATCTCCAAATGGCAAAATGACAGTATGTAAACACAAATAGCAAAATAAAAAATGACAATTGATAAATAAACCTATAACAACTGGAATACCAACATTATAAACAAAAACTCTATGAACTTATGCACCAATGTAATATTAGTTCCATTCTCGGGGAGGCGAGAGAGGCATGTTGTAAGGACAGGGCACAGAGACCCCAGAGTGAGAGGGACCCGCATTGGTGACAGAGTATTCAGAAAATAGACCATAAAATTGAAACAAGAGGTAGTTGCTGAATGTATTGTTAGTAATGCTGAAAAGAAGATGAAGACTGCAAAGAAGTGGGACAAGCTCTCAAAATGCAGAAAAATATAGCTGTTTAAGGAATTAATGGGCTATGTGCAAGTAAATATTATAGCATAATGTAGAGAAAAATATAAGTTTTCATTGGAAGTGGGTAACCAAATGATGAAAGTGGACTGGACTATCCACGTCCTTCCTATGTGTGTTAGGACAGTGAGGGAAACATTTTGAATACCCATTATGGTGAATATCTGTCTATGTAGTTGAGTGGACGGCATGTCTGACTTTTATACAGGGGACCTGTGTTCAATACCCAGCAGTATTTTACAAGAGATTTTTTCTTGTTGGAAGGACTGGATGAAAGGGCACTGTCATATGATGCCATTTGAGTATTTAAGTGAGTGAGAAGTAGCAGCTCCAAGGCTGGGAAACTGGAAGTGGCTGGGAGAGTGATGTACCAACGCTGTGCACCTCCGTACCACATTGGAATAAAGACGTTGGCAGAGAATCACTCACTAGACAGTTAGTACTTAACACTTCGGAACCGGACACTTAGAAGAACATTGGGCTTAGGAAACTGGCCATCTATGTCGTTATTTAAAGCATTACTGGCACACGTGTAGTTAATGTGTCTCTAAGAATAATATGTGCTAAAAAAGACAAGCTCCGTGATATATTTTTCATATTTGCTTTATTTCTTTGATAGATTACAAATTTTAAATAATGAAAGAAAGTATTATCATCCTTCCAAGAAGAAAGTGTGAGGTGAGTTGTTGAGCAATTTCTTCCTCTTTAGATTCCAAAATTTCTTGCTCGCTCAATGAACATGACGTATTTGTAGCAGAACTACAGTGAACTGCGAAACCTAACAAGTACACACATGAAATTACGTCAGTGTGATCGTATCTGACCAGCCATTTGTGACAGCAGCTGTTATGTTAGCCAGTGTTTCTTTTGAAATAGGTTAAGAAATAGACAACAGCAGGCAGAACCAGTCAGGGGACAGGTAGTGAGATGTATGTACATTATTCTTATGTGAAGTGAGTCAAATTTCCAGAGAAAATCATGGCCTGACCTGTTCTTGAGTGCAGTCTTTTTAGCACAAAGTTATGGCCCAAGTTATGCTTGGGCTTGGTCTCTGGAGCGGTAATGGCCCATCAGAATCAGTATGTGGAGCTGGCATATTGCAGTAAATTAAAACATAACAAATTATTAGGAAATATTATGTTTCTGAATGTTAAAATTGCAAATAAAGCTTATTTGAAGTTAGAAATGTAATAAAGAGTTTTTGTGTCCGACATTAAAAATCACATCTACATCTGCATGGTTACTCTGCAATTCACACTTAAGTGCCTGGCAGAGGGTTCATCGAACCATTTTCATACTACTTCTCTACCATTCCACTCTCGAATGGCGCGTGGGGAAAAGGAACACCTAAATCTATCTATTCGAGCTCTGATATCTCTTATTTTATTGTGATGATCATTTCTCGCTACGTAGGTGGGTTTCAACAAAATATTTACGCATTCAGAAGAGAAAGTTGGCGATTGAAATTTCGTAAATAGATCTCGCCGCAAAGATAACCGCCTTTGTTTCAGTGACTGCCGCCCCAACTCGCATATCATATCAGTGACACACTCACCCCTATTATGCGATAACACAAAACAAGCTGCCCTTCTTTGCACTTTTTCGATGTCCTCCATCAATCATACCTGGTAAGGGTCCCATACTGTGCAGCAATATTCCATCAGAGGACAGGCAGTTGTAATGTAGGCAGTCTCTTTAGTGGGTTTGTCGCATCTTCTAAGTGTTCTACCAACAAAGCACAGTCTTTGTTTCGCTTTCCCCACAATATTATCTATGTGGTCTTTCCTAATTAAGTTGCTCGTAATTGTAATTCCTAGGTATTTAATCGAATTGACAGCCCTTAGATTTGTGCAATTTATCGTATGCCCAAAATTTATCGGATTTCTTTTAGTACCTATGTGGATGACCTCGCACTTTTCTTTGTTTAGTGCCAATTGCCACTTTTCGCACCATACAGAAATTCTCTCTAGATGATTTTGTAATTGAATTGATTGTCTGATGATTTTACCAAATGATAAATCACAGTGTCATCTGCAAACAATCTAAAGGGGCTGCTCAGATTGTCACCTAGATCATTTATGTAAATCAGGAACGGCAGAGGCCCTATGACACTACCTTGCGGAACACCATATATCACTTCTGTTCTACTCGATGATTTGCCATCTGTCACTACGAACTGTGACCTCTCTGAGAGGAAATCGTGAATCCATTGACACAGTTGAGACGATACTCCATATGCACGCAATTTGATTAATAGTCGCTTGTGAGAAACGGTATCAAAAGCCTTCTGGAAATCTAGGAATATGGAATCGATCTGAGATCCCTTGTTGACAGCACTCATTACTTCATGGGAATAAAGCAGGATTTTTATAACACATTTTGAAAATTACTGTCCTTGTAAGTTGAATTTTCGCAATAAATGATTGTGTAACTCATTTGTAAGAAGAATGTAATAATTTCAGTTACAAAGAAGGCAAGTGGAATAGTACCACACTATCAGTTTAATAAGTCATGCCTGAAAAAACTGACATGAATTATTTTCAGAAGAAATTTAAAACTGGTAGAAGCCTGGGGAAAGATTAGTGGTGTCTCTGGCGAAATATAGGAACATGTAAGGCAATACTGCCACTATGTTTTATCGTAAAAGATACGTTAAAGAAAGGCAAACCTACATTTGTATATTTGGAGAAAGATTTTGACGGTGTTGACTGAAATACCCTCTTTAAAATTATGAAGGTAGCAGGGAGAAACTACGGAAAGCGAAAAGCTATTTACAGATTATGCAGTAACTTGGCTGCAGTTATAAGAGTCGAGGGGCACGAAAGGGATACAGTGATTTAGAGGGGAGGGAGACACGGTTGTAGCCTGTTGCCATTAGTTTTCAATCTCTACCATGAGTTAGTAATAAAGAAAACTGAGGAGAACTTTTGGCAGTGAATTAAAGTTCAGAGAGAAGAAATAAAAACTTTGAGGTTTGCCGATGACAGTGTAATTCTGTCAGGGACACCAAAGGACTTGGAAGAGCAGTTGAATGGAATAGATAGTGCCTTGAAAGGAAGATGTAAGATGATCATCAACAAAAGTGAAACAAACATAATGGACTGTCACTGATCAAAAGGAATTGGAGTAGGGAATGAGAGACTGTTTGGACAGCAAAACAACTGATGGTTGAAGTAGAGAGGATTATAAAATGCAGAATGGCAATAACACAAGAAGCATTTCTGAAGAAGGGAAATTTATTAACATCAGAGTTAAAGTTCGAGTCTCGGCCCGGCACAGTTTTAATCTGCCAGGAAGTTTCACTAATTTAATTGTTGGTAAGTCTTTTCCAAAGATGTTTGTCTGGAGTATAGACTTGTACAGAAGTGAAACATAGGTGATAAACAGTTCAGAGAAGAATAGAGCAGGAGCTTTTGAAATGTGTTGCCACAGAAGAATATCGAAGCTTGGGCAGGTAGATAGAATAACTTATCATGTGTTTCTGAACCAAATGGGAAAATGTAATAAATTAATGGTTCAACTTAACTAAAAGAAGGGGTAGGGCACATCCTGAGGCATGAAGAAATCACCAGTTTTGGGGGGAGGGGGGGGGGGGGTCAGGAATTGCAGTGGGAGATCGTGGAATGAGTACAGTAAGCTCACTCAAATGGGTGTAGGTTGAGGTTGCAGTAGTTATTCAGAGATGATAAGCCTTTCCCGGGATAGGGCAGAATAGAGAACTGCACTAAACCAGTCTTCGACTGAAGACCACAACAGCAGCATAACTCATTAGTCAGTGGAAATATGGAGAATAAACTGCATCAAACCAGTCTCAGGACTGAAGACAACAACAACAACAACAACAACAACAACAACATATCAGTAATCATTTGTACAGCAAATGTTGCTAAACTATGACACTTCATTAATTCTAGAAGCTGGGCTTCATAATTACGATTGTCATCTATCTGTAATTCCAAATTCTTAACACTTTCTATTTCTTTCTTGGTTGTGTGTAACTATTTTTATAGTTGTGCAGTTACCTGAGAATTTCTGAATTTTTTTAAGGGCACAAAGGCAAATTGTCATAACCACTTATGTCATAACCTTAGAACACTAATACGAGAAAAAATTTAAAAGCCACTACACGTTAAGCCCAATCCATGGAAGGAAAGAGAGCTAAGAACAAGGACTTCCTCTTGGAAAAAGGTCCACAAAAGATGCTATAGAGATAGCAGATCTCCCAAACTAAACATCAAATGTCCTTCGCCATATTGCTATGACTGATAAAAAGTAAAAAACGGTCAGTAACCTGTGCGTCATTCGTTAAAACGGCCGATAACTCAGACAGCAAACATACACTACAAGGGAAGTGTTTAAAGAAAGTGCATTTGGTCAGGAAACAGTGAACCATCACAGATTGACGACAGTGAGCACACCACATAACCAATGCCAATAGCTAAATCAACAGAGCCCAATATGCAACATAGTTAAAATGATTCCCTCATGGCGCAAGGGCTGAGAGGAGGTCGGCCAAGCTCCAGGGAGAGTTTTAATTTCCCAAAGCTTCTTCTCAGGGAGAGAAGACCAGTGGTGATGCCAAAATGACACCACCTGCTGGCAGACGGGAATTGGAGATCATCGGAAGGAATGGAAGAGCTAGCAGGCCAAGGTAGGGGGACTGCAGCCTTGGCAGCAGAGTCAGCAACCTCATTTTCTGTCAGATCGGTGTGACCAGGAGCCCACATCCACAGCGGGTCCCTCAAGAGCAAGCAAGTGGAAGCTTTCTTGGACCTTTTGCACTAAGGCATGGACTGTGTACAGCACACACAGGCTCTGAAGGTCAGGGAGAGTTTCAGAGGAGGTGACACAATTGAAAAGCCTGTGTCACTGCGTGTACTATCATTGCCCGATACAGGGCAAAGAGCTCTGCTGTAAATATTGAGCAGTGTTCTTTAGGCCGATACCAAAAATGGTCAGTGACAATGATGAAGGCACATTTGACACCACTGTCACTGTTAAGAGCCATCAGTGTACATGAAGGTGCTATTGCTAAGTTGCCTGTTAAGGTCAAAAAACCTACAACGATAGATCGAAGCTGGAGTAGTGTGTTCAGGAAACCAATGAAGTCAAAGGTGAATGTGGGCCACCACATGAAGTCAAGGTGGTGAAGGATTCACACCCTTTGGGAACATGGCAGGTAGCAAGAAGTTGAGGTACCGGAGCAATAGCCGAGAGCAAACTCTGGGAGGTAACAGAGGAGGAGGACGTGCCCCATACTGGCAGTGAAGGGAGTTGTTGAAAAAGGAGGCGTAGGATGGGTAGTCGGGCATGACAGACAAACAGCATGTGTATCCAGTGAGGAGAACTTCGTCAGTGTGACAGTGGTAGAGACTCACAAGTGGGTTAGTGTAAAAGGTGCCAATGGCCAAACAGATTCCACAATGATAGATTGTGTCTAGATGGCATAAGATGGAAAGATGTGCAGATGAATAAACAGAACACTCGTATCTAGTTTAGAATGGACAAGGGTTTGGTACAGACAGTGGAAGGTGCTCCGATCCACTCCCCAGGAATTACCACTTATGACACATAGGACATTGAGGAACCGAGTACAGTGGGCGGCCAGGTAAGACATGTAGGAGGACCATGAAAGTTTTCTAAAACGCATCAGCCCCAGGAATTTCTTAGTTTCAGCGACTAGAGAGAACAGGCCCAAGATGTAAAGACAGTGGAAGAAACCTATTGCACCACCAGAAATTCACTCAAATAGTTTTGTCAGTGGAAAAGCAAAAGCCATTTTTGATGCTACATGAGTAAAGACAATCGAGGTATTGCTGAAGATGGCGCTCAAGGAGACAAGCCCGTGGAGAACTGCCATAGATTGCAAAGTCATTGACAAAAAAGGAACCGGAGATGCCTGCTGGGAGAAGGCCATAGTAGGATTAATGGATGTAGCAAAGAGGATAATGTTCAGGATGGAACCTTGAAGCATTCTGTTCTCCTGTATGATGATGTTTTACAAGGCTGAACCCCCACATACTTTGAAAATGTGGTGTTTTAAAAATTCCTAAAAGAAATGGGGTAAGTGGCCTGGGAAGACCCATAGGTATAGAGTACATAGGATACCAGTCGTACAGAACATGTTAAATGCTTTCTCTAAATCAAAAAACATAGCCAAAGTCCGGTATTTCTGCTGAAAACCATTCATGACATGGGTTGACAAAGGGACGAGATGGTCAACTGCAGAATGACATGCTCGAAATCCACATCATGCAATGGTAATTAAATTATAAGATTTGAGCCACCATACCAACTATCCATGAAAGATAGTTCCATCTCCTTGCAGCCATAGCTGGTGAGAGGAATGGGGCAGTAGCTAGAAGGGAGGTGTTTGTCCTTACCGGGCTAAGTATGGGTATGACAGTGGCTTCATGCCAGTGTCCGGGAAACATGCCATCTGTCCAAATGCACTTGTACGTGTGAAGAAGTAAGTGCAAGAAAGTGTGTACCTGCAAGAGAAAGGTGCAGCAGCATCTGGCCTTGATCATCATCTGGCCTTGATCATCATCTGGCCTTGATCATCATCTGGCCTTGATCATCATCTGGCCTTGATCATCATCTGGCCTTGATCATCATCTGGCCTTGATCATCATCTGGCCTTGATCATCATCTGGCCTTGATCATCATCTGGCCTTGATCATCATCTGGCCTTGATCATCATCTGGCCTTGATCATCATCTGGCCTTGATCATCATCTGGCCTTGATCATCATCTGGCCTTGATCATCATCTGGCCTTGATCATCATCTGGCCTTGATCATCATCTGGCCTTGATCATCATCTGGCCTTGATCATCATCTGGCCTTGATCATCATCTGGCCTTGATCATCATCTGGCCTTGATCATCATCTGGCCTTGATCATCATCTGGCCTTGATCATCATCTGGCCTTGATCATCATCTGGCCTTGATCATCATCTGGCCTTGATCATCATCTGGCCTTGATCATCATCTGGCCTTGATCATCATCTGGCCTTGATCATCATCTGGCCTTGATCATCATCTGGCCTTGATCATCATCTGGCCTTGATCATCATCTGGCCTTGATCATCATCTGGCCTTGATCATCATCTGGCCTTGATCATCATCTGGCCTTGATCATCATCTGGCCTTGATCATCATCTGGCCTTGATCATCATCTGGCCTTGATCATCATCTGGCCTTGATCATCATCTGGCCTTGATCATCATCTGGCCTTGATCATCATCTGGCCTTGATCATCATCTGGCCTTGATCATCATCTGGCCTTGATCATCATCTGGCCTTGATCATCATCTGGCCTTGATCATCATCTGGCCTTGATCATCATCTGGCCTTGATCATCATCTGGCCTTGATCATCATCTGGCCTTGATCATCATCTGGCCTTGATCATCATCTGGCCTTGATCATCATCTGGCCTTGGGGTGGAAGATCGGGATGAAGTGAGAGCATGATCTAGCTCCCTCTTAGAAAAGGTGGCATTGTAACATTCGTGGTTCTGAGAGGAGAAGTATATTACCAGAGACTCCTCCACTCATTTCAGAGGGAGGAAGATGGTGTGATAGTGGGCGGAGCTTGAAATTGCCTCAAAATACTGGCCTGTGTGCCCACAATTACGTCATCTGCAATGGTCAGGCCAGAAACTGGGGAATGAACCTTTGTCCCAGAGAGCCAGTGGAGGTTGCCCAATACAATGGAAGAGGGAGTGAAACTGTTAAAAGAACTAAGAAATGAAATTCAACTAGCTGTTTTGCTATTCTGAGGAAAAGTGTTAATGTTTACTGAGTGTTTTAATAAATTATAATTCATGACACCTTAACAATTGATGTTCTCACTTGAAACAGTTATCCTAGTACCCCTGAAGGAATTATTTAATGAGATTGGCTGTACCGAAAGTTTGTTGGAAAAGGAAGGAGAGACTGAAACCTAATATAGTGGACTGGAGGAATACCAACAAGGGTGTTATTAACTGTATTCTGCATTTTAGGACCAATTTGTGTTCTCACCCAGGTTAATTCCTTAAGATAATAGTTTTTGAAATGAGTTATTACTATGCTACAAAATACCATGGCACCCATAGTTCCCGTATATACAGGATGACGAAAAATTCGCACACTCGGACTTTGTAGCATGAATCTTCACATACTAGCATTACAAAAACGTCTGTCACAAAATTTTGTACTGCACATATTTCCAGCAGTAAATGGATGTTAAAGATTGCAAATCTGGCAACACTGTAATCACACATATGGTAACTATCTCTGTCAGTGTGGAGAAGTAGTGTTGTGCAGTTGGTGCAGTGGATAGCGTTTTGAGTTAGCATGCTGGACATCAAGGATTTGATTCTGGGTCAAGACGTATTTGTTTTTGTTTGCTAAATGTAGTCTGCGTGGTACGGTATCTGGCATCTTAATGATCGTACAGCTATTACAGTGGGTTGTCTACAAAACATTTGCACTTCTGTGCTACGGACACAGAAATGGAAGTACAGTTGTTTTGATTGGTCAGCTTTTAAAGAAACCTATCGCATGTCATGGATGCGAACTGTTTCGCACCACTGCACCTGTGTACGTTCTCTCTATGGTCCCATCGATTAGTATCAATTATTATTCTTGCCACCATTCCGTAGAAATGTTGGAACACGTGAGGCAATACTAACCTTACGACTTATCTTAGAAGAAAGATTAAGAAAAGGCAAACCTACGTTTCTAGCATTTGTAGACTTAGAGAAAGCTTTTGACAGCATTAACTGGAATACTCTCTTTCAAATTCTGAAGGTGGCAGGGGTAAAATACAGGGAGCGAAAGGCTATTTACAATTTGTACAGAAACCAGATGGCAGTGATAAGAGTCGAGGGGCATGAAAGGGAAGCAGTGGTTGGGAAAGGAGTGAGACAGGGTTGTAGCCTGTCCCCGATGTTATTCAATCTGTATATTGAGCAAGCAGTAAAGGAAACAAAAGAAAAATTCGGAGTAGGTATTAAAATTCATGGAGAAGAAGTAAAAACTTTGAGGTTCGCCGATGACATTGTAATTCTGTCAGAGACAGCACAGGACTTGGAAGGGCAGTTGAATGGAATGGACAGTGTCTTGAAATGAGTATATAACATGAACATCAACAAAAGCAAAACAAGGATAATGGAATGTAGTCAAATTAAATCGGGTGATGCTGAGGGAATTAGATTAGGAAATGAGACACTTAAAGTAGTAAAGGAATTTTGCTATTTAGGGAGTAAAATAACTGATGATGGTCGAAGTAGAGAGGATATAAAATGTAGACTGGCAATGGCAAGGAAATCGTTTCTGAAGAAGAGAAATTTGTTAACATCGAGTATCGATTTAAGTGTCAGGAAGTCGTGTGGTGCTACAGAAGAATGTTGAAGATAAGGTGGGTAGATCATGTAACTAATGAGGAGGTATTGAATAGGATTGGGGAGAAGAGAAGTTTGTGGCACAACTTGACTAGAAGAAGGGATCGGCTGGTAGGACATGTTTTGAGGCATCAAGGGATCACAAATTTAGCATTGGAGGGCAGCATGGAGGGTAAAAATCGTAGAGGGAGACCAAGAGATGAATACACTAAGCAGATTCAGAAGGATGTAGGTTGCAGTAGGTACTGGTAGATGAAGAAGCTTGCGCAGGATAGAGTAGCATAGAGAGCTGCATCAAACCAGTCTCAGGACTGAAGACCACAACAACAACAACAACCACCACCATCAGATCCATTTAATTTCATTAGGGCCTCACATCACCAGTAGCATTAGCAATGCGCTTTGCAAATAATTTCCAAACTTGGTTACCATTTCTACGTATTAGCACCATGGGACAACTAATTATGCGTCTCAACATTGAGTCCGATAAAAGCATGCTGTCCATTAAGTCTCCATGCATTACTGTTGTTGTTGTTGTTGTTATAATTGTTGTTGTTGTTATTATTATTATTTTATTATTATTATTATTATTATTGAAGGAAATTTGGAATCACCATGTCCATTATCATTATGGAAATAGTAATTTTCAAACAAACCTTTCGCAATTGGAAACAAACAAAAGCTGTGAAAGAGATGATACGCGTTAGATGGAACAGCCCGCTGCGACTGAAGGCGCATTTATACTGAATGCGCTATTCACTGTACAGGTACTAAAAACTAGCAGAGTAACGTACCTGTCGTAAACACCATGTATATTCTTATACACATCATATTTTCTTCTTTGGTTATTCTAAAACAATGTGGCAGATGTATGGCATACACAACCTATATATATGTGAATATACTTCCAGTCTTTGGTGCATCTGATGACCAGATAATTTGTTTTGTTGTCTGGAGCTTCACTCTGAGGAGGCAGATTCTTTCCTTTAACTATCGCATGACAGAGATCGTCCACGAACTCACCTTACTCCAGTTACTGAGGAAGCTGTTCTGGAGATCATACACCAAGAATGTTAGCGAAGTACATGTAGCATAACAAGGTAGCTGCATGTCTCACAATGTATGGTCATTGACATGCTGCTCATGCATGGGTTGCACACCTATCATTATTCTTTAACATAACACCTGCATTGTGAGGACCACTGTTTGTGGATGCAATTCTGTGAATAGTTTCAACAACAGATAGTCAATGACGACTTCATACTCACTGTAATATGATCGGATGAAGCAGCGTTCACTCATGAGGCTGTCTTCAATAGGCACAAAGCCCATCATTGGTGTGACATAAACTCACAAGTCACTCGTGATCCTGGAAATCAAGTTCATTTTGGCATCAGTGTCTGGGCCAGAATATTGGAAAGCTGGAGTTAGGGTCTCTACTTCTTGTCTGACCAATTGACTGCATGAAGGTATCACACATTTCTCTCAAACCATTTGCCAGATGCACTGGAAGATATTCCACCACATGTTCATCAGAGGTTCTTATGAAATGGTGCACCTCTACACTTTGGAATTAATGTGGGCCGTTATTTAGGCAGAACATTTCCAGGGAAATGACTTAGATGGGAAGGTCCAGTTGTATGGCCTCTACATTCACCTGACCTAAATCCCGTTGATTTCTTGCTGTAGGGACACTTGAAGGAGCACATGTATTCTACTCCACTGACACATGTGGAAGAATAGGTAGCACATTTTAATGCTGCTCTTCTATCTGTGGATGCAGCCATGTTGCGAAGAGTCCAGAGGTGTGTGATCTAGCAGGTCATGCAGTGTTGGATGTGCAGGGGGTGTTGCTTTGAGCATGTGCTCTGAGAGCAACATATTCTTTTGTAAACGTCATGTGGTCAGTAATATGGAAATCGTTATTGTCACTGGTTGGTAACGTGTTACATCTGAGCGAATGTACTGCACATAGTATAAATGAATTGTAGGTGTTAAGTAATTTAACTGTGCAATCATCTTTAGCATCTCGAAATTGATAGTTATTCTTTCCCATGACAGTCATATGCATCAACTATTTCTGACCTGTGCGACTATGTTTCTGTTATGTTCACCATTACAAAACAATGTACTATGTGTGGCTTAAGAAATGGTGCATATTACACTATTGTGTGGCAGAATGAAATTGGCAAAGGAAAAAAAAAAGAAAAAAAATACGCCTTGACCCAGAATCAAACCTGTGGCCTTCTGCATGCTAATCCAAAATGCCATTCACTGCACTATCTGCACAGCACTACTTCTATATGTTAACAGAGGTAGTTACCACATGTGTGACTGCCAAATTGTCTATCTGTAACATCCGTTTGCTGCCAGAAATATCTGGAGGATGAAATTTTATGAGAGACATTTTTGGTTTGCTAGTATGTGAGGAATCATGCTGTGAAGTCGGTGTGTGCAAATTTTTCTTCATCTGGTATGGATAATTAATACTGGTACTAAATTAGTGTGTTTGTCACCATAAGCCCCTTTTTTTCTGCACAACACATTTTCTTCCATGATGCACATGTTAAAATATAGTATTGCTTTCACACGTGTTGACTTGTATCGAGACTGTTCACAAATCTTAGTTGAAATAAATAAATAAATAAAAATTGTATTAGAAATCTTACCACATCCACTGTACAGGTCAGACCTACTGATAGCTTTGAACAAGATGCAAGTGTTATGGAGATGCTCAGGGAACTGAAGAGGGAATTTCTGGAGGACAGGGCTGTACTTTTCGAGGAACACTATTGAAAAAATTTAGAGAACTGGCAATTGAAGCTGACTACAGAATGATTTGATGCCTGCAATATACATTGTGCATAAGGACCATGAAGATGAGAGAAATTAGGGCTCATAAACAGGCATATAGACAGTTGTTTTTCCCCTTGGGCTATTTGTGAGGGGAACAGGAAAGGAAATGACCAATAATAGTGGTATAGGTATCCTCCGCTATGTGCTGTAAGGTTGTTGCAGAGTATTCATGTAGATGTAATACCAACAATCAAACTTATATTTAAAAATTTAAAGAAACCTCATCACATTTGCTAGTTTGGAAGTACAAAGATTTCACAAAATTCTATGTAGCAATGCCAGGGGAAAAGGAAATAATTTACATCACAAGGAAATACATGTCCTTTTTCAGAAATGGGCAAAATTATTAAAGCAGAGTTTATATTGAAAAGCGGGCAATCAAAAAGATTGTCACTGAATGCTGTTTACATTTCATATAAATAAACTAAATTATCTTCTTATATAATGATTACAGAGGGTTGTTATAAGGCTAATTATTTTCTTGAGTGAACTTATCAGATGACGTGTCATCTCTTTTTCCTACATAGGTTTTCTGTTCTTGTCTTATTGGGACATATCGTATAAAAGGTCCTCACCTTCCTTCCCTTGCCCACCCACTCTCCAACAATTACAGAAAGCTAGAGATTATCCTGTCTGTTTAAATATGTACTGTTTGTAGTTGGTGGTTAATAAGTTGATACTTACCTCCCATCACATGTTTTACTGGTGTGCAAAACTTAAAGATGATATCCTCTTATTCCAAGAGCTGCTCCACCTGCACTGCTTGATGTGGTCACGCATTGTTAGCTGTAATAATGAAGTAGGGTACAAGTGTACTCATGAAAAGATGTACTTGGGGAAGGTATACAGTGTCAGAATAATATTGAAACATGAGTGTACCATATTCAAAGATTTTGAGGTCAGTATTCCCACACAACATTATGCGTCCCCTACATCGTAATACCTTGATGACCAGAGTGGTCATTTTTGACAGTGTTGGATGTACTCGCATATGGCAAGTGGTGTGACTCCTTAATGTACCCTAATGTACCCAGGAGCATTGTCAAACAGCATCACTTTAGTGGTCCAGGTGTAAAGGTGTGTGGAGGCATGATGTTGCATGGGTGCGTGGACCTCCAAATCTTTGAACAGAGTACACTCATCAGTCAGCGTTATTGTGACTCTGTACTCCTTCCCCATGTGTGTGTCTTTTGAGGGGTAGATTCAGCCCTGACTTCATTTTCATGGATGACAATGTGCATCCGCACAAGCAGCGCAGGTGGAGGAGCTCTTGGAACGAGGGAATATTCAGTAAGTGGACTGGCCTGCCCATTCCCCCAATTTAAATCCCATTGAGCACAGTGGGATGCAGAGGGGAGATGTATTGCAGCACGTCTATACCCATGCAGCAGTTGTCAGCCATGCTGGTGGAGAAATGGAATGCCCTTCCATAAGAACTCCTTACCAACCTTGTGGCAAACATGGGAGCTTGTTGCAGAGCATGCATTGCTATCAGTCGTGATCACACATCCTATTAATCACGGTGACTTCAGTGTAGTTTTTATCTTTAAATAAATTATAATTTCTGTTTGTTTTATTATGTATTTCTTTCAGTTACCATCTATACTATATCATAGCAGTTCAGTCTGTGTATGGTCCAACTTTCATCTAGCTATTTTACGTGGCAGTGACACACCATGCAAGAGTTACTTTTGTCATTAAATTTTGTGCACAAGTGTACTGCCAACCAACAAACCAGTTGTTATAATAATATCAGAGGAAAATAAAACTAAACGAACTAATAAATTATGAGAGAATTGCTGCCGTCCTCTTCCCTACTGGGACAAAATGTGTAGTTCTGCCAACAGACATACATAAATGTGACACATGTGGGAAGTAGGAAGAGGCATTGGGGATGATAGCTAGTGGCTCGGAGGGAGGTATCACGAGTGTTGGCTAGGAATGCGGGAGGGAGGGGTGGCAGTTGCATGGGTTACGCACATGATATGTGGATACCGCAGCCAATGACTTGTGGTGCACCATGAAAAAGATGCGGAGGTGTGGGTTGGGACGGTTATAGGAGCAAAGAATATATTGCAAGGATAACTTTCATCTACTTAGTACAGAAAAGCTGGTGCTGTAGGAAAGGATTCAGGTACTACAGGTTGAGTAGGAAGTGCTGGGTGGGTAAATCAAGCAGGCCTTGTACTGTTGTCTTCCTTAGTGATATGACACCTGTGGCAAGAGGTTGGGAGTGAGAGTGGCATTGAGATGGCCCAGAATGTTTTGTAGGTTGCATGGGCACTGGAATACCACTTTAGGAATGGTGGGAAGGATCTTGGGAGGTTGTCACTTATTTCTGGGCATAAATTAAATCACAAACTGTTGAAGGCTATTGTTCAGTTGCTTGAGTGCATGGTGATATTGGATGATGAGGGAGGTACTCCTTTGTAGCTGATTCTTGGGGGTGGTGGTAAGATTAGGCATGTTTGAAGATATGATCTGCATAGTCTGTTTTTGAACCGGATTTGGTGGATAGTGCCTGCTGTGAAGGCCCTCCTGAGTCCTACAGCATACTGGGAAGGCAATTCTCGTCACTGCACATACACCGTCCATGGGTGGCCAGGCTGTGTGGGAGTGATTTTTTTTGGTGTGAAGTAGAAACCTGTGCAGTTCAACAACAGTAAAATTACTCCAAACAGCACCTCGATAAATTAGCCGGTGTGTTCACATCCTACTCCAGCCTTCAGTCACCCTTACACGTCAACACCTACCCATCCCCCAGCGTCAATTGCTCGTAACACACAGACCCTGCCTGGCTGATGTTTCCCATTTCCCACATCCTCAAAAACTCCCTCCCAATACTCAGTGAAATCCAGAACTCAAGCAAGCCCAAAACAGTGTTCTTAACCTTTTCAACAATAAGCTTCAATCTTATGGAAGTGTCTGTCCTATCCAAAGGCTTCACCTTCAGCCCCACACCCAGGTTTCACTACGTTGGGCTCATCAAACACCTATTCCTCCTCCTAATCCATAGAGTGTAAATACTTATATTTTACTGATTCATGTAACCAAAGTCAACCTAAATGCAACATTGAAGCTAGCCTCTCCCTCTTCATACCACCATTCAATTGTGACCCTTCCCTTTCCCACCTAACCACCCCCTGGTCCCCTTCCAGGAATTCCTTACTTCCAAATTGGCCTTATCATTCTTCCCCAGGTTCCTTCCCAAGAACACTAAACTCTCAACAGAAGAAAGGACAGCCTCAGAATAGACCCTGATCTGCTAACTATCAGACTCCTCCACCTACAAGTTCTTCCATAGAAATTCCATCCCAGAAGTCCAACATAATCTTCAATCCCTGCTGAAATTCGTAGGCCCATCTCAGAATCTCTCCTGTGGGTCCATCTTCCTCCTCACCCCAACAACACTCCACATACCTACCTTCTGAAGTGCTCCCCAAAACCCACAAACACAACAATCTGGATGCCACATTGTAGCTTTTTATTGTGCTTCCACTGAAAGAATTTCTGCTCTTGTTGACAAACACTGCCAAACAATTGCATGAAGCCCAGCCTCTTACATCAAAGATACTAACCACTTCTTTCACTGGCCCTCCACCATCCCTTTACCTTCTGGATCCCACTTTACACCTTACATCCATCATGCCAATCATCAATCATCTTGCCGCTATTGAAAACTGCCTGATTGATTAGTCTTCTGAATCCAAACCCTCTAACTCTTTCCTTATACAGCTGCCTAATTATATCCTGATACACACCTACATTTCCTTTGAGTGGAAAGTATACAAACAGATCCCCAGCACAGCCATGGCATCCACATTGCACGCTCTTATGGTAACATGTCTGTGGGCTATCTAGAGAAAATCTTCTTAGCCTTCCTAAACACCTTGTCTGGTTCAAGTTTATTGATGATATATTCACATACGGGGCCAAGAAACCCTATCCTCACTTCTCCACAATATCGACACCTCTTGCATCCACTTCGCCCAGTCCCCCTCAATCCAACGTATCACCTTCTTTGAAGTTGACTTACACTTTTCCGATGGCTCCACCTGCACCTCATTCCATATTAAACCTGCTAACCACCAACAGTACTTGCATTTTGACAGCTGTCTTTTTTTGACAGCTGTCTTCCCTTTCACACCAAAAAAATTGCTTGCTTAGAGCCTGGCCACTTGTGGATAGTATATCTGCAGTGTGATGAATGTACTGAAGGTCTCAAGAAGGCATTCACAGACAGGCACTGCCCCCCCCCCCCCCCCCCAAATCTAGTCCACTAACAGATTTCCTTTGTCACATCCTAACATACCCACAATCTCCCCCCCACCCCCCAAGAGTTATTCCATCACCCACACTCTTATGCCACCCCCAATCCGAACTGTTTGCCGCAGGGATATGACCCCCTGTGAAAGGCCAAGGTGCCAGGCCTGCCCAATACACCCACCCAGCACTGGCTGTTCCAGTCTTGCCACAGGCTTATCCTGTGAGACCAGCCATGTCATTTACCAACTTTGCTACAATCATGGCACAGCTTTTTGGATTGGTATGACTACGAACTAACTGTCCACCAAAGATGACTGGCCATCACCAAACTATGGTCAAGAACAAAATGGACCAACCTGTGGCATAACATTCAGCTGAACATAAAATGCTTGATTTCAATCGTGCTGCACGATCCATACCATCTGGATCTTTCCTCCTTTCTGAACTACATAGATGGAAGTTATCCCTTCAACATACACCCGTATCAGTCACCACTAACCCACTGATTTAGGCTTTCTGGTATTTCCCTAAATTGCTTAAGGCAAATGCCAGGATGGTTCCTTTGAAAGGGCATGGCCGACTTCCTTCCCCATCCTTCCATAATCTGATAGAACTGATGACCTCACTGTTTGGTCCCCTCCATCAAATCATCCAACCATCTAACCTACTTTCCTTGCATCCTCTACCAAACAGTTTCCCCTTTCTATGTCCTGTCACCCCTCCCAATTCATACCTCCATGTATTGTTCTTTGTGCGCCGCACCTCTCTAGCTGTAGTAAGCATGTGTCGGATGCCTAGCCCATACTTCTGCCACCCGTCTCTTCCACATTCCTAGCTAGCACAAGTGCTCCCCCAACTACTCTTCCTATCTCCCACCTTTTTCTCCATCCATCCACCCACCTGACCTGATACAACCCCACTCCAACCCAGTCTACCTGTCAAACTGCAGTTTCGGCATTGAGTGTCTAACCAGCACAATGTAGGTAGCGACCTTCCACTGGTTCTTTACCAAGCTGTCAGTTGGCAAAGTAGTCTGATTGGGAGCTAAGACTACCTATTATTCAAGCTTGCTCACTTTTCTATTTCAGCACTCTCACCAACATCTCCTCACCGAACTTCTTTTCTTGAAATGCTGCAGTTAGTGCTGGAAGTTCAGACTGTAAGTCCAACATCCAACTCTCAAAATAAATGCAAGGCTCCTCATTAACATCATGACTTGTACTCTGTGTTGACAATAACTATGCATTATAAAGTTTTCAAAGTTGTGTCATTATTCAGAATGTCACAAAAACATTGATAAGGACAAAATCCAGAAACAATCTGTCTTAATTAACAGATTCCAATTGGAGTATCCATGTAACAAGTTTTCTCTTGCCTTTGATGTCATAGGCACAGTTATGACCAGTCCTCCTCTTTGGCACACACTATTTCTCCAAAGTAGGGACCGACGACATGGAATAAACTTCATCAGCGGGTACCGCCCGCGAACGTGCTTTGTTCTTTCTCATCGTTCTGACTTGCAGATACTGTGTCAATCATTCTCATAATACATGTGCATAAATAAAGCATACATTCAAACAGTAGGTTATCTAATTAGTTACGAAAATAAACTTTTTATAATGACATCATCATTCATTTGTTTGAAAAATGCTTGTGCAACACATCACTTCACCATAGTGTTATGTTACACTACAGTTTCCTCTCAGGTGAATGATGCTGTCACTACTGTGAAACATTAATGAAACACTAAATATTCAAAATTCAAAACTAGTTTTAACCTTCTCACTTCAAGCATTACGATCATTTGTGTCTTTAATCACGGTTGTAATTGTGTTTCATTCATGTTTATCTATTGTGGAATGTTCCCCAGTAGATCATAAACCATCAGTCACAGGTATATATTTAACTGTGAATAAGTTTCTTAACATTTCTTCCAGGTAATTATTCTCTTACTGTGGGTACGGAACCTAGAATAACAACATATTGAACATTAAGCAGCTTTGCAATATTTATTTGTTTCCTCTTGTGAACTACTCATTCTCATGGACTACTCATTACTAGGACCTTCAGCACAGTAGCCATTCTGTCAAATCATCCATATTTCATCTAATCAAGTACAGTTATTCCAGGACAGTGCCATTTTTAGCCAAGCACATAAAACTTTTTCAAATCACTGGATGTGTGCTACACATCGGCCAAGAAAATTAAAAAAGAATAGAGATCATTCTAGGGGGAATATATGAGAGACTACAAAATGTGTTAGAGCTATGGTGGGGTATTGCCCTGTGTAATTGTCACAGGGAACACCACATTCAGTGTTCTGAGGCCAGTTTCATCATCAGACAGCTTCAACCTTTATAGAGCCACTGAAACAGAGGAGTTATGCATTTTGAATAATTAGTGAGTATTTGTTGGCAGTTACTGCCCATATTTCAAAACCTGGAGATTATCATACAAAACCCAGACACTTGTCTCTTTATTATGTCATCTTTAAATTAACACATGGAACAGATTAACAAATTCAACTAAATTCATCTACTTTGCAGAAACCTCGAAATTAATGCTGCCAACATACATAGTAACAATATGTACACACCTCTTTCCACAGGAAGATTATCTCTATTTCCTCTAGGCCTCCTTGTTCTTTCCATCACACCATAGATACATACAGGCTAGTGTACTGTACCCTGTTAGTAGCTATTACAACTCTACCTACTCCTTTTGTACATATTGAGGTAACGTACTCATACTGTAGTCTGTATCCGTGGCTTTTAATCTGTCTTATGTGCTGTATTTATTTTACTCATTCACTGTTGTAACTCTGAATGTCCTCCTATTGTACATGTCCATGAATGCCCTCCTATTTTATATTTACATTTAATAGCTAACAGTATACTGTCCTTGATTGCTCTGTCAAAACTGACAAGAGCTGACAGTCAGCTCCACTTAGAAAAAGAAAGAACTTTTCGAGGTTCTGTTAATTGCTGTCTGAAGTTTTTTAAATTTCTGTTGTCGCCACTTTCTAATGTAGAGCTATGATAATTGTAAAGTGGTGTTTCGTATTACACATATCTTTTAAAGCCGTAAATGGAAATTTTCCAAGGCTGAGTTTATTATGCCACAAAACAGTATAAGCAGGTGATACTAAATTACAGCCAGCCCCAGTGGCTGGACAGTTCTAGGTGCTTCAGTCCGGAACCGCACTGCTGCTATGGTCGCAGGTTCGAATCCTGCCTCGGGCATGGATGTGTGTGATGTCCTTAGGTTAGTTAGGTGTAAGTAGCTCTATGTCTAGGGGAGTGATGACTTCAGATGTTAAGTCCCATAGTGCTTAGAGCCATTTGAACCATTTTGAACTAAATTACAGGCACCGTAAAGAATACAGAATGCTATGTGCATAACGACCGACAAAAATGTTCTTTGTTTTTTCCAACACAGTCCAACAACTGGTTAATGTGCTCAGTATGGGGTTGCCTCAAGTACCTTCACGATGGTAGCCCGCTGACCTTTTTGGCCACAAAGCCATTATTTTTTGTGAAACACCACGAAGGCAAATATGGGGAAGTTGCAGTCATCTCTAAGATGAAGAGCGGTTCCCTCCTGATGGAAACGTCATCTCATGCCCAGTCACAGATCTGCTCTGTTTTGCAAAGTTGGGTGACATTGCCATGGCCATGACTGCATTCTCCACAAGAGTCTCAATATGGTCCAGGGCGTCATCTTTCATGACGATCTTCTTTTGCAGTCAGACGATGAGCTGCAGGTCAACTTGAGCAATGGGGTGTGCACTTCATCCGGTGTGTCCATAGGGCGTCAAGGGGCAGCACAGTTGCTGCTGGGTCCTACATCTTGGCTTCTGAGGGTGATACATTGCCTTCTTGGCTTCTGAGGGTGATACATTGCCTTCTTGGCTTCTGAGGGTGATACATTGCCTGAGAAGGTCAGGGTGATGCTCTGCTGATGTGATGTGAAACTCTATGTTCTTCCTCCTATGAGATGCTTCAGGTGTATGAAGTTTGGACATATGTTTTCCCGTTGCACTGCTATCCCTGTCTGTGGAGATTGTGGACATCCGCTGCACGCGAACAACTTGGATCCCTCCCCCCACCTGTGTAAACTGTGGTGAGCTCCACTCTCCCTGTGCACCAGATTGCTCTATTTTTAAGCGTGGGGAGAAAATACAGGAGTATAAGACCCTGGACAAGCTCATATAGCTAGAGTCCAGAAAAAACTAGGAGCGCCTTAATTCCATGCAAATGACACAATCTTACGCTACATTTGCAAAGTTGTCACCTTCTCTGTTGATAGTGCCTTCCTCCGTTGTACCTTTTACTGTGGGTCCTCAGTGCCACCCGTTAACACCTGCTCTCCAGATGGGTAGGGAGCCCTTCTGGTGCTTCCACCATACCCACTTTGGGAGCACTGGCACCCCACCTGTAGAGGACACTGGTTCCCATGCCCCAGCAGGAGGTGCCTCATCCTCATCTGGTTTATCTAGCTAGGAATAGGTCCCTGGAGACTCTTCTTTCCACAGTTTCTGCTGATCCATAGGTAGAAGCCAGCAGGTGGCTGAAGGGACCACAGGCTGTTGGCCGTTAGATTTCTCGTTTCTCCTCTGTCCCTGAAAGCAATTAAGGGAAATCTTCTCTATCCTCATCTTGTAAGGAGAAGAGCAAGAAGGACAAAAAGATCTCTAAGACACAGGGAACTCCGGTGGCCCCCACGCCCTCAGACTCTGCATGTACTCCTTCCGTGCCCAGGATGGTGATCCCAGTGGCCCCTGAGGCACCAGATCTTCCCAGGCAATGTGCCAAAGATGCTGTGTCTCAACCAGTGACAGCACATGATCGTTAGTCTCAACCCTGCCCCCCCCCCTCTTCCCCTCACCCCTCACCCCCCCCCCCCCCCCCCCCCCCCCCCAGTCGCTTCAAGACACCATGGCACCACGGTATTCAAACAGTCTTGCATCTTACATTCTGTATTGCCATCCAGGAAATGTGATTTCCAGCAACTTTGGAACCCTGTCCTTTTTAGCTACCAAGGTTATTTTAAAAATCATTCAGATTATGAAAGGGTTTCGGGTGGAGTTTCAACGTATGTGCAGGACTCTATATACATAGTGACCTTCTGCCTCTTGATATGGATTTTGAGGCGGTGGCTGTTCGGGTAAGGGCACATCAGGATTTTACTATCTGTAATGTTTATCTCCCTCTCGATGATGCCATGTCCCAGGATGTGGTGTCCGCATTACTGTCTCAGCTCCCCCCACCTTTCCTACTCCTGGGCGGCTTCAACACCCATACCCCTTTGTGGGGTGGAATATTGATCGCTGGCGATAGTGAACACGTCGAAACTTCACTGGCACAGCTCAATCTTTGCCTCTGGAACTCTGGTGCTCCCACATACTTCATTGTGGCACATGGCATCCTGGCCAATGATCTCTCCTTTTGTAGCCCTGGTTTTCTACCATCAATCCACTGGGTGTTCCACAATGACCTGTTGGATAGTGATCACTTCCCAATCATCCTGCCCCTCCCTCAGTGTCTCTTCCCTGGACACCCCCGCAGATGGATTCTCCGTAATGCTGACTGATGGGTTCACCTCTTCTGTCATCCTTGCAAGCCAGTATCGATGTGCCTATTCGGCATACAATGGCAGCTGTTCTTTTGGCAGCCAACCAAGCCAACCCCCCTTCTTCAGGATCCCACTTGTCAGAAGATGGTACCCTGGTGGACCTCGTAGATCGCTGCAGCCATTAGAGATCATAGGTGGTCTCTCCAATACCATAAATAGCACCCTTCGCTGGAGCATCTCATTGCCTTTAAATGGCTCCATGCCTTTAAATGGCTCCATGACTGCATCCACTACCTCATAAAACAATGAAAGCAAGAATCCTGGGAACGATACATTTCCACCATTCGATGATGGACCTCTCCATCACAGGTATAGCCAAAGATCAGTCGCCTCTAAAGCTTCAATGTGTACAAAGTATTCCCTTAGGTGGTGCCATTTATACTGATACAGATGCTGTTGCCAAATGTATGGTGAGCCTCATACTAGCACATCTATGTCTGAGAACTACACCGTCTTACGACTCATAAAACAGTGGGTAAAGTGAATGCACGTATCTTTCACTACCTTCCACCTGATGCTATATAATGCTCCATTCAGTGAATGGGAATTCTCTAATGTGCTAGCCCATTATCCTGATGTGGCTGTAGACTGCATCCACAACCAAATGCTGAAACATCGGTTAGTGACACATCCTCACCCTCTTTAATCGGATCTGGAATGCGGGTGAGTTCCCATCACAGTGGTGGGAAAACTCAGTAGTTCCGGTACTAAAACTGGGTAAGAAATTCCAGAGATGGACAGTTATCACCCACTCAGTCTTATTGGCATTCGCTGTAAGTTGCTCAAATGCATGATCAGCAAGAGGCTGTGTTGGCTTCTTGAATCTTGCAGCCTTTTGGCTGCATCTCATGGTGGTTTTATATTCCGATTCACCTGGAGTCCACCATCCGTATGACCTTTTGGAAGTCAACATCTCATCACTGTGTTTTCGACACAGATATGGCTTATGATGTAGCATGGTGTCACCACAGCCTTACTACATTGCATGAGTGGTATCTCTGAGGTTCACTCTCAATTTTTGTCAATAACTTCCTGTCGTACTGTACATTCCCGGTTCATGTGAGTGCTTCACTCCGTACCCTCCTTATCCAAGAGAATGGAGTCCACAGGGCTCTGTACCGAGTGTCCCCCTTATTCTGGTGGCAGTCTATGGTCTAGTGGCCGCTGCGGGGTCTTTGGTATAACCCTCCTTATATGTTGACAATTTTTGCTTTTATTATTACTCCTCTAGTATGGTTGTTGCATATCACCATGTACAGGGCACCATACGAAAGGCGCACAGCTGCCAAGACTTGTGCCGTGCACTTCTGTTCATGTCATACTGCCATCCACACCCAGAACTTTACCTAGACGGTCAACTACTTCTTGTAGTTGAGACACACCACTTTTTGGGACTGGTCTTCAATTCCCGGCTGACATGGCTTCCCCACCTGCGCAAACTTAGGCAAAAGTGCTGGCGACATCTTAATACACTTCACTGCCTCAGTAACACTAGCAGTCATGCAGATCGCTGTAACCTTTTGCAGCACTACAATGCCCTCATTCTGTCAACTGCAATGTCCTCCATTGTCACCTCTGATCAGAGAGACATAGCATCTGCCCCCATGGCTTGTGCCCCAACCTAGGATTTGTCTCAGTCTCCTTTGATCCAAAAGAGTCTGTTGACCTAAACTTTTTCACCAATTCCTCTTGGCTGTCCTTGAAATGTATCCAGGTTCAGAAGTGGTATTCAGCGATGGCTCAGCAGCTGATGGATGAATGGGCTTTGCAAACACATATGCACAGTGCAGTGAACATCACTCTCTGCTAAATGGCTGCAGTGCCTTCACTGCTGAATTGATGGCTATTATAGGCATGTTTGATCTTGCACTGACAGGACTACCCTAATCTGTAGTGACTCCCTTAGCAGCCTTCAGGCTTTAGACTAGTGCTATTCTCCTCACCTGCTGGTTACAGCCATGCAGCACCTTCTCTCTGACCTCAATCATGTCGAACAGCCAGTAGTTTTCATTTGGACATCCAGTCATGTTGTGATTTTGAGAAATGAACAAGCTAACTACTTGGCCAAGCAAGCCACCAGGTTGCTGATTCTGGAAATGGGTGTCCCAGAACCGGACCTTTTGTTGTTTATACACCATCAGTTGCTGGAAGTCTGGAACTCAGAATGGTCATCACTGATATCCCCAAACAAATTGAGTAGAATTAAGGAGACCATGACCACATGGCAGTCTTCCCTGCATGCTTCTCACAACTCTGTCGACTCCTCATTAGCCACACTTGACTGACCCATGGCCACATTTTCCAATGTGAGAATCCCTCTCAGTGCCGATGTGGAGCCTGCCAGATGGTGACCGACGTACTAGACTGCTGTAATTTGGCTGCTTTGAGGCAACATCTAGACACACTATCCCTGGTGGTAGCAGACAATGCAAAAGTAGTGGGGTTGGTGGGGCACCCCTCTCCTGCCCCCCCCCCCCCCCAAATCCTGTCTAGGTTCCCTTGGCGGCCCTTGCTTGGTGGCCTGGCCTCTGCTTTTTCCACATTTTTATTTTCTTTATTCTGTTTCATGTATTAGTTTTAATACCTTGTCTTGACTGATCTTTTAAACAACTTAAGCTTCACAGTTTTGTCTCTTTCACTCCAAACCAACCAACCAATTTTGGGGATTTTGTATTTGTTTAAATTTGGCATGCGTTTTTTGTTGTTCCTGCAACATTGCTCTGACCTGTTTTGTGTACCATGGGGGATCAGCTCAATCAGACAAGTACAATGGTGTCCTCAGCCTAAAATAACCAAACCATCTATTGGACTTGGACAATAGATACATCTTAAGTATAGGCTTGTGATTCTTTCACAGAATGGTACATTTAGTGCTGTTTTACCAACCATATACATAAAGTAATCATGTTTAAAATTTTGCAGCTGGTACAACTATAGTCAGTGACAGCATTGGTCGCCCCTGGCCACACAGCTCACAACAAATGCTGCACTGTCAATTCAGCTGAAAGTGCACCAGTATCACCACAGGACACTGCAGTGCATTCCTGCACTTTGGTAACCTGGCGTACTGGCTCCCCTGAATCTGCCTCACGTTTGAAGAATGGGTACACTTTAGAAATAAGGTCCCATGCCTTTTTGTGAAACACTGGACACTTTTTGGGTATTTTAACCATTATAAAAGAAAACCACAGAACATACAGAAATCGGTCATAGTTTTGCGCATGTAAAACACGATACAACACTAAAATATGATGGACGTTTACACAGTACAGAATGCGGAAATTGACTGAGTGCTGATTGGCTAGCTGCTCATCTGTCTACTTTGCATCCCTGACCCAGAGGCCATAAATTGTGTCACAGACTATAATAAACCTTACTGCTTTTACAGATAATAAATTGGACAATAGTTTACGTAAAACACTTCCATAGAATAGTGCATGCATGCCCATGCCCTAGCTTGTTGAAAGATTAAAGCCAGCAAAAGTTTATTTCTCTTTTGTGTGTGCCTGGCGACAACTCAGTGCTTCTGCTATTCAGTGAGTGATCTTTAACCTTAAATTATTTGTATTTTTGAGTAGAAAGTATTGGTTTCCATTTCTTGGGTATACAGAAAAAAAAAGTTACAGAATGTCGTTTTCCTTGGAGCTTTTTATCAGCTGGTCTGAATATATGTTATCACGTAAAATTAGCTGTAGGAACTCTGAATGCAGATTAACCAAGTAAATTTTGTGATAGTATTTTTCAATAAAAGTAAATTATCTGATGATTGACATTTTTTTCTTCCTGTTTGCTCACAGGAGGAACTTCAGGCTATAATAAAGAAGGAAAGGAAAGAAGAATATACCCTTGATCCACAAACCACAGAACCAGTAATCCAGGTTAAAATGGAACCAGTTGAGGAGTTATCGCTGGAAGATGATGTCTCAGAATTGGTATCAACTTCATTACCATCTTGTGTAACAAAAGATGAAAAAATTGAGGAAGATGCTGAATCTACTAACAAAAATGAACAGATTGCTAGTTCATCAGAAGAGATTGTGCTAGATAAGGACTTTGAAATGATCATTGAGGGTACAATGCAGGAATTGGCAGAGGAGAGTGAAACAAAAGATGTCTCTGGTATAGCAGAAGTAGTTGAATTTGAAGAAGGGACTGAAGTGAAAGAAGTAATTCCTCCAGATCTTGCTGACATGGAAGTTATAATTTTAGGTAAAGTTAATGATGAAGTTGTTAATGTCAGTGATGAAACAAAGCTGTTAGAAGTAGTTGTGGAAAAAGAAGAGAGTAATGCAGAGAAAGTGCAAACTGACACCTCTGGTGAAGTTACTTCTCTACCACTCTCCAATGAAGCTGAAACTGCGAGAGAAAAACTGTGCACATCAGGAACCACAATGGAACTTCAGGATGCTAATGTCAGTCAGAGTATGCAGGATGATGAGGATTATACTGTGGATGTCTGCACAAGTTCTGTTGATGTTACTGAGGCAGAGGAAACATCTGTTAAACAGGATAGAAAAGCTGAGAGCAAGCACAGGACTGAAGAAGAGAAGTCACAACAGATTGATGTATCTACAAGGTCTAAAGCTTTACGTTCCAGCAGTCCTGATAGTAGGACAGAGGAAGAAGGACCACTGCAGAATAGTGAATCATTGGTTTCAAAGCTTTCTATTAGAGAGAGTGAAGTTCCTCTTGGTAATGAGATAGAAACAGAGTTGTCTGAAGTTGTCAGGTCAGCAGGAGCAACTACTGACCACAAAATAATACCTGGAAGTGATGAATCTCCTGGGAAAGGCAGTCATGATGGGAAATTAGCTTCATCTTCAGCTGATGAACCATCAAAAGCGTCAGAAATAGTGCGAGGTGATAAAGTGGTAGCTGACAAGGTCAGTGAGTTAAGAGATGATAGTAAGAAAACAACAAATATGCATCTGAGAGATGATGACCAAAAAATGGCCTCTGCCCATGCTGTAATTTCGGGCAGTGTGTATGAGCAACTGAAAGAAAGTAGAGACACTCTCATAAAACCAGGGAAAAAGAGTGGTACACACAGGGAAGATACAGTGCACGTAACAATAAAAGATACTAATATTTCACCATCACCACAAGATGCCAGTAATGACAGAAAGGAAGTTGAGCTATCACTTATTCAAGAAGAACATCAAAAGAAAAAAGTTGATAACCATAAAACAATTGAAAAACATGCAAAGGAAGAAAGTACGTTTGTGGGGAAAACCTCTCATGCAATTCACCGTGAAAAAACAATGTGTGATGACGCAAAAAATAATTCTGTCCCTGAAAGGAAGGATGTTAATCCAAATGTAAGGGATAGAAAGGATAACAAAAAAGAAGTGACTCAGCAAGAAGTTAAAGAAAATGTTAGAGGTGGAAGAGAGGGTGATAAGGAGGGGAAGAGAGAAAATGTCAAGAAACAGTTAGATGATAATAGGAAGAAGACTGAAACAGACAAGAAAGATGTTAAAGAAGTTAACAGAATTACAACCAAGAAGGGTGAAAAAGAAAACACTCGTAGAAGAGATGGCTCAGCTAAACGAAAGGAAGATAATGCTGAGGAACGAGAGGACGTTAAGAAGCGGGCTGTTGAGAGAGATGACAGAAAAGACGTAGTATCAAAAGAAGGTCTAAAAAGAGAGTTGGATACTGAAGGATCTGCGAAGAAACTAGATACAAGGAAATCTGAGAAGAATAGTAAAATGGAAAATAGGAAAGAACGTAAAAAAAGTGATTCCAGAAAAGAAAATGAAGCACAGATGTTGAAAAAGGCAGTAGAACTTCCTCCTGAGCCGGTGGACGTAAAGACAGTGAGCTTGCAGCAAGACGACACTACAGAGAGTGAGTGGTGAGTATTTATTTATTTATGCTTCAGACCCCAAATGATGAGCAGAAAAGACTTAACAGTAATCTTAAACTGCTTGAAGGGTAATGTTTGAATATTAGTGTTGTAAAGAGTAATTATTATGTTTCGCACCACATGTACATGGTTAATGCTGTTGTTGGATCTGCAGCAAGAAAATACTATAGAGAGAACTTATAGAATTATGTTACTGAGTAAATGTTGGGTTGTTATGCAACTGCTTTCGCTTTCAGCTCTTACATCGTAGTGAGTCAATTTCTAGTGTTGTGTTATAGTGGACTGTGCTTTTTAACACCATTACCTTTTCTAAAAGTACTCTCGTTGCAGTTGATTCATTGCTGTAGAAAAGTGGTCTAGATGGATTTTGCAATTTCTGTTCTTAAATGAAGTCATGTTGACATTCTTTTAGTGTGCAACCTACACTGTCATTTGAAATCCTCATACAGTCTAGGAAAAAACTGCACTTTTCTATGTACACTCTACGACAAAGGGAAAAAACCACACCATATCCAATTTTTCTGAAATTGTAATCATTTTTATGTCTGTACATGTATGTCACTTCTACTGGTTTTTTTCCCATTTCGATAATTCCTTCGTGGTGCATCCATTTTTTAAAGAGTATGTTTTGTAAAGATCGTACCTGATGATATAACTTGCTTCCATAATTATTGTATGTGGGAATGTTGTCTCTACCATACTTTTAAAAAATTAGGATGTATTTTTTGAGTAGCAACGACGAGACTTCGTAGGTATACAAAAATTCACTTTTAGGAGATAAAGATAGAAACAGGTCTCAGAACTTACGCGGTTAATGCAATATATGGAACGCAAACAACAACCAGAAGGTAGCAACAAATAAAAAACTCAATCAACTGAATTATTAATCTTATGTTAAAGAAGCAGACTCAGTTACATTGAGAGACAATTGGTGTCACAAGCAAAGGTCAGCTGCTCCTATATTAACATAAAAATTAATTCTGTGTAAGAATGAAAGGACAGGTTTACATGCTACATTCTGCACCACATTATGTCAGGAGTACAAAAAATTGGGGAGAAAAAACGAAGATTGTGAAAAGGTGGGGAGTGTAAACAATAATGAGAAGGAACAGAAGGCCCACGCATTTCCACCCATTGCAGCAACATCCATTTTACAGCAAATAGTGCTTGTACACAACATCCAGTTTTTGAGATCTCATTGTCGAAGCTATTGTTGCTTTATACCCATACAGTGATTAAGGCAGCAGGTCTTTTTATAATAAACATAATTCATGAGTGATGCCTAGAATGTTATTTTAAACTTGTTAATTGTAGAGGACATTTAGTTTTTTGGGGTTTCGTGCCTCAGTTTGTAAAAAACAGAACCCTTATAGGTTCACTTTGTTGTCCGTCTGACCAGCTGTCTGTCTGTTAAGAACCCTTCCCCCCTCCTCCTCAAGAACAGGTTGACACAACAGGTTTCAATTTATGTCACATATTAACATCCATGGTCGATTCACAGTGTAAAAATTTGAAACTTCTAAGTCAATGCAGTCAAAAGATACAGCCATTTATGTCACATATTTTGACACTTGAAAACTCTCTCATCAAAACCTGTAGGATACTTCCCATTGACCTAAAATCGTGAAATTTGGCAAGAGGCAAGGTTTCACACTGCAAGTAAAGTAAAAAAACAAAAACTGAAAATTGTTAAATTGTAATTATATCACATAAAAATATCTTTTTCCCATTAGAAAATATATTGAATTCAACATCTGTCAAAAACTTTAGTAAATAAATAAAAAATATTTTACTAAATCTTTTAGATCTATGTATATAAACTGAAATCTGCTTCTTTTTGTGTGTCTCAGCTAGACTGAGGAACTTGGCCAATTTCTTCTATATATGAACAGATAGTTATCCAGAATGAATTTCCAGTCTACGACAGTGTGTGCTCTGATATGAAACTTTCAGGCAGATTGAAACTGTGTGCAGGACCGAGACTCAAACTTGGGACCTGTGTCTTTTGTGGGCAAGTGATCTACCAGTGTTGCCACAGGTTCTGGAATTAAGGGAATATCAGCAAATTTCAAACACTTCAGGGAAATCATGGAAATTTGAAGGAAAAAAAAACACTGAAAAAATCTCATTTTGGTCTCACTAGATGAAATGGTTTGTTTACTGAAGTGTCGTGCATCATCGCTGGCTGGGTGCAACAGAGTATGTGCCCCGTTTCTCTACTCCTTCATCCCTACTGCTTCTCCTTTTCCTACCACTCCCCTCAGCTTGCAGTCAGTGCTGCCACCACGTCTTGCCACTAGCCTAGCAGCTACCAACAAGAGGCAGAGGGAGGCACGAAGAGTTGTTTGTTTGGATTTTATTCTCAGAGACTGTAGACATAGCGGTCAGAGACGGCGGTCATCTGTTCATGAGTTGTGTCTGGGTGATTGTGTGAGTGTATGTGTCCTCTCGTTTTCTGACAACAGCTATGGCTGAAAATTTAGTTGTGAGAGTGTAATTGTCTTTTCTACATGGCTGTCTGTGGCTCAGCAATCATTTTTGTGATGAGTTGCTACCTATCCTCATTATTATTGATTCTCAGAGAAATTGAAAAGTTATCTGTTGCATGGATTGATCACCATGGTCTCATTTCGTCAACATGCTACCTGTGGCTCATGAATAGCTGGCCAAATAGTGGATTTCTGTGACAGGCTAAAACTGGAGACCATATCTGTGGGTATCTGTAATGGATCGGGCCTGCCAATCTGAAGCCATTCAGTTCCCACTAATGTAGAGAACCTGCTCATCAGATCTAGTCTCATAGACCTGTCCGCAGGCCAGGTATGTTTGTGAGTGGTGTAAATTAATGCACCGCATTTTCCTGGTGTATCCATAGACCCGGGACTGCGTTGCTCCTCAACAGGCGATGGGTGAAGGATTTCAGGAATTGTGAATATCTCACTGCAAATATGTTTTACAGTGTGGCGCTTTATAGACTTTTATTTGTTCTAGTACATTCAGACACTTCAAAAATAGTTTGTATGTTAGAAAGTATAGACGATAAGATAGCTGCAAAGACAGGTTGTCAACTTAAGTTTTGAGATCTCAAAATTTGTCAAGGAAAAATGCTAAAACATGTCTGGAAATCAGGGAATTTCACTGGGGAAACTTAGAGCAACCCTGTCTACCAACCGAGTGACCCAAGGATGATGCAAAATCTGTCCTCACAACTGTAAGTCCACCTGTACCTTCTCTTCTACCATCCCAACTTCACAAAAGTTGGTTTGCAAAAGTTGCAGAACTAGCTCTCCTGGAAGAAAGGATAAGAAGTGATATTTTGGAGACATGGCTTAGCCATACCCTGGGGGATGTTTCCAGAATAAATTTTCACCCTGCAGTGGAGTGTGCGCTAATATGAAACTTTGTAGCAGATGAAAACTGTGTAAATTTGCCAGGAATTTTCATATAAACACACACTCTGCTGCAGAGTGAAAGTTCATTCTTTAAACATCCCCAAGGCTGTGGCTCAGCCATATCTCCACAATATCCTACCTTCCAGGAGTGCTAGCACATAAGTTTTGCAAGAGATTTTCTGTAAAGTTTGGAAGGTTAAAAATGAGGTACTGGCGGAAGTAAAGCTGTGAGGATTGGTCCTGAATCATGCTTATGTAGCTCAGTTGGCGGGGCACTTGCCCAAAACAGGCAAACGTCCTTAGTTCGAGTCTCAGTCCACCACCCAGTCTTAAACTGCCAGAAAGTCTCAGATTATAATCATTCCAAAACTTCGTACATTTAAGTTGTCAACTGTATCCGATATTTAACTGTGAAATTACTCTCAATTGGCAGCTTTCCCTATGACTGGAAAGAAAACCCTAAGCATTTGGTGAGTTTACAGTTGAAATAAGTGGATCTAGTGGTTCCTTTGTTTTAAATGGGTTGCTGTGATTCATAAGATTGCCTGTTGAGAATTTTGACTTGTTCTTTAGTGTCTTCTCAGAAATTTGAGAGCCAGATGATCACTTTTGACTTAACACAATCTTATTTAGTCCAAGAGAGATGGAATCTTCAGCAGTGTTATAGTGTGAAAATTTCTGTTACTTGGAACAGAAGTCACCAGTTTGCATTGTTTGTCCTAGGTAGTAATTGTTTATTTCTGCTCTGTGCCTGAAAGGTGTTTATCAGTGTTGATTCAAACAGTTTATTTATATAGTAATGTGACTGGCTGCCAGTAAACCTATGTGGACCAGTGATGTTTACAGCAGCTGAAACTTTAATGGCGAATCTGACCAACAAGCCAACAATGCTGCAAAACACGAATTTCAGTGGACTGATTACTGTTTGGCCACATACGACCCTTAACGCATTGGCTGTCGGGAACGTCAGGAGGCATGCCTTGCACCCGACTTATCACTGCCAAGAGGAGCGGGATGGTGAGGGGAAGGCAGCAGCAAGTACTTCCCACAGTGCTGGCACCATTACCCATGTTGAGTTCCTATACAAAAGCAGAGGTGACGCACCCAGAAATACTGACAACGTTTGAAGACAAATGAATACCTTCCAGCTATTGCCAAGAATCCCTATACAAAAGCAAGAGGTGATGCACACAGAAATATTGACAACATTTGAAGACAAAAGAATACCTTCCAGCTATTGCCAATTTTCTCTGCTACTAGCAGCACCAGTAAAAAGGGTCTTCTTATCATAAACAAACAGTGGCTACGTTTTTGTGCACAATGATTGAGATTTCAAAGCAGCCACAAATACTGAGATCAGTACGTACATGCTCTCTGAGGAAACATAACATGTAACAATTTGGTGTAATATGACAAAAAGTAAAAGAATAACAGTTTACTGATAATTGCGGAATTTTCACCAAAACTACTTTTGTCGCATTTGCAAGAAATCTTGCACAAGTCACCCAAGACTCGAAAAGTACATTAGTTTCTTTATGTGACTGAATGATCTAAGAACATGCCTGAAGCATGCTAAAACATTTATATCGCATTTTTATTTGGTGAGCTGCTACAGCTAAATTTGGGCATATCCAATATGAGAATGTGTTAGTATGTAGTATATGTATTCCTTACCCTTGTTCATTTATTTAAAGTTAGTGGACATTAAACTTAAGTTTTAAGCTATTAAACTGATTGATGGATACTGCTGTGTTCTGGTTGTGATAAATTCATTGGCGTACTCTTTGCTTTTGAACCATGTGTTGTTAAAATTTTTTAATATTTTAATTTAACTTGATGATTATAATTTACAGAGGAAAGGTAACAACTCGCAAATAGTATAGGTGTTGATTCATCAGAAGGCACATAAACAAGACAAAGAACTTTGCTAGCTTTTGAACGAATCCTCCTTCAGAGCTATTGAGTACACTTGCATACACACAAAGTGCAACAACTAAATCATATCCTTCCCCAAGGTTTCTGCTATTTACCGTCATACTAGTAAGTGAGAAACATCGTATGATCAATTATTACTGCCCCCTCCAAAGTGGGAATCGGTCACCCACCCAATATGTTCAGTAGCCTAGTCCTTCCTCATGCCACATCACTGCTAATCCCCTGCCACATGAGTCATACACTTGCAGAAGATGCAGGTGTGAGAGCTGTCTCATGCACCCATCTGACTGGCAATTTTACTCCAGTCTCATCGCAGACTAACCCTATACTGTCAAGAGGCAGGACCACCAGTTACATACCAGCTCTGATGTAATTTCTGGGCGTGGTCACCAACCAGCTGTCCACCTGAATGGATGGCCACCGCCAAACTGTGGCCAAGAGCAGAGGTGACCACCTGGTGGTAGAGCAATGACTGTTTAATTACCTATGACATGTGGATTCCACCCCCCCCCCCCCCCCCCCCAACCTTCTCTTAATTATGTGGATGGAAGTTGTCCTTGCATCTCATCCGTCAGGTTTGTAATTCTCATAGTCTCAATCTCAGATAGCACCTGCCCTACACTCACCTCCAACTCTGATCCATGATCTCCATTCACTCATTTTGCACATGCAGCTTTCTCTTTGCAATTTCCATCTTCCTCTATTCTACCTCCACTTCACAATCCAATTTCCACATCATTATGCACTGCAAACAGCTCCATCTGCCTGTGGGCAGAAAGAGCTCCCAAGTGCCACATTTGTATCCTCTTCAGCTACGGGCTCTCTGTCCTCGCTGTTGGCCACCCTTCCCCAAATCCATCCGACACAGCCTCTCACCCTAATCTACTAGTTGAAGTGCTGGCACAATATAGATGGCAAGGGCAATTTATGTGTACTCTCTAGCTTTGACGAAAGATTGTCTGAAAGTTAGCAACATTCCCAGTCTTGTTTATGTGCCTGTCAACAACACAGTTCCTGTACAGTTAATTGAGTTATTACCATTACTCATTAAATTATTTACATTCAACCAGGACTTCACATTGCCGTATTTAATTTTATGTATATCTTGAAAAACTATTGCTGATGGGCTTATAGTTCTCTGATTTCTTTCTTCTCATTATTTAGTTTACCCTATGTGAAGTGTTTACATTATCTATGCCATACAAAATTCGTTCTTAGAATGTACATTGGAATCTCCGTTACTGTGAAGCACTCATGACCTCCAACACTCGTCACAAATATTTTTAAGTGCTATATTGTCATGTTTATTTTCTTGTATAACATTCTGCGATGTCAGAAATCACCGATTGTAATCCTTTCCATATTAAATGCCAACAGTGAAAGTGAAAAAACATCTTTCAAGGACATGTATGTGCAAAGTTCTACACGCAAAGATGCAAGGAAAACATATGGTGACACGCATACGGAAGCTCAGGTAAGTTAATTATGGTTTACTAATTTTATTATATTATATAAATATCACATATAGGCCGTATTCTTTTTGCACGTTAAAAGTGAGTAGTTAGTATTGAGTGTAGAGTTTGTTAATTTAATTTATTTTTGATCAATCTTCCATGAAGTGCCTTAATGGGATACTCACACAATTAGAAGTATATACAGGGTGTTTCGAAAAATACTTAACAGCTTTAAACATTCATATAAATTTACAAGGTGTACATAAAGTCTGGGAACCCCTTTCAATTACTTATTGCACAAGAACCAAACATTGTACAGATATCATACATATGTCATTTTTAAGAGAAACCCTGAAAGTTTCTTTCATGTATACGTCCACAGTGTAGTTTGGTAATTTGCTGATAGTCGGCACTAATCGCAAACATGGCCATGCTACAGAATGGGACAGCTGTTTCATGAAATGGCCTCCCGATCACCATATCTCACTTTGTGTGACTTTTTTCTGTGGGGACACATTAAAGATCTGGTGTATGTACCGCCTCTACCATGTGATGTTGCACAGCTCCAGGAGAGAATATGGGAAGCGACTGCCACAGTCGACAATGCCATGCTGGGACGGGTATGGCAAGAATTCAATTACCATATTATGTCTGCCGGGTCACTCATGGTTCGCGTATCGAATGTTTATAAAAAAAACTTAGAGTGTCTCTTCAAAATGCAATATGTATGACATCGGTACAATGTTTAGTTCTTGTGCAATAAATAATTGAAAGTGTTCCTCGACTTAATGTACACATTGTATTGAAAGACGATAGAGAGCTGGGTTTAGTGTTATTTTGTAGGGAAACACTGTGACAACAATCACCTGCTTTGTTTTCTTCATTTTTTTTCCCTCAGTGTCAATGTAGTGGCTGAAAAAATAGGGGGTGGAGGTGCAACTACAGTCTACTGTAAATGATGTAGCTGACAGCTGCACAGTTGCATTTCAGTCTTTTACTTTCACTTTTTTACTTTCACTCTTCACAACCCCCCACAATAATACACAGTAGGCAAATCTCCACATACTGCTGCAATAGTTTATTATTGTACATCTAAGAGCAGTAAAAACCTAACCACAAAGTTCACTGTTCTTGAAGACTAGGAAGGTACATATGGAGCAGACACTGTCATGGTTTTAGCATGGCCTAATTGTGTAACATGTATTTCACAGTTAAAAATCAAACAGGAAAATCCAGGATGGAATTTCACAGTTAATTTGAAGCATTGTTGTTGTTCTAACCAACACAGGTTTCTTGTCTGAAACTCGTCCATGGGCTGACTGTCTCAGGACCAAAAATTGGGCCCTTATATATCCTCGCAATAATAGGCACTGAAACTACACATTGTTTGAAGTTTAATTTACAGAAATTACAATTAATACTTAACTCATTAAATTAACTGAATACATCAAAAAATTCACTCCTTTTAACAGTTTCTTCTTCTACAAGGGTCAAGCCAAGTTATGTGTGTAAATCATGAAATCGCAGAATAATGTAGATGGAGGGGTAAAAATTGACACACATGCTTGGAATGACATGGGGTTTTATTAGAACCACTCCATATTGCTAGACGTGTGAAAGATCTCTTGCGCGCGTCGTATGGTGATGATTGTGTGCTCAGCCACGACTTTCGTCATGCTTGGCCTCCCAGGTCCCCAGACCTCAGTCCGTGCGATTATTGGCTTTGGGGTACCTGAAGTCGCAAGTGTATCATGATCGACGGACATCTCTAGGGGTGCTGAAAAACAACATCCGACGCCAATGCCTCACCATAACTCTGGACATGCTTCACAGTGCTGTTCACAACATTATTCCTCGACTACAGCTATTGTTGTTGAATGATGGTGGACATATTGAGCATTTCCTGTAAAGAACATCATCTTTGCGCTGTCTTACTTTCTTATGCTAATTATTGCTATTCTGATCAGATGAAGCGCCATCTGTCAGACATTTTTTGAACTTTTGTATTTTTTTGGTTCTAATAAAACCCCATGTCATTCCAAGTATGTGTGTCAATCTGTACCTCTCTATCTACATTATTCTGTGGATTATTCACTTTTCAAGTTTATACTGACATTTTGATCACCCTGTATGCAAACAATACTTTTGCCTAAACTGTCAATTAATTTGGAATTAAGGGCTGGCTTTGCTAACATGTTTTCGAATAGAGCCAAATAGATCCTTAAAGAATGCTAGAGTTTAGTCTTCCAAACATTTATAATTATTACAGAATTTATATTTGTTTATATGTCAACAATAAAATTTGTTATGAAACAATTACTGATATTACCCTATAACAAAAGATACTTACTAGGAATAGTCAAAATAAATTAGAAAATCAATAAAATACCTAAAACTAAGCACTAAATTAGATCTGGAGGTTAAATTCTTTAAAACTGAGGGTCAATCTTCCTCTTTTATGAAAACACAGATTGTATTCACGTATGTTAATGGTAATTAGTTAAAAGTGAAAAAATGAATTTTTAGGAGGCAGATGGCAAAACGAGAGGGGAAGTAAAATTATCCCATCTTGCTTCATCACAACACATCATTTTTTTTTACTTTGAACTAAGGATGTTTTATGTGGCTTCCATTGGTTATCCTGCACACATCCCATCAGAAGTCAGTTTCTTCCCAAACTCACTGTAGCATTGCAGGTGTAATTTGCTCAGTGGTTGCATAAATTCTTGCTCTAAATCCAGGTAGAGAAGACACACAGGAGGTACAAACACGATATTCTTGATGAATCCCCCATTTAAAAAATAAATAAAAAATAAAAATCGAATGGTGTCAGGTCTGGAGAACGTAGGGACCATGCAATTGGCGCATCACGTCCAATCCATTGACCTGGAAAGCGGTCACTGAGAAAATCCTGGACATCAGCCAGGTAGTGGGGTGGTGCAACATCTTGCATGAAGTAAACATTTCATTCTTGCCCATCCCCATCGATCTGTGGAATCAAAAATCATTGTAACATATTCAGGTACACTAGCCCATTCATAGTTCTCTCATAGAAAAAAGGGCTGTACACTTTGTTTTTGCTCAATGTACAAAAAACGTTCAGTTTAGGGCTATCATGAACATGTTGCTATGTTGGATGTGGATTTTCACTGTCTCAAATCCTACAGTTATGTATGTTAATCTCAGCACTTAAGTGAAAAGTGGACTCATCAGAAAAGATGATTTTGTCCAAGCAATGTTTATCCTCATGTAATCGATTTAACATCTGCACAGAAGTTCTTGTGAGCAATTTTATCAGTGTGTTTTATTGCTTGTACAATTGTCAACCTGTACAGTTTCAAATGCAAGTGACTTCTCAACACATGCCCAACAGTCGTATGGGGATTTGCAGTTGTGAGATGCATGCAGTATCGGTTTTATAGGGCTGTTGACAAAACGTTGTCTCACTCACTCAACGACGTCATCAGATGTGTGTGGATGACCTTATTATTTCCCTTGTCTTACCGAGCACCCTGTTTCTACAAAACATTTATGTCACTCATAAACTGTAGGCCCACTAGGAGGATCATTAGCGTATTTGGTATGGAAATCATGCTGAACTATTGTCGCCAACTTCGATTCTTCAAACCAAAACACACAGTTAGCATACTTGGGTCCAGTGAAGCAGCCATCTGTAAAGCAACTGTTGCTGGTGCTCCTTGCGGTGCAATCCAGCACTAGCGAAGTACACAAGACAAAACTTGATATATTTCCCTACAAATTCACACTACAATCACCTCTGTAGGTACTATGAATTAATTTATATGAATTTTCAAAGTTGTAAAGTCCTTTTTGGAACATTGTGTATAGCTTTTCTCCCTCTCCCCCTTTTCTTCTCCTCCTCCTCCTCCTCCTCCTTCCCTTTTCTTCTTCTCCTCCTCCTCCTCCTCCTCCTCCTCCTCCTTCCCTTTTCTTCTTCTTCTCCTCCTCCTCCCCCCCCCCCCCCCCCCGCTTTTCTTCTTCTCCTTCCCTTTTCTTCTTCTTCTCTTTTTTTACTATATTCCATGAACTTGATGCCTTATGTTGATCAGATAATTTATGACATTTAGTAACTGGATGTTGGGCATTGACACCTTCGTTTACATGCCACTGTGAAGAATCTGTCTTAAAGAACTTGTCACTCAAATCGAACTGTTGAAATATGCTCTTATTGTATTGGAAACAAGCAGTTCAATTCCATTAGTCATAATTTTTGTGATTTGATTGATTCATGATTGAATCCTTATCTATTGATTCTGCTTCGTGATTCAGTATAGTGACAGTTTTAATTTCGGACTCTCAAAATTGAGGTGACAGAATGAGGGAAAGGAACCTTATTTCAGTTTTTGTAAAACCACTGTAGAATATCACTATCAACAACCTGATAAGTTTTGAAATAATTCCGAAATCCAAATATGGAGCTTTGGCTTCTGAAGTGGCACAGGAAGCTTCAACATGCATAGCCGATAAGGAAAATACAAACAGAAAAAATCGCAGTCTGTTCTCGAGGTCGCAATTCAGCTTCATCAAGGAACGTAAAGTTTTGTAATACGTAAATGGTTTTCGCCATCCACTTTGCATAATGGATCCCTTTGAAGCATGGAAAGCATCAAGGAACATACCATTTTTCAATAAATGATTTTTGCCATCCACTTTGCGCGATGTATCCCTTTGAAGCATGGTAAGATACTCCATGAGAAGGCTCTTCAAGAAGAGAATTCACAGTTAATTCAAAACTATAAATATGTCTCTTACTCCTGCAAGGTAAATACAAGAGATATTTTTCCACCTCTAAAAGCAGTTATATTTCACTCCGTTGTGACACACACTAATGATTTAACAGAAAAGCTTTCATGTGTTAATGGCTGCCTGTGGTCACTCAGTAGTTCTCTTTCTCAAATAAATGATTACTGATTCCATGCATGTACCTTGGGGCACTTTTCAATTGCTGACTGATCAAAAACTGGAGTTGCCGCCATTGCTGATCCAAATAAATCTTCACTTCCCACACAGTATGACACTTTGACCTGTAGTCAATTTACACACCACACACTGCAAATCATAAAAGAAAACTATTAATGTTGCTTTGACAGATAATAGTTGACCACCAGTTATTTCATGCTAGTAATGCTGTCCCAACAAGCTGAACAAGTAAAAACGAATGGTTCCCAAAAATGAATGATAACCAGTGGACAAATTCCCAAAGTTGAGCGTTCGCCCATCTCTATTTGCAGCTAAGTTGCCAGATCTGTCCACCTAGAGGGCCTGCCACAGCGACCCCATTTCAGAAATCCAGCATGATTTTCAGTTCCTCCTAAAATCACTAGGTCCAACCCAGAACTCTCTTCCAAGTGTTATCTCACTCCCACCATTTTCCACACCCCTGTCTTATACATGCTTCCTAAAATACATAAGTCCAACCACACACAGTATCCCTTTTGTGGCTAGATATTGTGCTCCCACACATGTAAAATGTAAAAGGTGATTTATTAGTCTCATTACATACATTGTACAGATCATATGATATGTTGTACAGAAGACATGTCAAGTTTAGCAAAAGTATAGTGCATAATGATTTACAGAAATTCTTTTTATGTTGTTTTAAGATTAATGCCAATAAATACAACACTACAATATTTACTGTAAATTAACAGCTTACCAATTTCCTTTGTTGTACACAGGCAACACAGCAATATTAGCTATAGACTTTTATTGTTCATACTATCAGACTGTCTTCCATGAATTCTTCAATGGTGTGGTAACATTTCTCTGTTAAAATATTTTGGAATAAACTTTTCAGCAAACCGAGGTCCATTGTTAATATGTTTCTTTCTTTTAATTTTTTATATATATTTTTTAGCCCCATGTACAGTGGTGTCTGAGCATAAAGCTTTAAGTGATGCGAAGGAAATTTGAAGTTTTCCTTGTGGCGAGTACCACAGCTATGCTTAAAATGGAACTTTTCAGGGTTATGTTGATTATTATACACAAAAGTCAAAATTTCAAAAATGTACATTGGAGTAAGTGTTGGTATTTTTAATTTCTTGAACAATGGGTGACATGACTCATTTTTGTGGGCAGCACACATGTTTCTAATGATTTTCTTCTGAAGAATTAGTAGCCTTGTACTGCTTCTAGAGTTTCTCCAGAAAATTATCCCATACCGAATAACAGATTCAAAATAACTGTGGTTGGCTGGTCTTTCTTGTGTCCATATGAGTGGCACCAGATAAAATAAACATTGCAAAAGCTAGAGAATTTAATTTATTTGCCAGAAGTCTATATGCGTCTTCCAGTTTAAACTTTTGTCAAGGTTTAGGCCCAAGAATTTCACATGGCTCACTTCTGTCGTCAGTTGATTATTATGGGCTATTTGTATAGGACATACTGCTGACAATTTAGAGAATCCCTACCCTTGTGGACCAACACCTTTGGCCTGTTACCCATAACCTACCCTCATTTATAAAAGACACTAACCATTTTCTCTATCAGCTCTCCACAGTTCCTGTTCTTTTACTGTGGTGCACCGTGCTCGTCATTGTTGATGCTGCCCACCTCACACTAACATCCTGAATCCCCGTGGCCTTGCAAACGTTGTAGACTACCTTGCTCAAAGCCTGACAGACTGCAAACATACAACCGTCTTCCTGGTCACCATGTCAGATATGTACTCTGTTACAATTACTTTTCATTTGGTGTCATCACCTAAAGACAGATCCACAATGCAGCATGGGCATTCACATGCCACCATCCCATGCTAAGCTATTCATGGCCCGTCTAGATTCCTTCCTCCCCATACAAAATACCAAATCCTGTGGTTCAGTTTCTTTGATGACATCATGATCTGAAAGGAGGATGGACGCCCTACCCACATTCCCCCAGAACCTCAACAATCATTTCCCCCATTCACTTCACCTGCTCATACTCAGCCCAACAACCCACCTACCTCTATGTTGACCTCCGCCTCAAGGATGGCTACATCTGTACCTCTGTCCATACCAAGCCTACAAGCCACCAGCAGTATCTCTGCTTTGACAGCTCCCACCCATATTATACCAAGAAGTCCTCTCCACACAGCCCAGCCATGTGTGGTCATCACATCTGCATTGACTAGCAGTACCTCTCCAAATATGCCGAGGATCTCACTGAGCCGAAATTACCCTCCACGTCTTATACAGAAACAGACTGCACATGCCTTGTCTCCCCAGTCACCTACAATCTCCCACAGAACCATTGGCAAGTCACAAAGAAGCACCCCACATGTGAGTCAGTACCCCCGAGAACTGGAGCAATTGAATCATGTTCTCTGACAGGGATTCAGATACCTTTCTCATATCCTGAGATGAGAAATATCCTCCACACCATCTTTTCTGCCCTGTCACAGTGGTATTTCGCTGCCACTGAAAGTAGGCAGTATCCTTTCCCATCCCTATTCCATCCATGCTCCCATCCCCTCACCTCATGCCTCTTGCCATGGGAGTGAATGATGTGTGTGAGAAAAGTAATGAGGCTGATTTTTTTTTACCTGCCAAGTTTTTTTTCCCCAAACAATATTGTCCCCATCAAAGTACGAGGGTAATCCCAATAGTAAGGTGTCCTATTTTTTCATAAGTACGTAGACCTGTTTATTTCTACAATGGTTTACAGCAGTTTACAGCTTGAACATTTAGCTATTTTTCGACATAATCAACATTTCTCTCTATGCATTTTGTAGACACTGTGACAGTTTTTGTATGCGCATGTCATACCAGCTCGCTACCATGCTGTTCAGAAAGTTATGATCCTCTTCTTTTTGGCCAAATGTTCTTTTAACCTAGGGAACAGGTGATAGTCACTGGTCGCCAAGTCAGGACTAAAGGGTGGGTGGGTGATTGTGTTCCTCTGAAACTGTTGGCAGAAGAGCAACGGTTTGCCGAGCAATGTGTGGGCATGCGTTGTCATGTAGAATGTGTACGCCCTTGCTCAACATTCCTCTTCTCCAGTTCTGAATTGCCCGTTTGAGTTTTTTCAGAGTTTCACAGTACCTGTTAGTGTCAGTTGTGGTTCCCACAATTCAGCTCTGATGACGAGGTGAAAGAAGAGGTTCATAACTTTCTGGACAGCATGGCGGTGAGCTGGTATGACATTCGCATACAAAAACTGCCACAGCGTCTACAAAAATGCATCAAAAGAAAGGGTGTTTGTTGAAAAATAGCTAAATGTTCAAGCCATAAACTGATGTAAACCATTGTAGAAATAAACAGGTCTATGTACTTATAAAAAAAAAAAAAAAAAAACAGGAGACATTACTTTTGGGATTACCCTCGTAATTCCCTTCAGCAGCTATGCAGCAGCTTACTTGTTGTTCCCAGTCCTGGTAGCAGTGCTTGGAAGGCTTCAACTGGTAAGGTCTTTAACATATTGGTCACATTCTATTAAATGTTCTCCAGAGTCCCAAAATGGTGTCCTTTTAGACATTTTCAAATTTGGGAAATGAAGAAAGTTGCAAGGACTCAGAACAGGTGAATAGGGCAGCTGCAGAGCAACAGGAATGCCTTTTGTGTAAAAAATTCTGTGTTGGAAATGGCCATGGGGGCTTGTCATAATGTAGCATGATCAAAATTTGATGTATGGTGGAAGTGTTTACATTTAACAGGTTACCCTCATTCGTAGTGTTAAATGTACGTCTGATCTCACAAGAGCATTCACACCTTTGACATTTTTGCCGATTTGTGAAGTTGGAGGCTTACTTGAATGATGGGTCAAGTAGAACAGCGTAGCATTGCCTGATCCCTTACAGTGTTGTCAGTCGTATTACTTTTCTCACACACCTCATAAGACCTGTCCAATACATCCTTCCACTACCACCTACTCTAGTCATATCACCGGGGTTTCCTACTGATAAAATGTAGGGCCGCCTGCAAAAGCACCCATGTAGTCTACCGACTTAAAAGCAACCAGTATTCAGCATTCCACGAGTACATGGGCAGCTGGATCACCCAGTTGCCAAGCATGCCATGCAACACAGTGTGCTTGACTTCAGCTGTTTCACAACCTAGATTCTTCTCTCCAACGCCAGCTCCTGAAAATATTTTGCAGCTTAAAATAGGGTCTCAAAACCTCTCTCTTGTCGTCGTATAATCTGTGAAGAACTTTCCAGTCTCAGCAGGACTCTTCCACGTGTACAACCTTCTTTCAAGCTTCTTAAACAGTGTTTGCAATGATCCAGTTGCGCATTGTGCAGAATTCTACCAAGTGATTTCCCTCAGTTGATGGTCTTATTTCATTTTTCCCTCTCTTCCTTTTCCTGCTATTGAATTCCAGTCCACAATCATGTTTAAATATTCAGCTCCCTCAAAATACTGAATAATTTGATACCTGATTATACTTTTATTTTATTTGAAGTTATCCCACATCCCTGTTTTCATTATTAGACATACTCCTGTGTTACATTTGGTTCTGACTTGTTAAAACTTTTGTTACCTGACAAGACATTCTGTTTTTCTTGTCATCACACTAAACTAATTCCTACTGTATCTGTCTTCAATCTATCAATTTCTCTTTTAAAGTTCATTAACGCAGTTAAGGGATCCAACATTTCACACTCCAACCCATAGAATGATACATTTCGAGTAGAACTGAAAGGGATATTGTTTTACCGTAGAAGATGCCATCATGATTAAATGTAACAGCAGAGCTGCATGACCTCAGGTAGTTTCCTATTGCTTTCAACTGTCGCAATACAAACATAGCAAAGCTGTGTTGGCAAATTTTGCAAGGCAGGTCACTCTAGTCTCCAGGCTGTTGCCCCTATTGTTCAGACTGTTGCCTCTTTTAACTACTGAAAATGCTGCTATGCCTGTTTCCAGCAACCATCTTTTCATTTGAGCTCAGCAGATACTCCCTCGATATGGTTGCACCTAGTTGCAACTGTCTATATTATTGAGGCACGTAAACCAGCAAATCTTAGATAAGTCCTGTGGTTTGTGGGGGGGGGGGGGTATAGCAGACTTAATAGTATACAGTTAGTTAGTGCAGTGTTTGTGCTCTATGTTTGTTCTACCATGGTGTGCACTCATGGTCTTACATACAAGCCATACATTACTGGCAAGCTGTTTTATAGACTCCTGTCTTATGCAATAATAAATCATCTTTCACTGATCTAAGAGATTGTGCAATATTGAATATTTGTCAGAAACAACTTTAACTCTCCCTCTCCCTGGGGGCTTATGTTAGTATTTGCTTGGCCGCCATGGGGCCCCAGCCCTTGCAGAACTACTTCCCTTTCCATGCTGCAAGTCTGTCCTTCATCTATTGTTTTTCCACTCTGCATTTCCATTGGATGATCTTTATGGTGCTGATTTCATTTTCTTTCCTTGCGACATCTTACAACTTTTCAGTCTTAACTATATACTCCCCTTGTTGTGTTTTGACTTGCTACTTCTTTTCAAAATTTTACAGAAGTGCGGATGTGCAGGGAAGGTCACGAGGCGTGGCAGTATTCCACCTCTTGTGCCATGTTTCTCTGAGCCCATACTTTCTAGCAAGGTAAACACCCAAATCCTGGCACAGCAGTCGTTCCATTTTGTGTGTGTGTGTGTGTGTGTGTGTGTGTGTGTGTGTGGAAGGGGGGGGGGGGATCATAAAGTACCTGCATTGTGCTAGCAGAGCTGAAACCTTGCCACAGAAACCAAGGAGTATGTGCCCATCATGGCCGGGGCATGGAGGCCATGGGCAACAGTTTACTGGGCAGGTAATGTAGCTGTGGCTGGATGTTACCCATTGTGAGAGCCCCAGTCTGGAGTGGGTCTTACCATGGCAAAAAATTTGCACATGAGAGTCTGTACTCAGACTGATGGGATACTTTCACTGAAACAAAACCATTATTTTTTTTGTTGAAAACATTGAAGACAAATTTGGGGAAGTTGAGTTTTTGGTGAAAATACGAAATGGTTCATTATTGATTAAAATCTCTGCTGCCCAATCTACAGCTCTTCAGGCATGTGATTGTCTAGGTGTCATACCTGTGACCATTGCTCCCACACAAAACTTTGAACATGGTCCAAGAAATCATATTCCATAGAGATCTTACACTCCAAATAGATGAGAAGCTCCAGACTGATCTCCAGCATCGACATGTACAAGTGTTTGAAGGGAATGTCCTCCTAGAGAAGCTTAAGGTCAAGTTGTATAGATGTGATGTGAAACTGGCTGTCCCACCACCTATAAGGTGCTTCAGTTGCTTACGCTTTGGTCATACATTATTCCACTGCACGACAGACCCAAAATGCGGCATCTGTGGACGGTCACTTATGGACATCCGCCTTTGTGTGTCAGCTGTGTTGAACATCACCCACCACATTGCCAGTCTGTTTTTTCCAAAAAAGAACAGATGATCAAGACATATAAATCATATTGATCATTGCAAAAACTATGTTTCATGAAAGAAGATTGTACACATGGAAGAGACCTACTGAGACTGTAAAGTTTCTCATGACGAGGCAGAGGTTTCAAAACCCTATTATAAACTGCAAAATATTTTCAGGAGGTAGTGTTGGAGGAAAGAACCCAGATGGCGCATGTTGTGAAGCAGTTGAAGTCAAGTGCACCATGTTGCATGGCATGCTCAGCTACTGGGTGATCCAGCTGCCCATGTACTTGCAGAATGCTGAGTAGTGGTTGCTACTAAGTTGGTAGACCACGAGGCTGCTTTCACAGGTAGCCCTACATATTCGGTAGGAAACCCCAGTGAAATGACTGGAGTAGGTGGTAGTGAAAGGATATATTGGACAGGTCTTACGAGGTGTGTGTGAAAAGTAATACGACTGACAACACTGAGGAATCGGGCCGCACTGTGTTGTTGTACTTTTGTGTGTTCATCTCTTCCAGATGCTAAGTCAGTTTTGGCTCCATACAGTTATCATGTGATTTTTGAGACCACCATCAGTGAAGTTTGTGTGTGTTGGAGTGTGTGTGTGTGTGTGTGTGTGTGTGTGTGTGTGTGTGTGTGTGTGTGTGTGTTATGAGAAAATGGAACAGTGGGATTTAGAACAATGTTATGCCATAAAGTTGTGTGTTAAACTTGGGGAATCAGTGAGTTTGGTCTTTGAAAAGTTGAAACAATCCTATGGGGAAAATTCCTTATGAAGAGCACAAGTTTTTCACTGGTACAAATCATTTTTCCAGGGCTGAGAGCACATTGAAGATGAACATAGTTCAAGGAGGCCTGCAGCTTCACAAACCAATGAAAATGTTGAAGGTGTGGGTGATCTTGTGAGATCAGACCAATGTTTAACAGAGGCCTGATGCCAAACAGTGGCTGAAGGAGCCATGACCTTTGGGTCGCAGGGCTGTCCACTGTTCATCTGTCCCCACATTTACTGCAGAGAACGTCTTGAATAAACCTCGCCCGCCAAAGGTTGAGAAGGGAAAGAAGAACAAAAAGAATAAGACTGGCGACAAGGCTCCTCTGGTTCCTCTATGCAGTCAGTTTCTGAGCTGATGTTTGTGGATGTAGTTCCTTCCCCGGTGGTGACAGGCAGTGATCCTACAGTGCAACTGATCCTCCTGGCCCCCTTCATGACTAACCTTATCACCAGCCACGTGATCATTCTGTGGAAGTGTATTGGCTACTACTGTCACCTGGTGGAAATACAGTACCTTACGACTTCTTCTGATGTTTACATTCCTCTCCAAGAAACACATTTCAGTAGTGACCGTTCTCCAATGCTCCATGGTTATTGTGAATTCTGTCGGAACCGCGGTGGTCTGAGAGAATGTCTGGAAGATTCTGTACTTTGGTTCATACAGATGTCATCAGTGAATGAATTCCCTTTCTCCGTTGGAGGCAATGGTGGTGGGGGGTGCAGACGACCTCAGAGTACTATTTACAATGTTTACCTACCTCCAGGCAAGCCTTTTACTTACATTGAATTGATAACATTAATCCAACCACCTCCCCCCTGCCCCCCCCCCCCTTTTTCTCCTGCTTGGGTACATCAACACACACCACTTTGTTTGGTAGCGGCCTTCTAATTGACCAGCTTCTCACAGACCAGCTTCTCACAGACCATGATCTGTATCTTCTCAGTGATGGTTCTTGTACCTACTTCAGTGCCGCCCGTGGCACCTTTTCTGCTATTGATCTAAGGATCTCTTGCACCTGATCATGTGACTTTGCTACATTGGTCACCACACGATATGAGCTTTGTAACAGTGACCACTTTCCAGTGATCCTGTCATTTCCTGCCAACATCAAACAGATCTACTACCACATACTCTATTGATGAGATTGTGCTTGGCATCTCAGGTAGGCAAATCTTTGTGGTTTATGGACCACCAACATTCAATAGCCATTTTGGGTCTTGTCCTATTTGGTGGTCTTTGTACCAATTCATCAGTTCTTGCAGAGCGTCTTTTGACTTGCTTTGTGACAGGATCAGTCTCACTACCTTTCTACTGCCGAAGTGATAAGTTAAAGACATCTCATTATGTTTCACTCCTCACCAATTGGAAGTCTATAATGACCCTTCATTGACTTGGACCACTTCAGGTACTTGTGCCTCGGCCCACAACACAGCCCCAGCCGTGATACAATTCACAGTCAGATGATCCAAAACTTGAACATTTCTCAAGGGCAACATCTCCTCAAGGTCTTCTGCTGTCTTTGGCTCCAAGGTGCCTTCCCCTCACATTGGAGAGATAGCATAGTTGTACCAATCCTTAAGCCAAGCAAGAACCTTATGTCTGTCGATAGTTGTCGCCCGATAAAGTTGACCAACGTACTCTGAAGGCTGCTTGAAAGGACGGTTGCACAGATAATGCTGGGTTCTTGAATCTTGCCGTCTTTTGTCCCCCTATCAGTGTGATTTCCAGGAGGGATGATCCACGAATGACCATATGCTTAGGTTGCAAACAGCAACCAGACAGGCTATTTCAAAATAGCAAAACCATGTCAGTTTTTTTTTTTTTTTTTTTTTTTTTTCCTCCTGCAAAAGGTGTATGACACCACTTGGCATCATCAAATTTTACTCACCCTCCATGACTGGGGCTTTCAAAGCCCCTGGCTAATTTTTATTCATAAATTTGTATCCCACCAGTTGTTCCGGGTTAGAGCTGACACTTCACTCAGTTCCTCATGGATTCAAGAGAATGGTGTCTCATAGGGCTCTGTATTGAGTGTCGCTCTTTTCCTTATTGCCATTAATGTATTAGTAACCTCTGATGATTTTTGGATTTGGTGCAACAACTACTCAGTAGCCTCTGCTGAGTGCCAGCTCCTAGGTTCCATCTGGCATACCTTTGCGTGAGCTCTTACACCTGGTTTCCAATTCTGTCCTACAAAAAAACATATGTCGTATGTTTCTCCCATTGTACCACAGTCCATACTGACCCGGAACTCTACTTATGTATGCATGAACATCGTAGCACAGTCCTGTTTCTTGGGCCTCCTTTTTGATGAAAAGCTAATGTGGCTGCCCCATATTCATTATGTGAATACTTGGTGCATGCAGAAGCTTAATGAACCCTGTTTCCTTGCCCACACATCTTGGCGTACAGATTGTGCTTCTCTTAACATGTATGTACGAGACCTTGGTTTTATCCTGACTGGACTACGGTTGCCAGGTTTATGACTCAACGGCTCCTTCAACTTTAAAACCATTAGACCCAGTCCACAATCTTGTGCATCTGGCCACCGGCGCCTTTCAGACTAATCCTGTAGACAGTCTCCGTGCCGAAGCAAGCATGTTACCCCTTCAGATGGTACCACCTCTTGGTCTCCTATGCAATCACCATTTGACAATTCCCTGATCATCCCACATATCCCCCTATGCAATCACCATTTGACAATTCCCTGATCATCCCACATATCCCATTCTCTTTACATACGAGAGATCTCATCCTCCTCATACCTGCTCTTCAGTAGGTCCACTAGTTTGAATGCATCTTGCTTCCCTCTGCCAAGATCTCCATCTCCGCTCCTTGGATTGTGCTCCCCATGTTTCCTCCTGCACTCCCGCTTGAATGGTGCCCAAGCCACAGATTAGGACCGATCTCTTCCAAGGTCCTAAAGCCTCAGTTGCTCCCACGACCTTTTGGCTCCTGTTACATCCAGTTCTTAAAGAGGTCCAGAGTGCTATCATCTTTCACATCAATGGTTCTAAAACTGTGGATCATATGTGATATACTTTTACATCTGCCAATATGGAATGCCATTCACTGCCGGGAACATGTAGTGTGTTTATGGCAGAGCTGACAGCTGTTAGGGGAGCAGTCCATTTCACTGAATGGGCCTCCTTTGATCGTGTTTTAATATGTACCGACTCACTGAGCACTCTCCTGGCTGTTGACCAATGCTATTCTTACCATTATTTGGTCTCGACTATTTGTGACCTTCTCGCTGGCTTTCAGGTACTCAATTGTCTTTTTCTCCATCCCAATTTGTGTGGGTATCCTGGGAAATGAACTGGCTGACTGTGTGGCTAAAGCAGCTCGTTCTTGCTCCCCCTTCACTTTGCCGACCCCAGTGTGGATTTGCAGGTGCACACGAGATATCTACTCACTCGGAAATGGAACATCATCTGATGGGCTCTGCCCCATCTAATAAACTCTGCACAATCGAAGAGACACATCTCTTGTCCACTTTCCCAGAAGGCATCCACTGTATTATGTTGTCTCCACATCAGTTATACCAGGTTAGCCCATTGTTTTCTTTTGTGTAACTAACTACCTGCATTGTGGTTGTGGAGCCTTGCAGTCGGTAGCTAGTCTCTTGGTGGAATGCCTTCTCCTTTTGGCCCTCCGTGCTAAGTATGGACTTGTGGACTCGCTGCCTCTAATATTGCCAGATGATTCATAGATGGTTTAATTTATTCTCAGTTATAATGTTTTAATCTACCTCCGGACCAGGGTAGGGATGTCTTCCACTGTTTGCAGGTTGTGGAGGATCCCAATCGTACCTCGTTCACCAGGCTGCTCTTTCATACCTCTTTTGCTCTGTTTTAATCACTGTACATTTGGTTTGTGTCCTTTTTTCTGCACCCTGTTTTCTGTACTCGGTGTTGCATTTTGTTGAATAGTGGTCACTCCTGACTGTGTGTATCGGGTGAGAGAGTGTGGGGACACTCTTCCTGTCGCATGCAGAGCCCCAGGAGTGCCCATCTGCTGACTTCCCTAACTCCTTCATTTTGCTTTTATTACTTAAGGTACAAAATACATCCATTTTTTTTAGCCTTCTCGCTTTTACTGTTATTAATCTTCTGACTAGATCAGTAAGTGATCTCGGTGGCAGTCTCAACTTCCGGATGCACCACTCTTGCATCAAAGGACTGATGATGACACCTTCAACCAACCAACAACTTTAACTTGATATTTGTAGCTGCAGATTTTGCCAGTTTAGTATACTTTTCGCAGAAATTAATCTAGAAATTGTAAATTAGGATCCTGCAGAAACTGTTTCATTTTTAACTTGCATATGATAGTAGCAGTTTTTAAAAAGTAATGCCTCACAATAGTAACTACATTTTGTCCATCATAAAGCTTGGAGAATTTTGTGTAATTATATTTATTACTTTTACAGTACCTCTCAGAATACTTTCTATAAATTAAATTGTGCATAATAAAATGTTTGTTCTTTTGTTAGCAGGAGAATGCTAAGGGTGGAAAATTAGGCACTCATGCAATCCGGGCAGACACGCCTTCAACAGAAGAAGAAAAAACAAGTGATGCAGAATCATCTAAACCATCCATTAAAAAGCGGTCAGCGGCAGCAACAGCTGATTCAGTCCCAAGTAGTCCTGGTTATCACACGTGAGTATGAGAATGCAATAAAATTTTGCTATGTTGTGTAATTGACTATTGTATTGTATAATCGCTGATTTGTAATTTTTATTTAAAATCACACTTTATTAAGTAATATGTAGGAAATATGATTAGCTTAGTAGATACCTGGAGTGTTGAGTGAGTGTCATCAAAATACGGAGAAGTGTGGGGTTGTCATACGAAACAGTTTTATTACCTGTTGTTCTAATAAAATGTGCATTGTGTGGCAACATTAAATTGGTATTTATTAATAAAGGGAAGCCATAGAGAAGTTTCATAATAGAATTTACCCTCTAAATTTGTAACAGACATTTGTGCCAGTTTCCATAATCCTCATTGCAGGTGCCTACATTTCATCCTTAAATAATGGCTGCAGTAATCTTTCTTTATAAACTGCTCCAGTGTCACACTTATTGTGCTAAATTTTCCTGTCTTGCTGACCATTTCATTTAGATTTTATCCAGCGTTCTACTGTGACTGTGATACATGAAGTGTTTCAGAAATGACACAACCAGTTGCCTTTTGTAATGAGAAGATTTTTATTTTCCCATTACCAGTTTCAAGTCACCCAGTGGTGCATGAGTTTACACTTTCTCTGTGTTTTCATTGTCTTTATTGTATTTTTCACTTTCCATTATTGGCGGCTCTACAGTGGTTGAGGCACTATATTCACATTCTGGAGGACCAGGGTTCAAATCCCTGACCAGCCATACATATCTAGGTTTCCCACAGTTTCCCTAAATGCAAATAAAGGATGGTTCATATGAAAAGGACACAACTAAATTCTTTCCCCACTTTCCTCTGTTCCAAACTTGTACTATGTGTTCCAAACTTGTACTGTGTGTCTAATCATAAACTCATTCATAGAAGGTTAAAACACCAATCTTCCTTACTTTTTCTTTCTCCGACACCGCAAGTCTTTTCTAGTTTAGTCACACCCCCCCCCCCCCTCCCACCCCTCCTTTTTAAAATGCACTTTCATAATATTGGCACTTTAGTATATTTATTTATTCGAATAACCCTTTTGGAGCATATGATAAGTCAGCTTTGGTTTTGCTTCTTTATATTTAATTTTTGTTGCTCCCAGACAGCCTTCATCCTTCAAGACTGACATTCATTTTCATCCTAGATTCACTTCCTCCCATTTGCAAACATATTTCTTTTGTGATATCTTGCTTTTCGTGTTGCTTAATTTTGATTCCAATGTTTTTGATATCTTTTGCAATGTCATTGAGCCCTGTGGGTTTATATGTTTAGTAAGTTGATGATCTCCTTGGTTTGTCTGTTACTATCCATTCAGTATATGTACCCATAAAACTGTATTATTCTTTCCCTTATTACATCAGTTAGCTTTTCCATTTTCATGTACAGCTCTCTGTTTGATCTTAGTTGTACTCAGCATTTCTATTACTTTTAGGTCCCAGTATTTTCCTTAGAAATCTTCTTTCAACTTTTTCCAGTTTTTCAAGATCCCAAAATCTTGTAAATTTAAGTGTTCCTTCTGCATATAATGTTTAGGCGTTACCATTGTTTGATAGTGTCTTAGTTTTGTGGTTTCAGGACTAAGATTTTTTATTATATATGTTTCTCGTCATATGTTATGCCCTTTATAGTTAGTGTACTACTTGTTTGTGTTGCACATTATCCATTCTCCTATGTATTTAAAACAATTTGTTTTAGATATTGTGTTGTTGTGAATTGCAAGATTTTGAGGGGCAATTTTTTTTTTTCCTTCCCCCCATGAACTGTATTTTTTTCAAATGATACCCTGTCATATTTTTCTGTAGTTCTGTGGTTTTTCTTCGTCACTGTCCAGAAATTCAATAATTAAAGCCATATTAGCTGCAAAAAACTGCACAGTCTATGGTGATTTCATTTGAATTTCTTCCCAGCTGGTGCACCCTCAGTATTGGTGGATTTCCTGCATCCCCTCACTACCTCCTCTAATGTGCAGTTGAAAAGTAAAGGTGACAAACCATCTATTTGTCTTACTCCTGACTTTATTTCAAAAGGAGTTGACAGTTCCATCACAAGTATTATTTTCAGTGTTGTGTTTGTTAAAGTCCATTTATTTTTGTTATTCTATTATTGACTTCAGATTCTTTTATAATGTTGATTATTGCTTTTCTATCAATTGAGTCATAGGATTTCTTAAAATCTAGAGAAGTTATCACATATGTCAAGTTTATGATTTTCCTCATTTCTAATCATCATCATCATCTTGGACAGTTTCCAGCCACTGGCTGGGTCTGTCGGGAACACAAGCCTCTCCATCGTGTTCTGTCTTTCCACCATTCCCCCTCTTCCACCTTCGTCCAGTTCTCTCCTCTTCTCGTCACACATTCCTTCACTCCCTTCACCCATCTATCTCTTGGTCTTCCTCTGGGCCTCTTCCCCTCCAGTTGCAGATCAAACATCCTCTTTGGAATTCTTCCCTCATCCATTCTCTTCATGTGTCCATACCACTGCAGTCTTGATTTTTCTATCCTGTCCTGTACTGGTTCCTCCTTTAGTCTTTCCCTCACATACACATTTCGCAATCTGTCTCGTCTTGTTACACTCAACCTGCTCCTCTGGAACTTCATTTCACTAGCCTGTATTCTACTTTTGTCGCTTTTGTGCATTACCCATGTCTCACTTCCGTATGCCAATATGGGGACAAAGTAGGTTCGGTATATAATTCCCTTGGATTTCTGTGGCACCTCCTTGCTCCAAATAAGCCCCCTAATGCATTTGTAGAACTGCCCTGCTTTTCTGCACCTTTCATTTATTTCCATTGCGTTTCCCCCCTTACTTTCAATCATGCTTCCCAGGTACTTGAAGTTCTTTACCACTTGTAGTTTTTCCCCTCCACAAGTTATATCCACATTTGGCCTATTCTTCTTCCTTGTTGTGACAATTATTTCACTTTTCTTTGCAGAGAAATGCATTCCATATTGTGCTGCCGTTGCCTCCCATACATCTAACTGCTCTTGCACCACCTCCTCGCAATTTCCCCACAACATCAGGTTATCGGCAAAAAGCACTGCTTTCATTTTATGATCTCCAATTGCATCTGATACTTGCTGTAGGATTTCATCCATAACAATAATAAACAATAAAGGCGAAAGTGCACTTCCCTGTCGCAGCCCATTTTCCAGCTTGAACCATGCAGTACGTTCCCTCCCCACTTTCACACAACTCTCATTTCCCTCATACATTTTTCTGACTTTTCGTGTTATCTCTTCATCTATCCCTTTTGCGTTCAGCACATCCCAGAGCTTGTCTCTACAGATACTGTCATATGCCTTCTCAGTATCTAAAAAGGCCATGATTAAGTCCTTCCCGTACTCGTAGTGCCTTTCCTGCAGGTGCCTTACTGCAAATATGAGGTCCGTTGTTGATCTTCCCGGTCTGAAACCATACTGCTCCTCTTGCAGTCTACTTTCAATACTGCTTCTTATTCTCCTCTTCTCCAGGATCTTTTCATAGATTTTTCCACAGTGGCATAGCAGGGTGATTCCTCTGTAGTTCTCACATCTCCTCATTTCTATTACATTACAAAATTTAATATTTTCCCTTCCTAAATCCCGTTTGATTCTCACCTAGTTGTGGGTCAAATATTCCATCAGCTTTCCTCGAAAGTGCCACAGACAAGATCTTATATTTTACTGGCAGAAGGCAGATCCTCTATAACTATTACAGGGTATGTACTGCCTGGGACAACTGGGAGATACGGTAAAAACCCGGGAATTTTTTCATCCAGGAGAAAACTGGGAAAAACCTGGGAATTTTTTAGAGTTCCAGTAATTTTTCATTATTTTTGTTTTCAGTTAAATTTGTGTAATTTTGACTGGTAAGAACCGATACTCTAACAAAGGATATTACTGTATCCTGCTACTGCAGAATAATAATGCAGCAATAAAACATGAACGAGAGGAAAAACGAAAATAAAACTTAAATTGCAAAGGAAATGGGCCATATACAACAAAAAAACATTGCTCATACAAGCGTCTGCCAACAGCAAAATGTGTCAGGGCTTTAGGAAGACTATGCAATGCTTTGTAACAACAAATTGCTTCCAATGTGTGTGACGTCACAACTGTTTACATTAGATTCGTTTCAACAGTTAAGATCGGGATCATGCGCATGCGTAGTTGAGTAGTACCTCCTCCCACTTCTAGCTTCAGAATTGTGGCTGTTGGCTGTGAAAGCAGTCGCAGCTAGATGCTACCGGGAAAAATGTTTTGCAAAGCGCCTAGCATCCACCGCACATTGGTCTATTGATTATTCGTATGATTTTGAACGCTTCCCTGTCGATTTTTGAACACGTTCTAAGTTGATTTCTTAATGATTGCATAGTGTATGTGCTGTCTCTGTCAGGGGAATCTAGAAACAAACATTCCTGCAGACAAAAGGGCCTATACGAGCTGAGCAGAGTATTGCCCCTGTTCGGAAATATCATAGATCCGGGGCTGATGAGCAGAGCAGTCTGACTTATAGTGGGGAAGTGGGTAGTCTCCACGTGACCCTTGTTTACATTTAGTGGTTTAGCTGTTTGCTCTCGTTTACGGCTCTCACATCAAATGAAAACAAAACTGTTTTCTGTGGCCAAGAGCTATCAAGTGAATTAAAATACATTCACATAATTATGGAAGGCTAAAATATGTTATTAGTTTCAGATTATATTTTATTTCCATCTTTCTGACTGTCAGGCATTAATTCCTTTGCAGTCAGTGAAGTTATTTTTGTCGATTTGAAAGAAATTTTCTTTTATTAATCTTTTCCGCTGAGGTAGTCAATATATTTGAAACGAAGTGTTTAATTCCACACTATTGGCTAGTTTCAACTGTTCGCTGCATTTCAAGTGCACGTTTTCACCTTCTAGCACGTATATACAGGGTGGTCCATTGCGAGTGACTGGGCCAAATATCTCACGAAATAAGTATCAAACGGAAAAACTACAAAGAACGAAACTCATCTAGCTTGAAGGGGGGAAAACAGATGGCACTATGATTGGCCCGCTAGATGGCGCTGCCATAGGTCAAACGGATATCAACTGCATTTTTTTTTAAAATGGGAACCCCCATTTTTAATTACATATTTGTGTAGTACGTAAAGAAATGTGAATGTTTTAGTTGGACCACTTTTTTCGCTTTGTGATAGATGGCGCTGTAATAGTCACAAACATGTAAGTACATGGTATCATGTAACACTCCGCCAGTGCGGACGGTATTTGCTTCGTGATACATTACCTGTGTTAAAATGGACCCTTTACCAATTGCGGAAAAGGTCGATATTGTGTTGATGTATGGCTATTGTGATCAAAATGCCCAACTGGCATGTGCTATGTATGCTGCTCGGTACCCTGACTGACATCATCCAAGTGTCCAGACCATTCGCCAGGTAGTTAAGTTATTTAAGGAAACAGGAAGTGTTCAGCCACATGTGAAACGTCAACCACGAGTTGCAACAAATGATACCCAAGTAGGTGTTTTTGCTGCTGTTGCAGCTAATCTGCACAACAGTAGCAGACAAATTGCACGACAATCGGGAATCTCAAAAATGTCTGTGTTGAGAATGCTACATCAACATCGATTGCACCTGTGCCATATTTCTATGCACCAGGAATTGCATCATGACGACTTTGAACGTCGTGTACAGTTCTGCCACTGGGCACAAGAGAAATTACGGGACGATGACAGATTTTTTGCACGCGTTCTATTTAGCGATGAAGCGTCATTCACCAGCAGTGGTAATGTAAACCGGCATAATATGCACTGTTGGGCAACGGAAAATCCACGATGGCTGCAACAAGTGGAACATCAGCAACCGTGGCGGGTTAATGTGTGGTGCGACATTATGGGAGGAAGGATATCGATGCCGGTCTAAATAGTGCAATGTACACTGATTTCCTACATAATGCTCTACTGATGCTACTACAAAATTTTACACTGCATGACAGAATGGCAATGTACTTCCAACATGATGGATGTCCAGCACATAGCTCACGTGCATTTGAAGCGGTATTGAATAGCATATTTCATGACAGGTGGATTGGTCGTTGAAGCACCATACCATGGCCCGCATGTTCACTGGATCTGATGTCCCCATATTTCTTTCTGTGGGGAAAGTTGAAGGATATTTGCTATCGTGATCCACCGACAACGCCTGACAACATGTGTCAGCGCATTGTCAGTGCATGTGCGAACAATATGGAAGGCGAACTACTTGCTGTTGAGAGGAATGTCATTACACGTATAGCCAAATGCATTGAGGTTGACGGACATAATTTTGAGCATTTATTGCATTAATGTGGTATTTACAGGTAATCGCGCTGTAACAGCATGCGTTTTCAGAAATGATAAGTTCACAAAGGTGCATATATCACATTGGAACAACCGAAATAAAATGTTCAAACGTACCTGTGGTCTGTATTTTAATTTAAAAAACCTACCTGTTACCAACTGTTCGTGTAAAATTGTGAACCATATGTTTTTGACTATTACAGTGCCATCTATCACAAAGCGAAAAAAGTGGTCCAACTAAAACATTAATGTTTCTTTACATACTACACGGATATGTAATAAAAAATGAGGGTTTCTATTTAAAAAACGCAGTTGATATCCGTTTGACCTAGCGGGCCAACCATAGTGCCATCTGGTTTCCCCCTTCAAGCTAGACAAGTTTCGTTCTTTGTAGTTTTTGTGTTTGACACTTATTTCGTGAGATATTTGGCCCAGTCATGATCAATGGACCACCCTGTATATGCCATAATAAAGAACCAAACATAATACAGTACTGGCACTCCAAGAAAATTTACAGCCCGAAAACGTCACTGGAAAGCTTAATATCAGTTCGAGGCCTACTGCACTGGGAATCTTCACATACGAATGTGCACTTTAAATATGCACTTTAAATGTGCACATATCAGTATGGGTCATGAAATTCCGATGCTCTTGGAGTATACTCTGATGTCTTGTTTCTTTTATGACATAATGTAAGGTATTTTAATGTTTAACACGTACGAACATACGGGCCTCCTACGTCATCGTAGCTGCGCAAGCTCGGTGGTGGCTGTTACGTGGCGCTCTCTGGCAACTTCTGAAACGAACCTATTTCTAACAGGTCACGTGAAAATATTGTGAATGATGGTTTGAAAAGCGTTACTTTCAAAGTAAATTTCCTTTTACGCAAGTTGAACTATGAGTGAGAATGTACGATGAAGTTAGTAAATTAGAGAGCGTTTGACACTGATATAAAAATCAACTCTTTGAAGACTAGCCATTTACATGAATTTCGAGCCCAGAAGATCAGAAATTTATGTCGTTATTGAAATTTTACTGGCGCATTTATGTGATACGTCTTAAAGTGTAATACGCGCATAAAAAACCAACATTATATGTGAAAGGTTAGCTTTCTGTTGCAGCATATTAACCTTAGAAACCAATATTATATGTGAAAGCTTTGGTTTTCTTGTAGCAACTCTATGTATGTTAATTTAAACCATTAACATTTCCTGTTTGTGTGTTCGCACTACTTATCAGTGATGTTGCTATTGGCTGACTACCTCACGTGTCCTAAGCTCTGAATATCCGCTGTCATCGGCTGGCGAGATCACGTGACGAGAGCTATGACTGGCTTACAAAAGTGCTTCGCAATCTCTTTTTCAATGCTTCGGAAATTCGTATTACTGAGGAAAAAGCCCTTGTTTCCAAAAGCGCCATCAACCAGTGCACATTGGTCTGTCGTTACTCACATGATTTTGAACACATCCCTGTTGGTTTTTGAACAGATTCTGAGTTTATTTCTGAAAGAGTTGTAAGTTGATTTTTGAATGTGTGTATAGTGTACTTGATGCCTGTGCCAGGGGAATCCCCGTCGCATCTAGAAATAAACTTTCCTGCAGTCGAAAGGGGACGGGTCTACACCCAGCTGAGCGGAATAAAGCCGAATGGGTGAATGCCAATCGCTGTTTGTGGTTGACTGGGTTTGCAAATGATTGGCGTTGTTATAACTACTAGCGGATTCCATAGATTCAGACAACCAGATTGTAAATAAATAACTAACGGGAATAACAGGCAATAAAGATTGTGTATTGTCTCCTCCATGTATTCAAGAAAATGAAATTTTGCCAGGAAATTTTTGGACAGACCACTACACTTCTAAGGGCCAGTAATACAGTCCCCAGCTAGCAGCCGCTAAAGCTCTATTCTGGGAGTAGCGCGGAAAAAGCATTGTACGAACATGTAATCACACCTAACCGGAGAATAAATGTGGGGTAACTAAACCGGTGATTGTGGCAGGGTTTGTGAAGTTAACCGAAGAATAAGTTTTGCCACTGGCAGGAATAGTTACAGAATTAGTGATGACAAGATTGTTTGTTAGAACGTTGAAGGAGAAGAAACGGGGACTCACACAAATCACGGAAGAATATGACAACTCCAAATTTATAAAAAAATGTCGTGCTACTACTTCTCATGCTTCAGAAGCTAGAGTGTATGAATGAAATGTGAAACTATTTCCTGACGTAAAACTTCTTGCTTGTAGTAGGCCTAATAGGCATTTGATACTGGTACTTTGTGAATTATATTCCGTGGTGTTATAAAAATGACCAATTGTGACAAAACAGTCCCATTTATTTGGTGTGTGTAACATTTGCTGCAATATTAGGCAGGCGTATTTCATTTTATTTAGCAGACAGTGATAAAATACACGTAATCAGATCAAGAAACCACACCAGTCTTGGGTACTATTTGTATCAACAGTTTTTCTAGTATTAGACAACGACATTTCATTTTTTCATGTAGCAAAACGTTGACTAACTTTGATGAAGTAATAGATTCTTTCTCACAAAGGAAAGTACGCCATATAAAGCTGTGGCAAGATTAGAGAGAAAAAAAGCTAGGACTTAAGGATTGAAGAAATGTGTACTACTGTCTTGCTTGTCTCTTTGTCTTTACTTGTTTTATGTATCCTATATTTAATTTTGTCACACAAAACAGCAAGTTATTAGCTAATAGGCAGTAAAGACTACAGATTTTTCTGAAGAGTTCTTGTTCTGCCGGTTACAAATAATCCCATCCAGTATTAATTGTGAGATTTTTTAAAAGAGGGGCAGGATGTCAAACTGGTCGATTGGGAGCAGGAGAGGTACCACAGGACATTTTAATTTCCAGTGGCATGAATATAGTTTGATGGCGCCCATTACAAAATATTGCATGTTTGAATTCCACAGAGCGAAATACAGAGACGTGCAATGGAAGAATGCTGTGTGAAGGGGCATGGCACTGCACTTTGGCACACTTGAAGACTGAATAACAAGTCTTACACGTGACCCATGTTTACGTTAAGTGATTTTGCTGTTTCCTCTTCGTTTATTGCTCTCATGTCAAATGAAAACAAATTGGATTTCTGAGGCCAGGAGCTATCAAGTGAATGAAAATACATTCACATAATTACGGAAGGCTAAAATATGTAATTAGTTTCAGATTTAATTTTGTTTCCACCTGTCTGACAGTCAAGCCTTCATCGCCTTGCAGAACAATGAAGTTTTTTTGTCGGTTTTTTAAAGAAATCTTTTCTGCTGAGGCACTCATTGTATTTGAACAAAGTGTTTAATTCCACACTATTGGTTTGTTTCAACTATTCATTGCATTTCAGGTTCACATTTTCATCTCCTAGCACGTATGGGATTATGCCTTAATAAAGAACCAAACATGAGATAATACAGTACTGGTATTCCCAGAAAATTTACGTCTGAATCTGGACATACAAATGTGCACTTTAAGCCGAATGATGCATTTTATTATGGTTCACAGAATTCCCATGCTCTTGGAGTATCCTCTAATGTCTTGTTTCTTTTATGACATAATGTAAGGTCTTTTAATGTTTTACACGTACGAACTTACGGGCTTCCTGCGTCACCGTAGCTGCGCAAGCATGGCGATGCTTGTTGTTTGGTGCTCTCTGGCAACTGCTGAAACGAATCTATTTCTAACAGGTTGTGAGAAAATATTCCGAATGGTTGTTTGGAAAGCGTTAATTTCAAAGTAAATTTCTTTTTACGCAAGATGAACTCTTTGCGCAAATCTCCGATGAATTTCTTAAATCACAGAGTGTTTGACTCTCATTCAAAAATCAAATCTTTGACAACGACCATTTAGAATATTGTCGAGCCTAGAAGATCAGACATTTATATGTCCTTGTTAAAAATTTAACTCACACATTTGTGTGATGTATCATAAAGTGTAACATGCGCAAAAAACATCACCATTATGTGTGAAAGCTTAGCTTCTCTTGCAGCTTATTAATCTTAGAGATCAATATTATTCCTAAAAGTTTTTCTTTTCTTGTAGCAACACTATGTATGTTAATTTAAACCGTTACCTTTTCCTATTTGTGTGTTCGCGCTGCTTAACAGTGATGTTGCTATTGGCTGACTAGATCACGTGTCCTATGCTCTGAATATCCGCTGTCAGCGGCTGGCGAGATCGCTTGGCATGAGCTACGACTAGCTTACAAATCTAAATTTCAATTCTTCAGAAAGTAACATGCAGTGTTTGGTGGAATTCGAATTTTTACTTTCGTAATACAAAAATATGCAGTGTACATGTTGCTGCACATCAGACATCTTTCCAAAACGTGTTTTTTTCCCCCTGACTTTCGTTTTCTAAAGTGCCGGGAAATTCTACGCCGGTGTGTAAAACCATAAACATTGAAAGGATTGATAAGTTTTACAGTTCCGAGGAAAATTATGCTGTTACTGAACACGGAAAACGTGTATTTTCATCCAGGAGATAGTGTATTTTTAACCGGGAAATCCGGGAAAAATTCGGGACTTTTGTTTCCTCGCCCACGTATACACGCTGAACTTCCCTTCTCACAATATTGTTACATTCTGTCCTGGACTTTCCATTGTTTTGATTTTTGCCTGACAGCTTGTCTTCGATCCTAACCCAGTGCTGTTTTGCGTTGTTACTATTTTCTTTTGCATCTTTATACTCAATGTCCGTCCTTCTTCTCTCTTCTTTCCTGTGTTTTTCTTGTCGCATTACAAACCGTACTGCACAGTCTATTTATGAGACACACTGTGTCAACCATCTCGGCCACGCACAACAGTTGGCTACAAGAACCATGCTGATTGTTGGTGCAGCATCTTATGTCCCACATTACTCTCGCGGATATAATTAGTCCTATACTTTCAAATTGATTAATCTCCCTGCATCATTTCCCGATTTTTGTGTGTTAACTCCCGCATGTTTCTAGCGCCACACGGTATTGTAACTCATCCTAAGAACCCCTCCCTAACAACCCCCTCCCCCCCCCCCCCCCCCCTTACTTTGATCCTTGTGACTTCTCGCCAGTTTGAGTGAGTTTTTGCCTTTCACTATTGTCAACTCCCTCAGATTTCGTCTTGCTTCTGCCTTTTGCACCCATTTTATCCTTTTCGTGAATTTTCACATGTATTTGGATGTATTGGTGCTAAATTTTTTGGACATAATTCTATATTATTTACGTAATTTTTCGCATTTTTCCATCACCATGGATCCTCGCTCCTTCCATTTGCATTAATACAGAAACGTTTCCTTATCTCTAGCCCGATCCCAGTCCCATGTATTGTTCCTGCGTTGTTGCTTGGCTCGTGGAATCCCCCTTAATGGCCTTACCATCAAATTACCCATCTCTGGCTGCCACCCCTCCTTCCACAACGACCTCCACCTGTTCAGATTCCACCAATCCTTACCCCTAACAAACGTAGTCCTGCAAAACCATATCAACCAAACACAAACCTCCTTGCAGTGCCTTCTCTCCATCCACAAAATTCTCCTTCTACGCAAACCCAAATTCCTGGAACCCATAACACACAATGAAATTCTTGCCCTGCGGAAACTGGAGCAACACGCACAATGCCACCTCAAGAAGCTCTCCATCGTGCCCACTTCCTACTCCCGCCATGGAGTACCACTGTCCACCAGCTCTACAACAACTTCGAAACCTCCTCCACATCCCCTCGTAGCTGACGAACCCTGTCTCGCAGGCCTACTACACTTACCCCACCTTCCAAAACTCCCTGGCACCACCACACAGAATCCACAACCTAAACAGACCTGCAACAAAGACATGAACCTTTCGTACAGAAGTCTTAGCCCCACAGAAATATCAGTCCTTTCCAAAGGCCTCACCTTTTGCCCCACTCCCAAATCAATCGTGCAGGACTTGTTAAAGACTTTCTCTCCTTTTCCCGGTCCCTACAGTGAAAACACTTTGTCGCCACCAACCCTACCAATCAGATTCAACTAAAGACCAATATTGAATCCTGCCTAACTCAGTTCACTCCTCCATTCGAAAGTGATCTACCCCCACTGCCCTCAAACCACCACCTGTTAACTTTCCAGAATTTCTTAACCTCGAACTTTGCTTCACTAATCATTCCCCAAATTCCTCCACGTGCCAACTAACCTTTCAGCCGCAGAAAAAACTGCAGTTGACCATCTAAAAACTGATCCTGACCTTATAATCCTACCTGCGGACAGTTGTTTTGACCCCCCTGGGGGCCCACAGTCCCTTTTGTGGGTACATGTGTGGCACACACAGGACCCCGAGCTATTGCAGTCTCCTTTCATTTTTCCAAACTGCAGTACCATCCCTGTTCTTCTCCTTCACTGTCCTTGCTCCTTTCTCCCTGCCCCCTTCTTTCCCTCTTAATGGACTTCTTCATATCGATCTGGCTATCCTGCCGGCTTAGTTTTGGTATGTGCTATTGTTTAGTTTGCTGTTTCCATCTCCTTTTTGGCATTTCCAACATTTTCCGTTCAGTGTGAGCCATTTGGGGATGAACTCCCAACCTTGTTTCCAGGCTCCTCTCCCCCTCCCCTCCCATTTCCCCTTGCATCCTGGCCCCCTTCCTGCTAGGTCACCAGCATGGTAGCCAGTCCGTGTGCTGGGGCTGTCAATACCCACTTGGCTGAGCCTCCTGACAACACAGGGATCACACTGCTTGTATCTGAGCTGTTAACACCTTGTGTATGACAAGAGTCGATGCCCATCACTTTGGGGCAATGGCCACTGTGCCAGACGACCCTTGCTGTGGCTGGGTGGCGCCCACAGGGCGAGCCCCTGGTTGGAGTGGGTGGTATTAGGGCGGATGCCTTGCACATGAAGCGACAAAAGCTTCAACATCCTGGCCATTCTGTGGCCTTCTTTAAGAGTGATAGAAGACATGACACTCCTTCTTCTGATCCTTTGGCATTCCCCTCCCTGGCCACCCTCTGAGAAGAGTGTCAAGCTCGCCGGCTTGGGTTGAAACTTTTCCCTCAGTACCTGGTTTGTACCAGGACATACGGCGAAAGTTTTGCCATGACCAAGCCTTTGTTTTTCATAGATACGATTGAAGATAAGCATGGCGAACTGGAATCCATGAGTAAAATGCGGTCCGGTTCTTTCTTATAAAGACATCTTCTGCTGCCCAATCTGAAGCCCTATGTGCTGGTGACCATCTCTGTGACATCCCAGTCTCCGTCACACCCCATCAAGCTTTGAACTCAGTACAGGGCATCATTTTCCACCGGGATCTTCTTCTCCAAACTGATGGGGAGCTCCGTGCAAACCTAGAGTGCAGAGGAGTCAGATTTATCCGCCGTGTACAGTGAAGCCCTAAAAACAATCACACCAATACAGGTGCCTTAATCTTGGCCTTCGAGGGGGATACCCTCCCGGAGAAGGTAAAGGTGATGGTGAATTGGTGTGATGTAAAACGTTATATTCCACCACAGATGAGATGGTTTAATTGCTTACGGTTTGGACATGTCTTCCCGCTGCGCCAATGATCACCTCTGTGGTGACTGTGGGCGCCCCCTCCAAGAGGGGAGTGCCTGTCCTCTTCCGCCAATGTGCGTAAATTATAATGCGTAGTATCCTCCACACTCGCCAGCATGCCAGGTGTATGTGAAAGAATGACGGATTCCAGAGTACCAGACCTTACATCGACTTACCTACACCGAGGCTTGTCGAAAGTATGACTGGCTCCATCCCGTGCCTCTAACTTCTACTTTTGCTTCAGTTATGTCCATTCCCCCTCCTACCCCCTCCTCTTCCCAGCCCCGCCCCATTCACTCCACACCTTCTGCCTCACCCTCACTCTCCCACTCCCCCTCCCCATCAGTACCCATACCAACCCCTTCGGATGCTGCTCCCCCTCCCTCATCAGCAATGCGCTCCCCTTCTTCGGCAGCTGCTGGTACTGGAGCTCCCTCTCGGGACTCCTCTTCCTGGCACCCCCCCTGAAAGGATGATCTGCAGCTCCACACAGGCCGCGCGATCTGCGGCTGGTGGGCGCCAAGATTACCAGGTGTAATTCCATGCCTGACCTCGCTGCAGTCTGCCCTTCTCTTCCTTCACAAGAGAAGGAGCAGAAACACAACAACGAGGGCAAGGCCCTTCCAGTGACCCTGAGGTGCCACCTTCCCCTCCTCCAGCCAATGAACCAGCAGAGTTTGACCGCACCTATATGGGCATTACCCTTCCTTATCGGTGATGGATGGCGACTCGGTGCCGTGACTGGCTCCAGTCCATTCGCTTCCCATTTCTGGCTCCAGTCCATTCGCTTCCCATTTGGACTCCAGCTTGAGAATCATCCAATGGAATTGTGATGGCTATTTACATCACCTCCCGGAGTTGCAACCCCTTCTTTCCTTCTTTGCTGCTTGCATTGCTCTCCAGGAGACCCATTTTGTCAATTCTTATCACCCACCCTTTGGGGGTTCCACGCTTTGACGAAACCTAATTGGCCCCTTGTGGGCTTCTGGTGGTCTTTGCACCTTGGTCCACAAGGACATTGTTAATAAATGGGTTCCCCTCCATACCACTCCAATCACAATCTGTCATCTCTACCTCCCACCCAACAGGCCACCCACATCCATTGCCCTAACCACCCTTCTTCAACAACTACCTTCTCCCTTTTGCTTCTAGGGGACTTTAATGCCCACAATCCTCTTTGAGGTAGTCACACGACGGCACTTTCTTTACTATCGACCTCTCTATCTGCAGTCCCGGCCTTCTTCCCTCCATTCAATGGGGTGTCCATGATGACTTATGTGGCAGCGACCATTACAGCAGTGTTGATGAGTCTACACAGACTTTGACTGCCGCCATTCTTTCCGCAGCTGTTTCAGCTGTCCCTTCTTCCTCGGGTTTCTCCCGTTGGAAAATGGTCCCTTGGTGAACTCTGGAACTTGCTGTGGCCATAAAAGACCGCCGCTGTGCTCTTCAACACTTCAAGCAGCACCCTCTACTGCTATCCTTCTGGTCTTTAAACGATTCCGCGGCCGGGTCCTTTACCTAATCAGATTTCAGAAACGGATTTGCTGGGAATGATATGTGACTGCCATAAGACTGCACACCCCCTCTTCACAAGTCTGGGCAAAACTCAGGTGAATTTTTGGCCATTGTCCTCCCACCGATGTTGCAGGAATTTCTGTGCATGGTGTTGTCCTTATCCATCTGGACTTTGTCGCAGAGCATTTTGCTCAACACTTTGCCCAAGCCTCTGCATCAACTCAGTATCCACCCACGTTCCTCCTCCTCAAAGAGCCTGCCTTTGTCTTTTGTTTCTCACTGCTTGGAGCCTTATAATGCCCCATTTAGCGAGTGGGAATTCACCAATGCCCTCGACCGTTGTCCCGACATGGCTCCTGGACCGGATTGGATACATAACCAAATGCTGCAACACTTATTGGTGGCTGGCCACCGTCATATACTGACCCTTTTCAACCGTCTGTGGAGTGAGGGGGTATTTCCTACCCAGTAGCAAGAAAGCATTCTTATTCCGGTGTTGAAGCCTGGGAAGCCATCTCTTCAGTTGGATAGCTACTGTCCAATTAGCCTTATCAACACCCTTTGCGAGCTCCTGGAATGCCTGGTGAGTCAGCAGCTGTTTTGGGTCCTTGAATCCCGCGACCTTTTCTCATCAGCTCAAGGTGGTTTACACTGTGGCCATTCTACAGTGGATAACTTGGTCCACCTGGAGTCTGCTATCCAGTTGGCTTTTGCCCATCGGCAACACCTCATTGCAGTCTTCTTTTACCTGCATACAGCCTACGACACCACATGGCGCCACCACATCCTCACCACCCTTCACGAATGGGGCCTTCGTGGTGCTCTGCCCATTTTTATCCATAATTTTCTTTCTTGTCGCTCTTTCGGGTCCGAGTTGGTTTCTCCTACAGCACTTCCCATCGGCAAGAAAATGGGGTTCCACCGGGTTCCGTGCTGAGCGTCCCTCTCTTTCTTGTCGCCATTAATGGTCTGATAGCAGCTGCTGGGGTGACATTGTCCCCCTCTTTGTATGCTGACGATTTTTGCATCTACATCAATTCCTCTGTCATGGGCACTGCAGAATGCTGTCTACAGGGGGCAGTGTACCGGGCGCAATCTTGGGCACTCTTCCATGGCTTTCAGTTTTCGGTGTCCAAGTCATGTGTCATGAATTTCTGCCATTGCCGTACAGTCCATCCCCATCCAGACCTGTTCGTCGATGGCCGATGTCTCGGGATGGTGGACACCCATCACTTCTTGGGTCTAGTCTTTGATGCATGGTTGACATGGCTCCCTCATCTTCACCAGCTGAAGAGGGCGTTCTGGTTACATCTCAGTGTTCTTAGATGTCTGTACAATACCACCTGGGGTGCAGACTGCTCTATTCTCGTGTAATTGTACAACGCGCTGGTCCGGTCTCATTTAGACTACGGGAGTCCTGTCTATGGTTCTCGTCACCTTCAACATTGCAGATACTAGACCCCCATTCACCTTTGTGGGATGCGACTTGTGGCTGGTGCCTTCCAGACTAGCTCCATGATTAGCCTTCGCGCAGAGGCAGGGATTCCACCACTGCGAGTTTTGCGCCAACAACAGCCGATATCTTATGCGCTCCGCATTCGCTGCACCCCAAAGCACCCTAATTATGATCTCCTTTACCCAGACTCAGAGATCAACCTCCTGCGGCGGTGGGCACAATGTGGGCTTACCATGGTTGCCTGCATTCAGTCACTCTTTTCTGAGCTCCAACACTTCCCTTTACTACCTCTTTTTTCCGCTCACGCGCGTATCCCTTCGTAGTGCATCTCTTGGCCACAGCTCTGTCTTGATCTCTCCATCAATTCAAAGGATTCTGTCCCTCAGGAGGCCCTTTGCCACCAATTCTACTGTCTCCTCAGTTCATTCCAGGCTTCACAAGTGATTTATACTGATGGCTCCATGGTTGCTGGTCACATTGGTTATGCTTAAACCTGTACGAGACACACGGAACTTCGTTCCTTGCCAGATGGCTGCAGTGTTTTTATTGCAGGATTGGTCGCCATCTTGTGCGCACTTGATCATGTCCGCTTCTGCTCATTACTGTCCTTCACTATCTGTAGTGACTCCTTGAGTAGTTTGCAAGCTGTCGGCCAGTGCTTCCCTCACTACCTGTTGGTCACAGCTATCCAGGATGCTCTTTCCTTGATCAATGTGAATGCTCAGTGGTTTTAATTTGGACCCCAAGCCATGTTGGGATCCCTGTCAATGAACTTGCCGATCGACTGGATAAATTGCATACTAACAGGCCATCTCTTGTTATTGGCATTTTGGAAATAGACCTTCGCTCGGCATTATGTCATCAGGATTTGGGACTTTGGAATGCACAATGGCACACTCTTTCTTCACCGAACAAGCTCAGGGCGATAAAGGATTCTACAACAATGTGGCCTCTCGTAAAGCCTCTGTCGTCCTTTGCCAGCTCTGCATCAACCATACTTGGCTGGCTCATGGTTATCTCCTCTGTCGTGAGGGCCCCCCCCCCCCTTCCCCCTCTCTGTCGTTGTGGATTGATGTTAACGGTGGGTCACCTCTTACTGGACTGTCCCGACTTAGCTGCCCAGCAACGGGCTTTGCTGTCCTGATTTGCTACCCCTGGCATTAGCTGACGATGCCTCAGCGGCTGATCTAGTTTTAAGATTTCTTTGTAATGCGGATTTTTATCGCTTTATTTAAGGATGGGACCTTCAACCTTATCAGTGGGTGGAGGGGATGGCAGGCCGTCTTGCTCCCCCCTTCACCCCGATTGGACTGGCTTCAACTGGGCTTGGTGGTTCACCCAAGCTATCTGCCTTCCCACTCCTTTCTTTATGGGGTCTGTTTTATCTTGAGTGTCTATCTTGTCTACCTGTTCTTCCTTCATGCCCCTGTCATTAGTCACTTTCTTTCCCTCTTCTTTTCTTCCACCTTCTTCCTTCCTTCTCTGTCAATAATTTTTAATTTTATGGCCATTGTAGTTCCCACCTATAGTGTGAGGTTTCACCAGTTTCAGTTTTTCCAAGGTTGGAGGGACTGATGACTGCGTAGTTTGGTCCCTTCTCCAATCCAACCAACGAACTGTTGTTTTTGAACTGCAAGGATTACCTGGCGGAAGGACTCCGCCAGCTGTCAGATACCTACAAACCTTGCCACAGTGACCCCATTGCAGTAATCCAGCAGGATCTTCAGTCGCTACTCAAATCCTTAGGCCCATCCCAGAACCTCTCCCCAGAGTCCATCTCTCTACTCACCCCTACCAGTCCTCGCACCGATACCTTCTACTTGCTTTCTAAAGTCAATAAACCTAACCACCCAGGATGCCCCATTATGCCTGGTTACTGTGCCCCCACTGAGAGAATCTCTGCTCTCATGGACCAACACCTTCAACCTATTACCCGGAACCTACTCTCCTATATAAAAGATACGAACTATTTTGAAAGAAATGTGTTGAAGAGCAGTGTGGCTGTAATGTTTATTGCAGTGTAAAATCCACTAGATGGGCTTTTCGTAACAAGCTCCATCTTTATATACAGCAAGAAGATAAGCCTATGTTACTTAGATAAAATGAGATTCATGATGGCTCTTCTTTATATGGCGTAGATGCAGTGTCAGCTAGTAGTGTTGTAAATGAAACATAGTGCTAACTCCTAGCACTTCAAAAGAATCTTATGAAAATTATTTCACATGTGTATATGTACTCATATTCATGAGCATTTATGGAAACAAGTGAACAAAAGAAGCTTGATACAATGACAGAGCCTGGCCTGAGAAGCCCAACCTGGTGGTGGTTACAGCACATTATCTGATTCTGGCTGCCTTACCTTTCAATTTCAGCACTTTTCTCACAATGCTTTTGAGAAAAGTTCATACAGGAGCATTAAAAAGCATTACTGCATTGTATTTAAACAATGGTAAATCACTGTACTCTTCTTTTCAAGAGCTTTTAATTAATGTTAAAGTACATTGTTCATTTAAAAAATTAATAACATGATAACATGCTTGCTTCAGTTTTTCAGTTGATACAAGATTAAGAGGTAAGTATGTTACAGAATTGTGCCCCCTGTGTATACTATCGTTTATCAAAAATTTCATTTTGATACTTTAAAATTTCACAAAATAAATGGTGTAACTCTTCTTCTCTCTTGTACAAGCGTAAAACACCATCCTCCACCAACATCTATGTACACATTAATTTAGAAATAATGATCAAGGCATACAGCCCATGGTACACACAGTCAATGTGGAGACTCTCAGTATTTGGGTCCTTACATTATTTGATTCCGTACATCATTGTTTAGATTGGTTAAAACCAGTTTGTATACAGAAGACCAATAGTTAATGCTTTTGCTACCTCAGATATTTTGACACTTGGCACCTATCATGGAATGTTAATGTCAGTGAATGCGCGCGTACACACACACACACACACACACACACACACACACACACACACACACACACACAGAGAGAGAGAGAGAGAGAGAGAGAGAGAGAGAGAGAGAGAGAGAGAGAGAGAGAGGGGGGGGGGGGGGGGGGGTAGTTAGTCGTGTAATTGTGATGCTGAGAAATACATCTGATCTCATTTAGTGCACTAAATCTCCACTTCCATGTATTAGGTGGCATTCTTCACTTTACTTTGGCAACTGTATCTTATTTCACAGAAACCTCATTGTCCACAGAACCACTGTGAAAATAACAAGTATCACATGCAATATTGGAGGTACTTAAAACATGAATGTCAGTTAAAGAATAGTTTCTCTGGAACATTTTTTGAGGCTTGTGTGTGAAATGTGTTTACTAAGTTAACATTTAAATTGTTCTTTTCTGAAGAACATTGATAGTTCAATCCATTCCTGTGGTGACATTTTGCTGTACATATTTTTGTTTCACTATTATCACTATAAATCTCTGATTTCTGTTTTTAAATATAATTCTGTACTGATACTACATAGGGAGGATGAACGAGAATATAAAGCCTGGAAGAAGGCAATAATGTTGGTATATGGTCGATTGGCAACGCATAAGTATGCTTCACTATTCCTCCGACCCATAACTGACGACCAGGCACCAGGTTACAGCGGCATTGTTCACAGGTATAATTCATTTGAAGTTATTTATAAAATATATTAGTTAGATAGTATATCAGTAGTAAGATATTTATTTTGCTAATGTATTCTTTCAAGCACTCAGAATTTTCTTTATAATATCTGCTATATTTTCACATATTTCAGCATTAGTAGTTAACTAAAAGTAATTTGCCTAATCAGTTTGTGGTTGATGACAGGAAATAACTCTGTAACTTGGAATTTGATCTAAAGCATATTTAGCAATCATGTCTTGGTTATTGTTTATTTGCAAGTATTCTTTCCAAATGAAAGTGTGGTGGTGTTGACTCCTCTAAATGTCCTTGCCTTCAAGGGGGGAGTAAGGGGGATAAACACTAATCTGCAACAGAATTTGACTTTCTACTTTGCTTCCCCCCCCCCCCCCCCCCCCTCCCCCTGAGGGTCCAGGGGTAAGAATAGGCCCTAGGTATTCCTGCCTGTTGTAAGAGGTGACTAAAAGGAGTTTCACACATTTCGGTCTTTATGTGATGGTCCCCTGTAGGGTTTGACCTCCATTCTTCAAAATTTTCCCAAAGAGCGAGCCAGTTGGGGAAGGACGCCTTACATGGTGCATTGTGTCCATCGTGCATTGAGATCTTTAGCCCACTTTCTCGTTGTTGCATTTCAGTCCCGCTCATTCTCTGTCTCTTGGGTGAGGACACCTTCCTGGGTGCATTTTCCACCATGCACTATGCAGTGTTGCTTTCTGCGTCGACGATGACCATGGACTTCTTTGCACGTAATATCCGGCACGGTAGCCAGTCCGTTGTGGGGCCACCATGTACCCCGTTGCTTGTAGCCCCCTGACCACACAGTGATTGCTCTGCTGATGCCTGTGCCATTAACTACCCATGTATGCCAAGGGGTAAATACCCATCCTCCTTAGGCATCGGGACGCCTGGCAATGACCATCCTGCCAGTTGGTCTTTGCTGCGGCTGGGTGGCACCTGTGGGGAGGGTCCCTGGACAGATTGGGTGGCATCAAGGTAGATGACACGCGATGAAGCGTAGTCCATCATCTCTTGCTGGTGGTGAAACACCAACAGGCTCTAAGCATTCATGAGCTCAATTCAACACACAGAAGTACGACCCCAAATCGTTCCCCTCCCTGGCCACACCATGGGAGGAACGTCAGGCTAAGGATGGCAGTAGATCTTATTTGCCCCGGTACCTTGTATGTTCGAGAGCTCGTGGGGTATCTTTCATGACGATGAAAGAGAGGCAGAGATGTCGATAATTTACTGTCACAACTCAACCTCTGCCTGTTAAATATTGGGGCCGCCACACATTTCAGTGTGGCTTATGGTAGTTACTCAGCCATTGATTTATCAATTTGCAGCCCAGGACTTCTCCCATCTATCCACTGGAGAGCACATGACGACCTGTGTGCTAGTGACCACTTCCCCATCTTCCTGTCATTGCCCCAGCATCATGTCCCAGGACACATATGCAGATGGGCTTTAAATAAGGCAGACTGGGAAATGTTCACCTCTGCTGTCACTGTTGAATCTCCCCCACATAGTAACATTGATATAATGGTTGAGCAGCTGACTACAACAATTGTTTCTGCAGCAGAAAACTTGATCCCTCACTCTTTAGGGTGCCCGAGGTGTAAGACAGTCCCTTGGTGGTCGGCGGAAGTCGCCGAACCAATTGAGGAGCATTGGCGAGCTCTACAGCGGCATAAGCAGCACCCTTTCCTGGGGCACCTCATAGCCTTTAAACGGCTCCGTGCCCCCGTTCGCCAGCTTATCTTATGTCAGAACCAGGAGTGTTGGGAGAGAGAAGTCTCGACCATTGTGTGCCACATGTCACCTTCCCAAGTCTGGGCAAAGTCAAATGTCTTTTTGATACGAGATCCCAACAGGTGTTCCTGGTGTTACCGTAAATGACATGTTATCTACTGACACAAACATGATTGCCGAGCACTTGGCACAAGCATCTACATCGGAGAATTGCCCCCAGCCTTTGGCACTCTTAAACGGCGGCTGGAAGGGAAAGTCCTGTCTTACACTACATGCCACAGTGAATCCTATAGTGCCCCATTCACAGAGTGGAAGCTCCTCAGTGCCCTTGCATGTTACCCTGACACAGCTCCTGGGCCTGATTGAATCCACAGCCAGATGATTAAACATCTCTCATCTGACTACAAGCGTCTTCAACTGAGTCTGGTGCGATGGCATCTTTCCATCGCAATGGCAGGAGAGCACCATCATTCTGGTGCTCAAACCTGGTAAAAACCCACTTGATGTGGATAGCTATTGGTCCATCAGCCTCACTAACCATCTTTGTAATGTAAGCTGCTGGAACACATGGTGTGTCGGCGGTTGGGTTGGGACCTGGAGTCAAGTGGCCTATTGGCTCCATGTCAGGGTGGCTTCTGCCAGGGTCGCTGTATGACTGATGATCTTGTGTCCTTAGAGTCTGCCAGCTGAGCAGCCTTTTCCAGATGCCAACACATGGTTGCCATCTTTTTTTACTTACATAAAGTATACGACACGACCTGGCGACATCATATCCTTGCCACATTGTATGAGTGGGGTCTCCAGGACCCGCTCCCATTTTTTATCCAAAACTTCCTGTTGCTCCATACTTTCCATGTCCAAGTTGGTGCCTCCCATAGTTCCATCCATATCCAGGAGAATGGAGTCCCGCAGGGCTCTGTATTGAGTGTTTCTCTATTTTTAGTGGCCATTAAGGATCAAGCAGCAGGTGTCGGGCCCTCCGTCTCACCTTCTCTGTATGCAGACAGCCTCTGCATTTCGTTCTGCTACTCCAGTACTGGAGTTGCCGAGCGTTGCCTACAGGGAGCCATTCACAAGGCGCAGTCATGGGCTCTAGCCCATGGCTTCCAGTTTTCCACCATGTAGATGTGTGTCATGCATTTCTGTCGGTGTCGTACCGTTCATCCCGGAACCAGCACTTTACCTTAATGATGATCCACTCACTGTAGCGGAAACACATTGATTCTTAGGTCTGGTTTTCTATGCTCATTTGACTTGACTTCCTCATCTTCACCAGCTTAAACAGAAGTGTTGGCAGCACCTCAATGCCCTCTGCTGCCTGAATAACACCAACCGGGGCGAAGATTGCTCTACGCTGCTGCAGCTCTACAAAGTCCTCGTTCAATCCCGTCTTGACTATGGGAGTGAGATTTATCATTCAGCGGCTCCCTCAGCATTGCTTTTACTCGACCCATTGCACCATTGCGGAGTTAGACTAGTGACAAAAGCATATAGGAAGAGTCCGGTGACAAGCATACTGGTGGAGGCTGGAGTCCCTCCATTGAAGATCAGACGTGCACAACTGCTCGCCAGTTACATTGCACACATTCATAGCTCTCCTGAACATCCTAACTACAATCTTCTTTTTCCAACCATGGCGGTTCACCTCTTGTATAGGTGGCCCAGGTCAGGGCTAATGATTGTGGTTCACATGTGATCGCTTCTGTCTGAACTGGAGTCCTTCCCTTCACCACCTCTACTCGAGGCCCATTCACGTACACCTCCATGGTGTAGCTGTAGGCCGAAGCTTCTTCTGGACCTTTTGCATCGCCCTAAGGACTTCGTTAACCCTGCAGCTCTTTGTTGTCACTTTCTCTCAATTCTTGAAGTGCTCCGGGGCTCTGGAGTGGTTTACACTGATGGCTCGATGTCTGGTGATAATGTTGGCTTCGCCTTTGTCCACTGAGGCCATATTGAACAGCATTCCTTGCCTGATGGCTGTAGTGTATTCACTGCAGAGCTGGTGGCCATATCTCGTGCACTTCTTCAGTATATCCTTTGAAGCCCCTAGGAGTCGTTTCTTCTGTGTACTGACTCCTTGAGCAGCCTGCAAGCTATCGGCCAGCGCTACCTTCACCATCCTTTGTTGGCGTCCATCGATGCCCTGGACTGGTCCCATCGTTCTGTGGTGTTTGTGTGGACTCCAGGACATGTCGACATCACAGCCAACGAACTTGCCGACAGGCTGGCCAAACAGGCTACACGGAAACTGCTTCTGGAGATGGGCATCTCTGAACCTGACCTGCGTTGTGACTTACTCCAAGGGTTTTTCAGTGTTGGGAGGTAAAATGGCGTAACAGTATGCACAACAAACTGCGTGTCATTAAGGAGACTTTGAATTTGTGGAAGTCTTCCATGCAGGCCTCTCACAGGGAATCAGTTGTCTTCTGCTAGCTCCGCATTGACCACACTTGGGCGACCCACGGTTACCTCTTGCGCCATGAAGACCCGCCTCAGTGTCGATGTGGCACCCAGTTGACAGTGGCCCATATTCTGGTGCACTGTCCCACTTTGACTGCCCAGCGACAAAATCTTGGGTTACCGGACTCGTTGCCGCTCATTTTATCTGACAACGCCTCATTGGCTGATTCAGTTTTACGTTTTATTCATGAGGGTGGGTTTTATCATTTGATATAAATTTTAGCACATGTTCTTTGTCCCTCTGTGTCCTCCACCCTGGTGCTTTTAAGGTGGAGGTTTTAATGTGTTGCAGAGTGGCTGGATTTTCCTTTTTATTCTCGTGGTCGGCCAGCAACTGTAATCTGCTTTCATGTTTTACTATCTTCTGTTTCTTGCGTCTCCGTTGTTTACTTATCCTCTTTTGTTCCTTTTAGTGTTCATTGCCTTTCCTTCATTGTTGTGGTTTGTCCTTTCTTTCCCTTTTGCGTTATATGTCTCGGCTGTTTTATTCTCACACTTGTGGCATTGTTTTATTAGTTACAAGGGACCGATAACCTCCTAGTTTGGTACCTTCCGCCCCCCCCCCCCCCCCACCTCTTTTATTAAACTGACCAATCAACCAATCTAGTTTGCTTCATTGCCACAGTGACCATGTGTTAAAAAATACTCGTAATACAATTTTGCAACCCATAAAGGTGTAAAATTTTTTTAATCATGTTCATCTGCTAGATGAAAGCATAATCATGAAGAGCATACCAGGCATGGAGTTCACTTAAAAATACATGTAAGGCTCAAGTTAGTTGATCAGGTCACAGGATTCTTGTGATGACCTGCATAAGGCAAAGAACCCAATCATCCTAGTGACTATAGTCAGCAAGTTTTTTTTACACACAAAAAGTGACAGAAAAATATTAAACTAAACACCTTCTCAGTGTATGAACCCCGCACCCAGCGAAGAGAAATGTCAGTAACTTTCATTTCAGTAAAGTGTGAAAGATCTGTATTAAAGTCAACTGATTCAGAATCATTATCATCATGTCTGCCCCAATAGCTGAGTGGTCAGTGCAACAGAATGCCATGCAAAGGTTCAGTTTCAGGCTGGGTCGGAGATTTTCTCCACTTACGGATTGGGTGTTGTGTCGTCGTCGTCGTCATCAACATCCTCATCCTCATCCTCATCATCATCATCTCATCCCCCATCACCGTGCAAGTCACTGAAATGGCACCAACTCAAAGACTTGCACCAGGTGACTGGTCTACCCAACGGGAGGCCCTAGCCACACAACATTTCATTATCATCATATGGAAGAATTTCCAGGCCTAACTTGGTGAACATAAGTCTTACCATCTAGTCCTGTTTTTCCCACCTTCCCCCCCCCCCCCCCCCCCCCCCCCCCACTTCCACTTCCACACCTTTCAGCCATTAATCCCTTGGTCTGCCTCTTGGTAGTTTCCTTCGCATACCCATTTTGTGTATTTTCTTAGGAATCCTCTTGTTTCCTATTCTCTTTAAGTGTCCACACCATCTTAGCCTAGATGTTTCTATCCTTCCGTACAAGTCACTAGTCACACTAGGTGGCAGCATCAATCTTGTCACATTCGCTAAGGCCATGTGTTAATAACCTTGTTATTTATCTAATACAGGGAAACATTCCACGTGGGAAAAATGTATCTAGAAACAAAGATGATGTAACTTACCAAACGAAAGTGTTGGTATGTTGATAGACACACAAATAAAAACACACACACACACACACACACACACACACACACACACACACACACACACAAAATTCAAGCTTTTGCAACCCACGGTTGCTTCATCAGGAAAGAGGGAAGGAGAGGGAAAGACGAAAGGATGTGGGTTTTAAGGGAGAGGGTAAGGAGTCATTCCAATCCCGGGAGCGGAAACACTTACCTTAGGGGGAAAAAAGGACAGGTATACACTCGCACACATATCCATCCGCACATATACAGACACAAGCAGACATTTGTAAAGGCAAAGAGTTTGGGCAGAGATGTCAGTCGAGGCGGAAGTACAGAGGCAAAGATGTTGTTGAATGACAGGTGAGGTAAGAGCGGCAGCAACTTGAAATTAGCAGAGGTTGAAGCCTGGTGGGTAATGGGAAGAGAGGATATACTGAAGGGCAAGTTCCCATCTCTGGAGTTCTGGCAGGCTGGTGTTAGTGGGAAGTATCCAGATAACCCAAGATGTGCTGGCCGTGCACCAAGGCATGTTTAGCCACAGGGTGATCCTCATTAACAACAAACACTGTCTGCCTGTGTCCGTTCATGCGAATGGCCAGTTTGTTGCTGGTCATTCCCACATATAAAGCTTCACAGTGTAGGCAGGTCAGTTGGTAAATCATGTGGGTGCTTTCACATGTGGCTCTGCCTTTGATCGTGTACACCCTCCGGGTTACAGGACTGGAGTAGGTGGTGGTGGGAGGGTGCATGGGACAGGTTTTACACTGGGGGCGGTTACAAGGATAGGAGCCAGAGGGTAGGGAAGGTGGTTTGGGGATTTCATAGGGATGAACCAAGAGGCTACGAAAATTAGGTGGATGGCAGAGCGTCTCTTAAAGAAACTGAGGACAAACAATAGCAATAAATCATCAGTGAAACTTCTAGTCATGTACCTCATGAATTGGAAGCAGGGTTCCAAACATATACATCACATTAATAACAAAGTCGGCCACCAATGAAACAGTGATTCAAGAGTTTTGTCATGGTCCTTTTCTTTTCCTAGCAAATAGGAGGGTCGTCCACAAAGTAAATTACGTTTCTATTTCTATCCATGGCAGCATTACATTCGCAGTTCTGAGCATGTGCGGCAGTCACTCTGACTCGAAGAGAAGACATGTACGCCATTTTCAGATCACTGCTGTCGACGTGTGCTTTGTAGTGCCTATTTATAATGTGAGCTGTAATTGAAAATGCCGCTGCATGTGAAATCAGATCTGTGATTCGTTTTCTAAGTGCAAAGAAAGTTAAACCAAAGCAAATTCATCGGCAAATCTGCAAGGTTTAAGGACAAAATGCTATGCGTGATTCAATGGTTAGAAGATGGGTCAGACTGCTCAATGAAGGGCGTGATCAAGTGCACAATGAAGAACAAAGTGGACGCTCGTCTGTGGTTACTGGTGAACTGGTTCACACAATTGAAGATAATCTTAAGCACAACTGTAAGTTTACACTTAGTGTCCTTGCTATGGAACTTCCGCAAATCTCACGATAGTCAACTGTCTGACCCAGTCCTTGAAAACTGATAGCCAGAGACTTTGAAAAATAGCTAAAAAAATGCCTGTACTCATTCAACGAATTTTAAACAAGCAAATATTAGCAACCCACTGATGTGTTGTAAACATATTGTGCTATGTATTCAAGCCAGACATAAGATGGTGTAAATTTAAAAACAGGTACGATGGTTTAAATTAGGGTTTATGGTAATTGGTAAACTAATGATCTATGTAATACTAACACATGTAAGGGCTGTACTGGAGTTTGATCAGTGTTATTGATTGTTGCAATTACTACTTGTAATACTAGATCCACATTTGACATTTCACTGCAAAGAAGAAAGTTGTTTTCTGAGTTCTAATCCTTTGTATATGACACAATTAGCCACAGCTTTTTAGACACATTCTTGTTTGAGCATTAGCACAGTTTTGTAATTTGTAGGTTAGGTCTGTGGTTACAGTTTCACGTTCTGAGATTAAGTTGTATCCTAGTGTTGTACAGGACACTACAAGGATGCTAAACTACTTATGTAAAATGATGATTAGAATTTACAATCAATTGATAAAATAATCAGTTGACAAAATTTGTGTACCTTCAAAAGTCAATTTTCCGCTCAATTCTGTAAGTTTTAAAAGTGCTGACATTGGTGCACATGCAATAGATTTTATGGTAACATAGGGCCTGTGGTGAACATTTTCTAGGGGTTGAGAATAGTATTGGACTAATTTTAGAGCATGTGGTGTGTAGTATTTTACATGTTGAAATGAAGCATGATTTTTGCAACATGAAGACAAACAACGTTTGTTGCCTCTTTCTGAATTTACGATGTTGTTACTCAAACAGGTCAAGTTTACAGCTAAAAACGGCAGAGTAGCACTGATTCGGGAGAATCTACACAATACAATTTGAAGTTTTACAGTATTTTAGTTTAGTGTTTTATTTATTTATTTATTTATTTTTCACAAATATTGATGAATTATTGAGGGACAGTCACTTTCAGTTTTTGCTTTTTTTTTTTTTCTCCATCCTTAGAAAATATGCATTGTAATGATGTTTGAATGTCTATATTGATTAAATATACTCAGATACACACAGATACAATAAACACTGATACCTACAGACAATATTTCATATCTCATATTACATATTTGTACGACTTATAGCTCTATTCTAGGCTAAATGTTATTAATGTTGCTTAACCTTCAAGCTAAATTTCATACTTTCAACTCATTTTCATGACAGGCCGATGGATCTCTTGATGATAAAGAAGAACATTGAGACTGGAATGATTCGTACCACAACAGAATTCCAAAGAGATGTGCTGTTGATGTTCCAGAATTCCATAATGTACAACAAGAGTAGCCACTTTGTCCACAAAATGGCACGTCAGATGCAACAGGAGGGTATGCAGCATATACAGGTATGTTAACAGATTTCTTCCATCGCTTCTTGGTAGAATAACTTCATAATCATAAATGAAAAGCACAATATTGTGTATGTTCCACAGTATTAATTTATTTTGTTAACCAGTTTTCAGTTTATGAGGCCATCATCAGACTTTTTAACTGACTATTGTCATCAGTATTCGTGAACAAAATCGAAAAATGTTACACATCAAGAGTGAGGCACAAACACAGAGTGAAAATCACGTCTGACTGTGCAGAATAATACAATTAAAAATATTAACAGTTAAATGATAAATATACATAAAGGTATCAAACCAAAAAAGGATTAATATTAAACTAAAAAAATGAGTACTCATTTACCAATTGAAATTAAATTAACAATACCAATAAACTATAATTATTACATGACGAGTACTGAAGAGTAACAGAAGAGGTAATACATGTGTAAGAAATTACAAAAACAGAGTGAAAGATAGGCTTTGCAGTTGTAACAACAGAGTACATGGAGTACACAGTAAAATAAATTCAGAAAAAACGGAGGGACATAATGCCACTAAGTTTGGGAAGTACTGGAAAACTTGCAGTTTAAGTGAATTTTAAAAAGAGGGGAAGTATTAGTCATTTAATATTAAATCAGGACTGTAGGCTAGATGTTTTTTGATTTCTTAGGCTTCTAATAGAGTAAATTTTCAGCCTTCATTTGACAAGTGGACGACTTGGGACTATCTGGTAGCTGTGGCCCTCACTCAGTGCATGTCCAGCAAATGTGGAGTCATGATTATGCAATTTAAAGCCACATTGACTGTTAATTGGCCATGATTATTTCAAAAATATGAAAATGTTTTTCAGAGACTGCCACCAGTCACAAATTTTTATTTATTTACTTAAGTTATTTAATAAAGCAACATGTTTTGGGGCACAACCTCATGTTCACGCTGCGGTGGCAATACGAAAACATTTCACAAAAGTACGCATAGATATTAAAAGTTGTTCCTTACAGACTTGTGCATGACCATCTTTGTTCATTCTGTTCTTTTGGTGTTATTAGTTACGTACAGTGCTATGGACCCTTGGATCTTGTTAACCACTGTTTATAAACTGCCAAAGGACACCAAAAACAGGTCATCACAATTACTCTACTGTGCAGTGGATACAAGATGCAATCAGACAATGCATATTTTGATTTAACTGTCATTGTGTTGAACCTTTTAATGTCTTTTGCACATTTTGCTGACACATTTCTGTTGTTGCTCAACAAAATATAAGACAATAAGAGAGAATTTGACAATTTGATGTTAATGACAGTATAAAAATTATGTAATGAATTACAAATATGTTATTACTATTGAAACACAGAATCATCATAGTTATTACATACTTTCTATTGAAGTTGGTGAAGAAAGTGAGTTTTTGAAATCTGTTATTTCATTTGAGACCTGGTTTGTCCACATCTGGTTTTGGATGAGTATTTATATTTCCTCCGAGATGTCCCCATTTTCCAGCTCATTTCTAAAGTGTTTAGTGCTTTAAGGTAGTTATCTACTGCAACACTGTGTCCTGTTTCATCTGTAAGCATAGGTATAGCTAATTTGTTTGCTTCATGGTGTCTGAAACTGTGAATATGTTCTTCAGTTGAAACTTCCAGGCTGAAAGGCCATGGTTGATGTATAAAATTTCCACCTAAAGTTTCGTCTCCATGTGCAGGAGACATCTTCTGAGGTTGTCTGGCTACTGCCACTGAGGCTCCAGTGCATTTATAGAGCGCATAGAGGACACCACCATTCGTCACATGATGCCGACATTATGCCTATCTTTGGAATGCATCATCATTCCTGATTAAGAGTAATCAATAGTCATTCTGCTGGTGCAACGTTGACATCCATATTTTGTCCAACCTTAAAACTTCCTCTTTTCTATTAAAATTATTATGGTGTTTGTGAATCCCTATTGCTTCTCTATACATGCGCGCATGATGATGTGATGTTCATGCTAGAACGCTTGTCTCATTAAATTTAATTTCATGGTTCCCATCTCGTAAAACATGCTCAGCTACGGCCGATTTTTCGATGTGTCCTAAGCAGGGGGTATACGGCCCGGGAGATCCGGGAAAAACCCGGGAATTTTTTCATCCGGGAAAAACCCGGGAATTTTTTCATCCGGGAAAAACCCGGGAATTTTTTCATCCGGGAAAAACCCGGGAATTTTTTAGAATTCCGGGATTTTTCATTCTTTTAGATTTCAGTTAAATTTTTGTAGGTTTGACGTGTAAGATCTGATACGCTGACAAAGAACTTTAGCCCACTACTGCTGAATAATGCTGCTGCAATGAAACATAAATCATGGAATAACACCAAAATAAAAGTTTAGTTGCGTAGAAAATGGAGTAATTTACACAATGCACAGACCAGTTTGCCGACACCGAAAAGTGTCAAGATTATGCAGTACGTCCGTAACAACTAACGTGCATTCGTTGTGCTTGCATCGCAATTGTTTACATTTCTAACAGATCACTGGAAAATATTATGAATTGTGACTTGAGAAGCGTTACTTTCAAAGTAAATTTCCACACAAGATGATGTATGTTACGTGTGAGAATGTGCAGTGAATTTCTTAAATCACAGGGCGTTATAACTCTCATTCAAAACATACCGGTAACACTTGAGGATCAGTCATTGGAAAATTTTCGGGCCCAGAAGATAAGTCATTTATGCCACTATTTAAAATTTTACCGCACATTTGTATTTGATATGACTTAACGTGTAACACACGTTAAAAAAAGACCGAGCTTCAAGTTAGTTTTCATATTTAATGTTGTTCTTTCATAGATAAAAAATATGCAGTCGATGGCAAAAAGTATAATTGATCTTCAAAAAAAGTGAATAATATGTTACTGAGCAATGTCACAAGTCTCTTCATGCCAGAGCACTTCGACTTTTCTGTAGTATAGAAAAGACGAAGTGTTCTGGCATGCAGAGCAATATCAGTTCGCTTCTTTTCTACTTTTTTGCCAGTGAATTGGAACGTCTCCGAACAGCTCTAACGTTCGCTACTACTTCTTTCTAACTAATCCTATAAATGGACAAAAGAAGGCAGCACCAGTCACGCGACAGGTAGTGGGACATCCGTACCTTGCTCTCGTATGAAATTAGTCCAGTTTTAGAGCGAAAACCTGTGTCGAGCGCAGCTACTATATTCCCTGCTCTAAAATTTGCTTTCAGTAAGGACAAGTATGTCTTTTACCTCTTCCATTCCTCATTTTTTTCTGATTTTATTATTTTTTATTTAAATACAAAAGCTTGCGGTTTAATTGTTATTAAAGACCTTTAATTACTGTCTTTCGTTTTAGAACAATAAGAGATTTTTTCCGTAAAATATTTTGTGCATTTTTACAGTCCTTTCTTTTCGGATTTTCGTGTTGCTAAATTTTAGCTCTGGTCTTTATTTTAATACTTAATTTCTTAAATTAGGTTTATTTTTCAAACATTTTTTGATCACGAAAGTTATTGTTTGAAATGTATATTTAAACATCTGTGGGAGTTAGCAATTTAAAATAAATAACGCTATCATATTCATTTGTTTTAAAAACATTTTATTAAAGAGACATTTTAATTATTATTAGACAGTAAACAAATAAAACAAATAATACAAATAATTTAGAAGGAAGTACCATGTTTAACAACAAATACTGTAATTTAGGAATTGACCTTGGAGAATAACTCACTTGGAGCTGTGTGCGAGACCATTGATTCGTTCTGTAATAGATTCTTGCTCTATCTGAGCGTTTTGAATGGTCCCCTCAAGTTTTGCCTTCTTCTCTTTAAGCTGTCTTATTTCTGCGTCAACAATCTTCCTTTTAGTCAGATGATACTTTTTCCTGGATGACTCATCGTTTCGATTTTTGAGGTCTTCAGCATATCGATCTCATGAGTTTCTTACAGAGTGTATAAGGGACTTTGTTATAGGCACTCCTTGGACTCCGCCGTGTGTCTTGACGGCGTCGTACACCAATCTTCTGCTCATTACAGATTGTTCCCTCATATTCTCGAAGAGGCACTCTTTGTTCACTGAGAATCCTCGCTCCGCAGCTGCTTGACCGTGCGACAAAGTGAGCGCGATTTCCATTGCCTTCTGCAGCTCGTGCCACGTTGCATTCTGGTTCTTGAGACATTTCATCCAGAACTTATCCAGCCCTTGCTCCTTTTAGTTGAATGTTTGGAATTTTGTTTTGCAGTTCTTCTTTACAACAGAAGCGTATTGAGCTTCTACTTTATCAGCACATACACCATTCATCCAATTGCTCTCCACCAAAATCTGTAGAAAGGAATGAAATCGTTTGGGGCCAGCCTCCCTGCACGCTATTGTGGGATCAAAGCAGCTTACAGCTTTTGTCAACCTAAAGTGTAAGGGGGATTTCTTCATCAACTTTGACACGAGCTTGATCATTCCTCTTCTTCATTCGCTCCGGAACTTAGCAATTTCAAGGGCTGTGAGAGACCTGCACTTTCTGAATTCATTCTTGATGTTGAACCCAATCTTGATGTGGTTCACACCCAAAAGATTGGATTCTTTGTCCAAATTAACTGACGGCGAGATCTTCGTCGGCTGGACAAATCGTGCCATCGTTGTCTCCATTATCTCTGTCAAAGCAGAGTGGAGGAACGGTGCTAGCAGCCAATCGGATTGGAAATCCTTTAGGAAAGGTGTCAAGTCTCCAGCAAGAGTCTTGAAAAAGGCAATTTTTGGACCAAGTAGCTTGTCCTTGAGGTGATCCTCCACTACTCTGTAGCTAGCACATTTTGGTTTGTTTTTTTCTTCCCGTTTTCCAACAAATATTCGCAGAAACGGAAGCATTACTAGAGCTCGGTCAGCAACTTCCACATTCTCCAGCCATCGGATCGCGCAAAACTTTGAGGGAAACAGTTCTGATTCCGTTGTCGAAATATAAAGAGCACTTCTGGCAGGGACATCCTTAAAAGGATTGTACAAGGCACGTAAAAACTGAATTATCATCCACTGTGTTTCTTGAATTGTGGACCTGAAGGTGCCGTGAACAACGTGAAGCCCACACGTTCCAATTTCCAGTAAAACGGTGTCTACTCCTTCAATTTCTTTCAAAAAAATTTTAAGTTCCCTTAAGAACGCGAAGTTGACGTTAGGGCCGACCATCGATACTTGTAAAAGTTTTTTCATTGCTTCGCCAGGAATTTTTTTCTTGAAGGACTCGAGTAGCTTAGCTGCCGTCAAACTGCCTAGAAAAGCGGATGAGTAGTAACGGGTGCACACTAGATATTTTTTAATGTCCCAATAACGCACTGAAATGTCCATCTGGATTCTTTTGCACACCTTGTTCAAGGATTCGTCAAAACAAACAACAATCCTTGATGTGTCTAGGAGGTCAGATTTAATTTCAGACTCAAAGAAGGGAGCTTGTCCATATTGCACGATATAACCGATTTTGTCCTTTTGTAAACGCATGCTCTTGGCCACTTCACTGTCGGGCAGCATTGCGGGGAAAAGCAGCACGTCGTTCGCAGAACTACGCAGTGACTTGTGTGAAACGATGCACTCCAAACACCACAGTATTTCCGCCTTTGTTACTTCGTCCTTTATTGCCATCCGATCAATTCCTCTCAGTTTATCCATGGGTTTTGACATTGCAGTGACATCCTTCTGCGGAGGCGCAACAATTCCAGCGGCCAACGCCACTGTTGTTGACGCAGCGGAATCCGCAGATGTGGTAGTGGAAGTAGAATCTGTCTGCTGGGTTGAAGTGGTCACCGCCGGTCAGCTGTAGACATATAAACTTGCTGTGCTTCTCATGGCAGCTGCTTTCACGACGTGCTTCTTGGATTTTGTCATGTGACTTGTAAGAGCCGATCTTCCTATAGTACGGATGTTAATGAGGGTCCCTGGACATAATCCACATTTAGCACTATAAAGGTCTGTAGGTACTTTCACCAACCAGTCCTTGAATGCTGGATCTGAAAGCCAGCTATCTTGAAAACCAATCGACATGATGTAGTCGCAGTGGTTGTTGGTGGGCAACCTTTATTGGAGAAAGAAGAACGATGGATGTAAATAAGGCTGTGCCTCGTTGTTATGCATAATGAAATATGACACAATGAGTGTTACCTACCTTGCAGTTTATAAAATTTTACCCCGCACGTGCGCAGAACTGAATTCAATAGGTGAGCTGAGCACACTGACTACTGACAGACTGTGTGATTTGAAAATCGAACAAGGCACGTTTGACAACACTGTCTCTGCCAAGCAACAATCGGCATTAATTATGATATTATTAGTAGCGCTGCGTTTGTTGACCCTTTAAGAAACTATGAATGACAAGACGTATCAACCAGTCTTACTCCAGTAACCTGTTGCAAGTTTCTAGCTAATTTTACATGTACAGTACAGCACCTCAATTATAAAGACGAACGATATTAAGGCCGCCGCGCTCATCAACCAAAGTTCTGAAGGCTTCGCCACCTTTTCGTTCTAGCTTATTCCTTACCATGTGGCTCCTCTCTCTCTCTCTCTCTCTCTCTCTCTCTCTCTCTCTCTTTCTCCCTCTTTTATCAGCTGCTATTGGTTGCTTGCTCTCGTCTCCCATCCACGATTTTAAGTTATGAAGTCTGCCGGTTACGAACGACTTGGCCTCCCAGTTACTTTACAGCTGAGGCTCTCTACTGTGTGTAAAATTTCCGAAGTGCTTTAGGACTTGGTAGAACTTCTGTTGTACATATACCGATTTTAATTTAAAGTCTAGATTCTGTAGCAACGTACATGTTGATTTACTTGTAGAGGAATGGTTTACCCGCTTAATTTTAAAATATGGTTTTACTTGACATCCAGTACATTGATAATGTCGCTTTTTATGTATCCCTCTGTACCTAGAAACGTAATAAACCCTGTTCAGCTGTTATTGTTGTCTTCACGTTATGTTTTCTTGCTGTTCTTTGACGTACTTGCAAGCCCCCTCTCCATATTTTTCTGCTAATCAAGTCCGCAGTAAAGGAAACACTCTGGATGATAATTCAGTTTGTACATGCCCTGTAAAACCTATTTAAGGATTTCCATTCCAGACTAGCTCTGTATATTTGGATCATTGAATCGGAACATTTGCCCTTGAAGATTTGTGTGATCCGATGGCTGGAGAACTTTGATGTTGCGGAGTGCGAGACTTTTCTTCTTTAATTATTGACCAACTTACGTAATGTTCTCTTTACCACTTATTTGCCAGCTAGTATTTTCCTGTAATACTGTCTTGATGTTTTTTTTTTCTCTTTACATGTACCAAGTTATTGTTTTTGGCATTGAATGTATAAACAGCAATTGTTTTATTTGTATTTAATCATGGAAACAGCGGCTGTATTATTACCGCGTTTCATGGTATTGGGATTTTGAAAAGGCATGTAACGATGTTAGCTGCTGAAAGCAATGGCTTGTCTTTCGTGTGATAGATGGCTGGCTTGGTCATCTCACCTCACCTCCTCAGCTCACAGTGATGTCTCTTCCCACTTCATCCAGTCACTGGATCGCTTTGCATTGACCAGCTGACGCCATGGTGACTCCTATTCTGTCCCATCCTTCATTGCCACTCCAGTCCCAGTCAAGCAGAACGCAGAATGGTCTCAAAGATCCCTAGGCCATGTTGTGAGTGCTCGCAGCCTTACGTCAGTGGATGTTTAAATGTTGTACAGTATATTCAGAGTTTCGAATAAAAACAATGTAAAAGTTGATGCATCACTCGTCGAGAAAACATGATACCGACTACAGCTAAGTATAAACTTCACTTTGTAATGGTTCTCCTAAATCGCTGCAGCTATGATCACGAAATAAAAACTAAATAGTGTTATTAGAAAATGGCTTATGGAAAGTTTAGGGGTTTTATACTTCTGAGCACTTTAGGAAACAAAATCCCGCAAAAAACAACGCATTTTGTAAAGATTTTTGATTCGCATCGGCATTTGGACTGCTTGTTTGCGTAATACGAAAGTATATGTATGAAATACATCAAATACAGCAGTTTAGTTTCCGAAGCATTCTTAGGTTCCTGCCTAACCACGCCCTTCGAGAAAAAGCAGCAAAACATTGTTAATGCCCAATATTATATGTGAAAGTTCAGCTTTTCGTGAAGATACAGTGTACTTACATTACTTTAAACCATTAACCTTTCGTCTTTGTATGGTTGTGCTACTTAACAATGATGCTGCTAGTGGTTGAGTACATAACATGTATTATGCACTGATCGAGGCCCACGAGAAAGACAGGCCGCGGCGCGTACGTCACGAAGAACGGCCTGAGCTCGCTCGTTCCCGTAACTCAGCGGGCAAAATGCGTATTTAAATCTGTTAACTCGCAACCGGGTGCTTGCATACTAACGAGAATTTCATCTTGTACTGGAATCTGTTATTATGCAGTCTTACTGATTACTGTTCGTACAACAAAATTTAAAATAAATTCTCGATAGAAATGGTATAACCATTCGTTTACAGCATTTATTCTCTTCTTCGTAACAGTTCTCCTTTCATAGAAGATGTGGTGCCTTACGCAACTGATAATCATTTTGGTATGATTTTAATTGCCAAATTAGAGCCTGTTAGTAGGCCTACGGACTTCCTATCATTGTAGGACTAATAATAGTGGATTCCAATAGTCGATGCAATTCTCGTTCGTACATACACATTTAGTTACGTTAACCGGTGTAGAAACGCACTTTGCTGAGATGAGCGAGCTCGGCCCACGTTCGTAACGTACGCGCCGTGTCCTGTCTTTCTCGTAGGCCTCGTGTCCTGAATAACTGCCGTCATTCGCTAGCAAGATCACGTGACATGAGCTATGACTGGCTTACAAAAGTGCATCGCTCAACGCAATCTCTATTTTAAGGCTTCGGAAGCTACCATGCTGTAACTTGTGGAATTTGTGTATATATTTTCGCAATTCGAAAATAAAAGCTGTCTATATTGTCTCACATCAAACATCTTTCCAAACGCATTGTTTTTCCTGTTTCCTTAAGTGGCGGGACATCCTCAGCCGGTATAATACCTTCACTATTCAAAGAACTGATAGGTTTTACAGCTCGAGGGAAAGTATACTGTTGCTTAACACGGATGTATTTTCACCCGCTTTATACATAATTTCATCCGGGAGAAATTGTATTTTCAACCAGGAAATCCGGGAATTTTTTTTTCTTGTCCACGTAGACACCCTGGTCCTAAGAGAAAGTTTCTTTTATTGGCTAAGCGGGTGTTTACACTTCTTTTCGTTGTTCTGATGTATACTTGTCCACAACTGCATGGAATTTTGTATACCCCAGGTGTTGCTAGGGGGTATCAGACATCTTTAACAGTTCTTAAATATTCCTTAATCTTCTTGGTGGGTCTGAAGATTGTTTCGATCCCATACCTGGCCAGAACTTTCCCGGTACGGTCTGTGACTTTATTAATGAATGGTAGGAAAACTTTTCCAGTAGGTGACCATTGTTGCTCTTGACTTCCAGGTTGTTTTCTTCTTTGATGGAGGGCTTGATCAATTTCCTTGCTGGTATATCCATTTTTCATGAAGGCTGGCCGTAAACGATTTAATTCATCTTGCAAGTAAGCCGGATTTCAGATTTTGTTGGCTCTGTCCTCCAAGGTTTTCATGACATCCCTTTTTTGCCTAGGATGATGGTTTGATTCCTTGTGGAGGTACTGACCCGTGTGAGTGTTCTTTCTATATACCTTGTGGCCCAGCGCCCCATCAACCCATTTAATTACTGACACATCCAGGAAATTGAGTTGACCATTACTCTCTTTATCCATTGTAAACTGTATGTTCGGGTTAATACTGTTCAGATGCACCAAGAAGACATCCAACTCTTCTTCACCATGAGTCTACATTACAAATGTGTCAGCAACATAGCGGTACCATTTAGCTGGCTTTTTTTTTTTTTTTTGGCAGTCTGCAGCGCTCACTGTTCGAAGATCTCTATAAGTAAATTGGCAACAGCTGGGCTGAGAGGGTTTCCCATCACTACCCCGTCGATCTGTTCATAAAACTCATTGTTGTACTGGAAATAAGTTGTCACCAGGCAGTGTTTAAATAAAGCCACTATGTCAGTCAGAAAAATATCTACTGTATATGAAATAGCTTTGTTTATAGCCACCATGGTAAACAATGACAGTACATCGAAGCTCACAAGAATGTAACTTGGGCTGACATTAATCTCCCTCCATTTTTCAATAAAATGCACCGAGTTTTTAATGTAACTGTCCGTCCTGCCAATGTATGGTTGCAGCAAGCAGGCGAGATATCTGGCCACCTCTTGTGTTGGAGATCCTATAGCACTCACAGTTGGTCACTTCGGGACCTGTGGTTTATGTATGTTTGAAGTCCATATAGTCTGGGTGGATAAGCTTCTGTTTTGCAGAGTTGTTTTTTATCATCCGAAGAAAGAGAAGATTGTTTTACCAGTTGATTGCTATTTCTCAAAATTTTGGTTGTAGGATCCTTCTGAAACTTTTTATATGTTGTCGGATCTTCTCTTTCTTTGGATGATAAAAAACAACTCTGCAAATCGGAAGCTTATCCACCCAGACTATATGGACTCCCATAGGTACATAAACCACAGGTCCCGATGAGACTGACTGTGAGTGCTATAGGATCTCCAACACAAGAGGTGGCCAGATATCTCCCCTGCTTGCTGCAACCATACATTGGCAGAATGAGCAGTTACATTAAAAACTCGGTGCACTTTATTGAAAAACAGAGGGAGATTAACGTCAGCCCAAGTGATATTCTTGTGAGCTTTGATGTAGTGTCATTGTTTACCATGGTGGCTGTAAACAAAGCTATTTCATATATAGCAGATATTTTTCCAACTGACATAGTGGCTTTATTTAAACACTGCCTGGTAACAACTTACTTCCTTTACAACAACAAGTTTTATGAACAGATCGACAGGGTGGCGATGGGAAGCCCTCTCAGCCCAGCTGTTGCCAATTTATTTATGGAGATCTCAGAACACTGAGCACTGCAGACTGCCAGAAAAAAGCCAGCTAAATGGTACCGCTATGTTGATGACATATTTGTAGTGTGGACTTATGGTGAGGAAGTGCTGGATGTCTTCTTGGTGCAGCTGAACAGTATTAACCCAAAGATACAGTTTACGATGGAGAAAGAGAGTAACGGTCAACTCAATTTCCTGGATGTGTCAGTAATTAAACGGGTGGATGGGACGCTGGGACACAAGGTATGTAGAAAGAACACTCACATGGATCGGTACCTCCACAAGGAATCAATCCATTATCCTAGGTAAAAAAAGAGGTGTCATGAAACCTTGGAGAACAGAGCCAACAAAATCTGAAACCTGGCTTACTTGCAAGATGAATTAAATCACTTACGACCAGCCTTCATGAAAAATGGATATACCAGCAAGGAAATTGATCAAGCCCTCCATCAAAGAAGAAAAGAAGCAGAAGTCAAGAGGAACAAAGGTCACCTACTGGAAAAGTTTTCCTACCATTCATTAATAAAGTCACGGACTGTATTGGGAAAGATCTGGCCAGGTATGGGATCGAAACATTCTTCAGACCCACCAAGAAGATTAAGGAATATTTAAGAACTGCAAAAAATGCCCGACACCCCCTAGCAACACCTGGGGTATACAAAATTCCATACAGTTGTGGAAAAGTATAAATTGGAACAATGAAAAGAAGTGTAAACACCCACTTAGCCAAAATAAAAGAAACTGTTGCTTAGGACACATCAAAAAATCGGCCGTAGCTGAGCATGTTTTTCGAGGTGGGAAACATGAAATTAAATTTAATGAGACAAGCATTCTAGCACGAACATCGCATTATCATGCGTGCATGGATAGAGAAGCAATAGAGATTCACATACACCACAATAATTTTCATGGAAAAGAGGAAGTTTTAAGTTGGACAAAACATGGATCTCAACGTTGCGCCAGCTGAATGACAGTCGATTACTCTTAATCGAGAATGACGACGCATTCCAAAGATAGGCTTACCGTCGGTATCATGTGACAAATAGTGGTGCCCTCTATGCGCTCTATACAATTGGGTGTCTTCAGCAGTTGTGTTTCTAACTCTCAACTCATGTTGGAGATGTTCCCTCCTGAGGTAGGGTAATCCAAATCACCCTCATGAATCCGTCACCATATGGATCTGAAACAATTTTCAAACACCAAGAGAAAAAATGATGACTTCAACAAAAAAAATTTTTAAGAAATCGCAAATTTATTTCACAGTATACAAGCAATCAGAATGATGATCGAATTAACAATCTTCTCTTACACCTGATATATAGTAATGAACAGCAAGTTTCTCTTACAGAAGCAGTCTTTAAGACAAGAGAAATATCTATTTAAACAATAGACTTCACTTACACAAGCAAATCTGAAACAGAAAAACAATAATTGAAATAACTACTGTTTATCACAATAAATAAACTGAAGTCACCTTAACCCCCCCCCCCCCCCCCCCCCCAGTTCGAAACAAATATACCATTTCAGTCAGTGGCCTGTCTAAGTAAACATTCATGTAACCCGAGACTAGCTCGGAGGTTCTAACAGATCAACTGCCCGTACAACAGCTGTTATACACACATAAATACAAATCACTAAACAAATCAGCAAAGTTACACTCGCGAGTCCAAATAGGTTACAGTAGTTGCAAAGAAACCTCATCTTTCAAACTCCACAGGTGAGATTCACTCAGGGAATAAATACAATACGCACCATAACTTCTCTAGAATTCCATATGCCACAGTTCAAAGCACTATTCCAGCTGCCAGAATCCAAACTGCACACGGTGAGAATGTCCCAGAAGGCAAATTGCTGGTGCGCTATCTCTTCAAAACCAAGAAATCAGCCACAGTGGTCAAAACCAAGAAATCAGCTGCAGTGGATGCCATCATGCATATGGCTCCAAATAAAGTAAGAAACTCCAATGGCAACCATGCTTACAGACTCACCCCTCGGTCCATACCTGCTACTGCCTTGTATAAGCACCAGCTCGCCAACCATGGCATGGGTCCTGGCTTTTCCTCATTTGCAAACAGTGATAAACTGGGTGAATCAGTGTGGCACTCACATCTCCAACCAGGCCACCAGGCAATCAGTGTGTCCAAGGACAGCACAACACTGCCATGGCTCACAAACAAAGTAAATATTCCTTCATATTAGGTTAGAATTCTCTTTCTCTGCAGAATAGCCACAGCACATGCCAAAACTGTGAAGAGCAACTTTAATAAATATGTGTACTTAACTTAAACATTTTTGTACTGCCACTGTTGCCTGGAGATGAGGTTTGTGCCTCAAAACCTGTTGTTTCAGTAAATAATTTAAGTAAATTGACAAAAATTTGTGAATAGTAGCGGTCTCTAGAAAACTTTTTCATAATTCTGCAACCACCAGTTGCATTCATGTTCAGCCAACCTAGCTGCTTTGTCTGTCTGAATGACCAGTACACTTGTGACAATTAGGACAAGTAATTTTGTGTGCCCAACTGTTAGCTGGAAATGGATCTTATCTTTACCATTGAAACTATATTGGGCTGAGATGTTCCTCACATAGTAGCAAATCCTATTGTTGCAGGATTTGAGTTTACAGTTCCATACTTAGAACAGGTATCACAAAGTGTAGGTGAAACAATGTGATTGTGCAGCCCAGTGCATTTTGAATAATGAAGAAGAGACCCAATTACTATCCAACCATGAGTTATACAAAAAAAATTACATTTCCTAATTTTGACAATGTTATATTGATCACTCAGGTAAAGACAGAACTAATAGATTGGCTGAACATGAATGCAGCTGGAGGTTGCAAAATTGTGACTGCAGATTTGCTGAGCATGTGCTGAATCTGGTACCGCGCGCCGCAGAATTTGAATCCCCGCCAGACGTCATGGACATTGAAGACCCATCGAGGTCTCTGTACCATCGCACCATAAGCTGTGGCGGCGCGCGCCTCCTGGCCCGCACTTAGAGTGAGGGCACCCCAGCGGAACATGTGGTTGCAGCGGCCAATAGCGGCATCCCCAATCGAATACTTAAGTGCCTGCCTGTCGCTCAGCCTGCCAGTCTAACCTCACGTGCGTCTCAGGACATTTCACCTCGCATTAGACAGTGTATTGACTTTCATGTTGCTTTATGTGTGGACTTGGTTGTCTTGTTTGGTTCGTGACTCTGTTGTCTGTTCTTGTTGTGTCATAAGGTCCTTTGTTGGTTGTGTCCGTCCTCTCCCATTGTGTTGTTTGCGGGCCGCTCCGCGAGTCCCGCCACGTTTCCATCACTACAACCCTGCAACCATTCCGGTTGCCATTACAACACTGAGTGTAAGCCACAGCTAGCAGCCATAGGCCCATGCCCTCTGCTTACCAAATGAAGCCCTGAAAATCAACAAAGATCTGGCGCACAGTCCTGCTGTGATATTAAATGACCAAACACAGTTCAGTATTTCCCCCTCTTTTAAACTTCACTTAATCCTGACAGTGTTCCAGTGAGTCTCATAGTGAATGCCATCCTGTTTCTCCATTTTTCCTGCATTTGTTTATCTTATTGTTATTACCTATGTACTCCATTTAAATTGTTAAGTAAGCTTTGGTTTTTGAGGTTTAATGTTAATGCTTTTTTTGGCTTGGTCCCTTAATATTTATTTACTGTTTAAGTGTAAGATCGTTAATTGCATTACCACTGCACTTTTGGATGCGGCTTCTATGCTGTGTTTGTGCATCACTCTAGACTAACATCTTTTTCAATGTTGTATATGAATATTGTACACTCTTTGATGATGATGATGATGATGACGACAACAATCAGTTAAAGTGTGATGATAGACTTGTAAGCCAAATGCTGGCCAACAAAATAAATAAATACTAAAGAACATTCACAATATTGTGCTTTACATGTATAAATATACAGATATGGTGAAGAAGTGTGTTTATTTTTTCCTTTCAGTGTTTGTGTTTGACTATTATAACATGTAATCAACCAGAGAAAAACATGAATTATTTATTTTACAATAACAGTAATTCAAGTTGAGTTTGCATTGTTTACTCCTCACAGGAATTGAAGCTGAGACACAGTAAACCAAAGATTCAAGAATGATAACTACAAAATATGGCCTCACAAATGACTTCTATTCAAATTGCCTATCAGTGAAGTATTGTCTCAGCTCTGCAACTGTATTCGTGATTTTGTGTCACAAAGGTCAGAGTTCATAGTAATTGACAGGAAATCATCTAATGACACAGAATTCACACCGGGGTTCCCCAGGAAAGTGTTATAGTCCCACTGCTGTCTTAAACCATAAGAACAATTTAGGAGACAATCTGAGCAGCTCTCTTTGATCGTTTGTGGCGTATGCTGTTGTCTACTGTCTAGTACAGTCATTAGAAGATTGTAAAAAAATTGCAAAAAGAATTAGACAAGCTATCTCCTTATTTTGAAGAATAACAATCAACCGTAAAGAATAAGAAGTGTGAAGTCCTCCACAAGCACTACTGAAAAAATTCCATTAAATTTCCGTTACAAGATAAGTCGTACAAATTTGAAGTTGTTGATTCATTTAAGTTAAATTGTGGTCATTACATAAACAATGTTGCTGTGAAAGTCTACCAGTGACAGTGTTTTTTTGCCAGAAAACTTAGAAGGTGCAACTAATCTACTAAAGAGACTGCCTGCACTATGCTTGTCCATCCTCTTCTGAAGTATTGTTTCACAATATGGGATCCTTATCAGGTAGGATTGGTGGTGAAAAAATCAGATAAGGGTAGTCCATTTTGTTTCATTGTGAAATTAGAGAATGTAATGGGTATGATAAACAAGTTGTGGTGGCAATTTTCTTCTTCTGCTGCTGCTGACTAGGTTTTACACTCTTTGTCAGTCTCATTCTGTGGATGTACTAGAGCACCTGTCTTTCTGTCTTTTGAATGGTTGTCCAGGCAGTCATTTCCCTTGTAATCATCCACATTTAGAAATTTTAATGAGTCTTGTGGCATCCATATTCTCCATATGGGCCTTTCACTATATTAGATAATTACTGGAAAATTACCATGCTTGGTACCACAAAAAAGACTCTTAACATCACTAATTAGAAACAGAATATAGAATAATATACAAATAGCAGGACAACAGCAAGAATTCAGGCAAAACAGGAACACAATAGATGTTATTTTCGCTCTAAGACAGATAGTGGAGAAATCCATAGAGTTTGATAATCCAGCCTAGCTGTGTTTCATTGACTTTTCAAAAGCTTTCGATGGGATTAGAAAAAGGACATAGTGCAACCCTTAAGTGACAAGTGTGTCAATGGGTTTAGTGAACATCACAGATATTCATTCCAACAGGTAAGAAAACAAGAATTAAAACAAATGAAGGATTGACAGGTGAAATTATAACAGCAAAAGGAATTGGACAAGGAGACTCATTAAGCCCACAACTGTTCAATATTATAATAGACCACATCATTGATGCTATAAGAAAGAAATCGGGATATAAAATACAAATAAATTGTTGACTATTGTGTATTACGCTGATGATGCTGTACTGGTAGCAAATAGTGATGACTATCTACTGAACGTACTTCGCCAATTCAGTAAAACTAATAAGCAACATAACATGAAAATCTCACCTAAAAATCAAAGAATATGGTAACATCAAAAACACCTGTAAGATGTAAATTAGAAGTTGTTGATGCATCAATTGAACAAGGGATGAGCTTTAATTTTATAGGGAGTGTTATCACCAGCTCTAAAGACTTAACCATGGAAGTGGGAAAGGCAGTAAGGGTAGTAGGATCCCTGCAAAATACTGTATGGAGAAACAAATTTGTGACAGCAGAGAGGAAGCGAAAAATATAATTAATGGCAGTGCAAATGAAAGTATTGCACTAAGGCAGACCCAAGGAGTAACCGTATGGGACAAGAGAACAAATGTGTCAGTAAGGCAACAGTGTGGGATGACAATCAATAAACCAAAAGTAGTTTTGCTATGGCAGTAAGTTTTCATGAAAGTGCAACTACCAGCTTTCTTCTCCGAATCGTGAAAAATTTTGTTGACTCCCACAGATCTACGAAGAAACAACTGTCATGATAAAATAAGAGAAATCAGAACTTGCATGAAAAGAGTTAGGTTTTCATTTTCCCCATATGCTATTTGAGAGTGAAACCATAGAGAATTAATCTGAAAGTGGTTCTGCGTACTCCTTGTCAAGCACTTAAATGTGAGTTAAAGAGTAATGGTGCAGATGCAGTGGAGGAACTTGTAATTTATTACTGATTTTGAGTGACATACTGTGTGACTTCTCTTTGCCAATACTTCCAATTTAAGGATCTGAAAACATTATTTAGGTCTGTTGGGAATAAAACAATGGAAACTCCAGGTTGGAATATCAACAATATAGGAAAAAAATCGATTGCTCCTTACCGTAAAGATGACATATTAAGTTGCAGACAGGCAAAATTGAGACACTTTCATATAAGCTCTCGGCTACAGCCTTTGTCAGAAAAATAAAGAGGTACACACACTATTCATTTACACAAGCAAGCACAATTCATGTACACAGGACCACCAACTCCAGGAGCGCAGCCCAGAATGACATTTTGGTCTGAGCTGCTGAAGTTAGCAGTCGTCTATGCATGAGGTGCACTTGTTTGTGTGAATGAATAGTGCGTATTTCTCTTTATTTTTCCGGTGAAGGCTGTGGCTGAAAGCTTATGTGTAAGTGTGTCTTAATTGTTCCCGTCTGCAGCTTAACACTTTCATGGGCCGTGGAGAATATACTTCCCATTAAGTGTGTTTCTTTATAGCATTTATGGGAATATGTTTCACCACTTCTCTATGCTCCTGGCACCTAGTGGCAGTCTGCTGCACCAGCTGTAGTTTCTGTTTGTTGTAAAATATAGCTTTCAGGACTGTGGGGAGTATATATTCCACCAAGCAGCGGTATTCTAATGGTGCTTGGGAAGTATGGTTACCAACAAAGTAGTTTCTGGAAGGGGCTTGGGAAGTATACATACCACAAAATTAATCTGTCATTTGTGGTCCTCGGGAAGCATATTTACCACCAACTTAGGGGTATCCTAAAGCTGTGGGGAATATGTCTTACCACCTCTGTGCCTGACATCTTGTGGTAGTACACTGCACCAGGTGTATGAAAACTTGTACAACAATCAGTTTCTGTTTGTTGTGGGATCAGCTGTTGTTGAAACTCATTGCTTCGCTTCTGCAATATACATTATTGTGATCTGTATCAGCTCCTACTTTATTGTTTTCACATTGTGGTAAGTAAACTTTAATATCAGTAACAAAACAGTAAACACTATTCGTTGTCTTTTTGTGTGTAATGGCAACACAAAACAGTCCACAAAATGGAAGCAGAAAATAGTTTACAACCCTAGTTTTAATACCTCACAATGTTGCTGTGGTGATATATGTACCACCATAGTTTTTGCTCCTAAATCACAAAAATAAAATTATCAAAAAATATAGTCAGTTGATCACAAATCTAATAGGAGAGCAAAAAAATTATCTTCACTGAGTTGCTACAAAAAATGTACCCATGAAAGGGTTAACCTATCATCTTTATGCCAAGTAGCAATCTATCTATTCATAAATTGTTGATATTCTGCTGGGAATCATTTTCGCAATATGTAATCTCCTGTCTCCTTGTCTGACTTGTCTTTAAATTTTGTATTTCTCACTATCCTGATGAATTCTAGTGTAAGCCATTACACTGACATGTATGTTCCCCCTTCTCCTAACATAGGTTGAAAACTGCTTGTTTGTAAATGTCTATTGGTAAAGGCATTGAAGCTCAAGTCAAAAACTCACAGAAAACATTTGAATATGAGACAATGCAAACATTCTGATTCATTGCTCTGTTCTGCATTTTTGTTCACAACTTGCAAGTGCTATACTTACTTCTAAAGCCAACTTGTTCGTCTGATTGATTAAAGTCCAGTTCTTTTTCCTGCGCATTTGGGAATAATCCTAGTGAATATGATATACAAGAACTTCATGGAGAGGTGATGGAAATTTATATAGTTCCTTTCCTTTCTTGTCATGTTTCTCTTTGTTCTTGCAGAGTAGTTTTACAGTTCAAATAACTTACGGGTTTGTTGCCGGGTGACATCATCGACCACCGCCGATATTTTGACAGGAGCACATCCTGCCATTCTCAAGGCACAAATGCAAGGAGGAAGCAATGTTCAAGGAAATTTAATACCTCGGTTCACAGAGGAGAAACAAGGAAGATACCACACACAGAACAAGTAACCGTAGAGTCAACACACAACCAAAGATAACCAACATCAGAAATATTGATAGTGACTATTAATCTACAGGTGAGGTAGCACTAATTCTGTCCCTCTGTTTTTTGATGAGAGACAGAGCCAGATTCCAAGCAGCATTTAAACAAAATCCACCACCTCTGTTTATAAGGTTGCTTGATAGTGTGATTTCAACAGCTTCCTTAATAACACTATCCCAATAGCTGGACGTGTAGGCCAGAATCTCCATGTTGTTGTATTCCATAGGATGATCGGCGTCAAGGCAATGTTCTGCAATAGCGGATTTGCTCGGCTGTTGTAAGTGTGTGACGCTTATGTTCAATACACCGGTCTTCCACAATCCTGATTGTCTGACCAATATATGACATGCCACAACTGCAAGGAATATGATAGACACCAGCCTTACACAAGCCAAGATCATCTTTTACAGACGCCAACAGGACCTTAATCTTAGAAGGTGGTCGAAAAACACATTTCACATCATATTTCCACAAAATACGGCCAATCCTGTTGGAAATGCTTCCTGTGTAAGGCAAAAAGGCCATAGACTTAGGTGCCACTTCGTTGCTATCATCACTCATCCGTTGCACAGAAGGCCGATAGCTCAACTCATGTTTGATCTGCGTCTCACTATAACCATTCTGACGAAAGGTGACTTCGAGATGTGATAGCACAGCTGCCAAACTTTCTGGGTCTGAGATAATGTGGGCCCCGTGAACCAAGGTACAAAGTACTCCTTCATGCTGAGCTGGATGGTGACAACTACCAGCTCGCAGATAAAAGTCAGTGTGAGTAGGCTTTCTATAAACAGAATGTCCCAACATACCATCAGTCTTCCTTCTGACCAACACATCAAGGAAGGGAAGGCATCCATTCTTTTCCACTTCCATAGTGAACTGAATATTCGGGTGGATTGAATTCAGGTGTTCCAAAAATCGGTTTAAATTCTCACTACCATGGGGCCAAACAACAAAAGTATTGTCTACATATCTGAAAAAACAAGTAGGTTTCAAGGTCGCTGACTCCAATGCACATTCCTCAAAGTCCTCCATAATAAAATGGGCCACAATAGGTGACAACGGGCTTATCCCCCCCCCCCCCTCCCTGCGGGTCCGGGGTAAGAATAGGCCCGAAGTATTCCTGCCTGTCGTAAGAGGCGACTAAAAGGAGTTTCAACCGTTTCGGCCTTCCATGTAATGGTCCCCCTTGGGGTTTGACCTCCATTTTTCAAAATTCTACAGAAGTACGAGCCTTTTGGGGAAGGACACCTTACGTGGTGTACCACTGGTCCTCCGTGCACTAAGACCTTGGCACTCAGCATTGTAACGGCGTTGTAACCATACCCACTATTCATCAAATTGGGCCTAAACGCCTGATGGGTTGTAAAAGTTACGCCCATAGTGCGTCCCCATCTGCATCTACGACCATGATGGACTTTCCATGGCACCCGAAATCCAGCACGGTAGCCAGCCTGTTGTGGTGGGGTCGTCATGTACCCTCTAGGTTGTAGCCCCCTGACAACACAGGGATCATACTGCCGATACCTGAGCTGCACCCTCCCCACGTCGGCCAAGGAGTAGATGCCCGTCTCCTTGGGGCAACGGTCATCCTGCCAGGTGGCCCTTGCTGAGGCTGGGTGGCGCCCGTGGGGAGAGCCCCTGGTCGGAGTGGGTGGTATCGGGGCGGACGTTTCGCAGATCAAACGTCAACATGTTTCAGGTCGCTCTGCGGCCAAGTCTTTCGAAAAGAAAAGTATTGTCTCTGGTTCTGGTTCTCCCGCCCTTTCCCCCTTGGCCACTCCCTGGGAGGAAGGACAGGCCCGTCGGCTTGGGGCGAAGTACTTCCCCCGCTATTTGGTCTGTTCTCGGACCGATGGGGGGACGTTCGCCACCTCCAAGCCCATGTTCTTTGTTCAGCACATTGATGACATCTTCGGGGAAATCAAGGCTCTCAGCAAAATGCGTTCGGGGTCCGTTCTTATAAAGACCACCTCCGCCACACAGTCGGCGGCGCCCCAGGCGTGCGACCGACTAGGGGACATCCCAGTATCCATTGTCCCGCATCTGGCACTGAATAGGATGCAGGGGGTTATTTTTCATCGGGACCTCCTGCTGCAATCTGATGAGGAGCTCAGGGCCAACCTGGAGCGCCGAGGCGTGCATTTCGTCCGACGAGTCCAGCGCGGCCCCAAAACCCGTCGCATCGACACCGGGGCCTTTATCCTCGCCTTCGAGGGGGACGTTCTCCCGGAGAAGGTAAAGGTGATGTGCTACCGGTGCGACGTGCGACCTTACGTCCCACCTCCTATGCGCTGTTTTTGGTGTTTGCGCTTTGGGCACATGTCGTCACGGTGTGAGGCTGAGCCCCTTTGTGGCGATTGTGGACGTCCTCTTCGTGAGGAACATACATGCACCCCACCACCTCGGTGCGTTAATTGTCCTGGCATCCACTCGCCTAGATCCTCAGACTGCCCCGCATATCAGAAGGAGAAGAAGATTCAAGAACTCAAAACTTTGGATCGTCTCTCTTATTCTGAGGCCAGGAAGAAGTATGACTGCCTCCATCCCGTGCCGTTGGCCACTTCGTTTGCCTCAGTTGTGTCCACTCCTTCTGCGGTATCCTCACCCCTATCCTGTCCCCCCTCCGCCTCCTCCCCCCATCCGGGGTCTCTGCCTCTGCCTCCCAAATCCCTCCCTTCCAAATCCTCCTCCCCCGTGGCCCCCGCCCCCTCTGCCCCAGGGGCCACCCTTCCTTCCTCCTCCCCCCCCCTGCCGCCTGAGAAGCACTCCCACCATCCCTGTGCCTCCTCAGACTTCCAAGAAGGCCTCTAAGAAGAAGTCTCTATCCCCTTCTCCACCCCGGCGCGTTTCGTCTGACGCTCCATCCGTGAGTCGCTGCTCCCGGCCGTCCTCAGTTTCGCCGGGACGCTCTGCTGCCAGGCGCTCAGCTGGCATCTCGTCGGCAAATGATGCTGCCCCTCCTACACAACCAGGGACAGCAGCCGCAGCTGGCGATGACTCGATGGAACAGGATCCGCCTCCCACCAGTTGTAGCGTTGTTCCCTCGAAACCTGGCCCTCCGCGGCCGTCGAGGTGACCAGATCTTCCCCCGTCTCGTTCCCCCTCTTTTTTGACTAGCGATGGCTTTGTTATGTTGGAACACAAGAGGTATTCGATCTAATCGGGAGGAATTACAACTGCTCCTCCGCCTGCACTGTCCGCTCGTCCTTGGTCTCCAGGAAACCAAGTTGCGCCCGACTGACCGTATTGCCTTTACCCACTATACCTCGGAGCGGTATGACCTCACCCCTGTGGACGGTATCGCAGCTCATGGTGGGGTCATGTTGCTCATTCGGGACGATGTCTATTACCATCCCATCCCATTGACCACCCCACTCCAAGCAATAGCTGTCCGTATTACTCTTTCTGCTTTTACTTTTTCAGTTTGTACCATCTACACTCCATCGTCATCCGCTGATAACGGGCTGACATGATGCACCTGATTGTTCAGCTTCCCCCGCCGTTTTTAGTGTTTGGTGACTTCAATGCCCATCATCCCCTTTGGGGCTCTCCTGCATCCTGTCAAAGAGGCTCACTCTTGGCGGATGTCTTCAACCATCTGAATCTTGTCTGCCTCAATACTGGCGCCCCGACTTTCCTCTCGGATTCTATTCATACCTACTCCCACTTGGACCTCTTGATCTGTTCTACCACTCTTGCCCGTCGGTTCGAGTGGTATGTCCTTTCTGACACCTATTCGAGCGACCACTTCCCCTGTGTCGTTTGTCTCCTGCACCACACCCCATCCCCACGTCCTTCGAGCTGGAACATACCGAAAGCTGACTGGGGACTTTACTCCTCCCTGGCGACCTTTCCAGACCACGATTTTCTCAGTTGTGACAGTCAGGTCGAATACCTCACGGCTGTTATCATCAATGCTGCCGAACGTTCCATTCCTCGTACTACCTCTTCCTCACGTCACGTTTCCGTCCCCTGGTGGAACGAGGCTTGTAGAGGCGCTGTCCGTGCTCGACGACGTGCTTTACGCACCTTTCGCCGCCATCCTACGTTGGCGAATTGTATTGGATACAAACGACTCCGAGCGCAATGCCGTAGAGTCATCAAAGATAGCAATTAAGGCCCACTCCTCGGTACCTGGCCTGACTTCAGGTAATGAGGTCCTCGTTGATCCTGTGGCTGTCTCCAACGCCTTCGGCCGGTTTTTCGCGGCGGTTTCAAGCTCCGACCATTACCACCCTGCCTTCCTTCCCAGGAAAGAGGCAGAAGAGGCTCGGCGACCTTCCTTCCACTCGCTGAATCTGGAAACTTATAATGCCCCCTTTACTATGCGGGAACTCGAACGTGCGCTTGCACTGTCCCGGTCCTCTGCTCCGGGGCCAGATGCCATTCACGTTCAGATGCTGGCACACCTTTCTCCGGCGGGCAAAAGCTTCCTTCTTCGTACCTACAATCGCGTCTGGACCGAAGGTCAAGTCCCCATGGGTTGGCGTGACGCCGTCTTTGTTCCTATACCCAAACCCGGGAAGGATAGACACCTTCCTTCTAGTTACCGCCCCATTTCTCTTACAAGCTGTGTCTGTAGGGTGATGGAGCGCATGGTTAATGCTCAGTTAGTCTGGATTCTTGAATCTCGACGGCTACTTACCAATGTCCAATGCGACTTTCGTCGCCGCCGCTCCGCTGTTGACCACCTTGTGACCTTGTTGACATTCATCATGAACAACTTTTTGCGAAGGCGCCAAACGGTAGCCGTGTTCTTCGATTTGGAGAAGGCTTATGATACCTGTTGGAGAGGAGGTATCCTCCGCACTATGCACAGGTGGGGCCTACGCGGTCGCCTGTCCCTTTTTATTGATTCCTTTTTAACGGATCGAAAGTTTAGGGTACATGTGGGTTCCGTATTGTCCGACGTCTTCCTCCAGGAGAATGGAGTGCCTCAGGGCTCCGTCTTGAGTGTAGCCCTTTTTGCCATCCAATTATGGATTGCATTCCACCTAATGTCTCAGGCTCTCTCTTTGTCGGTGACTTCGCGATCTACTGCAGTGCCCAGAGAACATGCCTCCTGGAGCGCTGCCTTCAGCGTTGTCTAGACAGCCTATACTCATGGAGTGTGGCAAATGGCTTCCGGTTCTCTGAAGAGAAGACGGTTTGTATCAACTTTTGGCGATATAAAGCGTTCCTTCCGCCATCCTTACATCTCGGTCCCGTTGTTCTCTCATTCGTGGAAACAACTAAGTTTCTAGGGCTCACGTTGGACAGGAAACTGTGTTGGTCTCCGCATGTCTCTTATTTGGTGGCCTGTTGTACACGTTCCCTTAATGTCCTCAGAGTTCTTAGTGGTTCATCTTGGGGAGCGGATCGCACTGTCCTGCTTCGCTTGTATCGGTCCATAGTCCGATCGAAGCTGGATTATGGGAGCTTCGTCTACTCGTCTGCTCGGCCATCCCTCTTATGCCGTCTCAACTCCATCCACCATCAGGGGTTACGTCTTGCGACCGGAGCCTTCTACACTAGTCCTGTCAAGAGTCTTTATGCTGAAGCTGCCGAATTACCATTGACCTACCGGCGCGACGTACTGCTGTGTCAGTATGCCTGCCGGCTGTTGTCTATGCCCGACCACCCCTCTTACCAGTCCTTCTTCGCCGATTCTCTCGACCGTCAGTACGGGTTGTATGTGTCTGCCCTGCTGCCCCCGGAGTCCGCTTCCGTCGCCTGCTTCGACAATTGGATTTTGCCCTCCCTACCACCTTCAGAGAGGGTGAGAGCCTGACACCACCTTGGCTCCAGGCTCCGGTTCATATTTATCTCGACCTCAGCTCACTCCCGAAGGAGGGTACTCCGGCTGCAGTGTATTGCTCACGGTTTGTCGAACTTCATGCTCGACTTGCCAGTCACACCTTTATTTACACCGATGGCTCCAAAACTGACGATGGTGTCGGCTGTGCCTTTGTCGTCGGTGCCGCCACCTTTAAATACCGGCTCCTCGCCCAATGTTCCAGCTTTACGGCCAAGCTTTTTGCTCTCCATCAGGCCGTTCAGTACGCCCGCCGCCACCGCCATTCATCGTATGTACTCTGCTCTGACTCACTCAGTGCTCTTCAGAGCCTTGGAGCTCCCTATCCGGTCCATCCCTTAGTTCAACGGCTACAGCAGTCCCTCCATTCTTTCGCCGATAATGGTTCTCCTGTCAGCTTTCTGTGGGTTCCCAGACATGTAGGAGTGCCTGGGAATGAGGCTGCAGATGCTGCAGCCGAGGCTGCAGTCCTCCTGCCTCGGCCAGCCTCCCATTGTGTCCCGTTATCTGACGTTCTTGGGGATGTTTGTAAGAGGCTTGTGTAGTTGTGGTGGGATGCTTGGTCATCCCTCCAAGGAAACAAGCTCCGGGCAGTAAAACCGCTCCCAACTGCTTGGACAACCTCCTCTCGACCATCTCGGCGAGAGGAGGTCCTTCTGACCAGGTTGTGGATTGGGCATTGCCGGTTTAGCCACTGCTACCTGCTCTCCGGTGACACAGCCCCGCAGTGCCCTTGTGGTCAGGCATTAACAGTGCGCCATGTTTTATTGTCGTGTCCCCGCTTTAGTCAATCTCGTGTTGTCCTGTCCCTGCCATCTACTTTACCGGATATTTTAGCTGATGACGCTCGAGCAGCTGCTCGTGTTCTGCGTTTTATAACTTTGACTGGCTTGTCCGAAGACATCTAACTTTTTTACTTATTTTATCTGCATCTTTGTCAAGCCTTTCTGGTGTCCCCCCCTCCCATTGAGTTTTACTAGATTCCATGTGCTCTAATAACTGTGACTGGGCGCTAATGACCTCAGTAGTTGAGCGCCCTTAAACCCCACAAAAAAAAAAGAAAAGAAACGGGCTTACCATTGCAACTCCATTAGTCTGTTCGTAGTACTGACCATTCAATAAAAAGTAAGTCAGCACATGTCGAAACAAATTTGTTAACTTGACACCAAACTTAACCTCAATTAGCCGCAATGAATCAGAGAGAGGAACACGAGTGAAACGAGAAACCACATCAAAACTGACTAAAATATCAGAGTCATTCAAATGCAGTCCCTGCAATCGACGTAAGAAATCTGCAGAGTTCTTAATGTGGTGTTTACACCTACCTACTAGTGGGCTCAACAAACTAGCAAGATGTTTAGCTGCACAATATGTCTGAGCACCAATATGGAGCTTAGGGAGGCCATATAAGCTAGGTGGTACAGCACAGTAAGAATTAAGACTGTTGATAGTCTCCTGTGACAAAGAACTTTTCTTCAGGAGGTTATTAGTCTTCCTCTCAATACTCTTAGTAGGGTCAACACCAATTTTACGATATGCCGAATCGGAAAGTAGACACTGCATCCTTTGAATGTAATCGTGCTTGTTCAATAAAACCGTGGCATTTCCCTTGTCCGCAGGTAAAATAACAATATCAGAATCCATTCTGAGTGAACGTAAAGCAGCCGCCTCAGCTGCTGTAATGTTACACTTGGGTGAACGGGCCTCAGTCAACACACGACAAGCTTCCCTCCTACCCTCTTCTGCAGCCTCGGAAGGTAGTTTGTTCAACAAAACCGTGGCATTTCCCTTGTCCGCAGGTAAAATAACAATATCAGAATCCATTCCGAGTGAACGTAAAGCAGCCGCCTCAGCTGCTTTAATGTTACAGTTGGGTGAATGGGCCCCAGTCAACACACAACAAGCTTCCCTCCTAACCTCTTCTGCAGCCTCGGAAGGTAGTTTATAAACAGCCTGTTCAATAGAACTAATAAAATCAACGACTGGCAAACTCTTAGGTGTCGGTGCGAAATTCAAACCTTTCCCCAGCAAAGACAAAGCTCCGTCGTAAAACGTTTTCTCTGTGAGATTGAACACAGAATGTTGAGAATTAAAATTAGAATTAGACACTGAGCCATGGAAACGTTCAAACTTCGCCGAATGACGAGCAGTTACAGATTGAAATTCCCAGTCAGACTGCCAAGAAAATTCAGAAACATTTGACGCCATCATTAAATGAAGCTGAAATAATTCCTTAGAAACAAAATCTAATTGACAGCGAGTATAGTGGATCCTTTCATGAACAAGAGCTAAACCGGCACGTTGCTTGATGCAATGGGTGACAGGAGAATTAATATGATGCACAACCTTAGCAAACATTGGAACCACACTATGATTTCGACACTTCAATAAAACTGAGGTATTAAATTCCCTTGCACATTGCTTCCTCCTTGCATTTGTGCCTTGAGAAAGGCAGGGTGTGCTCCTGTCGAAATATCGGCAGTGGTCGACGAAGTCACCAGGCAGCAATGCCGAGGGCAGGGTGCTAATCAGTCATCTTCCAGGGACACAGCTCCTTGACACCTGTATTGTGGGACGGAGACCAAATGACAATGACATCATTATGCTCTGGGGAACATTCAGGTGAGCATCTGTGGGTCCAGTGGAGCTCGTACGAACCATCATAACAGCCTAGGTTGCATACCATGTGCCCCCTTTCATGACGGTCATGTTTCCCGATGGCAGTGGCATTTTTCAACAAGATAATGTGCCATGTCACAAGACCAGGACTGTGATGGAACGGTTCAGGGAACACAGTTCTGAGATTTGATTGAACGTGGCGTCAGAGCTCATTGTCCGTCTCCCTGGAATTTATGGGAATTAGGTTGTGGTGGTGTGTGTGTGTGTGTGTGTGTGTGTGTGTGTGTGTGTGTGTGTGTGTCACACACGCGTGAGGATGTGGTGCCAACTCCCTCCAGCAACCTACCAAGACCACATCGTCAGTGTTATCTGTGCCAAAGGTGTACATACTAGCTACTAGGTGGATAGTCATAAAGTTCTAGCTGATCAGTGTACTTGCCTAGTGAGAAACTAGGATATTAATCAGTTACAGTTGAATAGCAAGTTTGTCTATTTCGTAAAGGATATTGTATTCAGGAAACTCCATACTTCCCCCCCCCCCCCCCCCCCCCCCAAATGTGCCATGTAAAAAAGAGTACAAAAGAGTACAAATAAAGGCTTAAGAGTGAGTAGAATGGCAATTGGTACAGTGAGAGCAACAGACAACTGTATTAACCAACTTGGTCATGATGTTGGAGGCATTATTTACCAGAAATTAAATGGGGCTGTTGGTATATTACAGACAAATCAGCTAGAACTAGTGTAGCTTTGGGGTTAAACACTTTACCTTCTGTTGTCACAGGGTGTAGCAGTGGTTTCCAAACTTTTCGAGTTTTCGGGTCCTTTCACATATGACGAACAAGTTGAAGTGAGGGGTAAATACACTGATCAGCAGAACATTATGACCCCCTACCTAATTGTCGGTATGTACACCTTTGGCACAGATAACGGTGGTGATGCATTGTGACATATAAGCAATGAGGTCTTGGAGGGTCACTGGAGGCTGTTGGCACCACATCTGCACACACAATTTAACCTAATTCCCGCAAATTCCAGAGAGGTAGGGGGGGGGGGGGGGTCGCGATGAGCTGTGATGTCACATTCAGTCGCATCGCAGATGTGTTCAATCAAGTTTAGATCTGGCACGTTTGGGGACCAGCACATCAATTTGAGCTTGCCACTGAGTTCCCTGAATCTCTCCGTCACCGTCTTGGCCTTGTGACGTGGTGCATTATCTTCTTGAAAAATGCCACTGCCATCGGGAAGAATGACCGTCATGAAGGGGTGTACATTGTCTGCAACCTGTGTATGATACTCCTTGGCTGTTATGATGCTTTGCACAAGCTCCACTGCACTGGTGGATGCTCACCTGAATGTTCTCCAAAGCATAATGGTGCCACCATCAGCTGGTCTCCATCCCGCAGTACAGGCGTCAGGGAGCTGTGCCCCCGGAAGATGACAGATTTGCACCCTGCCATACCGAGCGAGGTGGCGCAGTGGTTAGACACTGGACTCGCATTCAGGAGGACGACGGTTCAATCCCTCGTCTGGCCATCTTGATTTAGGTTTTCCGTGATTTCCCTAAATTGCTCCAGGCAAATGCCGGGATGGTTCCTTTCAAAGGGCACGGCCGGCTTCCTTCCCCGTCCTTCCCTAATCCGATGAGACCGATGACCTCGCTGTCTGGTCTTCTTCCCCGAAACAACCAACCAACCACCCTGCCATCGGTGTGATGAAGAAGTATCAGGATTCCTCAGCCCATGAAACACACTGCCACTGTGCAAACATCCAGTGCCAATGGTCACGTGCCCATTTCGGTAATAGTTGCCGACGTCATGGTGTTAACAGTGGCAAATGACTGCAGAGGCCCATCATTAAAAGTGTTTGGTGCACTGTGTATTCACACGCACTTGTACTCTGAACGCATTTAATGTTATTACATCTTAGTCTGATAACAAAATCAATAGAAGGACAGGCTTGCTTCTGCAGATCTTAAAATCGAGGCACAAGGTTGAAAATTGCAACTCTCATCTCTTTCTCCACATTTATTCGCCATCTGTATTTTGTGTTGATGACTTCCAGTGCTGAAAACTCTACCTCACATAACTATGATGTTGCAAAAAGTATCAGAAGTTGTAGGGTCTTGTTACATACTTGAGGATGTTCCTGCTTCACCAAGATCCGAAAATCTTTCTTGATGTGGAAACGAACTTTGTTCTCGGTGTGGAGCAATAAATTGCTCTTTTTTTTTTTTTTTTTTTTTTTTTTTTTTTTTTTTTTTTTTTTTCCCCAGTGGTAAGTGTAGATGGAAGTTTTTCACTGAAAGAGTCTTTGATCCAGTTGTACTGATCTTCTTGTGAAAAGCACTTCACAATGTAATCATAGATTTCATTTCAGTGACTCACTAATGCAGAAATCAGTTGTGCCAGTGTTGTGAAAGAGACTCTGTTGTCATTGCTTTAAATATTATATCATCAGTTACCAAAACCTATTTCACATTAATTTCATAAGTTACAACCTCCATGAAATATTACAGATATGCCTTGGAGTAGCTACACAAGAAATAAAATGGATAAGCAGAAAATTTCTGTGTTGGATTTCTGAACTTCTGAGGCACCAGTTCATGATTGGTGTGAACTCTGTACATTAACAGTCAAGATTTGTGTTCATTTAAGTTCATATTTTGTGGCTTCCTCCTCCAAGATTGATGCAAACGTTGCACACCCCCTCTCTGACATTCTGTACACAATTTTCTCTTTTGTGTCTGTGCTTTCATTTACATATTTTGTGTGTTTACTTTATGTTAAATATGGCTTTACAATGACCGCAACTTTTTCATTTTTCAGGATTTTTTGACAACACAGATGCTTGTTCAAGTAGTTGGAGAAGTTCCACTCCGCCGGGAGACACGTACCACTGAAGCTAATAAAAATCGGGATGTACTGAGTGGGCAGGAAGAAACAGATGTAGGAGGTAAAAGAAAACGTTTATCTGGAGCAGAAACAGAAAGACATAAAAAGAGAAAGGTGAGATTGCTATGTACTTTTATTAGTACTACATATCTCAGACAAAAGGAACACTTCATTAATGATGGTGAGATTTTTGCGGTGGACTAACCAGGGTGTCCTAATTGAAGCACGTTATACAGTGTCCTTAGATAAGAACTTCATAGCTTTGAGGGACTGAAAGGTTTTTAAAAAAGGTTGTGACTTTTTTTTTTACTCTTACACATTTTGGATCAGTAACCTACATACCCGAGTGGCAGCTCTTTGCCGAACACGTTTCATGTCTGTCCTTACCCATCGCAGATGGAACAAGCTAGAGTAAACTGGAGGGGAAGAGGGCTAGACGGAAGACACGGTGCCATGGCTGGAGGTTGATATCTTCCTCCTCCCTGATATGCTTTCCTATTCTATTTCCGCCTTCATAACCCACCCCACCACTTCTGTGTGTGCCACATGCAATTTCCTCTGCCTGTATCTGGGTTAGGTTTGCCAGTGCCACATTCTGTTCCCTTTCCCCCCTCTCTCCACAACTCGTGGTCTAACGGTGTTCCGAAAGGATAAGCTAAACACGGTTGGCGGAGGCGTGTTTGTTGCTGTCAGAAGTAGTTTAACTTGTCGTGAAATTGAAGTAGATACTTCCTGTGAGTTAGTATGGACAGAGGTCATTGTTGGCAACCAGAATAAAATAGTAATTGGATCCTTTTACTGACCTCCCAATTCAGATGATACAGTTGCCGAAAGGTTCAAAGAAAACTTGAGTTTGATTTCAAATACATACCCGAATCATACCATAATAGTTAATGGTGACTTTAATTTACCCTTCATATGTTGGCGAAAATACATGTTTAATTTTGGAGGTACGCATAAAATATCATCCGAAATTGTGCTAAATGCATTCTCTGAAAATTATCTCGAGCAGTTAGTTCATGAGCCCACGCGAATAGTAAATGGTTGTGAAAGCACGCTTGACCTCTTAGCAACAAATAATCTTGAGTTAATAACCAGCATCAAAACCGATTCAGGGATTAGTGAACACAAGGTTGTCGTAGCAAGATTGAATATTGTAATCCCCAAAGTTTCGAAAAATAAGTGAAAAATATGCCTATTCAAAAAAGCAGATAAAAATTCGCTTTACGCCTTCCTGAGAGACAGTCTCCACTCATTCCAAATTAATAATATAAGTGTAGACCAGATGTGGCTTAAATTTAAGGAAATAGTATCGGCAGCAATTGAAAGATTTATACCAAATAAATTAACAAACGACAGAGCTGATCCTCCTTGGTACACAAAACTGGTTCGAACACTGCTGCAGAAACAACGAAACAAACATGCCAAATTTAAACAGACGCAAAATCCCCAGGATTGGTGTTCTTTTACAGAAGCTCGAAATTTTGCACGGACTTCAATGCGAAATGCTTATAACTGTTTCCAGAACGAAACTTTGTCTCAAAACCCGGCAGAAAATCCAAAGAGATTCTACTCGTATGTGAAGTATGTTAGCAGCAAGAAACAATCAGTGCCTTCTCTGTGTGATAGCAATGGAGATACCATCGAAGACAGTGCTGCCAAAGCAGATTCACTAAACACAGCCTTCCGAAATGCCTCCTCAAAAGAAGATGAAGTAAATACTCCAGAATTCGAATCGAGAACAGCTGCCAACATCCTCGGAGTAGTGAAGCAACTTAAATCAGTTAAAGTCTTCTGGTCCAGACTGTATACCAATTAGGTTCCTTTCGAAGTATGCTGATGTATTAGCTCTATTCTTAACAATTGTATACAACCGTTCGCTCGACGGAAGGTCCGTACCCAAAGACTGGAAAGTTGCACAAGTCACACCAATATTCAAGAGGAGTAATCCACTAAATTACAAGCCCATATCGTTAACGTTGATATGCAGAAGGATTTTAGAACATTTATTGTGTTCGAACATAATGAATTACCTCGAAGAAAATGGTCTATTGACACACAGTCAACATGGGTTTAGAAAACATTGTTCCTGTGAAACACGACTAGCTTTTTATTCACATGAAGTGTTGAGTGCTATTGACAAGGGATTTCAGATCGATTCCATATTTCTGGAAGGCTTTTGACGCTGTACCACACAAGCGGCTCGTAGTAAAATTGCGTGCTTATGGATTATCGTCTCAGTTATGTGACTGGATCTGTGATTTCCTGTCAGAGAGGTTACAGTTGGTTGTAACTGGCGGAAAGTCATAGAGTAGAACAGAGGTGATTTCTGGCGTTCCCCAAGGTAGTGTTATAGGCCCTTTGCTGTTCCTTATCTATATGAACAGATATGGGAGACAATCTGAGCAGCCGTATTTGGTTGTTTGCAGATGACGCTGTCATTTATCGACTAATAAAGTCATCAGAAGATCAAAACAAACTGCAAAACGATTTAGGAGAAATATCGGAATGGTGCGAAAAGTGGCAGTTGACCTTAAATAATGAAAAGTGTGATGTCATCCACATGAGTGCTGAAAGGAACGTGTTAAACTTCGGTTACACGATAAATCAGTCTAATCGAAAAGCCATAAATTTGACTAAATACCTAGGTATTACAATTATGAACAATTTAAATTGGAAGAAACACATAGAAAATGTTGTGGGGAAGGCTAACCAAAGACTGTGTTTTATTGGCAGGACACTTGGGAAATGTAACAGACCTATTAAGGAGACTGCCTACACTACGCTTGTCTGTCCTCTTTTAGAATACTGTTGCGCGGTGTGGGATCCTTGCCAGATAGGACTGACTGTGTACATCGAAAAAGTTCAAAGAAAGGCAGCACGTTTTGTACTATCGCGAAATATGGGAGAGAGTGTCACAGAAATGATACAGGATTTGGAATGGACATCATTAAAAGAAAGGCGGTTTTTGTTGCGACGGAATCTTCTTACGAAATTCCAATCACCAACTTTCTCCTCCAAATGCGAAAATATTTTGTTGACACCGACTTACATAGGGAGGAACGATCACCAAGATAAAATAAGGGAAATCAGAGCTTGTACGGAAAGGTACAGGTGTTCATTCTTCCTGCACGCTATATGAGATTGGAATAATAGAAAATTGTGAAGGTGGTTCGATGAACCCTCTGCAAGACACTTAAATGTGATTTGCAGAGTATCCATGTAGATGTAGCATTGCTTCCTCTGGATCACAGGGTTCTGGCTTCTATTCCTGGTCAGGCTGGGGATTTTCTCTGCCTGGGGTCTGGGTGTTTGTGTTGTCCTCACCATTTCACCATCATTTGGGAAAATGGCGGGACTGGACAGTGAAAAAGATTGGGAATTTGTTCGAGTGTTGATAACCATGCCGTTGAGCGCCCCCACAAATCAAAATCATCATCATCATCATCATCTATCCCCCTCTCTCTCTACAGTCATTGTCATCATCATAAGTTAGACTGAAACAATGTGTCCACTGCCTATAAAGAAAGGAGACACCAATATATAGCCCAAAGTCCTTATCCCCTTCTGTTGTGTTGGACAAATTTAATCACAACTGTTCCATCAAGCAGTAGAAGTCCAATTAGTAGAGTCACATTTTTCAACAGTTATGAACCTAATAGCAATTTTGACCTGCTGGTGATCATTACTTGCACAGTTGTCAGGCACTCAAAAAGTTTCCGTTTGAGGGTGTTTCTGCAGCATATATGCAAGATAGTGCAACTCCAATGCAGGGATGTTAATGCTGACATGTAGGCAAGGGACTAGTGCGGTATCTGTGTGTTTCCGGCAGGTGTACGGTAAATGCGGAAACATGAATTATGGCAACGCTATTACCAAATGCACCCAAGTAGGACCAACATCTTGTTGTTCTTTTCGTAGCTGCCAAAGGACAAACACTGGTAGGCAACCATTGGAAAATAAAGAATATTTATGGGCCAGCCTGTCCGTCTAAAACCATCATTGTGGAGTGCTGCACCAAGTACTGTGCTGGTTGCGATTCGACACAAGATGCTGGCCGATCTGGGAGGTTGGCCTCGGTCATTATGCTAATTTAAGTGGCTGACACTTGAGCACCCGCCATATAATCCTGATCTCTCCCTATGCAGTCATCATGCTTAAAAAAGGCTTTGAAGGGTCAATGATTCCTGCTAGGCAACAGAAGCAGGAGGACATGGTGTTTCACCAAACAGGTGTCTTCAACCTGGCACTTCGGTGGGATGATTGTCTGAATGTTCATAGTGTTTTTGCCTGATTGACATACCAATTCTGGACTGTACGGCCCTCGATCAGAAACCTTTTGATCGGCCCTTATACTAATGTCTGCCTAAGTGCACTAATATCTCAGCACTGTTGCAATATTCCTCCGTCAAATGGGCCAAATTTGAATGGTTCCGTGTATGACAGTCTGGCAGGACACAACCTGAATAGCTACTTAACAAGCATTGACAGACAAAACTCCAAATTCTGATCTTTCTTTTTGTGTGTTTGATTTGTGCTGTTCACCAGTTTTAAATGTCACTGACGTGAAGACATTTTTTTAAGATTTCAGATGTAGCTGTTTAAGTACTGATAGATGCAGCAACTGTTTTTTCACAACTATTCTCTGACACGTCATGTATTTTCTTCTCTAGTGCTTGTCTTTTATCTTGAAGAGAAAATATTAACAACATTAGCATTATTCAGGTGCAGAGTTATTATTTTCAAGAGAATTTCTTTAATTGGTGAATTATTTTAAGAATTGAAATTCACAGCCTCCCAAGACAAAGTATCAAATGTATTTTCCCTTGATAATGATCACAAGAAGCTCTTGCATGTAAATGTTCTTGCTTGAACTCCACGATATTCCAGTGACTAAATTCTGTTACGCACGTTTGAAAACTATGCATTGTTTCTGATAACACATTGTTAGAATATGCATCAATATATTAAATTATGTACTGTTGTTGCATGTAACTTCGTATATCAGAAGAGTATATGCTGAAGAGTTGTTAATGAATTCTGTTGGAACAATGTAGATGTAGTACATGTTTCTAAGAAGAATTATGAAAATCTTAATTTCTTGCTCAGAAATAAATGGCAAAATACTTACATATCTAGACTACTCAGAACAGCTATTACGAAGACACCATTTCCATTCTTACTACTACTATATATGTGTTATGTGGGGATTACCACTCTATCCCTGTAGCTGTTACCTGATGGGTGGAACATCCTTTCTCCACTCTCTTATAACCTCACTTTGAAATTTTCATACGCATACAGTATTTCAACAGCACAGACTTCTTAATTTAAAGCAAAGCAATTGTATTAAGTTTTGTGATTATACTTATTCCTATCAAAAAATTCATTGTGAATGCTACTTTAACATGAATAAAATGATTGCGGGCTTCCAGTGGCATCAGGTGGCCCATGAACTTTTTACCTAGCTCTCCTCGGCCATTTTCAAGTTGTAGATGACTGCTGTGTCACCATACCTTATCGCTATATAGCACAGTGTTGGGAGAGATTAGCCAGCTTCTTGAGAGACCCAACATCTCATCATTGTTCATGCCCCCAGCAAAAATGGACAGCTCTTAAGATCTGTGAAGGACAATCTAGGGCTTAGGATGTCTGTACTGTACAAAATACCATGTCAGTGCGGCTGCTACTATGTCACACTGTGGAGAAATGCCAGACAGAACACAAGAGGTGCTTACACCGATGCTATCCTGAAAAATCAGCTGTGAAAGAACTCGCTGTAGGAAATTGACACCGAATTCTATTCGATGAAACATGTGTTATTGTGAGGACAAAAGGATTTGGGGACAGTGTCATAAAAGAATGTGTAGAAATAAAAATATCTGAAAAAACATTGTCAACAAGAATTGCGGTTTGCAGCTCAGCACAGCCTGGGACATAGCCATGGCGAGGTTGAAACAAGTGTGACAGGCACTAGACGAAAACATTGGCACAGTTGTCGAGGAAGAGAGCACAAGTGATGTCATAGCCAGCACCACAGCTATATAACAGCAAGGCCAAGGCAACACGACAGTCATTCACAACATGAAAATGGCCAAGAAGAGCTTGGTCGAAAGCTAGAGGGTTTTCTATCAACTGTCTCTGCTGGAAGCTTGAGAAGGTTTTATTCATTCATATCACTGTAAAACCATGCATTCATACATTACTTTTAACAGCTTGAAATAACTTTTTTTCATTATCGGACTGAAAAACTCAGTGGCCTTATTGACTGGTACTTTAGGTGTGTTATGAATATGTTTTGTACCATATAATAGATAGAAACTAGGACAATACAGTGAATTAGCCTGTTGATAACTTCTTCTTCTTCTTCTTTTTTTTAGGTCTGAATTAAGATGAACCAGAAATCATCACTGTTTTTACTAGATATGTGAAACCAATGTTACAATGGCTGTGTAGATACGAAAACTTCTTCATATTATGTAAAACTGAAGTAATGTTACAGACATGGAGTCCATTGTTTCTAAGAATTGTTTATACCAAATGTAACCCATGATTTAAGCATTTTCTTTTGCTTTTTCTACTGTCTTTTTCTGTTCTGACAGCTAGGTATTCTGTCATTCTACAGACTGAGTGCCTATGAAAACATACAACTATAGTTATAGTTTCTGTAACTTTGGTTGCACACGCTTTGAGACTGTCATTGCTGGTTACATTTATTGCTGGTTACATTTATTGCTTAAGTTGCCCTTCTGTTTTAAGTTTTACAATAGTTATGGGTTGTATAACCTCTTAAAACATATAAATTAATATGGAAAATAAGATGAATGTTATTACTTCAGTTTAGGTACTGAATGGTGATGCATGCTGTTGTAGATAAAAACTATAGATTTAGTTCACAATTAGTCCCAATTTTTTTTGTTTGACTTTTAAGGGACAAGTTATTTATGTGGTTTATCACTAAAGAACAACACCTGGCTTTGTGAAACAGTTACCAAAGAACTTTTGTCCAAAGTATACTATTGTTGTTTTTTTATGACAGTGCCCCAGAGTTTTACACATTATAATTTTAACGTGTTTGCCACTGATAAAATTTGTAAATAAGCTGTGACTACTGACTACATATTCACTGTGATCATTTATAAAAGTTACGTTAAATCATATTTTTTACTACTGAGGCATGTGATAAAATTGATGATGTTATTTATTTTTTTTGTCGTATGTTCCTGCTACACCATATGAAATAAATGCTGTCTGTTGAGGAATCCCTCATAGAGAATGTTAAATGGCCAGTGTTATCTATCACAGTAATTTCCAGCAATGACAGGAAAGTGCTTTCACTTGCCAAAAGATGAAACTCTCTTCTACTCCAACAATAACCCACTACGCAGGAAGTCTTACCCACACCTGTTTCCCTTTATTTTGTCATTCCTTTATGTGTACTACTGAGCCCAAAGCAAATTATTTCTAATATGAAAGCATGATATGTTAACTTTGTTCCTATTTCATAATTGTTCAGGTTGCTCTTTCATCTGGTACTGACTGTAACACAGCATTTCTGCATTTTGATGCTCATTATCACCACATCACTTTTTACTCATTTGTTTCTGAAAATTTTTCTTAAGAAATTGTTTTATCTGTATTTTTTCTTTATGCCATCAAGAATTTAATCAATCAGACTATTATGATGAAATAACATTGCAAAACATGCAATCTGCAGGATACCACTTAGCAATATAAAGAGTTGTATTTGGTGTATTATAAGATTTTTTATTTTTTTTCATATTTATTTGGACTACAGTTTTATAATAGTCAAGTGCAGCACAAAATCTACAAAAATTTGCTGAATTTGAAAAGTTACTGAAACTGACAGGAAAAAGTGGAACCAAGTCTTGATCGTTCTGAAGTCTTTATCATCCCAATACAAAAAAGTTTTGCACAAATGAATTGTAAAAAGAAGAGCAAGATTTATGAATATGGTGTGTGCAGCAGGTTGCTCAAAAATTGTAAAACATCATACTACAGGTACAGGATAGAAATCGAATGAGGCAGCTGGAATCCAAATTCCAGAAAAGTTAATAATTCAGAAAGAGGACAAAGTCCATGCTACATAAAATCTAACCATAACAACAACAAATTGTAATGTTACATTCTTGTTCAATATCTCTCTCTCTCTCTCTCTCTCTCTCTCTCTCTCTCTCTCTCTCTCTCTCTCTTTTTTTCCTCCCCACCCTCTTTCTCACCCACCCCCTCAAACCCCCGAGGAGTGTTCTGCTGTTTGTAACTATTTCCTTCTACGTCTTCATCTGTCTTTACTTCTGGTCCAGTTTCTTGTGACACCTCCAAATTTATGTATTATTAGATGTTGATTGACTCAACTGTGCAAGACTAAATGAGTACTTGGTTGAGGGAACAAGTAGCTTTGTGTACATAAGTCAAGAAATATGATTACGGGTGCTAGACGATAAACAACACAAGATGTTTGTTTACTATTAGTTATTTATCTTTAACGCTGCATTCTGTGCTGAGCTGTATTATTAACTTCTTTGAAATTTGTATGTCACATATTACATTCCATTGTTGCCATTCGGTTTCTTTCCTGCACCATGAATAGTGTGTTTCTGGTATGTATGTATTCTCATGTACGTCACCTCTCCGCATCACTGCAGAGGGATGTTTGACCCCAAAAGTTCAAGTTTTGGTATTCACTCTTTCCTATAGTTGTTAATTTGAACGCGGTGTATACTTTCAGTGAGTATGATCTTTTTATTCAATCTGGAAGTTTATTTATTTTTTTCTTTTAAATATTCTTGTAAGCACTGAAATGTAATTGTGCAGCAATTATTTTATCATCACAGTATTTTAAAGATATATTTTTTATTTTTGCAGTATATTGTAGATAGTGACCTAAATGTATTATACTTTATATGGACATTATTAAATGTAGACTGAAAAAGATGAACTGCATTTTTTTCTGGGAAAAATATCATCATTAATTAGTTTTCATATTCCTTCATCATCCATAATATCATATATATTAAATATGTAGCCTGACAAAGATTTGTGTGTGCATGGAAGGTGCATCTGGAATTACTTGAGGTGCAGTAGTGGATAAGATGAAATGTCCAAAAGCATGTCTTGGCATGTTTCTGGCCTCTTTGTTAGACACACACTTCACTTTATCAGGCTGTAGTGTTAAGAAAATAACTAAGAACAAAAATAATCTGTTCTCACTCTGCTGGAGCACTTTTATATGCAGAAATTATCAAGAGAGAATTCAGTTTATAATTCACATTAAATGTGCAGTGCTGTAATTAAGAAAGAAATTTCAACATAATTAAATAGTTAATGGGAAAGAGTGCAATATGCTATAAATATTTAATTTGTAGTTGTTGTGCTTTGTTGTGTTTTATGTTAGTGCAGAAGGCAGACAGTAAAGACAATACACTTACTGAATACTTAAAAATGAGGAAAGAAAGGAATCGTTATTAACTTGATATTGCAGTTACACAAATTTTACTGTTAATAAAGAAGACACTATTCGTTCCAAGATTGTTCCCAGTTCTAAGTGGAGAGAAAAAAACTGGATGAACAGTGTTGTTAAATGCAATCAATTTTTAGGAGTTGAAGAAGGCATAAGAGAAAGATGGCCTGAAATGAAACAGTCAGTTGAATTAATTTTTATAAGGGTACAAACAAAGCAAGGGAAACTAGAATAGGCAAAGTGCAAATAGATCGAAGAAAACATTTGGATGACAGTAATGTACACACAGACAGACAGACAGAGAGAGAGGCCTTTTTATGGAGCTAAATGTTAAAACATGAAATAAGCTTTACTGTTCATTGTGAATAACCAATATACAAGGATGTCATCACATCGAACCACTAAATTTTGTTAAATGGAGAGCTTGTTTTTAATTCATCCAGAATACAGGCTCTGGCTTTGCGTGTGAACTTGAAAAACAGCTCTGTTAGTGTAAAACTATTTTACTACTATGAAATGAATGAGTTTCGTAAAATATTTGGACCAACCAGTAGGTTATATGAATACTTCTTCTCTCTTAATAAGCAGTCAATTCACACCAAAATGTTTTAAAATGAACTTTCTTTTCCCCTGTGTTTGTCTATTCACGTATGTTACTGTTAACTGGTTCCTGTTGTTATGTAAACACTTCTATTTCTTGAGGATCAGCTCTAGAAAACCATGAAAATAAAATAATCTTGAAAGAAATCTCCTTGTTTTTGTTAATTTTAGGTCTACCGAAAAAGCACTTTTCATTCTGAAATTGTGAAATGAGACAGAACCAGCCTGTTAGGCATTTTCTTTAGAGTAATATTATCACATTCCAGTTTTTAATTTGCTATGAACTTCCTACTTCCTATTAATGGCACTGAACACGGTAAGTGAATACCAGTATTTTTTAATAATATGAGGGTGGGTCCAAAAGTAATGCCACCTGTGTCATAAAAAGATTTAATAATGAGCATATAACAGTGAAATTACTGCAGATTGTAGCCTTAATTGTCCTCTATGTACTAGTACCATTTAACAAAGTCACCCCGCAATTGTATATGTTTGCTCTGTTGTTGAACCGAGGCATCAAAGCAGTTTGGAAAAAGTTAGGGTTTTGCTTCTTGACCCATGGTTTTAAAGCTATTTAAACCTCATTCATAAAAAAAGGTGTATCAGTATGGACACCAGAAATGTGCGGCATTGGGTGAAGAAATTGAGTAATGGAGAAATGGTCATTGAAGATAATCCTTGCAGCAGTCGGCCGGCAAAACATGTGTCACAGATGACAATTGAAGACATGCTGATGACGTGATTTGAGGAGGCAAACACATTAAGAGTTTACAATCAACAGCGAAATCTATGTAACCACTCTTGAGAAACTTAAGGTGGCAGTAATGGGTGCTTCCACAATCCAAGCAATTGCAAAAATGGTCTGACTTGACCCCATCTGTTCATAGTATAAAGATGACCTACATGGTTACAGATTCAATCACTTGAATAAGGTTAAAACAACTTTATCTCTGAAAATGGAGATACGCCATAGATGCACTTGTTTAAAATCTTTCATCCCACAAAATTTCACTGCACCATATATTTATGTTTGTACCTGATGATGGCATGATAGCCAAAAACTGGTTTGTGAAATAAATAATAAATATTGCAGAATATTAAACAAGTGTTGTGTTTTCATTCATAATGTATAAAATAATCTACCAAGAACCGATGGAACAGTCAATCACTGCAAAATCGAATTTTCTTTCCATTCATCAAACAAACACACAAATCAGTAACCATCCTTAAAATTCATAAAAATCGTGTCAGTTAAAGTTATTCTTGCACACTCCATATTGAAAACAAATGTAATCAATTCATATTGTGCGTTGAAAGAAATCACTTGGTTCAGCTGTTCTCATTGGTTACTGTATACCACCACCTGATTGGCAATGACCAGTGTCAACAAACTGCCAACATCAATGCACAGTGCAAGAGCTGCACACACAGTAAATGCAGTCTAGCCTTATCAACATGGTTGCAAAGTACTGACACAATTTTTTTTTTTTTTTTTTTTTTTTTTTTTTTTTTTTTTTTTTTTTTTTTTTATGGAAGAATGGAAAAAACCGGTAGAAGCCAAACTTGAGGAAGATCAATTTGGGTTCCGGAGAAATTAAGGAATATGGTAGGCAATACTGACTATGACTTTTCATAATAAATGTGTTTAAAAAAGATAAACTTGTGTTTATAGCATTTGTAGATTTAGAGAAAGCTTTTGACACTATCAATTGGAATAAACTCTTTGAAATTCTGAAGGTATCAGGCATAAAATACAGGAAGCATAATGTTAATCACTACTTGTGCAGGAACCAGACTGCAGTTGTAAGAGTCGAAGGACATGAAAGGTAAGTATAGTCGAGAAGGGAGTGAGATAGGGTTGCGTCATGTCCCTGACATTATTCAGTCTGTACACTGAGCAAGCAATAAAAGAAACCAAGGAGAAATCTGTAAAGGGAGTTAAAGTTCAGGGAGAAGAAATAAAAACTCTGAAATTTGCTGATGACATTATAATTCTAACAGAGACAGCAAAGGACTTTGATGAATTCGTATGTTTGGGCAGCAAAATAACTGATAGTCAAAACAGAGAGGGTGTAAAATGTTGACAAGCACAGAAAGTATTTCTGAAAAAGAACTTTATTAACACTGAATATGAATTGAAATGTTGGGAAGTCTCTTATGAAAGTATTTGTCTGGATAGTAGCCTTATACTAAAGTGAAACAAGGGTAATGAACAGTTCAGACAACAAAGAATAAAAGCTTTTAAAATGAGGTGCAACAGAAAATTAGATGGGTAGATTGAATAAATAATGAGGTGCTAAATTGTCTAGGGGAAAAAAAAATTTATGACACAGGCTGACAAAATGAAGAGATCGGTTGATGTGACATCATCATAAGGCATGAAAGAACTGTCAGACTGGTAAAGGGGTGTGTGTGTGTGGGGGGGGGGGGGGGGTAATAATTGTAAAGACAAACCAAGGCTTGAATACAATAAACAAATTTAAATAGATGTAGGATGCAGTAATTATGTGGAGCCACAGAGATTTGCACAGGCTAGACTAACACGGAGAGTTGCATCAAAGCAGTCTTTGGACTTAAGACAAAAAATGATAATAAGCAGCAGTGAAATCAAGCTAGAAAATTTGGTTTCAGTCTGCCAGTAATTCATCAAGAGACATACTTACACAGTATTGGCATTTATTATTGTTGTTGTTATGGTCTTCTGCCTGAAGACTGTTTTGTTGCAGCCTATCCTTTGCAAGCCTCTTCATCTCGGCATAACTGCTGCAACACCTCCATTTGAAACTGCTTGCTGTGTTCAAGCTTTTGGGTTCCTCTATAATTTTTACTCTTGACACTTACCTCTGCAATTTTTACCCCTGCTGTCCCCCCTCCCTTGTACACACCCACACACTCTTCTTTTCTGAAGAAGTCTTTGGCTGAAAGTTAAATATGCAACAGCCTTTCAATTGTGCTTGTCTGCAAATCACTCCATCTCTTTACAGTAAGTAGTAATCTGTCCTTCTTCCCAATATTGTTGATACCTCGTAATTTGTTATTCGAGCTACCCATCTAATCTTCAGCATTATTCTGTAGCATCTAATTTCAAGTTCTTCTATGCTCTTGTCTGTTTTGCTTGTGCTAATGCCAGTGAAATTTAACTTTGTAAATTAGAAGGAAATACACTAGTTTCGAAAAAGCATTGATATGTTTCAAAAACAGTAGATTCCTATGCCTGTAACAACAGAGCTCTGTTTACAACACACTGTTATTTGTCATGTAGCTTTGCAGTGAACAGTGTGTGCCACTTCCCATGTTTTTAATGGAACTTTTCAGTTCTTAAATTTAGATAATTAGATAATTTTTAGGATGTTTAATTGTCATTTGAATTTATAGAGTTCCACAATTTCTTTTTTATTTTAAAAGACTATTGATGAATTTTTAACAAAGTCATCAATTCAGCCAATGCAGACCCACAATAAGAGAGAGAAGGCTATAAAAATTGATTTTCAGAAACAATATTCCTGAAATGGTGCCTGTCCATGCGAATGGCAAAATGTAACCGTCTGTGGACATAAGCTCAAATGGAGTATCACAGTTAAATTGTTACTGCGTATAAAAACAAAGAACAACTTTTCTTTCTGCCAAAACTAGACAGGTCAACAAGAAAAGAACAGTCTTCAGATATTTGAAAACAGCATCCAGATTGGGGCCAAAATGACAAGGTACAAGTGATGTGCTGTGGCATAATGGTTTCTAATATAGAAGGGAAAAAAATTTAAGTTGTTTCTTTAATATTTGCTTATCACTATCATGTTTATGAACTAATTTTGAAAAGTATATCATGACATCACTAATTACCTGAATCTTCCACATTTCAAAAAATTTAAAGAAAACTGGAATAATGCTAGTACAGATGATACCTAAACATGGGCTAATTTTGTTAAAAACAATTAAATGATTCAAAAATTAATAAACCCATTATGTTTTATTGCCAAAACTTGAAAAAAGCTATGAGTACAGTAAACGTATTGAACTAATATCTGTGGGGAGAGATGAATTCATAATCAGGTCTTGTGGTGCTCTGAATTAATTGAGAAGGGCGGCAATGGCTGTGAACAACCTCATTTTAAAATCAAAAAAGACTAAAAAGAATTGCAAAATTTTTCATCATTCATTGTGACTTCTTACATGAACTTGACATGAAAGGAGTTTATCAGTGAAAGCATCAATCGTATTTTCTACTTTTGGAAGCGCCGTAGAAATATGAGGCAATTTGTAAATCAATTTCAAAAGAAGCTGCAAGTTAATTGTGCCAACATTTGTGATATTTGTCACGTGAAATTTCTGTCTTAATGTTTTAGACAGTGGTGACAGGGAAAAACAATAATTTGAAATTTATTCACTGACTATGAATTCTTTGACATCACCTGTATTGTGTGTAGATGTACTACCCATTAATGACATAAAAATTTGTGTCAGACCAGGACTCAACCCTGGATTTCCTGCTTATCACAAGTGGTTGCTTTAACCATTTCAGCTTTTTGGCTATTTGTGCCCACTACCTGGACTGACCCAAACCTCCATATGTTGTCTACATCCTTATGCCGGTCCAGTACAAATGTTCGTATATCCACAATAGGTTGTACATCTAGACCTAATACAGCTGATGTCAAAGAATTCACAGACAGGAATAAATTTCGAATTATTTCAAACAGCTGTGGATCATCAATAATATGTTGTTTCAGACATGTCAAATAAAGAAAAATGATAATATTTGAGTATGAGTGTGGCGTATTTTAATTTGGAAATCTTTCTGAGAAAAGTGGGGGAAGCAAGCTGTTGAAATCAAGATGTCAATTGGAAATTAAAAGATGTTTCTTGGTGGCATAACCAAAGGAATCCAAATCAAGAACATGGCATACGAATGATATGAGCAGATAGGGTAAGGAGAGGAGGAAGAGGCACACTGCCTTGGAGGGGCACAAATAGAAAATTTCATGGTAGATATGACAAGGAAACACTAGCCAGCAACAGTGAGGGGACGTAAATGACGCGGGTTGTCAGCACAGGTCCACTGGTAAAGGTACAGGCAATCAACTGGTGACACCAAATATTCTTGACTTCTACACAAATGAATAATAGATTTATGGGGTACAGTGCGAATAAAAGATAAAGGCTCCCAACTTTGGCATAATAATAACAAGAGTTGATGGAGTACAGAACAAAGACGTTGTACAAAACTGTTGAAACTTTCATGGCCACTTGTTGACATATTGCCTGTCGTTGTCAAAGCTTCACCACAATGGAAGATGAAGCTTTGACAATACCAGCTTCTCATGCTACCAAAACACCAGAAAAATCATTAAACAAACTTTGGCCAAAGAATCCATGACAGAAGCTAATGCGTAACACGTCAAAGAAGTTGTAGTTTGAAGAAGAGTCTTTAAAGTTGTCAAAGATTGTCAATTTAATGAGAGGGATGACATGCAGGAGAATTCTGTGGACATAAGCTCAGTGGGAGTATCACAGCTAATTTTTAGCTAGAATAGAACAGATAGGTCTATGCTAATAGAAGAAGTGAGGATACATGTTTGATAACTTACAATCAAAATGAAAAGAAATTACTGTGCTATAAATGTTTCTAGTATCAGTGCAAATATTTCTTTTATGTGACAATGTATATTGAATATGTACAAGAGATGAGTAGATTAAGGGATGGTGTTAAGGAATGTTGAGAAGAAAGGGTGAAGCAGCAAGAGGGTAGTTTGAAAGATGTATATCACATAATATTGAAGAAAGTGAAGAGAACAGAGTGTAGTAGTGAGGATAGTGAATCAAGTGACAATGGGGAAGATCTGGAAGATGACATTGGAGAGGAAGATGGGGAGGACAGTCAAGTAGGAAGTTGAGTTGGCACTGGTGCAGAGAGTAAAGGACAGAACACAGTCAATAAAAATCTTGTTAGCTATTAATGATGAGCAGGAAATTGAGAGCAATCTATTTCGAATATGGAGAGAGCAGATCAGTTTGGAGTAAAAGATTATCAGCACATGCATTCTGTGGAGGAGGAAGGAGGGGTACACCAAAACAAGGCAAAGATAAAGGTAAGTTCCAGAGAAGTGTGAATACCACTGTGAAAATTAATTGTGTAAGGAAATCTGGTGGGGCACCAGGGTTAATTGAATACAACTTTTAAGATAGGACAGTGAATGAGAATTTGTAAGAAGAAACCTACAATAAAGTAATCAAATTGTAGAGATGGATGTATTTGGGGAAATAGTTGGCAGCGCTATAGGAAAATTGAATAGAACAATAAAAAGACTAGTTAACCTTACATTTGAGATCAAATGATTTGAATTAAAGCATGAATTTTTAGTTGTAACTGATTTATGGGCATTCAAATGTAATTTCAAGGTTAGTCTTAATGAATAAATTTAAAGTAAAAATTTATTATGAAAAATGTACGATTAAATTTTTGTACAATGAGGTTGAATTATCAGCAGTGTTCAGTAAATGATTTATGAATAAAGGGTAATCAATTAGGATGTATGAGGACTTTAATGTCCTTGGGTACCTGTAGTGTTACTTATTTCTCAGGAAGGTATGAAAACTGTACAAAGTCAGATGTTGAAAAGAAGGAACTGTTCAAGGAGAAAGTAAATGGAATTCAAAGTATAAGTGAAAGCCAAAGAACTGAGTTATATAATATGCTGGTTAACAATGAAACTGGAAGAGTGACAAATTTTGAATCTAAATTGAAAATAACACCACATACTCCAAAAATAAGACCTTACCCAATACCATTGTCTAAAAAGGAGTATGTGGCAGACAAGATGACTCATATGGAAGAGTGGGGTATTACTGAAAGGAGCTATAGTGAATGTAACAATCACTTAGTAGTTGTAGGGAAGAACAATGGAGAAGTACGGGTGGTACTAAACACTAGGAAGTTGAACACTAGAGTGCAGAGAGAATTTGGTAAACCAGAAAGCATAGAAGAATGGCAACTGAATTGTGTTTAGCCAGGTATACACTATACTCAAAAGTTTTCAAATGCCCTGAAAGTAAGATAAAAATAGCTAGTTATCACATTCAAATATGAATTAGCTATACTGTTTCCCCAGTGTCATGCTCAATATGGCATTTAAGAGTAGCGTTCCACATTTTTAAAAATGAAATCATTCAAAACATAAGTTTCCATTGTTATGCTGTTCAAGTTACAAACATTGCATGCTGCTAATTTTGTGTTGTGGTAATCTATCCTCACTATATGGCGTTCATAGGACATCAACAAATCTGTAAACACAGTTACAGGTAAGGAAGGGGTATGTAGTTCTACACAATATATCAAAGAGTGAATTTCAGTGAGTGCTCAGTGCAAACATCAATAATGGGACAAAGAAAGCAGCCTTCAACAGAAAAATGTTTTGAAATTGTGTCTTTACATGCAGCCAGTCGTACTATGTTACAAATAGCACACGAAGAACTTATTTTCTTGGGATATGTCCATTATACCTTGCAGAGGCATGCAGATACTGGCCAGAATATGGAACAACCTTGAAAGGGTAGGCCAAAAGTCACAAATATATAGTAGTCACAAGTAAACGTGATCGCTTTAAAACAGCATCAGTTTTAGCAGTGGAACTCAACAATATTAGGGAAAAGCTGGTGATTGTAAGTAATGTGAAAAGACATCTTCAGGCAGTGAACCTTAACTGGTGTGTGGAGGCTGAGAAAAGGTACTTTTCAATGACAAATCCTAATTTGAGGTCTTTGGCACAAAGGACACAAATTTGTTCGCTGGTTGCCAGACGAATGAATGTTACACCATTGTGTATCTCCAACATTAAACTATGGAAGGGGTTCCCTCATGGTCTGGGGATGTTTTGGAGGCAGTAAGACTGGTAATCTTGCACAAATAAACAGAACAATCAAGAAAGAGGATTACTATCCCATTCTAAAGTATCATGCAAAGCCATGTGGAAGACATCTGATTGGCAAGGGATGCGTCCTACAGCAAGACAATGAACCTAAACATAATTCAAAATTGTGTAAAGTATATTTGGAAAATTTAGAAAAAAGAAGAAACTGAAAAATATGATCTGGCCAACCCAATCCTCCAACTATAATTCTATTGAACTGCTTTGGGATCACTTGGATAGAGCAGTTAAATCAAGGCCTATTACCAAATTCATCACCTCTTGACAAGACTACAAGAGGAATGGCGGCATATCACTGAGGAAACCCTGATGAAGCTGACAGCAAGAATGCCTCATGTACGCAGAGCAGTGATTTAGCCAAGGGAGGCTACTTTGAGAAGAGTAAAATTTGACTGCAAGCATTTATTTTCAATAAAAGATTATTCCAAATCTGACATGAGTGTTTCTAACATTTCTGTTTCCAGTTTGGATTTTTTCCTCAAACTCACTAATGTTCAAAAACTTTTGAGCGATAGTGTACTTGTGAGAGCTTTTCACTCTCAGAGAGCTTTTGCAAGTAATACCTATGTAAACAGCACCAAGAGTCAGCTCACTGGCAGTGTTGTCGAGTAGGGCAATATCTCAGATAGCTTCACTCTGTGAGTTTAGACCTCTTGTGTAAATGGCAGACTCCATCTCTCAAGGGTTGTTTGCCATAGCTCTCAGACAAGAAAAATTATACTGACATTGTCGGGAGAGCTGATAGTACTCGGAAAGCAGTGAGTGGCCTTATTGCATCTCAGATTTGTGCCATATTTCACAGTTTGTACACTACCACATCTTGGTAATTACATTTTGCCACACTCTTACAGGGATGAAATAAAAGTACCCATGAGACTGTGTGGTGTGAGCCATAATATGTGAGTGTGGCATCTTTCTGAGCGAATAAATCACTTACTTTACCTCCTAAACAAACAGCATGAGCGATAAGCATGTATCTGAAGCTCAAGACTTAAACAATGATATGCTGCAAATTACATATAAAAACATCATAGACATATTATATAGAAATAACACATGAAAATAAAAAAAATTGTCACAGACATAATCCCACATTAACATAAAAACCTGAATGAAAGACTTCAACAAGTAATTCTATAAATGTGTGCTGGAGTTGTCGGGAGAGTTGAGACTACTATCATGGAGGGTATGCGCTATGAGTCAAAGTTAACAATATGTAAACAAAAAAAGTAATGAAGAAAACTGCTGGGAAATGGACACAGGAGTTGTGCATTTAATTAGTTTGTATGAAGAAGGTCCGGCATTATGGAATGTACAGTTACAGGATTACAGGAACTGAGATAAGAAGCAAAGTTTATTGGCTGAAATGCCTTCACAGAAAACATTTACCACAATACCCACAATTCAAGAAATCAGGCAAAGTAATTTTATAACATACATTAATATAGAGAAACAAGTGAAATTATGTTTGAAAGTACTCATTTTGGAACTCAGAAAATTACCATTAACTTAAAGTAATACAGCTGTAGCAACACTGATGGAAAAAAGATAAAGGAAATGCAGCACCAAGAAGGTGTTGTACAAGGCAAACGAATGTTGGTAGGCATGTTTCCACATCTGAAAGATGTCTATTCAAATTTCAAGCCAGTTACATAAGGGTGAGAGTGGTAGCATCAGTATAAGGATGCAGATTATGTTTGCTTTAAATATGTGCTGTAACAGTCGTGAGAGTTAAGTTACCTTTGAGACTTAACATAGTGAGGTGATGTTGATCAAGAACACCTTTAAGATGATGAAGATGCCATTATCAACAACTCACTGAGTTTCAACAAGGTCTTGTAATGGGGCCAGGAGAAGCTGGATGTTCCTTCCGTGATATTGCAGAAAGACTTGACAGGAATGTAGCTACTGTACATAATTACTGACAGCAGAGGACATGGGAAGGTATGGTTGCAAGAAGACCAGACTGTTACAAATCAGTTACATCATGGACAGCTTTGACCCAGACACCCAGTAGCGTACAATCCTCTGTCCCCAAACCACCGCTGTTTGCGACTTCAGTGGTGTCAAGTGGAAGCTCATTCAAGGGCAGAGTAGAGGTCTGTTGTTTTTCCTGATGAAGGCCAGTTCTACTTCAATGCCTGGATCACTGGACCTACACCTGGAGTTATGGTCCAGAGTGTGATTTCATATGATAGCAGGAGCACTCTTGTGGTTATTCCATGTACCTTGACTATAAATTTGCACATTAGTCTGGTGATTCAACCTGTTGTGCTGCCATTCATGAACAGCATTCCAGGGATATTTTCCAACAGAATAACACTTGGTCACATACCACTGTTGTAACCCGACATGCTTTAGATTGTGTTGACATGTTGCCTTGGCCTGCTCAATCACCAGATCTGTCTCCAATGAGCAGACAACAACTCCAGTGTCATCCACAACGAGCATTAACAGCCCTGGTATGGACTGATGAAGTGCAGGTATGAAGTGAAGGTATGGAACTCTATGCCACAATTGACATCCGGCACATTTATGATATAATGCATGCACATTTGCATGCTTACTGCCATGTTCCTGATGTTCCCCTAAATGGATTGGCAACCCCTAAGACACTGAAGCATCACGGGATTTCATATGCACGAGGTGTTTGCTGCCCAGATTGATTCGATCACAAAGATGTTGACAGGTGGCTGGTCAAATTCCACCAGACGTCCTTCGTGCCAGGGACCTATTTTCTCTACCGTGTCACATGTGTGGAACTGGATCATCATGAATTCCTCTGCACCCTCGCTATATAGGGCAGTGCAAGCCAACACATTGGCAGTTTGCTCTGCTGAAGCTCTGGGCCAATTTATGTGCCAGGTCTCAGCAGTCCATCGGCCAGAGCCTGGTCAGAAGCCACCAAAGTGAGACCTATGACTTCCCAGCAATATCCCAAGATGTACCGGTTGAACAACTGTGCTGAACACTCAACCTTCATCATCAGGGATTATCAGTGGCATAGTCTTCACATCCCACTACATTTATTCACTGTGTGTTCTAGGCATATGTCTGAGAAATTGTATTTTTTTATTGAGAAGTAGTGTCTGAGAAATTGTGTGAGAAGAGTTTTTTTTAATTTTTTTATTAAATCTCTCTACTGTGGCCATAATAAACCCTTGTTTTTGTTTACCTGTGTCTTCCTACTGCTTACCAAGCATCTCTCCATTGGAGATATTCTGGTGGTTACACAGATCATTAAAGCATCAGCATGTCACATTTGCAATGGCTTTTCTCACAATTAAATTAATCTATGAACTTGCAATGTTAATCACTTAAATATATTACGTACACACATGTATTCTCAAAATTTCATATTCTACATTAATTACTTCTTGGTGTTGTAATTCTTTCCATCAGCGTATAATTTTAAATGACATGGTATTTATTGATTATATTATTATGTTAAATGTTGAAGGACAGATATTCAGGAATTTATGAGTGGTTCCTTAGGCCAATACAAATAAATGTACATCCAGAAAAGCTTCATTTGTTAGATATTCATGCTATTTAGCTTTTGAATGTCTATGGGTATCAAGATGAGATAGATGTAATGTTATTTTATCGTAACTGTTACTTTATCAAATACTGAAGATCTGATGTTAGAAATATTAGTGTCACAAGCAGTCTGTTTCTAAAATGAATGGATTTACACATAATAGTACTCAGATTGTCAATTTTGGATCCAATTCTAAAGCGTACTTCTTCCATGTTCATCGCTGTCATTCTCATAAAATTTCAATACTGTTTCGGATTTTCCATCATAACCTCTATAATAAAATACTTGGATACTCCAGAATCATCCCACCGGCTAATCTGCTCTCTTATCCAACATACATATAGTCTTTTACGTTTTTTCTTTGCCACTAAAATTATTGGAAGTGCTGCTGCAGCCTCTCTCTTCCACAGCAACTGCTTCCTGCATGTACCAAACTAAGACAGAAAAATCTCACAGAGAATGATCTCTCAGCTCTCACAGGCACTCTCATTTCGCTGTGTGAAAACACTTCTGACATCTGCTCTTGCAAGTCTCTCAGACACTTACAGAAACTACCCACAAGGAACTGTCAGACAGTAACCAAAAGCAAAAATTCGTCCCCAGTGTAAACAATTCTGTGATCTGATAGTACCAAACTGTCTGAGAGCAAAAAAATCTCATGTGTGTTCCAGCCCTTAAATTTATGAAAAGTCTTGACTTATCAACAGGTTACTAGTAAATGCCATCGACTAGGGAATCACATAAATTTACTGTGTTTTTTCTTGTAGGAAAAGTTACCAAGACTGTGTAGCCCCATATGAATTAGACGTTTCAGTATCAGTTTTCATTAGAGTATTAGATTTGATTCTGGAGAGGAAGATAAACTCAAAATTTACTGGCTTTGCGGATGATGTTTTAATGGCAACCAAAAATTGGGAGAGTCACTGTAAAAGTTGGGTACAAGTATTTCAGTATGACTTTGAAACTGGGGGAAAAATCAGATTTGTTAGGACAGTGCAAAAGTGTCTAGAATATATATTATGACAACTGAAAGAATTGAAAAGTAGCCAGAAAAGATAAAGGCCATTAACGAAGTCCCTGTTCCCAAAAGTAAAAAAAACAACTGTAAGCTTTTCTTGGTGGGTGTAAGCTGTGTAGAGAGTTTGTTTCAAACCAATCATTTAGGAATCCTGCATTGAATTAAGTGATAAGTAAGAACAGTACTTATATTTAGACATCAGAATGCCAAGAGTGTTTTGAGAAATTGAAAGATGCTTTGAGCGAGGGTAGGATTCTAAATCACTCTGATTCGAGCCAAACTTTTTGTACGAGCATTGACATCCATGTACATGGGATCAGGTGTCAACCCTACTAATTGCTAGAGAATTGGAAGAGAGAAGAGCACAAAACAATAGCACTGGCAAGTAACATGTTAAATATGGCTCCATAAACTTTCCTGGCATAATAATTTGTTGTATTCATATTGGGTCTCAAGCCGAAACAGCTTGTCATCTGGACACACTATTTTGGCGGTCCAACTGGCCACCATCTTCAGGTGAGTAGGCTGTTGCACTATCTCACTGGAACTGAAATCAAACACACTGCGACGGCTCCTCTATGCCCGACCATCGGTCCATCGCGCGTGCGAGATAATAACTGCCGTCTAGCGACAGGCACAACAGCGCACCGGTGGTGAAAACTTGCAGCAACGATAAATCAATATCAAACACTACTGACAGTTTTTGAAGACTGTGACAAGAACCATTGTTTCTTGATGTCAAACAGAACAGGGTCTCAGCTCCTAATTAAAGGATACCCCTTATCTCTGTTTATAATGTTGTCAGATAGCCGGATTTCAATGGCTTCTTTCACTACACAGTCCCAATACCGCGATGCAGGGGCAACCATTTGTGTCTCATCGTACAACATTTTATGTCCCTCCATAAGACAACGTTCCGCCATCGCAGATTTTTCCGGCTGAAGTAAACGCGTGTGACGATGATGTTCCATGCAACAATCCTGGACCTTACAAACTGTTTGTCCAATATAGACTTTCCCAAAATGGCAGGGAATCTTGTAGACTCTGGGCTTTCTCGAACCTAAATCATCCTTCACTGAGCCCAACAGGGCTCTGGTCTTAGCTGGCAGACAGAATACACTTTTAATATTAAATTTCTTTAAAATTCTACCTATTTTTGAAGAAATGCTCCCCACAAAAGGTAGGAATGCCACTGTTTTGCTTATACCTTCCATTGGTTCACGACGGATCTGATTTTCAGTATAACCATTCTGCTTGAACAAAGCTTTTAGATGGTCCAGTTCTTGTATCAAACTATCTGCATCTGAGATGGCATAAGCTCTTCTTACCAATGTACGTAGGATCCCGTTGCATTGGTACAATGGATTACAACTTGATGCATGAAGATATCGGTCCGTTTGTGTTGGCTTATGATAAACAGTATGTCATAATGTCCCATCATCCCTCCTGTAGACCAAGACATCTAAAAACGGAAAGACTTTTCAACCTCCATTGTGCACTTAATATTGGGATGCAGGCAATTAAAATGACCTAGGAAACGATCTACAGCACCCCTCCCATGTGGCCATACCATAAATGTATCGCCGACGTATCTCCAGTAGCAAGTTGGTTTCAAGAACACCGTCTTCAGTGCCCTGTCCTCAAAATCTTCCATAAACAAATTGGCGACTAGTAAAAGATTTGATAGAGAAGACATAAAAGTGATTGAAACAGAGGATGGGGTATTATCAGGAACATGGAAGGTATCAGAGAAGAGATGAAGAATTATTTTGAAATCTTACTGACTGGGGAAGGTGCACAAGAAAGTGACACTAAAGACATTGAATTAGAGGAGTAGCAGGATCCAATCTCTTGGTTAGAAACTGAGAATTCCCTGAAACAGATGAAAGGTTGGAAGGCGGCTGGAGTAGATGAGCTGACAGCGGATATGATTAAAGCATCAGGAACCCATGGAATGCAATGGTTACACTGGGTGCTGGGGTGATATGGAAAGAAAACAAAGTGCAAGATGAATGGAAAACAGGAATTATAATACCATTGTTCAAGAAACGTAGTAGAAAGAAATGCACCAACTACCAAGGAATCACACTGTTATCACACTGCCTTAAGATAATGGGCAAGGTCATAGGAAAAAGATTGTGGAAAATTCTAGAACACCAATTAGAGGAACAACAGCATGGTTTCAGAAGTAATAGGGTAACAATAGATCTCATTTTCTCCCTCCGTCAGCTAATGGATAAGTATTGAGAAAAAGGAAAGTACTTGATAGTAATATTCATGGATTTGGAAAAAGCATATGACAAGTGTACCAAGGGATAAAATATGGGAATGCTTGAGAAAACATAATGTTCCTGACTCATTAATTAAAAAAGTCAAGATGCTGTATGATGGTTGTCAGAGCAGTGTACAAGTAAGAGGTGGAAGATCAAAATGGTTTAAGACAAAGAGAAGTTTTCAGCATGGCAGTTTGCTCTCCCTTTTACTCTTCATTACACTTATGGACACAATCATGAAAGAAATCAAGGAAGAAGAAAATGAAGATCTCAACGCTTTTGTTTTTGCTGATGACATCGCCATTTGGGGAGAGACAGAAATGGAGGTTCAAAGGAGATTACTGGAACACAAAATTTAAAAAATTCAAGTTAACTGTGAGTAGGAACAAGACAGTGGCAATGAAGATGAGCAGGGCAACCACATCTTGTAACATCATACTGGAGGGGGAGAAGGTTGAATGTGTGAAAAGCTTCAATTATCTGGGAAGCATCAGATCACGCAATGGAAGTTCCAAACTATATGTCTTAAACAGAATAACAAAAGGATCTAGCTTCTTCCACCAAGTATGAAATCTAGCCTGGGGCAAGAACTTATCTCCTGCCAATCATGCTGTATAGTCTAGCAGCCTGTGTCATAAATAAGAGAGAAGAGAGTCAAATACAAGCATGTGAAATTAAGTTCCTTAAGTCAGCTCTACAAAAAAACTAGGAGAGACAGAGTCAGGAATGATTATGTATGGAGAGACCTGCAGGTGACATTGACTACAGAGGAGAGGATGAGTGAGTACTTTGAGACTGAAGTGGTTCGGTCATGTGAAGCGAATGCACCCTACTCGAACTCCATGCCAGTATTTGGAGATGGAGGTACCAGGAAGAAGACCAACTGGTCAGTCTAGAAAGAGATGGACAGACCAGGTTAAGGAAGATCTCAAGAGGAGAGTAGTAACATGGGATGTAGTGGAGAGGGAAAAGCTGTACAAGGACAGAAACCAGTGGAGGCATATTGTTCACCAAGTTCCTACCCGGCTCGCCGGAAGGAAATCTTGATGATGATATCGATTTATCATTCCTGCAAGCTTTCACCACCAATGTGCTGTTGTACTTGTCACTAGAGGGCAGTTATTTTTGCGCACATGTGGTTGACCGATGGTCGGGTATAAAGGAGCTGCCGTGGCGTGTTTGATTTCAGTTCCGGCGAGATAGTGCAATGGCCTACTCACCTGAAGATGGCGACCAGACGGACTGTCAAAATATTGTGTCCAGATGACGAGATGTTCTGGCTGGAGACCCAATATGAATACAACATGTCAAATAAACGTGAAAAGCTTACATTGTTTCAGGAAAGAGACATTTGCTATAGTCTTGTGGTTCAAAAACATCCATAATTTGCTTTGGAGGCAATGCTCTTGCAGATTGTAAGACTCTGAGTTTTATTTCTAAATGCAGACTAATGCACTGTAGATTGATCTGTTGGGTACTTTATTTACAGCAGTTTAATTTTGAAATTAGATATAAATCAGGAAAACAATAATTAGTGCTAGATGCATTGTCTAGGCTACCTGTGGGAATGAAGGAGAATAACAAGGACGCAGTTATGGAAGAAAAATTGAAAATATGTATGTAAATGAAAATAAACAATGTATGTATAAAATTGGTGTTGACAAATGCTTAAAATTGCTGAAGATATAATTAGGAAAAAAAGGATATAATAAATTACCTAAGTACTACTGTGTATTTGAGGAATGACTGTTAAGGCAAAGACAGGAAGATTCAAATGAACAGAAGGTGTGCTGGCCATAAAAAAACATACAAGTGCTCATCAACTGTATACATTCCATTTAGGATACTATGGAGCTAAAAAAGGTTCAAGAAAACTAATAAGCTTGTTACTTTTAAAAATATGGCTAGGAAAGTGCAGGACATGTAATAACATGTGATAAACTTCAATAGTCAAAGGTTCACAGTTTGAAAAATAAGGGGCAATTGCATTCCACTTTACCTAATTAAGTGTTAGAATAAGTTGCTATTAACTTTGGCCGATTACTGAAAACTTTATCAGGATTTTTTATATGCTGGTTGCCATAGATATTTTTAAAATATAATAATTTGTATCATTTAAGGAAAGTCACTGGTAAGGCAATAAGAAATAAAATTGTTAAAGATTATTTGCACATACATAGACTCATTATCTCCATTATCAGGAGAAAGAAAACTGGTGTTCTACGGACTTGAGCGGGGAATGTCAGATCCCTTAATCGGGCCAGTAGCTTAGAAAATTTAAAAAGGGAAATGGATAGGTTATAGTTAGATATAGTGAAAATTAGTGAAATTTGGTGGAGAGAGGAACAAGACTTCTGGTCAAGTGAGTAAAGGGTTACAAAATCAAATAGGGGTAATGCAGGAGTAGGTTTAACAGTGAATTAAAAAAATAGATGCACAGGTAAGCTACTATGAACAGCATAGTGAACGCATTTTTGTAGCCAAGACAGACATAAAGCCCACACCTGCCACAGTAGTACAAGTTTATATGCAACCAGCTCTGCAAATGATGAAAAGAGTGAGAAATGTTGTTGTTGTTGTTGTTGTGGTCTTCAGTCCTGAGACTGGTTTGATGCAGCTCTCCATGCTACTCTATCCTGTGCAAGCTTCTTCATCTCCCAGTACCTACTGCAACCTACATCCTTCTGAATCTGCTTAGTGTATTCATCTCTTGGTCTCCCTCTACGATTTTTACCCTCCATGCTGCCCTCCAATGCTAAATTTGTGATCCCTTGATGCCTCAAAACATGCCCTACCAACCGGTCCCTTCTTCTAGTCAAGTTCTGCCACAAACTTCTCTTCTCCCCAATCCTATTCAATACCTCCTCATTAGTTACGTGATCTACCCACCTTATCTTCAGCATTCTTCTGTAGCACCACATTTCGAAAGCTTCTATTCTCTTCTTGTCCAAACTAGTTATCGTCCATGTTTCACTTCCATACATGGCTACACTCCATACAAATACTTTCAGAAACGACTTCCTGACACTTAAATCTATACTCGATGTTAACAAATTTCTCTTCTTCAGAAACGATTTCCTTGCCATTGCCAGTCTACATTTTATATCCTCTCTACTTCGACCATCATCAGTTATTTTACTCCCTAAATAGCAAAACTGCTTTACTACTTTAAGTGTCTTATTTCCTAATCTAATTCCCTCAGCATCACCCGATTTAATTTGACTACATTCCATTATCCTCGTTTTGCTTTTGTTGATATTCATCTTATATCCTCCTTTCAAGACACTGTACATTCCGTTCAACTGCTCTTCCAAGTCCTTTGCTGTCTCTGACAGAATTACAATGTCATCGGCGAACCTCAAAGTTTCTACTTCTTCTCCATGAATTTTAATACCTACTCTGAATTTTTCTTTTGTTTCCTTTACTGTTTGCTCAATATACAGATTGAATAACATCGGGGAGAGGCTACAACCCTGTCTCAATCCTTTCCCAACCACTGCTTCCCTTTCATGCCCCTCGACTCTTATAACTGCCATCTGATTTCTGTACAAATGGTAAATAGCCTTTCGCTCCCTGTATTTTATACCTGCCACCTTCAGAATTTGAAAGAGAGTATTCCAGTTAACATTGTCAAAAGCTTTCTCTAAGTCTACAAATGCTAGAAACGTAGGTTTGCCTTTTCTTAATCTTTCTTCTAAGATAAGTCGTAAGGTTAGTATTGCCTCATGTGTTCCAACATTTCTACGGAATCCAAACTGATCTTCCCTGAGGTCCGCTTCTACCAGTTTTTCCATTCGTCTGTAAAGAATTCGCGTTAGTATTTTGCAGCTGTGACTTATTAAACTGATAGTTCGGTAATTTTCACATCTGTCAACACCTGCTTTCTTTGGGATTTGAATTATTATATTCTTCTTGAAGTCTGAGGGTATTTCGCCTGTCTCATACATCTTGCTCACCAGATGGTAGAGTTTTGTCATGACTGGCTCTCCCAAGGCCATCAATAGTTCTAATGGAATGTTGTCTACTCCCGGGGCCTTGTTTCGACTCAGGTCTTTCAGTGCTCTGTCAAACTCTTCACGCAGTATCTTATCTCCCATTTCGTCTTCATCTACATCTTCTTCAATTCCATAATATTGTCCTCAAGTACATCGCCCTTGTATAAACCCTCTATATACTCCTTCCACCTTTCTGCCTTCCCTTCTTTGCTTAGAACTGGGTTGCCGTCTGAGCTCTTGATATTTATACAAGTGGTTCTCTTCTCTCCAAAGGTCTCTTTAATTTTCCTGTAGGCAGTATCTATCTTACCCCTAGTGAGACAAGCCTCTACATCCTTACATTTGTCCTCCAGCCATCCCTGCTTAGCCATTTTGCACTTCCTGTCGATCTCATTTTTGAGACGTTTGTATTCCTTTTTGCCTGCTTCATTTACTGCATTTTTATATTTTCTCCTTTCATCAATTAAATTCAATATTTCTTCTGTTACCCAAGGATTTCTACTAGCCCTCGTCATTTTACCTATTTGATCCTCTGCTGCCTTTACTACTTCATCCCTCAAAGCTACCCATTCTTCTTCTACTGTATTTCTTTCCCCCATTCCTGTCAATTGTTCCCTTATACTCTCCCTGAAACTCTGTACAACCTCTGGTTCTTTCAGTTTATCCAGGTCCCATCTCCTTAGATTCCCACCTTTTTGCAGTTTCTTCAGTTTCAATCTGCAGTTCATAACCAATAGATTGTGGTCAGAATCCACATCTGCCCCTGGAAATGTCTTACAGTTTAAAACCTGGTACCTGGTTCCTGTATGATTTGATAAAAGAAGTTATTCAGAGAGTGGAGGGAGACAAAAGTTTAGTAGTCATGGGGGATGGGAATTCGATGGTAGGGAAGGGAAGAGAAGGAAAAATAGTAGGTGAGTATAGAATGGGAGTAAGAAATGAAAGAGGAATCGGCCTGGTAGAATTTTGCACAGAACATAACTTAATCATAGCTAACACTTGGTTTAAGAATCATGAAGGAAGGTTGTTCACATGAAACAGGCTCGAGACATGGAAGGTTTCAGATAAATTATATAAAGGTAAGACAGAGATTTAGAAACCAGATTTTAAATTGTAAGACATTTCCAGAGGTAGATGTGGACTCTGACCACTATTTATTGGTTATAAACTGTAGATTAAAACTGAAGAAACTGCAAAAAGGTGTGAATTTAAGGAGACGGGACATGGATAAATGAAAATACCAGAGGTTGTAGAGAGTTTCAGAGAGAGCATTAAGGACCAATTGTCAAGAATGGGGGAAAGAAATACAGTAGAAAAAGAATGAGTAGCTTAGAGAGATAAAATAGTGAAGGCAGCAAAGGATAAAGTAAGTAAAAAGACGGGGGCTAGTAGAAATGCTTGAGTGACAGAAGAGATAATGAATTCAATTGCTGAAAGGAGAAAATTAAAAATGCAGCAAATGAAGCAGGCAAAAATCACTCAAAATGAGATTGACAGGAAGTGCAAAATGGCTAAGCAGGGATGGCAGAGGGCAAAGGTAAGGATATTGAGGCATATATCACTAAGCGTAAGATAGTTACTGCCTACACGAAAATTAAAGAGACCTTTGGAGAAAAAAGAACTGCCTGTATGAATATCAAGAGCTCAGATGGAAAACCAGTTCTAAGCAAAGAAGGGAAAGCAGAAAGGTGGAAGGAATATATAGAATGTCTATATAAGGGCAATGTACTTGACGGCAATATTATGGAAATGGATGAGGACGTAGATGAAGATGAAATTGGAGATATGACACTGTGTGAGAATTTGACAGAGCACTGAAAGACGTAAATCAAAAAAAGGCACCAGGTGCAGACAACATTCCATTAGAACTACTTATAGCCTCGGGATAGCCATCCATGACAAAACTGTACCATCTGGTGAGCAAGATGTATGAGACAGGTGAAATACCCTCAGACTTCAAGAAGAATATAATAATTCCAATCCCAAAGAAAGCATGTGTTGACAAGTGTGAAAATTACTGAACTATCAGTTTAATAAGTCACAGCTGCAAAATACTAACAAGAATTCTTTACAGATGAATGGAAAAACTGGTAGAAGCTGACCTCAGGGGAGATCAGTTTGGATTCCGTAGAAATGTTGGAACACGTGAGGCTATACTGACCCTACGACTTATCTTAGAAGATCAATTAAGGAAAGGCAAACCTACGTTTCTAGCATTTGTAGACTTAGAGGAAGCTCTTGACAATGTTTACTGGAATACTCCCTTTCAGATTCTGAAGGTGGCAGGGGTCAAATACAGGGAGTGAAAGGCTATTTACAATTTGTACAGAAACCAAAGGGCAGTTATAAGAATCAAGGGGCACAAAAGGGAAGCAGTCGTTGAGAATGAAGTGACACAGGGTTGTAGCCTATCCTCGATGTTATTCAATCAGTATATTGAGCAAGCAGTAAAGGAAACAAAAGAAAAAATTTGGAGTAGGAATTAAAATCCATGGAGAAGAAATAAAAACTATGAAGTTTGCCGATGAGATTGTAATTCTGTCAGAGACAGCAAAGGACTTGGAAGAGCAGTTGAACGGAATGGACAGTGTCTTGAAAGGAGGATATAAGATGAACATCAACAGAAGCAAGACGAAGATAATGGAATGCAGTTGAATTAAATCAGGTGATGCTGAGGGAATTAGATTAGGAAATAAGACACTTAAAGTTGTAGACGAGTTTTGTTATTTGGGGAGCAAAATAACAGCTGTGGTCGAAGTAGAGAGGATATAAAATGTAGACTGGCTACGGCAAGAAAAGCATTTCTGCAGAAGAGAAATTTGTTAACGTTGAGTATAGATTTAAGTGTCAGGAAGTCTTTTCTGAAAGTATTTGTATGAAGTGTAGCCATGTATGGAAGTAAAACATGGATGATAACTAGTTTCGACAAGAAGGGAATGGAAGCTTTCGAAATGTGGTGCTACAGAAGAATGCTGAAGAGTAGTTCGGTAGATCATGTAACTAATGAGGAGGTACTAAACAGAACTGGGGAGAAGAGGAATTTGTGGCACAACTTGACTAGAAGAAAGGATCGATTGGTAGGACATGTTCTGAGGCATCAAGGCATTTCCAATTTAGTATTGCAGGGAAGTGTGGAGGGTAAAAATCATAGAGGGAGAGCAATAGATGAATACGCGGTCATCAGTGCCCATAAAAAGTCCCAGTGTTTACACAGTCCAATTTTTACACAATACAATCTAGCCACTGTCAAGAATGATGAAGATGATGATGATGAAATGATGAGGACAACACAAACACTCAGTCCCCGGGCAGAGAAAATCCCCAACCCGGCCGGGAAATGAATACCATAAGCAGATTCAGAAGGATATAGGTTGCAGTAGTTATTCGGAAATGAAGAGGCTTGCACAGGATAGAGCAGCATGGAGAGCTGCATCAAATCAGTCTCTGGACTGAAGACCACAACATCATCATCAACAACAACAACAACATAGACCTAAAGATATCTTGGGAGATAACAGGTCACAGTTTGTGTCTAAGGTATGGAAAAGTGGGATGACAGAATTTGGGATTGAACTGAAGCATATAGCAGCTTACCAGTCAGTATTTGGGCAGAAAGTTACATGAAGGTGTTGGGGAGATTCATTAGGATGTATTGTAACCAAAATCATAGTTCCTGGGCGGTCTATGTAGAGGATTTTGAAAGTATAATGAACTGTTTCAACCTTGAGAGTACTTGGTTCATTCCTGATGAAATTATAACTGGTCTAAGAACAAAGAACATCACTGAAGGACATCAAGGAGAAGAGGAAATTGGCAGAGCAGTGTGTGGAAAAAACAAACACTGGCCAGGAAAAAAAGATATGATATTAAAGTTCGAGATGCTAAGATCAAAACTGGTATAGACCCATGAGAAACCTAAGCAGACAAAATCAGAAATTTCCAAGTTCATTCATGTATGCCATGGATCATAAGTAGTAACTGACTTACCCCAGACTAATGTTCACTGTTTAATTTTTCCTTAATCTAAAGAAAAACTGTGTTTAAGAAACATTATGGATATAAAATTAAGTAAACAGAGGGTTGACTGAGGTAACTGACCTCAGAAGGCTTCATAGTCTTTGTGAATCAAGTGCTTGGCTCTGACAGGAGACCTCATGGCAATTGGATTTTTGTAACTTTTTATATTTATGGACACGAAGTCCAGAACTCAAATATTAAAATTGCAAAGCAGTTCGATGCAACCCTGAAAAATTCTTGAGAAAATCAATTTTGAAGTTTTGCAAGTACTGTTAATACCATAAAGTCAGATAGTTTTTTTGATTGGCCATTTGGCTCTTTCATAGAATCCTCATCTGCCAGTTGGGTAGCCTGGATTTGATGGTACGTTTTTAAACAAAGGTGTATGCATGTCTGAAGCATATTGCATAGCACTATACAGATGCTGTAAAATACAGGCATTGCAAAATTTTAACAATCTGATTGACATGTGGTCTCCGTGTAAGTCATATAGTATTGCTATCCATTTTTTAGTGCTACATTATTTTTCAGCTGAACTATTTATATGTAAAAATATATTTTGCTGTCATTGCTATCCTTTGTGTAAATAATTCTTATTGTTGAAGTAATGTGTGATTATATTGACAAATGGATTTTTCCAGCGTGTTCCTACCAGTATATAATGGAGGTTGTTTATGTCTTTGATTTAAAGCAAGATGCAGATTTGACCATAAACTGCAGTATATGTTATGATTTTAATTTTATTCATAGGTTTATTTTACAATGTCAGTTTATTTTTGCGTATACACTTCAGAATACCCATTGCACTTACACATAAAACATTTACTTAGTTTGTCAGTTAATGATTTACAAGTGGAGTCAGTTATTTGGGAATGAGGTCATTGATTTAGAAACATGGCTAATGAGATAGCATTATTTTTTCCAGTATTTGTTAAATGCCAGATATATTCAGTCAGTCAGGTGATATAAATTATTCATTGTACATAAATTAGTTGTGTCCTTTATTAATTACTAAATTTACTATCATTACTTAGAAATGACTAAGTGAAGGAGGCGACAATGGGATGAACAGATCAATTTTGGGGTGGAACAGTCTTACTTGTTGTGGAGTACATTGTGGAGTAAATACACTTTATATTGTCAGTATGGAATTATGGTAAGACTGTCTCAGGGTCAATGTGCTTTACTGTATGAAACTAACTGTGCGAAGGGGCATTAAATTTTATAACAGTTTCACGACCTTTTAAAATGATTAATTTCTTTGTATGCCTAATAATAAGTAAGGGGTCAATGTTGGGATGATGATTGTAATGGCTAAAAAATATTTGTCATGTATTATTGTTTTTTTCTGACATGTTCTACATCCTGGATGACCTCCTCACTATGGATAAATTGGAATGAAAGTAAATTTAATCTAAAGTAGAATATTTAGGGTGCTAAAAATATAACAGACAAAATTTATATGATACTGTGGTTGTAGGTTTTGTGTTAGCAAGGACTGATAGTAATTTGTTACAGATAAAATAATGTGTTTTTTTGCTATCTTTGACATATAAATAACAATGTTCAGTGAAGGTCAAAGCAGCAAAGCATTCTACATTTGGCTTATGTTACGTGTTTTTGGTCATGTCTGCAAAGCATGCCACCAACTTGGTCATCTTTCATAACTTCAACTTTCAACTCAAAAGTGAACCAACAATATAAACACTTCGAACATTACTTTTTCATAACCTGCACACTCTTACTGTAGTTAAGTGCATTAGCACCCCTTTTAAAAAACTATGCAATCTCACTTCATCCAAACCATTTAGTGGACAAACTAGGGGGGAAACAAAGTCATGCACTTCACTTCTTACCTTCACCTATCATTCTAATAGATGATGATTTGCACTAAAGTGCAGTGACAGCATTCAGCACTAGGCCAGGACCAATACTGACTCACCTTGTGGGAAGTCCTCCTGAAAAAAACAGTACTTATCACTATAAACGGTCACCATATCATTAAGGGATGAATGTGGTTAATGTTTATTATTCCAGAATTTAAGTTACTTCATATTCAAGTCTGAAGTTAACACTAGTCTTTTGGCATGGGTTACAGTAACATTTGAACTTTGAGATAAGGAATTTAAACAAATGAAACTCAAGCAACAATGAAATCCATCAAAGCTGTTATACTCCTTTTCTTACATTAATACACACCACCACCTTTGCTTTCAGTGGTGCACTTTTCAATGAAAAATTATTAACTTTAAGGTGTGATTTAAGCAAAGAGAAATATGTGCTGGAAATGAAATGGTTACATTCATTATAGTAGTTCACTGTCATGATAGTAGCTCAAAATAACATTTGACACAGTTTGAATTAATATGAGCATGAGTTTCCTACACAATACTAAAGAACAAAATGTCTGTAGCTTGCTTTGTCAAGTACAGTGCAGGTGAGGACATGGTACTAAGATACTCCTGCATATTCTACATGTCTTTAAACTGTACAGACTGAAGAACCCTAATGTCTACCCTTGAGCAGCATATTTGAAGTAACACAATATAGTACTTGCAATACCTAATAATGCCTTGGAAAATACTGCATCCACAGCAATGATATAATACAGATGACTTTCATTGCAGAAGTGGCAATTATCACTTGTTGCAATTAGCTGTACCAAAACTAGCAAATACTAAATGTCTTGCAGAGCACAGCACAACATGGCCTCCCACTTTCACTGTCATTAGACTACTCACTACTGACCCATCTGTCTGTGGTGTATTTCTTACTAGAGAAAAAGGCATCCCCAAAATGAAAACAACAAGGTACATCAGCCACCATATCTCAACACTTTTCACTGGGTCAACCTACCGAACATTTTCCCTTGTAATAAAGGTGTTCACAGAATGGAAACACACAGGGGAAGGCCTGGCTGTCCTCAGGCACAATGGATGCCATGGTTCTTTTGCAAAATACTATCCATTGTGTAATAATAATTTGTAATACCCTTAACATGAGCTCTGACTTTATGTGTTTTGTGTTTATTCGTATAGATAGTTAAATACAGTGTGTTAAATAATAGTTCCATAACTACATCTCTCTCTATATGAGCATCATTGGGTATTTCTAAATCAACAAATCATATTTTTTATAATAAATGCAGAACAATGTGAAGAAACACTGTTCTGTTACAAGGACATAAGCAAGAGACACACTCCAACATGAGTCCAAGGGCACTGTTGTTTTGTGTTGCACATCAGCAAGTAACAAACGATCCAAAAAATTGTGATATGAAAACATAAAGGGTACCTTAATTAACATTACAGCAGAGTGACTGAGTTGGCTACTCTGAGATGCGACAAAAAGATCATAGCGAGAGTCCGATGGTGAACACAAGCAAATGGAATAATTTAGAATTTATTTTCTGTTTCAGGAACTTATAAACATAATTTGGTAGGAAAAACCACACATAAAATTTAAAAAATATATGAGTACTAGGAGCCAGTGGCTGCTTCTGCTGGTGGAAGGGCTTAAGAAGAGTTACAGAAAAGTTTCCCAGAGCTCCTGGTCAGGGGAGACTTACTTGATTGACTGTTGGGGACTGCAGAGACAAGATTTGAAAACCTGAGAACTTAAAGGTTGACGATAGGGTAATAAGCAAGGTAGAAATTACTTACAAAACATCTTGAAGAGTTAATAAGAGCAGAAAGCAACTGGTTTATATGTTGTGGAGGTGGGGGACGGTGAAAAATAAACAAGTCAGAAAATAAAAGGTATAGGAAACTAAAAGGGAGTGAAGAAAGAAATAGTTATTGAGAAGGAATGCTGACACAAAACAAATTATGAAACTTCCTGGCGGATTAAAACTGTGTGCCGGACCGATACTCGAACTCGGGACCTGTGCTTGGGTAGCTCAGATGGTAGGGCACTTGCCCGCAAAAGGCAGAGGTCCCGAGTTCGAGTCTCGGTCCAGAACACAGTTTTAATCTGCCAGGAAGTTTCATATCAGTGCACACTCCGCTGCAGAGTGAAAATCTCATTCTGGAAACAAATTATGCTCTGGGGTTCTGGGCAACTTTTCTGAACTCTCTCCATTTTATAAACCTTGGAAGTCCTTTTTATTCATGCCCCTTCTTTCCCCTTCAACCTTTCTGCCAGAAGAAGGAACCATGGATCCAAAAGCTTGCACATTTCTTTAATCTTTGTATGTTTTCTCTCCTGCTGCTGCTTGGTGAGTAGATTTTTTAATCTATCCAATTATATCATATTTTCAAAAATGTATCATTTTGTTGCTATATTAAAAACAGTTTTGAGTATTAATAGGATTATTCTCAAAAAAGGAGCTTCAATAAATATTATTTTTAGCAGCCCTTAATGGGGAGGCTGACACACAACAATGCTTTTTATTAATATTTTTCAAAATGTACTTAATTCAGTTCGAATCTGAGCTGAGGTTAATATTTAAGTGGATTTCCATTGGTGCTTGGCAGAAGATGATAACAATATTAAATAGGAAACACTTCCATGTGTTTTGCCAAATTTTACCATTTTGCCATTTGGTAATACAATGACTCATTTTGTTAGTAATACGTGAATCGCATAGATACATTAGTTTTCATCTGTAATAATACCAATAGATTTCAGTAGTACTGTGAAATGACAGTCAAATAGTAACATACTTTGATATGATGATAATAAATTATTACTATTGTTATTATTATTATTATTGTTTCAAATATGAAGACTAACAGATGTTTATATTCTCTCTCTCTCTCTCTCTCTCTCTCTCTCTCTCTCACACACTCACTCCTCCCTCTCACTTTTTTTTTAAATAAAAAAAAGTAACAAGTATGGGATTTTTTCCTAACTTTTGATGTTATAACATATATGTAATGTTGTGTTGCAGTCTTCAGTCCAAAGACTGGGTTGATTCAGCTCTCCATGCTACTCTGTCCCGTGCAAGCCTCTTCATCTCCAAATATTAACTGCAACCTACATCTTTCTGAATGTGCTTCCTGTATTCATCTCTTGATCACCCTCCACACATCTCTGTAATACAAAATTGGTGATTCCTTGATGTCTCAGAATGTGTCCTATCGACTGGCCCTTCTTTTGGGCAACTGTGCCACAAATTCAGTAGCTCTTCATTAATTACATGATCGACACATGTAATCTTCACCATTCTTCTGTAGCATCACATTTTGAAAGCTTCTATTCTCTTTTTGTCTAAACTGTTTATCATCTGGGTTTCGCTTCCGTACATGACTAAACTCAGACAAATGCCTTCAGGAAAGACTTCCTAACACTGAAATCTATACTCAATGTTAACAAATCTCTCTTCTTTTCTTGCCATTGCCTATCTACATTTTATATCCCAAATAGTAAAACTCATCTGCTACTTGAAGCGTCTCGTTTTGTAATCTTATTCCCTTAACATCACCTGATTTATGTTGCAACATTCCATTATCCTCATATTGCTTTTGTTGATGTTGATCCTGTATCGTCCTTTCAAGACTCTGTCCATTCCGTTCAACTGCTCTTCCTTGCCCTTCGCTGTCTCTGACTGAATTATTTTCTTCTCCCCGAACTTTAATGTCTACTCCAAATTTTTCTTTGGTTTCCTTTGCAGTTTATTCAATGTAGAGATTGAATAACATTGGGAATAGGCTACAATTCTGTCTCACTCCCTTCTCAACTATTGCTTCCCTTTCATTACCCTCGATTCTTATAACTGATGTCTGGTTTCTGTACAAGTTGTAAATAGCCTTTGCTCCCCGTATTTTACCCCTGCTACCTTCAGAATTCCAAAGACAGCATTCGGTCAACACTGTCAGCTTTTTCTGAGTCAACAAATGCTGTAAACATAGGTTTGTCTTTCCTTAATCTACTGGGTGCGGCAGCGTTCATAGTAGGATATTAAAAACACACCATCAGGCAGTAACTGTAATTTATTTATTACCTCTAATGTCAATTAATAGTTAAAGGCATGTCATTTACTAATGTGTAAGTCATTGTCCATTGTGTGGATTACTTTTTGAATATGACTCCTGTCAAATGATGCCACCTCTGCACAAAACATTCATTTTGGCGGCATTGGAAGCTTTCCGTAACACAGCATAACATATTCCCTGGGACATAGCCGATGGCAGTTCTGATGTGATCCTTCAACTCAGGAATGGTGGCACAATGTGTTCGGAACAGTTCTTGCTTCAGGTAGCCCCAACGGAAAATGTCTGCACATGAAAGGTCTGGGAGCGAGGCGGCCAGGAAATGTCACCAAAATGGGAAATTAATCAGTGGTGGTTGGTAACCACAAAGTTGCTGTTATTGGGCAAATGGTTCATTTGAGAACATATGTTTACTGAGAATTTTTTGCTTCTAGTCTTGTGTACTTTCAACTGTGTGGATTTACACTGTTAATTATGATACACCCTGTATGTCTAGACGCAGCAGTCTGCAGAAGGGAAGTGTGGATCATGAGGAAAGTGGAAAAGAAAAAACAACCAACAGTGGCACAAGGAAAATATTTTTAAAAAATAAGTGTCCTGCTAAAGAACAACATAAACAACTACTTGAGCAAACTGGTAATGAAAGAAGTCAATGCAAACCCTTAACAGAAAAAGGGATGATTAGTGGGACATGTGTTAAGGCATCTGGGAATATTTAACTTCGTATTGGAATGAGCAGTAAAATGACAAAGACAAACTTTTGGAAACAGATTACTGAATTCCCTCAATGCTGTAAACAGATTAGCACAAGACAGGAAGAGATGGAGAATGGCATCAGCCAGCTGAGTGACTGATGAATGTGAAGCATGAAGAAAAAGTATGGAAAGGCATTTGAGCATTTGCCTCAGTTTAAGGTTTCAGCGCCCTTACTTTTTGTGTTTTATGATGATCAGTGATTTTTGATGGCATAGTCAGAATTTTATAGGCTCATTGCCATGATACTGTTAAGTTTTCATCCTGTTTCTCAGATTCCAAAATCTCAAAAGGCAGTGGTTATGTGTGTGTGAGAGTTGTGCTTGTGTATGTGTCTGTTTTCTACACTAGAAGAAGATCTTGTAGCTGAAAGCTCAGCTGTATAGCAGTCTTTTTGTTGTGTCTGTCTACAACTCAATGTTTCCTTTGTATGGTGAGTAGCACACTACTCTTTCCATAATATTAATATAAATTAGGTGTACCTTATCAAGTGATAAACAGTGTGTGTGTGAATTCCTAAGGGACCAAACTGCTGAGGTCATTGGTCCCTAACCTTACACACTACTTAAACTAACTGAAGCTAGAACAACACACACACCCATGCCCGAGGGAGGACTCGAACCCCCGGTGCGGCCACTCTGTGCGGCTGATAAATAGTGTGAGCATTTGGAAAGTATCACAAAACTTCAGTTCAAACTTTAATTTTGTTAGCAACTGTTTCTTTTGTTCATAAGGCACGAGTTCTGCAACAATGCTTCATATTTTGATTGCAATATTGTTTTATACAAAAGAGAGTCATCAATAAAAAGAGATGTATTTAGCAGAATAAGAGTAAATGTCTGAGAAGTGGGGCATAAACAATAAAAATGTTGCAGATCCTTTTCTGAAAAGAATATTTTGACAACCAACAAAGCAAATATCACTTACATGTCAAATATATGTATGTGCATGTGTCTCTGTAGCAGAACTTACAAAGCTCTAAACAAAGGTACAGTTACTTGTTACGTCTTGTATCTGTATTCTCTGTTTCCCTTTGTAACCAAAATATGATTTTTCCTTTAACTATACCAATATTTCACTGTAAGTGTTTCTTCTCTAGGGATGTTGGGGCAAAACTGCAAGTTAAACAATTCAGCTGTTCTGACTGACCACTTTTATTTATTCTTAAGTACTTCGTATATGACATCAATAAATGATTTTACGTTTACAGTTGTCCCTAAGTCTCAAACTTTCATTTACTCTTTGCAGCAAAGTTCTTATTCTCCTACAAAGATGTGTCACTTATAAGAGAAAACAGTTATTTGAAAGCTAGATAAAACTGTACGCATGGTATTATAAAATCATTTATAAAACCCTAAGAAGGCATAAATTTACTTGTTCTTTTGTATATTTTTTCACCAGTACTTCTCCTCTGGCTTTAAGCCAACTAGTATTTCACTTTTTATCCATATTTTTCTAGCTAGCTCTTCATCTTGTGCTGAAGAAGACGTCTGTGCCTCCTGTAATGAAGATAAACACATAAGAAATTTAATTGATATTTCCTTTTAAATTTTTTGCACAAAATTTGAGATGCAGTCCTAATATTAATTTGTTAGCTTTGTCAACTGCATCTTGAAGGAGAGCATTAATGAATACGAGCATGTCAAGATACATTACCTTAGAGATGCAGTTATCTGCTCTTGATATCACACTGACAACTAACTATAATTTAACACAAGTTGTATGTGTTTTGTATAGAGAACATCACCGTACTCTATGTTCTCTTTAAAAGGCTGTTAATTAGTGTTGTTTAAAATTTACAGAATTGCAGTCCATAGAGGAAAAAACTGCTACATTCTAACTAGACTGCCAAGTGTGTAGTGACGGTTATGACAAAATTTTGGGTTTATTTTTCTTGTACTATACTGCAATTATTATATGAGTGTACAATTGAATACTGAAGGGCAATGGTTATTATGTACTATATTAATAGAGCCTTATTTCCCATAAAATGAAGAGTTTTTTAATCAGAATTTGATTTACTGTATGAAACTATCTTCCCAGGCATCCATTATGAAGATGGAAATGCATATGCTGTTGCTTCAAATTAAGCTTTTTTTCTTAATTTTGTCGCATTAGTCCTTTCAACATTTGGTATTTTGTGTATCTGCATCTGTATCCTACTGCAAAGCAAATTAAATTCTATGACAACAGTCTCTATACTTAACAAAATCTGATAGCTTACAACAAAAATCACAAAATGATTTCAAAAATAAATTTTTACTACCTTAAAGTTTTATTTATCAATACAATACCTTGCAATCTGCAAAATATTTTCCAGTTACACCCTCGACATCTTCAGACACAGCAAGGTAAATACTTGTTTGTGCCCCTTCATATGCTGTCTGTTAACATCAATATAACTGTTAAACACTCACACTGGACTTAAGTATGTGAATAACAAACACAGTATGTTCAGGAGAATTACCTTTCCAAAATGTCCAAATAGGTAATTTATAGTCAACATAATGAATCTAGGCAATCTTCGAAGAATATCTGTCTTAACTATTCCTGGATGCAAACTGTTCACAGTGACTCCTGAAAACATTTTCTGTGTATGTAATTACAGGAATATGCATTGAGAGATAATGGATAAAGTAAAAACAGCTTCCACAATTCTGTCTCATATCTTACCCGTCCCCTTTAGTCTGCGTGACAGTTCATTGGCAAACAAGATATTGCAAAGCTTACTATTTGCATAAACCCTCACACCATTATTATCTTTTTCATTTATAGTATCTACACTGAGTTTAGCATATTTGTGTGCTACTGATGATACCATTACAATTCGGCTTGGTGCAGACTTCTTCAGAAGATCTGTGAGAAAAAGAAAATGTACATCAGAAAGCTAACCAATGGATAAAAATGAAGCCATACTTCAATCTTAGCAAAACATTTGCATTTTGTAAATTACGGAGAGAGCTAAATTATTCAACAAATTTTATGAACAAGGCACAGTCTAGGTGACATATTCATTATTGTAATGATCAATTTTGGCTAAAGTAGTCCATCTTCAGATCTAGAATATGGTGAGTGTGATAGCTGCACCTGGAGTGTGTCATTTTGATGACACGTACCAGGTGATGCTGGTGTTGGTTATCATACTGTGTACATTTTAGATCTGAAGATGATCTAATCTAGTGGAAAATGGTCATTGCAATAATAAATGTGTGTTCTGTACCAGAGGTGGTTTAACCGTGTGGCACATGCTACAGATAGGACACTGGAAAAAGTTTTTAGTATTGAGTACTCTCACCTCAATACCAACACATTTTTAATAGAAACTTTTTTACTGGATACTTTTTTACTCATATCAGTACTTTATGGCAGATATTGTACCCATGAGTCTATTAATTATTTATTAAATTTTTATTACTAGCCAAAACTATGGCTGCATGATTCAGTTCCAAGACTTACAACAACTGAACTTGTGAACACCAAAAGGCCGCCAACTGAAACTATGCATGTGTGAAAAACAGAGCAAGTAAATGAAAACATTTGCAACACTTTGCCTACCTTGACAATATTTCTTTGTTTAAAAGTGCAGATAAATAATTTAAGTAAGCCTGATTACAGCACTGACAGCAGTGAAGCAAAGGCAGTAAAAGATGAGCTAAAAAAGCAAATAGCATGCAGATTTGGACAAACTGAATATAACTGTTAGGCAGTAATATCCTGCTTGCTTGATCCAAGATTCAAAAAAATACATTTTCAGAAGCCAGAGGTTGGGCGAGGGTGATATCTATATTACTAAATGGCTAACCTGATTAGTGGGCATGGATCCAGTAACAGGCTGCCTATCTATTGGGTTTCTGGGGCAACAAAACCTACACATTAAGAGGTATAATTTTATGTTAAATGTTTAACACACTAAGACAAGTTCTAAGATTAGAAAGTGTGTAAATGTCTTGTGACACCGTAACTCAAAGAGTGCAAATTATCAAACTATACTCTTACAGTATTTCAGAATGACAGAACTTAGTGGCTTACAACAACTTTACTGGACCTGTTCACAACACTTTTGCAGTCCGTATCAACATATACCACTGAATGTACCTCCAACATAATGTCCTTGTGTGACACACAGTTCAGAAGATAAGATTTCATAAAAATTGAGATGCATGAAAAACTTGCTTTTGCTGAAAATAGAGTGCAAGTTATCCAGACTACAATAATGCAGTGTTTGATAATGAGAGCACTTAGTGACTTCCAAAAAACTTTAAATGCAATTACAAACCTTTTCTAAACTTTTCTCACTCACATGCTCAATGTCAAAAATTGAACACAGTAACTCACTTGTAAAGTAATCAGAAGTTCAAAGTTGTTTTATGAATGGGAGTTCTACTCTTTACAGAACTGGGGTTTGCTGGGCTACATTAAGGCATTTATCGGCAACTAATATTGCTGCTACCACTGGCACCAGCAGCAGTGAACCAGATTGTGAGTCTTCTCTTGAAATGGAATGCGACATTTGGTATCATCATAAGTGTTGAGTGCACAGCAAACAAGTGAAAAAAGATGGAGTAGTTGCCTATCTTATCAAAAAGATGGAAGGAGCCTATGTTGCACTGTGAGCTAATCCTTTTAGACCGAAGTGTCAACATGGAAGTTTTATTCCCCCAGTTATACAAGGTAGCCAATGAGTATCTGACAATTCCAATGGAATCAGTGCCCTACAAGTGTTTATTTTCAAAGACAGGCAGCATATTGTCAGTCTCACGTAATACATTATTAACAAGACTATCAGATAAAACACTGGTTTTGAGTGACAGCACAAAGGAATAATGGGAAGTTTAATTATGATTTAATGTATTTACTTTTGGGTACTATTCAGCTGTTTTTCTGATGATCTGTTCTGTAATTACATATTTCAAGTTTCAGTTTTCTTTTTTTTAAAAAAATTGTAATCCGCAATGAAAATAAAAACACTGCTTTATTTAATACCTGTGTCCATCTCCATGGCAAAGTGGACAGCATTACAGACTGCTATGCAGGGGACACTGGTTTGATTCACGGTAAAGCCAGGAATTTGTCCTTGGTGAGCGGACTGGTATGGCATGCAACTCGGCCCTCTGAGCCAACTGTGGAGCTACTCTGCCAGTCAGTTGTGGTTTCAGGCCAGGAAACCTGACAACAACCAAGAGAGGTGTGTGCTGATGACATGTCCCACCATACTGAATCTGATGACTCCATTGGATGACAAAGTGGTCGGTCGCACCCTATTGGCCGGTCTAGGGTTGGAACATGTAACTTTACTTACTTACGAATTACTTTAACATCTTTATTATTTTATTTGAAACTTATTAAAACCAATTTCCTTTCTCTATTTTAGATTTCAAAAATAGAGATGGTGAGTTGGAGCCCATATAGAGTATCTACTCTATTCCTTTTATCAAGGATAAGTGTCAATACGTCAAAGTATTGGCACTTCTCTTTTGATACTTTTATGAGTATGAAAGTTTCAACACTCCAGCACTACTTATGAATAAACTACAAATACTTTTCGCTTGACTCCATGACCCTACCTAAAGATTCTGTACTGCACACTTGCCTTTTTCTTTTATTTATTTTTTTTTTTTCCTGGGGGAGGGGTGAATAACTGTTAACAGTTCTGAGTTGAAAACACTAATAACACTGTTCAAGATTATGGATTTCTGATAATCTAGCTCACTTAGTGTTGCTTTTGCAATCCTGTTTATTTTTGAGTTCAGCCTTAGTGTTTTGTTTACAATACTTCAACACACTTCCACAAATTTTTCATGCTTGCCTTAATGTTCAGCTCATTCAGATACACCATTGTGTTCATTCCCTCCTGCTGAATGTTGCAGTGTTAGGATTCCAGATTCCACCACTGAGTCAAGAATTTCCCAACTGATATTCCACGAAATTTTAACGGGTGACACAGAACTGTGTAGTGTATCTCAACATTTTGTTTCCATCCAGCGCTTCAAACATTGTAACTGTGTAATACAATGCATATCCATGTGTAATGTGAGCCATAACAATTCATGACACAATCACCGTAAACTACTTTCATTCTCTGATGAATCTCCTTTGGGGTGGCACCTTCTCCTGTCAAGAATTCAATGACTGCACGTTGCTTAAATTGCATTGACTGACCATCTGCACAGGATTCCATACTTTACATAGTAACAACACAACTATTCAATGTTAAGGCTTCTTGCCAACTGGAGCTGTAGAGAAGAGACTACGGAGCAAGCCAGTACCTGCCGCATACCAATGCTGCAACTGTTTAAGAATTACATAAGGTGGAGGCATTACTTTTCAATCAATCCTCGTACTTAAAAATCTGTGCACCATGAATGCACAATGAAATTTTTGACATATTCACAGAAAATACATTTTACTGATAATTCCTTAACCAGTAAGCTGTACTTCATGTGATGAGGCACTGCTTTTGTATTACAGGTATGTATTGTGAACATTCAAACAAGGCTACTCTTGCTCACATTTGAGATGAAAATGCTTGCACAACAGTAACCAAAAAGTTTTAGTTATCACCTCAAGAAAATCAAGCTGTGACCGTGAGACTTGGTGATGGTGTCAGACCTTCTCTATGTATTCACCCTTCAATGCGACACATTTTCCAAATGATGGATGACTTGACAGATACTTTGGTTGTAGAAATCTACTTTTTGGCTGTTCAGGAGGTGCTATACCTTGAGAACCACTCGTCTTCATTCTGGAAATGGCTGCCACATAAATAAGAAGTAAGTGGATGCTATGTTAGAAGAACATGGATGTGAGGTAAAATTTGATAGCTCAAAGGAGCAGCATGTTTGGCAGAATCCTCTGCAGAATTGAGGTGGAGCATTGTTGTGGAGCAAAACCCCCTTGGAGAGCTTCCCGACATGTTTCATCTTGACCGACTCTCATAGCCCCATTAGGTAGTGTGCTCCTGGCACAATTTACCCCTTAAAAGCGTAAGTGTTAGCACCAGCTGGCTGTTGTGGCCAAGCAGTTCTAGGCACTTCAGTTCAGAACCGTGCGACTGCTATGGTCGTAGGTTCGAATCCTGCCTCGGGCATGGATGTGTGTGATGTCCTTAGGTTAGTTAGGTTTAAGTAGTTCTAAGTTCTAGGGGACTGATGACCTCAGATGTTAAGTCCCATAGTGCTCAGAGCCATTTGAACCATTTGTTAGCATGGCAGTCCCAAAAGCAGTCAGCATCACTTTGGTTAATAGCCAGTGGGGTCTTTGCCTTTTTGGAGGTGGTGAAACCACATATTTCCACTGCTTGCTTTGCACCTTTGTCTTGTTATCACAATGATATACACAGTTTAATACCATACCATACCATAACAAATATTCTTGGTACCCAAAAAGAGTGTAGCATATCTTTTCATAAAGAATGCTAGTCAAGAGAATCTTGTTATTGTACTGTTGAAAAAGCAGCAGCTAAAAGTATATCATCATGTTCAATTCCATGAGAATAATTGTGCCCCACAATCATGATGTAATCTAGGATTGAAATAAGGTCAGCATCAGTTATAATATAATCTGTCATTTTTTAAAATGCAGATCTAGATTTCAGCTGATAGTGCAGCTGTCATCAGTGTGTTATAGGTAGCCGTATAAACTCAACATAATTGTAATAACACATATTCCAATATAACTTAGTCATGTAGAAACATTAGTCTAATATTTGTACAAGCATATGTTATAATTGAATATGTGTCGTTATAATTATGTGTCTGGGTGCAAAAACTTGAATATGTTAACTGCACTTCAAGATAAAAGATATGTGTCTGTTTGTCACATTTTATGCCTTATGCGAGCCTGTAATCAGGGAAAGACTTCTGGGGCACCCATATTTATTTGCAAACCTTTTTATTTTCTTCATTTGGGGGCAAAAATATGCACTGCATACTCTTGCCACAGGCCCACATACTCTTACTCAACAGCATGGGGTAAGAGGACACAAAATTATTTTATAGGAAAATTTTTATTAATTGTCTAATAATAATTGGATGACAATGAAACTTCTAAACAATATTACCAAGATGTCAAACTAGGTGCAGCATACATAACTGATATAATAGTGCTGCAAGTCTTTTTTTAAATATTTAGTAAAACTACAAATGTGTACCTTTACTCCCTCCTACCCTTCAACCCAGAGCCAAATCTAGTTAGACCAGACAGGCAGAGAATGTGGCATAATTTCTCCAGGAAAGAAAAAAACAATACATACAATTTTAGAACATAAGCAAAAAACGTTTACCTAGAATCATTTGGAAATATATTGGTGAGGTATTGGCTGTGGCTCCTTAGTAAGGACTCTGTCTGCAAACACAGTGCATGTGCCTATCAGCTTTCAGGAAAACAGAGGAATTAAAATATCCATGTTATTGTGTACAACTCACAATGTGAGTTCAGCATCACCTCTCGCATCCAGTGACACGTGGTTAGTATCTTGTCATCTATCATCTTTGTTTTGAATATCTGTGGTCTGAATATCTTTGTAACCATAAAACTGCTATATTAGACTTCTTGTCAAATGTTGTTTACTGCAACCGAATGAGTGTGCGTAAACTGTGTCAGAGTATAACACCAGAAAAATGTTTCATTTTACAGGTGGTTGCTAAAAATGGGTCATGGTGTCATTACCATTGAATACCCAGCATAGGAATGCTGTCCACTTTCCAATGTATCAAATTTCATCATGGTTTTTCATAGTTGTTAATACACTGCATGAAGTGGTAAGCTCTCAAAGCATAATTTTTATTTGAAGAAGGAATTAAACAACAAACAAAGGAACATTAACACATTATTAACTATTTTCAGTGTATCCAGAATGAGATTTTCACTCTGCAGCGGAGTGTGCACTGATATGAAACTTCCTGGCAGATTAAAAAGTGTGACGGACCGAGACTCGAACTCGGGACCTTTGCCTTTCGCGGGCAAGTGCTCTACCAACTGAGCTACCCGAGCACGGATCACGCCCCGTCCTTACAGCTTTACTTCTGCAAGTTCGAGTCTTGGTCCGACACACAGTTTTAATCTGCCAGGAAGTTTCATGTTCAGTGTAGTTCTACAGCTAGTATGTTTTGATGCTTCATAAACAGATATATGGCAAATATTACATTCACAAGATTTATACCCATTTCCCTTACAGTATACACAGCATGTTCACATTGGAGTCAGGTAATGCAACTTCAGTTTTGTTTGTCATTAACTACCTATCATTATGTGCTTCTGCTATTTACTGATAAAGCCATATTTATCCAGGAATAAATTAACTCTACTCATATTAACCACTGACAGTTGTGGGACAACCCATACCCTGGTTGGTATGCCACTCCTAGCTGTTCCATTATAAGGATACATATCTATTTGAACATAACAAGTAAAACCATTAGTCTTTTGTTCATGGGACTGGATAAAGACTGATGCTTACAAAACCAAAGTGCATATGTGAAACTGACTAATGGGTTCTCTCATGCTCACTGCTAGCCTCATAAAGGAACATAAACAAGAAGACTTAGTTTACCTGAGAGAACAAAAGTGCAACAGATTTGATTATGGACAATCTGAGAGTTTATTTAAGCTGTTTAAAATTTTATGATTAATTGTTGTAAATGTATTGTGGGCATCTGAAAATGTATTATTATCTGTTTCAACCTGACAAATATGAAGACTGTTTAAAAAATATCTAACCTTGATTTTTATTGTTGAAACCAAGAATGGTATCAGAGCACGCACACTCTGTACGTTTGTAGGCACATGTAATGGGCGTGCCTGATTTATTTCACAAATGTGGAAACAACCAGTCACTGAAAAGTGAACAGGTGTACCTGGTAGTCTTCAGATTTTGTGTTGTGGGCAAAATGACAGAAAAAGTGGAACAACATTATTGCATCAAATTTTGTTTTAAGCTTAGCAATTCTCAAGTCAGAACAATCTCCAAGATTGAACAAGTATTTGAACTGGATCCGGTCATTCAATTTTAATGCAACAATGGATCTCATGAGGATCTCAGCAAAATTTATGCCAAAGCTGCTAACAATTGAGCAGAAGCAAATTTGTTCAGACATTCCATAGGACATGCTGGATATTGTGAACAGTGATCATTGATGATGAGTCATTGCTTTATGGGTATGACCCAGAAACGAAATCCAGTCATTGCAATGGAAGCATTCATCATCACCAAGACACAAAACAGTGTGGCAGGTAAAAGTCATGCTGAACATCTTTTTTGACTCCATTGGTGTCATCCATCACAAGGATGCCCCAAAAGGTACTAATGTCAACAAGGAGTTCTACCAGGAGGTTCTGTGTCACCTCTGTGACGCAGTGAGATGCAAACTGCCGGGCTTGTTGGCTTCTTCAGCACAATAACACACTTGTTCATCCTCTCTAGCGTGACTCATTTGGAAATAACACTTATATAGACAAAATGTTGTAAAAACAGTTTCAAAATCACACTAGCACACAGTGAAGTAGGATGAACATGGTGATTCTTGAATATAAACATGACACATATTTTATGAAACATATCTTTCTCAAGACAAGCACTACACATCCTACTTTACCAATTTAAACTACATTACAACTCACCTAGTAATAGAAGTGTTAGAAGGAAAGGTCCAAAATGATTAACATGCATCCCAATTAGTAGATTGTCCTTTGTGAACTTTGGTGGGAGGCCTCCAACACCAGCATTATTTACTAATATGTCCAGACAGTTCTCTGACTTTTTTATGTTCTCTGCAAATTTTCTCACAGATGCTAGAGAACTCAAGTCAACCAGATGTAGAATCACATTTTTATTTCCTGTGCTTCTTATAATTTCATCTGAAAATATAAACTAATTCACTTTTCTGCACTTGAGTTTGTTCTTCATTTCAACAACTGCCATTAAATACAATGACATGGTAAATACAGGAGACAACTGCTGTACCTCTAGCTTCCAGGCCCTTCTGCTGATCACGACAGGCTAAAATTACTCGAGCACCTCTTTTTGCTAAGTCTCTTGCAGTCTCCTTTCCAATACCTTGAAATATAACAGAAAAGGTGAAATAAATGCTTCATCTTCACAAATGTCTTTTTTCCATTGATACTATTTGGTACTGATGTATATCAGATAAGTTATAGAAATTAATGCGTGGATAGAGAATATGTGTGTAAAGATTTTTTATTTTTGTTGTTTATGGAAGCATGTCCAGTGAGTAACATATTTCCTGAAAATCATTTACTAATGTAGGGAGACAATAGTCTTGGCAATGAGCCAGTTATACAAAAGAAGCTTATGTGCTACGTGGATGTTAAAAGGTTTCTTAGAGCTCCTACAGTCACCATTAAAGAACTTGGACTTTTTAAGTTCCTGTTTACTCATTCCTTACTCTTATTTGCTTTTGAGGTGGATTTAAACCTTTTCAAAATTAAAACATTTTCACCTAGTCCTCAACTAAAATGCATGACAAAAAAGTGAGACAGCCAGAAGAGGGGAGGGGGGGAATGAATTTAAGCTTCACAGGTTGATTGGGTGTGTGATGTTATTTCCATGATTACAAATTTCAGTGAAATATACGATGAACTTGGCAGCATGAGCCCACTCATCGATACGGCTTTGCAACCCCCTCTGGCCTGGATGCATGTACTAATGTTGCTGGTAAGTGTCATAAAGCCACTGTATCCTCTCTTGAAGCAAGACAGTCAACCGTGAATTTTAAAATTTTCCCGGCGAATTGACTGTTCAAACAAATTTTGGGCTTGCAGCCGGTCGTCGTTCAATACTTCGCACGATATTTCAACTGGGCACCTGCCAGTCAGACTGCGACGGCTCACCTGAAGACGACTGGCAGGTGCCCAGTTGAAATATCGTGCGAAGTATTGAACGACGACCGGCTGCAAGCACGAAATTTGTTTGAAAAGACAGTCAACTGTTGTAACTAGTTCTTGATATGCTGGACATGCACTGGGACAGAGTTGACATTTAGCTGGTCCCACATATCTTTGTGGAGGCAGGCCTTGGGGATCTTGCTGGCCACAAGAATGCCTCAACATCACACAGACAGTTCAGAGAGACATGTGAGTGAGCACGGTCCTGTGAAAAATGGCTCATTGATACAATTGCATGAGAGGCAACACATGACGACACAGGATGTCTGTGATGTACCATTATGCTGCATTATTCTGTCTGAGTTCCTTCAGTCACTCCCAGCTGCGACCTGAAGTCATACAAAATGGCTCTCCACTGCATGATGCCACTGTGAATCTCCAAAACATTGGAAGAATGGGACCTGTCCCCACATCGTCTCCATATTCTCTTAAAATTTCCTTTCTAATACTTTGAAATATAAAGGAAAAGTTAAAATAAATGCTTCAGTTTCACTAGCATCTTTTCCTTCCATTGGAGGTGCAGGCATATGTCTATTTGGTACTAACCCCAATGGTCATCCAGGGTAATGCAGAACTATGATTCATTACTAAACACAATCTGAGGCCACTAATCAGCAGCCTGTGCTTCTCAGTAGTGCCACCATTCCAAACGCAGCCTTGTATGTTGCAGTGTTAATGGCTGTCTACGTATGGGCAGTAATCTCTGGTGTGGCTAGTGCTAGCTCCTACCAGTAGAGCAGGATGTCACAGAATGTTGCACAACAGTGTTTGTTCTCAGATGGCAGGCAAATGTGAAGGGGTTATGATGTCCTTCGCGCACAATACGGTGATCCTCCTTTGTAGGTGTCAGACAATGTAGGTGACTGGAACCTAGATGTCGAGTGTGCCTGCCCTCACATTTCCGTGCAATTCAGCATTGGACCATCATCAAATCTGAATGCCCCACAAATCTAAATGTTGCACAATTCATCCAACCAGTTCAAATGGAGACCTACAACAAGGCTCCATTCAAATTATGTCAGGTGCTGATAAAACTGTCTCGTGCAAGTGTGAGGCATTTCTGTGTTCTTCACAGTGACAACTGTGATGTTCACATCCCTTATATACTCTCCAAGTCTGGGTAATAACAATAAAGACAAAGGACACTAACACACTCTGGTGGCTGTTCTACCTGTCAAAGAGGATTTACATACCTGTTGATAGTGTGTACATGTACAAAGTTACACTGGTATCTGACCTTGTTTTCTGCGTGCTTCACATTTTTTGTCAGGCAGTGTATTTCAGAATTTTACACACAACAGAGCAAATTTTCCCACAGTTATTTCGCTATAGGAGACAGGGACTGATCTTATATAGATGAAACAAATCATCCTGTCCACCACATTTCAGTGGTGTGAGGTAATACTTTGTGATAACACACCTTATCAAATAATATGTTTATCTGTTGTTGAGGCAATCTTTTGACGGTGTATTAATTGTACATTAGCCAAAGTCAGAGGGAAGTTGCAAAGAGTGAAATAAACAAGATGGCTCCACACAGAACACCATGGGATGAGGAGCCATGTGGTGAGCCCAAGACCCACCTGCCTCCTGCAGTGTAGACTATTTAATTAGGGGCAATGGCAAGTGGGGCAGGGGGTCTATGGGGACTACAGCCCCCTCCCCTCCCCCATGGCGTATCATATTACACTGGATTAAATTACTTCAGAAATCAGCAAATATATTACTCCAACAGATTCAATCATTTTTTTATGTATCAATATAGGTTACAATGTATTTCAAACACATTTTAACACAAGAGTAAGAGCGGAAAATAGCTTAGTATCTAAACCAATAAATATCATTTGATTTAAAATAAGCATCTTATTATTTATTAAAACACATTTTTTACCCTGAACTCCAAAACAGTTACCAAAAACTACTTTAACAAACACTAAATTTTACCAATTTGTCGGTAGAGGACCCAAACTCTTCTTTTGTTAAGCGATATTCCATATATTCCATTCCTCCAAACCCCCCCCCCCATTAGCCCCGCTCCTTGACCGACTTCTAGAATCGTCCCTAAACATAACCTGTGGGTCATGCTTCCGTGAAAGCAAAAGTCATGCACATGGGTGCCATTGTTCATAATAAAAACTGTAAACAGCTTATATGCCGATATGTCCTTCATAAAGATCCTAGCTGAAACAATTATGTACACTTATCTCCAGGAAAGGAAACCACATGGAACAGAGTGAAATACAACACAGTAATACAGCAGTCAACGATGGCTATATCACTCAGTACTGGGCTATATCACTCAGTACTGCCAGCCAGGTAACATTGGCTGCAACAAATGACTACCACTTGTAGCCTTCCTAGCTTCTGACTTTATGATTTCAGGGCTAATGATTGATTGGCCATCTTAGAGGCAACATACTGTACTCTACTTCTTTAATCTCTCAAATTGTTGTATCTTGTTTTGATTTTAATCTCTTCAAAGTGTAAGTTTCAGCAAACCTGAAATATGACATCAATATATAATTTATATGTGTTACATAACAATACCAGCTTATACAATTGATTTCATGAGTAATTATAATTTTATTTATATTTTACAGTCATGAATTCTTCTGCACTATAATAACATTTAATTCCCAGTAGTGTTTTATGTTTGCTTTAGTATATCCTTTATGTTTCCTCCCATTCTCAACATAAATTTTCATTAACGTATAATAAGAAGTACCTAGTTTCAAGCAGAATAAGCTATCACGTTCCAGGCTCAAACTGTTGGAACAGTGCCTATCAAACAGCAGTGAAGATTTACAATAAAACTGGCAACAATTTTAAAGAATTTTCTCAATAAAGTATAAAAATCATTTAAAAAGCCAAAATGTTACCAATGTCTAGAAGAATTCATCAGATCATATAAATAAAATAATATACATACAATAAGGGAAGTTCTGCCAGAACATAAATAATTTAGGAGTAAAGGAGACCAAACACTGAACAGTAGCAGCATTGAGTCATTGACAAGCAACATTTTAGTTCATTTTAGTGTGCCTGTAGACTTGTCGATGACTCAGTGGTCCTATGAGGGGCATTCAGTAAGTAATGCAGCACATTTTTTTCTCAAAGCAGGTTGGTTTTATTCAATATTATTCCCCACTCTTTTGCCTACAAAACACTACTTCTCAACATAATCGCCATTCAATGCGACAGCCTTATGCCATCTTATCAGAGGGCTTGTATGTCTGCATAGTACCGCACTGCTGTTTGACATTGGAGCTAACATCTTGCTGCATCAATAACCTCCCATCATTAATGTACTGCTTCCTGTGGAGTGCGTCCTCCATTGGGCTAGACAAGTAGAAGTCAGAAGGTGTGAGATCCAGGCTGTAGGGCGGATGAGAAAGAACAGTCCAATGATGTTTTGTGAGTTCTTCTCAGGTGTGCACACTAGTGTGGGGCCTTGCATTGCCATGGGAAAGAAGTTTGTTTGCATTTTTGTGGTTACAAACACTCTGTAGTCATTTCTTCAGTTTACTGAGGGCAGTACAGCACATTTCAGAATTGATTGTTGTACGATGAGGGATGACATAAAACACAACAACTCATTCAGAGTCCCAGAAGACTGTCACCATACCTTTACTGGGTGATGGTGCAGCTTTAAACTTTTTCTTCAGATGAGAGACAGTGTGGCACCACTCCATGGATTGCCATTTTGATTCCAGTTCGAAATGATGAACTCATGTTTCATCACCTGTGATGATGCTCGATAAGAAATTGTCATGATCAGCCTCATAATGTGCAAGCAACTCTGTCCTTTGTTGCTCTTTATGGTCTTCCATTAGGCGGCGAGGAACCTAGCAGGTACACACACCTTTGAGTACCTCAGCTGGTGGACGAGTGAGTCCGCAGTACCAACAGAGATACCCAGTTGTGCAGCGAATTGTGACTGGGGTCTGTTGATCACCTCGAAGGAGAGTATTCACATGTCACAGCTGTGTGTGATTGTCCAGCACATGGGATATCAGACAGGTTTGCATGACCTTGTTGTGATGATGCAGGCATCTCAACCAATGACTCACCAAGCTTTTGTTCACTGCCATGTCTCCATAGACATTCTGCAGGTGCCTAGAATATCTGCGATGGTCTGGTTTTTCATGAAAAGAAACTCAATGACAGCTTTCTGCTTGGAATGCACCTCCATTACAGATGCCATTTTGAAGGTTGCTAATGCCACCACCCATCAGAACTTCATGATACTATAGGGCCTGAAGCTGGAATATTCGATGATGTTCCGCTACAAATTCTGCATTTTTCAACTAAAACTGACTGAGAAAAAAAAAGTGTCACATTTCTTATTGAACAACCCTCATACTATTCAGTGACTAGTCTCCTTTGCACATAGATTACATAGAATAATATTTATTTTTATTAATTTAATATATGGCATACATGGCATCACAAGATATTAAAAAATGCATATAAAATACAAATTTTGTATGCTAAAATTAGTTGCAGCTATCCACTCAAGTACACCCGGGTGTTGGAACGAAAACCCCATTGGATCACTAGCGTATGCTCTCAGTTAACTTTCTTCAGCAAATAAATCTACCAGAACCAATGATTTTTTCCCATTATTTTTGGAATCCTGTCTCTACATGTATAGTAAGACATAACGCTCAGTCTGTGCAATTTCTATTTGCCTAAATCCAACTTGCTTTTGCGGAATAATGTTTAGAATTTTTGTACCAATTCTGTTGAGGAGTAGCAGCTTAAAAGAGCTGTTGGTCTGTAGCTTTCTGGTGTATTGTTTCACATGTTTCGTTTTAGTATGGTAACTAACTTTGTATTGTATGAAATTCATGACATGCAGAAGTCTACGTATCCTTCATTATCACTACCAGTTTTGACTTACCACTATCACCCAGTATAAAAGTCATACATCATTTATGTCATGTCATGTCATATCATGTCAATGTGGCAAAAATATTAATACAGCCCCTTCAGAACTGCTCAGCATCAGAAGAGGAAACAGTTTCCATACTTAAAAGGTCAACTACAACTGCTAGTGGTAATAAAGGGCATATAGACACAGAGCTGCGTATCATACATTTCATAAAGTACTTAACAGGTGTTGGCAACCACCTTCAAAAATGTTTAATTACCTTTGTAGCCTTAAGAACTTTTGGTAAGATTCCTATTGACACAACATTTGAATAAAACTTGATAAGCTACTTTTGCATTGTTTTATCCCACCAAACAAGAAACTCAGGGTGTACTCAGTCAAAACCTGGTGCTTTGCCTGTCTTGATGTCAGTCGTGGTTCTTTGTGGGTTGAGGCAACAGAAAAATCTGTGTTGAGTGGTGTTTCCTAATGCATTCTACTAAATTTCTTTTTAATTTGACATGTATAAGGAAAATTCAAAAAGCAAGTTACACACTTTATCTCATGCTAAGACTGTTGCACAAGAAGTGTGGCGCATTGTCAGAAGTGCGTACACATTAAGGGTTTGACACAGACATGTTCTACTGTGGTATGGATAACGGATGGATTACAGTGTGTGAGTGAAATGGCACAGCTAGTGGAAAAGTATGCCAGTGAACAGGCCATTAGAACTCTTGTGGATAAAACATCCAAATTGTACAAAGGTTCACCATGACATTCTGTTAGTATATGGACCAAATGCAATGTCGTGTCCAGCTGTAGTAAAATGGTGCCAGTTTGCCCAAGGTCACACACACTTAACTGATGTTGATAGAGAAGGAACTGATTCACAGCAATCACTGTGTAACTGTCATGGACACTGCTCATTGCTCAGCAGATCTGCATCTCAATAGGCAGTGATCATCACATCATCTGAGACCACATGCAGTATCGGAAATTGTGCTCAAACTGTGTTCCATGATCACTGTCATCTACACACAGGCACAATGTTTATGGCATCTCTGGACTTTCTCAAGCATTACTGTGTGGAAGGCAATAATTTCCCAAGATGCATCATTAAGCTGATGAGACATGGGACCATAATTTCACACCTGCAACAAGGGCAACATATATGGCTTGGAGACACACCTCCTCGCCTCTGTGGAAGAAATGCAAAGTTTTGCCATCAGCAGAGTAGGTTATGGCCATTGTTTTCTTTGACTGTGAAGGAGTTGGGTTCACAGAATTTATGGCAAAGGGTACAACCATTTATGTCAATTCGTACTGTGCAACACTGACATCATTGCACATTATAAAGAACAAGAGGCGCAGAAAATTAAGCGAAGGCGTTGTTCCCCTGCATGATAATGCAACACCCCACACAGCTTGCACAACACAGGCTTTGTTTCAAAGTTTTCAATCCTCCATGCAGATAAAATCTTCCGCCAAGTGATTTCCACCTTTTTGGTATGCTGAAACAACATCTGGGGTTGGTGGACAACAAGAATTTCCTATGATGAGGATGTTCACATAGTATTTCTCAAATGGATCTGTGACCAAGGAGCAGATTTCTCTCATTGAGGAACTGAATGACTGGTAGAACATCCTGACCATTGTTTATGAAGAATTGGTGATTAAGTTAAAAATAGTGTCATGTATCTGTGTCACTTTGAAATAGAGTGTAAGATTCAATTAAAATTACTTGGTCTGCCATAATAATATCTAACTTTTTGAAGTCACCTTATATACCACTGATTCATCAATGCTCTAGAAAGATAAGTAACTTGGAGGGTTATCTGGTCTCTGTAACTAATGGATCTTCACACATGGGGAGACTGTTTCTACCAAACTTTTCCATCAGACTTCACATTTGTCTCCTTAACTTTTTGGAAATTCAAGTTCGCTGTTACCTCCATCCATCTTTCTTTGTCCATATCATTCAGTTTCTCCAGAAGCTCCTCAGCAATATCAGGATCACTTTTTCCACATTGGCATTATAGAGCTCTGCACTTCATTACTCCATCCTGTGAGGTGTTCCTTTTGGGGGCCTCTTGGAATCCACTTTTAGCTACTGTAATTATGGCACCAACAAATCTGTAGTAATTGTCCACTGTAGTTGGAATTCGTCTAATAACCTTATCAGTGTCTTGTCAGAAGAAATTCCAATTTGCTTTCCAGAAATGCCACTGCAGTCTTTGAATGGACCTAATTATGGGTATTTGTATTCCTATTTTGTACAGAACACCATTATTTTAACAATGTGGGAAACCTCAGAGCACTTTATTAGTCATGTGTAGAGATTAATTTACAGTACTTATGTAAAAAACTTGATTTTGGGTTGTACTTTCTGTTCCACACTGCTCATCTGAATGTGCTGCTGTCTTTAGCATCAAATATGCTGTTTAGATTTCTCTCTTCAGTCTATATTACAAATTTATCTCTGTTATGATCATTTTGTCATACTTCTATGTATGGAGACTGTTAAAATTGACCATATAGATTCCAAGATGGTTAAGTGTTTGTAGGCCTTCTCCAGACTAGTGTGCTTGAGGATTTTAATACATTTGTTATTGACATCTCTAGAATTTTTATGGTGATACTACTGATGTCATTTACAGCGCTAGTACTCATTAAGTTGTCCTCTTCTATGTTGCTGTGAATATATGTAATAAGTCCATAACTATGATGACTACAGGTCACAGAACTTCAATCAGTTCTCACTATCTGCATGTGTCTCTTGAATGGCAACATTGTTGTCTAGGAATTGTGTCAAGTGTGGTGGTTAGAGGCAGGAAACAGGAGATTTTGTCTGAAAGTTAAACAAAGTCTTAATTATTTTCTTTTTTTGTGCCTGTTGATGACTCAATGCTTCTACTATCTGGTGTTTTGTCTCCTTTACTTCTAATTATTTATATTCAGCTAGAAATTTCCTAACCATGTTGCTGTCTAGAAGAATGCCTGAGTTGTGTTTGTAATTTTATCTACTAAGTCCTTCTACACTCCTGGAAATGGAAAAAAGAACACATTGACACGGGTGTGTCAGACCCACCATACTTGCTCCGGACACTGCGAGAGGGCTGTACAAGCAATGATCACACGCACGGCACAGCGGACACACCAGGAACCGCGGTGTTGGCCATCGAATGGCGCTAGCTGCGCAGCATTTGTGCACCGCCGCCGTCAGTGTCAGCCAGTTTGCCGTGGCATACGGAGCTCCATCGCAGTCTTTAACACTGGTAGCATGCCGCGACAGCGTGGACGTGAACCGTATGTGCAGTTGACGGACTTTGAGCGAGGGCGTATAGTGGGCATGCAGGAGGCCGGGTGGACGTACCGCCGAATTGCTCAACACGTGGGACGTGAGGTCTCCACAGTACATCGATGTTGTCGCCAGTGGTCGGCGGAAGTTGCACGTGGCCGTCGACCTGGAACCGGACCGCAGCGACGCACGGATGCACGCCAAGACCGTAGGATCCTACGCAGTGCCGTAGGGGACCGCACCGCCACTTCCCAGCAAATTAGGGACACTGTTGCTCCTGGGGTATTGGCGAGGACCATTCGCAACCGTCTCCATGAAGCTGGGCTACGGTCCCGCACACCGTTAGGCCGTCTTCCGCTCACGCCCCAACATCGTGCAGCCCGGCTCCAGTGGTGTCGCGACAGGCGTGAATGGAGGGACGAATGGAGACGTGTCGTCTTCAGCGATGAGAGTCGCTTCTGCCTTGGTGCCAATGATGGTCGTATGCGTGTTTGGCGCCGTGCAGGTGAGCGCCACAATCAGGACTGCATACGACCGAGGCACACAGGGCCAACACCCGGCATCATGGTGTGGGGAGCGATCTCCTACACTGGCCGTACAGCACTGGTGATCGTCGAGGGGACACTGAATAGTGCACGGTACATCCAAACCGTCATCGAACCCATCGTTCTACCATTCCTAGACCGGCAAGGGAACTTGCTGTTCCAACAGGACAATGCACGTCCGCATGTATCCCGTGCCACCCAACGTGCTCTAGAAGGTGCAAGTCAACTACCCTGGCCAGCAAGATCTCCGGATCTGTCCCCCATTGAGCATGTTTGGGACTGGATGAAGTGTCGTCTCATGCGGTCTGCACGTCCAGCACGAACGCTGGTCCAACTGAGGCGGCAGGTGGAAATGGCATGGCAAACCGTTCCACAGGACTACAACCAGCATCTCTACGATCGTCTCCATGGGAGAATAGCAGCCTGCATTGCTGCGATAGGTGGATATACACTGTACTAGTGCCGACATTGTGCATGCTCTGTTGCCTGTGTCTATGTGCCTGTGGTTCTGTCAGTGTGATCATGTGATGTATCTGACCCCAGGAATGTGTCAATAAAGTTTCCCCTTCCTGGGACAATGAATTCACGGTGTTCTTATTTCAATTTCCAGGAGTGTATATATAGTTGACAAATACAGAAAATAGGTTTAATATATCATATCTGACTGTATAAATATAGTTTGGAAAGGTCTGGTGGAATGCAAATAATTGCATGAAGCACATCAACGTCAATGTCTAAACTCTCTAGGTTTTTTTATTTAGCACCCGTATTATCACATTCATTATACTGGATTTGTCAAGGTACAGAATAGTATAAAATATTGCATATTTACATCATGTACAAAATCTTATCATTGGTATCAACACATCTTTATAGCAAAAACATTATTCTACTTAATTTGATTATAAAATTATATATGAACATACAGACAGAATAAAAGCTAGCGAAAACCCTTGGTTGATTTTACTAAAACTATTAAATACCAGTTAGTTAACTAGGCATAGTAACATATGGCACAAAAGCTAGGTGCATAATTAGATACATACAGGGATGAAAGAAGTTTGGTTTCATCTAGGACTGGCTGATGATTACAAATTCTTGTTTAAAAAGTTATGAAGCAGACCTACAGATTTGAGCAAAATTCCAGGTATTCATTAATGCTGTAGAAGCTGTTGTTTATTAGTAGATTTTTTAGTTCTTTTTTGAATGTATTAATGTTTGGTATTTTTTTTATGCTACCTGGCAATGCACTGTACAGAATTTTTGGTTTGTAAACAGCACTGTCCTGATTTATTGATTTTCTGTGCACATCCCTATGATAGTCATGCCTGTTCCTTGTTTAATAATTGTGGATCTCACTATTCAAAGCTGAAACTTAATGGTTTTTAAATGAAGAAGATGCTTTCAGATATAAATATAGCTGGTAAGGTCATGATTTTTAATTGCTTAAAGATACCTCTACATGGTGCTCTGTAAGCAACATCACTTATTAATCTTACAGCTTTCTTTTGGAGCTTAAAAAGACTGCTTTCCAAAAGAGGTATTTCACCAAACACTGTACCTCACTTCAGTAGACTATGCATGTATGCGTAATAAGCACTTAACACTGTTTTGGTATTGCAGCAATCTTTAAGCACTCTTAATATGTAACAGTACTTGCTTAATTTTTTGTTACACATTTCTACATGTTTTTCCCATCTTAGATGCTCACTCACCCATAATCATAAAAATTTTATGTGATTCTTTTGCCGAATTTGGCTATTCAGTAATGTGAATTTTACATTGGTTGAAGTTCATCCATACAGCTTTCTTGTCATTGACAACTAGACAGTTATCGTTAACCATTTTTCTGACACTTCTGCTGTTTCGTCAATTTTTTGCTGCAGCTAATAATCATTCTTCCCTTTTATAATATGGTCATAGCTGTTGGAAACTTTTGTGGTTGGTCCTTAATAAAAATCAAGAATAACAATGGTCCCAATACCAAGCCCTGGAGCACCCCCTAATTAACTCTTTTATATTCAGAATGGTACACATTTCCATCCTGAGAAATTTGTACTCTTTGTTTCCTATCAGTTAAATATGACTTGAACCACTCATAGGAAATACCACGGACATCATAATCATACAGTTTTAACAGCAGTAGATTATGATTTATAAGATCAGACACTTTAGAAAGGTCCAAAAACAACCCACAGATCAGTTCCTTGTCCTCTACAGCTTCATAAACAATTTTTAGGAAACTGAAGAGAGCCGTTTGTGTAGAGTTGCCTTTTCTGAAACTATTCTGTGCATTTACAAGAATTTTATTTTTGTTTAGGAAGTCTAGTAATCTGTCATAAATTATTCTTTCAATTATTTTCAATAATACAGATAATAATGACAGTGGTCTGAAATTTTTAATGTCAAACTTGTCACCATTTTTATAAACTGGTATTACTGATGAGTGCTTTAAGTTTACTTGGAAACACACCAGTTTCAAAGGAGTCATTGATTATGTCGACAAGCTGAGAGAGAACATATTGGTACTATATTTAATAATTTTGTCAGGGATACCATCAAATCCGTAGGTCATTTTAGTCTTTAGTTTGCTGATAGCCGTTTTTACTTCTTTGAGTGTTAGGATATAGGTACATTGTCCTTTCATTTACCGAAGTTATTACCTTTGTCTTTGGATTATATTTAGTGGTGATCAGGTTTTGGGCTATATTAATACAATGATCATTAAATATATTAGCTATTAGAAGTGGATCATCAACAATTTCATTTCTGTGTTTTATGGTGATTTTATTACTTGCATTTTCGTGTTTGCCTGTATGATTATTAATAACTTTCCACATAGATTTCTATTTGTTGTTACCCTTTCCGATATATGAATCATTGTGCTTCTTTTTTGCAGCAACTACAGCTTTCCTGTGCTTTTTCATATAACACTTTACATATGGTTTCAAGATAGTATTTTGCTTTGCACACTTATATAGCATTCCAAGACTTTCTGATGACTCATTGATTTCACTTATGATCCATGAATTATATTATATATATTTATAGTTTGGGCAAACTCTTTGCCTTTACATATGTCTGTTTGTGCCTGTATATGTGTGTGTTTGTGTGTGTGCAAGTGTATACCTGTCCCTTTTCCCCCCTAAGGTAAGTCTTTCCGCTCCCGGGATTGGAATGACTCCTTACCCTCTCCCTTAAAACCCACATCATTTCGTCTTTCCCTCTCCTTCCCTCTTTCCTGATGATGCAAATGTGGGTTACGAAAGCTTGAAATTTGTGTGTGTGTGTTTGTGTTTGTTATTGTCTCTATCAACGTACCAATGCTTTCGTTCGGTAAGTTACAGAATCTTTGTTTTTAGATATATTTAGATAGTTCAGAAGATTTTCCAAATTTTCAGAGAGCAATTCAAAATTGCCAGATGGGGACCTATATATACCTGCAATTATAATTTTACTATCTGTTAGTTCACATAAACAATATTCAGAATCTTTTTCAATACAGCAGACATTTTTAAACCCAATTTCCTTTGATTTAATGTCTGTTCTTACATATATACATGTTCCATCCCTCTGTATGTTTCCATGCAAAAGCTGCTGACCAACTGAAAGTCTGAAATCCCAGCTGCACATTTTTGTATTTCTTGCAGCCAGTGTTCAGTTACACACTAGGCAGAAATCTTCTTTAATCAACCATTCAAAAGGACCTCTAGCTCATATAGGTTACCAGTTATGCCCTGTACATTATGATGTAGTGGGAGTTAAATGAATTATTCTGTTCTATGAGAGAAGTGTATTGCCTGGTTAGTTCTTTGGAGAATAGGCTCTAGTATTCTTTTCGTTTCAATCATGATTTTCACTTCCTGGGAGTCATGGACTTCTTCTTGGTTGTTTTCTTCTGCAGTAGATCTGGCCATAAAAAATTCATATGTTGTTTGGATGCTATCTTCTGCCTGGTCCTTCGTCGTGATCTGTTGTTTTTAACTTCTGTCTACTCTGGTACGGCTTCCTCCTCAGTCCTTTTACATGGTGATATTGCCTTCTGTGCTGGTTCCCTGCCATTTGTTCGTTTCACTGAAGGCATATTTACTGTTAACTTTCTGGTTTCTTCTTCTGTTATTTTCGTATACTGTGGTGATACTGTCTTCTGTGTTGCTTCCTTGTCACTTGTTTGTCCCAAGTATGCATATTTACTGTTAATTTTTTGGTTTCGTCTTCTGTTATTTTCCCATATTGTAAGCATACAGTTTCGGTGAGTGACTGATCTGCCTGTTGCAAGCAGTTAACAGGGATCAGTGACGGTGTGTTGATCTGAATCATGGCTGAATAATGAAGGTTCCTGCACAGTTTTTGTTTCCCTTTCGGCACCAAATGTAGCTCATGCTTCGTATAATCAGTCCTCCTTAAAAACCGATTAACATCCAGTACCTTAGCCTGGCTGTACTGGGCAACATATTCCATCAATAACGTGTTAATTTTGTATATTTTGTCGTTCCAGTCCTCCCTGTCAAATCTATAGGGTACTGTACACAGAATCACTTTAGTGTTCGTAGTTTTTTTGAGTAACATATTTACAGTGCGTTAGTAATACTTGATATCTGATTCTACATCGTTTGTTCCAGCCAGAACAATAACACAGTCAAATTTACTGAAGTCCTTTACCTTTTTTTCAATGTTATTAACAACATAAATATGGCAATTTTGCGTTTGGTTTACAACGGACATCACAAAATATCTTGGTGCGGGGTTGACAAAGAACGTCTCAAAATATCTTGGTGGAAGTGTCAGATTTAATAATCTAGCTCAGTGTTATCCATGACTATCAGATATAAATAAAAATCTTGTGTCTTGTATCTGAACCTTTCCAGTACTTAAAACTTTCTTGTAGCTGTTGTTATTTATTTTACAGGAGTTACTAAACACACTACTTCTTGACGATGCAAGAGCACTTCGTTTACTTTTGGAGTTTTCATAATTTATCGTAGATAACACACCACAGCCGCTGTTGTGCACTAAATTTACACTGCTTTCACACTTTTTTGGTTTCTGTCACTCTGTGAACTGTTTATCCACGTATCTTTTGGCAACTTATCCGAATAAGTCGAGCTCTCTTTCGTCGCTTCCTGCTTCAACATCAGCTCACGTTTTCTAATGTAAGTTTACTAACATTCACTTTCAGTTCACTGATCATGAGTTGTAATTTAGAAACATGGTCATTTAGTTTCGATGTTTCACGTTTATATTGTACACACACTTCCTTTTTAGCAGAAAAATTGGCGCTTTTTTGACGAGATACACAACATACTTTTACACTGGTCGCCATCTTGACCAACTTGAAAAACTATTTCTGGGCACTTTGCGGACTACAAACTGTTATAACCTTTAATCACCAATAATTGCGTGGATATTCAAACACACTCACTTAGAAACAATAGCTTGTTACATGATAACAACTCAGTATCTCTTATTCGACTGCCGTGCCGTGACACGCGGCCGATGCCGTTCGTAGCTAGGTGGTGTTCCCGTGCTCAGCCGAGTTGCGGAGCGCCTCTATCACCGTTTGCGCATACTGTCGTGGCGGCACTGTTAAATGTCGTGGCACTGTAACAACACTTTTCCCCCCTTGAAAAAAAACACTTACTTCCTTGGAGACACGGACAGCGCGGAGACATCCATGGCCTCTTGTGAGGCCCCGAGAAGATCCCGCGGAGAGACACGAGAGTATGGTCGAAAATGTCCAGGACGGAAGCTCGTGCGTGGAACGTGCCTCCTGGATGAGATGATGGGTGAAAACTCCGGAGCAGCATCCATAGGTGTCGTGGATCTGGGGGTGTGCTCCAGCGAGATGGGTCCCGGAGAAGGTGGCGTCATGACAGGGGCCGGTTCCAGCGTACTCGGAAGCGGTAGCGACGTCGGCTGCATCAACATGTACGGTAGATCGGCAGCAGCGACAGGACTGGCTTCTCGGGCTGGTGGAGGCGAAGGAAGGGGCGGTGGCACCGGCGTGGCCACCACCCGTGGGCGCATCTGGTTGTAATGGCAAACAACCATGCCGTCGTCCGTACGTATTTCACAAAGCCGGCGGCCGCGAAGAGCCTTGACCACCCCTGGAATCAATTTAGGGTGAGATCCATACCCTCGTGCCCACACGTCGGTGCCCACCGAGTATTTTCCCACACCAGGGGACACAGCACAAGGCCTGACATGGTGAAGCAGGTGCAGTAGAGTGCGCGGTTGGCGGCCATGCAAGAGTTCAGCAGGGCTGCGATCACCCAGAGGCGTGAAGCGATAAGAACTCAGAAATTGCAGCAGAGCATCATCTGTGGAAAAATCACTAAGGAATTTTTTCATCTGGCTTTTGAAAGTGCAGACAAGGCGCTCGACCTCCCCATTTGATTGTGGATGGAAGGGCGGTGCTGTAACATGATGAATCCCTTGTCCAGTACAAAAATCATGGAAGGCCTGCGAAGAAAACTGAGGACCATTGTCCGTGACGATCGTGGATGGAAGACCTTCTAGCGCAAAGATTTTGGACAAGGCCAACGTCGTCGCCGCAGTGGTGGGCGACGGACATCGAACAACAAACAGAAACTTTGAGAAGGCATCAACCAACAGTAGCCAATAAGTACCGAGGAAGGGGCCGGCAAAGTCAGCGTGCACCCATTCCCATGGCTGCACCGGATCAGGCCACGGAGAGGGCATTGTACGAGGTGCAGCCAGTTGTTGAGCACACTGACCACACGCAGCAACCATGTGGGCGATGTCCGAATCAATACCGGGCCAATAAACGTGCCTGCGGGCCAGGGACTTAGTCCGAGAAATACCCCAATGACCTTCATGCAACAGTTTGAGAACATCTTTGCGAAGAGAGGCTGGCACCATGACCCGTGGAGATGCGCCATCCTTGGCCAGAAGAACACCACCATCACGAACAGACAGACGAAGACGCAAGGCATGGTAGTTGCGAAGGCGATCCGATGCCCAGCCCTTGGTCCTGTCCGGCCAACCCCGTTGAACAAAACTGATCACCTGACGCACGATCGGGTCCCGCGCAGTAGCCGACGTGACCTGCGAACCTGTAAGTGGAAAACCCTCGACCGCACGACGTTCTTCCTCATCAATGTGGAAACAGAGTAGTTCATCACGATCGAAAACCGGGTGGAGGCCCATTGGCAATCGCGACAATGCATCAGCATTGGCGTGCTGGGCCGTGGGGCGATAGTGAATCTCATAGTGAAAACGAGACAAGTATAAGGCCCAACGTTGCAGGCGGTGAGCTGCCTTATCCGGAAGCGACGCCAATGGGCTGAACAGAGAGACCGGCGGCTTGTGGTCAAAGATGAGATGAAACTTAGAACCATACAAAAAAACGCTGAACTTTTTTAGAGCATAAATGATAGCGAGCGCCTCCTTTTCGATTTGAGAGTAACGCCACTGCACATCGTTGAGGGTCTTGGAAGCATAGGTGATGGGTCGTTCTGACCCATCCTCATACCGATGGGCGAGAACAGCCCCTAGGCCATACTGTGACGTGTCAGTCGCCAGAACCAAGTGCTGACCCGGACGGAATGTGGCAAGACAAGGCGCCGACTGCAAATGAGCCTTCAGGCAGACAAAAGCCTGCTCACACTCGTCGGACCAACAGAAAGGGACGTTTTTGTGTAACAGCTGATGCAGAGAATGAGCTACTACCGCCGCGGATGGAATGAATTTGTGACAATAAGCAATCTTGCCTAGAAACGCCTGAAGTTCTTTGACTGTAGACGGCCGCGATAGAGCGTTAATGGCCGCAACGTGCTGACGTAGAGGACGTATACCCTCACGGGACAAATGGAAACCAAGATACACAATGGAGGGTTGGAAGAACTGTGACTTGTCCAGATTGCAACTCAACCCAGCCGAATGCAAAACCCGAAACAGTGAACGCAAATTGCGAAGGTGCTCCTCAGTGGAGGCCCCCGTGACAACAATGTCATCCAGATAGTTTATGCAGCCGGGAACGGAAGCCGTGCGCTGTTCCAAAAACCGCTGAAAAATGGCCAGCGCGCTAGTGACGCCAAAGGGTAACTGCTGGTACTGATACAACCCACAAGGAGTGTTGATGATGAGAAATTCCTTGGAAGAAGCATCCAACGGCAACTGATGGTACGTCTCCGATAAGTCAAGTTTGGAAAAGAACTGGCCCCCAGCGAGCTTGGTAAATAACTTCTCAGGACGGGGAAGAGGATAAGTGTCAATGAGGCTCTGAGCGTTGACAGTAGCTTTAAAATCACCACACAATCGCAGACTCCCGTTTCGTTTAGAAACCACCACAATTGGCATTTCCCATTCGCTGGAGGTAACAGGAAGGAGAATCCCTGAAGCTGTTAACCTATCTCAGCCTTGACAGGTGCACGCAACGCCACCGGAATAGGGCGTGCCCGGAAAAAACTTAGGGCGAGCTGTAGGTTTAAGAGTAATGTGGGCTTCAAAATCCTTGGCACGACCCAGACCAGCAGAGAACACGGACGAAAATTCAGAACACAATCCATCCAGCTGTTGATACGGAATATCCTCAGATATGAGGTGTGCATCATCATCAATGGAGAACCCGAACAACTGGAAAGCAGTGCCCGCATGATCCACCACATAAAACATGAGGGGCCTAACAACAGACTTGTAGGCAGTGGAAGCATCAAACTGGCCAATGATAGGAATTTTCTGTTTATTATAAGTTCTCAGATTTCGCATAACTGGAGACAAGGGGGGGGAACTCTAAATACGTGCAAGAATTAATGAGGGTTACTGCAGAGCCAGTGTCCACTTGCATGCGAATGTCTTTATCCAGAACACGAACAGTAACAAACAACTTATTTGTTTGAGAAAGCACACAGTTAACATCCATGTCCGATGCCTCGTCCTTGTCAACAGGAACTTTAGGGGACTGACACACAGAAGCAATGTGGCCTTTTTTCCTACATGAATTACACGTGGCCCAACGTTTTGGACACGCGGCCCTGTCATGCCGTACGAAACAACGTGGACAAGAAGGAAGTGCGGAACGAACCTGCTTCTGTGGTTGCTGTTGTCACTGCGAGCGTTGTGGCCCAACGCGACGTTGTTTACGCGAGTGAACCGCCGCCACATCTTCGTTCTCCTGTGAAACAAGCAAATTGTCCATGTCGAAAGTCGACTGTACAGTGCCTACATCACACCACGCGTCTATTTGCGTGTCAGCAGCATGAGACACTTCAAAGGATTGAGCGATGCTTAGAACTTCCGACAACGACGGGTTTGGCAGTTGTAGGGCACGTTGCCGAACTTCTTTATCAGGAGCAAGCCGTAGAATAGCATCCCTAACCATTGAATCAGCATAAGACTCATGATGAGTGTCTGTGACAAACTGACATTTCCTACTCAGACCGTATAGTTCCGCCGCCCAAGCCCGGTAAGATTGATGGGGCTGTTTACGACACCGGTAGAACGCGACGCGGGCGGCAACGACGTGGGTGTTTTTTCGGTAATAGTTAGACAATAAGTCACACATTTCTTGGAAGGACAGAGAGGCAGGTTCCCGCAGAGGGGCTAACTGAGATAGCAGTTGATAGATCCATGGGGAAATCCGAGATTGAAATAACAACTTACACATAGGAGCGTCAACAACGCCAAAAGCCAAGAAGAGTTGCCGCAAACACTTCTCATAATCCTCCCAATCTTCAGCAGCCTCGTCATAAGGAGGGAATGGAGGCGGAGAAGAGGAAGACAGACGATGAGTAAGTGACGTCGGCAATGCCTGGATAGCAGCCGTCAGCTGTGTTTGTTGTGCCTGAATAGCAGCCGTCAGCTGTGTTTGTTGTTCAATGAGCGCTTGCATAAGCTGCTCCATGTCTGCCCGTCACAAACACACAAATCCACAACGCAGTGAAAATATCCCATCCTCGTCGCCAAAAAGTGTTATAACCTTTAATCACCAATAATAGCGTGGATATTCAAACACACTAACTTAGAAACAATAGCTCGTTACATGATAACAACTCAGTATCTCTTATTCGACTGCCGTGCCGTGGCATGTGGCCGACGCCGTTCATAGCTAGGTGGCGCTCCCGCGCTCAGCCGAGTTGCGCAGCGCCTCTATCGCCACTTGCGCGTACTGTCGTGGCGGCACTGTTAAATGTCATGGCACTGTCACAACACAAATTAACTAAATATGGTGTACCCCAAGGATCAGTTATGGGACACCTTCTGTTCACTCTATACATTAATGACCTACGTTTCAATGTGGACACACAAAATGATCATATTAGCAGGTGACAGTACAATTCTGTTAAAAGGGGAAGTAAGAATGAATTACATCAATCAGTAAACACTGTCACAAAACAGCTTAGCAACTGGGCACACAGTAATCAAGTTGTAATAAATAGTGAAAAGTCTTATTACACCTCCATCACAATGTCCCAAACAAGGATATGTACATGCCACTTCCCTTTTTCAGTGATGAACCTGTTGGTAACAGTACAGAGGTCAATTAGGACTGACTGCAAAGCAGTGTAAGATGGAGTAAACATATAGACTATCTTAATGCAAAATTGAGCAATACCAGCTACCTTCTTTGCTCTAAAATCCTGCTGCAGTGAGTAAACAGAAAAGAACACATATCAGTCTTACTTTCATTCTAACCTTTGGGCTCACTTTTTGGGGAAACTCTAAGGAAATTATCAATTCCAAAAAATGACCATTAGAACCACATTTGCATGTAAACCTTGTGACTCACATAAACCTCTGTTTAAGATCTCTGGTATTCCTTGTTTATCATGTATCTAAATTATGGAAACAGTTACATTCTTTAAAATAAATGTATTAGGTAAACACATAACACTGCAAAAGGGAAATGTGATATTCATGATCACTTTACCAGATAAAACAAAAACTACCAACTGACTCAAATCAACACATCCCTGTGCCAAAACTGTACTTTCCACATGGGAGCTAGACTTTATAACTAACTTCCTAAAAACATAAAAGCAATTACTGAAGTCAAACCCTTTAGTAATTCCTTAAAGTCATGTGTATTACAGCATCACTGCTTCTACTTTATTGAAGGACTTCTAAATTTATGAAGTTTACTATATAAATACTTAAAGTATGAACTGTATTATTTGTAATTTTGAATAAATATGCATAGATATCACTTTCATCCCTATGCATAGACTGCTTTTGAAGGCAACAGGACCTATAAAATACACACAGGTATAAAAAAAAACGGAACACCTTGAACAACAAGAGATAGGATGTTCATAATTACGGGACATCTACATTAGTATGTTCTGCAGAAATGATTAGCATTGAACCATGTTGGCCTGTGCATTCAAGGTCAGCAATGATATCATGGCGCAGCAGCACCTACTGGTAAAATGTGCCTGCAGCTCACGTTGCCACTATAAATCGAAGGTTATGGATCAGTGTGACTTGAGCAGACATGCACGATGCCACACAGATGTATGCATGAGCTGTACCATCAAAACAGTGAGTTTGAAAGAGGGCACATTATTGGCACAAGGGAATGTGATGCATCCATCCGGGAAATATCTGCTCATGTGGGATGAAGTGTTTTAGCAGTGCAACAGGTGTGTGCAGAATTATTCACTGAAGGCCATAGAACACAATGAGGTGGATAGGTCACACCACCCAGATCACTCCCTGAGAAGATCAACACCTAATCCAAACAGCATTTCAGGACAGATCGGCATCCAGCTCTGCTCTGGTGCAACAGTGGAACAATGTAACACATCGTTCACTATCAGGGTTAACAATCCAACACCGTCACGGCAGAAGTTACGTACTCATCGTCCACTTCTCTACCTACCTCTCACTTAAGCGCAGAAACATGCTAGATGGCAATGGTTTATGGAATGACGTCACTGGGGACAGAAATGGCATCAGATAGCGTTTTCGGACAAATATAGGTCCTGTTTATTTGAAAAATGACGACTGCATTTTGGTTCAGTGCAGATGGGGAGCTGCGCACATGAATGGTCACCGACAAACTGTGTGGCCAAGAAAGAAGTGGACCACCCTGAGCACACTGCCCAGCACAACATCCTACATTTCAATGACTGCTTCGCAGCCTGTGCCATATGGATCCTTCCCACCAACACCAGCTTTTCTGCTACTGCTGCTTGCAGTGTGACTTCACTGCCAGAGGCTCCAGTCATGTATGTGTGAGTTGCATTTGTGCATATATATTTCAATAGTGGTACAAGTCCATTGCTTCCACTTTTCTGTCTATAATGCTTCTGACATTAATGGTTCAAACAAACAGAAAGAAAGGTTCATCTCTAGCAAGAAACCATATGCTTGAATATTTCCGGTATCTCAACTGCAGATTTTCAGCGCTCATTTAACTTTAGGACTCTGTACCTCAGAATGAACAAAAGTGGACTTGTACCACTATTGAAATTGTGTGTGTGTGTGTGTGTGTGTGTGTGTGTGTGTGTCATCTATTTTTGACAAAGGCATTGTTGGCCAAAAGCTTATATTGTGACAGTCTTTTTGTTGTACCTATCTGCGATTCAGCATCTCCGCTATATGGTAAGTAGCAACTTTCCTTTCCATAACATTGTTGCATTCCATCCTGGATGTTCCATTGTTTGAAAGTAAAAGAGTTAACCATTTTGACTGCAGCTACAAGTTATATATACTTCCACTGACATATATCAATCAGTTATAAATGAGTAATAATATCTCCAGTTGAAATGTAAGAGAACAAAATGACATTCACTACTTTTTAAAGATGATTCTCACTTAGAGAGACTTGAATTATCCTATGACAAAAGTTTCAGATCACTTGCTTATTTCTGTAAATTTTGTGACAAAGAGCTAAGTTAACTTTAAAAACAAACTGAAATGGTTTCATCTTTGATAACTACTATACCACTAATCTGTACTTAAATTTTTACTAAGCAAATTTTGTATATGTTTTGGTAGGATAACATACCTACTGTTATTTTTGATTAAAGTATCTTGTACAACAGTGTATATTCATCTGAAAATACCCAGCATGCAGCAATAAATAAAATTAAATTGTGGGAAAAAAGTACTCTGAAAAGAAGAAAAAAAGATCATACTTTCATGCTGTAGCCCTTTTTCTTTTATTTTTACTCTCTCTCTCTCTCTCTCTCTCTCTCTCTCTCTCTCTCTCTCTCTCTCTCTCACACACACACACACACACACACACACAGACACATTACAATTAGCCAAGAAATGTCACTGTTTACCAATTGGACCAGCACTGTCTTATCTCACCTGTGAACGGACCTGGAAATCCTGCTGACTGTAGTCCAGATGGTGTAAGAAGATCCCACACAGCTTGCAGTACTGTTGCCGACTTTCAATTGTGCGCAGCTGCAGGTGACAATAGTCATCGTCTACAGTGCTGTTACAACACTGAGGCAGTGCCACAGAGACATTTACAAAATTGTGTTACATTACCATTTGATATAGGCCAGTGAAGCTGTCACGCCAAGCCCACTGTAACTCTCTGGGATCAACTTACGCCCATTCAACTACTGGCGAGTTATCAGATATTTTGAAGAGCATATTGGCTAACTTGAGAAATGTGTGGAGGGCCATGGTCCTGCTGAAAATGCACCTTTCCCTGACAGTGTAGGAACAGCAACAGAATAAGCTGGATCAAATTCTGAACGGATTATCCTCTTATACCTAAAAGAAAAAACATCAGTGTCACCTGGTTACAAACAACAAGCTATGACCTTCACATGAAGAGGCCTGGAGGTGATCCTGTGTGTTGTTGCCTTATACACTCTGGCAGTGGTCTCTCTCCTGGTCAAATCCACACTAGTAAATGATCATCAGTGATGCCAAGAAAGGAACTGCTATCATCATTTAACACTACTTAGTATCATTCTGCACTTCAGTTTTAAATTTTTTTTCATTTGAAAGGGGGGGGAGGGGGGCTATGTGGAGATGAAGTGTGAGAGAAAGGCTGACAGGCAACATCTTTTACACTGGAAAAACAGGTTCGATGTAAAGTCTTTAGTTGATAAGTGTGGTTTATTACAGCACTAGCCACTACAGAGCTCTTCTCTCTTTACTTGTCGCAGGTTTCAGCATTGTCGCACCCATTCAATGCGAGCTCATGTGAAGTAAACATGGTTGCGGCGTTCTTCTTTTGCACCAATGAACGAAATCATTCTGTAATCTGTTTTTGTTATCTGAAGGCAAAAAAGGGGTGAAATACACAGAAAACTTACAACATAATAGAGGGGCAATGTTTTACTATGGGAAAGTGTTTACTAGAGTATCAAACAATTTAAACAAGCCAAACAAGTGTGAAGGATGAGGAAAGAGGAGAACATCTAATCACATCTACAACTGGTACCAATGTTGAGCAAGTCCATGGTCTTATTTTGAATAATCAATGAATAAAGACATATGAAGGGGCAAACCAAAAACAAAAGTCATGGTTCTACATATGATGTCAACCATAACAGGAATCTACAGTAGCGTGAAGGTTCAAATCCACGTCCAGCCATCCAGATTTAGGTTTTCCATGATTTCCCTAAATTGCCCTAAGCAATTGCTGCAATGGTTTCTCAGAAAGGGCATAGTCGATTTTTTTCCCATCCTTGAAACATTCTGAGCTTGTGCTCCATCTCTAATGACTTGATGCTGATAGGACATTAAACCCTAATCTTCCTTCCATCTATCAGGAGACTCTGGAGCATCACTCTAATGAAGGTGAAATGTTTTTGAAATAAATTATCATTGGTGATGAACTGCAGCCTAGTGATTGTTGTAACATTCTAACACAGGTTCACAGTGTGACATTAATGAAACTCAGTTGACTACAAAAACTGTGCTCACTGACACTGTCCCAAATGTCTACTAACCCAGAACGATGTTAGAAACAACAAACCATCCTTTAAGCAAATCAAATGCAATTGTTATGGGCTCAGTGTTTTCATGTTAAGTACCTACACATTTGTAGTCCATGCATTATATGCCTCTTATTCTTCAGTATCAGTGACTTATGGAAATCTTCTGTTTACCAGTTCTGTTCCTCATTTTTCTCTGGTGCATTTAGTTAAACAAAATCAGTTAAATATTAACAATGCCCTTGAATTTGTCACTATCAACTTATTTTTGTTCAGGAATTGGCATGTATAATGGTGATAAGTGTGACATGTACGTTTTACACACACACACACACACACACACACACACACACTCAGAGACAGACATTTATATTCAGAGGAACTTTTTCTTCCAAATATTCTACTAAACAGCACCTAACTTAGAGATATATTAACAGCAATGATGGTTACAAACTAGTATCAGACAGGAAATTCACTCAGAGAAATCTGAAATTATGAGACAGTTCTTACCTTTGGGATGTGAAATATTTAATAGTACAAATAGTGGATAGTACATTGAGTTTTGTACATGTCTATCAGTAATGCTAAATATTTCATTCACTTTCTTGTGGTAAGAACTGAAGAGCAATTCCGTCTCATAATTTTTATGATTGCAGTCTTACAAATTAGTGAAGGCAGATCAGTTACATCTAAAAGTAAACAATTCTTGAGATACACTGTGCTTTACCACTCAATAAATGTAGGTTTTCGTGTCTGCATTATCTATTACATATTTCACATTGTCTTGTTTTCCAAAAATGATTTGAAAACATTAGCTGTTTTATCATAAAACATCTTGTAATAGTCTTCTGTGACACATACAAACCAGTGAATCAGAAAGATCATGAAATAAATAAAAAACTTTCCATTATTTTTTGGTGCCTCTGCTGTGAAAAAGATTAAGAGTGCTATTACATTTCTTGTGTGATCTGTGTTATTACCATGTTTAGCAAAAGCTGCTCTTTCTAGGCATCAGATTTTTCTCCATATAGAATGCTGTTACTCACTGTACAATTTTGTAATACATAAAACTAATATTTAGTTAATTCCTAATATCTCTTTTAGCATAACCTCAATTTTCATTGCACATTTTGAAAATATTCCTTCTCCCACAATAACCACCAGTGGTTTCATTAATAAGTGGAAAGTAATGTAATCATTTTGTTAGATACACCATTTAGATTCTTATGACAGTATGCATTATTTTTCTAAAAAAGTTTTATCTGTTGGGAAGAGGAACAGATTCTTTCACATTTGGGACTTTGTATATACGTATCACCTTCGAACTGTCATGTCAATATGAGCAGATCCATATTGTAAATATAATCCAGGTAAAAATATTACAACTTTACTTGGATATTGTTATCCCTACCCTTATTTCTCAGACAGTAATAAATTAACATTTAACTGCATGGTTTTCATTTAGACAGAAGTATGTGACTGTTGCAGATATTATTTTACATAAACTATTTCACTTTGATAAAAACTAGGTCCACTTACTACTATCCAACTATTTCTATCACTAAATAATATTTGTTGTGATGCATTTCCCATTACATGCCCTATTTTTACTTCTGTGAGCAAATTAAGCGGGTTTTATTTCTACATCTACATAAATACTGCGCAAACCACTGTGAGGTGCATGGCAGAGGGTACTTCAGACGATAACACATGATGTAATGGTTTCTTCCCATTGCAATTGTGTATGAAGTGCAAAAAAAATAACAGCTTAAATGCCTCTGTGCATGATATAATCACCCTAATCTAGTATTCATGAACTTTACACAAGTGATACATTAGTTGTTGTTGCTTTAGAGCACAAAACAGCAGAGGTCATAAATATCTGGCAATACATAGGAAGCTGAAGAATATCTGTAGATCCTTCGCTTAATACTATTTCTTGGAATTCTGTAAGGCGGCTTCCATAGGATAACATTTCCATGTCACTCTCCTGCTAGTCAAACGGAACTTGTGAGCATATGTGACATCTTCTTTTGTATACATCCATTATCCCCCCCCCCCCCCCCCCCAATCTCCCTAAATCCTGCTGTTAATCCTATTTGGTATAGATATAGATCCTAGCTCCCAAACATGAGCAACATTCTAAGATGAGAAGCACAAGCGATTTGTAAGCAGTCTCCTTCACTTTCCCAGTAGCCTGCCAATGAACTTAAGTTTGCCATCCACCCTAGCTATGACTGAGCCTATGTGATGATTAATATATTAAGAGAAAGAGCTGCTGGCCACTATTTACTTTCAGAGCTCATAATGTGTGAGTGGCAGACACAAACAAAAGTAAAAGGGTTTTCAGAATGTCATGTGAGATAGTGCAAATATGTAGCCTTTCAACTGCAGCCTAGTGATTGTTGTAACAATATGAAGTATGATAGATTGCTACTCACAATATAGATGAGGTGTTAAGCTGCAGTCACAGTGAAAGAAGACTTATAGAGATTATAAGCTGTCAGAGAATGTGCTACATCAGATGTAAAAAGACACATTCATAAATGTACAACTCATACACACTTGGCCATTGTTGTCTCCTGGTGTCTGGCTCTGACATCTGAAGAAGCACTTTTACCAGCAGCTCATAATATATAAAGACTAACAATCATCTTTCATTGTGTCTATTTGCCACGTAATGTCTCCTGTATTTGTTTAGTAGTAACCTAAACTATATCACATTATAGAAATTTTGAATTTGTAATCTTGTCTGAATTTTCAATCATTTGACCAGGGTAGGTCAACGAGGGTCAGCTTATATCCATTTTATTTGTTTAATGAAGGCTATTAGATATTGCTGATGCTTTAACAGATCTCTTTCGCCTCTTTACTTGAACTTTTTCTGCCACCTTGTAATATTAAATAACGAAATTCTCAAACTATGTTATTTGCTTTTACCCATTTTACTCTCAGCCCATAACAGAATGAACATCTGGGGAGTACTAGTGCCATTTTGGGCCTGGAAGGTGAGAGCCTTGGAGCCATTGTTGGTGTGTGGGAGACCTGGGGCATAGATAGAGAGGGCTCCACATCAAATGAGAAATTTAATTCTTCCATAAAAAATATTTAGAGTACTAATCCAAATGTCCTTTAGAATGCATCAAGGGCTATTACAATGGAAGTTGTGAGATAGAGTGGTTAAGATCTTGACTAAAGCATCCTGTGTCACAAAGAGAGAGCTTTATTTAAAGCAGGGGACAAACTCTATCAAAACTTAAATATGCACAATTAGAAGTACTGAAAATTTTTTTTACATGTCATCAAGAAACCAAAAACTACATGATTCTAAAAATACACTGATGAGCCAAAACGTTATAACTACTGCTCATCACAAAACTGAATTCCCCCTGATGGTACTGTGAGCACATGGTGCCGTAAGAAACACATATAACCAGAACAGGGACAAATGGGGAATTGTTCTAGTGACAGTAAGGGCCACATACAGGGAAATACACTGACATAAGAGACTTTTGACAAAGGGCAGATTGTTACAGGTTGGCACTTGGGAATGAGCAGTTCGGAAATGGCAAAGCTGGTTGGCTGATTGTGTGTACTGTTCTATCTATATCTATGGAAAGTGGTTGAAGGATGGTGAAAAAGGAGGCAGGTCTGATGACAGAGTACAATGCTGATGCATCACAGGTGTTGCAGAGGACACTGGTCGATGGACACTGTTGAACATAGGATTGCACAGCAGGTGAATCCTATGTGTTCCCATGGTGATCAAATGACATTATCAATTATGACAGCAGCGAGCACAGGATCATGTAGACTGGACTGTGGGTTGGTGGAAACGTGTTGTTTTGTCAGATGAATCACATTTCTTGTTATGTCTGGTTGGACGAATCATGTTTCTCGTTACAGGAGGTTGACAAGCACATCCACATGCACTGTCATCCAAATGAACAGTTGTTCAAAACATGCACAGTGCTATGGGTGCAGATCTGTGGGTAGACAGTGTTAAACTATGGGGGGACTTTCACTTGGGCTTTCATGGGACCTGTGGCAGTAATTGAAGGCAGCACGACACCTGTGGATTAAGTTAACAGTGTGGTACACTAACTGTCTCCTTTTATGCTTTTTTCTTGGCGGTGACAGCAACTTTCAGCAGGATAACTGTGTGTCACAAGGCAAGAACATGCTACAGTAGTTTGAGAAGCACGGTAGTGAACTACCAGTGATGGTTTGTTCACTAAATCCACCTGATATGAATCCGACTGAACACATCTGGAGTGCTTATCGGGTGCCAGATCCACATCTGCAAGCCACTGGCACACAATTTACAGGAATTGCATGATCTATGCATAGGCAACTGGTGCCAAATGCCTTTCTGAAACTATCAATGACATTTTAAATTCATAACAGGAAAAACAGTGATGTATTGTGCTCCTAAGGTGCACCAACATGCTATTAAGCAGGTGGTTAGAATGTTTTGGCTAGTCAGCATACTGAAGACTCCAGAAACAAAGAAAAGGCAATTTGGAGCACTAATGAATGTGAAATGAATAAACCCAGTAAAGTAAATGGAACTAACTGTAAGGTTCATGCTGAAACTAGCAGTGAGACACATCACATTAAATTTAAATCATGGGACACCAGAGTTAATGAACTCTTGCTAACAGAAGCTGAATCCGAGGACAAAAAAAAATAAAACATGATAAGCAAATCCATTACATTTACTTGCACACGCACTGCAAAGTCCACCAGCAGATAACAGTTCTGCCAAACTAACTGTTGATGGTTCTGTTGGTAATTCAAAGAACTAAACTGTTATGCTGACTTGTTAGTGTCCTGCATTACCATATAGTAGCAACACTTATTTAAAAATATAGAGATAAGCAAGTGGAGACATATTTCCCTCCTTTCCTTGTTCTCAATTTTGTTTTGAAAAGGTACCTTATAACAGGATACTGAACCACTTAACTGGTAGTAACCTTTCAAAAACTGCACAGCTGATATTCCATAACAGATTCTCAAAAGAGAAAGCAACATATGTAACTGCAAATGCAGTTCTGGTACAACTAAACAAGAAAAACTACTCACTTGACATATTCCACATTTAAACATGAACTCTGCAAACCACTCTCAAGTGCACTGTAATTGCCAATTGCAGTGTCCATTGTAATGTGAACAAGGGATTCTTTCCATTCCATTCACACATGGACTGTGAAGAAAATTACTACTTGACTGTCACCATGCAGGTTAACCTAATCACCCTAGGGAACAAAATATAAGAGGATGTGGACTTTCATTGATTCCTGACTTAACACTGTCTCTTGAATTTATGGAAGTAGGCTTTCAAGTGACGGTTGGCGTTCATCTTCAAGTGTTTGCCAGATAAGGTTTTGAAACATTTCTGTGATGCTCTCCCATGCATCACGCAGACCTGTGCTCCTTCATGCTGATCGCCTTTGTATACATTCAGTATCACCTTTAGACCTCCAATGCCAGATGATGTCTGACATGTTTCCACTATTGTGCTTTCCATCTGGTTTTTCAGACATGCAACAATGCTTCACCATTCTTTGTGGTGTTTGACCAAAATCTGAACTTGAATTTCCAACTCTTCTTCACTGACAATCTTATTAGTGAAATTTTGAATGCTACAAATATGTAGGCTAAAGAAAAGGTACACATTGTGGCACTTGTGGCAGAACTCAATTCAATTGCTGCAAAAAGCCTATGAAGTGGGATTTATGAGACTTTTGTTTGTTGATTCAGAAAATGTTTATGTTTTTTCCCATAATCCATATTATGGAAAGACAGCTACAGAAAGTCTAATTCATCCTGATTTACCTTTTGCAGCCCAGTTTTCATTTGGTGCAGCAATTATTAGTTTGTGGAGGTGGTTCAGGTTACCATATCTTTACTGATGGATTCTAGACAAGCCCTCAACTTGCTTGGGAATTGCGCAAAATGAAATTTCATTTAACACATATGGTTATGCCTTCTAGGAAGGATTTTCCATGTGATTTTAAGAAGATGAAGCTTGCTGAATGCGTGTTATGTGCCTATCAAAGTGAGACAAAACTTATGTGTCTTTCATTCCATCACATGAGGTTAGTGATAATACTGAGTACAATCTTTGGTCCTCAGACCCAACTGACCACTGGTTACAGGAAGAAAGAGCCTGTTCAGTTCTTGAAACCCACTATTATTTTGGAATACACTAGGTTTATGGGAGGAGTGGAAGGGGTTTATCAGTACTTTGGTTGCTGTGATTTTAAAAGACAATCATAAAAATGATGGAAAAAATTATTCTTCTGACTGATTAAAGTTGCTGTACTGAACAGTTATATTCTTTACTCAGTAGATAAAAATGAATGTGGAGAACAACTGCAGACTCATCTTTCCTATAGAAGAAACCTAATAAGACAGCTAGTCAGCCAGGTTAGAAATACAAATTCGAAGAAGAGACCCCAAGGAGAGAGTGAATGGGAAGATGCATTTTATAATGCAAAATTGACAAAAAAATCAACAGGGGATTACATGGTTTGCAGCTAATGCAAGGAGGAAGGAGGAAGAAGAAAAACAATTTCCTGCTGTGAAACATGCAAGAGGAAGCCTAACCCAGGAGAATATTTTAAGAAGGATCATAGTGCAAAAATGACAAACAAAAATAAAGAAAAATGCCACATACAGTTTCAAAAACCATGTAAAAGAAAATAGTTTGTGGAGGTGGTTCAGGTTACCACATCTTTACTGATGGATTCTAGACAAGCCCTCAACTTGCTTGGGAATTGCGCAAAATGAAATTTCATTTAACACATATGGTTATGCCTTCTAGGAAGGACCTCGTTTTTTATTTATTTATTTATTTATTTTTTGAAACAACCCATAATCCCTTACATCCTTAAACATGTAAAACTAATTTTTGAGTTGGGCAAACTGCAGTGAGTAGAAAAATAGGATTGGTAAAAGTTAACATCATCTGCATAAAAACCAAAGCTTCTACTGATGCTGAGTGCCACATTATTAAGGTGCTACATTAATAGTGTGGGTTCCAACTCAATTCCCACAGCACACCTCAAGTTATTTCTACCTCTGTTGATGAGTCTTCATCTAAAATATCATTCTGTGTCTGTCCTAGCAAGAAATTCTCAGTGTAGTTACAAAATTTGTTTGGTATGCCATAGAATAGCACTTTCATTAATAAACAGCAGTGTAGTACGCTGGTCTTCCAAAGAACTTTGAATGTGTCGCTTGTACAATTTTCGCTTGTACAATTTTACCTAAAAAAGATAGAGCTGACATAAACTCAAAAGTTGGTTTGAAAACCATAGTGATTTACTAGCCATGGTCCTACTGGCATTCAATACCATACTAACTATATCCTTTGAACTGACTAACGAACAGTACTGATTTTCTATGCCATAGCATTAGTATATCCTTTGAACTGACTAACAAGCAGTTGTAGGTGGAACAACAGTTGAATGTGGACTTGAATTGCAGTGTAATATAGTACTCTGCACATTAAAAATCATTCCCAGAAAAAAGCAATATGTGACACGAAAAATTGTAGTTCATCACATACACATAGAAGCATGCTAAATTTTACTGTAGAAAGTGAATGGTATAGCATTAATGGTATTCCCTGTGAATGGATGGGGTCATATCTTAACTATGGGAAACACAGGATCACATTAACAAGAGATACGAAAGGAATAAAAGCAAATTCGGCGTGATGAAATAATAAATATAATGTCCCACAAGGTTTGGTACTTGGTCTTTTCCTGTTCTTGGCCTACATAAATAATTTATGAGAGACTTTGGAGGACTATACAAAAACAGTGATGTATGCTGCTGTGAGAAGAACACTAATAAAAGGCCCAAAACAACCATACTGCATAAGGCCAGGAGAGTAATAGGAAAGGCATTAATCTGACAACAACTGATATTATAAAAAATTAAACAATTAAAAATGAGTTATGGTATCACAAATAGAGATGTATGGAAAACGAAGGAAGATTAGGGTTTAATGTCCCATAGAGAACGAGATCATTAGATATGGAACACAACTTTGGATTTGTTATGGATGAGTAAGGAAATTAGCTCCAGCCTTTCAAAGAAAACATCCTGGCATTTGCCTGGAGCAATTTTGGGAAATTACGGACATTCTAAATCTGGATGGCTGGGTAGGGATTTAAACTGCGTCATCCTCTCCCATGCAAGTCCAGTATGCTAACCACTGTGCCAGCTCACTCGGTTTGATCAATGGACACACAACAGAAGATCTCCATGTGTACCATTCACAGGCAAGCAGATGGATAATAAACTAAAGTGGCACCAGCACATACATAAGTTAACCAAAAGGTTTAGGTCTGCTTGGTCTGCACCAAGAAATTTCACTCATTGAGTTGATCTGCAGACATGATAGTTAATACACTTTCACACTAATCTGTCCTCAAGATAATCTTTTCGGGCAATGCAGCTAGGGTCAAAAAAGTGTTTATTCTACAGAGGTGTGCAGTAAAAATTATTGCACGAAATTAAAAACTGAACATCTACCAGGAGTCTCTTCACGAACCTTGGGAATCTTACATGCCAAAAACATCTAGTGGTGTTCCTCAATGGTATTTGTGGTTTATAATAAGAGTAGCAATTATAAAACCAGAAGTAAAAATAATTGTCATAAAGAGCAAACATTCCTGATGTACTCAGAATGGAATTTCATATTCTGATGTAAAATACCACAATAGGTTACAATTAGGCATCAGGCAAGAAACTGAAAATCCCAAGATATTCAAAACACAAAGTACAAGAGTACTTTATTAGACATTTGTATAATTTACCAGACTATTTTGGCTCATGGATGAAAGTTATTGCTAACACTAATCTTCACATACAATAGGTTTGCACCTTCTTACGACTCTACTGTGCACTACACATTGAAGTTTGAACAGCTTGGCTCAAACCCCCACGTGCTATGGCACAAAAAAAAAAAAAAAAAAAAAAAAAAAAAAAAAAAAAAAAAAACACACACACACACACACACACACACACACACACACACACACAGGGTGGTCCATTGATAGTGACCGGGCCAAATATCTCATGAAATAAGCATTAAACGAAAAAACTACAAAGAACGAAACTCATCTAGCTTGAAGGGGGAAACCAGATCGTGCTATCGTTGGCCCGCTAGATGGCGGTGCCATAGGTCAAATGGATATCAACTGCATTTTTTAAAAATAGGAACCCCCATTTTTATTACATATTCATGTAGTATGTAAAGATATATGAATGTTTTATAGTTGGACCACTTTTTTCGTTTTGTGATAGATGGCTCTGTAACAGTAGTGACAAACGTATAAGTACGTGGTGTCACATAACATTCCACCAGTGCGGACGGTGTTTGCTTCATGATACATTACCCTTGTTAAAATGGACCGTTTACCAATTGCGGAAAAGGTTGATATCGTGTTGATGTATGGCTATTGTGATCAAAATGCCCAACGGGCGTGTGCTATGTATGGTGCTCGGTATCCTGGATGACATCATCTAAGTGTCCGGACCGTTCGCCGAATAGTTACATTATTCAAGGAAACAGGAAGTGTTCAGCCACATGTGAAACGTCAACCACGACCTGCAACAAATGATGATGCCCAAGCAGGTGTTTTAGCTGCTGTCACGGCTGATACGCACATCAGTAGCAGACAAATTGCATGAGAATCAGGAATCTCAAACATGTCGGTGTTGAGAATGCTACATCAACATCAATTGAATCCATACCATATTTTTATGCACTAGGAATTGCATGGTGATGACTTTGAACATCATGTACAGTTCTGCCACTGGGCAAAAGAGAAATTACAGGACAATGACAGATTTTTTGCGCGTGTTCTATTTAGCGATGAAGCGTCATTCACCAACAGTGGTAACGTAAACCGGCATAATATTCACTATTGGGCACTGGAAAATCCACGATGACTGCGACAAGTGGAACATCAGTGACCTTGGTGGGTTAATGTATAGTGCAGCATTATGGGAGGAAAGATAATTGGCCCCCATTTTATCAATGGCAATCTAAATGGTGCAATGTATGCTGATTTCCTACATAATGTTCAACCGATGTTACTAAAAGATGTTTCACTGCATGACAGAATGGTGATGTACTTCCAACATGATGGATGTCCGGCACATGGCTCGTGTGCGGTTGAAGCGGTATTGAATAGCATAATTCGTGACAGGTGGTTTGGTCGTCGAAGCACCATACCATGGCCCGCACATGCACCGGATTTCTTTCTGTGGGGAAAATTGAGGGATATTTGCTATCGTGATCCACTGACAATGCCTGACAACATGCTTCAGCATATTGTCAATGCATGTGCGAACATTATGGAAGGCGAACTACTCACTGTTGGGAGGAATGTCATCACACGTATTGCCAAATACATTGAGGTTGACGGACATCATTCTGAGCATTTATTGCATTAATGTGGTATTTACAGGTAATCACGCTGTAACAGCATGCATTCTCAGAAATGATAAGTTCACAAAGGTACATGTATCACATTGGAACAACCGAAATAAAATGTTCAAACCTATCTACGTTCTGTATTTTAATTTAAAAAACCTACCTGTTACCAACTGTTTGTCTAAAATTGTGAGCCATATGTTTGTGATTATTACATCACCATCTATCACAAAGCGAATAAAGTGGTCCAGCTAAAACATTCATATTTCTTTACATATTACACTAATATGTAATAAAAAATGGGGGTTCCTATTTAAAAAAATGCAGTTGATATCCGTTTGACCTATGGCAGTGCCATCTAGCGTGCCATCTGGTTTCCACCTTCAAGCTAGACAAGTTTCGTTCTTTGTAGTTTTTTCATTTGATGCTTATTTTGTGAGATATTTGGCCGGGTCACGATCAATGGACCACCCTGCACACGCACACACACACACACACACACACACACACACACACACACATATATATATATATATATATATATATATATATATATATATATTCAATACAGCAGACATTTTTAAACCCAATTTCCTTTGATTTAATGTCTGTTCTTACATGTATACATGTTCCACCCCTCTGTATGTTTCCCTGCAAAAGCTGCTGACCAACTGCATATATATATGCAGTATATATATATATATATATATATATATATATATATATGCAGTTGGACAGCAGCTTTTGCAGGGAAACATACAGAGGGGTGGAACATGTATACATGTAAGAACAGACATTAAATCAAAGGAAATTGGGTTTAAAAATGTCTGCTGTATTGAAAAAGATTTTGAATATTGGTTATGTGAACTAACAGATAGTAATATTATAATTACATGTATATATAGGTCCCCATCTGGCAATTTTGAATTGCTCTCTGAAAATCTTCTGAAGTATCTAAATATATCTAAAAACAAAGATTCTGTAACTTACCAAACGAAAGCGCTGGCATGTTGATAGACACACAAACAAACACAAACATACACACAAAATTCAAGCTTTCGCAACCCACGGTTGCATCATCAGGAAAGAGGGAAAGACGAAAGGATGTGGGTTTTAAGGGAGAGGGTAAGGAGTCATTCCAATCCTGGGAGTGGAAAGACCTACCTTAGGCGGAGAAAAAGACAGGTATACACTCGCACGCACACACACACATATCCATCCGCACATACACAGACACAAGCAGACATGTCTGGCAGCAGGTAGCACTTCCTCTCCCGCTTTGGTAGTTGATGTCGGACTCAGTGTACTGCCCGGCAATCGGCAATGCATTTTTCCCAATCTTCTTCACTTTCAAACGCAATCCTGCACTGGCTACTGAGCCTGTTCAGTTAAGACAATCCCGGACAAATGCCCATATTATGACAGTACTGGGCACTACACATTGAAGTTCGAATAGTTTCGCACAAGTCCCTACCTGCTATGGCACGAAAATATATTTATTTGTTACACTCAGTTTAATTGAGTGGGCCAGACATGTGGCTTGTCTCAATGTTTGGCTATGGTTTTCATCATAGAGTGCCAGCTCACACCTGTTGTAAACTCAGTTTTTAAGCTGAAATAAAATATAACAAAACAGTGCAGGCAGGTATTGCAGCGAAATTTAAAATATTGAGTCACGTACATTGATTGAACAAGTAGTTTCTTTTTCTTCTTCTATATACACACTTAAGACTTAAAATGTAGTCTGAGGGGCTCTTAAGTAGGGGCGGCCGTTAGTAACTGATGCTGCAACACTTCACTATAAAATTCATATGCTGTGATCACAGTACTTGACAGTATGTTTACAATTCACAAAATACACATTTGTCCGCTGTCCTAAACCACTAGATTGCACTTCACTTTATTGCTTCCGAATGTCGCTACATATATACTTGTCCCCGAATGTGGCTATCAACCCACTACTACCCCCAGATGCGCGGCATGTCCGGTTCTTAGCATCGCCCAAAACCAACTACCAAGTCATCAAAGATAGCCACCCTATCCGCCCTCAAAATTGCTGGAAAAAATAGAACACTATGGTATCTGAGGAATTGCAAAACAATTGGATTGCTACATTCCTAACCAATCGGATGCAGAGAGTCAGCATGAAATACACAAATAGACAAAGCAACTCAATAACCGAAATACTATCAAGTAATAAAACTGTAAAGCAAGGTGTTCCACAGGGCTCAGTATTGGGAATCCTACTTTTCCTCCTATATATTAATGACTTGAGCCTGAATGTTGATGCACACAAAACAATAATATTTGCTGATGGCACAACTGTACTCCTCAAAGGGGAGAATACAGAGGCTGTGCAAAAAGCTGTGAACTTGGCCACTGAACAACTCAGCAACTGGGCTAAAATCAACAGATTAACTATCAACACCAAAAAGACAGCTTCCATGAACTTTCACACAACACAAAATGCAAATTCCTCTCAGCCATTTGTCACTGTAAATAACCAGCTAATAGATACCGACACTGTTTTCAAATTCCTGGGTCTGTGGGTTCAAGATAACCTGAAATGGAATACACATACAGGAAAGATAAATGCCAGAATTAGTACTGGCTGTTATGCATTGAGTGTACTGAAATCATGTGCTAGCCTGAAAACATTAACCAGCATGTACTACGCTTACATACAAGCCCACCTAAAATATGGTGTGATATTCTGGGGAAATTCTCCAACTGCTCTAAGCACATTCAGAATCCAGAAGAGAGCAATGAGGATTATTACTGGAAGCAAACCCAGAGACTCCTGCAAACCCATCTTCAGAAAGTTGGAAATCCTTACACTGTCTTGCCTATACATTCTCGAGACCACATAGTGCCAACTGACACCAGAGTTGTAAAAAATAATGAAATACATGAACCAACACCAGGAAAATCTCAAATCTGCATGTTTTACATACAAACACTCAACCGTGTAAAAAGGGAGCTTTCCACATGGGCCTCCAACTGATCAACAATCTTCCCACTAGTATTAAGTCCATCAAAGACAACATAAAATTTAGCAAAGCTGTGAAGTCATATTTGTTGTGTCACTGTATTTACTCTGTAAATGAATACTTAGAACAGTAATCTTGCTATTTGTGTTAAATTGAAAACATTGAGAAATATAATACATTAAGATACTGTATGTTAATATATGTTAACTGATATTTTCCGACATCTGCAACACACACTGTGTACCATCAGATCACATGGAATAAATAAATAAATAAAAAACGATTGCCTAACTCAAAACAATGTTTGACAAAAATTATGAATATTCTAAAACTAAACAAAAACATATATGATATATCGAAAAATAAGGAAATTTTCCAGGTAACAATTTAAAGTCCAATTTTTTGTATCTGCCATCGTTTTTTCACAAATAATGTTCTTGTGGCGTGATTTTGCTTTTCCCAGATTTTTGATACTAAACATAAATAAACAAATAAAAATAAGTACTTAATTACTCATCTACCTCTTTAAACTTTAGAATGCTGCTGCTAGTTTCATCTCTTTAAATTTATTACCAAAAGCACAGTTTCTCTCAGTCAGATTCAATATTCCGACCTCTCATCCAAAAATGGTACACACTATGCAGAATCAGCTATGGCTGCTCAATGCAGCTCTACTAGCCGCATCCGCAAACACTTTTTTCATATTAGTTGGCCAAAGCATTGCCGAGATATTAGCTTTTGATCTTTCATAAATTTACAAATTTTAAGATGACAATAACTTTTAAACAATTATATATTTTTGTGGGACGGGTAGATAATTTAGCTTTACATATTTTTCTGTCCATGAGTGCCAACTTGCATCTCTGTGTCACTCTTAGTTTTGCTTTTATCAACTTTTCTCTGCATATAAATTTCTCCAAGAGTTCAGACACGGCCATACATGCCCCTGCCAAACGTTCAAGTTTTTCCGAGGCTGCGTAGACGCTAGCTGCTCACCACACCTCTGTAGCAACTGCCAGCCATGTGCTCTCCAGTGGGAACTGCCGCTCTAATCTCCCGCAACAGCTTGTAGGCTCACATTCTTCATTATATAGAAAGCTGACAATGAGCCGTCTTTGAAGTCAGTAGAGTTACACACACTCTAAGTATGAGTTTGTAGATAAAAACTGCACCTGGGTGTTTTGTAAGAGGAAATGACTTTTTTCAAAGTCCACTGCTGATCATTAAAATTACAACACCAGGAAGACAGCCATTAACAAAAGCTACTATTATTTATATGCAGAATTGTAGAAGGAATACATGATTGCATTTTTAGGTGACTGGGAGTAAACAGGATGTGGAATTTAGTAAACAGGGCTATCCTCTCTGACAGCAACAATGGCTCTAACCTAGCCAGAAACTGAGTTGAACTGAATTCAGGTGACGGGTACTGGTATGCCATTCATGTCGTTTCATCTTTACGACACAAGGCTAGCGAGTGGCAGTGTGCCAGCCTCTTGGCATCCCATTATCAGATTTCTTACAGGGTGAGAGATCTGGAAAATGTGCTGGCCGTGGCAGCAGCAAAATACTCAATATATCCAGGTAGGTCAGGACAAAACTGGTTACATAAGGTCTCGTATTATCTCATAGAAAGATAACATCACAGAGACCTCAAATTAAGGGAACAGATATTGGCCTTATTATGTCAGGAATGCAACAGTTGCTATCAAAATTACTCACTTTGTGGACTGGAGGTGATTGTGTTATGTGCCCAATAGCATCCGGTATTATCATCTCAGGTTTTGGGCCCATATTATCATCTCAGGTTTTGGGCCCATATGATCATAACTAATACAAATGCAGTTGGTCAGTGTATGTTTTTCTCAGATCCTTCAGGTACAGATGCACCTATCATGATGTTGTACACAGAAGAATGAATCATCTGAAAAGAGGATGGGGTGAAACTGCTGTGTCCACTGCGGTCTTTGAATGCACCACTGTCAGAGTGCCTCTCTCTGTGCTGCTTCAAAGGAAATCACAAAATAATCACCATGTTCACAGTCTATAATGATCTGAATGCCAATACTCCGTCTATGTTGATAATTCTCTTGCTACAAACAAGATCATTTCCTGTATCAACATACACACTGTTGCTGTATGATCCTGCTAGGCCTAGTGAACAATATATCAGTCCTCTCGGGTGCTAGTCACGTCGCTACTCACATCCTGGATTGCATTGAATATGGCCCTCCTAAATCCACCAATTCCATATTTGTATGACAGAACCATGGACCTTATCACGGTGGGGTGTCATATGTGCTGAGTGATACAGACTGCCCTACCACAGGTGTAGCCACAATGAACGGGTATCTGTTGAAAGGCCAAGAAAATGTGTGGTTCCTGAAGAGGGATGGCAGCCTTTCCAGTAGGTGCATGAGCAGTTGTCTGGATGATTGACTTGTTTGTCCTTATAGCATTAACCAACATAGCCCTGCTGTGCTGGTACTGCAAACCGCTGAGAGAAAGGGGGAAACCACAACTATTATTTTTCCCAAGGGTATGCAGCTCTACCGTATGGTTAAATGATTAGGGCATCCACTCAGGTGAAATACTCTGGAGGTAAAACAGTCTCCTCCATTTGGATCTCTGGGTGTGGACTACTCAGGAGGATATCATCAGGAAAGATGAGACTGTCAATCTATGGTGTTTGATCCCTTAATCAGGCAGGTAGGTCAGAAAATTTACAAACAGAAATGGTTAGGTTGAAGGTAGATACAGAAGGGATTGGTGAAGTTTGATAATACAATGAACAGGACCTCTTATCCAGTGAGAGCAGTGTTATAAATACAAAATCAAATAGCAGTAATGCAGGAGTAGGCCTAATACTAAATAAGAAAATAGGAATGCAACAGCATAGTGAATACATTATTGCAACCAAGATAGACACAAAGCCAGCACCCACAACAGTAGTACAAGTTTATATGCTAACTAGCTCCGCGGATGATGAAGAGATTGAGAAAATGTATGACAACATAAAAGAAATTATTCCGGTAGTAAAGAGAGATGAAAATTTAATTCTGATGGGGAACTGGAATTCAATAGTAAGAAAAAGGAAGAGAAGGAAAAATGGTAGGTGAACAGGGACTGGGGAAAATGAATGAAAGAGGAAGCTGCTTGGTAGAATTTTGCACAGAGAATAATTTAATCATCACTAACACTTGGTTTAAGAATCATGAAAGAATGTTGTGGATATAGAAAAGACCTGAATACACCAGAAGGTTATATAATGATTCAGATTGGTTATATAATGGTGAGTCTGAGATTTCAGAATGAGATTTTTTAATTATTTACTATAGATTAAAATTGAAGAAATTGCAAAAAGGTGGGAGATTAAGGAGATGGGACCTGGATAAGCTGAAAAAATCAGAGCTTGCTGAGAGTTGCAGAAGGAGTATCAAGCAACAATTGACTGATACAGGGGAAAGGAGAATTGTAGAAGATAAATGAATAGCTTTTAGAAATGAAATAGTGCAAGCAGCAGAGAATCAAATAGGTAGAAAGACAAGACCTGGTAGAAATTGTTGGGTATCAAAGGAGATATTGAATTTAACTGATGAAAGGAGAAAACATAAAAATGCAGTAAATTAAGTATGTGAAAGTGAATACAAATGTATAAAAAATTAGACTGACAGGAAGTGCAAAATGGCTAAGCACAAATGGCTACAGGACAAATGTAAGAATATCAAACATATATAATAGGGCAAATAATGAGATGTTTGGAGAAAAGAAAAGTAGCTGTATGAATACAAAGAGCTCAGATGGAAATCCAGTAGTAAACAACGAAGGGAAAGCTGAAAGTTGGAAGGAGTATATAGAAGGGCTGTACAAGATAAATGTACTTGTGTCACAGAAAGATAACAGGACATAGATGAAGATGAGGTAGGAGATATGATACTGAAAGAAGAATTTGACAGACCACTGAAAGACATAAGTCAAAACAAAGCTCTCGAGTAGATGACTTTCCCTCAGAACTACTGAAATTCTTGGGACAGCCAGTCATAACAAAACTATTCCACCTGGTATGCAAGACGTTTGATACAGGCAAAATACTGCAAGGAAAACAGGTGCTGAAAGATGTGGATATTACACAATCAGTTTAATAAAGCATGGCTGCAAAATACTAACAAAAATTATTTACTGAGAAATGTAAATACTGGTAGAAGCCAACCTCAGGGAAGATCAGTTTGAATTTCGAAGAATTGTAGGAAGAAGCCCAAGTAATACTTGTCCCATGACTTATCTTAGAAGATAAGTTAGGTAAACATAAACTTACATTTATAATTTTTGCAGATTTTGAGAAAGCTTGTGACCAGGTAGTCTAGGATACACTCTTTGAAATTGTGAAGGTAGCAGGGGTAGAATACAAGGACTGAAAGAGAAACCAGACAGCTGTTATAAGAGTCAAGGGGCACGAAATAGAAGCAGTGGCTGAAAAGGGAGTGCGACAGGGTTGTAGCTCATCCCTGGTGTTATTCAACTGTACAATGAACAAACAGTAAAGGAAATCAAAGGAAAATTTGGATAAGGAATAAAAGTTCACATACAAGAAATAAATCTTTGAGGTTTTGCAGATGAAATTATAATTCTGTCAGAGACCAGAGACTGTAAAGGACTATGAAGATCTGTTAAATGCAATGAACAGTGTCTTGAAAGGAGAATATAAGATGAACATTAACAGAAGTAAGACAAGGATAATGGAATGCAGTCGAATTAAATCAGGTGATGCTGAGGGAATTAGATTAGGAAACAAGACACTAAAATTAGCAGGTGACTTTCGTTATTTGGTCAGTAAAATAACTGACAATGACCAAAGAAGAGAGTATATACAATGTAGGCTGGCAATGGCAAGAAAAGCAATTCTGGAGAAGAGAAATTTGTTAACACTGAATATAGATTTAAATATTAGGAAGTCTTTTTTGAAATAAGGGGCAGTCAAATGAAAATCAAATGCCTGTCACAATGGGACCATGGAATGATTCCATTCAGAAGTAATCACTAGATGCGTTACAACAATCATCACACTGGGACACAAGGTTACCAATTCCTGTTCCACAGAATGCAGCCGGCCACTGATGGATGCACAACAGCACCCACTCTTGCACTTCCTCGTCTGACTGAAATCAATGTCCAGGTATGTTTTTCTTCAGGTCACCAAAGGTGTGAAAAAGTATAGTGAAAGATCTGGGCTGTATGGAGGATACTGTAGTATTTCCCAATCAAATCATCAACGCATAGTCTTCGTCTGATTAGCAGTGTGGGGGCAAGTGTTATCATGCAACAGGATGCTTCCTCTGCTTGCAGAGTTCTTTGAGGATGTAACCACAACAAATCTACAGAGCTATGAAGACACTTTGCAGAATCTGCAATGTGCCATAATTAAAAGGAATGCCACTGGACAGGAATTCTGTTGGACAGAATCATCCTGCTGGGTGATAATGGCTGCCCTAACACCAAAAATCGGCTGAAAGTTGCACTTCAGTGATTTGGCGGCAAAAAACTACAACATCCTCTGCACAGCTCAGACCTTTCACCATGTGATTTTCACATGTTTGGTGACCTGAACAAAGATATGCATGGATGTTGGTTTCAGACAGATGAGGAAGTGCAAGAGCAAGTACCAACTGCATTCTATGAAACAAAAATTGATCATCTCATCTCCCAGTGGGATAAGTGTCTTAATGCATATCACAATTACTTTTTAATGAAGCCATTCCTTGGTCCTGTTGTGGCGGGTGTTCAATTTTCATTGGATTGCCCTTGGAATTCATCTGGATTGTAGCCTTATAGGGAAGTGACATGCGAATGAGAAACAGTTCAGACAAGAAGATTCCCAAATGTGGTGCTACAGGAGAATGTTGAAAATGAGATGGGCAAATCATATTACCAATGAAGAATGGAATTGGGGAGAAAAGGAATTCATAGCATAACTTGACCAAGAGAAGGACTCAGTTGATAGCACACATTCTGACACACCAAGGGATCATCAGTTTAGAACTGGAAGGAAGTGTGGGGGACAAAAATTGTAGAGGGAGACCAAGAGATGAATACAGTAAGCAGCTTCAAAAGGAGGTAGATTACAGTGCTCATTTGGAGATAAAGAGGTTTGCACAGGATGTAGTAGTAAGGAGAGATGTATCAAACCAATCTTTGGACTGAAGATCACAAGAACATAGAAGAAATGACAGTAGAGGGTCCTGACCAATTTTAGAACTAACACAATGTCTTAGATTGAATAAGTACAGTTTACATTAAATGTAAGAAAGCTGCAGTTGCCTCATTTAAATTAAAGGACTGCCTCCACAAATTACCATTGGAACAGGCAGCAGATTGTAAAACCTGAAGGAGATTGTCCTTTGGGGGGGGGGGGGGGGTGATAACTGTTTTTAATAGTCTCTTCCTGGTGATATTGTCTTGCTCTCAGCAGGGGGTAATCAGTATGACTGTTTACAATTACATGCAGGCATGTAACTTCCACAGCTTGTATTCATAATAAAGAAAATATTGCTTCTAGTTAACAATTTAAGTGTGAGGTAGATGATAGACATGAATTGACTAAGACATATTTTCTGCCTTCATGTGCTTTCTGCATTGCTGTAGCCTTCAAAAATATTAATATAGAATTTACTTTTACCAGTAGTATACTTACTATGTTCAATCCTTAGTTTACTAGCGTTAGCATTCCTACACTTCCATGTTTCACTCTACATACCAGTACTTGTATATTCAACTCGTTCAATAATGCAAAATTCTTTTTGTTGGAATTACTGTCATTCATGTTTGTAACTTCTTTATTAGTTTCTTACTTGCTGTAGATACAAACATCCTGTTGTTCCAGAAGTGTATGATCGTGGTTTCCTATGCCCCTTCTTTATTTTGCAGTGTCACTGAATTTCCTTGTTTTCTTTTCTTGTTTTCCAGCTGACAAAGTTACTGTTACAGGATTTGTGATCACCTCATGGACGTAGACTGCTAGGGTTTTTATCACTTACATTATTACTTCACACAGCAATTTCTTGCCTACGCAGAATAGCATGAAACTTTCTGGGGATCAGTCTCTATATGTTCTGACTACATCTCAATGGGATTTTACACAACTTCTCATAAAAATGTTACAATGACTTGACTGAAACTGCAGGATAGTAATAGACAAAGACAAGAAGTAAAGACAAGTTTACATTCAGTCTCGTATTTGCAAATCCCCTGATAATGACTATGAACAATATCTGATCAAAAGCAAGAGAAAGTAACAAATTAAATGGAAAAATTATACCCATGGCAATTTTATCTTAGTCACCTTATCAAGAGATCTGATTAAATAGTTAATAAAGCTAAATGGAGAAACTACAATGTTACAGTCTATGACCATAGTTCTTCTGACTCCATAACAGAAAACAAAAAGCCAAACTCTACAACAGGTATAAAAATAAACACAGAATGAAGACACAGCAAGATTCAAATACAAATCCTTAAACTCTTGCACTTGCCTCTTATGTTTTACTAATCAATATGCAGTGTGTAAGGCTGTCCTCAATGTGAAAATTGAGATGAAGATGCTGTGCTCCTCCCTTCCTCCAATCTTTGAACTGACTGAACCAGCAATAATAGGAGGACTTACTATTTAATGCGGACTCTATCCAATGATGTAATATGGCATTTAACATTAACAAATTATTATCAACAGATGAAAAAATACTAGAAATGGAAACCTAGGATTGACTAGGGATCAAATGCCAGATCTCTGGATTTGGTAGTCTGGTACTAACCATTTACCCACTAAAAACATGCAACAAAGCACCTAAAATAATTATTATTTACACATTAGATGAAACTAAATACATTCAAGTCTAACTTCTGGGCATCACAAGGATGAGAAACTAAAATGAAATTACCAGTAACACAAGGAGCTGCGATGGCAAAACCACAGCATATTTCCATTCACCCTCTGCCATGCATCTCACACTGGTTTGCAAAGTATAGATGTAGATGTAATGCTGTCTTGTAAATAGCCTCTTGTGATGCGTAAAACTGACTGACTCTATTAATTACCTTGATGAGACCAGTTATATAAAAAACACTGAAACAACAATAAATGTTCTTATTTTGTTCTCCAAAGTGTTTATTGAACACACTGAAGTAGGAACATCATGCTCTCATGACACTAAAACAGTTATCGTGAACAACATTTTCTCTAAGGGTGATCTCTTGTTTTGATGACTGCAGTATCTCAATGTCAGCATAATTTGGATGATTTTATCTGATCATGTGTTACATCACAATAATCTGGTGCAACATAATAAAATAGAAATTTGTACAGTACAGAAGAAAAATAGTCAGTAGAATACTTCCTCAGACCTCATGCTGTAATCTTTCCAAATAAATTAGTATAATAAGTAGTAAATCTTAGTGCATATACTCCCTGATATATTTGTCATATATAACCCCGCTCATTATGAAGCACTGTTGTTGTTGTTGTGGTCTTCAGTCCTGAGACTGGTTTGATGCAGCTCTCCATGCTACTCTATCCTGTGCAAGCTTCTTCATCCCCCAGTACCTACTGCAACCTACATCCTTCTGAATCTGTTTAGTGTGTTCATCTCTGAAGCATATTGCCAAGATTAAAACCATATCATTAGAAGAAAACAAACATGCTACGAATTTTTGATTTGATGTTCTTGTTTGGTCTCGTAGATTACATATTGTACACGGAGTGTACTTTTAATAGAAAACAAGCTTATTTATTCTTCACCCATGAACTCTAGCAGATAATTTTCAGTTGACAGTATTGGGTGTGTCACAATTTTATACGCAGATGGGCCAAGATACATGTAATGTCAGTATTCTGAATGCATTTATCATTTTACATTGAATCAAGCCTTAATTACAATGCATATGAAATAAATGTACAATAAAAGGAAACAATCACATTTTACAGGAATGTAACACGTTATTACATATTTTCTGTTTCATTTTAAGTTGGCCCACTCACTTCTACTGCATGTACATTTGTCCACAAGGTACACTTTTAAGTCCTCTTTCACTGCCTAAACTTAGTGTAGTTATTTTCCTTTCCTCTCTTTATACAACATGTATGTCTTTATTAAGGACATGTTTATCATTTTCTCTCACTACTGTAATATTTTTTATGTATACACTCATTAAATTGTCAAAACATTATGCTGTATGAATACCGGTACTTGTCTACAGGGCTGTCTGCATGGTACTTTTGCTACACACCTCACTGGTGTTTTCTGAATTAAAACATTCTTTTTAAGTGCTGGTACTGGTAGCCAGCTTGTGCACTCTCCCATGTGTGAACTGATTAGCACTGATGTGGGAACACAAGTCCATTGCAGACTGTTCTCAGAATTTTCTCATGAATAACATTTGCTACTTTGCATATAAGAAAAATGAGTGTGTTTATCACATACACAGTGCACCTACGTGCATCCCCACGTCAAATGCTTATCTATACTAGTTTCTCAAATGTTGTGCTTCTTACTTCTCTATTTATTTTAAAATATACATTAAATACATTTTCCTCTGTATCATTTGAAACACTGCATTAGACTGATTTATACAAAGCCTCTGTTGTAATAGATACTTATTTGCATTTTCAGTTTTCAGGACTGCTTCTTTTGTGCATTCAAATGCTTTTGCCAGATCCATAAATATCTTCTGTTGCCCGTCAAGTGATATATCCCGCCAACTCTTTTGTCATCATTATTGGCTTCCCTTCTCTGAATCCACATTATGATAATGGTAGTATTTTAAGTTTTGTGTATTCTGTATTATTGTTTCATAGATTTATGCAAATGTGGAAATCAATTATATTTGCCTGTAATTTCATAATTCACCTCTCTTCCCTTTCTTAAATACTACGAACCGTTATTTTAATTGCTTAGAATACCATCTTGAGGTGCAGCATTTCTAATACGAGTTAAGGATTTTGGATGACTTTCCCTGCATTCCCTTATGAGATGTGATGTAATGCTATCCAAGCCAAATGGATCTTTGCTTTTTAACTGCTTTACTAGGTCAAAAACCTCTTAATGAAAACAACATTTGTTATGAATCTGCAGCACTCTTTCCCTTTTATTTTGTACACAGTATTATACGCCTCAGTTTTTTTTCCCGAGAGGTTGTAACACACTTTCAGTTTATTTCTTGCATGGATTACGTCACCAAATCACTCAGCTTTTCATTTTTCGTCGTTTGTTTACTAATTTTTTGTCGACAGGGCATGTGAAATTACAATTCTAACTGAATAAAGAAAAGACTAGGACGTGTAAAATTATTATAATAATTAAATAAAGACTGGTCCCATTTGGTATTTGCATCAGTGTCAGTCCACATTAGCCTATCCTGTCAAGTCATGTGTCAAACAGTACCGGTACAATATTTGATGGAAGTTTTTTTTCTATATGTAATATGGTATTCTTTGACTCGAATTGTCCTAAAGTACTAGTACACTCCTTGTACAACATGTAATATACAATTCACAATGGGAAAAGCAGAAGAAATAATACGGTATATCTTTGTTTAAAAATAATTTAGGGAAGCGCTGCAGTACCTGCTTTTATTCCACAGAAGGATTTTGCAGAAATCAATAAAACTTTTTACTTGCAATTTTCATGGACACACAGAATTAATGTGAAAATCCTATTAAGTCACTACCTGTTATCATAATACCCTCAATGGAAATTTTTGTTAATGTCTTTGCTATTGTGAGTTAAGACCTTCTGTGACACTGTATTTTGATCAGTGGTGGTAAAGAAAAACAATAGCGAATGCACCATTCCTTTTTTTATTATTAAAAATGTTATCACTATTGTGCTCATTCTTTTCATATTATGTAAAATGACTCGTTTCACATCCATTTTCTCACACTTACTGATCTATGGAATAATGTACGTTTACCCTAGTAAATAAACTGGCAGTAACGATATTGTGTTATGCTGAGCGTTAAGCATCTTGTACACTTTCTTGGATGGAAAATGACGACTTCACCAAATAGAGAAAAAAAGTCTTGTCATCGATTTCGCGTCTATTGCCAAAATGGTATGCTATCTGCTTTTGAAATACCGGTATATGGATACATTGCATCTATGCAAAATATTATCTGGACAACTGTTGTTCTCCTACCTGTGTTTGAACCGGTAACAATTGCAGTTTTTCCATGCAATAATCTTTGACTTTGACAAACTCCTATAGTGCATTTGTTATACAGCTTTAGCAGCAGAAGGAATACTGCTGTGGAAATCAGTACGTATCCAATCATCACGAACGCACATTCACTGCACTGAACAGCTATTGTGTGACTCTTTATCGTAGTTCATTCGGGAAGGCAACAGTAGATTAGCGATATCAGTATCTCATGCGAAGGAATGTGAAAGTCTGATCGTACCACACAAGACTTTAGCGACAGCGAAACACGGGAACGACTTCAACTGGACGTAGCAACGTCTGTGAACTACGCCACTTTCCGTGTTTCGCTGCCGCTAAAGTCTTGTGACTTTCTGGTAAAACGCACTTCTCATGGTGTGCGTCACCTACCAAACAGGTCGCAAGTGAGGCAGTTACGGCAATTATCAACCGGTTCTGCATTGCGTACAGTGCCTGAGCAGGCGCAACTACGCGCATGCGCAGAAATTCGGGACGGCGGCATTATTTGTTAACGTCTGAAGTCAACAATATTGCGATAGTGGATTTTTTGCCTTTTTAACTTTAATATTATTGTTTCCTTTGTTTTCGCGAAACAATGCGAAGCTCACGTGAAGATATGATCTTCCCCAGCGACTGTTCTCCCACAAGACAGGCCAAATATAGAAAATAATATATAAAATTGGGTTTACTATACATGGTGAAAGAAGTAGCCTAAACTTTGCCCAGAAAAGACCAGATAAAAGTCGTAAACGAAAATTGTTTCTGCACTGAAGAAACTGAAGGAGAAAAACGGTTTCGGGTATTATTTGGCAGTTATAAATTAAACAAGACACAAATGGGAAAGCAGAAAGGCGCTGTTTTCTGGTTTCTAAATATTATTTGATATGACTGTCCATATTTATTTTCGGCGTAATGTTTACATTAGGTTCTGCGACTAGAAATTTTGTTAGTGCATCTTGAAAAGTAAGGATGTACTTATTGCCCTTGTCTGTGGGGGTCATTGGACCAACAATATCGATGTCACACTTTTCAAATAAATGCTCAGGGACAGTCGTAATTTCCATGGGCATTTTAGTTTTGTTTTGTGTAATTTTTTTTCCTTTGGCAGCTTTCGCATTTGCGAATTTACTGCTCTATATCGGCTTTCATGCCTTCCCATGCACAATATTTTTTTATTCTTTCGTAAGTTCTTCCTTTCCCCTGATGGCCACCAATTGGTGAATCATGAAACTGTTTGAGGATTGTATTCTTCTCCTCTAAACTCAAATTAGCGGCCGATTCCTGGACGGCTGCCTTATTTGTGATAGCCTGTGTATCTTTGCTTTCCACATGGCCCGAGTGGTTAGCTCCACCATCTCCCCTTCTACAGCTGGCTCCTTTACGTCACCAATGCGACCTCAGAGACCTTGTATTCTTCCGCATTTGCTTGAATCTCATTGGATTTCGTTTCACGTAGAGCGGAATCCAAGCTGTGAGCAATACAGCAAGTACTATCATAAGGATACGTTTTATGCTGTTTTACAAGCACATAGACTGAGCGATTACGCGAGACAACTACTTCAGTCGCATTAAACGTGCACAGTAATGGCCAGTCAGCGTTCAAACTAAACTGCAATGATGTGAGCACTTGCAGTTCAGATGTAAAAAGAGACGAACAAAGAAACGCTATAACTTCGAATGTCATTTAATTTTTAAAGAGAAAGAAATAATATCTGGCGAAACTCCAGCACTACCGCGTTCTTCTTAGGCGACCAGACGGAAAGCATAAAATGCACTCTTTCTCACCTGAAGTAGTATTCTAATTAAAAACAAGAATGTTGAAAATTTCTAACTGAAGGATAGAGTAATTTTTCTGAGCGAGCTGTGTGTAATGTAAAAGCATATTGCAGGGATTTCACCGCACTGTTGAATACTGAAGCTTTTGTATCCCGCCTGGAAGACAGCGCGCGGTTCGCTCCTGTGAACTGAAGGGTAGGCCGAATGTAGGAAGCGAGTACAGCACGTGAGGTAAAAATCTCTCGGTACAGCTTTTAAGGTAAAGGTGGTTTTACTATCTCACGACAATAACTTGAATACACAATAACGTGAATACCTAACTTTGCACTGGGGAGCACACAGGCGCGGAGCCGGGTGTATCAAAGCTCACAAAAGTTACACAGGCAAAATCTGTAGTGTCTCGCCCACTATGAAATAGAAACAATGTTGCTTGGTCGTCTACTCGGAATCAAATGGAGCAGAATGTGGAATGGCGCTCGTACAACTGCACAGCGCCGGCTTGAGGGCGCTGTCGTCGGTGTCGGTGTCGGTGTCGTAGTGCCAACCTAAGAACTTTTACCTACACCGTGGCATCGTAGCTATCGATACCACAGAAGCCACTGAAAATATTAGTTACAGTCAATCGTCTGGTAATATCTTAGCTCCTTCCTTCTCCGAATCCGAAAAATATGTTTCAGTTCTATAGTGTGTCGCGCCTGAGCGGATCAGGATGGAAGCTAGACGCTAATTCCAGAAATGAGATGGCTCGTCCAACTCGAAGTCCTGGTGCTGGAAAACAAGCTGGAAATTCTTTGCAGATAAGGGAACTTTGTGGGATAAGGGACATATACTTCTGATGAAATGACTGACAGTGAGACGAAATACGAGGTAGGATAAGACCACTGTCGAACCCTAAGAGGCACCAACACATTGAATGTAAGTTGTGCAGTCCTGCATGTACCCTGTGCAGCTAAGTACCACGAGAAACGAAGTCCCGTGCCGAGTGCACAGTAACTCAGGTCCAGCGTCTGAGGCAACTGTCGAAGGAAATCTCTAGCAACACCAGCGACCCTGATTATATAGGCTCGTCTGATGCAATCCCCTGCGATCACGCGCGTCTCCCGTGTCCTGTCGTCCTTCCAGAACATTCTGTCGTAGCTGGTCACGTAGCTCCAGCGTCCCTTGCCACAAAAACACAACCTCTCCTGCTTCCCAGCGCCCTGGCTGACGTTAGGTTGCTTTCCTACATGTTCATTTTATGCATTTCTACTCACATCCGCGACCAATTCGTGACAAGTGTCACCTGCTGTGTTGATAACGAGCCTATCACGAAGCCAACCAGGTACCGCATTTTCTCTTATTTTATGACGAGCCCGTTCTTAACCCTCCTAGCGTTCAGCAGTGACATGTGAGAAAGCTGCATGCATTAGTTCCATTACGTCTGGCAGCTTAAACAGTGTTGTTACTTCTTGGGCCAAATCCCGCCAAGTTGTCTCCAGATCAGTTCTGTTGGGTTCATTCTGTAATGGTTCAGTAGCAAATGTAAAAATGCAGTGTTTGTATGATGTGCTCGATGCTGTGAAAATTTTTGTTTCTCATGTTTCTACGATACTTATCTACCCCTGCGGTATAAAACGATGGACACAGTCCAAATAAAGAGTATTTGGTTTTTCATTTTTGCCTTAAAAATTAAATTGTTATGTTTTCTAAATATAAGCAACTTCTATGAACAGTCTTTCATAAGACATCGATAATTAAGAATTTGTATATGAAATGAAAACAGGAATTTCGAGTCCAATATGTAATTAGAAACAAGAAGACGTGCATTATTCATAAAAAATGATGATGAGTTTTATAATTACGAGATGTAGGTATTTCATATTGAATGACAAGTGCGCAAGTTGAACCAGCGCACCATTAACTGTATCTAATTATCAATCATTACGCTATTGATTGCGCTACGCCTACAAAATCTACATGTGTATCAATTGTAGTACAAACATTGGCGGGGAGAACTTCAAAGCCGATTAGCTCCGTAAATGTATGAAAAACATTAAGAACAGCCTATTCCGCGGCACTTTTTAACCGTATTCCACAAGCGTGTTTCACTAGGGAACAGAAATCAGCTTCGGCCATTTTCATATTGCGCTTTAACAGCGCACAACGCTGCAGAGGCTGTGACTGTAAATGATTTTTGAAATAAAAACTACGTAGCTAATGCGTGATTAAGAAAAGCGTTGATGGATGTTAATACATTTGAATATCTTAAAGTTTCATCCAACGTAACTTAGTAATAATATATCTCGGTGGCGGCCGCTGAGGCATTCCATTGGTGGTACCAAAAAAGCTTAGTTTGGTAGCATGGGACGTACTACGGAATCTTGTCGATAATTCACATATTTCATAATATACTGTATCAAACAAAACGTGTAGAGAAACAGAAATAAACACTTATTACAACAATGGCCTTCTCCTGCACAGTAAGAGTTTGATATATATACTGTAGAACATGATAGCAAGTGTTTGTATAAGAGAGAGAGATAGAGAGAGAGAGAGAGAGAGAGAGAGAGAGAGAGAGAGAGAAGTTACTTCAGCTATCTTTCTCGCATGTCTGCATTAGACATAAAACGTAACACTAACTTCGAAAATCTCTCTCGCACACACAAATACACACACGCGCACACGTAACAACAGCACGATTCTTCACTCCTCACGGAGTATGTTCGGTCACTTTTATGTGGCAGTCGTAAGAAGGGGGTGCTTTAATGTATAATTGCTTAAGTTACCGGTGGAGATCGGGCCTGAAGTATCACGTAACGACACCAACAATTTCAGCTAACAACTGCGTTCCAGCCGTTACCAAATGATTTATGCGCTCCGCTTTGCTTCATGAGTTACATCGGTTCTGCCTTCCCAGGAGTACAATACACGTGCGTAGGGTGCCAGCCTTGTGAGAGGGGTGCGTGGCTTGCGCCCCCCCCCCCCCCCCGCCCCGCTCCGCTATTCTCTTTCTTGACACGCAGAATTCTTCCTTTTGTTTCACGTTCGCGGCCGACTGACGGAAACGAGTCCGCTCCAACATGAGTGCCAGTACGAGAAAGAATGGAGCATGTATAAATTATTCGAACTCGTAATTTGGATTTTGCGAAGCAAATTTAATCAAATTACCAACATTTAAAATTAAAAGCACTGTACTCACTAAAAGCAGCTACTCCATGACTTTGGGAAGACAGCTTCAAAATAATCATTAGTAAAGATATTGTAAATCGATTTGTTGCTCTCTCTTGTAAACAAATAAGTCTGTCATCTCAAATTGAAATGTTCGGTTTTACAATCGAATGACTTTTCACAGAATAGCACCCCTAAGGCACTCAGTCATTCTTCTTTCATGGTGTTTCGTAAGAACGTTTTAATTCTGTTGAGCATTGAAAAGCACCGCTCAGCTTCTGATGTCGAGATAGGCGTTACGATTAGCAGTTTCAAAACTTAAAACAGTCTCGTCGAATGTGTCACGAAGTTCATCCTCTAGAATCAGCGAAAGGAACGGAACTGCGTCAGCAACTGCTCTCAATTCAGGCCTAGCATAAAAGACTTGAAACTCATTCTTCAACTTTCTTTTTTCCAGAAATGTATTTGTCTGGAAAATCTGTGATATATTTGTCAAACTGATTTACATCAAATAAGTTGGCTGCAATGAGGTGTCCAGTGAACTGAAAACGTAATTTTATTTCAGAAGGGACGGCGTTGCACACTTCCAAAGCATCTCTTTTTCCATGACCACCAAGAACCCGTGGCTTCTTGGCAGGCATCGTTTTGTCATTTTCGAAACTAATCTCGCTAAGGATGGAATCAATGCCATCTCTGATGTTTTGCTCTACCGCTTCAAAGTTCTGGTTGTCTTGTGTTGCTGTGGTCGGTTCGGTTTTCTTCTTCTGAAGCTGATTTAAAGTACGTCTGCATGAGGCATTGTCTTATAGAAAAATGATAGCCAGAAAATGAATTCGTTACCTTGCAGTCTTTGTTTGTATGAACCAGCTTTTACAATAGTAGAAGATAGTGTTACGCTATCACTTGTTTCAGTGACTGCCATAACAGTAATATATTTCCCTGTTTTCAAAAATATCTTTTTCTACTCACGAATTGTAATTCAATCTCGTCACATACATTGGACAAGCTTTTTCGAATAATGATATGCAACACTTTTGATCTCTGTGACGAGTTAGAAAAGAAAGAAGAATTACCTGAAAGACGTGCAAAAAAGATGCGGGCTTTGCGATTAACAGAGGCTGCTGTAGGCATAAGGTTGAACTGATGCACATAACATGGGGTAGTTTGCAGCCGACCGCTGTGACCGTGCGGTTCTATACGCTCGTCTGGAATCGCGCGACCGCTACAGTCGCAGGTTCGAATCCTGCCTCGGGCATGGATGTGTGTGATGTCCTTAGGTTAGTTAGGTTTAAGTAGTTCTAAGTTCTAGGGGGCCGATGACCTCAGATGTTAAGTCCCATAGTGCTCAGAGTCATTTGAACCATTTTGTAGTTTGCATTTGGATATTTGTCTTTAATTAATTTCCGAACCACGTTCGACTTGCCACTCATAACGTTTGCAGCATCGTAACTCTGAGCTATTAGTTTTGCTCGACCATCGCTAATTAATGGTTCAGTTTCTTTCAGAATACTCTCAGCTATAGTATGAGCATTCTGACTTTCTGGATTAACAAAGTTCCAAAATCTTTCAACAGGTTTACCCTCAACAACATAACACAAAACAATAACCAATTGAAATTCGCAAGATACTGCTGTGTTTTCATCTGCGATTATTGCAACATCAGCAGCAGGTTTTATTTCTTTGCGAACTTCATCACAGTAATCTTCCAACGTGCATTGCAGTAGTTTGTCCTGAACAGTCTTAAAAATGCTTGAATGAAATGAACTTGAAGATCTTTATCCAGTTCCGCGCTGAACTGAATTAGCTCGCGAAAAACACCCGTATTTTGAGAGGCATCAGATTCATCGTGGCCTCTGAGAGGCAGTTCCAAAGCACCACTGTACCGAGTACAGTTTACAGTTAAATTCAATATACATCTATTCTTTGCTAGACGTTTGTTGTGGCTGTCAATTGTTTGTCTGTATTGCGAATCTAATTTCTGCTGAATGTTGGTTTCACCTAGAAATGAAAGACTAAGCACATTATTCATGTGTTGCTTTGACATTTCTCGTACTTTCATTTTTGACCGTAAGTGCCCAATATCAGTTATATCATACGTCAATGAACATCTTCCCCAAATAACACACAAGGAAAACAAAAAACAGTGTTGCTTTCTTCACAACCACAAATCCATTTCTTCTTTTGGTGAATTTCTGGACTGAACTTACAGCATCGATTTTTTGTTTGCTGCTGCAAATTCAGATTCGGGAATGGCCTACCTAGTGTTTTTTATCTTAGAGTCCTGTCGTTAAATGGCGTTTTCAATGACTCATTTACTTTGTTCATGTTTTCTATTTTCACAGTCAACTGAATTGTCCCTTGATAACACGTTGCAGGCAGCTATATACGGTCAGTTACCTGACCTCGCAATAACTACAACGTGTTTGCATGTATTACACGATCAAGTATAAACAGAAGTACTACACCTTTGTTTGGAAAACAGATGCTCAACAGGTGGTGAACACGTTAGTTTTATTTTCCCTGTAGCAATAGCCCTGCTGCTGAGAAATATACCATTGTTGAAATAATGCCTCTTAGTTTCAAAATCTAAGAGCATAATTATATTCAAATTACATATAACTATTTATAACGATATTTAAATATATTATTTCTGCATTCGATTTAATTAAGCATTAATTAGCGTTTCGTAATACATTAGCATTAAGTTACAGAAGATTAGAAAACTGTATTACAAGAAATCTGTGTCCCGATGTGTTCTAACATGATCGCTAGATGGCAGATCGTGCTTCTATAGGTCCGCACTTTACTGCTCTCTGGCGGAAGGGACATAAAGCTCTGAGTCAGACTAGCTGTGGGGTCCACCTCCGCCATAAGAAGCGTGTAGATACCAACGACCAAGCCTTTCACACAGCGCTTATGTGGGAAGGCAGAGCCAATCTGCAGTTGGATCCAAGATTCAGAAAACTACCACGAGAGTGCACGCGGGGAAACTCGCCTCTTCAAATCAGAGAATACATACCCTGAAACAATGTTTTATGCGCAGTTCACGTAGATTTCTCTTTCATTCTTTTTTTATACAAGTGGTGCCATGGCACAACGGCACTACCTCAGAAGCCACCCCTGATAATAATAAGTAGGACGTACTTTCAAGAGTGTAACAACACCAGCGTACATGTACCATGGCTTCTGACCAGTCATTGCATTTGTGTTTGTTGACATCAGGTTTATTCTTATGATGAATGAATTATAACAATTTAAAATTTTAAACAAAAAAGAAACCGACATTTGGCAGGAAATTACCAAGACACTTTTAACACCGCCTGAGGAAGCAAAGAAGCCCTTGTGGGAAAACTGAAATGATAGGGATAATTAAATTAATTTACTGTTTTGACCTTCAGATCTATCAGTCGCACTTGCACAGCAGAAATTGGAAACACAATGTTTCATACACTAGTATGTTATCATTATCGACTAGCTTACTACACTACTGAGTAAGTGTATGTATGTATGAACGTATGTATGCATGTCTGTACGTAAATGAAAGTTTTTATCTTCACCGCATTACATTATCCCTAAAAACTATGAATTAGATTTTATTTTATCGACTATGGCTGGTCATTTGTATATTTTCACTTTACATTAATTGTATTTATTGAAACTATTTTCGTTACCTTAATATCACCTTTGGGTGCTTCGCATACTATAGCACTGCAGACGTTAGCGGTTGTAGAAATGCGAAATAAGTAATTAAACCTTAAGTTGCTAAGAACCGAAGCGTAAGTGCAAGTCTTTCTACAGCCAAGATTGCTCTTTTGTAGTTAGGATCCTGTTAGCAATTTTTCCCTCAGTTTCAGTAAGCAGGCACCGAAAATCGTCCACAAACATACACGAAAAACTTTGAAATAGGCTTAATGAAGTCGGGAGCTGTAATTCAGTTACTAGTGCACTATCACCACAATTCGATTCCTCTGCATAAATTACACACCCATATTTTTCTTTTCCCTCGTTGTTTTACATTTGCTTTTTGTGTCACCAACAGCGCAACTACCATACACAATAATCCTGTCTGGATATCACTGTTTCATAGCAACTATTTCACTACGTTAGCGTTCTGTCTGATGAAATCTGTGTGTGAGTTATCTCCAAATAAACCAAAACGCAGCGTTCGCTTGTGTTAGCACTGCTCACACACTCAATTCTAATTCCGTAGTGTTCTCTTTCGCTTGTTCATTGTAAACGCTTGTTCGTAAGTACAAGAGAATGGCTGTGAACTCTAGCAAATTGTTCTCTGTAATGCTCGTTCACTTTGGTGAACAGGTGCGTGGGTGTTTGTGGGATGCGTGGCACAAATGCCGAAGAAAAAGAAATAAGATTGCTAGAAAATAGCCAAAGCGCTCAGGGGTGCAACAGAGGATGTGTGAAAGACGATAAATTTATTATATACTTCCATCAGGCGGGAATGGTGTGTATAAGCACAAGTTTTGTATTACTATTTATCAAAAACGAACAACATGATAAATTTTGTTGAAAGTGCTGTAAATCTGTCATGCTGAGTAGAATTAAAAATAGATTTATGAAAGCCTTGATCATCCAAGTAGCTTAAGTTCATGCTACCATAGCTGCAGTTATGTACCTCATAATCATTGTTATTTTCTGGTTTCTGATGTCATAACTGAAGAAATAAAAATCTTTCCCTGCGATCATGTTATCTGCCATCTAACTAACAACGTAGCAGTTTTTATCAAGTAGCTTAAGTGTATTTACTTGGGAGGTGTAATAACGGATGATATGTGTTGTTTAACAGACATTAGGAAAAGAATTGCAATGGCGAAAGAAGGATTCAAGAGGAAACAGAAATTACTTTGCGGACCACTAAACAAATATCTGAGGAAAAGACGTGCCAAATGTAACATCTGGAGCGTTGCACTGTATGATATGGAGACCTGGACATTGAGGAAGGAAGATGAAAGAAGACTGGAGGCACTAGGGATATGGAGATGAAGAAGAATGGAAAAAGTGAAATGGGAAGACCGACTAAGGAATGAAAAAGTATTAAGAAGAGTTGGAGATAAAGAAACATGCTGAAAGTCATCAGAAAGAGAAAACGGAACTGGATAGGATACTGTTTGAGGAGGGACTATTCATTGAAGGAAGGAATAGAAGGAATGGTGGAGGAAAAAGGGGAAGAGGAAAAAGAAGATATCAAATGATGGACAATATCAAAGAAGACAAAAATATTCAGAAATGAAAAGACTGGCTATGGACAGACAAAAGTGGAAGAGGCTTGACCCACGACAAGACCTGCCGTAAAGCAGAATACCATATTACTATTACTGACAGGTTGAATGGAGGCCTATATTTCAATTTCATGAGTGATCATTAATTTCCATTACATTCCTTATACGCACTTTAATAACAACTTTAGGTGCTTCATATATGTCAGTATATACATCAGGAACTATTTGAGATACAACAGCTATTGAAGTGCAAAATAATTATTAAAAGGCCTCTAGTTGCTAATAACCACAGTGTAAATGCCAGATTTTCTGTCGATTATGATAATCGTCGATGACTAGTGTTCTGCTTTTAAATTTTCCACTCAATTCTAACCAATAATGGTAAGAAAGATCGAGCTGCAGTTCAGAGCAAGACGCACACCTATACGCGTTTCATGCTTATGTACAAATTCAAACACCTACACTCTTCTTTTCCTGCATTTTGCTTGCTTCGTCCAAACATTGCGCTCATCATGCTTAATAATTACGTCTGAATGTTTAAGTTCGCGGCCGTAACTAGTGTTGTTATCGAGTGAAACCTCTGTGGTGATTATAAGCACCGAAAAAACAATAACGCAACGTTTGCAGTGTTGACATGCAATGTTTATTTTCACGTGTTCTCTGAAGACCGCTTTACACCAAGGCGTACACAAGCGAACACGAGCGAACGCGCACTCGCGAGCACAATCCGCAAGAATTCATTGCAGTCTGTTTTAAATTACTTAATATCTGACACTTCACAGGCTGGAGTTAGTTTCCTCCAATGAGAATGCTTAACGTCACGCCCGAACCGTTCGCTATTGCCAAACTGCACACAATAAATGCTCAGCTGATCTCCATTGTTTGGCTAGCGCTGTGTATCAAAACGTGCGTATTCTGTTACCACCGTTGTGCGTGTGCTTTTCGTTTGCTGTATCATGTCTGATAAAAACGAAAATAGGGGCAGACCCAAGATCCGGGATGCAAACACATCAGAGAAGAAAGCCGGGTGAGGAATTGCATTTAAAGCAGAATCGCGACAACTCGTGTGCAATGTACAGGAATAATTTTGAGACGAAGGTCGGAAATGGGGGCCCTCTCTTACCGGTTTTCAAAGAAATCGCGCGATCAGCAACCGCGGTTAAGGTTACAGAACCGACCGTACTTCATATTCTTCTTTCCTTCTTTAGTGTTCAACCCTGAGGTTGGTTTGCAGCAGAGCGCCATTCCTCTCTTCTGTCTGCCTTCATTTGCACGTATGTGTTACATCCGACGTCATTCATGATCTGTTGCATGTATGATATCCTTGGTCGCCCCCGCCTCTTCCTTCCCCCAATAGCTCCTTGTGCTATTGTTCCAATGATGTTGTGTCGTAGGATGTGCCCTACAAGTTTGTCTGTTCTTGTTTGGAAGTGCCTCCACAGATATCTGGTTTCCTGTCCTCTTGTAAGCACCTCTTCATTTGTTACTTGGCCTCTCCAGCTGATCTTCATCGTCCTTCTATAGCACCACATCTCCAGGGCCTCTAGTCGTCTTCTCTCTTCTCTTGCAATTTTCCAAGTTTCACATTCGTATAGGGCCACACTCCAAACGAAATGATACGTTTCCTTAGTTTCAGACTGATGTTTTTGCTGGTGAGTAAGTTCCTTCTCCGATTATATAGTAAAGTAGTAGTATATTAGTAAAGAGAATTAAGAGAATGAAAGAAGCGAAGCAGGGCCCTTTTGTCTTCATACGCTAAGAAAAAAAAAAGTATGCAGAAACACGTAACAAATCTGAATGCCTCCGCACAAGACGCGATCTTGCGTCACATACGTAATTATTATTATAAAAGAGATTGGTCTGTGTTAGATGAGCTTCATACAACACTGCGTGAGGCCGAACTTTTTGAAGGCAGTGGTATGTTCTTGTGACCGGTTGTGCAAGGTCTCGGCTTCAAATACAATATAGCAGGCCATAAAACGCAGATGGAACGAGAAGACATAGCCGCATGGCGGTGTGTAGATTTTTTCATGGAATGAAAGATATTAATTCCCTGGGAATTGTTTGGATTGATGAAACATGGGTGAATGCAGGTCATACTGTTATAAAAGGTTGGAGTGACGACAAAGGAGAATGTATGGCACTCTCCACTGGAAAAGGTGGTAGCGTTATTCGTTTGCATTCTGGTACGTATCACAGCTTTATTCCAGCTGTCAACTGATCTTCAGATCCAAGAAAACATCAGAGTACCACGAGGAAATGAATCACGAAACGTTTTTAAATTTATTCGAAAATACTTTTTTACCAAGTTTAGAAAATACATCAATAATTGTGATCGATAATGCCCCATACCATTCAGTTTTCAAGGATAAGACTCTAAACTGTCCTCTCGAAAGGATGACATTATTCAGTGGTTACGAGAATACAAAGTTACTGCGGATGACTAATTGAAAAAAGCAGAAGTATTAGAACTCGTTGCATTTCACAAGCTTCAGTTTCCAATCTAACCTATCGACGAGGTAGCTTATAAATATCGACATAGTCCTAAAACTACCACCTTACCACTGCCACTTTAACGCTATTGAACGTATTTGGCCGCAAGTGAAAGGATATGGTACTCACGAACGTAAAAAAATTATTGTGAATGAAGTTGAGAAACTGTCATGGAAAATGTCACCAAAATGGACTGGAGGGCGGTTGTGATGCGCACAAAGCGAGTAATTGACGAAGCTTGAAATAATGAAGGTATTCTCGAAGATAATGTTACGGAATTTTCTTCTTCCAGCTGCTCATCCACTTCGCAAAGTTCCAGTGACTCTTATATGAATGGTATCCTCCTTCTTTTGGACAGTCTAGCTGCCTGCAGCAGGCAATAGAATGCAGAAGGTTGAAATTAAGAGTACATATAGTCTACAAAAAACCAGTAGAGTCCTCTAACTGGGGAGGTATCAAGAATGGTGTCCCACAGGGTTCATTCTTGGGTTCCTTATTGTTCTTAATATATATTAACGACTTGCCACTCTATATTCATGAAGATGCAAAGTTAATTCTTTTTGCTGGTAATACAAGTATAGTAATCACACCCAAGAAGGAAGAATCAGCTGAGGAAATTGCAAATAATGTCTTTCAGAAAATTATTAAGTGGTTCTCTGCAAATGGACTCTCACTAAATTTTGAGAAAACACAGTTTATACAATTCTGTACAGTAAATGGCATAACACTAGTGATAAATATAGACTATGAATGGAAGTCTGTTGCTAAGTTAGAATACTCAAAATTTCTAGGTGTGGGCATTGATGAAAAATTGAATTGAAAGAAACACATCAATGATATGCTGAAATGGTTAGGTTCAGCTACTTATGCTGTTAGGGTTATTGCAAATTTTGATGATAAACATATCCATAAATTAGCTTACTATGCCTGTTTTCATTCAATGCTTTCATATGGGATCATGTTTTGGGGCAATTCGTCATTAAGAGAGAAAATATTCATTACACAAAAGCGTGTAATCAGAATTATAGCTGGAGCCCACCCAAGATCACCTTGCAGACACTTATTTAAGGAACTCGGGATAATTCACAGTACCTTCGCAATACATATATTCACTTATGAAATTTGTCATTAATAACCCATCCCAATTCAAAAATAACAGCGAAGTGCATAGCTACAACACTAGAAGAAAGGACGATATTCACTATTCTGGATTAAATGTTACTTTGGCACAGAAAGGGGTGAGTTATGCTGCCACAAGAATCTTTGGTCATTTGCCAAATAATATTAAAAGTCTGACAGATAGCCAACCAACATTTAAAAGCAAATTAAAAGAATTTCTGAATGACAACTCCTTCTACTCAATAGATGAATTAAAAAAAGTTAATTAATTAATTATTGTGTGTAAGGAGAACTTTGTTAAAGTGACACGTTCCACATCATTACGGAATGTCGTATTCATGATCTATGGAACAAGAATTGATGTATGTACGTATGAGGTACATTTAAACATTACTTCTATGTTCTGTGCTTGTGTGGACCACAGCCAGGTCCTGAAGCCGATATAGAGATAGCTCCACGTAACCAATGAATGCGAGAAACTGCAGTTCGCTTTTGGCACTGATTTCTCTCGTGTGTTTGCTCAAAGAGGTTAGCTTTATTCGCTGTGAACGAAGTGAGCGTGACGAACAGTTCCGCCACAAATTTTTGACCGCCGTATCCTCGGATGCATGCATACCACGAGGTTGTGGTTATGTTAGTAGTTCAATGCCTTAAAATCAGCTGTCGACACAGCATCTCTGTTTCCCATCCGTTCTACCTCAAAACGGCCACTGCCAACATTGCTTTTCATTACACGTAAGAAAAGGGGGCCTCGCACACTCAGTAATATTATCAATCCGTCATTATATTGGCCGAGTGAGGGCGCGTATTCACGTATGTCAATAACAGAAACACTGACGACAAGTACTGACGGCCCCAAGAATATTCTCAATACGTACTGAGTGTGGGGTCGAGCATTGAAAGTTTGACATTGTTTACCATTCAGGGGTTGGCAGAGCTTCCTGAACCAGCAACGCGGCCATAATGTGCACTCTACATGTTATCAGTTCGTCTTTGAATATAACATCTCTCATAATCAGTTTTTGTGGTAGTCTTTTAATATAAAAGTTTTAAAAGAACTTTACAGCGATCAATCGAGCATTATCTACGCCGTTGTTTTCCTTCTTTAATTTGGAAACATAGTGGGCCTCGTCATGTACTGTATATTCAATGGCTACGAAATACGTATCAGGCTCGTCACATTAGTTACATTAATTACCTGAATATGTTATTGCAGTACAGATGTAATTACTTCGTGGGCTTCCACAACATTTTTATGAATTGTTTTTGATGATTACAGCACTAAATTTCAAGCATTGGAATGACCTTTCTGTTACCAGAAATCTCAGTTATACGTAATCTCGTCAACTGCGATTCCTCCTCCCATTTTGCTTTTCTATTTTACGTTGTACCAACATTAATAAATTGTCGTAAGGTGAAGGACTCATACGGAAATGGTTTGACACTTTATTTCTGTGGTTAAGATTTTTTGACAAGTAGCTTTTCTTTTTTTTTCAGCCATTCTCGAACGGATTGCTTCACTTTCGTTGTTTTCTGTTGTTTAACAGGTGTAGCTAAAATAACTGCAGCACACGCTTTCTTTTGGATTTTCGATTTCTTAATTTTGTAAAACGATCAAAATAGAAGTAAGAAACTTCAAAATGCCACCATCGCTTTAGCAGAGCATCTACTCAGACCATGGCGACATAGTTCGCGGAAACCAATAATCTGAATAAATGCTCTACTAAAGAGATAGTGACAGTTTGAAGTTCGTTACTTCTATTTCCATGTCAGTGTAGATCGCTCCCAGAATGGAATAATGTCAAGCATATACAACCTTGTAAAATCACGTTGCCCACTGACAATGTAATTGATGGTGTGAGGGTCGCTTTAATATTTTAAACGCATGAAAAACTAGTACTGTCGGTAAATATTAAAACGTGTGCGGGCCCATTAGAAGCACTAGTGAAGTGGCGCACGGTGTATCGTCTGTAACAGAGCTGCTGCCAGCAGCCCATGTGGCAACGCTGTCGCTGCAAGTGAGGTGACAGACGTGAACTATCAACTAATTTTAAACAGTCTATAGTATACACCATCCATACTCGTATCTGTGAGTAGGCATTTACAGTGGAGAGAAATGGAAGATAACATGAGATATCTTAACCAAGCAGCCATGCCGCATTGGTCTGTTTCTTATTTATATTTGTGTATTACGAAAATATACGGTTTTATCGATATGGGGAGTCATGTAAGATAGTGCGGTCGGGTAAGAGTGCTGTTACTTATCTATATAAACGATTTGGGAGAGAATCTGAGTGGCCGTCTTAGGTTTTTTGCAGACGACGCTGTCGTTTATCGACTAGTAAAGTCATTAGAAGATCGAAACAAATTGCAAAACGATTTAGAAAAGATATCTGTATGGTGCGAAAATTGGCAATTGAGCCTAAACAACGAAAAGTGTGAGGTCATCGACATGAGTGCTGAAAGGAATTCGTTAAACTTTGGTTACACGATAAATCAGTCAGATCTGAAGGCCATAAATTCAACTAAATACCTAGGAATTACAGTTATAAACAACTTAACCTGGAAGGAGCAAATGGAAAATGTTGTGGGGAAGGCTAACCAAAGGCTGCGTTTTATTGGCAAGCCACTTAGAAAATGTAACAATGTAACAAATCTGCTCCTCATAATGCCTACACTATGCTTGTCCGTCTTCATTTAGAATATTGCTGTGTGATGTGGAATCCTTACCAGATAGGATTGATGGAGTACATCGAAAAAGTTCAAAGAAGGGCAGCACGTTTTGTATTATCGCGTAATAGGGGAGAGAGTGTCTCTGAAATGATACAGGATTTGGGTGGACATCATTAAAACAAAGGCAGTTTTCGTTGTGGAGGAATCTTAACACAAAATTCCAATCACCAGCTTTCTCCTCCGAATGCGAAAATATTTTGTTGACGCCGACCTACATAGGGAGAGGCGATCACCATGATGAAATAAGGGAAATCAGAGCTTGCACGGAAAGATGTAGATGATCGTTCTTTCCGCGCGCTATATGAGATTGGAATAATAGAGAATGAACCCTCAGCCAGGCACTTAAACGTGATTTGCAGAGTATCGATGTGGATGTAAATGTAGATGTAGAATCTCTACTGGGTGAAAAGTATTTGGTGATTAGCCTTAAGAATAGAAATGTTGACCACTTGCTAAATACATTTAGAACCCTTAATTTCAGTTGCATAAATGACAGACCCACAGGACAGGAAGCATGTCTAGATAACATAATATGTAATTTTCATCTAAACGAAACGGAATTCGAACCAATCAAGGTAGGCGTTTCAGATCATGAGGGACCATGGGTCAGACAAACTCTTAACAGTAAAGGAACTGAAACTTCCACAGGCTGTAGAAAAATTACAAGACCAACTAATGAATCAAAGCTAAACAAGTTGGTAAGTAAACTGAATTTATTAAAATGTGACAAAATATTAACCCTACAGGTGAAAATGAATCTATGAACAAATTTTGAAACATGTTGTCAAGAATGAGATTTTCACTCTGCAGCGGAGTGTGCGCTGATATGAAACTTCTTGGCAGATTAAAACTGTATGCCGGACCGAGACTCGAACTCGGGACCTTTGCCTTTCGCAGGCAAGTGCTCTACCAACTGAGCTACCCAAGCACGACTCACGCCCCGTCCTCACAATTTCACTTCTGCCAGTACCTCGTCTCCTACCTTCCAAACTTTACAGAAGCTCATCTGCGAACCCTGCAGAATTAGCACTCCTGAAAGAAAGGCAAAGGTCCCGAGTTCGAGTCTCGGTCTGGCACACAGTTTTAATCTGCCAGGAAGTTTCATATCAGCGCACACTCCGCTGCAGAGTGAAAATCTCATTCTGGAAACATCCCCAAGGCTGTGGCTAAGCCATGTCTCCACAATATCCTTTCTTTCAGGAGTGGCTGTTCTGCAGGTTTCGCAGAAGAGCTTCTGTAAAGTTTGGAAGATAGGAGACAAGGTACTGGCAGAAGTAAAGTTGTGAGGACGGGGCGTGAGTCGTGCTTGGGTAGCTCAGTTGGTAGAGCACTTGCCCGTGAAAGGCAAATGTCTCGAGTTCGAGTGTCGGTCCGGCACACAATTTTAATCTGCCAGGAAGTTTCATATCAGCGCACACTCCACTGCAGAGTGAAAATCTCATTCAGGAAACATCCCCAAGGCTGTGGCTAAGCCATGTATCCGCAATATCCTTTCTTTCAGGAGTGCTAGTTCTGCAGGGTTCACAGAAGAGCTTCTGTAAAGTTTGGAAGGTAGGAGACGAGGTACTAGCAGAAGTAAAGTTGTGAGGACGGGGCGTGAGTTGTGGTTGGGTAGCTCAGTTGGTAGAGCACTTGCCCGCGAAAGGCAAAGGTCCCGAGTTCGAGTCTCGGTCCGGCACACAGTTTTAATCTGCCAGGATGTTTCATGTTGTCCAGTCTCGATGATCCCGTGCCCACTGACGATGTCGTTGGGCAACATGGGAACATGTAGGAGTCTGCTGCCGTTGAGCCCCATGTTCAACAATATGCACTGAAAGCTACGCTCAGAAACACGTGTGCCTGCTCCAGCACTGTACTCTCTCGTCAGGTCTGCAACAGGTCGCTGTCTATCCTGGTTTACAGAGCCGGCAAGCCTCCGATCTACATGTTCAGTGATGAGACATCAATGTTCAAACTTGTCGTCTACTCGTGGTTTCACAGTCCTTCAACCACTTTCCGTAGCTGCTCTCGAATCTAACAGGTTCTCAGCCAATCAGCCGGCCGGTGTGGCCGAGCGGTTCTAGGCGCTTTAGTCTGGAACCGCGTGACCGCTACGGTTGCAGGTTCGAATCCTGCCTCGGGCATGGATGTGTGTGATGTCTTTTGGTTAGTTAAGGTTTAAGTAGTTCTACGTTCTAGGGGACTGATGACCTCAGAAGTTAAGTCCCATAGTGCCCAGAGCCATTCGAACCATTTTTGAACCTCAGATATTAAGTCCCATAGTGCTCAGAGCCATTTGAATCATCTCAGCCTAACAGCTTTACCGTCTCCAAAATATTCACTTCCAGTCGCCGGGCCATAAGCACTTTGTCAAACTTGTTTATGTCGGAAGACTTACCCATTTGCGACCCATATCGTCGCTTGAATAACTCCCCTTTCGTTTCTGCTTTCCACATACAGGTATTGGACAAAAATATGGAAAAACCACGAAAAATGGGTGCTTGAACATAAATGCATGTTGCGCTGCTGTACTTGACGGCGAACAGCACCTGTGTAGTGTCCTCAATACGTTGCACGTGTCAGTTGTGGTCAGAACATGTGGTGTTTGAAGAACCACCGTATATAAGATTTACACTATGTGATCAAAAGTGTCCGGACACATGTCTGAAAATGACTCAGGTTCCTAGCTCCCTCCGTCGGTAATGCTGGAATTCAATATGGTGTTTGCTCACCCTTAACCTTGATGACAGCTTTCACTCTCGCAGGCATACGTTCAATCAGGTGCTGGACGGTTTCTTGGAGAATGGCAGCCCATTCTTCACTGAGTGCTGTACTGAGGAGAGGCATCGATGTCGGTCGGTGAGGCCTGGCACAAAGTCGGCGTTCGAAAACATCCCAAAGGTATTCTATAGGACTCAGGTCAACACTCTGTACAGGCCAGTCCATTCCAGGGATGTTATTGCGGTGTATCAACTTCGCCACAGGCCGTGCGTTATGAAAAGGTGCTCGACTGTGCTGAAAGATGCAATCTCCATCCTCGAATTGCTCTTCAACAGTGGGAAGCAAGAACGTGCTTAAAACAATTTAGGCCTGTGCCACAAAAAACAACAAGGGGTGCAAGCCCACTCCATGGAAAACTTGACCATGTCATAACACCATCGCCTCCGAATTTTACTGTCGGAATTACACACGCTGGCAGATGACGTTCACCGTCGCCATATCCGCACCTACCATTGGATCGGCACATTGTGTACCATGATTCGTCATTCCACACAACGTTTTTCCACAGTTGAATCGTCCAATGTTTACACTCCTTACACCAAGCGAGGCGTCATTTGGCGTTTACCGGGGTGATGTGTGACTTATGAGCAGCCGCTCGACCATGAAATCCAAGTTTTCTCACCTCCCGCCTAACTGTCATAGTACTTGCAGTGAATCCTGATGCGGTGTGGAATTTGATCGTCTGGATAGATGTCTGCCTATTAAACATTGCGACACTCCCCAACTGTCGGCGGTCTTTGTCAGTCAACAGATGAGGTCGGCCTGTACTCTTTTGTGCTGTACGTGTCCCTTCACGTTTCCACTTCACTATCAGTGGACCTAGGGATACTTAGGAGTGTGGAAATCTCGCGTACAGACGTATGACACAAGTGACACCCAACCACCTCACGACCCTTCGAAGTCCGTGAGTTGCGCGGAGTGCCCCATTCTGCTCTTTCACGATGTTTAATGACGACTGAGGTCGCTGAAATGGAGTACCTGGCAGTAGATGGCAGCACAATGCACCTAATATGAGAAACGTATGTTTTTGGGGGTGTGCGGATACTTTGGATCACATAGTGTATACCGCATACGGAGAAAGCGGGAAAACATTATCCGTTAAGTCACAACGTAGATGAAAGTGTATGCTGAGCGATCTTGACGGATGGTCATTGAAGTGGGTTGTGGCGAAAGATAAGGGGACGATAGCTACGAAAATCACTGCAGAACTGAAGGTCGCCTTTACGAACGCTGTCAGCAGTAAAACGAAACGAAGGCAGCTCCATGTCCAAGGAACTTCAGGTCGAGCTGGAATTCCAAAATCACTCATCAGTGATGTGAACGTCCTTACAAAAAAAACGTGGCGCCGAAGCCATAACACTTGGGTTCAAATGATTCAAATGGCTCTGAGCACTAAGGGACTTAACTGCTGAGGTCATCAGTCCCCTAGAACTTAGAACTACTTAAACCTAACTAACCTAAGGACATCACACACATCCATGCCCGAGGTAACACTTGGGTTATGGAGCAATGGAAGAAAGTAATTTGGTCGGTTGAGTCCTGTTTCACACCTTTTCCAACTGCTGGCCGAGTTTAGGTCCCAAGCGTGAAAAATGACGGGGGTTCGATGATGATTAGCACACGCTTATCATGGTATTCCATGGGCCCCATGTTTACTCTGAAAGGTCGCATTACTGCCAAAGATTATGTGAACATTTTAGCTGATAAGATACATCCCGTGGTAGAGTGTTTGTTCGCCAGTGGTGATGCTATTTTCCAGAACGATTCGCATCGTCCAGGACTGACCACAACGATGAATTGTCGCGTCTCCCCTGGCCACTGCAGTCACCAGATTTCAGTATTATTGAACTTCTATGGTCTGCTTTGGAGAGTAGGCTGTGTGATCTTGAAAACCACACAGGACCTGGATTAAGGCATTCCGAGACGACTGGAAGCTATTTTGAGTGCCAAAGGGTTTTCTGCACCGGAGTGGGCGTGATAATGTGTTATGTCTATGATGTTTCCGTATTTTTGTCCGTTCCCTGTGTACTTTCCTTATCGTGTCGCGCGCCAGCAACGCTACCAGGCTGCCGACAAATTTACAGTTTACAAAACCTTCGTTGAGATGGGTTGTTCACTGCGACAAGCCCTTTCTTCTTCATGGAGAAAACCGCCACTGGTATCGTGTATATGGCTACGCTTGAAAACTTTTTAATTCCACGGATCGTTGAAGATTACTGAGAGAGGATGGTTTACTACCAGCAAGACGGTGCATCATCTCATTTTCTTACGGATGTTCGAGGTTTCCTCGATAATGGCTTTCCAGGTCCGTGGATCGGCCGTTAAGAGCCAATCGCATGGCCACCTCGCTCCCCAGACTTGAAACCATTGCATTTTTTTTTCCTCCGAAGTTTCATAAAAAAACCACGTATATGTTCCTCCCCTATCAGACAATTTAGCTGACCTGAAAAATCGAATCTACGTTGCCGTTGCACAAGTTACGTCCAATTTTCTGCAGCGAGTGTAGGAGGAAATAGATTAAGGTGGGATGTTTGCTGCACCACAAATGCTAACGACATCAAACCAGAATGACACTTGACACTTTTATGTGGAACTTGATGTTGTTCTCGACAAAATGACACTTCTATCAATTCTGTAAGTTATCTCAATAAATTCCAAAGTCGTAAAGTCTTTTTTGAATCGCTCTGTATATTACAGTTAACTGATTTCGACTCGAATGATTTATCATCAGAAGTTAACATGCGGGATCATGTTACAGAAATAATACATCTAAACCCGCTAACTGTAAGATATCTACCATGCGCGATCGAGACATTTGTGAATAAAAGAAGGGTTTTCAGAGGATGGCTGTAGATGTAGAGTAGAGCTGTGGCGGCGTTGCCCGTCACAAAGAGGAGGCCCTGCCGGTGTGCAGAAACCGCGGAGTTGGCGTCGGCCGTGCTGGTCCGATACCCTCTCCCTGCTCGAAATAAACGCCGCCAGGCGAGGTCAAGGCGGCCCAACATCACGGGCGGCGGGCGCTCTGCTTTTTCATCGGCAACGATTAAAAGCAGACAACCTCGCACACTAGTGGCACGGCTTCTTAGCTACAACGTTATCACAAAGAAACGGGATCATTGTCGATCTCACACCGCCATAAGAGAAGTCTTCAGTAGATACCTTTGTTATGTTGTCCTCGTGGCGGACATGGATGCGGAGCCGGCCGAACTTTGGCGACGCCAGAACGTGAAATTTACATTCTAGAGCATCCCTAAGCGTGAAAGGTAGACTCAGATTTTTGCTTCGTGTAGAGGAATATGGCCAAAGAGATGCACGATCGCTTTTACGTCACAAGCAGTGCTTAGGGGGCGCCGTATTGGGTTACGTCGCTTGCAGGTGAACCATGTATTTGGCGGTTTTTGTTTAACATCTGAAGTGCCGTAAATACATGCCGGTTCAAAGTACAGTCAAACTGTATACTTGCCAAAAACGCTCGTTTATCGTACTATTCGTTATGATTAAATGTCGGTTAATGGCATATCGACAGTTAAAGCCTTGAGGACATCGTTAAGTTCAAAACACAGGTACAAGCTGACACTTTGTAAGTTTAATGAAGCAGATAGAGCTGCAAATTGTAACGGGAAAGGTTGTGAGTTGCTACACTGCTTTCTGAATGTATTTTTTCATTCATCTAAAAGTTTTATAAAACATTCTGGGACTTCGTTACTAATTTAATAGTAGTCTAGTACGTTTTGTAAGAGCACTCTCTATTCCAGAATAAGCTAATTTAACTATGATATTGATGTAAATAAACAATTTCTTAGCGTTATACACTACTGGCCATTGAAATTGCTACACCCCGAAGATGTCGTGTTACAGACGTGAAATTTAACCGACAGGAAGAAGATGCTGTGATACGCAAATGATTAGCTTTCCAGAGCATTCACACAAGGTTGCCGCCGGTGCCGACACCTACAACGTGCTGACATGAGGAAAGTTTCCAACCGATTTCTCATACATAAACAGCAGTTGACCGGCGTTGCCTGCTGAAGTTGTTGTGTATGGAGCAGAAATGCGTACAATGACGTTTATCGTATCGCGACATTGCTCCTCGTGTTGGTCGAGACCCAATGACTGTTAGCAGAATATGGAATCGGTGGGTTCAGGAAGGTAATACGGAACGCCGTGTTAGATCCCAACGGCCTCGTAACACTAGCAGTCGAGATAACAGGCATCTTATCCGCATGGCTTTAACGAATCGTGCAGCCACGCCTCGATCCCTGAATCAACAGATGGGGACGTTTGCAAGACAACAACCATCTGCACGAACAGTTCGACGACGTTTGCAGCAGCACGGACTATCAGCTCGGAGACCATGGCTGCGGTTACCCTTGACGCTGCATCACAGACAGGAGCGCCTGCGATGGTGTAGTCAACAACGAACCTGGGTGCACGAATGGCAAAACGTCATTTTTTCGGATGAATCCAGGTTCTGTTTACAGCATCATGGTCGCATTCGTGTTTGGCGACATCGCGGTGAACACACATTGGACACGTGTATTCGTCATCGCCATACTGCCGTATCACACGGTCACACGTCTCGGTCACCTCTTGTTCGCATTGACGGCACTTTGAACAGTGGACGTTACATTTCAGATGTGTTACGACCCGTGGCTCTACCCTTCATTCGATCCCTGCGAAACAATACATTTCAGCTGGATAATGCACGACCGCATGTTGCAGGTCTTATACGGGCCTTTCTGGATACAGAAAATGTTCGACTGCTGCCCTGGCCAGCACATTCTCCAGATCTCTCACCAATCGAAAACGTCTGGTCAATGGTGGCCGAGCAACTGGCTCGTCACAATACGCCAGTCACTACTCTTGATGAACTGTGGTATCGTGTTGAAGCTGCATGGGCAGCTGTGCCTGTACACGCCATCCAAGCTCTGTTTGACTCAATGCTCAGGCGTGTCAAGGCCGTTATTACTGCCAGAGGCGGTTGTTCTGGGTACTGATTTCTCAGGATCTATGCACCCAAATTGCGTGAAAATGTAATTACATGTCAGTTCTAGTAAAATATATTTGTCCAATGAATACCCGTTTATCATCTGCATTTCTTCTTGGTGTGGCAATTTTAATAGCTAGTATATATATGAAGTACAAAAAAATTAAACTATGATATTGCTGTAAATAAACTATTTTTTAGCTTTATATATAACAAAGCCTGCACCACTTGCACTAAGGGATTTCACAGTTTCTTGTTTCAATTCTCTTGTATTTCGCAACTTCTAAAAATTCTAGCACTGAATAAGAAGCGGTAATCTAATAAGAATGCTCTTATGGGTTTTACTAAAAAGTGAAAAATGATTAAATAAATTTTCTATTATGTTGAACTCTGTCGTACATATGTATTGTAATGGAAGTTTAAAAGCTGATGTTCATATTGACTGGATATGAAATATTTCCTTTTGCCTTGTATCACGTTCATGGATATTGAAGTGTTTACTTATTCATAGCACAGAGGCAAACCTACGTTTCTAGCATTTATAGACTTAGAGAAAGCTTTTGACAATGTTGACTGGAATCCTCTCTTTCAAATTCTAAAGGTGGCAGGGGTAAAATACAGGGAGCGAAAGGCTATTTAGAATTTGTACAGAAACCAGATGGCAGTTATAAGAGTCGGGAGACATGAAAGGGAAGCAGTGGTTGGGAAGGGAGTAAGACAGGGTTGTAGCCTCTCCCCGATGTTGTTCAGTCTGTATATTGAGCAAGCAGTAAAGGAAACAAAAGAAAAATTTGGAGTAGGTATTAAAATTCATGGAGAAGAAATAAAAACTTTGAGGTTCGCCGATGACATTGTAATTCTGTCAGAGACAGCAAAGGACTTGGAAGAGCAGTTGAATGGAATGGACAGTGTCTTGAAAGGAGGATATAAGATGAACATCAAGAAAAGCAAAACAAGGACAATGGAATGTAATCTAATTAAGTCGGGTGATGCTGAGGGAATTAGATTAGGAAATGAGACACTTAAAGTAGTAAAGGAGTTTTTCTATTTGGGGAGCAAAATAACTGATGATGGTCGAAGTAGAGAGGATATAAAATGTAGACTGGCAATGGCAAGGAAAGCCTTTCTGAAGAAGAGAAATTTGTTAACATCGAGTATAGATTTAAGTGTCAGGAAGTCATTTCTGAAAGCATTTGTATGGAGTGTAGCCATGTATGGAAGTGAAACATGGACGATAAATAGTTTGGACAAGAAGAGAATAGAAGCTTTCGAAATGTGGTGCTACAGAAGAATGCTGAAGATTAGATGGGTAGATCACATAACTAATGAGGAAGTATTGAATAGGATTGGGGAGAAGAGAAGTTTGTGGCACAACTTGACCAGAAGAAGGGATTGGTTGGTAGGACATGCTCTGAGGCATAAAGGAATCACCAATTTAGTATTGGAGGGCAGCGTGTAGGGTAAAAATCATAGAGGGAGACCAAGAGATGAATACACTAAACAGATTCAGAAGGATGTAGGTTGCAGTAGATACTGGGAGATGAAAAAGCTTGCACAGGATAGAGTAGCATGGAGAGCTGCATCAAACCAGTCTCAGGACTGATGACCACAACAACAACAACAAAGCACAGAGACAAGAACATGGCTAGCAAATGGACAAGAGAATAATGTTCGTTTTAATACAGCTAACGTAACTTACTTACGCGCGTCAATTTTCGTAAATACAATGTGTAGTGTTGGCGAAAGACATTGTTGCCAACTGTCTCAGGAGTGCGCTGAGGATCACGTTCCATGTGCTGTACCAGCTTGATTCTGAGCTTGCACCAACTGCACTGAAAATGGCTTTTGATTTGCTTCACGCCAAGAAACACGTTCCCTTTGAGGACGGGTTTAGGAAGGAGGACACCAGTTTTTTACATGAAACAAATGAATTTACTAAAGTTCTTGCCATTTATTTAATCTCTCGAAAAATAGAGTGTGTAAAATATGTCTCTCTCTCGACTGTGACCTCATCATCTGAACAGGATTGCTTAGTCTTTATCACAAGTTTGTGAAGAAGAAGAAAGCACAGGAAGCCAACTCGGACAAATAGAAGCGAGCGGAAGCCGTTAAAACGGCAAATCAAGAAATTTTTCGACGACAACTTCAAATGTGCTGGAGCGTTTTCGTAGTAAAACATCACTTCCTTCTTCGTCAAATGGGGCTGCGTTTCTTACAATTTCTTATTGAAGCGATTAAGTATCTCGCTGTAGTATTGAACAGTGATAGTTGTTTCCTTTTTTCTACGAAATCTACTACGAGGGTTGACTAAAAAGTAATGCCTCAACCTTCGTGACTCTTAAACAATTGGCAGCATTGGTTTGCGGAAAGTACTGGCTTGTTCCGTAGCCTCTTCTCTACGGCTCCAGTTGGTGGGAAGCCTTAGAACTGAACAGTTGTGTTGTTACTATGTGAAGTATGGAACTCTGTGCAGACGGTCGGTCAATGCAATTTAAGCAACGTGCAATCATTGAATTCTTGACAGCAGAAGGTGTCACCCCAAAGGCGATTTATCAGAGAATGAAAACAGTTTATGGTGATTGTGTTGATGTGAGTACTGTGCGTCGTTGGGCGAGTAAGTTTAAAGATGTTGAGGCGGGAACATCTGACCTGTGTGACAAACAAAGAGTTGGAAGTCCTGTGACAGCAACCGCCGAGTTTGACAAGCAAAATGTTGACAGATTGATTCAGAACGATCGTCGTATCACTCAGAAATTGCGAGCATTTCACGAGAACATGTGGGTCACATTATTGCTTTGCTTGACTATCGGAAGATCTGTGTACGATGGGTATCCAGAATGCTGACTGCTGAAATGAAAGCGCACTGACTTGAATATTTGCCAGGAACTCCTCTCGCGTTACGAGAATGAAGCTGACGCCTTTGTACATTCAGTTGTGACAGGAGACGAAACGTGGATACACCATTACAACCAGGAGACGAAAAGTCAGTCTATGAAACATCGACACAAAGACTCGCCCCAGAAAAAGAAATTAAAGACGCAGCCCTCAGCTGGAGAAACCATGGCCACAGTGTTCTAAGACGCAGATGGTTGTATCCATGTTGATTTCCTTGATCGTGGAACATAAATAAATTCAGAGCATTACATCACAACGCTGCGAACTCTGAAACAACGGCTAACAAGGGTCCGAAAGGAAAAGGGAAATGTTTTCCTGCAGTATGACAATGCCAAACCACACACTTCACATGCCCCCGCAGCAGAACTTCAGAGACTGAATTTCACCACCGTACAGCATCCTCCATACAGTCCAGATTTAGCACCGTCTGACTTCCATCTGTTCCCGATAATGAAAGACGATCTGTGGGGAGATCATTATGCTTCTGATGAAGACGTTGAGAGAACTGTGAGACTGTGGTTGTGGAAACAGTGTCGACTTCTTCCGTTACGGCTTCAGAAAACTTGTTCATCGTTGGCAGACTATCTGAGCAAGCACCCACGCCAGCAAAAGGTTGGCACGTGTAAAAGTGATTATGTGGAAAACTGAATATTAGTAATTCTAAGGATTATTTCTGCGTTTGATTTATTAAAATATTCCCATCCAAACCCAATTAACGAAGGTGAAGGCATTACTTTTCATTCAACTCTCGTAGTATGACGCCCTTCGCTTTCCATGAACTCGTTGTCATAACTTTTCTGGTTGAAGCGTACTATCTTCACAGTCTGTGGAACATAATCACTGTCTGCCTCACATTGTGATTGTTGCTTAGTTTATGTGCGATAATAATGAAGCCAGGTTCATTGATGGGGACAACTCATTCCAAAAGTCCTTTGAATCTTAAGTTGTTCCCTCGCCCGGTTGTTGTCCACTGTCAGCAATCGCAACAAATATTGGACCGAAAATTTGTTCGTCGCCAACTGATCAGGTCAAATATTAATATTAATTAATATGAACATAAGTGGCTGCTTTCGTCGATGATCAACGAATATCGTGTTTTCTTTGGTAACCACATCTGCCGGGCCACCTGGGCGTTCCTCAAAAAAAGGATGTTCGACCACATTTAGGCTAAATTTGTTGAACCAATATCCAGTTGATATGACAGACGGCGAAAGGTCTCCACAAGCAGCATCCACTTTCATTTTTATCTTGCTACTGAAAAGTAAAAAACTAAATCACTGAATGTTGCAGCACATATTCAGGTCAGCAATGCTGAAGACGCCCAAAGCAACCTAACAATAATTACACTACTGGCCATTAAAACTGCTACACCACGAAGATGACGTGCTACAGACGCGAAATTTAACCGATAGGAAGAAGATGCTGTGATGTGCAAATGATTAGCTTTTCAGAGCATTCACACAAGGTTGGCGCCGGTGGCGACACCTACAACGTGCGGACATGAGGAAAGTTTACAACCGATTTGTCATACACAAACGGCAGTTGACCGCCGTTGCCTGGTGAAACGTTGTTGTGATGCCTCGTGTAAGGAGGAGAAATGCGTACCATCACGTTTCCGACTTTGATAAAGGTCGGATTGTAGCCTATCGCGATTGCGGTTTATCGTATCGCGACATTGCTGCTCGCGTTGGTCGAGATCCAATGACTGTTGGCAGAATCTGGAATAGGTGGGTTCAGGAGGGTAATACGAAATGGCGTGCTGGATCTCAACGGCCTCGTATCACTAGCAGTCGTGATGAAAGGCATCTTATCCGCATGGCTTTAACGGATCGTGCAGCCACGTCTCTATCCCTCAGTCAAGAGATGGGGACGTTTGCAAGACTACAACCATCTGCACGAACAGTTCGACGACGTTTGCAGCAGCATGGACTATAAGCTCGGAGACCATGGCTGCGGTTACCCTTGACGCTGCATCGCAGACAGGAGCGCCTACGATGGTGTAGTCAACGACGAACCTGGGTGCACGAATGGGAAAACGTCATTTTTTCGGATGAATCCAGTTTCTGTATACAGCATCATGATAGTTGCATCCGTGTTTGGCGACATCGCGGTGAACGCACATTGGAAGCGTGTATTCGTCATCGTCATACTGGCGTATCACCTGGCGTGATGGTATGGGGTGCAATTGGTTACACGTCTCGGTTACCTCTTGTTCGCGTTGACGGCACTTTGAACAGTGGACGTTACATTTCAGATGTGTTATGACCCGTGGCTCTACCCTTCATTCGATCCCTGCGAAACTCTACATTTCAGCAGGATAATGCACGACCGCATGTTGCAGGTCCTGTACGGGCCTTTCTGGATACAGAAAATGTTCAACTGCTGCTCTGGCCAGCACATTCTCCAGATCTCTCAGCAACTGAAAACGTCTGGCCAATGGTGGCCGAGCAACTGGCTCGTCACAATACGCCAGTCACTACTCTTGATGAACTGTGGTATCGTGTTGAAGCTGCATGGGCAACTGTACCTGTACACGCCATCCATACTCTGTTTGACTCAATGCCCAGGCGTATCAAGGCCGTTATTACGGCCAGAGGCGGTTGTTCTGGGTACTGATTTCTCAGGATCTATGCACCCAAATTGCGTGAAAATGTAATCACATGTCGGTTCTAGTATAATATATTTGTCCAATGAATACCCGTTTATCATCTGAATTTCTTCTTGGTGTAGCAATTTTAATGGTCAGTAGTGTATAATTTTTGTTTTAGCGTCGCCCAACGGATGGCGACAAGGTATAGTCGCGTTTTTAACGACACCTGTCTTCAAACGCAAATACGTACTGAGGTGCCCTCCTAATAAAAGAGAAAGCGATGACTATGAAAGCAACAATCGTTAGTTGTACACTGAATAAAAGAGTTACAGGGTCACGTTTTTGAATCCCAGTCATTTCCCCCTTTTGCGACGCAGAAGTTTGAAATTTGGCTCAAAGACGTATACAGCCTTCCTCTGTAATGGTGCAGGAGTGTGGCAGTCTGCGACATATCCCTCAAACTCGATGACGCTTCAAGCAGCGAGGTGTCGACTCGTGCGAAAAAAAAGACCAGAGCTCAGAAGTTTTTGTCAGCTGTGAAGTGGCGCCGCATTGGCACCAAATTTCACCACAATCCGGGAGACACTACCGTGGACGTGTCACACAATAGGAAGGTAGTCACTCCTCCATTACCCACATCTCACTCCGTTTCTTGACGCCTCTGCGATGCAAGTAAGAATCACGACACTCAGCGTTGAGACCACGCGGCTTCCTTACGAGTGGCCGAGAAAAACATTCAGATATTCCGCCGATCGGAAACAACACGAAAAAGCCTTGAGGTCGCATAAGAGTGTCAATGAAACCACCCCTCCCCCTGGAGCGTTCAATTACACACATTTCGTGGTCGAAAACAGCAGTGTGTAGTACGATATGCTACAGAACGATGTTCTTGACAACCCCTGACACTGGGAGCCCCACCTCCCCCCGCACCCCCCCAGACAATTCATCCCTTCTCTACGGACATCGTGGGTCTGGAGCGCGACCGCAAATTTTGCTTTGGTACACGGGACGGAAGTACTGTTCAAAACCGTACGAAGGTATCTGAACCTGATCCAAAGCAGTAAATGGTGTTTATGCTTTTTCAGCAACCCTTTTTCACGCGTGTTACGGCGCGATTGTGCAGGGAGGGGGGAGTGCGACATTGATATGTGCAGGACCGAAATGGCAACAGGTCCCTGTAAGACTGGCTCATCACTTCCATTAAGCAACACCCTCAGTGCCACCCTTGAACCTTTGATAAGCAGTTTAATAATGTACCTGTACAGTGACAACCCTTGACCGATTCCTAGGCACCTGCGGGCAGGCAGGCCAGTCGACATCCTTCGGATTCCACAATCCACTAGAGCAGCATTCTAGCACCGCTCAGCTGAAGGGTTTGCCCGTCCACAGGCGCCTAGGTCCGGTCTGTAAGGGTACATATTTGAAGTGTTCAACAAAGATGTGTGGATGACACCAAGTGTGTTGTCGAAAAGGGGAGTCTTAGAGAGATCCCTTGCCATTACACTCACGCGGGTGTCAGTGTCGCAACCCTATGATCAAGCCACAGCAGGGTGCAAACCAGGAGGGCCGAAAAAGCATAAACACGCTAAGCTGCTTCAGATTAAATTCAAATTTCATCGAATGGCTTTGAACGGTCCCTAGACGTTCCACTCTCTATACCAGAGCAAAAGTTGCTGGCGTGCTACACTCCATAGTGGTCATATCACCGTCAGTGGGGTTGCAGGTTATTAGACAAAGGTGAAACCATCCAAGGGTTTCAGCAGTGTCAAAGAGTGTCAAGGATGTCGCTATGTTGCACATCAAACTGCAGTTCAGTTTTCAACCGCGAAATGTGGGCAAATGAACGCCCCAATGGGAGGGGTGGTTGCATTGACGCTCTTTATGCGACCTCCTCAGACTTTTCCTTGTCGATTCTGAGCGGTGGTGTATCTGAAATGTTTTCCTCGGCCAACGATAAGAAAAACCGCATTATTTCAATGCTGAGCGTCACGATACTGACCTCCATCGCAGTGAAGACAAGAGAACGGGTGAGATGTAGGTAACGGGGAGGGGGGGGGGGAGGTTGACAACCTACCCATAGTGTGACACGTCCACAGTGGCATTGGGCAGAATTCTGGTGAAAGTTGCTACCAATGTGACAACATAAACCCATGTTATACCTCACATGAACTTCTGAGCTATGGATTTTTTCACATGTGTCAACACCACGCTTTCGGATGCGTTAGCCGAGCTCGAGGGTGACGTCGGAGAACCTCACGCTTTCGCATCTTACAGATATAAGCTGGATGCACTTTTGAACCGAATTTCAAACATCTACGTTGCAACGGAGTAAAATGACGGGGTTTCAAATAAATGATCTTTTAATTCTTTTGCGCAGTGTAGTTTTAAGTCAGACGTGTTTCAAGCCAAACCGGCAGCTATAGCCGAGCGGTTCTAGGCTCTTCAGCCCGGAACCGCGCTGCTGCTACGGTCGCTGTTTCGAATCCTGCCTCGGGCATGGATGTGTGTGATGTCCTTAGATTAGTTAGGTTTAAGTTGTTCTGAGTCTAGGGGACTGATGACCTCAGATGTTAAGTCCCATAGTGCTTAGAGCCATTTGAACCTTTTGCAGGCTGCAAACATAAGGCGTGGTTTATTTCTGGGATTTAATTCATTGGTGTGAATTAATTTACACATACAAGCAAGGCGTAAACATGAAGACGATATTACAGAAAGGGAAGAAGAAGTATATGAAAATGAAGTGGGAGATATTATACTAGCAGAAAAATTTGTCAGAACACTGAAAGGTCTAAGACAAAAAAAGGCGCCTGAAATAGACCACATTCCTTCAGATGTATGAAGACCCGTGGGAGACTATCCCAAGACAAAACCATTTCATCTGGTATGCGAGATACGTGAGACAGCCACGCGGGGTAGTCGCACGGTCTCTGGCGCCTTGTCACGGCCCGCGCGGCTCCCCCCCCCCCCTCCCCCCCCCCCCCCCCGCCCCTCCCACCCGTCGGAGGATCGAATCCTCTCCCGGACATGGGTGTGTGTGTTGTTCTTAGCATAAGTCAGTGTAACTAGTGTGTAAGTCTACGGACCGATGACTCAGCAGTTTGGTCCCTAAGGAATTCACACACTTGAACAGCTGGAAATGGTTCCAAAATACTCACAGAAACGGTTTACAGGAGAATGGAAAAACTGTTAGAATCCGACATCAGCGAATATCAGTTTAGGTTCCGGAGTAATGTAGCAGCACGTGAGGCAATGTGATCCTACGACCTGCTGTATAAATTCAAACCAACATCTATGTATAGCATTTATAGATTTAGAAGAAGTTTTTCTCAATGTTGACTGGAGTGCAAAAATGTTCAAATGTGTGTGAAATCTTATGCGACTTAACTGCTAAGGTCATCAGTCCCTAAGCTTACACACTACTTAGCCTAAATTATTCTAAGGACAAACACGCACACCCATGCCCGAGGGAGGACTCGAACCTCCGCCGAGATCAGCCGCACAGTCCATGACTGCAGCGCCTGAGACCACTCGTCTAATCCCGCGCGGCGACTGGAGTACACTCTGTGAAATACTGAAGGGAGCAGGGAGTGAAAGTTCAATTACAATTGTACAATTAGGTGCATGAAGCAGGCGCCTGCTGCGGAGGCCCATACGCAGCAACGTTCGCTGAACGGTCGTTGATGAGACACTGTTGGCAGCCCTCGGTTCCTCTGGGCGATCAGTTGCTGAACAGTTGCACGTCTGAAACTTCCTGGCAGATTAAAACTGTGTGCCGGACCTAGAATCGAACTCGGGACCCTTGCCTTTCGTGGGCAAGGGCTCTACCAACTGAGCTACCCAAGCACGACTCACTGCCCGTCCTCACAGCTTCAATTCTGCCAGTACCTTGTCTCTTACCTTCCAAAGTTGCCCGCGAAAGGCAAAGGTTCCGAGTTCGAGTCTCGGTCCGGCACACAGCTTTAATCTGCCAGGAAGTTTCATATCAGCGCACACTCCCCTGCAGAGTGAAAATCTCATTCTAGTTGCACGTCTATTCGCCCGTACACGTTTTGGTAGCCATTGTTCACACCGTCAACTATGGCCCGCGGTGCACCACAGTTGCTTCGGCACCTGTTTTGGATAGTGCCATTTTGCCATGGACGGTGTATTTTAACCATTGCAGCACGCAGACAGTTAACAAACTTGGCCCTTTTCAGAACTGCTTCCAGCCTTGGTCGGAAAGCCAATGAACATCCATTTTTGGACGTCAGATAAATTACTGCGTTTCTGAATTATCCCAGGGACCACACTGTTGCCTGCGACTCCCCGACACGCTTTATATATCGTCCACTGCTAGTGCTGCACCATGCCGTCTGCGAGTGATTATTGAACGTTGATGACGAAGATAGGCGGTGGTCGCATTAATGTGGCTGGACCGTGTAATTTACTAGCACATTAACATATCGTAAATCAGCGAAAAGTTTGTAATAATCGATGTAACATGACCTACTATAGTATTAGGCAATAGGTCAAAAGTCAATCCCAATAAATAAATAAATAAATAAACAATACAATATGCCATAGCATTGCAGTAGGCACTGTGAATGCAATATTGATTCCAGCAGCTGTCGGCCCTGTGAGGAGACGAGGTTTTTCCCCCTAGGACCTCTCCTCCCACCCAGAGCAGGCCATAAAGTAAGCGACGATCAAATGCCCGTGCCCGCAGCACAAATTATATTATGCATATAGTACAGAAACCAAACTTCTGTATTAAGAGTCTAAGGATATGACAAGGAAACAGTAGCTGAGAACGGAGTGAAACAACGTTGTAACCTCTCCCCAGTGTAAGTCAGTCTGTACACTGAGAAAGTAGTAAAGGAAAGTAAGGAGAAATCTGAAAAAGAAATTAAAGTTCAGAGAGGAAATAAAAACTTCATGGTTTGCTAATGACATTGTAGTACTACCAGAGATAGCAAAACATTTGGAAGAGCAATTGAATAGAATGGATAGTGTCTTGGAGGGATGAATGTCAACAAAAGTAAAACGAATGTATTTCGGTTGAATGAAATTAAATCAGACTATGTTGAAGGAGTTAGATTAGAAAATGAGACAGTAAAGTAGTAGATTAGTTTTGCTATTTATACAGCAAAACAACTGGCGGCGGACGAAATAGATAAGATATAGAATGCAGACTGGCAATACCAAGAAAGGCAGTTATGAAAAGGAGAATTTTGTCAACATCTGACGTATATTTTAAGTTCAGGAAGAACATGATGAGCTCGAAAAATAGGGAGTATGTGCTTAATGATGTGTTGACGCATCTTGGGAATGCAGCAGAGTAGCAGTTCTGCGTGGCATGGAATCGAAAAGACCCTTGCAAGGTTTCCGGAGATATGTGGCACCAGACGTCTATGCACAGGTCACAAAACTGCTGGACCAGTGATTTGTGTCTCGGGGAGCTGGTGCTCGATAGTGGCCCAGATGTGTACCATCGAGTCAGCTCAGCCAAATTTCGTGATGCAGACATCAATGTTGAGCTCCTATCATGTGCCTCAAACCACTGTACCACGATTGTGCCCTTGTGACACTGACAATTATTTTGCTAGAGGATGTCATTGCCACCAGAGAAGACAACAACCATGAAGAGCTGTAGGTGGTTCACAATGATGTTCACGTTGTCCACAGCTGTCTTTGCGCCTTCCATTACTACCACAGGCCCCTTAGGAGGCCAAGCGAATGTCCTTTATTACTTACTTTGCCCAATACCACTAGCCGGCCGGGGTGGCCGAGCGGTTCTAGGCGCTACAATCTGGAACCGCGCGACCGCTACGGTCGCAGGTACGAACCCTGCCTCGGGCATGGATGTGTGTGACGTCCTTAGGTTAGTTAGGTTTAAGTAGTTCTAAGTTCTAGGGGACTGATGACCTCAGAAGTTAAGTCCCATAGTGCTCAGAGCCATTTTTGAACCAACACCACTATGCCTCCGTAGCATGGAGCACGTTTTGAGCAGCCATACGGCTGTATGCCGGCATATCCAGACATGAACATTGTACTGATGTAACAAGAAATACGATTCATTCGACCAGGAGACGCGATTCGATTTATCCACAATCCAATCGAGATTATCTTGTGCCCACTGCAGTCGTAGTTGATGTCGTTGAATCAACATGGGAAGACGCACAAGTCGTCTGCTGTAGAGCGCCATTTTCAGCAATGTGCGCTGAACTGCGTGATCCAAAATACTTGTGCAGTGAACTCTGTCGACAGATATGCCACGATCGCCCCCAATCTGATTTACAGAACGGGCAACCCACAGACCCCGTGTTGTTTCACCTGTTAATAAGCGTTTCGCCTGACTTTAGGTGATGTTTCAATAAAATCGATTCATTGCTCACACACTTATACGGAAACATTCCCTTCTAATTAAGTAAATTAAACCCTCAATCGTTGGAAAAAATATGTCCTCATTATCTTACGTTGATCTGATTTCAGATATGACGCACACGTTTCGAATGAGAATGCCAAGAAATTTAGCAAATCGATAAAGCGGAAATTTATATTGCAATGCAATACTTTTCGTAAAAGATTTATGTTTTTCAATTTTTGAAGGCAGAAGAGAAACACAAACTGGATTTAATTTGTTTGTTACCATCTGCTGTCTTCATCAGTAAACACTTCCTGGCCAAGTTGCCGGGGTCGATCTGTAGAACTTCTTCCCCCTGACGTTTCGTTCTCAACTACGGAGAACATCTTCCGAGGTGAGTCGACGACTGGCTGCTAGGAGCTGGGGCCGCCGCTTATATGGAGATCGTAGAGGGCGCCACCGCACGTCACGTGGCGTCGATGTGTAGCTATCTCTGGCTATCGTCTGTATGGAAAACACTGACAAGAAGAAGGTAATAACTTCCATGATACTAGAGGGATCTGTAGAGGGTGAAAACTGTAGAGGGGGACAGATATTGGAATATATGCAGCAAATAATAGAGGATATAGAATGTAAGTGGTACTCTGTAATGAAGAGCTCGGTGCAGGAGAGGAACTGGTGATGAGCTGCATCGAACAGGTCAGCAGACTGATGACTCAAAGAAAAAAATCTTGATTACGAAACTGACGAACGAAGACAGCAGATCATCCCATGGTGGCTTTCACGGCCGGCGTCTTTATCAGTAAACACTTCCGGGCTAAGTTGCCGTGGTCGATCTGTAGAACTTCTTCTCCCTGACGTTTCGTTCTCAACTATGGAGAACATCTTGCGAGGTGAGTCGACGACTGGCTGCTAGGAGCTGGGGCCGCCGCTTATATGGAGATCGTAGAGGGCGCCACCGCACGTCACGTGGCGTCGATGTGTAGCTATCTCTGGCTATCGTCTGTTCTCTCGATTGCAGGCAATCGATTGTCACGTGATTGATGCAACGTCGACCGCCATATCTTGTCCAATTTTAATCCTTCTTCTTTACGATTAAAATTGTATTGATGTTTGTGGATTTCAATTGCCTCTCTATACATACGTGTATAATAGTACGACGTCCTCGCTAGCACGCTTGTCTCACCAAATTTTATTTCGTGATCTCCATCCTTAAAAACATGTTCCGCTACTGCCGATTTGTCGATATGTCCCAAGCGACAGTTTCTTTTGTGCTCCGTCAACCGTGTATTGATGCCTCTTTTTGTAGTTCCTATGTAAACCCCGCCACAACTACACGGAATTTTATATACCCCTGGGGTGGCTAGGGGGTGACGGGCATCTTTTGTTGATCTTAGACATTCACTAATTTTCTTAGTAGGTCTGAAAATAGTCTCCACCTGAAACTTGGCTAGTACTTTCCCAATGCGATCCGTGATGTTATGGATGAACGGAAGAAATACTTTTCCAGCTGATGGTTGTTGCTGTCTCCTAATTCACCGAAGGTTGTTTTGACTTTTTTATACGGTAAGTCACTTCTCCCGACCATCATTTCTTTTTCGATTTCTTCACATTTTTCCGGCAGCCATTTCGCATTGGTCATTCCTAAATATTTATGTTGGTTTATTTCTGTCGTTTCGTAAATATTTTTGTACTTCCTCGTTTCGTCGATCAGTTGAAGTATTTCTTCTTTTACCCAAGGTTTCGTTGGAGTTACCTTCTTTCTACATATATCTGACTGTGCAACATCTGTGATTGCCGTTTTTAGAGATGACAACTCCTCTTCAACTGAACTGTTTATTGTGATACTCCTTATCGTCGTATCCAGATACTTAGCGAACTTCAGCTGTGTCTCATCAGTCCGCGTAGTTCAGTATCCCATTTCCTTCCACACTGATTCTTCCATACGATTCTCTTAAACTTCATTCTACTCTTCATCATTACTAAATTATGATCTGAGCGTATATCTGCTTCTGGGTACCCCTTACAATCCAATATCTGATTTAGGAATCTCTGTCTGACCACGATGAAATCTAGCTGTAATCTTCCAGTGTCTCCGGGTCTTTTTCACCTATACCTCTTCCACGTGTGATACTTGAACAGTGTATTCACTATTACCGTCTGAAATTTGTTGCGAAACTCTCTTTCTGCTCTCTCATTCCTGCTGCCTAGATAATTTACTTCCGTAACTCTTTCCTCTACTCCTCCTACACGCGGCCCAATGCCCCATAATTGTTAGATTTTCATCTCCTTTTACTGAATTACTCGGTCAGTGCCCTGATACACTTTATCTCTTCATCTTCTGCTTGCGACATCGGCATGTATACCTGAACTATCGTTGTCGACGTTGGTTTACTATTGATTCTTATGAGAACAACGCCCCTCACTGAATTATTCACGGTAGTTCACTCTCTACCGTGCTGTCGTATTCGTAACGAACCCCACGTGCGCTATACCATTTTATGCTACTGTTGTCTAACCAGACAACTTTATCTTCTTCCCTTTCACTTCACTGACATCCACTATATCTACACTGAGCCTCTGCATTTCCATTTTCAGGTTTTCTAGCTACCCTACCATTCTCACGCTTCTGACGTACCATGCTTCGTAACGCAGAACATTAACCTTTCGTTGGTTGTTTAATCTTTTTCTCGTAGTCACTTTCCCCTTGGCAGTCCCTTCTCTGAGGTCCAAATGGGAGACTATTGTGGAATCTTTTGTCGATGAAGAGATCATCACAGCACTTTTTCAGTTACAGGCCACATGTTCTGTGAATACACATTATGTATCTTTAATTTAGTGATCTCCATTGTCTTCTGTGTCCTCATTCCGTCTATCTTTGCTGATTTTTGGGACAGTTTCCCATCCCAAGGCACAGAGAGCCTTAAACCTCTGCCGGCTCCTCTTTGACAAGGCCGTTGGCAGAACGAGGGTGACTTCTCACGTCGTAGTCTTCGGCAGCCATTGTCGATGATTTTTATTCACATATTAAGCAGTGGCTTTGTTAGATCCGGTGGCCCATTACGTTTTGATAACAAGTCAAAGACGTTACCACTTTTTTTCTTCATTTTGTTCGTTATTATCCTCGACATATAGTCTGGGCGGATGTCACATCACACCCTGTCAAGTTCGTCGCTGAATACTTCACACGACTGTTTAGCCTTTTAATTTTTAATTTTTTTGTGTTTTAACAGAGGGCAGGCAGCTCTCTGACCAAACCGCTGAGCTACCATGCCAACAAGATGCGGAACGCTTCCCGATTTTGCGTGTCATACTTGTCATGCGGCCATGCTAATCTTTCCTGTATCGTTCCAATTTTAATGTATGTACCACCGAAGCGAATAAGCCCCACAACCACTGGTAACCAAGATACACCTGTCATAATTGTTCGGCTTGTGGAATACGATGAGGACTGCACAGTGAGGCCTCTAGTTCACATTGTAACTGAGATGTGCTGTACCTCGGTACAAACTGGTGAAATGGCAGTGGTCTCTGTGTTTAATACCGCTTCCTCAAACAGTTCCCTGCAATTATGGCAAACCTCTGCAGAGTGAAATGATTCTTTTTCGGGACATATTTCCCTTTTTTAATTTTGCAATGAAAAGTCATTGACACTCTCTGCCACTGCATACAGCTGGTCAGTGAATCATTCCATACATTCGCTACGTTTGTACAATTTAAATCCTAAGTATCCCCCGCTATTGCCCCATTGCATGTAGTAGGCAGTGTTGAACGGTTTGTGCAAATGTACTGATTGGAATATGAACCAGAGTCATTGCTATGACTGCAACTAGCAACTATTTGTAACATGCACTCCGTTTCAGCATAAATTAAAAACGTCGGCTGCAATTTGTTACCGGATTTGGTATGTTTTACAAACTCATTTTCACTACTTGGCAATATCCTGTTGACTGGTTTAAACTGTGCACAATCAACTGAATGTTTCTTTGGAATAAAAATACAACGCACAGCATTCACATACTACGATGTACTTGTGGATAATGCCACCCTGTGTTGGCGTTGACAAGCTTTTTATGTAACAGAAATGTCAAATATTTTGTTACCAATGCAACATTAATAGATTTACATGTTGCTCGTATAAATCTAAATACCGTTTCATCTCTCTTGGCCGGTCGCGGTGGCCGAGCGGTTCTAGGCGCCCAGCCCGGAACCGCGCGACTGCTACGGTCGCAGGTTCGAATCCTGCCTCGGGTATGGATGTGTGTGATGTCCTTAGGTTAGTTAGGTTTAACTAGTTCTAAGTTCTAGGGGACTGATGACCACAGCTGTTAAGTCCCAAAGTGCTCAGAGTCATTTGAACCATCTCTCTTGTCATCTCGAATATCCATTCAGAATTACAATATTGGACGCTGCAGACGTTTAAGAATACAGGGTACTTATAGATGGTGGAAAAATCGCAATTTTTTATGACTTTGTTAAATTCTATAGTCTTTCCTGATTACATTGATATAAACACTATAGGGTTTCAAATGAAAAATGACCTATATATACCAAATTACAGAAACCAGAATTATTTCGAAAAGAGCTGTGAACTTTCTGTTTCCAGCGATTATACGTATAATACATTGAATATGTTGGTAACAGTGCAGGTTTCTAGTGTCTGTAAATGATTATATTTGCTACTATTTACTTTTGTCTCCCTGAAGCAGTCTGTTCACGTATTGCTGAATGCTTGTTGCCCAAGTGCTACATATATTTGTGGAAGTACATATCCTTTAGTGTGCAATAAATTAGCACTACGCCACGCATCAAAAAATTAAATAAAAGGAAATTCCGTGGTGACCAGTTCACAAACAAAGGAAGCCACACTGTTGAAAGTAATCTATATATCAGTTCGTCAGGGAAGAAACTCCCACATGGCACACCTCCTGTTGATTCACATTTTTGCGTTAACAGTGACGCTGTTTGCAATGGGTTTGTTGTTGTTGATGTGGGCATCTTACCTTCTTTCATAAATAAAGTGGCGAAATGTAAACAATGTGATGATGTAGGCTGTCTGGAAATAACTGAACAACAAAGTACCAGGAAGGGTTTAGCGTCAAAATTAGTTGTTCTGTGTAAATCCTGCAACAAATCTACCTCGAAAATGACTTCGAACATTGTGCATAATCCATATGATATGAATTTGAAGTTAGTGTATGCAATGCGTTCAAGAGGAAAAGGAAAAAAGGCTGCTCAAATTTTCGTGGTTTGATGGATCTTTCTCGTCCTCCCAGTAGGTTCAACAAGTACATAAAAATACTTTTAGGTGCCATGACGGTTGTGTCTAAAGCATCTATGAAATGTGCAGTAGAATAAACTGCAAATATTAGTGGAACCAGGGACATTGCTGTTGCACTTGATGGGACATGGCAACGTCGAGGACATCTTTCCTTGAATAGCGTTGCAAGTGCCACTTCTCTGGAGAATGGAACAATTGTTGATGTAGAGTGCTTATCTACGTACTGCCACACATACCACGGTAACACTGAAGGACATATTGAATATCAGTGTTTTAAGAATTATGATGGTTAAAGTGGAGGTACGGAGTGTGATGGAGCTCTAAAAATATTTCAGAGGTCGGTACCCATTTATAACGTTAGATATACGAAGTACCTAGGCCGTGGGGACACTAAAGCTTTCAATAAAATTAATGAGTTCAATGTTTATGGTGATACCTTGGTAACAAAACTGTAATGTTGTGGACATGTGCAAAAGAGGATGGGTACTAGATTGAGGAAGCTATGAAGAGAAATGGAAGGAAAGTTGCTATCTGATGGAAAATCTCTATCTGGCCAAGGCAGATTGACAGAAACTGAAATAGATCTTCTTCAGAGTTATTATGGACTGGCCATTAGACGAACTGCACCTCTGAATGATATTACAGCAATGAGAAAAGCTGTATGGGCCACCTATTTTCATAAGTTGTCTACAGATAACCACCCTGTTCACGAACTTTGCCCTAAAGGAGCAGATTCTTGTCGTGATTACCAAAAAGCAAAATAAAGTGGCCAAATATACCATCATAAGCATTCTCTTCCTGAGTCTGTTATGAATGAAATAAAACCAATTTTTAGAGACTTGAGTGACCCTGTTTCGCTTAGTAAATGTCTTCATGGGGGCGCTCAGCATACAAATGAAAGTTTCAAACATTGCATTTGGGAAAGATTATCCAAGAATATTTTTGTAGGACTAAATACATTAAAAGTTGGTGTTCTAGATGCAGTGATATGTTTCAATGATGGAGTGATAGGAATGTTGGAAGTTCTGAGAAATTTAGGCATAAAATATGGCTCTAATATGGAAGATCAATTGCTTGAGTGTGACAGACAACAGGTGCATGAAGCTGAAAGATACGCTCTCCAAGTTAACAAAGAAGCAAGAAGTGCTAAAGGAATGCCAAGAGGAAGCTTGCAGATGAAGAAATGGTGCAGGATGAAGACTATTTTTCAGGAATGTTCTGAGGCGCAGTTTAATCGAACTCATATCTTCATTTGCAATTTCCCACAAGTTGTATTTTTCAGAATTCAGGTACAAATATTTCCTAAAATTAATAAAGCATTGCCCCAATTTTTTTCCGTAACTTGCAATAGTCCATAAGTATGTAGTAGACCAAAGCTTTATTGCAGAATCAACTAAATTATAGAAAAAATAACGCTTGTATTAGGAAAAAAATTATAAAAATTGAAACGTAAGGTGTGATGTCTTTTTTATCCTTGTAATATACGTAATAAGTGGAATTAAATAGGTCTAGTACCTCAGACATCATGTCATGCATATGCGTTATAAATTTGGTCTCCTTCTAATGGATAACATTGGATTAAATAGTACCTCAATTTGAGGAAGCATTTTGAAAAAAAATTGCATCAGTTTCTTTGTAATTTTTTAATAACCCTAAGCAGATTCAAAAATATTCAAAATACTTCTAATCTCTTGAGAAAATGTGCTGCATTACCTGATATCAACAAAAATATCTGTGAAACATATTCATTATAAACAGTGCCTGAAAGAAATAGGTGTTGATTTTTACATAATATTGAGCCAGAAAAGTACCCTGCTTTCTTAAAGAGACATTTCAATTCTGTTTTTCGAAAATGTGAACATATTTCAGCTCTGCAGACAACAGTATGTATGCAAAGTTTAATCTGTTTGCAAATAGAATATATTAGAATATATTGAGACACATATTGTGCATCGCTGTTTATGGGAAAAATCAGTATAGAACTGACCACTTGAAGCATGCATTTTCCCTTGAGTCAATATTTATTACTGAAATTTCATTTGCTATCTTTTGGGCAGTTTCATGCATATACCTACGAAAATCTGTTATATTTATTGACATTAACATGCAGTTGAGCTACTTCCTTCAATAACCAACCGGAATCTGTGTCAAAATGTCCCAGGTTTCTTCAACATATTGCCAGTGGTATTAGTTGAGAATCAACCATTAGTAATTTCAGAGGTCATTCTTACTATAGTGATTCATGTGTTTTTCCTCATCTCAATTGAGAAAGAGAAACTTGTAGATTTAAAAAAAAAACTAATTTTAAAAGGCTGGATAATTAGATATACTTTATTCTTAAAAAATTGAAAACAAACACCATAGAAATGTCTGGTCTCCTTAAACCAAACGCTGTTTTCTATCACACCTGTATATATCCGACTTCTAAATGCAGATTCAAGAGCAACCCAATCAGGATCATCAACTTTGTGTTTTGCTGCTAGTTCGTCCACTATTGCTAATACAATAATATTATGGGGGTGGTTTGAAAAGTTCTCGGAGTGACCACAAGAGGTCAGCGCTAGCGCAACGAGTTGTTCACGTGATATTCATTGGACGGTTGCCTGTAAACACGTGCCACATCAGTGCTCTTGGAAGAGAGATATGGCGGTGATGTGGCTCTGTTGGTGTTCCCGCGTAGTGATTTGTGAAGATGGAAAAAATCGAGATTCGAGCAGTGCTAAAGTACTTCGCAAAGAAAGGTATGAAAGTAAAGGACATTCATGCCGATTTCCAGAATACACTGGGGGACTCTGCTCCTTCATATTCAACTGTTGCCAAGTGGAAAAATGAATTTAAATTTGGTAGGGAGAGCTTAGATTAGGATCCGTGCAGTGGTCGGCCAAGATGTGTCACAAAATGGTCATGGAAGATCGCCGATTGAAAGTGCGTGAATTGATCACGATAGCCAGATGTCATCTGAAAGGGTATATCACATTTTAACTTAAGAATTAGAAATGAAAAAAAATATCTGCCAAGATGGGTGCCGTGACACTTGATGCTGGATCAAAAACGCATGAGAAGGGACATATCGGAACAATGTTTGGCCCGTTTTAGGAGAAACGAACAAGATTTTTGCGTCGGTTTGTGACTACAGATGAAACTTGGGTGCACGACTGTACCTCAGAGACAAAAAACAGTCAAAGCAGTGTAAACATGTTAATTCTCCGCCACCAAAGGAAGCGGGAAAGGTCATGGCATTAGTGTTCTGGGATCTGAAGGGGATTTTGTTTATAGATTATCTCCCCATTGGGCCAACAGTTACTGGAGAATACTGTTCTAACGTCCTGGACAAATTGCAACAAAAGATACGCTTAAAATGGAAGGAAGAAAGTCACCTCCCATCAAGACAATGCATACCTGTATACATGTGCGGTCGCCATGGCAAAATTACACGAACTATTGTATGAATTGTTGCCACACCCGCCTTATTCACCTGATATGACTCCGTCAGACTTCCATCTCTTCCGAAAACCGAAAATTTTTCTTGGTGGACGAAGATTCACCTCAAACGAAGAACTGATAGCCGGAGTTGACAACTATTTTGCAGGCTTGGAGGAAACTCATTTTCAAGATGGGATCAAGGCACTGGAACATCGTTGGACCAAGTGCATTAATCTACAAGGAGACTACACTAAAAAATAAAAAAGTTTCAGTGATGTAACTACTTTCTTCTTTAGCTGCTGCACATTCACTACGTCTGCTTGCAGTTTCTCCACTGCTTTATTGGGGTGAGAGGGGGAGGGGGGGGGGAGTTATTAGGTCTACAACTTTGCTTCCGCCGTTTTGCAATAGACGGCAGTAGTGGCAAGTGGGGTTCAGATGTTTGGTCATAGGTGTAATACAATAAGCTTAGGCATCTGTAAACATAATGTCATAAAAATATTAGTCGGTTTGTGATTGCACGTAAGGTTATTCTCGATTAAGTACGTCAAATTACGTACCCATTTCTCGTCATTTGCGGGAAGTTTTAATTTTCTGCTTGAACATGAAGAAATCTGCGGCTGTGGCTCTTAAAGTGCTGGTTAAGACCAATGGTGAGGGAACTTATAGTATAAGAACGTGCAGAGAATGTTTACAACGCCTTAAGGGCGGTGATTGCGATGTTGAAGACCGGAATGGCGGTGGAAGACGGAACGTTTTCGTAGCTATTGAAACAGACGAAGGCAGTGACAGGACATCATTATCGAAAGCAATTGATGCGTTCTCATATCTGACAAAATCTTTTATATAAAAATTGCGCCTCTGGTTTCTTGCTCTCCCTCGTTACTTCTCGCCCCCCCCCCCCCCCCCCCCCCCGGACAAATTTCTACGACACAGATGCATGAGGTGACCTGTAATTTATTCACTGTTGGAAAAGTGCGAAGGAGAGACGTACTGTACTTGTATTGTGGACGCAGTCCAGTGGCGAAGCACGGAACACTTTACAGATTCCGGAAGCTGTGAGCTATACATTCACATGAATCTCAAGTACTGGCCTGCAGTTGCGAAATCAAATACTAACGGCTGAAGCAGTTGGGACAGCAGGCGTGACGTAGACTCTGCGTAGTATGCGGTGGCCGATGCATAGTGATCAATTTTCGTCCAAAGCGCTGGGCGAGTTCATTTATTTGTTCGGAAGGGGAGGCCGGCCGTGTTGCCACCTTTTGGCCAGTCGGTGATGATAGAATCCAGGCGCACATCCAGAAATCTTTGTCAAACGATTTTGCAGAAACTATTCGGAACAAAAATTCATTTTGCGTCACTTATGGCTTTATATGTCAGCTTCATGATGATGTGCCCATAATTTCGTCAACGCTCATAGCTATTGTGAGATTTGCATGGAAATAAGACACTACACGTAACTCTAAAAAGTTTGCAATGAAAAATAAAGGTCGCTATGATTTTATATTTGGTACGTATTACATAATACGTTGCTGCGTAAGAAATTTAGCTCACATATTGAACTTTTCTTTATACTTGGGTATAGGTCTCTATTTCTCATCAATCTCTAGAAGATTGATCTGGCGTAGCACACTCATTTGCGATCGCGCGCTCTGGCGATAAGCTTGGGTTGATCTGGCGGAAGAGACCAAACAGCGAGGTCATCGGTCTCATCGGATTAGGAAAGGAAGTCGGCCGTGCACTTTCCGAGGAACCATTCCGGAATTCGCCGGAAGCGATTTAGGGAAATCACGGAAAACCTAAATCAGGATGGCCGGGCGCGGGATTGAACCGTCGTCTTCCCGAATGCGAGTGCAGTATGCAAACCACTTCGCCACCTCGCTCGGTCTTTAGCGATAAGGCCAGAATGAAGTATCCACATCATTCTTCATATTTCATAAACGGTTTGAGTTACTGAATGAGATTTTTGCTAATGATAGCTGCCAAAGAGAAGAGATTTCACTATATGGGTATTACGTAAAGCTTCATTATCTACTGTATTATTCCAATAATTACACACTTTTCTGATGAAAGCACGTAATTTTTAAGGGCCATCGATAGGTGGTGAAACGTGAAATGCTGTGGATTTTGGAACAACATAAGTGAAGACAGTACACGTTTATATTTCTACAGAGGATGTGCTTATTCATAAGCTGCTGAGCCTACGTTTTCTCACTTTCTCGCTTAATGAACCACTGTCTCAGAAATCTCTCGCGTTTGCGTCTGCTCAACATGTCAATGAGGTGACACTGTGTGAACTCCGCTGTGTTTTGGCAAAAGAAGCACATTTTAACATGGCAACAAGAGATGTGTGCAGGCTTACTCCAAATTCGCAACGCATGACGCTTCTCTGGAAAGCCAGGTAAAAATAAATCGCTCCTTTTGTTGCATTTTCAGTGGAATTCTATTTAGATAATAACCTGGGCTGCCGGCCGGTGTGGCCGAGCGGTTCTAGGCGCTTCAGTCTGGAACCGCGCGACCGCTACGGACGCAGGTTAGAATCCTGCCTTGGGCATGGATGTGTGTGATGTCCTTAGGTTCGCTAGGTTTAAGTAGCTCTAAGTTCTAGGGGTCTGGTGACCTCAGATGTTAAGTCCCATAGTGCTCAGAGCCGTTTGAGGCATTTTTTGAGCAACCTGGGCAGCGGCGACAGGTCTTTTTGAATGGTCACCATTCAAGTGAGCGCTTGGAAGCGCCCCATTTATAACTTATATAAAAAAGATGCGTGCTTAGGCTTTCGTTTAGAATGGCACTTCCCTTCCATTGCTCAGCATTTTCCCTATAGCATCTGCGTGTAAGCGTGAAACTACTGCTCTCCCCACGCGTACCGTCCGTTTGCGCACCTGCTGGCCGTGTCATTCTGAGCGGACTCTGAGTGCACAGAAAGGTAGCAGGCTATCTGCACACGGGGATCCAGGGAAAGACGACTTGACCCATCATTGAAAATATCGTCTTGTTATCTAACGAGGCGGCAGCTGGGTAGCAGCGCCGACTTACTCGGCCCTTTGCCTGCCTGTGAGCCAAAATGAACGACCCCGTCCGGCGCGCTCAGAATCGATGCGAATGCCTTGCAGTCTTTCTCAAACGATTCTACAGAAACTTAGAGTGATATTCGCATTTTAATAAAACGCTGCGCGAAATTCGAAAAATAAAATTGTAATGAAAAGTATTGATCGTTATGATTTTGGGTTTGGTGCCTATTACTCCACATGTCGCTGCTAATGAAATTCAGCTAATATACTGAATTTTTCATTACACTTGTAAGGAAGTCTTGTGAAAATATAATTTATGTAGCACATTCACTTCCGACTGCACGCGTGCGAAAATTAAATATTCAGAACATACCTCATACCCCTTATAACATTCGAGATATCGATATCAAATTTTGGCACACGACAGCACACAACAAGGAGAGTATGTATTTCGCCATAGAGTTAACATAAGGAATTTTCTTATCTACGTCAGTATAGCCAAAGCAACATTTTTAATTTTTTTTCAGTCCATTACTGTAATTTTTCAAAAGTCATTGACAGCTAGTCAAAACTGAATTTGTTAGTATAATAACAAATGTGAGCTTTCTTACCTTATCTTACGGCAAACCGACACACTGAGGTTTTCCGTAAGGTATTGATCACGCTGGTCGCCTATTGGTTGTTAAATAAGACATTCTGTTTCAAGATTCTGTTACAATAACTATTGAAAGGTGAGTTTGTGCAATTTATACTTGTTTTGGCAAAAAAGCAAAATTAAAGCCTATCAAAAAAAGAAATTCCTCATGAATTATGATGCTTCTCCAAATGAGAAATGGTTAATAACGGAGACAAAAATAAATAACCGATAATATTGCGATTTTGGCGGAATCCTGTAACCCACCTTATTTTTAATAGTAAACGACTGGAATGGAAACTTACCAAAGGATTTTCTTCCCGTTTCTATCTGAGAAATATGAAAAAATTCGCAGCTAATAGTGTGCCATATTTGTGTCCCTATACCCATTCAGTGATCCCCATTCAAATTGAAATGGTGAACTTCTCCACAATAATTATCTTTTAATGTGTTATTGATAGATTATACATATTTATGATCCATTTTAACCTGAACTTGCATTCGGTTCATCCCGCGTCCGGCCGTCCTGGTTTAGGTTTTCTGTGATTTTCCTAAATCACTTCAGGCAAATGCCGGGGTGGTTCACTTGAAAGGGCACGTCCTGCTTCCTTCCCCAGCCTTCCCTAATCCGAGCTTGTGCTCTGTCTCTAATGACCTCGTTGTCGACGGAACGTTGAACACTAATCTCCTCCACCTCCTCCTCGTCTCAAGCAGTTCATAAAGTAATGAATATCACGTTTTTATAACATTGTTATCCACCGATACACAAGTACCAAATTTGTCGTTTCTAATAGATAAATAATGAATTTTTGCTACAAAGTCGAATAGACACAATAAAACTCTTTCGTAACTCTGAAGCTGTGAGCACTCTGTCTTGCCAACTGTTCGTCAAAGTCGGTACCACTGATGAATTAAAAGATATATGTAGTAAGAAGATTCACTACCTCACTCAGTGCAGGAGCAGACGCGGAAAGTTGGTAAGCAGTTTGCTGTACTTTTTCATATGTGAAATATAACTGAGATGTAGAAAAAAAATCCACTGGTAAGTTTCTGTCCTGGCTGCTTATTATTAAAGATGCACTGCACTACAGGATTCCCCTGAAATGGCAACAGAATTAGCGATTTATTTTCATCTGAATTGTTAAATTATTTAGCCAAAAATGGTTATTGATGACGCTTTTCTGAAAGAGAGAAGGTTAACAAGTCAGGTCAAAATAAATCGTTTGTTTTGTTGCTATTTCGGAGTAATCTTGTAACCCAGTGTCTTTTTAATAAGGAAACTGAAACTTAGTAAATGATTTCCTTTCTGCACCTTAAATTCCCTGAAACAGTGGTTTTAAGTTAGGAACTGAGGACAGAACAGGTCAACAGCTTATCAAGAAGTACATCCTTGATATGAAAATAATAGTGTAGTTTCTGCACTTACGCTGTCGTAAAAATCGACAGCAAATCACGTTTCCTCACCTAACGATGGCCCTCAAAAATTACCTTTCCTCATTACTTTATGAACCGTTTGAAACTACTCATTAAGATTAAAATTGATTATAAATATGTATAACCTATCCTTAACACATTAAAAGAACGATGGTGGAGTACCCAGAATGAGATTTTCACTCTGCAGCGGAGTGATGATGGAGTAGTTCACCATTTCACTCTGAATGGGGACAGAAACACAGATATGGCACACTATTTTCTGCGAATTGTTTTCATATTTCTCAGATGAAAAACAGGGAGAAAATCCTTTGCTACGTTTTCTTCTAGTTGTTAGCTATTAAAAATACGGTGGCTTGATGGATTCCGCCAAAATTGCAAAAGAATTGGCGATTTATTTTTGAATTGTTAACCATTTCCCATCTGAAGAAGCATCATCAGTTAAGAGGAACAGCTGCATTTCTTTTGTTAACATGTTAATTTTGATTTTTTACCAAAACAAATATAAATTGCACAAACTCATCTTGCAATAGCTACTGCGACAGAATCTTGAAACAGAGTGTCTTATTTAACAAGCAATATGCGACCAGGGTGGTCAATACCTTACAAAAAAACCTAACTGTGTTGGTTTGCTGTAATTTAAGTGGTTTTCATATAAGTAAATTCTCTGTTAACAAGCTACCAATGACGTTTTTAAAATTACAATATTGAATTGAAAAATAAATAAATTAATTAAAACTGTATCCTCGGCTATGTCGACGTAAATAAAGTTCCGTATTTGAACAGTTCTCGGGTATCCGACCGGGTAGCGTCATAATTTCTCCACAATATTTCAGCAAACGTACACGCTGCCTTCTTCAGATGGTTCCTGACGAACCACCTGAACCACCTCAACCACCTGAAGATGGCAGCGTGTACGTCTGCCGAAATATTGTGGAGAAATTACGACGCTACCCGGTCGAATACCCGAGAACTGTTCAAATTGGAAATACACCGGGAAAACTTCAGATCTGTATGTTAACCATAAGGCAAAATACTCTCCTCGTGTGCTATCATTTGACAAACTCTCGTATCGATATCTCGAACGGCTATAGAGATGTGAAGTATGATTTGAATATTTCATTATCGTGCGCGTGCGGTCGGAAGTCAATGTGCTACATAAATTCCATTTTCTCGACAATGGAGACATATAGAGACCTCCTACCAAGTCTAAAGAAAAATTCAATATCTTAGCTAACTTTCATTCGGAATAACATATGGTGTAATATGCACCAAACGCAAGATCATAGCGAACCAAATATTTAATCTGAAACTTCTTCGAATTTCAGGCAGTGACAAACTTATGCGAGAATACCTCAATAAGCATGACCATTGGCGAGAAGATGATCACTTCATCATGAAGCTAATATACAGGGTGTTACAAAAAGGTACGGCCAAACTTTCAGGAAACATTCCTCACACACAAATAAAGAAAAGATGTTATGTGGACATGTGTCAGGAAACGCTTATTTCCATGTTAGAGCTCATTTTAGCTTCATTCCAACGTGATCAAATTGTAAATTTTCACAATCAACATGTGTGGGCTGAGGAGAATCCGCACGCAATTGTGCAATCACGTCATCAACACAGATTTTCTGTGAACGTTTGGGCAGGCATTGTTGGTGATGTCTTGATTGGGCCCCATGTTCTTCCACCTACGCTCAATGGAGTACGTTATCATGATTTCATACGGGATACTCTACCTGTGCTGCTAGAACATGTGCCTTTACAAGTACGACACAACATGTGGTTCATGCACGATGGAGCTCCTGCACATTTCAGTTGAAGTGTTCGTACGCTTCTCAACAACAGATTCGGTGACCGATGGATTGGTAGAGGCGGACCAATTCCATGGCCTCCACGCTCTCCTGATCTCAACCCTCTTGACTTTCATTTATGGGGGCATTTGAAAGCTCTTGTCTACGCAACCCTGGTACCAAATGTATACACTCTTCGTGCTCGTATTGTGGACGGCTGTGATACAATACGCCATTCTCCAGGGTTGCATCAGCGCATCAGGGATTCCATGCGACGGAGGGTGGATGCATGTATCCTCGCTAACGGAGGACATTTTGAACATTTCCTGTAACAAAGTGTTTGAAGTCACGCTGGTACGTTCTGTTGCTGTGTGTTTCCATTCCATGATTACTGTGATTTGAAGAGAAGTAATAAAATGAGCTCTAACATGGAAAGTAAGCGTTTCCGGACACATGTCCACGTAACATATTTTCTTTTTTTGTGTGTGAGGAATGTTTCATGAAAGTTTGGCCGTACCTTTTTGTAACACCCTGTATAAAGCTATACATAAAGTAAAAATCATGTTGTTTCGATGAATAGTTCTGTAAACAGAGCTAATGGTGTGCGCCTGTCTTTCTACTGTTCGACGATTTCATTAGTGCTGCCAGAAGCGGAGAAAATCGGCACTTCTTGAAAAATGTTCATTTGTCTCTGAGCGCTGCCTGCCAGCGTCAAGCTGTCGCTAGATGCGAATTATTACAAAATGCTTGCATCCACTAGCAAGTAACTTCTGTAAGCACTTCTTGAGGTGTTTACATTAGAACAAGAACTTACTGAAGTTTACGTCTTCAAGTCACATGGGTACGTTTATTTCATGAAATCGCCACAAGTACTTGTTACAGAAGCGCAGTTATTCTTAAAAACCAGAGCAGTCGCCACTGTTACTGCATTACTATTAATGAATAAAAATCGCGTCGAAACACAAAAACATTAGAGAGCACATATTTGTTACCAGGAAACACTATCTAATTAGCTAAAATAAGAGGACTTCACTTAGATTAAAAACTTTGCGGATGTTGTATGCGAATTCCGAACATCTCTCGTCTATTGTATAATCAAGCATTTGATAAAAGGAAACAAAAATGTGGCGCACTGTATCACCAGGAGACTGACTTTTAATTACTCTTCGATTTTTGCAAGTAATGTTTACTACTTTTGTCATAAATGTAATGCATTTATGTTTACGGTAACACTAAAAGACGAGCTAGAATTTAAAGACCTCTGTACTGCCATTCTACTTTTCCTTCTGGTGAAACAAATTGATTGGTAAACTAATTTCGCAGTTCCTTGTCTGGTGGTGCCAATTATGTGTGTTTTGGGGTTCCACGGTACACTTGGTTTGGTCCATCTGTCTTCGTGTCATTCTCCTTTTCGACAATGATATATTCGCACCAAAATGGAACATACATAACTTCTGTAAGTTTGAGAAGAACTTTCACTGAAAGACAAATTCGGCAAGTACTTGCTGCAAAATGCAAGAAACTAGAACAAATTTTTACCCTGTAGTGAAGTGTGCGCTGATTTCAAACTTCCTGACAAATTAAAACTGTGTGCTGGGAACCCTATATGGCACACAGAGTTAATTTGTAACTGTTTCCAACAAGCTTCCAAACTTCTTGAAATTGATGTCGGCGAAACTAGTGGCTGTCGACCAGAGGGGGGTTGCAGATCGGTGATTCGTAATATTTCACCAACTCTGTGATTGTATGGATAATGCGCCGTACCACAGCAGGAAGTTCAAGAGAATGGCCAATAGATACGATTTCAGGATTACGATGCTAGAGTGGTTGCAAGATAGGAATAGAAACTGCTGAGACTCAGTGAGGAAGAATGAACTGTCATCTACACTAAAGGAGAAGAAACCAGCCGTGAAAGTGGATAAAATCGCTGAGAGAAGGGGCCACGACGTTTACCCCTTACAGCTGTGATCTAATCTCGATAGAACTTTCAAAGGCTAATATATATATATACTCCTGGAAATTGAAATAAGAACACTGTGAATTCATTGTCCCAGGAAGGGGAAACTTTATTGACACATTCCTGGGGTCAGATACATCACATGATCACACTGACAGAACCACAGGCACATAGACACAGGCAACAGAACATGCACAATGTCGGCACTAGTACAGTGTATATCCACCTTTCGCAGCAATGCAGGCTGCTGTTCTCCCATGGAGACGATCGTAGAGATGCTGGATGTAGTCCTGTGGAACGGCTTGCCATGCCATTTCCACCTGGCGCCTCAGTTGGACCAGCGTTCGTGCTGGACGTGCAGACCGCATGAGACGACGCTTCATCCAGTCCCAAACATGCTCAATGGGGGACAGATCCGGAGATCTTGCTGGCCAGGGTAGTTGACTTACACCTTCTAGAGCACGTTGGGTGGCACGGGATACATGCGGACGTGCATTGTCCTGTTGGAACAGCAAGTTCCCTTGCCGGTCTAGGAATGGTAGAACGATGGGTTCGATGATGGTTTGGATGTACCGTGCACTATTCAGTGTCCCCTCGACGATCACCAGTGGTGTACGGCCAGTGTAGGAGATCGCTCCCCACACCATGATGCCGGGTGTTGGCCCTGTGTGCCTCGGTCGTATGCAGTCCTGATTGTGGTGCTCACCTGCACGGCGCCAAACACACATACGACCATCATTGGCACCAAGGCAGAAGCGACTCTCATCGCTGAAGACGACACGTCTCCATTCGTCCCTCCATTCACGCCTGTCGCGACACCACTGGAGGCGGGCTGCACGATGTTGGGGCGTGAGCGGAAGACGGCCTAACGGTGTGCGGGACCGTAGCCCAGCTTCATGGAGACGGTTGCGAATGGTCCTCGCCGATACCCCAGGAGCAACAGTGTCCCTAATTTGCTGGGAAGTGGCGGTGCGGTCCTCTACGGCACTGCGTAGGATCCTACGGTGTTGGCGTGCATCCGTGCGTCGCTGCGGTCCGGTCCCAGGTCGACGGGCACGTGCACCTTCCGCCGACCACTGGCGACAACATCGATGTACTGTGGAGACCTCACGCCCCACGTGTTGAGCAATTCGGCGGTACGTCCACCCGGCCTCCCGCATGCCCACTATACGCCCTCGCTCAAAGTCCGTCAACTGCACATACGGTTCACGTCCACGCTGTCGCGGCATGCTACCAGTGTTAAAGACTGCGATGGAGCTCCGTATGCCACGGCAAACTGGCTGACACTGACGGCGGCGGTGCACAAATGCTGCGCAGCTAGCGCCATTCGACGGCCAACACCGCGGTTCCTGGTGTGTCCGCTGTGCCGTGCGTGTGATCATTGCTTGTACAGCCCTCTCGCAGTGTCCGGAGCAAGTATGGTGGGTCTGACACACCGGTGTCAATGTGTTCTTTTTTCCATTTCCAGGAGTGTATATATATAAAGTTGATGTTGCTTTCATTTCAGTTGCTACACAGGACCTTACTGCAGGAATGTGCAGCAGGTGGAGCAAGATTATTGGACACGAGACGGAATAATGGAAATGGCCATCGATAAAGTTATCAGCGATGATGATGATGATGATGAAGAACTTGAATCAAACACAAATGGCAGAGATATTTAGTGAACATCATTTTGACAGTTCTTGCAGGCACAGTTAATTACACTTTGTGAACATTACTGCTGTGCTGCGTTTCATAAATGCAATATTCAAACAGATTCCAAGACTTTGACTTTCAATTCATAGTGTAGTAAATTGAACAGTAAATTTTTTTGATTTTTTATTGTTTTGATACGTGAATAACTTTTAGGTAAAACGCTCGAGCATGAATATGTCAACAAGTCAAGTGACTTTGAGAGGTGGCATAAGCCCCCTCTCATATTTCTATCTTACGATTCTCGTCTCTAATTGCATGCGGTGGAAAGTTGCTATTCCTTCACACGCGGACTTCCCACGCAGCGTCTCTCGTCACCCGAGTGGTCCGGTGACAGGCGGGCTCTGCTGATTTTGAAAGGGTGTGAGGGAGTCGAGTGAATGCTTTCCAGACGCCGACATTGTCAAAAGACACGCCCAGAGGGGCCTGAAGTAGCGGCTGGGCTAGAGGTTCCGTTACTTCGCAGAAACTTAGCGAAAACACTTTCTGGCGGGCTACCAGCGAGGCGTGGGAATGACTTGTGTACCCAGGCAGTTGTGGCGGGAAAATTCCCGCGCTTTCTGCAAAATAGTAACTGTGATTGGCTTGCTCAGGGCATAGGTCCGTGACGTAGCAAAATCAGCGCAGAAATTGGCGCCAAGAATCTCCATAGGTGGAATGGTAGTGCTCCGGCAATGGAGTGGAATTTTCCGCCGGTTTTCGAGTTGCTGATTGGAACGTTTAACCACGGCCACTGTCGTGGAGGCGGGAATGTTCGGTGTTCGGCATGTACGGGTGCTCTAGAGTAGTCGGCTCTCGCTTTTCGGTCGAGGACGTCAAAGCAACCAGCCATCGCCTCCGGTACGTCAGATCGTGTTCTGGCAGTTAAGAAGACAGTTTGGTAATGTATGTCCGCAGCACCGGCAGATAGGGATTTTCCTAGGTGATAATCAGAGCTCAGCAGAGCACGCCTGTTCGTCTTTTTCTAATTTTGTTCTGTCTTGGGTAGCAGCAATTAATGTGGGGTTAGCTGTGTGTCTCTCTTAAGATTTGAGTGGCAAGGAATTGGCTCCACATACCACTTCGTCATAAACCTCACAGTCTAGTTTAGGGACAACTTCACCTTCACAGCGTTTGTTTGGGTATCCAATTTGAGCCAATTTGATGTATTATAAATGTTTCATGTGTTTTTGTTTATTATTTTGTGTTTAGTCTTAATAAATCATATTGTTATTTTGGACAGAACTTTCATTCTGTTAATCGGTAGAGCAACCCATCATTTCTCACTACGTTAATGAAACCTTCCTTTATTTAACTTATTTATCAAATTAAATTATTGCAGGTGCCAAACTCTTTTCTACTCCACTTGCAGGGTTGATTACAGTCAGTTCGCGTATATTTTTTAATCCATGTGCAACAGCAAAAGTCGGAGTTAGAATAGGGGGGCTTAGAGCATCATTTACATATGTAGATTCTAGAAGAATTTAGTGTTAAATACACTGCTTGCCCCGGCACCTCGCAACTTCCGATCCGACGGAAGTGCCAGTATAGTAGGTAACGTTTCCGCGAGTGCCGCTTCCGTCGCTGCTTTCCTCTCACCTCTCCTCTCCCCTCGACAGCCGTAATGCGTGGGCACGACCTTTCCCGACAGCCACCGCGCCAATCATCAACTTATCGTGGACAAAAAGCACCTGTAATGGCACAGCTGCACCTTGACCAGTAGGTTAACAAGCATTATCTGTGTACACCCATAGGCGCGCATAGCTGCGCTGGACAGCGAGGTGAGTCGGCAGGCAGACCGCCGGTTTTCTTTCCGTTCTTACACTTATAGTGATGCGCCGATTCAACAATGTCGACTGCCTGTGTAACTGTGACCTCTTACTGTTCGACGTTAATGAATGAGAGAAGAAAATATTTGACATTTCTTGGAAACAATGAAACATTAGCAAAGTTGGGCTTGCACTTAGCTCCATGGTATGCAAACGCAAGTGCTATTGTAGAATAAAGGTTTGATAAGACTCGTTGCAGACATTGTGCTTAATGAAGTACACCACCTAATGAATGTAGAACAGCATGGGCATAGTTCCGATTTTTCCTGCTGAGAGTTATCCACAATATTGTTTTTTTCCCGTTATTGTAATTTCATTCCCCTCTCCCATATGGGCAGGGGTGGGCTGGCAGTGGCACAGTCCACCGCTCTTCAGCCAATTCAAAAAAATGTGTGTGAAATCTTATGGGACTTAACTGCTAAGGTCATCAGTCCCTAAGCTTACACACTACTTAACCCAAATTATCCTAAGGACAAACACACACACCCGTGCCCGAGGGAGGACTCGAACCTCCATCGGGACCAGCCGTACAGTTCAACCAATTGGCTTTACAAAAATACAGAAGGATGATTACATAAAAAGGGGGCGATAAAAGGGGGACATAAAAACACAGTAAACAGAGATGGTGGGAGTTAAAATACACACTAAGACGGGGACATGCACTGGGGGACAGTTAAAAAGTGGACAAAGTTAAAAGAACACAGCTGACAAATCAAAGTGCACTTAAAACCGCTGGTGGGGGTCTGCCGAGGGACTGGAGCCTGGAGAGAAGGGAAAAAGAGGGGAGGAAGGTGTGTGGTGGCTGGGGAGGAGAGGGGGGGGGGGGGCGGAAGGAAGAGGAAAAGAAGCGGGCAGGAGGCGTACCAAGAGGCAATATTGCTGTTTTTATGAAGTCTACATGTAATGACGCTAGTAGCATATTTCTTCCAGGTATAGCATATATCTGACTCACACTGTATAGTTCTATCAAGTACATTGTATTGTTTCATGTATGGCTGTCCGGAGTTCGGCAAAGCAAGTAGACGTGGGCCAGCAAGTCAAGATCCTGACAAACACATTACACACATTCCAGTCACATTAATTAACCACTGCCTATGAGAGATGTAAACGCCCAAGAAGCACCCAAAGATGGCAGGTGGCACAACAAGCAATGGACGTTATATAAAGTTTGTTCACGAGAAGCGTGAAACAGTGCAGCCGTCATCGTAATGCGGAAACGGAGCGATTTATCTGATGTCCAAAAGGACTCTGGGGCTAAGGATGGAGGTATTTCCGAATCAGCTAAGTCTGTTAAATGTTCGCGTGCTGCTGTGGTTAAAGTATACCGTAAACAATGGCGCTATCCAAAACCAGCACCGAGGCAACATTATAGATGACAGGGGTGAATGACGGCTGCAGAGATGTGTGCATTTCTTTATTCATTTATAAATGTACACATTTCCGCAACCGTCACTCACCCCTGCCATCTATATAGTCCGTGGTGCACCACAGTTGCCTTGGCGCCAGTTTTGGATAGTGCACTTTTTCCATGCATTGTATACGTTAACCGTTAATGAAATTTTACAGCTATGTCCAGCTGTTGAACAACTGAGGCCAGATGAACTAAGGGGCTACCAACAGTGTCTCCTCAACTATTGTTCAGCGAACATTGCTGGGTATGGGCCTCCGCAGCAGGCGTCTGGTTCATGCACCCATACTGACTGCTGGTCATCGGCGACGAAGGGTAGAGTTTGCACGCCAGTACTGCAGCTCGACGTCCACTGAGTGGCGACAGGTGGACTTTGCAGATGAATCTCGTTTCATACTCCATCGGACAGATGGCCGTTGGCGTATTCGGCGTGAAACATCTGAAAGCAAACACGCTGCAACAATCGTCGAAAGTCTCCAGGCCGGAGGACAGTGTGTTATGGCCTGGAAAATGTTTTCGTGGCATTTCCTGAATGATCCCGTCATTCTGGAAGGTACAATGAATCAACCCAAATATGCATCTGTTCTTGGAGACTAAATTCAGACTTTTGCCAGGTGGTCACATTGATGTTACTGGACAGTGTAAAACAGTAAATGTCAAAGCAATATTTTCACTTTGTGAATAGTTTTCCAACCGGGCTTTCATCACTTGTAGCCGAATGGAGGATGGGGAAAATTGTCACTGTCAACAACTCACCAGATAAAAAAGTCGCCGCGAAGAAGAATTGTAAAAAGAGTAAAATGTTTGATCCTAAAACATTCTATTCCCAATCCTCACTTTTTCAGGAAAACTTTTTAAAATGAAATATGTGTTTGTCATTGTATGGTATGGAATCTTGGTTTTAAAGAACGTAAATTTGACAAAAAGACATTCCTTAAAGCATACAAAATTAACGATGTTGTGACATACTTCGTAAAGCAACTAGAAAAGTAAGACATTAGAATCGATTGCATGTTTACTAAGAAAAAAATCCGATATAATGCTACCGCTGTCAAAGGCCCTATAATATCCATACGCTACCCCACCCAGCGGCAAGAATCAATTATGTATTATTTTTATTGTTATTATCATTTTAGTAGAAGTTATCTAGTTTTCGTTGAGAGTTACAAAAACAACAATATTGTGGATAGCTCTCAGGAAGAAAAATCAGAACTATGGCCAAGCTGTTCTACATTCGCTAGGTGCCGTAATGCATTAAGCAGAATGTCTGCACTGATTCTTATGAGAACCGTATTCTAGAAAACCTCTTGCGTTTGGACCATAGTGCAAGACCAACTTTGCTGATGCTTCATTGTTTCTAAGAACCGTCAAATATTTTATTCTCTCATTCATTAATGTCGAACAGTACGAGGCACAGGCTGTCGCAGCGCCACAGTCGACATTGTTGAATCGGCGCGCCACTATTAGGGTAAGAACGGAAAGAAAGCTGGTAGTCTGCTTTCCGACCCGACCCGCTGTGCAGAGAGGCTATACGCGCCTAGCGATGCCCATAGGGAACGCTGGTTGCTCGCTAATCAAGGGAGCTGGGACGGGTAGAAAGACAAACGCACACCGTTAGCTCTGTATTCTTTGTCACACAATTAGCCATCTGCGTGACTTTTATCCACAAAATTGTTGTCGCTGGCTTTCATGGACGGCACAAACGACAAAAATCTGAACCACACTGTATGCATCTGCATGAACGCTTTTCAGGTCACAATTAAGCGCGTGGCGGAGGGTGTTCCGCACAAGCGACTTTATTTGGCGCCCGCGGCCACTACCCCCTTTTCCATCGTACATTTTCATCCGTGTCAGTTTTCGCTGCTAATTGTGTTACGCAATTTGTACAAATCTTGCTCTTGGGGGCCTCTGGTCTTCCTCTCCGCTTGGTGCTCTAAGCATCTACTACAAATTGTGATATGTCCTGAAGATAAATCTTACAGTTGTGCCTCATATGACACTCCTCTCAGACAGGCGCCCCATACGGCCCTGAAGAGCGCTCATCCAACCGCCAAGCTACACTGAAGCGCCAGAGAAACTGGTATAGGCATGCGTATTCAAATACAGAGATATGTAAGCAGGCAGAATACGGCTCTGCGGTATATAAGACAACAAGTGTCTGGTGCAGTTGTCAGATCGGTTACTGCTGCTACAGTGGCAGGTTATCAAGATTTAAGTGAGTTTGAACGTGGTGTTATAGTTGCGCACGGACGATGGCACACGGCATCTCCTTGGCAGCTATGATGTGGGGATTTTCCGGTACGACCATTTCACGAGTGTACCGTGAATATCAGGAATCCGGTAAAACATCAAATCTCTGACATCGCTGCGAACGGAAAAAGATCCTGCAAGAGCAGGACCGACGACGACTGAAGAGAATCGTTCAACGTGACACAAGTGCAACCCTTTCGCAAATTGCTGTAGATTTGAATGCTGGGCCATCAACAAATGTCAGCGTGCGAACCATCCAACGAAAAATCATCGATGTGGGCTTTCGGAAGCGAAGGCTCACTTATGTACCCTTGATGACTTCACGACACAAAGCTTTACACTTCGCCTGGGCCCCTCAACACCGACATTGGAGTGTTGATGACGGGAAACATGTTTCATGGTCGGAAGAGTCTTGTTTCAAATTTTATGGAGTAGACGGACTTGTACTAGTTTGGAGACAACCTCATGAATCCATAGACCCTGCATGTGAGTTGGAGACTGTGCAAGCTGGGGGATGCTCTGCAATGGTGTGGAGCGTGTGCAGTTGGAGTGATATGGGACCCCTGATACGTCTAGATACCTCTCTGACATATGACAGGTACATAAGCATCACGTCTGACCACTTGCATCCGCTCATGTCCTTTCCTCATACCGAAGGACTTGTACAGTTCCAGCAGGGCAATGCGACAACCCACACGTCCAGAATTACTACAGAGTGGCTCCACGACCACTGTTATGAGTTTAAACTCCCTAGACATGAACATTATTGAGTACATCTGGGATGCGTCACCAAACTCCTCAGACATGAACATTATTGAGCACATCTGAAATGCCTTGCTACATGCTGTTCAAAAGAGAAATACCACGCCTCGTACTCTTACGGATTTATGGACACCCCTGCACGATTCATGGTGTCAGTTCCCTCCAGCACTACTTCAGACATTGGTCCAATCTATGCCACGTCGTGTTGCGACACTTCTGCGTGCTCGCGAGGACCCTGCACGATATTAGACAGGTGTATCAGTTTCTTTGGCTCTTCAATGTATTTCTCTACCGTCCCAGTCTCGGACCGGGCGGTCGGGAAGTACGAATACTTACATCTTCCCGTACGAGCTCTGATATGTCTTATTTTATTACGACGATTATTTCGTGACACTCCCCCCCCCCCCCTCCCCCGCCCAAACTTCGCTATAAAACAAAGCGAGCTTCTCTTCTCCGAACTTTTTCAGTGTTCTCCCTCAAGCCTATATCATGCACAGCAACACTTCACACGAGGACGGATAAGAGTAGAGAGTGAGTCAAAAGTACGCCCTGTTACGTCAAAAACTGTGCAGGAATGGGAAAACCTGGTACGTGTTAGGTGGTATGGGTGAGATGGTCTATCTTTTACTGTATGTACCGAACGTGGGCAACATCTTGAAATCGTCTATCTTTAAGCAAATTTTTTAAAATGGAAAAAGGGGTCATGTGATAGATAATATCAGTATCTTCTGACAAGTTCATTCCTGTAAACAGATTCGAAGTAGCAGTTACGGTTCAAAAGTTACAACACATTTTGGTTGGAATTACACCCTAGACTGTTCTCCGTAAAGGACAATCATTTAATATGTTCAGCATGGTGTTCTTTTCGGTCAACGCACATTTGAAGGTGCTGAATCCAATCCCCATGCATCTGCAGAAGGGTTTATGTAGAAATACTAGCACACGCTCCTTCAGTACGTCGCTCGAGATGGTGTCTGCTTCTTATTTTCTCTGCATATACTAGTTGCTTTAAGTGACCCCACAGATAAATGTCAAGTGATGAGAGATCAGGTGATCTGGGTGGTGATTCCGCAGAACCATGTCGTCAAATCCAATGACCAGGAAACTGACCATCTAACCACTGACGAACAACAGCTCCGTATTGTGGTGGAGCGCCATCCTGTCGAAAGTAAGAGGGAAAGATGCCATCTTCATTCAGAATTAGGTCAAGCATCACTTCTTGCAGCATTTCCAGGTAGCGTTGAGCAAATAGGTTTCGGTCAACGAAAATGGGTCCAATTACACGGATACCCCATTTTCTACATGTACATCACAGCAACGTGGAAGGTTCCATCCAGTTCCGAATGTTATGAAAACAAATACACCAAACCGCCATTTCACGTCAGTCACATCCAATGAAATCTGTAACGCAATCGTCTATGTAGCGTGCTTATAATTATGTATTATTTATATTTTAGGACAATTAATCTGTAAAAAAACGCACCACATGTTGTAATGAAAGCATGAAAACCGTCTGAAGATGAATCATAACGATTCGAAACCGGTAACGGTACTCTTTGAATAAAGGAACTGAAAATAAATTGGTGGTTGGTTGCTTCCCTTTCCTTCAAAGGTCTTTTTAACGTTCGTATATGCACCATCTATCCAGAGAACGTTTTTCCACAAAAGTGGTTTTCTCATTTGATGTCCCCTCCCCCTTCCCCTTCTTCCCTCGTGCACCTTTCAGCTTTCGCCACCATTTGTGATACGGAGTGCATACAAATCTTGCACTTGGACGCCCCTAGCGGCGACTTGAGACGCTTATGCCTTAAACTGGCTCTGCTTCTATCCAGTAGTCATGTATAGCTCTACAGTCTTCCATTTGTCTTCTGACCTCTCGTGCAAAGACACATTCTGCCTCTTTTTTTCGACTTCTATATTCCATTTCGCCTGTTCAATTTACTGTATATTTATAAAGGATTTTCTCCTACTTTTGTGTCAATCGGTAAATGATAACTAGAATGAAACAATAATTTTTCATTCTTTTTCAAGTATTAAATTTGGGGTGGATGAGAGGGTTTAATATATGATTCTGCTTTCCAAAATTTGTGCTTTTTCTGTTACTGTTATTGTAGCGCTCACTATGACGACATGGTTGACACACTGGACAGCACAGATAAGAGAAAAATAGCAATTCATACTGTTATCCAACTGAACTAAATACAGGAAAGAAATACCAACATATCATTGTATTTTTACAGGCCACCCCGTTTCTTATAGCATCCGCATCCCTATGGAGATTAGGGGTTTCTTACTGCCACACTATTTTTATACAAAAAATGAGTCGTACACATACAGCAAATTTTGTTGAAATGGTTTCATCAAAACCTTCTCCCTCCTGCTTCTCTCTTCCACCATTCATCACAACCTGCCCCTCTTCCACCTGCTTCTTGAAACCCTGTCCCTTTTCTACCTTGCACCTCTCCCTCTTCTACCTGCCTCCTCACACCCTCTTCCTTTTACACCACCAAACTACCCCTCTCCATCTTCCACCTGCCTCCTACACCTCCCCCTCACCATACCTCTTTCTGTCGATCTCCTCGTCTCCCCTCTCTTTATCCATCCCCTCTACACCATGTCTCTGTCCATCTCCTTCTCCCTCTCTGCCCATCTGCTCCTTCCTCCTCTTCCTGTCCATCTACTCCTCCCATCTCTTTGTCCCTCTACTGTCTCTCTGTCCATCTCCTTCTCTTCTGCTCTCTGTCCATCCCCTTTTCAGCCCCTCTCTGTCCACCTCCTCTCCACTATGTGTTTACCTCCTTTTGCCCTCTATCTCTCTCTATCGATCCCTTCCTGCCCCCCTCTCTCCACTTCTTCTCCACTGTATATCTGTCCACCACCTTCTCCCCTCTATCTGTCGATCTCCTCCTCCTCCTCCTCCTCCTCCTCCTTTCTCTATCCATCTCATCTCCCCTCTCTGTTTCCATCTCCTATCCATCATATCTCTGTCCATTTCCCCCTGCCCCATCTCTCTGCCTATCTTCTGCTACCACCTTTCTGTACATTTCTTCTTCTCCCTGTCTGTCTGTCCATCTCCTCATTTCCTGTCTCTGCTTATCTCCTCCTCTTATCCCTCTGTCAGTCTTTCCCTCCTTCCTTTCCCTGTCCATCTCTCCTCTTCCTCCTCCTCCTCTTCCCCTCTCTGTCCATTTCCTCCTCCTCCGCTCTCTGGACATTTCTTACGTCGACCTGTTTGATTCCCATCTCTATCCATTGGGAGGTAGGTAGGTGGTTTATAAAACTCACTGTATATGGTCTTTTTCAATAACTGATCAAAATTTGTGTATAAATAATGTATAATTTGTGTGCTTGCACAAAAATAAATGAAACGTGTCTGTTTAACATTTTACCCATGTCATTCCTATTTTTTCCGAATTTATGGAATATTCGGATTTATTATCATTCCTCCTATCCTCCTTTTGCACCTCTACCTCTCCATCTCCTGTTCCTCCTCTCTCTGTCGATTCCTTCCTGCCCCCCTCTGTGCACTGTTTATTGACTTGCAATGGATTGCTACTTTCTAGAAATCCACGGATCCGAATTTTAAGACATCGCGCAATACTGTAGTGTTCGCGAATTATTTACCGAATCATTTTCATACTTCCGTCCTGTATCATACGAGTCGTGAAACCCGCTGAAAGGTATAGGTGGTTGTAATGTGCAGACGGCCTGTCGAATAGTGGCAAGTAAGACAGGGGTGGGGATGCCTGCTAGCAGGTGGGGCTTGGGTAACTCCGACGACGGATGCCCGCAGAGAGAAAGCAGCTCGCCAATTGTTAACCGCATTACAGGCACGCGGAGGCGCTAGCCGTTGTCCGATCTTATCGGCCAGGGCGAGCTCCACGCCGTGGCCCCGCTGGCAGCCACCGCCTTCGAATGCGCATATTTCCCCAGCACCTCAACAATCACAACACCAGTTCATACGTCTTTTCAAAAAAACGTAGACCACGCAGAGTCCCCTCAGCAAGGAAGCTAACTTACTCTATGCCGTAGCCACTGCGCTTCACTCTTCCTTTAGTATCCGATGGTCTGAAAAAAAAAAAAACTACATCGAAAATTACAGAAATAAATCATCCGAGGCCAACATTTTGGTTGCAGCTACATCTACATCTACATCCATACTCCGCAAGCCACCTGACGGTGTGTGGCGGAGGGTACCTTCAGTACCTCTATCGGTTCTACCTTCAATTCCAGTCTCGTATTGTTCGTGGAAAGAAAGATTGTCGGTACGCCTCTGTGTGGGCTCTAATCTCTCTGATTTTATCCTCGTGGTCTCTTCGCGAGATATGTGTAGGAGGGAGCAATATGCTGCTTGACTCCGCGGTGAAGGTATGTTCTCGAAACTTCAACAAAAGCCCGTACCGAGCTACTGAGTGTCTCACCTGCAGAGTCTTCCACTGGAATTTATCTATCATCTCCGTAACGCTTTCGCGATTACTAAATGATCCTGTAACGAAGCGCGCTGCTCTCCGTTGGATTTTCTCTACCTCTTCTATCAACCATATCTGGTACGGATCCCACACTGGTGAGCAATATTCAAGCAGTGGGCGAAGAACTGTACTGTAACCCACATCCTTTGTTTTCGGATTGCATTTCCTTAGGATTCTTCCAATGAATCTCAGTCTGGCATCTGCTTTACCGACGATCAACTTTATATGATCATTCCATTTTAAATCACTCCTAATACCTACTCCCAGATAATTTATGGAATTAACTGCTTTCAGTTGCTGACCTGCTATACTGTAGTTAAATGATAAAGGATCTTTGTTTCTATGTATTCACAGCACATTACACTTGTCTACATTGAGATTCAATTGCCATTCCCTGCACCATGCGTCAATTCGTTGCAGATCCTCCTGCATTTCAATACAATTTTCCATTGTTACAACCTCTCTATATGCTACAGTATCATCCGAAAAAAGCCTCAGTGGACTTCCGATGTTATCCACAAGGTCATTTATGTATATCGTGAATATCAACGGTCCTACGACATTCCTCTGCGGCACACCTGAAATCACTCTTACTTCGGAAGACTTCTCTCCATTGAGAATGACATGCTGCGTCCAGTTATCTAGGAACTCTTCATTCCAATCACACAATTGGTCCGTATGCTCTTACTTTGTTCATTAAACGACTGTGGGGAACTGTATCAAACGCCTTGCGGAAGCCAATAAACACGGCATCTATCTGAGAACCCGTGCCTATGGCCCTCTGAGTCTCGTGGACGAATAGCGTGAGATGGGTTTCACGTGATCGACTTTATTCGAAACCCATGCTGATTCCTACAGAGTAGATTTCTAGTCTCCAGAAAAGTCATTATACTCGAACATAATACGTGTTCCAAAATTCTACAACTGATGGACGTTAGAGATATAGGTCTATAGTTCTGCACATCTGTTCGACGTCCCTTCTTGAAAAAGGGGATGACCTGTGCCCTTTTCCAATCCTTTAGAACGCTACGCTCATCTAGAGACCTACGGTACACCGCTGCAAGCAGGGGGCAAGTTCCTTCGCGTACTCTGTGTAAAATCGAACTGGTATCCCATCAGGTCGAGCGGTCTTTTCTCTTTTGAGCGATTTAAATTGTTTTTCTAAATCCATAGCAATCAAAAATTGTCTGAATGACAACACTTTATTACTCTGTCTGCTACTGAATGGATCAAAACAACCGTTTACTTCTTTTTCATTAATTCACAGTTTCAACTAGAAGCCATTATCAGAAGTTTGTGTAAAAACAATCCATCAAAATAAGAATCAATTAGAGTCCAAGAACTGTTTACTGACGTGACAAAAGTCACGGGATACAAGCAAATATTGTGTCTGGCCTCCTTTTGCCCGTTGTAGAGCAGCAACTCGACATGGCATGGACTCAACAAGTCGTTGTAAGTACCCTGCAGAAATACTGATCCATGCTGCCTCTATAGCCGTCCATAACTGCGAAAGTGTTGCCGTGCAGGATCTTGTGCACGAACTGAACGAACTGATCTCTTGATTACGTCCTATATCGGGAGGTCTGGGTGGCCAAATCATTCGCTCGAACTGTCCAGAACAGGCGCATTGTCATTCATAAAAATTCCGTCGTTGTTTGGGAACTTGAAATCATTGAATGGCTGCAGATGATCTCCAAAGAGCCGAACATAACCATTTCTAGTCAATGATCTGTTCAGTCGGACCTGAGGACCCAGTACATTCCATGTAAACACAGCTCTCACCATTATGGAGCAACCACCAGCTTGCGTGGTACCTTATTGACAGCTTGGGTCCATCGCTTCGTGCGGTCTGCGCCACACTCGAATCCTACCATCAGCTCTTAAAATCGGAGTTCACCAGACCAGGCCACGGTTACCTAGTCGTCTACGATCGGTATGGTCACGAGCTCAGGAGAGGGGCTCCAAACGATGTCGTTCTGTCAGAAAAGGTGCTCGCGTCAGTCGCCTGTCGCCATAGTCCATTAACACAAAATTTCACCGCACTGTCCTAACGGCTACACGTAATACCTGGAATATGGTATTCTCGAACACTCTTGACACTGTCGATCTCGGAATATTGAATTCCCTAACGATTTCAGAAATGGAATGTCCCATGCGTCTAGATGCGACTGCTATATCGCGTTCACAGTCTGATAATTTCCGTCGTGCGACCACAATCACATCGGAAACCCTTACACATGGATCACCTGAGTACACCATTCCTGCCTGCTTAGCGGGGTGAGCCGGCACGATAGCTCAGCGTGTTCGGTCAGAGGGTTAGATGCTCTCTGTGATAGAAAGCTGAGTGGACGGCTCAGAGATGAAACTGAAAGGTGTAATGGGACGTCCGCCTCTAACAAATGCAACGAACAATAGAGAACAAAACGAGGTACAATAAAAGGCAGTAACGTGCTCGCCTCCCATGCAAGCAGACCCCGGTTCGATTCCGGGCCGGGTTGGAGACTTTCTCCACTCGTGGACTGGGTGTTGTGTTGTCCTCATCATCATTTTCCCCTCATCACCGGCATGCAAGTCGCCCAATGTGGCGTCGACTGTAATAAGACGTACATTCGGCGGTCTAACTTCCCCGGATGGGGCCTCCCGGCCAACAGTGCCATACGCTCATTTCATTTACCTGAGTACAAATGACAGCCCCGCCAATGCATTTCCCTTTTATACCTTGGGTATGCAGTGCTACCGCCATATGTATCTTTGCATATCGGCGTCCCGTGGCTTTTGTCACTTCAGTAACAGGAACACACTTACACAGCGCCATTTTATTGTATCGGGTTGTGGTTGAAGATTGTACACATTGAAAGAGTTTTGCAAAAGAAATTTAATGAGAGTCAGACTTTAACGTGCCATAAGTAACAAAGCATCGGCAATTACAAATGAATCGAGTGACTGCTGTCACCGTTTAGGGGCGTTCTAATACACATCACCCATGAGATTGACAATAATCTGCCGGCTTAGATTCGTAAATAATTACATAGGCATTTTGGAATTTTTTTTCTGTCAACGATGCTCTCTTCGAGCGTGCATATCACTGTCGTCCGATGGATGTGCGTGATGTCCTTAGGTTAGTTAGGTTTAAGTAGTTCTAAGTCTAGGTGACTGATGACCTCAGATGTTAAGTCCCGTAGTGCTTAGAGCCATTTGAACCATTTTTGAACTGAACACGAGAAGCTGAAAATTACTTCATTACATTCGCAACTTACAGAAAACATACTAACAAATCGTTCTGGCGTGGCTCCATTACGTCATGTTATTAATTAAATCTCGAACTATGAATAAATTTGAGGTGAAGTCTATTACTGTTACAGTGTATTCCGAATTTGTTATTTCAAATATTAACAGATAAATTTAAGTCTTATACTATTCCGTGTAAAAAAAGTTTAAAGAAATAATTGCAAACAATGGAACCAGGAAGAGAATGAGAGAGAGGGGCTAGTAACATTTCAGTACAGTCATGAAGCTGGTCTGACATTTCACATGCTCGTATTTGTTCATTAGGTGGCAGCGTGGAATACTGTTAAGCGCCTTCACAGGGTCAAGGAACGCGGCATCAACTTGAGCCACGATTTCTGCTGCCCTACTGCCCTCTGGATCTCAGTGACTGCCAAAAAATACATGTGGTAGCACAGTGTTGCAAGTTTCAGTAATGTGCGATTACTACCATAAATAGAAACGGTGGAAGGCATCTCTTGACCTGATCGCCCATAACCTTCAACGTAGTATATTCACGTGTACTAAAGCGCAAGGGATGCAACATGTATTATATCCCTTATCATATTGGTGAACCTGCCATCACAGTAGTAATCAAATATTAAAAACGAGTTGTAAGATCCATTTCTGCGAAGTCGCTACACCAAACAATCTCCCTAACGCTTACCGTTCGGCATTTGCTCCGTTGCTCCGCAAACTCAAATTGAAATATAGTGCCAGCTTTAAATCACTGAAGAGATTCACGCTCAGTTATTCGTTTATTTCTGTACGCTGCTTCGGTTATAATATAAATCACCAAGCATTCAGTTTGGTGCCTATAGCGACTCCATCGCGACGCCCATGGCATCACTGACGCGTCTTTAAACAAAACTATTCTGTTTCGCTGCAGGTGACTTACTCAGGAGCAATATAAATTAAATAACGTAACAGGGAAATACACTGCGATTCTGAAGGAAACGTTACAACAACCACGGAGTTGAGTCTGGAGTAGTTTCTTTGCTGTCGTCTTCATTTGATTTAGCCTTCTATGGATAATGTAAATAACTACTTCTGACTTAGCTTTTGAATGAATTATATCGAATGAACTTTAATTATATCAGACTGATGTTGTTTCTGAACTTCTGACCACCTCGCTCCAGTTTTCTTCTTTGGTTTTCTATGGAGATGGTGAGGCCTGGCCTTATACCGCTCCTGTCTAGAGCTCTGTATCGGGAGAATGACTCATGCGTGCACAGTGACACAAGGTCTGAAGCGGGTTCATTTGAGTACGTAGTTCTAATTTGCATCCACGGGAGTACAGTAGCGGACAGAGACATTCAAGAAACATGTCAAGAGAATGTTTTTGTGAATTGTTCTATTTATTTCTTGAAGGCATCTTTGTTTATTTATGTTTGTACAGTTATGTATGTGCTTTTAGTAATGTGAATGTGGTCTAAAGTAAATATGTAGATCATTCTGCTACTAATAAACACTGTAGTGTGAGAAAGTTTTAAGACAGTGTGAATGCAGACGACGAGGAATTTTGTATCATAATATCTTAAGTAAGTTTATGGTAAAAGGAAAGCTAATTCGAGTGCAAATGAAAAAAGTTAATAACGTAAAGTATAAACAAAATATCACAATGTTAAATATTTATTTCGGGAAAAAGTAGAGTTCGAAAGTGTGTTATTTGTTGATTGGTTAGAAATGAAAAGCGCGGACTAGCGCGGGACAATGTTTTTCTATTGGCCTTAAAGAAAACTGACCAATCAGGACCTGAGTATTCCTCGCGCGTCTTTTCTCTTAGAGAATGCTTACAGCAGCCTAAGTAGTCGGAGCCCAGCCTTTCAGTGATATGGTCTTGTGTAGTATGAGCTCCGAAGGAAGGTACAGTTTGCCTGTTTTAGTTGTGCTCCATGCCTCAAAAGTGCTTTAAAGTGAATGCAAATTTATTCCAGTGTGTGCTTTTTTTTAGAAAGTACGGAATTTTTAAGTAATTTTGTGTGCGAGAAAAGAGAGAAATTCCGTGTGGCATATTGAGCAGAGTGGTGACTAAAAACTTGAGTGCATTAGACACCGATAAACTTAATAGTATGGCGAGCATTTTCATTTAAGGAAAATCCGTGCTTAGTAGCTGTTCAGATTTTGGGGAAGAACGTTAACATAAACTTGTTAACTTGAATGAAAGGGTTTGTGAATGACTGTGTTAGAATTAGCACGGGCTTGGCAGTGAACGTGTAATTCTCGACTTTAGAATATACCAAAGTTTGACGAGTATTTTCACCTTTCATTCAAAATTAAGACCTTTTTCCGAACATTTAATAGTTACGCTGTATGCAGCTTGGTGCGAGTTGCAGTGTGGTGGGCTTGAAACGTAACTCTGTTCTTTAGTCTTCAGCTCTTTCAGGTGACTTCTGGTTTTCTGTAGCAACTTGCACCAGAACATTTTTTTGCAGCTGGAATATTCAAAAAATGAAGTCTCGAAATAAAAGTGGCTCTGAGTGCCATAATAAGGAATTTTGGGGTTTATGTGAAATGAAATCTACTTGCCATGTCTAGTAGCGCATAAAAGGCTAAAATTGCCAGGAATGAAAATGTAATGCTAAATGCAATTAACAGATCGTGTGACGTTTAACAGCCATTGCTGTTAACATAGGAAGGGCTCTATGTTCCGTGCAATTACTCCTCGGTGTAAAAGAAAATGGCGGAGGCAGAAGATGTTTGGAAAAAACGACGAAGTAAAAGAGAAAGTACTGCGGCAGCAGTGAGCAAAAAGATGGAAAATGGAGTGAATGAACACATACGTTCGAGTAACAAATGTATTCCTGCAAAAGCTCGTCTAGCACAGGAGAAACAGGGTGACAATTATTGAACTATATGAAACAAAATCTTCATAACCTCTGGACGATTTGCATTAGGACGATCAAACTGCGCGGTTGGCCGCGGAGCATGATGGGAAATAGTATGCGCATACATGCATGGTTTAGCGACGAAGCCCACTTTCATTTGGATGGGCTCGTCAGTAAACAAAACTGGCGCATTTGAAGAACTGAGAATCCGCATTTCGCGATCGACAAGTCTCTTCACCCTCAATGGGTGACTCTGTGGTGTGCAATGCCCAATCATGGAGAAGCTTTTGGAAAATGATTTCATCCTAGTGACCCTGGTTTCTACAAGATGTGGTTCATGCAAGATGGAGCTCGATCCCATCGAAGCAGAAGAGTATTTGACGTCCTGGAGGAGAATTTTGGGGAGCGCATTCTGGCTGTGGCGTACCCAGAGGTCACAGGCATGGGCCTCGATTGACCGCCATATTCTCCGGATCTGAACGCATGCCACTCCTTTTTGTGGGGCTATATTAAAGATACGTTTCACGGCAGCAACCCCAAAACCAGTGCCGAGCTGGAAACAGCGATTCAGGAGGTCATCGGCAGCGTCGATGTTCCGATACTTCGCTCTTCGCCTGCACCACATCATCGTAAATGATAGCAGGTATATCAAACATGTCATAACCTAAATCCTAATACCTGTAGTGACGTCTACATGTTGAATAAAGTGTGCGCATGCCGTAGTTTGTAACCAATTTACCTTCTTTCCATATACACTCCTGGAAATTGAAATAAGAACACCGTGAATTCATTGTCCCAGGAAGGGGAAACTTTATTGACACATTCCTGGGGTCAGATACATCACATGATCACACTGACAGAACCACAGGCACATAGACACAGGCAACAGAGCATGCACAATGTCGGCACTAGTACAGTGTATATCCACCTTTCGCAGCAATGCAGGCTGCTATTCTCACATGGAGACGATCGTAGAGATGCTGGATGTAGTCCTGTGGAACGGCTTGCCATGCCATTACCACCTGGCGCCTCAGTTGGACCAGCGTTCGTGCTGGACGTGCAGACCGCATGAGACGACGCTTCATCCAGTCCCAAACATGCTCAATGGGGGACAGATCCGGAGATCTTGCTGGCCAGGGTAGTTGACTTACACCTTCTAGAGCACGTTGGGTGGCACGGGATACATGCGGACGTGCACTGTCCTGTTGGAACAGCAAGTTCCCTTGCCGGTCTAGGAATGGTAGAACGATGGGTTCGATGACGGTTTGGATGTACCGTGCACTATTCAGTGTCCCCTCGACGATCACCAGTGGTGTACGGCCAGTGTAGGAGATCGCTCCCCACACCATGATGCCGGGTGTTGGCCCTGTGTGCCTCGGTCGTATGCAGTCCTGATTGTGGCGCTCACCTGCACGGCGCCAAACACGCATACGACCATCATTGGCACCAAGGCAGAAGCGACTCTCATCGCTGAAGACGACACGTCTCCATTCGTCCCTCCATTCACGCCTGTCGCGACACCACTGGAGGCGGGCTGCACGATGTTGGGGCGTGAGCGGAAGACGGCCTAACGGTGTGCGGGACCGTAGCCCAGCTTCATGGAGACGGTTGCGAATGGTCCTCGCCGATACCCCAGGAGCAACAGTGTCCCTAATTTGCTGGGAAGTGGCGGTGCGGTCCCCTACGGCACTGCGTAGGATCCTACGGTGTTGGCGTGCATCCGTGCGTCGCTGCGGTCCGGTCCCAGGTCGACGGGCACGTGCACCTTCCGCCGACCACTGGCGACAACATCGATGTACTGTGGAGACCTCACGCCCCACGTGTTGAGCAATTCGGCGGTACGTCCACCCGGCCTCCCGCATGCCCACTATACGCCCTCGCTCAAAGTCCGTCAACTGCACATACGGTTCACGTCCACGCTGTCGCGGCATGCTACCAGTGTTAAAGACTGCGATGGAGCTCCGTATGCCACGGTAAACTGGCTGACACTGACGGCGGCGGTGCACAAATGCTGCGCAGCTAGCGCCATTCGACGGCCAACACCGTGGTTCCTGGTGTGTCCGCTGTGCCGTGTGTGTGATCATTGCTTGTACAGCCCTCTCGCAGTGTCCGGAGCAAGTATGGTGGGTCTGACACACCGGTGTCAATGTGTTCTTTTTTCCATTTCCAGGAGTGTAGTTCAATACTTGTCATCCTGTAAGTGTGATTACTGATCGCTAATCTACACGCTAAATGGACAGAGAGTTTATTGTTGAGATACCAAATGTATTGCTCCGGAAGATGTAAAGGACATGGGACAGCATTCGAGACGAATTCAGCTACTTATCGTCAGTAAAATGAGTGCATCTGACTTCCTAGGTTTCAAGAAAGCAGCAGATTGCAATACAAATATAGCAAATCTAAACATATCCAAAGTACAGTTGCTATGTATGTACAAACATACAGGTAAGCTTCACATAGTTATGACCAGGAGAAGCTTAAATGAAATTGAAGCCTACGAAGATAGCCCTATTTTGAGAAACGGTGTACGTGTACAGACCGTAAAAAAAAGAAGGTGCAACGACCTGCCCTGGATGTTACAAGCCACATCTGTGAAGAAAAGAAGAAAGATTTGATTGAAATGATGCAGTCTCTGACGAATAATGACCACATACACTTCTACAAAAATAGAATACACTTTCACTATCTTTTTGTTGAGTATTGAATTATGCCATTGAAAACTTTTCATTGCATTTCCACTTTCAGCAAGTTCTTCACACTATTACAATGCTGTTTGTAATTTCCTTTGGAAACTAAATTCTTACTATGTTTGATTTTCAAATAACACATATTAATAGCGCAATTGTGTGCATTAATCGTCTAGTATACTTAAAACTCATCCTTCTCAAGTATATGATTTTGGCACTCAGAACCTCTTTTTATTTCAACTCTTCAATTTCTTGCATGTCCTGTTTTCATTCATTCGAAACAGATGGCTGTAAAACATCATTCTACGTTTTCTTGTCGTTACATTTAAATGTTCAATTTTCTTGTACAGACTCTCATCACTCTTGTTCCTGAATTCGTCGCTGCGTTTCATTGCTGCCAAAGCTAGAGGACAGTACCCAAAATCATACTCTTAATTTTGTTTTTTTAAAAATAGAAAATAGTAAAAAAATGTTTTAAAAGCTTGCATTATTTACTTTATAATGCCTAGCATTTTGCTATTAGAAAATGTAATTAAACTTTATTATGGTATTTTTTAAAAGCCTTACATTTAGCGAGTATGAAAAATAGTTGGCAAAACTGGTACCCTGTAAAAATAAAATAGCACTAAAAAATTAGAAAACGCTATTATATCAGAGTAAAGAACCTAGTTTAAAAATAGGTATAAAATAACATCTTCAAGAAGGTTACAGAATTTCTCTGTGTTTTCTTTGCTCAGTCTAAGAGCCCTGCTATGGAATGTTCCTGTAGGCTTTCTTTCTGACAGTTTGGTTTGTGGCGTTTAAGAAAAAGGAAAATCTACTTTCTCCCAGCAGTTACGTTTCTGAATGGGTGTTCAATATTATTTCTCTCTGCCAGTTGTACGGCCATTCTTCACGTCATTACGTGTAAGTCCAAAGAAAAAAGCTACCATATCAAAGCAATAGTATACTAGCTGTTCTTTAAGATCTTCACCCAAAATTTTAGTTCTGCCCTTTTTAGTGTGTGCTGCTTCCTCATGTGTACTGTACTTCATGTTGTACAACATCATAAGTGCTATTTTTGGAACATTAAACTGTTTACTTGGCTTCTTACAACTAATCTTCTTATAAACTGCATCAATAGTTTTAGTCACGTTAGAGGGCTCCATTTTCTTTCATCAACCTCTCCCCATTATCCTCTTGGGACATGCAAGAGAATCCCAAGAGAGAAAGTGTATGTACCTATACAGGTAGACTTTAAACATGAAAAAGTAACGGGTCCAGTTTATGCAACTGAAGGGAGTCCAGTTTACGCAACTGTAGCAGACATTTTGTAACCCAATAAATTTTTAATCCAAATATCTAGATGAAACGGTTTAACCATAAACATTAGCCTTATATCTTATTGTTCGAGAACATACAGAGGTTGACACGCTATCTTGCTAGTATCTAGAAGAAATAACAAAAAAAGTAACATAAGGTAAAATCTTTTTCCATTGTCGGAACATGTAATGGCGAACTAATGAGCTAGGCAGAGTTCAGAAGAATGTAGAGGCAAGAGACCGTGGTGTCCATTTTGGGGGAGAGTCCAGTTTAGGGTACGTTCCTCATTTTCTATCCAATGTTTTCTGTTTGTTCTGACTTACTGTTTTACTACATCAAGATATTGAAATTTATTGACTCTTTTACTATTTCGATAATCTGGTGCACGAAATTTGGATTATCTTCCTTTTTTTGATACTATATTTGAATGCCTGTTCTTCTGTAAAGTTTTTCGAAATGTTTAATTTTCTTTTTGCCTTTGCTATATATCTGGACAACATCGCAAGACCGTTGGAAACAATTAAGTACTGATTTTCAAGATTTTTGTTTTTATTAGCCGAATTGCATTTGGACATTTACTCTATCCCTTCCCAAAGCATCTTCTGTTTCTCGGATCACCTTTTCAAGAACACAACTGGACAACGTAGGGTATGGACCATCTCCGTTCGATCATCGAAAGTTTCAGATACTTCTCCCAAAATCTTTGCTCTCTGCGATATTTTCTTCGCGGTACCAAAGTGGATTTCTTTAAGAATAGGTTTCTCTAGTGATTGTTTTGCACATCAGGGAATTATTCTCCTACGACAGCTAATTTTCTCGTTAGTTCAACACAAATGAGTTGAATTAGAGATGAAAATTACTTAAAGCGTAAAAAGAAAGTTACCCAAAGAAATGCGACTCCATCAGGAGAATAATTGCAGAGGACGTAAGAAGCATTTTGGGTCACATGTAGTAAACAGCTTTCATTGGACCGGCTACTCTGTCTCACATCTTACATCAACTTCTTCATATCAGGACAGTTTGTTGTTATTGTATGCTCTAAAGAAACAAAGGGCCTAGCCTTTTTTACATTTTCAACGATTTCTGCAATTCCCAAGTGCCCTTCATCCAAAAAGACGTAAGAGATGGAAAGGAGGTCACATATTAGTCTGCCATATTTTCGCGCCGAGTGGACACGACGCTACACTTATACTGCGAAAAAGAAGATGGGGGGGGGTGGGGGGGGGGCAGACTTTCCCAAATTTTTAGAACGAATTCAAAAGTACCCAAAAGCCTGTCAATTTTGCTCAATTACGACGAATAGTTTGTTCAGAGGGCGGTCAAGGCTCAAAAAAATTTTTGAGGGTACCTGAATCCAGACACTTCCTCATCCCCAAACAGCTAAAACATCATTACCTTACAAAAAGATACCACACGTGCGTCTCTGGGAGTTGTATAATTTTGAAGTGTCCCTGAGAACTCACTCCAAGGATCCATATCGTGAGACCTTCACTAACGACGAGAGCATGGCAAGTGCCATAAGCCAATTTCCCAGAAACTTCGTTCAATGGAAGAGAAGTGAACCCATGTCTCAGCTTGTCAGCAAATATTCGACCTTGTCTTAGAGAACAACGATAAAAGTTTTAGAGGTATTTTATTTGCCTTTTGGCGAGTAAATAGCTCAGCAGAAGCTGCAGCACAGCGACCAGCGTCGAGGCCTCTCACTTTTGCGTCCCATGTTCGAAACGTGATTTTTAATTTTGTTCCTCATTTATCTGTCCAAGCTCGTAGAGGATCTACACAAGTCCAATGAATACTGAAGTAACGTTGGCCCCATTCGTCTATTAATTGTACATCTGGTGAATGAATTAAAAAAAACCAAATGAGTTAAAAATGATTTGAAATTGTTTTCTGTAGTGGATTTTGATTTATAATCAATTGCAAGCGCCAGTTTTCCGTGAAGTGATCCGTTATGCTTGGTTTGCCAACGCTCTGAGTCTTCAGTAATGTTGACGTTTCTTTCCCAAGTGATATTCACAAGAAGAAATGCTGTTGCGGCAAACCTGCCTTCGCGCGATGTTCGTGGTGTTCGGAATTTCTGTATTTCGAATGTTTCTACAATCGATATCATCCAAGGGAACGCATCAAATATTCCTTATGAATAAACATAAGAGTAAAATATATGAATGAAGATTTGGTATAAGAATGAAGTATAAGATTTGAGAATTTAATGAAAGTGTAGCCCCTAAGAATACCATACAGACATATATTATGTAATAAACGTATGAAACTTTTTGCGAAATCCAGTTGTAATTTTACATTTAATATAGGGCCCTTGTCTCTGCTGGCTCGATAAGAAACATTCGTGTAATAACCTACATGGGTAGATTAATGAAATAAATAGAAACCATAATCGGGTTTCGAACACGGGACGCACAAGTAAGAGACTGCGCCACTAGCTACTATGCCACCATGTGGCCGATATAATGGATTGCTAGAGGGCATCGAAACTACGTCAGAAACTTTGACGGTCGTTTTCCCCGAAACGCAAAGCCGAGACAAGTGTTTGCTTATTTTGAGTCCTCTTCCACTCAACGAAGTGTCTGGTAAATTGGATCATGGCACTTGCCGTTTTCGCCTCGTAAGTGGTTTGAGAACATGTTCTAGTGCATGCAGCTTCACAGAGAAAACTCTAAGAACAGGTGAAGTTAAAATATCTCTCAAAAGTAGGAATTTGCATCATTGTTTCAAAACTTTAGTTCGAAGGTTCGAGGGAAGTATTTTCAAATAGATAGGAAATAATACCGGCACTTTTTTACAAAATAAATCTCTTCATGCTGCGTCGACTGCACTTATAAGGATGATGTACTGCATGACAAACATCAGTAGGAGAGCGATGGAAAGTTGAGCCGATCTCAACGTCCCATTTCAGCTCGTCCAGTCACAACTGTTGTGCCATAAAACTACACAAACAACAGTGAGAACTTTGGCGATCTCATGACTCCAAAAGTCTAATCGTCTTAAGTAACATCCCGGTGCAGGTCTGCGAGAAATCGTTACGAAGACTGTTGGCTGAATCACCTGATGATGTTCACTGAACGAAACGGGTCGTAACATGACCAATGTACCCTAATACAACTGTTATGGTTCTTATTAACGTTGACATGAATCAGCTGTGGAGCAGAAGATGATTAAGATCACTAACTGCAACGTCGAGATTGCTTCTCTGACACTGTTTTCTTTTCTGAAACTGAACTGCTCTTCGTCCAATGTAGATTAAATTTTTCTTTAGATTCTTCTGTTTACTTAAAGTAAACGCAAAAATTTTGAAAGTGCTGTCAGTATCACATCACAAAGTGATAAGTTCAGAAATCCGTGAACAACTGCATCCTGTTCTACTCGACGGTATTCGAATACCATATCAGAAAACAGTGAAGATCTTTGGTGTAGCTTTGGGTGATCATTTGAACTTGGCAGAAAGTACTGCCGCCATGTTCAGGAACACTTCCTCTTGCCTCTATGCCCTCAGCAAGTCTCGGCACGTAATTCCACAGAATGTGAAATGTAAGTTCGTGCAATACTTCGTTCTACCAAACCCTCACTTTTGTGATATAATTCAGTGCGGCATGAGCAAGGAAAACTTTAGACAGCTGGAATTGATCGTGAATTGTTGTGTGTGTTACATCCAAAACATTGGTCTCTGTAACTATGCGCAGTTATGGTGGTTGTGTTGAGGCAAGTTACGTGACTACCATACGCTATGTCAGCTTCACTGGCTAATGTTTTTTAAAGAGTGGAGCCCATCCACGTCCATGCTAGCATGAGTAGTGGGATAAAATTCGTGTCACCCCACTCTGCATTGTTGCCAAATTTATTCAAGATGGTAGTGATAGATGTGGCAATGTTGCAATAATGTCGCCAGCTGGAGTGGCCAAGCGGTTCTAGGCGCTACAGTCTGGAACTACGCTACCGCTATGGTCACAGGTTCGAATCCTGCCTCGGACATGGGTGTGTGTGATGTCCTTAGGTTTAAGTAGTTCTAAGTTCTAGGGGACTGATGACCTCAGAATTTAAGTCCCATAGTGCTCAGAGCCATTTTTTGCAATGATGTCATGGCTGGAAGTTGAAATTTTGGCGAGAAAATAGGTCAATTGGGCTACCTCCACTAACCTAACACCCTCCGCTCCCTTTCCTCCTCCTCCTCCAGAAAATGGTGGGAAAATTTTAGTGGGAAAAAGGTCAACTCCTCCACTAACCTAAGAAAATAGTGGAAAAATTTTGGCAGGAAAATAGATCACTTGGACTACCTCTGCTAACCTAAGTCATACAACCACCACTTCTTCCTTGGATTTGGCGGGAAAAGGACTCAGCCTGTGCCGGGCTGCTGAATAGAGTAGATGTACATCTCTATTTTGCATGCATTGTTTATTTAAACAATTTGAGTTGTCATAGGCAGTAGCTCCATAGAGTGTTCACCATGAGGTCGGGAGTCCAACGGACGTAGTATACAGTACTGCCACCAGAGGGTGCTGTCATCCCTCCCATGACGTAATCCAATATGACTGTCTGGGGAAAAATGGCAGGAAAAGGACTCAGTCTGTGACCAGCTGCTGGGGAGGAAGTACTTCATTTATTTGCAGTGGGAAGTTGGAATAATTTATTTAGGGGTGGATTCCACATAGTTTATTTATTGTGCTGATACAAAACACTCGCTCCAACATGCTTGGGGTCACAATAAATAGTCTACAGACCCGCAAACAGCTCTTAAATTACCGAAATAATGCAGTACACTGATGTACAGAAACACAAAAAACTCATAAATTATCAAAATAAAGCATGTTTAACGCTCTGAAAACACTCTCACTAATTGTAAACTGTCAAATAATGCATTACACAGCCTACAGACACATTCACAAAATAATGCAGTCCACTGATGCACAGACATGTTCACTATGCCTAAAATTGGCGAAATAATGCATGTATAACGCTCTGCAAACATGCTCACAACGCTTAAACAGCCGAAATAATATAGTGCATGAGGGAGTTCCAATTACCATCCTTAGCTGAATAACTTTCTAAATTCGATTATTTTATTACGAACCTACATCATCAGAGATATATAAGCGCACTGTTGGTCTGTTAATATATACTCCAGCGATCACCGTCTACATTCAGCGTCACCGTATTTGTGTGGAAAAAGCACTTCATTTTGAGATAATGCAATACGATTTATAAAGACAGTATAGCTTTTAGCTTGGATACGTGTGTGCTCCGGTAAAACCAAGTCCGATTGTGGCAGTAACATGGTCGTTGCGATCATGTTTTTAACAGTGGCAGCTTGTAAGACGTTACACCTCTCTTTCTAGTCACAGTGGTACTAATCGCGAGAAAAACCTATGAGACATGTGCACCCATCGCTGATTTCTCGCTCATTATTGTTTCTTATCACCAGTTATTGATGAATTATTATACTTTGCAGTAGGGTATGAGTGATAGATTCGCCTTGAGCATCAGGCTTATAAAGTTTGTGTGAGTATGTGTGTGTGTGTGTGTGTGTGTGTGTGTGTGTGTTGCGACTTGTGCCAAGGAAAGGACTATATCCAGTCATAAGGAAGGTACCGATTTGATGTGGAATACTGCAATGTACGCAAGGGGAATGAAAGATTTTTAATTTTTTTACTTGGAAAAGTATGGAAATGAAGTCTCATGCTTCGTGACAGAGCATAGGGGAACAATGAGGGAGACCCGCACTGCCATACTAGTCACAGTCCTAATGGAGGTGATTTGCCATTGCCTTCCTCTGACCATAATGGGGATGAATGATGATGGTGAAGATGACACAACAACATCCAGTAATCTTGGGACAGGTGAAAATCCCTGACCCCACTGGGAATCAATCCCGGGACCCCATGTTCGGGAAGCGAGACTGCTACTACGAGACCACGAGCTGTGGACTAGGAAAGTATGTCAAGTCATAGGAATGGTACAGATATTTCTATTTCCAGAGCCACAGCTGTCAGCAGGGAGTATTTCCGATATTTCGTTCATTGTCGAATGTCATCCAATTAAGACAGTGATCGTAATATTTAATTTTAAGTACAGTGATAAAATAGAATGATTCTGCCTGGTGTGCGAGCAGTACGTGGTGGCGGTGGCTTATGACGGGAATGATTCATGTTTCCAGCTAACGGCAGGAGATGTTTGAACTGAAAGGCCAGTTGGGGTACAGGAATACAGCTGACTTAACTTTGTCGCTCTCTAGAGAGCTGAATAGTGAACTAATACTCAGTATATGTTGGGCAGCCTTCATGATAACGTGTGTTCTCCGTGGAAATTGGACAAAATTTAATATGCATGTGTGTTTGCACTGGACCATTATTCCTTCCCATGTAAATTGTCCAGTTGACTGCTTTTGCTCATTTCCCGTCTTTATTTAGTTGAGAGAACATTGATTGTGATGTATGTTGTGTGACATGAGAAGCATCTAATTTGACTTTGTAAATTATAAGGATGATTTGGAATCTGTTATATCACTGATATCAGTATTCGTGAGCGGAATTACAGTTTCCTCTATTTTTTTTCGAGTTTTCACTTAAAGATCTTCGCATATGGGATTAGTTTCCAAGTTAACTCAGTGGTTTACAGCACACTGCACCTCGATAAAGTTTTGGGTTTCTAGAGAAATAATTTCCAGTCTATATCTTCGGAATCGTACTGTGCAAGAGGTCGGTAGCCTACTACTATGGGCTTGATGTCGAGAAGTATCGCGTAAATGGTATGATATTCTGGTAAATCATATGAAAATACACATGTTCTTGTAACCCCAGACTCTAGAGATAGGTGTAGAAAGGAAGCAAGTAAGCAGGTCTGGACCAGAAACAGTGACGCCTCTGTGCCGAGGGGAACCAACCCAGCCTTCCTACAACAGTCCGGAGAGTGACCTCGGTCCTTGAGGGTGCTCTGGTCACGGGTCGGGCCAATGTGTGTGGGGAGACAGATGGCTTGAGACCATCAGCTGTGGTGGATGAACTACCGACCTCGTGGGAAATATCTAGTGCTGCAGCGACTGTATACGATGCATGTCTTTATACTATCTGTCTTCGTGGTATATGTAGGAGTGTCTGGTGGTCGCTAGCTATATGCAGGATGCAGAAGTGATGATTTTGTTTGGCATATGATACGAATTGTGTGTTTACTACATCGACATGTTGTGTGGTGATATATAGTCCTGTTGGAGATTGGTTTCACACTGAAATATTCAAGCTTCCGTCGTCAGTGACAGAGCTGTGTAATTGAGGAAGTGTCTTCCTGTATTTCATGGTCTGTAGATCACTTTCGCGAGGTTTAACTGTCAGTGCAAAATAGCAATCTGTACAAAACAGTTTTGCCACTGAAAGTCTTGTCTGCAGAAAAAAGAGACAGACAGTGCTCCCACACCAGCAGCAGCAGTTTGGTGGGTAAATTCAGTAAGAGCCAATCAAAATGCGCCATTAATTCACAAGACATCCTTTGTGCTGGGACATAGGAGTCTCTACAGACTGGTTCAAACAAAATGGGAGCAAGGTATCTATGGAAAGTTTTGAGAGTAACGTGATGTCTTCTTCGCTCAAGTGTTCAATGACAAGTTGAAGTGGAGCATCCATCTTTGGTGGGATGTTGTTCATCATCCGCCATTGTGGCATTAGGACATCTCCAGACCAGCAGCTGGAGGACACAGAAATTTCCAGCCATTTTTCTCTTCTGTAGGACAGTGCTTCGAATTCTGTTTGCGTAACTGTTCTGACTTTCCAGTATATGTTTAGATAGTGCTCTCTTTCCAAACAACAAGAAAGTGTTTTATGATTAATGGTGTTTTTACAAGCATGCACAGACATGATGAAGGCTTTTAGCGGTGAGAACGTTTACCATTTCGGAGACATTTGTTGAAAGCAGACCATCACGATTTCCAGGAAGAGTAACAGGTCATGGACGAGGTGCCTCATTTGGACCATCAGGAAGAATGCATTCGGTGTTATTCCGGGCTATTTTCCTAGACAGTTCCTGTTAGGACAAAAATTTCCGTGCAGACAATCTGAGACATCACAAAAGCTCCTACAACAACAAAAGCTACCAGTAACTATTTCTGCGACACTTTACGATTTTTACGGGGATGGGAGTTGCAAGGGGAGGGGGTTACGTTAGTGGAGGTAACCCAATTGACTTATTTTCCCGCCAAAATTTGAACTTCCCACCATTACGTCATTGCGACGTCGCTACATCTATCGCCGCCATCTTGGATCCGTCATCTTGAATAAATCTCGCAACAATGCAGAGTCGGGGTGACACGAACTTTGTCCCACTACTTGCATGGTGACCATCACAACAGTTCTATTATCACTTCTGTGTTTGTTAGTTTTAATCGTGGAGTTCATGGGCCATGGGTCTGTGATGTTGTCCATGAGTCAGAGTAGGATTATCCACTAACACGGACCCATCGATGTGATAGAAGTGGACGACAGCGATTGAAGAGTAGCTGGCTTAAGGGTAGAGAGAAGAAAGTGTCAAAACGAATGCCAAGGGAAAAAAAAACCTCTGCGATAGGCTGAACAGGTAGTAAGGGCAGTAGCGGGTTTTCTAGCTTGCTGCGACAGATCATGCAAGGGTAGGGTTATGGTTAGTCGTTGGCTATCGTGCAGTGCAGGGTACCAATTTCATGGCCTAGCTTCATCAAGAGTATCAGTCCAAATCAATGAGGGGGGCTGCTCAGGCCGGGCATCGACAATGTCTCCTGGGCCAGCTGCAGCGCCAGCCTACCTATAACATGCCAGAGCCCTCATATGAGTGATCGGCTGGTCATAAATCGATCGCACACTGTGAAGGTAAAGTGGGTTTGTGTCTAGTGTGCTAATTGTCTTCCCTTCTGTAGACGATTGGGCGGTTGTGTGTTCACCTGGCAGTACCAGTCAGCTTTACTGAGATGCAGGGGTTCACCAACATTTGTGTTGCTTGCATAACTTCAGCTTACCATAGGTGGTTACGTGTCCCTAACAAGGAGTGTCTCTGGGCGATTGCGTTTCCTCCTGTGGTTGTGATCGCAGTTTACCAGATTTAGGATGAAGGGATCGTTAGAGTGTTTATAGTTCCTGTAGAGTCCTGAATACCTCCGAGACTGTCTCAAAGCGGTATTCGTCATGAAGATCCGCGGTGCGTGTGTACTGTGGAGCATTGCTTATGATAGGTAGCACCTCGTTCTGTATGAAGTGTAGATGGCCCAAGCGTGTTGGAGCTGCGCAACCCCGGAATGGAGTGGCGTATGTCATCAGAGGTCTAGTCAGTGTCAGTGTCGTGTACATGGACCACAGCACTCTCCTATGGTGTACTTTGTCTGTTAAGCATCGGGTAAAATTGTCTGTTCCTCATGTGTGCACGGTTGGCAATATATTGTATGTTGCCGTCGAATGTGGCGCAAACCCCACAAAGCCATGGACCCTATTTGTCAAGAAGGCACTGTTTAAGCTGGTGATGCCTCAGTAATGATGTGGGCTGTGTTTACATGGAATGGACTGGATCCTTTGGTGCAAGTGAGTGGACTTCATGTTCTCAAACAACGATGGATTTTGTATGGATGACAATGAGTCATGTCTCTGGGCCACAATTGTTCGAGACTGGTTTGAAGAACATTCTGGATAGTTCAAGCGAATGATGTGGCCACCCAGATCGCCTGACATGAATGCCATACAACATTTATGGGACATAATCGAGAGGTCAGTTCGTGCACAAAATTCAGCATTGGCAACACTTCGACAATTATGGATAGCAGCATGTCTCAGTATTTCTGCAGAGGACGTCCAACGACTAGATGAATCCACGTCGAGCTGTTCCAATACCGGGCAAAAGGAGGCCCGACACGATATTACGAGGTACCCATGAATTCGTCGCTGCAGAGTACGTAGCTGCGGTAACTATGTACAACGTGTCTTTACAGTGGAGAAAGAAATTTGTAGACAGACTTTTAGAATCACTAAAGGACTGAAGCAAGGCTGCTGTCTGTCTTACACACTCTTTAAAATTTATGAGCAGAAAGCATTGACTCTATGGTGTAGAAAGGGCAAGAGAATTGAAGTAGGGCACCAGTGTTACGTACACATTTTTCTATGCTGACGTTCAGGTAGTTGCGGCAAACGATGAAGAGGGTATATTTTACGTTCTTTTAGATGTTTGAAGAGTATAAAAAAATGAGGTTTGAAAATTAATTCTGAGAATTCGGAACATCTATGCTTCGGAGAAGAGGGAAGAACATCATAGTATTACAGATAGAATAGAACAAAGACAGCTAGGATGGTTTGGGCAAGTCAGAAGAATGGATGAAGACAGATGGCCGAAGAGAATATTTTCATGGCAGCTACCAAGAAGAAGACGAAGAGGAAGACCACGGAAAGTATGGCTAAGATTAGATTAGATTAGATTTACTTTCATCCCAATTGATTCGTAGTGAGGAGGTCCTCCCAGATGTAGAACATGTCAGAAAAACAACAATACATTACAAATATTTACAACTCAAACAAATAAGCTAATGTACCATTCCACAGGTCCCAAGTGGAATGATCGTCATTTTTTAATGAACACTATATCAAAGAATCATTTTACAAATACTAATGCACTGAATTTAAAATAAAAAAGTTATATTTATTTATTTAAAATGTAAAAAACCTATAATACAACCAGTGCCTTCTTATTTACAATGAACACATTACTGCACTGAAATGGTGCAGCAGTTAGATTGTACTTACACACACATACACACACACATACACACACACACACACACACACACACACACACACACACACACACACATACACGTTTATTTACAATGAACACATTACTGCACTGAAATTGTGCAGAAGTTATATTGTACTTATATATATATATATATATATATATATATATATATATATATATATAACTTCTATATATATGTAAATCAGTTGGTTCTACTGAGAAATTCATCAATGGAGTAGGAGGAGTTGGCCACCAATAAATCCTTTAGGCTTCTCTTAAACTGAATTTCATTGGTTGTTAAGCTTTTTATGGCTGCTGGCAAGTTATTGAAAATATGTGCTCCTGAATAATGCACACCTTTTTGTACAAGACTGAGTGACTTGAAGTCCTTGTGAAGATTATTCTTATTTCTAGTATTGATTTCATGAATTGAGCTGTTGGTTTGAAAAAGTGATATATTTTTAATGACCAATTTCATTAGAGAATAAATATATTGGGAAGCAGTAGTTTGTATCCCTAGTTCCGTAAACAGGCTTCTGCAGGATGTTCTTGAGTTCACACAACATATAGCTCTTACTGCACGTTTTTGTGCCTGGAAAACATTAGCTTTGTTTGATGAATTACCCCAAAAAATAATCCCATATGACATTATGGAATGAAAGTAAGCATAGTATGCCAGCTTTTTCATTTTTATATCCCCTAAGTCTGACACAATTCGCATTGCAAATAGAGATTTGTTAAGATGCTTCAGCAGTTCTGTGGTGTGCTTTTCCCAGTCGATTTTATTATCAAGCTGTAATCCCAAGAATTTAACACTGTCCACTTCTTCTATCTGCTTGTCGTCGTATGTTAGGCATATACTCGTGGGACACCCTTTACAAGTTCTGAACTGCATGTAGTGTGTTTTTTCAAAGTTTAGTGACAAGGAATTGGCTAGGAACCAGTGATTAATGTCCACAAATATTTTATTAGTTGATCTTTCTAAGACTACACTTGATTTGCTACTTATTGCAATGTTTGTATCATTGGCAAACAAAACAAACTTGTCATCTGGTAATGTTACTGATGAAAGGTCATTGATATACACAAGAAAAAGTAAGGGCCCTAAAATGGAATTTTGTGGGATCCCACATGTTATTAGTTCCCAGTTGGATGATGCCTGATAGCTTGATACATGTCTCTCTCCTAATAAGACCCTTTGTTTCCTGCCGGAGATATAAGATTTGAACCATTTTGCAACATTTCCTGTTACACTACAATATTCTAATTTACTTAAAAGGATATCGTGATTTACACAGTCAAATGCCTTTGACAGATCACAGAATATACCAGTTGCCTACAATTTTTAATCTAATGAATTAAGCACATTTTCACAGTAAGTGTAGATAGCCTTCTCAATACCAGAACCCTTTAGAAATCCGAACTGTGACTTTGACAGTATGTTATTTGAGATAAGATGGTTATAAAGCCGATTGTACATTACTTTTTCTAAAATTTTTGAGAATGCTGGCAACAGTGAAATTGGATGGAAATTTGATGCTATTTCTTTATCTCCCTTCTTAAACAATGGCTTAACTTCAGCATATTTTAACCACTGATAAACGACTGGTTACACAGATAGCTTAATACGTTACTTAACTCAGAATCACATTCTTTGATTAGCTTTGTTGATATTTCAACATACCCACTAGATGTTTTTGATTTTAAAGATTTTATGATGGACATTATCTCTGCCGGGGTAGTGAGGGTCAAATTCATATTATGGAAGTTACTTGAAATGATTGGTGTGAAGTGTTCCATAGCAGCATCTACAGAACCTGACAACCCCATCTTTTCAGTAACAGTTATGAAATGTTTGTTAAAAATTTCTGCAACACTATACACATCTGTCACCAATGTATCATTTACTCTTAATGCTATTTGTCCCTCTTCATGTCTTAAGTGATACACATAAGAAGCGGAGAATGGCGAGATCAAGGAGTTTGGCGACACAGATGCGGGATGCTGCGACAGCTGTTGGACCCCCGCAACAAGAAGACTGTAGTATCCATGCAATGCTGTCCGAACGAATATTTTACGTGTGACAACAGGATAATAATTTTTGGGCCACATATCACAGTATCACATCTAAAGGGCTATAACAGCCATTTGGAGTCCTGTATTGTAAATGTTGTACGCAGCCGATAGTGAAAAAAAAGGTTTCTCCTAATGGTAAAATATCTCTTCATCCTTATGGATTAATCACACACGGTTGCTAGCAACGAGACTCATACTGTCAGCAGACCAACACCGACAACGATAGTTCAGGTATACATGCCGACGTCGCAAGCTGAAGATGAACAGATAGAGAAAGTGTATGAGGATATTGAAAGGGTAATGCAGTATGTAAAGGGGGACGAAAATCTAATAGTCATGGGCGAGTGGAATGCAGTTGTAGGGGAAGGAGTAGAAGAAAAAGTTACAGGAGAATATGGGCTTGGGACAAGGAATGAAAGAGGAGAAAGACTAATTGAGTTCTGTAACAAGTTTCAGCTAGTAATAGCGAATACCCTGTTCAAGAATCACAAGAGGAGGAGGTATACTTGGAAAAGGCCGGGAGATACGGGAAGATTTCAATTAGATTACATCATGGTCAGACAGAGATTCCGAAATCAGATACTGGATTGTAAGGCGTACCCAGGAGCAGATATAGACTCAGATCACAATATAGTAGCGATGAAGGGTAGGCTGAAGTTCAAGACATTAGTTAGGAAGAATCAATACGCAAAGAAGTGGGATACGGAAGTACTAAGGAATGACGAGATACGTTTGAAGTTCTCTAACGCTATAGATACAGCAATAAGGAATAGCGCAGTAGGCAGTACAGTTGAAGAGGAATGGACATCTCTAAAAAGGGCCATCACAGAAGTTGGGAAGGAAAACATAGGTACAAAGAAGGTAGCTGCGAAGAAACCATAGGTAACAGAAGAAATACTTCAGTTGATTGATGAAAGGAGGAAGTACAAACATGTTCCGGGAAAATCAGGAATACAGAAATACAAGTCACTGAGGAATGAAATAAATAGGAAGTGCAGGGAAGCTAAGACGAAATGGCTCCAGGAAAAATGTGAAGACATCGAAAAAGATATGACTGTCGGAAAGACAGACTCAGCATACAGGAAAGTCAAAACAACCTTTGATGACATTAAAAAAAGCAACGGTGGTAACATTAAGAGTGCAACGGGAATTCCACTGTTAAATGCAGAGGAGAGAGCAGATAGGTGGAAAGAATACATTGAAAGCCTCTATGAGGGTGAAGATTTGTCTGATGTGATAGAAGAAGAAACAGGATTTAGAAGAGATAAGGGATCCAGTATTAGAATCGGAATTTAAAAAAGCTTTGGAGGACTTACGGTCAAATAAGGCAGAAGGGATAGATAACATTCCATCAGAATTTCTAAAATCATTGGGGAAAGCGGCAACAAAACAACTATTCACGTTGGGGTGTAGAATATATGACTCTGGCGAAATACCATCTGACTTTCGGAAAAGCAGCATCCACACAATTCCGAAGATGGCAAGAGCTGACAAGTGCGAGAATTATCGCACAATCAGCTTAACAGCTCATGCATCGAAGCTGCTTACAAGAATAATATACAGAAGAATGGAAAAGAAAATTGAGAATGCGCTAGGTGACGATCAGTTTGGCTTTAGGAAAAGTAAAGGGACGAGAGAGGCAATTCTGACGTTACGGCTAATAATGGAAGCAAGACTAAAGAAAAATCAGGACACGTTCATAGGATTTGTCGACCTGGAAAAAGCGTTCGACAATATAAAATGGTGCAAGCTGTTCGAGATTCTGAAAAAAGTAGGGGTAAGCTATAGGGAGAGACGGGTCATATACAATATGTACAACAATCAAGAGGGAATAATAAGAGTGGACGACCAAGAACGAAGTGCTCGTATTAAGAAGGGTGTAAGACAAGACTGTAGCCTTTCGTCCCTACTCTTCAATCTGTACATCGAGGAATCAATGATGGAAATAAAAGAAAGGTTCAGGAGTGGAGTTAAAATACAATGTGAAAGGATATCAATGATACGATTCGCTGATGACATTGCTATCCTGAGTGAAAGTGAAGAAGAATTAAATGATCTGCTGAACGGAATGAACAGTCTAATGAGTACACAGTATGGTTTGAGAGTAAATCGGAGAAAGTCGAAGGTAATGAGAAGTAGTAGAAATGAGAACAGCGAGAAACTTAACATCAGGATTGATGGTCACGAAGTCAATGAAGTTAAGGAATTCTGCTACCTAGGCAGTAAAATAACCAATGACGGACGGAGCAAGGAGGACATCAAAAGCAGACTCGCTATGGCAAAAAAGGCATTTCTGGCCAAGAGAAGTCTACTAATATCAAATACCGGCCTTAATTTGAGGAAGAAATTTCTGAGGATGTACGTCTGGAGTACAGCATTGTATGGTAGTGAAACATGGACTGTGGGAAAACCGGAACAGAAGAGAATCGAAGCATTTGAGATGTGGTGCTATAGACGAATGTTGAAAATTGGGTGGACTGATAAGGTAAGGAATGAGAAGGTTCTACGCAGAATCGGAGAGGAAAGGAATATGTGGAAAACACCGATAAGGAGAAGGGACAGGATGATAGGACATCTGGTGAGACATGAGGGAATGACTTCCATGGTACTAGAGGGAGCTGTAAAGGGCAAAAACTGTAGAAGGAGACAGAGATTGGAATACGTCAAGCAAATAATTGAGGACGTAGGTTGCAAGTGCTACTCTGAGATGAAGAGGTTAGCACAGGAAAGAAATTCGTGGCGGGCCGCATCAAACCAGTCAGTAGACTGATGACCAAAAAAAAAGAGTTAACGACGCAATGACAATCCGCATGGTTGCGAGCAACGAGACTAATACTGTCAGCAGATGAAACGCAGGTAAGGAAAAAGGTGACGTAGACAACAGATACTATACGACAAGGTTCGTATATGACGTTGAAAATTAAACAAGGGCTTAATACTCCCATCCATCGTACATAAGTGGTGAGGAGCTGAGCTAGAAGCTTTTCTGATGCTCTACAGTCGTTTATACACTCTGTTCTAAATTATGGATGTATATCCTAAGAGAAAACGTGTCTAAGACAATTAGACACCTATGTCTGTCATAGAAAACATTCGGCCAAATTACGTCCAGATCTACAGGATCGGCTCCAAGATACCAGAAGATACAGCATACGCTTTCCAATGCCCATTAACAAACTACGGAGAGTTATGCTATATACTAAAGCACACAATTAAACTACTGAAGTAGTAACAATTCGAGAAGCGTCACCTATCGAAAAAAATGAATTTCGAAAAGTCTTAATCTTGAGAGACAATAAAAGTTTTCTAGAGAGGACAGAAACACAATAACATGCACTAAATATCGAACACAGTAAACAAAATTTTATCGGAGATTGAACCAGCTGAACGTTCCATTGTCTACATTCGTTACTATCCTCTTAAGTACAGATTATATAGGGATCTCTCACATCATAGGAAGCTGCCTAAAGGACACAGGCATCAATATTTAATGTAATTTTGTTTTGAAGATTTTTGTCTTTATGTGTAATCTAGTATATATGTGTATGTAGCATGTAAATTTATGAAGTCTACCACATGTCTTTGTTGAGGGAAACCATTTTCCTGTGTAGGCTGTTTTATTTTGAATTTATGACTTTATTTCATGCGTTAGATATGAGCTGGTTTCAGACTATCTCTGTTACTTGTATCAGAGTAAAAAATTATAAGCCTTTAGCATGATATAATCTACACACCTGTGTGAGGGAAGCAACCAGTGACGGCATCCTTAACAACGGTTTCACACAGCCATTGTCGGAGGCATGAAATCCATGTGTACTCACGTCTCAGATAGTTGTATCCGTAACTACCGTGGCTGTGAGTACTGTTGTTAAGGACGACATCACATGTTGCTTCCTCCAAACAGATATGTGGAATATATCATACTAAATGGTTACACTTTTTTGCTTTGATGCAAGTAACAGAAGTAACTTGAAAATGCCCAAGAAGACGAATCAAGCTAATAGGTAAATTATCGGATAAAGTGATTATTTCAAAATAAAAGTGACGTCTCTCACGAAATTCACAGTGTATGTGGATCCATATATACAAAAACTAGTGATATCATACGTAGATATATGAACAAAATGTAGCTGGTGAACCTGGGGCTTTAAAAACAAACGGAACGAAATGGGAATGTTCAGTATCCACTAGTCAAAAATGTTCAAATGTGTGTGAAATCTTATGGGACTTAACTGCTGTCATCAGTCCCTAAGCTTGCCCATTATTTAACCTAAATTATCCTAAGGACAAACACACACACACTCATACCCGAGGGAGGACTCGAACCCCCGCCGGGATCCGGTAGTCCGAATGTGTCTTCGAGAGCTGGAACTAACGGACAATGTGAGAGGTGAGGTAGCGAAGATTGCTCTTCACCGCAAAAGCGGTAAAAAAGCTGCACCTCGTTCTCTGGAGGCGGCCACATTCCACCTGGTGTGTGGGTGATGAGTCGTGTAAGACCGCAAACGCTACTGGGACAGACTTTAATATACCGAGTTATATTTTCCAGAGTCTCCAGGTTCCTCATAATATTCAAACTTTCATCATTCCAACATCCGATTTGGTGACTTCAGCCTTATTCATCGTCATCTTGAAAGTCTCTTTCTCATTAGACCCATCCGGAGATCCGAATGAGAGACTAGATTATCTCTAGAATTTCTTGGGATGCTCACCATGAGAACATTTTGGGACTGCGTTTCCTCTGAACAGACCTTTTGTATATTTTAAGCAGCGGTTTCCATCAGCATTCCCTGGGCATTGGCCGTTATTGATTATTCCGGCTTCAGAGACAGTTCCACAGCCCAAGTGAAAGGACTCGCTTTGAACTTGTGTGGCCCCTCCACCTTCTTTGGACATAGTATCTGCAGCAGAAATGTGCGCTGATTTGACTAAACTACTAGTTCATAGCTCTCGGTTTCAATTTCAGCCTCTGCTAAATTTCTGATAAAAATCATTTATTTGACGGCTGAATGATTCCGCTGTAAGAGGCTAGTTTGACACTTCCCGCAGATTGAAACCGTACCAAGAGTCGAACCAGTTCTGGGTTAGAATCTCAGTCCAGCGCACAGTCTTAATTTCCATGGAAGTTTCACAATGTAACTTCGTATATCGGAAGCAAACAGCCACCGTGTGAATCATTTTTATCTGATATCTAGCGCAGGTTGGGATTGAAACCGAGACCTCGAATTAGTAGCCAACGGTGCTTACATAGGATATTCCCGTTATGATGATGTTAACCTTCATGTTTGAAGGAGAAGAGTGAATGTATAAATTTCAGGTAAGAGACTGTAGACCAAAAAAGTAGTGATTCGAAAGCTGCGAAGACAAAAGTGCTGTGGAAAAATCTCACAGTGGAAAGCGAGAGCCTGCAGATCGTTGTTGTTACTATGTAATAAACAAAATTATTACTCACTTGCTTGCTAACATTCAACGGCAGGCAGGTTCAAATGACAGGCAGACGTGTATCGTGTGTAGTACTCCAATAATACACTGCAGATGGCTCAATCTTGGTGCATGTTTGCGGGTCCGACTTAATGGGACTTCAGCGCGCTGGGCGCCTCTAGGTCGTGATCTGTGTCAGACGTTCCGTGAAAGACGGGCACGGATAGATGGTGTTTCGTGGTGACATCGTTTGTCTCATCTAACCTTACTTGAGTATGTCCATCTTTCTAGCGATGGTTGCGGGACTCGGCTGTTCGATACAGGATGTCAAATTAAACAACTTTCAGCCGTCTAATTCCCAATCTTATTTTATTTGGAAACCAGTTTCAGCGTTTTACTACACCATCTTCAGGTCACTGTCCGACGTGTATGAAGATAGTACCTTGGTTGTGATCAAAACAGGGGCCAGCAACACTGGTATTAGTAGATTTTTGCTATAGCGATCACTTAAACTATCATCGGCAAATAATAGCAAAAATCAACTAATTACCACATTGCTGGCCCCTGTTTTGATCACAACCGACGTAGAATCTTCCTACGCGTTGGTCAGGGGCCTGAAGATGGCGTAGTAAATCGCTGAAACTGATTGCCAAGTAAAATAAATTTGGGAGCTAGACGGCTCAAAGGTGGTTAATTTGACATCCTCTTACTTGAGTTGTTCTTTTGGAATCACGTGTGAAGTCTCGTGCACGAAACGCTTGACACTGAAGAAGATCCCCTGGCAAGGATTCGATGTGTGTGGCACTGTACAAGCGGCGTGATGGTTTTCGGAACGGGTACTACTGAACTTTGTGCGAGGATGTCGTGCCTCCATACAAACTGAGTAACTGTTTATTTTTGTTTCGTATACTGATCTCCTGTTCTTAATTTTCGTGTGTCTGTGTATTGAAATGTAAATGTTCTATCAACTGAACAACGAAAGAGGTGTGGTTTCGTAAACGCTTTCTGATGAAAAGAGTCGCCAAATTCATCTGGAATTGTGTAACTGTATTCCACCTGACAACAGCAAACCAGCTAAAGAAGGGAAAACAACTATGCTAGGCCCATATTTTAGGCTTACTGTGTTCCGTTAAGTGCAATGCGGCCACACACGATTACAGGGTAACTTCAGCAAGAGGATGGTGAAAGAAACGGAACCTACTGAATCACATAAGACAGATTAGCATTTAAAGCTCTATTAGGAAACTCACATTTATCTGTTGCAACAATCTTTACAAAATTCAGTTCTTATGTTAAAAAAATATATGCCTGCCATGTAATTCTTTAATGAAATGTTAGAAAGGAGTGGTGAATCTATAACTTTGAGTCCAAGCCATGTGAGCAGATAATTTTGCTTAATTTCGTCTCCACAATCAAGCTAACCAATGAAGAAAAGTCACACTGAAAAATTTACCTTTCAAAAACTTATCATAAATTACGCGCGAGTAAGCAATGCGTCGTCAGCATTACCTGAATAACTTCAAGCTTCTAGAATCAATCTCTATAAAACCATGTTTCCAAAAATCAAATTCCTCTGCATTTGCAACTCTGTGTCCTGCTAGTTATTCGCAGAACACTATGCAGCGTGATCACCGCCAGAGTCTCACTTAATACTCACGAATGCTCTACAATGGCAACGACAGTACCACTGACAAGAAAAGATCACATTGCTTGTACGCAGAACCTCTGCGACGTAACATAACGACTGTTAAAGACTTCTGTCCGAAAAATATTCAGTGTACAAGTTTGAATCCTTAACGTTCAAATATAGTATTAATGGCCCACTGCTCAACAAAGTTATGTCGATTAAATGTCTATGCGTAACGTTGCAAAGCGATATGAAATGGAACGAGCACGCTAAGCTCGGTTGTAGGAAAGGTGAATGGTGGACTTCTGTTTATTGGGAGAATTCTGTGAAGATGTAGCTTATTTATAAAGGATACCCGTGCAGAACTCGTGTGTGACCCATTACTGAGCAAATATCGTTTATCTTTGAGTACTGATAACTTAAGGAAGTGTGTGTCTCGTGCCGATTAGCTGTGATGGTACAAATTTCAAACGGAAGCAACGCGGATTCGTGAATGCGCGTTATAAGAGACAGCCATATTCAAATATGATACTTATTCATAGCAAGAAATATTGAATTAAGGCTGTTGTAACATAATGCTATCAGAAAAACAAAAATGAGATTCAAAACCTCTAGTAAACATTTGTCACGTCTCACATTGCCTAATGCATTTAAGTATAGGTACAATGACTGTTATTAATACTTTGATTGCCAATGCTGCCAGTTAACGGGACGCAAAAATATCCGTAGATTGCCGTTCTCGACATGTAACGTCGTAAAATTTCTTCCCATTTTAAGTACTAAACCATGTATTTTGACGGGCTCCATCGGTCTTCATTGTGTTGCGAGGGACATGTAGTTTTTAAAACAGCTGCTTATTGTCTGAAGTTAAGCTGCTGGAGGGTGGCTGCTGTTCACTCAGTGCGTAAACAAACGAAAGACAGTGCTTCATGTTATCTTACGGGCGTCGAAATTTTGCGGGAATTGGAGCAACAGTTTGTTGACAATGACAGCGCAGGGTGACGACATCGAGGATTCAGATGATAAGCCTGACTTTGTGCAAGAAGAACTGTGTCAAATTTAAATTGAGTATTTCTCTTCACGGTTTCATAAAATGCTTGCTGAAACGTCGCGTTTATTTCTCATTCTTCATTTTCTGAACGTGAAACATTTTTATTTATCCTAGGCAAATAGGAAAGGCTGAAAGAAAAAACAACATATACAGGACTATCACAGAAAAATTATACAGAAATTTATATGCCTAGTGGAGAAGTTGTTTCAGGCTTTCTTAAAACGTTAGTATAACGTTAAATGTTGCCTAGTGTTCTTAATTAAAAAATATTGAAAAACTGTAAGAATGGCCGGCATTTAAGAAACAGCGAGGTTTACGTGGCCGGCAGTCAAAGTGTTAATCAGTTAATCACCCGCTTCGTCTGGCAATTGCAGTGCTACAACTTTGGTGTCTGTGAGACTGGCAACAGTCTGAAACAGAGGACAGTCGACATGGAGTGTACCGACTGGTATCGACTTTTAACAATCAGTACTTGGAGCTGGTGCCCAATTTATCGCGCCATTATTATTAACCAGTTTACTGGGGGCTCCAACATACTGATTTAAGTAGGTTGCCTATTTACAATAAGGCCAGTATATACGCGGCACGAGGTACAGCCCCACAGTGTCAGTATTGGCCCTTGACTGGGAAAGTCTGACGATCACTGCTCTACGGTGTAAAATTGAACGAAGTCTCAGCAAGTCATGACGTGCCAAATGCGGACTTGCTGTTGAGATAAAAGATGTGCAGCAAGGAGGCTGTTCCCGTGGGAATTAGGGGCGGGTGTCGGGAGATACACAGCAGTACTGTATCGCTGCACTGGGTGTTGGAAATGTCCCCTTGTGTAGCTCGTTAAGGGCTCAACAAGGCGGCGACAGAGAAAAGACTGTGCACTCTATTTCGGCAGTGTTCTGTTAACGTACCCATCCCTGAAGATAGCTATGACAAGAAAATAAGATAATTTCCTGTGAACAACCTGACAAGCAACCAGTCTAGTGTTTAGTAAAGTCCTCCCCCTCTCATTTGGTAGTGCTAAATCTGCGGTTGGCTAGAGTCAATCATTTCTAGAAAGGCTTGAGAATTCTGAAATTAATAAAATCTACCACAGATTGAAGGAGAGGGAAAATGCCTCATCCCCCTCCCCTCCCCCAGCTTCCTTTGCGGGCAAAGAGGTCGTTAGAGGATAACGGAGACGATGACGAGCAAGCCTATAGAGACGATCCCAGCACAAATTGCAGTATTGGAGTACGCCACACAAATATTACAGCGAGAGGTGCGTGAGCCAGTAACTCAGTGGGGCAGTGCCGGGCGTCTTTGACAGTTTTAGTGTAGTGAAGCGTGGTGTGGGCCGTCCTTGGGTCCGCCCCCTGTCCCTGATATTTCCAAAGGCCACCGCGGCGCTGCTGCCATGTGCGGGTCTGTGGACTGACAGACATGCAGACAGCGCAGGGCGCCCGGACACCGGCAGTAATGTGGGCGAAAGTCCACTCTCACAAAAACAGCACACGCTTCATAGTCAGCACCTACAGTACACTGCATGCAATACTGACTGGTCGACAGATTATACAAGCGCTTTCTCTTGCCACTGAGCAGCTTATGTTCGTTCCGTGTTCTAACGGGTTACTTCAGTGTAATTACGCCACTGAACGTCTAAGAATGAGAAATGGAAGTGAGGAGTTAGAAATGAAAGAGGAATTTACGTATTTGAGAAGCAGAATCACAAGGGATAATAGAAACTGGAAATGAGATGAGACCAGAATACAGCAAGACAAAATTGCAAGCACATCAGTCTGCAAATAAGAAAACGGACCATGAAAGCATTTATTTGGAGTGTGACTCTGAACGGGTGTGAAACTTGAAAAGTAGGAAAACGAGACAGAAGATGTCCAGAAGCTCTGACGATTTGGTGCTACAGAAAGGTGATGAAGATCAGCTGGAGGATAGTTCTTACGAAGAAGCGCTGAGAAGAGCATAGGAAACCATACATCTCCGAAGGTACCGTCAGAACAAGAAGACAATCTGGCAAGACACACTTTAAGACACAATAACACAAGGGGATTAGTAGCAGGAGCTACTAAAGGAGGGAAGCGCCACCGACGGTCAAGGATGTCATACAAACAACAGACTACAGTAAGGATGATGTGGGACACGCTACCTATGCGGAAATGAAGAGAATGGCAGACATGAGAGTAGAATGGCTTACTGCTGCAAACAAACCTCTGCGTTGAACACTGAAGAAGAAGAATTACGCGACTGCAGCCTCAGGGTTGAACACTAAAGAAGACGAATTACGCGACTGCAAGTCATCCGCTACCACCGATAAATCAGTAACACTATTGATTCAAACACTCAGCATACTCTATAGCTATCCGTGATAACCCTCCACTTAGTTGGTACGCGATATGCGTTGACTCTAACAAATGCCGCACTACTGTGCTTGCCCGTACAAGTAGCAGTTTCTCCAAGATCATCATCATCATCAGTTATCTGCTATATTAGCAGGTCCTTTGCCTCTCCATTTTCTGCGATCCATTGCTTCCTTCTTAAGGCTGCTGTATGTTGTACCGTCCATCATGTCATCCAGTATCTGGAATCTCTTCCTTCCTCGGTTCCTTTTCCCTTCTACATAACCTTCTAAAACTGTTTTTATCAGTCCGTCATTCTTTCTTAATATATGCCCAATCCAATTTCTTTTTCTTCTCTTTATTACATCTAGTAACTGTCTTTTCTCTCCCACTCTTCTCAGTACCTCTTCATTTATTACTCTGTCCATCCAACTTATTCTTTCTATCTTCCGCCATGTCCAGATCTCAAAAGCCTCCAGCCTTTCTCTGTCTTTTTTCCTCATAGTCCATGGTTCAGCGCCATATAGAAGAACACTCCATACAAGACATTTTATGAGTCTCTTTCTGAGTTCCCTGTCCAGACCGCTGCAGAAGATTCTCCTTTTCTTATAAAACGCCTCTTTTGCCATTGCTATCCTTGTTTTAATTTATGTGGTGCACTTCCAGTCAGTGTCCATCCTGCTTCCAAGATACTTAAAATTTTGCACCTGTTCTAGTGTTTCTCCATTCAGCACAATTTTTATTTCCTTATTTCCTCCTATTGCCAATACTTTTGTTTTATTTGTGTTAATTTTCATTCCATATTTTTTTCCGTTAGTTGCAATGGTGTCCACCAACTCCTGTAATTCTTTTTCCCCTGTGGCTAGAAGGACGATGTCATCAGCAAATCTCAAGCACCCTACTCTTCTTCCTCCAATTTCTACTCCTTTGTCATCTAATGAGCATTGGTAAATCATATTTTCCAAGTACAGGTTGAAAAGAGTAGGTGATAAACAGCATCCTTGTCTTACTCCTTTCCCTAGTCTGATCCAGTTTGTACTTTCTCCTCTCACTTTAACTGATACTTTTTGATTAAGGTATAATGAGTTTATAAGTCTTCTGGTTTTCCAGTCCACTCTCTTTTCCCTCATAATAGTCGCCAGCTTGTCCCAAACCACATTGTCAAATGCCTTTTCTAAATCGATGAAGCACATATATAGGTCTCTTCCTTTTTCAATAAACCTTTCTTCCAAGATTTGTAGGAGCCCTATTGCATCTCTGGTGCCCGTATTCCGTCTAAAGCCAAACTGCTCCTCGCCGAGATTCTCCTCTATTACTTTTTCAAGTCTTTTATTAATTATTCTTAACATCACTTTGGCTGCATGTGAAATGAGGCTGATTGTCCTGTGCTCGCTGCATTTCTTGGTTCCCTGTTTTTTCGGTAATGGAATCATTACTGTTGTCAAAAAGTCCTCAGGCCAATTACCACTGTCATATATTTTATTACATAACCTCAATATTTCTCTTATTCCATTGTGGTTCAAGCATTTTAGTATTTCTCCCGGTATTGTATCTGTACCTACTGCTTTGCCATTTTTCATTGCAGCAATACCAGACTTTACTTCTTTCATTATGATGGTCGGTCCTTTCTCTTCATCACTTACACTGTTGTGTGATTCAAGTTCCAGAGTTTCTGGTTTGCTATTTGTGTCATATAGCTCTTTTATATATTCTACCCATCTCTGGAGGACATCGTCACGATCTTTGTACACTACCTCTTCGTCTTTACTCAAAATTTCCATAGTAGCACTTCCTGCTCTGTTTTGTTCCCATGTCATAGTCTTTACTCTGTTGTATAGTATGTCGTATCTTCCCTTCCTGTCCAGTTCTTCAATTTCATCACATTCCTCTTTTAGCCATTTTTTCCTAGCCTGCTCTGTTTCTCTTCGCAGTTCGTTATTTAAGCTTCGGTATATCTTTCTTGCATCTTCAGTGTTCTTGTTTTTCAATTTTCTTCTCTCCTCCATCTTGGAAATCATTTCTTGTGTGACCCATGGTTTTTTTGACCTTTTCCCTTTTACATATCCTATATTTTGCTGTCCTGCTTTAATGATTTCTTCTTTTAGCATATTCCAGTGCTCGTTGGCATTATCAGGTGCTTCTTTGTCTCGTAATGTGTTTAGAAAGTCCCGAGACAGCATTTCTGTAATTTGTTCTTTGTTGGACCTTATCTTCTCTAAATCCCACTTCTTCACCATTGTAGCCTTTTTCAGTTTTTTCATTCTTATTTCTATTTCTGCCATAAGTAAGTTGTGGTCACTATTAATATCTGCACGTGGTAATTTGTGCACCTTCTTGATTCCATTCCTGTATCTTTGTTCTACCAGTATAAAATCGATTTGGTATCTGTATTTATCCCCTGGTGATTTTCAAGTGTAGAGCCTCCTCTTATGGTTCTTGAACCATGTGTTTGCCGCTATCAGCTGCCTTTCCCTGCAGAAGTCAATTAACCATTCACCTCTGTCATTTCTCTTTCCAAGACCATGACTGCCTACTATGTTTCCCTCTTTCCCTTCTCCCACATTGGCGTTCCAGTCTCCCATTACTATTTTGCAGCATTTTTTATTTTCGTCCATTATTCTCTCTATTACACTGTACGTTTCCTCTACAATTTGGTCATCATGTTCTGAAATTGGCATATACACCTGGACAATCAGTAAATCTTTTTGTGCTCCTTTCAGCCTTACACCAATAACCCGGTCATTTGCATAGTCTACATATTCCACACATTTAGCCAATTCCTTTGTCATAATCATTCCTACTCCATTAATTCCTTTTACTTCTCCTCCTGAGTGGCTTATCTGTACGACCATACAATTACCGGTATATTTTCGCTTTATAGCAACTACAGCCGCAATGCTTATTTCTCAGTTAGGAATGGAGCAACAATATTGCTATTATTTGATAATTAATCGGTGTGTGTGTGTGTGTGTGTGTGTGTGTGTGTGTGTGTGTGTGTGTGAATTGCTAAGGAACTAAACTGGTGACGTCATCTGTCTCTAGACTTACTACTTAAACTAACGTATGCTAAGAACAACGCACACACCCATGCTCGAGGGAGGACTCGAAGCTCCGACGGCACGGGCCTCGGAATCCGTGAATGGCATCTCTAACCGCGCGGCCACTCCGCGCGGCGATCGGTGTTTGTGAGGTAACAATGTAACTGTCTTCGACTATTGGCGTTTCATAAGTTATTGACTATTCTAGTCTTCGCAGTTACGTAATTTTACACGGCAGTAGACAGTGTTTTCCTTTAACTAAAGAATAAAATTTAATCTTGTAATTTTTACCAACGACCAAAAGAACAGGTGTTACATTTCCAGTTGTTCGTCTGCCACATTAGCTATGAACATGAAAAAGATGTCATTAATAAACTAAATAAATTTCAAATGATTTGTGGCACAATACACGGAACACTGAGTGACAAGACAAAGTTCTGTTGTAAATACAAACTCTGTACTCCAGATTGCCGGGCAGCGGGTGCAAGTACCTTTCCTTCCCCTCCCACTCCACTTGCGGATGCCGATGTTTAGGGCAAATTCCAAGCCGCAATTACCTGTTATGCGAAGAGCACATCAAATAACAAGCCTACCACCAGATCAAGACACCATAGCAAAACAGATTAAAATCCTACAATATGTGGCACAATAAAATGATTACAATCCGCAAACAGTCATTCACATATACAATCAACACACCAAACCAGCACAATCTACGATACGCAAAGAAATAACACTCTTAAGAAAAATACCAGTAAAAACAAAATTTACATACATACCAGCTACATATATAGAAAATGCATATAATAAAATTAACGCACTACTAAAAAACACAAATGTAGCATTTGCATATCAAACAAGACAATATTAGATAAAAATTCAATAGGGTAAAACAAAATCACCAACATATTCAAACCTGGGAATATACCAAATTCAATGCAATGATTGCAATTAATTCTACAATGGTCCGATGGGTAGAAACCTCACCGTTGGATACTGATAACACGTTAGAGACATCCATATACTTTTTTTCCACTGTCTAAAGACCGAACAACACACAGAAAACAATATAGAACCAGCTATCAAAACTTTACACGTAACACCGAAAGTGCTACTAATAAACATTCTACATGAAATGGAAATCTATGTACAAACACCGCAGAAAATACTAAATGAGTAAATCAACCTGAAATTAAAACAAAAGATTGAAACTTTTATTAAAATTACCCATCAGGACAACGGTCAGAGACACAACCACACACACAACAAAAGTTACATGGCAACCAGAGAATGCTTTGTAGCTCAATTCACAACATATAGATTCAAACCACGCAGTCCGCAGCTCGTGGTCGTGTGGTAGCGTTCTCGCTTCCCACGCCCGGGTTCCCGGGTTCGATTCCCTGCGGGGTCAGGGATTTTCTCTGCCTCGTGATGACTGGGTGTTGTGTGCTGTCCTCAGGTTAGTTAGGTTTAAGTAGTTCTAAGTTCTAGGGGACTGATGACCATAGATATTAAGTCCCATAGTGCTCAGAGCCATTTGAACCATTCAAACCACGCAAACAGTACTGTAACCGTGCAGCATCACTGGAAAACTTGCCAACAAACGGATAGAAAGACACACATACGAAAATGAAAAAGAACGTATAGCACAAAAATAACGAGGACTTTATAACTGAATAGAAACGAATACATAGGACTAAAAACAGGCCATAGCGAAATTCGTCTACGAAAATAAATTAGGCTACAATCACAGTATCCAGCGCTGTCATATGGACGAGCAAATAATAAGTAAAGTAAGCAATACTAAGAAAATAGGATTACCAAAATACAGTATGTTAATAATATCAAAAGTTAAAAAATTATAAAAAGAAAATATGCAGACATAGATATAATACACAGAAACAGAAAAAGTATAACAGCAGCAAATATCAATACCTACATAACAGGAATGATAAAAAGAACTGCCTGTAACCAAACAAGCTGGCCGCTGTGGCCGAGCGGTTCTAGGCCCTTCAGTCCGGAACCGAGCGATTGCTACGGTCGCAGGTTCGAATCCTGCTTCGGGCATGGATGTGTGTGATGTCCTTAGGTTAGTTAGGTTTAAGTAGTTCTAAGTTCTAGGGGACTGATGACCTCAGATGTTAAGTCCCATAGTGCTCAGAGCCATTTGAACCATTTGTAACTGTGGTGTCACCGCCAGACACCACACTTGCTAGGTGGTAGCCTTTAAATCGGCCGCGGTCCGTTAGTATACGTCGGACCTGCGTGTCGCCACTGTCAGTGATTGCAGACCGAGCGCCGCCACACGGCAGGTCTGGAGAGACTTCCTAGCACTCGCCCCAGTTGTACAGCCGACTTTGCTAGCGATGGTTCACTGACAAATTACGCTCTCATTTGCCGAGACGATAGTTAGCACAGCCTTCAGCTACGTCATTTGCTACGACCTAGCAAGGCGCCATTATCATTGCTATTTATCTTGTGATGCATGTACCGTCAGACCGATGTTTGCCAATTATGGATTAAAGTTAAGTATTCCAGAAGCTACGTACTTTTTTTACGAGACTCAACTCCTTTAACTGTTCCAGACCTCACGCCAGCCTGCGTGAGCTTAAACGCGTGCCTTTCGGCTACCTCATAGTGGCTTGGCTGTCTTGCCAAGTCACAACAGTAACCAAATAATATCGCTGGATTATCTGTCAAAAAAGCTGTCACGAAAATATTGATATAAACAACACAATCTGACAACTACATCAAATAATAAGTCAAATAAGGAGATAACCAACCATTATTACACCAGTGACACCAAAGGAACGTAATGAACAAGCAAATAGTGACCGAATTGCCGATATCTCATGGATATTAAGAACATCAGACGTATGTAAAAACGTATAATAGTGAAATCTATTGAGAACTTTCCCCCATGAACCATGGGCATTGTCGTCAGCGGGGTAGTTTGCGTGCCTCAGCAATACAGATAGCCCTACCATAGGTTCAACTACAACGAAGGGGTATATGTTGAGAGGCCATACAAACGGGTGGTTTCTGAAGAGGGCCAGCAGCCTTTTCAGTAGTTGCACGCTGAACAGTCTCGATGATTGACCAATCTGGCCTTGTAAGATCAACCAAAAGGCCTTGCTGTTCTGGTACTGTGAACGACTGAAAGCAAGGGGAAACTACAGCCATAATCTGTCCTGGGGGCATGCAGCTCTGCTATATAGTTAAATAATGGTGGCATCCTCTTGGATAAAATATTCCGGAGGTAAAATAGTCCCCAATTCGGATCTCCGGACGGGGACTACTCAGGAGGATGTCGTCATCAGGAAAAACAAAACTAGTGTTCTATGGCCCCGAGCATGGAATGTTAGATGCCGTAATCGGACAGACAGAAAATTTTGGATGGGAAATGGATAGGTTGAAGTTAGATACAATGCGAATTAGTGAAGTTCGGTGTCAGGACGAACTTCTCGTCAGGTGAATACGGGGTTATAAATATAAAATCAAATAATGGTAATGCAGGAATGGAATTAATAATAATCAATAAGAAAATAGGAATGCGAGTAAAGTACTACGAACAGGATAGCGATCGCGTTATTGTAGCCAATAGAGACACAAAGTTTACCACAGTATCACAAGTTTATATGTCAAATAGCTCCGCAGATGATAAACAGATTGATGAAATGCATGAGGAGCGAGAACAATTTATTCAGATGGCTAATGAAGACGAAAATTTAATACTGATGGGGGACTGGAATTCGATAGTAGGAAAAGAAAGAGGAGGAAAAACAGTAGGTGAATATGAAATTGGGGAAAGGAAAGAAAGAGGAATCCGCCTGGTAAGTTTTGCACAGAGCACAAGTTAATCATCGCAAAGACTTGGTTAAGAACCATGAAAGAAGGTTGAAGAGACCTGGAGACACCAGAAGGTTTCAGCTTGGTTATATAATGGCAAGAAGGAGATTTGGGAACCAGATTTTAAATTATAAGGCAATTCCAGGGGCATATATAGACTCTGACAACAATGTATTGGTTATGAACTGTAGATTACAGCTGACGAAATTGCAAGAAGGTAGGAAAATACTGAGATGGGAACTGGATAAGCTGAAAGAATCAGAGGTTGTTGAGAATTTCAGAGGAAGCATAGGCATCAGATGACTAGAACAGGGGAAAGGACGAGAGTAGAAGACGAGTGGTAGCTTTAAAAGATGAAAAAGTAAGGCAGTAGAGGCTCAAGTAGGTAAAAAGACCAGACATGTCAGAAATCCTTGGATAACGCAGGAGACATTGAATTTAAATGATGAAAGAGGAAAATTTTTAAAAATGCAGCAAATGAAGCAGGTGAAAGGGAATACAAACTTCTAAAGATGAGACTGGCAGGAAGTGCAAAATGGCTAAACAGGAATGGCTAGGAGACAAAGGTAAGGATTTAGAAGCATATTCCGCTAGGGGAAGTATAGATACCGCCTGCAGCAAAATTAAAGAGACCATCGGGGAAAAGAGAAGCAGCTGTTTGAGTATAAAGAGCTCAGATGGAAAACCAGTCCTAAGCAGAGAATGGGAAGCTGAAAGTTGCTATCAATATACAGAGGATCTAAATACAACGGAGATGAACTTGAAAACAATATTTTAGAAAGGGAAGAGGACGTAGATGAGGATGAGAGAGGAGATGTGATACTGTGAGAAGAATGTGACAGAGCACTGAAAGATCGAAGTCGTAGCGGGGACCCGAGAGTAGACGACATTCCATCAGAACTACTGATAGCCTTGGAAGAGCCAGCCTTGAAAGAATTTTTCCATCTGGTGTGCAAGATGTATAAGGCAGACGAAATACCCTCAGACTTCAAGAAGAATGTAATAATTGGAATTCCAAAGAAAACAGGTGCTGGCAGGTGTGAAAATTTTGGAACTATCAACTTAACAAGTAATTGTTGCAAAATACTAACCCGAATTCTTCACAGAAGAATTGAAAAACTGATAGAAGTCGACCTCGGCGAAGATCAGTTCGGATTCCGGAGAAATGTAGAAACACGCGAAGCGATATTGATCCTATGACTTAGTTAGGAGATGGGTTAAAAAAGGGCAAACCTATGTTTATAGTGTTTGTAGACTCAGAGAATGACAATTTTGACTGAAATATTCTCTTTGAAATTCTGGAGGTAGCAGAGGTAAAATACAGGAAGAGAAAGTCTATTTAGAACTTATACAGTAACCAGTTGGCAGTTATAAGAGTCGAGGGGCATGAAAGGGATGCAGTGATTGAGAATGGAGTGAGAAGGATTGTAGCCTGTCAGAGACAGCAAACGGTTTGGAAGAGCAGTTAAGTGGAATGTACAGTGTCTTGAAAGGAAGGTATTAAGTGAACATGAGCAAAAGCGAGACGAGGATAATGCAATGTAGTCTAATTAGATCAGGTGATACTGAGGGAATTAGATTAGAAAATGAGACACTAGCAGTAGATGGGTTTTGATATTTTGACAGCAAAGTAACTGATGATTGCCGATGTAGAGAAAATATAGAATGTGGACTGGCAAAGGCAAGAAAAGTATCTCTGAAGAGGAGAAATTTGTTAACATCGAACATAGATTTAAGGGTTAGGAAGTTTTTTCTGAAAGTATTTGTCGAGCGTAGTCATGTATGGAAGAGAAACGTGGACGGTAAACTGTTTAGACAAGAAGAGAATAGAAGCTTTTGAAAAGGCGGTGCTACAGAAGACTGCTGAAGATTAGATAAGTAGATCACGTAACTAATGAGGAAGTACTGAACAGTATTGGGGGACAATAAATTTGACTAAAAGAAGGGATCGGTTAATAGGACATATTCTGAAACATCAAGTCATCAACAGTTTAGTGTTGGAGAGAAGTTAAGGGGGTAAAATTGCAGAGAGGGACCAAGAGATGAATATAGGAAGCAGATCCAGATCGTGTTGTAGTAGTTATTTGGAGATGAAGAGGCTTGAACAGTATAGAGTAGTAAGGAAAGCTGCATCACACCAGTTTTCAGACTGAAGACCACCACCACCACCACAACAACAACAACAACAAATGGTTCAAATGGCTCTAAGCACTATGGGGCTTAACATCTGAGGTCATCAGTCCCCTAGACTTAGAACTACGTAAACCTATCTAACCTATGGACATCACACACATCCATGCCCGAGGCAGGTTTCGAACCTGCAACCGCAGCAGCAGCGCGGTTCCGGACTGAAGCTCCTAGAACTGCTCGACCACAGCGGCCAGCCAACAACAACAACAACAACAACAACAACACTGAATAACTACATCTTAAATCAGAAATAATGTACCAAAGCTATGTACCATTACTTACAGTTAACCTGATGATAGCAATTCAGCCGAAATAGGCCTTTTATAAAAGTAAAAGCTATCAAACTCAGCAGCGTACTTGGAATTATAATTATACAATGTGCTTAAAAACATATGGTACGCATAGGGCCTAGAAGAATATAAAAATTCAAACAGAGAAGCTAAAGTTTGGACGCACTGCATGTGCGGCGTTGGACGCACTGGAGAACAAGATTCATACTGCCTTTGCCTCAGTCAAATCCTATAGATAGCAAAAAGCTGAGAAATTTCTCAAAGTGAAACTGGGCTCATCTCTGCACTTTACCTAGACTACAACATAAAAAATATGATTAAGAGTCACATAAATTTTTCTCCACTGAATTATCCTCTCTTTATTTATCTATCAAAGTTAAGGGTGGGGTTTAGATTTGCGTGCGGCTTGTGTTCGAGACAATGCAGTAAATATATGACAGCACCACATACTTTCACCTCGTAGCCAAGAAACTCACATCACCATTATAATAAAGTTAAGGAACATTTATGTAACACAGCTAATTCGCTTAAGAGAGAGTTCGCAACAGACTTCCAAAGGCTCTAACAGATCGAACCAGGGGACTGCATTATCCCTTAATCCTCCAGCCCGTCTGGCAACCACGTTCACCCGCGTGCGTCTCGTCCTTTTTTTCTATCCATTGCTCCAAATTTTAACACCGCTTGCAAGTACTCGAACGTCTGTTACGATGGTGTAGCAACAGTGAACACTATGGCGTGGAATCGACTGGGAGTTGTGAGAGCATAAATATATTTTAGCAGTCATCATTTATTAACGTACCTCTTATACTGTATCACAATAAACAAAACCAATTCCAAAAGTATATTAAAATTAGCACAATAATCATAAAAACCTTAACTGGAACCCTTATAATAAATTCGCAAATGAAGATGCACAGTTTGTGACTGAAATGTCAAAACTTATAATTTTAATAAAAGTGTGGTGTCATCGCCAGACACCACACTTGCTAGGTGGTAGCCTTTAAATCGGCCGCGGTCCGGTAGTATACGTCGGACCCGCGTGTCGCCACTGTCAGTGATTGCAGACCGAGCGCCGCCACACGGCAGGTCTAGAGAGACGTCCTAGCACTCGCCCCAGTTGTACAGCCGACGTTGCTAAGAATGGTTCACTGACAAATACGTTCTCATTTGCCGAGACGATAGTTAGCACAGCCTTCAGCTACGTCATTTGCTACAACCTAGCAAGGCGCCATCACCAGTTTATATTGAGATTGTTATTAATGTATCAACAAGAGCGATGTTCTCCAATTATGGATTAAAGTTAAGTATTACATCAACTACGTACTTTATTTGCTACTATAAATTCCCTTAACTGTTCCAGACCTCACGCCAGTCTGCGTGAGCTTAACGCGTGCATTTCGGCCCCCTTTAGCAACACGGTGTTGGCTCTTCAGTCAACACACCAAAAAGTAATATACGTCACGCCTTACAAACTCTTTTAACTTACTTTTAAAACATTGTATTGTTTTCTCATTAATAAGCCTCACTGCTTGGTATATACCAGCTTCAGGGCTGTAAGGTGCTGTATTGTTAATTGGCATTGCTTCGCCATCATGAACAGATAGTCCATTAACAGTTGGGTACTCATTAATTGTTTCAGTCTGAGCACTGTCCATAAAAATATTATCAGTCCTACTATCTTGCTGCACACGACTTGGAGAACTGATAACTGAAATTAGACTGAAACACTAAAATAATGGTTCCAGTTCATTTTCCCTGTGGAGGAGGAGGATATTAGTGTTTAACGTCCCGTCGACAACGAGGTCATTAGAGACGGAGCGCAAGCTCGGGTGAGGGAAGGATGGGGAAGGAAATCGGCCGTGTCCTTTCAAAGGAACCACCCCGGCATTTGCCTGAAGCGATTTAGGGAAATCACGGAAAACCTAAATCAGGATGGCCGGCGACGGGATTGAACCGTCGTCCTCCCGAATGCGACATTTTCCCTATCTGTATCTTTTAAGAAATCTATAGTGAAATCTCCACAAACTACTAAAATTTTCTTCTCGACTGACAGCTAGCTCAGTAATGACTTCTCATAAATAGCTAAAAGTTTCATAGAAAGGATCTATAGACTGATAAAATTCCGAAAAGTATTTTGCACTGTGCTAGGGTGATGAAGTGATTGGGGCATCTGTATGATGCTAGTCTATAATCGCTGATATTTAACTTCTCCGACCTTGGGGTTACATGGTGTGCAAAGAGCCACAGAACATCTATCACTTGAGAATTTTCCACGTCTTCTATGCATAGAAGAAGCTCATCTGTTTTGTTCCTCCGCCGCCTTAAGTTGTGATGAGACTAATTTTATTTTTCAGGAAACTATTACATACTTTATGATCTTGTTTTGCTTTGATTTCCTTATATACTGTCTGTCTGTAACCTGACACTAACCTACAAAATGTGCGTATCTGACTCCAGTAGTAACAGGGATATTGTCTTGTGCTCTTGTGGCCCCTCACTACAGTTTTTGCAAGATATTCAGTTAATCTTTCCCTTCCCCTACTATTCAGGTGCAGGCCGTGATATGTGTCCCCCATGTCCCAATTACAGGAAGAAGCTCGGCAAAGATCTGAGACTTTGTTTCAGTCAAAAGCCAATCACTAAGCTTTTTGATGACACGGCTAACAGCCGTGTTAATCTAGGACTGGTCTGGCGCAGTAAGACCTCCACAAACGCCACACGAGTGTCTGCTGTAGATGCTCCTATTTCCTCCAGGTCAGATTTAATACTATTGTCTAAGTTTCTAACCAGGCTATTTCCTGCTCTTACGTTATACAGAAAACCCATGTTATAATAGTGTTACAGCTCAAAGCACTAAAAACATTAGTTAAAATCCATAACATTGCCTTCACGATTAAGATTCAAATTACGCCGAACAATTTAACTCCAGGATGCAAGTGCATAGCAAGGTACACATACAAAACTGGTTGGAGACAATAACTCTTATCAGAACTAAACTGTTTTTCATCACACACACATTCATCAGCTATCCCGCATCTCGTGGTCGTGCGGTAGCGTTCTCGCTTCCCACGCCCGGGTTCCCGGGTTCGATTCCCGGCGGGGTCAGGGATTTTCTCTGCCTCGTGATGGCTGGGTGTTGTGTGCTGTCCTTAGGTTAGTTAGGTTTAAGTAGTTCTAGGGGACTGATGACCATAGAGGTTAAGTCCCATAGTGCTCAGAGCCATTTGAATCCTTTTTGAACATTCATCAGCTAATATTATGGAACAATGTCAAGCAGAAATCTCACAATAACAAACTAAACACTTAACTAGGAAAGGTAGTCCAGTCCTTATCCCTAAGAATTTGACAATGTAGAAAACAATGTTTTAGCAGTGCCAAAATTAATCTGCCAAAAACTTCCTCAAAACACAAGTTGCAGTTACACTGATCAATGTAAGCAACGTAACTCTTTGTTGGCAGTAGTGCCTGTGCTACGACCTGTAAATAGAAAGTAAGCAGTATGGTATACAGTTTCCAGCAAATAAATTGTACAGGTTTAAACTAAATAAGTGTGAGACACCAAAAGAATGTGTATGTAACTAGCACTGAAGAACTATTGTTGCACACAGTGCGATGCGAGTGTTTCCTTGGGCGGTCCTGTGTACGGGGCACACAACAACAGGCGCAGCCACGTCCTTGTACTCCATGCGCAGGCTTTCCGGGCACCAGGACAACGCTGGCCAGTCCGTCCTCTATGCTCTCGGTGTCGCTACCAGTGTGCTGCTAGCCACCGGTCATCTTCCAATGCCCTGCTTCCAAGTTGCGGATGTTCCGCTGCTGGCCTCGAGACTCCCTCGCCGATGCTGCAGTCGCTCGCTAGTAGACAGGAGCGCTGCATCCGCGGCTTCTTCGGTGATCCGCACGCCATCTTGCCGCAGCGAGCAAACGCCTCTAGTGTCGGGACTCGAACAGTGCAGCGCAATTATGGTGCATGCCTCACAAACACAATTACTTTATCACCTACACTTACGATGGGCGTTTGAAAAGTCCGTGCAAAAATAAAAGCTACTTACGTGTTTGGGTTCAAATGGCTCTGAGCACTATGGGACTTAACTTCTGAGGTCATCAGTGCCCTAGACTTAGAACTACTTAAACCTAACCAAGGACACCACACACATCCATGCCCGAGGCAGGATTCGAACCTGCGACCGTAGCGGTCGCGCGGTTCCAGACTGTAGCGCCTAGAACCGATCGGCCACAACGGCTGGCTACGTGTTTGGGGTAAACCTTTTTTATTTTTCGACATAGTCTCCTTTTAGACTTATACACTTCGTCCAATGCTGTTCTAATTTGTTGATCCCTTCCGAATAATAGGAATTGTCCAAGTCTGCAAAATAGCTATTAGTTGCTGCAATCACCTCCTCGTTTGAATAAAATCTTTGTCCCGCCAGCTATTTCTTCAAATTGGGGAAAAAATAGCAGTCCGAGAGAGCCAAGTCTAGAGAGCAGGGGGGATGTGAAACGAGTTGGAATCCTATTTCTAATAATAACCACAACTGCTGAGGTGTGTGCTGGTGCATTGTCGTGATGGAAAAGGACTTTTCTGCGATCCAATCGCCGGCGTTTTTCTTGCAGCTCGGTTTTCAAACGGTCCAATAACGATGAATAATATGCACCTGTAATAGTTTTACCCTTTTCCAGATAATGGATGTCCTATCCCTTGCGAATCCCAAAAGACAGTCGCAATAACCAATCCGGCCGAAGGAATGGTCTTCGCCTTTTGTGGCGCAGATTCTCCCTTGGCAACCCATTGTTTAGATTGTTCTTTGGTCTCAAGAGTATAGTAATGTATCCATGTTTCAACCACAGTCACGAAACGACGCTTTAACTCGTGCAGATTCTTCAGCAGCTGCAAACCATTCTTGCAACACTTCACACGATTCCGTTTTTGGTCAAGCGTGAGAAATCGCGGAACCCAACTTGCGGATAGCTTTCTCATGTCCAAATGTTTGTGCAAAATATTATGTACTCGTTCGTTCGAGATCCCCACAGCACTAGCAATCTCACGCACCTTTACTCTTCTGTCGTCCATCACCATATCATGGATTTTATCAATGATTTCAGGAGTCGTAACCTCCACAGGGCGTCCAGAACGTTCAGCATCACTTGTGCCCATATGGCCACTCCGAAAATTTTGAAACCACTTGTAAACTGTTCTAATCGAAGATGCAGAGTCACCGTAATGTTTATGAAGCTTCTCTTTAGTCTCCTGAGGCGTTTTGCCATTCATAAAGTAATGTTTAATCAGCACACGAAATTATTTTTCATCCATTTTTTGACAGTCACTGGACTTCCTTGATTCACACGAATGCCAAACACAAAGAAATAGGCCAATATGGCTGAAAATTGGTGTGCATCTTTCCAAAGATGCTACTAACTAAACATGACCTCGATACGCGCCGGTGATGCCATCCCTCGAACTTTGTACGGACTTTTCAAACGCCCCTCATAGGTACAAAAGTCGTGGGGTGCCTCCTAGTATCCTGTCGGACCTCCTTTTGCCCGGCGTGGTGCAGCAACTCGACGTGGCATGCACTCAACAAGTCGTCGGAAGTCCCCTGCAGAAATAATGAGCCATGCTGCTCCTACAGCCGTCCACAATTGTGAAAGTGTTGCCGGTGCAGGATTTTGAACACGAACTGGCCTATCAATTATATCCCGTAAATGTTCTATAAGTTTCATGTCGGACGATCTGCGTGGTCCTATCATTCGCTCGAACTGTCCAGAATATTGTTCAAACCAATCGCAAACTATTGTGGCCCGGTGACAAGGCCCACTCTCATCCATAAAAATTCCTCCTTTGTTTGGGAACCTGAAGTCCATGAATGGCTGCAAGTGGTCTCCAAGCAGACGAACACAACCATTTCCAGTCAATGATTGGCTCAGTTGGACCAGAGAACCCAGCCCATTCCATGTATACACAGCCCACACCATTATGGAACCACGGCAGCTTGCATAGTGGCTTGTTGACAACTTGGGTTCCTGACTTCGTGGCGTCTGCACCGCACTCGAACCATACCATCAGCTCTTTCAATTGAAATCGGAACTCATCTGACCAGGTCACGGTTTTCGAGTCGTCTAGGGTCCAATCGATATGGTCACGAGTCCAGGAGAGCCGCTGCAGACGATGTCGTACTGTTAGCAAAGACACTCGCGTTGGTCGGCTGCTGGATAGCCCATTAACGCCACATTTCGCCCCACTGTCCTAACGGATACGTTCGTCGTACGCCCCACATTGATTCCTGCTATTATTTCACGCTTTGTTGCTTGTCTGTTAGCACTGACAATTCTACTCGAAGGCCGCTCCTCTCCGTCGTTAAGTGAAGGCTGCCGGCCACTGCGTTGTCCGTGGTGAGAGGTAATGCCTGAAATCGGTATTCTCGGCACACTTTTGACACTGTGGACCTGAGAATACTGAATTCCCCAACGATTTCCGGAAAGGAATGACCCATGGGTCTAGCTCCAACTACCATTCCGCGTTCAAAGTCTGTTGAGTTTCGTCGTGTATCCATAATCACGATGGAAACCTTTTCACATGAATCACCTGAGTACAAATGACAGCTCCGCCAATGCACAGCACTTATATACATTATACTACCACCATCTGTGTATGTGCATATCGCTATTCCACGGCTCGTCGCCTCAGTGTACAGTGGTTGGATGAGAACCATGTTGAATTATATATGACACTCAGGATATACATCTGTCGTGTATCAACGTTCCTCAGAAGCTCCAGGGACCATGTTATCTCGTAACTCCTACACAAACTCGCAGAATACACAGTGCAGCGAATTGTTGCGGAGCGCCACAAGTAGACAGATAGGCTATAATATAGCGTCAGACCAGTGTGTAATAGTTTCGTGGAAGAGCGTTCTGCAGTTCGTGAACTTGGATTTAATGTAAAACTTTATTTACTCAGTTCATTTTTATTTCTATTTACTTAATTACCCTGACAAACCTCACACGAATCTTGGCCCTTGACATGGAGGGGTGACTTACAATAGGTGCAAGCACATCGGAGTGGTATCTATGGGAGGCCAGGCGAAAATATGGTTACTGAAAATGGGCAGAGCCGTTTTCAGCAGTTGAAAGGGCAACAGTCTGGAAGTCTGGATGATTGACGGTTCTGGGCTTGTAACGTTAGCCAAAATGGCGTTGCTATATTGGTACAGCTAAATACTTGAAGAAAGTGGCAACTACAGCAGCCATTTTTACCAAGGGCATGCCTCGGGCATGGACGTGTGTGAGGGATGTACTTAGGTTAACTAGGTTTAAGTAGTTCTAAGTTCTATGGGACTGATGACCTCAGATGTTAAGTCCCATAGTGCTCAAGCCATTTGAACCATTTTTTTATACTCACGGGGAAAAACAAATTTGGTGTTCCGCTGATCGGAATGTTAGATTCCATAATTATAGAAGTCTAAAGAAGTTGAAAAAGGGAAACAGGTAAGTTCAAGTTAGATATTTTGGGGGTTGGGTTGTTTTGGGGAAGGAGACCAGACAGCGAGGTCATCGGTCTCATCGGATTAGGGAAGGACGGGGAAGGAAGTCGGCCGTGCCCTTTGAAAGGAACCGTCCCGGCATTTGCCTGGAGCGATTTAGGGAAATCACGGAAAACCTAAATCAGGATGGCCGGACGCGGGATTGAACCGTCGTCCTCCCGAATGCGAGTCCAGTGTCTAACCACTGCGCCACCTCGCTCGGTAGATATTTTGGGAATTAATGAACTGCGGTGGAAGGAAAAACAGGACTTTTGTTCAGGTCGGTATGGGATTATCACCAAGCTAAACATGGGTAATAAAGGAGAAACTCTGGTCATGAACAGGAAAATAGGTGTGTGGGTTGCTACTATGAACTGAATATTGAACCCATTATCATAGCCAATATAGAAAAGAGGCAACACCTACCACAGCAGTACGAGTTTATATTGCAACCAATTTGGCAGATCATGAAGAGACTGAAAAAAATTGCGATGAATCAGGAGAAATTATTCAGATCATTGAGAGAGACAAAAATTTAAATTTTGAGGGAAACTGAAAATTGAAAACTGGAATCCCATAGTAGGAAAAGGAGCAAAGGAAGAAGTAGTAAGCGAATATTGACTTTGGTCATAGAATGAAAGGGGAACGCTCAGGGCAGAATTTTGTACTGAGCACAAAAAAATTATTTCTAACACTTCGTTTAAAAACCGTGAAAGGCCGTATATATCTAAGCTATCTGGAGATACCAGGATTTTTCATATACATTGTATATTGATTTCGAAATTAGATTTTGAACTGCAAATTCCGGGGCAGATGTGACTTTGATCACAATTTATTGGTTATGAACTATATATTAAAACTGAAGAGATCGTAGAAAAGTAGGAAATTAATGAGATGGTAACTGGGTGAATAAAAAGAACGTTATGTTTTTGAAAGATTGAGGGAGAACAATGGGCTACTGTTGACTGAACCAGGGGAAACGAACACAGCTGAAGATGAATGGATACGTTTAAAACACGAGATAGTGGAGACAGCAGTGGAACAACTAGGAAGAAGGCCCAGCAAAAATTCTTGGACTGCACACGAGATAATGAATTTGACGAAAGGTGAAAGTATAAAAATGCTGCAAGCGAAGCAGGCAAAAGGGAAGACAAGGTCTATTAAATGAGACTGATGAGAAGTGCAAGTTGTGATAAGTATAGCAGAAATACAAAACATTAAAAGATAGATGCCACGGATAGGGAAGTGAATGAAACCTTTGGAGTAATGGGAAGCAGGTGTACGAATATCAATAATTCATATGGCAAAGAAGGGAAATATGTAGGGATTTTTACGTTTTGCGCTGCTGAGATGGTAACTGGATGAATAAAAAGAACGTTAGGTTCTTGAAAGATTGAGGGAGAATAATGGGCAACTGTTGACTGAACCAGGGGAAACGAACGAAGTTGTGTGAATATTAAATATTTGGGAATAATGCTGTTGGACGATATGAAATGGGACGAACGAACATCAGTACTCGGAATGACATATGTTCGGAAGGTTCTGTGACAGAACAGTGCACCTATAAAGGAAATCACGTGCAGTTCCAAAGTATTGTAGTGGTGTTTCGAGCACCATGAAGTAGGCATCACAAAAGACATTGAACAAATTCAGACACACGCATAATAAGATAAGCGAGATTAGGAAGTATACAAAGGCATAAGGACAGTCACTTTTTCCTTGTTCGGTGCACGAATGACGTAGGAAAGAAACTCTGTAATATCGGTACAATTTGCCCTCTAACATATAGTCTACAGTGGTCTGCGGAGTGTATATATGTAGACGTAGCTGCAGAAATAAATGTTCAGATCACTGGTGGTATGTGACGCACCCCCGATGACGTCCGTGAGATGGTATCCATACTTACACCCGTACTGGCGCAGTAGCTGACGGAAACTGTTGCATATAGAGTAGAGATAACAGAAGGAAGGCGCGTACTGCACAGAAACCTCGACGACGGTCCGCGGACCATCTGGGTCGCCAGACGGGCTCCAGTTGCGACACGAGTGTGCCCCAGCAGAGCCCATCAAGATTCGCCAAGTTGCTAATGGGCACTCTCCGAGCGACCGCCATGGAGGGCTGTCACCTGCTATGCATCCTACAGTCGGCGATTTGCTTTACATGTGATTTGATTGTTATAAGATTTCCTGAAAGTTTTGCCGACTCAAGGCAAAGACTGTTGCAGACCTTACGAAACTTTCAAAGTTTCCAGAACAAAACAAAGTTTCTTGCCACTTTTGAACTTGTAGACTGCTGGTAATTGAAACTGCAACACTAAAAAGGCCGTCATGCGAGAACGTCAAATTGGCATGAAGCACAACAGCACATCCCTATTCCGTAAACAAATCAAGCGGGTTTCTCATTCAGATATCCCATTTGAATATTGATAGTTTGTTTGAAGATCCCGTTAAGCATCGGGCAGGAAGGAAAATTCTTACGTGAATTAATTGACGTTTAATTCTAACAGATGGTTCCAAGAGCGACGTGTTTGAGGAAATATAATAATGTGTCTCCAAAGTTCTTCATTTTTCCACTAGTATAACGTTTTGTGCTCATATCGAGTTTTATGGGAGACGCGTCATTCTGATGTCACTCCCCACTTAGAGTTCGATGAAAGTAGCGTCTACAGATTCAGGCGTGCCCCTTGGTGCACGGTGAATGGCGTGTTTGAAAGACCAATAGCACGTCCCGTCTAGTCTGCTCTGGGCGACTGCTTGTGTCGGTCGGTGAAGGAAGGATTTTGATAAGATGATGTGTGGTAGAGTAGAGCACTTTCGTAATCTGCGTCTATTATCTGTTTACGGATATTGCGTAATTAGTGCGGACCGATTTTTCTGGTTCGTATTGCGAGGTTTGAAGTTAAAAATTTCACTGAATCTTTCACGACTGTACAGCGTGTCTTCCTGGAGGTGTTACTTCTGTGCCTCTGTGAAGAGAGTAATCTTTAATGCACGGCATAAAATCAGTTTGCTTTTAATCCATCTGAATAGTAGAGCATTTAAATTCGGAACATTCCAAGCCAATGGGTTTTATTCAGTAATTTTCGAGATATCTATATATTCCTTTATTTCAAGTTCTCATGTGTTGTTGTTACCTATATTTTGGAACTAACTATATATGCTTTTCTACATAGATATTTTCTAATTCGATTGAATATCCTTGCCACCACTTTTCTATTCAAACAAATTTACGTAGAGCTGCAGTTTTCAGTTAGCACAATAATACTAAGTGGATTTTGCCATCGGCGAAAATCAGTATTCTCTTAAATTGTTACTGCGATCAGCATCAAAGTATTAACCAATCGCGGTGAACAGTACGCATCGTATTTCTACGCTTGCTTTTCAGAACAGAAAGTTGGTGACTGAGCTGCATTTAATAATTTTATATAAAGTGGAATTATTTTACATCAGCCACTTGTGAGTTATGCTAAAAGTCTGGATACATCCCGCTCATAGCGCCCAACGGGTGTGTAAACACGCTTGTTCACACGCTTTTCGTGTAACGCTCGGCAAGGCGAAGTGGTAACCTGGCCGCGGCGGCAGCTCCGTTGTGTTTCCGCCGGTGACACAGGAGAGGGGAGGAGGGTAGCAGTGGCGTATACACCCGTACACTCACAGGAGGAATGTTGTCACACGCAGCCCTTCTAAGTTTACACACAACAAATTTGAGAAAGAAGAAAATGTATTTTCGAAATCCGAATTCAATGCTCGCTGTAATGTTTACATGTTAGGCCTGAATCTATTTTGGTAACTCTATCAAATATTAGTTACCATGTGTCACTTGTCTAATGGATTTATGTAAATATCAAATGTTTTTTATTCTGGTTTCAGTCGGTAATGACCATCCTCAGATCTAAAATATAAAAATATATACACCTAGTGAGCAGTGTGTCTTTCAACACAATACAGCATTACGTATTACAATATACTATCATACAACCAGAGAAATGTACAGATAAAATACGGTTAAACGTACCTTTTCTACACCATGTCCTAAAGTGATAAGGCCGTAATGGCATCGTCAAAACATATAAATATACTCACCACAGTATGGTCACATAGATCTAAAATAAGATGTAGAATAGGCCACATCGTCCACACAGTTATTTTTGCAACTGGCTACTGAAGTACAGTAGCTACCAGAAATATGTTTGCCTACATCCTACACAGATGTCGCTACTGTGGGCTTAGATGTAGTCATCATTTACGTAAGAAACATACTCTGATAAAAACACATTAGGTAAAATACATGTAGCATACTTTTAACTATTGATAAGCATTATAAAAACCAATTGTGATACAGTAAAAGACGAATACAGTTACACATATAAAATTATTAAAAGGAAATATATAAAGATAATAGATCTATCGCTTTTATGGTTAATTTACGTTATACATTGCTTGTGGCAATCTATAAATTACCTATGAAACATAAAATGTCTATATGACATATCTGTACTGTATCACAGTGGATCGAGATGGATGGTCAACAGTAGCAGACAAAAAAAGGAGGAGCGTGCTTCCGCATTATTTAAACCCGAGTGGGAAATTAATTTCTTTTGTACTGCTGTCGAAAATCATGCAACATGTTTAGTATGTCATCGGAACCTCACGTATTTAAAAAAGTACTCGATTGAACGACACTTTAATACCTGTCACAAAGATCGATTCGAAAATTTGTAGCAAGAGGAACGCCAGTCAAAGCTTGAAGAACTGAAAGAAAATTTAAAGCAACCTTATAGTGTTTCCTATCGTATGACACTTTATTATTTATAAAGATGATAAATAAAACTATATTTTATAATCTGATACGTCACTTAGCAATGTGGCAGTTGTCGAATATCAGATTGTCAGCAACAAGGAACATTTCTTTTCGGTTAATTTTTATATGTGGGTTCCATTAAATCATGTCGCACAGACATAAGAAAAAGTTTCAGGTGCGTTATTTTTTGCCACTTTCTGAAAAGCCGTCACAAACGCTCTCTCGGACAGCAAAGTGTCATTAAGAGTCATTCTCTGTTTTTCGGTATCTATGTTTTGATGGATGAGAAAACATATGTTTTCAATTAATTAAGACAAAATATTCCGATAGATAAAAATTTATTTTGCGACCACGTTTCGCTGTCCTTGCTAGCGTCTATGACCGTTTTTCAGAGGAACTCGGGGGAAAAGCACCCAAAACCAATATTTTTTTGTTAGTTTTTTATTTGGGTTTCAATGAATGAAACAATTAATTGTTAAGAGATAAAAGTGTTCTAAAAACAGGACTGTACAAAATTAACTGTAAGGTTTTTTTGCCGCGGTAGGAGCAGGAAACAGGTGGGAAAAGTTTGCGCGCAAGTTACAAATGCTCGCTCAGAATTAAGAAAGCAGGGAAACTCTTTGCGGCTGGGAATCTCGTCAAGGATTGCCTGGTAGACTCGGAGGCTTGTATTTCTGCAGCAGACTTTACGGAAAAAATTGAATTTTTTCGCCTCAAACTGTTGCTCTTCGAGTCGAAGATACGGCCTTAGATATGGAGCAGCAATTAATGGAGAGAGCGGCAAACTTCGTTTCATTTTATATCGGTCTTCTCAAAAAATGGATCAAATGGCTCTGAGCACTATGGGACTTAACTTATGAGGTCATCAGTCCCCTAGAACTTAGAACTACTTAAACCTAACTAACCTAAGGACGTCACACACATCCACTCTGGCTGGCCGGTCTTCTCAGCTTGTCATATTGATTCGGGGTGTCGACGACAATCTGCGCGTCACCGAAGAATTTCTCGACTTTATACCATTAAAATACACAATCACGAGTTTGGATATTTTTCTAGTCGTGGGAAACGTGTTCGAGTCAATGGGTTTAAAATGGAATCGCCTGACCAGTGTAACAGCGGATGGAACTCCCTGCGCTACGAGGAATACGCACTGGGTTCCTGGGTTATGTCAGGTAAAAAATGACTGAAATCGGCTGTTCCTTATTCACGGCAGTGCATTGTCTGGTAGACCAGGAGACACTTTGTGCGAAGATTGTCAACATAAAAAATATTATCGACACAGTTGTTCGAATGGTTAATTATCTTCGCTCGCATGAACTCACACATCGCCAATTTAAAGAATTCCTGGCTGATACCTGGACATCCCCTACCATGCCGAAGTAAGATGGCTGAACAGAGTGGAGGCGCTTCATCGGTTTTTCTCCTTGACGAGCGAAATCAATACCTTTTTGGAAACGAAAGGACGTCCAGAAGAATTACTTCGTAATACTAAGTGGGTGGCGAATTTGTTTGAGTGACATAACTGGTCTTTTAAATACTTCTAACATTTCAATGATTTAGTGCAGACGATTCAAGCATTTCAGAAAAATATTTTGTGGGAAAAAAAATTGCGTAAGGAGAAGTGGACACTTCCCTTCATTAGACAGCGTTAAGGAAGATGTCGATTTATCATATTACGTTCAAATCATTTGCGAATTACAAGGAGAGTTTGAAAACAGGTTTTTGGAGATAAGTGAGCTACTACCGGCCTTAGATATATCTGTTCGCCAGTTTTCCCTTCGGGCAGGGGGCGTCTCACAAATGTTTCAACTGGAGCTGATTGACCTGCAGAGCGATATCCGCCTGAAGGACCCCTTTCTTATGTGTAAAACTTTGGCTGACTTTTACAGCTGTTTTCGACGAGAGAAGTCTCCTCTATTGCACAAGCACGAGGCCAAAGTTCTTTCAATCTCTGGTTCCACATATTTTTATGAGCGGTTTATCTCCCTTTCAAAGCTTGCTAAAACTAAGAACCGTTCACTACTTAGCGATAAAAATTTAACTAATTCTTTGAGGTTAGCAGTCTCCCAGAATATTGTACCAAACCTAGACAAAATCATTTCCTCGAAAAAGAAAGACATGTAAAATGTTAATTGTCTTCTTTAACAATGTTGACTGTAAGCATTAAAGGTCTTTAGAACCTTAAGTCTATTTTTAATAAGTTTTCAAATTTAGACAATTAAAATTATTGCGTACAAAACAGCAAACTAAGGATCTGATGTCTAAACTCTGAAAAGGGATACAAAAAGCTGTAGTACGAAGTGCAACAAAAAATATTTACTTGTAACTACGAACAGTAAGAATGAGACTCTATATCCCTTACGTAAAATTATTTCTGAAAAAGAATATTTATGACACCAGTTCAATTAAGAAATTGATATATGTTTCAGAAGATGTTGTAACCTCCCCACAAAAATGAAAGAATAAATTTATTTAAATGTGAATATTCATCGTGGTAAGTGTAACCTCCCCGTAATTATTTTTAAATGATATGAATTGAATAAAAATGCAAATAGACCCAAATGTTAGCTTCCCGCAAAAATGAAAGAAAATATTTAAATGATAATGAAAATCGTGCTAAACTGTTAAGTCCCCACAACATTAACGCTAAGATCAACCTGATAAATTTTATAAGGTCATCTGCGCTGACCTTAGGCCCTGTGCAATAATCAACCTGATAAAATTGATTCTGGGAGGAAAATCAAAGGAAATATTGTTTCAATTGTAATGATTATTTTCTCAAAAAGATTGCTTTGAGAACAAAATTATTATTGGGGCGATTCTTGAACAAATTAATTACAGTTAACATACATTACATTATCAGATGTGCGCAATGCTGCTTCATTACCTTATTTAAAAAATATACCTCGTCCCGGGCCTTGACCAGACACCCATGTCGACGCCCGCCGACTCCTCACACACAACTCCGACTGTCTCTCCCGCGCCACTAGCACTAACTGAACTACATGCTCTCGCGACTCGCTACGTACAACAACTGCACTCACGCGCGGTCAAGCGCAGACTAGCAACGATAAATAACTCTCTGGTCAGAGATTCTGTCATGCCTCGCCATCGCTGCTACTGAATACATACGTGTTTCAATGTCTACTGTACATATGACGAGTGTGCATGTGCAATACTAATAGAATCAACCTGTGGGTCAGAAAACTACTAAGTTGTCCTTCGATTCTTGTTTTGAATAGTTTTTTCTAAAGCATTGCGTCGTGAATCTGCCTCAGGAACACTAATTGTTTCCTAAACAGTAAATGGTTTGCTTGATTTACCGCTCATCGGCCTCTTTTACAGAGGTGCGCTTCCTCTGTTATTTTGTTTGCGTTGGATCTGACCGTGGGACAGTCTAGCGCAGAGCGGTGCTGCGCGGTCTCACTCGTTCCGAAGCTACACTATGTGATCAAAAGTATCCGGTCACTCCCAAGAACATACGTTTTTCGTAAGAGGTGCGTTGTGCTACCTCCTACTGCCAGGTACTCCATATCAGCGACCTTAGTAGTCATTAGACATCGTGAGACAGCAGAATGGGGTGCCCCGTGGAACTCACGGACTTCGAACGAAGTCAGGTGATTCGGTGTCACTTGTGTCATACGTCTGTACGCGGGATATCCACACTCCTAAACATCCCGTAACAGCACAAAAGCGCACAGGCCGATCTCGTCTGCCGGCCGGGGTGACCGAGCGGCTCTAGGCGCTTCAGACTGGAACCGTGCGACCGCTACGGTCGCAGGTTAGAATCCTGCCTCGGGCATGGATGTGTGTGATGTCCTTAGGTTAGTTAGGTTTAAGTAGCTCTAAGTTCTAGGGGACTGATGACCTCAGAAGTTAAGTCCCATAGTGCTCAGAGCCATTTTTTGATCTCGTCTGTTGACTGTGAGAGACCGCCGACAGTGGGACAGGGACGCAATGTCCAATAGGTAGACATCTATCCACTCCGTTGCACAGGAATTCCAAACTGCATCAGGATTCACTGCAAGTAGTATGAAAGTTATGTGGGAGGTGAGAAAATTGGGATTTCATGGTTGAGCGGCTGCTCATAAGGCACAGATCACGCCGGTAAATGCCAAACTACGCCTCGCTTGGTGTAAGGAGCGTAAACATTGGACGATTGAACAGTGGAAAAACGTTGTGTGGAGTGACGAACCACGGTACATAAATTGGCGATCCGATGGCAGGGTGTGTGTATGGCGAATGCCCGGTGAACGTCATCTGCCAGCGTGTGTAGTGCCAACAGTAAAATTCAGAGACGGTGGTGTTATGGTATGGTCGTGTTTTCCATGAGGGGGCTTGCACCCCTTGCTGTTTTGCGTGGCAGTATCAAAGCACAGGCCTACTCTGATGTTTTAAGCACCTTCTTGCTTCCCACTGTTGAATAGCAATTCGGGAATGGCGACTGCATCTTTCAACACGATCGAGCACCTCTTCGTAATGCACGGCCTGTAGCGGAGTGGTTACACGACAATAACATCCCTGTAATGGAACGGGCCTGCACAGAGTATTGGTATTGAAATCTTATGGGACTTAACTGCTACGGTCATCAGTCCCTAAGCTTACACACTACTTAACCTAAATTATCCTAAGGACAAACACACACACCCATGCCCGAGGGAGGACTCGAACCTCGGGCGGGACCAGCCGCACAGGCCTGCACAGAGTCTTGACCTGAATCCTATAGTACACCTTCGGGATGTTTGGGAACGCGTGCTTTGTGCCAGGCCTCACCGAGTGACATCGATACCTCTCCTCAGTGCAGCACTCCGTGAAGAATGGGTTGCCATTCCCCCAGAAACCTTCCAGAACCTGATTGGACGTATGCCTGCGAGAGTGGAAGCTGTCATCAAGGCTAAGCGTTCACCATCACCATATTGAATTCCAGCATTACCGATGGAGGGCGCCACGAACTTGTAAGTCATTTGCAGGCAGGTGTCCGGAATCCTTTGATCACATACCGGAATCCTTTGATCACATACCGGAATCCTTTGATCACATAGTGCAGCTCTCTCGCTCCTATGCTGACACGAGCGGCACACGGTCGCGCACGGTGCTCTGAACTACGTTGCCTTGCGCCCGCGGAGCGCGGCCGTGCCCGCCGGGCGCTGCTCTGTGTTGATCCAGCACTAGATCATGAGCATTACGGGAAACATTACAAAGTGATCACATTATTGTCAGCAACATTTGACACACTTTCAATGTCTAGAAACACTCCATTACATTACGAGTAGTCGTCGAAAAAGAGTTTCGCATGATCCTACAGAGTCTTAAAATTAACGCTACTGTCCAGAGTGGAAGTGTCACGCAGAGGCTAAGGTACATCCCTGACATGCTGAAGCTTGTGGGTTCGAATCCCCCTCAGGAGCTCTGAAATCTTAATCAAAATGACTTTGAGCATTGCTTTTATTCAGTTATTTGTCTTTATTTATAATCCTTTGCCCTGCAGTTTCAATCACCGTATTAACTTTTCGAATGTGTTGTTACCAGTAAACATTTGTAGAAGACAGCATTCGTCGGTAAGAGAAAATGGATGTAATAGTTCGCAAATTAGCCTGCTATTGTAATGGGATCTTCAGTGCTTGATGTTGAATGATATGCCTTCGAAACATAAGTAAGCTGCATCGGATCCCTGATCCATATCTAGAATTATAGAATATTACTTCTATTGTTATTTCGTTGGTGTACTCGTTGTCTTCTGTGGGATATAATGCTGGTCTCTTCTCCTATTTCCATACAAAAAAGAAACATTAACTGGTAGAAGGATTGTGTTATTAAGGTGGTTTACATTCACTATTCAATGGAATAAAGTTTCTGAACTTCGAAACGACTATTTTCACTAATATATGCGCACATTGAACTATTAACAAAAGTTACTTCTGCCTTCAGCAGTATTATAAAAACCCATTATGTCAATTTACAGTAGCTCTTCCAACAAGACTGTCTATTTCACACAGCATTCCTGCCAAGTATGTCTATTTACATCTACATTTACATCTACATCCATACTCCGCAAGCCACCTGACGGTAACAAAAGCCCGTACCGAGCTACTGAGCGTCTCTCCTGCAGAGTCTTCCACTGGAATTTATCTGTCATCTCCGTAACGCTTTCGCGATTACTAAATGATCCTGTAACGAAGCGCTCTGCTCTCCGTTGGATCTTCTCTATCTCTTCTATCAACACTATCTGGTACGGATCCCACCGGCCGGGGTGGCCGAGCGGCTCTAGGCGCTGAAGTCTGAAACCGCGCGACCGCTACGGTCGCAGGTTCGAATCCTGCCTCGGGCATGGATGTGTGTGATGTCCTTAGGTTAGTTAGGTTTAAGTAGTTCTAAGTTCTAGGGGACTGATGACCTCAGAAGTTAAGTCCCATAGTGCTCAGAGCCATTTGAACCATTTTGAACCCTCTGGCACGGATCCCACACTGCTGAGCAGTATTCAAGCAGTGGGTGAACAAGCGTACTGTAACCTACTTCCTTTGTTTTCGGATTGCATTTCCTTAGGATTCTTCCAATGAATCTCAGTCTGGCATCTGCTTTACCGACGATCAACCTTATATGATCATTCCATTTTAAATCACTCCTAATGTGTACTCCCAGATAATTTATGGAATTAACTGTTTCCAGTTGCTGACCTGATATTTTGTAGCTAAATGATAAGGGATCTATCTTTCGCAGCACATTACATTTGTCTACATTGAGATTCAATTGCCATTCCCTGCACCATGCGTCAATTCGTTGCAGATCCTCCTGCATTTCAATATAATTTTCCATTGTTACAACCTCTCGATACACCACAGCATCATCTGCAAAAAGCCTCAGTGAACTTCCGATGTCATCCACAAGGTCATTTATGTATATTGTGAATAGCAACGGTCCTATGACACTCCCCTGCGGCACACCTGAAATCACTCTTACTTCGGAAGACGTCTCTCCATTGAGAATGACACGCTGCGTTCTGTTATCTAGGAACTCTTCAATCCAATCACACAATTGGTCTGATAGTCCATATGCTCTTATTTTGTTCACTAAACGACTATGGGGAACTGTGTCGAACGTCTTGCGGAAGTCAAGAAACGCGGCATCTACCTGGGAACCCGTGTCTATGGCCCTCTGAGACTCGTGGACGAATAGCGCGAGCTGGATTTCACACGACCGTCTTTTTCGAAACCCATGCTGATTCCTACAGAGTAGATTTCTAGTCTCCCGAAAGGTCATTATATTCGAACATAATACGTGTTCCAAAATTCTACAACTGATCGACGTTAGAGACATAGGTCTACAGTACAGTACAGATATACGACATAAAATCAAAGAGTTTGCAACTTTGTAGATAAATATCAGTGGTACATCTTTGAAATAATTAGTAAATTCGAATTTAAATTAATTTAAATAAAATGCTTGAACATTAATTCAAATACGTATAATATAAATACTTAAAAATGAAACAACTATTTGTGTATGAATGTGTCTATAAAAGAGGTTGTCTATACAGAACTGGCGATATCGATATCCACTGATATCCATATGTTATTGTGCTATTTACTTGACTGAATAACACAGCGAAGTATAACATGGCTGTTGTCAATTAGTTTCGTTATGTTAATTTGGAAAATATTTCAGCATTTGTGTATGTTGTTTTGTCAAAGAAAGATTAAACCAGACTTCGTGGTCAGAACAAACTTTTTTACATTCACTACACACAAAATTACTTCATTTAAATAATCAATAGTTTAAAAGGCAAGCAGAAATCTCGTAACTGTCGCTTTGTACGCATTCTGCTACACATCTGCTAACAGTCTGGCTCCTAAAGTATGTTGTTGTTGACCAGCCGGGATCGTATTTCACTTTTTACAGGACTAGAGGAAGGTGGTTCATTCTCCTGCCTATTGTGAATTGTAGCATTACCGAAAACGACAATACTTCTTGTAGGTAAGCATTGTATAATGTAGGCCGCTAAGTATTTTTCAACATTTTTCTTTCCATTTCTGAATGATAGTCGGACGTTTCGGGTTTTTAGTAATATATAAAACGTGGACCCAGTCTGAAACGCATGTCACCGCCCGCGTGCGCAATAATCAAACGCTAACTGGCACTTTTGTTCGACAATGCTCATCGCACACTGTGACTTTGCCAATATTTATTTACGGTCTAATGTATGTATGAAACTACAATGATGAGCTAAAACATTATGAACACCCGTTTAACAGCTTGTTTGCCCGCCTTTGTAACGAAATACATCACTGAATGTGCTGGTAGGTTTATGAAGGTATGTAGCATTAGTTGTCTACGCATAGGTCATGTATGCGGTTCTAGGCGCTTCAGTCCGGAACCGCGCTACTGCTACGTCGCAGGTTCGAATCCTGCCTCGGGCATGGATGTGTGCGATGTCCTTAGGTTAGTTAGGTTTAAGTAGTTCTAAGTTCCAGGGGACTGATGACCTCAGATGTTATGTCCCATAGTGCCCAGAGCCATTTGAACCATCTGAACAGGTCATGTAATTCGCGAAAATAACGGGCCACTGACTTGCGTACGTGTTGATAACGCCCGTTAGCGATCCAGATGGGTTCCGTAGGATTTACATCAGGCATATTTTGTCGCCGAGATATGAATGTGAATTCACTATAATCGTCCTCAAACCACGGTAGCACTGTTCAGGCTCCGAGACACGGACATTTATACTGCTGAAAGGTGACATCGCTGTCTGAGAAGACATCAAGCGTGAAGGGATCCAGGTGGTTCGCAGCTGTTAGTGTGTCTTCGATTACTATCACTGATCCCAAGCAAGCGCAGGAGAATGTCTCCCGTAACATTGTACTGCTCCCACCAGCCTGCGTCCGTGGCGCGCTTCACGTTTCGAGCTGCCGTTCACCTCGATGACGCCGTTTGCAGAGAGACTATTGACCTGGTGTAGCAAAAATATGATTATCGAAGAGCCCACCTGTTTCCATTAATAGACAGTCGAATCCCGATGGTGCCATACCCACTGCAATCGTATCTGACGATGTCGTTGGCTCAACATGTGAACACGTAGGGATGGTCTGCAGCGGAGCTCCATGTTCAACAATGCACAGTGACCAGTGTGCTCCGAAACACTTGTGCGTGCACCAGCACTTTGGTCTTTCGGCTGAGATGCCACAGATCACTACCCATCCTATTTTACAGAGCAGAAAAGCCACCGAACCCCACGTTCCGTGAAGAGTGGCGGACGTCCAACCATTTAGCGCCTAGTGGTAGTTTCACTGTCCTTCTACTTCTTTCCGTAGCTCGTGAGCATTCAACCAACTTCGCTGTTTTCGAGATACTCGAGCACAGGCTCTGCGTAATAATAATCTGTCCTTTGTAAAAGACGCTTATCTCATGGATCTCCCCATTTGCAGCCTATATCTTCGCTTGGGTGAGTCTCCCTCCGCGTCTGCTCCACTTACATACGAGGTCTGTTCAAAAAATTTCGGAACATTAGTAGTTTCGCGCCAGTGGTGAGTTGGAGTGAAATGCGGGTTGCATCCTTGTACACAACTGTGTTTAATGTGTAAAAGCCAGAATTTTCATTGTTGTATGTCCTTTGGATATTGTTCAGTGCCGTATTTCGTCCCGCGGCTCATGAATTAAGACCTTTGCTTGGCAACCTGTGAAGAGCTTTTGGATCGCGAAAATAGGAACGAGATGTTCCTTAAGAGAATCACAATTGGCGATGAAACATTGAACATTATGCTATATAATTTGCGAATTTCGAGATGGCAGTGTTAGAGAAGCAACGCGTCAGCATTAAATTTTGCATGAAATTCAAGCCGGCCGCTGTGGCCGTCCGGTTCTGGGCGCTTCAGTCCGGAACCGCGCGACCGCTACGGTCACAGGTTAGAATCTTGCCTCGGGCATGGATGTGTGTGATGTCCTTAGGTTAGTTATGTTTAAGTAGTTCTAAGTTCTAGGGGACTGATGACCTCAGATGTTAAGTCCTATAGTGCTCAGAGCCATATGAACCATTTTTTTTTTTGTTTTGTTTTGTTGAAGATGACCCTCGTTCAGGATATCCTTCGACGACTACCGGCGATGCTCATGTCAGGAACGACAACGAAACTGTGTGTTCCAGTGGAAGACTGAATGTCCAAGTGGTTGCAGAAGAATGTAACATTTCAATTGGATCTTGTCATGAAATTCTGACACGCCATCTTGGAATGCATCGTGTTGCCGCCAATTTCGTCCCGCGGCTCATGAATCAAGACCTTTGCTTGGCAATCTGTGAAGAGCTTTTGGATCGCGAAAATAGGAACGAGATGTTCCTTAAAAGAATCACATTTGGCGATGAAACGTACCTGTACGGTTATGATGTTGAGACCAAGGTTCGAACTTCACAATCAATGGGTCGGGAAAGGTTCTCCAAGACCAATAAAAGCTCGTCAGGTCAGTCAAATGTCAAAGGCATGCTGATAGTTTTCTTTGACTTGGGAAGATTAGTTCCTTACGAATTTGTGCCACAAGGGCAAACGGTTAATCGATGGTACTATAGGGATGTGTTGCGATGGATGCGAGAAAATGTGAGAGCGGCATGAAATGAAGCCAGGTAATTCATGGGTCTTGCATCAAGATAACACACCCGCCCAATCATCATTGTTGGTGCGCGACTATTGCATAAAAAATGAAATCACTGTGGTGCCTCCTCCGTACTCTTCAGACATGGTTCCTGCGGACTTTTTTTTTATTTCCAAAGTCCAAAATTCCTTTGAAAGGACGAAGATATGCAACGATAGAAGAAATAAAAGAAAATTCGCAGACGGTGCTCCACGCGATCCAGCAAGAGGTGTACCAAGACTGCTTACGGAAGTGGACACGGCGCTGAGAGCGGAGTATCAATTGGAGAGGAGAGTATTTCGAAGAAGACGACGCACAATAAGTAAAAGACAAGCGTAGAAAAGTTCTGTGAACATAGTTCCGGAATCTTTTGAACAGACCCCGTAGTTTTGTCATCGCGCCACACGCACGCAACGCCACCAACGTCGCGATGGGCAGCAGTCGTAATGTCCTGTCTTATATGCCTGGATGCTTTCAGGCGCTTTATTCTTCCGTAAAAACCTAATTTGGTATGCCCTTTTGGGTCAACGGATGCGTCCGTTTCCACCCGTATGCTTTGACTCGTGACGCAATAGTTTTATAGTGCGTGACGTCACTACGGCACAGAGTTTTTTAGTTGGTTGTGTTTGCAGATGTCGTGTTATCATATTTCATGGTGCCCTCTGATGGTGGATGTGGACGTGCTGAGTTTAACGTGGTATATTCATTTCAGTGGAGCTTTCGTTGTCATCGTGGTAACGTGGTTTTGAGTTTAGGTAGTTGGTGCAATAACGTGGGTTGTGGAAGTGTTCTCAGTGAGTTATTAAGGCTTTTTTTGTTTATGTGTTTGGCGTTTTTATTAGGTTTGATTAGTTTGATGTTTGTTGTGCGGAAAGAAGTATAATTTTTTCGATCTTTGTTTTTGTTATTAATGGATGTGACAGTGAAGTTCACGAGTGTATCACTACGTTTTGAGATGCGTGATAATATGACGCCTCTCATACAGTTTCTGCAGATTTCCAGTCTTATTCCTGAATCTGTTATGTGTCACGTTTGTGGCAAGAACGTGAGATTGACGAGAGTTCCGGCGGCTCGGACCGTGGACTTCTATGTGTGGCCAACTCGGCGTGCTTGCGCTCGCGCGCCCGCTGTGTGTGTGTTGTGTGTGTGTGTGTGTCTGCGTGAGCGTGTGTTTGTGTCTGTGTGTGTGTGCGGGCGCGCGCATGTGTGTCTGGTAGCCAACTTAGGTGCTACTGTTGGAGGCTTTTGTTGGTAAGTAATATTAGTTTTGGTTTTATTCTATACAGGGTGTTACAAAAAGGTACGGCCAAACTTTCAGGAAACATTCCTCACACACAAATAAAGAAAAGATGGTATGTGGACATGTGTCCGGAAACGCTTAATTTCCATGTTTGAGCTCATTTTAGTTTAGTCAGTATGTACTGTACTTCCTCGATTCACCACCAGTTGGCCCAATTGAAGGAAGGTAATGTTGACTTCGGTGCTTGTGGTGACATGCGACTCATTGCTCTACAGTACTAGCATCAAGCACATCAGTACGTAGCATCAACTGGTTAGTGTTCATCACGAACGTGGTTTTTCAGTCAGTGCAATGTTTACAAATGCGGAGTTGGCAGATGCCCATTTGATGTATGGATTAGCACGGGGCAATAGCCGTGGCGCGATACGATTGTATCGAGACAGATTTCCAGAACGAAGGTGTCCCGACAGGAAGACGCTGGAAGCAATTGATCGGCATCTTAGGGAGCACAGCACATTACAGCCTATGACTGGGGAAGACCTAGAACGACGAGGACACCTGCAATGGATGAGGCAATTCTTCGTGCAGTTGACGATAACCCTAATGTCAGCGTCAGAAAAGTTGCTGCTGTACAAGGTAACGTTGACCACGTCACTGTATGGAGAGTGCTACGGGAGAACCAGTTGTTTCCGTACCATGTACAGCGTGTGCAGGCACTATCAGCAGCTGATTGGCCTCCACGGGTACACTTCTGCGAATGGTTCAACCAACAAAGTGTCAATCCTCATTTCAGTGCAAATGTTCTCTTTACGGATGAGACTTCATTCCAACGTGATGAAATTGTAAATTTTCACAATCAACATGTGTGGGCTGACGAGAATCCGCATGCAGTTGTGCAACCACGTCATCAACACAGATTTTCTGTGAACGTTTGGGCAGGCATTGTTGGTGATGTCTTGATTGGGCCCCATGTTCTTCCACCTACGCTCAATGGAGTACGTTATCACGATTTCATACGGGATACTCTACCTGTGCTGCTAGAACATGTGCCTTACAAGTACGACACAACATGTGGTTCATGCACGATGGAGCTCCTGCATATTTCAGTCGAAGTGTTCGTACGCTTCTCAACAACAGATTCGGTGACCGATGGATTGGTAGAGGCGGACCAATTCCATGGCCTCCACGCTCTCCTGACCTCAACCCTCTTGACTTTCATTTATGGGGGCATTTGAAAGCTCTTGCCTACGCAACCCCGGTACCAAATGTAGAGACTCTTCGTGCTCGTATTGTGGACAGCTGTGATACAATACACCATTCTCCAGGGCTGCATCAGCGCATCAGGGATTCCATACGACGGAGGGTGGATACATGTATCCTCGCTAACGGAGGACATTTTGAACATTTTCTGTAACAAAGTGTTTGAAGTCACGCTGGTACGTTCTGTTGCTGTGTGTTTCCATTCCATGATTAATGTGATTTGAAGAGAAGTAATAAAATGAGCTCTAACATGGAAAGTAAGCGTTTCCGGACACATGTCCACATAACATATTTTCTTTCTTTGTGAGTGAGGAATGTTTCCTGAAAGTTTGGCCGTACCTTTTTGAAACACCCTGTAGAAATTGAGATGGTGTGTGTGTCGTGAATTTATGGTAGGTCGGGTGTGTTTTAATTGATGTAGTAAATAAGGGCATTTGTGTGTTTGAGTTTTTGCTTTTGGTTCCATTTTTCGGAGCTGTAGCTGTTGGGTTTTTGGTAGCGATAGCTGCAGTTGAGCTATAGGTCAAGGAAGATGTCGGATTCCTCTTTTTGGGGTTGTAGGTGTTAGTTTTTTGTATCGGTATCTGCGGGTGAGCTATATAGGTCAAGGAAAACGTCCGAGTCCTGTGGTTTTGTTGGTGTAGCGTAATTCTGTAATGTATATTTTTTTAGGTATTATGTGCTTTGGGATGGTGCGGTGTTTTTTATTGTATTATGTTTAGCTTGTCTCCGTCCTAAACCCCTAGTTTTCCGCGGTTCATTTGGTTTTTGGAGTGAGACGTTATTGTGTCATTTTAATTTTTTTCGCGTGTGTTGAGGTGCATGTAATGACGTCATTGTCGTAATTACGTATAAGCTGGAAGTAGCCATTTGTGCCATACTGATGACGTCATGGGTCAAAGCTGTCGGATGGAATCGGAGGTTTCTGTAGTGTTGTTCTGAACTGTGTTGAGTCTATGGAGCATGTGTCGAAGTGCTGCTTGCTTTTGTGAATGTGGCTGGTTTGAGAATTGGGAATGATGATGTCCGTTGCTATGGGTTTATGGCAAATTTCAAACATATGCTTATTGTTTTGTTTTTTGATTTTTTATGCCGAAAGCTAATTTGGTTCTTCTGTTCTCTTTCAATTGTTAACATTATATTTTTGTATACTTTGTTGATATGAGTACATAGTTTTTAAACTTTTGGTTGTGGTTCATCTATTAATAAACAAATTAACTTTTTGGATACTACAATCAAAAAACAAAATAATAAGCATATGTTTGAAATTTATCATGGACCTGCAGCAATGGACATTATCATTCCTCAGTTATCAAACCACCCACACTCACAACGGCAAGCAGCACTTCGACACATGCTCCATAGACTCAACACAGTTCCACTCACCAAAGAAAAATACGAAAACGAACTGGACGTAATAATGCAGATAGCACAAAACAATGGCTAAAATAGTAACATAGTCACAAAGCTAAAAAATAAAATTAAAAGTAAAATAAAAGCAGAAAGCACCAAACCATGGACAACAACACAACAGAACCAAACACAAACACGCAGTACCATAACAACTACACTGAATAATCAGAAAAAGACGAAAAAAAAACACAGGATCGTACATAATGAAATACAAACACAGACTGACACATAAAATCACCAACATTTTCAAAAAACGGGGAGTAAACGTACCATATTCAACAGAGAATTCTATAGAAAAATACACCGCAAAACTGACAAAAACAGAGACATACTCCAGAATGCAGGTTTATACCAACTACGGTGTAACACTTGTGAAGACAGGTACGTAGAACAAACAGGTAGAACATTTTATGTCAGATACAAAGAACACATGAAAGCCTGGAAGTATACGACAAATCGCTCCATATTTGTAGAACGCCTAAGAGAACATATTCGCAAACTAATCACTAGAGAAGAAGACATGAAAATAATTAGAATCAACAATAAGAAACACCTCAACCCTGCAAGAACATCACTACATACAGGAAACCAAGCAGAAAGGAAAACCCTGTTGAATGATGAAATACACCAGCCAAACAATTCATTGTTTTCACTAGCAGAAAAAATAATGGCATAACTCTCCCAAAGAGGAGTAATATAATAATAATAATAATAATAATACCACCCAATATAATAATAATGCCACCCAACACCGTTTCACTCACTTATCCATGAACCTCTCCACAGAATATTGAAAGCAAAAGTCAAATAAGCTGCCACCAAAGGTTTCAGCCACTCTCTAACAACTATTACATTTACATCCAACACTCTACAACTCAAACCCCCCACGCATGCACACGGTTAAAAAAAAAATAGGTTGTATACACACTCCTCAGCTCACCATCTCTCTCTCGCATACATGCACACACTAACACACAAACACACTGATATAAACATCATGAATAGAAGTTGGTTTTGAACATATACATCGTTATGCTGGCAACATGTAGGTAAACAAACCAAAAAGGAGAAAACACATAATGAACATACAATATTTACGTTGTTAAAAGTACAGTGTTCGAACAAATAGCAATATCTAGTGGCAAAAGAATAACAGAACACCACAAAAAAGAAGAAGAAACCTGGTGAAGAATGTGAAAAAGTTCGGAGTACAAAATTGTGCTTATATTTCGGAAAAAAAGTGGTAGTGCGACCTCCAGACCAGACGTGAGGAAACGCAGATCACGGCAAACTGTAAATAATCACTTATTTACATAAAAAACGCGACATGAACTGTTTGATAATCTAAAAATAACGAAACTGTATCGTTGTAGAGCAAGAAAAAGGAGAAACGCGTCTGGGAAAAATAAATTAAGTTGCAGCAAGAAAAGGTGGTTTTATTTACAAAAAATGGTTCAAATGGCTCTGAGCACTATGGGACTTAACATCTGAGGTCATCAGTCCCCTAGAACTTAGAACTACTTAAACCTAACTAACCTAAGAAACACACAAGAACACAACATGAAAGCAAAATTTTGCGTTCATAAAGGAATACAGTGTGATGCAAATTGAAACATTTCATTCGCTGGACTTTTATGCTCGCATTTATTTCTTGGAGCACCTAACGGAGAATCCTTCATGACAACACAATTTGTGAAAATGATACGATAAACTTATACAGCAAGTCTTCTTCAAAAGTCTAGAATTGCTACAATTTTCAAATGACATGTAATTCGAATCATCATCAAATATTTCGTTTTCATCATGTGTTAACTCGTCAGTGGCTTTGTATATCATTTTCGAAATGTTTCTCCTTTTCACTCCACATTTTGAACATAAAATCAAGGTAAAAGCACACTAAACGCACGTAACAGAGAAACTCGAACGTCATCTAATGCCTAGGAATCAAGAGACACTGACAAATCTTTCAAAAACGATGAATTCTACGTCGCCTGCAGACCTCACAGCCATTCCGAGAGCCGACACCGTGGAAAATCATTGTAACTGGTGTGACGTAATATTACATCCGCCGCACATTTCCATTTGCAGCCAGCACCGTAATATTACGTCAGCCATACGCTAAATGTGTTCATCCCGACAGGAATCTTTACTGGCAGTGAATGAATACCTATCGAGTCAGTTTCACATTTGAAGTCTGTTACGTCGCAAAGGGTCGTTGCTTACAGTGGCACGAAAATCTGCACTAGTCGGACGAGTCGCGATTTGACATATTTTCAAATGATTCAAGCTGTAGAGTACACCGATGGCCCAATAAGACATTTGAACACGAAGTGTGCAGGTTGTACGAGGGTAATCCCAAAAGTAAGGTCTCCTATTTTTTTATAAGTACATAGATCTGTTTATTTCTACAGTGGCTTACATCAGTTTACAGATTGAACATTTATCTATTTTTCGACATAACCACCATTTCTGTCGATGCGTTTTTGTAGACGCTGTGGCAGCTTTTGTATGCCCATGTCATACCAGCTCGCCGCCATGCTGCGAAGAAGTATGCCGCCACTAGCGTGATTGTTGCTTGGTCTCTGGTGTAAAGTGGTTTGCCCAGGTCTCGTCACCCGTGACAATTGAGTCCAGAAAGTTGTCCTGTTCGGCTGCAAGGCGGTGAAGAAATGCGCGGGAAGCATCAACTCGTTGCCGCATGTGGTCATCAGTCAGCATGCGGGGCACCCATCTTGCACCACCTTCCGGTAGTTCAACGTTTTCGTAAAAATTCTGTGAGCGGTGCTTCGGGAAACCTCAGGAACCAACGTGCAGAGATCATTCAGGGTGATCCGCCGATCTTCACACATGCTTTGCTCAAGCTTCAACACTGTTTCCTCACAAATTGACGGTCTCCCGCTCCTTTGTTCGTCGTGAATTTCGGTCCGACCAGATGCAAACTCTCTACACTACTGAAACGTCCCCTTTTGAAAAATTATACATGACTGTGCTTAAACTGTCACACAATATTTTTAGCGCAACGCAATCTGACTTTTAATAATCCCTACAAGAGAATGGCCCTGACTAACATTAACCTATACCTTTCACAAATCACTTACCTCACAAAAATCTTCGTTACTCGAACTACTGCAATATAGCGAGCGCCACTTCTGCCAGCTAAATAAAAGAGTGTAACTACTGAAGGCACTACCTACTGATAGGCATAGTTAGCAAATGAAAGATTTTGATAGAGAACAAATGATGTATTTACCTTAATAGTCATAATATATATAGCAGTTCATGACATCCAGTCTTACAAATTTCAAAACTCCGCCATCTCTTTCCCCACATCCACCACTGCTGGCGGCTCACCTCCAACTGCGCAACGCTACGCGCTGTTAACATCCAGCTGCCCAACACTACAATGGCAGATATTCCAACAACAATGCAAACCAGCCACAGACTGTACACAGCACATACAGAGCTCTACGTGGCGTTACCAATATAAAAACTTAAACAGCCTACTTACATAGCCCCCATGCTCCCCACAAAAAATTTTACAAATTGTTTTGGGCAGTGGCCAATACAGATTTGAAAAACTTTTTCATAATTACAATAACAAAGAAATCAAATGCACACACTTATTGATACAATGTTGGTCAAAAGCTAAAATTTTCTCACAGTCCATAAAGACAGTCCTGATCGTTCATCACAGTAAAATAGCAGTGTTTTTCTCAAATTTTTGTAAACATTTTTGGAAAGCAGTGATCAATTAATTGTTAGATTTTGACTAAAGTTCAGTCTTGATCACATCATGTATGTTTTAATGATACAGGTAACCGGTTTCGGTTCTTTCTACAAAACCATCATCAGACCCATGGCTCCCTTAGGATCAGTTGACTGCGTAGCAGCGAGGAGAGCTCCGCCTACCATCCTAAGTTTTTCTCAAAGTCTGAGCAGTAGAAGAAAATGCACACGGAAGTAGTGGATTTCCATGCAGTCTTGAAGTAGTAGTGTTGTCCTTCCAACGGAAAGGCAGTGCTGACTCTTGACATGCAGACAGGTAATGGGCCACAACAGAGCAAACCCACTGCAGAGTCAGTCGAAGTTTTGAAGAATATTGGTAGGTAGGTCATCACAGAGTAGACCCACTGTAGTCCTTGTAGAGATGGCCAGCAGCCATCTGCTGCGACTGTGCAGGTGCACAATCACCATCGAAGAGTCTTGCAGAGAATATAGCAAGTCCATAAACCACCACTTGTGCACTCACACAGTTTTTGGAATTGTCCTTAGAACCAGCAATGCTGTTATCCAGTCCCTTGCTGAATTATTAACACACGTGCAAACACTAACAGTCCCTACTTCTCACATATTGTCCATATACTATGACCAACAGAAACGTGTGCAGTGAAATGTAACTTACAAGCTACTTAATTTGATGAACTGGTGTCAATTACAATTTTATAACATAAGAATACAATTACAAAGGTACAAAACAATACAGATAACATTTGTAGTACAGGCTTTACAAAAGAATCGAAATAACATATACATCAGTGTTACAGGAATTATGACATAAATAAATACATAAAAGATCAGAATAACTTTCGAAACAACAAATTCACATATGAGCAACAAAACAGAACAAATAAATAATGTCTTAACATCTTTACAAAGTAAATAACATAGTATTAGAAAAATTCTATAATGTAACTCATATCAGCTAAACACATAAAGACAGGAAAAACACAAATATACAAGAGTACACAAACACATAGCAGAATAACACAAGAGGAAAGGACAGGGTTTGTTTTCAGTGTAACATTTGGTACTGCAGTATTTTGCAAACAAAACTATTTTTTTTTTTTTTTTTTTTTTTTTTGGAGATTTCCCTTCGTTCATCATTATTCCCAAAAAGTCCTATCTATACCTGCTTTCTGTACTTTTTTCGTATAACTTCTCAATGCATTTCTTCCAATTCATCGCAACTCATTCTCTTATATTGTCTACCCCCTCTTAAGCTAACTTAAATCTACTGAGCTCAGATGCTAAACTAAGGGACGAGGCAATGCAGCAGCACAAAACAAAAAACACAAACATCAATGACAAAAAATTCAAGTTGGCGAAGCAATAGCAATATTACAACTAATATAAGGCACTGTGCAGCAAACAAGAAAAATAAATCCATAGTAAAACTGGCTTAACAGCGTAATACAAAGTCAAATTCAGTAGCACTATGCCTGGCAAACAGCAGCAGCAAATGCAATAACTTATATCTAAACATGACATAGCTCAAGCAGAAAAAATATTACAGTAAAAATGGCCATGTTTAATAACTATGTCACATCTTAACACTAGGGTGATGCATCATGAGAACTTACGCTAGCAGATAAGTTACCAAATCGTAAAAAAATTATTTGTGCAATTCCTGTGAAGGGAAATGTCTATTTATATGCCCTCGTTTTCTTGGAAGTAGATCATAAATTTATAATTGACTGGATCTGTAGGCATAATATATTTATATTAGTACATCTATTAAATTTTATTTTAAGCAATGCTGCTGCAGCTAGAAACTTGATATTAAACAAAATGAGCAAACTCTCAACTAGAAAGACAATAGATGTAAAATGTTTCTCATCATTTCATTAGGCATTTTAGTAAATATCATAAATTAAAAGCTCCACAGTATAATCATATGTTTTCAAGTTTGAGCGTGTCGTATTTGCGATGCTTTCTACAAAGAAACGTCAATAGCGAGGATAATGGCCTCTTTTTTTTCCGCCTGTGCCTCTGAAAGGCACACACTAATAGCTTTTTTCCAGGTGACTGTCGCGCAGCTGCCCACGACGCATTACGTGCAGGTGGTCACTTAACTTTCTTATGGAAATATTTACAACAGCAGTTTCCGCTACAGTGACAGTCTCATATAAAAATATTTCACAGGTCAAGAATTTGTGTTACAAATCTGTAGAAACAAAAACCTATTGATATAACAGAGTCCAAAAAGTTTTTGTCGGCATTGTAATACATTCATGCATTTACATACATTTCATAACTCTTAAAGTATGATTCTTGGTTTCCAACAACCTTTTTCACAAACCAGAGTCCCTAACCACTACTCATTATTCCTTACCTTATTCGTCGACACATCTTCAATATTTCATCATAACAGATACATAGCATACTCAAATAACTCATATAGTATCAGCTTATTGATCATAAACATACTGCAACAGCATAATACACATAGTCATCATAATAATAATAACATCATAACACCTCAGTCAACTCTCAAAATCGTCGTAGCTTCCTCGAATAATTTCAAAACCTAAAAAAAATTCTCTGCTCATTTCAATAGTGTCATCTACCTCAAACGCATTTTAAGATCATGATCCCATACCGAATACATCATTCAAAGCTCTTGTAATATCATAATGGTTCCAAAAAATATGAACATTTCGCAAAGTACAGACAAAATACAATTTCGTAAGTGTGAAGTTATCCAATTGTGTAATTACGTAAACATCTGTCACTGATGTAGTAAAATAAATATTTGTCTCTCTCAGTTAAATGATCAGATAGCTCTGTAATTTGTGTGTTAGAGAAGTATGGTACCGATGTGTAAAGTTGTATAAGCAAATACCATATTAGCTAGGACTCCTTGTGCTTGCCAAACACATGGTACACAAAGTAGGCATGTACCCCCCTGAGGATTAATGTAATTATACCCTCAGGTGTTACAGATTACAGCAATGGAATGAAATGTATCACGGAAAACTTTCTTTGTAATTCAAAAATCTTTAAAAATAAATGTTTTAAGTATAAAATTAATCAAATACGTGTACTGTAGCGCTAAACTGTGCGTCTTGTTGAAACATAATCTCTGTGGAAGTGTCATAGTTATCGTCCTCCGAAAGCTAAGTTCTGCAGAAGTCAATGTACTTACCTCATGATAAACAACAGTGAAATGCTTTGCATATAGATATCGAAGTTATTATGCTTATTGGCATGATGAAGAAAGTACTGTACAGTAACATATTGTTGTGCCACGAAAAAGGCTGTCTCATTGTTGCTATATCACAAAAGTTACTACTAAAACATGTTTTACTTTCCAGAATAATGCAGAAAAACTGTGCAGATATACAACAGAAACACTGCAAAAGCAACATTGTAAATTGTCACTCATTAGTAGCGTCGTGATAAAACCGTGTAGTTGTCACATAAACTAACCACTGTGTCGTCTGGTATCTCACAGAAAGTACTTTAAATCCAGAATGTATTTTCAAGTAAACCAAAATGTTGCATTAAAATCTCATTAGCAGTACCAGTATATGTTCTAAGTATGTAAGCCTTATAGTCGTTCCATAATCGTGCAACTAACAAGCAAGAATGTACACACACAATAACACTGTGACATCTGTTCACTATAACAATGCATTCGTAATTTCTGTTTCAATAAGTTCTCTTGGTTCTTGACTGGATATTTAACTTCAAACATTGTTGCATGTTAACAGATTCTAAGTCTGACAAGCATACTAGAAATGTAACGTGAAAAGTTATATGGCAAAGACTAAATTTAAAAAAAAAAAAACAGATTATCTCTCAATAAACGGTTTTACACGTGAAATGTGGTGTAAACCTTTACTCTTCCTAGTACGCAGTGTTTCAACTTCGACGCAATTATCATGTGGTATACGTCGGTAAAGAATACTGGAATTTTTCTCAAGGTTAGCGTCTATGTAATTTTTCTCGAGCCAGCTGGCGCACGCGACTGCCTGCTGTGCGAGTCATTGTCTGTCTCTTTGTTGGCGCACGTCGTTATTAGGATTAGGAGACCTAACTTCTACAAATTCACCTTGTCGAGAGTGCCTTGCTCTGTTTGAATCCCGCCAGTTCTGATGAAATTCAGGTCTGTAGTTAGGATTATATCGTCTGCCGTCATGTTGGTAGTTCCTGTAGTTTCTTTCTTGTCGGTTAAGTGGTGGAGAATTTCTCCCTGAATTATCACTGCACGGTGGACCGTTGCGTCTGAAGTTATTATGTCTCCCGTGATAATAATAGTTCTGGTTGCCATATTGTCTGTTTCTATGATTGTCTCTGTCATATTCATTACTACAGAAATGTGATCTTTCTCTGTAACTATTACTCTGCCAGTGGTTGTCATATGGGTGGTGTCTGTTTTGTTCACGATTTGCATTGTAAGAATAGACTTGTCGTGTTCAGTTATTGTTTCTGTCGTCACGGAATTGTGACGGATGTGATCTGTAGTGATTGTTTTCCTGTTTTCGCATCCCGCGACTGTCTGTGTCAATTTCTAATTCTTGTAAGAGTCCCTGAAAAGCTTCAATGTCGTCTTTGCAACGTCCTGCTAAAATAATATTTCTTAAATGTTCAGGCAATTTCATTAAGCAAATGCGGATGAGTTCTGAAGGGCTGTATGGGTTTTAAAGATATTGATTCTTATGCAACATGTCTTCAAAATATTTGACGAGACTGGAAAATTCTGATTGTTCAAAGTGTTTCATCATCATGATGCTATGTTTTACTCGGTCTTGTGTAGCTTGAGACCAATAAGCTGAGAGGAAGGCATGGTAAAATTCTCCTTCACTGTGACAATCATGAATGACCGATCGCATTCTTAGAGCTGGTTCATTCTCTAAATAGCCACACATAAATTCTAATCTATGCTCTAATGACCAGTTGGGAGGAAAACAATGAGAGAATTGATGGAGCCACGCTTGTGGATGAATGTCATTGCCAGAATTCTTTAATGTTTTGAATTTACGTGTAGTAATAAACAGCTTATAATCAAAATCATCATGTCGGCGAGTCGCATGTCGGTCATTGTTGCGTCGTGTCGGCGGTTCCATCTCAAAATTCAATGCGCCATGCCAATTCCTTTCATAATTTCCGAAGTGTCCTGTGTTATTATTTTGTGGTTGTTTCGTATTTCTATGTCCCTATACCCGTACTGGAGCGTGAGTGTCCTCTGAAATATGTAATTCTTGTATTACTTGTGCCAACTGATCTTGTACTTCCCGCATTTCTCTTTTGTACTGTGTATTGATTTGATTTTGATTTTGTTTGAATTTTCTAATTTGTTCATACTCTTCAGTGTCCATGAAGGCTACAGGTCTTGTGTCATTCAGATCATCATCTACCTTTATAGATAAGTTAGTGAACTGATCTGAGAGTTCGGTTACTTTCTCCGATAGTGTACTTATTTCCTCAGTGTGTTTTTCTGAACCAAGTTTCAGAGTATCTACTGTGTCCTTTAAGTTTTCCTGAGTTTTTGCAAGTTGCGTAACCGAATCCGTAGATGCAACTGAATCAATTTTAGCTTGCAAGGTGTCGTGATTTTCATGAACAATGGTTTGCAGTTCTTTTATGGCTGCTTCGTGATTCTGTAATGCATTTTCATGCCGCGAAAAAATAGGTTGAAAATGCTCACAAATTTGTGTTTTTACTTCATTACAGACTTTTTGACATTTCGATTCAATGTTATGTAACTCAGTAGCTAAATCTTCACGTGTTTGTTCAAGTGTGGTGTCTAACTTTTGAAGCTTTTGCTGTGTTTGTCTCTGATTTTGTTCCATTTGTTGCATTAGCTGTAATAACAATGCATTAGTCTCTGGAATCTGTTCCTCTACGCTTTTCGGCAGTGCATTTGCACCGGCAACATTCACATTTTGACAAGCAGAAAATGTGTCTTGACTTATTTGAGAAAACGGTGAGGACGCAAAACCTGAATCTACAGTATTTGCAAAATTGTGTCCTGTCATTTCGGATTCCTGAGGCGAGCTGTCGCCGATCCATCGATCGATAATGCTTCCCTGTTCACTAATTGTTTCACTGCCTACGCCATTGTTTGCCGCCCGCTCCATTTCCCTATGCACAATTACCAAATTACTATGTTGAACATTAGTGAATTCATTACATGGTGGCGCTAACACACTGCTTTCGTCTTCACTGTCATTTCTCAGTTTACTTTGGAACCCAGTATTACGTTTTTCGCACGCCATAATTGTCACAATATTTCACACGATAACACAGAAAAGCACAATTTGAAGAGCAAAATAAGATAACATAGCAATGGAAATAATGTCTACTTAATTGCAAGCGCATCTGCGAAATACTTGGTGGAAATCTACATGCATGTCACAACTGTTTTACTGTACAACAATGAAAAACTACAATTACAAAGGAAATTCTCTCTATGACTACGCGCTAGCAATAAACAAAGGCTACGCTAATTACACAAACTACAAGAAAAAATCAGTAGATTCCAGTGAGGTATCCTCGGCTAAGGGTCGACATATGAAACGTCCCCTTTTGAAAAATTATACATGACTGTGCTTAAACTGTCACACAATATTTTTAGCGCAACGCAATCTGACTTTCAATAATTCCTACAAGAGAATGGCCCTGACTAACATTAACCTATACCTTTCACAAATCACTTACCTCACAAAAATCTTCGTTACTCGAACTACTGCAATATAGCGAGTGCCACTACTGCCAGCTAAATAAAAGATTCTAACTACTGAAGGCACTACCTACTGATAGGCATAGTTAGCAAATGAAAGATTTTGATAGAGAACAAATGCTGTATTTACCTTAATAGTCATAATATATATAGCAGTTCATGACATCCAGTCTTACAAATTTCAAAACTCCGCCATCTCTCTCTGCACATCCACCACTGCTGGCGGCTCACCTCCAACTGCGCAACGCTACGCGCTGTTAACATCCAGCTGCCCAACACTACAATGGCAGATATTCCAACAACAATGCAAACCAGCCACAGACTGCACACAGCACATACAGAGCGCTACGTGGCGTTACCAACATAAAAACCTAAACAGCCTACTTACACCACTTACGAAATTTTTTCACATCCATGCACGACTCACCATACGCTTCCGTCAATTGGCGATGGATTTCAATCGGCGCAGCGCCCTTAGCGTTCAAAAACCGAATAACTGCGCGCAATTCGCTCTTGGCGGTAACATCCAACGGGAGCTCCGTTCTCAACGCCTGCCAAGCCAAGACTGAGCGCCTCAGCGCGGCGTGTGCATGTTTACACGCAGCACGTGAAGCACTCTTCATAACAGTGTGACCAATTTCCACACAAACAGAGTTCTGTACTTATAAAAAAATAGGAGACCTTACTTTTGGGATTACCCTCGTAGTTCGTGCCAGATGAACCAGAATGGTTATTTGAACATTACTGATGACCAAGTGTCGTCCTTCCTTCCACGTCGTCTCGATGGGTACTCCCAAAATGTTCACACGTCTGCACGCATACGTTTTTGGTTTGACAGTGAGACGTCTTGTCGCAAATGGACTGGTCTGCTAAATCATTAGATCTTATTCCCGTAGAAACGGTGTGGAACTGTTTGTCACAGTGAGTGAAATGTATGAGTCACGTCATTTGTCTTCAGCTGGATGCGGCATGCCTGCAAATACTTGTGGATTCTCATCCTCGCTGAATTGAGGTCATTATCAAGGCTACTGAAGTTACTGGCGTGACATAACCATGAGGTGACTTGTTTTTTGTCCTGTTTGCTTGTGAAGATAGTTGTAGACGTAGTCAGTACACAAGGGGCCACTGAATTCCTTCAATAGACAAATGCGTTTTCGCAAAATGAAAGTAATATGAATACCAGAAAGCTAAGTAATATACCTTTGAGAAATAGACGCGAGTCGACTTCAGGGAAGCACCAGAAACAGAAGCAGAAGATTCGTTTGTCAGAAGATTAGATTATTTTCTGGATTTTTATAATTTCTTTTGCTTATGCTTCAAAGTGTTTATATTGAGCAGTATTAATCTTCTGAAGAAATGTAATATGTTAATAGTGCACAGCAATCAACAGAGCCACTGTTGTTTTGACTTTCTCATTAAAAAATCGCCGTTGCCGGTGTCCAATTTTTATATTCACCGTCAGCCGGTTCACACGCTTTTCTCAACAAAACATGGAACGTTTTTACAGCAACTCACCCGTATGACAACGTATCATGAATTATGACCAATGCATGCAAACCGTCTGACGATGAATACATAACATGAAACCGATAACGGCGGTTTTTCAATAAAATAAACCAAACCCGTGTTGTGACAGGTTGCTACTATAAACTGAACATTGTCTGTTGCTGCTATAAACTGAACATTGTCTATTGCACAACCACTGTTCTCCGATAACGTTATTGTTTGACACAAAGTAAATAAAAAAATGCATAAGTGTGAGTACGACCCGCGCTCTCAAGACTTCCGCGAATTCTTCAATTTTAAGTTTAAATTTTTTGTTTAATTTCGGATTTGCTACTTTTTCCTGTGATGTAATCACAAATTAAAACTTTTCGGATCTTTTTCCTTTCCTTGTTCTGTGAAACCTTGCTTCTTGTCGAATTTCATGAGCCTACGTCAATGGGAAGTACTATCTAGGTTTTGATGAGTGAGTGTGCGAGTATCAAAATGTGTCCCATAAATGGCCGTATCTTTTCATTTCATTGACTTAGATGTGTAAATTTCTTACACCGCCAAGGGACCGTAGACGTTAGTGTGTCATATAAATTTAAACTTGGTATCCCTGCCAGTTGTTGAGAAAAAGGGGTCTTCACACACACAGACACACACACACAGACACAGACACACACACAGACACAGGCACACACACACACACACACACACACACACACACACACACACACACACACACACGCAGACGTACAACGAGGGTTCAAATGGTTCAAATGGCTATGAGCACTATGGGATTTAACTTCTGAGGTCATCAGTCCCCTAGAACTTAGAATTACTTAAACCTAACTAACCTAAGGACAACACACACATCCATGCCCGAGGCAGGATTCGAACCTGCGACCGTAGCGGTCGCGCGGTTCCAGACTGTAGCGCCTAGAACCGCTCGGCCACTCCGGCCGGCTGCTATGAGGGTTCAATTTTTACCGGCTGAGGTAAGGAACCCTAAGAACAATATATTTGTGCTTATTACTCTTTGTGTCGTCAGCGTAGAAAAGTTGCGCACTATGATTGGGATTCGGGTTAAGCAGCGTGGACCTGATGATGTATCCATAGTTAAGTGAAGTACCACTGATGATACCAGTGGTCAAGTACACTTGCGGACCATTGTCTAGAGTAGGTCAATGAAGATAAGATGCGTGTTGTTATCAGGAACACGTACCCATCGGTAATGACAGAAATGGAAACACATTTACGCAACACGTGCCAGGGCGAGTATTCTCGTCGTCGTTGTGCTGTTCAGATGAGATGCGACCGAGGACAACAAATTTGTCTCCAATAGCCAATATCCCGCATGTCAGATTTGGTGTGTGGCGGTAGGTACTTTGTGAACAACTATCAGTTGTACTATCCACACTCGGGTCACTGTTGTATTCGCGACCATGTCGCAGCTTGTGAAACTATCAGTTCCACCTTCTCCGTTCTATTCTCGAATGATACGTGGGAAGAAGGGTTGTCGTTAAACCTCTGTGTGAGCCCTTGCTTCTATGATTTTCTCGTCGAGATTATTTCGCGAGGCATCTGTAGAATGTTGTAATATATTTACCGACTCTTATTTTAACGTACAGTCTCGGAATTTTAACAGTAGAGCTTACAATGATATACAGGCCTCTCTTTGAGCACGTGCCACTTGAGTTTGTTGAGCATTTCCGTAACGCTATCGCGCTAACTAGACCATCTCTTGACGAAAAAGCAGTACTCAGGAACCTGTCTTACAAGTGTTTTGTAAGCCATCTAGTACGTATATGAATTACTTTTCATTACGATTCTTCCAATGAGTCTCAGTCTTGTATCTTATTTTCCTGCCTACGGGACCAACCCAGTTTAAACCATTCCTAACTGTGACTTACCGGTATTATAATGTTGTTATAGTTTCCAGTGATTTAACACCATTAGTACAATCAAATAATAATGGATCTCTTCGCTTCTTAATGCGCAATTTATACACATAAAAACGTATGAATGTAAGTATGTTCCACATCTATTAAAGGATTTCAGCCCAACTTGGGACACACTCATTGTCTGTAAAGAAACACTATTGCAGTAACGACCACGTACTCCCATCCTACCCCCACCTACCTCCCACTGGGGTTGTGGTAGGGGTGAAAACAGACTGACATATGAGATGGACAGAGACAGGAAGGAGGAACAGATTAACATAGAGGGGGGAGGATATGAACAGAGAGAGGGAAGGAGGTTATGGACAAAGAGAGGAGGAGGAGGAGGAGGAGGAGATGGAGAAAGAGAAGGTGAGGATGAGATAAACACTGACTGGGCGGAGGAGAACCTGAACAAATAGTGGAGGGATGAGAAAATCGACACAGTGAGAGTGGAGGAGGAGATAGAGAAGGGAAGGAAGAGATGGACAAATAGGAGGAGGAGGATGATGAGATGAACAGAGGGAGGTGGAAAGAGGAGTGAATAGATAGAGAGGTGAGGTTGAGATGGATAAAGAGACGGTGACAGACAGAGGAGGGGCTGTCACTGTTCCACTAGCTGTGTATGAGAGTAACTATAACCTTGATATGTACCAAATTCAGTATGTTAGTTGTTTTTTGTTTGTATCTAAAAGTCTTTCCACTAACCCATCACATAATTTAACACTTGATATTTTCTGTACGGTCGTAACTGTGCCATGAAGCGTATTATGTCTACCACTATCGACCATCGGTTTTGCGCCCACACTTCAGTACTTGACATTAATGGTTTGTTTGTGCCATGTGTACTTGGAGGAACTAACTAACCTTAAAATACACTACTCGTAATTATTAGTTGCAAATTAAGTAAATACTGATGTAATGTTTTTCAGTATAATGTCATCAGTCATCAACAGAAACATCTGCCCTTGTATCCTTAACACCCTGTATATACAAAATGATTCGGCTCCCTACTGCTGTCGTTTTGTGCAACTAGTGTTTTATAGCTGACCTTCATAGATCATGCGCGAGATTTTCATATTCTCCCGCTCGCTATGTGCGACTTTTAGTCTTACAGAAAAAATCAACAGTACCTTTTTTACAGGAAACTTAATGTTGTTAAATTTTGTACAGGCTTACATTTTCCCTGGAGGCTACGGTTTTCGAGTTATTCAAGAAAAATATACAAAAGTGACATTCAAAACCGCCTCGACTGCATTATCATCCCTCACCAGCCAGGATACCTAGTTTGGTGTTCGTGGCACTCCCTCCGACCATTGTGCTAAAATTTTTTACTACACAAACTATTCTCAGTATTCGACCTTTATGGTCTGTATTGATTGGGCTATGTCAGCAGTCAAGTCGGCTACTTCGTTAACATTGTTAATTTAATAGCGCCGGTATGGGTAATGAACGAAGAACGACTTCTGTAAACGTTACGCTAAAATTAATTACTTTGACAATTCGATCCAAACTTAACCCACACAAGCACAGTAGTTTCTCAGTCAGAAGGACTGACGAATATAACGACACAATTGTTTATTTTAAGCTGTTAAAATTCACAAAATTGGTAGGTAAAATCTCCACAAACGACAATTTTACAATATGTAAGTGTTTCAGTAAGCCGGTGGCGCAATAAGGTCAGTCAATGAAGAAAAAAAAGGTCGAATGTGGTAGGAGGGAGTGCCATAAACAATATGCTAGAAACCCTGATCATGGGGCTGAGTGTGGGAGTGAGCGTGTGCTTGAAGGTCATTTCTGTACGTTTTTCTTGAATAATTCGAAAACTACAGCCTCTAGCGAAAACGCATGCCAGAACAAAATCGAACATTAAATTTGCTACAAAAAGGTCCTGTTCATTTTTTCTGTAGGACCAATCGTTTGTAGGTAGCGAGTGAGAGACTATGGAAATCTCGTGTGTGGTTTACAAAGGCCAAGGGATTGCATAAAACTACAGTGGAAGGGACAGCTGGATCACCCTGTATACAGGGTGTCCCAGCTATCTTGTCCACCCAAAATATCTCTGGAACAATAACAGCTATTGGAAAACGACTTTCACCGGTATCAATGTAGGGCTGGGGCCCATGAATGTACATATTTGGAAACATTCTAAAACGAAAGCATATGTGTTTTTTAACACAAACTTATGTTTTTTTAAATGGACCTCCTATGTTTTTTCTTCAGCAATCCATAGCATGACAAAGCACATACACAATGGCGTTGATTGCATCGCAATATTCCCATTACATCCCGAGATATTAAGACGCGAAATTGACGCTTGAAACACCCGACATGCGCTGCTACCGCACGTTCTGAGGCTCAGGCATGAACCCCATGCTGCCCGAATCGTGATGTGATTGACATGCGTAATCACACTTCCATACTTATCAAGAGGTCCGAAACCAATAATACGGTCTGCTGCCATCCTGCATTAACGTCGTACATTCCAGCAGGTATTTATCCCATACGCTAGGGGTGATGCGGTTCTGTAACATATCTGTGTACCGCAACGTTAGTCACAAAGTTAACTTCGCTTATCGTTAATCCGTTTCTAAAAAGGTAATGCCGTTCAACGTTAAAACTTTACTTTACTGTAGATCTAGCGCAAGTGACAGTTAATCATTCAATCGTAATAGTAAACTTCATGTTGATGGTTTTAGTGAAACGAGCAAGTGGACTAAAAGTTTTACCGTTGTTTAGGTAAAAATGTTTTGATTTGGAAAGTTCAGGTAGGACATAGAAGATGAATGTAAACATGTTTAACCCATTAGTTTTATTATCATATAATTATCAATCTTATGTTGATCTAATGCGTTAAATGACAAATTGTTGCAAACAAATGTTTCTTAACATCACTGGGTAAAATGGCACTTTGTAGAAACTTCCACTGTGATACCAGCACTACATACTAAACATAGCGTTCACATCTCATGCTCAAAGTGATGCCCATTGGCTTGCATACATAGGGTCACTCTGCGGGTGAAGGATGCCCTACTTCGTGCTACTGTTTCCTCTTTGATGGCTGTACAAGCATCAGTAATGCGTTGCTTCATGTCCTCTGGTGTTGTTGGATCATGTTGGTAAACAGCATCCTTCACTGCTGCCCAAACATAATAATCCAGCGGTGTAAGGTCCGGAGATCGGGCAGGCCACCTAACTGAGCCACCTCGTCCAATCCACCTACCAGGGAACTTACGGTTCAGAAGTCGTCGTGCTCGTAAGGCGTTATGTGCAGGGCATCCGTCATGCTGATACCACATGACCATTCTCCGGTTCAGAGGTACGGTGTCCAAGAGAACAGGAAGATTGTCTGCCATTTTGGATGCCATTTATAAAGAAAGGTCCGATAATGGTATCTCCAATAATCCCACACCAAACATTAACTTTCCACGGACGTTATTGCTCTACCTGACGGAGCCATTTTGGATTGTCTGCGGACCAATAATGCATATTCTTCGTATTGACAATTCCTTTGTTGGAGAATGATGCCTCGTCGGCAAAGAGAACATCTGCAAAAAAATTTGGATAAGTCAGAAGTTTTTGCTGAGCCCACCGACAAAATGTTACCCTATTGCGGAAGTCATTTCCATGAAGATCCTGGTGTAAATGAACATGGTAAGGATGAAATTTGTGACGTTTAAGAATACGCTGTGCACTTGATTTCGACACACGAACTTCACGTTCAATTTGATGCGTGCTGATTTGAGGATTCACAGCTATGGTAGCGAGCACAGCAACTTCAGCACATTCATCTGTGCGTGTTCTAGGACGATGTCGAGGTCTTGGATTTAAGTTTCCCGTTTCACGTAGACGAGATGTGAGACGACCAAACATCCGGCGCGAAGGCGATGGTTTGTCAGGGAATCGTCTTCTGTACAGTCATTCTGCCTGAACAGCATTTCGTTCACCTACAACAGGGTACAGTACAGGTATATAGAGTAGGGTAGAAAACAGACATATTAACTTAATAATTATAATGTTCGCTAACAGTACTATCTACAAACAAGCAATCTCATAACGTATTTCCCGTCAACGTACATTCTCCATAGATCAGCAGCATTTCTACCATATTTTCATGTGTGTACATTATACTGTACAGTATAAGTTCCACAACACAACGTTTATTCACAATGTGTACTACCTCCGTGCCGCCACTAGATTACTCTGATGCACGACTACACTGGGAAGCGGTGTACTGCACGCCAAAGCAACAACAAATGGGATGCTCTGAGGGTGGTGGAGTACAGGAGTTTGCATGGGTCGCAAATCATAAACAAGACAAAGTGGTAACTGTGGTAGTAGTGGGAACTACGTTGGACACTTGACTAGGTACAGCCAGGCCCTGCGCGACAGGCACAATGGGTCATATAACGCATTAGATAAACCTTATTTTGGGTGTGCAGGATAAATAAGACAACATGACAGGTGTACACCGATCGGTACTGGTTTTATATTGTGTAAAACGTGCAAGAGGGAAACCATTATGTGCTTATGAGAGTTGATGGGAGCAGACCGTATTATTCGTTTCGGACCTCTTGATAAGTATGGAAGTGTGATTACACATGTCAATCACATCGCGATTACGGGCAGCATGGGGTTCATGCCTGAGCCTCAGGACGTGCGCTAGCAGCGCATGTCGGGTGTTTCAAGCGTCAACTTTGCGTCTCAATATCTCGAGACGTAATGGGAATATTGCGATGCAATCAACGCCATTGTGTATGTGCTTTGTCATGCTATGGATTGCTGAAGAAAAAATATAGAAGGTCCATTTGAAAAAACATAAGTTTGTATTAAAAAACACACATGCTTTCGTTTTAGACTGTTTCCAAATATGTACATTCATGGGCCCCAGCCCTACATTGATACCGGTGAAAGTCGTTTTCCAATAGCTGTTATTGTTCCAGAGATATTTTGGGTAGACAAGATAGCTAGGACACCCTGTATATCAGACTGTAAATATGTGCATCTCATATGTCCTCCCAAACCCCATGTTACAGCCTACTTTACGAGTATCAGCACTGTGGGGTTTACAACGTCATAGCTCGAATAGAACTGCTGATATGGCAAACGGATATTTTTTTTTTTTGCTGGCTGGCGTGACAGGTGTGTGGTGTGTGTGAATAATATTGGCCTCCGTTATCGATCTGCTTTGCAGGGCAGCCTACATGTCAGGGGCAAGAAATGGTTATCCAGCCCCCTTCATATAGGCTGCCCTGCACAACAGGTGTATTGTGGATACAGTATCGACCTGCTCTATCGACCTTTTTTGCATGAGCTGCATGTGTGAGTGGGCATGGCTGGGGGATAGTTGAGATGGTTAGGTTAGTGGATCGACAGAGAGAGGAGAGATGGAGGGGATGGAAAGAGAGAGGGGGAAGGAGGGGAGGGTCAAAGATGGATATGGTGAAAGGAGAGGAGGAAATGGACAGGGAAAGAGGACAGGAGTAGATGGACAGAGAGAGACAGTGGGGAGAGGAGGAGACGGGCAGAGAGTGGAGGGAATGAGGAGTTGGCTAGAAAGAGATTGGAGGGGGCAGCAATGGGCAGAGAGATGGGGCTAGGAGGAGATATACAGAGATAGAGGGAAGAGGGGTAGATAGATGAAGAGGAGAAGGGAAGATCGACAGTGATGGGGAGAAGTTGAAGAGAAAGAATGGGGAGGATGTACACATCAGAAACAGAGGGATGAGAAGTACATGGATGGGGGGGGGGAGGAGGAGGAGGAGGAGGAGGAGGGGGTGGACAGAGAGGTGGACATAGATATGTGTGCAAAATATACGTCACATGCAAATGCTGAAGTTGGTGCAGGCAAAAGGCTAGTAAATAAAAAAAGAAAAATGATCCGTTTACAAAACTCCAAAGTAATGAGGAATGAATAAATGATGTACTGCAAGATGTCAGGTGTTTTATATTAGTCTACCCAACTGAAACAGCATGCAAGTGTGCAATTTTTGTGAACCAAGGGACTGCCCAAGAGGACATTTATCGTGAAATACTTTATTTATTTGTTTAACCTGATATGATTAGAGCCATCAAGTCTTCTCTTAGATCAGACCAGGGTTTCACACATCATAGTTACCTAGCATTTGTAATATGACACACACAGTTATATGACACATAAGTCATAGTTACCTAGCAATTACAATATAAAGTAGTTTTGTAATGATTTGATTTGTCTATGGTGACAATATGAATAAATAATACTGGCTATGAACTAATAAAGCTAATACTTGCAGTATTTGTACTACTGCTGTTGCTGCCACCAGTGGTGATAACAAGAACAACAACAACAATGATAATAATAATCACAACAATAACAATAGTGAGAGTATCAGATATAAAAAGAATTTGTAGGCATACCAAATAGATGTTTTCTGATATAGCGAGTTCTGGGGAAAGGAAATTTAAGTAGACTGCACCGCCTAGGAATACTAGGAAATGATGAAGATGTGGTTAGAAATAATTTTGTAGAAGTGCAATGAGTGCATACAGAGACAAAGGAAATCATTATTGCTGCTTTAGTAGCTATATCATTAGCTGTCTTCTGAAGCTGGAGATGTTAACAGAGAGAGGTAAGGAGGAGATGAAAAATGAGAGGTTGAAGGGAGATACAAACAAAGTATGGGGAAGGAGGAGGTGAAGAGGAAGATGGAAAAGAGTGGATGGATGGTGAGAGTGGTAGAAGAAATGGCCAGAGAGAGGGCCAGCAGGTGGTGAACAGAGAGAGGGGGAATAGTGGAGGGACAAAAAGAGAGGTGAGGAGAAGATGGACAAAGAGGGGGGTGAGGTGGAGATGGACAGAGGCATGATGGAGTGGACAGGAGATAATGACAAAGAGAGAGAGATGAGGAGGAGATGAACTGAGAGGTTGAAGAGACGATGGACAAAGAGGGAGAGAGACAGGGGAGGAGAACATGAAAAGAGTGGATTGCGGAAGAGGTGGACAGTGGTTGGGAGAGAAGATGGAAAGTGAGTAGGGGAGGAGAAGATGGACAAAGTGGGAGGCGGAGTAAAAAAAATAAGAGCGAGGAAGAGGAGATGAACAAAGGTAGGGGAAGGAGAAGATGATGGAGAGAGGGGGAGTAGGACATGAACAGAGAAAGGAGGAGGAATGGATGGATAGAGAGAGTGGAAAGGAGGAATGAACAAGAAATGGGTAGGGTGGGAATGGATTGAGAGAGGGGGAGGAGGTGATGGACAGAGGGATTGGACGCTGCCTTCTCCTCGTTTCTCCTCTCTCCTCAGCAACCATTAATGTAGGGGCACGGCCGTTCCCAGCAGCCACCTTGTCAATCGTCAACTTGTTGTGGGCAAACTGTACACAGTGGACGCAGTATGCCGTCCGCAAACTCCTAAGGCTGAAATAACCTCAGTACGAGACAGAACACCAATCAAGATTTGTATTTGCTCACTAACCAGGAGCAGTATTCTCCCACAAAGAAACACTTCACAGTGTGTGAGACTCCACATGGAGCCAAATAATCGTCACTCGAGTTAACAAATAACAACTCTGTTCACAGAGAAAGTACTTCAGAAATACCTTGAGTCACAAGCAACACTTCTCAAAATCTAACGATCAGATTCTCCGCTGTGGCTCTCGCCAGCGAAATCTCTAGGTTAATCCCCGTAGGGAAGTGTTCTAGATCGATCGCCGCAGAGAAGTGCCTGTCCACCCCATACCCCACTCCCTTCTGGACACGTGGCGTCCACGTTTGTTCTCAGGCGACGAATCCCAGAGTCCGTTACAAAAACATTATCTTACACTACATCGGTCATGAATATGTCAGCTAATCACCTGAAGTTCATATTCCTTTCAGAAGATTTTCTGTATGCTTGCATTTCCCCTCCTACATTCTTAGCACTCCACCAATCAATCACGAAACTCTGCTTTCCTGCGGAAGCATGCCCTGATACTTCGTGTAAGAAGATTCCTCGGAGGCCAGTTCGTGACCATCGTTTGCAACCCGCGCATTCCTACGCACCAGAAGGAAGTATTTTCGCCTTGTTCTGCCCCTGATACACATCTTCCACGTATGCTAATCTGAAATTCTTTTTCTGTTCCACCAGAGTGCGACCTCCCGCCTGCACTGTGCACGCTGCAGGGGCTCTGCGGCCTCCATCGCCACCTTCACACTTTGCTCTCTCTCACGGCACTGAATGTCTGCCCCTCCATAACACGATAAGCCTCTTCCCAGCCCCTTTCTAGCCAATAGCGGCTTCTGAAGAATGTGTGGTCCACATCGCCCTTTCTGTCAGTGCTCAGCTTCAATTGATTCCCATACATGCAGTACTACTGCTATTAATTACTGTTAATTACTGTTAGTATATGATGGTAGCAAATATCAGCCAATGAAATCATTAATAATCAGATTGTGTATCATAAACTATGGTCTAATATGAATATAAATCGGAAAGAATATACTCGATATAAAATGTGTAATGGAAAAATCTTGCTGCCTTATATATGTCAGCTGAATTTAATTTTAATATTAGTCATTCCTGACTGTCGCCAGAGCATCGTAGTCTGTATAGTTAAAAATTGTGTGGATGAACTGGAGATCAGTACTCATGAGAAATCGTTAAACGATGTTCCACAGTACGATGCATTCAACGGCGAGAATTGCAGCCACTGCAATACAGCAGTTGTTTCATAATAGTGTACGCGATTACAACAGCGCGCAAGCGTGCTATTTTTGTAAACCAAGGGAGTACCCACAAAGAATATTCATCATGTAACATGTCCTATATATGCTACGGAAAGCTATGTTCAATAGGATTGAGAAATTCTAAAAGGACGTTCAAATGTGTGTGAGTTGCTAAGGGACCGCCGGCACGGTAGCTCAGCGTTTCGGTCAGAGAGCCGGTTGGCCTCTGTAATAAAAAAACTGAGTGGAAGGATCAACCACCGAACTTGAACAGGATGTCTTGCGACGTCTGCAAAGACCAAACATAACGATCATAACGAATAAAATGAAGAAAAGGGACCAAACTGCTGAGGTCATCGGTCCCTAGACTTACAACGTACGTAAACTAACTTATGCTAAGAAGACACGACGACGCCCGAGGGAGGACTCGAATTCCGGTGGCGGGGCCGCGCAGTCCGCGACATGGCGCTTCAAACCGCGCGTCACAAAGGACATGACAGGGTCACAAACAAAGAACGGGATGGCTGGCTTTGATCTGTTCCAGTGACACGTGAAGATAGTCGGTTACGTGGCTCTTGTCTTTGCTGTTCTCATGAACATCATCCTCACTCCCAATTCTGTAAAAAGCGAACTCCATTTTAAGAAAGGATTTTCATGCATCTGAATAGTTGTGGTGTTATACCGCCCGAACTATGTGTCATACAGTGACATAATTTTGCAGGCAGATTAAGTGATGTATGTGGGTACTATCTGGAAAACATGTTACGAGCCTAATGACCCGATTATGTAAGCATTTTATAGCTTTAAAACTCGGTCAATAATTAAATGAAATACTAAAAATCAAATATTTGTTGCCCCTTGGAGGCAACCTGCAACGCGGACTAGTTGACCAATTAGTTATTTAGCAATATACTTGGTTTTCATCGTTTGTAAACAGTTGATTTTCGTTACGTTTGTGCACTGTGGCTCCTCCAGCTGTTGGATCCACAGCACGAGTGAAGTAAGAGGTAATTTCCTTGTGAGGATAAAACACATGGGACGAGTTATGGGTTTACCGCTACACTTAGTCGAAGTGATCGTCCACGGAGTGGGAAAAGAAGGGAAAAAAATTCCAACGGCGTCTTCTTGACTGAAGGACATGCAGGGTGGCGTACTGCTGAACTGCAGCATCACGTTGAGAATGTTATTGACGCTTACCGCACTACTGGAACTGCGGCAGAACACACGCCAGAACCTACTTGGGCAGGCGTGATTCTTCTGGACGACAATATCGCTCTAGAGCAGCAACAGAAAATCGTGGCCACAGTCGTATTTATGCGCAGGCTAGCCAGGCTTCGCTCAAGTTTAAAACAAAAACGTTTCCTTACGAAATTCCAGCATGTTGCAGTAACTTTGGTTAGCAATCTCTGTTAATCAACAGAATAAAAAACGAGTCCAAGTTTCAAATATTTTATTTTTCATTCGATGACTACTTGGGCATACAGATTCACAGTACACACAGATAGCTCTGTAACAAAGATAACTCTATAACATAGTCGAAAATGACATTTCCAAAAGTGTCAACAAAATGCGTAATGTACATTCATAGCGCATACAGATAACTTTGTATGCCCTGTGAATGTACATTACGCATTTTGTTGACATCTTCAGAAACGCCATTTTCGAATTTGTTATGGTGATTTGAAAATGAGTATCGGCCCGAAACTAGTCATCGAATGAAAAACAAAATATTTTCAACTTGGACTGATTTTTCGTTCTATTGAAAAACGTTTCTGTTTTATTACTGTAGATGGAGGAGACGTATTTTTTGTACGCACACATTCGGCTGTATTTTTCAGTGGACAGCTCATGTGAATTAAGTCAGCATTCGATTCTCAAACGACGCTCATCCTCTCGTCGGATTCCTAGTGGCACCCTGTCAAGTGCGTCATACTTCGGTTGGCAAAACCAGTAACAAGCACCTCGCGAGTGCGGGGCTGCAAGTTCAATCTTCAGTAAGGCTCATTTGAAAGTGTTGCGTTAACAATTATGACAGCAAAAATATTAGCTGCTAACGACTCACTATGCTCGTGAGGTGGGTGACAGAAAATGAATGTTCTGGAGTTGCAGAGATCAACCTTGTATGGGATGTAGGATTTATGTGTTACACTTCACAAAATGGACATTGTCGGCATACGAGAAACGTACAAAACAAACCATTAACTTGCACCATGAACACAGAATGAGAAATGGTGCCCCAAAATGATCATAAAGATTCGTACTATCAAGATCGAAGGCGAACTCCTTGGGAATTACAAACCGTACAAGACGATCTGCTAGGTAACCAATCTTAAAGAGTGCATATATAATCATATTGGTGTAAAGGGGTGATAAGAACTGATGGAATGTGTTGGCATGCAGCCGAATGTCAAACTGTCTGTCTTGGAGCTCATGGTGAAACTGGCTATTCTTTAAGGCGTAACTGCAAACAGTTCGACAATAGTTTTATAGGTATGGAAAAAACAAACATCCAGCGGCTGGATGGGCGGTTACAGATGGTATGAATTGGAACTTCACACACTTTTCAGGAGAGATAGTTTGCTCTAAAGGAGTATGGTTTTTACACGAAAAACAGGAATCAGGCAACAGCAAATTATTTTGAGCAGCTTTTGTCCAAAAGCAGTGCTCTTACCATAGTTGTAGTTCTCTCACTCCGATTTTCCCACTCTTGCTTGCTCTGACGTAAATATTCCCTACTGCCCTTGCTAGAACACGCACAAGAGAAAGAATCGCAGGGGGCAGAGTACCTCCAACTTCTCCGCAGTACAATAAATAACTTTCTAGCGAATTTACCACCCAGATTAACAATCGGATTTCTATATACGAATGTGTTGAGGCATTGATGTTAGTTGACCTATATACAACTCTCCTGATACTATCTGATGAGTTTATTTATCTCATCTAAAAATTTTACGGCTGATTCCACAGTTTGCTGTGCATCGTCAAGTTGACGCTTTGTTTTAAATTACGTTATCTTACGTCTTCCAATTCTGTAGCACTGTTGGGCAACCATCTGCTACTTCCCTTGAAATCACTATAATCTATGTCGCGCGCAATGAGGTGCACATAACATAGTAGGTTACTGTCCTGGAAATTGTATCGAGTATCCTTGAAACGCGCAAATAACAGGTTTTGTAACAAGCGCGCCTTGTCATTCCTTGAATTTCCGTAGTTTTTCTTATGCACTACAAGGTCGTATTGCTGCAGACTTATTCGAAATCTGTTCATAATTGTTTTTCTACAACGCTACGGATGATCTTCCATCCACGTAAATATGTTTAGTACCCACTCCTTAGGTAAGGTCCTACACTACGATTCACTGGAGACTGGATTTGTTGCTCCCTGTCCAGGAAGGATGATAAACTACGTGTCTCGACACTTGTTTCAATGTGACATTCACTTGTTAAGCACGTATCGTCATCACTGCGCTGCTCGTGTGCATTGTCTGCACAGCGGAACTTTTTTTTTTACGACACCACGGATATCACTGACCCACCTTGCAGAAACGCTAATATTTCGTTTGCGAATTCTTTCTCACTCTGTGAAGTTTCTTGGGCTCCTTTCAGACGAAATGTCTGCTTCGGAATGTGTTGTATATATAATGTAATGTCTTCTTTGATTATTGTTGCCATTGTTGTTGTGAGCCATTCGTCGACTAAGCAGTTCAACTACACCCCGAAGCGTCAAGCTTTTTACATTTACATACCTCCTCCAGTCCCCCCCCCCCCTCCCCTTATTGCCATTAGCTGCCAATGTTGTGGTTGCATGGTAGACAATACGTGGGACGTCGAATGCCTTAAACATCATTGGTTTCTTTCGACCTTACTCAAGAGGTTCCTTGTAAGACTTTTATGAGAATAGTTACAGTTCGAAATTAGTTCGATTCCGCGAAAAGCTGATTTTTTTCCTCACATCATTTCATCCAACCAGCACCGATAAAACGTGAAAGGTGTATTCCTAATGTCGAGATCGCTCTGGGAGTATACCTGTCACAGATGATCACAAACAGCAGTGGAAGAAGGTCATTTTCAAAACTGAAGTTGATAATGGACATGGTCTTTGAATTGAGGAGGGGGGGGGGGGAGGGGAGTTGAACAGAAGGGCAGGGGCGCTAGGAGAGGGTGGGAGATGGACAAATAGAGTCAATAAGTGGCGATGGAGAGAGAAAAGGTGGAGAAGGAGATGGACAAAAACAGGAGTGAGACGGACAGAGAGAAGGGGGAGTAGGACATGGATAAATAGAAGGAGGTAATGGATAGAGAGAGAGGGGGGGGGAGACCATATGAATAGGGAGAGGAGGGAAGAGGAGAGGACATGGAGATGGGGGAGGAGGAGAAGGACAAAGTAGATAAAAATCTTCTAACCTAGATGTTAGTGCACATGCTGAACGTTTTGATTTTCCTACTGAAAGTGATATTTAGAGAAAACTAAGTTGTAAGGGTATGACTATATGATAAGGAGCCTCATTAGAATGAGGTTTAGGCGCAAGCCAATCAGAAAATAAGGCTGAGTATTTGGGAAAGTATTGCATTTGAATTAAATACAGGGGAACTCGGAGCGGAACGCTATACTTATTGTTTAACAATTTTTGTAATATAAAGGAGCGAAAGAAAAAACTTTTTAAAGGTATAAAAATCATTGAATATTTTTAGCATGGTGCAGCCGAGTCAGCATCTGTAAAATGTAATTATGTTTTCAGCCTCCAGTTGCATAAGCAAAGAAACTTGTCATCGATAAGAAAATATTTTAATGTCATTTTGAAAAATATAGAATTACTTTTAATGCTTAACACCAAGTTACCGTTACTGCTGCTTTGTTGAATCCCAAGGCTCGTGTACCATATGTATTTTCTGACTTGCGAATAGACGACATAGGATGGCTAGTAATAAATCCTATACCTCAGTCCTGCTCTGCTAGAAAAGTTTCTTTGGAAGATCTGTTTGGTAAGCCATTTCATTCTTGTAGCTGATAGGTTGATGATCTGACAATGAGGTGTTTCATCGTTGGAATAAAAATTATGCTCTCCCTTGACTTCAGGTATGCTACCAGCTCGTCTTTTTGCTCTGCATTGAACACACTTTTAAATTTACCGTCTGATTTGTCAACTCTGTTGTTGGGATTATTTCTAGTTTTACTATCGTATCTTTCCAACGTTGGTTTCGGTACGTTAAACTCATGAGAAGAGACGCTTTAAAAACTCTCTTTTCAGAAAACAAAACAGCTGAAACTGCCATTTCCATTGATTTAATGTCAAATTGCTGTCTATCAGTCTCTCTAGTGTAAGGTCATGCCATCTGGAAAAGCTACGCCGGCCGGAGTGGCCGTGCGGTTCTAGGCGCTGCAGTCTGGAACCGAGCGACCGCTACGGTCGCAGGTTCGAATCCTGCCTCGGGCATGGATGTGTGTGATGTCCTTAGGTTAGTTAGGTTTAACTAGTTCTAAGTTCTAGGCGACTGATGACCTCAGAAGTTTAGTCGCATAGTGCTCAGAGCCATTTGAACCATTTTTTTGGAAAAGCTACGGAAGAAAAATAGACATTATATTTTGAAATCTACTTGGATCAAAAGATGAAGGGGCAGAACGGGATACTACCCCATTCTGCCCTTTCCTGTCTCGCCCCAAGAGCACATTCCAGGTTAACTACTGTTAAGAATTTAAACGAATTGTTGCATGCCAACCTTGTATAAGTCAGCAAACGGTTAAAATTTTGAAAGTCCCGAACCACGCTACCTCGCTTACATTACGGCGGCGTCGACACGAGGCGGGCGCGAAGAATGACATTTCATCAGCGGCAACGGTTCGGGGGAAAACATAACATCTGCGCTTCTGGCGAGCGAGACAGAGGACCTCAGCAGAAATGTAGTGGGGAGAGCAGATAGACAGGATCACTTCGCTTTCGTTACGTGATGAAGATACGCTATTGCTAAGGCAACAACGCGTACCAAGTGCTTTTATGAACCAATTCCATACTACACTACTGGCCATTAAAATTGCTACACCAAGAAGAAATGCAGATGATAAACGGGTATTCATTGGACAAATATGTTATACTAGAACGGACATGTGATTACATTTTCACGCAATTTGGGTGCATAGATCCTGAGAAATCAGTACCGAGAACAACCACCTCTGGCCGTAATAAAGGCCTCGATAGGCCTGGGCATTGAGTCAAACAGAGCTTGGATGGCGTGTACAGGTACAGCTGCCCATGCTGCTTCAGCACGATACCACAGATCATCAAGAGTAGTGACTGGCGTATTGTGGCGAGCCAGTTGCTCGGCCACCATTGACCAGACGTTTCCAATTGGTGAGATATGTGGAGAATGTGCTGGCCAGGGCAGCAGTCGAACATTTTCTGTATCCAGTAAGGTCCGTACAGGAACTGCAACGTGCGGTCGTGCGTTATCCTGCTGAAATGTAGGGTTTCGCAGGGATCGAATGAAAGGTAGAGCCACGGGTGGTAACACATCTGAAATATAACGTCCACTGTTCAAAGTGCCGTCAATACGAAGTGACCGAGACGTGTAATAAATGGCACCCCATACCATCACGTCGGGTGATACGCCAGTATGGCGATGACGAATACACGCTTCCAATGTGCGTTCACGCGATGTCGCCAAACACGGATGCGACCATCATGATGCTGTAAACAGAACCTGGATTCATCCGAAAAAATGACGTTTTGCCATTCGTGCACCCAGGTTCGTCGTTGAGTACACCATCGCAGGCGCTCCTGTCTATGATGCAGCGTCAAGGGCAACTGCAGCCATGGCCTCCGAGCTGATAGTCCATGCTGCTGGAAACGGCGTCGAACTGTTCGTGCAGATGGTTATTGACTTGCAAACGTCCCCATCAATTGACTCAGGGATCGAGACGTGGCTGCGCGATCCGTTACAGCCATGCGGATAAGATGCCTGTCATCTCGACTGCTAGTGATACGAGGCCGTTGGGATCCAGCACGGCGTTCCGTATTACCCTCCTGAACCCACCGATTCCGTATTCTGCCAACAGTCATTGGATCTCGACCAATGCGAGCAACAATGTCGCGATACGATAAACCGCAATCGCGTTAGTCTGCAATCCGACCTTTATCAAAGTCGGGAACGTGATGGTACGCATTTCTTCTCCTTACACGAGGCATCACAACAACGTTTTACCAGGCAACGCCGGTCAACTGCTGTTTGTGTATGAGAAATCGGTAGGAAACTTTCCTCATGTCAGCACGTTGTAGGTGTCGCCACCGGTGCCAGCGATGTGTGAATGCTCTGGAAAGCTAATCATTTGCATATCAGAGCATCTTCTTCCTGTCGGTTAAATTTCGCGTCTGTAGCACTTCATCTTCGTGGTGTCGCAATTTTAATGGCCTGTAGTGTATAACAAACTCGTTAACCAAGCACGACAGAGCGAGAACGGCTGATACTTTTTTAATCGCAAGACCTATGCGATCACGACATCTGACGCCGGGTAAACATTAGCCACTACTTCCTCCATAAATAGCCCAACACAGTAAGGTGGTGGGTCAGACAGATCCATGGCGTACATAGCATTCGCACTCTATTTCCTGATTACAGTAAACTGATGACTGGCATTACTGTGTTGTAGATTTCCTCCACACTCCTGACCAACGACAGCCGTTACTGGGAGAGATTGCTATTTTGCCATTATCAGCAGTCGCAGAGTTCAGCCCCCCAGCCTGCTGCTGTCGCAGGGGGGCGGGCGGGGTCTTCCCTGTCGTCCAGGGTCAGGAAACCAGCGTTCCTGATGCTTCGGTGGATTGACCAGGGTGCACCTGAAAGGCAGGCCGAAATCGTCGAACTACACGGCAATCGTCATTGCTGTTCAACAGATGAAGTCCAATAAGACACGGGTCACCTCCACTCACTGCCGCGGCATCGCGTTACGGCCAGCGCAGGAGCCACTGCGGGCAGCGAACCGCCATAGCAGTAGCCGACCAGGAACAGTGAGAGCGGCATCAGCTACCTTGAGCGGACTGAAGGCCGCTTACGATGCGAGTTCTCGACGGGCATCGACAACCGATGTCAACAGCGAGTCATGACAGTGATGGTAGCTTATGGAAATGAATAATTTATTCTCAATCTTCTTTTGCTGCGCCTACCTGCAACAATAGGTCACCACCATCCTTCTAAGGAAAAATGGTGTTTTGCAAAAACAGACATAATGTCTGCAGGGATACCACAATCATTGGTTATACAATGTTACTTATAATTCGTCTTGATTGTAAAAATGTTTATTCACATGACCGGTTTCGGTTCCTCTAGAAACACCTTCAAAAAAATGGCTCTGAGCACTATGGGGCTTAACATCTATGGTCATCAGTCCCCTAGGACTTAGAACTACTTAAACCTAACTAACCTAAGGACGTCACACAACACCCAGTCATCACGAGGCAGAGAAAATCCCTGACCCTGCCGGGAATCGAACCCGGGATGAAACACCTTCAGAGCTGCAATTTCGGTTACAGGAGTAACCCGTGTGACGCAGCATGTGAAGGTTTCTGAGTGTGGACGGGTTACTCCTGTAACCGAAATTGCAGGTCTAAAGGTGTTTCTAGAGGAACCGAAACCGGTCATGTGAATAAACATTTTTACAATAAAGACGGATTATAAGTAACATTGGAAAACTGGTGTAGCGATGCAAGGGGTACCTAATTTGTCATAAAAGTCCGTAAATTACTCAACTGATAGTATTTTTCAGTACAGGTATTTCGTTCATTGCAAGCAAGTATCAATTCGTGGCGCCATCGACCAGACATGAGTTGACAGTAATCTAAATGCAATTTAGCGGACTAATAGTTCCTTTCATGGGATAAAATTTTATTGATTATGAAATACAAGTTCTTGAAGCTTATTTAGAATAGGAAACGTTTAACTAGTAATTGTATGCCATAATTTAACTGTTTAATATAAAGGTGTTTTGATTTTTGTGTGAATGTAAAAAGTGTGAATTTATGTGCGGCTTTTACTCTTAGACGAGTTACCACTTAAGAGTGCTAGAAGTGCGCGTGTTCGGTGAATTTCATATTGTGATTCTGAGCCGAATAGAGACAAATCCAATTTCATTTGGACTTTACATAAGATTGACACATCACGTTATTACAAAAAGTCGTTTAGCCCATCAGGGAAAACTGAAACCTGCGCGCTCGATTTGAAGCACGTTACACGCTAGCGCGTGATTGAGCTTTCCTTTAAATTGCGTATAATAATTGCGAACGTGCTTGTACTGAATGCACGAAGTCTGAAATTACTATTCGAGACAAATACTGATTTTTGATCAAAACGAACCGAAAATTTATTCAAAATATCGAGGTTCTGTTTTAATTAGGACACATATCACCTCATTGATCACGTTGCTTAGCAACACTGTAATGCAAATCAATTCATTCATTAGAACGATTTGCGACGTAATAAGTTCCATTACACATAGAAACTGTTACACGGAATTTGCTGATCGAATGAGAGTATAAAAGTGTTCTTTTCCAGAAATTCCAATAAACCAGCGGTTTCAAAAGTTAAATTACCAACTATTGTGTAACTTCATTGATATTGCATTTCACTGACGAACACTATTCTTATTGATAAATGAAAATTAATTGCAAGTAGATTTTGAATACTCACCAACATTGCCAAGCAGCAGTTCACATCAGAACCAGTAATAAATGATAATATAACTAAACGGGCACGACTTCATTAAAACAGAGCAATCAGCTTCCAATTCTAGGATAAACTGTATCAGCTGGAATTATTAAAATATTTTGGAAGGGTAATAAGGTTTATCTGAACACTTCTATCACACATCATTATTTCACATTAACTGGACAGATTATTAGTCGGTAACGAATTCACCCACAACATATTGTCCCTGGCCACTACTAAACTTTTATCATGACTCTTCACAAGAGATCTGAAGAAGCCGGCATCAAGAAACGAGAAAAGAAGAGACATTGGTATACTGGCAAGGAGCGCACTGAGAGAGTGCCTCCTGATACAGAACCGTCTCTACTTCCACCCTCCCAACCGTCACCTCTTTCAGTATTATGTAACTAACGTACAGCGAATAGCATGCTCTTTATACACTGAAGAGCCAAACAAACTGGCACACCTGCCTAATATGGTATAGGGCCCCCTCGAACACGAAGAAGTGTTGCAACACGACGTGGCATGGACTCAACTGATGTCTTATGTAGTGCTGGAGGGAATTGACACCATGAATCCTGCAGGACTGTCCATAAATCCGTAAGAGTACGAGAGGGTGGAGATCTCTGAACATCACGTTGCAAGGTGTTCCAGATATGCTCAATAATGTTCATATCTGGGGAGTTTGCTGGCCAGCGGAAATGTTTAAACTCGGAAGAGTGTTCCTATAGCCACTCTGTAACAATTCTGGACGTGTTAGGTGTTGCATTATCCTGCTGGAACTGCCGAAGTTCGTCGGAATGCACAATGGACATGAATGGATGCAGGCGAGCAGACAGGATGCTTATGTACGTGTGACCTGTCAGAGCCGTATCTAGACGTATCAGGGGTCCCATATCACTTCAACTGCACGCGCCCCACACCATTATAGAGCCTCCACCAGCTTGAGCAGTCCCCTGCTGACATGCAGAGTTCATGGATTCATGAGGTTGTCTCCATATCCGTACACGTCCATCCGCTCGATACAATTTGAAACGAGACTCGCCCTACCACGCAACATGTTTCCAGCCATCAACAGTCCAATGTCGGTGTTGACGGGCCGAGGTGAGGCGTAAAGCTTTGTGTCGTGCAGTCATCAAGGGTACACGAGTGAGCCTTCGGCTGCGAAAGCCCATATCGATGATGTTTCGTTGAATGGTTCGCACACTGACAGTTGTTACGGCCCAGCACTGAAATCTGCAGCAATTTGCGGAAGGGTTACACTTCTGTCACGTTGAACGATTCTCTTTAGTCGTGCTTGGTCCCGTTCTTGCAGGATCTTTTTCCGGCTGCAGCACTGTCGGAGATCTGATGTTTTAACAGATTCCTGATATTCGCTGTACACTTGTGAAATGGTCGTACGGGAAAATCCCCACTTCATCGTTACCTCAGAGATGCTGCATTCTATCGATCGTGTGCCGACTATACCACCATGTTCAAAGTCATTTAAATCTTGATAAGCTGCCATTGTAGCAGCAGTAACCGATCTAACAACTGCGCCGGACACGTTTTATGTAGGCGTTCCCGATCGCAGCGCCGCTGTCTGCCTGTTTACAATCTCTGTATTTGAATACTCATACCTATACGAATTTCTTTGGTACTTCAGTGTATGTCTCTTAGGGGCGTACAGTTAAGAATTAACGGCTTATCTTGCTTTTAAGTTCACGAAAAGTTATAAAAACGCAGTTGGAACATGGAGGACTACCTTTGCTTAAAAGTCGCGCTACAGATCACTGACACATCTTCCCTTCCATTCACGGCCATAGTTATATGTCGCTGCAGTAGGCTGCAGCAGTCTCCGGTCTAGAAAACAGCACAGTCCCGTTATGCCCTGCTATCCTGTTCTACCCTGAGTTCCCCAAAGTACAATTTGGTTAGTCGATACATTTCTCTTCTTGTCTTTCATATGTATTACGAACTTGTTTGATTATAGTTACAACATGCTATTTTTCAATATCGAAATCCTAATTTTGGATGGGATAATCTCAACTTTTTGTTCGTTCTCTTTAATTATAGCTGTTTATAGTAATGTTGGCGGATCTTATTAAATACATTAACAACTTCAGTCTGTGAGGTTATCAGCTTTTCTGTGGTGTTCGTAACAAGTATTCATTCTCCTCCACAACCTGAACTCTTTTATTTCCTCTACGCACTGCCTCACGGTTTGGCGCGGTGCGATTTAATTCTGGCCCTGTTGCAAGGCAACTGATGATGCTGAAATACATTATGAAGTATTTAACCACTGAAGGAAAGGGTCTCCAAGAATGAAAGAAAAGTCGGACGATTTTCAAGTCCAAGTCCGAACAGTGAACTGCACATCTACTGCCGTGTTATCATGAAGACGAGGGACGTAGTAAAACATTCTTTATCAGTGAACAAAAATTTTTTTTTATTATTTTAAGAGCGTAACAGAAGAATGTTTCCAGTTACAGTTATCCTAAGACATTCAGTTTTACATACGGTGCTCCTACAACTATGTATATTTATCAGTATAATTATCCATATGATACCGGATGCCTAACTACTCGTCCATGAGTGTCACCATGTTCCACTGAACAAATTTTGCTGCTTCTCGGATTGTCACTCGTACTGCAACCAAATATTCTATTCCGAACTGACTCAATAGACGATCGCCAAATCCCTCCCCACAAGCCACGCCCCTCTACTTGATGCCGAGCGGGATAGCCGCGCGGTCTTAGGTGTCTTGTCACGGTCCGCGCGGCTGCCCCCGTCGGAGGTTCGAGTCCTCCCTCGGGCATAGGAGTGTGTGTGTCGTCCTTAGCGTAGTTAGTTTAAGTTACACTCCTGGAAATTGAAATAAGAACACCGTGAATTCATTGTCCCAGGTAGGGGAAACTTTATTGACACATTCCTGGGGTCAGATACATTACATGATCACACTGACAGAACCACAGGCGCATAGACACAGGCAACAGAGCATGCACAATGTCGGCACTAGTACAGTGTATATCCACCTTTCGCAGCAATGCAGGCTGCTATTCTCCCATGGAGACGATCGTAGAGATGCTGGATGTAGTCCTGTGGAACGGCTTGCCATGCCATTTCCACCTGGCGCCTCAGTTGGACCAGCGTTCGTGCTGGACGTGCAGACCGCGTGAGACGACGCTTCATCCAGTCCCAAACATGCTCAATGGGGGACAGATCCGGAGATCTTGCTGGCCAGGGTAGTTGACTTACACCTTCTAGAGCACGTTGGGTGGCACGGGATACATGCGGACGCGCATTGTCCTGTTGGAACAGCAAGTTCCCTTGCCGGTCTAGGAATGGTAGAACGATGGGTTCGATGACGGTTTGGATGTACCGTGCACTATTCAGTGTCCCCTCGACGATCACCAGTGGTGTATGGCCAGTGTGGGAGATCGCTCCCCACACCATGATGCCGGGTGTTGGCCCTGTGTGCCTCGGTCGTATGCAGTCCTGATTGTGGCGCTCACCTGCACGGCGCCAAACACGCATACGACCATCATTGGCACCAAGGCAGAAGCGACTCTCATCGCTGAAGACGACACGTCTCCATTCGTCCCTCCATTCACGCCTGTCGCGACACCACTGGAGGCGGGCTGCACGATGTTGGGGCGTGAGCGGAAGACGGCCTAACGGTGTGCGGGACCGTAGCCCAGCTTCATGGAGACGGTTGCGAATGGTCCTCGCCGATACCCCAGGAGCAACAGTGTCCCTAATTTGCTGGGAAGTGGCGGTGCGGTCCCCTACGGCACTGCGTAGGATCCTACGGTCTTGGCGTGCATCCGTGCGTCGCTGCGGTCCGGTCCCAGGTCGACGGGCACGTGCACCTTCCGCCGACCACTGGCGACAACATCGGTGTACTGTGGAGACCTCACGCCCCACGTGTTGAGCAATTCGGCGGTACGTCCACCCGGCCTCCCGCATGCCCACTATATGCCCTCGCTCAAAGTCCGTCAACTGCACATATGGTTCACGTCCACGCTGTCGCGGCATGCTACCAGTGTTAAAGACTGCGATGGAGCTCCGTATGCCACGGCAAACTGGCTGACACTGACGGCGGCGGTGCACAAATGCTGCGCAGCTAGCGCCATTCGACGGCCAACACCGCGGTTCCTGGTGTGTCCGCTGTGCCGTGCGTGTGATCATTGCTTGTACAGCCCTCTCGCAGTGTCCGGAGCAAGTATGGTGGGTCTGACACACCGGTGTCAATGTGTTCTTTTTTCCATTTCCAGGAGTGTATATTAACTAGTGTGTACGCTTAGGGACGGATGACCTCAGTAGTTTGGTCCCATAAGACCTTACTACAAACTTCCAATTTCTACTAGATGAAAAACAATAATATTTTATTGCTTTTGACTCGAGACGTACATCTAGCTTTAGTAGAGGCCTTTATCTGTCCTTTTCTTAATTTTTAAACCGGATCAGTCACTATGTTAGCCGGCCGGAGTGGCCGAGCGATTCTAAGCACTACAGTCTGGAACCGCGCGACCGCTACGGTCTCAGGTTCGAAAACTGCCTGGAGCATGGGTGTGTGTGATGTCCTTAGGTTAGTTAGGTTTAAGTAGTTCTAGGTGACTGATGACAGCAGTTAAGTCCCATAGTGCTCAGTGCCATTTGAACCATCACTATGTTAATGACTGTTAGTTTTAGAACTCCCGTGCCACAGTTACGCTGTTAGTTTGAAAATCTGCCTCCTCTCAAGTGGTAGCGGGTGGGAGGAAATGCCTGCCCGCACAGTAGCGCCTGTTAGAGGAAAGCAGGTCTGGAATGCATCACCACCGTGCCGGGCGGAAATGCTTCCCGCCAAACTGGCCAAAGCACATCCCGCGATCTCGTTACGTTACAAATTATTTTCGCCAGACTACCCAAGCAGGGCTCGAACATCGCATCACAGTTTCAGCCTATGGGTCTATAGATGCTAAATACTGCTCTGTGCTCAATTTGTTGCTAACACTTCATTGGAACACCCACCTTATAGCCTCGACTTATCCCCCAGTCATTTTCATATGTTTGGAGTTCTTAAAACCCATACGGGTAGGCAACAGTTCGAAGATGATTAGGCGTACCGGGGAGGTGACCCATTGAATGCTATGAGTGCTGCAATAACTGAAGGAGTCGAGAGAACAAAGTTCTGATCCTCAATTTCGTAAGGATTAGTCTGATCACATTATCTGTTGTATTTTCGAATGCGCCACATGCTTTCAACTAGTGTTCTCACTCGTACCACTTGAAAGTACTCCTTATTACGAAAACTGTTTCGTCTTATTGTAATCACATTCGTGCTTTTGAATTTAAGCAGCACGTTAAGTACAGTGTTGTGGACTGGCAAGACAGCCAATCCACAGTGACGGGTAGCCGAAAGGCACGCGTTTAAGCTCACGCAGACTGGCGTGAGGTCTGGAACAGGACAATGTCTTGAGAATAGCAAATAATGTACGAAGAGCTTGGAATACTTAACTTTAATCCATAATTGGTGTACATCGCTCTTGTTGATACGTTAATAACAATCTCAATATAAACTGGTAATGGCGCCTTGCTAGGTCGTCGCAAATGACGTAGCTGAAGGCTATGCTAACTATCGTCTCGGCAAATGAGAGCGTATTTGTCAGTGTAGCATCGCTAGCAAAGTCGGCTGTACAACTGGGGCGAGTGCTAGGAAGTCTCTCTAGACCTGCCGTGTGGCGGCGCTCGGTCTGCAATCACTGACAGTGGCGACACGCGGGTCCGACATATACTAATGGACCGCGGCCGATTTAAAGGCTACCACCTAGCAAGTGTGGTGTCTGGCGGTGACACCACATACAGTAACTCAAAATGGCGCTCTCGTGGATTAGAACTTGTCCAATGACGGAGTAAGCGCTTAAATTTTACAGGGACAGTATGTTGAAACGTGAAATATGTTTCAGGCTGGTACTCGGGCCGCTGATGTCGCTACTCCGTTTTGTGACGAATTTTCTGCCTCATCGTCATAATCACACTCTGCAATTGGCAGTGTGTACTGCACAAGTCATCCCGGGGGCCCGAGAAATTTCGCGACACTAGTTTTATCACCCTCGAGAGGCAGAGCTTCAAATCTCTGTCTAACCACTCAAATTTAAATTTTCTGTGGCTCCCGTCAATCGAGTGAGGTCAATGCCAAAATGCTTTCTTTGTTGAGATCCGAGTCATTTACTCCCCAGTCCTTAAACAGCTGAGCTGGAACTAGTTTTCTCATGCTGCTATTAAACTCTAACCTTCCCCACAGAAAAATCTTAGATGATAACGGGAAATCCAGCATGAATCCCTCGCAGTAAAGGATAATAGCTATACCTTGAAGATACACTATAAACTAACGATGGCAACAAGCTCAAAATAATAATAATAAAAACAATCAGTTGGAAAGCTGAAACCAGTTCATTGCATAGACCTAACAGAGCTATTACTCTAAAAACAACACCTATAAAACAAACGTAAGTGATACGTTGTGCATGCACCTAGAGCTGCATGTTATGCTGAAAGTATTTTTGACGCAGGTGAAATAGGAAGTAAATCCAGTTTTGCACTCTAGTTCGGAACTATGTGTGTGTGAACCGAGGTGACGGCATGTGGAGCGCAGAAAAGCACGAGTAGATCATAGATACGCTTGGGCAGACGTACGATGGAGACAGTCGACAGGAAAACTGATTTCCGAAGACGCCACAGCTGTGCAAATACGCTTTATCTGCAAGGCAGCTGCGTGAAAACGAGATAAACTGGATACAGATAGCGGAATTTCTACTTTGATTTGCAGCAAGAAATGAACTAGATTAACATCCAGATAAATTGGAGTAAATAAAGGCTTATTGACACAGAGATGAACTGCAGCTAAAAGATTTCCTTGTTACAACCGTGCATTAGCCTATGGACACACGCAATTGCACTAGTCTAAAACTGAAAAGTGACACCTCTAAAGATGTAAAGTAGAAACTTCATATTTTGTTGTAGAGCTGAAATCTACATTTGGACTCTGCAAGCCACTTTACGGAGTGGGGCACGGAGTACTTCTGCTATGACTGTTATTTCTCTCTCTCTCTCTCTCTCTCTCTTTTTTTTTTTAATGCATTGGCGATCGGTGCGCGAGAAGAGTGAATCACGCTGAAATCCCTTCAAATCATAAATTCCTCTTGTGCTACGCATATGGCCATTGCGCGGGTCTTATGTTGCCCTACTCTTCTTGGAACACCTGCTCTCGGAATCTTAACAGTACAGCTCTCCGTTACGCACAACGCTAGCTCAGCCGTACAAAGACTGAGGAGCAAATCGCCGCAACGAAGAAACCACTGTGGCATTTATCCCAGATGACTGACGAGAACCACAGGAAATTTATTTGAGTGGCCAGGCAGGGATTTTAAGCTCTTTCTCTCTATGGGGAGAAAACTAGCGTCGCGAAATTTCTCTGGCCCCTGGCCGTTTTGTGCAGTACACACTGCCAGTTGCGTAGTGTGATCACGACGAAACAGAAAATTCGTCACAAAATGGAGTATCGACATCAGCAGCCCGAAAACCAGCCTGTAACTTATTTTATGTTTCAACATGCTCTCCCTGCAAAATGCAAACGCTTGCGCCATCGTTCGATAACACCTTGAAAGCCTGCAGCAAAGAAGTGAATAGGTCGGCCGAAGAATGTGGTAATCTACTAGAGCGTCGCTTTGAGTTACTGCAGGCTAACTGCAGGTAGAACGCAGGCTTTCTCCGCTGCACCACTGGGAGCAAGAGAGTGGCAGACCCAGCGCCCCAGCAGCCTTTTACTGCCAGGAAAGACCTCCAGCACTCAGTTGATAGCCGGCTGAGTGGACCAGAGGTCGTCTGGAGATAATGGAACGGGAAAAATCTCCGCGCTCCTATCGGAGGTGTAACCTGGGACCTCCATGCCGGAGTGTAGTGCTCTACCCGTTTGCTCATCACTACCTCACTAATAGAGCAAAGCAGATAGAGGACTTGACTGTAGGAAACCCGTTGGCATTCAAAACAGCTTCCAGTCGTCTCGGACTGTGTAAATACAGGTCGTGAATGGGTTTCAAGAGAGTAATATACCATTCTTCCTGAAAAATAGTGGCAAGTTCAGGCAACGACGATGTAGGTGGTTAGCCATCACGTTCCGTTCTTTACAAAATAGACCCAAAGGATCATCAATATTGAGATCTGGTTACTGTGGTGGAGGGGAGATTCTACAATCCATTCTCGTGCTCACAAAACCAGTTGTGGACGATGCGAGTCGTGTGAACAGGTGTGCTGTCCTCTTGGAACACATTATCACCATTAGAGCTGGATGAGCAGCTCCATAACGGTCTCGTGCTTAGTGAACCCATAACGTAATGTCTGCTCTCTTTTAGATTTTTATCTACAGAGGTTGGACAGAAGTATGGAAACACCGCGATAAGTGCATGCTTGAACATAAATGCAGATGGCATCCAAGCCTGCAGCTTTTTCTGTGTGTTTGACCCTGAACGGTCCCTGTGTCACGTGTTGAACGTCTCGCAAGTGTCAGTCATGACCAGAACAGTGTTCTGTGTAGTTGTGAGTGCCTTATGTCCGAACTAAGTCAATTCGAACGTGGGAAAATTGTTGGCCCTCTAATGATGGGTTTTCCGTAACCAAGGTAGCGGAGGTGTCTGCTGTTTCAAGAGGCACTGTATCGAAGATTTATAGTGCATGCAGGAAAAGTGGTCTGTCATCATCCACTACGTCACAACGCGAACGGAAGAGTGTGTTGAGTGATAGTAACAGACGGTGTTAGGAGAGTAAACATTAAACGATTGAACAGTGGAAAAACGTTGTGTGGAGTCACGTAACCCTGCTCATTCATAGATTAATACAATGGGAAGGACTGTCATTGAAGTTGATATCATCACAGAGCCATCAGCTGGAGGTGTCTCTCCCATACAGTCTACCCAACTGTTTTACTCGTTCATTTTAAGGCTCAAGGTGTGTGAGAGAGAGAGAGAGAGAGAGAGAGAGAGAGAGAGAGAGAGAGGAGAAGGCGATTAGGACGTACACTATTTGGTCAAAAGTATCCGGACATCCCCGAATATATAAGTTTTCATATTAAGTGCATTGCGCTGCCACCTACTGCCAGGTACTCCGTATCAGTGATCTCAGTAGTCAGTAGACATCTTGAAAGAGCAGAATGGGGCACTCCGCGGAACTCACGGACTTCGAACGTGGTCAGGTGATTGGGTGTCACGTGTGTCATACGTCTGCGCGCAAGATTTCCACACTCTTAAACATCCCTATCTCCACTGTTTCCGATGTGATAGTGAAGTTGCAACGTGAAGGGACATGTACAGCTCAAAAGCATAGAGGCCGATCTCGTCTGTTGGTTGACAGGGACCGCCGACAGTTGAAGAGGGTCGTAGTGTGTAATAGGCTGACATCTATCCAGACCATCGCACAGGAATTCCAAACTGCATCAGCGTCACTGCATGTACCATGACAGTTAGGCGGGAGGTGAGGAAACTTGGATTTCATGGTCGAGCGGCCATAAGCCACACATCACACCGGTAAATGCCAAACGAAGCCTCACTTGGTGTAAGGAGAGTAAACATTGGACGATTGAAAACTGGAAAACGTTGTGTGGACTGATGAATCACGGTACACAATTTGGCGATCCGATGGCAGGGTGTGGGTATGGTGAATGCCCGGTGAACGTCATCTGCCAGCGTGTTAATGCCAACAGTAGAATTCGGAGGCGGTGGTGTTACGGTATGGTCGTATTTTTCGTGGAGGGGGCTTGCACCCCTTGTTGTTTTGCGTGGCACTATCACAACGCAGGCCTATATTGATGTATTAATTACCTTATTGCTTCCCACTGTTGAAGAGCAATTCGAGGATGTCTACTGCATCTTTCAAAACGATCGAGCACCTTTTCATAATGCACGGCCTGTTGTGGAGTGGTTACACGACAATAACACCCCTGAGTGGACTGGCCTGCACAGAGTCCTGACCTGAGTCCTATAGAACACCTTCGGGATATTTTTGAACACAGACTTCGTGCCAGGCCTCACCGACCGACATCGATACCTCTCCTCAGTGCAGCTCTCCGTGAAGAATAAGTTGCCAATCCCCAATAAACCTTCCAGCACTTGATTTAACGTATGCCTCTGAGAGTGGATGCTGTCATCAAGGCTAAGGGTGAGCCAACACCATATTGAATTCCAGCATGGAGGGTGCCATGAACTTATAACTCATTCTCAGCCACATGTCCGGATACTATTGATAACATAGTGTACATCCAATTCACATAGATATTTAACAATTGCAAAGCTTTACTAGGTTCGCTAATTCTGTATAAAGGAAGAACTGCGCAGCAGATTACGACTAAGAAGTGCTATTGGATGCTGGTTGTTTGTGAGGGGGATAAACGCCTGCCAGTAAATGATGGAATTCGACAGTCGACCGACTGAGATCTATCGAGGCTGCAGCACATTGTTCCACGATATTGGAGCTCGTTCGTGTTGGTATATTGCAGATATGAAATTGATGGGTTCAGGACAGCCGTACTTAACAGAATGCAGGATCTTAGCTACCTCACATGACTAGCGCCGAGAAGACAGCGCAGGACTGTGCAGCCACGTCACACACGTGGAGTCAGGAAATGGACCTGTTTGCCGGGGTACAGGTATCAACACAGACAATGAGACGACGTCTGGAGCACCACGGAACGTCGGCAGTGCGACCGCTGTAGTACCTTCCTTTGACATGGCACCAGAGAGTGGTGCGACCAGCAACACTGGCCTACTTCGCCTACGTGTGTGTACAGCATCATCGGTTGTAGAAATTCGATCAGAACATATGCTACCAGATATCTTCCGTCATTTTCATGTGGGCCCAGCACCTGGAATTATAGTATAGGAAGCCGTTTGGTACGCAACGCGATCACCTCTGGTTTGCATAGCCGGTAATTTGGGCAGCAGACATTACTTTTATGACGTATTAGCGCCATGGCTGTGCCCTATCCTCGAGCTCTTGTCTCTCAGCAAGATAATGCAATTACGCATTTTGACTGCACTCTCCTGATCTTAGTGAGGGTGTTCGACTGTGTCATGGCCAGAACGTTCTCTAGATCTCTCAACCATCGAAAGCTGCTTCCGGTCAGGGATTGCTGAGATACTGCCACCCTGCTGCTCACCTCACACCACAACTGATGAACTCTACCTTAGTGTCTCAGCGGCATGGAATGACGTACCCCTGTCTGCAATCCAAGCTCAGATCGACTCATCGTTCACTCAGGTTAGTGACATTTCTGCTATCAGATGTGGTGGAAGCTCTGTGCAATAAATTTCGCACTTTGTGCACCCCAAATCATCTAAAAATGATGATATTTAGTTTGTGGAGCGCTCAACTGCGCGGTTATCAGCGCTCGTACAGATTCTCAATCCTTACACAGACCAGACTCGCCACTTTCACAAATGATGATGAAATGATACGGACAACACAAACATCCAGTCCCCGAGCAGAGAAAATCCCCAAGCCGGCCAGGAATCGAATCCGAGACCCCATGATCCTGAGACAGCAACGCTAGCAACTAGACCACGAGCTGCGGACTCTAAAAGTAATCTTCCTACCATATGGTACTAGAGAACACGGCAGTGCTTCGCAATTGCTAAATGAGTCTGGGAACTGGATTTATTTTCGAAACTGGGATACTCCGAGGAATTGCATGAGGATGCTTCTCGTTGGAACTACTCCCAGCTTGAAGGTATGGAACTCACAATTATAATAAACTTTGTAGAATATGAATGAAAGAGACTCCTTTCTTTTAGCTTTTGGTTATTATTACATTTAAAGTTTTTAAAAAATTTTTTACACAATACCAACATAAATTGAAATGTACAACATTTTTCATTTTTAGAAACTACGTGGTAAGAAAGTAAGCTGGTTTTCTGAACTACCAGTTCGTAAAAGGATAACGTACAGTTGATCAATGCGAAAAATTTGTCTAATAGTTTAAATGCCCTGCAACTGATGTTAAAATTGTATGCGAGGAAGAAAACCAATCAGCATATTTTGACAGGATACAATAGTTGTTTAAAAATATATAGGCTATATTCTAATGAAACAGAATATAATTTTAGTTTTTAGGATATAGTATGGCAACAGTTTATGAGAGGGAAATACGAAACAGGCCATGCGAAAAATGCTCTCATCGTCAATTAGTTCCAACGTATTTGCATGTCTGAGTCTGAGCCTAGTTTATTGTAATAGCAAACGAAACTATGATTAGGAAGTGAAGCTGCTTAAAAGTCGTTTGGGATCATTGGTATATAGGGTATGAGAGAGACCTTTCGAGCTGCTGCATCTGCAACGGTAGTAGTTTCTGTCACTATTTCCTATACTTTTAATCTGCGAATGGATAGGATTACCAAGTTTCAGACGATTGAGACTCCGCAGTGATATCGTAAACATGATAAGTCTTACATTCAGTTTTAATGTTTTCTGTTAAAACACACTACGAGGAAGAAAACAAAACAGCACACTGGTGTGTTTACTATTTTTGCTATTTTTTACAATATAAATAACGAAGGAGAACGTACATGGGAGAAACAATTTTTTTAATGATTTAAATGCCCTGATATATTAAAACCGACGATGAGAAAGAAAACGAAATCACGTATTTTCGCAGGACAGCGCCTCAGTAACTTTCTCACAATCGGATTTACATTTTTTTGAAATTACAGCCTATTTCTGTCCGAATGCTCACTAGAGTATAGTGTACAAATTGAAAGCAAACTGCTCAAGAATTTTTCGAGATTTTGCTAATAACCCCTTTACATAGTACCTATCAATATATTATATATATTTAAAGGCATATAGCCCATATCGCTCGGAATCTTTATTAGATGTCTGTCTAAAAATCTGAAGAAAATCAGTCAAAAACTTTTCGATATTTTTTTCTAACAGTGTTTCCTCTTTGTATATTTTACAGATATATTCTTATGTTGTTGTTGTTGTGGTCTTCAGTCCTGAGACTGGTTTGATGCAGCACTCCATGCTACTCTATCCTGTGCAAGCTTCTTCATCTGCCAGTACGTACTGCAACCTACATCCTTCTGAATCTGTTTAGTGTATTCATCTCTTGGTCTCCCTCTACGATTTTTACCCTCCATGCTGCCCTCCAATACTAAATTGGTGATCCCTTGATGCCTCAGAACATGTCCTACCAATCGGTCCCTTCTTCTAGTCAATTTATGCCACAAACTTCTCTTCTCCCCAATCCTATTCAATACCTCCTCATTAGTTATATTGTAAGTAGGCTGTTTATGTTTTTATATTGGTAACGCCACGTAGCGCTCTGTATGAAAATCACTGGCTGTGCAGTGTGCAGTCTGTGGCTAGTTTGCATTGTTGTCTGCCATTGTAGTGTTGGGCAGCTGGATGTGAACAGCGCGTAGCGTTGCGCAGTTGGAGGTGAGCCGCCAGCAGTGGTGGATGTGAGAAGAGAGATGGCGGAGTTTTGAAATTTGTAACACTGGATGTCATGAACTGCTATATATATTATGACTGTTAAGGTAAATACATTGTTTGTTCTCTATTAACATCTTTCAATTGCTAACTATGCCTATCAGTAGTTAGTGCCTTCCGTAGTTTGAATCTTTTATTTAGCTGGCAGTAGTGGCGCTCGCTGTATTGCAGTAGTTGGAGTAACGAAGATTTTTGGTGAGGTAAGTGATTTGTGAAAAGTATAGGTTAATGTTAGTCAGGGCCATTCTTCTGTAGGGATTTTTGAAAGTCAGATTGCGTTGCGCTAAAAATATTGTGTGTCAGTTTAAGCACAGTCATGTATAATTGTTCTAAGGGGACGTTTCAATATGATCTACCCATCTAATCTTTAGCATTCTTCTGTAGCACCACATTTCGAAAGCTTCTATCCTCTTCTTGTCCAAACTAGTTATCGTCCATGGTTCACTTCCATACATGGCTACACTTCATATAAATACTTTCAGAAACGACTTCCTGATACTTAAATCTATACTCGATGTTAACAAATTTCTCTTCTTCAGAAACGCTTTCCTTGCCATTGCCAGTCTACATTTTATATCCTCTCTACTTCGACCATGATCAGTTATTTTGATCCCCAAATAGCAAAACTCCTTTACTACTTTAAGTGTCTCATTTCGTAATCTAATTGCCTCACCATCACCGACTTAATTCGACTACATTAGATTATCCTCGTTTTTCTTTTGTTGATGTTCATCTTATATCCTCCTTTCAAGACACTTTCAATTCCGTTCAACTGCTCTTCCAATTCCTTTGCTGTCTCTGACAGAATTACAATGTCATCGGCGAACCTCAAAGTTTTTATTTCTTCTCCATGGATTTTAATACCTACTCCGAATTTTTCTTTTGTTTCCTTTACTGCTTACTCAATATACAGATTGAATAACATTGGGGAGAGCCTACAACCCTGTCTCACTTCCTTCCCAACCACTGCTTCCCTTTCATGCCCCTCGACTCTTATAACTGCCATCTGGTTTCCGTATAAATTGTAAATAGCCTTTCGCTCCCTGTATTTTACCCCTGCCACCTTCAGAATGTGAAAGAATTCCAGTCAACATTGTCAAAAGCTTTCTCTAAGTCTACAAATGCTAGAAACGTAGGTTTGCCTTTCCTTAATATAGCTTCTAAGATAAGTCGTAGGGTCAGTATTGCCTCACGTGTTCCAATATTAAAAGTAAAAACTACGTCAAAAAGAACTTAACAACTTTGGAACGACACAGAAATTTATTGAGACAATTTGCAGAATCGGTAGATGAGTGATTTTGTAGCAAACAACCGTAACTTTTATCAACGTAGTGCTCCAGTACCCCATTTCGCCACCAGGAACGCCTGCGTAATTGGCATTTAAAATGGCTACTTTCATTGGTGCGGAGTGTGCTCGCTGTGTATTGTGGCTTCACGAAACGAGCTCTGCAACAACCGAATACGCTAAAGAACCCCCAAGCAGACATACAATTTACTCTTGGCCCAAGAACTTTGTGGTAACAGATTGTTAACTGCGACATAATGAATCACCAGGTCGCCCATGTGTTGGTGACAGTCCCAAAATTAATGTGTTTTGTGCCGTTAGCAAGCTGAAAGTGTACGGTCCTCTCTTCTTTGTGGAGAAAACTGTCACTGGTATGGTGGTGTATACTTGGAAACTTTTTCATTCCACAGATCTTTGAAGATGACCTAGATGGGTTGGTTTACTACTAACAAGACGGTGCATCACCTCATTTCCTCCCGGAAGCCGGCCGGAGTGGCCGAGCGGTTCTAGGCGCTACAGTCTGGAACCGCACGACCGCTACGGTGCTGATTCGAATCCTGCCTCGGGCATGGATGTGTGTGATGTGCTTAGGTTAGTTAGGTTTAAGTAGTTCTAAGTTCTAGGGAACTGATGACCTTAGAAGTTAAGTCCCATAGTGCTCTGAGCCATTTGAACCATTTTTCCTCGCGGAAGTTCGAGGTTTCCGCGACAAATGCTTCCCAGTTCGGTGGACTGGCCACGAAGAGCCAATCGCATAGCCCCCTCGCTCCTAGGAAGTGACACCACTGGATATCTTTCTCGGGGGGTTCATTAAAGAACGTGCGTATGGCCCTCCCCTACCAGACAATTTCACGGATTTGAAAAATCTAATCTACGCTACCGTTGCAAAAGTTATGACAGATTTGCTGCATCGAGTGTGGAAAGAAATTTACTACCGATGGTATGGTTGCCAGACCGCAAGTGGTAGTCACATCGAGCCAAAATGACACTTGACACTTTAATGTGAAACTTGATGTTGTTTGCTGCAAAATAACACATCTATCGATTCCGTAAGTTATCTCACTAAATTTCTAAAGTTGTAAAATCCTTTTGACTCGTCCTATATGTAGCCTACCTATGTCTCTCGCAATGTTATTTGAGTATCGTGTCAAAATTTGAAGTAAATCAGTCAAGAACTTTTCGAGATTTTCGCTAATAAAGTTTCAGCGTATGACAATCCGAGTGTTTACTAGAGTATCGCGTAAAAATATGAAGTACATCGGTCAAGAACTTTTCGTGATTTTTGGAGACAACATTTCCCCATTATACAGGGCGTCTCTCCTAAGAGAGTCATCAAGAGCATTTCCTCTGGTGTTTCGGCACATATCTGAAATTCCGTTTTTGCGTTACGTAGTCAGCCCAAACAGTTACCGCTCATCATCTGTTTAATGCGACACCCGGTGACAACAGGAAATGTCGGTTTGTTTTCCGTTACAAACAAGTGAGTTTTAAAGCGGAATTTCAGGTTCCCATTTGATAACGCGGTCCAACATCATTCTATTGCGAAATTCGTTTTATCGCCCTGTATTAACAAGGACAGGAAAACTTGAAGAATAACCAGTACTCCAGTAGCAACAGCTACCGCCAAAATCCAGCGCTACTGAGTCGTTACTAGGTTGCTGTTTATTCTTCGTGTTTTAGTGCCCCTGTTAATACATACCGACGAAACGAATATCGGAATAGAATAATATGGGAGCGCTCTATCGAATGAGGGCGAAACATTCCGATTTAAAGATAATTTTGCTTGTAATGGGAAAGAAACCGACGTTTCCTGTAGTCACCGAGCGTCGCACTAAAGACATGACGAGCAGTAGCTGTTTGAGCTGACTCGAGCTACCCAGCGAAAAAACGAAACTGCAGATATCTGCCGAAACACCAGAGAAAATGCGCAATGCGACTCTTAGGACAGACTCCAGGGATATTTGTGTAGATTAGCGTGGGTATGTACAGTAAAGTTCGTTATTTACAATCGTTCTTGGTCTTGCAAATTTCAGCAGCGTAATAAACAATAGTCGATATTTATTCCTTACCATAGAAGAAGACTGACATTATTTCATATACGTAAGATTTTAGTTTACAACATGGAATTAGTCATGTATCAATTAACACCTTAAACACTAAAGCTAGCAAATACTTTTTTGTGTTCCTGAAGATTCACGTGTGAGGCTATAGAACAAATTGAAATCCCCACCACAACACTGTATCACTCCAGTAGAGGATCCAAAAGTATGGTGCAGCCCATTTGTAAAGTAGGGATGGACTCCCTATTGCTTTGCTCCCTCCGGTGGAGCACTAGATTTCAATTTAATAAACGTAAACATGGCCCGCAGTAGGCTGTAATGTGATTATTTAATCATGCGTCGAAATTACCTAATCGCACGATAAAAATCGCATTACAGCCTACTGCAGACCATGTTTACGTTTATAAAACATCTGGAGGCTGTGGATCCTCACAAATACAAAATTTTAAAGACCTCAAATTGTTCTAGGACCTCAGACGTGTACCTCCAGGAAAACAAAAAAAGTCATAGAATGGAGACTTCCACGGCTAGTATTTACGTAAATGCTGATATTTGTTTTATGCTCATAAGGCTGTGGCCAGAGGCATAATTCTCTGCCTAACGCTTCGTCTCCATTGCTGGAGACGTCATCAGAGGCTATAGCGACTCAGGAAGCAGTTACAGAACAAGCTCAATTGTTTGTATTTATGCGCTCAACGGTCGGTTCGTGTCGCCATCGGACCACTTCCCAAGAGCGCGAAGTCGAACCAACATAGGCTGTGGAGGTTGCAATGGGGAAGATTTGGCGCACTAAGACAAACAATTTGTCTAATTTCAGTCCTCCTCCTTTTCTGTTACAATTGCTTTTTACTTTCGACTTTCTGTGGCCTCTCTCTACATTTTAGTGCAGTTATTATTACATCTTGCTGAATCCACAGTGTCAGATAAATGGACTTAGTGGTCTCCTGGTACTAGTGCTAATATCGAAGTTGGATTCAGAAGGATAATGCGTAGAATCAGCCAAGATACTGCTTATAAACAAACCATCCAGCAGACATTTAACGAAAGGTGAGATGAAAGCTCTCCGAGATTTAGAGTTCAATAAAGACATTCTAATTCTTCCAGCAGACACAGGCAATGCTGCAGTGGTAATGAAGAAAGAAGACTACCACAACAAAATTTGGAACTTATCAGAATCAGGAAGGTATAGAGAACTTGAGGGAGATCCCACAACTTCTGTTCTCAGGATAACGAAAGTTAATAAAAGTCTCTTCGATTTCTCCCACTGACAAGAAGCGTCTTATCGAATCAGAAGCAGTGCCACCAAGATTGTATGTTTTACCAAAAATTCACAAACAGTTTATTCCGTTGAGACCAATTGTTAGCGCCGACCTATGGTACTGCCAAGCACTTAGCCACTCTCCTATACCTTTTGTAGGAAAAAGTTGTACTTCTATAAAAGAATCTGGTCATTTCATCGAAAAGCTAAACTCTTGCAGGCTGAGTCCAGTTTTGATGTTCAGTGTTTACTATGGTCCCTCTTAATGAGGTGCCATTACAGTTGGAAAGTATTGTTGCAAAGGACATAGTAGTTCTCTTTAAACAATGTGTCACATCAACGTACTTTTCTAAATGGGAGAACAAATTATATGAACTAATTGATGGTGTGGCTATGGGGAATCCACTCAGTGCAGTTATGGCTAATTTTTATATGGAAACACTTGAAGAAGCAGCACTTCAGACGGCAAAGAAGTAACCCTCACGCCGGTTTCGGCATGTGGATGGTACTTTCGCTATATGGCCTCATGGAGAAAGAGAACTCAATGAATTTCCAAATTTTTTGAATAATATTAATTCGAACATAAATTTCACTATGGAATAGAGAAGAAAGGTCAAATTTCAATTTTGTATGTACAGGTACTTAGAAAGACTGACGGAACTTTAGGGCATAAAGTCTACAGCAAGCCCATTCACGCGATTAAATACCTGCAAGGAAATTCCGTTCTCCATCTCAGGCAGGAAAGACGAGGGATCACAATATCTGTGGACGGGGCAAAAAGAATCTGTGAACCACAGTGCTTGGAGGACGGGCTTGATCATTAAGAACAGCTTACAAGAGAAATGTCTTCTCTGATAATATGTAGATAAATAGGGGACTACATACTGAAAAGGCTAGAGCTTCTAATGAAAAAAGAACCGACTGAAGAAAAATTTTTTCTGCCATTTGTAAAAAAAACTGTCACGTATGGCATCAGAAAATTAGAAGACACAGTACTGATGCATTGTTTAAACCAATAAGAAAGGTTTGCGAATATTTGAACACTGCAGATGATCCACGCCAGCTGCTTGCCACAGGAGTATATAAAAATCTTTTGTACTTATGACCAAGTGTACGTAGGAACTAAAAAAAGAAGGACTAACATCCGTCTTATGTAATACTAGAGCAACTGTCGTCTAGGCAAAACGGATAAATCAGCAGTAGCAGATCATACACTAAGACCGGAAAACCACCAGATTGGTTTCTCTGTCACTGTGGTTTTAGAATTACTGCGCTAGGTACTATAAAGAGAATATAGAACTTCAAAAGCACGAAAAACAATTTCGTTGCTTGGATACATGTAAGCTGTTCGGCTTGCTAACTTTTTCGGATCTGTAGCTGCATCCCGAATCGTTAAAAACCAAGATGGATGTACTGATCCAAGCCCTTCACAAAGTTGTAGCTTCTTATATATACTCATACTAATGCAGTTTCTCTGCACAGAAGAAGAGAAACCAGTTTCATTTTTGCAGCGTTTAGTTTAGGATCATGTTTTCCTTTCCCTATTTTGTTAATGTTATGTGACGTTTGTGAATAACTTTGCCACTATAAGCCCGACTGGGAAAGTCTGACTCCGTGTTAAGTATTTTCTACTCAGAAATGTACGCGCGTGTCAACAGAGTAGAAGTCACTGTGGCGTGAGTGTAACTCCCTGGGAGCACAATCACTCCATATCTTCACGCGGCTCGCCCCTTCTGTTACATCAAACACCAGAGATTGCATCGAGGCCGAGCCGCTTCCTCGCTGTACGATAATTAGCCGGCAGTCGGAGTCTGGCCACTCCATATGCGTCACAGTCGCTGCCCTTACAATAATTAAGGCCCGGAGGAGAGCGGCGCTGCCGGAAGTCGTTTGCACAGCTTGCATCCACTGCTACAGCTGGCTCCTTGTGTGTCCAGATAGCTTCGCCACTTCACTTACTTCTTACCAGCAACACATCTTCGATTCTGGCAGTGTTTAGAGTCGTCTATGTTATCTGCACATACCATAAAACTGCTTTGCTCGAGACACTAAGAAATACTGCCATATATCAATACATTAAATACATCTTGTACGGTAGTGTGATGTTTTCTGTCATGGGGCTATGTGGATAGAAATAAGAAAATATTCCAGTTCTCAGACGCCAACATGATACAGAACCGTTGCTGTCAAGTCGTACACTAGGCAAGATGCTTTTTACAAATATATTTAATCCAGACAGTAAGCATCCAAAAGGAAATAGAAGAGATACGACAGAATCACTTATAACAATCCGCCTTGCAATATTAAGTCTGCTTAAAATAATGTCTATTGTTGAAAAACATGACTGCTAGTTATTATAAATTGGTCAGTCAACGGAGCAACTAGTAACGCCTGCTTTGAATTTGAGGAACGCATTCATTTAAAACTAATAAGGGACTGGGGCTATGTGAATCAGTCTTCGGGGGGGGGGGGGGGGGCTTTCTGAACTTCATTAGAATATGTACTATTTCTTTATTATTATTTATGTAGCCTAATTATAGCAATAATCCCTCAGCCACCATCAAAAAAATGGTTTTTGATAAAATTTTCGACGTCGCCTGGAGACGTGAACCTAACGTAGGAAATAGAAATCCCAACAAAAACCATAAAACAAATTCCTTCCTTCATACACATCCCTGAATGATGAGCCCCATTCTGTTAGCACAGAATCAGAAGTAAACCCAGGCCCTGCAACTCTTTCTAATCATCCAAGAAATTCGTGAATTCGGAGCTCAGCAACATCATCTTCATAATTTTCTTTGGTTTACCATCCTCAATGAAAACCACTAATACCACACATGCGAGGACAGAGAAAAATTTAGCTTGTTGTCTGAGTTGACCAGTTCACCTCAGTCATAGCAGGAGGAGAGAAAACTGCATTTTCAAAACTCCCAAAGAAAGAAGGTCAAGGGCGGCAGAAATGCGCTTTCAAATCCAGACGAGGATTCATCTTGATCACCAACTGAAGCTGAGTCGGATAAAGAAAGCTTATGTACCTTGTGGTTTCTGAAACATCAAGTAATGATTCTAGAGTATTAGGGTAGTAGATCCTGGGCAATTTTGTTTGTGCAGTTGAAAGCATAATTCAGGGGCACATTATCTCCTTTCCTTAACCTATTGTTCTGCTAACTGATTTACGACCCTCTAGAGATAATCCGTCCTTCTGAGAAACCCCCCACGCCTCCCCCTCCTCCTACACCCTCTGGGATATCCCAAACTCTCCCCCTAATTGATATCAGCAGATCTGCGAAATTCTCCAGCCCTCCTTTTGCTTCCCTCACTCCCCCTTTCCCTCCTCTACTCCCCTCCCACGTCTAGAAATTGGTGAGAAAAAGACTCAGTCTTGGCTGGAGAGGAAGGATCTCATGACATGAAATTCAAATCAGTGTCAATAAGATTATGTTCAATTTAGTTTAAATATTCTTTGTTTAATCAGTTTCCATGACATAACAGCTGTAAACACCAAGGAATGGAATGAGGTACGGTATATTACCCGGCGATTTGGGTCATCCATGTGTGTGTCTGTCATCCGGGCACTGTCGGGCATCGGGCAGAGCGTTGAACACGCGCATCTACGTACCACAGAAGTCGGGTCGCTACTGAGGCTCTAGCTCCATGTACCGCCACCAAACCGCAGTGGTATTCCAATTGGCTCCCATCCTTAAAACGCTCTGTTTGTGTTGAGCTTTTAGACAGGAAGGATCTCACTAGGGAGCTCTCGTATGATGATGAAAAAAAGAAAGAGAGAGATATTGTGGTATAGCACGCATTTTGCTGGATTTTATAGCTCAGTACACATCTATGTTACTATGTTGTCTCAGTATGTCGTCTCCTCCTGGGAAGGTACTATCATAATGTGTTCCATTAAGGTAACATTGAGAGAGGAATTTAACAACTGTATTATCTGCGTGCATACAGCTGAGGACTGTGTCCAAAGCCTCCTACATCAATAATGGAAGGAGGTGATAATGAATAAGCGTGGGGTAATACTTTTTAGCAAATAATATTGATGCATTTCACAACTCATAGAGACTGCTGCCTGTATTGGAGCTGTTAATGATTTTTTATAATGGCACTGTGCAGGAGACAACTTCATCCTGTTCCACTACTTCAGACAGAATGAACCAGATGTGTTCACCTGGGTGTCTGCGCCTCAAATGAGCTAGTTCACACATCGTCATCATCATCAGCATTATCATTATCATCATTCGTGACAGTGTCTAGATCAGACTGTGTACAAAAATTAGGCTGAGTAAAAATTGGGACTTCGTACAGGCGCTGATGACCGCGCAGTTGAAAGCCCCACAAGCCAAACATCATCGTCATCATCATACTTGCATTTCAGATCAACAGAAGAGGGGTATAGCAAATGATTCCACCAAATTTGACAACTGCAGATTAACTAATGCCAGAGTCTACCTGAACTCCGAATTCTACCTGTGTAATTGACACCTACAGTGGAATGGAAATGTATACAGTCTAAAATGTGACATGTATATGAGGTTCCGTATTTCGTTCTACGAAGAAGAAGGATTTCAACTCAGCCCACAGAAATCTGAGAAGCTGGTGCCAGTCATCACAACAGACTGTTCAAAAGAGAAGGAGATAATTAAATCTGTACCTATAGATGTACTTTAACAAATTTCCCAGAAAATGCTGCAGCATATGCTCTAATTATACATGACCGTGTCTCACTGTTACCCGCTCAGTGGTGTTGTACAATGAGCTGTGTAAATGAACGTGTGCTCAGCCATACCCAGAGCATTTCACAATGGCATCTCAAGCTGTGAACATCATTGCAAATGCTCTGGGCATCTATGATGAGTGTAGACAGTTCATGTTTAAAGGCGTTGCATTCATAGCATAGACAGAAGATGCTGATATAATAGAGACATTTTCAGCAAGCATTGAATTGACGAGTTCTTTCAAGGATGTGAAGTATGCTTAAACACGTCAGAGTGCAAAGTGATTAACAAAATGGTTCAAATGGCTCTGAGCACTATGGGACTTAACATCTACGGTCATCAGTCCCCTAGAACTTAGAACTACTTAAACCTAACTAACCTAAGGACATTACACAACATCCAGCCATCACGAGGCAGAGAAAATCCCTGACCCCGCCAGGAATCGAACCCGGGAACCCGGGCGCGGGAAGCGAGAACGCTACCGCACGACCACGAGATGCGGGCAGTGGTTAACATATTTCTACCATGGAAGTCACTGGAATGATCCTGGTGTACTTTTTAAAGATATGGTGACGTCGCTTCGATTATTTGACCACACGGATACCATCATCTATGTCAGAGATGAGAAGATCACATGGATGCAGTAAATCTTTAAGTTTGCTGCCATTCAAGACCTGGAATTGTACAAGTGCCTGGCTCTCCAGCGACTCAACAAGAAGAGGAAGATGTGTGAAAATAGTCTTGGTCTGCTTATGTAAACGTAAAATTACTTTTAAGTTGCATGAAAAGTAAACGAATTTTGCGCCACAGAATCTAAGTATGAATTCTTTTCACCCTGCCCAGCTAGTACATCTGTGGTTTTCTTCAAGTATTGATAATTAATTGTAGACATGTTTGCTATATGTTTTTGGAAGTGGACAGGGTCTTGTGCCTCCTGGTCCCATAAGCCAATACATGCTGCAACCATTTTATACATTTTATCTTTCATGTTAAACTTCACTTTCATGTTTAACACTAACGTTATTTGAGTCTTGTACATCCTTTATATAGTTTTTTTGTAAACAACAATAAAAGACGGATATTAACGATTTTTTTCGTTTATTCAGTTCTCACAGACACAGATTGATTCTTGAGATACAATTTGGTTCTTGAGGTATAATTTGGTTGTAACATTCAAAGCAGAGATACTTTTTTTACACAACAACAAAAAATTCACTGATTTTAATGTTTACAATTTTCAGATACATAAATATACACTGAAAACTAATGCATAGATACTTTCATTGTTATACTACAATCAAATTCCCTACTCCCAATAATAGAAGTTACATGGTTTTTACTTTGATGGGCTGTGAGCATCTACATATAAAGGCCCTACATCTACACTTAAAAACCAATCAGCTTGGACGGTTAGCAACAGGTGAAACCTAAAAGAAACTATTGGATTTACATTATGTGCAAGGTGAATATATATATTTCTGACATACTTTTTCTTTGATGATACATATGGTGCGCAGATTCTCGTTGAATAACATGGCGTGCAAATATTGTTTTTACAAGGTGTGTGTTTACAGTGTAAACAGTACACATACCTCACGCACATGGTGTGTATAAATTACCAAATATTTACACCACACACACATACACATACACACACTTGCTTACACTGTGATAAAAGGGTCGTACTATCCTGCAAACATTTACACCCAGCCTCATTCCCTCCCTCTGACTCAATCAGAGGGCCCCACCCTTGCGACGCGGGGTAGCTGCGCGGTCTTGGGCGCCTTGCCATGGTTTGGGCGGCTCCCCACTTCGGAGGTTCGAATCCTCCCTCAGGCATGGGTGTGTGTGTTGTCCTTACCGTAAGTTAGTTTAAGTTAGGTTGAGTAGTGTGTCAGCTTAGGGACCGATGACCTCAGAAGTTTGGTCCTACCACAAATTTCCAATTTTGCCCCCACCCTTTCTGTCTGAACAAGTGAATAGTCTGTGTACAGGACTTCAGACTGCAGTGCAGTGTACACCTAATGTCCTTTTGATCGAATAGTAGTTTGCTGCAACATATGCTGCAGCTGTGTCAGAACACCGGCAACATTGCTGTACAGACACTGCAAATAAGCTCTGCTAGAGAGGGCTCTAGATGCTGTTTGATCCTGACGATGAGCTTTCTTAAACCTTCTGAATATGTTTTCCTCAGTAGGCATAATACAACGTACCAGGTCCTTGGAAGTACAATCTACTAGATGCTCTGCTAATAAGTTGTGTTAGGCAATTATTCTATTTACGACCATGTTTACTCATTTCTGATGAAAATAGGTGGGACATGCCCTTGATCCAAACATACTGATAATTGCCTTTCTTCTTCTTTTCCTCGTCATAGAGTAGCAGGACGTTCACATGCATGTTACACTCACCGGCAAATTTAAAAAAATGGATGGGTCCGACGACTATATGTCTATCCTGCTTGTTCTGCTCATATGACTTGCGTTTCTCCAGGCCATAAACATGAATCGATATTCCGGTGTTCTACCCCTCAAATTTAGGTATGTCCTGGATCTTGATGGGGAACGCCATCAAAGTTATAACACTTACAAGTGTCAAGGTGCCTACCGTATCAAGATGTGCGCTGCGGTTTTATCGTGTAATTTTTTTCGCAAGACAGAATTGACTATGCAAAACAAGCTTGGTCAGTTTTGTTTTCGACACTATTATATGCCTTCTTATCAGTTACATCCTTGATATAGCTGGACCCTCCATTTACTGCATCATAGACATGTGTATGGATGTCAAGGTGTAGTATTCGGCTGGGCGCTTTAGCTGACCCTCTAACTTCCATCTCGGAAAACTGGTCAAGTATAGCACACAACGTGGGCTCACGAAACCACTTGGCGATTGATGTGCTCTACAATATCACGCCATTTTCCCCCAAAGATAGTGAAGGCTTGTCTCTTCAATGCAAGGGGTCTGTTTGGGGGGTGCAACAGTTCTATGCACAGTACAGTCCTGCGTTTAATTGTGGGATACCATCGATCATTAACAACATTCAGGAGTTCCATTTGTAAAATAGTAAAGTACGCTTCCAGAACTTCACAGCCTCACAGTACTCTCCTGATGGATTCTCGATCCTGACGAGTGAGAGTAGCTCCTGAAAGGCATCCGAAACCGCAAAGTTGCAGTTTGATGTTACTAATCTGATGTCCTTCACTAGAAGGACAGGGGAGGGAAGTACCGGTAGCCAAAGGATTAGTACTATTGCTTTAATTACAACTAGACGACGATGCTGGCAGTGACGAGGAAGAGCAAGGTGCACATACATTGCGGTTCGGGCGAGAACGTGGGGGGACGAGGAGTTGGTACATTGCCCCAGTGTGAGCAGCCTGGCTGCAGCTATGGGTGCAGAGATTGTTGTTGCCACAACCCTGAGCCAGTGGCTGGAGCGAGGCTGGCCCATGGACGCCAAAGTGGATCTGGTGTGGGGGCGGCGGAGAGAGTGGCTACGGTTGCTGTTGCTTGCCATGCAGTGACGAATGGCATCTTACATCGCTGTGTGAACCACACAGGACCGCATCTAGATGGTTGTATCTTCGCCAGCGCTCTAACTGGGCCACAGAGTATTTTGTTGTGAGACACCTGTTGGAAGAAGAAGAATAACGAAAAAAAATTAAGTACAACATTCTAGACATCAATCACTACTGCTGCTGCAAGTGTATCGTCAAAAACATGTGTATATAAATTACCTATTTTGCCGTGGATCTGTGGCATATCCCTCAGGTAATTGGGAATCAACCTCAACATCTTTTCACGGTGACGCAGTTCCTCTCCTTTCCCTCAATGAATTGCGATGTATCATCGTTCTCGCCCAAACTACTGTGGAGCCATCAAGCCACCTCCCCTACATCGCCTATACCAGCAATATACTGATTTAACAGAAACGTATACACACACAAAACTAGGAAATTTTTTTTGAGGATACATACTTACATGATAGTTGTGATGAGGAACGTCTCACAACCTCTGCCCCATCCTGCTTGTCTTCCCTGAAATCATCTACAACAAATAACAGGTCTTAGACACCAACATATTACGTAAATACACAGCACTGCAATGAAATTTTAGAAAGAAAATTTTGACTAATATGTCTCAGATTAGATGGGTAGATCACGTAACTAATGAGGAGGTATTGAATAGAATTGGGGAGAAGAAGAGTTTGTGGCACAACTTGACTATAAGAAGCGATCAGTTGGTAGGACATGTTCTGAGGCATCAAGGGATCACCAATTTGTTATTGGACGGCACCATGGAGGGTAAAAATCGTAGAGGGAGACCAAGAGATGAATACACTAAGCAGATTCAGAAGGATGTAGCTTGCGGTAGGTACTGGGAGATGAAGAAGCTTGCACAGGATAGCGTAGCATGGAGCGCTGCATCAAACCAGTCTCAGGACTGAAGACCACAACAACAACAACAATGCCTCAGCAAACATATTATGTATACGCACAGTATTACAACAACGAAAAATCTATATACCAATATTTTCAATGCTGCTGCTGCCTCTCAGCTTCCTTGATTTGGTGGATATATGCTGAACCAAAAACATGAAATGTATTCGATACTACGAAATTGTTAAGAAAAATTTACAGATATCTAATTGGATATGTACTTACCCGGTAATTCTCCTTACCTAGGGCGTTTGCCACTGACAGTGCGACTGTTTGCTGCTGCTGACCGCTTCAGGATAGATGGTCTGTCGAGAACTCGACGCTCTAACAAGGACAACTGAATAAAGCCAGAGACTAGAGCAGAATCAAGACGACTGGGGGTGGGGGTAAGCTTTATATACCTTCACTCTTTCAGCATGAAACGTCCCCTTAGAAAAATTAATGAAATGACTGTGCTGATAAACCACTTACGTTATTTGCTTTTCAAACAGCTGAGCATAACTGAACGTACTCAGACATTACTCTCTTTACTTAATCTGATCAATACTAAACTGACACACAATATTTTTAGCGCAACGCAATCTGACTTTCAAAAATTCCTACAAAAGAATGGCGCTGACTATCAATAACCTATACCTTTCATGAATCACTTACCTCACAAAAATCTTCGTTACTCGAACTACTGCAATACAGCGAGAGCCACTCCTGCCAGCTAAATAAAAGATTCTAACTACTGAAGGGACTAACTACTGATAGGCATACTTAGCAAATGAAAGATTTTGATAAAGAACAAACAATGAATTTACCTTCATAATGTTCAAAAGTCATTACTTATATATATATATCAGTTCATGACATCCAGTCTTAGAAATTCACTGTCTCCGATGGACACACGTCCAAATCATCCGCTCTCAAAACTCCGCTATCTCTCTCCCTGAAGTGTTGGCAGAACAGCCAACACCGTGTTGCTAGAGGAGGCCGAAATGCACGCGTTTAATTACACGCTGACTGGCGTGAGGTCTGGAACAGTTAAGGGAATTAATAGTAGCAAGTAAAGTACCTAGTTGGTATAATACTTAACTTTAATCCGCAATTGGTGTACATCGCTCTTGTTACTGTACATGCTTCATAAAATAATATCAAATGCTATGGCGCCTTGCTAGGTCGTAGCAAATGACGCAGCTGAAGGCTATGCTAACTATCGTCTCGGCAAATGAGAGCGTAGTTGTCAGTGATCCATCTCTGGCAAAGTCGGCTATACAACTGGGGCAAGTGCTAGTAAGTCTCTCTACACCTGCCGTGTGGTGGCGCTCGGTCTGCAATCACTGACAGTGGCGACACGCGGGTCCGACGTATACTAACGGACCGCGGCCGATTTAAAGGCTACCACCTAGCAAGTGTGGTGTCTGGCGGTGACACCACACTCCCCACATCCACCACTGCTGGCAGCTCACCTCCAACTGCGCAACGCTATGCGCTGTTAACAGCCATTTGCCCAACGCTACAATAGCGACTATTGCAACAATGCCGACCAGCCTCAGACTGCACACAGCACAGCCAGTGATTTTCATACAGAGCGCTACGTGGCGTTACCAACATAAAAACCTAAACAGCCTACTTACGTAGCCCACATGCTCCCCACAAAAAATTTTACAAATTGTTTTGGGCAGTGGCCAATACACATTTGAAAAAAAATTTCATAATTACAATAACAAAGAAATCAAATGCTCACACTTATTGATGCAATGTTGGTCAAAAGCAAAAATTGTTCTCATAAAGACAGCCCAGGTCACTCATCACAATAGTAATTGCAGTTTTTTTCTCAAAGTCTGAGCAATAAAAGAAAATGCACACGGAAGTAGTGGATTTGCATGCAGTCTTGAAGAAGTAGTGTTGTCCTTCCAACGGAAAGACAGTGCTCACTCTTGACATGCGGACAGGTAATGGGCCACAACAGAGCAAACCCACCGCAGAGTCAGTCGAAGTTTTGAACAATATTGGTAGGTAGGTCATCACAGAGCAGACCCACTGTAGTCCTGGTAGAGATTATGGTATTGGTGGGCCACCAGAGGTGCAGACCCACTGCAGTCCTTGTAGAAATAATGGTATTGGTGGGCCAAGAAGGTGCAGACCCACTGCAGTTCTTGTAGAGAGGGCCAACAGCCATTTGTTGCGACTGTGCAAGTGCACAATCACCATCGACGAGTCATGCGGACAATATAGCAAGTCCATAAACCACCACTTGTGCACTCACAAAGTTTTTGGAATTATCCTTAGAACCAGCAATAGCAAGTCCATAAACCACCACTTGTGCACTCACAAAGTTTTTGGAATTGTCCTTAGAACCAGCAATGCTCTTAACCAGTCCCTTGCTGAATTATCAGCACACATGCAAACACTAACAGTCCCAACTTCTCACATATTGTGCATATACTATGATCAATATAAACATATGCTGTGAAATGTATGCTTACAAGTTACTTAATTTGAGGAACTGGTGTCAATTACAATTTTATAACATGAGAATACAATTACAAAGGTACAGAAAACATCATTAAAAAACATAAAAATTCAGATAACATTTGTAGTAATACAGGCCTTACAAAAGAATCGAAATAACATATACATCAGTTTTAGAGGAATTATGACATAAGTAAATACATAAAAGGTCAGAATAACTTTCAAAACATCAACTTCACATGTAAGCATAAAAACAAAACAGAATAAATAATGTCTAAAAATCTTTACAAAGCAAATAACATATAAATGCAAATTATATTTGAGGATAACAGTAATCCTCATCATAGTGAATGTAGCTGAGTATTAGAAAAATTCTGCACGTAAGTCTTATCAGACAAACACATAAAGACAGGAAGAACACTACACAAGGTACACAGACACATAGTGGAATGACACAAAAGGACAGGACAGGGTTTGTTTTCAGTGTGACATTTGGAACTGCAGTCCAACCCAAAACTTCATTTCATAGATGTTTCCTCTTATTTCACTTTTTTTATACCTTGTCAATGCATTACTTCCAATTCATCACAACTCATTCTCTTATATAGCCTACCCCCTCTTAAGCTAACTTAAATCTACTGAGCTCAGATGCTTAACTAAGGGACGAGGCAATGCAGCAGCACAAAACAATTAACACAAACAGCAATGACAAAAAATGCAAATTGGAAAAGCAAGCAGCAATATATGTAAATTAGCAAAGCAAATGCAACATTATCACTAATATTAGCCAATGTGCAGCAAAAAGAAAAATAAATCAGTAATACAACTGGCTTAATACAATGTCAAATTCAGTAGAACTATGCCTGGCAAACAACAGCAGCAAATGCTATAACTTATATCTTAACATAACAAACCCACTAGCAGAAAAAAATATACACTAAAGACAACAATGCAGATAAGGGAAACGTCTATTCACATCTTAGTGCCTATGTCATTAAAGTGGTGCACCACAACTACTTATTCTTACTTATTCTACCATAAAAATTACCAAGTACTTGAAAAGAAAATTATGTATGCAGTTACTGTTATTAGTCCCTTCTTATTGTTCTTTCCTTTCCAAGTGCTCCTTTCTCGAAGAATGTGGATCATAATATTATTATTTAATAGATCTGTTGACAGAAAGTGTTCACATTAGCAAATGCATTTAATTTTATTTTATAAAACCAATGCTGTAACACAGTTGGAAACCAGATACCAAATGAAATAAGCAACTATGTACAAAGCATAAAAATATCATTCAATAGTCATGTGGCATTTCATAAGTTAGTAGAAATTCTCTCAATTCTCGTAGAAAAACACTTGTCTTAATCAGGTGTGCAGATTTAAGAATGTTTCCCGTCAATTCATAAGCATTTCATAAAAGTAGCGCAAAGTACGTGCTCCACAGTATAATCATATGTTTCCAAGTAATATGTGTCATATTTGCGATGCTTTCTACAAAGAAATGTCAATAGCAAGGATAATGCCCTCCTTTTTTTTCACCTAATGGCTGTTTCTCCAGGCGGCTGGCACAGCTGGATGCCCACAACGCATTATGTCAAGGTCACTTAGCTTTCTTACCGAAATATTTACGACAGCAGTTTGCGCTACAGTGACAGTCTCATAAAAAAATTTCACAGGTCGAAAATTTGCGTTACAAATGTGTAGAAACAAAATCCTATAAATATAACAGTGTCCAAAAATTTTTGCCAACATTGTGATACATTCACGCATTTGCACACATTTCATAACTCTTAAAGTACGATTCATGGTTTCCAACATCCTTTTTCACAAATCAGAGTCCCTAACCACTACTCATTATTCCTTACCTTATTACACATATACATATTCGTCGACACGTCAGTCTTGCATCGACACTTCAATATTTCATCTTAATAAATACGTAGCATAATCATATTCCTCATATAGCATCAGCTTATTGATCATAAAGATACCTCAACAGCATAATACACTTTGTCATCGTAATAATAACATCATAAAAACTCAGCCAAATCTCAAAAGCGTCGTAGCTTTCTGCAATAATTTCAAAACCTAAAACAAAATTCTCTGCTCATTTCAATAGTGTCATCTACCTCAAAGGTACTTTAAAAATCATGATCCCATACCAAATACATCATTCAGAGCTCTCATAGTATCACAATGGTTCCGAAAATATATGAACAGTTCAGAAAGTACATACAAAATACAATTTCATAAGTGTGAAGTTATCCAACTGTGTAATTACGTAAACATCTGTCACTGATGTAGTAAAAATATATTTGTTTCTCTGTTAAATAATCACATAGTTGTGTAATTCTGTGTTAGAGAAATATGGTACCGATGTGTAAAGTTTTATAAGCAAATACCATATTAGCTAGGGCTCCTTGTGCTTGCCAAACACATGGTACACAAAGTAAGTGTGTATCCCCCTGAGGATTAATGTAATTATATCCTCAGCTGTTACAGATTATAGCAATGGAATGAGATGTATCACAGAAAAGCTTTGTCTCATTGTAATTCAAAAATCTTTAAAAATAAATGATTTAAGTGCAAAATCAATGACTCAAATAAGTGTACTGTAGCGCTAAACTGTGCGTCTTGTTGTAAGACAATCTCTGTCATTACTTAAGGGTAGAAAATGTGTCAAGTGTAGTAATTATCGTCGTCCATAAGCAAAATTCTGTAGAAGTCAATGTACTTACCTCGTAACAAACAAAGTGAATTGCTATGCATATAGATATCGTAGTTGTTATGCTTATTGCCGTGATGAAGTAAGTACTGTACTGTAACGTATTGTTGTGCTACAGAAAAGGCTGTCTCATTGTAGCTATACCACAAAAGTTACTGCTAAAACATGTTTTTCTTTCCAGAAGAATTCAGAAAAACTGTGCAGATATAAAACAGGTACACCGCAAAAGCAACAATGTAAATTGTGTCACATTAGTAGCGTCGTGATATAGTCGTGTAGCTGTCAAATAAAGTAACCACTGTGTCATCTGGTATCTCTCAGAAAGAACTTTAAATCCATAATGTATTTTCAAGTAAACCAAAATGTTGCAGTAAAATCTCATTAGCAGTACTGGTAAATGTTCTAAGTATGTAAGCCTTATAGTCGTTACGTAATCGTGCAACTAACAAGCAAGAATGTACACACACAATAACACTGCGTCGCCTGTTCACTATAACAATGCATTCGTAATTACTGTCTAAATATGTTCCCTAGGTTCTAGACTGGATAGTTAATTTTAAAACATAGTTGCATGTTAGCAGTTTCTAAGTTTGACAAAGAGTACTTGTAACGTGAAGTGAAACATTTTATAGCAAAGACTAAGTTAAAAAAAAAAACAGATTATCTCTCAATAAACGGTTTTACATCTGAAATGTGGTGCAATCCTTTACTCTTCCTAGTACGCAGAGTTTCAACTTCAATGCAATTATTATGTGGTATACGTCGGATTCTGTAAAGTCCATTGTAAATCAGAAAGAATTTGTGACTCAAGTGTTTCATCTTATGTGACAATGAATGAGCTTTAATGAGAACTTTTGGGCCAATATATAATTTCTTTGATTTTGCTTTACCGTGTAGTTTTCTCCTTGTGTCTGCTGCAGAATTTATATTTTTAATAGCCAAATCAATTATGTCTTTGTGTCGATGTTTATGTGTATTCGGAAAATGTACAAGCTCTCTGATTCTGTTCGGTGGTTCTTCATTCTTCAGTACAAGAATAGGTGGTAAAGCAGTGGAGTCATGAGGCATTTCATTCAGCGCGTTTTGAAATAAGTGTAAATATCTGTCTCAATGCTGATGCTTTCTGTGACAATAAAGTAATTTCTTTGATAATCCGTTCAGACGGGTTACAATGTGGTGAGTACAATGAAATAAAAATAGGTTTGATTTTATGATTCCGAAGCATGCGTGACCAAACAGCAGACCTGAATTGTGGCCCTTTATCTGAAATGACTTTACTAACGTGTCCAACTTCACGTAAGAAATTTTTAACAAAGGCGTTGGATACAGACCGTCCAGTGGCTTTACGTAACGGTGTGAAAGAAACAAATTTTGAAGTAAGTTCAACAGCGACTAGAACGTACGAAAATCCATTAGATGTTCTGACAAGGGGTCCCAAGAGATCAACAGCAGCAAATTCTTTTAATTTAGAAGGAATGAAAGGAAACAACGGAGCACGATGTGAGACAGTAAATGGTTTAGCCTTTTGACAAAGTTTACAAATAGACAAGACTCTTCAAATTCTCTTTTCAATATTATTAAAACAACAAGTCGTCCGAAGAATATGGTAACATTTTCGTGGACCAAAATGTGCGTTGCTGAAATGAATGTACCAAATGAGCTTATTAACAAAATCGTCAGGAATGCAAAGTACCCATATATTGTCATCAACAGTGCAGCGTTTGAAGAGTATGTTGTTTCTAACCAGATAATAACACCGAATTTGTGTGTGTGTCTTTTCATGCCATTTACTGTTGATGTCTTTCCAAATCGGATCTTTATCTTGTTCATGAGCAATGTTCTTTAAAGAAGAGGTGATGAAGTTTTCAAAGGCGACTTTCTGAATCTAAAGAGGTTGCCTTCTGTGTTACTTTTCTCAAGCCCAGCCGGTGCGCGTGGCAGTGCGTCCGCAACAATGTTCTGCTTGCCGGGAATGTAGACTACTGTGAAGTGGAGTCCTTGCAGAAACAATGCCTAACGTTTTAACCTGTCATGATTTAATTTTGAAGACATAAGAAATTGTAATGCACGATGATCATTGTATACTTTTACATGCTTACCAGAAAGAAAGAAACGGAATTTGTTAAATGCCCTAACGACAGCTAAAGCTTCTAATTCAGTACGGGAATAATTTTTTTCAGATTTTGTTAGCACTCGGCTAGCAAAAGCAATGGTTTTCTGAACAGTAGTGTCACTTTCTATGGCTTCTTGAAATAAATGGGCACCAAGACCGACTTTAGAAGAATCCGTGCTAAGGCAGAAATCTTGTGACAGATCTGGATGAGCTCGTATTGGCGCGTTAAGTAGCGCTTCTTTCAAAGAATTGAATTCCAACTGTGCTTGTTCGTCCCAGTTCCAAAGAGTATTTTTCCAGTGAGAGAACAAAGTTTTGGTGTAACAAGAATTTGCATATTCAGAAAACGACGGTAAAAATTTACGAGACCTAGAAAACTGCGGACTTGTTTTTTTGTGGATGGAACTGGAATGGCTCTGATTGCTTCTAACTTTTCAGGATCCGGCTGAATGCCTTCTGAAGAAATAATACGTCCCAAAAAACGCACCTTTGACCTACCGAATTCAGACCCTTCCAAGTTAACTGTAATTCCAGATTCTGCAAAAATACGTAACAAACTGTTGAGGATGCGATTATTTTGTTCCCATGAGACTTCTGCTATTTGAATATCATCCACATATAAGGTGATGTGACGTTTTAAGAAATCAGGTAATATGGAATTTAGCCCGCGAACGAATGCTGCCGAAGAAATGTTCAGACCAAAAGGAAGTTTCCGAAATTGATAACAAACGCCGAAACAAAGAAAAATTGTGTATTTTCTACATTCTGGATGAAGTTCGATCTGATAAAAGCTCGATCTGAGATCAATAGAAGACAACGCTTTTACACCATTAAAATTTTGAAGAAGTTCTTCCAACGTTTGCGGCCTGTCTGTTTCAGGAATGATGATAGTATTGATTTGTCTCTAATCTAAGACAAGCCTGATCGATCGATTTTTCTTCTCAACAACATGTAATGGATTGTTGTATGAACTAACTGCAGGCTCAATAATGCCCTCGTCAAGCATAGATTGTATTTCTGTTCTAACACGGTCCCTATAATGTGCAGAAATTACGTATGGTCTAACACAAAATTTAGTATGCTCACGAACACGAAATTGGTATTGAAATCCCTTGATTGTTCCTGTTTTGTGAGTAAAAACTGTGGAATGTGATTGCAAAATCTCAAAAAGGTCCTGCCTATCAGTGTCATTAGAATTCTCAATTGTTTGAATTTTATTCTGAATTAACTCATTAGTATCAAATACGCCGTCGATATCATCCCTGTCAGTACTTGCAGAGTGATTGTTAGTGTCAATTTCCGTCGAAAATTCCGAACTGTTGCCTAACAGGAGGTGAAGCTGATTAATTTCCTTGTCACGGTTTGAGAGCCAATCTTGCGTAACCGAATCAGTAGATGCAACTGAGTCAATTTTAGCTTGCAGGGTGTCGTGATTTTCATGAACAATAGTTTGCAGTTCTTTTATGGCTGCTTCGTGATTCTGTAATGCATTTTCATGACGCGAAAAAATAGGTTGGAAATGCTCACAAATTTGTGTTTTTACATCATTACAGACTTTTTGACATTTCGATTCGATTTTAAGTAACTCAGCAGTTATACCTTCACGTGTTTGTTCAAGCGTGGTGTCTAACTTTTGAAGCTGTTGCTGTGACTGTTTTTGATTTTGTTCCATTGCGTCTAAATTTTGCTGTATTTGCCTCTGATTTTGTTCCATTGTGTCTAACTTTTGAAGATTTTGTTCCATTGTGTCTAACTTTTGAAGCTTTAGTCCCATTTGTTGCATTAATTGTAATAATGCACTGATGTCTGAAACATGTTCCTCAGTGCTATTCGGCAGTGCATTTGAACTGGCAATATTCGCATTTTGAAAAGCAGAAAATGTGTCTTGTTTGAGAAAACGGTGAGGACGAAAAACCTGAATCTACAGTATTTGCAAGATTGTATCCTATCATCTCGGAATCCTGAGGCGAGCTGTTGCCGACCGATCGATCGATAATGCTTCCCTTTTCAGTATTTGTTTCACTGTCTACGCAATTATTTGCCGCCCGCTCCATTTCCCTATGCACAGTTACCACATTACTACTTTGAATGTCTGTTAATTCATTACACAGTGTTGCTGATAAGCTACGCTCGTCGTCACTATTATTTCTCAGTTTACTTTAGAGTCTAGTGTTTCGTTTTTCACACGCCGTTATTGTCACAATATTTCACACGATAACACAGAAAAGCACAATTTGAAGAGCAAAATAAGAAAACACATTAACATAGCACTGAAAATAATATCTAGTTAATTGCAAGCGCAGCTGCGAAATACTTGGTGCAAATCTACATGCATACCACAACTGTTTTACTGTACAACAATGAAAAACTACAACTACAAAGAAAATGCTCTCTATAATTACGCGCTAGCAATAAAAAATATCTACACTAATTACACAAACTACAAGAAAAAAGTAGAAGATTCCAGTGAGGTAACCTCGGCTAAGGGTCGACATATGAAACGTCCCCTTAGAAAAATTAATGAAATGACTGTGCTGATAAACCTCTTACATTATTTGCTTTTCAAACAGCTGAGCAAAACTGAACGTACTCAGACATTACTCTCTTTACTTATTCTGATCAACACTAAACTGACACACAATATTTTTAGCGCAACGCAATCTGACTTTCAAAAATCCCTACAAAAGAATGGCCCTGACTAACAATAACCTATACCTTTCATGAATCACTTACCTCACAAAAATCTTCGTTACTCGAACTACTGCAGTACAGCGAGAGCCACTACTGCCAGCTAAATAAAAGATTCTAACTACTGAAGGAACTAACTACTGATAGGCATAGTTAGCAAATGAAAGATTTTGATAGAGAACAGACAATGTATTTATAGTGTTCAAAAGTCATTTTATATATATATATATATATATATATATATATATATATATATATATATATATATATATATACTCCTGGAAATTGAAATAAGAACACCGTGAATTCATTGTCCCAGGAAGGGGAAACTTTATTGACACATTCCTGGGGTCAGATACATCACATGATCACACTGACAGAACCACAGGCACATAGACACAGGCAACAGAGCATGCACAATGTCGGCACTAGTACACTGTATATCCATCTTTCGCAGCAATGCAGGCTGCTATTCTCCCATGGAGACGATCGTAGAGATGCTGGATGTAGTCCTGTGGAACGGCTTGCCATGCCATTTCCACCTGGCGCCTCAGTTGGACCAGCGTTCGTGCTGGACGTGCAGACCGCGTGAGACGACGCTTCATCCAGTCCCAAACATGCTCAATGGGGGACAGATCCGGAGATCTTGCTGGCCAGGGTAGTTGACTTACACCTTCTAGAGCACGTTGGGTGGCACGGGATACATGCGGACGTGCATTGTCCTGTTGGAACAGCAAGTTCCCTTGCCGGTCTAGGAATGGTAGAACGATGGGTTCGATGACGGTTTGGATGTACCGTGCACTATTCAGTGTCCCCTCGACGATCACCAGCGGTGTACGGCCAGTGTAGGAGATCGCTCCCCACACCATGATGCTGGGTGTTGGCCCTGTGTGCCTCGGTCGTATGCAGTCCTGATTGTGGCGCTCACCTGTACGGCGCCAAACACGCATACGACCATCATTGGCACCAAGGCAGAAGCGACTTTCATCGCTGAAGACGACACGTCTCCATTCGTCCCTCCATTCACGTCTGTCGCGACACCACTGGAGGCGGGCTGCACGATGTTGGGGCGTGAGCGGAAGACGGCCTAACGGTGTGCGGGACCGTAGCCCAGCTTCATGGAGACGGTTGCGAATGGTCCTCGCCGATACCCCAGGAGCAACAGTGTCCCTAATTTGCTGGGAAGTGGCGGTGCGGTCCCCTACGGCACTGTGTAGTATCCTACGGTCTTGGCGTGCATCCGTGCGTCGCTGCGGTCCGGTCCCAGGTCGACGGGCACGTGCACCTTCCGCCGACCACTGGCGACAACATCGATGTACTGTGGAGACCTCACGCCCCAGGTGTTGAGCAATTCGGCGGTACGTCCACCCGGCCTCCCGCATGCCCACTATACGCTCTCGCTCAAAGTCCGTCAACTGCACATACGGTTCACGTCCACGCTGTCGCGGCATGCTACCAGTGTTAAAGACTGCGATGGAGCTCCGTATGCCACGGCAAACTGGCTGACACTGACGGCGGCGGTGCACAAATGCTGCGCAGCTAGCGCCATTCGACGGCCAACACCGCGGTCCCTGGTGTGTCCGCTGTGCCGTGCGTGTGATCATTGCCTGTACAGCCCTCTCGCAGTGTCCGGAGCAAGTATGGTGGGTCTGACGCACCGGTGTCAATATGTTCTTTTTTCCATTTCCAGGAGTATATATATATATATATAAAAAATCAGTTCATGACATCCAGTCTTACAAATTTACTGTCTCCGATGGACACACGTCCAGATCATCCGCTCTCAAATCTCCGCCATCTCTCTCCCCACATCCACCACTGCTGGCGGCTCACCTCCAACTGCGCAACGCTACGCGCTGTTAACAGCCAACTGCCCAACGCTACAATAGCGACTATTGCAACAATGCCGACCAGCCTCAGACTGCACACAGCACAGCCAGTGATTTTCATACAAAGCGCTACGTGGCGTTTCCAACATAAAAACCTAAACAGCCTACTTCCAAGCATTAGCCAGTATTCAGAGACTACACATTAGTATATGGGCGCAGATGTTACAGCAACACGAAATAACCACTTGAAAGAGAGCAGAGGTGGTCCCCAGGTATCGAATATCAAAAGAAGCCGCTATCCTCTGCTTTGTCTGACAGGAAGTAACTACTTGAGATAGTGCACATGTTCTGAGATCCGACGTATACATGAATTCCCCAGGTATGAAATATCAAAGGGATGCCGTTGTCCAATGCATCGTTCGGGGCCGCCAGATCAAAGGAGGCTGACATCGGGTGTCATGCATTCCTCGTGGGGGTACGAAGACGTGGGCTGGTCGTGCAGTACCAGTGGTGGTGCTCGTGGCGCCCTCTGGCTGGGTGTATTGTGAACTACTTCTCAGTATGCACTGGGCTGCCTTCGGAGTCTCACATGTTGTGTGGTTTACGGGCAGTGCGTGGCAAGGGCACAGTCGCTGTCTGCTGCCAGTAGTCCCACGCAGTGCAGTAGCAGTGTTTCTGGTCGGGGCTGTCAGCGTTTGGCGCTCAGCCTCGTGCCCGGCAGCACCTGCCCAGCAGACGCGGCCTGGTTTCCGCAGCACGGAAATGCGTGTGCTCGGTGCTATGCCCGCTGCCCGGCGGCGCCCATACGACAGACACACGTGTGGGTGACCTAAAACTTCATTCCATTCCTCGGTGCTTACAGTTATTACCTCATGGAAAGTGGGTGAGGGGAAAAGTAGCCCTGTTTCTAGAAAAATGATTAAATAAGGAACATGCAAATTGAATTGAACAATATACTATCAACATTGATTTGAATTTTGTGTTGTGAGATCCTTCATCTCCAGTACAGAATCTTTTTCCGGCCAATTTTCAGATGTGGAGAGGAAGAGGAGTGGTGGTTATAGTTGGGGGATTTCCCAGAGGAGGATTGGCTAGTTAAATGATAAATTTAATTAATTCGTGAATTAATTTGATATGAAAGGTGTGCTCATATCAGTGATGGGGAGGGGGTGAGTGTAGGGGATTTCCCAGAGGGGTGGGTTGAGAAGGTGGGATGGGGGAGAGTGGGGGGTTTCTCAGAAAAACAGACTAGCGCCATGGGATCATAAATCAACCCCTAGGTGGTCATAAATGTATTACCTGAACAATAGATTAAGGGGAGCGGGCTGCGCAGGGTAGCTGCGTGACCTGAGGCGCCTTGCCACAGTTCGCACGACTACCTCCGCCGGACGTTCGAGTACTCCCTCGGGCAAGGGTGTGCTTGTTGTTCTTAGCGTAAGTTAGTTTAAGTTAGATTAAGTAGTGTGTAAGCCTAGGGACCGAGACCTTAGCCGTTTGGTACAACACTACAACAAAGGGAGGGGGATAATTTTCACCTGAATGTATACCTGCCCCTCAATGTATTTAACCTCCACAAAAAATGGTCCAGGATCGGTTGTGTCCTAATACTACCTGTACCGGTGAAGAAAGAGGAATGGGTCAGTTATGATAGGTGCAAGGTGCCCTTTCAAGACATTTGTGTATGGAGCCGTTGGTTGTAACCCACTGTGGGAAATGCATGTAACAACTACTGGAACACTTAAAAAGCGTAATATTCCATACATTCCTTACTGTGTATAACTGTATGACAGTTTACGATGATTTACGTGGCCCCATTTACGATTCACATAGCCCTACAAATATTTCATTTTTTTCCTTGTTACAACATTTAAAATTTTTCTATGTACTAGTGAACAAGAATAGATCATGAAGCAATGTACATTTACCATACACAACTTATTTCTATGGTCTATTTACCTGTGTCTTTTGTTATTAGCATAAGTTAGTTTAAGTAGTGTGTAAGGCTAAGGACTGATGACCTCAGCGATTTGGTCCCTTAGGAAATCACACATTTATCTCTTGCGCTGTCGGTAGCCAAAAGAGCTAAAGAAGAACTAGTTATGAATGGAAACAACTTGTGACGCATCAGCAACTGTAAACATTCTGATAGTTAACTGATACCATGAGGAACTTTAAATCAGTTTCTCCTTCTGTGTTTGTTTTAGAATGGAGGTTCCACATTTACGGACTACCCTGTAGACTCGCACAGGTAAAGAAATATTTCTTTAATAAAACATCTCTACTGGAATCAGATACTGGTATGCAAATGGGGAAGAAGTTCCAGAAAGTGTGTATCTGGAGCACACCACTGTATAGAAGTCAAGCATGGAGAGCAAAAAAATCCAGAGAGAAGGAACTACAGGCATTTGGAATGTTGAAAATTAAGTGGACAGAGAGATCAAATCGAGTGCTCATCACTCGTGTTACGTATAAAACATCAGCAGTTCGTGGCACAATGTGGGACGAGTGCGCGGCGCCGAAATTAACTGTGAATAAACTGTGATGTAAATAGTTGCAAACTGAAGGAGAGAAAAAAATAATTTGAAATAAAAAATCGGTAATTCTCTGAAGAAGACGTAATTCTGAGGCATGACAAATTACGCGGAAACAACTGTAAACACGAAGTCTCAAACTTCGTTTGTTCCACTTTTACCTGGACAAGTGTTTAAAAGAGAAGATTCGACAATTACGCATTTATTACGCTAATTGTATGACTTAGTGTGTAACACTAATATAACAGGTCGCTCAGTTGTTAAACTCAGTACGTTATTTCAGCTGTAATTGAGAAACAGTGTAACTGTCAGCTCCATTTCTCACAGTGGATAATAGAAGAAACTAGGCTTTATGGCACTTGTCACGCGACTTTGAAGTTGATTTCAAACTTTAACACGGCAGATGAATGGACGTGCACGTTCTACACCTATCTGGGCACTCGCAGGTGGTGTAACATGATCCGAGATGCGCCTACAGAACCGGCAATACGGCTAACACGTGGCTCTCAAGGAAGAACTGAAACTTGCTGCTGGCTTGGACCTACCGTTAAACTCAACGACGTTTTTGTTCGAAATAAAGCATTCTGTATCATCCACTGTATTTTCTCATAGTATGTTAGGAAATGTGTGTGTGGAGTCAATATCATACTGTCACACAAGGCAAAATACGCAGTACCACATCAGTCCCACGCCGACGCAAATATTTTCCGTTTAGTATTCATTCTTTTTCTTAAAATTTGTGTTTAGTATTCATTCTTCTTCTTCTTAAAATTTCGCTTTTAGGGTTGCGTACCTCAATCGCCAAAAATGTAACCCTCATAGGATCACTTCGTTGTCCGTCTATCTGTCTGTCCGACTGTTCTTAAAAACTCTTTTTCTCAGAAACCTGTAGACGTATCAAGTTGAAATTTGTGTCACGTAGTGAGATCTATGTTTCCTAGCAATGTAAAAATTGAAGCTTCTACGTCAATGCAATCAAAAGGCACGGCCGTTTATGTTACGTTTTGATACTCGCAAACTCACTCATCAAAACGTGTAGGGTACTTCCCGTCAACCTACAGTCATGAAATTTGGCAAGAAACAGAGTTTTACAGTACAAGTAAAGGAAAATATCCGGAAATTATTAATTTCTAATTATATGACACGAAAAAAAAATTTTCTCTCGTTTTTTGTATGGCAAGAACACTTTTTCCCAAGGTTGGGTAGACGTATCATGTTGAAATTTGTGTCACATAATAAGGTCTATGGTCCCTTTGCGGTGTAAAAATCTGAAGCTGGTAAGTAAATGGAATCAAAAGATAGGCCCATTTATGTCACATATTTTGACACTCGCAGACCCACTTATTAAGACCTATAGTGTACTTCCCGTTACCCGAGAATCACGGAAGTTGGCAGGAAGTAGGGTTTTACGGTACATGCAAAGGAACATGCGGAAATCGCTAATTTGTAATCATGCGCCAAAAATATTTTTTGTTTCGTTATACGGTTGTCCATCTGTCTTTCTGTTAAGACCACTTTTTTTCAGGGACGTGAAGACATATCAAGCCGAAATTCATGGCGGATACTAAAGTCTGTGGTCCACTGCCGGTAGGAAAAATTTAAACTTCAACGTCAATGTAATCACAAGATTCGACCATTTATGGCACAATCAAGTATAGATATATATAACAGGCAGAATTAGTCGAAATTCCCATTTTCCAGTATGGATGAGCTATCTATAAACACAATTAAGTTTGTACGAAACACAACGTGCGCGAGTGCTGGTCGCACTAATCCGGATCTTTGTTATTTTTAACCCATACATATTCAGTCTAATATCTTTTTGGAATTACTTAATTCTTGTCAATATCACTGCAAATATTATCATAATTATTACTATTATATTTTATTGTTTAATTATTACTTCTACACTAAACACAGTTTTGTTACAATTACAATAAATGACAACTTAAATAATGAGGAAACAATACTTATGACAAAGATATAGAAAGCACACTGATGAGCTCAATTATTACGACCAGTGTCCACTGCGAGGCCGAATGAGGCCTGGTGACGTATCGAGCATGAGACGCGGTGAGAAAGGCATATAAGCGGAGCAAAGACGAATGTATAATTATACCGACGGCAGGGGCCACAAATGGGGAAATACACTAATATAAGCGACTTTGCGAAAGTGCAGATTGGAATGGGGTGCGCCTGGGAACGAGCGTCTCGGAAATGGCGAAGCTGGTGGGCTCCAATAGTTCAAATGGCTCTGAGCACTTTGGGACTTAACTTCTGAGGTCATCAGTCCCCTAGAACTTAGAACTACTTAAACCTAACTATCCTAAGGACATCACACACATCCACGCCCGAGGCAGGATTCGAACCTGCGACCGTAACGGTCGACCGGCTCCAGACTGTAGCGCCTAGAACCGCTCGGCCACTCCGGCTGGCGAAGCTGGTGGGCTTTCGCGTGTTACAAAAGCAAAAGTGGTCGAAGGACTTTGAAATAACGAGTAGGTGACATCGTGCTGGACGTGCTCGCCTCATCACAGAACGAGACTTGCCTGCTCTGTAAAGCAACATAGGCGGCCATCTAGGGCAGATCTGAAGACAGAGAACAACGCTGGTGCAGGAACAAGAGTTTCAGAGAACACGGTTCAGCGCAGTTTACTGAACATGGAGCTCCGCAGCAGACGAAACCCAGCTGCCCCTACGTGACCCGACCACGTAGTCATTTACGACTGCATTGCGCAATCGAGATTGGACAATGGATCAATGGGAACGTGTCGCCTGAATCACGTTTCTTGTTACATCGGCTCCATGGTTGTGTCAGTATGCTGGCGAACCGTTACTCGAAACGTGCACTGCGCCTTGGACACAAGCCCGTAGGGGCAGTACTGCGCTATGGAGAGCGTCCACTTGGCCTTACCTGCGGTGGTAATCGAAGGTACCATGACAGCTGCGGAGTACGTGAACGTTACTGCGAAACTTCTACATTCCTTCACTCTTAATGTCTTCCCGACGGCCTTGGCATCTTCTAACATGATAACTCTCCATTAAAATTGAAACAAATGAGCCCTCGTTAACTATTATTTTTAGTCTTACTGATCAGGTTTCAACACTTCTAAGAGTGCCTTCATCAGAATTAAAACAATTAAAATGGCCTATAACATAGTTACAAATTTATAGAAAAAGACATTTTTTATATAAAAAGTGTAAGTATTGACTAACAATAACAGACAGAGGCAGTACGTACAAGTCACATATAAAATAATTAACAGGCCAGAAGATCTTTAATCGCAAAATATATAAAAAGGAATGCGTGAAAGCCAGCCACTATGGGCTGCTCGTACCTCTACAGCCACAGGTTGCAACGGACTGAGGCGCCTGCTTTAACATGTGCGGGCAGGTGAACATGACATTGCATCGAGAGTGCCATCTAGTAGCCCCAGGTACAACTTGGCTACTTAACATCCAAGTGTACACAGACAAAAATTATATTGTTCAGTGCATAATGTAAAAATCAATATTTTGAAGCATAAAAAGGTCATTATAGAGAATACAGGAAGGGCTGAATAATACAGCTTGTAGAAAGCGAAATAACATGAAATACAGCCAATAAATCATATAATAAATGAAAAATTATGAGTTAACTTAGATGGAAAAAAACATTTCGGTAAGCTGCACAAGGAGAACCAAAATGAAATGTCAAGTAACGGCTTTACACCGCCGAAGAAATTTTGATTGCGCAACTGCAGCTGTTTATTGAGAATGAGACTATCATTTCCAGAAATGATGTTTAACAGTCTTTAATTCTTCCACATTATCTAATTTACGTCCTTTCTGCAAAATGTTGATATCGCAAATAGCTTTAGGCGCCTGACCTGTAATCCGAAGATGTTCAGCAAAAGAGAAATTTTAGGGGCCAGTGCCATTTTTTCTTAAAAGGTGTTCTTTATATCTGGTTGTAAAGGCACGTCCTGTTTGTACTACGCAGCAAGAAGAGCATATACCGTAGACAATCTTATAGACGCCAGAACTTTCTAAAAGAGAACGAATCGATTTTAAATTATGAATGAAGTTTTTTTTTCAAATGATTATTGGTAGAAAATGCAACGTTGCAGTTGTATTTATTGCGAAGAAGGCGTTGGATCTGATACGAGATGGGCCCCACGAGAGGAATAGAGATATATTTTTTTGGGTTAGATTCAATGATAGAGGTGCCGAGAGTAGGAACTCTTTTAGTAGTTTTCTTTTTAAGGATGTCATCTACTATGCTACGTTTATACTCGTTATTAAGTGCTATCGCTTTGACTAAACTGATTTCGTCGTTGAACTTTTCTTTCGAAAGTGGAATGGAAGTAGCTCAGTGAATAGCAGAATAAAAGAAGGCGTTTTTATGAGACTGTGGACGAATAGGAGACTCAGTTACGGTGAGATCAGTATATGTTTATTTTCGCAAAATATTGAATGAGATTCTATTATCTTTTATTGTAAGCGTGAATTCAAGAAAATTTAATTGGCGGGCTTCGTCTAAAAAAAAAAAAAAAAATAGCTCCCCATGTCACAAGGCCGGAATTGTGCAACTTGGTTCGACAGTGAACACACATTGATGTCTTGGCCGGCAAACTCGTCTGATCTGAGCCCAATAAAAAAAAAAATCCGAGACACTATCGGATGCAGGCTCCATCATCCCGTAATTTACAGGGTTTGTCCAGTGCACAGACATCTTGAGAAACCTATCGAGGTCTTGTCGAATCCATCCCATACAGAACTGCTGCTGCACTGCGTTCCAACCGTGGAGCAACGCTCTGCTTGGTCAATAATGCCTTGTCCCATCACTCTGAATCTGTTTTAAAGGCAGCAATCAATAATTAGATCTTTCCGTAATCATTGGATTATGGGAAGATTTAATTATTTATAGCTGCCTTTAGAACAGATCTATACTGATGGGACAAGGCATTATTAAACAGCAGGTTATTTAGTAGTTGCACTGTGCACCACTGCAGTAGAGACGTTGACAGCATTTCGAAATGTGCTACTAATCAAATAATGAAATAACAGATACGCTGCTTGCATACGGAAAACTCAGTAACAATGTCAGAGCTTCTTCAGGCTTGTATGCGGAATGTTTTCCCAACAGAAATACGTGGATTCATTCTACGTTTGCAGCAACTAAGAGAAGACTGCCAGAGATCGGAAAGTTGCAAGTGGGTATTTAATGCCTAGAGTTTTTTTTTCAAAGTTCTAACGTATATGCAATATATAAAGGGCGTTGAAAAAGTTTTGCACAGTCGTCTCTAATTTTTTCATTTTTTGCAGGAGGAGACTGAAATTTTTTGTGAACCTACTGATGTAGCCTCCATCAGCTGTGTAGCATCTGGATCAATGTTTTTTCCTTGATGTAAGTGCACTTTGGTAAAATTCCGGGGATTGACTTTTACACCATCGCTTGACAGAGAATATAAGGTCTTTCTCACTATCAAATGTTTTACCACGCAGGAGGGCCTTCAGACGTCCAAAGAGGTAAAAATCAGACGGAGCCAAGTCCGGACTGTAGGGAGGATCAGGAACAATTTTCCAACCCATTTTCCTGATTTTCTCCTGAGTCAGAAGGGCTGTATGGGGTTTGACATTGTGATGGTGTAGTCAGATGAGCTGACCCTGAAGCTGTGGTCTGTGGACCTTGATGGCACGCCGCAGCTTATCCAATGACAAACAGTAACGGTCCAGGTTAATTGTGGAGCCAGGTTCCAAAACGTCAATGAAAATGACACCACACTGATCCCAGAAGAAGGAGGCCATCACCTTTCGGCCTGCTGTTCGTGAAAGTCTTGGTTTCTTCTTCCGAGGAGCACCCGGATGATGTCTCTCCTTGGAATGGGTTTCGCTCTCACGTTCGGACAATAACAACCATGTGTCATCCTGGGTGATGACGCCGTCAAAACACTGTTTCCACTCTTTAGTAAAGGTCTTCGTGAGATCTTCGTACACGTTCTTCCTCATCGTTTTCATTTCTCTTGTCAGTAATCTAGGCACCCAACATGCACAGATTTTTCTGTACCCTAGTGACTGTACCAGTGATGCCACACTACCCAATGGCAAACGAGTCGTGTCGTCACACATCTGCCATTTTGGATTATTTGACCAACGGTCTCCTTATTCACATCACTCACTGCCGTCGATGGTCTACCGCATCGTGGATTGTCCAGTAGAGAGAAATCGCCTTCTTTAAATCTCTGCAACCACCGCTGGATACTGCTGCGATCAACTATGTCTCCCCATAAACAGGGAGCAACTGCCCGTGAATCGATGTGGCTGAGTCATTGCCGGTCTTGAAGAGGAAGTCCATCACCGACCGTTGTCGGAACCTGACATGTACTTCACGGTCTATTATGGCTCACCTGTAAATAAAAGAAAATACTTTTAAATTCCAACTTATAGCTAAATGTGCCAAGTGTGTTCACAAAAAATTTCATTCTCCTCCTGCAAAAAATAAAAAGAATTGGAGACGACAGTGCAAAACGTTTTGAACGCTTTTTGTAATGTACGTTCCCTGTACCTGCTATGTTTTCCTGCACGTGCGGTAGCACTGTACGGTGTTAAGATATTTGCCATATGCATAGCACACCTTCTGAATAGTGTATCAATTAATTTGCCCTTCTGTCCAATGATAGAAATGATCGTATGGCATTGATGGCCGAGTAGCAAGCCTTTTCAGTTCACGCCACATCGTGCGACTTGCGTATCGATGAAGATCATGAGGACAACACAACACCCAGTCCCTCAACTGAGTAAATATCCGTCCCGACCGGGAATCGAACCCGGACCCAATGCAAGGCAATCAGACCCACTGACTACTCAGCTAAGGGGGCTGTCTTTCCGTCCAGTATTAGATGTCAAAAACGGATGCCAGCTTCCGCACTTGATTAGAACAGTTGCATTTGAAAGACTACCATAGTTTTGCAAAACGTTCCGTTAAAATTTTGTTGCGAGCTTAATATCACTGGATCGAGTTCACTGTCAACGAGCACACCTGTTCCTGTTTCGACACAGTAGTTGCGATCTACACAAATGCCTTTGCCTAACCTACACATACGTACCCTCACTTCTGCTCTTGCCTATGTAGGTGACTTAATTCCACGCATGCACATGCACAGTCACACAGGTGGAAGGAATCATAGTAATATTTGTGTAGCTATTCAGATAGATAACTTACTTCTCTAGATTGAATTCCTGCGTGTCAATATAGTTACAGCGACTTTCATTGTGTAGAACTGAGAATGTAGTATAGGATAATGTCAATTATTGAAATTTATTGAGCTGTCAGAATGACACTTGCGACACGAAATGTCTGTCGAAAGAATATAGCTGCAACGTACGGAGCTGTGTCAGTGAAACCCACTTTTGTTGGCATGATTTGTCATAGAGCAGTACAGTAAACGAATTTCTACAATATATATTTAAATCGAAGGATTTCTGATGGTTATTAACTATATTTCCAAGTGACTAACAGCTATGTAAACTAACAAATGCAATTTTAAGCTTTTCTGTCGAATGGATAGGATTACACTGCTATATTTAAACAGTGGGACAAAACATGTCACTGTGAGATAATTCTGCGTTTGAGTGTAAAATATGTATTTGGATTTATTGTTATTGTTCTTAAATAACATTTTATCTCCGGGTTTTTCATTATCGTTTATGTTTGCATGAAGTCTACTATGTAACGTTTGGTTCTGATATAAATAGTCACTGATGCGTCGAAAATTCAGAGAAATGTAATTGTCTCTTTACTCGAGATGTATCTTCCGCAGTAGCTATCAGAACAGCCGTAGTGCGTTAGATGTAACGCGGTCTACGGCAGGACGTTAAGACTGCAATCAGTTGTATCAAAAATATATGACTTATTTAGAAAAAAATACTTTCAATTCCCACTCCTGGTCCGGAGCACGATCTTGCTATATGAACTTAGCTATAAAACTTTTTAAAATTCTTTAGAAAGAGTATACAGATATAAAGACACAGTTTTAAGCACGACAGTGGACGTCCACATAACGATGTATTTGATAAATGTCTATTTATACATTTTTTGTTAAATTTAGCGTGTAATTTGGTCCCGATAATAAACGCTTGCCGGCCGGAGTGGCCAAGCGGCTCTAGACGCTACAGTCTGAAACCGCGCGACCGCTACGGTCGCAGGTTCGAATCCTGCCTCGGGCGTGGATGTGGGTGATGTCCTTAGGTTAGTTAGGTTTAAGTAGTTCTAAGTTCTAGGGGACTGATGACCACAGCAGTTAAGTCCCGTAGTGTTCAGAGCCATTTGAACCAATAAATGCTTTTAACAAATAGTTCCTCAATCCACAGTCCACCTCTCAAACACCTTTTATATCAGTCCTTACCACAACTGTAGTTCACAGTCCATCTACACTTAAAATTTGGTATTTATCTGTAACAATGCTGCTATGATAATTAGCTGACTATTTCCTCATTTAGCTCATCTCTGCACTCTCACATTGATTCCACTATCTCCGCATTATAATTCGTTTCTCTACGCTACACCTTCCGACTGTTAATTTAAAGGAAACTGGGTCTTTTCCGCAATTTATCACTTTTTTCCACTAATAAAACGACACGTCCCATCTGCCTCCCTTTACACTATCACGTCCCAGCTTCAAATGTGCATCAATACTTCGGTTTTCCTTTTCACATCTTAATAAAAAATTTTCAAAGATCACGTTTCTCCTATCGGACCAAAGCATTCTCTTTTGCATATGCATAACACAGCAATTAATAGAGAATAATTGGATAGATGAGTCTAAAAACTGATGCAGACGCCACGCCATCAGCACCATTACGAATTATAGAAACACATCCTCAGTACCTCCATAGCAATTGCTACATCTTTTACTTGCCATGAAATCAACATGCGAAATACTTCTTAAGGAACAGTGCAAATTACTTAATATGGGAGCATCTTACTCTGAGAGAAAAATATTAGTGCAATAGTAAAAACAATAATAATAATAATAATAACGCCTCCTAAGTGTACCATCTTACCTTGGAGTGACAGAGACAGCACATGGGCCCATAGTGAGGTTTAACCTTACCTCAGTGTAGCAGTACAGTCTGTTATACTTCACCTAGTTCCACTTGAATATGATATACAGCTCTTTTAGACTTTTGGTCCAGTAAACTGTTACAAAAAACACCTGTTAGTCGTCTATCCTCAGATCCACCAAATTCAAAATAGAATAGTGATAATGACTCTTTCGTATAATCACTAATATAAGAAAGAAATAACAGAAATTGCACCTCATTATTCATCTGCAAGCAGAAGTACACATTAGCATAATAAATTGATAACTCACATCAGAAAAACAAAACTCAAGTGCATATCTAAGCACCCATTCATGAAATGGCTTCGTGTTTCATACGTAATGGCTGTTTAGTCCTTACTGTCTCCAACTATAAGGCATTTGGATGTTCTACATGCAGCATCCATTAAGGACAAATGTACATTGGAAAAAATCTAAGAGTGACTGGTTGTCGTTTGCTCGACAATTTATATGACCTTACCAAAACCTTCTGCCTAGTGTAAAGGTTCTGTGAACTCTTGTAACTTTGCTTTTCGTCTTGCACCTCTCTGCAGGCTGCCTAATGTTAGACAGCACGAGCTTGATCATATCACTATGCAGTACTCTCGAATAAGGTGGTAAAGACACCAACTCCTGGATCTTAACTGAGTGTTACTTACTTGTCTGTACAACCACTGACAGCAACGGATTACAAGCATTAGGCAACTCATTAGTGACTTACTGTAAACTGTTAACGTACATGTCCCAGGAACTGCTATGATGATGACAGTAAAGATCACACAACTGTCCTTCATTAAATGGTCTGGGGGGATTTGATACAGGACAATACATTGAAACAGAGGTAGTTCTTATCGTCCTTCACCCCAAGAGTTCTCCAAAATTGTGAACGAAACTGCCCACCACTGCCAGAGACGACTTATGTGAAAAACCAGTCAAAAAACTTAGGAGTGTCAATGATACAGATTTTGAAGTCAGTTTCACAGCCCTTAAGTCGTATGAAAATTCTTTGTGGTTCTGGATAAAGCTCCGAAAAGATTGACAACATCAAGTGACTTCATTTTCGCAGGAATAACTGGAAGTATTGGACTCTGAAACATGGTTTCCATAAAAGATATCACGGAGCTTGAGATAATGTGTCCTTGTGCCAAAATGTGCATAATAGGCGTGAGTGTACTATATGTTTGTTGATGTAGTCCTCTGGTATACACACAAACCTGTGTGAACTCTCAGGTTTCTTACGCTTGATTAAACGGTAGTACCTTCAATTATACTTCTTTCAAGGGGGGCTCCTTGTCCTGCTCGTTAGCAGCATTCACACGAGAGAATGTGATAAAATGTTTGAAGGATAAGTCCTTCAAAAAATTAAAAAAACTGCAGTTATTCTCATTATAATTTTCTTCAATGCCGCTACATAATCCTATGGGTGATCATGTAAGTGCATAAGCTGCTACATTCTCCTTCCAAACGATGTGAATGACAGTGAATCTGAACCCCTGCACGATACAATGTCCGCCTTGTCAGATGCCCATACATCACTTGGCACACATCAAAAATTGTAGAGCCCAAAGCACTTTAATGAGACAGCCAAATATATAACAACGAAACTTAGTGAATTCCAAAGCAATGTCCAGCGCCTCAAATTCTGGAAATGAATAGCTATGATTACACTTGGTGAGAACTCAGTTGACAAATGTAATGGTTTGACGATGCAGCAATTCGTTTTCCTCAGTTCACTGAAAGAGTTCTGCCCAGGGATCCATCTCGTAGTCTGTCTCAAGAGAAAAATTCCTTATTCAAATCAAGGTGTGAGACCATAGGGCCAGCCAAAAGAACATGGTCCACACCTTCAGTCTCTGCCTGTGCTTGTTCATTCCAGTGGCACTGGACACATTTACCCGTCAATGCACAGAGATATGGAGTAGCTATCATATAGAGATTCGTGAAACGTTGATAGCAGATAATGAATTCCAAGAATGAAAGAACCTGTTCCTTTGTAGAATGAGTAGTAAAGTCCCAAGATAAGATTTTATACTCTCCTCTGTCACTTCATTCCCTAGAAATTTAACCTATAACCTATAACCAAGAATGAAAGAACCTGTTCCTTTGTAGAATGAGTAGTAAAGTCCTGGATGAGATTTTATACTCTCCTCTGTCACTTCATTCCCTAGAAATTTAACCTATAACCACAGTAACGCTGACATTAAGTTCAATGTGGCTCCTAGCTACTCAAAGATTCTTAAAATCGATCTGACACCTTGTACTCTCCCCAAGGCTTCACCGCTGTAAGTGCACCACCAGCATATGAGGTATAATACACCATTGATGGCTGTAGTGAAGCTCGTTTTCAGATCTTCTGGTAGGATACAATTAAAGACCAAATGAAGACAGCCAATAACCACAAGGTACTTTAGATACTGGTAGTAAATGCCATGACGCAAATATGCTGTATATTTACGATACGAGTGATATAATCTGATTAGCAAATAGCTCACCTGGACGTCACAGACAGAACACTGGCTCCAGGAAATTTCCGTAACAACTCATCTAACGCCTGAGGGCCATTGGTTTCTGGTAGAATAATGGTGTTTTACCTGCCGTGGGTTCAATAAATATCTAACTAAATTACCCTTCTTGGGTACTACAAGTAGGAGGCCATAAAATCTAAGAGTGTGTTCAGTGACACTTAGTTGCGACATTTCATTAGTCTCTTGTACTTTCTTTTCTTTATATATTAGGTACATTGAATAGAACTTGACGAAAAATGTCCTATGCTTCTTAACCTTAAATTGATAAGTGAAATCTTTGATTGTCCCTGGCACATCAGAAAACACAGACGAACATGGCTGCAAAAGATTACAGACTCCCTCTTTGATTGACATTTCAGTATCTTCCACACTGTAGATCATGTCTCCTATCTCTTGAAAAACACTCATTCTTCTTTGACGTTTCATCAACAAGATTTTTTCAACATTTTCTCTCATCACAAAAGAATATGGCTTAGGTAACAGTTCGTATCGTGATAGAAATTTAAGGCAATAGGCTGACACTCCTTCTCTCACAATACACTCATCAAAATTGAAGCTCCCGCAATATCCAAACTTACAATCCAAGTTCACAGTGGTAGTCATTCTATAGGGGTGAGCCATGTGCTCACGGATTGTTCTGCAGATCAGCTGATCGAACATCATGTGGAATTCTATTTCATTGATGCCAGTTTCCATTTTCATATGGATGTTGTACTGGGTCATAGACTGCCTGTCATAACTGTGATTACAAAGTAATCCACGTTAATGATATTGAACTCTATTTGATTCTCTGTCTCTTTGTGGCATTTTTATTTTTGTAGTTCTTCAACACTGTCATATTTGAGATTCTGCACAACGTCTGAAAAACTTCTAGATCATCCTTACAGTGGTCAGCTAAAACGATTTCGTGCAGCCATGAAGATAATTAAACAAATGCTAAAGAGCTCTGCTGGTCTGTAAGGTTGGTACAAAAACTGATGTCTGAACATCATATCTTCAGAGAAGTATGCAGGACTGGTAAGGGTGACAGACTGAAACTTTACATAGTAGCAATACACTATTAACCGCACGGGGTAGACGCGCGGTCTCAAGCGCTTTGACACGGTCTGCGCAGCTCCTACCGTCAGAGGTTCGAGGCCTCCCTCAGGCACGGGTGCGTGTGTTGTCCATAGCGTAAGTTAGTTTAAGTTAGATTACTTAGTGTGTAAGCTTAGGGACCGATGACCTAAGCAGTTTGGTCCCATAAAATATTAACCTCAAATTTTACAAATACTCTATATTTGTAAAATTGCGGCAACACAATACTCTATTTAGTGCAATCTTGTGTTGCCGCAGACCAATAAGCAGATAGAAATAAATGCAAATCCTCTTATGATCCGCAATTATGGGTGATATGTGCATGCACATTTCAGACTCAGCTTCAGGGTAATCACAAACAATTTCTTTTATAGTCAGCTGGCCAAATTGGAGCGAATGAAAAGTCAAACTGCTCCAGCCACACATATGGATGAATACCGTCAGGAGCATTATGAAAGATTTGAAACTTTCAAACTGAGAGAAAATGACATTGGTGGTTACAATGCCTGAGTTTATACGGTGTACATGCATCCACAACTGAAGGGCATAATATTGTGGAGATGCAGACACTGCATCAACACAGACACCGTAGCCATCAATGGGGTATCCATGCCTGGCACACTATGATGGTATAATATTTGTCTCCCTGTGCAAGATTCACGTATTGTGAGAGCACAAGGGCGGTAAAAACACGACATATGGAATTTTGGATTGGTCCCAGACACGTGCTTGGATGGCCGAAGTGGTTAAGGTGACTGCTTGCGGTAAGCGAGAAATCCATTGTAATCAAAACCAGGCATCCTTTCATAATACATGGCACTCCTTGAACATTGTCCACAATTACGACGAGACTGCCTCCACTCATGATCAGGTTTAGGTTTATCCTCACAATCTGAGTCACATTGCTCGTCAGGTCACTGGCTCTTAATGTGACAACTGTCCTTAACTGAAACAGAGCCTAATCTCTCTTCCATCCTGAAGATCGTTCCTGAAGATCCTGCCCCAGCTCTCTACATTCCTGATTGATTTCCATTTGACTTTCCTTAAATTTTGGAAGGGGTCTAACTTCCTTAGAATTTTTAACCCACACAAGCATTGTCCCATCTGAACTACATTCCACATTCACTGAAAGTCGCACCACTGTGGCGGTAAGTACATCAATTTGAACGGCATTCTTCTGCAACTCATCCCTTGTATCCACCACTACCTTTTTGGAAATAATTTTAAAAGATTCTATCCCTTGTTCAAGAATTTGTAGGTACGGGTGTGACCCACTACTTGTTCCCTAACGTGGTTTAACTGTTCTCTGGTAGCAACCTCATTTACCTTACTTAAAATTTATTCTTTGTCTTTGGCTTGTCTTTCCCTCACAACAGTCAACCTTTCCTGCACTGACTGTTTAGGAAACAATATCTCTCCCCTGAATTTATCCTGCCATCTTCATCTGAACTCATTCGAAAATCAATAGTAGCAAATCGTTCCTTATATTTGATTTACAATTCCCCTCTTATGGCGAATTCAATATTTTATTTAACAGTTGCAAACTTATCGTCCAATTTATTAATTTGTTCCTTCAGTTTTTTTTGTCCTCTTCATTCCCTTGCATAAGCCTCTAATCTCTTCCTTTTGTAGTATGCCTTTCTACAATTAACTTTCACTCAGTCTGTAGGTTCTTTCAGCTAACTAGAGCTAGCCCTCTGTTCTCTAGACCTGCCCTCTTGATATTTTTTTACTTCACGAGTGAGAGTCCTCTGCTGCCCTTTTAATTCATTTGAGATCAAGAGTTGCCTTAACATGGTATGCCTATTCTAATCGATGTTAACTCAAGGGTTTAAAGTAATACGCTGCACTCTCATCTGAATTCTATCAGAAGGGCAAGGAGCAAAATTTACTGTTGATAAGCTTTCGTCATCTCTATTTGGAACAAGTGAAGCTGTCGATTCAGAATTGTCTGCACTTACAGTAACAGTGTTCTAACAGATTGCCTCTGATATAGCAGTGTCACTACTCACTCCTGTACACTCTATTCTACTAGCAGCTTCCTTAATTGCATCACTAAACATTGTGGGTTTCGTCTCTTGCACACCACAGTGCAGCACACTCCGAACAGAATAATATATCTACCAATCAAAACGGCGGTCCCAGAAAAACTCTACATTCACACAGTCAAATTCCAACACAAAATCCACATATAAACAGAAAAATGGCGTAAACTCGTCATCTATAACCATTAACAGAATGCAGTTCACAATAGCAAGAGGAAGCAACCAAGAGGTTAAAACTTGATGACAGACAAACACCATCCGCAGGATCAAACCACAGAAAATCTTCAAAGTTAACAACATCCTCAAGAAAACAGTAAATCAGCCAAAAAACATAAAATATCTTTACTTCAACTGTCTTTAGCATCAATAAAATATGTGGAGACGACTATGCACTTCACTGTATACTATATTCACACTTGAACCAATAGTAGGAGGGGGCTTACGCTGCGAGGAATTTTCTCAGAATTTTACCAAGTCCGCCAAAGAATCCATTTGCTAATCATGGCAACATCACAACACTCAGGGATAAATTTACAAGGCCATTGACAAATGTAAATGTGGGAACAGCTTACAGATGCACAAGAATGAAAACCGTCAATTAATTCCAGACCACCTCTTATTAAGTTCACAACAAAACTGGCAGAATAGGTAATTTCACTGACACTGTTCTAAGGAATCCATAATTAAATATCCACAGTCGACATGTCTACAGCAACCATTTCCATACCAACAGTCTGAATAGCGACTGACTCCATAACAACCATATTCACAGCAAACTTCTCTATAGCAACATGTGGAAACAGCGCACAAAAGCAGAAGAATGAAAACACAAAAAAAATCCAGATCACGTGGTACTACGTTCACGGCAAAATCACACTGTTCCGCAGTTAAAGATCCCACAATGATATAAATATGTCACACAATAACACACGCATGAAAAAAAAAGTTTTGCATCACCTCGGTTCCCAGAACTCCTGAAGAGAAACGTTGACTGTGGATACTGTATCACGGACACAGGTCCTTTGACTGTTCAGAGATGTTACTAAACCCGCCCAAAGATGTAAACAACCATGCATGAGCAGTGCCTATTAGACGGAGGTGGTACGACAGCCAATCAGTTTCTGTAATTCCACCAGAAACGAGATACGCGTCTCGTGTAGGCTGCATGATGCGCAACTTCACTCCTGACATCCATAGCGAGGTCCAGCTTTGCAACCACGACACCATGCAGCGCGGTACAGATGGGCCCAACAACATACCGAATGGACCGTTCACGATTGACATCACGTTCGCTTCACCGATGAGTATCGCATATGCCTTCAACCAGACAATCGTCGGAGACGTGTTTGGAGGCAACCTGGTCAGACTGAACGCCTTACAAGGGGAGGCCGCCAATTGTGAAATTCAGATTCGATTCATACTGCGCATAATGAAAGCTCATGGCCAGAGGTGTAATGTGGCAAAGCACCAAGATGCACTTCTCAGCCGTTGTCGAGAAAATCGACAGTTAAAAGAAACCGTTGCGGTGAAATACTCTCTACGATTAATAATTATCTGCAGCGTCGTGGCGCAGAGGTAAGCGCTCAGGTTCGTAATCCGAAGGTCACCGGATCGAATGTCGCGCCATGCAAATTTTTTTATTTTGTTTTTTGTAATTCAAATGTATACACACACACACAGACATATATATATATATATATATATATATATATATATATATATTTGTCTGCTTGTGTCTGTATGTGTGGATGGATATGTGCGTGTGTGCGAGTGTATACCTGTCCTTTTTTCCCCCTAAGGTAAGTCTTTCCGCTCCCGGGATTGGAATGACTCCTTACCCTCTCCCTTAAAAACCCACTTCCTTTCGTCTTCCCCTCTCCTTCCCTCTTTCCTGATGAGGCAACAGTTTGTTGCGAAAGCTTGAATTTTGTGTGTATGTTTGTGTTTGTTTGTGTGTCCATCGACCTGCCAGCGCTTTTGTTCGGTAAGTCACCTCATCTTTGTTTTTATATATATATATATATATATATATATATATATATATATATATATATATATATCCAATCCATCGTCCACCATCAATTGTCTTCTCCGATTTTTGCCGATATGATACGATACGCGTGGTATGCATCAAATCTGACGAACGATAGAATAATTTTTTCAGAATGTCAATCAGGTGTGTTTCCCAACAGATAACTTAAAAAACAATAGTTCTTGTAAAAACGCAACGTTTATCAGATGTGCTCGATGTCGTGCTGTTTTCTGCTCTCCATGTTTCTATGATAACTATCACTCTGGTTCGTGCTATACTCCAGCTACTTCTGGTCACTAATTGTTAATTATGTGCGAGTGTATACCGAACGTTTCAATAAATTGTACCCACTTGAATATTATTTGTGATATTTTTCCACGACAAACGACTTTCAACAACTTATTATATGCATAATTGTTGCAACTGATTGCCGGGAATTATATATAGGAATTATATATATATATATATATATATATATATATATATATATATATATATGTGTGTGTGTGCATTTGAATTACAAAAAAACAAATAATAAAAAAAAAAGTTGCTTGGCGCGAGATTCGATCCGGCGACCTTCAAATTACGAACCCGAGCGCTTACCGCTGCGCCACGACGCTATACAAGAACTGATACTCGTAGAGAGTATTTCACCGCAACGGTTTCTTTTAACTCGATTTTCTCGACAACGGCTGAGAAGTGCATCTTGGTGCTTTGCCACAATACACCTCTGGCCATGAGCTTTCATTATGCGCAGTATGAATCGAATATGAATTTCACAATTGGCGGCCTCCCCTTGTTAGACACACTGTCCAGCGAGTGCAGCAAGGTGGAGGTCCGCTGCTGTTTTGGAGTGGGGGCTGACGTACGCCGCTGGAGGTCATGGAAGGGGCGGTAATGGCTGTACGATACGTGAATGCCATCCTCCGACCGATAGTGGAACCATATCGGCAGCATATTGGCGAGGCATTCGTCTTCATGGACGACAGTTCGCGCCCCCATCGTACACATCTTGCAAATGAGTTCCTTCAGGATAACGACATCACTCGACTAGAGTGGCCAGCATGTTCTCCAGTCATGGACCCTCTCGAATCCCTATGTCTGGAATATATTGAAAGTTGGTGTTGATGGACGACGTGATTTACTAGCCACTCTGAGGGATCCACGCCGAATCGCCGTTGAGGAGTGGAACAATCTGGACCAACAGTGCCTTTATGAACTTGTGGATAGTATGCCATGACGAATACAGTCATGCATCAATGCAAGAGGATGTGCTGCTTGGTACTAGAGGTACCGGTGTGCGCAGCAATCTGGATCACCACCTCTGAAGGTCTCGCTGTATGTAGTAAAACATGCAATGTGTGGTTTTCATAAGCAATAAAAAGGGCGAAAATGATGTTTATGTTGATCTCTATTTTAATTATCTGCACAGGTTCCGGAACTCTCGGGGCCGAGGTGATGAAAAACTTTTTTGATGTGTGTATTTGTTAGTTCTCAAAAACAAGAGCAGACGCAGCACGAAACTTCAACAGCCATCCCGGTCCACCTCACCGCTCCAATTTCATAAAATGAATGAGCTCCTTACGTTGTTCAGGTTCAGTACCGCATAATTTTCATATCCTAGTTGCAAAAGCTGGCATAAAATTTCTACCTAACTAATTTAATTTCTGCACAAAATGCACCTGAATTACTGCTTGCAAATCGTCCACCACAGACATAAGAAAGTACAGCTATTCCCACAGAGTTACAACCATTCTTAAAAGCTTCTACTGTGTCCTGAAGAAGATACGGTAGACAGCCATGCACAGGAGGACGTCGAGCTGCCTAGTACTCAGGTGCAACTGAGTTAAGGATAGACTCCAACAGAGGGCACACAACGCGAAACCTATTCTATGCTTCTGCCTTACGTCACACAAACTGTTCCAAAGTGGATATCCACCCGCAAAACGTGGATACTAGTGGACACACGGCTTCGTTCAAGTCACTTATTTGTTCAGTACCAACTGTACTTCCAAGTAGCTAGAGGACTCATCCAAGCCACCAAGAAAAGCCAAGCAGGACGCTCTGCAAGTTTTCGTAGTTATCGTTAACTTGTTTCAGGATTAAACCAGAATAAAAGGCAGATCAATGATAGTGAACAGAGAGCTACTGTAACACGTCATTTCCATACGACTGTTAAGTATTTCTAACTTTTCTATAAGTAAATTATTGTTAACCTTGATGCCATTATTTTTTATCCACAGACGTTGCCTAACTCCAGCTGACCCTGTGGTGAAGTTGTATAGGTGCTGTGTGCAACCAAACCACCTTATAAAAAAAATTAATTTCGATAGTAGCGAGTTTATATGTGTGACACCAAATTTTTTGATGAATAAACGTAAAAACCTGACGACGAGGAACAAAGGAACAATATAAATCTGGCGACTAGACAAAGGAGTAAAAACCTGGCACGAGAAAAACGGGTGAAAGTGTAACTTTTCTGGTAATGCAGTACACTGTGCTAGCTTTGTAAAATATTATTGGGTGTTGAGCCCGTTTCCTTTTTAGGTAAATGTCTCAGAATTTCGTATACTCTTAATAACTTTTTTTCATAAACAACGAGACTTACATCAACCCATGCTGTTGGTGCTACAACACCTCTCCACACAGCAAAAAAAAAAATGGCTCTGAGCACTATGGGACTCAACATCTTAGGTCATAAATCCCCTAGAATTTAGAACTACTTAAACCTAGCTAACCCAAGGACATCACACACATCCATGCCCGAGGCAGGATTCGAACCTGCGACCGTAGCAGTCCCGCGGTTCCGGACTGCAGCGCCAGAACCGCTAGACCACCGCGGCCGGCGCTCCACACAGCAAGAACTTTTGGTGGCACAGCTACAGAAATTGGAAGAAGAGACAAAAGATATTTAAGAAACTTTCAAGGTGTCTCCAACGCCATTTCCGGCTTACGAGCAGAAAGTAGAATCCTCAACAAACTGTAACAAAACTGGAGTAAAGTTTCACTATGATGACTTCGGTGTCGACGGGACATACACTCCAGCAACATTTCATTAGGCGCAGTTTATCTGGTGTTACTGAGTGCAAAGCTTTTTTCTTGCTAACGCTGGCGTGAAAATTTTTCATTTGATTCAAAAGCTATGTTCTGAAGTAGGTCCGGAGACACTTTGATATTCAGAAGCTGAAAATAAGTTAGAACCTTATTTCGAAGCTCAAGTGCACTTTTATGTGGGAAGCCTCAAGTCTAAGGTGTATGGCAGTAACCATCATAATCTTCAAGAACTGCAGCAGAACATTTCGGATGAGACTGCAGCAATTCCAGCATGACAGCTTCGATCGACCTTCTCCAGCTAGCTGACCAAGGCCCAAAAGTGCCAAAAGATGAATGGTAGTCAATTTCAACATCAACTATAGATATATTAGCACGGTATTTCCTTTCCTCTGCTGTGTTTCTTTATAACTTGGAACTCTGTTCTCCGGGTCACTTTTATTTGTCCCATCCTGTACGTTTGATACCAAGTATATTTTATGAATACAACACAAATGTGAGAGTCAGTGATCGTAAGTCCCTTATAGTGTCAGGGACTAAAAGTGTTAAAAAGAACGTAATAAAATATGGTTGCTTAATACGTGTGACAAGAAAGAGATTGCAGCTTATTTAAGCAGTCAATATCACTCGACTCTGTGTACGAAGAGGCGTACTAATACTACATAAAATTCAGAAGCATTTGCAAGGCATTTGAGAAATGTAGCAGCCAAGAATGTTTTGAAGGATGGGAAAGACCCTGCTTCAACAGCCGGGATACAAATATGTTGCGAAAGCAACGAGAGCTTCGTCAAAGATTTACGTTAACTCAAAATCCCATTCACAAGCGAAATCTGAAAGTAACAAAAACGAACTACAGAGAGCAATGCGAGAAGAGTTCACAGAACGTGAAAGAAACAATTTTCGAAGGTAAAAAAAATATATTTTGCTCTTCCTCAATCTCGGAAAACAACTATACAAATATACTCAGTCGTACAGTGACCACTGTGGCTGAGAAACTGAAAATGATGGGGAAAGGTATGACAGAAAGAAGATTGTAGTGCTGAATTCAGTCATCCCAAATTGTTTCCTTGAGGAATTTGAATGAGTTTCCACTTTGCAACCGACACTCTATCGCAGACATCGAGTTAAATGACGGCAAAATTGAGAATCAACTAAAATCTCTCGACAAAAGAAAGGCATCTGGCCCTGATCGGATACCCGTACGGTTGTGCGAAATAACTTGTTCGTCGTCTAGCTGCTGTTTACCGTAAGTCGCCGGAGCAAGATGCGCTGGTCATTCCCGTTTGCAGCAAGTGTCGAGGGACAGATGCAAATAACTGATCTCTGAGTGTTGTACAATAATGAACACATTTTACGCTCGTATATTAGTACCTCTCTGGAGACGCAAAGTCTCCTAAATAGGAATAAACATGGAGTGCAACGCTCTCATGAAGCTCAGGTCGCTGTGTTCAATCACGAGAATCAGAAGACAGCAAGTAACGGCATCGAGGTTTGTCAGCGAGTTCCTCTACCTCCGGAAAGCATTCGACGCAGTTCTGCACTGTCGCCTGGTGAATGAAAGACGAGCTTACGGTGCATCGGGCCAGTTTTGTGACTGGATTCAAGGCACTCAGCGTGTCGGTTTTAAATTGGGAAACCAATGGATTTCAAACGGAACTCAATGAAGGGTCATAGCGCCTAACTGTTCACGATACACAGACTTTTTCACTACTGTACACACAAAATAAAGGGGTGAGTAGAGGAACAAGCCAATAATCCTCATAAACACAGGTCCGACGACGTTTTACGATTGAGTAGGTGAGCACCTCGTAACGGAGTCCTTGAGCATCCAAAGTGAGGATATGCACTTGAGGAAAAACACATTACAGCAAGTGTCCCACCTGGTCGCCGTTCACGTGAAGGAAGGCTTTAGCGCGTCTCGTCGTGGATGCCTGTACACGTTCAAAAAATCCCAAGCGTGTTCCAAATACATTGACAACCATGCACAATGCATCCAAGATAAATCCAACTGGTCCAAGTCGGGGGCCTGGGGGGCGAGCCGTCATCGATACCCTCATTCTCGAAACGCTGTTTACAAGTCGTTACGCATCCAGAATGATTATAAAATGAAACGAGCGCAGTTTATCACTTTTCAGTTTACAGGAGGTGGACAAAAATAAGGAAACACCAACAATACATTAACGTGCCCAATACGATGTAAGAAAACCGTTGGGATTCAAAACAGCTTCCAGTCATCTGGGAGTTGATAAATGCAAATCCTGCACGGTTTTCAAGGGAATCTTATACCATTATTCTGCAAAATAGTGGCAAGTTCAGATGACGGTGATGGAGGTGGATAGCGAGCACGAGGCCTTCTCTCCAAAGTAGACCACAAAGGCTCAATAATACTGAGATCTGGTCAGTGTGGTGAGCAGGGGAGATGCGACATTACACCTCTTGCTCACAAAACGAGTCCTGGACGATGCGACTTAAGAGAACAGGGGTCCTCTCGTCTTGGAACATAGCATCACCAAACGAGAACGAAAACTGTACCAGAGGATGGAGCTGATCATCCAAAATGCGACCTTGCAGAGTACTCATGGGGATCATTGAATACCGCGATATAGCTGCCCAGATCGTCACAGAACCCTCGCCGTTTCACTCTTCGGACGTAAAGTCTGCCTGAAGCTAGAAACAGCGCGAAACAAGACTTTCTTCCACTGCTCCACAATGTGGCTTCGGCACCTCGCTTTCGTCTTAGGGCATTTGCATTACTGATGAGTGGTTTTGGAATCCCAGCTCGCTCTGAAATTCCCTGCGTATATCCACCAGCGCTGCTGAGCAAGATATCTGCTGTATTATTGAAGCCTAACAGTGACCCGGTCCCAATTGCAGGTTGGCTGTTAATGGCTTTCGCGAGCAGCAATAATTTCGTCATTATTTCATATAATTATTGACCGAATTTAAATATTTAGAAAGTGGTCATGATCTCACCGAAAGGTATAATCATACACTACTGGCCATTAAAATTTCTACACCAAGAAGAAATGCAGATGATAAAGGGGTATTCATTGGACAAATATATTATACTAGAAATGACATGTGATTAGATTTTCATGCAATTTGGGTGCATAGATCCTGAGAAATCAGTACCCAGATGAACCACCTCTGACCACAATAACGGCCTTGATACGCCTGGGCATTGAGTCAGATAGAGCTGGGATGGCGTGTACAGGTACAGTTGCCCATGCAGCTTCAACATGATACCACAGTTCATCAAGAGTAGTGACTGGCGTATTGTGACGAGCCAGTTGCTCGGCTACCATTGACCAGACGTTTTAAATTGGTGAGAGATCTGGTGAATGTGCTGGCCAGGGCAGCAGTCGAACATTTTCTGTATCCAGAAAGGCCCTTACAGCACCAGCAACATGCGGTCGTGCATTGAACTGCTGAAATGTAGGGTTTCGCAGGGATCGAATGAAAGGTAGAGCCGCAAGTGGTAACACATCTGAAATGTAACACCCACTGTTCAAACTGCCGTCAATGCGACCAAGAGGTGACCGAGACGTGTAACCAATCGCACCCCATATCGTCACGCCGGGTGATACGCCAGTATGGTGATGACGAATACACGCTTCCAATGTACGTACACCGCGATGTCACCAAACACGGATGCGACCATCATGATGCTGTAAACAGAACCTGGATTCATCCGAGAAAATGACGTTTTGCCATTCGTGCACCTAAGTTCGTCGTCGAGTACACCATCGCAGGCGCTCCTGTCTGTGATGCAGCGTCAAGGGTAACCGCAGCCATGGCCTCCGAGCTGATAGTCCATGCTGCTGCAAATGTCGTCGAACTGTTCGTGCAGATGGTTGTTGTCTTGCTAACGTCCCCATCTGTTGACTCAGGGATCGAGACGTGGCTGCACAATCCGTTACAGCCATGTGGATAAGATGCATGTCATCTCGACTGCTAGTGATACAAAGCCGTTGGGATCCAGCACGGCGTTCCGTATTACCCTCCTTAACTCACCGATTCTATATTCTGCTAACAGTCATTGGATCTCGATCAACGCGAGCAGAAATGTCGCGATACGATAAACCCCTATCGCGATAGGCTACAATCCGACCTTTATCAAAGTCGGAAACGTGATGGTAAGCATTTCTCCTCCTTACACGAGGCATCACAACAACGTTTCACCAGGCAACGCCGGTCAACTGGTGTTTGTGTATGAGAAATCGGTTGGAAACTTTCCTCATGTCAGCACGTTGTAGGTGTCGCCACTGGCGGCAACCTTGTGTGAATGCTCTGTAAAGCTAATCATTTGCATATCAGAGCATCTTCTTCCTGTCGGTTAAATTTCGCGTCTTTAGCACGTCATCTTCGTGGTGTAGCAATTTTAATGGCCAGTAGTGTATATTGAAAGGTTAACACAGTAATTCAAGTACATATGTAGGTATCTTTAGCCATATTCGGTGATTTTCTGGGTATATATAAACCTTGACTTTTTTTTTTTTAGATTTTAACATAAGTTGCTTCCTTCTGACTGACATCATGTAAAAAACAAATTAAGTAATGTAATGTAACGTAAATATAATAGGCAAAAAGAACCAATTCTGTTTCATTTCGCTGTCGGTATTAACCACTGGAAACACTAGCCAGCGTAAAGAAACTGGGAGAATCCATTCAGAAAGCCTAAACTGGCACGATCACGTAGGAGTAGTTGTGGGAAAACCTGTGACAGGTTGAGATGTTTTGGCAGAATCCTATGTAAATGTTCCACCGAATTTTGATTATTGCTCTTTTTCCTGGTACTGTCAACAGGGAGGGCTAATAGAACAAGTAGAACAGGTGCAATGGCAAGCCGCATATTTGGTCACGGGTTCATTTATCAAGCACAAGGGCATTACGTAGGCGCCAATCAAATTACAGTCGCAGGCACTGCAAGAGAGGAACGGTGCGTCACGGAAAGATCTACTTTTAAAATCAAGAGAGTAGAGCCAGACGACAAACTCAATGTGATCAGAAGTATAAGTGGGTGCGAGGAGAGAGGACCCGCCAGCGTAAAAGGACGTTGGGCGTATTGTGTTTTCAGTAGAGAAGCAGTGACAGCACAATAGCTCAATCGGGAGAACTTTTTGACTTCGAACGTCGACTGGTCATTGGATGTTAACTGTGTAAGAAATCCATCAGGCAGTTTTGAAACCTTCAAAAGCTGTCCACGTCTACGTTGGTGACGTGACTGTGTAGTGGAAACGCGAAGCAGCAACGACAGCTAATCTAGACCAGGCAGACTTCATGTGCTGACGCACAGGGATCGTAGAGCACTGCGGAGAGCGGTTGTGAAACCAACCAACGAAAGGAAACACTCATCAGTTCCAAAGTACAACAAGCAGTCCAGTGGTGTAGGGAGCTGAAAAGGATAGTGTAGGCCTACAATGGTTGAGCAGCACTTCATTAGCCTCACACTTCTGCAGTCTATGCTAGACGACGCTAAATGTGGTGGAATGTGCGACGCCGCTGGTCACTGGATGACAGGAAACGAGTGATTTTGAGTCATGAATCTCACCACACCCTGTGGTAACCCGATGGGAGGACACGGGTTTGGCGAATACCTGGAGAACGCTACTTGCCAGCAAGTGTAGTGTCAACAGTGGACCACGGAGGAGGTGGTGTTACGGTATAGAGATGCTTCTCGTAGGTCGGTTCGGTTGTCGTACCCTTTCTGCGCTTAAGAAAACACTAAATGCGGAAGGATAGTAACACATTTTACAGCATTGTCTACTGCCTATAGTACAGGAACAGTTCCAGACGGTTGTTGTTAAACATGACAATGCATCCTGTCATAAAGCAGCAGCTGTGCGGCAATGATTTACGAACAGTAGTATTCCTGAAACGAACTGGCCTGCTCACAATCCCCACCCGAACCGTTTGCGATGTGTTAGAAAGTCGGCCCACCGCAGACTACAGCGTCCAACATCACTAACTTCTCTGATTTCGGCTCTTGAGAAAGAACAGGCTGCATTTCCTCCTCTACAGAAATTCAGACATCTCAAAGTGTCCCAAGCAGAATGCAAGCTGAAATTTCCTGGCAGTTTAAAACTGTGTGCCGTACCGAGACTCGAAATCGGGGCCTTTGCCTTTCGCGGGCAAGTGCTCTACCGCCTGAGCTACCCAAGCACGACTCAAGACCCTCCCTCACAGTCTCAATTCCGCCAGTACCTTCTCTCCTACCTTCTGTGAAGTTTGACATCCAAGCTGCTAACAAGAATAATGCACAGAAGAATGGAAAAGGAAACAGAGGCTGTGTTAGATGACGGTCAGTTTGGATTTAGGCCGGCCGCGGTGGCCGTGCGTTTCTAGGCACTTCAGTCCGGAACCGCGTGATTGCTACGGTCGCAGGTTCGAATCCTGCCTCGGGAATGGATGTGTGTGATGTCCTTAGGTTAGTTAGGTTTAAGTAGTTCTAAGTTCTAGGGAACTAATGACCTCAGCTGTTGAGTCCCATAGTGCTCAGAGCCATTTGAACCATTTTTTTTGGATTTAGGGAAGCTAAATGTACCAGCCCCTCCCCCCCCCCCCCCATGAACCATGGACCTTGCCGTTGGTGGGGAGGCTTGCGTGCCTCAGCGATACAGATAGCTGTACCGTAGGTGCAACCACAACGGAGGGGTATCTGTTGAGAGGCCAGACAAACGTGTGGTTCCTGAAGAGGGGCAGCAGCCTTTTCAGTAGTTGCAAGGGCAACAGTCTGGATGATTGACTGATCTGGCCTTGTAACATTAACCAAAACGGCCTTGCTGTGCTGGTACTGCGAACGGCTGAAAGCAAGGGGAAACTACAGCCGTAATTTTTCCCGAGGGCATGCAGCTTTACTGTATGATTACATGATGATGGCGTCCTCTTGGGTAAAATATTCCGGAGGTAAAATAGTCCCCCATTCGGATCTCCGGGGTAATGCAGGAGTAGGTTTAATAATGAATAGGAAAATAGGAATGCGGGTAAGCTACTACAAACAGCATAGTGAACGCATTATTGTGGCCAAGATAGATACGAAGCCCACGCCTACTACAGTAGTACAAGTTTATATGCCAACTAGCTCTGCAGATGACGAAGAAATGTATGATGAAATAAAAGAAATTATTCAGATTGTGAAGGGAGACGAAAATTTAATAGTCATGGGTGACTGGAGTTCGAGTGTAGGAAAAGGGAGAGAAGGAAACATAGTAGGTGAATATGGATTGGGGGCCAGAAATGAAAGAGGAAGCCGCCTGGTCGAATTTTGCACAGAGCACAACATAATCATAACTAACACTTGGTTTAAGAACCATGAAAGAAGGTTGTATACATGGAAAAACGCTGGAGATACTAAAAGGTATCAGATAGATTATATAATGGTAAGACAGAGATTTAGGAACCAGGTTTTAAATTGTAAGACATTTCCAGGGGCAGATGTGGACTCTGACCACAATCTATTGGTTATGACCTGTAGATTAAAACTGAAGAAACTGCAAAAAGGTGGGAATTTAAGGAGATGGGACCTGGATAAACTAAAAGAACCAGAGGTTGTACAGAGATTCAGGGAGAGTATAAGGGAGCAATTGACAGGAATGGGGGAAATAAATACAGTAGAAGAAGAATGGGTAGCTTTGAGGGATGAAGTAGTGAAGGCAGCAGAGGATCAAGTAGGTAAAAAGACGAGGGCTAGTAGAAATCCCTGGGTAACAGAAGAAATATTAAATTTAATTGATGAAAGGAGAAAATATAAAAATGCAGTAAGTGAAACAGGCACAAAGGAATACAAACGTCTCAAAAATGAGATCGACAGGAAGTGCAAAATGGCTAAGCAGGGATGGCTAGAGGACAAATGTAAGGATGTAGAGGCCTATCTCACTAGGGGTAAGATAGATACCGCCTACAGGAAAATGAAAGAGACCTTTGGAGATAAGAGAACGACTTGTATGAATATCAAGAGCTCAGATGGAAACCCAGTTCTAAGCAAAGAAGGGAAAGCAGAAAGGTGGAAGGAGTATATAGAGGGTCTATACATGGGCGATGTACTTGAGGACAATATTATGGAAATGGAAGAGGATGTAGATGAAGATGAAATGGGAGATATGATACTGCGTGAAGAGTTTGACAGAGCACTGAAAGACCTGAGCCGAAACAAGGCCCCCGGAGTAGACAATATTCCATTGGAACTACTGACGGCCGTGGGAGAGCCAGTCCTGACAAAACTCTACCATCTGGTGAGCAAGATGTATGAAACAGGTGAAATACCCTCAGACTTCAAGGAGAATATAATAATTCCAATCCCAAAGAAAGCAGGTGTTGACAGATGTGAAAATTACCGAACTATCAGCTTAATAAGTCACAGCTGCAAAATACTAACACGAATTCTTTACAGACGAATGGAAAAACTAGTAGAAGCCAACCTCGGGGAAGATCAGTTTGGATTCCGTAGAAACACTGGACACGTGAGGCAATACTGACCTTACGACTTATCTTAGAAGAAAGATTAAGGAAAGGCAAACCTACGTTTCTAGCATTTGTAGACTTAGAGAAAGCTTTTGACAATGTTGACTGGAATGCTCTCTTTCAAATTCTAAAGGTGGCAGGGGTAAAATACAGGGAGCGAAAGGTTATTTACAATTTGTACAGAAACCAGATGGTAGTTATAAGAGTCGAGGGACATGAAAGGGAAGCAGTGGTTGGGAAGGGAGTAAGACGGGGTTGTAGCCTCTCCCCGATGTTGTTCAATCTGTATATTGAGCAAGCAGTAAAGGAAACAAAAGAAAAATTCGGAGTAGGTATTAAAATTCATGGAGAAGAAATAAGAACTTTGAGGTTCGCCGATGACATTGTAATTCTGTCAGAGACAGCAAAGGACTTGGAAGAGCAGTTGAATGGAATGGACAGTGTCTTGAAAGGAGGATATAAGATGAACATCAACAAAAGCAAAACAAGGATAATGGAATGTAGTCTAATTAAGTCGGGTGATGCTGAGGGAATTAGATTAGGAAATGAGGCACTTAAAGTAGTAAAGGAGTTTTGCTATTTGGGGAGCAAAATAACTGATGATGGTCGAAGTAGAGAGGATATAAAATGTAGGCTGGCAATGGCAAGGAAAGCGTTTCTGAAGAAGAGAAATTTGTTAACATCCAGTATTGATCTAAGTGTCAGGAAGTCATTTCTGAAAGTATTCGTATGGAGTGTAGCCATGTATGGAAGTGAAACATGGACGATAAGTAGTTTGGACAAGAAGAGAATAGAAGCTTTCGAAATGTGGTGCTACAGAAGAATGCTGAAGATTAGATGGGTAGATCACATAACTAATGAGGAAGTATTGAATAGGATTGGGAAGAAGAGAAGTTTGTGGCACAACTTGACCAGAAAAAGGGATCGGTTGGTAGGACATGTTCTGAGGCATCAAGGGATCACCAATTTAGTATTGGAGGGCAGCGTGGAGGGTAAAAATCGTAGAGGGAGACCAAGAGATGAATACACTAAGCAGATTCAGAAGGATGTAGGTTGCAGTAGGTACTGGGAGATGAAAAAGCTTGCACAGGATAGAGTAGCATGGAGAGCTGCATCAAACCAGTCTCAGGACTGAAGACCACAACAACAACACAAATGTACCAGAGAGGTAGATCTGATGTTGCGGTTTATAAAGAAAGCAAGACTCAAGATAAATCGATACTTGTTTACAAGATTTGTCGATCTGGAAAAAGCGTTCGACTATGTAAAACGGTGCAAAATCTTCGAAATTGTGAGGAAAACAGTGGTAAGCAACATTTTAAAACATAGGTGTAGTCTTTAGTCCCTACCGAAAAGTCTATACATCGAAGAAGCAATGACAGGATAAAAGAAAGGTTCGACGGTGGGATTAAAATTCAAAGTGAAAGAATATCAGTGATAGGATTCAGAGATGACATTGCTATATATCTTCAGCGAAAGCGAAGAAGAATCACTGGATGTGTTGAATGAAATGAACAGTCTTATGAGTACAGGTATAGATTGAGAGTAAATCGAAGAAAGACGAACGTAAGAAGTGAGAATAGAATTGGTGATCAGAAAGCATATGAATTCTGCAAAACTAGGCGGCAAAATAACCAATGACGGACGGGGCAAGGACGACAACAAAAGTAAACTAGCACTGGCAAAAAGGGCATTCCTGACCAAGAGAAGTCTACTAATATCAAACATAGACATTAAGTTAAGGAAGTAATTTCTGAATGTACGTTTGGAGCATACCATTGTATGGTAGTGGGAAATGGACTGTGGGAAAAGTAGAACACAATAAAATCTAAGCTTTTTAGGTGTGGTGCTACAGACGAATGTCGAAAATTAGGTGGATTGGTAAGGTAAAGAATCAGGAGGTTCTCTGCAGAATATATGGAAAGCATTGACAAGAAGAAGGAACAGGATGATAGGACATTCGTCAAGAAGTCAAGTTCCAAGTTCCAAGGTACTAGAGGGAGATGTAGAGAGTAAAACTGTACAGCAAGAAAGAGACGTAGGTTGCAAGTGCAGGATATTGTGGGGCATGGAGGGGGGGGGGCGGAGGGATGGGAGGGTGGGAGGGGGTGGAGTGGCAGTGTTTTACCTCATTCCATCTTCAAGATCAAACTTCTCCATTTATAACTCAGAAGTATGAGCAAACTGGGTGGTTTGCTGATCGCACTTACAGCGATGCGGCGCATGTAACTAGCGGAGAAGTAAGTCCAGACCACTCAGGGCTACATATTACGCCTAGTGGGTGGCCTGCATGAGTCATACCGCAGCACAATGACCCGACCCTCTACTCGAGATCTTGCGTTAGCAGAAGGAGCTCCGCTTGGTAGGGCTAACCACCTAGCCGTAGCGAAGATGGTTCCAGTCACTGAGGCGACACCGAGTGCCGTTAATGCATCTTCGCGATGGGCACTGCCCATGAGGCACGGAATCCGCCTCCAGCGAAACAACTCATCTGTCTGGAGCGCTTGTTGGCTACGTGCTGGCGGAAAGCACGTCGACTGCTTGGGCGAGGGCAGCCCATAGTTTGGGTAGCACGTAGTCTTTGTGCTAGGCGATGTCAAGGATTATATTAACTCATTTGTAATTTTTATTGGCTTCTGGGCTCTGATCAAAATTTTATTCAGAAATACTCAGCTTGTTTATCAGGCCAACCACTAAATAATTCCCATATTAAACTTTTTATACATTTTCGTTACACGTTTATTCTGCACTTGGTCGTTTTAGCCATTTTATTGATTGTTTCCATTAGTTTTATTTTTCTTTTACCTTCAATTACACCTATTCGTGAATGGATGGTACAGCAGCAACCACGGCGTGGTGCAGCCTATCCCAGACAACTAGAACTCTGTTGAGGTTGGTGAGTTACTACTTGATACGAAGTATTAGTTTGGTGCGTAAGTCGGTAGCGTTTTCGTTTTGAATGTTGGTATTTCGGTTGCTATGGGCTTATTTATCGATTGCTATTTTTTATTTGTGGTTCTCTGTTGCTTCTTGATTCTACATATTTTCATTTTGTCATTGCGAGATAGTGAGTGGATCTGTGGACGCTAGACGCTAGAAACTGGAGTGCCAAGTGGAGAAATCGGAACATTTCCGACATTTTATTCTGTTTGAATTCAATAGGGGAATGACAGCAGCGGAGGCAGCAGAAACGTTTGAACCGAGTATGGGGATGCTGCCACTGGACACAGCATGGCAAGAAAATCGGTTTCTCGTTTTAAGGAGGATCGTTTTGATATTAAACTCTATCAACATTCAGGAAGATCTTCGGGGTTTGATGAAGATCGTTCAAACGCATTAATCCAGAATGATCCAATTCATTGTACGAGAACTGGCAATTGTGATGATCATTCTACCAACGTGAGACATTCGAATGCAGTGAGGAATGTTGAAAAATAGGTGTGTGGATACCGCATGCTCTAAGCCAAAATCACAAAAATCAGCGGGTGGCCAGATATGCATCTCTGCTTGCTCGTCATTAATTGCCTCGTCAACAACACCGACCATTCCTGTCCTGTATCGTTACTGGTGTATTTATGAAAACATGAGGAAAACAAAGGAATGGTTGAGACCAAACAATGCAGCAACTCCCCGGACAAAGACCTGCGTGCATCCACAAACAGTAATCTTGTACATCTGGGGAAACAGCGACGGAGTGGCGTAAAACGAATTGCTTCCCCGAGGTGTGACCATCACTGCTGACATTTGCTATCAACAACTGAGACGTCTTGCAGACGCAATCCAAGAACAACGACCAGGAAGACTGCGTGAAGTGGTGCTAAGTGGTGCTACTCAACGATAACAGTCGCCCACTTTCTGGTAGACTGAGAAAAAACACTACAGAGGAGTTGAGTTGGGAAGTCATTCCGCATCCACCTGATTCACCTGACCTCGCCCTCAGATTTTCACATTTTCCCCTCTCTATCGAACAATCTTCAAGAACTTCGTTTCCGGATGGAAATTTGCTCCCAATATGCTTGTCAAGTTCTTCGCCTCAAAACCATATGATTTCTACAGTTCAAAAAGTTACCCCAGTGTTGGCAGACTGTTGTAAATAGTGAGGACGAACGTATTATTGATGACTAAAATCTCTGTCATACGTATTCGTTGTGCTAACTAAACTTATGGAAAAACGCTGGGAACTTATGTACCAACCTAATATCTTCTCCGTGTAGTGTCCCTTTTGCAATATTCACCCTTATCGAGGTGAAACACAAATAAAAATGACTGTATGTGACCGAAAATGAACTGCAAACATCGATTTATCTGCGAAAGGTAATAACACTAACTGTAAAAATATACAATATAGATCGATAGATGTAGAAAAGACATTATTTTTAGTGTATGAGATTATAATGTGTAAGTAATTAAAAGAAGTATTATCATCTCTGTAAGAGTATAAAACACAATGCAATGTTCATTCTTCTGTCTAGTCTGTTTTGTTCTGTTCGTTCTGGTGTTAGCTGGAATAAGGTACGCAAGCTATTGTGTTGCGCTAGCATTTGTTTCTGGCGTAACGTAATTGCAAATATTTAATGGTGTAAACTGTGTCCTAGTAAGAATATATTAGTATAAAGTGATCTCCGTGTGTTATTTCAAGAACCTACGCCACATTTATCTTATGAAAAGAATATTTAATGAAAATTATTTAGCATGTTTCCAGCTGCTGCGGAGCGAGTAACAGTGATCTCTGATTGTTAATAATTAGCCGCCATTACGCGGTACATTTAAAAATATTTTTTCACAGCACAATGTCTGATAGCCGGAGCGGAAGAAATTATGTAAAAATATTCAGTGAGATTAATTGAAGTAACCCAGTGAAATAATTTTATTAAAACTTGTCTATTTTCTATGATAGTGAACTGGATCTGAGTAATACTACGCTATTGCATTTACAGTAATTTGTAGGGAGCCTGGCGCTCGATAAAACCAGATATAATATGTAATTGGCAACCTACGAAATTCATTATTTTGCTTATTATATCTCTTTTGTATTTTTTTGAAAGCTACAAGTAAAAACTAACTCCACTAAAAAATCAGTAACAGATCACGATAAATCAAAGGACAAACAAATTTACTAGGAGAGTGTTTCCTCTAAATAAATAGTTACATTATTTTTTTAAGAGATATAATAAATGGCGCCCTGTTACGTGGGGCCCGAATAGATAAAATATTTTTTTAGGGTTTGTATGTATGTAATTGTTAACATGTATTGTATGTATTATAATGTCTAGCAAATTCCATTTCATGTATAAACTTGAACGAGGAAAGCGGATAAGAACTGTATAGACCCTGAGAGGACGAGATAGCAAAAAGGAAAGAAAAGAAAAAAGAAATCAAGGTAAGGACCACTATGCATAAAAGCTTGCTACATAGGCCCGTATCATCAAAGTATAGTATCATAGATGGTACATGGTGTACAGTGGTGTAGATATTAATATTGTGTGATTTTGGAAACAATAAGCAGTTTGACTTGTGAACTTAGTCCGCATTTGTAGTTTGGAACAATTTTTATAGTTAGCCCAGTGAGAGTCATTATGGGAAAAGTTGGACGTGTGTTAGATTTGCAACCAGATAATGCGTCCAATGTTACAAATAATGTGCAATTATTGAGCGATATGGATAGTGACACCGACTTACTAAATATTAATAGTGATCGGGGGGGGGGGGGGGGGGGGGGAGAGAAAATGTAAACAATGTAGTTTCCGGTGATGTGCCAGGAAGTAGCCAGCAGACTGAAACAGTAAAACCGATAGGTGCTACTAGTAGGGCTAGTGATAATTTTCCAATGATTAGAACAACTACCACACCGGTATGCTCACCAATACCGGATCCATTTGCTGAATTTTTACGGAAATTAGAGAAAGAGAACGAACAGCTAGTCAATCAGATAAGGGAACAAAACGAAGAAAGAGAGAGATTGAGGGAAGAGAGGAATCAACAGCTAGTCAATCAGATAAGGGAACAAAATGAAGAAGAGAAAAGGTCTTAATAAAAAGTATAGGTACAATGTTCGAAAAGATACATTCAGAAATGACAGAAATAAAGAAAGCCCAAGCCGAACTGCCGAACATTGTAAGCAACATAGCACAAGATGTACAAACGCTTCAGACGGCACACACAGTCATCCGGGACGAAGTAGAACAGCTTGCGAACCGAATGGACAATTTAGAAATGACACAAAAAGAAACCATAGAAACGCATTTAAATGATCAAGCCCAGAAAATAGAAAAAGAGTTCCATGACTGGCTCACTGAAAAAGAAAGCCAGATCACAGAACGTGTAGAAAGCAAAATACAGTCTGTTCTGCAAAAAGTTAACTAACGGAGCAGCTGTATGTAAACAACCCACAGTAGACATGCTACCACTCGCAGGTGAAAAAAGCGACGCGAGATACAAATTGCCAGTACCGCTGAGGCAGTAAGAGATGACACACAGTAATGCTGAACCCGAGCGTGCACATTTGCAAATGCTTAACAACAGCTGTGGCACGCCTGTTAGGAACGTGTACGGTAATGAGAACATTAAGTACAGTTTATACCAAGAAAAAAGCGATTCAGAAAGAGAAAACACACAATTAACAGGAAGCATTCCTATTAATAACCTCGTGGGGGCAGCTTCTACTTCCACAAGCAATAACATTGATGAAAGCTTAATAAAACCCAGACAATTCCAAGTATTTAACGCAGAAAAGAAGACAGTGCATCCGGTAATCTTCATAAAAGGATTCCGAAATGTATTACCGAGTGCCTGGAATGAACGCCAAAAAAGTCAGTTCATAATCGCACATATACAAGGCGACGCTGCCTTATGGGCAAATGAAGTCATAGAAAATTGCCATAGCCTGGCACAATTTGAAAAATCTTTTCTAGACAGATACTGGTCTAAGGCTATTCAAGAACGCCTGAGGACTGAAGTATACAGCCCGCAAATGTACAATCACAAACAGGGTACACTCGTAAATATTTTGAAAAATATATCAACAAAACTAGATATTGGGACCCTATATCAGCCCGTGATGTGATCAGAATCTTAAAATTACGATTGCCCGGTTAATATACGAGACAAATTAATAAATGTACCCGAAAATTACCTGGAACGGTACTTGTCTGTGCTGGACGAAATCGATCTCTCCCAGGAAGAAAATAGGATAAATAAAGACCGGGAGAACAGTAATGGTTCACCACGCAAGTTTAAAAATGGCAACAATTCCAATTCTGGAAGCCACGGAAATGGAAAGGAAGATCAATCCGCAGAACAAAACAGGAAGAACGGAAACGGTCAACCATTTTACAATCAAAAACGTAGGTGGGAAGATAGAGGACATCCCGGCTACAGTAACAGTAATAATAGTTACAATAACAAATGTCGAAATGAAGGTCAATGGCCACAACAAAGCAGTAGTGCCAACAACCGCACTTACCCGGTGCAGTGGATGCAAACTTCTAAGCCACCACCACCGCCTCCTAACGGTAACCAGTACCAGTATGACAATAGGAATTCTATGCAGAATACTAATCCAATACCACAAACATTGACAGACTCGAATAGCAGCGTAAGGATAGTAGAAATGCCCACTGACGGAAGCCACCATAGTTCAAGACCGTCAAACGAACAACGGCCACAATAAGCTCCCAATTGATGGTCAGCGAAAAAACAGGGGGCACACCTAGAAACAATACACAAGATAATATATTATTACTGATAATATATTATTACAAGATGGAAACAGTACACAACATGATTTACTTATGGAATCAAACCAATGGAACAAAAAAGAAATAACTGAAGTACAAACTATCATAAAAACTAGAATTAATGAATTGCCAGTAGAAATATATACAGATACAGGTGCCACTACTAATGTTATGAGCTATGATCTATTCAAAACCTTGAGCCAAAACCGCAACTTACCGACATTTCTTGTACAAAATTGCTGTGTCATTGGAGCCATGGGAGCACAAGCACAAAACGTTCAGTATCAGGTGCTGGTAGATTTATGCCTAGGGGAAGATAATGTAAAATGTATCTTTCTCGTAGTCAAAGGATTGAGAGTAACCTGCATCCTGGGGGGAGGTTTCTTGAGCGAGAAGAAAGCAAAAATTGATTTCTGCAGTGGGAAGATCTCCCTACTGAATGAAAATAAGCAGATTGTACTGGATTTAACACGAACAGTAAGTACACCCGGTAAAGATTACCCGAGCGTACGAGTAAAAAGCGAAGAGATGCCCATATTTCAATTAAGCAGCAATTTAAGGGGCCAGGGAGAATATTATTCGGACGTAGCTCACAACGAAACGCTTCGCTGGACCGAAACCCTTAGGAATAAAGCACAAGAATCATGTTATCTAACTGAATCTCAACGAAAGCAGCTCGCGCAGATATTGAATAACTACAGTGATGTTTTCTCAGAAAAACCTGGAATCGTCAAAGGGTATATGTATAATATACACTCCTGGAAATTGAAATAAGAACACCGTGAATTCATTGTCCTAGGAAGGGGAAACTTTATTGACACATTCCTGGGGTCAGATACATCACATGATCACACTGACAGAACCACAGGCACATAGACACAGGCAACAGAGCATGCACAATGTCGGCACTAGTACAGTGTATATCCACCTTTCGCAGCAATGCAGGCTGCTATTCTCCCATGGAGACGATCGTAGAGATGCTGGATGTAGTCCTGTGGAACGGCTTGCCATGCCATTTCCACCTGGCGCCTCAGTTGGACCAGCGTTCGTGCTGGACGTGCAGACCGCGTGAGACGACGCTTCATCCAGTCCCAAACATGCTCAATGGGGGACAGATCCGGAGATCTTGCTGGCCAGGGTAGTTGACTTACACCTTCTAGAGCACGTTGGGTGGCACGGGATACATGCAGACGTGCATTGTCCTGTTGGAACAGCAAGTTCCCTTGCCGGTCTAGGAATGGTAGAACGATGGGTTCGATGACGGTTTGGATGTACCGTGCACTATTCAGTGTCCCCTCGACGATCACCAGTGGTGTACGGCCAGTGTAGGAGATCGCTCCCCACACCATGATGCCGGGTGTTGGCCCTGTGTGCCTCGGTCGTATGCAGTCCTGATTGTGGAGCTCACCTGCACGGCGCCAAACACGCATACGACCATCATTGGCACCAAGGCAGAAGCGACTCTCATCGCTGAAGACGACACGTCTCCATTCGTCCCTCCATTCACGCCTGTCGCGACACCACTGGAGGCGGGCTGCACGATGTTGAGGCGTGAGCGGAAGACGGCCTAACGGTGTGCGGGACCGTAGCTCAGCTTCATGGAGGCGGTTGCGAATGGTCCTCGCCGATACCCCAAGAGCAACAGTGTCCCTAATTTGCTGGGAAGTGGCGGTGCGGTCCCCTACGGCACCGCGTAGGATCCTACGGTCTTGCCGTGCATCCGTGCGTCGCTGCGGTCCCTGGTCGACGAGCACGTGCACCTTCCGCCGACCACTGGCGACAACATCGATGTACTGTGGAGACCTCACGCCCCACGTGTTGAGCAATTCGGCGGTACGTCCACCCGGCCTCCCGCATGCCCACTATACGCCCTCGCTCAAAGTCCGTCAACTGCACATACGGTTCACGTCCACGCTGTCGCGGCATGCTACCAGTGTTAAAGACTGCGATGGAGCTCCGTATGCCACGGCAAACTGGCTGACACTGACGGCGGCGGTGCACAAATGCTGCGCAGCTAGCGCCATTCGACGGCCAACACCGCGGTTCCTGGTGTGTCCGCTGTGCCGTGCGTGTGATCATTGCTTGTACAGCCCTCTCGCAGTGTCCGGAGCAAGTATGGTGGGTCTGACACACCGGTGTCAATGTGTTCTTTTTTCCATTTCCAGGAGTGTAGATGTGTTTCCCCATGCGATATTCTGCCAAGCATCATATTCAGTACCGTGGACGAAAAGGGAGGCAGTTAACAAAGAAATACAAAAAATGCTGCAATGGGGTATAATAGAACCATCCCTTTCGCCGCACAGCAGTCCGCTGGTAGTTGTAGCCAAGCCAGATGGAAAAATCAGACTTGTCCTAGACGCCAGGAACATTAATACAATTATAGTACCCGTTAGGACGAGACCAGTGAATTTAGAAGAACAAATACAGAAATTCTATGGAGTCAAATATCTCACCTCGATAGATATGCGAAGTAGTTACTGACAAATCCCGCTAACCAAGGAATCTAGAAAATTCACCGCCTTCATTTTCAATGGAAGGAGTTATCAATTCAAAGTGTTACCTTTTGGACTCAACGTAAGCGCAGGCGTATTCATTACGGCATTGGACCAAGCGCTAGGCGCAGACTTGCTAGAAAAAGTTACTCTTTACGTGGATGACCTTCTAGTGGCCACAAGCACATGGGAAGAACATATAGAAATCCTGGAAAGAGTGTTAAATAAGCTCGCAGAAGCAGGAATAACTGCAAATCTTGAAAAATCAAAATTTGGGAGGGATCAGCTTAAATTCCTTGGACACGTCATATCACCTTCCGGAATAATGCCTGATACCAAGAAGATACAAGCGATCAAAGAATTTCCACAGCCCACAAAAAAAAAGAGTTAAAATCATTTATCGGACTAGTCTCCTTTTTCCGACGTTTTGTGCCGAATCAGCTGCTCAACAATGAAGCCTTACTCACCTTATTGCGAAAAAGTGTCACATGGAACTGGTCCGCAGAGTGTCAGCAAGCTTATGAAGAGATCAAAGGAGCCTTAGTGAGTGCACAAATGCTCTACCATCCGGATATGACCCGGGATTTTTGTATAGCCACCGACTCTTCATCCTATGGTTTAGGAGCATGTCTGTTTCAAGTAGAAGAAACCAATGGGAACAGTGAAATAAGAGTTATAGCTTTTGCCAGCCGAGTGCTTACTCAATGTGAAAGAGCATATTCGGTGACCGAAATGGAAACACTCAGTGTTGTATGGGCTCTGCAAAAATTTCATTATTATGTTTATGGCAAGTCAATTAAATTGTTCTGTGATCACCAAGCCTTAAGCTTCCTATTAACCTGCAAACTATTACATGCCAGACTAGCCCGTTGGGCATTAGTACTACAGGAATACAATTTAAAAATTATGTGCATAAAAGGGCAAGATAATGTCATTGCGGACGCTTTATCACGTCTACCAGTAGGAAAGTCACAACTAGATGAAATGATCGAGCGAGCGTCGGAATATAGAGTTTTTATTAATGGCGTCGCAACCATACCGTCGTGAATATTTGCACCTGTGCAAGAATGTAGGACAGCTGCAAGACGAAGATCATACCTGGACGAAAGTGAAACGATCACTAATATTAGAGCAAGCTAACAGCTAAAATTCGCGGTACCAAGTGGAGAACAACATATTGTACCACAGAAATGACACTGCCTCAGAAAACTGGTGCGTGTGTATCCCGTACAAATACATACAAAATTTTACCTGGTACACGCATTACGCATGGGGACATGTAGGAATACAGAAGTGTGTAGCAGTAATACAAAGATATTGTTACATCCCGAATAGTAAACGTGTGGTCCAAAAGATATTACGAACGTGTGACGTTTGTCAGAAAGCTAAAGCCAACAATAGAAGCAACAAAACAGAACTGCATCCAATTATTCCGGTACAGCCACTTCAAATCGTGTCAATGGACATCGCAGGACCATTACCTACGGCTCGCGGTGGAATGAAATGTATGTTAGCTGTTTACGATACCTTAACTAAGTATGTGAAATTGTTTCCAATGAAAACCACTACTGCCAAACAGATGATACAACGCATATCAAAAGAATTCATACCGAAAACAGGAAAACCACTAAACGTTGTAACAGACAATGCTAGATATTTCACTGGTCAACTGTGGAAGGAGTTTCTACGTGACCAAAACATAAAGCATATATTAGTTGCACATTTCCACCCAGAAGCAATCCCGTAGAGAGAATTTTTCGGGAACTCAACAGATTTATCCGAACATATACTCATCAGCAACATACAAAGTGGCCGGAATTGTTACCCGTCTTTGAAAATATACTCAACAATCTACCTCATCCAGCTACCGGATACACGCCCAATGAGTTATTATTTAGTACTGCAGAACTAAATGAATGGATCACGCCGCTACCAAAATTGCCGCGCACAGATAAAAGGCAAGAGGATAAAATAAAGGACGCCATCAGCAACATGACGAGCTGCGCTAGTCAACGAAAGAGTCGATATGACAAGTCAATAAAACGGACAGTCCCATATCAGATAAACGACTTAGTTTTGATAAGAAACCATCCTAAGTCGTCACTCACAACAAAGAAGAACATGAAATGGCAAATGCTTTATAATGGACCTTTTAAAAATATACAAATACCGCACGGTTGTAGCTACCTTATAGCTGATGTGATGAGCGGGAAGATCAAAGGATTGTATCCCTATAAGGACTTAAAGAAATTTGTGATACCTGACAATAGGACATGAATGGTTTACCGTATTTTTGTGTAATATGTTGGTTTTGCACAGACTTCAATATATAATGTTATGAAGTTGTAAGAATTTGATGTCTTGTTTGTGCGTAGTATGTAAGATGTTCTGTCTTTATTTTGAAGGAATGATTTACACATCAGCTTTCAAAAATGAGTAAAAATAAGCTAAAGGACCATCAGTCCAATATAGTATTTGTTTAGAAACATAATCAGTAAGTGTAAGATGTTTTTCAGTGGTTATTAGAGTTAGTAACTATAAATTTTATTATGCTGTGTGATAAATGTTTATTTAAAGAATGCACTAAATATTCTAATCTGTCACATGAAAAATGAACAGAAAGGTGTATGCAAAGGACTGTGCACATACACTGTGACATCTGTGATGCTGTGCTTTAACCTTAAAAGAGAAAGTATAAGCATCTAGCCACAATATTTGAGATTAAATGAGAGCTCCACTTTAGAGCTTTACCTCACCTGCTCCTACTCGCTTCCTTCATTCAGTTTTCAGGAGCAGACCCACGCGCCGCCTTCAAGGCGGGATACAAAAAGAAAGACCCACAATCTTTTAGAAAGCAAAAGGTGAAAAAATATTCTCTTCTCATTCGGGTGCTCGCGTCGCTATCAACTGCGCTACAGCTTCGACATCTCAAGTATATATTCGTATATGGCACATATTGCCTGAAGATTGTACCTACAAATGCCATTATTTGATGTTTAATATTCAAATTACACCAAAAAGACGCGCTTATGATAGATAATCACTGTGCCGTACCACTGAAACGATATACTTTCGTAGCACAAAAGTTATAACATTAAAAACATGAAATATGGAAAGTCTTTGCCTACCGATATGTAGATTCCTGTCATTTTATTATAGCAAATGACCGCTAAAACGACGCCTTTTCGAGCTATCCAGAATTTTCTAATGCTTTGATACAGCTTATAGTCATACTACGTACTCTGAGAAGAGAATACCCATCAAGTACGATGTTTAAAGACTTACAGTATCACGGCTCTTATGATCTACTTGTAATGTAAAAAGATGCTACATTTCGCTGGCCATTTTCCTCTCCACGAGGCAAAAATCTGAGATGTCAGATTCCTTATTTCAAGCTCCGCAGTGTAGTGGAACGTGGAATTCCACGCTGTGACGTCACGAGCTCCTCGTCCACGTGCATTCCCACATCCCTTGAGAGGCTACAAAGACCTTTTTAGTACTCTCAAACTTATTCGCGCAACGGTTAAGTCATGGCGTCATCAGAGCGCTGTACCGACTTGTGTGACGGAACTTATACTGCTAAAGAGTTGGCTCTGTTTGCTTGTTTTGAGACTGAAAATACTAACTGCGTCTTTATAGCCTCTGATGATGTCTCCAGCATTAGCAGTCGCTACTTTAGGCACAGAGATATCCACGACCTAATGTCCATACAACAAAATTCACCGAAGATTTACACTGAGGTGATAGTGACATGGGACAACAGTATGCACATATACAGATGGCAGTAGTAAAGCGTTCACAATGTATAAAACGGCAGTGCATTGGCGGAGCCGTAATTTGTATCTAGGTGATTCGTGTGAAAAGGTATCCGACATAATTATGGCCAAATTAACAGACTGAACGCGGAATAGTACAGGAGTTGTAGCTATAAGCAAAGGACACTCCATTTCGGAAATTTTTAGGAAATTAATATTCCGAGATCCACAGTGTCAAGACTGTGCCGAGAATACCAAATTTTCTAGTGTTGCCTCTTACCACGAGCAGCGCAGTGGCAGAGGGCCTTCACTTAACGACTGAGGTAGCGGCGTTTACCTAGAGTTTGCGTTTCCGAATAACGATGAAATTTTTACGGATGACAATGTGCTGGTTTGAAGAACATTCTGGACAATTCGGGCGAATCATCTGGACACCTAGATCGCCCAACACGAATCCCATCGACCATTTACGCTATATAATCGAGAGGTCAGTTCGTGCACAAAATCCTGCACCGGCAACACTTTCGCAGTTATGGACGGCTACATAGGCAGCATGGCTCAAAATTTCTGCAAGGGACTTGCAACAACTTGTTGAGTCCACGCTACGTCGAGCTGCTGAACTACGACGGCCAAAAACTGGTCTGACTCGTTATTAGGAGGCATCCCATGACTTTTGTCACCTCAGTGTAGATGCCGACCATGGAAAGCAGCCATAACCTTTGCCTTCTAGGGGTATTTTACTCTTCGTAGCTAATAACGTAGACATAATAGAAAATGTTATTCATCAACATATGCCAAAGTCAGTGTGCTCAAAAAAGACACAGCACTCAAGTAATTAGTCTAGAGTGACAATTAACATTTGCTTCCATTAAGTCGGGACAAACACTAATGAATAGAGCCAGGATTTACATGAAAATGTATGTTTGCGTGTTTTGGACATTTTCGGAGTAAATGCATAGTTCGAAGATTTTTTCGATATAATAGCATTAATTCAGACATTTATAATATATACTATACAATATTTCTGGCATCAGTGCATATATTACAGTGACTGCTTGAGAGCAGTTTTTATTGATGTTTTTTTCGTATGGATTATGCCAAAAGTGCGGAACGTGACTAATTTTGCGTATATTGTTATTGAGCTCAAGGGTTCTAGTTCGGCTCGGGAAATGTTGGTAGAAGTCTGTACACTTTGTGTCTTCTCTCACTGCTGCCAATTATTGATGTCTTTGGTGAATGGCACTAATTATTGTGCGTAAGCTATAGAATTATTGTACGTTAGTTATGCGGCATGAAAAGCATGCAGGAGATACTTCCCCCCCCTCCCCCACCCTTTTTAGCCACTTACCAGAATCAGCTCTGAAGTGAGTTCAATATGAAATGATAATTAAATTGACACCCTAGCTGCAAGCAGGCGTTGATACACTTCATTGGGGACATGTTGAAAATGTGTGCCCCGACCGGGACTCGAACCCGGGATCTCCTGCTTACATGGCAGACGCTCTATCCATCTGAGCCACCGCGGGCACAGAGGATAGTGCGTCTGCAGGGACTTATCCCTTGCACGCTCCCCGTGAGATCCACATTCCCAACATGTCCACAACACTACATTCGTAGTGCGCCTAATAGATGTTTGCCCATCATACTCATTACTCGTGGCAGATTAATCTACCAAGTCCCGTACGAGTTCGGGCATAGCGTGTGCGTTCGCACAAGAAGGTCAAAGGCCGGGAACCCATATTTTTAACTTTCGGGAACAGATACTACCGTCATATATAGTTGAGTTCAATATGATATTTACAGATTGTACTATTATTTTGGAAGTGAAAAGTTTAAGCAGTTGTTAGCAGGACGCTGCTTCTTAGAACTTTCTGTAAAATAGGGCAACAACAGGTCACCAAACCATTTCCTTCCCGCGTTTGTCGGTCGAAAATGCAACACTTTTTCTAATACTGTAGAGATATCGCATTGCCATACCAAAATTGGCAACGCGAATCGATTCCGCGGGTATTATGGAGCGCTCGCACCAATCCGCAGTGTCGAATGGGAGGCGCCCATAAAGACCTTGTGTCCCATCTCAGCACAGCAGCGCCCTCACGCTGAGGTCAATATAGAGCTAGCACGGGCCCTGCCCACTCCGAGGCCTCTGCTTCAGAAGTCAGCATCATCGAATACAACAGTGTTCGTGAAGGTTCAGATGGACATATACTTTTGTCAATGGTGAAAAGACCTTGCTTCAAAACAGAAGTATATTAATCAGTGCATCGAGTGATGCTTTGCTAGTCCACGACAGCTGTAAATAGTCCAGTACTCTTGCGACAAAGAAGTGTGGCAAAGTTAAATAAATCCTTTATTCATTTATGTAATGTGTGTGCTAATAGGATGAGCCATCGTCCAGTGCAATCGAAGAACCTACAGTTGTAGGCCGGACGAAAGTAGTTTCTCCTGGTCACAACAGTTTTTTTTGTCGTCTACAAAGGAAAGTGTTTGGATTCTGTAACGCCCGACATCCAATAAAAGGGCTACCTCATATATTTGAGTCAAATTATAAACTTTAGTTATGGCTTCTGACTTCGTCCGATATTTCTTCTCTTAAGTCCCCAGGGACTCACACTTAGTGAGTACGAGGCTGGCGACCACGGGGTCCCGAGCTGAGTCCTGGCATTGCTTCCACTTACTTATGCCAGGCTCCTCACTTTTATCTTTCCTATTTGGCCACCCTCGGCCAACTCTTGTTCTTTTCCGACCCTGACGCTATTAGGTTTCGAGGGCTAGGGGTCTTTCATTTCCAACCTATACTTCTACCGAGCCGAATATCTCCCGAGATAAGATTACCTTCTATCAAGTGCCAACGGCCTTCTAGGAGGGCAGATGAGCGGCTAGAAGGAAGGGCACTCTCTTGCCCTTGGGTTGGGAAACTGCTCCTGAAGGTGGAGGAGCCACAAAGTGGCCAACGACATAGAATGGAGAAGTCAACGGGAAACCACTCCATTAAAGACCCGGGAGGGTATCCCAAGTATCAACAGCTTATGATGGAAGGCTCTTTGGTTAAATTCTCCGGAGGTAAAATAGTCCCCCATTCGGATCTCTGGGCGGGGACAACTAAAGAGATACCGAAATCCAAAAGCATTAATGTAAGAAGGATAGCAACATGCAATGCCAACTCACTTATTAATTGTGGTAAACTGTAAAACTTGAAAATGGAAATGAAACGAATGGATATTGATGGAGTCTCAGAAATAAGATGGCCAAACGCTGGTGACTTTTGGTCAGGGGATTACAGAATCATACACGCTGGAACAGCACAAGGCAATCCCGGGATTGCAGGAGAGGAAATTATTCTCAATAAAGGGAAAAGGTTAAGAGTAAAAAGATTTGTTCAACACAGTGAGAGGATAATTTATGTCAGATTGGAAACTAAATCAAGAGACACAATAATAATCCAAGTATACATGCCAACTACGGGGCACGAGGATGATGAAATCGACATAATGTATGACCACCTTGAAGAAGTAATTGGCAGAATTAAAGGAGTTGAAAACCTTGTCACCATGGGAGATACGAATGCCGTTGTTGGGGAAGGTAAAGAAGAGGGTGTGGCAGGGAATTTTGGATTAGGATTAAGAAATGAAAGAGGCGATAAACTTGGAAAATGCCTGGTGACATTAACAGATATCAAATTGATTTTCATATTAGTGAATCAAAGATTTAAAAACCAAGTTAACGACAGCAGATCATATGCAGGCTGTGATGTGGAAAGTGATCACATACTCGTTATGATGATTACTGAACTAAAATTAAAGAACATTAAAAAAAGAGGTACATGTAAATGGGATTTGACAAACCTGAAAAATGAAAATACACTGAAGCACTATCAACTAGAAACAGACAAGAAAACAAATACAGAGGGCTGCAATGACATGCAAAGCAGCTGAGAAAAAATAAAAACTGGTATTTTCGAAGCAGCAGAAGAAGTAATAGGAAAACAAAGGACAGAGAAAAGGAAGGAATGGATCACTAATGACCTACTAAATATGATGGAAGAAAGAAGGAAATTAAAAAATTCTGTGAAGAGAAATACAAGAGTCTGAAAAACAGAATCAACAGAGAGGCAAAACAAGCAAAGGAAAAGTACCTTGATGATCTCTGTATTTCAGTTGAGGACAGCATGAGAAAGGGAAATATTGACAAGGCCTATAAATGTGTGAGACATTTCTTTGGAGACAGAAGAAACAGGTGAAGGGCTGTGATGGGTGAAAATGGCAATATGTTGGATGACGATGATGAAGTTGCAAGAAGGTGGAAACAATATACAGGAAAAAACTGTACAGCGGACCAGAACTGTCTGAAAACATTATGGAAGAAGAAACAGGAGCAGATGCACACAACATAGGTGAACCTATATAAAGGAAGAGTTTGAACTAGCTCTGAAAAAATTGAAAAACAACAAATCGCCTGGTATAGACAATATCCCAGCTGAACTTCTGAAATCTGGAGGAGCAAAACTGAATCAGGAGTTGTATAATCTTGTTTTCAACATGTACGAGCAGGGTAAAATTGCTACAGACTTTGAGAAAAACATCATGATCCCCATTCCAAAGAAGGCAAATGCTACAAGATGTGAAAATTATAGGACGCTCAGCCTAGTTACTCACGCATCTAAAATAGTAACCTCAACTATCCTAAAACGCATAGAACAAAAAGTCGAAGCTACACTCTCCGAATACCAGTTTGGATTCCGGAAAGATAGAGGGAGAAGCAATATTTGCTCTAAAACTAATAATAGAGAAACGACTAGATAAGAACCTGACAACATACATAGCTTTCGTAGATGTAGAGAAAGCCTTTGATAATGTTAAATGGGATAAGATGTTTGAGTTACTCATAAAGGTAGGAATAGACTATAAAGATAGAAAAATGATACGGAACTTGTACAAAAACGAGACAGCAGTTATCCGAGGACGGACAAAACAAGAAGAGGTGCAGATACGGAAAGGTGTCCGACAAGGTTGCGCACTATCCCCTGTTATCTTTAACCTATACATTGAAGAGGCGCAGAAAAAAGTAAGGGAATTCACAGACAGGTGTAGTAATTCATGGCCAACGAATAGATATGATGTGATATGCCGATGATATAGCTGTTCTAGCTGAAAGTGAAGAAGATCTTGTAGTCCTACTGAATAGAATGGATGAAGTTATGGTGGAAGAATATAATATGAGAATTAATAAAGAAAAAACAAAAGTAATGGCATGTGACAAAAAAGATCAAGTGAAAGTCCAAGTTCATGTAGGCAATGAACTGCTTGAACAAGTTGATAAATTTACTTACCTGGGCAGTAATATTACCAGGGATGGAAGGAGCAAGGCAGAAGTGAGAAGTAGAATTGCTCAGGCAAAGGATGCTTTTAACAAGAAGAAAAACATCTTAACATCTAAGAGCATCAGTCTTGAAATCGGGAAAAGATTTTTGAAATCATATGTGTGGAGTGTGGCATGCTATGGGTGTGAAACATGGACTCTCGGGACAGAGGAAGACCAGAAGCTAAATTCTTTTGAAATGTGGTGCTATAGACGCATGCTCAAAATAAAATGTATCGACAAGGTCACAAACGAAGTGGTTCTGCCGGCCGGAGTGGCTGAGCGGTTCTAGGCGCTAGTCTGGAACCGCGCGACCGGTACGGTCGCAGTTTCGGATTCTGCCTCGGGTATGGATGTGTGTGATGTCCTTAGGTTAGTTAGGTTTAAGTAGTTCTAAGTTCTAGGGGACTTATGACCTCAGAAGTTAAGTCCCATAATGCTCGGAGCCAATTTGGAAGTGGTTGTGGAAAGAGCAGGTGAGAAGAGAAGCTTCTGGAGTTTCATTGTTAAAAGAAGAGTGCAATTCACAGGCCATCTATTAAGACATAAAGGACTCCTGAATACAATCATAGAGGGATATGTGAGGGAAAAAGACCAAGAAGAAGACCACGGCTGAGGTACATGGATCAAATCGTGAAAGATGTGGGATGTAACACCTATAAAGAAATGAAGAGAAAAGCTGAAAGACGCACAGAATGGAGACAAGCTGCCATTGTAGCTATTGCAAACCAATCCTTGGATTGATCACTACAGAAGAAGAAAAGAATGCACTTACCACTTCTTGTAAAGTAGAAAGGTCATTTTCTACGTGGAAAAACGTTCTATCAGATAAACACATCAGCTTAAGTGAAGAAATTATTGTAGAAACTGATTTTGGTGTACTGTTTTATGAGAAAATGGAAATACAGAACAAGTTTATATTTTTTTAAGGCCTCGTTGTGCGTGTTTAGTGATATGATACTACATTAATGTCCGACCCCGGTAGCCGAGTGGTGCCGCCTTCTTAACTCAGTGGTAGAGCATTCGTCTCGTAAACCAGGGGTCGTGAGTTCGACCCTCACAGCAGGTATTCATTTTTGCCGCCCTGAGGGCCCAGGTTCGATACCCGGCTGGGTCGGGGATTTTCTCCGCTAAGGGACTGGGTGTTGTCTTCATCATCATTTAAGCCAGCACGGTAGCTCAGCATGTTCGGTCAGAGGGTTATCTGCCCTCTGTAACGGCTCAAAACTGAACTTGAACGGGTGTCGTGGGACATTCGCACCGAACAAATGCAACGAACGATATCGGAAAAAAGAGAGTGGTCAGCGCGACAGAATGTCAATCCTAAGGGCCCGGGATCGATTCTCGGCTGGGTCGGAGATTTTGTCCTCTCAGGAACTAGGTGTTGTGTTGTCCTAATCATCATCATTTCATTTCCATCGACGCGCAAGTCGCCGAAATGGCATCAAATCGAAAGGCTTGCACCCGGCGAACGGTCTACACGACGGGAGGACCTAGTCACACGACATTTACATTTACTTCATGAATGCATGTATGTTATACAATTTGATAGTGCATGTAAATCCGGGCTCTACTGATCAAGTGCGGTGTCATTTGCTAAGCTGTCTCCTTTTCATTTTTGTCTTACGCAGTCTAACGACCAGTTAGGCTACAGATATCCGCAGGATGATTTATGACCTGAACATTTGCCGGGTGTTCTGCCGAGATGTTTTTTTCTGTTTTGTACCCTATATTTCGACGATCGATCCAGCTGTTTCTTTCAGGTGCTGCAAGTCGAAATATTATGCATAAAACAGAAATAAATATCAGTATAACACCCGGAAGCGAACTATGAATAATCGCGCAGAGAAAACCGGAGAGATTTCCCTTCATGTCTTTTCGATCTTTTGTACCGAAGTTATACAAGATCCCATGTTACGCACTAGCTACCGATTATGCTGAAAAGTCAAGAGCAACTGTTATTTTCGGAGTGTTTCCGCACTCGAGAATTTCAACACAGCCTTTAGAAAGGAACAAAATCGTATAACTGAGCGATGTAGCCGATAAGTGGGTGTGAATACTAATAAAGTCTCCCGGCTTAATCTCTATAGTGATCTGCGTGAACCGTCAAAGGGTTAACGATAACGCTGTAGATTTTAAAGGAGAATGTCTACATCATGGACTGCTTATATACAGGACGTTAAGGAATGCCGTTTTATCTACGTCGGTCATCTGACCGTGCTAGAAGAAAGGAGGAAGGCTCCCCTTGTTCTTATAATCTCGCACATCTTCCGTTACTCGTGCACTCAACGGTGTTTCCAGTCTGTGGCGAACGCGATCAATACTTAATTTTTTGTATCGCTTGAAACTGTATTTAAATGATACAGAGAAAATTCTTGCAAACATATACTGAAAAAATTTGTTTCAAATAATTTTAACTTTAAAACATACCACTCATTTAAAGAGTTCTACGCTGCAGTCCTATTTCGTCACGTTATCGGTCAGAATATCTACATACAACGATGTTACTAAAATGAAGAACTACTTCGCCATCCTCACACATGTAGAATTCTCATATCATTCCACATGGCCAATGTCCTACTGGATCATGGCGTACAAGTCCCGTTAAACGCGTTGTAGAGAACTTCCATGTTTTTTGTTTTCTGTTTCCTCCAATTCTTTTGTCGATTTGTTCAAAAGGTTTTTCAATCGAATCGCGTACGGTTCCAAGTAACAACAGCGTAAGTCCCTGACAGGTGCCACTAAGGTACTTGCATTTGACAGGGGGGCATATTTGGCTGCCTCAAGATGAAATTTTATTTACTGTAAAAGTAAATAAATGTACGTTCATATACTTTTGGTACAAAACGATGTATTGTAAACTGCAGGTATTACACTTAAGCGCCAAAAAAACTGGTATAGGCATGCCTATTGAAATACAGAGATATGTAAACATGCAGAATACGGCGCTGCGGTCGGTAACGCCTACATAAGACATCAAGTGCCTAGCGCAGTTGTTAGATCGATTATTGCTGCTACAATGGTAGGTTATCAAGATTTAAGTGAGTTTGAACATGGCGTTTCAGTCGGCGCACGAGCGATGGGACACAGCATCTCCGACGTAGATGTGAAGTGAGGATATTCCCGTACGATCATTTCACGAGTGTACCGTGAACATCAGGAATCCGGTAAAACATCATATCTTCAACATCGCCACGGTCGGAGAAAGATCCTGCAAGAACGAGACCAATGACTACTGAAGAGAATTGTTCAACGTGCAGAAATGCAACCTTTCCACAAATTGCTGCAGATTTCAAGGCTGAGGCATCAAAAAGTCTCAGCGTGCGAACCATTCAACGGAACATAATCGATATGGGCTTTCGGAGTCGAATGGCCACTCGTGTACCTTTGATGACAGCACGGCTCGCCTGGGGCCATCAACACCGACATTGAACTGGAAACACGTTGCCTGATCGGACTAGTCTCCTTTCAAATTGTGTCGAGAGGATGAACGTGTAGAGGTACGGAACATGGGTCCCACGTGTCACCAGGGGACTCTTCAAGTTGGTGGAGGCTCTGTAATGACGTGGTGCGTGTGCAGTTGGAGTGCTATGGGACGCCTGATACGTCTAATTCGACTCTGGCAGGTGACACGTACGTAAGCATCCTGTCTGATCACCTGCATCCGTTCATGTCCATTGTGCATCCCGACGGACTTGGGCAATTCCAGAAGGGCAATGCGACGCCCCACACGTCTAGAATTGCTACAGAGTGACTCCAGGAACACTCTTTCGAGTTTAAACACTTCCATTGGCCACCAAACTCCCCAGACATGAACATTATTGAACATATCTGGGATGCCTTATAACGTGCTGTTCAGAAGAGATCTCCATCGTACTCTACGTATTTATCGACAGTCCTGTACGATTCATGGTCTCATTTCTCTCCAGCAACTGCTTTGGACATTAATAGAGAAGCCTCGACGTGTTGCGGCACTTCTGCGTACTCGCGGGTACCCTACATGATATTAGGCAGGTGTACCAGTTTCTTTGGCTTATCAGCGTATATTTCACGACTGTTCCAATTTTAACATACTAATAACTGAATACAATACATACTCATGAAATATATCATCACAATGATCACCATCTGAAGTGAGAAAACAGTCAATAATGCCACAGCCTCTTGATTTTACTACCATCTTTATTGCCATTAGTATCTGGTATAAATACAGTACTTCAAGAGCTCTAATGTATTTTTTGTATATGTCCTATTGCCATACATTTGAGACTGTAGTCACGAATTGACCCCAGTAATTTTAGAAAAAGAAAGTAGAAATACAGACCTAATTTTCGTTAGTGTTAATCTGAATACCACACTTCACTTACATTTCTAAAATTATATTATATAAAACATTACCCAATCAGGTTGTGTAAAATGGAAACATGTTTGGTAATCTTTCAGTAACTCAAAACTACTACTACCAGAGGCAATGTTGCAGCACTTTAGCACCACGTTTTCATTGCCATTAAATGTAAGAAGAGTGCAAATAAATATTACTTTGCAGTAAAGTCCTAAATATTTTTGTAGTTGGTGGAAAATACATGCTGTTTAACGTCATTACTAAATTATACGAGTACCGTACGGTGCTTGCAGAGTATGTATGTAAATGTAGATGTAGAAATTTGTACTGTCGGTCTGAGAGATTTCGTGTAGTCAGTGATAGACATTCAGAAAGCAACTAGATCGGCAAGATTTCTCCAAGCGTTCGTTTTTGAAGCCAATGTCTGAAATAACAAAGAAACCTACTGGAAATCATTTAAAATACCTACATCATCAAAAGTTCTCCTTGGCGTGAGGTATTTTTACATTCAATGTTATAACTTCTTTACATCTTGATAGTTACACACTGATGTCGTTCCCCTCTTCAGCATACTTTCCTCGCTAAACATGCATGGAAAGTCCTATTTCTGCCCAGGCAGACTCTTTCACCAGACATGCCGTCAACTGCAGATGGATATGATATGATCATTCAGTCACTGGCCTTCAACATCAATAGGGTAACACTGAACCATGAAACAGATCAATACGATCAAGTAGACAACGCTCTATTTTGTCACCAAGAGGAATAGCTGTTACTGATATTTTTTGACAATTTTTTGGATTACGTCTGTTTATTGTCAACCCCATGACGATAACATTCTCAGAAACATGTTACACAAGTGGAATCTTCTACATTTTCTATGAAGACTTTTTCTTCGAGATCAAGTACAAGATAACCGACGTTTATGAGTTTTAAAAAAAAAAAAAAAAAAAAAAAACAAAAAAAACACTGCAGCACATCATCTTCTTTTGTTATAATGAACTCTCTTTTTTTTTACGAATGATCGCAAAACAGGTGAAGTCCTTGTTATGTAAAGAGTGACGTTCTACATGAAACATGAAAGGAAGGTTTCTCTGACGTGCAGAATAAATATCAATTTTTTTTCCTCACATAATAAACTTTTGAAACCAACAAAATCGCATTTCTCTTGTCTGCCTTGAGGAAAAGGTTTGATTTGGTGCTACGTCGGATTGTTGTCTATATGTTTCGGCCTACGTCACTTGGCCGAATATGGAATACAACTGTCAATGTATCACGTGCTAAGCGCCAAGAATGGAAGTCAGGAGACGTATAGTCCAAATACAGTTTTTTTATTATTTTGATAAACATATGCGTACTTCTCACATCTCTACACAATGTTGAAAAGTCACGCTAGTAGGAACTGTTTGATCTGCAAGCGTTATATAATGGATTCGGAAAAATTCATCATCGGTATTTGGCTGACAGAGGGATGCAGAGAGGTGTCGCGCTGTCATCGTCACCCGACTGTGCGCAGAGTCACGGCGCGACGGCAGCAGATAATGTTGATGCCGACCCGACCATCTCCTGTCTATACTGGTAAGTTACAAATACTTGAATTTAGAAGATAAAACTTTTCCATGATCTGTGTATGATATTGTATCAAGAAATAGCATTAGGACATGTCTGGCGAGGGTAGTACACCAGCCATGGAGCATACACAGTGGCGTCTGACCAACGCTCCAGATTCCTTATCACTCAGGAAGATGTGTGGATTAGGTGGCTACGCTAATGAGGCTAAACATGATGAGCACTGCCCGCCGCGAAATGTTATGCCGTCTGGTAGTGTTTTGGCGACGTGACGCAGTAGAGAAAGTGCGAAATGGTTATAGTAATATTTATATTTTCACTACTTGAGCCAGAGTAAAGGAAAACCTATACTACTGGCCATTAAAATTGCTACACCACGAAAATGATGTGCTACAGTCGCGAAATTTAACCGACAAGAAGAAGATGCTGTGATGTGCGAATGATTAGCTTTTCAGAGCATTCACACAAGGTTGGCGCTGGTGGCGACACCTACAACGTGCTGACATGAGGAAGGTTTCCAACCGATTTCTCATACACAAACAGCAGTTGACCGGCGTCGCCTGGTGAAACGTTGTTGTGATACCTCGTGTAAGGAGGAGAAAGGCGTACCATCACGTTTCCGACCTTGATAAATGTCGCATTGTAGCCTATCGCGATTGCGGTTTATCGTATCGCGACATTGCTGCTCGCGTTGGTCGAGATCCAATGACTGTTAGCAGAATATGAAATCGGTGGGTTCAGGATGGTAATACGGAACGCCGCGCTGGATCCCAACGGCCTCGTATCACTAGCAGTCGAGATGGCAGACATCTTATCCGCATGGCTGTAACGGATCGTGCATCCACGTCTCGATCCCTGAGTCAATAGATGGGGACGTCTGCAAGACAACAACCATCTGCACGAACAGTTCGACGACGTTTCCAGCAGCATGGACTATCAGCTCGGAGATCATGGCTGCGGTTACCCATAACGCTGCATCACAGACAGGAGCGCCTGCGATGGTGTACTCAACGACGAACCTGGGTGCACGAATGGCAAAACGTCATTTTTTTCGGATGAATCCAGGTTCTGTTTACAGCATCATGATGGTCACATCCGTGTTTGGCGACATCGCGGTGTACGCACATTGCAAGCGTGTATTCGTCATCGCCATAATGGCGTATCACCCGGCGTGATGGTATGCGGTGCCATTGGTTACACGTCTCGGTCACCTCAAGTTCGCAGTGACGGCACTTTGAACATTGGACGTTACATTTCAGATGTGTTGCGACCCGTAGCTCTACGCTTCATTCGATCCCTGCGAAACCCTACATTTCAGCAGGATAATGCACGACCGCATATCGCAGGTCCTGTACGGGCCTTTCTGGATACAGAAAATGTTCGACTGCTTCCCTGGCCAGCACATTCTCCAGAGCTCTCGCCAGTTTAAAACGTCTGGTCAATGGTGGCCGAACAACTGGCTCGTCACAATACGCCAGTCACTACTCTTAATGAACTGTGGTATCGTGTTGAAGCTGCATGGGCAGCTGTACCTGTACACGCCATCCAAGTTCTGTTTGACTCAGTGCCCAGGCGTATCAAGGCCGTTATTAGGGCCAGAGGTGGTTGTTCTGGGTACTGATTTCTTAGGATCTATGCACCCAAATTGCGTAAAAATGTAATCACATGTGAGTTCTAGTATAATATATTTGTCCAATGAGTACCCGTTTATCATCTGTATTTATTCTTGGTGTAGCAATTTTAATGGTCGGTAGTGTATATTACAGTGCCTGTGTTATCCTGAATACGATGCATAGTTCCTTTGGACGTGCACGCATGTGCAAAGGAACAGGCACTGCGGCGACTACAGCTGTTATGAAATACATTAAATGAATTCGCAACTCCTAATGAGGACGACTTTCAGCTGTAGAACGGAATGACGACAAAGAAAATTTGTGCAGGAAGCAGAACTCGAACCCGGATTTCCCGCTTATAGCGAGCAGTCGCATTACCATTCTGCTATCCGTCCATAACTCACGGCCAGATCCGATATATGGCTACTGACGACATAGCAAATTTGGGCCTGGCCGTCAGTTGTAACGACAGACAAATGCTAAGGCGACCGCTTGCGATAAGCGGGAAATCCGGGTTCGAGTTCTGGTTCCGGCACAAATTTTCTTTGTCGTCATTCCATTCTACAGCTGAAAGTTTTCCTCATTCACAGTTACCGCGCGGGATAGCCTCGCGGTCAGGGGTGCCGTGCCACGGTTCGTGCGGCTCCCCCCGTCGGAGGTTCGAGTCCTCCCTCGGGCATGGGTGTGTGTGTTGTCCTTAACGCAGATTAAGTTGTGTGTAAGCCTAGGGACCGATGACCAACTACTTGTCGAATCCATATCCCGCAGAATCGACGTCGTATTTCGTCCTAAGGATGTGAAACACGGTATTATGCAGTTTCGGCTCATCGGTATACAGCGCCATTTAGAAGTACGAGGGTTTCAGAAGAAGGCTGCGCGTAAACTACAAGACATATACAAAATAGAGCTTCCCTCCATGTTTCCAAGCACTATTACAGGTGCTCAATACAGGCACCAATTGTGACGCACAAAGGACAACAAAAGCGTCTGATGGTGGCGGTAGGACAGCAGCCTGCGTTGGAAGCTTGTGCGTCAGGTCGCCTACTTGCAGGCGGGAACCAATTACACACATCAAAAAAGTTTTGCATCACCCTGGTTCCCAGAACTCCTGAAGATAGACGTTGACTGTCGATATTGTATCACAGACACAGTCCCTTTGACTGTTCAGAGATGCCACTAAACCCGACCAAAGATATAAACAACCATGCATGAATAGCGCCTATTAGACGGATAGGGTCCGACAGCCGATCAGTTCCAGTCATTACACCGTAAGGAGGTACACGGCTCGTGTTGTCTGTAGTTCAGCTATACCTACACGGCCAATACCGAGGTTCGATCGCGTCCGCATTGTTACTTTGTGCCAGGAAGGGCTCTCAACAAGGGAAGTGTTCAGGCGTCTCGGAGTGAAGCAAAGCGATGTTGTTCGGACATGGAGCTGTCGATGACATGCCTCACTAAGGGCGTCCAAGGGCTACTATTGCAGCAGATGACCGCTACCTACGGATTATGGCTCGGAGCAACCCTGACAGCAACGCCGCCATGTTGAATAACGCTTCTCGTGCAGCCACAGGACGTCGTATTACGACTCAAATTGAGCGCAATACGCTGCATGATGTGCAACTTCACTCCCAATGTCCATGGCGAGGTCCATCTTTGCAACCACGACACCATGCAGCATGGGCAGATAGGCCCAACAACATGCCGAATGGATCTCTCAGATTTGGCATCACGTTCTCTTCACCGATGAGTGTCGCATCTGCCTTCAACCAGACAATCGTCGGAGACGTGTTCAGAGGCAACCCGGTCAGGCTGAACGCCTTAGACACACTTCCAGCGAGTGCAGCAAGGTAGAGGGTCCCTGCTGTTTTGGGGTGGTATTATGTGGGGCCGAAGAACGCTGCTGGTGGTCATGGAAGGCGCAGTAATGTCTGTGCGATACGTAAATATCATCGTCCGACTAATAGTGCAACCACATCGCCAGCATATCGCGAGGCATTCGTCATCATGGACGACAATTCGCGCCCCCATCGTGCACATCTTGTGAATGACTTCCTTCAGGATAACGACATCGCTCAACTAGAGTGACCAGCATGTTCTCCAGACATGAACCCTATCGAACATGCCTGGGATAGCTTCAAAAGAGCTGTTTATGGACGACGTGACACAACAATCACTCTAAGGGATCTACACCGAATTGCCGTTGAGGAGTGGGACAATCTGGACCAACAGTGCCTTGATGAACCTGGGGATAGTATTCCACGACGAATGCAAGAGGACGTGCTACTGGGTGTTAGAGGTACCGGTGAGTACAGTTATCTGGACCACCACCTCTGAAGGTCTCGCTGTATGGTGGTACAACATGCAATGTGTCGATTTCATGAGCAATAAAAAGGGCGGAAATGATGTGTATGTTGATTTCTACTAAGTGACGCAAAACGTTTTTTTGATGTGTGACAATACGGAATGGATGATTTGTCCGCTTGTTCTGATGCACCTCGCCCCTAGTGGTGCGCTCTGCGACTACACCACCGTGCTTGTTACGAATCTAAATTTGGAGAGGTTCTCTGTCCAGCGATACGTATTACATTCCTGTGTATCTAGTAGTTTTCGTACAGTCATCTTCTGGAGACTCTTAATGATCACGAATAGTCCTGTATATTGCATGCAACGATTATCTGCTTCACTAAAGATACATCAAGTAGTGAGGCAGGGAGAACTGTGGCTGTTAATCGAGGCCAAAAATGTACGTGTGCAAATGAAAACATCAAATAAAGTCATATGCCAGAAAGAGAGGATAAACCAATATAAAACGACTGCAGAAAATAGTAGACATGCGGAGATGTGATCACAGAAATAAACGAATGGAACTGAAAGAAAACTGAAAATTTTGTTTTATTTCACTCAGTGAAGGTCTGCGACTGGAAAGGGGTCGCGAGACAAAAAGGAGATTGTGTGTTTGAACGAAATAGACCCTTGCACAAAAGAAGTGCCAGATTATCGCCATACGAGAAACATAATTGTTATAAGAGTTACGATGTTAAAGGGCAAGTGGACCAGTGAATATAAAGAAAATGTAATGATCTCGTATCAAAGATACTCGAAAAGTTTGTGTGAAAAAATAGACAGCCGGCCGGGGTGGCCGAGTGGTTCTAGGCGCTACAGTCTGCAAACGCGCGACCGCTACGGTCGCAGGTTCGAATCCTGCCTCGGGCATGGATGTGCGTGATGTCCTTAGTTTGGTTAGGTTTAAGTAGTTCTAAGTTCTAGGGGACTGATGACCTCAGAAGTTAAGTCCCATAGTACTCAGAGCTATTTTCTTGAAAAAATAGACAAACATACGAGTAACAGGATTATTTGTTTTTAAGGAAACTTGTGAGAGAAGGATTGGTTTCATGGCATACCAAATAAATGTAGCTGTGTTTCCCTTGCTATTAATGTCGTTTTATACTGATATTGTTAGTAAGTCCGCAGCTCGTGGTCGTGCGGTAGCGTTCTCGCTTCCCGCGCCCGGGTTCCCGGGTTCGATTCCCGGCGGGGTCAGGGATTTTCTCTGCCTCGTGATGACTGGGTGTTGTGTGATGTCCTTAGGTTAGTTAGGTTTAATTAGTTCTAAGTTCTACGGGACTGATGACCATAGATGTTAAGTCCCATAGTGCTGAGAGCCATTTGAACCATAGTTAGTAAGCTTCTGCCGATAATTAAGGTTTACTTTCGTTACATATGAGGTTCCCAAACCTGCTCACTTATAAAGCGTTCATACTAAACTTAAAAAGTCCAACATGGTAATTACTCCTTGTTATTTCTACAATTCATTGCACCGAAAATGCTTCCGTGTGAAACAAAATCGCAGAAAACAATATAACCAATATACACCGCAGTCACCAAATGCCATCGTCAGTAGTTAAACTTGCTTGATCCCTAATATTACAGGTATTCAGCCAGAATGTACCTTTGTCTCCTGATAATATTTTGACTATAAACCATCTTTCATCTCTGGATTTTGCCGGAAATATTGACGGTAAAGTTTTCGTTTTTATTGTTGTTGTTTCCCCTCACCCTGTACAGGGGGCGGTGGGCTGGCAGTGCTACAATCAACCTCCTCTTTACCAAAAGGATTTATACAAACATAAAGACGAAAACAATAAATTAAAACATGGGATATTTACAACAGATTTTAAAATTTGTGTTTATACAAAAGTAACGTGATTTTCTTCGGATTTTTAAAATAAACAAGAAATAGCTAAATGTAAAATGAAAACAATAAGACTACGTTTACCCCGAACATCACGGCTATTCTAGCATGAATAGAGGTGATACTCCCACGGTGTGTGTCCCATGTGGCGGACAAGGAGTTCCGTTCCACAGGAGCATGAGCGAAATAAAATATCTCCTACGGACCAAACACCTGGGATAAAATTACTCGGGACTTGTTCTGAAAAGGGAATTCTCTGTAGCTTTACGCGGCACAATTGGATCTGCGGGTTCTGGAGAGCCCAGGCCGGTATGCATGAATGAGTCGCAGCATTCTGAAAACACCCTGTGGAGAAATATACAAAAATATATATTTATATGTACACTGAGGTGACAAAAGTCATGGAGTGCCTGGTAATACCGTGTCGGACCTCCTTTTGCCCGACCTAGCCGTAGCGTGGACTCAACAAGTTGTTGGATGTCACCTGCCGAAAATGCTGCCTCTACAGCCATCCATAATTGTTAAAGTGTTGTTGGTGCAGCATTTTGTGCACTAACTGATCTCTCGATTATGTCCCACAGATCTTCGATGGGATTCATGTCAAGCGATCTGGGTGGCCAAATCATTCTGTAGAAGTATCCAGAATGTTCTTCAAAGTAATCTCGAACAGTTGTGGCCCAGTGATATGGCATACACTGTCATCCATAAAAATTCCATCGTTGCATGTTCTCCAAGTACCCAAAAGTAGAGATTTACAGCCAATGGTCGGTTCATTTGGGTCAGACGACCTAATCCATTTCACGTAAACACAGCCTACACCATTATGGAGCCAGCCCGCCCGGCTGGCCGTGCGGTCTAACGCACGGCGTTCTGGGCGGGAAGGAGCACCAGACCCCGGCACGAATCCGCCCGGCGTATTTGTGTCGAGGTCCGGTGAGCTGGCCAGTCTGTGGATGGTTTTTAGGCGGTTTTCCATCTGCCTCCGCAAATGCAGGCTAATTCCCCTTATTCCCCCCCAGCTACACTATGTCGGCGATTGCTGCGCAAACAAGTTACACTCGTCTGGTGTGAGACGTTCCCCGGTGGGAGGGAGTCATCACCGGCTTGCACTGTGCCTTGTTGACAACCTAGGTCCATGATTTCGTGGAGTCTGTGCCACACCGAAACCCTCTCATCAGCCCCTACCTGCTGAAATCAGGACTCATTAGACAAGACCAAGGTTTTCCAGTAGTTTAGGGCTAAACTGATATGGGCACGAGCACAGGACAGACATTGCACATGATGTCCACTGTCCTAACGGATACGTTAGTTGTACATCTCACAATGATTACCGTGGTTATTTCATGCAGTCTTGTTTCGTAGCACTGACAAATCCAAGCAAACACCGTTGCCCTCTGTTTTAAGTGAAATTATCATTGACTGAAAGTTGTCACTGTATCCAGTTACAGAAATTCAGGCGATTGTAAAAATCTTCTCCAGTCAGTTCTTGATGCAGCTATAAATGAAATGGATGTCATTTGTGTGCATACAGTACACGCAAAATTGCTGAACCTCGCCCAATTTTCCGAGAACTAATGTGCGGATTTGCAGCAACCGCAGCTGAAACGTTCACTGTGTTATTTTCGTTTGTCGCAGGCCGCGGCCGGACTCTGTCTCTAGGTTTAACACTTCCCGTTTTAATAAATAGATGGACAGTACTACGAGACTTCATTGCGGACGGAACATTCTATCGGGAAACAGAGTAGCATACCTTTGACGAGCGTCGTCAACACTTCTAGGAGCCTCAAAGTACGCGGCAATGATATCGACCCTCTCTGCAATCGTTAACATCGTGGAACAACTGCAACGAGATGTGTACAGTCCGAATAATTGAAGTAACTTGCACAGCTTGACCGCCGCGGACTAGCGCATGATCACGGTCTGTGCTTCATTCGATTGTGGGAGGTGTCACATGATAGTGTTATCAGAAATATCGAGAAGAACTTCGACTGTATTCACCGGATGTGTATTTGTTTGCGATAGTACCGGTTCCCAGTTGTTACCTCATATTCACGTGTGTCGATTACAGCGCATTCTGTCATGAAACGAAAGGAGTATTTCATACAAAAGTCACATATTATTCCACGGAGACTCGAAATCTGCATTAAAAAAGTGTCACCCCCTCTCGTCTCAGCCGGCCGAGATGGCCTAGTGGTTCTAGGCGCTACAGTCTGGAACCAGGCATGGTTGTTAGGTTTAAGTAGTTCTAAGTTCTAGGGGACTGATGACCTCAGAAGTAAAGTCCCATAGTGCTCAGAGGCATTTGAACCATTTTGAACCTCCCGCCTCCGGGTGTAATGCAGGGGAGGTCGAGCGTTATGTTAATGGATGTCCATTACGAGGTGAACAACGTTTCCTACCACTTTTTTTAATCCGATGTGTATTTCGCTAAACGTTCCGACAGTTTCAAATGCCTCCCCCTGTATATGTATGGTATGCGTCTTGAAATGTAATGGAAAAATAAACGCCTATAAAAGAACCTGGTTGCATTTAATTGATTATAAATTACCTTCAATTTCAACAGTGCAGTGACGTAGTACGTCTTCGGCCTCTCTCCCACAAATTTTTTTCCGCGGGTCGGATTGAAACCAATCGCCAGCGCTTTTAGCATATAAAGGCATAGCTATAGCGTCCATGACTACGTTTTTGCGGCAACGCATCGACATGAATGGCTCCCCTTTTCTGCCACGCCAGTGAGAATGGGGATTACACTGGGGTGACAAGAGTCATGGGGTGACGATACGCGTGTGTACAGATGACAGTAGTATCGCGCACACAAGGTATAAAAGGGCAGCGCACTGGCGCAGCTGTCGTTTGTAGTCAGGTAATTCATGTGAAAAGACTTCTGATGTGGCTACTGCCGCACGGCGGGAATTAACAGACTTCGAACGCGGAGTGGTAATGGAGCTAGAAGAATGGACCATTCCATTTCACAATTCGTTAGGGAATTCAATATTCCAAGAACCATAGTGTCAGGTAATGATAAATGTATTGCATAGTGAGATGTAATAATCCTTAAGTTGGCGAAAGCAGTAACAAAGTAAATAACAAAACTGTTTTCGAATATCGATCGCTAATCGTCAAAATAAGTAAGTGACATGGATACGGACATGTTGAACTGGTTCTAGTCCCCCCCCCTTTCTTTTAACAAGATTTTCACCATGATCTGCTTATGCAGCAGGTGGACGTAAGAGGATGTCTTATGAAGAACAATCTCAACCCATGTAATAGGTCCATGAACCACCCCTTCCCTGATCAATGCAACAACTTAACATACGACAAGCACGAAGGAACTGCTTGACCGCTCTGGATCATGTGTGTGGTAAAATTTGATTTTTCTACCGAATACCTCCATTCTAACGTTACATGTTCGATTCTCGTCTGGTTTGTCTGATGTATCATGCGTCGCAATCTGGGCACAATATTTTATATACTCCCGATTCACGTAGAACATTTTTCTTACGTGAACTTTTAATCAAGCTTTAATCAAAAGAAATTCTAATTTTATATTTCCTGAAAACCGATACAATTTTTTGCTTAAGACACCGTAGTGCGGCAGTCTAATTTAGCTCCTGTTACTGTCTTCATTCCGTGGGTTTTAACCCTCTCGTCTTTCTGTGTTATTGTTATAAGTCTTAGAATTTGTTTAAAATATTAAGTGCATAATTAGCAGCGTAATTATTCGTTTTTGAAATAAAGTAGCTGAGTCAAATTCTCATTCGTGCTCCTTTTGAGAAAGTGGAAATTTGAACAATCTGTTAAAAGCAATATGAATGAAAGCATTTTTATGATGAGGTGAGTGAGCTGACTCGAAATGTAATATACAGTCCGTATACGTTTTTAACGAAATATGCCAAAATTGTGTTTACCATCTAAATTTTTGTTGTTTAAATCAACGATAGTAATGACCACCATTTACTCCAATCTGTCAGGTGAATTTAATTTTTTGATGTAATGCATTGAATTTATTTACCACTTCCTAGATTTCCTCGACATTACCATTAATTAGCAAAAGTGTGTCGTCAACGTACCTGAAGAATACACAAGTTTTCTTGCTATGTTGGGATACTCGAGAAAGAACTTATTTCCAAGACAGTTAATAAAAATGTCAGCCAAAATACCTGAGATAGCACTGCTCATACTTAGGCTGTCTTTCTGATAACACGCTTCATAACTGAATTTAAAGAAATTGTAATTTAGAATTAAAGAAAACGAATCAAGAAAGTCATCAACTTCAGGTTGTGATAATCTTTTCCGGCCTAGCAAATTTTGCCGAATAATCACCATAGTATTCACAGATGGTATATTTGTATAGAGGTTAACAATGTCCAGGGATAGAAATTTCATAATGTTAGCTATAGGGACGTGCCGTATTTTTGTAGCCGACTCGTAACTGTTCTTAACAGAATATTGATGACTACAGAGGTAATGCGTTTTCATAAATTTTAGGCATTTGCATGCGACTTTACTAAAATGACCACCAGAATGATCAACCACAGACCTCACGGGAAGGTGTTCTTTAAAGTTGGAGTTCGTGGATTCATTACTCTCAGCTGTTTTTTCTCTTTAGGGTAATATTTCATTACATACCTTAAGCTTATCATTTCAGTTTTTGGATGCCTATACAACCAAATCTTTATAAATCCTGGATATACCCTTCTCACCGAAATTTTGTTTTGCTTTGTTAATATAGTCAGGTGTTATAATGGCAATAACGCTACCTTTGTCTACCTTCGTGGTTATCGCATCCCCTTCGTGATAGACTCCTGTATGCTCTGCATCAACCAATATTATTTACTATGCGCACTTTGGACTAACGTCACGTGTTGTTACAAGTATGTAACTATCTAGTGCTTATGTTTGCACTTACGGGTTGTTAACTATCTTGTATCTATTCCAAATTCTCCTGTCTTGTAATCTTTAGCACTGAATATGACTGTGTAACAGTTGAAATCTAGATCTGCTGTAATCGATTATTGTCTACAGATAACATTATTTTGAAGTAGAGGATGAGGATGAAGTGTCCGGTGGGAGTATTGTAGGGGGATTGTGGCCGAATGGAGATGTTACGCTGGTAACGAGCCGCAAATCCACTTCAAGCCATGGTAAGGGGTTTATATGTATGGTGTAGGATGCCGGGAGAGGTTCAGATGATACGATTGAAGTCACGTCATAAAGAATGAAGGTATGGGTATTGTTTTGGGACGAGGTATGTACACACAGGGATTGTCTGCTGGAAGGATGGTTGGTTGATTTGGGGGAGGGGACCAAACAGCGAGAACATCGGTCCCATCCGACTAGGATAGGATGGGGGAAGAAATCGGCCGTCCCATTTCAAAGAAACCATCCCGGCATTTGCCAGAAGCGATTTAGGGAAACCACGGAAAACCTACATCAGGATGGTCGGACGCAGATTTGAACCGTCGTCCTCCCGAATGCGAGTCCAGTGTGTTAACCATTGCGCCACCTCGCTCGGTCTGTTGGAAGGCGCTCCCGTCCACCTATACATCGATAGGTCAAGCCAAGTGCGCCTGAGTACACAGCAAATCATGGTAGGAGAAACACGGGCAGCAGAGGCGTACCAAGTAATGTCAGAAATTCTGGTTAACAGGGAGGCAAAATGGTTGTCTGTGAGCGTTGACTATTATTGGTGCGGTAGTCCACATTTCTTCGACGTTAAAATCCTTCCTTGATTACTTAAACCGCTCGTTAAAGGCTTCTCTGAAAACTGAATCCCAAAAGGACGAAACAGATGTTAAAATCTGGATGTTCTCGTGATTCATAGCATGGCATACCTAAATACAGCGCTCGGGCACTGCAGATTTATCTGGCTGTAGCAGACTGGTATAGCGACGATGTTCTACGAACTGTACAGGAAGTACATCCAATATAAGACAAACTACACTGACATGGAATATTATAAGTGTTTCATTCCATAGAATCAAGGCACTCTTCAGGGAGCGAGAGAGCTGGCAACAAAATAGCTTTGACTTTGAGTGGGTGTGGTCTATTTTAGAAGGAAAATTCCCAACGAATGGTAGGAAGGCTATGAACTTGCACCTTTGCACTTCGGCTTGTTATGGTTCCGCAAACGAAATAGATGCTTCGGCCTCAGCGTTTACTGGAAACCAACACACATCAAGGTAAACTTGCACTCCATCAGCCTGCATCGCCCGGCACAGAAGATCACTGTATTATAAATGTTGACAGAGATGAGTGAGAAAAATAATGAGACTGACAACGTTGTGAGCGATCTGGCAAAGCTCTATTGTTCTGCTTGTGTAGAGCAGTATGTTCCTCCTTTCCAGATGCTCAGTTCGAGATTCAGTTCCGTACAGCTATCATGTGATTTTGACAGCGCCATCAGTGAAGTTGTAGCTATGTTGTTTGTTACGATAATGTAAACTTTTTTTTCACTGCTGCTACTCTTTGTAATAACACCTCATCTTTGTGCATAATACGGGTCCTTTCTAACCTATGGACTGGTCTCTTAGCCGACGAACAGAGCGATACGACCATACTGTGTGTGTCGTTGCCCGTGTCCACCAACGTGGAGGTGGACCACTATGCCCTCTTTCTCAGTATTGAATTGCAGCCATAAATACTTATTAAAAAATGAGTATACAAAGATTTGACAAAAATTATAATTATAGAGTTAAAAATTAATTTAAAGTTGAGATATTACATAAAGTTAATTAATGGTTTAAGATTTGTGTCTTAGCATGCAAGAGTGCAATGATTAAAATTTTCGTTTGAGTTGACTACTGCTTTCACATACAGTTCATTTATCAAGAGTGCAGACTTTAAAATGAGACAGATTTATTTCGTGCTCACATTGATTTGTTACTTCGATTATGACAATTGTTGTGGGTATAAAATTTAACATTAAAAGATGTCATATGTATGTGATTGTTCAGTTGTTACTTGCATTACATGCATTAAAACCTTGTAACCTTCCCGCAGAAATAATAATGAATGATAATAAAAAAAAATGTGCCAAATGTTAACTCCCCACAAAATATCGTTAAGGAATGAAGATTGATCATAAATTCACAATAATATTAATTAGATAATGAACCATGAACTGAATGTAACATCTGAACAGCAATAATTAAGCCTGATAAATTCTATAAGGGCAGCAGCGCTGACCTTCGGCCCTGTATTCTGAATAAAAAAGCAAAAAATTCTTACCTTAATAAAAACTGCATCTATATCTGCTCTTATTTATCGACACAGCTTCGTGCAATGCTGGCGTATATTTAATTTTGATTCTTGGAAGGAATGCATAGGAAAAATACTTTAAATTGAAATGAATGCTTTTTCTTCAAAAGAGTGGAAAAATTCTTTAAATTGAAATGATTACTTTTCTTTAAAAGATTAACTTTATAAAAAAATTATTATTGGGGGATTTTTTGAACAAATTAATTACAATTAACATACATTATTAGATATGCGCAATGCTGCGTCTTTACCTTCTACAACAATACATATCGTCCCGAATCGTGACCAGAGTCGCGAGAAGAGCACGCCGCCGACGCATGCCGACTTCTGCTCGGTACAACTGACTGACTACTACTACAGATAGAGTACAACTGAACTGTTCCTGCCGACTCGCTACACGCAACTGTCGTCTCGCGCGGTCAAGCGCAGACTAGCAACGATAAATAACTCTCTGGTCAGAGATTCTGTCATGCCTCGCCATCGCTGGTAATGAATACATACGCGTTTCAACCTTACCTATCTAGGAAGTGATAGCACAAAACTTGACATTGACATAAACATTGACATTGACAGTGTTATTCAGTCAGGAGCTTAAAATTTTCATTCTCATGTTTAAAGCTTACCATTTTACTACTGCGTCAATTCAAAAAACTTTAGAATTAGTCAGTTCATAAAATGTAACAGCGGAAGTAGGAGCAACGTTATGCAATTAAGTTTTGTGTTAAACTTGGGGAATCCCCGAGTGCGACCTCTGAAAAGTTGAAGAAGACCAATGGGGAACAATCCTTATCAAGAGCAGAAAGTTTGCTCTGCCATAAATCAGTTTTGGGAGGCAGAGAACAAGTTGAAATAAACATCACTAAGGGAGACCTTCAACTTCAAAATTCGATGAAAACGTTCAATGTGTGCATGCTCTTGTCAGTTCAGACCGATGTTTAACAATAAGAATGTTGAGTGACGTGTTAAACACTTCCACCATACATCAAATTCTGACCGAAGATTTGCACGTGCGGAAGGTTTATGCCAAAATGGTGCTGAAAAACTTCACAACTGAACAGGACAGTCGAAGAAACGTGTGCGTTGATCCTCTTGAGAGGATTGCCAGTGACCACGAATTGTTGAGTGGTGCGAACACTGGTGATGAATCCTGGATTTTTGAGCACGATCCTGAGACAAAGCGACAAAGTGAGTAGTGGCACACTGAGACACCTCCTAGACCGAAAAAAGCGTGAATCAACAAATCAAAGATCAAAATAATGCTGATTTGATTTCTTGACTGTAGGGGTATCGGGGCATAAAAAATTTCTTCCTCCAGGACAAAATGTCAACCAAGTGTTTAAAGAGATGTCCTTGAAGGGCTCAGGGAAAGGGCGAATCTAGTGAGACCGGGCATTGCAAGCAAATGGATGCTGCATCATGACAACGTTCCAAGTCACATGGGCACTTCCATCATTGAATGCCTAAAAAGGCATTCCTGTTGTTCCTATTTCCGAAATTGAAAAAGTCTTAAAAGGACATCATTTTGGAACTCTGGAAAACATTCAAAAGAATGTGATCGAAAAGTTAAAGGCGCTACCAGTTGAAGACTTTCAGCTCTGCTACGAAGGCTTGGAACAACGACTCCGCCGGTGTACTGTATAGCTGACGAAGGGAAGTGCTTTGAACGGGACAATACTGTTGTTTGAAAAAAGTGGTCCCGGCGGAGGTTCGAGTCCTCCCTCGGGCATGGGTGTGTGTGTTTGTCCTTAGGATAATTTAGGTCAAGTAGTGTGTAAGCTTAGGGACTGATGACCTTAGCAGATAAGTCCCATAAGATTTCACACACATTTGAACATTTTTTTGAAAAAAGTGAAAACTGGTAAATACGAAATCAGTCTCATTAGTTTTATGCCACACCTCGTGTCGTGCGGAAATATCAGAGGACAATATTGTAGTCTGAAAAAAAATAAAAACTTAGGTAGGTAAAAAATCAGTCTCATTACTTTTTTCACACACCTCATATCGTGCAAGAACGGTATCAGGCGCCGAAAACCTGCCGCATGAGCTTAGCCACCTACTCAGACTTCAGTAACAACAGCTACAACGATCATCGAGTAAATGAAGTGATTTCATTTAAGAATCGCAATAAGACTATCCACGAGAAGCACGTAAATGGTTCAAATGGCTCTGAGCACTATGGGACTCAACTGCTGAGGTCATTAGTCCCCTAGAACTTAGAACGAGTTAAACCTAACTAACCTAAGGACATCACAAACATCCATGCCCGAGGCAGGATTCGAACCTGCGACCGTAGCGGTCTTGCGGTTCCAGACTGCAGCGCCTTTAACCGCACGGCCACTTCGGCCGGCCAAGCACGTAAAGAAGTTTACTTTTTTGTGGCTTAGTCCCGAGTAAGATAAGGCTGAAGAAACACAAAATCAAATCGGTCTTCAGGCCTCCGCCAAAATCCAGCGCTTACGGAGACCAGTTAAAGACTGGCAGGTCTCAGAACACATGGGGTGAATATACACTTGCAAGTGTGGCCGGGTTTAAAATGTTTTACAATCCAGTGGAACTTTGGTAATTGGAACTTTGGTGAGTAATGACACAATACTGAAACTAACGAGCAAATTCGAAATGGTGAGCCTCAGAATCTTCAGCCTAATGATCAAATCTGCTAAATTTGGCATGTGATGAGGACTTTTCCTAAAAAGAGGTTTATAGAGCGAGAGTAAAGGCTTAACCACGTAATATGTAACAGATCCATTATAGCTTACTATTAGCCACAGAGGCATACCTTTCTTCTGGACTTTAAAAAGCCCATATAACCTCGGCGGAAACTCACCTTGGTTTTTCAGTTGCTCACAAATTCTTGGCAAGTATGACACTTTCACAAACTGGGGCATCTTTCGGATCAAGAAGTGCGTAGGATCCTTATTGACCTCGTGGTATCTGGAATGTCCAACAAACTGTACACCTTAGAATTGTAGAGCGCAAGTGATACTAGCACAGTGGCTTTCATAAAAATTTTAATATTTTATACGCTAAATATTACACTTGACAATTGTAATTTAGGTAATGTCAAAGCCCGTTTTACGTCAATTATGATGTGCAAACTATTTTCTCTCTACATCAAAAGAGGCGCTACCAAGCGTAACCATGCAAGCAAACTTGCGTAGTCGTCCTACCTTCGCTGCGCCGAACAAAACAGCTTACTATTGAAAATTTTTGCATAACTTGCGTCCAGTTCTTATTCCTTTCCAAAATTTTTCCTCAATTTTTGCCTTTTTGCAATATTTCCTACCCATCGTGATTCATGCAGACAGAACATACAGACAATTAGTTTTTATGATTCATAACAATCTCATAGAAATTTCTTACTATAACAATAGTTGACAAACACTACTCACAACCGGTGCCCTTATATCACGGTCGTCAGTTGTGTTGGAATAATAAAAAAAATATTATTATTACTAAATATTATTGAATATGTGTATGAAGACACATTTTTGTAGGATATAATACGACTGCGTTATTAGAAATGTTCTGTACATATCTGAATTTTTCTTGGATATCGGACTTCGGTTACATTTCAATTGTAGTTACAGGCAGCGGACTCCAAGAACACCGGTGATTGTCATAATCAAGAAAATCCTCCTTATATAGTTTTCGCTTCACTTCAATAAATAAAAAAACACTTGATACTGTTGTTCAGTATACTGTTATTCGTGCACACATATGATACGTAGAACTCGTAATACTTCATATTTAAAATCGCACATCTTCATCGTCCTACCTACAAGAGAGTGTGTAAAAACAAAGAACTGTACAAATAATTGAATGAATGTTTTTTCGTTTATCTGTGCCTTATCGCGCTTTCATAATTAACGTTTTTGCTAATACTTAGGATCGATCGGTGTTTCATTTTTTTAAAAATAAACATTAACTTTACGGTATACTGAGGGTCTTTCATCATGTACGTGCACATTGTGTACAGTAGTCGAGTAGCTCCACATAAGCAAAACATTTCTGTAGCCAATGCTGAGTAACTCTTGAGATGGTGTAAATAGGGTCGGAACTGGGAAGTGGGTGACTGAAAACGAGTGATTTGGTGTGATGAAAGATTCTGTACTTTTTGGCAGTCCGATAAAATGGTTTAGGTATGGCGATTGCTTGGAGAACGTTACCTGCCACGGTGTGATGTGGCAACAGTGAAGTACGGAGAAGGACATGCTTGGTTATGGAGATGTTTTTCATGGTTGGGCTGTGTTTGCCTTATAGTGCTTCAGAAAGTGCAAAGTTCGAAAGGATATGTTTTACAGTCCTGTGTGCTGCTTACAGTAGAAAAATAGTTCGGAGGCGATGATTGTTTGTATCAACATGACAATGCATCCTGTCATACTCTGAAGTGACAAACGTCATGGAATAGCAATGTGAACATACACAGATGGCGGTAGCATCGCCTATGCAATATATAAATGGGCAGTGCATTGGCGGAGCTGTCATTTGTACTCAGGTGATTCATATGAAGAGGTTTCCGACGTGATAGTGGCAGCAAGATCGGAATTAGTAGACTATGAACGCGCGAATGGTAATTGGAGCAACACACATGGAACATTCCATTTCGGAAGTCGGTAGGGAATTCAATATTCCGAGTCCCACACTATCAAGAGTGTGCCGAGAATACAACATTTCAGGCATTACCTGTCACCACACAACGCAGTGGCCTACGGTCTTCACTTAACGAACGAGAGCATCGCCGTTTAGGTAGAGTTTCCAGTGCTAACAGTCAAGCGACACTGCTTGAAACAACCGGAGAAATCAATGTGGGACTATCAGTTACAATAGTGTGGCGAAATTCGGCGTTAATGGGCTATGGCAGCAGAGGACCGACGGGAGTGCCTTTGCTAACAGCACGACATTGCATGAAGCACCTCTGTCGAGCTTGTGAACATATCAGTTGGAGCCTAGACGACTGGAAAACTATGACCTGGTCAGATGAGTTCCGATTCAGTTGGTAAGAGCTGATGGTAGGGCTCGAGTGTGGCGCAGACCCCACGAAGCCAAGGAGTCAAGTTGTCAACAAGGCACTGTGCAAGCTTGTGGTGGCTCCATAATGGTGTGGGCTGTGTTTACATGGAATGGATCGGGTCCTCTGGTCCAACTGACTGGAAATCGTTATGTTCGGAAACTTGAAGACCATTTTCAGCCAAACATTTGTGAATGATAATGGGCCATGTCACTAGGCCAGAATGGTTTGCAGTGGTTTGAACAACGTTCTGGACAATTCGAGCCAATGATTTCGCCACCCAGATCGCCCGACGTTAATGCCATCGAACATTTATGGGACATAACCGAGAGGTCCAGAAAATTCTGCACTGGCAGTACTTTTGCAGTTATGGGTGGCTCAGTAGTTCTTCATATGACTTCCGAAGACTTACTGGTTCCATGGTACATCGAGTTGTTGCACTATGTCGGGCAAAAGGAGATCCGACACGATATGGATGTATCCTAGAACTTTTGTCCCCTCAGTGTAAAGCAGCATTTTTGAGACAACGGTTTGTAGACTGACATTCTTGAAATCGACTGGCCTGCGACCCAAACTCGACTCAATGAAACATCAGTATGATGACAGAACGTCAAATTCGCACCAGACCACAGTGTTCTACATCCCTACCTTCCGTGGTTTCGGTTCTTGAGGGAGAATGGTTGCCGTTCCTCCACATATATTCTGACAACCCAATGAACATGTCCCCAGCAGACTTAAAAGCGTCGGAAAGGCGAAGGCTGGATACACCCCATATTAATGTGCAATAAGAAGTGTCAGACTTCAAGAAGAATATAATAATTCCAATGCCAAAGAAGGCAGGTGTTCACAGATGTGAAAATTACCGAACTATCTGTTTAATAAGTCACAGCTGAAAATACTAACGCGAATTCTTTACAGACGAATGGAAAAACTGGTAGAAGCCGACCTCGGGGAAGATCAGTTTGGATTCAGTAGAAACGTTGGAACACGTGAGGCAATACTGACCTTACGCCTTATCATAGCAGAAAGATTAAGGAAAGGCACCTACGTTTCTAGCATTTGTAGACTTAGAGAAAACTTTTGACAATGTTGACTGGAATACTCTCTTTCCAAATTTTAAAGGTGGCAGGGGTAAAATACAGGGAGCGAAAGGCTATTTAAAATTTGTACAGAAACCAGATGGCCCTTATAAGAGTCGAGGGGCATGAAAGGGAAGCAGTGGTTGGGAAAGGAGTGAGACAGGGTTGTAGCCTCTCCCTGATGTTGTTCAATCTGTATATTGAGCGAGCAGTAAAGGAAACAAAAGAAAAATTCGGAGTAGGTATTAAAATCCACGGAGAAGAAATAAAAACTTTGAGGTTCAAAAAAATGGTTCAAATGGCTCTGAGCACTATGGGACTCAACTTCTGAGGTCATTAGTCCCCTAGAACTTAGAACTAGTTAAACCTAACTAACCTAAGGACATCACACACATCCATGCCCGAGGCAGGATTCGAACCTGCGACCATAGCGGTCTCGCGGTTCCAGACTACAGCGCCTAGAACCGCACGGCCACTTCGGCCGGCTCTTTGAGGTTCGCCGATGACATTGTAATTCTGTTAGAGACAGCAAAGGACTTGGAGCAGTTGAACGGAATGGACAGTGTCTTGAAAGGAGGATATAAGATGAACATCAACAACGAGGATTATGGAATGTAGTCGAATTAAGTCAGGTGATGCTCAGGGAATTAGATTAGGAAATGAGACACTTAAAGTAGTAAAGGAGTTTTGCTATTTGGGGAGCAAAAAAACCGATGATGGTCGAAGTAGAAAGGATATAAAATGTAGACTGGCAATGGCAAGGAAAGCGTTTCTGAAGAAGAGGAATTTGTTAACATCGAGTATAGATTTGTCAGGAAGTCGTTTCTGAAAGTATTTGTACGGAGTGTAGCCATGTATGGAAGTGAATCATGGACGATAAATAGTTTGGACAAGAAGAGAATAGAAGCTTTCGAAATGTGGTGCTACAGAAGAATGCTGAAGATTAGATGGGTAGATCACGTAACTAATGAGGAGGTATTGAATAGAATTGGGGAGAAGAGGAGTTTGTGGCACAACTTGACAAGAAGAAGGGACCGGTTGGTAGGGCATGTTCTGAGGCATCAAGGGATCACAAATTTAGCATTGGAGGGCAGCGTGGAGGGTAAAAATCGTAAAGGGAGACCAAGAGATGAATACACTACGCAGATTCAGAGGGATGTAGGTTGCAGTAAGTACTGGGAGATGAAGAAGCTTGCACAGGATAGAGTAGCATGGAGAGCTGCATCAAACCAGTATCAGGACTGAAGACCACAACAACAACAGCAAGAAGTGTCCCGATGCTTTTGATCATTGTTGTCCGTCTTTCGGTAAGTTACCATTTTGTTCACCAAACGACAGCGCGGAAGTGTATGGAGCTTCTTCCGGAAGTCGAGGGACACGGGTTCGACCTGGACTAAAGCCAAGTAATGTGAAGGTAGGGACAGGGCCGCAAGGTCAGCAGGAACGGTCTGTTCCCATTATTTCGTAGAGGAGCGGCCGGCGATGAAGGCGTAAGAAGGGGCGAAAAGCGTAATAGCGAAGTAGTGCATGGCGGGTTGTGCAAAGTGCGGTCGGCGCGAAGACAATGGTGGCGGGAGGCGGCGCTGGAACTGGAACTGGAGGGGGCTGCAGAGTGCAGGCCGCGAGCTGCGAGCCACGGCTGGCGGCTGCAGTCGCCTGCGGTCGGCCGCGCTCGCACACCGCGGCAACATGCCGCCTCCACAGCCGGCCCTGCTGCTGCTGCTACTGCTGTCGCTGCTGCCTCTGCTGCGCGCCGTCCAGGTAGGCAACCACCGGCGCACAGCTGGTCAATGCCGCGGATCGATGACATAATCTCTACTCTGCTCACCACAGCTGGATCAGCCCCGTTAACCAGCATCTACAGTGGCACACAGACCAATGCCTGCAGGCTGTACAGCAAGGATCCGCTGTTTTAGAAACTGACTACATTGTTGTACTCGTGCAGATACTGGCGGATGTTCTTTACGAGCCACGACATAGTCGCGAATAAAGAAAGTGGCCGAGAGAGTACAGAATTTGTGTCTTTAATTCTAGTCGACAAGAAATTGATGTCAGACTATCAACTTCGACCCACAATGACCATCTAAAGATCTGTCAGGAAAAGGGAAACCAAATACAACGGTTGGACAATCTAAACCTTGTAAATAAAATAATGTAATGTTTCTAATTTCGTAGACATAGAAAACGAATAATTAATAAAAAGTTTAAAGAAGAAACGGTCAAATATTTTGCGAAATGATTTCTCTAAAAGCAAGAAATAAAATACATCAGAGAAATATTTGATGGCCTTCCAGGGTGGCCGAGCGGTTCTAGGCACTACAGTCTGGAACCGCGCGATCGCTATGGTCGCAGGTTCGAATCCCACCTCTGGCATGGATGTGTGTGATGTCCTTAGGTTAGTTAGGTTTAAGTAGTTCTAAGTTCTACGGGACTGATGACCTCAGAAGTTAAGTCCCATAGTGCTCAGAGTCATTTGAACCAAATATTTGACGTGTTTTTGAATGGTGCTCAAAGTCGTGTACATCAAATAACATGAGGCGCGCGGGGTAGCCGCGCGGTCTCAGGCGCCTTGCCACGGTTCGCGCAGCAGGTTCGAGTCCTCCCTCGGGCATGGATGTGCGTCTTATCCTTAGGGTAAGTTAGTTTAACTTAGATTAAGTAGTGTGTAAGCCCAGGAACCGATTACCTCGGTAGTTTGGCCCCATAGGAACTTACTACCACCATCAGATGACATGTCGACTGAGAATTTAAACCGCGCGGGATGAGCCGAGCGGTCTCAGGCGCTGCACTCATGGACTGTGCGGCTGATCCCGGCGGACATTCGAGTCCTCCCTCGGGCAGGGGTGTGTGTCTTGGTCCTTAGGATAATTTAGGTTAAGTAGTGTGTAAGCTTAGGGACTGATGACCTTAGCAGTTAAGTCCCATAAGATTTCGCACACATTTGAATTTCGAGAATTTAAAGTTAAATAGTTAACTTAGAATCTTAAAATTTTAAAGAGTGCTAGAGAATGTTTGCTGTACCTTATTTCGAGCACCATTCAAAGACGCGTTAATCGTTCCTCTAGTCCATTTTACTTCTTACTTTTAAGCAAATCATTTCAAAAAACATTTTACCATTTTTTGTCTCTTTTTATTTCTATTTTCAAGTTTTTTTGAGAAAGCACGAAACTTAATATATTTTAATCTAATCGGTGTCCTATTTATTCCTAACGGCATTTTCAAGCAATTGGATATTTTTTCTGCAAAACCAGGTCTCACGCTGGTCAGTTTAATACCCGAGTTCGTAATTTCCCACCTCTGGACTGGCTATGAAAATTAGAACAAAAATTTTCCCTCATATCACTAATCAAGTTTTTCTTAATTAATCCTAAGTACTTTCAAGCAATTAAATATTTCTTTTTTTGAAAAACTAGACCTCATGCATGTCAGTTTGATATTTTATTTGTTTACTGCACACTCTCCGTTTGGCTTTGCAAATTCACACAAAAATCCATTGTGTAGTTCTAAAGAGTAATTTTTTCGCGCCACTCACGCATTCGACTAAAAATGTGATTAAATACACTTGATTAAAGCCGGAGATATCTTAATAGGATTAGGATACTGCTGTTATACCAGTACGACGATGTCAAACTACTTTTGTTTCTATCTTCTGACGATACAACTTAAACTTCATCGTATCAGGATAATAAGAATCTCCTTCTGTTTGAATCAGATGTGTTTCATCACATTATTAAGCATATATTTTCTGTGTATATGTTTTCTGTGTATATGGAATTTTGCCTTTTCATTCTTTCATAATTTATTGATTAAAAGATGTCGTCTGTGTAACATTTGTCTTTGGTTTCCCTTTTCCTGACGGATGCGAAGACTGTCATTATGGACCTAAATCGATAATCTGACGACAGTTTGTTTCGACTGTAGACTGGAATTAAACAAACAGTTTCAGCACCAATGGATGTATCGTGAAAAATATTTGGTGTTAAGTCGTACTTTCGCTGCTGATACTTGTTATTTCGAAAGTGAGGAAGTCACACACTTACACCCTCTCCGTTTTCGCCTCTTTGATTGGAATGCTACTGCTGTTGTTGTTGTGCTACTACACCGTACCTCAATCTGAATCTGCTTACTCCAGAAAAGTCATGATCTCCCTCTTAAATGTTTGTCTTCCTCCCTTCCCCCCGTGACTAAATTAACTATCCTTGACGCAACAGCATGTGAACAGATCCCTTCTTTTAATCAGTTTCTGCCATAAATGTTTCCCCTGTTCCATTGATAACCTCGTCATCAGTCCCTTGATTTTCCTCTCTATTCTGTAAAACTGTTCAGTAGCACCATATTTCAAAAGCTTATATTCCCTTCTTCTCCCTTTCATACAAGACAACGCTATAGAAAAATACATTCAGAAAAGATTTCCAATCACTTAGATTTATATTCCTTGTTGACAAATTACTTTTTTTATGAAAGCTTTTATGTTATTGCCATTATGCACTTTATTTCCTATTTTATTTTACCATAGCTGTTTTGCTGCTCCAACACCAAAACATATCTAATATTTTTAGTGTCTCATTTCCTAATCTGAATCTCTAGCAAATGCCTGATTTAATTCGCCTCACGCAATTACTGGTTGTTTACTTTTTTAAATTGTGATATTACAGCCTCCTTTTTTTCAAGACACTATGTCTATTTCGTTTAGTTGGTCCTCCAAGTCAGTGATGTAATTAAAATGTCATTGTCAAAACCGATGATTTTTATTTTTCCCGTGAACTTCAATCTTCTTTTGAATTTGTCCTTAGTTTCATTTGTTGTTTACTCAATGTACAGATTGAAAAACGTGGGGTACAGGTTACAAATCTGTCTCACTGCATTCTCAGCCGCTGATTTTCTTTAACGTGCTTTGTGCACTACAACCACAGTCTGGTTTCTGCACTAATTGTGGACAACCTTTAGCTCCCGGTATTTGTCAGTGGGAACTTGAGAATTTCAGAAATCGCATTATAATCGACATTAAACTAATGCTTAAGAACAAATGTTAGAATTTCCCTTTCGCGTGGCCTGAACGATGATTTCTTCTGCGAAGTCTGTTCTTGGTGGATTTTGATTTCTCCCGCTGATATAAGAAATATTTTTTTCTAAAATAGTTTTCAGCCGTACCCTAGATGAGGCTTAAATATCTACCTCTTCTTCGTATCCGATGTAAAATTGAACTGTTCCAGTTTACAGATGATTTTGGAACAGAATCTTAACGTTTTGACGATAACAAAACGCATATCAATGTCCCGAAACGTTACTCCAAAAGAATATTTGAACGTACGACGTCCACGTCCTGGGAAACAATAATTTACGCATGCTGTCACAATAAGTCAGCATTTGACAAGGGAACGTGCAGTTCAGCGAAGCACTCTGTTTAAAAAAATGCCAGTGGCGTACTATGGCGGTGCCGTAGTTTTCAGAAATCCTAAACGTATCAGCCGAGCTTACAGGCGGCTTCATCGCGAACTGCCAAACACGAGGAAAAGCCCATAACTCAAAAATCATCTGAGTGTAATGGCAGTTTTTCTTGAACGACGTGAACTTGGTTTCCACAGCCGAACACTCGCCCCTGAGCTACTCGTTGTACTTTGAGAAGATATGTGCTGCCTCAGTGGTTCGCCTGGGGACGCCGCAGCTGTGTGGCACGGGGTCCTGGACGGACCACCGCATTCTCTCCTTCCTCAGAGCTTGCCTCACCTCCACCCGGATGAAGCTAATGGCGGGCAATGGCCCTTTCACGATCTAGGGATGATTTTGATTTTCATTCATATGCTGTCGCTGCATACCTCAGTTACCGCAAAGGCGTGATTAAATCTGTCTTCCTCGCTCCTAATGGCAATGCACCCACCTTTGCCACAGGCGCAACATAAGGCAACCGTCTCGATATATTTTTTACGTTTATTTATACCTACATGCGCTCGTCTAAACTTTAAGAAGAACTGCCCTGCACACTACATAATGGCTACTTTATTTACATCTACATTTACAATTGTGGTGTCAATATTAATCTAATTACATTTTTATCGTACATACGAAATACACTGATTAGTCAGAGCTTCGTGACCACCTACTTACCTGCGTCTTGATTCATCTTTGTAGCGCAACACAGGAGCATTCTGCATGGTATGATTTCGACAAGTTCTTGGCACTTTTAAGGAGGTTGTGGCACTCGATAGCATCCCTGATGTGCTCCACCGGGTAAAGAACCACGAATTTGCTGGCCAAGACATCAACGTGAGTTCACTATTGATCTCTTCAAACACTGGAGCACGACTCTGACCGTGTAACACGGATGGTTATCCTGCTGGAAGATCCCATCACCGTCGGGGAAGACATCAAGCATGAAGGGATGCAGGTGGTATGCAAAAATGATCACGTAGCCCACAGCTGTGATGCTGCCTTCGATTACTACACAGGCATCATGGAAACCCATGTGTTTGCATCTCGCAGCATAATACTGCCCGCATTGGCCTGCGTTCGTGGTGCGTTCGCCTAGATGATTCCATATCTGCACGCGTCCATCATCTTGATGTAATAAGAATCGCGATTCATCCAAGTGACACGTTTCAATTGATTCTCAGTCCAGTCTCGATGACCTCGTGGCCACTGCAATCGCAACTGACGATGTCGTTGCGTTAACATGACAACACGTAGAGGTCGTTTGCTGCGGACTCCTATGTTCAACATAGTGTGCTGAGCTGTATGCTCCAAAACACATGTGTCTCTGCATGCATTTCACTTCGTCATCAGATCTGAAACAGACAGCTACCTATCCTGCTTTACACTGAGATGTCAAAACTCATTGGATGGCGATATGCACAAGTACAGATGGCGGTAGGATCGCGTAGACAAGGTATGAAAGGTCAGTGTATTGACGGAGCTGTCATTTGTAACGAGACGATTCGTGTGAAAAGGTTTCCGATGTGACTGTGGCCGCAAGACGGGGGTTAACAAACTTTGGACTCGTGAATAGTAGTTCGAGCTAGGCGCATGGGACATTCCATTTCGGGAATCGTTAGGGAAGTCAGTATTCCGTGATCCACAGTGCCAAGACTGTGCCGAGAATACCACATTTCAGGCATTAACACTCACCTTTGACAACGTAGTGCCCAACAGCCTTCACTTAACGACCGAGAGCAACTGCACAGAGTTGTCAGTGATAACAGACAAGCAACACTATGTGAAATAACCGCAAAAGACAATGTGGAGGTTACGACGAACATATCTGTTAAGACAGTGAGACGAAATTCGACGTTAATGGGCTGTGGCAGCAGACAACTGACGCGAGTACCTTTGCTAACAGCACGACGTCGCCTCCAGCGCCTCTCCTAGGCTCGTGATCATATCGGTTGACCCTAGACGACTGGAAACTCGTGGCGTGGTCAGATGAGTCCAGCCCGCATCTCGTGGTCGTGCGGTAGCGTTCTCGCTTCCCACGCACGGGTTCCCGGGTTCGATTCCCGGCGGGGTCAGGGATTTTCTCTGCCTCGTGATGGCTGGGTGTTGTGTGATGTCCTTAGGTTAGTGAGGTTTAAGTAGTTCTAAGTTCTAGGGGACTGATGACCATTGATGTTAAGTCCCATAGTGCTCAGAGCCATTTGAACCATTTTTTTTTTTTTTTTCAGATGAGTCCCTATTAGAGTTGGTAACAGTCGATGGTAGGATTCGAGTGTGACGCACACCCCACGAAGCTATGGATTCAAGTTGCCAGCAAGGCTCCGTAATGGTTTGAGTTATGTTTACACGGAATGGACTTCCTCCTCTGGTCCAACTGAACAGATCATTGACGGGAAATCGTTACGTTCGGCAACTATGGAATTTTTATGCGCCTTGTCACCGTGTCACAATTGTTTGCAAATTTTTTGAAGAACATTCTCAACAGTTTGAATGAAAGATCTGGCCACATAGATCGCTCGACATGAATCCTATCGAACATTTATGAGACATAATCGAGAAGTCAGTTCGTGCAGAAAATCCTGCACCGCACTTTCCGAATTATGGATGACCATAGAGGCAGCAGGCTCTTATTTCTGCAGGGGATTTCCAATGACTTGTTGAGTCCATTTAATGTCGAGTTGTTGCACTACGCCGGACAATAGGAGGCAGACACGACGTGAGGAGGAATCCCATGACTTTTTTCATCCCAGTGTACAGAGTAGGCAAACCTCCGGCTTCCACGTCCTGTAGGAGGAGAGGGCGTTCAACACCTTGTCACATACTCGTGGTTTCAGCGTCCTTCAACCACTTTACACAGATGATAACAACAGCAGCACGCGGCAGCCAGCCTTTGGTAAAGTAAATAGACTTTTCAAATTGAGTCTGAAAGCGAAAGTCTGAAGTCAGGATGTTTGCCTCTTTTTCCTTCAGATAGTCAAATTGGGACTTCAAGTGGAAATTATTCAAAACCTACGGCTTGGTCAGCGAACAATACACAGAGATGCAAGAGGAGTAAAGGCAGAACGAGTGTGTTACACAAAAAACAAACGAAAAGCAGGTCTCTAGTCCCTTTTTCAAGTAGACACGCAGTCAAAGACATTGGCAGAATTGATATCTACCCTCGCGCCTAAGAGTGAATTGTAAGTTTATTGTTCAGGTTTACTTGGCATTCCTCTAATCACAAGAAAGTTATAGAAATACTATAATGTTTCAATGAGTTCAGTTTCGATGGTCGAAAATTATTTTCTTATGAAAGGTTCATATTTCCTTTACATATTTCCTGGAAGCATGTTTCTCCACGCACAATACGGAACGCAATCATGAGAATCTTTTCTGAGCCGGTGGGTAATGATGGTGTGAGCATAAATTTATCACTTCTAGATTTCAACAAGACTAAAACGTTTTAAATATTTTGCCTTATACAGTTTAATATCAAACTCTCCGTTATAAATCTTGATACGATTGATTTCGTCTTATTACTTACGAAAATGAAACAGTAATTTTTCAAACGGGCAATACTGAGATTTAACGTATACCTTAAAAACAGACAGCAGAAAGTCGTCTGAAGTTCGAAGAAGATATCCATATTCTTATAACTATCGTTTACGTAATTATTTCAATAATAATAATAATAATAGCCATAGGAGCATGTTAACCCGCTAAGGATGTCAGATTAGTCGTAAGAGATGGTCTGGAGGCAAGGCTAAATAGATAGATAAATAAATAAACAAAACAGTGAAATCTTATATCGCCATCTAAAACTAAAGACATGGAAGTATTCACTTTATACATAAATATGTAACAGTAAGGGCAGAATAAAATAAAAGAGGTTGGAGTACCATGGACCGCTTATACATTATATACATAACTACCACTCAGGCGGAGATGAATGAAAAAAGGGGAATCCGAGGAACCATCCCGGTATTGGTGGAAGTGCTTAAAGAAAAATCATAAGAAAAGCAGAGTGCCACCTTGCTCTGTGCACATTGAGACAAAAACTTCATATTTTGCAAAGACAACGTAACAGTTTACCATAGCACATGCAGCTAATACCAACAGCATAGATTATTCATTGAATACTAATCCGAAATGACGAGCTTCATCTCATTCGGCAGAACGCATGCATCAATACAACACTTTATCCTTAAGGCATAAATCTGTCCGACGAAGGTACACCATTGCAACTATATTTACTTTCGATCACGCGAGCTCAATTGTATTCACTGTAGCTCTACCCAAAATTTTGCAGACACTTAATGGAACATCGGAACATAATTGTAATGTTAATGACTAGCTTGTAGTTGTTCTCTGTCCTGCAAAGTTTAATCTCTGGGAACCGAAACCCATGCACAATAAAACAGCACAAAGAATATAAACTGTTTTCGAGCTATGACTCAACTCTCAGATACTAAATAAAACATAAGAGAATGTGATCACTCCAGTGTTCGAAGATGCACTCTTTACACGGGAATAATGCAAATATTTTGTAACTTACGTCTTACTTTACGTAATTTTCTGGAGTATCCAGATATTCTACCAACAACAAGAGAAAATCTATTGCACACAGAAGAATCCATTAATAGATTTTAATTTAGTCTGAAACCTATAAGCAGCAATGTTAGTAGAAAAGTAATGTTCAGAAATCATAATGATGTGAGTGTATTTCGTGCCACCAACACAAAGCAATGCACTGAACGGGGTTCCGTAATATAGCAGGAAGCGCATGCATTCAATGAACGTCCTTGGACCGGTAATTTCGTCGCGTTCCAGATTTTTCGGGAATATTTCCTGCGGACCACCAACGCGAAAGGTGAGCAACCACAACAGATCGGTCACTCTATAGGGCTAACGAATTCTCTCAAAGTGGCAGGGGCAAGACTATTATTCATTCACTTATCGTCAAGCACGGATGTCATAAGTCACTCACCACTGACGTTATGTTGCCAGATGACATGTGTTGCCAACGTACATACAGCAGATCCTCGCCCCCTTGTGTCTGAACATGAAGTCATTTCGCTTTCAAGTCGATAGCATGTGAGCCTGAAAACAATAAATACAGATGAGTGGATGAAGAAAAGAAAACCAAATGAAGGATAACAGGATTCATTTGCTTCCGTGAATATCGTAGTAGCTGACGCCACTACCATCTATCATCACTACCGAAGGTACACGAACAGCAGTCATGTTTTTATCCTCTGAGGCAAAAGCATAAGAAACGAATGAAAGCGTTACCCGTAGGAAACAAGAAAAACACTATTAATAAAAAATTAATATTCGTCTTGTTTCTTATGAATCTAAAAAATGGTCGAAACGAAAATGATACTGGACGAATGACGCAAATCGATCAATGTTAGAATGATAAAATGTAAAAATGTTTATGTACACAGGCATTAGTGATTTGATTACTACATTTATTCGTCGGCGTACGGCATCTAAAACGTTACCGCAAAACTGGGGAACTTCATGAATGAGGTATAACTTTGTGATAACAGCACTCTCTACCTTTTTATTCTTAAATATTGTAACTCGGCTCACTTTTCAACACATAGTTCTTGCATTGCGATGCCATTAATAATGAAAGCTAAAGGTATATGGTACTCACAAAGCCAGAAAAACATGTTTGTAGACTTCTCGGAGACTTTCTGCTACTGCCGATAAATCTGAAGAGCTATCTAACTGAAAGTAAGTTGAAATATCGACAGTTATGAAAAGGATAGGTTGCTGCTCACTATAAAGATGACACGTTTAGTTGGAGACAGGCGCAACGAAAAGACTGTTACACACTAAGCTTTTGGCCAAAGCCTTCTTCAGAAAAGAAAGGAAAACACACTCATATTCACATAAGTAGACACAACTCACACACACGTTACCCTATCTCTGGCCGCTCTAGCAGTCCGGCTATAACGGCCAAAGACAGCGGTCGTATGTGTGTCAGGTGTGCGTGCTTATGTGAATATGAGTGTGTTTTCCTTTCTTTTCTGAAGAAGGCTTTGGCCAAAAGCTTAGTGTGTAACTGATTTTTCGTTTTGCCTGACTCTGACTCATTGTTTACAGTGAGTAGCAATCTATACTTTTCATAATTGTTAATATTCTAACCTGGATTTTGTATTGTCTGTATAAGAGATAAATTTTTCAAAAGTTTTGTTCAGCCACTGTAAAACGAAAAAAATTATTTCCATAGATTACAGAGATAACATGTGACAGCGCACATAACTGCAGGAACAAGTGTGACAAATGAAATTCTAGAAAACATGTCTCATTAATTACGGATATTTGTGAATAATTCAGTAAAAAAGACCAAGTTTCATTTCGCATTATGTCTTAGTTTCTAAATATAACACATGGTTGCTCAGAATATTGTTTTAAATCTGTTATCACTTTGCTTGTCCTCGTACCACCGAATTTGTAAGCCTCTAAACGTTTGAACTAATTACTTTACTGAGAAGATATTGTGTTAAATGTATTGTGGCCTGTTTAATACGCATACGGCTCCATTGATCAGATGCGTAAATAAGTGTGTAAAAGTTTTCTTTAATTACCTTACTTAACGCAGTTTAGTTTTATACGGTAATTTATATTTGTTTCAATGAAAATAGACCAATAATTATTTGGATTTCAAGAAAATCAGAAAAATAAATTTCGTAATATTGGCAGACTTCGTGACAAATGTTTTTCCGTGCATGGATAAAACAAAATTCTCAAAACTGGACAAATCTCTGACCACGTTACAACTGTGTTTAGTATTTTATCCATCTTCAGTAACAGTAGTCGTATATATCGAAATAATAAGGAACAATTTCCACAAAGGAAATTATATTTCCATAACCGGTTTCAGGCACTTAGTGCCGTTATGCAGAAGGTTATAACTACCGCATTATTTGCGAATATCAACAATAAGATTCACGCAGCATATTGCTGTGGTCATATGGTTCACAGTGCATCCATCTTATTGTTGACACTCACAAATAAAGCGATGGTTATAGCCTTCTGAAGAAGTGCTTGAAACCGGTTAAGGAAATAAAATTACCTTTATGCAACTGGTTACTGATTATTTCGATAAATTTATTACTGTGCGTAATAAAAAAACACTAGGCCTGGCCATCTTCGTGACAGATAAATTTAACTCTATTTTCCCTGTCTCAGGCTTTATGTCACAATGTTATCCTGAGCTGGGAGAGAGGGGGGTAACTTTGAGACAGTTAATATTCCATATTCCAAATATCTCATTGCACATAAAATCTTTGTAGCTACAAAAATTAAAGGATATAGTTATAATTTCCACGTAAGTACAAATATAATGTAACGCTATATACATGTACGAGCTTATGCTACCAAAAGTGCTAAAAGAGCCACAAAGTTTCCCAGTTTTACAGTACTGGATAGTTTGAAATCCAGAAACAGAAACGTAGAGGCAGCTCTCAGTTTTCCTGATGAAAGTGTAAGGGAACAGGCGGCCCTCCGGTGGAGTTCCATTTCTTTGACCACTGTTCTTCTCACCAGCAGTTCCTGACGAGACAGGGCCGCAGTTAGTCTAAGGCTGCATTACGCGACACCGCACCCAAATGAAGTACTCCACGGAAGACACGGTTGTCCCATGGATTTCAATAGTCCAAACGAACAACACCGCAGTTTAAATGATTTAGTAAAAATTAGCGGCAGACCTACTGAAACGAAGAAATTTCGTACTTCTGTCACATGTGAGCCAACCGCTCTTGGAAAATGTTACAATGCTACTCCAGGCAGCTATGTCGGTGATCCGTGTCTCGAGATAACGGCCGATCTTTCACGACTGCTTTGTAGCCGGAACCAAACTCACACTTTACCAACATCGTTTCTGGAAACTTGCTATGTCGATACTGGAGTAGAGAAGGTCATGTTATCTAGCGATAGGTCACTTTCCCGTCCGATGAATACAGCTTCGCTTCTGGTAAGCCTAGAGGCGTCGAGCACTGAAAAATCGGAAAAGGAGATCCCCAAACAGTTTACGTTGGCGTAGTTACAGGTATGAACGAAGCAGATGCAAGGCTACAAATTACTAAAGCTGAAGTGGTCTGTTTGCTACTGCCTCTTTTACTATTATCGGTGTTTATTGTATTATTGCTGGTAAGTCATTTTGTAACATGATTATTGATGTATGGTTTCAGGCAAAACGCCAGAAAAATTTCAGTTATCTGTAGCTACATTGATAAGACTCTTTACGAAGTGAGTTCCACAGAAACAACCTTCGGCTTAGAGAAAATAAATCGATTCGTTTAAGACGCAGCAGTGTCATTTTTGCCGCCATCACCTTATCATTGATGCCCTCCATTACTGCCACCTGTAACTTTACTGCAACTCTACTTTTTCAGTTAAGACTGCAAAGATTTCCATGTGACATGCCTTGTTCGAATAAGATGATATCCTCAACTAAGTCAATGTAGTACTCTTTCCTTTCCACAATAGACAGACACGAAACGAAGAACTACAGACGTATCACTCTCTGTGTCGTAATCTTCAAGGAAATTTAAGCGACTATTATCAGTCACATCGAAAACGCAATCAAGCAATTTTAGCTTCACGCTGTTACCTGATAATGGAGTAGTAAGTGGAAAACCGTTAGTTGGTAATAAATAAATATCAGTGGTAAAAAATACACTCGAGTGCAAAACTTAAGGACGAAAGTAACTGCCAAGTAACATAGCTCGATGAAAGTTGGCCTACATATAACACGAACTGCTACAGTATTGTGGAAAGGTAGCTGAAAAAAATACGCAATGAGATGCTCAGAAATGTCACTTTTACTCAAAGACAACAATTACACTGAAGTCACCGCGATTTGCAGTATGATGTTCCCCTGGACGTTACGAACAGCGGACATGTTTATTAATAGTGTGCGATCACAGTGTACGATAATGCTTGCTGCTTTGCTGGCCACAAGGTTCTTGTGGTAGGAGTTTTCGACAGCTGCTAGGTGGTCTTTGGTGCCTTGGATGCTCTACAGTACGTCTCCCCATCGCATTCCCCTCGTGCTCGATGGGCAATCTAGTCCATTCGCCGAATATCTTCATGCTACAAGGGTTCCACTACCTGCTCTGTTCGATGCGGTCGCACATTGTCAGCTATAAAAATAAAGCCGGGGCAGAATGCACACCTTAAAAGACGCACACGGGGAATGAGTATGGCGTCACAACAACACTGACTCGTGAGTGTACCGTGTTCAAAGGTCTGAAGGTCAGTACAACCATGGAACATTATACCTCCCCATACAGTAACTCTTGGTCTCCAAAACGATCATGTTGGACAGTATTCCTGTGCCTATTACGCAATTCCACCTCTCAGCATACGAGGTTACGTCCATAATCACTACTCAGAATGAAAGCCGGCCTTGTGACCGAGCAGTTCTAGGCGCTTCCGTCCGGAACCGCGCTGCTACTACGGTCGCAGGTTCGAATCCCGCCTCGGGCATGGATGTGTCTGATGTCCTTAGGTTAGTTAGGTTTAGGTAGTGCTAAGTCTAGGGGACGTTACGTCCCATAGTGCTCGGAGCCATTTTTTTACTCAGACTGAATCTGCTCTGTAAGTTGCACATGCTGTGCTGTGGGGCGATCGGTACGGTTGGAAATGAGGAACACACTTCGTATGCCGCGATAGCAGTGTAGACATTTTTATTGATCCAAGATGACCGTTTTCAACAGTCTTATGCTGCCATCATCTGCTCTTACGGAACTTGTTATAAAATTGCCATGTTATATCACATGCTCACTTCCTAGAAGAGCACGCGACCCCTCTCCACGTTATTCCTGTCCCTACGCTCTTGGCACAATAGCAAACAGTGCTGCCAATGTGCCAGTGTCAACAGAACAACGGACTGGTAAGAGATCCCCCCCCCCTCCCCATTCTGTCACCGTGCCATTGTGGACAGTGTGACTGCGTACCTCGCAGACCTGTTAAATCTGGTTGCTACTGCACCCGCTGTTTGACGTGGGTGCCTTCTTGCCTGTTGCCCATTATAGCGGTCGTCTGCTGCCGTAGTTGATCGTGGTTGAGCACGTCGTCTTCTTCGGGCTGCAGTGCCCATGATTCGGAACGCTCCCCATGCAAGTGAAACAATGCTGTGAGCTATACCAAACTCCAGGGCTACGCTCGTACCCCTCTTGTCCCTAGTTTCTGATGGTTCTTCCTAGCGTTAAGTCGTCCAAATGTTGATTCCGGGTCAAGTTGTAATGAAGAACATCACCGCAGTGCGCCGTAAGCTTTCTTGAAGAAAAAAAACTTGTTTCACAAAGCACCTAGCAACTAGCGCACGTTGGTCTATCGATTATTCATATGATTTTGAAACGCATCCCTGTTGGTTTTTGAACATTTCTGAAGACATTCCAAGTTGATATCTGAACGAATCATACGTTGAGTTTTGAATTCGTGCATAGTGTAGGCCTAGATGAGTCTCTTCCAGAGGAATCCCCGTCGCATCTAGAAATAAAAAATTTTCCCGCAGACGAAAGCGCTGAGCCGAATAAATCCGAACGTGTGAAGGCCTATCGCTGTTTGTTTATGTGGCTGATTGGGTGTGCTAATGATCAGCGTTGTTATAACTACTAGCGAAAGCCGTAGATTCACTCTACCGGAGTGGAATTAAACGACTGACAGGGATAACAGATAAGAAAGGTTTAATAAACTTGTCAGAGTATCCAAGAAAACGAAATTTTGCCAGAAAATTTTTGCCAGATCGCTACTACAAAGGGCCAGGTGTACAGTACCCGATTATCAGCCCCTTAAGTTCTGTTCTCGAAATAGTGCGGAAAACTCCAGTACTAATCGTATTTTTTAAGAGGGGCAGGATGCCAAACCGGCCGACCGCGAGCAGAAGATGACCCTCAGGACATTTTAATTTCCACTGACCTGAAATTAGATCTGATGGCTTCCATTTCAAAATATACGGTTTTGAGTTTCACAGAGCGAAAAGCAGAGGCGTGCGATAGAAGAATGTTGTGTGAAGAGACGGGGCACTGGACTTTGGCATACTTAAGACCAAATACCATGTCTTAGTTTTCCTTGAACTTATATGTTTTATATATCAAAGTCGCCATAAAGATGTGCGCTACAAAATGAACATATATGGAAAATCAATTATTATATTAAATTTTTGACATCCTCACTCAAACACTCGAATGCGGAAAGGGGGGGGGGGGCCACTATCAAGTTTTCGCCCTGGTTCGAAAAATCGAAGATCCGGGGCTGCCTCCAGCATTGCCATTCATTTCCACTAACAAGGATAATAAATTATATTATGTAGATGAATCAGTTATGTGCTATTTCCAAATCCATTGACACAGGAAAGTATGAGTAGGCTTTCAACAACATGATTACTGAAAGTAATACGTTTATTTGGATAGACATCTTTCGCAGTAACTTATATATCTCGATTAATATTTCTTATCCTAAGATTGGACCTTGCCGTTGGTGGGGAGGCTTGCGTGCCTCAGCGATACAGATGGCCGTACCGTAGGTGCAACCACAACGGAGGGGTATCTGTTGAGAGGCCAGACAAACATGTGGTTCCTGAAGAGGGGCAGCAGCCTTTTCAGTAGTTGCAGGGGCAACAGTCTGGATTATTGACTGATCTGGCCTTGTAACAAAAACCAAAACGGCCTTGCTGTGCTGGTACTGCGAACGGCTGAAAGCAAGGGGAAACTACAGCCGTAAATTTTCCCGAGGCCATGCAGCTTTACTGTATGATTAAATGATGATGGCGTCCTCTTGGGTAAAATATTCCGGAGGTAAAATAGTCCCCCATTCGGATCTCCGGGCGGGGACTACTCAAGAGGACGTCGTTATCAGCCTGAGAAAGAAAACTGGTGTTCTACGGATCGGAGCGTGGAATATAAGATCCCTTAATCGTATGTATGACGAGATAAAAGAAATTATTCAGGTAGTGAAGGGAGGCGAAAATTTAATAGTCATGGGTGACTGGAATTCGTCAGTAGGAAAAGGGAGAGAAGGAAACATAGTAGGTTAAAAATGGATTGGGGGGAAGACATGAAAGAGGAAGCCGCCTTGTAGAATTTTGCACAGAGCATAACTTAATCATAGCAAACACCTGGTTCAAGATTCATAAAAGAAGGTTGTATACCTGGAAGAATCTTGTACTAAAAGGTATCAGATAGATTATATAATGGTAAGACAGAGATTTACGAACCAGGTTGTAAATTGTAAGACATTTCCAGGGGCAGATGTGGATTCTGACCACAATCTATTGGTTATGAACTGCAGATTGAAACTGAAGAAACTGCAAAAAGGTGGGAATTTAAAGAGATGGGACCTGGATAAACTGAAAGAACCAGAGGTTGTCGAGAGTTTCAGGGAGAGCATAAGGAAACAATTGACAGGAATGGGGGAAAGAAATACAGTAGAAGAAGAATGGGTAGCTCTGAGGGATGAAGTAGTGAAGGCAGCAGAGAATCAAGTAGGTAAAAAGACGAGGGCTAATAGAAATCCTTGGGTAACAGAAGAAATATTGAATTTAATTGATGAAAGGAGAAAATATAAAAATGCAGTAAATGAAGCAGGCAAAAAGGAATACAAACGTCTCAAAAATGAGATCGACAGGAAGTGCAAAATGGCTAAGCAGGGATGGCTAGAGGACAAACGTAAGGATGTAGAGGCTTGTCTCACTAGGGGTAAGATAGATACTGCCTACAGGAAAATTAAAGAGACCTTTGGAGAGAAGAGAACCACTTGTATGAATATCAAGAGCTCAGATGGCAACCCAGTTCTAAGCAAAGAAGGGAAGGCAGAAAGGTGGAAGGAGTATATAGAGGGATTATACAAGGGCGATGTACTTGAGGACAATATTATGGAAATGGAACAGGATGTAGATGAAGATGAAATGGGAGATAAGATACTGCGTGAAGAGTTTGACAGAGCACTGAAAGACCTGAGTCGAAACAAGGCCCCGGGAGTAGACAACATGCCATTAGAACTACTGATGGCCTTGGGAGAGCCAGTCATGACAAAACTCTACCATCTGGTGAGCAAGATGTATGAGACAGGCGAAATACCCACAGACTTCTAGAAGAATATAATAATTCCAATCCCAAAGAAAGCAGGTGTTGACAGATGTGAAAATTACCGAACTATCAGTTTAATAAGTCACAGCTGCAAAATACTAACGCGAATTCTTTACAGACGAATGGAAAAACTGGTAGAAGCGGACCTCGGGGAAGATCAGTTTGGATTCCGTAGCAATGTTGGAACACGTGAGGCAATACTAACCTTACGCCTTATCTTAGAAGAAAGATTAAGAAAAGGCAAACCTACGTTTCTAGCATTTGTAGACTTAGAGAAAGCTTTTGACAACGTTAACTGGAATACTCTCTTTCAAATTCTGAAGGTGGCAGGGGTAAAATACAGGGAGCGAAAGGCTATTTACAATTTGTACAGAAACCAGATGGCAGTTATAATAGTCGAGGGGCATGAAAGGGAAGCAGTGGTTGGGAAAGAAGTGGGACAGGGTTGTAGCCTCTCCCCGATGTTATTCAATCTGTATATTGAGCAAGCAGTAAAGGAAGCAAAAGAAAAATTCGGAGTAGGTATTAAAATTCATGGAGAAGAAATAAAAACTTTGAGGTTCGCCGATGACATTGTAATTCTGTCAGAGACAGCAAATGACTTGGAAGAACAGTTGAACGGTATGGACTGTGTCTTGAAAGGAGGATATAAGATGAACATCAACAAAAGCAAAACGAGGATAATGGAATGTAGTCAAATTAAATCGGGTGATGCTGAGGGGATTAGATTAGGAAATGAGACACTTAAAGTAGTAAAGGAGTTTTGCTATTTAGGGAGTAAAATAACTGATGATGGTCGAAGTAGAGAGGATATAAAATGTAGACTGGCAATGGCAAGGAAATCGTTTCTGAAGAAGAGAAATTTGTTAACATCGAGTATAGATTTAAGTGTCAGGAAGTCGTTTCTGAAAGTATTTGTATGGAGTGTAGCCATGTATGGAAGTGAAACATGGACGATAACCAGTTTGGACAAGAAGAGAATAGAAGCTTTCGAAATGTGGTGCTACAGAAGAATGCTGAAGATAAGGTGGGTAGATCACGTAACTAATGAGGAGGTATTGAATAGGATTGGGGAGAAGAGAAGTTTGTGGCACAACTTGACTAGAAGAAGGGATCGGTTGGTAGGACATGTTTTGAGGCATCAAGGGATCACAAATTTAGCATTGGAGGGCAGCGTGGAGGGTAAAAATCGTAGAGGGAGACCAAGAGATGACTACACTAAGCAGATCCAGAAGGATGTAGGTTGCAGTAGGTACTGGGAGATGAAGAAGCTTGCACAGGATAGAGTAGCGTGGAGAGCTGCATCAAACCAGTCTCAGGACTGAAGACCACAACAACAACAACATCCTAAGATTACTGTAATTTAAGTCAAACTCTCTTAAATTGCAGTTACCTTAAGACAGAACAAATTAATACATTGAAGAGGCAAAGAAAATGATATAGGCATGCCTACTCAAATGCAGAAATATCCAAACACACAGAATACGGCACTGCAGTCGGCAACGCCTATATACTTGTAAGGCAACAAGTGCCTGGCCTCGCGCAGTTGTCAGATCCGTTGCTGCTGCTATAATGGCAGGTAATCAAGGTTTAAGTAAGTCGAAAGTGGTGTTACAATCGGCACGAGCGATAGGACGCAGCATCTGCGAGATACCGATGAAGTGGCGATTTTCCCATTTGACCATTTCATGAGTGTACCGAGAATATCAGGAATCCGGTAAAACATCAAATCTCCAACATCGCTGCAACCGGAAAAAGACCATTCAAGAACGGGTCCAACGACGAGTGAAGAGAATCGTACAACGTGTCAGAAGTGAAACCCCTTCGCAAATTGCTGCAGATTTCAATGCTGGGCCATCAGCAAGTCTCAGCGTGCGAACCATTCAACAAAACATCATCGATATGGGCTCTCGGAACTTCACGCCTCGCTTGGGACCGTCAACGCCGAAATTGGACTGTTGATCACCGGAAACATGTTGCCTGGTCGGACGAACCTCGTTTCAAATTGTATCGAGCGGATGGACGTGTACGGGTATGGATACAACCTCATCAATCCGTGGACCCTGTATGTTACCAGGAGACTGTTCAAGCTGATACAAGCTTTGTAATGGTGTGGGGCGTGTGCTGCTAGAGTGATGTGGAACCCCTGATACGTCTTAGGGACGACTCTTTCCGATCAACTGCGTCCTTTCGTGTCCATTGTGCATTCTGACGGACTCGGCAATTCCAGCAGGACAATGCGACACATCACGCGTCCAGAATTGCTACAAAGTGGCTCCAGGAACACAATTCTCAGTTTAAAAACTTCCGATGGCCACCACTCCTCAGACACAAACATTATTGAGCATATCTGGGATGTCTTGCAACGTGCTGTTCAGAAGTGATCTCCACCCCCTCGTAGTCTTACAGATTTATGTAAAGCGCTGCAGGATTCATGGTGTCAATTCCTTCCGGCACTACTTCAGACATTACTCAAGTACCTGCTACCGCACTCAATGGCCTGATCATGCCTAAATCACTTCGTTCTTCATCGTGCACTTGATCAAGTCCTTCATTGAACAGTCTGATCCATCTTCTAACCATTGAATCACTCATAGCAATTTGTCCGTAAACACGTCGGCAGCAGCGATCTGAAAATGACGTACATGTCTTCTAATTGAGTCAGAGTAACTGCCGCGCATGCTCCGAACTGCGATCGTAGTACTGCCGCGGACTGAAGTAGAAACGGAACTTACTTTGTGGATGACCCTCGTGTATATTTTTTCATAAAGAACAACAAATATACTGACAATGAAGCTGACACCATTGAACAAGCCAAAAGGCGCTGAAATATTTGAGAAAAGTGTCAAGACACAAGATAAGGTGGTTATTAGTGGACGGGTAAGACAGCCCTTGGTCAGTCAAGAAAAACGACAGAAATAAGTAAGCAGGGGAACACAAAATGAAGGAATACAACACGTAATTGAGGGTGAGCGAAAGAGATACTTCCTGATGACGGCACGCGGCAGATAATCTTAGAGGTGGCATGGAGATGTCGGTGGTCCAGATACGACCGTAATTAGGAGTTGCCGTCGTAATTTAGATGATATGAGTGACGCAGCTAGCGAGCAACAAGATCGTTAACTGCTCCTCCGGCTAATCGGAAGTCTTTTATCGTTCTTCTGGTGCCTGGAGCATTCAGTTAAACCGTCTCAACATAGCGCTTAAACGGAAGGAACCTGTTGCCTCGAGACCAACTGTATCAGCCACGGAAACGCGTCTTGACGGGAGAAGAACTCTCTTTCTAGTGAGACAGAGTTTTTACTGTAAGAGTACTTAAAAGCTCGCGTTTCGAAGAAAATCGCAGACTTCGTAGAGGTCTCTATTTTTCACAGCCAATGCAATCCACATCTGCATCTACATCTACATGATTGCTGTGCAATTCGCAAATTAAATGCCTGACTGAGGATTCACGAACCACGCTCTCCAACAGCGCGCGGGGAAAACAAGTAAGGTCTGCTTTCTCTTGTTTTATTAAGGTGAATTTCTTTTTGTAGGTGGGCACCAACAAAATATTTACGCACTCGGAGGAGACAATTGGTGACTGAAATTTCATGAGAAGGTCCAGCCGCAAAGGAAAACGTCTTTGTATTACTGTCTGCCACCCCAATTCGAGTATCATATTCGTGGCAGTCTCTCCCCTAATTTGCCCTTTGAACTTATTCGTTGTCCCCCGTCAATCTTCTCTGATGCGGGTCCCACACCGCGCAACAACAGTTCAGAAAAGGGCGGACAAGCATAGTGTACGTAAGCAGTGTCTTTAGTAGACCTGTTGCATTTCCTACGTGTTCTGCTAGTAAATAGCAGTCTTTGGTTTGCTTTCGCCACAACAGTATCTATGTGATCATTCCAATTTAAGTAATTCGTAACTGTAATCCCTAAATATTTGGTTGAATTTACAGCCTTTACACTTACGTGATTTATCCTGTATTTAGAATTAATTGCCACTTTCCGCACCATAGAAATATCTTGTCTATTATTTTGCAATTGGCTTCGATCATCTGATGACCTTACAAGACGGTAATTGACAGTATAATTTGAAAAAGATCTGAAAGGGCTGCTCACAATGTTACCCTAATCGTTTACGTACAGCTTGAACAGCAGAGGGCCTATAGCACTTCGCCGCGCGGTATTAGCCGAGCGGTCTAGAGCGCTGCAGTCATGGACTGTGCGGCTGGTCCCGGCGGAGGTTCGAGTCCTCCCTCGGGCATGAGTGTGTGTGTTTGTCCTTAGGATAATTTAGGTTATGTAGTGTGTAAGCTTAGGGACTGATGACCTTAGCAGTTAAGTCCTATAAGATTTCTCACACATTTGAACATTTTTTTTTTATAACACTTCATTGGGGAACGCCAGACATTACTTCTGTTATTTCAGTGATAATTGTGCTCACTTGCACAGTTCTGGCCAGGTTGCTTAGTTACCTTAGGCTGCCAGATAGTGACTTCCGAAAGCAATAACCAGCCCTCCGGCACCTCTCATACATGCTGGGCCGCTCAAAATTAGCACAAATAGCTCCCTTACAACGGAAAAGGCCACGTTAGCGAAAATTACTAACTTCTGGAGGCTTGTTATTCTCCAATCAACCTAATTTTGATGTGCTTATAATACTTTGCGACCGCAGGCATCACAATATGCAAGTTCACCGATAACCGTTCCTCCCACCTCCATTCCCTACCGGAACAGGGGAGTGAGGTCAACATAGTACCAGCTACAACCTCCGCCACACACCCTGAAATGGCTTGCCGAATGCACATGTTGCTGTAGTCTTCAGGCCGATACTGTTTACTGTGCAAGCCTCATTATCTCCGAATAACTACTGCAACCGGCATCCATTTGAAACTGGCGACTGTATTCATGCCTTGGCCTCCCTCTACCCATTTTTCTCCATTACCAAACTAACAATTCTTCGATGCATCAGCACTTATCCTACATCTACGTCTACATGGATACTCTGCAAATCCAATTTAAGTGCCTGGCAGAGGCTTCATCGAACCACCTTCATAATTCTCTATTATTCCAACCTCGTATAGCGCACGGAAAGAACGAACACCTATATCTTTCTGTGCGTGCTCTGATTTTCCTTATTTTATCATGGTGATCGCTTCTCTCTTTGTAGATCGTCGCCAACAAAATATTTACGCATTCGGAGGAGAAAGTTGGTGATCGGAATTTGTAATCTTACGCTCTCACACATCACTACTAAAATTCTCATTCTTTGCACAGAGTTTGAAAGCTCCGAGGGGGTTAAGATATAGAAAAGAATAACTTTTACTGATCTTCGTTATCTCGTTGTTGTTGTCGATGGCTCAAGGTCTTGTCTAGGGGTACATTCTTGCAGCAGAAGTTTAGATTTTGTAGGTTCTTGATGACTAAATAACGGACGAAGATTTGCCTGTATTATTCTTGAGTTTTATCCTTTGCCACATCTTTCAACATCACACCGTTTTTACATTTTCCAAATTAAAAAGAAACAGTAATTACATTGTTGGTGACAAACTTAGAAAACGTCTACTTCCATCAGAGGCATGCCCACCACTTCTTACATTCTCCCGTATCCACAATTTCTAAAGAGTTTACAAAGCTAAAAAGTTTACAAACTTTCTTTACCAAAGAAGAATCTTCGCTAAAATATATAATATTGTAAATCAATCTAGAAATAAATTTAATAATTAGCGTTAGATTGTGCAATTAATAACATGAATTTTAAGTATACTAGAAATTTCATAATTTCAAATACTTTTAAAAGAAGAGTAATTTCATCTATTAGTATATATCAGCTGTAATACATTAATTTCGTTTTTATACATTTTAGCCTGAAATATAACACATCGTATACAAACTCATATAAATTCTTTTAATGAAACAACTGAGATAATATTGACCTATACAAGAATCAACAGTATACATGGTATCGGTTATCTCTATAAAAAAGAAGGTAATGTTAGAGGAGAGTGATTCTTTATAAATTTCGTGAGAAGATTCCTCCGCAACGAAAAACGCCTTTGTTTTAATGATGTTCATCCCAAATCCTGTATCATTTCAGTGATACTCTCTCCCCTGTTTCGCGATAATACAAAACGTGCTGCCATTCTTTAAAATTCTTCGATGTACTCCGTCAATCATATCTGGTAATGATCCCACACCGCGCAGCAGTATTCTAAAATAGGGCGGACAAGCGTAGTGTGGGCAATCTCTTGAGTATATCTATTACAAGTAGACAAGTATCCTGCCAATAAAATGCAGTCTTTGGTTAGCCTTCCCCATGACATTTTCTATGTGTTCCTTCCAATTTAAGTCGTTCGTGACTGTAATTTCTAGGTATTTAGTTGAATTTACCGCCTCTAGATTTGACTGCTTTATCGTGTAACCGAAGTTTAACGGATTTCTTTTAGCACTCATTTGGATGACCTCACACTTTTCGTTATTTAGGGTCAATTGGCAATTTTCGCACCATACATTTATCTTCTCTAAATCGTTTTGCAATTTGTTTTGATCTTCTGATGACTTTATTAGTCGATAAACGACAGCGTCATCTGCAAACTGTCTAAGGCGGCTGCTCAGTTTGTCTCCCAAATCGTTTATATAGACAAGGAACAGCAAAGCGCCTATAACACTACCTCGGGCAACGCCAGAAATCACTTCTGTTTTACTCGATGCTTTTCCGTCAGTTACTTCGAACTGTGCCCTCTCTGACAGGAAATCACGAATCCAGTCACATAACCTAGACGATATTCCATAAGCACACAGTTTCACTACAAGCCGCTCGTGTGGCACAATGTCAAAAGCCTTCCGGAAATCCAGAAATACGGAATCCATTTGAAATCCCTTGTCGATAGCACTCAGCACTTCGTGTGAGAAAAGAGCTGGTTGTGTTTCACAAGAACTATGTTTTCTGAATCCGTGTTGACTGTGTATCAATAGACCGGTTTCTTCGAAGTAATACATAATGTTCTAACACAATATATGTTCCAAAATGGTGCTACATATCGACGATAATGATATGGACCTGTAATTTCGTGGATTACTCCTACTACCTTTCTTGAAGATTGGTGTGACCTGTGCAACTTTCCAGTCTTTGGATACGGATCCGATTCCTTACTGTAGTTAGTTGTGTCACAAATTTATTTTCTCCCTTATTCTATTCAGTGCCTCTTCATTACTTATGTGACCTATCTGTCTTCAGAATTCTTCCTCAGCACCACATTTTAAAAGCCCCTATTCTTTTCTTGCCCAAGCTGCTTATCGTCTATGTTTCACTTCCATAGAAGGCTACACTCCAGACGAATTCCCTCAGACAAAACTTCCTAATACTTTAATTTATATTGCATATTGACAAATTCATGTTTCTTAGTAGTGCTTCTGTGTTATAGGCAATCTCCCTGTCTATTTCGGTTATCATCAGTTATTTTGCTGGGCAAATAGGAAACCTCATCTACTATTTTTGGTATGTAATTTCCTAATGTGATTGCTTCGGCATCAACTGGTGTAATTTCACTAACTTACATTACGCTTGTTTTACTTTTGTTGATGATTTTATAACCTGCTTTCAGGATAACATACACTACTGGCCATTAAAACTGCTACACCACGAAGATGACGTGCTGCAGACGCGAAATTTAACCGACAGGAAGAAGATGCTGTGGTGCGCAAATGATTAGCTTTTCAGAGCATTCACACAAGGTTGGCGCCGGTGCCGACACCTACAACGTGCTGACATGAGGAAAGTTTCCAACCGATTTCTCATACACAAACAGCAGTTGACCGGCGTTGCCTGGTGAAACGTTGTTGTGATGCCTCGTGTAAGGACGAGAAATGCGTACCATCACGTTTCCGACTTTGATAAAGGTCGGATTGTAGCCTATCGCGATTGCGGTTTATCGTATCGCGACGTTGCTGCTCGCGTTGGTCGAGATCCAATGACTGTTAGCAGAATATGGGATCAGTGGGTTCAGGAAGGTAATACGGAACGCCATGCTGGATCCCGACGGCCTCGTATCACTAGCAGTCCATATGACAGGCATCTTATCAGCATGGCTGTAACGGATCATGCAGCCATGTCTCGATCCCTGAGTCAACAGATGGGGACGTTTGCAAGACAATAACCATCTGCACGAACAGTTCGACGACGTTTGCAGCAGCATGGATTATCAGCTCGGTCACCATGACTGCGGTTACCCTTGACGCTGCATCACAGACAGGAGCGCCTGCGATGGTGTACCCAACGACGAACCTGGGTGCACGAATGGCAAAACGTCATTTTTTCGGATGAATCCAGGTTCTGTTTACAGCATCATGATGGTCGCATCCGTGTTTGGCGTCATCGCGGTGAACGCACATTGTAAGCGTGTATTCGTCATGGCCATACTGGCGTATCGACCGGCGTGATGGTATGTGGTGCCATTGGTTACACGTCTCGGTCACCTCTTGTTCGCACTGACGGCACTTTGAACAGTGGACGTTAAATTTCAGATGTGTTACGCCCCGTGGCTCTACCCTTTATTCGATCCCTGCGAAACGCTACATTTCAGCAGGGTAATGCACGACCGCATGTTGCAGGTCCTGTACGGGCCTTTCTGGATACAGAAAATATTCTACTGCTGCACTGGCCAGCACATTCTCCAGATCTCTCACCAACTGAAAACGTCTCGTCAATGGTGGCCGAGCAACTGGCTCGTCACAATACGCCAGTCATTTCTCTAGATGAACTGTGGTATAGTGTTGAAGCTGCATGGGTAGCTGCACCTGTACACGCCATCCAAGCACTGTTTCACTCAATGCCCAGGAGTATCAAGGCCGTTATTAGGGCCAGAGGTGGTTGTTTTGGGTATTGATTTCTCAGGACCTACGCACCCAAATTGCGTGAAAATGTAATCACATGTCAGTTGTAGTATAATTTATTTGTCCAATGAGTACCCGTTTATCATCTGCGTTTCTTCTTGGTGTAGCAATTTTAATGGCCAGTAGTGAATATTCTATTCTATTGCTCTTCCAAGCCCTTTGCTTTCTTTGCTAGAATTACAACGTCAAACTTCTTATTTCTTCTCCCTAAAATTTAACCCGCTACAAATTTCTCCTTGGTTTCCTATACTGCTTGCTCAGTCCAGATATTGAATAACATCGGGGATAGTCTACAGCCCTGTCTCATTTCCATCTCATCCACTGCTTCCCTTTCATGTTCTTCGACTCCTATAAAGGCTGTCTGGTTTCCGTACAAGCTGTAGACACCCCTTCGCTCTCTGTATTTTTGGTCTGGTACCTTCAGAATTTCAAAGAGCGTATACTTTTGCTAAATCTACAAATGTTATAAACGTAGCTTTACTTCCCTTCAACCTATGTTCTAAGACGAGTAGCGTCAGTGTTGTCTCACGTGTCCCTAGATTTCGCTGGAACCAACACTGATCTTCCCCGAGGTCGACTTCTATCGGTTTTTCCATCCTTTTGCAAATAATTCTTGCCAGTTTTTTGCAGGAATGACTAATTAAACTCATAGTAATATTCATATCTTTCAATGGTTTCCTTCTTTGTAACTGGAATTAGTACGTTCTTCCTGAACACTGAGGGTATTTCGCCGTTACGGCAAGAAAGGAAGAATGAATTGATTGTAGGTGTTAATAACGATCATCCTCCTTTACCTCCTCTGCATTACTGCAGATGACGTCTCACTGAGCACATTTGTTCTGTGCATGCAGTACACGTGAGGCGCCTAGTTGTTTCCACTGCACTGTGTGGAATACGTAGGTTCTGTTATAGTTCACTAACCTGCTGACTTCAAGTTGATGTCCCCAGCGCAAAAAACAGCACGCAGGCCGTAGGTTCTGTATCTTGAGGCTGAAACTGACTTTTAGCGAGGTTCTGTTCTGAAATAATGTGTCACGTCTTTGGGATACCACCCGCGTATTTTAATGTAGCCACACGAGAAGACTACATAATCTTAATACAACACCTTCTGATACAGCAAAGTACATGATCAAACACAATGTTAACGAAAATATATCTTTACACTGTTTGTGACAGGTGTCTGTGCCCCATGACTACTGGAGTGAATCTTTTAATACTGAATACTGGCAAACACATCCTGCCACAGACAACATGACTGTACATCTCGACTGCCTAATCCAGAGTGGCGAACAGGAACTTAAATAAAAATTGGAAACACATCCTACGACAGACAACATGTCTGTTCTCGACTGCCTAATCCAGAGTGACGAACAGCCCGAAACACTTCGTGCGCCATAACAGAAAAGGCGTGACCCGAACGCCTCCGAAGTGCTTCGTCTGCAATTTCGTCAGTCTTTTGTTTTTGATTTAAATTGTTTTTAATAATCCTAAAATGACTGATTGATAGTCAGTTGTTGAGAGATATTTATATTAAAAAGTGAAGTCATTCCAATGAGTAGTTTAACTAATAATAATGACTAACGTTTTGGCGCCCTTGCTACGAACCAGCAGCCAATCACAGAGCGGTAGCATCATGCAGGCGGTCTTTCTCACGGGAATGGTACCGAATCTAACATGTTACAGGTACCTCACACCACATTTCGTCATCCATATACTTCTTGCATCTCCACTGCTCTGGGAACAGCTTCTTGGAGCCTAATATGATGGCTGACTAAGCCAGAAATATTACACCGTTCTCATACATTTTGCACACCATATGGAATAGAGTATAAGATATAGATGCAGAAAATGTTTAAAATGAGAAATCAACCAAAAGAAAGGCGAAAACAAAAAAAGTGAGATTTTAGAGAAAAACGAAAAGAAGAAAAGCGAGATTTGAAATTAGTGACAGGATTTGATCTACAACAAAAAGTGAGGAGTCGAGCAGGACGGAGGAAGGTGACTGGTGTGGTGTCGCTGCGGCCCTATGCTGCCTTCTGCTGGCCTTGGCGAGATACCCACTAGAGTGGCGAGGTGGCCGGACAGCCCGCGCTACGCTCCGCCAATGCGCGCACTTCCGCTGCGGGTCGTCGTCCGCTGCATGGAGTGTCACGGTGTGCCCTGGGACGAACATCGTGCTCTGCACTTGAAGTCAGCACCGCGCTAGCGATGTAACGGAAGTGGTTGTGATCGGAACCGATCTGGAGTCGGCGGCTAACCAATTCTTTTAGTGGAGTCGAAATTCGTGTATGGTTCGAAAAGCCACCCTGCGCAGCACACCCCGTAAACGTAGCAGCGCCGTCGCACTTGGTACGCCAGACGCTACCATTGCATCTGACGACGCCTCCCCATTAAGAACGACAGACGTAGACAGATTCCACATTCTTAGATTTCCGGAAATAGTTTGAGACGTTGCTCCGCTGCAGACGGTTAACGAAGGTCCGAGTATACGGAATAGGTTTCCAGGTGCGTGAGTGGCTCGAAGACTTCTTAAGTAATAGAAACCTGTGCGTTGTCCTTAACGGCGACTGTTCATCAGAGACAAGGTGAAACGTCCCCTTCGAACAATTTATTCACGACTGTGCTTAAACTGATATACAATATTTTTAGCGCAACGCAATCTGACTTTCAAAAATCCCTGCAAAAGAATGGCACTGAGTAACATTAAACTACACCTTTCAGAAATCACTTACCTCACAAAAATCTTCATTACTCGCACTACTGCAATACAGCGAGCGCCACTACTGCCAGCTAAATAAAAGATTCAAACTACGGAAGGCACTAACTACTGATAGGGATAGTTAGCAAATGAAAGATATTAATAGAGAACAAACAATGTATTTACCTTAATAGTCATAATATATATAGCAGTTCATGACAAATTACAAAACTCCGCCATCTCTCTCCCCACATCCACCACCGCTGGCGGCTCACCTCCAACTGCGCAACGCTACGCGCTGTTAACATCCAGCTGCCGCTGCCCAACACTACAATGGCAGACAACAATGCAAACTAGCCACAGACTGCACACAGCACAGCCAGTGATTTTCATACAGAGAGCGCTACGTGGCGGCGGCGTTACCAATAGAAAAACCTAAACAGCCTACTTACAAAGGGATCGTCAAGAGCGCCTCAGGGAAATGTGATAGAACCGCCGTTATTCTCTATACATATAAAGGATCTGACAGACAAGGTGAGCACCAATTTATAGCTGTTTGGTTAGGACGCTGTAGTAGGCAGGAAAGTATCGTCGTTGGGTGACTATAGGAGGATCCAGAACAACTGACAGAATTTCTGTTTGGTGTGATGAATGGTAACTGGCTATAAACGTAGAAAACCGTAAGACTACGTAGATAAATAGAGAAAACTAATACTGTAATGTTCGAATACAGTATCAGTGGTGTTCCGGTTGACACAGTCACGCCGATTGCGTATTTGGGCGTAACGTTGCAAAGCGATATGAAGTGGAGCGAGCACCTGAGATCGATCGTAAGAAAGGCGAAGAATTTTAGGAAAGTGTAGCCCATCTACAGAAGGAAACAAGTGACTGCACAAGAGGGGGAAACTAATGTTGTTGCTGAGGTTGCAGTTGATCCGCACGTCAGTTGCCGCGCAAGCGGACGAGGACGTGGCGTGAGTCTGGCAAGTCCACAAAGTATTCTCCATCGACATGGCTTTCATCCCCCTCACATATCTCTTCATAAAGAGCTACATGGAAAAGATCACGAAAATCGTGTTAACTCTTTTACGTCGGCATTAAGACAGGATGCTCCAAACATACCATGTATGTATCTTGTTTAATGATGAAGCCACATTTATCAATCACGGTCAGGTAAACCGCCGAAACGTGCACTATTGGTCTGTAGACAACCCCCGTTGGCTTCGTCAGGTAGAACGTCGGGTCCATGGAGTGGAAAAGGAAATTTGTGTGAAATTCCTATGGGAACAAACTGCTGAGGTCATCGGTCCCTAGGTATACACACTACTTAAAATAACTTAAACTAACTTACGCTAAGGACAACACACACACCCTCACCCGAGGGAGAACTCGGACCTCCGACGGGGGTAGCCACTCGGACCGTGGCAAGACGCCTCAGACCGCGCGGCTCCATGGAGTGTAAACATGTGGTATGAGATAGTGAAACATCAGCTTACAGGCCCTTTTATCATAGACGGAACACTGAACGCGCACAGCTATCGCAGCCTTCCATAATACCGTCTTCTACGGATGCTAGCAGACGTTTCTCTGCAGACTAGAAGGAATCTGTAGTGCGAACATAATGGCTGTCCAGCACATAGCGCATGAATTACTACAGCATGTCTTCACAGGTGGTTTCCAAATCGTTGGACTGGACGCAGACCTTGATCGGTCCGTTCCCCGGATTTGACGCCTGTAGACTTTTTTCTGTGGGGAAGCTGAAAGACGTTGTCTACAAGGTCATACCAACTGCACCCGATGATATGCAACGACGTATTACTACAGCCAGCTCGAACATCTCCGCTGAAATGCTAGCACATATGCAGCAGTCGTTCCATAGAGACGGGAAGCGTGTATTGTAATCTGAACAGAACATGCGATGGTCATTTATCTCGTTACTGGTCAGAATCCACATAACTAGAGTATCTAGTTGTGTTGTTCTTTAGTGTGTGCTACCACACGTAATGGACAAGTGTCTGTGTGGGGCTTTTTCAAACTAGGTACCTAGACTCGCACTAGAATGCTATAACAAACATCACTGACATTCTAATTAAGCCTACTTTTAGTTTGATAATGTCAACAGGCATTGTTGCTTTTAAAAAGTGTATGTCTGCACAAAAATACAATTTCTAAATATTATTACAATCTCTTGATCGGCTAACAATACGAGCCCCTCACTACCAATCCATTCGGTGAAAACAACACATCAATCCTTTCCCTCAAAATTAGTGGTGCTTCTCATCTCAAACTCTTCAATTGAGAACAAGATTTACTGTCTTTACGAACATATTCCTAGTGCGCCTGGTGGTTGAAGCTGATGAAAGATACAAGTGGGTGTAGCAATTACAGGAAGACAAAACTGTCTGACGTAGAAATGTTTATGAATTATCTGTTTAGTAAGAAAAGTATTCAGTCTGGCTTGATATGTCCTATAGCCTCTTTCTTAAAAATTGCATCCGCGCATTAGTCTACATAAAATGAGATACAATACTACTATCTCATTCATGTTACAGTTTCTGATCTCTGTTACAAACTGTGGCCCGCAATGTCACCTCACGACTGCAGTGCTAATTTCAGGATAGTGGACTTAATCAATGGCAGTGCGTGCCAGACGCTACAACCACTCTCTACAACCCAGCGCCAGGGTGATAACGCCTACCGTAAATGGTTGAAGGCGTTACCCGGCACAGACCTTGCATGGCAACAGATGTCGTGGCCACCTTTAGGTCACACATCTCTCCACAGAGAGTGTGTCGTCAGTAAGTTTCTCGTTTGCTGACGACCACGCGGACGCGTGCCCTAACATAAACTGACCACGTGCCTAGAGCGCTTTGATCGCCGGAAGTAGATACAGGAACAGTGGGGCAGAGTCATATTCATAATGAGGCGTGATTTGGATTAGCAAATTAGATGAGTTTGTAATTAGTTTATCCGTAACACCACATATTAGTGTTGTATTCACCAAACATATCTGGTGTCAAACGTAAATATGTGGCTGCAAGAGAACCCCCTCCGACGGGAAGTAGTTCCTGTTTCGATGTGGCTTCAAACGGTTCAAATGGCTCTGAGCACTATGGGACTCAACTTCTGAGGTCATTAGTCCCCTAGAACTTAGAACTAGTTAAACCTAACTAACCTAAGGACATCACACACATCCATGCCCGATGCAGGATTCGAACCTGCGACCGTAGCGGTCTCGCGGTTCCAGACTGCAGCGCCTAGAACCGCACGGCCACTTCGGCCGGCGATGTGGCTTCCTTGCAAGCTACAACTATGCAGTCTCGGCGCAAGGCGAAACAGGTTTAGGCAACATTCAGTGCAAAAGATGATAGCAAGACAGGTTATAAACAATGTGCACTAATATACCAACAGAAATTGTTCATTACTTAACTGTACTATGAAGAGGGGCGTGGCAATGATATTCTTGCACCGATATTTAACTCCGGCCTAATTCCGAATCAAGTGAACGCGAACTACGACCCCTTGTAGCGTGTTCAGTATGGCTCTTCTTGTCGGCGATTGTATACACGGTCGTTATGCTGCCTTGAAATACAGTTGATACTGTTCAAAAGAGAAGGTGCAAATGACGACAAGCAGAGGTTTGTACAGATACGTGCGTCTGTGTGAAGATCTACGCTCGAGGCATACAACTGTTACCATCGACATACTTCAGCAAAAGCTATGGGAGAAAACCCGAGAAAATACTGGTGCTACGTAAAATTGCTAGGTTTTAGATTTCGCGTTTAAGAAATTGTTCACGCAGCAGAGTCGTACAAACATATCGCCGTTTGGCCATCGAACAGACTCTCGTATGGGCGACATAGTTACAAGCATCTTTGGCGTAGAGAAAGAAAAGAGTTGACAACATGTAATTCACCAAGTCCGTATGGAGTCCCAGTTCGGATTTACAAAGCGTACACTACGGCACTGGCCCCTTACGGCATTCATCACGAATCTCTCGCCCAGCGTGAAGTCCCAAGCGAGTGGAAAAAAAGTGCAGTTCACTCCTGCATACAAGAAGGGAAAGAACAACCCGTAATATTACAGACCAATATCCCTAACATCCTTTTGCTGCAGAGTCCTTGAGCGTGTTCTCAATTCGAATATCATAAATTTTCTTGAGACCGAGAAACTTATGTCCGTGAATCAGCACAACTTTAGAAAGCACCGGTTGAGCGAAACTCAGCTCGCTTTTCTCCCATGATATATTGCGAACTATGGATGAAGAGCAACAGGCAAATGCCATATTTTTAAATTTATGGAAAGCATTTGACACGGTGCCCCGCTCCAGACTGTTAACGAGCGTGCGAGCATATGGATTAGGTTTCCAGACATGAGTGGCTCGCAGACTTCTTATGTAACAGAACCCAGTATGTTGCTCTCGACGGCGAGTGTTCATCAGAGACAAGGGTATCATCAGGAGAGTCCCAGGAAAGTGTGATAGGACCGCTGTTATTTTCTGTGTACATAAATGATCCGACGGACAGGCTGGACAGCAATCTGCGGTTGTTCGCTTATGATACTGTAGTGTAGGGTAAAGTGTCGAAGTTGAGTGATTGTAGAAAAATACAAGATGGTTTAGACAAAATTTCTAGCTGGCGTGATGAATGGCAGATAGATCTAAATGTAGAAAAACGTAAGTTGATGCAGATGATTAGGAAAAACAAACCCGTAATGTCCTGGTTGACACAGTCATGTCGTTTAAATATCTGGGCATAACGTCCCAAAACGATATGAAATGGAACGAGCATGTTTGTGGTAGGGAATTTCGGATTATTGGGATAATTTTGCGGAAGAGTGTTTATCTGTAAAGGACACCGCATATAGGACACTCTGACCACCTATTCTTAGTACTGCTAGACTGTCTGCGATCCGTACCAGGTCGGATTAAAGGAAGACACCGAAACAATTCAAAGGCGGATTGTTGGAGTTGTTACTGGTAGATTCGAACCGCACACACCTGTTATGGAGACGCTCCTGGAACTCAAATGGGAATTTCTAGAGGCATGGTGATGTTCTTTTCGTGGAAGGCTATGGAGAAAATTTAGAGAGCCGGCATTTGAAACTTACTACACAACGATTCTACTGCTCCCAACATACATTTCGCGTAAGGACCACAAAGATAAATACGAGAAATTAGAGTTTATACGGAGGCATATAGCCATTCGATTTTCCCTCTCTCTATTTCCAGCTGGAACAGGAAAAGAAATCACTAGTAGTGGTAATGGGCACGATTTGCCACGCACCTTGCGGTGGTTTTTAGAGTACGTTTGTGCATGTGGATGGTGGGTCGATACTGTGCGTGACGTAAGAGGGGAAGCAAAAAACTGTGGTTGCCTTGTACACCTTCTGTTGGATGCTAGCTTTAATCCAGTTGCACCCCTTTCTTTGTTCTAACATAATTTATTCTGTTTTCACTCTGTTTATTTGGAAATTAGGTCCTGAGTCGAGGACACTGAAGCTAGATGGCCGTCATTATCACAGTTATGTGTACCGGATTTCGATTGTGGCAGCTCTCCTGTACAAAATAATTACGTCAAATCTACCGTTAGGTGTACCTATTTTTTTCTGTATCCTGAAGGTCCTTGTTTCGGATTTATGTACGGATCACACACACTTTTCAACGCTATAGTACATTATGTGCAAAAACGCAACTGTATTCCGATGTGGTCTCACAGTATATACGATAATTGTAAATAGACTTAAGACGTAATTTTCGATGTAAATAAAAGCATGTAATTAGTCTTAAGATCTAATTTTCGATGCAAATTAAAGCATAAGTCGGCCACCTCATAAATATTAGGTATACGTATTTTCGAAACAACTTGCTGAAGGAAATTAAATGCATCTAACTGTAGATTTGACATAAATACACGACATGAAAAACGTGGTAGCTAAAGGAATGTTTTTATGCACGTGGCAGCTGCAGTATTACTAACCTAGTGGATGTAAACGTAACGTGCCTGCTTGTATCCACGTAAGGCGGATGCCTATCCCCTTGGGAACTATTTGTGTGACATTAGGCGGAAGCATAAAATAGTGCTTTCCCTGAACACTCTCCGTTGGAGGATAGCTAGTGCTGACCGCGCAAAGCCAGCTGAAGATGGGCGGAAACCCGAAACGTGTCTTGGAATGGATAAATTTATTTTTAAAAAATGTGGCTGGTTGTTGTAGCAAATTATGAATAATATTATTTGGTAATCACATTTTGTTCTACAGACATGAGTACTTGCCCTCTCCGTATTTGGCAATTTTTATTTTCGGTCTCAACTGCCTTTCCTATCGCCTTGTAATCATTGATGCTAAGGTGAAACGAGTGTCGTGAACACCATCTGTCCGCAAATCATGTAAACGCGGTTCTGTATGAGTCAGCTGATTATGTAATGTAGTTTTGAGGTGAGTACGGGAAGTCGCCCGGCATTTCCCCAGTCGAGCTTGCGAACCCTTCTAACGGTTGGGTTGTTTGAGGAAAGAGACGAAACAGAGAGATCATCGGTCTCATCGGATTAGGGAAGGAAGTCGGCCGTGCCCTGTCAAAGGAACCATCCCGGCATTTGCCTGAAGCGATTTAGGGAAATCACGGGAAACCTAAATCAGGATGGCCGGACGCGGGATTGAACTGTCGTCCTCCCGAATGCGAGTCCAGTGTACTAACCACTGCGACACCTCAGTTGGTAACCCGTCTAACAGCCATATCCCAGTTACCCGTCGATCGTCGTGGATTCAGTATGGATCTGTCTCATCCCCCTATCTTGTCAGCCAGCACACTGCACTACAAAGTCGTGTGGCTAGTCAATTCGTAATGTTTGTAATATACGAAATAGTAGACGGGTACATTCTCATTTCTGCAAATGATGGTAGCTGCTTGCAATGAAAGTTCTCAGTACAGCGGCCAGAAAGACTATTAACTACTAATTTGCTACTCAGTGAACGTCCAACAGCAAGAAGTTGATGGCGTGAAGGAAGAGCATAGAATGCGCGTGTAACGTGAGGTAATCGCCGTGAACTGCAGCGAAACACACGCCTTTCCAAGAAACCTGCTGCGTCACTTTCGACAAGAAGTCTTTGAGGGTATCTGCGACCATATTGCACTAATGATTAAACACTTTCCTCGGTCGCAAATATCTTGTTTTCTTTGTTTTTCATTTCTCATGGTGCGTTTAGGGTTACTCGACCATCGGATTTGTGGCATAAGATCACAATGTAAAAGGAAGTAGAAAATGTACATGTCAGTGAACCACCGAAGCTGAGTAATATACCTTTAACATCGATACACAGCATCTTGTCAGTTATTCAGGAATATTTATTACAACAAAATGGGGTGGCGCTTCTTTATTTGAAATGGAGTGCGGCGCTTATGGAAACCACATGTAGCTTCAGACATAACGTAAGCAAATAACACTATTGTATAAGTAAAAAATTCATTCCTATCTGTATGGAAGTCATTGAAATTTCGTGTAATGGAAATACAACTACATCTGCGATACCATAAGAAGTGCAGAATAACGTGCACAGCTCCGACATGAAATGCAATTTTTTTTAAAACGTAAATTTTTTACAAGCACTACTAGGGCAAAAAATACAACGTATATGTACTGTATAGCCTAGACCACGGGCACTGCTTAAAGAAGCAAGTAGAAATACAATCTATATCATAGCCTGAAGTTTAGAATACAGGCAATGACTGTAAAGAAGGAAGTGACGTGTCACTGAAGTGTGATATTATGATCGCCATAGCTGTAGCGCTACAAAATATTGAAATTAAAATGAAGTGAGGCGCATGTGGAAAATGGGTTGCATTTTAAATACTCAGTCAAAACAGGGGTGCGTTTTAAATACTCAGGCAAAACAATGGTACATGACAGTCGCGTAATAATATATTAAAAAGTCAATCTGAGATAAAAACAACTCTATGAAATGCTATGTCTCTCTCAACTACCCAAGGTAGTCACACTGTGATATCGTGATAATCGTAAAAATATGGCGCATAATGTCGTACACGATAAAAACCTGTATAATAATGTTAAAAAATAAAATACGCTGTAGCCTTACACAAAACATTTTCACACAAGATTTTTATAAAATACAGTATTGTTTGAACATCATAAAAAAGTAGGAAACTAGCGAACATGTGTCAGTGATAAATGCTATTATGTAAGCTGGTGTTACGGCGTTTGAAGGTATTGAACTGCGAAAGAGTGCGTCGAATATGGAACTCATTACGCAATTTTAAAACACGAGCGTTATTTATACCTGACACAGACTTTAAACGTAAGCAACATATGTTACTGACAGTGTACGATAAAAGTCTTAAACGTAGCCTTGAAGCTATTGAAGAAAATGGAGTACGACAATGTGGGGTAAAAGCACTTACAAGCAAAATCTATCTGAAAATACTGGTAATTGTAAATTTCCTTTACATCACATCTTTGGTCACAAATTTTTATGCTATCGGACTACCCGTTTCGGGCTGCAATGACCACGTTAAGACCTATTTTATAAAAATATGTCCTAATATACTGGAGCCACAGTGGCATCATCAAATGCTAAACACAAAATTAGCGCCAGAATCGTCAAACATATATAAAAAATAGTATACACAAGAGTCATCTTGTCAGCGTTTGCATGACGACTGACAGATAATCCAGCATGCTGTATGATTACAATTTGTTTATTCATTTGTTTATGTATCTTAATTATCTATGTAGTGGTGTTACATTCTATGTTATATTTTGTATTATCTGTGTGTTTATTGTATTATAACTAACCCGAATCGAACTGTACGATTTCAGTGAAGTTATCTAGAAATTTTTTATTTTTTAGGTCCGTTTGTTTGTTTAGTATTTTATTAGTGTCTGTCCGTGAGTAAATATAGCTTTCGATTTCTTCCAGAACGTTCATTTCAAATCCCTTTGGTGTTGTGCGAAAGACTTTCATTGCGTTTGTTATGTAATCACCTTCATGATTTTCTGTTTTTAGATGGCTGAAGAGCGTGAATTAGTTTGCGTCGCTAATTTTTGTATGTTTTCTGTGCCTAATTTCAAAGTTTCTGCCTGTTCAATTCTTGTGATGTTTCTGCACATTGAGTCACCGACTGTTTAACCCCAGAACACCAGTGGAATAGGATGGGCTTATCCATCGCAACATGCGCTTCATTGCACATTTTTGTTATGGTTTGTAGTCCGAAGACTGGTTCGCGGCAGCCCTCCAACCTTTTCTATCATGAGCACGACTCTTCATTTCTGCATAACTGACGCATAAGGACTGCATTTAAACATGCTTACAGCACTCAAGTCTTGGTCCCCCTTTTTACATCTGACCCCCCAGACTTCTTTTCATTGCCGAACTGACGATTCCTTGATGATGAGAATGCGACCTGTTAACCGATTCCTTCTTTTAGTCTAGTCGAGCCATAAATGTCTTTTCTCTCCAATTCGATTCATGTCTCCTCATTCTTTACTCGACCTATCCATCTAACCTTGAGCATTATTCTGCAGCACTGCATTTCCAATGTTCTATTCCGTTCTTCTCTGAGCTTTGCAATGTCCACTTTCCGTTTCCGTATGAGACTACACTTGAGACAAATACATTCACAAGAGAGTTCATAACACTTAAATTTATAATGCACGTTAATAAATTTCACTTTTTCTTATTGTAGGCAGTCTACATTTTATGTCCTCTCTACTTCGACCAACGTCCAACAGCGCTGTCCAAATAGTAAAACTCATGAGCTACTTTTAGTGTTTCATCTTCTAATCTTCAACATTATCTGATTTAACACGACTAGACTGCATTATCCTTGATTTACTCTTGTTGATGTTCAACTTACAACCTCTTTTCAAGACATTATCCATTCCGTTTGACGACTCCTCTGGTTCATTTCCAATAGTGACAGATTTATAGTGTCAGCGGCAAAACACAAAGTTTTTGTTCCCTTTCATAGAATTTCAATTCTGTTTCTAAATTCCTCCTTGGTTTCCTTTAATGCTTGCTCAGTGCACACACTGAATAAGATTGGGGAGAGGTTGCAACCCTGCCCCACTCCTTTTGCAGCTGCTGCTGCCCTTGTATTCTTATACTGAAGTGCCAAAGAAACTGGTATAGGCATGCGTATTCAAATACAGAGATATGTAAACAGGCAAAATACGGCGCTGCGGTTGGCAACGCCTATATATGACAACAAGTGTGTGTCGCAGTTGTTAGAATGGCTACTGCTGCTACAATGACAGGTTATCAAGACTTAAGTGAGTTTGAACGTGGTGTTGTAGTCGGCGATGAAGTGGGGATTTTCCCGTACGACGATTTCACGAGTGTACCGTGAATACAGGAATCCGGTAAAACATAAAATCTCCGACATCGCTGCGGCTGGAAGAAGATGCTGCAAGAACGGGACCAACGACGGTTGAAGAGAATCTTTCAGCGTGACAGAAGTGCAACCCTTCCACAAATTGCTGCAGATTTCAAAGCTGGGTCATCAACAAGTTTCAGCGCGCGAATCATTCAACGAAACATCATCGATATGGGCTTTCAGAGCCGAAGACTCTCAGGCGTAACCTTGATTACTGCACGACAAAAAACTTTCGCCTCGCCTGGGCCCGTCAACACCGAGATTGGCTGTTGATGACTGGAAACATGTTGCTTGGTCGGACGAGTCTCGTTTCAAATTGTAACATGTCAGCAGGGGACTGTTCAAGCTGGTGAAGGCTCTGTAATGAAGTGTGGCGTGTGCAATTGGAGTGATATGAGATCTCTGATATACGACTCTGACAGGTGACATGTACGTAAGCATCCTGTCTGATCGCCTGCATCCATTTATGTCCATTGTGCATTGCGACGGACTTGGCAGTTCCAGCAGGACAATGCGACATCCCACACGTCCAAAATTGCTGCAGAGTGGCTACAGGAACACTCTTCAGAGTTTAAAGACTTCCGCTGTCCACCAGACACCCCAGACATTAACATTATTGAGCATATCTGGGACGCCTGGCAACGTGCTTTTCAGATCTCCAGCCCCTCGCAGTCTTATGGGATTATGGAGAGCCCTGCAAGATTCATGGTGTCAGTTCCATCCAGCACTACTTCAGACATTGGTCGAATCCACGCCACGTCGTGTTGCGGCACTTCTGCATGCTTGCGGGAGCCCTACACGAATTAGGCATGTGTAGCAAATTCTTTGGCTCTTCAGTGAATACTTGCAGTCTTCCTTTGCAAGTCCCAGATAACCCTCCGCTCGTTGTATTTTACCACTGATGGCTTCAGAATTTCAAGGAGTATATTCCACTCACCATTGTAGAAAGTATTCCCTAAGTCTGCAAATGCTAGGAACGTAAGTTTGGCTTTTACCAACCTATATTTTAAGTCATATCGTCACTATTGTCTCGCGTCTTGTTTCATTTCTCCGGAATCCAAACTGGTCTCTCCCGAGATAGGCGTCTACCAATGTTCTCATACTTCTGTAAATAATTCGTCAGTATTTTGCAGTTACAAGTTATGGTTCGGTACTGTATGCAACAGTCGGCACCTGCCTTCTTTGAAATAGAAATTATAGCCGTCTTCTTGTACTCTAAGGGTATTTTTCCTGTCTTGCAATAACAGATGGAATAGTTTATCCATGCCTGGCTCTCACAAGGAGCTCAGAAATTCTGAGGGAATGTCATCTACTGCGGGGGCCTTGGTTCCACTTACATCTTTCCTCGCAGTATCATATCTCCCAATTCATCTACTTACTCTTCTCTATTACTGTCTTCAAATTTGTTTTCTTTATATCTGCTCTATATAGGACGATGTGTTGAAAAGTAATGCCTCCGAACTTTTGTTTGAAAAGTCTTAAAACTTTTTAAAAAAAAACAAATGTTATTGAGTTCTGCGCCTTTATTCTTGTCGTCCACATATTTATTTTTTAAAGAGTCACCCTGGTGACGAACACCTTTCTCCCAACGAAAGACGAATTTGCAGGTCACTTTTTTGACGGAGCCACAACCTCACCTTTGCTTGCACCGCTTCATCGCTATCAAAGAGAAGTCCTCGCAGGTGCTCTTTAAGTATTGGAAACACATGAAAATCGCGTAGGTCCAAGTCGGGACTGTACTGCGAATGTCGATGACAGGGAGCCCAAGGCGTTGGATAGTTGACCCAAGGCTTTGGATAGTCGCTGATGTTGCAACGCTCGTCTGTGGTCTGGCATTGCATTGCTAAAGGAGAAGATTTCGCCGGCCGGAGTGGCCGTGCGGTTCTAGGCGCTACAGTCTGGAACCGAGCGACCGCTACGGTCGCAGGTTCGAATCCTGCCTCGGGCATTGATGTGTGTGATGTCCTTAGGTTAGTTAGGTTTAATTAGTTCTAAGTTCTAGGCGACTGATGACCTGAGAAGTTAAGTCGCATAGTGCTCAGAGCCATTTGAACCATTTTTGAGAATATTTCTGCAGTGAAAAACTCGGTTACAGGCTGCTGTTTCTCACGTTACGTTACGCATACCACGTTACACGCTGCAATTCGGAGCTCTCTAGCGGCAGAGGGTCGAAACTTAAGTCAGCGTAGCGAAAAAATCGAGCGAGTAATATGCACGACATGCAATAGCTCAACCTATATTCACAACTTTTCAGCACTCCCTCGTATACAGTCCTTTTACCTCTCAGCCTTTCCTTCTTTGCTTAGTGTGGGCTTGCCGTCAGAGCTGTTAACATCCATTAGGGCGCTTCCTATTTTTACAAATGTCGGTAAATTTCCGATACGCTGCTTTTGTGGTTCCCCCAGTCATGCTTGCCCCTGCAGCCTCGCATTTCTCGTCTCGATTCAGAGAAAAGTGATTCGTTTTCCTTACAAGAATCAGTACCGATGACGAGTTATGGGCTCACTGCTAACAATATGATTCAAGCGATGCTTCCTGGAATGGAGGCATTACTTTTGCCAAGGAAAAAAAGTTCAAAGATGCCGTGCACTGCAGTAGAACTCTGTGGGAAGGGCGACGGTCCATGCTACCCACACTCCTGGCAGCGGGCACGCTTGTTCTGCGTGATGGTTACAGCTCCCTACTACACAACAAGAAAAACACATGAATTACTAAAACTTCTCGTGTTTGAAACAGCTGCCGTACGGACCCGAAATATCGCCACTTTCGTCTACACTACTGGCCATTAAAATTGCTACACCACGAACAAATGCAGATGATAAACGGGTATTCATTGGACAAATATAGTATACTAGGACTAACATGTGATTACATTTTAACGCAATCTGGGTGCATAGATCCTGAGAAATCGGTACCCAGAAGAAAAACCTCTGGCCGTAATAACGGCCTTGATACGCCTGGGCATTGAGTCAAACAGTGCTTGGATGGCGTGTACAGGTACAGCTGCGGATGCAGCTTCGACACGATACCACAGTTCATCAAGAGTAGTGGCTGGCGTATTGTGACGAGCCAGTTGCTCGGCCACCATTGACGAGACGTTTTCAGTTGGCGAGAGATCTGGAGAATGTGCTGGCCAGGGCAGCAGTCGAATATTTTCTGTATCCAGAAAGGCCCGTACAGGACCTGCAACATGCGGCCGTGCATTACCCTGCTGAAATGTAGCGTTTCGCAGGGATGGAATGAAGGGTAGAGCCACGGGTCGTAACACATCTGAAATTTAACGTCCACTGCTCAAAGTGCCGTCAATGCGAATAAGAGGTGACCGAGACGTGTAACCAATGGCACCCCATACCATCACACCGGGTGATACGCCACTAAGGTGATCACGAATACACGCTTACAATGTGCGTTCACCGGATGCGAAACACGGATGCGAACATCATGATGCTGTGAACATAACCTGGATTCATCCGAAAACATTCGTGCATCCAGGTTCGTCGTTAAGTACACCATCGCAGGCGATCCTGTCTGTAATGAAGCGTCAAGGGTAACCGCAGCCGTGGTCTCCGAGCTGATAGTCCATTCTACTGCAAACGTCGTCGAACTGTTCGTGCAGATGGTTGTGGTCTTCCAAACGTCCCCATATGTTGACTCAAGGATCGAGACGTGGCTGCACGATCCGTTACAGCCACGCGGATAAGATGCCTGTCATCTCGACTGCTAGTGATACGAGGCCGTTGGGATCCATCACAGCGTTCCGTATTACCCTCCTGAACCCACCGATTCGACATTCTGCTAACAGTCATTCGACCTCGACCAACGCGAGCAGCAATGTCGCGATACGATAAATCCCAATCGCGATAAGCTACAATCCGACCATTATCAAAGTCGGAAACGTGATGGTACGCATTTCTCCTCCTTACATGAATCATCACAACAACGTTTCACCAGGCAACCCCTGTCAACTGGTGTTTGTGTATGAGAAATCGGTTGGAAACCTTCCTCATGTCAGCACGTTGTAGGTGTCGCCACCGGCGCCAACCTTGTGTGAATGGTCTGAAAAGCTAATCATTTGCATATCAAAGCATCTTCTTCCTGTCGGTTAAATTTCGCGTCTGTAGCACGTCATCCTCGTGGCGTAGAAATTTTAATGGACCCCTTAAGAACCACCTCTTGTGGTCTGTGCTTGGTAGAAGATGAGGCTGTACCCGAGAGGTCACTCGTTGAATGCCACAAGAATTTTTTGCTGCAGGCTTTCTACATCTTACCAACTAGATAAGCGTATAAATGAGGGAGTATGCGGAACAGCAAGATAACTAGTAGGCTCACCCTCGTAGGTCCCCTGCCTCGGTGCTAGCGAAGGCGCTAGAATTGGCATTGAGTGCGGCTGGCATTTACGAGCGCCGCGGAGAAAGCGGCCGGCGCCCTGCTCTGCTATGCTATATTGTGCTCTGGCTGGTCTGCGTCTGCAGCCGCGGCCACCACACTCCTCGCGTGTACCTCACGCTTCGTCCGCTCATCCACCACCGCAGCAAGAGGACCGACACCGTCACTTCCTTATATGGTGCTTTCACAAAACATTTTAATTCCTTGGGACGGTATATTTTTGAGTTTACATCTATGAGGTCGTCTATTATTTACGTGAGGCTTTTTCCTCAAAATTTGGATCCCATCTCCGCCTGGTGATATTTAGTGAGACGTGGTGGGTCTCCAGCCCCCCCCCCCCCCCCTTTCCTCACTTCAGATTTACCCTTACTAGGATATAAACACGTAAAACTGACATTTTTATTCGTTTTAAACACTGAATTCAGCACTTTAATAAAACCATGTTAAACACTATTTTTAACATATGATGTAAAACCCTACTTTAAACATAGTACTAACCGTTTTGACGGAGCCCTAAAAAATTGACATTTTATTGGTATAATACACTGAAGAGCCAAAGAAACTGGTACACCTGCCTAATGTAGTGTAGAGCCCCCGCAGGCACGCAGATGTGCCGCAACACGACGTGGTATGGAATCGACTAATGTCTGAAGTATTGCTGGAGGGAACTGACACCATGAATCCATAAGAGTACGAGAGGCTGGAGATCTCTTCTGAACAGCACGTTGCAACGCATCATAGATATGCTCAATTACGTTCATGGCTGCGGCGTCTGGTGGCCAGCGGAAGCGTTTAAACTCAGAAGAGCGTTCCTGGAGCCACTCTGTAGCAATTTTGGATGTGTGGTGTGTCGCAGTGTCCTGCTGGCATTGCCCAAGTCTGTCGCAATGCACAATGGACATGAATGGTCGCAGGTGATCAGACAGGAAGCTTGTGTACGTGTCACCTGTTCGAGTTGTCTCTAGACGTATCAGGAGTTCCATATCACTCCAATCACTTCAACTTCACGGGCCCACATCATTACAGAGCCTGCACCAGCTTGGACAATCCCCTGGTAACATGAAGGGTCTACGGATTCATGAGGTTGTCTCCATACCCGTACAGGTCCATCCGCTCGATACAATTTGAAACGAGACTCGCCCGACCAGGCAACATGTTTCCAGTCGTCAACAGTCCAATTACGGTGTTGACGGTCCCAAATGAGGCGTAAAGTTCCGAAAGCCCATATCGATAATGTTTTGTTGAATGGTTCGCACGCTGAGACTTGTTGATGGCCCAGCATTGAAATCTGCAGCAATTTGTGGAAGGGTTTCACTTCTGACACGTTGTAAAATTCTCTTCAGTAATCGTTGGACCCGTTCTTGCAGGGTATTTTTACGGTCGCAGCGATGTCGGAGATTTGATGTTTTGCCAGATACCTAATATTCACGGTACCCGTGAAATGGCCGTACCGGAAAATCCCCACTTCATCGCTGCCTCGGAGATGCCGGATCCCATCGCTCGTGCGCCGACTGTAACACCAATTTCTAACTCATGTAAACCTTGATAACCTGCAGCTGTAGCAGCAGTAACAGAACTAACAACTGCACCAGACACTTGTTGTCTTATATAGGCGTTGCCGACCGCTTCGCTGTATTCTGTACTTTAATACGTATGCCTACAACAGTTTCGTTGAGTATATATGCATTCAGTGTCGTTGAACCCTTACTTACTTTGCAGATGCAAGACAACATTGTTTGAACCTTTCGTAAGATCGTATGATTACGTAGCTTTTCAATTTCTTCAGTTATATGATCACTAAGAGAATTTTCGTCGGTGAAATTCAGCTTTGGTTGCTTCCGCAAACGATTGACTTCTTGATCGCAGGCGTGTTTCGACTTGTCAGTACGCCATTTAGCATGCGCATTATAAAAGTTTCGATACGAAAGCATGTTGAACACAACAGCGTCGGCTTTACATGCGTCGCACAGTATCTTGACTGACTCACTGACGAACACGCAGTGACTTCGACCGGCGCGGCAGACAACTCCCCAAGGGAAAACTGACAATTGTGCGGAACTTGTTTCAAATCGGGGATTCCCAAGCATGCACACGTGCAAAGTACTCAGTTCAGTTCAGAGAAGCCACGAAGACTGGTGGTTACTATAATATTCTCCATGTCTGGATTAATTTTACAAAACAATGTGTTATTCGTTATAAGAGAATATACTAGGTTGGCGCATGTTGGTATTACGGTTGATATGAGTTATTTATCGACTGCCATTTTCTGTTTGTAGCTCACTGTTGCTGTTTGAGTTAACATACTGTCATCTGTCATTTGGAGAGAGAGTGGAGCTATGGACGCTAGAAAATGCAGTGTCAACTAGAGAAACCGCAATAATTTCCACATATTCTTCTGTTTTAACGAGGATTCTTTTGACATCAGTGACTATCCACGTTCAGGAAAACCTTCCAGGTTTCGTGAAGAAGATTTAAACGCATTAATCCCCAATGATCCAAGTCAGTGTACTAGAGGACTTGCAAATACGATAAATGTGGTGTCACCGCCAGACACCACACTTGCTAGGTGGTTGCCTTTAAATCGGCCGCGGACCGTTAGTATACGTCGGACCCGCATGTCGCCACAATCAGTGATTGCAGACCGAGCGCCGCCACACGGCAGGTCTAGTCTAGAGAGACTCCCTAGCACTCTCTCCAGTTGTACAGCCGACTTTGCTAGCGATGGTTCACTGCCTACATACGCTCTCATTTGCAGATACGACAGTTTAGCATAGCCTTCAGCTATGTCATTTGCTACGACCTAGCAAGGCGCCATATTCAGTTACTATTGATATTGATATTGTGAATCATGTACCGTCAAGAGCAACGTTCATCATTAATGGATTAAAGTTAAGTATCAAACTAATTACGTCCGCTTTCTGAATTCTACACTCCTGGAAATTGAAATAAGAACACCGTGAATTCATTGTCCCAGGAAGGGGAAACTTTATTGACACATTCCTGGGGTCAGATACATCACATGATCACACTGACAGAACCACAGGCACATAGACACAGGCAACAGAGCATGCACAATGTCGCCACTAGTACAGTGTATATCCAACTTTCGCAGCAATGCAGGCTGCTATTCTCCAATGGAGACGATCGTAGAGATGCTGGATGTAGTCCTGTGGAAAGGCTTGCCATGCCATTTCCACCTGGCGCCTCAGTTGGACCAGCGTTCGTGCTGGACGTGCAGACCGCGTGAGACGACGCTTCATCCAGTCCCAAACATGCTCAATGGGGGACAGATCCGGAGATCTTGCTGGCCAGGGTAGTTGACTTACACCTTCTAGAGCACGTTGGGTGGCACGGGATACATGCGGACGTGCATTGTCCTGTTGGAACAGCAAGTTCCCTTGCCGGTCTAGGAATGGCAGAACGATGGGTTCGATGACGGTTTGGATGTACCGTGCACTATTCAGTGTCCCCTCGACGATCACCAGTGGTGTACGGCCAGTGTAGGATATCGCTCCCCACACCATGATGCCGGGTGTTGGCCCTGTGTGCCTCGGTCGTATGCAGTCCTGATTGTGGCGCTCACCTGCACGGCGCACGGCGCCAAACACGCATACGACCATCATTGGCACCAAGGCAGAAGCGACTCTCATCGCTGAAGACGACACGTCTCCATTCGTCCCTCCATTCACGCCTGTCGCGACACCACTGGAGGCGGGCTGCACGATGTTGGGGCGTGAGCGGAAGACGGCCTAACGGTGTGCGGGACCGTAGCCCAGCTTCATGGAGACGGTTGCGAATGCTCCTCGCCGATGCCCCAGGAGCAACAGTGTCCCTAATTTGCTGGGAAGTGGCGGTGCGGTCCCCTACGGCACTGCGTAGGATCCTACGGTCTTGGCGTGCATCCGTGCGACGCTGCGGTCCGGTCCCAGGTCGACGGGCACGTGCACCTTCCGCCGACCACTGGCGACAACATCGATGTACTGTGGAGACCTCACGCCCCACGTGTTGAGCAATTCGGCGGTACGTCCACCCGGCCTCCCGCATGCCCACTATACGCCCTCGCTCAAAGTCCGTCAACTGCACATACGGTTCACGTCCACGCTGTCGCGGCATGCTACCAGTGTTACAGACTGCGATGGAGCTCCGTATGCCACGGCAAACTGGCTGACACTGACGGCGGCGGTGCACAAATGCTGCGCAGCTAGCGCCATTCGACGGCCAACACCGCGGTTCCTGGTGTGTCCGCTGTGCCGTGCGTGTGATCATTGCTTGTAGAGCCCTCTCGCAGTGTCCGGAGCAAGTATGGTGGGTCTGACACACCGGTGTCAATGTGTTCTTTTTTCCATTTCCAGGAGTGTAGTTCCTTGTCATGTTCCAGACCTCACGTCAGTATAGTCCTTCCCTCCTCACGTTAGCCTGCGTGAGCTAAAACGCGTGCATTTCGGCCTCAGCTAGTAACACGGTGTTGGCTGTTCTGCCAACACAACAATAAACTGTGATCATTTCACCATCGTCCGACATTTTTATGCAATGGGGAAAGTTCAAAAATCAGATGCATGTGTATTGCGCGCTCTAAGCCAAAATCACAAAAATGAGCGGGTGGCCATGTGCATCACTGCTTGCTCGTCATCAAACGGCTCCTGAACAACACCGGACATTCCTACCCTGTATCGCTACTGGCGACTAGAAAAGATGTCTTTATGCTAATGTAAGGAGAAGAAAGGAATGGATGAGCCCAAATAAAGCAGCAGCTCCCCGTACAAAGACCTGCGCGCATCCATAAAAGACAATGTTACACCAAAGGCAACGTTATGCATATAGTGGAACAGCGACGGCGGTGTGTACCACGAATTGCTTCCCCCAGGTGTGACCATCACTGCTGAAATCTGTTATCGACAAATGAGACGTCTTCCGGACGCAGTTTAAGAATAACGACCGGGAAGATTGCGTGAAGTGATGGTACTCCACGATAGCACCCGCCCACATTCTGCTGCACTGACAAAAAACACTATACAGGAGTTGCGTCCTCAAATTTTCACCTTTTCCGCTCTCCATCAAATACCCTTCAAGGAACTTCCTTCCCGGATGAAAATGCGTTTCGAACATGGCTCGACGCATACTTCGCCTCAAAGTCATGCGATTTCTACAGTCGCGGAGTCGAATAGTTACCCAGCGTTGGCAGACAGTTGTAAATAGTGAAGCAGAATACACTGAAGTGGCGTAAGTGATGGGATACCTCCTAATATTATTTCGGGCGTCCTGTGCGCGGAGTAGTGCACCAACTCGATTTGGCATTGACTCAACACATCGATGAAGTCCCTTGCGGAAATATTGAGCCATGATGCCTCTACAGCTGTCCGTAATTGCGAAAGAGTTGCCGGTGCAGGATTATGTGCACGAACTGGCCTCCTCATTACGTTCCACAATTCTTCATGTCGGGAGATCAGGGAGGTCAAATCATTCCCTCGAATTATCCAGAATGTCCTTCTAACCAATGACGAGCGATTGTTGTCCAGTGACATGGCGCATTGTCATCTATAAATATTCCATCGTTGTTTGGGAGCATGAAGTCCATGAATGGCTGCTAATGGTCTCCGAATAGCCGAACATAACCATTTCTGGTCAATGATCGGTTCAGTCTGATCAGAGAACATAGTCATGTAAGTGCATCCCTCACCGTTATGAAGCAACCACCAGCTTGCACAGCGTCTTGTAGACAACTTGAGTCCGTAGCTTCGTGGCATCTGTGCCACATTCGAATCCTACCATCAGCTCTTAAAATCGGGACACATCTGACCAGGCTACGGTTTCCCAGGGTCGGTACGGTCACGAGCGCAGGAGAGGGGCTGCAAACGATGACGTGCTGCTAGCATAGGCGCTCGCGTCGGTCGTCCGCCACCGTAGCCCATTAACGCCAAATTTCGTCGCATTGTCCTAACGGATAAGTTCGTCGTACGTCCCACACTGATTTCTGCGGTTATTTCACTCAGTATTGCCTGCCTGTTGACAGCTCCATGCAAACGCCGCTGCTCTCGGTCACTGCATTGTCCGTGGTGAGAGGTAACGCATGACATTTGGTATTCTCAGTATACTGTTGACACTGCGGATCTCGGAATATTGAATTCCCTAACGATTTCCGAAGCGGAATGTCCCAAGGGTCTACCTCGAACTACCGTTCCGCGTTCAAAGAGTGTCAATTCCCGCCAGGCGGCCATAATCACATGGGAAACCTTTTGACATGAATCTTATGAGGTAGCCCTGCCAATGCACTGCCCTTTTATACCTTGCGTATGTGATATTACCGCCATCTTTAAATGTGCATGTCGCTATCCCATGACTATTGTGACTGAATGCGTATTATTGGTGACTAAGGTGCCTGTTGCAAGCATCTGTTGCGTTTATTAAACTTATGGAAAAATGCTACCTATTTACGAACCGATCTAATACATGCTCCAAATTAAAAACTGGCACTTTTCATTGCCCCAGCTCCCTCGCTATAAATGAGATTTGGTGCGATTTTCATTAATGAACGTCGTCCTTACTCGTCTAGCCATCTCACTCTATCTGGCGGAAGGTATTTTAAGTGCCACCCCTCGCCCTCATTTCCTGCTTCAGTCGTCAATGTTTTGTTTCTAAATGTTCCATGCGTTCGTGCTTTCTCACATGGCACACATCTAATCGGTAGTCCAATCCTGCCCGTACACGACGCCGTATATCAGGACTTACGGTAAGAGCAGCTGTTGTGACGCGGTGACGCAAGCCTTCGGGGTTCTGTGACAGGGGTGAAACATAACGATTTCCTTGGTGTAACCCCACATGAAAAAAATCGCATGGTGTCTCAAGTGCTGCGACCGTGGTTGCCACTCGCTTAGCGGCAGGTCAGCCCAGCGACGTGGTGACGTCTCATTCCGGTAACCCCGAATACAACTGTGGACACATGGAGGGGCGACAGAATAAATCCCTGCTGTCAGGTTTTTGGGCCGCGCGGGGTAGCCGCGCGATCTTGGGCGCCTTGTCACGGTCCGCGCGGCTCCTCCCGTCGAGTCCTCCCTCGGGCATGGGTGTGTGTGTCGTCCTTAGCTTAGGGACCGATGATCTCAGCAGTTTGGTCCCATAAGACCTTCCCACAAATTTCCAAATTTTGCTGTCAGTTTCAAGTTGAGGCATGAGCCACAATTGCAACATGTCGAGATAGGTGATACCACTGACAATTATCTCAGCGAAGAAGTGTCCCTGGATTGTCTTGTTGAACACGACACAGAACATGTTAACTTTCACAGAATCCCGTACGTGTGCGACAGTATGATATGGCTTCTACATCCCCCCTCGTGCTTCTGTTGTGTCAGATGACCTTTCCTGAACGGTGGAAAGTGTCTTCATCACTGACAATTAATTTACTTCGCGATGTCTTCCTTTGAACATTCATCTGCATATCACTGCAGAACTGCAGACCGTGCAGTTTGTGGTCATGGCTTACGGTTCGCAGCAGCTGCAATTTGCACGTCTCCACTCTTGATTGCTTACGAAGAATTTTCAAAAAATGGTTCAAATGGCTCTGAGCACTATGGGACTTAACATTTATGGTCATCAGTCCCCTAGAACTTAGAACTACTTAAACCTAACTAACCTAAGGACATCACACAACATCCAGTCATCACGAGGCAGAGAAAATCCCTGACCCCGCCGGGAATCGAACCCGGGAACCCGGGCGTGGGAAGCGAGAACGCTACAGCACGACCACGAGCTGCGGACGAAGAATTTTCCACACTGTTGGATGAGAGATGTTCATTTCTGCACTAGCACGATAGGGAGAATTTCTGCCACTTCGCAACATCACGTCCTTCAAGCCATCCACTGTCTGCCACGCCTGGTGAAGCGGAACATTTTGCATCGCTCAAATAACCATCCTCATGAAATTTCGAAGCAGGATAGAAATTAAATTCAGAATGTAGTCATGGTAATGGAACTCTATTCCAGACATTACTTCAAAACTAAGTCCTCATTCTCTAACTCAGACAGCATGGCATCGTACATCGCCTAACTATTTTTCCGAATCCATCTCTTTAGCAACAGTGGCACGCGGACTCTTAACAACTGTTCTAAGTCCGAGACCGGGAGGCAAGCGACACGGGGGTAGTGTCTCCATACAACTGCAGACCTGTTTCCTCTGGGCCACGTACGGAACCGTTTTTATATTGCTCACAAAGGTAGCTTTCTTGGACCATACCATATTAGGAAGGATTCTCAAACATTTACGTACACTATGCGTTAAGTATGAGGCGGAACTATGGGCCTCATGGAAAAGGATGACCCGGCTGAGTCACGCAATTTGACTCTTGGTCTGATCACGAGGTGCGGCCATTAATTGCACGCATTGATCACGTAGGCTGACGTGACAATCAATGAACTATACTTGACGGGATGAATCTGGAACATCTTAGGTGAACAGAAAGTTAGTAGACAGGAATACAAATAAATATTTAACTTTAATTCACCATTAGCGGTGAACTTTGATCTTGACAATAATATTTACAGGTGCAGTTACAGACTGAACTGTGAATACTTCTTTACAATTCTGATTGCTTCACACATATAGATCAATCGTCAATGCATAAACTGTATGTGGCGCCTGGCTAGGTCGTAGCTGCTGACTTAGCTGAAGGCTATGCTAACTAGCGAGATCTCTGAAGCTATAACAAGTGAAACATTCCTGTTAAAGTCGGCTGTAGAACTGGCCAGTGCCCTAGCTTGTCTCCTAAGACCAGCCGAGTGGCGGCGCTCGCTCTGCTAGCGTCGACAGTGGCGACTCGCGGGTCCGATGTGTACTGACGGACCGCGGCCGATTTGAAGCCTACAACCTAGCAAGTGTGGTGCCTTGCGGTGACACCACACTATGCATATATGCGACACATCTTCCGAAAGACGAAAACCGAATTTCAGAAACATATTTCCGCTGTCGTATTTCCATGTTAAGGTCTGAAGCGGATTTAATAACCCAGCTAAATATGGCGCCTGGAAAACAGTTGTTACAGTTTCCGATTTAGTCAACACAATTGCTTTTTCTCTTCAATTAGACGAGTTGTAAACAGCTTCAGTCTAAGATTCCTAGCCGGCCGAGGTGAACGAGCGGTTCCAGGCGCTTCAGTCTGGAACCGCGCGACCACTACGTTCGCAGGTTCGAATCCTGCCTCGGTCATGGATGTGTGTGATGTCCTTAGGTTAGATAGGTTTAAGTAGTTCTAAGTTCTAGGGGACTGATGACCTCAGCAGTCAAGTGCCATAGTCAAAAAAAATGGTTCAAATGGCTCTGAGCACTATGCGACTTAACTTCCCAGGTCATCAGTCGCCTAGAACTTAGAACTAATTAAACCTAACTAACCTAAGGACATCACACACATCCATGCCCGAGGCAGGATTCAAACCTGCGACCGTAGCGGTCGCTCGGCTCCAGACTGTAGCGCCTAGAACCGAACTAAGTCCCATAGTCCTCAGAGCCATTTGAACCATTTTTTTAAGATTCCTATTTATCTTTCACTGTAGAAAAAGCTTCTCCATCCAAATTAGCCGAATTTTTCTGAAAACAAGACGAAACGTGACAGCTCATTAATGTTTTAAAACCGGTTGCGTTTAATGGGAGCGAAAATCGATTGCGGAATTGGAAAACTGGCAACAAGAAGCGGATTTCCGGAATAGATATTGAAGTTTTTACATGACCACACAGAAGCGTTGTTGGGAAATCGGTTTACGAAGTCCGGTTTTGGGAGCCTCATGTAACGGGGGTGATTGACGTCTATTTGTTTTCAGCGTCACGCCCGCAACGCCCTGGCTGCGACTGACCGACTGCCTCTCATTGTGGCTTCGCAGTAATCTCTAAGTTTGCTTCGTTTGTACCTCCATCGAGATCGTACTTGTGTAGTAATCCCGAAAGCACTTTTTTTTTTAAAGCGTTTGGAGTTTTAGTTATTGCTGTGGGCAGTGCGGCTCACTGTCGGATCCCGACTCTGCGTGCAACCTCAGGTTGGGCGGAAACAAGACCGCTCAGGTCGATGTGCCGCGACCTGCGGCCGTGGCGTATTGTTTGCTGGTGCGAAGGCCGTGGGGCACAATGGCCGCAGGGACCGCCGGCGAAGGCCGTCATAAGCGCGATTGTGCGCGGCGGGCTACTTCCAGGATGCCCCCCCCCCCCCCCCCCCCCGTCATGTGTGATGACGCCACGTTGCCCCGTTCCTATTTACATTTGTAGGACACGTCGCTCGTATCTCCACATTTTGCCCCCACTTGTAGTTAACCTCGTTCTCTTTCAACTGCAAAGTCGATTTCATATGCATTACGCCGTATTAGAAGAAATGAAAACTGGATGATTAGCCATTAACTTCCCGTCGACGGCAAGGTTAGATGGCCACACACAACCGAATTTTATAGACGGGCAGAGTTCACATCCGCCGGATTCTTGAAGATCTGCAGTCTCGTCGTTCCCCATCTGTGCATTCAACCTTGAGACTGTTATCTGTAGTTCTGGGAACTGCCGATTCGTCCTGTCAGCAGGTACACACGCGAGCGGATTGCTGCGACACGAGGCGTTGAGGCAAGTCCGTGAGTTTTCGGAGAGCCGGTGGTCGACACACTACTCCGGCAGAACGGCGCGCTCACGTCGGCTACCCTGCAACTTTCCTCGCCCATTTTAAAGGAACTATTTGGTAAACAAATGCGTTTATACGTCAGTTACAGCTTTATATGTCAGCTTCATGACAAAGTACCTGTCATATCGCTAATTCTCAAATTTATTGTGGTATTTTACACGGCATGAAATTCGAAAAAAATTGCAATAAAAATATTATCTCTATGAATTTGCATTTGCTGCATATTAGGAATTGGCATTTGCTGCATATTAGACAATATTTTGTTGTATATGCAATTTAGCTAAAATACTGAATTTTTCATTAGGCTTGGAAGCGGTCTCTACTTATCACCAGTCTCGAGAAATTTTATTTCATGTAGTGCCTCATTTGCGTTGTGTGTGCCAACGATAAGGCTAGAATGAAATACTCATAACATCCTTCATATCTCACAAACGTTTTGAGATATCGAAACAAGATTTTGGCAAAGGACGGCACACAAAGAGGAGAGTATTTTTTCGTATGGTAAACAAGCCAACTTTCTTATCGACGGCCGGCCGGGGTGGCCGAGCGGTTCTAGGCGCTTCAGTCTGGAACCGCGCGACCGCTACGGTCGCAGTTTCGGATCCTGCCTCGGGCATGGATGTGTGTGATGTCCTTCGGTTAGTTAAGTTTAAATAGTTCTAAGTTCTAGACGACTGATGACGTCAGATATTAAGTCCTATAGTGCTCAGAGCCTACCACAATAGGCGAGTAATTACAGACTTTTGCAATGGATTGACGGAATTTTAACAGTCATCAGTAGTTGTGAAATATGAATTAGTGCAGCTTTGCAACAAGGTAAGTGAAGAAATTACACGTTTATATTTATACCTCAGTTCCTTCAGGAATTCTACCTTAATTTCAACTGCATTAGGATATTAGCAAGGTGACATTGCGTAAACTCCACTTTGTTTTGCCAAAAGAAGCAACTTTTAACTTGGAAACCAAAGAAATGTAGGTGATACCCGAAATTCGCCACTGGTGAATGAGTGATTTTCAGAAGACAGCAAGTTTTAGTTGCTACAAGTATAGTAAATGGGTGGACAAATGATCACTACAAAAACATGGACAGCTGTACCGTGAAATTTCTTGTTTGTAAAAACTGACATATGAACTCTACACAAACATGTATGTAAGTGGTTCAAATGGCTCTGAGCACTATGGGACGTAACATCTGAGGTCATCAGTCCCCTAGAACTTAGAACTACTTAAACCTAACTAACCTAAGGATATAACACACTTCCATGACTGAGGCGCCTAGAACCGCTCGGTCACATCGGCCGGCAAACATGAATGTAAAAAACAGTGTGTACAGAAAGAAGGTTGAAACATTTCTAGACAATATGACAACTGTGGAACAAAAAACAGTGCCAAATAAGACAATACTTCAACAACATGGAAGCAGATGGCGTTTCCTGATGTGAGCGGAAATCGGTCACAATATATCGTAAGTAACGTCAACATCTTTTGCAACGAACTATATTTAGATGCAGGTCGTAAATATGTTTCATTACAGACCACTGATGATGCTTTATTTTAAAAAAACAAAACATGTTTGGTGACAATACGCATTTTATTGTGGTAGCAAAGACGAATTTAAAGCACCTTCAGTAAAATCATAAATAATCTCAGAAACGAATAGGTGTCTTGAAAGAAGCGTAAAAGAGGGGTGGGAGATGAGTTTTATAAACCAACGCTGTATTGAGGACCAATAAAATGTTGCTTGTACTATGTCCATTATTTTAGACTACTACCCATAACTGTTTTATGTTTATTACAGTATTACGAGTTACTGTATTTTACAAAGGCTCAAACATCCAGCGATTGCCACAATTCACCTTCTCTCGGAGATATGAACTGCTTTCAAAATGCTAAAATGTACTACAATAAATAAAATGCCTATTAAATGCAGCACTGTACAACGTACTTGCTGTGAGAAACAGCCGCAACTCCTGAAATCCGTCGCACTTGGCTTGTGGAGCATGCGCGCCAGTCCTGAGTCCGTAGGTAAATCACAGAAATCCGCCGATTTCCCCCACACACGAATGGACCGGCGTCTGGAGCCAGACTGGACAGCTAGGTCCGGCGGATAGGGACGGCACGTTAGTGGGAAACGACGGGCCTTATCATCAGTGGGCCAGATCCATCAAGAGATACCCGTAGACTTGGCCCACAGTTCTGGCCTGGCACAGAAATCTGCTCGTTGTGTGGTCAGCTGTTGTTACAGATGGAGCACAAGCTCGGATTGGGGAAGGATGGCGCAGGAAACGGGCCCCGCCCTTTCAAAAGACCAAACCGGCATTCACGTTATTCTATTTAGGGAGGGCGAACCTAAATCTGGATGGCCAGGTGGGGATTTGAACTGCTGTTCTCCTCAGTACGGGTCCAATGTACTCGCCGTTCCACCCCTCTCAATACCACATCAGAAGAGAGAAACGATTGGTGACCAAGAAAGAACAATACCATGATACACTGCTGGATATTAAAAATGCAGCACTGCGAAGACGACATGTAACGAACTGCCAATTGACATGAAGCATACTACATTTTTGGATATCCAAATGATAAGTATTTCAGTGCAAGAAGCAAAGCTCTACATTCTGCATATAAGGAAACAGAATACAGTGGGTTGGTTTGTCATTGAGAAATCTGTTTGAAAACAGTTTGCTTGCTTGTGAGAAGGTCGCGTTGTGCGCCGTTTAAGAAGGAGAAACATCAACCAGCACAAATGCCAGAATTCGACAGCGACAGAACCACGACCTCTTCAAACCGCAGTTTATCGTTCCGCGATGTTGTTGCTCGCATCGATCAGGATCTCACAATTGACCTGCTAATATCGAATCGATCGATTCGGAGGGACATTCTCAACGCCACGCAGGATCTCAAGAGTCCCACGCGACTAGCGCCCGAGTGGACAGATTTTTTTTTTTTTTTCTCCTGCTCAGGAGTTCAGGATCGTGCAGCCGTGTCACGCTTTTGAGTCAGGAAATGAGTTTGTTTGCAGCAAGACAGTTGCCACACGGACAGTGCGACGACGTGTGGGGTATCTCGGCCTATCAGCACGGCGACCGTTGTTGCGACTTACTTGTCGCGGCAGCAGAGAGGCGTGCCGACAACGGTGCACCAAACGACAACACAGGACGCACCACGTCGTCTTTTTAGACGAGTCCCAGTTCTGCGTATGTCATTATGACGGACATACCCGTGTGTGGAGGTCCCTATGATAATGCAAGCTGCCAAATTCCATTCGATGTCGTCATACGAGTCCAGAACCTGGCGTGATGGTTGAGGGAGCCACTGGGAGCACACGACACTATCATATCTGGTGCGCATCGACTGTAATTTGGCCTCAGGCGTTACGGCTCTGGCGTGCTAAAACAACTAGCAGTGTGCTCTCTATAAGGTATCCGTGACGTTATCTTACGATAACACAACACTGCATGTTGACCGTGCAATCTTGACCTGCCTATACTGTTGCCCTGGGTAGCACTTTCTCCACATCTATCACCCAGTGAAAACATCTGGCCTTGATCTGCCGAGTGACTGGCCTACAAATTTTATCATTTATTCTTCCTACTATACAGTATAAGTACAACAAGTAAAAATTCTTTATTTGCTAATCTTGTTGATGTTGCAATTTTAATGGCGGCAGAGTACATGCATCAATAACAAAATAAACGCTGTTCGTATCCAGCTCCAGTACACATGTAAGGGCAACACATTAGTGACTCTACATAGTACACTGTAGACATGTGACTATCAAATGGTTCAAATGGCTCTGAGCACTATGGGACTTAACTTCTGAGGTCATCAGTCCCGTAGAACTTAGAACTACTTAAACCTAACTAACCTAAGGACATCACACTCATCCAAGCCCAAGGCAGGATTCGAACCTGCGACCGTAGCAGTTGCGGTTCCGGACTGCAGCGCCTAGAACCGCACGGCCATCGCGGCCGAGTAGTAGGATTATTTGCAGTTAATGTGCAATTTTTGAAAACTGACTCTCGTTCACTCAACTTGACACTAACGCAGAAATACACGATATTCAATGACTCACCGTAACTTACCTTCGCATCCCAGTTCGTTTCTGGTCCATGAAAATGAATTTAACACGTGATCAAATGAATTAATTTTCTCATGCTGAATAGTAACGGGCGATTTGTAAATATTCAACTTGAAGATCTCAATATTGGCTACGAAGTTGTCCTTCTTCAAGTAGAATGATGTAATTAAAGTGAAACGGGATCTGAAGTTGACTGCAGAACCGTCCTATATTTCGCGAAAGAACCACGAAGATAAGATACGAAAAATTAGGTCTCATACGGACGCATTTAGACAGTCGTTTCTTCCTCGTTCTGTCTGCAAGTGGAACAGGAAAGGAAATGACTAGTAGAGGTATGGGATACACTCCGCCACGCACCTTAGGGTAGCTTGCGAATTATTTATGTAGCTGTAGATGTAAAGTACTTCCAAGTTGATCAGGCAGAAGCAGACACTGTCGACCTAATGTCCATACCAAGAATTGTTACCTCGTCCCGAAGTCGCTCCAGACCGTCGCCGTCATCAAATCCTACGTCACCCGAACGAGATGGTGCAGCGGTAAGCATGAAGGACATGATACAGAACCAAGCGGCGTTCTGTATCTGACTGCTTCAAATTGCAAGTGTTTATTGCTCTGTGATCGACTAGGAACCGATGCAGCATGCAGATTCCATGTTCCTTCACTTCCGGAAAGCGTTTTACGCAACTATTCACTGCAGAATTTTAATGAAGATTCTAAAATGCGGAACACGTTCTCAGAAATGTGAGTTGAAGAACCATTATTCATCGCACACGAACGTACAGTCGGGAGTGCCCTGGGAAGTTTGATATGACCTCTCTTGTTATCTATGCACAGAAACGATGTGATGGAGTGCGCAGCAATCTGTGAATGTATGCTGATGACTCTATAGTGTACTGGACAGTATCATCGTTGGGAGACTGTAAGAGGATAGAACTTCTGAATTTCTGTTTGACGTGATGAATGGCAGCTTTCTCTAGACGTGGAAATACACTCTAAGACCAAAAATAAGAAGAACCGAAACACAGCGAAGGAATAATTCACGTAAGATGGAAATTGATGGATGTAATGTGCATGTACTGACGAATAAATGATAACAATCTCAGAAAAACATAAAAATTGGACGATTTATCCAAGAGAGTTTCACAAACTGAGCAAATAAATAACGCGTTGCTCCACCTCTGTCTCTTTTGTAAGCTGTTATTCTGCTTGGCATTTATTGACCGACTTCTTGGATATTCTCCTGAAGGGTATCGTCCAAATCCTGTCCAATTCTTAGACTATCGAAAGTCCGAGCTCGCTAGAGGGCCTGCGTATAATGCTCCAAATGTTCAGAAGTGGGGGAGATTTGGCGACTTTCCTGCCGTAGGTAGGGTTTGTCAAGCATGAAGACAAACAGTAGAAACTTTCGCCGTGTGCGGGCGGCATTATCTTGCTGAATTGTATAAGCCGAAGAAGGCTTGGCGGGAAGGGCAGCAAAACGGGGCGTGGAACATCGTCGACGTAGCGCTGTTCTGTACGGCTTCCGCGGATGACGACCCTAGCGGTCCCACTGTGAAATGGAATGGCCCCTTACACTAACACTCCTGGCTATCGAATTGGTATCCCACCACTGTCTCAGGGCTCAAGTCGAAGCGGGACTCATTACTGAAGAAAATTCTGCTCCAGTGAATGAGATTCTAGGCCGAAGATATATCTGGATACGTCTCGGACAGCGGTGGGATGCAAACCTGACTGTCGCTTGGAGTACAGCCCGAAAACCAGGAGTCATGGTCTGGGGTGCCATTTCATTAAATAGCAAGAACCCGTGGTCTAGGGGAGCCGGCACGGTAGCTCCGTCGACGTCGCAAGCTGAAGATGAACAGATAGAGAAAGTGTATGAGGATATTGAAAGGGTAATGCAGTATGTAAAGGGGGACGAAAATCTAATAGTCATGGGCGACTGGAATGCAGTTGTAGGGGAAGGAGTAGAAGAAAAGGTTACAGGAGAATATGGGCTAGGGACAAGGAATGAAAGAGGAGAAAGACTAATTGAGTTCTGTAACAAGTTTCAGCTGGTAATAGCGAATACCCTGTTCAAGAATCACAAGAGGAGGAGGTATACTTGGAAAAGGCCGGGAGATACGGGAAGATTTCAATTAGATTACAGAGTTCTGTAACAAGTTTCAGCTGGTAATAGCGAATACCCTGTTCAAGAATCACAAGAGGAGGAGGTATACTTGGAAAAGGCCGGGAGATACGGGAAGATTTCAATTAGATTACATCATGGTCAGACAGAGATTCCGAAATCAGATAGTGGACTGTACGCGTACCCAGGAGCAGATATAGACTCAGATCACAATATAGTAGTGATGAAAAGTAGGCTGAAGTTCCTGACATTAGGCAGGAAAAATCAATACGCAAAGAAGTGGGATACGGAAGTACTAAGGAGTGACGAGATACGTTTGAAGCTCTCTAACGCTAAAGATACAGCAATAAGGAATAGCGCAGTAGGCAGTACAGTTGAAGAGGAATGGACATCTCTAAAAAGGGCCATCACAGAAGTTGGGAAGGAAAACATAAGTACAAAGAAGGTATCTGCGAAGAAACCATGGGTAACAGAATAAATACTTCAGTTGATTGATGAAAGGAGGAAGTACAAACATGTTCCGGGAAAATCAGGAATACAGAAATACAAGTCGCTGAGGAATAAAATAAATAGGAAGTGCAGGGAAGCTAAGACGAAATGGCTGCAGGAAAAATGTGAAGACATCGAAAAATATATGATTGTCGGAAGGACAGACTCAGCATACAGGAAAGTCAAAACAACCTTTGGTGACATTAAAAGCAACGGTGGTAACATTAAGAGTACAACGGGAATTCCACTGTTAAACGCAGAGGAAAGAGCAGATAGGTGGAAAGAATACATTGAAAGCCTCTATGAGGATGAAGATTTGTCTGACGTGATAGAAGAAGAAACAGGAGTCGATTTAGAAGAGATAGGGGATCCAGTATTATAATCGGAATTTAAAAGAGCTTTGGAGAACTTACGGCCGAATATGGCAGAAGGGATAGATAACATTCCATCAGAATTTCTAAAATCATTGGGGGAATTGGCAACAAAACGACTATTCACGTTGGTGTGTAGAATATATGAGTCTGGCGACATATCATCTGACTTTCGGAAAAGCATCATCCACACAATTCCGAAGACGGCAAGAGCTGACAAGTGCGAGAATTATCGCACAATCAGCTTAACAGCTCATGCCTCGAAGCTGCTTACAAGAATAATATACAGAAGAATGGAAAAGAAAATTGAGAATGCGCTAGGTGACGATCAGTTTGGATTTAGGAAAAGTAAAAGGACGAGAGAGGCAATTCTGACGTTACGGCTAATAATGGAAGCAAGGCTCAAGAAAAATCAAGACACTTTCATAGGATTTGTCGACCTGGAAAAAGCGTTCGACAATATAAAATGGTGCAAGCTGTTCGAGATTCTGAAAAAAGTAGGGCTAAGCTATAGGGAGAGACGGGTCATATACAATAAGATTGGACGATCAAGAACGAAGTGCTCGTATTAAGAAGGGTGTAAGACAAGGCTGCAGCCTTTCGCCCCTACTCTTCAATCTGTACATCGAGGAAGCAAGGCTGGAAATAAAAGAAAGGTTCAGGAGTGGAATTAAAATACAAGGTGAAAGGATATCAATGATACGATTCGCTGATGACATTACTATCCTGAGTGAAAGTGAAGAAGAATTAAATGATCTGCTGAACGGAATGAACAGTCTGATGAGTACACAGTATGGTTTGAGAGTAAATCGGAGAAAGACGAAGGTAATGAGAAGTAGTAGAACTGAGAACAGCGGGAAACTTAACATCAGGATTGATGGTCACGAAGTCAATGAAGTTAAGGAATTCTGCTACCTAAGCAGTAAAATAACCAATGACGGACGGAGCAAGGAGGACATCAAAAGCAGACTCGCTATGGCAAAAAAGGCATTTCTGGCCAAGAGAAGTCTACTGATATCAAATACCGGCCTTAATTTGAGGAAGAAATTTCTGAGGATGTACGTCTCGAGTACAGCATTGTATGGTAGTGAAACATGGACTGTGGGAAAACCGGAACAGAAGAGAATCGAAGCATTTGAGATGTGGTGCTATAGACGGATGTTGAAAATTAGGTGGACTGATAAGGTAAAGAATGAGGAGTTTCTACGCAGAATCGTAGAGGAAAGGAATATGTGGAAAACACTGATAAGGAGAAGGGACAGGATGATAGGACATCTGCTAAGACATGAGGGAATGACTTCCGTGGTACTAGAGGGAGCTGTAGAGGGCAAAAACTGTAGAGGAAGACAGAGATTGGAATCGGTCAAGCAAATAATTGAGGACATAGGTTGCAAGTGCTACTCGGAGATGAAGAGGTTGGCACAGGAGAGGAATTCGTGGCGGGCCGCATCAAACCAGTCAGTAGACTGATGACAAAAAGAAGAAGAGACCCTTTCGTTGCCATCAGCGGCACACTTACACCACGGCGGTACGCCGGCGATATTGTACTCCCTGTTTTGTTGCCCTTCCTGGCAAGCCTTCCTGAGCTTACATGTCAACAAGATACTGCCCTCCGGGACACTGTTTGTCTTCGTGCTTGACAGACCCTACCTTAGCCAGCAAGGGCGCCGGATCTCTCCCCTCTGAGAACGTTTTGAGCAGGGTCGTCCTACTAGCTTGGGATTTTGACGATCGATTTGGACATAATTTGACACGATATCTCTCAGAAGGACGTCCAAGAACTCTATCAATCAATGCCAATGCGATTAACTGCTTGCGGAAGGGCCAGAGATGGCCCAAAACGTTACTGCTTCTCTCAATTTCTGAAGCTCTCTCTCTTGATTAAACCTTCCAGTTTTTCTGAAATGTTAATAATTTGTTTGTCTGTACATGTACATCACATCTGCCGTTATACACCCCATTTGGATAATTTGTTAGTGGTGCGTCTTTTTCTTCCTAGAGTGTATGTAAGCTAATGTAGACGTGCAGGAAAATCAGTCATGTAATGTTCGAATATAATATCAGTGGCGTGCTGCATGACACAGTCACGTGATTAAATATATAGGTATAACGTTGTAAAGCGGTAAGAATTGGAATGAGCATGTAATGGCGGGAGTGGGAAGGTGAATTGTCTACTTTGTCTACTTTTTTGGGAGAATTACTCGAAAGTGCGGCGCATAGATAAACGACGCCGTGTATAGTGTGGTGTCACCGCAAGGCACCACACTTGCTAGGTTGTAGGCTCCAAATCGGCCGCGGTCCGTCAGAACACATCGGACACGCGAGCCGCCACTGTCGACGCTAGCAGACCGTGCGCCGCCACTCGGCTGGTCGTACGAGACAAGCTAGCGCACTGGCCAGTTCTACAGCCGACTTCAATAGCAATGGTTCACTTGTTATAGCTTCAGAGATCTCATCTGCAGAGACGCTAGTTAGCATAGCCTTCAGCTAAGTCAGTAGCTACGACCTAGCCAGGCGCCACATACAGTTTATGCACTGATATCTATGAGTGAAGCAATCACAATTGTAAAGAAGTATTCGCAGTTCAGTCTATAACTGCACTTGTAAATACACTCCTGGAAATGGAAAAAAGAACACATTGACACCGGTGTGTCAGACCCACCATACTTGCTCCGGACACTGCGAGAGGGCTGTACAAGCAATGATCACACGCACGGCACAGCGGACACACCAGGAACCGCGGTGTTGGCCGTCGAATGGCGCTAGCTGCGCAGCATTTGTGCACCGCCGCCGTCAGTGTCAGCCAGTTTGCCGTGGCATACGGAGCTCCATCGCAGTCTTTAACACTGGTAGCATGCCGCGACAGCGTGGACGTGAACCGTATGTGCAGTTGACGGACTTTGAGCGAGGGCGTATAGTGGGCATGCGGGAGGCCGGGTGGACGTACCGCCGAATTGCTCAACACGTGGGGCGTGAGGTCTCCACAGTACATCGATGTTGTCGCCAGTGGTCGGCGGAAGGTGCACGTGCCCGTCGACCTGGGACCGGACCGCAGCGACGCACGGATGCACGCCAAGACCGTAGGATCCTACGCAGTGCCGTAGGGGACCGCACCGCCACTTCCCAGCAAATTAGGGACACTGTTGCTCCTGGGGTATCGGCGAGGACCATTCGCAACCGTCTCCATGAAGCTGGGCAACGGTTCCGCACACCGTTAGGCCATCTTCCGCTCACGCCCCAACATCGTGCAGCCCGCCTCCAGTGGTGTCGCGACAGGCGTGAATGGAGGGACGAATGGAGACGTATCGTCTTCAGCGATGAGAGTCGCTTCTGCCTTGGTGCCAATGATGGTCGTATGCGTGTTTGGCGCCGTGCAGGTGAGCTCCACAATCAGGACTGCATACGACCGAGGCACACAGGGCCAACACCCGGCATCATGGTGTGGGGAGCGATCTCCTACACTGGCCGTACACCACTGGTGATCGTCGAGGGGACACTGAATAGTGCACGGTACATCCAAACCGTCATCGAACCCATCGTTCTACCATTCCTAGACCGGCAAGGGAACTTGCTGTTCCAACAGGACAATGCACGTCCGCATGTATCCCGTGCCACCCAACGTGCTCTAGAAGGTGTAAGTCAACTACCCTGGCCAGCAAGATCTCCGGATCTGTCCCCCATTGAGCATGTTTGGGACAGGATGAAGCGTCGTCTCACGCGGTCTGCACGTCCAGCACGAACGCTGGTCCAACTGAGGCGCCAGGTGGAAATGGCATGGCAAGCCGTTCCACAGGACTACATCCAGCATCTCTACGATCGTCTCCATGGGAGAATAGCAGCCTGCATTGCTGCGAAAGGTGGATATACACTGTACTAGTGCCGACATTGTGCATGCTCTGTTGCCTGTGTCTATGTGCCTGTGATTCTGTCAGTGTGATCATGTGATGTATCTGACCCCAGGAATGTGTCAATAAAGTTTCCCCTTCCTGGGACAATGAATTCACGGTGTTCTTATTTCAATTTCCAGGAGTGTATTATTGTACAAAGTCAAGATCGACGTTCATCGCTGATGCTGAATTAAAGCTAAGTATTTAATTGTATTCTTGTCTACTAACTTTCTAATCACCTAAGATGTTCCAGATACATCCCTCAAGTATAGTTCATTGATTGTCACGTCAGCCTATGTGATCAACGCGTGCAATTAATGGCCACACCTCGTGATCAGACCAAGAGTCAAATTGCGTGACTCAGCAGGGTCACCTTTTTTCCTTGAGGCCTCATACATAACATATAGAACATTTGAGTGGCCATTTCTTGACTACTGCTGGAGCGTTTGGTATCCCCCACCAGGGCGGATTAACGGAAGACCTCGAAGCAATTCAGGGTACTGATAGATTTGTTATCGGACGCTTCGATCAACTCTCGAGTACAACGGAAATGTTTCGTAAATTGAAATGAGAATCCGTGGAGGGAAGGAGACGGCGCGAAACACTACTGAGAAATTTAAGGGAAACAGCATTTGGGACAGACTGCAGAACGGTTCTGCTGCCCCCAACGCACGTCTAGCATGAGAACCGTAAAAAGAAGATAAGAGGGAAAAAAATGGCTCTGAGCACTATGGGACTTAACTACTGAGGTCATCAGTCCCCTAGCACTTGGAACCACGTAAACCTAACTAACCTAAGGACACCACACACATCCATGCCCGAGGCAGGATTCGAACCTGCGACAGTAGCAGCAGCGCGGTTCCGGACTGTAGCGCCTAGAACCGCTCGGCCACTCCGGCCGGCGCAGATAAGAGAAGTCAGGGCCCATACGGGAGCGTATAGATAGTTTTTTTCTCTCGCTCCATTTGTGAGTGGAACAGGAAAGGGAATGACTAGTTCTGGTACAAGGTACATTGTGACATGGACCGTACCGTGGCTTACGGATTACGGATGTAGATGTAGCGGCTACGGCTCAGTGAAACAAGGAATGAGAAATGTGGAGTGTGGTCTCGTGTGGCGCGCTGAGGCGGCAAAGCGGTCTTCCGCTTGCAGCGGGGCCGTACTCTTGGAGCGTGTTGACGTTCACTCGTCCTTGTGGCTGTCTGCTCTGCTCCCGGGCGGTATGCAGCCGCGGCGCCTTGACTCACACGGCCGGCAACCGCCTACGAGTAGAGCCTCGCGGGCCTTCACAGCAGCACCGAGCGTTCTAGAAGCGCGTAGACTACTGCGGCCACAGGAAGTTAACTTAAGCGTTTGCTCGTCCTACTGTAAAGCTAAACCGACGCTTCGACCAAGATGACAATGACTCTCCTGTGGGTGTATTGGTGTACTTTTCTTTTGTTGCTCAGAGTCCATTATATTGCGTCATTGCGTCTCTGCTGAGCAGACATTGCGCCACACTTAAAAGATCCTTGATATTATTGGTGGAATAGACTAGTTTCCTGCACCCGCCAGGGTAGCCGAGAGCGCTAACGCGCTGCTTCCTGGACTCGGGTAGGGGCGCTGGCCCCGGTTCAAATCCGCCCAGCGGACTAACGACGAGGGCCGGTGTGCCGGCCAGCCTGGATGTGGTTTTTCGGCGGTTTTCCACACCCCTCTAGCTGAATACCAGGCTGGTCCCCACGTCCCGCCTCAGTTACACAATTCGCAGACATTTAACACACATTCGCACTATTTCATGATTTACACTGGACGCAGACAGCTCGGGTACACTATTTCCGTCCCGGGGTAAGGGGTGGCGATAGAAAGGGCATCCAGCCACCCCTTCCAAGTTAACCACTCCAATCAGTATTTACAAAGCAGACCCCGCAAGTCGGGATTAATGCTTGGAAAGAGAGAGACTGGTTTCCTGTGATGGAAGGTGTGAGGATCACCTGTTGTCTTAAGGATGTTCGATGTTCATTGATATTTACAAAACAGCGGTGTTGGCAGATTAAACATCTACGCCTACATCTGAATCTCTACTCCGCAAGACACTTTGCGATGTGTGGCGGTGAGTACTTTGTGTACCACTGTCACTCCCCATTTCTCCTGTTCCAGTCGCGAATGGCTAGCAGAAAGAACGACTGCCGCTAAGTCTCCCTGTTGGCTCAACTCTTAATTTATGTTCAAGGGCTTTTTGCGAGATACATGTAGGAGGAAGCAATACATTGGCTGAGTCTTCTAGGAACGCACGCTCCCGGAACATGAATAGTAAACCATAGCGTGACAAAGGCGTCTTTCTTGCAGCGTCTGCCACTGGAGTTGGTTGATTATCTCCGTGACGCTTTCATGCTTACTATATCAACCTGTAACGAAACGTGATGCTCTTCTTTGGATCGTCTCTATTTCCTGTATCAGTCCTACCCGACACGGATCCAACACTGACGAGCAACATTCACGTATTGGTCGAACGAGGATTTTGTAGGCAAATTCCTTTGTTGACGGAATCCCGAGGATTCTTCCAGAGAATCACAATCTGGCATCTGCATTTCCTACGATTAGTTTTATGTGGGCGTTCCACTTTAACCCTTTCAGTCCCTATGGCTACAACTGTGCGCCTTAACTTTTACTGTGACGTAGCAGCGACAGAAGTATGCCGGCCTTATGGCCGAGCGGTTCTAGGCGCTTCAGTCTGGAACCGACGACCGCTACGGTCGAAGGTTCAAAAAAAATGGCTCTGAGCACTATGGGACTCAACATCTATGGTCATAAGTCCCCTAGAACTTAGAACTACTTAAACCTAACTAACCTAAGGACAGCACACAACACCCAGCCATCACGAGGCAGAGAAAATCCCTGACCCCGCCGGGAATCGAACCCGGGAACCCGGGCGTGGGAAGCGAGAACGCTACCGCACGACCACGAGATGCGGGCGGTCGAGGGTTCGAATCCTGCCTCGGGCATGGATGTGTGTGATGTCCTTAGGTTAATTAGGTTTAAATAGTTCTAAGTTCTAGGGGATTGATGACCGCAGATGTTAAGTCCCATAGTGCTCAGAGCCATTTGAACCATTTTTGAACAGAAGTATTTTTTCCCACTGGGAACCTGAGGTACACATTTGTGAACGTTCAACCTTTTCATCATGCGGAATTACTGCCAACTATAGCAGCAAGTCAATGTAGCAGTGCACAGTAGTTCGTGACGACCAGAATACACGGATGTGGTTGGTTGGCTATATTCCACTGTAACTGAATAATGTTATTGTTATTTTGCATGGTAATTACCAGGTTATCACCTCACTATTTACTACAATATAGAATATTTCGTAATTAGTTATTTTAGTATATAAAATGAAGCCAAGTGTACAAAGTACGTTTTGAAAACGGGTACAAATTTTTGTATGAATCTTGCATCTAGTCACTAAAAAATCACCTAAGAGCATTGCCTCATAAAGAAACATTTTTCTTCATAAAAAAAATTCAAGTCTGAAAGGGTTAAATCACTTTGTACTCGTACTCCTAGATACGAGGACTGTTCTGAAAGTTCTCGTCTGCAGCAACAATGGGCGGAGCTAGCGCGGTCATATTGTCTGAATGTTTGTCCGTTCAGCCAGTATCCAGCCGTGCAAGCGTAGGGTTTGCGTTGTTGCCGTTATTTCACAACAAAAATTTGAAATGTGTGCCGCAATTGAAAATCCCACGAGTTGTGAAGTGCGATCAGTAATAAAGTTTCTGTTGGCAGCCAATTGAAATTTGCTGCAACTGTGTGCAGTGTACGGAAACAATCACTGAAGGTGGAGTGCGTCAACGGTGCATTAGGTTTAAAAGCTGTCGAAATAACGTTCACGATGAAGAGCGAAGTGGATGACCAAGCACTGTGACTGATGAACTCATCGCAAAAATCGATGAGAAGACTAGAAAATAGCAGATCCACAATGACGGAGAAGATTTCACTTAGTCTTCCACAAATTTAACGAAGTTTCTTGCAGCATATCGTTGCACAGAAGCGGATCTGCGGCAAAGCGCGACTAACTGGTTGAAGTCTCAGGCAGCTGACTTTCGTAACAGCGGAATTTCAAACCTTGTTCTCTGCTATGTCAAGCCCCTATTTTGTATGGAGACAACGTTCAAAAGCAGTATTTAAGGGTCGTTTTCGAATGAATATAGCAGCATTTCTTCCTTGTATTTTGCTATTTTCTATACCAAAAACGCAATCTACTTTCTGGATAAACTTTCTTTTTTTCGATTTTATGGAAGTAGCTGCTTCCAGTGATTGTTCTGCAATCGTGTATTAATGAAATAATGGTTATTTCTGTCTACGCACTCAAAATACATTACATTTTGTTACGCTGAGGGAGAATTGTCACTCCCTGCACCATGATCCATCCTCTGTAGGTCTTTCTGCATTTCACTGCAATTTTCTAGCGTCGCGACTTCTCCGTATAAAACAGCATTTTCTGCGAAAAGCCTCATGGAACTTTGACGTCTCTACTATGTCATATATATACAGGGTGAGTCAGGAGGAAAGGTGCGTGAATTGACGGGTGATAGCATTAGTGATTTTGAACAAAAAACTTGATGTGGACATATACCCTATTCCGAATGGTTTCCGAGGCAGAACATTTTTAACATGCATTTCTATTTATTTTCTGTATTATTCATTGTCATTGTTTACAACGTACCACAGTAGTATACAGGGTGTTACGAAAAGGTACGGCCAAACTTTCAGGAAACATTCCTCACACACAAATAAAGAAAAGATGTTATGTGGACATGTGTCCGGAAACGCTTAATTTCCATGTTAGAGCTCATTTTAGTTTCGTCAGTATGTTCTTCCAACTACGCTCAATGGAGCACGTTATCATGATTTCATGCGGGATACTCTACCTGTGCTGCTAGAACTTGTGCCTTTACAAGTACGACACAACATGTGGTTCATGCACGATGGAGCTCCTGCACATTTCAGTCGAAGTATTCGTACGCTTCTCAACAACAGATGGATTGGTAGAGGCGGACCAATTCCATGGCCTCCACGCTCTCCTGACCTCAACCCTCTTATGGGGGCATTTGAAAGCTCTTGTCTACGCAACCCCAGTACCAAATGTAGAGACTCTTCGTGCTCGTATTGTTGACGGCTGTGATACAATACGCCATTCTCCAGGGCTGCATCAGCGCATCAGTGATTCCATGCGACGCATGTATCCTCGCTAACGGAGGACAGTTTGAACATTTCCTGTAACAAAGTGTTTGAAGTCACGCTGGTACGTTCTGTTGCTGTGTGTTTCCATTCCATGATTAATGTGATTTGAAGAGAAGTAATAAAATGAGCTCTAACATGGAAAGTAAGCGTTTCCGGACACATGTCGACATAACATATTTTCTTTCTTTGTGTGTGAGGAATGTTTCCTGAAAGTTTGGAAGTACCTTTTTGTAACACCCTGTAGAGGAAGTTGACACGAACATTTTGATACAGAACTCTTGTGGTCTGTCAAGTCGGAAAACCACCTCAAACTGGCCTACAAAAAGTACCTAAGCTGCAACGCACGCATGTCGCGCGAGATTTCCAGTATCGCCGTTCACCTCCGTAGCGTAGCGCTAGCGTTGTCGCCCACCACGCAGGGGTCCCGTGTTCGATTCCCGGCAGGGGACTGGGTGTTGTGTGTCCTTCATCATTATTGACTCGCTAGTCGCCGATGTGGCGTCAGCTACAGAGGATTTGCAATATGGCGGCCGAACTCCCCCGAATGAGGCCTCCCGGCCAACAATGCCATACGATCATTTCATTTTTTGGACCTTTTCTGTTGCAAATTTAATTTAGTTTAATTGCGTAATGAGACACGTTTTCGTTGGAGTGTGCGGTTTTCGAGTTATTAAAGAAAAACGGACAAAAGTGATATTAAACGTGTTCTATCTCGGAAACCATTCGCAGTAAGGCATACGTCCATATGAAGTTTTTTGTTCAGAATCACTAATAATATCGCGTCTCAAAACATGTACCTTTCCTCCTGACTCACCCTGTATATTCTGAAAAGTAATTGATCTCTAACACACCCTTGTGTACGCTCGAAGTTACTGAACGTATCGCCATTGAAAATGACATGCTGTGCTCTGTTTACTAGAAAGTCTTCCGTCCAATCACACAGTTGGTCTGATATTCCATACGCTCGCATTTTGTTCACTAGGTGCCAGTACGGATTGTGTCGAGTGCCTTACGGAAATCAAGGAACACTACATCGATGTTTCAATATCGATGATGGAGCTTTTGAAACAGCCACTTGAGACCATTATCAATAAGTTTTTCTCCATTTAAATTTAACTTTTTAGGATGCCCTCCGGGAAAAAAAAAATAACAGCTGTAGTTTACGCTTGCTTTCGACCGTCAGTTAGAGCTATTGCGCCCATATGCTCAGGTTGATAGTAAAAGCATCTATTGAGAAGACTGGGAAACTGCCTGACTTGATTACTAATGTGAAAAGGATTTTTGCGTGCGGAGTAGACCCGTGGTTTGAGGCGCCGTGTCACGGACTGCGCGGCTCTTTCCGCCGGAGGTTCGAGTCCTCCCTCGGGCGTGTGTGTGTGTGTGTGTGTATGTGTGTGTGTGTGTGTGTTCTTCTTAGCATAAGTTAGTTTAAGTAGTGTGTAAGTCTAGAGACCGATGACCTCAGCAGTTTGGTCCCTTAGCAATTCACACACGTTTTTTTGAAAAGGATAGTGTGGTTTAAACAAAGTGTATTAGCAAGTGATGAGCTAAAAAAGAATTGTATTCAAACTAATTCGAGAAGTGTACACTAGATGGAATTCTAAGCTCTATATAAGTGATTTCAGCTGCGTCCAGTCTTTAATAATCTTCGTAATTACCACGCTAGTGCACCACCAATGCTGACAGCCGCAAATATTGTAGATCTGGCAGATGTTTGTGACATTCCATGGTCGATCAAAGCGGCTACTGGTAAAATTTTCGCAGAAAACTACGTTGCAAGCAGTTCAATATCGATAACTAGGACGATGACTCTCAGAACATCGGACATGCAACCAATTCAGCTTATAGGAGAGAATATGAAGACTAACATTAAGCAGGAATGGCAAGAGGACAAATAAAAGTCAAGAAACATATACAACTACAGGAAAAATATACACTACCAATAACAAGATTAAAGAGACTTTTGGAGAAAAAGGATGCAACTGTATCAATGCCAAAAGTTCAGATGGCAAGGGAGCACTAAGTAAGAAGAAATGGCTGAAAGGTGGATGGAAGATATAGAGGTGCTCCACAAGGGAAATGGACTCTATGTCAACGTTATAAAAAGGAAAGAGAAAGTAAACGAAGATAAAATTGCAGATTCTACACTACCAAAAGAATTTGACAGAGTAATGAAAGATCTAACGAAGCAATGAAAGATCTAACGAAGCAAGGCCGACACTCGTTCAGAATTATTGAAATCCTTGAGAGAGCCAGCCATGACGCAACTATTCTACCTGGTGTGCAAGATATATGAGACACGTGGAATACCTTCAGACTTCAAGAAGAATGTAATAATTCCAATTTCAAAAGAGGCTAGTCGTGACAAATGTGAATACTCCTTAACCATCAGTTTAATAACTCATGGTTGCAAAATACTGACACGAATGTTTTACAGAATAATGGAAAAACTGGTAGAAGCTGACCTCGGGGAAGATCAGTTTCGATTCCAGAGAAATGCAGGAATACGGCTTAGCTTAGACTATAGACTGAAAAACGGTAAACCTACTATTACAGCATTTGTAGGTTTAGTGAAAGCTTTTGATAATGTTAACTGGAATACACTGTTAGAGATTCTGAAGGTAGCAAGGGTAAAATACAGGGAGCAGAAATTTATTTACAACGTGTACAGGTGCTAAATTGCAGTTATGAGAGTAAAAGCGCGTGCAAGGAACCCAGTAGTTCAGAAGGGGGTGAGGGAAGTTTGTAGCCTCTCATTGGTGTCATTCAAACTGCACCTTGAGCAAGCAGTAAAGTAAGTCAAGGAGAAATCTGGATAGGGAATTAAGTTCAGTTTGCTGAAGATATTGCAATTCTCTCCGGGACAGAAAAGGTCTTGGGAGAGCAATCGAACAGAATTGACTGTGTCTTGGAAGGAGGTTATGAGGTGAACACCGGCAAAAGTAAAGCAAGCATAATGGAATGTAGTCGAATTACACCAGACGTCGCTGGTGGAACTAGACACTACAAGCAGTAGATGAGTTCTGCTATTTGAGCAACAAAATAACTAACGATGGCCGAAGTAGAGGAGATGAAATGCACACTGGCAACAGCAAGAAATACATTTATGAAAATTATGAATTTGTTAAAGTGTAATATAAATTTAAATGTTGGGACGTGTTTTTGAAGGTATTTGTTTGGATAATTGCCCTGTATGGAAGTGAAAAGTGGACGATAAGCAGTTCAGATAAGAAGGGAACAGAAGCTTTTGAAACAATGGTGCTACAGAATAATCCTAAATATTAGATGGGTGGATCGAATAACTAATGAGGAGGTAGTTGGAGGTTGGGATGAGTTATGGGGGAGACCAGACAGCGAGTCATCGGTCTCGTCGGCTTAGGGAAGGACAGGGAAGGAAGTCGGCTGTGCCCTTTCAAAGGAACCATCCGAGCATTTGCCGGAGCGATTAAGGGAAATCACGGAAAACCTAAATCAGGATGGCCGGACGCGGGATTGAACCCTCGTCCTCCCGAATGTGAGGAGGTAGTGAATCTAACTGAGAAGAAAAGAAATTTGTGGAATAAATTGACTAAAAGAAGGGATCGGTTGTAGCACACGTGCTAATGCATCAAAGAGTAGTCAGTTTGGTAACAGAGTGAAAAGAGAGAGAGAGAGAGAGAGAGAGAGAGAGAGAGAGAGTGAGGGGGGGGGGGGGAGATGAAATTGTACAGGGAGTCCTAGTCATGAATACGGTAAGCAGGTACAAACGTAAGTAGGCTGAAATAGTTGTTCTGAGATGAATAGGCTGGTGTAGTACAGTAGTGCAGGAAAGCATGGAGAGCTCTATCAAACCAGCGATCAGTCTGAAGGCCACAACAACAATGTTATTTGCGGGATTGGGAATCTTTATTAGACTGGCATCCTACAATGGAAGGAGCGGCGGTGTGGTGCTTTTTACTGCACACTTCGCAGTATGAACCGCGACTGGCACTCGTCGACGAAATGGGTGTGGATCCCTGTTTTCCCATATGGGACATGGGTCGCAGTGCGTCAGTTTTTCACTGGTAATGCTCGCGTCTGAAGCTGTTTGTGAGACTTGTTGGGCTTTGGACGCTGTCAGATACGCGAACGTCACCATCGAGAAACTGACGCTGCGTGACATGTCCAACAAGGGAAGACGGCCTTCCATTTCAGTCTTGTGTCTGTAACAGTTGTAGATAACATTTCCCTTCCTATTTTTCAACCTGTTACCTTCCACTCAACACTGTCAGAATGTTTCCTTCATATTTTTGTTTCTATTGGCCGACATTCCATACGTGGAAGCGCTGACAGCTGCCGCTCAGTGCACTGCATACATCGAGTAAGTCTGAAGTTGTTGAGTCGCGTAGGACTGAGACACCGGTACTACTTCTCGTCGTTGTCTAACAAGGAACTTGTCCCTGGTTGTAACGATCACTCCATCGATAAGATGCTAAACCCTGATATTCCTCCATGCAGAAAAGCGCTAAGATGCTAAACCCTGATATTCCTCCATGCAGAAAAGCGCTAACTTAAACTTGGATAACTGTTTTTGTTCTGAACGATAATTAGAGAGTTGACTGTCATTTATGGCAAAGGAGTATCGCTCTTAGTCGCCACATATTTAACGCAGTAGGCCACAGTTTTTTTACACTGTTGTTAAGCGGCAATGCAAGTCTGTGTGTACGATGGCGGAAGGGAAATCGCGAGCCACAACTGACGCAATTTGGGAAGTTCTCCACGAAAGCGTAACTGAACCGCGTGCTCTGCTTTATATGTAAATTACTCAGGCTATCAAGCAGCGCCGCTGTCGTTACTCGCTGCAAAGACTGCAGGAAGCTCCGCTGTCTACGTGCAGAGCAATTTGCTGGCGAGATCCGATACGTGGAATGGTTGGAGAAAAGGTTCTTCCCGTCGATGAAGCTCTCATTACTTTAGACCTTTACCTATCTTGCGTCCGGTGCTGCGTACTGATTGCTGCGTACGGATTGCATCATTATCATCATCATCTTCTTCTTCTTCTTCTTCTTCTTCTTCCTCCTCCTCCTTCTGTCCAGTATTAGGCATAGTATCCCGTTAAAGCCTCATTCGATCACACTGCTGGTTTTCGTGCATCTCTTCCACCTCTGGGTTGGTATTTGAGGATTTTTTGGGGATGCAACCGGTCTTAGTCGTTAAGGCCCCCTTTCGAAGTTGTTCTGTAGCTCTGTACTGTTTTGACAGAATTAAAATCAAATCGATTTATTAATATGCGTGTGAATGCCAAAACATATTCAATATGCTATCCATCGTTGTCTGCAACAAGTTGAAATCGAGAAACTGCATGTTTTACAACTGATCGAAGTGTTTCTGGGGTAATGTTCAGAATGTTTTGCACATTGCGTGCCTTCGATGCAGTTAAGTTTGCAATCGGAGCACTGAACACAACATCTTTCAGATAGCCCCACAGCCAGAAGCCACAGGGATTAAGATCAGATGATCGGGAAGGCCAGGCTGTAGGGAAATGGAGGCTGATAATTCTAGCATTTAGGAAATGGCGCTTCAGCAGCTGCTTAACTGGATTTGCAATGTGCGGAGGTGCGTCATCTTGCATAAAAATGACCCCATCCACATATTCACGCTGTTGGAGAGTTGTAATGATATTCATTGCGCCTACCAGTGATGGTACAGGTAACAGAACTGGAAGCATCTGTCTCTTCAAAAAATATGGTCCTATGATATATGATGCCATACACCCGCACCACACAGTGACCTTCTCAGGATGAAGTGGTACTGGTCGATTTGCGTGTGGATTTTCTGTTGCCTGTATTCGATAGCTCTGTGTATTGACATATCCCGTCAGATGGAAGTGGGTTTCATCTGTCCACAAAATCTTCCACGGCCAATCATTGTTCACTTCCATGCGAGCAAGCAATTCTAAAGCAAAGGCCTCTCTTTCTGGCAGGTCAACAGGAAGCAACTCGTGCACATGGGTAATTTTGAATGGATAGCAAAGAAGGATGTCTCGTAGGATTTTACGCACTGTGCTCACAGGTATGCACTATGTTCGGGCAATTCTCTGTGCTCTACACGTTTACACACCACCACGCGTCTCCTCCTGCATTGCTGTGACCACTGCTTCCACTGACGTCGAATAAATTCGTTTCCGCCCTCTACCAGGTTGCACACCATAAAGAAACCGTCTTTTCGAATTCTGAAGCATTTTCTCCAGTCCCATGGCAGTCATCGGACCAATGCCCGTTTTCAAACTCTTCAGTGTCCGGAACTTCAGCAGAGCGATGTGTGCACAGCCATAATTTTTGTAATACAGCTTTACAAGCAGAGTGCGAGCCTGCACTGGGAAACTCGCAGACGCGAAAGGAGGAAAAACTGTGTACCCGACGTGTTTATAAAAACTTCAATGGATCGTACGCATGATAGGTGTTTTTATTTACGAGTTCTGACACATACAGCGCCATCTGTTGATCAATTTTCACACTACTTTTTTTCTTCTGCCATACGTTTCCCCCTTCTCGGATAATATTTTGTTCCAATTTGACGTCATTCTGACCAGTGGTGTTATTTCTACAGCGTTTTTAAAGTTTAATTATAATCACCCTGTATTTCCAGCGCCTTATGGAGTGCAAAAGTGCTTCTTCTGATTATGTTACAAATGACTGGACAGTTAGCTGAGAATAGTATGCACGTCTTCTAGACATACAAGTTTTTTTCTTTATTGTAATTACATGCCCCTGCCCCAGATGTTCAGGGGGGAGCTGGCCGCTCTTCAGCCGAATGGCTTTACAAAAATATAAAAAAGGGGAACTCATACGTAAAAAGGGAGAAAAATGGGGGATATAAAAACACAGCAAGTGAAGATAATGTAAGTTAAAATATACACTAACAGTGGGACATTCGTTGGGGGCCAGTTAAAAATTTCGACATAAAGTTAAAAGGAAACAGCTGGCAACTTGTGGGACGCTTAAAATACACTGGAGTCACACACATATTAAAAGTCGGTCGCAGTATAAAAACACACAGAGCGAGGTACACCTAAAAACCCACTGTAAACGACGAAGCACACACGAAGAATAAAAGCCGCTGGTAGAGACATGCAGATGGATGGGAGGCCTGAGAGGAGAGAAAAAGAGGGGAGGAAGGTGCAGTGGAGGGGGCTGGGGGGTGGGAGGAAGAGGAAAAAGGGGGGCTGGGATAGACAATCAGGAAAAAATGCGTGAGAAGACTAGAAGATTGCAACAAAACAAATTGAGGTTGCAACATGAAAAAGCACCTGTCCACATATGCCCTCCGTCAATGGAATAGCTGAGGGATTTAAAATACGAAAAATTGGAACATGCAGCCTGTTCATAATATTTAGCACGTCCAGCGTTCCGCATATTCTCTCGTATATTTGTTCTGGAAAACTTTCGGCGTCCAAGCAGGAGCTTGTCGTAGTCGCCGACAGATGTCCTTCAAATCCTCTCGAATCGCACTTCTGATATGGAACCTGCCCCTGGAAATATGTTAGAAAAAGTGCGCATTGTCATGGAAGCGTCGAAACAATGTGCTTGTTTCCCTAAAAAAGCAAGTTTTCATTACTGTGTACTTCTTTTCATCGTGTTCTTCCGTGCATTGTAATAGCAGGCGTACATCTCTCTGATTGATTTATGAGAATGAATCATTTAATATCGGAATGAGATATGAACTCTGATTTCCGGTAGGCTGAACGAAGTTTGCTGACAGTACACAGTCGGCGAGCTGACGTCACCCTCACCAGTATTCTGAGAATTCACCCCAGGAAGTCAAACTTCCGGTCCGCATAAGAACTTGGGCTAGCAGAAAGTGGACGATGCTCCGTAAAGGTTCTCCAGATAGGAATTAATGTAAATGAGATTGAATTATAATTAAAAACGTTGAAATGTTAACGGCGAGATAAGACAGAGATAAGACCGAATGTATAATCAGCGGTAAGAATACAGCACCAAAGGTACCCAACGTGAACAACAAACGCACTACGATTAACTGGCGCATTTCCTGACGGGATTGACTATTATGTTATTTTAAGTACCCATAACTCAGGCCGTCCGCGGCGGCCGGGCGGTTCTAGGCACTTCAGTCCGGAACCACGCTGCTGCTACGGTCGCAGGTTCGAATCCTGCCTCGGGCATGGATGTGTGTGATGTCCTTAGATTAGATAGTTTTCATTATTAGGTTTCATTAGTTCTAAATTTAGGGGACTGATGACCTCAGCTGTTAAGTCCCATAGTGCTTAGAGCCATTTTGCCGGCCGGTGTGGCCGAGCGATTCTAGGCGCTTCAGTCTGGAACCGCGCGACCGCTACGGTCGCAGGTTCGAATCCTGCCTCGGGCATGGATGTGTGTGATGTCCTTAGGTTAGTTAGGTTTAAGTAGTTCTGAGTTCTAGGGGAGTGATGACCTCAGATGTTAAGTCCCATGGTGCTCAGAACCATTGAACCATACCTCATGTACACTTTAACACATATCGTAAATTTTGACATCACTTTGTGCAGCGATGTAATACGGTGGAAAATAATAATAATAATAATCGTATGAGGGTGCGACCATGTCTATAACACCGTGATAGAGATCTAACAGCTGCTGCTGTTACCATGTTAGCCAAACCGCCAGACCTAGTGGAGAAGTGCTATTTCCGTTGCGCAAATATGCAAAACTTGCAACTTCTCATCGCTTTCTTTATACAGTTCTGAGTGACAAGTATTTAGGTGTGCACTTGTGAAATCCTGTTGTAATATTCGCTATTAAATGGGATCTCTAAACAGAGATTCTATAACTGGTATATCCGAATAAAATCGTTCAAATAGGAATGTTCTGGTTATTGCCGTATCTCCGATCACGAATGTGCAACGTGGCAGAAGCAACTGAAACTCGTTCCATATAGCCCACATTACCAGAGAAAAATAAATCAAGTAGTTTTTTCCATCTTCTATTTTCATAGGACTTCATTTCTAATTGTATTTCAGAACACACACATAAAATATACAGGCCGACAATTATTGAACTACATGAAAAAATACGTAAATTAGTTACAAACTGCGTGGTGCACCCACTTTATTCAACATGTAAACGTCACTACAGATATTCGGATATAGGTTGTGACATGTTCGATATGCCTGCCATCAATGGTGATGAAGTGGCGTAGACGAATAGCGAAATTCTGCATGACCCGCTGAAGTGTCGGAACATCGATGTTGTCGATGACAACCTGCGTGGCTGTTTTCAGCTCAGCAGTGGTTTTGGGGTTATTGCTGTACAGCTTGTCTTTAATGTAGCCCCACAAAAAAGAGTCGCATGTGTTCAAATCCGGAGAATATGGCGGCCAATCTAGGCCCATGCCAGTGGCCTCTAGGTACCAAGAACCAGAATACGGTCCCCAAAGTGCTCCTCTAGGACATGAAACACTCTCCTGCTTCGATGAAGTCAAGCTCCGTCTCGCATGAACCGCATCTTGTCGTAATCAGGATAACTTTGCATAATGGGGATGAAATTATATTCCAAAACCTTCACGCACGTTAAGTAGTTACCATGGCATCAAGGAATATCGCACCGATTATTCCGTGACTGGGCAATGCTATCCACACTCTCCCGTTGAGGGTGAAGAGACTTGTCGATAGCGAAATTCGTATTCTCAGTCCTCCAAATGCACCAATTTTGCTTATTGACTAACCCATCCAAATGGGAGAGAGGCTTCGTAGCTAACCTAAACATCAATGCGCATACTAATTTCTATCATGCTCTGCGGCCAACACTGCAGTTTGAACGTCCTAACGCAAACCGTTCAAGGGTTATGACAATTTTATTTCGTATAATTCAAAAATTGTCATCCTGTACATATTATGTAAATGCATATCATTTTCAGTTTCGTTGCTCTTTTCTTTTAAATAACAAAACTGAATTGTACTTCCCTATTGTGTAACAAACAACGTTTGTTATTCCATTTTTATCAAAATTCATAAGAAGAAGCGGTCAATTATTCTTAATCACACAAAGTTATAGAAATTACTGTCACAAAAATGACTCAAAAATGTTTAACTCAGTTTTTTTATTGCAGAGGGCCATCTAACCCTCTGACCAAACACGCTGAGTTACCGTGCCGGCGACCGCTCGGCTAATCCCAGGCGGCGAAAAAATTATTATTTATACTCAGAACTTACTTACATACTTAAGTACTGTCAATTATCTGTTTACAGTACTATTCTTTTTGTTCATATAATATACAATGTCTTACATGTGTTTATCATCCACCTGCGCCAGACGTTTCTCGCATGAACTGTAAAACTTTCTCGGACAAATTGTAAAACAGAAGTACGTAAAATTACAATTACAATAATAGACTCATTATTGCGAACATGCATTCGACAGCTTACACTTACCCGGCCAGTCAAAAAAGTTTCGAGGATGGATTAACAAAAAATAGAGAAACTTTAAGATAACGATTTTAATGCTTCAAGTGTTGTACATAGTCTCTCCCACTTGAGTACAACGCACAGAAAGTTCATACGATCATGTGAAACTGTTATAAAGTTATTAGCACGTCACATTGGTTTAAATATCTGTTACGTTGTCAAAACGTTTACCTTTCATATACATCTCTATAGTTTTTCGTTTTGTGGCACTTTGTCATAATGACAGCACTAAGTGTCATCAACCGTTATAATTTTTTGCACAAAAGATATATCTGCGTTTTGCAGTTCCACCAAGTCGTGGCAGGTAACCACCCACCGTAATTTTTGTTCCGGAGTCAAGATGTGCGGCACAAACTTAGCACACTTTTCTCTTCTACAACACTTGATTTAGAGATGTTGCTCCACCGCGGTTTGTGACACAACGACGTTCGTACACTGTAGCCACACGTCCGCTACTTAACACTGCCTGCTCACAACTGACTGGTCGAATGCACATCTATTGTTTACAGTCTTTAGTTCAAGCTGCCAGTGTACTTAACTGCGATGACGTCGGTTATCTGCGAGGAACAAAATAAGGCTCGGAACTTTTCGACGATGTGTGCATGCTGTTCTTTACGCTCAAGACATTCGACGACGCATTACGTTTACATTTTGAACGAAAAGCTATTCTTTGTATTTAACAGAATTCTGTCTCCAAAATTTTAACACATCGCTCGTCTCGTCGGTTTCCGTACGATGTCAACCGACAGCACATTGGTCATTAGTAGTATGTTTCAGTGACTTCGATCATATATTTTGTTCGGAATAGTCCCCCATTCGGTCTCCGGGAGGGGACTGCCAAGGGGGACGTTACCACGACGAAAAGATTGAATAATCAACGCAAGGATAACGTTCTACGACTCGGGGCGTCTAATGTCAAAAGCTTGAACGTGGTAGGGAAACTAGAAAATCTGAAAAGGGAAATGCAAAGGCTGAATCTAGATGTAGTAGGTTTTAGTGAAGTGAAGTGAACAGAAGACAAGGATTTCTGGTCAGATGAGTATAGGGTAATATCAACAGCAGCAGAAAATGGTATAACTGGTGTAGGATTCGTTATGAATAGGAAGGTAGGGAAGAGGGTGTAATACTGTGAACAGTTCAGTGACCGGGTTGTTCTAATCAGAATCGACAGCAGACCAACACCGACAACGATAGTTCAGGTATACATGCCGACGTCGCAAGCTGAAGATGAACAGATAGAGGAAGTGTATGAGGACATTGAAAGGGTAATACAGTATGTAAAGGGGAATGAAACTCTAATAGTCATGGGAGACTGGAATGCAGTTGTAGGGGAAGGAGTAGAAGAAAAGTTTACAGGAGAATATGGGCTTGGGACAAGGAATGTGAGAGAGGAGAAAGACTAATTGAGTTCTGTAACAAGTATTAGCTAGTAATAGACAATACCCTGTTCAAGAATCACAAGAGAAGGAGGTATACTTGGGAAAGGCTGGGAGATACGGGAAGATTTCAATTAGATTACATCATGGTCAGACAGAGATTCCGAAATCAGATACCGGATTTTAAGGTGTACCCAGGAGCAGGTACAGACTCAGATCACAAGATAGTGGTGATGAAGAGTAGGCTGAAGTTCAAGACATTAGTCAGGAAGAATCAATACGCAAAGAAGTGGGATACGGAAGTACTAAGGAATGACGAGATACGTTTGAAGTTCTCTAACGCTATAGATACAGCAATAAGGAATAGCGCAGTAGGCAGTACAGTTGAAGAGGAATGGACATCTCTAAAAAGGGCCATCACAGAAGTTGGGAAGGAAAACATAGGTACAAAGAAGGTAACAGCGAAGAAACCATGGGTAACAGAAGAAATACTCCAGTTGATTGATGAAAGAAGGAAGTGCAAAAATGTTCCTGGAAACTGAGGAATACAGAAATACAAGGAGCTGAGGAATGAAAGAAATAGGAAATGCAGGGAAGCTAAGACGAAATGGCTGCAGCAGAAATGTGAAGACATCGAAAAAGAAATGACTGTCGGAAGGACAGACTCAGCATACAGGAAAGTCAAAACAATCTTCGGTGACATTAAAAGCAAGGGTGGTAACATTAAGAGTGCAACGGGAATTCCATTGTTAAATGCAGAGGAGAGAGCGGATATGTGGAAAGCATACATCGAAAGCCTTTATCCGGAGGAAGATTTGTCTGGTGTGATGGAAGAACAAACAGGTGTCGGTTTAGAAGATATAGGGGATCCAGTATTAGAATCGGAATTTAAAAGAGGTTTGGAGGATTGTCAAATAAGGCAGAAGTGATAGATAACATTCCATCAGAATTTCTAAAATCATTGGTGGAAGTGGCAACAAAACGACTATTCACTCTGGTGTGTAGAATGTATGAGTCTGGTGATATACCATCAGACTTATGGAAAAGCATCATCCACACAATTCCGAAGACGGCAAGAGCTGACAAGTCCGAGAATTACGGCACAATCAGCTTAACAGCTCATGCATCAAAGCTGCTTACAAGAATAATATACAGAAGAATGGAAAAGAAAATTGAGGATGCACTAGATGACGGTCACTTTGGCTTTAGGAAACGTAAAGGCACCAGAGAAGCAATTCTGACGTTGCGGTTAGTAACGAAAGCAAGACTAAGAAAAATCAAGAGACGTTCATGGGACTTGTCGACCTAAAAAAGCGTTCGACAATGTAAAATGGTGCAAGATGTTCGCAATTCTGAGAAACATAGCGGTAAGCTATAGGGAGAGACGGGTCATATACGATATGTACAACAGACACGTACGGAATAATAAGACTGGACGACCGACAAAGAAGTGCTCGTATTAAAAGCTGAGGAAGAAATTTCTGAGAATGTACGTCTGGAGTACAGCACTGTAAGGTAGTGAAACATGGACTGTGGGAGAATCGAAGCATTTGAGATGTGGTGCTACAGATGAATGTTGAAAATTAGATGGACTGAGAAGGTAAGGAATGAGGAGGTCCTACGCAGAATCGGAGAGGAAAGGAATATGTGGAAAACACTGATAAGGAGAAGGGACAGAATGATAGGACATCTGTTAAGACATGAGGGAATGACTTCCATGGCACTAGAGGGAGCTGTAGAGGGCAAAAACTGTAGAGGAAGACAGAGATTGGAATACATCCAGCAAATAATTGAGGGCGTAGGTTGCAAGTGCTACTCTGAGATGAAGAGGTTAGCACAGGAAAGGAGTTCGTGGCGGGCTGTATCAAACCAATCAGAAGAGACTGATGTACAAAAAAAAATTGTCTTAACAAATTAACAAAACGGCTATTTAAGTTCTTCTTCCAAAAAATTTTGCTATTCCTATTTTAAACAAATTCATTCTGTTTTCCATATATCATTCCATTTCTAATGTTTAAGTACTTGCATTTGTAACTTATTCCCAAAGTGAGATCTAGAATTATCATTACACACACGTACACAAAGTTTTGGGATGTCAGATCAAAGTATTCCCGCACAGTGTGATAAAGCGACAAAAAAGCTGTATTAAATTCCTTGCAGCACGAGGACGTGCTGGAAAGTAATGTCTCCGAATTTTTTGTACTGATGTCATACATATTACTCGGTCGACTTTCCCGCTTCGCTGGCGCGAGTTGCAACCCTCTGCCGCTAGGGGGTTCCGAATTGTAGCGTTTAACATGACGGTGTGTAACGTACTACGTCGGTGCATGAGAGCAACATGCTGTAATCAGAAAGCACGAATTCTAGGAGTTGGTCCACACATGGAGCGCCCTCTCCTTCAACATGATAATACCAGACCGCATACGAGCGCTGCGACACCTGCAACAATCTGACGCCTTCGGTTCACTGTCATCGATCAAAAATGGTTCAAATGGCTCTAAGCACTATGGGACTTGACATCTGAGGTCATCGGTCCCCTAGACTTAGAACTACTTAAACCTAACCAACCTAAGGACATCACACACATCCATGCCTGAGGCAGGATTCGAACCTGCGACCGCAGCAGCAGCGCGACTACGGACTGAAGCGCCTAGAACCGCTCGGCCACAGCGGCCGGCCTGTCAACGATCATCATCCATAAAGTCCCGACCTGGTCTCATAAGATTTTCATCTCTTTCCAAAACTAAAGAATACCTTCGAGGAATTCAAGTTCATGTTGATGAAGCGGTGCAAGCAGAGAAGAGGTTGTAGCTCCGTCAACAAAGTCAAACATTCTACGGTGAAGGTATCAACAAACTGGCCTCTCTTTGGGTGAAATGTGTTCGTCGCCAGGTTGACTATTTTGAAAAACAAATGCAATGCTGTTGCTATATATAGTAATTCATCAGTATTATGATAGATTTATTAATTTGATAAAAAATTGTTGCATCCTTGAGCCTCCGCTTCGCGATGTACGCTCAGCGGTTAATGACGTCACGAATTGGAGATTAAGGCAGCAAAGTTAAAGTTCTCATACATTGACAATAGGAGAATCAATGTTTGTATTACTATAATCTCACACTAGACTTAATTTAAATTGGAAAAAGATGTGTTCAAGTTAAAAAGAGGTAAAAATAAAGGGGACACGCCGGTGTCAGGATTTCAAATTTTGAAAATTTATATTTTGAAAAATGGCTAACCCGTGCGCGCACTGTAGTCTTACTAGCAGTGCGCACCGTCCGGCGCGCAGAATGTTAACAATGTTTATTTTATTTAAAAAGTTTCAAGAGTTTTCACATAAAACTGTTCAGCACGTCCCTGTATTTTCTAGCGAATGCTGGGGCGGTAAATACAACACCAGGGGAATCTTTATTCACGAATACGGTTTGCTTATGCGTAGCAGCACTGACGTCGGCAGCGAGCCGCTAAGTAGCAGTGAACGCTGGACGCCTGGGCCGAGCCGTCGCCCCGCGGAACACGCGGCAGAGCGTGCAATCACTGGTGGCAGTGACCCCCACGCTACGTTCGCTTTCACACAGCCAGTGGCTGTTCACTTGTCCGCTCAGCAGGCGCACACGCACTGAACCTGACGGCCGCCTGGGGAGCCAGGACCGACCCTGGGGTACATTTCGTCGTACCTGGTGGTCTAGTAGAGCACAACCATGAAACCGAGAGGTCGTCCGATCGAGTCCTGGCCGAACAACGGAAATTTTCAGTGTGTCTTTCGTCTAAATTTCACCTCTCAACGATGTGAGTAGTCTGTTTCCACGTTAAACTGTAGGTTTACTTTCCCCAATTGGATAACTGGGTTATATAAGGAATACTCAAACGCAGAACAGGCATCCAATTGAAAGAGTTGCACCTGGCCGTTCAGCCACACGAGCTTATAACTACTTCAAGGCCGATTGCTGCTGAAGAAATGCGAAATTTTTTGTGTGACATCGTGGAATAGTCCCGCTTCAGCCCCTATTGTTTCATGAAGTTCCGATAGGTGGCGACGCTATACGAAGCCTTTAAAATGGCGTCTGTTACGGAGTTGCGTTCCAAGCAAAGAGTTGTTATTGAGTTTCTTCTGGCGGTAAATCAGAGCATCGTAGGTGTTCATGGTCGCTTGCAAAATGTTTACGGCAGCGAACAAAAGCGCGTTGAGTCATTGGGCGAGGCGTCTGTCATCATCGCAACAAGGTCGGGCAAGTCTGTCCGATCTCCAGCGTGCCAGTTGGCCGCAAACAGCTGCGACTCCTGCAGTGTTGCAACTTGTGTACATTTTCATTCGAGGTAATAGACGGGTCAGAGCCAAACACCTCATTGCACAACTGGACTTCTCTGTTGGCAATGCTGACACACTCGTCAGTCAGTTGCCGGCCGGTGTGGCCGAGCGGTTCTAGGCGCTTCAGTCCGCAGTCCGGAACCGCGTGACTGCCACGGTCGCAGGTTCGAATCCTGCCTCGGGCATGGATGTGTGTGATGTCCTCAGGTTAGTTAGGTTTAAGTAGTTCTAAGTTCTAGGGGACTGATGACCTCAGATGTTGTCCCATAGTGTTCAGAGCCATTTGAATCTTTTTTTTTTTATTTTTTTGTCCATCAGTTGCTGTACTGAAAGGTGTGCACCAGCTGTGTTCCTTCCCGGATTTCTCACTTCCGACACCCATCCGTTTGGCCCAATAAAGGATGCGCTCCGCGGGAAGCACTATGTGGATGATGGGGTGATGGGGAGCGTATTGATGCGCCAAGACGTTGGCTCGGAAGTCGACTAGTAGAGAGGTGCCATACGGGCATACACGCCCTCCCAGTAACGCTGCGTAAGTCCGTCGCGTTCAACGGAGATTATGTTGAAAAATAGAGCTCTGCAGCCAAAAGGAGAATAATATGGTGTACTGGAATCCTGACTAAAACCAGCCTGCTTTCAGAAAAAATTTGTTGCATTAGATATTGAACGCCCCTCGTACATATCTCTGGGATGGGGGTGTGGCCGTGTCGTTAGCTATGATTTCTCAGTATTAGTTTTGGTGGCGGCTACTCTCTGGCGTATATGTGTAAACAGGAGTCTCATTGCTGTTTGCGCTGACCTGTCTTGCTGAGCTTCCACGGTATGCGTCGGGATGGGCACTTACGTGGTAAGATACTTTTGAGGCTCACAAACTGGCATTCTAAGGCTTTTATGCCTTGATTTGAATTTCTTAAGCCCCTGCCACAGGAATAGTTGGCAGGGTGTACGTACTTGCTGTTACATTCATGTTCTTTTGGTTACGCCCAGTTTGGTCAGTATGGTATTGGTTGACTCAGAGAACCTTTTCATGCCTCACCAACACAGTATCTCCTATGCTACCTGATAAATTTGCTGCATTTTTTACATGACTGGTAAGTTTCTCTCCTACGCAATCATTGTATAAACTGATGTTCACGTATGTACGGACCCTGTTAATTAACTTTATGAAGAATTCCTCTTAATTTTCCTTTTTTTTTTTTTTTTTTTTTTTGTAGCGCCTGAAGATGGATTTCAAATGGCTCTAAGCACTATTGGGCTTAACATCCGAGGTCATCAGTCCCCTTCCATGCCCGAGGCAGGATTCGAACCTGCAACCGTAGCAGCAACGCGGTTCGGGACTGAAGCGCCTAGAACCGCTCGCCTACAGCGGCCGGCAAACTCGGTTCAAACGCACGATTTTATCCAAATAAAAGATTAAGTACAACTGATGAAGGATTATTTATTAAGAAAAATATCTCTGTTGCTTCTTTGAAGGCTTGGGCTATGAAACAAAACAAAAGAAATTCGTAATATTTATAACATATCTTTGCAGTTTTCCACTTAGCTCTCAGTTTACGATGTTCATATTTACGTATGTTATCGATTTCGGAATTATGTAATTTCATCCCCTGTCACCCAGCCGCGCGAGGTAGCCGTGCGGTCTAAGACGTCTTGTCACTGTTCGCGCGGCTGCCTCCATCGGAGGTTCGAGTCCTCCCTCGGGCATGGGTGTGTGTGTTGTCGCTAGCGTAAGTTAGTTTAAGTTAGATTAAGTAGTGTGTAAGCTTAGAGACCGATGACCTCAGCAGTTTAGTTCCATAGGATTTACCACAAATTTCCAATTTTCCTGTCGCCCATATGGCTGTCCAAATCAGTTTACCGTGAAGTGCATCGAACAGCTCAAACAGCGTGTACACATTATTGTTGGTAAATTTCGCGTGGCTAAATGACCGGTTGCAAATTTTTTAAGTGAATACCATTTCGGTGACTTGTCCATCTCTAATCAACCCAGTTATCCAATCGGTGAAATGGGACTATAGTTTAACGTAGAAGCTGAACGATATGTCGGTGCTTGCGACCCCTCATATCGTTGAGAGGTGAGGGTGAGATCAAAGGCAAACTGAAAATATCTTTCGCCCGGTCGGTATTCGATGCCGCGACCTCTCGGTTACCAGGTCAGCGCTTTTCCGAAAACCACAAGGTCCGGCTGTTGGTAAATGTGTCAGTTGTATCACTAAATTATAACTGACGAACTAAAAACAAATCCACAGCAAGTATTCCTTAACACAATAGCTCCTTCCTGTCATTGTAGATCTAAATATTTTTTTTTATTCATTCCTGTGTGCTATGCGTCCTTCATTGTCAGCCACTGATGGTAGTAGGGAACAAAATAGTGGTATAGTAACTGTTGGTCAGTTTCTCCTCGACAACTTCGTGTTAAAGTCGAGTCAGCTATTCACTAACGTTGGCACACTGAATGAGTCACACGAAGTCAACCCGCGCTCCAGAAACGACTGCCTGATGTCAGCCTTTCTAACAGAGAACTTGTTCCTTTATAAATTAAACTTCCCTTTCTTCTCTCTTTAAAAAAACTGTTAAGTGAACGAATCAGATGTGTCCCTTACGTGGTGTACGGGCCGCTTAAAGCAATGTTGCCTATCTTAAAGACCATGTGGTGTTTTTTTGGGCCAGTTCCATTTTGCCACCCCATATAAAACCACTGCTCGTAACTACAGAGTCGTTTTACGACAGCTGAATGTATCTACAGCTGATACAAAGAATGCTAAGCCCTATAAAAGTTTTAGCTCATCTGTAATGCTTTTTTCCTCTTTCTTATTTCATATGTGTTATTGAAATTAAACTTTAACAAAGCAGAAGTTCAAGTGGAAAATAATGTGATTTGAGTGTTAGACGATTCGGGGATTCAGTTAAAATTACCATCACTATTGGACGGAAATGTTAGCACCGATCTGACGAATAAATATTAAACCAATACAACATTCACAGTGTGATCTGTACAGCAATTCCGGAAACTGAAGAGGTCGAAACCACTCGTAAATGCCAGCCAAACGTGCAGTACAGATGTTGCTATATTAATAGCAGTTTTAAATTGTGAATACATTAAATTCATAAAATTAAATAAGTCCGGTCGTTTACAATTTAGACCTAAACCTACGTAAGTACTCGGAAACCCACGGTTTGTGGCAGAGGGTAATTCGATCAACATTAACGACCTGCAGCCTGATTCCATTCACTTATTGAGTGAGGGAAAACATCTGTCTACACGCATTTGTTTATGCGCTGATCTGGTTTTTTTTTTTTTATTCTTATGACCCCTACACTAGACAAACGCTGGTGGCAGCCTCCATCCAATAGTTCTCTAAATTTACGCAGCAGGGTTTCGCAGAAACAAGGATGCCCCTCTTCCAAATATTTCCATTTAAAGGTCCAGAGCATCTCAGTCACTCGGCTGACCTGTTACAACGCTTGCAGCGCCTCTCTGTATTTATTCAGTGTCTGGTGTCACACCGGTTGATAAAGACTCCACACGATGGAGCAGCACATCAGTATTCGTCGTTCTGTACGCAAGTTCCATTAAAGGTGCGCTGCATTTTTCCAGAATATTTCCACAAATCGTTTCCCACTATCCATTTTACGTGTTCACCCCGTTTCACATTATTACACAACTACCCATACATACACTGACACCAAAACAATAACACCACGAAGGAGTTGTGCGACATAAACAAAAGTTAGTAGGCGAGTTTCTGCATCTGAAAGATGATGTCTGTTCAAATTTCGTCGCAGTCGCATAAGAGTGGCTCCAGTAACGCCATTATAAGGATGCAAATCAGGTTCGCTTTAATTACACCCTTTAACCACCGTAAAGGCTTGTTCTGCCTTGGTGTCAGTGACTTAAAGTAGTAAAGGAGTTTTGCCATTTGGGAAGCAAAATAACTGATGATGGTCGAAGTAGAGAGGATATAAAATGTAGACTGGCAATGGCACGGAAAGCGTTTCTGAAGAAGAAAAATTTGTTAACATCGGGTATAGATTTAAATGTCTGGAAGTCGTTTCTGAAAGTATTTGTATGGAGTGTAGCCACATATGGAAGTGAAACGTGGACGATAAATAGTTTGGACAAGAAGAGAATAGAAGCTTTCGAAATGAGGTGCTACGGAAGAATGCTGAAAATTAGATGGGTAGATCACATAACTAATGAGGAGGTATTGAATAGAATTGGGGGAGAAGAGGAGCTTGTGACACAACTTGACTAGAAGAAGGGATCGGTTGGTAGGACATGTTCTGAGGCATCAAGGGATCACCAATTTAGTATTGGAGGGCATCGTGGAGGGTAAAAATCGAAGAGGGAGACCAAGAGATGAATACACTAAGCAGATTCAGAAGGATGTAGGCTGCAGTAGGTACTGGGAGATGTAGACGCCTGCACAGGATAGAGTAGCATGGAGAGCTGCATCAAACCAGTCTCAGGACTGAAGACCACAACAACAACAACAACCACCGTAAGCGTTAGATACTTTTAAGTATAGACGTGGTGAGCTGAGGTTTGTCAAGAATGTCTTGAAAGCGCCAAAGATGCTATTATCAACACGCCACTGCGTTTGAACGAGGACGTGTAATAAGGCTACTAGAGGCTCAATGTCCCTTCTGCTATACTGCAGAAAGACTTGACAGGAATGTAGCCACCGTATCTGACTGCTGACAGCGGTCGTCACGAGAATGTATGGTCGCAAGAAGACCTGGATCCAGATGGTCACGTGGCACTACCGAGAGGGAAGACTGTCGGCTTCGGTGTATGGGTCTCACGCACAGACTGCACCCGCGGCAGCAAACTGAACAGCAGTTTGCACCACAGTGACACAACGAACTGTTTCAAATTTGTTACTTCAAGGGACAGCTCCGAGCCAGGCGCCCTGTAACATGCATTTCACTGACCGCAAACCACAGACACTTGCGTCTTCATTAACGTGTAGCAGGAGCTCATTGGAGGACAGGGTGGAGTTCTGTTGTCTTTTCTGATGGAAGCTTGTTCTGCCTTGGTGTCAGTGACGGTCGTAAGTTGGTTAGGAGGAGGCAAATTGAGGGACTGCAACCAACCTGTCTGCGTGGTAGACACATTGGATGTGCACCTGGAATTATGGTCTGAGGTGCGATTTCGAATGACAGCTGGAGCACTCTCATGGTTATCCCACTCACCCGTACTATCAAATTTCTACGTCAATCTGGTGACTCGACCTGTTGTGCTGCCATGCATGAACAGCATTCCAGGGAGTATTTCCCAACGGGATAACGCTCGTGCACATACCGCTGCTGTAACCCAACATTTTCTACGGTGTGTCGACATGTTGCTTTGGTCTGCTTGATCACCAGATCTGTCTCCAGTCTAGCACATATGGGATATTAGCGGACGACAACTCCTGCACCATTCTCAAACATTATTAAACGTCCCAGTATTGACCGACCAAGTGCAACAGACATGGAACTCCACTGCACAAATTGACATCCGCTATCTGTATAACACAATGCATGTTTTCACTCGACAGCATTTCATATGTGCAATGTCTTATTTCGCGCTTATATTAAGCTGTGATCTTGAAATGTTAATCTCTTAAATATGTTACCTAGACAAATGTATTCCCGAAATTTCATTACTCTACATAAATTATTTTTTGATGTTGTGATATTTTCCGTCAGTGAATTTAAACGTTTAGGAGTTCAGCGCTAATCCTGTAATCGGATACTCAAGGATATTATGCGCGATGTTATGGGCGTTATCTCGCATTTACCCACATTTATAGAGAACTCACAGTCATTACGCCTAGTGGAAATTTGGTCCAAGTCGATCTGTATTTCCTGACAACTACACTACCCTGTGATAGCTGAATCATCAGCGAACTGTCTTATATCGCTGATACTGATACTATCTGATAAACCGTTTACGTGTAGAACTTACCCTGGGCACATTTCTGGATATTTTCGTTTCCGTTGAACATTCGCAGCTCAGTTCAACGTATTAGCTGGCGCTGTGTTAGTCAGATATTCTTCTTTTTCTTATGCCTTTGTGCCCGCATCACCGCAGGGTCGGTATGATTATGACCGATTTGGCATGGTTTACATAAAGGGTGGACGGATGCCCATCCTATCGCCATCCCTTTACCGCGCAGGACGGAATATGGGTACCCCAAATGTCTGCTTGTAGTTCTGTTCATGTGAAACTCAGCGAAAGTTTTCTGTAGGTTTGCGAATCGTGTGACTGAGGCAGAATTTGAGGTACCGGCCCACTATTCACCTAGTGGGACGTGGCAAACTGCTTGAGAACCACATCCAAGCTGATCCACGCCGAACCTCGTCGTTAATACGCCGGGCGGATTCGATTCGACAGCGACGTTCTCGAAGACGCACGGTTTTCCGGGCTAGTCTGTATTAGTAAATATTCCTCGAGCCAATCACCTACCTACTTCTGTAGCGTGTTCAATGTAAGATCTAACTGCAATGCCGTTAGGACCTGCTCCCTCGCCCGTTTAAACTCGTATTAATTATTTTCTTTTTTCTTTCTTTTTTTTTTTTTTTCAACACTGTCGGTGCTTATGTCAGTTTCCCAAATTCGTGAGTCAGATATTAGTACAGTGGTATACCTTATGCATGAACACATTTTTACATGCATCATTTAATATTTCTGCCTCCTGTCTGCTGTTTTCAATTTATACAACACACTGATCGAAGAGGGATTGAATAGAAGGTCAATCGACTTTACTACGACCAGAATGTTCTTGCAGTTTGTTACAGATTGCCGCCAGAATCTGACTAGATATCATTGTTGCCGCCAAGCGTAGCTTTTCTTAGTGATGTATGAGTTGCTATTAAGTTTTCTCTCAGTTCGCTTTCTGACACTGTAGTGATCGGATCATTGATAACAGCACTCGGAGCCCGATTCCTTCCCAGCTGCATGAAGCGCGAATGTACAGGTGTAACTTGTGTCAAGCCGGTATGGCCGAGCGGTTCTAGGCGCTACAGTCTGGAACCGCGCGACCGCTATGGTCGCAGGTTCGAATCCTGCCTCGGGCATGGATGTGTGTGGTGTCCTTCGGTTAGTTAGGTTTAAGTAGTTCTAAATTCTAGGGGATTGATGACCTAAGAAGTAAAGTCCCTTAGTGCTCAGAGCCATCTGTAATATTTTTTTAACTTGTGCTGAATCGTTTCGAAATCAAGTGCCTACACAAGATACTATCGGTCATTAGATGTGAATATATCGCCTCCATATTTAATGGCGATTATACTGAGGGTGGCAGCTGGTCGAATCTACAGGGTGTTTCCTTAAGAGCGTGCAAAAATGTAACAGAACATACAGAATGCTCTCCTGAACAATTTGAGATAGGGATCGTGGGATCGAAGACGGAGATGTCAGCTTGAGGAGATATGGAAGTAACTGTCTATCCTTTTGACTAGCATTACTGTTTTCCAGCTTATTTACAAGATTACAAGATTACACATAATGTGATGTTTATTTCCTGCACGGAAACAAGGAGGACGAACCTGATTATCAGGATGTCAAGATGCAGGTATTATTTACCTTACTTGTCCATAAGGTGGCTCTGTTGTATCATATTTACATTGTCTCATGGCAGAATGTGCTATGAATCAACGACAGACCTATTCATTATTCCTTGCTATTTAAAAAGTTCAAATTGTGTGAATTCCTAAGGGACCATACGCTGAAGTCATCGGTTGCTAGACTTGCACACTACTTAACTGGCGCTAAGGACAACACACGCACACACACACACACACACACCCATGCCCGAGGGAGGACTGCAACCTCCGGCGGGAGGGGCCGCGCAATCCGTGACATGGCGCCTCAAACCACGTGGCCACTCGCGGCGGCTACCTTGCTATTGAGGGACGTACAGTAGAATACGATGGAGTAGTACCGGTAAAGTATTTCCTGGCCTCTGGATTGGAAGCGGAGGTCCTATTCCATGGCCTGCAAGGTTACCTGACCTGAATCCCCTTGACCAATTCGTATGGGAATATCTAAAGTTACTTGTTTATGAGACCCCAGTGGATACGGAGATGGAATTGGTTGCCAGAATTGCAGCTGCCTGTGATTTGATTCGAAATTCACCAAGGTTATTTGTCAGAAATCGTCAGAATCTTGTTCGCCGATGTCATGTTTGCGTTGAGCTTGATGGCCGTCAGTTTCAGCACATTTCGTAAGACACAGTACAAATGGTACGTTCATTGTGTCAATGATGGTATTTCCAGTTAACTAATGTAAATAAAAAAGTACACAGTAATGTGCTATTATTCCTATCATATCCTTAAGCTGGCTTCTCCGACGCGAGGTTGCCTACCTCAAATTGTTCAGTGGAGCATCCTCTATATCCTGTTAAATTTTCGCACGCTCTTACGGAAACACCCTGTACACTACTATATAGGGTGTATCGGGTGTAAGTGGAGATATGGTTATTTTTTCTCTGCTGCGAACAATCTTCCCACAGACACCTCACAAACTTTCCGACCTAATGTTTTCCACACAATCGTAACCACACCACTAAGTGGACTACGCTTGTCAGTATAGACTAGCAGTTTTGCGTCCACGAATCCACACTTCAACACCTTGTAACACGGCAGGGAGTACAAATGGACCCTTCAACTGGTTGTCGCTTCTGCTTTTCTTGACCGTGCGCTCTGTCCACATCACGTAGCTGGTAATCCCGCGGCGGTCGTACTATGTTGCTCCTCACTGCTGCTGGCTTGCCTGCAATTATATATCTAAATATGCAAGCGAGTAAGGGGAGCCACTCAACGTTAAGCACAACACTGTTCTACGTCTGGTATGAACATCTATATTCTGAGGCAGATATGGAAATCACATCTGCCTCGTGATGACTGGGTGTTGTCTGCTGTCCTTAGGTTAGTTAGGTTTAAGTAGTTCTAAGTTCTAGGGGACTGATGACCATAGATGTTAAGTCCCATAGTGCTCAGAGCCATTTGAACCACTTGGAAATCACAGGTTGCACTGTTTACACTCTAAGTCGTAAATGTTTATCCCAATTGACAGTCTTGATGATTATCTGTCCACAGTATCACTTGGACGAGCGTACGCGTACCGAACACGGCGCGGATGATTGATGCTGTGCGATACGCAAAGAGAGGATACACAAATACGTTATCAGCAGCACTGCTCACTTTTAAATTACTTCTTGACGCACTTTCCTCTGAATCATTTACTTATTTTATCATTTTACTGTAATAGTACTTGTAACAACACTTCAAGTTCCATACTAACAATGCCTCTCACATGCAGAGCTACACACTACACAACATAACAGTTCCGTGTCCCATGCTCGACACTGCAGACGCGGCCACCCCAAAAAACACTCCCCAACCAAGCCAGCGACATGACAATACGCTTACAACGTGACCTGCTGTAATGGTGAAAATAAACATTAGTGACTCGCTCTTGCCACATTACTTGGAGGTACTAACCAACCTAAAAACATACTATTCCTAATAGCTATAATTATCAGTCTGCAAATGATGTAAATACTGATGCTATTTTGTTCAGTGCACTGTCATCAATCATTACAAGTTACATCCTAGTATAGTTATCTTACACATTTTTACATAATGTTTATTTACTTTGCATTTAGTACATAATGAATTACAAAATGCATATTACATGTATTCAGTTCAAAAATACGTACCACGCCTTTTACTAACGGCTTTAAGGCTTATCGTACAGATGTTGTGCAGTTCACAGAAAAGGTTCGAATATCCCACCATGAACGTCAATGCACTTTTGCGCTCAAGCAGTAACGTGTTATGTTGCTTGTTCAGTTGCCTGTGATTGGTTCCTAATCAATTCAGCAGCGTCCATGATGCAACGAAGCAGTTCATCTCGTGTATTTACCTTCACTTTGTGCACCTCTGATTTCATCCAACCCCATAAACAGAAATCTAAAGTTGTAAGGTCAAGCACCGCCACGGCCAATCCAGCGATTAGGGTGGGTGCGGTTGAGATGGTCCCTCACACGTAAGGTAACATGAGAAGGGGCACCGTCATGTTGAAAGTACATTCCAGTTCTCTTGACTAAAGGAAAGTCTTCCTATAGTCCCACAAATTAATTTTCCAAAAGTATGCAGGTACCTCTCTCCCGTCATTCGCTGATTGATAATAAATGGACCTATCAAAAAGTTACCGATCATGCCGCACAGAACATTTATGGCAAAACGAACCCGGAAATTGCTATCCACTGAAGGGTGTGTATTTTCCCGTGACAATCGATGATTATTGCGTGTGTTGTTTATTCCATGTCGTGAAAACTGGGCTTCGTCAGTGAATAGTATGTATGGAAGCAAATGACTATTCTCAATTACCCAGTGATAGAATTGAAGTCGTTGGTCATTTTCGCCAAAGAGGAGATTTTGGACACGCTGGATGTGAAATGGATACAGGATTCCCACATGTAATGTTTCCCATACACGTGTCTATGGGACATTCATACGCAGTGGCATTCTTCGTATGCTCGTACTGGGACTTCGCTCAAAACTTACGATAAATTCTTCCTGCTCTTGTAAAGTTTGTTGACGTGCACGCTCGGACGAAAAATGTCTACTTGGAAGAGAGCCTGTTGCACGCAAAGTGATAAATACTTTGGTAAACACCCTGCGGTCAGCTAATCGTCGAGTCGGAAAGCGCCTGTGGTATTCTTCTCTGGAACGGTAGCACTACCGTCGCAGAAGCCATAAACATACACCATATCTGCGTATTCCTCATTACTGAAGACGTGTGGCATTGTTAGCAGCGCTTGCACGAACACAGTTAACACCATACACTACGTAGCTGACCGATCCGTCGCCGGTACTCTACACAATGCGGCTTACATGGCACAACTGCACAAACAACGGGTGATTGTACTACGTACGTCACATAACCATAGTACGTGGTAAATTGCACAGCGTAGGTTCGAATCCTGCCTCGGGCATGGATGTGTGTGATGTCCTTAGGTTAGTTAGGTTTAAGTAGTTCTATGTTCTAGGGGACTGATGACCTCAGAAGTTAAGTCCCATAGTGCTCAGAGCCATTTGAACCATTGTTTCTACAAGAGACGACTCCTGATATTCTCTCTCTCGTGACTCTGAAGTTCTGATAATCTCTCTCTAATGTCCGTAGCAAATGGCCTTGACAAGTAGTTCACATGTACGCCTAAAAGTTGCAGTCTCTTGCAAATACACTGACGGAAAAAACAGTAACATCAGAAAATAATTCATTTATAGTAATGAAATATCGGGAATACATTTGCCTGGCAATCACATTTAAGTGACTAACACTGCAAGTTTACAGATTAACGTTAGCGCGAGATACGACATTACAAATGTGCAAAGTACTGGCACATTAATACACTCCTGGAAATTGAAATAAGAACACCGTGAATTCATTGTCCCAGGAAGGGGAAACTTTATTGACACATTCCTGGGGTCAGATACATCACATGATCACACTGACAGAACCACAGGCACATAGACACAGGCAACAGAGCATGCACAATGTCGGCACTAGTACAGTGTATATCCACCTTTCGCAGCAATGCAGGCTGCTATTCTCCCATGGAGACGATCGTAGAGATGCTGGATGTAGTCCTGTGGAACGGCTTGCCATGCCATTTCCACCTGGCGCCTCAGTTGGACCAGCGTTCGTGCTGGACGTGCAGACCGCGTGAGACGACGCTTCATCCAGTCCCAAACATGCTCAATGGGGGACAGATCCGGAGATCTTTCTGGCCAGGGTAGTTGACTTACACCTCCTAGAGCACGTTGGGTGGCACGGGATACATGCGGACGTGCATTGTCCTGTTGGAACAGCAAGTTCCCTTGCCGGTCTAGGAATGGTAGAACGATGGGTTCGATGACGGTTTGGATGTACCGTGCACTATTCAGTGTCCCCTCGACGATCACCAGTGGTGTACGGCCAGTGTAGGAGATCGCTCCCCACACCATGATGCCGGGTGTTGGCCCTGTGTGCCTCGGTCGTATGCAGTCCTGATTGTGGCGCTCACCTGCACGGCGCCAAACACGCATACGACCATCATTGGCACCAAGGCAGAAGCGACTCTCATCGCTGAAGACGACACGTCTCCATTCGTCCCTCCATTCACGCCTGTCGCGACACCACTGGAGGCGGGCTGCACGATGTTGGGGCGTGAACGGAAGACGGCCTAACGGTGTGCTGGACCGTAGCCCAGCTTCATGGAGACGGTTGCGAATGGTCCTCGCCGATACCCCAGGAGCAACAGTGTCCCTAATTTGCTGGGAAGTGGCGGTGCGGTCCGCTACGGCACTGCGTAGGATCCTACGGTCTTGGCGTGCATCCGTGCGTCGCTGCGGTCCGGTCCCAGGTCGACGGGCACGTGCACCTCCCGCCGACCACTGGCGACGACATCGATGTACTGTGGAGACCTCACGCCCCACGTGTTGAGCAATTCGGCGGTACGTCCACCCGGCCTCCCGCATGCCCACTATACGCCCTCGCTCAAAGTCCGTCAACTGCACATACGGTTCACGTCCACGCTGTCGCGGCATGCTACCAGTGTTAAAGACTGCGATGGAGCTCCGTATGCCACGGCAAACTGGCTGACACTGACGGCGGCGGTGCACAAATGCTGCGCAGCTAGCGCCATTCGACGGCCAACACCGCGGTTCCTGGTGTGTCCGCTGTGCCGTGCGTGTGATCATTGCTTGTACAGCCCTCTCGCAGTGTCCGGAGCAAGTATGGTGGGTCTGACACACCGGTGTCAATGTGTTCTTTTTTCCATTTCCAGGAGTGTAATTGGTGAAACCGCCAGACCGTCGACTGCAAGCATGCAAACGTGAATGCATTTTGTCGTACAGGTGGCGATGTCAGTTTGTGGAATGAAGTTCCATGTCTGTTGCATTTGGTTGGTCAATATTGGGACGGCTTAAGCTGTTTGTGGATGATATAGGAGTTGTCTACCGATGATGTCACATATGTGTAGATTGCAGACAGATAGGGTGATCGAGCAGACCAAGGCACCATACCGATACTCTGCAGAGCATGTTGGGTCACAACGGCGGTATGTGTGCGAGCGTTATCCTGTTGGAAAACCCCTTGGAACGCTGTTCATGAATGGCAGCAAAACAGATCCAGTCACCAGACTGACATCGAAATTTTGCATTCAGGCTGTGTGCGATAACCGTGAGAGTGTACCTGCTGTCATTCGAAATCACACCTCGGACCATAACTCTTGGTGTAGGTCCAGTGTGTCTAGCACGCAGACAGGTTGGTTGCAGTCCCTCAACTGGCCTCCTCCTAACCAACACGCGACCATCACTGGCACAGAGGTAGGACCACCTTTTATCGGAAAAGGACAGACCTCCACCCTGCCCTCCAATGAGCTCTCGCTTGACACCACTGATGTCACAAATGGCGGTTTGGAGTCAGAGGAACGTACGCTACAGGGCGTCTGGCTCAGAGCTGTCCTTGGGGTAACCGATCTGTAACAGTTCATTGTATCAATGTGGTGCCAACTGCTGCTCAAACAGCTGCAGAAGATACAGTACGATCGCCCCAGCCATACACTGAACACGACGGTCTTCCCTCTCGGCAGTGTCACGTGGCCGTTCGGAGCACGATTTTGCGACTGTACATTCTCGTGACGACCGCAGCCAGCAATCTTGTACAGTGGCTACACTGCTGGCAAGTCTTTCTCCTTTGTCGCAGAAGGAGCATGGCGCTTCTGTTGCATGACCTCGTTCAAACTCAGTGAGGTGTTGATAACGGCGTCTTTGCCGCCTTAAAGGCATTCTTGACTAACATCAACTCACCACTACCGATCTAAAAGGTAACTAACGCTCATGGCTGTTACAGCGTCTATTTAAAGCAAACCCGATTTGCATCCTCATAGTGGCTCTAATTGCGCCACCCTTTAAGACTAAAGCGAAATTTGAATAGACGTCTCTCAGATGTAGGAACACCCCTACCAACTTTCGTTTATGTCGCACAGTTCCTCGTTCGTGTTGCTATCATTATTTTCCATAGTGCATCTTAAATTTTCAAATCTTCTGTGAAAATCACTCAGTTCTTATTCAGTCTTGCTTCATTTATCACAAGTTATGTCATTTTAGTTATAAACTGTAGAGAAATTTTACTTTATCGTCAGAGGTATGATCGTATGGCTTTATTGGCGAGGAGTCAGCACAAGTTATGTCAAACCGGTTTCCAAAGAACTTGGCCAGCAACCGAGCCCATGTACCCGAGATCTAGAGGAAGCGGTGGTTACGACTAGACTGCAAGCGGCGGCATTACAGAAGTAGTAGAGCTGCCTCACTACGCAATTCTGAAATTTTTTTCAGTTTATTGCAAGCGAACTCCAGGTTGAACCTTGTTATGACATCTTCACTGCCAGTTGTTACGCATGTCATTGAACAGCCTCTTAGTTGTAGAAGCTGGCGAATTTAGAACGAGGTTGCAGACTATTGAACTATTTAACTATAGCGCGGATATAGAAGTTCAGACTGTAAAATCATTTGTAGCATAATACCCTTCTGTTTGTTATCATATGAGGCACAGTACTGCAGTAATGTTCATAACAATATTAGAGACCTAACTAGATTCTCAGTGAAGAAACCTTTACTATCAAAGCGGAAAAACAGAAAAATTTACGTCGCCGTACAGGTTTTCTGTCCTGGGTTGAGCATTTCCTTGTGTTTCAACCGATTTTTGCCTTTGCCTTATTTATATTTCGTACTTTTTAGTCCCCAATTTGTAGGTCAAGCTTGGAAACACAAAAAGTCCTTTGGCAAACTATCGCAGGGAGTGTAGGTAAGAACTATCATAAGGAGAACTTTCTGCTTGTCATTTATACGTAGCGAAAAGATATCGTTAAGTATTAGATAGAAAATTTCATCTCTAGAGCAGTGGTCGCCATACTTTTCAGCTCATAGGCCAATACTGACATAACGGGGCAGTATCTCGGGCCGCATGTGTACCGACATTATTATTAATTTTTAACCTACGTAAATTAGTATGTTACGAGTCTCCAAAACACTACCTCAGTAAGGGCGCGATAAGTTAACCACCGGCACCCAAGTACTGATCGTTAAAAATCGATACCATTCGGAACACTTCGTATAGACTATAACGCTGTGCCTGACGAAGTATTGTGTTTTCTTTGCGTGTAAATAACTGACTATTAAAGTAATTTTACTTACATTTAAATGAACTACTGAATATTAGAGACAGTCACAACCGTTTGAAAAATAAAACTGCGTTGTAATACAACAGCCTTAATTTAACTGCATATTCCTTCCTAAAAATAGCCACCGCATTTGAAGATGACCTCCTCTGTAATGCGCATTCACGAACCCATGCCACTTCCGTGTAAAAATTGTATTCTTTTATAACATGGCAGTTGACCAGTACGAGGCGTGCCGTCCTAAGTTACCAGAACTGGAAGACAAAGAGTAAAACATTCCTCCTCTCACATCGTCTAAGCCCACAGTGGCCGTGCTGCTCACCCCTCTGCCTCTGACGTAAGCGGCCAAGTTTACTTACAGTTAGTTCACGTCAGGATTCACCAACGTCAAAAATGCTCAAATGTGTGTGATTTCCTAAGGGACCAAACTGCTGAGGTCATCGGTCCCTAGACTTACACACTAGTTAAACTAACTTATGCTAGGAACAACACACACACCCATGCCCGAGGGAGGACTCGAACCTCCGGCGGGAGGGGCCGCACAATTCGTGACATGGCGCCTCTAACCGCGCTGCTCACCAAGGTCAATGAAAACTTATCACACCTTAAAATATCAGGGAAAGGCAAATGAAAACAGACAGATGGAAAGAAGGAGGTAAAGTGTTTATTATTCTAAAAGTAATAGCCATAACTGTTAACATATTTATCCCACGGTGAGGCAAGACCGCCAACGCCTTCACGGAAAAAGTTTTGCGGCCGCCAACGGAACCATGACTGTACACAGATGTTCACCTTTTCGTCCGAAGGAAAAGTGACTGCCACGAATGTCTTCTTTCAGGTTTCTAAAAATATGGAAATCGCATGGGCAGATATCGAGACTGTACGGAGGATATGTAAGGGCTTACGAGCGAACTTCTTCAGCGAAGTCGAAATAACAGTGGCAACATATGGGCCGGTATTATCCTGCAACAGTATGATGCCATCATTCTACGTTGCTCGACGTTTGGACTTGATGGCGCACTTCAATTTTTGTAAAGTGTCCACATACCGCTGCGTGTGTTGGCGCCGCTTTCCACGAAGTCAACGAGCAGCGGTCCCTGGCCGTCAAAGGAAAAGGCCATCACGAATTTTCAGGAGCTGGAGTGTCTCTTGTTTTGACTACGCAACGGAAGTTTCGCTGGGAACGCCTCACACGTTCTCCATATAGTCCCGATCTCTCCCCATGCGATTTTCTTTATTTTGGAGCCCTGAAGAAAGACATCTCTGGACGTCGATTAGCTTCGCACGAAGAGGTGCACGGCCGGAAGAATCATGGTCCTCAGGTAACCGCAAACATTTTTCCACGAAGACAGTCACCATCTTGTCTCAGAGTGGGAGAAATGTATTAACAGTTATGGCGATTACTTTTGAAATAATAAAGAGTCTGGTTACCTTTTTCCCACCTATCTCGATTTCATTTGACTAACCATTATATTACTGTCTCTGTACTATGTTTTGTTTGTTATTGAGCAGGAAAACTACACCCTTAAGAAGCTGTGAACGTTGGTTAACGTTTTTGGATTCGGATGTCTGTTACTGGATGAGTATTATTATAGAATACGGCTGAGAACAGCGGGCCGCACGAATACGTAACGCGGTTCGCAATTTGACGGTCTTGCCGCAGTGATAACATCGGTTCCCGTCAGATCACCGAAGTTAGCGCTGTCGGGCTGGGCTAGCAATTGGATGGCTCAAATGGCTCTGAGCACTATGGGACTTAACATCTGAGGTCATCAGTCCCCTTGAACTGATAACTACTTAAACCTAACTAACCTAAGGACATCACACACATTCATGCCCGAGGCAGGATTCGAACCTGCGACCGTAGCGGTCGCGCGGTTCCAGACTGTAGCGCCTAGAACTGCTCGGCCACACCAGCCGGCTAGCTATTGGATGGGCGACCATCCGGTCTGCCGAGCGCTGTTGGCAAGCGAGGTGCACTCAGCCCTTGTGAGGCAAACTGAGGAGCTACTTGCTTGAGAAGTAGCGGCTCCGGTCTCGTAAACTGACATACGGCCGGGAGAGCGGTGTGCTGACACATGCCCCTCCACATCCGCATCCAGTGACGCCTGTGGGCTGAGGATGACACGGCGGCCAGTCGGTACCTTTGGCCTTCATGGCCTGTGCGGGAGGAGTTTAGTTTAGTTCAGTTCTAGATTCTTACGAAAAATTAAACATAAAGCGAATGATTTATTTCCTCAGGACAGGTAATTGCTGACATTGAGGAATTCTTACAAAGAGACGCCCATGAGCTCCATCTGATGCTGAACTGACTAATTTTAATATTTCGACCAATAAGAAACAAATCTCGATATTTAATGGCAATTGGCGTATTAGGTGTAAAAGATTAATTCAACCAGAAAACAAATAGTAAGGAAAACTCACTCAAGTCATTGGACACTAAATCTCAGTACCTAAGAAACTCGAGAAGATAAAGAAAAAAGAACCACAATGATGAATTTTAATAAACTTTGGGTATTTCAACTGTGGAAATGGGGCGTGAATTTCAAAGAAAGAGAAAGAAGAGTACAAACAGAATAAATGAAGTTCTGAGAAGAGATATGTTTTCCAGCGTAACGTCAAGCGCCGGGACGTCGAGCAAGAACGGAAGCCGGCCGTTGTGGAAGAGCGATTGTAGGCGCTTCAGTCTGGAACCGCGCGACTGCTACGGTGGCAGGTTCGAATCCTGCCTCGGGCATGGATGTGTGTGATGTCCTTGGGTTAGTTAAGTTTAAGTAGTTCTAAGTTCTGCCGGCCGCAGTGGCCGAGCGGTTCTAGGCGCTACAGTCTGGAACCGCGCTACCGCTACGGTTGCAGGTTCGAATCCTGCCTCGGGCATGGATGTGTGTGATGTCCTTAGGTTAGTTAGGTTTAAGTAGTTCTAAGCTCTAGGGGACTGATGACCTCAAATGTTAAGTCCCATAGTGCTCAGAGCCATTTGAACCATTTTTTGAACCAAGAACGAAAGAGCAGAGAGGGCTGTTAACGAGTCAGCCAATAGGACGCTGACCGACCCCTCTCTAGGACGACACCGAGACAGGAGCGGCATCTAGGACAAGAGAATATAAGCGCCGCTCCGCCAGGCCGCGGCCCGAGTTGAAGTCGAGCCGACCTACGAACGCTACAGCAGTCACTTAGAAACTGTATTGGTTCGCTTGTCTTTCTGATTGCTTATAGTGAAGAGCTTGCTTATGTTTGTCTATCACCCATTGCTTACGACGCGTCTATGTCTCACAAAGTTAAGTATTGTAATCATTTCCATTAGTAATAAACTCCATTAATACGATTTGCTTGAATTGTTGTCTAGAGATCCGAGAAATCAACTTTCCTAGGCACCATATATTAAACGAGTGGGCAGAACACAATAGTATGGACGATGGGGGAAGAATAAGAAACCAGAGGCAAAAAGTTAAAAACACAAATTACTGCAGAATGTATGCTGGGTTAAAGAAGAAAACAGATAAATCAGTTAGAATGAACTATACTAATATTGCTAACAGATCAAACAAATGTAGTTCGCCATTTTTTTGCTAACAGAACATCAACAAAAGTCAAAGCGACGAAGAGCTTGGGGACGACTCAACCGAAGAGGGGTAGAAAAATCTAGTCGATAACAAGTAACAACAGGGTAATAGATGATGCTGATGGTGATTGAGCAAGTTAGGGAGCACAGTGAATATCGTAGAATACACAGATGTTGTGAGGAGAGCAATCTGATGTCACTCTCTGCAGTTATATTCCACACTTTTTTATGCTGCACGCTCCGAGATAGTGAAATGCTTTCTGGAGATGCTTTTAATACTGGAAGGACGCATCTAAGTAATCTGCAGTTATCAGCAGAACAAAAGAGAGAGTGTGGCACGGGAGCACTCGCCGGTAGCTAAAGCAGCTGTTTCTGGCAGAATCGCAGAAAGCAGACATCCGCACATTAACAATGCCGACCACGCTTTCTGCGCAGCCAGACTAAACGGTCTTCATTGTCTACTGAGGAAAGGGCAATGCGAAGTGTGTAACAAAACACAAACAGGCTCGAGGCAACCAAACAACACTGTTCACAGATTAGGAAGTAAATAGAATTATTCGAAGAGAATCTAATACTGCACAAGTCTCAGTTGTTTTATGAGGAAGCTAAGTCTGTTGCTAAAGTTCTACATTAAATAAACAAGTGAAGAAATGGTTCAAATGGCTCTAAACACTATGAGACTTAACATCAGAGGTCACCAGTCCCCTAGACTTAGAACTACTTAAACCTAACTAACCCAAGGACATCACACACATCCATGCCCGAGGTAGGATTCGAACCTGCGACCGTAGCAGCCGCGTGGTTCCGACTGAAGCGCCTAGAACCGCTCGGCCACAGCGGCCGACAATAAGCGAGTGATTTTCCGTGTTTATTGAAGGTCATGAAATACAGGTTACTGCATCAAGCTCATCTACCTGGAGATCGCTTGGTAAAATTTAAAGCAACTACATTATTTTATTTCCCAGCTTTCATCACTATTTACACATTTCATCAAGGCACTTAGGTTTGCTACTACTTTGTTTCTTTAACTCACAACACTAGTCTTCACAAATTTTACGCATAGACATTAAACATTCTGCAATCAGGATCGATATGTAGTGCAGACGCTTTGAGTTACGTCTCTTTGAGACACTACTGTGATAGCGCGTCTACCTATGGCGAGTTCCACATGTTTCCAGCCCATCGCAGTAGCAGCCGACGGTAGTGGGCGATTTTGGCGAGAGCGTTTAAAATCACACTTTGTTCCGTGTCTCCGAGACGGGGAGTTGTTGTAATTTTGAAGTGGTGGCTGCTATTTAGACATTCGGTGAGACGGTTTTAATTATTTGCAGTGGTCGTCATTAGGCAAGATTTTCAGTCATTTTCGTCGTGTGATATTTGTATTCGTGCGGTTATTTTGCAATCATCTTCTGAGCTGAACCTACGATGAATTGTAAATGTAATCTTGTATTTAGACGCGAGTTATTGCAGAAGCTCAGGGATCGTTTGTCCTTCGTAAGTTGGAAGTTGTTTACACAATCGTGCAATAGCAATTCAGAAGTATTATGCACCCAGCATTGTCTTTCTCTCCTGCTCTTTAGAATATTCAATGCTTTGCTGGAAATCGTATATATAAAACATATTTCTGTGATTGCTAGAATTTTCCACATGTATTATGAATCCTATGCTGCTTACGTTACTGTTTCATTAATACGAAGTCAATATAGAGTATCAGATAAAATTTGTTGTTACTAATTTTGTTTTCATAAACCATTTATTGAACTTTTCATACGTGATTATGGTGTATACTGTGTGTGACACCATTTTGTCGACGCCCTTTGAGAACATTTGTATTTGTCCAGCGGCAGGCCGCCAATTATGGAAGCAATGAAACAGCTCAGTTCGTATACAATTTTCCCCCGTTAACAGCGATAAATATCTCCTTCTCTTGCATGCATAATTTTCAGGTTGTGAAAGGTACGTTTTGGCGCTGGTTCCACAAGTTCAGTGTTGCTGTTGCAGGTTTTCCACAATATATGCGTCTTCATGTCTCCACGAAATAACTTGCACAAAATATGTTATTAATCCAGTCAGCAGTCATTAGTACTATACGCAGAACTTGTCTTTCGAACCACATGGTTCTTCCATTGCTCTGGTGAGATGTTAACAGTAATAAACCATTTTCAATTTGGGAATATTTTGATTATATGTCAGGGGAACAATCCCATTGCACTGTGTTTGACTGTAAGCGTCTACACTCAGTAGTTTTGATAAGCTTTTACGAGCGATTTACACATTGTTTGATGTCCAGTTACACAAGGTCTGCCTGTCAATTACCAGTTGCGCGGTTTATTGTACGTGTGATCTACTATGGTTATTTCCTTTTCTTATTTTCGAAGACAGATTGCGTTACGAAATTGGTAAGTGGATCATGAACTTATAAATGTGTTTCAAAAATACTGTTACTAACTGCGGACAGGTTCCTTACAAGATAAATATGTCTAGTAAATATGGGCTCCAAACTGCGTACTTTACGATTTATGAGCACTTGTTCATCTTCGATACTGTGAAACATATCTCCTACTGCAATCTCTTTACTTTCCACATTTTGGGAGAAACAAAGTCCAGTAAACATGGACTGTAAAATACGTACGTTAAGAGCTATAACCACTTGTTCATCTTCACTACTATGAAACACATCTCTTCTACTGAACAAATGCTTACACCTTTTAAGGTATACATTTAGAGGCCATGTGTACTAGTCATTTTTTGCTTCTTTTGGTGTAAGGAACCTATTGCCAAAATTTATAAAAGTATTTTTGCAGCACCTTGCCTATAACATGGCATAGCATCAATAAGTCAGGTGTCAGCCTGACCACTTGTCTTAGTAGGCCAGTTCTTAACACAGTAGGCCACCTACAAATTGTTCATTCAACATAACGCTTATTAGTCTTCACAATGTTGCAACCCAATTAAATGTTCGTGAACATAAGAATAACAGCAATGTTTTAGGTTTTCCGGCCAAATGAAATTCGTCAATTTCCTTTCACTGCACCTCAACATTTACGTTCGTCAGGAGTGGCACTCACATTGCGACGCCCGGTGTTCCGACTCCCAACCAAATTGTGAACGGGAGAAGCTGCACGCCGCCATAACGACTGTTTCCTGGCTCCGTCAAAGACTTTCATAGAACGTTTACGACCAGCAGAAGAAACTTAGTGCTGGGTCCCTCGCTTTATGTAAGCTAAAGCCCGTGTTTTGCTAATTACGTAAATTATTCGCCATTCTAATCTCGATAGCCTCCTTTTTTTTTACACTCGCAGAAATTCTATGTCTGCAGCATGACGCGGATATCTTTGCATTTCCTTTCAAAATCATAACTACATAACTATCAATCAAAAAAATGATAGTAATCGTTAGTTTACTTATTCATTTAATTTATTTAATATCTTTCTTACATAATTAACTTATACTGTATTAAGAGTACTAGGAACATCCCACACGTTGAAGCCAGATTCAAACTTTTTAGACTCAGGAGGGTTGCTTCCTGAGAATTGGAAGGTAAGAGGTCTGGATAATACAGGATGTGTCAAAAAGAATCATCCAATTTGGCACGTCTAAATTTCTGAACCTAATAAACATATACAATTACATTTGTTTTTTCATGAGCGGGAAACTCAAAAAGTCTTTTTCATACCTTTTAATAAGTGTTCTATATGCCCCCCTTGAGACGCACGGTAATGTCAAGCGGTATTCAAATTGTTCCGACACAGCATTGAATATGCCTTGAGTTACAGCTTTCACAACTGCTGTTATGGGATGTCTCATTTCCTTCATTGTTGTTGGTAACAGAGGCACACAAACAAGGTCTCTTATAAAGCTGCACAAGAAACAATCACATACAGTCAGGTCCAGTGACCTTGGAGGCCAGTAATGTAAGGCTGAATCATTTGGTCCAGTGCAACCGATCAATCGTTCAGTAATCCTTTGAAAGAAAAATTTCCACACTTCGAGACGCCAGTGCGGCGGTGCCCCAACCTGTTGGTAAATTAAGTCTCCAACTGTGGGAAAAGAAAGTTGTCAAGCATATCGAGATATGTGCTTCCTGTAACAGTGTTCTCAGCAAAGAAAAATGGACCATGCGCCTTTTCTCATGAAACTGCACAAAACACATTAAATTTTGTAGAGTCCCATTCATGTTGTACACGTTCATGTGGCGTGACATTATGACGGTTCACCTTTCCATTTAAAACAGTAAGCGTGGAAGAAAACTGTCATCCTCCATCTTGCCAAGAACGAAATTACAGAACTCTACGCGCTGTTGTTTGTCACCTTCACGAAGAGCTTGCAGCAGCTGAATTTTGTGTGCTTTCGTGTGTAAACGTCGACGCAACACTCGGAAGACGGACATCAGGGGCATGTTGAGTTGTCGAGCTGCACGGCGAACGGATTTCTACGGACACCTTGTGAAACTATGGCTGATGCGTTCGATGTCCTCAGGGACGCCCGGCGATTTGACTTTACACAAAAAACCTGTTTCTCAGAATTGTTCATGCCATCGTCTAATGCTCTGTGCTGTAGGAGGATCCACACCATACCTAGTACGAAAGTTACTATGACTGGCACTGCGCAAAACGTAGAACACAAAACGCTTTCTGTTGTCCCATTTTTACTAGAACTGAAGTGGACGCACACTGCTGCTACCTAGCGGGAACCCTGTAAAACTCAAGAGTTTGTTCTTTCCAACAGTACGATGTTGACGCACATATTTCAAATAACACAGCAGGTACGACTTTTTTAAGTGGGTTTATTTTTTTTAAACACTCTGTACATACAGTTGTCAACGACCTCAAAGACACGTTTAATTGAAAATTTAACTATGCAATTAGAAAAATATGGACTGAAATAGGATCTAGACTGCAGAGTATATAAACTGTACACCTTAACACTATGCTTTGTAAGATATGTTACTATAATAATACAATGAATAAATATATAAAATAGAATTAATAATAATATGCTGGCTATCTCCATAGACTACCAGAAAAGGACTGCTGTAATGGAAAGGGCAGTACAGCAAATAGTGTGCAGCAGTCCCTAGCCTTGTCTTAATGTAGCCAAGGCGCGGAAGATTGACTGATATTGACGACTAGATGAGTGAAACGAAAGTGTCAAACACGAGCGCTCGTAACCAGTTCTATAATGCGCGCAAAATTGTGGGTAGAACAGCTGTGCCGTGGGTGGGGGGGGGGGGGGGGGGGACAGTGGAGGGGGCTACGCTCAGAGTGCTATAGGGGAAACGCCGAGCGATGGAGGGGAAGAGGCTTTCCAAACTGAAGCCTATACACACATTTTACGTAAATATTAAGTAGGGACCCTCCACACCCATATTTGCATGATGACAGTTTAAAAATGTCTACTGTCATCTCTGCTTTCATTAGTATCTAAAAAGAACTTCGCCGAATATGCAGTAATTTATTTTCGTCTGGCTTGTTAACCATGTGTAATTTTCAGAGAATGGTAATCAGGCGAATTTTGAGTAAAACCTACGCATTTCTGTGGTTGTCATGGCAAAATTTGCTTCTTTTGCCAAACACAGTGGACTTTACACTGTCTCGCCTCACTAACATGTTGTCCAGTCACAACTGCGAGAGAATTCTGAAACAGTGATTTATTAGGTTTATTAAGGAGAGGTTTACTATCTTTTGGTTCAAAAAATCGATTTTTTAAATTGCATTTTTGGATCCATGATAGTGTTTGGAATCCACCCCTGAAACAGTTTTTCCGAATATGGAACGGAAATGTTTGTTATTCGCGGTTGAACAAAAAAATGCACCTGCCTGAAATCGGCCTTTTTCGCGCACCAGTTTTTTTTTTCTTTCGGAGGACGAGTTATTGTACCGGTGCTTGGGAGGAAACACACAAAATTCAAATGAAAGTTTAAACGCGTGTGTTTGGAAGTTAGCCCTCAACCATTTGCATTCTGGTGCGAAGACTGCGACTTTCCTGGCAGTGAGCAGCTTCAACGAAGGGTATTCAGCAATTCTGAAAACCATGACAACGATGGACGTCACCCTTGGACTCAATCTACGCAGTTCGCCAAGCATTCGGACGACCGCAGGATTCAAGCGGCTGAAAACGGCTCGTCACCGGCCGTACGAGCGGCTCTGGAGCAGCGCAGGATGGCCCAGATCGAGCAGAGCGCTCTCTATGAGGAAGAGGAAGGACTAGTTTATGGACCCGGAATAGCAGATTGAACGTACGTTGCATAATATTGCATTTATATGTAGCCAAAACTTCAAACGCGTTTTTCTCGAAATGACTTTCTTTTTATCGCGCGGTATGTTAACTTCAAATCTACTGAACCGATTGGCATGATTCTTTGTTTCCGATGAAGCTAACTAAATTGCCTAGGACTTGTACCACTCTTATTCCGCCCCATCAACTATAAATATTTTTACTTGGCGGACGAAGTCGAAAAATCGTTGAAAAAATCCTATTTTTTTTAATGGCCGCCATTTTGTTTCCTATGGTCCAAATAACGTAAGCGAGGTACAACTCCTAAAGAATCTTACATACTTCGCTAACGTCAACTCAGTTTTGATTTCAGACTAGCCGGCTAACCGGTGACATACCGCGCGTGGAGGTCTACATCGAAATTTTGTTTCGTTCCGACGGCACTTCCGCCTTTGCTCTTCGACATTTCCGGTCGAAAAAAATCCAGTTTGTAGAGGGAATATCAATAAACTTTTGACCAAATTTTACATTATCTATAACACATCCCGAGAAAAAAATTCTCAAAGAACATGCTTTTTTCGGGCCAAAGATAGTAAACCTCCCCTTAAGTGAGGAACTGAGCAAAAGTGAAGTAGCTTATGAAAGAGTACATCCGCAGTACAAAAAAAGTTTACTGTCTTTTTGTGTCATCTCGTTGTCACTGTAGGCTTGTACCATGGGAAGCAAGGAGAGGATGTTGTTTGGTGGCCGATATCCTCTTTCTGTAACACAACTGCACATATGTATTAACTGGTTTCTTTATTTATCAGAACAGAAAATTACTTAACTCAAGATAGTCCAGGCGCCGTCGCACAAGCTCTCCTTAATAGTCCGCGCCGAGCGGTCTAAAGGCGCTGCAGTTACGGACTGTGCGGCTGGTCCCGGCGGAGGTTCGATTCCTCCCTCGGGCATGGGTGTGTGTGTTTGTCCTTAGGATAATTTAGGTTGAGTAATGTGTAAGCTTAGGGACTGATGACCTTAGCAGTTAATTCCCATACGATTTCACACACATTTAAACCGCTACGAGGAATGTTGTGGATACTTCACACTGGCTTTATCGCTGGCGCGGCGCGGTCGCAAATGAGTGTGCACGTCAATCGTTTTCTCAATATTGGTCACAGGTAGATACCTATACCAAAGTCTAAAGAAAAATTCAATATGTTAGCTAAATTTCATGCAGCAACATATTATGTAAGATGCGAACTCTATTTTTCATAGCACACTTTTCCGAATTTCGCGCACTGTCTTACTTTAACGTAAATATCGCAATTACTGTGACCATTAACGAAATGATGGACACATCACTATGATCCTGACATATAAAGCTATAATCAAAGAAAAAATGAAACTGCTTTACCGTATAGTTTCTGTAAAATCGTTTGAGAAAGACTGCAGGGCGCGACTCTGTCATCGCTGACCGGCCGAAAGGTGGAAGACAGTTATTGAGCCCCCCCCCCCCCCCTCCCCCCCTTCCGAACAAAGGAATGAACTCGCCCAGCGCTTTGGACGGGGACTGTATCATGCGCGAGCTATGGCTGAGAGATTTGTGTGATTTAGTCACTGTCAAGCCTGATTTGTTCGGATGAGGTACGGATAAATTTGGAATGCTCAGAAATCAAATACTCTCCTGCTACCCTGATTGCTTCTAGACGGTCCTTCTGCTCCACAGTACAGACTCTGGAGCGATATCTGACTTCCAGGATTTTACTGATCACTCACAAAAATATAGCTATAGCACCAGAAAAAATTGTAGTCAATATTGTCAGTTAATACAAATTTTCAGAAAGATAATATTCTTCCACAGCTTGTTGATATTACGCACTTTTATTTGCTGTTACTGACGGTTTCAGCCATTTAGCAATGAGTAAGCGAGTTTCGTCATGACAAGGACTTACGCGAAATATGTATAGCCCATTTCTCACACTTTGAAGATTCATGACATATAATAAAAGACACAACCACAATATATAAAACACAGTATGTAAAACTATAGCAAAAAGCCATGGCAACAGCAGATAGCCACAAATTAGCACTGATCCAGGCAACTGAACAGCTGTTAACGAAGGGATGCCATCTGTTCAGCTGCTGCAGAAAAGTGTTGAAAGATAAGCTGGTAGATACAGCACGAAATAAACATTTATCGTGCAAAAAGAGCGACGGAAAGGCACCCACGAGATCCTCTTACGAGTAAAATGGACAGGTTGGTGCAACATGTCATGCAGTACACGAGACTCTCTTATAAGGCGATAGGAAGACCAGAGCAAGGCAACATTTGCAAGCGAAAGCGAAAGGTTCTTGCAATACGCAGATTAGAAATGGCTGAGTCGAAATCGATTGCCGCTTACCTAGTATGCGTTAGCGACCTTTTTCCTGTTATTATTATTATTATTATTATACTAATCGATGGGTCTCGGTCTGTCGCATGCACCTCACAGACCATCTTGCTCTCGCTGTTATTTGCCTTCCGCAACACATACTCTTGGCTTGGACTAGATCTTCGCGTGAAGCTATTAGTTTTTTAACTCTCATACCGGGAGAGTACATACAAATTCAAAATTATCGGAACTTAATACTCTGAAGTAGAAAACGAGCAATAAAAATTCTCAATAAAAATTCTTCTTGAAACGCAACAATGTCCCGATAACCCAAAATTCTTCTCCAAAATGGAATCTTGTAGGAAATCTCGTCGCAGTTTTCTAAGCAAAGAAGCGTTTGAGTATCCTCTCCAGTTTAACACTCAAAATGGTTCAAATGGCTCTGAGCACTATGGGATTTAACATCTATGGCCATCAGTCCCCTAGAACTTAGAACTACTTAAACCTAACTAACCTAAGGACATCACACAACACCCAGTCATCACGAGGCAGAGAAAATCCCTGACCCCGCCGGGAATCGAACCCGGGGCCCCGTGCTCGGGAAGCGAGAACGCTACCGCGAGACCACGAGCTGCGGACGTGTAACACTTAGTTCGCTTCCTTAACAACAGTAGATACAATTGTATTTTATCCATAATGGACGTAGTTGAATTTCGTGACTGTTTCTTTATGGGTGGAGAATAATAGCCGCTACCAGTCACAATAGATAGTGATTTTATTTAACACATGACCAGTTTCGGGTTTGCCCCGATCTTCATGTCGATTACATTCAAATACTTGTTTCGCTGCTCAGTGTTGTAGATCACAGTTTATATCAAAAACAAATAATGTGATGACAACATAGACACAAATGAAACATTTGGAAGTGACTAAGTGACATGTGCTGCAGGGTACTATCATACTTACATTTTGTTTTCTTTCTGTATGTTTGTCACCATGCTAATTATCGGTGCTCCCATATTTGGTCTTTGATAAGGTAGTTGGTAACCTCAGACACACATGCACTCAAAATTTGGAAATTTGTGGTAAACGGGACCAAACTGCTGAGGTCATAGGTCCCTATGCTTACATACTACTTAATCTAACTTAAACTACCTTACGCTAAGGACAACACACACACCCATGCCCGAGGGAGGACTCGAACCTCCGACGGGGGGAGCCGCACGGACCGTGGCAAGGCACCTCAGGCCGCGCGCCTACCCCGCACATGCACTCAAAACGTGTTTGTATTTGAAAAACAGAAGTTCTTGTGAAAGAGCTTAAGTCAAAGAAATACTGATAAACATAACAGATATTACAAATTATGAAAATGAAATTATTTTATGATTGTGAAATCACTGTCATTTATAATATCTAGAATGGTTGCTGGTAAATTATACAGTTAAATAGACATACAATTTTTTTCAAAAGTTGCTAGTTTTGAGAGGGCAGTGAGATGTAAATAATGCCGTTCTGTGTTGTACTGGATGAAAGGAGCCGTTGTTTCTGGTTGGTGGTGGATATTCAATAAATCTGAAATACATGGTGGTTGTTAACAGAGATTGTAAGATCACGATCTGAGAGCATTTGCAAGTTTATCAATCTCTTCAGTTGTACAGGATAATGGTATTATCAACATACCATTTGTAAGAATTATTCTATCTTCCAATAAACATTCTGACCTGACTAATTGATTTTCGATGTGGTTAATGTTAATATTTGTATGCACAACAAGTTTAACTTCACTGAAGAACGTAGAACATAAAAAACAACAACCCCGTACGTATCGCTCATATACGGATCGCGAGGATAAGATTAGAATAATTACTGCACGCACAGTAGCATGCAAACAACCATTCTCCCCAACTCCGTACGTGAATGGAACGGCAAGAAACCCTAATAACTGGCACAATGGGGCCTACCCTCTGCCATGCACCACACGATGGTTTGCAGACTATATATGTAGATATATATGCAGAGAGTAGATAAAGGAATCAATTTTTTTGATTTCATAATCTCTCGTGTAAACAACAAATACGCCTTTAAAATTGAATATGAACCCACCGCCAGTGATGTTGCCACAAACAATTCCTCCTGTAACCAAATACAACACAAAACGGCATTCTTCAGATCTACCATCTACTTTAATCGTATACACAAAGTCCCACTCAGACCTCTTCGCGAACAAAAAGAAATTAACATTATCAAAGGAATTGCACATAGGAATGGATACAGCCCAGGTATAATTTATTAGCTTCATAATAAAATGAAAAAGAAACAATGCACCCCTCCTAAGATTTACAACACCAAACACACAGTTTTACCTGTATCCGGTTAGGAGAAAAAATTTCATACCAAGTAGCTAACACTTTTCGTAACACTGGTATTCAAATATCCTTCAGCACCAATAATAAGCTATAACAGCACACCATTCACTGCAACAAGAAAACAGTCAGTGACAGGGATAATCAGGCATTTACTATGTTTTATAAGACAATTGCCCACAATTCTACATAGACCAGAGAGGAAGAAGTTTCAGTATAAGATACAGGAACACACAGATGCGTTCTAGCTAAATAATTTTGATAAATCCACTTTTGCAACACATAGAAAAGAACATGGCCATTCAACTACAGACTAGCAGTTTAAAAAAAATTCTATGTCTGTTTGAAGTTATATTATTTACCAGCAACCATTCTAGATCTTATAAATAAGAGCGTCGCTCCACTCTTGTGAAACAATTTCATATCCATCATTCGTAATATTTGTTATGTACCTTTATGTGTAACATCTCTGTCCTTCTTTGACTTAAACTCTTTGACCATAACCGTTGATTTCCAAATGTAAACAAGCTGTGAGTGTATGTGTGTCTGAAGTTACCAACATCCAAAGTACCACTACTTTACCGAAGGGAAAATATGGAAGCAGCGATAGTTAGCATGGTGACTAATTTACATTAATGTGTATGAAAATTATGTGGATACACCAGCTTTATGCAAGTACGAAAATATTTTGCGAAACATGTCGCTTAACCACTTCCAAATGTTTCATCTGTGTCTATGTAGTCATCATCACATTATTTGTTTGTGATTTAAACAACGATATCCAACACTGAGTAGGGAAAAACGCACCTGAAGGTAATCCACCTGAAGATGAGGACAAGTTCCTAAACCGGTCGTGTGTTAAATACAATCTCTTTTTGACTGGTAGTGGTTATTATTGCAGAGCATAGCAGATGAAATTTCCAATGTCAGAAACAAAAGAGTGTCTTTAATACTACCAAATCACTAATTTCAAGCATCGGTTAATGACGCATGAAAGCATAATTGGGATAGAGAGACAGAGAGGTTCAGCCACTTTTTCCATTCCACTTGGTTGTAGGCTGTGGAACGTGAAGATTGATACAACTCCCTTGGCTCAGTTAGCTGAACCTTCTAGAAGCCCATTAATCCTAGAAGCCCTGACACTAAACCTCCATTACGTGGAGCTAATCGGCATTCGAACGTGGAGCCATAACACTGTTTGGGAAACATCACTCGATATCAACAGTCCTACAATACTTGATTGTTACTCTTTAAATCAGAGTGGAAAATGTTTGGAATGCTTCCTGATAATTTATATTCTCTAATAAATTATTGGAAAACAAATTTTAACACATCTTTTAGGTGGGCAGCGCCTCAGTCTCGCCTGCTTCTTACTGCATCCATTCTTCTAGTTATTGTTATTATTGTTACTTCTTTCCTTTCTCAGTCGTTATGTCCGGTTAAAAGGAAATTGTTATTATTATTATTTCTTTCCTTTCTCAGACGTTATGTCTGGCTAAAAATGGAAATTGACGCGGACCTTGATCAAGCGTGACTTGCTTTTAACTGTACGGTATATGTTACATTGCATTTAGGAACTTTCGGGTAGTTGAACATGTATCAATAATTACAGATTTCTGTAGTTGTATATGTACCTTTCGATGTAGCTGTTTTGCGTTGATGTACTGGTGGATATTGTGTGGTATGACTCCTGTAGTTGCTAGTATAATTGGTATAATGTCAACTTTATCCTGATGCCACATGTCCTTGACTTCCTCAGCCAGTTGGATGTATTTTTCAATTTTTTCTCCTGTTTTCTTCCGTATATTCGTTGTATTGGGTATGGATATTTCGATTAGTTGTGTTAATTTCTTCTTTTTATTGGTGAGTATGATGTCAGGTTTTAATGACTTTAATCACTGGGTTGTCAATAAGTTCGTGGTCACGGGATCCGTGGCTTCTGTTCCAGTATAATTTGTATTCATCATTCTCCAGTACATTTTGTGGTGCATACTTGTATGGGGAACGTGTTGTTTTATTAGTTTAGGTTGTATGGCAAGTTGCTGATGTATTATTTTTGCTACATTGTCATGTGTTTGGTGTATTCTGTATTTGCTAGCATTGTACATCCGCTTGTGATGTGATCTACTGTTTCTATTTGATGTTTGCAAAGTCTGCATTTATCTGTTGTGGTATTGGGATCTTTAATAATATGCTTGCTGTAATATCTGGTGTTTATTGCTTGATCTTGTATTATTATTATTATTTTTATTATTATCATTATTATCATATGCATCAAAATAAATTTGTTTCGTACATTAAACCAAAAAATACACACATGGAACTATTTACACTGTATAAAAATTCAAAGTCTCAGACAGCAGACGAATGTCGTAAGATTCAATCCAGTGGAGCGTCTCGTCGGATGCTTCATGCACACTCTTGACAGATCCAGGGAAACGTTTGCTAGGGCACTAATTTACAATGTGGCTTTTTGCATTTCACTACAGTCGCACGTGATGTCAGCGCAAAAGCTCTACTTATGCATGATATATTTGTTTGCAGCATCTATTGAGCTGTACCCACACCTCCCTAGGACGACTTTAACCACTGGGTTGTCAATAAGTTCGTGGTCACGGGATCCGTGGCTTGCCTCTCGCATTACCATTCAGCGTCGCTGTTGAACATGAGAGGATTTGAACTCCTTCTTCATATGCTGGTCTCCTGGATCTGAGGCCAGAGCTAGGCAGCGAGATTATATTTTCGTGAAGAGGGATTGATTCATTTTCAGAAATTTGCTGAAGAAGGTTGTAGAGAGCCGCGTTTACATGAAGGTGAGATGGCAAGATGTTCGCTAGTATTGGTTGGAAGCATGTAGGAGTAGATCTTACTATGCCAGTAAAGGTTCTCATAGCTGCATTCATTTAATGAATGTCAACTTTGTTCACATGAGTACTGCGTAGCCAAACTGATGGACAAGATTCTCTCCCCACCAAGATTTTCTCCCGAAGTCCATGCAATAGCTCTCCATTAGTTACTCGGTCGACCCGCCACACCTTCAGGTTCTGTAGCAACACTTTCCAAAACCTTCTGTTACCAATTTGTCTGTACTATTTATGTTACATGTATCACCCCCATATAAGGTCACAGTCCAACTAGACACACACAGAAAAGATTTTCTTCAGGCTGTGATTCATAGCTTTTATGAAAGAAATTCATTTTTATAGCCATCAGCAAAACAACCTAAACTTTTATTGTTGTGCATCTAGTTCCGTCAGTACATCATCTGGCAGGTCTTAGAATTTTAAAATCGTGTATATTTCATGTCCAGAATTTACGTCAAATCTCGACTTGTGTTCTGCGCTAAATGATGTGGCATATCTAGGATGAAGTTACTGACAGAGCTGTTTGAGCAACCAGCGCTGCCGTGGTCTGTCCTCCACACGCACACACGCACACAGCCGCTGTCAACGGCCAGGATGCGCGCCATCCGACGGTCCGTCGCGCAGCCTCACAAAGCCAAACATTGACCCACATAGGCGTCACTCCCGCGCAAGCGGCCATTAGGCGCGCATTGCGGCAGGAAGCCAGTGCGTGAATGTGTGCGTGCCACGCCAGTCTGTGACGTAGTTTAAAGCTACCGATTGACGCCAGAGAGCACGCTCATCAACTTGGCGAGCCGACGTGAGAGGAACGATACGGTTCGAATGGACAACAAATTCCGCTTCTAGGATCCCTCCCTCTAATTTGCAAACCTACTCCGCTGCTGCGCCTATACCAACACATTTTAGCAATATTTTATTTTTAGTGATCTCACCGGCTACAATAAACGTTAAAATAAAATAACCAGCAGTAATGACTTTCGTATATGGATTAGAAAGTTATTTTATTATTTTGTCTTTTTCACTGTAGCAGATTTCCAGCTGAGCACCAATATTGAAACATCTGAAATGCATGCTAGACGTAACGTCGTTAAAATATTAATATGAAACGAACATAACTTTTTAGTCGACAGAATAAAAATTAAAATAAAGTAAAAGATGACATACATAGTGTTCTTCACCAAACATACGTGTTTGGGTTACACCCAAAACTTAGGTTGGTCGTGCGTTGTTGTTCTTTCCCTTCCTGTCATCCACTCATGCGAGAAGTGTAGCTGCACCACTACGGCGTAGCCTCTATTGTTGCCAAATTTCCCTTCCCTCTCAGTACTCTGACAACATAGGCCACTTGTCCCAAGTGTGACACCCTAGTGAAAATAAGGAAAAGGCAGGAAATTCAAAATAGGCCAACTGTGCTACAGGGTTTCCCCTACTGCCCTGACTTCACAATGGAAGTACACAATTTGTCCTCAGTGTAAAATTTGAAAACGCAAGAAGCACACTTATGCTTTAGCCCATACCAAAAAAGATGAGAAATGCAAAACTGTCTTAAGTTTAAAATGACGTCAGATATAGACGCACGCTCTACAGGGGAAATCAAAAATGTAAACACAACTTTCTCGGTTGGAACTGCGCTATCAACTGTCCAGGTATTATGTTTTTAAGATTCACCACCATAAATTTATGTGCGAGAGGAGCGGCAGCTATTAAACAAAAAAGTCTCCTCGATAGCCAACTTTCAGTTCAGTCTAAAAAATAAAAAAAGGCGTATATCAACCACATCTGAGAGCAGTATGAAGCTTCAAGTTGAACAAGTACAGGTGTTGGAAAAGAATGACATTATACGAGAGCAGCACTCGGCTGCTAAGTTGCGTCCAGAATCTCCAGACGAAGAAACTGTCAGCAGATGGAGAGGTCAGACTTCTAATCATTCTAGCAGACAGCAGCCACATCAGGCAGATGATGCTCACGGCGCGCTACTTACTCACCATCCCATACGAGAGCGAGTGGCGCGTTACACATAGCGGAGCCACGTGTCACCTCAGCCCGTCTAAGCGCTGTGCGGAACCCTGCAGGCCGGCAGCGACATAGTCCACCACACCTCAGTGCGCCCACCATAGTGTTATTAATTACGTGAACATATATGTCCCTACGCCATTTGAGTGACATGCTTGTAATATTATGTTGTCCTCAATATTGTAAATATTCCTGCATTCCAATCAAGAACAACTGGCAAGGTGAGAAACATAGAAGTAGATATCCTCGGCCTAGCAAATCAGCTTAAATCACTTAATAAAGGCAAGGCCTCCAGTCCTGATAGTATGCCAGTCAGGAACCTGTCAGAATATGATGATACAATATCTCCATATTTAGCAATTACGAGGGCAGTTCAATAAGTAATGCAACACATTTTTTTTCTCGGCCAATTTTGGTTGAAAAAACCGGAAATTTCTTGTGGAATATTTTCAAACATTCCCGCTTCGTCTCGTATAATTTCATTGACTTCCGACAAGTGGCAGCGCTGTACGGAGCTGTTAAAATGGCGTCTGTAACGGATGTGCGTTGCAAACAACGGGCAGTGATCGAGTTTCTTTTGGCGGAAAACCAGGGCATCTCAGATATTCATAGGCGCTTGCAGAATGTCTACGGTGATCTGGCAGTGGATAAAAGCACGGTGAGTCGTTGGGCAAAGCGTGTGTCATCATCGCCGCAGGGTCAAGCAAGACTGACTGATCTCCCGCGTGCGGGCCGGTCGTGCACAGCTGTGACTCCTGCAATGGCGGAGCGTGCAAACACACTCGTTTGAGATGATCGACAGATCACCATCAAACAACTCAGAGCTCAACTTGACATCTCTGTTGGTAGTGCTGTCACAATTGTTCACCAGTTAAGATATTCAACGGTTTTTTCCCGCTGGGTCCCTCGTTGTCTAACCGAACACCATAAAGAGCAAAGGAGAACCATGTGTGCGGAATTGCTTGCTCGTCATGTGGCTCAGGGTGACAATTTCTTGTCAAAGATTGTTACAGGCCATGAAACATGGGTTCATCACTTCGAACCTGAAACAAAATGGCAATCAATGGAGTGGCGCCACACCCACTCCCCTACCAAGAAAAAGTTTAAAGCCATACCCTCAGCCGGTAAAGTCATGGTTACAGTCTTCTGGGACGCTGAAGGGGCTATTCTGTTCGATGTCCTTCCCCATGATCAGACGATCAACTCTGAAGTGTATTGTGCTACTCTTCAGAAATTGAAGAAACGACTTCAGCGTGTTCGTAGGCACAAAAATCTGAACGAACTTCTCCTTCTTCATGACAACGCAAGACCTCACACAAGTCTTCGCACCCGAGAGGAGCTCACAAAACGTCAGTGGACTGTTCTTCCTCATGCACCCTACAGCCCCAATCTCGCACCGTCGGATTTCCATATGTTTGGCCCAATGAAGGACGCAATCCGTGGGAGGCACTACGCGGATGATGAAGTTATTGATGCAGTACGACGTTGGCTCCGACATCGACCAGTGGAATGGTACCGTGCAGGCATACAGGCCCTCATTTCAAGGTGGCGTAAGGCCGTAGCATTGAATGGAGATTACGTTGAAAAATAGTGTTGTGTAGCTAAAAGATTGGGGAATAACCTGGTGTATTTCAATGCTGAATAAAACAACCCCTGTTTCAGAAAAAAAATGTGTTGCATTACTTATTGAACTGCCCTCGTATATATAACCGGTCGCTCACAGAAAGTTCCGTACCTAAACACTGTAAAATTGCTCAAGTAACACCAATACCCAAAAAGGGAAATAGGAGTAATCCGTAGAATTACACGCCCATAACACTAACATCGATTTGCAGTAGGGTTTTGGAACATATACTGTATGAGTACATTATGAAGTACCTCGAAGAAAACGATTTATTGACACATAGTCAGCACGGATTCAGAAAACATCGTTATTGTGAAACACAACTAGCTATTTATACTCGTGAAGTAATGAGTGCTATCGACAGGGGATGTGAATTGGATTCCATATTTTTTGAATTTCCAGAAGGCTTTCGACACCGCTCCTTACAAGCGTCTTCTTACCGAAATGCGTGAAGGAATATCGCCTCAATTGTGCAGTTGGATTCGTGATTTCCTGTCAGAAAGGTCACAGTTCGTAGTAATAGACGGAAAGTCATGGAGTAATATAGAAGTAATATCAGACGTTCCACAAGGAAGTGTTATAGGCCCTCTATTGTTCCTGATCTATATTAGCAACATAGGAACAATCTGAGTAGCCCAATTAGATTGTTGGCAGATGATGCTGTCATTTACCGTCTTGTAAAGTCATCAGATGACCAAAACAAATTGCAAAATGATATAGATAAGGTATCAGTATGGTGCAAAAAGTGGCAATTGACTCTGGATAAAGAAAATCGTGAGGTTATTCACATGAGTACTAAAAAAAATCCGCTAAATTTCGATTACGCGATAAGTCACACAAATCTTAAGGCTATAAATTCAACTAAATATTTAGGGATTACAATTACAAATAACCTAAACTGGAACGATCACATAGATAATGTTGTGGGTAAATCTTGATAAGCTGCCGTTGCAGCCGCAGTAATCGATCTAACAACTGCACCAGACACTTGTCTTATAAAGACGTTGCCGGCCGCAGCGCTTGTTAACATAACTCTGTATTTGAATACGGATGCCTACATAGGTTTCTTTGGCGCTTCAGTGTATATCACACTACCACAGTTTCCGACACTTAGATTTCTCCAAATCAGCTAGTGTGCACCAATCGGCACCAAAGTACGCCTGGAGACGACTCTGTCTCAACGACGGCCCAGAAACGGAACTCTCCACTCCTTGCTTTCAAAAATTCTACATGGAGGGTATGACTCGACGCTGTTGGCAATGTTATGGACGAGAATATCGCTTATTTCAGGAAAAAAAAATCAAGGTAATTCAGCAGGGACTTCCGATTTTTCCTGTACAAAATGCACATTAACAAACACGTCTTTGGTACCAGACTTGAAAATGTTTCTCTATCGGTCGGTTCCTTCACATAAAGAGTTGTTGCTGATTGGCTCACTTTGATTTAATAACCAAAGATTTGTAATGAAAGCAAACCTCATTCTCATGCTGGCTGGGCAATGTAGCAGTGTCTCAGCCTTTGATGTCTATGGAGAAAAGGCAAAAATGTCGAACTCAATTATTTTCTAGGGATGGCTGTGGCGGCACGGCACTCCATGCCCCAACTATGCCAGGCCACTGGCTCTGTTCGTAATAACTCGAACAGGCTCAACATGTGAACACGTAGGGGTGGTCTGCTGCGGAGCTCCGTGTTCAACAATGTAGGATGAACGGTGCGCTCCGGGACACCCGTGCGTGCACCAGCATTGTGCTCTCTCGGCAGAGATCTCACAGATAACCAACTATCCTACTTTACAGAGTGGAAAAACCTCCGAACCACACGTTCTGTGAAGAGTTGTGGGCGTCCAACCATTTAGCACTTAGTGTAGTGTCACTATCCTTCTACCTCTTTCCATGGATTCTCACGACAGTAGCAAGTGAACATTCTACCTGCTTTGAGATACTCTTTCACAGGCTCTGTGTAATAATAATCTTCCCTTTGTCTAAGTCGCTAATCTCAATGGATTTCCCCATTTGCAGCCCATATCTTTGCTGAGTGATCCCCCGTCCGTGCCTGGTCCGCTTACATACTTTTGTTACCGCGTCATGTGCCCGCATCGCCGCCAGATGGCATCCCACGTTGCGGTGGGCACTGGTCATAATGTTTTGGCTGATTAGTGAATATGAAATGTATTCGCAGCTGGGAATATAGACAACAATCAGCTGTATAACAGGATGACGCCGACGACATTTTGCTTCGGTCCGGGACTCGAACTCGGATTTCTCGCTTATCGTGAGTGATCACCTTACCATTGGTTTATCCAAACACGGTTCACAGCCAGACCCAAACTTCTAAATCTTGTCACCTATGTGTCTGCAACTTGCACTCTCACATCCGTTATGTACATTCCCGTACAGAGGAGATGGTTCAAAATGGTTCAAATGGCTGTGAGCACTATGGGACTTAACATCTGAGGTCATCAGTCCCCTAGACTTAGAACTACTTAAACCTAACTAACCTAAGGACATCACACACATCCATGCCCGAGGCAGGATTCAAACCTGCGACCGTAGCAGTCGCGCGGTTGCAGACTGAAGCGCCTAGAACCGCTTGGCCACACCGGCCGGCCCCCAGGGGAGAGATTAATTGAAAGTCTCTTGCCCAGTGATATCAAATAAATAGATATTTTGCAGTGTCTGTGTTGTTCAGAAATACGATGTCCGAATGAACATTGACGTTACTTCTGAACAATACAGGCACTGCAATATCGTATGTACCATACAGTGTACACATACAACCAATTTTATTGTATTTCCTCTCGAAACTGGCTGTTATCAATACCCATCTCACTGGCTGATGCGATGAGGGCGAGAGCCCTGATAGAAACAGACTGTTAAGGAGCAGCAGCGTGTGAGATAGGAACTTAACGATACCAGCAGATATTGTACTACTGTCGAGAACAACTATATAACACTTCTTCATCCTGATGTCTTGTAATAAGTGTCAAGGAAGTGGCAAGAGAAATGTGCACATTGCTCTGTCAGAATCTCACATTTCTCTCACAGATTCAAAATCGCCACAACATGGGAAGTTCAAAGTTCCACACACAGTTATACAGATTGGGTGAAGTAAAAAGTGGTCTGAATAATACCTCTTTTCTGGGGCGTAACTTCTGATTACCTGTTATTTACAGGGTGGATCCCGTAGCTGTCAGAGAGTCTGCTACCGTTACGACGTTGTTAATAATCCGTAACACGTTTTTAATGAGGGCAAATAGGGGATAACTGTTGCAAATTTCCTAAAGGCGTATAGAGATACTGAGTCTACCGATCCAGTAGAAGGAGTCGGCCACTAATAAATTCTTTAGGCTTCTCTTAAACTGACTTTATAAATAAACTTGTATGGCTCCTGGCAAGTTATTGAAAATATGTACATCTGAATATTGAATACCTTTCTGGACGAAAATGAGTGAGAAAGACTTTGTGAACAAAGCTATCTATATGTTATTTACGATAAAGTTCAGAGAAGAGAGAAATGGTAAATGCTATAACAAGTTCTTTGAACTGACTTCTACAAAAGATTTTTGAACTCACAAGGTAAATAACTGATTTTATTACGCTTTTGCGCGCACAAAATTTTAGCTCACCTTGATGAATTACACCTACACATGATACTGTCTCTCATTACGGACTGAAAACTCACATAGCATAGATCTGACAGCACTGCCATTGTAAACAAGTATTCAGTTAGGCGTTTCAGCAACTGTGTCGTATGCTCCTCTTAACAGAGTTTATTTTCAAGTTTTAATCGCAAGAATTAAACGTTAACAACCTCTTCAATCTGTAGTCTTCATATTTCCTGTATCTGTATGGTGGAAACCTTTTGAATGACTCTACTTTCCATACAGTGCGTTTTTTTCAAATTTTAATGACAATGAATTGGGTAGGAATCATTTATTTCATGAAAATTTCATCAACAACTCTTTATGAAACTATTTTTTATTTACTATGTATCACAATGTTTCTTTCATCTGCAAAGGAAACATACATAGCATCTGGTAGTGTTGATGTAGAAAGGTATTAATATGTAAGTTAGAACTAAGCGTCCTAAGATGGAACTTCTTGGATTGCTGCTTCTTGTTAGTTTCCATTTAGATAAAGGCTGGCAGCTTATACAGTAGTCTCCCTGTTGATACCATTCATTTGCTGCCAGACAGCCAAGGCTTGAGCCATTTCGCATAGTTTCCATTGCCAGCATAATATTCTAATTTATTTAACTAATGAATTATGTATTTGTAAATAGCAATCCCCATAGCACACACCTTTACGAATCCTATCTGTGACTTCGAAAATATGTCATTTCTAGGCAGTTGGGTACGAAATTGCCTGTATTAACTTATCTAAATGTGTTTAGAATGATGTCAAAATTGAAATTCACGAGAAGTTTGATAGTGTTTTTATCCCTTTTTTGTTTTTTACTGTGGGTTGACTCTAGAATACTTCAGAATATCAGAAACCTGTTCACTGATAAATGATTAGCAACATAAATAACTTATCGGAACTTGTGTGAACAGCTTTGAATTTTTTGACGGGGGGAGATATGGGATGTTTTCACTGTTGTCTTTGCCGTTTGCCCTCGGGCTCGACATGGTGGTACCATGTAAGGTCTTGATGACCATGTCCTTCGACAGCAGGGGCCCTCTGCTCATCAAGAGCCAGATTTAGGTTTTCGTGATTTCCATGAATCGCTTCAGGCGAATGCCGGGATGGTTCCTTTGAAAGAGCACGGCCGATTTCCTTCCCCATCCTTCTCTAATACGAGCTTGTGCTCCGTCTCTGACGACCTCGTTGTCGATGGGACGCTAAACACTAATCTCCTTCTCGTCCGGCTCGAATGTGGAACCACAATCAATGTGGAACGCTATGAAGCCACTTTGTAGAAACTGCGACACGCCAGAAAGTCAAAACGCTCAGTAATGCTGTGGGACGGAATCATCCTGTTGCACGATAACAAACGCCCCCACACTGCCAGTCGTACGAAAGCTACGCTACGGCCATGTGGTTGGGAAACACTGCAACATTCTCCGCACAAACCGAATCTTTCATCGTGTGACTTTCACATCTTTGGCGACCTGAGGGAAGACGTGCGTGGACGACGATTTCAGTCAGACGAGGCAGCACAAGAGGGGGTGCAGTTGTGGATCCGACCGCGTTCTTCGAAACAGGAATTGATCGTCTCGTCTCCCATTGGGATTAAAGTCTGAACACCTGTGATGTTTACTTTTGAATGGAACCATTCCATGGACCCGTTGTGGCGGGCGTTCTGTTTTCATTTGACTCCCCCTCATGCCATAGTTCGAAAGAATTCACTAGTCTGTGACCCTATGGGTTTACACGTTTCGACATAAAAAGAGAACACGGCTATAGCAGGGCAAGTACAGCGAGTCATCATGTAGGTACCGATATCCGCTTTTCTCTCATAATTCACTAACACATGTACCGCAACCATCAGCTTTTTGTGTGGCAATAATGTTCGTTTTTTTTGTAGCAAGCCCGGATGGCCGTGCATCTTAAAGTGCCACTTCGGTGACGGGGAGGTGTGCTGGTCCCGAATCAAATCCGCCCGGCGGGTTAACGACGGGGGTCGGTCTGTGGGACAGCCTGGACGTGATTTTTAGGCGATTTCCCACATCGCACTCGTTGAATGTGGGGCTGACATCCAGGTTCCGCCTCGGTTACACATTCGCAAATATTTACAAAACTTTCGCTCATTTTCATACTAATAACACTACACGCTGAGAGTTCGGGTACACATATTCCGTCCGAGGGGTTAAGGGGGTGGCGACACGAAGGATATCCGACCACCTCTTGAATTAACAGTTAATAAACATGCCAACCATGTGCATGTGGTGGACAAAGCACAAGGGAAAAAAAGAAGAATATCAGTTTCTTATTGCTTATTTGAATGCCTTTTATCATTTCCTATGTCGTTTGTCAGAACATTAGGTTCTGTCTCTCGTTTCTATTTTTGCAGAATATAGACAGCTACTGAGGGATTCGACTCATTGTATAGCATTATTATGCTGAATGATCTTCGGCCACGAAATGACTTTAAAAATGTTTATGCACATACATTGACCTCGGAGCGCGGTAGTAAGAAGCTGTAATTATTTATTTAGTAAATTGGCAAACAGCAGTAATAAAAAATGTCACACAATTAATAGCCTCTGGAACCAGATTACACCATTTTAGCTCTAGCTGATCACCATTATGTAATAATTTAATGTTTTGATATGGTCTCCACTATTTGCCAACATCCTTCCTCCAAAGATGTCATAGTATAAAGCAGAAAACAAGATCATTACATTTAAAAGAAACTAATCCTGTACCTGAATTATACGAGAAAAAGAAATTGTTAAACAGCTATCGAATGAATCAGCCTATTAGTAGCTCCGCTTTAATGCTGGTAATTCCCTTATCTTCACGTGTTGCTCTAGACTGAAATTACATAAAGCGTCTATCAGAGCTACGTTTCATAATTCTTTTCTATACAGTTGTATTCAGGATTCTGGTAATGCGTTTTCAGTGTAAATTTTCCATGAAGAGTACAATTTCTGTTGTCTAACTTCAGTGTGACAGAAGGCTGAGAAAACTAACAGGGGGAGGTTCGAGTCCTCCCTCCGGCATGGGTGCGTGTGTGTGTTTGTCCTTAGGATAATTTAGGTTAAGTAGTGTGTAAGCTTAGGGACTGATGACCTTAGCAGTTAAGTCCCATAAGATTTCACACACATTTGAACATTTGAACTAACAGGGGTGGAGACGTGAAACCTACACCAATAAGCTTTTCTTCTTAACATCTTAACATCCAATGTGTACTTCCGTAATGTAGTTAGGCACTGAAAGATGTGCTGACATGATTGATCTGCGTGTTTTGTTAACAAAATGTAGTGAGAAGCTGGAGACAGGGAACTTTTATAGTTTTGAAGTGTTTTCTGCAGCTACAATCAGTTGAGTAAAAGGTTTCAAGTTAAACACATTATAGAAAAGTCAATAATTTGGGCGTTCTGTAAAAGAGAGAACCCGAGGGCTCTAATATTCACACAATTAAAAAGAAACGATAAATAATTAATGACGTCCTACTCGTACGGCATAGAGATGGTAGTACTATACTAACACAACCAAACCGAAATCGATTGCAGCTGTCAGGGAGTATAGATTATAAACAAACTGACAAAATTGGTGATGTCTAAGTTTTTCTGTTAGTATGTGTTCGATATGAGCGGCCGTACAACCTGGCGCTCCGGCTGGCTTGCCGCTGTGACTCAGTTCGGAACAGTGTGCATTTCGTTGTAACGTTGCAACAATAAACCGAAGATCTAAATGTGACTAATTATTGCAGCGACATTATTTCTCAACAGTAATACTAGCAAACTTAACGAATGAGTTAGGTTACAGATAAACTAGTTCATATAAAGTTCTTATTGCTTGCACGTCAGCATATAATTCAGTATTTTAAATAGAAGTTGGTCAATAGAACAACATAATTTTTGTGCTGGATAATTTATCAACGACACTGGCATTCGTCTGATGCGAACTGGACTTCGTTGCTAACGGATGGAGCCACAATTTCTCTCATTGTTGTAATTGATATAGCCGTAAGTCCCTAATTTAATGTGAAATGCTGTAAACTGTGCGGTACAGATAAACGAAAGAAGATTATAGCATCGTAATAAAAAGGATTTGTTCCACTCAGTAGAGAGCTAACAGTTAGTCACGTTTACTCGCCCGTTTCGCTTGTCACACGAGCCTTACATAAAAAGGAGTGTCTTGAGTCTTGATACGATAAAGATACGCTGAATCTTGTCCTATAACAAAGGTTATAACGCAACGAGAATGGTCGGTATAAATTTAAACAGGGTAAATGACTGTAATCAAGTTGTGATCTAATCTCGTAATGTTATACCAAATGAACTTAAGTGTGTTAGTTAAAATTGATTAATTCCACGTGTGGATCTCTGAGGTGAAAAGAATGAGATTAAATTTAAATTTACTCCGCAACTTAAAAGTAATAAAATTGACATGCTCGACCTATACCTTTACAACAACAAGACAATACCAGGATCAAGAGAAATAAACGTAATTCACTGAAATTAAATAGAAGTATGTAACACCAATGTTGTGGAATAATACGTACGCATGAACCCAGAAATGCACTTAATTACTCGAAATGCAGCGACGCACCCAAGGCACGCATCTCACATAACATTGTAAATAAATTACCCCAAACACGTGTCAAATTTAAATTTAGAGGGTGCTGCAGTCCTCAGCCATCCAGAACAAAGCGCACTAACGCAATTGACAGTTTCCCGAGCACGCCGTATAATGGCGGGTTGCGAACCTGTTCGTTTCACAAAGTTATTAAGTATTAATTAATTAATACTGGGATGGAGATGGAGCAAACACTACATTTATATGTTGGAGCTGTTACTATGGCAATGTTGTCGTTGATCGACTAATTACAATCTTAATACTGCAGCAATATTTTATTTTGGAGAAATCACGCACTATCTTACTTCAGCATCTGAAAGCTAGATCGCATTCAACAGCTTTTTTTTACAAATACTCGATGCTGGATTCAGAGAAAGTGTGGTGACTATAGACTTGATGCTGATTTTTTGGCGATTCTCCCTTGAAAATAGTACCTTCAGATGCGTTATACATCTGTTGTACGTTATAATATGCCTACTGTACTGTCGCAGCTAAGGGCGTGAGTTTGAAATCGCGAGCTCGGTTGCAGTTCGAGTGTGTGTAGAATATTTGAAATACCTAGCTCTGATATTTATGAAGTATATTTTTTACAAAATGTCCTACTCCGTGACATTCGCAAAACAGTTTCAGGTCAATGATTAGTACGACACAGTTCAAGGCTTATTCACATGAAAGCACAGTCCTTGAAAGGCTTCAACGTGTTATCCTATAAACGCATTGTTTCATCAGTGACCCATCGATTTGCTTCTAATACTCATGCGAAAATTCTCTTGGTTCATTTATGCATGAAATTAGATCGCACAGCTCCCAGTTTATCCAAAATTAATCATTGCCTTTCTGCAGGTCACATGAAAAGTGCACACACTGACTTCAATGCTTTATCCTCGTCTTTACTCGCGGTATCTAAATCCGTCACACCGACCACTTCCTTACGTCAACAACCAGCGTACTTACCTGTCACTTCCTCACTTCTCGACTGTTCAGTCTCGATAGTCGAAAACAGCTCTTCTATTAAGGCAAAGATATATACAAATACAGTGAAACATTTATGCTCTGATAGACGTATTACTCGAACGCATTGACATTTATTGCTATACACGATGAATAAAACAAAATAATAAAAGAAAAATATACAATCATACGCAAGGTATTCTAATTGTTGCTAGCGAGACAATCATGGGAGTCCGTTGAAATCTTTCCAAGATGGAGAGAGATACCAAACTTACCTGTTTCTGTGTAATTGATTACTGAGTCTGGAAACGTGCCTAAGAACTAAATTTGATAAGATATACACAAAAGTAATTGTATCTGAAAAGACCGATAGTTACCTACTTCGCTTTTTAAGGTAATTACTTTGGTACGTAATGTTAAACATATTTCAGTCGCATATCCATTAATATGAATATGGTTGTCGCCTTTTTGATCCATGGATCTAAAAGTATATCTTCATATGATTACATCCAGGGTATCCAACGAGTTATGGAATACAGGTAGAAAATGTTAACAAAATGACTCATATTCCTATAATAGCAGTCTGAAACTGAAAACTAAAAATCTGAAATAGGAGAAAAAGTAAATGATTGAGAAAATCTTGCTGGACATCATCAAAAGTGTCACATCAAGAGCCCTCGAAGTGGAAAAACAGGGAGTAAACTTTTAAAAATGGATGTGTATAAGAATGACTTTACTTGCTTTGCAGTATTGCTCATCGCCTTCGGCGATATTAAATTGGCAGATTAGCGCCGAGTTACAGATTATAATTTGTACAAATTCGAAAGAACTCTGCAATGAATGAAAAGCCACTGTCTAGATTTCAGGAGGACCTAATGCCCCCTCTTACCCTCATCTTCCTCTTCCTTGTGGACGTCTGTGAGTACAAATAATTTAGGAATTAAATCAATAGAAGTGCCAAGAGGGCTTAAGCGAAATGGCAGGAAAACTGTGATCGTCAGATTCAGATTGTACAAAAGCCAAAATAACTTTGGGGAAAGTGAGAGCTAAAGCGTCAAGGTCAAGAATGCAAAAGCAATTCCATTGTTTGATGCAGACAAAAGAGAGTGGGTAGGTGGAGAGAGTACACCAAGGGTCTCTAACAAGAGGAGAAACTGCAGTATTGGAGTCAGAGTTTGACAATTTTGGAAGATTTGTATTCAAACAAGACAAAAGGGATAGATAACATTCGTTCAGAGTTACCAAAGTCACTGGGGGAAGTGTCAACCAAATGATTTTTCAAGTTAGTGGCTTAAGTCTATGATACAGGTGACATAACATCGCACTCGTCCAGGAATGGTTCAAATGGCTCTGAGCACCATGGGACTTAACATCTGAGGTTATCAGTCCCCTAGAACTTAAAACTACTTAAACTTAACTAACCTAAGGACATCACATACATACATGCTCGAGGCAGGGTTCGAACCTGCGACCGTAGCGGTCGCGCGGTTCCAGACAGTAGCTCCTAGAACCGCTCGGCCACACCGGCCAGCGTCCAGGAATGTCATCCACACAATCCCGATAATATCAGACAGATAAAAGCAAGAAGAAACGCACAATCTACTTCACAGCTCACGCGTCCAGGTTGCTCACCAGAAAATAACATACAGAAGAATAAAATGGAAAACTGAGGCTGTTTTGGATGATTGTCAGTTAGATTTTAGAAAAGGTACAGTTTTAAGAGAGTAACATTTGACGTGTCGTACGATAATAAGAACCCCACTTAAGAAAAAGCATGACATTTTTACTTTATCTGTTGACATAGAGAAAGCGGTCGACAATGTGGAACCAGGCAAGATGTCTGAAATCCTCAGAAAAAAATCAGGTATAAACAGTAGGGAAAGGCGAGTAATGAAAACTGTGACTAACAATCAACAGGGAATAATAAGAATGGTTCAAATGTGTTTGAAATCTTATGGGACTTAACTGCTAAGGTTATCAGTCCCTAAGCTTACACACTACTTAACCTAAATTATCCTAAGGACAAACACACACACACACACATGCCCGGGGGAGGACTCGATCCTCCGCCGGGGCCAGCCGCACAGTCCATGACTGCAGCGCCTAAGACCGCTCGGCTAATCCCGCGCGGCAATAATAAGAATGGAGAATCAAGAAATCAGTTCTGCGATGCAACGACTGATCTCCGAAGAGTTTGATTTTCGTATTATGACCGTACTCAGAACAGTAAGTATCTAGCTCCAAAATGCAGATCACAATAATTTTCATGTTTTGAAATAACAAAAAAAGTACTACATTATCCATATTTTCAGTTTCGTTAAATAGTTGGAAGTTTTGTGTATGACTTTGAACACATCGGTAAGGAAAGGCAGGCTACAGAGTGGCGCAGCAACTGTCGCCAAGGAAAACTGGATAGGAGTAAAAATGGTTAGTGAACACGTTAACACAACAAACAGAACATTAACTAACTTCTATTTCTCCAAGCGTACAAAGACTCATTACAAGCTGTGCAGCAAGAAACAGAGTCCACCTCATGAATGTCCACAATGAATAGTCTCTCTGTATTAAAGCATGAAAATGTTGGAACCACGACTAGACAGCGTCTGCGTAGCGTTATGTGGCGAAGTGGCTCCCAGCGCACGTGGGAAGTCTGGCTGCCGTCCGCCATCCTACACTGAAGCGCCATAGAAAGTGGTATAGCCATGCGTATCAAATATAGAGATGTGTAAACAGGCAGAATACGTCGCTGTGGTCGGCAACGCCTATATAAGACAATACGTGTCTGGCGCAGTTGTTAGATCGGTTACTGCGACTTCAATGGCAGGTTATCAAGACTTAAGTGAGTCTGAACGTGGTGTTGTAGTCGGCGCACGAGCGATGGGACACAGCATATCCGTGGGGATTTGCCGTACGACCATTTCACGAGTGTACCGTGAACTTCAAGAATCCGGTAAAACACCAAATCACCGACATTGATGTGGCCGAAGAAACTGACGACGACTGAAGATAATCGTTCAGCGTAACAGAAGTGCAACCCTCCCGCAAATTTCTGCGGATTTCATTGCTGAGTCAACAACAATTGTCACTGTGCGAACCATTCAACAAAAAATCATCGACATGGGCTTTCGGAGCCGAAGGCCCCTTGACAGCGCTTTACGCCTCGCTTGTGCCCGTCAACACCGACACTAGACTGTTGATGATTGGAAACATGTCGCCTGCTCGAACGAGTCTCGTTTCAAATTGTACCGAGCAGATGGACGAGTACGGGTATGGAGAAAACCTCATGAATCCGTGGACCCTGCATGTCACCAGGGCATTGTTCAAGCTGGTGGGAGCTCTGTAATGGTGTAGGGCGTTTTCAGTTGGAGTGATATGGAACCCCCGATACGTCTAGATACGACTTTGACAGGTGATGCGTAAGTAAACATCCTGCCTGATCACCTGCATCCATTTATGTCCATTGCGCATTCCGCCGGACTTGGGCAATTCCATCAGGACAATGCGACACTCCACACGGCCAAAATTGTCACAGAATGGCTCCAGGAACAGTCTTCTGAGTTTAAACGCTTCCGCTGGTCACCAAAGTCTCCAGACATGAAAGTTATTGAGCATATTTGGAATGCCTTGCACAGTACTGTTCAGAAGAGATCTCCACCCCCTCGTACTTTACGGATTTATCGACAGCCCTGCAGGATTCATGGCGTCAGTTCCCTCGAGCACTACTGCAGACATTAGTCGAGTGTATGCCACGTCGTGTTGCGACACTTCTACCTGCTCGCGAGAGCCCTACACGATATTAGACAGGTGTACCAGTTTCTTTGCTTCTTCAGTGTATATTGCGGTGGCAGAGGGCGCTTGTAGTCGAGAGCCACTACAAGTGTTGTGTCAGTGAGCACACATCATTGGGTCTACTAGATCCCATGCGACGGCTATCAGCGTCTAGCGGAAACTTGAAATTCCGTTACTAACTTTACGCTCGTAGAAACTGTGTCAATACGTGATACCACAGGAAGAATAAAAAAATCCTTTTAGACTGATTCATGTGTAACATTATTGATTCTCTTTACTATTTTACAATGCCTTCCGGATAATTCTCAGAGATTTTCTTTGAACCTTATATACGCTCATTCATTTCCGTATTGTTCTTAATAAGTTCCTCATTCAGCATAATTTTTAATTGCCAAGTGTTTTTTTGCAGTACGTCAATTTACGGTAGTTATTAGGATGCAAGAGGTTATCGTTGCGTGTAAAAACTCTCAATGTCTAACCGTTTACCGTCAGGTATACGTATGTGTATATGTTGTACATAAAAATCAGTACATCTGTTCCTGACTAAGACTAACAAAGAATCTATCATGCCAGAGTCATGTAGACAATAGACATGTACGCAGTAGTTTGACCCTCATTCAGCATGCGACTGGAATAGTAGAGAAAGTTGGTACGAAATATCTCCCGCCATGCACTTTACAGCCAGCAGCAAGTGGAGCACAAGGGGTGAACCTGAATACCATTGACAAAATTTCAAACGTTGCTCAGGGATATTTCTGAACGTTTTGGTATAAGCGATCTGCGGTCTCTGGTGGCACGTAACAATAATTGCATTTCGTTTGATTTTGTGCAACTATTTAGTTACATACACTCCTGGAAATTGAAATAAGAACACAGTGAATTCATTGTCCCAGGAAGGGGAAACTTTATTGACACATTCCTGGGGTCAGATACATCACATGATCACACTGACAGAACCACAGGCACATAGACACAGGCAACAGAGCATGCACAATGTCGGCACTAGTACAGTGTATATCCACCTTTCGCAGCAATGCAGGCTGCTATTCTCCCATGGAGACGATCGTAGAGATGCTGGATGTAGTCCTGTGGAACGGCTTGCCATGCCATTTCCACCTAGCGCCTCAGTTGGACCAGCGTTCGTGCTGGACGTGCAGACCGCGTGAGACGACGCTTCATCCAGTCCCAAACATGCTCAATGGGGGACAGATCCGGAGATCTTGCTGGCCAGGGTAGTTGACTTACACCTTCTAGAGCACGTTGAGTGGCACGGGATACATGCGGACGTGCATTGTCCTGTTGGAACAGCAAGTTCCCTTGCCGGTCTAGGAATGGTAGAACGATGGGTTCGATGACGGTTTGGATGTACCGTGCACTATTCAGTGTCCCCTCGACGATCACCAGTGGTGTACGGCCAGTGTAGGAGATCGCTCCGCACACCATGATGCCGGGTGTTGGCCCTGTGTGCCTCGGTCGTATGCAGTCCTGATTGTGGCGCTCACCTGCACGGCGCCAAACACGCATACGACCATCATTGGCACCAAGGCAGAAGCGACTCTCATCGCTGAAGACGACACGTCTCCATTCGTCCCTCCATTCACGCCTGTCGCGACACCACTGGAGGCGGGCTGCACGATGTTGGGGCGTGAGCGGAAGACGGCCTAACGGTGTGCGGGACCGTAGCCCAGCTTCATGGAGACGGTTGCGAATGGTCTTCGCCGATACCCCAGGAGCAACAGTGTCCCTAATTTGCTGGGAAGTGGCGGTGCGGTCCCCTACGGCACTGCGTAGGATCCTACGGTCTTGGCGTGCATCCGTGCGTCGCTGCGGTACGGTCCCAGGTCGACGGGCACGTGCACCTTCCGCCGACCACTGGCGACAACATCGATGTACTGTGGAGACCTCACGCCCCACGTGTTGAGCAATTCGGCGGTACGTCCACCCGGCCTCCCGCATGCCCACTATACGCCCTCGCTCAAAATCCGTCAACTGCACATACGGTTCACGTCCACGCTGTCGCGGCATGCTACCAGTGTTAAAGACTGCGATGGAGCTCCGTATGCCACGGCAAACTGGCTGACACTGACGGCGGCGGTGCACAAATGCTGCGCAGCTAGCGCCATTCGACGGCCAACACCGCGGTTCCTGGTGTGTCCACTGTGCCGTGCGTGTGATCATTGCTTGTACAGCCCTCTCGCAGTGTCCGGAGCAAGTATGATGGGTCTGACACACCGGTGTCAATGTGTTCTTTTTTCCATTTCCAGGAGTGTATTTGTAGGAAGTCATTACCTTTCGATAATTTATAATTCATTAGAGAGCCTAAACGGTGGAGTAAACATACACTTTTACTCATCTCGAAACCGTCGAGTTAAGTTAAAATCCAAGTATTAAATTCATAAATTACTTTTCAAATCGAATTTCTAAAACAACTTAATTCTCACAAGTATTGATATTTACATTATAGGTGGATTTTTGAGACTCTGAAAGAATATACATGGAAAGTCGTTATCAGAGTAAAGTAAACACGAAAATGTAATCTTGTCCCTATAGGTGTCAAAATAACTGCTGAGTTCAAGTTCCTTGACCAGATAAAAACAAGAACGCTTAATTAGAATTTCATAGTTTTTTTATCATTTCAATGAAGTAGAAATATTACACGAGAATCACGAACAGATGTTTGAAACTTAACGTAAATTGAAACATTTGTTAGTGCCCTGCGTAAGCAGATTAAAATACACTGACGGAAAAAAATATCGCAACACCAAGAAGGAGTTGGAAGCTGAAAGTTTCTTCTGCGATGCTGCTGAAAGACTGGGTAGGAACGTACCCACTGTACATGATTGCTGGCAGCGATGGTCACGAGAATGTACGGTCGTAAGAAGACGGGGCTCCGAACAGCCACGTAGCACTATCGAGAGGGAAGACCATCGTGTTCGGCGTATGGCTCTGGCGCATCGTACTGCTTCTGCAGCAGCAATCTGAGCAGCATGTGACACCATTGTGACACAACCAACTGTTACAAATCTGTTCTTCGAGGACAGCTTTGAACCAGACGCACTGTACGTGCATTCCAATGACCCAAAACCAACACCAAATGCGACTTCGGAGGTTTCAGGAGAGAGCTCAACTGGCCGGAGTGGCCGAGCGGTTCTAGGCGCTTCAGTCTGGAACCGCGCGACCGCTACGGTCGCAGGTTCGAATCCTGCCTCGGGCATGGATGTGTGTGCTGTCCTTAGGTCAGTTAGGTTTAAGTAGTTCTACGTTCTAGGGGACTGATGACCTCAGTTGTTAAGTCCCATAGTGCTCAGAGCCATTTGAACCATTTTGAGAAAGCTCACTGGAGGGCAGTGTGGAGATCTATTTTGTTTTGTAATGAAAGCTGATTCTTCCTCGGTGTCAGTGAAGGCTGTGTGTAAGAGAGAGAACCGGTGAGTTCCTGCTGCCAATGTGTATGCGCGCTAGACACACTGGACCTGTACCAGGAGTTATGGTCCGGGGTGCAATTTCGTATGACAGCAGGAGCACTCCTGTGGTTGTTCCACGCAGCCTGACGGCAAAACTGTGTGAGAAGCTTCTGATTCGAGCTGTTATGCCGCCATTCATGAACAGATTACCAAGGGATAGTTTCCAACAAGATAACGCTGGTCCACTCGCCGCCGTCGGAACCCAACCTGACCTTTTAATAAATAGAATTGAAATCAGTCACACTTTTTTATCTGTATTGGTGTTGCACTGTTCACGAACGACAGTCAAAGTGTACAGGACGGGCGAAATAAAACATCATTCGGCCTGGCTGCATAGGTGGTAGGCTGGATTGCCTATCTTAAGGTGCATAAAATACACTAAACGCCATTAAAATTGCTACACCAAGAAGAAATGCAGATGATAAACAGGTATTCATTGGACAAATATATTATACTACAACTGACATGTGATTACATTTTCACGCAATTTGGGTGCATAGATCCTGAGAAATCAGTGCCCAGAACAACCACCCCTGGTGGTAATAACTGCCGTGATACGCCTGGGCATTGAGTCAAACAGAGCTTGGATGACGTGTACAGTTACAGCTGCCCATGCAGCTTCAACACGATACCACAGTTCATCAAGAGTAGTGACTGGCGTATTGTGATGAGCCAGTTGCTCGGCCACCATTGACCAGACGTTTTCAGTTGGTGAGTGATCTGGAGAATGTGCTGCCCAGGGCAGCAGTCGAACAGCATCCAGGAAGGCCCGTACAGGACGTGCAACATTATGTAGGGTTTCGCAGGGATCGAATGAAGGGTAGAGCCTCGGATCGTAACACATCTGAAATGTAACGTCCACTGTTCAAAGTGCCGTCAACGCGAACAAGAGGTAACCGAGACGTGTAACCAATGGCACCCCATACCATTACGCCGGGTGATACGCCAGTATAGCGATGACGAATACACGCTTCCAATGTGCGTTCACCGCGATGACACCAAGCACGGATGCGACCATCGTGATGCTGTAAACAGAATCTGGATTCATCCGAAAAAATGACGTTGTGCCATTCGTGCACCCAGGTTCGTTGTTGAGTACACCATCGCAGGCGCTCCTGTCTGTGATGCAGCGTCAAGGGTAAACGCAGCCATGGTCTCCGAGCTGATAGTCCATGTTGCTGCAAACGTCGTCGAATTGTTCGTGCCGATGGTTGTTGTCCTGAAAACGTCCCCATCTGTTGACTCAGGGATCGACACGTGTCTGCACGATCCGTTACAGCCATGCGGATAAGATGCCTGTTATCTCGACTGCTAGTGATACGAGGCCGTTGGGATCTAGCACGGCGTTCCGTATTACCCTCCAGAACGCACCGATTCCATATTATGCTAACAGTCATTGGATCTCGACCAACGCGGGCAGCAATGTCGCGATACGATAAACCGCAATCCGACCTTTATCAAAGTCGGAAACGTGATGGTACGCATTTCTCCTCCTTACACGAGGCATCACGACATCGTTTCACCAGGCAACGCCAGTCTACTGCTGTTTGTGTATGAGGAATCGGTTGGAAACTTTCCTCATGTCAGCAGGTTGTCGGTGTCGTCACCGGCGCCAACCTCGTGTGAATGCTCTGCAAAGCTAATCATTTGCATATCACAGCATCTTCTTCCTGTCGGTTAAATTTCGCGTCTGTAGCACGTCATCTTCGTGGTGTAGCTATTTTAATGGCCAGTAGTGTATTTTCCGGACCAGTTTTATATTGCACATCCGGTAATTAACGATGTGCATTCTTTATGTGTCCCGACTCCCTGGCTACACGGCGGCAGACAGAAGAGCGTAGGTAAGATGAGGCAGCTGTGTGTGTGTGGTCGGTGAGGCGCGTCGGCTTTTGGCAGGCCATGCCAGCGCTAAGCCCGCGAGGCCGTGACACGAGCTTGCTTCCGCGCGCCAGTTCCGGCAGCGTCACGCGAGCTGCCGCCAAGGACATAGGTGGCTGTACCAGCTCACTGCCCACTGTACAGCTGCCGGCCACACCACGCTGCTCTGTGCTCTTACCGCTGCACCATCTGTGACCGTGACAACACTACTTATGCATCTGTATCTGCACCTGTACATGGCAAGCCACACTATGGCGAGTGGCGGAGGCTAGTTCGTGAACCACAGACAATTCCCCCACTTCCCTGTTCTGGTGGCGAATTTTTCGTGAGAACAACGATAGTTGGTAGGCTTCCTTAATAAACACTGTCTGATCGGATGTATTCGGAAACCTGTTTGTGGACATTAGTATGGCGTGTGTCCACCGTTCGCCATTATTACATACTGAACTTTGCTGTGGGCGCTTTCAGTAAGGTATCTCAATGTCTATGGAGGAATGACAGCCCACTCTATCTCAAGAGCTGAAATCTGAGTTGGTAGTGATGTTGGACTCTGGGGTCTGGAGCCAAGACGACCTTCTCTATCATCACAAAGATGGTTACTCCTCCCCCGTTCCCACCTTGGATCATCACTTTGATAGAGACTAATCAACTAACGAAAGGTCGGAGGAAGGTAGCAGCTCCTCCCGTATTATCCACTCATTGGATATAATTCCGACCTCCCTCCTAAAGTTGTATGGTACCCCTACTGTTCAAGCCGCATTTTATTTCCTCATTTTCCAGTTCTACAATTTTGTGTCACGTCTGCAGGCATGGCATTCAGTGAGTAAAGCGATACTGCAGAACGAATACAGTCTAGAGTAAGATTTGAGTTCCCAAGGTGGCTACGGTGTACCACATGGCATTGCCAGTGGACGGTGGTGTGACGCGCTGTGGCTAGACATGAGAACGCCCGTTACCTCAGGAGCGACGTACGTTGGGAAAGTACAGTTACTCTGGCGCTAAGCAAATGATCTCGCTTAATAGCCGCGCTGGCTAGCCGCGCGGTCTAGGCGTCTTGCCACAGTCTGCGCGGCTCCCCCAGTCAGAGGTTCGAGTCCTCCCTCGGGCATGGGTGTGTATGTGTGTAATCCTCAGCGTAAGTTAGTTTAAGTTTAATTAAATAGTGTGTAAGCTTAAGAACCGATGACCTCAGCAGTTTGTTCCCATAAGACCTTACCACAAATTTCCAAATTTCGCTTAATAAATATTTGCTAATAAAATACAGAAATTAGGAGGAACCTATAGGTCATAAGTACTTTCTTACAACAATATTTCAACGGCAAAAACCGATCATCTTAATAAATAAATGAATATTGTCTTGATGCTACGGTCGCATGTTCGAATGCTGCCTCGGGAATGGATGTGTGTGTTGTCCTTAGGTAAGTTAGGTTTAAGTGGTTCTAAGTCCAGGGGACTGATAACTCAGATGTTAGTGCTTAGAGCCATTTGAACCATTTCAATAATGTCCAAGCTTACGAAAATATACGAACGGCTACGAAGTATTACGAGTGTACCTACGAGGTACAGGCCGTAGTTGCCAGTCACCGATGGGATACCTTCCGATCTAATTCTGTCGTAAGACCATGCTCTCAGGAAATTGTTAGTTTTCAGTCAATGGTTATTAATTGAGCCGATATTATCGGTTTCGGTTTATGGCGTTTAGTAAATAAGTACATCATAATGGCATCCCTTTTTAAGTCATTCCAAATAGTTTAGCTTCCGGCTTTATCACTATGAATCACAGGAAGTAGAACTGCACTTTACAGACAATCTGACGGTGCTGGTACTGCTTTTTCAGCAAAACAGGTGGAAAGAATCCTACACGACGACTCAGTACGATAGACCAAGGACAGATTGTCTTAATCTCCCCAAAACTTGGCTGAAAAAGCGTGGGCAGTCATATTGTACGCCTCTTATCCAATCCTCTACGGACTCACTAGTTTAACAGAGACATTTCTGGAGGTTTAGTATAAGTGCGAGGGCGGGGGGAAGGTCCTGCAATGTGCCGGCTGCACAGCAATCGAGCTCACATAATGCAATTAAAAAAAAAACATTTACAGGCACATTATGCAATAAACCGATATAAAATTGGGACCTGTGAGGTACACTTATTCACACCGTTTTCCTCGGACGTTGCCCAACACACCGGTTGCCGATTGTATCTACCCATGGACTAGAGGTTGCGTCGCTGACTCGTAAGCTCGGCGGTTTTATTAACAAATGCCGTTACAGTGTAAGTCGTCTGAAAGCATTACAACATGATGCATGGTCCTGGTAGATTAATAGTTAATGCCGCGCCGGGACTCAAAGCCAAAAGCTTTACCCTTGACGAGGAAGTGCTCTACCGTTTGCTCCACCTAAGCACGACTCACGACCCGTCTTCACAGCTTTCATTCAGCCAGTACCTCATCTCCTATCTTCCAAGTCTCAGAGGAGTTCTCCTGCATATCTTACGTGACTACATGCTCCTGGAAAGAAGTATATTGTCGAGAAATGACTTAGCCGCAGCCGCGGTTGTTTCCAGAACGAAGGTGGATTGTGAGGCGTGCCTCATTAGCTCTGTCAGTAGAACACGTGGCCGCGGAAGGAAAGGGTTCTGTGTTCGAATCCCAGCCCAGCATACAGTTTTAATGTACCATGAAATTTCAAATCAGCGCACACTCTTCTGCTGAGTGGAAATCCGTTCTGGATAATATACGTAGGGTTTCGACTTCACATGAGAGAGAATGCAAAAGGAAAGTATCTGAAAGCTCTGTCCCCGTGCTTGCAGTAATATTGGAGTATCCGCCATCTTTCAAGAACTCAGTTTTATTCTCTTCTCCTCAGCAGAGTTCACGCGTAGGACTTTTAGAAAGACATCCTTTTCGCCTTTCACTGTCAATTTAATTTCAATCGCCACGATTGTAATTTAGACCTTGTGATCATTTTGAAGCGAACGGTGTCGTGCCTGTGCACACGACAAAAATTTTAAACTTTTCTCTGGCGTAAACGAAGCAGAAACGTTCTTAAGTACTACAGTTTGAACTGTGTTTGACATCGGCCTCCCTGTCATACTCTGTGAAGGGAGAGCACAGTTAATGATCACTCACATCGGCGATGGTGTGGAGACCAGTGGAACAAACAGGTGGTTCCTGTGGTCGATGACGGCGGAGCTCGCGAAGTGAAGGCCAACCAGAAACAAAGTCCAGAGCGCAGCAAAAGTCGTCGTAAGCTTGTACAAAGAGTCCGGGAAGCGATTCGAATGGAAAAGCGTCAACACAGGCGAGGTCAATCACCCTGCTATGAATGGCGCATATCGAAGGCTTCAGAGAATAGCGGAGGCTGCCTGACAACTGTGGGGCCACGGTGGTTACAGGCAATCGCACGTCACTGGACGGGCTCACGTCATACGCACGTAGCGGCAGCCGCATTCTCTGTCGTAGCAGGCAAAGAGAATAAATCTCTATGGAGTGAGTATTGGGATGTGCAGAACGAGAATTCTGTCCGCAGCTCAAGTCACGTGATTCTGGGACGGCGCATTTTAGCCCGTGTAGCGCTTAGCGTATTGTGAGAGTATTTTCTTCGCGACTACAGACAGATCATCTTCAGAACTACCGTAAAACTTTGTATACGCGTTTTACAGACGTCTTAACAAATTGACACCAGAAACTGAAGTTGGCTTAAAGATGCGAAGATCAGTGGTATTGTGCTTTTTCTGGGACGGCACGTTTAACCCGTGTAGCGCTTAGAGAATTGTGAGCGTATTTTCTTTGCGACTACAGACAGATCATCTTCAGAAGTACCGTAAAACTTTGTATACGCGTTTTACAGACGTCTTAACAACTGAAGTTAGCTTAAAGATGCGAAGATCAGTGGTATTGTACTTTTTCCCCGCAGTGACGTAGCGTCGGATTCCACTTTATTTACGTTTTTCTTTCGGTAACACGATAAGAAGTGACAACCAACAATTTTTTTTTACGTTTCTGATTGCACTTATTCATATATTCGAGTCTCTTTTCTAATTAATTACCTTACAATGACACTGTAGACGGCGCCAAAGTGTCACGAAAAATAACTCATTTGCAACTATGAAATTGTTACATTAAATACGATAAGCGATTTGCACCACCTGCTTGTCCATTATTATCTTCAGTTTTTCTTTATTTACCCTTCTGCTTTTTATAGACAAGTAAAATATCTATAACATTTTTTCGAAATCTCGTCATAAAGGGAAAACATACACTACGCACAAAAAAATAAAAAAGCAGAACATGAATGCTGGAGTTTTGGAGTAATAACAGAAGTGACACCCAACAAGATTTTTTTTAGGTTTCCAATGGCACTGACTCATATTGTCGAATCTGTTCTAATTAATTGCGTTACAATGACATTGTATAGGAAACTGTCTCATCCTGAAATACTTAGATAGGCCTATACCATTGTTTTGAGAACCTGCATAATTTGCAGGAAACTAATCAGACTGCCACGTACAAATTTTACCTGCACATGAACATAGCACCAAAACAAATACACAGACTGTCAGTTGACTCAAACACACTTGCAAATTCATCTACCGCTTGTCTCGTAAGCACGCGACGATAAAATCGCAGAAATTATCTTTACAGTACGTGTCTCGATATTCTTCAACATAATACAGTGCCTCATATCAATATGACATTTACAATTATACATTTGTTGTATAAACCTGTTCCTCCTTTCACATATTTCTCTTAACATCCGTAGCAACGACAATATTGACCCATAGATGTTACTAAAACTCAAACGCGCAGAAACGTGTACAAAAGAAAGCGAATACGTGTAATATTCCATTTTCGCTGTTACTGTAGATTGTAAAGAAGCAGCATCGTCCCAAAATAACGTGACTAGCCAGGTTTGATGTTGAGAACATTCGCAGTTGGCTATGCTAACTCCACAGATATACATACTCAGTAGCAGCAAGCTGCGGCTGTGATATGATGCCACAGTATCTCTGGCCATTCTTATATATCGATACTTGGGTTGAGCGGAGGATCTGAATCACTGTCGGACACTAAAATGGCACCAAATGTTTATGTTTGAAAGAAGATATCTACAAAAATTTCGGTACATGCACATGCATGTGACGTTCCACTTCAGAACGGCTAAAATGTCGAATCTGCAGTTGCATTGTTGAAAGTAAATTAATTGACAGTCCAACGAGGAAAATTTTTTATCTCACCCAGAAATCTTTCACCAGAGGTAAGGAAACGTCATTGGTCATGTACAGGGTGTTTCAAAAATGACCGGTATATTTGAAACGGCAATAAAAACTAAACGAGCAGCGATAGAAATACACCGTTTGTTGCAATATGCTTGGGACAACAGTACATTTTCAGGCGGACAAACTTTCGAAATTACAGTAGTTACAATTTTCAACAACAGATGGCGCTGCAAGTGATGTGAAAGATGTAGAAGACCGCAGTCTGTGGGTGCGCCATTCTGTACGTTGTCTTTCTGCTGTAAGCGTGTGCTGTTCACAATGTGCAAGTGTGCTGTAGACAACATGGTTTATTCCTTAGAACAGAGGATTTTTCAGGTGTTGGAATTCCACCGCCTAGAACACAGTGTTGTTGCAACAAGACGAAGTTTTCAACGGAGGTTTAATGTAACCAAAGGACCGAAAAGCGATACAATAAAGGATCTGTTTGAAAAATTTCAAGGGACTGGGAACGTGACGGATGAACGTGCTGGAAAGGTAGGGCGACCGCGTACGGCAACCACAGAGGGCAACGCGCAGCTAGTGCAGCAGGTGATCCAACAGCGGCCTCGGGTTTCCGTTCGCCGTGTTGCAGCTGCGGTCCAAATGACGCCAACGTCCACGTATCGTCTCATGCGCCAGAGTTTACACCTCTATCCATACAAAATTCAAACGCGGCAACCCCTCAGCGCCGCTACCATTGCTGCACGAGAGACATTCGCTAACGATATAGTGCACAGGATTGATGACGGCGATATGCATGTGGGCAGCATTTGGTTTACTGACGAAGGTTATTTTTACCTGGACGGCTTCGTCAATAAACAGAACTGGCGCATATGGGGAACCGAAAAGGCCCATGTTGCAGTCCCATCGACCCTGCATCCTCAAAAAGTACTGGTCTGGGCCGCCATTTCTTCCAAAGGAATCATTGGCCCATTTTTCAGATCCGAAACGATTACTGCATCACGCTATCTGGACATTCTTCGTGAATTTGTGGCGGTACAAACTGCCTTAGACGACACTGCGAACACCTCGTGGTTTATGCAAGATGGTGCCCGGTCACATCGCACGGCCGACGTCTTTAATTTCCTGAATGAATATTTCGATGATCGTGTGATTGCTTTGGGCTATCCGAAACATACAGGAGGCGGCGTGGATTGGCCTCCCTATTCGCCAGACATGAACCCCTGTGACTTCTTTCTGTGGGGACACTTGAAAGACCAGGTGTACCGCCAGAATCCAGAAACAATTGAACAGCTGAAGCAGTACATCTCATCTGCATGTGAAGCCATTCCGCCAGACACGTTGTCAAAGGTTTCGGGTAATTTCATTCAGAGACTACGCCATATTATTGCTACGCATGGTGGATATGTGGAAAATATCGTACTATAGAGTTTTCCAGACCGCAGCGCCATCTGTTGTTGAAAATTGTAACTACTGTAATTTCGAAAGTTTGTCTGCCTGAAAATGTACTGTTGTCCCAAGCATATTGCAACAAACGGTGTATTTCTATCGCTGCTCGTTTAGTTTTTATTGCCGTTTCAAATATACCGGTCATTTTTGAAACACCCTGTATGTGTCTTTTGTGAAAACGAAGTGTGGAAAATCCGTGAATTATTAATCAGCGGTCACAAAATTTGACATTACTATTAGCACTGTGCGTTACGTAAGACTATACTCTGTGTTTTCTGTGACTGACTGTCCATTTTAGCCAGAGCGATGCAAATGGAAGTCGGAAGGAGCTTGGTTCAGTCCAAAGTCCAATCATCCAGACTTTGGTTCTCAAGGTCGTCAGCTCGTGTAGGTGACGTTAAACCCTAACCAGCCAATTCGTGATCCGAGATTCGTTATAACATTTTCTATATGTGACTTCCATTCGAAGTTTGGCGGCTACTTGTAGGAGATCAATGATTGAGCTTCTGAAAGACGCTTTGTCATTCAGGAAATCACTCACAGCGAGGTGCAAGGTCTAAAACTGCACAGGCGTATACATCATTGCTAGCTCGTGTTTATTAAATAGCTAGTTCAATCGTTCATCGTCTGACTGACGGCAATATGATTCTATTGTGTCTGATGATGAACAGAATAAGTAAAAAACCAAAAGTCGATTTGTGGTGGAGAGAAACAGTTAGCCAGTGAGCACGCATGCGCTGTGGAAGGCAGAAAACCTGAGATCGGTGCGATAGCGAGGGAAATGTTGCAGGGACGGTTTGTGATCCAGCGCGCGCCGGCTCCGACAAGGCCATAGGCACAGGTGAAAGTTGGGGAACCGCCTCGGGCAATTGCACTATATAAATCTGCAGCGAGGTCACAGCTAGAGACCTCACTGTTGACCTTATCTAGTGCAATTAATACTGACAATGACGAGCCTAAGGAAAGATCGCCGTCCACGGTAACATATGATGTCTCCAGACGTAAAATGTAGTCTCGCGTATTCACTGCGTAAATGTCACTTCCACTGCGAATGCTTGTCGTTAATATCACTTCTGCAGTTACAGCCTCTTGCACAGGAAACGGCGCAAAGAAAATATACGCTACTTGCACGAAATGTTTAATGTTCGTTTTCATAGCCTGCAGTCTAGGGCAAATCCAAAAATTGTCAGCTGTTACTTTAAAATACAATTTGTGGAAATCTGTAGCTTTAATTCGTAGCTTTCTATTAGTGTACGAGCTAGGGGTACCTTTCCAGCGTACTACTTCGTTTCATATTTGAACAAAACTTTAAGGAGACACGAAGAGGAATTCCGTGTAAGTAACAGCTGAGACGAATTGATGTGGTACCTCATTCTGAACGAAGAGCCAATTTGAACACAGAATTTTCTAACTGCGAGGCTTCTAACTGTAAGTGCAGGTTCCTAGGACAGCTGCACAGAGTAATCGTAACAACAATGCTTAAGCACAAAATCATTAGTTTCAGACTGTGTTGTGAGGTACCTGAAACCTAATGAAGTTATCTTCAGTTGTCTCATTTGCCATATCATCTCTGAAAGCGGTCTGTGTAGCCATTGTCACGTGCTGGATGTTGTGTTGTTATTACCTCACTGAGTTCCATCGAGAGCAATCAGTCGGTGCCTCTGTAGGCTGTGCAATGGTGAAAACATTCACTTATCTACTTGGGATATCCAGAGCTGTTGTAACTATTATTGCGATAAAGATCACGGGAAGCCTCGCCCTACATATACGACATGACGACGAAATCAGTGAGATGAAAAATATATAACCAAATATTCTGTGTCAGAGCTGATGTTGCCAGATCCTTTCCTGACAAAGTGAATGCTCAAATGAGTTTCACTGGTGTAGGAAATACGAAATCTGACCAGAGGAAACATGTAACATGATCTAATAGGTTCGCTTTCAGAATGCTCTCACCCGGAAGAGATGTTTGCACGTTTAAGTTTGCATAATGCTTTAGCAGGTGTGCAATCCAGAATTTCTTCTTCCATTTGTGTACCGGTACCAGTGGTGGAGGTTTTCTGCTGTTTGAAGCGAGTGGGTGAGCGTCTTATCATGAATTTCAGTGTGTTCCATGTTCATACTGAAAGAAAAAGTTACTCGTTAGATCTGTGAAACCCTGTTTGATACCGCAAGTATTCCCAACGTGGGATTGCATTTTCCACGGCGGTACAGGACTACTGATGTTCTCAATATACGTAAACCATTTGGCAAATAGAGTCAGCGTCAGTATAAGATTGTTCGCTGGCGATGTCTTTTACAGGATGGTACTGTCGCTGAACAGTCGTGGGGGAATACAGAAAGACTTTACGACATCTGCACTTGGTGTACTGAATGGCAAGGTTGTCTTAATGTGGATAAATACAAGTTAACGTCTACAAAAAAGAAAAAGAACCCAACAGCCTCGCATTACAAGATTAGATCTGAAGCTCGTCACATGGATTACACAGTGCGAAGCGATATGAAATGCGACCAACACACGAAATCAGTGGAAAGGAAGGCGATTGGAAGACTTTTTTTGCGAGAGTTCCGTGAAGTGCAGAGTATGTTCGAAGGAAACTGCGCACAAGGACCTAGTGCAATGAGAGAATGTGTTGGGGACCGTGAAGCGTAGGCGAAAGTGCAATAGGGATACTCGTGGCACTTAAATAGCAGTTTTTAGAGGAAAGGTGACATTTCTCTCGCGAAACCCTGTTGGGTAAATTTAGGAAAACCATAGTCCAGAAAGTGCGAGAGCAATTGTGATAGCTTTATAGTTAGCGCGCGCAGGAATTATGAGAATAAGATTACAGCATGAGCCAACAGTGATATGGGACAGAAAATAGCGTATATTGGTACAGAGCACATTCCTTCAAGCATTGTTCATGGTGTGTCGATTATAAGTGTAGATGTAAATGCGGAAGTAGACGAAGATTATATCCCCAGTCACAAAGCTGGAAATATCCAACATAAGTTTCATTCGCAGGAAGGTGAAACGGCAAACCTTCCCAAATATCTGTAACCCCAGATTTGAAAAGTGTCAAGTCCAATTCATTTCTGAAGTAAGAACAATTACAAGCTCCTTCAACATCCTGCACGATTAAAATTACTTGCGAGGAATCGTGTAAATCTCTATTCACGACCACCCTGCGTTTGAAAGCATCGACCACAAGATTGATTCACTTTTTTTTTAGGGTAGGGGGTGGGCGGGGGTGGGGGGAGGGGCGATACTCTGAGAGTGCTCAGATAATTTTGTTCATTGCTCCAAACGATATTCCGCTAATGCCACTATTTTACTAACTGAGTGTGTATGTCTGAACAAAGCGATTTAATACATTCGGGTTCAATTTGGTTGGAAAGTGTGGAAGTGGTCCCCGTAGAAGCATTTTTCTATGCCACCGATCGTTTTACTATCGTGATCAGAGCTTGCACAGAGCAAGTGAGCACTCCTTGGCAACAGCCTCGTGATTTCTGCCGCGATGAAGGTTCTAATAACCGAGTTAACCTCACGTCATACGCAACTATTGAAGGCCATTACAGTTACCGCGATAACGGCTTCCAAAGTAGCCTGCTGGATGAAAGACCCACGGCATATACGCGTAGTTGATGGGGCGTCGATTAATTGTAACAGGACTACCAGTAGAAAGTTGAAGCGTCCCACTGGCTCTGCTTAAGGCTTGCGATTTATTTAGGCCGACAGCACGATAATGACTTTCCAACTTCATAATCCGTCGCAGACGCCGATCTTCTGTTGAACGCAAGGCACAAAATCATTATGAAACGATAACAGTGAGCCAATAATACATTTCTCTTCACGCTTGTAATCCTACTCAGCAATAAAAGAAAATCAAAGGAAAGACAACACAGTTCTACGCAGTAGTGCGTGTCAGTTAAGAATGTGTTCTCTTCTTTTGTGAAAACTAAGGATTGAATAAGACACAACGATCTAATCAAATAAATATGTGAGGAAAGCTAACCAACAATAATCTTTTTTAAAACAACTGTCGGTTCCACTCGTCATCATTGTCGTTTAGCCTTTGACAATGATTTAGCCAATTTCGATTATATTTATGTCGTATTTTCGAAGCATTGAGGAAACCCTGGCTGTTTCTTCCACGGACATCTAGAAAAGCCGCTGCATATTGTGTACTGTAACTGTGTAATAACTGCACTCGAGTTCGAAACCCACGTCACAATTTTTGCACTCATAAGTGAATGTGTGCTGTCGTCACTTAAAAACCAATCCCGCAAAAACTTTTTGATTGAGTTTAATGTTTAAGCCCATTAGAGATATAGATAATAGCAGATGTGTTTATTTAATTATTGATTTTCTTAATGAATCCTTGTACTCATGGCCGAGTACTTAGACAATTCCATATTGGCCTTTTAGCAAGGCCCTAGTGAAGGAAGTTTATCGCTGCCTTCATCTGGCTTGTGGATGAGGTCATTCATGTGGGTCTGTGTCGTACATGGGACAGTGACGAGTCCTTGTGGTATTTGCGTTGTCACGGCTGTGTACTGGGTGAATGGAAAGGATGGTGGTGATCAAGCAGTACGCTAAAGGTCAGAACTGTTACCTGGTTACAGAATTATAACCATAACACCACATACGAGGGTAAGTCAATTATTATCCGCAAAGTAGTTATAAAATTTTATTGTAATCAAATATGAAACTTAGAAGAACATCATTTTTCGACATAGTCTCCTTGCGTTTCAAAGCACTTGGTCCATCGTTGTACAAGTTTCCTGATGCCCTCTTAAAAGAAGGTTCTCGGTTGAGCTGCGAGCCAGGAATGCACCGCTTCTTTCACTGCTTCTTCCGCACCAAATCGACGGCCTCTTAATGCCTGTTTGAGTGGACCAAACAAGTGATAGAAGGGGCAAGATTGGGACTATATGGACGATGATCCAGTACTTAAAATTTGAGTTTCTGGAGCGTTTCAGCAGTTTGGATGTTTCCATTCCATACTCTGCCATTTACTCTCCGGCTCGTAATGATGGATATATGTTTCGTTACCAGTAATGATCCTATCTAAGACGTTGTCCCCTTCGTTACCATAGCGATTCAAATGTTCTTCACAGATGTTCAAGAGCGTTTGTTTATGCAGCTGTGTGAGTTGTTTCGGGACCCATCTTGCACAAACTTTATGAAACCCAAGTCTGTTGTGGCTGATTTCTTAGGCAGAACCGTGACTAATTTGCAGACAATGTACCACTTCGTCCATAGTTAATCATCTGTCTAAGAGAATCATTTCACGTGAACGCTCAATCGTTTCTTCATTTGTGGCGGTAAACGATCGTCCGGCTCCTTCATCGTGCGTAACACTTGTGCGACCATTTGGAAATTTTTCAATCCATTCGTAGACACTCCGTTGTGGCAAAACACTGTTCCCATACTGTACCGAAAGTCTTCGATGAATTTCGTCCCCTGATACGCCTTCCGACCTCAGAAAACGGATCACTGAACGTTGCTCTTCTTTGGTGCAAATAGACAGCGGAGCAGCCATGATAAACAGCACGGCAGCTTCAAAATTGCAAAGATATAACAACAAAGGATGCGTCACCAACGTAAAACGACAGCACTACCAAAATAAACAAAAATATAACTAAACTGCGGATAATAATTGACTTACCCTCGTATTATCGCCTGTGCAGGATTCTGGCGAAAACCTGAAGTCGGCACGTCGGTCTGTCATGTACGCAACTGCAAAATCGCTGGACGCGTGAAACAGCGCTTATGAAACAAGAACACCACCGTAACAGACGGTTCCGCATGGGTTACGGTTGGCCAATTGTTTCAGTAGTGGGTAGTGGCGGCAGAGTCGACCACTACTGCAGCAAAGGCAGTTTAGTTTCTTTTGCGCCTTTCTCCCGTACAGACAGTCGCAAAAAAAACTGAGCACCCGGAAGGAACATTACAGCGATCGACTTTCGTTTAGTAAATCTCTTATAAACAAAAGTTTTTTTTCAATTTGTAAACTTTTTTATCAGTTTTTATGTGGGCTGATCAGGTGGCATGTACGCGCAATATGTCCACACAGTCCTAGTAAAGAGTGGCGTAGGGGAAAAACTGAGCAGTTTATTCACAAGGAAAATTCACAGAAATCTTCACGGATACAATACAGGAAAACAGGTCAAATTCAGAAGGTCAAAAGTCACACAAAACCAGAACACGTAAAAGTTTCCATAGAAATGAAAGCCCCGTATTAGTTGCGAGTCTATCTCCTCCATAAGACACCACCTCCATCTAACTAATCACTCCACTAATATAACTTCGTAGGTTAGCTTTGACGCAAAATCTCTGTTTACTGACGTACATATAGCCAAAACAATTCTTACAGGAGAAAATACTGTCATATGTCTGCTCTTGGCGCACTTTTGCTTGTCATCAAAGTACTTTAGTTGACATGGCAAATTTTATGAACAGACAAACGCGGTTGTTACAAGTTTCCCCCTTTCATTTGTAACAGCTGACGTATTCATGGAAGCATTCCAACAGACAGCGGCAAGTTTCGCGCCGCTGCGTCCACGTTGTTGGCTGCGTTCCGTGTACGACACGTTCTTGATTTGGCCGCTTGGAGAAGCAGAACTACGCAGATTTCATCAGCACTTCAACAGGTTACGTAAATCATAAGTACACGCTATAAAAATAAAATAACGGAGCTATTCGGTTTCTGGTTGTAGAGGTGTACAAGAAACATATCCACGCAAACATATCTGCATGCGAAGTCGCACCACCATCCAACAAAAAATGGTTCAAATGGCTCTGAGCACTATGGGACTTAACTACTGAGGTCATCAGTCCCCTAGAACTTAGAACTACTTAAACCTAACCAACCTGAGGACATCACACACATCCATGCCCGAGGCAGGATTCGAACCTGCGACCGTAGCGGTCACGCGGTTCCAAACTGACGCACATAGAACCGCACGGCCACACCGGCCGGCCCACCATCCAACACATAAGAATGCTGTGCCACATACGCTGACAGTCCGATTCATAGGATTAGCGACGCTGACCGCCTCCAACATTAAACGATCTCCGGACAACATTGCGTGCGAATGGATATAGCAACAATAACATACAATGATCTGTGAGGTGCAGTGAAGATTACACAGACATAGGAACAGAAGAACTTCTTGTTGTTCACTAACCTCAGGTGAGACGCGTCAGTGACCATGTAGGCAAGGTGCTGAGGAATTAAACCAGTACTCCAGAGCGGCCGCAAGAACCGAGATCTGTTGAGGTGGGGTAGTGAAGCGATGTTGTCAAGCAAACAAAACAAAGTCGCAACACCAAAAAGGAGCTGTACCCTCCACATTGCAGCTGCCTACGAACTTACACTACTGGCCATTAAACTTGCTACACCAAGAAGAAACGCAGATGAGAAACGGGTATTCATTGGACAAATATATTATACTAGAATTGACATGTGATTACATTTTCACGCAATTTGGGTGCATAGATCCTGAGAAATAAGTACCCAGAACAACCACTTCTGGTCGTAATAACGGCCTTGATGTGCCTGGGCATTGAGTCAAACAGAGCTTGGATGGCGTGTACAGGTACAGCTGCCCATGCAGCTTCAACACGATACCACAGTTCATCAAGAGTAGTGACTGGCGTATTGTGACGAGCCAATTGCTTGGCCACCATTGACCAGACGTTTTCAACTGGTGGGAAATGTGGAGCATGTGCTGGACAGGGCGGCAGTCGAACATTTTCTGTATCCAGAAAGGCCCGTACAGGACCTGCAACATGCGGTCGTGCATTATCCTGCTGAAATGTAGGGTTTCGCAGGGATCGAATGAAGGGTAGAGCCACGGGGAGTAACACATCGTAACACATCTGAAATGTAACCTCCACTTTTCAAAGTGCCGCCAATGCGAACGAGAGATGACCGAGACGTGTAACCAATGGCACCCCATAGCAACACGCCGGGTGATACGCCAGTATGGCGATGACGAATACACGCTTCCAATGTGCGTTCACCGCGATGTAGCCAAACACGGATGCGGCCATCATGATGCTGTAAACAGAACCTGGGTTCATCCGGAAAAATGACGTTTTTGCCATTCGTGCACCCAGGTATGTCGTCGAGTACGCCATCGCAGGCGCTCCTGTCTGTGATGCAGCGTCAAGGGTAAACGCAGCCATGGTCTCCGAGCTGATAGTCCATGCTGCTGCAAACGTCGTCGAACTGTTCGTGTCGATGGTTGTTGTCTTGCAAGCGTCCCCATCTGTTTACTCAGGGATCGAGACGCGGCTGCACGATCCGTTACAGCCATGCGGATAAGATGCCTGTCATCTTGACTGCTAGTGATACGAGGCTGTTGCGATCCAGCACGGTGTTCCGTATTAGCCTCCTGAACCCACCGATTCCATATTCTGCTAACAGTCATTGGAACTCGACCAACGCGAGCAGCAATGTCGCGATACGATAAACCTCAATCTCGATAGGCTACAATCCGACCTTTATCAAAGTCGGAAACGTGATGGTACGCATTTCTTCTCCTTACACGAGGCATCACAACAATGTTTCACCAGGCAACGCCGGTCAACTGCTGTTTGTGTATGAGAATCCGGTTGGAAACTTTCCTCATGTCAGCGCGTTGTAGGTGTCGCCACCGGCGCCAACCTTGTGTGAATGCTCTGAAAAGCTAATCATTTGCGTATCACAGAATCTTCTTCCTGCCGGTTATATTTCGCGTCTGTAGCACGTCATCTTCGCGCTGTAGCAATTTTAATCGCCTGTAGTGTATTGAGGATGACGTAGCATTCCTTAGATACCCTCCACACTGCAGGTGTCTACGAAATTAGACGTGAACGCGACGAAGTGAAACCGACAGACTGATTAGCACTGTCATGAATGTCACGTATGACGGACAACAGAACAAATCAGCTGCAGCTGGACAGCACTAGGAGTGTGGCTGATCTACAACGACGGGAAAAAAATGCAACACTCAGAAATAATTAATGTAGAATAGTGAAACCTCGGGTATACGTTTGTCTAGGTAAAATATTTAAGGCTGGAAGATCACAGGTTAATGTAAGCGCGAGAAATGTCATTGCAAACGTGAAATGCTGGTACGAATAACAGGTATTACCGCCAGAATATTGAGTGCAAGCATGCAGACGAGCATGGATTGTGTCGTAAAGGTGTCGGATGTCAGTTTATGGGACGGAGTACCAGTCCTGTTACTCTCAATCGGTCACTACAGGGACAGTTAACGCTGACTGTGGATGACACTGAAGTGGTGGCCCGATGATGTCCCAGAAGTGCTCGATTGGACACACATCTGGTGACTGAGCAAACCAAAGCAACATGTCAACACACTGTAGAGCAAGTTGGACTAAAACACCGGTATGTGGACGAACATGATCCTTTTTGAGAAACATCCCTGGAATATTCTTCATTATTGGCAGCACAACAGGTCAAATCTCCAGAATGACGTCCAGATTTGCAATCAGGATGTGTGGGAGAACCTCAAGATTGCTCCTACTGTCATGTGAAGTCGCAGTTCAGACCATAACACCAAGTGTAGGTCCAGCGCGTCTAAGCTGCAGAGACGTTGGTTGCAGGCGCTCACCTGGCCTCCTCCTAGCCAACCAACACTCAGTCATCATTGGCACCCAGGCAGAAGCGGCTTTCACCAGAAAACGCAACAGATCTCCAATCCGTCCTTCAATGAGCTGTCGCTTGACCACTGAAGTCGCAAATGGCGGTGGTCTGGGGTCAGTGGAACGCCCTCTTCAGGTCGTCTGGTTCGCAGCTATTCTTGAAGTAACCGATTTGTACCAGTACGTTGTGTCAACTGTGGTGCCAGCAGCTGTTCGAACTGCTGCTGCAGCCGCAAAACGATGCACCACAGTCACGCGCTAAAAACGACAATCTCCCCTCTCGGTAGTGCCACGTGGCGGTCCTCAGCCCGATCTTCTGGCGACCGTACCTTCGAGTGACCACCGCAGTTAGCAGTCGTCTACAGCGAGTAAATTCCTCCTATGTCTTCTGCAGTTTCACCGAAGAAATATCCAGCTTCTCACACCCCCATTACACACCCTCGTTCAAATTCTGGCGTCTTCGTAGCTTTAAAGGAATTCTTGACTAACATCCTCTGAATAGGTCAATAATGAAGCTAACACTCATGATTGTTACAGCACGTATTTTGAGGAAACAAGATTTGCATCCTTATAGTCGCTCTACTAGCTTGTTGCGTGAAATTTCAATAGACATCTTTTTCAGATGTGGAAACATGACTACGAACTTCCATTTACGTCGCACAGCTCCTTCTTACTGTTGCGATTTTGTCTTTTTGTCAGTGTATTAAATTTAGAGAACGTCATGTGTCTCGGCAGCCGTGGGCACAGCAGCGATAAATAAGAAAGGCTATCGAAATAACTGAACTCCGTAAGAGCATAATCAGTGAGGATGACTACAAGTTACTGGCGGCCTGGCTGCGAGCGACCCCAGCCCGCCAGGCCGCGTGTGCTCGCCAGCCACCAGTCCCGCGTGACAAGCACTCAGCACTGTAAACAAGCGGTCGCAACCGAACTGTCGTGTGGTAGCAAAGCCTCACTGCAGGAAAACACTACTCCTCGGTCCAAGCTGCCGATTCGCTGTTGCCTGCCAATCAGCTGCCAGACTAGTACAGACAATAACCTACTGCACGGTCACCCCCCCCCCCCCCCTCACCCCTACCCCACCATCCAATAGCTATCTTTACATCGAATCGTCCACGTAATCTCAGAATGTGCCACAGGTAGCCACGTGACAACTGAAATAAGACAGTATATAGGGGAAAACAAGCCCTAGAATCCATCTCACCTCAATGTTTAGCAAGGTCTTGACTCCATCCTCTGCCGACGAATCCACCCACAGCTGCACAAACACCATCTCCCTCCTATTAGCCAGTGAGCTTCTGTCCCTCCTTTTTTGCTGATGATCAAATCCTGAACCTGGAGACAGCATACGACCCCGTATGGGAATCCGCTCTCCTTTTCAAACTCCAGACTTACGCGCTTCCAGTGAAGTATATCCGCCCTAATGCATCCTTATTCCCTAATCGCCCACCCTATGTCAAAAACACCAATTCCCGTGCCTTCCATCCTACTGCAGCAATGCCCCAAGGTTCTGTTCTCTCGCCGGCCGTAGTGGCCGAGCGGTTCTAGGCGCTTCAGTCTGGAACTGCGCGACCGCTACGGTCCCAGGTTCGAATCCTGCCTCGGACATGGATGTGTGTGATGTCCTTAGGTTAGCTAGGTTTAAGTAGTTCTAAGTTCTACGGGACTGATGACCTCAGAAGTTAAGTCCCATAGTGCTCAGAGCCATTTTTTCTGTTCTCTCCCGTCTCCTTCAGCTCTTATACGCTGCCGATATGCCCTAATCACCTCCTCCCATCTACCTCCTTCAGTATACTGACGACACCGCATTCCTCGCTCTTTATCCAAATCCCAACGATCCCTCCAAATCCACCTCAGTTTACCTCCTGGTGTAGTCAATGGCTTAACCGCTCCAAAACCCAGGCAATAATTATAGTATGCACTGCCTCCACTTTACGTTTCCATTACTTCTATCTCACCATTTATAACCGTCCCATCCAGCTAACTAGAACACTAAAAGACCTAGTATTAATCTTCAACTGGCAAGTAACGTGGAAACTGCCCCTATTAACCATCCAACGGAAAGCCCACAATAGATTAAAATTAATAAAACTATTAACTGGCTGAACATGGAGCTATACCTCTCCACTTTCCTTGACACATACAAATCCCTGATCCGCCTCATTATTTGCTATGCAAATGTTGCATGCATATCCGCCCCATCCAAGTTCTGTAAGTCCCTCCAGGTCCTTGAGCGCCATGCCTTCCTCAGTGCTTTTTATATCCGCTTACTTACCATCACAAGGACCCTTAACCAACTCATCGAATTCCCACCTCTCTTCAGTCACATTGAACACCTCCGAATAACTTACAACATATTCAAACTCGACTCCAACAATCCTGTTGTGTCCCTTCCAGTTTTGGTGTGCTGTGTCACCTCTACCTACACGTGCCACCAACCTTCCACCTGCACACCCTCCGTGTCCTCCTTCTCCCCCCCCCCCCACCCCACGAGAAATTTCAACCCTCTCCCTGTCCAGGACCACGAACTCTGCCCCAAAGTATTCCCATCCTACAAACTCTGTCCACCCGCCCCCATCCCCCCCCCCCCCCCTTCTAAGGGCTCCCTCCTCGTCCTCTCCCAATACCACACCTTCTCCTTTTCGCCTTCCCTGTCGCACCCCACTCTCTTGTTCTTTCAAATTTATAGATCTCGCTTATCCCCCGCAACTATCCTTATCTAGTCACCACCTCTTACCAGCCCCCATTTACCACTACTCTCCTATATCTCCCTCCATACTTACCTTTCTTTTCATCAACAGTATACCATCCCAAGGCAGGTACTTTCCCAGTTTTAGTGAAAATGCTCGGTACTCTGTTTTTAATGGTAGTGTCTCTTCCGTCGTGTTCAGAGTTTTCCGAGTGTTTCCTCAAGTGTTTACCGTCAACAAATGTTCTCCAACTTTTTAAATAAGCTGTCTGTAAAAATATTTAAACTATTCATGAAGACAGCATTATTTCTTATATTCTCCTATTAACTTCGCCCTTGAAAATAATTCAAAATTCGTGATAAATATGTCTCCTTGAGTTTTGTTTAGCATCTAAGTTAGAGAATAATGTCTACTGTGTGAAGAGCGGGTTCTACTGCTGGTCAGCCCATCCTCCCCATAGAGCAAGGGGGATGAAAAAATACAGAATCCACCAGTTAGTTGTCTTGCAGAGGACCGGTGGAAATTCGATCAAAACATTCCATTTTAGTTCTTTTAGTGTTTCATAACAATGCAGCCTAATACCTAAAATGAATTTATTGGAAAAAAATGCTCTCCTGTTTGATATGACACCTGTTCCAATCAACCATCTGCGTGTGAACGACAAATCAACACTCGTCTATAACTTCAAATGGTTCAAATGGCTCTGAGCACTATGGGACTTAACATCTGAGGTCATCAGTCCCCTATGACTTAGAATTACTTAAACCTAACTAACCTAAGGACATCACACACATCCATGCCGGAGGCAGGATTCGAACCTGCGACCGTAGCGGTCGCGCGGTTCCAGACTGAAGCGCCTAGAACCGCTCGGCCACACCGGCTGGCCCTATAACTTCAGAAATGTCTTATCACTATTTCATTCCCAAGTGCAGAAACGCAGCTAGGAATTCTTTTAAGCCGAACACACACCGATAGAATAAGTTTACCGATCGCTGAGTATCCCTCGCACCCGACCTGCCATTGGAATCACTGTCCAATATCACCTACGCCGCAGAGGGCGCGGCATTTGCGCCCTGCTGCTTGACTCTCACAGTCTGCGAGATATGACGAGTTCCTGAAAGTGTTTAAACTTTCAGGCCTTTCAGCCAACGGCCTCAGAAGCAGAAAGCAGCCCTTCTCGTTGATCGTCCACTTTTCCCACTGATAACACCCCGCCGCAATGTGCTGTTTCATCCTAGGACTCATATAATGCAGAAGGAAACCTGATCTAATGGGACAATCTCTAACCCTTAAGTCAACGTAACAGGCTCCGACCAGAACATTCAGACTATCTCCTGTACTTTTTTATATTTATTTATTTATTTTTCTTACAACCGACTCCACCATCCACCACGATGTTATATTCTACACATTATATATTTCTTTCAATATGACACTGAATATATGTTTGTCTTTTTTAAAGAAATTGGTTTTTGACCTGAAGGCCACACATCCATCTCTGAGCGTTGTAGGAATTTTCTAGCATTTTACATGAACATTCAAAATTAAACATCTGCAGGTGAATTCTGCAGCCTTATTTACATAAAAATGTATAAATTTTAGAAAGCGAGAAGAGTGAAACAAATTGAAATGTTCGTATGGTATTTTTGGACGGAAGACTTCTTGTAGAGTATGCGGCTGTCTGGTGGACGTCTTTTTAATTGACGGCACTTCGGAGACTTGCGCGTCTTATTATGATGAAATGATGATGAGGATAAAACACACACACACACACACACACTGTGGCTCCTCTTTATGAATCGCTTAGTATTTTGAGAGAGTTATTCCATTTTTAAAGTAATTTTACGTGTGTATAATGAAAGTGCATGTGTCTTTGATATGATTTATGTACAGTTTCGAGTTCGTCTAAGAGTAACCGTACAGTAAGGAGCTAGGGCTCCTATTCTTTTTTCTTCATTTTTAATTTTACACTGGTGTCCAGAATTTAGGCAACAAATCGCTACTTCCCCAACCTGTGTGTAAGTCACGATATAATCATACAAACTGTCCGCACGATAGTGTTCTGCACGGAAGACGGCATTCCGGTCAACGGACAACCACCTGTCAAACAGGAAGTAATCATCGGGGAGTCCCACATCCACAATCGCTGTCTACACAATGTGGCACGGAGAAGACGCCTACCAGACTCTCTGCAATGGAGAGGCGTAGGAAGAATGGAAGCAGGATAGTCACAAATTGATGCGGCCCGATGGCTTAATGTGAATCGTTTTGTTGTTCTTGGATGCGGCGGCAGTTTATAGAGACTGAAACTGTAAGAGAGGACCGTTATTTGGCTGTAACTGTACGATGGTACCGCCATTGTACTGCATGCCAGCTGGCATCTGACTTCCCAGCATCCGCTGGACTTCTCGTATCGAGGTGTGCAGAAGGCTTCAGCATAGTGGTCTTGTCAGAGACTTGCTGTACTTGTACCTCTGACGCGTCTTCTCAGAGGGAAGGTTTAGAGTGAAAACGTCAACATGCCACCTGGAGGGTCAAACAATGGGCCAATGTTCTTTTCATAGATGAGTCTCGAATTGGTCCGGAGAGTGAGTATCGGCGGATTCGCATCTGGAGGGAACGTGGAAGACGATTTCGAGACCCAAACGTTGTGGAAAGAGACCGATATCGAGGAGGAGCCCTAGCGGTGTGGGCTGGAATTAGGCTGACCACTCGAACAGCCCTGCAGGAAATTGTACGGGTGAATCGGCTAAGTTTAACAGCTGCCAGACACTGTGACGAGATCTTGAGACCTTACGTGCGTTTCTTGCGAGGTGCTATGGGTCCAGACTTCGTATTGATGGACAGTAATGTCCCACATCATAGAGCACGGGTGGTTGATGTTTTCTTGGAAACGAAGATATTGCACGCATGACGTAACCTGCTAGCTCTTCCGATTTGAATCCAATAAAGTATGTCTGGGATGCATTAGGGAGACAGGTTGCATCACATCAGCATCCACCAACCCCTCCTCAAGATATCCTAGCAGCCTTGCAGGAAGAATGGGTGTTATTACCTCAACATGAGATTGATGACATCATTCAAGCCCGTATTGCTGTCAGAAGTGGTCACATTCCGTACTGAGTACATTAACCAGTTGTCGGAATGTGTGTGCCAATCACTTAAATTGGAAAAAAGGAGAACATACTTGTCTACTGTTAAGAACGTTGCAGTTGTCTACGTGCTGTAATCTTTACATTTTTTGCACTTTACTATCGCCTGTTTATGCTGTTTTGTGGCAAAATAGACGCAACCTTGCAAAATTTGCGTTTGCTGACTTTGTCCTGATTGAGATCGCATCTAAAAGCACTTACGTACTAATGAATGTAAATTTCTTCTTCTAATTGGAATAATAATAATTTAAAAGAGTTATTTAACTTTCTTTACGTAACTTTTCATCACATCAGACAGGAGAGGATGGAGATCTCTTCTGAGCAGCACGTTGCAAGGCATCCGAGATATGCTCAATAATGTTCATGTCTGGGGAGTTTGGTGGCCTGCGGTAGTGTTTAAACTCGGAAGAGTGTTCCTGGAGCCACTCTGTAGCAATTCTGGACATGTGGGGTGTCGCATTGTCCTGCCGGAAATGCCCAAATCCGTCGGAATGCACAATGGGCATGAATGGATGCAGATGATCAGACAGGATGCTTAAGTGCGTGTTACCTGTCAGACTCGTATCTAGACGTATCAGGGGTCCCATATCGCTCCAGCTGCACACGCCCCACTCCATTACAGAGCCTCCACCAACTTGAACTGTCCCCTGCTGAAATTCAGGGTCCATGGATTCATGAAGTTGTCTTCACACCCGTACACGACCATCCGCTCGATACAATTTGAAACGAGACTCGTCCGACCAGGCAACATGTTTCCAGTCATCAACAGTCCAATGTCGGTGTTGACGGGCTCAGGCGAGGCGTAAAGCTTTGCGTCGTGCAGTCATCAAGAATACACGGGTGGACCTTCGGCTCCGAAAGCCCATATCGATGATGTTTCGTTGAATGATTCGAGCGCTGAAACTTGTTGATGACCCAGCTTTGAAATCTGCAGCAATTTGGGGAAGGGTTGCACTTCTGTCACTTTGAAACATTCTCTTCAGTCGTCGTTGGTCCCATTCCTGCAGGATCTTTTTCCGGCCACAGCGATGTTGGAGATTTGATGTTTCACCGGATTCCTGATATTCAGGGTAGACTCGTGAAATGGTGGTACTTCATCGCTACCTCGGAGATGCTGTATCCCATAGTCCGTCCGCCGACTATAACACCACGTTCAAACTCACATAAATCTTGATAACCTACCTCTGTAGCAGCAGTAAACGATCCAACAACTGCACCAGACACTTGTTTTATATAGGCGTTGCCGACCGCAGCGCTGTATTCTGCTTGTTTACATATCTCTGTATTTGAATATGCATGCCTATACCAGTTTCTTTGGCGCTTTGGTGTACGTTGGGTATAAGAATATGGTAATATTGTTCTTATATAATGTGTTGTACACAGCAAATTGATAATAAAGTGGGCTCAAAATTGTGACAGTAATATGTTACTGCCAAATAAGTGACAGTGTTTTACGGCCAGATAGTAAAGAAATTAGGATAATGTGTACCTAATGAAAAAGGGATAATTCAATTGAGATATTACAAAATCGATATGGATCTAAATGATTACGGTTGTCGTGATCTGCGACGTCAATAACGATCACTAGAAGGACGGCAGAGGAGGTACAGTGTCAGGAGGTTTTTAAACACAGTAACGCTCTACTAGGTGGCGTTGCACGGCAGGAGATTGAAAGTGGCCAACGTACCTATGCATTGTCCTCAATGAAATTCGTAGATACCTCTGGTGTGCACATATGTATCATAATGACAGAGTGTCGAATTTATCAGGTACGTAAAGGCAAAAAAAAAAAAAAAAAGTAGCACCGCTCAAGCGTACGCCTCCCAGATTTGTCGCCCATACAGCATGTCTGGGATGGGATGGGATAGGAAGGCGTATGCTTCATAGCAGTCTACAGCCGGCGATCCTGATGAACTGACATTGTATGTGTTTCAGGCATGACAAAGACTTCCTCAAGATGACGTTAGGAGGCTAGATGCCTCCACGCCACAACGAACACAACAGTTTACTCACGCCCGTGGGACTCGCGCCTTATACTGGTATCGATCAGTTCTCAGTGGAATGAAAGTTATATTTATTTAATAATCTTTATCTGCTTAATTGTGTAATATTTTCCAAATGGTCCCCTTATTTTTTCCGTGCTTTTTGCAGTTTTCTAGAAAAATTTCGTGATGATTAGATTATAGCATTTACTGTTGATACTTTTACTTGTGTCATACAAATACATAGCACCATTTTTGCTGACGTATCAACTTTCTTTGCAGATACGAGTGGCGAATGAACGCCATGTCCAGTGACACAAAACCATTCTCATCATCCTTTTGCCACAGTCATGAGTCAGAAAATTTGTAAGTCTGTTGACCCTCTTGGAGCCAGCAGGGTAAAAATTACTCCAACCAAGTATCAAATTTTTTATGTATACTTTTAGCGCTTAAATCGCGTCATGGCAGGTTACTGCTTTTGTTTAATATATTGCTCACAATCCTGTTTCAGTGGATATGTGGGGGAAAAAGTTATCAATAAAACGGAAAGTGTAAGTTTCCTCCTACTTCTCGTAACATATATTTTATCTGTGCTATTTTTTGGCCGTGAGTAATTACCGAAATAATATCAGACTAAGTCTGTAGTAGGGAGATTCACGTGCAGTCCAAATCAACACCAAGTGATGTGATCGTAATACTCAAGTCTGTACTGTTGACTGTTGACCGCTACGGTCGCAGGTTCGAATCCTGCATTGGGCATGGATGTGTGTGATGTCCTTAGGTTAGTTAGGTTTAAGTAGTTCTAAGTTCTAGGGGACTGATGACCTCAGAAGTTCCATAGTGCTCAGAGCCATTTGAACCATTTTTTTTGTACTGTTGACTAACTACAATATAACTGACAGTACAACAATAAGCTACTGAAATAAACTGATTAAACGAAATTCACTTTAAATTTTAGTTTGTATTCAAAACACTAATATAATAATGCCTCCACTGACAGTAATCAGATTTTGCATTTTATCATTGTCTGCTTGCATCCGCGTAAAACCATTGCGAGGTTACAAACCGTTACAAGCAAAATATCAGATGAAATTCAATAGTCACTTACAATTTAATCTGACTCTTAGTTGGATTTTTCTAACAACGGTGGTTAGCGAATTTGTTCAAATTTACCTGTTGATGGTTAAAGTGATTTAATTTGAAATCTATTACTCTTCGTTAAAAAAAAATGGTTCAAATGGCTCTGAGCACTATGGGACTTAACATCTGAGGTCATCAGTCCCCTAGAACTTAGAACTACTTAAACCTAACTAACCTAATGGCATCACACACATCCATGCCCGAGGCAGGATTCGAATCTGCGACCGTAGCGGTCGCGCGGTTCCAGACTGAAGCGCCTAGAACCGCTCGGCCACAACGGCCGGCTATTACTCTTCGTCTGATTACCACAACTTTGAGATGCTTATTATTATGGGTATAGTTGTCCACCCATCAAACAGTTCAGAAGTCAGAACAGACTCGTTTGCAGATACTCCTCAGTTCTAAATGCACCAGCAAGCACCTCACCTTTACCGCTCGCCCTTACTGAATACTAACAATATTTCCCAAAAGCATGGATTTGTCAGAAATATTTTAAAAGAATATCATACATGGAGGCACGATATGCAGTCATACATCTTTTCGTAGCTAGTGGGAGACATCGGGGCATTCTGTGAACTTTCGAGCCAAATAGTTTGGTAGCATATTTTTCCCTCGCCTGCATTTTAAACAAGCCCAAAGTGAGAAGCAGTTGTGCAGTGACACTTCACACTGTACAGTGTGTCCGAGAGGCCCTCATACCCCTAGGCCAAAACAGTATTTTGTGTATTGAAGTACTTACTTATAAAAAGGAATCCAGAGGCTCTACGTGTGCACCCTCGTCCCTATGTCCTTCTTGACACCTTGCGGAGCATCTCAGGAGTTATGCTTTGAATGGCTTCAACACTTTTGTGCAATATTTTATTATTCTTGTAGTGAGCTGACCACATGAGACTTTATTATTCGTCACAATGAATTTCCTGCCCTTGTAAGGTCCAGACTTCGTGGTTGTCATTTAAATGGAGCTCGAGATGTCGCTAAACCATACCCAACCCTACCGGTTCGAAACTGTCCATCAAGTAACTCAAGCACCTGAACAGCAAAGTCTGCTACAATCTGCTGTACACACGCATGAGCCATGATGTCCTTGTGTTCGAGATAAGCTATTAATCACGGTTGCAAATGTCCAAATAAGAGTTTCCATTCACGTACTCTTCAAAAAATATGCTGCAGACAGATATTGTGATGACATCTTGGTCCATACCGTGTTATGAGGCCGGTTCCTTTCAACTCTTGTTTTTAACGGGGAAGTTCCTTAGACCAGAGAATTACATTCCCAAGCGAGCAGAGTTGTTCTACGACGTGACGCTTCACCGAAATGACTTCTAAACGCTCTCACGATCTCTATCATTGATTGCGCTATGGTCGTTCCATCACCCATGGCTTCTCATCTGCAACAATGCAATGCTGAAACAAAACAATAGAACCACACTCTTCCTCAGCTTCAAGGAAGGGTTCCCAATAAAACAACTACTTATTTCCTCAGCTGCAGAAAGTCAAGAGGGGTACGAGGATTTCTGGGACAATCTGTAGTGTTCCGGAGGAAGAGAGGAAGAGAGAGAAAAAGGGACGGAGGGCGGGGCAGGTAGAGGGAAGGGGGGGGGGGGGGAGCATCACGGGAGACTTGAAGGCAGTGACGGTAGTAAACGCAGACATAACGCCGACTCAATGGGTCGGTCTCGCTGACGCCCTGCGTTTGTAAGCGCATCTGTTGCAGCACATGTCGCAAAACCTCGCCACTTTCATGGCGCTATCCAGCTCATTTCATAAATAATTCAGTACTATAGCGTGAAATTTAATGTTATTCAAAAGCGAGAACATTGTACACAGTATTATTTCTTCCACAAGCGTATCAAACTGTTATCACTCTCGAGGATGCTTGCAAACTATCTTTTCCCGTCGCTTAAGCGCGTCTGTTACGACTAGAGGAATGTAAATACGTTCAGGCGGCTGCAGTATAAGAAGGCAGAACGATGCTCTTTTGCATGCAGATGTACTAAATGTGGCATTCACGACGGAATAGTGGTGGCATAAACTGAGTAAAACGTTTAACTTGTTATGCAACCAGAAACCGATTATTCGGATATACTGCCAACGAAATCTGAGTGACAGTGCCACACGCGTCACAAAAAGCGAGAAAACGCCCGCTTAACGATGTCATACTACATACAACGCTTTCCGCCTTTCTCTCCATCCCTGACGAATCCGTTTCGTCGCGGTGTGTGAGGCAGAACGCTTTAGCTGCGGCCAAGACAGACGCTAGCGCACCGTAGCAACTGCGGGTTAAGCGGAGCTGCAACCAGCGTGGACTTCCCGACTTCAGAGCTGCGCCGAAGCGACAGAGTGGAAAAAAAGGCTTACTGCGCTTACTGTACTCGTAGTAGAAATGACGTACGAGGGGCGTTTGAAAAGTCCGTGCAAAGTACGACAGATGGCACCACCGGCGCGTATCGAGGTCATGTTTAGTTAGTAGCATCTTTGAAAAGAACGCACACTAAGTTTCAGCCATATTGGTCTATTATTTTGCTCTTGGCATTCTTGTGAATCAAGGAAGTCGAGTGATTGTCAAAAAAATGGACGAAAAAGAATTTCGTGTGGGAATTAAACGTTACTTCATGAAAGGCAAAGCGCCTCAGGAGACTAAAGAGAAACTTGATAAACATTACTTATTGTGACTCTGCACCTTCGATTAGAACAGTTTATAAGTGGTTTCAAAACTTTCGGAGTGGCCATATGGACACAAGCGATGCTGAACGTTCTGGTCGCCCTGTGGAGGTTACGACTCCAGAAATCATTGATAAAATCCATGATATGGTGATGGATGACAAAAGAGTTAAGGTGCGTGAGATTGCTAGTGCTGTGGGCATCTCGAATGAAGTTGTACATAATATTTTACATAAACATTTGGACATGAGAAAGCTATCCGCAGATGGGTTCCGCGATTGCTCACGCTTGACCAAAAACGGAATCGTGTGAAGTGTTGCAAGGATGGTTTGCAGCTGTTTAGGAAGAATCCGCAGTACTTTAAGAGTCATTTCGTCACTGTGGATGAAACATAGATCCATTACCATACTCCTGAAACCAAACAACATTCTAAACAATGGGTTACCAAGGGAGAACCTGCACCAAAAAAGGCGAAGACCATTCCTTCGCCCGGAAAGGTTATGGCGGCTGTCTTCTGAGATTCGCAAGCGATAATCCTCATCGACTATCTGGAAAAGGGTAAAACTATTACAGGTGCATATTATTCATCGTTATTGGACCGTTTGAAACCCGAGCTGCAAGAAAAATGCCGGAGATTGGACCGAAAAAGGGTTCAAAGGGCTCTGAGCACTATGGGACTTGACATGTGAGGTCATCAGTCCCCAAGAACTTAGAACTACTTAAACCTAACTAACCTAAGGACATCACAGACATCCATGACCGAGGCAGGATTCGAACCTGCGACCGTAGCAGTCGCGCGGTTCACGACTGAAGCACCTAGGACCGCAAAAATGTACTTTTCCATCACGACAATGCACCAGCACACACCTCAGCATTTGAGGTCGCAGCATTAATGGAAATATGATTCCACCCCCCCCCCCCCCCGCCCCCCATTCACCAGACTTGGCTCCCTCGGACTGGTATTTGTTCTCCAATTTGAAGAAATCGCTGGCGGGACAACGATTTTATTCAAACGAGGAGGTGATTGCAGCTACTAATAGCTATTTTGCAGCCGCTTTGGAGTGGCCACGCGGTTAGAGGCGCCATGTCACTGACTGCGCGGCCCCTCCCGTCGGAGGTTCGAGTCTTCCCTCGGGCATGGGTGTGTGTATAGTTCTTAGCATAAGTTAGTTTAACTAGTGTGTAAGTCTAGGGACCGATGACCTCAGCACTTTGGTCCCTTAGAAATTCACACACATTCGACATTTTTTGCAGACTTGGACAATTCCTATTATTCGGAAGGTATCAACAAATTAAAACAGCCTTGGACAGGGTGTGTAAGTCTAAAAGGAGACTATGTCGAAAATAAAAAAGGTTTACTCAAAACATGTAGGTAGTTTTAATTTTTGCACGGACTTTTCAAACGCCCCTCGTAACAGCAACGAAATTTATCACTCAACAGCAACGAAATTTATCACTCAGGTGCGCAGCGAGAGCCAGTGTGAAGTGTTCTCGCTTCCATTCGTTGCACAACTCAATCTTTTTATATCTCATTCGTTGTCGGTCTAGCAGTCTTCAGCTCTACGGCGAGGTGGCCGGTAGCCGCATCAACCTGCGGAAGTAGCACTACATGGACGTGGACAGAGAACTGACCATCAATCAACACGCCGGTGCCAATTACCAAGGTCCCGGCGACGTAATGTTTGGGAGTGACCTTCCATGGGAACGAGCAGCGTACAGCAGCAGCTACGTATTGCAGACTACTTAATATGAACCGCACGCACGTTCGCCTCCGTGCCTTTCGAACGCTTGATTTGATCATGCGGGTACATTTTGTGAACGGCTACCTCGCTCCGAAACTTAATCATCACACACACTTTCTCCCACTACCCGTTACAGTGGCTGCCAAGTTCCACGCGGCCTTTGGTCACTCACGGTAGTACGGTGTTCAAGGACCGTTACGAGAAACTGATGTTGCCCACACATGAGGGCGAAATTGGGATGATAAACGCGCGAAATATGGGGCGGACGATGCATCACTTCCATGCTTCGGACAAGGTACACTGATTGAGGAGCTGGCGCCTCATTGCCTCCAGCTACCGATTCCTGTTGGACATACCGCGGCGGCATTTCATCACATTAGCACGTACTTAATCGACATGAGTTATCTGTTGAAAGTTCTGTCGTCCACGTGGGCGCCTAGAACCAAGGACTTCTACCGCTGTTTTCAACAGACACTGCCTGCTTATGTGATTGGACGCTGACATCCGGAGGTTGGCTAGATGCAGGTGTGGAGTAACATACACTCACCTTTCCTTCCCACGCCAGTGAGGGTGCTGTAGTATGCAATAACGTTGAAAAATTCCCCACCCGACAACGTTTATACACTACACATCTTGCCGAGGACCCTCTCTGCCACAGATGCGCCGCTGTCGACACCGACAAGCAGAATTTCGTTTGTGATACTGCTGCCGACAGTTGGCGGCGCACTGGTGGCATGTCGGCACTGTTGCTGAGACAGACGCTTCAGCCCGTAGAGCCCACCGAACTGATCCAACCTGACCCCACTTACTACCTTGATACTCGCCACGGGGTGGGTTAAACGTAAGGCGTACTTTTTTAGTGAGGGCCTAGCAGAATTGTTAGATTATTGGCACTACTTAAGGAACAACTACACGGTTTTAACGTGGAAGGGCGTCGTATGGTTCACTCTTTGATAACTGCTTAGGGTCGTTGTTTACGTACCCTTCAGAGCATTGGGGTATACAGGGTGTGAGATGAGATTGAAGATCTAGGACAGGATGGACTGGCGTGATACATCAACGGTATTTATAGGGTGTTTAACCCCCGAAGAACGAGAAGACGACCTGGACAATCCGCCGTTTGGCTTGCTATGGACATCCCAAGAGAATAAATAAATAGATAAAGCATCGTACCCTTTGGAGATAAGAGAACGACTTGTATGAATATCAAGAGCTCAGATGGAAACCCAGTTCTAAGCAAAGAAGGGAAAGCAGAAAGGTGGAAGGAGTATATAGAGAGTCTATACAAGGGCGATGTACTTGAGGACAATGGGAGATATGATACTGCGTGAAGAGTTTGACAGAGCACTGAAAGACCTGAGTCGAAACAAGGCCCCCGGAGTAGACAATATTCCATTGGAACTACTGACGGCCTTGGGAGAGCCAGTCCTGACAAAACTCTACCATCTGGTGAGCAAGATGTATGAAACAGGCGAAATACCCTCAGACTTCAAGAAGAATATAATAATTCCAATCCCAAAGAAAGCAGGTGTTGACAGATGTGAAAATTACCGAACTATCAGCTTAATAAGTCACAGCTGCAAAATACTAACACGAATTCTTTACAGACGAATGGAAAAACTAGTAGAAGCCAACCTCGGGGAAGATCAGTTTGGATTCCGTAGAAACACTGGAACACGTGAGGCAATACTGACCTTACGACTTATCTTAGAAGAAAGATTAAGGAAAGGCAAACCTACGTTTCTAGCATTTGTAGACTTAGAGAAAGCTTTTGACAATGTTGACTGGAATACTCTCTTTCAAATTCTAAAGGTGGCAGGGGTAAAATACAGGGAGCAAAAGGCTATTTACAATTTGTACAGAAACCAGATGGCAGTTATAAGAGTCGAGGGACATTAAAGGGAAGCAGTGGTTGGGAAGGGAGTAAGACAGGATTGTAGCCTCTCCCCGATGTTGTTCAATCTGTATATCGAGCAAGCAGTAAAGGAAACAAAAGAAAAATTCGGAGTAGGTATTAAAATTCATGGAGAAGAAGTAAAAACTTTGAGGTTCGCCGATGACATTGTAATTCTGTCAGAGACAGCAAAGGACTTGGAAGATCAGTTGAATGGAATGGACAGTGTCATGAAAGGAGGATATAAGATGAACATCAACAAAAGCAAAACAATGATAATGGAATGTAGTCTAATTAAGTCGGGTGATGCTGAGGGAATTAGATTAGGAAATGAGGCACTTAAAGTAGTAAAGGAGTTTTGTTATTTGGGGAGCAAAATAACTGATGATGGTCGAAGTAGAGAGGATATAAAATGTAGGCTGGCAATGGCAAGGAAAGCGTTTCTGAAGAAGAGAAATTTGTTAACATCCAGTATTGATTTAAGTGTCAGGAAGTCATTTCTGAAAGTATTCGTATGGAGTGTAGCCATGTATGGAAGTGAAACATGGACGATAAATAGTTTGGACAAGAAGAGAATAGAAGCTTTCGAAATGTGGTGCTACAGAAGAATGCTGAAGATTAGATGGGTATATCACATAACTAATGAGGAAGTATTGAATAGGATTGGGGAGAAGAGAAGTTTGTGGCACAACTTGACCAGAAGAAGGGATCGGTTGGTAGGACATGTTCTGAGGCATCAAGGGATCACCAAGTTAGTATTGGAGGGCAGCGTGGAGGGTAAAAATCGTAGAGGGAGACCAAGAGATGAATACACTAAGCAGATTCAGAAGGATGTAGGTTGCAGTAGGTACTGGGAGATGAAGAGGCTTGCACAGGATAGAGTAGCATGGAGAGCTGCATCAAACCAGTCTCAGGACTGAAGACCACAACAACAACAACAACAACCCTATCATTTATTATACAGAATGATCGGAAGCATATTTCGCTATTGTTTGTAGGTTACATTGGTTTGGGGGTAGTATGGGTGTTAGCAGCCACCGCCTGAAGTGGAAGAGGTCTAGAGGGAAAATAAATAAATAAATATGATCTGCGGTTGACTTGCCGAAGGCCGTGATTTCGAAACCTGTCATCTATTTGAAATGTTATCGTGGTCGTTAAGAAAAGGAAGAAAAGACACAATAAAGCGGTAAGCTCGTGTCTGAAAACTGAAAGGTCCCGGGATCGAATCCTGGTGGTCACGGATTTTTTCAGTCTGCTTTTAGCGTAGTCTTCGCCTCTCGACTATGCGAAGATCCCACGCAAAACGGTATGTCCCCTTTGCCCGGTAGCATTACAGGGCCAAGTGAGGGACACCCAGTTCTCCGATGTGGTATCAAATTGCAATGCCCGCACCAGGCCGTTGACCCACATGAAATTACTGGTATGTCATTCTTTTCACACCAACTTAAAGATCCAAAACTGGATTTTCCTGTAGATGCAGCGGAGTAGGGTGGTGCAGTGGTAACATCCTTGCTGCAAATTAGCCTGTTTCCTGACTCAAGATATATGGCCTAGTTGTACGGCCGTGCAACAATGTACCTGTCATCTCAGGCGATGGTAGGGTGGGTTCCGTGGGATCTGGCATGGCACAGAATATGGCCCCTGTGTATTCATCGATTCCTTGTTCATATGGTAGTACTGAGTTCCTGAGTAATTCCAGCAAAAATATAGTGGAGCAATAAACCGCAATCTCGATAACGTCTCGAAGCGCAACAAGCAGATTCCATACGCTTGATTTGTGGAAAGCATTTGACGCAAGGCCTCACTTCCGACCTTGGTTCCGAGCATACGGAACATATTCTCAAATATCTGAGTGACTCGATGATTTCCTAAGTAACAGAATGCAGTACATTGTCCTTACAGCGAGTGTTCATTAAGTGCCTCAGGAAAGTGTGACAGGACCGCTCTCGTCCTCTACATACGTAAACGATTTGACAGACAGGATAAGCAGCAGTTCAAATGGCTCTGAGCACTATGCGACTTAACTTCTGAGCTCATCAGTCGCCTAGAACTTAGAACTAATTAAACCTAACTAACCTAAGGACATCACACACATCCATGCCCGAGGCAGGATTCGAACCTGCGACCGTAGCGGTGATAAGCAGCAGTCTGCGACTAGTGATAACTCTGTAGTGTACAGCAAAGTGTCTTTGAGTGACTGTAGGAGAATACAAGACGGCTTAGACAGAATTTCTGGTCTTTGAGTGACTGTAGGAGAATACAAGACGGCTTAGACAGAATTTCTGTTTGGTACGATGAATGCTAATTGCTCGAGATGTAGAAAAATGAAACTTAATGCATATAATTAGGAACAACAATCCCCTAAAGTTCGAATACAGCATTGGTGGTGTGCTGCTTGACACAGTCAAACCAATTACATATAGAAGCGTAACGTTACAAAGTGGTAGGGGTCGACTTCGGTTTATTGGGTGACTTTTAGAAAAGTATAGCTTAGCTATAGGGTGTAACTAAAGTTGTAAGTAGGCTTTTTAGGGTTTTATGTTAGTAACGCCACGTACCGCTCTGCATGAAAATCACTGACTGCGCTGTGTGCAGTCTGTGGCTGGTTGGACTCATTGTTGGAATATTCGCTAGTGTAGTGTTGGGCAGTTGCAGGTCAGCCGCCAGCAGTGGTGGATGTGGAGAGAGAGATGCAAGAGTTTTGAGAGCGGACGATCTAGACGTGTGTCCGTCAGAAAAAGGAAATTTGTTTAATTGGATGTCACACTTTTGAACGCTATTAAGGTAAATACATTGTTTGTTCTCTTGGTTCAAATGGCTCTGAGCACTATGGGACTTAACATCTGAGGTCATCAGTCCCCTAGAACTTAGAACTACTTTAACCTAACTAACCTAAGGACATCACACATACCCATGCCCGAAGCAGGATTCGAATCGTCGACCGTAGCGGTCGCGCGGTTCCAGACTGACGCGCCTAGAACTGTTCGGCCAGCGACCGGCGTTTGTTCTCTATCAAAATCTTTCATTTGCTAACTGTACCTATCAATAGTAGGTGCCTTCAGTAGTTAGAATCTTTTATTTAGCTGGCAGTATTGGCGCTTATTGTATTGCAGTAGTTTGAGTAAAGAAGATTTTTGTGAGGTAAGTGATTCATGAAAGGCATAGGTTATTGTTAGTCAGGGCCATTCTTTTGTAGGGATTATTGAAAGTCAAATTGCGTTGCCCAAAAAATATTGTGTGTCAGTTTAGTGTTGATCAGAATAAGTAAAGAGAAAACTGTATGAGTACGTTGAGTTAAACTCAGCTGTTTCTGTATCAAAAAACGTAGAGGTTTACTATCACAGTCATTCCTATTTTTTCTAAGGGGACGTTTCAAATTCCCTTTACAGACTTTGAGGACATGTTCCTTATACCAAAACAAGAAAAAAAGTCTAGTAAACATGGGTTCTAAAATGCATACCTTAAGAGCGTCGGTTGTAAAATGCATACCTCAAGAGCATGAGCGCTTGTTAATCTTTGGTACCGTGAAACAAATCTCTCCTACTGCAAGCTCTTTGTTTTCATATTCTGGAAGGATGTAGTATCGATCAAAACAAGAAAAAAAAAGTTCAGTAAACTTGACCCCAAAAAAGGACACTTTAAGAAGTATGACCACTTGCTCATCTTCGCTACAGTGAAAAACATCTCTTTTTTTCAAGTGCTCATAGCTCTTAAAATATGCGTTTTACAGCCCACGTTTACGGTACGTTTTTTTCTTGTTTTGGTGTAAGGACTGCAAAGTCTGTAAAATGACTTTAGTTACACACTGTATAAAGGAGGCTGTGTATAGAACGCTACTCCATTTTTTAGTACTGTTCGAGTGTCTGGAATCCACGCAAGGCCGGATTAAAGATAGACAAGGAAGCACTTCGGGGGGCGTGCTGGCAGATTTGTCACCGGTAGGTTCGATCAACATGCGAGTGTTTGAAGATCAGCAAGAATTTAAATGGAGGGAAGACGACGTTCGTCTCGGGAAATACTATTGAGAAAGTTTAGAGAACTGTCATCTGCAGCTGACTGCCGAACGATTCTCTTTATTTTCCGTAAGGACCGCACACGCAAGAGATATTAGGCCTCGTACGGATGCGTGAAGACAGTCGCCTTTCCGTCGCGAGGAACAGGATAGGCAATTAACAATAGTAGCACAATCTATGCTCTGCCATGCGCCGTGTGGTACCTTGTGGACTATGGATACAGTGTGATTCGCCTAAAACTTGCACCGGAAATACTGCGGAAATGGAGGTTAAGTTTTCGCATAATAGTTTCATAGTCAGAGGCTCGTATTGTTAGCCAATCAAGAGATTGTAACAATACTTAGAAAGCGAATTTTTTGTGCAATCATACATTTTTTAAGTTGAACATTGCCTACTGACACTAACAAACTAAAAGTATGGTAAATTAAAATGTCAGTGGTGTTTGTCGTAGGATTCTAGTTCGAGTCGTTTACGATATATCGTACTTTGAAAGGCTTCCACGTTGACATTTTGTTTGTGCCATTCAACCTGCGCAGCTGCTAGTTACGATGTTATGTTTGGTTGCAGTGTGTTCGTGTGTTCCTTGAGTGCACTGCTGCTTGCTGGTCACTTTGTGTGTGACAGTCCAATCAGCAGGTCGTGAGTGGACGGTGGGTTTTACCAATGCAGAAAACGCCGAGATGCTCATGGTGTATGCATAGTGTAGGAAGAATGCAGTTCGTTCTTGTACGGTGTATGCAGCAAGATTTCCTAATAGGCATCAACCAGCTCGGCAGCTGTTTACCAATATCTTCAAACATTTACATGAAAGTGGTACTGTAACAGCTAGACAACGCAACGGAAGGAAACAAGTGACGACAGAAAAATGGTTCAAATGGCTTTGAGAACTGTGGGACTTAACATTTGAGGTCATCAGTCCCCTAGAACTTAGAACTACTTAAACCTAACAAACCTAAGGACATCACACACATCCATGCCCGAGGCAGGATTCGAACCTGCGACCGTAGCGGTCGCGCGGTTCCCGACTGAAGCGCCTAGAACCGCTCGGCCACACCGGCCGGCAGTGACGACAGAGAGGGGGAAATTAATGTTCTTGCTACTGTTACAGTTGATTCCCACGTTAGCTCCCACGCAATTGCAAGAAGTGGCATGAGTCAAGCAAGTGCCCTATGCATTCTCCATCGATACAATTCCATTCCTATCACATCTCTCTCCATCAAGAGCTGCATGGAAACGGTTATAAGAATCGTGTGAACTTCTGTACATGGGCGTTTAGACAGGATGGTTCCCGTACAGGGGAGACATTTTACTTGAAAGTCGCTTGCCCCGTGTTGGCGAGAAACACGGCATTGCAGTAAATGTATTAGCCCATAGACCCGTGTTTCATACACGGAGCACTTAACGTGAAGAAGTAACGCTGCCTCCTAAGAGACCACCTGCCACGGGAGCTAGAAGACATTCCTCCCCAGACTAGGAGGAACGTGTGGTAGCAACATGACCGTTGTTCAGCATGTCTTCATGAACTCTTTCCAAATCTTGGACTGGACGCACAGAACATGTACCTTGGACGGCCCGGTACTCGGGACGACTGTAGACTTTTCTGTGTTGGGAAAGCTGTAAGACGCTGTCTACAAGGTCATACCGACTACACACGATGATATTCAACGATGTTTTACTGCAGCCTGCTCCGACATCTCGACTGAAATGCTAGCACGTGTGCAGCAGTCGTTCCATACCAGACTGGAAACGTGTGTTGCCGCTGCCGGTGATCTGGTTACTGGTCAGAATCCACAAGAATAGTGTATTCACTTATGTTGTTCTTTAGTGTGCGCCTCCACAGATATTCAATAAGTGTAGGTGTGGGAACTTTTCAAAATACGATATCTCGCACGAGAATCCTATGACAAACACTACTGACATTCTAATTTACCCTCTGTTTAGTTTATTAATGTTAATAAACGTTGTTCCATTTAAGAAAGTGCATGTTTGCACAGAAAATACACTTTCTAAGGAATGTTGCAATCTGTTGATTGGCTAACAATGCGTGTCCCCGGCTACCAATCCATTCTGTGAGAACCGCATATCAACAGCACTTTGCATTTCCTCAATATTTGCGTTGCAAGCTTTAGGTGGTTCACCATTTATAGATGTATTTATAGGAGTAATGGAGATGAGGATGCTGCCGCTCTCAAACTACGACACGTACCGGTAGATGTTTCCTTTATGACGCAAAACACAATCTTGTCTGAAACAAATAAACAGCTTTTGTAAGTAGTCTGTTTAGGTTTTTATGTTGGTAGCGCTCTGTATCAAAATCGCTGACTGCGCTGTGTGCAGTCTGTGGCTGGTTGGACTCATTGTTGGATTATTCGCTAGTGTAGTGGTGGGCAGTTGGATGCGAACAGCCCGTAGCGTTGGGCAGTTGGAAGTGAGCCACCAGCAGACGTGGATGTGTGGGGAGAGAGATGCCAGAGTTTTGAGATGAGCGGAAGATCTGGACGTGTATCCGTCAGAAAAAGGAAATTTGTCAAAGTAGATGTCAAGAATATATATAATGACTTTTGAACACTATTAAGGGAAATACATTGTTTGTTCTCTATCAAAATCTTTCATTTGCTAACTATATGCCTATCAGTAGTTAGTGCCTTCAGTAGTTAGAGTCTTTTATTTAGCTGGAAGTATTTGCGCTCGCTGTATTGCAGTAGTTCGAGTAACGAAGATTTTTGTGAGGTAAGTGATTCATGAAGGGTATAGGTTATTGTTAGTCAGGGCTATTCTTTTTGTAGGGATGATTAAAAGTCAAATTGCGTTGTGCTAAAATATTGTGTGTCAGTTTAGAAATGATCAGAATAAGTAAAGAGAAAACTGTCTGAGTACGTTCAGTTTTACTCAGCTATTTCTGTATCAAATAACGTAGAAGTTTACCATCACAGTCTTTCTTTACATTCGAAGGCGAAATTTCACTTTCAAATACAATTTCTGAATTAGATACTCACTGTGTAATAATTCCCGACATGCAGAATGTACATGGCCTTACTCGTACCTGCGACTTACGGTTGCACTGAAACGTTAAAATTTGCGTATGCAAACGAGTAGTGAATTTCATGCCAATTTAACGTTTTATATTTCTGAAGTAGTCAGTCTGGGGGCGCTCTGAAATGTACGGTAACCAAAGAAAACTTCAAAAGTTAAGATCGCTAAAACCCTTGGCTTCTGAAGTTTTCTTCAGTTACCAATTTGACGTTTGTTGCTTGTCCCCTTAATGATGCTGCAGCTTTAACGGGCAAAAGTGTGCATATCCACAACGTAAGTGGATTTTAAAAGATATGGAAATCCTCTATACTCGGGAAAGTTGGAGGTGACGACGGTTGTGCCAACCTGCGCCGGAACCGACGCCCCGTCTACCTTTGGCGATGAAGGCGAGCACGGCCTTCACAGTCAGGATGAACAACCCGTCCCTGTAATAGCTCCGGTTCAGGTGAGGGAACAGGAGAGCGATCGGCTGCTGCAGGAGATGTCGAAATTGGCGGTGCAGGCCAGCCCCAGCCCCAGCCCCCCGTCGTGACTGCGCGTGGTTTCGCAAAGGCGGCGCGGCGTGCCGTGGCGTGGCGACGGTCGCAGGTGAAAGGTCGCCGCGACCTCCTCCGCTCCGCCCTGCTGTTTCGACACTGTGCGCCGGCTCATCTTCAGGCACCCCGCCCGCCACATTCCTCGCGGGGCGGTGGCTGTCCGGACGTCCTCGTTTGTCGCCCAACGCGAGGCGGTCTGCATCGACCTCTTGCCTTCCAGCTCCAGGCTTTTCCACATTGTGGTGGCTTGTGCTAGGCCAGCAGCTGTGTCTTCAATGCATGAAGTGGTTCTGCGAGATCAACAGTACAAAATGCTGACAAAACTCCCGTCACTCTGCCCATCATGAAAGCCGAAGATATATCGAAGACCGTTAGATGGAGACTCGGTAGAATATTTGCTCAGCAAACTCCACCCGATCGACGATCGATGTGATAACCGACTTCACAGGCATCTTAGATGTACACTACGTAATAATCCGCCAATACGTTGACCACTACATATTTTGCTGAAGAAGATATAGCGCTAATCATAACGAAATCGAAAACCGAAATAGCTCCAGGACGAGATAATATTCAAGTTTTTATATGTGTATCCTTGTGATGATGGTCTGCGATACTTTGGCTGTTTGCTTACGTAATAAAATGAAACACCTATAGCCGTCGCTACATAGCAACCAGTTTTGGTGACTCAATACCCCGTCTTCAGACCTTAACTGACGCTGAGAGGATAAACTCCAATCGTGTACACAATCCCATCAGTGTCGAACACCTGTGGACTGGCTTCGGTAGAATACTATAAAAGTGATGTTGTGTTTGGTAGTTGATGGTTACAGACACAACATCACTTTTACGGTATTCTGCGGAAGCCGAACGTAGATGTTGGCCACTAATGGGATTGTGTACACGATTGGAGTTCACCCCCTCAGCGTCATTTAATGCCTGAAGACGGTGTGTTGAGTCGTCGAAATAATATAATAAAGTAACATCAGAGCGACGGCTGTGATTGATTCATTTTATTACGCAGATGATATTCATCCTGAAGTTCTCAAACAAATGAAAGTACAAATTGTTCCATCTGGAACCAGACTACTGCACGATTTCTTAACACTGGGTATGAAAATTAGCAAAAACTGTAATAACAAAAAAGCTCAAGTATAAGATCTGGCCAGTTCTCTCTCTCTCTCTCTCTCTCTCTCTCTCTCTCTCTCTCTATATATATATATATATATATATATATATATATATATATATATATATAGGGTGAGTCACCTAACGTTACCGCTGGATATATTTCGTAAACCACATCAAATACTGACGAATCGATTCCACAGACCGAACGTGAGGAGAGGGGCTAGTGTAACTGTTTAACACAAACCATACAAAAATGCACGGAAGTATGTTTTTTAACACAAACCCACGTTTTTTTTTTAAAATGGAACCCCGTTAGTTTTGTTAGCACATCTGAACATATAAACAAATACGTAATCAGTGCCGTTTGTTGCATTGTAAAATGTTAATTACATCCGGAGATATTGTAACCTAAAGTTGACACTTGAAACCTCCGACGTTCAGTTGCGTGTTGTAACAAACACGGGCCACGGTCGGCAAGCAGCATCTGCAGGGACATATTTAGGATGACGACCGTGTTTACGAGTGTGGCTGTAGTGCACTGTTGTGGTTTGGTCTAGCTGTCGCAGTGTCCGCATGTAGCGCTTGTTGCTATTGTTATTCTGCATTCGTCTCCGCACGCAGACCGACTGCAGTACATCGTGTTACCAGACGTCTGTGATAGTGTAGTGTTGTAGGAACTGTGACCATGGTGTATTCGAACTTTGAAAAGGCGGAGATGATACTCATTTATTGCGAGTGTCGACGAACTGCAGCTGAAGCCTGCAGGGTGTATGCAGAACGGTACCCGGACAGAGAGCATCCAACGTGCCGCACATTGCAAAACATCTACCGCCAACTGTATGCAACAGGTATGGTCGTAGCACGCAAACGGGTCCGTAACAGGCCCGTCACAGGAGAAGCGGGTGCAGTTGGTGTGTTAGCTGCTGTTGCCATGAACCCACACATGAGGACACGGGACATTGCGAGAGCCGGTGGACTGAGTCAAAGTAGTGGGCATTAACAGAGAATGCGTTGCAGTTCTGCCTGTTTACCGATGAAGCGGATTTCACAAACCACGGGGCAGTGAATCTACGGAACATGCATTACTGGTCCGTGGACAATCCTCGCTGGCTCAGACAGGTAGAGCGACAGCGACCGTGGACTGTAAATGTATGGTGCGGAATCATTGGCGACCACCTCATTGGTCCTCACTTCATTGCAGGGGCCCAAACAGCTGCAACATACATCGCGTTTCTACAGAATGATCTGCCAACGTTGCTCGAAAATGTCCCACTGGAAACGCGTCGACGTATGTGGTATCAGCATGATGGTGCACCTGCACATTCCGCAATTAACACTAGGCTGACCCTTGACAGGATGTTCGACGGGCGTTTCATAGGACGTGGAGGACGCATAAATTGGCCAGCCCGTTCTCCTGATCTTACACCTCTGGACTTCTTTCTGTGGGGTACGTTAAAGGAGAATGTGTACCGTGATGTGCCTACAACCCCAGAGGATATGAAACAACGTATTGTGGCAGCCTGCGGCGACATTACACCAGATGTGCTGCGGCGTGTACGACATTCATTACGCCAGAGATTGCAATTGTGTGCAGCAAATGATGGCCACCACATTGAACATCTATTGGCCTGACATGTCGGGACACACTCTATTCCACTCCGTAATTGAAAACGGAAACCACGTGTGTACGTGTACCTCACCCCTCATGGTAATGTACATGTGTGTCAGTGAAAAAGACCAATAAAAAGGTGTTAGCATGTGGACGTAATGTGCTGTTCCTAGCCTCTTCTGTACCTAAGGTCCATCACCGTTCCCTTTGGATCCCTACGTAATTCGGTGCTCTCCGATACACACGATCGAACAGTGGAGGAGTGGTACTCAAGCGTCAACTTTAGGTTACAATATCTCCGGATGTAATTAACATTTTACACTGCAACAAACGGCACTGGTTACGTATTTGTTTATATGTTCAGATATGCTAACAAACCTAACGGGGTTCCATTTAAAAAAACGTAGGTTTGTGTTAAAAAACATACTTCCGTGCATTTTTTTATGGTTTGTATTAATCAATTACACTAGCCCCTCTCCTCACGTTCGGTCTGTGGAATCGATTCGTCAGTATTTGATGTGGTTTACGAAATATATCCAGCGGTAATGTTAGGTGACTCACCATATACACACATATATATATAGAGAGAGAGAGAGAGAGAGAGAGAGAGAGAGAGAGAGAGACGAGATGGACTAACAGAAGCATGGAATCCGACGGATTCTGGTCCAGTGAACAGGGAGGCATTGTAACTAGCCTCCTCGACCAGTCGACTGCCCACGAAATGTTGCGGTGAGGCACTGTCTCACGATTCGTAAAAGAGAGGGTGATTGTCGTTGTCTTTCTGCAATGGTAGCGTTCTCCTAAAGCAGAAATCGGGGACACACAGCACCTGTTAACCTGTTTGGTAAAGTGTATGCACCTAAGAGACCGTCAACGAGAATCGCCGCCCATCAATTACAGGGTGTTGTGTTGTCCTCATCATCGACACACTGCCACACTGTGTGGCGTCAGCTGAGAAGACATGCAACTCAGCGTCAGAGCTTCCCCAGGTGAAGACTCCCGGTCATTAATGCCGTACGATCATCATCACTGGGTTCAACTTTTTATATTATGCTACTTGTGCAGATAGACAATATCAGACAGCTGTGAGGATACTGCGGCAATGGGATAAATGTTTACCTAAGATTACTGACACCAAAGTATAACAGGGAGTCTAGTTACGAGAGACGAATTTCTGCATAACATAGACAGAGAAACAATTCGCGTTGGTTTAGTTTGGCGCTGCTACAGGTAACTCGCAAGCAGTGGAGCACAGTACCAGGAGAGAACCTCACTTACAAACAGATAACACAAATACGTTGTCATGAGTCGTGGGTGATATTAAATAACGGGAATACGAGGTTAAAAAATGTATTGTTGGGCTATAAACTGTGCCATTCCTCTGCTGTCAGTATAACAAGCTTGCGTCTTTGCATTTGATAGTGAGTAGACGTCAATTCCATGTTTATTTTCTAGCATAGGTTAATTCTAAGAACTTCATTGTGTTAGCAGAACGAACAGATTGATTGAAAATGGACAAATGGAAATTCTGGCGACGCAATCGCCGAGTAGTGCGGCTAAAGATGAGGTTTTGGCTTTCGTGTGGGTTTATTTAGATCTTTTCATTTATTACGCAACTCGGCCAGGAGATTCAAGCGACTATGGAGCGAGACGTGAGAGAATTAGGAGCGATGTGTAGCTAGTCAAATGGAGTGGTCTAATTATTGCATGAGATATATAGGAGTTATGTGAGTAGGAATAGCTGCAGTGTACACGAAGTGACATAAGTCATAGGATAGCGTTATGCACATATACATTGGTGGTAGTATTGCCTACACAATGTAAAAAAGGGCAATGTATTGGCGGATCTGTCATTTGTATGCAGGTGCTTCACATGGAAAGGTTTCCGATATGATTACGGCCGCACGATGAGAATTAACAGACTTTGAATGCGGAGTGGTAGTTGGAACTAGACGCATGGGACATTCCATTTCGAAATACGTTAGAGTATTCAATATTTCGAGATTCACAGTATCAAGAGCGTGCTGTGAATACCAAATTTCAGACATTACATCTCACCTACGGCCTTCACTTAACGGCCGAGAGCAGCGACGTTTGCTTAAAGTTGTCAGTGCTAACGGAAAAGGTACACTGCGTGAAACAACTGCAGAAATCAATGTAGGAAGTACGACGAACTTAGCCGCGCGGGATTAGCAGAGCGGTCTGAGGCGCTGCAGTCATACACTATGCGGCTGGTCCCAGCGGAGGTTCGAGTCCTCCCTCGGGCATGGGTGTGTGTGTGTGTGTGTGTGTGTGTGTGTGTGTGTGTGTGTGTGTGTGTGTGTGTGTTTGTCCTTAGGATAATTTAAGTAGTGTGTAAGCTTAGGGACTAATGACCTTAGCAGTTAAGTCCCATAAAATTTGACACACATTTGAACATTTTTGAACGACGAACTTACGTTCGGGCAGAGCGGCGAAATGTGGCGTTAATGGGGTATGGGATCAGAAGACCGACGCTAGAGCCTTTGCTAACAGCACATCACCTGCAGCCTCTCTCCTGCGTTCTTAATTACCTCGGTTGGACTCTAGACGAATGGAAATCCGTCGCCTGGTTATATGAGTTACGATTTCAGTTGGTAAGAGTTGATGATTGGGTTAGAGTGTAGCACAGAACCTACGAATCCATGGATCCAAGTTGTCAACGAGGCACTGTGCAAGCTATAGTGTGGGCTGTGTTTTCATGGAAGTGACTGGATCATCTAGTCCAACTGAACCGGTCATTGATCGCAAATCGTGATGGTCGGCTTCATGGAGACCACCTGCAACCATTCATGGAAGTAATTTTTTATGAATGCCATTGCTTTCTGTCACTGGGCCACTATTGTTTGTGATTGCTTTGAAGAACATTCTGGACCACTCGAGCGAGTGATATGGGCACCCAGATCGCACGACATGAATCCCATCAACCGTCTATGAGATGTAATTGAAAAGTCTATTAGTTCACAAAATCCTATTCCGGCAACACTTTCACAACCGTGTACTTATATAGACGCAGCATGGCTCAATATTTCCGCAGGGACTTCCGAGGACTGGCTAGTGCATGACATTATGAATTGCTGCACTATGCCGGGAAAAGAAGTTCCGAGACGATAACAGGAAGTGCCTCGTGGCTTTCGTCACCTCACTGAGAAGAATATAAAGGAGAAAAGGAAGGCGGAAAGGTAAGAGTGTTACGTCTCATTGAGGACGAGATCGATAAAGACGAATCACAAGGTCGGAGTGGGGAAGTGTGAGGAAGCACCCCTTTCTGACGGACCGTGGCAACATTCGCCTTAAGGTGGGTAGGACGTCAAACAGGACGACTTGGAACAGGAGAGACACCACAGGAATTTTTAACTTCCACTGTCTATACTTTAAATATAAATTCATAAAACTTTCTCAGAATGACCAGAAAGGATTTAGGATTTACACTTATAGTGGTCGAAGTTCAAAAATATACGAAAATAATTTATTTTTTTACATTTGTATTTCACCTTTTTCCACTTACCATTGGCTGCATTTGTTGCTATAAGTACACTTTTCTTCATATGAAATTCTATAATTTTCCAAATACATTAAAAACTGTGGTAAAAATTGAGATAATTAACTATAATGTTTGAGTTTTTTCTAAACATAAACTTTAAAATGTAACAGCACATTCATTTTTTCATAAATTAAATAATTTCTAGAGTTTCACACACCTGTAAGTATGGTTTGTATGCTGTGCAAAATTCATCGAAGAATCTCTTTTACTTATGAAGAAACGTGTACCTATAGCAACAAACGCAACCGATAGAAGTGAAAAAATGATGAACTTTCACATGTAAAAAAAATTTATTTTGTTATTTTTTTTTTTTGAACTTCCACTGCTATGATTGCGAATCCTGAATCCTTCCTGGTCATGCTGACAGTTTTGTGAATTTATTCGTAAAAGTATAGACAGTGGAAATTAAAATGTCCTGTGGTGTCTCTCCTGCTCCAAGACGGCCCGTTTGACGTCCTACCCCCCTCAAGCGATTTAGGAAATCAGGTCAGGTTACCTGCATTAGGAAATGGCCTGAATGGTATTTGAACCGCTGGACTACAGAACCATGCCGCTCGGTGGCAGAGGAACCAAGAGGCGCGCCAGCAGTAGGGTGAACGATGAAGGAGTTGGTGTGAGCGACTGTGACATACGGAGGACGGTGGAGGAGGATGGTGCTATTAGGCGGACGTTGTTAAGTGGGGGCTTGTTGGTCTAGTAGCCCGTCTGAATAGTCTGCCGTTCTCATTGAACCTAATCTCCTAACGACCTCGATCTCCGTGACATTTGCAAGGAGTGCGGTAGCCCGGGCGCCGGCGTCAAGTATGGCGGAACATTGTCCAGCGCCCGGCAGCCAGAGAGGTCAGGCAGACAGGGGAAGGGAAGGGAAGGGAAGCGGGTGAGGGGCCCCGGGAGGAAGTGGCGGAGCAGACTGCAGGCTGCGGCTGGCCTCCAGCGGCGGCCGGAGAAATGCGGGCGCTGAATGCCAGCCGATCGCTCACGTGAGCCAGAGGCGCACGTGCTGGCCCTGGAGAGGGGCGTGGCTCCGCAGGCAGCCGCTTCCGCCAACAGCCGCCGCCGGCCAGACACTGGCGGTGCCGCGCATGCGCCTCCTGGCACAGCTCGCGAACTGTTTCTGGCCACCTTAGTCATAGGCGAGTACCGGCTTCGTAATTTCTGAAATTTTCCATGATGTCATTGATATACACTACTGGCCATTAACATTGCTACACCAAGAAGAAATGCAGATGATAAACGGGTATTCATTGGACAAATATATTATACTACAACTGACATGTGATTACATTTTCAAGCAATTTGGGGGCATAGATCCTGGGAAACCACTACCCAGAATAACCACCTCTGCCCGTAATAACGGCCTTGATACGCCTGGGCATTGAGTCAAACAGAGTTTGGATGGCATGTACAAGTACAGCTGCCCATGCAGCTGTAACACGATACCACAGTTCATCAAGAGTAGTGACTGGCGTATTGTGGCGAGCGAGTTGCTCGGCCAAAATTGACCAGATTTCAATTGGTGAGAGATCTGGAGAATGTGCTGGCCAGGCCAGCAGTCGAACATTTGCTGTATCCAGAAAGGCCCGTACAGGACCTGCAACATGCGGTCGTGCATTATCCTGCTGAAATGTAGGGTTTCGCAGGGTTCGCATGAAGGGTAGACCCACGGGTCGTAACACATCTGAAATGTAACGTCCACTGGTCAAAGTGCCGTCAGTGCGAACGAGAGGTGGCCGAGACGTGTAACCAATAGCACCCCATATCATCACGCCGTGTGATACGCCAATATGGCGATGACGAATACACGCTTCCAATGTGCATTCACCGCGATGTCGCCAAACATGGATGCGACCATCATGATGCTGTAAACAGAACCTGGATTCATCCGAAAAAATGACGTTTTGCCTCCATTCGTCCACCCAGGTGCGTCGTTGAGTACGCCATCGCAGGCGCTCCTGTCTGTGATGCAGTGTCAAGGGTAACTGCAGCCGTGGTCTCCGAGATGATAGTCCATGCTGCTGCAAACGTCGTCGAACTGTTCGTGCATATGGTTGTTTTCTTGCAAACGTCCCCATCTGTTGACTCAAGGATCGAGACGTGGTTACACGATCCGTTACAGCCATGCTGATAAGATGCCTGTCATCTCGACTGCTAGTGATACGAGGCCGTTGGGATCCAGCACGGCGTTCCGTATTACCCTCCTGAACCCACCGATCCGATATTCTGCTAACAGTCATTGGATCTCGACCAACGCGAGCAGCAATGTCGCGATACGATAAACCGCAATCGCGATTGGTTACAATCCGACCTTTATCAAAATCGTAAACGTGATGGTACGCATTTCTCCTCCTTACACGAGGCCACAACAACGTTTCACCAGGCAACGCCGGTCAACTGCTGTTTGTGTATGAGTGTAGCAATTTTAATGGCCAGTAGTGTACAATATACAATGTGATAAAATTCTTTTCGATCTTAGACCACATTGTGAAGGTGTAAAACGAAGTCTCACCACTATTGCAACTGGCCTTCTTCAGCTGTTTTTGCTAATTGCTGAATGAGAAATGTTTGGTTCTCATTCATCAGTTAGCCGAAAGATCGTTAGGTCTACAATGCAGCCTCAGATCCAAAAGAATTTTATTGACTGTGACAATGGCCGCTGAAGCCTACGCTTACATTTAATATACAGCGTGTTTCAAATGTCTAGAGATAATAGATAACTTCAGGGGAAATAACTTGTTTTAGAAACAAAATGTCCGTTGACGCTGCCCGGTGAGCTTAGGTGTCCTTTAGTTTTCGCCGGTCCCGGGTCGACGAGATTTCAGCGAACTTGCAGGGTCTGCTAACAAAGTGTGTTGCATACTACCTACCTCAGTATTGAAAGAGTGATTTTCAACAGGAAAACCTTAAGAATGACTGTGATTAGGCGGAGAAAGATATTTTAAAAGGGAATCAGGAACTTTAATTTTACTCAGCCTACTCCCTTTCATAAGAGCAGATGACTGGATGATAGGCAACACACATTACATATGGACGCTGCAGAGTGCCTACACCCTGCCGCCTCTAAAGGGCATAGTTAATACACTCCTGGAAATTGAAATAAGAACACCGTGAATTCATTGTCCCAGGAAGGGGAAACTTTATTGACACATTCCTGGGGTCAGATACATCACACGATCACACTGACAGAACCACAGGCACATAGACACAGGCAACAGAGCATGCACAATGTCAGCACTAGTACAGTGTATATCCACCTTTCGCAGCAATGCAGGCTGCTATTCTCCCATGGAGACGATCGTAGAGATGCTGGATGTAGTCCTGTGGAACGGCTTGCCATACCATTTCCACCTGGCGCCTCAGTTGGACCAGCGTTCGTGCTGGACGTGCAGACCGCGTGAGACGACGCTTCATCCAGTCCCAAACATGCTCAATGGGGGACAGATCCGGAGATCTTGCTGGCCAGGGTAGTTGACTTACACCTTCTAGAGCACGTTCGGTGGCACGGGATACATGCGGACGTGCATTGTCCTGTTGGAACAGCAAGTTCCCTTGCCGGTCTAGGAATGGTAGAACGATGGGTTCGATGACGGTTTGGATGTACCGTGCACTATTCGGTGTCCCCTCGACGATCACCAGTGGTGTACGGCCAGTGTAGGAGATCGCTCCCCACACCATGATGCCGGGTGTTGGCCCTGTGTGCCTCGGTCGTATGCAGTCCTGATTGTGGCGCTCACCTGCACGGCGCCAAACACGCATACGACCATCATTGGCACCAAGGCAGAAGCGACTCTCATCGCTGAAGACGACACGTCTCCATTCGTCCCTCCATTCACGCCTGTCGCGACACCACTGGAGGCGGGCTGCACGATGCTGGGGCGTGAGCGGAAGACGGCCTAACGGTGTGCGGGACCGTAGCCCAGCTTCATGGAGACGGTTGCGAATGGTCCTCGCCGATACCCCAGGAGCAACAGTGTCCCTAATTTGCTGGGAAGTGGCGGTGCGGTCCCCTGCAGCACTGCGTAGGATCCTACGGTCTTGGCGTGCATCCGTGCGTCGCTGCGGTCCGGTCCCAGGTCGACGGGCACGTGCACCTTCCGCCGACCACTGGCGACAACATCGATGTACTGTGGAGACCTCACGCCCCACGTGTTGAGCAATTCGGCGGTACGTCCACCCGGCCTCCCGCATGCCCACTATACGCCCTCGCTCAAAGTCCGTCAACTGCACATACGGTTCACGTCCATGCTGTCGCGGCATGCTACCAGTGTTAAAGACTGCGATGGAGCTCCGTATGCCACGGCAAACTGGCTGACACTGACGGCGGCGGTGCACAAATGCTGCGCAGCTAGCGCCATTCGACGGCCAACACCGCGGTTCCTGGTGTGTCCGCTGTGCCGTGCGTGTGATCATTGCTTGTACAGCCCTCTCGCAGTGTCCGGAGCAAGTATGGTGGGTCTGACACACAGGTGTCAATGTGTTCTTTTTTCCATTTCCAGGAGTGTACAAAAGTTTAGTATCCGACGGGGATAGTCGACAGCGAGAACACGTCAGAGATACTTGGGCTCCAGGCGATAGCCGAAACTTGGGAACGCGTGAGTCGCAGCATCTGCGGAAAGCACGTGAGGCTGCACCGCCGTCTGACGGGTGATTACCGCTACAGTGGCTCAGCTCTCACGCTAGTCAAATGTTCAAATGTGTGTGAATTCCTAAGGGGTCAAACTGCTAAGGTCAGCGGTCCGTAGACTTACACACTACTTAAACCAACATACGCTAAGGACAACACACACACACGTGCCCAAAGGAGGACTCGAACCTCCTGCGGGAGGGACCGTGCAATCCATGACGTGGTGCTTCAGAACGCGCGGCTGCTCCGCCCACACTAGTCTCTGAAGCCTTTATTTATCCACCATTGAATAGGAGAATCATACAAAAGAACGTTTTAGCTCTAGTTTAGATACATTGTCACTACTGTGGATTGAATTGTAAATACCCAAATGCGTACCAAAGATGATTTATCATTTATTATTGCGTTACCAGTACGATTTTTAGAGCGTACTCCCACTGTCTATCCTGTCTTACATTTTCGTCTTGTTTACTCGTTTCGGTATACTGAGAAAGTAAAATTTGTTTTATGTCTGAATCTGTCCTTTGTGAAGCCTATGTAACTACGTACCAGGGTACGACTTAAACTAATTTGTACTCTAAATTGTCAAAACAATCTGTAGTATAACATTTCCAGTGTTGAGATGGCTGTATCGGCACGTTCTGAAAGCCAATAAGGTAAAAAAGTAGTACGCTCATGACATTGGCTGATTTACATTTGTTATTTGGATTGCTCCCTGGGTTGCTGTATACACCTAAGTCGACATTGATACGCTGTAGACCTGTTTTGGCTACCTGTTCACTTGGTGAATTCCGCTCTCATTTACCGCCTGTTTCGTTTTACCAGTCTCTGTGTTACCAGCAGTGCGAGTTATAAACGGTGTTCTATAAAAGGTCATCAAAGTCGCCGAGAAGCGCCAACTAACATTTTGTCTCTATCAAAAGTTGTTGTCTGTGATTTACCACCCCTAGATGTTTGATGCATAAACTGTGAGACAGTCCGTATTTGCATGTGGCTACCCAGAATGACGTTCGCATTATTCTGCATAATATTTCGACAAATAATTTGATACTGTTACACAATGTCATTTTTTGGGAAAAAAAGAGCTTACCGAAATCGGAGCAGATCTGTGGATGGATTCAGGACTTTCTTGGTGACAATACGTCGCTCTTAATGGAACAAAATTAATAGATCTGAATTTCGGGAGTTCCACAATGAAGCGTTATAAATCTGGATGCCAAACTGAGAATCATAGCAAAAATCTTAAGAAAATCTGATTTATCTACAAAAAAAGGAGCTTAAAAACACTTGTTCGACTGCTTCATGAGTATTGCTCACTGGGATTCTTAAGATATCAGATTAATGGAGGAGAAAGGCAAGATCCAACGAAGAGCGACACGTTTCATCACGGGATCGTTTAATTGGCGCGAGAACGTTGGAGATGCTAAACAAACTCCAGTGGCAGGCAGTACAAGAGAGGCGTTTTGCATTACGAAAAGGCTTACTATTGAAGTTCAGAGAGAGTACCGTCCAGGAAGACTCGGGGACATACACTAATGGCCATTAAAACTGCTACACCACGAAGATGACGTGCTACAGACGCGAAATTTAACCGACAGGAAGAAGATGCTGTGATACGCAAATCATTACCTTCTCAGAGCATTCACACAAGGTTGGCGCCGGTGGCGACACCTACAACGTGCTCACATGAGGAAAGTTTCCAACCGATTTCTCATACACAAACACCAGTTGACCGGCGTTGCCTGGTGAAACCTTGTTTTGATGCCTCGTGTAAGGAGGAGAAATGCGTACCATCACGTTTCCGACTTTGATAAAGGTCGGATTGTAACCAATCGCGATTGCGGTTTATCGTATCGCGACATTGCTGCTCGCGTTGGTCGAGATCCAATGACTGTTAGCAGAATATCGGATCGGTGGGTTCAGGAGGGTAATACGGAACGACGGCACGATCCCAACAGCCTCGTATCACTAGCAGTCGAGATGACAGGCATCTTATCCGCATGGTTGTAACGGATCGTGCAGCCACTTCTCGATCGCTGAGTAAACAGATGGGGGCGTTTGCGAGACAACAACCATCTGCACGAACAGTACGACGTCGTTTGCAGCAGCATGGACTATCAGCTCGGAACCCATGGCTGCGGTTACCCTCGACGCTGCATCAAAGACAGGATCGCCTACGATGGTGTACTCAACGACTAACCTGGGTGCACGAATGGCAAAACGTCATTTTTTCGGATGAATCCAGGTTCTGTTTACAGTATCATGATGGTAGCATCCGTGTTTGGCGACAGCGCTGTGAACACATATTGGAAGCGTGTATTCGTCATCGCCATACTGGGTATCACCCGGCGTGATGGTATGGGGTGCCATTGGTTACACGTCTCAGTCACCTCTTGTTCGCATTGACGGCACTTTGAACATTGGCCGTTACATTTCAGATGTGTTAGGACCCGTGGCTCTACCCTTCATTCGATCCCTGCAAAGCCTTACATTTCAGCAGGATAATGCACATCCGCATGTTGCAGGTCCTGTAGGGGCCTTTCTGGATACAGAAAATGTTAGACTGCTGCCCTAGCCAGCACATTCTCCACATCTCCCACCAGTTGTAAACGTCTGGTCAATGGTGGTCGATCAACTGGCTCGTCACTATACGCCAGTCACTACTCTTGATGAACTGTGGTATAGTGTTGAAGTTGGATGGGCAGCTGTACCTGTACACGCCATCCAAGCTCTGTTTGACTCAATGCCCAGGCTATCAAGGCCGTTATTACGGCCAGAGGTGATTGTTCTGGGTACTGATTTCTCAGGGTCTGTGCACCCAAATTGCGTGAAAATGTAATCACATGTCAGTTCTAGTATAATATATTTGTCCAATGAATACCCGTTTATCATCTGCATTTCTTCTTGGTGTAGCAATTTTAGTGGCCGGTAGTGTAGCTTAACGGAAAACTCTTTCCCATCGAAACCCATTGTTTCCTTTCAGAGAGATAGAATTTGACCTATTTTGCAGCATTGCCTGTTAAACCATAATATTCTAATTTATTTAAAAGGATATTGTAATTTGCACAGCCAAGTACCTCTGACAGGTCACAGAATATACTGGTAGCCTGTAATTTATTGTATAATGTGAAGTAAGTAATTTCCGATGTATGAGTGTATTTGAAGCCTTAAGAAATGCGAATTGTGACTTTAAACACTGAAAAACCAGCAGCATCTTATTCATTATTTACAGAAATCGATACTTCGGCTTTTGAGGGCCTCTTTCATGCGAGAACTTTCCTACTAGTGTTTCCTCACAGGCTAACGCAACAGGGCAGAAGAGGAAAAAAGTAGATTCGTATGAGGAACGTAGGAAGAAGTTCTCGTTACCGCTCTATGTCCGATGACCTCCTAGAACCGGCCACTCTCTAGATTCATTTCATACATGACTATGCGGATGCGGTTCAGCTCGGGCGACCTCGGCAGCTGGAGCACGGCCAACCGGCGCGGTGTCAGCTCGGCCAGAGGAAAACGCTCTCCTCCCGATCCGTACCGTCGGCCCGGCATGTGGACTTGGGCCCCACGGACGTGATCGCGTGCGAGGCTGCGCTATGCAAAGCGGGCTTCGTGCGGCCACGGTCGTTGCTGTGCCGTAACGGTTCCGCGAGAAATAAGCGACGCTCGCTTTTGTCTGATGCGTCCACACAATCCCGTTGTCCAGCCAGCATCCTGCCTAACGATTCGATGACAAATAGGCGGCGGCATCATCATCCTCAGCCAAGGACGGACCATAATTTAAATACGTATACTTCCAAAACACTTTGATCATAACATTATATGAGGGCTATTCGGAAAGTAAGGTCCTGTGAAATTCAAAAATGTTTTATTTGAAACAGTTTACTAGACCGTCCATCTACTTCTCTACATACTCGCCGCTCAGACTTAGACATTTGCCATAGCGTTGTACCAACTTTCCAATGCCCTCGTCGTAGAAGGCAGCTGCCTGTGCTTTCTGTCAAATCTCTACGCTGGTCTACAGCTTGTTGTCCGTGCCAAAACGTTGTCTTCGTAGCTAGCGGTCTATGTGAGCGGAACTGAAACTCAGTGGGAGTCAACTACGGGCTATATTGTTGGTAATGACAATGTTGACTGGAATACTCTCTCTCAAATTCTGAAGGTGGTAGGCGTAAAATACAGGGAGCGAAAGGCTATTTACAATTTGTATAAAAACCAGATGGCAGTTACGAGAGTCCAGGGGCATGTAAGGGAAGCAGTGGTTGGGAAGGGAGTCAGACAGGGTTGTAGCCTATCCCCGATGTTATTCAATCTGTATATTGAGTAAGCAGTAAAGGAAACAAAAGAAAAATTCGGAGTAGGTATTAAAATCCATGGAGAAGAAATAAAAACTTTGAGGTTCGCCGATGACATTGTAATTCTGTCAGAAACAGGAAACGAACTGGAAGAGCAGCTGAACGGAATGGACATGGTCTTGAAAGGAGGATATAAGATGAACATCAACAAAAGCAAAACGAGGATAACGGAATGTAGTCGAATTAAATCCCGTGATGCTGAGGGAATTAGATTAGGAAATGAGACGCTTAAAGTAGTAAATGAGTTTTGTTATTTGGGGAGCAAACTAACTGATGATGGTCGAAGTAGAGAGGATATAAAATGTAGACTGGCAATGGCAAGGAAAGCGTTTCTGAAGAAGAAAAATTTGTTAACATCGAGTATAGAGTTAAATGTCAGGACGTCGTTTCTGAAAGTATTTGTATGCAGTGTGGCCATGTATATGGAAGTGAAACATGGACGCTAAGTAGTTTAGACAAGAAGAGAATAGAAGCTTTCGAAATGTGGTGCTACAGAAGAATGCTGAAGATTAGATGGGTAGATCACATAACTAATGAGGAGCTATTGAATAGAATTGGAGAGAAGAGAAATTTGTGGCACAACTAGACTAGAAGAAGGGGTCAGTTGGTAGGGCATATTTTGAGGCATCAAATCACCAATTTAGTATTGGAGGGCAGCGTGGAGGGTAAAAATCGTAGAGGGAGACCAAGAGATGAATACACTAAACAGATTCAGAAGGATATAGGTTGCAGTAGGTACTGGGAGATGAAGAACCTTGCACAGGATAGAGTAGCATGGAGAGCTGCATCAAACCAGTCTCTGGACTGAAGACCACAACAACAACAACATTGTTGGTAACCAAATACTTCACATCGAATACGTTGCAGGAGTATCTTCATTGCCTCTGCAGAGTGCAGGCGAGAATTGTCATGAAGGATGAAACGCATGACAGTCATGTTATGTGAGCTGAATAGCTTCAGGCGAAATCTCTTACCAGATCCTCACACTTAGCGCGTGACATTTTTTTCTAGGCATCTTTACGTGCTCACTGTGCCCTCAAAACTGAAAAGAGCGACGTGAAGCGATCGTCGGGCATATTGGAGACACTGCCCAACGCATCTGTGCAAAGTTTCATCGGATTTTCACTGTCGTTTCCATTTTGCGATCGATCGGACCTTACTCTCCGAATGGAACTTGTATGTCTCACTACAGGGTAATGTGTTCTGAAAGAAAGAGAAGGTAACGGAGCAATAAATTTTAATATAATGTACTGGGAGACAGCATTAACTGGTAATAGATGCACATTAACAATATGTCGATCACCATCGTAACATCATATGTAGGCACGATTAATTGAATCAGAGGCGCCTTCCTAGTATCTAGCGTCCATATCGCCTCTGAAGATCACAGCAAAGTCGTGACAGGGACTCCATGAGAATCGTAGACGGGTTGAGGGTTTTGGATCGCCCACAGCTTACACAGAAAATGCGTCATCACCACGATCCAGATGCTTGAAATGGTAGTATTTTTTACAGTAGTCTTTGATTATAAGAAGTTTTCATTTCATACTGTAACCATTTCCTATCAGTAATCTTCATCTTCAGATCAGACTGTGTTAATAAATTTGCATGCATAAAAATAATAAAACTGCTGCCAATATTGACAGCGTAAAAAATATATGTATACAATCTAAAACTATGGAGTAATGAATTTTACAAGACAACAAGATAGTGTAAGAATAAACTGCAAAACAGGATAAAAATGGTATTGCAGGACCATCAGCTGCTATGGTAACCTTTATTATTGGTATCAGTTTCTAATGTTGCCGATTATTATTTATAGACGGTGGGAAAAACAAAGCTGGCCTGTAAAATATTTCATGCACCTTGAGGTAGGCAACCCCTCTGACATCATACGCCACAGGTGTAGATGATGAATGATTTTGCAGGCCAACTTTGTTTGTTTGTTTGTTTTTTTTTTCACTCTGTACAGGAAGCTTTTCCATTACAGTATCTGTTTGTATAATTACACGACCTTCCATCCCGCCCAACATAGTTACGAACTAGACAACAGGACGGAATACAAAGAATTTAAAAATTATTCAGAAAATCCAGCGTATTTATAACGTAATACTACAGCGCGCGCAACCTGTGGAAGCTTATGAACTGTTACAACAGCTTCACCAATAGAGGTCTGTCATAGTTCAGGCATGTAACAGCGGCATTGTTCCACCACTGCAGTGCATTGTCTGGGACACTGCGTGGACGGTCAACAGCCGCATTCAGTTAAGAATGAACTCGCAAATTCCGATTATGGTTATGGCATCAGCTGTAGAATATTTCGGAACAACTGAAAACTTTGCTGGATCGGGATTCGAACCCATATTTCCCACTTGTCACAAGGAGTCGCCTTAATCAATTCGGCTATTGGAGAACGTTTTCAGAAGTGGTCCAAATCCCCATCAGTGCCGGTGTCTACTATCCCTCGTGCTCACACTATAGCTGGAGCAGAACCATGTCGCAGTAGATGGACTGATACGGTAAGGAATGAGGAGGTTCTCCGTAGAATCGTCGAGGAAAGGTATATATGAAAAACGCTGACAAGAAGAAAGGACAGGATGGTATAAAATCTGTTAAGACGTCACGGAAGAACTTCTATGGTACTAAAGAGAGCTACAGAGAGTAAGAACTGTAGAGGAAAACGAAGTTTGGAATGCATCCAAAAAATAACTGAGAACTTAGGTTGCAAGTGCAACTCTGAAATGAAGAGGTTGGCTCAGGAGAGGAATTCGTGGTGGGTCCCATCAAACCAGTCAGAAAACTGATGACTCAAAAAAAATCGCAACCTGAGAGTTCATTTTTTACCAAAAGTGGCTGCTAAACGTCAACACAGTGCCTCATACTCTGCACTGCATGCACTCTCTCATGCCACAGCAAGACAGTGACGAGGGGAAACAGTGTCTCTCCCTGTGCGGGAATCGCGGCAGTATTGTTCGAGCGCAAGGTAGAGCAGACACCACGGCAAACAGAGATTTGATTCGCTCTTGTACGCGATCTCGGATAGCATACGGTGTTTAGGTCGACTGCTCGCGACGAGCGCGAAATCCGTGTTCGAGTCCCAGTCCAGCATAAATTTTCATTTCTTCTGAAATATTCTGCAGCTTATGTGTAACCGTAGTCGTAGTTTGCGAGTTCGTTCAAAATTTTTCCAAGAGTTTATAAGTCTTCGGACAATGGACACACTGAACCTGCTCATACGTAAGTTCCAGGTGTAACGGTACATCGTCCTCTAGCATTCAGTTGCTTTTCTGAAAACTTTCACATAATTTTATGCACTGTTTGTTATATTTCAAACTAAAATTTGTGAAAAGGTACTACTTTATAAAACGTTATAATCGATAAGTAGTAGTTCTGAATATACCGTTAAAATTATTTTTTTTAGAAATATTTGAAATTACGAATTATTTGCACAGTTAAAATTTCTATTATTAACTACGCAATACTGTACTGTTGACTATGTTTATTTCGGGGTTCATTTATGAAATAATAATCGAAATTAATCATGTAACGAAAACTAGTAGGAATTCATTTATTAAGAAACATTGTAAATCCTTTGGAATGTTGCTATTTCCGTTGAGTGAGACAGTCGTAAGCTTGCCGCTGATGTGATCGGACGTATTTTTGTATAATAGATGCGAACAATGGAATTTCGGTTTTGTTAATGTGAAGAATGAAAATACTGTATGACATACTAAAATGTGAGATAATCAGTGGAAAATATTTTTACTTAAAAAATTCTACAACGACAATCTTCCAACTTTAATTCAAACCAACCGTGAGAACATGTCAGATTTTCAGCTCAAGAATCGGACCCAAAGACAAGAACTCGAGCCTTCTCGACATGATAATCTAAGTAAACTTGAAAGTTCATTGTAATCTTCGCTCCTCTCAAATCTTCATAAAAGACTTTGCTTATTAATTACTTGGACTCGGCATTGTTTAATTTGGACAATATATTGAAGAAGGAAGGAGGGGGGGGGGGGGGAGATTATACCTGTTACGTCAGCACCCACGTGGAATAAAGTCAGTCTAGCAGTTTACCTTTTCTTTTCTACTCTGCACAGGTAGAACACGGTTTATGATAAGTGGCACTGGTGGGAACATAAAGACGAGAGGAACGAAACAGGCGGCTCCGGAGGCAAATAACAGCGCAGTTCACGAAGTGAACCGATAACCGAAACAAATTCAAAGCGTAGCAGACCCAAGTAATCAAGCGTGACACGGAACGCTGTCTATATTTTCACGAAATGTCACAGTTCATATACTACACTGTCTTGTAGTAATCTCTCAGAGTAAAGTACACTACAATAGCTCGCTTTGTTCACTCATTAATTATAGTAATAACGTTCAACACAAAGGTGGCATCAACGCCCATTAACAGAAGGTGTTCGAAGTGATAACCACTGGTATCAGTGCAGTGCTGCAATCTTCTTATCATGGATTGAGTGGTATTCCTTATGACTTCGGCACTTATCGAAGCACATGCTCTGACAATTCTCTCTTGCATTTCTTCAGGTGTAGTTGGAACGTCTTTATAAACAATGTCTTTTACGAATCCCTACAAGAAAAAAATCCAGAGGCGTCAAGTCTGGCGAACGAGCCAGCCACGACACGTCTCCTCCGCGTCCAGTCCAACGATTTGGGAATTGCCTCTGCAACTCATTTCTAGCCATCCTTGAAAAATGTGCCGGACACCCATCATGTTGATACCACATTGTGCTCCTTGTTTCTAAAGGTATTTCTTCCAATAACAGACCTAATGTTTCTTGCAGGAATGAGGTATACTTGCTGCCATTAAGATTTCTTTCGACGTAATAGGGGCCTATAATTCTGTCCTCCTGAATCCCACACCACACATTCACCAACTATGCTTTTTGGTGTGCAACTTGCCGCAGCCAACATGGATTTTCAGTTCCCCTATAACGCATGTTATGCAAATTAACATTTTCTTGATTCGTGAATGTAGCCTCGTCAATAAATAAAATCAAATTAATAAATGCGTCATCCCTCTGAATTTGAGGTTGAGCCCATTGGCAGAATTCAGTGCGACGCATGCAATCCGTATCAGTTAATTCTTGGTGGAGACTGATATGGTAAGGATGATATTTATGGCGATGCAGAACACGAACAATACTGCTCTGGCTCGCGCCGGACTCCCTTGCGATCTGAGGCGAACTAACACAAGGATCTCGAACCACAGTGGCAAGAGTACCAGTTTCCGTTTCCTCGTTAGTAACTTTCCTTTGCCGAATATGTTTCCGATGCGTTAAAGATCCAGTTCTTCTCAATTTATCATACACATATTTAAATTTACGACGTGTAAGATGAGCAAGCTGAGGATATGTTTCAGCGTATAAGTCTCTAGCTCTCACTGAATTTCGTTGACATTCTCCGTAAATGAGAAGTATATCGACTTGTTCTTAGAAGGAATACGTCACTCACATTCGCTTTGGTCGACGATACTAGTCTTACCGTTCCTATTAGTGTTGTATTGCGAAACCGTCGAATGGTGTTTACATGCCAATGGCACATTAGAAGAATAAGCCGTATTCGGCGAATATTAACTATTTGCACGATATACGAGAGAGAATTGTCAGAGCATGTGCTTCGATAAGTGCCGAAGTGATGAGGAATACCACTCAATCCATGATAAGAAGATTGCAGCACTGCACTGATACCAGTGGTCATCACTTCGAACACCTTCTGTTAATGGACGTTGACGCCACCTTTGTGACCTTCGTTGACCTTCAAAGACCTTAATGTTTCACATCATTGGATTCGTCTCGATTGCCGCTATCAGAAATTAGGTACCAAACTATAGCATCCCATTTAAAAGAACAAAGATGACATTCATATGTCTGGCGCGACCCTACCTACCAACAATAAAACAACGTCATATTATGGCCCCCGCTGTCTCATGCAACATTTGTCCCACAAACTTTTCAGCTACTATCATACTTTCGGAGTTATTGTAGATGGCAATAGTTAGTGACACCCTGTATGATGTGGTAGAACTTTCAATAAGACGTAACTTTTAATTAATCAAACGTTTATAAAACTATAAATCACAGAATAGTACATGTAAGTGGAAGACAGTTTATGTAACATTTTGAAAGTATTTATGTGCGTATTAAATATTTCGTGTGCAACTGTATTAAAAACAGAATGAAAAACCAGAAAAAAAAATTGGTTATTGGTGGGAACAGAAGACATAACACATAGACTGCTTCCACTCTGTTACGTCTCACAGTGTTCCAGCAGCAGCAGCGGACGACAGCAGCCGACAACGGCCAACCGCGCTCGAATACTCAAAACCTGTGACGTTACTACTCTGTGCAGGAGCCCGGGTAAACAGTGTTTCCTTTCGTGTACATAGCACCTTCGATAACGCTACGGCTCTGAGGCCCCCATTGAAGACAGCCTCCTCAGAAGGGGACGACACGTTGTGTTTCAATAAGAAATTCATCCGACCACGGCATGACAACCCGGAATATGTTAAAAAGTTTAAGCGGATATAGCGTTCTGCTCACCTATGTATACAAGGTGTTTCACAATTCACGTCACACACTTGTAGAGGCTGTACAGGGAACTTCCTAGATCAAGTATTACATAGGAACACAAGTTCGGCAACGTCATCCAACGACGCTGCAGACCGTCAGAGTTATAGGCGCCGGACCCTGTAAATATATTTATACACAGGATCATTCCGTGATGATGTTACAAACTTTCAAAGATGATGGAACGAGATAAGGGTATCAATTTGAGATAAGTGTCCTGTGTCAGAAACAAATGAATCTAAAGCTATTAGCGAAAACTGCTCTGATACCTCTGACTAGTGGAATACATATACCGGTACTGTTGTTGCTAAGATTGTAGGGTAGGAAGCTTTCAGAAGTAATAATATGGACCGAAACAAGAAAAATTGTCAAGAAGGCATGGGCTCTAAAACAAATAGCTTAAGAGCTGTGCGCGCTTGTTAAACGGAGGAGATGTGTTTCAAACTAATGTAGATGAACAAGTGTTCATAGCTCTTAAGGTATGCATTTTACAGTCCACTTTTACTGGACATTTTTTCTTGCTTTGGTCCATTCTACCACCTCTGAAAGCTGCCTACCCTACAATCTTAGCGACAACAGAAATGGTGGATGTATTCCACTGTCAGAGGTATAAGAACGGTTTTCGCTTATAGCTTTCGACTCGTTCGTTTCCGGTGCGGAGATCCTTACCTCAAATTGTCCGCTCCCAGTAGCTGAGTGGTCAGCGTGACAGAATGTCAATCGTAAGGTAACAGGTTCGATTCCCGGCTGGGTCGGAGATTTTCTCCGCTCAGGGACTGGGTGTTGTGTTGTCCTAATCCTCATCATTTCATCCCCATGACGCGCAAGTCGCCGAAGTGGCGTCAAATCGAAAGACTTGCACCCGGCGAACGGTCTACCCGACGGGATGCCCTATTCACACGACACCTCAAATTGATAGCTATCCTTCTCTATCATCTTTGGAAGTTTGTAACATCATCACGGGAGAGGCCTGTGTGTACATACACTTACAGGCGCCGGCGCCTATAACTTTGACGCTCTATAGTGTCCTTGGATGATGTTTCCGAAAATGGGTTCAAAAATGGTTCAAATGGCTCTGAGCACTATGGGACTTAACATCTTAGGTCATCAGTCCCCTAGAACTTAGAACTACTTAAACCTAACTAACCTAAGGACATCACACACATCCAGGCCCGAGGCACGATTCGAACATGCGACCGTAGCAGCCCCGCGGTTCCGGACTGCAGCGCTAGAACCGCACAGCCACCGCGGCCGGCGAACATGGGTTCCTATCTAAAACGTGAACCACTAAGTCCCCTGTACAACCTCTAGAATTGTGTAACATGACATCTTCATCTACATTTATACTCCACAAGCCACCCAACGGTGTGTGGCGGAGGGAACTTTACGTGCCACTGTCATTACCTCCCTTTCCTGCTCCAGTCGCGTATGGTTCGCGGGAAGATTGACTGCCGGAAAGCCTCCGTGCGCGCTCGAATCTCTCTAATTTTACATTCGTGATCTCCTCGGAAGGTATAAATAGAGGGAAGCAATATATTCGATACCTCATCCAGAAACGCACCCTCTCGAAACCTGTACACCAAGCTACACCGCGATGCAGAGCGCCTCTCGTGCAGAGCTTCTGCCACTTGAGTTTGCTAAACATCTCCGTAACGCTATCACGGTTACCAAATAACCCTGTGACGAAACGCGCCGCTCTTCTTTGGATCTTCTCTATCTCGTCTGTCAACCCCTCCTGGTACGGATCCCACACTGATGAGCAATACTCAAGAATAGGTCGAACGAGTGTTTTGTAAACCACCTCCTTTGTTGATGGACTATATTTTCTTATTTTCTAAGGACTTTCCCAATGAATCTCAACCTGGCACCGGCCTTACCAACAATTAATTTTATATAATCATTCCACTTCAAATCGTTCCGCACGCATATTCCCAGATATTTTACAGAAGTAACTGCTACCTGTGTTTGTTCCGCTGTCATATAATCATACAATAAATGATCCTTCTTTCTATGTGTTCGCAATACATTACATTTGTCTATGTTAAGTGTCAGTTGCCACCCCACGCACCAAGTGCCTATCGGCTGCAGATCTTCCTGCATTTCGCTGCAATTTTCCAATGCTGCAACTTCTCTGTATACTACAGCATCATTCGTGAAAAGCCGCATGGAACTTCAGACACTATCTACTAGGTCATTTATATATATTGTGCAAAGCAATGGTCCCATAACACTCCCCTGTGGCACGCCAGAAGTTACTTTGTCTGTAAACGTCTCTCCATTGAGAACAACATGCTGTGTTCCGTTTGCTAAAAATTCTTCAATCCAGCCACACAGCTGGTCTGATATTCCGTAGGCTCTTACTTTGTTTATCAGGCGACAGTGCGGAACTGTATCGAACGCCTTCCGGAAGTCAAGGGAAATGGCATCTACCTGGGAGCCTGTATCTAATATTTTCTGGGTCTCACACGATCGCTGTTTCCGCAATCCATGTTGATTCCTATAGAGTAGATTCTGGGTTTCCAGAAATGACATGATACACGAGCAAAATACGTGTTCTAAAATTCTACAACAGATCGATGTCATAGATATAGGCCTATAGTTTTGCGCATCTGCTCGACGACCCTCCTTGAAAATTGGAACTACCTATGCTCTTTCCCAATCATTTGGAACCTTCCGTTCCTCTAGAGACTTGCGGTACACGGCTGTTAGAAAGGGGGCAAGTTCTTTTGCGTACTCTGTGTAGAATCGAATTGGTATTCCGTCAGGTCCAGTGGACTTTCCTCTGTTGAATGATTTGAGTTGCTTTTCTATTCCTTGGACACTTATTTCGCTGTCGGTCATTTTTTCGTTCGTGCGAGGATTTAGAGAAGGAACGGCAGTGCGGTCTTCCGCATCCTGTATATGACACAGTTCGTAGAAGGTACTATCCCAAACTCCTCTACATCCCTCAGAGACCGAATTGCTTGTATCTGGTAACTGAACGTCGAAAAAGTCATGTAAATGGATCAGCAGAGCATCATCTTCATTCTCTACTTCTTCTGCAATTAAAAAATATGCCTACGAGTCTCCGTTACCGCTAAAGATTTTCCGATTTAAAAAACTGTGGCCTTCGCGTGAATTCTATTTAAACGGAAGTGGGACAACCACAGCGTGTGCAGAGATGCTCGGTTTTCAGAGAGAGGTCACAGAATTGTTCATTCAGTACATTTGCTTGAAGACCGGCGGAATGCAAAGGATACGGAATAAATTACTGGTTCTGTTGGGTTCGGCTCCGACGGTATTCAGGAGGTGAAACGCATCGGCGGGCCATCGCAGAGGAAAGGTCGCGGAGCGCGCCTGCACCGAACAGCAGAACCCTGCAGAGACGGAGGAATGCTCTGCCTGTCCACGGGAGATCAAGGACGCCGCCCAGGCGAGCGCCGCCGTGGGCGGAAAGGTTCTCCCAGAGGGTCGACTTCCTGCGCTACTGAGCTACTCACTTGAAACGTTGCCACGGTGAGACCATCAGATAAGGTAGAAAGACCCGGATTTAACGACACTGTGGGTTCAGAGCCGCACCACGATACGCCAGAGTGTTGGGCGACTTACAAAAGTGGGTCTGATTTGGACCATTTATGAGGGACATCCGAAAGGCTATCTTGATCTGAATGATGACTTACAACTTTCCTATGCGTATATGCCCTGCATCGCACTGCATGACCACTGGAAACTCCTGTTCTCTCAAGGATTTGTGCTAACTGCATCACTATTGGTTACCTACGGAAGTCGAATGGAGGGATGGCTCCCATTTTAGGATCTTTTGGACGACTGCAATTTAGGACACGCAGTTTGTCGGAAGCCGATTCATAGAGACTTGTATTTACACGAAAATACACTCCTGGAAATGGAAAAAAGAACACATTGACACCGGCGTGTCAGACCTACCATACATGCTCCGGACACTGCGAGAGGGCTGTACAAGCAATGATCACACGCACGGCACAGCGGACACACCAGGAACCGCGGTGTTGGCCGTCGAATGGCGCTAGCTGCGCAGCATTTGTGCACCGCCGCCGTCAGTGTCAGCCAGTTTGCCGTGGCATACGGAGCTCCATCGCAGTCTTTAACACTGGTAGCATGCCGCGACAGCATGGACGTGAACCGTATGTGCAGTTGACGGACTTTGAGCGAGGGCGTATAGTGGGCATGCGGGAGGCCGGGTGGACGTACCGCCGAATTGCTCAACACGTGGGGCGTGAGGTCTCCACAGTACATCGATGTTGTCGCCAGTGGTCGGCGGAAGGTGCATGTGTCCGTCGACCTGGGACCGGACCGCAGCGACGCACGGATGCATGCCAAGACCGTAGGATCCTACGCAGTGCCGTAAGGGACCGCACCGCCACTTCCCAGCAAATTAGGGACACTGTTGCTCCTGGGGTATCGGCGAGGACCATTCGCAACCGTCTCCATGAAGCTGGGCTACGGTCCCGCACACCGTTAGGCCGTCTTCCGCTCACGCCCCAACATCGTGCAGCCCGCCTCCAGTGGTGTCGCGACAGGCGTGAATGGAGGGACGAATGGAGACGTGTCGTCTTCAGCGATGAGAGTCACTTCTGCCTTGGTGCCAATGATGGTCGTATGCGTGTTTGGCGCCGTGCAGGTGAGCGCCACAATCAGGACTGCATACGACCGAGGCACACAGGGCCAACACCCGGCTTCATGGTGTGGGGAGCAATCTCCTACACTGGCCGTACACCACTGGTGATCGTCGAGGGGACACTGAATAGTGCACAGTACATCCAAACCGTCATCGAACTCATCGTTCTACCATTCCTAGACCGGCAAGGGAACTTGCTGTTCCAACAGGACAATGCACGTCCGCATGTATCCCGTGCCACCCAACGTGCTCTAGAAGGTGTAAGTCAACTACCCTGGCCAGCAAGATCTCCGGATCTGTCCCCCATTGAGCATGTTTGGGACTGGATGAAGCGTCGTCTCACGCGGTCTGCACGTCCAGCACGAACGCTGGTCCAACTGAGGCACCAGGTGGAAATGGCATGGCAAGCCGTTCCACAGGACTACATCCAGCATCTCTACGATCGTCTCCATGGGACAATAGGAGCCTGCATTGCAGCGAAAGGTGGATATACACTGTACTAGTGCCGACATTGTGCATGCTCTGTTGCCTGTGTCTATGTTCCTGTGGTTCTGTCAGTGTGGTCATGTGATGTATCTGACCCCAGGAATGTGTCAATAAAGTTTCCCCTTCCTGGGACAATGAATTCACGGTGTTCTTATTTCAATTTCCAGGAGTGTAGCTGCTACCATCCTTCCGAACTTTGGTTCACAGAGCACATGGCACTGTTGACCAGAGCAGTCTGCAGGATGTGTCTCTACACTTAAATGGGGGTTTTCGAAGCAAACTGGTGTTCTCCACAAACGTAATGCACTACGAATGGAATCTAAGGAGGACATGAGCAACGAGGAAGAAGGAATAGGTTTAATCCATAGCTTTCCTGCCGTATGTGGGAATCCTCTCGTCAAAAAAGGCCACATCTTTTCCAAGCATTAAATCAAAGTGATTTTTCGCCCTCCACCGAAAGGAGCAGCACTTTTGGGTTCCGATAAATATAGTTTGACGCTCTGCAAATCGATTGCATGGAGCTTGCACATTGTCGGGATATTTCTGTGTACGCCGATGACATTGTAATTCTGTCAGAGACAACAAAGGATCTGCAAGAGCAGCTAATCGGATTGGATAAGATCTTGAAAGGAGCATATAAGATGAACATTATCAGAAGCAAAATGAGGATAATGGAATGTAGTCGAATTAAATCGGGCGATGGTGCGGGAATTAGATTAGGAAATGAGAGGCTTAAAGTTGTAAATGAGTTTTGCTATTTGGGGAGCAAAATAACTGATGATGGTCGAAGTAGAGAGGATATAAAATGTAGACTGGCAATGGCAAGGAAAGCGTTTCTGAAAAAGAGAAATTTGTTAACATCGAGTATAGATTTAAGTGTCAGGAAGGCGTTTCTGAAAGTATTTGTGTAGCTACGTATGGAAGTGAAACATTGACGATAAATAGTTTGGACAAAAAGACAATAGAAGCTTTCGAAATGTGGTGCTACAGAAGAATGCTGAAGATTAGATGGGTAGATCACGTAACTAATGAGGAGGTATTGATTAGAATTGGGGAGAAGGGGGCTTTTTGGCACAACTTGACAAGGAGAAGGGATCGGTTGGTAGGACACGTTCTGACGCTTGAAGGGATCACCAATTTAGTTTAGGAGGTAAGCGTGGAGGGTAAAAATCGTAGAGGGAGACCAACAGATGAATACACTAAACAGATTCAGAAGGATGTAGGTTGCAGTAGGTACTTGGAGATGAAGAAGCTTGCACAGGATAGAGTAGCATGGAGAGCTGCATCAAACCAGGACTGAAGACCACAACAACAACGAAGTTTTCAACCGCTGAGCCACCGCGACGCACTTGTTGAGCCACACAGAAGATACAATAATAACAGTAAGAGGATCAGGCATGAGAAAGATGTGCTGCATCGATATAATGCTGCATTAAACATGAAGCTTCCAGAGGAGATTTTTTTTCCGGCGCTAGTGGCATGCGGGGCAGGATTCTGGCACGCCATGAGCCCAGAGCGGAACGTGGGCCTCTTTGCAGGAAAGGCAGGGCGAGGCGCGAGGTGAACGTGCCGGCCCCGAGGTGCAGATGCGTCGGTCTGCTGGCCGCGGGGCACCTTGCAGACAGAGAGAGACAGCAGAGCGTAGTTCCGCTGAGGTCAGTGCGCTGCAGACACGCAGCCCCGTGTTCCATACATCACGGTCAAGTTTCCACGTGAGAGGAGACCAAAATACTGCTTACAATCTGAGCTGCGCTGAAGCGTCATTCTTCAGACTTCTCTACAACAATCTTTCGATCACGCTGCTTCGAACTTCTCCAGGAGCACACTTTAGACATCCAGTCACTAAAGAATAGGCATCTCAGAAGATTTCATACTATTCCATGCTTATGGCTTTCATAGTTCGCAACGTGTCTCAGTTACCTTTGGACTAGGGCTATAAAAAATAAAAATCGTGGACTACGTTCACAAAATCACTGTATTTAGTCAAGATAGTCTACCCCTGAATCAGAACACAGCTGAAATTATTTTAAAAGTGTTTTGAACCAGCTACTGTAGCCCTTCTTTGGATTTTCATTTACAGGGTGTTTCAAAAATGACCGGTATATTTGAAACGGCAATAAAAACTAAACGAGCAGCGATAGAAATACACCGTTTGTTGCAATATGCTTGGGACAACAGTACATTTTCAGGCGGACAAACTTTCGAAATTACAGTAGTTACAATTTTCAACAACAGATGGCGCTGCAAGTGATGTGAAAGATATAGAAGACAACGCAGTCTGTGGGTGCGCCATTTTGTACGTCGTCTTTCTGCTGTAAGCGTGTGCTGTTCACAACGTGCAAGTGTGCTGTAGACAACATGGTTTATTCCTTAGAACAGAGGATTTTTCTGGTGTTGGAATTCCACCGCCTAGAACACAGTGTTGTTGCAACAAGACGAAGTTTTCAACGGAGGTTTAATGTAACCAAAGGACCGAAAAGCGATACAATAAAGGATCTGTTTGAAAAATTTCAACGGACTGGGAACGTGACGGATGAACGTGCTGGAAAGGTAGGGCGACCACGTACGGCAACCACAGAGGGCAACGCGCAGCTAGTGCAGCAGGTGATCCAACAGCGGCCTCGGGTTTCCGTTCGCCGTGTTGAGCTGCGGTCCAAATGACGCCAACGTCCACGTATCGTCTGATGCGCCAGAGTTTACACCTCTATCCATACAAAATTCAAACGCGGCAACCCCTCAGCGCCGCTACCATTGCTGCACGAGAGACATTCGCTAACGATATAGTGCACAGGATTGATGACGGCGATATGCATGTGGGCAGCATTTGGTTTACTGACGGAGCTTATTTTTACCTGGACGGCTTCGTCAATAAACAGAACTGGCGCATATGGGGAACCGAAAAGCCCCATGTTGCAGTCCCATCGTCCCTGCATCCTCAAAAAGTACTGGTCTGGGCCGCCATTTCTTCCAAAGGAATCATTGGCCCATTTTTCAGATCCGAAACGATTACTGCATCACGCTATCTGGACATTATTCGTGAATTTGTGGCGGTACAAACTGCCTTAGACGACACTGCGAACACCTCGTGGTTTATGCAAGACGGTGCCCGGCCACATCGCACGGCCGACGTCTTTAATTTCCTGAATGAATATTTCGATGATCGTGTGATTGCTTTGGGCTATCCGAAACATACAGGAGGCGGCGTGGATTGGCCTCCCTATTCGCCAGACATGAACCCCTGTGACTTCTTTCTGTGGGGACACGTGAAAGACCAGGTGTACCGCCAGAATCCAGAAACAATTGAACAGCTGAAGCAGTACATCTCATCTGCATGTGAAGCCATTCCGCCAGACACGTTGTCAAAGATTTCGGGTAATTTCATTCAGAGACTACGCCATATTATTGCTACGCATGGTGGATATGTGGAAAATATCGTACTATAGAGTTTCCCAGACCGCAGCGCTATCTGTTGTTGAAAATTGTAACTACTGTAATTTCGAAAGTTTGTCTGCCTGAAAATGTACTGTTGTCCCAAGCATATTGCAACAAACGGCGTATTTCTATCGCTGCTCGTTTAGTTTTTATTGCCGTTTCAAATATACCGGTCATTTTTGAAACACCCTGTAATACTGCTGTGCAGTTTTATTGGATGTCCTTAATTGAGTCAGGACGGTGTCCTTTCGTTGCCACCTTCAATTTGGGGAACAACTAGAAGTCCGCTGGGAATCCGGCGAGTACAGTGGGTGATCCAGGGCTGTGATATATTTGCTGGCCAAAAACTCGTGCACAGTCTTCGCTTTGCGGGCTGGAGTGTCGTTTTGGATGAGCAGCCAGGAACCTGGCTGTCGATATTCTAGTCGAATTCGACGTCCTCTCGCCCGCATACGCGTCACTGCTCCACGGCCATTTTCCAACGCGTGTCAGACACACCACTTCGCGGCCAGGATGCCTCCTGCAACAATGCTAGCGCTTTGACTTTCTACACAGCTGTTCTTGAAACTTCAACGGTAGCAACGCCGAAAATCGCCACGAGATAGTATTGCAGTTTGGAATTTCACACAAGCAGTCCTGACTGTGCATGATAATGGTCGCAGAAACTTATGGATATACTGGGTGTAACAAATAGGTATGACCGAACTTTCAGGAAACATTCTTTCTCTAATATACGTCTTCTACATACACTAAACACGGTTTTATGAGAATTATGTTTTCTTCCAAGGACTCTCATTTAAGTTCCTCAAATGTTTGTGCACCACTAGCCATTAAAATTGCTACACCACGAAGATGACGTGCTACAGACGCGAAATTTAACCGACAGGAAGAAGATGCTGTGATATGCAAATGATTAGCTTTTCAGAGCATTCACACAAGGTTGGCACCGGTGGCGACATCTACAACGTGCTGACATGAGGAAAGTTTCCAACCGATTTCTCATACAAAAACAGCAGTTGACAGGCGTTGCTTGATGAAATGTTGTTGTGATTCCTCGTGTAAGGACGAGAAATGCGTACCATCACGTTTCAGACTTTGATAAAGGTCGGATTGTAGCCTATCGTGATTGCGGCTTATCGTATCGCGACATTGCTGCTCGCGTTGGTCGAGATCCAATGACTGTTAGCAGAATATGGAATCGGTGGGTTCAGGAGGGTAATACGGATCGCCGTGCTGCATCCCAACGGCCTTGTATCACTAGCAGTCGAGATGAGAGGCATCTTATCCGCATGGCTGTAGCTGACCGTGTAACCACATCTCATTCCCTGAGTCAACAGATGGCGGAGGGGGGGGGGGGACGACGTTTGCAAGACAACAACCATCTGCACGAACAGTTCGACGACGTTTGCAGCAGCACTGACTATCAGCTTGGAGACCATGGGTACGGTTACCCTTGACGCTGCATCACAGACAGGAGTGCCTGCGATGGTGTACTCATCGACGAACCTGGGTGCACGAATGGCAAAACGTCATTTTTTCGGATGAATACAGGTTCTGTTTACAGCATCATGATCGTCGCATCCTTGTTTGGCGACATAGCGGTGAACGCACATTGTAAGCGTGTATTCGTCATGGCCATACTGGCGTATCACCCGGCGTGATGGTATGGGGTGCCATTGGTTACACGTCTCGGTCACCTCTTGTTCGCATTGACGGCACTTTGAACAGTGGACGTCACATTTCAGACGTGTTACGACCCGTGGCTCTACCCTTCATTCGATCCTTGCGAAACCCTACATTTCAGCAGGATAATGCACGACCGCATGTTGGACGTCCTGTACGGGCCTTTCTGGATACAGAAAATGTTAGACTGTTGCCCTGGCCAACACATTCTCCAGATCTCTCACCAACTGAAAACGTCTGGTCAATGGTGGCCGAGCTACTGGCGTGTCACAATACGTCAGTCACTACACTTGATGAATTGTGGTATCATGTTGAAGCTGCATGGGCAGCTGTACCTGTACACGCCATCCAAGGTGAAAATGTAATCACATGTCAGTTCTAGTATAATATATTTGTCCAATGAATACGCCTTTATCATCTGCATTTCTTCTTGGTGTAGCAATTTTAATAGCCAGTAGTGTACTGGGCTTTCATGTGAGCTATACAGAGCTATTACGACTCTAGCAGTGCGTTTCTGAATTCGTTCGATATCTGTTGTCACGCCTAGTTGCCTCTAGGTACTGCAACTTGGTTGCACAAGCTCTTGTATGCGATTTCCTTTTCGGACTGCAAGGATTCAGTCCTCCCGTCCCGCTATAAAAATCATTACAGAAGCTAAGTGTGTGGTTTCTGTACGTTCGGTGTTCTGTACTGGACAAAGCGGCTGCCGTTAGCGGCTAGCGCTGCCATTTGCAGATAAAAGACACCGCACGTTCTCGGAAGTGAAGGCCAGAACACTGGCGTAGGTGGCTTTCCGCGAGTGGCAAGGGAACGTAACGGTCCTTCCAGAGGGTGGATACAAAAATACTGTCCCAGCAAATTACCGAACAGTGATAATTAGAGTAATACAACAATAATTAAAATTAATGTTTAGAAGAGACAAATAGTAGTTCAAGACAGAGACCAGTCAGACCGAGACAAGAAAATCAGAACTGAATATAAGAAAATATTAAAAAGTAATAGCAGAAGTACACAAAGTCGGGGACATAGCCACCCTATGATTGGCTGGCGCTCCTCAAGAAGTCCATACTCCACTTTGCCCTCGATTCTCTCTCACTTTCATAGCCAACATTGTCTGGCTTTGGTTTCTCATGGTAGACTTGGTAAACTGAAGAATACGGAGTGATATGCCGTTTCGGTAGTTCGCAGCGGTGTTGAAACTTGTTTGTGTCCGCAAAACGTCAAACAGATTTACGTTTCTTAACAGTTCTGAAGTATATGTCCTTTTCCTTGTACCTTTGTCCCTCATCGGCGCAGGGTCGGCATGGTTATTAATGGATTTGGCACGATTAGTTCATGGGGTAGCCAGATGCTTTTCCTGTGGTCACTCCAGTTAACCCCCCCCCCCTTAACCCCCCCCCCAATCCCGAGACGCAATATGTGGACCTCAACTGTCTAGAAGTGGTGTTATTCATGTGAACGCGAGAGAAAGTTTGCTAAGGCTGTAAAGCTGCATCAAAATTCCACCTCGAACTGTAACTGCAAAATACACGATCTATTTACATAAGATTAGGATAGCGAATTAAAGTTCAAATTAGAATTTTGAAGCTTTTGCAGTGTGGCACTACAGAAGAATTCTGAAGACTGTATGGGTACATCGAATAACTAATGAGTAGGTGGTACAAAATCGAACTTGGGGGGAAAAGAAATTTGTGGCACAACTTGACTGAAAGAAGGGACCGGTTGATTTGACACTTTCAGCGACGTCAAGGATGGTTCATATGGCTCTGAGCACTATGGGACTTAACATCTGAGGTCATTAGTCCCTAGAACTTAGAACTACTTAAACCTAAGTAACCTAAGGACATCACACACATGCATGCCCGAGGCAGGATTCGAACCTGCGACCGTAGCAGTCGCGCGGTTCTGGACTGAATCGCCTAGAACCGCTCTGCCACCGCTGCTGGCCGACTTCAAGGACTCGTCGGTTTAGTATTGGAGGGAAATGTGGATGGTAAAAATTGTAGAGGGGGCAGAGGAACGAAAACAGTGGGGAGGTTCAAATGGATGTAGGTTGCCGTAGTTGTACAAAGATAAAGAGGCTCGGGTGGAGAGCTCTATGAAACCAGTCTTCATCCTGGAGACCTCAACGACAACAAAATAGGATAGTATGCACAAATTTAGACGGATTGTAATTGCAGATGGCGCCTACTGTGCCAGGCTGTCGCCTAATTCGACCTCTTCCCTTTGTGTGATGGTTGGTGGACTAACAAAGTTCCGGCTGTAGAGACTGATGGAATAAGGGGCGGGGGTGGGGTAAGGGGAGGGAGGGGGTGGGGCGCCTGCACGCCCCGGTGGTCGCCGTTAGACGCCGCCCGCCGCCCGCCGCCCATCTCAGGGGTACTGGCCTGATTCCTCAAGTAGCGGGCAGCCTTCCGTCAGCGCACGACCAAAAATCCGCGAGTCAGGTCGGCGCCGAGAAACGCTGATTAATGCTGTGTTTTGCTCCAGGAAACGAACGGCGGCCGGTTTACGGGTCAAGAGAACCGACAAGTGTAGAGAGACAGGCGCTTTGAGGAGCTGTGGAGAACTGTACGTGAAATTAAAAAACTAAGTGGAGTAAAACATTATTCTTATTTTTTTATTTATAGAGATGTTCCTCTATACAAAGGCTTTTCTCCAACACAACAACCCCGAAATTAATTTAATTTAGTTTAATTTATCTCCTCCGGATGTCGCTCGAGGTGTTTCGATCTTGTATATATCTTCTTGCTCTGCGCCAAGTCCTCTCATTGATAGGCGTACATTTTGGAGCCAGGAGGTCATAGGGCGTCCTCTTCCCTTCTTTGCCCATGGTTCCCATTCCAGGATTATTTTCGGAATTCTGGCATCCTCCATTCTTTTTACATGCCCGTACCGTTGTAACTTCCTTCTATCCATCACGTCATGTATTCTCTCTCTTACTTCCATTCTGTTAATTATTTCGTCGTATCTTACTTTCTCTTTTCTAGAAATTCTTGCTGATCTTCTCCAGAAGTTCATTTCTACTGCTTGCAGTTTTTTAGGTGTTTATGATTTGTAGTCAAAGTCTACATTCCATACATAACTACGCTCTCTAGTATAGATATGATTTTTTTTAGTTCAGTGTATGACATTTCTGCTCCATAAGATTAAGCTGAGCATCCCAATGACCTTCCTTCCACTCCTAATTCTTTTATTAATTTCTGCCTCTGATTTTCCCTGAAACTCTAAAATGGATCCCAAATAATAATTTTCTTTCCCTCTGTATATAAGTCAGCTGGATCGTTAGTGAGGTATTCGGTTTTCTGGTAATTAATCTTCAATCCCTAGTTTCTAAATGCCATTGCTAATTAGTTACACGTAAAATTTGCATCCTCCCCGTCTTGTGCCATAACTACTTGGTCATCGGCAAATAGTAGGTGATGTAAGTAAACTCCATCTTTAATTTCTAGCTCCATCCCATTGCATTTACGAGACCATATTAAGACTGATATCTACATATATTATAAATAATGACGGTGACATGGGGCAGCCTTATAACATACTCGTACTTGTTCTAAATTTCTGTGAAAATGTACTACCGATTTTCATTTGACATATGTTATCTTTATACATTTCTTGTATTATTTCAATTAAAAGACTCTTTATGTTCGCCAAACGTAATGATCTCCAAAGTAGTTTTCTCGGGACATTATCATATGCATTTTCTGAATCTATGAAAATTAGTCCAATGTTTTTTGATTTTTCCCTATGTTTCTCGAACATCTGTCGTAATGTGAAAATATGGTCTACGCATGATCTACCAGCTGTGAAGCCACATTGTTCTTCCTAGGTTTTAAAATTTATTTCCAGCTTGTTTTTAATTATTTCCCCAAAAATTCTCATTGATGTGTTTATAACACAAATTCCTTGGTAGTTCGAGCAGCTTTTGCGATCCCCTTTCTTAAATATAGTATTAATCTGGTCCAGTAAAACTTACTCAGCTTAATTCCTAAATCAGTACTCGCTTTTTGTAACGTATAGAAGTCTGTTTCATCAAATATTTTTGCTACATGGTGGTCCTCAGTTGATAACTGCTGAATCAGGCTTGCAAAGTACTGGCACATCAACTGCTGCCATATAAGTGTTTACGTTCTACACCCTGTTCCGCTTTTTCAGATCGTCTTTGGTTACAAAAACTTCATCAAATGTGCACATTTTCACGTTATTTACAAACGTGTTTATCAAGTAAATTTGTGTCAAAAGTATTCATCAAGTTGACCATAGGAAGTAGTCACATCAAGTGCATCATAGCAGGAGCGAACCAAGGGAGGAAGGGAGGGGGTGGCCAGCATAGAGGACATAACGCACCCCTTCAAAGCAAATATTAGTCAAACCGTTGAAAACATTGTGGTTTGCGCACAGCTGGACTATCACTTTACTAAACCCGGTTTCGGTCAGAGACAGATCATCTTCAGATATACTCACATGTGTAAGAACAGAAACAAAGCCGGCATTCTGCTGCGTGTCGACTCGCCGTGTTGTCCAGCAAAGCTATAAGCTTCAACGGGTGCCCGCTCAGAACGCTGGCTAACCTGCTAGTCAAAGTACAGCTTTGCCATTACGAGTAGAGCGTCACGCCCCCCCCCCCCCCCCCCCCTAGAGCTGTTTGCGTTCCTTCTAGGAAGACTTCACATTTTATAGAAAATGTTCATTAAAAATACTGATTTTTACGTTACTCATAACTCTATGTTTCAAAATGGTTCAAGTGGCTCTGATCACTATGGGACTTTGCGTTTGGTATATATTACATCATACTTCGCTGTGTATCAAAATTTAGATAACGTATTTACACTGAAGCGCCAAAGAAACTGATATAGGTATACGTATTCAAATACAGAGATATATAAAAAGGCAGAATACGACGCTGCGGTCGGCAACGTCTATATAAGACAAGTGTCTGGCGCAGTTGTTAGATCGATTACTGCTGCTACGATGGCAGGTTATCAGGGTTTAAGTGAGTCTGAACGTGGTGTTATAGTCGGCGCACGAGCGATGGGACACAGCATCTCCGAGTTAGTGATAAAGTGAGGATTTTCCCGTACGACCATTTCATGGCTGTACCGTGAATATGACGAATGCAGCAAAACATCAGATCTCCGACATCGCTGCGGACTGAGAAGGTCCCTGCAAGAACGGGACGAACGACAACTGAAGAGAATCATTCAAAGTGACAGAAGTGGAACCCTTCCGCAAATTGTTACAGATTTCAAAGCTGGGCCATAAACAAGTGTCAGCGTGCGAACCATTCCACGAAACATCATCGACATGGGCTTTCGGAGCCGAAGGCCCACTCGTGTACTCTTGATGACTGCACGACACAAAGATTTACGCCTCTTCTGGGCCCGTCAACACCGACATTGGACTGTTGATGACTGGAAACATGTTGGCTGGTCGGACGAGTCTCGTTTCAAACAGTATCGAGCAGATGGACGTGTTCGGATGTGGAGACAACCTCATGAATCCATGGACCCTGTATGACGGCAGGGGATTCTTCAAGCTGATGGAGGCTGTGTAATGGTATGAAGCGTGTGCAGTTGGAGTGATAGGGGGCCCTGATGCGTCTAGAAACTACGCCGACAGGTGAAACATTCTTAAGCATCCTGTCTGATCACCTGCATCCATTCACGTCCATTGTGCATTCCGACAGACAATTCCAGTAGGACAATGCGACATCCCACAAGTCCAGAATTTCTACAGAGAGGCTCCAGGAACACTCTTCTGAGCTTAAACCTTTCCGCTGGCCACCAAACTCCCCAGACATGAACATTATTGTGCATTTTGGGATGCCTTGCAACGTGCTGTTCAGAAGAGATCTACACACCCCGATACTCTTATGGATTTATGGACAGCCCTGCAGGATTCATTGTGTCAATTTCCTCCAACATTAGTCGAGTCGATGTCACGTCGTGCTGCGGCACTTCTACGTGCTCGCAGGGTCCCTACGCGATATTAGGCAGGTGTACCAGTTTCTTTGGCTATTCAGTGTATGTTTTCTTTAGATCTGGGAACAAGTCTGTCATCAGTCTTACGAAAATGGTTTTCGTGTAGCGTGTTCACTTCCGACCGCCCGAGCGCGAGAATGAATATTCATAACATATCTCATATCTCTTAAAACGACAGAATACAAGGAAAAGACTGTTTTGCCGTAAGGATAACAGATGGATCTTTTTTATCCGTATCGATATAATCAAAACCACAGCGTTTATTTAATTTTTTTCAATTCAGTATAGTAATTTTTATTAAGTCATCAATAGTAGTGAAAACAAAATTTGCTAGAATGAAAATAAACGTGAAATTTCTTGTCTTATGCTACTGCAGACAACACAATGAGGCTTTCCGTGAGATCTTGACCTCTCTGGTCGCCTGTTGCCTGTTTAATAAACCACTGTTTTTTCAGGATTCTGTCGCAATAGCTACTGCAAGCCGAGTTTGTGAAGTTTATACTGTGTTTGGCAAAGGAAGCAAAATTAAACCTGTCAATATTAGAACTGTGGCCGTTACTCATAAATGACAATGCTTCTTCAAATGTGAAATGGTTAACAAATTGGACAAAATAAATCTGTAATTCTGTTGCAATTTTGCCAGAATCTCGACCCCATCGACGATTGGAATCGAAACTTCCAAATGACTTCCTCCTCGTTCTTCACTTGAAAAACAAGAAAAATGTCCCTTGTCTGCTACAGTTATTAATTCTTGCACTGTAGAAATTGGATGTGGATCATTCATGGATTGAAGAGACTCCGGCTATAACATATGACACGTGAATATTGCACGTTTCGAGTTTACTTTAGCAGTAAACATTGTTGCTATATTAGTTAGTTGGTTACAACATGACTGCCATAGTCACATTAGATTACTCTCGCTCTTTCAGTCAGCAGACATTGGAGTTTGAAAGACTCTTTTTTGGTTTCGTCTTGAACAACCAAAGCGCTTCGTTTCTGGGCATTGGTAAGATTATACCTACCTCCGCAGCCGAGACCGCTTACTCACGCCACTGTGGCGGCGCTCGACTCGAAGGTAATTCGGTTCGAATCCTGGTAGTTGATGAAATTTCCACTGCAAGTATGTGGCCGAAAAGGGGAGGAGAGATGGTGAAGTAAAGCCTCTCATCACCGATCTTTGTGTCAATGTCCTGGATTAAATTCCAAACCTCTGCACAGTGCCTCATAAAGTGCGAGCATACGACACTGTTGATGGTGGTGGGGTCGTTCCTTCCTTATGATTGACAGGCACTTAACCTATTGTTCCCCAGCTCCCTACCCTTCCTCCCCACCCTCAGGAAACCTCCCCCTCGCTACCGGGGGACGTTAAGCTCGACTATTCGCGAGGAATAGGCCATGTGCCCGCACTGGGTTTCACCCTCTCCCTTCTATCATCATCATCATCATCGAGCACCACAAACATAACGCTGTACTCTACAAGCTGTAGCGTTGCTTCTATCGGAAGGGTGATCAAGAACGTTTTCTAACGCTGTTTATTTCCCCGCACTCCCGATCATGGACGCTAAAGGAATGACAGATTGCAATCCAGATGAGACCACCCGCAATAGGGGCCTAACGCTAACGCTGTAGTACACAGACAGTGGTTTATTAAATTGAAGAGCCAAAGAAACTGATAAACCAGCCTAATATCGTTTAAGACCCCCGTGAGTGCCGACAAGTGTTCGGCACTGTACTCTGGGTGTCTTATCTAACATTAGGTTATGCAACATAATTGCCCCATGTAATTGCTTCTTACAAGACCAACATGTTTCCAAATAGCAGAGAATGATGAGCAAGAAAAATCCAACGCCACAAACTGAATTTTTTATAAATAAACAATACACTCTTGAATTTCCCATAATGAGATCCTTCCTCTCCACCATAGAGCCATCAGTTTCCATATATTCCATACACTGCCTTGAATCCCCTAAATTGTTTAAATAAACAATATTCCACACATTGTCTAAATTGTTTCAACAGCATTCTATACACTACAATCGAATTCCCTCCAAATGGCCGATCAGCTGAGTCTTTTTCCCGCCAATTTCCGGGAGGGAAGGTGGGAGGGGAGGGAGTTTACCAGAGCGGGAGAAATTAAGTAGTCAACCAAACTGATAAGCGTGAGAGGGGCTATTCCAGTAACTCAGACCTGAAAGTTTACCTGTAGCAGCGAGGGTGAAGGGTTGGTTGGAGGTTTCCTGAGGGGGGAGGGGATTGGGAGGGGGTGGGGAAACAATAGGTTGAGTGCCTGTCAATCAAAAGGAAGCATCCTCTTAGCAGAACCATAGGTTAAGGACCTGTCAATCAAAGGAGAACAATAGGTTAAGTACCTGTCAAATAATATGTTTGCCCCTGAGTGCATACCTGCCCCTGATGTGGGCAACCCTCACTAACAAAATGGACTGGAACCCTTTTGCCTCCCTAACTTATGCAGCGCTCCATGACTGCTGGAGGACTGTCGCCCTCCTGTCGTCACACATTCAATCCTGGTCGGGTATTTTTGTGTCCCACAGCGATTCTCAGTGCTGCATGGCGTCATTACAAATTCTCTTCGTATAACTATTTTATAACAAATTAGCACAAGACAGTTTCTCATACTTGTGAATGCATCTGACTGCTCAGCAATATTCTTTATTCATTCTCCTATCTTTATAAGAGGAATAAAATTCATGTACTAATGGTCGTCACAGACGAACGGTTAAAATGCATCCATTACATTCACCTACTCTCTAAAAACACACATATGACAGAACTCTACAATAACCGCAAGGATAGGGGCCAATTTGTGCAGAGGAATAACACTCTTTCTGGCAGGCGGTTAAAGTCACTCTGTGGGATATCCCAGCCTACAATGTCATACAACATTTACATTTTCCATCTACTTTGCTCTCTGTGCCCCCCCCCCCCCTTCAAGTTTCTTTTTTATAGAAATTTACAAACATCCTTGTGTAGAGTGATTCAGCTGTAGGAAGTTTAAAGTTGTTACATTTTGTACTGCAATACGTTTTCACAGGACGACACAGTTTTTGATTACTGCGTTTTCTTGAATACTTTGAAAACTATGGCCTCTAGCGAAAACGTCCTAGTACAGAATTGAACTACATTAAATTTCCTACGAAAGGTCTGTTCCTTTTTTCTGCAGGGATTATAGTTTGCACTTAGTAAGTGCGATAATATGAAACTCTTTCGCGTGGTATTTGTAGATGCTGCAGGTTTCATAAAACCCATACGTAGGGACAGCTGAATCGCCCTGTGTATGCACTGTGTAACAGGGATAGTAATAAAGCTTTAAATATCACCTCGAAAAAACGAAGATCTGTATTGAATTCTGTGTTTGTTTCTTTGTAGGTATGTGTGTCTAAAGTCCCAGAACACATTGAAACCCTGCTCTGCAGTACTGTAGTACGACGCTAGACGAAACGAAACAAAATGGTGTATATCGTCTCCACTTTATCAATGGTCTGCTCCAAAGTACCATAGGACGCCGCTAGACGAGCAAAACAAAGTGGCGCAGAGTGTTGATAAAGTGGAGCCGATATGCACCATTTTGTTTTGTCTCGTCTAGCATCGTGATAATAGAAACTTTATCACTATAAACTTTAACTGAATCTAAAAACACTGTCTTTCTCACTAGAAAGCCAAAAGTTACTGTGCATGATACACTGAGATCACAAAAGTCATGGGATACCTCCTAACATCGTGACGGACCTGCTTTTGCCCGGCATAGTGCAGCAACTCGCCGGAAGTCCACTCCAGAAATATTGAGCCCTGCTGCTTCTACAGCCGTCCTTAATTGCGAAAGTGTTGCTAGTGCAGCATTTTGTGCACGAACTGATCTCTCGCTAATGTCCCAGAAATGTTCGAGGGGATTCATGTCGGCCGATTTGGGTAGCCAAATCATTCGCTCGAATTCTTCAGAATGTTCTTCCAACCAAAAGAGAACAACTGTGTCATCCATAAAAATTCCATCTTTGTTTGCGAACATGAAGTCCATGAATGGCTGCAAATGATCTCGAAGTAGCCACACATATTTCCAGTCAATGATCGGTTAAGGTGGACCAGAGGATCCGGTCGATACCATGTAAATACAGGCCACACCACGATGGAGCCACCACCAACTTGCACACTGCCTTGTTGACAACTTGGGTCCATAGTCTCGTGGGGTGTGCGTCCCACTCGAACACTACCATCAGCTCTTACCAACTGAAATCGGGACTCATCTGATCAGGCCGCGGTTTTCCAGTCGTATAGCGTCCACCAGACATCATCACGGCCAAGAAGAGGCGCTGCAGGCGGTGTCGTGCTGTTAGCTAAGGCACTCGCGTCGGTCGTCTGCTGCCATAGCCCATTAAAACCATATTTCGCAGCAGTGTCCTAACGCATACGTTCGTCATACGTCCCACATTGATTTCTGCCGTTATTTCACGCAGTGTCGCTTGTCTGTAGGGACTGACAACTACACGCAAATGCCACTGCTCTCGATCGTTAAGTGAAGACCGTTGGCATCGTTGTCCGTGGTGAGAGGTAATGCCTGAAATTTGGTATTCTCGGTACACTCTTCACTGTGGATCGTGGAATATTGAATTCCCTAACGATTTCCGAAGTGCGTCTAGCTCCAACTACTATTCCGCGATCAGAGTCTGTTAATTCCCATAACCACGTACGAAACCTTTTCAGATGAATCACCTGAGTACAAATGACAGCTGCGCCCATGAACTGCCCTTTTATACCCGGTCTACCCGACGGGAGGCCCTAGCCACACGACATTTCCATTTATACCCTGTGTACTATAAAGGCTCCTTTGAAAAAAAAAATTGTTTACTACTACTACTAGGCTAATTACTGTTTAGCTCTACATGACCTTTATACTGAAATGTTTCCCACACCACCTTGTATTGTCTTTCTATGTGTGTGAGTAACTGTATGTTCACTCAAAAAATGGTTCAAATGGCTCTAAGCACTACGAGACTTAACATCTGAGGTCATCAGTCCCCTAGAACTTAGAACTACTTACACCTAACTAACCTAAGGACATCGCACACATACATCCATGCCCGAGGCAGGATTCGAACCTGCGACCGTAGCAGCCGCGTAGTTCTGGACTGAAGCGCCTACAACCGCTCGGCCACCGTGGCCGGCATATGTTCACTGTTGTGGGTAAATACATACAGCGTACACAGGGCGATGCTTGAAACTGATAGCGATTACACGCTTCCGCTGTTGTAGAAATTGCTCCAGCTGTTGCAGATACCGTGTTGAGCTGAAAGTGGTAACCAAAGTACGGAGAAATATTCTTCGAGGCTCTGTTGCATAGCAATCAGATTGCTTTTAGTTCTGAGAAATGTCCAGGTACAATTGTGGATTTGAATGATCCATGAAGTGACTTCTTTCCCGAAGAAAGCATCGATCTACTTCACTATAACTGAACGCTCCCTTCGGAACTGTTCTCGAGCTGGTATTTATTATTAAATCACAATAGAAGTATAAGCTGGTTGTAGAATACCTTCTTGAAATGAACAATATTTTATTGTTCTGTTAACTGATTTCCTTCCATATATACATATATTTTACAATGTGAATCAAAAACTCGCAATGGCGTCGATTTTTACATCACAAGAATGGCTCTCTTCTTGTGAAATTACTCTTAACAAGAACAAAAGCTCTATATCCTAAGAATAATTATGTGAGCGCTGACCGCCAGAGTAATAAACAATATCTTTGTCTCTTTGTCTCTCTCTCTCTCTCTCTCTCTCTCTCTCTCTCTCTCTCGCACTGTCACAGCAAGTTACGCTTCATGATACATCATAGTACGCAATACTACCACCACTTCTATATCTGCATATCGCTATCCCATGACTTTTGCCACCTCATTGTAAAGTGTCACGATCTGACAAATCATATTTCTTCCAGAGCATCTGTATACATGTTGCCATTATTTTGATAGCACACCTATTACCTGCCCTTAGCAACTTTAGCGACGAGGCCGATTACGCCAACAGCAAACGCATTCATTGTCCGCCAGAGCTCTGTGACTGCACCGTTCCTCGGAGTAAAGCCGCCCACTTCATAGAGAACAAGAGGTGACAGCTGCGAAACACGGCGATTGAATTCCGACGCATGCACTTCGGCACGGCGACCCTGACATTTGGCGCATTCTAGGCGCTTCTGGATCGTTGTGACAGCGGGTCCCCTATCGCATGCGGCCATCGACAGTCCAGTAGGTCGTGCCGAACAATAGGCCGCCGCATACGCTTCCATGTCCCGCTCATTCACCGAAATTTCATGCAGAAAACCAGATCCTCAGATACCGCCCGAGACCTTAAGACAATAGACAGCCTTCTCCGAGATACTGAGTGCGATCTCAAGAGAGGAACACACGTCCTTGGCATTATGTTAGAGCTGCCGCCATGTTTCGCCCCGGATTCTGTGGAAGGAAGGTGACTTTCAACTGTTTCGGATACAGTCAATTCATCCTCCGTAAAAAAGGGAAAAAAAGACAAAGCAAAAACTATCGCCTATGTTTTCTGTTAAAATTGTAGCTCTGTCGGTTACTGAAGCGACGGAGGTGTCACATATCACTTTGCGTTTCTGTGGACACTACAATAAAGAATTATAATATAAAACTTATTAAACAGATGGTTTTGTGATATTCACCACTATCGGCTTCTGCCTTCTATAGAACTGGAATCGTTACATTTATCTTACAGTCTAAGGGTATTTCGTCTGTCTCGTATTCGTATCTCGAGTACTAGTGGAACAGTTTTCTGGTGGCTGTTCCTCCGTAGGATCTCAATAATTTTTTTTCCTGAGAATTACGTCCCCCCCGAGTAGCCCTGTCCGGGAATGCGAATGGCGGACTAGTTTACCTACGCAATATTTCACCCAACATGATGCCATCATCATTAAACCATATAGTAGAGCTGCATGTAGCCGGCCGCTGTGGCCGAGCGGTTCTAAGTGCTTCAGTCTGGAACCGCGTTGCTGCTACGGTCGCAGGTTCGAACCCTGCCTCGGGTATGGATGTGTGTGTTGTCCTTAGGTTAGTTAGGTTTAAGTAGTTATAAGTGTAGGGGACTGATGACCTCAGATGTTAAGTCCCATAGTGCTTAGACCCATTTTTAGCCATTTTGAGCTGCATGTCCTCGGGAAACAGAGCGGCTGCAGTTTTCCCTTGCCTTCAGCGAAGATACTGTTGCGAATTATTTACAGAAGAGTGTAAAAACTGGTAGAAGCCGGCCTCGGAGAAGAACAGTTTGAATTTCGGAAAAATTTAGGAACACGCAAGCCAGTACTGAGCGCACGACGTATCTTAGAAGATAGGCCGAAGACAGGCAAACCTATATTTATGCATTTGTAGATCTAGGCAAAGCTTTTGACCGTATTGACTGCAGCAGGGACAAAATACAGGGAGCATACTGTTACTTACAACTTGTACCGACCGCAGACTCCAGTTGTAAGAGTCGAACAATACGTAAGGGTAGCAACAGTTAGCAAGGGAACGAGACAGGATTTTTATTCTATCTTCCACAGCACAAGCATTAAATGAAACCTAGGAGAAATTGGGAAAGGGAATTAAAGTTCAAAGGGAAGAAATAAGAACTTTGAGGTTTGTAGATGAGATTGTAACTTTTTCGGTGGCTGCAGAGGTCTTGGAAGATCAGTTGAGTAGAAGGAAAAGTGTATTGATAAGAGACGGCAAGATAAAAATTAACGAATTTTTTTCAAAAAAAGACGGTAATGGCAATTAAACGTATTAAATCGGGTAATGTTGAAATAATTAGATTAGAAAATGAGACGCTAACAAGGAACCCTTTGAGTGTGAGGTCGCAAGTTCAATCTTCGGTAAGGTTCATTTGAAAGTGTTGTGCTAACAATTACGACACGAAAAAAATTAGCTGCTAATGACTCAGCATGTGCATCAGGAAGGCGACAAAAAATGAGTGTTCGGGAGGTGTAGGGATCAACCTTCTATGGGATGTATGTATAACACTTCAAAAAATGGACTTCGACGACATTCAAGAAATGTTTAAAACAAGACATTAAGTTGCAACATGAACATAGAATGAAAAATGGCGCGTCACAGTGTTTAGAAAGGTTCGCACCATCGAGATTACAGGCGAATTTCTTGGGAATTACAAACCGTGCACGGCTTTGAGCTAGGTATCCACTCTTCACCACTACCACTACAGCGAGTTACTAAGCAGTTCAACCAGACTGTGTAGCCCCATGCTGTGCTCACCATTGGATACCTCCAGTCCCGCCCCGTGTTGCTGTTAGAGGTCAATATTGCGGTTGCATGGTAGACAACGTGTATGGCGTCGAATGACGTAAACATCACCGGCCTTTTGCGACCTCGCAGTCGAGGAGTTCCGTGTAAGAGCAGTTCTTGAATTATGCTATTTGAGTAGTGAATTTCGAAAATGGCCAAAGAGGAGAGATTATTTAATGCAGACTGGCGATAGAAAGAGAAGTGTTTCTCAAAAATAGAAATAATGTAGCATCTTATCTGTATGAATAAAAATGAATGTTTCTTTGTATGTTCGTCCTCTTTCTAGACCATTCATCCAATTGTGATGAAACTTTGGTGAGTTGTTCTCCGTATGCCCGCGGAGGTTCCTGACACCTTCCCCCCCCCCCATCCCCCACCACCACAAAAAAAACATAATTCGGGAGATATTATGTCATAAAAAGTGAGATGTCATAGCGCGAAAATACCCACATAAATGTATCCTCTATTTGAGTACCAAACTTTACATAATCTATAATTTCAAATGTTTACGAAAATTATTCTCTTTGACGCTCGCAGAAAATGACGAAAGGAGACAGGTTACCGCTTACTGCCTTTTCGCTGTACATGCCGTAAAACTGTCGCATCAGGCATGACGTTTTACTATATTACTTCATTACTACTAATTCTATTCGCAATACATTTTTCATATAGTATCCACATATGTCACTGAATGTGCTAGCAATGTGATATCGCTGTACGCCACACAGTGGAGGAGATATGACGTCATAAATATAGAGATGCCTGAGAAAATACCGCGTCAGACAGGACGTTTTGTTTTATCAATTCTTTATTACTAAAGTTATTCGCAACACATTTCGCAATTGTATAATATATATATATATATATATATATATATATATATATATATATATATATATATAAAAAACCACGGGGGTCTTGCAATGCAATGTTCTGTCAAAATTTCAAATCAATTGGTTAAGAATTGTCCGAGAAATGCTACTAAGAACAAATTCTAACCGTTATCCCACGCTCCACGCCCGCTGATTAATGTAATGCGTGTCTCAGATCGCCAGTGTTGTCGTGAAATCTACAGAAACAGACTTTAAAAACCAATATGCATGTACAAGTACAAAATGGTACATCCGCTGAGTGTTTCGCAACACAGTTGTTGGAAACTGGAACTGGGAAAATGACAATCGATGAGTCCACACATGATATCACATTGCTACCAAACTTTAATTAAATCAAAGCAGCCAGGGGCGAATCGATTCATAAAGTTTTCCCAAATCTCGCACACAACTACGGAAGTCACCAGTGGCTCAGCGTACATGCTGTATCAGCAGCTAAAATCGGAGGTCAGAACCATCAATTACAGCATTCAAAACAAAATATCAGGGCAGTCGACAACTTATTAGTCCATCGATACTAAAAATGGTTCAAATGGCTCTGAGCACTATGGGACTTAAATGCTGAGGTCATCAGTCCCCTAGAACTTAGAACTGCTTAAACCTAACTGACGTAAGGACATCACACACATCCATACCCGAGGCAGGATTCGAACCTTCGACCGAAGCGGTCGCGCGGTTCCAGACTGTAGCGCCTAGAACCGCTCGGCCACTCCGGCCAGCCTCTATCGATACTCTAATGAATCAAGAGGAAGTTATAAATTATCCGACTGAATTCTTGATTCACTTGATTTGCCGGACATGCCGCCGCACGTGTTGATATTAAAAATTGACGTGCCTTTCATTCTTCTCAGAACTATCAATCCACCACGGCTTTGTAACGGTACCAGACTTTCAGTGAAAAGGGATGATGAATAACATCATCTAAGCTACAATAATAAAAGGAAATTTTAAAGGAGAAGGTGTAATGTTACCATACATCCCAGTGACTCCAACATATCTGCCATTCGAGTTACCGAGCGGGGTGGCGTAGTGATTAGCACAGAGGACTAGCATTCGGGAGGAAAACGGTTCAATCCCGCGTCTGGCCATCCTGATTTAGGTTTTCCGTGATTTCCCTTAATTGCCTCAGGTGAATGCCCGGATAGTTCCTTTGAAAGGCTACAGCCGACTTTCTTCGCCACCCTTCCGTAATCCGATGGGACCGGTGACCTCGCTCTTTGGTCCTCTCGCCCCAACCAACCAACCAGCCAACCATTCGAGCTCAAACTCTTGCAGTTTCCCGTGCGACTCTCATTTCCAGTGACCATCAACAAGGTGCAGGGACAATCATTACAAGGGTGTGGACTAAATTTAAAAAATCCATGCTGCTCCCATGGACAACTGTACGTGGCTTGCTCAAGCGTCGGGAAACCGCCTGAGTTATTTTATGTACTCATCAGGTGGAAAAACCAAAAATTATATCCAAAAGCGCTTCAATAAACAGTTTATAAAACTAAACATTTTTTTCCTTTCCGTGCCATTGAAACGAATGCCGGGTACCGCTAGTATTTATATAAATGTTATAAAGTTTTTTCCGAAGCTGTTTGAGAAGTAGCTTTGTACGAAAGTGAAACATCCATGGTTAACAGCACAGACAAGAAGAGGATAGAAGCTTTTGAAAAGTGGTGCTACAAAAGCATTCTGAAGGTTAGATGGGTAGATCTAATAACTAATGCAGAAGTACAGAACCGAACTGGACATAAATGGAAGCTACGCCACACCTCGACGAAGAGAAGGGATCAGCCGATAGGGCACATAATCAGCCATTGATGAATGCTCACTTGGGTTTTGGAGATAAGTAGGGGGTGGAAGGGTAAAAACTGTAGAGCGAGACGAACGCTTGAGTAGGGTAAGGAGCTTCAAGTGGATGCAGGTTGCAGGAGCTGGGCAGATATGAAGAGGTTTGCACAGGCTAGAGTACCGTGCAGATTTGCATCAAGTCAGTCTCCGGACTGAAGACCACAACAACGTATTTCAATAACATTCCATACAACTTTTTTGCATTCTAAGGCAATAAGCAGATAACGGAGCTGCTTACCCGAAGGGTCCATGATTAGAAAACTTATACTTAATGCAGATATACTGGCAGATGGTCAGCTCTTGATGCAAAGACTGGTTATTTAGTCTCAACGTAAGAAAATGTAACGCGCGTAAACAGAGGAAACGGACAGTTTTCGGTACAGTCCACGACTGGCGGCTATTTGCTGGAGTTAGTCAAGACCCTTGGGAATGTGTCAGATGTGATTTGAAGTGGGAAGACTGCATATTGTGTTGGTGTATAATTTCGCACCGTTTCTCCATAAGGTTAATAAACGCAACACATACACGTAACACAGGTTTTAGTCATCCATAACATAGTCTTCTTCACTATTTACAACAGTCTACCAACCCTGGTGTAACTTCAATTCCGCGATTATAGAAATCACGTGGTTTTGAGGCGAAGAAATCGTCGAGCTATGTTCGGAGCGCATTTTCATCCGAAAAGGAAGTTACCTCAAGGTTGTTCGATAGAGGGCGGAAAAGGTGAAAATCTGACGGCTCAAGATCGGGTGAATATGTTGGGTGCAGAATGACTTCCGAACCCAGCTCCTGTATAGTCCTTTCAGATCGTCTAGCTACAATTGTGTACATTAAATTTTACTGTGTCGTAGCTGCAATAGAAGTATTTTTTCCAAATCGAAACCTGAGGTACACATTTGTGAATGTTCATCCTTTGCATCATGCGCAAGCGCTGCCAACTGTTAGCATCACTATGAAAATACCAGCAAGTCAACATAGCAGTGCACAGCAGCTCGTGACCACTACAATACACGGATGTGACTGGTTAGCTTATATTCCAGTGTATAATTGAATATTGTTATTGTTATTTTTTTTATATCTGAAATGTTCCGATTTCTCCACTTGGCGCTCCATTTTCTAGCGTCCACAGCTCCACTATCTCCGTATGACAAACAGACAATATGTGAACTCACATAGCAACAGCGAACTACAAATGAAAAAAGACTATCGATAAATAAACCCAGCCGCGCGGGATTAGTCGAGCGGTCTAAGGCGCTGTAGACATGGACTGTGCGGCTGCTCCCGGCGGAGGTTCGAGTCCTCCCTCGGGCATGGGTGTGTGTGTTTGTCCTTAGGATAATTTAGGTTAAGTAGTGTGTAAGCTTAGGGACTGATGGCCTTAGCAGTTAAGTCCTATAAGATTTCACACACATATGAACATACAAATAAACCCACTGCAACCAGAATACCAACGTGCAAAACAAAAACTCTACGAACTTAAGCATCGACCTAATAATTTCATTCGTAGGAAATGAAGACGCGACACAGATTTATCGGAGGAACCCTAAGAAAGTGCGACTCACTCACGAAGGAGGTAGCATGTATAACGGCCTTTCCACCTATTCGTGAATACACTTCGTCAGCCTGGGATTCTTACAAAGAAGTACAGAATATTCAAAGAAGAGCTGCGAGAGAGAGCCATACCAGTGCTCAACAAGCTACAGTGGGGAACGCTACAAGACAAGTGCTGTGCATCACACACAGCCTTACTCTCAAAACACCGAAAGCCGTTGTTACATCACTAGTTAGTAAAAATATTTCTCTTTCCACTTGTATCTCGGGTTATGACCAGAAGGGAAGGATCAGAAAAATTCGGTCGTTATACACTGGACTACCGACACTCTTTCGTTCCGTACATTAAGAGTATATCCGTGAACATAAGAGTCTGGTGTGGTGGATATTGAGGAAGAGGGAAGGGGGGGGAGGGGTGTAATGATTCTGGTTCGCCCTGTATCCTTGGACACCTTATCATCTTCATGGGATCAAATCACAATGGGCTATCCGCAAGGTTCAATCGCGGGTCTAGGCACTGTTCTCGCTCCACGTTAATAATCTGATATTTTACTTGAAATAGGAGACAAAACTAGTCCTTTTTGCAAATGGTACAAGCGTTATACTCATGCGCGTCAAAGAAGCAGCCTCAGAAAAGTTGTAAATTGTGTTTTTGTTATAGTTAGTAACTATTAGTGCACAAAAGGACTACCTTCAACCTTTGAAGAAAGACAGCGCACCTAATTTTCTACTGTCAACCCCTCCCCCCCCCCCCCCAACTAGTATGATTGAAGTTTATCAAAAAAAAAGACCGGGTAAAAAGTTCTCGCCCGCATCTCGTGGTCGTGCGGTAGCGATCTCGCTTCCCACGCCCGGGTTCCCGGTTTCGATTCCCGGCGGGGTCAGGGATTTTCTCTGCCTCGTGATGGCTGGGTGTTGTGTGCTGTCCTTAGGTTAGTTAGGTTTAAGTAGTTCTAAGTTCTACGGGACTGATGACCATAGATGTTAAGTCCCATAGTGCTCAGAGCCATTTGAACCTGTTTTGAAAAAGTTCTCAGTGCAGTGTGCACATTGACGAGAAATAAACTGGAAAAACCATTTAACTGTTCCTGCCATAAAACAAGTAAGTTTAGCTACTTTTGCCATAAGAATAATTCTCTACTTGGTGACACAGAAATAGTAAGTAGGGAAATTTAGCATATTTTCATTCACTGGTGTAGTACGGGATAATATTCTTGGACAACTCTTCACTTAGGTAAAAAGTATTCATAACGCAAAAGAAAGTAGTTAGAATTATATGTGGAATTCACATACGTACATCTTGCAGACAACTGTTTGTATAGGCAGTACATTTAGTCGGCCATGAGCTGCCAGTTGCCTCCAGTGAATCTAACTTTGTGGCAGAAACGAGTGAAGTACTAAGCTCTAAAACTTTTTAACAATCTGTCCTTTGAAATAAAATATCTAACAGACAGCGGAAGTGTTTCCAGGCGTAAATTATAGTTGTTTCTTCTTTATAACTCTTCTCCATGACAGTGAAATTTTCGAACAGAAATAGCCACTTGCAAACCTGTAAATGGCCAGCACGTAGCTGTATATATATTCTAATTGTTTCTGCATTTACTATTTTTCTCACCATAAGATGATGTGGCTGCTGTGAATAGCATAACTGCTCCCCACCCACATTTTATATCTTTACTCCTCCTTTCTGCTCCCCCCTCCCACCCTTTCATCTGTTCATCACATTCAACATTTGTTTTGGCCACATAACATAGTAGTCTCTGCCGGTACTCACTTGTGAATTGTTTTGACCTTTACATTCTTACACTTTTATTCTTTGAGTGTAATTTAAGAAGAGATTTATTTTTCATACCTACTTTGTGTAAATCAGTAAGATTGTATTCTTCGTATAGATATTAGGGTGTCTCTCCTAACAGTCGTCATGCGCATTGTTTCAGCATATATTTTTAATTTCTTTTTTGCATTGCGTAGCTGAAGTCAGCTCAAACAAATACAACGACCGAAACAAAATTGCAGCACCAAGGAGGAGTTACAGTGTTAATCACTTAAATACATACCTAGACAAATGTATTCCCGGAATTTCATTTCTCTATATTAATTATTTTTCGGTATTGATATTGTTTCCGTCAGGAGATTATTGCGGAATGCCAATACTGCGCATGCCAGTTTTCAAGTCGAGAATAAATTGTATGCCATGCACAGAAGGCAGATTTAACAGGTTCCCCGAGCAGGAAACGTGTATGGGAAGACAGAGATCTGGACAGCGTATGAAGTCGCTTCCCTGCGCTGAGCGGAAATAGTACCTTGGAGAGCGCTCTCAACCCCGTACTGCGCGTCACGTCACGTCAGTCACGCAACGTCAAGGTGCAGTGACGCACGATTCGGAATTACGCGGTCAGGCGGTGCATGTAATGTCCCGGTTACGACTCTCGTCCGATCGCCCGCCGCAGACGTACGTGCTGCCCCTAACATTGCTTTCACTTACCACCACAGCAGCAACAGTGCGCATCTCTGTTTTGATTGCTGCCTCTCTCTGAAGCAGAAGACACCTTACTGCCAAAACAGACGCTTATTTCCCTTTGAAGGTCTCGCTATATAGCTCGGTAATAGCAGTTAGTAAAGATTTTCATTGTCACGTAACCTTTTCACAGCGGCGTTACTTGTCGAGGAGTATTTAGCGTGTGTCCGCTGAACCGTTACTCCCCAGTCGCACGCGTTCCCTCGGGAACGTTTGAAAGGCTTCTACCGCGGCCACCCATCGTCGCGTCACGCCTGCTTATACAGCCATCGGCGGTATTCTCTGCAGATGATGTCCTCTTTGGAGGTTGCTGTCACCAGTTAACTTCGATTACATCAGAACAATACTGAAACCTCGAGCTTTGTAGTGTTAAAATAAAGGGTGAACACACTTTACTGATTACAGAAATTTATTTCTAAGGAACTATGCTTGCTATAGCTACACGGTTTGCTGCAAATGGTAGCTTCACTCATAAATTTTTTACAGATCCACTTTCACAAATATGCTCTGACATCTCAGTTACCGGAATTTCAGCAACGGGTAATGTTTCAACAAGACAGTGCACGGCCATACTGATGGTTATTTGTTTGCCAATTGTTGGATGGATCCTTCCTGGACAGATGCGTCGGTAGGGGCGGCCCGCGTTCTAGGGATGGGAAAAGCCGACCGGTTAAAATCGATACCGGTATTTTATTTATGAATAACCGATATCTTTCGGTATATGTTTGGTCTCGCTTATAAGAGGTGTTTTTTATTTTGTACTGATAACCGAGTAAAAAAACAGAAAAATCAATTAGCTATTGTAGCAGTGCTAAATTTTTGGTTTTTAAATAAACTTTTTTTAAAAAAGGAGAAATTTTTATTCGTAAGATCTGCATTGGGTTCACACATTGCGTTGTTATTGAAAATGGGAAAAGCGCTCAGTGCTATTTTAATAACAGTGCCGACAGAAGCGAGCAATAAAAACATGGCGTAAGAATTGCTACAGCATTGCTGAGACAGTAACGTCCCTGTTGCAATGTGTAGTGGCTTTAGGCACACGTGTACGTACAATGTGCAAAACTTGTCCCCACCTGGTATGCACGGCGGTTTCTCGGTGTTGTCGCCGGGCATCCATTGTACTGTAGAATGCTGCCAACGCTAGTCTGGAAATATTTTTATGAATTGATGTAGCAATGAAGTACAATGCTACAATCGCTTTAGTATAGCTCGGTGTCGGATAGACCGTCAGAGACAGCACCTCGTGTTCCTCCTGCTAATAAGGCGAGTACACAGTTCGTTTGTTATATATTTTTACGAGCTTCCAACTGGAGCGACTTATTTATAGATACCTGTCTAGTTACTAGATTATTTTTGTAATTTCTTGCATGTTTGACTGCTTACTAGGCACAAGCTTTTATTTTAATAACAGCGTAACGTACAGTACCGCCGTTGTTATCGGCCCTCATATTGTATAGGCTTTTGTTTGTTTTGGTTTGTGTAGCTCAGTGTCGTTTAGACCGTTAGTGAGAGAGCACTTTGAATTTCTGCTGCTAATAAGCCGAGTACACTGTTTGTTTATTCCATATTTTTACGAGCTTCAAACAGAAGCGAGTGCAGTAATGGATAGGAACTGTGATTGCTGTGTACAGATGTCTGCTGAGTTGGCAACCCTTCGCTCACAGCTCCAGGCTGCGTTGGCTTCCGTCACATAACTTGAGGCTGCTGCCAAGGGGCATCGCTGTGGGGTGTTGGACGTGCGAATGTGAGGGACTTTGAGCACATGCCATGTGTCCCCCAATCGGTCCACTGCTGTGGCCACCCCGGGTACTGCCTGCACTGATGTTGATCCCTTACCCGCGGTCTATTGGGAGATAAATCGAAAGTCTGGCAGGCAGCGAAAAACTTTCTGAGGCGCTGATCGTAGGGCCTCCCCAGTTCGTTTGACAAACAGGTTTCGGGTGTTATCTGTGGCTGACGATGTCTCTGAGCCGGATGCAGTCGTCCAACCTGTTCCAGAGGAACGTTCTCGGTCTGCATGGTCTGGGCATTCACAGGGGGTGGGTTTGCTGGTTGTTGGGGCGCGTAATGGGGCCCCTTAGGGACATGGCTGCCAAGGAGGGGAAGGAAAACAGTGTGCACTCCGTGTTTATACCGGGGGGAGTCATTCTGGATGTGGAAAGGGTGCTTCCAGCTGCCATGAAGAGCACAGGGTGCAGGCAACTGCAGCTGCATATAAAGATAGTGACTGTTCTCGAAAGAACAGATACCACTGATGACCGTGCAGCTTCTCTAGATTAAATGATAATTAATTGAAACCCTTACGGGAACTGTCAACTTAAGTGTGCGCGAGTAACGAGTGGATGGGCAGAGTATCTATTAGGAACATTACGTATGTAGATTGCGGACAGTTGGGAATGTGGGTCGCACGGGAAGCGTGCAAGGGATAAGTCCCTGCAGCCGCGCTATTCATCTGTGTCCTCGGTGGCTCAGATGGACTGAACGTCTGCCATGTGAGCAGGAGATCCCGGGTTCGAGTCCCGGTCGGAGCACACATTTTCAGCTGTCCCCATCAAGGTATGTCAACAACACCTCTCAGCAGCTGAGGTTTTCAATTAATTATCATTTATTCTAGAGAAGCTGCACGGTCATCAATTGTATCTGTTCTTTTGAGAAGTTACTATCTTCATATATAGTTAAATGGCTACCCGGCCATTGACCTTCGTCTGTGCGAGTGCACACAGGTTGCCCGAACTCTTACGGGAACCGTCAACTTAAGTGGGCGCGAGTAACGAGTGAATGGGCAAAGTATCTATTGGGAACATTATGTATGTAGATTGTGGACAGTTGGGAATGTGGGCCTCACGGGAAACGTGCAAGGGATAAGTCCCTGTAGTCGCGCTATTCATCTGTGTCCTCGGTGGCTCAGTTGGACAGAGCGTCTACCATGTAAGCAGGAGATCCCAGGTTCGAGTCTCGGTCGGGGCACAGATTTTCAGCTGTCCCCATCAACGTATGTCAACAACACCTGTCGGCAGCTGAGGGTTTCAGCTAATTATCATTTACAATTGCAGCTGATGTCAGTACCAATAACGTGTGTCGCTTTGGATCGGAGGAGATTCTCTCTGGTTTCGGGCGGCTAGCGTAAATGGTAAAGACTGCCAGTCTTGCTTGCGAGATTAAGGCGGAGCTCGCCATCTGCAGCATCGTCGATAGAACCAGCTGTGGTCCTTTGGTGCAGAGCCGAATGGAGGGCCTGAATCAAAGGTCCAGGCGGTTCTGTGACCGTATAGGATACAGATTCCTTGACTTGAGCCATCGGGTGATGGGTTTCCGGGTTCCGCTTAAAAGGTCAGGAGTCCACTACACACAGGAATCGGCTACACGGGTAGTGGGGGCCGAGTGGAAGGGACTGAGAGGTTTTTTAAGTTAGGGGGTCTCAGGGAAGCACAGAAAGGGCGTCCGTCTAAAAGGTAAAACACAAGTTAGTTGTAGAAACGATCGGAATTTTAGCTGAAAATTGTCATAGCTGTGTTGGGAAAGAACCAGAGCTCCATGCTCTAATAGAAGGCACTGAAGCTCAAGTAGTTATAGGTACATAAAGCTGGCTAAAGCCGGAAATAAGTTCAGCCGACATTTTTTCAAAAGGATAGATTAAATACAGTCGGCAGTGGAGTATTTATTGCTGTCAGAAGTAGTTTGCCTTGTAGTGAAATTGAAGTAGATAGTTCCTGCAAAATAGTATGGGTAGAGGTTATACTTGACAATCGGACTAAACTATTAATTGGATCGTTTTACCGCCCCCCGACTCAGAAGATATAGTTGCTGAACAGTTCAAAGAAAACTTGAGTCTCATTTCAAATAGGTACGCCGCTCATACAGTTATAGTCGGTGGTGACTTCAGTCTACCCTCGATATGTTGGAAAAATTATACGTTTAAAGCCGGCGGCAGGCATAAAACGTCATTCGAAATTGTACTGGATGCTTTCTCAGAAAATCATTTTGAACAATTAGTCCGCGAGCCCACTCGAAGCGTAAATGGTTGCGAAAGCATACCTGACCTCTTAGCAACAAAACATCCTGGACAAATAATGAGTATGATGACGAATACAGGGATTAGCTACCACAAGGCAGTTGCTGCTAGGCTGAATACCATAACACCCACAACCATCAAAAAGAAACGCAAAGTGTATCTATATTAAAAAAGCTGATAAAAATGCTCTTAATGCCGTTTTAAGAGACTTCCTCCACATTGTCATCAGTAACTGAAGTGCTAGGACATCCAGGGCGGTCGTCGTCTTCAACGTATTCTCGACGCTCTTTGAAATGTTTATATCACTCCTAAACCCTTGTCTTACTTATAGTAGATTCCGCAGAAGCCACAGTCAATATTTCGAATGCGGTGCTGCACTTCATTCCATATTTCAAGCCAAATTGAATGCAAATTCTTTGATCCATCTTTGCAGAAAATAAAAGTCCGCCGAACACTCAAAAATGCATGTAACCTTTCTAACTGTCAACAATAAACTAAGTACTCACAAGACCTGAAAATGAAAACATACATCAGGAACATGTGTACCAACAAGATAAAAAACTGAAAATCGAATTATGAAGCTCACGTAATTAAAAAAATTATCGTTACTTTTTGATCATACCTCGTATGTAGAGTAGCAATATTATAGGGACGGTAGTTCGAGTGGTTTGTAAGCAATCTCCTTTCTGGACTCACTGAATTATACAGTGCACAGGAAGTCTCATTTATCGTAACCACCCCAAGCAGCTTTTTGTTCAGAAACAATATGAAAAATATATCAGTCGAATGTTGTTTAATCAACAGGGGAACATTAAGCAGCGTGACTGCCTCTCCTTTAACTTTGTTTGTTAAAAAGATACGAACAGCAGTATGTCTTTTTTTAAATAGCACCCTTTATTTTTTTTATTCGGTAATTCACTTCCTCTACTCGAGTTCTGTTCGAAAACATATCATAGTGTACCATTCAAGAGAAGATGACGTTATCAAAAGCGTAGCACAAGACTATGAGTCTCCTGTAGTAGTACACAGCGCAGTTACCCCTACCTCGTCCACTTGCTGGAGCAGGCAGTAAACAAATGGACGCAGAAGTAAATTGCACAGCGGTCATTCAGTCAACTGTCTCCAATTGGAGGTTTGTGTGAGCACAATGTACATCGAAGAAGAGAAGTTTCTTCCCTCCCTCCCTGTACGGCACATTGTACCACAAGAACCCCCAACTGAAGACAGTTGGCTAAATGACCCACGTACTTTCCTTGTGTATCCGCTTGTTGTTTGCTGTCAGTTCCAGCAACTGGATGAACTGCATTATCTCGAGTACCCGCATTGTATATTAGGACAGAAGACTCAAGTCTTTTATAATAACGTCATGTTTACGTGTACGGTTCACTGCAATGTCTTTCTCAACAGGTATTGAGCAGAGGAAGTAGTTTACCGAATAAGAAATGTAGGATGCTGTTTAAAAAAGGCGTTCAGATCTCCGAAAGGAACCAAATTTCAAAAAGGTCAGGTATGCTCTTTAATGTCTCCCCCGGTAACTAAATAACACTTGCTTGTTACATTTTTCATTTCGCTTCTGGATAAAAAGTTATTCCGATGGTAAAGATGCATCAACCAGATACTAACATGACGTTCTGCATCCATATCTACACCACCACTCTGCAGTTTACATCCAAGTGCTTGGCAGAGTGTTCATTGAAACACTTTCTTACTATTTCTTTATCGTTCCACTCTGGAACAGCACCTGGGAAAAATGAATACCTGATGCTTTCCTTATTTTATTACAACGGCCATTTCTACGTATGGAGAAAGTTGAAGACTGAAGTTTTGTGTACACATCTCGCAGCAACTAGAAAAGCATTTGTTTTAATGACTGCTACTTCAACTAGCACATCATACCAGTGACACTCTCTCCCCTGTTTCACAATGATCCGCTCCAAGAACAGAAAAAAACCGACCCACCACGAGGGAATTATCCGAATGGGACGTAAATGAATAGATGTGATGTACATGTATACACAAACAAATGATTACAGTTTCAGAAAAATTGGATGATTCATTCGAGAAGAAAGAGCTTCACAAGCTGAGCAAGTCAATAACGCGTTGGTGCGTTGCTGGCCCTCATGCAGTGAGTTATTGTGCTTGACACCGACTGATAGTATTGTTGGACGTCCTCCTGAGAGTCCAAATGGGGGATCACATGGTCAAAATCCCGAGCTGGATGGAGGTTCAAATGACTGAGCAAAATGGCTCTGAGCACTATGGGACTTAACATCTGTGGTCATCAGTCCCCTAGAACTTAGAACTACTTAAACCTAACTAACCTAAGAACATCACACACATCCATGCCCGAGGCAGGATTCGAACCTGCGACCGTAGCGGTCGCGCGGTTCCAGACTGCAGCACCGGCAACTGGACTTAATTTGGACGATATCTCTCAGCAGGACTTCCAGCAACTCTGTCATCAATTGCCAAACCGAATAACGCTTGCATAAGGGGCAGAGGTGCACCAACGCGTTATTGTCTAGCTCAATTTGTGAAGCTTCTTCTCTCTAATAAATCATCCAGTTTTTCAGACATTGTAATCATTTGTTCGTGTGTACATGTTCATCACATTTACCGATTTCCTTCCCATTCAGATAATTCTTCGTGGTGCGCTGTTTTTCGTCTTAGACTGTACTATACATTGATAACTAAATAATTGTGTAGCCACTATCTTACACGTAAGTAGACTATTAAAATAAAAGTTGAGGTAATGTAGCATTAAGTTAAAAATCACTATAGTGCCACAACAATGTAGCAAGTGGTCGTTATTTATTGTGTCTCACTGTTTAGAGGCACAAAACGCGTGGGTGTTTTCAGCTCGTTACTAAATGCAAGTATGTAGGATGCCGAGTTGATAGGAGCTGAAGGAGTCCAGGTTGCAATAATATGCGGTACGGCATACTGTTAGAGAGAAGGATTGTTATTCAAGAAACACATAGTACAATGAAAATTACTTATCTCCAGTAGTTTGTAGGACTGCAGCTACGGCTATAACTAATACAACATGTTCTCAGGGAACTAAGCCTGATGGGCCCTCCTCAGAGAATCAATGCAAACAGAACAGGCTGAGGGCCTATCATGAAAGTCCGTCTGCCTAGGTTGAAACCTAGCTAAGAAGTGAACGAGGCACACTCCAGTTCCGTCGAGCAGCACAGCCCACTAGAGTGCGCTGTGCTCGGCAGACGAGCTGCCAACCTTGCGTTGGCGTGGCGTTGTAGTAGTATCTATGGCAATGATACGACATTAACATTATGACGCGAGAGGCTTACACTAGAGTCAACCGTTGCCTGTGGTATAGATGCGTAGTAGTAATTCGCGTCAGTTCATAAAATGCTGTCGTTGTTGAGGCATTTTGGTTTTCTTAGCCAATCGAGCTGTAGGTAATGTGCAACAAAAGGAAGCAGAACGCGTTTATGTGATAAACGTCAGCAGTTAAAAATGTAAAAGTCTTCTGGAAACATGTGTTCATCAGTGCTAAAAAGGCCCCTCACTGGATTCCTCATTCGACTATTATCATCCTCTCTCCCATTAATGAGAGCAAACAAGATGGTGAAACCCATCTGATCCCAGCTGTTAAACACGAGTACTACTGTTTGGCAGCGCACTCGCACTACACGTTTCCTTCCTCGGTCAGTCAATGGATGCAGCATTGTCATTTCGTTCTGATAACTTTTTTGTTTGCTATACTCCTCGGAGCATTCGCCAGCCGCTAGACGGCACCGTTCTCCTCACTCGCTCGTGGAAAGTGGCTGCACCACTCTCCGCATTCGCTAATGACTAACACCGTTCTGTAACCCAGTTTTTAAAAAATCTGGATGTATACCCGTAGTTGAAATTCAAAGAGAACTTCGGCACAATATGTGAGGTATGTTCTGCCTGGCGATGTGTTTACCGCCGTTTTGAGTAATTCAGAAGCACCAAAACGAACGTGAATTACGAGGAAAGACCAGCGCGACCAGTCACATTCACTACGGATACCAACACTGAGCAACTCTGTGGCCAGATTTTGGGTAACTGACTTCTAAATGTTGATGAAGTGACAAACCATATTCACAGTAGTCATCGCTGCGCATGTGAGATTATCCATAAAAACAAGCTCGCCTTTTGAAAAATCTGTGCAAGATGTGTCCCTAAGCAAGTCAACGAAGAGCGCAAGCGCAGTCGTGTGAGATTCTGCCAGCAGCTACTGGGCCGTCATGCTAATCAAATATGTTTTAAAGGATCATCACTGGAGACAAAACATTGGTTCATCATTTTGAACCAGGGAGAAAACGCCTAAGCATGGAATAAAAATGTCTCGAATCTCCTGCCAAAAAGAAATTTAAGAGTCAAACCTTCATAGAAAAAGTTATGCTCACAGTTTTTTTTCGGAGACGCAAGGGCCGATCCTGGAACATTAGCTGGGAAAGGGATCAACAATAATCGTTACAATGCTATGCCTTGCGACATATTAAGGCCTGCAATTTGAAACAGATTCCGAGGTGTGTTTTCAAACGGCGCTCTCTTTTCGCATGACAAAACACGACCACATACTGCCGCCCACACTGCTCAAACCCTTCGCAATATGAGCTCGCATTCCAAGGCGTTGGGGCATCCTGCAAAAAGTTGTGACCTCGCATCTTCGGATTTCTATTAGTTTCGTCCATTTGATGGTGGTTTAATGGGCCGTCGACTCACCTCCAACGAAGAGGTGAATGACGCGGTACATACATAGCTTACTTGGCTCAAAAGGCTCTGAGCACTATGAGACTCAACTGCTGAGGTCATTAGTCCCCTAGAACTTAGAACTAGTTAAACCTAACTAACCTAAGGACATCACAAACATCCATGACCGAGGCAGGATTCGAACCTGCGACCGTAGAGGCATAGCTTACTGCTCAACTGTTGGGCAGGTAGTGCAACGATCGACCAAGGACACTGAAACAATGACAGTGTTGAGGGATGATGTCACTGCATTTTTGTATTGTTTTTGTAATAAATTAGGAAAAAATGTTATATAAATAGTTTTAATCATTCTCGTAAGACTTCTCTGCAGGCCTCTTTGTTTTACTGCAGTAGATCGTCTTCCATACACATGTGAAGCAGAAAGCTTAGGGTTTAAAGTATCGTCGAGGTTGCTGTCATTACAGCCACAGCAGAGGCTCGGCTCGGAGAAAGGAAGTCGGCCGTCGCATTTACAAAGGAACTACTCTGGCATTTAGCTTAAACATTTGTACGCTGACCTGCTCTTTCGACTATACTGGTATTCATGCAAAATTATGAACACACTTCATGCCCTGAAATTTATCTCCAGATAGTGAATGTGGCCCAATGATAAGGCGATGTGACTTTTTACTAAATACAGGAGATGGCAAGGGGGAGAAATCACTCGGAAATAACGCAGCTGAATACTGAGCACGCACGTGAATTGCTAAGTACATGCTACACAACTTCCAAGTGTGGTAAATCGCAACCTTATAGGCCCAGTCTGTGCAAGGCCAAGTGTCTTTGTCGTCAGTTACTTATGTCACCCAATAAGCTATGAACATATAGAATGTCTGCTGAATACAGTGTTTTGCGATTACTTAGACTCAGCAGTAGGGAATCTCGGAGTAACTGCGTCAGCACCAACTTACTTTGTTTGCAGAAAATCTTTGACAAAACAAGAAATTCTAGTAGGAAGGCGTGTGCAATGCAATCCTGAATCAAGAGCAACACAAATACGAGTGCAAGAAACGCACCACTCCATTAAAATACATAAGCATTCTAATATGAGGCAAATACACTTTGCGGAAATTGGTAATTCCAGGAAGAGGGTGGGAATAAATGAATTCGTGAAGTCGACATCTAGTAGGCAAACAGTATATTTTACCAGTAGATTATTCAAACAACTTCGCCGTGGTGGCGCTGAATAAACATCGCGTCTGAGTATCTCACATTCCTTCCGAGCAACGTCTCAGAATTATAAACTGTCAGTAAGTCATTTGAATTTACAGATGCCTAATACAGAGACGGATTCAGATCACCACATGTTGCGAATCAATTGCAAATGTGAACGAAGGTCCGATATTCTTCATGTGAAAAATGGAAATAAAAACAGGCGAAAACAACATGATTTTATATACCCTGACAACTGTAACGGTTCCCAATCAGATGAAAACTGTTGCAATGTTTGCGACATGCTGCGGTCTCGCCATTACAACGAAGTTAGCTGGTCGAATGCGTTCATGTTCACATCAGACAAATGCCTGCTGAACTGTTCGCTAAAGCGTGCTGCTCCAAGCGACGGACAGGGGAGAAGTGCCACCTTTGTCCTGCAAAGCGTGGTGGAACAGGAACGAATTCTGCTGCCTAGCGTTCTCATAGGTCCAAGCCGGTCAAAGCTCTTAGTCTGCGGTAAAAGCAGCGGTAAAATAAGTTTTGGCAAATATACGTCGCTCTATGGAAGGAAGAGACTAGTGAATGAACGTCTGCTATGAAACAAGTGACCTACGCCGAGCGTGGTGAAGTTCCGCAAAGCCTGAAAGGTGTTCGATCTAAATGGCTGCCTTTTATATTGCTGAGAAACCACGAATAACGTAAATCTGGATGGTTGCAACAGCTGTCCTATCGAATGCGAGTCCATTGTCTTAGCACTGCGTCACTTAGCTCACCAAGTATTTGTGAGAATTCTGGGTGTTCTGCTGTTAGCCACTGTCTTTGCCACGAAACTTTTGGACTAATACGCAACTACTAGCCTAGCCAGATTCATGACTCACAGAGCAAGCTGGTGCAGTGGAGAAGACATTAGACTCGCATTCAGGAGGACAGAAGTTCTGATCCCTGTTCAGCCATCTGGATTTAGGATTTCCATGGTTCATCTAAATCGACTAATGTAAATATTGGGTTGCTCAAAGGGACGGCGCAGATTTGCTTCCCCTTCATTACACTATCCCAACGCACTTCGTCTCTAATGAGATATCCGTAGACTGGACGTTAACACGAATATTACTTTTCTCTTGTGTGACTGACTATTGGATATATTCAGTTCCCATCTCTTCATCGGCTCAATAACGGCACTAGTGGGTCTCTGTTACGTGACAAGTCCTTCCGTTCTTGTTGCAGGTGAACGACTCGAACGTGAGGGAGCTGCTCACAGAAGCAGAATGGGCCACGCTCGTTGGATCTGCCTCAGCCCACGGTAAGTGCGTCACCTCCTGAGTGTCACTTGTATATAGCATAATCAGTCAGTAAATAGCAACACTAACTGAAATTCGACTAAGACAGTTTGTTGTAATTAACAAACACATATTGCAGTAGCCGCTGTTAGTCGCAATTTGTTGGTATATTTCGACTAAAATAACTTTGTGATTGAGACTGCAGCGACGGGGTGGTGGTGGGGGTGAGGGAAGTGTGTCGGTGTGCAGCCAGCCACGCGTGACAAGGCTCCTACAAAAAAGGCAACCCAACTAGCACGTGCCGCTCGGAAAAGAACTACGATTGGCTGTAGAAGAGTCTACAAAAGAAAATCGCTGCCAACCGCCAGAACTGTTGCTAGCTTTCGACTGCGAAGCGCAAACGGGCGCAAGCAAAAACAGTAGCTGTCGATAGACCTGTGACGACACCGAGGCATTACTATACAGACGTATACAAAACCACGTTACTTGATTGGTTGAGGTAGACGTGCGAAGTGACCGTGCCAAGCAAAAAGCACATGTCGGGCATAGCCAGGCACAAGACTGCCAATTCGTTGGTCGTTAATCAGTGAAGTTAACTTTTCGAGTAACGTATTAACTTTTAAGTTAACTATCAAAGACGTTAACGGACTCTTTAATTTCCGTTTAACTTTTTATGATTCCGTTAATCGTTAATTAGGTACTGTTTACGGTGAAATGAGATCACGCCGCCTGCGGAAATCACGTTCAGACAAGTTGAGGTCATGTACGTGTGTGGGTACGCCGGGGTGCGCGCGACTGATGTAAACAATCGAGTGCGAGCGAGAATAAGTAATTGTTGGCTGTTTGTTGTTGGTTATATACTGTCCGAAGACAGGTTTGATGCAGCTCTCCATGCTACTCTATCCTGTGCGAGACTTCATCTCCGAATAACTATTGCAACTTACATCCTTCTGAATCTTCTTGCTGTGTTCATCTCTTGGTCTCTCTATACGATTTTTACCCCTCATACTTCCGTCTAATACTAAACTGCTGATCCGTTGATGTCTCAGAATGTGTCCTCTTTCGGTCAAGTTGTGCCACAAAATTGTTGGCTCCCCAATCCTATTCAGTAGCTCCTCATTAGTTATGGGATCTGCCCATCTAATCTTCAACATTCTTCTGTGCCGGCCGTGGTGGCCGAGCGGTTCTAGGCGCTTCAGTCTGGAACCGCGCGACCGCTAAGGTCGCAGGTTCGAATCCTGCCTCGGGCATGGATGTGTGTGATGTCCTTAGGTTAGTTAGGTTTAAGTAGTTATAGGTCTAGGGGACAGATGACCTCAGAAGTTAAGTCCCATAGTGCTCAGAGCCATTTGAACCATTCTTCTGGAGCACCACATTTCGAAAGCTTCTAGTTTCTTTGTGTCTCAAATGTTTATCGTCCATGTTTCGCTTCCATACATGACTACACTCCAGACAAATACTACGACCAAAGACTTTCTAATACTTAAATCTATATTTGACGTTAACAAATTTCTCTTCTTTAGAAATGCTTTTCTTGCCATTGCCTGTCTATATTTTATATCCGCTCTGCTTCGACCATCATCAGTTATTTTTGTGCCCGAATAGCAAAACTCATCTACTAAGTGCCTCGTTTCCTAATCTATGAGGATGGTTTGAAAAGTTCTCGAAACGGAATAAAAAAAAGTACTTACATAACTGAAACTTTTTTATTTTTCAGTGTTGTCTCCTTGTAGATTAATGTACTTGGTCCAGCGATTTTCAAAAAGATTATTGCAGTCAGCATTGTCTAAAGTTTTCTCTAGGTCTATAAATGCTATTAACGTAGGTTTGTCTTTCCTTAACCTATCTTCTACGTTAAGTCTCAGGGTCAATATAGCTTCGCGTGTCCCTACATTTCTCCGAAATCCAAACTGATCTTCGCCAAGGTAGGCTTCTACCAGTTTTTCCATTCTTCTGTAAAGAATTCGTGTTAGTATTTTGCAATCACTACTTATCAAGCTGATAGTTTGGTAATTTTCACACGTGTCAGCAACTGCTTTCTTTGGAATTGCAATTATTACAGTCTCCTTTAAGTCTGAGTGTATTTCGCCTGTCTCCTAAAACCAGATGGAATAATTTTGTCATGGCTGGCTTGCCTCTCCCAAGGCTATGTGTAGTTCTGACAGAATGTCGTGTACTCTTGGGGCATTGTTTCGAATTAGGTCTTTCAGCCCATTGTCAAATTCTTCTCACAGTATCATATCTCCCATCTCACCCTCATCTAAGTCCTCTTTCCTTTCTGTAATACTGCTTTCAAGTTCATCTCCCTTGTACGTAGGCTCTCCTATATATTCCTTCCACATTTCAGCGTTCGCTTCTTGGCTTACGACTGGTTTCCGATATGAGCTCTTGATATTCATATAGCTGCTTCTCTTTTCTCCAAAGGCCTCTTTAATTTTCCTGTGAGCTGTATCTACTTTACCCTAATGAACTTTCTCCAATTTCTTCAGCTTAAATCTAGAGTTCATAACAAATAACTCGTGGTCAGGATACACATCTACCCCTGGAAGTGTCTTACAATTTAAAATCTGGTTCCGAAAACTCTGTCTTACCATTATACAACCAGTCGGAAATGTTCAAAGTCTCCAGGTCTCTTCCACGTATACAATCATCTTTTATAATTCTTAAACCAAGTGCTAGCAAAAATTAAATTATGCTCTGTGGAAAACTCTACCAGGTGGTTTCCTGTTTCATTCCTTTCCCCCCAGACCATATTCACCTACTATTTTTCGTTCTCTTCCTTTTCTTAATATCGAATTCCAGTAATCCATCAGTATTAAATTTTCGCCTCCCTCAACTATGTGAATAATTTCTTTTGTCTCGTCATATATTCCTTCGATCTCATCATCTGCAGATCTGGTTGGTATGTAAATTTTTGCTACTGTGGTGGGTGTGGGCTGGGTGTCTGTTTTGGCTACAATAATGTGGTCACCGCGCTTTTCATAGTAGCTTACCCGCATTCATATTTTTTTATTCGTTATTAAAGATACTACTGCATTACCCCTATTTGATTTTGTATGTGTGTTTTAGTTGATTTACTAAGTTTGCGTTAGGTACTACTTTTTGTTAGTGGATTGACTGTGGATATTAAATTATAGAACTGGATTCTAGCTCTGCAACTATGGTTGCCACATATTGTTGCGACCTCGTTGGGACAGTCTGAGACGGGGATGTGCATACGAAGAAAAAAATTTTTTAACATAATTACTTTTTATTTTGAACACAATTACATCGAACTTGTTATGGTAGAAGTAGTTGGTACACCATGTTTTTCGGAAGATTTCACCTTTTTCAAAAAGTGTCTTTTTTCACTTACGTATATATAAAACTCCATGTATTTCAGCTTATAGGTAAACTGGCTCTGAAAGATTGATTCCACAGTCCCCGGCAGCAGTTGATTTCTTTCATCAGTCTACTGGACCGACATCAGCAAAAATACTCTTTTTACAGTGGCCTTGTGTGCAGGAGTAGAAAACTTACTTGCATAATTTTAGCAGTTGACATTTGTCTTCAGGATTTTCAGTTTCCTTAAGAAACTAAATACACTTTTATTCCACGGAGTGTTTAGACTTCCATTCTTCCGGGTCATGCTTAGTTTCTAAAAATCCCTTCATATCCATATATTCCTGAGAATAGTTGTCGCCTGAAATCATCACACCATTTTTAGTCAGATATATAATAGTGTTTTCAATCACCACACAATCTGGGTTTTCAGGTAGCGCATCCAATCAAATACTTGATATTTATTAAAAGAAATAGTCCATTTTATATTTTTCTTTATTTATTTATTTTTCAAACAGAACGCAGAAAAATGCACTGGTCTGACTACTGAAAAAAATCCGAAATTGTTTTAGGTGGCCTGTCTTCGAGGTCAACCACTGTTTTAATGTAATCCAAAGTTTAAGAATTCTCTCAACTGCTGGCATTAAGGACAGCCATCTTGTATTTGAGTGAGACGGAAGAGCCTGATGATTGACATCAACGTGCAAGCAGAACTCTTTCAGCTTCTCTGTCCTCACCGCGTATATTGAAAAATAATGTAATATTTTCATGACGATTATTTCAATGTCGGCAGTTAAGATTCCACAGCGCTTGAAATAGTGTTATGAAGAATATGGGCAGGGCATCCAATTCCTTCTACATTTTTCTTAGTTCTTTCATTTGATGAAAAAAAGTCTGGTAGCTGCATTGATGAAACCCTTCGAAGCTGGTGTTGGTATTGGTATTGTTATTGTTTCCACAAAAGTGATTAATTTATATAATGGGATTTGGAGTTGTCTTAAAGTGTCTAGATAAAACTTTGCAATTGTCTCCGATATATCGCTATCCAGCGAATCAAACTCAACAGCTTTTGTTAGATTCCGTCAGTTTCAGTCAAGTATTTAACATCTAAAGGAAACAATTTATCAGCCTTGTGGTTCCATGCGTCCGTGCCTATGACGTAAAATGAAACTTCCTGTAATTGTTTTATGCATTCGGACACGGAGGGTGTTGCGAGAATATTTTAACAATCGCTGTAGCTTTGGTTCAAAATGTTCAAATGTGTGTGAAATCTTATGGGACTTAACTGCTAACGTCACCAGTCCCTAAGCTTACACAGTACTTAACCTAAATTATCCTAAGTGCAAACACACACACCCATGCCCGAGGGAGGACTCGAACCTCTGCCGGGACCAGCCGCACAGTCCATGACTGCAGCGCCCAGACCGCTCGGTTAATCCCGTTCGGCGTAGCTTTGGTCCTGGCTGCATTGTTTGGCGGCGACACAGCAGTCAGAATACATTGCGGCATTCAGTTTTACAGTACAGTCAGGACAACTGAAGGATTTATGATATCTGACATCTTTATAAGCTGTTGTTAGCAGCAACGAGCAATTTTTCCTGGGTATCTTCTTTAATCATGAATGTAGACAAAGGTTTTGATGTCGATGCTACTGCGAATCTGTTTGTATGATTCTTCGTAGAAATGTGGTGCCTCACATCAGCCTTACTTCCTTGGGTTACTGACGTGAAACAGCTACAAATGTCACACGACGCTTCCTGGTCCGTACGTCCTTTGTTGCCAAAAGACCACTCTTCTGTGTAATCATCCGAAAAGTAACACTTTCTATTCCTACGCATTTTCGTAAGCTATGATAAGTTCATTAGACGGTACACACTTGACAATAGTACTTCGGTCACCGAAGTACACGTCGCTGTACACTTCACGTCCTGTGTACCCGCAGTACACCCTGCAAACATTATTAATTTGCACTCGTGGTTCGTATTACATTTAGAAAGAGTCGTCATGTAAGGTCGCTATTCAAATGGGAGCTGCCGATCATTCAAAAGGTGCTTGCATCGTCGATACAGGATATGCTATCTGTGAGACGAACTTGTCAACATAAACTTGTTGACATAAATAAAGCTAACTGAGGCTGCACTTACATGTTGCGCTAACAGATGGCACTACTACCGCACTTAAGCAAAGCTAGTAACAGTATTTTGCAAAATCGGGACAAAACTGGGTTTTGTTGCGATGTCGGGGCAGGAAGGTCCATAACGGTGGCGGTCCCGATCTCTGGATGGCAACCTGGCAATTCGTCTACAACTGATGAAAATCAGTGGCCGCATTTAAGTGATTACGTTAATTTTGTACCCAGATCGGGAGAGCAAATACTTTCGATTTTAAACTGTGCTTGCGTAAAAAATCAACCCTTTCTGCTCTCCCCTCCACTGCCTTTCCCACTCCTTCTCGCATACGCCCAGCCCCCCCCCCCTTTTCTATGTCCCCTCCCTCCATCGGCTCCCACTTTTTTCTTCTCCTCTCCTTCCCCCTTTTCCCCCTCATAGGTCACCTAACTGCCAATCAACTCTGAGAAAACAACATTAACCTCAAGTAAACATTGAGTTTTACGACGTATTGTCGTTCTGGTGTAGCCATGGAGCACGTTGGAAGAAGGAACAACGTAACAAGTTTGTAACAGTGTTGCTTCCCTCACTAGTAAACTCGAAAATTTCGTAGCTTACTCACTCGGTACTCTTTGTGGAGAATACATCTGAGACTGTCGTGGAAAGCGAGTAACTTCTTAACGATCATCTTAACAGCACACCAGCTCCACAGAACACGGATGAAACAGTACTACCACAGAAATATCATAGTATGCTTATGGTTTCTTTTATAATTGTAGCTTTTTTTTTAACTATGGGACTTAACTTCTGAGGTCACCAGTCCCCTAGAACTTAGAACTACGTAAACCTAACTAACCTAAGGACATTACACACATCCACGCCCGAGGCAGGATTCGAACCTGCGACCGTAGCGGTCGCGCGGTTCCAGACAGTAGCGCCTAGAACCCCTCAGCCACTCCAGCCGGCTATAGTCGTAGCTGTTTGATGTTAGGTACACTGCATTAGGTCACATTAACATGCACCAATAAAACCGTCCACAGCGCGGGGAACTAGCTGAGATAACAAGGAGTACAAATATCATACTACACAAGCAATGCCTTATGGACCAATCTTAAAAAACAAATTTGAAAAAGAGCTGACATTTACTATTTAGCTTGTAGTTCATGACATTCTGTTTATAAAGGGAGTTTCCATAAGGGCGTGCAAAACTAACAGGACGTAGAGAATGCTCGACTGAACAATTTGAGGTACGGAAGCTGAGGTCGGAGAAGTCAGCTTAAGGAGATATGGAGATAAACTTTTCTACCACTTTGTCTAGCATTACTATTTTCCAGCTTACGTTTACGTGTGGTGTGCTGTTTATATGCACGTACATTCTTTATTTCCTACAAGGAAACAAGGAGGACTACTAAGAGTATTAGGAAGTCATGATGCAGGTTTTGTTTACTTGTCCATAAGGTGGCTCTGTCGTATCTTATTCACATTGTCCCATGACAGCACGTGCTACGAATCAACGACAGACCCATTCATTACTCGGTGCTATTCAGGGACGTATAGTACAGTACGGTGGAGCAGTACCGGTACAGTTTCGCAGAACTCATTGACATGCACCTTGTGTATGGGGAAGTAAGTTGCAGTGTTCTCGCTGCTGGAAGGCTCTTTGGGGAACGATTTTCTAACAGTTCTCATCCGTCACGACGAGTGTTTATTTCTCTCGATAGACGAATGCGGGTGACTGGTTCATTGGAAAGAAGAAAAGAGAGACCTGGCAACATGAGGACCACATCAGCGATACTTTTCCGGATGCGTCAGAATCTTGTTCACCGATGTCATGCTCGCATTGAGGTAGATGGCCGTCAGTTTCAGTAAATTTTGTAAGATACAGTATAGATGGTACGCTTCACTGTGTTAATGATGGTATTTGCAGTTAACTTTAACTAGCGTACATAAAAAAGTACAAAGAAATGTGATTTTATTCCTATTATCTCATTAAGCTGACTTCTCCACCCCAAGTTCCCACCTCAATTTGTTCAGTGGAGCATCTTCTATGTCCTGCCAAATTTTTGCACGCTCTTACGGAAATATCCTGTATAGTTCAAACATGCAGCAGTTTTGAAACTAAGTATTAAGAGCGCATTCAGAGCCGTAACGGGGGTAGGACGTCAAACGGGCCGACTTGGAGCAGGAGAGTCACCACAGGACATTTTAGTTGCCAATGTCTAGACTTTTACAAATAAATTCAAAAAACTTTGTCAGCACGACCAGGAAAGATTCAGAATTGACACTCTTAGTGGTCAAAGTTCAAAAAAATAACAGAATAATTTTTTTTACATGTGAAATTTCATGATTTTTTCACATACTATTGGCTGCATTTGTTATTATAGCTACACTTTTCTTCATAAGTAAGAAATTCTTCGATCAATTTTGCACAGCATACAAACCATACTTACAGGTGTATGAAACTCTAGAATTTATTTAATTTATGAAAAAATGAATGAGCTGTTACATTTTAAATTTCATGTTTGGAAAAAACTAATTTTATAGTTAATTACCTCCATTTTTACCACAATTTTAATATATTTGGAAAATTCTAGAGTTTCGCATTAAGGAGTATGAGTTTAATAAGCAGTGCAAAATTCATCGAAGAATCTCTCTTACTTATGAAGAAAGTGTAACTATAGCAACAAATGCAGCCAATAGTATGTGAAAAAGTCATAAAATTTCACATGTAAGAAAAATTATTTTGTTATGTTTTGTGCTTCCACTGCTATGTTTGTGAATCCTGAATCCTTTCTGATGCTGACAAGGATTTATGAATTTATTTGCAAAAGTATTGACAGTGGAAATTAAAATGTCCTGTAGTGCCTCTCCTGCTCCGAGACGGCCCCGTTTGACGTCCTAAACCCCCCCCCCCCCCCTTAAAAAATGATAGCGCACACACAACTTTTGCAGATCGTCTCGTAGAGTAAAACCACGACCCAGTTAATATTGAAACTGATCACACAGTCCTTAAGGAAACCAAAAGTCTCTGCCATAAAATAACAATAGAGGTGAACGTCCACATAAAAACGGGCATTAATATACGAAAAGAAAGTTTTGAACGAATACGCCACGCTATGCAACAAAACGCTGTTTACAACACTTACCAAATTATACTGTGGCATGACAGTCACATACCAAATAGGCTCTAGAGAAGGATCGTGGAACCCAGGACACTGCACTTTGAGGAGGTCGGCTGCAGTAAGCCCGTGCTCCACACTTCGTCGGCAAATGCGGTTTTGCCTTTTGAAGGTAGTCTGCCCCTAAACTACTGCAGGTCTCACTGAGTGTGCCGAATTCAACTCCCTGTACTCAGATTTAAGAATGGGTCGCCGCGGCCCTGCTCGGCCACAGTGAGAAAATTCGTATGATTACACTCCAGATTTTGTTATCCAATCAAATGCGTGGCTCGGCGCGAAGGGATCAACCAATGAGCGGGACACGGATAGCAACCGACACCAACCTCTTTAATGTCAGTATGCGTTCTGTACGCCAAGAACGGGGAATGTCTGCTGGGTTCCCCATCATTCGTGTAAATAAAGCATTGAGTTATACCTTGCACACAGAGTTTTCAAAAAGTTAGGAGTTAGGTTTCGGAGAGGATAATTTCGGACACTTGCGGCCCTCCCGCGGAGGGAAAAAAGACTTCCAACCCCGGCGCCCAGTGGAGCACAGCGTTGTTGACGCAGATTTGGCGCGATCTTTATCCGGTGGCGCTCGGTGCGGTCTGGCACACGTTTGCTGTGTTTGAAGCAACCGTTGCATTTCACGTTAGTGCTATCCACTTTCTGAACAACTCACAATTTGCGGGATTTGCTACGCGACTTGCGTTGCCTGATTAATTGGAGTAGTGTTGCATTCCTTGTGACGGAAAGCCAGGTGCGAAATGTAAGCCTACTTAGACGGGGAAGTGGTCGCTTAGTTTACATTTAAAATGTATTATACTACGACAATACCAAACCCCTTCAGACGTGAATTTTTCCTGAAGGAAGATACATTTTTCTTTTGGGCGATCTTTTAAAGGTTTTAGAAGCAAGATTTATACAAATACACTCCTGGAAATGGAAAAAAGAACACATTGACACCGGTGGTTCAGACCCACCATACTTGCTCCGGACACTGCGAGAGGGCTGTACAAGCAATGATCACACGCACGGCACAGCGGACACACCAGGAACCGCGGTGTTGGCCGTCGAATGGCGCTAGCTGCGCAGCATTTGTGCACCGCCGCCGTCAGTGTCAACCAGTTTGCCGTGGCATACGGAGCTCCATCGCAGTCTTTAACACTGGTAGCATGCCGCGACAGCGTGGACGTGAACCGTATGTGCAGTTGACGGACTTTGAGCGAGGGCGTATAGTGGGTATGCGGGAGGACGGGTGGACGTACCGCCGAATTGCTCAACACGTGGGGCGTGAGGTCCCCACAGTACATCGATGTTGTCGCCAGTGGTCGGCGGAAGGTGCACGTGCCCGTCGACCTGGGACCGGAGCGCAGCGATGCACGGATGCACGCCAAGACCGTAGGATCCTACGCAGTGCCGTAGGGGACCGCACAGCCACTTCCCAGCAAATTAGGGACACTGTTGCTCCTGGGGTATCGGCGAGGACCATTCGCAACCGTCTCCATGAAGCTGGGCTACGGTCCCGCACACCGTTAGGCCGTCTTCCGCTCACGCCCCAACATCGTGCAGCCCGCCTCCAGTGGTGTCGCGACAGGCGTGAACGGAGGGACGAATGGAGACGTGTCGTCTTCAGCGATGAGAGTCGCTTCTGCCTTGGTGCCAATGATGGTCGCATGCGTGTTTGGCGCCGTGCAGGTGAGCGCCACAATCAGGACTGCATACGACCGAGGCACACAGGGCCAACACCCGGCATCATGGTGTGGGGAGCGATCTCCTACACTGGCCGTACACCACTGGTGATCGTCGAGGGGACACTGAATAGTGCACGGTACATCCAAACCGTCATCGAACCCATCGTTCTACCATTCCTAGACCGGCAAGGGAACTTGCTGTTCCAACAGGACAATGCACGTCCGCATGTATCCCGTGCCACCCAACGTGCTCTAGAAGGTGTAAGTCAACTACCCTGGCCAGCAACATCTCCGGATCTGTCCCCCATTGAGCATGTTTGGGACTGGATGAAGCGTCGTCTCACGCGGTCTGCACGTCCGGCACGAACGCTGGTCCAACTGAGGCGCCAGGTGGAAATGGCATGGCAAGCCGTTCCACAGGACTACATCCAGCATCTCTACGATCGTCTCCATGGGAGAATAGCAGCCTCCATTGCTGCGAAAGGTGGATATACACTGTATTAGTGCCGACATTGTGCATGCTCTGTTGCCTGTGTCTATGTGCCTGTGGTTCTGTCAGTGTGATCATGTGATGTATCTGACCCCAGGAATGTGTCAATAAAGTTTCCCCTTCCTGGGACAATGAATTCACGGTGTTCTTATTTCAATTTCCAGGAGTGTACACTGTCCATTCACACTAATATGAGCACATTTCAAAAGCTTGAATAACTACCTTTGCAGCGCAGAACTCTGGAAGAGGTGCAGGAAGAGAGTCGACGAGGTTCTGTATGGCGCAGACAGCGATGTGGAGCCATGCTGACTCCAATGAAGTGGCCAGCTGTGCTTGGCTTCTCGGTTGAGGATAAGTGGCGCCAACAGCCCGACCGAGGTAGTCCCACAGAGTCTCGGTTGAGTTTGGTGGCAGTGGGTACGGTAAACTCATCCCGCTGCCCTTCATACCACGTACATACACCGCGAGCTCTGTGACACGTTGCACTGCCTTGCTGGTAGATGCTACTGTGCCGAGTAAAAACAAACTGCGAGGTCTCCAAGGATAGATGCACACTGGTGCTGATCCATTTTGCTTCCAGAATGACGAGATCACCCAAGGAATATCCTCCGACCTGGACCCTTCCGACGACTGGTGCTGGGTGTTTGCTTTCAGAGTTTCACAGCGTACACACCGACAGCCATCTATCCAGTGGAGCATAAAAGGTGATTCGTCTGGTAAAGGACACCTGTCGCCTCTTAGTGGTCATAGAGATGCGGTACTGGTGTGCAAATTCCATCCTTCGTCCCTAATAAACACCAGTCAGCATGGGTGCATGAACCGTGCGCCTCCTGCGGTGGCCCATAAGCAGTAATGGTCTCTGAACGGCAGTTGGGGAGAAGCTGCTGATAGACCGGTGGATCATGTGGGCGGACAGTTGGTCGACAAATGGACGTCTACTCGCCCGTAAGCATGTAGGCCGCCGTAGTTCATGCCTGTCATCTGTGGCCCGTGGTGGAACACAGCTGCCTAAGCGCCGGTTTCGGATATCGCCATCTTGCCATGCACGGTATACATTAACCACGGCGACACGCGAACAGTTTACAGACTTAGCCGTTTCGGTAATTCTTCCAACATTGACTCGAAAGCCAGTGATCACGCCCTTTTGGACGTCAGATATATCGCTCCTTGTTCCCATTATGACGACGACTGCCCTGTCTAACGCGTCCCGCCGATACGCTTTATATATATATCCTCCATTGTTAGTGCTGCCACCTTCCGTTTGTAAGATTAAAGTGGGACTCTACTTCGACACTGTCCTGCAAAATTTCATATCTGCCATTGAGTTTCTGTCAGCGCAAAAACGCAATAGCGCCGACTGCGATGGCATGATTTCCAGTGGACAGTGTGACAACCAAACAAGCATAAAGACCCCTGCACACGCACCAGTTTATCGGCCGACCGACCAATATCGTTGCAGCTTACATACGAGTGCGTCCAATCTGAACTCAGGAAGTACAGCTCTGCCCTGTTGTGATTTGTTTAAATTCCTTGAGTTTATGTTCTGAGAGACACCTCTGGGTTTTACGCAGTAATAGAAGCTCAGTTTTGCGTTGACTGTCTTAGAGATAACAACGCCAAAAAGGTCGAGAGAAAGCTGTGGGCAGAGACGTGACTAATGCAAAGAAAAAAAATCACTCACACTATGTTACTTAAGGAGCTGGGTGTCGATGAGTTCCGCAGTTGTCTAAGAATGGATGAAACAAGCTTTTTTCGAAGCTGTGGAACACCATCAAACCATTCTTAACGAAAAAATACAATCATGAGAGAGGCTGTAAGGTAAATTACGTCTTCTAGCCACTGCCAGACGTTAAGAGGTCCGCAAATTCAGTGCTACTTACTCCCTAAAATTATTATCTAAAATGGTTCCTTAAACCTGCAGGAAATACATCATGGTAAAGCAAAATAAATAAAACACAAACACTCGTGTAAACTTTATTAATTTATGTATGTAGCATTATAGATGCCCTTGTAAGTTTAACAAACTCTTTCCAGATTGGAAGAAGAAAGACTGCAAATGGTGGTAGCGCACATCATCTAACAAACACAACAACAGCTACATCACAGACGAAACATTTAACAACTGTTAGAAGTGTAATAAAATCTCTCAATACTTTCTTCTTGTGCAGGTTCTTTAAATGGCCTACACATATAAATACATATTTGTAATGACTCTCATTCGCGGCGTCCCCGTGCGGCAAAGATACCGTAGGTAGGTATGATTATATCTGAGAAAGCTCACAGAAAATTGAAAGCTATACTAACAATTTTTTTATGTACCGTAATTTTTTTTCACCCATCTCTGTCTTTTGAGCTTGTGTGATAAAGACGTGTGTACTTGCAGTCTCCCAGTATTGTGTTAAGTAAAAGTTATAACATGCAGAATTGGCAAATTTTCATTCCGCTACCGAGCTACGTACTAATCTCCACATCCCGATGCGACGAGGACTTTCATTTTTTTAAATGGACCTTCTCCCGAGGAGAAGTCAACACGAAGAGAGAATAGCCGACACAGCCACGCCGGCATTGTTGTACATCGTTGGGGAGAACAGGTAAATATCAAGCCGTACACCAAAATTCGAAGAAATTAATCTTCCCGAACTGCCACAGCGTTTCTTAACCAGCACGCATCCATTCCTCCGTGCGTTTCTGGGCTTGTAATTTCTGGTGCGGCTAAACGTGCGTCAGCATACTTACGTCAGCTCTGAACAATTCACATTATCTCTCTCCCTAACCACTACACTTTTCATAGCAGAGGGCTTGGATATAGTCGGACTTTGACACTTATAATGCTGAAGCAAGCATATTTTATGTTTAAACGTCCATTGACTGTCTGTGTTATGGCTTTAAGGTTTCACTTCAGATTCGTATCGGATATGAAATCTACAATCTAATATGGTTATTCCAGTTCAAAAATCCTCCACTTGCTCAAAAAGGAAAGAAACTCAACATCCAGGAAGAAATGGAAATAGCTAAGCACATAGGGAAAACAGAGAAGAGGCTCCCAAACGATCAGCTGGCTGGGAGGAACGAAATGTGTTTTGACACTGTGATGTCACTGGTTACTGTTAATAGCTAAACCCTGGATGCTGCGATATCGAATCGTGCCACCTACTTCATTTTTCAAAGGTTTTTTTTTTGGTCATCAGTCTGCTGACTGGTTTGATGCGGCCCGCCACAAATTCCTTTCCTGTGCTAACCTCTTCATCTCAGAGTAGCACTTGCAACCTACATCCTCAATTATTTGCTTGACGTATTCCAATCTCTGTCTTCCTCTACAGTTTTTGCCCTTTGCAGCTCCCTCTAGTACCATCGAAGTCATTCCCTCATGTCTTGGCGGATGTCCTATCATCCTGTCCCTTCTCCTTATCAGTGTTTTCCACATATTCCTTTCCTCTCCGATTCTGCGTAGAACCTCCTCATTCCTTACCTTATCAGTCCACCTAATTTTCAACATTCGTCTATAGCACCACATATCAAATGCTTCGATTCTCTTCTGTTCCGGTTTTCCCACAGTCCATGTTTCACTACCATACAATGCTATACTCCAGACGTACATCCTCAGAAACTTCTTCCTCAAATTAAGGCCGGTATTTGATATTAGTAGACTTCTATTGGCCAGAAATGCCTTTTTTGCCATAGCGAGTCTGCTTTTGATGTCCTCCTTGCTCCGTCCGTCATTGGTTATTTTACTGCCTAGGTAGCAGAATTCCTTAACTTCATTGACTTCGTGACCATCAATCCTGATGTTAAGTTTCTCGCTGTTCTCATTTCTACTACTTCTCATTACCTTCGTCTTTCTCCGATTTACTCTCAAACCATACTGTGTACTCATTAGACTGTTCATTCCGTTCAGCAGATCATTTAATTCTGCTTCACTTTCACTCAGGATAGCAATGTCATCAGCGAATCGTATCATTGATATCCTTTCACCTTGTATTTTATTTCCACTCCTGAACCTTTCTTTTATTTCCATCATTGCTTCCTCGATGTACAGATTGAAGAGTAGGGGCGAAAGGCTACAGCCTTGTCTTACACCCTTCTTAATACGAGCACTTCGTTCTTGATCGTCCACTCTTATTATTCCCTCTTGGTTGTACATATTGTATATGACCCGTCTCTCCCTATAGCTTACCCCTACTTTTTTCAGAATCTCGAACAGCTTGCACCATTTTATATTGTCGAACGCTTTTTCCAGGTCGACAAATCCTATGAAAGTGTCTTGATTTTTCTTTAGCCTTGCTTCCATTATTAGCCGTAACGTCAGAATTGCCTCTCTCGTCCCTTTACTTTTCCTAAAGCCAAACTGATCGTCACCTAGCGCATTCTCAATTTTCTTTTCCATTCTTCTGTATATTATTCTTGTAAGCAGCTTCGATGCATGAGCTGTTAAGCTGATTGTGCGATAATTCTCGCACTTGTCAGATCTTGCCGTCTTCGGAATTGTGTGGATGATGCTTTTCCGAAAGTCAGATGGTATATCGCCAGACTCATATATTCTACACACCAACGTGAACAGTCGTTTTGTTGCCACTTCCCCCAATGATTTTAGAAATTCTGATGGAATGTTATCTATCCCTTCTGCCTTATTTGACCGTAAGTCCTCCAAAGCTCTTTTAAATTCCGATTCTAATACTGGATCCCCTATCTCTTCTAAATCGTCTCCTGTTTCTTCTTCTATCACATCAGACAAATCTTCCCCCTCATAGAGGCTTTCAATTTATTCTTTCCACCTATCTGCTCTCTCCTCTGCATTTAACAGTGGAATTCCCGTTGCACTCTTAATGTTACCACCGTTGCTTTTAATGTCACCAAAGGTTGTTTTGACTTTCCTGTATGCTGTGTCTGTCCTTCCGACAATCATATCTTTTTCGATGTCTTCACATTTTTCCTGCAGCCATTTCGTCTTAGCTTCCCTGCACTTCCTATTTATTTCATTCCTCAGCGACTTGTATTTCTGTATTCCTGATTTTCCCGGAACATGTTTGTACTTCCTCCTTTCATCAATCAACTGAAGTATTTCTTCTGTTACCCATGGTTTCTTCGCAGCTACCTTCTTTGTACCTATGTTTTCCTTCCCAACTTCTGTGATGGCCCTTTTTAGAGATGTCCATTCCTCTTCAACTGTACTGCCTACTGCGCTATTCCTTATTGCAGTATCTATAGCGTTAGAGAACTTCAAACGTATCTCGTCATTCCTTAGTACTTCCGTATCTCACTTCTTTGCGGATTGATTCTTCCTCACTAATGTCTTGAACTTCAGCCTACTCTTCATCACTACTATATTGTGATCTGAGTCTATATCTGCTCCTGGGTACGCCTTACAATCCAGTATCTGATTTCGCAATCTCTGTTTGACCATAATGTAATCTAATTGAAATCTTCCCGTATCTCCCGGCCTTTTCCAAGTATACCTCCTCCTGTTGTGATTCTTGAACAGGGCATTCGCTATTACTAACTGAAACTTGTTACAGAACTCAATTGGTCTTTCTCCTCTTTCATTCCTTGTCCCAAGCCCATATTCTGCTGTAACCTTTTCTTCTACTCCTTCCCCTACAACTGCATTCCAGTCGCCCATGACTATTAGATTTTCGTCCCCCTTTACATACTGCATTACCCTTTCAATATCCCCATACACTTCCTCTATCTGTTCATCTTCAGCTTGCGACGTCGGCATGTATAGCTGAACTATCGTTGTCGGTGTTGGTCTGCTGTCAATTCTGATTAGAACAACCCGGACACTGAACTGTTCACAGTAACACACCCTCTGCCCTACCTTCCTATTCACAACGAATCCTACACCTGTTATACCATTTTCTACTGCTGTTGATATTACCCGATACTCATCTGACCATAAATCCTTGTCTTCCTTCCACTTCACTTCACTGACCCCTACTATATCTAGATTGAGCCTTTGCATTTCCCTTTTCAGATTTTCTAGTTTCCCTACCACGTTCAAGCTTCTGACATTCCACGCTCCGACTCGTAGAACGTTATCCTTTCGTTGATTATTCAATCTTTTTCTCATGGTAACCTCCCCCTTGGCAGTCCCCTCCCGGAGATCCGAATGGGGGACTATTCCGGAATCTTTTGCCAATGGAGAGATCATCATGACACTTCTTCAATTACAGGCCACATGTCCTGTGAATACACGTTACGTGTCTTTAATGCAGTGGTTTCCATTGCCTTCTGCATCCTCATGTCGTTGATCATTGCTGACTCTTCCGCCTTTAGGGGCAATTTCCCACCCCTAGGACAAGAGAGTGCCCTGAACCTCTGTCTGCTCCTCCGCCCTCTTTGACAAGGCCGTTGGCAGAATGAGGCTGACTTCTTATGCCGGAAGTCTTCGGCCGCCAATGCTGATTATTTATCAAAATTTAGGCAGTGGCGGGGATCGAACCCGGGACCGAAGACGTTTTGATTATGAATCAAAGACGCTACCCCTAGACCACGGGTACAAAGGTTATCTTTTTAAATTTCTAATTTTTGAAGTTTACTGATTTTTATTTTTAGTTTTTATACTCAGTGGGTGCTGTATGTTATGAACACTGTGATATGTAACTGTCAGTGGCGCTCTTGTGCTGAATAACTTTTTACGTTTTTAACAAGAAGCCGCATCATGGTTTGGACAATGTAGAGTCTTGTGCCGTAGGAAGCTAGGGAGAGAACTTTATTATGTTGGCCCGTTCCTATTTCTACAACACAAAAATCACACGTGGATTAATACGGTTGTTTATTTACATAAACAGGAAGTTGTTACTTAACTTGTATAGAGTCCATGTATTGTGGTACAAGCTCTTCCGTAATTTGGTTCAAATGGCTCTAAGCACTATGGGATTTAACGTCTGAGGTCATCAGTCCCCTAGACCTTAGAACTACTTAAACCTAACTAACCTAAGGACATCACACACATCCATGCCCGAGGCAGGATTCGAACCTGCGACCGTAGCAGCAGCGCGGTTCCGGTCTGAAGCACCTAGAACCGCTCGGTCACAGCGGCCGGCTCTTCCGTAATAGTCTACTTGCAGACAATATCGGTAATCTTGCTATTACAAACTTGAGTCTCACTGCTGGGTAAAGTACAAGTCCCGCTATCAACACTAATCTGGTCGCGATCTACTGTCGTAGCTTGCGATGTGAACAGACAGACGCCAACTGGAAGTGTGAGTCAGTGCACTCCTCCAGTCTGCGGCGGCGGCCTACATACTTACTGTCGAGCGGGCGCTGGCAGCTTGTTGCTTGTTGGTGTGTCTCTGGCCTCTCTCATAATACGTGCACTTGGTCCAGTGCCTACTATCGATCTTCGCGCTACATCTTTGCCGACAGGTGTGCCGGTGACAACTTGAGCCAGCACAGAGAATGAAATTTTTTAAAAAGTTTATTGATTCTTACTATGCACCCTGTAACATATAGCTGCCACTGGCACTCTCTCGCTGATGCAACTCTTTATTTTTGGCAAGAAGGTTCATTATTGACTATAAGTGGAATTTTTAAGATTGATTCTTGCTATCAGCTTTTGCACTAAGGGAACTGTGTGTTTTATATAGGGTGCCATATAGTCAACCCTGGCAGTTTTTAACGTTTGTGTGACTATATGTTATAGTCTATGTTCGTATTTGCATTTACCCGCGTTTCACTGAAGTGTGTTTTAAGAATTAGATGCCGCACTTGCTAGGCATATAGGCATAGCATTGACACCACTATTAATCAGCAGTGACAGGTGGAGTGGTACGATCTCATACATCAGAGGGAGAGGGGTATAGATTCTGGTTTTAGCGAGATTCGATATAGACTATGTTTTTGGTTGTAATGCTACATGGGACACTCAAAATTGGTTTTCAGAGCTCCCCTATGTACTTTTATGCTTTCCCATTATAGCAATGTATTTTATATACCATACCTTAATTTTTAAATTTTTTACTCCATTACTATTTTGGCTATTAATATGTAAGCATTTTATCAGCACTTTTTAGAACACCACTCATCTATAATAACTGTCATGGATTGTTGTTATGACAAGATTTATCAATTGAACTCTATCATAGCTCACAGCCTGCAGGCACCATCTGCCGAGTTCACTAGTCTTAAGGTCCTGTATGTTTTCATGTCCAGTGCGATATGTGCAACCAGAATATGCACTACAACTCTGGCATATTTAAGATATAAAGTCTTATTGTAGGCCTGATCCCGTTTGGTTTGCACTGGACTGCACCAGGTGCCGCAGTAAGGTAATATGCTGCTTCCATCTAATTTGTACTGTGGGGTGTCAATTTTGGGACGAAGCAGGTTACATATTTTTTTAAAAATACCTTTCGATCATCTTCTATTTTGTAGAACGCCGTGCAGTGTTTTTAAAGCTCTGACAAAGGGGAATTTACCTGTCGATATTTTATGCGCGGTATCCCGTGTACCCATCGGTACCAAATATCAGAAAGTTGTTTGATATTTTCTTGGTAATCCAATTTCACCAAATGGGGTCACGCCACTATTATGAAATTTTGCATTTCTTCTGTAGCCCAATCCGAAGACAAAATAGTAATAAAAAATTTAACACTGCAACTACTCGTTTCTTCTTCAAACGGATGTCAGTTCGATTATCATGCTTGCCGACGCGAGTTTACAATAGATAGAAGGTTATACGTTTGAGCTCGTCTCTACGCATTGGTGGGATTTTTAACGCCGTCGCGTTATTGAAGTAAGAAAACTAGCCACAAACAAAAGACCAAGACCAGCTCACTGCAGTCTCATACTCTGTATAACGGTTGACGCGTCTTTTCGAAAGTGCCTTTCTAGATGAACAAGTGCGAGCATGTTTTTGCAGTTAAAGATGTACCGGCTACTGGTTTCGAAAGTAAAGGGGAAGAGAAGATGGCTAAAAGAAGTGCCAGTCCGTCTCTCGCCGGTGCCACGTAAGAACTGGTCGTTCTTTGGGTGAGTGCGCTTTCCCGGCGGTGCTCGCCTCATCTGGGAACCGCGCTCTCCGGCGAGTAGCGTAAACGTCAGAGGGAGGAGTAGCCGAACATTGGGAGGCTGTGGTCTTGAGTCTATTGTTTTCTCTTCAAACGACAAACTTTCTTGTTGGACACATACCCCTCTTCAGTATTAGGTGTAAATATAAGTCTATATCCACTGCATATACAATTTCGAGCTCTTTCGTGAAATTGGTGAGAAATGTAGGGGGCAGTCAAAAATATGGAAACACCAAAAACAACTGTTTAGGAAAGTCAGTGGCATTTAATACAGGTTCAAGTTGTCTCGGAATGGATAAACACAGGTCCTGTACGGATTTAAGGGAATCTTAGACCATTCTTCCTGCAAAATAGTGGCAAGTTCATATATATAATGTTGATTAAAGTGGATAGCGATCGCGCACCCTTCTCTCCAAATTAGACCATAACAGTTCAGTAATCTTGAGATCTGGAGACTATGGTGGCCAAGAGAGATCGACAGTCCATCACTGTGGTCACGAAACCAATCCTAGACGATGTGAGCAGTGTGAACAGGGGTCCTGTCGTCTTGGAATACGGCATCAGCACTGGGGAACAAACATTGTCTCATTGGAAGGACCTGATCAGCCAAAACAGTCACATAAGCCTTGGCAGTAATGCTACCTTGCAGAGTACCCATGGAATGCCACGATGTGGCTGCCCAAATCGTCGCCGAATCCCCGCCATGTTTCACTCTTAGGACGTAAACTCTACCAGAAGATGGAAACAGTAGACCGATCCGGCCAAATTACTTTCTTCTATTGCTCCATAGTCGTGTTTTATGGCTTTGGCATCACGTTTTACTGTTACGGGCGTTTTCAACACTGATGAGTGGTTTTTTAATTCAAATCGCCCTAAAATTTCTTGCTTCTAGAGCTTCCTTCGTGTTTTGGTGTTATAGGCATCACACATGCGACATTCATTTCTGCAGTGACTTCTGCATTCGTCGTCCTCTTGTATTTCCTGTCAGTCATCTACACTACTGGCCATTAAAGTTGCTACACCAAGAAGAAATGCAGATGATAAAAGGGTATTCATTGGACAAATATATTATACTAGAACTGACATGTGGTTACATTTTCATGCAACTTGGGTGCATAGATCCTGAGAAATCAGTACCTAAAACAACCACCTATGGCCGCAATAACGGCCTTGATACGCCTGGGCATTGAGTCAAACAGAGCTTGGATGGCGTGTACAGGTAGAGCAGTCTATGCAGCTTCAGCACGATACCACAATTCATCAAGAGTAGTGACTGGCGTATTGTGACGAACCCGTTGCTCGGCCACCATTGACCAGACGTTTTCAGTTGGTGAGAGATCTGGAGAATGCGCTGGCAGAGCACCAGACGAACATTTTCTGTATCCAGAAAGGCCAGTACAGGACCTGCAACATGCGGTCGTGCATTATCCTGCTGAAATGCAGGGTTTCGCAGGGATCGAATGAAGGGTAGAGCCACGGGTCGTAACACATCTGAAATGTAACGTCCACTGTTCAAAGTGCCGTCAATACGAACAAGAGGTGACCGAGACGTGTAACCAATGACACCCCATACCATCACGCCGGGTGATACGCCAGTATGACGATGACGAATACACGCTTCCAATGTGCGTTCACCGCAATGTCGCCAAACACGGATGCGACCATCATGATGCTGTAAACAGAACCTGGATTCATCCGAAAAAATGACGTTTTGCCATTCGTGCACCCAGGTTCGTCGTTGAGTACACCACCGCAGGCGCTCCTGTCTGTGATGCAGCATCAAGGGTAACCGCAGCCATGGTCTCCAAGCTCCGAGCTGATAGTCCATGCTGCTGCAGACGTCGTCGAACTGTTCGTGCAGATGGTTGTTGTCTTGCAAACGTCCCCATCTGTTGACTCAGGGTTCGAGACGTGGCTGCACGATCCTTTAGAGCTATGCGGATAAGATGCCTGTCATCTCGACTGGTAGTGATATGAGGCCGTTGCGATCCAGCACGGCGTTCCGTATTACCCTCCTGAACCCACCGACTCCATATTCTGCTTACAGTCATTGGATCTCGACCAACGCGAGGAGCAATGTCGCGATACGATAAACCGCAATCGCGATAGGCTACAATCCGCCATTTATCAAAGTCGGAAACGTGATGGTACGCATTTCTTCTCCTTACTCGAAGCATCACAACAACGTTTCACCAGGCAACGCCGGTCAACTGCTGTTTGTGTATGAGAAATCGGTTGGAAACTTTCCTCATGTCAGCACGTTGTAGGTGTCGCCACCGGCGCCAACCTTGTGTGAATGCTCTGAAAAGCTAATCATTTGCATATCACAGCATCTTCTTCCTGTCGGTTAAATTTCGCTTCTGTAGCACGTCATCTTCGTGGTGTAGCAATTTTAATGGCCAGTACTGTACAATGCACATCTGTCAAGGTCACTCAACAAAGAGATTCAACTTCGTAGTGACTTAGCGGATGATTTTTTAGGCTTTCCCTGTATGCGGTACGGTGTCTCTTGAAACACCAAACACTTCGGCTACCTTGGTAAGGGAAGCACCCGTCATACGGGCACCAGCTATTTGCTGACGTTCGATTTCACTTAACTCCGACATAATGCACTCACAACTACACAGATGTCAGATCTGACCATGACATGAACCACAGACCTAGCCGTTGTTGGGGAGCCTTGCGTGCCTCAGCAACACAGATAGCCGTACCGTAGCTGCAACTACAATTGGGGGGGGGGGGGGGGGGGGGGGGGAACTCTATTGATCTATTGAGAGACCAGATAAATATGTGGTTTCTGAAGGGGGACGGCAGCCTTTTCAGTGTTTGTAGCGACAACAATCTGGATGATTGACCGATCTGGCCTTGTAACACTAACCGCAATGGTCTTTCTATGCTGGTACTGCCAACTGCTGAAAGCAAGGGGATACTATAACCGTAATTTTTCCCGAGAGCACCAAGCTCTAATGTATGGTTAAATGATGAAGGCTCTCTTTGGTGAAATATTCCGGACTGCTCAGGAAGAGTCGTCATCGGAAGAAACAAAACCGGCGTTCTGCGGATCGGAACGCGGAATATTAAATCCCTTAATTAGGCAGGTTGGTCAGAAAATTTAACAAGGGAAATCCGTAGGTAAAAGTTAAATATAGCGTGAATTAGTGAAGTTACGTAGCAGGAGGAACAGTATTTCTGGTCAGGTGAATATAGGTCTATAAACGCAAAATCAAACAGGAGGAATGGAGGGGTAGATTTAATAATGAATAAGAAAATAGGAATGCAGGTAAACTAATATGAACAGCATAGTGAACGCATTACTGTAGTCAAGACAGACACGAAGTGCACAACCGCCTTTTGTGGCGGTGTTCGTAGCGACAAACACTTGGCTGTAGAAATGGCTTACGAAGTCACCGCCACACTTTTAATAGCGGGCCGACTGGTCCGCTGGAACAGTGAACAGAAAGATGAAAGCCCAAACACTCATATTAAATAAAAGTCGGTACTTATCTTTTATTAATGAAGATACAGTAACACAGTAGTGAACTCGGTGTCTACAGAAATCTGTCTAGTTCGAGTCGGAGCGGCTAGGTCAGCGTCGGCTGACGACAAACAACAACTCTGCTGCGATGAACACACGACTGACTACCAAGTACACAATTCGGAGGCGAGTATACAACTGAGCGGCGAATACAGAACTGTCCTAGCGCTCGCGACTCCAGCGCTTAAGAAGCCAGAAGCCAGCGGTGGCGCGCGCAGACTTGCGGCGATTTGCTGTCTCGCTGGCGCTGCTTATGCGGACGGCGTCCAGACTTTGATGCTGCCAACCTTTTGGCAGCGGGCTCGGGTGGCATTACTGGCTAGGACATAACACTCCTCCCCCCCAAATCGCCGCACCGTCGTTGAATGACGTGGCGAGCGTCGACGGCGGGGGAGGGGTCTGGCCGCAGGCGTAGCAGAAGAGACCGGGACGGAGACTGTTGTCGGTGGCAGTCCCCGGTCCGCACCCCAGCATTGGCTGCGCGGGGCCCCGGGGAACACCGACTGAAAACCGAGGTCAGGGTGCACGCCTGTGACCACGGGCGCAGCTTCTGGTACTGGACGCGACGGGGCGTCGGGACCCACGAAGAGAGGCAGCGTCTCCTGACGCTGCGTCGACGGCTGCTGAGTGGGCGCCGGACAAGGCGCTGCGGTGTCAGACTCCTTGGGGGTGCCCAAGGAAAGCGGCTGCAGGACAGGCTGCACAGCCACCGCTTGGGAAGGCGGCCCGGCTGAGGGGTCGACGTCCATCAGCTCCGAAGGCGGTGGCGACTGAAGAGGGACCGCAGGCGCCGGAGCGACCACCTGGGGCGCTCCCGGATGAAGCTGCGCGGGAGGTATCAACGGGACGGGCTGTCGGCGTGGTAGCGGCGACGGCTGCTGCTGCTGCTGCTGCTGCTGCTGCCCTGGGGGCGGCAGCGAAGTCGGAAGGCGCGGCTGGAACCCGCCGCGGACCAAATCTGTGGACAAAGAACGAGCGGCAGAATCCGGGCGGCCAGCGCGGCGCAACTGGTTCTGATGCCTCCTGTGCACCCCAGTAGCACCTTGAACAGTATAAAAACCGCGACCCTGGACACTTATCACGGTACCACGTTCCCAACGACGGCGACTGTGATAAACTCTGAAAAAAACGGCGTCGTTGCGCTGAAAACGCGTGCGATGCTCAGAAGCGGCGGGTCGATCCGGGGGGTGCAACAACCGTAGTAGGGTGCGATGACGACGGCCGTGGAGAAGCTCCGCAGGCGAAGGGCCGTCGCGTGGCGTGGTCCGGTACGACGACAGGAACGTGATGAGGGCCTGCTGACGAGAGTGCGTAGCACGAAGGCGGTCCATATGATCCTTGAATGTGCGTACAAAACGTTCCGCTGCACCATTCGATTCAGGGTGGAACGGCGGAGTAAGAACATGGCGAATGCCATTGGCAGAACAAAAACTTTCAAATTCAGCAGAGGTAAATTGTGGACCATTGTCAGACACTAAAACTTCTGGAAGACCCTCAATACAAAAAATTGAAGTCAACGCCTGTATAGTTTGTGCAGACGTTGTAGACTGCATGGGCACAACAAACGGAAAATTACTAAATGCATCTATCACGATGAGCCAACGAGAATTCCAATATGGACCAGCGAAATCAATATGTACTCGCTGCCAGGGACCGGCAGGGCGTGCCCACTCAAAATAGCGTTGAGGCGGAGCAGCTTGGTGTTCGGCACACGTCGAACAATCTGTAGACATCTGCGTAATCTGCTTATCAATGCCGATCCATGTACAATGACGGCGGGCAAGCTGCTTGGTGCGGACCACTCCCCAATGACCTTGATGCAACAAGTCGAGGACCTTGGATTGGAGCACTTGGGGAACCACTACACGAAGCTGGTCATTCTCGGTGCGTAACAGCAAAACTCCGTGCGAAACAGACAACAGATGACGTTGCTGATAATAGCGACGAACCACAGGATCCGATATGTCCTTTGCCTTGGACGGCCAACCACGTTGAACAAAACGTAATAGTAAACTCAGATGAGGATCCGTAGCTGTCTCACGTGCCACCTGACGATAATCAATCGGAAAATCCCGGAGGGATTGATGCTCATCGGCGTCAATCTGATGGCAAGAGTCTTCAGAGGAATCGAAGACATCATCCGCAGCAATCGGCAATCTAGAAAGCGCGTCAGCGTTTGCATGCTGAGCTGTAGGGCGATACAGTATCTCATACTGGTATTGTGATAACAAAAGAGCCCAACGTTGTAGTCTCTGAGCTGTCCGCTGAGGAACTGGTTTAGACGGATGAAACAGTGACGTCAGGGGCTTGTGATCTGTTACTAAATAGAATGGTCTACCATAGAGGTAGTGATGGAATTTTGTGACACCGAACACAATAGCCAACGCTTCCTTGTCCAATTGGCTATAATTACACGGAGCTTTGTTTAGCAATTTAGATGCGAACGCAATAGGACGTTCGGTGGTACCGACTCGGTGAGACAACACAGCACCGAGGCCGAAAGAAGAGGCATCACAAGCTAACACCAGAGGCTTGTTAGGGTCGTAATGGACCAGACAACGATCATTCAATAAAGCCTCTTTAAGCTGCTGAAAGGCTGATTGGCAATCAGCTGACCACACAAACGGAACATTCTTACGGCGGAGACGATGCAACGGTGCAGCAATCTGTGATGCATTAGGTATAAACCTAATATAATACGTCAATTTGCCAAGAACTGCTTGCAATTCATGCAGATTGCGAGGAGCGGGAAAATCACGAATAGCTGCTAAATGTGACTGGGAGGGATGAATGCCTTGAGCATTAATAACATGTCCCAGATACTCCATCTCCGTAAGGAAAAATGAACATTTATCGATGTTGCAACGTAGGCCTGCCTGAGACAACACTTTAAACAAGCACTCCAAATTACGGAAATGTTCAGCAGGCGTCCGACCGGACACAACAATATCGTCTAAATAGTTGCAACACGATGGCACATTAGCCAGAAGTTGTGACAAAAAACGCTGAAAAACAGCTGGAGCTGACGCACAACCAAAAGGCAAACGCAGAAAACGGAACAACCCCAACGACGTGTTTATGACAAAATACTGTTGTGATTGCTCGTCGAGGGGCAATTGCAAATATGCTTCAACGGAGATCAATTTTGGAAAAGAAACGAGCTTCCCCTAACTTATCCATCAGCTCGTCCGGTCGAGGCAAAGGAAAAGAATCAATGACAGTCTGAGGATTAACTGTCGACTTAAAATCAGCACACAAACGTAACTTGCCAGACGGTTTCTTTATAATAACTAAGGGAGAAGCCCACTGGCTCGCTGAAACGGGTTGAATAACACCGTTGTTTTGCCAACGACGAAGTTCATCTTCTACAGGTGCCCGGAGGGCGTGAGGCACTGGACGAGCACGACAAAATCGAGGCTGAGCATTATCTTTTAACGTAATATGAGCGGCAAAGTTCGCAGCACATCCTAGTTCGTCTTTAAATATGTCACTGTATTGTTTACACAAATCGGTTATGCTGTCTTGAGGAACAACAATAGAATTAAGTTGCAACACATTGTCTTGGATAGACAGGCCAAAGAAGTCAAAACAGTCCAATCCGAAAATGTTTACACTGTAGCGCGGAGCACTGTGAATGAAACTGTTTTTGTATTGCCACGGAATGTGGCTGGCACGCTACATACACCTAACACAGGAATTCGTTCTCCACTATAAGTAGCCAAAGAATGTTTTGCCGCTGAAAGTTTAGGGCGGCCGATAGCCGCATACGTAGCACTATTGATGAGAGTCACAGACGCACCAGTGTCTAATTGAAAATTGAAGGTCTTATCCTGGATGCGTAGCATCACAAATAGTTTATTACACTGTCTCTGGATCGGTGCAGTGGAGGCGGAAGACACAAAATCAGCGCGTTTAGCGCGTGTCCGCTGCTTACGACAACTCGTGGGTTGGGCGGGTGGAACAACTCCCGCTTCACTTGCAGTCTGTACATTACTGTTTACAGCGTTTGAATTACGCTTGGGTCGCATAGCAGAGGGCTGGGTGGGTGGCTTATTGCGAACAAGTTTATTACCCACACGAACCGTGGAAGAGTCTTTAAACGCGACCTTCTGGGCGGGCTGGCTTTGAAGAACATGAATATCCATGGGCTGGGCAGCACTAGAATTGTTCTTGCGTTTACGCAAACAAACAGTCTGGATGTGTCCTTTCCTTTGACAAAAGTGACAAACCGCGTTTCTCAACGGGCAACGTTCACGAGGATGAGCAAGAACACACTTAGGGCAAGACTTAACTTTATCATTTTGCACACGCGGCTGACGAATGTGTTTAACATGACGCGGCCGGCTAGTGTTTACAGTCTGACTCTGCCGGTGGGGCCGCGGGCGTGACCTAACTTGCTTAGCACAGGCAATTTGAGAAATACATGGCTGATCTAACTCACACTCAGCATAGTCAAAAGTATCTTGGGCTTCAATGATGTTCATCACAGTCTCTAATGACGGGTCAGGCAACTTTAAGATAGCAGCACGAATACGAGAATCTGCAATGTTTTGAGTAATAGCGTCCCGTAACATGACATCACTGTAGGAAGCTCCACACACACAATTAAAGCGGCACTGACGGGTGAGGCCCCGTAAATCTGTTAACCACTGTTTATTAGATTGATGTGGCAGTTTCTTTAATCTGAAGAACTTGAATCTGGCTGCTGCCACATGAACTCGCGACTCGAAATACTCAGCAAGCTTGTTAACAACAACGTCATAGTCTAAAGCTTCTGGCTGGGATTCCGGGAACAACTTACAAAGTAGTCGATAGACTTCCACGCCTGCAGTGGAAATTAAATAAAGCTGCCGCTCAGTACTTGTGATTTTGTAGACTGTCATGTGCGCCTGCAACTGCGCGAAATATTCTCGCCATTCTTCTCTGGATTCATCAAAAGCCCGGAACTGTGGTGCTGCCTGTGCTTGTTCCTTTTGTGTTGGAGGATTAGCCGCTTGTTTGGCGATTGCTTCCACCAGACTTTGTATTTGCTGACTCTGTAACAAGATCAACTGTTGTAATTCGGCAGACATAGTGAACACAAATTAAACCAGCCCCCAAAATTTTATCTCTATAATTAGTATAACAAGAACAAGTTGAACCAGCCCTGCACACGAGTTCGGAAGACCTCGTCGCCAGTTTTGTGGCGGTGTTCGTAGCGACAAACACATGGCTGTAGAAATGGCTTACGAAGTCACCGCCACACTTTTAATAGCGGGCCGACTGGTCCGCTGGAACAGTGAACAGAAAGATGAAAGCCCAAACACTCATATTAAATAAAAGTCGGTACTTATCTTTTATTAATGAAGATACAGTAACACAGTAGTGAACTCGGTGTCTACAGAAATCTGTCTAGTTCGAGTCGGAGCGGCTAGGTCAGCGTCGGCTGACGACAAACAACAACTCTGCTGCGATGAACACACGACTGACTACCAAGTACACAATTCGGAGGCGAGTATACAACTGAGCGGCGAATACAGAACTGTCCTAGCGCTCGCGACTCCAGCGCTTAAGAAGCCAGAAGCCAGCGGTGGCGCGCGCAGACTTGCGGCGATTTGCTGTCTCGCTGGCGCTGCTTATGCGGACGGCGTCCAGACTTTGATGCTGCCAACCTTTTGGCAGCGGGCTCGGGTGGCATTACTGGCTAGGACATAACACCGCCTTAGTAGTACAGCAGGCCGGTGTGGCCGAGCTGTTCTAGGCGCTTCAGTCTGGAACCGCGCGACCGCTACGATCGGTGGTTCGAAACCTGCCTCGGGCATGGATGTGTGTGATGTCCTTAGGTTAGTTGGGTTTAAGTAGTTCTAAGTTCCAAGGAACTAATGACCTCGCCGGCCGAAGTGGCCGTGCGGTTAAAGGCGCTGCAGTCTGGAACCGCAAGACCGCTACGGTCGCAGGTTCGAATCCTGCCTCGGGCATGGATGTTTGTGATGTCCTTAGGTTGGTTAGGTTTAACTAGTTCTAAGTTCTAGGGGACTAATGACCTCAGCAGTTGAGTCCCATAGTGCTCAGAGCCATTTTGACTAATGACCTCAAATGTTAAGTCCCATAGTGCTCAGAGCCATTTGAACCATTTTGAACCTTAGTAGTACAAGTTTATATGCCAACTAACTCCGCAGATGATGAAGAGACTGAAGGAATGTATGATGAGATAAAATAAATCTTCAAGTAGGGGAGACGATAATTTAATAGTGATGGGGGATTCGAATTCGGTAGCAGGAAAAGTATACGGACTGGGGAAAGGAATGGAAGAGGAAACTGCCTGGTAGAATTTTGCACAGAGCATAATTTAACTGTTGCTAACACTTTGTTTAAGAATATAAAAGTAGGTTGTATACGTGGAAGAGACATGAAGTCACTAGAAGGTTCCAGATTAATTACGTAATGATAAGACAGAGATTTCTGAAACAAATTTTAAATTTAAATTGTAAGACATTTCCAGGGGCAGATGTGGACTCTGGTCACAATTTATTGGTTATGAACTGTGGATTAAAACTGAAGAAACTACAAAAAAGTAGGAAATTAAGGAGATGGGACCTGGGTAAACTGAAAGAGCCAGAGGGTGTAGAGAGTTTGAGAGAGAGCATTAGAGAACGATCAACAAGAACAGGGGAAAGGAATACAGTAGAAGGAGAATGGGTAGCTTTGAGAGATGAAATAGTGAAGGCAGCAGAGGATCAAGTAGGTAAAAAGACGAGGGCCAGTAGAAGTCATTGGGAAACCCAAGAGATATTGAATTTAATTTATGAAGGAAGAAAATGTGAAAAGGTGGTAAATGAAGCAGGCAAAAGGGAATACAAACGTCTAATAAATGAGGTTGATGGTAAGTGCAAAATGGCTAACAGGAATGGCTAAAGGACAAATGTAAGGATTTAGGAGCATATATCGCTATGGGAAAAAATAGAGCCGCCTACAAGAAAATTAAAGAGATTTTTGGAGAACAGAGAACCGCCTGTATGAATATCAATAGCTCAGATGGGAAAACGGTTCTAAGCAAAGAAGGGAAAGCAGAAAGGTAGAAGGAGCATAACTCTGGAGGGTCTGTACCAGGGAGATATACTTGAGGGCAATGTTATGGAAATGGAAGAGGTCGTATATGAAGATGAGATGGGAGATATGATACTGCGCGAAGAGATTGACAAGGCACTGAAAGACGGAGAAGAAATAAAAGTTTTGCGGTTTGCAAATTACATTGTTATTCTCTCTGAGGCAGTGTCATCGTCCTTGTGTGCCCACGATCTTTGCTTTTACTGGACGAGCAGTTGAACGGAATGGACACCGCCTTGAAAGGAGGATATAAGATGAACATCAACAAAAGCAGAACAAAGATACTGGAAAGTAGTCGACTTAAGTCAGATGATGGTGAAGGAATTAGATTAGGAAATGAGACACTTAAGGTAGTAGATGAGTTTTTCTATCTGGGCAGCAAAATAAATGATGATGGAGGAATAAAGAGGATATAAAATGTAGACTGGCAATGGCAAGAAAAGCATATCTGAAGAAGTGTATTAAGGTCTAGTCAGCATCTTTGCTTAAGTTAGTGAAGATGGAGAAGCCACATCAGCTGGGCACTGAAGGGCAGTCCCAAGAAGCGGTAAGCCTCCACCACACTGAGTAATAGGTCGTCAAAGTAAAGTTCTGGTTGTGGATAAACACTAAGACGAAGAGCATGAAGTGTCAGAAAACTGCAAGCTGCGGGTGAGGGCCCATGACTGCACCTTCGAACGGCGCCCTGAAGTCGGCGTTCAGGAACACCCACACTAGAGGAACAATAGTAAAAGCAAAGATCGTTGGCACACAAGGACAATGATACTGATGACCCCACTGCTGCTGCTAGAAAGAGAGGGATACTTAGCACAGAGCCCTGTGGGACTATTCTCTTGAATAGGGGTTAGGGGGATTCCTTGGCAAGCACCAACTCGAAGCCAGAAAGTACGGTGTGACAAGAAGTCTGTACAAAAAACGAAAGTGGGCTCCGGAGATCCTACTCACGTATGATAGCGAAGGATGTGGTGTCAGCATGTGATGTCATAAGCCATTTGTAGGTTTAAGAAGATAGCAATAAGGTGTTGACATCGGCCAAAAGCTGTCCAGATGGCGAACTTCAGGAAAATCAAATTACTAGCAGCGAAAGGACCTTGGCGAAACCCGTCCTGGGATGGAGCCAGAAGTCCCTGACACTCAAGGAGCCAACACAGCTGCCTGCTCAGTGTACCTGAGCAACTTACAGAGAACATTGGTGAGACTAATTAAGCGATAGCTGTCTACTCTAGGAGATGCTTACCCAGTTTTGGTACCAGGATGTGCTTTTGTGCTTTCCCACCATTGAGATGGGAATGCACCCTCGCTCCAGAGATGGTTGAAGATGGTCAGGAGATGACGCTTACAATCCAGTGATAGTGTTTAAGCATTTGGTTTTGAATGTGATCTGGCCCTGAGGCTGTATCAGGGCAAAGGCCTAGACCACTGAAGAATTTTCATACACTGAATGGAGCATTATAGACCTCTAGATGGCATGTAGTGAAAGATAAGTGCAATCGCTCAATCTGTTTTTTAAGAACACGAAAGGCAGGTTGATAGCTCTCAGATGGAGAGATTCAAGCCTAATGCAGAATAAAATGTTCGGCTATGGCATCTAGATCAGTAAAGAAAGCACTTTTGAAGGAAATCCAAGTATACTTACAGAGGACTGGCATACGTAGAGGCACCTGGCATTTGATTTTCGCCCTAACCTGCAAAGAAGGTGTACGTGGTCCAGCGGTTGAAACTTACTGTTCCCAGCATTCTTGCTTCTATAAAGTTATTAAGTGGCGGATCTGGGCATGGAGCCTTTTAAAGGTACTGAGGTGCTCGATTGATGGATGCCACTTATGGCATGGAGAGTGCACTACAGTCTACAATGGCCTCGATGATTTCTGACGTCCATCAAGGTACTACTTCCGATGGGGGGATCCTGAAGAATATGGGCTCGCTAAGTCAGCTGCCAATAGAATGGATGCACTTGCATTCTGGATAGCCTTGTCAGTGACACCATGTAGAGGGGAGCTCAGATTGAGAGTGTAGGTGTAAGCATCCCAGTTGGCATTGTGGAGAGCCCATTTACAAAGGCACCCAGGGAATGACGCTGAAGGAGGAAGATTGGGAATTGGTCGCTATCACACAGGTCATTGTGGAGCCTCCAGTGGATGGATAGGAGAAAACCAGGGCTACAAATAAAAGATCAGTGACCTAGTAAGTTCCATCTGCTACACTGAAGTGTGTGGAGGCACCAGTATTCAGTAGACAGAGGTTGAGATCTGCCAGTAAGTTTTCAATGTCTTTACCATGGACAATGATCATGGTTCCATCTCACAAATGTTTATGGGAATTGAAGTCGCCCAAGACTAGTAAAGGGCACGCCACCATCAGGAGGAACGTAAAAATTACAGATAGTAAAATACTGCAATGCCCTTATCTGAACAGCTGGAGCCTCCAAAGTTGCATAAAGACACACAAGCTCATTACATACAGAGTCCAGAACATACGTGCAAGCTCCACTGACACTATATCGTAATCGACACAATTCTTAAAATATTCCCGACAGCCACAAAGGGCGGGGGTCCTTGTTGCTGGAAACCAAGTTTCCTGAAGGCCAGAGCAGAAAGTAAGGGAGGAGCTTGAGGAATGTTTTAGCTCAGGAAGGTGGTGGAAAAAACCACTGATATTCCACTGGAGAATCGTGCTGTCAGTATGCTGTGAGGGTGTGAAGCGACCAAGGAGCAGGTTATGTCCCATGGTCATTTGCTGTAAATAGTTGAGAAAGTATGGTATCAGGACACATAGGTTCTGTGACACTTTGTATGGTGCGATCTGGATAACCAGGGGAGATGCCTGAGGGACCCCTTCTTGGTATGAGAAGCTGGAGAATGAGGATTGGCGTCCCCTATTGGTGGAGAGTCACAGCTCCCGAAATGGGTGTAGGGGAAGCAGCAGGAGGAGAGCCTACTATCATCAGGGGGCAGACATGGTTGAACAGCGTAAGGTTTGCTGTAGGATGCATAATGGAGATTGGTGGAGAGTCACAGCTCCCAAAATGGGTGTAGGGGAAGTAGCAGGAGGAGAGCCCACTATCATCAGGGAGCAGACATGGTTGAACAGCGTAAGGTTTGCTGTTGGATGCATAATGGAGAAGACTACCGTCAGTAGAGATGGCAACGTCATCATAGGTGTAGCATATCACATTGTCATATGAGCAGGTTGTAGACTCATACGTTCTCTTAGCCTCTTGGTATGGGAGTCTGTCCAGATTCTTATATTCCTGTATTTTTTCTCTCTGTGAAAAACAGTGTACTCTGGTGAGCAGGGAAAATGGTGCTCTCCACAACTGACACAGATGTGGTTTGGAGCACAAGGAACCTTCGCATCCAACAGTCATCCACAACCCCTACACCCTGGGCTGGCATCACTGAGCGAAGATTTGCCAGAATTTCAAACATTTGACGCACAGCATTGGGATGGGGAGCGAGTGTGTGTGTGTAGAGGAGGGGCGGAGGGGGCAATATAGTTTCACGTCACATAGATATACCATGACCTTGACCATTTTAGGCAAGGAATGTTACCCAGCTTGTCACATGCAAGCAATGCCAATAACTGGGCAGGGGATGCTGTTTTAATCAAAATTGAGAGACTCTTCATTTTGGAGATGGCTGCAACTTCCCAAACTTGTCCTCTATAGTCCACAAAGAATAAAGGCTTTGTGGCAAAAAAAAAAAAAAAAATCCCAATCTCTCTGCCTTGTACAAAGAGACTAATGGAGCCGTATGAGCACCAGTTAATTATTTAGGAATATACGTCAGTTATAAATATGAAAGGTATTTTAAAATCAAACTACCCATGTTCCAGTAAATTAAAACTAGAAAAGAAACACGAATAAAGTACTACAAAGTAATGGACGTGCCTGCTTTTCTCTAGGTGTCTGAGACATCGAATTTGAGGAAAGTTGATAAAAATAAGATACAGACTACTGAAATAAGATTATTAATAACAGTAAAAGGCTGTTCCTTTTTAAATAAAACTGAATGTGAAAAAATAAGGGAACAACTAGGAATAACTTCTTAGGAGGAAAAAATTGTAAACTACAGACATCATTGAAGACAACATGTCAAGAGAACGCCGAAGGAGAGGATCCCAAGAAGAGTCTTCTACTACAGGCCTAAGGGAGAAATATGTCTGGGAAGTCCAAGCAAACGATAGTCATATATGTTTTGAAGTCGGTATGTGCAACATTGCCTAATCAGTGGAGTGCAGAACATGAAGACGACACAATCTAGTGGAATTTCGAGCTGGTGTTCCTTTCTTTTCGAAAGTTTGGCCCTGGGTTGCTGCAAGTCACTGATGCGCGTCAGTTTAAATTAAATGACAAAAATGGACAACGCGAGGAGCAGCGCAGGTGGCTGCGGAGAGGAGGGCCGAGCGAGGTTAACATAAAAAGGCAGCAGATGCTCGAAATTTAGCGCGGAGTTCAGTGCGAGACGCCTATAACAGTTTCCACAACGAAACTTTGTCTCGAAACCTGGCAGAAAATCCAAAGAGATTCTGGTCGTATGTGAAGTATGTTAGCGGCAAGAAACAATCGATGCCTTCTCTGCGCGATGATAATGGAGATACTATCGAAGACAGTGCTGTCAAAGCAAAGTTATTAAACACGGCTTTTCGAAATGCCTTCACAGAAGAAGACGAAGTAAATATTCCACAATTCGAATCGAGAACAGCTGCCAACGTGAGTAACGTAGAAGTAAATATCCTCGAAGTAGGGAAGCAACTCAAATCACTTAATAACAGCAAGTCTTCTGGTCCAGACTGTATACCAACTAGGTTCCTTTCTGAGTATGCTGATGCCTTAGCTCCATACTTAACAATCATATACAACCGTTCGCTCGACGGAAGATCCGTACCCAAAGACTCGAAAGTTGCACAGGTCACACCAATATTCAAGAAAGGTAGTAGAAGTAAACCACTAAATTACGGGCCCATATCGTTAACGTCGATATGCAGTAGGCTTTTAGAACATACACAGGGTGTTACAAAAAGGTACGGCCAAACTTTCAGGAAACATTCCTCACACACAAAGAAAAAAAATATGTTATGTGGACATGTGTCCGGAAACGCTTACTTTCCATGTTAGAGCTCATTTTATTACTTCTCTTCAAATCACATTAATCATGGAATGGAAACACACAGCAACAGAACGTACCAGCGTGACTTCACACACTTTGTCACAGGAAATGTTCAAAATGTCCGTTAGCGAGGATACATGCATCCACCCTCCGTCGCATGGAATCCCTGATGCGCTGATGCAGCCCTGGACAGTGGCGTATTGTATCACAGCCGTCCACAATACAGTACGAGCATGAAGAGTCTCCACATTTGGTACCGGGGTTGCATAGGCAAGAGCTTTCAAATGCCCCCATAAATGAAAGTCAAGAGGGTTGAGGTCAGGAGAGCGTGGAGGCCATGGAATTGGTCCGCCTCTACCAATCCATCGGTCACCGAATCTGTTTTTGAGAAGCGTACGAACACTTCGACTGAAATGTGCAGGAGCTCCATCGTGCATGAACCACATGTTGTGTCGTACTTGTAAAGGGATATGTTCTCGCAGCACAGGTAGAGAATCCCGTACGAAATCATGATAACGTGCTCCATTGAGCGTAGATGGAAGAACATGGGGCCCAATCAAGACATCACCAACAATGCCTGCCCAAACGTTCACAGAAAATCTGTGTTGATGACGTGATTGCACAATTGCGTGCGGATTATCGTCAGCCCACACATGTTGACTGTGAAAATATACAATTTGATCTCGTTGGAATGAAGCCTCATCCGTAAAGAGAACATTTGCACTGAAATGAGGATTGACACATTGTTGGATGAACCATTCGCAGAAGTGTACCGGTGGAGGCCAATCAGCTGCTGATAGTGCCTGCACACGCTGTACATGGTACGGAAACAACTGGTTCTCCCGCATCACTCTCCATACAGTGACGTGGTCGACGTTACCTTGTACAGCTGCGACTTCTCTGACGCTGACATTAGGGTTATCGTCAACTGCACGAAGAATTGCCTCGTCCATTGCAGGTGTCCTCGTCGTTCTAGGTCTTCCCCAGTCGCGAGTCATAAGCTGGGATGTTCCGTGCTCCCTAAGACGCCGATCAATTGCTTCGAACGTCTTCCTGTCGGGACACCTTCGTTCTGGAAATCTGTCTCGATACAAACGTACCGCGCCACGGCTATTGCCCCGTGCTAATCCATACATCAAATGGGCATCTGCCAACTCCGCATTTGTAAACATTGTACTGACTGCAAAACCACGTTCGTGATGAACACTAACCTGTTGATGCTACGTACTGATGTGCTTGATGCTAGTACTGTAGAGCAGTGAGTCGCATGTCAACACAAGCAACGAAGTCAACATTACCTTCCTTCAATTGGGCCAACTGGCGGTGAATCGAGGAAGTACAGTACATACTGACGAAACTAAAATGAGCTCTAACATGGAAATTAAGCGTTTCCGAAAACATGTCCACATAACATATTTTCTTTATTTGTGTGTGAGGAATGTTTCCTTTATTGTGTTCGAACATTATGAATTATCTCGAAGAAAACGGTCTATTGACACACAGACAACATGGGCTTAGAAAACATCGTTCCTGTGAAACACAACTATCTCTTTATTCACATGAAGTGCTGAGTACTATTGACAAGGGATTTCAGATCAATTCCGTATTCCTGGATTTCCGGAAGACTTTTGACACTGTACCACATAAGAGGCTCGTAGTGAAATTGCGTGCTTATGGAATATCGTCTCAGTTATGTGACTGGATTTGCGATTTCCTGTCAGAGAGGTCACAGTTCGTAGTAATTGACGGAAAGTAATCGAGTAAAATAGAAGTGATTTCAGGCGTTCCCCAAGGTAGTTCATAGGCCCCGCTGTTCCTTATCTATATAAATGATTTTGGAGACAATCTGAGCAGCCGTCTTCGGTTGTTTTCAGACGACACTGTCGTTTATCGACTAATAAAGCCATCAGAAGATCAAAACAAACTGCAAAACGATTTAGAAAATATATCTGAATGGTACGAAAAGTGGCAGTTGACGCTAAACAACAAAAAGTGTGAGGTCATCCACGTGAGTGCTAAAAGGAACTCGTTAAACTTCGGTTACACGATAAATCAGTTTAATCTAAAAGCCGTAAATTCAACTAAATACCTAGGTATTACAATAACGAACAACTTAAATTGGAAGGAACACACAGAAAATGTTGGGGGGAAGGCAAACTAAAGGCTGCGTTTTATTGGCAGGACACTTAGAGAATGTAACAGACCTACTAAGAAGACTGCCTACACTACGCTTGTCCGTCCTCTTTTAGAATACTGCTGCGCGGTGTGGGATCCTTACCAGATGGGACTGACGGAGTACATCGAAAAAGTTCAAAGAAAGGCAGCACGTTTTGTATTATCGCGAAATATGGGAGACAGTGTCACAGAAATGATACAGGATTTGGGCTGGAAATCATTAAAAGAAAGACGTTTTTCGTTGCGACGGAACCTTCTCACGAAATTCCAATCACCAACTTTCTCCTTCGAATGCGAAAATAGTTTTTTGACACCGGCCTGCATAGTGAGGAACGATCACCATGATAAAATAAGGGAAATCAGAGCTCGTACCGAAAGATATAGGTGTTCATTCTTTCCGCGCGCCGTACGAGATTGGGATAATTGAGAATTCTGAAGGTGGTTCGATGAACCCTGTGCCAGGCACTTAAACGTGATTTGCAGAGTACCCATGTAGATGTAGATGTAGATAGCCACACTCACGCTCTTTTATTGAGTAACCTAAATAAAGTTTTCACCACAGTACAAGTATTAAAATTCCAGTTGTTACTGATCTGTAATACAAACATTGCATAATCACGTAAGTCAGTTCCATTCACCTAGAATGACGACAACGATCACAACCACAGTTGCTTACTCACACAAGTTCAGAATTTTAACCAAGCCGTTAACTAGATAACTCCAGTATTAAAAATCAAATTTCAATTCCAAAATGATTATTGCGCCCAAATTGGCGTTAATAGTAATGATAATGAATTGTCAGTCAGATTGTAAACTTAAATGACTGAGAAGTCAATTACACAAATTGACTTACAGTAATATGGTAAACAATAAAACATAGAAGAACAAACGTTAGATAACTCAAATATTACGAATCAGATTTCAGTTCCAAAAAATTAACTTTCAGAGCGATAAACTGTTGCGCCCATATGGCGGTAATAGTAAGATCAAAAACTCTCATTCTAAACAGCAATAATAAGTCACAGAAAACTTAAGGCATTCATTCAAACAAGCAGTATAAAATATATTAAAATCATAACTACAGAAAATTAATCCTTGGCAATCAGCCAGTTACAAAGTAAGGCATTACAGTAACCGAGCGATTGAGTAGAAGTGCGGCGCCGGCCGTGGTGGACGAGCAGTTCTAGGCGCTTCAGTGCGGAGCCACGCGGCTGCTGCGGTCGCAGGTTCGAATCCCGCCTCGGGCATGGATGTGTGTGATGTCCTTAGGTTAGTTAGGTTTAAGTAGTTCTAAGCCTAGGGGACTGATGACCCCAGATGTTAAGTCCCGTAGTGCTCAGAGCCATTTGAACCACTTTGACAACACGAGGCGGCTTCACTGCCCCCACGGCTGGAAAGGACAGACAGATACAGAGGTACATCCATAACACACTGCAGTTGTGCATGAAAGACCAATGATGGACAGAATACCACAGAAAATTACGCAGATACTATCCCCATGTAAAGATATAGCATGAGCTGTTTTAAGATAGAGAGTGGAAATCAACAAGCCCGTGAACGGACCGTACAGAAGCCTCAGTGGCGGCAGCCACGTGACAAGGAACAACAGAGCCAGCGGGGGCCGTAAAGGACCCTACACAAGTAGCAGCCGACAGACACACCGACAAACTGGACATGTGTAGGCGCTCTGACCGATCGACGAACTTTCCTTGTCCACCCAACAAATTTGTGCCGTGTGTAGCGCTGACCTGCCAACTGCCAGACGAAAGTTCGTATTTTGTCACTATGCGCGGGATTAAATGCTGTTCTACTTTACGTAACAGGGGCGTGGCGGACGAAACTTTAAGGACAGAGTTTCCCGAGAAATTTAAAATCTGCAGATGTTTGTGGAACACGTTCTGTGATGAGTATATCAGTATAGATGCAAGAAATGAAGCACTTTTTCATTTTTTAATAAATCCATAATGGTTTCGTGTGGCATTTAGGGAGGATAAAGTCCTTCGACCTTCTGTTTTTACGTTTTATTCCAGAAACTTATCGAAAATGAATTCTAAAAGCCGAAATATCAACCGTTAATGGACGTTAATACAATAAACGCACTTCCTTCATTGGTACAAACGCCGGAAAGGAGTCCAGTCTATTTCCAAGCCTTCTGCTATGAAAAATAGGATATGGCATTTTTTTCTTCAGTTTTATGAGTTGCTAAATGCTTCATTTCTTGTGTAGCTTTTGTTGTATTTATTAGATGATGTGTATAGAGTTGCAAACTTTTTACATTGAAAATAACGGATCAAGCAGTATACAAAGTAAATAATTCAAATAGTGTTTTCTACAAAGAAATATATTTAAAATGTTCATACATGTTTTATTTTGCATTATTGCTTGTTTTTATTTACAGACTTTGCTCCTTTTTGCAAAGATTCATTCGATTTTACGTATGTACAGAATTCTCTACAATTAAAATTAAAATTCACTGCTATTTGCAGCTCTGCTTTTATGAGCTCAGTGGTACATTTTCTGTGCATCTATCTGCATTTATGGTTCATTAGGGAAGAAATTCTTTCTGCGTCAGGATTTGAACCAGGAATGCTTAATACAAACTCAATACTTCCAGCAAATTGGGAACCTGAACATTTTTGGCCCTCAAGATACAGAAAACTTTAACCCACCTTCTGTTTGCATTGCCTTCAATAGATATGCTTTGCTTCAAAATATTCTTTACATCACAAAACTCATCGTACAAACAACCTTCATCTAAATCATGTATCTGCACTGACTCCATTATTTCTTGAAGATGCTTAAATTTTAGATCAGAACTTAGACAAAGAGGTAATGGAGAGTCATCTGACATTGGCAGTTGATCTTCAGATTTGAAATTATTGACCAAACGTGTTTTCAATGACACATAAAATTCCATAATATTATCTTCAATGTGGTTTCTTGCCATGGAACAAATTAACTTATTTAAAACTTTATATGTGCCACTACCAAAATATCTGTCACTCATTCTTTGCCCAATTTTACTGATCAAAGTCTTGACTACCTCAAAAGTTTCCATTATAGTAACACCAGAGCTTTCCGAAAACTTAGAACAATCTGAAACGACTGCACCAACATCGGAAAAAAAGTTAAATAACTCTTCAAAATTAACTATTTTTCAGTGTCGTCAGAATCGTTTAAAAGTGTCTTTAGAGCTTTGGGACAATCATCAACACTTCTCATAACTTTTAATGGGTTCCCAATTTGTAATGATCCTACCAACTGCTTGTGTTAAAGAAAGTCATCTAGTAGGTACATGTCGGAGAATTCCACTCCAGTCTACACCTACAAATTCAAAAAAGGATTTTAGAACTTCCCTTCATTTTGTAGAAATGAAGAAGTGACCATGTAATCTTAGGACCAAATTTTCAAGATCAATATCTAGGGTATCACAGGCATGTTTCATCGTATTGTGCAAAACATGATTCCAAGAGTTTGCCTTGAATATTTGTTTGTTATCATCATTTAACAGCTTAAATACTGAATTATGCTTTCCAAAACTAACATTGGCATTATCAGCAAAAAAAGCACTATGGGTTTTTTTTATCAAGTTTGTGGGACTCAGACGAACGTTTTAACATATTGTAAATAGACATTGCTGTTTCACTGCTCTCTTCTATAAAATCAAGAAGTTTATTCTGAATTCCAATTTCATGATCAAAATATTTCACAACAATCGGAAACATCTACCTATTTTTATAGTTTGAAACATCAGTAGCTATAGAGAAAAATTTCTTCGACTTATTGGGATCATTCAAAATTGTAAAAAAATCTGAAACACTTTTTGGAGCCAAAACTTTTTTCTCTATTGCTTCAGCACAATACATTTTTTTGTAGTACTAGAATCACTGAATACATCCTTCGCGATTTTAACATTGCAGTCCAAGCCATTATAACTGATCAAGGTGAGATTATGTTTCATTGAGTGATATATACAAATGTCAGTTCTGCTGCAACAGCTCTGTGTAAGTTACTCACTTGTGGTGGAGCTACCAATAGCAGAAAAGAAGCTGGAAATCTTGGAAGACTCCTTGATGTCTTTCTCCTTGTTTGTATGGTCTAATTATATTGAAGATATTTATTATTACATAATTTTAAATTGCACCAAAGAGGTACAATGGTACTACAAAATTGACTTATAGTTACCTGTAGTCTTTGCACGCTGCGAACAGTTGGTATTGCCACAATGTGCCACACTAAATTCCGGTTTGCAGATACTACAGAAGGCTTTGAAACAATTAGCTTTCACAGGAATACACACATGTTTTTTGTTTTCTTCCTTGTGGGTGATATGACCCTATCTTCATCACTACTCATCTTAAATCAAGAAATCACAAACTTCGAATCTGATCAAAACAACGTTACGTCCTCTACTAATGTGTTTAGAGCTTCCACAAAAGCAGCTATGTGCACAACTGAAATAACAAGTTAAATACTTCATGCCTTGGTTGCATTGTAATTGGTACACTATTAGTACTGACGAGTTAAATCAGGAGAAAAGCTTTCAAAAAGTGTGTGTCGGTTATCAAAATAAATGCGAAATTAGAAGCAGACTCGAAGTTGACGACAATGCAGACAACAATGCGGTCAACACAGACTAATAGTACGCTGTACAGTTGGCAACCAACGAACATTTGTAAATCGCTACGACACGAAATCCCCCGACAGGTACCGAGAGCCACCGATCAGAAACTAAGGAGCCCGCGAACTGAGTTACAGCTCCGCGTAAGTGAACGGCCAGACGAGCGTTTGTTACACGTGAGGCACTGCCGCTACGACCACATGAGCGTTTGTCATGCGGCCAATATAGATCACTATTTGTTTTAGTACTGCATCGGTGCAAACTGCGGCAACTTTTACTGCGCACAGTTAGTATCAACTGTAATCGTGTCAGGCGAAATACATTATTTGAACTACTATTGCAAAAGAGAGAAAAATACGGGATAAATTCGAAATAATACGGGACACGGGGTCTGACCAAAAAAGTAGCCAAAATACGGGATCTCCCGAGAAATACGGGACACTTGCCACCCCTAGATGTGCGCCACCACCATCTGTAGTCTTTCTTCTTCGAAGTTGAAATGAGCTTCTTAAAAAATTTGAAAATTTGTGGTAAGGTCTTATGGGACCAAACTGCTTAAGCACTACTTAATGTAACTTAAACTAACTTACACTAAGGACAACACACACACCCATGCCCGAGGGGGAACTCGAACCTCCGACGGGGGGAGCCACGAGCTTCTTAAACTTACAGGTCATCTTTTATGCTACGTAAATTATTTAATAGTGTTTATGTGAACTTCTTTTACTTTTTATTTTGCTTTACCGTGACGTATTTCCTTTGTATCTGTAAATCACGTAGCAGGTTGCAGGAATCATTTAGCTGATAATTGTGGGAATACAGTTGCACTGAATTTGAGGTCCTGTTAACTTCTGCCTCTAACTAGAAATTGTAATGTATCTAAGAGCCTCTCCTTGCGTCTTACAGCCTCTCCTTGCATCTTACAGCCTCTCTAACGACTGTATTCTTTATCGTTAAGAATGGTTTCATGATGTTCAGGAGCGCTAAACGCATGTTTTATCCATTCTTAGATAATTACGAAAATCATCGATTTCCGGTTGCTTAAGTAACAGAACGTGGGTAAATTTCTTTCTTTGCATTAGCTGCTTCTTTATCCACAGCTTTCTCTCGGTATTTTTTTGGTTTTGTTACCTCTAAAACAGCCAAGGCAAACCCCCTTTTCTGTTTCTGTGTCAAATCAAGCGGGATCTCGTGGAAAAAACAATGAACTTCAACAAACTACACCGACAGGGCGGCGCAGTAATCGCTGAGTGCAGTCGGTCGGAACGTGTGTAGGCTGCCACGAAATTGGTCGGCTGGTCAGTCTGCCGGTAAGTTCGTGCTTGTGGAGGGGCCTCAAGACGGGCGCGTGAGCGGAGAAGTGGGAAAAGCTGCTAGAACGCCCACGACAGACTGATCCTAGTTAACTACAAACAGAGCCTTCCACCTAAACGACACAACGGCCGACCAACTAACGGTTGTATGCAACCAGTCCTGGCCAAAAAAAAACACTTGGTGCCAAGCATGAGTAACTCATCTGGATGATACACAACAAAAAATGCAATGACGATTTAAAGACATTACATAACTCATAGTAATTTCCTGTTCCATAGCATGATTCAATTAATCACTGTTAAATGCTCACACCAACTAGATATTTAGTACAGTTAACTTTCACCAAGCCTTTTAAAGGAATTGACTGACATTTAAACTTCGGGCACCAAATACTCGTGCTAACGGCCCAGTCCACAATCCCATCGCCAGAACACCTTCGCCAACGCCAGACAGAACTAACGTACAGCTTTTCCGGCGGAGACGAAACTATCTTCTTCCAGCAGATAACTCCAATCGCCCCGCTGAAAACACAGGAACGCGCCACGTCTGCTCCTAATACGGCTAAGTTACGTTGTGCAAGACGCGACAGTTGGCTGCGACTGCGACGCTGCCCCCTCCTCTTTTCCCACCCTGGCAGACAGCGACACGGCCGCAACACGACAGGAGTCGCGCTGTTTCCCAAGCTCTGGTCGGCGGCGGCGGATTCAAATACATAAGAAAAATAAGAATTCCGATTTTCTTGCTGTAAAAAATACTGTATGTTAATGCAACAAAGTTACATCGGCTCCCAGAGTTAGTTTTTCGATACAGATTCTCCTTTTACTTCAAAAAAATTGAAAAGTATCTCTTCCGGTTTTGCGTGTTTTTTTCGCTGTATATTACTTCACTATCGATTGTGAGGAAAGTAAAAGGCACAAAAAATTGATGTTTACGTATCTTACAGTTTCACATCACAGCTTGATAATGAGGTGTCTATTTTTCCGATATTCGTCACAGTTATTCCGATACTTAATTTACAAGTAACCTACTGCATAAAATTTGAATTGTGTACAGTGAAAAATGTGGTCGCTGGCTACTTGGCGTATGGTTCACGTTAGGTCATACATCGTTGCCGATGAAAAGAAGCTAACATATCGAAATTATTTTTAAAGCTGAGATCAGAATGATATCGATCTCCCTTTCCGAGATTTGAGCTCATATATCTCCGGGAGCGTCGCGACTAGCCGCCAGTTCTGTCGACGCGCAACGAGAACCGTGTGGCCATCACACGATAGAGAATGCATTTGTTTTGTTTCGCTGACACATTTGGACCTAATGAAACCATTTTATGTCATATATTTCTCCGGTATGAGTTACTAATATTTCTCCATATGCTCTTGACAATTTCATTTAAAATGCCACGAAATGTAGGTTTCTTAAATCCAAGTGATCAAACAGAACCCATTTTCTTGATTTTGCTGAGGCATCTGAACCTGTTCCAAGCTTTCTCTCTCGTTTATTTCTCTGATACGAGTCCCGAATAATCCTCCATCTGTTTTTGCACATTTCACCTAAAATTCCAATGAAAGATAAGTTTATTAACAATAAGCGCACGCTAGCGTCATTGCATTGTTTCAAGTTCTTGACAACAAGATAGGGTTACACCTTAAACATCTCTAGAATTTTCATTCTGAACGTCTACAGTATACACTGGCAGAAATGTGGAAGAAATAATGTCCGTGCTTGTTCACAAAATTTCCCCAAATTATACTTGTCAGTTTCTCCCATGCAGAAACTTTTGGAACAAGCTAAGGCAACTTTCATCGCCGATTGACTCTTTATTCCCATCCAAATGAACTTCCATATTCTTATATTCTTACAGCATACATCGACTGTCAGACCAGAAGGGCCTTGTAAAACAGTAGTGCACTTTTGGCACAAGTTTTTTGAGCAACGTCTTCTACCAATGAATTGAAGTGAATGTGACAAATTACTTATTGCAGCATACTGTTTGCGCGATCTGTTGAGAAACGCCTTCCTCAAAAACGAACATCTATTGATTACAGAAAGCTGTACAACAATCTGGTGGTGGTTTTTCACAACTAGAAGGTATCATCAAGACACCTATCTACCGTTTACTTTCAAAGTGAAGGTATTGTAAAATGTAACTTTCTCGTTGTACTTTAGATTGTTCATTTTATAATGTACTTGCCGTTTTCAACTTTTATCGTCACAAAAAAGAGTAATGCGAAAATTGACCTGCAAGTTCATTTTCATCATTCTAATTCTACATCTGCATGGATTATACTGATTTTCATAACAGGCCTGAAAAATTTGCATAATGGGAAAATATTATATATTTCACTCACCTGCCAGTTTCAACTGTGCACCAATTTCTTCCCAAATTCTGTCTCTGAACATAGTGTCTCTATATTTAGGATTCTTCAAATCGTAAAGGCAAGGATGTTGCGAGACCAGCTCACAGAGCATCACATCCTGTGAGTGGCTCTTTTCAGTTTTCCTTGACTGGCTCGACATCTTTCTGGCAGCCGTACGTCTTTGTGTCGTCCGACTTCCGTCGCAACACTGCTCACTGGTGCAGTGCTGCGGCAGCTGCCGCAACAGTCGCGCGTCGCATCCCAAACTCGAACTGCGCATGCGCCAGCAGACAACTTCTGACGTCACGTAGCGACCCGTCGCAGTCGCTAGTGTGCGTCGCGTCTTGGACAACGTACCTTTAGCTCACAGAAGAAATACCGAAGAGCTGCTCGCGCTACAGCCTTCCCGTCGCATTGAAGCGGGTAAGGTAAACACACCAGGCGGCATCTGAAACAAGGCGAGGTCTCCTCTTGACTGGTGTCCGTTTCCAACTTCCCTTTCCGGTTCCGAGCCACCTCCGTGATGCGCGAGAAGGCCAGAAGACGGCGCCGCAATCATACAGCAGACAGCACGACGCCGCATCGATACATCACGGGGGAGCCACACGGCTCAATCGGGTGTCTCCGTGGAGTTGGTGGCCAGCTCTGCGCACTAAGCAACCTTTGTGCAGCTTGGCGTCCACAATTTTAAACGTACCACCGACACCAGCTGCGCTAGATTACAACTGGTCTACACATGATCGAATTCACAAAAAAGTCCGAGAAACAGGTTGACTCCAGCATGGGCAGAAAAACTGGTGTTAGACCAGTCGAACCACGAATACAATTCTGCTCGAGCAGGTATACTTAGATCCTCCACGCAATACCTATCTTTCAGATGAGAAGAAGGGTAAACTGAAAGATCAGCGCCTGTGTCAATGGAAACTGCAGTCTGGTAGAGTTCTCTGTTATATATACTCAATGGCTGTCCGGTTTGAAACCAGGCACCGTCGCTACTAATTTCAAACGGCGTTTCCCTTGTCACAGGGCGGTCGACACCGCCGAGCTTCAGCACGAATTGTTTTGTAATACTCTGATGGGCGAACGTTTGTTTCTGCTGGAATAGCATCGCCGTCGCGACGCACGTGTAAAACTGCCATTGGCTTAGTCAGCTCAGCTGCTTGTGCTTGCAGTGCTCCAGGAGAAGTCCTTCATTCCGGCGGAGACAGTTGCGACGCCAGCCGATGGATACATCTCGACATTTCGATCAGCATTTTGGACGAGAGCGTAGAGATCAACAGCGCAAACTGTGAGTGTTTTCTGCGCATCCGCAGGTAAGCGCGACAGCCAAATGTTCCGCAGAATATCGTCGTCGATTGCGTTGCCCACCAGAGTGCGAAGACGACGAAGTACATAGTTGAGATGGTGTGCGGTCGCCGAGTGCTTCAGTGACGATTAATTTCTCGAGTCGTTTAGCTTACAAATGCCATAACTGCACGATTTACGTAGGCCCATCTTGCCGTTCTTGGCGGCGAAGCTAGGATGTCTTATACTTCGTACCGATTCGCTCCTTAGTTGCAGCCACCACATAATCGTATTTAGTTCTGTCCGAGGTGATGTGGCTCAAGACGTGTGTCATGTCGGTCGATGCACAGTACGGGATTCTACGACCAGAAGGGCACGGTTTTCCCCGCAGTCGGACTGGGGATCACATTTGCCGCTGGCAAGTCGGTGATGGTCACTGCAGGCGTTGATTACGCGACGCGGTTGTTTACAAGTGATTCTGTGTGGCGCGGGTGATGTGAAAACTTATGTACGATGCGTTTTTTCGTCCCGGTGCCTGAGGTACCAAATATCGTGCGTAAATGCAATTTATCGAAGCACGCATCATAACAATTACTTACAACAAGTTATAGTGATCGTAAGACTGCTAGTAACGCCTATATCCATTCCTTGTTTTGAGATCAGAGGCAGTGCGGGGAATCAAAGAATTTACACAGATCACATGAAATATTTAGCAGTTAATTCACTGTTGGTATCACTGTCCACATATGTAATGGCCATATGTATGTTTCAAACTCGGTAACTTTGTGAATTTTATTTGACACTAGCTGAGAAACCGGGTGTTGGACGGGTATTTATTTATTACAATCTTCTGTTAGTCTTTACCCTCCTCCCTCTTCTCTCTGTTCATCTCCTCCTTCCCCCCCGTCCCCTCTGTCTACCTCCTCTTGCCCCTCTCCCTTTCCATCTCCTCTTTCCCCCTCTACAATCTTCTGTTAGTCTTTACACTCCTCCCTCTTCTCTCTGTTCATCTCCTCCTTCCCCCCCACCCCCTCTGTCTATCTCCTCTTGCCCCTCTCCCTTTCCATCTCCTCTTTCCCCCTCTCTCTATCCACCTCCTACTCCCCTTCTCGCTATTCATCACCTTTCTCTTGATCTACCTCTCCTCCGTCCTCTCTCTAGCTATATCCCCTGTCCCTGTCCATCACTTCCATCCCTCCCTCTCTCTGTTCATCTCAATCCCCCCCCCCCCCTCTCTTTATCTCCAGTTTCTCTCTCCAGCTCTTCCATGCCCTCTTCCTGTTCATCTCCACCCTTTCCTTTCTGTGTTCATCACCACCTCCCCCTCTCTCTGTCCATCTCCTCCCCTTTCTCTGACCATTTCCTCCTTCCCCTCTGTCTGTTCATCTCCTCCTCTCCAACCTCCCTGCCTATCTTTTCCTCCCTGTGTCTCTATCCCTCTCCTCCTCTCCCCTTTATCTGTTCATTTACTCTTCCTATATCTCAGCTCATTTCCTCCTCCACCAGTCTGTACCTATCTCCTCCTTCAGCCTCTCTGTCTGTCCATCCCCTAGTCCTCCCTTCTCTCTCAACGTTATTACATGGCGGTTCTTACCCCTACAGATTTTTCCCCAGATTGTAACTAATATGTGTGTCAAACTTGACTGAAATCGTTCCAGAATGAGCTTTGCTAGCATACGCAGATGTCAAGTATATTTCATACCTGTTTATAATATTTCACGCATATTTGTGCACATAATTTACCTGTATGTCCAACGAATTTCGCCCGGCGTTTTCATTTTTCCTTAGCGTAATGTTTATGACGTTCGTATCCCCTGAACTGTATGCTGTACAATGAAGTAATTTTTCTGGTACATTCAGTGGTATATGTGAATACTGTCAGCAAAATGTGTCACGAATGCAGTTAGTTGTAAAGAAGTAATAAATTAAAAACTCATGCTTCATGTGGCAGTTTTACTGCATTAATGGCGAAAATTTTATCATTTTGTGGGGCTCGGCAGCAAGGAAAAGTTTCATGTATGTTTGAAATTACGTGTTAAGTTTTTTAGAAGTCTCTAAGTGCTCTCATCCTCAAATACCGGGTAACTTAAGTATGGGCATTCTCGCGTCATGGGCTACACTGCTTTTTCACCCCCTCCCCCATATCTTTGATAGGTGGGTGGTTCGTACCCGCACAGTGACTCTTTCCAGGCAGTAACTAATATAATATATGTACCAAGTTTGGTTGAAACTGGTCGACTGGTTTAGGAGGAGATGTGGAACATACGTACATCCATTTTTACAATTTGTGTAGATATCAAGTAACCTCTCAGTTCAAGCTCTGAAAATGCGCTATTACTTTGTGTTTGCTGTACTTGTCTTCTAGTCCAACTGTAAAACTGTTGCCTGAAATAAAGAAAGCAAATCATCTGAATAACAGTCTTGGATTCAAAATAATTACTTTACAAAAAAATTTAAAATATGAGCTCATAATATCGAATATAAATTCCAAAAATGATTTTTTCTGATGTTACAATTTCCATAGCACATCCAATTGTACCACTTAAACCCGTTATCAAACTGTTTTAAATCAACGTTTTATTTTAAACAACCGGTGTATCTCTAGGATGGTCTCGGGGAGGAGGTCACGGCAGCCGGTGAGTGGGTCAATCTGAACCAACCAACAGTCCGATCACTGGCGAACAGCATGCCATGGTGACAGAAGCCATGTGTTGTTATGATGCTCACTTGGGGCAGCGCAGCATCCAATGTTACCCAGCAACATTCATATTTTACAGATTAACATAGACTTGCACATCCGGAAACTGCCCATTTTTTCCCACAGTAAAGACTTTTTTTCGTTGGTTACCTTCTCCCCATGAATGTGTATCCACACACGTTTACGTGTATGCAGCTGCTGCAACACTCTCTCTGAGCTGTTTAGCCGCGCGGAATTAGCCGAGCGGACTAGGACGCTGCAGTCATGGACTGTGCAGCTGATCCCGGCGGAGGTTCGAGTCCCATAAGATTTCACACACATTTGATTTTTTTTTATTTTTTTTATTTTTTTTTTTTGAGCTGTTTAGGTGATCGCCAGTCTAGCAGTTACTCTGTCACACGCCTACAGACAGATGATTAACTGCGCTTTTAGGAACAAATACGTTTACAAAGTACTTAGTTAACCTAAGTCAACAAGTGACTAACGCGCTCACCAAGTCGTCACATCACTCAGTTTCAAAATGTAGACGATATTTAAGGTAAAAGAAAATTTCATTAAAAAAACAAGTCCGAATTAATTCATCTTTGTATTCACTCGTTCATTCACAGACAAATTTTTGTCGTCACTATTCACAGTGTTTCCAAGTTCCAAATTGCAATGCTATCTCGTGCCGAGTTGTGGGGTTACGATCCTTGAAGTTTGAACAACAACCCTGTAGAAGGCCAAAGCGCTGTCATCGCTGCAACAAGCGTCCTGGCCGCGAATGTAATATTACGTGTCTGACACTCGTCGGAAAATGTCGGTGGAGCAGCGAGGCCACATGAAGTTTTGTGTCTGTGAGCGACAATTCCTCGGATTCGACCCAAATACCGAAAGAGGTTCCTGGTTGCTCCTCCATGACAACGCTCCAGCCCACAAAGCGAAGATCGTGTGCGAGGTTTGGCCAGTATCACAGTCCTGGATTGCCCGCCGTATTCGCCGGACTTGCCCCAAGCCGACTTTTGGTTGATACCCAAACTGCAGGTGGCGATGAAAGGACGCCGTTACGATGCAGTGAAGTACATATAAGAAAATTGTACTGCAGTACTAAACGCTATTCCGAAAAAAGGACCACAGTGATTGTTTTAAAACACTTTTAAAACGATTCCAGCTGTGTACTGATTCAGGGGGAGACTATCTGGAACGAATACAGTGATTTTGTGAACATAATCCATAGTTTTTACTTCTCATTGCCTCAGTCCTGATGGAATTGGGACATCCTGCGTATATATATTTATACGCTGTTTGTAGCTGGGGTACTCAACATGAAAATATTGGAAAAAAGGATTAGCAAATGAAATTCATGATACAGACGTATGTACACTATTGATCGCTGTGCTATACAGAGAAAGATAAAAGCAAAGATAAAAGCAACAGAAAGTGCCTTATTCACACACAAAAATGAAGCAACAGATTGCACAGTAACACATCTCGTATTTTACATTGTACTGAACAATTTATAAACGAGATATATATATCTTTTCATCTACTTTGTTATTTTTCAGAGACTCGGGGGACGTTCCGGAGATTTGCCTTTACACAAACAACCTGTTTCTCGGAATTGTACAATTTTTCATGCCATCGTCTAATGCTTTTTCTGTAGGAGGATGCACACCATACCTAGAACGAAAGCCACGCTCAACAGTTATTACCGACCCGCACACACAAAACGCCCCGACACCATTTATTACTAGAACTGAAGTGGGCACACACTGCCGCCACCTAGCAGGAACCATGTAAAAGTCGAGAGTCTTGTCATTTCAACAGTACGATACTCACGCACATATCTCAAATAACATAAGCTTTATGATTTTTTCAAAATCGGATGATTCTTTTTCATACACCTCGTACGTTAAAATTTTTAAAAACTTACTTAATTCCTTTGTATCTTCGATATCTTTTTGCAGTTTATTATACAGAGTGATCAGAAACAGTCTGAATAGTTTTTACGTATGTTGCATGGTAAGCTGCGCTGAGTAATAATTATTTAGAACATTCGATACAGTACGACATTTCCAAGGTAATTGCATAGAAGTTATCAGGCCGTTAGGCGAGCAAACTGAAGCGGTCCGCCAGAGATGGTGACGCCAGACGTATCGCTTCGCTTGATTTCCTAAAACCGTACAAGAGATCGATACAAAAATTGTATATGGGACGGCAGTTAGTATCGAACCAGAACCAAAGACTGAGCAGTCTCGTGCCTTATAATCTACGCTATCGGAATAACTGACACTAATTGCATGTGGCGGACCGCTTGAATTTGCGAGCGCAATGGCCTCGTTGGCTAACTTTCAAACTTTAATGCTAATTAACTCGGAAACGGTGCAATGTATTGGTTCTTTTCTTGACAATTATTTCTCAGCACAACCTACCCTGCAACGCCCTTACAAGCCTTTAGACTGTTTCTGACCACCGTGTATAGCTTGACTTCTTCGTAAAATGTATTGGTTTGGCCCTTAAATTTACTCATAGTTCATGTATGGACCTGTCTGCTATATCCACTGAAGACCCAAAACATTATGACGAAGCAGTATGGCGTTGGTCCACCTTCGGAAAGCCGTACAACAGCGATGCAGTGCGGCACAGATTGGACGAGTTGTTGGTAGGTTTGCGGTGTCACCTGATGTCTGCGCACTGATCATGCGTGCAACTCACGAAAATTACGGACGGGTAGTTTGTGGGCGCTGAAGGGGCACCCAATAACGTCCCTGATGTATCTCATTGGGTTCAGATCGGACGAATATGGTGGCCAAAAGATCAACGTGAGTTCACTATAATGTTTCTCAATCCACTGCAGCACGGTTCTGGCCTTGTGACGCGGTTGTTACCGAACTGAAAGATGGCTAGCCGTCTGGGGAAATATCAAACATGAAGCGATAAAGGCGCTTTGCAACGATGTTCACGTAGTCCACAGCTGCCACAATGACTTCAGTTACTACCGCAGGTTCTGTGGAAGACCAGGCGAACGTCCGCCACAGCACAATACTGCCCCCATCGGCCTGCCTCAGTGGCACAGTGCTATTTCCGAATAGCTGTTCACTGGAATAATGGCGCATTCGGATATGACCTTGTGTAACAAGAAGCGTAATTTGTGTCATCCTGTGACACGTTTACACTGACGACATAAAAGTTTTCTGGGTATGGTACCGCGTCATAATGTATAAAACTACTGCTGCTCGAGGAAAACAAACGTTTCGGCCACGGTTGTAGCGGCCTTCTTCTGGGTCTACTGGTGTGTTCTAGCTATGCAGTGTCCCCTATATTCTGTTATTACTGTTCACTGCGCATGCCATTACGTCATAATTTTAAAAAGATAGTTCGTTTCATTGGTCCCTTAAGGAAGACCCTTTCATTGGTCACTTAAGGAAGAAGGAGAGGGAACTTTATTTTATTAGGTTATTGCGGTGGAGGGAGAACGTAACCTCTGTTGTCCATTGGGTCTTGTGTCATGTGCCTTGATTGGTGGTCACCGTCGAATGAGAAGTTGGCTACTGTTTACCAGGTGCTGGAAGTCGACCGCTACTGACTATGGCCGCGGAAGCGAACGCAACTACGTTTACAAAAAAATGTGTGAAATCTTATGGGACTTAACTGCCAAGGTCATCAGTCCCTAAGCTTACACACTACTTAACCTAAATTATCCTAAGGACAAACACACACACACACCCATGCCCGAGGGAGGACTCGAACCTCCGCAAGGACCAGCCGCACAGTCCATGACTGCAGCGCCTGAGACCGCTCGGCTAATCCCGCGCGGCAACTACGTTTACATTGATCTACGATCCAATCTAACGGTTCCGTGCCCACTGGAATCGTGATTGACGATGTCGTTAGATGAAGGTAGCTCATGTTCAAAAACGAGTACAGAACGCTGTGCTCCGAAACACTCGTGCATGCACCAGCATTGTACTCTGTCACCATTTCTGCCACAGATCGCCCTCTATCATGTTTCACAGTGTGAGTAAGCCTCAGACCCTCCACGTCCTATGATGAGGTGTGGACGTCAACACCCTCGTCCCCTGCTCGTAGGTCCAGCATCCTTCAACCGCTTTCCATTGATGCTCGCGACAGGAAGACACAAACAGCAGACTATCTTCGCCGAGATGTTCGTTCCAAGATGCAGTGCCATCACAAAATTCGCTTTATCAAAGTCGCTTATGTCAGTGGCTTTCCTTATTTGCGGCCCGAATCGTTCAAAATGGTTCAAATGGCTCTGAGCACTATGGGACTAACAAAAAAGTGTTCAAATATGTGTGAAATCTTATGGGACTCAACTGCTAAGGTCATCAGTCCCTAAGCTTACACACTACTTAACCTAAATTATCCTAAGGACAAACACACACACCCATACCCGAGGGAGGACTCGAATCTCTGCCGGGACCAGTCGCACAGTCCATGACTGCAGCGCCTTAGACCACTCGGCTAATCCCGCGCGGCTGGGACTTAACATCTGAGGCCATCTGTCCCCTAGAACTTTCAACTACTTAAACCTAACCAACCTAAGGACATCACACATATCCATGCCCGAGGCAGGATTCAAACCTGCTCTGTAGCAGTCGCGCGGTTCTGGACTGAAGCGCCTAGAACCGCTCGGCCCCGCGGCTGGCGCCCGAATCGTCGCTAAAACGATTCGTCTCTACTCCGCTTCTATACACTCCAAGATAAAAAAAGCGGTACAGCACGAATGAATTAATCGAACAAAAATCGTTATATGCTATTAAGATGTACAGAAAAACAAATGATTAGTTTTGGGAAAGTTGGATGATTTATTCAAGAGAAAGAGCTTCACAAATAGAGCAGGGCAATAATGCGTTGCTCCGCTTCTGCCCTGATACAAGCAGTTCTTCGGCTTCGCATTAATTTACAGAGTTGATGGATGTCCTCTGAGGGACATTGTCCCAAATTCTATCCAGTTGGCGTGTTAGACCGTCAAAATCGCGTGATTGTTGGAGGGCTATACACATAATATTCGAAACGTTCTCAGTTGGGGAGAGATCCTGCGATCTTGCTGACCAAGATGGGGTTTGGCAAGCAAGAAGACAAGCAGTAGAGACTCTCACCGTGTGCGGGCGGGAATTATCTTGCTGGAATGTAAGCCCAGGGTGGCTTGCCATGAAGGGCAACAAAACGGGGCGTAAAATATCAGCGCAGTAACGCTTTGCTGTAAGGGTGCCACGGGTGACAATCAAAGGGATTCTGCTAGGGAAAGAAATGATGATGATGTTTGGTTTGTGGGGTACTCAACGAAGCGGTTATCAGTGGCCACACAAATTCCCAATCTTTATACTGACCAGTCTCGCCATCTTCCCAAATGATCATGAAATGTTGAGGGCAACACAAACACGCAATTCCCGGGTGGAGAAAATCCTCGAGCAGGCTGGGAATCGAATACGGGAGCGCGTTATCCAGAGGCAGAAAAGCTAACCACTAGACCACGAGCTGTGGGCACGAAAAGAAATTGCACCCCAAACCATCGCTTTCTGGTTTTCAGGTGTTATAGTGGGCGACAGTCAGGTTCGTATCCCACCGCCGTCAGGGGCGTCTTCAGACACGTCTTCGGCCTGGAATCTCACTGACTGAAGTAGAATTGTCTTCAGTGATGAGTCCCGCGTCGAACTGAACCCCACTGACCAGCGAAGACATGTCTGGAGACTGCCAGTACAACGGCCGAAAAACGAGGAGTTATGGTGTGGAGTGCCATTTCTTTTGATGGCAGGACCCTTTTGGTTGTCATCCGCGGCACAGTGGTACGTCGACGATATTCTACTTCCTGCTTTGCTGCTCTTCATGGCAAGCTATCTTCGGCTTACATTTCAGCAAGATAGTGCCCGCCCGTGCTCGGCGAGGGTTTCTACTGGTTGGCTTCATACTTGCCAGACTCTACCTTGGCCAGCAAGGTCGCCAGATCTCTCTCAAGTTGAGAGCATTTGAAGCATTATTGACAGGATCCTCCAACTAGCTCAGCGTTTAGACGATCTAACGTACCAATTGGACGGAATGTGGCACAAGATCCATCATGAGGACATCCAACAATTCAATCAATCAATGTGATGTCGAATAACTGCTCGCATAAGGGCCAGATGTGGGCCAACACGTTACTAACTTGATCAGTTTGTGAAGTCTGGTACCACGTGCCGCGGAATTTGAATCTGCGCCAGACGTCATGGACGTCGAAAACCCCTAGAGGTCTCTCCACCATCGAGCCGTAAGCTGTGGAGGCGCGCGCCTCCTGGCCCACTTTTAGTGTGAGGGTGTCACAGTGGAACACGTGGTTCCAGCAGCCAATAGCGGCGCCCCCGATAGCGTACATAAGCGCCTGCCTCTCGCTCAGCCAGCCTGTCCCCCACGTGGATCTTCTATGACCTCATTCCTTTCCCCCATCTGCTCCTATTCCTTGAACATATCCGTATACTCTACACGTCCCGTCGCCTTGATCCCGCTCACCCCCTGGTTGCTCCTCTCCTCTCCCGTCCCCACTCCCTGCCATGTCTTCACTGTTGTGTCCCCCCTACCCTCCATCTCTACTCCCTTCATCTCCTTTCCCAAGGTGGCTTCCATCAACTCCCCCTCCTGGATGATGCCCTCTCTCCCTCCATTTACCCATCAACTCTGGTCGTCCCCTCTCCTTTCCTCCGTCCTTCCCCTGGGCTCCCTCCCCCACCCCTTCCATCCTGTTTTCTCCCCACCTAATCTCTCCCTACCTCCCCCCCACCGATTCCTTTTGTATTCCCCTCCTCTGTCTTCCCCAATCCCTGTCGTGCCTTCCCCAGCATCCCCCACCCCACTCATGGGTCCTCATCCTCCATCGGCTCCTTCCCCCCCTCCCCCCCACTTCGTTTTTTCCTCTCCTTCCCCCCCTTTCCTTTCCCGTCATCTGTCCCGATTCCCCCCCCCCCCCCCCGTCTGCCCTCAGCTGTGGTATATCATATTTGTGCCAATTTTTTAGTGCAGTGTTCAAATGAATGTTCAGTGTAGTTTGTCTTTCCACAGTGTTGCGAACAGAAACCGTGCTGTCGCTGGGTGTAAATTTTATATCTCCTGCAAACAGAAACCAGACTGTCGCCATGTTTTTTTAATTGTATGTCTATTCTTTTACCTGTCTGCTTCATACACGGTGTTACAAAAAGTTACGGCCAAACTTTCAGGAAACATTCCTCACACACAAAGAAAGAAAATATGTTATGTGGACATGTGTCCGGAAATGCTGTTGTTCGTTCTGTCCTTCGTTGGTCGTGTCCGTCCTCTCCCGTTGTGTTGTTTGCGGGCCTCTCCGCGGGTCCCGCTGCGCTTTCCGTCTTTTCAACCCCGCGACCGTCCCGGTCGCAGTTACAACACGAAGCTCTATCTCCTGAACAAAACATCTAATTTTTATGATCTGTAATTGTTTGTCAGTGCACGTACTGACGACTTCCGTTCTATTCCGATTAATTTCTTCGTGGTGCGTCTTTACGTTTCTTTTCATTTTTTTTAAAGATGATTTCCTCGGAACTGGCAAAATACCGCACTTTTAAATAGCTCAATGCTGTTGGCTCTTTTGTGAATGACCTTGACTGGTGGAATGTAAAGGAAAGTCTGAGTGAGGGGTGTGCAGTTGCAGAGGGCGCGGTGCGGGTGTGCCGGGCCGTGGCCGGCGCAGGCCCCTTCCTGGTCCTGCGGCTGGACGCGCCGGCGGACCTCTCCCCCGGCGACCGCCAACTGCGGCTGCGCGTGCGGCCCGCGCCGCGGTTGCTGTCTCCCGGGCTGTCGTTGCGCGGCGCCACCGTCGGCGACCCGCGCGGCCTCCAGCGGCACTGCTACACCGCCTCCGGCCCGCCCGGCGTCGTCGCCGCACTCGTCATACACGGCGGCAAAACGGTCAGTCACAGCACGGTCCCAGCCCCGTGGAGCATTTGTAACACTCCTCAAATTACACTAAACGTTTCAGCTTGCATACTTAGTATAAAGTTATTTGTTTACTACCGTAAAATGGGCCTTGGGAGAGCCAGTCCTGACAAAACTCTACCATCTGGTGAGCAAGATGTACGGGACAGGCGAAATACCCTCAGACTTCAAGAAGAATATACTAATTCCAATCTCAAAGAAAGCAGGTGTTGACAGTTGTGAAAATTACCGAACTATCAGTTTAATAAGTCACAGCTGCAAAATACTAACGCGAATTCTTTATAGATGAATGGAAAAACTGGTAGAAGCCGACCTCGGGGAAGATCAGTTTGGATTCCGTAGAAATGTTGGAACACCTGAGGCAATACTGATCTTTCGACTTATCTTAGAAGAAAAATTAAGGACAGGCAAACTTACGTTTCTAGCATTTGTACACTTACAGAAAGCTTTTGACAATGTAGACTGGGAAACTCTCTTTCAAATTCTAAAGGTGGCAGGGGTAAAATACAGGGAGCGAAAGGCTATTTACAATTTGTACAGAAACCAGATAGCAGTTATAAGAGTCAAGGGGCACGAAAGGGAAGCAGTGGTTGGGAACGGAGTGAGACAGGGTTGTAGCCTCTCCCCCATGTTATTCAATCTGTATATTGAGCAAGCAGTAAAGGAAACAAAAGAAAAGTTCGGAGTAGGTATTAAAATCCACGGAGAAGAAATAAAAACTTTGAGGTTCGCCGATGACATTGTAATTCTGTCAGACAACAAAGGACTTGGAAGAGCAGTTGAACGGAATGGACAGTGTCATGAAAGGAGGATATAAGATGAACATCAACAAAAGCAAACGAGGATAATGGAATGAAGTCGACTTAAGTCGGGTGATGCTGAGGGAATTATATTACGAAATGAGACACTTAAAGTAGTAAAAAAATTTTGCTATTTGGGGATCAAAATAACTGATGATGGTCGAAGTAGACAGGATATAAAATGCAGACTGCCAATGGCAACGAAAGCGTTTCTGAAGAAGAGAAATTTGTTAACATCGAGTATAGATTTAAATGTCAGGAAGTCGTTTCTGAAAGTATTTGTATGGGGTGTAGCCATGTATGGAAGTGAAACATGGACGATAAATAGTTTGGACAAGAAGAGAATAGAAGCTTTCGAAATGTGGTGCTACAGAAGAATGTTGAAGATTAGGTGGGTAGATCACGTAACTAATGAGGAGGTATTGAATAGGAGTGGGGAGAAGAGGAGCTTGTGGCACAACTTGACTAGAAGAAGGGATCGGTTGGTAGGGCATGTTTTGAGGCATCAAGGGATCACAAATTTAGCATTGGAGGGCAGCATGGAGGGTAAAAATCGTAGAGGGAGACCAACAGATGAATACACTAAGCAGATTAAGAAGGATGTAGGTTGCAGTAGGTACTGGGAGATGAAGGAGCTTGCACAGGATAGAGTAGCATGGAGAGCTGCATCAAATCAGTCTCAGGACTGAAGACAACAACAACAACAACCAACTGTAAAATGGGGTTACTTTGTGACTGTAGGGGCTACTTTGTGACATACGTTAATTTTCGCTTATTTCGAATCTCCCGCTGCGTCCAAGATGCCTAGAATCCAAAGATTAACTCCAGCGGCTTTCCTGTAGTGCTGCACCACCTTGCGGCAGCCAGCTGAATCTGCCGCGCTTCTTTTGTTCGTCGGCAGTGCGTTGGTCTTGAAACCTGCTTTGGAGCCATTGTTTTAATTGTTGTAAACTTTGTGTGCTGGAGCCGTTCATGTGAAAGAACAGCAGAAAACAGGTATGTAAGCCTGATTGTTAATATGTTGGCTACATTATGGCGTCATTGGACGTTAATTGTAATGTTTATGTAAGCAGTATAATTATACAACCATAAAATCAGCATACCAGTAGTAGAAGCGACCATTGGTAGGACGAAGGCGAAATCTTCGAGTCCTGGTACCGGCAATACTCAGCAGCCGAAGAAAAAGTGTTCTGACGTCTCAGGAAGAGTCACTGATAAGGTCGAGTTCTCAGATGAGAGTGAAATCATCAAGTGGACCTATGAAGATCCGAGTGACTCGGAAGCTGTCTGTGAAAGTTCATCAGATGAGCCATCAGACAGAGACGCACCTTCGACTACTGGTAAGTTACATCGAGACACAAGAAACGTGCACCACTTTGAAAAGGGCCACTGAGAAGACCCCTGAATGCACATTCAAACTTGCTGACTTTGTGGTAGTGAACTTCGAAGGGGAAATGTTCCCAGGAAGAGTGACTGATATCGAGCAAGGAGGCTACATGGTAAGCGACATGGAAAGGTGAAAAATACGCTGGAAGTGGCCAGGACGAGATGATTCCATTTATTATTCAACGGAGGAAGTTCTGTATAAAATAGCACTTCCAACACCAGTAGGAAAGCGAGGTCTCTTTGATGTAAAGATTTATTTTTAGATTAAGTAGCTACCTTTGTAAATTCTTTATGTTGTCAAACAATAAACCAATGTTTTGTAAATTGCTTTAAACAAACATCTGATGGGGTAACTTTCTGTCAATGTTTATTTTCCATACATTTCGAAGCAAGAACAAAGCTTGTCACACAGTAGCCCATCCAGTGGGGTAACTTTGTGACAACTTGTAACACTTATATAATGGTTTTCTGTTGAACATATTTATTTGTATAACATATGGCCACAAAGTGGAAGGTTTCAGCAACTTCTTGGTATTACTTATTAAACTTCATAATTTACACTGTCTGGCCCGTGCGAGTAAAACCTTAAAAACTGTCACAAAGTATCCCCATTTTACAGTATTCTAAAAAATACTTCACTAGGCATAAACTATTTACTCATATGTAAAATATTGCACCAGGCATAATGCACCTCCACTGTGTTTGCTCTTCTCAGGCAGGGGGTGAATTGGTTAGTATTCATAAGCAGATCAAAATCGTCCTGACTACTGTCAAGCGATTGGAAGCTGCTGCAAATGGGTGTATTGGGAGCCCTTCCAAGAGTTTTGTCCCAGAGATGCCAAAGACAGTTCAACTACTGTCCTCTCCTGCCAACACTGTCTCTCTCTAGGCTTCCTGTACAGGGTAGACAGTGATCACGGATTCAGGCTGCTATACCTATCCTTCTAACAAACAAGTCTTTCACTGAAACTGAGCCAGTCGGACTCACTTCGCCTGTCTTGAGGAAGCTTCATTTTTCCTGTGGCAGTAGGAGGCAAGCACAAAAGGGTAGGGATCTATTAATCGTGAGCAGTTCAAACTTCCGGCGAATAATGGTACCTCTTAGGGAAATGGCAGCAATCGATGGGAAGGAACACCATGTACGCTCAGTGTATATGCCTGGAGGCCTCATTACTCTTGTTCTACATCTACATCTACATGGATATTCTGCACATCACATTTAAGTGCCTGGGAGAGGGTTCATCGAACCACCTTCAGATTTCTATATTATTCCAATCTCGTATAATGCGCGGAAAGAATGAAAACCTGCATCTTTTCGTACGAGCACTAATTTCCCTTATTTTATCTTGGTGATCGTTCCTCCCAATGTAGGTCGGTGTCAACAAAATATTTTCGCATTCGGAAGAGAAAGTTGGTGATTGGAATTTCGTGAGAAGATTCCGTCGGAACGAAAAACGCCTTTCTTTTAATGATGTCCAGCCCAAATCCTGTATCATTTCTGTGACACTCTCTCCCATACTTCGCGATAATACAAAACGTGCTGCCTTTCTTTGAACTTTTTCGATGTACTCCGACAGTCCTATCTGGTAATGACCCCACACCGCACAGCAGTATTCTAAAAGACGACGGACAAGTTTAGTGTAGGCAGTAGGACTGTTACATTTTCTACGTGTCCTGCCAATAAAACGCTGTCTTTGTTTAGGCTTCCCCCACAACATTTTCTACGTGTTCTTACCAATTTAAGTTGTTCGTTATTGTAATACCTAGGTTTGTAGTTGAGGTTACGGTTTTTAGATTAGACTGATTTATCGTGTAACCGAAGTTTAACGAGTTCCTTTTAACTCTCGTGTAGATGACCTCACACTTTTCGTTATTTAGGGTCAACTGCCACTTTTCGCACCATTCAGATATCTTTTCTAAATCGTTTTGCAGTTTGTTTTGGTCTTCTGATGACTTTGTTAGTCGATAAACGACAGCGTCATCTGCAAACGGCTGCTCAGATTGTCTCCAAAATCGTTTATATAGATAAGGAACAGCAAAGGGCCTATAACACTACCTTGGGGAACGCCAGAAATCACTTCTATTTTACTCGATGACTTTCCGTCAATTGCTACGAACTGTGACCTCTCTGACGGGAAATCACAAATCCAGTCACATAACTGAGACGATATTCCATAAGCATGCAATTTCACTGTGAGCCGCTTGTGTGGTACAGGGTCAAATGCCTTCCGGAAATCCATAAATACGGAATCGATCTGAAATCTCTTGTCAATAGCACTCATGTGACTAAAAAGATAGTTGTGTTTCGCAGGAACGATGTTTTCTAAACCCATGTTGACTGTGTGTCAATAGACCGTTGTCTTCGAGGTAATTCATTACGTTCGAACACAATATATGTTCTAAAATCCTGCTGCATATCGACGTTAACGTGGGCCTGTAATTTGGTGGATTACCCCTACTACCTTTCTTGAGCCGGGATGGTTCCTTTGAAAGGGCACGGCCGATTTCCTTCCCAATCCTTCCCTAACCCGAGCTTGCGCTCCGTCTCTAATGACCTCGTTGTCGACGGGACGTTAAACACTAACCACCACCACCACCTTTCTTGAATACTGGTGCGACCTGTGCAACTTTCCAGTCTTTTGGTACGGATCTTTGGTCGAGCGAACGGTTGTATAAGATTGTTAGGTATGGAGCTAATGCATCAGCATACTCCGAAAGGAACCAAATTGGTATACAGTCTGGACCAGAAGCCTTGCTTTTATTAAGTGATTTAAGTTGCTTCACTACTCCGAGGATATTTACTTCTACGTTACTCAGCTGTTCTCGATTCGAATTCTGGAATATTTACTTCATCTTCTTTTGTGAAGGCATTTCAGAAGGCTGTGTTTAGTAACTCTGCTTTGGCAGCACTGTCTTCGATAGTATCTGCATTGCTATGGTGCAGAGAAGCCATTGATTGTTTCTTTCCGCTAACATACTTCACATACGATTAGAATCTCTTTGGATTTTCTGCCAGGTTTCGAGACAAAGTTTCGTTGTGGAAACTGTTATAGGCATCTCGCATTGAAGTCCGCGCTAAATTTCGAGCTTCTGTAAAAGATCGTCAATCTTGGGGATTTTGCGTCTGTTTAAATTTGGCATGTTTGTTGAAGAGGATATTCCAGCAGCTACAGAGGAAACAGGGTGCAACTAATTACAGACTGTGGCGCACGTTGGAACAAACAAAACCTGTCATGTACATCTACATCTACATCTACATTTATACTCCGCAAGCCACCCAACGGTGTGTGGCGGAGGGCTACGTGCCACTGTCATTACCTCCCTTTCCTGTTCCAGTCGCGTATGGTTCGCGGGAAAAACGACTGTCTGAAAGCCTCCGTGCGCGCTCTAATCTCTCTAATTTTACATTCGTGATCTCCTCGGGAGGTATAAGTAGGGGGAAGCAATATATTCGATACCTCATCCAGAAACGCACCCTCTCGAAACCTGGCGAGCAAGCTACACCGCAATGCAGAGCGCCTCTCTTGCAGAGTCTGCCACTTGAGTTTGTTAAACATCTCCGTAACGCTATCACGGTTACCAAATAACCCTGTGACGAAACGCGCCGCTCTTCTTTGGATCTTCTCTATCTCCTCCGTCAACCCGATCTGGTATGGATCCCACACTGATGAGCAATACTCAAGTATAGGTCGAACGAGTGTTTTGTAAGCCACCTCCTTTGTTGATGGACTACATTTTCTAAGGACTCCCCCAATGAATCTCAACCTGGTATATAATCATTCCACTTCAAATCGTTCCGCATGCATACTCCCAGATATTTTACAGATGTAGCTGCTACCAGTGTTTGTTCCTCTATCATATAATCATACAATAAAGGATCCTTCTTTCTATGTATGGGCTCCGATGCCATGTTTGGATCGTCCCAGCGACTGCGGTTGAAAATACCAGAACTGCGTACGAAGTTTCGATGAAGCCCACAATCTACAGCATTGTCCCCAAACACATCGTGGTCTCGTGGTTCTGAGTCGAGTGGAATGCTTGAACCAGAGACTCGGAAGGTTCCGTGATAAGCTAGGCTGTGACTTCGTAGAACTGCGCCGTAGGGTTGAGAAGGTCTCCCCCCCCCCCCCCCCCTAAACAGGTCTGGTGTTCAGTACACATGAAATGCAGCTGACTGTGCATGGGGTGCACATAAGGGCTTTTTAGATTAGGCGACTCTCCATCCAATCCAGATAACGGTTGTGGGAAAACCAGAAGTATCGGCGTAAGATTCAAAGAAATGCCTCCCGCAGACGGTGCATCAAAATCTTAGTGGTCAACTGCCGAAGAATACGCAACAAAAGGTAGAAGTTTGAAGACCTCCCAAAAAGCGCAAAAGATCGGCAAATATTAGGTACAGATAGTTGGTTAAAACCTGAAGTTGACAGTAGTGAGATCTTTGGGGAAAATTTAAGCGTATGCCGAAAGGATAGGGAAATTCGAAATAGAAGTGGTGTATTTGTCGCAGCAGACAAGAAATTCAAATCCACTGAGGTATAACTTGAAGCTGCATCAGAGATTGCTTGGGCAAAAATTATAATAGTGCCCTTCCATCGACCACCAATTTATCCTCCTCATGTTACCGAATGCGTTAGGGAATACCTCAGTTCTCTTGTATGTAAGTTCCCTAATGATACTGTAATCACTGGAGGAGACTTTAGTCATCCAACAATTAATTGGGAAAATTATATTTTTGTAAGTGGTGAGCGTAGTAGGATATCCTGTCAAACGTTACTAAATGCTCTCTCTAAAAACTACCTAGAACAGATAGTTCAGAACCCCCTCACTATGGAAATATGTACCTGACCTCTTTGAGGAAGTCCACGTCGAAACTGGTACCAGTAAGTACAGTATGTACATATCCAACAGGAGGGTAATTGGAGAGATCCTCCATGATATACAATCGCTGTAAAGAAACTTCTAAAGAAACAGAGACTACTGCACAGTTATAGAACAAAGCATAGGGCTATAGACAGAGAGAAACGCGTTTGGCAGTCAAGAGAGCACCGGGTGGGGTGGCGCTAGTGGTTAGCACACTGGACTTGCATTCGGGAGGACGAAGGTTCAAACCCGCATCCGACCGCCCAGTTTTAGGTTTTCCGTGATTTCCCTAAATCGCCCCAGGAAAATGCCGGGATGGTTCCTTTGAAATTGCACGGCCGATTTCCTTTCCCATCCTTGGCACAATCCGAGCTTGTACTTCGTCTATAATGACCTTTAGGTCGACGCGACGTTAAACCCAATCTTCCTTCCTTGGAAGTCAAGAGAGCAATGCGTGAAGTCTTCAGTGACTACCATAGCAGAATATTGTAAATGGTCGTTCATAAAGAAATTCTCGTCATATGTAAAGGCTGTTAGTTGCACCAAAGTTAGTGTCCAGTCATTCATAGACGAGGGTGGAACAGACGTAGAGAATAGCAAAGCAAAAACAGAAATGCTTAACTCTGTTTTTAAATGTTCCATTGCAACTGGAAACCCGGCAGTATTGCCGCAACTTAATTCTCCTACCATTGAAGACGAGTGAAATAGATAATAGTGTCAGTGGCGTTGAGAAACAGCTGAAATCGTTAAAACTGAACAAAGTCCCAGGGCCCGATGAAATCCCTATTAGATCCTGCACCCAGTTCGTAGTTGAGTTAGCCCCTCTGTTAACTACATACTGTAGTAGATCCCTTGATAAAAAAATATATATATAAAAAAAACTGAGCCCAGTAGTTGGAAGAAAGTACAGGTCACAGCCGCCTACAAGAATGACAGCAGAAATGATCCACAAAACTACCATCCAATGCCCTTGACATTAATTTGTTGTAGAATCTCAGAATATATTCTAAGCTCAAACATCTGCATCTACGGTGCATTGCGGAGGGTATCCTGTGTCACTCGAAGCGAGAGCGGGGGAAATCGACTGTCTATTTGCCTCCGTATGAGCCCTAATTTCCCGTATCTTCGTGGTCCTTACCCGAGATGTATGTTGGTGGCAGTCGGATCGTTTTGTAATCAGCTTAAAATTCCGATTCTCCAGTTTTTCTCAATAGTATTCCTCGAAAAGAACGTCGCCTTCCTTCCAGGTATTCCCATTTCAGTTCATGAAGCATCGTCGTAACACTTTCATGTTGTTCGGAACTACCGGTAACAAATCTAGCAGCCTGTCTCTGAATTGCCTCGATGTCTTCCTTCCATACGATCTGGTGCAGATCCCAGACACTCGAGCAATACTCAAGAATAGGTCAGCTATCGTCCTTATATGCAGCCTCCTTTACAGATGAACCATACTTTCCAAAAATTCTCCCAAGAAACCAAAGTCGATCATTCGCCTTTCCTGGCACAACTATCATATCTCGTTCCGTTTCATATCGATTTGCAGCGCCAAGATGTCACTCAAATAATGAGGTATCTCGAACAGGACGACCTCCTCCACGCCAGCTGGCATGAATTTCGAAAATATAGATCATGTGAAACCCGACTCGCACTTTTCTCACGACATACTGAAAGCCATCGTTTAAGGCAGTTAGATAAATGCAGTATTTCTGAAAAGCATTTGACTCGGTATCACACTTGTGCTTATTATCAAAAGTAAGATCATATGGGGTATCACACGAAATATCTGAGAGAATTGAGAATTTCTTGGTAGGGTGGACGCAGCACGTTATCTTGGATGGAGAGTCATCACAACAAATGTAGAAGTAACTTCGGGTGTACCCCAGGGAAGCATGTTGGCTTACTTGCTGTTCATGTTGTATAGTAACCTCAGATTTTCGCAAAAAATGGCTCAAATGGCTCTGAGCACTATGGGACTTAACATCTATGGTCATCGGTCCCCTAGAACTTAGAACTACTTAAACCTAACTAACCTAAGGACATCACACAACACCCAGCCATCACGAGGCAGAGAAAATCCCTGACCCCGCCGGGAATCGAACCCGGGAACCCGGGCGTGGGAAGCGAGAACGCTACCGCACGACCACGAGATGCGGGCAGATTTTCGCAGATGATGCAGTTATCTACAACGAAATACAGTCTGAATGAAGCTGTACAAATATTCAGTCAGGACTTGAAAATATTTCGAAGTGGTCCAATGACTGGCAGCTTCCTCTAAATGTTCAAAAATGTAAAACTATGCACTTCACAAAAAAAAAAACATAATATTAGCGAGTCATGGTTGGAATCTGTAAACTCATACAAATACTTGGGTGTAATGCTTAGTAGGGACATGAAGTGGAATTATCACATCATTCGTAGGTAAAGCAGGTAGCAGACATCAGTTTATTGGTAGCATACTATGGAAATGCAGTTAGTCTAAAACGGAGACTGCTTACTTACAAATCACTTGTGTGACCCATAATGGAATATTGCTCAAGTACGTGGGATCCATACCAATTCGGACTGGCAGGGGACATTGAAACTATACAGAGAAGGACAGCATGGATGGTCACAGGCTTATCTGACCCACGGGAGAGTGTCACTGAGATGTTGAAAGAACAGACTCTTGCTGATAGATGGAAACTATCCCGAGAAGATCTGTTAACAAAGCTTCAAGAACTGACTTTAAATGATGACTGTAGGAATATACTTACTACAATCTCCTACATATCGCTCCTATAGCGATCGTGAGAATAATATTACATTAATTGCAGCACGCACATAAGCATTTAAACGATCATTTTTCCCGCTCTTCTTGCGTGAATGGAACGGGAAATGGCCCTAAAATCTGGTACACTGGGATGTACATTCTGCCATGCAAGTCGCAGCGGTTTTCAGATCATAGATGTAGATATAAATAACAATAACCACCTGATTGTGTGGATGAATTACATTAATTTAAGATTCTTTCAGTCGGTCTCAACGTGGCATCTGCCTTTCCTACAGTTAATTTTATGTGGTCATTACACTTTGAATCGGTCAGGAAGAATACCCCTAGGTACTGTTTTCAGTGATTTTTGCCCAATAGCATAATCGAACAGTAATGGATCTCTTCATTAGCTTATGCCCCATACGTTACACTTATTTAGGGTAAGCTGCCAGTCCATGCACCAGTCATCTAATCTCCGTAATTCGCTGCAGGTTTCTGGCGTTGCAAACTTTCCACCACAGAGCCTCACTGGTCAGTGGTGTCACTAACGCTGAAGCGTCCACACAGCCCCCTCCACCTCTAACAGGGAGAACTGCGAATAGTGATACTTGGTGAGTATTGTAGACTGCAGAGAGCCTGCACAGATGCGCATGACTAGCTGTGTCATGGCTGGCTGTAGTGCACGGCATGGCTGGACCATTTCTCGGCATCAGAAAGTCGAAGGCAGTGGTACAAAGATGAAATGGCGCTTGGTGAGTGGGGAGCCACAGCGGGCGGTCGAAGTGGCATACGCTGGGTGCAGGTGAGATGAATATGGATACACCAGCTTGGACAGTGCCTTGGCTGGCGTGGCAGGCAGAGTCAGTGGTATGTCACGTGGCAATGGCTGACGAGGCGCCCGTGCCGGTGCAGTGATGGTTATGACACTGTCTGCTGGCAGAGAAGAGGGCAAGGCCATGTAGTTGAAATGTAGCAGTAATCAGTAGACACAGTTGAGGAGTCAGGCAACTGGTACGCTGGGTGTGTCAGAAGCATCGTGGCTGGCGTCTGGGATTGTCGATGTCATGCCGCCGGAGGGCGGCGGGGGGGGGGGGGGGGACCATCCTGGACAACACGTGGGCAGTCTAAATTTGTAGGGCATGAGGAGAGAGGATCATGGAGAACACTTGCGAGCTTGAGTTTGTGGAGGGAGACCGTCGTTATTTTTCCATTGAATATGATAGCAAAACTGTGTGCACAGTATTTGACAAATGAAAACGGTCTGGAATACGGGGGTTGTAGGGCTGTCCAAACGGTGTCATCACATAGCATGATCTACTCACAGTCCGATAGTGCTTTGTGTCGGAAGGTTTTCAGAGTTGTGTCTGCCATAGGGGTTGCGCCTGTAAATCTAGAATGTGGCGCTTCACCTGTTGTATTGATGCCAGCAGGTGTACCTGATCTGGGGTTAGTGTCTGTAGGACGAACTCTGCACGGAGTGTAAGGTCTTCCCATGTAGTACTTTTGCCAAAGAAGCCTAGAGGTCCTCCTTAAATGCCATATACATGCAGAGCATCACCCATGGCAGGTCTCCGTCCAACATCCACAACAGCATATGATTGAAGTCTTCAGCGTGTCGTGCCAATACTCCACGAGGCTATTAATCTGTGGGTGGTATGTGGTTATCCATTTTCGTGTGATGTCGCAAAACTAGCAGAGAACATCAAATAGGGTGGAATCTAATTGTCTCCTATGGTCCGTAGTAATCGTTTCAGGACAGACAAAGTGAGCTATCTATATGTCAATGAAAGCTCGAATGGTAGATTCCACTGTAATGTCTTTCACTGGCACTCTTCAACCCAGTGTGAGACTCGATTTATTATTGACAGTAAGTATTTGCAGCCTTTCGATTCTGGCAGAGGGCCGACGAGGTCCATGTGTACATACCAAAACAAAATCGAGCACATGGTATACTGAAGCTGCCTAGTGGAGATTGTGCTTGGCGACTGACTGTGCTGTGCTGGCAAGCTAGACAAGCCTGTGACCAGATTTGGCAATCTCATTTGACGTTTGGCAAAATGAATTGTTCAGTTACGAGTCAGACGGTTGAACACCTGGGTGGATCAGGCTGTGGAGTTGATGGAAGATCGTGGGACATGGTTGCAGGGATGAAAAGTCGTATTCTGTTCTGTGAGACATTGCAGAGGATGTGGGCATTGGTACCGGGATTCGTTTGTCATTCGCTGCACAAACTAGAGGTGACACTGTTGAGTGTTTTGGTAATTGACGGATCACAATCTTGTTCATTGCTACTTTCGTGTAGTCAAGGTCGGGTGAAATAGTTTTGACGTGCGATAGATAGTAGGTGATGGATATCTGTTGTCTATTTCTTAATGAGATCACGGTGAGGAATTCGGTGAGAGCTCAGATCCTTTGGTGAGTGCCATATCGCATCAGTGAGTGGTTTGTGATCTGTGTAGATCACATGTCTCCATTTGATACAGCTCCATCAAACAGATTCATTCACAGCCAGTAGCTAACGATTGAATGCAGGCCGTTTTGACTGTGAGGCCAAAAGTTTTTTAAGAAGAAGTGGAGTGGCAGTGTTTCATCTGCAACGACTTGTTGTAGTAATGCCCCAATAGTAGAGTCACTAGCGTCCATAGTGGTCATGAGTTGTGGATCTGATGTGGGGTGTGCTAGGGCGATCGCTTTCTCAAGGCTGACTTTGGCACGGTCTAAAGTTTTTTGCGTTGTAAGAGCCTATACAAGTTTTCTCTGGCCTTGCATATTTGACCCAGCGAGGGCATTGGTGAGTGGGGTGTGAATCTCTGCAGTGTGTGGTAGGTGACGTCGTTCAAAGTTAGGGATACCTACAAAACCTCATAGTTCGTAATAAATTTATGGCGGTGTTAATCGTAGAATGAGTCCCATCTGTTCAGATGTGGATTTGACGCCTTTAGTGTTGACGATGAGTCTGAGGTACATCACTTTGGTTTTGCACTACAGAGATTTTTTCCCCGTAATGATCACCCCCACATCTTCTAAAGTTGAGAGAACAAGTTTAAGATGTTGTTCATGATCCTGGCGGTTACAGAAAAGATTAATATGTCATCAAGCTATTCTAGCAACAGCCCAATTTGAAGAGAACACCATCAATGAACTGTTGCCATGTTTCGGCCGTGTTTTTCAATCGATAGAGCATGAAAAGAAATTCTAAGACACCAAAAAGTGTGGTGATAGCCAACATCGTCTGAGTCCAAAGATATTTCGAGGTATGATTTTTGCAAATGGACTGGCGCACCGGAACTCGTGAGAATGCAGTGTCTCATACTGTTCCAAATGGCGCACCGCCAAACCTTCACTCACAATGTGAGGGGATGGAAGACACGGATAATGCACTGAAAACTGAGGCAGAAGGCATCTCACTGAACTGCGAATGCTGCAGTGTGGTCAAGTGCGCCTGTGGCCTAGCTGCCTATGATGAAGGTAATGAGGTGTGTGTGTCGTGAGTGGGGGTGACAGAATACCTTTCATACGTGCATGCATGGGTGAGTTGTGCAGATACATCGTGAAGCTGTTGGAGTAGGTTTGCATTTCCAGCACTGAGCATCTCTGATGCTTTGTGTGTTTCCAAGTAATGCTGGTGTGTCATCGTGATAGCACCCTTGGTCTTAGTGCATCCTTTCATGATGACAGACCATGGATCATCGTCATGGATAGAAAGCCCAGGGGAACACATGGTGTGCATTGGGGAGGTGGCATCAGAGCAAAAATTCACAGGATGAGACTAGTTTCGTGGTGTAAAAGCGCAGTAACCTGCAAGTCTAGAGAGAGATGAAAATGCCAGAGGAAGTCAATCCCCATTACCAGTTCGCTAATGATAGTGACGAAGAATGTCCACATCGTATGGCATTCTACCTGCAGTTACAGCAAGTTGGAAAGGAGAGAGAGTGGGAGCGTGAGGATGACGTGTCCCTGATCTTATTTTTTACTAAGATTGCAGTACACGCGAGGTACCTGTTTGCCTCCACCATGCTGAGTGGAATGCATAAGTTTTAAGTAATGTTCACCAACCTGCAGTCTTCTATAGATTTTGTCCCCTGAGCAGAAAACAGCACATAGGTCGTGAATCCGTTATGTTGAGGCTGTAACAAATCTTAGAGAGGAACTGACGTTTTATAAATAATGAAATTTCCAATTATTTAACTTGACAGATAAAAAAATCTACTCACCCAATAATTTAAGAAAATTATTAGTTATATTATGCTTTGTAAAATCACAAAATTATGTTGGAAGTTTTTATTTTCCTTGTTTGACGATAGTTACCTGTTAAAATACATTCAGTAATGAGTTAAAACAAGTAATTATTATGGTAGTAAGCAGGTTAACTGTAAACGAATGGTGTGAACCATGATAGTGTTATGGTCCTGCGGGCACACTTAGAATCTGTCCAAGTGCGTGAACCTTTGGGTAAAGTCTGGCGCCGGCGGGCCAGCTCTGCGGCCGCAGCGACATCTAAAGGACTGGAGCAGAAGCGCCTGGAACCCTCCGCCTTGTGTCGACTTGACGCTTCGAAACATTACGATGCCGCGGCTATATAAAGCACACCCTACTGTCGCAGTCATACAGTGTTGATAGTTTCGTTCAGTGCATGCTGCAGACGTGTTTAGTGTTCCAATTTTAATGTCTAGTGGACTATTTTATGTGACTATATTTTATTCGTTTACTTTAGTCTCTAAGTGTATTGTGAATTAAGTTTGCAATAGATAATTTTATTACCAAAAAGGCGCATTTGGAAATTGATGATACTCCAAGTCAACCTCCAACAATTATTGTGTCGTCAATTGCTTCGTCGTCTTCAGACGAGAACCATTCACAGCCGAAACCTGAACAATCTGGTAAGGGAAGATCATTTCAGAAGTCTCAGCTGATGAAATATACATGGCTAGAATATGAAGCATCTACCGAAAAAGTTTTTTGCAAAACCTGCAAAGAGGCAGCTGCTAAAAATCTATTACAATTTTCTTCAAGAAAACAAGAATCATTTTCTTCCGTAGGGTTTTCTAACTGGAAAAAGGCTTTGGAAAAATTCCGTCTTCATGAAAATACGTTTACGAATAAAGAAGGTGTTCTGAAACTAAATTCTATCACTAACCGAAGTGTGGCCTCCCAATTGAATGAACAGTTAGGTAGTGATATGAAGAGAGGCCGTTTAGCTCTTGAGACAATTTTTACTACCGTGCAATTTCTGTGCCGATAAGGACTGAATTTTAGAGGGCACGACGATGTAAACTCAAATTTTTTTTCAATTGTTGGAGCTCCAAAAGAATGGCATACCTGAGTTTAAAGATTGTTCATTGCATTCGGGGAAAAATGGACATCCCTCGTTATTCATAACGAGATCATTGATCTACCAGGAAAGTCTGTTGACAAAAGGTATTGGCTTCAATCAAGAAAACTGAATATTATTCTATTATGGTTGATGAAACAAGTGATTATTCGATTCACGAACAAGTGTCATTTTGTATTCGTACTGTCGATGATTCCTTAGTCATCAACGAAGACTTTATTGGCTTATACGAGACCCCCAACACTGAATCACAAACTCTGTTTAGTATTTTAAAATACGTTTTTGCTCGTCTTCATTTGTCAATGGATAACTTAAGAGGACAGTGCTATGGTGGTGCCTCGAATATGAGAAGTAAGTTCAAAGGACTAAAAAAAGTTAGTTTTGGATATACAACCAAAAGCACGTTATGTGCACTGCACTGCTCACAGTTTAGACTTGGGTAGTTGTAGACAGTCTCCGCCATTTTACGTCTATAAGGGATGTTATGGCTTTAGCCAAGGACTTAATAAACACCGTAAGGGAATCCAACTAAAGGATGGGACTTATCAGAAGCATGCGCTGTGAGAGCGCCAATAACCAAGCTGGTCTACGATCCCTTTGCCCGACTCGATGGACTATGCAAGCTTCTAGTATCTTGAGAATATTGAAAAACTTTGAAGAACTTCTAGAGTTTTTTGAAACGTTTTCTGCAGAGGACAACAGAGGCAGGTTACAAATGTGCTGGCTACCTTGACTCAATGTTACAATTCAAGACTAATTTCTTTTTACGTCTTTATTGCCATGCAATGAACCCAGTCGAGGATGACAATGGAAAAAGTTCAGTGCCCTCGTCTAAGTGTTGCTGATCTGGAAAAAATATATGAGGGCTGATTTGTGTATTAAATGGAAGGCGTGACAGTTTTGAACACTTTTGGAAATTGTGTTTAAAAGAAAAACCTTCACAAGTTGATGATCCTTCGCTTCCTTGGAATCGATGTATACCAAAGAAGTATGAAAACAACGAAGTCAGCTCACTGCACACTTTCAAAACCCCTAAGGGATACTACAAAGCTATTTAAAATGAAGTTTGTGAAACGGTGGCGATTTCCTTCAACTGGACTCATCCAGGTCATTGCAGTTGAACAAGAGTGCTTGCTATTTTAGTAAACAGAGGTGAAAAAAATTTGGAAAAATGAACTGAGTTTTTCAAAAATGAACTAGACATTGAGAGACTGCGCTTACATTTGAATATGTTAGCCGATATCGCTAATAAAAAAACAACTAGTCTTGATGTGATTACGTAGGCTTTCCCGGCGTAATAAGTCGTGAAAGTCTCTTCGCGATTGCTGCCGGATCCTAAAATCAGCTTGACTCGATATTTCGGCGATCCAACTGGTCGCCATCTTCAGGAATATGCGGCTTCTGCTGATGAGTCCCGCTGAGAACTGACGCCAGGCTGCAAATCGACGTCCTATATAGGCCACCGTTCAGTACACGGAGCAGGCGCCGCTCATCACGGTTGCTGCCCTCCAAGACAGGGAGGTGGCGCCGCCCTTAGTAGAACACTGCTTGCAACAATATATAGCGCACTAAGGACCTCGCCGAAAAACGTTAAGTTTTGATGCGAGATAATACAGGATTCCACTTCTTGCTAAGAGGAAACCCATTGTCTCTGTTGATTAAATTATCCGCCAACCTAATTTCAATCGCCTCTTTATAGACACTGTTCCAAAATACAGAAATGTTGGCAACTACCACAATTTCATCAAATTTCATACTGTGTCCCTCATTTAAGCAGTGTTCTGCTACTGCCGATTTTTCCAGCTGTTGTGGCCTCGTATGACGGCGATTTTCCACACACCTGTCATGCACTATGCAAATCGAACGGCCAATGTAAGCCTTCCCACACTGACACGGAATTTTATATACACCGGGTTTCCTAAGCCCCAAATCATCTTTCACAGAGCCGAGTAGTGCCCTAATCTTAGAAGATGGACGGAACACACTCTTAATGTTAAAATTCCTTAAAATTCGTCCAATCTTAAACGATATGCCTCCAGCATAAGGAAGAAAGGCCACCGATCTATGTTCCTCTTCATGCACCTCCAGAGATGGTCCAAACTCCATAGCCCGACGAATCTGCTTCTCGGAGTATCCATTGTCCTTAAAAACAGCCATCAAATGCGCAAGCTCTTGGGTTAAGCTGTCCGCATCGGAAATGGCATACGCTCTCCGCACCAAAGTCCTAAGGACGCCACTGCATTGGTGTGGTGGATGACAACTCTTAGAATGCAGATCCGATCTGTGTGTGTCGGCTTTCGGTGAACACTGTGTCCCAAAGTACCATCTGGTTTTTTATAATCCATAACGTCTAAAAATGGAAACATCCCATAACTTTCAACCTCCATAGTAAATTTGATGCGGGGATGAAGACAGTTGAAGTGATCCAAAAATCTATTCAGAGCATCACGTACATGCGGCCAGACATGATTTTAGGATCCGGCAGCAAACCCAAAGAGACATTCAACAACTGGTCTTAAAAAAATGCGTGATGTAAGAAAGTACATTACACAAGAGCCTGCAGTTGGAGAAATGTTATGTGATGTAGTGCAGTGCATTAAGCTTCTCCAAGTAGTTCCAATCATGACAGTAACATCAGAACGGTCATTTAGCTCCGTTAGACGTCTGAAGTCGTATCTCTGATCAACAATGAGACACAAGTGATTGAACAACTTGGCTGTTCTTCATGCCCACCGAGATGTTTTGGATGAATTGGTTCAAATGGCTCTGAGCACTATGGGACTTAACTGCTGAGGTCATCAGTCCGCTAGAACTTAGAATTACTTAAATCTAACTAACCTAAGGACACCACACACATCCATGCCCGAGGCAGGATTCGAACCTGCGACTGCAGCAGTCACGCGGTGCCGGATTGAAGTGCCTAGAACCGCTCGGCCACCGGATGATGAATTGGATATCCGACCAGTCACAACGACTTCATATTAAGAAATCCAATCAGACGGTCGACATTTGCACCTTTCTAAAGACAGGCACTCTAGCCCTAATAATGGCATTTAGAGCAATATTAAAAATCTATATAAAATAGAGAATTAAATACATATATAATGTTAAATTTTCAGTTTCGAAATATTTGTACTAGTTTAGTACTGTAGTACTATATTATTATAGTACTGTATTAGTTATTTTCAAATGCTTAAGTATTTTTAGGGTGTAAGACCCAATTAAAACTCGCTATTAACATACTTTTTGACTGAAAGCATGCGGCATACTGTATTAACTTTATTAACTGTATTAAAGCATTAACTTTGAGATATTGTTTTTATTTAATAAACCCTGAGCCTTATTCAAAGTAAGCTTAAATTACCTATTTTGCTTATTAATCTAAGTGCTATTACCGTGTGACAGCAGTATTTTATGTTTGATTCTTTTAATGATAGTTTAGGATTTATTTAAATATAATATCAGTCTTTTTACTGCTCTGTAATAGTCTATAAGCATGATTATTATTTAGCTTATTACGAAAATACCGTGTGTGTTTATGTTTTGTTTCTTTTTTCAAAGTCAGGCTTTTCGAGTTTCCCAGGGTGTCGAGTTATCGAGAGTCCACTTTTTGGAGTTCTAATGTTGATCATATGACCCTAAAATTCTTAAAAAAACTTTAAAACTCACTATTCTTTATCTAAAAATCAAGACCCCCAGTATGCTCCCCCCCCCCAATATTTTTTATAAGTCGGCGACCCTGCTGGAGAGGTCTAGGAAAAGGGCTAGATTTCGGGAAAGTCACCCAGAACCGCGGCTCCGGGGAGACTTACTATACGGCATGAGAAGGGAAGATCTGCATTGGACGAAATTTGAAAACCTGAGAACTTACAGGAGGAAGACAGGGTAACATGCAAGATAGAGATTACTACTAAAACATCAAGCACGAGTTAATAAAAGTGAAAAGCTAAGTCCATTGGACAGACATAACAGAGGTGGGAGGGGGGGGGGGTGCAAAATAGACAGGAAAGGCAACAAAAGATGTAAAAAACTAAAACAGAGTAAAGCAGATAGTGGTTACAGTGAAGAAACGCTGAGACGGAAAAATTAATGTAAATTAAGGCCAGGTGGGTGGCAAGAACCAAGGACATGTTGCAGTTTTAGTTCCCACCTGCGGAGATCTGAGGAACTGGTGTCTGGGGGAAGAATCCAGATGGTGCGTGTGGTAAAACAGGCACCGAGGTCACGAGTGTCATGTTGTAGAACATGCTCTGCAACAAGATACTGCGAGTTGCCAGTACACACCCTCTGCCTATGCCCGTTGTTGTTGTTTTTCGGGGGGGGGGGGGGGGGGGGGGGGGGGAAAGAGACCAGACAGCGAGGTCATCAGTATCATTGAATTAGGGAAGGATGGGGAAGGAAATTGGCCATGCCCTTTGAAAGGAACCATCCCGGCATTTGCCTGGGGCGATTTAGGGAAATCACGGAAAACCTAAATCAGGCTGGCCGGACGCGGGATTGAACTGTGTCCTTCCGAATGCAATTGCACTATGCCCATTCATCCTAATGAATGACTACTACCAAATTATCAATTTCATAGAAAATAAACAAATTAATGAACAGCACATTTGCATAGCTACTATCAAATTGTTCTCAATTACATGTCAATGTAACTGGAGATTGTTATTAAAGTCTTAACTGACACCAACCCTGGCAGACAACATACCTGGCCTCCGAGACTGCCGAACAAGCTCTGATCTTACAGTCAGACCACTTCACCTGCCATTCAAGTTAGGCACGATCTGAAGATCTCTGAAGTGCTTCATCTGCCTTTTCGCTTAGTTATTGTTTTTTATTCTGCCGAAAATTAACGCTTCTGAAATGGAATGATAGCCTGCTATTGAGAGATGCTTTTACATGAAAGGCAAGTAAATACATTGCTTGTTCTTCTAATACTAACATCATTTTGGCGTGCTACTTTTGAAAGCAACAGCCAACTGCAGAGAAGGGCCACAATTTAGGTGGTCTTTCTCACGACACCCATACCAAATACACAGTCTGTCATTGGTACCTCACACCACAATACATCATCTTGCCACTGCTGTCTTATCAACTCCTCTAAGAAGAGCTTCTTGTAGTCGAATATGATGGCTGTAAAGCCAGAAATATTACACATTCCCCTCCTTCTGAGATTTCTGAAAATTAGGAGGTTCTTGCAGACAACAATCAATTTGGAAATAAGCAAATTTTTACTCAATTTTTTAAAAATTTTTCAACTGTGATCTCTCAAGTGCCATTCATTCCACTATAATTGTGATTCATTATTGTTTTTTAAAATTTGAATCTACTTTGTATTTTTCATTCTCAAATTATTAATTCATTTATATAATCATAAACTTAATTATTTTGTGGTTAGAAAAATCTGATTGTTACCCTCAGTAAATTCGTGTGTAACCTTATACTCCAAATCATTAATCTTTAGTTACACATTCTTTACTAATTACATTGTTCTTTTAACAGTAAAGATTTTCAAAATATCATTATTCTGCACCTTTATGTTCTTGGTAGTCTTTTGTTAATTTAGCATCCACCAAATCTGCTAGAATACTCTACAGCAGTCCACTATCTCCTAACCAACTTCTGATCGCAATATTTTATACTGCTGTTTAAACTGCTATTGGCACAGTGCCAAACACTAAATTAAACAAAATATTTGTCATGAGAAGTTACACTGTTATTCACTTCTGACAATTTGCAACAAAAAGTTACGCTGCTCTACAACTACCGTCAGTGCATTGCCGTCCTTTCAATTTGATGATAAATTCTTTACACTTTACACTTCTCCTCACCATGCTGTTCTACACCTTATTAAATTTTGAATGCGTCATAAATACGTCCACTTCACATGGTTACAAATAAAAGAAACGCGACAACATACATTTCACAAATACATGGAGATGAAAGAACGTTACATTCACACCTTTTACCAGAACATATGCTCGCTGCCCACAACATCAATCCATACTGATGTTTCTGTTGTCCACGATGTAGTCTTGCATTGTGAAACTCCAGACTTCCCCAACTGGTGTTGAGTTCAATAACTGTCAACATCTCCAGCCTCAGCATATAGCTCCAGTACCATTCCATGAAACAATACAAAATGCCTTAAATTAGTCTCCTAATAATTTTAAACAAATTTTAAATAAACATGTTTTCATACACTATTACAACATACAGTAAATACATAATGTTTTGTTTTGATTTTGGGTGTTTATGAACAATGCCTTTTTTTTACATCATACTACAACAATGGTTCACAATGTTTTTGTTTTACTTACAGCTGTAACTACATACAGCTGAGGCATTGCCCTTCGCACTCTTTAAGAACTATGTATTTGCTTGCACCATCTGTTATTACTGACCCGCTTTGGTAATGGCTCATGTTGCTAGCCAGCATCAGCTGGTATGCTCTTCAAATCTAACCTATGGAGGCTTACAATAGCAATTCACTGATACATCAAGAGAACCTTTTAGAATCTTTCCTTGAACATAATGCAACAATCATTTATCAAATCATTGCTTCATTCCACAGTATAAGACATCATTCCTTCTACATTTTAGTGTAATTATTGCTACAAAAAGTACTAGTGGGACTCTATTCATGTAAGACAATGTATTTTCCTCTGACTTTCATATATGAGCATTTTGTTACTTTTTAATATGTATGGGCTAATTACCTGAGACTTCATAAAATAGTTGGCAGAAACCACTTTGCCATAAATACTACTCAATGGCTGACTTACATATTGCCTTTTGCCTTTCCTTCCTCACTCTTCATAGATAACTGGCCAACTTTCCTGTTGCCTAATAACAATACTTCACCTTTCTCTTTCCATGTACACAATTGGCCAAATTTTTGGTCGCTTAATAACCATAACTCTTCATTTACCATAAACCACTTTGACAGGACTATTCCTAGCCTATCAGTGTATCATAATTCATTACAGCAGAAACTATGTCACCATTTCAATTCATACCAAACAGTAACTATATGTCTATTCATCTCAAGACAACATTTAGTTATTTCCATTATTTTGACCACCAGTATTGCTTCTGTTGTACATTGTCGTAATCACTTACCTGGTTTAGCACTGTCCACTTCTTCTGCAGCCTTCAGCTTATTTTCATGTGTTGTTTCATCTATGTTCTTTATAATAGTCCTCATCTTGCTTTCCTATTCTTAATATATTTTCAAACATAAAGGTTTGTGCATCACTGTTATAAATATTTTTGTTCTGTTACATACTGTATGACATGTTTTTGTCATGTGCAATAATCTGCTCCAGGTGTCTTGTTGCAACTATATACTGTGTTCTCTGCTAGTGTATCTATAATCCTATACTTCATACACTCAGGCCAGTCTGCATAATTCCAGTAAATGTCTGTTTTTCACACATGCTATGCAGATGTTTATTCTTCATTTTTGTCATACATTGTTTCTTTGTTGTCACATTCAGTGTAAGGAAATATTCTCATATTAACCTTGGTAGCAAAGAATGTTAAAGAAGACAGATGTAGATCTGAATGAAAGAAGGTGAAGAACCAACAGGAGGAAAAGAAAATTAAGTATTCTATCAGTTAACTCAGGCAATGGGTAATCATCAGTTACTTAGCAATACAAAGAACATTATTGCCCCCTACGGTTAGTATTCTTAATACTTTTTCATGCCACTGATTGACTTTCATTCGAATAATTGTTGTGGCAGTATTTACATGATTGAATGAGACACTTCATTCACAACTTTCTCAAATTCTTTGAACTGAACTGATAACTTTGTCTTCCATAGGAGAATATAGTATACCTTTGAGCAATTCTTGCTAGTGGCCTCTGACAGAAGATGGTTGTCAAGTCTATGTTTATTAATATCTTGATGCCATTGACCTTCGGTATGGGACCTAGTGACTTATTCCTATCCATTTGTGGTATAATGGTAGTTTCACCATGAAACCTTCTGTTCACAACTACTTCACCTCCTGCTCTGTTTTGTGTGCTGTAAGCTAGTATTGATTCACAAATGCTTGAATAAATTCTTTATACACACATAAAAGAAAGTTTTGCATCACTTGGATTACGAGAGTTCCAGAACCTGCACAGAAAATTGGAATAGAGATCAACATAAACATCATTTCCGCCCTTTTTATTGCTCGTGAAAACCACACATTGACTGTTGTACCACCATACACTGAGACATTCAGAGGTGATGGTCCAGATTGCTGTACACACTGGTACCTCTAATACCCAGTAGCACCTCCTCTTGCATTGATGCATGCCTGTATTCATTGTGGTATAATATCCACAAGTTCATCAAGGCACTGTTGGTCCAAATTGTCCCACTCCTCAATGGCGATTTGGCGTAGATCCCTCAGAGTGGTCAGGGGGTCACGTCATACATAAACAGCCCTTTTCAATCTACCCCAGGCTTGTTCCATACATTTCATGTCTGGAGAACATGCTGGCCACTCTAGTCGAGTGATGTCATTATTCTGAAGGAAGTCATTCGCAACAAGTGCATGATGTGAGTGCGAATTGTTGTCCGTGAAGACAAATGCCTCAAGAGTATGCTGCCAATATGGTTGCACTATTGGTTGGAGGATGGCATTCACATATCGTACAACCATTACGGGGCTTTCCATGACCACCAGCGACATACATCTGCCCCACATAATGCCACCCCAAAACAGCAGGGAACCTCCACCTTGTTGCACAGACAGACAGTGTGTCTAAGGCGTTCAGCCTGACCGGGTTGCCTCCAAACATGTCTCCAATGACTGTCTGGTTGAAGGCCTATGCGATACTCATCAGTGAAGAGAACGTGATGCCAATCCTGAGCAGTCCATTTGGCATGTTGTTAGGCCCATCTGTACAGTGCTGCATGGTGTCATGCTTGCAAAGATGTACCTCACCATGGCCATTGGAAGTGAAGTTGTGCATCATGCAGCCTATTGTGCACAGTTTGAGTCGTAACACAATGTCCTGTAGCTGCACAAAATGCATTCTTCAACATGATGGCGTTGCTGTCAGGGTTCCTCTGAGCTATAATCCATAGGTAGCAGTCATCCACTGCAGTAGTAGCCCTTGGGCCATCTGAGCGGGGCATGTCATCGACAGTTCCTGTCTCCTCCATGTCTGAACATCAGTTTGGTTCACTCTGAGATGCCTGGACACTTCTCTTGTTGAGAGCTCTTCCTGGCACAAAGCAACATTGTGGACACCATAAAACCATGGTATTGACTGTCCAGGCATGGTTGAACTATAGACGAGCTGTGTACCTCCTTCCTGGTGGAATGACTGGAACTGATTAGCTGTTGAACCCCCTCCGTCTAATAGGTGCTGCTCATGCATGGTTGTTTACATCTTTGAGCAGCTTTAGTGACATCTCTGAACAGTCAAAGGGAGTGTGCTTGTGATACAATATCCACAGTCAAAGTCTGTCTTCAGGAGTTCTGCAAACCGAGGTGATGCAAAACGTTTTTGATGTGTGTATATTTTACACATGTTACTGACCCCAGTTCTCAATGATTTTGCTTCTCCTTCTAACCTGCTGGCCACAAATTTCATTTTTTGTTGTTCTGTCATGCTTTAAGGAATTATGCCATCAAACTGTCTAATGAAGACTACTGCGTGTATAGTTCTTGTACTAGAGAAATGAGGAATTTATAAGCATTAGAGTAATTTGCTACATCACTTACATGAACAACACTTTTCTTTCCTTTCTGCTCACACCAAATTTCTACTTTTTGTTTTCTAGGTTGTCTTGGATCTCAGGAAGTACTTTTTGTTCTACCTCTTCCAATTTACTCTGAATTGCACTTATGTTGCCTATACAAGAGGATTTACATGTGATGTGCAGTCTAATGCACGGCGTTCCAGATGGAGAAGGAGTGCCTGGTCCCCGGCACAAATCTGTCTGGCGGAGGCATTGGAAGGTTCATTTGTAAAGGAGGTGAAGGGCATGGAGATGGAGAGAGGGCAGGACACAACCATAAAAGCATGACAACGGGCTAGGGGTTGAGAGGATAGGAGACACTGGGTGGTGGGGGGGGGGGGGGGGGGGGGGGGGGAGGAGATCGAGTCTGCGGATTATGTACAGGGTGTGGATGTGTTCAAGGAAAAGGAGAAAATGTGGGAAGGTGATGACGTCAAAGAGGATCTGTGTGGTGGACAGGAGGCAAATATAGGCATATATGGAAAGTGAGGTGGAGTCCATGGTGTTTGACAATTTGGATGGCTTTATAGAATCTGAGTGGGGCAGCAAAGGGAGCTTGACAAGGCAGCCGTAGCTGAGCATTGCATAAAAAATGGATGCAAAATACAGTTTGAGAACACGAGAGTCTTGTCTCATGCATCAACATACTGGAACTCTGTTATAAAATATGTGGCTGAGATTAGAATGAACAGCAACAATTTTAACAGAGACCAGGGTTACACACTGAGTAGGGGATGGGGGCAGGCTTGGGGTGTTGAAAGGAAGCAACAATAGATGCTTAGCACTTGTAGGGAGGTGAGAGCAGCAGTTTTGAACGTGGTGCTGGCACCTCACACCACCTAACATCACTTGGTCCCATGGCAGGCGGGAGCTGCTATGAGCTGCCCAACTCACCTCCTGCACACTCTTCATTTGGGCCCTCTCTGATTGGTGCCAGCAGCTGTAATTGTAGGTATATAAGTAGGAAAGAGTGTCAGCCGCAGCTTCAATATACTGATGAAACCGCGTTTCTTGCCTTCTATCCTGTCCTACAATGGTCCCAGCACTCCCTCCAAACCCACATAAACTTGTTTACTGCTTGGTGCAACCAATGGCACCTTCGAATTAATCCTTCCAAAACCCATGCAATCATTATAGGATGTACCACCCCCTCCTTCTGGTTCCATGATTTCTATATCACCATCTATGAGCACCCTGAAATACTTTGGCGCCATCCTTGACCATCACCTCACCTGGACTCCTCATTTCCTTACCATCCAGTGCAAAGCCCACAGTAGACTCTAGCTGGACATGGGGATTGCATCCCTCCACTATCCTTCATACCTACAAATCCTTGATTCATCCCATCCTTTCTTACACCAGAGTCACCTGGAGCTCTGCCCCTCCTAAATTCTATAAAGCCCTCTAAATCTTTCAACACCATGCACTCCGCCTTGCTTTCCGTATCTGTCTCCCGTCCCCCACAAGGATTCTCTTTGACCTCATTCCCTTCCCACATCTCCTCCTTTTCCTTGAACACATCTGTCTCCTCAACTCCAATGGCCGCCTTGATCCTCCAAACCCTCTGGTGTTCCCTTTCCTCCTCTCCTCCTTGCCTGCTGCTACGCCTCTGCTAATGTGTCCCACTCTCTCTCTATCTCCACACCCTCCACCTCCTCCCCCAGAGAAACTCTCAGAGTCTCCTCATCCCAGATTATGTCCTTCATCCCACTATTTATCCTTCCTCCCAACTCTGATACTCCTCTTCCCCTCTCCTCCTCCCTTGGGCTCTCTCTCCTTCCTCTCCCCACTCTTCTGTTCCCCCCTCCATCCCCTGTCCTTCCAACTTCTCCTTTCCCAGTCCTTGCACTCCCTCCTGGGCTGCTCCCTCCCCACCCTCCCTGACTCCTGCCCCTTGGTGTGCTACCAGCTCCCCCCTTTCCTGCCCCCCCTTCTGCTGCCACCCCACCTTCTATCTTTCTTCTCTCCCTCCTCTCTGACCTCCCCTCCCTTGGCAGATCCTCCCAATTTTAATCCAGTTACTTTGTCATGTTTTGGTGCTCACCATGTACATAACGTAAGTGCAGTGTGTGTTCAGTGTCGCCATCCTGTGTGGCTCTCATTACTGTGAACGCCATTCCTAATTGTGCTCTTCGTGCTACCAGTGTTTTTATGCTACATCTTCACTGAGTGTCATTTTAATTATATGTGGATTTTATGTAACCATGCCTCGTGAAACTACCCCTTTTTCGTATATTTTAACTTCCATTGTTTCCCCTCCTCATGTGTAAACTTCATCTTTTATCACTGTATGTTATGTATGTACCATTCTCTTGTTTTATTGCATGTAGTCTCTTGGCTGAACAGTGGTAAATTGTGCTGATGCCAGCTCACTCCTGGCCACATGGGGCAAGGGTATGAAATAACAATACAGGGGAAAAAAATAGCCACGGCAGTCAGTAGTTTTACTCCTGACAATGATGGCAGAGCTAGCCATCAAAACCTCAAGAATTTTATTCAAATTGACACAGCTTGAAAACTGAGAAGATTTTATTCAGTTCCCTATAGTTGTTTAAATATAAGAAAATGTTCCTCCCCTACTGCTCATGTGATAGAAGAGCTTGCCTGTGATGCTGGACTTTGTGGTGGTTGGTGTGGCACTAGATCCTTGTGTACATGTTGATACTGACTTTGATAAAGTAGCATACAGTCATCATATTCTTCATTCATGGCTCTGGATGGCATTAAATACATGTGTCTGTGTTGATACTGTGTCCAGTCTGTGGTGTCATCATTTGAATACAATACAGAACATTAAACTACATTTGCTATTGGGGCAGAGAGGTAGTAGCATATAATGTGTTGATCTTCACATAGAGGGATGTTCACACTTATGACGTAGTTTCACGCATTTCTTTATCGAGTACAAGGTGTGATTGGATAGTCTTAAGAGTGGGCTTGTAATTGTACAATGGTGGTACTTACAAGCTACTGTGATGCATCTCCTTCAGAATAGTCCCCTTCTGACAGAACACACCAACTCCAACGGTGTTTTCACTTTTGGAAACATTCTTGGGAATTTTTCTCCTGAAGTGTGTTAAGAACGCTCTCTGTATTTGCCTGGATGTCTTCAGTCGAGTCAAATCACTTCCCTTTCAGTGAAAATTTCAGTTTAGGAAACAGGTAGAAGTCCACAGGGGACAAATCAGGGGAATATGGTGGTTGTGTAAGCACAGGAATTTTGAATTTAGTCAAAAATTCAACGATGGAGAAGGCATGATGAGCCAGAGCATTGTCATGGCGTAGCACCCAATTCCTGTCTTTCCAGAATGCAGGCCGTTTCTTCCGCATCTTTTCACACAAACGCTCAAGAACACATTTGTAGTATTCCTGGTTAATTGTCTGCCCTCCAGGGGTAAATACATGGTGCACAATACTGGTAGAATCGAAAAAAGTCACCAACATCGTCTTCACCTTCGACTGACTCTGCTGTGCTTTTTTTGGTCGTGGTGAACCTGGAGTCTTCCACTGCGAAGGCTGCACTTTGGCTTCAGGATCATATCCATACACCCACGATTTATCACCTGTAATTACCCTATTTAGCAAATCTGGGTCATTTTTAGTATGATTAATCAGTTCTTTGCACACTTCAAGTTGTTATTGTCTCTGGTCACTTGACTTGACTTGACTTGTTGATGTATGGGGCAAACTGTTACATTTTTGCTGTAATATGGAACAGTCTGTGATGTTTGGGGAAATGTGTTACAATTTTGTTGTATCACGCGATGTATGTATCATGGTAATACATGGAGCAATTTGTAATAATTTCACTGTAACATGGTGATGTATGGGCAGTTAATTATAGTTTTGCTATGGATAATTTGTTACAATTTTGCTATGACATATTGATGTACAGGACAATGTGTTACAATTTTGCTGTAACATAGCTATGTATCGAGCATCTTGTGACAATTTTTCTAGAACATGGTGATGTATGGGTAATTTCTTACAGTTTCAAGTAACAATGATTATATGTAGGACAATTTGTTACAGTTTTGTTGTAACGTAGTGGTGTATGGGTAATATGCTACTATTTTGCAGTAACATACACTATGGGATCAAAAGTATCTGGACACCCCCAAAAACATACGTTTTTCAAATTAGGTGCATTGTGCTGCCACCTACTGACAGGTACTCCATATCAGCAACCTCAGTAGTCATTAGACATTGTGAGAGAGCAGAATGGGGTGCTCCACTGAAGTCACGGACTTCGAACGTGGTCAGGTAATTGGGTGTCACTTGTGTCATATATCTGTATGTGAGATTTCCACACTCCTAAACATCTCTAGGTCCACAGTTCCCAATGTGATAGTGAAGTGGAAATGTGAAAAGACACATACAGCACAGAAGCATACAGGCTGACTTCGTCTCTTGACACACAGAGACCACTGACAGTAGAAGATGGTCGTAATGTGTAATAGACACACATTTGTCCAGACCATCACACAAGAATTCCAAACTACATCAGGATCCACTGCAAGTACTTTGACAGTTAGGCAGGAGGTTAGAAAACTTGGATTTCATAGTCGAGTGGCTGCTCGTAAGCCACACATCACGTTGGTAAAAGCAAAATGAGACCTTGCTTGGTGTAAGGAGCATAAACATTGGATGACTGAACATTGCAAAATATTGTGTGGAGTGATGAATCACAGCACACAATGTGGCAATCCAATGGCAGGGTGTGGGTATGGCGAATGCCTGGTGAATGTCATCTGCCGGCTTGTGTAGTGTCAACAGTAAAATTTGAAGGCGCTGGTGTTATGGTGTGGTCATGTTTTTCATGGAGAGGGCTTGCACCCCATGTTGTTTTGCATAGCACTATCACAGCAACCGCCTACATTGATGTTTTAAGCACCTTCTTGCTTCCGACTGTTGAAGAGCAGTTTGGGGATGGTGATTGCATTTTTCAACATGATTGAGCAACTGTTCATAATGTACGGCCTGTGGCAGAGTGGTTACATGACAATAACACCCCTGTAATGGACTGGCCTGCACAGAGTCCTGACCTGAACCCTATAGAACACCTTTGGGATGTTTTGGGACACTGCCAGGCTTCATTGACCGACATCGATACCTCTCCTCAGTGCAGCACTCCGTGAAGAATGGACTCTCATTCCCCAAGAAACCTTCCAGCACCTGATTGAACATATGCCTGCGAGAGTGGAAGCTGTCATCAAGACTACATGTGGGCCAACACCATACTGAACTCCTGCATTACCAATGGAGGGAGCCAAGAGCTTGTAAGTCATTTTCAGCCAGGTGTCCGAATACTTTTGATCACGTAGTGTAGCAACATATGTATAGTCTTTACTCTGTGATAACATAAGTTAGCATTTTCTAGAGTAGAGCATGGTGCATTATCTTTTTCCTTTCTCCCCTAAAATGGTGCTTGGTGAGGTGAAGCATTACTGGAAAATTTTGAAAAATGTTGGGTAATGACAGTTTGGTCTATGTACTACCACTAACATAGCCTCCAGTAAGCATAAAACTGAAATGCCAACATCCTTTGCTTATTTTGTGAGATTTTTTAGATGTGAAAATAAGATTATGACACTTGGTATAAACACTGTGTTGCTGACATATTTTTTGACACACATTTCAGACATGGAAATACAGTAAGCCACTTCTTAACATATATTGATGGGCATCTTAAAAGTAAAATAACATAGTGACACTTGACATAAATATTGCATTTGTTGTCATCTCTAGTTCTCCCTCGGGCATGGGTGTGTGTCTTTGTCCTTAGGATAATTTAGGTTAAGTAGTGTGCAAGCTTCGGGACTGATGACCTTAGTAGTTAAGTCCCATAAGATTTCACACACATTTGAACATTTTTTTGTCATCTCTAAAAAAACTAAACTAAACTCCGCCCGAACAGGCCATGAAGGCCCAATGCTACCGACCGACCGCCTTGTCACCATCAGCCAACAGGTGTCACTGGATGCGGATATGGAGGGACATGTGGTATTTATGAGACTGATTGTTGTTATCTCCCACCCCTCTCTTCCCCCACCCACCCACCCAATAATTACGCTTGGTCAGGTTCGCTTTTGTACACAGTCTCGTTTAGGCCTAGGATGACATGTCAACAGCCTGTTTAGCATGTTATTTTAGTACAGAACATTTGTTTTGTACAGTTATAGAACAGCTGAGATGTGGAAATACTGTAGGTTACACCCCTTACATGTTTCAACAATATTTTGGACATGAAAATAACATTGCGACACTTAACACAAACATTGTGTTGCGGAAACATTTTAGATGTGGATTTACTGTAAGTTACACACTTCATGTTTTTTAAAGTTGGAAATGACATTGTGACACATGCCACAAATATTGTGTGTGTGTGTGTGCCCGTGCAAGTTGCTGACATAGTTTTTAACATACATTTTAGTCATGAAATTAACATTGCAGAGGGGGTGCATGCTGCATAAGTCACATCAGTAGTGCCACGTAACCCCAGGTTTGTTTGCCGATATGTTTATGAACTTCTGATAAATAGTCAAATACTTTTGAACATACACAAAATTCACATCATTCAGATATCTTTGAATATGAAGCCAATTTACACAATTTAGACTAAGCTTAAATATTTTGATAAATAATACAAATCATTTGGATACTTTTGAGCATGGTGCAAAATTCAGATCATTTGGATACTTTTGAACAAAGGCAAGATGGCAGCTACACACTCACCCCAAAGAACTACCGTATTTACTCGAATCTAAGCCGCACTCGAATCTAAGCCGCACCTGAAAAATGAGACTCGAAATCAAGGAAAAAAAAAATTCCCGAATCTAAGCCGCACCTGAAATTTGAGACTCGAAATTCAAGGGGAGAGAAAAGTTTTAGGCTGCACCTTCAAATCGAAACAAAGTTGGTCCATTGTAATATGAGAAACAATTTAGGTCGAATGAAAGACGATACAGCTACAATAGTTTCATTCGAGTAGTAAGCTTAGCAGTTAAGCTTTACCAGGTAGCCATTGCTATGCGTCAGGTGCTCCGTCCGTATTTATACGGGTACCCTTCCTTTTTCATGTGCTTCGTCTGGTTTGAATCGATTGCTTATTTTGCTTTGATCTGATAAGTGCCGTTTTCTTTGTTATAGGTGTTTACGTCACTATAAGCTGAAAATGCATTACTGTACTGCGTCATGCATTGTTTGTCGCATTCTGATAGTGCGTGTTTACGGCCTGTCGCCGCCCGTGGCATGGCTTGCTTTTGTGCACGCTACCGCCGCTTACGATTAAAAAAAGAGAGGAATTGTCTCATTAGCGAAACAATGGCAAGCGACTGCTACTTGTTGTTACTTACACTGCTGCTTTCTTTGATAATGATCAACAAGAACCAAATAATAGACTGCGTATGATAGAACATGTTCTGAACGAGAGTTAGACGAAAATTTTTCTCCGTTTGAAAATCTTTGCGGCCACTTCTTTAGTACATCAAATTCTGCACAGAAATTAGTCATTTTAGATTTAAAAATGTAGTCAGTTGCCGTGCTTCATTTCTGACTGTATAGGCATAAAAATAATACGAATATAAACAGGACACGATACGTATTTTCTTCCGCGTTTGCTGTTGTCTCACTCTAGTTTCGTAGTTTATTAGGCAGACAGGATTTAAATGAGATAGCAACAAACACGAAAGAATACATGGCAAAATGTTTATATTCGTATTATTCTTATGGTGAAGAGAATACTGCATGTGATTCGCATTTCATCAGGTTCCTATTAGCAACAGTTTTGCCAGTCAAATTTTCATAGTACATTGAAATTCTGCTACTTTCGAAGATGAACAATACGGAATTTGTATTTACTTCGTTGGATAATGTATGAAAATGCAGTGGTCGAAACTCGGGGCGGAGAAAAAAAGCTCGTCTTCCACCTTTTTTTTATTTATTTACTGACGCAGAGGTTTTGGCGCCAGTATTTATCTCATTGCCTACAAAGCATGCCTGTGTAGCGCTACATATATTCGACGGCAGAAGTTAGTTGTGGCGGCACCTACCAACATTTTTCAGAACTTCCGCTTGCTTTGCACTCGATTCTAAGCCGCAGGCGGTTTTTTGGATTACAAAAACCGGAAAAAAAGTGCGGCTTAGATTCGAGTAAATACGGTATATGTTTATAAATCGGGTGCTCATAAACAGTCTGAAAAGCTTGTACGAGTATTGCATGGGAAGCTGTGCTGAGAAATAATTGTTAAGAAAAAAATTTGATACATTCCTGAATTTGCGAATTATTTAGCACTGACATTAGGCAATCACTCATTGCATGCACAAATTCAAGCAGTCCGCAAGAGGTGGGGTTACCAAAAGTGTTCTACATTGGTTTCCTCAAATCCAACAAATGTAGCCTTTGCTTGCCTAGCTTAAATTTATCATTTTAACTGGTAATGAGCATTTCAACAAGTGGTTACTCATGGACCCACAGCTTTCTGTGCCTTACCACATTTTAGCATGTGCAGTTGCTTGAATATTGTGCGTGCAATGTTCTAAGTGGCTAATTTCAGTGCTAAATAACTCAGAAATGGTGCAACGCATTGAATTTTCTTCTTAACAGTTATTTATCAGTACAACTTCCCCTGCAATATACTTACAAGCTTTTCAGACTGTTTTTGACCACTCTGTATACTAATATTGAACTTTTTCAGCTAGCTATTTGGAGACAAAAATAAACATGAAAATCAATAGTCTCGAAAATGGTAAGGCCTGCTGTCAATAACAACTCCAACACTTTTCATGAGCCCACAGGCAGTGCCAGTAAACTACATGACAGTGAACAATTCAAGACAGAAAGTGAAAGACCTTTTGCTAAGATAAAAGTAACTAAATGTAGGCAGGAATGGCTGAATGATATTCCTCCCATTTATATGCTTGGGTGGCCATACCATGCAGATCTGTGTTCCCAGTCACAGTGCTAAGTGAAACACTGGTGTAGGGAAGAGTATTGTACATGGAAAATAGTGGGCCTAGGAACAAATGATGTTTCCTGGGCACTGTTTCAATCTAGCGACACATTTTAGACTCACATGCATCATTGTATAGAATGACACACTGGTTAGGTGGCACAGATGATTCCATTGTGGTCAAATAAGTTTGATAAAAAAAAGCAAATGGCACACCATCTCCCAGTGAAAAACAGATGTTCACACAAGGGGAGGCACCAGTGATCGAAGGCCAGTGTATCACATATGAGGTGATAGTAGGAAAAGTGAAAGTCAGTCATGGATCAGTGTTCAAAATCTTGTATCACATCTTGAATATGACAAAGGTTGGTGACCATTGGATTCTGTGACTGTTCACACTCACTCAATAAGACCACTGAACTGAGGCAGCAGTGGAAATATTGCTGCTGTGTCAGGCCAGTCCAGATGACTTCTGTAGCCACTCAGTGTGTCACCATGACCCTTAGACAAAGTAGCAAAGAAAGCAGTGGATGTGGATTCACCACCACCAGAAAAGAGGAAGACTCAACCATCATTGGGCAAAATGATGCTGTTTTCTTGGGATTTCCATGATATGGTGCAAAAAAGATTATGCTCAATCTCCTGAGATTAAAGGAAGCTGTCCAAGGGAGTGTTTTTTTGCTCTACAATGCTGACTCTGCTCATTCTGTACAGGAGACTGTCACACAAGCTGCTTGTTTTGGATTTACCCTTATACTCTCGTGACATGCCCCCCTCCCGTCCCCCTCCTCTCACCCCTTCCCAGAGTTCTTCTTCTTTCCTTAGGTGAAATAACCACTGTGTGTCTCGTTTTTCAGAATGACAAATAAGTGTTTTTTGAATTGCGACATTTCCCAGACAGTCAAAACTTAAACTTCTGTGAAAAAGGTCTCTACTGTGTCACTTATCATTGGGAAGGAAGTGTCACAGTGAAGGGTCAGTATGTTGAAGAGAACTAAACCAGTCACCAGTTTTTGTGGTTGCAGCTTGATTTTTTTGATGTGATAATTAAAACATATGACTTCCTCTCATATGTCATCCCTCCCCTCTACCTGTTGGCCTCCAAAATTTGACTGCCTACTCCTGGCCTGAGCACTGCTGCACAAGCAAGCATAAGGATCTTGGCTTCAGAGATGGAAAAAGAAAGAAATAGGAAATTAATAAATTGGTTTGTGGAAATTATCCTACCAAACAGTGCAGTGGATGACTGACTATCCTATAGAAAAATATGATATGCATTTTATCAAGAATATACACATGAACTTAAGACAGTGTTAGCATGTGTTAGCCAATAATAGTGCACAGATTTCGGCATCTGGCATTGGGTAGATGTGATTTTCTCTGTTTCATGAATTGACACTAATGGTTATATAAGCCTGGGCAATTAAGTTATCTTCTCTCTGAGTAGTATGTTCTTTTTTTCTGGTACCCTGATCAGCTTAGTTAGAGAGGATCACAGTAGTTAGTAAACTCCTGTCAGGTCACATCCTTTTCTGGTCATCCAGATTTTGGTGGTTTTGATTTTCCTAAATCATGTTGGGTGAAACAGAATTGTTTCTTTTGAAAGGACACAGCTGGTATCCTTAATAATCTCGTTGTCAGTGGCACCTCACACCCCAGCCACCCACCTTATTTTTCTTACAGAGCTGGAGAAATGGCACAGAATGAAGGAAACTGGAGGTACTGATGAGCTTTCATTGTCAGTCAGCTGCAGTCTCCTAACCTATATTGTCACTTAGCGTACACATCTGTCTGCATTTACGAAATCTTTGAAGTTAGCTATAAACTACTCCTTGATGATAATTGTAATGCTCTTGTTACAGAGGGGCCTAATTGTATCTCCAGGTGGGAAGCACTACTTGATACAACCACTGCCATCGCGGTTCTTCTCTGTCTCTGGTGATAAGCCACACATATTAATTCGCCTGAGGTCTGGATTCCATACAAATGCTTATATTAGCCGCAGATTTGCTGATCATAATTCCACAATTTGGTCGAAGTCACCCAATAAGAGAAATGTAAATGCAGGTATGTTTTATTCATCATTTGCTTTTGAATCTGTTGCAGTGGCCATGTTTGCAGTCAAAATTGTTGGATTTCAGGTCTGTTTGTTATGTAAACCACTTTTTATATAAAACCAAACATGTTTCAGCTCCTTTCTGCCACTGTCTCTGGGTGCTCTTTATTCAGCTCTGCAAGATGTAAATGTATTTTATGCAATAATTATTCTAACAAAATTACACATAAAAATAATTGAACAGTTTTTTTCTGTTGTTGTCAGAACTTACTTTTGTTTACATTGTTGGGTTATGTAGAACCCTCTATCACTTACTGTCATCTGCAATTAAATGATATTGCTGTGAATTTTGCTGGCAAGTTCACAAATCACTTTATCTATGACCATAATCTTGTTTTGTGAAAATATTTCAAAACTGCATTTTACAAACCCAAAATCCAGTAATCATGATATGTTTATTTTTGCTTATACCTTTTAATTTACTCCAAATCAAAGCAAAATTGTCCATAGAAATCATGTAAGTAATCATCAGGGATATCAACATAGGAGTAGAGGCTCTATGTAATATATAATATTTTGCAATTGTGCGAATGTGACTCCAAATTCGATTGTATGCTGCTGATGCATTTTCTCTTTGCACAAGCCATTGAGACTTTCACGTATGATGATTTGTTTGTTTTCATAATCCATTCTTCACTAAGTGCAATACCTAAACAATACAAATAAGTAAACTGGAAATAACAGTAATTCTGATATCATCATAAGGTGTAAGAATATGTATGAAATTCACTGCTGGTACTCTGGTCATTCTTATCTAACTCTGGCAGATTAACACTGCTTGCACAGGCAATGCTGTTGCTAACTGAGCTATCCTAGAACAATTAACTATCTGCTGCCATGTCTCGAATCTGCCAGGAATTTTAAAAACAGCACATACTGCACCGTATGAGTATTAATGGGAGTGTACTTAAAAATGACAGAAAAGTTCGACATATATTAATTGTGTACCAATTCTATGCAGTCATTATAACACAAATAAGTAGCTTTTGTAAAGACAGTTACAGTTACTTGTGTAACTCACCTGTCTTTATTACATGGGCCAAGCGAAAGCTACATACACAGGCACTGCATATAAAACTGATGTTAAGTCACTGAGTGTGAGCACTTGTAGGTTTGAGGTATATAACCAAGTAGTTTCAATAAAATGGCCATTTTTAGCTGCTGATGAATCTTCCAGTTTCTATGGTCATAGTCCATCTGGCCAATCAAGAGTAAACTTCTACCACAGTATTTATGTCACTCTCCAACGTCCAACCTGTCAACTGGCAAGATTCAGCAGGACCAAAAGCACCTTTGACAATGTCCAACATATCTCTGGATGAAATGTCAGGAATGGAGAAGTTTCATCGTACATGACTATACAACTGGGAAAATTCATCAGCATCTACAACTGGTTATGAAAGCCTTCATTGTATGGTGATAACTTTTAACTGAAAGATGACTTTTTCCACAAGTAATGCAGTCACAATTATGCTCTCTGTTTAAATGGATAAATGAAATTGCTACATTGAGTGCATACCATCACAACACGATTTTCTCAAGTGAGCTGCATTCTATAGGTTTGAAGTTGAGAAGGAAACGTGCCTTGATGCCACTGCCTGCGACACCTGTTCATGTGGAGACAGCAGTTTTCATCGACAGGGATCTGTTTCAGCACATGACTCACAACTTCCCCAGTGACACTGAGCACGAGCTTGTCCGTGTTGTTCTTGCCATGATAAATGCTGTAAGTACCATTGCTGCTGAAACTGTTGACATAATGCCATGTAAAGTTTTCTGCAGTTTAGTATACTTGGTTTTCATTCAGTAACTGTGCCAAAATAAGTAGGTTTACAGATACACACTAGTAGAAGTCTGAGTATTGCTGTCGAAATATGCCTGCCAAAGAAGATACGAGGGTCGTTCAATAAGTAACGCCCCGCATTTTTTTGAAAAGCCATTTATATACATAGACAAACGTCATTGTTGGTGCTTCATATTTAATGTTTTTTCTGTGTACCAGTGAAGTTTCAAATAGTTCTGGCAGATGGCAGAGCCATAGTAGGACTCACGTTACAAGCAGCATGCTATTATTGAATTCTTGCATGCAGAAAAAGAAACTGTGGTGAACATCCATAAACATTTGTGTGCAGTGTATGGTGATTCTTTAGTTGATAGGAGTACAGTTGGATGATGGGTAAAGAAAGTTACAGCCTCAGGAAATGCAGAAACAGAGCTCCACGAGCAGCCACGCTCCAGTCATCCTATCACAGCCACTGCACCAGACATAATGAATCATGCAGATGCCATTATTTGTGCCATCTGGCATAGCACAAGATGACAAATGGCTCTACAGTTGTTGGTCAGCATTGTAAGTGTGTCTGCAATGATAGAGACTCTTGGATATTCAAAGAGGGGCTCACAATGGGTTCCACAAATGCTAAAGTGGACCACAAGATTCAAAGAAAGGCTATTTCAATGAATTGTCAACGCTTAAAGATTCTCTATGGGAAGCATACTTTTAAGATGAAGAGTGTGTCAGTCAAGCAATGAAAACATCCTACGCCTACAGGACAATAGCTTTTACCAGCAGGGAATACATGCTCTTCCACAATGTTGGTGTACAGCCATAGAACATGATGGAGACTACGTAGAAAAATAGGACATGGACATGGCATGTTAATGTATATTGTCAGCAGATTCTGAGTCTTAACAATAAATGTTCTGAGAAAAAAATGTGGGGTATTACTTACTGAATGACCCTTGTACTACGTCCCGACATCTTACTAGAAGAGAACATATTTGTTAATAGAATCATCTTGATTAAAAACTGTTGTTCATGGCCAGAGAGATGGGGTGATAATGTCTGAGAAATGCCTACACACCCCAGAACAAGGAAGGTTACAAGCTGACACTGGTAAGAGCAAATATATGCAGGGTTATTCATATCCCCAGGTTTCAGAAGATGAGTGCTCGAAAACTACAAGTCACACAGAATTTATACATATATCAGTGGACACAGCATCTCTTCAAGTTTTTAACTCATATTACATGTGCTCAATATTGGTGCCATTAGTGATGCGGCAAATGTCAATATGAGTTGAAGAGCATGTTTGTGCAATTAGTTGAACTCACTGCTAGTTCAACAGCAGCAACCCACTCTGGAAACTTGTTCATTGGTTTGTCTATCTCCAGGCATGACCCAATTCAGTGCAACAGTGTGGAGTGGATGATCTGTCTACATGTCCTGATTTGGCTGCCCATAATGGTGTGCTCTGCAACTATATCACAGTGAATATTATGAACTGAAACTTGAAGAGATGCTCTATCCTCTGATAGACAGAGGGCCATAATAAATAATTTTTTCTTTGGTGATGCTCAAAGCAAGAAAATAACTGTTTAACCAGCAACAAATGCTCTCCCTGATCATAATGCACTGTTCTTTAGGACAAATAAAATGGTGTCTTAGAGTATGGATCGTCCTCAGTGGCAACAGTTAGAATAACTGATGACTCCAGGACAAATATTTTTAAGAACTGTTTACCAGAGATGCCCTGGGATGAAATTTACAATGAACCAAATGCTAACACAAGATTTCATCTGTTTCATGACAAATTCATATCACTATTTGAAAATAGTTTTCCACCTGAGCTAATCAGAAAGGGCATTAAACAGCCATGTAAAAAACCATGGATTACTGGAGGGATTAAAGTATTTTGTGAAAGGAAAATGGAAGTGTATGTGTTGGCAAGAACATACAGAGATCCTGTGGTGGTTGCACACTACAAAAACTATTCAAAATTACTAAGAAAAGTTACTAAAAACCAAAGGATATGCATGTAATGTCATAAATCAGTAATACCGACAACAGACTTAAGATTGATTGCTTTACTAAACCATGAAACAATTTAAATTGTATGGATTTCATCATGTAAAACATTGAAATTCTTATGGCTTAAAATTAATTTCTTAAACAGTAACTGGCAATGAATTTTTTAAATCTTATTATATTTGTTTTTTTATAGTCATAGTTAATTATTACTTCTATATACATATGATAAATGGTACTTCTTATAACACATATCTTGTTGTAGTTTAGGTACTGCATTACCACGTAAAAGCTATTTCAGTTTTGTTTTTAAAGAGTTCATCATATCTATATCTTTTATACACTGCAGTAATTTGTTACATAATATGATGACATTGTACAATAAACTCTACTGAGTTTTAGCCTTATTTTTCTGTCCAAATACAAATCGTAGCAGTTTCTGGTTTTATAATCATGTACTAAGCAATTTTTAATATAGTGGTCCATACTTTTTTTAACTTATATAACACTCTGTAAAATATATTCACAAGGTACAGCTATATGTCCAGTAATTTGAAAAGCTTGAGGCAGTGAGCTGCATTTCCACTCTTAGTCATTACACGTATTGCTCTTTTTTCAGTACGAATACAGTTTGAATATTTTTCTTATCCACTCCCCAAAAAGTATGCCAAAGCTATAACAGAATGAGTATAAGTAAAATATACTGATCTGATTCGTGAAATATCATACTGATGTAAGAATTCGAAGGGCACAGCATGCTGTAGACATTCTACTACTAAGAATTTTTACATGTGCTTCCCAACTTAATTGACAATCAACATGAACTCCTAGAAATGTTGTGCTTTCCACAAATTTTATAATTTCATTATTTATTTTCAGGTTGCTGTAATCTTGCTCTCTGCTTATACCAAAGCTCATAGTGCCTGTTTTCTTTATAGTAAGAGTGACTCTATTGTTTATTGTCCATTCATTTATGCTGCTAAGTGTATCTTCAATTTTCTAGTCATTTGTCAGTGATCAGTACATTACAGTCAACTGCAATCAATATTGATTGTCCATGCTTGATTCTTTGTGGGAAATCATTTATGTAAACTGTAAACAGTACTGGACCTAGCAGCTACCATGTGGTGCCCCTGTATTTATATATTTAGGGTCAGAAGTATGTTTTTCAGTATATTTGGAGCTACTTGATATATGTATAATTTCATCAACTGCACTTTATTTTCTAGATAAATCTAAAAACACTTTTTCTCCTCTCCCATATTTCCATTTCATCTAGCTTATTTAACAGTACTTTGTGGTCAACTGTGTAGAAAGCTTTTGTTAAATCGAGGAATATACCTGTTGTATAATTCCCTTTATCCAGTGTCTTGTCAGATATGTTGTCACCAGTTCAGTAACTTTCCCTGATCATAAACCGAATTGGTCATTGGAAAGGAGGCTACATTTATTTAAATAGTTCATAAGTCTGTCTTTTACCAAGGTTTCTATGCTGAAGTGCCAAAGAAATTGATATAGACATGATTATTCAAACACATAGATACGTAAACAGGCACAATGCAGCACTGTGATTGGCAATGCCTATATAGGACAACAAGTGTCTGGCGCAGTTATTAGATCAGTTACTGCTGCTACAATGACATGTTATCAAGATTTAAGTGAGTTTGAACATGATGTTATAATCAATGCATGAGCGATGGGGCCCAGCATCTCTGAGGTAGCAATGAAATGGGGATTTTCCTGTATGACCATTTCACAAGTGTATACTGTGAATATCAGGAATGTGCTAAAACAACAAATCTCCAACATTGTTGCGGCCAGAAAAAGATCCTGCAAGTACGGGACCAATTACGACTGAAGAAAATCATTCAACATGACAGAAGGGCAACCTTTCTGCACATTGCTGCAGATTTAAAGGCTGGACCTTCAACAAGTGTCAGCATGCGAACAATTAAATGAAACATCATCGATATGGGCTTTCAGTGCCGAAGGTCAACTCATGTATCCCTGATGACTGCATGATACAAAGCTTCACGCCTCGCCTGGAGCCGTCAACAGCAACATTGGGCTGTTGATGACAGGAAAGATGTTGCCTGGTCGAATGAGTCTTGTTTCAAACTGTATTGAGCAGATGGATGTGTACATGTATCCACATCAGCAGAGGGCTTTTCAAGCTGGAGGAGTCTCTGTAATGGTACGGGGTATGTGCAGTTGGAGTGATACGGGACCCTTGATGCTTCTAAATATGACTCTGACAGGTGACACATACGTAAGCATCCTGTCGGATCATCTCCATGAGTCAAGTCCATTATGCATCCTGACAGTCTTGGACAATTCCAGCAGGACAATGCGACATCCCACACATCCAGAATTGTTACAGAGTGGCTCCAGGAACACTCTTCTCAGTTGAAACACTTTTGCTGGCCACCAAACTCCCCAGAATGAACATTATTGAGCATATTGGGAGGCTTTGCAACGTGCTATTCAGAAGAGATGTCCTCCCCTTTGTACTCTTACGGATTTATGGACAGCCCTGTACAATTCATGGTGTCAATTCCTGTCAGCACTACTTCAGACATTAGTTGAGTCCATGCCATGTCGTGTTGCAGCACTTCTGAGTGCTCGCGGGGGCTTTACACGATATTAGGCAGGTGTACCAGTTTATTTGGCTCTTCAGTGTATTGTCTTTCTACAGCAAGAGAGTAGTGATAGTGGCCTATATTTTCTACATTTTCATTGTCATTTCTTTGAAGAGAGACAGTAATTTAGCATATTTTAAGTAGTAAGGAGAGCAATCCCATTTGAATGTTTGGTTTATAGTGTCAGCTAACAATGATGTTACATTCTCTACACAGTCCTTAATCATACAAAGTGGTACTTCATTTAAACCTGCTGAAATTTTGTTTTTCAGTTTGCAGTTTGCTTTATAGACTCACTCTTTGTTGTGATTATATGGAATTTAGTGACACAAGACAAAGGACAACCAGTTACTTTAGTAGAGGCTGATTGTCCTTTGTCTTGTGTAAAAGATGAGTCACAGGTAGCAAATATATCTAATAATCATTTGTTAAATACAGTAGAAATTGTAGGAAGAAAGAGTTAAAGAGAGAAATCACAGCAGTGTGTTGAAAAAGCAACTCTCATTAAATTCAGTCATTTGAATGTACCACTGACTTCCTTTTCTGAAACTAATAAAATTACATATTTTCTCAGAAATAAAAGCTCATCTGGTTTTGATGGTGTTTCCAGTAGAGTACAAAAGATTTGGTCCCATATGATAAGCCATGAAATATGTAACGCATCACTAAGTCAAGGAATTTTTCCAGAGAGGCTGAAATATGCTATTGTCAAGCCTTTCTTTAAGAAAGGTAATAGGAGAGATGTCAAGAACTACCAACCTGTTTCACTGCTGACATCATTTTCCAAAATCTTTGAGAAGGTGATGTATTGTAGAATACAAAATTTTGATAAGTATCTCACCTGAGCAACAATGATATCATCAGCAAATCACAGCTTGGATTTCAGAAAAAGTGTTCTACTGAGACTGTCAGTTATGTGATCACTCACTACATTTTACAGGCATTAAATAATAAAATAATGCCACTTGGTATTTTCTACAGCCTATCAGCCTATTTAGGGTATTTGACTGTGTGCCAATCACAGTATTCTGTTCCGTAAATTGAAGTTTTATGGGACTCATGGTATAGCCAACCAATGGAAAACATTATATCTAACAAAAAGAATGCTGAAAGTTGCACTTAGTAATTCAACCAATATAATCTAGGGACATTATTCTGACAGTGGAGTTCCCCAACTCTCTGTCTCAGGTCCACTATTGTTCCTCCAATATGTTAACGATCTTCCATCTAATATACAACAAGAAGAATTGTTTCTTTTTGCAGAAGACACAAGTACTGTAATCAATCCAAGCATACACACAGAAACAAAAGAAACAGTAAACATTGTTCTTATAAGTATCATTGACTGGTTTTCTGTGAATTCTCACCTTCAAATTTTAAAGAGAGACAACATATTCAGGTCAGCATATCTAGAAGTTACTACACCAATGATAAGTGTAACATATGGTGACTTAAGTGTCCAAATTGATAAGAATTTAAACTGGAAAAAGCATATTTTGGAACTCCTAAAACAACCTTGTTCAGTTATATTTGCACTTAGAATCACTGGAAATCATGGGAGAGACAAATCAGTAAGTTGACATATTTTGTATATTTTCACGCAATAATGTTATATGGAATAACTTTCTGAGGTAACTCATCTTTAAGAAAGAAAGTCTTCATTGCTAAAAACATGCTGTAAGAATAATATGTGGCACTCACCCATGATCATTTTGTAGACATGGAGTTAGACACTTTCACTGCTACTGCACAGAATATTTATTCCCCTGTGAAGTTGTTGTAAATAATGCATTGCAGTTCAGCCAGAATGGAAAATGGCATTCATCACTGCACATTAAGGTTGTCTTTTGCACAAGAAGGGGCGCACAATGGTGCAACTGAAATTTTTGATAACTTACCCAGTGCTATATAATGTCTGACATGCAGCAAACTAAAGTTTGAAAACAAACTGAAAAAGTTTCTCTTCAGCAACTCATTCTATTCCATAGAAGTATCTGTATTACTGCAATGTGTGAAAGGTGATGGATAGGAATTACCAATTTTTTTTCTTTTTTTTTAAAAAAGAAAGAAAGAATGAAAGAAAGGTGGGCTGAAGGGGGAGAGAGAGAACTTTTAGATATTCAGAATGTTAGCCATATTTGCAAATTAATTTGTGAAATGAATGTAAAATGGGTCATTCCACCTCATTATGATTTATCATGTGAATGATCCATGGAGCATGAAAATATCTATGCAACATTTTTCTGTATGTTTCAAAGTTTTTCCATAGTTGTCCTTTAAAACCTCAGCAGCACATATGAAAAGCTCTGTGTTGTAGAAGTGGTTTATCCATACAGCACATACTATGGGTCTCCCGCTCCCTGAGGCCCTGTATCCCAGTGCCTGGTTTTAACAGTTTTTGTTCATGTTACTTGTATACACTGTAACTGACCAAATGACCACGGTGTTCCTATATCTGTTCTCATTGGGAACCACTTTTCCAGGTTTTTACCATTGCTCTTCTAACTGACAAGCAGAAAAGACAGTTGCATGCAGTTGCACACACTTACCTGTACAGACTGTCTGGGTACTGATTACAAAACATTACAGATTATCTTGAAACATAAAAAACATTGTATTATAAACTTATAATTTTAGATCTGTGGATATAAAAGCTTTTTCACATTGTGCTCTATACAACTGTGCCACACACTAAAACACTGTGTTTAGCAGTGGAAGCTAAAGAAGAGTTAGTGAAAGAAGGTCCATGATAGTTGCAGTGGGCCTAGCATAGCTGTTTCGCACATCCAGTTCAACCAGTAGCACAAAGCGATTTGTGTATATATCTCTGTGGTCTCAGTGTTGTAGCAGCACTTCAGATGACTACTGGCTGCAGTGCTGTCAGTTGTCAGAGGACTATTTTTGCTGACTCTGCTATGGAAACCTGATACCGTGACATTTATCGGGAGTCAATGAGCTCACAGTCATATCTGAATGAGTCAAAAAGTCAAGCACACATAAAAACTGAGCAGAAATGTGCTGAACCATGGTAGACAAATGTTTGGCAAAGCTTTAAAATACAATCAGTGAGAGGTATGCGAAACAGGAATAAGAAAGAACAAAAAAATTGCGCTACATGATCATTAACCTCAATGCAAATGAACAGCTTTCCAGCTTTTAGGGTATTCAGTTTTGCTTAGTGTACTATTACATTTGATGTGTGAGTGCATCAAAAAATGATTTTTACCTGAGTTTTGTAACACTGTAAGGCAAACAGTATCTGTTGACCAATATTGTGGTACAAGTTATTCATAAGTAACAGCAGAACAGAACATGTAACTAAAATTCTTGTACAAATTTGTAATAAGTAATATGTGGTTAAATAAAGTAGCATAGCAAAGAATATATTCATCAAATCAAATTACCTTCCATTAGAAATGTGTAATGCACATGACAGCTGCGATATCACTTTCAAAATGATGGAGAGCAGCAGTGAGTTATTGTTTCTTTTCTAGCTTTATGAAAGCAAATCCAGATTCAAGTGTTGAATGAACTGTCACAGAAGCCCAAACAACAGGGGTTGACATACTATGATATGTGTTAAAACTTTGAAATACTGCACTGATGATAGCTAGCTGCTAGCTGAAATCTGGATTTGCTTGCTAGAAAGGGAACAATGACTGATTGCTGCTCTCCATCATTTTGAAATTGATATTCATCAAATATTGGAAAATAGAAATATATGTCACTGACTTATTATTTCCAGTGCTTTAAAAAGATTGTGCAACCATGTGCACAAAACCCTAAACAGTATTATTGTTTTCAATTCAAAACTGTTAGCATTTAAGTTTTCTGTTAAAAACTGGGCAGTGTGCTTATGTGGGCCCCATTATTGTATCATGCCCATAACATGTGCTATGACCTCTGGTCACAGTTCTTCATGAACGGAGTCCTACCACTGAGCTGTTGAAGCAATTGTGAATAAAACTAACAAGTATCACATATCATATAAAAAAAAATGTGCCACACCATAACACCAGACTGTCAGGAAATGTGAGAACAAATGGTTCATCTCATCATTGCCTTCATAAAGAAATATGCTATTGATTACTACTATTTTTGCGAAAAGATTACCCATAGGTATTGTATCGAGGCAGGGAGATATGAGTTGGGGTTGTGTTATTGCGATTATTATTTTCACTAGCGACCTCCCACAGCATGATCATTCCATTTTCACACGTATCTGAAATGACCACTCTCTCAATGCAAGACCAACCTTCATACGATTTTCAAATATTCAGGGCTGCTTACCACTTCACCAGTTATACGGTGTTGACAATAGAGGTGTCCTCCCTACAACAGCACTATCTGGAGTAATACGTTTCCATTCAATACAGCAGTAAGTTCCTTCAGTCTCCAATTTTGCTTGCTCATCCACAACCCGTGCCACTTCTGCTAAATGAAATTACGTATCTCCAACTTGAATTGCCATTAATATGGAGATTATATTTCATATGAGAGTTAGTTACTAACTATTTGCATTCAGTTTTTATATTTTGTTATAATAATTCAAAATTTGCAGTAATGTCAAGTTTTGACATAACCATCTGACTTCACAACACACTTGGTCCATTGTTGCACAAGTTCCCCAATATCACGGAGATATCTATATACTTTTTTTTTTTTTTTTTTTTTTTTTTTTTTTTTTTTTTTTTTTTTGGCCAACAATCATACTTCACCTTGTTCCAAAGAATACCACTGTAATGGGCAATGGTTTACTTTATGTTAACTCCTTTCTCAATTAATGTTACCAAACTGGTTATTTTGAATCCCTTAAGCCATGAACATAAATTTCTACTCATGAATATTTTTTTGGCAGCATAATCCGCCTTTTGCTTGCTCATTCAATGTAATGAATCTATGTTTCTTCTCTAGTCACATTTAGTTTCAGTTTCACCTCCATTAGCCTGGAAGTCTATTAAGTGCAGTCAGATTACCAAGCAATTGTTCTTGTCCTCTTTATTTTCTTGTTCTGGGACATATCTCGTAGACCACGTTATGTTTGATCTCGTAGTAGGATTATGACTAATATGCATTTGGTTTGCCACTTCATTAAGAGTCATTCATCACATATTGATACCAAGAGCATGGCCTTTCTCTTGCTGGCATCAGTAGATTATGTGGCCTGCCATCTGTCTCTTTCATCGTGCTTCACATATGTGCAATTGCTTTTGAAATGTTCAACCCACTGGTAAACGTTTCAACAAAAAACTTCTGTTCCACTTTGATAAAAATGTGCAGCAGCCCAGCCACATTAACTTAACATCAGCAACATAAATTGATATGGTAGCATTGGAACTCCTTCACCAATCATTGTTAAACTGTTACAATATGTTGCTGATTTATATCTATATTCAACCACAACATTTCCCTCGAATAGCTGCCCTAGTCTAAGTCTCTTTTTCCCTTAGTCTAAGTCACTGTACCACATTACTTTATGATTGCCTAATAAAATGCAGACTAGAAATATTACCCCACAAATCATAAGTAGTGTGTTTAATCACAAACCTGTGGAGAATTTTGCTTAGCCAATTCAGTTAGGAGACTATATGACACCATTAACAACTACACATTCCTGGAACTAAACTATGCTCTCATAAGACATATGCTACTGAAGCTAGAGATAGTTTTAACCATTCTCTGTGCATTGGTCCAAGTTTGGCGGTGGATAGGAGATGGGGAGAGGGAGTCACATTCCACCACAGTGTGCCTCTTTATGGATCGCAGGTGTATCATACTTAATTGGATTATGGTGTGGTCTTTTGCCACAGTGGTATCAAGTTAACACTCAACAAAAAGACAAAATACTCCACGTTGCATATGAATCTGCATCAGCACAATACCTTCAACAGGACTCTATTTTATTACAAATTTAGAAGTGGACAGCATTCTTTTTGACTTTCATTTGTAATTTACATTTCTAGTGACTTTATTGTTGGCAGGACATTAAACTTTAGCCTAATTTACTTTTTTAGTGAGTTGTAAAATTGTTGTAAATTGAAATGAATGCAGCTCCTGGTCAGTAATGTTCCTATCCAACAAAATAATTGCATTTATTAACTGTGCAAATACCTCCTCAAATTTTGCACTGATACTTGATAAGTGTGTAAGCGTTTTCATTCCTTCTTTCAGGTTCAGTTATTATATCATGATCCATCTCTGGGTAGGCATGTGAATTTTGTGCTCAAGAGATTGGAAATCCTCCACACAGATCCGCCAGGTCTTCATCGTCACCACAACATTGATACATTTCTCAGTAGTTTCTGTTCATGGCAGAGTACTCAAAATACTGGCACAGATTCTGATCCATTCCATTGGGATCATGCACTCATTCTTACTGGTCTGGATCTCTACGTTGTCAGCAAAAATGGAAAGCTCAGCAGTCAAGTAGTTGGTGAGTTCTTGCAAATCATTAGGTAGTGAAGGTGTTTCAAATGTGCAGTTTTTTTGCTTTTTGTATATAATCTTCTTTTACGTTTCTGATGTGTCTCTAACAGATGCTGAATACTAGCAAAGTAGGCTCTAATTATAAATAAGCCAGTAAACTTACAGAAATTAAAGAGTCCCTCCATTAGAAAATATTCATTTCCAATATTTAAGTGGTAAATTTTAGGGTTGTGGTAGACGCAAAAAAATCAACAGGCAATTTCTCTTTTAATGTCAACACATAAAAGCCTTCAAAATGATTAGTAATAGGGCTTTTCATTAGTTGATACAGGGACAGGAACTGTCCATTGTCTTTTTTCATCTACTACATCATTTCTTCCCTTAAACTTGCCTCTGGAAACAAAGTAAATATTTTATTATATACAAATTCATTTCATTCTCGCAATGGCCAGATAAATTAAGAAAAATTATTTGTTTCAGGCCTGGCTCCTGTTGCTGGTATGTGTGCTCCAACAAGCAGCTGTACTGTGAATGAGGGACGCCATTTTGAAAGTGTTTATGTTGTGGCTCATGAAATTGGACACAAGTGAGGAAAACTGCAGTATAGGCCTAAACATAATCTTGGTATATCATTTCGAACATTGACCAGATGTGTTAAAAATGTTCATAAATTATGGATTAACCACTATGAAATGCATACACTTGCTTATTTCTCCAATAAAATTCTGTAATAGGGTAAATCCTTAAGCAAAAGGGCATAACAATATGCCCTACAGCACAAGAACTACTGTGCAATTCCAGTCTATCTGTAATTCATACTGACTTATTCTTTAAAAATTATAGGTCCTTGTGATCTCTAAGCTTTCCTGGCACATAAACTTTTTGAATAGATCATTAGTAATGTTAAATGGAAAATCTGTTAAAACCACTGATATTTCTGTGGGCAATGTCCCTGTCATCCTCAAGGTACAAACTGCAGTTTCTGTTGAAGCATCTTATGCAGTATCCTTTAGCTTCAGCTTCTGTTCCTCATTGAGAATATACTGACAATGATTCAGGGTAAAGTGGCACTCCACTATATTGCAGCTTAGATATATCAGCATACCTGAACACCGCCTACTGCACACTATAAACAAGAATAACAGGATGTATTGAATCATGAGCAACACTGCTCTAATTAATGTCCTTGCACTTCACTCTATGAGGGAATTCGAAGAACATTAAGTATACCACCCAGATGGTATTAGAGAGGAGCTAGTTGTGCAAATGATCACTTATTTTGGACAAATTCAACACAAACTTCAGATGTACAAACGAATATGCTGATATTGGTCAGTATAATGAATGTAAATATATTTAAAAGACAGTGTCATTTTCCTTTTTTGCCATATTAATTTGATTTGTTCACAACTAGTTTCTTCATTCTACACCATTCTCAGATGATTTTCTGGCTCTGCAATAGAAAACTATGTCCTACATTTTGAAGTGTCAGTGTCTTGAAATTTGTATTTTCTATTTGTTTCAGTTCACAAATGCTATCGTATTGGTTTGATGCCTTGACAAGTCAATATATAAGACATAGTTTTCTATTGCAGAAACACAAAATCACTTAGGAATGGCCTAGAAGGTTGAAACTAGTTGTTGAACAAATAAAATTAATTCAGAAGAAGTGGAAAATGACACAATCTTTTAATAAATTCAGTGCTGGTGAACCACTATGAAGAAAATGTAAACAACACATAACATTTTAAAATACCCAGTGTATTTTATTGAAGCAACTATTTGACATCTTCAGGTGGTTGCAATAATCACTGCTGCAAGAGATGACTAGTGATAATTGTATGGCAAGGTCCAAATTTAAGTTTGGCAGTTGCTGCTTGAATATCACTAGCCACAAAGAGAGGCGAGACAACAAGGTGACACCAAAGAATACTCAGTAGTTCCCCCAAATCATGTCTTTAGATTTCAACTTTCCAGTACATTCACAGTAGTTAGTGCCAAATTGTATGTAATCTTTATGGTGGTGCAAAAGGTTAAGCATCTTTGAACAAATAAATTTCTGCTTCACTTTTCTCAGCACATTAGAAAAACTGTAACTAACATACCTAGCAAAAAATACAGGGCTAATTTTCTCTTCTGTAAACAAATGGAGAACCAAATATCATTCTGATGGGTAATGAGGGACATACTTATCTGCAAAAATGAGCAAACAGACAAAGCAGCTGCAACACAATGCTCCAGTCCCCTACAAGCTGTCATCTCACTGTTCAGTCAGAGAGCTAAGGACCTGTGTAATAGCTTCTCTATTATCAGAAACTGTAAGGAGGGCCACAGTCACACAAGGGGTGATCCCTGTGGTTAATGGGTCCAGGCAGACAGGTTTTTTAGTTTAAAGCCAACGTCCAGACAAACAACAACCAAGATAAATAGAATAAAAGAAACTTCATGTACAGTAAATAGGGGCAAAGCTAAGGGCAGTATAACTTGCTTCATAGAAATATCAGGGGAATAAAAGATAAAGTAGATGAGCTATTAGTGTGTTTAGATGACCTCAAAAATAAGAATGAGATTGATGTACTCTGTCTGTCTAAACACCATGTAACTGTGGGGATGGATAGTGTCAGTATAAATAGATATAATTTAGCATCTTACACTTGTACACAATCTGTATATTGAGCAAGCAGTAAAGGAGACAAAAGAAAAATTCAGAGAAGGTATTAAAATCCATGGAGAAGAAATAAAAAACTTTGAGGTTTGCTGATGACATTGTAATTCTGTCAGAGACAGCAAAGGACTTGGAAGAGCAGTTGAGCGGAATGGACAGTGTCTTGAAAGGAGGCTATAAGATGAACATCAACAAAAGCAAAGTGAGGATAATGAAATGTAGTCTAATTAAGTTGGGTGATGTTGAGGGAATTAAATTAGGAAATGAGACACTTAAAGTTATAAAGGAGTTTTGCTATTTGGGGAGCAAAATAACTGATGATGGCCGAAGTAGAGAGGATATAAAATGTAGACTGACAATGGCAAGGAAAGCGTTTCAGAAGAAGAGAAATTTGTTAACATCAAGTATAGATTTAAGTGCAAGGAAGACGATTCTGAAAGTATTTGTATGGAGTGTAGCCATGTGTGGAAGTGAAACATGGACAATAAATAGTTTGGACAAGAAGAGAATGGTAGCTTTTGAAATGTGGTGCTACAGAAGAATGCTGAAGATTAGATGTGTAGATCACATAACTAATGAGGAGGTATTGAATAGAATTGGGGAGAGGAAGAGTTTGTGGCACAACTTGACTAGAAGAAGGGATTGGTTGGTAGGATATGTTCTGAGGCATCAAGGGATCACCAATTTAGTATTGGAGGGCAGCGTGGAGGGTAAAAATCGTAGAGGGATACCAAGAGATAAATACACTAAGCAGATTCAGAAGGATTTAGGTTGCAGTAGGTATTGGGAGATGAAGAAGCTTGCACAGGATAGAGTAGCATGGAGAGCTGCACCAAACTAGTCTTAGGACTGAAGACAACAACAACACACTTGTAGATCTAGGATGGGTAAAGGAGGAGTTGCCATTTCATAGTACAAGGGTATAAATACAAAACTTTAGAAGTAAGTAAATTTTGTGACAATAAGCACTTTGAGTTTTGTGCATGTGAACTTCAGCTAGATACTGTAGTATTGGTATTAGCAACAGTATACAGGTCCCAATTATGAGACTAGGAGCTATCCATAAAAAAGTTTGACTCCTTATTATGCTGTCAGCCAGACAAAAAGAAGAAGTTATTAATCTGTGGTGATTACAATGTAAACTTTGTAAGTAATTCTGATAGTAAAAATGAACTAGAAGTGTTATTAACAACATATAACTTAGAATCAGTGGTAAATTTCCCTACATGTATAGCTCAAGACAGTAGCACTCTAATAGATAATGTATTTGTACAGAAAGAGGATGCAAAACAAATACATGCTTTCCCTGTGGTAAATGGATTGTCAGCCCATGATGCACAACTGAGTAACTTACGAAACCTAACGAGGTGTACAGTTCAGAAACCATTAAGTAAAAGTGTGAGGTTGCTCCAGCCAGTATCTATGGAGCACTTCACAGAAAGTTTAAGAAATGTTAATTGGGGAAATATTTATAATGAGCCAAATGCTAATGATACATGCAACATATTTCTTGATAAATTAATACCCCTTTTTGAGCATTGTTTCCCAAAGAAAATTACCAAATGTAACTCCACGCACTTTCCAAAGAAACCTTGGATTACTACTGGTATTAAAGTGTCTTCAGAAAGAAAAGGAAAACTGTATGAGACAGAAAGAATTAGTAAAGATCCAGAAGTAGTTTTACACTATAAAAATTATTGTAACACACTGAGAAAAGTTGCATGGAAATCAAGAAATCTTTATGTTAGAGAAGAAATTAACAACTCCAGCAATAAAATCAAATCAATATGTAATGTTGTTAGAAGGGAGACAGGAAAAGTAACCACTGGGGTAGGTAGTATTACTATTAAAGAGAATGAGACCATCCTAACCAACAGTACACAAGTACCTAATGTATTTAACAACCATTTCTTAAGTGTAAGAGAAAAAATTGGTGAGAATAGTTCAAAAGAAAAAGCCAGGCAGTACATGGAAGAGTCAGTTTTGAAAAATTTTGGTCAGATTAAGTTTCACCTAACAACCTCTTGTGAAATAAGTAAAATTATTAAATCTTTGAAAAATAAATGTTCTGTTGGAGTAGATGACATCTCTAATAAGATATTAAAACAATGTGGAGCAATTACAGCTGATGTTCTGCATCACATGTGTAATGCATCACTAACTCAAGGTATTTTCCCAGACAGGTTAAAATATGCCATTGGTAGGCCTCTCTACAAATAGGGGGACACCACAGATGTCAATAATTATCAGCCAGTATCCTTGCTTACAACATTTTCAAAAATCTTCAAGAAAATAATGTACTCAAGAGTGGTTAGCTATCTCAACAGTAATGGGATACTTAGTAAATCACAGTTCAGATTTCAAAAATGCTGTTCCACAGAGACAGCAATATATAATTTCACTGTCTACATAATAGAGTCTTTAAATAGTAAAATGTCACCAATAGGAATTTTCTGTGAGTTTTCCAAAGCATTTGACTGTGTGAACCATGACGTTCTGTTACAGAAATTACAATTCTGTGGTATAAATGGAATATCATATGAGTGGTTTAAGTCATACCTACAGAACAGGAAACAAAAAGTTTCTTTATATGGGTCAAGTGATTTAAATAAGTTTTGCCACTCCATCTAACTGGGGTGAAATTACATTAGGTGTTCCACAGTGTTCAATCAAGAGGCCCCTTCTGTTCTTGATATATGTGAATGACTTCCCTTCTTATCTGAAACAAGAAGCTGAACTGACACTGTTTCCTGATGATGCGAGCATAATTATTAATCCAGTAAAAGAAACTCCAATTGAAAATGATACAAATAAGGTCTTTGGAAAAGTCATGAATTGGTTTTCTGCAAATGGGCTTGCTCTAAACTTTGAAAAAAACACAGTGAATCCCATTTTCTGCTGCAAAAAATGTAGTTCCTTCACTAAATATAACACATCAGCAGAAGTCAGTAGATGGGGTAGGGCATATTAAGTTTTTGGGTGTACATGTAGATGAGAATCGTAATTGGAAAATTCATATTTTGAATCTTCTAAAGGGACTAGGTTCAGCAACTTTTGCAATCAGAATAATTGCCAATTTTGAGGATATAGAAATTAGTAAGCTAACATATTTTCGCTCTCTGATGTCACATGGAATAATATTTTGGGGTAACTCAACACTTAGACAAAAAGTATTCACTGCTCAAAAGAAAGTGGTCAGAATAATGTGTGGGGTTCATAATCGCACATCTTGTAGGCATCTTTTTAGAAGATTGCGAATTTTTACAACAGCCTCACAGTACATTTACTCACTAATGAAATTTGTTCTCAATGACATGGACTAGTTTAAAAACAAGTGACATTCATGATTATAATACCAGAAAAAATAAAGACTTACACTATTATTTACTCAACCTATCTTTGACACGCAAAGGGGTAAGATATGCTGCTATAATTTTTTTTTTACAAATTACCAGATGAAAAAAAAAATGGCTGACAGACAGCAGTAATAGCTTAAAAAATTAATTGAAATCATATCTCCTTGACAACTCCATCTATACCATAGATGCATTCTTGAATAGGAATAAATAAATCTACAATTATAGTATATGCATGTTATGCCATTTAAGGGAATAGGGTAAATAATAGAAATATTAATCATTAACTCTGTATTGTAATACATATATATATTAAAAAATCTTGTTTCATATGTGCATTTCTTGTGCACTTGACACGTTCCACATCGTTACCGCTGCTGTACCGTGCGACTGATCAATGGAACACACAACCAACTTACTAAGGATAGCAAATGGTGAGGAGCAATGGCCAATGATCACTGTCTGTCAATAACGTACTTACAAAACTAGCCAGATGCATCTCTGAGTAAGACACCTCACTGATGTGTGGTGCTAGCGGCACACAGATTACTGTACACTAGATTTTATATTTTGAAGGTAGAGGAGAATCAAACTTAAGTGGAAACCTGTCCTCTACTTTAAATGACAATAACATCATCATATTAAAACTTCCAGAATTTAATGTATTGCCTGGGCTCCAGCAGAAGATATTAATGGAGTGAATGATGTACCAGTACTGTTTCTATCCTTCACATCAATAACACCACCACTTCAGTTCTGTTAATAGTGCTATGAATGTTCTTTCACAGTGGTCTGCAATTGGTCTCTCTCTCTCCTTTCACTCTCTACAGCTACATACATACTCTGCAAGCCAACAAGATGAATGGTGCAGCATACTTTGTATCACTGTTGGTGACTCCCTTTCGCTTCCATTTGCAAATGGGACAATGACCTATATGCTTCCATATGAAGCCCTGGTTCTCTTATCTTGTCTTAATGGTCCTTATACAAGATGTGCATTAGCAGCAGTAGAAAGATTCTTTAGTCTGTTGTAAATGTTGGTTCTCTAAATTTTCTCAACAATATTGCATGTAAAGACATGGCTTCCAATTTGAGTTCATGGAGAATTTACATAATATCTGTGTACTGACAGAAACTATCGGCAAAAATCTAGCAGAATGCCTCTGAATTGCTGTGATGTCTTCCTTTAATCTGATCTCATACGAATACTGAAAAGCAGAACTTTATTAAAGACTGGACCACGGAAGTGTTCTATACATGGTCTCCTTTATAGATAATCTACACTTTCCTAGAACTCTCCAAATAAACTGAAGTCAACCATTTGCCTTCCATACAAGTGACCTTGTGTGTTCATTCCATTTCATGTCTCTTAAAAACATTACATCAAGATAGTTAATCAATGTGACTGAATCAAACAGCACACAACTAATACTAAATTTGCTCTGAATTTACTCATCTGTTGTAACTTACGTTTTTCCACATTTAAAGCAAGCTGCTATGCATCATACCAAATAGAAATTCTGACAAAACCACCATGTATCCTCCTATAGTCACCCAAAAATGAAACTTTCCAGTATGCTCCAGCACCATCAGCGAACAATCACAAACTGAAACTTCCTGGCAGATTAAAGCTGTGTGCTGGACCGAGACTCAAACTCGGGACCTTTGCCTTTCGCGGGCAAGTGGTCCACACTTGAGCACTTGCCCGTGAAAGGCAAAGGTCCCGAGTTTGAGTCTTGGTCTGGCACACACTTTTAATCTGCCAGGAAGTTTCATATCAGCACGCACTCCGCTGCAGAGTGAAAATCTCATTCTGGAAACATCCCCCAGGCTGTGGCTAAGCCATGTCTCCGCATTATCCTTTCTTTCAGGAGTGCTAGTTCTGCAAAGTTTGCAGGAGAGCTTCTGTAAAGTTTGGAAGGTAGGAGATGAGATACTGACAGAAGTAAAGCTGTGAGGACGGGGCGTGAGTCATGCTTGGGTATCTCAGTTGGTAGAGCACTTGCCTGTGAAAGGCAAAGGTCCCAAGTTTGAGTCTCGGTCTGGCACACAGTTTTAATCTGCCAGGAAGTTTCATATCAGCGCACACTCTGCTGCAGAGTGAAAATCTCATTCTGGAATCACAAACTGCTGCTCAGCCTATCTGTCAGGTTGTTTATGTGTACCGAGGTCAAGTGTGGTCCTATTACACTTCCCTGGGACACCCTTGAAGATACCATTTTCTCTGATGAACATTCACCACCCAGAGCAATAGGCTGTATGACTATGCACAGCTCAATACTTTCATAATAAGCCTTTCCATGGTACACATAATTTCTTCAGTGTCTTCAAATTGGGTTTGTTTAGGACTTTTGCGATGTAGTTTCTGACTAAACAGAGCCTTGATAAATCAGATGAGATGGTTAACATATAAAATTTATATATTCTACAGATGAATATGATAAGAATATTATCTATAGTTGATAACCAAACATCTTACAGAAGCCCTTTGGGGATCTTGGGAGTCTTATATCTCATACCAATACATTTACTCTCTAATGGTATCTATAGTTAATAATAAAAGTGAATTTAAGATGAACTATGGAATTCACAGCTACAGTACTAGAATCAAAAACGATTTTCATACAGACCGTGCATCCCCATCTAGGGTTCAGAAAGAAACTGTATGACCCAGTGCAAAAGTCTTTAACAGGCCAGTGGCAGTCATGGAGTAGGAAACTGAAAATAATTTGACAGAATATTTGGACTTAATTATGCAGTTTCCGCTGATACTTATGTTTAAACTTTTTCAGTATACAAGCAATAGGTAGTGTTCACTGTCGGCTGCTGTGGCCGAGCAGTTCAGGGCGCTTCAGTCCAGAACCGCACTGCTGCTACAGTCACAGGTTCGAATCCTATCTCGGGCATGGATCTGTGTGATGTCCTTAGGTTAGTTAGGTTTCACTAGTTCTAAGTCTAGGGGACTGATGACCTCAGATGTTAAGCCCCATACTGCTTAGAGCCATCTGAACCATCATCTAGTGTTCACTGAACTCAGAAAATTTATATGAAAGATTAGTATGAAGTAGCAGATAAAAATAGTAGCTCCGTAATCTAAATATAATTTCCATAATTATATCAAGACTAGTCATAATTTGTTGTCAGTAGACTTTACCAAAATAATGTTCGGTGGCTGCTTGAATTCTACCATATTTCTGAGAAGACGCCTTCATACATTACAAGTTTTATGAGCCCTGAAAAAATTCATATCATAATACACCTCTTGAAGGTGTCACTAGGAAAGTGATACTTTTGAAATCAAGAGCTCAAAGATAGCTCAGAGATTAAGAATAAGAGTTATATGCGTGTGTTTAGTGAAGTTGGAAGTCTACGTTTTTATTTCTGATTTGTGTGTGTGTGTGTGTGTGTGTGTGTGTGTTTGAGAGAGAGAGAGAGAGAGACAGCAGATTGCACTCAACACAGTACTCAGTGAAGAAGACGGAATTTACACAAACAGTGCAAACTGTGTTGTTTAAAGATACTGTGTAGTTCTTAACTTAACAGGTAAAAATGAGTTACCTAGCACTGTGTATTCGCATAGGATGTTTTCTATTTGCTGAGTGAGCTATCAGGACACACATTGAGAAGGCATTTCAGATCCCTGGCAGCCACCCAGATTTAGGCTTTCAGTGGTTTTCCTACACCAGTTAAAGCAAATGTCAGGATGGTTTATTTGAGAAAGACACAGCCAGTTCCTCCACCATCCCAGCTTGTGCTCTGTCTTTAATGACCTCTCAATTGATAGGACTTGGACCCTAATCTGTCTTTGTTCTTCTTTTAATTGTTTGTGGTTTTAATTACAACTCTATCTGCATTCATATGCTGAAAATCAAGATGAAATGCAATTTTACAGGTCCTGTCTATTGTGTTATATTGATGACAAATTAAAAAAAATTAAATACGTAGTTGAATCCACACCTTTAGAATAAAACAAAATTTCTTCAGAGGAAAATATTTGAATGTTCTCATCTGAAAGATGTGTAGTTATAATTGTACAAGACAGTAGGGAGTGAAAAATTGAAAAATGAGCCAACAACCTCATCTTCAGGTTGACGCAATGAAAGATACTTCTTTGGTTAAAACATGCAGAACACAACTTCTTGAGTAGTTTATCTAATGTTGACTTTATTTTACCATATTATTGACTGATCTCAAGGAATTTTACAACAGGTTATTTTTTTATTTTTTCTTGCTTGAAATAACTTGATGCATTGTAAGATTAAGATTTGAAATGTTTACCGCAGACCTGCTTTACATCTACATCTATGTACATACTCTGCAAACCCCTGTGAAGTTTACGGGAGGGTAGTTCTCACTGTCACCACATACTAGGGTTTCTTCCATTTGTGTAGGGAGTATGGGGAGAAAAGCTACTTAAGTGCTTTTGTATGGTCTGTAAATAATCTAATCTTGTCTCTGCATTGCCTGTAGGAGTGATGTGTAAGGGCTGTAGTATCTTCCTCACTTAACACTGTTTCTCCCAACTTTGTAAGTAGGCTTTAGTGAGATAGCATAGCCAGCTCTGGTTTTTCCCATGTTTTTGTGATGCTTTCCTTTGTATACAATCGAAATCTCCAGATAGTTGTCTTAGGTATGTGTCCCACTCACTTGAGCAATAGTCTAAGATGGGTTGCACTAGTGTCTTATTGGCAGTCTTCTTTGTAGGTTGACTGCATTTTCTTAAGTTCCTATCAATGAACTGAAGTCTGTCACCTACTTTAACACTACTATCTACCACTCAATTCTTCCACTGTACACTGAGTGGTAGTTTTACTTAGTCCATTATTTGTGTAGCACCCGGAATTCTCTGTGATCATATTAGAGCTTCCCTTAAATATGTAGGAAGTGAAAGATGTCAGCTGTGATTCACAACCTGACAACCAAGGACTACTACATTCTTAACTTTAGTCAGGTGCACAACTTTTAGCTTTCCAAAATTTTTTAATAGTGCCACAGTTACGTTTAACACTTCAAGCATATTTTGATATAAAATTTTAATACTAGTACTCATAACATCAGTACATTGATGATGACTTTGTTTTTAGTTATGCAAGTAAACAATTTAAAGATTATCAGAGATTGGCTAAAGCACACAACCTGGGCTCTTCATAATTTTCTCTACTGCTGAAGTCATGGCGATGAAAAAGTACTAACGGCTGCATTGCCATTAATTAAACTAGTATTTAGCTTTGCTTCCTGTCACTGGTTTGACCTAATGTAATATTCATGCTATAGGACTGATACCACCCACACTCATTACTATTAAATGAAACTGAATCAAAAATTACCTTGACATAAAACGGTAATAGTAATCTGTACTGAACATGAAGTACTGTGAAAATCTCAGTTGAGAGCCAATGGTCTCTTGATCTTGAGCACAATTGTGACTCCATTTGTTTCCAAGTGCAGTTACCATTACCACGTATCACAAAGCAACTTTTCAACAAATTTAATTTTAGAGTAAAGAGTACAGCAAAGCCTTCCCTACAGCATCATGCCACAGTCAGTCAAACCATTGATGCTAAGTGAAATACTCGACACCAATTCAGATAATAACAAATAAATATTATTTCATGCAGCTTTCTCATCATGACTTTTATTGAACATATCTGAGCTGTTGAGCATCAGTTCCTTAAGATTTTTCTGTGTGTCACTGTGTTCTGACAACATACATAGTTATATTACGGTACTATCAAAAATGCACTCATGTGGATTATATATTTACAGCCTTGGAATGCGTCATGATGGGCCGCTAGCAGATAATGACTGTGATCCGGGTAGCTACATAATGTCTCCCACACTTGGAAGTGGTAAAATTACATGGTCTCCTTGCAGCCAGCGCTACTTGGAAGCTTTTTTAGAGTAAGATATTCAGTAAAAAATGAGAAAGTTATAACTATTTCCTGCATTTTGTCCTATCTAGAGAATTAAAATGACATTTTAGGGCTATATTTCAGGACTCCCCAGGCAGAGTGTTTGTTGGATTACAGCACAGCCTCAGGGCCCTTGGACCATAATGCTGAGAGAATTCTTCCAGGAGAGCGATTTGATGCTGATGTTCAATGTAAGATTAACAATGTTCCATAGCATAATTTACTAACAAGGGAACCTCCCCATCGCACTCCCCTCAGATTTAGTTATAAGTTGGCACAGTGGATAGGCCTTGATAAACTGAACACAGATCAATTGAGAAAACAGGAAGAAGTTGTGTGGAACTGTGAAAAAATAAGCAAAATATACAAACTGAGTAGTCCACGGGTCGCATAGGCAACATCACGGACAAAGTGAGCTCAGGAGCGTCGTGGTCCCATGGTAGCGTGAGCAGCTGCTGAACAAGAGGTCCTTGGTTCAAAGCTTCCCTCGAGTGAAAATTTTATTTTCTTTATTTTTGCATAGTTATTATCTGTCCGTTCGCTCATTGACGCCTTTGTTCACTGTAATAAGTTTAGTGTCTGTGTTTTGCAACCGCATTGCAAAACCATGCGATTAGTAGACGAAAGGACGTGCCTCTCCAATTGGAACCAAAAACATTTGATCGCAAGGTCATAGGTCAACCGATTCCTCCACAGGAAAACACATCTGATATATTCTATACGACACTGGTGACGGCATGTGCATCACATGACAGGAATATGTTGTCGACCCACCTAACTTGTACACTTGGTGAAGGGGTAGAAAGATTCTTCTACCTTGCCCGATTTAGGTTTTCTTGTGGATGTGATAATCACTCCCAAAAAAGTTGTGAAAACATAAGAGTTTGTCACATAAACTGAAAATAAAAAATTAAACTTTTCACTCGATGGAAGATTTGAACCAAGGACCTTTCGTTTCGCAGCTGCTCACGTTATCACGAGACCACGGCGCTCCTGCGTTCTTAGTGTCCTTGACGTTGCCTATCTTGCCATGAACTACTCAGTTTGTATATTTTGCTTATTTTTTCACAGTTCCACACAACTTCTTCCTGTTTTCTCAATTGATCTGTTTTCAGTTTTTCAAGGCCTATCCACTGTGCCAACTTATAACTAAATCTGAGGGGGGTGCGATGGGGAGGTTCCCTTGTAAGGTAACATAAGTTTTTCCATTATTACCACAATGACAAAAATTTTGTCTCTTATTCACAGCAAAATCGGTGAACATGTAAGTTACCAGTACTGGAACCTGGACTTTATCCAAGTTCAAATGTTGTTAAATACCATACATCAGGATTTTTTCCAGTATCTGTCCAGTCTTATAATATCTGTTGTCTATGAGACTCTGCTTCATCCTCTCTCTGCAACTTGCTTCAGCCTTCCTTTCTTTCTCGTAAGTTCATTTGTTTTTATTCAACATTTTTTCTTCTTCTCTTACCCTTATGTCTCCATTCTCACATCATCCTCTTTATTTTTGGGATATAATCTATCTCTCATCTCATGTTCATCTTTCTTTCAAATCCTCTCTCACCTAGAGTAATTCTTCTATTTTTCTGTTACAGTTTTTCTTCACATCACTGCCCATTATCTGTGAACACTCCTCATACAGTATTTGTTTATTAACTTTCAAGCTGTTTACATAAATTTAACATATTGTACCTGTTTAACTACAGTTGTACTGGCCTGTACATAATGGCGTAATTACATGTTTATACAGGCAAAGAGTCTTTTCAGTTAAATATTTGGTAATTAGGCTAAATGTAGTGTACTATTCATAATTACTATGCACAGTATGCATGAAGTACTTGTAACAATCCTAGTGTTAATTCAGCACAATAGGAATGTGCAATTGCAAACACCCTTTCACTGGATTTCTGTCTTCATTTCTGATTTCACCCATCACATGTATACTACTGCAATTTGAATTGCTGTATTAATCAAATTTTTGTCATTTGATGTCACTTCTGCTAAAGTACTATTAACATCCTGTTTGGAATTTATATTTAATATTTACTGTTTAGCTATTTAAAGAGTAGTGTGTTTAATGAATGAATTTAATTAAGAATGAAACAAAGCACACAAATCCAGTAATTGCCACAGAGATAGAAAATGATAGAGTGCTGTTATTGTTTTTGAAATTATAGCAGACAAGTCCTTAGGAAGTCATCATTCATCGCAACGTCTTTCAGTGAACGAAGGTGACGCATTAGTTTTCATGGGCGTGTGATCATCTAGTTCTTCTGTGCAACAGCTTAAGTCACCTATCTCGGATTGAATAGAAGTGCATGCCTGATGGTGTAGTTGTCTACAATGATAAGTAAAGTTACTTTTGATCGCCTGTAGTGATCTTCTCATTAAGAGTTGGCCCAACAATTAGTCTCATTGGAAGTGATGTGGTCTAAGCCTAACTTACTCTTAACTGAGCAGACCATAAAAATTATGGCTTTACAGTCATCAGGCTGAGTATTACACTTACAGCAGTCATTTCAGTGTTTAGTGGAGCATCTGTCATGCGAATAATAATAATGGTTAATTTAATACAAGGCTGTCACGGCAAATAATTACACACAATGTGGTTGCTGCAGATGATAATTCAGATGCTCCTTTTTGTTGTGTTATCACATATTTGTCTTCTGAGTGGTAATTTGATGATTCCCAAGATAACAGATGTAACCACAGAAAACACACAAAGCTCACAAGAAGATAATAGCTTCACACCCAGTTCACAATAACTTTGAATTTATTATCAATAATGACACCGATTTGGCAGTCCTGTGCATTCACACCTCACCCTCTTCTGTTCATCTAACAGAACAATGTTGAACAATACTCAAGAATTGGTCAAACAAAGATTTTGTAAGCAACCTATTACATGCATGAACTACTGTGTCTTAGGATTCTTCCAGTAAATCTGAGACTGGCACCTGCCTTCCTCACACTTAAATTTATGTGTTCATTTTACTTTAAGTAACTCTGGACAGAAACTTCTAAATATTTTCAGGTTGTGACTGATTCCAGTAACTGCAAATTGTTTATCAGATCCTTTCATCTGTTTACAACCCCCACATTACATTTATTTACGTTAAGGGCCAGATGCCAATTTTTAAATGAGGCACTGATTATCTGCTTGTGTCTCTGCATGAAAAAAGATTGGCATAAGATGGAGCCAACTTGACTCCTGTGAACACACATCCGATCTGTTTGTATGTAATCGCTGAAAGATGAAGCAGTTCCTTTCATGTCGTTATTTAATTGTAATTTGATTTTGAAAATTCACTTGCTGCGAACACTTACTCATGTGACAGGTATGCTTAAATATGGGCATGGCAGTATTCATGCTGTGAAACAACCATTGGAAGATATCTGCAGGGATCTGCACTGTCAACGTGACCGTTACACTTGGACATCTCATCCAGCACTTGAAGGAACACCATGTGGCAGGAACAAGGTACGAATACACAGTGTTAATTAGGTACACACTTAAGTGTTTAGTTGGATTTTTGCAATATTGCTGTGGCCATAGATGTGACTAACTATATTAAAATAGAAGTGTCCGCCTTCGTAGCTGAGTGGTCAGTATAAATGGCTCCCATGTGGAGGACCCAGATTTGATTCTCCATACTGCCAAGGATTTTTTGTCTTGGTGGGAGGACTGATGAAAGGTGCACTCAGCCTCATGATTCCAACTGAGGAGATACTTGAACGAGAAGTAGTAGCTCCACAGTCTGAAAGCAATGTGCTGACCACAAGCCCCTCCATACCACATTCAAATGATGCCACAAGGCAGAGGATAACACAGCTGCCAGTCTACATCCCTTGGGCCCTCATGGCCTGGATGCAGAGCTCGTAAAAAAGTGACACCATATCCAAAAAGCTAGCACAATTTCCTGATATGTTACTTGGGTCTATGTGCAATCTACCATTCATGGGCTAAGATATTGTCTTTCCAATTTTTGTTTGTTGTTTCCAATATGGAATGACTAACATTAGCAAAACTTTCTTCTGAATTGACCCAGACAAACTGTGCACCTGGGGAAGTGCAGTACTCAAGCACAGCACGACCCAAGAGTCTGCTATACCATATGAAATATTTATTTCCTGATCTCTGAGGTTTTGAACTTCCTCTACATCATATCCTCTCATCCAGTGATCCTCCAAGACTCATTGCACATTAGCCTGATATCCAAAGATTCTTTTTCCCATTACTGCTTGCTAAATTTGTTTATTTACATTTCATTTTACTTATTTTCTCCTGTAGCTGCTCCTCATTCTCTCTCAACACATTGTAATCTGTTGCTCTGCTGTTATTTACTTTATGTCCCTATTAGCTGAAATAGGAGCTGCATGAGGTGTGATCAAAATGTAATGGGAGTTTTTGTTTTTCTTAAATAATCTTTATTTATTATTCAACATCAACTTTGTCCCCTTCAAAGTAAGCCCCCTCAGATATAATACACTTGTGTCAGCACTTTTTCCAGTCTTGGAAGCACTTCTGGAACTTACTTTTTGTTACAGTGTTCATCTCCTTTAATGATTCTGTTATCATCTCATCAGTGGTGACAAAACAATGTTCTTTGATGGTTCTCTTCAGTCTTGGGAATAGAAAGAAGTCACAGGGGCCATGTCCAGCAAATACAGTAGCTGAGGCAACATAATGGTTTTCTTTCATTACCAAAAAGTCACGAACAAGAAATGGTGCAGGAACAGGAGCATTATTGTGATGAAATTTCCACAGGTGGTTCTGCCACAATTCTGGTCATTTTCTTCAGACTACTTCATGCAAACAGCACATAACTTCCAGGTAATATTCCTTATTGTCTGTAGGACCATATGTAATAGAAGAAAACAATGAGAAGAACCTTCACATGTGATTGCACTTCTCGATTTTTTTTTTATTTTTTTTTTTTGGTCTCTTCAGGCAGTTTCCATGGGAATGACTGGCCTGGTTTCAATGTCATACCTGTATACCCATCTTTCGTCACCTGTTATAACCAGCTTCGAAAGCTCTGGATTGTTACTGACTTTATTTAGCAATTCCTGAGTGATGTTCATGTGATGTCACTTTTGGTCAAAACTCAACAATTTTTCAACAAACTTTGTTCCTACACGTTTCATGCCCCCCCCCCCCCCCCCCCCAAAAAAAAAAAAAAAAAAAAAAAAAAACTGGTTGGCATGAGCCAAAGGGTATGCTAATATCATCAGCAATCTCTCTGATGGTGATTTTGCAGAACCATTTTCTTTACTTCTTCCACATTGTTGTCAGAAATTGATGTGTTAAGGTGTTGAGGATGATTGCCATTTTCAACATCTTCTTGATCCTCTTTGAAAAGTTTATACTACTTTTAAACTCTTATATTACTCATAGCAGATTTTCCAAAAGCCACAGTTAACGTTTCAAATGTGGTGCTGCACTTTATTTCATTTTCAAGCAAAATTTAATACAAATTCTTTGATCCATCCTTTTTGAAAGTAAAAATTCGCCAAGCATTTGCAAACAAATATAGCATTTTTGATTGTTGACAACAGTTGAAAATGCAAACATACATCAGGAACATGTGTACCAACTAGATGAAAAAAATTTTGAAAATCAGATTTATAAAGCCTGTGAAATTAAAAATTTGCATTGCTTTTGATCACACTTCCTCATATGTCTAAGTATTGGTCAGTCCATTTGTCTCCTGGTAAATATAACGCATTTCTGATTGAAATCAGATTCATAATAAGATGAAGATTATTCTACTGAATAACTGTCAGCTTTGACACATATATATTCAGTTAGTGTAGATTAGAAAAGAATGATTCATATGAATCCCAACCCAGATAACAAGCCAAACAATGTACCAGCAGTAAGTGCTACCAAGATAGTGGGATACAGAGAACCCAAGCAAGGAGTGTACTGTGTGATTAGAATGGGCAGTGTTACACTATTTTTGTCAGCAAAGAGGCATACAATGAAATGATAATCTGAAAGATAGTGTCTGTGTGTCCAACTGATGTCAAGTTGTGCAACATCAATTTGTGAGGGAGTTTCAGTGGGGCAGAATACTGTGACATTTTGGCTCACACAGGGAATGCTATTACAACACTGATTTGTGTATGGAGCCATTGGGTAGAAGAGCTGTACATAATAAGAAGCAGTTACTGAACCATGTGATGTGACTGTGACTGCAGCATAGGATGACCACACTCTTGTCCATACACCCATTGGGGACTGTAAAGCTTCATCCACAGTGTGGGTTTGACACTAGATTACTGCAACAGTTGGAAACCTCTCTGTGTTGGTGTTTGACACTGTCAGTTTAAAGTGGGACTTTCCTGCCAAATTCCTTTCCATTAATGTCTACTGTCCAGCATCAAGACATGCAGTGGGCAGATAGCAATGGACATACATATACCATTGCTGTCAAGCTGGTTGTCAAAACTTGATGTTTTTGGATTGTAGGATCTCATTGTTCAGCAAGCACACGCTGAAGCAAATATGCTGTTTGACTGAATGCTTCAGATTTCTGCCTATTTTTGACGAGTAAGGGTTGGAGTGAGACACTTGGTGGACAAAGCAAGCAAGACAGACAGTGGGGAAATGTAATTTACTTCTCTCTCCAGCCATTATTGTTGCTGCTCCCAAGTTTTGGTTGATAACAATCTACTGTGCAAATAGAAAAGAATTATGTGGGGATTAATAATACAGGAGTTAGTTGTAATGCTTATAGGCAACTGAATCATTCATCTACATGGAACTCTTGTATAAACAAATGTCTGCTCCAAGGTTACTACATATACACGTGCTCTGCCATTGGTAATTGTTTGCATTGCTCACGCATCTTGTGCCGTAAGACTACTGAAAGTAGGCCTTAATTATTTATTAGGTATTTCATTGTAAATCGAGTAAAAATGGAACTCTCATACATGCTAAAGCATCGAATTTCTTAATGTTCTTTGCTCATTGCTGTGCTTCATTTTTAGTAAACTTACTCCCAAATTAAAATTTTTGTAAATATGCATAGAAAAAATAACAGAAAAGTAGTTTTTCAGAGGGAGATGTGGAGGAAGTTTTGGTAGTCCCCAGGGCCATAGGATCTCCCTACTATGGTTCCAGGCATCACAATGATAAACATGTATGATATGTCAATTAAAATTCAAGAGAGCAGCTATAACCAATTCCTTTTTTGTCTGATATTTTTTCTGTGAAATGGTCATCCATCTTCTGAATCAAATGACTGATTATATACCCCTAACACCTGTCTTATAAGCCTATGGACTTTGCCATTATGCACTTGACAAACAGTCAACGGAATGTCGCTCATATAACAGATGTACCTCGCTGGCATGCACTCTGTGTGGACTTCTTTGTCACAAATTCCACGTATAGCCTTATGTGATATCAACAGGGAACCTGTAGCATTGTTTTTTATGAGCCAGCTACAGAAATACTCGCATTCTACACCCTATCCATAGATGCCAACAATATGAATAAGTAAATTCTTCACCAGATGGCTGCCATCTTTAATTTGGACAGTATGTCTAGTACTGCACTTTGGATCATACCTTAAAAACAATGGCACAGTGCTCATTGGCATGGGTCGCAATTTTATAAGATGAGATTCAAGGTCCATTGATTCAGATGGCTGGGTATTATGCAGCCATAATATTAAGAGAAGAAAAGAATTTATATGACTGCACTCCTGAAAATTCATTACACCGAAAAAACTTGGTGATAATTGTGATACATTCTGGTTCTTTTCGGATACTCCACAATGTGCCATATTTGAGAAGGATAATTCCAGCCACATGTGGAGCAGGGTGTGCAAACCTGCTTTTGAGAAGATGTATGACTTTATCTAGCACGGATGATCACCTGACATGTGGCCTATTAAAAATGTATAGGATATGATTGGACAGAAATTTGTCATGATACTCCAGGGGGCAGAGCTAATGCTTTGTGGGGTTACAAACAAACCACATGGAAGGCATGGGTGGCTATCCCACAGGAGAGCATATCCAGGAACTCTGTGATTCTATACCATAGCACAGGGGTTCCCAACAAAATTTTCTCGAGGACCCCCCATCGAGCATGATTGGTACCTTGTCATATCACAGTATCAAGTACCTAAAAAAGCCAAATTAAGAGTCTTTTTATACGTTTTCTATTTTTGGTACTTAGAAAAAACATTGACATATTCATTATTGAAAAAATATTGATCTTAAAACTTTTTCAATTTAGCCATCATTGTTATTGTTACATTTTTGATTATTGCTCAAAAACTTTGCCTTCAAATCTGGGTGTTTAGTATTTATTTTACAAACTCTACTATTTTAATGTAGAATATTGAATATGTAAACAACATTGTTAAAGCACTGGCAATAAATTAACAAGGGGCCGATTGTCGTCTGAAATGCGAGTTTCTGTGTAAAGTGACTGTCAGTTGTCAGCTGCAAAGAGGCAGTGCACACAGTCTAATGGCATACAGCACAACTATTTGCCTCTGTCTAATTCTAGTTTTGCACTAGAGTGTGCTACTGTAGTTGGCTCTAGGAAGACGCTAGATGCAGAAGTTAGCGTTCGCTAAAGCTCTGCTCATGCAGCAAGCAGCCAAAACAAAAAAATCTGTTATCATACGAAATATATTTAATATATTTTTTATTCTAATAGCATCTTGTGAACCCCTCTGGCATAGCTGCGGTCTGCGGACCACCTGTTGGGAACCACTGCCATAGCATGTAGATATTCTGACTGCAGGAAATCCATGTGTGAAACTAGTTACTTAAAAATAGCTTGTACTTTCGACAAAAAGTGTAACTGATTCAACACAATAAAACAGATATTTTCCTGAACGGTTGCAGAGCTCCTAATTCATCATGGATAAAAGGATGTGGTCAGTGTATTTTTAACTAACTGCGGGACTCAGTAACTGTAACTGGTGCTACAGTTCAATAAAACTGTAATTTATTTGGGATGTATGCATTAGTTTGGAACTTAAGCTGAGTTATGCAGTTAAGATGGCAACTTCCCAAACGCTTACCCAAGTAGCAGCTATATTTCCAATCATTTTTGTTAGTTTTTTCTTGAAAGAAGGGAAAATCAGTTGACTATGCATTTTCTATCAAACATGACCTTGCATTTTTTTGTGCCACTTGAACATTTTTACTATTTATTTTTAAAGATGCAACCATCAGTGTTCTCTTCATACACAAAATGAAAAAAAAAGGTTCATAAACTAATTGGTTGGAGGGAATAGTCTTCTATAAATCTTGATTAAAACTCTCTCCGAGATCAGGGCTAAAGAATGGACCCTTGACTTTAATGGACAGTGCTGTTACTGCATTTATCAACTCTTTAGCCAACCAGTGTTTCTTTCCAACTTCGTGAATGGAATCTGCATTAGATACTCTTCTGTACTAAGCAATTTATGTTTCACAACTACAGTCACAAATCAAGTCATCCTGCTTTCACATTATTTCTCAGGATAAAAACAGCCAAATGAATGTGTTACTGGAAACTGTGGAATTACACTTTCTTGTAGTAAGTAGTTTCAGAGGTCATACTACCCTTGGTCTGACTAAATTGACTTCTTGTTCAAACTTTGGAGGGAAATTCCATTTTGATGCAATGTCATCCTAATACGGAACCTGGTATGGAAATCCATCAAATATATTCTATAATGATATTGTCTACAGTCTGTGCTCTTGACATCTGTTGTAGCACTCGGTCAGGCAATCTTGATACAACTCCTTAGCAGCACCTCTGTACTGTGGTTTACATGTTTCCTCATGCCCATGCAAATTAACCCCAATGAATTAAAATGGAACCACTTACTCTACAATATTAGTGACAAGCTATACATTACAAAGTGGAAGGCACATGTATAAAAATGTTTCAAAATAAGAAGGAAGAAAGGAAGGAAGGGAGATTAGGGTTTACACCCCACCCACATCAAGTTCATTAGAGATGAAGCACCAGGTCAGATTATTTCTACAATCAAGAAGGAAATTGGCCGTTCCCTTTCAAAGGAACCATCTCGGCATTTGCCTGGAGTGATCTAGGGAAGTCATGGAAAACCTAAAATCTGGAGGGCCAGACACGGATTTGAACCATCGTTGCCCCCGTTTGCAAGTCCTGTGTGCTAACCACTGCACCATCAGTATAAGAAACAAGATTATACATGTTTTGAGAGATTGCAGGAATGAAGCTAATGATGGACCTACAGTTCCCAATGTTCAGTTCACAAAAACTGATGTTAGCAGGATGACATGAGATGGCACAGATAGTGCAGTGATTGTTAGAATCAACAACATTTTCCTGAACAGCATATTTCACATAACAGTGTGGCTCAGGCAGCCACTGGCCAAGTTCGGCAACAGCCATTTGTTACATGGATAGTAGGCAGATGCACAGATGGGGCATAAGGATTGATAAGAGTACTGAGTGGGTTGAGACAGTGACAGATTATCAATTTGGAGGGGGTGAGAAGAATATTTCTCACTTCATGGGATAACAAGAGATGATTGCATGTATAATAGAGGCATTCACTTGTGGACGAGCAAGAAATGTGCAAGGAATGCAGTCTGTAGTTGTTGTTAATCTGCTAAGAATATTTTCCAGAAGGTCAGCAGTTGCTTTTGATATGCCTATCTGATGTGCAATAGTCCTAGTATTCAATTAATAATGATCTGTGCTAACAGACATTTACAAAAAAAATAATAATAATAAATAAATAATATGAGTTGAGGTTTGAGCTTTTACAGCTTGCAAAGTAAGTAGTAAGTTAGATGAAATTTTTATTTACTTTTGGTATATCCTATAGGAACACTAAGCATACAATTACACATTTCTATTTATTATTCCATGACATGCTTTTATGGCACAGTCTTTAATGTTCAAAGAGAAAAAGTTCACACCTTTTACCATCTGCACTTAACTCATTAAGTAAAAAAAGCATGTACTACAAGAGAACCAGTAATTTCAGAACCCAAGTCGCATTTGAGGCTATGTACTTCTAAATGTAATGAAGTGTAGTTTTTTGAGAGCTACAATTTCTTTCCAAGTAGCAGTAGAAACAGCTGATGTGACGGGTTTGAACAATTATGCACCACTTGAGGGTATATAATAAAACATATTTTTGTGAGTCCAACTGGTTACATTACAGCAAATTAGTAACATATCAGATGACAGTTCTCAATAGTACATCGATGTTAGTGAATGCCCATGCACGCTTGGTTCAAGACATCACTAACACACAGATGATCATCATTATAACATCAACATTTCTATCACAATCGCTCTATCACAGCTACACAGACTGATAGTTGCATAATTTACAGGTATTATGTATGACCTTTAGCCACTGGTATGAAACGTTCTGCCCTGATGCAAATGATTATTATGCACACATATGAAGTCCTCTTTTAAACAGTATCCCACAAAAACACCTCTCAGTCAACAGTGTATAGTCACGTTTAGAGCTTAAAGAAGTAACATGGGAAAGTTCTGATACTTCTACAATATTGCCACTCAATCTTACTTCCACTGATGCTAAGACAAGGAGTTATTTTCGGAGGTCAATATCTTCCCATACATTGCCCATACTCTCCATTGTATTATTATCACAATATTGTACCATACTGAGCAATTATGGACTGTAGTTAACAGTTCTTGACTTGCTGCTTAACGACATTGCAATAGTTAGCCAACTATAGCATCAAAAGTTTGAATCACCATTTCGCCCATTATATGAATATTGAGAATGATGCACAGTACTGAAACAGTCTCCTGACAACACTCTACTGTCTCCAAATCACACACTTACATTACATTAATGCATAGCCAAATGTAACATTTCATAAATTACTTTGTAATGCTGCATTATTCAGAACAAAATTGTCATCTTCTAATTAAGTGTTTCTTAGCATTTTGTCTCATTTTATTATACTACATATGATTCTTGAAAACTGTGTGGAGCAGGAACAATGGAATGAGTAAAGATAACTGAGTAAAGATAACTACTACCATAGATTGGCTGGGTAGTGGCTATGCATTTAAAAAAAAAAAAAAAAAAGATGATGATGATCAGCTTATGAATTTATGTTGTTCTTTTATTCTTAACACATGCATGTGTTCCAACTTGGTTCCATTAAACCATATAGTAGCTGTAGCTGGAGAAAAAACTGATGCTCAATCATGATTGTTTTTCCATGTAAATAAAAACTGGCAATTTTAATGACATTGCAGTGGTGCCGCAGTGGTCGATGCATCACTAGAGGACTGTCAGCTATCCAAGCAGGCTTCTTTGCAAATCAGCAAGTTGATGGTGGTTGGAGTGAATGGTCTCCATACTCTGAGTGTGCATCAGGTTGCCTGTTGGGAGATGATGGCCTACTAAGCACAGGAAGCACAGGGATTCGAGTATCGACAAGACGCTGCAACAATCCAAGGTACTACATATGTGATGGAGATGATTACTTCCTTTTTTGGCACAGAAAGATTTTTTTTTTCAAAGAAACACAATAAAGTGTAACAAACATAGTTACACATTTGACTTATGGAAACATTTCATTTTTTATGCTCGTTCTCAAAAACTTAAAATTAGCTTGATGGTCATATTTTCCATTGGGATGTCCACCACACTTCAGTATTATATAATTACGTACACTTTGGAGGGAAAATAGTAAATGATAATTAAATTTGTAAGTAAACAAACATACCATACCATACAATTCTTCATTTTTCCCCTGCATAAACTGTCATTAACCATGCTAATGAGGACAGCCAATATGATTTGGTAGGTGTGTAATACCTAAGCAGCTAATGAAGTTGCCATCACCAGATGCTCTGAGAGGTAGATACCTTAGCATATGAGAGACGTCTACAGACGTTAAAGTAACCTCTGGCGTGCCACAGGGGAGTGTTATGGGACCATTGCTTTTCACAATATATATAAATGACCTAGTAGATAGTGTCGGAAGTTCCATGCGGTTTTTTGCGGATGATGCTGTAGTATACAGAGAAGTTGCAGCATTAGAAAATTGTAACGAAATGCAGGAATATCTACAGTGGATAGGCACTTGGTGCAGGGAGTGGCAACTGTCCCTTAACATAGACAAATGTAATGTATTGCGAATACATAGAAAGAAGGATCCTTTATTATATGATAGCGGAACAAACACTGGTAGCAGTTACTTCTGTAAAATATCTGGGAGTATGCGTGCGGAACGATTTGAAGTGGAATGATCATATAAAATTAATTGTTGGTAAGGCGGGTACCAGGTTGAGATTCATTGGGAGAGTCCTTAGAAAATGTAGTCCATCAACAAAGGAGGTGGCTTGCAAAACACTCGTTCGACCTATACTTGAGTATTGCTCATCAGTGTGGGATCCGTACCAGATCGGTTTGACGGAGGAGATAGTGAAGATCTAAAGAAGAGCGGCACATTTTGTCACAGGGTTATTTGGTAACCATGATAGCATTACGGAGATGTTTAATAAACTCAAGTGGCAGACTCTGCAAGAGAGGCGCTCTGCATCGCGGTGTAGATTGCTCACCAGGTTTCGAGAGGGTGCGTTTCTGGATGAGGTATCGAATATATTGCTTCCCCCTACTTATACCTCCCGAGGAGATCACGAATGTAAAATTAGAGAGATTAGAGCACGCATGGAGGCTTTCAGACAGTCGTTCTTCCCGCGAACCATACGCGACTGGAACAGGAAAGGGAGGTAATGACAGTGGCACGTAAAGTGTCCTCCGCCACACACCGTTGGGTGGCTTGCGGAGTATAAATGTAGATGTAGATGTAGAACAGCATTTGTTTTATACTCACTTTATCAGCCACATGTAACTGAAAATCTTCAGCAACAGGGAACTAGGGAACTTTGGAGCTCTTTTGGATGCAGTGATAGTGATTCAACTTTGGCAATAACAATAGACATAGTTAGTATGCCTCATCAGCGACTATGACCCACAGAAGAATGCAGGTTTCCTATGTATAAAATGAGTTAACTTGTGTCTAAGTTCATTGAGGCACACATACATACATACTTTGAACCTTTATAGTCCTAACTAAAATTAATGTATCAGGCATACTAGGCTTGAGATGACGAAATTATACAGACTGGCAGATGAGCAGCCAGAAGCCTCTAACATTTTTGACGACTAAGAGTGTGTGAAGTGTATGTGCAAAGTTCCCACTTCTCTTACACGAGTTGACTTACTTGGTGTACACAGCCGATCTTCTTCTCTGAATAGCCGGCTTCTGGAACCTCTACAAACTTCTTCTCCGAAGAATGATGCTAGTCACAGGAACTTCACACTTCTCACATAAACAATTGACTTCCTGTAAGTCACCCACATCGTCTCACATCAGAAACAATTAAGTTACATTTACAACAGAGTTGGCTTGATAACTACTACTCGATTATACAGGAATCATACACATGTCTTGCCTCTAGCAAATTCAAGTTAAAAGTTACTTAAAAGTCTTCTCAACTAAAACGTTCTTTTGTCACTAACAATAGTCACAGTTATAAAATAGCACAGAATAACACAGAAGTTCCTTGGTTCTGCCGTGTGCTTTCATTACAACTTCCATTGTGCGACCAATAAGTACTTGTTGGTGCTGTTCGACCGCCGTGTCTACCGTCTTTTCATGATAAACTTTGGATCTGCACACACAGACAGGTGACGCACAGTAGATAGAGTTCCTTCCCCCACTCACATCTAAAATTTCGTGTGTTCGAGACGGTGGAAGGTTGAGGGGTTCTAGAATTTACGTGGAAGTTCTCAAAACACTACAATCCTTACACTAGAAATGACATAATACCTTAATTCCCAGCTACAGCTATAGTGATCCAGAAGCTGGATGATTCTAAGGTTGTGATCGTGGTGCTGAAGTGACATATTTATGTAACAAGCATTTGGTCATCATGGAGTTACAGGCAGCTGTTGGTAGGTATATTTTTTGTTTTTATTTTTTTTAAAAGAGGTGGAGCCCCTAACACCCACACCGGCATGATGGCCAACACAAAAGGTCTACTGCCATCTCTGCATAAGGGTTAGTTCTCACTAAAGTGAGGTCTCACAGGGTTTGGGTACTGTGATGTTTGCGTACATTTGGTTAAGGTTAACCATTAATATGTGCTCATCTGGAGATAAATTGGGTCAAAAGTTGAATGAATGGTAGTGGTTTGAAGGGGACAGGGAAAAAAGTGCCAAGGCAAGAACCAAGGGAAAAAGCTTCTTCTTGGCTTGTAAGAGCAGAAATGGTTTTCTCGCTGCGTGCAACAGGTCATGCAAGGGTAGGCTTTGTTAGTAGTGGGTATCATGCAGGTCGATACATTTGATGTTGTGCAGTGGTGTTACTCAGTGGCTGTTGCTGGTTGTCAGTGTTGGCTTCTCAGTCAGCATCAGCAAACCTGTAGCAGTTAGGTTCACCATCATTTTGTGTCCGATAGGTCATGTATCCGATTCACAGCATAGGGTAGTGCTGGCAGTTTGTTTGCGAGTTAGTGTGCGAGCTTGTCAGTTTCCCTGCTGTAGCCTGTTGGTCAGCTTTAATAGCAGCTGGCATATCCAGTCAATGTTGCTGATTTGTAGGGGCTTGCTGAGGTTGTCGCTTGTGGGTGTATGTTAGCTCGCCATAGGTGGTTATGCCCTAGCTAGTAGCATCTTTGGCCACTTATGCTTCCATCTATGGTTGTGATCATAGTTTCCCAGAGGGAGGATGAAAGGATTGTTCGAGTGTCTCGAGTTCCTGTATAGTCATGTGATGTGTCTTTTGAATACCTTCTCGAGGGTTTCAAGGCAGTATTCATTGTGAAGATCCATGGTGCGTGTGTAGCATTGCTAATGATGCATAGCACTTTGTTCTGTATGATCTACAGGTATGTAGGAGCTGCTTATCTCCAAACGGGAGCTGCATACATAATCAGAGGTCTAATCAGTGTCGTGTATATGGACTTCAACACCCTCCTATTAGGGCAGTTCCCTTTTGAGCACTGGGTAGAATTGTTTGAGTCTCGCTTGTGCTCTGTTGGCAAAGTATTCAGTGTGGTCCCCCACATGTAAGTTCCCAGTCCAGCCAGACACTGAGATATCTGACTTAATCTCTGAAACGTATTGGGCATGCATGTAGTATTACCTGTAGACTGTGTTGATGTTTGTGAAGTAGCTTCGCTCTGTGTGTGATCAGAACTGCTTCGCACTTGTCGATGTTTACTTTAATATGCCATCATTCAAAACAAGGCTTGGCAGTTCTGAGAGCTGTCTGTACCTGTGAATTTATGTTCAATGGTTTCCAGTCATGCACAGGCATGGCTGTGTCATCCACGTACATGGCTAACATCATGTTTTGTGTTGCTGGAAAGTCATTAATGTAGAGGTTCATCAAGATGGGCCCAAGATGCTTCTCTGGGGTACTGCAGCTTGGATAATAGGATTGTATGAGACGTACAAGTCTGTTGGGGACACCAGCATCACTTAGTTTGCGTATAAGGCTGCTGTGCCAGAGACAGTCAAAAGCTTTTTTGATGTTCTGGATCACAGCCCCTGTGACTTTGTTCGTGTTTTACCTGTGTGTTGTATGTTTGACTACACAGAGGAGTAGTTGTGTTGTTGAGGGGGATGCCTAAAGCCAAACTGCTCCAGTCTTAGGGTGACATTGGTGATGCGGTGCCTAGTGATGCGTTTTATTATTACCTTCTCAACAATCTTGCTGAGCAAGCACAGCAGACTGATGGGTCAGTAATTTTGTGGGATGGAGTGATCTTTCTCTGGCTTTCTGAACATCAGGAGCTTGGCCATCTTCCAAAAGTCAGAGAAGTGTTGCTGTTCAAATATGGCATTCATTACGCGTGCAAGGTATTCTACAGCTCTATCTGTGAACTACTGGAAGACATGGTTTTGAATGCCACTGGGTCCAGGGGCTTTCATAACGTTGGTACACCTGATAGCTGATTTCATTGCAAGTGGGCTGAGCTACAAGTCATGTAACCTCCTGTTCCATTTCAAGTGTGAATAATCTATCTGAAGGAGCCAGATTCGGCATGAAAGATACTGCAAGTGTTGTGGCCATAAGCTCTGCCTTCTCCTTCGTGGAGTAAGCTAGGCCATCTGGTCCTTGTAGAGTGGGAATGTAATGTTTCTCCCTGGTGATGTGACTGGCTAGCTTCCACATGGCAGGACAAGAGTTTCTGGCCCCATTGCTCATTTCAAAATGTTTGTATTTTCTCTCGTAGTATATCCTGAAGTCTGTTGACATGCAGTGTGCAGAATGGGAACCTGGTACACTGCCAATATTTCCTGAGGTGGTTCCTCATTGAGCTAAGGCCCAGGATTTCCTGGGGCAGAGCTGTTGAGTGCTGTTGTATGTGAAATGGTATCAGTCAGTGTGCCTCGGATGCCAGTAGTAAGAGCCTCCCCCACCTCATCAATTTGTTGGATGTTGTTAATTTTGTGGGTGTCCGGACTATGACTATCAAACATTTCTTTGAAAAGGGTCCAATTCGCGAACTTGTAGTTCAGTATTCTGCGTGGTTCTGCATCTTGCAGTGTTGTTTCTGTGTTTAGTATTACAGGCATGTGGTCTGAGTCCAGATCATTTTCCAGGTTGAGTGTGCATGTGATGTCCTCGATGAGGGCTATGTCTGACATGTCTGGCCTGAGGACCTGTGCTAGCACATACATGGTGACATCTGGCCCAAATATAATGTAGTTTTGGCCTACTGCATGATTGTATAGTTTCTAGCTGTTGGAGGTATGTATTCATGAATTCCAGTCAGGGTGTTTCGTGTTTAGATCTCCAGCAGTGATAACCTGCGGTGCTATGTTGATAACTGTGCTGATATGCTGAGTTACTATGTTTTTAGGAGGGTTGTACAGTGATACCAGTGTGGTGTTGGCTCTGTTGAACTTAACCCTGACAGCCATAGCCTTTAGTCTCTCAAGTGCAGGGAGCTCGATGATCATGAGCTCCACGTCTTTGTGTAAAATGAAGGCTGTACCACCCCCCTTCCTGCCATCTGCACGGTCGGTACGATAAATGCAATAACATGAGATGTTTAGTTGTTTGTGAGGCGTAAGCACTGCTTTGTTGATTAGGATGATTCGGATACCCTTTTGCTCCACGAACACAACCATTTCGGTTCTTTTGTTTGCAATGCCGTTTGGCATTCCAAAACAGGATCTGAGTTTGTGTTGGTGACTGTGTTTCAGGGTTGGTGTGGCGTGTTATCCATGTATTGGTGTAAACAGTAGTCTGATAATAGTTTGTCTGCTAGTCCAGTTGAGCGAGCCCGACATGAACTGTGAGAAGAGTTGTGAGACACACCCCATAATCTTCATGACTACTTCGGTGGTCATGAGCCTGGGAAATAATGTCTCCATTATTATTCAGAGTGTTGAGTTAATTTTGGGAGTGTCAGCGTGTGGGTTATTGATTGTGTTGGCAGCCACTGGTACTTGTGTTGGCATTTGCTGTGGACTGGCTTGTGTGTCAGCTGTCTGAGTCATAGCTGGGACGCCTGTGTGGCTTCTGTGGTGAGTTGTTCGGGCTATCGTGTTGGTGTCCGAATTGTGTATGTGCCCATTGGTGTCCTGTTGTCTGTGTTCTTGTGGTGTGGTCATGTTCGCCTGCTCTGGTCATTTCTCTTCCTCCTCCTCCTCCTCCTCCTCACGTTGTGGCTGCCCCTTTGTAGGTGCATCTTCTGTGGTCTGTCTTGGGCTGAAGTCTGTGGTCTCAGGATATAGGGTGGGGGTGTTATTTGCATTTTGTGGTTTAGCTGATGTGGGTGTGGTGTTGGGTATTGTATGTCTTGGCTGTATGTCTGTTGCTGTGGATGTTTGTTGTGCATGACTCTGAGGTTCTTTTGACTGCCCTGCGCTGCTGGGGGTGCCAGCTGCCACTCCAGCAAAGGATATTCCACTCCTTACTGGGAATGGGGGCAGTTTCAGAACTGTGACGGCCATACCTTTTACATGTTTAGCTATTTTGCACTTCAGACCTCCTTGTATGCAATGCATCCCCTGTAGTTGGCCAGATGGGCTGCAACACAGTTGGCGCATTTGTGTGGTACTGTGTACGGGAGTTGGCAATGTTGAGTTGTGTGACCACCAGCACATTTGCGGCACCGGGGAGCGACACCACTTCGAATACCTGCATGTGCGAAGTGCTAGCAGTTGTGGCATTGTTTGGGGGGGAGGGGTTGTATATCTCTACATTTACAACCATGTGAAGAAATAAGTTAATCTTCAGCAGGTCATGTAATTTGGCCATGTCGGCCATCTCAACTATGTAGTTATGCGACAATATGACTGTGCCGAACTCAGTCATTCGATTTACACAAATGCATTCCCAGAGTTCTCGTGTACTGTCTCCATCAGGGTTCGAGAGTCCTCCCCCTTGATTATGTACTGCTGTGTCTTTTCCAAGACGGTCCTGTGCATCAAGCAATGATGGACACCATAGGTGCATTGTAGACATTTAGCAGTATGTGATTGTCAACTGGCTAATAGATCACCAAACTCTAATATGCCTTTATAATAATCTAATGGATTCCTGTAGTGAAAAAACTGCTGAGTGACAAGATGCACTGTTGAAGACAATCAAGCACGTTACCAAGGTTTTGTGATTTATCCATCGAACCCTTGCTAACCGAGCTGGAGTGAGCAGATAATGTAGACAGTATCGTTAAATACACAGCTAACAGCCTATTTGTTGTCTCAGAAGATAAAGGGCAAATCTGCATGTAAAAGCAACAACCTTTTTTATACAGTAGCTGCTCACAAGACAACTATTTTGGAACTGAAAGGTAAATTGTGTCTTAACTAGAAATCGTATCCACAAATTAGGACAACATCCTAATTGTAGGAATCAGAGCTAAAGGTGTTTAGGATTGTAGTTATACGAAAAAAGAAAATTTTACATCTCTGAGAAAAGTTACAAAATATGCATAAGCTAGCTTGAGATCGAAATGTGACTTATAAATTACCACTGTCAGCAGAGAGGCTATATCATATTACCATCTGTCTTGCCATTGTCAGATTCTCAGCAAGTGTGTCCACCCAGTGGTTGTACCACCAATATGCAAAAGCACACAGAAGATGCATGCAGGAAAGTGTACTTCTAAAATCAACAGAAGCATTTAGTACATCAGTAATACCTTTCTTTGATAATGCTGAGAATGTGTCCACCTGATATAACTATCAGATAGAGAGTTACATGCTATTGGTTATGGAAAAGTGCACAGAAGTGACAGAGTTCACTGGGGACCAAGACACAATCAAGGCTCAATTAAAGCCTTGGGAAACCAATACATGGCAAAGGTGCTAGCACGTTAAAGACACAGACTGTTTCGTTTACAAATTGTTCACCAGACATCTGCAAAAGAAAGGAACTACAATAGATGAATCCAAGTAGAGGCACAATCCATTCCAAAATGATACAGTTCATACCCTCTCTACGTGCATAAAACTGGGAAAATAGTATCAGACGGATGTGAATGTGGAGTCAGTACAGCATATCATATTGTACCACAATGTTCTCTAAACTGTTATGTTAGAAGCAACATCATTGTAGATGAGTATCTACTCTATGCATTAAGAAAGCTTGATTCCTAGAGAACTATAAATAACATTGCCAATCAAACATCCACAGGGTACTGCTAAGGTTCAGGGCACAAAGGACTACAAATAGCTAAAGCATCAATCACTTCTCAAGTTACCTCAGTCACATTCTTATTCAACATTAAATACAATTATTGGTACATAATACATTTAACAGTTGTTTCCATTTTCCTTTTATATCTTGTTTAATTATATTTGGAATTGAAATGCTGTTTATTGTTAGTGTATGTGTGCAATCAGCTAGTACACAAAAGCTGTGTGTATTTCATAATTTTCATTCTTACTATGTAATAAAAGTTAACATATTGGCTTGAGTTCTACTGAGTTCCACACCACCATGCGCATGATTTAAAAAACAGAAATACTAAACACATAGTATAGAGGATGTTGGGACTGAAGTTGTTCCAAGGCCAACACAGGACCTTTGGAAAAATAGACAGACATACTTCACATTTTGCAGATTGATTCTACTCCTACATTTGCCTCCTCCCTCCACAGCTTCCTAGATTTCTTTAACTTCCTGCTGCCACCCACTCCTTCTCCACACTAACACCATATTAGTTAAATAAATAGGCTTCTTGTGAACACTAGGCACACTTCTGGCACTCCATTCCCACATTCATCCCCTGCTGTCTCGTTCTCTCCAACCATGGATTAACATATCTTGCAAATTCACTTAATCTGTACCACTCAAGGCTATCAGTGAGCACAAGTTCAGCCGCACTGTTCAGAGAATGGTGCTTTTTCTCACACAGTCCTTGAAAAACACAAATTCAGAATATGAGCTACAATGTTTAGCTTCTTTTTTATGTGCACATAGTAAATAGTTGTTTTTGGGCAATTTGTTGTTCATAATAAGGTATCATAGTACTTTAAAATACTTGCAGTAGGTGACAAAGTTCTGTATCTGCATATTAGCAAAATTACACTGAGACACAATGAGTGGCCAGCGCTTATATTCAGAAAGCAAAATTCCAGTACTGGCAATATACACATTTCAATGTGAAGGCTCTTGAAACTATTAGTTCCTTCTACGGGGAGTAAAGAGAAGTAGGCTGGGAAAGGATTACAGAACTCAAGACCCAGTGTGAAGGAGACCCACCTAATGTGAAAACAAGGGAAAACAAAAAATGCCTACTTGTCTTTGTTTTGAAAGAAGACTATACTACTGCAAATTTTACCATCAGGAAAGATGCCTAGTCGCTAACTGCGCATACAACATGGGAAAAGGCAGATTGCTACTTACTGTAATTAACTGTGCTTGTCTGCAACTTGACATGTCTTCTTTACAGTATGCAGCAATCTGTCTTTTCCTATATTGTTCATATTCCCGCCTGGAGTTTCCATTGTCTGATTTTAACCGCACGTGCAGAAAGTTCAAGCCAACACAAACATTTGTTACACAGTTATTGCACTTTTTTATATGTATTAGAAGAGTGGAGCACTTTTATTGATCGTGTCATCCACAATTATCTTTGAAGTCCTACATTTTAAAACTGAGTGTTTGTTGTGATATCTGTTTCAGTTCTAATAAATTTCACAAGTCTGGGTAAATATACTAAATCTACTTTCAATGTCCCAAGCTAGCAGCCACAGTGAGAAAATTGATCTTTCTACATGATGACAGAGACATTTCCATTTTTCCTTCTATAATCTTGGGATGCATTACTTTTACTCTGTAATATATCCATTTTAATGACAACATTTCTAAGACCATTTTAACTGATTGTTGATTTCCAAGACAAGGACTGCAGCTTCACTAGCTACAACTGATTAATCCTGGACCAGACCAAACAACTGCAACTTCACTGGGCTCGGCAACAATAGTGAGAAATTAATTGCCAGCAGGCGTCAATTCATTGCAACCTAATCACCAGATGATGAGTACACCACTTTAGATTTGAATATGTCTCAACTGATCAAAAGGGGTTTTGTCATACACTGTTGCTTCAAGTCCTTAGGGAAGTATGGAACATTTATGAGGAGGCACCTTCATTTAGCAATGACAAAACAGTTAAATAATAAAATAAATCAAAAACAAGTTATGACAAGAAAAATTAAGAATATGATCCCATAGGATAATAATGTGGGCTAAAACCAAAGGATTAATCTTTGTTTTGTTTATTAAACTCACACACAAATTTATTTGTACAATGGCCTCACACATATGGTTATTGAACACAGTATAGATACAAGAAACCAAAATGTTTAATTTTGCAGTGCAAGCAGAGCATTCATAGGCAGTAACGAAACTGAACCTCAGTATTGGGCCGTGCAACAAATCACTTAAACTGGAGAGAAATCTTGAAGTTCAGCAAGTACATAAAAGTCATTATGCAGTGTCAAATTCACCATGGTTGAAATATTCAATGTCTACTAGCACTCAGAGTTTAAAATACGAGGGTAAGTCAATTATTACCTGCAAAGTAGTTATAAAATTTTACTGTAATCAAATAGGAAACTTACAAGAACATCATTTTTCAAAATAGTGTCCTTGCATTTCAATGCACTTGGTCCATTGTTGTACAAGCTTCCTGATGCCCTCATAAAAGAAGGTTCTCAGTTGAGCTGCGAGCCAGGAATGCACCACTTCTTTCACTGCTTCATCCGAGGCAAGGGCCCCTTAATGCCTGTTTGAGGGGACCTAACGGGTGATAGAAGGAACAAGATCGGGACGTCATGGAGGATGATTCAGTACTTCAGATTTTAGTTTCTGGAGCATTTCGGCAGTGTGGGTAGCAGTATGCGGACGGGCATTGTCGTGCAACAACACACCACATTTTGACAGCAATCCTCAGCGTTTGCTTCGAATTGCAGGCTTTAGCCTGGTAGTAAGCATCTCACTGTAACGTACACTGCTTATTGTTGTGCCCCTTTCCCCATAATGTTCCAGTTCTGGACCTTGTGCATCCCAAAAAAACCGTAAGCATCAGTTTTCCTGTGGATGGTTGGGTCTTCAACATTTTCTTACATGGCGAATTTGGATGTTTCCATTCCATACTCTGTCATTTACTCTCTGGCTCATAATGATGGATCCATGTTTTGTCATCAGTAATGATCCTGTCTAAGAAGTTATCGCCTTTGTTACCATAGCGATTTAAATGTTTTTTGCTGATGTCCAAGCATGTTTGTTTATGCAACTGTGTGAACTGTTTTGGGACCCATCTTGCACAAACTTTATGAAACCCAAGTCTATTGTGGATAATTTCGTAGGCAGAACTGTGACTAATTTGCAGGTGATGTACCACTTCATCAATAGTTAATCATCTGTCTAAGAGAATCATTTCACGTGAACACTCAATGGTTTCTTCATTTGTGGCGGTAAACAGTCGTCCAGCCCCTACATCGTGCATAACACTTGTGCGACCATTTCGGAATTTTTCAATGCATTCGTAGACACTCTGTTGTGGCAAAACAATGTTCCCATACTGTACCAAAAGTGTTTGATGTATTTTGGCCTCTGATACGCCTTCTGGCCACAAAAAACGGATCACTGATTGTTGCTCTTCGTTGGTGCAAATAGACAGCAGAGCCGCCATGATTAACAGCATGGCAGCGATAATGAAACTAACCTAGCAACTTGAAAATTGCGAAGATATAACAACAAATAAACAAAGCAAGTGTCATCAATGTAAAATGACAGTACTAGCATAATAAACAAAAATATAACTAAATTGCAGATAATAATTGACTTATCCTTGCATTTCTAAGTCCTAAACTGGTATATACTGAAATATTTCTAAGTCATGAACTGCTTCACATCAAAATATTTCTAAGTTCTGAATAATACTTAAGCCCAAGCAGCTCTCTGTCTGCACAAACCTTACCAAAACCAGCCTCATTGAGCAAGAGGTGAATACAAAAAAGACCCTGTATTCAGTTCTGCCTGCCAATTCAAAAACTTAGTCATGTGGCCCACTGCCTTACTCAGTACACCAACTTACAATTGGACTCACGAGATTAGGCATATTACAAGATTTATACATTTTAAACATAAGCAACACAGACTCTTAGTTGATTAGCAACCTCAAATCACTTTATTAAATTTCAAACAGAGCAAAATAACTGGCTTTATTCTATTTTGTACACCACAAGGGAACTGCAGAAAAATTAGTCAGCCTGACGACTTCATTCATGTTGGCACTGCAGCCATATGTTAGTCAAAGACAATCTTACATATATTAATTTACTAAACTCCATTAAGTAAACATATGGACTGACGGGAAATTAGTGCACCTTCCTAATGCTGCCAATAATCATTTGTGTACATAGCAAGAAATGTTGTTTTACCACCCTTACTCAGATTATTCATACAAAATTTATAACTATTTGTTTGACAATAACACAGGTCAGCAAAAAAATTTTTCTCAGCTGCTTGAGATATTTTTAATCAATTTTTTGTTGTAGAATGCGCTGATTTCAGAAGTGATGTCCATTTTTTCCCGTCACATTAGGTTTTTTGCAAATTCAAACACAAAAAATTGGTAAAAGCACTCATTTATTCAAAATTATCAAACATAATGTTTTTTTACAACCAATGAAACATTATTTTGAGACATATAGTAACAATATTATACTTATTCATGTTTTTTATGAAACCTTTTCTTCTTTTCCTTGCTACTTCGCCTAGTCCTTTTCCAATTTCCACCTTTAATTTCTCGCTTAGGCATCCAACAGAAGTCAGCAAGCATAGTGACATCCCATCTTCCTTGGTACTGTCTCTTGATATCACAGACACCCTGGTGAAACTGCTCCTCCTGTTCTTCACTGTAAGCTCCCAGGTTTTCAGGAAAACTGTCTATATGGGAATGTAAAAAATGGACCTTCAAGCTCATCTTGCAGCCTCGAGCTTCGTAAGCTGCTAGCATCTGCTGAACAATGGTTTTGTAGTCAGGATCCTTAGTATTTCCCAAAAACTTTTTCACTACATCCTTAAATGATACCCAAGCTTCTTTTTCCTTCTCATTCATATTTTCCACAAAGAGGGAGTCAGTTAAATATTTTCTTATGTCGGGGCCAGTGAAAACTCCCTCTTTCAACTTTGCTTCTGACAGCTTCAAGAATTTTGTACATAGATATTTAAAACAGTCCCCATCCTTTTGCAGTGAATTTACAAATTTTTCATCAACCTCAATTTGATATGGAGAGAGGGCAACAAAACCTTTTCTTGTGGTACCAAGGTAATATTGATAACATTTTTTTCTCCAGGTTTTAAAGTTTCTCGGGGTGGCCAATCGCTTTTAGTCCAGTGATTTTCTCTGGCTCTAACATTCAACAAGCATAATAAGCATGGGTATTTAGTATAGCCTGACTGCTGACCCAAAAGCATCGTGAGTATTCTGTAGTCCCCACAAACCATCCACTGATGGTCCTGATATTTGATTTTTTCCAGGATAATGGCCAAATCGTTATAGTTTTCGTCCATATGCACAGAATGTCCCATTGGAAGAGATGCAAATTTATTTCCATTGTGCAATAATACTACTTTAAGATGAGTTTTGGATGAAACAATAAATAGGTGCCATTCAGATGAGTCATACTGCATATCAAAGCAATGCATGAATCCTTCCACATCACTGCAAAAAACTAAATTTCCTTCTTTTGAGGAAAACTGGGTAAATTCTTTTTCTCGGTGTCTGTATCATGAAAATAAGGTGCCATATGATAAAAGGTTTTTATTTTTTAATCTGGAACCTAACAGTTTGGCTGCATCTTTTGAAAGGCCTAAATCTCTTACTAGATCACTTCGAGAAAATAGTTGAGCTCTTTCATCTTCGTCTGAAGAAAAATCTGAGCTTGATTCACCCTGAGGAGGTAATGTAACTTCGTCCTCCAACTCACTCAGGTATTCATCCAAACTGGAAGGTGGCTGTGGGATAGGTATTTCAGAGCTATGGGGCACTGGACGTATAGCTGAGTCAAGGTTAGGATAACTTATGCTTCTTTTGTTTTTTGAATTGAATCCCTTTATGTCAACTGAACAGAAATAGCAATCAGTGGTATGATTTTTCTGCTCACGCCATATCATAGGAATTCCAAATCTAAATGCATTTTTCTTACCCTTAAACCATAAACGAAGATCTTCACATCTTCTACACATCTTATGCGGGGCCCATGGTTTATCTTGATCACCAAGTTTTGATTTAAAGTAAGCAAAATAAACTTTCCTCATAAAATCACTTATGTTTCTCTGTTGGCTTTCAATAGTGTATTCACCACAAATATAACAAAAGCTGTTTGGAGAAATAACACAACCTCTTGTAGCCATGACTAGACAGAAACAACAGCACTGCTCCCTTCAATAGCAATATATCTACCGAGAGTTTCTCTTCATTTCATGCAAGATACATATTGTCATTTGACTTGCCACATGATAAAACTGAACAACAAGATTGTTTGCATTTGCTTCTGGTGCCCAGGAGTTCACGGTAAAAAAACCTACAAGTGGTAACAAAGAATATTTAACATTGTAAATTTTTTTAATTTCAAAAAGATTTTTTATTTCTTCCATCTTTTAGATAATACAGCCTATGTTAAAATGCTACCAAACATTTAAACAAGTTAAGTCTTTTATTCATTTCTTTTTTTCAGGCCAGAAAATGGTGGCATAAACTGTCAAGGAAATGACAGGAGATTCAAAACTTGCAGAGCTGTCCAATGTGCCAATGTACAGCGTACTACTATTAGAGACTTTGCTTCTCAAATATGTCAACGAGCAAAGGAAATCGACAATGAATTACTTGGAACAGGATTCCAGAGAATGAGCTCCGATCGTTAGTGTTATAGATTTATTACCATATTAAGATTATTATATATCATACTTCAGACTGTTTTCAAAATAAAAAAGAATGATTTGCCATCAAAGAACATTCAGTGACGTGTGTGTGTGTGTGTGTGTGTGTGTGTGTGTGTGTGTGTGTGTGTGTGTTTGAGAGAGAGAGAGAGAGAGAGAGAGAGAGAGAGAGAGAGAGAGAGAGAGAGAGAGAGGGAGAGAGAGAGAGAGAGAGAGAGAGAAGGAACTTTGACAATTTATGTTGCCAATAGGAAAAACAGAAAAAAAAAATGTTGGGATGGGGGTGAGTAAGCAATGTCAAAAATAGGAAGCAAACTGGAGAGAACCTATGAAATTGATTGGAAAGTTTTAAGAATGGCTCCACTACTGCTTAGTGGTTTGGAGGGCAAGTACACAGAGGGTGGGGAGTGAGTCATTGCCTTGCCCTTGAACGCCATCTGACAGGAAACTACATTTCCTTTACTCAATTCATTGTGGCAGCTGGTTGAATGCAGGTCTGTTAGGGCTTGTTGCCGGATTCTGTCTGCGTGAAAATGGATGTAAAAACGAAGCAACGAGTTTGTGTGAAATTTTGTTTTAAAACTGGGAAATCGGCTTCTGAGACTTACGAACTATTAAAAACAGCTTTCGGGGATAATTGTATGAGCCAGTTAAATGTTTCTGTCTGGTTCAACAGATTTAAAAATGGCCATGAATCATTTGAAGATGAACCATGGTCCAGCCAACCTTCCACCTCAAAAATGAATGAAAATGTTGTGAAAGTTTGTGACTTAGTGCGCTCTGATCTTAGACTTACAATTAAGGAGATGACTGATGAACTTAATTTAAGTTTCTATGCAGTTCAGTCAATTTTAACTGAAGATCTGAATATGCGTCGAGTGTCCGCAAAATTCATTCCAAAAGTGTTGTCAAGTGACCAGAGACAATAGCGACTTGTGCCAAGAACTGATTAATCAAACTAAAAATGACCCAGATTTGTTAAATAGGGTAATTACAGGTGACGAATCATGGGTAAATTGATATGATCCTGAAACCAAAGTTCGCAGTTCTTTGCAGTGGAAGACTCCAGGTCACCACGGACGAAAAAAGCATGGCAAAGTCGGCTAAAGATGAAGACAATGTTGGTGACTATTTTCGATTCTACCAGTATTGTGCATGATGAATTTACCCGTGGAGGACAGACAATTACTACAAATGTGTCCTTGAGCGGTTGCACGAAAAGGTGCGGAAGAAAAGGCCTGCATTCTGGAAAGAAAGGAGCTGGGTGCTACATCATGACAATGCTCCGGCTCATTGTGCCTTCTCCATTGTTGGATTTTTGACCAAATTCAAAATTTCTGTGCTTCCACAACCACCATATCCCCCTGATTTGGCCCCTGTGGACTTCTACCTGTTTCCTAAACTGAAATTTTCACTGAAGGGGAAGCAATTTGACTCAATTGAAGATATCCAGGCAAATACGGAGAGCGTCCTTAACACACTTCAGGAAAAAAATTTCCAGGAATATTTCCAAAAGTGGAAACACCATTGGAGTCAGTGTGTTCAGTCAGAAGGGGATTATTTTGAAGGAATGCATCACAGTAGCATGTAAGTAGCACCATTGTACAATTACAAGCCCAGTCTTAAAACTTTCTAATCACACTTCGTATACAGTTTACTATTAGTTATTCTTAACTGTATTGTATAAATAATGAACTAATGCAGTTATTAAGATTCTGGATTCATAATTTATATTGCCTTAATTACTAACAGAAGTGAACTAAAAGCAAATTTACGATATGAAAGACATAAAATCAAAATGTCTCAAATATCAGTAGTAGGTGGAAATAGCATTTATATAAATGAACAGAATAACATTCTTGTGGGAAAGGAATTCTAATTACTTTGGTACCTCACCTACCTTATTACTACCTCTAAACCTGTGAATTAATGTTTGGATTCCACGAATTTCCTCTTACCGATTCTTCCATGGAAATCAGTCATCTGTGTTTCTATCTGATTTTGTTATGAACATGTTTATTTCCAGCTTTCTGCCATCAATTTCTAAAGGAACTGCACTATTTTTCTCTTCATTGATGTTCAGTTCCCTACCACTATCATCAGAAAAAAAAGGACCTTACTTTTTTGCTCTGTCTGTTATGTCTCAGATGTTTTGACATATCTTCTATGACATACCATTTGTTTGGAATGGTTTTTCTCTGTCTTCTCTTACATTTTCTCCTACACACATGATAACTATGCCACCTGCACTTTCTCCTTTTCTGGTACATATCTGTGATACCAAGTGTGTTTTTTATGAGCTCGCTCTGTTTTCCCTTATTTCTACTAACTTATTGCTCCACTCCTCTACTAAAAAAACATGATTATGCATAGTTATTAAATAATCATTTTTTATGAAAGCATGTTAATATTTTGTGACAATGCCTCACTTCACACAACATTTAATTCCCTTCACTGCTTTTTTGTTTTACTCTCATTGGTCATGCAAATGGACCACTCTTTTGACAGTTAAATAATAGCCATTTCCTTGCAAATTGAAACTGTTTGCCAGACTAGGACCCAAACTCAGAACTTCTGCCCATCTGCTTTGTGGATGGGGTGCAAGTTGCGCTTGGACAGCTCAGTGGGTAGATCATTTGTCCATGGAAGGCAAAAGTTTCGAACTTGAGTCCTGATCCAGCACACAGTTTTAATCCACAGATCAGTGCACACTTAGCCACTTTGCTAGAGTCAAAATTTTTACTGAAAATAACAGTCATAACTCATTTCTGAAAAAATACATGAATTCAAACTTCAGCCCCACTTATTAGTTCCAGGTGACTTTGATTCCCCTTTTCACTACCCTTCTCTGTTTATCTCACATGTACAAAGGAAAATTTGACACTTTGAGAGAGAGAGAGAGAGAGAGAGAGAGAGAGAGAGAGAGAGAAAATCATGTTATAAACCAATGTTGCTGTTGTGATATTGGAAAACTGGCTTATAATCTAACAACTAGATCACACAAAATAAAAATTTCTGTTCTACAAAGGAACAAAAGAAGTGTGTTTCAGTGTAATTATTGCATTATTCCATAATGTACCAACATTTGTAACAACTGAAACGAATAAATAAAACTACTGATAACTGTTCTCTGCACATTTAACAGCTGAAGAAGCTTGTACTGTTTGGTGTTATAAGAGGAATGGTGGTTCAAAAAGCAGGGGCTGGACATTTCCTGATGGCACAATCTGCCATAGCTGGCGCTCACGTTACAGTAAATCTACGTACTGTATAAGTGGGCGATGTGAGGTAAAGTTATTACTGAATACCTGTTAGAATCACTGTATCACAGAAAAAAATAGATTTTCAAGACCTTCATCTATTAAAATATTTCCTTGATTATTTTACATAATAATACTTTGTGCATTGCATTAGAATTATTAATAGTTTTTAAATTTACATTTTAGGAGTTTATCTGTGACCGTTTTGATACTGCAATATTCAGCAACGGCCCAGAAATATGTGCATCCAGTGGAAATCGCGTTCATACTCGAGATACACCTACACTTCCTCACTATAAAGCCAACAGAAGAAAGACTGAAGATTTGATTTTTGATAGAAGCATCCTGTGGGTGGCGGCAAGTGGTTGCCACTCAAATTGTGTTGCTCCTGGAACTGGTCTTCGCCTTGTGGCAGCCAAGGATAATCACTGTCTACAGGACACTGAATGCATGAAGACTAGTATTCAGCTCTGTCAACCAGATGAACTGGTAATTAAGATTTAAACACCTTAGAAGTGTAGCAAAAACAGAGACAAAATATGTTTGTTGCTCATTGAATGCAAATTTTGAAATTTAGAACTTTAAAATGTGAAAAAACTTGTATCTCATTGATTTCTATGGTTAAATATGTAATCTGATACCAGTCAAATGTCCTCCTCGACAGCTGCGGCAAACTCTTGTTCTTTAGGCAAAAGTTTCCATGATGGTGGATATAAATCGGGTCTTGAAGCAGGTGGCAGTGTTGAAATACGGCAATGTTATGACAAGTGTAATACTCATCATCTTCTGAAAAAGTGTTGAGCTATTCTGGATGCCTTTACATACTACATATACTACAGAGTGGTGGTGGTCGACCCCCCCCCCCCCCCCCCCCCCCCCGCGCTCCCACCTCGCCCCATCTGGCATTTGTAACTCTGAATGCGCATCCTTGATCAACCTTATATAAGATCCGCTGCTGGGCACACACTCAGCACATACTCTGGTGTCCAAAGTTAAACTGGAAATTTTGCAAGGTTGTTTTTATTTTGTCACAAAACAGTATAAACAGGTGATGGTGGTAAAGTAGAAATAATGTAAAGAACTCAGAATGTAAACAACTGGAATATTCATAATGGTAGACAAAAATTTTCTTAGTTTTTTTTTCCAACTTAACAGGTTTGCACAAACATTCTGACAACTAGTTAATAAGCTCAGTATGGGGTGTGACCACCTCTGGCAGCAATACAGGCCTGACGAGGAATGCTATAGATGGTGTCATCAGTCTCATGTTGAGGCAGTAACACCAATTCTTCCTGCAGAGCTGCTTGCAGTCTTGGAGAGTGGTTGGTGGATGCTGATGTGGTGTTTGCCATCTCTCTAGTGCATTCCAGACACCTTCTATGGGGTTCAAATTGGGAGAGCGAGCAGGCTATGACATGTGTACAATATCTTCTGTTTCTAAGAAAGTATCAACCACCCATGCCCTGTAAGATTGAGCATTATCATCCATCAGTACAAAGTCTGGGCCCACAGCACCTTGCAACAATCGCAAATGAGGTGCCAAGATTTCGTCATGACACCTGACAACAGTTAAGCCTTGCCGATTCACCAGTACAATTTCACGAAGAGGGATTCAAGTGGTAAACATAATCTCTGCAAACACCATTATGGATCCTCCTCAAAATCAGTCTCTTTCCATGATGTTTAGGTCCTAAAATCGTGTTCCACATTCCCTACAGATGTGAATCCATTGAGAATCACTCTTCAGACTAAATTGGGATTTATGTGTGAAAACAACATTGGCTCACTGTTCGACCATCTAGGCGGCATGTTGACGACTCCACTCTAGACTTTCCCTTCCGTGAAGATGCATAAGAGGTTAACATAAAGCAGGTCTCCTACAATAAAGGCCAGTCTACCGAAGTCTTCTGCACACCTTTTGTCTCAGTGCAATACGTAAATTGGATGCTGCGAGCTCACATGCCAGTCTTCTTGCAGTACTAAAGCAGTACTGTTCTTCCCTTACAGCCAAATATCGATCCTCTCTTTTGGCGTCACATTTGGGCAGCCCTGCCCTGGTCTTCAGTATACAGTTTTGGTCTCTGTAATCTGTCGCCACATCCAAGAAACAGTGGAATGATTCATATTAAGCCACTGATCCACATCAGTTTGCGGCTGTCCTGCTTTCTCTCTTTCTATGGCCCTCCATCGCAGAAGGTCTGGTAGGCATTTTCTCTGTGACATACTGCATTGTCTGTGACTGTGTGCACAGCAACTGTGGATGTGGGGCTATCCAGCAAACACTACCTTGTTTCATAGGTGTCCTGATGTCATCGTTGGCCTGGTTGTCCACTGACTGAAACACCATCTTCTATGCAGAACACGATCATATGGACATCTGGTTGACAGTTTGTATGATTATATCGTGAATTAGACACAGAACGGGGAAACAGCAGTTTGTTGCTTTAATTGTGGACACCCGGCTAGTTACAACACAGGTTTCCACAACAAACTTAGCAGATAACCTTCATTCCTGTTGACAAGATTATGAGTATGACACTCACTGAAATTTCGCAGTATAGCAACGCTGCTGCCCAGTTGGAGACCTGAAACCTTTTCATCAGTAGTGTACATGGGGAACATCCACATTCACTCAAAGTTTCCATACTTCTCCTGCAAGATTAGGGTTCTATTTTAGAAATTTCACCTGAGTCATTGTTATTAACAGCAGGAACTGGTTGTGTTGTGGGATTTCAGAAACATCTTGATTAGACAGTATCAGATAACGATATTTTCCTCACAAATGCATCTTGCCATAACAGAAATCACTGTCCACATCTGTCACTCTCTGTGCGACAAGGTTGCACCATGCTGTTGAAACCAAACGCCTTGATCACTCATATCCAAACAAAGCTATAAAATAAATATTTTATTATAGATGTAACAACTCCAGCGTCTCTCACTGGATTTCTGACATCATCTTCAAAGAATTATTGTCTAAACATTCTTTAAATCCAACTTCCAGTTACACACCTTAGAGTGAATCTAGATGCAATACCTGGTCAAAAATTCTTGAGGGTTTTCTGTGTCCTAACACTGAGCTTACTAATGATATGATTTAAAACAAAATATGCCTAACCATAATGATGGTTCTCTTCATGAAATTATTGTGCAATCTTAATCTCTCAACCATCCAAGTGGTCCTAAGTACTTTAAATGATGGGTTGCTTGCACTAGTTGGTTTTTATAGGTACCAAGAAGAAAATCTCTCAGAAATTAGTCAGCCTCTGAGAATGATCTTGAGATTGTTCTGACTGTCAAAGGACCCAGTTTCTCCAGATCCGGAGAAATATTAATTCATAACTGTGGATCCCTGCCACAAGAAGCACAGGAATATTACAAGGATTTAAACTACACCAGGAAGCATATAGTATTTAAATTTCTTTATCAGTGTGCATAGCTCTATTACTTGCACTTTTGACAACCAGAAATCTCTTACATTGCCTCTGTACAACACCCCTCATTTTTGAAACAAGTTTCCATTGTGACAATATCCTGTTCTGTTCATTACTCCATGTTCACTAGTCAAAAAGTAAGATGCTGATGATAGTCCATATTTCAGCGCTGTCAGCCTAACTGACAAAAATGGAATGCAATTCAAAAACTGAAAATAATAACTAAATGATATTAATGTATTAGATCTGGAAATGTAAGATGTTAAAAATGATGAAAAGGACAGTCAGTAAGTTATGGATAATGAAATGAAGATTAGGATTTAACGTATTGTTTACAATAAGATCCTTTGCTAGGAGGAAGGATTCAAACTGGCTGACTGATGGGAGACATGGTCACAGCTATTGTGAGGCATAGAAAGAGTTTGCAGCATAAACTCTCCATTCATTATTCTGACATAAGTCGTACAGTGAGTGCGCTGAAGTAAAGATAACTTAGCGCACAGGACAAGTTTTTCACTGGGGCAGCCACAAGTCAATAAACTGTAAAGAAGAGAATAGACTGACAAGCTACGCAATGACTGACCATGATGTTGCTGATTTTGGTAGAATGATCAAAATATTCTCTTGGTGGTATGGAGAAAATACACTCCTGGAAATGGAAAAAAGAACACATTGACACCGGTGTGTCAGACCCACCATACTTGCTCCGGACACTGCGAGAGGGCTGTACAAGCAATGATCACACGCACGGCACAGCGGACACACCAGGAACCGCGGTGTTGGCCGTCGAATGGCGCTAGCTGCGCAGCATTTGTGCACCGCCGCTGTCAGTGTCAGCCAGTTTGCCGTGGCATACGGAGCTCCATCGCAGTCTTTAACACTGGTAGCATGCCGCGACAGCGTGGACGTGAACCGTATGTGCAGTTGACGAACTTTGAGCGAGGGCGTATAGTGGGCATGCGGGAGGCCGGGTGGACGTACCGCCGAATTGCTCAACACGTGGGGCGTGAGGTCTCCACAGTACATCGATGTTGTCGCCAGTGGTCAGCGGAAGGTGCACGTGCCCGTCGACCTGGGACCGGACCGCAGCGACGCACGGATGCACGCCAAGACCGTAGGATCCTACGCAGTGCCGTAGGGGACCGCACCGCCACTTCCCAGCAAATTAGGGACACTGTTGCTCCTGGGGTATCGGCGAGGACCATTCGCAACCGTCTCCATGAAGCTGGGCTACGGTCCCGCACACCGTTAGGCCGTCTTCCGCTCACGCCCCAACATCGTGCAGCCCGCCTCCAGTGGTGTCGCGACAGGCGTGAATGGAGGGACGAATGGAGACGTGTCATCTTCAGCGATGAGAGTCGCTTCTGCCTTGGTGCCAATGATGGTCGTATGCGTGTTTGGCGCCGTGCAGGTGAGCGCCACAATCAGGACTGCATACGACCGAGGCACACAGGGCCAACACCTGGCATCGGGAACTTGCTGTTCCAACAGGACAATGCACGTCCGCATGTATCCCGTGCCACTCAACGTGCTGTAGAAGGTGTAAGTCAACTGCCCTGGCCAGCAAGATCTCCGGATCTGTCCCCCATTGAGCATGTTTGGGACTGGATGAAGCGTCGTCTCACGCGGTCTGCACGTCCAGCACAAACGCTGGTCCAACTGAGGCGCCAGGTGGAAATGGCATGGCAAGCCGTTCCACAGGACTACATCCAGCATCTCTACGATCGTCTCCATGGGAGAATAGCAGCCTGCATTGCTGCGAAAGGTGGATATACACTGTACTAGTGCCGACATTGTGCATGCTCTGTTGCCTGTGTCTATGTGCCTGTGGTTCTGTCAGTGTGATCATGTGATGTATCTGACCCCAGGAGTGTGTCAATAAAGTTTCCCCTTCCTGGGACAATGAATTCACGGTGTTCTTATTTCAATTTCCAGGAGTGTAGTTAATACGATTTATATTATTTACATATATCCTTTTTAAATCATTGGTCAGATGGAGAAGAGAGTTGAAGATTCACAGACCAAGAAGAATTTTGTGAAAAGAGACACAGTTTTTTTATGATTTGCTATGGGAATCAGGCTTTCAGGAGTTGTCTTAGATGGCATGGGAAATCTACTTGTCAGTCAGGGTCCTAAAAATGAAGGCAGTGCTGAGACTGCCAGAGTTGTATAGAGGGGACTATTTCTTACAGACACAATGGCATCTGAAAAAGACAAAGTATTTCTTTGCTGGCAGCTTTAATATGTATTGAAATATGAACACCATTTTCACTGGGATGAATCAACATCAAAGACGATGACATGGCATTATAACAGGACCAAGTGAGTCATAGATGAGAACAATATAAGAGATGAAATTTCCTGATGGACCATGATCCATGAGCGGTTTCTGCTTTTTGTGGGCAAGGTGTCCCAGCTTGACTCACAACTGTCTACAAAGTATTCAATTTTGTCAATCTCTATCACCTACTTTCAAAACTATACAGGAGCTGTCCTCCATACCTTGCTAGACTAGTGCTAAGCAGAGAAAGGATATTGTCGAAAACAGCTTACCAATATGAATATTTCAAGTCAGGTGATGAGCCATTTCTGGACGGCACACTGATAAGAACAATGCCCGTGAAAGCAAAGGTCCCAGTTCAAGTCCTGGTCTGGCACAAACTTGTAATCTATCAAGAAGTTTCACAAAAGCATATCTGTATAGCAGAGTGAAAGGTCCAGGCTGGAAGTATTCAGATTTATAGGATGGTCCATAGTTCAGCCTGTTTAATAGTTGCCCGTGTTATGCCATTAAAAATTAACACAGTTCTGTCACTGTGCATGCCCCTTTACATTCTGCATCAAATAGGGATTCTTTGTAATTATTTTATTTCATGATACCAAAGATGCATTTGTTCCTTGCAAAAAAATTCTACACTTCCAAATACAGTACATGCTGCAACCTGAAAAGTAAACAAAGCTGTCATCAATCTGAAGATTGTTTTGAACACAACAGTGCTTTGCCAGGCATGGTCCTATTGGAGATAGTATGCCTTTGCCTTCCTCTAACCTTTGAACTGGCTTTCTCAGGCAGGTAAGGGGGATCTACAGTTTACATAGACCACGAACCACAGTGCAAATTAGGCATTTTTCACATCAACAATCACTGTCAATGATGAAGGCAGTAGTAAGTCACAGATAAAAATCCTAAGACTGACTTGGGATCAAAGCCAAGACCGTTGAATTTGTAGTATGACACTTTACCACTCAGCCACGCCTTGCTGCAACCTATTTGCATGTAAAACAATGAACTTAATTTGTCTAAATACACATCTGTTACTGTCCTTTTTTAGAAACGTTATTAAAATATGTTAATTATTTTTCTTTTAGAGTTGTGGCAGACTCAAAACACCATTTGAATATGCAACAACTGTATGCAGCAAATACAAAGAAAGAGTTGCCCGTCTTTCAGGCCTCGGAATGCAAATATCAGCAACAGCACGTAAGTTGGCTTAGAACTAACAGATGTAAACTGCAGAAATATCTGGAAACCTTAGGGGTCTGACATTCATTGTTTATTACTCTGTCATTCAGCAGCTGGAAAGTTACGAACATGTTATCCTGATACAAAAGCATTACAAACTGACTGTGGTTGGCTCAAAATAAGTATATAAGTTGGATATAAGTATCTGATATATTACAACCCTTCAATTTTTGTGGGTAATTTGTGGAAACTAAGTGATAAACTTTCAACAACTGTAAATATATACACATCAAAAAATATTTGCATCACCGCGGTTCCAAGAACTCCTGAAGCTAGATGTTGACTGTGGATATTGTATCACAGACACAGTTCCTTTGACTGTTCAGAGATGTCACTAAACCCGGCCAAAGATGTAAACAACCATGCATTGGCAGTGCCTATTAGACAGAGGGGTCCAACAGCTGATCAGTTCCAGTCATTCCACCAGGAAGGAGGTACATGACTCGTGTTGTCTGTAACTCAACCACGCCTAAATGGTCAATACCACAGTTCGATAGTGTCCGCATTGTTATTTTGTGCCAATAAGGGATCTCAACAAAGGAAGTGTCCAGGCATCTTGGAGTGAATCAAAGTGATGTTGTTCAGACATGGAGGAGATACAGAGAAACAGGAACTGCTGATGACATGCCTCACTCAGGCCGCCCAAGAGCTACTACTGCAGTGGATGACCGCTGCCTAAGGATTATGGCTCGGAGGAACCTGACAGCAATGCCACCATGTTGAATAATGCTTTTCTTGCAGCCACAGGATGTCTTGTTATGACTCAAAATGTGTGCAATAGGCTGCATGAGGCAGAACTTCACTCACAACATCCATCTTTGCAACCGCGACACCATACACCGCAGTACAGATAGGCCCAACAACATACTGAATAGACCGCTCATGATTGGCATCACATTCTCTTCACTGATGAATGTTGCACATGCCTTCAACCTGACAATTGTCGGAGATGTGTTTGGAGGCAACCCCATCAGGCTGAATGCCTTAGACACACTGTCCAGTGAGTGCAGCAAGGTGGAGGTTCCCTGATGTTTTGGGGTGGCATTATTTGGGGCTGACGTAAGCTGCTGGTGGTCATGGAAGGCGCGGTAATGGCTGTACAATACATGAATGCCATCCTCCAACCGACAGTGCAACCATATCGGCAGCGTACTGGTGAGGCATTCATCTTAATGGATGACAATTCATGCCCCTATCATGCACATCTTATGAATGACTTCCTTCAGAATAACGACATCGCTTGACTTGAGTGGCCAGCATGTTCTCTAGACATGAACCCTACTGAACATGCCTGGGATACATTGAAAAGGCTTTTTATGGAAAACGTGACCCACCAACCACTCTGAGGGATCTACGCGGAATCATAACTGAGGAGTGGGACAACCTGGACCAACAGTGCCTTGATGAACTTGTGGATAGTATGCCACGACGAATACAGGCATGCATCAATGCAAGAGCAAGTGCAACTGTGTATTAGAGGTACCGATGTGTACACCAATCTGGACTACCACCTCTGAAGGTCTTGCTGTATGGTGGTACAACATGCAATGTGAGGTTTAAAGGGAGGAAATGATATTTATGTTGATCCCTATTCCAATTTTCAGTACAGGTTCAGGAATTCTCGGAACTGAGGTGATGCAAAACTTTTTTTAATGTGTGTATATGTCTCTCAAACTCAACAAATTTTTGTTCAGTGTCAGGAACCAAGAAACCTGGGCCATAGCAACGAATGCTCATCTTATTTAATGAGCACAAAATAAGAATTATAGAGTAAAATGTCTGCCTCAAGGAACCACCCAGCCACACAGATTCCTCAAGGAGGCTATTAGCAGTTGAAGGATTCCCAACTTACAGAAAAGATAAAGAGGAAATATAATAGCCATACCAGTATAGCCCATTCGGCAGAAAAGATGAAGCATCTGTTGTACTCAGTATTAAATAAAGCAAAAAATACTAACTTATCTGCTAATCAATCTTTAGTGCCCATTTCATCACACTTGCTGTTCTTTTTAAAATTTCCAGATTACTACATCACACAACAACTATAGCATGGTTAAGAATAAGCAATAGAACTTCTTGTCATCAGATTAGTTTTGCCATTTAAATAATGCCACAGGTTTATCTCAGTCTTTGATCTCTCATTAAGTTCTGCCATTCCTGCTGATAGTGCTCACTGATAAACTGTATATGATTTGTATTCCTGTGAACATTCCTCCATCTAGACACTTTCCAGACAGAAACGTCCTGCAAAACAAGCCACTTATATTTGCCTGGTAAGTATGGATGTCCACAGAAATTTATTCGGGGGGAGGGGGCAAGACACTAAAATTATCAGGTTTTATAAAAAATGAGATGGTCACTTTCACAGTTTCAAGATATGCCATGCCACAAGAACTAGATTTCATGGATGACATAAACCCTAGAGAACTGCCTGTCACCCAATCACTTCTAGGGGTGTGTGTGAATTCTACAATGAATAAAAAATCTGTACTACAATCGAGGAGAACTGAGGGACAAGTGCAGGGCCCTCTCTTTCCCCCTCCCCCCCCCCCTCCCCCTTCCCCTTCCACTCAACACTATGCTCGTAAGGTGAAAAGCTGTATAGCCAATTACCTGAGACAGAAAGTTGTATCACTACACAGGAATGGATTTATCATTTTATGCAAGAGGAGTGTAGGAAGTGTACTTTTAGGAGAGAGGAGTGAAGCAGACAGAGCACACTGTGCACCACTATACCTGTGCTTTGTATTTCTATGGGTACAGCAGTTGAAATCAGATGGTTCAGTGGAGTCTGACAACAAAGAAACTACATTAGTTATGCTACGGTCTATGTTGACAGTCTTCACCATGATGGCACGCAGAAATGTCAATGATAATATGAAACAATTTCAAATAATTACTGCCATAGTCATAAAGATAGAGCTGCTAAGTGTAAAGACTTCATACAGCCTGACTACATGCAGAATTCAACAACCAGAAGTAGCCTAAATAGGTACCAGAACTTGTGAAAATTAGTCGATGTCAGTTAGCACCACTAATACATAATACATGAGCAATATATTCATTGACACTGGTGCTTGTAGAACAATGAAAAGTCATGCATCCAGAAAAGCTGACAATGATTCACATCTACAGAATCATTTGGATCAGCAGTTTCAATCCACATTCACACACAACTAGAAAAAAGATAGTATTAAGTAGAAACATTGCTATGTTGACTCAGCCTAACTGCCAAAATTTCACTTTCAGTTTGATATGCTGATTGCAGCCTGGCCCATCATCCATTAAGAGGAAACATGTTTTTGGTCATTCTGTATCCAGAAATACCAAGGAATTTCCATGGCTCTAATTTTAGAACAGGTGTGGTTTGTGGTTTCCATGCTAGGAAAGGCTGCGACATTTATCGATCAGAATTAACTTCAACCTTGGGCTATGCTACAGATAAGTCTGTCACCACAATGAAGATTTCAGGAGGGCCAGGTGGAGCAATACCACACTCTAGCCAAACATATATGTATACGTACTGCATATCCTTTCTGTTTCATGCAAAACTACTACATAACATCAAAAGCTAACTCCAAGATAAAATATATAGGGAGCTTATTTATCTCCCAATGTCACATTTCCCAACAGTTTACCACAGCAAATCATACAAACAGACATGTTTTGGACAGAAATTTAATGTGCTGTATGTTACCTGCACTGAATGCTTAAAGTTCTTGGTGTTTTCATTTCTAAACTTCAAATGTTTTGTGTTTTGTGTGCTCAAACTGCGGTGTTTATGAGTTCACATGACAAAACAGTGATGTTTCCACGTCGCGGATCTTGCACTGTGACTGGCCGACATGAGCAACCGGAACAACCACCATGGTAATTTACACACGGTGTTTGTCATCAGCTCACTCACATATGACCACAATTTCTGGCTGCCGAGGCCACACTGCGAAAAGTAGTGAACAATGGGAGAAGCAGTGTGTGGTGGGAGTAAGGAGGAGGCTGGGGCAAGAAGTGGGAGGGAATAGATGGCTGTGTAGTGCTGGAATGGAATGGGAACAGGGAAGGGGATAGATGGATAAAGGACCCCTCTCCCACCTGCCCTCTGTCTAACCTTCCAACTGCAACTAGCTGCTATATCCTCTCCCCACCTCATCCCTGATTGCTTCTACAAGCAGAACTTTACCATCCCTCAATCCTACCCTACTATCTCCCCCCTCCCCATCCTAGCCTCCTCCTCACCCCCATCATACAGAATGCTTCTCCCTTTATATGCTGAGGCTCACTGACTGGCCTCGACAGTCAGAGATGTTGAAATGCGTTTGTGTGTGTGTGTGCGCGCATGGTCTTTTTTTTTGTGTCTGATTCTAATGAAGGCCTTTTTGGCTGAAAGTTTACTTGTTTGACAGTCTTTTTGTTTGTACCTATATGCAACTCAGCGTCTCCGCTATATGATGAGTAGCCTTTTCATAATATTGTCATTATTCCATTGTGGCTTTTCCACTGCTTCAACTTAAGTGATAAAGTGCACACACCGCAGCTGTGTTGTACATTACTCTGTTAAAATTGCATGTATACCTTCCTGGATTTAGACAGTTTTTGTTCTTGATTCATGTATACATCAGGTCTGGGCATACCAAGTTCCTTCACTTTCATCCTAATGCATGTCCCAAAATTTTAGCTGATAAATTGCACACTGAATTCATATTGTCTTGTTTTCTACCTCATGGTATGCTGCTGTTATTCGTAAGAACATGAAACTCACTAAACCCATGCATAATACTCTCAGAAGAAGAAACTTCCTAATAACGTATGCTACCAACAGTCAGCACGCAAAGAAACTGAAGAAACAGGACTTATTTCCCTCATGGGGTATATTTTGTGTTCTATTTCCTCTAATCCTTCGTGAAACTCTCACTTAGTGGCTATACTTATGTTATCATACTCTAATGCATTCTGGCAAAACATTTAAAAACTTATTCCAAAATGGATACAACTGCCAATGGCAGAAACAGACTGTCTAAAATGCCATCAAAAGACTAACACTAAATGACCATTAATGACACAATTAAGTATAACATAGATATACAAAGATGTGGATTCAATAATAAAGTTTCGACAACTCTGTTCATTCCCTTTTGATGTAAGCAGTGGAGTGTGAAAATTATGTGCAGGTTGGTAGGACACCCTTAGGCCGAAACACCAGAGCCCTCTAATGCCCATAAGAGCTGCACTCCAAACAAGTCACGCCTTCAGACCACTGCTTCATAGAGCTAAACAGCATTTCAAAGTGCAGCCTTAAGACTAGCTACTACCTGTTCCAAAAACATCACTTGATATCAGACATTAAAAGTTCCAAAAACATTGACCACCATTAATGAAATATGTATGGGAAACATGCAAAATGCATTCTGATAGTTTAAATTTTGTAATACAATATTGAGAATTTTTTTAAACACATATTTTGGGACGGCTCCATCTCAGAGCCTTCAATTACGAGTTGCATCCATTTTAGAAATCAATATGTGAACCCATCACCACCACATCTGGAACAGTACATTAATTAGACATCAACAGGCACATTCATCTGGTTTGATGCTGGATGCAGACTCATACCATGGCTTTACATCCAACTTGCTCCATACTCATTGTAGTAAGGCCTGAGCCTGGCTGCTTTGTAACACTTCATAAACCATTTATGCAAATGAACAGAATTTTGTTGTTGCAGCTTTCCAAATGCTTTGTTCATGCCTGCTACAACCTTTTGGAGACTGTTTTTAGATTCGACTAACACTGCTATATTGTCTGCAAATCTAAGTATTTTTGTGTTATCTCTATGTGCAGTTATTTCTTCAACATATGTATTATTGCACTTATTTATTGCTTCCTCAGTGTATTATGTTGAAGAGTAATGGAGACAGGCTCCATCCCTGCTGAGGACCTTTATTTACTCTTGCAAATTTTGCATAACTGTCTATAGTGGACATGCACTGATGTGTAGAGCACAGACACACGTAACAGGAAAAAGTATTCGTACAAACTTTCGAGCTCTTGTTCTTTTTCTAGCAAAAGCACATACAGAACCACAGAGAGGCGCACTTCCCTGGTGACAGGAGAGTGCATTTGGGCGTCTGTGTGTTTATGTGTGTACTTTTGCTAGTGAAAGAGCAAGAGCTCTTGTGCATGCTGTTTCTGTGCTCCACGCACTGATCTGCTGTAGGTGAGTGGTTGCCTTTCTGTTATTTTACGTACTGCTCCAGTCAGGAATGTCTATTATTTTTGCATCACTGTCTTTTGTTTGGACAACTGCCATCTTATTCCTATAAAGCTGATGGATTATTTTATGTCTAGGCGATCCAACTTAATGTGCATCAAAATTTGCATCATTTTAAACCAATCTATATTGTAGACAGCCTTTTCTAAATCAATGATGGCCACAAATAGTGGTTTATTAATTATCAGCATTTTTGTCATAGTACTCTTAAGCTAATTATTGTTCTATAGTTCTTCCATCTTTCGTAAATTCAAATTTACCTTCAGAGAGGTTTCAGTAAATTTTGTCTCATGTTCTGTTGCTAATCTTGGAGTAATGGGTTAGCAAGCTTAGTGCACGATAGTCTTCACACTTGTCTGCTGTGGTTTTCTTCAGTTCTGGAAAAGCACTGATCTTTAGAAATCTCCAGGGATTTCTCCTTTTTCATATATCTCACTGATGAGCTTATACAGCAAACTTTTTGTTTTGTCATCTGGTGCTTGAAGCATTTCTACAGTTATTGAATCATAACTAGGAATCTTTTTTGGCTTTATTCTGTAACTGTTTTATCAATTCTTCTCTTACTATTTTTGTTCCACAGTCATTCTGTAATAGATCTGTTGCCTTTCCTATTAACTTATCCTTCATGCTATGTCCATCATATAACTTCTCTATGTATCCTTCTGGTGTTTTTCTAAGTCATTATGTCTGTGATATATACTCCACCTTTGTTTTTGAACATGGCTCCCTGTGCGTGTCACTTTCCAAATTGTGCATTGACTAGGTGGTATGCTGTTTCTACATTTCCCCTTTTTATACATTCTTCAGTTTCAGTAAACTGTTTCTCAATCCAAACTTTTTTAGCTTTCTTTTATTCTCTGTTTACTAAATTTTGAGTCTGTTATACACGATTATCCAAAATAATCTAGATACTTTCAAATGACTGTAAAAAATGTTTGCATTGAGGTAAGACATTATACTATTACATGTATAGGAACAGCAACTCGAGATCAATGGAGATTGCATTTCGCTTCATTAAGTTGTGCAAGAGTGAGCCCACAATAAAACTTGGCTTCGGAATTCCTAGGTGATGAATGCCATTAGACATCGAATTTTGTGGGATTCTGAGGAATGTTATCTTGATCCATTCAACCAGATCCTTAGATGTTGACTCCAACTCTCTGCTTTTAATTTACAAAAACTTCCTATTTTCTTAAACTTCTATTCTCACGAGTAAACAGATCGTCTGATAGGTGGAGCCTTGTTAAATGAGGTCCAGGATTTCCGACACACTGCAGTGACAGACTCGCTCTTGCATAACTACATTATGTGAAATGCTGAAATGCAACCATCATTGGCCTAACAGCCAAGTTGTTGGAAGTCACTGTAAAGAAAAAACTTCTTGAGTTGCTGTTTGTATTGTTATGTGTATGGAAATACACATAACCATACAAACATTTTTACAATCACTTGAATGTGTCTAGATCATTTTGAATAACCTTGCAATTTGCCTTACTTTCATTGCCCTTGGAATTTTTTAATTTCCTTCTTTCCTCAGTTAGCTTAATTACTATATGGTTTCTTGGTGGTGTTGGCACTGGACATTAGTTGTTCCTTTGCAGTACATGTAATTGCATTTTTCAGGTTGTTCCACTTTCCATTTGCTACGCTGGCTACCTCTCTCAATTCAGACTTCATTGTACAGAATTCTGAAGTACTATCCTAGAGCTTTCATTCATTTTTTTATAATGAAACTTACTCTAGACATGTGTTTCCCATTTTCTTTAGGTACAGGTTAGCTCACATGCAGACAAGATTATTGTCACTGCAAAAATCAGCACCAGGATACATCTTACTCTGTTTGATTTGGTATCCATATCTCTATCTTAAAACAATGTAATATTTTCATATCTGCCTGCATTCCTGGGCGCAACCCACAGTGTCTTGAGTTTTTAACTACTTTTTTGAGCTTTATGAAGTATGTAAGACAAACAGTGACACTACACTGGCAGAAACGTAAAGTGTTACACTATGAACACCGCGTTATAAAATTGATAGTCCAGTATTTCCAAGTCTGTAAGATATGTTCATTGTAATTTTATCCTTACGTGTGCTTATTTTCAGTATCTCTAATAAAAAAAGGTCGTTTTTACATATGAAGAATAATGTGAGTATATGACAGCTCCTGGATGTGTGTAGTCTTATTGCAGTTTTTCTGGTGGAGAGTACAACACAGCCTTCTCGGAAGATATGCATGTGCAGTTTATGGCCATCTTTTGGACTCAAAGAGTCCAAAAGAGTAGCATTACACCATGAGTATATTGGAGGATTGTTCAGTTGGTTCTGGTGAATAGACAGATGAGCATGTCTGAAATCTGGATGGAAGTTACTGGCAGTGTGTCACTATGAACTGTTGGGAACTGATTACTGGAAACTGACTCAGATTTTGAGTTGCCGTGCATTTTTTACCACTGACACCATAGCACAGACAACAGAGATCTGCATGTTGTAGAGCCAGGGTCAAATGGTACACTGAGTGGCATTTCATGGTACTCAATGTGTGTCTCACATCTGTTCTTGGTGGTCAGATTGATGATCTGGTGAAAGGTCAAAGGAAGCAGTGACTCTTGAGACTGTACCTCTCCAACTTGTGGAATTAAAACATGGGGAGCTATTGCATATGATAACAGGACTAATTTGGCAATTGTTGGAGGGAGACTAAAAGCTCACTGATATGTGGCACGAATGGTAAAACATGTAGTCATACCGTTTGTAACCATGGCAGCAGGTGGCATAATCCATCATGTTAATGTAAGGCCCCATACTGCAGTTTACACCACAAACACCTTAAGGAATGTACAGATCCTTGATTGGCCTGACAGGTCTCCTGATTTGTCACCCATATAGCACGTCTGGGGTAAGATATATATTTGCATACCAGCCTCTAGCTAGCAATCTTCATCAACTATGTGTGTTTCAGGCATGACAAGGAATTCCTCAAGATAACAGTCAGAGGCTGTTTGCTTTCACAGCACAATAAATACAGAGTCGTTATTAGTGCCCATGGGGTCACACCTCACACTGATGAAGACAATGGATATCTGTTCAGAATAGAATGAAAGTTTAATCATTTAATACTCATTATGTGATGAACCTCTCCACAGAGTTTGATAAATATACGACTGATGCTTCATGATGTAACATTTTCCATTTCTGTAAGTGTATTTGCGTACAGGTGATGGTTGCACTACTACACGGTGACACATGCAAATGCTTTGTGTAATCAAGACTGAAAGCATCAACAGGTTGAGAATCACACTCATTGCTACAAATTATGTATCAGTTCTAAATAATAGCTACTACAATGCTAATGGACAGGGTACTGTTTGACTGTCAACCTTGGCAGTGGTGAGACACAATAGAGAGCCAAAGTTTTCCAAATTCGGCAAACTAAGGACCCAAACAAGTAGAAAGAGTTTGCAAATCATGGATATATCATCAGTGCAATTTACAAAGAAATGCAAATGAATTGTAGAATGAAGACTGTTATCCAACAATCAGAGGAAAGTGTGCAGCACTTAGAGCAGTTCAAGTTTACAAAAACCAATAAGAAACTTTCAGCCTTTTGGGTATTAGAGATGAAATTCTGTTAAATAATTACAAAGAACAAGTTGAGATGGTGACAATAGATCTCAAACTCCAAAGATTTTTCCACAAAATCTTTTTTATGGGAGATAACCACAAGAGATTGAGGCAAAATGGAAAGTGCTGTTTTATTGCTATAGAGAAGAGCAATAATCCAGATCAACCAATAAGCACAGCCCAGACAATAGCAAAGTATTTTACTGGTGTAACACATCCATAAGCTAGATCTAGTATTCCACCATTATAGACTGACTTTTGTGAGGGGCCGTTGGGACTTCCATACTATCCACTCTGTAAGCTCCATCTGTCTTCCCCCCATATGAGGGCTACATTTAATATTGTTGGTCTAATCTTACACTACATGGACACAGTCAAATCCACAACAGCAGAGGCTCACGCCTCTTTTGCTTGATGGAAAACCCCCCCGCCATCCCCGTATATTACAAAGTATAATCAACTACAAGTGTGTGTCTGTGGTTTTTAAAAAATAACCATTACATAATATATATTGCACTCCCTGTTTTTCTTGTAAAACAAATTACACATTTACATTTTAAAAAATGTTGTCTTATATCTCCAAAAAACAATGTTCGTTAGCCCATTTGCTAAAGCATTAATAGTTTCAAAACACAGTTCATTAACAAGTGCAGATTATTTGGTTTAATTAACCAGTATTACAATCTTTTTCGTAGTCAGCTCCAGTTTTTGCACTTACTGAATATCTGTTGCAAGTTACTGTGTACAGCTTTTAAATGCACAACAACTTACAATTGAAACTGCAACACACAGATAGCAAAGCAATATTTGAAAACTGAAAAAGTTTCTCCTTGACAACTTCTTCTATTGCTTACAAGAATTTCTATCACAGTAATGTGTAAGAGGTGGTGGTTAGGAATTACTAACTCACTTCTGTAGATTAGAAACAAGCTTATAAATGTTCAGCATGTAACCACATTAACAGATTAATTTTCAATGTGACTGTAAAATGACTTGTTCCACATCATTATGCTTTATTGCGCAAAATGATCCAGGGAACATGTAACTAAGTGAACTATCTGCTATTACTTAGAAAATTAATTGGGATTTATCCACAAACAGAATCTGTATTTCTTTAGCCAAATCCACTTAGTAGTTTGAAAGTTCCAATTATTTATGCCTCAAAACCCCATGTTTTATCTTTGCCAGAGCACCTTTATGGGCAGGTCTATTGTGCCCATTCATTCTCTTGAAATCCAGGATTCTTCTCATTTACTTTTTCATACAAATGGTCCAGAAACTATGCACAGTATTTGGCAGGTATTGTTTTACTATTTGCAAGATAAATAATGAAAAATAGTTTTGTATCCCAGAAAACACATGCTATAACCTTTCCAGCAGATGAATTCACATTTGCCTTTGTTCAAGCAGGACTATCAGATCCATTTGCAATTTTAAATGCTGTTTCAATTTCTCTGTGAAATGGTAGACCTGGGTCTCATCCAAAGTAAGGAACTGGTGCACTCAGTTGAATTAAAAAATAGTTCAAACACCGCCAACAAATTCATTTTTCAATTATTTTTGGTCAGCTAACAATAAATGTGGAATTTCTTGAAGCTAAATGGATTACACTCTTTCCCTTGATATGTATAAAGCTCCATCTATTTCATATATTTTTAATTGTTGATCATCCCATGCACTTTCTCAATGTTTTCATCTGTTCTTGCAGTTTGGTACACTTTTAGCATGGCTCATAATCTTAAAATGCACTGTCAAGTTTAACCTCAGTTTATTTTTTAACTGTTGAAAATGAAGCAACCAACTCCTTATAAACCTACATGATTTGCATGATGGTACAGCGTCCCAAATTACCCATCTGAGAGAAACTCACACAGTGTTGTTATGGTTTTCAGTCTGAAGACTGGTTTGATGCAGCTGTGCCCAGTTCTGGACAATCTCAGTAATTGAAAACAGCCAGTTATCTTAACAGTGTTCAGTTTGTTCTGCTGAGCATCCACTCCAACAGCCTCCCTTCAGGGGCTGCTCTGTCAGAAGGTAGGACCAGTCACTTGAATGCAAGTCACTGACCACTTCCCATTGAACGTCTATACGGGCATGACAGCTGAAAGTAAGGCTTGTTGTAGAGAATGGGTCCATTACGGTGCAGAAGTGTGTGCTACTACCAGAACCAACCAGAATTAAGAATGCACAACTCTCCTGATACAATGAAGCTTTCAACAACATGACCCCTGGGGCAGATTCATACAGATGCCCATACCACATTAAGTGCATGAAAATCTCCTACAATTAGGAATGGCTCATTGTGTGGTAGATAAACATCAACATTGTCTTTGTGTTCAGTCTGAAAACTGGTTTGATGCAGCTCTTTATTCCAATCTATCCTGTGCAAACCTTTTCAGCTCTGCACCTCCTCATTAGTTATCTGCCCATCTAATCTTCAGTATTCTTGTGTAGCACCACATTTCCAATCTTCTATTCTCTTCTTGTCTAAACTGTTTATCGTCCATGTTTTGCTTCCATACATAGCTACACTCCATACAAATACTTTCAGAAAAGACTTCCTAATACTTAAATCAATACTCAGTGTTAACAAATTTCTCTGTTTCACAAACGCTTTCTTGCCATTGCCAGTCGACATTTTATACTCTCTCTGCTTTGACCATCATCAGTTATTTTGCTGCCCAAACAGCAAAACTCATATACTACTTTAAGTGTCTCATTTCCTAATCTAATTACCCCATTATCACCTGATTTTATTAGACTACATTCCACTACCTTTGTTTTGTTTTTGTTGATGTTCATCTTATATTCACCTATAAAGACACTGTCTGTTCCATTCAACTGCTCCCCCAAGTCCTTTGCTGTCTGACAGAATAACAATGTCATCAGCAAACCTCAATAAAATAAGCATAAATGCAGTAAATACATTTGACAGTATCGGTGATGAGCAAAACACACACACACACACACACACAAAATGGGAGAACATAAACACAAAACAGAACTATTTGGTAGTTTTTTGTCTGCAAACAAGATTGAAAGCATTGTATTCTCCAATGTGCACAGATTTATGGGATCCTAAAAGCATTGGGTATTACCCAGAATACACGAATGAAAGAGGGGTAAAAATATGTAGCGTTCCTTACCCAGCATTTTTCTTAGTTTATGTACGACATATGTACATCCTATGCAATGAAATATGAATCTGAGATTGGTGAAGTCAGCTGACTGCATGTCGCTCTGGAATGTTAATGGTCGCTATCAACAGTAGCTATGTAAGAGTATTGTGCACCATAACAACAAGCAGCTATTGACAATATACTGTTGATTTGTGTGCAGTGTTGTGCATAGTGACTGCTAATACTATTTACAAAAGTGAGCAAAGAGGCTGTACCTGGTCCTGGTAACGACTTTCCATCAACTTCTGTGTCACTTCTGTGATCAGTATTATATTACATGGATTTTCTAAAAATTAACTTTGTTGTTTAACTTTTACAAAAGAAAACAGGGGTAGTAAATTTGGTGCAAACATAGTTGTCGGGCTATGTTACTGATCAGTCTTTTTTACCAAAATTTTTATTTTAGATTCACATTTGCTATGCTCTAAACAACTTTCTAAAAATACTGCCTACAGCACTTTGTACAATTTTTTGAGGCTGCAAAAAAGCATACACAAGAAATATTAAATTTTGTCAAAGATTCCTTCTGTGCATGACACATTTTACCACACTCCCCTGCTTTCCACATCACAGTTATAACACAATTTGTAGCAACAGCATATAAAAACTATCAGGAAACTAGTTTCTTTGCATATGCTTCTGCATGAAGATTATCTAAAAGACCCTACTTGCCAAAACCCTGATCAACTAAATTCTTAGGCCCAAACAGTATTCGGAAAAAAAGCCCTAGAACTAGATAAATATATCATTAAAGGACTATTACTGCAGTAGTGCTTAAAATGTCAATAATGGGCAAAAAAGGAAACTTATAATTAGATTGAAAAATACCACTGAAGTCCGTGTAACTGAAGGCCATTTTAGTTTTTAAAGTACAATATTATAATCTATATCAAGAATTCATACACTTTTTTGTCAGCAACTCCTCTCATACAGGTTCATCTCTTTGTGGCTCCCACTCACTGCTATAAATGTAATTAGTACTCATAGATTGTACACACCACTGACATACTAGTTTCTAGGCATATTATTCTGCACGATTACTTATTTAACAACATTCTTTGCTGAAAACTTAATCAAGTAAATTCTTTTGAAATAACAACATTTGAGAAAAAACCTGAGCTAGATAAATATATCATGAAAGTATGATTAAAATAGTTCATTAAAACATCAAGATGAAAGTGAACACAAAGATATGGAAGATAAATACACTATTGTATCATACAATTTGGAGTATAACAAAGGAAGGCTGGAAAAAGATAAATTACCTTTGATGCACTGGATGTGACTGAATATTCTGACACAATTGCTCAAAGCATGGCTTAATGCCCATCACTGCTTCTTTCAAGGCACTATTAGTGGCCTGATTACTTGCAGGATATTTTGGTTTAGTTACCACATTTGTTGGAAATGACGATTCACAAAAATGGTGGAAGAGTTATCCAGTCTTAAATTTAAAATTATTGGAAGTTCTGCCTTTGTACCAAGCCAAAAATTTAATATTTTTTCTTGAAAATTCAAGTTTGTGGTTTGAGTCAAAGTTCTGGAAATTCTTCCCATGATTTCAGGAAGAATGTTTCACACATTCCACTGTTACTGCAAAACAATTCTGCATCCAATCCTAAAAGATTACTGTTTAGTTATGGTGGAAAATATTTATTAAAATTATTTTTCAAATATACCAAAAACCCAATTATGATGTGCTTAATCACATCACAATCAAATCACAGCAATGAAATCATCACTATACAAAAACATTTCAAAATTATTTTCCATGTACTTCTTCAAATGTTTAATTCTTCATAAAAGCTTGAATTTTATGTTTCTGCGTAAAAAAAATTTTTGTGCTCCATGGAGAAACACATTTAGCTTCAGTTTCTCAAATACGTGCACCAGATAGCATAATCTGAACAGCCAATTTGAAATGTGGAAGAAATTGATATTTGTTGAATTATTTTCACAATCAGAATTTTAGTAACTCATTACGTATATACATAAACCACTCATTTAACATACAAAAGATAATACACAAAACATACAAAAGATAATATAAGTAATACAATTGATGTACATTTAATGTGTCAGAGAAATCTAAAATTAATCTTAATTTACAACCATCAAACAAGTTTATTATATTATGTTTATCACTATTTAAAAATTCTGTGATTGAATAACAACATTTTTGCACAAGGAAAGTAACTTTTCTTTCAGTAAACCTAGGTCAACACTGTGACAGTTTTTCATTTTTAATATGTTATAAATTTTCATAGCCATGTACTGAGTAGTCTGAGAGTACAGTTTTAATCTATAAGATGGTAACATGAAGCTATCTGTTTCTTGTATTGTAAATATGTTGAAAATGGTTTTCTATAAATAATTGTGGATTGTTGCACATAAACCTTTGATAAATATAAATACATGGAATAGTAAAATATTTGCAGATATTTCTTATAGTACGTTTTCTTCCCCACTAATAGCATTCTCCCCAAGGATTACTCCATACTCCATTACAACAGATTCAAAGTGGCTATGATAAACTACTTTTCTAGTTTTTGAATGAAAACAGTCTCAGTTGCTAAATTGTTTTTATTAATAACGATTATGCATTTCACCATTGTAAGGCATCATCAGATTATCTGGACACAACAGAAGAAAAATTAATATGACAAAATGGTAAATAAAAAGAAGCATGGTTCTAAGCTGGATGAATTCTCGTAAAAAAGTAGTCTGGTTAGCTCCATCCATCAATTGCTGCTGAATGGCATTAAATAAGAATAAGAAGCATCTGGATATAGCACAATTATGTTATGTCTGAGTCTTTTCACCATTTAGCCCGTACCCATAATATGACATAACTGGTCGTACACCTCATAACTCTGTTCTTGTGCTGGCCAGACCTGCTTAGACAGTCATTTCCTACTCTACATCCATGGCTCTGTGCTGTGTACACCATGCTGAGCCTGCATTAGTACACATAAGATTCCTAGCTGGTTGAGTATTTTATCTATTTCGATTCCCATTTCTTCTACCACCCACAATTAATCATGGTTAATTTTACTTTTCTATTTTTACTTCTTGTTTAGGTCCTTTGCATACCTGATATGACATTTGACAACTGGATGTTATATCCAGATGCTTCTTGTTCTTATTTAAGGCCATTCAGAGGCAATTGGTGGATGAAGCTTACCCTACAACGTTTTTATATGAGTTTATACATATATTGCTGCCCCTTGTGTGCAAGGCTACCTAGCTTAGAAGCATACTTCATTCTATTTACTGTTCTGACATATTAATTTTTGTTCTGTTGTCTCCAGCTATTCTGATGATGCTTTACAAGGGTGAACTGCGTAACTGTTTTTAATAAAAACTATTTTGCACCCAAGATTGTTTTCATTAAAAAATATTAATAACTGTTTCTGCATCAGACAGCCAAAATGGAGTGGAACCAACTTTTCTAGCATCCATGTTACTTAACTTCTCTAGCATCTGCATCATTTGTATAGGAGAATACTATCATTGCAAATGCAAGACTGTTTGGCATATTTGCTGGGTAACTTATGTGAGAAGACCAGGATACATTTTTTCACGAAATATCCCCAGGAATTTGACAGAAACTGCTTACATGAGATCCTGATTTTTATGGGTAATTTGGAAATCATTTGATTTTGATTGCTTGGTTTTAAACTGCGTAAGTTTGGGTCTTTGTCATGCTTAATTTTAAACCACTTAGATAAACTCAATTTTCTAAGCAATTTACGATATCAGTGACTCTTTGAGACATTTGTCCTGTTGTCTCACTTTTAATGAGTACAGACGTGTTGTCTGCAAATAAAACTGATGTGATGTTGTGTAAAGAGAGAAATCATTTACATAAAATAAAAACAGTATTGAGCTTAAAATGGAATCTTGTAAGACTCCCTCTGAAATGATTTTCTAGTCTGAGTCACAATTTCCTGTACTTCGTATTGCAACTGTTTTTTGCTCCCTGTTTGTTAAGTATGACTTGAATCATTTCAAAGCACTACCACTTATTCCACATTTTTCTAATTTATGTAGCAGCACACAGTCAATAGCCTTCAAAAGATCATAAAAAATTGGTGTGACCTTTTTGATCTTGCCCAAAGTTATGTAAACTGTCTCAGCGAATTTGTTGTTAGTATAAATTGTACACTTGTCTCACTGAAACCCAAACTGATGTGATATGGTGATGGATTTTGCTATAAAATTTTGGATCTGGGTTGCAACAATTTTTTTCAAATATTGTTGAGCTTTTCTTGAATAATGGCTTTACTACGGTTACTTTAGAGCAGCTAAGAAGCATCCTTCTTCAAGTGACTTAATTATTTAAGATATGAGTCATGATATTATATGAGAAACTCTTATTTATTGTAGAGGATATTTCACCATGTCCAGCCGAATTTTTATTTTTGAGGGATAATATTACTTTTTCTACATTTTTAGCTATATTATCATCTAAATTAGTTACAACTTTCATGTTATCCTGATTGAAACTGAAGGATTGGACATAATCTAGGAAATCACTTACACGATATATGATTTTGATATATTTATAACTCACTGAAATATTCTGATTTTTTTGAAATATTTATTATGAATTTGTCATCTAACTTAATTTTGGAGATTGCGGACTGCTAGCTACGACACCAATTTCAGATTTTATGATTGACCATACTGACTTTGATTTATTTGTATGGCTTGGCATATATTTATGTCTCATTTCTTTTGCTTTCTTTGTCACCCTTCTAAATACAGATTTATGGCTTTTTAAATAGCTTGTAAAAGCTAAATTTATATTATTTTTCAGATCATTGTGTAACAGACTTTTTCTCGCACTTGACTCTTTTATACCACCAGTTATCTATCTTAGTTTTTTTAAGGCAGACTGAAGGGGAAATATTTGTCAAAACATGCAAAAACTTTCAAGAAAACTCTCATAATTTTTAGAACTTGTGGTAAAATGATTCACTGGTCAGTTTACTTCTTCAAGTCAACAATAAAATGAGTTTTGCTGAACCTTGATTTGATGCAAATTTTTCTAAAGCATGGTTCATTTATTTTTGGTAGCTTCAAAAACAATGCAGAATGGTCAGAAATACCAAAATCAATGCAGAATTTTTTTTATTATCAAATGTATAATTTATCAGAATGTTATCTATACAGATTTCAGTTCATGTACTCTCTTCTCAATTCTATAAAGTTTTGATTGAATCAGATCAATAAATTGTCCTGAATCAGTGGATTCATTTATTAACAATATTGTGAAAAGGGAAGTTGCTACTCACCATATATCAGAGACACTAAGTCACAGATAGTCACAACAAAAAGACTGTCACAAATATAGCTTTCGGCCAGTAAGGCCTTTGTCAAAATTAGATGACAAACACACACATACACACTCACGCAAATGCATGCATTTCCACTATATGGTGAGTAGCAACCTTCCTTTTCAAGATATTGTTACATTCCATCCTGCATTTTCCATTGTTGGATTCATTTATTATGTTTATATTAAAATCAGCAGCCATCACAATTGTAATCTGTTTTTCTTTTGTTAGTTTCTGCAAGGGATTTCTTAGTTTAAATATATATACTTTCATTACTTCTCTTTACCTCGTATTCTATACATCAAAGTTATTGGAATATTTTGTCTCTAATTCCATACAGCAGCTTTCAAATATATCTTTATCATCCAGTAAATTAAAATAATGCCTTACCTTCAGAATGAAATTTTCACACTGCAGCGGAGTCTGCACTGATATGAAACTGCCTGGAAGATTAAAACTGTATAACACACCGAGACTCGAACTCAGAACCTCTGACACTGGACTCGCATTCGGGAGGACGACGGTTCAATCCCGCGTCCGGCCATCTTGATTTAGGTTTTCCGTGATTTTCCTAAATCACTCCAGGCAAATGCCGGGATGATTCCTCTGAAAGGGCACGGCTGACTTCCTTCCCTAAACCGATGAGACCGATGACCACGCTGTCTGGTCTCCTTCCCCAAGCAACCAACCAACCATCAGAACCTCTGCTTTTCATGGGCAAGTACTCTACCAACTGAGCTATCCAAGCACAACTCACACCCTGTACTCACAGTTATACTTCTGTCACTATCTCATCACCTACTGTCCAAACATTACAGAACCTCTCCCACAAAGCTTGCAAGACTCGCACTCCTGGAAGTTTGGAAGGTAGGAAACGATGTACTGGTGGACGTAAAGCTGTTAGGACTGGGCATGAGTTCTGCTTAGGTAGCTCAGTTGGTAGAGCACTTGCCCACAAATGGCAAAGGTCCTGAGTTTGAGTCTCAGTCTGGCACACAGTTTTAATCTCTTACCTTAAACGCTAAAGTATTTTTAATAAGTATACAGGAAACCCCCAGTTTTTATTACTTGTACAAAAATTACTCGCTACAACATAGTTCTCCAATTTATGAAGGGCTTTGATGGAGTCTTTTGTTAGCCAATGTTCATTTAGACAGAGGACAGATATAGTTCTCCCTACTGAAGAAAAAATTAATGAACTATACATATGACCTGTCACAGGGGCTACTTAGTAATACCTTCTCTGGTATATAGACGGTGACACAGAATAACAGGAATGTTTGAAATGAGTAGTGGCAGCCATGGGCAGGTGGCAGCACTGTGGGTTCATGACAATTAGCGAGTAAACAGTCCGCCATTTCAATAATCATGGATCAGTGGGACTGACTACAGTGTGCATTAGCCAAAAAAATGTTTTGTAAAAACAATGATAGTTTGGTAGCGGCGCAGAGGTAGTTTCGACGTTTTTATAATTTAGAACATCATGATGCTGTTCTATCGAAACACGTGATAAAATACTGGATTAATAACTTTGAAGAGACTGGATCTGCCCTCAAGAAGAAACCAACAGGACAACCAAGAAGTGTGCGTTCTCCAGCGAACATTGATATTGTATGCGAGTCTGGCTTGCGTAGCCCACGGTATACATTTCGAAAGCAAGAAGCAGTGGTTGGAACGTCCTGGGAGAGTGTTCGTGGAATTCTTCGTCTTGATATAAAATTTCAGCCATACAAACTACAGATGGTGCAACAATTGAAGGACAACGATTACCGGTTACGATTAGGATTCTGTCAACAAATGATAACAAAAATAAACAATGATGATGAATTTCTAAACAAGTTGTGGATGACAGATGAGGCACATTTTCATTTCACATGTTATATGAATAAACAGAACTACCATTTCTGCGCAAACACAAAACTCAATGACATTCATGAACGCCCTTTACATGCTAGTGAAGTGACAGTATGGTGTGGTGCTTCATCACACTGGATTATCAGACTATATTTTTTCCCAAATGAACAGGGAAACACAATAACTGTCAATGGTGATCGTTACATGGAGGTGTTTTCATTACACCTGCATTGAATAACTTTCCAAACATTCAAGAAGCCTCGTTTCAACAGGCAGAGCGACATCACACACTGCACGGCAATCAATGGAATATGTGTGAGAATTGTTTGGCAACCGTGTGATCTCATGGTTCGATAACATTCCCTGGCCCCCTAGATCGCCAGATTTATCTGTTTGTGGTTTTTTCTTGTGGGGCTACCTCAAGAACAAAGTCTACATGACTCAACCAAGAACCCTGGATTACTTAACACAGAGAATTCGGGATGCAATTCACAGTATCCCAAGCTGACATGTCGCAGTGGTCAATGAGGAATCTCAACAGCAGATTTCACGAATGTATTTGTACAAGACGACACCATCTAATGGACGTATTTTTAAAAAAATGTTAAATGCCATCAATGTTTCGTAAATGGCATAGCTCTAAGATTGCAATTACTATGAATGCAATTTCTTTCTTTCATCACATCTAGTTTTATTGGATTGTGGAATGTTCCCATTTTTCTGTGTCACCCTGTAGTTTATTAGAATCTAGAGAGCGTGAGCCCAGGTAAATGATTTTTAATTATCATAAAATATCTCTTAATTAACAGTGATACATTGGCCGTACAATTCAGATCACATGAATGTAGGCAGCAAGAATGATCAGGTCTTTTGTATATTTTTAATTTTAATCAGTATAGTAGATAGATATCCACACTTGTTTCTTTTAAAGGAAATTTACTGCACTTTTCCTTTTTAATAAAAAGAATTATGAAGCTTGTGCTTCTTTATTCTGCTCCTGCTTATGCAAGAATTAATGATTTTATCAATTTTTTCACATCCACAGTTGGACTTCGGCAAGTTCCTACCAATTATTCTTCTCCCTCCTCCAGCATTTGTACTGTGGATCTCTTGAATCTCAGAAGCACAGATGATGTCTATATACTTCTGACAGCAACATTACATTTTCTTCAGGACCCTCCATCACACATGCAACTCATGTCAACAAAAACAAAAGTAGACAAGCAGACGAAAGCTTTCTTTACTGCTAGTGCTGAAGCGGAGTGAATGCAAACTCTGTTTGATGGTTTGCTGAAAACTGACAACCATTAGTGCAACGCGAGGGGACAACTGTGAATGTGAACTGTGCATGACTGAATGCAGCTTGTGCACATGCGCGTAGTGTTTACACCAGGCAGAATAAAATTCTCTTGCTTGTTACATAATGCACACACTGTAACATATCTAACTTTCTGAACAGGTGCCTTTTCTCACACAAACCTCACCGGCATACACAGCAAAAGAAACTAACCTCACATCATATTAATTACAATGTAAAAGTAACTGTAAATGCAGCTGATGATGACAGCCAAAACACATTATGCTAATATAAGTAACCAGTGACTGTTCTAGTATATATTCTAGCATAAAAATAAAATTCTCATCACTGTTGCATGTGTTAACATCATTGTAAAGGAGTTTTACTGAAGTCCATTTTACTGCGCGCATGTGCAGTTTTGTGGTTATGTTTTCTCATTATATCTTTATTTTCATCAGCACAGCAGTTTTTGTTTTTGAATCTTGCCTTTTCCTCTTTCAAGGTCTTTAAGAACTTCAATGTCTGTTCAGCAACTTGATAATTTCATTTTTAGAGTTCACCGTGCTTATGAACTCTACATGTCTACCACAGTCATATACATGACACCGCAAAGAAAACTCATAAAATCCAAAGTTGCAATTCACACACAAAATGCCTTTTACATGGGTATTCCACATACCTCATGCACTAAACTACTACAGGTAAGAGCTCTTCCTTTCTTCTCTCTCTCCCTCTCTCTCTCTTTTTTGCGATCTGAGTGTCACTGAACTGATCTGTCAGCACCACAAACAATGGATGAAGTAATACTATTTTTCGTGAGCGAAGGTACGATATCTGCTGCTTTATCTACCTGCATATACCAGGTATAGCTGGGGGGTTCTGGTGCTGCAAGATCTATCTATAGCTTCAGTATTATCTGTTGCCTTGGTCTTTGACAAATGTAACTCTTATCCATTGCTAAAATATTGTAGATTATTTTTGAATCTGAAACTATGCCCGGCTGGAATGGTTCCTACCTGCAAAGTAAATAATACATTGGTGTCTCCTTGCAGAAACTTCAGTGAGCTGTAAACCCATTTTCAGGAATTGCTTTAATAAGGTAAACCACAAACCTCTTAAATAAATCTTACTGTTTCCATTCTATTGCCTCTATCAAATCCCCAATGAATATCTCCAATTCTCATCCTTTCATCACGGTGACATAAACAACAAAACTACAGAATACTCTCACTACCCAGTTCCAATGTTATTGTGTCACAACAATGCCTTTATTTTATGAAAAACAGTGCACACATTATGGTCCTCGATAAATAACTTGCAAACAGACTAATTACATTTTCCTAGTGGCTTGGCTTTATGCAAAACAGTGCACATGTTTGGTCCCCGATAAACACCTAATTAAATAACAACTATACAGTGAGTAGAATGCCTAAAGGGACTGTATTTCACGAATAGTGTCGAAAGAGGAGTACATGAAAGATAACGTAAGTCACATGTAGTAATTCACATGTTGAGTCGCATGGATATAATGACCACGCAAGTATTAGTGACAGACTTACCTGAATATGTTAACTGAATACTTTATAGGCACCAACTTTATAATATTACTGGGGATACCAGTAGATATGTTACTTGTTTTCTATCTCACCCAGAACATGTTGCATAAGTCTTACTTGCGTGGTTACTGACTGCAAACTTTCACACAGGTATTGCCTGTGAGGTTTCGGAGCACAGACTGAAGGTTTTGGACTAGGGCTGACTTTATAAAGAGCGACGTATAACATATTGTGTTCCTGAAAAATGGCTAGGTTAAATTTTGCTAATTTGAATGGGCTATGTGTTACAGGGTGTGTAAATAATTTTTCAAGACTGGTCTCAGAACATAAAATTTATTGAACATTGGACTGAAATTCTTCAAAATAGGTGCCTCGCGAATCTACACACCACTGACAACAAGATTTCCAATGATGGTAAGCTCCCTGGAACTCGTTAACCGGAATGCTCTTCCGAACCCTTTTGGACCGCTGCAACGCTGTTAAATTGCGTCCATTTCAGGTCTCTCTTCATCTGGGAGAACAAAAAGAAGTCATTGGGGCCAAGGTTGGGGCAATAGGGTGGCTGCGACAGTGTTGACACATTCAACCGGGTCAAAACTTCAGTGACAGCAAAGCAGATGTGAACGGTCGCATTGTCATGGTGGAGCACCCAGTCGTCTTTCTCCTCCGGGTGGACTCAGCAGACTTGATCAATCAAATGTTGGACCACTCCAGCATAATACTGACCACTGACAGTCTGTCCAGCTGGCACAAACTCTTTGTGGATCATTCCTTTTGCGTCAAAGGAAGTGATGAGCATGCTTTTCACACGTGACTTGGTCATGCAGGCTTTCTTCTGCTTTGGCGATGCGGAAGTGTGCCACTCTGAGCTTTGCCTCTTCGACTCTATATCGTATTCAAAGTCCCAGGTCCCATCGCCAATGACCACTTTGTCCAAAAAATCAGGTTCAGTTTGTAAATGTTGAAGCATTTCTTGCGAAACAGCCAGGTGCTGCTCCTTTTTTTCATCCGAGAGCACTTTAGGGACAAGTTTCGTGCACACTTTTCTCATCATTAGATCTTCTGTCATTAGCTGAAACACAGTTTTTTGATTCAAACCTACTTCATCTGCAATCATTCTGATGCCTAGAAGTCAGTCACTGTTTAAAACTTGATGCACTTTGGCCAGATTTTCATCAGTTGTGCTCGTTGAAGGTCTTGCAGAGCGTTCATCATCCTCCAAGTCTTTGCGGCCATCTTTGAACCTCTTGTGCCACATGAAAACAATGGAGCATGACATGGTGAATTCTTTATAGGCCTCTTGAATCATTTCGAACGTTTCCATACTGATCTTCAGTTTTACATAAAGTTTGATCGAACACCACTGCTCCATGAGGAGCTGCATTTTGGATGCTCTGATTTCTCGACGACATTTCGAAACAGACACTCCCTGCACTCGTGATGTTTTCAATCCAGTGTTCCGCCGTTGAATGCTGAGGCTTGACTCGCTTAGCCAACATCCCCTGCAACCTGTCACAGTTGGTGATATGAATCTGCATGTGCACCACTACTCAGGAAAAAATCAGTCTTGAAACTTTATTTACACACCCTGTATGACAGTAATTTCATGTACAAAATACGTAGTTGGTTTATAAAATGTGGAAGATAATGGAACCATTTTCTATGCCTGCATTGTAATAACCCATTTATGTATACAGCCACCCTTTTTAGTTCTATAATCATTTATGCAAATTCTTAACTAATAGCTGGAATGATTATGAGTAGGAGTGCAACAAGAGCTGATGAAATCCAATAGGCTTTATTTAGAGCCAATAACTCGACACAATTTATTTGCTCATTGCAGATTTTTGACATTGAAGCATGGGAGACACTGGCACAAAGAACTCTGTATATCATGCATGTAAGTTCTAAATTCTGTGACTGAAAATAAGAAACTTGGTAAATCATTGAACACAACAGGTCACAAACAGCTACTATCTGCTAGCACACAGCTGTAGTAATCTTCAATACAGGTAGTTTGCGAGTCGAAATGTTGAAACCCAATGGGAGTTCCCCATATGCCAGTAGTTCAATGTTGAGCAAATGTGGTTAAAAGCAAAGAGAGGATTAAACATAATGAAAAACAGCTTTTCCCAGATAATTGCATGACACCTGCCCCTATATAAAAACCGAGGTTTTGATTTTGGTAAAACATTTACTTCCTTGATATCTCCAACAATTTTCTAAAACAGCATATCTCGCCAACGTTCTTAGAAAATGCACATTGTTACAGTGTACTACCCAAGAAACCTTTGCAGTCTACTAACTCAGTTGCATCAAATGAAGCATCACAAAAATACCTACGAACACTTTTAGACCAACTGTTTAGCTACTAGTTATTATGGTGACAGTGTCCACAAATACTTGAATTATGTGATATTCCTGGTCTTTTAATTTCAAATTATGTTAGTTTTAGAAGCTGATTCATTAATTTTTAATTTCATCTGCCAATTCTTAAATGTTTTGATGAACAATACTATCTTCCAGATGACATGGACCGTCCATGCCGTGTTGCCTGCCAAGATGACCAAGTCAGTCACAGGTTCTACCTAGTTAATGGTGAAGATGGATGGTTTCCTTTTGGGACTGACTGTGCACGAGGGGCAACAGAAAGAAAAGCATTCTGCGTTAGTGGGCGATGCCTGGTTAGTGCTTGTGATTAACTTTTACAAAAGCTATTCAGTAATTTAAAAAATATATATAAATTAGCTACTTATTAGTAAATACTTATGGATTAAAGGAGCTCACTCACCAAACAGCAAAAACATTGAGTCGTTGAGAGGCATACACAAAAAGTAAGAAAACTTGCTAGCTTCCAGAGTCACACACACACAAACACACACACACTGATTTCCGTATGCAGTGGACGAAATGTGCCAATGTTGCATTTTGGTGGTGGTTGCGTCAGGATGGGTGGATTGAGGTAGAGAGAGGCAGGAGGCAGAGAAGGATTCAGGTTGGGTGACTAGTGGCTCAGAGGGAGGCAGGCAGTTTGAGTCTAGGAATGGAGGACACACGGGTGGCACACACACAGGCTAGGCATGCAATGCACGGTTGTCGTAGCCAGTGGGGAGTAGCACACACTGAAGGAGATGAGGATTGGGAGGGGTGAAAGGATGAACCAATTGGAAACTGTTGTGTGGAGGGTGTGGGGACAGTGAGTTAATGGAGACAGGACAGGACGATTACGTGACCGAAGTATGTGTTGCAGGGATAACTCCTGTCTGCACAGTTCAGAGAGGATTATGGTGGAGGGAAGGATATAGACGGCTTGGGTTGTGAAGCAGCCATTGAAAGTGAGCCTGTTGTGTTCAGCTGCATGTTGAGGTGGCTAGCTTTATTCTTGACAACAGCTTGGTAGTGGTTATTCATCCTCGTGGGCATACAAAAAGCTGTGCAGTGGCTGCAACAGAGTTGGTGTTTGTTATGGCTGTTTTCACAAGTGGGATGAACTCTGATGAGGTAGGATAAGCTTGTGACAGGACTGGAGCAGGAAGTGCTGGGTAGGTGGATTGGCGAGGTCTTGCACCTTCATCTACTGCAGGGATACAAGCCCTCTGGCAAGGGGTTGGGAGTGGGAATGGCGTAAGGATGGACTAGGATGTTGTGTAGCTTAGGTATACAAGAACACTACTTTGGGAGAGGTGGGGAGCTCATTTCAGAGTATGGTGAGAGATAATTTAAGCCCTGATGATGGCTGTGGTATAGTTGCTAAAGTCCAGGATGTTGATGGGTGACAAGGAAGAGCACTCCTTTGTAGTTGATTCTTGAGGGTGGTGCGAGGATTGAGGATGTGTGAGGATATGGCACGGGAAATCTGTTTGTGAACTAGGTTTGGGTGGTGTGCCTGTCTGTGAAGGTCTGTGTGAGACTTTCAGCATATTGGCCAAGAGAGTGCTCGTCACTACAGATACTTCATCCATGGACATCTAGGCTGTTGGGGAGAGACTTTTGGTGTGGAAGGGATGGCAGCTGTTGAGATGCAGGTACTGTTGGTTGTTAGTGGGTTTAATATGGACAGAGTGTGGATGGAGCCAGCAGAGAGAAGTAGATCAATGTCCAGGAAGGTGGCATGGGTTGAACAGGACCAGGTGAATCAGATAGAAGAGAAGGTGTTGAGCTGTGAAGGATTGGAGAAAGGGTGTCTTGGCCATGGGTCCAGATCATGTAGGTATTGTCAGTGAAACTGAACCAGACTATGGGTTGGAAGTTTTGGGAAGCTAGAAGGTTGTTTCTAGATGGCCCATGAATCGGTTGGAAGATGCCCAAGGCTGTGCTGCGGATTTGTTAGTACACCCGCAATTCATTCAAAGGAAAAGTAGTTGAGAGCCAGGATATCATTGGTAACTAGTATAAGGAATAAGTTGGTGGGTTTGAAGTTTGAAGGATACTGGTCAAGGTAGCGTTCAATAGTAACAAGGTCATGGGAGTGAGGGATGATGGTGTATAGGGAGGTGGCAGTTACAGTGTTTGAACTGGGACACTGGGTTCTTGTGATTGGTTGGAGATGTTGGGCACCAAGAATGGAAATTCATTCAGTGGAAGCACAAGAATGAGCTACAATGCGGGATCGAGGGCCATTAGGTTTGTGGGTTTTGGGAACTTGTACCTGTAGATGGTGGGTGAGTGGAGTGATTTTTGGGTGAGGTGGGAGGTGGACATGAGGGAGAGGTCCTGGGAAGGACATATGGATTTCAGTAGCTGCTAGATTCTATTGGACTTCTGAGATGGGATCAGTACGGCAGGCATGCAAGTAGAGGTGTTAGACAGTTAAGGTAGGCCTTCTGTCAGGTAGTCACTGCTACTCATCATGACAGAGTTGGAGCCTTTGTCTGCAGGGAGGGTGATTAGGCAAGGTCTGTTATCAGGTTACGTATGGTTGTTCTTTCTTCTGCTGAAAGGTCAGTATTATTAGGAGAGGACATGGGGAAGGATGGCAAGGCTAAGTTGGAGATAAGTAATTCCTGGAAAGTGGCCAAGAGGTGATTAGATGGGTGTTGATGGACAGTGGTGTCCCAAGGCAATAGTAGGATGTCAACAGGTTGGACAATTGATGACGGAGGTGTCTGGAATGTTCCTCCAGATTATGAAGAGCAAGAGTTTCATTTTCACTTTTGTAAATCTGGTGTATGTATTATGGACTGCACGGTAACAGTATCTTGCGGACAGAGTAGCAGTGGTCCTGGCCATGAAGAGGTGTTTCCAGACCTAGTTCACAACCATATTTCCCATGCCATATACTCACATAACCCCAAACCTCACACCATCCCCAAGAATGAGTTACAAAGTGGTACCCCTCCCCCTCCCCTGCCCCGTCACCCAATATCACCATGCACTTGAAAAACTTAAACATATCCTTCAGCAGGTCTCTGATTATCTCTCATCATGCCCTGAAAGGAGGAACATCCTACTCAACATTCTCCCCACCCCTTCCAAGGTGGTGTTCTGTCGTCCTCCCAACCTACATCCTAGTCCATTCCTATGACACACCCACACCCAACCCCTCACCACAGGGATCATACTTCTGCAAGACCTGCCCAATCCACCTGTGCAGCACTAATTGTTCCAATTGTCACAGGCCTGTCCTACCCCATCAGAGACCAAGCCATCTGTGAAAGCTGCAACATCATATACCAACTCTGTTGCAAACACTGCATACCTTTTTATGTCGGTATGGTTACCAACCAACTGTCCACCAGGATGAATGGCCACCACCAAACTATTGCCAAAAACAAAGTAGACCATCCAGTGGCACAACATGCAACTTAGCACAGCATGCTCAATTTCAATGTCCACTCCACAACACTCCACCACTAGCTTCTTTGGACTATGCAGATGGAAGTCATCCTTGCAACATATGCTTGATTCACATAATTGTCTTGGTCTCAAGCTTTGATAACCAACTGTCCCCATAGCCTCCACTCTGCAGTTACTCTGACAGACAATCATGCATCACATGCCTAGCCCCTGTACCTACACCCCTCCTTCCCGCATTCCTAGCCAGCAAACCAACTGCCTCGTTCCAAGCCACAAGTGACCCACTCACGGTCCCTCTCCCTGCCTCCTGCCCCAACCTCTCTCTCTCTCTCTCTCTCTCTCTCTCTCTCTCTCTCTCACTCTCTCTCGTCTCCCCCCCATGCACCTTACCCAACACAACCCCCCCATGACAAACTTGTTCCGAAAGCTAACAAGTTTTCTTTCTTTTTGTGTTTGTTGATGACTTAACACTTCTGCTTTTTGATTAGTGGTCCTTTTAATCACAAAAGCTAAACATTCTACCAGGACTTACCTACTACTTACAAGTAAGTATTTCACATAACATTTAGAAGTAATAATTGTAAAATATTAGCATTTTCCTGTGTTTAATCATAAGACAATAGCCAATTATAACAGTTACGCTATGTGAAACAACAATGCAAGACCAAATGGTTTTACTTACTGGGAAAGAACAAGGCGAGAAATGAGAAGCGACATGGAGAAAAGGAAAGGTATGGAAATTCGTTGTTGAAAAAGATATAGTAAAAAACAGACAACAGAGACACACAAAGGAAAGAACTAAAATAAAATTATGCAATGAGCATAACATATGAGATACAACTCAAGAAGTACCCTGAGGAATGGAAGGAACAAAACAGAAGTGTGAAAGAAATATGAGATACAACTGAAGAAGTACCCTGAGGAATGGAATGAACAAAACAGAAGTGTGAAAGAAATAGGTAACTGTTGAAAAAGTTTTGTAAATTGAGGGTAGGTACACAGTTGAAGGAAATCTAATATATGGTGGAGACATTCCCACTTGTGTACTTCTTATACACATACTGTCTGCTTGCACCCTTCAGATATTCTAGCAGCTTTGTGGTTGTCACATGAGAGTAAGGAACTAAACAAACAATGATTGAACACAATCTGGTATATTGTCTGAATGGTCTTAAAACTACCTCTCCCTCGCTAACATCGAGCAAGTGAGTAGGTTGAAGCAAGTTGTAGTAGGAGATGCGTAACTTAAGTTTGGTTTGGAATTACCAACCTATGATCCCAATATATTGGCTCAAATGACCCATGTTAAGTTAGCTATAGACAAAGAATAAGGCCATTACACAGCCAGCAGAAGAATACCACAAACCATAAGATCTACAACAATGCTACAAGTAACCACTGAAGCCCATGACACCAGTGCTTGTTTTATTATAATCTCCTACCACAGTTTACAATTTTCAGTTCTAGCAAGAGTGTCAGACTAAGCTGCAGCTACGTGGATTTCTACTGAAGATGGAATTCAGTCCTTATTTTATGAGGTTACACAATATGTGGTGATAACTTAGTCCAGCAGAATAAGCTAGAAAAGCTGAGTGCAAGTCTCAAAAGGAACATTCTATAATCTTAACTTTAGGATTGAAGCACCCTAATTTGCTTCCACTTTCTCTGAAAAAATTGGAGATTATTCCTATGAATTTCGATATTCCAAAACTGGTGTAAGGACAGTGAGGAGAGTACTCATCTTTCCATATGACTAAACATTGGCTGGAATGCAATTTTTGGACATTCATTATTTCGCATTAGAAACTGACAAATGATTGCAATTTCCACGAGTTAAAGGAAGGGCTCCAAGACCACTATCAATCTAAAAACATGAGTCAGTACTTTATGGAACTGGTAAATAGTATTATACAAAACAATGGTGAACGGACTGAAGAATTCATAGTTTGCATCAGAAAAATAAATGACAAGGTACACAAATGTAAATGACTGATGTAAATGCACGCAGGACAGGCTTTCAGGAAGCAAAGCAGCATACTGTTGATGTCTTTCTGAAAGGTTTTCTTTTCTTGTAATGTGAGAACTGAATTCTCAGGCAATTCAGAAGGTAACAATCACAAAAAAACTTTAATCAAATGAGTCGAGTTATACAGGAACAGAAGAGAAGGAATTATTGGAAATCAAACTACAAACTATACTGACAATAAACTATCATTTCTGCTGTTTAATAATAATTGTGTACACATCCATAGCTGACTGATCAGCGTAACAAAATGCATGCGTAGGGCACGAGTTCAATTCCTGGCTGGGTTGGAGATGTTCTCCCCTCGGGGACTGTGTATTGTGTTGTCTTTATCATCAACTAAAAGGACTTGCACCAGGTGGCCAGGCTCCCCACAGGTGGAGCTTCTGGACTAGCTACATGCATTATTATTATTATTTATACTAACTGTGCTTTAGCGGTCTCTGTTAACAATTCCAAAAAATCCTGTCAGTGGTACGAGATTTAACTGGGACAATACTTTTCAGTTTTTCTTTGTAAAGGAACATTTGAAAGTGAAGTTAATCATTTCTGCTTTTGCTTTCCAATCTTCAATTTCAGTTTCTGTCTTACCTTTGTGTGACTGGACACTAACTTCAGTGCCACTAATAGCCTTTGCAAATGAGTAAATTTTATTTGGGTTTTATGGACGGTCTATCGGCAGAATTTTGCTATGGTAGTCATCGGAATCTTCACACATTGCTCTCTTGACATCCAAACATATTTCACTCAACTCTAGCTATAGCCACAGGCTTTCTTTTACACATATTATGGGTGGCAGGAAGGTCAACACACATTCTACCGGCATAAACAAATATTTTTCATAGCATCTAACCCACAGGCTTCGTCTCTGACAAAATAATGCGTATTTTGCCTTGGCAGCAGTACAGTTTCAAGAGTCAGAATTAATTTGCAGATATTTTGTATTCACTGTATGGTACAATTCTTTTCTCCTTATGTGAATACTGCTTTAGTTGTCAGTTCATCTTTCAGCAGAGAATCAGTGTACTTTTTCCTCTATTTTGATACAGTTGCAAATGGCCAGAAACAAATTCAGTGAAAAAAATCACAAGACTACATCTGCATTTCAACTTCAGCTGTTGTGTAAACTGATTAATCAGCTTTTGGTAATTGTTAACCTTATTCTAGACAGTACTGACCCTCATCCACCACTACTAATCCTGTTAATTGCATTTATACCATTGATTTTCTCTCATATACACTGAGGTGACAAAAGTGATGAGATAATGATATGTACATAAACAGACGGTGGTAGTGTCTTGTACACAAGGAATAAAAGGGCAGTGCATTGGTGGAGCTGTCAACTGTACTCAAATGATTCACATGAAAAGGTTTCTGATGTGATTATGGCTGCACAACAGGAATTAACATACTTTGAATGCAGAATGGTAGACAGCTAGATGCATGGGATTTTCCATTTCGGAACTTGTTAGGAAATTCAGTATTCCAAGATCTGCAGTGTGAAGAGTTTGCTGAGAATATAAAATTTCAGACATTACCTCTTGCCATGGGCAATACAGTGACTGACAGTCTTCATTTAATGACCAAGAGCAGTGGCGTTTCCTTATAGTTGTCAGAGCTAACAGACAAGTGACACTGCATGAAATAACTGCAGAAATCAATGTGGGACATATGATGAAGATATCCATTAGGACAGTGAGGTGAAATTTGATTTTAATGGGCTATGGCAGCAGACGACTAATGCAAGTGCCTTTGATAATAGCAAGGCATCACTTGTAGAGTCTGTCCTAGGCTCATGACCATATCATGTGAATCCTAGATGACTGGAAAACTGTGGCCTGGTCAGATGATTCCCGATTTCAGCTGGTAAGAGCTTAATGTAGGGTTCGCATGTGGCACCGACCCAAAAAAGCCATGGACCCAAGTTATCCACAAGGCACTGTGCAAGCTGGTGGTGGCTCCATAATGGTGTGGGCTGTGTTTAAATGGAATGGACTGGCTCCTCTGGTCGAACTGAACTGATCATTGGCTGGAAATGGTTATTTCTGCAGCCACTCATGGACTCCATGCTCCCAAATGACGATGTATGTTTTATGGATGATAACGCATCAGGTCAGCAGGCCACAATTGTTTGCAGTTGGTTTGCAGAACATTCTGGACAATTCAAGCAAATGATTTGGCCACCCAGATTGGCCAGCATGAATACCACCAAACATTTATGGGACATAATTGAGACGTCAGTTCACACACAAAAACCTGCACCAGCAATACTATCGCAACTATGGATGGCAGTATGGCTCAATATATCTGCAAGGGCTTTCAAAGACTTTTTGAGGCCATGCCACATCAAGTTGCTGCACTACACCCGCAGAAGGTCTGACATGATATTAATGGGTACCCCATGACTTTTGTCACCTCAGTGTATGTGGAGATAGATCTCCAAGAATGATAACATTTGATGTTCACATTTAGCTGAACTGTTCATATCATCATCCACACCAATAGCAGAAAATACAATAAAAATGCTGACATAAGGACAACAGTTATACACACACAAATCTGCAAGTGTTAGGCCTCATCTCAGTGATGCCAATTTCCCTTGTTTCCAAACTAACTAATAATACACACTGTATCGTGCCTATGAATTGGGTGCCTTTGACATTTTAACTGAGAAGGGAACCAAAGTTTATGACAATTAGATTCTCATGATTTTCTAGTGAGTTATGGGCAAAAGTAAATAGAGGGTGTACACATTTTTTTGGTTAAACTGCGGAGATGTATTACATGAACATCTGAGGATACACTGTGTCTACTCTCAAACAGTCGTACACGCTCTGTAAAGATCACCATGGCACAAGAAGAACAGAATCCTCTCCCTCTGTACAATTCCTCTCTTTGCAACAATCAACTTGGAGCGTTAAGTTACAGGAGACAGGTCAAAAAATTGTATTACATCTTAAATGTAAAGCAACTGAAACTAATACCAGGATGTCAATAATTAATTCTGTTGTATATATTAAAAAAATAAATAAACTAGTATAATACTAAGTTACCTACTTCTTTCAGGCTCTAAAGTCCATGATGGGCCTCGGCTTGCTCTAGGACATTGTTCCATTCATTCCTGCCCAGCATTGTCATCCTCCGACACCAGTAATTTTTAGATTTGCTTATATGTCATCCAAGTGCCGAAGTCTTGATCTTCCCTTGCTTGTTCATCCCACTGGCAGCAAAATTTTTTATTGGGTTCCATGCAAAAGACATGGTTGACCCATTTCAGGTCGTTTATTTTAATGAATGTTATTATTTTGAGATCTTAATATAATCTGTGAAGTTCAAAATTATATCACCTATGCCACACTCCTGCTTCATTAGTAACCCATATATTATGCATCCACACTTCAAATACGACCAATCACTTCCTTTGTAGCAGTCTGTATTTCATTTCTGGCTTTATTCCAGTGATGTTTATATTATGCATACAGTTCTGGAGGATTCCTGTCACAATCTATTTTCCAAATTAACAGCTAAGTGTTAAGCTTTCCTTAGGTCCTTAAATTATGAGATGATGTACTTATTTTGCATTTCTTCTTTAACTTTGTGCAACTGAAATTCTCCCTCTTATTTTTGCTATGAAGAGGTAATGATTGGAGTCCATATTAGCACCTCCAGATCTACAGTAGTTCAATGCATTAGAGATATGTCTGGTATCTATTAATATATGATCAATTTAGTTCCTGGTATTGTCATCTCCTGACACCCAAGCCATTTTAAGAATATTCTCCTGCCGGAACCATGTGCTTGAATCTGTCTTTTTAAGGATGCTGCAGAATTCATCAGGTGGAGTCCACCGTTCTTACTCTTTCTGGAGGTTGTATTTACCAACGACTGGGGAGAATACCCACTCTTGCCCTCTCTTAACATTCATACATTCTATCACCATCTTTATGCTGTTTTTTTAAGACACTGTCGATAAGCTGGGTCCAAGTCCTCATAGAAAGTATCCTTGTAGTCAGCAAGGGCATGTGCATTTAAGAAACTGTAGTTAAGGAATTATAACATATTCTTGGACTTATTGCTCCACACTCTATCACTAGTTTCTCAATGATTTGATTGAACTGTAACTGTCACACCAATGTGTGTTTCCCGTTGTCGCCACTGTAGTACACTTCTGTTTCTGGAATGTACCCTGTCCAGTCTGTCTCATCTCTTGAAGGCCATGACATCCACCACATAGGTTTTCACTATTCCAATTAGGCTTCCAAGGACTCCAATTCTATACATAACACCTGTACATGCCAGGATCCAGTTCTTGTATTCTTTGTCACGTTGCCATATCTTTGCCTTAAGGTCTGGCTGATTACATTTCTTTCAGCTTTCATAAGACTTTTTTCCCGGGTATTTGTTATTAGCCCACAGCACAACATCCTATTCTTCAGAGGACATTTTTCCTTTTCTCGTCCGCCCAGACCCTGTTCTCCACTGGAGTTGGGCACCCAATCCTCCGCAGGGTTGCTTTGCTTCCAGGGGTTCACCATCTTGGAGGTGAGAGATGGATCTGAGCAGGAGAGGCTAAGTTACCTTGACTTGCTTAAAGTCATATTTTACACATTGCTCTCCCATTTGAACCCCAGTATAAAGTTACCCCTACCTCAAATAATCATTTCATCCTTCGTGAATTATTCTATCAAATAATAGCATTTCTGCTCATAGAATCTGCTGCAGATTTATTTTTAAAGTATCTTTCTTAATATTAAGAATGTTCTTCCTTATTAATTTATTATTTATTTTCATTCCCATATATTGTGGAGCCTGTGTATATAATTTCAGTTGGTGTGTGGGCAGCTTAAAATTATCTTTGTTTCTGATGTACGTAAGGCTAAAATGATTCTGCTCAAATAATTTTTGTTTGCTGTGTAACAAGATTATAATGCAGTAAATATACAGGAAGAGAACAGTTGGGATTTGCAGTTTCAGACATAATGGGAGGCAAGATTCTTTTTGCTGTGAGATAACACATATCTGACAGTTTTCTTCTGCAGCTTCAGTATTTGAGACATCATATTTGAACTTTCCCACAAAACTATACCATGTTGTTGTTGTTGTCTTCAGCCAGAAGACTGGTTTGATGCGGCTCTCCATGCTAATCTCTATTGTGCAAGGTGCTGCTTCTCCGAATAGCTGCAGCAATCTACATCTTTCTGCATCTACTTGCTGAATTCATCTCTTTGTTCCCATCTACTATTTTTACCACCCACACTTCCCTGGAATGCTAAACTGGTAATCTCTTTATGTCTCAGAATATGTCCTGCCAAACAATCCCTTCTTTTGGACACATTGTGCAGCAAATTCCTTGTCTCACAAATTCTATCAAGTATCTCCACATTAGTTATTTGATCAACCCATCTAATCTTCAGCATTCTTCTGTAGCATAACATTTCAAAAGTTTCTTTTCTTTTTATCAAAATTGTTTATTGTCCATTGTTCATTTCCACACGTGGCTACACTCCAGACAAACACCTTCAGAAAAGACTTCCTAACACTTAAAATCTATAATCGATGTTAACAAATTTCTTTTCTTTAGAAATGCTTTTCTTGCCAATTCCATTCTACATTTTATACCCTCTCTACTTCGGCCAACATAAGTTATTTTGCTACCCAAAAGGCAAAACTCAGCTATTACTTTAAGTGTCTCGTTTCTAATCTGATTCCCTCAGCATCACCTGTTTTAATTCGACTACATTCTAATATACTTGTTTTGCTTTTGTTGAAGTTCATCTTATATCCTCCTTTCAAACCACTGTCCATTCCGTTCAACTGCTCTTCCAAGTCCTCTGCTGTCTCTAACGGAATTACAATGTCATCTGCAAACCTCAAAGTTTTTATTTCTTCTCCCTGAACTTTAATTTCTATTCCAAATTTTTCTTTTGATTCCTTTGCTGCTTGTTCATTGTATAGATCGAATAACATCGGGATAGGCTACAAACCTGCCTCACTACCTTCTCAACCATTGTTTCCCTTTCGTGCCCCTCGACTCTTATAACTGCTGTCAGGTTTCTGTAAAAATTGTAAAGAGCCTTTTGCTCCCTGTATTTTACCCCTGGTTACCTTCAGAATTTGAAAGAGAGTATTCCAGTCAACATTGTCAAAAGCTTTCTCTTAAGTCTACAAATGCTACAAATGTAGGTTTGTCTTTCCTTAACCTATCTCCTAGTATAAGTTGTAGGTCACTATTGCCTTGTGTGTTCCTACATTTCTCCAGAATCCAAATTGATCTTCTCCAAGGTCTGCTTCTACCAGTTTTTCCATCGTTGTGTAGATACTGTACCATACCTAATGACACATTCAAAATAACTGATACGCTGTTGTTTGTGTACTCACATCAGTAGCCCTTGCTAGTATTTGAACTGCAAATACAAAATTACTAAATTTATTTGATACTAAGTCAATATACATATTCCAGCTTAAATTCTTGTTCATATTTAGTCCAAGGAATTTCATTACTACAACTTCTTCCATACTTTGATTTTTCTGCTTTATTTTAAGCTACATTCAATTTGGATGTTTGGTTTTGAATTATATCATATGGGTTCTTTCTATATTCAGTTTCCACCTATTTAAGTTTTCCAAGGTCAAGCGAAGGCACAGTAGCATTCGAATTCCCCCCCCCCCCCTCCCCCCTCAGCAGTTTCAATTAAAACTGAACTACAAACAGAACTGATGGGGAATATATATTTAAAAAGAAAGATGATGAAACTTACCAAACAAAAGCGCTGGCAGGTCGATAGACACACAAACAAACACAAACATACACCCAAAATTCTAGCTTTCGCAACCAATGGTTGCCTCGTCAGGAAAGAGGGAAGGAGAAGGAAAGACAAAAGGATATGGGTTTTAAGGGAGAGGGTAAGGAGTCATTCCAATCCCGGGAGCGGAAAGACTTACCTTAGGGGGAAAAAAGGACAGGTATACACTCGCACACACACACATATCCATCCACACATACACAGACACAATACTCAATAAAATACCTATTTCAGTTACATCCCAGTTCGCTACAGAGTTGCCTTTCTCTGGCACAAGAAATTTTTATACTTTCAGAATCCATTTACATGTAATATTCAATATGTTGCACATAATTCTAAGTGGAAAGGTTTCATTGAATATTTCAAGAACGCTACTTAAAAATTTTTCACAGTTATTACTATTTGAGATATAGCTGTCAAAAGTCTGTTCAATCTCTCTCAACTGATTACTAAATCTATCCGACTTTTTTTTCCATGGTGGTCCTTTTTGTATGACATTGCTGCATGAAATTTCTATGTTAAACTCCTTTGAGTTTTGTGAATAATGTAGAGTGGTTAGTGATTCCTAAATCTAAGCAAAATTTATATAAACATCTTGAAGCATTATCAATACAGGTTATCGGCTGTACATTTACACTTGAGCTTTCTGGGAAGTTTACTTTGACGCCAAAGTTTTTTTTTATCCTGTCAACTAATTAGCACATATCATTGCTACCCACTATAATGTTAACATTGAAATCAGCTACTATTACAATCTTTTTTCCTCTTTCTTTAATGAGATTTTTGAGCAGGCACTGAATTTTGACCAGAAAAGTTTCAATTGTTGCATTCTCTGGTATCTTGTAAATAGAAACTACTATGACATTTATGTCCCTTACCTCAACATAGTGGTTTTCAAAAATATGCTCTTTATTCAGATAATTAAAGTCATTTCTTATTTCATTTTTTAAATCAGAATGAAGCCTCAACACAATGAAAGCTGTTAGCTATTTCGAAACATTCAATTTTATTAACTATTTTAATATCATCATCTGTAAGTCAATGGGGAAAAAAATCCTTTGATACTTTTACTTTCAGAAAAAAAAACTTTTAATTCATCAACTTTACAACTTTTGTTTGAAAAGTCAGCACTTAGATCATCAATATTCCAATCCATAATGTAGATACTTCGTTTCCTATTTATGGTTTTGAGCATACTTTTTACTGGGGGGCTTTTTAATCTAACTGTTTCCATCGGTAAACACTGTATCATGCCCCACCCTTCCGTATAAGTTTCCCCTATTTAGAATTATACACATGTCAGCGAACACTTTAGTAAGCATCTTGGATCCTAACCTGTTTAAACATAAACTGTCTTCACCCAATTATTTATTGTGTAAGAACTTATTCAGATTCATAAACACAGCTTTTAAAATTGCAATAGTTTTTGTTTACATCACGGTTAATAATACACATGTATACTGATCCTGATGGATCTTCTGTAGACAATGCCACTCATTACCATTCTAGGTGTTCAGCACAGACTACTTGCAAATATTATAAAGTTTTTTGTTTCACTAACAATGTCCTCTTCAATGCTGCTTCTAATAGAATGCCTGCCTACGTATATTAAGATTCCTTTGTAATTCTTGCTACGATAGTCTGCTGAAAGTAATATGTTGTTGAACTGTTTGTTCACATGGTGTGCCGTAATTCCTAGCCGAATGCCTATGGTGGAATAGGGCACTACCACATTTTTGAGCAAGGAATCGCCTATAACTAGAGATTCATTTTCCCATTCTGGTTTTTTGTTACTGTTACGGTTCATTTTCTTTTAACTGTGCGTTATACTTGTCCACTTCATTTATTTTCAGATTTTGAGATGTGGCAGGAGGTAGAATCATATTCCATTTCTTATAAAGGCATCATCCTATTTATGTAGTTACAAATTCAGAAAAGACAGGAGTTAGGTACAAACAGTTTCAAGGGCAATTGGAGGTGCATTTGAGGCAATTTGTAGTGCAAACTTTTCATCTTGTACTACTCACTCCTTTCTGAGTTGCAGATACGCACAACAAAAAGACTGTCACAATATAGGCTTTAGGCCAACAAGGCCTTTGTCGAATACATATTTATGGAGACACACACACATTCTGTTCGCGTTTGCGTGTCGTGTGTGTGTTTTATTCTGACAAAGGCCTTGTTGGCCAAAAGCTTTTATTGTGACAGTCTTTTTGTTGTGCCTACCTGCGACTCAGCATCTCCACTATATGGTAAGTGGCAACTTTCATTTTCATAATATTGTTACATTCCATCCTGGATTTTCCATTGTTTGATTACTCATTTCTGGTGGATTTAACTATCTCTGGAAAAACCTACTAAATACATGTGATTCTATTTACCTTTTTACATCCAAGTGACTTCCAACCATTTGCATACTCCATTCCCAAATGGTTTCTGTCCAATCATCTGTTGCCTTTTCACATACCCTGCTATGGAACATCCTAGCTAAGTAATTGCAAGTAACAAAATCCTTCACTTAATTTTACATTCTTTCCTCTTGAGGAGTCTCAACTAAAAAAAGACTGACAGTGTTACATTTTTTGATGTTAGTGTCTGTAGTAATACTTTGTGTTATTAGTTCACAGTGGTCTTAAGATGAGCTTATATTTAAGCTATAGTTGTAATCAGTAAACTATTTTTGTTTAAGCATCACACAAATAGAAAATATTTCTTAAGTTAGTAATCTTTACTGTGCACATGCATAGAACTATGATAATCATTTTAAATTTATGTATTGATTTTTTAAATTCTAAATGCATGTTATGTTTCCATGAGGTAATAGTTTACACTGATTGAAATGTGAATTTATTTTCAGGATTTTGGACCTGATGACATTCCTTTACCAGAATTTGAATACACACTGCCACTGCTGAGTCGGTCAAAACGTTCTTCAACACAAAATTCATTTAAAGTAAAAAGTATTCTAGATCATACTACACTGAAGCAAATTATATCAACACTGAATTTCTCTGGTGAGCTTAATAATGTTTATTTATTCCATGTGATCTGATGGAACACAGTGTGTCGCAGATGTCGGAAAATATCAGTTAACATTGTTAAAATATATTAACATATAGTATCCTAATGATTATATTGCAAAGATTGGTTAAGTTTACTTCACTCCAATTGCTCAATGTTTTGAATTTAACCCAAACAGCAAGATTACTGTTCTAAGTATTCATTTATAGAGTAAAAACAGTGACACAACAAATATGACTTCATGGCTTCGCTAAATTTTATATTTTTTTCAATGGACTTAATACTAGTGGAAAAATTGTTGAACAGTTGGAGGCCCATGTGGAAAGCTCCTTTTTTACACAGTTGACTATTTGTACATAAAACATGCAGATTTGAGTTTTTCCTAGTGTGTTTACGTAATTCATTATTTTTTACGACTCTAGAGTCAGTTGGCACTATGTGGTTTCTGAAAAATTTTAGAGTCTCGAGAATGTATTGGCAAGGCAGAGTAAGGATTTCCAACTTTCTGAAGATGAGTTTGCAGGAGTCTCTGGGTTTGCTCCCAGAAATAATCCTCATTGCTCTCTTCTGTATTTTGAATGTGCTCAGGGCAGTTGGAGAATTTCCCCAGAATATCACACCATATTTTAGGTGGGCTTGTATGTAAGCACAGTATGTGCTGGTTAATGTTTTCAGGCTGGCACATGATTTCAGGACACTCAATGCATAACAGCCAGTACTAATTCTGGCATTTACCTATCCTGTATGTGTATTCCATTTCAGGTTATGTTGAATCCCAGACTAAGGAATTTGAAAACAGTGTCAGTATCTATTGGCTGGTTATTTACAGTGACAAGTGGCTGAGAGGAATTTGCATTTTGTGTTGTGAAAATTCATGGAAGCTGTCTTTTTGGTGTTGATAGTTAATCTGTTGATTTTAGCCCAGTTGCTGAGTTGTTCAGTGGCCAAGTTCACAGTTTTTTGCACAGCCTCTGTATTCTCCCCTTTGAGGAGTACAGTTGTGTCATCAGCAAATGTTATTGTTTTGTGTGCATCTACATTCAGGCTCAAGTCATTAATATACAGGAGGAAAAGTAGAGGTCCCAATACTGAGCCTATGGTACACCTTGCTTTACAGTTTTATTACTTGATAGGACTTCGGTTATTGAGTTGGTTTGTCTATCAGTGTATTTCATGCTGACACTCTGCATCTGACTGGTTAGGCATGAAGCAATCCAGTTGTTTGCAATTCCTCTGATACCATAGTGTTCTATTTTTTCCAGCAATATTTTGTGGTCAACAGTGTCAAAAGCCCTTGACAGATCCAGAAATATGCCTGATATGGGTTGCTTAGATCTAACAGATTATTTATGCAATCATATACTGCATTTTCAGTAGATTGGTTGCTTCTGAACCCATGTTGTTCTAAACGTAGCAATTCCCCCCCAAATGAAGTCCATCAGTTTTTGTACATTATTTTTTCAAAAACTTTAGAAAAGCAGGATGAGATTGAGATAGGCCTGTAGTTATTCATATCTTTATTATCACCTTTTTTGAACACAGGAATTACTTTAGAAAGTTTCAGAGCTTCAGGGAAAGTACCTGCCTGGAAAGAACAGTCACAAAGGTGAGTTAATGGTTCAGCAATTGTGTGTACACAATTTGACTACAGCTGCTGGGATACCATCAATTCCAGCTGAATATGAATTTTTTTAACTCTCTGAGGGCTTTTGCAACATCATTTTCAGTGACTTTGGTAATGAAAATTGACTCTGCACCTGTGTGATATTTTTGGTTTGCTGGTCGGTAGTTTGTGTTAGGATTATTTTTGACCAGTTTTTCAGCTTTGCTTGTAAAGAAATTGTTGAAAGAGTTCATTTTGTCAAGAAATATGTTGAATTTCATGTTGACGTCATTGGCTGCGTACATCTCTGTCCACTTTTCTTTACTGAGGAGGGCATTTAGCTTGTTCAAGTTATCTCGAGTGAAAAACCTTCGTTAAGTTTTAGGTGGAACTCTGTTTGAGGTATCTTTGCTAACATCGACCTTTAGAATGACAGCTCAGTGGTCGCTGAATCCTGCATTGTATACTTCTAGTGTTGGGTTAAGTTTATTTCTATTTGCAAAAATTTGACCTAGAGCTGTCTTGGATGTTGGTGTTATTCTAGTGGGCTCATTTACAAGGCCATGCAGATTATAAGTTTTTGCAATGTTAATCAATGTCTCCCTGTTTCTGTTGTGGGTGAGAAAGTCTATATTAAAGTCACCACATATAATCCCATCCTGTTTCCACTGACTTATTTCGGACAGAAACAAGTCCATTTGTAACAGAAAATCATTAATACTACTAGAGAGGGGACAGTAAATTGTAGCTACAATAGAATTAGATCTGTAAGCTTTATGGCTGCACATTCAAAGGTCTTGTCTGTTCCTATTTCCTTTAGGGTAGGAAATGGGCTATATTCAATGTGTTGTTTTATGAAGATGGCAACCCCACCATGTCCATCATTTGATCTGGAGTAGTGTTCGCACAATTTGAAATCTGGTAGTGAGATTAACTTAACTACATCAGTGCCGAGGCAGAGCTCCGCTAGGCATATTACTGAGATATCACTGAGTTAACTGGTCAGCAAAATGCTTAAGTCATCAGTTTTGTTGCTCAAGGATTGGACATTGTGATTACAGATTTTCAGGTCTGAGTGGGGTTTACCCAGGGGGCTTGAAGTCATATTTACTGTGACACTGACCTTTAGTTTAAATTGTGCTGTATTCCAGATATGTTGACTTCCAAGCAGTTGTGCTGGTTCTGTTGGTCATCCTTGGCAGCCGACTCATCTTCCAAGTGGTCCTGAAAACTATCCACATGCACATCACACTGCTGAGGCATCACATTGGCGTTTTGGAGTGCTGTCTCCTCGATAATGTTAAACATCACATTATTGATCCTTTCAGGTTCCTGACCTTTTTGAGGGGTCAGGGGGTTTGTGTTTCGTATCTGTGACTCCGTGACCCATTTGTCTAGTGTAGTTTGCACAGAATGGCCACTATTACTCTTTTTATTTCCCATCTTGTTTGTCTTGATCCAATTGCTTATAAGCATCTGTTTATGGTTTCTGACTTTTGGTTTCTTATTGTCTCCCGTAGTTGCAGGAAGGTCAGTCTATTGCAGATAATCTTGCCACATTTGTTTAGGTGGATAAGTGGTTTCTGGCTAGTCTCTCTATTTCAAAGTTCACAGCAATTTTTATATATACATGTTTTGCTAAATTCAGTGCTTGTATCAGGTGGAGTTTTGCAGTATTAATTTTACTATTTAAATTATGAGCATCATATCTCCTGGGTATAGGATGGATAATGATATTCATTTTGTGATTAGGGCGAGTATTGGTTCCAATGGTTCTACCACATATTTCATCATTAGATCAAGAGGTTTGCCTGTGTCATTAGAAACCCCCATTACAATCAAGGTATCATGTATACTGAAGCTTCTTGTCAAATTTTCTGCGTTTTTTTACCACCTCTTTAAGTGGAGTGCGAGGTTTTACTATGCTTTTTACCTGGTATGATGGTCCTCGTTTGTCTTGCAGTATTTGAGCACAGTATCTTCCACGACTGCCACTTAATATTAGTACTTTCATTTTTCTCCAGATTTTCTTGCTATGTATCATTCTGGAATTTCTTTCGTTTTTGTCCTGCACATACATTGGTGCTTGAGAAATTATGTTCACTGGAGGATTACTCATACACTTTGTGGCGGATTGTTCACTTTGGGTTAATTTTTGCATAAGATCTTGTGCAACATTAAGACTGTAAATTGACCTTGCTAGCATCTTGCACCAGGTGGTTATCAGAAGTTACAATTCTAAAATCACTTTCTGGATCCATTTCACATAGGCCTACCCTCACATTAGCTTTGTTTAAGTGTAAGTGAGTGTGTGTGTGTGTGTGTGTGTGTGTGTGTGTGTGTGTGCGTGTGCGTGTGTTTGAAATACCCCAGAAAGACGACACTGTCCTAAAGCTCATTCTTGTTTACGTGGCTGTTGAATTCTCATTCTAATTTTTTGGTATGTTCATACCTTCACTCCCATCATTATATCGTTACCCAAACCTCTCATAGTTTAGAACAGCATAGAAGTGAAATCAGAAGTAATAGTGGACTACAAATCAAGATTCAAATTCAAATTCAAGAGCAATGGCAGTAGGCTACCAGTTTGAAAAATGAGAGCGAAAATTAAGTGAGAAAACAACTGTAGATAAAAAGCAGAAAAAGAAGATACCTGAACAAAAAGACACCGACAACATAGAAGGGCAATTCAGAACGTAAATAAAATGGAGAGGAAGCAAGCTCTGAAAAAGAATGTGTGAGGAAAGGAAAAAAGAAACTAAAGTCAAAAGACGATTATACAAACATGTGAGGGAAGCAAGTAATTTTTGTTAATGCGGCAATTAATTACTATTAGTTTTCTTCCTCCCATGACCACTGGCCATGTGTTACAATACAAAAAATAATCAGGTTTCAAGTGCTTTCCTGATGTTCTGCTGCTATGCACATGGAAGGAGGGATGAAACATATCTTGGTGAAACGTTGACATGAAACATGGCAATATTGATATCAAACAACTAATTCACTGTACAATACAAGAAGTATTCCAAAGTAAATTAACAGATGACATCAGTCTAATGCATTTACAGTAAACATGTAGCAGTTTTATTCTAAATATTCACAAATAAATGATATATGTATTTTCAAATGCTGTTAGGAGAGCTGACAAGTGCGAAATTTCTTCTTAACCCTTCACGACAGTCGTATGGTCCCTGGGACTACACTGTTTTTCACATCCCTGCTTCTTGGAATGCTATTGATCTTTGAGAGGTGGGCTGGCTGCTCACTACCTTCCATATTCTGTCTACTGCTTGTTGTCACAGTAGTCATTGTAGGAAGTGTTCCATTTGCTTTCATTTTGTTGAAATGGCGTCTCCACATATAGGGACCACATGACTGTGTTAAGTGTTAGTCAGTGACAGACGGAATATTTTTCTTGTTCTTTTTCTTTTTTTTTTCCTTCCCCATGTCTGTTGATGACAATAACTCTGGAATTATATCAGGTAATCTTGTTCCATTGTACATGAGAACAGATGATCCATATTTTGAAGAAAAGTTTTCACGAATTATCAATGAAGTGAGGAGCAACATATCTGGCTTCAATTTTTCTGACGTGGAGGATGGTGATTCACGATTTGAGATCCAGTGAAAATGGCGAGGAAAAGGCTGAAGGACCAGAAAACGAAGAAGGTGAGGAACATGCTAGACACAACCTCAGAAGCCAATCACAGGTTGAACCACTCACCACTTGGAGCTATATTTAAAAAAAAAAAAAAAAAAAAAAAAAAAAAAAAAAAAAAAAAAAAAAAAAAAAAAAAAAAAAAAGAGTGATTTTTTTTTTCGGGGGGGGGGGGGGGGGGGGGGAGGAGGAGGAGGAGGGGGGGGTGAAATAATCATGGAAAGAGCAGAAGTCAGACCTCGTACAATGTGTGAAATGATGAAGAGTTTTATCGGCCTTCTAATCTATACTGCTGTATTCAAATTGAATAACAAAGATATATGGCCTCGCTTCTGCACTGATGGGATTGGCCATGATATTTTCAATGTCACCAGCAAGATTTGCAGTAATTCTCAACCGCCTGGGATTTGACAACCCTGATGATAGGGAGTTACCTGAGGTTTCTGACCCAGTAGCTGCTACAACAAACATTCTACATAAATTCAAAGAAAATTCACAGCGATCCTATACTCTTAGGGCTAATGCTACAGATGATGAAATGCCAATCAGCTTTAGAGGAAGCTGTGAGTTCAAAATATATTGTGCCATTACTCCATCCAAACTGACAAAGTATGGCCTGAAGCTTCAATGACTCGCTGATTCCAGGAGTAATTATGTCTTCAACACCCATCTCTACTGTGGAAAAGATACTGACGGAGCAGGGCTTTCCCCAGAAAAGAAATACGCCATTCCCACTCAGGCTCTCTTCAGAATGGGCAAGCCAATTGCACACAGTAACCGAAACACTACCATTGCCAACTGGTATTTGTCAATTGAACCTGCAGATATGCTGCGAAAAATGGTTTGACCATAGTGGAAACAATGCGAGTGAACTGAAAGGGAATTCCAGGATCTTTCTTGCCTTCCTATGGACGTGAAGTTGGAACAACACTGTGTGCATTTACCAAACACATCCTGCTGATTTACCATGTGCCTAAGAAAGGAAGAGCAGTAATTCTTATATCGTCAATGAAGATGTAGAAAGTGAAAAACCTGTAATTATAGCCCACTATAATAATGCAAAGGGTGGTGTTCATACTGCAGATGAAAAGAGTTCTAAATGTTGTTCAAGCCACTGTACACAACACTAGCTCATGGCTGTGTTTTTCAGTATTCTTGATACGGATGTTATCAATGCATATATTGTTCATCAGTCAGGATGAACTTCATGGAAGCTCTGGCAAAAGAACTGATCGAACCTTCATTACACAAAAGAATAATGAAAAAACACTTCCTATGAGAATTGAGATTTTCTATCAGTCGAGTTCTAGGAGCTGAGGTACATCTCCATGAAGACTTGGAAAATGAGGACAAACTACCTTGGGATGGAAAGAAGACATGTCACATATTTCCACCAAAAAAGAAGAGGAACACAAGCCACTTTTAGTGCAACTGTAAGGTCCCAATTTGTTTGGAATGCTCAAGTAACGTGTGCCGCAAGTGACACGAAACGTGGCTACTTTCAGTAATGCAGACCTTTTCTGTGTATTTTATTGTCAAGAATATTCACTAATTTTAACATTACCTGTTCAACATTAATCTGCAACAATCAAGTTTCAAGTAAGGAACTACACTTAAATATTTCAATTTGTGTCCATCACTGTAAATTTCAATGAGAATTTCGAGTACAATATAAATATGTCTTTCCCACAGCATCAAAATGATATTTTGTACATTTATTACTATTTATGTGTGATTAAAGAATAAATGTGTAGTACTAAATGCAAAAAGTAGTGCTAGATGGTGGTTTTTACATATTTTTCCCACCTCTTGAATGCGGTCCATGGGACCGCATGACTGTAGTCGGGCGAGGAGTACTCACAAGGTGATTAAGGATTAATACATCTGGAAATAAAGCAGTGAACCAATGAACCACACCAAGGAACCCAGTTAATATGATAGCACTAATATGCATCATTATTCACTCCTAACAGGCAACATACCCTTGTTGTTGAGGACTTTTACAGAACCCTGAAAACAAACTTGACCAGTGTCGCACGAGAGCTTTAATTCACTGGCATATGATAGTATCAGAATTGTGTGTGTATTTGTGGCACTTTTTGTGCATTACTATAAGGAAAAAATTCAACAGCAACTTACACGAAGAATGAAGGCAATGCACCTGAATCTTTATAATCTTTTAAGCAATACAAATGTTTACAGATGTCTCTAAAAACAGTTTTCTTTTTTCCTCACATTATTACCCTTGCTTCACTACTGTTCCTCTATGACATCTAGTTTTACCATCCTTTTCATCTGCAATTTACCATCTATCTTTTTCTGTTTCAATGCTAATATGTTTGCTGTCATTCTTAACAAGAGTTCCAATGTTGTCGTCTCTTTTTTTTTTAAATAGATAAAATTATTTTTCAATTTTTCAGTGTCCAAACAGTACCTGAACTTACAGGTACATGTGCATTATTCCCATAGTTATTAAACAATTTCATGCAAGCCTTCCATATATGTTATATATTTTATTTGTATTGTGTTGTGCAAGTATGTCCCACAGGGAAAAAAAATATCTTTACAATGTTTTGATGTTTTGCAGGTACCGCAGATGCTAGTATGTCAGCAGGAACCAAAGCCAAAGAGAATTTTCCTATTGATTTCAACAATCCTATCCACATCACAATCAGAAATGAAGGAGATGGTGAAATTATGAATGATGTGATATATAAATGACTATAACTGTCAGAGGCACAACAAATGTGCGACAAAGTACTGCAGTATTTCTGTCATGTGCAATAAGCAATGTATATTAATTTGTTCACATTGAACAATGACACTTAATATAACACTGGGAAGACAGTGCACTACTTGTCACTGAGCAGTGTAAACATTTTATAAGAAGTGTGTTTCACTTGAGAACCCAAAATAATTCCAGTAATGCAGTGATCCTGAACTATACAGATTGAGAGCGGCCTTGGATAGAAGTATGAAAATATCATTGTGCCATTTAGCACTTCAGACTGATGGGTCAGTAGTTTCTATCACTAATACCTTTTGATAATGTTATAGGAGCACTGACAGTGGGTTACTCGTTATTACTCTGGGGGGATGCAGTATATTATTCACACACTTACCAGAGGTTACGGTTTGGTGGAAAAAGATCTGTCCAGTAATGCATTTTGCATTAACTGCACACCACACTCTTGTTGTCACATCACACAGACACTTTATATAACTAATAAGGAATTTTAGAACAATATTTATTATTCTGCAAGTTCATATACCCAATAAATACAGTCATGATACATCAGAAAAAAAAAGAGTTACAGGATGAACCTATCCACCATACACAACTGCAATAACCAGTTCCAGGACTGGTATCACGCAACAGTATCCGAATTACAAAAGTGTTGAGGCTTTTGTGGCCACTTGTCGACATATCGCCTCTCGACTTCTGTCTTAGGTCCTTCGGCCAACATTTGTTTGAACTCAAGACAGAAGCCAACAGGTTATTATCTCAATTAGTAAGCTGATGCACTATCATTACTTCATGAAATTTTTGGTCTGCGTCTGTACACAGCTCTGTGAGGAAGAGCTACTGGCACTCCACTCTGGATTGCAAAATGGTGCTCGACTGTATAGTGCTTGGGTTGATCAGGAAACATCTTTTCTTTACAAAGGAAGAAATGTTTCCTAAATGTTTGAATGAAATCAACACATCATCTTGAAAATATAAATCATTTGTAAAAAAAAAAAAAAAAAAAAAAAAAAAAAAAAAAAAAATTTATGAAAATAAAAATATCATAAGGTGTGAAAGAATGAATTTTTTCTTCTATCAAGAGGAAGAAAGGTAAGTTGAAGGGAACCACAACACATATTTTCAATCTCATTTTATAGTATATGTGAGATTTTACTTTTTGTACTCTTCGTACCTGGGATAGGGAAAATTTATTATAAGTGAAGTATGAATCATAAAAATAAAATGTTTATTATTTTATTTACTCTAAAATAGTAAATTCTGTGAGAACATACAAAGCATTTTTTACAAAATATTCAAATCGGGGCACCATTACATTAACATACACTTAAGATGATGAGCATATATTGTAAATTCTACAAGATCAACTTTGCTCTATAGAAAATACTTCCACACTCTTATAAATCATCATGAATAAAAGCATCTTACAATTTATTGCGTTTCTTTGAGTAATTTTTTTGATGTAGAATGTTACTTCTACAATGACAATTAAATTGATTTAATTATATTACTGAAACACAAAAATGTTTCTTGGACACCTAATCACGGTTGACATATTTTACACTATCAACACACAGCACTGAAACATTTTACTAGTTACTTGCGGCCAGGAAGACTCACCCTCCTTACAGGAAATTACTTTCAAACATCTGGCAAATGTTCATTAACATGTGATAAAACTTCTGATAACTTTTCTTGGTTGCAGAGAATGTAGACCCACAACAGTCGTCTATGCTTCATAAAATAATTTTTTGATAAAGTGTTCTGAAATGGAAAGTTTCCATAATAAGTGCTGCTCACACAACTAAAATCATTCAAGAACAAAAATAATAGTGAAATATAACTTGAACTTAAATATTTTGAACACTGCTTGATGTCAGATGTAGGGGAGCAAGCAGAGTAGATACCAATGCCCAATGCAAATGTTCAGTGACTACAGCCCTCTAGACTAGAAAGTTTTACAGGTCATGCATAGATAGATTGCCTGTTATACAACACTAGTGACCTGAGGGCCCTACTGATTCATCATGACACTATGAAGTGATTATGTTGGTCTTAGGATCTAAGACTTAGAAGCAGTCAGACATGGGCTGAGATTATTGTGAAGATGGTATAGGTTACCACTGTTCACATATTGGCAGTGATAGAATTGTTACGCCCATGCAAGATCTGGATGGTCTGTAATACAACCCATGTAAAAGAATATCAGGAACTAGTGGACTAAGGGATCTAAAAGCAAGGGCTTTAGGATATGGGGCATGCCCACCCGCCACTGTGACTGTAGCTTTTTATATGAATTTTATGTAAACAAATAAGAACTTGAACCTTAGAAATGTAAATACTTCCATTGCATTTCATTTAAAGACAATCAAATGGGCCTTTATTCTAAATAATGGAATTAATTACAGTATTACAGATATTGACAGAATAGCAAGATAAATCACAGAATTCGTTCATCGGCCCACATGCTTACATTCAGAGGAGGAAATGCAAAATGTCTATAAAGAGTTACAGATAATAATAAAAAAAAAATTGCACTACTAGATGATAAGGGACTACAATGTCAATGTCAAAGCCAAAGTATTCCCATACTGAGGGAGTGAATGTAGGGAACCAGACTCAGGACACTTGCATCACCATTCTAGGCAAGCTCCTAGTGGAGAAGATTTGCCACTATCTTCCTCTGACCTATTATGATGTATCAAGTGTGCATCTGTGTCATGTGGATGATTGTGTTATGTGCTTTCCCAGTGCTGTGTTGGGTTTGTATTGTTATGGATGGAGGGAAAGGAGAGGGTGAAATTCAGTGCTGGCACATAGCCTATTCCTCTAGAGTAGCACTAAGGTGACTGCTGTAACTTTCCCATCAACTGGACAGATCATTGTCAACACAGGCCAAGTCCTCACTTCCTGAGATACTGCAGAAAGGTTTGGAATTCAATCTAAGACAATGAAGAAAAGACTTTTAATCAGGAATGTTACGCTACCACCTCTCATGTCCTGATAAGCCAAATACTGGCACTGAAAATTTCCAGTCACCAAATTCAAACTAGTGTACCACCATGCCAAGCAACACCACACAGATATGCTTTAATAATCTTGGCTATGAAGGTAGATTCATTGTACAAACAGAATGAAAACTAGGGAATAACTCTGTGGGTATTGTAACTGAAATAACAAGAGGCCACAAATTAGTAGAACTTGTCGAGAACAACAAGTTTGTCCATAACACGTACTTCCATTACAAGACAAGTAAAATATGGACTTGGCAAGGAGCAACTCGAACTAAAACTGAAACTAACTGTATTTTCCCGACATTAGAAGTATTAGATAGGTTGTAATAGTCTTCAACAAGTTTGAAACTGCAAGTGATCGTAAACTAATAAGAGCAAGAATAAACAACTCCGTTACAATATAAGATTACATCAGTTTTCATCACTCAGAGAACACAATCAAGTAGGAATAAATAATACCAATTAAAAAATAAAAGGCAACAACTAAAGTATTATTTCTGGTTAACGAGTAGCAACAGTGTATTGCTTCGAAGTATTAGATTCATATTCTATTAAAGAATTTTTTCAGTATTTACTTCCAGTAACAGAAACAGATGAGAGGTCTAAGTCCTGAATAATGAAGACTGGTAACTTACAATGAAGTGGAGAAAAACCTAGTGTGAGGTAAAATTTACAGCCTCCAAAGTACATGAACTGCAATGACAGTCAAAGCCTAGCAATATCGATTGTGAATTTTACAAACAGTATTTCCAAAAATGTTAACATTATCACTTTTGAATATCATAGACATGTACTAATAAATGATGTGTTATTTATAGACACACAAAAAAGTAATGTTAACTTTAAGTAGGTTTGGAAAATACTTTTAGTTATTTTTCTACACAACCACTGTTGTTGTCCATGCAATTACTAAGTCCAAATAAGCAATCCATCTTCTCCATCACCATGCCCTGAACACCGTTACCACCTACTAAGGAATTTTCACCTAGAATTTTTCTTCAACTTCGGAATTAAGTTGATGTCAGATTGTGACTGTTTTGATCATTGAGTCAAGGCACTCCATCCAATGACCTGCATTACTTCTTTTGTACACAAGTTTGTGGACAAGTCTTGTCATGTAGCACAAAAAATTTTTTGGAACAGTATTCCTCACCATTCGTTTGGAGGAAGTTAACATGGAATTTATATGGGGCTCAAAGTCCACATCTCTGGTACTGACAGTCTGACCTCAAGGTAAAAATTCAACATAGAGACATGCCTTTCAGCCCAAAAAAATTGGTGCTACAATTCTGAAGTGTACTCATTAATAATAAGACTGGTTTGTGTAACTTAAGAAAACACAAAGATATATTAACTTATATCATTACTATCCAGTTAAAATATAATACATACTCTCTTAAATGACACATTATAAAGTACATATACCATATACATTACAAGCAGTGAGTATTACTGCTACCATGTGTAAGGAACTATGTCCTACATGGAGACAGATGAGCTCCATTTCATCTGTCATCTAAGCCAACAATGAGTAACACCACAGTCAGGTCATTAGTTTCACAGCCCACAGCTGGTTACTTCTCACTTCCCTTCATACTTTCTCTCATCGAAGCCTGCCTTTCTAAATTAACAGTGAGACAGAAGTTTGCAGCGAACGGCACACCACAGAACTCTTTTGTGCCCTTGCACCTTGATTTTCTATAAGCTTGCTTTTTTTCCCTAATTAGTGTGTGCTCTGGTGTCCACCAGAATGTTACCGTATTTGTATGTTGTATACGAACAAAGGTTTCTTGTATGCTATGATTGTCCTTCCCCCATGCTAGACAGAATTTCTGACGAGCACTAGGGCAAAGACAGCAGAACAGACATTTTCACCTCAATCACATGTTATGTGCTTTCACAATTGCTTATGACTCTGCACTGGAAACAGTTACGTTGCGTATGGTCTTGGGAGGAGAGGAGAGTTGTCAAATTGCTAGGGTGTAACAGTCATCTAAATTTTGGCATAAAACTTGTGAACTGACAAAGCTGAGGTTGCAGGTATGCTGTTATCATGGTAAGGCAGTATAAGCTATCTTATGACAGCTGTCGTATGTTTTCATGAATTTTCTCAGGAAATCTTCCTAAAAATGTTTTCATAAAATGACTAGTCTATCTTTAAGAAAAAAGATGAAATGCAAAATTCTGCTGAGATCAGGGGGGGGGGGGGGGGGGGACAAAGACTCAATGAAACTGAATTGAGGCCTTTTACATCTTTTGCCAGCCCTAGAACGATTTTTCTTCCCTTGTCTTAATGTTGCATGCATAAACTTAACCCTAGGACGCCCAAGCCTTTTTTTCTAACTTGGATGCCTAAGGGGTGGGTTCGGCGAGCCCACAGGTATTAAATAAGTTTACTGACGAAATATTACAACTTTCAAAATTGGTTATGTATTTTAACTAAGGCATCGGTTTATAAATGTTGTTAATTGTTATAAATATTGGATTGAGTGAATAAAAAATTGACACATTACAATACAAAATACAGATGTGTTCATATACAATAGACTACTCTGAACCCTCAGCTTCAAGACAAGAGACTCACTTCACAATTTTTTCTGAATGTGTGTTACACACATGTTTATGACACTCCACAATACTGTTTTGGTTTACTTAGATTGTTATACTTCTGCTTCTTTGTTTTAGCTTCTCTTACACAAATATGGCACTGTCCTTTCCCTGCAGGAGGCTGATGTGCTTATGTTGCCACTTCTTTGATTTTCTTTTGTAGAACAGTCTCCAATGATTGAACAATTTGGTTAGATAACCCTCTTGCATTGGCACTTCTTTCTTCTACCTGCAATATCACTAGTTCCATCCCAGCTTGCAGAAGATAAAGTTTCCGTTTGTTGTGTTTCTTTTCATTCCATCTTGGATGTTGCTGGATGAATATGGTGGTTGCATGGATAGCACAAATGTCGATGAGAGAGTAAAATACAGATAGAGGCCTTCTCTTTGTTCCCCTCTTGCAGGTGTACATACGCGCCATTTGATCAATGGTATCAATTCCACCTTTAGTGGAATTATAAAATGCTTTTATCAAGGTTTTATTCTTCTCTCCTCCAACAGTGCCTTTGTCTTGGTGCATTGTTGACAACATCAGTAAGTTTTTCCTTGGTTTCGTTTTTGCTATGTAGGACACCAAAGTTACTGGAGGCCTACCTGTTGATGGGTCTGTGAACAAGAACACTGATGAATATAGCTCTCGATTTGACGTGTTTTCTTCATTATGTCTAGAATATGCTTCCTGTTTGACTGGAGAGTTCCTACTGTAGTAACTTTGTAGTCTTGGTATAACTCTTCCACCAAATCCACCTATGTGTAGTATCGGTCTGTAGTAATATTTCGACCAGTGTTTTTCACAGGTGCTACCAGATGTTTGACGACAGCTGCTGAACCCCGTACTTCTTTCGACAAATTCTGAACATTACCTGCATAGGGCTCCATATTACAGATGAATCTGTCAACTGCATCAGACATCATGCGTATAAGGATGCCATACTTGCCCAGTTTATCCTTCATAAATACTTTGAAGGGGCAGTGCCCTCTAAACAAGCAATGATGAGGTGGACCCCTGGTTTATTCAGTAGTGGAAACCTATCATTCACATCACGGATTGCTGTGAACTTGTCTGCTTCCCTTCTTAGCTGGTGGGTACTTTTGTCATCAAACCTTATGATTGCAATAAGTTCCTTGAAATGTTCTCTTGCCATAATACCCTTGTAAAGTGGCCCACCCATTAGGTCTGACCAAAGATCGAGTGCACTGACCAAATTGTCCTTATTTGCCCCCATAAGTATCAGGATTCCTATAAAGGCATATAATTCTCTCTCATTAGTCAAAGTAACATTTCGCTTAACTGCCTCTTCATTTGAATGTTTTACTATAACGTCCATGATGTCAGGCGTAAGAAGTAACTTCAAGGCTTCTCCAGGTGAATGGCAAACACCAGCTGGAGTTACTCCTGCCTGCTCTATTACTATATTAGCAATAGACCTCTGAGGAATTCTAGGCTGTGCGGTTACGTATCTTCTTCCAGACTTGGCCACAATAACATCCTGATGGTCACTGCCTGAAACTGCGCTATCTTCATCTTCTCTAACATTCACATCACTTTCCAGATCTGAATCATACTCCATAACACCATCGTCATATTCACTTTCACTCCCCGAGTCAGAATCTTCATCTAAAATTTCATTCAGAACTCTTTCTAAAGACGAGTCACGTATTCTTTTAGTCATTTATAAGTCTGGGTGTGAACAGTAGGGAACTGCACTAACTCACTGCACGTTTATAAGATAAATAAAAGCTGACTGACTTCAACAATCACTTCCTCTGAAAGCAAACCGATTGTTGTGAATATCAAGAATACCAACCGACAAGAAACTAACTTGCATTGTTGTAGAGATGAGAAATACGAAATCCTACTAAGGGAAATTTTCTATAGCACGGAAGCGTAAGGGGGATAAAAAAATTGTGGGTTCAACGAACCCCCTCCTTAGGTGTCCTAGGGTTAACAGTCACCTCCTTTAGTGATCCTGTGGATGAAAGTTTCGTTAATTGTTAGCTTGTTATCAAGAAGTTCCTTGCATACATACACTGAGTTTTCCTTCTGCTCTTCTCTGTCTAATGAGGAACAAGCTTTGCTACTATTCGGCTTACATACACTCCCCCCCCCCCCCCCCAAATACAAATGCTTTGATACAAAAAGAAGGGAGATTTTGGGCACCACCAGTTAAAGTTGAAGACTTTAAATTTTAGGTTACACTTGACCTTAATTTGCATATGTACTCAGCATGCTACTGTACAGTAGATGGTGGATGGTACATAGTACCAATAGTATCAAGTTCTGTCCTATTTCATTTGTCTTTGAGTGACAAATTTACAGTTTTAACATAAATTCGGTAAGCTATAGCCCGGCAATTCCTCTGTTACCATCACCTATCAGCATTTCTTACCATGTCGCTTCATTGTGCGATAGCCTAAAGTACATGAGAGATTCTCACAGGAACACACTTTGAATTGCTGTCACCGGAATGTAATATTAATAGACTTTAATAGCAATGACACATAGTTTCCAATTAGATGCTCTTCACACTTTGACCATTGTTAACACGAAACACAAGCCTGCGAGAACTTCAGGGCAAAATACTACTTTGAATTTAACTTTTAGCAAAAAGGAACTGAAGCTTGAAAATTCATTGCTGACCTACAAAACAATTGTGTTGAAATCTGGATCTACTGCTTTTCTGCAAATGATGAATTCACAGCTATGTGACAAATTCTCCTGCATATTTACACTCCATTGCAAACACAATTGTACAAAGAGAAACAAATCTTGACGATGGGAAACCAAGGACAATACTGAACAGTAATGGGTCAGCGAGCACACCACTGGTAGGCACGATCAAGCAAGAAATGTAACAATTCAATAACCTTCCTCACACAACTTCACAACTAACTGTTTCTGAAGCAGAATCTCAGAGTGATTTGCAACAAACTGGACCTGTACATTTCTTTCCATCAATGAAAGAAAGTTTTCCCATAAGTTTCTCAGAATTCTTCTGAGTCTTCCTGAATCACTCTGATTTGTTCATTAAATTCAATTTCCCCAAGAGTTCCCAATTTTCCAGACATATCATTATCCACCATTGTCATGCTTACTTATCAAGGGCACCAAACACTAGAACAAAACTCTAAATTGTTTCCAATAGTGTCTTGTGTGCAGTTTCCTTTGGAGACGCATTGCATTTTCCCAAAGCCCTTCCAACAAATCTGAGTCTTCCATTCACATTCCCTAACACTAATTTCTAATTATCCCTAAATACTCGTGCTAAAGGTGTCCACAACTAATCTTGTAATCAGATATTATCAGACTCTTTCTCTTTGTTATAAACATTATCTTACTTTTAATTCTATCAAAAGGCAAATTCACTCGAGAAAGGAAAAGAGAAACAAATATGTGAAATGATGTGACAATAGCTGGCCAGCCCTTACCTTAAAGAAGTAAAATACCAGTACTGCTGATTAAAAGTAAAGATACTCCCTTTCTTGTAAAAATTTCAGGATAGGTTTCTTTTTCCTGAGGCTGCAATGCTAAAAAAGAACAAATGATGTTTTTATGTTACCTGGAATGTGTGTGTCCTTTAAGTGACCTTGGCCACGTTTCTTTGTAAACTCACTAGATGGCAGAGTTGTGCTTAGCAAAACACTGTTTGTCTTCTTGCTGCATTAGCTACAGTGACACAATGGATACTGATTGGGAGCAGTGAACATTAAATTCTAGTTTGAGTTTGGGAAAAATCCTAGTGAAATGTGGAAAATGATTAAGCAAGCATATGCAGGTGAGGCGCTGTCAAGATGATGTGTTCTCGAGTGGCACAAAAGGTTTCTTACAGGTAGAGACTCGGTGTAAGACGATCCCATAGCTGGTGCACATCTACAGCACATACCAATGCAAACATTGAGTTTTTTGTTTTGTTTTTGGGTGCAGAAACAACTAGGGTCATATGCACCCATGTCAAAACTGTAGAACACAAAGACAAAGAGAGGAGTTAAAAATAACTACACGTCAATACAACGGATGGAAGAGAAAACAGCTGAAAACAGGGAAATGGAGAATGGTCTCTAAAATACACCACAGAGAAATGGAGGCCCTGAACTAAAAATTAAATGGCCTTCACCATATTGCTATGACAGATAAAAAGTCAAACGTAGTCGACAGCCTGCATGTCATTCACTTAAACAGCCAACAACTCAGATGGCAAACACAAATGAGAACGTAAGTGGTTAAAAGAACTGCATTCCATCAGGAAATGGCAGATTGTCAAAAGTTGACCGCAATGTGCACAAACTGGTGGGGGAGCACCACTTAACAAATGGCAATGGCTAAAAAGACAATGCCCAATATGGAACCTGGTTAAAAATATCTCCTCGCAGCAAGAGGGCTGAGAGGAGATCATCCAAGCTACTGGGAGAGGCTTGATAACCTGGAGATTGCTCCCATGAAGGGAGGACCAGTGGTGATTCCAAAGTGCCACCACCTGCTGACAGATGGTAACACAGAGATCACAGGAGGGAATGTAAGAACTAGCGGGCTGAGGCATGAGGACTGCAGCCTTGGCAGCAGCATCAGTGGCCTAGTTTCCTGGTAGACCAATGTGATCAGGAACCCACAAAGGCAGCACAGTGGCTCCATCAAGAGTGAGCAAGTGACAGCTTTCATGAGCTCATTGCACTAAGGAATGGGCGGTGGACAGCACACACAGGCTGTGAAAGGACCTAGGAGAGTCTGAGCAGGTGACACAATTGAAAAGGCTCTGTCGCTGAATGTACTGTGTGGCGTGATAAAGACTGAAGAGCTCTGCTGTAAATGCTGAGCAGTGTTCTGGAAGCAGATAGCAAAAAATGTTGGTGCCAATGACTAAGGCACATGCCACAGCACGGTCAGTCCTAGAGCCATCAGTGCACACAAAGGTAATATCACAAAGTTCCATGCGAAGGTCATGAAACTGAAGGCGATGATAGAGCGACGCAGGAGAAGTGTTCTTCAGAAGCAATGAAGGCCAAGGTGAACACAGGCCACTGCACGAACCATAGGTGGTGAAGGGCTCACAACCATTGGAAAAGTGGCAGGTATCATGAAGTTAAGCTGCCGGAGTAAGAGCCAAAAGTGAACACCAGGAGATAACAGGAAAGAGGACATGCCTCCATACTGGCGATCAAAGGAATCATTGAAGAAGGAGCCATCGGATGGATGGCCATGCATGACAGACAAATGGCATGCATATATGCTAAAGATAAAGTCACGGCAGTAGGACAGCGGTAATTCAGCAGCTTCTGCATATAGACTTTCAACCGGGCTCGAGTAAAAGGTGCCAGAGGCCAAACGGATGCCACGATGGTGCATAGTATATCTCAATTTAGTTAGTTTCGAATGGACAAGGGACTGGTACAAATGGAGGAGGGTTGTTCGATCTGCTCTCCAGAAAGAACTGTTAAAGATATGTAGAACATTAAGGGACTGCAAATAGTGGGCTGCCAGGTAACACACATGGGAGCACCAAGAAAGTTTCCTATCAAGCATGAGCCCCAAGAATTTTGGAGTTTCAACAAATGGAAGAACAACAGGGCCAAGATGTAAAGATGGTGGAAGAAACCAATTGCACCACCAGAAATATATATAAATGGTTTTGTCAGTGGAAAAATGAATGCCATTATCAATGCTCCATCAGTAAAGACAATCGAGACATCGCTGAAGACGTCGCTCAATGAGACAAGTCCGTGAAGAACTGCAATAGATGGCAAAGTAGTCAACAAAAAGGGACCTGGAGATGCCTGGCAGGAGAAAGGCCATTACTGGGTCAATAACGACAACATGGACAACACTCAGGACAGAACCCCGAGGCACACTGTTTTCCTGGATAAAGGTGTCCGACAAGATAGAACCCACATGTACCTTGAAAATTCAGTCTTTTAAAAATTCCTAAAGGAAATTGGGCATGCGGCCTCATAAGCCCCAAGTGAGTCGGATTTTCGCAGAAAATCATTCATGATATGGGTGGACAAAATGATGAGATGGTCAACTGCAGAATAGCATGAACGAAATCCACACTGTGCATTGGTTAGTAAATTGCGAGACTCATACCATACCAGCCGAGCATGAATCATATGTTCCATCATCTTGCAAACGCAGTTGGTGAGATAAATGGGATAATAGATGGAGGGGAGGTGCTTAGGTATGGGTATGACAGTGGCTTCACGCCAGCATCTCGGAAATGTGTCCTCTGCCCAGACGTGGTTGTACATATGAAGGTGAAAGTTCTTGTCTGCAAGAGAAAGGTGCTGGAACATCTGAATGTGAACATCGGTACACACATGAACACTTAAACACATCAGCAAATCACTCAGTTAATGCCATTTATGTACTTGCTGGAGGTCAGGCCCAAAGTGTTTGGTGACATACACAGCTGTTGAACAATTGTAAACATGGTCAGCTGTCCTGCTGAAATCCGACCTGCTTGTTCAGCAGTCAACAACTTTCTTATTTGGAGTCTCAACACTAACTACTTGGTGCAGTGGACACTCAACTATCGATAGTACTTACTGTGACCTGCATGAGGCAAAGATATATCATACTCAATACGTAAGGGGCAGTTGACCACTTACAAGGAGACTGAAACACTACCATGACGCTGGTTTATTTCACAACCGCAGTGCTAAATTTGAGGTCGCACTAACGAGGCATCTACTTTTTTCATCACCCAATGGACTGCAATGTCCAAAGAGGTACATTTGGATTTCTGCCTCTGTCAAACCATCAACCAGCCTAGTGTAAATAACACCATGAGAAGACTATCCTTCATGGAGCTAGATGCAGCAAGAACAGTATAATAGGTGCCATATGGTAGAATGTAGGGTTTCCGACTAACCAACAACTTGGGAGCGACCAGGTAAAGCACTTTTTCCTTCATCTGGATCTCCTGGGCAGCCCACGCATTGAGATACACAGAATAATCACAGCAGGAGGTGGCATGGTTACCAATGCAGCTCATTTAACAGGGAGGAGGCAGACAATCGTCCTCGTGAGCATCCCTACCACAGGTAGTTCGAGTGTGGTTGTAACAATGACGCTGGCAGCAGCGCATTGGGCTCAGAATGTATGGTCTGACTGTGATAACTTCATAACCTGCTTTGATCTTTGATGGAAGAACCACTGTATCAAAAGTGAGAAAAAGAGTGTGTGTGTGCACTAAGGAGGCTTCCACTTTCATCATCACCCAATGGACTGCAATGACACCCTGACCAGGGAGGTACATTTGGATTTCTGCCTCTTTCAGACCATCAACCAGCCTAGTGTAAATAACACCATGGGAAGAATTCAGAGTTCGATGGGCCTCAACAAGAACAGGATAGTCATGAAGGAGCGAAGATGCAAGCAGTTGTGCTTGAGAATCAGAAATAGTCTCCAAAAGTGTCATTGTGTAAATGAGAGCAGGATTGCACAGGACCAGCAATTGCATCAACACCTTTCTGAATAATAAACGGATTTACTGTAGAGAAAGACTGACCCTCTTCAGTATGTGAAACCACAAGGAACCGTGATGCAGCTGAGAGGATCTTCAAATCATTAGCTTCATTCTGTTTACGTTTTGTAGCCTTTGATGGAGAAAACCCCCCTGATTGCCCCATGAATACAATGGCGCACTGCTTCCAACTGATGGGCCCCTTTCAGATGGGGGCGCATCCGCCTTAGGTGACTGTTTCCACCTCAAGTCACATCTCCTGAACAGATGACAGAGAGATCAATCGGCAATTTGGGAAGGTAGCAGCTCAGATAACCACCCCTCTCTGGGCCTGACATATACCAGCAGGTACGTGTGAACCCTACCTGTCGACCCGGGGCTGGGAATTACGCATTACCCAATCAGCTGTTATACGTCACACATGTAGGCTGGCCTTCAGGAGTGCACAGGGAGGAATAAGAAAAACAAGAACCTCAACCGCCGAAGTGGAGGAAGGATAGGAGAAGGTGAACGAAGAAAGAAAAAGGGAATGAAAACCAGTGGAGAGTATTCTGATATTGACTACCATAAATGCAGAATACATTTCCAAAAACAGCCCAGACATGTTCCCCAAGGGAGGAAACAAAGAACAGCAAGAGTACAGACATGCAGCATGGAATGGAAAAGATGCTGCAAACGCTGGGGTCTCATGGTAGCCAGCATGAACCTACCAAAGAGCAGCAAACCCCTGGAGGGAACATTGAGCAGGTAAGGCATTTATTGCAAGAAGACCATCATGTAACTGTCCATGAAATATCAAAGAACTTAATTTGAATCATGATGTGTGTCATAAGATTTTAAACGAAGATTTAGGAAAACTGAAGAACTCATCCCTTACACACTAACGGACGAACAGAAAGAGGAAAAAATGAAGAATTTCTACCGAACTAATGAAGAGAACCAGACATGATCCCCATTTTGGTGTTGATGAAAGTTGGTGCTACCAGTATGACCCTCACACAAAGCATCAAAGTGCTGAATGGCAGAGTCCTGGATCACCAGCATCGAAAAAAAGCAATTGACAACCATCAAAAACAAAGACAATGCTGATCGCATTCTTTGATAGTAAAGTACTAGTTCCCCCAGGTCAAACAGTGAACCAAACCCTTTACATTAAAGTCTTGAAATGTTTGTGGTAAGCAATTCAACTTCGCCACACCGATTCCTGGCATTCTCAGGACTGGTTCTTCCTGCACAACAATGAGAGAGTCCATACTGTTTTATCAGTTGCTGAGTATCTGGTCAGACATTCTGTTATTGCCATACCACATCTGCCCGACCGCTTGCACTGCAATTTTTTCTTGTTTCTGTGAGTGAAAGGAAAGCTTTATCAAGATATTGCACAGTTCTACCAGGGTGTGACAAATGAGCTTACAAGCATTGCCATTTTAAATTGCCCTGCTTGCTTCCAAGATCTTCAGAAACGTTAGATACTCTGTATAGATAGCTAAGACAACTGCTTTGGTAGGAGTTAGGATCATTACTTGATAAGTGCATGTTTCTTCTTTTTTTTTTTTTTTTTTTTTTTTTTTTTTTTTTTTTTTTTTTTTTTTAAAAAAAACCTATCCTGGAACTTTTTTGAGAAAGGGAGTAATTACCCAGCTTTTTAAAGGGATAGGAGTGGGAAAGGGCAGGTCAATCAGACCACAGGATGAGAGGGCCCATCTGTTTCGCTGACAAGAGGCAGTGAAGATGAAACGGTGGTGGTGGTAGTTGTGGTGGGGGTTACAGTGGTAGTAGGTCAAACATAGTGCATCGGTAAGCACTGTGCCAACTTCAGTCCACAGATGATGATAAAGTGAGAAGTAAATATGTAGTAAGAGGAAGCTAAAGAAGTGATGTGATTAAGAACTAAATAAAAACAGGGAGTGGTGGGAGGGGGAAGGGAGTAGAAACACAAAGATAATAAATGAGGGGAACTTGGAATGCTTCAGTACATTACTACACCCTCAAATGAGATCCTCTCTCAATGATATATTTACCACACTACACACCGCAGCCTTTCATTGCCCTGATAATACCCTAGTCCAACCATATGACACTCCCAAAACAATATCCCTGTATGCCATGGGGATAGTGAATACCCAGATGCTGCACAACATGTGCAGCATGACTCAAGGTATCAGAATGCCTGCTATACCACACAAGCGATTTGAATACTTCCACCCAGTGCTACACCCCCAATCTCCGAAGACAGGAAATTGCCCTCCAACACATCCTTGCATCCTGACACCCTACTGGACTTAGCCTCTATTAACATACTCCCTCTCTCTTCTTTTTTGTCTTCAGTTCCCCTCCCCCCCTCTTTCTTATGTGGTCTGTGTGTGTTTCTTTTCTCCTCTAGTTCTCAATTGTACTATTCATTTGTGTGTGTTGGGGCTTATGGGCGCTCAACGTCTAGGTCATCAGCGCCCTGACACACATTAAAAGGAACGAATGTGGATAGACCTACTAAAACTGAAGCACACACGCAAAGAACACAGGAAAAGAAAGAAAATGCTACATAAGAAAGTAAAACGTAAGGAAAGGGAAAACGTAGCAACAAGAATGCCACAGGAAATTGTCATTGGCTGGCCACTTACATAAAACATGGGCGAGCTTGTCACACAGTGAGCAAATTAAGATCCTCTCCCTAAAATCCTTGTAAAAACATTTGACATGGCACAGAACTTTAAAACTTTAACCACATTCGTCCGAGTGTTGCCTAAAAGAGATGGCAGGCCCGTTGCAAGTCAGCCGTGGCCCGCTGGTCAGAAAATAAAATGCAATCCGATAAAATGTGGCGCACAGTGACCTGGACGCCACAAACACCACACATTGGAGGGTCCTCTTGCCGGAGCAGGAAGCCATGCGTCATAGGGCTGTGGCCTATCTGAAGCTGAGTGAGTAGAACCTCGTCCCGCTGATGGGGCTGAAAGGAAGTGCACCACACATGGGTTGTGGGCTTGACTATACGGAGCTTATTGCCAGTCACTTCCAGTCACTCTACTATTCATTTCTCTTCCTCTTATTCCCTTCTGTAATTATTCCTGGAGGGAACCGCCACTGCCACAGTGGTTAACAATGCAACATCTTTGATCTTCCTTGATCCACCCCCACTCATCTTTATCTTCCTTCATCCTCAAAACAGGTAGTTCCCTTACATCCTGTGAACCAAGCGAGTTGGTGTTCCTTTTTCACCCTCCCCAACAAAATCCTCTCTCCCCCCTGAGTAACGAAATATTGAGGTGCTTTTACATAGGCTACATTTTATGGCAGCAATAACATTGCCCAACAACACTAGTGCCATGTGGCTACAATACACAGTAAACAAGGTATAGCCCAGCAATATTACTGAGGGAGCTGGCTGTTGCAGATACGGTAGTTGCCAACATAGTGTTGAAGTGTTGCCAGAATTGTCAACCAAGGATGGAGAATGTTTCATATGGCTTCGCCAAATGTTCCTCTGCTGTTGTCTGTAAACACTTTCCTCTCACTCTGAGCCTTACTTCCTCTTTCTCACATCAACAGCATTGCAGTGCTGAACCACGTAACCTGAGTGGTAAAACAATATTATTCCACTTCAGTTCAGAAGGTGGCCTCCATATGTAGACACACTCAATTTGTTTGTTGTCTACAGGAATGTAAAAGTGGACAACTGAACCAACCATAAATTCGATAAATGTGATACACACATTTACGATGAGAGCTATGGAAAACAATAAGTAATAAATACAGAAACAGAAATCTAAAAAGGACATTCTCAGTGTGACTGTCATTGTAGAAGATCGGTAGTAATGGGCTTTAATTTTTGTCCCACATACATTCTTAAGTTTGTTTCAAGCTTCATCACTTGTGTTTCCATATTCATGAGAACCTGCCAAAAGTATTTATTATTACAGTTTTTGCATACACTACTTTTCATGTCTCATAACTCTGGTTTTAGATGTATCACATTTATGAAATTCATAGTTCTCTGTACAGGTGAAGCACAATAATATATTAACAACCATTTGATTGATTTGATTTTACTTTAATAAAATCCTGGCACCCTCAAAAGCATTGCAAATGTACATTACCAACAGGCATACGAATAAGAAGTGCACATTAAAGAGGTTCATCAATTTTCCACATGAATAATCAGTAACCAAAAAATGAAGGGTGATCACCTATCTCATTGTAAATGGTCAACAGTCTTTCACATTTGCATTGATCTCACTAGTTCTTGGAGGAACTGCTTTTAAATAATGTATTCAAAATCACATAACAGCACTCTGGAAAAGGCATGTCTCTGGCATCAGCTATGCAGTTACAGTTTTTGAAACAGTTTGCTTACTTAAAAGAGGATGAACCTATAAGTTCGATTTCTCTTTTTCTTGCTAACTTACTGCTTGCAGAACGCAAATGCAGGAGAGTTGCACTCACCTCCAATTGCTCACTTTCATCCATTTCTTGGCCGTAGTGCAGCCCGTGCGAAAACTTCTGGCCTGAAATGCATTGCTGCAAACACTGTGGAGCAACATTGGCTGGCAATCTTGACAGGCAACATTGACACACTATATTATTGGCAATATGCAATTTTTATGGCCCATGTAAGCGTACCTTAAGCTCTGAAAGCTAGGACAGCGACGTGAATTTTATAAGTGGCTATCGGCTTTACTGATATTTCAACTCCTGAAGGCCAGAAATTCTCTCATAATTTTATAGCTACCTTACATTTAACCACATTTAATTAAAGCTACCACTCATCACTACAACAAGACATTTTGTCAAAGTCTTCCTGCAATTCCTTATGATCATTCACCAATGACATTTTTCTGTACACAACAACATATCAGCAAACAGTTTTATAGTGCTGCTGACCCTAACTTATAATAAGTTCAATATAATAGAGGGAAACATTCCACGTGGGAAAAATTATATATAAAAACAAAGATGAGATGACTTACTGAACGAAAGCGCTGGCAGGTCGATAGACACACAAACAAACACAAACATACACACAAAATTCTAGCTTTCGCAACCAATGGTTGCCTCATCAGGAAAGAGGGAAGGAGAGAGAAAGATGAAAGGATGTGGGTTTTAAGGGAGAGGGTAAGGAGTCATTCCAATCCCGGGAGCGGAAAGACTTACCTTAGGGGGAAAAAACGACAGGTAGACACTCGCGCGCGCGCACGCACACACACACACACACACACACACACACACACACACATATCCAACCACACATACAGACACAAGCAGACATATTTAAAGACAAAGAGTTTGGGCAGAGATGTCAGTCGAGGTGGAAGTGTAGAGGCAAAGAAATTGTTGAAAGACAGGTGAGGTATGAGTGGCGGCAACTTGAAATTAGCGGAGATTGAGGCCTGGCGGATAACGAGAAGAGAGGATATACTGAAGGGCAAGTTCCCATCTCCGGAGTTCGGATAGGTTGGTGTTGGTGGGAAGTATCCAGAAAACCCGGACGGTGTAACACTGTGCCAAGATGTGCTGGCTGTGCACCAAGGCATGTTTAGCCACAGGGTGATCCTCATTACCAACAAACACTGTCTGCCTGTGTCCACTCATGCGAATGGACAGTTTGTTGCTGGTCATTCCCACATAGAATGCATCACAGTGTAGGCAGGTCAGTTGGTAAATCACGTGGGTGCTTTCACACGTGGCTCTGCCTTTGATCGTGTACACCTTCCGGGTTACAGGACTGAAGTAGGTGGTGGTGGGAGGGTGCATGGGACAGGTTTTGCACCGAGGGGTGGTTACAAGGATAGGAGCCAGAGGGTAGGGAAGGTGGTTTGGGGATTTCATAGGGATGAACTAACAGGTTACGAAGGTTAGGTGGACGGTGGAAAGACACTCTTGGCGGAGTGGGGAGGATTTCATGAAGGATGGATCTCATTTCAGGGCAGGATTTGAGGAAGTCGTATCCTTGCTGGAGAGCCACATTCAGAGTCTGGTCCAGTCCCGGAAAGTATCCGGGACTGGACCAGACTCTGAATGTGGCTCTCCAGTAAGGATACGACTTCCTCAAATCCTGCCCTGAAATGAGATCCATCCTTCATGAAATCCTCCCCACTCCGCCAAGAGTGTCTTTCCGCCGTCCACCTAACCTTCGTAACCTGTTAGTTCATCCCTATGAAATCCCCAAACCACCTTCCCTACCCTCTGGCTCCTATCCTTGTAACCACCCCTCGGTGCAAAACCTGTCCCATGCACCCTCCCACCACCACCTACTCCAGTCCTGTAACCCGGAAGGTGTACACGATCAAAGGCAGAGCCACGTGTGAAAGCACCCACGTGATTTACCAACTGACCTGCCTACACTGTGATGCATTCTATGTGGGAATGACCAGCAACAAACTGTCCATTCGCGTGAATGGACACAGGCAGACAGTGTTCGTTGGTAATGAGGATCACCCTGTGGCTAAACATGCCTTGGTGCACAGCCAGCACATCTTGGCACAGTGTTACACCGTCCGGGTTATCTGGATACTTCCCACCAACACCAACCTATCCGAACTCCGGAGATGGGAACTTGCCCTTCAGTATATCCTCTCTTCTCGTTATCCGCCAGGCCTCAATCTCCGCTAATTTCAAGTTGCCGCCACTCATACCTCACCTGTCTTTCAACAACTTCTTTGCCTCTACACTTCCACCTCGACTGACATCTCTGCCCAAACTCTTTGTCTTTAAATATGTCTGCTTGTGTCTGTATGTGTGGTTGGATGTGTGTGTGTGTGTGTGCGCGCGCGAGTGTATACCTGTCCTTTTTTCCCCCTAAGGTAAGTCTTTCCGCTCCTGGGACTGGAATGACTCCTTACCCTCTCCCTTAAAACCCACATCCTTTCATCTTTCCCTCTCCTTCCCTCTTTCCTGATGAGGCAACCGTTGGTTGCGAAAGCTAGAATTTTGTGTGTATGTTTGTGTTTGTTTGTGTGTCTATCGACCTGCCAGCGCTTTCGTTCGGTAAGTCACCTCATCTTTGTTTTTATATATAATTATAATAAGTTCATGTACACTGAGAATATTACAGGTCCTACTGAACTTCCTTGGAGCACACCTAACGCTAGTTTTGTTTCCGTGAAACATTCACCGTTCAAAATAATGTACCAGGTTCTATTAGTTAAATATTCATTTAGCCAATCCTTTGCAAAGATACTATATATGATGTTATCTTGGTTGTTCCTCAATGATGTAATACAGTGATCCAACACCTTTCTGACACTGAAGAAGACAGATTTTACCTGTAAACCTGTGTCCACGGTCTAACAATAGAAAATCCAGGATGGAACAATGACAACATAATGAAAAGGTTAGATTGCTACTCAGTGTGCAATGGAGATGTAGAGGCACAGACAAGGCACAACAAGAAAACTGTTAAATAGTATGCTTTCAGACAAAAGGTCTCCGTCTGGAGTAGACTACACGTGCTCACACATTAACGCAAACACAATTCACACACACATGACCACTGTCTCTGTCTGAGGAGACCAGAATGTGAGCATGATGGGAGAAGCAATCTGGGTGGTGGGGGTAATGAGGAGGCTGGAACAGGCAGGGGGAAATATAGCAAGTTGGGGGCGAAGAATGGTAAAGTGCTGCTTGTGGGAGCATACAGGGACGAGGTAGGGAGAGGATAGGACAAATAGGTGCAGTCAGGAGGTCATACAGGGGGAAGGGGGAGGGGAAAGGGAACAGAAAAGCAGAGACGTAAAGAGACTGTGGGTGCATTGGTGGAATAGAAAGCTGTGTAGTGCTGGAGTGGGAACAGCAAAGGGGATGAAGGACAGTGACTAACAAAGGTTGAAGCCAAGGGGGTTACAGGAACATAGGATGTATTTCAAGGACAGTTTCCACATAAGCATTTCAGAAACACTGATGTTGGTAGGAAGGATTCAAATTTGCATTGGACGTGAAGCTGTCACTGAAGTGAAGAACATAGTGTTGGGCAGCCTGCTCAGCAACTGTGTGGTCCAACTGTTTCTTTGTCACAGCTTGTCGGTGGCTGTTCCTGTGGACAAACAGCATGTTGGTTGTATGCTTATGTAGAATACAACATAGTGGTTGCAGCTTAACTTGTAGATCACATGGCTGCTTTTACAGGTAGCCTGTCTTTGAAGGGATAGGTGATACTTGTGACCGGACTGGTGTAGCTGGTGGTGGGAGGACATGTGGGAGGACATATGGAATGGACAAGGATATTGTGATAGGTTTGGTGGGTAATGGAATAACACTGTCGGAGAGATGGGAAGTGTATTGGGTAGGAGATGCCTCACGTAAGGGCATGACAAGAGATATTTGAAAACCTCACAGATAATGTGATTCAGTCTCTCCAGTCCTCGGTGGTACTGTCATGAGAGGAATGGTCCTCTGTAGCCACACTGTAGGACTTTGGGAAGTGGTGGGTGACTGGAGCGATAAGGCATGGGAGGTCTGTTTCCATACAAGTTTGGGAGGGTAATTTTGTTCTGTGAAGGCCTCAGTGTGACCCTTGGTATATTTTGAGAGGAACTGCTTCTCATTACAGATGCGATGCCCGCAGGTGGCAAGCCTGTATGGATGGGACTTCTTGGTATGGAATGGGTGGCAGCTGTTGAAGTGGAGGTATTGTTGATGGTTGTTAGGTTTGATATAGATGGAGACACTCATGTAGCCACTTTTAAGGTGGAGGTCAACATTGTGCAAGGTGGCTTGTTGGGTTGGGAGGACAATGTGAAGTGAATTTGGAGGGAGGGGGGACAAGGCATTGAGGTTTTGTAGGAATGTGGATAGGGGTTGGTTGGTTGGTTTGGGGAAGGAGACCAGACAGCGTGGTCATCGGTCTCATCGGATTAGGGAAGGATGGGGAAGGAAGTCGGCCGTGCCCTTTCAGAGGAACCATCCCGGCATTTACCTGGAGTGATTTAGGGAAATCACGGAAAACCTAAATCAGGATGGCCGGACACGGGATTGAACCGTCGTCCTCCCGAATGCGAGTCCAGTGTCTAACCACTGCGCCAAATCGCTCGGTAATGTGGATAGGGGTCTTCACCCTCAATCCAGATCAGGAAGATGTCGTCACTGAATCTGAACCAGGTGGTCAGCAAATGCTAAAGGTTAAGGTTGGTTGGTTTTTGGGGGAGGAGACCAGACAGCGAGGTCATCGGTCTCATCGGATTAGGGGCGGATGGGGAAGGAAGTCGCCGTGCCCTTTGAAAGGAACCATCCCGGCATTTGCCTGGAGCGATTTAGGGAAATCACGGAAAACCTAAATCAGGATGGCCGGACGTGGGATTGAACCGTCGTCCTCCCGAATGCGAATCCAGTGTGCTAACCACTGCGCTACCTCGCTCAGTGCTCAAGGTTAAGGAATTCTGGAAATGTAACAGGGGGTGATTCAGGGCAGCGAGTGTAGATCACCATTGGATGGAGGAGTGAACTGAGTCAGGCAGGATTCAACAGTTGTCTTTGGTTGAGTCTGATTGGTAGGGTTGGTGGCGAAAAAGTGTTTCCACTGTAGGGACCGGGAGAAGGAGAGAAGGTCTTTAACAAGTCCTGTTTGACTGAATTTGGGAGAAGGGCAAAAGGTGGGGCCTTTGGAAAGGATTGATACTTCTATGGGCTATGGCTTTTGAAGGAAACGTTCATGGCTGCTTTTTGTGTCTGTTTCAGTTTTGGTTTCTGTATGGTAGTGGAAGGGAGTTTTCAAGGGTGTCATAAATGCAATAGGTCTGTGAGGTAGGGTTTGTCAGCTATGAGAGGATGAAAGGGAGGGTTGGAGGCTGTTGCACAGGTTGTGGATAGTGGTAGTCCAAGGTGGGAATTGTAGATGAACAAGTTGGAGAGTATTTTGAAATGGCATTGTGCATGATGCTCTAGTTTCAGTCTGAGAGATGAGATACAGAAGTTTGGTGTTAGACAGCAGGTGAATTTTAGGAACAGAGAGGAGGCATTGGGAGGAGGTTTGGGCCTGATTTTCATGGTCTGGTGGGACTAGGTTGAAGAGAGTTACACACTGATGGAATCTGAACAGATGGAGGTCATTGTGGAAGGAGGATTTGTAACCAGAGATGGGTAAAATGATGGTAAGGGCATTTCGGGGGTTCCTGTGTTGTTTACTGGAGCCAAATCATGTAAATCAGGCCCAAACATCCTCTCCAGCTGTGCAATCCCAAACTCCTGTATCTCATCATCACAATGACACTCTTACCCTCCAGGAACTAGATTATCATGCACAATGCCATGCCAAAAAACTCTACAAATTGTTCACCTTCTACTCCCACCTCGGACTACCACTACTCACCATCTGCATAACAGTCTCTCAACCCCCCCTCCCCCCCCCCTCCACATCCCCTCATAGCTGACAAACACAGCCTTGCAGACCTGCTGCATTTACCACACCCTCCAAAACTCCCTTCCACCACCAAACATAATCCAGAATCTAAAAAGACGCCAAAAAAGTCATGAACCTTTCCTCCAAAAGCCTTAGCCCTGCAGAAATATCAGTCCTTTCCAAAGACCTTACCTTTTGCCCTACTTCCAAATTCAGTCATGGAAAGACCTCCTTCTCCCAGTTCCTTCAGTGGAAACATTTTTTCACCATCAACCCAAAACCAATGTTCAGCTCAGTTAACTACTCCATCCAACCGTGATCAACCCTCACTAAGCCCAAATCACCCTATTATCTTTCCCGAATTTCTTAACGCAGAACCATGTCTTGCGATCATTCCCCTAATCTCATAATATGCTCACTAACCTTATATCTACAGAAAGAGCTGCACTCCACCATCTAAAAACTGACCCCAAACTTATAATCCTATCTGCTGATAAGGGCTCCACCACTGTAGCCTTGAACCTCAAGGATTACGTGGCAGAAAGGACTCTGCCAATAGTTAGGTTCATCCTCCTGTAAACCCCACCACAGTGACCCCATTCCAGAAATCCAACAGGCTCTCCAGTCACTTCTCAAATCCTTGGATCCATCCCAGAACCTCTCCCTGGAGTTTCTCTCTCTCCTCATACCTACCACTCCCTGCACTCCTACCTTCTACATCCTACCTAAAGTCAATAAACCCGACAATCCAAGATGCCCCATTGTGCCCTGTTACTGTATTCCCATTGAGAGAATTTCTGCCCTCATAGATCAACACTTCAGCCTGTTACCCAGAACCTACCCTTCTATACAGAAGACACCAACAATTTCCTCCAACTACACTTCAGAGTTCCTGTTCCTATACAACAAAGTAATCTGCTGCTCACTGTTGATGCCAAATTCCATTACACTAACATCCCTAATGCCCATGGCCTTGCTGCTATTGAACACTACCTTGCCCAGCACTGATAGATTACAAACCTCCAATCTCATTTCTGGTCAAAATGACCAACTATACCCTCACCCACAGTTTCTTTATCTTAGAAGGCATCACCAACAAACAAATTCATGGTACAGCAACATGCACCCGTGTGGTATTACCCTATGTCAACCTAGTCATGGGCCACCTAAAGTAACCTTTCTTAGCAACCCAGAATCAAAAATCCCTCGCCTGGTTCAGATTCAATAATGACATCTCCATGATCTGGATCGAGGGTGAAGACCCCTATCCACATTCCTCCAAAACCTCATCACCCCCCCCCCCCTCCCCACCTATTCACTTTACATGGTCCTCTCAACCCAACAAGCCGTCTTGCATGATGTTGACCTCCACCTCAAAGATGGCTATTCAGTACCTCCATCTATATCAAACCTACCAACCAGCAACAATGCCTCCACTTCCACAGCTTTCCACCTATTCCACACCAGTAAGTCCCATCCATACAGCCTTGCCACCCGTGGCTATCGCATCCACAGTGAAGAGCAGTTCCTCTTGAAATATACCAATGGTCTCACTGAGGCCTTCCCAGACCGTAATTACCCTTTCAACCTTGTACAGAAACAGATCTCTCATGCCTTATCTCTCCGGTTAACCCCCAGCCCCCAAAGTCCCACTGTCCAGCCACAGCAGAACTTCCCCTTGTGACTCAATACCACCCAGGACTGGAGCATCTAAATCACATTCTCCGCCAGGATTTCGACTACCTCTCACCGTACCCTGAAATGAGGAATGTCCTAGCCATTATCCATCTCACCTCTCCCACACTAGTGTTCTGCTGCCCACCAAACCTATACGTTATTCTTGTCATTCACTACACAATCCTGCTTCCAAACCCTGCCTCATGGCACATATCCTTGTAATAAACCCAGGTGCAAGACCTGCCCCATATATCCTCCCACCACCACCTACGCCAGTTCGGTCACAAACATCACCCATCCCAACAAAGACAGGGCTGCCTGTAAAAGCAATCATTTGTTCTATAAGCTAAGCTGCAATCATGATGCATTCTATATGGGTGTGACAACAAGCTGGCTGTCCGCACGAATGATCACTGACAAACCACGGCCAAGAAATAGCTGGACCACTCAGCTGCTAAGCACGCTGCCTGACAATGTTTTCACAGCTTGTGTCATCTGGATCCTGCATATGAACACCTGTTTTTCTGAAATGCTCATGTGTGAGCTCTTGCTGCAATATATCCTACATTACCATAACCCCCATGGGCTTAACCTTCATCAGACACTGTCCTTCATCCCCTTCCCTTTTCTTACTCCAGCGCTACACAGTCTTCTGTTCCACCAATGCATCCAGCCTTTTTACTTCCTTCCTTTTCCGCTCCTTTTCTCCTCTCCCATCTAACCTCCTGTCAGCACCTAGTGCTCTGTACTCTCCCAGTCTCATCCATGTATGCTCCCACAAACAGCACTTTACCGTCCTCCACTTTTAACCTGCTACACCTCTCCCACCCCAACCAAGCTCTCTCCTTACTCTCACCACACAGATTGCAGTCTGGCCTCAGCAGTCAGGAACAGAGGTCGTGCCTGTGTGTGTGTGTGTGTGTGTGTGTGTGTGTGTGTGTGTGTGTGTGTGTTTATTCCAGAGGAAGGCCTTTTGGTCGAAAGCTTACTTGTTTACCAGCTTGTTTGTATTTGTCTGTGCCTCAGAATCTTCACTATGTGGCAAGTAGCAATCTACCCTCCTCAAAATATCATCATTGTGCCCATTGTCTGGAAAATTTCACGTAGGAATAAAGCACTCTGTGATTCAGATAAGTGTTTTTTTTCCTGAATCTGTGCTGATCCTCTGGGATAAGCTTGTATTCCTCCAGAAATGTTGTGATGCTAGAGGTAGGAATTTGCTATAGGATCCTGCAGACAGACAGACATCAGCAATATTGGTAAGTAATTCCACGCATCCAGTCCTCACCCCTTTTGTAAACAGGACTGGCCTGCACCCAGTTACCTATTTGCCCAGTTGCCTATTTGCTACGCAAGAGATTCTAAATAAATATAAGCTAGGAAAGAAGGCAATACTGCACTGTCCTCAATGGAAAATATACCTAGAATTTTGTCTGAGTGTTATGAACAATACCTGTCACAGTTATCATTCTTCCCAGTATGTGTTTCAGAGGATTTTACCTCCACCAATTGAATTTGTTTCAATTAAAAAAAAAAAGCACAGATGATTTATATGTACGACTATGGACAACCTGTTGCACTGTCAGGTGATTGATAACTACTCGTGCATCAAAAGTATTATTCTTAACACTGCATTCACCTAGACCTAGAGCATAATGTTCATGATCTTGCTTCAATGGCTCAGGCTTTTCCCTATATATTTTACCCACTTTTACTCAAAACATCATGGTGCATCTTTATGCTTATAAATTAAATATTGTAAAAATTGCCACCAACACCATACCACTCTTCACTCAAACAACAAAACCATCAAAATTAAATTATATGCCAATAATGACATCACTTGGATGCTTCCTTGCCACGACTAAAAGAAAGAGGTTTTTTTTCCTGAAGCAGATCTCACAGATGATGATAAAATTGTGATGATCACGTAATAAACAGATTCTGTATTGTTCTCTTTACTAAAATTCATCACATTTAAATTGTTCATGGTTTGCTATTGGTGGTTATTTGCTCCAACTTTTCGCATAAATCATTAATATTCAGGAGACAATTTTAAAAGCCATGATTTCTCAGGAATCACAAATGATCTTGTTGCTTACAGAAAGGAGTAACGTATAAGGATGAGCAACAAGACACCCGGTAATGATTAAAAATCCAACTCCAGTTGCAACAACGGTATATTTGATATATCTGGTTTCCACCCTGGGCAGTGTCTAACCAAGCGATAATAGTTAAAGCCAAAGATCTGGAATGTTACTATCAACTCTTGTTATTGAATAATGACCTACACTAGGGTCAAAACATGCTTTGTCTAATACACCACTGTTCATCTTGGTGGTGTGTTTTTGTCACTGCTTTCATTAGATAGTTGTGAACTGGGTTATGCACAGAAATGGGAAAAAACTACTAGCAGTAATGTGTACAGGTGCCTTACCTGGAGTATGAAATACATTTTGTATTCTTGTTGCAGCATGAAGAGTTGTTGGGTGATATACAATGGCAAATGGGCTGTGCCGAGCCATGTTCCCTGGTGGGGTACGGCCAATATCTTCAGGTATGGTGGATCAGTACCTACGACTAACCTCTTAACATATTGATCTGCTCCCCACGCCGTATGTGCAGTGCATTTTTAAAAAACTAATGATACTGTTGGCTGTGAAATCCTTAAGGTACCCTTTCCTCATAGAGCAAGAGTTCTGTTTTAAGTGTATCTTTTTGGGTGAAGGTGGCTCTAATGGATGTGTGTATAATACTGAGTCATGTTTGTGCTATACTGAAGGGAAGGGATGAAATCTGGTGATGGCGGATAGCCGACTCGTCTCCATTAGCGCCAACAGAGCTGCTGACCTTAATGTCAGCACGCAACGGATAGATTACCACAAACGCATGACCTCATTCCACAAGATATTTTGGGAAGTTTTGTACAAATTTTCTGGATTAAATTCTGGTGATCACGAACTTTACACGACCATGTCTCCTCCTCTTTCCAGCCAAATAATGATGGCACAAATGTCTTTCACACTGTGATTCAAATTGGCTACTTCTGAGCCAAGCATCACTGCACAGGATGTGAAGTGAGATTATCCAAAACATTTTGACAGTTGCCATCCTTTCCATATCAAACGTTCTCTCCCATAGAGCCTTGGCATTGGAGGCAGATGTATTTGTTCGGATGCAGGCTCTTTACAGCAATACACCACCAATCTCATGTCAGCCTTCACTGGACATAATTCTCCAAACAGTCTAGTTCTAAAGCAGATTACCTGATCCATCACATCAAATCCTGTTACTGCTGATCTCTTCAAAAAACAACTTTGGTGCACACCACTTGACACTCAGTGTTGTCCTAGTCTTGAATGTTTTAATCAGCTACTTTGACAAGGCAATGACTTACTAAACTCAAGCCCTGAAATGAGATCCATTCTGTCTGGGATTTTGCCCACCACACCTAAAATAGCTTTTCGTCGCCCTACCAATCTCTGCAACATCCTTGTCAGACCCTATGCTACTTCTGCACCCATCTCCCTACCCTATGGCTCCTACCACTGTGACTGTCCCCACTGCAAGACTTGCCCTGTGTACCCTCCTACCACCACCTATTCCAGCCCTGTAACTGGCAAAAAATATACTATCAAGGGAAGAGCCACCTGTGAAAGTACACATCGTATATCAGCAGTTATGTAAACATTATTTGGCCTTTTACATCAGCATGAGTATCACCCAGTTATCAATCAGGATGAATGGGCATAATCAGATGGTGTATACCTGCAACACACACTATCCTGTTGCAGAGAATGCTCTACGACATGACAGTCATTACCTCAGTGCCTATTTCACCACACACACCGTCTGGATTCTTCCCCAGACACCAGTTTCTCAGAACTCTGCAGGTGGGAACTAGTGTGACAACATGTCCTTGGCTATTGCCACCAAACTGGGCTTAATTTACGTTAACTCATTCCATCTCAGCATTTATTCACAGCTAGTACTCCTTCCTTCACTTCATTTTAGTTTTCTACATCTTTCACAACCTGTCTATTTTTCGCCACCATCCCTCCCACCTATGTTACATAGAATGCACTTAGCTTTATTCTTATTAACTCGTGCATGATGTTGTTGTAATCTCTGCCTTGCATATTACCCAGTCTTCCACCATTAAACTCTCAGGTTTTCAAATCTCGTCTGGTGCAGTCCTCAGCAATCAGTCTTTCATTCTCATTCTGTCCAGTAAGCCTCCCTTACTCGGGGTTCTGGATGACTTTTCTGAACTGTATCCCCTTCCCTAAATCTCTCCAGCCCTTTTCCTTCCTTCACCCCTCTTCTTTCCCCTACAACTCATCTGCCAGAAGAAGTAACCAATGGCTCCGAAAGCTTGTAAAAGTTAAACCTTTTTGTGTCTGTGTGTGTTCTCCTGCTACCACTTGGTGAGTAGGTTTTCTTTTATCTATCCATTTACATTATACTGTAATTGATGTATTACAACCAAATTCCTGGGCACTGATGATGGCTGAGGATCATTTCAAAGACAAAACACTTTTTTTTTCATTAAGTAAATTGGTTTTCCCAAAGCACATACCTATGACTATTTCTGCCTGGTATTGGTTTGAGGTTGCCAGAAGACTTATGATTGGAACTGAAATACAATTTCACAACAGGAAAGAATGCTATATCCCTTTGCTATTACCATAATCACTATAATGAGTAACCAGCAGACAGATAAGAACAAATTTTCTCTCCAGAACATGCCAGTAAAGAGTTTGTGACTATTCTGCTTCTACAGTTGGTCACCATTATTCACAATAGTTAGGAATTTCTTCAGTATGCTGGCAGCAGAAAGACTGAAATTAACATTAGCGTTACAAAAGTCATATTCAGTGACAAAGAAACACTACTTAAGGCACCCAGTCTACCCTAACAATTCTATATAAATATATATATATTATATATAATTCTATATAAGTATTCCAATAACCGAAATTGCTTCATTAGCATGAACTATTGGGAACTGGATAACAGATGCTGCATACCAATCACATGTCTAGCTCAACTTTTAACTGGCCATCGCTGTATCTGAACACTTTTCCTAGTTATGCTTTAACGTCTTATATTTGCTATAAAACTGAGGATAGAACTTCATGAGGTACCCTTCTTGCATTCCTTCGATTTGACACCCAGTTACATCTCATCTCTGAAGGGTGGACAGTACATACCGAGTTGAGCATTACAAGATGTCTGGACTTGTTGAAGAAGTAGATTAGATATATGGAAATATATTCATCCCACTATCCATGTAGTAGGCATTTGATAGTACTGTAGAAAATGTTTGGTAACATTTATCTTTCTATAATTTCCTGACATGTCACTCCATGATCCAGCTAAAGCCACTTTAATCTTCCAGGCTGTATACCTTGGGGGGGGGGGTTGAAAAGAAAAGAATCCCGTATTCCCCAGTAGTTAAAAAACACACTTTTTCCCCAGATGGAAATACACTTTTTCCGTGTTAAGTGGATGTATATTTTCCCTCGGAACTGTAAAACTTATCAGTCATTTCAATAGTTAACGTTTTATACACCGTCGCTGAATTTCCCGGCAGTTTATAAACTGAAACTCAGAATGAGCAAAAAAAGAAAAGAAAGGCTTTGGAAAGATCCTTGACGTGAAGCATCATGGGGTCAATTCTAGCAATCGATTCCACTCGTCGGCTTTGAGCGATGACGTCAAATCTGAGGCAGAACGCTGCATAGAGGCAATCTTTGAAAGCAACTGATCATATTCGTAAAGGAACGAAGGGGTAGCATACGATAAAATTACAAACAGATTTCATTTAATTAGTTACTTCGCCACAAATTATATCAATAAGAATTAAATGTTAGCAAAATAAATAAGAACGGAAAAGCAGAAGTGTACATGTCTGAAATAAACTATCGTAATTTATGCGTGTAAGAAGAGCACAGATAACCTTTAAATCAAGTACCGTACATCGCATAATGAAGTCACAATGTTATGAATCAGCGTTAACTTTTAATACTAATTATTAAATCTAACAGGACAAGTAAGTAATGAAAATTTACAAAAAGTAGGGTCGAACAAGTATACATTAATTCCAACCATTCCACGGTTAGTTATTTAGATCGTTTTAACAACAAGCGTGTCCACTAAAGTGTTACAGCATTTCTACATATGGTATTACTATCTTCATTACTATGAAAAAGAGAAAAATTTGGAAGCTGTACCTACAATATTTATTATTTTTTCATAGAGGTTCTGAGAGTGAGAAGAAATCGGAAATCCTACAAAAACATACTTCACAGATTTACTGCAAGTGTTCAAAAATTATGAACCATCAAATACTTAGAATCGGTAACTAGAATTGACCCATATAGAATGTCAGTTATAGTTAATGACTGCATTTTTTAATAATCCGGAGTAGTTTTAGAGAGCAATCACAAACGTAGAAATGCTATTACGTTTCAGTGCACACAACTGCAAAAATAATTTACATATGGATCATGAAGCGGTTGGAATCTGTAACTGGAATTTACCGACATACGTTAATTTTAGTTATCGGTTCCAGTATTCTTTATAATATTACATTTATTTATTTTTTTTTTAGATATTCGTTAGTCATGTACCGGCTTTTCTTTTGGATTGATGTGACGGTTTCTCTGCATTTTATACAACTGTTTCGTTTTTTTTGTCATTCATTTCATTTTCCCGTTTTTGTGATACATTTTGGTTCCTCTCTGCCCAAAACCCAACTTTTCTGCACTTCTCCCGTTAGATTCAATAATTACTAGTAAAATTAAAACTATGTTAAACCAGTATGACTTCACCATGCTTTTTGCTGTAATGCAATTTAAAGGTTCTCTGTGCTTTTCTAGTAGCAAAAAGTATGAGAATACTTCTTACCAGACATGAAAATTTGTTTTTAATTCTTGCTCTTAATCATTTTCGTTATCTACAGTTCGTTTCGATATAAATCATTATTAAGTAAATAACTTTGAAAGTAATGCTTTTTAAACGATCAATTGCAATATTTTCCCATGACCTGTTACAATTCGTTTCAGCAGTTGTCAGAGAGTGCCAGAAAACTACATTACTGTGCCTTCGCAGCTACGATGACATAGGTAGACTGTATGTTCGTACATTTATGGCATTAAGAGATCTTATATTACATCATAAATGAAACAGGACATCAGAGGATACTCCAAGAGCATGGGAATTTTGTAAACCATACTACAATGCATAATTCGGCTTTAACAGCACATTCGTATGTCCAGTTTCAAGAAGAAGTAGGCCCCAAGCTGATATTTAACTTTTCAGTGCGGTTTTCAGAATGCAAATTTTCTTCGAGTACCAGTACTGTACTATCTCATGTTTAGTTCTTTATTATGGCATAATGCCGTACGTCCCAAAAGATAACAACGTGTACAGTAAAAACTCTAAACCGTCAGTTTCTGTTAACCGTCACTGCTGTAACAGCATAATAATACTGTAATAACAGAATGCTCTAGGGTGCAGTGACGCGTTCGCTTTGTTTATTTACTCTATTTTAGTGGGAAGTGAATGTACCCGCACGCCGTAGAATGGTACATAAAATATGACCTTCAGTTGACGTGCTAACACATCTCCCCCTTTTCTTGTCTTTGTCTCACTTGTGAGTCAATAATCGCCACTGGATCGGTTTCCAGTTGTGGCGAGAAGACTATAATTGTCGCAGTGTATCTAGCAGGCTGTGCCGTGTTACGTGTTTTCCACTTGAATAAGCTTTATTGACTAATATTTTACACTACCGTATTTAGTGCAGGTGTGTGTGATACAGTGACTTGATAAAATGTGTGAAAAACGTAAACGTGTTGTTTTAGGACTTCATCAAAAACTTGAAATTATAAAACACTTAAAAAGGGCGAAACTGCGCAAGTGTAGCGCTGATTTATGGTATTGGAAGAACAACAGTTAACGATATAAAACGTGATGCTGATAAAATAGAACAACATGTGTCAACAATGCAGAGCATGGATGGAGATGTGCGAACAAGAAAGACAATGAAACCTGCAAAATATGATGAATTGGACACTGCAATGTACCGATGGTTTATACAAGCAAGAAGTCAGGGGATTCCACTTTCAGGGCCTATAATAATGGCCAAGGCTGTTGAAATGAACAACAAACTTGATGGTGACTCGTCTTTTAAAGCAAGTATCGGATGGCTCGACAAGTTTAAATTTCATCATAGCATTCGCCAACTTGATATCAGTGGAGAAAAACTCAGCGCGGATAGCTCTGTAATTGCTGAGTTCCGGGAACAATTTAGAGAAAAAAAATCGCTGAATTGAATCTTGTTAGGGAGCAAGTTTACAATTGTGATCAAACTGGACTTCATTGGAAGGCTTTACCACAAAAGACATTAGCATCACTCTCTAATAAAGCTGCTCCAGGTTTCAAAGTACAAAAAGATCGCATCACTGCTATGGTTTGCACAAATGCGACTGGCAATCATAGGCTACCCCTACTTGTGATTGGGAAATCAAGAAAACCTCGTGCATCCAAGAATTTGAATGCTCTCCCTGCACAATACTATGCCCAGAAGAGTGCTTGGATGGATCAATCAATTTTTTCTGACTGGTTTCACAAACAATTTGTATCTCAAGTTAGAGCACATTTGGCTGGGGAGTGGGGGGGGGGGGGGGGGGCGGGGGGGGGGGGGGGGGGTGGGGGGGGGGGAGCGCTATTGCTATTATACAATGCCCCAACGCACCCTACTTGTGAAATGAAAAGTGATGACGGCAACATAACATGTCTTTTCCTTCCAGCAAACACAACTTCACTTATACAGACCATGGATCAGGGAATCATCGAAACCATGGAACGTCGTTTATAGAAAAATATTTATCGAAAGTTTGCTCTCATCTGATGAATCAACATCTATAAAACAGTTTTGGAGGTCTTACAGTATTAAGGCTGCCATTTTCAATGTTGCCAGTGCATGGAGTGATTTGTCAGTGTCAAATCTCAAGAACGGCTGGAATAAACTTTGGCCTCAACCTAGAGGTGAAGAATCGGAGGAACCTGAGTGTGTGACAGTTGACGAGATGGTCAATTTGTGCAATAATTTACAAATCAGCACAATTTTGACGTCAGAAGAAGTATCAGAGTGGTTAGAGTGTGACAAAGTGGACGGGGGTTATCAAATTTTGAGTGATGACGAAAATTGTTGCCAGTGTAAGTGCCACCAAAGAAGAAGAAGAAGAAGAAGAAGGGGCTGATGAAGACGAATGTTCAAACCATGAAGAAAAACAAACTATTAGCCATTCAGAGGCCGAAACAATGCTGTCCAAGTGTATAGAATGGTTTGAAAGTCAAGAAGAGGCTAACGCAACGCAGGCACTACTGCTCCGAAAAATACGAAATATTGCCGCAGTGAAAGCTCGAACATCAAAAAGGAAGAAGAAATTGACTGACTATTTCCAAGCTAGATAAATTATTTCATCTATAAGTTTATAGTACAGTACAGTACTGTACATTACGTATTTTGCAACTTTTGCAGCTACTGTGCGGATGTTTTTATCATGTAATAAATAGTTTTATTTGCTATTACAATCGTATTTAATTTGTTTTCGCTCCGAAATATTATTATTTTACTGTGAGAGTGATATGTGTCTATACATAAAATAATTGATTGAGGTTATGTTTTGGAGGAATACAGTGTTTCTGGTATCCACCTATTCACTCAACCGTCACAACCACGGTCCCGAAGATGACGGTTAATCGAGTTTCCAGTATACTTGTAATTCCACAAGCAGTTGACACTAGCCAATAGTGTTTCAAATGAATTGACTGCCTCTGCGCAAAAGATTAATCAAAGCCAAATTTTTTTAGCAACTCGACAAATATAATTTCATTGTTCTGCAAGGCAATTAATGGCCGACTGCCAAAAACCTGGAAATGAAAATCAGAAAAACTAATAACATATTTTAGCCTTCCATAATTACGTGAACATTTTAATTCACTTTATAGCTCCTGGTCACAGAAATCCGCTCTGTTCTTGAGAGCTGTAAACCCAGAGAATACAGCAAAATCACTAAACGTAAACACGGTTCACGTAGAGACTATCCCTCATCCCATTACAATTCAGACTGCTCTGCGCATGCATAAGTCTGGCATCCAGAAAAATGTTTGCAGTTACATCTGTCTGCTTGTTGCTACTGATGATACAGCTTGTGTATAATTACTTTAAGTAGCCAGAAGTGGGAGATGGTACATCTCATACGCAACTCAATTGCACATGCGCAGAAGCCCGCTGGCAACTGCCCAAACGAACTTAATGTTAATCATCGTGACATCACACCCACTGGAAGAAGGTGGTTGTTAAGAAATATTGCGTAGTCTTCATCCTAAGGCATTTGACACATTTTGCTGCTGACAAACGTTTTTGTGTGTGCTGTGTTTTGTTGCGTACTTCCTTTGCAACTGAAGTTCTATTTACTTTTTCCTCTTATTTTTTATTGCTGCAGCATTATATTGCAGTAATGAGCTAAAGTAAAATTCTTTGTTAGAATATCAGTTCTTACCAGTAAAAACTGTTATCATTTAATGAAAACTAAAGCAATTAAAAATTCCAGGAATTCTTAAAAATTTTCGAGCTTTTCCCGGTCTTATCCTGGACGAAAAAATTCCCATGTTTTTCCCAGATTGTATACACCCTATATACAGAACATCAGTAAACATTGTTTCTATTCAATGTGCCTTTTAATAATGACAACATATCCTATCTGCAGTAATCTTTCTGTATCTTCATGTTATACACCAAAAAATACGAGAAAACCAGTTTTATGTTATATTTCACGTAATATTGCCTTCTCCCTCTCTCTCTCTCTCTCTCTCTCTCTCTCTCTTCCCCCCCCCCCCCCCCCCCCCTCCTCCTCGAAGCATCTTTTTCCCTCTCCCTCAGAGCAATTAAGATAGTTTTGACTGATTACAAGCTACTCCACTGGCACAAAAATTATAAAGCATATACACTGAAGAGCCAAAGAAACTGGTACACCTGTCTAATGTCATGTAGTGCCCCCACGAGCACGCAGAAGTGCCACAACATGATGTGGCATGGCCTCGACTATTGCCTGAATCAGTGCTGAAGGGAAATGACATCATAAATCCTGCAGGCCTGTCCATAAATCCATAAGAGTACGAGGGGGTTGAGGTCTCGTCTGAACAACACATTGCAAGACATCCCAGATATGCTCAATAATGTTCATGTCTGGGGAGTCTGGTGGCCAGTGGAAGTGTTTAAACTCAGAAGTGTTCCTGAAGCCACTCTGTAGCAATTCTGGATGTGTCGCATTGTCCTGCTGGAACTGTCCAAGTCTTCCGGAATGGACAATGGACATGAATGGATGTAAGTGATCAGACTGGATGCTTACATATGCACCACCTGTCAGAGTCGCATCTAGACGTTTCAGGGGTCCCATATCACTCCAACTACACATGCCCCACACCATTACAGAGCCTCCATCAGCTTCAACAGTCCCTTTCTGGCATGCAGGGGCCATGGATTCATCAGGTTGTCTCCCTACACATACACATCCATCCGCCTGATACAATTTGAAATGAGACTCATCCAACCAGGGAACATGTTTCCAGTCATCAACAGTCCAGTTGGTGTTGATGGGCCCAGGCAAGGCGTAAAGCTTTGTGTCTTGGAATCATCATGGATCTTTTTCTGGCCGCAGCAATGTCAGAGATTTGATGTTTTACCAGATTCCTGATATTCATGGTACATTCATGAGATGGTCGTACAGGAACATCCCCACTTCATCGCTACCTTAGAGATGTTGTGTCCCATCGCTCGTGTGCCGACTATAACATCACGTTCAAACTCAATTAAATCTTGATAACCTGCCATTGTAGCAGCAGTAACCAATCTAACACCTGCACCAGACTATACCAGTTTCTTTGGTGCTTCAGTGTATATCAGCATATTACAGTATTTTAAGTGTGTATCTGAAACTATATACCCACCTTTTAATTGTCTCAGAGTGAAATAATCTAATTGTGAATGGTTGCTTGGTTTGGATGAGGTAACTAGTACTTCCAAAGTGTGATGAATATTAGCTACTCCACTTGTGACATATGATATGTAGTCTGTATGGGTTTGGAGAAGGCAAGTGAGAAAGTAAATAGGCAGTGAATTATTTTAATACTTTGAAAAATAGTCTGATAAAGAAAAGCTTTCTTCTTCTTTTTGTTCTTCTTTGTCTTCTTCTTATTCTTCTTCCTCCCCATTTCTGCAACTTTTTGAACTGCGCCTACTAACTGAATCTGATTTTACATTTGATGATAGTTTACAAAAATAGTATTCATGCACAAGGCAGAAATAAAATACTTTTCCTTTTGCACAGTTTTCCTACAGAAACTGGAGAAAAACAGAAACTGACAACTTAAGAAAGTGAACATAGATTCCATTCTGTAACTCTTCTGCTACTTAACAGTGCATTATCTTATTGAGTGTTCTAAAAATCTTTCACATAATTACATAAAACATTAACTGAATTTTCAAAATGTTCAAATGGGTGTGAAATCTTATGGGACTTAACTGCTAAGGTCATCAGTCCCTAAGCTTACACATTACTTAACCTAAATTATCCTAAGGACAAACACACACAGCCATGCCCGAGGGATGACTCGAACCTCTGTCGGGATCAGCCGCACAGTCTATGACTGCAGCGCCTTAGACTGCTCGGCTAATCCCGCAAATTCTCCATTGGTGTTTGGCAGAATATAATAATAATAATACAGTTACTAATGTTCTGTAAAATGACATCTATTTGGTCAGAAAATGACTTTCGGCTACTTATGCCATTTACAGGCACTGTGATTAGAGCAGAACCATTAAGAATGACAATTCAGTGACAAAAGGTGAATTGTTGACTTACTGCAATGTTTAAAGATACATTAATTTTGTCCAGTATCTAATTGCCAATTATATTGCAGACAAACAACTATTAACGCTCAAGAGGGCATGCCTTTTTTTGTAACACGAATGGGCAGGTGTACTTTGTACACATGAAAAGAGTAACTGTCTTTACGTTACCCAGATAAACATGTATGAGCAAAATCACAATTTAATTAGTTTAGTTCAATCAAACAATGACAAAATAAACTTACATTATATGAGCTAAATCACTGTTTAATTAAACAATAATAAAATAAACTTTCAGTGTATCACTACTTTGCTGTATACAAGTGTCACCCCACAATAACAACCCACTCAAAGTAGTGATGACTCACTCGAAGTATTAAATAGTGTAGTTGCATCAGATCCCAGCCAGACACTTATTCAATTGCTAATTGTCTCTTAGGGAACTGTCTCACTGTGGGACTGCACCGGTAGCTCGGAATTTGGCTCGTTTTCTTGCATGGATCATAAATTTTTTCTAATCTAGCTCGCTTTTTATTTTATATTACCACTGCACATTTGGCCGCATAACAGCACAATTTATCACTCTGTTAGCTGAAGCAGCAATGAAGGAATAGGTACCAGTTCACAGTTGTAAAACCACAAAGGAATGGTACAAGAGAATATTATTTGTGGTTGATGCACTTTGTACATAGGCATGCCCACTCGAGGGTTAAAATAGTACCGATTTTTTTAAGATCAAACTGAATAAGGTTCTAAGACAGCCTGCTTAATAAAATGACACTACTTACTTGTTTCTTTATAAAATCTTGATTTATTGCACAAAGAGCATTTTCGGAATCACTCAATCTCTGCTGGTGTGCATTTATATTCATTTGTGAATAATTTAATCCAGATTCCCTTTTAAGACCATTGATTAATTTAAACAAATTATCACTGCAATAAAACAATTCAGATTGTATTATCACCACCATCACTGCCATCATCAGCACTAAAACAATAAATAAAATACTTCCATACATACTTTTCAAATAAAATATGTCTTGTCTTCTTAAATGACTGGAAAAAGTTATTCTGCTTCCAAACAGTTTCTTTTTTAATATTTATGACTGCTTCTTTCAATTGCCTCCATGACAGTTTTGTGGAAATGCCCTTGTCAACTGAAATCTGACCTAATATGTTTACAAGTACACTGTGAAACATATCATCTTCCATTGGGTTTTGCAATTGGGTGTGCATGAAAGCCTGAAATGTACATGAACAACTGTTTTATTGTTGAGTCAATAATAAAAAAATCTAGGTTTTCTTAGCCTAACATTGAAATATAACATTTATAAACACGTTGAATAAAAATAACGCGAAATAAGAGAAAGAAAAATAAGAAGAAGCAAATTTTTCCATGACATTGCTAGAACATTGATTACCTGTTATATCAGAATGTATATCAGAAACTACCAGCAATTTAGCTACGAATATGAACTGAATGACACCAAGTGGCACTGTTCACTATTAAGACTGAACTGTAATGGCCTATTTGCTCAGGCCTACTTGCTCTGGACACAAGATGACTTGGTGGCAGGTAAGAATATAAGAAAGCAGTTAAGCAAATTGTTTCAATACTTACTCCAGTCTTCAATCGGAACACTACACTGACCACTGGAGAGCTTGTGGGGTATGTATTCTGAACACTGCTCGCAGCTTGTCACTTTTGTTATTGGCATACTTCAGTAACTCTAATTTTCATATATGTTTATCATAATTTATATTACTTTCATTACATATACAATTAATAAAATCTTCAGGTAATTCTTGGGTGAATGTACAAATTCAAATATCATCATTGTTGTTGTCATCCATTTGATATCCACTGCTGGGTGAAGGCCTTGTCTAGACTTTTCCATGCAACGTGCGTCTGTGATACTCTTGAGTCTTTCTCTAATGACATCTTTTTCACTTTTAATTAAGTCATCATCTCTGTCTTTTCTCATCTGCAGGAATCCAGCAAAGACTTTCCTTTCCCCATCTTCATCCATTCATCTGGATATATGTGCCATCCACTTTCATTCTTCTTCTTCCTCTTCACTTCACCAAATAGTATGGGCACTTGCAGTATATTCAGGACTACTTTTATTCATTCAATTTAAGTTTTATTCCTATCACAATTATATCTTTCACTACAGTTTGTTCCCTGACCCCATTTGTTTCTTATTCTGTAACAACTAATAGCTCTCGAGATTCATCTATCTATTTCCTCACAAGTCACTGAGGACACATTCGTTTCTGAATGGTTATTGTGCTGAAGGTCCACACCCCACAGTAGAGACTCAAAACTGGTTATAGACACTAATACTTTCAAAATTTGCTTAATTAAATTCTTCCATTTGTTATTGAAGTTTATCTGTACTCAAAACAATGTCATCTGCATAAAGAAGGTGGCTCAGACATGTTACATTAGCATTCATTACATTTTCATTTTCCCCATTCAAAGAACTGAAAACTTCCTCTAGGAGAGCTGATTAGTTTTAATGATATGGATTTTCTTTCATTCACTGCATTCAATTCTAAATTCCTTATTTTTCTACTCATGTCTAATGGAGACTGCACCATTGACGTGTACATTCTTCAGTACATTAACAGGTTGAATCAGTTTATTCATTTCTCAATGGCTGTCAGAACAGATGTAGTTGGAAGTGTATATAGCTCTCCCAACATCTACAAATCCAAGAGATAAAGTAGCAATTCATTGCCCTGTTCTTTGTTTGCAAGTTTTCCACTGTTCTATATCCAGCTTGTTTCTTTGTTTGATTGTAATCAACTGTCATTTATGTGTGTATATGGTGATAATTTTAGTGAATCTCTTACGCATTATTAGTTGGAAGCAACAGATTTTTAGTTAACTTAAAAGGAAGGTCAGCGTTGGCCGTAATATTGATGGTTTATTGATAGCAAAATCGATTTTCAATCACATAGTGACAATCTTCAGTGCTGTGGTGTACAAATTAAACTCATAGACACTGGTATCAAGTTATCAGTAACCAAAACTAAGAAGCAATCACAATAACTAATGGGTTATTGCGATTGCTTCTTAGTTTTGGTTACTGATTACTTGATACCAGTGTTTATGAGTTTAATTTGTACACCACAGCACTGAAGATGATCACTATGTGATTGAAAATCGATTTTGCTATCAATGATTGGGGAGGAGAGAAGTTTGTGGCACAACTTGACCAGAAGAAGGGATCGGTTGGTAGGACATGTTCTGAGGCATCAAGGGATCACCAATTTAGTATTGGAGGGCAGCGTGGAGGGTAAAAATCGTAGAGGGAGACCAAGAGATGAATACACTCAGCAGATTCAGAAGGATGTAGGTTGCAGTAGGTACTGGGAGATGAAAAAGCTTGCACAGGATAGAGTAGCATGGAGAGCTGCATCAAACCAGTCTCAGGACTGAAGACCACAACAACAACAACAAACCATCAATATTACGGTCAACGCTGACCTTCCTTTTAATTTAACATATATGGTCGTTGTGCACACAGCACTCCATGGAGTCGCCAATCAATAGATTTTTAGTTTCTAACAGCTTGCATCCCATTTCATGTGAAGTATAACATTTGCACCAGCATCCCAGTTTTGGGGCACTGGTCTGCAGACATACTATCAATAATTTTGTGGTAGTTTCTTTGGTAATGCTTTGCCTCCAGCTAGAACCATTTCTATTCAATCCTCCATGCACTTGCTGGGACTTTTCCTGCCTTCATGCCTCAAATGGTTTTAAATAGTTCACCCGGGATTGCATCTGGAATGACTTTATTTCTTTTATCAGCTATTAGTATTTTGCCTTTTCTCTCTCAAACAACACAAACTAAATAAGTATTGTAATGTTTACACGTTTTCCAGTGCTGCTAGTTACTGTATCATCTGCCATCTTAACTGAGGAAATGTGATGTATAAACAACGTTTCTGTTTTGTCATATTCAAACTCTTACTTTTTTCAATTATTTCTCTAATACAATTTTCGTATTTTACATTGTTTTCTTGAAATTCTTGTGCTCATTGCAATAACTCTCTTGCTTCATTTCATTTCAGAATTTCTTCTCATTTGTTGTGTCTGCAATACCTTTTTCTTTTGGATTCCAATGATTAAATAATTGCCTCTTTAATTTGTAACTGTACAATATTAAGTTTCCAAGATGGCAAAACATGTTGCTTGATTTAATTTAATACACCCCCCCCCCCCTTTCTTGGACAAACACTCATCATCTAAATTTCTGTTTTCCTTTTCTGATGAGTTCATGTTTCTTTCTAGCTTTGTATCTATCTCATTCCATATCCGACAAGTCTATGATCTCCTGAAATCTTTATGTGGTTTAGGACTGTACATCCTGCACAGTTTCTTTACTGTTCGATAAAATACAGTCTATCTCATTTGCTGACTGCCTAGTTCATATGCCACTTGTTTTCTTCTGAAACAAGTTTTAAGGACAAAACAATCTTCAAGAGATATATGACTAATTCCTGCCCTATGACATTTCTGCTGTCATGCAACAGTTTCCCAATGAAAAATCACTCTCTTGTTTTTGCTCTACTTTCACATTCATGTCCTTCATTACCATCCTGTAATGGGATTTTCTGTCATTCATTACTTTCTGGAACTCTTTATAGAAGTCTTCTACCTCTTCATCAGAATGTGAGAATGTTGGTGCAAAGACTTGAATGAACTCCATGGAATATCTTTTGTTTCAACCCCACAGAATATCTTATTTTTAATCAATCTTGCTATTCTGTTGAAAAGTGCTTCAATGCATGAAGGAATGAAGTCTTGGTTACAATAAAGTCTACAACTTAATATCATCACTGCTCTATTCCTTTGTAATGGAACGTACATTGTAATTTTAGTTCTGTTTGGTCTTCTGTAATTTCACTGCTGTGCTGATAGCTGTACTATATCCCATCTGCAGTTAGTGAGTCTGTTTTTGTGCAACACGTAACACATTTAGCCTAGAACAAGCAGACTGACTATCACTGTCTGCACTACGGATTAGTGAGAAGCCTACCCATCTTTTACCCCTGTTAAGCAATCCATCAAAACAGTTACCTAACGAACATCAATAATGTCAGTTGAATGTAAGATATTATTTTATTTTGGTAAGTCACAATATTCAGTTCCACAGATCTATAATAAAAGCTTTACAACATTATGAAAAGAATTGCTACTCACCATGTATAGGAGATGTTGAGCCACAGAAAAATACAAAAGAAACATTTCTAAGAATGTGAGCGTTCAGCCACACACACACACACACACACACACACACACACACACGGGAGAAGCAATCTGGGTGATGGCGATAAGGAGGAGGCTGGGGTGGGGTGGGGGTTGCAGGGTAGGAGTAATATTATCATTATTCAATCCTGGATTTTCCACTGTATAATTAAAACTTACTACATTCTGGCCCAACTTATCACTTTCTTTTACATGTGCAACAATATTCTACAAGTAGTCTATGAGAAAAGTTTATGTAACATTAAAAGGATACAAAAATGGTTTTAATATTTCAAAGAGATCTAAAGGGAAATGTGATGAGTATGTAATTAATGCATGGAAACCAAGTAATAAAGGCACAACATTTTTTGAAAACTTAAGAAGGAGTCTTGTAATGTGACAGACTCATTGCACGAATGAGACTTAACTTTGGTGAGTATGTGCTAATGTTGGTGCATGTTAGTGTGCTGTAAGGATGCATTGGGACAGCAAGCAACAGCAACCCCATAGGAAGCAGGTACTCAGTATACAATGGCAGTAACACAGTGGTTCTAGTAGTCGAAAGTGGATAATGGCTTCTCTCTTGAAGATGAGCAGTATGGCAGTGCAGATGTCATGTAAGGCTCATAGATATAAATGCGGTCACTGCATATAGACAAACATAAAGAAAATTATCTTGAACTTATTATTTTTCACTTCTTACATGCTAAAACACAACAGGAAAGGGAGAAAAAGAAAAGCCTATATTGATCCGCCACCATTCACTGAACAGTGGGTAGCAGAGTGTACATGTGGGAGTGGAAACGGGCCTTGTGTGTAAAATTACAAATATGTTGCAAAAGCTGTGGACACTGAACTGAAAAGACGAGCTCTTGCTAACAAAAGAAACCTCTGTCGAGGTGGTAAATGGCACATATAACATACAAGTGATGCGCCCTGTTTTTATACAGATAGCACTGAGTATGTACTGGTGGGTGACTGTCTGCAATAGCTGAAATTTTGTTTATGGTCCACTAGATAGGGTTATGATTAATGTTCAGAGAACGACATTAGATAACTGAATACCATCACTTTCATATAACTTCAGGGATTTAAGAGTGTGCACCCAGCATTTCCATTCTCACCCTTCAAACACTAACTAAAAAAAAAAAAAAAAATAATAATAATAATAATAATAATAATAATAATCTGCTCTTAACAGCTTATTGGCACGTCATTTAGGAAGCTGGCAGTAGCTCACACCAGCCTCGTGGTAGCAGTTGCTCCTACACACCTGGCACTGCTGCTGAGCGGCCTTAAGCCCATCTCCTGTTCATCCCTAGATGGCAATGGCATTATTTTCACAGCAGCGGGGAACTTTAATTCATCATATGTGGTAGCTCGCACCAACCTTCTGATAGCGGTAGCTCATGCCGGCCAGGCGTTGCAGATGGATGGCCTTACACCCTTCATCTGCTTACTGCTAGATGCTAATGGGTTATTTTCATGCTGGTGGGAGACTTACTTATTCATAGTTCAACCAATTTGCAAGAAATATTTATAAATTATACACACAAACTTCCTCCTGAATCGGTCTACCTTTTAGCGAAAACTGTATCAAAATTTCTACAGTAGTTCCTGAGATTAGCCCAAACATACAGACAGAAACTGTATTGTGTTTGTCTAGATGCCAATAATGTGATTTCCTGCAGAAATAACAGTAGCTACCTCATTAATGTACTGAACCTCTTTTGCACACAATAACACTTAATTTTGTGCCTTGTGGTGGGTCATATCAGCCACAATGAGCGCTGGATATATACTAAGGATACCAACATGATGAATGCAAGCATGTTTTGCATCAGACTGTAGCCTTGCCAATATCAATTTGGAAATGTTGTAAGGTACCACGTGGACACGTAATGAATTCCAAGTAAGAAAACCAATTTAATAAACCAACATAATTTGGGAAAAATATGAGATTTAATAATGATTGTAATATGCTTAGCGATGACAAATCCACAAAGTGAGGAGCAAATATCTGGTCTGGAGAGGAGACAAATTTTGCGAGAATGTGCCAAACTGTGGATGATGATTCCCTGAATAGTTTCATTGTGGGCATGAATCATTTGAGTGAATCTTAACACAGACTAAAGCACCAAAGTTTATTTGTGTACTATCCCGGTGTTGCTGCCTTACTAGAGTGAAAGTTGTGTTGAGTGGAAAAAAGAAAAATTAGTAGTAAATATGTCCCATCAATGATAGGACCATCAGAGACAGAGCATACGTGTACATTGGGAAAGGGCGGAGAAAGGATATTTGCCATGACCTTTTGAAGAAAGGAACTATTATTTCCGAAAATAAGTAGTGCGTCCCTTCCGTAAGTGTATATTAGGAGTGCTATTCATTTTGCCTTCTGGAGGCAAGGACTGGTCAGCAATTCTGTCTCCTAAATAATTGTGTCTTCTGTATTAGTTAGTTCTGAAGAAGGATATGTTCAAATGTTCACCACAGTTTTTAAATTTGTTTATGTGCCTCTCGATCAATCAATATCTCCACTACAAAGTGAGTGGTTAGCTCCGCTCCTTCCATCAATCACAGAATCATAGACATTTAGAATTAAAGTCTTATATGTTACAAATTAAACTCAAACTTATCAGTAATTATAAAACAGTAGATTGCATCACGTGTCAACTAAATACACAATTTGCCCCATCTCATATTTCATAGAGAATTCTGTCCAACAGTTAGATGGTGCAACACTAAATGGTTTGTTTTTCAGCAATAGTGAATGAATAAATGTGTAACAGATATTTACCTATCAGCATAACCTCTTCTAAAGTTAAAGTTTCAAAGATCTATGTCCAGTAGCTGGGGTGGCAGATAATGTACAGCTAAATCAAAGTTATTATGATGTGAAGACACAATGAATATTACAAAAAAATAAATAAAAACCAGCACAGCATGGCTTTTTAAAAATTCCATACAATAGTAATTTCACTTTCATCATAAATGAAAACATAAAATCTACATTCAGTAGTAAAAAGTAAAAGCTGCATACTATATCTGTGTTACCAATGTCCATGTATATCATAAACTGACATCTGCACAGTCACTGGAAGCAAACTAGATTGTGCACCTATCTTCACTTTTGGAATTATTGTATTCCCATACCGTGAAGGTAAGGATAAAACACAAACAGTAACAAGTCAAGTGTAACACCCTTAGAAAATCAACTCAAAAAAAGGGATAACAGTTCACAAAGAAAGTGTCTGAAGGCTACATCATACACTTCTTTTTCTTTACGTTTGTCTTACCTTACAAAATCAATTCTACACATCCTAGAAACAGAACCTCTCTTAGAACTATTCAGATTTGTTCCAAGCTGTCTCTCAGAGTATAGAATACTTTTCACCTAATGAGGCTAACGTATCTGTTTATTATGTGTGTCAACTTTCAGAAAAATGTCTGATCATGGATGAAATTTAAGAAACTATTGACTCATTCTAATTTTCACCAAAACATTTGTTGACAGGTCTTAAAATAATCTGTTTCATGAGACTGTACAAAAGCATTCCTGCTGTCCTGTTTCCATCTATTTTAGTATGCATTTATTCAGAGAGCTCTGACAGTCACAATAAGTGACTGCATAGTGTCGCAGTTATGTCATCCTACAGCCTAACAGTTATCAAATAAACATTGTCTTACAATCTGGTTACAGAACTGAGCTAAACAGTATAATTATATTTTGTTAATTTAGTGTTCCAGACAAGTCAAGCAGAAAATATTGATAGTAACTGTCTGTATCATGCTCCTTACAAGCAGCTTATTATACTGTATCATCACTTGTCTGACATCATAACGAAACAATTCTATCGTGTGCCAACTTTTACAGTAGCCTGTTATTAGTACTTTGTTTAACAAACACAATTTACAGAGTCACTATATTTTTTCAACTTATACAGCTTGTACTTACTGTTCTACACATAACACTGTCATGTTCTCTTTTCAGATATGTTTCAAAATCTTTAAGGAAACACAAAACTTTATTGGGTTCTTCCTTTTCGGAATGAAGTACATGCAAAACAGCATTTATTAACTTCTTTTCCAATTTTATGCAATCCGCCCATTTCTCCGTTTGCAATAACCAGTAATTTACACGATTATATTTTGAATTACACATTGTTAATATGTGCTTCAATTGTTTAACATTAGCAGACATCTGTGACAAAGAAATGAGATCAGTCTTGAAATCTGATATTAAATCTTCAGCTATTTTAATGTTTTTCAATGTAGCCAGTTCCTTCCTGAAATAAAAACAAAACAATTGTTTATAGAAAACTGAATTATCATTTTGTTTGTATTTCTGCATTAGGAATCGTTTGCTTACTTTATGTTTGTTGTTAATAATGTCTTAACACCGTTTCCAATGGCATCTGCCATTGTCATTGTATGAGAAACTGCTGCTTCTTGTCCCTTTAGCAAACACTCGAGGACACCGTTCTTATACAAAGTCGCTGAAAGCCTGTAGACCAATGATAGCAATTATTACATATAATGATTAAAAATGATTCAACTGAAAGAAAACCATGCACAGTATAAGTTAAAGTTCCTCATGTAATTTTTATATATTTTCAACCAGAGATACAAAAGTTATGTATAAAATAACCCACTGTCATTTATTCCATACATTATGCGCAGGATATACTGAAACAATAATTCAGGGATCAAAAATGTCATGCTATCAAATAATATATGCAATTCAGAAGCTGTGTAATGGCAACAGCTTAAAGGATTAAGACGTTTTCCTGAGTTTTACAAGCTGCATAAATTGGCCAACAGAGACAAATTACGTTATAAACTAACCATCTGCCAGCACACTATAAGAACACAAAATACCCATTTCATTTTTCTCCTTTACTTCATTAACTACAACTATGAGAAATTTTGTCACACAAAACTCAATATTGATATGGTTATAATAGAGGGAAACATTCCACGTAGGAAAAATATATCTAAAAACAAAGATGATGTGACTTACCAAACGAAAGTGCTGGCAGGTCAACAGACACACAAACAAACACAAACATACACACAAAATTCAAGCTTTCGCAACAAACTGTTGCCTCATCAGGAAAGAGGGAAAGACGAAAGGATGTGGGTTTTAAGGGAGAGGGTAAGGAGCCATTCCAATCCCGGGAAATCTTTCCGCTCCCGGGATTGGAATGGCTCCTTACCCTCTCCCTTAAAACCCACATCCTTTCGTCTTTCCCTCTCCTTCCCTCTTTCCTGATGAGGCAACAGTTTGTTGCGAAAGCTTGAATTTTGTGTGTATGTTTGTGTTTGTTTGTGTGTCTGTCGACCTGCCAGCACTTTCATTTGGTAAGTCACATCATCTTTGTTTTTATATATAAAACTCAATATTGAATGTACATCACATTTGCTTGGGTTCCTCCACATCTGTTAGTGGGTACAGTACACTGCTTGCATTTGTTGATTTTATTATCAAATACAATGTGACTGTTATAAGTGTTTTTTTTTTTTTTTTTTTTTCTTTTTTAATTTACTAACTGTGCATGATTGTCTTCATACGCTACATGACAACTTCATATGCTAGATGGCATTATTTATCATGAACTTTACATTACTGAATCAGCGGCATCTGTCATGTAACAACAAACAGTGTAACACTCATTTTCCCCATTTGTAACAATGGTCTCACAGTCTGCTACATACAGTAGATAAAACATACGGAAATTAATATATAAGTAATTCCCTTACCTGTCAGCATGAGTGGATTGTTAGTCACAATATGTTGCTAACTTACTTTACAGAAGTAACCTGGAGTCATTATTTCTCTCATTAATGAGTAACTTGATTCCTTCCATGTCCCTGAAGATTAGTCTCCTCCATGATGGGATTTGCAGATAACGATGAATAAACGAATTAATATCAATTATGGTGTAGCAAAGAAAAGCTAATAAACAAATGAGAAATGGCAATCACACCTATAGCTGATCGATACGTGACACATACTCATGGGATTGTCTTTCCTCATTTTTGTATGGTCTTTCTGTTTGGAATGTTATTATCGTACCCAATATCTTTTTTATTTAAAAAAATTGCATCAGAAGCCAGGACATAAATCCCTCAAATTCATTCTAGAATATGTGACATGTTAGAACTAGGGCTAGAAACCTGATCCTTACCTTTTGCTTGCAGTGAGTCATCAATTTTTTTATACCTCACTAAAGAACATTTACTTACTTTGTGCCGTATATAGCACCTTTGTACATTGGAATCTCCAATCAGGCACAACAAAATGAAATGAAAAAAACATTTATTTGTGGCTGCTACAGCACAATAATATGCTATAAATGTCTTGAAAGTACTGAAGTTTGTGATATTAAGGCATGAATGAGATATTGCAAGGTTACTCTCTTCATAAGGAAATAATAGGCATACACCAGTGTTTCATATAGTCAACTACTGCATAGGAAACTCATATAGTAAAACACCTCTCGTTATTAGTGCTACAGTTCTGAATTTTATATGTATTCAACTGACTGGCATCTTCTGCATACTGTTAATTTAAAACTTAAATTTCCATACTACCTTGCTTCAAGTATTCTCTGTTCAACAATAACATTTCTACATCTTTCTGCTCCATTAGTCTTTGCTGCCTGAAATAATAAATTAAGACATCTGTACATTTTCCCGTTCATAAGTGGCAAGCAGCATAAAAAGGATACAAATTTAAAATCTTCAGTACTCACTTCTATAAAATGATTTCTTAGGTGAAAATTAAAAGTTTCAAGAAAACAGTCAATCCTCTCTTTCAATGCTAAAAGCGGTGATTCACACAGATATTGATCCAGTATCTGAAAAAAAAATAGGCTAAATTATTTGCCAGATGATGTACTACAGTTAGCATAAAAATTCTATAAACTTTGACCAAACTGCCTTACAATTCTTCCAGGGACGTTTTTTAACTCATCAATAACTTTGAAATTTGTAATAAATGCATTTTCTAAATTCTCTACATATTTCTCCAATGCCTTTTCATATAATCCCTTGGAGTCTAATTCATTTTGCTCCAGCTGGCTCAGAAACGTTTTTAATTCTTTCAGCTCCTCACTGTACAAAGAAAAACTTATTTAAGAAAGGTTAACTGATGTAGCAGTCATAAAACATAAGAATACAACAAATTTTAAAATTCCCTAAAGAACACAAACTCCTAAATTAGGTTTAATGATTCATAATGGAGCATTACGGAGATGTCATTAAATGATTTCTTGCAGGTAGTTATTATACTGCTTGGCCACCATATTACTGCACTTGACATCACACTGCCCTTACCGGAAGCACATGGTGACATTACAGCAAGTCTAAGGAAAACACATCACACTGTGAATGATATTAAGTTTTTCAGTGTGGCCTCATGAAATCTCATTATGAATGATACACGGTGAGTCGACCAAAGCACCTTCCCTCCCAGGCGCAATAATATTGCAGTCGACTAATCCACAAAGATACTTTTGTCACTATTTACCAAAAAACTTCCAGTATTAATGTTACAGTTTTATAAAATCTTCTTGAAAAGGTGAACAGAATATAGAGCAACCCACAGCCATATGCACTTTTATTATGAAAAGTTGTGTTAACACTGAAAATTTTATTTATCAAGATCAGTAGAGAACAATAACGGCATTAAAGAGAACTGTCATGTCTGAAATACTCTTTTACAAAACTGGCTACAACTTCAAAAAGAAAAAAAGGTGAAAGTCAGATGTCTCAAGATAACATCAAACAAAATCATTAGGCAATGCAAGATAAGTCTGTCCTTATATACACTAATAAATATCTGAAAACAAAGATTCTGTAACTTACCAAACGAAAGCGTTGGTACGTCAATAGAGACAATAACAAACACAAACACACACACAAATTTCAAGCTTTCGCAAACCACGGTTGCTTCATCAGGAAAGAGGGAAGGAGAGGGAAAGACGAAAGGATATGGGTTTTAAGGGAGAGGGTAAGGAGTTATTCCAATCCCGGGAGCGGAAAGACTTACCTTAGGGGGAAAAAAAGGACAGGTATACATTCGCGCGCACACACACCCATCTGCACATATACAGTCTGCTTGTGTCTGTAGATGTGTGTGTGTGTGTGTGTGTGTGTGTGTGTGTGTGTGTGTGTGTGTGTGTGTGTGTGTGCGCGCGCGCGCGCGCGCGAATGTATACCTGTCCTTTTTTCCCACTAAGGTAAGTCTTGCGCTCCCTGGATTGGAATGACTCCTTACCCTATCCCTTAAAACCCATATCCTTTCGTCTTTCCCTCTTTCCTGATGAAGCAACCATGGGTTGCAAAAGCTTGAAATTTGTGTGTGTGTTTGTGTTTGTTACTGTCTCTATCGATGTACCAATGCTTTCGTTTGGTAAGTTACAGAATCTTTGTTTTTAGATATTTTTTTCCCACGTGGAATATTTCCCTCTATTATACTAATAAATATCTGAATATTCTTGATGTACATGTATAACAAATTGAGGAATCAATGAGGAGCTCAGAAATAGTGTGTAAAGGAAAAACAATGCAATGAAAAGCAAATTAACAGTCATTATGCGTAAAGCCTCTGTCACAATGAATTGATGATATTGCCTGTGTAGCAGCAACAGTGGTCTAAATGACATAAGAATTAAAATTAATTCCATGATCATCACAAATGGTAACAATAAAAAGCAATCCCACAGGTTGAGAAAAGAAAGACGGATGGATCCTCCTAAGAGTCTGTGATACTGTAAATATATAGTGCCAAAGTTAACATCATCAGTTCCATTTGGTACAATATGAGTGATGGTGCTACCACTTCGATTATTTGCAACCTATCTGACTTTCTGAAAGGTTTATTTCTTTATCCACAACATTTCACAAATAAGGTGTCAGAAATTTCATTTTATCATAGGAAGAAAGATCACAGTTAGCGACTCTGCAACAAGATCGTTAGATGCACAAACTCGGATAGTGCAAGGATGGGGAAGGAAACTGATTATGTACTTTTCAAAGTAACTATTCGAACATCGGCTTTAATAAATATAGGTCAGCTACAGAAAACCTAAATCAGGATAACACTTTCTGTGTATTCGTCCACTGCAGTGGATAATTTTATTTTCAGTCTATATACACATTCTACTAGCTTTGTAAGGCACGGGGCTTAGCATACTTTGTAGTGGACACTCTTCTACTAGTCTGTGTTTCAGAGCCAGCTGCTGACCGATGTTTGAACTTTCAAGGCATGTGCTAAGAGTTGGTCGTGCAAACATTGTGGCTGAGTGTGACTACTTAGCTTTCAGAATTGTATAAATTTTTTTTTCTAAATGTTCAACATTCCCCGTTGAAAGAGGTTTCTCTAATTTCAAAACGAGTTACAGTCATCCTCATTTTTGGTTTCCTACAGCAATTCACATTTTGCTTGTGCACTAGTTCTAAGTGTTTGCTCTCATTTTTACACTAGTTCACTGTTAGTAATTACCATATTTTACAGACTACAAGATGCACTTTTTTCTTTGAAAAATTGCCTCTAAGATTCAGATGCATCTTGTACTCTGAATTAATATAAAAATGTCCTATGTTTGGTTTAAAATTCCTGCCAGTCCTTTAATGGCTATATATTTGATGCTATGGGAAACCTATCTTTATCTGGCAGCACTGGATTCAACCGGCTGCAGCAGTGGACTCATACAATGGACATGAGTTGCAGGGATTCGCAAGCTTGCTAACACTGTCTCCCTCCTGCCCCACCAACAAAAACCCAGAACACTATCTAGCCTATGATGCGCCATTGCAGTCTACGGTGCCAGTGAACCTGAATTGAAAGCAACTTGTGTTATAGGTAACAGAACAATATTTTTGTCAGTAGCTAGTTTTGTAATGGGGGAAAAAATGGAAGGTGTTCATATAATGAGGGCTGTAAATTGAAAGTAATAGCATTTGCAGAAGAATGTGGAGACAGAGCAGCTGAGCAGCATTTCAGCCCTGGAAAAAAAAAAATTAAAAAATGTTTAAAAGTTACGGTTTTTCTAATACTATGTAGTGTCTTACAGTTCATAAAATTTAATATGCATAATTATTTCAACAATGATAAGGAATTCCAAAGAAAAACCCACTATGGAAGAGATTTTAGGAATTATCAAAAATACTGATATATATGGTATTGAAGAACTTGAAGATGAAAATTTTTCTTCAGTAGCTGACAACAATGATGAACTTACCCAGACAATGGATTATCTCAAGGATGAAGATTTAGGAACATGTATTCGAGAATAAAATTGCTATTTTTACCCCAACAAATATAGAAAAGTGAACTGTTGCACTGGGAGCTTTTAACTACTCACGAGTACAACTGCACTGGGTTACAAAGTTTTGTGTACCTATCATATCAGAAGCTATGATATTTACTAGTGTTTTTTTCCAAATTGAGAGGAAATCTGCATTTTACTGATTATAACAAGAAAGATTCTCAGAATTTAGACATTTTCTGGAAAGTCAGGCCTTTGTTTGATACAGTGAGATCTAGGTGTCAAGCTCTTGAAATGGAACTTCAATTGTGTGTAGATGAGCAGATGATCCCTTTCAAAGGAAAGATCAATGTCAAATAGTTCATGCAAATCACACCAAACAGGTGGGGAGAGGAAGATGCTTTTGTGAGGGAAGTGACATCATGTAAGACTCTCTCATCTTGAAGAGTGCTTCGTCATACAATTGTCTGAGAGAATCAACATTCCATTCCCACAGTTATATTCTGATTTATACTGCAGATTGTGGCACATGTTGGAAAAATGATGCCTGTCGTCTGAGCTCTGATGTCATACTTGGGTCATTCCAGCAACTGGCAGGGAAGATTGAGAAGACTAGCCTTATGCATGGAGTTTCAATGAAACACACAATTTGTAGAATTGTCCTCAGAACTGAACATTGCCCCTTTGTTCTGAGTCAAGTGGAAGGACTGAACCAGAGACTTCAAAGCTTCTGTGACAAGCTAGATTGCGACTTCCTGGACTTGGGCCATAGAGCTGAGAACTGTAGGGGCCCCTAAATGGGTCAGGTGTGCACAATCCATCAGAGGCTGCTACTCAGATAGATGACTGTGTGTGTGGGTTGCAATCGAGGGATTTTTTGTACACTAGGCAACTCTCCATCCAATCACAATAACAGCTGTAGGAAACCCAGAAGTATCAGTGTAAGATTGAAAGAAATCGCTCCCATAGGTGAGAATATTAAAATCCTAATGGTAAACTGCTGAAGCATTCACAACAAAGTGTCAGAGTTTGAAGTACTCATGAAAAACAGCAGAGCTGACATAATACTAGGTACAGATAGCTGGTTGAAACCTGGAATTGATAGCAGTGAGAATTTTGGGGAAAATTTAAGTGTATGTCAAACGGATAGGCAGATGGGAAATAGAGGTTCAGGGATGGGCATAAAATCATAATTGCATCCTTTTATCACCCACCAGACTCATCTTCTGATGCCACCAAAATCTTTAGAGAAAACCACAGTTCAATTGTACATAAGTTCCTAAATCATACTTTAATCATCGGTGGAGACTTAAATCATCCAACAATTGGGAAAATTACAGTTCTGTTAGTGGTGGGCATGACGAGACATCCCGCGAAACATTACTGAAAACCATCTAGAACAGACTGTTAGGAATCCACTCATGGTGGAAATACATTGAATCTAATGGCTATAAATAGACCTGACCCTTTGAAGATGTCCACATCGAAAATTGTCAGTGACCATGACGTAGTTATGGCAACCACGACTACCAAAGTACAAATAAAACAAGCAGACAGATATATATGTTTGGCAAACTAGATAACAAATCTGTGGTGTCCTATCTCAATGAGGAAACTGAAACTTTCAGCATAGGGCAGGAGCACATAGAGGAACTATGGCTCAAGTTTGAAAGAATAGTTGACCATACTCTGGATACATATGTACCCAGCAGAACAGTTCATAAGGGATTGAAACTCCATGGCGTGCAGTAACTGTAAAGAAACTTCTAAAGAAACAGACTCCTGCATAATAGGTGTAGAACAAAGTGTAGAACTATAGATAGAAAGGTGCCGAATGAAACATGTTTGGCTGTCAGGAGAGCAAAGAATGATGCCTTCAATGACTACCATAGCAGAATACTGTCAAACGATATTTCACAAAAACCAAAGACGTTGTGGTAGTATGTAAAGGCTGTAAGTTAGTGTCCAGCCATTCACGAATGAGACAGAAACTGAAATTGAGGGTAGCAAAGCAAAAGCTGAAATGCTTAAGCCTGTTTTCAAATGTTCCCTAACAAAGGAAAGCCCAAAAAAATTGCTCTAATTTAATCCTCGTACAACTAAAAAGATGAATAAAGTAAGTATTAATCACAGTAGTGTTGAGAAACAGCTTAAATCATTAAAATGATCCGGGAGCCCAATAGAATCGCTGTCTGATTCTATACTGAATTTGCAGCTGAGTTAGTCCCTCTTTTAAATATAATCTATCGTAGATCCCTTGAACAATAAACCATGTCCAGTTTCTGGAAAAGAGCACAGATCACATCTGTCTGTAAGATGGGTAGTAGAAATGATCCACAAAACTACCGTCCAATATCCTCGACATCGATTTTTTGTAGAATCTTACAACATATTCTAAGATCATACATAATGAGTTATCTTGAACAGAATGACCTCATTGATGTCAACCAGCACAGATTCTGAAAACATTGATCATGTGAAACCCAACTCGCATTTTTCTCACATGACATACTGAAAACTTTGGACAAGGCAGGCAGGTAGATGTAGTATTTCTTGATTTCCAAAAAGCATTTGACTCAGTGCCACATGTACACTTATTTTCAAAAGTATGATCATATTTTGTGACTGGATTGAGGACTGTTTGGTAGAGAGAACACAGCATGTTATCTTCGATGGAGAGTCATCGTCAGATGTAGTGGTAACATCAGGTGTGCCCAAGGTAAATGTGTTGGGGCCCTTGCTAGTCAAGTTGTATATTAATGACCTTGCAGACAATATTAACAGTAACCTCAGAAATTTTGCTGATGATGCCGTTATTTATAATGAAGTACTACCCAAAAAAAGCTGCATAAATATTCAGTCAGATCTTGTCAAAATTTTGAACTTGCTTTAAATGTTCAGTAACATAAAACTGTGCTCTTTACAAAATGAAAAAAAGTAGTATCCCATGACTACAGTACCAATGAGTCACTGTTGGAATTGGCCAACTCGTACAAATACCTGGGTGCAACACCTTGCAGGATATGAAATGGAATGATCACATAGTCTCAGTTGTGGGTAAAGCAGATGGTGGACTTTGGTTTATTGATAGAATACTGGGGAAGTTCAATCGGTCTACAAAGGAGATTGTTTACAAATCACTCATATGACGGTTCTAGAATAATCCTCAAGTGCGCGGGACCTGTACCAAATGGGACTAACAGGTGATACTGAACGTATACACAGAAGGGCAACATGAATGGCCACATATTTGCTTCGTCTGTGAGAGAGTGTCACATATGTCCTGAAGGAACAGAACTGGAAGACTTGAAGATAGACATAAACTATTCCAAGAAAGTCTGTTCATAAAGTTTCAAGAACAGCTATAAATGATGAGTCTTGGAATATACTACAACACCCTACATATTGTTCACATAGGGATTGTGAGAATAAGATTAGAATAATTACTGCATGCACAGAGGCATTTAAAGGATCATTCTTTCTGCACTCCATATATGAATGGAATAGGAAGAAACCCTAATAACCAGTACAACGGGACATCTCCTCTGCCATGCATTTCACAGTGGTTTGCAGAGTGTATTTGTAGATAATTATTTCAGTACATACTGGATGATCCAGTGGCTACATAATAAGGGCGTTTACGCACTTGAAACTGCTTGAATAAATCAATTTCAGAAACCACCTTTTCAGTGTGATGCAGACAAAGAAAAATGAAGTATGAGGATTCATGCAGGCGTTTATTAGCAATGATAGTGCTGTATCCTCACTAAGTGCTTTGACAAAAGATCAGTGACTTTGCGCTCAAACTTCCAAGGCACTGGAGCCAAGCATACCAAAAGACATTGGGATAAGAATAATAAATCATACGTTGATGTTCTGAAACATGAGGTAGTGAAACTGTACAACATTGCCATGGGTAGTATTGGCAAGTATGACTTTTTATTTCAATTTATTGAACATTTATTCGATCACAAACTCGGTCATAATGCATGTTTACTCACGACACTGATAACACAGGTGTAACCAATTCACGGCTGGAGTATTTGTGTGAGGCGAAATGAATTGGACTTTCTGAAAAAAAGAACTTTGCATCTACTCAATTTTCATCAACATACTGCAGAATCATGGATTATGGCATGCAAACAGACTATAAAGAAGGGAATCAGACCTCCAAATGAAGCTGCCCAGTATATGTGCCTGCAAGGTACAGAAATAAACTGAAACAAGCAGAGATGATTCTGTGGACCATTTACCATACACTGATCAGTAAAAATTGGCATGTAGATAGAAAAATCCTGGGCACAAAGCTAAAGTACACATGCAGTGTTGCAAATGCAAGCTCCATCTTTATATAGCAACATAGTCCAGTAGGGTTAAACCTAAAAATTAGACAAATTGGAAATAATTGCTACAAAAGGTTTTATTGTTTTAATGGCTTCATTTGTGGCCCAATATGACTATCCTAGGTTTTCCCCCTCGGCGGAGTTGTGGAAAAGTGGTGGGGCGCAAAAATGTACCCAAAAAAGGAGTATTCTTTCAGTTTTGTGATTATATCTCATAAATGACTCACAATATCGAAAACATAGCAGAATTAAAAATTGTAGGGCATGAAATTCTGCATTGAATGAGACCATCCGCATATTTTTTGGGCCACCTGTTTCCATACTAGTGCTCTTCAAAATTGCACAAATTTTACATGTTCACGAAAAATTTTCGTTTGTTTTTCGGTAAAATCGTTGAAACTAACCCCTGTATCAATAAAGTGGTTCATACAAACGATATAGAGGAATAAATTCTGCGTTTGATGAGACCAAAAGCGAAATGGACCACCCATTTCTGTACGGCTAAGTTTGTACTTTCATTGCTATGGATGTAAGGTACTTCATGTTTACAAACCTATGTCTCTAGATCAGTTTTATGCAGAAAACTCAAAAATAACATTATCATGAGCAAAAATTGAAAAACTGTTCAAAGTCAGATTCTGAACATGCCAACAGTTACTACAGTGACCCAGCAGGTTGAAGAGTTTTGTGGGGTATCACTCACTACCTCAGAACAACATGATGATGCGAGGGATGCTAGAGTTCAGCGTAACAAGGCAGACCTTCAGAAATATATTGAGTGGTTTCAATCCCATGATCCTTTTCCTGTTACTAAATTTATGTCCATCAGCACAGGAATCGTCAGAGATGACTCAATCAACTGTCACAGAGCCTTTGAAATGGGCAAATCCTTAATGTTCGCTCTAGTTGGTCAAACCTTTGACAACATCAAGTTCGTCCAAAACAAAAGAGTGATGAGTATACAGGGATTTAAATCTAAGGTGACCATTCAACGGGAGGATTTACCAGTGAACCCTGAAGGTATATTCCACCGGATAGCACTTCTAATAAATTTGACGAACAGCTTAAAGAATTCTTTCGATATGAGCTGGCACCCTATCCTCTCTCTCTGTTTGATGCATCTGAAATGAGGAAGACTCCCAAGTCAGTGTTATATGACTTGTTCACACCACTGAATAATGTAAACCTGGAAGAAGCAGCATTTGTCATCAATGGTGGATTTCTTCTCCACTGGGTTGTATGGAAGAGTGGCGACACATTCCAGTTGCTAACCAAATATGTTGAATATTTAAGACACAGCAGCAGAAGTGCGACAAGTGTGGTGTTTGATGGCTACCCAGAAGACCTGCCCAGCATCAAATATGCTGAGCTCCTCCACCGAAGCAAAAGACACACTACACCTGCACTCATCTTTACAGAGTTAATGATGGTGACTATGACTCAGGAGCAATTCCTTTGTAATGACAGAAATAAACCATGTCTCACTAGCTTGCTTATTTCGAGGCTTGAAGATGAAGGCTTTTCAGAAAAGCAAGCTAATGAAGATGCAGACCACCTAATTGTTGCCATAGCACTTTAGGTATCCCAGGAACACGAGAAGGTTGTGGTGGTTGGTGAGGATATGGACCTTCTCATCATGCTCAATGCCCTAGCCACACCATCAGCAAATATATGTTTCTTGAAACCTGGAAGAGGAAAGATCTCATCAAAAGTATTTGGTTCCAGCAGTTTCAAACTGGCAAACAACATCAGAAGCCCACTCATATTTCTCCATGCCAAAAGTGGATGTGACAACTTCGGCACTCTTCGGTCAGGGCAAGAAGAAGATGGTCACTCTACTGCTCAAAAATAAATGTCTTCTGGAAGATATCAAACCTTTCTTAGAGCATGACAACCAAGCTGAAGTTATTGTCGAAGCTGGCCTCCAATTTTTAATAACCCTCTATGGTGGTACAGCAGGAGACACTTTAGACAAACTGCGATTTGACCTGTTTTCCAAAGCAATTGTGAAATCCAGATTCCCCCTCGCATCCCTACCGCCAAAGTCGGAAGCAGATCGCCAGCATTGCTTGAGGACCAACTTACAAGTACAAATGTGGGTAGGACACCACATGGATCCGCTCCTCTGGGGATGGCAGTCTTCAGATTTTGGTCTTGGCCCTGTTCCTACCTCCAAAGAACCAGCTCCACGGTTTCTTTTCTGAACAATTTCCTGCAAATGCAACAAGGGCTGTGCAGGTAGTTGTGGGTGTCAGAAGACTGGTATAGTTGTGGGTGTCAGAAGGCTGGTATAGTTGTGGGTGTCAGAAGGCTGGTATTGAGTGCTCATTAATTTGTGTCAACAGCAAGGGGAACTCATGCACTAACTCCCTCCAAGCAGATGAAACTGACGAACCAGATGTTGACAAAGACCTGGACTGTATATACCAGGTGACGAAAATTGCTGACTTTGAGGAGCCGAGTGACGGGGCGTTGGACTCAGAAATTACAGACTTTGAGGAGCCGAGTGGTGCAATGACAGTAGAAAGTCGACGTATGTTTGTGTACATACCTACTTTAACCCTTTCAATCAGATAAATTTATATAAAATTTTGTAATTACGAAATATAATAACCACTACTTAATTTCAATGAGTGTCTCTCTCTTCCTGCCTCCTTCATATCAGTTGAATGGATATCACTATATTATATCGAGGGTTAAGAACTGAGACCATGTATCTGACAAAAGACAAATTTTACAGGAGAGCTAAAAAACATAACTTTTTAATAAAAATTTTGATTGCTTTGATTTTTTTATTTAGAGCATAATCATTTACTACGCTCAGGTTGTGCATTGTCTTTTTTGCATCATTTTGTTATAACATATATTTTTTTCCACTTACAAGTTTTTTGAGCCAGGACTTTTTCTGACATCTGTCAGATACGAGGTCTCAGTTCTTAACCCTCGATATATGAAAAACTTCTTTAATATTATTTTTCAAATTTTACAAAATTTTAATATTTTATTCTATTACTATTTTAAATAAGTACAAGACAATGGGTTGCTATAGTTTTGTATTTAAAAGAGTGTACATAAGAATTAGGGAAGAACTACATTTGAAATTGTCTTCATTGATGATGAGAAATGGTCCAAATTTAATGAGGAGCTGTACACAAATGGGTGGTCCAATAAATTCACTTTTGGTTTCATCGAATGCAGAATTTATCTCTCCATATCTTTTTTATGAACGACATTATTGACAGGTGGATTAGTTTCAACAATATTACCAAAAAACAGAGATTAAAACAAAAAATTTTCATGAACATGTAAAATTAGTCCAATTTCGAAGAGCACTAGTATGGAAACCGGTGGTCCAAAAAATATGTGGATGGTCTCATTCAATGCAGAACTTCATGCCCTACAATTTTTAATTCCACTATGTTCCCAATATTGCGAGTCATTTACGAGATATAATCACAAAACTGAAAAATACCCCTTTTTCGAGTACATTTTTGCCCCCCACCACTTTTCCACAACTCCGTCGAGGGGGAAAACCTAAGATTGTCATACTGGGACACAAACAAAGCCATTAAAACAATAAAACCTTTTGTAGCAATTATTTCCGATTTGAATGCTAATTCTACTGGACTAATAGGACACAACTGCTGTTTACAGTGTCGCCAATATCATTTGACTTCTTTAGAGCTTTGCTAACAATTTTTTGCAACTCTTTTACAAGCGTATTATTTAAATGTTCCATTTCTTTAGAAACTGGGATGAAAATGTTGAAGTTAAGTATATGACAACAGTGAGAATCAAACAATGGAAACTCCAAGTGGGGATAACAATATAAGGAAAAGATAGATTGCTACTTATTGTAAAGGTGACATGTTAAGTTGCAGACAGGCACAACAAAAACACACTTATGTATTAGCTTTCGGCCACAGCCTTTGTAAGAAAAGGAAATGCACATACACACATTCATTCACAAAGCAAATACACATGACCGCCATCTCTGCAGCTCAGACTGTGTGTGTGTTTTTTTCCTTTTCTCATAAAGGCCACTGCCAAAAGGTAATGTATAATTGTCTTTTCATTGTGCCTGTCTGCAACATAACTTATCACCGTTACGGTAAGTAGCAATCTATCTTTACCTTTTATTACTGACAATAGACAGAATTGTATGCATAGCATACATGGAAAATTATTATACAAATGTTCTTACAAGCAACAACATCAGAGTACAAGGCTATATGGAGAGACAAGTCCACACAAAAACCTGACATACAGGCAAACCAGTGAACCTATAAGATACATTAGCGGCAATATGTCTGGTAACCTAAGATTTCGTCGCAGGGCAGTCAAAAGATGTGAATACATGACATCAACTCTTAGAAAGTAAGCAGTGTTGCAAAAGCACTTTGGTGAATGAGTATTACTGAAATGCAAAATCAGTGTGTACAAGAACAGAACTGCATAGAAAAAACTTTATATGACCAGTATGGAGTCTTGTGCATGTTACACATTCCAACAGATTACTAACTAATACATTACAAGGTGGCAAAGGTAACAAAATTACCACCATGTGGCACTGGTAGTGACATGTCGAAGTGTTAACTAAAAATTATAAATGTCGGAACAAATTTCATGAAAACTGTAAAAGGTTGTGAAAATAATTTTGCAACTCTAAAAAAAAATAAAATACACAATATAACTCGGTGTGGAGAAATGAAAATGGACAACTGTCATGACAAAAATTTGAAATGTACATAGTAAAAGCAAAGAATGAAGGTTAATAATGTTGCTAAAAATATGATCATTTACAGAAATGGTGAAAGAGAATGAATAGGAGGAGGAAGGTCTATGTACTGGTCTTGCTTTTAGCAATTCTAGTTACTGTCATGATTTGTGGGAGTGCCTATCATGTTATCCCTTTCAGTGATTCTTCTTCATTTCTGAGATGAAAATTTTGTAATTTAGTATCCAAGCAGAACTTATTTTAGAAACTTTTTCATATAGCAGAAGCCAAAATTAGACTACCCAAATCATTCATTACAGAGGGCACTGTGAATTAAAGGTATAATTTTTCATAGTTTTCAGACTTTTTTCCTTGTGTACTTTTAATCTCTAAAATTACTGTGTCAAAGTAGGACAGTGCACCAGAATATGGGTCACTGTCAAATGGGCACCGCACCAACGCTGAGGCAGGTCTTCAAGGCGAACAAGGTAGCCAAGTGTGGCCGGCAGAGAACCAGTGAATCCCTGTGAGAGGCCCACATGGAGGAGTAAAACACATTCATAGTCTCCTTAATGGCACGCAGTTTGTTGTGTGAACTGAGATTATGCCATTCCGTCTCCCAAAGGTGAAAAACCTAGCGGTGTAATAACAATCGCAGGTCAGTTTTGGAGATGCCCATCACCGGAAGTGGTTTCTGTGTAGCCTGTTTCCCAAGCCTGTTGGCAAGTCCATTTCACAGGATTCCAATGTGGCCTGGGGTCCACAAAAACACCATGGAACAACTGGACCGTTCCAGGGCATACAGGGACTTCCGGATGGTCGCTGCCAAAGGATGGTGAGGGTAGCACTGGTTGATAGCTTGTAGGCTGCTCAAGAAGTCTGTACACAGAAGAAACAACTCCCCAGGGCATGAAGGGATATACTGAAGTGCACGACATAGGGCCACCAGCTCTGCAGTGAATACACTGCAGCCATCAGGCAAGGAATGCTGTTCAATATGGCCTCTGTGGATGTAGGCGAAGCCAACATGGCCATCAGCCATCAAGCTGTCAGTGTAAACCACGTCAGAGCCCCAGAACACGTCAAGAAGGGAGAGGAAGTGACAGCGGAGAGCCATGGGAGCAACTGAGTCCTTAGGGGCATGCGAAAGGTCCAGACTAATCTCCGGCTGAGGTGAACACCATGGAGGTGTATGCAGATGGAGCTGGGTGGGAGATGGTAAAGGGAAGGACTCCAGTTCAGACAGAAGGGATCGGACACAAACCACAATCGTGAGCCCCGCCCAGGGCCGCCGATGTGGGAGTTGAAACGCCGTGGGTGTGAAAAGGAGACGGTAGTTCAGATGTGCAGGAGAACTACAGACGTGTGAAGCATAACTGGCGAGCAGTTGTGCATGCCTAACCTTCAAAGGAGGGACTCCAGCCTCCACCAGGACACTGGTCACTGAACTCGTCCTAAAAGCACCTGTCGCTAGCTGAATGCCACAGAGGTGCACTGGCTTTAGTAAACACAATGCTGAGGGTGCTGCCAGACCATAAACCAGGCTCCCATAGTCAAGGTGGGATTGAAAAAGGGCTCTGTAGAGCTGCAGCAGAGTAGAGTGATGTACCCTGAGCCGTGGTAAAAATTGTTGTTTTGAAGAGTGTGCCACAGCGCGTAGTGTGGAGCACTCGCACCCTTTCTGGTGGTGGCGCCACTGTGGCAATCGCAGCTTTGGCGTCTCCCTCTGGTGGGAAAGGGGAAAGGTTGCTGTTCAGGTGCATTTAAGGGGCGCTATGAGCTCGCCAGTCGGTCATTCTGGGTCAGTCTCTCGTCCCCGGCTTTCTAGTCTGTCTCTCGTCCGCATTTGTTAGGCAGTTAGGGTCTGTCTGTCGTTTGGAGTGCTAGTATGTCTGTCGTTCAGATCAACCTGTAAAGCCGGCAAAATGAGAGTATTTCTACTCCGCCAGTAAGAGAACTCGGCGAGTGGTCGCCCGGTCGGGGCTTAGTTACTGCATCTGAGTCTGCGCGTTAGGCCGCCAGTCTGCTCGAATTTACTCAGGCAATGGTCATTGGTGGTTGGATCGATCAGTTGGTTGGTCGCGCACTGAGACAAAAGATGACTTGTCCGTCTTGAGCGTCAGCGCATGTGAGGTCGCCACGTGAGTCCAGTGGGCCGCGGTGTATAGCGAGGGGTAGTGACTTCGCGGTCAACACGAGAGCAACAGGAGTCAATCCACGGCATCAGTCTGGCCGGTGCAAGCTGTGACACCATGAGACGGGGGATTGGCGCGCCTTCCTGCGTCCGTTGAAGCGGCTGGCAGTGGGCGGTTCGGGAGAGCGATTTGGGGGTGCTGCACCAGGTCTTCTCAAGAAATCGCAGTTTATTAGAAGTTAAGTGATTGGTGATATATTGTTTGATTTACTCTTGTTAAATTCTACTTGTTTTCTTGGTGAAGCCACAAGCCGTTTTGCTTTAGGGTCGTCCCTCCATTCTTCTCTGTTTGCCCACCCGCGGGAAGGTGGTTGTTTATAAATTGGGTGGTCCGTTTTTCCCTTGTGGAGTAGGGGCGGGTTAGAGTAACCTGCGGTTCGGGTTGTTCGGTAATCTCCCTATCAATCTACTGTACATCAGTAGCTGCCACTGTCATGTTTGTTGGATTTGGTGTGTTAAAGAATTTATTGCTTGGAGTGTAACGGCCTAATACCTGAAATATGTTTTGATCTTTGGAAACTTTGATATTATTGCCTATGGTCTTGAGAGGCGCTATCTGTGTACTGTAGAGCATCTTAACTATTGGTTGGCCAACCTTGAAGAATTTTATATAAGATTGCATTTCATGGGCTTTTATTTAAATGATAATTTTAGTATATGAACTTGCCACCCTTTCACCATAAGACATTTCTTACAAGTTAAAGTCAAGTTGCACCGTCGGTGGCAAGGTTAATATTTTAATTGTTAGTGTTTTGTACCATTTCCATCCCTCCTACAGGGGGTGCACAGTTTGTGTGCTTGTGTAAATCGTTAAAACTCTTAGTTTAAAGTTATCTGGTGCATTGGAGATTTGCACCAGTGTAGTCTTTCAGAGGCTGTTGTGAGCGGTCGTAACTACGGCCGTGTCAAAAGGGAGCGGCAAGCTTCTCTGCCCGAAAGCTCATACAGTCAAAACAAGTTTTCTTTTTGCCTCTGAATAAATTGTAACTTTAATATTTAGAGGGTGCTTTCTGATTACAATTTTAAATCTGTTTCTTTAAAAAATGCTTTTAGGCACTATTAAAGTGAATAAAATTTCCATTTGTTAAAAGGAATTTGGTTATGATTTCATCAGTTACTCCCTGGCACATTTACATAGTGTGATTAAATGTGTTAATGTCCTTGATGAATCGCTAGTAAATAAAATAAATACTTAAGAATATTCTTTGAAAATAAATCACGGTTCACACCCCAGTTGGTGTTGCTCAGGCAGCGGAGGGCATTGAGGTGCTGCCAGCGCTCTTAAGCTGACAAAGGTGAGGAAGCCATGTCAACCAGGCGTCGAAAACCCGTCCTACGAATCGATATGTCTCCACTACAGTGAATGGATTGTCACTAAAGCAAAGTTCTGGTTCCGGATGAACAGCACGACGCCAACACACAACTTTGTGACTGCAAGCTGTGGGATAGAGCCCACGACTGTGCCTTGTGGCTGGCTCTCTGTAGGTGCTGCTCAGTAACACCAGTACTGGAGCAGAGGTATGAAATGCAGAAGTCGTCTGCGTACAGAGAAGATGAGATAGATGGCCCCACAGCTACTGCTAGGCCGTTAATGGCCACTAAAAATAGATAGACACTCAATACAGAGCACTGCGGAACTCCATTCTCCTGGAGATGGGGGGAACTATGGGAGGCACCAACCTGGACACGGAAAGTACGGAGCAACAGGAAATTTTGGTTAAATTCGGGAGTAAGCCCCGGAGACCCCATTCATACAATGTGGCAAGGATATGATATCTGCAGGTCGTGTCTTAAGCTTTTCTTAAGTCAAAAACGATGGCAACAAGGTGTTGGTGCCTGGAAAAGGCTGTTTAGACGGCAGACTCGAGGGACACAAGATTATTAGTGGTAGCATGACCATGGCGGAAACTGCCCTGGCGTGGAGCCAGTAGGCCATGTGACTCCAGGACCCCACCCAACCACCGACACACCATACATTCTAGCAGCATACGAAGAACGATAGTAAGGGTGATGGGCCAATAGCTATCCACATCAAGCGGGTTTTTGCCGTGTTTGAACACTGGTATGATGGTGCTCTCCTGCCATTGCTACAGAAAGACGCCATTGTACCAGATCTAGTTGAAGATAACGAGGAGATGTCTCTTGCAGTCAGACGAGTGATGTTTAATCATCTGACTGTGGATCCGATCTGGACCAGGTGCTTTGTCAGCGCAAAGTGCAAGGGCACTGAGGAGCTCCCATTCTATAAACGGGGCATTACAGGGTTCACCATGGCGTGTAGTGAATGAGAGGACCTTCAAATCCAGCCGCCGTTTGAGACTGCGAAAGACTGGCGGACAATTCTCCGACGCAGAGGCTCAAGCATAGTGCGCAGCAAAGTGCTTGGCAATCGCGTTTGCGTTGGTAGATAACACGCCATCGATGGTAACACCATGTACACCTGTTGGGGTCTGTTACCCAAAAACACGTCTGACCTTCATCCAGACTTGGGAAGGTGACATATGGCACCCACTTGTTAAGACATACCTCTCCCAACACTCCTGTTTCCGTCTTTTTATAAGCTGACGAATGCGGGTGCAGAGCTGTTTAAAGGCTATTAGATGCTCGAGGGGAAGAGTGCCGCTTATGTCGCTGTAGAGCTCACCATCGCTCTTTAATCAGCAACTCCCCCACCAAGGTACTGACTTTCGCTGGGGGCACCTGAAAGAATGAGGGATCACATTTTCCGCCACAAAAACAACCATCGTAGTGATCTGCTCAACCACAACATCATTGGCACCATGAGGGGGAGATGCAACAGTGACAGCACAGGTGAAGGCTTCGCAGTGTGCCTTGTTGAAAGCCCATCTGGGTATGTGTCCGTGGGCATTACACCAGGGGAATGACAGGAAGATAGGGAAGTGGTCACTACCACACAGGTCATTATGTGCTCTGCAGTGAATTGATGGGAGAAGCCCAGGACCGCAAACCAAGAGATCAATGGCCGAATATGTGCCATGTGCCACACTGAAATGTATGGGGGCACCTGTATTTAAGAGGCAGACGTCAAGTTGTGACAGTAAATTTTCGACATCTCTACCTCGGCTAGTAAGCACAGTGCCACCTCACAAGGTGTTATGGGTGTTAAAATTTCCCAAAAGTAGGAAAGGTTTAGGGAGTTGACCAATCAGAGCCACCAATGCGTTAAGGGATACTGCTTCATCTGGAAGAAGCTATACATTGGAGGCAGTTATTTCCTGCGTCTTCCTTATCCTGACAGCCACAGCTTCAAGAGGGGTTTGAAGGGCCACAGGTTCACTGCCTACAGAGATATAGACACAAACTCCACCTGACACACTATTATAGTCGCTACGGTTCTTGTAATATCCGCTATAGCCACAAAGGGCAGGGGTCCGCATTGCCGGGAACCAGGTTTCCTGAAGGGCAATGCAGAAAGCAGGTGTAAAGTTTAAGAGTTGCCGTAGCTCAGCCAGGTGGTGGAAATAACCACAGCAATTCCACTGGAGGATGTGTGATCATGAGGCAGGGAAGGCATGAAAAATGAGGCAGTTTACGCATCAGGGTCACCTGCTGCCACTGATTGAGTACCTGTGCAATTGACATACATTGAGTCTGAGGGCCCAGAGAGATCTAGGTCCTGAGCAGATGCCAGAATTTCCACTTCATCCTCAGACACAGAGCTTGTAGGGAGCGGTGGTATGGGTGCCACTGCAAGGTCTGGGTTCTTGGGGGTCTTCTTTTACGTTTTCTCTCGCAACTCCTTTGGTTTTTCCGGCTGGGAGGGCTTCACTGAGTCAGTCTCAGGAACCGAGGAGGACCGTGAAGCCCTACGACCAGCTACCTGTGATTGCTTCAGCCACTGGTGGGTGTCCGCGTTGCCACTGGTAGGAACCTGGGAAGAGAGTGACCTGAAGGACCCCTTCCTAGCAAGAGGAGCTGAAGAAGACGTGCGCTTCCCCGGATGAGAAGTGGGGACGCTGATGTCCCTGATGGTTGGGGTGGTGGTGGTGGTGGTGGTGGTGGTGGGGGGGGGGGGGGGAGGGGCGGGGGATGTTGCTCCCAATGTAGGTGTTGTGGGATCAACAGGGATAGAAGTGCCCCCCCCCCCCCCCCCCCCCACCATCAAGGGAGCAGGTGGAGTCTGATGGTTCTGAGAACCAATTGCACATGGTGGAATGGAAGGTGCTAGAACTGCTGTAGCAGTCTTGTAAGTGAATGTCATATGCACAGGATGTGGCCTCTCATATTTTCTCTTAGCCTCAGTGTAGGTCAGTTCGTCCAGGGTCTTGTATTCCATAATTTTCCTCTCTTTCTGTAAAATCCTGCAGTCTGGTGAGCAAGGTGAATGATGCTCTCCAAAGTTGACACAGATGGGAGGCGGGGTACATGGTATATTGGGATGTGATGGACATCCACAATCGCTACATGTGACGCTGGAAGGACAACGGGAAGACATACGGCCAAACTTCCAGCACTTAAAGCACCGCATTGGGAGAGGGATACACGGCTTGAGATCACAGTGGTAGAACATCAATTTGACCTTCTTAGGTAATGTGTCATCCTCGAAGGCCAAATTGAAAGCACTGGTGGCAACCTGATTATCCCTCAGACCCCGATGGACGCACCGGATGAAATGAACACCTCGCCACTCTAAATTGGCGCGCAGCTCGTCGTCAGACTGCAGAAGGAGGCCCCTGTGGAATATAGTACCCTGGACCATATTTAAGCTCTTATGAGATGTGATGGTAACGGAAACATCCCCCAGCTTGTCACAACCGAGTAATGCCCGAGACTTGGCAAGGATGCCGTTTTTATCAAGACTGACCCTGACCGCATTTTAGACGAGCCCTCCACTTCCCAAACTGAGGCTTCGTTGAGATGAAAGATTCCCCATCAACTCTCGTACATATGAGGTACCAGGGCGAATAAGCTTCCTTGCCATCCTTAGCCTGGCACCACATGGTGTAGCCAGGGAGGGGAACGATTCGGGGTCACATTTCTTTGCATTGAAGTTGGACCTCAATCGCTTAGAGGCTGCTGGTGGTGGACTACGGGCAAGAGATGATGTACTGCACTTCATGACATGTCGTCCACCCTGATGCCACCCAGCCGCAGCAAAAGCCACCTGGCAGGATGACCATTGCCGGGAGTTCCGAGGCCCCAGGGTGATGGGCATCTACTCCTTGACATACACAGGGAGTTAACAGAGAAAGCAGAGTGATCCCTGTGTAGTCCGGGGGCTACAACGAACAGGGTACATAGTGGCCCCACGACAATGGACTGGCTACCATGCAGGATATCAGGTGCAAACAAGCAAACAAGGCCATTATCATCATCAGCATAGAAAACGATACTGCACAGTGGATGGAAGAAAATGCACCCAGGAGGGTGATCTTGCCCAACAGCTGGAGAATGAGCTAAAGTGCAGAGCCACGTCAACAAAAGAAGTGAAAGGCCTCAGCACACGATGCACCATGTAAGGCACCCTTCCCCAATTGGCTCACTCTTCGGGAAAATTTTGAAAAATGGTGGACAAACACTACAGGGGACCATCACATAAAGGCTGAAATGTGTGAGACTCCTCTAGTCACCTCTTACGAGAGGCAGGAATACCATGGGCCTATTCCAACCCCCGGACCCACAGGGGGTTATCAGGGGGCCACAAATGTACGTGTACATGACAATTCCTCACATACACTGGCTACCATGCTAGGGAGAGAGCAACATTCTCCACACTGCCTGCACAATCCGTAAAAAATTTGAAAGAAGTAGAGCTCAAACCCAGATGTTGGGACCAGACACAAATTAACCAAAGTATGTGGTGCGAAATGTGGGACTAAAGTGAAAGAAGCCAGAATCGACATCCTACAAGTGAGCTATTTTGTCAGCTGGGAATCCATCCTAGAGATCTCACCATTCAGATTTTATCAGTTAAAAAAAATTAAAAATTGGCTGTACACTATTCCACACAACCAGCATGTTGTATAACACAGTAAAATGTGATAAAGTGTTTTATAGGTTCACTGAGGCTGTGCCTTTACTAGACGTAAAAACAAGGAATTTCAATGTAGGGATATTAGCTGTCAATCTAAGGTCACTTCAATAGCATATTTTCTTAGGTTGTGGCCAGGTCTTCATTAAGAACCTTCGTTGTGATGTCAATTCAACAGATGTTTATCTGTAGGAGCATATGGTGTATTTTAATTGAAACTGCAAAACGATGGTGGAACATGTATAAACTTACAATAGAATATATACAGAATCTGTTAAAAGCTTAAAATTTACTTGTTAATTTTGATGATTTCTGTTGTATATGGCACTGCAGTTTAGCACCTTCCTCTTGTTGTTAACATCCACATTTGTGCAAACTCATATTTCAAAAACAAAGTTTTCTGGATTTTCGACAACTGCTTCTGATACCATCATCAGCAGTGAAAGTACTGACTGTCAGTGTTGGCCAAGTCTGACAGTCAGAAAGTTGGTTTGAATACTACAGTGCTCACACTAGGTATGTTCCTATTGGAGGCAGTATGCCATTGCCTTCTTCTGACTTTGAAACTGATTTACCCTACCAGTTATTGGGGGACCCAAACTTCAATGTGGCCCTGAAGCACAGTGCTACTTGGCATTTTTCACATGACCATATGTTGCTAGAGATGAAAGAAGCTTTAAGCAACAAACTGAAATCCTAAAACTGACCAGGGATGTAATCTCAGACATTGCAGCCCACAGTCTGGCACTTTATCACTAAGCTACCAAAACAGAAGTAAAATACACTCCTGAAAAGACCACACGTGACTAACATTTAAATTTACCAAAAAAAGAAGATTATGTAATTAATGTCCTACTGACAAAAGAGTACTAGCTAAATTTAATAAGTATGAAGCATGAATTCATCAACGGTGTTTAAGGAAACATTTTAGCATTTGTGACATGTGGTTTATGATGTCCATTTATGCCCAAAGTTTTACGAACTTAATATGAGCAGTGATGTTGAATATACAAAAGCCACAAAGCAAGGAACTTCTAGAAAAATGCAGAGAAATTGATGCTTAATATAGGAACTGGCACTGTCCTGAAACAATAACAGATGTCGAAATGCATTCACAGTTGCGAATACTAACACCCATCAGATGTATAAGGACATGATGACAATGAAAATTCGTGCTGGATTGGGACTCGAACCCAGATTTCCCGCCTTGTGCGAGTGGTCACCTTAATAACTTTGGCTATCTATGCCTGACTCACTGGCAGACCCAAACTTCACCAAGTGAGGTGGCGCAGTGGTTAGCACACTGGACTCACATTCGAGAGAACAACGGTTCAATCCCGCATCCGGCCATCCTGATTTAGGTTTTCCGTGATTTCCCTAAATTGCTTCAGGCAGATGCCGGGATGGTTCCTTTGACAGGGCACGGCCGACTTCCTTCCCCATCCTTCCCTGATCCGATGACCTCGCTGTTTGGTCTCTTCCCCTAAAACAACCCAACCAGAGACCCAAACTTCCATAGGTTATCATTCCTGCGTCACAGCCGTTCATGTACAGGGGCGGACATTTTAATTGAAAGACGTTGTCCGTTATTGGTGGATAAATACAATATTGCGATGCAAATACATTTTATGTATTTTAGGACGGCTGTAGTCACTGTAGTGCCTGTCCTTTGGACAAACACGTATGTCTAAAGGAACACTGCATTGTTGTTCTCAACAGCCCAGGCATTGATGCATGTCCGAAGGATTATTGCATTGTTCTTAACAATGCAGGCACTGCAATATCGAAAAACAAATGTAATATAATATATTGTGTGTAAATAAGTAAAAAGGTACTTTAATATTTGATTAAAGTAATGACATTCAATTATTGCGAAAATTCTTAACAACAAAAATATATAGGAGTGTGCAAAAGAAGCACTGTAAGGGTGAATGTGCACATAAAACCAATTGTAGGAAAGGCAGATCGAGGATTGAGGTACTTGGGAAGAATTGTACAGAAATATAATTCATCTACAAAGAATGAAATGTACAAAAATTGTTCAACTGGTTCTGGTGTATTACTCATCACTCTGGGACACTAACCAGGAAGGCTTAATAGAGAAGGTGCAAAGAACAGATATGAATTTCAACTCAGATTCAATTACTCCGTGTGAAAGAGACTTTAAAATGTTCATCCAACTCTAGCGGCAGATGCTATAACAAAGTGTTGTGCACCACAGACACCACAGAGAGACTAGTGTTGACATATGAGAGAGAGAGAGAGAGAGAGAGAGAGAGAGAATTTCAAGACTAGTGTCTACCAAGTATATATCTGGAAATAAATATACTGGAAGATCAGAGAGTTCAAAAGTGCACATGTGGTTCGTGGCAGTCACTCTCTCAACACACCATCTGTGAATGGAACTGTAATATGTCATATTAATAGTGCTGTGTGATTTATCTTTACCACATGCCATAAGGTGGCTTGTTAAGTAAAGATGCAGTTAGGAACAGAGGTAAACCCATATCTTGATCGTGTAATAGGAAAGTGTGCTTCACAGTGGCAGAATATATTTAAAAAATCAATTTACCCGTAGAAGTGTTTTTCTCATTTAGGGTTTTATGTAGCTGATGGCTCGCTCCTTGTAGTCAAAGCTGAGTCAGAATATTTCATGAGATCTTGACCCGACATAACATCTGATGTATTTACTTTTTGCTTTAATCCGGTTGCTTTTGTTGATTCTCATGAAGTAGAGGTCCTGCTAATCAGTGTCTCTGAAATCCCATATGTAACCAAGGAAAGGCTTCACTTCTTCACATTCTGCAGCTATTATTGGGGCAAAGGAAGATAACTTCTTTTCATGTCACATAAAAGCACGTCCACTGCTTTCCTTTTACCAAACATATACTTCCTTGAATGGGTGTACAGATCATCAGAGTGACCAGTGAATTTGAGTAGAACACAACTTTACTTACAAGGGAACCTCCCCATCGCACCCCCGTCAGATTTAGTTATAAGTTGGCACAGTGGATAGGCCTTGAAAAACTGAACACAGATCAATCGAGAAAACAGGAAGAAGTTGTGTGGAAGAATGAAAAAAACAAACAAAATATGCAAACTGAGTAGTCCATGTGCAAGATAAGCGACATCAAGGACAATATGTGTGCGGGAGCGCCGTGGTCCCGTGGTTAGCGCGAGCAGCTGCGGAACAGAAGGTCCTTGGTTCAAGTCTTCCATACAGTGAAAAGTTTAATTTTTTATTTTCAGACAATTATTATCTGTTCATTTGTTCATTGACGTCTCTGTTCACTGTAATAAGTTTAGTGTCTGTGTTTTGCGACCGCTAAACAGTGCGATTAGTAGACGAAAGGACGTGCCTATCCAATGGGAACCGAAAACGTTTGATCTGAAGGTCATAGGTTAACCGATTCCTCCACAGGAAAACGCGTCTGCTATATTCTATACGACACCGGTGACGGTATATGTTGTCCACCCGCCTAACTTGTACACTTGGCGAATGGGTAAAAAGATTCTTCTACCTTGCCCGATTTAGGATTTCTTGTGGATGTAATAATCACTCCCAAAAAAGTGATCGCATCGGACGGACAGATAATAACTGTCTGAAAATAAAAAATTAAATTTTTCACTGTAGGGAAGACTTGAACCAAGGACCTCTCATACTGCAGTTGCTCACGCTAACCACGGGACCACGGCGCTCGCGAGCTTATACTTTCCTTGATGTTGCATATCTTGTGCATAGACCACTCAGTTTGTATATTTTGCTTATTTTTTTCATACTTCCACACGACTTCTTCCTGTTTTCTCGATTGATCTGTGTTCAGTTTTTCAAGGCCTATCCACTGTGTCAACTTATAACTAAATCTGAGGGGGGTGCGATGGGGAGGTTCCCTTGTTAGGAGACACACGTTGGAGCCTCAACACGACAGTCAAGATTACAATATATTTCATTTGACATAAAACCATCTTGTATTTTCATTGTTGGAGATTGTGGTTGCTCTTTGACAGTCAAGTGACTGCCAAGCTGCAACAGCAAAAAGTAAAAGGCTTCATCCACAGCAGGTGAACCAGTTTATTTGCTATCACACCTTGTCGTTTTCTTGTACTCCACACCTACTGTTTACTATCTGCACATACAAAAACAAACACCCACAAACAGTATATATTCCACAACTTACTTCCCACTTAATACTATTCTGTCATGCCGCGCGGGATTAGCCGAGCAGTCTAAGGCGCTGGAGTCATGGACTGTGTGGCTTATCCCGGCGGAGGTTCGAGTCCTCCCTTGTGTGTGTGTGTGTGTGTGTGTGTGTGTGTGTGTGTGTCCTTAGGATAATTTAGGTTAAGTAGTGTGTAAGCTTAGGGACTGATGACCTTAGCAGTTAAGTCTCATAACATTTCACACACATTTGAACATTTTTATTCTGTCATGATCATCTTTCCTCATACTACACAAAGAGTGTGAAATGTCGTTTGCCTAAATGGAATGTAACACTTCACCCTGAGATGATGCTTCCCAGATTTGGTGCCAGGGACATCAAAGATGCAGATAAAGAAACAGATACGAAACAGTGTATTACTTTCAAAAATGTGAGACAACTGTGTACAATGCTGTGTTATAGAAACTACCGCATGGACAACCACTGAGAATTAAGAAATGAACAACACTGTTGCTCTATTCCAGTGCTAGTGTTTTAACAGTTTTTCATCCTAGTAATAAAAGAATTTTAATTACAGTAACTAAAACATACATGACCATAGGCTTTTACAATTAGAGTTTAGCAGAAGCTAATATGTACCATAGTACTGTATTAGTTGCTAAGCAGTGACCAATAACATGAAAAGCTAAGCAATTTAAGAAATAATTCAAAGAATTAAAATGTTACGGTAGACCATATGTTTGAATATTTCTTACTTCAAAGTCCACTCTATTTCATCACACACTTCAAGATTTTCATCTCTTTCTTCTTTCACTAATTTAATTTCCATTTCTATAACTGCAGTATCATTACATAAATATAGAGGATCATCTTCAAAAGTTACGCCATTTGTTTCTTCGGCTTTCAGGATCTCCCACCGGAAACAAAAGAAAACACACTATAAACTATATCTGATTGACTCTCTCTCTCTCTCTCTCTCTCTCTCTCACTCACTCACTCACTCACACATATAGCTGTTTAGTTTATTGGAATACAAACCGGTTGATTAAAGGTGATATATTTTACACTTTTGTATTTAATTAGCTTTATATAGCACAATAATGACATAACTTACATTTAATTATAGTTTATACCTGTCAGTGTGCACCTCCCTAGCAGCAGCACAAACAACGTTGCAACATTAATATATAACTGAATCCATCCCATGTCCAATGGATATGTTTTGTGTCACTGGGAACTTTAGTATTTAATGTCCCATCGCAGTGCAAGCTCTGAACAGAGACAGAAATGATCCTTTTGCTTAACAAAGGAAACAACCAGGGATTTGCTTTGAGTGATTTAGAGGAGCCATGGAAATCTAAATCTGGTTGGCCAGATGAGAATTTCAACAGTCACTCCCATGAGTGCAACTCCAGAGTCCTAACCACTAAATCATCTAGCTATGTTTTTCCTTGTTCACTTCGTGTTGGTGGCAGAAATTGTACATAGATTCCACCACAGGGCATGATGCAAGGAACCTGTAGCCACGACAGAAATGCAAAGTCTTTTTTGTATTTTTTAATGAGATGAAAAGATTCTAGGTGTCATCGGCTGATGAGTCTGACTGGATGTTTTTTCAGTCCATGCTCACAGACCTCCCGAAACCCAGTGACAGACAGGGAAGAGCTCTAAATGCAAAATTTCTGCTGCTGTTGAATGAGCAGCTAGATGAAACCAAGAAGGAGATGCTGTAATTTTCGTCAACATCATCATGGGCTTCTTCCATTTCTAACACAACATTGTCTATTCATACACAGAATTTGCCACTAATTCTACATCATCAATGGTGACTCATTTACATCAGATCCGGCAATGTTCCTTATACGTATATGTGAATCTGAATCATATTCTACCATAACTCACTGAACAGTTGCTTTTCAAATCTTACTCATTACCCATATATGTACTTCACTGAGTTAAGTACCACAGTATGTGGTCTTATTAAAAATAAATTCTTCATAGTGGCATTTTTAATGTAATGATCACATTTTCACTAACTTATCTTATTGTAATCAGTAGTTTCTCAGCAGGAGAAATAGCAAGCCAAAAATTTGTGTCCTGCTTTTCAGTTGATACTAGTTGCTCTAAAAAGTGGAAACTGTTCTGTATTCACTCTGCAGAATTTGGTTCATGTTGAGAGCACTCACAAGGAACCATTGCCAAACTATGTTTGACATTAATAGCGTTGCACAGGTGCACTCAGCATTTCCTTTTCTTTTTCAGTTGTTGGAGCTTTAAATATCGATAAACCAAACCAGAAGAACTCAAGGTTGCAACTGAGCCTGAAACACAACTTGGCCTGTCTTGTTGTTTGTCATAATGCAGGTCGCATCGTGTATTGTATTGCAGACTGTATCATCCCAGTGGGAACACAAATACCGCACCAGTAAGTACTGCATCACATGACCTTCATTACAATGAACTATATCACACATTGCCTCAGTGTGAACACACGTTATTAAACAGCTTTAGATTGAACAGCCTTTGTATGTCCATCTTTTCAGAGATGGGAACCTTGACAGTTCACTATAGAATGTCAAATCAAATACCTTTCAGCTGTCTATCTGTAACTTCAAAACTGTTATTTTATTGGGCTTTCAGTTTTGGCGGTATATTACCCCACCTTCAGGCCCCCTGACCAATGTGTAGGAAGATTCAAACCTCGGTTCTGGTCACAATAGGGGCCTGCATTCAAAGACTGGTATGTAGATTCCAACTTAATACAACGATAACTTCAAACAGCATCTGCAAACCATTGATGGAACATTCTGTGTACATTCTACCTACATATGTCTGAATGAGATCTTGAATCATGGTGTGCAATTAATAACCTTGTGAGCTAAATCTCAAACTGAATGCTAGTAGAATTCAAGAAACAACGTTGCCGTGGACTTCCCATATTGCCACAGGTAAAAAAAATAGGATGTAGGATCCTACATGAATTGCAACTGAAGACGTAGTGTCAGATCCTGAAAGTGAAAAACTCAGTTATGAAATAATGCCTGTAGAGTTCAGTTGTAGCATTATGCTGAAGTATTTTACTAATCGATGTGACTGTGTCAAGCTGTACACCACTATACCAGGATTGTTTTCTGCACTCATTTGCACTAGACTTGAACAACAAAATAGAATTTGTTTCTGTAATGTTTTTAATCACAGCAGTTCTATAAATTTATTACAGGCCTATTATGTCTTTCAAATGTTCTAACTTCCATTTTAAGTGTAGGCACCTAACATGACACACGAATATTAGGATTCATTATTAATCATCTACATAACAAAATTACTAAACAATTTTAATAATTATGGCTCCATCATATGATGCTTCTACATGACAAATCACTGAAGACTTACTCTTTTTCTCTTCATGTCACACCAAGTGTTACAGTTGTCAACATAATCAACAGTAACTACTGTAAAATCTAGCCACATCACTCTGAAGTAATGTTTTATTATTACTTACTGTCCCAGGTCAGCTTCTGTGGGTACATTGCCATCAGAAATATTTGTAAAACAGTCCTTCATCAACAGATGAGCTGCTGCAATTTCATTCTTATCGACTGCGCATTTAGACAGCCTTTCTTCAAAATCCTTCAACAGGCGGCAAGTTCCAGTCATACTGCTGTGAAAATTTATCAGTGTTATGAATGTAATGTTAAAAAAAATAAGATAGGTAAATTAGAACAAATATAGGCTGAAGTGACAAATCACATTCAATTAAAATCAAATATCATGTTGAAGAGGCACATGAGGCATTTACAAAATCTCTTCAAAAAATCCTTTCAGTATGCATACAAAACTACAGCTTATGAAGTCATCGTTGTTGCATAATGATCAATATGGGAAAGAATACAACTTCTGTGAGCCGTGATAATGCTTTGTTAAACACCTCTCGGTTCAACAGTGAGTTTTACGGTTGAGTGTTTTTTAGCGTGCACTAGTGTTGCAGTAGTTAATGTCCAGTCTTCAGGCATGGTCGATCATGAATGCTTGGTTGGAGGAAGTATTCAAAAGAAAGAAAAATAGAGTACTAAATTTCAGGGTTGTGTGTCAGGAGAATGTCTAACAGTAACTCACAAGTAGGGAATGTCGTCTAAGACTCAAGCCTTCATCAAAGTTGAAGTTTTATTCAAATTCCATGTTATGACTTATTACAACAATTTAACAACACCACTCAGGATATAATAAACCAATAGTGGCATTTCAGTCCACTGTATTTAATGAACACCCAACCAGTAATCTAATAAGGTTAATGATGAAAAAAGCCATAATCGACAAGAAATGAAGTGAGCAACAAGGAGGAACCTCACAAGCTAATTAAGTCATATGTCTTCACAGTTTTCCTGTATGGGCCAGAAGTATGGACTCTCAAAAGGGCTACAAAAAACAATGAATGCCATTGAGATGTGGATTTCTAGAAACAGAGTCAGAATATCCTGGACTGACAATGGTCCAAACTGCTAAAAGGGTTGGAAATTGGAGACCATCAAGAAAATGAAACTTTATTAAATCAGTCAAGTGACTCCTGAGTGGTACAGACAAGACTCTTCAAGGTAAAATAGTCACAGATATTGATGAATCTGATCCTCTGAAATTCAAGAAATTGATTTCGAGTTTCATCTAATGTTGTTGTTGTTGTGGTCTTCAGTCCTGAGACTGGTTTGATGCAGCTCTCCATGCTACTCTATCCTGTGCAAGCTTCTTCATCTCCCAGTAACTACTGCAGCCTACATCCTTCTGAATCTGCTTAGTGTATTCATCTCTTGGTCTCCCTCTACGATTATTACCCTCCAAGCTGCCCTCCAGTACTAAATTGGTGATCCCTTGACGCCTCAGAACATGTCCTACCAACCGATCCCTTCTTCTAGTCAAGTTGTGCCACAAACTCCTCTTCTCCCCAATTCTATTCAATACCTCCTCATTAGTTATGTGATCTACCCATCTTATCTTCAGCATTCTTCTGTAGCACCACATTTCAAAAGCTTTTATTCTCTTCTTATCTAAACTATTTATTGTCTATGTTTCACTTCCATACATGGCTACACTCCATACAAATACTTTCAGAAACGACTTCCTGACACTTAAATCAATACTCGATGTTAACAAATTTCTCTTCTTCAGAAACGCTTTCCTTGCCATTGCCAGTCGACATTTTATATCCTCTCTACTTCGACCATCATCAGTTATTTTGCTCCCCAAATAGCAAAACTCCTTTACTACTTTAAGTGTCTCATTTCCTAGTCTAATTCCCACAGCATCACCCGACTTAACTCGACTACATTCCATTATCCTCATTTTGCTTTTGTTGATGTTCATCTTAAACCCTCCTTTCAAGACACTGTCCATTCCGTTCAACTGCTTTTCATCTAATGATCTTTTCTAAATGGCAATGGATAAAGTAAAAATTGCTTTGTGGTGCAGCAATATCGAGTAATGGCTCAGCATTTGAAGAAAATTATGTTGATGGCATATTAAACTATTCCATTCCTGAGGTACAACCCCAGTAATAAGGGAGGATAGCAAAGTATTGCACAATAACTTTTTTCTCCCCTGGTATCACAGCTGGAATATTGAAATTTCACAATGATACAGTTTGAAATTTGCACTACAAGGGTATTTTGTATTCACGTGCAGCTCTAACAAGAGAATCCCGATCTATCAAAAAACATGGTGTGTACATTACTGCCGTCGGCTTGTGAAGAGCAGCAAAGTAGAGTTCGATATTTTTTGGCCAAAGCTCATAAACTGTGTGAAATTCACAGGGACACGCATGGCATGCACAGGGACGACTGTATGGACTGTAGCAACATCTTCAGGTGGCGTGCATTGTTCGAAGAGGTCTGTGTGGACTTAAACGATTCGGCACACTCTGGGTGGCCAGAAACAGCTGCAACCCCACAGCCACTGAGGCAGCAATTTTGTAATGACTGGCATGTGCAACTGTGAAACTTATTGCACCAGTCAACATTTCCTACAGTGTCATGTATGATATTATTCATAAAATATTGAAATTTCGTAAAATTAGTGCTCACTGGGTGTCTAAGAACCTGACAGGCAACCACAAGGGTCAGTGAATGATGACAAGCTTGGATCAGTTAATGCTGCAGAAGAGCATGACTTTCTGAAAGGAATTGTCACTAGTGATGAGTTGTGGGCATACCACTACACACCATGCAGGCCTCTATGGAGTGGAAACATTCTGGTTCCCAATTCGGGAAAAAAAAAAAAAAAAAAAAAAAAAAAAAAAAAAAAAACTGAAAGTTGCTCAGGCTGCCAGGAAAGTGCTTCAGACAGTGTTCTGGGATATATACGATGTGTTATTGGTGAACTTTGCTGAAAACGTGACCACTGTGAATGCTGCAGCCTACATGAAAACTTTAGTTAAGTTATGTGTGCTCTTTGTGACAAACGCCACAACATTAATGCTAATGGTATCAAACTTCTTCATGACAATACTTGCCCCCATCTTGCTGCTCCTGTTCATGAGGAAATCGCCAAATTTGGGTGGGAAGTGCTGTATAATCCACCATACAGTCCAGATCTTGTACCGCTGGACTTTCATCTGTTTGGTCTCTTGAAGAAATACCTAGCTGGTCAAAGCTTTGTGACAGATGCAAAAGTGTAAACAGCAGTCCACAGATGGCTACACTCCAACCAATCGGACTTCTACAAACACTGCATACTGAAACTGGTACCATGATGGAAGAAATGTGTCGAGAACATTGGCGACTATAGAGATAAGTAGGTAAATTATGTAAGTCCATTTGTGATTAGTTACCTATAAAACTTTTTGGCAGTAAAATTATTGTGCGTTACTTTCTGATCTTCCCTTCTAAATATGAAGAAGGTGGGAACTATTTGCAACTAGCTGAAATAAGGCATATGAGATACATTATTTATCACCCTAGAGGTGCATTCAATTGGTATTTATTCTCATTGTTAAATGATTATTTTATCAAAGTAAGTTGCTTCAAGACAGTTCTCCCTTATCAATGCTGAATTTGACAATACTTGTAATGACACAGCCTCTCATCCTGTTTAAAATCATCACCCGCTATACTCATAAACACCACCAGTGTTTCAGAAGATAACTGTGCGAAGAACTACCGGACATATAGAAAATGACATATTAATGGATAGAGCATTGCTACACATTACAATTCTTAATATGTGCTGTGGCGTACTTTTACTAGGGGTGAGGCATGTCAGAATACATAGACAAATCACCCACTCTCTACAGTTGCATGAGACTAGTTCACACTTATAGATAGGCAACCCAATGAACATATTTCCAAAGTGGGCTGCTCTCATACTTTCCTGGGAAAATCGTGTCAGTGGCTTCAATGCATTATATGCATACACTGACTTGTGTCACAAGTAGTGCTGACCTGTATGCTGAGTTAAAAACTTGGAGAGCTGCTCTATTCGCTGATGTGTGTCTACATTCTGCAAGTCTCGTACTTTTTGCACAGATCACAGTGAGAGGTATTTCCCCCACATCCACACCGGCCACCGAACAATGAGATGCTTTAAATTTTGTAATAACGTTCACTTTTCCCTATGACTCTTAGCTGCTATCCCATTGTCCACAAGCATCTGGGGTAGGGAAGTAGTCAGGTTAATGGCTCTCTCAGACACGTGTTGAACATGTGTAGCAGTGGAGAACAGAATGGAACAGGTGTCTGAGAATGGCAGCATCAGCATTTTCCTTATGGCCTAAAAGAGGTCCATACAAATCATAGGAGTGGGTATGCACCATAGAGGTGGCAAGAGCGAACTGTACACAGACAAAAGGGGGCAGTTGGAGGTCCTCGCCCAGAGCTTCCAATCGTATCTCAGTTGGTCTATGCATTTTTTGGGTGATTCATCAGCAGTGTGAACAGCGTCCAGAATGAATTTTCACTCTACAGCATAGCGTGCACTGATATGAAATTCCAGGTTAGAGTAATGGTCCAGCACACAGTTTTAACCTGCCAGAAAGTTTAAGTCCGAACTGCTGGTTGTGAAACAGAGTCAAATAACATGGAAAGGTAGTGATCTGACAGATTTTAATTGCACAGGTCACCAAGATCTGTCGATATCTGACCCTCAGTGGTGGGACATCAGCTTCCACCACTAGACTGTCTACAAGGCTCATACAGAAAGCTCCAGTTGACAACTGCGTACCATTGAGATGGACAGGACCTAACAAGCTCAGTACTGATGGTGGTGCTGCTGACTATTAAGCAACGCATCTATAGTCTGAGCACGACAAAAATCAAAGCTTTGCAGCATCAGAGAACTGTGTAGTCTGTGCCTAAGGAGATGCTGACCTCAAAAGTCCGAAGCTCCATGGGCTTCAAGTACATTACTGAAGTAAAGTTTGTGTACATATGCACAGTGCAGAGTCTACCAAAGTGTACAATGCAAGTTTTCAGGGGAGAAAATTGATATCGATGAGTCAGGGTTCAGTTATATACAGTCATAGACAAAAAGCCTGACCACTGGCCTTGCTGATCACCACCGACACTGAAGGCGGCCAATAAAAGTGGCTGCCCCTCAGAATTCTAAGTCAGGCCACATGGATAATTTGATAATGCTGTAGAGTCTGGAAGAAGTGCTGTCTCCTCCTTGAGTTGTCGCAGTGCTGTATCAGCTCAAGGGCTAGTAGTAAATGTTGCGCAATGAAGACACTAATTCATGAGTTCAAGTCCATTTCTTCTATTCTTTAAATAGCATTCTGCTGTATGCTAAAGTTATCAGTCTAATGTAACTTCAAAGATAATTTGCTTCACTTTCTAACCCACCTGCAATAGCAAAAACTCATGGCTGCGTCAAGATCAGAAAAGTTCATACTCGAGAGTTTCCTTGGCGTAATGTGGCCACTGGCTACACACCGCCTCACGCAGGTGCCGTCCAACCAGGACATTGCAGTTCATAAGTATTTACCCCTCCCCATGAACCATGGAACTTGCCGTTGGTGGGGAGGCTTGCGTGCCTCAGCGATACAGATAGCCGTACCGTAGGTACAACCACAACGGAGGGGTATCTGTTGAGAGGCCAGACAAACGTGTGGTTCCTGAAGAGGGGCAGCAGCCTTTTCAGTAGTTGCAAGGGCAACAGTCTGGATGATTGACTAATCTGGCCTTGTAACAATAACCAAAACGGCCTTGCTGTGCTGGTACTGCGAACGGCTGAAAGCATGGGGAAACTACGGCCGTAATTTTTCCCGAGGGCATGCAGCTTTACTGTATGATTAAATGATGATGGCGTCCTCTTGGGTAAAATATTCCGGAGGTAAAATAGTCCCCCATTCGGATCCCCGGGCGGGGACTACTCAAGAGGATGTCGTTATCAGGAGAAAGAAAACTGGCGTACTACGGATCGGACCGTGGAACGTCAGGTCCCTTAATCGGGCAGGTAGGTTACAAAATTTGAAAAGGGAAATGGATAGGTTAAAGTTAGATATAGTGGGAATTAGTGAAGTTCGGTGGCAGGAGGAACAAGACTTCTGGTCAGGTGACTACAGGGTTATAAACACAAAGTCAAATAGGGGTAATGCAGGAGTAGGTTTAATAATGAGTAGGAAAATAGGAACGCGGGTAAGCTACTACAAACAGCTTAGTGAACGCATTATTGTGGCCAAGATAGATACGAAGCCCACACCTACTACAGTAGTACAAGTTTATATGCCAACTAGCTCTGCAGATGACGAAGAAATTGAAGAAATGTATGATGAAATAAAAGAAATTATTCAGACAGTGAAGGGAGACGAAAATTTAATAGTGATGGGTGACTGGAATTCAAGTGTAGGAAAAGGGAGAGAAGGAAATGTAGTAGGTGAATATGGATTGGGGCTAAGAAATGAAAGAGGAAGCCGCTTGGTAGAATTTTGCACAGAGCACAACTTAATCATAGCTAACACTTGGTTTAAGAATCATGATAGAAGGTTGTATACATGGAAGAACCCTGGAGATACTAAAAGGTATCAGATAGATTATATAATGGTAAGACAGAGATTTAGAAACCAGGTTTTAAATTGTAAGACCTTTCCAGGGGCAGATGCGGACTCTGACCACAATCTATTGGTTATGACCTGTAGATTAAAACTGAAGAAACTGCAAAAAGGTGGGAATTTAAGGAGATGGGACCTGGATAAATTGAAAGAACCAGAGGTTGTACAGAGTTTCAGGGAGAGCATAAGGGAACAATTGACAGGATTGGGGGAAAGAAATACAGTAGAAGAAGAATGGGTAGCTTTGAGGGATGAAGTAGTGAAGGTAGCAAAGGATCAAGCAGGTAAAAAGACGAGGGCTAGTAGAAATCCTTGGGTAACAGAAGAAATATTGAATTTAATTGATGAAAGGAGAAAATATAAAAATTCAGTAAATGAAGCAGGCAAAAACGAATACAAACGTCTCAAAAATGAGATCGACAGGAAGTGCAAAATGGCTAAGCAGGGATGGCTAGATGACAAATGTAAGGATGTAGAGGCTTATCTCACTAGGGGTAAGATAGATACTGCCTACAGGAAAATTAAAGAGACCTTTGGAGATAAGAGAACCACTTGTATGAACATCAAGAGCTCTGATGGAAACCCAGTTCTAAGCAAAGAAGGGAAAGCAGAAAGGTGGAAGGAGTATATAGAGGGTCTATACAAGGGCGATGTACTTGAGGACAATATTATGGAAATGGAAGAGGATGTAGGTGAAGATGAAATGGGAGATATGATACTGCGTGAAGAGTTTGACAGAGCACTGAAAGACCTGAGTCGAAACAAGGCCCCCGGAGTAGACAACATTCCATTGGAACTACTGACGGCCTTGGGAGAGCCAGTCCTGACAAAATTCTACCATCTGGTGAGCAAGATCTATGCAACAGGCGAAATACCCTCAGACTTCAAGAAGAATATAATAATTCTAATCCCAAAGAAAGCAGGTGTTGACAGATGTGAGAATTACCGAACAATCAGTTTAATAAGCCACAGCTGCAAAATACTAACACGAATTCTTTACAGACGAATGGAAAAACTAGTAGAAGCCGACCTCGGGGAAGATCAGTTTGGATTCCGTAGAAATACTGGAACACGTGAGGCAATACTGACCTTACGACTTATCTTAGAAGAAAGATTAAGGAAAGGCAAACCTACGTTTCTAGCATTTGTAGACTTAGAGAAAGCTTTTGACAATGTTGACTGGAATACTCTCTTTCAAATTCTAAAGGTGGCAGGGGTAAAATACAGGGAGCGAAAGGCTATTTACAATTTGTACAGAAACCAGGTGGCAGTTATAAGAGTCAAGGGACATGAAAGGGAAGCAGTGGTTGGGAAGGGAGTAAGACAGGGTTGTAGCCTCTCCCCGATGTTATTCAATCTGTATATTGAGCAAGCAGTAAAGGAAACAAAAGAAAAATTCGGAGTAGGTATTAAAATCCATGGAGAAGAAATAAAAACTTTGAGGTTCGCCGATGACATTGTAATTCTGTCAGAGACAGCAAAGGACTTGGTAGAGCAGTTGAACGGAATGGATGGTGTCTTTAAGGGAGGATATAAGATGAACATCAACAAAGGCAAAACGAGGATAATGGAATGTAGTCGAATTAAGTCGGGTGATGCTGAGGGTATTAGATTAGGAAATGAGGCACTTAAAGTAGTAAAGGAGTTTTGCTATTTGGGGAGCAAAATAACTGATGATGGTCGAAGTAGAGAGGATATAAAATGTAGACTGGCAATGGCAAGGAAAGCGTTTCTGAAGAAGAGAAATTTGTTAACATCGAGTATTGATTTAAGTGTCAGGAAGTCGTTTCTGAAAGTATTTGTATGGAGCGTAGCCATGTATGGAAGTGAAACATGGACGGTAAATAGTTTGGACAAGAAGAGAATAGAAGCTTTCGAAATGTGGTGCTACAGAAGAATGCTGAAGATTAGATGGGTAGATCACATAACTAATGAGGAGGTACTGAATAGGATTGGGGAGACGAGGAGTTTGAGGCACAACTTGACCAGAAGAAGGGATCGGTTGGTAGGACATGTTCTGAGGCATCAAGGGATCACCAATTTAGTATTGGAGGGCAGCGTGGAGGGTAAAAATCGTAGGGGGAGACCAAGAGATGAATACACTAAGCAGATTCAGAAGGATGTAGGTTGCAGTAGGTACTGGGAGATGAAGAAGCTTGCACAGGATAGAATAGCATGGAGAGCTGCATCAAACCAGTCTCAGGACTGAAGACCACAACAACAACAAGTATTTACCATTTCTCATTTTTATGCAAGTTTTGGCTTTACAGTGAGTGACTGTATGGCTTCCAATGGAAGTCCTGAATAGTTTTTATAATCTTGTCTCTTTCAGTAAAGACTTTGATTTTGATGTTCTCCTCGATCAGCCTTTCATTTCAGCGATCTCTTCTGATGACATCCTTTATGTTTTTGTAGAGGTCTCCATATTTGGACGTGTTTCTGTCGGTGTTTCGCCTTTATTTCGTTTCGAGGTTGAATCTCTGATTTTTCTGTTTTTACAGAGCACTGGCTTTCATTACTGCTGTTCAAATACTGCCGGTAATTTCTGTCTTTCGTTCAGATCTATTCCTCTTAACTTTTCTGTTAGTAGTTTCTTGTTAATCTCATTTCTTTTCTCTTTCAACTATTTATTGTTGGTCAGCTCTTCCTGTCCATCATATGGTTTCTCTCGAGATGAGTGTTAATATAAATCCTGGCCTAACTGGCATATGGTCACTACCTCTCTTGAAGAGATTTATGACAGGCATATCTGAGTAAATTTGCTTATTGAATAAGAGGATGTAATCACCTTCATTCTTAACCTTGCTGCCAGGGATTCTCTAAGATCACCTCTTTTTCGGATTTTTCTTGTAAAATTTCTTCAGTAACATTCTTTGTTAACAAAATATGTCCTATCTGGGTTTGCTTAGAAAGTCCAAAATTCCCAATGAAGGGATGATGATCTGTGGTCTTCACTCCTATCTTGATAGTAAAATCACCAAGTATTAAGAAAAATGTGTCAGTTTCTGAATTTTTTGCTGTTGTCAGATCGTCATAGAACTGTTCTATTTCTTCATAGGTTGAGTTGGAAATAGGAATGTAGGCGCAAATGATTTGAAGGCTAATCTCAGCATTCAACTCAAGGTTGATGTAGATCAGTCTGTCTGAAATGGACGTGATCTTGGTGACAGCAAATTTCCTCCTGTTGTGAATCGGCAAAGCTATGCCCAATAAGCAAATTTGCATGTGAGTTACTTTGAAACAGGAGATGCTCAGACTTGCAGATAGTAATCACTTCAGCTTTGAGCCTCTTCTTACTGATTCCGAGTATGTCCTACTTGACATTCTGCAATACGTGTTCCAAAAAGCCAACATGTTCTTCATGTCTCATGGTGTGAATATTATATGATGCTGCACAGAAAGTTTTGTTCAAGTTGTTCCCGTTTTCTTTGCATTTATTTTGTTGTTTAACTTGATTGATTGATTTTCTGCAGTTGGTGCATTTGAGCATTATTCAGATTGTAGCATTACATGGGTATTCGTCCGAGTAGCCCACGGAATCTTTAAGCAATAATTTCGTTGGGATGTCCATTAAAGTCAGATATACTTTGTGTCACGTGAGAGTAGGAGAGTCAAAACAGGTAGTAACGCCTGACGTCATCTCAAGTTGAGATTTTTTTGTAGTGCAATCTTTGCTGAGCAATTGACACTGTATAAGAATGAGGGCTTTTTCTTTTCTTTTCTTTTTTGACATAGCAGATCACAATGCTGCGTTATGCATGTCTTTTTTTTTTTTGTTGATAAAGATAACAACATCTGAGTTGCTCAAGTGCGCAGACAAGTTGCAGTCGAGTGCGAGTCCTCTTTAATTTTAAAGAATTCACGTAAAACTGACAATCCGTGATCCGTAGTTGTTTTGGAAAACATTCTAGAGAGCCACGACCAAACTTTGTTATAAACAGATCAAGCGCGGACTTTTGAAATAACGGCGCAAAGTTTGAGATATGCGGTAAGCTATTGATACTCCTTGTAATTTCTTGACATTAACTTTGTAATAATTATTAAAGAATTATTGGAGGTTATAGTAATTGTTCTTGGTGCTTACAGTGAATGGGGTTTGATTTGTTTGAATACGACATATATTTACTGTTTGAATATGACATATATTAATCACAGAATAGTCGATTGATCGATATGTTGGTTAGAAACCAATAAACAGATTGTAATGGAATTACGAGAACGATTTTTTCAATCATTGGTGACCACTACATGCACACCAGAAAACTGACTATTCTCGTTGAGAATGAAATTTGGAACGGATAAGTTTTGTTTCAGCTCCTTGGGATCAATAAACTTCATCCGAAGTTGGAACTTTATTAACTGTGTCGTATTCCTTCAATTTAGTAGATAAATAAAAATTATAGTCTACACTACAATTTTCACCTTTTGAAGAAAGAGAGCACTTACCTTTTTAGAGAAATGTTTCAACTTTAGTCATCAATCTTCCCAAAACGGAGATAAGGGTGAAACTCTCACACTGCACTACATCATCGTGATCAACCACATATATGCCCGCTTCTCCCTCCCTTTTGTTGAAAACCCTGAGATATAGCCGTGGTACAACGAAGGAAGCGGGTTTGGACAGCCGAAGAGAAAAGAAGAAAACAACGACGACGGAGCAAGAGAGAGAGAGAAAGGAGGAGGGGGGAGGTCACAAGATAACTTATGGGAACAACTGCCGATATTTCAACAGGAGCACATCCTGCAGTTTTGCCTTGAAAATAGCAAGGTGTGCTCCTGTCATAATATCAGTGGTTGTCAACAATGTCACCTGGCTGCATTTCCATATGTTATTTGAACACTGTAAATGCCAGGATAAACTCTGGTCTCACACTGAGTATTATTTTAGTATCTACATTCTAGTCCCTAAACCTAGTTACAGTAATGGGAATAAAACTCAGCAAGATATACTTTTGGTATTTTGCCAATCGTGCAGCCGTATCTTTGTGATGCAAGTTGTAGTAACTTCTGAACCCACTCCAGGAACACTCCAGCTGGTATTCTTCCTGCTGGTAATATAATTAAATCTTGGCAACAAAGTAGAATGTGTTTGGCAACTCTGACTGATGAGTTACTTCCTGGTTAATAAAGAATTACTCTGCTAAATTCCGTTGATTTTTCCCAACATTTCCATTCACTTTAGGTGTGACATAAGGTTATCAATTAATCGTTTTGGTTACAGTAAAGTCAGTCTAGGTGGAAACAGCAAATAATCCTGTCATTCACATTGCAATTTATCTGTCCTAGCCAACACAGGGGCAATAACTGAGAGTCGAATACACATCTGTTCACTAGTTCTGAGGTAACGTGGTCACCTGTAAAGTGAAGGCTGCTTCTGCTTGTCATTCCAATCTCCCTGAAGGCCACATGTTTAGCATCTCTGCGACAAAACTACAAGTAGCCAGATTGAAAATCGATAAGTAAATCTTAAGAATACTTCTCCATCAAACGTCATCTCACTACTTCCAGTAGCTTAAAGTGCAATGGCAAAAAACTTATGGCACTGCAATGCCTCTTGGTAATGATAATGCCTCTTTCCACTTCTGCCAACATAATTTTTCGTTACTGTGAACATACAATTTTATTTACGAAATTGCCACATTTCCATAATACTTGCATGTGATACAAGACCGCAAGTAAATATAAATCATTTCAAAGCCGAAAGTGCTGACAAAGACACATTTGTGTTACAGATACTTTAGGATTTATTAAAATAGAGCTTGAAACTTCCTGGCAGATTAAAACTGTGTGCCCGACCGAGACTCGAACTCGGAACCTTTGCCTTTCGTGCGCAAGTGCTCTACCATCTGAGCTACCGAAACACGACTCACGCCCGGTACTCACAGCTTCACTTCTGCCAGTATCTCGTCTCCTACCTTCCAAACTTTACAGAAGCTCTCCTGCGAACCTTGCAGAACTAGCACTCCTGAAAGAAAGGATATAGCGGAGACATGGCTTAGCCACAGCCTGGGGGATGTTTCCAAAAAGGTGAAAGAGAGAGTTACATGTACGACTGGGTGAGGGCAGTATGCCCGTGTGCCAAGTGGTGACGCGAATGTGGCTGGGGATGGCAGCCAGCACTTCAGCAAGGCAGGGTCACTGTTGGCTCGATGTGATGCAGAGGGCGACACAGCTGAGTTTTGTTTCTTTTGTTTTGTTTTTGGGAGCAAAAATAACTAGTCATAAATGCCCATGCCATAACTGTAGAAAATGGAAACGAAGACAAATAGAGGAGTTAAAAACGACTATACATTAATCCCAATCAATGAAAGAGAAGACAGCTGAAATCAGGAAAAAGGTCTATAAAATATACCATAGAGAAACAGAGGTCCTGAACTAAAGTTTAATTTCCTTTGTCATATTGCTATGACAGATAAAAAGTAAAATGAGGTCGACAGCCCACGTGTCATACACGAAAACGGCCAGTAACTCAGATGGCAAACACAAACGTGGACATAAGTGGTTAAAAAAAAGAACTTCCCATCAGCAAATGGTGCACAATTACAGGTTGAGGGAAATGGGTACAAAGCAATGGGGGAAGCACCACTTAACAAATGGCAATGGCTAAAAAGACAGTGCCCGATACGCAACCTGGCTAAAATGATCTCCTCACGGCAAGAGGGCTGAGAGGAGGTCGTCCAAGCTGCTGGGAAAGGCTTAATAACCAGGAGCTTGTTCCCTTGACGGGAGGGTCATTGGTGATGCCAGATGGCAACAGAGTTCATCAAAGGCATTGTAAGAACTAGCGGGTTGAGGTACAAGGATTGCAGCCTTGGCAGCTGCGTCAATGGCCTCATTTCCTGTCACACCAACGAGGCCAAGAACCCACATTACATTATAGTGGCTCCATCAAGAATAAGCAAGTGACAGTTTTCCTGGACTCGCACTAAGGAACGGACAGTGTACAGCACACAGAGGCTTTGAAAGACAGAGTGTCAGAACGGATGACGCAATTGAAAAGCCTGTGTCGCCAGATGTATTGTGTGGCCTGATACAATGCGAGGAGCTCTGCAGTAAATACTGGGCAGTGTTCTGGAAACTGATACCGATAAAAGTCGGTGCCAATGACGAAGGCACACCCAACACTACGGACAGTCCAAGAGCTATTAGTGTACACAAAGATACTATCGTGAAGTTCCTTACGAAGAATGTGAAACTGAAGGTGATAAGAGCGAGGCTGGAGTAGAGACCTTACGAAACGAATGAAGTCCTAGGTGAACACGGCCCACTGCACAAAGGAAAGGTGGTGAAGGGTTTACACCTATCGGGAAAGTGGCAGGGAGCGTGAGGTTAAGCTGAAGGAGCAAGAGCCGAAAGCAAACTCCAGGAGGTAACAGAAGAGGGACGCGCCCAATACTGGCGGTCAAATGAGTCATCGAAGGAGGTGGTACAGGATGGGTGGCCACTCATGGCAAACAAAAGGCCTATGTGCTGAGGAGGAGTTCACAGCAGTAGGACAGTGGCAGTTCGGCAGCTTCTGCATACAGACTATAAAATGGGCTAGAGTAAAAGGCACCCTCTACCCAGATGCAGTTGCCTGCATGAAGGAGAAACTGCTTGCCTGCAACAGAAAGGTGCTGCAACATCTGAATGTGATCATCATCTTGCTCTGGGGCAGAGGTTCGAGATGAAGTGAGAGCATTATCTAGCTCCCTCATCGTAAAGGCAGTATTGTAGCACTCACTATTCTGAGAAGACAAGGGTATCGCCCGAGCCTTCTCCGCTCATTTCTGATGGAGGATGGCAGGGCGATAGTGCGAGGAGCCTGAAATGTCCGCAAAATGGCAGCCCAAGGTGTTGGAGACAGCAATAGGGTCCACAATGATATTGTCTGCTATGGTCAGGCCAGAAATTGAAGAATGGACCTTGGTCCTAGAGAGCAGTCTGAAGTTGGCCCACACAATGGAAGAGGAATGGGTACTTTTAAAACAATTAGTAAATGAGATCCAGCTAGCTTTTTTGCTATGCCAAGGAATGCAATAACAATGTGTACACAGCTGTTTATAATGAATGCAGTTTGCCATCATAGGATGATGGTTAAAAACGTGAAGAGCACTTCTGAGTGCACGAATTGCATCGTGGCACACCTCACTCCACCAACTGACCGGGAGAAGATGTGGTAAAGAGGAATTGCGAGGAATGGAACGCTCTGCAGCTGTAAGGATGACGTTTGTAAGATCTTCTACCTGGTCATCACAACTGGGGAAATGTTGTTCATGGAAGGTCACCAGTGAGGAGTAAAGCCTCCAGTCGGCCTTAGAAAGCTGCCATTTGGGTGTACACATAGGTGGGGTAGGAGCCAGCAAATGGATAGCACACGTGAAATGGTCGCTCGAGTACGTGTCAGAGAGAATGGACCACAAGGCGATGGGCAATCTGGGCAGTGCAGAAGAATAGGTCCAGATAGGAATAGGTGTGCGTGGAGTCTGAAAGGAGCATGGGTGCTCCAGTGTTAAGACAGATGAGGTTAAGTTGACTGAGGTCAGCCAAGAGGACACCTCTCTGACAGGTTCCAGGGATGGTGCGCATTAAGCAGCAGAAAAGTGTGGGGAAGCAGTCCAATAACCTGGAAAAAGTCTACCCTGGCAATATCGAAGATGTAGGGATGTAAATGGTACAAAGGGAAAAGGTCATGTGAGGAAGGAAAATGCAAACTGCAACGGCGTGGAGCCAGGTAGTCAGGTGACACCAGTGACAGATTTTGGGCGAGTGAGGGTATCATGTGGCAACACCACTGAAGAGGATCTCCTTGTTGGTAAAGGAGAAGACTTTCCCCCTTTATTTGACTTCTTGGAGAATTTCCGATTGGCAGAGGAAGACTCAGTTGTTTGTTGGCTGGAGGGACTTAGGAACTTTGCGAGAGTATTCCTTCTGTCCTTGCTGGCCTGCTGGTTGTGTAGCAAGTGACTTCACCCCATGAGGTGAAATTTTCATGGCTTGTTGCATAGCTGGAGGAGAGACTGTGACGCTACCATGACGCTGAACGATTCCACAACAGCAGTGCTAAATTTGAGGTCACATGTCTGCATGACTAAGTCCTTCATGAAACAAGATGTAGCAAGAACAGTACTATAGGTGCCAGATGGTAGAATGCAGGGTTTCCAGCTGGCCAACAACTTCGAAGCGATCGGGTAAAGCACTTTTTCCTTCGCCCGGACCTACTGGACAGCCCACTCATCAAAATACACGGGACAATCTCAGGAGGTGGTGACATGGTTGCCATTGCAGTTGAGAGAGAGGGGAGGAGGAGGCAGACAATAGCCCTTGTGAGCATCCCTACCACAGGTTACATGTACGACTGGATGTCAACAGGCCTCTCGAGTGTGGTTGTAATGATGCCACTGGTAGCAGTGCATTGAGTTTGGAATGTACAGTCGTACTGTGATAACTTCAAAGCCCCCTTTGATCTTTGAGGGAAGCACCACTGTATCAAAAGTGAGAAAAAGAGTGTGTGTGGGCACTAAGGCTGCATCTGCTTTTTTCATTACCCGATGGACTGTAATGACACCCTGATCAGAGTAGTACGTTTGGATTTCTGCCTCAGTCAGACTATCGAGCAGTCTAGTGTAAATAACACCACGGGAAGAATTCAGCATTCAATGGACCTCAACACACACACTATAGCAGTGGGTGCACTAAGGTGCCAGCAGGTGGTGTGCTTGAGAATCAAAGTAGTCCCCTAAAGCAAAGTCCCATTTTATAAATGAGAGCAGGATTTCACAGGGCCAGCAACTCCATCAACACCTTTCTGAATAATAAACGATTGACCGTAGCAAATGACTGAGCATCATCAGTACACGAAACTACGAGGAACCGTGGTGAAGCTAGAGGTCTCTGAATCATTAACCTCATTCTGTTTACACTTGGTAGACGTTGACGGTGGAAAAAGATGATTGGCTCAATGCAAGAAAATCCCTCAAAATTGCCAGCATCTCCAATGGCACACTCCTTCCAACTCGGGGCTTAGGTGATTGTTCACATCTCAGGTCACACCTCCTGAGCACCTGACAGATAGACCAATCAGCAATTTAGGAAGGTAGCAGCTCATGCAATCACCCCTCCCTGGGTTGACCTTGACCAGGGGTTTTTTGTGCAAACCCTACCTGTCAACCTGGGGCTGGGAATTACACATTACCCAGTCACCTGTTGTTCGTCTGAAGGTGGGTTGGCCTTCAGGAGTGCACACGGAAGAAGAAGAAGAAGAAGAGGAACTTCTTCAAACGCTGAAGCAGAGGAAGGATAGGAGAAGAAGAAAGAAAAAAACAAGAGGAGGAAAGAAAGACAGTGGAGAGACTGTTCTGATATCGCTGATTGAATATGCAGAGCACATTTCAGAAATGTTCCCCAAGGGGGGAAAAAGAATAGCAATAGGACACATGTGCAGCATGGAAGGGGAAAGATGCTGCAAAGCCTGGGGACCCATAGTAGCCAAGCACAAACATGCCGAAGAGTGGCAAGCCATCTGAGAGCCACAGCTGAGTTGGACTGCATGGTGCGAGGTCTTGGCTCAGTTGAACTGGGGCTGGCAGTGTCCACAATGTAAGCCCTTGCTGTCTGTGAGCAGTTTATGCCTGGGTGCAGCCGTGTCCTGTCCCGTTGCATCGCACAGTCTTCAGTCTTCTCACTCTTGCTGACAACTGCATCCTTTTTTTGCGGGTGAGTTTCTTGCTGCTGTAAGTACTGTCCCCCAAACTAATAAGTTCTTGTCAGCCCATTTCTTGTTAGAAACCATACAGTGCTTTGATTGCACTGCATTATTGTTCTGGCTCAGCATAACCTGTTGGTTGTGCCTATTTATGAGGCTACTGCTAACGGTTGAGCCTTTGAAGTGGTTTGGCAATCATTCTGAAAGGCATGTACTATTTACGGTGTCCTAGTGTGAAGCCACAGCAAGCCCAGTAACTATCATTATTCTTAACCTGTTTTAATTCGGGTGAGCCATTATAATTACTGTAGGATTACAAGGTTATCTGGTTCACCTTATAGAAAATTGGTAGTTGCTTAGGCTGGTCTATTTTTTTATTACCTAGTGCTTCCATGTATTGTCTTATTTAAGCAAGTATTGATTCATGGCCTGCTTTGATTGCAGCTGTGTAAGAAAGCCAGAGTAGTAGTTTCATTGATTTTCACTTTCCTGGATTGCAGTTTAAAGATAGATTTATGCTGGTCATATGAACTGCAACATCTGCCAGTGTCGAGATTTATTTTTAAAAAATTCCTGGCTTTCACTTGTTAATTAATAGGAAGTTGTTGTATTTTATAATGATGCTTCCTAAAGCTTGGGGGCTTGGCAAGTACCATCACATTTGGCTGTAAATTTATTGCTTTTTATATGTTGTAGATTGGGACTTATTCTGTCTGTGTCATTTTTAGCACTGTCTCGGGCATTGGCGCCGACCAGTGCAGTCAGCTGAGCCACGCTCTCTGAATGGTGCTGTAGTGGAATGGCACAATAACTGATGTATTGTATGTTCTCAAAAAAGTACTTTCTCTTTAAATTATAGTTTGTTAGTCATACTATTTTAAGTTAAGATTAAAGAATTCTGATTCTACTGGGACCAACTGGCCAGAGGTGTGATAAATTAACCTGTTGAGTAAAAGATTTTCCTTGCAGTAATTTTGGTCAATTTAATTTTTGGGGAATTGTGTTTTGCTTCAAGTTCCCCTTTTCAAGGGTACTGGTTGAGTCTTTGACACTCCTTTTGCATATGATTTATGAAATTGGAAACTGTTCTAAATTTAGTTTGAAATATCATTCTACTTGAAATACCCCCCACTACCACTTTGCATTTAAAATGTCTTGTAACGATTGCTAAGCTAACTTGTTTTGAACTGAGGCATATATGTACGTCTCCTGATCCCAAGTGTTATTCACTGTATTTTTTTCTTTTTTAAATTTTATATGCTAAGGGCCAGCTATTGTAATAGAGATGTCTATTTGTTACCAGTGTCCAACACTGGTAAATAAAGAATATTGTTACAGAATATAAAATAAAGATAATAAGAATAAAGAATATTGTTATATCGTATTCAAAGATAGGTTCGGCCATTACACTCCAGCAGCCCTGTGCCCTGCTGTTATCTATAAATGGTAACAGAGCATGGTGTGGGCGTAAGGATACAAACTACACACTGGTGATAGCATAGCCATCAGTATATTTATTCTATTTGTGTTATTGTTGTGTTAAAACTCCCCGCAGTCACGAAGGTCATAGGTGTGGTAAGTCTTAGAAAACTGTGCCTGCAATACAAGCTATGCTTTTGTAAACAAAACATGAAGGGCAACATAGTGGAACTTTGTCAATGCCTGCATGCTTCCTTGACTGCCCTAGCAAACACCTCTGCCGAGACAGTGGATAAGATGAGGGAAATTGTTGAATTCTGTAAAAGTTTATTGAGTGACCTTCAGGACGATTTATCAGGTTTTAAAATTGACTCCCCATCTCAAAGACAGATTTCCTAAGTGTGTGCCCTTTTGGACCACCTGACTAATACAATTCATGACATATGTAGTATTAGTAGGCATCCCTCAGTTTTGTCCGAAGTACAGAGGTTGCAGGATGAGGCTGTGGCCTTACAACAGCAAATATGATTTCTAAATTGGAACAGGTTGTTGAAGTTCATATTAGTGAGGGCTGACATGAACAAAAAATCAGCAGGCCATTCGGTATGTTGCCCAACCCAATGATGGCTGTTCACCAGTAGATAGTACCGATCAGTTAACTGAATTGTTGTGACTGCGGTTAGGTTACATGAACACCCTAACGTATTACAGGATGATTATTGGGTACTCTTACAACTTATGTATCTCTTGGCAGTAGCCCATTTGGTTAGGATAAATGCAGAAGCATTGAATGGTGGAATACATTGTGCAAAAGAAGGATTTGGAAGACCTACATGTACACCGGGTACATTGCAAGGATGAGCCTTTGGCTCATTATGTTAATGAAGTGGTTCTCGGCATATTAACATTGTGTGTTGAGATCTCTAAAGAACAAGCGGCAACAAATATCTTGGAATGTATAACAGCAGAGGACAGGCCCAGGATATCATTTAGTGAAAAAGCCAGAGTGCTTTGTCGATTTAGACAAGCCTTTGGTTGAAATAGAGAATATTAATTACACTAACCATAAACAGGGGGGCTAGGTTGGGAGGGAGTGACGTGTTGAGGCAGGGAAGGAGGAGGGGGCGACAGAACTAAATCTGAGCAATGACCTGGGCATGGTAAATAATATGTGTGAAGTCAAATCTGGTAAGTCATATCCTGTTATTGAGGCTGTGCACGACCATTGCGGGAAGCCTGGGCATTTTGCCAGAGATAGTCCAATACCTAAAGATATACGAATGAAAAGCTGATGCCAGAAGCTAGGGGCACATTCTGCTTTATGAAGAAGGCTCCCGCTAGGTTGTTGTAGGGTTTGTGCCATGTGGGGTGGGAGGCTGCCCTATGTGTGCTCAGTGTTAGGAAGTGAAACTGTATGTGCTCTGCTGGATTCCAGGATTAATATCTCCTTTTTGGATCACGTGTAATATAAACGTTACACACAATTGGCCAAGTTGCTGGAGCTAAGTGTGATTAGTCAAGTGTGTCATGCGGCATATGGCCATCCCTTTAATGTCACTGGTCAGGCTCGATTCAAACTGAGTGCACAGGGTTTCTCATGGGCATTTGTGTTCTTCGTTGTTAAAATTTGGTGGTGAAGCTCCTTCTGTGTGGTGATTATAGGCAATTGATCCAGTGCTTGGTCTATTATGCAGATGGCCATTTTTATTTTAAATTTAGGCCATAGGAGAATTAAGTTTTGTGTCAGTGGCACTGACACAAAGGCATGCATGTAGAGTGAGTGCATAGCAAGCAAGAGTTGATGTTAGTCACTTATCCAGAGATCAAGCTGCCCAATTAATGAGAGTTTTGGATGACTTTCCGGAAGCGTTAAGTAATATGTTGAGAGTAAATAATAGAATCAAACACCAGATCCAGCTCATGGAACAGCACCCAGTGCATCTGACTCCCTACTGGTTATCACCACCTAAAACATACCAAATGTATTCCTAAGCCCCATGGGGAGTGGTTTAGTTCTGTAGTTGATTACCAACATTAAAATCAGAACATTGTGCTTGAGTCTGTCCCACTCCCAGAATTACACACCTGCTTTGTGTGGTTTGCGGGGGACAAAGTTTTTACAGTTCTGGACTTAAACCAGGCCTACTATCAAATCCCTTTGGCAGAGGAGTCTACGCCTGTAACAGAATTCTGTACCAGCTACAGCTTCTTTGCATTTAATAGGTTCCCTTTGAGCTGGCCACTGGTGCGGCAGTCTTGTCGGACTTGTAGTCAAGTTTGTTTATAATTATTTGGACGACGTAGACGTGTACAGTGGCAGTTTTGTGAAGCAATGTGTCCACATCTGGCAGGTGTTCAGGTGTCTATGGGAAGTGGGTCCAACTGTTAAAGCCACCAAAGTAACTTGGGCCCGGGACGAAATATCCTTTTTGGGACACACCGTATCTTGGAAAGGGGTTGACTACGACCACACCTGTGCAAAGGCCATTCATTTGTTTCTGGTTCCATAGGACAAGACGGCCACTTCCTATTTTACATGCTTCGTAAATTTCTTTCAAAGGTTCATACTGTATTTCTCGCAGATAGTGGCTCCTATTAATCAATTATGTAGGGAGGGAAAAAACTCGTATGGGGTAAATCTCAACATGCTGCCTTTGAGGCATTGATATTGCCAGTACAATGGCACCCGTATTGGGGATCCCTGATTGTAATTGCCTGTTCATTGTTTACACTGGTATTTCCAATACTGGTGTGGCGTCTGTCACATTAAGAGAGTAGATTGGAGAGATGTATTGAATGGTATTATTTTTCTTTCTTTTCTTATATATAAGCTATATGTAAACTGAATGAGCTATAAACCAAAGACACTGCCAAAGGTAAATTAACGAGTTGTTTTGTGGCAAGGATAATGCTTTGATATATTGTTAAATGTCTGTATGAAACAAAGTAACAAATACGCTCTTCAATTTATTAATTCATGTACCTTCACCCTTTTGTTTCGGGAAGTGGTAGTGTATGCACATATCCTTGGATCTGCCTCATCAGTGTTGTTAAAAATGTGTATTTTTATCAATCATTAGAGGTATTATAAAAAGTTATTAGAAAAGAAATATTTATTCGCACGGTTATAAGTTCAAATCATATCTATTCATCATTTCACTCGCCGCCGAGATCCTTCATCAGGAGGTTCGGTGTAGAAAAGAATAATTCACGCGGTATCTGGAGGAGCATTTTGCATCAGCATTGTCACACCCAAGACTAAACACAATGGAATTAATGTGAAGGTAATGATTCAAACTTGGTAGGCGTCTATTGAACTTTGTTTACTTCCATTAAAAATATTGTGCTTTGTGTGACAGATTGACAGTTTCAATTGTTGTGGAGAATAATTGGTACCGCACACTACTGGAAGCAACAGTACGTAATAAAATTACGTTTATTGACCTTGAATGTAATGATATTAAATGTCTGTTGATATTGGCATCAGTTAAAGTTCACCCAATATTGTGCACAGATTCATAAGTTACCTTCAAATATTTTTTCAACTATTCTTTTCAATCAATTTTTCCAATTATTCAAGCAATTATTAATCCATTTCCACACCCCTATTCAGAGAGGAGGCCTCTTGCATACACTTCACAGGTGTTGTCACCAGCTGAAACCAAATATTCAGTGTACAAATTGGAAGTGTTGGCCGTGGTGTTTGCATTAGAGAAATTCAAATTCCATTTGGAACATCGTGGTTTTGCCTGGAAACCGACAACCCAGCCCTGAACTGGGTGTTGGGTCAGACATGCATGATGGGGCGAATAACACGGTGGGCAGTAAGGATCTCCGCATTCCAGTTCAAAGTTTGCCATATTAAATGGAGACAGAACCAAACTGCCAATGGCATTGAGCTGAATGATTCAAGTGGATGGTGTCGGTGACGAGCCTGAGGCTATGGACAGCTTCCATGTGTTATAACTTCCTCTGCATGCTGTGTGGTGCTTTAGTGGATACAGGAGCATGGAACAGGTGTTGCTCACGAACAGAGAATTCAGATATTAATTTATTCCAATTCTAATATCAAATAGTAAAAAATAATATATAACTTTGTAGCTGTAGTTGCAGCATCATCAGTTGCTACGAGTAGCTTCGAATGTTGGAACATGTACAGATACCACAGATTTACGAATCAATCACATTTCACTACAATAACTATTCAGTGGATCACAAGCCTCGGCCACTATGAAAGTCTGTGAACGTTATTCAACTGGCAAACACACAAAGCGGGTCAGTGTATGAATGTTTGAACTTAAGTAGACCCGCTGCTGGAGCTCCACAGAGGGGATGCTTGGATCTCATTGGCAGTGGCGTACATATTCGAGGCAGTGTCCTCATGCCATGGTGGTGGCTGTAGGAAAAGCAGCAGTGTAACTGGTGGCATGTTTTTGAAAGTGCGGATGATCAGATAGTGGCTGAAATCGCAGTATGCAACGTGGAGTTCTGACAGAGATTCCGTACCTGTTTGCCAATCTCTAAGTGCAGCAGCAACAAGACCCTGAACAGCAGTCCATTTATGATAAGTTGAAAGCTGCAGGGACTTTCCAGGATTTCGCATTTGCCATTTTCCTTGTTTCCAGTCCAGGGGGGATGAGGTATCCAAGTTATTTGTACCCTTGAGCCCAATCCCTGGTGTATTTACATACTTCTTTCAGTCCTTGTGTGGACATCACCTAGGGCTCCATAAAACATGGCAACTAATAGGCAATCACTATACTGACTACCTGGGTTCCTTGCCTCATACACACGGGAGAAACTGTTTTGTCTTTGTCATGGTTGACACCTTCACTAGCTTTGTCTGGTTGAACACTAGCAGTGGCACCACTGCTGCTATTAGCATTCAACATCTTGAGAGAATTTTTGCCAGCTTTGGGCACCCAACAAATCTCAGTTAGTGACAATGGACCAGCCTTCACATCTAAAGAGCGAAGCAGTTCTGTTTTGATCTCACAATAGTGTGTATAACTAAGACACCTTACTATCCATAGCTCTCTTTTGCTGAAAGATAAATCATAACTTGAAATCAAACTTCACGACATATATTACAGTGATTTCAAGGCAAGCAGTGCATGGTTGCATAACTTCAAACAATGTACAGCACTGGAAGACCTACAATAACAAAATTTCAAACAAAGCATCAAGTTGTTGTTGCACTGCTGACTGCGGTATCTGCCCGAAAAGATAGATAAGAAACAAACTTATCTCGTCATTCAGTAAGGAATTTGTTTTCAACTCCACACAATAAGGATTTGAAGAGGAAATGCATATGAAGGTAATCCTGGAAATTAGAGGTACCGAGAAATTTGTAACAAAATCATCTAACATCAGTGCCTTAACACATTCGTATACAATTATGATGACTGTTAATCTGGATGGTTAATTGATTGGGAAGTTATTTATTGTGCTGTGATAAGTTAGAGGTGCTCTGCCTCCTCTGACTTTGTCGTATACGTGATCTTGCAAGAGCAGTAGGAAATATTTATGCCACAGCAAGCAATAGTGGGAAATGGGCAAAAGAGAACTAAAACTATGGCTTGAGCAGTGCTTTTGGCCAATGGCTGGTCAAAATAACTTGCTTTTGCTTGATTCCTCGCCTGTGTATAAAACCGTACTCCTTTAGAGCAAACTATACCATCTGAAAATTGTGTAACATTGCAGTTCATATCACCTGGAACCACTGGACAAATTCAGCCTCTGGATGTTTGTTTTTTACCTGCCTGTGACACATATTATCGCCCAGTTTGCAGCTATGGCTCAAAGGATAGCCAGTTTCACGATAACCTCCACAACAGACTGTTTCACATTTGGTTGCATGCCATCACATCCCACCCGTTCTCATCCACCTGTTACCCCAATATGAATCTACTTACATTCTTTAAGTGTGGATACCTAGATGAACATCTCACACACTTTGTAACTCCCAAGGAGCTTGGCTTTGATCTTTATAGTGGGAACCTTTGTGATCACTATGGCCTACCATTTTTCATTCAGTGGTGTAAGTTAATGAGCTGTTTTAAACATTTCTTGAATGTCAATGACGTCCAATTTGTGAAGTGGTACACAGTGATTCCCAACCCGATTCCCAAACCATGGGGCCACAGCCCACTTGTGGACTGGGAGCAGCGTAGTAATGGGTCATAAAAAGTGGTTGAGAGTGTCCATAACAAGATAAAAATTCTCACGAGTTTCAACGACTTCACTCTTCACTTGTCAAGGTCAGCGAGTGTAGAATGATCTTTTTTGTTGTTTTTAAATGTTGAAAATGTGCCACCAGGCAGTTGCTGGACGTCTGCACCACTACAGACTGTACTATTGGGCTGGCACACAACCGTGGCTGGTTGCTCATGGTGTAAACACACAACACGCCACAACCTTACTGTAACTTGTCAAGTTTGCACTTTCTCAGACACAACTGTTCATGAGAACAACTCTCTTTAATTTTTTTGAGGGTTGGTTGGTGTTTTACATCCTGCCAACAGCTAAGATTATGAGAGCTGGTTCTTTGCTTGGATTTCTTACTACTGGAGGGGATGGAAGCTACCATTCTGGAATTTGTGTGTGTGTTTTTATATTTTGCACTTGTTCATTTAGTTACTGGGCCTGTACCCTCTTCCTTTTTTTTCCAACAACAATATCACAAAGGAGTACTCCATGAGGGAATTGATGATATTCACGCAAAAATGCAGTAGTAGTCACCCCCTTGATTTTTATTAGAGACTGTAGTACTCCTACACCCAACTTCTGAACCTTGCCTATTTAATAAAAACATCATACTATCATGAAGACTTTATGAATGTGGAAAAATCATTCATTGCAGAATGATCTTTCTTCAAACAAGAAAATCCTCTTCTGATGTGACCTGCACACAACCACTTCCTCCATCCACTACCTTCACCCCTCTATTAAACCCAAAGCAAACAATATCTCGCAAATGTTAGACCTTTTTCCACTTGCGACTATTTTACAACACTTAAACAACATACAGTACAACCCCGCTTTTACATTCCCGGAACTAACGTTTTCCCGCCATTTACAACATTTATTATTGGTCCTGTCAAATTTCCTATACCCACAATGTTAATTTGCACCTGGTTTTGCGTCAACATATTTATAATTTTCCCGTGAAATACGCATTACAAAAAAATGTTTGTGGGGAAAAAATGACGTTGGCCATCCAGTAGTGTTTACAAATATTACGTGGTTAAGTTTCTTGATACCAGGGCACTCTACTCAGTGCATTTGAACCAGTAAACGCCTGGAAGTTGGAACAATTTGTGCCATATTTCCTGCTGCTGCCGAACTCTACTTGGCATGGTGGCTGATGTGAGTAAATAGGTTCGTTCGAATGAAGATATCATGACCAATCACAACCATTTCCAAACTGCCTCTACTGCGTAAACACAGTTTTATGATTGTTGTGATCATTGTGACACCTTTGTCAAAACCATATTTAGCGAGTGTCGGTGTATGGCCACTTGGAGCGCTAGTTGACACTGTCATTCACTTTGCGTTGCTCAAATGTTTTTAGTTTAAACAAAGTACCAGTTAGGCCGGTATTACACTATCAAATTTCTTTGTCCAATATCTTTGTCAAAGATATTTGATAGTGTAATAGGGATCTTTGACAAATGTCGTCCAATATTTGATCAAATCTAGGCCGAGGCCGTATATTTGATCAAAGAAATCGCTTGTCTTCCGTTCACTGCAATGCGATATGTTACCACGCGGAGCGCTAGCATCGCTGCAGCGTTCTGTCGTCTGTAGTGTTTTTATAACCATTGCCGGTAAATACAATTGGTGTGTGCCGACAACTACAGAATTAATAGAGATGTCTGAAGCTTATGAGGCGCTTTACAATGTGAGGCACCCTGAATACAAAAATACATTAAGAAGATTGGAGACCTAACCTAACCTAACCTAACCTAACATAACATAACCCTCTCCTGTAGCAAGGAATCGGAGTGTTATAGTGAGCCTGTCTTCTGAAGATATAGCAGTTCTTAAGTGAAAATTGTGCTTTGTGATATGAGGATACACTTCATTGAGCACATACAGAAATGTATGCTCATCCATTCTTAAGTAATTGATGTACGACTTGACGTCTTCCACTGTAAGCTCACGTAACAAGTTTTGTTGAATGCTTTTATCGTGTCCTCGTAAAACCCACGGCTTCACCCAGATTAGATTAGTTTTTCGTTCCATAGATCCGTGCTGAGGAGATCCTCGTGGATGTGGAACATGTCGATTTTTTTTAAGCTGAAATAAAAATACTAATAGTATGAATAAATACAATACATCATTTGTTTCTATTAAAAATTTCGCCAATGGAGTAGAAGGAGTTGGCCAGTAGTAAGTCTTTCAGGCTCCTTTTAAACTGATCTTTATTTCTAACTAAATTTTTTATGTTTCCTGGCAAATTATTGAAGATGAGTGTTCCTGAGTAGTGGACCCCTTTTTGAACTAAAGTAAGTGTTTTTAAGTCCTTGTGCAGATCATTTTTGTTCCTGGTATTGTATGTATGAACTGAGTTGTTTGTTGGAAAAAGTGATATATTATTTACGACAAATTTTATTAAGAAGTAAATATACTGAGAGGCAGTAGTTAACCTGCGAGCCGGAAGTATAGTGAGACTCTGTCATTTGGGCCTACGAGAGTTATAGTTTTTTTTTGTTTGTTTCTCATGCCTAGATAACTGTACAAACATATCGTTGCATGTATTGTAATAATCATTACATATAATGATCCACATGCAACAATATCTCTACGGAAGTTATCTAGGCATGAAATACAAAACAAAAAAAGCTAAGCTGCAAATCTCGTACGTCCAAACGACAGTCTCACTGTACTTCTGGCCCGCCAACAGTTTCATTTTCTTTCTTATTTTCCCCCAGTACCAATGCAAGAATCTGAAGTACCCAGTTCTTTGAAGAGGTTTCTGCAGGAGGTCCGTGAATTTACTCCACAAATAATACGTATTACACGCTTTTGGACCTTGAAAACTTTTGTTTGACTTCAAGATTTACCCCAAAATATTATCCCATATGACATTATGGAATGAATGTATGCAAGCTTTTTCATTCTTATGTTGCCTATGTCTGCTAACACTCGAATTGCAAATACAGATTTGTTAAGGCGTTTCTGCAGTTCTGTGGTGTGCTCCTCCCAACTGAATTTATTATCAAGTCGTAATCCCAGGACTTTTAAGACTGTCAACCTCGTATGTATGGTCCCATTTTCTCCCCCCACTTCTTTTCCGCATGTGCACACAATGCAATTGGAGTACATAGAACTGCTGCGGTTAATAACAAGTTGTTGTCAGCCATCTTGAACTTTGACGAAAAATTTGATGACAGTGTAATACCCCTTGTAGCGCTACGTCAAAGATCTTTGTCAAATATATTGGACGGAATATTGGATCACATCTTTGATCAAATCTTTGACAAAGAAATTTGATAGTGTAATACCGGCCTTACACTCTTTATTCATGCTGAGCAAAACGTGTTTCGATACGACTACAGCGCCACTTGGAGCGCTAGTTGACACTGTCATTCATTTTGCGTTGCTCAAATGTTTTTAGTTTAAACAAAGTACCGGTTACACTCTTTATTCATGCTGAGCAAAACGTGTTTCGATACGACTACAGCGCAAGAAATGCAGAATAACTCATATTAAAACACCAGGCAAAAGATTTAATTACATATTTGCAGTTGACAACAAGAAAAAATTCTCGAAATGCGTCATGCTAAGCATGAAAAAATACATAACTAGTGCAGTATTTCATTATTTAAATAGTGAATGACAGCTGCAGGCTTTCAAAAACATCGATTATGAAATATTAAATTGATTCAAACGTTCCTACTTCCCAGACAGTTGTCAGTTCCAGTTACATCAGCGGTTTTTATTATATAATAAATCTTCATGAGGTAAGAAGCAAGTCCCTGATAAGTCTTTTGATGCCTGTTATGTACATATATTATACATAAAATGCAAGTGTGTATCCTATACATAACTTTTACAGCTTAAAACGTTATTTCCCACATTTTACACTGTTTTTTCGAAGTCCCTTGAAAAGGGTAGAAGTGGGGTTTCACTGTACCCAAGTTTCAAGTACGCAAACTCCCACACATAACTGGATAACAAAAACTAGAACTTCAAATAAGATAATGACAGTTGATAAATACTCACTGCGATTGGGTGACCTGACTGGACAGCAGCGGCAGGTGGTGTATGTCCGGTAGCCAGTGGCCACATTTGGCCTTGAACTGATACAGCAATATACAAACTCAAGAAGACAACACTTTCTCCAGACACTTCCACATCCTACAGTATTACCAATTTGTTCACATGGCCAGACTTAGGATTCTGAGGGGCAGCTGGTCTTATTGCCCACCTTCACTGAACGACTCTAATGTAGTCTCGCTGGCAGTTGGCTGAAAACCAGTTTTTATGTCTAAGACTATACACTTCATATGGCCCCTTGAAGTTGGTGCTCTGCTGTGGGCAATGATGTAGAGCAGTAATACAGGCAGAGGTCACTAACAAACGGTGACAGTGAGACTATGGGTCCCACTACAGTCACGACACCATTGACTACAACGGTGGAGAAGGTTATGCTCAGAACTGATTCCTGAGGGATCCCAGTTTCCTGTACACATGAGTTGCTGAAGTGTGAATCCATTTGGATGCAGAACCATCAAAAGGATAATTCTGGATAAAAATGAGTAAGCAGCTCCAGAAGCCATGCTAATTCAGAGTAGACAATGTTATGGCACTAGGTGGTAGCGAATGCCTTCTGCAGGTCAAAGAACACAACAATTAGGTGTTGGCAATGAACAAAAGCAATGCGCATTGCAGAGTCCAGGTGAATTAGTTGGCCTGTGGTGGAACAGAATTTGATTTAAATTGTGAAAAATTGTGGCTAGCAAGCGCTACCAGTCGTTGGTTGACCATTCTTTAAAATAATCTGCACAGCCCATTCATCAGAGATTGGTTAATAATTAGTCACAATTTGAGGGACTTTTCCTGGTTTCAAGAGAGGAATAATAATACCCCCCCCCCACCCCACCACCGCCACCACCACCACTGGGGAAGGACGAAATTGGGTGGCAGCAGAGGGGCAAGGGGGGGGGGGGGGGGTGTCTGCCTTGCCTGTCAAATGTGACTGAAAAAAATGAGGTGTTTCATGCTGTTGTAACTAAGCTGATTAAGCATTTGATTATGGGTTTCACTGGGTCCAGGGGCTGTGTTGTGATGCTCCGCTACAGTGCTGCAGAGCTCCCGTTCACTAAATCAAATACTGTATGACTAGACATCTTTTGCGTGGAAGGATTATTAGTTTCATTCAGCCTGGTTTTTCATGGCCAGGAAATTGGGATGGTTGTTATAGCATGTGGATACTTCGGTGAAATGTACTGCAAAACATTCAGCAATGACTGCAAGATAATTACAGATGTTTCTGTTGAGGTACATGTCAGGAACTACTGTGAATAGCGAGTGTTTGCAAGTGTGGTGCAGTTCAATCCATACTTGAGACAATAGAGCTGTGGGCTCTCATAGAAGATACATAGTGTTCCCAACATTCCTGCATTCTCTTTTTTGTTAAAAACCATGCCTTCACTCGAAGTCTCTGGAATGCTATTAGATGTTCCGTAGAAGTATGGCGTTGGTGTGATTGAAGTGACCATTGATGCTCTCTGATAGCTGCAGCTTATTTCTTCAGATCACTGTGGAACAGATTTCCAGTGGGAAGAGCCTGAAGAATGCGGTATTGTTGCTTCTTCAGTGGGTATACACTGATAAGCCAAGGCATTACGACCACTGCCCACCATGGCGTTGGATGCCATCTGGTGGCGTTATAGGCAGATGACGAGGTAGCGAAAGTATGTAAGGGGAGCAGACTTGTACAGGGTATCACCCTAGGGAAGATATGGACTGCAAATTTGGAAATCCATTGGGATAAGTGACTTTGGCGAAGGGTAGCAGATTATTATTATTATTCACAGTCTGTGAACAAGTATCTCATAAAAAGTAAAGCTGGTCTTGAGCATCTACAGAAAGAGGTAGGAGGACACAAACTAATACTAGATGCTAAATGGTCAGACATCCACAACTCTTCACAGAACAGACATTTCACAAAACATGGGGTTTGGAGGCTTGTTTGCTTTGTAAAGTAGGATGGATGGTGATAGGTGACCTCTGCTGAAAAAGTACAATGCCGGTGCACACATGTGTGTTTAGGAGCACACTGTTCACTGTACATTGTTGAACATGGAGATTCGCAGCAGGCTAATGCTATGTGATCACGTTTTGACCCAACAACACTATCAGATAAGATTGCAGTCAGCACAGGACCACTGGGAGTCTACCATTTATGAATGGAGATGTGTAAGCCCTTCAGGTGAATCACATTTTTGCTACACTAAGTTGATGGTTGTCTCTACAAATGCCATCATTGAGGAGAATGGCAGCTTGAAATGGGCAGCGTGCCACAAATGCAGGCTGGTGGGAGCAGTATTATGTCATGGGAGACATTCTCCTGCACTTGCATGTGACCTGTAGTAGTAATCTAAGACAGGCTGACAGCTGCGAACTACCTGCATCACTTCATGCTTTATGTCTTCTCAGACAGTTGTCACTGGCTTTGTTTAAGGGCACAATAAACAACTGGGGTCATATGTGCCCAAGTCAAAACTATAGAACACAAAGACAGAGAGGAGTTACTATACATCAGTCCCAAGAGACATTGGAGGGTGCAATGTGTACAAAGTGATGGGGTAGCACCACTTATCAAATGACAATGGCTAAAAATGCAGTGCCCAATATGCAGCCTAGTTAAAATGGCCTCCTCCCAGTGGGAGGGCTGAGTGGAGGTCATCCAAGCTGCTGGGAGAGGCTTAATAAGCCGGAGCTTATTCCCAAGAAGGGAGGACCATTGGTGATGCCAAAGGGACACCACCTCCTGAGAGACGGCAACTTGGAGATCATTGGAGGAAATATAGGAATTAGCGGGCTAAAGTACGAGGACTACAGCGTTGGCAGCAGCTTCGTTTCCTGGCAAACTGACATGACCAGGAACCCACATAAATATCACAGTGGCTCCACACCAAGACTGAGCAAGTGGCAGTTTTCCTGGACTCGCTACACTAAGGGATGAGCAGTGTACAGTGCACATAGACTTTGAAGGGCACTGAGTGAGTCTGAGCAGAGGACACAATTGAACAGCCTGTGTCGCCGGATCACAAGAGGCAGCTATAATGTGCTATTGATTTCAGCAAAGCTTTCAACAGTGTCGTCTTTAATATTCTACTTGCTAAACTCAAAAGTCAAAACTCTTCTGCAAATGCTGCACACTGGTTCCACTCATACCTCACATGTTGTCAACAGTGTGTAATGATAGGAACAAAATGTCGTAATAGAAGACTATAGTATCAGGGGTCCCACAAGGATCAGTATTGGGTCCATTACTTTTCTCATTATACGTTAATGGCGTGTTGACTATAACTTCCCACTGCAAACATCATTTATACGCTAATAACCTTCAGTTATCCCTAAATGCAAGTCCAACAAATGTATGTACAGCCAGCCAGAATGTAAATGCTAATGTACTTGCTTTATCATAATGAGCCCAGAAAATAGATTTGAAACTCAATCCATCCAATCTGCAAACAATCTTAGTCACTCACAAATGATTTATTACTCTTCAGTTCAGAGCATCTCTTCCAACCTTAATCCTACACAACACACAAATTTCCTTTTCTTCTTCTGCAAAGAATTTGGGGACCATTCTGGACCATCACCTAAACTGGAATGAGCACACAACTGAAGGTGTTGGTAACACATCATTCATTATAGAAATTTGAAAAAGTATTCCCTCTTGACCTTAAAAAGAAACTCAAGAGAGACTAATAATCCCCAATCTTGTGACCCTATTCTCCAAGGACTTTCGTACAATAGCTCACATCGGCCAGAAATGGTAATAAATGCTTGAGCATGATATATTTGTGATGCATACTACTTCGACTGTATCACTCCTGCCTATGAACAATAATCATAGCTACATGCCGACAAGCATGGAGACTATCATACCCTGTGTTTGCTGCATCATCATCTCAATCACTGCACTACTTCCTTATTACTTGCACCCGTTACATTACTATCCGAACAAGACATAAGAAATACTCATTCTCAAAAAAGTAAAATCCTCTCTGTACCACCACACAACACTGCCATGTTCTCTAAATCATTTTCTGTACCAGGAACCCGACTTTAGAGCAATCTTCCTCAAAATATTAGAGAGATTAAAATCCTTTCAAACTTCAAAAGATAGGTAATGGCCCACTTTTTATCACAAAAGCTATCTCTTCTAGCAGCTTCCTCTCTCACCAACCACCCCTCCCCCATCACTTTCCCCTCTCCTTGTCTACAGAGTTCTGCACCGAAAATCTATTTTTTCCTAGCAGCTGTTGTCACTTTCTTTTCAATTCTCTCCTCTTTCAATAGCCCTTCCACTTCATCTAATACCAAACAAGGCTTCAAAAGTACTAAACTAATCAGTATCATTCTTAATGTCTCAATTATTATTATTATTATTATTATTATTATTATTATTATATTTTTGTATGTGTTGTTCCTTGTCAGATGTAAGAGAGGGCCTTAAGGTACTAATCTGATCAGGCTAAATAAGCAATAAATAACAAATGCAGGTTACACACACAAATAGCAGTACAGTTCTTGGAGAGCACACTGCTAATTTTGCTGTGTTCATTATATCGTTTTGGTCCTACTGTAGTTGATTTTTGGATCTACTCTCAATTTTCTCCACCAAGATTCCATTTCTGCTTTTAGTACTCTCATTTTATCATTTCCTCTTGTTAATCACGGTAGAGGTTTCCTAGCTGTATATGTTGTATAAAATACTGACCTAAAATGTTTTGAGTCCTTACCCCTGAAAGCATGTAACCGCAACTTTCACTAGTCATGAGATTTCGTAACACCTACAAATCCAAAAGATTCCATTCAAATTGGTAATTCAAATTCATTTATCTTCTTTATTATCTTTGTTTAAATCTTGCAGATATTCAAACCATCATACTGACAATAGCAAGGGTCACCTTGCCTGAAAATGAGACCATGAATATGAAAGGTGTCATCAAGAAGCTGGCAAAGAAAAGTAGTTCTGTTTGGAATATATGAAGGGAGACCACTACGCAGCCATGAATCCATTTATTGCTCATATCCCGTTTCTAGTGACCACAGCACACCATTACCTGTTCCATTACTATGGAAACTGAAGATGCAAAGTCAACCGCATGTCACATTCCAGACTCCCCATCTACCTACAAGATTTCCATCCTGGTACCCTCCATTGCTAACTGATCAACAATCTCCTTCCTATGAATTCAGACATGACTAGAAGTCCAGATGAATATAATTGAGTTCCCAGTACCATGGAGGTCAAAAAGAAAATAATTTTGGGTGAACTAGAGGATCACTGCAGGTTAGGAAACTCTCACAACATCAAGTGCAAGTATAACAGAGGACTTGGAAAAGGATCATGGTAAAAAAGTTGCACCCATACAATGGAGGGACTATCATTAGTGACCTCCGGAAAGTAGGAAAGCATAGCAGATGAGCTTGTAGATCTTTGTACTTTTGAACTAGAAATTTCATTGAGAACTGACAGGAACAATCACTGAGATGCGAAGAGATCTGTTGTTTCCTTTAATCTTCAAGATACGCCCAGGCAGATCCTTGTGTGGTTGTGAATATAACTTGTCAACAGAGTTCCATACGGAAAGATGGTTGTCGCAGCGAAGAGAATCCACATGTATTTTTATTGACATAATAGACCAGGATCACCTCTGTGGTAGGCAAATACCCCTGAAAGGGAGAGGGTATGATGGTTCAAGTCTTCAGGGTGGCTTTGGATATGTACTGCATAATTCAGTTGTAGGCGGTGGTGCTTGTTCTACAAGGCATAAATCCCATCCTCTCCCAAAAGACTTTCTACGGAGCTCATCTGAAACGTGCCAGTTGCAAGATTCTGCAATGGATCCAGTGGCCATAACCCAGTCCATAAAGCAGACCTGTAATGTAGTTGAGATAAGATATGACTTTGTAAAGATGTACGAGTGTGGAGTGGTCCGCACCCCAAGATATGTTATTGACATAGCAGAGATGAGTTTCAATTGGAATATTTTTTAAGCTTGTGAAAGTGTGGTAGTCACAACAGACAAAGCTTTTTCTAATTCATATTTAAAATCATTTGGTTATAGCAACACCATTAATGTATTAACTCTAAGTTATTTACACTTTGTTTCTACTTAACTAATCCTGTAGCCCATTTTTAAATTCTCTTTCTCAAACTTAGTTATTTCACTCAGGATAAAAGATAAGTACTCACACTTTTAAGTAAAGCTAACCTTCCCTAATAAATATGTACAAATCCCAACCTTGAAGCTTACCAGACTGGAAAATGTACAAAATCCCCTCCTACAAGCTCATAGCAATACATGTTACTAACATCCATTAGAAACGTATACAAAATATTTTGGACAATAATCAAAGTTATATTTGCATAATATGCATATATAGGATGTGGTAGGAGATTCAGTTATTTCTTATAGTTGATTTTGCTTCGCAGTAGACACTTCAAGCTCTACTACAGCATGTACAATCAAACTAGAGGAGTTACATGCTTAGAACAACTACCAACCTTTCATTGCCTTGCATAATATAATCATTCACGTTTTGTTCCATACATCATGAACAGCACACAAAGCTCAGACACTTGCGTCCTTAACATTCAATTATTAAATCAGTATACAACTTAGGCTACTACAACTCAGGTAGGCTCCTCCAGTAAGTTAGTTTCCTGTTCTATGGATCATTTGCACGATAAATCATAAAGAGGTGGACTAAGTCATTTCACATTCCGCCGCAAATTAATTTGTAAATATGGCTGCATGCTGAGCATTTGTAATTTCACTAAGTCACTCCTTCTGCTCCCCCCTCCCCCCCCCCCCCCATCCCCATTTTTTATCGCTGGATAAGTTATAAGAAATTTCTGTTCCAGCACTGAGCACCTCTTTTTGTGGATAACACAATCTTCACATGGAGTAATTAGCACCACTTTTCCTTCTGGTATTGTAATCACGTACATCATTGTCCACTTTGAACTGCCGTGGATTATTTACAATGAACTTCTGAAGGAATAAATATACTGTGAAGCAGTAATCAGAAGAATGCCCAACTACTTTAACAGATGTCTACAAGGTGATTGTGGGCGAGCACCACACATTATTCTTACAGCACATTTTTGAGCAATTAAGGCTGGCTTTCTTTCTTTCTTAAAGATGAGTTACCCCATAACATTATTTCATGCATTATTGAATGAAGATATGGAAAATCTCTCAGCTTACTAATTTTTCTCTCCACAACATTTGCAATGATTCTAAGTGAAGAAATGAAATTGTTTTACATTCCACAGTTCCAAGCATTCTTTTACTGCTTGAATCATTTCTGGATTGGGTTGTATCCCCTCTACACCGACTATATGCCCCAAAAAACTTCAATTCTTGCCTTCCAAAATAAGAGTTAGTTAGCTTTATTGTTATTCCCCTTTAATTCTTTTCAAGTTCTAATCAATAATGCAAAATGATCCGCCCAGTTCTTGGAAACAAGCTGTGCGTTGTCTTTGTACACGCTTAACCCTCTGTTTCAATATTTTTATTTAAAGTTCATGAATTATCACCAAGCGTAGTCCTCTTACATGTTTTTTTTTTTTTTTTTTTTTTACCACTTAAATATGATTACTGTTACACTTACGCTACATTTATTCTCTATCATCTTTTGTATATTTTCTTGGACAGTAGGTTTCTCTTCTTGTATCTTAAATATAGACACATTTCTACATTCCGTAGAAATATTGGAACACGTGAGGCAATCCTGACCCTACGACTTATCTTAGAAGCTAGATTAAGGACAGGCAAACCTATGTTTCAGGCATTTGTAGACTTAGAGAAAGCTTTTGACAATGTTGACTGGAATACTCTCTTTCAAATTCTGAAGGTGGCAGGGGTAAAATACAGGGAGCGAAGAGCTATTTACAATTTGTACAGAAACCAGATGGCAGTTATGAGAGTCGAGGGGCACGAAAGGGAAACAGTGGTTGGGAAGGGAGTGAGACAGGGTTGTAGCCCATCCCCAATGCTATTCAATCTGTATATTGAGCAAGCAGTGAAGGAAACAAAAGAAAAATTCGGAGTAGGTATTAAAATCCATGGAGAAGAAATAAAAACTTTGAGGTTCACCGATGACATTGTAATTCTGTTGGAGACAGCAAAGGACTTGGAAGAGCAGTTGAACGGAATGGACAGTGTCTTGAAAGGAAGGTATAAGATGAACATCAACAAAAGCAAAACGAGGATAATGGAATGTAGTCGAACTAAGTCGGGTGATGCTGAGGGAATTATATTAGCAAACGAGACACTTAAAGTAGTAAAGAAGTTTTGCTATTTGAGGAGCAAAATAGCTGATGATGGTCGAAGTAGAGAGGATATCAAATGTAGACTGGCAATGGCAAGGAAAGCGTTTCTGAAGAAGAGAAATTTGTTAACATCGAGTATTGATTTAAGTGTCAGGAAGTCGTTTCTGAAAGTATTTGTATGGAGCGTAGCCATGTATGGAAGTGAAACATAGACAATAAATCGTTTACACAAGAAGAGAATAAAAGCTTTTGAAATGTGGTGCTACAGAAGAAAGTGGAAGATTAGATGGGTATATCACATAACTAATGAGGAGGTATTGAATAGGATTGGGGAGAAGAGGAGTTTGTGGCACAATTTGACTAGAAGAAGGGATCGGTTGGTAGGATACATTCTGAGGAATCAAGGGATCACCAATTTAGCATTGGAGGGCAGCGTGGAGGGTAAAAATTGTAGAGGGAGACCAAGAGATGAATACACTAAACAGATTCAGAAGGATGTAGGTTGCAGTAGGTACTGGGAGATGAAGAAGCTTGCACAGGATAGAGTAGCATGGAGAGCTGCATCAAACCAGTCTCAGGACTGAAAACCACAACAACAACAGACACATACTCACGAACTACACTTGGTGTATCAGAAAATATTTCTTAATACATTATCAATATGATTTTTAATTCCCTTTTCTGTTCGACGGTTAGTACATTAAATTTCTGAGATTTTACCTTGAACCATGAACCATGGACCTTGCTGTTGGTGAGGAGGCTTGCGTGCCTCAGTGACACAGATAGCCGTACCGTAGGTACAACACAACGGAGGGGTATCTGTTGAGAGGCCAGACAAATGTGTGGTTTCTGAAGAGGGGCAGCAGCCTTTTCAGTAGTTGCAGGGGCAACAGTCTGGATGCTTGACTGATCTGGCCTTGTAACACTAACCAAAACAACCTTGCTTTGCTGGTACTGTGAACGGCTGAAAGCAAGGGGAAACTACAGCCATAATTTTTCCCAAGGGCATGCAGCTTTACTGTAAAGTTAAATGATGATGGTGTCCTCTTGGGTAAAATATTCTGGAGGTAAAATAGTCCCCCATTCAGATCTCCGGGCGGGGACTACTCAGGAGGACGTTCTCATCAGGAGAAAGAAAACTGGCGTTCTACGGGTCGGAGTGTGGAATGTCAGATCCCTTAATCGGGCAGGTAGGTTAGAAAATTTAAAAAGAGAAATGAATAGGTTGAAGTTACTTATAGTGGGAATTAGTGAAGTTCGGTGGCAGGAGGAACAAGACTTCTTGTCAGGTGAATACAGGATTATAAATACAAAATCAAATAGGGGTAATGCAGGAGTAGGTTTAATAATGAATATAAAAATAGGAATGCAGGTAAGCTACTGCAAACAGCATAGTGAACACACTATTGTGGCCAAGATAGACACGAAGCCCATGCCTACCACAGAAGTACAAGTTTATATGCCAACTAGCTCTGCAGATAACGAAGAGACTGATGAAATGTATGATGAGATAAAAGAAATTATTCAGATAGTCAAGGGAGGCGATAATTTAATAGCCAGGGGTGACTGGAATTAGATAGCTAGTAGGAAAAGGAAGAGAAGGAAACATAGTAGGTGGATATGGAATGGGGATAAGGAATGAAAGAGGAAGCTGCCTGGTAGAATTTTGCACAGAGCATAACTTAATCATAGCTAACACACTTAGTTCAAGAATCATAAAAGGTTGTACACATGAAAGAAGCCTGGAGATACTGAAAAGTTTCAGATAGGTTATATAATGGTAAGACAGGGATTTAGGAACTAGGTTTTAAATTTTAAGACATTTCCAGGGGCAGATGTGGACTCGGACCACAATCTGTTGGTTATGAACTGTAGATTAAAACTGAAGAAACTGCAAAAAGGTGGGAATTTAAGATGGGGCCCGGATAAACTGACAGAACCAGAGGTTGTAGAGAGTTTCAGGGAGAACATTAGGGAATGATTGACAAGAATGGGAGAAGAAATACAGTAGAAAAGAATGGGTAGCTTTGGGAGATGAAATAGTGATGGCAGCAGAGGATCAAATAGGTAAAAAGACGAAGCCTAATAGAAATCCTTGGGTAACAGAAGGGATACTAAATTTAATTGACGAAAGGAGAAAATACAAAAATGCAGTAAACGAAGCAGGCAAAAAGGAATATAAACATCTCAAAAACGAGATCGACAGGAAGTACAAAATGGCTAAGAAGGGATGGCTAGAGGACAAATGTAAGGATGTAGAGGCACATATCACTAGGGGTAAGATAGATACTACCTACAGGAAAATTAAAGAGGACTTTGGGGAAAAGAGAACCACTTGCCTGAATACCAAGAGCTCAGATGGAAACCCAGTTCTAAGCAAAGAAGGGAAAGCAGAAAGGTGGAAGGAATATATAGGGGGTCTATACAAGGGCGATGTTCTTGAGGACAATATTATGGAAATGGAGGATGTAGATGAAGATGAAATGGGAGATATGATACTGCGTGAAGAGTTTGACAGAGCACTGAAATACCTGAGTCGAAACAAGGCCCCGGGAGTAGACAATATTCCATTAGAACTACTGACAGCCTTGGGAGAGCCAGTCCTGACAAAACTCTACCATCTGGTGAGCATGATGTATGAGACAGGCGAAATACCTTCAGCCTTCAAGAAGAATATAATAATTCCAATCCCAAAGAAAGCAGGTATTGACAGATGTGAGAATTACCAAACTATCAGTTTAATAAGCCACGGCTGCAAAATACTAACACGAATTCTTTACAGACAAATGGAAAAACTGGTAGAAACTGACCTTGAGGAAGATCAGTTTGGATTCCGTAGAAATGTTGGAACACGTGAGGCAATACTGACCCTACGACTTGTCTTAGAAGATAGAGTAAGGCAAGGCAAACATAATTTTCTAGCATTTGTATACTTAGAGAAAGCTTTTGACAATGCTGATTGGAATAGTCTCTTTCAAATTCTGAAGGTAGCAGGGCTAAAATGCAGGGAGCGAAAGGCTATTTACAATTTGTACAGAAATCAGATGGCAGTTATGAAAGTCGTTGGGGTTATGAAAGGGAAGCAGTGGTTGGAAAGGGAGTGAGACAGGGTTGTAGCCTATCCCCGATGTTATTCGATCTGTATGTTGAGCAAGCAATAAAGGAAACAAAAGAACAATTCGGAGTAGGAATTAAAATCTATGGAGAAGAAATAAAAACTTTGAGGTTCGCCGACGACACTGTAATTCTGTCAGAGACAGCAAAGGACCTGGAAGAGCAGCTGAACGGAATGGACAGTGCCTTGAAAGGAGGATATAAGATGAACATCAACAGAAGCAGGACGAGGATAATGGAATGCAGTTGAATTAAATCGGGTGATGCTGAGGGTATTAGATTAGGAAATGAGACGCTTAAAGTAGTAAATGAGTTTTGCTGTTTGGGGAGCAAAATAACTTATGATGGTCAAAGTAGAGAGGATATAAAATGTAGCCTGGCAATGGCAAGGAAAGCGTTTCTGAAAAAGAGAAATTTGTCAACATCGAGTACAGATGTAAGTGTCAGGAAGTCTTTTCTGAAAGTATTTGTATGGAGTGTAGCCATGTATGGAAGTGAAACGTGGACGATAAATAGTTTAGACAAGAAGAGAATAGAAGCTTTCGAAATGTGGTGCTACAGAAGAATGCTGAAGATTAGATGGGTAAATCACATAACTAAAGAGGAGATACTGAATACAATTGGGGAGAAGAGAAATTTCTGGCACAACTTGACTAGAAGAAGGGATCGATCGGTTGGTAGGACATGTTCTGAGGAATCAAGGGATCACCAATTTAGTATTGGAGGGCAGCTTAGAGGGTAAAAGTTGTAGAGGGAGACCACGAGATGAATACACCAAACAGATTCAGAATGATGTAGGTTGCAGTAGGTACTGCACTCCAGTGTCACAGAGTTTGTGTGTGTGTGTGTGTGTGTGTGTGTGTGTGTGTGTGTGTGTGTGTGTGTAAAAAGCAACTGCTTTTCATACTTAAAACATCTGCTTTGCCCCACAACATAAATCGCCACAAAAAAGTCATATAATTCAAATTGGCTTTAGCACAGCTCACCAAAAAATGCTAGAGTACCTCACTGCATTGCAACGCTGAAGAGAAGCTAGCTGCCTGGCTGGGAAAAATGGGTTGTTCCAAGTGGATGCACTTCTAACACTGTCGTTGGTCAAAGCTGGGGTGTAGCTGTGCAACTGATTAAACTATTGTGGTACTTTATTAGATCCAACAACCAATCTTCTGATTTCTGGTCTTTGTAAACTCTTTCAACATATTGTTATTTATGGAGTGAATGCTTACTCATCAACCAATTAATTCTTCTTAAATCTCTTCAACTGCTGTGTTTGTTATGGCTTTGGCACTGTGCCATAATCTGGGTTGTTGATTGTGTTGCTAAAGACAACAACACTATTTATGAACCTCCAACACAATGGATGCCCTATGTGTTACGAATTTTCCCTTTAAAAATTATCAACTTCTTCTTGATTCATATTTCATACATTCTTCTTATTCAGATATCAGTTATTTGCCAGCGCAAATGAATTCTGGGCCCTGCACTGTGGCATCAGAATGAAATGTTGCGTTATGCTCGAAACAATGTGTTTGGAAAACACAGAATGAAATAATGACAATATAATGAAAAGGATAGATTGCTACTCATTATATTGTGTAGAGAGTCACAGGCAGGCACAACAAAAATACTGCTAAATAACTGAGCATTTGGCCAAAACAACTTCACACACACACACACACACACACACACACACACACACACCGTCTCTGGGTGCTGAGGTCAGACTGTGAGCAGCAAAAGCACATGATGTGAAAAGCAGTCTGGGTGGAGGAAGTAAGAATTAGGTTAGGGTGGGGAGCGGAATGGATAGCAGCGAAGGGTTAGCGGACAGTAAAGTGCTGCTGACAAGTTCCAACAAGCAGCATTTTACTGCCCCCCACCCCTACCCTACTATCCCTCCCCCTTCCCACCCCAACCTCCTCCTCCCACCACCCAGAATGCTTCTCCCATCATGCACTGTTGCTCACAGTCTTGCCTTGCCAGCCAGAGATGATGGACATGGGTGTATGTGAATTGCATTTGTGTGAAAGTGTACATGTAAGTTGTCTAATTCAGAAGGCTTTTCGTCCAAAAGTTCAATTGTTTAACAGTCGTCTTATTGTGCCTGTCAGCGACTCAACGTCTCCACTGTATGGTGAGTAGCAATCTATCCTTTTCATAACATTGTTGTAGTGTATGTGGAATATGATTACTCCGAAATTCTGAATTGCTACTTCCTGATCCAACATTCAGAGAAACCATGTATTTCTTCTTGACATGAACTTCTTCACTGTTGCAACTGTACCTATGCTGGAACTTTGAAAACTCTTCTCTATCTTCAACTTTTTATTAAACAACAGAAAGCACTTTATCTTAAATACGATATTGCTCCTATAGTTAAACTATAGTGTGTAAGGGATCACATCACGTACAAAGCGTGAACATACATTGATCTAACATCATATTAAATCTGTACAACATCCACAAATTACAGTTCTGAACCATCTGACAGCTAAGCTTTGTCTCTCTTCTATGACATCACTCCCATTGTCATGGCACTTACTATCCCATGGACTGCTCGATTCTCCGAGCCAGGATGTAGCTGCATGGAGTAACTGCCCAAACACTGTAGCAAAACTGCCATTGTCTTCCTGTCTTGAAGATGTGCTACGTCCATTCATGCTCATGACATGAACAAACAATAATAAGGCTTCCAAACAGTTTGCTATTCTAAATTATTTCGCTATTTGTTGGTTAGGGTTTTTTTTTTTTTTTTAAGGCGCAAAACTGCTATGGTCATAAGTGCCCGTAGTTGTTGGTTGGGTAAACAACAGGTTAACACCACTTTATTTAAGTGACATTGCACCACAATGTGTAACCTTAACATACCCTACACTTGACTCCTGGATGGTGCTAAACAAGCAACATTGATGTGGCAGCCAGACCTATCTTCACAGTAAGATCTGCAGACTATAAGACATGTAAAATCAAATACAAGAATGTGGTGTCAGCAAAGGATATATGTTGTAGCATTTGGCTGGGGATTCTGTCTACTTTCACTACTGTGTCTTGGCCAAAGCCCAGAGAGCTGAGGAGTATTTTACAGTTTCAGATGCTGTACAGTGGGTTTTGCATGCAGGTGTTTGAGCACAGTGTACTGCAAAATGTTCTGCAATAACAGTAGTGCCAGTACTGTCATCTAAGAGAACTGGTTGCTAAGTGGCGGGTGTAGACAAATGCAACATGGCCCACCCTTGTGAAAAAAGAGGCACAGATTTCTAAGATAATGACATATCTTTCCCAGCATTCCTTCTTCTGGTGTTCTACGAGACAGTGCATCACAGACCTGTGATAGACTGTAATTAGGTTTTGCAGTGATGTGTGACACGTATGTCATTGGAGTCCCCACCTGCTTTTACCTTTACAGGAAAGCCTGTCTTATATTTTGGCCTCCATTGGATACAGCAGAAAAATGAACTCCGCTTTCTCCCATGCAGTTATTCGTGTGTCTGTAATTTGAGCTTGTGATAGAAAATTACACCTTGAACCTTGTTGAGGCTCTTATGAGGAGTGATGGATACAGGAATTTCACTGATCCTCTCAAAGGTGAGCAATTCCTGTAACTGAGAGGGGATCACATTATCATCAGGATTGAACCAATCCCCATTTTGCTATTACATGCTACTTTGAACGAATTTGTTTCCTATATGCACTTCAAAAATTGATTTTGTGGTCGAAAGGGTTGGCAATCAATTCAGGTACAAACTAATTACCGAGGTATCTCACCATCTCTTTTAGTTCTAATTTCCTCCAATGCTGTGGACAGGGAAGAGAAAGCTTTGTGGTCACACCTTCCCATGATAAATTGATCTATTCCTTCGAGTGAGACTGCTGGGGTCTTGTTACCACCAGCATGAGAAAGTTTGATCCTCCTCATTGTGGGTCATCTGCATGATCTCTGACTGAGGACTCTTCCCACGAGCACCACCATGCCACACCAACAGCTGCCTCATACAATAATCACTCACTGCAATCCCTGTGCTCCACATTCGACAGGTACATACTCACAGGTATGTACAGGGAGTTTTCACCAATGGTACCAACAGTGCATTCTCTGGATTTTCACGTGGTTACATAAATGCAGTTGTCTGATGACACCCTCTCTCTCCAGCTGAGCCTCATTCTCCACAATGGTCTAGTGACTGTGTTAGGTTTAGTTGTCTGATGTGATCCATTCCCACAAGGGGTGTTCAGTGGATAGCATGTGCATCATGTTTGGCAACTTTTCCCCCTCTAAGAATGGCAGTCAAACCCAGAAGTAGGGATGTAAGATGAGTTAAAAGATGAGTAATGATGAGAGAACAGAAGCCTGGATAAAGCAAAGTGAGTAGCCATCATTGGTAAACTATAGAAAGCCAGGCTGACAACAAGTAAATGGCTGGGGTGGGGGATGATATGGCAGCTACCATAAAGTGTTTACAGTTGTATGGGCTAATCGTTGAATTTTTAGGTTTCACCAGTGTGGCAAGTTACTAAAATTAATGAGAGTTCCTGCTTCTCATACCAGAAAGCTGTACATGTCAATGTGCCATCAGAACAATGTTTGGAGGTTGGTTAGAAGAGTTCCTAGTTCAAGCAATCTAGGATGGCCATGTAGGACATTGTGATGTTAACCTGCCATTGGTATTATAATTCTGCTATTTGGTTTTGTATGCATGAGACACTTGTGAGTGATATTCTTTTTGCAATCAGGTGTGTACTGAGTCTATTAAGTATAGGTTTTTTTTGACAGGGCAGAGGTAGATGTAGAAATTTATGGATCACAATTTGGGAAGGATAAGCATGGGAGTGGTGATCATACTGTGGGAACATGGGTGAAGCTGCCTTTTTTTTTTTTTTTTTTTTTTTTTTTTTTTTTTTTTTTTTTTTTTTTTTTTTGGGGGGGGGGGGGGGAGTTCTGAAGTGGTTTTGGAGTGGTGGGTAGATGCACTTAACAGATATTGCTTGGTTTAATAGAGGAGTATACAAGGGAGGGCTCAACTATAGTTTTTGATTGTTTTTCATTGTATAGGGGTTGGGGCAGTAGGGGTTTCATCATTAATCATAAATCATAGCATGCAGTTTAAAGATTATTCAAAAGGGCTTGCAGTTTAAAGATTATTCAAAAGGGCTTTTACAAATTCTAAAGAGGGTTATTGGGTGGAGGGAGGGGAGGGGGGAGGGAGAGGGGGCAGTTGAGTCCATTATAGAAAAGGGGAAGAGGAGCACTTCAACCTGACTCTAAAATCTCACCTTGATGAGTATTATTGGAGGAAAATTGTGATGAAAAAGTTATTGTCCATTAAATGTTTTTGATTGGGGTAAAATATATAGGCCAAAGTTGGTTAGTTAAGTCTGGAGTTTTTTAAATGTGGTTTGGGGTATTGTGTACAGAGAGGGTTGTGGCTTTTTTGAAGGGGGGAGGGGAGTAATTAGGTTTATGCATTTTTATTTTTTTATGAAGTTGTGAATGATGTATGCACATGATAATTGTTTTGTAATGCAGGTATTCTGTTGGAGACTGGTGTCAGCTGGTGGGTAGTGTTCAGGGGACGTGTGGTTATGGAGGTGTGAGTCCAGGCATGGTTACTTTGGTGGCAATGGAGGGAGAGAGATGGCCAGCCTAGATTAATTTGTCATTTGACTGTGGCTGGTAAGCACATTTTTATGTAGGGGTTTGTTCATGTATGTAGTTTTCTTTAAGAATTTACTAGTCTAGTATTATTGTGAAGGTTGTGTTCATAGTTGAACTTTGTATTTAATACTTTGCATTGGTGGGTATTGTAGAGTGTGGTCTGGTGCTGTGGGTTTGTGGGGGTTAGTGGCATAGTGGATTTCAGTTGAGCCATAAAGGCCAAGTGAAATTTGTGTTAATGGCTTTCAAGTTGTGTGTAGGTTCCCAATATTGCTGGCTTCTTGAACTACATAGATCATACAAAATTTACCATACCAATGGTGGTATTTTTTCAGTTGATTGTTGAGGATTTCATGAGCTTCACTTTTGTGTTAATATTTACTTTGAAATTGTAACAGGGTTCTTATTGTCATATCTATGTCTACATACATATTCTGCAAGGCACCGTATGATTCATGGCGGGGGGTACCAAGTACCACTTGCAAAAGGAGTGAGGGAAAGAGAAATGTCTATACACCTCCATAAAAGACCAATATCTCTTACCTTCATGGTCCCTGCGCAAAATTGGTGGGAGTGATAGGGGTATTCCCCTGCCTGCACCAGGGTAAGCTCACCAGTGCCATAATCCTATATCATTCCCTTGTAGCTTCTCCTTCCATAACCATCAACTTCCCTTCCCCCCTACTGACGTGTGTGTGTGTGTGTGTGTGTGTGTGTGTGTGTGGGGGGGGGGGGGGGGTTAAATCATTAACATAAAGGAGTTTCAGACAAAGTAACTGTGGCTGATTTAGTCTCTGGGAGACTGAATGTTATTTTTAGAGGAACGTACATTATCAGCATTACAGTGTCCAGTAATTAAATTTTTTTTTACTATAAGCTTGTAATAATACCCTACCCATGTCTTGAAGCATATCTTTCCCAGAAGTGGAAATCTCGCTCTAGAAGTTGAACACGACTTCACGCCAGTAAAAATCAAAGTAATGAATCATATATTTTAATGATGTCTACAGAGAGCTGCTTCTGTTCAAATTATGCATTATCAGATACGCTATAACAGAAATAATGATACGTAAGAGATCTGACATTTTCATTTCTAGCAAAACACCGGCCAAGAACTGGTACGCCTACGTACTGGTATGCGAATATTCCAATTACATTTATATCGTTGTAACACTTGAATATCTTCACTGTATTCGTGATTCGTAATAGACCTACTGCACCCGTTGGACTGTATTTAACTACACGACAAAACTAGTCACAAAATGGATACTATTCTTATGAAATATTACCAGTGTAGCAGTTCTTCCGCAATCAAACTAACAAATAAGGATGGTGCAAACGGGGAAATGTAATCCAAAATAAGTACACATATACTATAAAACGAGTAACATTATAAAATTCAGTAAAAGAAAGAGCTTGCAAATAATTTCAGTGGTATCTTCAGTCACTCATTCCGTTAAAGAAAGTTTCAAAGTGCCACTGTTAAAACGTACTTCCAATGGGAAAAGGTAACTTTATCAGACATGTTGTATTAGCTATGTAGTATTCCATCACGAAGTGGGCACACACTTGGAGAATCAATCTAACCATTTACATGGTATGGCAAACAAATTAAAACAGCAACAATCAATTTCCACAAACAAATTTTGCCTACCTTTCAGTCACAGTACCATCGCTCATTTTGGCGCCTCCAATTTAAACTGTGCAAAGAGCATAAGTTCAATGTGGAAATATTAGAAAGGCCGAACGCCTGACACCGCCGCCTGTTACTTGGCCTGTGAGCAGCTGTATTGACATACAGTTGTTACTGAACTATACAATAAATAAACAGAAGTTTTTAAATCTATAAAAAATATGGTTAATCACAAGCATAATTTGCTTACTTCAGTCTTTGCTACGCCAAAATAGAATTCTTCCCATTAAGTAAAATTACTTATTTATCAGCTTCGTTATAATTATGTGAAGAATCTAAACTTTCGAAGAGTAGGTAAAACTGCGAAATTATATTTGCGAGTTGTACACATTATTATTTCGGGCGCAGTGATTTCTACCTAGTATTAAGGCAGACTAAAGGTGGCACTGGCCAAGTGTCATTTCAACAATGTGTAACCGAAATATGGTTGATTGCAGAGAGGTATGTAATCATACTGTGTTTGTTTGTATAGATCGTTGATACATCGCTGCATGTGCAATGTTGTGTGATTGGCAACGGGAAGCTAATGCGAAGGTATAGCTGCATTACGACTTACGTTGAAGAAATTAGATAGTGAGGAAGGTCAGTAATAAGATATATAAATTTTTCAATCTTAACGTTGCTACAAGATTCGCAAAGGACTGATACTACTGTGAGACACGGAGCAGCGTCAAAGAAACCTGTCTCCGCACAGTGTCTTGGGGACGTAAAAGAGGTGTTGTGAGATTGAAACTAACTGTTCTGTACGATGTCGGCGTACCCATTACGCGCTAAATGATTCATGAGATGGAAACAACAGGTTACAACATTCGAGAGGGGGAACAGATTGTTATTCCAACACACACACACACACACACACACACACACACAGAGAGAGAGATAGAGAGAGAGAGAGAGAGAGAGAGAGAGAGAGAACACACACCAAATTCACCAGCTGTTGTACCAATGACTTATCACACCATGTCATAACCCAGCAAGTAGTTACTCCCAGGAATTTCAATGAGCTGATTGATTCTAATTGTAATTCAGTGATGTAGTGATTAGATATGACATTTTAATTTTGTGAAGTGCCTAATTTTACATTTTTGTATGTAGCCACTCTTTCTACCACTCTAAAATGTTATTAAGAACTATCAGACAGTACTTTATTACAGATAACCATATTGTAGCCAAAAAGTTTGAGCTTACTATTAATTTTGTCTATGTTATTGTTTGTGATCATTCAAAAAGAATATCGTAACACAGCTTTATTAGTGGTACGTACCGATAAAATAGTGTGTGTTGCATTTCTGTGATGTTTCCCTCAACAGAAATACATTCTCTCTATCAGACAGGAAGATTTCTGATCTCAGGCAGCATTACAGTTTCATTGTCAAATCTTAAAGTGTTTGTTTATTTTTCTGAAACTAATTCCCGTCCAAAATTTCTCAGTGTTTTTCTTTATTTGCTTGCTGTGTTAATTAAGCAGCATGTCAGATTACCCATCTATCTTCTCAGCTACTGCTTCTCCTTATAAGCATGGGAGATTGCTGCAGAAATTTGATTATGGAAAGAAATTTTTATCTGCAGAAATATGATTATGGAAAGAAATTTTCTCATTATTATTGAGTTCTCTTTCCCTGTTAACTTACGGTTACCAACTTTGTGATTTGTCTGCCTATTTCAAGAAAAAGATTTCTCAGAAAGATTACTTTGAAAAGTAGCCGTATTTGTGATCACTATTAATGACGGATTATCCATGAGTGATTACTTGCAACTTACGTTCACACTATCTGTTACTCCTATACTTCATTGATAAAAGAAGATTCATGGAAGCTGTCAGCACTGTTGTCAGCTTTCAAATGTGAAATGCAAAAGGCTGCTGGTTGTACCAAACTACATGACTGAAAACAGTAATCACCCATAGAAATATGGCAATACTGAGGCAATGCGATAGACATTTAAGCAAAACCACATAATGTGTTTGGCAGACGCACAAAGCTTCCATGCCCAGCACCATTTGTCAGGGCTCTCCTGTCGCAGCTGCAGGACCTGATGGGTAACACTGTTTTTGTTTTGAAATAATTTTTTTTTCTTCCATCTGATTGTCTGTAAATGAGAGACTGTGTTCTAACTTTTGAAAATTATGTAAGATTTCCAGATATTTTTGTCATAATAACGTGACTTGCTCACAACACCCAAGTTGGCCTTCTAAAATCCTCTTGTTCTACATGCTGTATCAACAGTGTATTGTCTCACTCTGATAACAGCTCTTGGAGGATCTTAGTGATTAGTGTATGTCTCTTCTTATACCATTGTTCATGTTTCACAAGTGAAACTAATTCTGGTGAAAGTTAAGAATAAGGGCAGTGCTGTTTCTCTGTGCTCTAGATATCAGTTTTTGTAGTACTACTGTGAAATATGAAAGTAGCCAGTGAGAATACAACAGGCAAATAACATTTTTCTTACTAAACAATATAAGTCAGTCTCCTGCCCCAATTATAAAATGTTTTTGAAATCTTTTAATGTATTTGAAGAGAGAAGCGGGAGGTGGTGAGGCAATAGTAAAATGCTTAGGGCAGCTTCTTCAGAACTATTAAAACTTATTTCTTTTCATATCAGCAATTTAAACCTATGCCATAAAATAACCACTTTCTTGAGTTTTGTCATGTTGTGGTCTTCAGTCCAAAGATTGGTTTGATGCAGTTCTCCATGCTAGTGTACCCTGTGCAAACATCATCACCACGCAAATACCACAGCCCACATCCATTTGAACTTGCTTAGTGTATTCAAGCCTTGGTCTTCCTATATCATTTTTACCGTCCACACTTCCTTCTGCTATCGATCTGACAATTGCTGCATTCCTGAGGATGTGCCTATCAGCTGATCCCATATCTTTTATCCAAGTTGTGCTATAAATTGCTTTTTTCTCCAGTTCAATTCATTACCTCCTTATCATAATCTGATCTCCTATCTAATCATCAGCATTCTTCTTTCTGTAACACCACATTTCGAAAGTTACTCCTCCTCCTCGTCCTTTTTTTCAGTTATTGTTTTGCTTCCAGCTCCTTCCTTTAAAAAATTTGTACAAGCTGTGGGCCCTTATTACAGTAAGGAATTCAAAAGCTTCTATCCTCTTCTTGTGTGAATTGCCTATTGTGTATGTTTCACTTTCATACCAGGCTATGTTTAGTCCCCCTTAAACATCCCAACAACCACCACCATACCAGGCTACATTGCAGACAAATACCGCCAGAAAAGTCTTTATTAGATGTTAATAAATTCACCTTTCAAGAAATGCTTTTCTTGCAATTGCCAGCCTACAGGTTGCGTTGCCTGATTTAATTTGACTGTATACTAGTATCATTGTTTTAGTATTATTGATAGGTTATTCATCTTGTGTCCTCTCTTCAAGACACTAACAGTTCCATTCCGTTAAACTGATCTTTCAATTCCTACAATGTCATTGATGAACCACAAAGTTTTTATTTCTTCTCCATGGACTTTAATTCCCTTTCCAAATTCCTTTTTGGTTTCCTTCAGAGCTAGCTTGAGGTGCAGGTTAAATAACATAGGGAATAGTATATGACCCTGTCCTGCTCCCTTTTCATGTTTTCTGATTCTTTTAACTATTGTCTGATTTCTGTACACATTGTAAGTAACCTTTTCCTCCCTGTATTTTGTCTTGTTTCCTTCAAAATTTGCAATTGTGTAACATTGTCAAAATTTTTCATTAAAACTACAAATTCAGGTTTACCATCTTCTAAGATAAGCCATAAGATTAGCATTACCTCATGTGTTCCTACATTTCTTCAGAACACAAACTGATCTTACCCAAGGTCAGCGTCTATCACTTTTTCCATTCTTCTATAAATTATTGGTGTCAGTATTTTGCAACCATGATTTATTTAAACGTATAGTTTGTTAGTAGTCACATCTATCACCGCTTCCCTTCTTCAGAATCAGCATTACTATGATCTCCATGAAGTCTGAGGGGTATTTCACGCCTGTATTACATATCTTGTACACCAGGTGGAATAATTTTGTCAAGGCTGGCTTTCCCAAGAACCTTCATAATTCTGAGGGAATGTCTCCCATTCCAGGAGCCTTGTTTCTACTTAAGCCTTTCAGTGCCCTATCAAATTCTTCTCACAGGACCATATATCCTATCGTATCTTCACATACTTCCTTTTCTCTTTCTACAGCATTGTCCTCAATTTGTTCCCATTGTATGGTCACATTGAAACCACAATAAAGTCCAAGCCCCAAAGAAGGGACACCACTGAAGTCCTACTTGTCCTCCGTGGTACTTCCTGGGGTGCAGATCAAACCACCCTCCTATGTTTGTATCGGTCCCTTATCCATTCGATACTAGACTATGGGTGCTTTTATTGTGCATCTATATGTCTGTCCCTCTTACTCCACGTCAATACTATTCCCCAACATGGCATCCATTTGGCCACTGACGCCTTTTACACTAGCTCGGGTGAGAGTCTGTAAGCAGAAGCTGCTGAGCTACCACTATCCTACCACTATGACTTTTTCCTCAGCAGGTATGCATGCCGTTTGTCTCCCATGCATGGCCACCCATCATATGCCTCCTTCTTCAATGACTCCTTTGATCGCCAGTATGGGGTGCGTCCCTCTTCTCAGTTACCTACTGGAGTTCGTTTTTGGCTCTTGCTCTGGCAGCTTAACTTCATGCTACCTGCAACTTTCCCAGTGAGGCGTGAACCCTTCACCACCTTGCCTTCGTATGGTGGTCTGTGTTCACCTTGTCTTTCATTTGCTTCCTAAGGACACTACTTCAGCCTCGCTCCATAATCTGCAGTTTCGCAACCTTCGCATGGAACTTCACAATAGTACCTTTGTGTACACTGATAGCTGTCAGACTGACCGTGGTGTCGGGTGTGTCTTCATCATTGGTGTCAACATTTTTCTGTATCGGCTTCCGGCACACTGCTGAATATTTACAGCAGAGCTCTTTGCCCTGTATCAGGCCACGGAGTACATCCGGTGCCACAGTCTTTACCGCAGTCTTTTAAATTGTGTCCTCTGCTCAGACCCTCGCAGCACCCTTCAAAACCTCTGTGCACTGTACACCACCCATGCCTTAGTGCAACGAGTCCAGGAAAACTGTCACTTGCTCGCTCTTGATGGAGCCACTGTGATGTTTTTGTGGATTCTTCGTCATGTCGGTCTGCTATGAAATGAGGCTGCTGATACTGCTGCCAATGCTGCAGTCCTCGTACCTCAGTCCACTAGTTCTTATATTCCTTCAAAGATCTCTGTGTTGCTGTCAGTCAGGAGGTGCTGTCACTTCGGCATTGCCACTGGTCCTCCCTTCATGGGAATAAGCTCCAGGTTATTAAGCCTCTCCCAGTGGCTTGGATGACCTCCTCTTGACTCTCTGCCGTGAGGTCATTTTAACTAGGTTGCATATTGGGCTCTGCCTTTTTAGCCATTGCCATTTGTTAAGTGGCGCTCCTCCACCACTCCACATAGCGCCCAAGTTTTAACTGTCTGCCATTTCCTGGCAGAATGCCAACTTTTTAACCATTTACATTCCTGCTTGGATTTGCCGTCTGACTTATCGGTTGTTTTCTCAAACGATGTGCGGGCTGTCAACCACGTTTTACTTTTTATCCATCGCAGCAACATGATGAAGGCCATTAATTTTTACTTCTGGACCTCCATTTCTCTATGGCATATTTAATAGACCTTTCTCCACGGCCCTGTTTTTAGCTGTCTTCTCTTACGTCAATTGGGATTAACGTGTAGTATTTTAACTCCTCTCTGTCTTCCTGTTCTATTGCCACATATGACCCTAGTTGTTCTTGCGCCCTCAAAACAAAACAAAAACAGTACAGAACAATCCCATATATGCCTAGGAGTGGTTGCTTGACATTCTGGAGCATCGGAACACCAGGCAACGGCCACCGTGCCAGGGAGAGGCCCTGTTCAGGGTGGATGGTATCAGGGCGGATGCTTTGCATTTGCAATGTATCGAACTCCAAAAATTGGGTCATTCTTTTCCAGCCATCTCTTTGAGTGGTAACAGTTCATTGACTGCTGCTCCTTATGACCCTACAGCCTTCCCTTCCATGGCTACACGCTGGAAGAAGGGCTTAGGCTTGCTGGCTTGGGGTGAAACATTTTCTCCACTACGTGGTCTGTACTAGGATGGATGGGGACACATTCATCACTACGAAGCTGTTATTTCTTATGGAAAACATCGAAGACAAGTTTGGAAAAGTGGAGTCTCTCAGTAAGATATAGTCTGGTTCCCTGTTGATCAAAACTGCTTCTGCCACCCAATCTGCAGCACTTCATGCTTGTGATCGTGATGATGTCCCAGTGTCCATTACTCTTCACCAGTTTTTGAGTATGGCTCAGGAAGTCATTTTTTGTAGGGATATCATCCTTCATACTATGAGAAACACTGGGCCAATCTGGAATGACAGAGTGTTCATTTTGTTTGGCATATTCAGGAAGGTTTTAAGGACAAACACATGGATACTGGCATTTTTATTCTGGCATTTGAGGGAGGTACCCTCCCATAAAAGGTCAAGATTATCTGTTATTGGTGTGACGTGAAGTTGTACATCCCGCCACCCATGCGATGCTTTTGACGCTTGCGTTTCAGGCCCGTGTTCACGGTGTGTGGCAGACCCTCTATGTGGTGACTTTCTACACCCAGTCAAGGAGGATAGCCCCTGTGTTCCACCATGTCTGTGTGTGTGTTAATTGTCACAACCATCACTCTCCACTCTCACCACATTCCCCAGCTTATAAAGAAGAAAATAAGGTACAAGATTATAAATCCCCAGATCATTTGTCTAACACTGAGGCTAGTTAAAAATTTGACCAACTTCATCCTGTGTTGATGACTTCTATTTTGGCTCTGTTACTTCCTTTACCACTCCTCCTTCTTCCTTATCCCAGTCCCATCCCTTTCTTCTCTTTCCCCTCCACTGCAGTTCCCATGCCCTCCTCTCCAGGTGCCACTCCCCCTCGCTGGCTGAAGAAGTACCCCCCCCCCCCCCCTTCTTCAGCTCCCGAATGGAGCTGCCTCCTGGTAATCCTCCCCATGGTGTCTCTCAGGCCAGAGGCCTGCTGCCACATCTTGGCCACAGAACACATAGTCTGTTTGCCCCAAGGTTGCCTTTTCTCTTTCAGTTCCGGATCTTGCAGCAGCCTGCTCTCCCATTGTGCCCTACCCTTCTCATCCTATGAAAGAGAAAAAAAGAATAAGAAGAAAAAACACAAGTCCCCAGACAAGCAGCCCCCCCCTCCCCTGCCAGTACCCCAGTAGTCGCCATCTTCCCCCTAGCAACCTGAGTCTGACCTCTTTTTTTTATGGATGTCTCCCTGACCTCATTGGCAATAGATGGTGACCCAGCAGTCTGATTGGCACCAGTCCGTTCACATACCATTCAAATACCCATTGCGTGCCTATTTAATGGAAATTTAATTGATACTACCATCACCTCCCAGAGATGCAGTCCCTTATCGCCTTTTACTCAGCAGCTTGTGTCATTTTCCAGGAATCTCATTTTACTGATGATCACCACCAACCCTTCATGGGTTCCATGGTATCTGTCAGAACCAGGTCGCCCCCTTGAGAGCTTCTGGTAGCATCTGCATGTTGCTCCATACGGTTATTGTTAGTACATGGATCTCACTTTGTTCTCCATTGGAAGCAGTTGCCATCCAGGTCCACTTCAACTTTGCCATCACAGTTTGCAATCTTTATCTCCCTCCTGACAGGCCACCTATGTGTACTGCCCTAACTGCTCGCCTTCAGCAACTCCCTCCTTTCTTTCGTCTCCTTGGGGATTTTAATGCCGATCACCCTTTTTGTGGCAATGCTTTTTCATCTAGTTGGGGGCTCCTCATTGACCAGTTTGCTGTGGACCACAGCCTGTGCCTTTTTAATGATGGTACCCCTACTCATTTTATAACTGTATGTCACAGTTTTCTCTTCCATTGATGTTTTGCTCTCATCCTCTCCTCTTCTTCCTTCCTTACATTGGTCTCCACACAATGACCTGTGATAGTGACCACCTCCTGTTGATTCTCTCATTCCCATCCCACCACCTGCTGCCCAGGTTACTGCATTGGGTTTTCCATCGTGCTGATTGGCCTCCCAAGTCATTTTCCGCCTCCTTGGATGGGTTGTATTGAAGTCGTTCATGAACTGTCCGTTAAGATAATCCATGCTGCCGGCTTTGCTGTTTCCCTTTTTACAGGCCCTATTCACTGTTGGCCATTTCCATGGTGGAGTGTGGCGTTGCCACTGCTATCCGTGATTGTTGTTGCGCCTTACAAAATCTTAAGTGGCATCAATCTCCTGCTGGTTTTATTACGTTCCAAAGCTTGTTACTTAATCACACACAGCAAATGGGTGTCTTGGGAACACTTTCTCCTCTTAAGGCTCTTTTGTCACTTCGTCACAGGTACGGGTTACACTCTGCACCCACCAAAATTGTCAGTGGTTGTCTTCCATTGTGGGACTTGTCCTTTCTGGAGGCCATTGCACAGGTCTATCGGTTCTCATGTAACACCTTGCAACACATTTTGCGATGGCATTGGCATCAGCCTGCTATCCAGCTGCCTTACTCCTCCAGAAACAGTGGGCTGAAGCTTCCTGCTTGTATTTTATCCCTTGTCGGGTGGAATTCCACAGTGAACCTTTTACTGATTGGGAGCTTCTTGTAGCCCTCTCTTCTTCCCATGATTCATCTCCCAACCCTGATTCCCCCCATAACCAGTTTGCTTCAAAACATCAGTCTTCCACAACGTCAGTATCTCCTCGAGGCTGTTAACTATATTTGGCTCAAAGGCATTTTCCCTTCTCAGTGGAGACACAGTATTATGGTTCCTGTCCTGAACCCGGCAAGGATGTGTTGTCCTGTTATAGTTACCAGCCCATCAGCCTCACCAATTTCCTCTGTAAGTTATTAGAATGGATGGTGACTTGTAAGCTCAATTGGATCTCCTTACCAGTGCGGATTTTTGGAGGTATGGTCTCCGATTGATCATCTGCTTGAATTGAAAGCCGCAGTTAGACAGGCCTTTCTTAGTGCTGCCATCTTGTCAGTCTTCTTCAATCTTCATAAGGTTTAGTACTCAGCTTGGTACCATCACATCCTCCTTACACTCTGTGAATGAGGTTTTCAAGGCCCTGATTTTTATTCACCAGTTCCTGCCCCACCGAATGTTCAGTCAGCTCTCCACACACACAGGAGACTGGCTCTCAGTGCCCATTAAAGTCTATGTGCACTGTACACCACCCATCCCTTAGTGCAATGGGTCCAGGAAAACTGTCACTTGCTCACTCTTGGTGGAGCCACCATAAAGCTTATGTGGGCTCCTGGCTGTGTCGGTCTGCCAGGAAATGAGGCTGCTGAGACTGCTGCAAAGGCTGCAGCCCTCTTACCTCAGCCCACTAGTTCCTATATTCATTCCAATGATCTCTGTGTTGCCGTCTGTCAGGTGGTGGTGTCCCTTTGGCATCACCAATGATCCTCCCTCTGTGGAAGTAAGCTCAGGATTATTAAGCCTCTCCCAGCGGCTGGGACAACCTCCTCTCAGCCCTCCCACCGGGAGGCGGTCATTTAACCGTTTATGTTCCCGTTTGGGTTTGCCGTCTGAGTTATCAGCCATTTTAGCGAATGATGCACAGACTGTCAACCGCATTTTGCTTTTTATCTGTCAAAGCAGTATGGCAAAGGCCATTTAATTTTTAGTTTTAGACCTCCGTTTCTGTATGATGTCTTTTGTAGCCCTTTCTCCACATCCTTGTTTATAGTCGTCTTCACTTACATTGACGTTTAGTCATTTTCTAGCTCCTCTCTGTCTTCATGTTCTATAGTTTTCTATAGTTTTGATGTGGACGCTTATGACCCCAGTTGTTTTTGCACCCTAAAAAAAAATAGAACCCCAGAGCTCCATATTAAGTGTCCTTTTTATCATCACTATTAATGGACTTGTGGCCTCTGCCAGACTGTTGGTCGTCCCTGCTCTGTATATGGATGACTTTTGTATTTCAGCTAGCTCCCACTCAGTGGCCTCTGAGGAATGAGAGCTCCAGGGTGCCATCCAGCACACTTCCCTGTGGACACTTTCACAGTGTTTTCAATTCTCTCCCTTTAAGTTGAAGGGAATGCATTTGTCTCCATACTATATGGTCCACCCTGATTTGGAGCTCTATCTTGACTCCCAATGCCTGACCCTGATCACCCAGTTCCGTTTCTTGGATCTCCTTTTTGACGACAGACTTACTTGGTTGACCCATATCTGTCATCTGAAGGTTGGCTGTTTTCATAATAAACTCAATGTTCTTCACTTCCTTGCCCACACCTATTCGGGGGCAGATTGTTCGACCCTTCTCTGCCAATAACAGGTGTTCTGTCTCATCTGGACTATAGTTGTCAAGTTTATGGATCAGCTGTCCCTTCCATGCTGCTCCACATGGACCTGGTTAACCATTGTGGTACCTTGTTATCCACCGGTGTTTTTAGCACTAGCCCTGTCAATAGTCGTCTGGTTGACACTGGAATCCCTCCAGTTTAGATTTGGCGGTCCCAGTCATGGTTTCCTATGCCATCACTGTCTGCCCATCCCCTGCTCACCCTTCCTGTTCTATTCTTTTCACAGCTTTGGGCCATCACCCGCCTGCTGCCCACCCTCGGGCGGGTTTACAGGTTGCACTCCACCTCACTTTTCTCTGTTGTGACTTCCATTTCCCCTTCTTATCCTCTTCTCCACCTTCTCTCCTGACCACACCACCGTGGTTAGTTCCCCGGCCCCAGATTTAGATGGGTCTCCTCCAGGGTCCAAAATCCTCCATCGCTCCAGTGGTGGTCCATTGTTTGCTACAAACACTGTTATGGAAGTTTCAAAGTTTCAATATGCCTTTGTTTTTTACGCCAAGGCTTTAAGTCCGCTGATGATGTAGGCTATTCCTTCACATCTTCTGTGGGCATGGAACACCAATTCTTTCCTGCCACGTGTTGGGTGTTTACTGTGGAATTGATGGCCATCTATCAGGCCCTCTGCTTCATTAAACAGTCCTCCCTCACCTGAGTTTTGTTATGTACAGACTCAATCAGTGGCCTTCAGGCTATTGCTTGGTGTTTTTCCCACCACCCCTTGGTCTCTGCCATCCACAACCTTCTCGCTGATCTTGGAGATGCTTCTTGTTCGGTTGATTTACTTTGGGTTTCTGGCCACGTAGGTATCCCAGGTAATGAACTTGGTTATCTGGCGGCTGGGGCTGCCACATGTCACCTGTTCTCTGTGACCACTCCCGGGGTGGATTTGCAACTTTGCATCAAAACCGTTTCTGCTCAATCATGGGCTGACTCTTGGGAGGTAACCCCCCCCCCCCCCCCCCCCCCCCCGCCAATTTAATAAACTTTGTGCTGTCAAGGAGACCCCACCATGAGATGTTCTTCCCTCTGCTCCTCCCGGCAGGAATCTACCATCCTCTGCCATCTTCGTATTGGCCATACTAGGTGATCTGTGAGTTTTTACTCCTCAATGAGTTGTTGTTGATAGAGGTGGAAAGAGGATGCAGAAAATAAAAGGTGTAGAAAACTAAAAGGGAGTGAAAGGAGGGATATTTACTGTGAAGAAATGCTGAGACTGAAGAAATTAACATAAATTAAGGTCAGGTGGATGTCAAAAATCAAGGACATGTTGTAGCACCAGTTCCCACCTGTGGATTTCTGAGAAACTGTTGCCTGGAGGAAGAATCCAGATGGCACTTGTGTACAGGTCATAACCAATAAATTGTGGTCAGAGTCCACATCTGCCCCTGGAAACATCTTTCAGCTTAAACTCTGGTTTTTAAATCTCTTATCTTACCACTATGCAGTTAATGTGAATCTTCCAGTGCTTCCAGATCTCTTCCACATATACAAACTTCTTTTCTAGTTCTTAAACCAAGTGTTAGCAAGGATTAAATTAAGCTCTTTGCAAAATTCTACCAGGGCACTTCCTCTTTCATTCCTTTTCTCCTCATCCATGTTGTCCTGCTATTTTTCTTCTCTTCCTTTCTCTATTGTCAAATTCCTATCATACTTTATGGTTAAATTTTCACCTACTTTGACTGTTTAAATAATTTCCTTTATTTCATCATACACCCTTCCAATCTCTTCCTCATCTGCAGAACTGGTTGGTACATAAACTTGTGCTAGTGTGATGGTATTGGCTTCATGTCTATCTTAGATATGATAATGCATTCTCTATGCTGTTAACAATTGCTTACCCAGATTGTTATTCTCTTATTCATTAATTGGCCTACTTCTGAATTACTGCTGTACTGACCTGACCAGAAACCCCTTTCATCCTGCCACTACACTTCACTACAAGGTGTACAACTTGGCTTCCACCATTTGCCGATAGGTGGTGACAATGGTAAGTAGCGGTCAAAAGAAACAGACCGCCGACACCAAGCAGTTAGCTTGTACCTCGATCAACATATCCTCATTCAAACATTAGTTGACTTGTGTCTGCATCATAAAGTTGTTCTTGATTGAAAATGTCAGTTTACAAGCCTAATTCTCGTCATTTGCGGGAGGTGTTACTGTTTTGTTTCAATATGAAGAAAACAGTGGCTGAGTCTCATCAAATACTCTCAAATACTCCCCCCGCGGGTTTAGGGGTTAGAATTGGCCCGCGGTATTCCTGTGTGTCGCAAGAGGCGACTAAAAGGAGTCTCACACTTTTCGCCCTTTCTGTGATTGTCCCCTGTTGGGTTTGACCTCCATATTTCCAAATTTTCCTGAAGAGCGAGACAATTAGGGAAGGGTGCTTTACAAGGTACATCGTGTCCATAGTGCGTTGAGATCTGTAGCCGCCTTTCTCATCGTTGCATTGCAGTCCCGTCTATTGTGGTGGGGCCGCCATGTACCCTGTTGGTTGTAGCCCCCTGACAACACAGGGATCGCTCTGCTGATGCCTGTGCCTTTAACTCCCCATGTATGCCAAGAAGTAGATCCCTATCTCCCTGGGGCTTCAGGACTCCTAGCAATGGCCATCCTGCCAGGTGGCCCTTGCTGCGGCTGGGTGGCACCCATGGGGAGGGCCCTTGGTTGGTTTTCCCCCCTGCGGGTTCGGGGGTAAGAATCGGCCTGCGGTATTCCCGCCTGTTGTAAGAGGCGACTAAAAGGAGTCTCCAACGTTTCGGCCTTATGTGATGGTCCCCTGTCGGGTTTGACCTCCATATCTCAAAATTTTTCCGAAGAGCGAGCCGATTGGGGAAGGGCGCCTTACTTGGTCTACATCTACACCTGCATTTATACTCCGCAAGCCACCCAACGGTGTGTGGCGGAGGGCACTTTACGTGCCACTGTCATTACCTCCCTTTCCTGTTCCAGTCGCGTATGGTTCGGCGGAAGAACGACTGTCTGAAAGCCTCCGTGCGTGCTCTAATCTCTCTAATTTTACATTCGTGATCTCCTCGGGAGGTATAAGTAGGGGGAAGCAATATATTCGATACCTCATCCAGAAACGCACCCTCTCGAAACCTGGACAGCAAGCTACACCGCGACACAGAGTGCCTCTCTTGCAGAGTCTGCCACTTGAGTTTATTAAACATCTCCGTAACGCTATCACGGTTACCAAATAACCCTGTGACGAAACGCGCCGCTCTTCTTTGGATCTTCTCTATCTCCTCCGTCAGACCGATCTGATACGGATCCCACACTGATGAGCAATACTCAAGTATAGGTCGAACGAGTGTTTTGTAAGCCACCTCCTTTGTTGATGGACTACATTTTCTAAGCACTCTCCCAATGAATCTCAACCTGGTACCCGCCTTACCAACAATTAATTTTATATGATCATTCCACTTCATATCGTTCCGCACGCATACTCCCAGATATTTTACAGAAGTAACTGCTACCAGTGTTTGTTCCGCTATCATATAATCATACAATAAAGGATCCTTCTTTCTATGTATTCGCAATACATTACATTTGTCTATGTTAAGGGTCAGTTGCCACTCCCTGCACCAAGTGCCTATCCGCTGCAGATCTTCCTGCATTTCGCTACAATTTTCTAATGCTGCAACTTCTCTGTATACTACAGCATCATCCGCGAAAAGCCGCATGGAACTTCCGACACTATCTACTAGGTCATTTATATATATATTGTCAAAAGCAATGGCCCCATAACACTCCCCTGTGGCATGCCAGAGGTTACTTTAACGTCTGTAGACGTCTCTCCATTGATAACAACATGCTGTGTTCTGTTTGCTAAAAACTCTTCAATCCAGCCACACAGCTGGTCTGGTATTCCATAGGCTCTTACTTTGTTTATCAGGTGACAGTGCGGAACTGTATCGAACGCCTTCCGGAAGTCAAGAAAAATAGCATCTACCTGGGAGCCTGTATCTAATATTCCCCTGGGTCTCATGAACAAATAAAGTGAGTTGGGTCTCACACGATCGCTGTTTCCGGAATCCATGTTGATTCCTACATAGTAGATTCTGGGTTTCCAAAAACGACATGATACTCGAGCAAAAAACATGTTCTAAAATTCTACAACAGATCGACGTCAGAGATATAGGTCTATAGTTTTGCGCATCTGCTCAACGACCCTTCTTGAAGACTGGGACTATCTGTGCTCTTTTCCAATCATTTGGAACCCTCCGTTCCTCTAGAGACTTGCGGTACACGGCTGTTAGAAGGGGGGCAAGTTCTTTCACGTACTCTGTGTCCATCTTGCGTTGAGAACTTTCGCCAGCTTTTTCGTCGTTGCGTTGCAGTCCTGCCCGCTTTCCATCTCATGGGCATGGATACGCTCCTGCGTGCACTTTCTGCCAAGCGACATGCAGGGCCACTTTCTGCACTGACGGCGACCATGGACCACATGTCACCTAACATCCAGCACGGTAGCCAGTCCATTGTGGTGGGGCCGCCATGTACCCTCTTGGTTGTAGCCCCCTGACAACACAGGGATCGCTCTACTGATGCCTGCGCCGTTAACTCCCCACGTATGCCAAGGAGTAGATGCCCATCTCCCTGGGGCTTCAGGACTCCCGGCAATGGCCATCCTGCCAAGTGGCCCTTGCTGCGGCTGGGTGGCACCCATGGGGAGGGCCCTTGGTTGGTTTGGGTGGCATCAGGGCGGATGACACGCAGTGAAGTGTGGCACATCTTCTCTTGCTGGTGGCCAACCATCAGCAGTCTCTAAGCATTCGAGGGCTCAATTCAATGCACAAAGGTATGATTCCTAATTGTTCCCCTCCCTGGCCACACCATGGGAGGAACAAAGGGCTAAGGCTGGCAGCGACACTTATTCACCCCGGTACCTAGTCTGTACGCAAGCTGATGGGGAATCCTTTGTGTCCATGAAGCCTCAGTTATTTGTAGAGCATTTAGAGGACACATTTGGGGAGATGGAGGGCTTGTCCAAAATGTGAACTGGGTCAGTCTTGATCATAAAAGCTTCTTCTGCCCAGTCACAGGCATTACTCGCTTGTGACAAGCTGGGGAATGTTTCTGTTGCTATCACGCCCCATAGGAGCTCAAATATGCTCCAGGATATTATCTTCCTTATCTTCCACAGGGATCTTCTTTTACAGTCCGATGACAAGCTGCATGCCAACTTAAAGTGACGAGGTGTCCATTTCCTCCGGCACGTCCACTGGGGTTCGAGGGATAATCAGGTTAACACCAGTGCCTTCATCTTGGCCTTCGAGGGTGATACATTACCCGAGAAGGTCAAGGTGATGGTCTATCGCTGTGATGTCAGGCCATATATCCCTTCCCCGATGCGGTGCTTTAAGTGCTGGAAGTTCGGTCATATGTCTTCCCACTGTACTTCCAGCCTCATATGTCGAGGTTGTTGTTGTCCATCCCATCCCAATAGTCCATGTGCCCCGCCTCCCATCTGTGTCAACTGCGGGGAGCACCATTTCCCTTGCTCGCCGGATGTAGGATTTTAGAAAAGGATAGGAAAATAATGGAATACAATATCGTGGACGCGCATGACAACATCTTAAGCCACCACTAGAACTGCAGTTCCTGCCCCATCCATTGCACAAATTCCGGTCACCTCTAAGCCGTAAGACTACACCTGCCCCCTTGATGAAGACCAAGGAACTTGCGGTGGCACCCACGCCACCGCTACCTACAAGCTCTGCATCTGAGGATGAGGTGGAGATTCTGGCGTCCGCTGAGGACCTGGATGTCGCCGGACCCTCAGACGCAATGGATATCGCCTCCTCAGGAAATCGGTCAGTGTCAGCAGATGACCCTGAGGCCTAAACAGCCTCATTGAATGTTCAGTGCCTTCCCAGTCTCACGATCATATGGTTTTTTCCACCATCTTGCTGAACTCTGACAACTTGTCAGCCTTCACCCTTTCTTTTGCATTTCTCTCCAAGAAACTTGGTTTCCGGCGATGCGAACCCCCACCTTTCATGGCTATTGGGGTTATTATAAGAATTGAGCAGCTTCTTAGAGGGTATCTGGTGGAGTGTGTGTCTATGTCCTTAACTCACTTTACAGCGAGTGTGTCAGTCTTCAAACTCTCTTAGAGGCTGTCGCTGTTAGGATGTGGATGCCTCAGGCTGCTACTGTCTGCAGTATCTATCTTCCACCGGATGGTGATGTCCCATAGCATGTATTGGCTGCACTGATAGCCCAATTGACGCCAAATTTTCTGTTACTGGGCTACTTTTAAGGCACATAACCCTTTGTAGGATGGATTGGTGGCAACTGGCCGAGGCACTGTCGTTGAGCAAGTGTTGGCACAACTCGACCTTTCTCTCTTAAATAATGGTGCCTCCACACATTTCAGTGTGGCACATGGCACGTACTTCGCCATCGACCTTTCAGTCTGCAGCCCTGACCTTCTACCGTTTGTCCAATGGAGTGTGCGTGACGACTTGTGCGGTAGTGACCACTTTCTGACCTTCCTGCCACTGCTGTGACATCAATCTTCTGGGCGCCTTCCCAGGTGGGCTTTGAATAAGGCTGACTGGGACTTGTTCGCCTCCATTGCCACTATTGAGCCTCTTTCTCATGACGCCATTGATATGTTGGTTCACACGATAACCACCGGCATCGTTTCTGCAGCAGAATCTGTACTTCCCTGTTCTTCCGGGTCCCCTCGGTGGACTTTGCCTCAAATTGACCAGAGATCACTGAGGCGATTAGAGATCGCAGGCAGGCCCTCCAACATCATAAGTGGCACCCATCACTGGAACACCACCTTTAAGTGGCTCCGTGCTCGAACTCTACACCTTATTCACCAATGGAAGCAGGAGTGCTGGGAAAGGTATGTCTCCGCCATTGGCATCTGTACCTCTCCATCACAGGTTTGGACCAAGATAAGGCGGCTCTATGGCTATCAGACTCCTGTCAGTGTCCCTGGGCTTTCTCTGAATGGAGCAGTCTGTACTGAATCGGACACGAATGCTGAACTCTAGCAGAGCATTATGCTCAGAGTTCTGCTTCTACGACTTACCCGCTGGCCTTCTGCTCCCTGAAAGAGCAGTTGGAACGTCAGAGGCTTTAATTCCATACACGTCCCCAAATCGTAAAGTGTTCCATTCAGTGAGAAGGAATTCCAAAGTACCCTCACCGCTTGCCCCGATATAGCTCCCAGGCCATATCGCATCCACTATCAGACACTCCAACACCTCTCGGTGGACTGCCAGCGACGCCTCCTAGACCTTTTCGACCATATCTGGGTTGAAAGTGAGTTCCTGTCTCAATGGCGGAAAAGCAGTATCATACCAGTGTTGAAGCCTGGCAAGAACCCACTGGAGGTAGATAGCTGCCACCCCATTAGTCTCGCCAATGTTCTGTCAAGTTGCTTGAACATATGGTGAGCCAGAGGTTGAGTTGGCTACTTGGGTCTCAGGGCCTTCTGGCTCCGTCTCAAGTTGGATCCTATAAGGGCCACTCTGCCACCTATAATCTGGTCTGCCTGGAGTCTGCCATCTGTACGGCCTTTGTCCGCCATCAGCATTTGGTTGCCGTCTTTTTTGACATGCAGAAGGCATACGATATCACGTGGCGACATCACATCCCCATCACACTCCCGATTTTTATTCAAAATTTTCTGTCGCTTTGTTCCTTCTGCATGCAAGTTGGTTCCTCCTGAGTTCAGGAGAAGGGGGTCCCACAAGGCTCTGTCTTGAGTGTCTGCCTATTTTTAGTTGCTGTCAATGGGCTAGCTGCAGCCGTGGGAACATTCAGCTCCTTTGTATGCTGATGGCTTTTGCCTGCACTATAGCTCCACTTGCATTGTGGTTGCTGAACGGCAACTACAGGGCGCTATCCGCAGGGCACAGTCTTGAGCCATCACGCATGGCTTCCAGTTCTCGGCTGCCAAGACTTGCGTCATGCATTTCTGCCAGCACCACACTGTTCGCCTTGAGTGGCGGCTTTATTTTGACAGTGAACCTCTTGCCATGGTGGAGACACATCAGTTTTTGGGCTTTATTTTTGATTCCTGGTTGACTTGGCTCCCTCATATTTGGCAGCTTAAATGATCATGCTGGCACCAACTTAACGCTCTTCGTTGGGGTGCCGATCGGTCTACCCTTCTACAACTGTATCAGGCGTTGATTCAGTCTGTCTTGATTATGGGAGCCTGGCTTATGGTTCGGCATCGCCTTCCACGTTGCGGTTGCTTGACCCCATACTTCACTGCGGGATCCGACTTGCAACTGGGGCTTTCCACACAAGCCCTGTTAACAGCATACTTGTGGAGGCTAGTCTCTCTCCATTGTGGATCCGGTGCCAGTGGCTACTGGCCACGTATGCTGCACATGTTTGTAGCTTGCCCAGGCGTCAAAATTACCGTCTCTTGTTCCCCAACTCGGTTGTCCATCTTCCAGAATGGCAGCCCCGGTCAGGGTGTATGATCGCAGTTCACGTCCGGGCTCTTCTCTCTGGGCTTGAGTTTTTCCCTCTCCCACCTCTTTTCCAGGCCCATATACGTATACCCCCATGGTGTGTGCCCCGTTCATGCCTTCGGCTGGATTTGGCACAGGGCCCAAAGGACTCAGTCCCCTCTTAGGCGTTCCGCCGCTGCTTTCTTTCCATCCTTGCCATGTTTCCCGGCTCTGCCGAAGTCTGTACCGATGGTTTGATGGTTACTGATCAAGTTGGGTTTGCTTTTACTCTTAGGGAACAATCTGAACAACGCTCATTGCTGGATAGCTGCAGTGTTTTCACTACAGATCTCGTCGTCATCTCTCGCGCCTTAGAGTATATCCGCTCCTGCTCAAGTGAGTCTTTCGTTACCTGTAGTGACAGCTGCAGTGTTTTCACTACAGAGCTCGTCGTCATCTTTTGCGCCTTAGAGTATATCCGCTCCTGCTCAAGTGAGTCCTTCGTTATCTGTAGTGACTCTCTGACTGATTTATGAGCTATCAACCAGTGTTTTCCTCGTTCTTGTCTGGTGATGGCTATCCAGGAGTCCCTCGATACTCTTGCCCGTTGCAGCCACTCTGTGGTCTTTGCATGGACCCCAGGTCATGTCGGTATCCCGGGTAATGAACGTGTTGACACACTGGCCAAACAGGCTATCAGTGCACTGGTCCTGGAGATTGGCCTTTTGGAGTGTGAGCTCCAGTCAGTTTTGCGGCAGAAGGTCCTTGGCACCTGGGGTGATGAATGGTGCACCCTGCCTAAACCCAACAAACTTCAGATCGTCAAGGAGACTACCGGTGTGTGGAGCTCCTCCTTGCAGGCCTCTCGCAAGAACTCTGTTGTCCTCTGCCGGCTACGCATTGGCCACACCTGGTTGATGCACGGTTATTTATTGTGCTGTGAGAACCCACCTTTTTGTCACTGTGGATCAGCGTTGACAGTGGTCCACATCATGGTGGCCTGTCCACTTTTAACTGTGCTCAGGCAGACGTTTACGCTGCCTGATGTGCTCCCTGCACTTTTGACATGCTGCAGTGGCAGGCTTAGTTTTGAATTTAATTCGTGCAGGGGGCTTTTATCACTCGATCTGAGGGTTTGCCTCTTTTCTTTCTTTCTTTCTTTCTTTCTTTCTTTTTTTGTCTGGCCTTTGGCCTACGGTTTTAGATTGGGGTTTTTAGTATGTCTCTTGGTGGTTGACTTTTCCTTTTTCTTTGTTTCCATGGTCAAGCAACCACTGTAACACTCTGTGTGCTTTTAATTCCTTTTGTCTGCTCTTTGTCTGTGTCTTTCTTGTTCTGCATCATCCCTTGTCATCTCCATTGCTTGCTTTTTATTCGTTGTGGGTGTTTCATGGTCCTGGAAAAAGGGACTGATGGCCTTTGTAGTCTGGTCCCTTCAACCGCACAAACCAACTAACCTCAAGTTCATATCGTAAGGATGTTGTTAGTGAAATAACATGTCATGAGTGGTTTCAGTGCTTCAAGAACAGTGATTTTAGTGTCGTAGACCGGAGTAGTGGTGGAAGAGAGAATGTTTTCGAAGATGCAGAATTGGAGACGTTGCTGAGTGGACTTGCGTCAAACTCAAGAAGAGTTGGCACGATTAATGGGAGTGACACAGCAAGCCATTTCAAAATGTCTCAAGGCTATGGGCATGATTCAGAAAGAACGAACTTGGGTCCCGTGTGAGCTGAAACCAAGAGACGTTGAACGGCGATTGTGTGTTTGTGAACAGTTGCTTCAGAGGCAAAAACGGAAGGGATTTCTGCATCACATTATGACCGGGGACGAAAAATGGGTTCATTACGATAACCGTAAACGCAAAAAATCATTGGGATATCCCAGCCATGCTTCCACGTCGACAGCCAAACCGTATATTCATAGCTGCAAGATCATGCTCTGCATTTGGTGGTGCTTGTTATCGAATGCAATTAATACGTTTGAGCAGAGCATTAAAAGACAAACAGCCACAATACAGCGAGAGGTACGATAAAGTGATTTTGCAGTATGACAGTGCTTGACCCCATGTTGCAAAAGATGTGAAAACGTACTTGGAAACGTTACCCCTCCCGCCGTATTCTCCAGACGTTGCTCCCTCTGACTATCACCTGTTTAGATCCATGGTGCATAGTCTGGCTGACCGACACTTCAGATCTCATGAAGAAGTCATAAATTGGATCAATTCGTGGATTACTTCAAAAGATGAACAGTTTTTTTGATGTGGGATTCCTACATTGCCCAAAATACGGGAGAAAGTAGTGACCAGCGATGGAAAATACTTTGAATGATACATGTGTAACAATTTGTTTCATTAAAGCCTCAAATGTTTGGGAAAAATCGGCGGAAGCAAAGGTGTACACATTGTAGTTTCCACTATATGTAACTGAAACATATCCATTTCCCCATTTAAATTCTGTAGCGTACCTGCCTGTAAAGGGATCTAACATGCCACTCTCCGACTCTAAGAATGCCAGTTTTGTTGTTCCTGATGATGATGTCCTCATGAGTAGTCCCACCTGGAATTCTGAATAGGGGACTAGTTTACCTCAATAATAAATCCAAAGGGAATTCCATTATCATGAAGCCATACAGTAGACTTATGTGCTCTGGGGAAAACCCCCTGTGGTTCCAGGGGCTAGAATAGGCCCAAGGTATTCCTGCCTGTCGTAAGAGGCGACTAAAAGGAGTCTCACACTTACCGGTCCTATGAGTTCAGGTCCCATTCTATGGTTTGACCTGCCATTTTCAAAATTCTACAGTAGTACGGGCCATATGGGGAAGGATGCCTTAAGAGATGCACGAGCTATCTATAGTGCCCTTAGATTTGATCTCATGATTCTCTTGTCATAGCATTACATCTACACCTGGGATTCAACTATTTGGACTAGGACACTTTCCGGGGTGTTTCATCTTCTGTTGTCTCCTGTCCCCTTTTGCCCCCATGCCAATATTGGATTTCTCTGCGCCCAATATCCAGCATGGTAGCCAGTCCATTGTGGTGGGTCCGTCATGTACCCATTTGGTGGTAGCCCCCTGACAACACAGGGATCGCACTGCTGCTGCCTGAGCTGAAAACGCCCCACGTATGCCATGGAGTAGATGCTTGTCTTCCTACTGCATCAGGACACCGGCCATCATGCCAGTTGGCCTTCGCTGGGCTTGGGGGCACCCATGGAGAAAGCCCCTGATCGGAATGAAGTGCACCAGGGTGGTGACCATATGACACCAGCAGTCTCTAAGAAGGGCAAGATAGAATACAATGCCGACAGATATGACCCTAAATCGTTTCCTTCCCTCGCTACACCATGGGAGGAACGTAGGGCTACAGAACAGTGAGAGCCATATTCGCCTCGGTTTTTAGTCTGTAGCAGAACCAATGTGGACTCTCTTCTACCTACGAAGCCTCAATTTTTCATTGAACACCCTGTGGTTAAGTTTGGAGAAGTGACAGGGCTGTCCAAGATGCGAAACAATGCATTCTTGATTCAGACAGCATCCCCAGCTCAGTCCCGAGCGTTACTTGCCTGTGACAAGCTGGGTGGTATTCCTGTTTCCGTCATTCCCATAAAAGCCTCAACATGGTCCAGGGGGATCATTTGTCATTTCAATCTCCTCTTGCAGTCTGACGACGAGTTCCGTGCCAATTTAGAACGGCGGTGTGTTGATTTCATCTGGCACATATATTGGGGATCCAATGACAACAGGGTTGCTACCAATGCCTTCATCTTGGCCTTTGAGGGTGATTCATTGCCTGAATAGGTCAACGTGATGGTTTACCGCTGTGACGTTAAACCATACGTCCCTCCCCCTTGTGGTGCTTTAAGTGCTGGAAGTTTGGGCACATCTTCCCGCTGCATTTCCAGGGCCACATGTCGAGACTCCAGATGTCCACTGCACCCAGATACTCCATGTGCACCACCTCCTGCTTGCATCAACTGTGGAGAGCACCACTCCCCCCTGCTCGTCAGACTGTCCAGTACTCCAAAAGAAGCGGAAAATCATGGAGTACAAAACCCTGGACAGGTTGACTTACACAGAGGCTAAACGTAAATTCGAAAGACTACACCCCATTTGATTGACGTCAACATAGGCTGGAACTACATCACCATCATCGTCCCAAGTGCCAGTGGTTCCTCACTCTGTGACATGCACAGTGGGCCCTCCGGGCCACCAGAATATATCCGTCTCCTGGTGGTAGGGGTTAAATCTTCGTCCGTTGCTCCCAAAACACCTACTTTGGGAGCAAGGCTCCCTCAAACGCAAGGGCATTGGTCCCCTCCCCCCTGCCAGAGAAGCAACAGCCTTCTTCTGCTCCTCTTATGCAGAAGGGGTCCATTGGGGTCCTCTCTTCAAAGGTCTCCACTAATGCCACATTGGACACTCACCAGTAGCTCAAGGAGCCAAAAGCTGCTGGACGAAGAGCTCCACGGTCTTTCTCCATGCCTGAAGCTGCTTCGGAGGAATCTTCCCAGCAATCCCCTAAAGAGAAGTGAGAGAGCAAGCAAACTAAGAACAAGTCTGCTAAGAACAGGACCCTCTGGTGGCCCCAACACCACCACTCCCTATCAATTCTGCATCTGAGGATGCGGTGGAGATCTTAAGTGTTCCCTGCGGACCTGGATCTCACTGATGCCTCATCCACTACCACAATGCCTACAAACATTCAATCGGGGGCAGCATGTGACCCTAAGGCATAACCTGCCTCCTTGTGCACTTCATGCCTTCCCAGCCCCACGATAACGTCATCCTTCAGTGAGATTGCGGCGGTTTTTCCACGACCTGGCTGAGCTATGGCAACTCTTAAACTTTACACCTGCTTTCTGCATTGCCCTCTGCAGCTATAAGGGATATTACAGGAACCGTAGTGACTATAATGGAGTGTCAGTTGGAGTTTGCGTCTATGTCCTGAACTCGGTATGCAGTGAACCTGTGCCCCTTCACACCCATCTTGAAGCTGTGCTGTCAGAATAAGGACGATGCAGGAAATAACTGTCTGCAACGTAAATCTTCCTCCAGATAGCTGCACTGATTAAGTAACTCCCTAAACCTTTTCTACTTCTGGGAGATTTTAACGCCCATAACCCCTTGTGGGGTGGCACAGTTCTTACTAGCCGAGGTAGAGATGTCAAAAATTTACTGTCACAACACGACCTCTGCCTCTTAAATACAGGTGGCCCCACACTTTTCAGTGTGGCACATGGCACATATTAGGCCATTGATCTCTCAGTTTGCAGTCCTGGCCTTCTCCCATCTATCCACTGGATAGCACATGGTGACATGTGTGGTAGTGACCACTTCCCTATCTTCCTGTCATTCCCTCGGTGTCATGCCCACGGACATGTACACAGATGAGTTTTCAACAAGGCAGACTGGAAAGCCTTCGCCTGTGCTGTCACTGTTGCATCTCCCCCACAAGGTGCCAACGATGTTGTGGTTGAGCGGGTCACTACAATGATTGTTTCTGCGGCGGAAAACGTGATCCCTCATTCTTTCAGATGCTCCCAGCGAAAGTCAGTACCTTGGTGGTTGCCGGAAGTTGCTGATTAAAGAGCGTTGGCGAGATCTACAGTGACACAAGTGGCACCCTTCCCTCGAGCATCTAATAGCCTTTAAACAGCTCCGCACCCGTGTTCGCCAGCTTATAAAAAGACAGAAACAGGAGTGTTGGGAGGGGTATGTCTTAACAAGTGGGTGCCATACGTCACCTTCCCAAGTCTGGATGAAGATCAGACGTGTTTTTGGGTAACCGATCCCAACAGGTGTACATGGTGTTAATATAAATGCCATTTTATCTACCAATGCAAACGTGATTGCTGAGCACTATGCTCGCAGCTCTGTGTCGGAGACTTTCAACCCCCCCCCCCCCCCTCCCCTCCCTACCCCACCCCCCTACCCCCTTTCGCACTCTCAAATGGCAGACGGAAGGGAAAGTCCTCTCATTCACTACATGCCCCATTTACTTACAGAGTGGGAGCACCTCAGTGGCCTTGCACATTGCCCCAACACTGCTCCTGGGCCAGATCAGATCCACAGTCAGTTGATTAAACATATCTTGTCTGACTACAAGCGACATCTCTTGATCTTCAACCAGATCTGGTGCAAAGGCGTCTTTCCATAGCGCTGGCAGGAGAGCACCATCATTCCGGTGCTCAAATCTGGAAAAAACCCCCTTGATGTGGATAGCTATCATCTCATCAGCTTCACCAACATTCTTTGTAAGCTGCTGGAACGTATGTTGTGCCAGCGGTTCGATTGGGTCCTGGAGTCACGTGGCCTACTGGCTCTGTGCCAGGGCAGTTTCCGCCTGCGTCGCTCTACCAATGATTATCTTGTGTCCCTCAATTCTGCCATCCGAACAACCTTTTACAGATGCCAACACCTTGCTGCTGTCTCTTTTGATTTATGAAAAGCATATATCACCACCTGGCGACATCACATCCTTCCCACATTATACGAGTGGGTTCTGAGAGGTCTGCTCCCAATTTTTATCCAGAATTTCCTGTCGCCTTGTACTTTACGTGTCCAAGTTGGTGCCTCCCATAGTTACCCCCATATCCAGGAGAATGGGGTCCCACAGGGCTCTTTATTGAGTGTATCTCTATATTTAGTGGCCATTAGTGGTCTAGCAGCAGCTGTAGGGTCGTCCTTTTCACCCTCTCTGTATGCAGATGACTTCCGCATCCCGTACTGTTACATTAGTATTGGTGTTGCTGAGCAGCGAATGCAGGCAGCCATCCACAAGGTGCAGTCATGGGCTCTAGCCCACGGCTTCCCGTTTTCGGCCACAAAGTTGTGTGTTACGCACTTCTGTCGGCATCGTACCGTTCATCCAGAACCAGAACTTTACCTTACTGATGAGCCCCTCACTGTAGTGGAGAGATATTGATTTTTAGGACTGGTTTTCGACACCCAATTAACTTGGCTTCATCACCTTCATCAGCTTAGAAGTGCTGCCAGCACCTCAATGCCCTCCGCTACCTGAGCAGCACCAACTGGGGTGCAGATTGCTCTACACTGCTGCAGCTATACGGAGCCCTTGTTCAATCCCACCTTGATTTGGGAGTCTGGCTTATGGTTCGGTGGTGCCCTCAGCGTTGTGCTTACTCGATCCAGTGCACCACTGTGGCGTTCAATTAGTGACAGGAGCTTTTAGGATGAGTCCAGTGACCAATGTGCTGCTGGAGGCTGGAGTCCCTCCATTGCAGGTCAGGCATGCACAACCGCTGGCCAGTTACGTTGCACATATTCATAGCTCTCGCTGCACACATTCATAGGTCTCCGACGCATCCAAATTACCGTCTCCTTTTCCCACCCACGGCAGTTCATCTCTCGCATCAGCGGCCCAGGTCAGGGCTTATATCTCGTACTCTTGAGCACAACTGTTCATGCCCTGTGGAGTATTTTCTTCTGTGTACTGACTCCTTGAGCAGCCTACAAGCTCTCGACCAGTGCTACCCTCGACATCCTTTGGTAATGACCATCCAGGAGTCCATCTATGCCCTGGAATGGTCCAGTTGCTCAGTGGCGTTTGTGTGGACACCAGGACACGTTGGAATCACAGACAATGAACTTGCTGACAGGCTGACCAAACAGGCTACACGGAAACCACTTATGGGGATCGGCATTCCAATAACTGACCTGAAGTTGTTTTTACATCGCCAGGTTTTTCGGCTTTGGGAGACGGAATGGCATAGTCTCAGCATGCACAACAAACTGCTTGCCATTAAGGAGACTACGAATGTGTGGCAGTTCTCCATTTGGGCCTCTCAGAGAGACTCTGTGGTTCTGTGCTGGCTAGACATTGGCAACGCTTGGGTGACCCATGGGTACCTCATGTGCCATGAAGACCTGCCTCAGTCTCGATTCGGCACCTGGTTGACAATGGCCCATATTCTGGTGCACTGTCCCACTTTTGACTGCTCTGTGATGAAATCTTGGGTTACTGGACTCATTGCCACTAATTTTATCTGACAACGCCTCATCGGCTTATTTAGTTTTATGTTTTATTCGTGAGGGTGGGTTTTATCAGTCTATAAAAGTTTTAGTGCATGTCCTTTGTCCCTCTGTGTCCTCCACCAAAGTGCTTATAGGGTGGAGGTTTTAATGTGTTGTCAGAGTGGCTGGCTTCTCCTTTTTATTCTCATGGTCAGCCAGCCATGTTAAACTGTTTTGTTGTTTTAACAGGAGGCTGCTGGTTCATACCTCCACAGTATTTCTCTCCAAATAGTAAGTAGAATGTGTACTAGATTTGGTTGAAATCAATCCAGATGTTTAGGAAGAACTTTTACCCGTGGCTTTGCCCACATATGTATATCACACATATTTAACATGTTTCATACATATTTGTACATATAGTTCACCTGTAACTCTAGCGACTTTTACCCTGTTGTTTCAGCTTCATGCAGCTCAATATTTATCATGTCACATCTCGTGAACTGTGTGTCATCCAATGATGTAATTTTGTAGGTACATTCAGCACTATACAGGGTGGTCCATTGATCGTGACTGGGCCAAATATCTCGCAAAATAAGCGTCAAATGAAAAAAGTACAAAGAACAAAACTTGTCTAGCTTGAAGGGGGAAACCAGACGCCATAGGTCAAACGGATATCAATTGTGTTTTTTAAAATAGGAACCCCCATTTTTTATTACATATTCGTGTAGTACGTAAAGAAATATGAGTGTTATAGTTGGACCACTTTTTTCGCTTTGTGATAAATGGCGCTGTAATAGTCACAAACATATGGCTCACAATTTTAGACGAACAGTTGGTAACAGGTAGGTTTTTTAAATTAAAATACAGAACGTAGGTATGTTTGAACATTTTATTTCGGTTGTTCCAATGTGATACATGTACCTTTGTGAACTTATCATTTCTGAGAACGCATACTGTTACAGCGTGATTACCTGTAAATACTACATTAATGCAATAAATGCTCAAAATGATGTCCGTCAACCTCAATGCATTTGGCACTACGTGTAACGACATTCCTCCCAACAGCGAGTAGTTCGCCTTCCGTAATGTTCGCACATGCATTGACAATGTGCTGACGCTTGTTGTCAGGCGTTGTCGGTGGATGACGATAGCAAATATCTTTCAACTTTCCCCACAGAAAGAAATCCGCGGACGTCAGATCTGGTGAATGTGCAGGCCATGGTATTTTGCTTCGACGACCAATCCACCTGTCATGAAATATGCTATTCAATACCGCTTCAACTGCACGCGAGCTGTGTGCCGGACATCCATCATGTTGGAAGTACATCGCCATTCTGTCATGCAGTGAAACATCTTGTAGTAACATCAGTAGAACATTACGTAGGAAATCAGCATACATTGCACCATTTAGCTTGCCATCGACAAAATGGGGGGCCAGTTATCCTTCCTCCCATAATGCTGCACCATACATTAACCCGCCAAGGTCGTTGATGTTCCACTTGTTGCAGCCATCGTGGATTTTCCGCTGCCCAATAGTGCATATTATGCCGGTTTACATTACCGCTGTTGGTGAATGACACTTCGTCACTAAATAGACCGTGTGCAAAAAATCTGTCATCGTCCTGTAATTTCTCTTGTGCCCAGTGGCAGAACTGTACATGATGTTCAAAGTCATCATCATGCAATTCCTGGTGCATAGAAATATTGTATGGGTGCAATCGATGTTGATGTAGCATTCTCAACACCGACGTTTTTGAGATTCCCGATTCTCGTGCAATTTGTCTGCTATTGATGTGCGGATTAGCCATGACAGCAGCTAAAACACCTACTTGGCATCATCATTTGTTGCGGGTAATGGTTGATGTTTCATATGTGGCTGAACACTTCCTGTTTCCTTAAATAACGTAACTATCCGGCGAACGGTCCGGACACTTGGAAGATGTCATCCAGGATACCGAGCAGCATACATAGCACACGCCCGTTGGGCATTTTGATCACAATAGCCATACATCAACACGATATCGACCTTTACCGCAGTTGGTAAACGGTCCATTTTAACATGGGTAATACATCAAGAAGCAAACACCGTCCACACTGGTTGAATGTTACATGATACCACGTACTTACACATTTGTGACTAATACATCGCCATCTATCACAAAGCGAAAAAAGTGTCCAACTAAAACATTCATATTTCTTTACGTACTACACGAATATGTAATAAAAAATGATGCCTTACAGTAAGAAAAAGACAAAATAAATTTGGGAAAAATAAATTAGGTTGCAGCAGGAAAAAGCAGTTTTTATTTATGAAAAAGTATTGGAGACAGATTAATAGGATCTTTCATTTTTCCATGAAACACTGACAGGAGCATCACACAGTGAATTCTTAATGGAATATTTCAGTTTTTTTCTGGAAGACATTCGACTACACCGATGTCAGAACATGTCCATCCACAATAGGGCACCACCTCATTTGGCTCTGCAAGTAAGAAAATTATGCCATGGGTCAACATCATAGTGACCTGCTCACTCTCTTTATTCAACCCATTGGATTTTTTATTTTTGGGGGTATTTAAATGACATAGTGTACTAAAGATCTATTGCAAATATTGACATTCTTCATCAACATGTTCAAGAAGGGTTTCATAAGATACTCAGACATCTGGAATATGGTAGTGACTAAGACAGTCCATGATGCTTTGTTTAGAAGATTGTGTTAGACATAATGGGAGACATTTTGAGCATTTCATTTTGCCATCAGAATACAACATTCGAACGGAAAAGAAAAAAGTGCCAGTAGCACCAATTTGAAAACAAAAAGTCAGAAATGAAGCAGACATGTAACAACAAAAAAGTGTCTGTACTTAAGGAAAAAAAAAAATTGACCATATGTATACAGGGTGTTACAAAAATTTATGGCCAAACTTTCAGGAAACATTACTCACACACAAATAAAGAAAAGATGTTATGTGAACATGTGTCCGGAAACACTTAATTTCCATGTTAGAGCTCATTTTAGTTTCGTCAGTATGAACTGAACTTCCTCGATTCACCGCCAGTTGGCCCAATTGAAGGAAGGTAATGTTGACTTCGGTGCTTGTGTTGACATGCGAATCATTGCTCTACAAGTACTAGCATCAAGCACATCAGTACGTAGCATCAACAGGTTAGTGTTCATCACGAACGTGGTTTTGCAATCAGTGCAATGTTTACAAATGCGGAGTTGGCAGATGCCCATTTGATGTATGGATTTGCACGGGGCAATAGCCGTGGTGCGGTACATTTGTATCGAGACAGATTTCCAGAACGAAGGTGCCCCGACAGGAAGACGTTCGAAGCAATTGATCGGCGTCTTAGGGAGCATGGAACATTCCAGCCTATGACTCGCGACTGGGGAAGACCTAGAACAACGAGGACACTTCCAATGCTTCGTGCAGTTGACGATAGCCCTAATGTCAGCGTCAGAGAAGTTGCTGCTGTACAAGGTAAAGTTGAGCACGTAACTGTATGGAGAGTGCTACGGGAGAACCAGTTGTTTCCGTACCATGTACAGCGTGTGCAGGCACTATCAGCAGCTGATTGGCCTCCACGGGTACACTTCTGCGAATGGTTCATCCAACAATGTGTCATTCCTCATTTCAGTGCAAATGTCCTCTTGATGGATGAGGCTTCATTCCAACGTGATCAAATTGTAAATTTTCACAATCAACATGTGTGGGCTGACGAGAATCCGCACGCAATTGTGCAATCACATCATCAACACAGATTTTCTGTGAATGTTTGGGCAGGCATTGTTAGTGATGTCTTGGTTGGGCCCCATGTTCTCCCACCTACGCTCAATGGAGCATGTTATCATGATTTCATACGGGATACTCTACCTGTGCTGCTAGAACGTGTGCCTTTACAAGTACGGCACAATATGTGGTTCATGCACGATGGAGCTCCTGCACATTTCAGTTGAAGTGTTAGTACGCCTCTCAACAACAGATTCGGTGACCGATGGATTGGTAGAGGCAGACCGGTTCCATGGCCTCCGCGCTCTCCTGACCTCAACCCTCTTAACTTTCATTTATGGGGGCATTTGAAAGCTCTTGTCTACGCAATCCCGGTACCAAAGGTAGAGACTCTTCATGCTCGTATTGTGGATGGCTGTGATACAATACGCCATTCTCCACGGCTGCATCAGCGCATCAGGGATTCCATGCGACAGAGGGTGGATGCATGTATCCTCGGTAACGGAGGACATTTTGAACATTTCCTGTAACAAAGTGTTTGAAGTCACGCTGGTACGTTCTGTTGCTGTGTGTTATCATTCCATGATTAATGTGATTTGAAGAGAAGTAATAAAATGAGCTCTAACATGGAAAGTAAGCGTTTCCGGACACATGTCCACATAACATGTTTTCTTTATTTGTGTGTGAGGAATGTTTCCTGAAAGTTTGGCCGTACCTCTTTGTAACACCCTGTATATGAGCTTTTTTGCTTCTTTTTATGTCCTATGTGCATTCCTCAGAGGTTTCTCTCATGTAAGTCGTTATCCTGTACCACTTTCTCTTAAGATGTTAACTACCTACCTGCCTATGTACCTTAGGTGTAGTTTTATGCTGTTTTATTTGTATTGTTTTAAAGAGTGAATATATTATTAAGTGAGATATATAATTAATGCTTACAAACCACATTTACAGGAACATTCACATGTTGTATGTGCTGAGTAATTGATCCTTACAGGTTTTTTCATGTTGAGATGGATCCTATCGTGTTACAAAAACAGATTCGTGATAATGCTCAGGATGTACAAAACTATATGTTGGATTTAAAAAACTGGGAGGAAGAAATGAAGAGGAAAGAACAACTATTACATGAAGAGTCAGCAGATGACAAGGTATAGAAACTCATTCCTACTGCCTTTACTGATGAGCAGAGCTTGGACTTTCATGCACTTCAAAGTATGAATGTAATTTATGGTCTGTAGATTTATTGTCTCCTAGACCATTTATATAGATAAGGAACAGCAGAGGGCCTGTCACACTACTGAGGGGAATGCCAGAAATCCCTTCAGTTTTATCCGATGAGTTTCCTTCATTTGCTATGAACTGTGACCTCTCTCACATGAAATCATGAATCTAGTTGCATAACTGAGATGATATTCCTTAGTTGTGCAATTTGATTGCAAGCTGCTTGTGAGGTATGGTGTCAAAAGCCTTCTAGAAATCTAGGAATATGGAATCTATTTGAAATTCCTTGTCAAGAGCACTCAACATTTCGTGCGAGTAGAGCTAGTAGTGTTTCACAAGAAAGAAGTTTTCTAAATATGCTGACTGTGTCTCAATAGTCTGTTCTCTTCTAGGAATTTCATAATTTTTGAACACAATATATGTCCCAAAATCGTGCTGCAAATTGATGTTAGTAACATGGGCCTGGAGTTTAGTGGCTTACTCCTATTGCCTTTCTTGAATATTTGTGTGACCTGTGCGGTGATTTAAGTTGCTTCACTACGTTGAGGATATCTCGTTCTATGTTACTCATGTTGGCAGATGCTCTTGTTTCGAATTCTGGCATATTTACTGTATCTCCTTTGGTGAAGAAATTTCGGAAGACTGTGTTTAGTAATTCTGCTTTAGCAGCACTACCATTAATAGTATTTTCATTGCTGTTGTGCAGAGAAGGTGTTGATTCTGCCTTGCCACTAGCATGTTTTCCATACAACCAGAACCTCTTCGGATTTTCTGTCTCATTTCAAGACAAAGTTTTGTTGTTGAAACTAATATAAGCATCTCAAATTGAAGTCCGCACTAAATTTCGAGCTTCTTTTAAAGATTGCCAATCTTGGGGATTTTGTGTTTGTTTGAATTTGGCATGCTTTTTTCATCTGCAACAGTGTTCTGACCTGTTTTGTGTACCAAGGGGGATCAGCTCCATATTTTGTTAATTTATTTGATATGAATCTCTCAGTTGCTGTCAATACTATTTCTTTGAGTTTGAGCCACATCTATCAACACTTACATTGTTAATTTGGAAGAAGAGGAGGTAGTCTCTCAGGAAAGCATCCTGTGAATTTTTATCTGCTTTTTGGAGTTGGTGTGTTTTTCTTTTGTTTTTGGAGGATTCTGGAGTTACGGTACTCAGTCTCGCTATGACGACCCTATGTTCACTTATTCATGTACCCATTTTGATGCTTGTTATTAGTTCAAGATTATTTGTTGCTAAGAGGTTGCATTTTTCAAGCAGAGCCGTACACATCTGATAACCTATACAAGTGGTGGGCAAAAGACTCAAATTGATTATCCGCTTACAGGAAGACGCAACGTGAAGCAGGTAACTGACTTAAAAGTCATCCCCTCAGAATCAATTGCCCCCAAGCATCAGCCTCTTGTTATGGGCCTGAAGTTGAATATCCACAACCCAAATCATTCCCCCTGCGGGTCCGGGGGTTAGAATAGGCCCGAAGTATTCCTGCCTGTCGTAAGAGATGACTAAAAGGAGTCCCTCCCCCTCAAGGGGGTAGTTTGCGCCTGCGTCCGGAGACGGACGGTTTCATGACTTACATTTGTGGTCATTTTGGTTTCTTGCTTATTCTGGTTTCTTCCTTCCTTTGTTTGGTTCCTTTCTTTGTCCTTCTCCCTCTCTCACTGTCTTCCTTACTTTTTACCTTGCCTTCTTCTCCTTGCCTTCTTGTCCACCCTATGGTCTCTGCCTCGGCATTTGAGACAGTCTGTCCTTTCTCTCCCTCTCTCCTTTTTTTTCCTCTTCTTCTTTCCTCCCTGTGCGTGCCTGAAGGCCGACCCACGCGTAGCCGGGGACGGGGTAACGCATAATTCCCCGCCCTGGGTAGACAAGTAAGGCACGCACGTACCCCCTGGTAAAGGCCAGGCCCAGGGAGGGGTGATTGCCTGAGCTGACACCTTCCGACTATGTCGATTGGTCCCTCCGTCCGTTTCTCGGGAGGTGTAACCTGAGGTGTAAACATTTACCTAAGGCGGGAGTGCTCTCTGAGAGGGTCCCCACAAGGAAGGAGCCATTGGAGACGCTGGCAATCATGGGGGGATTCCTCCGCAATGGATTTCTCTTCTTCTTCTCTCTCGACTTCTGCCCAAAAACAGAAACTTGACCAGCCGCCAGTGACAAAAGTACTACCGCCTGCCCCAAAGTTCCTCGTAGTTTGTAGATCTGAGGACGGAACGGATTTTTCACCTGTCAACTCTTTCATTATTCAGAAGGGTATAGATGCCATAGCTGGACCTGTCAAGTCTTGTACCAGGATGCGTAACGGTACCTTGTTGTTAGAAACTGAGAGCGCCTTTCAGGCACAAAAACTGCTTCGGGCCACACTCCTGTACGCGTTCCCTGTCCGGGTGGAGGCTCACCGCACTTTGAATTTGTCGCGTGGTGTGGTATATACTAGATCACTCGACGGATTGACTGACGAGGAGATTCAGTCTTTCCTCGCTGAGCAGGGCGTGACGGCTGTCCATAGGATCATGAAAAAGGTCGACAATGACCTTGTACCAACCTGGACACTTTTCTTGACCTTTGATAGCGTTCAGCTGCCGTCGCATATCAAAGCGGGCTATGAGGTTATTTCTGTTCTCCCCTATGTCCCGGCACCTACGCGCTGCTACCAGTGTCAGCGTTTTAATCACACCCGCCAGTCTTGTTCTAATGCGGCTAAATGTGTCACTTGTGGCAGGGACGCCCATGAGGGTGACTGTCCACCTCCGTCTCCTCGTTGCGTCAACTGTCAGGGTGACCATGCAGCGTCCTCCCGTGACTGTCCCATCTACAAGGATGAATGCTGTATACAGGAAGTTCAGGTCAAAGAGAAAGTGTCCAACTCAGCTGCTCGCAAGCTGACAACAAGCTTCGGGTCTTGAAACCTCTCCCCACACCTTGGACGACCTCTTCACCCCCTTCTCGGCGGGAGGAGGTCGTTTTGGCCTGGTTACGAATTGGACACTGCTGGTTCAGCCATCGCCATCTGCTGACGGCTGCGCCGGCGCCGTTCTGCCATGTGGGCAATTGCTGACGGTACGCCACATTTTAACGTCCTGTCCGAATTTTAATACACTGCGCATTGATCTTGGCCAGCCATGCACTCTGGATGCCACTTTAGCGGATGACCCAGGAGCAGCTGCTCGCGTTCTTCGTTTTATCCACTTGACAAACCTGTCTAAGGACATTTGATTATGCCGTTTTCTTTTAATCCCTTGCCTGTTAATGTGTCTTTTATAGTGTTGTCCTTTTTAGTTGCTGTTTTAACCTTGTGCCTCTCAGTGCATTCATAACCTAGTCTGGGCACTAATGACCACTGTAGTTGTGCGCCCCCCCCCCCCCCCCCCCCTCCAAAAAAAAAAAAAAAAAATTTCCCCAACAACGGACCAGCCAGTAGAAGGCATATGGAACAGCATCACTAGCCAAGCCCACTGTACAGCAAATGAGCAACCAATAAAGAAGTCTTATGATGGAATGAAGACACGCATGCAGCTGTGAGGTAGAAGAAGAAATATTTCAAAGTATGGTCCCAGTTCTGCATTAATGAAGATATACAACACCACAAGAAGCAAAAATTGGCTGCCAAGAAAGCACTTGCAGCAGTCAAATCATCTTACTATCGCCATATTTATGATGAACTAGACACAACAGAAGGAGTAAATAAAATTTATCACCTTGCCAAAGCACGCCACCAAGCCACTCTGGACATTGGCCATGTCAGAGACATAAAGGACAAGACCATTGACTCCTTCGAGACACAGTCAACATTCTCCGCAGATGAAGTGATTAGTTCTCCAAAATCAGCTATGAGAAATTTGACCATCCCCCAATACTGATTGCTGATCCAGTTGCTGGACCTGTACTACCAATTAGCATCCAGGAGTTCAAGGAAGTGGTTAAGAAGTCGAAAAATGGGAAGGCTACTGGCCCTGATGACATTCCAGTGGAAGTATGGAGGATCCTTGGCCACAAAGTTGCCACAATTTGTACTGTCCACTTCAGCAGAATCATTGATGAGGATATAGTCCCAACAGTCTGGACAACTAGTGTTACACAGCCAATCTGGGCGGGGAAAGGTGATGCGACAGAATGCTCACAGTACCGACCAATTTTACTGCTTTGAGCGTGTTATAGACTCCAGGGGCTCCGTGCAATTGTTTGTATCACTCCAAATCAATGCAGGCTTATCAAAGGAAGTGGAACTACAGGTGCCATTCATGCCACTCAGTTACTTAGTGTAAAACACCATGAGAAAAACAAGGATACTCATATGTCATTCGTAGGTCTCAAAAAGGTCTTTGACCGTGTCCCACATCAACGTATTTGACGTGCATTATGGTCTCTCAGTGTTCGTGAAGCTTTTGTCTGACGGGTCCAACTGCTATATCAAAATGTCTCCAGTAATGTCCGATGTACAGTGGGAACATCACCCACTTTTACTACAGTGTCTGAGTACATCAAGGTTCAGTAGTGTTACCCCTACTATTTATCCTCTGTATGGTCACTGTGATGTACGACTTACGGTCACCCCACCCTTGGTCACTCCTATACGCTGATATTGTTTTGTTGGCAGGCAAACACCATGAAGATCTCCAGGAGCAGACTCAGCAGCAATGGAATCAATGACTTCGCAGGTTTGGCCTCCAACTGAATACCAAGAAGACTACTTGGAGTGTGGTATTCAAACTGATGGGACCATCAAAGTCAGTGGAAAAGATAGTAAAAGTCTTCCAGATGTCCGTGCCTGTGTTAACACAGTCTGGATGAAATGGTGCCAGGCGACTGGCGTCTTGTGTGATCACCGTATGTCTTTATGCCTTAAGTCAATGGTTTATAGGACTGTAGTATGCCCAGTCACACTTGATAGGTCAGAATGTTGGTCAACGACAACGAAGCATGAGCAGGCTCTCCACATGATGAAAATGCAAATGCTCTGATGGTCCCTTTGGCTTATCTGATTTGACCATGCAACAAACGTCAATGTTTGGCAGCGACTTGGAGTTGCAGCCGTCTCAGACAAACTACGGGAAAGCAGGTTAAGATGATACAGACACGTGATGTGCAGTAAAGCAGACCTAAGACACGATAGATGGACTGTGTCAAGAAGTGTTTGGAATTTATCAATGCCACATATGAAGATGCCCTTGCCAGACCCAAATATAGACAGATGTGTCAACAAGCAGACCCTGCTAGTGCAGAATAAATGATAAGAAAAAGAGTGTGATTATAGCTATGAGTTTATTAAAATATGTCTTAATAAACACTAATTTACTCTGAATACTCTTCTCATTGCAAGCACTAACTGCAGCAGGGATACTTGCACTGCTTCATTTTTGTACATCACATCAAGCACCTTTTTCACATATTCTAAATTATCTCTATAATATAGAGCTGCTTCAGTCATGTTCGCCATCTCTTGATGATTGGCTCTGGGGGTAAATGAGTATCTTCCATCATATCAGTAAATAACTTCATTCTTGATGGCACCTTAACAGACACTTTTTTCATGGAGGAAATTAAGGCACTTCTGGAAAATTTGCCTGAGTTTCCTCTGCCAGCTGGTGAAGAGTATGTACTAAACAAATCATACGAACTGCTTTAAGATAAAATACCTGCAAAACTTTAGCAGCCTAAATCTTGCATGCTGTTGCACCTATGCATCACGAACGACCTTGGCAATCATTGAATGGTTTGTTTCTTTCAGTACCTTGGAGAAAAAGAGATGGGATGTTCTTGGTTCATTTCATCATTTTTCCCACAGTGACATCAGCAGTAAATTTTATACATACGTTGGTTGTTTCATTTACAGACAACCACAAGCTTGAGCCATCAAGATTGTCTCTTATTTCTTGTATTACCTGAAAAGAATTAGTTTGTTGAAAAGTAGTAAGATCGGGGGTGTAATTTGGGGTCTCACTTTTTTATACTTTATAAAGGAACCACTCATTGTTGATAGCTATGTTCTTCTCATTTCCTGACACTTTTATGGATTTAGATATTTGATAAATAACAGCTCTTCTACACAAACAGAGCAGTAAAAAAATTTGCTTTGGTGTTTCCCTTCCTCTTAAAATATCATGGTGAAATATTTGTGTTTCGAGAATAATTGTTGAAGAAGTAAAATATATGCATAAATTAGTTAAACATATTCATTAACCCCTTATATATTCATTTATACACCCTATAAAACTTCAGTAGTAAATTCCTTACAACTTGGAATGAATTTATTCCTTACATGCATACGTGTAACTGTCAAGGAATGCAGTGTGCAAATATGTAAAAATCCGATCTCTACTTGCATCAGTTACTAATATTTAACATTAATATTAATATTTTCAGTGGAATTAGTCAAGAAACTCAGTTCGGTCTTTCGGTGTTTTGATATTCCTGCTCATTATATCCACACTGGAAGTTTTTGTGCTTGATGTTAGTACAGCAAAGATAAATCTTTCGTCTTGTTTTCACTTTTTTTAAAGTGAAAACACAGTCTTTATACTACTCAACAACCTTACTAGCCTATTGATGTAGTAGTATAGTTGCGACCTATGCAAGCTCAGTTGAAGGTAGCTACCATTTCACAGTGAACATACAAAGGTAGGGTATTTTGAATTCTTTATTTATTTATTAACGTCACAGAGTGACCCACCATTTTGGTAACTATAATGGGTCTTTGCTACAACAAACTATACAGTTTCCAGGCTTTTAGTACTTTTCTTGTTTTTCATACAATTAAATTGTTAGTTAAAAAATAAAAGCAAAGCAAAAAAGACCACAGAATACATAAGTACAATTGGAAAATAAAATTACTTTTTCTTAAGAAGAAAATAATACATGAAGGGGCATAGCAAAAGTGGTTCCCTTGCCTAGCTATTTGAAGTGGGAGGGCTTTGGTAAATACTTCAAGCCTGTTTCACCTGAATTAGCTTATTTTATTCTACTAGAGGTACTACTATACGTATGTATGTTGTGATGTTAACTCTACGTGAGTTGTGTATGAGGTATGACAGTATTATTTGTTACTACAATTGCTTCCTCCACTTAACTGTGCCATAAGCAGGAGAGGAGCCTCGAGAGATGACCTGAAGCCTCACCTCGCCATAGGGTGCTTCGTCTCTATGTTGTGCGTTTGTGTATGTGTATTTATATTTTATTATACTGCATATGAATGTTTATGCACAATTTTACAAAGTTCACATTTTACAGTTTGCATCTTACACATTTTACAAACTATATATTTACATGTTTGCAAATAATGATCCAAAGAACTAAATAAGTCCTTGCTGTACTTGTACAAACAGGAAAATCCGTTGTTTTATTTCTATGCTAACTTATTTCTAAATTCCATGTTTGTATTATCTGTAGTATTGTTGAAGTCGAGTGATCTGCTACTATGCCTTATATGTATCTGGTGATATCGGAGTATTCATATCATCAGTATCTATATGTTTATTTGTTTCCATATCAGTGTTTGTATCTCTGCTGTCCCATGCATCATGTTATGGAGTAGTGTGTGTTTCGGATTGTGTTCCTGTAAAAGGTCATTGCTGCTTAGAAGTCTTGTGTAGCACTATCGATATTTCATCAGTGATTTGTTAAGTATGTTCCAATTATTTGGGTCTCTTAAAGCTTGCCCTATGTCTTAGATTTCTGGTGTCAGGCTTGCGCGTGCGCGCGTGTGCGTGTGCGTGTGCGTGTGTGTGTGTGTGTGTGTGTGTGTACACGATTTTAATGTTATGTGTTCGGGAGATTCATATCGCCCACATTCACAAAAATCACTTCGGCTAAGGCAAAAGTAGTGCAGGTGTGTAGGGTAAGGGTCATGGCCCTTCAGGAGGTATACCATACCACGGCTTGGGTCAATGTGTCTGAGCCCCAACCATCCCCCTTCCAAAGATTTAATTGGCATTTTTCTGCAATATGCTCCCTTGTTATCTCATATACTTTATCGAGTCTTTCTCTTTTGAGCCAGTACAGTGCAGCTCGTGTCTGATGGTTATGTCAATAGGGTATGTTGCAAGTACAATGCATAGGGCTTCGATGGATGTAGTGCCAAATGCCCCTAATGCCCTTAATATTTTGAGCAATACACCTCTTTATCCACACCTCACAATGGTTTTTTGAGTCATGAGTGACAGTCGATGTGCCCAGGCACTTGCTGCGAAACACTTTACAGATTCAAAGAGGGCTGTATGATACATTTGCAGTGTCTGCAAAGGCAGTCTGTAGCTAGTTGAGTTCAGCGCAGTGACTTTGTGCATTAATCTTGTTGCTTTTACAGTTATAAGTCTTATGTACTTGTTGAATGTCAGTCGTTTGTTGAGGTGTGTCCCTAGGTATCCTGTTGTTACTTTCCTCTGTATGCTAGTGGTGTTCAGTCTAATGGTGGGCTTTCTCTGCAAGGCCCCTTTATCATTAAATACACTGTCAAACTTGGCACAATTGTAAGCTCGATATGGCTATAGCCTTTACTTTGAATCAAGCTTTTTGTACACAGTTGTTCATTTCAGCTGAATGTAGTACTCTCTGAATGTTTCTGCCATCCTCTTATCATAACTGCCACATTTGAGTGCTGGTCATCAGTTGAGTGAGCTCTGTGGGTGTCATGTTGAATAAACATTCTGTAAATGTCTTAGATTCTCAGTTTTATTTTCTATTGCCAGCAAATATTTCCTTCTTTTTCTAGGATGCTACTCCAGTCCGGTCTAAAGTAAAGCGAAGTTCAACAGGTACCCATACAGAAACAGAAGATAACAGGAAACAGGACAAACCTAAAAAAATTCCTTCATATGATTATGCAGCTTGGGATAAATTTGATGCTGTAAGTTCACTTACCAGTCATTTTATTACAGTTTTAATTATTTTAATTTTATACTTTGAAAATTGGCTGCTCAGACTGCAACTTGTCAGATCTGATATCTTGTTATTGTGAATTATCAAAGGGCTGGTAGTATTCAGAAGTGAAATTCCAAACAAATATAAGTTTGTTATGTAACAGCCATAATTTCAGTTCCAGCGACACACACACACACACACACACACACACACACACACACACACACACCTACCTTTGCAACTACATTGTACCAGAACTTTCCCTGCCCAATCTATAATTTGGAAATGTTGGTCTTCATACATCTCATTGTCCGGGCTATTCACCACAGTGTCCCAAATAAGGTTACTGGGCAAAATATGAGTCACCCCATTAAAAGTGCACACTGGCCACTTTGTAGTGATCCAGAGGGTGTAAAACTGACACCAGGCGAACATGTGACACTGTACCAGTGACATAAGTCTTGGCATTGAAGTGGTGTTGTAGGTCAGTCGATCATTCAAAATCAGCGCTGTAAGTTAGACTGATGTGGATAGCTTATAGAATTGCAGAAAGCAGCTGTCAGATTTGGACATGCCCACGACCCCATGGTGGATGAAGGTGTCCAATTTTTTTGGAGTGTTGACGCAGTTTGTACGATGTGTCTACAATGAATGGTGTACCATTTGCAGCCACGACCTAAGAACAGTTGTTGTAAAAAGATTCCAGCCAACATGGGCCAGATAGTAGTGTCAAGCATTGTTAATGACAGTCAGTTTTGAACCAGACAGGAATTGCTGCTGTGACTCAATGTAGGTCTATCTAAACCAGTGAATACTGCAAAAGGAACAACGTGTGATGGACACTTGGAATTGTGTACCTCACAAAAGGCCATTAGTCACAGAAGCCCAAAAAGCTGCAAACGAGGGAACCAGACAGTAACTGACAGAAATCTTAATGTGGTCCGACACATTAAGATTTTACCTCTTTTTCAAATGATGCAAGGTACAGAGTCCACCAACAGCACAGTGAAGTATTTAACCCTCAATGCATGGATGATAAGTCAGGCCAAGATGCTTCTTTGATGATTAAGGGGTAATTTTTGGACATGACTTGGGACCACTTATTAACATCTACATCTACATGGTTACTCTGCAATTCACACTTAAGTGCCTGGCAGAGGGTTCATCGAACCATTTTCATACTACTTCTCTACCATTCCACTCTTGAATGGTGCGTGGGGAAAAGGAACACCTAAATCTTTCCGTTCGAGCCCTGATTTCTCTTATTTTATTATGATGATCATTTCTCCCTACATAGGTGAGTGTCAACAAAATATTTTTGCGTTCGGAAGAGAAAGTTGGTTATTGAAATTTCGTAAATAGACATCGCTGCAAAGAAAACAGTCTTTGTTTCAGTGACTGCCACCCCAACTTGCATATCATATCAGTGACACTCTCACCCCTATTTCACGATGGCACAAAATGAACTGCCTTTCTTTGCACTTTTTCGATGTCCTCTGTCAATCCTACCTGGTAAGGATCCCACATCATGCAGCAATATTTCAGCAGAGGACGGACAAGTGTTATGTAGGAGGTCTCTTTAGTGAGTTTGTCACATCTTCTAAGTGTTCTGCCAACAAAGCGCATTCTTTGTTTTGCCTTTCCCACAATATTATCTATGTGGTGTTTCCAATTTAAGTTGCTCATAATTGTAATTCCTTGGTATTTAGTTGAATTGACAGCCATTAGATTTGTGAGATTTATCGTATACCCAAAATTTATTGGATTTATTGTAGTATCCACGCGGATGACCGCGCACTTTTCTTTGTTTAGTGCCAATTGCCACTTTTCGCACCATACAGAAATTCTCTCTAGATCATTTTGTAATTGGAATTGATCGTCTGATGATTTTACTGGATGGTAAATTATAGTGTCATATGCAAACAATCTAAGGGGGTGCTCAGATTATCACCTAGATCATTTACATAAATCAGGAACAGCAGAGGGCCTATGACACTACCTTGCGGAACGCCAGATATCACTTCTGTTCTACTCGATGGTTTACCGTCTATCTCTACGAACTGTGACCTCTCTGAGAGTAAATCACGAATCCAGTCACACAACTGAGACGATAATCCATATGCACGCAGTTTGATTAATAGTCACTTGTGAGGAACGGTATCAAAAGCCTTCTGGAAATCTAGGAATATGGAATTGATCTGAGATTCCTTGTGACAGCGCTCATTACTTCATGGGAATAAAGAGCTAGCTGTGTTGCACAAGAACAATATTTACTGAATCCGCGTTGGTTATGTATCAATAAGTCATTTTCTTCAAGGTGATTGATAATGTTAGATTACAGTATATGCTCCAAAATCTTACTGCAAATTGAGGTAAATGATATGGGACTGGAATTCAATGGGTTACTCCTATTTCCTTTCTGGAATATTGGTGTGACCTGTGCTACTTTCCAGTCTTTAGGAACAGGCCTTTCGTCAAATAAGCGGTTGTATATTATTGCTAAGAAAGGCGCTATTGTGTCTGCATACTCTGAAAGAAACCTGATTGGTATACCATCTGGACCAGAAGACTTGCCTTTAAGTGATTTGAGTTGTTTCACAACACCTAAGATACCTAGACACCTACTTTTATGTCACTCATGCTAACAGCTGTTCTGGTTTCGAATTTTGGAATATTTACTTCATCTTCTTTTGTAAAGGAATTACAGAAAACTGTATTTAGTAACTCCGCTTTAGTGGCACCATCATTGGTAACATTTCTATCGCTATCGCTCAGTGACGGTATTGACTTCATGTCTGAGACAGAGGAAATACCCTCAGACTTCAAGAAGAATATAATAATTCCAATCCCAAAGAAAGCACGTGTTGACAGATGTGAAAATTACTGAACTATCAGTTTAATAAGTCACGGCTGCAAAAAACTTATGTGAATTCTTTACTGACGAATGGAGAAACTGGTATAGACCAACCTCAGGGAAGATCAGTTTGGATTACGTAGAAATATTGGAACACGTGAGGTAATACTGACCCTACAACTTATCTTAGAAGCTAGATTAAGGAAAGGCAAACCTATGTTTCTAACATTTGTAGATATAGAGAAAGCTTTTGACAGTGTTGACTGGAATACTCTCTTTCAAAATCTAAAGGTGGCAGGGGCAAAATACAGGGAGCGAAAGGCTATTTACAATTTGTACAGAAACCAGATGGCAGTTATAAGAGTCAAGGGACATGAAAGGGAAGCAGTGGTTGGGAAGGGAGTGAGACAGGGTTGTAACCTCTCCCTTATGTTATTCAATCTGTATATTGAGCAAGCAGTAAAGGAAACAAAAGAAAAATTCGGAGTAGGTATTAAAATCCATGGAGAGGAAATAGAAACTTTGAGGTTCGCCGATGACATTGTAATTCTGTCAGAGACAGCAAAGGACCTGGATAGTGTCTTGAAAAGAGGATATAAGATGAACATCAACAAAAGAGAAACGAGGATAATGGAATGTAGTTGAATTAAGTCGGGTGATGCTGAGTGAATTAGATTAGGAAATGAGACACTTCATGTAGTAAAGGAGTTTTGCTATTTGGGGAGCAAAATAACTGATGATTGTCGAAGTACAGAGGATATAAAATGTAGACTGGCAATGGCAAGGAAAGCGTTTCTGAATGAGAGAAATTTGTTAACATCGAGTATAGATTTAAGTGTCAGGTAATCATTTCTGAAAGTATTTGTATGGAGTGTAGCCATGTATGGAAGTGAAACATGGACGATAAATAGTTTGGACAAGAAGAGAATAGAAGCTTTCAAAATGTGGTGATACAGAAGAATGCTGAAGATTAGATGGGTAGGTCACATAACTAATGAAGAGGTATTGAATAGGATTGGGGAGAAGAGGAGTTTGTGGCACAACTTGACTAGAAGAAGGGATTGGTTGGTAGGACACGTTCTGAGGCATCAAGGGATCACCAATTTAGTATTGGAGGACAGCGTGTAGGGTAAAAATCGTAGAGGGAGACCAAGAGATGAATACACTAAGCAGATTCAGAAGGATGTAGGCTGCAGTAGGTACTGGGAGATGAAGAAGCTTGCACAGGATAGAGTAGCATGGAGAGCTGCATCAAACCAGTCTCAGGACTGAATATCACAACAACATCACCAATGCAGTTCACCTTGTATCCAATCAGGTACTGTGTTCTCAATTGGAAACACTGTGTGAGGAGTTTTTGGACTTGTTTTTGGAAGGGTATGTGGTCTCCTACAAATTTTCCTGCTCTTATTCATTTCAAATCCATGACTCGGCCTAGTTTCTGCTGTGCGCACCCTATTCCTGTTGCCCTGAAAGATCAGGTGAAAGAAGAATTGCACAGATGTCCATCTCTTGGGGTGATGCATCCTGTTACGGCTAGTGAATTGTTGTCTCCACTAGTTGTAGTTTGGAAGCCATCAGTGATTTCAGTACTACTGCCAATGCGCTGTCATTTGTAGATAGTTAACCTCTTCCATGCCAGAAGGAACAGTTGGTGAAAATATCAAATGGCCAGTACTTTCTAAAATTGATTTGTCTGAAGCGCATCTGCAGGTTCCTGTGAAGGAAGAGTCTCAGTGAGTTTCGGTTTTGAATACTCCTTTTGGTCTCTCTTAATATTTGCACCTTACTCTTGGTGTGGCTAGTGCCCCTGCTATTTTACAATGATTTAGAGAAATTGACTATGCCTGTCTTGGGTTGCTTTAATTATGTGGATAGTGTGGTTGTCAAGGACTCCTCCACGGCCAATCAGTTGAAAAAATTGCCCACGTTTTCTGACCTATGGTTCACAGGCCTACGGAGTAACCTCACGAAATCTATTTAAACCTGCTATTGTGTATTTGGGGTTTGAGGTCTCACGTGATGGATTTTGTCCTTTTCTAGACCATACCTCCCCTCATCTAAAAAGGAGCTTCGACCCTTCTTAGGGAGGGTAGCATACTACCAAAAATTCCTGCCTGTTGCAGCCACATTGGTCCACCCATTGCATTCCTTGTGTAGCTACATTCTTTCCTGACCAGCTCATAGTTTTGGTGATTAATGCCCTACATTACAGCCCCAACACAGTCCTAGTGCATTGATACACTAACAGCTGTCAATGACCTTGTGCTTCGCCTCTGAATCTCTTGTTCCCGCCCAGCAGCATTACTCTTGGGTAGAAAAAGAAGCACTTGTCATAGTCTATGCTCTCCAGAAATTTCATGTTTTTTCTTTAGTCTCTCTCTCTCTCTCTCTCTCTCTCTCTCCCCCTTTCTTTCTCACTCTCTCTCTAAGTTTCACCTAATTACTGACCATAAACCTTAGGTTTCCTTGTACCTTCATGGTTCCTTGCCTCGAAAGGCAGCACACCACCTACATCTAAACATGCCAATGCGGATACCTTGTCCTGCCTTCCTGTAGGGTCTGATTCTGACTTTAATTGTGGAGAATTGTTTTGCTTCCACCAATTTGATACTGAAATGCAGGACGTGGTGGAGGGTTTCCCAATTGCCAGCTCGCACGTAGCAGCTGCCATTGTCGCCGACTCGGTTCTCTGCCAGGTGGTTCAGTTTATTCAACAGGGCTGGCCAGATAAACCACCGGGTCGGGCTTCAGACCCCCTGGGCCTGTATTTTTCCTTAAGGTATCACCTGTGTGTTTTTAACGATGTTATGCTGTTGTCCGTGGAAGAGTACTCATTCCCGCCATGTGATGGCACGAGGTTCTACACCTCCTCCATCAGGCCGTATGGAAGTTTGGCACACTTAGCTGGTAGCTAGGAAACATTGATGGCAAAATGTCATTTTTATAGCGGCTTTGGGGCAATGTATCTGGGCAATAGACAGCTTCCAGGGTCTCTCTGTCCCCCCGTTCCACTCCATGCCAGCCGTGTGAACGCATTCATGTAGACTTTGTGGTCCCTTCTTGATTCCCATTGGCCCTTCATTGTGGATGCATTTTCCTGGTTTTCTTACATTCTGTGGTGTGCATCGATGTCGGCTGAGGTCACAATTAGTACACTATTGAGGGTTTTTTTTGTATTAAGGAGTTACCTTGTACCTTACTTACTGATAATGGGGCCCCTGTTTGTTTCTCAGACCTTTCAATTGTTTTGTTCCTGTCACTGCATTCGTAATTTCAGTGCTCCACCATTCCACCATCAACTAAATGGTGAGGCAGAACAGCTAGTATGTATGTGCGAGTCTCAAATAAAAAAGTTTGTGGATATGTCGCTAGGAGGACGCCTTCTTAGTTTTCTGAGCACCTGCCATTTCACGCCTATGAGGGAGCTGAGACCAGCTGAATTGCTTCACAGTCGGCAACCACGCACACTCCTTCACCTCCCGCAGCCTGCACCGCACCTGCAGTTGAATTCGTCTGCCTGCTTCATGTTGAGATTGCTAGTGTGGGCACAAGGGTTTGGTCGCCGGCCCAAGTGGATACCAGCCACTGTTTTCCACTGCCAGAGATGCCATCTTTGTGTCATCCATACAGCCAGCACGCTATAGGCATTCTACTTTAATCAGCTACACCTCCACTTGCCGCCAGAAGCTACAGGTTCATATGTGCAGCCCCCAGTGCCACTGACGCCCTGCTGCCCTCCACTTTGAGCCTGTCATCACTTGCTGTGGAGGTGCTCCCATTCCATTGGCTGCCTCCTCCAGCTTTCTGGTGCTGGATGCAGGTCTCTCTAGCCTGAATCTGTTGCCACATCCTGATGTTCCATTCGGACCATGTCCACTGGACCCCTCATCGTCACCGCGTCGGCCAATTGTCGCTCATGGGTCCAGCCCCATCTCCTCTGTACTGGGAGCTACTTGCTGATGACGATGCAGATATGGTGATGCTCCTTCCTCCCTGGTGCTGTCATCAGGTGCCACGTGGGCTCACCACCCTCGTGTGTGCCCGCATCTCCGTGCATTCCAGCCCTACGCTTTGGTGCCCGCCCAGCACATCGTCCCAGCCCCTCCATAGGGACTGGATGGTGCCCCTCTGGATCCAATGGATACGTCAGGCCACTGGCATCTCCTCCTTTGCCTGGGCAACCTCTTCACATGAGAGAGATATGTGCTGCAACCGGTTACTTTTGCATGTGAGTGAGAGCGCACCAAGGATTAGTGTGTTGCCGCACATGTGTATTTGATCAACTGCCAACTGTGTTAGCACGAGCCATTAACTAGAGGCTGCCTGTAGAAATCATGCACATGGCACAGTCTCTACTACATCTACATCTATACTCCACAAGCCACCCAACGGTGTGTGGCGGAGGGCACTTTACGTGCCACTGTCATTACCTCCCTTTCCTGTTCCAGTCGCGTATGGTTCGCGGGAAGAACGACTGTCTGAAAGCCTCCGTGCGCGCTCTAATCTCTCTAATTTTACATTCGTGATCTCCTCGGGAGGTATAAGTAGGGGGAAGCAATATATTCGATACCTCATCCAGAAACGCACCCTCTCGAAACCTGGCGAGCAATCTACACCGCGATGCAGAGCGCCTCTCTTGCAGAGTCTGCCACTTGAGTTTATTAAACATCTCCGTAACGCTATCACGGTTACCAAATAACCCTGTGACGAAACGCACCGCTCTTCTTTGGATCTTCTCTATCTCCTTCGTCAAACCGATCTGGTACGGATCCCACACTGATGAGCAATACTCAAGTATAGGTCGAACGAGTGTTTTGTAAGCCACCTCCTTTGTTGATGGACCACATTTTCCAAGCACTCTCCCAATGAACCTCAACCTGGTACCCGCCTTACCAACAATTAATTTTATATGATCATTCCACTTCAAATCGCTCCGCACGCATACTCCCAGATATTTTACAGAAGTAACTGCTACCAGTGTTTGTTCCGCTATCATATAATCATACAATAAAGGATCCTTCTTTCTATGTATTCGCAATACATTACATTTGTCTATTTTAAAGGACAGTTGCCACTCCCTGCACCAAGTGCCTATCCGCTGCAGATCTTCCTGCATTTCGCTACAATTTTCTAATGCTGCAACTTCTCTGTATACTACAGCATCATCCGCGAAAAGCTACATGGAACTTCCGACACTATCTACTAGGTCATTTATATATATTGTGAAAAGCAATGGTCCCATAACACTCCCCTGTGGCACACTAGAGGTTACTTTAACGTCTGTAGACGTCTCTCCATTGATAACAACATGCTGTGTTCTGTTTGCTAAAAACTCTTCAATCCAGCCACACAGCTGGCCTGATATTCCGTAGGCTCTTACTTTGTTTATCAGGTGACAGTGCGGAACTGTATCGAACGCCTTCCGGAAGTCAAGAAAAATAGCATCTACCTGGGAGCCTGTATCTAATATTCCCCTGGGTCTCATGAACAAATAAAGTGAGTTGGGTCTCACACGATCGCTGTTTCCGGAATCCATGTTGATTCCTACATAGTAGATTCTGGGTTTCCAAAAACGACATGATACTCGAGCAAAAAACATGTTCTAAAATTCTACAACAGATCGACGTCAGAGATATAGGTCTATAGTTTTGCGCATCTGCTCGACGACCCTTCTTGAAGACTGGGACTACCTGTGCTCTTTTCCAATCATTTGGAACCCTCCGTTCCTCTAGAGACTTGCAGTACACGGCTGTTAGAAGGGGGGCAAGTTCTTTCGCGTACTCTGTGTAGAATCGAATTGGTATCCTGTCAGGTCCAGTGGACTTTCCTCTATTGAGTGATTCCAGTTGCTTTTCTATTCCTTGGACACTTATTTCGATGTCAGCCATTTTTTCGTTTGTGCGAGGATTTAGAGAAGGAACTGCAGTGCTGTCTTCCTCTGTGTAACAGCTTTGGAAAAAGGTGTTTAGTATTTCATTTTTACGCGTGTCATCCTCTGTTTCAATGCCATCATCATCCTGGAGTGTCTGGATATGCTGTTTCGAGCCACTTACTGATTTAACGTAAGACCAGAACTTCCTAGGATTTTCTGTCAAGTCGGTACATAGAATTTTACTTTCGAATTCATTGAACGCTTCACGCATAGCCCTCCTTACGCTAACTTTGACAACGTTTAGCTTCTGTTTGTCTGAGAGGTTTTGGCTGCGTTTACACTTGGAGTGAAGCTCTCTTTGCTTTCGCAGTAGTTTCCTAACTTTGTTGTTGTACCACGGTGGGTTTTTCCCATCCTTCAGTTTTACTCGGCACGTACCTGTCTAAAACGCATTTTACGATTGCCTTGAACTTTTTCCATAAACACTCAACATTGTCAGTGTCGGAACAGAAATTTTCGTTTTGATCTGTTAGGTAGTCTGAAATCTGCCTTCTATTACTCTTGCTAAACTACCTACTGGTGACTCGCACCTATATAATATACACACGGAGCAGTGCTGACTCACGCTCACTGTGTTTTTAGTTTGTACCACTGACAGTAGCTGTTCTGTGTATCACTTACATTGTGACTTCTGTATGATTATTTTGTCTTGTTAAATGTTGAGTCACGAGAGGCTTATTTCGATTATTGTTTAGAGGTTTATGAATAAAGCCATATTTGTGTTACTTGGATAGGTTTCGCATATTACTTGGTTACTACGGTAATGAGTGTATGAATCAGCTTTAAACAGCATTACTTCACATTGTATGATTTGCAGAAGTATGATTTAATTCTCCTTCTTCATCTTTTTCTTTTTCTTCTTCTTCTTCTTCTTCGTCTTATTATTATTATTATTATTATTATTATTATCATTTTATATTTGTTATTTTTTATCTATAATAATTATCTTTTGTCAGCTTGCTTCCCATACTTCTGTTTTGAAATATTTATGTAATAGTATTGCATGCTAACAAATACACGCACATGCACACGCTCACACACACACACACACACACACACACACACACACACACACATTCTTCCTTACTCATATATCAGCTAGAAAGATGGGGAAATTTAGTATTGTTGAAAAGAGCTCCAAGAATTGAACATTTTTTGTCTGAAATGTTACGTCCATGATAAAAGCATATAATGCAAGATGCAAAAAAGAACTACATTTACGTCTACATCTACATACATACTTCATAAGGCAGTGTATGATGCATGACAGATAGTAACTTGTATCACTGCAAGTCATTCATCTACATCTATTTCCACCGAGCGAGGTGGCGCAGTGGTTAGCACACTGGACTCGCATTCGGGAGGATGACGGTTCAATCACGTCTCCGGCCATCCTGATTTAGGTTTTCCGTGATTTCCCTAAATTGTTTCAGGCAAATGCCGGGATGGTTCCTTTGAAAGGGCACGGCCGATTTCCTTCCCAATCCTTCCCTAACTCGAGCTTGCGCTCCATCTCTAATGACCTCGTTGTCGACGGGACGTTAAACACTAACAACCACCACCTACATCTATTTCTGCATACATACTCCGGAAGCCACATATAGTGCATGGCAGAGGGACCTTGGACTGCTACTGGTTATTTCCCTTTCTGCTCCACTCTCAAATAGAGCAAAGGAAAAAAGACATGTAACAATACACATATCATTACCACCTTATATAAACTGTTTCATTTCATTAATATAAATTCATTATTTTTTGTATTACAAGGATTAGCCATGCATAGATGGATAACAATACATAGAAGGCAGTGAGGTGTCAAAGCAAGCATGGCACGCTTCTGCCATCTAGTGACAATAGTGATAAACTGAGCTCACTTAGCACTGTACAACACTGTCACCAGACAGATAAATGATCAATCTTAACTCGTAAATATATTTTTGAACATTACTGTTTAGATAGTGTTATGTGTATGGTTATATGTAGTTTGTAAAACAGCGTTTTTCATTGTAATTGTCATGGACTTATGTAAATACAAATGTACAAGTCATGTCTTTATTCTTAAGACATAATCAGTAGGGACTTCCCCATGAAAGGGTTTTGGCGGCAAAATTTACTGCCTTTTTGCTCACTAGAATATTCTCTAAGTAAAGTGGAAGACAGACTCAAGTTACGTGTGAAATGGTGAACACTTACATTACGTTGTGGTGCCAAAATTGGACATAATTGTTATAAAAGCCTCGGATGGACGAGATAAAGTTGCTACTATTAATTCTGTAGTGTTTTGATCCGAAGAAGAAGATGTGGCTATCCATTTTGTGGACCAGTTTGAAGTTTTGTGGCATGCATTACATTTCAGCAAGATCCATTGTGCTGGCCAGGTATGACGATGGAAAGTATTATGACATCCTAACGATAATTAAAGGCTGAAAATTCATCACACTGTCACAATTCTTGTTAGGGGCTATAAGCAGTGCTTACCACCTGTCCTTCCTATTTTTGTGAAGATATTTGAGCTGTTTATAAATATGACATGTTCTAAATTTCTATTACTGGCAAATTGAGTGACACATCATAGAGTTGCCAAATAATCTTTACCAACTATTTTACTATAAAAATTGCTACAAATTGGAAGCAGTGGTGCAGAAGAAGACACCAAAAGGTACTGTGCAGTTTCACTTACCTACAACAGAAAAATACTGTGGTGGCACTGCAGTGTACACGATTTCATAAATTTATTTGCATGTAATGAAAGTAACTTCCAGTTTGATAAAGTGCAGGATACGGTGTTTTTTGTTTAAGGATAGTGTAATCACAACATTGCAACCTTGTTTTGGCATAAAGTTCAATGGTTTAGTAATAATTAAAAAGCACATTTCTATACAGGATGATCAGGTACTGTAAAATATAATGAAAATAATGATGCCTAGGTACACTACTAATAAAAGCACCACCACAGTAGCTAAGCATCTCAATGCTTAGCAGTTTATTTTCACTGAATACTTCACAATACATTTATTTATAAACGTATCATGTGTACAATAGAGGTGTTTTTGTGCAGATGAAAGTATTCATTTTCCCACCAATTAATTCAGTACATGTATAGTGTCGATGTTAGTCATTTGCGGTGTAACATTGTTATCACAAAATGTTGTCCATTAATATTTGTGCCCTCCTTTTCAGTGTTTTAATAACATTACTTTGTTGGTTCCTTTAATCAGAATTCTATTTGTGTGGTAAGATACAAGCTCTGCATACTAGAGAGAGATCAGTAAAATTATTGCTGATTACTTACTACACACAAGTGTCCGCCCACAAATATTTGAGTGCTGTCGCCAGTCGGGGACAATTACAGGTGAATACGTATCCCTATTAGGATAAACTAGGTGGGGCATTGCAAACTGTCTACATGCTTCTGCACAAGCCCTAATTTCTCTAATCTTGTCTTCAAGGTTCTTACATGAAATGTGCATTGGTGGCAGCACAATCGTCCTGCTGTCAGCTGCAAACACTGGATCTCTAATTCTTTTTAAGGAATTACCATTTGAGTTCAGGAAGCATCTCTGTAATACTCGTGTGCTGAACGAACCTGCCAGTAACATACCTAGCAGAAGGGGATCTCAAACACTTGAGCAGTACTCAAGAATGGGTCGCACTAGTGATGTCCGTGCCGTCTCTTTTTAGATGAGCTATACTTTCCTAAAATCCTCCCAATAAACTGAAGTCTGTCAAGTCGCCTTCCCTAGTGTCATCCTAGCATGCCCATTGTACTTAGTCGCTTTGTGCCTAGCTAATTAACTGACATGACTGTGTTGAGCAGCACATCATTAGTACTATAATTGAACATAACAGAATTGTTTTTCTTATTCATCCCCATTAACTTACATTGTTTTACACTTACAACAAGCTGCCATTCATCACACCAAATAGATATTATGTTTGTCATCCTGTATCCTTCTACATTTACTCAATGATGGTACATTACTGTATACTACTTCGCCATCAGCAAACAGTCACAAATTGCTGCTCTCCCGGTCCATCAGATGATTGATGTATATAGAGACAAGAGCATTCCTATCAAATTTCTCTGGGGCACTCCTGACAATTCTTTTGTCTCTGGGAATAATCGCCATCAAGGACATTGTACTGCATTCTGTTACGTGAAAAATTTTGTGGCCACTGCATATCTGGGAACCTTTTCCGTGTCTTCAGACTTGCATGAACAGCATGTAGTGTGACACCATGGCAAACTCATTCTGGAAATCTCGAAATATGGATCTGCGTGATTTCCTTTTTTGTCCCACTGCAGATGGAGCAAGGAAAAAATTGGTATCCTTATGCGTCTGTATGTGCACTGGCCTCTCTTATTCTGCCTTCACAGTCCTGATACAAGATGCTTGTTGCTGGCAGTATTATTTTTCTGCAGTCTGTCACAAATGCTGGATCTCTAAATGTTCTCATTAGTTCAAATTACTTATGGAAGCGCAGTCACATGGTTTCGACAATCAGCATGGTAGATGTCAAAGATGTCACATGACAGCACTTATGTAAGGTATTTAAACATTCTATATGCTGGGAGAAACACAAGTTTCACTTTCTCAATTGTGTTTTACAGAAAGAACATCTTTTTCCCACCTGGGATTCCCATATATGTTAATGGAGCATTTAAATAATACTCGCTTGTTGGTCGAACATAGCGATAACAAATCTAGCAGCAAGCCTGTGAGTTGTTTCAATCTCTTCCTTTAATCTGACTTGTTGGGGATCCCAAACATCCCAGCAGTACTCCAGAATGGGTCACACAAGTATTCTGTGCATGGTCTTCTATACGTAGGTGAGCTACACTACTGGCCATTAAAATTGCTACACCAAGAAGAAATGCAGATAAACGGGTATTCATTGGACAAATATATTATACTAGAATTGACATGTGATTGCATTTTCACGCAATTTGGTGGCATAGATACTGAGAAATCAGTACCCAGAACAACCACCTCTGGCCGTAATAACGGCCTTAATACGCCTGGGGATTGAGTCAAACAGAGCTTGGATGGCGTGTACAGGTACAGCTGCCCATGCAGCTTCAACACGATACCACAGTTCATCAAGAGTAGTGACTGGCGTATCGTGACGAGCCAGTTGCTTGGCCACCATTGACCAGACGTTTCAGTTGGTGAGAGATCTGGAGAATGTGCTGGCCAGGGCAGCAGTTGAACATTTTCTGTATCCAGAAAGGCCCGTACAGGACCTGCAACATCCGGTCGTGCATTATCCTGCTGAAATGTAGGGTTTCGCAGGGATCGAATGAAGGGTAGAGCCACGGGTCGTAACACATCTGAAATGTAATGTCCACTGTTCAAAGTGCCGTCAATGCGAACAAGAGGTGACCGAGACGTGTAACCAATGGCACCCCATACAATCACGCCAGGTGATACGCCAGTATGGCGATGACTAATACACGCTTCCAATGTGCGTTCACCGCGATGTCGCCAAACACGGATGCGACCATCATGATGCTGTAAACAGAACCTGGATTCATCTGAAAACATGACGTTTTGCCGTTCGTGCACCCAGGTTCGTCATTGAGTACACATCGCAGGCGCTCCTACCTGTGACGCAGCATCAAGGGTAACCGCAGCCGTGGTCTCCGAGCTGATAGTCCATGCTGCTGCAAACGTCGTCGAACTGTTCGTGCAGATGGTTGTAGTCTTGCAAACATACCCATCTGTTGATTCAGGGATAGAGACGTGGCTGCATGATGCGTTACAGCCATGCAGATAAAATGCCTGTCATCTCGACTGCTAGTGATAAGAGGCCATTGGGATCCAGCACGGCATTCCATATTACGCTCCTGAACCCACCGATTCCATATTCTGCTAACATTCATTGGATCTCGACCAACGCAAGCAGCAATGTCGCGATACGATAAACCGCAATTGCGATAGGCTACAATCCGACCTTTATCACAGTCGGAAACGTGATGGTACACATCTCTCCTCCTTACACGAGGCATCACAACAACATTTTGCCAGGCAATGCCGGTCAACTGCTGTTTTTGTATGAGAAATCGGTTGGAAACTTTCCTCATGTCAGCACATTGTAGGTGTCACCACTGGCGCCAACTTTGTGTGGATGTTCTGAAAAGCTAATCATTTGCATATCACAGCATCTTCTTCCTGTCGGTTAAATTTCGCGTCTGTAGCACATCATCTTCGTGATGTAGCAGTTTTAATGGCCAGTAGTGTACACTTGGAATTCTCCCAGTAAACTAAAGTCAACCATTCACCTTCTCTACAACTTACCTTACACGTTTGTTCCATTTTGTGTCACATTGCAGTGTTATGTGTCGATGTTTAATCGATGTGACTGACTCGAGCAGCATCTTGTATCCTCTAACCATCACTCAGTGATGAAATTTTCCCTCGCACCACAGCATCATAAGCAAGCAGTCAGGTTGCTGCTCACCCTTTCCATCAGATCATTTACTTAGAAAGAGAACAAGATCTGTCCTATCACATTTCCATGGGGTACTCTAGGCAATATCTTTGTTTCTGATGAGCACTCGCCATCCGAAGCAGTGTACTGGTTTCTATTGCTTAAAATCTTTGTGAGCCACTCACATATTTGAGAACATATTGTATATTCTAGGAACCTTTGTGAACCATCTGCAGTGTAGCAGTATGTCAAATGCTTTCCAGTAAACTAGGAATATGCCTGTTGCTTTTCATTCAGGTTTGCAGTGTACGAGGGCTGTTCAAAAAGTAAGGGAACTTTGCAAATGGTGCGGGCAGCATACATTCAATTATTGATCTATATATATATATATATATATATATATATATATATATATATATATATATATATATATATATCTGGAATGTTTCCCTCTATTATAACTATATATATATATATATATGGTCTGCTTGTGTCTGTGTATGTGTGGATGGATATGTGTGTGTGTGCGAGTGTATACCTGTCCTTTTTTCCCCCTAAGGTAAGTCTTTCCGCTCCCGGGATTGGAATGACTCCTTACCCTCTCCCTTATAACCCATATCCTTTTGTCTTTCCTTCTCCTTCCCTCTTTCCTGACGAGGCAACCATTGGTTGCGAAAGCTAGAATTTTGTGTGTATGTTTGTGTTTGTTAGTGTGTCTATCGACCTGCCAGCGCTTTTGTTTGGTAAGTTTCATCATCTTTCTTTTTAGATATATTTTTCCCACGTGGAATGTTTCCCTCTATTATATATATATATATATATATATATATATATATATATATATATATATATATATATATATATAGAGAGAGAGATGAGGTGACTTACCGAACAAAAGCGCTGGCAGGTCGATAGACACACAAACAAACACAAACATACACACAAAATTCAAGCTTTCGCAACAAACTGTTGCCTCATCAGGAAAGAGGGAAGGAGAGGGGAAGACGAAAGGAAGTGGGTGGTGTCTTTATGTGTGGATGGATATGTGCGTGTGTGCTAGTGTATACCTGTCCTTTTTTCCCCCTAAGGTAAGTCTTTCCGCTCCCGGGATTGGAATGACTCCTTACCCTCTCCCTTAAAACCCACTTCCTTTCGTCTTCCCCTCTCCTTCCCTCTTTCCTGATGAGGCAACAGTTTGTTGCGAAAGCTTGAATTTTGTGTGTATGTTTGTTTGTGTTTGTTTGTGTGTCTATCGACCTGCCAGCGCTTTTGTTCGGTAAGTCACCTCATCTTTGTTTTTATATATAATTTTTCCCACGTGGAATGTTTCCTTCCATCATATTGATATATATATATATATATATTATATATTATATATATATATATATATATATATATATATATATATATATATATAATGGAAGGAAACATTCCACGTGGGAAAAATTATATATAAATACAAAGATGAGGTGACTTACCGAACAAAAACGCTGGCAGGTCGATAGACACACAAACAAACACAAACATACACACAAAATTCAAGCTTTCGCAACAAATTGTTGCCTCATCAGGAAAGAGGGAAGGAGAGGGGAAGACGAAAGGAAGTGGGTTTTAAAGGAGAGGGTAAGGAGTCATTCCAATCCCGGGAGCGGAAAGACTTACCTTAGGGGGAAAAAAGGACAGGTATACACTCGCACACACGCACATATCCATCCACACATACAGACACAAGCAGACATATGTCTGCTTGTGTCTGTATGTGTGGATGGATATGTGCGTGTGTGCGAGTGTATACCTGTCCTTTTTTCCCCCTAAGGTAAGTCTTTCCGCTCCCGGGATTGGAATGACTCCTTACCCTCTCCTTTAAAACCCACTTCCTTTCGTCTTCCCCTCTCCTTCCCTCTTTCCTGATGAGGCAACAATTTGTTGCGAAAGCTTGAATTTTGTGTGTATGTTTGTGTTTGTTTGTGTGTCTATCGACCTGCCAGCGTTTTTGTTCGGTAAGTCACCTCATCTTTGTATTTATATATATATATATATATATATATATATATATATATATATATATATATATATATATACACACACACACTACAGAAAACTTCATTTGTTTTTGATAAATAGAAAGGTAAGACATGTTTTAGTGTGTTAGGTTATTTTCGATTATTATAAAAAATGAAGCAAAGAATTTGGATCCTGTTTTGTGTGAAAAATGGAATCAAGTGCTCTAAAACACTTGAAATGTTGACAGTGGCATATGGTGAGTCTGCTCTAGGTAAAAAAAAAGTTTGCAAGTGTTCCAAGCTCTTCCAAGATGGCTGAGAAGGTGCCAATGATGAATCTCGCTCTGGAACCCCCCCAGCACATCAACAACATGTGATAACGTTGAAGCTGTGAAGATAATTGTTTTGGAAAATTATCAGATTACCATAAGACAAGTTGCTGAGGATGTTCAGGGTTGCCACAGGTTCTAGAAATCAGGGAATGTCGGGGAATTTCAAACATGTCAGAGAAAACAGGGAAATTTGAAGAAAACACTGGAGAAATCTCATTTTTGTCTCAGTAGATGAAATGGTTTGTTTACTGAGGTATCGTGCATCGTTGCTGGCTGGAAGCAGCTGGTTGCTTCTGTACTCCCTCATTCCTGCTGCTTCTCCCCTTCCTACCACTCCCCTCAGCTTGCAGTCAATTCATGCCACTAGCCTAGAAGCTGCTGACGAGAAGCACAGGGATGTGAGGAGTGGTTTGTTTGAATCTGATTCTCAGAGACAGTAGACGCAGTGGCCGGAGACAGATGACGCGTGTGCATGAGTCGTGTGTGAGTGAATGTGTGTGTGCTCTCATTTTCTGATAAAAGCTATGGTTGAAAATTTAGTTGTGAGAGTGTAAGTGGCTTTTCCACGTGTCTGTCTGCAGCTCAGCAATCGTCTTTACAATGAGTTACTACCTATCTTCATTATTATTGATTCTCAGAGTATTTGAACAAGTGATCTGTTGCATGGATTGATCACTGTGGTCTCATTTCATCAACATGCTGTCTGTGGCTCTTGAATAGCTGGCCACACGAGTGGATTTCCACAACGGGCCAAAACCAGAGGCTGTTTCTGTGGGTCTCTGTAATCGATCGAGCCTGCCGATCTGAAGCCATTCAGTTCCCAGTAATGTGCGGGCCCTGCCCGTTGGATCTAGTCTCATCGATCTGCCTGCAGGCTGAATCTGTTCGTGTGTGGCATAATGCAACATATTCTCGTGGTTTATCCATGGACCCAGAAATGCAATGGTCCTCATCAGGCCAGAGACCATGGGCGATGGATTTCAGGAACTGCAGCTGTCTCACCGCAAGTACCTTTTACAGTCTGGCAATTTATGGACATTTTATTTGTTGTAGTGCATTTTGGCACTTCAAAAGTAGTTTATAGATTGGAAAGTATGGACAATAAGAAAAAGAAAATTGTCAGTCACTGGAAGTTTGTACTCATATATTTCTTGAAAGAAAAATCACACAATACCAGTAAAATAATAGATATAACACAATGGGTAATAACTGACGATAACAAACATAGTAGAACCAATGTGTTATTGGCAGTCACCTACAGTATTGGTTTACACAATTCTTCCCTGCCTTACACATTTCTTTCAAGAGGTCTACTTTTTTCTGAGGTTATTTCTGAAATCAATGAAGGTATTTTAGATCTGTCTTGTGATTCAACGGAAATGCGTACTGTTGTCACCAAAAGTGTTTCATTTTATTTGAATAAAATAACATCAGTGGTCTTAATGAAACACACATACTATTTGGCTTGCTTTCTCCATCTAATAACAGGTCATTGCAAAAGATGTTGATGTTAGTACTTAAGGTTTTTGTTCACGTCAGGAAACCTCATCTGCTTGCAAGTTTTTTTAGATATTTCCTCATTCACACTGTTGTTTCTTGTACTGTAGCTGAAAGACAGATTGTTGACTTATGTCGTAACTTACCGTTTAGATTTCAAAATTTGTCAGGGTATTTCCCGGGATCCTAGAATCATTAAATTTGCCAAGAGACGGTGTTCCACTGTACAAGCAAAAGGAAAAAAATTGAAAAGTATAAAGTTGTAATTATATCACATGAAAAAAATATTTTGTTTGTTGTTTGTTCTCTGACATGAATGGGTAGAAATGTCAAGCTAAAATTTAAATAACCATACCAAGGTCTAGGGTCCTTTGGCACTGTAATAAATGTAAGCTTCTGAGTCAATGCTGTAAAAGATATGGCCGTTTATATCACATATTTGATACAAACTCACTCATAAAAACCTGTAGGGTACTTTCCGTTGGCCTAGAATCATAAAACTTAGTACAACTAAATGGAACAAATCTGAAAATTGTTAATTCGTAATGACTTCCTGCTTGTCATCTGTTAAGATGCCATTATCTCAGGAACAGGTAACATATCAAGCTACAATTTATGTCACATGTGTAGGTCTGTGGTTCCTTGGTGGTGTAAAAATGTTACGCTTCCATTTATGTCACATAATTTGATACACACAAAGTTACTCATTACTACCTATAGGCTTCCTGTTGACCTAGAATCATAAAACTTGGTAAGAAGCAGCAGTCCATAGTACCAGTAAAGAAAAAAAATCAGGATCTTGTTTATTTGTAGTTACATCACACAAATAAAGTACTTGAACAATGTAGGAAAAGATAGATTGCCACTTACTGTAAAGAAGACACGTCAAGCTGCAGACACGCATGATTAAAAGACATGCACACTCACATATAGGTTTCGGTCACAGCCTTCGTCAGTGAAGACACACACACACACACACACACACACACACACACACACACACAAACACAAACACAAACACAAACACAAACTGCTAACTCTAGCATCTCCGGACTGAGATGCCAGAGTCGACGGTTGTGTGTGCATGAGGTGAGCTTGCTTTTTGTGTGTGTGTGTGTGTGTGTGTGTGTGTGTGTGTGTGTGTGTGTGTGTGTGTGTGTGTGTGTGTTGAAAGCTGTAGGCAAAAGCTATATGTGAGTGTCTTTTAATTGTGCCTGTCTGCAACGTGACTTATCTTCTTTACGGTATGTAGCAATCTGTCTTTTCTTACAGAGTTTATATTCATACCTGGAGTTTCCATTGTTTAAAAAAAGTGTTTCTTTTATTTTGTTATCTGACCTGAAAATTAAAGTTAAACGTTCTTGAAATTCTTGGAAATTGTGGAACCAATGTCTTGCCGGTATCAATGTTGATAACAGGCAAAAGTAGTCTAGGTTCTTGTTTCCCAGGATGGATGAATTGTTGATATACATAATGAAGTTTGTATGGAACCCTCGTTGTGCAACTGCCATATGCATCTGACCGATTTTTAACTATTTTTAAGTTGCATTCAACATGAAGGATGCCTGTTTGCATGTCCTCCGTACAGGAGTTTGTGCAGCAGTTGTTCTGTACAATCCTCCTACGTGAATGATTTCTTAAACCTTGAAATTTAAAGCTTCAGCTTTTCTTTTGCTGTCTTCTATTGCCACGCCAGACAGGTCAACAGGATTACTGAATAGAAGCCTTTAACACACTTAGCAATTTTATGTGTGACCGATGGGTGACATATAAACAGTTAAAGTCCTTTGCTATATACTATGTCCATGTAAGCAATTGATATGGATCACACGTCGCTGCTATCATAGTGCTCTCCTAGTACTAGTACTGTGTTAATTCTGTACCAGGTCTTGTATTCCGCGAGGCTGGTAGGAGCGGTGCTTATATTCTCTTCAGCTAGGTTGCGCTCCTGTCATGGTGTGGTCCTAATCATTGCACCATTGGACAACGACGTCTCACTGCCTTCTCTGTTCTTGCGTTCGTTGTCTTTGTTCTGGTGCTTGTGGTTATGCCAGAACATTCCTCCGTCCCCCCCCCCCCCCCCCCCTCACCAATGAGACATGACCATGCTCATGTAGCTAGTGCGACCACGGCGGGGCGGGCAGGAGTGTAGGTGCATTGCCGGGCTGGAAGCTGTGGTTGCATGGCGCCTCAAGCTTCCGGCCGTACCCCGCCATCCGGTCTGCACTCAGGCGGAAACCTCCCCCAGAAAACAACCAGAAGGGCATGCATCCACCTCCTGATGCCGTGAACCAGATAAAGGCGGTGACTGCTGCAATGTGGGTGGATTCAGCTGCATCAGTAGGACGAGAGGAGGCGAAGGCTGTGTCTCCATGGTGTTGTCCCGCAGTGTCATGGTGACACCCTCTGGCGGCTGCTGTGTGCTGTGGCTGCGCCGCCCTCTGGACCCATGAATGTGGGAGAAGAGACACTGAAAAATCATCATTCACATGACAGAGATGAAGTTTGATTTTGATGGTGGCCATCTGCAGCTGAAAGAAGATAAATGCAAGCGCCAAGTCAACGGACTATCTTGCCTCGCCCCCACCGTTTGCTGCCGCTAAAAACCCTGTAAAAGACAATATCAAGCAGGGCAAAGCGATACTTATGGCCTTCCTTCGGTGCTGGATGCTGAGGAAGGTGGAGCAGTGTCCGACAGTGGCGACTGTAAAGCAATTCCACAGGCGATGGTCCATCTCATGGGTGCAGACGATAAAGGGTGAGAAACTTCTGCTGTGCTTGATCCCTAGTGTGTGCAGAGCAAAGTTTGGCCATTTGCTGCTTGAAGGTTCTGACAAGATTTTCCCCTTTGCCATTTGACTGTGGATGGAATGGTGCATTAGTTAGATGCTGTATGCCACTGTGTTCACAGAATGTTTCTAATTCATTTGACATGAACCGAGGTCCATTGTCTGAGACTATTACTTCAGATAAACCGTCCAGGCAAAAAATCGATGACAACACCTGAATTGTACTACATGACATTGTCGAGTTCATTGGTGCAGCGAAAGGAAACTTACTGTACGAGCCAACAACAATCAACAAACGAGTGTTCCAGAAAGGTCTCGCAAAGTCTATGTGCAGACGTTACCATGGCGATTGCGATTTAGGCCAAGCAAAGAATTTTTGTGGCAGAGCGGACTGATTTTCCGCACAGGCGTGACACTGTGACATCATCTGTTCTATTTGGATGTCCATATCTTGCCAAGTTCAGTGTCAACATGCTAATTGCGATGTACCAACATTCCCCAAATATCCTTGGTGAAGTAACTGCAACACTTCTTTTTGCAAAGCTGTAGGGATCAACACATGGCTGTCCATTGTCATTTGTCTCATGAATAATACCGTGGGCAAGACTTAATTCTGTTCACCTGTGTAGCTGCCCATGTAGCAAACTGTTTACGTGGCATAGAAGGTTGTTTACTTGACGTGGCGAGCTGTCACTGCCGCCGAATGGGCCGATCGCAACTAAGGGACTCAACCCGACAAATAGCTGGCCGCTCAAATGTTTGAACCAGCAAGGCACCGGAATTATACTGATCTAGTATTTGCACTACCTCCTGAATTGATGGACCGGACTGTGGCAAAATTTGTTCTCCGACTTTGACATCAGATACATTGTACGCGATTGCATCACGCAACGTATCATATGAATGTAAAGCACTGCAAGCACATTTGAATTTGCGTTTCCTTATCATACCCTTAGAGTATTGTTCGTCTGTATGGGACCCTTACCAGTTGGGTTTGATTCAAGAGATTGAGAAGGTCCCAAGAAGAGCGGCAAGATTCGTGACTGGTACATTTAGCCATCTCGAGAGCATTACAAATCTCATAGAAAGTTTGAAGTTGGACACACTTGCAGATAGACGACGCGCTAAACAGAAGGGGCTGCTCTCTAAATTCTGAAATCCAGTCTTCACCGACGATGTAGAGCATATATTATTACCACCAACTTTCAAATCACGTAATGATCATCATTCAAAGATAAGGAAAATAAGAGCTTGTACTGAGGCGTTCAGACAGTCGTTTTTCCCTCGTGCGATCCGTGAGTGGAACAGAAGGGGGGGGGGGGGGCATATGACTTGGGCGCGAATTGTGCCCTCCGCCACACACCGCTTGGTGGCTAGCCGAGTATATATGTAGATGTAGATATCTGTTACCCACTCGCAATAAGCTTATTCTGACCGTTTTTTGCAATTAAAGGATTGATACCTAGCTGCTACCATATTCACTTGTTGGTCATAATAGATAGTTAGTTTGTCGACCACTTGGTCATAAAGTTCACTCCGAATGGCATTAGGAAAAAGTTTTGTGAGGCAGAACACTGCACTTCCTACTGTTGCTAATAGATATGGAAGTTTCACAGTAGCTGGTACATTGTGAGCTAGGAAGTGCACCTCAAACTGTGACAATCACTCTAACCATTCCTCTTCTTGGTCACAAAACTGTCAAAAAGGTGGTACAGCAGCTGTAGTAGGCAGTGCTTGTTTCGTAAGGTGGACAGTGTTGGCCAGTAGCTGCTGCACCATGTTGAGTAATTAGAGATTTGTTGTGCCTAGAACTGAAAGATCTGCATTAGCTGTGTTGCATGTAACGCTTGTGACTGTGGCGCCTGAGCAGGGGGGCAGGAGAGGTGGGGTGGGCATATTGGAAGACACAAATGCAACAAACAGACAAAGCAAGCAAGCAAAAAAAGCAACGAAAATTTCTGAAATGTCCACCTGAAAACACTGATTAGCAAAAATGGCAAGAAACTTTTAAAGCAAATATATAAACCCCTGCAAATTAAAGACAAGAGAACATTAAGGTGCCAGCAAATTCCGTGGCCGTCACGCATGAGGTTCGGCGTAGTACTTGTCGCCATACTTGGGGTTGTGCCCATTCATCTCGTATAGAGTGCCTAAAGGATACTGTGCTCTTGGAATGCTATACAACAATTCAAGCAAATCACGTTAGTAGTTTTTATTTCAATAAAGCAGATTGGCAATACTTAACTTTGTATTTACAAGAACGTGTCGCACGCAATCGACAATATGCAAACAGTCAGTCCTTTCCTATATACTATGTCCATGTAAACAATTGGTATGGAGCACATGTCACTGCTAACATAGTGCTCTCCTAGTACTGTCCGTCTAGTACTGTGTTAATAATGTACCGGATCTTGTACTCCGCAAGGCTGGCAGGGGGTGCTCCTGTTGTGGTGTGGTTCTAATCATCTCACCATTGGCCAGCATCATCTCCACACCTTCTCTGTTCTTGCGTTCTTCGTTTCGGCGCTTGTGGTTACGCCAGAACATGCTTTCTAAATTTACAGCAACTGTGAAGAAATTGTACTTAAAATTAATAGAGGGAAAGGAAGAAAAAATACTTTTTGATAGTAAGCAAATCAGAAACTATCATCTCACGTCCAAACTGAATGAAATAAAATAGGGTAAGTTGATAAATTTTGTTACCTTAATACAAGAAACAACAGATGCAACTTGGAAATTAAATAAAAGAATTGCAACAGCAAAACATGGATGTTAAGAAAACCACTACAGCTGTTATTTTAAGCTCATTTATTAAGCCATGACTGGTTTCATAGTGTACGAACATCTATGTGACCTGCAGATTGAAACACAAATTAGGCTGAAAGTTACTCAAACATGCACATATTATATGATATGTAAATGTCACACTGAATATCCACCAACAGTCTTGATAAGTAATGCTCACAAAAAGCGGAATTGTGACAGTATCATTGTTCTTTTCCAGTGTTTAGTAACTTTTAGTGTAATCTGTGTATTTTTGAATTGCAATACACCTTAGGATGTTTTTATACAATGAAACCAGATGATAAATCAACCTATAATAATTCTTATGGTTGGTCTACTCAAAATTCATATTAATCAGCTGTGGAACCACAACTTGATCAAGTAAAATATGCTTTCAGTGAAAACTGGTAGTGAGCCATTCATTTACTACAGAAAAGAAAAAAGATAATACAGATTTTCGTCCGGACTGTGCTCCTGTATGACTGTGATAATCGAATACTGTTGAAGACAGATGGAAAGTAGTTACAGAGAATTAAAGTGTGGCTATGAAGAAGGTTAACAAGGATAGCTGGACACTTAGAAAATCAGATGAAAAGTCTTGAAAAAGATAAATGGACAGAGAAATGTAGTAGCAACTTGCCAAAAAAGGAAAACAAAACTTTTTAAAGATTTATTTAGAAGTAATAAATTTGTAAGAAATATATCAGAATGTAAATTTTTGTGGAGGAAAACTAAGAAAACGGGGCCATCAGAGGTAACAAAGTGTTGGAATTATCAAGAAACTGAAACAACATAATGACACGCATTTCAAATAGGTGAGCCTCGGTGGAAATGGACATGGTTCATTAGCCCAGTGAGGTGACAGCAAATATCAGTTTTGCTGCCCACGGACCTTGAGCGTGTGACAAGTACGGACAAAGCCTGAATCAGGCCAGTGCAACCAGTGGAATTCCCAGAAGTTTGCTACTGAAGATACTACCTAAGGGCTGTCGCATGGGGCAGCCTTGTCAGTATCCTATCAACATAAAGTTGCTATTAATTCAGCTCTATAAATAGTATTTAATAGGTGAAGATACAGGTTTACTCACAAAAGATACCCACATAGTTTAAAACAAGAGCACTTTTCATTGGATAATAAATAACTGATTAACAATAAAAATAAAGAACACGTTTCAACATTTACATGGAAAATTAATCATTTTTATGGAAAAAATGTCATAGCTATAATCAAGATGTCATTGAATGACATGCAGCACATGGCAGTGAATGATATACAGAAAGTTTGATCAATTTACAAAGTTCAAGCATTCATTGAACATAATCTTAATTATAATTAGCTTGGCGCCTGCTGCTTTGGTCTCATAGCTGTAAGGTCCGCACAGTTTTTTTGTTTTTTTTTTTTTATGTGAATTTTATGTTGGCGAGAAGGGAAATACAAGTTTTCAAAGATTTAGCTTTCAAATTTTTTTAATTTAACAAAATACTTTCTTAAAAATTTTCTTCCGTATAGGGGTTAAATTGTCCAAAACAGTGAAACACATACTTTTTTACTTCTAATGAAGGACCCAAATTCAAATTTTCATGGTGTTAACTTAAAAAATGCTTTCATAATGGAATATTTTGATAAAACATTTCATCCGTTTGAAGTTGAATTTCCAGAAACACTAAAGCACTTTTTTTTCTTTCTAACTGAGAATTTAAATACCATTTTCATAGATGTAGCTGTAAAAAAATGCTTTAGTAGTACTCTAATAATGATTTTTTAAAAGAAACCTTCACCCACTATTTCACCCTCATAGGGGTTAAATTTCCAAAAATGCTGAAACACATATTTCTTTTATATGAATGTGTGGTGTCTGTTCTTTCAGACTTGTATTTCTTTCAGAATGAGATTTTCACTCTGCAGCGGAGTGTGCGCTGATATGAAACTTCCTGGCAGATTAAAACTGTGTGCTGGACCGAGAGTCGAACTCGGGACTTTTGCCTTTCGCGGGCAAGTGCTCTACCATCTGAGCTGCCCAGGCACGACTCACGCCCCGATTTCACTATCCTTCTGATGGGTTGGTCTTTGTATATGATATCCAACTCATAGTTGTATCTCCTCCTCCATCTTCCTCCTTCGCAGATTGGGCCAATAATTCGTTTAAGTACCTTTCTTTCAAATGCATCCAGTGTTTCAATATCTTTAGTTGTTAATGTCCAGGCTTCAGAGGCATATGTAAACACTGGTCGTATAAGTGATTTATACATAGTTAATTTTGTGGTACGAGTCAGGAGCCTTGAGGATAGAAGTCTTGTTAGGGCAAAATAGGCTCTGTTGGCCAGTATTAATCTCTGCTTAATTTCATAGGCGGTATCATTTAGATGTGTAACTGTCGAGCCCAGATACTTGAAATGTTCAACTCTCTCAAATGTATAATTGCCCGTTGTTATTGCATTTGGCATATTTTCTCTGTGTGCTTTTCCAGCTGCCATATATTTTGTTTTTTTGTTCATTAATAATTAACCCCATGTTCCTACTGGCCTGTTCAAGAGCTGTAAATGTCTCTTCCATTGTTTTTTGGGTTCTTGCTATTATATCTATGTCATCTGTGTAGGCCAGTATCTGCACTGATTTATAGAAGATCGTTCCCCTATTCAGAAGGTTTGCGTTTCTCATCACCTTCTCCAGGGCAGCATTAAAGAGAAGGCATGCCAATGCATCCCCTTGTCGCACTCCAGTTTTAATACTCAATGTGCTGGACATCATTCCTCCTATTCTTACACTACCTTGTGTTTCGCTCATTGTCATTCTCACTAGCCTTACCAACTTTCTAGAGATTCCCAGTTCATCTAGAGCTTGATATAACTGCTCTCTATTTATGCTATTATAAGCTGCTTTGAAATCTGTAAAGAGGTGATGTGTGCCAACTCCGTATTTGTTTGTTTTTTCCAGGATTTGTCTTAAGGTGAATATTTGATCTATAGTTGACTTCACAGGAAGGAATCCGCATTGGTACGGCCCCATCTCCCTCTGTAGGATCGGGAGTATTCTGTCGAATAGTATATTAGAGAGTATTTTATATCCCAAATGAAGTAGTGTGATACCTCTGTAATTGCTACTCGCCATCTTATTTCCTTTCTTATATATGGGACATATGATACCCTCTTTCCATTGTTGGGGCATTTTCTCCTCTTCCCATATTCTGGTGACCATTTTTAGAAGGCTTTGTTCCAGCTCTCTGCCTCCTTGCTTAAACAGTTCTGCTGGAATACCATCTGTCCCTGCCGCCTAGTTGTTTTTCTTTTTCTTCATGGCAGTTTTCACTTCTTCTATATTTGGTGGGGTAGTGTTGTTGTCTGGGTGCTCTTCCCCATTCGTGTCTGTTGGGTTCTCTGGTATAGTTATTTTAGGGTTGAGGAGACTATCAAAATACCTGCACCATCTTTCGCATATTCCCTTCCCTTCACTTATTATATTCCCTGTCTCATCTTTTATTAAGCTTGTTTTGCTACCAAAAGCCTTCTGTGCTGCATTCACCTCTCTGTAGAATTTTCGTATTTCATTTTTGCTTCTCATGAGCTCCATTTCTTTGACACTTGCTTTCATCCATTCTCTCTTTTTTTTCTTTGGTGAGTCCTCTTTTCAATCCTCCGTTTTTCTTTGTATTCTTCTGCTTGTACAGTGGAATCACAGTGTCCTTCTATATGCTTTGTTCTTTTCTTCAGTTACTATTTCACATTCAGTATCAAACCATGACGGTCTTACTTGTCTTGTCCCAATTGTGAGTGTCTCTGTTGCCGATGTCTCCACCGTCATTTTTATCACTTCCCACTGATCTTCAATATTGTTATATTCTCCAGCGTTTTCCAGAATCCGAGTTATCTTCTCCTGATACTGTTCTCTTACTTCCACTGATTCTAAAGTTAATATATTATATTTCTGTGCCCTGGGTCAGCCTCCTTTCGCTGCGTTAGATATCCTTGCCCTCACCCATGCCCGTACCAGAAAATGATCTGTATCTATGTGTGGGCCTCTGAGACTACTCAAGTCCAATAGGTCCGATTTGTATCTCATATCTATCAACACATGGTCAATCTGGTTTACTGTGTTTCCATCCAGTGAGTTCCATGTCCCCTTATGAATTTCTTTATGTGGGAACAGTATTGGTCCTATTACCATATATCTAGATGCTGCGAACAGTATAAGCCTTGTTCCGTTACCATTACTTGGTGCGTGTTTGCTGGGGAGGAGGGGGGGGGGGGCAATTATTGGTCTATAAATCTGTTCTTTCCCCACCTGAGTGTTTAGGTCTCCAGCTATTATTTTAATATCATGCCCTGGGCACTCATCAGATACTCTTTCCAAAGATTCATAGAATACTTCTTTCTCTTCTTCTTCCGATTCTTCTGTTGGTGCATGGGCATTAATTATGGAGTAGTTAAAGAATTTCCCCTTTATCCTGAGTGTTAATAATCTTGGACTAATGGGTGTAAACCCTATTGCCAAATGCTTTAATTGATGGTGTACAACAAATCCTGTCCCCAGATGGTGATTTCTTTCACTTCAGCTATAGAATATATTCGCCTTTCTTTTCTAAAACTCCACTCCCTGGCCATCTAATTTCTTGTAGTGCTATTACACTTTGCTTCAGGCTCATTATTTGATCGACCAGGAGCACTGAAAGTAATGCTGGATCAAATAATGAGTCTGAAGCAAAGTATAATAGCACTGTGAGCTGATTACATGTTTCATTTTTTGTGGATAACAACTCTGTTTTACTTTCCAGGTTTTGTTATGTTCCATAACATGTAATTCTTTTCTTACAGGATAAAGCTTGTGAACTTGTGGATAGGGAAATGGAGTACAAAGTTGTAAAAGATCATAAAGGAAAGATTTCAGAGATTGCAAGTGAACAAAAGATTAAAGATGAAGCTTACTATGAGAAAGAAATGGTAAGTTGGGCAGATAATCAAACATTGTGTTTGTGGTCTGATGTTTTTTAAAAGTCTTGCTGAGGACCTTTCACCAAAATAGTGTTCAGTCATCATTAATATCCAAGCCAAAACTTTATGACCATCTGCTTAATGGTGTGTTGATCCTGATTTGGAAAGCTATACAAAAGTGATTCTGTGGAGTGGTTTTGACAGATCCTTTGTATGTTTCTAGAGATATGTGGTACCAGATGCCTACGCACAGGCCATGCAATTCATATAAATTATGGGCCAGTGGCTTGCAGGTGCAGAGCAAACACCCAACAGCATCTCATATGGGTTCCATCAGGTGAATTTGGTGGCCAAGTTGTCATTGGGAGTTCACTGTAATGTCCCTCAAACCACTGTTGCATGATTCTGGACATGGACATGGACAGTTATCTTGCTGGAAGAGGCCATCACTACATTGGAAGACATCAAGAATGAATGGATAAAGGTGGTCTGAAATAATTTTGATGTAGTCCACAGCTATCATGATGCTTTCAATTACTACCACTCTTGGAAGCCCAGGTGAAGGACCCCATAGCATAACACTGTAACACTGACCCCCCCCCCCCCCCGACCCCCCCCCCCTCCCAGTTTCAGCTGTGGCACATTGCATGTATGAAGCAACCACATTCTGGCCTTGGAATGTGGACAGTAATCCTGGTATTGCAGGACCCATCAAGTATGATTTGATCAAGATGGTATACAATAATGTTCATATAAACCATAGTTGTCATTGTGCTTTCAATTGCTACCATCCTTGAATGCTCAGGTGAACGTGCATTGCATGTGTTGAGCAACCTTTTGCATGGCTATCACCATATCACAATGTGACCATCGACCTGGTGTTAACAAAGCACATGATATCCATATCATCTGACACATTTCCATTGGTCTGGTTCAGTGTCTATGATCTCATACCCACTGCAACTGTAGTTGATGATTTTGTTGGATCACAAACCATTTGTGCCTGCACCAGCATTGTATTCTGTTGTCAGATCTACCACAGATCACCACCTATCCCGATTTACAGAGTAGGCATGTGCTGTAATGAAGCATATACGTCCAACACCGCGTCACCTTCTCGTGGTTTCACTGTCCTTCAACTGCTTTCAATAATGCTCACAACCATAGTATGCGAACAGCTGACAATCTTCCATTCCCGAGATGCTCCTCCTTGGGTGCCGGGCTACAACAATGTGGCAATGGATTACTTGTGGCCTGTCTTGTCATTAGAATGAGTCCCCATTCATCTCATTCCACTTATATACTTTCCTTACTGTGTAATGTGCCCTCAATGCCAGTGGTTTTCAATCTTGGAGTGGGCATTGGTCATAATGTTTTGGCTCATCAGTGTTTGAGCAGTAGTTTTGATGGTAATAACTTTGCACAATTACATTGCCCAGTACTGTTTCAACTCTTCCCACATGAAAGGTGAAAGATCCTGTATTAAAAAAAAGGGGGGGAGGTCAGTAACCCTTTTTACACACTCAGCAAGTATTTTTCATTCATAATAAAAAATGTACATTGGTGAAAAGTCCTATTATATATGAACTAAAATGCCTCTTCAGTACTATGTCTTAATGTAAAAAAGCACAGAATAAATTAACAAAAAGAGAATATTTGTGTAATATCATTATGATATGATGCAAATGAGATATTCAGAAAAATGACTTTGTACTATGTCTCAGAACAGTATTCTTTTCTGTTTTTGACCACATAAAAATCATTTGGTGTTAAATAAAACAATATTATTCCTTCTGTATTTGAGTGTGGCTTAATTTTCACCAGGGGAATAAGTTCGTGAAACAACGGAAGTGGACTGAAGCATTACAGTGTTACACAAGAGCTATCGAACGGTACTCATTTGATGCCATATTCTATGCAAATCGGGCTTTGTGTCATCTTAAACTACACAAGTAAGTCACTAATTATTTAATATTTAGGAGATAAGCTATTTATTTCTTGTAATTGTTTACTGTAATTAAGATAAATGTGTACCAATGTGTTTTCTTCTAGTTTTGCCTTTCTTGCTCCTTGTCACTAACACTCAGTAAATCAGTGAAGTAACACACCAGTAGCAGACACTGAATGGCTTCTTCACTTGGTTTTAACAAAGTCCCTCAATAACTTTATTGTAACTTATCAAATTTTTACTCCTATGTCCAAAAAAGGTGTGATGTATATGCTGTGAAATTCCTTCTTTGTCATTTTCTTTCATTGTTTTAGACATGTGAAGAAACAAACCATTATGTGGCTCAATGTTCTCTCCAACTATACTAGACATAATGATGACAATTATATAATGAAATTTTATTTTTGTTATGTTGGAACATATAGTAAATTAACGTAAGTGAAATGTCGGCTTGGTCTCTATGGCGTGTCTTTCAAAAGTCCAGGACGGAATAATAATAATATTATGAAAAGAATAGATTGCTACTCCCCATATAGTGGTGTTGGTGAGTCGCAGATAGACATAATGAAAAGACTGCTATAAATTTAAGCTTGTGCCCAGAAGACCTTCTTTGGAAATAGAAAACTCTCACAGAATAATACACACACATGACCACTGTCTTCCATTGCAGTGCCACTATCCTTTTTTTCTTTGGAGGAAGGTCTTTTGGCTTAAATATGTAGCAGTCTTTTTCATTGTGCCTGCCTGCGACTCAACATTTCCTGTAATAGCGAGTAGCAATTTGTCCTCTTCATAATATTATGGAATATATAGTTTTATAGATCTTTAAAATAATCATCTTGTACGTGTTGCATTAGTGGATAAACTAAAATGCTGTTGTATCCTAAATCCCTCAGTTTGGACAGTTTAGAACCACAAAAAAATCATTTATAGTTGGTGAAGATTAGGACTCATTGGCGACTTCATTTTCAAGGGGAAAGAAGTGGGAGGCTGCATTCAGATGAATGAAAATGAAGCACATAAAATAAATATAAGAAGCAGATGAAAACATTGAGAAAGTGCACAATAACATATTGGATGATCAATGATTAAAGGTATATGGAGTAGTCAACACAATAGGTCATATCAGAAAAAAAGAGGGTGGAGAAAGATATGGGTGAAATGGGTACACCATTTTTTTTAATGCTGTTCAAAAGCAAGTGCAAAGAAAAGTCTCAGCATTTTGAAGAAATCTTGCATACTTTTAGTGCCAACTTTTATTGCTTAAAATGAGACAAGACTTAATTTCATATCACAAACAAAACTCCATCCCGTGGGTCAAAGTCGTCAGTGATTCTTGCAAGGGGGGGGAAGTCAATTTCATGTGCAGGACTAGTTGCAGACTGTGACCCTGGGAAGCAAAGGCTGAAAGATTAATTGGTGAATCATTGTTTCCCCTTGTCCTCACAAGAAGTGGGGTCCCTCTCAACCTGAAGCCCTGAAAGGACCCATCCTTCCATTGAAACCTCCTCCAACCTATCACTCTTTCTTCCCCAAGGAAATAAAATTCTGAAAGCTGGGTATAGCTTTTTCCTACCTTAAGTGTTTCCATCAGCAAAATGTGGAATTTCACATGACTGTTATTACAGATTCCTAATTTGATATTTCCTTTGATACAGTTTTTTTGCTAATGACACTTTTCTTCCTGATATCAAAAATTATGAGCAAAATATGTAATAGTTAATACAATAAACAACCAGCATGCTATGAAACAGAATAGAAGGATGTTCCAAAGTGTCTGTAGACAGTGATGTGGGCTAAGAAGTGTCAGACTACAATTCCAAAAATGTGGTTCTTGTTCCTTGACCAATCATTATTAATGACCCTGTCACCCTTGTGCACGTTGGTAGGGGAGGGAGGGGGGGGGGGATGTCTGTATAGGGAATAATTAAAAACCAGTTAGCCAACATTTAATAATCACATTGGAGATGCACCTCGGAAGCAACAAAGAGATTTATTAGTTTCGTGCCATGCACTTACTAGTCAGTAGATCAAGATACAGAATTATTTATTTAGCATACAGCAAATAAATAATTCTGTACCATAATCAGTTGTTTTGTCATGCACAAGTTCTGTTTTAGGAAATTCAGATCAGGCTGATATTTAAATGTATGTATCTGTTGTTGCTACATTTGCCTGAATTTCATCTGGCACTTGTGTTCATCACTGTGTTAATGTAAATTTATCTCCATTCATGATTCTAAAGTCTCATTTTCCATGTCAATGGTACACTATGCACCACTTCAAACTTTCACTGCTAATAGCGTAAATTTGATTTTTCTTGCAAACATGCTGGACCACTACTATTTTGATCATCCAGTGTTATTGCCCGAACATTGGTTTCTGACAGTTGGTCCCTCCCCTTCTCCTCTTCACAAAAGGTGAGCAGGGAATGTCACTGTGCCTTTCAATAGACGATGTTTGGAACACTATAGCAGCAAGTTCCCACACCTGTGGAGGGAAAGTATGATTATCCCAGTTTTGAAACTACTGTAGACAGCAGAGAGGAGCAGAATAGTTTGTCTCACCAATGTCCTTTACAGATGTATTGAGGGCCTGGTAAGCTGATGAGTATGCAGGACCCTCGAGGGGAAGGGCCCCATATCTAGCCCGCTGGGTGGATTTCGGGAGGGCTGGTGTACTAGTGATCACCTACTCTATGTGGAGGCTGCTATGAAGATTGCTTTTACTCACCATCACATTTCTTCACTGTGTTCTTTGATTGGCATAAAGCCTATGACACAACATGGTGCCACATATTCTCACCACTGTACATCAGTGGAGTTTCATGACTCCCTCCTGAATTTCATCTAAAATTTTCTTTCTCGGAATCTTTCTGAGCCCAAGTCAGTGATTTCTACAGTGCTTCCCACATACAAGAATATGGTGTTCCACAAGGCTCTGTCCTGAGTATTACCCTCTTCTTAAAAGCTATCAGTAGACTCCTAAAGACATCAGGTGCTGTAGACTTGCCATCCTTACATGTTGATAACTTCCGTGTCTGCTATTGATTTTCTAACATTGGTCTCACTGAGCAACTGGGGTGCAGACCGCTCTGTTATCCTGTGATTGTATCAAGCATAGGTCCAGTCTCGTTTAGACTATGGAAGTCCTGTCTATGGTTCTGTTTCGCCTTTGAGGCTGCAGATACTAGACCCCATCCACCACTGTGGGGTCCGACTTGCTACTGGTGCCTTCCGGACTAGCCTCGTACTTGGTGTTCTCGCAGAGGCGCGGATTCCACCACTGTGAATTTGGTGCCAACAACAGCTGATATCTTATGCGCTCCACATTTGCTGCACCCCAAAGCACCCTAATTATGGTCTTCTTTATCCAGACACGGAGATCACCCTGCCACAGCAGCGGCCACGTTGTGGGCTTACCATGGCTGTCCACATTCAGTCGCTCTTTTCTGAGCTCCAGCAATTCCCTTTACCGCCTCTCTTCTTTGTTCATGCACATACCCCTCCGTGGTGCGTCTCTTAGCCGCAGCTCTTTCTTGATCTCTCAATCGATTCTGTCCCTCCGATGGCTCTTCGCCACCAGCTCTCCTGTCTCCTCAGTTCTTTTCAGGGTTCGGAAGTGTTCTATACTGATGGCTCCATGGTTGCTGGCCACACTGCTTTTGCTTACACCTATGCGCAACACATGGAACTTGACAGATCGCTGTAGTATTTTTACTGCTTAATTGGTAGCCATCTTGTGCGCACTGGACCTTATCCGCTCCTGCTCAGGACTATCCTTTGCTATCTGTAGTGACTTATTGAATGGTTTGCATGCTATCAGCCAGTGCTTCCCTTGCCACTCGTTGGTCGTCGCTATCCAGGACTCCCTTTCTCTCCTCGCTCAACGTGGATGCTCGGTGGTTTTCATTTGGACCCCAGACCATGTTGGGATTCTCGTCAATGAACTTGACGATTGACTGGGTAAATTAGCTGCTACCAGACCATCTCTTGCTATTGGTATTCTGGAAATAGACCTTCGCTCGGCTTTACATCGTCAGGTTTTGGGTCTTTGGGATGCAGAATGGCACACTCTTCGCTGAACAAGCTCAGTGCAATTAAGGATTCTACAACTTCGTGGCGGTCCTCCTTACGGGCCTCTCGTAAGGCCTCTGTTGTCCTATGCCGGCTCCGCATTGGCCATACTTTTTTGACTCACAGTTATTTCCTCCTGCATGAGGACCCCCCTCTCTGTCATTGTGTATCGATGTTGACTGTGGCTCACATCTTATTGGACTGCCCCAACTTAGCCACCCTGCGACAGACTTTTAGCTTTCCAGACTCGCTACCCCTGGTGTTGGCTGACAGTGGCTCAGCAGCAGATCTTGTTCTACATTTTATTCATGATGGGGGGTTTTATCACTTTATTTAAGGGAGGGACCTTCCACGTTATCGGTGAGTGGAGGGGATGGCAGGCCCTCGTGCTCCCCCCTTCGCCCCAACTGAATTGGCTCCAACTGGGATTGGTGGTTTACCTCGGCCCTCTGCCTTCCCACTCCTTTCTTTATGGGGCCTGTTATGTCTTGAGCGTCTCTCTTGTCTCCTGTGCTTCTTCCTTCCCGCCCTCGTCATTAGCCACTTTCTTTCCCTCACCTCTTTATCCACCCTTTTCCTTCCTTCCCTGTCATTAGTTTATCATTTTATGGACATTGTAGTTCCCTCTTCTAATGTGAGATTTTATCGGTTTTAGTTAATCTAAGATCAGAGGGACTGATGACTGCATAGTTTGGTCCCTTCTCCACCCAACGAATCAAGCAACCAACCAACCAAGAGCTTCCAATTCTCAAAGCCAACAACTGCTTGCTACCCTGTTTGTGTCGAGGCCCATAGAACTTTGTATTCTTCTTGTGGTGTAATTTACATCAGGCTGCTTGATGGTCTAACCAAGGCCGAAATACAATCTTACCACTCTAATCAAGGTGTCATTGCCGTCCATCATGTAATGGAAAAGGTAGATTCCTCCTTAGTGCCCACCTGCACTCTTTTCCTCACATTTGAAAGGGTGATGCTGCTGTCAAAGATCAAAGCAGGCTATGAAATTATCACAGTCCAGTCATACATTCAAAACCCGATGTGCTGCTACCAGTGTCATCGTTACAACCACACTAGTACATCTCGTCGACACCCAACCAAATGTGTAACCTGTGACAGGGATGCACATGAGGGCAATTGTCTGCCTCCTTCTCACCACTGCGTCAACTGCAATGGCAGCCATGTCACTTCCTTTCGGGATTGTCCCATGTATCTAGATGAGCGGGCTGCCCTAGAAATTCAGGTAAAGGAAAAAGTGCCTCGCCCGGTAGTGCACAAGTTACTGGCTAGTCGCAAACCCTGTGTTCTCCCATCTGGCACCTATAGTTCTATTCTTGTTACCCCTCGCTCCATGAAGGACATGGCCACGCAGACATGCGACCTCAGATTCGGCTCTGAGGTTATGAAATCGCCCAGTGTCAAGGTATCATCGCCATCCCCCCGTCCTGCTGATCAACAAACCGTCAAACTCTCACTTCAAGGGGCGAAGCTACCAACAACCAACCCATAGGCAGGAAAGGACAGGAGGAGTACTCCTGCGAGGACTTCCTCCGTTCCTCCAGCCAAACAACACCCGAGTTTTCCTCTAACCGGAAAGGCTAGAAGTAGTCCGCCAAAGGCAAACGGTCTTCCCCTTTGCCATCTCGAAGATCCTGTTTGACAGAGTCGCCACGTGGTACCTTATCCTGGTCAGCCTCTGTCTCGCCAGTGTGCACCACCAACTGTTTTTCAGCATCGGACTCCATGGACCAACTGCTCAAGAAAGCTGATGCTTCTGTGGACCCCATGGAGCAGGATCCTCCTGCTCCTGTGCCCTGTAGTACCAACTCTACACCGGCTGTCACTCGGTGACCACCAAGTTGACACCGCTCCATCACTTACTCCTCATGACTGTCCTCCAGTGGAATGTTCGCAGCCTTTGGTCCCACTAACAGGATTTACGGCTGCTTTTAGCATCACAGCATCCCCTTGTACTCTGCCTTCAGGAAACGAAATTGTGCCCTCACGACTGCTTTGAGCTTTCACATTACTTACCGATTCATTTTGACCTTCCCCCTGAGTTCAGCATCCCATCTCATGGGGGCGTCATGCTGCTCATACAGGATGACCTTCATAGTCAACTCATCTCCTTGCCTACCAGTCTTCAAGCTGTGTCAGTTCGCCTTTTCCTTCTCCATCTGACTTTCTCCCTCTGTACCATTTACGTACCCCCAACCTTCGATGTCACCAGGGCAGACTTCCTTTAGCCTATTGGGCAACTACCTCCCCCGTTTCTGCTACTCAGTGACTTTAATGCATATCATCCCCTTTGGGGCTCCCCCAGCACCTGACGTTCTTAACCAACTTAACGTCTGCTGCCTTAACACTGGAGCACCCACTTTCCTTTCCGACTCCTCACACACCTATTCCCATTTGGACCTATCCTTTTGCACTGTCCAGCTTGCCTATCGTCTTGAGTGGTCCATTCTTTCTGACACCTACTCGAACAACATTTCCCGTGTGCTGTCCGTTTGCTGACTCTTGCCTCATCCGCATGCACTCCGAAATGGCAGCTTATTAAGGCCGACTGGCCGCTTCACTACTCCCTGGCGACCTTTGAAAAACAAGATTTCCCCAGTTGTGATGACCAGGTGTACTATCCCACCAATGTTATCCTTACTGCTGCAGAATGTTCCGTTCCTCACACTTCCTCTTTACGCCGTCGTGTTCCAGTCCCTTGGTGGACTGAGGCATGCCACGATGCACTTCGTGCACAGAGACGTGCTCTCCGCATTTTTAACTATCCTCCTACGATGGCAAACTGCACTCATTATAAGCAGATGCGTGCAAAGTGTCATTGTGTTCTTCAGGATAGCAAACGAGCTACCTGGCTTTCATTCACTAGTTCTTTTAACAGTTCCACCCCTTCCTCTCTGGGACAAAGATCCATTTTGCGAAAGTTTCGAGCTTTTTGCACTATCACCTTGCATTCCTCCATGGGAAACAAGCAGAGGAAACTTGGATGATACCCTTCTCTTCTCCGAGTAGTGAGTGCTACAGTGCTACCTTTACTGTGAGGGAGCTTGATCATGCTCTCAGTTCATTCCAATCCTCCACCCAAGGGCCGGACACCATCCACATTCAGATGTTGCAGCACCTTTCTCTTGCAGGCAAGCACTTTCTGCTTAACACGTGCAACCGCATCTGGGCAGAGGGCACATTTCCTGGCCATTGGAGTGAAGCCACCGTCTTATCCATATCAAAGCCCGGTAAGGACAAAAACCTTCCTACTAGCTACTGCCTTATCCCTGGCTGGTGTGGTGGCTCGAGTCTCGTCATTTACTAATGAATGCACAGTGTGGATTTTGAGTGCAGTGTACTGCAATTGACCATCTCGTTACTTTGTCCACCCATGTCATGGATGGTTTTCTGCAGGAATCCCAAACTGTGGCTGTGTTTTTTGATTTGGATAAGGTCTATGATACCTGCTGAAGAACTGGTATCCTCCATTCTCTTTACATGTGGAGGTTTTGTGGGTGCACGCCCTGTTTTCTTTGAGCATTTTTACAAGACCAAGTTTTCGAGGTGTGTGTGGATTTTGCCTTGTCGGCCACCTTTATCCAGTCATCCTCGTTGCTATTGCCATTAACCCTATAATGGCCTGTCTCCCCCCAGGCATCTCCAGCTCTCTTTTTGTTGTCGATTTTGCCATCCATTGCAGTTCTCCATGGACCTGTCACACTGAGCAGTGTCTTCAGCACTGTCATGATCATCTTTACTTTTGGAGCATTGACAGTGGCTTTCGCTTTTCCCCTGACAAAAGCATCTGTATAAATTTCTGTTGGCGCAAATGATTTCTCCCACCATCTCTACATCTTGGGCCTGTTGCCCTGCCTCCTTCCATTCATTGGAACTATGAAATTTCTCTTGCTCATGCTCAACGGGAAACACTCTTGGTCCTCCCATGTGTCTTACCTGGCAGCTCACTGTACGCAGTCTCTCAGTCTCCTACCTGTACTCAGTGGTACTTCCTGGGGTGCTAATCGTTCGAAACTCGACTATGGGTGCTTTGTTTATGCATCTGTATGCCCATCCCTCTTACATTGTCTCAACACTATCCACCATCATGGCATCCATTCAGCCACAGGTGCCTTTTACACCATCCCAGTTGAGATTCTTATGCTGAAGCTGCTGAACTACCACTGTTCTACCACCATGACTTTCTTCTCGGCAGGTATGCATGCCGTTTGTCTGCCATGCGTTGCCACCCCTCCTATGCCTCCTTCGTTGATTATTCCTTTGATCATCAGTATGAGGCTCGTCCCGCTTCTCTGTTGCCTCCTGCAGTCCGCTTTCGCCACTTGCTACGGTGGCTTCACTTCACACTACCAGCAACACTCCCAGTGGGTGTGAACCCTTCACCACCTTGGCTTCATGAAGCGGCCATTGTTAATTTGGGCCTTCATTCGCTTCCTAAGGACACTACTCCAGCCTCGGTCTATCGCCCCCAGTTTCACAACCTTCACATGGAACTTCGCGATATTCCCTTCGTATACATTGATGGTTCTCATACTGACTGTGGGGTCAGGTGTGCCTGCGTCCTTGGCACCCATGTCTTTCGACATCAACTTCCAACACACTGCTCAGTATTTACAGCTGAGGTCTTCGCTCTGTATCATGCGATGGAGTTCATCCAACGACACAGCCTTTCCAATTGTGTCCTCTGCTCAGACTCACTCAGTGCCTTTCAAAGTCTAAGTTCGCATTCGGAAGGACGACGGTTCAATCCCGCGTCCGGCCATCCTGATTTAGGTTTTCCGTGATTTCCCGAAATCACTCCAGGCAAATGCCGGGATGGTTCCTCTGAAAGGGCACGGCCAACTTCCTTCCCCATCCTTCCCTAATCTGATGAGACCAATGACCACGCTGTCTGGTCTCCTTCCCCAAACAAACCAACCAAACCAAAGTCTAAGTGTGCTGTACACTGTCCATCACTTAGTGCAGTGGGTCCAAAACTGTCACTTGCTCACTCTTAGTGGAGCCAGTGTCATGTTTCTGTGGGTCCCTGGTCATGTTGGTCTGCCAGGAAACAAGGCTGCTGCCAATACTGCAGTCCTTGTACCTCAGCCTGCGAGTACGTGTATTCCCTCCGATGATCTCTGTGTTGCTGTCTGTCAGGAGGTGGTGTCCCTTTGGCATTGCCATTGGTTGTCCCTTCACGGGAATAAGCTTCGGCTTATTAAGCCTCTCCCAGCACCTTGGACGACCTCCTCTCGGCTGCATATTGGGCACTGCCTCTTTAGCCATCGTCAATTGCGAAGTGGGACCATCCCAACACTTTTTACACATTGCGTCTGAATTTTAACTGTCTGCCACTTCCTGCTGGATGCACTTCTTTTAACCATTTCCGTTCCAGCTTGTGTTTGCTGCCTGATTTATCAGCAGTTTTAGTGAATAACGAGCGGGCTGTCGAGCATGTTTTACTTTTTATCTGCCGAAGCAATATGGCGAAGGCTATTTAATTTTTAGTTTCGGACCTCCATTTCTGTATGGGCTTTTTTAGCCCTTTTTCCACATGTCTGTTTTTAGCTGTCTCCTATTCTGTCCATTGGGACTGATGTATAATCGTTTAACTCCTCTTTGTGTTTGTATTCTATAGTTTTGACTTGGGCGCGTATGATCCTGCTTGTTTTTTGCACCCTAATGCAAAACAAACTAACTTCACTCGGCTGTCCACAGGTACAAGAGAAGGGCATCCCACATGGCTCTGTGTTAAGTGTATATTGGTGGACGATTCGAACGGGTTCTTAGTTTACTCCGAGAAAGTTACTTTTATTCTCAGTTGTAAAGCTTTAATCTGCCTCCAGAGCAAAGCCAATGTGGTTGAGGATTGGGAACATCCCACTGTACACTAGGTCTGGGGGGTCCCCAACTCTACCACCTAGACCAGGCTATTCTTCAAGTATCCTTTTACTTTGTTTTAATTGCTTTTAGATTTGGTTTGGCTGTTTTTCTGTCACACCCAGTTCTCTAATCGTGGTGTTGCACTTTGTTGAATAGTGAATGCTCTTAGCTGTAATGGATCAGGGGTGGGACTGCTGTGGGTGGAACATTTTCTGTTGCATGCAGAGCCCTAGGAATGCCCACCTGCTGACTTCCCTGTTTCTCTCATCTTGCTTTTATTATTGACAGTGTAGTAAATGTCCATTACTTTTTTAGCCTTCTAGCTTTTACTGTTATGAATCTCCCAACTAGATCAAAAACGTTCTTGGTGGGTGTCTACTTGCAAGTGTACCACTCTTGGGTCACGGAACTGACGATCTCATTACTCAACCCCCCCCCCCCCCAAAAAAAAAAGAAAAAAATAATCAATAAACCAATCAGTTGGTAGATGTTTATATGTACAGTGAAAACTTGTGCTGCTACCTGTGTGGTTGTTATGAATTACACCATTTACACTGTTAATAGAATGCCACTTCTTGAACTAGATCCTGACCCTGTTAGACCACTTGGACCTGAAGGGTTTCACTTGTCACACATTTTTGCTGATATAGACCATTTTATCCTCACCCAGAACTGTATCCACACAATGACATGCTTAATGTGGTTAAGACATGTTGCTTCTTAGGACTTACATTTGATGACCAGTTAACTTGGTTTCCCCATGTACAACAGATTAAGTGTACATGACAATTAAAACGTAATGTCCTATGCTGTCTCAGTAACACTTCCTGGGAAGCAGAGCATTCCACTGTTTTGCAACTCTACAAAACTCTTATTTTCACATTTATATTGTGGATCAGCAGTGCCATCAACATTGTGACCACTACACCCAATACACCACTGTGTGACCAGGCTTGCAGCTGGGGCCTTCTGAACAAGTCTGTAGACAGCCTGAATGTAGGGGCAGGGATTCCCCCCTTATGGATTAAGCACCACCAATTACTCCTCCACAGCTACACCCTACACATCATTAGACATCCAAATCAATACCTTCCAGTTCCTGATACGGAAGTAAGGGTATGTTGACACTGCAGCCTCACTGCTGGCACAGAACCCTTTATTCTGGCTTTCTGCTACAGCTTTTCAGGTTGAGTAGATTGCTTGCAGTGGTCTGAAGTGTACAATATAATTTCTGCATTGTATGACAACAGTAGTAGTGGTTCATTTGCACAAAATACATGATTATGGGCATGGACAAAGAAGTGAAGGTATGGATGCACCCTTGATTGGAGAGCACTCACATTGTAGATGCTTCCATTGGTGTTAACAACTGTTCAGAACTTATCCAAAACAATTTTCAGAGAATTAAGTGTCACAACAAATTTTCTAGTTTATTTAAAATATTATTGAGCCAGAAATAGTTAAAATGTCAGTATTTGGCTGAACATTTTAATGCAATTTCGATGGAAGAGCCATTGGTAGGACTATTCAACCTGAGGTAATATTTCATTAGTTTTTATCCACATTTACTTCAGATACTACATCTTCCACATGTAAATATTTGTCCAGATAATTTACCAAATGTAAACAAAAAATTAGGTGAAAGAGGAAAATTAATATCTATAAAGTATTATACCTAATACTATACGATATGAAGCAATTGTGATGATCTGTAGGCCTATAATGCCACGTAGCTTTGTGGTCAGTCACAACTGAAATAAAATGCCTGTTTAAAATTGTTGCTAACTTGTAGTTCTCAACTGTGGAATTATCTATAAGCTGAAATGAATACTACATTTCTTTTGCTGACATATTAAGTCGTGTGGAACAATCAGTTTCCAGGTTTGCAAGTAAAACTGAAGAAGAAATTCATTGGAAAACAAGCTGCATGCATTCAAAATCCAAGTCACTGACCTTAAACGTGACAAGAGCTGAGTGTAAAGGTCTTAAAGATCTCTGCAACAATCCTCTCCTCGTAGACCTGGCAGCTGAAAAGGGCAAGGCAGCCATCATTGTGGAACAAGCCAACTACGTCATGAAGATTCGGTTGATGCTGGAGGAGAAGACATATCAAAAATTATCCTGGGACCCATCATCCAGAATAATAGTAAGATGTCTGAGCTTCTCAAGAGGTCTTAACTGGAAGAAAATCCATTAAAAGTCTCCTCCCTTGGGCACCTTGACCACCTACACTTTATGACCTTCCAAAGGTTCAAAAGAGCAATGCACCTCTATGTCTCATTGTGAGCGCCATTTGATCACTGACTGCCAGACTTGCGAAAAATCTGGCCAGCCTCCTTATTCCACAAATTGGTTGCTGTGTGCACTACATCAAGAATACAACTGACTTCATTAATCAAATTAAATGCCTACATTATGGTCAGCTTTGATGTGGTGTTATTATCATGCTCGGTTCCATCCAGGATTCCATAGTTCTGCCTTCCCAGTTATTTGATGGCACTGTTGTGGATTTAATTAAGCACATTCTGATGTCATCATGTTTTTTGTGTGATGGACAATATTTTAATCAGATGGATGACATTTCGCTGTGGGGAGCCCATTAGCTCCAGTTATAGCCAACCTGGTTATGGAACACTTTGAGGCCATCACCCTGGACACAGCTCCTGCAAAGTGTAGTTGCGTTTATTGGTACTCTGATGAAGCATTAGTCATCTGATCATTCATACATGAAATGCTGGTAGTATTCTTGGACCACATCAATTAATGTCCATGAGAACAAAGTTCACAACAGAGGTAGAGACCAATGGAGCCTTGCCATTCCTTGTCGTCCTCATCTGCTGCAAAGTATATTATAGTCAGCTTTGATGTGGTGTCATTATTCATGCACATTTCCATCCAGGAATCCGCAGTTATGCCCACCCAGTTGACAGAATGACACTGTTATGGATTTACTTAAGCAAGCTCTGATGTCATTGTATTGTTTTGTATGATGCAGAATATTTTAATCAGACAGACGCTGTCACGATGAGGAGCCCATTTCCTCCAGTTATAGCCAACCTGTTTATGGGGCACTTTGAGGACATAACTCTGGACATGGCTTCAGCAAAGCCTAGTTGCTTTTATCATTATGTCAATGACACACTCGTCACCTGGCCTCATGGATGTGAAAAACTTGGAGAATTTGTGGACCACATCAACAATATCCATGAGAACATAAAGTTCACAGTAGAGATAGAGGTAACTTGCAACTCCTTGACATCCTCACCTACTGTATAGCAAATGGGTGTCTGTGCCATGGTGTTTACCAGAATCCAACCCACACGGACCGAAATCTGCATGCTAACAGCCATTACCATTCTCCCCAGATACATTCCGTACTGAGGCCTTTGGTGCATCAAGCTGAAGCCATCTCAGATGCTGAAAACCTACCGAAGGAACTGAGTCACTTACGGAAAGTATTGAAGAAAAATTGCTACAACTACTGCCAGATTTCACAAGCCATCTTTCCGAAAACACGAAAGCAGAAGGACCTCGAGGAGGACCTGAAGAAGCTTGCGTTTTGCCATTTTGTGGCTCAGTAACAGGGAAGACTGGCTGGCTCCTAAAGAGGCATACAATCACTTCAGTTTTCAGGGCTCCAACAAAATTTCAGAAACTCATGAGGGCTGTGAAAGATGAAGTAGGCCTCAGAACACCAGGCATATATAAAATACCGTGTGGGTGTGGATAGTTTTGTGTCGGACAAACTGTGCCGACTGTTGAGCGGCACTTGTAGAACACTAGAGATACTTTTGCCTTTGATATCCTGAGAAATCAATGGTAGTGGACCATGCTCCATATGGACATTGTATTGCATTTGAAGAGACATTAGTTATTACATGGACTAATAGTTTCTGGGATAGTGTAATTAAATAAGTGATTGAGATAAAAGTTTGTGACAACACGTTTGATAAAGACGGTGGCCTACAGCTAAGCATGGCTTGGGACCCAGCCACTGGAAGGTGAAAGTGAGCGCACAAAAAAATGTTACCCTATATGGTGCTGGAGTGAGCACAAGTGACATCACAGAAGACAGTGTGGCTATATATTAACAGTAGTAGCAACCAATGGACAGACACCATTTGACAATGGCCGAGGAGTACTTAGCCAAAAGCTTGTGGATTTTAAACCAAGTGATGCACGTGGGAGCTCGAAAGAATTTTATCAGTACATATCATTGCAAAACAGTACATTCATGTATTATGTATCACTATGAGAAGGAAATTTGGCGCAGCATCAAACGCCTGGGGAAGTTGCGTGTTAAGAAGGCTAATTTAGTAAGCTCTCTAGCCGTCCTACAACGCTGGTATGAAGAGAAGATGAGTCTTGGTTTGCCTTCATGAGTCACCATATCAACACTGCTGAGGCCAAGAGAATATTTTTCTGTGCCAGCTTTACCCTGCTGTAAGAGAGGATACTTCACATCAGAAAGCACTTGGATACCAACAGCTGCAAGCTAAAGACTGTCCACCTGCAGCTGACAGAGAAGCTATCAACTTTGGATTGGGAATGGATTGATGCAGCCACAGTAGCACAACAAATGTCATTGGAAGACAATCACAGAAAGGAAGAAAGAGAAATTCATTTTGCTTTCGCAGCAACAGTGTGGGACAGGATGAAAAACAACAGAACACTCAGTTACAACATGATGACGAGAAACATCGATGCGGATGATGTGCTGGCTCTTAAGAAGGGACTTAATTTTGCACCATTGCTATGGAATATCCTTTTACTGACATAATAAATTGTGTGGAATAAGCAGTTTGCAAGATGCCCTGTGAAACTGGAGAGGAAATTCATTGAGTAACGAGCCACATTCTTTCAAAATCCAAGCGCAGACATCAAAATGGCAAGAGTTGAGTGTAATTGTATGAAAGATATCTGAAATGATCCTCTCCTCATAGTCCTGCCAGGTGACAAGGGCAGTGCAGCCATCATTATGGAATTAGCCAACTATGACGTGAAAAATTATTTGACGCTGGAGGAGGAGACATATTGAAAATTATGAAGGGACCCAACATCCGGAATAATGAGAAAGATGTTGGAGCTTCTCAACAGGTCTTTAAGAGGAGGACATCATTAAAAATCTCCTCCCTCGAGCACCTCAATCATCTACGTTCTACACCCTTCCAGAGGTTCACAAGAACAACACACCTCTTCCTCCCATCGTGAGCATCATTGGATTGCCTACTTTCAGACTCGCAACATATCTAGCCAGCCTCTTTACTCCATAAATTGGTCACTGTACCACATTGAGAGTACAACATACTTCATCAGCCAAATGAAATGTCTGCATCATGGAGGAGGAGATATTATTGTCAGCTTTGATGTTATGACATTATTCACACTTGTTCCCATACAGGATCCCGTAGTTCTACTCTCTGTTACTTGACAACAATGTTGTGGATTTATTTAAGCACACTCTGATGTCATTTTCATTTTATTGTAATTGATTTTCAGGTCTGTTTTAAATGCATTCCGTATATTTCTTCCTTTAGTAGTTGTAAATTTATCTTCCATTAGAGTTACACAGTGTATTAAACTCCACCCAAACAGCCCATGAAGGCCCAATGGTACTGACTGGCCGCCGTGTCATCCTCAGCCCACAGGCATCACTGGATGCGGATATGGATGGGCACGTGGTCAGCACACCGCTCTCCCGGCCATGTCAGTTTACTAGACCGGAGCCACTACTTCTCAATCAAATAGCTCCTCAATTTGCCTCACAAGGGCTGACTGCACCCCACTTGCCAACAGTGCTCGGCAGATCAGATGATCACCCATCCAAGTGCTAGCCCAGCCCAACAGCACTTAACTTTGGTGATCTGACGGGAACCGGTGTTACCACTGCAGCAAGGCTGTTGGCAAATATTGTTAATAGAAAAACAAATGAGGTTCAGGTCTATTCCATTAACATCCATCGTTCCCATTTTTCGCAGTTTGGGAACGTGATAGCTGCCTTTAGGGCTACTGAGAATAGTTTGGGTTTTGTGGAATTTCATATTCCATTATATAGTAAATAGTGATATTTGATTACATAGCAGCTCCATTTGGACAAAAATGTACTTAATCTCACAATCGGCTACATTAAAAACAGCAGTCTTGGATGCCTCGTCTCTCAAATGAGGAGCTTGCTGAATAAAATAGCATTACAGATGTACGCAGGACATAAGTTAGTTTTGCCCATTTTTTTCTATTATGACTTAACTGTGGTTAACATTGTTTCCAAATTTCTTTTACAGCTACAAAGCAGGAGAGGCAGATTGTACAAGGGCCTTGGAACTTGACCCAAAGTATGTTAAGGCCTATCTCCGACGTGTCACAGCCAGGCTAGAATTGAATCTTTTCCAAGAAGCCAGATCAGATCTTCAAAATGTACTGGAGTTGGAACCAAGTAATTCATTTGCGGAAGGGCAGTTGTTGATGTTAGACCGTAAACTGGCTGAAAATGAGAAGGTAATGAATTTTTCGGTGTCATAATATTTTAAAACTGCTGTTACCTTATTAAGATATGAATATTTTTTCAAATCAAAGTTCACATCACAGTCAGCATACATTATTTCGTTAGAGAAAGACACTAATATTTGGACATCTAGCCTTTTAGTGCACTAAGCCTCGTTGGCTGAAAACTCATTTCTGACAGTCTTTCTGTTGTACCTGTCTACAACTCAGCATATCCGCTATATGGTGAGTAGCAACTTTCCTTTTCATAAAATTGTTACATTCCATCCTTTGGTGTACTATTTTGAGAAATAACAGAATACAACACAAATAATATTCCGTGGATACCATGGAATGGGGACTCTGGGATTCAATGTGGAAATATATATGTATAAAAACAAAGATGATGTGACTTACCGAACGAAAGTGCTGGCAGGTCGATAGACACACAAACATACACACAAAATTCTAGCTTTCGCAACCAATGGTTGCTTCGTCAGGAAAGAGGGAAGGAGAGGGAAAGATGAAAGGGTGTGGGTTTTAATGGAGAGGGTAAGGAGTCATTCCAATCCCGGGAGCGGAAAGACTTACCTTAGGGGGAAAAAAGGACAGGTATACACTCGCGCGCACACACACACACACACACACACACACACACACACACACACACACACACACACACACATCCATCCGCACATACACAGACACAAGCAGACATTTGTAAAGGCAAAGAGTTTGGGCAGAGATGTCAGTCGAGGCGGAAGTAAAGAGGCAAAGAAGTTGTTGAAAGACAGGTGAGGTATGAGCAGCGGCAACTTGAAATTAGCGGAGGTTGAGGCCTGGTGGATAACGAGAAGAGAGGATATACTGAAGGGCAAGTTCCCATCTCCGGAGTTCTGGCAGGTTGGTGTTAGTGGTAAGTATCCAGATAACCCGGACGGTGTAACACTGTGCCAAGATGTGCTGGCCGTGCACCAAGGCATTTTTTTGGGAGGGGGGAATGTGTGAAACAAGTTACATAACCAATCCTTTGAAAAAGTCAATCTGTAAATAATATTAAATTCTTGTATGTCGAGTGCTCTGCATCTTGTATGTATTTGATAAAGGACATCTTGATGCACTGTATGAGCTGCACTTCCAAAGTATTTACTTGCCAGGCCGGCATTGGGGCATGTAGCCCTTCATCAGTGGCATACACGGTGCACGTCTGTATCAAATGATACGTCAGTTGAATATAAAATGTTTAAGATAGTTAAAAATTATGTAGACCTGGGCATTACACAGAGATGCACATAATTTTGAATCACTATAAAGATTTTATACTTGCATGACACACCATTTGATGTACACATGCACAGAATACGCCACTGCTGGGCTATGCGCTGAAATACCGGCCTGCCAAGTACCATATTTACTCAAATCTAAGCCGCACTTGAATCTAAGCCGCACCTGAAAAATAAGACTGTAAATGAAGGAAAAAAAATTTTGCTGAATCTAAGTCACACCTGAAATTTGAGACTCTAAATTAAAGGGGAGAAATGAAGATACAGCTACAGTAGTTTGGTTCGAGTCTTAAGCTTAGCAGTTAAGCTTTACCAGGTAGCCATTGCTATGCGTCAGGCGCTCCGTCCGTATTTATACAGATACTCTTCCTTTTTCACATGCTTCGTCTGGTTTGAACGATTGCTTATTTTGCTTTGATCTGTTAAGTGCCATTCTCTTTGTTATAGGTGTATTACTGTACTGTGTCATGCATTGTTTGTCGCATTCTGATAACGAGTGTTTATGACCTGTCGCCACTCGCAGCATGGCTTGCTTTTGTGCGTGCTACCACCACTTACAATTAAAAAAAAGAGAGGAGTTGTCTCATTAGTGAAACAATGGCAAGAGACTGCTATTTGTTGTTACTTACACTGCTGCTTTCTTTGATAATGATCAACAAGAACCAAATAATAGACTGCGTATGATAGATGATGATTACTATAATAGTAGAGTTTTATTCATGTATTTTGATAATGTTATACCTTGAAGCTGTCTGTCCAGCTGTGGCTGGTGAATGACATAGAATTGGTAATGATAATAATAATAATAATAATAATAATAATAATGAACTGCCAAATCCTCGCAGACTATTTCAACAAACTTCTCAACTGCGAAAGACCTATAGAGGATATTCACTACGAGACGTCTACACCAAATCCTGACGCTAAACCGCCAACCATCAATGAAATAGTAGAAATTATCAAGACACTGAAAAACAATAGAGCCCCAGGAGAAGATAGAATTATTGCAGAACTATGGAAACTAAATGATGAAAGATTAACAGGAAAAATTCACAAAATCATATTAAACATTTGGGAAACAGAACAGATCCCTTCTGATTGGAAATGCGCACTCATCCATCCACTCCACAAAAAAGGGGACGAAACTGAACCAAATAATTACAGGGGTATCTCACTTGTACCAGTCACATATAAAATCGTATCAAAAGTTCTCATGAATAGATTAGAAGAACAAGCTGACCCACAAATAGGAGAATACCAGGCTGGTTTTCGCAAGGGACGATCATGCATAGAGCAGATCTGGAATCTGAAAATGATTCTCCAGATGAGAAACACCCGAAACACAGTGGTTACTTTTGTAGATTTTAAAAAGGCCGACGACTCAATAGACAGAGTAGCGCTCTGTAAGATGCTGGAAGAATTCAGCATTGACAGATAGACGAGAGCAATCATTCGGGAAACATTAACTGACACAGTCTCCAAGGTTAAATTTAGGGGGGATATCTCGGAACCATTTGAAATCCAAACTGGAGTGCGACAGGGTGACGGACTTTCACCATTACTCTTTAATATCATTCTTGAAGAATTTATCAGGACATGGGAAAAAGAAGTCAAAGGAATCCAAATTGGCATTAGAAAAGACAATAGATTCAATGTGAAGTGTTTAGCTTTTGCGGATGAACTTGCAATCCTCACAAATAATAGAAAATAAGCCATTAACGCCATAGAGAAGTTACACGAAATTGCGCAAAGAACTGGCCTGCAAATCTCACATGAGAAAACCCAGTACATAGAAAGAGTGCCACAAGACAAATTGCCTATTGTGACAACCCATGGGAAAATTGTACAAGTACCACATTTTAAGTACCTGGGAGAAATCATCCAGCCATCAGGGATCAACCTAAAGGCCAATGAGGAAAGAATAAAAAAACTACAGAAAGCATATAAACTCACGTGGAACTATTATAACAAAAAGTCCATATCCATTAACGCAAAATTGAGGCACAACAACACTGTCGTACTTCCGGAGGCACTGTATGCATCTGAAACAACACAAATAGGTGGGCAAACTAAAATCAAAGAAATAGAGAAACAAGAAAGGAAAATTTTCAGGAAAATTTTTGGCCTGATACAAGAGCAAGGAATCTGGAAGAAGAGACCAGCATCAGAATTATATAAATACACAGACAAGAGTACGGATACAATAAGAAAAAGAAGAATGCAGTTCTACAGACATATCCACAGGATGAATGAAAACAGAATTTCAAAGTGAATTCTTAAAGTCATCAACTCAGGCAGGGGAAAAACAAAATGGATAAAAGAAGTTGAAGAGGACCTCAGACAAGCACACATAACAGTAAACAATGCAGAAAATGGAACTGAATTCAGGAACATCATCAAAAAACATAAATTTGACACCACAACACAGAAGAGACCAGGATGCAAATGGACAGCAGAGCGAAAGAAACAACACAGTGAACACATGAAGAAAATTTGGGCTCAGAAAAAACGTAAACAATCATCATAAAGGAATTCAAGTTCAAACGCGCTCTTAAATGGGAATAATCGAAAATAATAATAAATAATAATAATAATGAACGAGAGTTTAGCGAAAATTTTTCTCCGTTTGAAAATCTTTGCAGAAGCCTCTTTAGTACATTACATTCTGCACAGAAATTAGTCATCTTAGATTTAAAAATCTAGTCAATTGCTGTGCTTCATTTCTGTCTGTATCACTATTCAGCATAAGAATAATACGAATATAAACTTGACATGATATGTCTCTTCTTCCGTGTTTGCTGTTGTCTCACTCTAGTTTTGCAGTTTATTGGGCAGACAGGATTTAAATGAGATAGCAGCAAACACGAAAGAATTCATGGCATAATGTTTAAATTTATATTATTCTTATGGTGAAGAGAATACTGCATGTGATTCACGATTCATAAAAGTTCCTATTAGCAACCATCTCTTGTCACAGGTAGGAAAAAATTCAGAACGTAGAGCTGGCCATAGTGACATACATCCCAAACAGTCTTGCCAGTTGGATTTTCATAGTAGATTTTTAGTGATGACTTCAAATGCAGAGCATGTTGTTGTTGTCTTCAGTCCGTAGACTAGTTTGATGCAGCTCTCCACGCTTTTCTATCCTGTGCAATGCAAAGTTGCAGTACATAAAATAAGAATGAAAATAACTTAGAAATTAAATGCTGAAATTTAAAACAAAATTTTATTAGGTTTGTAATACATCTTATATGAAATGTTGAAAATATCAGTCCTGATTCTGAATCACTATAACTCAATTCTTTGTTGCTCATTTCTTCATACAGAGCATCGTCATCCGTACCATGTAGTGCATTGGATATTGAACATTTTTTAAATGCTTGTTGCACCGTGTGATTTGGAACACACTTCCATACATCATAAATCCATTGGTAGACTTGTGACAGATTTGCGCATTTTACACGTCCTGTTGGTGTCAGTTGTCTGTTGCTTTTCGAAAGCCAGTCTGTGTACATGCGTTTTAGCTTGTCCTTAAATGATTTATTCAAACAGAGGTCAAGTGATTGCAGAATTAATGTCATCCTGCCTGGAATTACTGTCCAAGTCCATTTTGCTTTTCTATAAATTTCGTTTTACTGCAGGTGTTGTATGGCCTGCGTACGCATGTAATACCAACAGGCTGCATAAACCAAGCGTTGCGCCAGGATGACGAATCCACACACGCCTAATTCATTCCCGCACCAAGTCCTCTGCAAACCACCCAGTTTCGTTTGCTCATACATTTACAGTTTTTGGAAACACTTCTGATTTCGGTGAAGTCTTTTGCTTGAAAATTATGAATGGGGATAATTTATGTCCATCTGCTGTGCAAGCAAGCATGACAGACATCCGCTGTTTATCACCCCCCCCCCCCCCCCCCCCCCCCCCCGGTGTAAGAACACTTATGTCTTTCTTTCCTTTGGCATCAACATATAATTTGACAGCATTTAAAAATATACAGGAGTCTGGTCAGCTTTTCCTATCTGACCAAGAAGGTATTGCTTTTCTGTACGCCGCCTAGTTATGAAGCGCTGAAATTCCACAAGTTTTTCTTCATAATTTTTCGGCAGCTTCTGTGCAACTGAAGTTCACCTCCAAAGTGGAAAACCCCAGCGGTTCCTAAACGGATCAATCCAGCTGTGACTAGCCTTAAAATTTTTGATTTTTTGCTCTCTAGCAATTTCATGTGGCTTAATTTTTAAAATTTTGGCGTTCACAGGCAGGGATTTCTGATGCTGTTCCTTAACAAATTCATTTAAAAAATCGCTTCTAGTGCATGATATTGGCCACACTTTGGCCCACTAAATGCTGTCCTGCTTCTTGAACATTCAAATAATTTGCCCCTCTGCAGTCGCCATCACCTGACGTTGCTCTCATCAATCCCGTATTGCAGACCTGTAGCACGATTAGAACTTTGTTCCGCAAAAGAAATAACTCCCCTCTTGAATTTGGCATTGTAATGAAAGCACACTTCATTATGGTTCACTAACACCAACAAGCACTTCCACAAAGCAGTAGGTGCCGCTACGTGAAATCATAATGAGCCGCAGTGTATCAACTCGTGCAACAATCCTAAAGCCTTGTGCATTGTCGGTATTTTTGTGTAAAGAAATTTATTTTTGTTGCTACGAATATTTGAAAGGCTACTACATTCGAAGATGAATAATACGGAATTTCTATTTACTTCGTTGGATAATGTATGAAAATGCAGTGGTCGAAACTCGGGGCGAAGAAAAAAGCTCATATTCCAACTACCTTTTTTTTATGCAGAGGTTTTGGCACCAGTATATATCTTTGGCCTGCAAAGCATGCCTGTGGCTACATATATTCGATGGCAGAAGGTAGTTGTGGCGGCACCTACCAACATTTTTCAGAACTTTCGCTTACTTTGCACTCGATTCTAAGTCACAGGCTGTTTTTTGGATTACAAAAATCGGAAAAAAGGGCAGCTTAGATTCGAGTAAATACGGTAAGTACTTTCAATGGGTGCTCATAGTAGACTGCAAGAATGCATTATCTAATAAAAATTCTTGACACAGCACCACCAGTGGGTCAGTGTTGGAGAGACATACTCAACATTAAGAACAGATTATGATGGTCTAATATGCTTTTGTTCTCACTGTGTGTGTGTGTGTGTGTGTGTATGTGTGTGTGTGTGTGTGTGTGTGTTTGTGTTTGCTTTTGTTGACACATGCTACATGTGAAAGAAAATTGAACTTACTTGGAATATATCATTTTCTGTTTTATTTGTTGATGTATTCAACATTTGTAGAAAATGGAAAATGAAGAAAAGGTCCTTCATGAGAAGAACAGTAACACTACTGTTAATTCACTCAGTGGTACTGATGAGAATGAGAGTAAAAATCTCCATGGGCAGAACTTCGAAAGTCAGAATGTTGTTCTTCCAGTGTTCAAGCCACCTCATCTCCGTTCAAAGGTAGGTTTTTGCTTCTGTTTGTATCAAAAAAGAAAAGGAGATACTTAGAAATGTCCGTAATAGGAATTTCATAGTACAACTTTCTGAAATAAAAATTGACATAGAGATAGAAGTAGAGTGCCTTCATACCACTTGCTGATAAAGGAACATTAGCTCCTTCACAGGATCAGTTTGAGTTAAAGCTACCCTAGAAATCATAAGTTAATAACCTCAGACTTCAGCATCATGCTAATGGAAGGTCCTTGATAGTATATAAATAATGAAAGGAGTAAATGTATCAACTCAACCATATAGTTGGGGCACTGAGTCATTGAGAGGCACATAAACATTTCATCCTTCAGGGCTAAAAGAATACATGAATATCTGCAAGACCACATTATGCAAGCAGTGCAGCCAGACTACAACCTAAAGTTTGTATTCAAATAGCATCTAGGCGTAATTTGCAATAACTTATGTGGTGTACTAAACAAGACTGATGGTGTACTAAATAAGACTGACTCATGGCTGCCTTTCTAGCTCCATTGCTGCCTTTCTAGCTCCATTGCTGTGAGCAGCTGAGCCCACAAGTCATGACACTTGTGCCTCTGCTTGTGTTAGTCATTCACCACTAACAGTACCTCCATTTGGACATTTTCCACCAGTTCTATGTCAACAGATTTCGTCTTTATAGCTTTGGCACATAAAAGTGCCACATCTGCATTGGGAAGTGGGAGTTAGGTATCTATGCTGAAAACCTTGTCAAGATCCTAATAGATAGACAGTATCCTGCCCAGTTAACCCAAAACTAATTTCTTGCACTGTTTCACACTGAGACAGCAATAAACCCATTACCACTGAGACTCAGTCTCTGCCCAGTAATCCCCATATTGTCCATCGTCACACACCTATAAACTCTAGATCACATTTATCTCAGTGGTCTGACCAGATCTGTGACTTTGATTATGTCCTGAGATTGGGAAGTTGAACCCAGCATCCTACCCTTTTCCCTGAAAATACTATTCTGTTGTCCATTTGATTTATACAAACTGAAGTTCACCCCATTGCTGTCCATACTCCCAGTTCTGCCCCCTTATAGATAGTCCACAGATGCAAGATCTGTTCCATACACCCATTCATCAGATCTTACTGCACTCCAATTACTGACATTTCCTATTCTATTAAAGATAGGACCATGTGTGTCGTATATTACCCGGCACAGCAAACTGGTTGTCTGACCAGGGCAGCATCAGCATTGTGTAACCTAACATTGAAAAACAGGGAGAGGAGGCAGTATGTAACAGTGTACACTCTGGTATCCTTACAGATGGAGTGCAGCTGCACACTTCACACCTATACTCTGTTCACCAAAACGAGACACAGACTGCAAACACATAAAGGCACATGACCACAGTATTGCCATCAAGGGGTAAACAATACAGGGTGCACTCGTGCTGAGTGTGGCAGTGTCTGTTGCGATTATAAGTCATTAGTGTGTGATTGGAAAATCTAATTGGAAAGTTCATCACATTTGAAAGACTTTTTGATTATTAGTGTAAGTATCAGTGTTAATGATCACATTCAGCATTCATTGCTTCTGTGCCCACCCAATGGCTAATCTTTTTTCTCCCATTAGTATCGTGCATGAATAAACTCATAATGTCAACCTCCATGGGCACAGCAAGCTAGATTGACAGATCAGTTTTGACTCCACCCATGAAGCAAACAAAGAAGAAATCATTAAGTTCTGCAGCGAAGCTCATGGTTTTTAATGCATATAAAATGGATAGTTGTGTCCAGAGCAGTCAGTGACTGATATTGTTATGAAAGCAGCTGCAGGTGTAAGATGTTCTTCACTGTATCGTGTGATAAATGAGTACAAGTCTACACACTATTCGAAGTCTCGCAAGAAAGAAAAATCATGAAAGGACCTTCCATAAAGTATTGATGACTGTGATAGAAATACGATATTGAGGAAAGTACATGATTTCTTTTTCTGTTACTAATTGCAAACCACAGACAAAGCGCTTGCTGCTGTGAATGAAGATCCAGATCTGGGAAATTTTTGGAGAAATAATGAATTTTTAGTGTGTTCAGCATGGACGCAGTAGCATGCTAATAGGGAGGGATGACATCATTTTATGGAGGCAGTGTTATGTATGAACCATTAAATTATTGAGAGATGAATGAAGACGCATTCACAATTTGGACAAGATGTGGTTGAATGCAGAACATGCCCAAAGTAACGTCTGGGTAGATAACACCATAAGATCTTCTAAATAAGTGTTTGTCTTGATTATCAACAGGAAACAAGGACTGCCAAGGTAAGGTGAATGCCTGATTATCACACACGTTGGGAGAAAAGCAGGTTTTGTCAAAGGCTGTTTGTGGATTTTCAAATCCAAGAAGAGGGGAGATTATCATGATATGTGTGCTGATACTTTTAAAAAGTGATTGAAAGATATTCTTCCTTGCCTTCAAGAAAACACAGCTGTTGTTCTTATGCAGGAAAAACTGTTGTTTGAATTTCTCCATACCACTGCAAATTAAACGGTGTCGGGTTAGTTTGAGCCAGAATCAAATACTATGTTACAGCAAAAATCAGTACATACAAAATGTCTGAAATTAAAGAACTATCAGAACAAGCAGTAAGAACAGTGACTGCAGAAGAGTGGAACAAATTTGTTCTCTGTGTGGTGGAAAAAAGTTGAAACTCAGATGTGAAAATTAGACTGCTCATAGAGGAGATAGGTGTGTGTTGTTATAAACCTCATTGAAAATAGTTAAGAGTTCAACAGAATGAAATTAGTGTTAGCATTCCTTTAACATTATTGTAAATGGTATTTTATTAAAATTGCATGTGTTTGAATCTGCTGTGCCATCTATCAGTTTTGTATGCTTTCTTTCTTTATATTGTAGCCAAAGTTCACAATAAAGGGTTTCTCGTGAGCAACACACACTTTGCTGTGATGCCAGCCCAGAAGCCAACTGCACAGTGTGCATGAAGGATTTTTGAAACCCCCTTGTTTCATTGGTATGGGTGGTAGTCAGTCACGTGAAAATGTTTGTTTCCTCCCAGCTCTCAGTGAATAGACTATGTACAGCAGTACCCTACAGAACATAACCAATAAATGTAGGCAAACACTTGTGTTTGGTGAAACCCTTAAGATGATATCACTTTGACAGAATTTATTCACAGAATTATATGTATGAACCCTCATTTTGTCTAAATAAACCACTGTCCTGCAGTGAACACATAGTGTGTAGTGGGGCGATCATTCTGTTGTAGAAATAATTCAAAAGCCAAGATCACTTAAATACTGTTTACTGGATAACTGGTTTCAACACACTAAAGGTGCCATCATCGGATCTGAATGTAGATTATCATTTATAAACCATTTGGATATAATGATACATGAGGCAGACCAACTGATATAAAATCATTGTCACAAAAAATAAAAACAACTGCTCTCATGGTCATTCTTTTCCATAAGATATGTAAAACTGAAGTCACAAGATAAAACTATTTGGTACATGACCACTACTCAACTAACAACAGTCGGCATCACACTGTGCCAACTAGTTACACTTCAAAAATGAAATGTGTTCATTACTGTTAATTAATAAAAACATCAATGAAGATACATAAAAAACTTCTGTAGTAATTTGCATAGGCAAAATATGATTTCAGTTTTGAAATAGTGTGATCAAACAGAATTGTTTTATTTACATCACAATACCTTTTGTTCAATTTTTATTTTGGTATTTTTATAATGATTTTTGTTTTGTATGTTTTTAGCCCTTCCAATCCCTTTCAATCTGGTACGATCAGTGGTTTGTGAGAGACTGTCACTGTTATTTGATGCACTTAACAATATTTATAATTAGTCATCAACATAACTTAAATTTACATGATATTTAATTTGATTTATAACACACACCATAATTCTGATGTAAGGATTGTTTGACACTATGGGAATGACTTAACAAGTCACTAGAATAAATGAAGTGACCTGTGCTGAAGGAGGGCCATGGCACTTAGGCAGTTGTGGTGATAGTCTTGAAGAGATAGAGTTCTCTGCCTCTTTGAATAGTGTGGAGAGATATCGACAAATTTCAGCAGATGCCTTGACAGCCACATGTATTTGTGCGTTTCCAAGACGGCATTTTGTTCTTTTTGCCTGGAGTAAAGGTGCAACAATGAATCACTGTGGCACCAAGATACTTCAGTATATTAATTTAATATTATTGTTTATGTACAGAACAATAATAACCAACTTTATTTCAAGTTGTCATTCATTATTTATGAAGTTAATAACGCCTCAGCCATCATATGAAGCCATGGACTTGCAATCCTTGATAACAAATGACTACAAGATAAGTATATCCACAAGAGTTTTGGATCTGAGAATTACGTTACTAGTGGGGGTCCTTAAAAATAAACTGTAATTAGATCTCAGTACCTTGAATGAAAGCCCACTAGAATTAATAGGTTTAGGGTAAGATACTGGGCACTTCAAACCTCATCAACATTCAGTCTGTTCAGTGATGCCCAGTGTTGACCTGATGCCCATGTCAGAGCATGTTTTCTGGGTTTGAAGTCCAGTTCTGTATAACATAAGCTATGAAGTTCTACCAAAGTTAGTATTCCATTATTGCTCATAACATGACTGAAATTGCTGTCAAGTAATACATTTATCCACATTATCAAGGCATTTATACTGTGTACACTTGGTTGGTTTTCTGTGGGTTGAATACTTCATTTCCACTCATCTCAGCTTAGTATCCTATCTGCCCTAATTTGTGCACCACAGACCAGCTCACCTTTAACATTTTGCCTTGCATGTTGAGTCACCTTTTCTGCCTGTACTGTTAGTGCTTTCTTCTTTTCATCACCAATAATTCTGTTTACAGCAAGCTTCTACTGTCTGGAAGCAGCACACACTACTTTAAATCGATCATATCTGTACCTAGTAACAGGACGAAGTTGGTTTCCGCTATTGCCAGGTATACAAATTCCTTTTTTACCAAATGCACTGCAGTTGTTTCAGCTTCCTGTGTAGATACAACAGTTATAAACTTGAGCACCCCATTTATGAATATGATGTACACCACAGCATTGACTGTCTTGAAAAGCTGCATCGACTTCTAGGAACTGAACAAGTAGTTAGCGCTTCTTCTCCTGCCCGACTTGTATTCTCTTTACCTAGGTCTCAGCTGTTCCATCTCCTTGGCTGCCCCCGTTCCATTGCCTTGCCTTTGCTCTTTCTCTTCCATTCATTTTCCACTCTGCTCCTCACCTGTCCTGATATTGTGTTCCCCTTTCTTGCAGTCTCCCCAATCCCCCCCCCCCCCCCTCTCTCTCTCTCTCTCTCTCTCTCTCTCTCTCTCTCTCTCTCTCTCTCTCTCTCTCTCTCTGTCTCCCTCTCCTTACAGTTGTCTCACCTCTCCTGATTTTCAGTATCTTAAAACATCATGTCAGTACCACACATTATTCCCTCCCCTCTCCTTTCCTTACACCTCTCTGCTCAGATGCAGAGAGATTAAAAGTTTTCAGTTATTGGTAATATGCCATTCTTGAAGTATCTTGAGGTTGAATGTTTCAGTCTGTCACACAGCTGGCACATTTTTTGTAAGAAGGCCAAAACAGCAGATCATAATATTCGGCAGGAATGACACGGGATCATTACTCGAGACCGAATCCACAATACAAATTTGCAAATTTGTAACTGATGGATATGTATTCCCTGTGTGCTCTAATTTATTGCTTGTGATTTATTTCAGTATAGTGGGTAATTGTTATTGCTATACATCATAAGCTCTGTGGTGGAATATATGTCAAGTGAATTTATAAAGGGAATATAATTGCTTTTCATGGTCAACTGTTTGTGTCTGTGTTATTTGAAGCATGTGATTTTCTTTCAGAAACCTCTTAAGCATATAGAAATAAAAGAAGTAATTGTTAATAGTCTTAACGAAGATAAAAAGGAACCACAGGTTGTTAGTGAAGACAATACTTGCATGAATACAATCCCTCGGACTGAAAACCGGGGCGAAGATAATATACAAGAAGAGAAACTGCATCCGCAAAAGAGAGCTGATGATTTGAATGAAGGAGCTGACATGCAGCTTCCTCCTGTTCCAGCATCATCTGTGCAGTTCATAAGTGCCTGGAATACAGTTAAAAGGAGGCCAGGACAAAGATTTCATTATTTGAAGGTATGTTTCATGCAGGCTGATTTTTAGTGTTTGGCAGCATATAATTGAAGATTCTAATCTGTAGTGGAAACTGTAGTGGAGGGGGAGTTGACTTGGACATATGGTAGGAATGAAAGAATAAATTTATATTCAAGGTGTATCATTTTTGGTGATAAGATTATGAACAAGATAAACACCAAATTCACTTAATTTTAGGTGTTGTATGCATTATGGGTCTTCTTTTTCTCTTTCTTTTTCATATCTATAACTCTGTGTACCCAGGAATCAGTTGAACCAATCAATACTGGACATCGACTTTGCCTGTGAAGTAATGATGATAATAAGTAGAGATGATAAGAGTACAAACAGAAAGAGAACAGGACACTGATGTTTGTTTTTTATTTGTATTATTTTTTTGATTGTGTGGAGACCTAATTGTAACGGCCCACAGTACAAAGGTTTACTTTTTTGTTCATGTTTGACTACATTTACAAACTGAACTGACTTGATGCCTCCATTCTGAAACCTCACTCAGTTATTTTATTTCCATTTCATCTTAAATTAGTTATCACTTTTGATGATTTACACAGAGGCGGCTGCGGTGGCCGTGCAGTTCTAGGCGCTTCAGTCCGGAACCGCGAGACTGCTACGGTCGCAAGTTCGAATCCTGCCTCAGGCATGGATGTGTGTGATGTCCTTAGGTTAGTTAGGTTTAAGTAGTTCTAGGGAACTGATGACCTCTGATGTTAAGTCCCATAGTGCTCAGAGCCATTTGAACTATTTGATTTACACAGAGATCTCCATAAATAACTATGCTCAGCACATTGTCTCACAGGGGACCACTAACTGAAAATTAGTTTCCATCAAAGTTATTGTTACATCATGACACTCACAATTACTTTTTCTGAGACTGTTAATTCAGAGGCTTCATCTGATAACTCGCACCTGAAACCTGTAGCTGTTGTGGAACTCAGCACATAGTTGCCACTGGATCTGTCACACCACCCTGTGACTCAGACTGTGCATTTTGGAGTTTCCTCTATCAGAATCAATAATAATAATAATAATAATAATAATAATAATAATGTATCATGGATCTGGTGATGAATTTGTGTCAACTCGCTTTTTTCTTTTATATACAAGGCGTACAACTTTGCTTCCACCATTTTTTTTCCCCAACATATGAGGCTTTAATGAAACAAATTGGTTACACATTTATCATTCAAAGTATTTTCCATCATTGGCCACTACTTTCTCCCATCTTTCTGGCAGTGTACAAATCCTGCATTGAAAAAACTGTTCATCTTTTGAAGCGATCCACGAATCGATCTGATTCGTGACTTCTTCATGAGATCGGAAATGTTGGTCAGCCAGGCCATGCACCATTGATCTAAACAGGTGATAGTCAGAGGGAGCAATGTCTGGAGAATATGGCAGGTGGGGTAGGACTTCCCGTTTTAACATTTCCAAATAAATTTTACCTCTTTTGCAGCATGGGGTCGAGCGTTGTTGTGCTGCAAAATCACTGTATCTTGCCTCTCGCTGTATTGCGGTCATTTGTCTTTTAATGCTACATCTACATCTACATCTACATTGATACTCCGCAAGCCACCCAACGGTGTGTGGCGGAGGGCACTTTACGTGCCACTGTCATTACCTCCCTTTCCTGTTCCAGTCGCGTATGGTTCGCGGGAAGAACGACTGTCTGAAAGCCTCCGTGCGCGCTCTAATCTCTCTAATTTTACATTCGTGATCTCCTCGGGAAGTATAAGTAGGGGGAAGCAATATATTCGATACCTCATCCAGAAACGCACCCTCTCGAAACCTGGCGAGCAAGCTACACCGCGATGCAGAGCGCCTCTCTTGCAGAGTCTGCCACTTGAGTTTATTAAACATCTCCGCTATCACGCTATCACAGTTACCAAATAACCCAGTGACGAAACGCGCCGCTCTTCTTTGGATCTTCTCTATCTCCTCCGTCAACCCGACCTGGTACGGATCCCACACTGATGAGCAATACTCAAGTATAGGTCGAACGAGTGTTTTGTAAGCCACCTCCTTTGTTGATGGACTACATTTTCTAAGCACTCTCCCAATGAATCTCAACCTGGTACCCGCCTTACCAACAATTAGTTTTATATGATCATTCTACTTCAAATCGTTCCGTACGCATACTCCCAGATATTTTACAGAAGTAACTGCTACCAGTGTTTGTTCCGCTATCATATAATCATACAATAAAGGATCCTTCTTTCTATGTATTCGCAATACATTACATTTGTCTATGTTAAGGGTCAGTTGCCACTCCCTGCACCAAGTGCCTATCCGCTGCAGATCTTCCTGTATTTCGCTACAATTTTCTAATGCAGCAACTTCTCTGTATACTACAGCATCATCCGCGAAAAGCCGCATGGAACTTCCGACACTATCTACTAGGTCATTTATATATATTGTGAAAAGCAATGGTCCCATAACACTCCCCTGTGGCACGCCAGAGGTTACTTTAACGTCTGTAGACGTCTCTCCATTGATAACAACATGCTGTGTTCTGTTTGCTAAAAACTCTTCAATCCAGCCACACAGCTGGTCTGATATTCCGTAGGCTCTTACTTTGTTTATCAGGCGACAGTGCGGAACTGTATCGAACGCCTTCCGGAAGTCAAGAAAAATAGCATCTACCTGGGAGCCTGTATCTAATATTTTCTGGGTCTCATGAACAAATAAGGCGAGTTGGGTCTCACACGATCGCTGTTTCCGGAATCCATGTTGATTCCTACATAGTAGATTCTGGGTTTCCAGAAATGACATGATACGCGAGCAAAAAACATGTTCTAAAATTCTACAAGAGATCGACGTAAGAGATATAGGTCTATAGTTTTGCGCATCTGCTCGACGACCCTTCTTGAAGACTGGGACTATCTGTGCTCTTTTCCAATCATTTGGAACCCTCCGTTCCTCTAGAGACTTGCGGTACACGGCTGTTAGAAGGGGGGCAAGTTCTTTCGCGTACTCTGTGTAGAATCGAATTGGTATCCCGTCAGGTCCAGTGGACTTTCCTCTATTGAGTGATTCCAGTTGCTTTTCTATTCCTTGGACACTTATTTCGATGTCAGCCATTTTTTCGTTTGTGCGAGGATTTAGAGAAGGAACTGCAGTGCGGTCTTCCTCTGTGAAACAGCTTTGGAAAAAGGTGTTTAGTATTTCATTTTTACGCGTGTCATCCTCTGTTTCAATGCCATCATCATCCTGGAGTGTCTGGATATGCTGTTTCGAGCCACTTACTGATTTAACGTAAGACCAGAACTTCCTAGGATTTTCTGTCAAGTCGGTACATAGAATTTTACTTTCGAATTCAATGAACGCTTCACGCATAGCCCTCCTTACGCTAACTTTGACATCGTTTAGCTTCTGTTTGTCTGAGAGGTTTTGGCTGCATTTAAACTTGGAGTGGAGCTCTCTTTGCTTTCGCAGTAGTTTCCTAACTTTGTTGTTGTACCACGGTGGGTTTTTCCCGTCCCTCACAGTTTTACTCGGCACGTACCTGTCTAAAACGCATTTTACGATTGCCTTGAACTTTTTCCATAAACACTCAACATTGTCAGTGTCGGAACAGAAATTTTCGTTTTGATCTGTTAGGTAGTCTGAAATCTGCCTTCTATTACTCTTGCTAAACAGATAAACCTTCCTCCCTTTTTTTATATTCCTATTAACTTCCATATTCAGGGATGCTGCAACGGCCTTATGATCACTGATTCCCTGTTCTGTACATACAGATTCGAAAAGTTCGGGTCTGTTTGTTATCAGTAGGTCCAATATGTTATCTCCACGAGTCGGTTCTCTGTTTAATTGCTCGAGGTAATTTTCGGATAGTGCACTCAGTATAATGTCACTCGATGCTCTGTCCCTACCACCCGTCCTAAACATCTGAGTGTCCCAGTCTATATCCGGTAAATTGAAATCTCCACCTAAGACTATAACATGATGAGAAAATTTATGTGAAATGTATTCCAAATTTTCTCTCAGTTGTTCTGCCACTAATGCTGCTGAGTCGGGAGGTCGGTAAAAGGAGCCAACTATTAACCTAGTTCGGTTGTTTAGTGTAACCTCCACCCATAATAATTCACAGGAACTATCCACTTCTACTTCACTACAGGATAAACTACTACTAACAGCGATGAACACTCCACCACCGGTTACATGCAATCTATCCTTTCTAAACACCGTCTGTACCTTTGTAAAAATTTCGGCAGAATTTATCTCTGGCTTAAGCCAGCTTTCTGTACCTATAACGATTTCAGCTTCGGTGCTTTCTATCAGCGCTTGAAGTTCCGGTACTTTACCAACGCAGCTTCGACAGTTGACAATTACAATACCGATTGCTGCTTGGTCCCCGCATGTCCTGACTTTGCCCCGCACCCGTTGAGGCTGTTGCCCTTTCTGTACTTGCCCAAGGCCATCTAACCTAAAAAACCGCCCAGCCCACGCCACACAACCCCTGCTACCCGTGTAGCCGCTTGTTGCGTGTAGTGGACTCCTGACCTATCCAGCGGAACCCGAAACCCCACCACCCTATGGCGCAAGTCGAGGAATCCATTAATTGTGTTCGATAACGAGCACCTGTGATTGTTTCATTGGTTTTAACACTTCATATACGTGACGCCGAGCTGATCCCATCAAATGCAAAGCGTGATCTTGGAGCTGTGAATATTCGGTTTGGCCGTCAACGTGGAATCATGGCTGAGATATCCCCATGATTTTTTGCATTTAGGGTTATCATAATGAACCCATTTTTCGTCCCCGCTCACAATACAATGCAGAAATCCCTTCCCTTTTTGCCTCTGAAGCAACTGTTCACACAAACACACACACACACACACACACACACACACACACACACCGTTCAACATCTCTTGGTTTCAGCTCATACGGTGCCTCTGAAGCAACTGTTCACACACACACACACACACACACACACGCACACACACACCGTTCAACATCTCTTGGTTTCAGCTCATACGGGACCCAAGTCCCTTCTTTCTGAATCATGATCATAGCCTTGAGATGTTTTGAAATGGCTTGCCGTGTCACTCCCACTAATTGTGCCAATTCTTCTTGAGTTTGACGCCAGTCTTCACTCAGCAGTGTCTCCAACTCTGCATCTTCAAAAACATTCTCTCTTCCATCACTATGCCAGTCAACGACATTAAAATCACCGTTCTTGAAGTGTTGAAACCACTCGCAACACATTCTTTCACTAATAGCGTCCTTACCATACATACTTGAGAGCATTCGATGAGACTCAGCTGCTGTTTTCTTCATATTGAAACAAAACAGCAACACCTCCCACAAATGACGAGAATTAGGCTTGTAAACTGACATTTTCAATCAAGAACAACTTTTGTAGACACAAATCGACTAATGTTTGAATGAGGTTATATTAACCGAGATCCAAGCTAACTGCCTGATGTCTGCGATCTGTTTCTTTCGACTGCTACTTACCGTTGGCGCCACCTATCGGCAAACGGCGGAAGCAAAGTTGTACACCTTGTACACCTTGTACAAAAGAATCTTAGGGTTTGTGCCCTTGCATTCTAATCTATAGTGTAGCCTGAGGCCCAGGTTAGGTTGAAGGGTAACAGGTAGGTTGAGAGGTGCCAGAATGGTATCGAAAGCTTCAGTTAACCCGAACCCAACATTGTAAGTACAAGATGTGCTGTAGACATTGTATATTTTTAAACACTTGGACTTTGTGTGATTAAAGTGTGAATGTTACTACATTGTAATCACACTGTGCTTATATTTACTCCCTTTCAAAGATGTTTTCCAGCCCCCGGTAAATTTGAATTAGAAATATCAAATTGAGCATTCATAACAGATTGTTTATTAGATAATGAAGGTTAGTGGCCCACAGGAAGGGGACTACCGAACAGAAAGAAGTGATTAATAGAAACATTTGCTGTGTGATGATAACCAATGCATTATTAAAATTGTAATAAAATATAGTTCCACGAAGTTCATCAGTCATCATTATGCATGCTATGATAACATATCAGTCACTCAAACAGTGAGAGAGTAGTTAAGTGACATAGCAAAACACCCCTTCCAAGTATGAGGAGTATCAGATTGCAAGAGAGTAAACTGAAATCTCAGTACTATGTGAATTAAGAAACTGCATCAAAATAAAAGATGAATGTGGAGTGAAACATGAGAAGTTAATTTTAAAAGGTAATCAGGAGAAGGGGACTATCAAGCAAATAAGAAGAGGAAAAGATAAACAAAACAAAAAATATTGAACAGGGACAAATGTAGTTTAATATTTACCACTGTAACACAATTGTCCTGAGGTCAAATTACACCTTAAAGGAAAGCATTTCAGGCATTAATTTCACCACTATAACCAAAAAATTAGCTGTATAACAAAACAAATGTATACTAAATAGGCATGACATAAAAGCAAAGAGTTTGGTTTTTTAGGCTGTGGAGTAGGTAATGGGATGCTATGCAGTATAACATCATTCAGTGCTTCACCATTAGCATTTTGTTTTGTTTTTTTGGTAAAATATTCTCTCTCCCTCTCCCTGTCGTGTGTGTGTGTGTGTGTGTGTGTGTGTGTGTGTGTGTGTGTGTGTGTACGCAACAAGATGTCATGCTCTGATGACATTTGTGAATTGTCTCACAGCAAATTCCTGGTGACAAAATACCCAGTATTTTCCGTGAGTCAATGGAGAGCAATATGTTGAGCGAGATAATAACAACACTGGTAGAAGATTTTCTTCAACACAAAGCTGCTGTGTACCCTTACCTTAAAGGGCTGTCAGAAGTGAAAAGATTTGGAGCTCTGACAATGTTCCTATCAAAGAATGATAAATCAGGTATGTATACATACCTTTTTCACCGATAATCTCAAAACTCCATATGGGATGGCTTTCATTGTAACAAAAAATGTAATTTACCATTAAGGTCCTGTTGAGGTGATGTAATAGTGTGCTTGAGAATTTTTCAGTAGTTAATATGTCATCTAAAATTAATGTACTCTGTTACAAGTGACTGAATAGGAAGCATTAGAATGCCACTTAGCTTGAGGTATTTCTAGTGAGCTGTAAATTTTTTTTATCTTCACATCCCCTCTTATCGATTTTTCTTTCTTTTTCTTCCTTTATTTTATAGGTTTCCATATTCTAGGAGATAATACTTTCTGACAGATCACATTAACCCATCAGAAAGAGTAGTGAATATTTGTTGAAAATGATATCTTTGTGTGGCTGTTTGACTGCATTACAATTATTGCAAATTCATGTCATATTAGAAACATAGTAGACTGTGGGAGCATCCAACTGTTGCTATATTGTTGGAATACGGTACTCTCAGACCTGACTAATGGTATTGTCGTGTAAAGTTTCTACTAACAACTACTACACGGCATTTTTGAGAGGTGGCATTAGTTTTGTTTTACTGTTTGGTATTGTTGAAGTAGTGGAAGCTCAGAAAGTGGCAAAGTAGTTTGTTTGTAGTTCTTACTCAACAACAGTACCTTGAATTGCTTAGTATAAATTTTTTCAACCTTCGGAAAAGACCATATACAGTTGTTTGGCACAACTTTGTCATAGCCAAGTGTCCATTAATGATGATTTTCTTGGAGATCAACCAAGATTCAAAATCTGTAATTATGTTTTAAGTTTCTGGGCCTAATTTTCAATGATGTGCTGAGTTTATTGCCACAACTGAAGCATCTAAGTGCGTGCTATCTCAAAACACTCAGTGTTTTAAAGTTATTAGTGAAAGAACATGGGGTGCAGACAAAATGTAGGGGAATTAGGATCAGCCCCAACTGGGTGGTGGGTGTGAGGAGGAGCCTGGGGCTGCGAGGTGGAGGGATAGCAGGGTAGGGGGATGAGGGACAGTAAAGCGCTGCTTGTGATAGCGTACAAGGTGGAGAGAGGGTTGGACAGCTGGGTGCAGTTGGGAGGTTAGATGGAAGGTGGGGGAGCTTAGCAGAAAAGGAGTGAGGTAAAAAGACTGTGGGTGCATTGGTGGACTAGAGGACTGTGTAGTGCTGGAATGGGAATAGGGAAGGGGCTAGAGAGTAAGGACAAAGACTAATGAAGGTTGAGACCAGGAGGCTTACAGGAACGTAGGATATATCGCAGGGAGAATTCACAGGGAGAGTTCGCACCCGTGCAGTTCAGAAAAGCTGGTGTTGGTGGAAAGATGCAGATGGCACAAGCTGTGAAGCTGTCATTGAAATGAAGAACATAGTGTTGGCTGGTGTGCTCAGCAATTGGGTGGTCCAGTTGTGTATTGGCTACAGTTTGTCGGTGGCCATTCATGCGACAGACAGCTTGTTGGTTGTCATGCCCACGTAGAGTGCAGCACAATGGTTGCATGACAAAAATGTTGGCCAAAAGCTCATTTTCTGACACACTGTTTACTGCCTATCTGCAACTCAGCATCTCCGCTGCATAGTGAGTAGCAACTGTCCTTTTCATAATATTGTTATATCTTACATTTCTGTTACATTCATTTCTACTGTTTTTGGACTTTAAAACTTGACCACATTTACTCAGTAAATCTGAGTCATAATTTGTTCACATATATGTTTTTTAACTGCTTGTTTTTGTCACAGTAGAAAAAATACTAATTTTAAAACAGTGAACCATATATTATTATTATTATTATTATTATTATTATGTTTTTAATTATTTCCACTGCAAAAAAATAATTTCTCGGCTTGTGAATTAGACTGTTATATGTTAATTATTCTTTCACTTGACTTTACGTTCTTGCTTCATACGGTACGTCAGAAAACAGGTATCGAGTGATTCACAAAGTTACACAACAGCCCACCAATGATTATGCATCTATAATTTTCTATCAGACCAACAGTGACAAGTATTCTATATTATTCTTCACCCTACAGTGGAGGGACTGTTCATAAATAGACCATGAGCAACAAGGCCATTTGGGATTCACTCGAAACAGAAGCTAGTAACTTCGTGTATAACTGTTTTATTGTTCTTAACTGAGGTTGGAGTCGTCAGTAGCTCTAGTTGGTCAGGGGGTATATTATTGAAACTTCCTTAATGATTAAAACTGAAAGCCCGACTGAGACTCAAAACTGCTATCCATGTAGCTGTGTGAAGTGGACTCCTGATCAATTAAGCTTATCCTGACACCTCTCCACCCTATGATGCAAAGCAAGAAATCTGCAGGCTACATTATTGCAGAACTGTCTGAGTCTCTTGATTCAGATCCCACTCGGCTCTGTACCAATAGTCTCCTATCAGTCCTGTTGATAACACTAAATATGGTGAGTCCGCCTTTGTCTTACAAACACAAGTGGCTATCTTTACCACTTCAGATAACTACTGGAAATCAGAGATAATCTCTTCTGATTCAAAGCAAGTCACATAATTAGTTGTTGCACTAGCCACAACGTGTTTTTAAAAATTCAGGGAAATAAAGCTACAGATGAAGCACCTAAAGATGTCTTCATGGAAAATACTGTGACACAAGGTGCTATCAGCCTTCATGCAGTCATTTTTGTTTTGAGACTCAGCATCAGGGGGAGAAAGGGTGGCTCACAGTAAGGAACTATGTGTGGTCTGTGGAGGTAATGATCGAGCTGTGACAATCATTGTCCTGCTCGCTGAGTCAAGTGAAGTAAAGTTAATGTACCTCAGGGTAGGACATTACTCTCCATCCTCCAGTGGAAACGCCACCAGTGTGTGTGTACTGCCTACGATTTGCACTTCTGTCACATTTTAACTGTATGTGCTTTGTATTGTTACAAGGGCAAATGTTTGTTCACCAGCTGACCTGTCTGCATTTTCTTTTTCCTAGTAATAATATGAATGTGGCTTCTGCTTTAAGGTTCTGTGTTAAGTCTGTCCATATGCATAAACTGTCAGGGAGAAAAATATAATATGTTTTGAGTGTAACTGACTCATCATCCCCTCCTCTCCCCACCCACCTCTCCAACCCAAACATTTATACTAAATCTTTTTATTATTCTTGTGATATAGTTGTGGCTTATGTGCTTTCAAACTTTTCTTTTTGTGAAGCTCATATAATTGCAAAAAAAGGGATTATATTATATTACATTCTTTATACTCACACATAGAGTGCCTTATGGCAAGTTGTCACACCTGTGACTGATAACTTACTTAATGATAGCACCTATTATGATTATAAAATTGGCAGTTAATTCATCTGCACAACAGAGAACTTAATTGTTCTTACTGAAAAATTCATAACTTAAGATTTCTCATTGCCTTGTTCATATATTCTGGTCATATGTGTATATGTTTGGCGCTCCCCTCATTTGCAGTTATCCCATGTACCTTGAAGACAAATTATCTAACTACAAGAAAATTAATCTTCTAAGTAATTCCTTTGAAAGGAAATTAGATGTTGCTCTTTCTTTTTTTTTTAATGAAAAAAAAGTATCACGTGAGAAATAAATTTGGGCTTCATCATAATTTCCATTTTCTGACAAGAATTTTTATTTTTGTGTCCAAGTTAAAATTGTTCACTTGATTTAACTTCCGTGATTGCAAACTCTTAGGTGTCTTTATTTTATATTAATTTCACTAAATAAGGGACATATGTTGGAAAATAAACTATATTACATACTTGCAGAATGTTTGAAAGTTTTCCTATTGTCTGCACAAGGAGATAGTATTACCGGCAAATCCATTTCTCCAGAATGAGATGCTTCAAAAATATTTGTAGTCGTTCAACTATGGAATCCCTTGCTGTTTGTCTGTGGGTTGGGTTAAATACAAATATGTTTCAGAAAATCATCTGAAAATGTCTTCCCAGTTACTACAGTACAGTAGTAAGTGTGAAATAGAGGGTTATTTTAATCCAACCAATGCAGCAAAATTCAGACTATTTTATTTAACTTTGATCACTGCCACACATTTAGTAATGTTAACACTATGCCGTCGCATGTGGTGTTGCGCGCGAAATAGCAGTCAAAGGCCGGCGATACCACAGTGTTGTCATGCGCAAAATGGTGGTCAGCAGCCAGTGACACCACAGTGGTGTCGTGAGCATAGCATCATGCAGTGGCCAGCATCAGCACTTTAGTATCTTTCTCATTCTGTTGGTGTTTTGTTTAGGTAACAATAAGTTACACATGTCAACAAGTTTTCTGTTTTTATAAGTACATGTGCCCTTTCATCATGGCAGATGAAAGAGACAATATGATTATTTACGATGAATGTGCGGATGTCTTGTCTGACGTTCCAGACGACTTGGCCGGTTAGGAAGAAGACATTAGATATCAAAAAAATAAAAGTGAATCAGAACCATTGGAAGATAGTGAAATAAGTTCAAGAAGAATTCGGCGAATGCTAAGGTTGCCAACTGATTCGGATGAAACAGACAAAGAAGACAGTGCACAGTGGTCAGAGTTTTATTTATCGATGACCAATAATACATTTGAAGGATCTCCGGGTCCAAACATATTCCCAAAGATACACAGAGCGTTGAGGCTATTGTAGAATTATATATTTGGAATGATCTATTTGAGTATATTAGCAACAAAACCATTAAGTACTACAGTTGAAATTGCAATAGAAGGAAACTGGATAAAAAAAATGCCAAATATGTCAACATTACGGGACCCAAACTTAGAAAATGGTTTGGGCTTGCTGTCCTTCTGGGAATTTGTAAAAAAAGCAAGGATCGATGATTATTGGTCAACGGATCCGTTGGTAGACACACCGATATTTCGCAAAATGATGTCCCACAGCCGATTCAGACAAATATTATCATTTTTATATTTTTCTGACACAATAATAAATCAGATAATGCCAACCAGCTCTTCAAAGTGCAGTTCATAATTAATTATTTTTCCAAAAAGTTTAAAGAAACTTTTAATCTAAGTCAAAACACCTCAATTGGTGAAGGAACGATACCATGGCATGGACGGTTAAATTTTAATGTGTACAATCTGTCAAAAATTACGAAATATGGCATACTCATTTGAATGCTGTGTGATTCGATTACATGATACATTTCCTCATTCCAAGATATATTCTGGTGCTGGACAGCCTTTAGCAAAAATAGTGATGGAACTATTGACACCTTATTATGGAAAGTGGCATCACCTCTACATGGATAATTATTATAATGGTGTAGAACTTGTAGAGAAGTTACTTGGAAAGAAAATTCAAGTTTGTGGAATGATACGGCAAAACAGAAGGTTTCCGGAAAAATTAAAGCACGCAAAAGCCAATGTGTTTGAAGCTTATCAACGGAAAGGTGAAGTACTCGCACAGGTATGGAGAACTCCGAAAACTAAAACGATATGAATGATCTCTACAATACATAATGCCACTTTGACACTCAAAGAAAACAAAGAAAAACTAATTACACAATTAAAAAAAAACACCTGACAGTGATTAGACTACAGCAAATACATGAAAGGAGCGGATTGGGCAAACCAATATTTGATTTATTACCCTATACACAGAAGCTAATAAAATGGTCAAAAAAGGTTTGTATGTACCTCTTTAATTGCACATTATTTAACGCATTCCGTACATGCCAATATTTCAATACAGAACACAAGAGTCTCAAATTTCACAATTTTTTATTGAAAGTGTCTGATAAGCGGATAAAAGACCATGTACCTGCTTCTGAGGAAAACTTGGAGGTTGCCACTACATCGCTAACGTCTCATCATGATCTGGCTGACAGACTTTCTGGTCACATAAAGCAACACCAACTAATACTTATTTCCGAAACGAATAAACGAAAATGAAGAAACTGCCATGTATGTTCCAAAAACAAAAAAGAACAACAACAAACATAATGTGAAAGTCTTGTGGAGTTGTGTTACATCTTGGAGACTATTTGCTGCATTCACAAGAAAGAGAAATACTAAGTACCAAAGACAATGCAAATAAACAAATTTATGGAGAAAAACAAATTTTGTGTTTATTTACATATGTATATCGGCAAAATTTCATAAAACTAGAGGAACAGGGTTGAGAAATTATGAGGATTGACGATGAGTTTAGTAAAACTTAACAACTTGTAATCCGAATTTGTGCTGCCGGCGCCAAGCAAATAAATTTGTACGAAATGTGTGGACAGCAAAGTGTTAATATTGAAACTTGTGAATGCCTTACATTTAAGAAGTGTGTCTTGAGTTATGACAAACAGTTTTTAATAGTGTCTTATTCTGACAGGATTGGAGAAACTGCTGGTCTCGTGTGAGACAAATAAGGAATGCACTGCAGAAGAAGCAGCTAACCTCAGAAACAAATATGAACTGTGAAATATTTAGCTTTTAGAATGAGATGTCAGAGAGAGAGAGAGAGAGAGAGAGAGAGAGAGAGGGAGAGACATGTGAATAAATATACTCTGAAGTTTGGTGTTTCAGAAACATGTAAATAATTTTGTATGCTATGTGTTTCTTTGTATTTGTGAAGTAAATAACTTTGTTACATAATGTATTTTTCATCACAAGAATTTTCTCCACCATTTAGTTTAATGCTGACAGAAAATTGTGAAACTTTATGACTAAAATCTCAGCACTTTGTTTTTTTTTTTTTAATTTATTGTGAGAAAGGGAAGCAATTTAAATTTTAATCAGAACACTTGGATTATTTGGTTGGTACTCTGTAGCACAGCAAATGTGTTAACATTAATCTTACTGAATCCTTCCACATTGCATCACATGTCACAAAGTGGTCATGGAACTGAAAAGGGATTTCAAGGTACATCCACTCTTGATGACAAAATTGATATTTATATGAGGTCTAATACACTTCCAGAAAGTAAAGAAAGTTGAGAAACTAGGATGCCCATCTGAATAGTTCAGAAATATTTCCTGCTATTTAGCTGGTGCCTTATATGGTGCAGTGCTTATGACATGTCAACCAAATTTCACAGAAGAAAAAAAAAAAACCAGAAACACTGTGTATATACTATTACTGCTAACAACATTGGATGAGTTTTAGAATATCTTTGACTCCATTTTCATTATAATGGACTGCATTACATTACTTATAATATGATTTTAGGATGCCACACACAACATTTCATATGTTCACATTGATGCCATTTACCATTTATCCCCATAGCTTGTTCGTTTTTGGTAATGTTTTTGACACCTGTTTCCAAAACCTGATGAATCATTCCTAATAACTGAAAAAGCAGTCAGTGAAATTGTGAATTCATGATTGTATCTGCAGTTACGTATGAACATCCTGAAGACTTACTTGATTAAGTATATCATTATAATGTTATTGCTTTAAATATTGGCAGTGATGGTACTTAAACTGAGTGTGTAAAAAATGCCAGCAGCTCTTTCCATAATTGTTGATATCTTACACTATTTGAAATAACTCTATGATGGAGTGCAATGAATGAAGGTTGTGATGAGGCCACCGGTGCTAGAAACTGTACTTCAAAATCTTCATGGATTATACAGGACTAGATATCGATAAATTAGGCATATATGCTGTATTTTTAACCAATATTTTAAATGTTGGCTTCCAAATATTTTAAGTGATAATAGTTACAATTCTGAAAAAAGGCTTGTATAAACACTTATAATATTCAGTAGACCAGAAGTATGTCTGAAGCAGTATTCCATATTGTAGAATTGTGTTTTAAGATAACAGTATATGTTTTTTACAAAAATGTAGGTGAATAAATTCAGGGAAAAAGTTCATATGAAGTCACTAAATTTTCATAAACTGGTAACCATTCTTAACTACCTGAAAATATAGTCACTGAGTGATGAAATTTAACTATGTTAATGAAAATGAGACACTAAAAAGGAGGAGATGAGTTTTACTATTTGAACAGCAAAATAAGTGACAATATCTGAAGCAGAAATGATGTAAAATGTTGACTGTCAATAGCAAGAAAAGTATTTGTGAGGAAGATCTAACATCAGAAAATCCAGGATGGAATATATATGTGTGTGGGGCGGGGAGGAAGGGGGGGGGGGAGCCCACGCGCGCATCACATATACTTGTGTCTGTCTTTTATTGACAAAGGCCTTAACGGCCAAAAGCTATAATTGTGAGAGTCTTTTTGTTGTGCCTATCGGCAACTCAGCATCTTCACTATATGGTGAGTAGCAACTTTCCTTCTCATTTACGAGAAAGAGAAAGATGTTAACAGTGAATATGAGTTAGTGTTAGGAAGTCTCTTCTAAAGGTGTGCTTGTGTGGAGTGTAGCATTCTATGATAGTGGAATGTTAACAGAAAAGTGAAAAGAGATGAAGAGGCTTATGAAGGATAGGCCCCATGATGATATGCACCAAACCAGTCTTCACACTGAAGGCATCAACTTAATGATAGAATTGAAGTATTAGGTGTGGAACTTATAAATGTCTTATCAGGAAACTTAACGTTTACTCCCCAGACACTATTTTGTGGACAGATAATAATTCAGGATTATTACTGTAATAATAATAATAATAATAATAATGATAATAATAATAATAATAATTAGTAGTAGTGAAATGTGTTCATATGTGAAGGTATGTTTGGAGCAAATGATGGCATCTAGTCAGAAATTAAACCTATGACAATTTATATTCTCTCAAGACAAGATGCTTCACAAACATTCTCTTTCTGTATTGTTCTCACTTTTCTCAAGTTGTCACCCAACCATAAACCATTGCCCTTGCCGAAGCAGTGTGGCTTGCTTGCTTCAACCATTACTTATCCATACTAAAGGTGCACCCACAACACAAGAGTATCTTTGGAGAGTCCAGAAAAACCTACAGTTCCTGAACTAGTCTTTTCAGTATTTGCAGTGGCAACAGGCTGGTTGATTAACTGATTTGGCTCTTTAATAGTAGCCAACATGGTCTTGCTGCTTGGTACCATGAACAACTGAAAGCAAGGGGAAATAATAGACATGATTTTTCCCAATTACATGCAGCTGTATTGTGTGGCTTACTGACGATCCTATTCCCTTAGGGTAAAATATTCTTGAGGTAAAATAATTCCCCACTCAGTTAATTAGGTTGGGAGTATTCAGGAGAATGTCTTGATCAGAAAAAACAAAACTGGCATTGTGTACGTCTGAGTATGGAATCTTAGATCCCTTAATTGGGTAGGTGGGTTAGAGAATTTGAAAAGGTAAATAGATAGGTTGAAGTTATAGTGGCAACCAGTGAAGGGCAGTAGCGGTAAGAACACAACATGTGGTCTGCTGAGTATAGAAATAAAAGTACAAAATCAAATGAGCATAATGCATGATTAGGTCTAAGAATGAGTAAGAAAATAGGAATGCAGATAAGCTACTACAGCATAGTGAATGCATTGTCATAGCCAAGTTAGATATAGTAGTACAAGTTTATACGCCAAGTAGCTCCAGATATGAAGACTATATGAGAGCAGATATTTAAGGGAGATAAAAATTAATTTTGATGGGAGGGTGGAGTTTGATTGTAGGAGAAGGAAGAGGAAGACAACTAGGAGGAGGACATGTATTGGGTGAGGGAGAGGGAGGGGAAATTGGGGGGGGGGGGGGGGGGGGGTCGAAAGAGGAAGCTGCTTGTTGAATTTTGCAAGGGTCATAATTTAATCTTTGTTTGTATTAAGTTTAGAAGATTGTATACGCAGAAGAGACCGGGAAGCACTGGTAGATTTCAGATTTATTATACAATAGAAGACAGAGATTTGGAAAGCTGATTTTAAACTGTAAAACATTTCCAGTGTCAAATTGGACTCTGACCATAATTTATTGGTTATGAACTGCAGGCTGTATCTGAAGAAATTGCAGAAAGGTAAGTAGTGAAGCAGATAGGATCTGGGTAAATTTGAAAGAAAGAAATTTTGTTGAATGTTTCCAGGGATACATTAGGCTACAGTTGTCTGAGTTAGGGGAAAGCATTACAATAGAAGATGAATGTGTAGCTTTGAGTAATGAAATATGTGAAGACAGGATCAGATAGACTAAAAGAGAACGCCCAGTCGGAAACCTCAGATAAAACATAAGCCATTGAGTTTAATTGATGGAAGGAGAAAGTATAAAAATGCAGCAAATGAAGACGGCAAAAAGGAGTAAAGACCTCCAAAAACTGAGTGACTGACAGTGTAAAGTGCCAAGAAGGTATGGCTAGAGGATAAATGAAAGGCTGTGGAAGCAAGCATGGCTAGGGAGGATAGGTGCCAGCTATAGGAGAATTGAAGGGGCATATGGAGAAAAGAGAGGCAGCAGTATAAATTTCAGGAGCTCAGGTGGAAAGCCAGTACTAAACAAAGAAGTGAAATGCAGAAGGAAGATACAGATGGGTTGTACAAGGGAAATGAACTTGAAAGTAATGCTACAGAAAGGGATGAATACATTGTGAGGTACAAAATGATGAGAAGAATTTGACAGAGCACTGAAAATCTAAGCTGAAACAAGTCTGTAAGAATTATTGAGATTGGGATAGGATGCCATGACAAAGTTATTCTACCTGTTGTACATCTATGAGACAGGAAAAATACCATGAAACTTCAAGAAAAATGTAATAATCCAAAAGAAGACAGATGCTGACCTTACTCCCCAAAACGGGTGCACCAGCATCCCCTGCTGACTTTCGTCCCATCACCGTATGCTCATTGCTGGCAAGGACCATCCATAAGGTTCTGGCATCGCGTCTGATGTGTCTGTGTGCTGTGGACAAACGTCAGTGGGACTTCATCCCTCGTGATGCGATGCTGGAAAACACGTTCATCTCTGACCAGACTCTCATTGTAGGCGCAGTCCGCTCCTGCCGTTCTGTCTTTGTTGCATCTCTCGACGTGTCTAAGGTGTTGGACTCACTAGACCTTGCTACCCTGTGCCCCATGCTGAAAGCGCATGGCCTTTCGACTGAGTTTGCTGACTACATTGAGAGCTGCTTCAGGGGTAGCACGATGGTGATAACGGGCAGATGCGGTGTGAGCATGGCCGTGTAGCCATCAAGGGGACCCTCTCTCTCCCCTCCTTTTCAACATGGCTGCTGATATAATGCTTATCACCTTGCCTTCCCACATAGGAGCATGGATTTTGGTCACAGAGTCAACGCTACAGCTTTCGCTGATGATGTCCTGCTGTTCGCATCGACTAAGAGGGGCCTGCAATCCCTAATCAATGCAGCCACGGCAGCCCCCACCCATCTGGGCGGAAGTGTTTCACACTCACCTTAGTGGCCTCTGGCCGCGAGAAATGGTGAAGGTGGACGACTCCATCACCTTCACAGCCAGTAATGCCACCATGCAGGCCCTATGTATGGGTGAGACTTTTCGCTACCTGGGGCTGCAGCTCTCCTCTTCAGGTTGAAGCTTGTTCCATCCTCGCCGCCATCTGCAGGAGCAGTTGGTCATCATCACCCGGGCTCCCCTGAAGCCGCAACAGCACCTCTATGCCCTCGTCCATGTGCTGCTGCCAGGCCTGTATCATGGGCTGGCCCTCAGTTGCAACCGGATCAGGTGCCCTGAACACCACGGACACCGTGGTGCAAGTAGCCATCAGAAGATGGTTCTGCCTCCTGGAGGATACCCCCTTGGGCTACTTCCACTCTCTTGTAGCCTATGGGTGCCTCGGCACTCCATCAGCCCGCTGGATGGGGGCCTGCCCTACAGCTGACCCTACTCCTGCAGAAGACACTGCAGAAGATAGGACCAGCTGCGGACGATGCGGGCCTGCATGAGGTCGCAACACTTGACATGGGAAGGCTCTCTTCTCACAACGTCGGAGCACATCATGGACATGTGAGCAGCCCACCTGCACGTCACCTTCGATGGTGCGGCCCTCTCCAAGTCCGCCGCCTTCTGGGGGCAGCACCAGTGGATCACTGATACCACTCGTCTCCTCTCTGGTTGCGACTTCATCAATGCCATCCACACCTGCATTAAGACCTTGCTCTCCAAGGCACGATGCAGTCGTGGGCATACTGCTAACAACCGATGTCTCGTGGGCTGCAGGGCCTCCGAGACCACCAACCACATTATCCAGGCTTGGAGACAAATGCATGGGTCCCACGTGAAATGTCATGACGCTGTTGTGAAGTACCTCGTGCGTGGACTTGTGCAAAGGACCTTCCACGTCTCAGTTGAGCCCCAACCTTGAACACAGGAAGGATTCCGCAAGCCTGACATCATCGCAGTCCAAGCCGGCCAGGCCCGCTTTGACGACGCCCAGATAGTCGGCGACCAGCTCCGGCTTGACTGGTGTTACCAGCAGAAGGCAGCGAACTAAAACATGCCATCCATCAGGCGTACTGTCCTTGACCTGCGTCCCAGCATCCAGAACATCACCTATTCATCGGCCACTTTAAACTGGAGAGGAACATGGTCCCCACAGTCATGAGCAACCTCCTGAAGCTGGGCTTCAAGGTGCGGGAGTTCTCCATCATCTCGTCCAGGGTGCTGTTCATCGTTCAGGATTTTTGAACAAATGACAGCACAGCACCCAATGCCCTGTGTTGGCATTGGGTAGAGTGCTGGCTTCCCTCTCCCTGACTTCAGGGGTCTGTCACAGGAACAATGACGTCTTTATTCCTATTTTCATGTTCTTGTTTTGTAAATCTGTTTTATGTATGTCTACCTATCTATGTACTATACACATCTGAGGTGTGTCGCCCCATGTATGCTCCCACTGCGGTGGGATACTGGCAAGGTACTATACACCTATGTACCATTTTCATTCCATATATGTATGTATTATTTCTTTGGAATAAAGACAGTTTTAATAGTGTGCTAGTTCATTTCTGTCTTCTTTGTGTAGTTAGCGTGTTTTGGTTATTTTGTTATATGGCAGTAATAAAAGCTTATATCTCCACATCCACTGCAAACATCCGGGTGTCGATGGCAAAACATTTACATGTGATTTGTATGTGTATTCCAAACGCGAGTGTGAATTGCTGTGTGCTTTATGTGAATTCACTAGTCTCAAATGTAAAAGGATGCTTTAGCATTATTGATTTAACTACCCATGAAGAAAATTGTGAATTTTGTAATAAATATCAGTTTTATGAATGGAAGCACGTTTCATATTTTGCCAAACCAGGAAGTGGAAAGAATGGTTTTGCAACACCTTTCTTCTACCCATATACCCATTGTTAGGCTTGTCGTGTGTGTAATTTATACTACACTTTCCAAAAACGAAACTGATGAAATAAAAAATTTATTTATTTGAACCATCTGATATAGAATGTCTCATTTGCTGTATGTGGAATTCAAATGCCTCATTTATCAGACGTTTATAAGTATAAAAATCATATCAGAGGAACATAGGCAACTATCATCTACTTTATCATGGTACTCACTAAAAAAAGTGTTTTGACAATTTCCTTTATCTCTTTAACTCATTGGCATTGGCAGTGACTTTTCATTTGCTTTTTATTTATCAGCAAAAACACTAATGACAATCAGACAGCACAGACCATTTTTATTCTGAACTCATACTGTTGTTTCTTAATATCAATAAATCTCGATTCCTGCAACACAGATTGCAATGTACTGGCAATTTCTTCATCCAAAACAGCTTTAGCAAAAAAAAATTATGTATCAGTACTACTAAGACTTTGCACTCTAGAAACAGTGTGCCCAATTTTCAAAATATTTCAAAAACTACATAAACACTGGTATCGTATAGATCTTGCTCTATATCACAAAGCCTGTCATCTGATACACTCTAGTGCAATACTTTAATAAATACTACTGCACCTCTAGGATTGTGAACTATAAATACAACAGCCTTTGTGTTAATGGCAAATTCAATCCACTTAAAGGAGTGTTACATAAAAACTCAAAGTTGCTTGTAAACTGCTGTAGTTGGATATGAATTGGTAGATTTATCACAAAGTCATTTTGTGTGAGCCACTCTACTGTGTTATTTGTTGAAACAAATGCACTTCCTGTTGTCTACAAAAAGCAGCTTGTGCATAACACATTTGGAAAGAACAGGCAAATATTCGTGTCAGGCAAGAATACAAATGTCATTTCCAGTCAAATTGCTCGAGACTGACTGGTTGTAACATAAAAAAAATATACATAATTTTCAACGAGCTTTATAGTTTACACCATTTAAAAATAAAAAGACACTCTTACGTTACATAAAGTAGCATCAGACGGAGCTAAGAAATTGATAAAGGTAAAATGGTATAAAAGAAGGATAAAGGCTGGTTAATTCCTGGGATTAAAGTATCTTGTGCTAGGAAGGGAGAACAACCTACACAAATGATCTAATGGCTTTAAAGGGCAGTTCAAAAACTGTAATGTTTGCTGGTGACAAGTGTACTAATCAACGGTCCAAACTCAGCCCTGGCAGACACGGCTCAGATGACAGGTGAACAGGCCTATGAATGGTCCACAGCTAACAGTTTACATCTTAGCCTTACAAAGTCTCATATTAAGCAGTTTTAAACAAACGATAATTACCTTTCAACACCAGAAGTAGACATTAATGGTCATACATTGAATGAAGCAGTGTGTGTAAGATTCCTTGGGGGGAAAACTGATTAACAAGTTAAAATGGATTCGACACATGGATACATTAATAAAAGAAGCTCAGTACAACATATTATGCCCTTAAAAGAATCTCCCATTGTGATGACCTAAAGATAAGAGTGTAGTCTTATTGGCTAATGGTACTGGAAACCCCCCTCCTCCCTACTCCCAATTTTTACATCCGCACCATATTGAAAAATGCAAGGGGGCCTAATACGTAACTTTTACCAGTTTATTTTGCATATCCTCATTCCCTGTTGTCTAATGGAATTATCTTCTGGGGCAGTGCACCTAAGTTTATTAAGTGTTTGCTAGCAGAAACAAGCAGTAAGAATATCGTCTACATCGTGCAGAAGTGTTTTTAAGAATCTTGGAATTATTACTCTCATTTCACAATATTTTACTTCTTAATGGTTTTTGTTGCTGATAATAAAGACCAAATTGAACAGCGACATACACAGTCACAATACAAGACACAAAAATAATTTTCATGAAGATTTTGCCCCCTTGTCCAGGGTTCGGAATGGAGTTGTGAACACTAATGGTAAGATATTCAACAAGATGCTGTCTAACATAAAACAAGGTATTGGGAATCTCTACCAGCTCAAAAGGAAATTAAAATTATGCCTGATTAGCCACCCATTCTACAAATTATCTGAATATCCAGATTCAGGGATTTAAAATTTCTGCTAGCTAGATGGCAAGTAGCAGTGTTTGTTATAAAGGTGTGTAACAAGCAGTAATATGCTGGTACCATAAATAGGACGTAGTATTTGTAGATTCAAAAATATTTCCTTGGAAAATACCTTCTTAATCAAGTAAATGTTAAGCTACTAATAGCAGATAAACAGCAGCTATATAGTAAAACTAAGGAGGCAGCAGCAGCTTTATTACTAATTATGTTATTAAATTTGAATGGTAGATGCGTGAATAGCATTAAGCAATGTGGTAATACGGTCAGAACAGTTTACAGATTAAATTTCTCTGTTGCCTCATGTTAATGTATATCTTCACTCATCCCACATTCCTGAAGGGTCTCCTCCCTGATGGGATCTGTGGAACGCAATTAATGAATGAACTATCCACTTTTGAGTAAGGTGAGCAGTAATTACCTAGCACAACATTTTTCCCCTTAGGAGTTGTATTTCAATGACTACTGCTTTAATAACTAGTTTTGCACAGTTAGGTATGTGATATGCAGTACATTCAGTTACACAAGTATCAACATATATGTAGCTAACACCACTTCTACAACAATGTGACATCTTTATATCCATTTAGATTATACACCATTATTACATTTTCCCTTAGCCCATGCTTTGTCATAAAAACATTTGGCATATCAGTAGCTAATAATATATAAATTTCAACAGATTTATTGGAAGCATATTGAAGATTTTGGTAAAGTATTTTAGTTTTAGAACCCTTGCCAGCTATTTTCCTGTCAGCTACCTTCAATGTATGTTTACCTGGGGTTGGTTTGTGTAGACTTTTGTTACACAGAGATGGCACTGTTATATCTAAAATATGACTTCTTTCCGTTTATTACAAGCTGGGCCTGAAAACTGTAATGCAGACTGTCTGCAAAATAGCAATGTACAAGTATTTCCTGTGAAATCGCTGAATGTGAGATACTATGCCTCTTTGGCTTTATATCAGGTTGCTGGTAACTGGGTCATGGGCATTTGTCAACAATATGTTATTATTATGTACATTATTAACTGTGGTTTCTTTTATTAGTTATTTACTATTTGTGGCGGTGGGTGTCCTATTATTTGTGAACCTATGAAACAAGAGATCCAGTTCTTGACCTAGTTCGGCCTAGAATTTCTTTTCAAACTTACCTTGACTTCTAATACAGTGTTGTTTATGTAAGGGGGGGGGGGGAGAGAATTGTGCTGGTTTCATGAACCTGTGTGAGAGAAGGCTAGGGCATGCTGAATATGAGCAGGCTTAATACAACACTTTGGCATTCAAAACCACCTTATCATTTAATAAATTGTCACATTCTGCAGTGAGTATACCTCTCAATAATTTTAAAAATATGTTGGATAACTGGTTAATAGGTAAGTCTAATAGAATTCTAGTAGTGTAAAACCTGAGTTTTAAGATTGTGTTTGCAAGTCTATACAACAGACTAATGTAGGCTAACTAATTTGTAATGTAATGTGAACATTAATTGCGATGGTGGTGTCATCTCAATGAAAAGCTTATTCCACAACATGCAAATAGAGAATTTGCATCTCAATCTATGAATCAGCTTGTTCAGTGGAGTAGAAAGTTTGTCAGAAATAGCTGAACAGGCCTACAAGTGGTTCTCAGTTTAAGTCTCAGCCTCACAAAGACTTACCTTATGCAATTTCAAACAAACAGTAATTGCCTTTTAACACAAGAAATAGTAATTAATGGTCATTCACTGAATGAGAGATGGTGTGTGGTATTCCTTTTGGTCCAGCTGGATAACAAGTTAGCATGGAGTCAACACTTGGATGAACTAATAAAGCAGCTCAGTTCAGCTTGTTAAACCCTTTGAGGTATCTCCCACTGTACTGACCTAAAGATAAGAGTGTAAGCATATTTTGCATATTTTCTCTCCCTGTTGTCTTAAGGAACTATCTTCTGTGGCAGTGCACCTAAAGTAAATAAAGTGTTTGTTCGGCAGAAGCGAGTAGTAAGAATGTTGTGTAAAAGAACTAAGTATACATTTTACATATGCCTGTTTAATGACATTGAAGTTCTTATTCTCACTCACAGCTTTCATACTAATTTACCTGATTAAATTTAGATGGCAAAAGCATAAATGACATTAAGCAGTATTGTGATAGTTTATTGCTGAATAGAGTACACAGAAATTTTCAATGATATATTTGTCCCAAGTTAACGTACATCACGGCTCGTTCCACATCCCTCATTGTTCTCCTTCTTGTTTGGATCTGCAGAACAATGAATGTTGTTCTTTGTCTTCCTCCAGGATTACTTCTGCAGCCCGCCAATCTCTTTTTTCCTTCTGCTAATTAAGGTAGGCTGAACAGGAATGTAGTTTCCTTTATTTTTTCTTGAATTACCTGTAAGAATTAAAAAGATAAGAAACAAAAGCAATTATATTCTCTCTGTGAATGTGGTGTACATTTGTGCCTCACATAGCTTCACAAAGTTTCAACAACAGAGATGTACATGCAGATGGTGTTTTCTACTTCGCACAGTGCCTCCAGACCCTTCCTGGTGAACTATTTGACAACTCTGTAAGATAAGCCACAGCTCTACTTAACAGATCATTATTTATTTTGCATGAAATATTTTCCTTGCGTCTGCCACCTCTTCTTCAAAATAATGGTTCAAATGGCTCTGAGCACTATGGGACTTAACATCTGAGGTCATCAGTACCCTAGAACTTAGAACTACTTAAACCTAACTAACCTAAGGACATCGCACACATCCATGCCTGAGGCAGGCTTTGAATCTGCGACCGTAGCAGTCGCGCGGTTCCAGACTGAAGCGCCCAGAACCGCTCACCTCTTCTTCAGTGTCATGGTTTTCCTCATGTGTGTCCATTCGCTCCAAATGATCAGCATCATTTAAAACTGTGCTAGTGTGTGACCCATGCAGTGGCTCAAGCCAATTTTCAGGAGGCTGCTCACCTGTCGCTATAAAATAATACTTTCTATGTATTCCATCATTATCAATTGCCGCCTCATACTTATGAGATGGGTTACAGTGTTAGCCCAACCTACATGCTTGGAAATGTTTCTCATATTGCCCTGAAGACAAGTGCAAATAAGCACAGCCATATTAACTATATAGTAATAGTTGCTTATTTCGTCACTGGGAACCAACAGAATGACTTGCTTAACTTCCTTTATTTTACTTTCTATGTCTGGTAAATGGACCTCGATGGTGTTGCAGAAAGATCTTGTGTTTGCTCTATTTGCAGAATCAAGGAGGCTTATCTGAAATTAGGGATTCACTTTTGTGAGCATAAAAGCATCCATCTGCACCATGTTGAAGGCTCGAATTCTCTCATAAATTTTGTCCTTTAGAATCCTTATGAACGTTTCACTAATGTTATTTGTGCTGTGGCCTTGCACCGTCATACCTATACGATAAGAAAGTGCCCATAGTTGTCACCTATCCCAATACCCATCCAAGTATGTTTGATAATTCTTGTATTCATCACCTTTGGTTTTTGGGAACATAATTTTTCTGAAATCCTGGAAGAATTCAAACTGTTTCTCTTGTAGTATTCCATTTTTCAATTTGATAAGCCACTCCCACAATACCTGCAAGACATGGAATATACACAACAAAGTTGTTGAATGGGGGAAACATCTTCTAATGGCATTTTGTTCTGATTTAGTATCATCACTGAGAAAGATGCTTGGCCCATCAATGTTCCTTCCAAAAGTATCTTCTCCTACTATCACCTTCAAAAGCTGGAAGCCTATTTCTAAAAGTTCACAGCTTTCTGATGAAATTACTATTATCACCAGTGGTAAGCCTCCACACTCACTGTGTGTAAGAGAAAAACTCTACTGCCATCATGGTCCAGAGTCCCTGTCAAGTCCATAAAAACCATTTTTGGACACTGCTTCTATATGGGCATGCATTTTTTCATCAGAGGTGTGCAAATGCTAAAAAGGAAATACATTAATATTGGCAGAATGTACAACTCTGCAGGCAGCTTACCCTTATATTCAAATCAACATACTTAAAAGGGAAGCCAAATAAGTCTGAAATGTGGAACCAAACAGATAGGAGGAAAGGAGAATGGCAGCTCTCTGTCTGTATAGACAAAATTTTCATAATGATGTGGAAGAATTAAGGAACAATCAGAACAGGAATTAGGGGAATACCAGGGAGTTTTCAGGCCATGGATAAGCTATGCAGAGCAGCTCATTAGTTTCAAAACTTATTACGACATACTATAGGAAACAGAACAAATCTCAGGCAATAACATTTGAAGACTTCAAGAAGGTGTACAATTGCCTCCATAGTCCTTCAGTATTAAAAATGAAAGACATCTCAGACTCCATACAAAACCAATTAAACTAACAGAGCTTACTTTAACCAATACTACATCAAAAGTCAAGTTAACAGAAGAAATTTGTCAACCATTTCTCATAAAAACAGGCTTAAGAAAAGATGACTGGCTATCACCATTACTATTCAACTATGTACTGAAATATATAATGAGAGAATAGTACAAGGATAACCCAAATAATATAAGAATTGCAACAAGGTGATTCCACATCAAGTGGACCACTCTACTAGTTCCAAATGTAATGAAATTTCATTGGAAGGTTCCACAATGTCTTGGGTGGATATTTACAAAGTTTGAGTCCAATATCTCATTTGGTTCCATTTCTAAAGCCTCTCATAGATAGGGATTTTAAGTTTGCACAACCTACAGGCATGCTAAAATGCCAGCTTTGGACAACCTTTATTAAAGGTAATGTTAACTTTTGTACCCTGCTTTTGTATACTGAAAGAACTTTTTTTTACTGAATAGGAATATTGTTGCAGAAGAAGCTGAGTAGCGCAGTCGCCGTAGTGTAGTGGTTACAGTACTAGATTGTTGCATGGACGGTCATGAGTTCAAAACTCACCTGAACTGAAACATTTTAATTTCTATATCCAGTTCGAGTACATTCTAGAAGTATCCACAAATGGCACGAATCATTGTACTGGAATGTTCTCTAGCTGTATAAATACTGTAAGTGTTGTGGCCAGAGGCTCTGCGCTCTTGTAGTGCAAGTGCTGAACAAACCTTCGTTAAGTGAAGTTAGTGTTCGTCATTCATCTACTTACACCTTCCTCTACGTGACATTATTCTGGTGGAGGCGCTGTGTATTGGAACTTGTGATACCACACGTTATCGACGACACAGTGGCTCCCATCAGGCCACCACAGAGCCGCCGTTTAAGTGGCGAGAGACCCAAGTTCAAGCCATATTCAACAGATTGCAATCTATTGGAGACAGACGAGGACGTTACAATGACAGCAACTGTGTGCCACCTCATGAGACATCCTTCCGGGTTCTCTGGTGACAATGGCCAAGATCCAAACAAGAGGCTGAAGGTATATGAGCTTATAGCCAAATTTAACAAATGGGATGACACCATGCGTTTGGCTAACGTATTTTCTACTTTGAGGGCACTGCCAAGCAATGGTATGAGAACAATGAGGAGAAGCTCACAAGCTGGGAAGTATTCCAGGCGGAACTGCGCAAGTATTTCAGTGACACACAATGACAGAAGAGCAAGGCTCAAGATAAATTAAAGTGCAGGGCACAACGTCCATGAGAAACGACAGCATCCTACATTCAAGACGTCTTGGAGCTGTGTAAAATAGTGTATCCTTGAATGAAGGAGGAAGCTAAGGTTGCACATCTCCTGAGGGGTGTTGCTGAGGACGTGTATCAAGCCCTACTCTTGAAGGAGGTTTCGACAGCGGACGACTTCATAAAATGGTGCCAGTATATCGAGACAATGCATCAAAAAAGAATTACACGCAAGGAGTTTGAACGGCTTTCAAACATCGTATCAATGTCTGTGATGGAGGAAGAAACTGATTTCACAAGTGTTCTACATTAGATAGTGAGAGAGGAAGTTCAGATGGCACTTGGATTACACAGTGAGCAAAAAACCGAGACGCTTCAAGAGGTCATAAGGGAGGAAGTGGGACACACATTGAACCCAATCTCGCGTCCTTCATTTCCCTTTAAAACAGTAACAAAGTCGAGACTCAGGCGAAGTTACATTCCTACAATGCCGCATGAGGAACCTGTTTGGGCACCAAGGAAGACTGATGTCTGTAGGACCCAGGATAACCAACCAGTATGTTTCCACTGCGTACGGCCGGGACATGTGGTGTGCTATTGTTGAGAAAGGCGGCGGATATTTGATGACACCCGCGCCAGAAGACAGCAGACCGATTTTAGCCAACGCCAACTCAGGACGACGAAGAGGAACAAGAGGTGGGTGCAGACGACGTACCCGCTGCTGCGCAGGCCCAAGCGGGTTGCATCATGCAGCCTCGCAGGCGCTCAGCGGCCAACGCAGCACTATGTTTTCGATTGTTTTCAAATTGTTGCATCCTTCTAGCGATTGGTGGCTGACGCTGCGGATCAGAATTTATTAATAATTATAGTACTTGTTCATCACCAGTTACAGTTAGATTCTCAGCAAGTACACCAAGTCCTTTCATCCATACATGTATTTTTTCATCACTGACGATACACACGTCGACGAGGGACAGTGCTTCAATGCTATTGCAGATATAGCTCACGGCGGAATGATTCCGCTGGTCTGCGTTGGCCGCTTTTATACAGAGTGCTTGACCTTGATTACATAAGAGTGCTGATAACGGACTTAGCCGCTGCGAGGGCCGGAGCGGGAGCGTTATCCTGTACGCGTGCTGTAGACAGGCGTCTAAAGCTAGCGAAATGAGGGATGCTCAACTACCAGACCTACCGATAGATGGCTCTAGCGCGTGCCGGCAAAAGATCATATCATTGAGTGTTCGCCAGAAGTCACTGGTGTCCGCCACATCTGAATTTGGCAAAAAACGAAGTGTCAAAACACGGATGAAAATGTTTTTCGTTCTGCGCCCTCATAAGTCTTTTATATTGGATGTTCTAGACATCTACACATCAACATAATGAAGTGTTTCTGATCTAGCGAGAAAAAACAGTGACAGTTCTGCTATGAAATTCCTAAATTCGAGTGTGTTTTTGAAGTTTGAGAAGCTGACCTATAAATCGTTTACTATTAATTTTATGAGTACTTATTTCCCCATATTCAAACACTATTTAAGATTCAATGGAGGTCAACAAATTACCTTACTTCCCAAAGCTTTTAACTACAGGTATAATTCGGAAAATCAAGTTTGGAAAACAGTGAAGACGTCTCTTTAAAAAAAAAAGGTGACATAGTTTGCTTAGGGGTATCTTTACTGACAACAGAAATTACAATTGAACTATTAAAGTATTACTTAAGTATAAACGGAAAAATTGTTATTCTTCTTTATCTGAAGTGATGCATTACCGATCTGCATATATGCTGACACTAATTGCAACATTCACTTACGAATGTGGCCCTCTCTTTGATCAGAAACGTAAATGTCATGATTTCATTAACGCCTGTGCGTGGCATGGTGTATTTTAACTGAGTAATAAGGTAGAAGCACCAGTTTTTGACAGTGCTTCAGGCTTTGATACGAGCCAAGAAATACATTTAAATGAGACAAACATAAAGGCCAACGTTAAGGCTCCTCTTAAATGCATGACTTGCATCATTTGGAAGTTAAGTCTAGTAATAATATGATACTGGACTGATCCATGATGATGTAGAAAGTGAAGGAACTTGTTGAAAATAACATCGATCACAGCTTTTAGTTTTAAGGTTGGGGTGTCTTAAAACTGTAATTTTCCAGTCTGACACCCAAACAATGGCTGGTACCATGGTTTTATTTTAAAATTGAATTCAAAAATGTCAGTGAGCAAAGTTAATTACACTATGAATTACAACCATGGAATTTTATTTCTGTGAATCTTGGTTCCAGTTTATGACATGGTGTCAATCACTGGAATGACTGGTTGTCAGTATAGGGCCCAAGAAAAAAACAAACCTGAAAGCGAAAGCTGCAGAAGCTGGCCAGGCAGGCACCCCAATGGCTGATACAATCTGTGTGAGACGAGGGTGACATTATATTGCAAATTTAGTGTAAAAAGTTCCATATTGTCTGAATCTGTCCTATACTGACAGCACATTCTAGTCCAGTCGATTTTCTTCTCTGCAAAAGTACAGTAGCCAATACCAGTGGCACAAAGGTAGTGCCAAATTACAAACTATCCGGTAACAACAGAAGTATTGCTGGACAATGTACAGTAAATAATATGTAGTAACCTGAAAAATTCAGAATTGGTTTGAAGAAATAGAACAGTATTTGGAAAGAGAGTAACATTTTGAAAATAACAAATGACGCAAGTAGAGTTTTCAGTTCTTATGAAAGCTCGCTTAATTTTTTTCGAACAACATGTCGTCGTGGCTGTTTATTTGGTGGCATCAAATGTGTCGGAAAGTCAAAAACTGATGGCACTGCTTCAGGTTTGAGACGTTTCTTCCACGTTCCAGGGCTCACTACGTAATCATCTTGTCGGAAATGGTTTCCGCAAAGAAAACTGCAAGACATAGGATTAAAACCTTTCCGCTTCACGCAAGTAATCCACTTCTTCAGCAGCTCTGGGTGCTTTAGAGGAAACCTGTTCAAAAACATCTAATTAGCAAACGCACTAAGTATGTATTGTATCAGTAGTCCTATTACCTGTGAAATGGTAAGTCACCTTCCTTACCCCATCGCTTCGTACAATTGAAAGCGGAACAAGAAATTACCATTTCCATAATCCTTAATTCCTTATACACCGTACAGACCGAGAGAACTTCTTACCAAATTCGAATATGGCGGGCAATGCAGACGACAGTAATCAGCTGGTAGAGCCATCTATCGGTAGGTACGGTAGTTGAGCATCCCTCATTTCGCTAGCTTTAGACGCCTGTGTGCTGTAGTCGTACTAGCAGCAGGCGTACCCGCTGGCGCGCCGGCCCAAGCGAGTTGCATCATGCAGCCTCGCAGGCGCTCAGCGGCCAACGCGACACTATGTTTACGATTTTTTTCAAATTGTTGTATCCTTGAGACCCCGTTGCCACTGAGTACGCAAACGAATTAGACGCAAATGTAAATGCTAGAACAAACAGTGTCTTTTCTATGGTTGAATCCTCTAATACCAACACTGGTTGTCAGTGGCGTAGCGTGAGGGGAGACTTTGAGACTAAGTATCAAAGTCTCCCCTGTATTGCTGCTTAAAAAAGATGCAATAGTAATTCATAACAAAAATATAAATAACTTTCTACTAAGAGCTCTAAATGTGCGAAGACAACAGTTTTGTAGCCCACGCCGCACCCTGAATATTGGTGTATTTGCCTGCTTGAGACTCGGCTGCTTCCAGTTTCTGCCTCCCTTCCCTCACCTGGCTGTGTGCGCCTGCGCCTGCGCCTGCGCTCCCTCCACTTCCCTTGTTCCACGAAAGCCGGTGTGCTGCACTTGTTAGCAGGTATCGAGACTAGTCTCTGCCGCTTCTATGCTGGCTTTTAACACGGAAGTGAACAGTCGCGCGGTTTGTGTTCAGTCATTCTTGTCTGATTTTAGTGCACATTTTCGTTGCGTCGCCAACATGAGTAAGCCAGCAACTGAACACCTTACAGAATTTTTATTAAAAACGCCTTTTTCTACATTAACGTATGAAAAAAAGTGCGAATTGAAGGACAAACGACCTACTCCTATACTCAGTGTAGTTTTAAGTGAAACCAAACAAAAACGCAAAGTATACTTGGCTGACTGCGAATGCAGTTAATAACAGACTATATTGTTAAATATGTCTTCTGTTCGGTGGTGAGAAGGAATGGTGCAGTGAGGGCATTTGTACAATAAAGAACTTTGACAGGAAAGCAAACAAGCATCAGATATCAAAACGTCACCTGCAGAACAACGATTCATTTCAGTTATTGGGCAAAAGTAGAATTGAGCACGCCCTTTCTGAAACCGTTCGTCTGATGGCAACGAAATAAAATGAACAAGTTGTATCCAACAGGAGAGTATTGGCTGGTCTTATTCAGACAATTGTATTTACACTCCTGGAAATTGAAATAAGAACACCATGAATTCATTGTCCCAGGAAGGGGAAACTTTATTGACACATTCCTGGGGTCAGATACATCACATGATCACACTGACAGAACCACAGGCACATAGACACAGGCAACAGAGCATGCACAATGTCGGCACTAGTACAGTGTATATCCACCTTTCGCAGCAATGCAGGCTGCTACTCTCCCATGGAGACGATCGTAGAGATGCTGGATGTAGTCCTGTGGAACGGCTTGCCATGCCATTTCCACCTGGCGCCTCAGTTGGACCAGCGTTCGTGCTGGACGTGCAGACCGCGTGAGACGACGCTTCATCAAATCCCAAACATGCTCAATGGGGGACAGATCCGGAGATCTTGCTGGCCAGGGTAGTTGACTTACACCTTCTAGAGCACGTTGGGTGGCACGGGATACATGCGGACGTGCATTGTCCTGTTGGAACAGCAAGTTCCCTTGCCGGTCTAGGAATGGTAGAACGATGGGTTCGATGACGGTTTGGATGTACCGTGCACTATTCAGTGTCCCCTCGACGATCACCAGTGGTGTACGGCCAGTGTAGGAGATCGCTCCCCACACCATGATGCCGGGTGTTGGCCCTGTGTGCCTCGGTCGTATGCAGTCCTGATTGTGGCGCTCACCTGCACGGCGCCAAACACGCATACGACCATCATTGGCACCAAGGCAGAAGCGACTCTCATCGCTGAAGACGACACGTCTCCATTCATCCCTCCATTCACGCCTGTCGCGACACCACTGGAGGCGGGCTGCACGATGTTGGGGCGTGAGCGGAAGACGGCATAACGGTGTGCGGGACCATAGCCCAGCTTCATGGAGACGGTTGCGAATGGTCCTCGCCGATACCCCAGGAGCAACAGTGTCCCTAATTTGCTGGGAAGTGGCGGTGCGGTCCCCTACGGCACTGCGTAGGATCCTACGGTCTTGGCGTGCATCCGTGCGTCGCTGCGGTCCGGTCCCAGGTCGACGGGCACGTGCACCTTCCGCCGACCACTGGCGACAACATCGATGTACTGTGGAGACCTCACGCCCCACGTGTTGAGCAATTCGGCGGTACGTCCACCCGGCCTCCCGCATGCCCACTATACGCCCTCGCTCAAAGTCCGTCAACTGCACATACGGTTCACGTCCACGCTGTCACGGCATGCTACCAGTGTTAAAGACTGCAATGGAGCTCCGTATGCCACGGCAAACTGGCTGACACTGACGGCGGCGGTGCACAAATGCTGCGCAGCTAGCGCCATTCGACGGCCAACACCGCGGTTCCTGGTGTGTCCGCTGTGCCGTGCGTGTGATCATTGCTTGTACAGCCCTCTCGCAGTGTCCGGAGCAAGTATGGTGGGTCTGACACACCGGTGTCAATGTGTTCTTTTTTCCATTTCCAGGAGTGTATTTGTAAACAAGAATTAGCCTTTTGCGGCCATGGAGAAGACAAGTCCTCTAGCAACTACGGTAACTATTTGGAGTTGTTGGATTTACTACCTCAAGGAGAGCAGTTAATCCGAGACCATCTGCCATCATCTTCAACCTTTAAAGGAACTTCTTCAGATATACAGAATGATGTAATAGAAATGATAAATTTGGCAGTTAATAAGAAAACAAAATCTGAAATTCAGAAATGCAATTTCATTTTGATTCAGGCTGATGCAAGAGTCAAATGATTATAATATTTAGGTACTGTACTGCAGACAAAATTGAGGAAAGATTCGTTGGATTTTACGATGTTTCTGGAGATAAAACTGCTGAAGGTGTGTCAAACATTATTAATGCAGTACTGAAAGAATGGAATGTGGAAGGAAAAGTGGTTAGTCAAACAGATGATGGCAGTTCAGTAATGGAGGGCAGAGAAAGAGGACTACAACAATTGGTAAGCAGTTCTGTCTCTATGCACTGTTTATTCATTGTTACACACACCACCTGAATTTGGTACTGTTACATGCCTTCAAAATCATATGACAACTACGCTTGTTTGTAAGTGATAGCACTACATTCCATTCGTTTTTCAGCAAATCATCAAAACGAACTGTATTGCTAACTGAGAAAGGATTTAAACTGCCATATGCAAGCAACACTTGCTGAAACTTCCGTTCCAGGGCAGTTTCAACAATATCTAGTCATTTCTCAGAGTTATATGGTGCTTTTAATTATACAATTGATGATACAGACTCTCAATGGGACCCAGAATCTTTGACCTGTGTTGCGGGAATGAAACGCCGGATGTATGATTCTACGTTTGTCTACTTCCTTTGCTTCTACCGAGGGTGCTTTGTTTATGTCGATCATCTCTTTAATGTTCTTCAGTCAAAATCTGTCAGTATAATTGCTTGCCATGACGAAATAAGAACTGTTTTGAGAAACTTATGACAATTAAGAATGGAAACATTCGTTGATGAATGCATTAAATACAGCTTGTGTTTGAATGGCAACTTATCATCCTGTGACAGTCAAAAGATACCTCTCAGGGCATTAACTTACGAGATAATGGATTTGCATATTGTTCAGATGGAAAGAAGATTTAAAGACTTTATCCCAAATTCAGTTTGTTTAAATTCTGAACGAAAATTGTTTCCCAAACCATCAAAAAGAATTCCCCAAGTTAAGACTGCTTCAGTTATTAGAACATTATCCTTTTTACGAACAAGAACAACTTGAGCATGAACTGTGTAACATATACGCTGCTGAGAAAAAACACTTATCTCCAAGAATCCTCCTAAAGTACATTGTCAACAATGATTTAAACTATGTGTATGAAGAAACAACGAAGTTCCTGCTTTTGGTTTTGACCCTACCCGCAATTATAGCAAGCATAGAACGAAGCATGAGTACTCTTAAACGAGTGAAGAATTATTTAAGAAATTCAATGTCCAGCACCTGGCTGTCGTGTTCGAGCACGTTAGCAACAGAAAAGACACTACTTGGAGAGCTATCCAGCGATGATATCTTTCTAGACCGAATTATAAACTTATTCGTGTAAAGAAAAGACAGGCGCATTGCACTTGTGTACGAGAAAATATAAGTGCTTCTTCTCTTGCTGCTGGAGTTCTACAAATTTGCCATCCTTTCTTGAACAAGATAGTTATTATTATTATTATTATTAGTAGTAGTAGTAGTAGTAGTAGTAGCGGTGGTAGTGGTAGCAGTAGTAGTCGTAGTAGTTGTTGTTTTATTTGATGCATTTTGTTTCATTTGCTTAAATTATTGTTTACTGTACTATTTTGTCTCCCTATAATAACTGTAGATTCTCCCCAACCTTTACAACCACGCTACGCCACTGCTGGTCATAAGTTTTCGGACTTGCAAGGACATGTAGAAGTATGTAAATCTACCGCAGACGACTCTTTGAGGCATTATAGTGAAGTGACTAAGAAAGTAAACCATCTGACAGAAGGCGTAAATAATATAGGAGAACGAGTTGAAAATATTGCCCAACGCCTGTCAGTTATCAGTATTAGCAAAAAAATAAATGACGTCACTGCAGGTATACGTTCCACAATTAACAGAGAATTTGAGGAATGGATCGACTCAAAACAACACCACATAGAGAACAAAGTACAATCCGAACTGAAAGACGCATTTAAATCTACCACGGCTGAGATTGTAACTGCTCCTGGAACATCCGGTGACACTCTGTCTAGTAAACTTGGAGAAATTAGAAGAGCCTTTAGTCATAATCTTCCTGAGTGGAAACAACAATTAACTAACGACATTGATCAGCTTAAGAGACAAGTAAATGAAGTGCAGTCCGATAATCAAAGTGACTATCCGCATTCTTTACCGCCTGAACCAGATTCTCGGCATTATCCAGTGTATCATGTACAAAATTCCCCACCAGCAAATAGTACATGTGACAAAAATTCAACATCGCGTGGTCACAATCATCAGTTGACGTTAGTTGAATTAATGAGAAATGAAAGTATTTTAAAACATCAAGTTTTCCAGCCTTTCATACCGGAAAAGCAGAACATTCACACCATGGCTTTTCTGAAGTCGTTCTCAGGTGTTTTTCCAGAAACTTGGAATGACAAACAACGAATTCAGTTCACGTTAGCGTATGTCCAAGGAGAAGGGTCAGTCTGGGCTACAGACATCATAGATAAATGCCACACGTATGCCGATTTTGACAGATACTTTCTGAATAAGTTTTGGAGCTCTGGTATTCAGCAAAGACTCCGAAAGGATGTGTATAATGCCTAACCCTTTTTTAATACCAAAGGAGGAGGTCTTAGGTGTTACTTTGAAAAGTATTTGTGCAAAATTCAATATTGGGACACGCCCATCTCCACGAAAGATGTCATTATGATTTTAAAATCCAAACTTCCAGTCTCAATCAGAGAAAAATTGGTTAATGTAAATGTGGACGACCAAGAAGTTTTTCTTTCTGTGCTTGATAACCTAGACATGATACATGAGGACGTGCGTGCGAGTGCGCGGAATAATTATGATAATGGCAGCCCGCTCCGCAACAGCACGCTGCAAACGGTATCAATGGAATGGCATACCAACCTAACACTGGTCAGCCTAACGTGCACCCTTATAATAATAACAATTTTAATCGCTGTAACGGAAAGCCACACAATAAATATCAAAATGGTTCAAATGGCTCTGAGCACTATGAGACTTAACATCTACGGTCATCAGTCCCCTAGAACTTAGAACTACTTAAACCTAACTAACCTAAGGACATCACACAACACGCAGTCATCACGAGGCAGAGAAAATCCCTGACCCCGCCGGGAATCGAACCCGGGAACCCAGGCGTGGGAAGCGAGAACGCTACCGCCAATAAATATCAAAACCAAAACAGATATAATCCCATTTACCAGACTACGCAGCAACAACAAATATGTCAATTCACCGTTAAATTATAATGGCAATTACCAGTACCAAAATAACAGAAAGCGTGACAGAAATCGCATTGGGGGGAGATGATGGAAAAACTATAACGGACAACAGCAGTATAATCAGCAATGTATCTTTACTCCATCACCACAAACGAATTTTGCTCAACCTCCGAATATGACACTTCCTCAGCAACCAAATCAACAGTTCCGAAACAATGCGCAAAACAATCCGCCAAATTCTTTTCAGAACACAGCAAGTAAGAATAACCCGGAAAACTCAACTATTTTTTATATGCAGGCCAATCAAGTAACTAATATTGCACAAAATGAAACACCCTTAAATGAATGACAGTCTGTGTGGAATACTAACGACAATTTTGAACAGAATAGGCCAAACAAAGTAATTAAAATTTCATCTGAACCTAACGCGGAAAACCAGTAGCAGCTTCTTCATGCCTCCTCGGGGAAGCTGCGGAACAAACGGAAGCGGAGGAGGGCGGGTGTGGAGCAACTTCATAAGCGACACATCAATGTAATTAGGTAAGAAGACGACTGTGACTTATGAGACGACCTGTTGAACGAATATGACACATGCAACAACGAAGACCTGTGGAAAAACAAAGTCCAGGCATCAACTCCTATTCACATTTCTGACATACCTATTATTGCTATTATTGATACAGGTACCAACATAAATGCTTTATCTATGTGCATATATAAGAGAGTGTGCTCTCTTGCTAAAATTCCTTCACTCCCCTTTCAAGGATGTACTGTATCCAGAGCTGTGGGCTCCCTGGTACAGAAATTCAGCATACAAATACAAGCACATATACAATTCGATTCAGGCAGTATACAGTGTACATTCTTAGTTGTTAAGAACTTGTCTGTCCATGTTTGTTGGGAATGGGTTTTCTACGTAAAAATCGTGCCATTATCGATCTTGCTAAAGGTAAGTGTACATTAAGACTCAGCGATCGAGAATTAGTCATACATCTGATGAGGATAGAAGTCAGAATATCCAACATTGGACGCAAAGTAAAGGTATGCAAGCTCTCTTACAGGCAACAGTATTACAGTGGGATTGACGAGTCAGATGATGTCGACAATGACCCTGACTTGTTACCCACTGCAGATGAATTACATATGAAAACCTTGGAAACAGACGGACTAAACGATCGACAAAGATATGAACATTATGACTTGTTGGCAAAATTTGTCAATATTTTTTCCAGGAAACCAGGCATCATAACTAACTATGAATTCGACGTGAAGGTGAAATCCCATGACACCTTTTGTAAACCGACCTATTCTGTTCCGCAGACCCGAAAGGAAGCAGTTAAGCAAGAAATTCGTAAGATGTTAAGGTGGAAAATCATAGAACCGTCCGACTCTCCATATAGTAGTCAGTTATTGTCTATCATCAAGCAGGATGGAAGCGTTAGACTTGTGTTAGACGCGAAAAGTATCAATAACATCATCATACCAGTGTGTACACGACCTGAAGCGCTGGAGGAACAGTTACAATGATTTCATGGTGTGAAATTCCTGTCTTCAATTGACCTCCGACAAGGTTATTGGCAGGTAAAACTATCATCATCATCATCATCATCGAGGATGTACACAGCATTCATCTTTGCTGGTCGCTCTTATCATTTTCGAGTAGTACCATTTGGTCTTAACATTAGTTCTGCTGTTCTTATTGCAGCACTTGATAATGTGCTAGGTCCAGAGTTACTTGATTAAATAACTGTCTACGTTGATGTCTTACTTATAGCGACAGTTTCCTGGGAAAACATTTGGCCCCAATACAAAATATTTTTCAAAGATTTTATGATTTCGGAGTTACAGCTAACTTACCAAGAGAAAACTATAAGTTTTTAGGGCATTTAATTTCGTCTGAAGGTATCTCTCATGATCCCAGCAAGTTATCAGCTTAAAAAATTTTCCTGTTTCTTCCACTAAAAGGTAATTAAAAAGTTTCATCGGATTAACTTCATTCTTTCGTCGTTTCATTCCAGATCAGTCAATGAACAGTCCATTGTTGTTGAATTTACTTAAGAAAAACGCCCACTGGATGTGGACTTCAGAATGTCAGAATGCCTTTGAGAAAATTAAAGAAGCTCTCCTAACGAGTAACATCTTAAGTCATCTGAACACGAGTTTAGACTTCTGTATTTCTTGCAATGCAACATTTCAAGGATTAGGTTCCCGTTTGTTTCAAATAGACAAAACTGGTGACAAAGATGAAATCAAAATAATCAGTTTTGCCAGTCGAGTTGTAACCGAGTGTGAGAGATCGTACTCGGTAACTGAATTAGAAGGATTAGCGGTTGTGTGGACTTTTCGCCGTTTTAATTACTATATTCATGGACATAAAACCAGGGCATACTCAGATCAAGCGCTGAGCTTTCTACTCTCCTGCAAACTTTATCGTCCTAGGCTTACCCGATGGTGCCTGTTTTTAGAAGAGTACGATTTTGAAATTATTTACGTAAGGGGCAAGAATAACATCATTGCTGATGCATTGTCACGTATGACGGAAGGATTACCGGAACCTACTGAATTAATAGAACAGATTTCTAACCATAAGATACTTCTTATGAAAGATCCTCTGCATCGGAATTACTTTCTTCGTCTTTGCTGTCAAATGGACTCTCTTCAAGACCCCGTTGGCAACTGGTTAAAAATTATGTAACTTCTTCAAAACAATCCTGATCACGCGTTGTAAAAATTCTATAAACTACACAATGGAGTTCAGGGAAGAGGAGATGTGAAGTGTCTGGTCGTTTTGTTAGACCTTTTTACCAAGCATGTAAGACTCTATGCTATGAATTCATCTGACGCACTTCCACAGATCAGACATATTGAAAAGTAATATTTTCCTCACTTCGGGAAACCTGAAGTCATATTATCTGATAACGCATCAGCTTTTGTAGGGAGACAGTGGAAAAAGTTTCTTGCCACCAACAACATCAGACAAATTTTGATATCCCGATACAGACTACAGATTAATCCCACAGAAAACGTCTTTAAAGAGTTCAATCGTTTCATCCGAACTTATATTCAAATCAGCAGACCCGCTGGATTTATTTCTTCACACCCTTTGAAGAGATTGTTAATAACCTACCTCACACATCCACTTGTTTCACACCATCTGAATTGGTTTCTAAACAACTAGAGAGAAATGAATGGGTAGACCCTATTCCTAAAATACAACACCCAGAAGTAACACTAGACGACAAGTTGAGACAAGCTCTCATGTCTTTAACCACCCATTAAGAAAAAAGGCGCATCACAAGCTGAAGCACATTCGTAAAATTTTATCAAATCATGTAAATGAGCGAATGCTATTAAAGACCCACTTCAAACCATCTTTGATTAACCATAAGGATCGCAAGTGGCACCACTTATATGAAGGACCATTTATCATTATAAGAAAGCGTCACATTGGTTGTTATTTGTTAGCTGATCCTGTACACAGACGAATAAAAGGGCTGTATCACCACGCAGACTTAAAGAAATACCGAGTAAATCATTGAAGATACCTGCTATGTTAAGTTGCTAATTGTGTATACCTAATTATAAATTGTCATACTGTCTGTAAAGTACAAGCACACACGAGATGATACACAGGATTAGTACGCTGTCGACACGCCTCAAGGAGAGAATTAAATCATGTGAGCATCTGAAATGAAATGCATTTATCAGTTGGAGAGTAAGTTTTGTCTTAGATGTAAATTAGTTTTAAGTTAATTGAACCATGAACAGCCACAGCCAAAGAGCTGACAAAATAAGTAATATAGTAGGGACGTCCTAAGTGCCACCTGCTACAACTAGTTTTAAGAATAGCGAAGCTCTCTCCTCAAAAACGAAATAAATTAAATTGATCATTCGGACCAGAATAACTGCTCATATGTGGACATTGGTTATATTTTGTGAGTAAGGCGTGTTTGACGACAATTTCTATAAGACCACCAGTGAAACGCAGCAAATAACGGCAGAAACTTAGCAAGTAAGATTCAAGCAGGTCATTAACAATCCAGGTAACAAGAAAGAACTGCTCGACTTAATTATTATTGTTACAGCAGAAATAAGATCATATGCGATCTTAAAAATTTTTATGTCAAGCCTTTGAGATGAGATGCTTGTTTTCAGAAAACTATTTTACGATACACGGAACAGATAGTAGCCAACAGACTCCATTTACCCTTACTGCTAATGCATGCTTTAAGTTATTTTAAATGTGTATAGAGTGATGGCTAGAAAGCTGAATCATACAATATTGAAATTACTGTATCGTCCTATGATACTAACTACTTCTCATGAAAAAACTAGGGTGATAACGAACAATTTATCTTAAGCTAATCATAGCATTCATCACTATCATTGTGTCTTGTAATTCTTTACTCTATTCAGTTCTATTATGTTTCCTCTATTCTGAATCACTATCTTCCTATCTTATCATGTAGAGAAGCGAATTTTGAAGGCTGACTGAGTGCATGATATGTACAGACTGTGAGTATGGATAGTTGTGACACATTGGTTGTTGAGATGCTATGCTTTTTTATTATTTTATTTTATTTATTTATTTTTGAGAACCGCGAATTCAATTATGATTGGTTGTGTGCAACTGCACATTAGGGAACGACATGCTTCTTAATTTCCGTTGGTGGAAGCTTGAACATGAACTGTTCGCTACATCAATAAGACTACATTGACTTTGTCTTCGAAATATAGAAGTAATTAATGGAGAGAAAATAAAAGAGCTGAAATTTAGAAATGAGCAACTATTGTAAAAAGAAAAGAATAAAAGGATTTAGAACTAGGTATAAACCTAATGTGCCCATAGAAGCACTACCTATGAATAGGAGACACGTTTTTCGTCAGGCCTTGTAGTCACAGAGACTATTTTTCTTTTGTAAATAATTTCTAGACGTAGTATGCATACCAAAGGTTAATTATACTTTACAGTAATGAAACAGTTACTATTTAATGGACACATATGAACTGCTATGTAAGAACTGACTACAGACAAGCAATTAATGGACACGTTTAAAAATGGTGCGTGTGGATCTTAACATGACGACCAAATTATACCCCATAACAACGATGTAGAAGCCGAACAGTGCAAGTGTTGTACTCAACTGGTACTGTACACCTTTCTACGGAAACATTCTTCGACACAGTTACGTAAGTTGCCGTGTCTGACTGCTCCCGTATTCCCGAGTCAATGAAAGTGTGTAAAATTTATAACACCGTTGGTAGCCATCAAAGAGACTGCCTCGTGCGGAATACTTGCGCCAAATTATTGTCACGTGACTATGACGTTCGGCTCTAACACTGCTACGCAGCGCGCTCAACAATCAGCATTCTTTTGTGTAGTGGGCGCGAGAACCAGATGTGTTTGAAATACTTTCAAAGTGAAATATGATGAGAGAATGAGTTAAACACTCATATACTTTATAATATCACAAAGACACCTTAAAAAAAATCATAAACCCGACTTTGAAAATTGCTACAGAAATACTGACAGATTCAGTTTATGGACCAAGCCAAGTAATGACGAAATGTGTCAAAGTTAAATCCATACGATAGCTAAGCACTCATAAGAGAATAAGACTTTGTGTACAGAAAAATTGTTATCCTTACCTTATGCTATTTCCTTTTAGACTAAGTTATTAGTAACTAAGCATAGTAGTACACAGCCACCAGCAAGGTTGGACCACCAAAAGATGAAGAAATATTGTGGAATTTGTACAACGTGATCTGGCGGCAAACACGTGAAGACTATTTACAAATAAGCACACTCTAATACAGATTTTCTCTGCATTTTCCATGTATGGGAACATGAATGGAAGCTCCAACATTTGTCAAGTGAGATAAAGACCGCCACCAAACGGCTCAACTTGCCACAGAACTAGTCTCCATTTCCTGGTCCACGACGTAATCCCATCGTACCATCACATCCAGATAACCACTTCAACCTCCACAGTGAATCTGATGCCCCACGTTTCCTCCGTTGCGAAAGTGCAATCAATTCCCCCACTTATGTGTAGTGCTACCATTTCTACCTGACGTTCTACCACTCCCAGTGTAGCGAAAAAAATTTTTTTTGAGCAGGTCATGAAAGCAAGAAATCAGTAAAGTGCAAGAAATCTTCGTTGAAACCACAACGAAAGTATTCATGTAATATCTCACTGTAGAGCAAAAATATTAATTCTTTGTAATATATTTTGCCAAGTGCACACATTGCACCAAGACTTCCTGTGAAGTCAAATAATCTATTTCTTCATTATATTGTATATTTGTTATGACGTGTATAACGAACCTATGTATGTATATCTTTATCCTGATTTCACTGTCTCTTACTGAAAAATGAATATTTGTTAGCCTAGTAAAATACGTTAGAAGGTTTATGACTCAATTGTCATGTATTTACCCTATGAACAAGACATAATCAGCTACATGTGTACAAATATGTAAATGTTATCCCTTATGTCAAGTACTTTGCTTAATTCATATGTGAGACATAAAATTTAATCTATTGTAAAGAATTTTAAAGAGTAATCCCTATTTGTTTGACGAAAGCAATAATATTATGGCTGGGCATATGTCATGATGATCCACTCGGAATCTTCCCTCCTCACATGGGAAGCAATGTAATATTATTGTGTTTTGGATGCTCTGTATATAAAATATTTGTCATAAAAGACAAGAACAGCCATCGAGCTGTAGTTGGTAAAAAGTTGTAATTTTGTACACAAAGTCGCACGTCCAGCATTAACTGCTTCAGATAAACACTATGACACGCAGTGCTCGATCGTAATAAGATGCGAAACATATGAATGATAATAATCTATCTTCTGTTATGTATAGTTCTGGAGACTTGATTACCTTTTACTGTTCATTGCCGACATGTGAAGAAGTGCAGTGTAGCATCGCTACAAGTTAAACTATATTTTGTCTACTAAAAAACATCGAAAAACCGTGTGACGCAATGAAATACTCACGCGCACACAAGGACATCTAATTTCAAGAAAACATCGGATGGATAAAACAAGACATTGTTGTAGCATGCAATGTGTGAAAGAAATGTCAAATGTAAGTTTTATGTTCCTTAGATATCTGTTTATGTTCAGTGCTATGGATTCTTTTGGAATATATTGATGAGTCATAATGCAATCTTTTTCTTTCTATTATTTTCTTTAAGTAACCTCAGTCCTCTATTGACGTGTGCTAACTATAATACAGGTCAGCTCTTTATAGCGGTATCTCGGTTGTTTTCGGGAGGCTACTATGTATTCAATCTCAGATTTGATAATCATTACCAGAACCGATTTTCGTGTATCCTTTTTCTTTTTTTAAAAATGTTCACTTAGGTCCCTTAGGTATTTGTATCAAAGAATCAGATTGCATGAAGGCAATCTGGGTTAAATGTCAGGCTCAAACCACCTTTGCATAATCAGACATTATTCCTCTTGAATACAATTGTGAACCGATGCAGCCCAGTTCAAAACTCTGCTCGCTCTCTCTCTTTCTCTCCCTCTCCCTCTCTCTCTCTCTCTCTCTCTCTCTCTCTCTCTCTCTCTCCGACCTGCACCAAAATCAGCTAAGAAATAAATTTCATTATCATTACTATCTGTAATATTATCTGATCACATTACTGTCAATATATCACATTATCGCTAATTGGCCTATTTCTTTTTTGCACAATTTATACTTGATATGGTACTCACTCAAGCTGCCTTCTTGTGCTTTTTGAACAACAGTCTCTTCCCCTTTCTATCAAAACATATACACCACAAAATTGATGAAAACTTTCTGGGTGCCAAATTTTGATATTTTTTGGGGTCCATATCTCAACTCTGTCTTTCTGATCTTGCTATATATAGAAATATTCTTTAAGCTACAGAAGCTGTATTGTTGAATTTGCATACTTACTGATGTTATGACTTCCTAAAGGATTTTTGACAACATTATACACAACATAGCCAAAATGCATTACCCTACACTATTGTTGATGAAAAATACATTTTCTTTGAATTTCTACTTCCTGTCTGGTATTAATCTTGTGATTATCTGGTGCTTAGAAAGTTTTGTGACTGAACTACTTTGTGTTTCGTGAAATGAAACAGGAACTGCATCATAATTTTTATCTCTGGATGACAGTGACTGTCATAAGCTTTAATCATTTTACTATGGTAAAAGTCAGCTTAAGCTAGAAAAAGAAGTGTCATCATTGTCCAAAAAGCTTCGAAAACTTAAATTTGGATTTTACAGAATATACCCAAATTTGTTCATACCACAATGGCCTGCTGATGCCAAAATTTTAATTTTTGCAAAATACCTGCTGTAATCTAATTGGGTGAAAAGAAATATAAAGTTAAGAAGAGTTTACAGCTAATTAATATTTCTAAAGTTGATAAGTTGGAACTGTTGACAAAGTTTTCAAACAACTACTGTCTCAAGATGAACCAGAATCAATGTCTGTTGATTATGTGGCTACAGTTGACACTTGCCACACAGTGAATCCTTCAATAGCATCTTTGGGAGATTCGCCTTTCGAGCTTCAAAGAATTAGCAGCCTATGTTTTGAAAAATCGGAGAAAGTGGAGTTGCAAGCAACCATAGGCCATGAAACCTGCCTAGTCACTTCGCTAACAACATATGAGGAAGCACCACAATATCAAAACCATGAGAAGTTTTAGCTTGTGAAGCAGAATAGCTACCAAAATAAATGTCCAGTAGTGTCATGTAAGTTAAAAATAAAAAACGGAAAACTCCCTAAAGACAGCACAAAATGTGCTGAAACATGCCTGGGTGAAACAAAACAGAAAAAAAGGTGTATTGATAAGACAGAATTCCTCTTCCCATTTCATAGCAAGCACAGACATAGCAAGAACAACTGCAACACCACAAGATGATCATAGCAGAAGGAACTCATTGCGTTACATGAGGTGGAATGCATATGCAGCTGAAACCATCTTCAAACCAACTACTGTAATACAGCAGAAATTGATAAAATAGTGGTACTTAAGTTAGAAAGTAGAATAATTAGGAAATGTATAAACAGGTATTGGAGAATAGCTTCAAATGATACAGTATATAAGAAAATACAACAAGTAATGGCCACAATCAGGAAGAAACATCTTATTCTTTGGACTACTGATGGGAACTCCAGAAAACAGAATTGGAATTAGAAAAATAAATAGGTTATAGAGAACTCTAAATTGCATTACATGGCTTAAAAACCAATACAAACACCAAATTCCAGCAAGACACACAAACCAGACTACAAAAGATGAATAGAACTACATGAAGGGTGATCTCAAACAAAGAAAAAAAAAGAATTTCTGAAAGAAAATAGTGGGCAGGCAGAAGAGCAAAAAACCCGTTAAATAATTATTAGTTATAAAAATCCTTTGTATAAACCGCTCTAATCGGCTACAGAGCTCCTATGAAGGATATAAAATAAATGATGATAAGGTAATAATAGGCAGAATGTATGCAAAACCACTTAATACCATGACAAAAGATTGAAAATGGTCTCTCACATTATTATATAATCATCATCTTTCACAACCATCTTGGTACATACTCTTCCTCGGCATTATATTCATGCAATCTCTGTTGTAGGACTTCCTTTCCTTCTTCATTAAAATCCATGGGTCCATACTACTTCTTGAATATTTTCATGTACAAATAATAGCAGTAACTGTAATCTGGGCATTTACTTGTCTCCCAGCACTAACGGGTAATCACTATAATATGTTGAATGTCAGTCTTAATACACTGAATTGCCTGGTAGGTGAATGACCCTATCGAAACACAGATGTTAATGTTTCCTGAACTTCACTAGATGGTTGTCTAAATCTCATTGAAGCAGCACTTCCAATACTGTGATCATGATTCAGCGTCAACTTCACTTCACATAGCATGTCTACAGAACTTTGCTACTCCTACAAACCTGCCTCGACCGGTACTTGTCATCATGAGCAGTATGAATTGTGACCACCATTTTCGATGGGTAGTCGGTGTTTTTTGTCACCTTATGCACTGCATGATCATGCGTTCTTTCACATTGTGCCTTGTGATGACACACCAACATCTGGCTCACACTAAAGCATTTTCTTGTTGCTGCTCGAGCATTCCGAGATCCACAGTGTCAACAGATGCATTATCTACAGTCCTTTAAATTTTATTTTATAAGAGATAGATAGGAAATACAAAAAATTGAAACCATCTGGTATAAGACTCGGTAATCGGCTTGTATGGGTGGATGATGTTGTTCTAAAAAGTGATAACAAAGACGACTGGCAGCTCATCCCAAGTTCTTGGAGAAATACTGCAAGGAAAGCAGAGTACATAGTGTTGAGCAAGGCACCCAATCCCACTGACGATGAAATCACTTTTAAAAGAGCAGACACAGTTAAATATCTGGGAAGCATTTTTAGCTAACAGAATACAATTAAAACTGAGATTTAAGGCAAGGATCGCAAAGGCAAAGTAGAGCATATTTTGGCGTATGGGATGCGCTGTGCAGTTTCGAAAAGTTTTAAAATCAGACTATAGCATAGTGTAGTCCTTCCAGTAGCTCTGTATGGGTCTGAAACATTTGGAAAGAAGATGAGCAAAGAGGACTAAACTCCGAGAGAAACATATTAACAAAAATATTTGGACACAAGAAGGACACTCAGTCACAGGGATGGAGGACAGCAAAACACCAGAAACTGCCAGACCTACACACAAGACAGATCAGACAGTTCTGTTAGCGTTTCGCGCGTTATCACTATCTACTGCGCCAGGTATATCCCTCGTGGATAGTGTAATAGGTCTACGTGAACCAGCATGTAGTTACAGATATGCATGCTTGGGGCGCTGGTGCATAGGTCTACAGTTTAGGTGCATCGTGTAATATGGGCTTAAGGCAATCACCTCACATGAGTTGTGCATGTGCAAAAGATCCATAAACCGTGCACAACTGAAAGTGTACTAGTGATCTTGATGCCAAATTTCACTGAGTCTAAGGGAGCAGTAGCACAGTAGATGTAAGTAATGTATCTTTCAAACTGCAGCATCTATGTTAAGCTGAACATCATTCAAAGAAAAATAACCAATAAATTGCTTTGGTGTCGAAAGTTGGGGTGTTCATATGCTCTTGTGCTCTTACACAGCAGCCGCCACTTTGTCTACCAGTACACAGTAAATATTTTTGTGCAAATATGTAGAAGAAATAAATTACTACAACCCTATGATACTGTCACTGAGAGGTCCGCAGAACATCTTGTTGTATAAGTAGAATATATCGTAGTATGATCATTGGAAGGCCAAGAGAAACTTTAGCTGTAATGAGTAGATTAAAATAATATGATCATTTTGAGATCAATAGAACCTTCTGTTGTAACAAGCAACCAACCACAATCATTCAGATGTGACAGGTCACTTAAAGTAAAACGTAGTAGCATATGGTGTATTTTAGGTTTCACTTGCAAAGAAAAGATAACGATAAATTATTATACATGGTAGTTACCTGAAAGTAACATTAAATAATTTCGAAACCATTCATTGATTAGTCTTCAGGAACTCTTCAAACCTTGTGCTGTGTTCTTAATTTTCAAGCCTATACCTGCAGATGTCGCTCATTATGCGGAAACAGTGTGTGACTGCAGTAACAGTGTAGATACATAGCAGTGCAGAATGTGCTAAATGTTGCTTGTGGTACCACGAAATGCAATCATTAATTATTGTAAGAAGACACTTCATAATAGAGTATCACAAAGCTCTGCCTCAGGGAAAGATAAAAGCATGGTATGATCAGTTTGTAGAAACGTGTGTGGCACATAGAGGGAAAGGCAATGTTGGTGAAGAAAAGGGGGAATGTATGTGCGAAGGCAAGGAAGACCACAAGGAGAGCAAGTTTGACGCTCAATGGAGAATTTTATGATGGCAACTGCAGTGTATGCTGTACAAAGTGGCAATGATAACAGGAGACGGTATGAGTTCTGTATGGGATTTACGAATGGGATGGGTGCATTCAGGGATGAGGTTACATTCCACCATAGTAGTAACGTTAACTGACACAATTTGCCAATAAGGGGTAGACAGAAACCAACTGAAGTCTTGGAATATATATGAGACTGATGAAACTGGCCAAAAGTGGATGTCTTTTGTGTGTTGATTATTTACATATCTATGTATTTTGCAGAACTACCTAATGCCTCAACTTCAACGTGACATGGGTGTAGTCATTTTCCAGAAAGATGGAATGCCTCCACATTACCTCCAAGAGGTCACAGCGTACCTATATTACAGTGTTCCCATTTCGATTGGACAAGGTGGGAACATAGTTTGGCCACAAAATTCTTATCACTTTAGACTTTTGTCTGTGGGACATGTTAAAGACAAGGTTTACACACCTCCACTTCCTGCAAATATTGACAGGCTTCGCAAGTGCATCAGTGGTGCACTGGTTGAGGTATATGCTGACATGCTGTCACACATCTGAGAAGAAGTTTTGTACAGATGCAGCATCTGTCATGTGACAAGAGGAAGCCATGTGTAACATCTGTAGAAAGAAATTCGATATTCCGTCGCTTTCAGAACTGACAATAAATTATTTCAAGTAATTAAATTACCTGTGTTATTTAATATCACTTTTAGGTAACTGATTTCAATCATACCATATACTAAGGCCAGTGGCAGCTCGTGAGTATACATTCAGTGTGTTCATAATTTTTTAGATTTAGATAAATTTGAAAATGTGAAATTAGTAGCATCTACTTGTATAACAGCTATGTTTATCAACAAATTAATACAACTACAGCCGCTGCCAGTAATAACAACAACAACATTAATAATAATAATAAAATGCGGAATTTATCTGACAAAAGAAAGAATTGTTTTTGTGGAATTTTGTCGTTTTGTACATAATTAAGTACAGTTTAGGGCAATAACAAAACAATGTGTAAGGTTTCGCAACTCTCATTTTGCATTTTTGTGTAAGTAGGAGTTTTTGTGGTTTTTCCACTTTTTCGGACAAATGTACATGATCCCTAAGAATTGTCTTAGTTCAAGAATGTACTTCCAGGCTGAAAATCAGGTATTCTTACGCTGCATCCACACAAGAACTTGTGCTAACTGTACACTTCCTTGTTAAATCTTCACTTGTATGCACACTTATTTGATTTCGTCACACTCTCAATCAGAAGAACTGTTCTTGGAAGCCCTAGTTCCTTTGTGGCTAACATTTCCTGGTAATTTACTTTCCTGGTTCCAGAATGAGATTTTCACTCTGCAGCAGAGTGACCTCTGATGTTAAACTTGCTGGCAGATTAAAGCTGTGTGCCACACCGAGACTCACACTCAGAACCTTTGCCTTTCGCGGGCAAGTGCTCTACCGACGGAGCTACCCAAGCACAACTCATGATCCATCTTCACTTTTCTGTTAGCATTTAAAATAGAGTCAACATAGTTCTTGTTTACGTCGCACATGAAAGCCAATTCCCGCCCAGTAAACAACCAACTCGAAATACAGAGTGCCGTTTGTGGAAATGATTAGACTCAAACAATAATGTCTACCAACTTGGTCACTTGATTAGAACACAAATGAGGCACTGAGATCCATAACGGCCTAAGGCACACTGCCATCGATCCCACATTTAAGTGAATATCAGAGAAACCAGTGATACAGCTTTTCGGGATTTTCATATATGCAATGTGAGCCTGCAGCAGAGATAAACCTGATTCACCGTAAGATTAATAGATTTCAGAAGTATAAATAAATTCTACAAACTAACAATTGATGGTGATGTGCTTTACTTCCTTAAGATACTAAGGGAAACTGCCCATCACATCCTCCCCCCCCCCTCAGATTTAGTGGTAAGATGGCCCAGTGGATAGCCAGTCAGTTAGAACAGTGAACAGTCCAAACTTAACAAGTGCAACACACATTCAGAGGCGCGGCATCATGGTTAAGTGGTCACGGTTCTATATTGTGAAGAAGACAAGCTGTGCTGAAAACTCTCTTGTGCCATTTACTTTATTTTTTCACAACATTATGAATTGTCCATCCAGTCATTGAAATGTTTGTTCTCTTTCTGCAGTCTTGACAGCAGTCATGGTTACAGAATATGAGCCATCATAAGAATATGTTACCATCCAAATAAACGTGATGGATAGTGAGAGCAGGTGAGATACCACATAGATGTCTCACAGATATGAAAACACAGTAATTTAAGAGTCAAAACTTCCAAAACAGAACACAACTTCAAAAATGGTAAAAATATGTTTTGACAGAGCACAGAGAACCTGTGTGATTGTGTAATTGTTGCGTTCATTTTTTGCAGCCTATGTGACAAAATATTATGTTTTCATCATTTGCTTTGGAGTGATCACATTCACTTTCATACAAACATCTAAATTAGGCAAGGAGACATATCTCACTCACTTAACAGTCATACAAATTTGGTGTGTCGTCAGGAGATTGCTATCATATGGCACACAGTGCGGTGTTGACTTGTCACCTGGTCATTAACAGTTTGCTGTCCCCTTTCGATAGCCACTTCCTTTCGGGTGCTAATAGAATAATTGTGCAGAATGCACTGTCATTATAGGTCCCTTCCTTACACCTCGCTTCTGCAAATGGATGTTACACCATAGCACAACCATAAATTTGAATACAGCGAACAGCGCAAACAAAAGTGGCATATGGTAGATTTGAACATGGCTTGCCTGCGAGGTAATCCAGCACTATAACCACTTAACCATAACGCCATCGCTCTTGCATCTTGCTCTATATTGTACTTCTTTCCCTTGGACCATCCACTGTTTTTATTTTGCTTTTTTTTTTTTTTTTTTTTGCAGTTCAGTACACCTCCTTCCTATTTTCATGTTTGATCTGTGTTCAGTTTTTGAAGGGCTGTCCACTGGGCAATCTTACCACAAAATCGGAAGGAGGGTGCGATGGGCAGTTTCCCTTTCAGTGCCAGTATGATAAAAGTCATAACTGTATATACTAGTGACTCATTCAGAAACCAACAAACTAGGTTTACTGTCAGCACTACTTTAACATGTACTGATGTCTGATCTAATTTTACTACCACATGTAGCGAGTGAATTAACATATCTGAGGAGTGTGCTATCAGCTAGCAGGATTTATGGCAAGTGAACAGGGATAAAAGTCTGCCACAATGTGTTACCACCTGTAGCACTAATGTAAACTTCTAATCGAGTGGCAAGTGTTAACTGTGCACATCGTGAGTCATGCACATTGCTAATCAAATAGGTATGTATGTGGCCTACAAGGCAGTTCACACACACACACACACACACACACACACACACACACACACACACACACACACACACACGAGTCGTGCATGTTGCTAATCAAATCAGTGTATATTTGGCCCGTAAGACAATTCACTCTATCTCTCTCTCTCTCTCTCTCTGTCTGTCTGTCTCTCTCTCTCTCTCTCTCTCTCTCTCTCTCTCTCTCTCTGTCACGTGCACATGTGCTCTTACCTGACATGGCGTAGCAAGAAAGCAATATGTCCCGCTTCCTTTCTACTGTGCTGATGAAAGAGTGTTGTGTAGAAACCTTAATTTATGGTGATAGATGTAGAGGAAAGTCCGCATAATCTGTGCACATTTTTTTATCTGCTGATACAAAACACAAATGTAAGCATAGTACAGCCACAAGTGCCAAACGAGGGCAAGTGTTTTACTGATGGAAAGGAGCCATTTACACTTTGATGTCGCAACTTGGGTGTGCCATGGACACCAAAGACGAGAAGGTCAGAACAACCTATTTATTTATTTAAACAGCGCTATTACCGGTTTCAAACCGACAGGTTCATCTTCAGATGGCTAGTTCACGTTTTAAATGAGCTTTCGCCTTTTGTTTCCCCAAGTGACAAAATTTCCTCGGGGTGATGGTGCCAATGAAGAATCTGCGTCATTATGTTCCAGTGCAGACTACTTATAATCTCGTAGCAGCGAAAACTGTATAATGTACTTTTTTATATGTCTATGTATGCACAACAAGCTTTGTTAACAGATGACATAAAATAATTTTGTTAAAAAATTGAAGAATGTAGAACATAAAATACCTATGCTCAGTCATATAATAAAAGTTAACTGTTATTCATTACTGGTGGAAATTAATTCAAGAAAGATAATGATAGAAGATAATTAATTAATTTGATTTGAAGTGGAACAGTGTCTGGCAGAATTAGCACCACGTTTAATCCTGTCCTTGATGTCATTCAATGTGTACATTGAGCAAGAAATAAAGAAGAGAAGAAATTTGGAGAGGAAATTAATTCAAGGAGGAGAAATGTGAATTCTGAGCTTTCCCAATGGCATTCTAATTCATCAGAGGTCACAAAGGACTTGGAAGAGCAGTAGTATAGAATAGGCAGTGTCTTGAAAAAGGCAATGCTAGAAATGAAGATCAACAAAAGTAATTCCATGGTAGAACAAGTAACTAAAGAGCAAGTACCAAATGAGACCAGGCAATTAAGAAATGTATGACAGAACATGATTAAAAGAAAGAATTGGTTGACAGGATACAGTCTGAGGCATGAAGGAGTCATCAGTTTGGTAATGGAGAGAAGTGTGGTGATAAAAATTGTAGAGGGATACCAAGAGATGATTACAATAAGCAGGTTCAAATGGCTATAGGTTGCAGTAGCTACTTGGAGATGAAATGGCTTACCAAAGATAGAGTAGATGGAGAGCTGAAGCAAACCAGTCTGTGGACTGGAGACCATAACTATTACAACAACAATGTAAAATATCTTTCAGTGATGAAGAAGGAACAGTATTGACAATCATATTGTTTGGATCTATTTATGTCAAAGTCACATATAGAAAACAATGTTTCCCAGTCACTATTAAGTTTGTATAAGGTGATGTTGCAGTTACAAGAACAATTATTGGGATAATAATAAATTTAACTAAATTATTTTTGGCTTAAAACTGTCCATGGTGTAATCTTTAAATTCGACATTTTATCCTGGTTTCAATTAATTTATGGTGCTGTAATAAGCATTTTGATACAATTCTTATTACATCAAGCCCATGAAATCTTGTTATAACAGAGAATATTCATCCATACAAGGCATCTGGGAAAATGAATGGTGTGTCTCAACATAATATTCTTGTAACATGGTCAAATATGATCCTCATAAGACTGTGAAAAAAATTTTTTTTAAAGACTGTGTAAAATTTATTTCTACAAGTCTATCGTGTTCTCATGTTGTGGTTCCTTTATCTGCAAAAATAGTTTCTTCCTTAAGTAATGGGATATGTGTAGTTTTAAATGGTTGAATTACTATTGGTAATCATAGTGTACCTAAGTGTGTTACTGGTACTGAACTGTTTCTGGAAGAAATTTGAATAAGTGCTTCAAAGAAACAACAAACAGAAATAACCTTCATTGTAGACCAATTTGTACTAACCATGTTCATAATCTTGAAGGTGTTCTTTCTTTAACTATGTGTCACCAACATTGCATTATGCTAAAGAATGTAATTGTAATTCAAGTTATGAATAAATTAATATTCAATAAGTGAAACCATTTATCTAGTCCTGATTTTCGAACTATTGGTTTGGTTCCTCCTGTTAATGATGAAGATCTATAATTTAAAAAGTGAAAAGGTAGTTAGAGTAACTTGATAATATATCGTAATCTATTATACTTCATATAAATAAAAATTAGTTGCTATTGCTAGTCTTAGAAATGTTAAAATTGTTCCTATTGTTAGAATTAAATTTTGTATAATCTTGTTGATAACCCCATATTTCATAATAAGATTAGTGAGAAATGTACTGCAGCTACAAGTGCTACCAATCATATAACTATTGTACTCAGCTGAGTAATTTATTAGTTCAGTTATTAATTGACGCTGTAAATAATTCAGAATATTTCATGTGTAGGACACAGTAATTTCAATATCATTAATAAATACCTGTCAATCCTATGAAGTGCTTCATAATTATATTTTATCTACCCCAGGAAATATAATAGTGAACTGGAATTTTAATCATGCTGTTATTTCACTACAGTTACTGTTGATTTACTAGGTGTGGTGGAGTATGTTGGAGGATTAGATGTGAAAATATCAGACTTGTGTGTTGTATGATATAACAGAATAGCTAATTTTAATGCTCAGTAACTCAGTATTGCAAAAAATTGAAAGGAATGGCTGTAAAATGATGATTGAATTTGAAGATGAATGTTCTGTTAATTCTACTGTTCCTAACAAAGTATTAAATTCATTATGAAGGGGTAATATTATAATAATTTGTAATGCCTAACATATCAGTGATGATATTATTCTCTGATTAATTGTTAGCAGTGCTTTTTATGATAGGACAATAGTGAACACACAGAAAACTTGGGCAGTGTATTTTTTTTCCCAGTGTATCTAGATTGTTTGATGAGGCAGACTGGAATTCCACACATTACAATGACCAATACCAGGACTAATGACTAAGTCGATCATATAGTTGTCTATTTTTCTTGCACGTTTTGAGTAACTGCTAATCTTTATATTCGTTTGTCCACTTGATTATGAATATTGTATTTACTTTGGAATTGAGTAAATACAATATTCAACCTGTAACTAATTTTTTACGATGTAAATTTACTTTCCTTTGAGCATTCTATAGATGTTGTCTTGTCAACGGTTCCTGGAATTATACATTATTATTTATTCATCTCAAAACATTTGTAAATGTCCAGATCCAAAACACAAACTAACACTGAAAGTATGTTAGTTATAAAATCTGTAGAATAACTAATATTTAATTAAAATGTTAAATAAATTATTGTTCAAAACACTATTTAATTTCTTGTGAAACTTAAATTAAATTGTACTAATGATCAAAGACTTATTTCAAATTCCAAGAAACCTATTATAAAATATAAATTTTTAACTGTAAGTTAACTGATGTAAATGTTTAAATAATGAGGTTAAAAATAGTAATTGTTACGTTACAAAGCATAGCATGGCAGTGCCCATGTGTGTTAGTCTTTATGCAGACTTCTATATGGAATGTGTAGGTAGTATGGAATTAGTCACTCTTGATGGACAGTTGTAATTAAACAGCTTTTTGAAATCAGTATGAGAATTACTATGTTCTGATGGTTTATTGTGTGAAAATCAGTGTATTTCTATAGACTTTCCAAACATGGTGCAAATGAATCTGGGATTGTGTGTACATCATTTCAGTAATTAAAATGCTGCCTTTCTGTTCCTACACACATGATGAACCCACCAGAAATATGGCCAGGAATCACTTCCGTTTTACACGATGACTTTTCATCAATTACTATGAACTGTGACCTCCCTGACAGGCTGTCACAAATCCAGTCATACAACTGAGACGATAGTCCATAAGCACACAATTTCACTACAAGCCACTTGTGTGGTACACTGTGAAAAGCCTTCCAGAAATCCAGAAGTATGGAAATCCCTTGTCAATAGCACTCAACACTTCATGCGAATAAAGAGATAGTAGTGCTTCACAAGAATGATGTTTTCTAAACCCATCTTGATTGTGTGTCAATAGATAGTTTTCTTCGTCTTATAAGCGACGAGCTATAAAAAATACGATCGCAGCCACGATGTTACTCTCACCCCACATAAAGAGCGGTCTTGGTTCTACAGGCACACACAAGTGTCACGAACGATATCCATGTTAAAAGCTATAAATGCTCTATAAAGCGAGATATGGTATTGCTTCCAAATAAAGTGGTATTCCACGCAAATACCGTGACACTGAAGATGTGCGGTGATTGCAGGGTGTATTAATAGACCGAAAAGTGTGGGTGCACGTCACCAGCGCTGTAAGTTCGTAATAAAAGCACCCTTCTCATCTAATTTAGAAACTGATTCGGCTAAGAAACGTGGTATTAAGCCGATATCTGCAACTTCCTCATGTCGCTGCCAGATATTTAGGTGAGGGATTCTAGGTGAGAGAGGATGATAGTTGATTGAGAATGATCACATACAGTAGATGGTGTGCTATGTGAGGAATTACTCAAAAAATGCAACGCTACATTGAAGTCGTGAGAAATTTATAGACTCCTGTGACCATTACATTGGCCTTTCAAATCTCTAATGTTATGCTTTCTGTTAGAAATTCTGTCTGCCACTGGTGAATCATATGTGTGACATTCTCATATCTCAAAACGAGTCACCTTCTGAGTACTCCACACAGCAAAACTCCAGCGACTGTTCCTCAGTCTCTGCTCTGCCCTCCTTGCAGGTTTGTGTATGTGATCATTCCAATTTATGTTGGAACTGAGCGGACGTCCGAGATCGCTATATCCACCATCTTCTGCGTCCTGTGGAGAGACAGGGTGAGCTGAGTCAATGCGATAGGACTGTGTTTTGAATGCTCAGTGGAAATGGGAATATGTTGTCATAGTTCACCAAACATGTACGGTGTGTAAGGCCAGTACCAAAGGAAGTTTTCTTCTGCAACACAAAGTAGTAGCAAAGACAGTATGAGGAGTTACAGTTGTTTTGTTATCAGGGAAATTAGGAAGACTTCACATCATATGGAAACTGGAAGAAGAACAAGGATTTTCCTACTGCATTCTGCTGCGTTTTCAAACTACATAAATGTACTGCAGTCCAAAGGAGACCTGTGTGTCTCAGGATGCATTCATGTCAGTCACTCAAACATTCGTTCCCTCCATGTTATTTTATACAATCCAATGGAGAAAAACTATCAACCATCAAAACTTTGCTAAAGTCACAAGTAGAGAGCTCTATCACATATTACTGTGTTCCTCTCTTCCAATATATCGAAAACAAAATATCGCCTGCATGCAGACATCGAACATATGTGGCAATCCTACTAAATATGCATGTATTGATCCACTGGAGAAAGTAGCCAGAGATTCAAGTCACTTGCACAGACCAGTTTCGTCACTGGTACTGTAGGAGGACCATATCCCATAGACCATCAATCAGAAGAGATGGCCCTTGCATTGTTCTTTCGTAAACAGCTTTATACGTTGTTTTTCTGCTGTAAAGCATCCAAGCACTGTATGACTACAGCTTTATACACTGCAATACATTTTGTTTTCCACCATGACTTCGAGATCTGTGTAAAGTGTAAACCAACATCAACACATTTCGATCCATTGGCTCTTCACAGAAAGCTGGACATTTCATGATGTAAACTATGCTTTGTTTCTCAGCTTCTATATGTTCTTCACTAGCTTTTAACTTATTGTCACCTAAAGTTTCGACTCCTTTAACTTTTTCCATTGCAACAATAATATTCCTCATATTCTCTTCCTAGTTGTTTCTTCCATTTTTCCGGTAGTTCTTTTAATTCTTTAACTTTTTTATATTTCGTTTAGCTTGTTCACCTACTTGTGGATCAAATGGTATTTTTCCAACAACTAATTACGGTAAAAAACCGTAGTAAATTACTTTTTCACATTTGTGTTTATATTTTACATATTTAACATTTATGTTTATGTTTAACATTTACATTCATGTTTAACATTTATGTTCACATTTTATGTTTGGATTTATGGTTGTGTTTAGTAACTGAATAACTTGTAACTGATTGATTTAAATTATATTCACATTTTTATAAGAACTAATAAGAAGAATATTTTAATTTACATTTATCAAAAATTAATAATCACATTTATCTGGGCCATGTTTAGGCTTATTATTGGCCTATAGACATTTTACATAATGTTGACCTTCTTTAAAAATTTTCATATTGTTTTAAAAAATCAAGAGCTTCTGTAAATTCTCTTCTATGTTCATGTAAAATAACAGATTTAAAACATCTTGCATTAAGGCCATTTAATTAAGACAAAGACCATCAGTCACATAGGAAAGCCTGCGATTTTTAGAAATTTTTTAATTTTATTACGATATTTTCTCATATTAATTATCAAAATTCAAACTCCTCTTCAATTAAGACGTGCTAAATATGATTTACATTTATAATGGATCAAATCAGATTGTCTAAATATGTTTAAAAAGTGAGGTTATTTCCCATAAATTATTTAAATATATTTTAGTGTGTCTGAACTAAATAAAAACGACCTATTCTTTGAAGTCTATCTCTAGTAAATTTTTTCTAATGATACCATGATTTCAAGAATGAAATCATCAAGTAAAATACATTAATTTTTTCATATTTATCCAATGGTACAATTTCATCATTATTTTCAATAAAAGTAATAATATTTTCTGTAACGTTTTTACACAATTTCATAAAGGCTTGACATTTTAGTTGATCTAGAAATTTTAGGAGTGTACATCTAATGGTTTGATTTTATCTGAGTTTAAGTATCCTAAAGCTAAAATATAATTGATCATTAATGTTATTTCTCCACATCCACTTGGTCCTATTATTGCATATTGAATTGAATTAGGTATATGTTTTCCATGATTATTTTTTATATCTTCTCTTGAATTCCTATTTTTAGATCCCAATCTCCTTTCATTTAATTATTAGTAGTTTATTAGTAGTAAATAAGTTGCTTATTTCATTTAAGTGGTAATTCATCAGTTCTCAAGATAAGATTATCTGACCCTATAAGAGATGGTCTTAAAAATGTTGTACAAGATGGTCTTTTGTATAAGATTTTTAACTCCAAATGTCACATCAAAAACTGATGAACTGTATTGAGATGGAGAAATAACAGAAAGTCCTGTTGGTGAACACTGTTGAAAGACGTTAGAAAAATATATTCACACAAAAACTAAATAAGTATATGCATTAAAGCTGATGAAAATGTAGATAGAGTTAGTATTGAAAGTGATGTTAAATTGTATTCATTCAAAAAAAATAGTTGTCTACCACAACTGCATTAGGATTTGCTAATCAAATTATTGTGGCCAATGAAAAATTATTGTTAATAATATTCCAAAAATTATACCATTTGCATTTATTAATCTTAAGTTGAATTTTGCTGATGGAATGTTTCCAAAAATGATCATAATTTCACCATGAAACTAATATTATTGCTTCATTTGAACCTGTCTTCAAACTTCTGAGCGAAATACTACTTTATTTATTTCAATTCATGGTAAAACTCAGGATTTAGGAATAACTATTACTGATCAAACAGATAATTTGATTTATTTCAGTGGTGTATTTCAGAAGTAAATTAATTAATTTTAATCTTGGAAATGAACAAGTTTTATTCTTTTCCTGCCCATTGGAAAAGTAAAAATAATCTAAATATTCCTAATAAAAATGTATATATGCATTGGTGATGGCTGGCTACCATCCAAATCGTACTAAAACGTATATGAGTTTTAAAATTGTTGCAGCTGATGAAACAGATTATGGAACATCAAACGAAAAATTAATTGGTAACTACATATCAGAAATATTTGATTTTGTCACCATAAAGAGAGGAAATAATATTTTATCTAAAACCGAACATCCATTTATTTCTTCATTGGTTTTATTACACTGAACTTCGTCTCATGCTGATGAAATATGTGTGGAATGACACACACTTAATCATGTTAAAATCAAGAGCAAAAAAATTAAGTACTACATCCACTGGAAATTTTTGAAGGATTTTTTTATGATATGGGAAGGAGATCTTACTATGATTTTTTTTGGAGTTCAATTTCAAATGATGTTATTTTTCGATAGGCTGACTATAATGATTCTGAGGTCGAAATAATAGATACATTACCAAAAGAAGGTTGGGAGCATATAAATCTGAGTGATTGTTGTTAAATATGAACCTAAGCATGACCTTGAATAATAAGAATTTGCACTCAAAAATCCTAAGGTATCGATTTCTTTTTATGAATTTACAGACTATTGAGGTAGCAGGATTAAGCAGTAGGACAATTTGTTTTATGTTTGTTGTGTTTGAGACTAATCGTAAAAATAATGAGTTGCTTGATTCATCATTGTACAATCATGTTCAACCTCATATATTATATTTAAAAATGAAAGAAATGAATTATTTTTGCTAGTAATGTGGAATATAAAGCAGCCAGGCGATTTTTTTGAAAGCTTATTATTCATTTCATGATTTTAAACGAGTTACACAACTGAAAGAAGATGTTGATGTAAATACATATAATTTCATAACGAATCATCCTAGCAATGTCATAACCATGATAAGCCGAAAAAATATTGTGGTGATACAAGAGTGACAATGAAGTTAAGTGATAGTTTTAATTATAATATATCAATGGATACAATTATTTATGTAATTATTTGTGTAAAAATGATTTTAATATATGATACTCAGTATAGAATATTACTAACAATTCCTGAATCAACAGAGAAATTTTTCTTTCAGAATTTGTGATTATTGAGTGATACAGGTTTAAGAATAACATAAAAACACAAATAAAATCTTTTAATATTTATTGTCAAATTATAATGATGCCTGGCACATTCTGCAGTCATAAAAAGAGAGAATTTACCATAACAATTTCTTCCCAAATATCTATAATTTTTTAATACAAATATCTTCAAATTCATACAAATCATCCGATTATTGCCTTTCATATTTCAGTGCTAGTATTATGTTTTATACATCCCAAAAGTTCCATAATTAAAGAGGGTTTAAAATAGTATCCACACACACTACATTGAACTGGCAACCTTTTTGGTGTATTACTTCTCTCAACAAAATATTTTTATTAAATTTAAATGCATTACAGACCTTTGTCAAATTCAGCTTTATTTGATGTCATAGAAAGTTGTCACTTTTTATTTGTTCTAATTTAGTAGAAACATTTTAATAGTAAAAATAAATTTACTTTTATATGCTATTAAACTTTTTTTACATTTCCTTCTTGAACGAATTTAAATTTTTCTATTTAATTACTTTTCTGTAGAAATGGTGTCTCTACTTAAAAAGCTCATTAATGTAAACAATGCAAAATTGTTTAGAAAATAGATCAGATGTAGATGTTTTATACAACACCACTGGATAAAGTTACCTAAACACTAAATATGGAGAAAAAATTTGTTGAAATATCAATAATGAATTTTAAAGTTATTTTGCAAACAAATATTTGAAACTAATAACTGAATGTGATTTTCAATTTTTTGAAGTTGGACATTCTAAACTGACATGCAAAGGAAGAAAAAATGCAAGATGATGATAATGAACATCATTATTATGGGTTTGTAGTTCGAAAATTATTTTTCTTGATATATTTTCGCAGTTTTTTGTCTTAATTAATTACTTGCAGTAGATATAATTTTAAGGGAGATGAAAATAATGAAATATCATGTGAATTTTACTGAAACTGATTGAAAATTTAACAAAATTATGTGCAAATGATTGGTTATTAAAAAACAGTTTCAAAAAAAGTCCTGAAAAAACTTGAAAAATAGTGTAAATATTTTAGAAAAGTGATGGAAATGTGATTACAATTGGTGATATAATGGCTATTTTATTTGATGGCCTGCATTGACCATTTTTTGTTGTGATTTTTTTATATTTTGGGGAAAATGTGTTTTTCATCATTATTTCATACAATTTCCATAATATTTTCTTGAAATATTGTGATTTTTCATCATCTTGGAAATTGCACCAGAATGTAAAAACTAAATCTACTTATGCTGTTCCTTTTTCCAGTATTTATTTTATGTGTGATATGTATTCAAATTCGAAAGAAGTATATGTTAAGCACAAATTTAAAGTGACCACCATGGGTGATGTATGGTACATATTCTTCTCATTTGTATTTTCACTGTGTTACACTGTTTTGTGTAGTCTTAATTGTTTCTGTTTAGATGGCTCTTCTATACTCCATAATTGAAATGCAGTACATTCATATTATTCTGATCCCTGCATTCCTCCATTTCTATGCTGCACACAGGAGTCCTATGGATTCGAACATAAATGGGTTGTTATCCAACATCTAGTTCACAACATTTAGATGCAATGCGACCATTCTCTCTCTATAAGTAGATCCAAATATGAATGGATCTTTATAAAACAAAATTTTCGTGTGTCCCTTAATGCAGTAAACTGTCTTGATAAAGATATTTCTAACCAGTAGTTCAACACATGGCTACTTAACATTGCTATTCAGAGTATATGTAGTATCTTTTATCTCCCAGATGTTGCAAGATTCCTCTATAAACTGTGTTTAAAGCAATCTGTAAACCCTGCTTGTGCATTCGCAATAGCTTCTTCTTTTTCCATTTGCAGTAAATATTCTTCCTTTATGGCAGTTGTATTCTCAATATACACCAGTTTTAGTTTCTTGGCTTCCATGTCCTTCAGTTGCAGTTTTCTTATTGGTATACCTAAGCATTAACATTTGGGGATTATTATCTCAGTATAAAAACTGCAGGACATTGTTAACCATCACATAGTAGCTGTCCTATAATTTATTTGTTAAGTGATACAACATGGAAGTCATTTTCTCAGAGTACAGTGAAGTAAATTATAAATACTGTTGGTCTTTGCATCAGGTGGAACACATGATGCATTCTGTTTTCAGGTATAAGATTCCATTTGGGTGTCAGATGGTATGCATCCAATCGTTTGCTATGCCTACAGTTTTAATTTTTTTAACACATCAGTCATTTACACAAACTACCAAAACATCGATACAGACAGTTGTACTGTAGACGATCTCCTGATGGGAAACTGTTTTTCTGCTGGATTTCTGTCTATGCCCATTGTCTCCAAGCTGTGAATCTGGCGCTATTGCTTCTCTCAGATACAGGTCCAGCAGAACTGATGGATGTGTTAAAATATAACAGCTAGAAAATGGTAAAAATTTCAGGAGCTACTTTTATTCTGAAATCATAGCATTCTTTTTAGATACAGTGGGAAGAATGCACGCAACCATCAACAACGATCGTTGCTCCATTGGTCAATAAAAGAGAAATTAAATTCATTGACAACTTTATTCAAATACTAGAGCAAAACATGTCATTGTGTCATGCAGTATAAAAATATTGTACATCTAATACCTGTTGTAGTTTCATTTTTACGTACCCAGCCTGTGGGAAGGCAAATCTGTTGTCTATTGATGTCAGATGGACACATAGCTGACACATATTTGCCAACACAACGAACTGTAACGAAATGGGAAGGGACGCCAGTACAGCTAGCCTACCTTAGGATGTTGGACAATTTCTCAAACTTCGAGCAATTAATGCATAGTACATTTTTCTAAAGTTTATGAAAATCAGTATTTTGCTTTGTAATAATAAGTTATACAAAGCATTGTTAAAATTGAAGTTGTTCTACATGGCCATTATAAGCAGTACATCGGCAAGATGGACCACTAGCCATTTTTCTGTCTTTTAAATGAGCGACCGGCTTGTAGTATTAGATTACATAAAATTAATGCAGCGAATATGCATTTAAGTGTACTGTGGATTCAATGATTAGTATTTTCTCATTTTCCAAATTATATTGAAATTCAGTGATTCATTTTTAACAGCATGAGAAAATTATGGAAAGTGGAGAAAATGGAGATGGATCCCAACCACAAATTCCAGCCAATGGCGACAGTACAGTCGAACTGACTAAAGAAAAGGCAGATTCTGATAGTGAACTGTCAGAGACTGGTGTCACGAATGTATAAATAAGCGACTTATTTGAGGAACCGAGCATACAACCACAATTATGCATGGAAGTTACACCAACAAGGCATTCGTAGCACAACCTGATGTAGTAATTATGCAATAAACTGCAAATTTTACTCACATAGCAAATGAACCATCAGATAAAAGGAAAGAAAAATTTGCTCAAATTTCCAGGCAACAGTCAGGTAAAATGAAACAAAATTTTGTTCAATTTGGTGAAGTATAATCGGCAAGAAAGGATAACAAATTTGCCACCGTGGTAAAAGATATTAACAAGCAGACAACTACAACATTAGATGCGGTCAAAACAGAAACGTCCAATTTAATTGTTGTATACAGTAAAATACCACGGATTGTCAGTCAATTATCAGATGATGTGGAAAAGTTAAAAATGACACAAACAGAAATAGAAGCTAATGTTTAAATCTTACATATCAGCTTAACGAATTGTCACTTGAGCAAATTCAGACAATATCTCAGAGCCTGCCTGCTCAGGCTGAAAAAGTTAGTAAAACATTTGACGACTGGATTTCTGAGACAAACACAGACATTATGGAAAAAGTGGAAAAAGCGATATGTGCACTGCTCCAGGCCGTGAGTGCTGAAATAGTATCACGACCTAGAATTGGAGGCGAAAATGATCGCACAGAACTTGGTCACATAAGACAGATGTCAGATGAATTACCTAAGTGATGCAAGGAGGCTGAAATTCAGCTAACAAACAGACCTAAAACAAGGGGTCGAGCAAATAAGAAATACACTGTGTGAAACAACATACATGCCCATACACAGACACAAACGTACGGAAATGTTCCAATGTACAGCGAGCATATTTCGAATGATGTAGGATGTCATACACCAAATGACGTACGTACCTATGATACTGCAGCAGCAGCATCCACACTGACAGCTGTCTTTGTCGATTAGAGTCTTCTGAAGCACCGCCAATCGCTGGTGGGACGAAAGTCCCACATTCAATTATTTTCACTCGAGTATTAAAGGAACATTGCCTAAAACATGCAATGAAAGCAAAAAGGTTCAATTCGCAGCTTCAGATACACGCATGGCGAATCCACTTTGTGGAGAGCAGCCACATGAAAATCATGTTCAACATTTGAACAGTTCGAACAGGTGTTCTTGAACAAATATTGATCGCCTCATATTCAGGCTCGCTTGAGAAGAGAATTATTTAATTCTGAGGCTTGTGATGCAGAACAAGGGAGTCTCGGGAAATACTTCGGATAATACTCGGCAAAAACGCTCTAGTGGGATAATCCCTGGCGGTTATAGATATAATTGGAATACTAAAAAGCAAATCGCTGATTTCTATTTGCGAAAAGCTCATCCAAGCATCAGAAGACACTGTAGAAAACTTTCTGTCAGTTGCAGACTCTCTTGATTTAATTGAAGATGACATGAAATCTTTGAACGACAACGATGGCGGGGGCACGCAGCATTCCTCAAGTCAACACAACAGTTGACAGAATCACACTGGTGACAGCGGCAGTGCCACGCCTCCTGCAAGTCACAAAAATGGCAGCGTGCAATATCAGAATAATAGACATACGAATAATCAAGGATACTGGGGACGACATCAACACAGCGACGTGAATCAGCGACAGCCGCATTTTCGGGGACCACCACCGATAAATTATTCTCAGCTTCCTCCCTCGGGCAAAATCAACAACAGCAACGACAACATCAGACTGAACCAGTACGATTGACTGAGGAAACGGAAGAGCGACCACAACCCACAAATCAGGAATTAAACTAGAGGCGGCCCTATCCTGCCCGGATATCGGCCGCGGCATGGAATGAGGGCGAAACGAATAACGCTGTGACGAACATTATCCGTTACAACGAAGGGACGGACATACGATAATAATTACGTAACGATCCTCTGTCAACTGTAGAATGTTATGAAGAACAAGTGTAAGCAGCAGTACAGGCTGTAGTGGGAGGTATAACAAGCACTGTAGTTATTAACATGCAGCAAAATTAGACGTCGTTGCCTCATATTTTTTCAATAAGATATGTGAAATACAAAATGTTCCGACTTTACCAGTGGTAAATTGTCTTGTTTCATGAGACACTGGTGCACGAACGCAAGGGGTTGAAAAGCAGACACAGATTGATGTGTTGTTCGAAAGTGAACCTATGAAATTCACTTTTTTCATACTTAAGTTTTGTGTGTGTCCTGCGTACTCGGCATGCAATTTCTACGAAGGAGAAATGTAAAAATCGACCTCCAGAGTTGAACATGCAATTTCAATGTCCGGGAGAAAGTAATTATTTCGAATTTGATACGGACTAAGACACATCAAGGAGAATTAGCTTTTTTTCCTTATGTTCTTTTATTACAGAAATAGTTCAAGCTGTCTAAGAAAAATGTAATAATACGTGTACAAACTGTAAATTCGAGCAACATAAGAGAGAAATCAGACTTTGGATGAAATGATTCAGAGGAATTGCATTAAAGTATTTTTTTTTTTTTAAAAGCGAAGCTTTCCTCAGAAAACTGAAACTCACTTCTACTCTTTTCTCAATCGAAATGAGCAGACGTATTTTGTGTAAGTGTCTCCATGTAGATATAAATTTGATTTATAATTAAATACGTTAAAAATTGGCTACATTCTTGTTTTCATTTATAAATAAAAGTTCTCCATAAAGTTATTAAGCTGTACATGAATTATTGGTTTTCTAATATTTGTTTCAGAAAAACTAGATGGAACTGCGAGCTCAGCAGATCGTGATGAAATGGCACAATGTGCCAAATGCAATTCTCATTCAGCCACTGATTTCATTCTGAAATAAGCAAAGATTGTCTGCAAACTGTGAATCTGCTGCTCTTGCTCCTGTCAGACACAAGCGCCACAGAACTGATGGAGATGTAAATTACTACAGTTCGTAAATAGTAAACACGAGTATCAGATGCAGTAGGAAGAATGTACACCACCATCAGCAATGACTGTCCCTCCATTGCTCAATAAGAGGGAAACTAAATGCATTTGACAACATCATTTTACAAATTTTGGCACTTTATTCAAATACCAGAACTTAACACAACACAGCACTGAGGACGCTACGTTTTTCACAGCACCATGTCAGCGTTTTTCTTTGAAAGTGTGAGTACTGCTGTGCAAGTATACAGTACCAGGGATTTTTGAGGAGCACTCAAGATATCAGTGTTGTATCCCAGTGGTCCAGTGCACTGTGTGGCAATTTGTCGGATTGCGTTCAAATCCTGCAGCTACCATCATTTTTCTTATTTAATTTGATTCCTCAGAATGTTAAACTGTTAATTATAAAATTTAATTAATATACTCAATTAGTTGTGATTTTTACCTTTGTAGCTCAAGTGACTATGTATGGTGGTAAAAAGAGGGAGTATGTGAGTAAATTTTGTATGAAAGTGTTTGCTGCAAAAGAAACCTTTTCCATTAGGTCTTTGGAGAAAAACTGACATTTAAAGAGTTAGGTAGATCTACTTCAAATGTAAATATAACAGCAGGAGGGCATGGGATGGGGCTCAATGATTTCGTTGAAACTATATGAGAGGAAGCAAGTAGTGCCCCTTTCTAGTTCCTAGAATATTTCGCCTGAGTGCGAGGTAGGAAAAGGTAAAATGCTCTCTAAATACACTCCTGGAAATTGAAATAAGAACACCGTGAATTCATTGTCCCAGGAAGGGGAAACTTTATTGACACATTCCTGGGGTCAGATACATCACATGATCACACTGACAGAACCACAGGCACATAGACACAGGCAACATAGCATGCACAATGTCGGCACTAGTAAGTGTATATCCACCTTTCGCAGCAATTCAGGCTGCTATTCTCCCATGGAGACGATCGTAGAGATGCTGGATGTAGTCCTGTGGAACGGCTTGCCATGCCATTTCCACCTGGCGCCTCAGTGGGACCAGCGTTCGTGCTGGACGTGCAGACCGCGTGAGACGACGCTTCATCCAGTCCCAAACATGCTCAATGGGGGACAGATCCGGAGATCTTGCTGGCCAGGGTAGTTGACTTACACCTTCTAGAGCATGTTGGGTGGCACGGGATACATGCGGACGTGCATTGTCCTGTTGGAACAGCAAGTTCCCTTTCTGGTCTAGGAATGGTAGAACGATGGGTTCGATGACGGTTTGGATGTACCGTGCACTATTCAGTGTCCCCTCGACGATCACCAGTGGTGTACGGCCAGTGTAAGAGATCGCTCCCCACACCATGATGCCGGGTGTTGGCCCTGTGTGCCTCGGTCGTATGCAGTCCTGATTGTGGCTCTCACCTGCACGGCGCCAAACACGCATACGACCATCATTGGCCCCAATGCAGAAGCGACTCTCATCGCTGAAGACGACACGTCTCCATTCGTCCCTCCATTCACGCCTGTCGCGACACCACTGGAGGCGGGCTGCACGATGTTGGGGCGTGAGCGGAAGACGGCCTAACGGTGTGTGGGACCGTAGCCCAGCTTCATGGAGACGGTTGCGAATGGTCCTCGCCGATACCCCAGGAGCAACAGTGTCCCTAATTTGCTGGGAAGTGGCGGTGCGGTCCCCTACGGCACTGCGTAGGATCCTACGGTCTTGGTGTGCATCCGTGCGTCGCTGCGGTCCGGTCCCAGGTCGACGGGCACGTGCGCCTTCCGCCGACCACTGGCGACAACATCGATGTACTGTGGAGACCTCACGCCCCACGTGTTGAGCAATTCGCCGGTACGTCCACCCGGCCTCCCGCATGCCCACTATACGCCCTCGCTCAAAGTCCGTCAACTGCACATACGGTTCACGTCCACGCTGTCACGGCATGCTACTAGTGTTAAAGACTGCGATGGAGCTCCGTATGCCACGGCAAACTGGCTGACACTGACGGCGGCGGTGCACAAATGCTGCGCAGCTAGCGCCATTTGACGGCCAACACCGCGGTTCCTGGTGTGTTCGCTGTGCCGTGCGTGTGATCATTGCTTGTACAGCCCTCTCGCAGTGTCCGGAGCAAGTATGGTGGGTCTGACACACCGGTGTCAATGTGTTCTTTTTTCCATTTCCAGGAGTGTATTTACATGTAGAGTATAAGGCATTCTTTAGCAGCAGTTCATGAACTGGCAGTGTAGCCCAATGGTAGTCTGCTTTCAGCAGTAACAGTGCCAGGATGTATGCTGCATTCTACCAGTGGGACTCGTGTCGCTCATGGGTTAGTTTTTTCTTATATTCAGCACACTGTGGCAAACTCCTATAAGCAGGACATGATAAAGATCACTGTTCAACTGGACCACGCCCGACTATGTGCTTAAAAAGCTGAGCAGCACCTTCAAGAGTAACTCAGACAGGATCCATCACTTAGTTTGGGCATACATTTTTCCATCATGGCCAGTATCATTTATGTAAAGATGACATATGTGGCCACATGCAACCACATAGTCTATAAGTATGCTGACACTCCTAAGTTCAAACATTCCAATGGTCACATTGGAGCACTAATGGTGGACCATGCATGGCTTGGCATATGGATGCTGCAAGTATCTGAGCTTTCTTTTGAAGAGCTGGAAGATGCTGTCAAGACAGATTGTCGACCATATGACAATATGATCAGCCATATTGTGGAAAAACGGCAAATTTTCGAAACTTACGGAGTCTACAACGGAGCACGCCAGGTGAAAGTCGACCTCTCAAAATAAGACCTGTCATACCTGAACATAGGTGGATGTCTTGCCATCATCATATACGACAGCCAACCTTGAACATGTTCTGGCTGAGGACAAGAAGCCATGTTAGGTCAGCTTCCCTTCAGCATCATTTTACAAGGTCTCTGATGTACCCATGAGACCACTATTCTCCCTCTCCATTATGTTATTCCTCCCACACCACCCTCCAAGAGTGGGAAAGGGGCGATGTACTAACGGAAACTGTAGTCACAGGAGGGCAAGACGCCACAGCATCAGAACTTTCGACTATCTCAATGACACAGATCACCAGCCACTCATGGTTGTATCTCAGGAGAAGATGGATGGGGAAGCTAGAGTTGTGCCAACATTGTCCTTTGTTACAGATAATGAGGTACCAATGAATGTCCACCAAACATCAATACGGACGTCCATTTTTGTACACAATGCCAACCTAGATACCACAAGAAACGGCAGTGCACTTCTTCTGACGAACGCCTCCTTTGCACAAATGACCTGAGAGAGGACGACAGTGCTGATGGTGACTTGGAAGATAAGCTGGATGACGGTACTAGACGACTGGTTCCCCATCTCAGTCATAACAATTGTGTCATGTCGCTCCCAAGCCAGACAATGCTATCAGACGGCTAGGACGACCATCCTGCAGCACCAACCAATGACACAGAAGTCCATAATGAAGGAAGTGGCGAATCATTCCTCAGATTGACACCAGCTCTTGTGCAATGGGCTGATGACACTGAGGTTTCTGATGATATGGAGAAGGGGGAGTTGGAGGGCAGTGGCATGTCGTATGCCACCTCAGACCACCAGCCCCGTTAACCGGGGATGCAGACCATGATGTTCAGACATTTTCTACCTCCTAACTGTCTGCTACGACATCTCCAACTGGTGGATCTAGACAACAGATCTTCCATCTAGCCACTATTACATCAATATAATCTAGACACAATGTAAACTGTCCTTGTTCTGACAAACGCAAACTGAAGCAGATGTCAGCTTTGCCTTTTTACAAAAAGTCGATGTAAGAAGCTTCCCTGACTTCTTTGTTATATGGGTTGCGTCCCACACGCTTGCTTCACTCACAGTGGTGTTGCCATCCTTCTCCACAAGGCTTTCACGGCCAGCAACGTGCCATACCTCCCAAATAAGACGGTCATGGCTGTTATAGTCTGCACCATGCAGATTGTTAACATCTGTACTACTTGTGGCTTGGAGTAACAGAGAAAATGCTTGTGTTTCTTCACAGAGGATATAGTACAACTCTGTCAGGGTCGACCCGATGACATGGTAACAGATGGCGACTTCAATTGTATGCAGCACCTATCGACGAGCTGCCATTCCATTCACCATGACTGGAGCTCGAGACCCTTCTACTAGATCTCTATATGGTCGACATGTGGCTATACACACATGGTGATGGTCCCAGATTCACCCAACTTATCAGTAGTTCCTTGAGCAGGCCAGATCGGTTTTACATAACACATGTCCTAATGGCGATGATAAATGTGGGGAAGTATGGTCTATGGTCTTTACCGACCACATGGCATATATATGTGCTATTGCCCTCTGTCCCCTCTGTGTATTGAGAAGTTAACTCCCCTAGAAGATGAACACAAACCATTTTACCTCACAAGAATGCATGGATGCATTGGAGACCATGTGGTACCAAACTTTCGGCCGTCGCACTTGGCGTTAACGTGATGGATCAAATGTGTCCAGCCTGCTCTCTAGTGGAGACTTATGGTGTATAGCAGGCGCACAGCAACATGGACGACACACGGTGGACTTTTATTATACCTTCCTACGAGAATGTTCCATTATGCCATCTTCACCAGATCAGTAGATGCTGGTAAGCCATTCTAAAGTTAAGATCGTCACCGTAGTTACCCTTTACCCACACGGTTGCTCCATAAATACACGAACTTATGATGTGGTGCCTCACGAATGTCCTTCGATTCACCATGTTAACTTGGAGCGTAAAAGGTGCACAAGAGCACTTGTAGATAAGTTGTTGACTGACGACAACCAACTCAAAGACGTGTAATGGGACATTGTTGGAGCCTTCCATGCATATTACTTGCACCTCTATGCAGCAGAGTGCACAGATCCTGTGATGGTACCCACCATTTCTGGATTACTCCATGGTACAGTTCGACCAGATGTGACAACGGACTTATTGCAGGATGTGACAGAAGATGAAGTTCATGACGCTCTCTGTAAAGAGAAAACTAACAAAATGCCAATACCTGACGGACTCTCATTGGAGTTTTATAGGACTTCCCAATGACTGATGATACCATGCTGGACTGAGATTTGAAGAGAATTAATGTCTCCCCCCTCCCCCCCCCAACACACACCTGCCTAAGGCATTCCTCAAAGATCTGATAATGCAGATACACAAACCTAAGCATGGTAACCAAATGCAAAGCTACTGACGTTTGACAATGCTTAACAGTAACTTGAAAATTTTCACATGGCTGCTGGCAAACTATCTGCTATGTTCAGTCTGCCATGTCATCTCCAAGGACCAAACTTCCCTAGGAGGTTCATACAATGTCAGGTCCTCTCTGCATCAATACAGGGACTTCCTCTCCCTAGCACAGATCCAGTGCCTCACACGCATGCCACCCTCACTGGATTCTAGTCAGGCATTTCTTCATGTCGACCACACCTATATCATTGCAGTGCTATGCAATATTGATTGATGCAGTCATGCATCTCCTACATGAGGCGCTGTCATGGGGACTCATCAATGGTCACCTGATGGGAATCATCCACATCAACTGTTCAGTGTGTCAGGGCTGTCCTAGATCTATGGTGCTTTATGCTTTGGCTTTGGAACCTTTGCTATTTGGCCTGCACCAGTGATTAACAGGATTCCAATTTGGTGATCAAGCTAACTAAAGCATGGCATATGCCAATGATGTGATGCTCATTGTCCATAGAGACAATGACATGGCAGAAGCTATGTCCTGGATTGCAAAATATGGAGAGGCAGCAGGAAATAAACTCAACATCAACAGGCTGCTTAGACTACCTATAGTGTCATGTTTGTCGAGTCTGTTTCCACTTTTGGTTTATTAACACACTATGATGCCTAGGATTGGACTTCACATCCGGCACATGATAATATTGAACTAAAGACTCTTTTTGCAACAGACATGAGCCAGCATTGAGTATCAATGCTTATGGTCCCTCAATATCGTACAGGGAACACATTTTGTCAATGTGAACATAGTATCGCGGCTTCCGCATGTCAAACAAACTCTACCCATCATGCACCAACTGGATCTTAGCATTATGGCGGCTTACAGTTCCTTTGTCAGCCCAGGGATGTTGTTTAAAATTAGATGTGGCTCCCTCACCCTACCTAAGGACAGAAGGGGGAGGGGGGGACCTCAGGCTCATCAACATCTATGACAGGGTGGTGGCCCTATCGATTAGTACTTACCTAAGGCTGTGGCATAGATTCCTGCTGAACTTTACGAGTTCGTTACTGGTTACAATGGAACCAGCCTCTCTCAACACACCAATTATGTTAGGAGACCTCCGGTGTTCCTTCAGTCACCTTGGGCGATTCTATTGGGGCTATAGTTATCTATGCCAAGTGACCCGAACCCTATGTTTGACGACGGAATCGCCGACCAAACATGATCGAATTCCAAATACCCCAATACGTGGTGGAGAGTGGTGTGGAAAAGAGTACACTATCACTTACTTGACTCTGACATTCAAGCCGCATAGCTTTTGGCTGTCAATAGTAAGTATGTGACACACGAATGCCTGTATAAGATCCACATGTCAGATTCACCCACTTGCCATCTCAGCTGTGGGGATGTGGGGCACTGCTGCCATCTTCTTTTTTCATTTTATTTTATTCCTTGCAATGTAAACAATTAATTATAAAATTTGTATATTCAAATTTTTACGATGCACAAGACTACATTTGTCTGATTCATGGAATAGAATTTTTCAGCTGGTAAAAGAATCACATATGCGCCAGTATGGTGTGGTGTTGCATTTAGGATGAATCCCATGAAGTGTATGCCAATGAACACTGCCTCAGCTGTGGGAATGCAGGCAGTTGTGGTACCTTGTGTGCCGGATTTTAGCATATAACCTAAGTGCAACACTACACCATATTGCTGCACATATGATTCTTTTATCAGATCTGCACACATGACTCTTCTATCAGATGAAACAGTGTACCCTGTGGTTCAGACAAATGCAATCTTGTGGAACCACATCCAGGCCATGAAATATCTTTGCCTTCATGACCCCAGCCATGGTGTTGATTTCTGGTGTTATCTACAAGGGCAGCACCACTTCATTGTCTGCCACCCACAATATGGTAATTTTTTTAAAATTACCTATGGATTGTGTTGCACCAACGACTGAGAAGTTGGACTATCCCTGGTGAGAGAAGTTTATATGACTGATTATGTACTGTAACGAATGAATGTTGTACAACACAGATGGAAACAAGAATATACAGTGGCTGATTGGTTTCAGGTAGAATGATGCATCGCTTCTGCCATGAATGTTATTATTTTGTTTTTGATTTTTCTCCTTAGTGTCCCTCACATGCTGGAAACGTCATTTAGTTCTCCCACACTTAGCATGGCATATCATGAGTCTTCTTCTCCTTTGGTTCTTCAAGTACAAAAACACACACACATTTTAGCTCTATGGCTGTAGACTACGATATTTGTCTTTGTTTTTGCTTTGTCGCATCCTTCCTCTTCCCTCCCTTTTCCTTAAAGTGTGATGGAGACATGGTGTCAAGGCCTTGGGTTGTGATCTCTGGCTGCTGAGTGGCAATTTATTGGCTCAGGTTCCATTCTCACTCCTGGCATCTTCGTTTTTCATTTTATTCCTTGCAGTGTTAAATGATTAATTATGAAATTAGTATATTCATTTTATTACGATTACCACTATTGTAAGTCAAAACGCTATGGTTAGTGGTAAAACAGCGAGCACAAGAGGAAATTTACTATGAGAGCACATGAAAAGAGTTGTATCTGTGGTTGTGATGTTCCCAATGCACTTTTAAGCTTTCAGTGTTTGTTGTGTGGGCACAGTGATGCATTGCGTACAGAAGGAGTGAAAGATCTAAGCCATATTAATGCATAAATAAAAAACATAGCGGAAATCAAACACAATTAAAGAACATGCTTGATCTTAGTGTATTAGCTAAAGCTAACATCACAACAATATTAAGCCACACTTTTCATGTTGACATAGTGAAACACAATCTGTTCTTTACTTTTGTAATAATGTAAAACATTGGTAAAATTTTGCATGAGCCGTCACTGATGCTCTGCCTCATTATTTTCTGCATGCTGGATCATTTCACACCAGTCTTTCCTACAATTCTTCAGATTTCCTTGGATTTTGCTAAATAATTCCAGAAACCATGGTCACATTTTCATAAGTAACTACAGTTTCCTTGGGCCAACATCCCTACAAGATCATCAGCCACGCTGCCTGTCCATTGGAATTTGGAAAAAAGCTTGTGAATGTTTTTCACATGGGGTTATTTTGAACATTAAATCGTGATTAAAAGCTGTTCCTTGTTGCAGTAGGACTGCGTTCTAGTATGTGGTATTCCAATACCAGAAAAACGTGTTTTTCGGTGGAATACACGATTTGCAGTTGAACGGAATGGACAGTGTCTTGAAAGGAGGATATAAGATGAACATCAACAAAAGAAAAACGAGGATAATGGAATGTAGTCAAATTAAATCGGGTGATGCTGAGGGGATTAGATTAGGAAATGAGACACTTAAAGTAATAAAGGAGTTTTGCTATTTAGGGAGTAAAATAACTGATGATGGTCGAAGTAGAGAGCATATAAAATGTAGACTGGCAATGGAAAGGAAATCGTTTTTGAAGAAGAGAAATTTGTTAACATCGAGTATTGATTTAAGTGTCAGGAAGTCGTTCCTGAAAGTATTTGTATGGAGTGTAGCCATGTATGGAAGTGAAACATGGACGATAACCAGTTTGGACAACAAGAGAACAGAAGCTTTCGAAATGTGGTGCTACAGAAGAATGCTGAAGATAAGGTGGGTAGATCACGTAACTAATGAGGAGGTATTGAATAGGATTGGGGAGAAGAGAAGTTTGTGGCACAACTTGACTAGAAGAAGGGATTGGTTGGTAGGACATGTTTTTAGGCATCAAGGGATCACAAATTTAGCATTGGAGGGCAGCGTGGAGGGTAAAAATCGTTGAGGGAGACCAAAAGATCAATACGCTAAGCAGATTCAGAAGGATGTAGGTTGCAGTAGGTACTGGGAGATGAAGAAGCTTGCACAGGATAGAGTAGCATGGAGAGCTGCATCAAACCAGTCTCAGGACTGAAGACCACAACAACAACAACACGATTTAAACTCTTCCTTCACTACACTAACCTGCTTTCTCGCTTACATTTCAACAAGGCTACTGATCGCACTGACAATGGCCTACAGTATTTTGTTTATGTCACTATGTGTTGCAGTTACAGTACCATCTGTCAGTAGCTTTTCTTCAGTACCATCTGTCAGCAGCTTTTCTTACTATTTCGAAACCTCTGTACAACATCTGTATAAAATTTTTACAGCTTTCATAATAAATATACCATTTCTTGCAGTCATCTATTGATCTTAATTTTCAAGAGATTTAATCTGAAATCAGTGACTCTTTTGCTGGACACCCCACAGACACAAACGGTATTAATTGTGCTAATACTAGTTATCATTTTTGTGGTCTCGATAGCTACGATACCACGACGTAGGTGCAAGTTCTTAAGTTGGCACTACGACAGACACCGACGACAGCGCCCTCTAGCCGGCGCTGTGGAGCTCTACGAGCTCCGCTCCAGATTCAGCCCATTTGATCAAGAACAGACGGCCGGGACACTTTGCTTCAGCTTTACTTCATATACTTTGCTCTACTTACGACGGGTTTAAGGCTTGCTCATCCTCTTGTAGATATAAATGCACCAGTAAACCACTTTTACTTTCTTGCAGTACCGACGTGTATTACCTTTTCCAGCTCCTACTCACTTCCTTCATTCGGCCAACCTTTCAGTTTTCAGGAGCAGATCCACGCGCCGCCTTCCAGGCAGGATACAAAAATTTTTCAGGTTCAGCCACAGAGAATTCGTCTAGCGACTAACCATTTTTTTTTATAGAATTCACACACTCACCATAATGTGAAAGCATCATGCAATGATATGTACTACCATTTTGTGAAATATGCTGTGATGTCTCCACACATTGCAGTGTCAAAGTCTCGCCACATTCTTAACTCTTAACTCTCACAATGGTGCATGTGGATGGCAGTAATTCAGCAATTATTAATGCACAGCACTTAAATATTTTAATATAAATGTACAATTGTGAGAATGGGTGTATTTACACAGCAACCAATTCTTTTTTGGCTGGTACATCTACATTTTGGTTTATCGTACCAGTTTTATCAAGTTCCAATTTGGCGCCCTACGACATTACCAATTTTACAAATTTCCGATTTGTAATCCTATTAAATTGTCATTTTACAGCCAACGTCACCAGTTTCCAGATTTGGTGTCCCACCAGTTTACCAGTTATGCAGCCAGTTTACCAATTTCTGGATTTGACATCCTACTAAGCTGCCAAGTTGACAACCAATTTTACCAATTTCCAGTGAGGTGCCCTACCAAAACAATATCCGACTTTAATTGTATCGGCCTGTGTAGTGAACCTTTATCTCCTTGCCATTCGATCATCGCCAGGAATAGATCTTTGTTGGAAGAGTTCCGCGTATGACTGTGTGTTTGTATATGTGTGTGTGTGTGTGTGTGTGAGTGTGTGTGTGTGTGTGTGTGTGTGTGTGTGTGTGTGTGTGTGTGTGTGTTTGCTTGCGAGTGTACAGGTTGGTCAGAAAATGTCTGAAACGCTTGTATGGATGTTGCTGGGCAGGTTGTCCTGAAACATAAATGTTAAGAGAAAATTTTGATATGCTGCACCATTTTCGAGTTATTTAACACTGAAGTCAGCCAAGCATCTCGTTTCGTGCTCACATTCAAACCAACTGTGAGAGGCAAAGATGGAAAAATATTCTACAACAGCAGGGATCGAACCCAGGCCAACAGCTCAGCAATTCCGTGCGCTACCATCTACTTTATGACAACATCCGACTTTAATTGAATCGGCCTGTGTAGTGAACCTTTATCTGCTTCCCATTCGATAATCGCCAGGAATGGATCTTTGGATTCACAGAACGAGGTGGTTCCTACACAAGATCTCCCAACCATGTTATTCCATATGCAAGTATCTTTATAGTTGTTGATAAAGTGTTAAGGGAGACTGGAAGTTTTGCTATAACCACTGTTGATGCTGGACGAGAACGTTACATACAGAACGTCCAATAAGAAGAAACTGTTCTCGATACAGCTGCTGCGACACCTTGTACCAGTTCGAGGGCCATTGCTAATACTTTAGGGTTACATAAAGTTATTCCGACGTTCTTAAAGTATACCAGCGAACAACATGTGGTAGAATGTATCTGTTTGTTTGTCGCAATAGGTTTCGGACACTGTAGTATAGGACATCCTGTGGTGTCACCGCCAGACACCACACTTGCTAGGTGGTTGCCTTTAAATCGGCCGCGGTCCGGTAGTATACGTCGGACCCGCGTGTCGCCACTATCAGTGATTGCAGACCGAGCGCCGCCACACGGCAGGTCTAGAGAGACTTCCTAGCACTCGTCCCAGTTGTACAGCCGACTTTGCTAGCGATGGTTCACTGACAAATTACGCTCTCATTTGCCGAGACGATAGTTAGCATAGCCTTCAGCTACGTCATTTGCTACGACCTAGTAAGGCGCCATTATCATTTGCTATTTATCTTGTGATGCATGTACCGTCAGACCGATGTTCACCAATTATGGATTAAAGTAAAGTATTCAAGAAGCTACGTACTATTTTTGCTACTATAAAGACCTTGTCATTTTCCAGACCTCACGCCAGCCTACGTGAACTTTAACGCGTGCCCTTCGGCCTCCCGTCCTTGTGGATTGGCTGTCTTGCCAGTCCACAAAACATCCAACTCGACGAAAATGTGTTTCTGTACCATCTACAAAAGATGCAAGATTGTGGTGGAAGAGGATTATTTCACCCGTTATCAATATTCCGTGTGGTACGTAAAGGAATGCTACAAATGTCCTCATTTCCAGAGGATGGTGTTGTGGACAGACGAGGCGTGCTCCACGAGATGACCATTCAACTCCCGAAACAGCCACATTTGGACAGACGCAAATCCTATTGGCATAGGTTTAGCATTAACATTTAGGCAGGTATCGTAAGCGACTGTTTCTTGCGTCCCGTCCTCCTTCCTCCCCATTTAAATGGACAGACTTTTCTAGCTTTCCATGAAAACAAGCTTCCGCTGTATTCTGTAAACGTCCCTCTGGCGGTCCATTAAGGAATGTGATCCAACACGAGGCGCACCGCCGCACTTTGCTGCTGTGTTACGTCAGCATTTAAATGCGTTAAATCCGGAGATATGGATTGGGCAAGGTGGTCCAGTTCATTGGCCAGATCGATCGCCAGATGTAACACAGTTAGGTCTTTATCTGTGGGGGCATGTAAAGAAACTCATCCACGCGACCCCAGTAGTCACCATCGAAGACTTTCTTGCGAGGATAGTTGTACCTTTGATGAAATCGGAGAAACCTACTTGGAGCAGCTGCTCTGAAGATTTAGTGTTAAATTTCGTTCCCAAATATTATGTTGTTACATTAACAACATCGCAAAACATCAGTTGTGTTGTTTTATGTTAATCATTATTTTCCCCTTATTTGTTACGTATACGGCAATTGCTTTTCCATAATTATTTTCAAATAGGTACACATCGTTAGATCCTTGTTGGATGCAAACATAAGCAGTTATTGAACATTGCGGTACTGCAGCTGTTGAAAAAAATGTACGCTTTTGTGGCCACACATCGTTAGATCTTTGTTGGGTGCAAGCATAAGCAATTATTGAACATTGCGGTACTGCAGCTGTTGGAAAAAATGTACGCTTTTGTGGCCATTGCTAATGGGTTTTATGTAATCAAAACTTATTCAATTCTGTTACTTATATGAATTTCATACATAAACGTTTATAAAACAACAAATACAGATATTTATTTCCCGTTTGGTTAGATAAAAAGCAAAACGATGATACTACTCGTGGTCGAGCTAAGGACCTCATTTTTCCCATGTCCAGCACTCTACCTCCAGTTCATTCTGTCTGATATTGCAACAGGTTGTAATACGGAGCTTTGTAGCCATAGGCTTACAACATGGAATATAAGTTTGGCAACATTGCACCTAGCAGGCTGTTTGAATCTGAGTTCGAGACGACCTGATTGGCAAACTTCAGTGCAAAATAACTCGGAAGCAGCGCAACGTATCGAATTTTTGTCTTAACAACTATGACAACACGTCTGAGATGTCAGGAAACAGCCTGTCGACAGCAACTGCTGCTGCTGAGGCAATAGTATGGGGGACGTTCAATAATAATGCAACACACTGTTTTTCTGAGAGCAGGTTGGTTTTATTCAGGATTCCAGTAGACAATGTAATTCCCCACACTTTTAGCTACAAAGCCCTACTTTTCAACATAATCTCCGTTCAGTGCAACGGCCTTCAGTCGCCTTATTAGGGGGCCTGTCTGCCCACATGGTACACTATGTTATCAAAAGTATCCGGACACCTGGCTGAAAATGACTTACAAGTTTGTAGCGTCCTCCATCGGTAATGCTGGAATTCAGTATGGTGTTGCCCAACCCTTAGTCTTGATGACAGCTTCCACTTTCGCAGGCACACGTTCAATCAGGTGCTGGAAAGTTTCTTGGGGAATGGCAGCCCATTCTTGATGGAGTGCTGCACTGAGGAGAGGTGTCTACGTCGGTAGGTGAGGCCTGGCACGACGTCGGCGTTCCAAAATATCCCAAAGGTGTTCCATAGGATTCAGGTAAGGACTCTGTGCAGGCCAGTCCATTACAGGGATGTTATTGTCGTACAACCACTCTGCCACAGGCTGTGCATTATGAACAGGTGCTCGATCATGTTGAAAGATGCAATCGCCATCCCTGAATTGCTCTTCAACAGTGGGAAACAAGAAGGTCCTTAAAACAGTGTAGGCCTGTGCTATGATAGTGCCACGCAAAACAACAAGTGGTGCAAGCCCCCTCAATGAAAAACACGACCGCACCATAACATCACTGCCTCAGAATTTTACTGTTAGCACTACACACACTGGCAGATGACGTTCACTGGGCATTCACCATACCCATACCCTGCATCGGATCGCCACATGTGTACCGTGATTCGTCACTCCCCACAACGTTTTTCCTTTGTTCAATCGTCCAGTGTTTACGCTCCTTACACCAAGTGAGACGTCGTTGGCATTTACTGGCGTGATATGTGGCTTACAAGGAGCCTCTAGACCATGAAATCCAAGCCTTCTCACCTCCCGTCTAACTGTCATAGTACTTGCAGTGGATCCGACGCAGTTTGGAATTCCTGTATGATGGTTTTGTTAGATGACTGCCTATTACACATTACAACCTTCTCCAAATGTCGGTGGTCTCTGTCAGTCAACAGATGAGGCCGGCCTGTATACTTTTGTGCTGCACATGTCCCTTCACACCTCCAGTTCACTATCACATCGGAAACAGTGGACCTAGGGATGTTTACGAGTGTGGAAATCTCACGTACAGACATATGACACAATTGACACCCAATCACCTGACCACGTTCCAAGTCCATCAGTTCTGTGGAGCGCCCCATGCTGCTCTCTCACGATGTCTAATGACTACTGAGGTCGCTGATATGGAGTACCTGTCAATAGGTGGCAGCACAATGCATCTTAAATGAGAAACGTATGTTTTTAAGGGTGTCCGGATACTTTTTCTCACATAGTGTTCCACTCTATTGGTCGATGTCAGAATCAAAGTCTTGTTGCGTCAATAGCCTCCCCCCCCCCCCCAATCAACCATGTACTGCTTCCCGTGAATTGCATCCTTTGTTGGGCCAAACAAAGTCGGAAGGTGCGAGGTCCATGTGGTGGATGAGGAAGAAAAGTCCAATGAAGTTTTGTGAGTTACTCTCGGGTGCACAAACTTGCGTTGTCGTGGAGAAGGAACATTAGTTTGCATTTTTGTGGTGACAAACACACTGAAGTCGTTTCTTCAGTTTCCTTAGGGTAGCACAATACACTTCAGGGTTGATCGTTGTACCATGAGGGAGGACATAACACAGAATAACCCATTAAAAGTCCCAGAAGACAGTCGCCGAGACTTTACTGGCTGAGGGGGCAGCTTTAAAATTTTTCTTCAGAGGAGAGGTCGTGTGACGTCACTCCATGGATTGCCTCTTTGTTTCTGGTTTGAAGCGACGTACTTATATTTCATGGTCTATGACGATGTTCGACCAAGAAAAATCACCACGCTCAGCCTCCTAAAGAGCGAGCAGTTCCGCACATATGGCTCTTCATGCTCTTTATGGTCTTCTGTTAGGTGGCGAGGAATCCAGCAGACACACACCTTTGAGTACACCAACTAGTGGAAGAAAGTGTCGGCAATACCAAATCACAGATGTGCATTTGTGCAGCGAGGCATTCCCATGTGATCCATCAGTCACCTCGAATGAGTGTGTTCGCACGTTCCAACCTTGCAGGGGTCACAGTGGTGTGCAGTTGGCCAGCATGTAGGAGATCGCACAGGTATGTACGACCTTGCTGCAATGATGACATACGTCTCGCCCAGTGACACACCACAGTTTTGACCACTCCATGTCTGCGTAGACATTCTGCAAGCACCTATGAATATCTGCAATGCTCTGGTTTTCTGCCAAATGAAACTCAGTGACATCTATCTGCTTGGATTATACCCCTGATAGACAGGCGTTTTTGAAAGCTGTATACAGCGCCACCACCTAATAGAACTAAAGGGGCTGAAGCGCGAATACTCCAAGATGTCCCACAGCAAATTATGCATTATTTCAACCGAAATTGGCAGAAAAAAATATGACATTACTTATTGGACACCCCGGTATATCACAGAACACACCCATGTCCTGGCCCGGCCTCAAATCAGGGTATGTAAGAATAACAACAAAATCTGAGTATTAACACATTAAATAATAGAAAGCCATAACGTTATTAATTTATGATATGAAGTCAATGCATGTGCAATAATTATCTAAGTTGCACTTAGGAGCAGTACAGCATTAGCTGCTACCCCCTCATCATGTTGGAGTGTTATGATACATGCACACAAATTGATGTCTCTAGCTAATAATAACCATATAACGAGTAACCATACAACAAAAAACAAAATATATAAAAAATTAATAAATAATTATTGTCAGATTTCCTCCCAGCCGGCCGGAGTGGCCATGCGGTTCTAGGCGCTACAGTCTGGAGCCGAGCAACCACTACGGTTGGAGGTTCAAATCCTGCCTCGGGCATGGATGTGTGTGATGTCCTTAGGTTAGTTAGGTTTAATTAGTTCTAAGTTCTAGGCGACTGATGACCTCAGAAGTTAAGTCGCATAGTGGTCAGAGCCATTTGAACCATTTCTTCCCAGCTGATTAATGCTGCAATCGAACTGTAAAATTAAAATTGCCTGAAGGGTGGGGGCGAAGCTTGCACGCCATTAATACCCTGGAGCTCAACAGCCATTTGCAGACAGCACAGTGACATGGATGAGTGTTCCTGCTTCACATGGGGGGGGGGGGGGGCGGTGCGGAATGGGGGTGGCCTCCACAGGGTAATGACACTGTCAGAATGTGATGATGGCAGAATTCCAGAAATTATGATGCTAATGTCAGTGTTTTTGGCCAGAACCTGCAGTGATACTCTACTAACAAGATTATGTTGAAGTCCTTGTTAATCATGTCTAACACACTTCAATAAATGACAAAATCGCTCTACATTCGCTATTCCAGTAAATAAGAGATGGATGCTCAGGTGTAGGGCTTTGTGTAGGTGTCAGTGTTGAAAGTTGCGAGCTCTATCTTCTTATCTCATGTTTTCTGCTGAAAATCTCGTGCTTGTACTCCTGTTAACTTTACTATTACAGAGATCGCGAAAACTTTATTTTTTTTATTGGTCCTGTGCGCAATAAATAACTTACTTAGTCGTTCTGCTGCCACTGCTTGACCTGCTGCAATCCCTTATTTAACAAAACGTAAAAAAACCTATTATTCATGATGAGTGCAGTGCATGTTCTGTATGGCGACTCCTGCTGTTGCTGCGGCTGCTGCTGGTTACTACAACTACATATAATTCAAGAGAAAGGGTTTAGTCAAATCTAAACTCGATAAATGATAACCCAAACAAAAAAACTATATTCTGAAAGCGATTCTTTCTCACTCAATTAACAAAACGCTAGAAGCTCTTTGAACAACCGCCTCGTTTGTACATCCGCCTCCAGTGGCATTAAAGCAATATTACAAAATAATCAAACTCTTGAGACAGACTGAAATACTTCTCAATTGAATACATAGTGAAACAATTCCCTGACAATTACAAAAGAAATCAATGACAAAAATAAATACTTAATCTAACAAAGGTTTCCCCTTAAGAATTCAACTCCTATCATTATCAAAATTACTGTCTGCTGCTATGCACATACACAAACCATTTTCTTTAAATTAATAAGCGTGCTGCAAATTATAAAAATTATCAATTAAATACCGAATCCTGTGTCGCTGCTGGCGGACACGACAGTACGGCAGCTCGGGGACGACCCCTCGCTCAACACACGTGCACACCACACTGGGCGGGCTCCTACACTGGCTTCAAAACTGCCACTAGTTAATCTGTGCGCTGCGAGGTGCGACAACAATATCTTAGATTCCAGAGCTTGTGTATGCACGCTGTAGCCAACCTTTACATCCTAAGAGAGTATTGCCAACTCTCAGTGTCAACGTGACTCATGATGCAGTATTGCTGTAAGTAGTCCTTTGGCTGTAACATTTTATTAATTCTATTTTTTTAAATCTAAGTTGGTGATCCATGGTTATTTTCTTTAAGTAAGGCAAAAGAGATGAATAAACAACTCATTAGGAACAACTCATTAGGAACAGTAGCGGCTGGCCATTATGGGTCAGAATTGTATCAAGTCTGCTTCAAATGGGTCCTGAAAATCCCTTTTTTTACATTAGGAACAGAAGACTTAACGACACTGCAAGGTGACGATGCACTAATTTCATTCTGGTTTTGCTCATCAAGGATAGTTACATCATTCATATTTCCTGTGGTACTGAAATCAAGAAAACATTTTTACAAAGACCTCTGTATCAATTTACACTATGCATGTGCATGGTTATGATCTTGTAAGTATGTACAGTAACTAAACAACATATCTTCAATTTCAGAAGAAATTTTGTACATATGGCACAAATTTCATGGCTTCTTTCAAGTGAGACGTCTTTCTATGGTGAACATGTTTTTTGTATATATGCTTTGCGCTAACACTTTTTTCCAACTACTTTAGACATGACTGTGAGCAGCAAACATCTTGTTCCATTTTTTTGTAGCCCTACTCTTACAAATTCATTAATTTACATCAGCCTTATATTGTGTTTATTTATTTCATGTATCTTGAATTGGATGCTATTCAAAGTCTCTACACTAAAAATTTTTGCTAAGTGGCCCAACAGTAGCTTGTATAATTAAAGATCATGCATAGAAATTTAGAACTACTTATAGCCAGTGCATGGCTTTGCCAACAAGAAAATGACTTGCAAGAAATTTCCCAGAATTTTGAGGAAACTAGTTTCCCTGGCCGCATAAAATGAATTTCCAGAATAGCAGAAGTTATTTTCTTTCCGTAAATATCTGTTTCCATAGTATTTATGGCAGTTGCAGATAGTGACAATTGCTTCTGATACATAGACATATGATGGTATGGAAAAAGTGTGATTCTAATATTTTAAAAGCCGACTTAGTATGGAAACACACTTTAGAACGGTAGTTTACCTTTTCCAGACATCAAACCTTTGACTAATAAAGTAAATAGTTAAGATATGCTGTTCGGGTAGATGATGAAGGCTGCATTCTTGATAAATAAGTGGTGTGGTCTTTTACAAGAAAATCATTCTTATTCTCAAAGCAGTTGTTTAATTACATGCTGAGAATGTTTGTTCGACTCTCTTGCTAATAGCTGGTGAATTTTTCACAGGACCACAGTGTTAATATCACTTCACAGAAAGCATTATAAAAACTTGTTGCCTGCTGCATAACTTTGTGTGGCTGCATGATGGCTAAGACATTGAAGATACTTTAACCTATTCTCTGGAATAAATGGAAAATGAAGGACTAATAGGTAATACCCCTGGTTCTGACATTAGACACATGTTTTGTAACTACTTCTGATCTACAGAAAAGTCAATTCCTTGGAAAATCTATACACTGGGGAAAAAGATAACTAGGTATTGCAGATAAGGCTGTCACTGTTGTCATAAGCTGTACAAGGCTTATTAATAGTTGACACAGTTTATGTCCAAACTGCCATATTATAGTATTTGGTTTATGACTTAAATTCATAATGCTAAGAGGACTTTAACAATGTCAGTCTTTCAAATATCCCTTTGTAATCTCCCTTTCAGTTTTTACTCCTCTGAAAAATAACATATTCTATAAAATCTTTTGTTTTAATTTTATTGTTTAAACTATATTGTTATAACTCGTACCTTCTCTTACCTTGAATAACAATGGATTAATACATTTGCAAGAAAAAATTTTACTCACCCATTGTAATAACTTCCTTTGAAATGTTTTTAAAAATAGGAAATTAGTCTGCAAATATCTCTTAATATCAATATAAAAAATCATGTAAATTCTCAACACACCGAATAAATTTGTTTTGGCACAACAATTTCATTAGTTGTTTGCCTGTGGGCGCTAGCTCATACTATTCTGCTGAAAGTATTGGATGTGTCACACAATTTTACATGTATATAAACTGTGTTCTGACTGCATTTACCACATTACATTGCATCAAGACTTAATTACAATGTAAATACAATAACTGTACAGTTAAAAAACACTATAACGCTTTATGGGCACATAAAAGTTTGTTACATATTTTCATTACAATGTAACACCTGTCATTTAGTTTCATTTTAAATATGGGGTGACAAAGAATAACGGGAATGTTTGAAATGTGTAGTGGCCGCCAGGGGTATGTGGCAGCACTGCGTGACAGTTAGCGAGCAAACAGTGCTCCATTTCAGTAATCATGGATCAGTGGAACGGACAACAGCGTGCATTAGCCACAAAAATGTTTTACAAAAACAATGATTGTTCGGTAGCGGCGCAGAGGGAGTTTCGACGATTTTATAATTTCGGACATCATGATGCCGCTCCATCGAAACATGAGATAAAATGTTGTATTAATAACTTTGAAGAGACTGGATCTGCCCTCAAGAAGAAACCAACAGGACGACAAAGAAGTGTGTGTTCCGCAGCGAACATTGACTCTGTACGAGAGTCCGTCTTACAGAGCCCACAGCGCTCAATTCGTCAGCAAGCAGCACTGGGCGGAATCTCCTGGGAGAGTGTTTGCAGAATTCTTGATCTTGATTTAAAGTTTCATCCGTACAAATTACAGATGATGCAATAATTGAAGAGCAACTATTACCAGTTACGGTTAGGATTCTGTCAACAAACGATAACAAAAATAAACAATGACGATGAATTTCTAAACAAGTTGTGGATGTCAGATGATGCACATTTTCATATCACAAGTTATGTGAGTAAACAGAACTATCATTACTGGGAAAACACAAATCCTCTTGACGTTCATGAGCGCCAGTTACACGCTAGTAAAGTGACAGTATGGTGTAGTGTTTCATCAGATGTGATTATCAACCCGTATTTTTTTTCAAATGAACAGGGTAACACAATAGCTGTCAATGCCGATCATTACAAACTTTCATTACGCCTGCATTGAACAATTTTCCAAATGTTCAAGAAACCTGGTTTCGACAAGACGGAGTGACGTCACACACTGCATGGCAGTCAATGGCATATGTGCGAGAATTGTTTGGCAACCGTGTGATCTCTCTATTCGGTGACATTCCCTGGCCCCCTAGATCGCCATATTTATCAGTTTGTGATTTTTTCTAGTGGGGCTACCTCAACAGCAAAATCTACACGATTCGACCAAGAACCCTAGATGAGTTAAAACAGAATTCAGGATGCAATTCACAGTATCCCTGCTAAGAAGTTGCAGCAGTCAATGGAGAATCTCACCAACAGGTTTCAAGAATGTATTTGTACAGGAGGACGCCATCTAAAGGACGTAATTTTTAAAAAATGATAAATGCTATCAGTGTTTTGTGAATGACAAAGTTGTAAGATTTTAATTACTATGAATGCAATTTCTTTCCTTCATCACTTCTAGTTTTATTGGGTTGTGGAAATTTTCCAGTTTTTCTGTGTCACCCTGTACTTATTCATACTGTATATACACTTCCCTGTGATATAAACTTCTAAGTTATTTATAAAAAAGTTCTCAGTTATTTGCTTAATTGAATTAAGTAGCTTGTGAAAATACCTATTGTTTGCTTCACCTGAAGCATTCACAATCAGTTTTAGATTTTGCTGTCTTGTGTAATAATTTTCCTTTCTTATTGTTGTAGGATCACATATGACTTGCCTTCACTGACATAATATTCTGATACATGTACTACAGTCAGTACACTGTTATTACACATGGTGTTTCAAAATGAACATATCGATTTTAAGGTATTGCAGCATTTATTGCATTCAGCTTACAATTGTAAATAATATACCACGTGAAAGAGCAACTCGAACAGTTTTGTTTGTATACCTGTGCGCAATGGGAAGAGTATGGAATGATAAAGAGGTGACAGAAAGTTTATGGGCCTTTCTTTTTCGATGAATAAACTGTAACTGATGTTTCTTTTCTTGATGTGCTACAGCTATGGCCCGTGCCTCTACGGGAAGAAGCTGAACAACACATCTTTATTTGGGAGCAAGATGGTGTGCCGCCTCTCTGGCATAACTCAGTATGTGACAGGTTAAATAACGTTGCATCCAACCGGTGGATTGGGCACAAGGGGACTGTTGACACAGAATTTTATGCATGACCTCCATGTTCACACACGATCTGACGCAATCATGTGTATGTGCTTCCGATACCAGCTGACTTATCCAACTTTAGAAACGGTGTTGCAACAGTTGCTCCTGACTCATTGATAAAAGTTTCGGAACAACTCGCCTATTGATTCGCTGTGTGATCGGTGTTCACACTGAATTATTGTAAAAAAACTGTTTGTGTTTCTCTTTCATTTTGGTGCATTATTTATAATTGTAAGGTGAATGTAATATGAGCTACAAAGCCTTAAAACCCGTACATTCATTTTGAAACACCCTTTATTATGGTGTATAAAACCTTATCTATAGGACTCTGTGTGTGGTATTTTTGCTATATGCCCCACTGCTCTTTTCTGAATTCCAAATATTGGTTTTATTCAGCCAGTTTTTGCACTTTTTATGCACATCAAATTATTAGAGGAAGAAAGAATAGTAATAATAATAAAATCACTTTTTGAATGGTTGTCTAAGTGAAAGTTCATTGACATGAAAGTTTGCACATATATATATCTACATGCAAATACTTATATGAACAGCATGTTACCTGTTACATTTTGTCTATCCCCTGGTAACAAATTCTACGTCTCAGCTCCAACAACAACTTCACACACTTTCTTCCATATGTCTGTCTTCACTACATGATATTTATAATCTGGAGATTTTTGGATTGTAAAGAGAGGGATATTTTTCCACTGCACTTACTATCAGTTCACTGTCCAAATGACAACAAGATTTTCAGACGCTGTCACACAAAGACAGAGCAGAGTTCAGTAAACCTTGTGGCAGCTGTGCTGCTCACTGTAAGAACAGCTAGTAGGGCAGAGATGCCAACCACAATCGCAGCAAATAACAGAATCTGACACATTCTACAGTGACCGACGCGAGTGGAAGCTTCACAAAGTGACATTTCCAGCTTTCCCTTTGGATCATCTAGTTCTGTTATTGATTAGACAAAATTCGTTTAACATCATTGGAAAAAAATCACCTTTTGTGGCACTAGGCTCAATTGTGCAGTTTTTTTTTGCCATCCTGTGTCGATGCCATCGTTATGCAATGAGACAGCACTGTGTCCCCCAATGTAGTCAGTACTTACTACATTTACATGTTCCATGGCTTCTCGCAGACGAAAACCGAAATTCAGGAACCATTTTCAGTGTCCTGTCTACATGTTAAGACCTGTATTGATTTTGGTGCCGCAGTCACATATCGATTTTCCAATTGTCAAAAATGGCTCTGAGCACTATGCGACTTAACTTCTGAGGTCATCAGTCGCCTAGAACTTAGAACTAATTAAACCTAACTAACCTAAGGACATTACACACATCCATGCCCGAGGCAGGATTCGAACCTGCGACTGTAGCAGTCGCTTGGTTCCAGACTGTAGCGCCTAGAACCGCATGACCACTCTGGCCGGCTTTCCGATTGTCACTTGCCTTACACAAATAGCCTCTGGAATTCAGCTGTTCCAGTTTCTGATTTAGTCAGCTTGATTGCTGTTTCTTTTCAATTTGGTGTAAGAGATGGATAACTTCTTCATCAGTGTAGAATTTCTTCTTGTCCCTCGATAACTGGATTTTTTTTAACAAGACGGAACCTGGCAGTCCAACTACATTTCACATTCAAATGAGGATTTACAAGGGAGAGAAAATCGATGGTCGAAGTGAAAATCCAGTAGCTAACTGCACTTCCAAAATCAATACTGGAGTCATTAAGGTCAATACACCAAACTGGCTGTGATGGCATCGTCACATCAAGGCACCATCACATAGGGGTGCATTCACATTTTCCATCACATCATGTCAGTTTAAGTCATGTGATCTCAACTCGCATTGCTTGCCTTGGCTGTTTCTTTACGGAATATGTCATTTCTGCAATATGATTCTCAACTCATTTTACATGCGAAGTTCACATAAACAATGTGATAGCACATATACATAGATGCTGGAGTTCACATTTGTACAAAAAAATTGTTCAAATGGCTGTGAGCACTATGGGACTTAACATCTGAGATCATCAGTCCCCTAGAAATTAGAACCACTTAAGCCTAACTAACCCAAGGACATCACACACATCCATGCCTGAGGCAGGATTCGAACCTGCGGCGTAGCGGTCGCGCAGTTCCAGACTGAAACACCTAGAACCGCTCGGCCACACTGGCTGGCTCACATTTGTATAAAAATGACATTTATCAGAGTCTTAGATGGTTTGCAGCTTTCAGGGGTAGTGTGTACATTAGAGAAAAAAGACAGAGGTACGAAACAAGGCAAAAAGAGTGTGGGTCCGGCAAATGTCATTATGTGGTGTACAAGGGGATTTCACACACTCTACAAGAAGCTTGCGGAACAGGAATCTGAATTTTACAATTATTTTAGAAAGTCGAAAGAACAATTTTTTTTATTTTGTTAAGTCAAATTGCACAGTCTTATGAGTTGTCATCACATCCCACGAAAAACTGGTTTGATTAGGACTAAGTTTAGTTGCCGGTTACTACAAATTTTTGCCCAATAGTCATATATCACTCATTACCTTTCTCTTCAAGATTTATAGGTTTTCCTTACATCTTGTTCTTGGTTTTTAATAGATCAGGTGCCTTACTTTTATTTGGGTTAGCTTGTGAAACTATACAAATATTGACAACTGGTGGTTGCGAAACTATTGCACACAATCCAGAGAACTACTCTACAACAAATAAGTCAGCCACAAAATGTTTAAACAAATAACTGTAATACATCACTTGATGTATACTTCACAAAAAAAGCATATTGCCACTGTAGCAATGTCTTAAGGTTTCAGTCAATTTCTTCATCAAACATTATAAATACTTGACAGCATACAAATAAGTTCCACTTAATAATTGCTCTAATTCCTGCCAGAGTACTTTCTTCACTTCACGTTGCAGCCATATTGCAGCCCATTTCTTGTAAAATGTTAAACACAGTACTAGTATGCATAAAAATCACTTTATAGAGCGCAAGTAATTTAGTACACTCATGTCATACAATTCATACAGCTGCTTGGTTTCCTCAGTTAATCTTTCGTCATTCATAAAAGAATCATAAATTTTAACAAAAGAAATTACGAAACGTAATATTTTATAACAAATAACAAAAATAACGAATAACAAAAACTTAAAGCAAAAACTCATATCAACAAAGAAAAGGGGTAAAAACTTTCTTTCCGAGAGATCTTGACATTGCCATGACATGACGTGATGGCCAATGTGGATGCTGCAATTTGAAGTGCATTTCAGAATGTTTTGACAGGACATGACGTGATGTGACAGTCAGTGTAAATAGGCATTGATGAGACCAATCATATATGTCACTGAAAAATAGGTTTCTGAAAATCAGTTTTTGCAACCCCATGAAAATACAGTAACTAAAACTTTCCTTCATTAACAGTATTTTGAAATGCAGTGTGACTTATGGGAAATGGACTTTTAATTGCTAGTAGGCTACACAGGTCTCAGTGGATGATGACAGTAATAACATCAATCATCTGCAGACTTTCTGTCATTCTAGTAGCAAGAGAATAGTGGATGACTGGTTACTCCACCTTCATGTACAATACCATCATCCCAAATACTGTCAGCACTAGCAACTCGATATATATTTCGGCAGCATTTCAATCATGCATCACCAATATATAACGCCACAATTTTTACAAAGAAACCATCAGGTACAGACAGAAAAGCAAGGATGCTTTGAAACATCGCTATTGTAAGGGAGGCAGTCATCAGGAAGCTGAGACAATCCATGCAACAACATATATGGTGTCTACAGATGAGTCATATCTCTGTGTGAAAAATGTTACATTTCGATTTAAAATTTCAGCTGTGTAAAATGCTAGTTGTTATTCAGATCAAAGGGAGGAACTTATGACAATACAATGAAATCATTTTGAGTATGCGAATTATATTTGAAGGTGACCGAAATGGCTTCAAAATGGTTCAAATGGCTCTTAGCACTATGGGACTTAACTTCTTAGGTCATTAGTCCTCTAGAACTACGTAAGCCTAACTAACCAAAGGACATCACACACATCCATGCCTGAGGCAGGATTCGAACCTGCGACGATAGTGGTCGGACGGTTCCAGACAAAAGCGCCTAGAACCGCTCGGCCACAACAGCCGGCGAAGGTGACCGAATTTCAGTAGTTTTTTATAAGGCGATAAGGCTCAGTTTATTTACATGGGTCAGTTAATAGACAGAGCTATCTTTTTTGGGACCCGGAACAGCCTTTCTTAGTTCTTGAAAGATCTCTTCATTCTCTACTTATGACTGTGTGGCGAGCCGTAGCGAGGATTACTTTGGCAGAAAGCTAGCTAAAAACCAAACTTCACATCAGTGAAATTTTTGGGGAAAATTTAATTATGTATGGAAACGATAGGTAATGGTAAATGAAAGTGGTGTATCTGTCTCAGTAGACAAGAAAGCCAAATCCACCAAGACAGAAATTTTAGCTAGACTCTAGATTGCTTGGGCATGGATCAGAACCAAAGGTTGGCTTAAACTTTTTAACTAGATCCTCCTATCGACCACCAGACTCACCTTCAGACGTAACCAAAAACTTTAGAGAAAACCCAACATCACTGGTACATCCCCAGTTACATTGTCACCACTGAAGCAGACATTAATCATCAAACAGTCAGCTGGGTAAAATTACAGTTTTTTTAATAGTGGGTATGACAAGACATCCTATAAAACACTACTAAATGCCTTCTCTGAGAATTACCCACAACAAATAGTTTGGAAGCCCACTTATGATGGAATTAAACTTGAGCTGAGGGCAATAAATAGATCTGACATCTTTGAATATGTCTACATTGAAACTGTTATCAGTGACCATAACACTTGAAGTATCAATGTTTACCAAAGTACATAGAGCAACTCAAACAGGTAGAAAGATTTATACATTCAGCAAATTAGATAGAGGTACAAAATTATATTTCAGACATTTAGCAATAGAGAGGAGCGTGTAGGAGAATTGTGGCTCAGGTTTAAAAGAACAGTTGAAAACTTGATAGATAAGTACTTAGAAGAACAACTCATCATACGATGTTTTCTCCATGGTAGACAGTCACTGTAAAGAAACTTCTATAGAAACAGAGAATACTGTGTAATAGGCGTAGGACAAATCGCAGAGCTATAGATGCAGAGGGGCTGAATAAAACACCTTTGGCTGTCGAGAGAGCAATTTATGAAGCCCTTAATGACTACCATAGCAAAATGATATCGAGAGAGCTCTCACAAAAGTTAAAGAAATTTTGGACATAAGTAAGGGCTGTTAATGGTACCAGAAATAGTTCCTGGCTCTAATGGATGAGAATGGAATTGAAATTGAAACTGAAGGCAGCAAAAGCAGAAATGCTGATTTCTGTTTTTAAATGTCCGTTATTAAGGAAAATCTAGAAAAATTCCCCCAATTTTATTTTCTCATTGCTGAAAAAATGAAAGACATAGATATCAGGGAAATTAATGTTGAGAAACCCCTAAAATCGCTAACATTGAACAAAACTCCAGGGCCCAGATGAATCCCTGTCACAGTTCATAGCTGAGTTAATTCCACTGTTAACTATACCTACTGTAGATTCATCAAACAAAAACCATGCCCAGCAGTTGAAGGATGCATAGGTCACCCCCACCTACAATAAGGATAGCAGAAGTATGCAAAAATATCATCCAGTTTCCTCAACTTTGTACCATCTCCTAGTTACGATTTACTGAAAAACCGACAGAATAATTTTTGATCTGTTTGATAAACTGAAAGTACTACAGAAAGTGAAAGACGCTCCTATCCAGTTACATAGCAGTAGTAGGGCAAAAGGCATTTTGCCAAATTTTTTCAAGATGGCGGATCCAAGATGGTGGCGACATATGTGGCAACTTCGCAATGATTTCATGACAGGAAGTTCAAATTTTGGCAGGAAAATAGGTCAATTTGGCTACCTCTTACTAACCTAACCCCCTCTCCTCCCCTACCCAAGAAATAGCGGGAAAATTTTGGTGGGAAAAAATGGCGGGAAAAAAGGCCACTTGGGATACCCCCACTAACCTAAGTCATCAACCAACACCTCTTCCTTGGAATTGGTGGGAAAAGGACTCAGTGTGTGCTATGCTGATTGGTAAGATGGATGTAAGTCTGTATTTTGTATGCATTGTTTATTTAAACAATTTGAGTTGTCATTGGCAGTAGCTCCATCCTGTGTGTTCACCATGAGATCTGGAGTCCAACTGACCTAGCTCACAACACCCCCACCAGAGACCACTGTCGACCCTCCCTCTCTCCCCTTCCAATGACTTAATCCAAGATGGCGGTGTGGGAATGAGATGTCAGAAAAAGGACTCAGTCTGTGCCTAGCTGTTGGAGAGGAAGGAGTACACTTTATTTATTTCCAGTGGGAAGTTGGAACAATTTATTTACGTATGGATTTCACATAGTTTATGTATTACACTGATACAAATCACTCGCCCTGATGTGCTTGCGGTCACAATAAATAGCCTACAGCCCTGAAAACTGCCAAAATAATGCATTGCACTGCCTACAGACACGTTCACAAGATAGTGCAGTACACTGATGTACGAACACGTTCACTACGCGTAAAAATGTCAAAATAATGCATATATAATGCTCTGCAAACATGATCACAACGCTTAAACAGCCGAAATAATGCAATACGCTAACGCTAATTGCATGTAAAAATGCTTCTGAACTATCGTTAGGAAATTCAACCGCGATATATCAGGGATTTGTTCCCTACAGAGGTCCAAGGCACAATGATGAACTATCCCACATGTGAGACACGTCTGGCTGCGCACATGTTTACCTAGGCACCATAGTTGCTGCACTGATGCATTGCCTTTGTACCTGTTGGTCCAGCACCAGCCTAATTGCCGAGTGAGACATTTAGCTAAAGATCCACCTTCGTGGGTGTGACTAAAAGGTTGTCAGTACTATACTGACGACTCATATCTATGTAAATAACAGCCAAGTCTCCCTCTGCATGTACTATAGAAATCTTTTGCATTGCTTTCAGAAACTGTTTAAACTTTTTACGAAAATATCCCAGAATAACACAGGATGCAGTCTCCTTAGCGATCCTAATGGGACAGCCTGTCCATTACATATCAACCCTTCCTGGAAATCATGAAGTGGCACAGAAATAGTTAACGGTTACTTTTGTTGTAGGAGCTTTCATGATGTCTCAGCTTGTCTGCATGAAAATTCTTGTCCTTACAGTACCTGTTTACGAAAATACCCCACATTAACCCCAAATACATTCTTCCTGATGGTCCTAACGAGGCACCCCATCCATCATGTGTTACACTTCCCAGTAATTGTAACATCCTGCTTTGAACATACATCTCAGAAATGGTAAATGTTCGCTCATGTTCTAAAAGCCTTCATCATGTCTGTGCATGATTGCAAAAACATAATCACTCATAAAAGCATTCTTGTTGTTTGGAATGAGGGCACTATCTAAGCACAGACAGGAAATTCAGAACAATTACACAAAGAGAATTCGAAGCACTGTCCTACAAAAGAGAAAAGTAGCTGGAATTTTCGGTGTCCTACAGCTGCTGGTCTGGAGACGTCCTAATGCCACGATGGTGGATGAGGGACAGCATCCTGCCATAGATGGATAGTCTGCTTCGACTTGTCTTCGAACACTTGAACAAAGAAGACATCACATTAGTCTCAGGACATTCCGTAGATACCTTGCCACCATCTTGTTCGAACCAGTCTGTAGAGACTCTAGAGGCCCCTATTCCCCAGCACAAAGGGTGTCTTGTGATTGATTCTTACTGAATTTACCCATCAAACTGCTGCTGCTGCCGGTGTGGGAGCACTGTCCGCCATTTTTTGTGCAGACGAGACTTTCAGCAGCAAAACTATTTTGTATAGATCACTGTATTGCACTGATAGTTAAACCCTGCAAGAGTGGTCTACAGATCGTCCAATATGGAAAGACACTTCCTCAATTATACTCTTCTGCTATTGTTCTGCAAAGCCTGAATTTTTCGTCGTGAAACCCACCGAACTACTGCTATGGTATGAGAGCACTGCCCGCCATTTTCTGCAGACAAGACTTTCAGTGGCAAAGCTGTTTTGCACAGATCGGTATATCACACTGGCAGTAAAACCTTGCAAAAGTAGTCTACAGATCATGAAATATGGAAAGATACTTCCTCAATTACACTGCCCTGCTACTGTCGAGGAAAGCTTGAATATTTCAGTGAGAAGCTGATCTCCGACCTGGCTATATCACCACATACCATATTGATGTAGTAAATATACAATTCGTATCCTGCGCTATACAAAATCACCACTTTTGCATCCTGCATATAGCTATCGACCGCCAGACACTTGTACTTATACCACTAAGACAGATAGCATGAGCACACGCCCTGTATATGTTCCTCTCAGCACTAGATATTTCCCATGAGGTCGGGTGCTCATTCACCGCAGCTGATGGTCACTAGTCATCTGCCCCTGCCCACACATTGGCCTGACGCATGACCAGAGCACCCTCACCGGACCGAGGTAATTTTCTGAACTGTTGCACAAAGGCTGGGTGGGTTCCCCTTGGCACAAAGTCATTGCTGTTTCTGACCCCTACCTGCTTGCTTTCTACACCCTTCTCCAGACTCTGGAATTACAAGAACACTTGTACTTATACCACGAAGACAGTGTTTACCAGAATATCACACCATTTTCGTGATAATTCTCGATATCAAGAACATAGCAACATCGCTTGCATAGCAGTATTGCTTGTGTTTGTGTTGTGTCTAGAAATCCTGCATACTCGGTTCACTAGACAAACGATCAAACAACTCGTATTAATGATTTTCATTACAATAAGACAATTACAATACATAACTTTGATAGATGTGTCGCAAGCAAAGGGCGACATACAAAATAATCAGCCTACTTCAGTATAGGTAAAGACAAGTCTGCTCTAAATAGAGATTCCTAATGAAGTGGCTAACATTGACGCTGCTATCGAAATGGGCCGCCACCAGTCGGGCGCAGCGCTTATGTCGTCTTCATGTATGGGGGACCACTGCAGTCGCATTGAAGTCCTGGAGGGAGGTCAGTCAGCAAGCGATTGGCTGACCTTCTTCTCACAGCCGTCTATTCTCTTTCGTCTCCGACTGGCGTCCCGGCGCTTGACTTTATACCATAACATCCACCCCCCCTGCCCCCCCCCCCCCCCCTCCGAAAGAGACGGACTGTCGTCGAATATGGAGTACGACAACGGGTAGAGGCGGGGGAGGGGGGGGGGGAGGGCAGGAGTGTGGATGCTCTGATGGACTTCCGGTCGTACCCCACCATCCAGCTTTCCCTCTGGTGGAAACGTCCCCCGGAAAATGCCTCCTGAAGCCCATATTATGATTTAGAACGTGTCGGCCGCTACGGCGTGGTCGATTCTAGCTCCATCGGTAGGACGAGGAGGAGAAAGAGGCGAAGACTCCGTCTCCATGGGGTCATCCCGCGGTGTAGTGATGACATCCTCTGGCGACTGCTGTGGCCGCGCTGTCCTCAGGATCTGTGAGTCTGGGGGAAGACATACAGAAGGATCACCCTGCACATGACAGTGGTGAATTTGATTGTCATGTCAGCGCTGCAATCCATCTGGGCCTGAAATGAGATACATGTATGCGCCAAGTCGACGAAGGATCTCGTCCAGCACCCCCCTCTATAGGAGGTGCTGTCTCGTCTCGCGCCCAACGTCTGCTGCCGCTAAAACCCTGGAAAACACAATACCGTGCGGCGCAAAGCGGTACGTGCGGTCTTCCTTCGGCGCCGGTTGCTGAGGAGGGTGGAGCAGGTGGAGCAATTACCGATGGCGGCGGCCGTGAAGTTATTCATCTGGCGATGGTCGATCTCGTGGATGACAACGGTAGTAGGTGAGAAGCAGCTGTAATGCTTGATCCCTGGTGTATGCGGTGGGAAGTTTGTCTATCTGCTGCTTGAAGGTTCTGACAAAACATTCCACTTCACCATCTGACTGTGAATGGAACGGTGCACTAGTTAGATGCTGTATACCATTGCGTTCACAGAATGTTTCAAATTCATTTGACGTGAACTGAGGGCCGTTGTCCGAAACTACGACTTCAGGCAAACCTTCGAGGAAAAAAATAGATGACAACACCTGAACTGTGCTACGTGACGTTGTCGAGTTCATTGGAACAGCAAAATGAAACTTGCTACAAGAGTCTACCACAATAAACCAACGAGTGTTCCAAAAAGGTCCTGCAAAGTCTATGTGCACACGTAGGCATGGTGATCGCGACTTAGGCAATGCAGAGAATTTTTGTGGCGGAACAGACTGATTTTCTGCACATGCGTCACACTGTGACGTCATCTGTTCTACTTGGATGTCCATACCCTGCCAAGTAAATTGTCGACGTGCTAATTTTTTTCTTACAAACAATCGCCCAGTGTCCTTGGTGAAATAACTGCAACACATCTTTTTGCAAAGCTTTGGGGATCAACACACGTGACTGCCCACTGTCATTTTGAACAAGAATCACACCTTGCTGTATAGTGAGGCTATGCTGAAGTCCAAGGTAACGGCGCACTACAGAGTTCTTTACGCTGTACAATGAGCAACGCCAAGATGTGTGAAAGTATGTAAAATGTTCTAATCTGAATCAGCTTCCGTGGCCTGTGCAATTTTCCTATAGTTCAGAGGAAAGGATCGAATTAATTCAGAATCATGACCATCAATGTGACAACAAGATGTAGCAGAAGCGTCAGAGTCTGCATCAGGGACAACCAGAAGACGTGAAAGTGTGTCCGCATTACCATGTTGAGCTGTCTGACGATACACAATCTCGTACTGGTATTGGGACAACAATAAAGCCAATCTTGGTAATTTTTGGGCAGTTCACACAGGAACCGGCATCATCGGATGAAACTGGGACTGCAATGGCATGTGATCCATTACTAATTAGAATTTTCTGCCATACAAATAATGATGGAATTTGGTGACACCATACACAATAACCAATACTTCTTTCTCTATTTGTGAATAGTTACACAGACTGAGGTTTGGACAACACTTTTGACACGAAAGAAATAGGCCTGTCTTTATGTGTGAGAACACTGCACCCCTAATGTTGACAAAAAGTATTGAACTTTAACAGTCTTTGACACTTTGTTAGCAGTGATGTGCGTGGGCTTCATACTGTTGCAACCACACGAGCCATTCCTCTTCTTTATCGTTAAACTGGTGAAAGGCGGTAGGGCACTAGGAGCTAGAGCTACAGTTGTGGCATGTTGCGCTGCATTTGTAGCTTGGTTGGCGAGTAACTCTTGTACCATGTTTAGGAGGTCTCGCGTAATTATGTATATTTTTTGCACATTAATAAAACAACTAAATGGTGCGTGATAAGCTCTGTGAAATGGGTGAGATTTGGTTTTGGTTTGGATTTAAATTATTTATTGAATCTGATTTTTATGCTTTTTACAACTAGTTGGTCATTAATGATTAATCATGAGCACACTTTTTGTTCATGTTAGTTACTGTAATACGAGCCAATCTTGAAACACATTTAATTTAAGTTAAGAACTGAAATAATATTTTTGTATTTTGCCTCAGCTAATGTTGTGAACATGTATGAGATCTTTGATTGTCATTTGTAATTGCTCTGGATCTCGACCAATAACTATCCCAGATGTGACATTTGGTGAATCTTCATCCAAACATCCCTCTGCATATAATATGCGGCAGATGCACACATGAATGCTGACTCGGATGTGGTATGAGGTGGATCTCCATCCCAACGTCGCTCTGGACATAACGTATGGCGGATCTACACTCCAACCCTATCCCATATGTGACATATTGTGGATCCACATCCCAACACCACTCCGGTGGATTCACACTCGAACGCTAACTCAGGTCTACTTTTGATAGGCGTACTAGGTGAAAAATGTTACTTTAATTTCATTCATATCTCAAGCAGCACACACTGAAAACGATAGTAACCGACTTGAATATTATAAGTTCGAGGTTTAGGTAATGAAATTCGATTGGAGAAATAAGTGAAATATTGTTTACAACTGTTGTGCCACTTGAAATATGTGATATGTGTTAATTTTTTAAAATGAATTTTGGCCATATACAACAATAGTAGACCACTTAAATACCAATAACTCAAAGTTTAAACCATTAATATCTAATAAGAAATAGGCAAAATATGCTCAAGAAATCCGTATTAAATTTTAGTATGCTGGTGATATCTCAAAATCAGAATTCAAAAAATTTTCTTGTGTGCCGATGCATTGAATATAGCTGTGTGACAAAGCAAAAGCTACAGTGCGAGTTAGATGGCGATAAGGAGGTGGAGCAAAGCGGAAAACGTAGATAGATATACTTACCAGCCGTGCCCAGCTGACACAGCTGAGAGATCTGAACGTCGGATGTTTACACACCAGGTGCTACCGGAGCAGTTAAATAGATCGCTTTTTGTTTCTAAATCTACATCTACATGGATACTCTGCGAATCATACTTAAGTGCCTGGCAGAGGGTTCATCAAACCACCTTCACAATAATGCTCTTTTATTCTAATCACGAACAGCACATGGAAAAAACGAACACTTATATCTTTCTGTGCAAGCTCTGAGTTCCCTTATTTTATTGTGATGATCGTTTCTCCATGTGTACATCGCCATCAACAAAATATTTTCGCTTTCAGAGGAGAAAGTTGGTGATTGAAATTTCGTGAGAAGATTTCGGTTCAACGAAAAACAGCTTTATTTTAATGATATTAACCCCAACTCCTTTACCATTTCATTATCACTCTCTCTGCCCTATTTCGCGATAATACAAAAAGTACTGCCCTTCTTTGAACTTTCTCTATGTACTCCATTAATCCTATCTGGTAAGGATCCCACACCACGCAGCAATATTCCAATAGAAGACGGACAAGAGTAGTGTAGGTCATCTCCTTAGATATGTTACATTTTCTAAGTGTCCTGCTAATAAAACGCATTCTTCGGTTTGCCTTCCCCACAACATTTTCTATATGTTCTTTCCAATTTAAGTTGTTCATAACTGTAACTCCTACTGTAGGTATTTTATTGAATTTAAGGCCTTTAGATTTGACTATTGTCCTCAATCGTTTATATAGATAAGGAACAGCAGAGGGCCTATAACACTACCTTGGGGAAAGTCAGAAATCACTTCTGTTTTACTCGATGGCTTTCTAGCAGTTACTATGAACTGTGACCTGTCTGACAGGAAATCATGACTCCAGTCACATAACTGAGACGATATTCCATAAGCACGATATTTCACTGAAAGTCGCTTGTGTAGTACAGCGTCAAAAGCCTTCCAGAAATCTAGAAATACAGAATCAATTTGAAACTTCTTGTCAGTAGCACTCAACACTTCATGTGTGTAATGAGCTAGTTGTGTTTCACAAGAATGATGTCTTCTAAATCTGAGTGTCAATAGATCCATTCTCCTTGAGGTAATTCATAATGTTCAAACAGAATATACATTCCAGAATCCTGATGCATATCGACATTAATGATGCAGGCATGTTATTTAGTGGATTACTCCTACAGCCTTTCTTGAATACTGGTGTGACGTGTGCAACTTTCCAGTCTTTGGGTATGCATCTTTCGTCAGGTGAACGGTTGTATATGACTGTTAAGCATGGCGCTATTTAATAAGCATACTCTGAAAGAAACCTAACCCTAATTGAAATACAATCTGGACGGAAGAATTGCTTTTATTAAGTAATTGAAGTTGCTTCACTACTCTGAGGATATCAACTTCTAAGTTTCTCATGTTGGCAGTTGTTCTTCATTCGAATTCTGGAATATTTATTTCATCTTCTGTGGTGAAGGAATTTTGGAGGACTGTGGTTAGTAACTCTGCTTTGACAGCACTGTCGTCGATAGTATTTCCATCACTATCACACAGAGAAGGTATTGATTGTGTCTCGCCGCTAGCATATTTTACATATGCCAGATCTGGATTTTCTGTCAGATTTCGAGACAAAGTTTCGTTGTGGAAACTATTATAAGCACCTCACATTGATGTCCAGGCTAAATTTTGAGCTTCTGTGAATGTCTCAAAGGCTATCAATAATATTTCTTTAAATTAAAGACAAATCTGGTCTACACCTACATTGTTAATTTGGAAAGCGTATAGACTATCACTCAGGAAGGCGTCAAGTGAATTATTATCAGCTTTTTTGAATAAGAATAATTTTCTTTTATTTTGGGGGAATTTGGGGATTACAATATTCAATCTTGCTACAACAACCCTGTGTTCACTGAGCTAAACATCAACTTGTATATTGAAGATTCGTTGATAAATATAGTTCTTTTTTCATTATAAGATAGACCTGGCGAATCGCTGGGTTTTCATATTGTGATTTATCGCCACTAGCCACAAGTTTTAGAATTGCATCATCAGTATCTTTATATTCCACATATTTAGCTTTAAACCCAGGACTATTCTCTATATCAGTTATTAAAAACACTCCTTTATTATTATAAACAATACCATTGTTATTCTGAAAAACATTCATTAAAGATGCTTCAGCATTAGATGTGCTTGGACTTGGCTCCAATTAAAAAAGAATAAATTTATTAGATTTTTATTTTCATTAATAAAAATTCTTATCGATGCATGTATTGTAAAATACAAAAGAAAAAATTAACACATTCATATTTTCTATTTGTATGTCATCCTGCTGATGAGTCATCCACATTCATAGATCAATTAATTCACGAGAATGTGTTTTCTTCAATAGCTTTCAGTACATTATCACCTACACCTTCGATTCCTTCTTTAACTTTTTCGATTACATCAAGAATATGTTGACCTTCTTTTCACATTTTTCGTGTTCTGCTCCAAAACCTGAATCCTATTTTCAATTCTTCATATGTTTTTCAATTTCGTTTATTTTTTATCCTTTTTTATTTTTTATCCTTTCGAAAAGGGTAAACACAATAATGGAATTTATTTTTAATATTTGAATTTATGTTTGGATTTTAAAAAATAATGCATTTTGCTACTACACTTCTCAAAAGAATAGCAACAACATGCAACTCTTTATCTTCTTTATTAGCTACTGAACAATTAGTATAATGTTGATCAATTTTTATTTAATTCATTTATATCTTCGAGTAAAACACCATCATCAAAATCTAATAGGCATGAAATGTGATCTTTTAAAGTGCTCATTTAATTAGGAAATCCTTTATATGACATCTGAATTCCCCTTCATTAGGTTTCCTAGTCATGTCTATTGTAAGAAATCCGAACTAGTTCTCATTCCCACATTTACTATCCATTTCTGTAAAATCATCTAATTTTAAATCACCACCAACAAAGTCATGATAACTGTGATTTACATTTGTATAATCTTGAGAATGTTTAATAAATTTAGATTATCTCAGACTAATAGTTAAGGTATTTTAGAATATGTTTAAACAATCTATTCCTTTACATCCACCTCTAGTAAAATATTCCCTAAATGCATTCTGGTTTTCAAAAATTAAATACAAAAAAACTACATATGAATTATGTTGGCATTTGTTTGGTGGTATAATTTCAACATTATTCTCAATAAAAGTAGTAATCCTCTCATTATTTTTATCTAGAACTTATTTTACATGTTTTAATATGTTCTTGATATTTTGATTGAAATAAACTTTTTGAATAAACATTAAGTGATTTATCTTATTCCAATTTAATCATCCTGGAGATAGAACACAACTGTTTTCTCCCAAGCCACTTGGTCCTATTATTGTGTATCGAATAGAATTTGGTTAACTCTTCCAATGTTTATTTTTTGCTTTCTTTTCTGGAATTCTTATTTTTGGTTCCCAATCTGTTTTCATTTAATTAAATAAAATTTTATTAATATTAAATGAGTCACCTATTTCAATTGAGTGGTAAGTCACCTGTTCTCAAAAAACGATTCACTGTACCTATATGAGAAAGTTATAGCATTGTTGCACTAATTGGTTTTTATATGTCTTGATAACTCCAAATATCATATCGAAAAATAGGAGATTATATTGTATTGGAGAAATGATAGAAATTCCGGTTGGCCAATGTAGTACAAAAAGCTTGGAATGCTTTATTCATTCAAAAAAGCTTAATTATCTCATTAACATAAGTGAAATTTAAAACAGAATTATTATTGAGTGTAATGATAAATTATATACAGATATAACACATAGTTTTGGAAGTGTGTTCGGAATTAGTGGTCAGATTATTGAAGCTAATAAAAAAGCTGTTGCTAATGATGTTCCTAAAATTATTCTGTTTTAATTAAGCAACATAAATTTTAATTCAGCTGATGGAATGTTTGTGAAGCATACTGATCACTTTCATCAAGAAACAAATATTACAGCTTAATTGAAGCCTAATGCTGAATTTGGTGGAACAATAATTCATGACTCACACTATCATGTATATATTCCAACTTTCGAAGTATACAGGAATTAGAAATAACTATAACTGTTGCAAATGATAATTTAATTGAGTTGTGTGACAGTTGTTTTACAAATGATGTAATAAAATTTTATCCTTATTAAATGAACAAACTGAGAGCTCTCAGTTCTATTCATACTCTGTGAATGAGAAACTAAAAAAAATAATTTAAATATGTATGGCTTCATCCTAATCATGCTCAGTTGTACATGAGCTAAAGTATTATAGGAGCTGATGATACAGACTATCCAACTTATGATGGAAAATCTAATCAAAATGGCAAAGCTATTTGAGTTTATAACCATATAGAAAGGAAATAAACTTACGTCTAGAATAGAGCATCCTTTATTTCACCATCAGTTTTGTTGTATTTGACTTCATCTCTTAATGATAAAACAAGAATGGAATGACATACACTTAATAATGGTAAAGTAAAGAGTAAGAAAAATGAAGTGCTTTATCCACTGAATATGTGTGGAGGTTTCTTTAAAGACGACAAAGAAAATTTATGGGAAGGTGATCTTACCGTAATTTTTACTTAGAATTCCTGGACTGGAGATACTCTTCTTAGATGGGCTGACCACAATAAAGCTGGAGTTGAATTTCCAAAAGCAGGTGAAATTATAGTAGAATCAATGGAAATTCGTGTACCTATTGTTAAATATAAACTGAATTATGAGCTTCAAAAGGAGGCAATATGCTGGAAATTCCTAAAATTCTAAAATTCCAGTATCTTTCTATGGACAATAAACTGTGGAAGTTGCTGGTTTAAGTAACAAGAAAATTTTGAAAAGGGCTCACATATTGGTACTACTCAATAGAATTTGATATACCTTATTTTATTTTTGTCATATTACAAACTAATCGAAAAAATGTCAAATTGCCCTGATCAGCACTACGTGATCACATAAAGCTATGTAATACACATTTGAAAAACGGAAGAAAAGAAATATTTCCTCAAGAAGTATGGAATTTAGGGCCACCAGATAATCATGAGAAAGCTTGTGACCCTTTCTCAATTTTAAACAAGTTACTCAACTGAAAGGAGATCTTGATACAAATCATTATAATTTAATAACAAATTATCCTATATATGTGATAAACATGACACACAGAAAAATAATTGTTTGAAGTCAAAAGACATCAGTGAAATTAACGATAAGGTACCAAAAGACACAGTTCTCTCTATAGCCATGTACAGTACGAAAAAACCGAGTGAGGTGGCGCAGTGGTAGTACACTGGACTCGCATTCGGGAGGACGACGGTTCAATCCCACGTCCGGCCATCCCGATTTAGGTTTTCTGTGATTTCCCTAAATCGCTCCAGGCAAATGCCGGGATGGTTCCTTTGAAAGGGTATGGCCGACTTCCTTCCCCATCCTTCCCTAATCTGATGAGACCGATGACCTCGCTGATTGGTCTCTTCCCCCAAAACAAAACAAACAAGTAAGAAAAATTTGATGTGGGATTCTCAACACAGAATACTTACTGAAAATTTTTAATTAGTAGGTGCATCTGATTTTATTCATTACATATTTTCTGGATAGCTTTTTTAGTGCAGTTTATATTGGCATTTTAAATTTTTAAAATCAGTCAGTAATTAGCTGAGAAATAGAGAAAAAGCGATCTATTTAATTGCCTATGTGGCAGCTGCTTCATAGATGTCCGACCTCTGGCAGATCTTTCAGCTGATTGAGCTGGGCGCCGCTGTTTTGGGTCTTCCACTTCGCTCCCCCTTCCTTATCGCCATCTCACTCACACAGTACATCCTGCTTTGTCACGCAGCTACAGTCACCATGTTAGCACACAAGGAAGTGTTCTAAATTCTGATTTTGAAATATTAACAGCATAGTAAAATTTACTACGACGTTTTTAGCATTTTTTACCTATTTCTTAACAAACATTAATGGTTTAAACTTTATGTTATTGCTGTTTAAGTGGTTTGCTATTGCTGTCTTAATGGTTAAAATTCATTTTAAAAGATTAGCACCTACCACATATTTCGAGTGACAAAACGTTTGTAAACAATTTTTTCACTTAATTTTTTCATCGCGTTTCACAGTTTAAACTTCGACTATTTAAGTCAGTTACTAACATTTACAATGTGTGCTGCTTGAGATGCAAATGAAATTAAAGTAATAGTTCTTGCCTTGTGCAGACAGCCCAGTGCTGAGGTGGGTGGAGACAAATCATTAATTTCATAGTTTGAATGCTGCTCAAATGCTGGGCATTTTAAAAAAATCCTGTGTAGTGTTACAAGTGATTTCTCCATACAAGACAAGGAATTTTGCCAAAAAAAAACAGTGTTTGGAGTAGTAAATTTGTAACTAAATTTTTTTGTTCATTGTGTTAATATTCTTGCTAAAGATTTTAATTGGTATGAAGATGATAATTTTAGGAATGAAAAAACGTTTTAAAAATAATGATGAAATTAATGCATTATAATTTTTGTTAACTGATTCTAGTGATTCAAAATTGATATGGAATTCTATATAGTAGCAATAGTACTACTAGTAAGTGGGTACTTTCAGTGTAGTTGGCATGTTTTTATTGCACACCTTTTTTTGGTGAATTAATTTTATTTTTGATTTTTAGTTAACTTTATTTGAATTAGAACTAATTTTATTTATGAAAATTTTAGGTTCAGTCGAAACATCGGCATTTTAACTGCTTCAGAGTTTCGTAATGACGTGGTCTTACACCCACAAAGATTTTATTCAAATTGATACTGTGGAAACCAACTGTTGTTAATTCTGCCACAACCATCAACAACTTCATGGAGTGTGGCAAACCTGCATTTGCTATAGAAGTCTTCTGACTATATTACTCAACAAGACATTAATTTATTCATATTAAAAAAGAAACACACTCACACCTTAAACTAAGATTGAATTAAATTTTGTGGGATTGAGTGAAATGAGTGAAATAGACTGAATTATAAAAAGGAACTCAAGGCTGATAATATAAAATATTTTGCAACATATAAAATTCAGTAATTAATTAATAGTCCCATCATCTACAGCTCATGACACTACGCACAAAAATATTTAATACAAAAAAGCACATTAAAGGGTTAAATGTGAAGAAACAGACACAATGAACAATTGTATTATTTTCATTTTTTATGAATGTTGATGAAACGTTGAAACGAAACACAAGTTGTAATGTGTCATCATACTGCTGTTGCACAAAACTGTAATAGAGTACATAAGTACCCTATGGCCACTTGTATAAGCAGTCTCTAATGGAATGACAATGTGGTATACCACTTGGTGTTTATATCATGTCACTAGTCTAGAATGTCTACAAGGTTACAAATTGACGCATCTCCCTTCATTGAGCTTGCATTCTCACAGTATTCTGAGCAGTTTAAATGTACATAACAGTTGTACATATAAAGATGGCGTATTGAAATTTACAGTCAACCTAAACAACTAGTATTTCTGCTCAAACAACATAAATAAGCGTAAATTGCAACTATATACATCTTATTCCTTTCCAAAGTAAAATATTTTACTCACTCTGAATTCCATTTTAAATTATCTACCGAAATTTGGGACCGACATATGATCATTTGATCCATCTTTTGCTATGTGTAAACTGAACTAGCAAAGATCTATTTTAATTATAAATCAGAGATAATGTTCACCCAAGCATGATCAGAGAACAGCATGGAGGTACAAAAAAAGAAGGGAAATGGCGCTACAGACTCACACTGTATGTTGTTTTGTAGCCATAGTGGGCAGGGCCTGCCCTCATCTTATACAGCCCAAAACATCAGCAGACTATGACTGATTCTTGTTCATTATTTTTGTCATGTGAACGCAAGGGGTTTTTAAAAACTAAAAATTACAGCGCTTACACAAATAATTTAGTGGAAGGAAGGGATTTTCGACGTTTTTCTGTTCTTGAATGCATATTCGCTCAAGTAATAAGTCACATTTAGCCTCGTTAATCGAACCTGATTTTTGTTAAAATGTTCGAATAACCAAAAGAGAAGGATGTGATGTGAAAAAGATGCTTTCTATATGCATTTAATGCCTTTTCTACTGTATTTGTATCGATGGCAAATGAAGCTATAACTAAAAAACTACAGCTTGTTTGCTTACTGGTACTGCTTCTTATACATCACATTATCTGATTTCAACCCATATGCACAATTTGTTAATGTTCATGTTTGCAAAAAATATGTGCATGTTCCTCATTAGTCCACAAACGTTTGCGATCAGGAAAGAAGCAAGGCATACTGTTGCATCTTGTGCACACCAACAAAGTAAATAATCATTGAAATGTCAAAGAAACAGACTGCATAAAGGTATACCTTTGTGCAGAATAGAGTTCTTGCAGTACTGAAATGTCAGTGCATTAGTCTCAGTTTACACGTCTCACCATTTTGATTATAAATGAGAGATAATGTTCACCCTAGCATGATCAAAGAACAGCATGGAGGTACAAAAAAAGAAGGGAAATGGCGCTGTAGACTTACACTGTATGTTGTTTTGTAGCCATAGTGGGCAGGGCCTGTCCCCATCTTAAATAGCCCAAAACATCAGCAGACTATGACTGATTCTTGTTCTTTATTTTTGACATATGAACGCAAGGGGTTTTTAAAAACTAAAAATTACAGTGCTTACACGAATAATTTAGTGGATGGGAGGCATTTTCGACGTTTTTCTGTTCTTGAATGCATATTCGCTCAAGTAATATGTCACATTTAGCCTCGTTAATCTAACTTGATTATTGTTAATATGTTTCGAATAACCAAAAAGAGAAGGATGTGATGTGAAAAAGATGCTTTCTATATGTATTTAATTCCTTTTCTACTGTATTTGTATCGATGGCAAATGAAGCCAGAACTCAAAAAATACAGCTTGTCTGCTTACTGGTACTGCTTCTTATACATCACATTACCTGCTTTCAATTCATATGCACAACATTGTTAATGTTCATGTTTGCAAAAAAAAAAAGAAAAAAAGATGTGCGTGTTCCTCATTAGTCCACAAACGTCTCCAAACAGGAAAGAAGCAAGGCATGCTGTTGCATCTTGTGCACATCTACAAAGAAAATAATTATTGAAATGTCAAAGAAACAGAATGCAGAATAGAGTTCTTGCAGTATTGAAATATCAGTGCATTAGTCTCAATTTACACATCTCACTTTAAAATTTTACCTAAGATGCATCATTCAGTGTGTGACCAATAAAGCATTTTACATGTTAAAAACGTGTTCCAGTCTTGGGCAATGCATTGGATGTGGTGAAGGGAATGGTCCTCAAACGCTGAAGACCCCTCAAAATTGATATTTTGCTTCAACATGTACGTAAGTTATTTTTAGTAATATAGCTTAATCTGTGTAACATGTAGGCTTACCTTTCCAACAGTAGCCTATTTCCTTCTTTTTCCAGAATCTTTCTCGCCAGCACCTCTATTGGTTTTTCAGGAATAACCAAATACACAATTGGAATTTACATCTACTTTATCAGCTTGATTTTACTTTCGACTTTTATTTTAATGTTTTCAAATATATATAAGTCTGTACTATGCTTTGTGATATATCAACAGTTAGTTACTTAATTAGTTAATTTCATGTTGCATGTAGCATTTGCACAATAAAGCGTAATGATGCCTAAAAAGTGATTTTATATTAACATCAATTTCTTTTTTGTAAATATGCCTCCATGCTGATCATTTATTAGTTTCTTCTTTAAATTAAAGACAGACAGATGTTAGTCAAATTCCTACCCAGCATCGTTTACATATTTCAATAATGTATAGCCTTCTGCAGAATAGAAGCATTTGTCAGAAGGAAACGTTATCCGTTAAGTTTTGAATTTTACTTTGCTGTCTGTCAAGCACTTCATATCAATGGGTAAGTGATCAAAACCTTTGGTTGCAGCGTTCTAACGCCTGTTCATACAACACACAACCTAAAAGTGGCAGAATGAATGTTATTTCTCTATTAATGTTGTAATTGTCATTGTTCCTGTTGAAGTACAGTGAATTATTTACAATAATCTTCACGTGGGAGTAACTATACTGTGCAGCACACTGAGCAGCAGGCAGGCATGATAAAAAGAGTGTTCAGATACGTTTTTGGCTACAGGCTTCTTCAGAAAGGAAGCAAAGTTCGCAAACATATTCATACAATAATATACACTCTCTCTCTCTCTCTCTCTCTCTCTCTCTCTCTCTCACACACACACACACACACACAGACACACACACACACACACACACACACACACACACAGGTGACTGCTGTCTCTGGCTGTTCTACGCAGAATCTTTTTTTAAAGAGGGATAAAATGTCAATAATGAATAGTTATTGGCGGGAGGAGTTAGAAAATGTGGCGTCTGTGAGTGTTGACATGACTTGGTGGAGATGGTTGCCCCAGTCGGTATGACGTGGAACGGCGTCCGTCTCTCACGACATCGCCACCCTGTAACTAGTAGAAAACCACAAACTCGTCACATGGTTTTCTTTTGTTGTGACTCCGTGACACTTTTCAGCTTGCGTGAACTGGCTAACTGTAGTTCTTTTTATTATGCCTGGTTAGATAATGGATGTTGAATATTAATAATATAGTGTCTTAACTCTTCAATCCATCACCCAGGTCATGGCCACATTATAGAATTGCGAGGATGTTAAACTGATAAATTGTTATTCCGATGTCAAGACGTCGCTACGTCGCATGTTCAATAACTACATGACGTAATTCCAGAGATAACATATACTTAAGCAATGTTCAGACTGCGTCGTAATCTTGGGACAAATCGATGATTGTACATTGTTAAATAATCATGAATTCACTTTTCACTTCATAATATTCTAATAGTCAATTAATTTTCGCTAATACCCATGATACTGTCTATTCAGTTACGTAGGTGACACAAAGAATTAAAGTTTGAATCCAATTTTATTGTTCCTTGTAATTAATTGTTCCTACACTGAGCACATACACCGATTTCTCACTCAGGGAATTGCTTCTGTTTGCATCAGTAATCCTGTCGTTGGCAACAACATCTGACAACTCGGTACAATTACACGTTCTTCGTGTTGGCGTTTGTATGTTACCTACTCGAGACTAATAATTGTTTCTCTGTCAGCAATCTTTCTTTTACAATGTCCTTGAATGTTCGTACTTATTCAGTATCATGGAGGATAAGTCCCATCACATATCTCACACGATTTAACTTCATCGCAAATCTCTGTATCCTATTATCTTGCTAACGGTAAAGATGAATTTGCTTTAGTATGACTTCTGAATAATGCTTCAGTCTATATCGTAAAACTTTCAAACTTCCGATTAGCTTAAAACAGTCTAGTAGCGCTTACATGCATGCTACGATCACGATAGTACTCAAAAGCGACTAGAGAGCAACTGAAGCTAACATTTCCATTTCCGAGTTACATTCTAGTCACATCGAACTTCGTTTACGATACAGCTGCAACTCTCTTATATGGTAAATGTTATCTTTGGCCAATTTACCATCTGGCTTTAACCTTCGTTACTAATAATTTCGCAATTCTTTCTTTGATGTTTTTGTATCCTATCATATTCTTTCTTTCAGTCTCTATATCATGATAAATATTATTATTCGCATGACATTCCTGCTGATCAAATTATCACAGGTGTAAATTTTGTCGTCAGTAGCTGCTGTCCCTGTCAAGATGACTAATTTTCCTACTTCTTTTACGACTAAGGTTTGTTTATTAGTGTTTCTGTAACTGGGGTGTTGCAAATGCCCCCCCCCCTCCCCCGGGAAATGAAGTGGGTATGTGACTTCCCGCTTCAATGTCCCTAACCAGGTAAGGTCCTTGTTTTTATTGTTGGCACACTCACATTCACACACATACACATATACATACAAAATTTAAATCATTACAACTTTTTTCTACAATACAATTAACTTAAGGTTCATGTCTTATGAATAATTCATTTTTCATTTTATTTTCGGCACATCGCCACACTGATGCTGCATCCTCACCAGAACATGAAAGCTGCAAACATGGCCTGGTTTGAAGCCAGTTTCTTCTCCACCATCAAGCATGGCGAAGCTGCCACAGCATCGGATCGTATATGGCAGCAAGTACGATCCGATTACTCGTGCTCATCTGGTTACTCTCGATCTCCAGTGGCTGCTCTCCCGGTAGACTGCACTAACACCTCAGCACAATCTGCCCTAAGAATGTCTGCATTACCATTGTTGTATATGCTGCAACAATTAAATCACTTCTCTTCTCGGTACGTAACATGAGATTACATATTACTGTTGCAGTTCATAATGCTCGTTCTGCACATTGTCTCTGCATTTAATTAATGTTTGTGGTAAGTATGACTAGTCTATCGCCACTTCACACATGTACTATCAGTCTATGCACAAGTACAACGTTCTACAGATCAGCACCATTCTAAGAGTTTTCCTTTATCAGTTAGTTTTTTCCTCTTTTTCAAGTCTTATTGGTTCATTTATTCATTTCTATTCTCTTGTAATCGTCTCTCATCTTTTCACTCCTCAAAATAAGTGATTTTGTTCAAACAAATTCCCTTATTCCCGAATGATCGTGGTAAGATGTTTCATTCTGCTCGCGTACTCTATCTTAAATTGATGCCTCGTTGATCACACAACACATACAGGCATTTTAGCATATGAATATCAATATCAATCATTAACATAATAATATACACTCAATTATACTACTTAATAAACTTTCAATGAACAAAATGATGATTATGAACTTGTAGTTCGTGATCTTTCTTGAACACTTAACTAAATAAAACTTAATTGTTGCAAGAATTACTTAGCACAAATTCATTGTCAACTACACAGAAAAATTCATAAACATTGTTGTAATGTCTTCCTGTTTTATGACTTATCCTAGTCTGCATACTTAAATCTAAACTTTCAATCAACTAAAATATTTCTTTAACTCTAAATGAGAGTACATCCCCCTTTATCTTCTTAGTATCTTCGTCTTCCAGCAGGTAACTTCCTTGATGTGGAATCTTAATAATTCTATATGGTCCTTTATACAAATTACACAATTTTCGATCTAATTTCCTTATCTTTTTTAGGATGATTCTTTAATAAAACACTATCACCACCTTTATACTTTCCTCCTAAACATAGCAATTCGTCAAATTTACATTTCCTAAGATTTGCTTTATGTTGAAATTTTAAATATACCTTTTTTGTAACTTCATTACGATTTTTCGGTTTATTATGCAGACATGGTAAATTACCAACCCAATTATTAATATTTTGTTTATTAAATAAGATCTCATTCGGTGAATATCCAGTTGATATATGAGGTAAGTCATTGTAGATCTCTTCAAAAAATTTGACTAATTCGATCCACCTATGGTTGATTAGGTACATAGGTTCTTACAAATCTATTCAATTCTACAAAGACTCTTTCTAGTGGGTTTCCTGACGGATTAAAGTGGGCAATGAATACATGAGGAATCCCACATGTCTTCATTGTATCCTTCCACACTTTACTTCGAAAATATGATGTATTATCTGAAATGAGCCTTGCAGGTTTCCCTAATGAATGCCGTATACATACTGGATTCCTTTGATATTTTAGTTTGCCAGTAGGAACTTCAGAGGTCAAGAATTTCACCCCGTGAAATTTCTGCAATAGTTCTTCGAAGTTACCTGGGTGAGTTCTTACAGGTTTGAAAATCTTACTAATGTCGCTAGCGTCAAGAACTAATAAAATATCGCCGTTCGGTTTAGTGAACGCTAACAATGGACTTGAGTATTCGGAAGCTGAAGTCTCAATTATTCGCCAGTCTATCACCTTATTTATTTCTTTCATGACAGCTTCTCTTTTCGACCAGGGGACTGAATAAGTAGTTTTACAAAACGTCAAGTAGGGGTACGTTTGAATACAATATTCAAAATCCTTAATTACGCCCGGTCTTTTATTAAATACTGGAAAATATCAATTCAATACTTCTCCCAATTCATCCTGTTGTTCTGTTGATAGACATTCTGAATCACATACTTTTTCTACGATGCTTGATACATCTATCTCAGCATCAGTTTGCCTAGCACAATCAGTAACCAGCAAATGCAAAGCATTCACAGGTAGACAATTAACTGTTATATTTTGGCAATACTTTACCAAAATAATCTTTTTCTTTAATAAAGTTACCCTTCATGGTTTGCCTTTAACTATAAAAGTACATACATCCTCCTTAATATCAATTACTGCACTGTAATCTCATAAAAAATCCATTCCCCAAATACAAGGCGTTGACATTCGAGACACTACCAAGAAAGTTCATTCAATGGCTACTCCTTGTAGTTCTACCATCACCTGTAGCTGTTTAATGATGTGTTGCGCTTTTGCACTAAACGCCCCTGACACCGTGCAGCCTGTTGCTGGTAAGGTGAGTATTTTTCTTTACCAACTAACCATATTCACACATCACATTAACCATCGCCCCTGTACCTATAAGTACATTAATCAGTGTGTTATTAATTTTTACTTCGACAATTGCTTGCAATGTATACCCACTCTCGTTCATTTCCTGTTTTGGTTCCAACATGAGATCTTCCCGAATATCAGTTTCCTTACCATATTCCAGAATACGAAATTTGCCTCCCTACTCAATACTAGCCACCTGAAGAAGGCCTAAAATGACTGGCATTAGTTTGACCATCCATCTTTTAGGTCACTCGGCTGTTATGCACCTCAACTATATGAATTTCGTTTCCTGTTTGTGGAAATGGATTGTCCACAACTACACCCCTTCCGTCTGATAACAGTAAGGGTCTCTTGGACCCAGACGATGCATCTGTATTATTAGAGTTTCTCCAATTTACATTGTGCATTGGACAATTTCCGCAATTCGATTTATTCTGCGGCTCCATAGGAAAGTAATTATTCCTACTGCCATTTTCAAAACATTGATATTCGACGACTGGCGCCCCCCCATACTCTCTTTTCTTGTTGGTAGTTACGACGATAACTCGTTGAAAACTTCCTTCTCCAAGCACTTGGTTATTAATTCCTACAAAATTCCCTTTTGAATATTGGTAATTCATGTTCCAATCATGACTTTTCTTTTGTCTGTGACCTAAATGATCATTACTGCTCTTAGAATTAGAGTTATTTTGGTTAAATTCCAGAATACGATTGTTAATTTGAGTGCCACTGTTCCAGTTGTTATTACTAGTGTTATTCCTAGAATAATAATAGTTATTGTTACTACTATGCCACTGTTTAGCATGCTCCATCAGCATGTCGATAGAATCGATTACTGATAGCAATTGTTCTATGTCAGAGTCGGGACCATGAATTAGTTTTTCTCGAATATTAAAAGGTACCCTGCCCTTCAGTATTCAGATCACTTCTCTACTCGAAATCGGTCTGTCCAATAACGCATCTTATTCAAATAGCGTTCAAAATACTGCCTTAGTGTTTCCTTTTTCGAGTTGTAAAACTCTGTTTTGTATACTTCCTTCTGCAGTTTCTCTGGTTTATTCAGGACCAATATTTAGCTAGAAATAATCTTTCAAACTCAGAATATGTGTTGCAGGTCTCGCTGACCTCAGTGGCCCATAACGCTGCTTCTCCTACTCTTTTCGATACTATAAACTGTAGTTTATCAAACTCCATCCAACTACGGGGTAATATTCTTTTAAAGGAATCGATAAATACTCTGGCTTTGATGTTATTCTTTTCATTCGAAAACGTCGGAAACTGTCGCCTTTTGAAAATACTATGTTCTACTCCTACTTTCAATGACGAAATGCATCCTCTCTGAACGTAAGGATCATCCTCCTCGTCTAATTGGCTGTTCGTTTCCCACAGTTCGCCTACATACATGCTACGTTGCACTCGCGGGCGTTTTCTCTCGCACTTAGATTTCATATTGTTATGTATTTGTTCATTTTCCTCCTTGGAATTGATTCCTGACGGGTGATCGGAAGACCAAGCGATACTTGGCACATTCCTCGACAATTTTGTCTTTAACTTGCCGAAATTCTGTTACAGAGGTCTCTATCAGAGAATTATCGGTCGTCACCTGTCTACATACTTGTCTTTGGGTGCTGTCAATAGTTAAACGCACCTTTCCGTCAATTCTACTGTTTTGTTTTCTATCCATTCTTTCAAGTCTCTTGCTGTTCAGCAAACTTAATGTTTAAAGTCGATTCCTGTTCAGCGAACTTACTATCCATATGAGAGAACTTAGTATTTAAATCATCCAACATAGTTAATTTTGCAAATATGGCACTAAGGACATCTATATTTCCTGACCACGTCGGTGTAACGTTCGTCATGTATTCATTGACTGCTTGCTCCTTAGGATCGGAATTATTATCCTCAGATTCCATTTTCTTACTTGCAAACCCAGAGCCAGATACACTAGGGATGTTAATTTTGTGTGACTCGGCAAAAGATTCTATTCCCACATTGACAATCGTTCTATTGATCTCCTCATGGGCTGATACTTCACTTAGTTCATCACAGGATTCGGGAACAGTTTTTTTCGAAGTCGCTACACAACTTTCTACCTCTTCTTGACATGATGTAAATTTTGTTAACTACCTTTTACTAGTAACCACGCTTACTATATCCACCATTGTCACACAATACTAAATTTACTATCTACTTGACACCAGAACAATGAAATACAATTACCATTTTGGTAAAGTAACGAAATCTACCGTACCTGAATAATCACTTATTTTGAGTAGTGATTACTGTATGTAGTCTGCTTGCAGACTCGCTCACGTCACTACCGGCAGCCGATGTCGCTGTCTCGACCGACGTCCTGCTCTGTTCCTGTTCTCCGACGCGTTGCGTCGCTCCGTCTGCAGATGTCTCGTACTCGCGAAGCGTCGACCCTCGTGTTGGAGTCGTCGTGGCGTCAAGCTCCACACGTCGTCGAGCCCCGCGTTGTATGCGCCAAGTACTGTGGCGTCTGCATCTCCTTAGAGTTGACACGACTTGGTGGTGATGGTTGCCCCAGTCGGTATGACGTGGAACGGCGTCCGTCTCTCACGACAACGCCACCCTGTAACTAGTAGAAAAACAAACTCCTCACATGGTTTTCTTTTGTTGTGAGTCCGCGACAGACTTTTCAGCTTGCGCGAACTGGCTAACTGTAGTTCTTCTGTTTATTATGCCCGGTTAGATAATGAATGTTGAATATTAATAATATAAAGTTTTGGATCTTCAATCCATCACCAAAGTCATGGGCACATTATGGAACTGCGAGGATGTTAAATTGATAATTTGTTATTCCGTTGTCAAGACGTCGCTACGTCGCGTGTTCAATAACTACATGACGTAATTCCAGAGATAACATATACTTAAGCAATGTTCAGAATGCGTCGTAATCTTAGGACAAATCGATGATTGTTCACTGTTAAATAATCATGAATTCACTTTTCAGTTCATAATATTCTAATAGTCAATTAATTTTCACTAATACCCATGATAATGTCTATTCAATTATGTAGGCGAAACGAAGAATTAAAGTTTGAATCGAATTTTACTGTTCCTTGTAATTAATTGTCCCTATGCTGAGCACGCAAACTGCTTTCTCACTCAGGGAATTGCTTCCGTTTGCATCAGTAATCCTTCTGACAACTCGGCGGAATTGTACATTCTTCTTGTTGGCGTTTGTATGTTACCTACTCGAGACTAATAATTGTTTCTCTTGGCAAGCTTTCTTTTTCAATGTTCGTACTTATTCAGTATCGTGGAGGATAAGTCCCATCACACATCTCACACGACTTAACTTCGTCGCGAACCTCCGTATCCCATTGTCTTGCTAACAGTAAAGATGACTTTGCTTTAGTATGACTTCTGAATAATGCTTCAGTCTATATCGCAAAACTTTCAAACTTCCAATTAGCTTAAAACACATGCATGCTACAATCGCGATAGTACTAGACAGCGACTAGATAGTATCTGAAGCTAACATTTCCATTTACGAGCTACATTGTAGTCACATCGAACTTCCTTTTCGATGCGGCTACAACTCTCTTATATGGTGAATGTTATCTTTGGGCAATTTACCATCTGGCTTTAATCTTCATTATTAATTATTTTGCAATTCTTTCTTTGATGTTTTTGTTGATTATCCTATCATATTCTTTCATTCAGTCTCTATTTTGTGATAAATATTATTATTCACATGACATTCCTGTTGATCAAATTATCACAAGTGTAAATTTTGTCGTCAGTAGGTGCTGTCACTGTCTGGATGACTAATTTTCCTACTTCTTTTACAACAAAGGGTTGGTTATTAGATTTTCTGTAATTGGGATGTTACAAACATGAGATGCTGCATCAACAACCAGCACTGTTACATAGCAGTGTGTTGTGCAGGGATGGGTCTGTTGACATAGTGGTTTGGATGATGAAGTGCTTGTGGTTTGTAAAGCAATGAAACACAGGAAAGAAGAATTTACAATAATATTTTAAATTTTTTGTGTTAGATATACTTTGTTGCATAACCAAATTTAATACATGGACTCAGCAGTGAGTGAGAAGAGCCTTCAGATTTCTTGTTACAACGTTATTACTGATGTGTCTGACCATACATTATTGATGCTCCATTATACTTCTGGCCAACCAACTTCTCTGCAATGGCAAATTCTTGAACTATGCATTCAACATGAGCAAACAAACTATTAATGGTTCTGTCTCCTTGACATCAGCAAAATATTTAGTTCACTTTCCCTTTATGCATTATTTACTTTCTTAATAGAAGCATCTGATTCATTATGTCCCCAAAATAGCAGCTCTTGTTTAGCTAAATAACACACTGCATCGAAGAATATTTTACAATTTTCCCTGTCCATTTAACTTGTTCGTTGTGTTGGCTAATGTTACTACAGTGCTGCACATTTAATAAGATGCCAATTCTGTCCTTTCCAAACATTTTTAATTGCCAAAGTGATTGAATGTCATTTTGTGATTTCGAATGTCTTTGTTGCCCAACTGACAGGTGACTTAAATCTGAAAAGCCAAGTACCTTCCAGGCAAATTCTTCTTTGGAAAACAACAAACATGGCCAACAAAAGGTTTTATTTGAATCGGGTGAACCTGTCAACCAATCAAGATTTTCATATTGCGAAACAGAAAAAAATGTCTAGCATAATGTTCTTTTTTGCCCTCATGCTATGAAACTAGGTTAGGTGGTCATGACTTTGGTCTACCTTTTTTAACTAGTTTCAATTTTTCTTGTAGAATTCTCATGGAAAAGTGGTTCAGAGTTACATTTACTTCCATTGTCAGTTCAAAATTGGAACAAAAACACTACAACCTACCTCAGCATTTCAAACAAAACCCTACATCTCATTTTAGATTATTAGAATTAAGTACAGTTCAAAATAAAAACCGAAAATGTCTTGGGGAACTTGTCTGGAATCCGCAAGTCCCATGTGTGAAAGCGTCCTTGCCGGTAGAAGTGAGTGGCTTAGTGTCTTTACTGCACACGTCAGTGACGTCCAGTCGCAACCGCCTCCCGAAAACTCAAAGTTCATGCATCCTGCCGTCTCCCCCCCCCCCCCTCCCCTTCCCATTCCTGCCCACATTTCCTCAACAATGTGTGTGGCCTCGACGTGTGACGCAGAACATGTTTCGTGTAGTCATTCGCCTGGATGAAGGCGTGTAAGGACTCAAGTGTCGACCAGCTATAACAAGAAATACAATCCATTCGACCAACAGGCGACTCGTTTCTATTGACTCGCGGAGAAAACTCAGTGATGCTGTGCCAATTGCAATCATAATTGACGATGTCGTCGGGTCAACATAGGAACATTAGGGGTCGTGTGATGTGGAGCTCCATGTTCAACAATGGCCTTTGAAAACAGTTCTCCGTGCATCAGCATTGTACTCACATATACGATATTGCAGTGCCTAATGCCGACTTACGATGCACTGTTCCTTTGCAAATGCATGCACGTCCGAAGGAACGAGCACTGCGGCGACTACAGCCGTTTGAAATACGTTAAATGTATTTGCAGTTGCAAGTGTCGATAACTATCCGCAGTATAATGGAATGACGACAATGAAACTTTGTGCCCGACTGAGAGTCGAACCCGGGTTTCCCGCTTATGGTGAGCGGCCGGCTTACCATTTGGCTACCCGAACACAAGTTATGGCCAGACGCAAACTTCCATATGTCGTCAGCCAAGTGTCTACAACCTGCACTCGTACATCCATTATGAATATTCCCGCGTAGAGGATACGTTTTACTCGAAAGTTGCTCGCCTGATGTCGGCAGATTTGTGCTCTGATAGCCAACTGATAAGGCGACTGCTCACGACAAGTGGGAAATTCTGGTTCGAGTCCCTGTCCGTCACAATTCATTGTCGTCCTTTATGCAGCTGATGGTTATCGGTATTCACAAATACATTTCATGTAAAACATTGTACTTTGTCGTCAAATCTGCCACAGATAGCTTTCATCTTGTATTACGCAGTGGGGGATCAATCGACCTCTACGTTTTGTGATGAGTAGACTTCGGGCTTTTAGGTTCTAAAAATCTTAAAAACTGAAGTATTGTGAAAAACGGCGCTCGGCATGTCTTTCAGCTGCCGGTGCAGGCTCATAGTGTAGTCGTCGCCTCCACGGAGTTTCGGTCATTTTGGATACCTCCCACGCCAACAGGTCACAGCATCTTTCTCCCTTCTTTTCATCTACGAGAATTTTGTGTCACAATTTACATCAATAAGCCACAAAGAAATTACATAAACCTTTTAATTCATAATAGTATCTGCTTATTGATGCATAAGTTGGGGTCACATTTGTCTCCTTGTCTCACGACAAACGACACGTAAATTTTGGCAGGTTACAAGGTCGATGTTTACGCTTGTTAGCGTAGTTAGTAAATATACCTAACAAGCATGTAACTTCATTCAGATTGTTTGTATTTACTAGTTTCTAAATATACACGTTTGTCTAAATTACTTACCATTCGTATTTCCAGTTATTGAACGAATTGAGAACGTCGTCGGCGTTATGCACACACATAAAAGTCAGCTGCTTCCCGCGATTTGTTTTTCAGTACAAATGAAAACACGTAACAAACAAGTGGGGGGACGCGAGGGACCGTCACCACCATGGAATGGAGGTACGAAGTCACGGCCAGTCAATGGGTGAGAAGAGGGCAGAAGTTGAAGCATGTTCATAAAACAGCAGCATGCGGGATACAATACGACAATGGAAGCCACGCAGCTGTGTGTTTTCGAAAGGTACCGTCGGGCATGCGATGAGGCGTCTGCTTACTTCGTGTGCTGATTGTGACCACCTAGCGTATCCTATATGCCATCGACACCTTCCTGTTTCGACAATTTTTGGAGCGAATACGTATTATATTTAGAATTGTTAGTAGTGCTTAAAAGTCGGGGTATTTGGCGCTCCGACGTTTCATGACACTCCAAAAAAAGTGAACATCCCACGAAAATCGGACAGCTGACAAAGCTACACATGCTTGTTCACAGACAGTTGCAGTTTCAAGTCGATCATACATACACATTTTGAATAGTGTTGTTCAAAATATCACATGTAAGTATCTCCGTCTTTCGCATATACTACTATTACACAGTAAACTCCTGAACCAGCTGTGAGCAGCAAGGTAGATTGAAAGATACCCAGTTTTCTTCCAATCATATATATAGTTCCTTGTGCTATGGGGATAATTCTATGCGCCTCGCTGTTACACAGTTTGAGTCCAGTTCTTCGTCCAAGTGACATTGATAGTTGGGCCAGTCGACATCTTTGATTCTAAACGTATGAGATGGGTAACATATATGTCATAATCGCATTCTATTGATGATAGTTGAATGTCTGCGCATGAGACTGATTCGAATTTACCGAGACGTACTACTGGGTGCTACAGAGATGGGATACGAATAAAACCCTCCCTGTTTCTGCAATTTTGCTGTATTTCCAGGCTGTGAGCCTGATACTGCCACATTCCGTACGACATTGGTATCCGAATAATTAGCTTGTGCTGGTCGGGAAATTTGTGCGTCCCAGTCGCAACAACAAGCGGTCAAATAGCATTATTAACGGCAGGTGAAGTGTAATGTTGTTTTCTTTCTTCCGCCCTTGGCTGTGTGTGGAGATAAGCGAGGTCATTTGAATCCACGTAGCTTCTACGTCTTTTCTAATGCTGTGCGCAGTTCCGAGTGTACGAACTACGAGCACTGCGAAAAACCTGTTCTTGATATACTACCTACGTAGACGTATGGAGCTCTCTCATTGGTCAAGCCTTCAGAAGACAGTCACGCCATCCGCTGTCAGTGAGTGACGTTGTAACCGTAAATAACACAGGGACACACAAACCGTTTCAAGTACACGTGCAGACATGATTAACTTAATCAAGAAAAATTTTGCGAGAAAATATTTCAAGAAATATGTTAAAACGTCACATTTTTCTCTTGTAAATGAAAGACTTTCGATTTCTTAGTAAGAATGCCCGGAATTTGCAGTAGTAAACATGTTTCAAGGCCTATACGCGAACATTTTTGGCTACAGTGATTGTTTGCGAATAGAAAGGTAAAGGTGGGCGAGCAGTAATATAAATGCGAGCATGAAGCGCACTTGTGTACAACTTGCGATGAGTGCATAAGTGATGTTGCTGTGCTCAGTCGTACAGTGTAAAGATGTCTCTAAGCAAAAATATTCCTCGGTGCAGTCAGTGCATCTGTATGTCAAAAAGGTATTTGTGTTTCTGCAGTAACTATCAGTAGCCATTTACTCTGTTATAAACAATATTTAGAGCTAGGCTGAAGAAATTACTCTCATGAAATTGTGGTAGGCGTGATAATCCGAAATGCTAACAGGATTTCAGTTAATAACAGTCGTGTGCTTCCGGAAGTTAGTGAAGTATGGTTAAATAATTTGGCATAGCAGTCACTACTGCTACGAAAGATGATGATATGCTGTCGTCTTCAATGGTGTAATCTAATCCGAATGACACAAATATGTGCGCCTCACTGTCACGATTGACAGTGAGAATGTACGTCGTCTGCTGCAACAAACATGGCGAACAAATTTATTGTAAGCAAATTGAGGAAGGTGTTAATAGTGAACCAACCCCTCGCTTCCGTCAGTTGTTCACAATACCGTAATTAATTTAGGTTAAAGGTACATGTATTGATATAATAGAGCTTATACATTGTTTTTGGGATACGGCAGATGACGTTTACCAGGCAGAAAACTGTAACTTCCATACTCATGTCAAATTTGCGTAGTGGTGACATTATTCTCTTAATATTTAACGTTATATCGATTGGTCACAGGTACACTGCCTGTTTTCTTCCAGACAATACGCCACTCGTAACCCCATTCATGAAAGATCTACATCAGTTGACAATGAAAAGCTGCTCGGATCAGCCTCGAAGGACATGCCCACAAATCATTGGAAACTGCTTAATCAACTGAAGGATTTTGTAACGAAGACACCCATTAACAAAGGTTTATTATTTGTATTGAATAATGAATGGGCGAAAGTTCTTCAGAAGATTCCATCACTTCAAAATCAGCTGAAGAAACAAGATACGTCGACCATATCACAGAGTTTGCAGAAGGTTACCACCAAGGAAAGCAGTACTCAGGAATTAGCAAATGTTTTGGAGGGACCGAACAAAAAGCAAAATGAAATTCGAATTACAGATTCGTCACAAGAAGTGCTGCCAAAATGGAAATCATTCAATAAAGCAATGTCAAAGGTATGGCAATTAGTAACACTGTATTCATAAGCACGGATATATGTAAATAACATGAATATGTTACAAAGCCTGAAAGCCACTGCTTAAATGTAGCATAGTCTAGTGATTCTTGATTGGCTTGTTTGCATTATACACTTTGTAAAATAATTAAAATCATATTATTGCCCTCTGAAGATTTGTCGTCATGCTACAATGAAAATAAATAACTCTATTATACACGAACACTATGGAACCATAGGAGTATGTTTATGAAAATGGGTCAGGAGGTTGGCTGTGGCCTTGCTGCAGGAACTGTTATGGCATTTTCCCTTAATGATTTAGGAAAATCACAGGCAACTTAAATCAGGATGGCGAGACAGCAAACACTATTCTCCCAAATCAGAAATCAGTGTCTCAACAAATCTGCACTGCTTCGTTAAGTTGGTTCCTACTGTACATTGTTCTCTTGATCATAAATAACTTGCACAAAATATTTTATACTAAAAACAGTTTTGTAGTGCACAAACTGTGGATGCCTGTTGGTGATTCCAGCACCAAGAATGTGCACAGCTCCATGTTGTCACATCAGTCTGTCTGGAACAGTGAGTTGAGTGAGATGTTGAGCTCAGGAGAACAAATAATCTTTGTATAGTATGCTGCAATTTTGAAGCACGATTTAGCTGTCATTTCAAACAAGTGTATTTAAGCAATTTGTTTCATCACTTTTGGCAGTTCATTACACACCTTTGTTTTGAGTTTTTGTAAGTGAAATCCAAAAGTGACTTTTGTTCCATGGTTATGGATAAAACTATTAGTGAAACACTTACTAATGTTTTCTGCGATACACACAACAAATTGATAATGTACTCACTTGGTGCATTAAGGATACCCAGTTTTTAAAATAGTTCTTTACAATGAGCCCAGTTACTGTTCCAAAATATTATTCTCGCAGCTGATTTATTACAGTTTGAAACTATGTCAATGTTTCTGTCTTTGATCCCCAGAAAGTAATCCCATATCTTAGAATTTAGTGCTTGTAGGAGCAGTGTATCACCACAAGACAGTGGCTGTTACTAGCTGCTGCTAGAACCCAGAGAGCATAACATGCTGACGACATTCTTTTTGCCACTATCTTTGTGTAATTATTCTGGATGTTATTTGTCGGATCAGTGTTCATCTCTAACAACTTAGTGTTTGTTACATAATCTGTGGGTTTATCATCTGTGCTCAATGTGATAGTCGTTTGCCCCTGTTTGTGCTGAAAGGCATGCCGTTTGTTTTCCTTATGCTTATTGTCAATTCTTTATATACAGCCCACTCACAAACATCATTGAGGGTGTCACTTGTCTTCCCTGTTGGGAGTTCTGGTGTTTTATCAGTAATTACGATGTTGCAGTCATCAGCAAATAGAACTTTTTCTTCGTGTCTTAAACTGTCCTGAAGGTTATTGATATTTATTAAGAACAGAACTCAGACTTCACAGTACATGTACTCCCTAGTAAAGTTCACTGTCAGCAAAGTACAGTGACTAACTAAAATTACAGTTGTTTTTTCACTAATGTGAAAGTTTTGTAAGTACTGTAAGAGCCAGAGCCAACTTTTAAAGTGAATGCAACAAAAAGTGTGAAACATTAGCACATACACTGCTACAAGGATCTCTCCTCTATCAGATACAAGTGCTCACATTCTGCTTCATAATAATGTGTAATTATTTGGTTATTCCGTTATTTAATTATTCAATTATTTGCACATTATGCAGATCACAACTGTTATATCTTGATATGATTTAGAATGGGACAGTTTTAGAATTATTATTCACATACCTGGTGGATAATATGGTAGTGTGATAATTGCTGATTGTCTTAAGCCACTTCTTCTTCATACAGTAATTCACAATGAACTGTGAATCATAGCAAGTCTGTGCATCGCTCCCGTAGCGATTGTAAGGAGAAGATTAGACTAATTACAGCAGCCATTGGAGCATGTAAACAGTCGTTCTTCATGCACCCCATACATGAATGGAACAGAAAGAATCTCAAGTATACTATCTGATCAAAATATCCAGGTGCCTGTTAGTCGAGCTTAATATGGGCTGTGTGCATTGTTTGCTTTTGCTTGAATCTGCTGGGGACACTTTCAGACGTGTCTTCCTCGACTTCAAAGTCACTGAATTCATGTGACCAACCCATTCTACTAGTGCTTTTCGACTGATACCACAATACTTCCAGCCTCCTTTTGTACTGGTGGGTCCACCTCTCAAGGCATCTAGTGGTCAATTCTACATTATGTAGGGGTATCTGGATACTTTTGATCAAATGGTGTAACTGATGCCATGGGAAATGCCCACATCCATGCACTTGACAGTGGTTTGTAGAGTGTGGCTGTAGATGTAGATTGCAATAGTGGTCTGCAGAACATGGAGACAACTAACTGCCTGACCACATATCAGCCTATCTATAACATTCATGTTCTTATCAATATACACATAATTAAAAATATCCTGTTTCACGTACAAATGCCTGTGTGCTGCTTTCCTTTGTAATTCCAGTGTGAGAATTAACTAGAGAACTTAGGTTATAAGGCTATATTTTAAGTGAGGTTGTATTTAAAGTGAAACTGATTATTGATTCTTAGGAGGGCACCCACTAAAGGCATCAGCACAACAAAATAATTTGTAATTGATCAAATATCAAGAAAAATAAATAAAAAATTGCAAAATTTGTCTGTGTTTTTAACCCATACCCCATATTAAACAAGCACAAAATCATTACCCTTTAGGCGGAGGGGGGGCGGGGGGGGGGGGCAGGGGAGTGCCTAATTTGCAAACTGTGAGTGGAATGCCGGGGGGGGGGGGGGGGAGTAATTTTTGCTGTTAAATCAGTTACTAAGGACGGGTATACACTCGCGCGCGCACACACACACACACATCCATCCACACATATACAGACACAAGCAGACATATTGGTCTTTAAATATGTCTGCTTGTGTCTGTATATGTGTGGATGGATATGTGTGTGTGTGCGCGAGTGTATACCCGTCCTTTTTTCCCCCTAAGGTAAGTCTTTCCGCTCCCGGGATTGGAATGACTCCTTACCCTCTCCCTTAAAACCCACATCCTTTCGTCTTTCCCTCTCCTTCCCTCTTTCCTGATGAGGCAACAGTTTGTTGCGAAAGCTTGAATTTTGTGTGTATGTTTGTGTTTGTTTGTGTGTCTGTCGACCTGCCAGCACCTTCATTTGGTAAGTCATATCATCTTTGTTTTTAGATATATATCTATAAAAATATAGATAGAAAAAAAGGACAACAATGGGCGGGACTACAGAACATGGGAATAAGTAGATTTTATTTAATCGTATGGCAAGGGGGGGTGGGGGTGGGGTGCCCTCCCTCCGCCCTCCCTCCGCCCTCACCTTCGGGCACACCATTCGCTGGGTGCCGGTCTTTCAATTTGATGATACTTCGGTGACCTACAGTCAATGAGGATGATAAAATGATGATGCTGCTGCTGCTGCTGCTGCTGCTGCTGCTGATGATGATGATGATAGCGCAAGACCCAATCGCTGGGCAGAGAAAATTCCCTGACACAGCCGGTGAATCGAACCTAGGCCCAGAGGATTGACAATCCGTCACGCTGACCACTCAGCTACCGGGGGGCGGACAATAAGTAGATGTCCAAGAAAAATTAAAATTTTAAAGTCAGTAGTGACCGCTGCTCATGTGTCTAGAATTAATAGTAAAGTACATTAATATTTATATATCCCTCCAGCCATCATCGTCTGAGTCTTCCTCTGCCAACTGGAAAGGCTCCAAGAAGTCAAACAAAAGTAAACAGTCTTCTCCTTTGCTGACTCGAAGATCCTCTTTGATGGTGTCACCATATGATAGCCGTGTAGCAGCGAGTCTTTGAAAGCTGGCGCTTGGCAGTCGCCGAGGTGACACCGCTTCATGTTTTCCTCATCATGACTCTCCAATGGAACCTCTGCAATCTTGGATCCAACAAAGAGGATTTATGACTGCTCTTAAAATCGCAGTGTCCACTTGTTCTCTTCCTTCAGGAAACAAAATTGCATCCGTACGATCTCTTGCACTTCTTGCCGATCTGTTTTTTTTTTTAAAGAATTTGTCAGGTAGGCGCGAACACAATCCTGACTTCCAAAAATTATGCACCCGAAGGACACATTTTCTTTTCTTTTCTTTTCTTTTATTTTTTTTGTTTTTTATTAATATTACATCATTACAACATAACATCTTTACAACAGTACATGAACAGAATTTTTGACCTTCCCCCCTGAAGATGGCTCATGGGGGAGTCATGCTGCTCATACAGAATGATGATCGTAGTAAATCCATCTTCCTGACTACCTACCTTCAAGCTGTTGCAGTTTGCCTTTTCCTTCCTCACTTGATTTTTCCCGTTGTACTATTTACGTCCCTCTGTCTTTCGATGTCACCAGGCCAGACTTCCTCTGGCTTATTGGGCAGCTAAGTCACCCCTTTGTGCTGCTTGGTGACTTTAACAGGCACCATCCCCTTTGATGTTCTCCCAGAACCTATCCGAAAGGTGCCCTCTTGGCTGACCTTCTCAGTTTACTTAACCTCAGCTGTCTTAACACAGAAGCACTCGTGTTCATTTCAGACTCCACATGTACATTTTCCCCTTTGGACCTATCCTTTTGCACTGCCGAGCTTGCCCATGTGTTGAGTGGCCCGTTCTCTCTGATAGGTACGTCAGCGATCATTTCCCGTGTTCTGTCCATTTGCTGACACCTACCCCACCTATGTGCACACCCAAATAGCAGCTTACTATGGCTGACTGGAGGCTTTACTCCTCCCTGACGACCTTCGATGAACAACATTTCCTTGGTTGTGATGACCAGGTAAAAATCTTAAATACATTATCCTTTACTGCCGCAGAACGTTCCATTCCTCGCACTTCCTCTTTACTACGCCATGTCCTGGTCAGAGGTGTGCCACGACGCAATTCATGCATGGAGATGTGCTCTCTGCATTTTTAACCATCATCCTATGATAGCAGACTGCATTCATTATAAATAGTTGCGTGCACAGTAACGTCGTGTTCTTCCGAATAGCAAAAAAACTAGCTTGATTTCATCCACTAATTCTTTTAACAGTTCCACTCCCACTTCCTTTGTATGACGGCTCTCTGCGACAAAGATCCATTCTCAAATTTCCAGCCTGACAGTCGCAGACAGTGTCATCGTAGACCCTATTGCTATTTCCAACACCTTCGACCGCTGTTTTGTGGACATTTTGAGCTCCTCCCACTATCACCATGCCTTTCTCCATCGGAAACAAGTGGAAGAGGCTTGGGCGATACCCTTCTCTGTTCAGTCGTGCTGCCTTTACAGTGAGGGAGCTAGATCGTGCCCTCACTTCATCCCTATCCTCCGCCCTAGGGCCAGACGTGTTCACATTCAGGTGTTGAGCACCTTTCTCTTGCAGGCAAATACTTTCTGCTTAATAAGTACAACCGCTTCTGGACAGAGGGCACGTTTCCCAGACTCTAGCATGAAGCCACTGTCATACCCATACCCATAGCTAAGCCTGGTAGGGACAAAGGTCTTTCTTCTAACTACCGGCCTATTTCTCTTACCAACTGCGTTTGGAAGATGATGGAACATGTGATTCATGCCCGGTTGGTATGGTGGCTAGAGTATCGCAATTTGCTAACCACTACACAGTGTGGATTTTGAATGCGCCATTCTGCAGGCTTCCGAGGCTGCATGACACCGAGCGAGGTGGCGCAGTGGTTAAACACTGGACTCGCATTCAGGAGGACGACGGTTCAATCCCATGTCCGGCCATCCTGATTTAGGTTTTCCGTGATTTCCCTAAATCGCTCCAGGCAAATGCCGGGATGGTTACTTTCAAAGGGCACGGCCGACTTCCTTCCCCGTCCTTCCCTAATCCGATGAGACCGATGACCTCGCTGTCTGGTCTCCTTCCCCAAAACAACCCAGCCCTCTGCAGATGACCATCTTGTCACTTTGTCCACCCATATCCTGAATGGTTTTCTGCAGAAATCCCAGATTGTGGCCATGTTTTTCGATTTGGAGAAAGCCTACGACACCTGCTGGAGGACAGGCTTCCGAGGCTGCATGCCTTGTTTCCTTTAGGAATTCTTAAAAGACCGAGTTTTCAAGGTACGTATGGGTTCTGCCGTGCTGGACACCGTTATCCAGGAAAACAGTGTGCCTTGAGCGTCGTCCTCTTTGCTATCGCCATTAACCCTATAATGGCCTGTCTCCCGCTGGACATCTTCAGCTTCCTTTTCGTTGACGATTTTGCCATCTACTGCAGTTCTCCGTGACTTGTCTGATTGAGTGCCGTCTTCACCGATGTCTTGATCGATTTGCTCATGGAGCATCGGCAATGCTTTCAGTTTTTCACTGTCAAAACCATTTGTATGAATTTCTGGCAATGCAGTCGGTTTCTGCCACCGTGTTTATGTCTTGGCCCTGTTGCTGTTCCATTCATTGAAACTACGAATTTCCTGGAGCTCCTCCTCGATAGGAAACTTTCTTGGTCCTCCCAAGTGTCTTACCTGGCAGCCCGCTGTACGCAGTCCCTCAATGTCCTGTGTGTCCTCAATGGTGCTTCCTGGGGAGCAGATCGAATGACCCTCCTCTGTTTGTGCCAGTCCCTTGTCCGTTTGAAACTAGACTACGGGTGCTGCGTTCATACATCTGCACATCTGTCACTCTTACACTTTCTCAGAAGTATCCACCGTTGTGGCATCCATTTGGCCACTGGTGCCTCCCACTAGCCCAGTTGAGTGTCTGTCTACAGAAGCTGCTAAACTACCACTGTCCTACCGTTGTCACTTTATCCTCAGCAGATATGCATGCCATTTGTCTGGTACGTGTTGCCACCCATCCTATGCCTCCTCCTTTGACGCCTGCTTTGATCGCCAGTATGGGGCGTGTCCCTCTTCTCTGTTACCCCATGGAGTTTGCTTGTGGCTCTTGCTACGGCAGCTTAACTTCATGCTACGTGCAACTTTCCCAGTGGGTATAAACCCTTCACCACCTTCACTTCGTGCAGCGGCCCATGTTCACCTTGGCCTTCATTCACTTCCTAAGGACACTACTCCAGCCTCACTCTATCATCTTCAGTTTCACGACATTTGCACGGAACTTCACAATAGTACCTTTGTGTACACTGATGGCTCTTGGGCTGACCGTGGTGTCAGGTGTGCCTTCATCATTGGCACTGATGTTTTTTGGTATTGGTTTCTGGAACACTGTTCAGTATCTACAGCAGAGCACTTCACCCTGTATCAGGCCACACAGTACTTCCGACGACACAGGCTTTTTAACTGCGTCATCAGCTCTGACTCTCTCGGTGCCCTTCAAAGACTCTGTGTGCTGTATGCCATCTATCTGTTAGTGCAACGGGTCCAAGAAAGCTGTCACTTGCTCACTCTTGATGGAATCACTGTAATATTTATGTGGGTTCGTGGTCATGTGAGTCTGACAGGAAACGAGGCCACCGACACTGCTGCCAAGGCTGATCTGTGTGGTGTTGTATGTCAACAAGTGATGACACTTTGGCATCACAGTTGGCCCTCACTTCATGGGAACAAGTTCCAGGTTATCAAGCCTCTCCCAGCGGCTTGGACAACCTCCTCGTGGCCCTCTCACTATGAGGAGATCATTTTAGCTAAGTTGCGTATCAGGCACTGTCTTTTTAGCCATCTCCATTTGTTAAGTGGTTCTCTTCCGCCACTTTGTACTCGTTGCGCCCAACCTTTGACAGTCCGCCATTTCCTGACAGAATGCATTTCTTGTTTGTGTTTGCCATCTGAATTATCGGCAGTTTTTGCAAATGACACCCAGGCTGTCAACCGCATTTCACTTTTTATTAGTCGTAACAATATGGCAGCCATTTCATTTTTAGTTCAGGACCTCCATTTCCCTATAGCGTATTTCAAAGACTTTTCTCCACGTCCGTCTTTTTAGCTGTCTTCTCTTCTGTTGTTTGGGATTAACGTGTAGTCATTTGAACTCCTCTATCTTCATATTCTACAGTTCTGACGTGGGCGCATATGACCCTAGTTGTTTTTGCACATTAAAACAAAACAAACAAACAAACCCTAAGGAAACCCCAAATTACAGTCCCTCAACTACATAAATTTGTCAGAAAAGTTTGTGATTTTTCCCTTCTACCATATTGCAGTAATTTATTCAGCTGTATTCTGTGATCTACACAGGAGCTCCCAATGCTTCATATAAGCTAAAAAGAACTTATTAGCTGTTCCTGCCGCCTAACTGTAAGTTTGTGGAAAAGTTACATTTACTTATGTAAACAACATTTTTTTTTGGTAACATTTTCAATTTTTTTGAAGAGACCAGAAGTGGTAATTAGCCTATAGTTGTTGACTTCCTTTACTTCCCCTTTTGTATGAAAATGTGTAAGACTGTTTGGAAGAGAACTTCTTGAATGGATGGAAGTGTTGTGAAAGCAACTACCTACTCAGTTACAGCAGAGTGCGAAGGCTGTGACAGTCGTAATATTCCGTGACATCCGTTTATTGTATAAAAAGTAGAATTTACTTCGGAGAAACAGTGAAATTAAAGGGAAACTGGCTGGATGGCCAATAGGCCTATTTAACGTTATCAACAGAATGACCTCCTCAGTGCCATCCAGCATGGATTTCAAAACTATCAATTGCATGAAATCAGACTTCACTTTTTCCACTTGACAATCTGACAATCATGGGTCAAGCTTCAGAGTGAAACTTCTTCAGTGTAATAGAAATGGCCTTGGTCCATCCACATTTTGACTGTGCTACAGACGTTTCAGTTGGGAAGCCTTTATGCATCCCCCATATAGTTTTGAACTTTCTCCATGTGATTTCCATAGTTTTGGAGCCATGAGGAAAGACATTCATAGCTGTCAGTTCATTTTGAATGAAGTAGTGTCTGTCTGGGTACAATCATATAGGCTACCGAAGTCATTTTTCCCTGAAGTCATTGACTATCTTGTCTGTCTTGTCTCACAGTGGGGTAGACATATTAACATTTTTGGTGATTAGTTTTGAAATGATAAATAGTTAATGTAGTTTCTTTCCATCTGTCTTGTTTCCATTTGACTGCCTCGTAATATTAACAATTTCAACACTGCCCTCTTTACACCCGGCACTTGGCTGTGAACTGGCATATTTAATGGATGTTTGAAATTAGATTGCAAAGAACAGAAAAATGATAGGAATATGGTTCTTGCATCATTTAAAAGGAAAAAGGAAGAGCTTTACATGAATGTGAGTTTATTTTACAATATAAAATACAAATGAGTGTTATAATTAAAAAAAGAAAACACAGAAATATAGTGGATAAAAAAGTTTTGCATGATCTCTCTCTTGAGTAATGCCATTATTACTTTATCTAAATTTAAAACAAAATATCACTGGACTGTCTAACTGCAGGTACCTGTAAACAAGAGTATTTTAATAGTGCAGATGTAGTTAGCCTTTGTGGGAAAATCCTGGAAACACTGTGGGACGCAAACTCCAACGCCACAGTCCTTGCACCACCATCTACTTTCCTTCCTGATGCTCTTACCCGTCTCTTTCTTCCCCCTGTCTGAACATACTTTGCAATACCTAGTAGTATTCACCATGTTTGCAGTGGGTGGTACCTTCTCTGGACAGTGCCTTGCAAATGTCCTCTCAGTTTGTGAGGATGAAGCGGCTTGTTGCTGAAAAATATTTCTGCCCTTCACAGCCAATTTCTTCCCCACTCTGTGAATAAAGTCTACTAGGGATACATTCTTCCTAGTGTTCTTTATATAAAATAAAACTGTTGACAGTTGACATGATAAACAAGTGGAAAAACAGCTTTTACCACCACCTCAAAGTTTTTCGGGCAAACGGATAATAACTGGAGAACTGATCTGCTCTGTCAATCCCAGCTTTATTCTTGTTGTAATCAATAATAACGTCTGGCTGTACAATTTATGCTATTCCACCTTTGGCCCTAACTTGAATACTAGTGCTGGTAGACCTATGCTTTGTGGAAAGACAAAAAGACATCTCGTTTTAACTTCCACTTCACTGCCAAGAGATGGTGTTTCCTTTGAAAAACTATTTTTTTTGTTTTGTTTTAGTGCTCTGAATATTCGTCGCAAACCTTTCCTGCTTTTCATTACAGTTCCCACTCCAAGACCTTTATTTTCCCACAACATGACCAAAAGAGATGGACTGGTGTAGTACCTATCCATATAAATGCAGTGTCCTTTGCCAAAGTACTGTGTACACAACCTTTTTACAAGGCCCTGGATACTATTGTCAACACTGCCTGCAGAACCTGTATATACATCACAGTTTAGCATATAAGTAGTTGATGAATCACAGAGAGCATACAATTTTATTCCATATTCATTGGGTTTGTTTTTCATGTATACTCTGAAGCTTGTTCTACCACGAAAGGGACACATTGCCTCATCTATTGTCAGATTCATGCCTGGACGAAAAGTAATTTTGCTTTCATTCACAAAGAAATCAAAAAAAGGCCTCACTTTGTGAAGTGGGTCGTGCTTTTCTACGCCTCTGCTAATGAACGTAGCATTGTCATTCAAGTGTAATACCGACAATGTAGTGCAAAATCGATAGTGACTCAACAATTTACTCGCAAATCCTGTCTGCGGAAACGGGTCTGTTGACCAATAATCACTGAATTTCGGCAATTTGATGACGCACATATGCAAAATAATACTATGAGACCAGTAAAGCTCTTGCAATTTTACTACAGACCACTTATGCCAGAGTTTATTTTCAGGCTACCTTTGCGTTTCATTGTCGTAATAACGTTACCAGCGTACAGATTCATTTCACTTTTGATGAGCCAAATAAGGTCGTCTTCAAAGAAATAACTAAAATATCGAAGCTCCTCAGTGGCATCTGAAAAATGCTATGCTACGCTGACTACTTCCTGGAAATCTGGCTGATCGTCTAGTTCCGACAAATCTTGCTCTTTGTGCTCAGTGAGCCACACACGACCAGGTACCACAGATGGTGACTGATGGTCTGTACCATTGTCTGCATAGAAAAAAAAAATAATGCTAAGATTGGTACTAAAAGGTACTAAATGCAAGTGAAGTAATGAACATTACTCACAATACAAAATGCGGGACCGTAATGAACTCTTCACTTTATGAACAATTGAGACATATACATACCTGAATCATCACTTGAACTTTTGTCTGGAGAGTACAAATCCTCTTTGTCAGAATCGTCAATTTCAGATCCTGCATCTCCATAAAGAATATCTAAGATCTCTGCCTCCGTCAACTTGCTGTGCGATATTTTTACGATCTTAAACACCTGTGAATGAACTGCAGGTAACTTCGTCTTTGCAGTGCTCACAGCCGCTCCCAGGATGAGATAGCCGATAAGTGCTTACCACTTGCGGAAGAAGAATGAAATACCTTCACATTAGTTAACGAAACTGCTTCGGAGACGCACTAAACGCGCTTACGGAGCCAAATAAAGGCTCGCCCATACGGTATACGGGCCCCGTCGTCAACGTCAGGGCGGCCGCGCCCGTATGGCATATGGGTGCCGTGCTGTAAGTGTTAATGAAATTGCAATCGTATGGGATGTTAAACAAAATTTGTAATTGTATTAAGGATTTCTTGGGCGGAGAAGAAGAAGTGGATGGAAAAATGGACAAGAATGTTAGAAGAGGACAGTGAAGGGAACAAAAAAGTACTTTACACCATGGTAAGAAATAAGAGGAATGACAGAAGCGAGTGCCTGAGGATCATGGATAATAATGGAAGAGTTGTGGAGGAAATGCATGAGCTCAAAAAGATTTGGAAGGAGTACTTTGAAGATCTGTTGAATGCTGCCAAGCAGGTAACTAACAGCGATGGAGAGCCTAAGGCAGCAGACGATTATAATAGTGGGGAAATTGATGATCTAACTTGGAATGAAGTGGAAGAAGCCATAAAGAGGATGAAAGGGGGCAAGGCACCAGGTTGGGACGAAGTAACAGTGGATATGATACGAGCAGCAGGAGAAGTAGGAACCCAGTGGCTATACAGAGTGCTGAGGGTGGTGTGGAAGGAGAACAGAATTCCTGAGGATTGGAAGAAAGGAATTATAGTCCCGATCTTCAAGAAAGGGGATAAAAGGAGATGTGAGAACTACAGAGGAATCACCCTGCTATGCCACTGTGGAAAAATCTATGAAAAGATGCTGGAGAAGAGAATAAGAAGCAGTATTGAAAGTAGACTGCAAGAGGAGCAGTACGGTTTCAGACCGGGAAGATCAACAACGGACCTCATATTTGCGGTAAGGCAACTGCAGGAAAGGCACTATGAGTACGGGAAGGACTTAATCATGGCCTTTTTGGATATTGAGAAGGCGTATGACAGTATCTGTAGGGACAAGCTCTGGGATGTGCTGAACGCAAAAGGGATAGATGAAGAGATTACACGAAAAGTCAGAAAAATGTATGAGGGAAGTGAGAGTTGTGTGAAAGTGGGGAGGGAACGTACTGCATGGTTCAAGCTGGAAAATGGGCTGCGACAGGGAAGTGCACTTTCGCCTTTATTGTTTATTATTGTTATGGATGAAATCCTACAGCAAGTATCAGATGCAATTGGAGATCATAAAATGAAAGCAGTGCTTTTTGCCGATGACCTGATGTTATGGGGAAATTGCGTGAAGGAGGTGCAAGAGCAGTTAGATGCATGGGAGGCAACGGCAGCACAATATGGAATGCATTTCTCTGCAAAGAAAAGTGAAATAATCGTCACAACAAGGAAGAAGAATAGGCCAAATGTGGATATAACTTGTGGAGGGGAAAAACTACAAGTGGTAGAGAACTTCAAGTACCTGGGAAGCGTGATTGAAAGTAAGGGGGGAAACGCAATGGAAATAAATGAAAGATGCAGAAAAGCAGGGCAGTTCTACAAATGCATTAGGGGGCTTATTTGGAGCAAGGAGGTGCCACAGAAATCCAAGGGAATTATATACCGAACCTACTTTGTCCCCATATTGACATACGGAAGTGAGACATGGGTAATGCACAAAAGCGACAAAAGTAGAATACAGGCTAGTGAAATGAAGTTCCAGAGGAGCAGGTTGGGTGTAACAAGACGAGACAGATTGCGAAATTTGTATGTGAGGGAAAGACTAAAGGAGGAACCAGTACAGGACAGGATAGAAAAATCAAGACTGCAGTGGTATGGACACATGAAGAGAATGGATGAGGGAAGAATTCCAAAGAGGATGTTTGATCTGCAACTGGAGGGGAAGAGGCCCAGAGGAAGACCAAGAGATAGATGGGTGAAGGGTGTGAAGGAATGTGTGATGAGAAGAGGAGAGAACTGGACGAAGGTGGAAGAGGGGGAATGGTGGAAAGACAGAACACGGTGGAGAGGCTTGTGTTCCCGACAGACCCAGCCAGTGGCTGGAAACTGTCCAAGATGATGATGATGATTAAGGATTTCTTGGTGGGAAGGACACAGCATGTTATCTTAGGTGGAGAATCATGCACAGATGTATAAGTAACTTTAGGTTGCATGGAAGTGCCTTGGGATCATTGCTGTTCTTGTTATATGTAATGATTGTTTAGAACAATATTAATGGTAACATCAAACTTTTTGCATATGATTCAGTTATCTGTGTTGAAGTACTGTGTGAAAGAACTGCACAAATATCCAGCAATAGAAACTCCAGGTTGGGATGTCTACAATGTAAGGAAAAAGATAGATTTCTACTTACATTAAGGATGAACATTAAGTTGCAGACAAGCACAGACTGGTCCGAGCTGCCGGAGTTGGTAGTCACGTGTGCCTGAGGTATGCTTATTTGTGTGACTGAATAGTGTGTGTTTCTTTGTCTCTTTCTGATGAAGGCTGTGGCCAGCCAAAAGCTAATGTGTAAGCGTCTTTTAATTGTGCCTGTCTGCTACTTAAAATGTCATCTTTACGGGTAGTAGCACACAATCTTTTCCTTGCATTGTTGCAAAAATATCCAGTCAGATCATGTTTCCAACTGGTGTGTGGCTTGGCATCTTGCTTTAAATTTTCACAGTGTAAAATTTTGCACTTCACAAAATGACAAAAAAAGTTGTATGCAGTGACTACAGTGTCAGTGAGTCATAGTTGTAATTGGTCAGCTCGTACAAATGCCTGGGTATAACAGTTTCCAGTTTTCACTGGAGTATCTTACAGGTCCCTACTAGCTGCCATGCTACATTGCTTAGATTCAGCTACTTTTTCTGAAAGAATTATAGGCATCTGAGCAACATAAAAATCAGGAAGTTAGTATTTTTGTTTTTCCATTTTTTTATGTCCTATGGGGCAATATTTTGGAGTAACTGTTTGTATAGGCCATACACAAAAGAGAGTAACTAAATTTATGTATGACGTTCCCACACAAATATTTTCAAGGCATTTGTTCAAACATTTAGGACTTTTTACAACCACATTTTATTTATTGGTTGATGTGCACACTTATTTGTTGATGAAATTTATTTTCAACAATTGTTTGAGTTTGAGACTAACAAGTACCAAAGAATACTGTACTAGAAGGGAAAATGATCTGTATTGTTCTCTGTTGCATCCTATATGGTCAATTCAAGGCAATAAAAGCCTGGCACACAGCACTAGCATTTCTAAATGCAAATTGAAGTTCACTGTGTGAAATAACTATTTCCACATGTAATGGCACAAAATGACATTGGCTAACATTTTGAAAATAACATACTATTTTTATCATATAAACTATTTGAAATTTGGTGGTAATGCATTATAAAGTATAAGGATTATAGACAAAAGTATGCATAACTGTAAGTAAAACCATCAAGTGAGGAAAAAATGAATACCTTTTTATACTTTATTTTGTAGAAAAATATTGTTCACCATTACATTGAATGTCACATAAAGGGAAAGGGATAGTACTAGAAATTATTATATTGTTATTATTATTATTACACTTTTGCAAAATGGAAAACTATAATTTTTTCTTCTGGACACATTCACACCTCTGAAAATTGGTAAGTTCTTCCATCTGATGTTTCTGGACATTCATCAACAGCAAGTGCAAGGGGATTGGCAACTGGGCAAACATCCTCTAATTTGGACCAATGAAATGATGACAAAAGTCTTGAAAGATGCATAAATTATCTGGTAACATCACGTTCCATTGTATTTACTTCAGTGATTATCAGAAAGTACTACAGAAGGTATTATTTTTGAGCCACATATGTTGATGAGATAAAATTTTCTTCTCTCACAAAGGACATCAATTTTTCTTTGAATTATATTTCCATGTGAACTCCTCATCACTAATAAGCCTCCTTGCTTTCACTTACCCTATATGACCTAATAGCTTAAATTTATGGAAATTTCTGGATCTGGGAAGTGTCAGAAGTTCTGTGAAGCATTCTGCAAGGTAACGATGTGTCTGGTCTGCAGGCTCTTCAGACGTAAAATGAAACTTGAGTTTGGTAATGTTAACATTATGAACTGAAAGAAATCTGTCTCGAGTAATATTTGATTTCCTGGGATTCTTTGTGTAGTGTTCATGACTTAGGGGAAGAACATGCTGTGATTGAAGTGCCCAGGTAGTGAAGGAATATTGTGTGTTATTAAGTCTAATGAACGGAATACAAGAACACAGTTTGTTGGGATATGCGGCACACTACTTGGTGCAGGCTGAAAAGTGAGTCACTGACAGTTGCACTGAAATGTTCATACACTAATGAGGTCCGTAAGGCCACAGGCGGCAGTGAGCGATAGGGTGCTCAAGGATGAATGAAGTTGATGAATGCTGTGGTGAGATACTGCTTGTTGGCATGGTAGTGTGAACTCCAGTTGATGAGCTGCTAGGCACAGATGGCTTAAGCCTGTAGAGCAGTCAGGTGGTGACCTAAATACTTGCCTGGCAGAAGGAAACCAAGGGAGGCAAATAACTCGTGGAAGTGAGGTAATGCCACAGTGGAAGCATCATTAGTGGAAGCAAGGCTGGCACCACACTATACCATGGCAGCTACTGGACGTTTGGTTGAAAACGACTCGGTATGTGTCTCTTGATACAGATTGTTTTCATCTAATCCCCAAAGAAAGTATCATGTGCACACCGGAGCTGTGGCAACCTGCAACACACTGTATGGTTGGTGGCTGTGGCATATATGGTATCCAGAGGATTCAGCAGCCTTTCCCTCTGTAAGGGAGAGATGGCAGAGCCATCTCAGAGATGATCTGGCATCCGAAGGGAGAAGGCACCCCTTTGTAGGTTTTCCTGGGAAAATAACTTTTGATACTCTTCTTGGGTTTGCAGTCATGTCAGTACTATATTTTGAGAACCCAACTGGCCACTGTTTTGAGGTGAGATGCTGCTTTTGCTGAATGGCATTGCACCGATGCCATGCTGGAGCCTATGCCCCTTTAAAGGCCAGCAAAGACTATTTCGTACATGTGCCAAGTGCTGTGAGTGCTGCCCCCACTGCAAAGAGCAAGAGCAGTGCTGGCAGTGGTGATGTTGATTAAATCAAAGACTGTCATGTTTTAATGCATATCAACACAAGGTTCGACAACTTGCTCAAATGATCGCCCTCGTCCCTATTAATAAGATTATCAGCTAACCTAATTTCGGTTCATTTTGTGAGAACAGAGTTCTGGTAATGGGAAGTGGTAGCAGCCACCTGTGTCTTATTATTGCATGTCTCTCAGCTAAGCAATGCCCTGCCACCACAGACCTTTCAGATTGTTGTAAGCTAGCATGGCAGCTGTGTTCTGCACACTTGTCCTCAGCAGTATGAATAGTCTGACCAGTGAATGCTTTATCACAGCAGAATGGAATCATAAACACCAGTGTTCCTTAGTCACAGATCTTTTTTAATATAACCCAACTGAATTCTAATCTTGGCTGCCAGACAGAACCCCGTCTTGATGTTAAAACTTCTTAAAATGCTCCCTGTTTTGAATGATATGCTCTCAGCATGTTTGTAGGAAAGCAACTGACATAGGTTCATTTTGATGTACTCACGGTGATGGTTTGAACTCCAAAGCATGAGTGGTATGCCTCTCAGAGGATACATTCTTTATAAATATAGACTTAAGTGTTCAGGTAAGCTTCCTTTATCAAATATGGTATACACTCTTTGCATCAGCATTGTAATAACTCTTCTGCATTGATATGATGGGTAACAGTTTGTCACATCTTGGATACCAGTCAGTATGCATAGATTTGTGGTGAATACAATGCCCCAGATTACCATTGTTTTGTTTGTGGACAAGAACGTCCACAAATGGGAGCATGCAATTAAGCTCCATTTCCATTGTAGACTTATTGGTAGGATTGAAGGGAATTAAAATGTTCCAATAATAGTTATGGATGGCAGCTCCATGTGGTCATATTAAAATGATTTTGTCATTGTATCTCCAGAAACATGTTGGTTTCAAGACTGCTGTCCTCAATGCTCTATCCTCAAAGTCCTCCATAAATTGACTAGCAACTATGGGAGATAAGAGGCTACCCATAGCTGCTCCATCAGTTAGTTGATCTAACTTTTCATTCAATTCTGAAAGTTTCAGTCCACTGTTGACAACCTGACCCTCCTAGAAGTGGCTATTCAGCAGGCTTTCCTCAGTCAGTATCACTGTGTTGGCATATTCTTTGATATTAGTAAGCCTTACGATACTACTTGGAGACACAGTATTCTCGCACAACTGCATCAATGGGGCTTTGTGGCCACCTCCCCATTTTCATTCGGTCTTTCCAGTCTCAGCGGTTTTTTCGGACCCGAGTTGGTCACACACTGTCTGATCGATTTGAGCAGGAGAATGGTGTCCCCCAGGGCAGTGTTTTAAGTGTTACCCTCTTTGCCATAGCCATCAACAGTATAACATCTACGGTAAGGAGTCCAGTACAGTGCTCCTTATTTGTGGATGACTTGGCTGTTTTATGTTCCTCATCCAGTGTTGCAACGGTGAGCTGACAGTTGCAACTAACAGTGCAGCCGTTAGAGGAGTGGGCTGCAAAAGACGAGTTTTCTGCCAATAAGTGTGTGTGTGTGTGTGTGTGTGTGTGTGTGTGTGTGTGTGTGTGTGTGTGTGTGTTTGTGTGTGTGTGTGTGTGTGTTTGTGTGTGTGTGTGTGTTCATTTTAATCATTCTCGTCATACTTTTAATTTGCCTGTCTTGCACATAGGGGACACTATCCTACATTTTAGAGACACAGTGCGGTTTGTGGGCTTCTTTTTTGTCTCCAGATTGTCATGGTTGCCACACCTGCGAGACTTGAAAGCCAGAACCCTGAAGGCACTGAACATGCTCAAGTGCCTTAGCCACATATCTTGGGGAGCAGACAGGGCGCGTCTTCTTCAGTTTTATCGGGCTTTCGTGAATTCGCAGCTGTACTGCGGGTGCACGGTGTATGGGTCAGCGAGGCACTCTTATTTGCGGATCCTTGACGCTGTCCACCATGCGGGGATTCGACTGGCCATGGGTGCTTATCGGACTAGTCCCATACCCAGCCTCTGTGCTGAGGTGGGAGAACTGCCACTTACCATCCGGTGTCAGCTCCTGTTGGTGCGGCATACTTGTAAGTTTCTTGCAGCTCCAATTCACCCGCTCACCATATTGTTGCTCGTCTGCTTTTGGAGCGCCTTTTTTCCAACCATCCACAAGCCACAATGCCATTAGGGATCCATGTGCAACATGTGCTGGAGTCCTTTGGTGTGGAGCCCGTACAGCCCCAAATCCAGGGTTTTAACCGCCTGCCACCATTGTAACTAGAGAGGCCGAGAGTGATTTTAGATTTGGTGCGTTACAAGAGAGATTGCACTCCTGCCACCGTTTTTAATGCAACATTTTCTGCCATTTTATCCGAGCACCAAGACTATGTAGACATTTTTACAGATGGGTCGAAACAGGAGGATTCTGTTGGTTGCTCTGTTGTTTTTACAGATCGTGTCCTCAAGGTCAGACTGCCTCAAGTATTTACTGTCTTTGATGCATAATTGTCTGTGATCTTGAAGGCACTGGAGCAGATGAGATGCTCTTCCCATCCTAAATTTCTTGTCTGTTCAGATTCACGAAGTGCTCTTCACTCATTGTAACATTTGTATCCAGCAGATAAAATAGTCTAGAACATCCAGGACACACTCCTCCAACTACAGCTTTTGGGGAAGGAGGTGGTTTTCTGCTGGGTTTCAGGGCATGTCGGCATTGCTGGGAACAAAAGGGCAGATCCCGCAGCCAAGGAGGCCTGTCTTGATTTGCAAGTATTTCAGTGCGCCATCCCCCTGCACGCACTCACCACACTATTGAGCTCACGAGTCATGCGTCGGTGGGAGGATGAGTGGTTGGAAATGACTGACAATAAGCTCCATTTAGTCAAGCCCACAATGCGAGTGTGGTACTTCTTTCCAGCCCCATACACAGGATGAGGTTCTCCTCACTTGTCTTCGGATAGGCGACAGTCCAATGACGCATGGCTTCCTGCTCCGGCGAGAAGACCCTCCAATGTGTGGTACTTGTGGCATCCAGCTCACTGTGTACCACGTTTTATTGGACTGCATTTTATTTTCTGACCAGCGGGCCGCAGCTGACTTAACGGCGGATATGCCATCTCTTTTAGGAAATACTCAAACAAATGTGGTTAAAGTTTTAAAGTTCTGTGACTTGTCCAATATTTTTACCAAGATTTTAGGGAGAGAGTCTTAATTTGTTCACAGGAAGACTGGCTTGCCCATATTTTACATAAGTGGCCAGCCAGTGACAATTTCCTGCGGCGTCCTTGACGCACCTTTCTCGTTTTCCTCACATTTTATTTTCTTATACAGCATTTTGCATCTTTTCCCGCTTTCTTTGCGTTTATGCTTCCATTTTACTAAGTTTGTCCACATTTGTTTCTTTTAATGTGTGTCAGGGCACTGATGACCTCGATCTCGATGTTGAGTGCCTGTAAGCCCCAACACACACACACACACACACACACACACACACACACACACACACACACACACACACACACACAGGGTAGTGCAGTGTGGCGACATAAGGATCCTAGGCACCGGGAAGTGTCTCAGTCATAGAGTCAGTTGGCGGTGGGCCAGAGGTGGTATTGGCTGGTGGTGTGTCAGACACAACATTGGGGCTGGCGTCGGTCAGTGGCACATCAGGAACATCGGAGGGGACCTTGTTGGCCTGCATAGTATTCGGTGTAGTGTTGATGGTGCTGTGACTGGGACTGGTGGCAGGTGGTGGAAACTCCACCTCGATGGTGCTGTTCTCACTGGCTGGAGAGGGCTCTAGGATGTAGGCCAGCTTGGGCCTGTCTATGGGGGCAGCTGTGACCCCATTCAGGCAAATGGAGAATGTCTTGTCTCCATGTACAAACACCAAGTGCGGGCCCAAATACTGAGGGCAGAGCGGTTGCTGGTAAGCTTCCAGCCAAAGCATGATGTTTGTGCATGCTGTGACGTCATGGTGGATGAAGGCTCACTATGATGGTGCGGAGGTGTTGGTTGCAGCTGGGCCACGAAGCCATGGAGCTGCTGCACAAAACCTGGGATGCTACTGTTAGTTGGGAGCAGCATCGCTTCCACAAAATCACCAGGAATGGCGAAGGACTATCCTTGTACCAGTCCGGTAGCAGAAGTTTCCAGGCCAGTTTTGTGTGCAATCCGCAGGCCTAGGCATACTGTGGGCAGGCCAGTGGACCATTCAGAAGAATAATTTGTGAGGACTGCTTTAAGTGTACTGTGGAACTGCTCCACAGTGCTGTTAGCTGCATGGTGGTAGCTGGTGGTATGGTGGAAACTGGAGCCTCAGGTAGCTGTTTGAGTGGAAGAGGGCCAAGGTGAATGGGAACTCGCAGTCTTTAGTGATGACACGTGGGCAATCAAAATGGGACACCCAGTTTCAAACAAAGGCTGCAGCCACAGTTTCAGCTGAAATGTCGGATATACAGTTGCCAGCAGATATCGATATCCATTGGAGGAGGATAGTGGAACAACAATGTTGAGATGAACGTGTGTGAACCAGTGGGGGGGGGGGGGGGGGGCAGGCGGACGCAGGGGAGTGAACGTGAACACAGTGTCCGACCTTTGTGTGCTATCATGTGACACAGGCCCAGTTTCTGCAGTCACACTGGATGCCCGGCAAGACAAAGCATTGTTTCATGAGAGTGGCAGAAGTGTGGATGCCGTGATGTGTGAGGCTGTGGACAATGTCAAATACTCGTTTTTGGGAGGCAGGAGGGAAGAAAGGGTGGGGGAGATCATCGGAACTGTCAGACTGTGAAGGATCCATAAGGATGTCACACCAGATGTTATGATCAGAGCTGGGTACGGATTTTAGCTGGAAGTTGAGGCCCAAGTCTGCATTTTGAAGGGAGTGGGCTAGTTCCGGATCCCCGTCTTTGAGCATTGGCCAGCTTATTGTAGTGTAAGGGTTGGGTGATGACACAAGAGTGGCTAAGGCAATCTGCTGCAATGTTACTATGTAGCCTAAATTGTCAAGGTGCAGTGGGCAGTGGTCTGTGAAGATAGTAAAGACGCATACTCGACTGAAGCTCGGAAATAGCAGATGGCTTTGTGGACTGTGAACAGCTCGCTGTCATATATGGTCCAGCGGCACTGTGTGTCGGATAGCTTGGACGAAAACAAGGTGATCGATTGCCAGACATTGTCCATGTATTGTTGCAGGATGGTCCCAATAGCCGTATGGCTCACATCTGCCACTATTGTGAAGGGGCCATTAGGGTGGATGGGGGACAACACAGAGCCACATTGGTGAGGTCCTGTTTTGTTTTTCTGAAGCTCTTGATCATGGCCTGGGGCCAACTGACCAGCTTGTTGCCTTTGTTTTTATCGCAACAGAGTGCTGTGATAAGGGACTCTTGGCTGGCAGCAGTGTCCTTAAGATGGCAGCGGAAAAGTTGACCGTGACCATGAAACTTCTGAGGCCTTTGAATGTAATAGGGTGTGGAAGGTATGCTACTGCTTGTACTGTCTCGAGGAGGAAGTGGGAAATGGCAGCAGAGACTAAGTGCCTGAGGCATTTGACCTCGCTCACCGAGAAAAAACATTTTGCCATGTTGAGGAAAAAATTTCGCGTAGGTGTTGGATGTTCAATAGGATCTCTGGAGTAGATGATATCATCTATGTAGGTGAAACACCTTGGTGTTCCCTGGAGGATGTTGTCCAAAATTCGCTATGTTTCTTCAGCATTGTAGACGCTGAATGTTGCGGACACTGAATGTGATGAATACACTCTTGAACAGATTGAAATGTTTGATTATGGCTGTTTTCTCAATGTCCGCTGAGGCAGCTGAGATTTGTGTGTAGGATTTACCACAGTCTATCTCAACTAAAGACAGTAGCTTCCAAGATAGCATTGTTGTAGATGCGGAGGAGTGGGACTGGATAGTGGTCAGCGATGGTTTGAGTGTTGAGTTTCCTTTTCTTGGGGGTGCGGTGAATAGCTGAAGAGCAGGTCATGCGGGGGCATGGTGTATGTGGAGGGGAGCAGGGAGAGGTGCAGGAGGGGAGCAGTGGTGCATGTTAAGGGAGGGCATGCATGGAGGGGTGTGGGGGGAGGGGGGAGGTGATGCATGTGGAGGGATAGTGTGTGTGTGGAGGGGTGCAGGAGGTGTGCAGAAGGCAAGGGGCAGGTGGGAATGCGAGCTGGATGCATCCGGCCGACCTAATGGGAACTGATTTCATGACCACGTGGGGTGTGCTAATCGGAATAATAAAAAAGAAAAGCCAGTGTTTTGATAGTGAGACTCGGCACTTTGGTTTAGAGGAGGTCGCCAAGGAATGTACGATTTAAGTTCCTTCCTATACTTGTAAGGGGCTATGTGCCTAAAAGGTGTGCTGATTAAGGAAAATGACAACAAATACTGGGATATTTTGGAAGATCCTTAAGGGCTGGTTCCAAGGTATTATTCGTAAAGATAATGACTACAGTAAAATTCAATGAATTAATACCACTTAATTAAGGAAGGCCCTTGCTCGGGTTGAAGTCTCTGGACAGGGCAGATCTTGAATGGCTTACAGCCTTTGTTCAGCCTTATCTGTCAGGAAAACCCACTTCAATGGCATGCTTGGTGGCAAAGGGTATGCCAAAACAGCCAGACGTGTACTAGCAATAAACCCACTTAGTACTCCAGGCCCGCACTGCACTTTGCTGTGCTATTTACACTCCACTCCACACAGTATTCCAATTGTTTATGCTGGGAGGACAAACCAGGCGTCCGGCATCAGTAGTCAGTAGAAGTACCACGAGGGGAGCAGCTTGGGAAGGTAGGGCAGAAAAATGCAGTAGCATTCCTCTTGTCAAAGGAATCATGACAGAACACTGACAATGAATGCGTAGTAAGAATTATGCTGTTCACGAATACCCCAACAAAATGCACCAGGCGATGATGCGAGCCAAGTGATGTGGCGCAAGTGGGCTGCCGAGAGCACGGCTGGGGGGCGTTGCTTCATCAGAGCAGGATAAGGGACTGGTCAAGCAGCGGTTCAGTGTGCGTGGTGTCTGGAAAGCGTGTCCATCATATTATTTCTCATCCTTTCTTGTTATGTTGATAGTTTTGCTTGCTTAACAATTGATTTTCTCTGGAGTCTGTAAACATCCTGGAAAAGTTGCAACTGACTGAAATTTCACTTCATTTTGTGAGGTGTACTGTAATTGCTCAATTTATAGAGAATGTACTGGCTGTGGAAAGTAGAAATAAAGTTTTCATTTCAATCTGTGACACTGTGTTTATCTACTACAGAGGTTTTAGGACAAGAATGTATTGCATTTAATATAAACAAAAAAGTTTTTGTGGAACAAGAAATAAAATGTTGATCATAACAAAATAGCTGCACAAGCGAGTTGTTTCAGACAGTGTGTATGTTCATAAAACCTATTTGACAACTACATATATGGAAGACAACATACCATACAGAAAGAAAATGGGAAAATGCAGAAAAGTCAAAGTGAATGGCAAACAGTAGAAAGAGGAAAAATAATAAAACAACAACAGAGGATGAAAAGGGTGTTGTTGTGACAGAGGCTGTGTTCTTTAGTAAGTTATCCCAGCTGCCATGGTCCTCCTTGCAAAGTTTTTTTTAGTGTTGATATTGTAAAAGGAGACTGAATATTTGCTATCAGACAGACAATTTATGTGCAGATGTGTTTGTCTTTCTACCTGTTTTATGCAGATTCCTATGTTCTAACTTTTTCTTTCTTTTATCTTTACTAGTATTTTCCTTTGTGCATTTCTTTTATTTCATAGTTTCCCATTTTCAAAGTGAAAGGATACTGGCCCCACCTCCATTAGGGATAAACATTAAAGGAGTTGTATAATTGCTCATTTGTCTTTGCCTTAGAGTTTCTCATAATTTTTACTACAGCTTTTTCTTTAAATTATTATATTCCTTTGTTTTTTCTGTCCTTCATGTATCTAGGTTGTCTTGTTTGATACAGTTTGTTGGTTAAATGGCAGGCTGTAAGTTTGTGTCATATATTTTCCTGTACCATTGGCATAAATAACTGCCCAATCATTAAGTAAAATGTGAACACTCCCTCCCCCCTGCCCTCCCCCCCCCCCCCCCCCCCCCCCGCCCTGTCCGTGTGACATAGTAAAGGGGCTCGGATGAGAAAAAAAAGGAGATATACATATATACAAATACTATGAGAAAAGCTGTTGTTTTTCCATTTGTATAATTTAAATACCCTTTCCTATTACAACCATTATGTGTTTTAATGTTCCACGAATGAATGTTGTTCGATGTGTGAAATGACTTACAGATATCCTTGTTGAATACACACTACTCATACACACATACATAATTATTGGAGTTTCTGGATTTAAAAATATTTAGTGATTTTTCCATCACTTTATTACTTTCTACCTCCTCAATGTTCACCATATTCCATCTAACTTTGTAAACAGGCACCCGTCATTCCAAGCTTACGAACTCTTAACTATCTGTATAGTAGTTTATTATTTTTGTATCTTATATTCTTTTCTGTCCATATCTTTGGGGCATTTTGCTTCTGATTTTCGAAAATCATTTGCTTCAACCAGAATTTCAAATTCTGTTTGCAGCCAAGCCTGAGATCTAGAACAAAACATGTGATTGCATCAATAAGCGCAGCCGAAAGTGAGCTATCGAGACATAAACGACTCGAAGATTTGACAAACCATTTAAATCAGTACCCAGAGGCCAAGCATCTAGTTATAAAGGTAATTCTCTCTCTCTCTCTCTCTGTTCTTTTTTTTCTGATTTTTGAATTTTTGTACTTCAATACAGAAGGCTTTACAAATTCATGAGGACTACATTTTATAAAACCTCGTGCTGAATTTGACACCATTTATAACTTCTTGTAAATCAATCATGCGGTTTAGTGTTGTTAATATAAGTTGATGTGTGATATTATTACATGTCTAAAAATACTCAAGAGCATAGTGTTCACCTAAGACTGTTGAAAATTCACCTTCAGTAATGTAGTCTATGATCGTGTGAAGTTGTTCATAAGTCTACTCCTTCACTAACATTTGTCAAGAGTTAGTATAGCCAGTCTTCAGGATAGCTTTATAGATTACATGTTTGTATACTCTCTGTTTTAGTGAAAATAATAAAGTCCACATTCACACAAAACGGGGGGGGGGGGGGGGCGGAGGAGGAGGAATCAAGTTACATGTAGATTGTTAAGTTCTGACTCAAAAAGTGAATAACACTAATTGGAAAAGATAAAGTCAGTGAGGATTCAGTTCAGGAATGTTATCAGCTATTTGTTGGAGAACAAGTAATTTATGAACTGTCTAGAATAATATTGAAATGCGCCTTCATCAGAATTACACACACACACACACACACAACTGTTTTCATAACACTGTCTAGAATAGTATTGCGTTTATAGATCATCTAGGCTGTAAATTTTCAGCATAACCAAAAGGTTGGTTTGAACACTGCAGTTTTACATTAGGCAAGGTCCTATTGGAGTTAGTGTGCTCTTTCTATCCCTTGACTTTTAAACTGATGTACCCAGCCAGTTACAGGGGGACCTACAGTTTGATGTGAACTATGTACCACAGCGTGATTCGACACATGTCACACATACAAATCTTTGCCAGAGATAAAGTATTAAGTTGTAGGAAAAATATACAGTGACCGACAAAAGATTAAACCCAAAACCTGTGCATTTGCAGACTAGACCTCTGCTTAACCATCAATATGCCCTTCATCTGCTTAATACTTGGAAATGTAGCACTTCCAAAGGGATCATATAACAGTAATGTTGTATAAACAGCAAACTTCATTAACTGTCTTCTATTTGTATGACATCTAATAAAACATATTTTACTTAGGAAGGAGGTATTGGAACCCTGTTACGTCTTCGTGCACAAACTAGAGATGAAAACACGCTTGCCACAGTTCGTGAAGCTCTTTCAATTTTGGGCTATGTCGATCCACCACCTGGTCGAGGAATCAGGATTTTATCAATTGACGGTGGAGGTATAAGGTAATGTTTTCACACATTTGCTATATATTTCTTGTACTTTTGTCACTAAGAGAAGGATATTTATGAAGTTCGGTGTGATTTATATATAAAGAATCAAATTTCTGGGACTGGAGCTGCAGAAATAGGATGTTTGTGTCATTAGTGGCTTTCATCTGTTAGTGTGTGACAACTAGAGTGTGTTCTGAAAGTTCTTGTAGAGTTGAAGGAATTCATGTGAAGTTGCTTTATGCTGCCCACACTTCACTGTAATTATGTATTTTGTATAGCAAAATAGCAGCAAACATGCAACTGTCTTAGTTTATATTGTTTCATAACAAGTATGACACCGTCCCTATGTATAGAACTGGCGAGTCACTTGTGGTAAGAACTTTATCTGCCATTTGCATTTTTGTGTGTGTTCCCTTCTCTTGAAACAGAAACAGTTTTCAATTTATTTTTGTGTACGCGGTGCTCAACATCTACTAAATATTTTGAAGTGGAACACCTGACGACTAGCGAGTTGCAATATAACTTCTCCATTCTCTGGTTGAGTGTAATTGAGACATACTGGCCAACTGTGGCAAGCCATTGCCACCATGTGCCATGAATCGTTCAACATTTGTATGCATACATCTATTATAGTTGGTACAGTTTATGAAACTGCAGTACACATACTCTGTATACACTGTCTACATGCTGCAGTTTGTTGACATGGAGTATAGACTAGATGGGGGAAACATTTCAAGGTCACCTCTTGAACATTTACCATATCAACGGTCAGTTTGTGATCAGGTGCATCATTCTGTTGGATGAGCTCTTTCATGATAATTAATGTTCATAGTTTCTGCTTCACTCTGTCAATTTTGCATAATAAGAGCCACTAACTATGTTGACATTTTAGAAATAGTCAACAAGATGATACACTATGAGTTTCAAAAAATTTTCACCGTCATATTTTCAATTGACAAAATGGTTTTTGCATTTTTTTTTTGTGCTCCATTGCCTCTCCCGACTCACTGCTTTACAGAAATTTTATTTCAGAGTTATAATGATGATCCACATTTCACCTGCAGTCACGTAATACTAAAAACACTGCCGATTTTGCTTCAGTTGTTTCAAACAAATTTTTAGTATATCATTCCTCAAGTGCATTTTATCTAGAGTTATCAGACATGATGCCTATCTTGCACTCAGCTTCTCTGGCACTAAACTACATGCAGAATATTATGTACTGGGTGATCAAAAAGTCAGTATAAATTTGAAAACTTAATAAACCACTGAATAATGTAGATAGAGAGGTAAAACTTGACACACATGCTTGGAATGACATGGTGTTTTATTAGAACCAAACAAAAAACAAAGTTCACAAAATGTCCGACAGATGGCACTGGACAGCAAAACGTCAGTGACTGCGCATGTATAAAAGGAGCTGTAGTGAAAGAGAGAATCAAATGCGCCAGCAGTCGCAGCATGTTGACGTTGCCTGAAAAGACGCTTTTAGTGAAGCTATATTATCAGAATGGGGAATGTGCTAGTTCAGCATTACAATCCTATCGCCATAGGAAGGGTATTCGAACAGGTAAAGGTCCGTTGACAAATGCAGCTGTGGCGAGAATGATTTCAAAGTTTGAAGCGACGGGTTGTTTAGACGATATACCCCATAGTGGCCGACCGAGCACAAGGCTGCTGAGACAGTTCAGGAAGAAATGGAGACTGTAGTGGGTTCGTCTATGCACGGGGAAGTCAGCGCTCGTGCAGTCGCACGTCGCACCAGCATTCCATACACTACTGTTTGGTTGGCACTTAGGCGCACCCTCTGATGCTATCCGTACAAAATCCATCGGCATCATGAACTGTTACCTGGTGATTTAGTGAAGCGGAGGGCATTTGTGGTGTGGGCGTTTCAAAAGATGACGGAAGAACACAATTGGTTGAGTAACGTGTTGTGGACCGACGAAGCTCATTTAACGCTCCGAGGGTCTGTTAACTCCCACAACTGCAGAATTTGGGCTACCGAAAATCCTAGAACTGTCGTGGAAACTCCATTGCATGATAAGAAAGTCACAGTATGGGTTGGATTTACCACATATGCCGTTATCGGGCCTTTTTTCTTCAAGGAAATGCGTGATTCTGGTTTTGTAACTGCTACCGTGAAAGGTGAGAGGTACGCCGATATGCTACAGAATCACATCATCTCCAGCCTGGCTGATAAACACCTGCTGGAACGTACAATGTTTATGCAGGATGGCGCTCCACCCCATATTGCTAGATGCATGAAAGATCTCTTGCGCGTGTCATTTGGTGATGATAGTGTGCTCAGCCGCCACTTTCGTCATGCTTGGCCTCCCATGTCCCCGGACTTCAGTCCGTGCGATTATTGGCTTTGGGGTTACCTGAAGTCACAAGTGTATCGTGATCGGCCGACATCTCTAGGGATGCTGAAAGACAACATCCGACGCCAATGCCTCTCCATAACTCCGGACATGCTTTACAGTGCTGTTCACAACATTATTCCTCGACTACAGCTATTGTTGAGGAATGATGGTGGACATATTGAGCATTTCCTGTAAACATCATTATCTTTGCTTTGTCTTACTTTGTTATGCTAATTATTGCTGTTCTGATCGATGAAGTGCCGTCTGTCGGACATTTTTTGTACTTTTGTATTTTTGTGGTTCTAATAAAACCTCATGTCATTCCAAGCATGTGTATCAATTTGTACCCCTCTGTCTACATTATTCCGTGATTTATTCAGTTTTCAAATTTAAACTGACTTTTTGATCACCCAGTATTTGTTTGTATCAGATGTCCATCGTCTCAACAATCTTATGGACAGAGTTGGGCAAAAGTTATTCGAATGATGAGTAACAAAGACAGATAAAAATTATTGTACATGAATTCAGATAAAAATATTTATTTGAAATATTATTCATTTCTGATAATAAAAACATTTGTTGGCCATCTATAAACAAAATACGTTAAGAGTAATAAATGAATTTGAAATTCAATGGCTCTTATTGCCCCAATTTTTGGTAACTTATATAATAATCTACCTCTTGTCGCTTTTAAATTAGTTTTCAGATTAACTCCCACACCCCACCCCCCCAGCCATATTGGCAGAAAGTTTATTTGATTTTGGAATACTTTTGATTTAGGCATATAGAAAAATACATTCTTCACATACAAAAGAGGTAGCCTTTATTTCACCATAAAGATATAAGACTTTAAATTTTATAGTCTTATTTGGTAAAATTTTTGGTGAATGACTTTGTAGTGACTACATATCAGCTTCACATCCCAAATCCCACACAGAATCGAAAAATTCATTTTCTTTTCCTGTCAGAACATTATTTGAAAAGCTACACCTGAGTTCTTTGAGATTTCTTTGGCTGTTATGTGTCTGTAGCTTATTGTAAACCTCCCCTTGATAATGGACAGTGATACAGGTGAACTACTGACTTTGAAATTGTGGATAAGTTTCTGCTGAAACCATTTGGTGTAGAAAGGCAAAAAAAGTCTACAAATCATCAGTTGACTCTTTCTTAATAGAAAGTTGCCTGTATGCTGCAGTATGTAGTCAGATTCAGTGTCTCTTATGAAATTTATCAGTCACAAAGCCTTACGTAATTACACAGATTTTTGTCGGATCAAGAAACTATTAAGGCTTGCAGCACAGAGCTTACTCTGAGTTAGTCCTTACATAATTTTAACTATCTTGGATGAGTTTGGACACCCAGTAGTATTCCACAAATTGTGACATTTTCGTGTAGGTTTGCAATCAACTTTGGCTAATACTGTTTTAGGAGAAGTTAGATTTAAAGCATGTTGGTGGTAGTAACTAGCAGATACTGAGTCCTTACTTTGTTTCCTCATTTTATAGCACTACAAATACAAGATAATTGTGTAATTGTATCAATGAGACAACCATATTTGGTAGTGTTAAGCAATGTTCGTGCAATTGAGGTAGGTATTGCAGATCAGAGTTTGTTGGCGCATTCTCATCTTTACGTACCTAGCAGGAGCGGGAGAGATGAAAGCATTGGCAAGAGCAGTGTCAGTTGAATTGGGTTGCACTGGTAGTGTGAACTGTTTAGTCACCGTGAAGGATTGTTACATTATGTTTGTTATGCTGTAAAGCAAATAAAGCTGTGCCTGACCCAAAGGTTGGTTTGAACAATGCAGTGCTTTATTTGGCATGTTCTGTTGGAGTTGGTATGACATTGCTTTCCTGAAAGCTCAGAACTGACTTACCCAGCCGGTTATGGGGGAACCTATAAAGGAACATTTTCCCAATTGTTAGAGGGGAAAGAAGTGGTCCCGAAACCAACGGGGGGTGGGATTGAACCCAGGCCATTAACTCAGTAGCCAAGAAATTATCCACTAAGCTACCAATGCACACTTCCTTACAAAGCCTTAATAAAGCATCAAACAGAAACTACACTGAACTGCAGGAACAAAAGCTGGTTATATGTGACCCAGTTCTTTTCAAGTTAAGGAAGAAAATGTGGTGGTATTCTACTTTATTTACTAGTTAAGTTATGAACAATAAATAACAAATAATTATTTGTAGTGACAGAGATAGAAAAACCTTTTTTCCGCCAACAATTTATTTATGGATAAAATTTCTTGAATAGTGTATTTATTGGAATCGTTATGTAGACAGAAATCTATATGAATTATGCCCGTCTCTGTTTAAGGACTTCATGTGGTCTGCCACTACACTTGCAAAATTTGAATTTCAGTTGTCTAATAATGAATGGTCTTAAGTACCTGCACAGCATTGCAATTTCCTTCAGCTGAGTTTTTAAGTGGAGCGCATACCATATTTCTTAAATGAGGTAGTATTATTAATGTAATATATTCCTTGTTAGCTATTTAAATGAAATGAGACACCCTAATCACGTAAGACAGTACCCAACAAACAACTGCTCGTTTCTGAGAATGCGTGGTTTGTGTAATTGGTAGTGCATTGCCACCAAAATTCAGAGATCTGGGTTTGAATCCTGTCCCAGCATACAGTTTTAACTAATCATGTGCAATCAAATATACCAATCATGTACTGGCACTTCAAATTTTGGAAAAAAGAAGACAAAAGAATTAAAAGAATAACTAACTCTAACAACTTGTCATACCTGTTAACAAACTTTTCTGCCTTAAATGTGAACATTGCAGGTTAGACTTGACAGAAACTGTTATCAGTATCAATTGAACTACAAATTACTGTAATCACTTACAGTGGTGGTGTCAAGCTACCTTAATTTGTAGCTTCAGTTCGAAATTTCTTGCTCTTTTGTAATAATTCCACTACATATCTTCCATCTTTGAGGATGCTCATCTACATCTACATCTATGTGATTACTGTGCTATTCACAATAAAGTGCCTGGCAAAGGGATCAATGAATTTTTTCACATTGTGCTGAGTGTGTCAGCAATTCTACTTTTGCATTATGATGGGACATTCTTACATCTGGAAATTTTCTGCAGAGTCAATCTGTGTGTCAAGCATGGTCTCAAATATGCATTCTGATTTTTTGCGGATGAAACAGTAATAGTTTCCAATATTCTAAGTGATGTACCATTATTTTTTCACTGTCAGGACTGTTTTTTTTTTTACTTTATCCTCACTCCAGATTTCTTGTGGCATCTCATTGGATGCAGTATATTGTATAGAAAATTTGATTGTTTTTTCGAGCTATATTTTCGTTTGATGACCTCCAGTTTCTCCTTCCAGTGCAGTTGAGTAGTGGATTAGGTTTTTCGTATTTTAACAGTTTGTATTGTGTTTTACCATTCTGAAAGCCTATGAAGAAATTATTTTTATAACTAGTATTATATCTGACACCAGGTGGTCCTATGCTTGGTTTGCTGTTCTTCTTGGCTCACTGTGCCCTTCTTTGACTGTTTTATAAATAAATAATTGTACAGTCTAATTCTCAAAAAAGTGAAAACAACAACCAGCCACAGTTAATAATGTTATTTATTAAGAACAAATAGTACTTTTACCTGTTTCAAACTGATGGGTTGGTCTTCCGAAGGCTGTACACATTTAACTACTGTGTAATGATGAACTTGTCAGTTTGAAACTGCTAACAGCGCATTGTTAACTGTAGCTGCTTGCTCTGATTGCTTTTTTCGTATGAATTAACCTGTATTTCACACAGCCAAAGGCTCATTGTCTCAATTTTCAACATATAGCATAAATGATTATAGTTATTACAGGTTTATATGCACCCATTTACGTCAGAGATGGAAAGATTACTTTTACACATGACATAATTGAAGCCCCACTAATGATCTTGTACCCCTTTTTTTTCAGAGGTGTTGTTGTGATAGAGATGCTCAAGAAACTAGAAGAACTTACTGGGAAAAGTGTATATGAATTGTTTGACTTCGTCTGTGGTGTCAGTACAGGTGCTATACTAGCTTGTGTTGTTGGTATGTATATAAGATAAGACTTTTTGATGTGTTTTTGCACTTGCTTCTACAGTTATTAATGGCTTTTTCTTGATTTTAGGTGCCCAAAGAAAACCATTAGATGAAGTGTCCACACTTTATAAAGAGCTAAGTACAGAAATCTTTACTCAAAATCCTATTTGGGGAACCAGCAGCTTAGTATGGTCTCACTCCTATTACAGTACTGAGTTGTGGGAGAAACTGCTGAAAAATTATATTGGAGATACACAGCTTATAAAGACCTCAAGAAGTCCCAATTGTCCAAAGGTATGTAGAAGATTAATGTGGCTTTATAAGAAAAATAAAAATTCTAAATAAATTGAACGTTCAAAATTTATTAATGTTGTTTCTTTTTATTTTCATATCTTACTGTCCCAGTCGAATAGGATTTGCATGTTATTCTCCTTAAAAACTACATACACTCCTGGAAATGGAAAAAAGAACACATTGACACCGGTGTGTCAGACCCACCATACTTGCTCCGGACACTGCGAGAGGGCTGTACAAGCAATGATCACACGCACGGCACAGTGGACACACCAGGAACCACGGTGTTGGCCGTCGAATGGCGCTAGCTGCGCAGCATTTCTGCACCGCCGCCGTCAGTGTCAGCCAGTTTGCCGTGGCATACGGAGCTCCATCGCAGTCTTTAACACTGGTAGCATGCCGCGACAGCATGGACGTGAACCGTATGTGCAGTTGACGGGCTTTGAGCGAGGGCGTATAGTGGGCATGCGGGAGGTCGGGTGGACGTACCGCCGAATTGCTCAACACGTGGGGCGTGAGGTCTCCACAGTACATCGATGTTGTCGCCTGTGGTCGGCGGAAGGTGCACGTGCCCGTCGACCTGGGACCGGACCGCAGCGACGCACGGATGCACGCCAAGACCGTAGGATCCTACGCAGTGCCGTAGGGGACCGCACCGCCACTTCCCAGCAAATTAGGGACACTGTTGTTCCTGGGGTATCGGCGAGGACCATTCGCAACCGTCTCCATGAAGCTGGGCTACGGTCCCGCACACCATTAGGCCGTCTTCCGCTCACGCCCCAACATCGTGCAGCCCGCCTCCAGTGATGTCGCGACAGGCGTGAATGGAGGGACGAATGGAGACGTGTCGTCTTCAGCGATGAGAGTCGCTTCTGCCTTGGTGCCAATGATGGTCGTATGCGTGTTTGGCGCCGTGCAGGTGAGCGCCACAATCAGGACTGCATACGACCGAGGCACACAGGGCCAACACCCGGCATCATGGTGTGGGGAGCGATCTCCTACACTGGCCGTACACCACTGGTGATCGTCGAGGGGACACTGAATAGTGCACGGTACATCCAAACCGTCATCGAACCCATCGTTCTACCATTCCTAGACCGGCAAGGGAACTTGCTGTTCCAACAGGACAATGCACGTCCGCATGTAACCCGTGCCACCCAACGTGCTCTAGAAGGTGTAAGTCAACTACCCTGGCCAGCAAGATCTCCGGATCTGTCCCCCATTGAGCATGTTTGGGACTGGATGAAGCGTCGTCTCACGCGGTCTGCACGTCCAGCACGAACGCTGGTCCAACTGAGGCGCCAGGTGGAAATGGCATGGCAAGCCGTTCCACAGGACTACATCCAGCATCTCTACGATCGTCTCCATGGGAGAATAGCAGCCTGCATTGCTGCGAAAGGTGGATATACACTGTACTAGTGCCGACATTGTGCATGTTCTGTTGCCTGTGTCTATGTGCCTGTGGGTCTGTCAGTGTGATCATGTGATGTATCTGACCCCAGGAATGTGTCAATAAAGTTTCCCCTTCCTGGGACAATGAATTCACGGTGTTCTTATTTCAATTTCCAGGAGTGTATAAATTTCAGATTTCAGAGTGAAAGTCTTGTCAAGTATGAGAGGAGCAATTTTAAACTAATAACATAAGGAAAGGGAAAATAAGAAGAGATGATTGGCTTTCTCTAATTTTCGTTAGAAAATTGTAAGCTGAAGCCATTGAGTTTTATTAAATATATTGTAAATTCCAACTTCTTGCATACCAGTGCAACATAAGATAATTAATAAAGTAGTGTGTATCAGTGGAGGCCATATGAGTCTACCATTGTCCTTTTTTGATCACTTTGTTTTCAGTTCTTATGATTTCACAATGCAGAATTCCATTTAGTTCCATCTTGTCTCTTAACTGAATTTTATAAGGACCAAAACTACTTCAAGAGCACCAAAAGCCAGACTAAGATAGCTATGCATTGCTAGCAGTGGTATAGTTTATACATGATAGTGTTACTTTAGATCCTCATTCCTCCTGTAGTAGACATATTTTTGTAATGTACCAGTATGACACACATCAGTAATGCAGTTTCAGAACCAAACAATCCAATAGGCATAATGTGGCATAACTTGTCAAGCTCATATACAATTTAAGAGAGACATTTAAAAAATTGTTTTTTATAATCTGATGCTTTGTTACATGCTTTTCCTGTGTAACACGCTGCTTGCTTACCTGCTTAGAGCTTGTTGTAGTAGGCTTCTGTTTGTATTGTACAGTCACATGTAATGTACAAAAAGGTACTGTAGTGCAATGTTACACTACACAAGGGACTGATGACCCTGTAGTTTGGTCCCTGTATCCCTCAAACAAACCAACCAACCAACCATGGCAGGTCACTACCACGATCGTTTCTGCAGCAGAAAACGCGATCCCTCGCTCTTTAGGTTGGCCCCAGTGAAAGAGAGACGCTTGGTGGCCACCAGAAGCCGCTGAGGCAATTACAGTGTGTCAACGAACTCTACAGCCTCTTAAGCGACACCCTTCCCTAGAGCATCTGATAGCCTTTAAGCGGCTATGTGCGCGTGTATACCAGCTTATAAAACGACGGAAACTAGAGTGTTGGGAGAGGTATGTGTCGAGGAATGGGTGCCATACGTCATCTTCCCGAGTCTGGACGAAGATCAAATGTCTTTTTGGGTACCAGACCCCAACAGTTGTCCCTGGCGTTACCATCAATGGTGTGCTATGTAGCAATGCAAATACGATTGCCGAGCAGTTTCCTGAGCACTGTGCTTGAGCCTCTGCGTCGGAAACTATCCCCTAGCCTTTCACACCCTCAAATGGTGGATGGAAAGGGAAGTCCTCTTGTTCACTACATGCCACAGTGAACCCTATAACACCCCATTTACAGAGTGGGAGCTCCTCAGTGCCCTTGCACATTGCCCCAACACAGCTCCTGGGCCAGATCGGATTCACAGTCAGATGATTAAACATCTTTCGTCTGACTACAAGCACCATCTCCTTGTCATCTTCAACAGGATCTGGTGTGATGGCGTCTTTTCATCACAATGGCAGGAGAGCACCATCATCCCAGTGCTCAAACCCGATACAAACCAGCTTGATGTGGATAGCTATCAGCCCATCAGCCTCACCAGTGTTCTTTGTAAGCTGCTGGAACGTATGGTGCGTAGGCGATTGGGTTGGGTCATGGAGTCACGTGGCCTACTGGCTCCATGTCAGGGTGGCTTCTGCCAGGGTCGCTCTACCATTGATAATCTTGTGTCTCTCAAGTCTGCCATCTGAACAGCCTTTTCCAGATGCCAAGACCTGGTTGCTGCCTTTTTTGATCTACGCAAAGTGTATGACACCACCTGACGACATCATATCCTTGCCACATTATGCGGGTGAGTCTCGGAGGCCCGCTCCCGATTTTTATCCAGAATTTCCTGTCACTCTGTACTTCCAGTGTCCAAGTTGGTGCCTCCAATAGTTCCTCCCATATCCAGGAGAATGGGCTTCCACAGGGCTCTGTATTGAGTGTATCACTATCTTTAGTGGCCGTTGATGGACTAGCAGCAGCTGTAGGGCCGTCCATCTCACCCTCTCCGTATGCAGACGATTTCTGCATTTCGTACTCCTCCACCAGTACTGGTGTTGTTGAATGGCACCTACAGGGAGCCATCGACAAGGTGCAGTCATGGGCTCTTGCCCACGGCTTCTAGTTTTCGGCCACTAAGTCGTGTGTCATGTACTTCTGTCGGCATCGTACCATTCATCCGGAACCAGAACTTTACCTTCATGATGATCCACTCATTGTAATGGAGACATATCGATTCTTAGGACTGGTTTTCGATGTCCGATTGACTTGGCTACCTCCCCTTCGTCAGCTTAAGCGGAAGTGCTGGCAGCACCTCAATGCCCTCCACTGCCTGAGCAGCACCAACTGGGTTGCAGATCGCTCTACTCTGCTGCAGCTCTACAGAGCCCTTGTTCAAATGCGCCTTGAATATGGGAGTCTGGTTTATGGTTCGGTGGCGCCCTCAGCGTTGCATGTACTCTACCCAGCGCACCACTGTGGCGATCGCCTAGTGATGGGAGCTTTTAGAATGAGTCCGGTTACCAGTGTCCCGGTGGAGGCCAGAGTCCCAACATTGCAGATCCGACGTGCACAATTGCTCACCAGTTACACTGCACACACTCATAGTTCTTCTGAGCATCCGAATTACTGTTTCCTTTTTCCACCCGCGGCAGTTCATCTCCCCACATCAGCGGCCCAGGTCAGGGCTAATGACGGCGGTTCGTGTGTGATCCCTTCTGTCTGAACTGTAGTCCTTCCCTTTACCACCTCCCATCCAGGTCCATCTGCATACAACTCCATGGTGTACACCCAGGCCACAGATTCATCTGGACCTTTTGCATGACTGTAAGGACTCAGTTACTCCTGCCACTCTCCGCTGTCACTTCCTCTCGATTCTTGACATGTTACGTTGCTCTCAAATGGTTTACACCGATGACTCGATGGCTGATTGTCATGTTGGCTTCGCCTCTGTCCACAGATGCCATTATTGAACAGCATTCCTTGCCTGATGATGGCTGCAGTGTATTCACTGCAGAGCTGGTAGCTATATCTCCTGCTCTTGAGCACATCCGTTCATGCCCTGGGGAGTGGTTTCATCTGTGTACTGACTCCTTGAGCAGCCTACAAGCTATCAAGTAGTGCTACCCTCGCCATCCTTTGGTAGCGTCCATTCAGGAGTCCATCTATACCCTGGACTGGTCCTGTCGTACAGTGGTGTTTGTGTGGACCCCACGACACGTCGACATCCCAGGCAACGAACTTGCCAACAGGCTGGCCGAACAGGCTACGTGGAAACCACTTCTGGAGATGGGCATCTCTGAACCTGACCTGCGTTCTGACTTAAGCCGTAGGGTTTTTTGGGTTTGGGAGACGGAATGGCATAACAGGACACACAACAAACTGCATGTCATTAAAGAGACTATGAATCTGTGGAAGTCTTCCATGCAGGCCACTCGCAGGGAATCAGTTGTCCTCTGTCGGCTCCACATTGGCCACGCTTGGGCGACCCATGGTTACCTCCTGCGCCATGAAGACGCACCTGATTGTCGGTGCGGCGCCCGGTTGACAGTGGCTCATGTTCTGGTGCACTGCCCCACTTTGAGTGCACAGCAATGAAATCTTGGGTTACCGGACTCATTGCCGCTAATTTTATCTGACAACGCCTCATCGGCTGATTTAGTTTTACGTTTTATTCGTGAGGGTGGGTTTGTCCTTTGTCCCTCTGTGTCCTCCACCCTAGTGCTTCTAGGGTGGAGGTTTTAATGTGTTGCAGAGTGGCTGGCTTTTTTTATCCTCATAGTCAGCCAGCCATGGTAATTTACTTTGTTGTTTTAATCTTTTCATCCCGTTTCTTGCGTTCTGTGATTTTTATTGTCCCCTTTTGTCCATTTACATGTTTGTTGCCTTTCACCGTTCTTGTGATTTTTTTCCTTTCATTCCGTTTGGAGTTGTGAGTCTCATTTGTTTTATTCTCACACTTCTGGCATTCCTTTATTCAGAACAAGGGACTATTGACCTTGTAGTTTGGTCCCTTTCCCCCTCTTTTAATCCAACCAACCAACCTATCCATTTCCCTTTCTAAATTTTCTACCTAACCTGCCCAATTAAAGGATATAACATTCCATGCTGTGATCCATAATGCCAGTTTTGTTTCTCTTAATGCCAACATCCTCCTGAGTAGTCCCTACCCAGAGATCCGAATGGGAAACTATTTTACTTCTGGAGTATTTTACCCAAGAGAGGATGCCATCATCATTTAACCACACAGAAGAGCTCCATGTCATCAGGAAACATTACAGCTGTAGTTTCCCCTACTTTCAGCCATTCGCAATACCGGCACAACAATGCCGTTTTGCTTGATATTGCAAGTCCAGATCAGTCAGTCATCCAGACTGTTGCCCCAGCATCTACCGAAAAGGCTCCTACAGTATGGCTATCTGTATTGCTGAGGCACGCAAGCCATCCCACCAACGGCAAGGTCCATGGTGCATGGGGGATATAACCAGATAGAATAATCATTAGTTCTCACAGCATCTTTAATTTGTACAGTACAGAGAGAACACACAAAAATATACATGATTTCATCATTGCTGATATTGTTCTCCATGATGTAGAAACAGATGGCAGGAAATGTTCCAAAATAAGAAACAAATACACAGCATTGTTAGAGAATGATAGGGAAACATAGGGAAGGAAATGTTCCAATATAAGAAACAAACACAGAACATTGTTGCTGTACTGATATAATATTGGAATTAAATCACAGAATAAGAAACAAGTATTTGTAGGTTGGGGCTCATCTGGTGCAGTCTGAAAAATCTCAATTTATGTGCAAGAGGATGTTTTCTGTTCTTACTCTTACTCACTGTAAGAGTATTTTGAAATGTGTTGTGTTCAGTTTTTACTTGAAAGTAGAAAGTCCAACAGTGACTTCCAATATCATAACATATGGATTTCATAAAGGCAGTGCTGCAACGTATTGACTTAAAATTTTCTTTGGATAGTTTAGCTGTCGTAGGATTCGAAGTTCTTGGGCACTCTCAGTATGGTCATAATTTTGATGAAAGGAGTGTGCCATGTTTGCATAAGTGAAGATTCTATTGGTGGGACAGTAGTTTTCTACAGAAGAGAAGTGGTGCCAGAACCACTTGGAAGAAGTGCTTTGATTGTTTTCGAAATATCATAAGGCTGAATATATTGGGAGTTGCGTTGAAAAAGTAAAATAAATGGGTTATTATTTTTTATCTAGCTGGCTGAAGGTACACTGTACATTCAAAATGACGTATCTAAAACAATAGTTAATGGTAGTTTTAGACGTGCTGTGTTCTTTTTACCGTAGAATTTTCAGCAAAATTTTAGTAGCATTTTTGGCTGTCGTATGAAGAATTATGATAGATTTTTGATGTTAGGTGTCATTAATTTTTGCATCCATGTCACCCCACCCTGCTTACCATCCCCTTTACTTCTCTGCATGTTTCAGAGGGCTGGGGTTCAACTGTGTTGTGTGTTTTCCCAAAAGCGCTTAAGGTAATGTGCTTCCCCGTCCTTCCACAAACTGAGCTTCTATTCAGGTCTAATTACCCTGTTGTTAGCTGTTAAACCATAATCTTTCTTTCACTTTCCCACTTTATGCCTTCAGCTGAGTCACAGGAGATGCAAGGTTGCATTTAAATCAAAGAGTGCCCCCCATTTACATTGAATTTATTTATTTGTAGTCTGTAACTATTGGTAATGTCATCTTTTACATTTTTTCTAGATTGCTGTCGTCTCTGCTATTGTTAATCAACCACGAGTACAAGCCTTTATATTTAGAAATTATTCTCTGCCATATGGAATAATTTCACAGTATACAGGAGGTTACAAACATGCATTGTGGGAGGCAGTCAGAGCATCTGCAGCAGCACCATCTTACTTTGAGGAGTTTAAACTAGGAGAATATTTACATCAGGTGAACACCACAAATATTAATGTCCAGTAATGCATTTACTGTTTTTCTTACCTTCTTTGATTATAAGTGATACCTTGTGTGCATATTCCGTAGTTAGGCTAACTACTGCTTGTGATGTACACTGGTTTCCACATATTATTGAAATACTAAGGCGAGTCTTACCTGGTAAACACACAACTTAGTTTACACGTTAGTTGAGCTGCTTGTTTCCATAGCAGAAATTCATAAAATTATGGAACGCAAATAGTTGGCATTGTCTCATTGCAACATTTATAACACACACTTGTTCAGATAGAAGTTGGATGACAGTTTGTTCTATTGAAGTGAACAAAACTAACTGGGATAGCCAGCCTGGATGCATTCTCAGCCCATGTTCATAAGACTTAACTGTAGCAACAACTAAAGCATTGGTACATCAAATATCTGCACACAAGATGAATAGTTGAACGAGATGCATGATAGTCTTTTCACCTAAAACTTCATGAGAAATCACTTATAGATACTGTATAGTTACTCTGTGATGTGCTTGCACTGATAACACTGACTGTAAGCTGGCAGTGAAGGAAGGAAGGGGTGGGAGGTATCCATTATTTGCAATAACATCCACTTCTTCTTCAGCTCCCTCTTCACTCATTTCAGTGTTTCTGTTGAGACTGCAACTATTTAGCAAAGAGGTGTCAACAACTTGTAAATGTTTCCGTGATGTTGTAGCCACATTTTAAGACTTTACATTATGGTTTCACAACGGGGCAGTTGTAGAAATAAGTCATTTTGGAATAAACATATTCAGAATTGTGAATACCATTAGACTTCAGCTGCACAATTTATTTGTGACAAATGAAAATTTGTAGTGGCCCAGGACTCTCCCAAACCCAGATTTCCCCGCTTTACATGAGCGTTCACCTTAACCATTTCAGCAATCCGATCACACCTCCAGGACTGACCCAAATCTCTACATGTCAGCGAGTGTTTATGTCCTGCACTGACGCTATTGCTATGACTCCTGTACAAGGAGAGACTTTATTACTTTCGTTGTGGCCAGTCTTATACATGTAAATACTGTTTGCCATGTATGTCATGCATGCATGTTTGAAGGACATTGCATAGTACATTGCAAAATGCAAGCACTGCAAATAGTAAACATCAGTTTGTTTTAACGAGAGTGACACAGGTGAGAGAAAGCTTTTAAAATTTTGTTTTATGCCAGCTCCAGTCAAAAGTTTTAATTGGAAGTTTTAGTGTGTTGCATATTGGCTGGCTCATCCTTTTCCAACCCAGCGGTCAGATATTCATGTTTTTCTGCTGTGAACTTTTTCATTTTTGTTGGATCTTTTCAAGTGAGTCACGTTAATCACATCACATCATATCTTTTCAAACAATGGAAAATCCAGAATTTAATAATGTTTTATGAGAAGGATAGTGTGCTACTTTCCATATAGTGGAGATGTTGAATGTTCGGCGAAAAAGGGCTTCATCGAAAGTGGACAAAAAACACACACACACACACACACACACACACACACACACACACACACACACACACACACACACACACACACACACAAAATCATGCAGGCACAAAACACACACACACGACCCCTGTTTCTGGCCCCAGTGGTCACGTCTGAGTTCACTTGTATGAATGATATGTGCATGTGCTGTCTACTTTCAACAAAGGCCTTTTTGGCTGAAAGCTCACACTGCTAAGCTGTCTTTTTGTTGTACCTGTCTGCGACTCAGCATCTCCATTATATGGTGAGTATCACTCTACCCTTTTCATAATACTGTCACTTTTCCATCCTGGACTTTCCATTGTTTGAAAAGATATGTTGTGACTGAAAAGATATGTTGTGACTCGTGTAGACAACACACGCACACATTCGTGCAAACGTAACTCAGATGTGACCACTGTCTCTGGCCTCAGTGGCCAGAGACAGTGGTTGTATGTTTGTGCTTGTGTGGGCCAGAGGCCAGAGACAGAGGTCGTAAGTGTGTGCTTGCATGATTTTTTTTCCTGTGTGTGTGTGTGTGTGTGTACTTTAGACGAAGGCCTTCTTGACTGAAAGCTCACTTGGTTAGCAGTCTTTTCATTGTGCCTGTTTGTAACTCAACATCTCCTCTATATGGTGAGTAGCAGTCCACACATTGTATAAAATTGTCACAAAGACTCTTTTGGACTAACTGGAGCTTAATGTAATTTGTTTGTAAGTTTCCATGAAGATACATACGCACTGCTGTTGAACAGAGAGTGGATTCCATTGTCACTCTAGCCATTTGTTCAAAATATTTATGACACTAGGTGAAGTAAGTTGATGAGAAATGTAATTGCATCAGGTACAAAATCAGTGGGTACTCCTGCATGAAGAATGTTAATAGCCTCATATTTTGGTGAAAGATTTTGTGTCAAAGCTGACCATTAAGTTAATTTTCTGTACTTATGTACTAATCGTGAATATGTTATCTACAGTGTTCACATATGTTTCTGCATATTCTGTGTGTTCCACAAGGTGACATAGTTTTCTGACCATACACTTCACCAGATTGTATGTAGCTGATTTGATCCCATCAGCTATAGGCCTAAGCATACAGGGTGTTACAAAAAGGTACGGCCAAACTTTCAGGAAACATTCCTCACACACAAATAAAGAAAAGATGTTATGTGGACATGTGTCCGGAAACGCTTAATTTCCATGTTAGAGATCATTTTAGTTCTTCCACCTACACTCAATGGAGCATGTTATCATGATTTCATACGGGATACTCTACCTGTGCTGCTAGAACATGTGCCTTTACAAGTACGACACAACATGTGGTTCATGCACGATGGAGCTCCTGCACATTTCAGTCGAAGTGTTCGTACGCTTCTCAACAACAGATTCGGTGACCGATGGATTGGTAGAGGTGTACCAATTCCATGGCCTCCATGCTCTCCTGACCTCAACCCTCTTGACTTTCATTTATGGGGGCATTTGAAAGCTCTTGTCTACGCAACCCCGGTACCAAATGTAGAGACTCTTTGTGCTCGTATTGTGGACGGGTGTGATATTATACGCCATTCTCCAGGGCTGCATCAGCGCATCAGGGATTCCATGCAACGGAGGGTGGATGCATGTATCCTCACTAATGGAGGACATTTTGAACATTTCCTGTAACAAAGTGCTTGAAGTCACACTGGTACGTTCTGTTGCTGTGTGTTTCCATTCCATGATTAATGTGATTTGAAGAGAAGTAATAAAATTAGCTCTAGCATGGAAAGTAAGCGTTTCCGGACACGTGTCCACATAACATATTTTCTTTCTTTGTGTGTGAGGAATGTTTCCTGAAAGTTTGGCCATGCCTTTTTGTAACACCCTGTATAGCTTTCCTTATGGATTTAAATATTCCACAAATTATTGCTCAGAGACTTCAATAATCAGTCCTCTGGCTGTGTCATGATAAATTCTAGAGTCTTCGATTAAGGCTCGTTTCTTAGTCAATTATCTTAAGAGTCTTAGTTAACTATCTTCAGTCAGATTTCACCTGTGTTCTCTGCAGGTGAGTGTATCTATCAGCCTGGATAATCATTGAGTGATTCTTCCCAGGATATTCTGTGGTGACTCTTTCTTCCAGTATAGTGTTATGTTTGGATGTTTCACTTTTTGCAGTATTCTTACTTTTTCATGGCCTTTTGATTTCAGCATCAATGTGATGGACATGTACTCACAAAATGAGAGAGGCAGTTGAAATACTGAAGCAGCTTACCGTCATTAGAGAGAATAGCCAAAGGCTTTCATTGTTCTGGTTGCGAGCAATTCTCAGAACGACATACAGTACTATCGCATAGCAGTGTCTCACCAGACACTAGTACAACTGACTAAGCAAGCAAAATGTACAGAACGGGCACTGCTTTACTGCAACTAACAGTTGGAACACACAGTCCATATAAGCTTATCACCAGTTTGTAGTGGGCTACCAATTACCAGTGTGCCATGTAACCCATGCCTAGTATGCCTTATATCCCCTCCCTATCTACTGGCACTGACTGTTTGTATTTAGACCCAATAAAATCTAAGAATATTGACAGTGGTGATCTTATGACGACCTTAGAAACACAATACATTGGAGCACCTTCCTTCAGCTAAATTTGTATGTGCTCTGAGGAAGGCCATTGTGACATGGCTGAAATGTCAGTTATTTTAGCATTTTAAGTTTTTTAAGTGATGAGGATTTCAGTAAGCTCGCCACAGGCTGCAGAAGCCCACGTGCTTAATTTCGTTGTTGCTAAGAATTCTCACCACTACGCAATTCAGAATTGACCACTAGTGGAAATGAACATCAGTGGTTTTTGGTATGGTATCAGTGTTACATTTCCTGTGTGTGATCTGTAACCCTCGTATGTGTGATATCAGTAGATTTATTTTTAAAAAATTCATGTGGTCACCTTTCGTAATGTTTACACTGAGGTGAACCTGCTAGTCAGTGCCGCATATCTGTAGTCCAGCAGTCTCCACAGGACTACCACTCATTCTGTGTGAATGGTTGCTGAAAGAGAGCATCCTCCAAGCTACATGAATTACATAAACAACTGAACTTTGAACTTTCTGTATTCACACTTTGTTTTACAACAACACAATCTCATACACTAATTGGGGTGGCAATTCTTGTACATACATAGCTTGTACAAGATAATGACAAGAAGTTTCTCTTTACACAAGCCAATTGGACAGTCATTTGTCATGGTGTTTATTGTAGCCATGACCTTTCCTCTCTTTCTCCTTGTCTTCTAAATGTCTTCAGAGTATGACACCAAGAAACACGTGGCCCCACACAGCAGGTGGTGACCCTCACTTGACATCCCATCTTGCAGAAGAGATGGGTTTAAGATGTTTTCCATATGCACATGTAATAATAATACCCCCCTCCCCTACAGTTGAATATCCCGACACTTACTTCCTAATAAATGTCACAAAGATGTTTGTTGTCATGGAAGCTTGGAAGTGAGACATGTCATCCTAAAAATGTCATCTCACACTTCATATGCCCCTGGTAAGATGAAAGATATTATGTAAACCATCCTAAACTAATTACAGCAACTTGGAACATAGTGTTTTTAATTACCATCAAATTATTTACATTTAATCGACCTTTGGGTCATAACTAATAAAGTATATAAGAACGTAGCTCTTCTATTCCAATACCAGTCCCCCTAATTTTCACTTCTGCTTTTATTAATTGGAGTCTGGTTTACAGAAACCTTTTTCTATATTTATTATACAGATTGTCTATGATAGTTTTACTACATATAAATCACAGCATTTAAAATATCAATTGACACTTCTCTGCACACAACTGTAATCATCTCCATATACTTAAACTTTTTTTCCAGAATCAGCAAGAACTTTCCTCTCCATTTCAACCATTTTATTTTGAAATTACATTCTGTTTTACTTTATTTCTTTTTCTGTAGCTAATATATTTCACTGTGCTAGTGGACTATCTTTTGTATTAAATAATCACACTCTTAACATGTGTGCAATTTTATGTTTGCTATTTATTTGGATAATTGCATATGAAAGTTATTCCCATTTCATTAATTTACTCCTGCACAAGATTTGTGGATTTCTTATGCATCACTTTAGATAATATCTGTTTTATTTAATATTGTCATGATAATGAGAGATTTTACCTGAAAAATAGTTCAGACTTCCTTTTGCCTTGTCACCTTATATTGATGACTGTATACTCTCTCTCCTTCATGAAGCAGACATAGCCACTGCTAGTTCACTCTAACTCAGTAAATTACTTCTTGCATGTATCCAAGGAACTGCGTGATGATCTGTAAATTCAATCCACAGTTGCTTATTGCAAATCTTAGGCACTTCCCATGGGGCTCACCACTCTTTGGTGAGTTCATGCTTGGCTACCACTGGTCCCCAGCCTAATGCATGATGTGTGTCCATTCTCCTACTAATCGTCCCCTACTTCCCCCCCCCCCCCCCCCTCCTCCTCTGGTGAATGTGTCTTCGATATTTTTGAGAATGCATTCTGAAGTTTTGGCAGTCCGGCATCAGAACAGTGCCTCTCGTCTACTTCTTTCTTCTCCATCTCTTCCCCTTCCTCTGGTTTGCCGTTTGAGGTCTCTCTTTGATTTTTCTTCCTACCTAAGTACTCCTGAAGACCAGCCCATGTGTATAACATGTAACAGGTGATAAGTTATGTGTAGTCCCCAACCCCGGGTCAACGGGTAGGGTTCTCTCATACTCCCAATTGCCAATGGTCCCTCTGTCTGGATTTTGGGAGGTGTGACTTGAGGTGTGACTTGAGGTGTGAACAATCACCTAAAGGCGGATGACGCCCCCCCTCCCCCCCCCCCCCTCTCCTTTCTGATGGTGGCCCCCAGTTGGCAGGAGCATGCCATTGAAGATGCTGGCAATCATGGGGGATTTTTTCACAGTGAGCCAATCATTTTCATCTCAGTCAACATCCACTAAACATAAACAGAATGAGGCTAAAAATTTAACAATTGTCCCAGTTGCACCTCGGTTCCTCGTGGTGTCATGTACTGGAGGAGGTTGGAGGTCGGAGGTCGGTCTTTTGCTACAGTTACTCTGTTTATTATTCAGAAAGGTGTTGGTGCCATTGCAGACCCTGTGAAACCCTGCTCTTGCTTACTTATTGTGATTTTGCTTCTGGAGACCAATTGTAATTTTGAAGCCCAAGAACTGCTTACAGCTTCGCTGCTCCAAGATTGTCGTGTTTGTGTCCAGGCCTGTCGTATGCTGAATTCTTTGCATGGTGTTACACTCGGCTGCTCCTTGGCCTGACCAAGGGGGAAATCCAAAATTATATCTCTGATCGGGGCGCCACCGCAGTCCGTCGAGTGATGAAAAAGACTGATACAAACTTAGTGCCTACACGCACTCTTTTTCTCACATTTGATCGAGTAGTGTTTCCATCGAAGATTAAGGCAGGTTATGAAGTCACCACACTTCAACCGTACATTCCAAACCTGATGCATTGCTACCTGTGTCAACATTATAACCACACTTGCATGTCCTGTCAAAACACAGCCAAATGTGTTGTGGTAGAGATGCTCACGAGGGAGATTGCCCACCTTCTTCTCCCTGCTGTAACAATTGAATCCTATATTTCAGAAGGACCCTAACTCAGCTTTTATGACTTTTGAGCTATTTACATTTTTGTGTTCTTTAGGGGTTGACTCATCGAGTGTGGAAAGGACCTCCACATTTTATCAGATAGCTGCAATATACAGTGGAGAAATTCTCATTAATTTCAAAAGAGCCCTATGTACAGAACATAGGACGTTTTTGCTCTCAACACTTTTGAACAATAACTCAATGTATGTTAGTGAGATGCTGTGATTGTCAGAAAAGGCAGGAGAATGATATAGGTAATGCATCTATAGTTTGTCTCAAAGTCATTGTTGTAGAGCAAGCAGTAGGATGTGATACTGTTTCCTCATAGTATCTTATATTTTATCAATATGAGAGAATCTGATTGTGCAGTTGAACCTTTCCATAAGGAAAGGAGGAGGAAAGTTGTACGTTATCCTAAGCATTATGAACGAAATGTAATCAAAACAGCTAAACTAAAGGGACTGAAGCATAATGATTATTGAGGTAAGCTAATATCAGCAAAATCTTTCGGACAGCCTTGAACATGCAGTTCTAAGTGTTTTGAATCCATTGGTCAAGATGATCAATTATCAAGGCTCAGACATGTTCTGGATCTTAATAGTAAAGATGAACAAGATCTTTACCTTCAGAGCCTAATACTGGCATTAAAGTAAAATAACTTAGACCAAGGGAAGGAAGAAATGCAAAAGCAAATTCTTTCAAATACCATTGTATGGTGGGAACAAACTGTATCCAAATTTGCAGAGAAGCATTTCTAACCTTTTTTGCTGTTAGTGAAAAAAGGGTGAGAAGAATAAGACATCTGGTTCTTCTTGGAAGAAGCCCTAAAGATGTATGAGGAAAGTATGATGTATAAGCGGTAATTCAATATCAGTACTTGAAATTGCCAAAGTTGATGAGCACATACCATCATTTCTGATGAAGGGGTCTCATTGTGCCGGTAAAGCGTACCTTTACTTAGTGCTGACTGAATAGAAAGATCACGTATGAGCTTTTCAAAGAAGTGAATTCCCTTTCTCCAATCAAATATGACTACTATGTGAAAATATTTAACCAGGATTTTGACCTTCATTTCGGCAGACCACAGGTAGATGCGTGTTGTGAATTTGAGCAATTAATGGTGAACATAAGTTTCAATGAGGTGTCTTGATGGACTTCTGTGTGCAATTTAATGGTGCACGAGAGAAGAGTCAAGAAATTTTATACTACTTTCAATGTAAGTGAAAGGCTTTGTAAAGAAAATAAACATATTTCAAGTCTGAGATTTGACTTCATGCAGAATCTTCATCTGCCAAGAGTACCTGTTCAAAACCTATTTTATCTCTGGTAGCTGACAGTTAATGTTTTTGGCATTCACAGTCTGAAAGACAATATGGCATTTCATTACCCACAAAGGTCCTAATGAAGTGCACACTTTCTTGTATCACCATATCACCACATGCATCCCAAAGACATAAAAATTATACATCTGTTTTGTGATAACTGTTTAGCACTAAACAAAAATGATTTGTTTAATAAGAATATGTCAAGCGTTTGTGGGTGCTGGAAAATTTCGGACAATAGAGGTATTCTTTCTTCTCAGGGGACACTCAGTCTTACCGTCTGATAGAGCTTTTGGCACAATCAAGAGATCACTGCAAAGAACTGACAGAGTATAAACTGTTGTGGATTATGTTGGACTGATTATATCATCTAGTACAAGAAGACAATCCTCCATAAAGGTTGTCTCAACAGATGAAATCGTTGACTTCAAGTTATGGTGGATGGGACTTTACAAGAGGACGACAACTCATTCTCTAGAGACAGTTACATCACAAAGGGACTTGAAAGTAGCATTCAGTGTTTAAACATTTCATCATTTTTGTCATCAGCGATGAGGTATTTGGGTCTCTAACAGCCTGCAGTATGATCAGTGGTTTAAATACCCATTCAGATTATGACTACCTGGAGTTTCTTGATCCAGTGTCAACTTCCCAGCTGTTCAAGCCTACTCAGATGACTACATTCCTGCCAATGCGAAGATGATGATAGGTGTAAAGAAGTTGGCTGCTTACATAGTGCAAGAAGAACACATCCTAGAATTCTGAAATACTGTTCGTCAGTGGCCACTGCTGTGGGAGCACTGGACACAGATGATGTGTTATTCGTGATATTCATTATTGATTAACAATTTGTTTTCATAAGCAGATATTGTGAATTCTTTAAACATTGTCTCTAACATTTACTTATATATTTATTGACAGTTTTTTTGTGTGCTGTAAAGGTTTTAAGATTTTTATGTCTCACTTATTTCTGAAAATCCATATGTCAAAGAGAAATATTCACCTCTGGTCAATAAATGCATACAGTATTTGAGTACAGAATAAATCAAGATAATTGTTCATAGTGGCATATCTCAGATGGTCACTGCAAACAGTTAAGAAAATGCCCCGTAAAATATTAAAACAGTTTTTTCCACTTCTCTCAAAACAATGTCAGATGGATATAGGGCCCTTCTGAAATAAGCGATTCAGTTGTAATAAGTGGGCCATCCAGGAGATCTGGGTGAAGGAAAAAGTACCCTACCCTGTCACACACAAGTTGTTGGCCAGTCAAAAGCCCTGCTTTTTACCATTCGACACTTATAGTACCATCCTTGCTATGCCACACTCCATGAGGGACATGGCCACACAGACGTGCGACTACCAGTTCAGTATTGCAGCTCTGAAATCGCCCAGTATCATAGTAACATTCAGTCTCCTCTTGCAGCTGCACGACAAGCCACCAAATCTTTGCCCTTGCCATTGAAATCACCTGATACACTACTGGCAGGCCATAAAGGACAAAAGAAACACTCCCGCGGAAACTTTTTATGTCCCTCCAACCAACAAATGTCTGAGTCCTTGTCTGCCAGTCATAAAGGCTCTAAGAAATCAAAGACAAACGGTTCTCTCATTCCCCGACTTGGAGATCCTCTTGAACAGTGGCGCCATGTGATACTCTCACCCAGCTGATCTCCATTTTGCTGGTGCACACTACCCCAATTTTTTGCCATAGAGGCTGCAGGCTGACCCAGGGAGAATGCTGAAACTTACATAGATTTCATGGAGCAGGATCCTCCAGCCTCTGGTGTCCTGTAGCAGTGAATCTTCGAAGACTGACACTCAGCAGCCACCAAGATGATTGCCCTTCATTTGTCCCCTCCTCCCCATTCCCCATTATGACTCTTCTCCAGTGGAACATTCATGGCATTAGATCCAACAAGGAGGAATTAAGGCTACTCTTGGAATTGCAATGCCTGGTTGTTTCTCCAAGAAACAAAATTGTATCCTCGCGACAACTTCCATCTCGTGGCGGAGGGGGGGCGGGGGGTCATGCCGCTCATCCATAGCCAAACTATCAGACTATTTGAACACTTGGCTGCAAGCTGTTGCAGTCCTCATTTTTCTTCCTCGTTTCACCAATTGTCTTTATAATGTCTACATCCTTCCTTCATTAGCTGTCACCAGGTCAGACTGACTCCAGCTTACTGGTCGGCTGCCTCACCCCTTTTTGCTGTTCGGTGACTTTAATGCCCATCATCCCCTTTGGTACTCTTCAAGGACCTGTCTTAGAGGTTCCCTCTTGACAGTTCTTAACCTGCTCAACCTCATCTATCTTAACACTGGAGCACCCATGTTCCATTCATACTCCATGCACACCTATTCCCATCAGGACCTCTTATTCTGCACTGCCCAGCTTGCCCGTTGTCTAGAGTGGTCTGTTTTCTCTGACATGTACTCAAGCAGACATTTCCATTGTGCTATCCGTTTGGTGACTCTCAATCCACCTGCATGTAAACCCAGTGTGCAGCTTTCTAAGGGTGACTGGAGACCTTATTTCTACCAGGGGCCTTTGACAAACATTTTCTCAGTTGTGATGACCAGGTAAAGTACCTTATGAACATTGTTCTTACCACCGGAGAATGTTCTGCACTTCACACTACTACTTCACCACACCGTGTCCCGGTCTCCTTGTGGACTGAGGTGAACCAAGGTGTGATTCGCATATGGAGACATGCTCTCCGCATTTTTAACCGTCATCCTGTGATGGCAAACTGTATGCATTATAAACAGTTGCACATGCGGTGTCGATGCATTGTTTGGTATACCAAAAAAGCTAACTAGATTTCCTTTACTAGTCGTTTTAACAGTCTCACTCTCTCTTCTGTTGTGTGGGGCAACCTCTTTTGGTTCTCTGGGACCAAGGTTCATTCCCTGATTTCCAGCCTGACTATAGCAGATGATGTCATTGTGGATCCTGTTGCTATCTCCAACACCTTGGGCATCTATTCTGGAAGATTTCAAACTCCACCTACCATCACCCTGTCTTCCTCCCTAAAAAACAAGTGAAGGAGGCTCGGGTGGTATCCTGCTCCTCTCAAATCATGAATGCTATGATGCTGCCCTTACTATGAGGGAACTTGACCATGCTCTCAACCTCATCCTGATCTTCCACCACCCTAGGGCCAGACGATATTCACTTTCAGATGTTGCAGTACCTTTCTTTTGCAAGCAAACACATTCTCCTTCGTATGTACAATCGCATTTGTGCAGATGGCACATTTGCCAGACATTGGTGTGCAGCCACTGTCATACTCATACCAAACCCCAGTAAGGACAAACACTTTGCTTCTAGCTACCACCCTATTTCTCTCGCCAGTTGTGTTTGCAAGGTGAGAACGTATGATTCATGGTGGCTCAAGTCTCACAATCTACTACCCACTGCACAGTGTGGATTTTGTGTATGCTGTTCTGCAGTTGACCATCTCTTCACTTTGTCAACCCATTTCATGAACAGTTTTCTGTGAAAATACCAGGCTGTGGCCATGTTTCTTGATTTGGAGAAAGCTTACAACACCTGCTGCAGGACTGGTATCCTACTCTACACACTTTGGGCTTCTGAGATTGCCTGTCCCAGTTCCTTCAGGAATTTTTAAAAGCAGAGTTTCAGCCTTGTTGAAGACCTTTATCCAGGAAAAGAGGGTGCCTCAAGGCTCCATCCTGAGCATCGTCCTCTTTGCTGTAGCCATTAACTCTGTAATGGTGTACGCCCCTGGTAGCTGAGTGGTCAGCGCGACAGAATGTCAATCCTAAGGGCCCGGGTTCGATTCCAGGCTGGGTCGGAGATTTTTTCAGCTCAGGGACTGGGTGTTGTGTTGTCCTAGTCATCATCATTTCATCCCCATTGATGCACAAGTTGCCGAAGTGGCGTCAAATCGAAAGACTTGCACCCGGCGAACCGTCTGCCTGAAGTGAGGCCCTAGTCACACGACATTTACATTTTACTCTGTTATGGATTGTCTCGTGCCAGGCATCTTCGGTTCCCTTTTAATTGACAACATTGCAGTCTATTGCGGTTCTTCATGAACTTGTCTCCTTGAGCGGCACCTTCAGTGATGTCTTGATTGTCTTTACTCATGAAGCATCGACAATGGCTTTTGCTTTTCCACTGACAAAACAATTTGTATGAATTTCTGGTGGGGGAATGAGTTTCTTCCTGTCTTTACATCTTGGGCCTGTTGCACTTCCATTCACTGAACCTGTGAAATTCTTGGGGCTTATGCTTGATAGGAAACTTTCTTCATCCTTCCACATGTCCTACCTGGCCAACAATATCTTACCTCTTCCTAGGCGTCACTCTTTTTACTCCAGCACTCATCAGCCATAGCCTTGCTAACCACTCACAAAGTCTTTTAAAGCTTTGAAAAAAAAAATTACAATTACCTATGACTATGTGCCTCAGTCAGTTGAATTTGTGTAGTCATCTGCAGTAATTCTTATTTGTCATTTTTTTTCATTTACATCCTGTCTCTTCTATTATTATAACATAAACAAGAAATATTGATGTTATTTAGGATATTACTTATTTTCACTCAGATCTATCTTGAAGTACCCCAGAACAAGCATGAGAACTACAATGTGATTACATAAAATTTTCTTACTAGTTGACTGGCCATTTCTGCTACTTGTGCTTTTTTCCATTATGTCATTACATTTCTACTCTAAATACTCTAATAAATATATGCATTACTTTTAGGATGGTGGTATTCTCGTAAATAATCCATGTGCTGTGGCTGTCCATGAGGCACGACACCTGTGGCCTGGCTCTCCTATTCAGTGCATAATTTCTTTTGGTACTGGCCGTTGTCAACCAGTTATAGGAATTCAAGAGGAATCATTGTCATCATCATGGAAAACAAAGTTCTTGAAAATTCTAGACAGTGCTACAGACACTGAAGGTTTGTAACAGTGCATATTTATTTTCTGCTGTATTGTTACTTGGGTTATACAATAACATGCACATTTTTAAGAGAATGTTACTGTAAAATTGTAGAAAGGTATTTATGGTTGGTCATTGTAGTCTCAATTATGCTTTAGTTACACAGTAATTGGCAGTATCTCAATCCAGAAAGAAAGATGAGTAACACTTTTTTGCAGCATCAGAGTAACTGGTAGAGGAGAAGTAAGGGACCCAAAAGATTTTTTTAGCTATTGCGTCCATTGTTCATTTCTCCTCTTTTTAAGAGATAACATGAAGAAAGAAGAGAGACTTATCCTTCCAACATGTTCATAATTACATCAACAGAGAGAAGAGGGAGAACCTATTTTAAAGACAAAATGATTAGTATTGGACAGGGAAATGGTCACTGCTGAATATTGAACTTCCTTTCTTCTTCTTTCCAATATGAGAATTTAACAAATGCTTACACCTCTAATATTGTGATGTAAGATAAATTTAACAGTGTCTACATATTCAAAGTTCCATGATGCAGTTGGAGTCGAAGATTTATAGAACAAGTTAGTGTTTACATTATTTAAAAAGTTGGACAACTGCAGCCAAAATTCTATTTGGTAAATAAAATCTTCCACACTAGCTGTTAAAATACTTTATTAAAAGTCACTGACTGTTTTGCATCAATAGAGATGCAGCTTCAGGTGATAGTTTTTTTTTAAACACTCATGTCATGACAAAGTGATTGCTTAGAGCCAAGTTCTATCTGCTTTTATCTATGAATGATAGGACTTGGCTGTAAGCAGTCACTTTGTGACACGACTGTTCAAAAAACCTATCATCTGAAGATGCATCTCTATTGAGGCCAAGCAGATAGTGACTTTTATAAAAGTATTTTAACTGCCAGTGTGGAAGATTTTATTCACCAAGTTAATGTTTGATAAACAAAGATTATTATTGCAGTTTCGATTTACCCTCCTATGCTAATGAGTATTGACTGTTGATATATCTATCTGAGGTCACACCCATACAGCTCTGTTAGTGGGATACATGGGCACTATAAGAATAGTTTGGGATCTATGCCATTTTTGTGTAACCATAGAACAGTATTTGAACATTGAAGTAATTGATACTTCATGTGTTTCTTTTTACCACCCTCTATTCAACGTAGAGAGATTGAGTTTCTTTTCCCCACAATGTTTTGAATATATTTTGTTAATAAAAATTATAAAAACTGGGGCTTATTGTTAGCACAACAGTTCATGTACAGCAGGTAGTTGCACATATTTTTGTACATTAGCACAGATTTTTTAAGATCACTGTGTACAAGCCATAGTAGAAGCGAAATCAAAAAGATGCCTCTGTATTATCCATAATAATTTACTATTTACCTTCACTTTAAATGTTAAGTCATTAATAGGCACATAAATTGCCTCTGAATGTTGATTATATTGTGTGCCTGAGACCAGCTGTGATCTGTTTTCCAAATCATTATTTACATTTGGGCTATGATATTTCCATTGCCATAAATTATAGTTAGTTCCAGACATTCTATTTATATCACTTTGAGTTTCAAGATTACTCATTTGATGTGGAACGGCTTGTTCTGGTAGTTCTGTGTTAAATACTGTTGAAAATTAATACTTATTTGCACATAGGCAGTGAAAGTTCTAGTTGACAGATCACTTTTTATACATCTTTAAGTATATGTTTGAAAACGAGTTTGGCCCAAATACTCCTGGGTGCTGCATGGTCAAAGAAATGACAGATTCTCGAGAGACAGAAATACACGAGAGAGAGATGGGAAAACAGCTGGAGTCACTTGATAAAGGAAGGTCACTGGACCCACTTGAATAACTGTCAGTTTGCTTTGAATATGCAGAAGACATGGTCCCTCTTCTACTTCAGGTTACTGAAACAAAGCAGCATTCCATGTGATTAGAAAATAGTGCAGATAGTTCCTGTCTTTCAGAAAAGTCATGAACAGCTGCCCAGAACAAAAAAGAATCTCACAGATATCACTTTATTACAAAATTAGGGAACAAAATTGTGCTAAAATTTATCACCACCACCATCATCAGCAGCAGCAGCTAGAGATGTATTTATGTTGCATCTTCATGTTTTTCTAATGCTATTAATCCACGTTCAATTAGATTAAATCAAACAATTGAAAATCCATAATGGAATAACAATTATGAAAAGGAAAGGGTATCATTACAGTGTTTTCTTATCACTTTGGGCTAAGCAAAGAAATTTCGTGGTCCACCTTCCACCTATTCAGCTCGTTACAAGTTCTGCGTACCTCTGTTTAATTATCATTAGTCACAATTTTGCCGTGCAGTCCGGTCTTTTCTCTGTTCAACTTGATTACTTTTCCTGTCTCTTAAAGACCATTGCCTCATTGTTGTTGGTCAAAACAGATAGTACACACTGACTGCAAACTTCCCATGTAGAAATGTTGGAAGCTACGTTTTGGAAAAATGTATTTTCCTTACCTAAACCATTCCACGCTATTTTTATTTTTCTGATTGTTTCTTTTGCTGTCCATCCCATCATTTTCTTCAGCTGTCCTAAATACAAAAGCTGATCAGCTGGTTCTACGATTATTAATCTTGTATTATTTCCTCTTCAGTGAATATATTGTTCTTTACTTTAATATTGTTATAACTGAGTCTTTGTCCTACTTACGAACTTGCTCTATAAGGCTCTTCCATTGTTATGAAAGGCTATGTTTGTCATAGGGTAAAAGTATAGTGTACTCAGCAAACTGAGAGTGATTCGGATGTGTTTAATTACCGTGTTTCCTTCTTCATTTGCCTGGTTTGAGGATCTGAAAATGTTGTCAGAGACTGTTGAGAACATATTTGGTGGTATGGAATCACTTCGCTGGACTCTCCTCAGTTCTGAATTTCCCACTATTCAGATGAAATATGTGGAAGCTGTATCTTATATGCATTCATTCCTCAATGTGATAACTTAGAATGAATTGTTGCCTTCTTTCCCTATGGTGCCAGTACAGATTGCTTGAAACTGAGTGAAAACTTTTCTCAAAATGTATGTATTTAAGAAAAAAGTATTTATTCATAATCTTTTGTTTCCTTCCATAATTTTGCCCATGACTTTGAAAGTGGTCCATTGTGTGATACCTGCATCTTAAGCATGCACAGACCGTTGCTAGATTATAATAATATTTAGTTTCTATGTGGTTGGTAATAATTTTAGTGGATACTAGCATTTTCCCTGTTTCTTTGCCTCTGTACATGTGTGTCACTTATAATTCGCACATCTTTTGGTCCCTCTCCATGTACCCTCTCTCTTTGCCAATTACCTCCTTACCTGTCCATCTCTTCCTCCTATATCTCAGCTCCTCTCTCTCTCTCTCTCTCTCTCTCTCTCTCTCTCTCTCTCTCTCTCTCTCTCTCTCTGTGTGTGTGTGTGTGTGTGTGTGTGTGTGTGTGTGTCCGTGTCCTCCTTCCCCTCCTTCATTTTTGTATCTCCTCCTGCCCCAACTATCCCTACTGATCACTGCCTGCCCCCTCTTCCCCATAGATCAGCCCCTCATTCCCTCCTCTCAAATCTTGTCCTCTATCCATCTCAACCTTCCTCCTTGGCATGACCACTCACATCCACATGTGTAGACCCTGTAAAAGACGTCAGTAAAGCAGGCTGGTGTACTCCCCCAACATGCTTCTTGTGCAGCACAGCCTATACATCAAGGGTTTGGAAACACTGTGTGTCCCATGATGTGTAGGCTGCCCTGCAAAGCAGGTTGATAAGGCAGGTTGATGCTATTCCTATGCAACACACCTATCATTCAGAGCAACTATATGCCACGAGCTTAAAAATGTCTGTACATCCATAAATACTAGAGCTGGAATACGAGGGTTGAAACCTAAATAATGGCAACTATTTGTTCACAACCGATACAAAAGAGTTACATGTTTGCACTTGTTACTGTCCTTCAAAGTAGTCACCAGCATTGTGTAGAACCCATTGCCAGCGATGTGGAAGGCATACTATACTGTTAGCAGAGCCTGTTCTGTTTGTTGTGTGAATGGAGCGGTCTACTGCCTGTCGAATCTCTGGAACAGTTCTGAAGCAAATGCCACAAAGTTGGTCCTTCATGTTCAGAATCAAATCAAATCAGATCAAAGTCACGGGGAAAATGGTGGATGGTACAGTACTTCCTAGTCCCATTGACCAGACAGAGCAACCACAGCTTGCGCTGTATGTGCCCATGCGTTGTCGTGCAAAATGATGGGTGGGTTGCGCAGAAAGTGTCACCACTTCTTTCGCAAAGCTGGTCGCAGGTGATGCTCCAAAAATGAACAGTAATACCGTGCATTGACGGTCTGCCATGGAGGAACGTAATGTGTTATCCTAACACCATCACAGTCGTATAACATAGTGACACCGTTACATTAGACCGCTCATTCACAAGTGACTGTTTTTCCCTCGATGGTGCGCATGCCGGTGACATGGGACAAGCGAGTCCATTTGCTTGGAGGTAAGGTAGGTATGTCAACATGTGCTATCAGTGACAATTGTAAATTCCATTGCCTAGTGTCTCCACAGCAGTGTTGCCACTATTTAAGTTCCAACCTACGTATTATGAACCCTCCCCCACCCCAAAATGTTGATCCTAGCAGGAGTTAGTTTATCAAATTTGGCCCACTTCAGTCCAAGGGCCTGGGAGTAGTTCTTACAAACGCTCAGCTTTGTGTGTGTGTGCGTGTGTGTGTGTGTGTGTGTGTGTGTGTGTGTGTGTGAGGGGGGGAGGGGATTGGATGAAGGGCTTTTGGGTTAAAGTTCACTTGTTTAGTTGTCTTTTTGTTGTGCCTGTCTGCAACTCAACCTTTTCGTAATATTAAACATGTAAGCAAAGGATAGATTGCTACTTACCATAAAGATGACATGTTAAGTTACAGACAGACATAATTAAAAGACACATACACCTAAGCTTTTGGCCACAGCCTTCATCAGAAAAAGAAACACACACCACTCATTCACACAAGCAAGCACACCTGTTGCACAGTCAACTGCGGCAGGTCAGACCAGAATGCAGCTGTCATATGCGGAAGGGATAGCAGTATATGGGGGGCAGGAGGTAGAGAGAGGAGCACTGTCAGACGGAGTGTGCAGGGACAACTCTGCCAACAGGTTCAGCAACAGGAGGCTGTGGGGCAGGGAGGTGAGTAAAACAGAGAAAAATAGGAGAGTGGGGTGGGGTGTTTTGGCAGAGGGAAACATTGGGAGATGAGAATATGGAAGAGGTGGTGGACAGACGGCATGAAACTGTTGGGTGGAGGGTGCTGGAACAGTATATTACTCTAAGTTCAGGAGCAGAGAATGACTCAGATAATGAAGCAGCCATTGAAATCAAGTACGCCATGTTCAGCTGCATGTTGTGCCACAGGGTGGTCTACTTTGTTCTTGGCCACAATTTGCGGTGGCTGTACATCCTGGTGGACAGCTGGTTGGTATTCGTACCAATATAGAAAGTTGTACAATGATTACAACAATGCTGGTAAATGACATGGCTGCTTTCACAGGTGGTCTGATCCCTGATAGGGTAGGATAAACCTGTGACAGTACTGGAATGGGAAGTGCTGGTGGGTGGATTTGGCAGGCTTTGCACCTGATGTTGGATGGGCGACGGAGCACCAGTTGTGGAAAATATCTTGGGTAGGACATCCCTCATTTCAGAGCATAATGATAAGTAATCAAAGCACTGGTGAAGAATGTGGTTCAGTTGTTCCACTCCAGGATAGTACTATTGCAGGGATCGGGAGAAGGAGAGTGGGTCCTTGACAAGTTCAGCGTGGTTAAATTTGGGTGCAGGGCTAAGGGTGAGGCCTTTGGATAGGACTGAAACTTCTGTGGAGCTGAGGATTTTGGTGGAAAGGTTAACAACAGTGTTATGGGAATGTTTTGGCTCTCAATTTGGTGGAGAGTTGGTAGGGAGTTTGAGGAATGTGACAAAGTGAAAAGGTCAGGTAGGCAGGGTTTAGCTGCTACGGGTGGTGGACGAGGAGGAATACTGTGGGTATGATGGGGGTTGGATAGATGACACATTAAGTTGCAGACAAGCGCAGTTGAAAGACACTTACATTGTTGTCATAGATATAGATATTGAACATTTAGGAAATGTCATTGATCAATCTATAGGTTTTTATTTCTTTTGTCTGTCTTCTTTCTTGTGAGATAGAACGATTTCAGCATTGTCCCACTTTAAACTAATTGTCTTTCACCACAGACATTTATGTACATTATTCTAGAGGATTCACCATTCTTACAGAAACATCATCACTTCCCAGCACCTTTCCATTTTTTATATCTCAAATTGCTATGTACATCTCAACTGCTGTAACTTCCAGATGGTCATTATTGTCTTTATTTCCGAGTCATTTCTTGAATAAATTCAAAATTTAAAGAAATATTTAGGTATGTAATTTTATCCATGTTGTTAGTTTCTGTACCATGTACATTGTTAAGTGGTATACTGTGGTGTTCACCCACTGTTTGTTTTATTTTAATTATACTTTTATTGTTTACAGATGTTTCTTGTATCAAACTTACATTGTATCTCCTTACATTCTGTTGAAAACATTTCCAGTAGTTCTATTGAAGTCAGCATAATCTATTGTTACTATTGGCATTTACTTGTAACTCTGATCTTCTCATTAACAGCTATCTGGTTTGATTTCATATTTTCTTTTCTTTTTGCATTCTTTCTACCAGTAACATCTTTTTCTGTATGCCCAAATACTTTAATTTTATAACTGCCGCAATTGTTTATTGAGATCATATTTATTTCTGAATATGTCAAAGAAGTTGCATAATTTAATCTGAAATATCTTCTTACTTTATAGTAAATACTCATAATCTGCATTTCTAGCTTCCTGCTGTAGGAGTCTCTTATTTTATACAATACAATCAGTTTCATTTTTAGTTCCTCTTGATCCTTCGTATTAGTTTTCGTGTTGAAGAAAAACATATGGCTTTTCTCAGTAAATTCTTCTAATTTATAACATCTTGTCATTTCTGGTATTATACCCAGCCTGAAGAACTGTTCCACAGTTTTTGTCCTACTTTTACATAAAAAATTACCCATTATCATCTTGTAGTGGGGTTTGCTATCATTTATCAGTTTCTCGAACGAGCTGTGTCTTCTACCTCTGCATCAGAATGTGAGCATAGACCTGATTGATTTCCATGGAATATATTTGTTTATTTTTAAAATAAATGTTGCTTTTTTGCTTGAGATTCCACCAACGTCAGCAACAGTTATTATATTATGTAAAGGAAAGTTGCCACTCGCCATATAGCATAGATGCTGAGTTTCAGATGGGCACAACAAAAAGACTGTCACAAATTAGCTTTCGGCCAGTATGGCCTTCATAAAGATAGGCAACAGACATGCAAACACACTCGTGCAAATGCAACACACACACATGACTGCCATCTCTGGCCACACTGCGAGCTACAGCACCCATGCACGATAGGAGTGGCGACTGGATGGGATTAAGGAGGATGCTGTGGCAGGGAGGGGGAATGACAGTGGGGGGGGGGGGGGGGCAGTAAAGCACTGTTGGGTGCTGGGGAGTGTGCAGGGATGAGGTGGAGAGAGGGTAAAGCAGCTATGTGCAATTGGGAGGTATGCCTGAGGCTAGGGGAGAAGTGGGGGGGGGGGGGGGGGGGGGATCGGAAAAGGAGAGAAGTAAAAAGAATGGGTGCAATAGTGGAATGATGGCTCTGTAGTGCTGGAATGAGATCAGGGAAGCGGCTGTGTGGGTGAGGTCAGTGACTAATGAAGTTGAGGCCAGGATGGTTTTGGGAATGTAGGATATATTGCAGGGAAAGTTCCCAATCGCACTAGGACATCTTGCAGGGAAATTTCCCAATCGCACAATTCAGAAAAGCTGGTATTTGTGGGAAGTATCCATATGGCACAGCTGGTGAAGCTGTCATTGAAATGAAGGATGCCATGTTGGGCAGCGTGCTCAGCAACAGGGTGGTCCACTTGTTGCTTGGCCACAGTTTTTCGGTGGCCATTCATGCAGACAGACGGCTTGTTGGTTGTCATGCCCACATAGAATGCAGCACAGTGGTTGCAGCTGAGCTTGTAGATCACATGAACCATTTCACAGGTAGCCCTGCATTTGATGGGATAGCTGATGTTTGTGACCAGGGTGGAGTAGGTGGTAGTGGGAGGATGTGTGGGACAGTTCTTGCATCTAGGTCTATTACAGAGATATGACCACAAGGTAGGGGTTGGGAGTAGGGGTTGTGTATGGATGGATGAGTATATTATGTAGGTTCAGTGGACTGCGGAATACAACGATGGGAGGATTGGTAAAGTTAGTGGGCAGCATATTTCTCATTTCAGGGACGAGAGGTAATCGAAACCCTGGTGGAGAATGTAATTCAGTTGCTCCAGTTCTGGGTGGTACTCCACTGTAGCCAGACAGTGAGACTTTCGGAGGTGGTGGGAGACTGGGGAGATAAGGCACGGGAGATTTGTTTTTGCACAAGGCTGGGGCGATAATTATGGTCTATGAGGGCTTCAGTGAGACCCTTGGTATATTTCGAGAGGGACAGCTCGTCACTGCTAATGTGGTGACCATATGGGTGGCTAGGCTGTAAGGAAGGGACTTCTTGGTATGGAATGGGTGGCAGCTGCCAAGGTGGCGGTATTGCTGGTGGTTAATAACCTACTAACTTTATTACTGTATCTACCTAAGTATAAAACAACCCTGAATATAAGGCAACCCCTCCTCCTTTTTTTAAGGGTCTCATTGTGAAAAAATTATTTTTAACATATTCTGGCTAATCAAAGTTACAAACTTTTGTTGATTTAAGGGATCTGTCCAAAAAAGTTAACATTACACCTACTCTAAATTTATGCCATTTGTTAATTTATATTTTTATAATACAAGGAGAAATAAAATAACAAAAAGAATTTTTAACATTTTTTTCTACCTGTACTTCCTTTTTTTGTTTACTTTGCCTGTCATCTGTGGTATCTTTGTTTTTAATTATCATCCTAACAGGACAGCTGTGAAAGTTATATCTCCATTGTCACAAATATTTGGCCATTTCTTCCAAATAAATTGCGATTTCTGAAGTTGTGGTTATTGCGGGAACTGAAAATGTAGCTTCTTTTTTTTTTTTTTTTCCTGAACACACAGCAGATTTCGCCTCTGAACTGATGTGAGAATGTTAAGTGTGTCTTGCTTCCAGACATACCATTTGCCCGCCACTCTCCCATTGGCTGTGTAGAACTAACAGCTGACACACCCCAAATCGTTACCGTCATACATCGTGGTGAGCATTGACAACATTGCTGTACGAAAACACATAAGTACGTCACTGGCCCCCATCTAGACTTCAGCATCTCCTGCAAACATGTATGCTATTGTTGAGTATTTGTCCAATTTTGAAGTCGATTTGATTCCTAGTGCATATGGATTCAGGAAAATTGCAATTTAAACTAGGTAGGTGTTCATAAAAAGCCAAAGCACACAGTATACATTCCCTTGGTTGGCTGCACATTAAAATTTCTGCCTGTTCAACAGTCCCAGGGCCCTCATATTTCTCAGCCAAGCTGCCTCCCCTCCAACTTCCTGCAATGCTGTGCTTGCACAACAGTGAAACATGGATGGCAGTATCTTCTAGGGTGCAGGTCATATTTACAAAGAGCAACTAATACATGAATAAAAGTCGCAATCACTATTCAGTGCAATTATTGATCTTTCGCTCATTCCAAAATCTAGTGACATCTGTTTGTACTATCTCCACGACAGGTCTTTCTGCTGCAATTTATTCTAGTGACAAAAATTACAGTCAGCTTAATACGTTTTAGTTCATTTGTTAAACATTCCATTCTGGATTAGTATTCCTTCTTGTTTCATCCGAATGTCATTCTCTTTTTCTAAAGCTGATTAAAAGCTGGTAATGATTTTATGCAATATTCTAATGTGTACACAACCAAATTTCTGATTTGAAACCTACCTGGTAAACCATTAATTTCTCCATAACTAAATAAAATTTAATGCGGATTCAGAATCAAGTAATGGTTTTTGAAGGAAAAGATTTTCTCCTTTGAATGTTACCTTTACTTAAAAAGATGATTATTAGTGTTTTAGGGTGCACAACAACGAGGTTATCAGCGCCCCACCTTTACTTAAAAAACGGCATAGATGTATTTATATGGTATCTGTACATGTATATGAACATTTATTGCAGTCATTTCAGACACAACTAAATTTGTAAGTTGATAGAACTTAATGTCATTTCCTCCTGTGTTTCACAAAATTGTCAATTTCTAAGGAGGGCATTATATTGTTGTAGTGACTAGTTCATAGTTTGTCACTTAATCTAGGGCTGGGCAAACGATACTCGTGTACAAATGGGCTCTAGTTTTCCAAATATGCTGCAGTGTTCAATACAGTATCAAGCTTGTTTGAACAATCATGTGACATTTGACCCATGCGGCGCAAGTGTGAGGGACACACAAGAAACTACAAACTAGGCAACAAGCCACAACAATAAGCTATGGCTGTACTTAAAATTTGACTATTTAGTGAAAAAATGGAGAAAATAGCATTAAATATTACCTGTGCATAAACTCCTGTTGTGTATACAAGTTCTCATACAACACTGATATACAGGATGGTCTACTGATGGTGACCAGGCCAAATATCTCACTATATAAGCGTCAAACGAAAAAACTACAAAGAACGAAACTTGCCTAGCTTGAAGGGATAAACCAGATGGTGCAATGGTTGGCCCGCTAAATGGCGCTGCCATAGGTCAAACGGATATCAACTGCATTTTTTAAAATAGTAACCCCCATTTTTAATACATATTCGTGTAGTACGTAAAGAAATATGAATGTTTTAGTTGGACCACTTTTTTCGCTTTGTGATAGGTGGCGCTGTAATAGTCACAAACGTGTAAGTACGTGGTATCATGTAACATTCCGCCAGTGTGGACGGTATTTGCTTCGTGATACATTACCCGTGTTAAAATGGACCGTTTACCAATTGCGGAAAAGGTCGATATCGTGTTGATGTTTGGCTATTGTGATCAAAATGCCCAGCGAGCGTGTACTATGTCTGCTGCTCGGTATCCTGGACGACATCATCCAAGTGTCCACACCGTTCACCAGATAGTTAAGTTATTTAAGGTAACAGGAAGTGTTCAGCCACATGTGAAATGTCAACCACGACCTGCAACAAATGATGATGCCCAAGTAGGTGTTTTAGCTGCTGTCGCGGCTAATCCGCACATCAGTAGCAGACAAAATGCGCGAGAATCGGGAATCTCAAAAACGTCGGCGTTGAGAATGCTACATCAACATCGATTGCACCCTACCATATTTCTATTTTTTTTTTATTTTGTTGTTTTATAGTTACACTCATTTTATTCATATATGCATGAGACACTATACACAATATAATAGAGGGAAACATTCCACGTGGGAAAAATATATTTAAAAACAAAGATGATGTGACTTACCATACGAAAGCGCTGGCAGGTCGATAGAAACACAGACCGACACATACATACACACTAAATTCAAGCTTTCGCAACAAACTGTTGCCTCATCAGGAAAGAGGGAAGGAGAGGAAAAGACGAAAGGAAGTGGGTTTTAAGGGAGAGGGTAAGGAGTCATTCCAATCCCGGGAGCGGAAAGACTTACCTTAGGGGGAAAAAAGGACGGGTATACACTCGCGTGCACACACACACATATCCATCCACACATATACAGACATAAGCAGACATATTTAAAGACCTTGTTTGCGGAGGGAATGTAAATAAAACATAATGGGGTCTTTGTGGGGGGTGTTGTGAGGGTGACATGGTATTAGAAGGTGGAAAGTGTAACATGAGGCTGAAATGAAAATGAAAATAAAAATATATGGGGAGGGATAAAGGTGGACTGGAAAGTAACTGGAGATCTGGTGTGAAAAAAGGCGAAAAGGTATTGGTTACAGCTGGGCTATGTTGGACTTGGGTTGGTAGACAACGATGTGCACACAGGTTAGGTGGTTGTGTTGCCGCCAAAGCACCTTAGAGGACGGAGAAATTCGGGAAAATTTCGAAAAAACTGCGTGTAATATATTAAAAGGAGTGGTTTTGTGGTGGCAGATTATAAAAATGAGGCTAACAATTGTCTGACGAAGAAATAATGACGTTAAAACCTGTGGGAAGCAGCTAAAAATTATCAGTGATGTGAGAAAAAACGGAAATGGAAATAAAGCAAAAGTTATTAGAACTAGCCGAAATGGTTGTTTAAAAGGTGAAAGGAACTGTTTGTGAACTAGAAATGGTGGATTTTATAGCGGCGGTAGTGTTGAAAGCGGCAAAAAAAATTTTTTGGTTATGGTTTGGAAGTGGGTTACGTGTTATTGAGTATCTATAGGCGGGATAAAATTGTACAGCAGATTATGGTAAAAAGGAGAAGGTGAATACAATGTCTGCTTGTGTCTGTATATGTGTAGATGGGTATGTGTGTGTGTGCGCGAGTGTATACCCGTCCTTTTTTCCCCCTAAGGTAAGTCTTTCCGCTCCCGGGATTGGAATGACTCCTTACACTCTCCCTTAAAACCCACTTCCTTTCGTCTTTCCCTCTCCTTCCCTCTTTCCTGATGAGGCAACAGTTTGTTGCGAAAGCTTGAATTTAGTGTGTATGTATGTGTCTGTCTGTGTTTCTATCGACCTGCCAGCGCTTTTGTATGGTAAGTCACATCATCTTTGTTTTTAAAGACACTATACACAGATATACGAGGGCTGTTCAGAAAGTAGGGAATGTTTCCATCTGATGCCGCTAGGCATGCGCTGATCGTGTATATTTTTGTATGTGCATGCTCGGCAACTCAGTTGGCATCCATCCATGACAGTGAGAACGTCTCTGTGCGTCTGGTTTTTTAGATATTCAAATTTGAAATGTGTGCTGCAATCGAAAATCCCGCCAGTTGTGAGGTGCGATTTTTGTTGGCAAAAAATCTAAAACCTATAGAAATTTATCGTGAACTGTGTGAAGTGTATGGAAACAACGTAATGAGTGAATATTCCATCTGGAAATGGTGCATTCGGTTTAAAAATGGCTGAAACAATGTTCATGATGAAGAGAAGAGTGGATGCCTAAGCATTGTGACTGATGATCTTGTCGCTGAAGTTTGTTGAAACGATTCGTGAAAACCATCGCTTCACAATAACGGAGCTTTTGCTTTCTTTTTCACAAGTTTCAAGGACTTTGTTGTTTGGAATTGTCACTCAAAAGCTAGGCTACCACAAATTTTGTGCATGATGGGTGGCCAAAATGCTTGTTGTTGTTGTTGTTGTTGTTGTTGTTGTCTTCAGTCCAGAGACTGGTTTGATGCAGCTCTCCATGCTACTCTATCCTGTGCAAGCTTCTTCATCTCCTAGTACTTACTGCAACCTATATTCTTCTGAATCTGCTTAGTGAATTCATCTCCCCCCCCCCCCCCTCCATCCGCCCTCAAATGCTAAATTTGTGATCCCTTGATGCCTCAGAACCTGTCTTACCAACCGGACCCTTCTTCTTGTCAAGTTGTGCCACAAACTCCTCTTCTCCCCAATTCTATTCAATACCTCCTCATTAGTTATGTGATCTACCCATCTGATCTTCAGCATTCTTCTGTAGCACCATATTTCGAAAGATTCTATTCTCTTCTTGTCTAAACTATGTATCGTTCATGTTTCACTTCCATACATGGCTACACTCCAGACAAATACTTTCAGAAACAATTTACTGACACTTAAATCTATACTCGATGTTAACAAATTTCTCTTCTTCACAAACACTTTCCTCGCCATTGCCAGTCTACATTTTATATCCTCTCTACTTCCACCATCATGAGTTATTTTGCTCCCCAAATAGGAAAACTCCTTTACTACTTTAAGTGTTGGTTGGTTGTTTTGGGGAAGGAGACCAGACAGCGTGGTCATCGGTCTCATCGGATTAGGGAAGGTTGGGGAAGGACGTCGGCTGTGCCCTTTCAGAGGAACCATCCCAGCATTTGCCTGGAGTGATTTAGGGAAATCACAGAAAACCTAATCAGGATGGCCAGACGCGGGATTGAACCGTCGTCCTCCCGAATGCGAGTCCAGTTTCTAACCACTGCGCCACCTCGCTCGGTCTACTTTAAGTGTCTCATTTTCTAATCTAATTCCCTCAGCATCACCCGACTTAATTTGACTACATTCCATTATCCTCATTTTGCTTTTGTTGATGTTCGTCTTATATCCTCCTTTCAAGACATTGTCCATTCCGTACAACTGCTCTTCCAAGTCCTTTGCTGTCTCTGACAGAATTACAATGTCATCGGCGAACCTTAAAATTTTTATTTCTTCTCCATGGATTTTAATACCTACTGCGAATTTTTCTTTTGTTTCCTTTACTGCTTGTTCAATATACAGATTGAATAGCATCAGGGATAGGTTACAATCCTGTTTCACTCCCTTCCCAACCCCTGCTTCTCTTTCTTGTCCCTCGACTCTTATAACTGCCATCTGGTTTCTGTGCAAATTGTAAATAGCCTCTCGCTCCCTGTATTTTACCCCTGCCACCTTCAGAATTTGAGAGAGAGTATTCCAGTCAACATTGTCAAAAGCTTTCTCCAAGTCTACAAATGCTAGAATTGTAGGTTTGCCTTTCCTCAATCGTTCTTCTAAGATAAGTCGTAAGGTCAGTATTGCCTCACATGTTCCAATTAGTGCTGTACATGTTCCGCTTTTAACCCGCCCATGCTTGCCCGGTGGCCAGGCGGGCAGGCCGCTGCGCGTTGTCAACAGAACGGGCAGGCTGCTTCACTCCCAGCCAAGCCAGGCAGAACCCAACCCGGGCAGGCTGCGGGAAACTTGCTTGCCTGCCCATATTACTGCTGAGCTGCGCTAAACAGCTGTTTAGTCTGCGCGTGTCATTGTCGTATTATGAACGTTAATTAAAAGTTTTTATTTTACCTGAGCACCAAAAGACAAACCCCAACATTATATGTATATATTAATTTCAGGTCAAAAACTATTGGGTTTTATTTGTACATTCTTCCTTTATGCGTATATTTTGGGCTCATTATCTATGTAAATAAAAATGAAATGCCATATGTGTTGATAAGCGTAAAACTCGAGAATGGCTGGACCAGTTCGGCTAAATTTTTTTTTTTCTGAGTTTGTAATTCTCAGGACAAGGTTTTTTATGAAATAAAATTTTTGGAAAATCGATTGAAAAATTGGAAAATTTGAGAAAAACTGAAAGTGCGTTTTCATTGTGTCCGTGTGTCTGTATTGCATACAATCTTGATGAAATTTTGCACACTATACCTTGAAACCAAGAGGAAGGTCACTGTCTACATAAAATTTCGTAGGATGCATGGCAGAGGTTACTTTACCTAATGGAATTCGACAAAATGTACGTTTTTATTCCGGTCTTGATGAAATTTGGCACACTTGATATTCAAAGCAGGATGAAGGGCGCTGTCTTCTTAAAATTCTGAATGGTGCATGGCGGAGGGTATTTAACTTAAACACTTCTACACCAACCTACAGTTATATTCCGGTCTTGAAGAAATTTTGCACACTTGATCATCAAGAGGAACATCACTGTCTACATAATATTTCGGATAGTGCATGGAATAGAGTACCTTACAAAAGATTTTGACATCGTTTGCGCGTTACCATGAAAGTTGGCTCATGTACGCATGTTTCCATGGAGAAGGTTTTTGAGTATTTCCGTGTGTGTGTGTGTGTGTGTGTGTGTGTGTGTGTGTGTGTGTGTGTGTGTGTGTGTGTGCACGCGCGTGTGTGTGTATATGTATATATATCTATATGTATATGTGTGTGTGTGTGTGTGTGTGTGTGTGTGTGTATATATATACATACATTTTGTTAAACGAAATGTCTATTATCTTTTTGAAATTTGAGAGATGTCTTACACATTCACAGTAATCGTGTTTGACAATTCGCGCACAGCAAATGTCGTTTAACAGTTGCAAACAATTTTTGGTTGATTGAGCGAACGTGTTATATTGGCTGCAAAAAACCTTGATGTTAACGAAATGAATTTTCAGATTCAAAATATGATACCTGGCGAATTGATGACATGAAAGTCGGTTTATTCCGTTACTAACCAAGATGATGTAGTCAACTATCCTACGGAATTTTTAAATTCGCTGGATTTGCCCGGATTACCGCCTCCCAATCTGCAATTAAGTCGGATGGGCAATCATTATGTTGCAAAAGGTAAACCAGCCACGTCTTTGTAATGGTACCCGGCTTGCGGTGAAGAAATTAAAGAACAACGTAATCGAAGCCACAATTTTAAAAGGAAAGTACAAAGGTGAAGACAGTTTGATTCCACGTATCACTATGATTCCGACCGACATGCCATTCGACTTTAAACGGTTATAATTTCCAGTGCAGCTTGCATTTGCCATGTCGATAGATAAATCGCAAGGGCAGTCGTTATATGTTTGTCGCTTCAATCTTGAAAATCATGTTTTTCACATGGCCAATTGTATGTCGCATCTTCCCCTGTCGGGACACCTTCAACATCACTTGTTTATGCACCAGAAAACAAAACTATCAATGCTGCGTATCAAAAAGTATTACAATAAATGCTACCTAGCAATAAACTTTGACACTGCTTCACTTATCACCACAAAAGTTGACAGATATATATGAGTTTTCATAGATATGTGAAGAGGAGATGAACTGAGGTGGCGGAGTCCAACAGAGAGAGGACGAGGAGAAGGATAGAGGGTGGGGGGAGATGGGCCAAGGGACGGGGAGGTGAACAGAGAGAGGTAGTGGGAGAGGAATAAATGGATAGAGAGAAAACAGGGGAGGGAAGATGGACTACGAGAGTATGGAATAAATAAATGCCCAGACAAACACAGAGTTTTCAGCTGGTTGTCAAATATAAAAGGACTTCTTCGAGACTTCACAAATACTGGACATTCTCAATTCGAACCACCATCAGATCACATCTCAAACAGGTTTGTGTAGCAAGCAGAACAATCACTGAAAATGGAGCTCCTTTGTACACTAAAAGCTACAGATAACTACCAGGGGCATAGATAACGGGAGAGGGGGGGGGGGGTCAGGTGTCTCCCCCCCTTCCCCCCCCAGCCCATGAACATAGTGTTTTTTGTTTTAGTGGAACGCAATGCAGTCTGTGTTGCAGTTTTCAACTCTGAAAAGGATGGATATTTGTACTAAAGAAGTGAACCTCCACCCCCCAAAAAGAAGTTTGGTCCCCTCTCCAGAAGAATAAATTATCTACGCCTCTGATAACCACTGTACTGCAATGAGAACCAAATTAAGATTTTGGAAGTCTAGATTCTTTAACTTTAGTATGTTTCAGCCAAGTATGACACCAGTTATACAAATATTTAACTCCTTTTCCAGGATGTATTTTACTGGTTCTGCGAATTCATTCGAAGTTGGCAAAATCATTCTAAATTGACAAAATGCATTTTAACAAAATCGAAGCACTTGTTTCATATCCAGTTCGTCTAAAAACTATAGTACAGGGAATAAAATGGCGACTCTAAGCAATTTCTCGCGGCGTCTACGTTTGCGTCATGAGAGTCCACACTTGTAGTCTAGGTCTGCATTGTGAATGACCATAGTTCGGACCCTCATGATGCAGACTTAGATGACGAGTGTTTATGTGCATGATGAAAACCTAAACAACGACTGTAGACCCTCATAACACAGACCTAAACGACGACTCTGAACCCTCCTGACGCAGACGTAGAAGCTGTGGAGAGTGGCTCAGAGTTTCCATTATATTCCTACTACAATACATTCGTGGAAAAAGACACTCTTCATTTTAAAAGCATTTCTAGTGTCTAGGTCTTCACCATCTCGACCCTGCTTGTGGGCTTCCCCTTAATATATAAATACAGGAATAAAATTACATTTTGCACTGTGTGTGGAACTCAACAAAATAAATTGTAATTTAAACTCATAATGTGTATTGCCTTAATCCAAAAATGAATATTTCATTTTGCGGAACACTTTTCAATATAAAATATTTACAAATTTTCCTTCAGTTTCCCTGAAAGTATTACTTAGGCCAAACCAGATACTCCTAAAAATTTGGCTACTTTTGCAAACACAAGTAACAGAAAATGGTTTACAAACAATAATAAATTTCACCTGGGAGGATTGAAATCAAAAAGTTTAGTGTAAAATAAAAATGAACTGTATGCATTACAAAATTTCTATCTCAGAAATTGACGCCCAGAAAGCACAAGAAAGAAATCTGCACTCGTAATTAGTAAATTTGCACTCAAACGCATAGTTTCCCGTTTAATGTTCTACTGTATTCTTAATGCATCTGCTGATTAGTGTTTGAATTAATTATGACGAGATCATTATGTCTGTCTGCATTAATACGTGATCGTTTTTCGCTAAGTAGGTTTCCAGCGCAACTAAAACATCTCTCACTAGAGGCACTATTGGCTGGTATATTTAATATTTTTCTTGCCACACACGCAAGTCGGGGAAGTCGTTGGGAGTTATTTTTCCACCACTGTAGAATATCTCCCTCGTTCACACAGTGTTCTTGCAAGTATCTGCTGACTTCATCATGTAGGAGAGGAGACTCTTCTGCCCAGTCCTCAAATTTCGCCATTTTGTACGGTCCTGGATTTGTTTCTTGGGTGCTGTGATTGGGCACTTGTACTGAAACTATACAGGTTCCAATTAATATTTGCAGAATAATGTGAAGATCGTACTACACATAGTTGAAATTATAATAGTTTTTAGATGATGCTATCATTTATCGTCCAGTAAAGTCACCAGAAGATGAAAACTAACTGCAGGATGATTTAAATAAGATACATATTTTTGGTGTGAAAATTAGCAGTTGGCAATAAATAATGAAAAGAGCGAGGTTATCCGTGTGTGTACTAAACTATGTCCGTTAAACTTCATTTACAAGATCAACCAGTCAAATCCAAAGGCTGTAGATTCTAATTAATATCTCTGATTACAGTAACGACCTACTTGAATAGGAATGGACACACAGAAAATGTTGTAGGTGTTTTAATGCCAAAACACTCTTTTGGAGCATTGCTATGCAGTTGGAGAGCCTTTCTGGTGCGATTGATGGAGGAGGTCGAAAGAGTCTAAAGAAGGGCAGCTCGTTTGGTATTATCGTGAAACAGGGGAAAGAGTGTCACGGAAATTATACAGGAGTTGAGGTGGGAATCATTACAACAATGGCGTTTTTTGAAGTGGCTCAATTTATGTATGAAATTTTGATCACCAACTTGCACCACCGAATTCTAAGATACATTGTTGAGTCCCATCTACATTGGAAGAAATGATCATCAGAATAAAATACAAAAAAGCAGCGCTCAGACGGAGAGATGTAGGTGTTTTATCCCGCGCGAAAATCGAGAATAGGAGACAAGTAAGGTGAAAGTGGTTCGATTAACCCTCAACCAAGCACTTGCGTGTGACTTGCAGAGGACCCATGTACATGTAGATGAAGAATATATGCATTATCTTTGGAGCTTACCTTCAACACACATCTGTCTTGCTGCTTGGTAAACATCAATTTTTTCATCCTCGCATAACTTTCTTTTATGCAACATACTAACGCACATTTTCTGTTCTAGGAAGGCTCCGGCGGCTTGTTTCAAAGGTTTCATGTCCTGAAAATACATTTTATCAACATACATATTTTACAAGTGGTTCTATAATATTCAGATGGAATAAAATTACAAACCTCTTCATCGTTATCCCGTACAGTACAGTGAGCTTTTAAGGCATAAAACCACGGTAGAACTAAATGTAGGGTTGGCTCCTTGTCACCCTCTAGATCAACTGTGGCTTCTTTCAACGGCTTAAGAAATGCTATAAGCTGGCCAGTTATATGGTGGTCATAACCCAGCACCATATCAGAGGCACCTTCGTGATGTAAGACAGCCTTTACTGAATCAATCTGAGAATGGACTGATACAAGCATGTCAAAATAACTATTCCAACGAGTTGAAACCCACTGCTTTAAAGATGAGTTCAGTCTCACACAGAGACCTCTTCTCTTGAAGTAGGAAACCGTAGCCAGCACTGTACTAAGAATGGCTAATATATTTGAAACATTTTCTTTCAAAAACTGTTCGCTCAGAACATGTTTCAAGACTGTGTTTATACTATGAGTCATGCAAGAAAGACGCTGACATATTTCGAGAGCTTTGACAATGTTACTGCCCTGGTCTGTGACAAACGTAATTTTGGCAATGTCTTCATGAGGAACACCCATAGTTTGTAAGCGATCTTCCAACTGGTTTCGAATATTCGAGCCAGTTTTTGGGCAGTCAGGAAACGAAGAGCACACCAGTACATATTTATTCAAATGTCAGTCTGAATTTATGTAATGCATTGTCACGGAAATGTAATGCACCCCTTTGTAATTGTCTGTCCATAGATCAATTGTACTGTTACATATACCAGAACAAATCGCATGCACTATATCTGGGAGCATTTTGCTGCGCACGTTATCAGCTAAGGTTTGAACTTTCCTAGCTACTGTCACTCGGGAAGGCATAACATTTTTAATATCAACTGAGACATATTTTTTACCTATGTCGATCAGTGTCTGCCCTAAATTAAGAAATCCTTCTCCCTCTATACTGCTAAATGGTCTCAGGTCCTTAGCACACATTTCGACACACTTTTCGGCCACTAAATCTTTGTGCTCTTTCAAGATGTTTACGGAGTGAGGGAACTGCTTGTCAAATTTGCACACATGTTGTAACGTACTTGAGGTTCCCGAATAAGTACTTCAGAGTTTTTTACATAGTTTGCATTGAGACACACCTACCGATTTATTTGAAGCGGCCCCATAAGCACACGAAAACGTTTCCCATGCGGCACTTGTGCTCTGTTTCGTTACCAGAATGTATTGGCCAGTTGTCCATTTTTTTTTTCAATCTCACTAAAGTTCGACCTATTTATCATTCTGCCCCCATCGTTGCGATAAATGAACTGCGGGCTACCTACCTGGCTACTCTAGTCATGGTAGCTTGACAGCACAACCTGTTGTCAGGCGCAGCAAGCTGAGCGGGTCCCGTGAAGGTTGGCAGGTTGCAGGAACCCAGGTAGCCCAGGCTTGCGGGAGCCCGAATCGGCCGCATTACCCACCATGCCTCAGTACACGCTCACTCTTGTGTTTGTCACGGCAGGCTGACCTGCATGAATGGTTGCAGAGGAGCTAGGGGCAAGCAGGCTGCAAGGGGAATTTGTACACCTCTAGTTCCAATATTTCTACGGAATCCAAACTGATCTTCCCCGAGGTCGGCTTCTACCAGTTTTTCCATTCGCTGTAAAGAATTCGTGTTAGTATTTTGCAGCTGAGACTTATTAAACTGATAGTTTGGTAATTCTCACATCTGTCAACACCTGCTTTCTTTGGGGTTAGAATTATTATATTCTTCTTGAAGTCTGAGGGTATTTCACCTGTCTCATACATCTTGCTCACCAGATGGTAGAGTTTTGTTAGGACTGGCTCTCCCAAGGCCGTCAGTAGTTCTAATGGAATGTTGTCTACTCCCGGGGCCTTGTTTCGACTCAGGTCTTTCAGTGCTCTGTCAAACTCTTCACGCAGTATCGTATCTCCCATTTCATCTTCTTCTACATACTCATCCATTTCCATAATATTTTCCTCAAGTACATCGCCCTTGTATAGACCCTCTATATACTCCTTCCACCTTTCTGCTTTCCCTTCTTTGCTTAGAACTGGGTTTCCATCTGGGCTCTTGATATTCATACAAGTGGTTCTCTTTTCTCCAAAGGTCTCTTTAAATTTTCCTGTACGCAGTATCTATCTTACCCCTAGTGAGATAAGCCTCTATATCCTTACATTTGTCCTCCAGCCATCCCTGTTTAGCCATTTTGCACTTCCTGTCGATCTCATTTTTGAGACGTTTGTATTCCTTTTTGCCTGCTTCACTTACTGCAATTTTTTATTTTCTTCTTTCATCAAGTAAATTCAGTATCTCTTCTGTTGCCCAAGGATTTCTACTAGCTCTCGTCTTTTTACCTACTTGATCCTCTGCTGCCTTCACTATTTCATTCCTCAAAGCTACCCATTCTTCTTCTACTGTATTTCTTTCCCCCATTTCTTTCAATTTGTCCCTTATGCTCTCCCTGAAACTCTGTACAACCTCTGATTTAGTCAGTTTATCCAGGTCCCATCTCCTTAAATTCCCACCTTTTTGCAGTTTCTTCAGTTTCAATCTGCAGTTCATAACCAATAGATTGTGGTCAGAGTCCACATCTGCCCCTGGAAATGTCTTACAAATTAAAACCTGGTTCCTAAATCTCTGTCTTACCATTATATAATCTATCTGAAACCTTCTAGTATCTCCAGGATTCTTCCATGTATACAACCTTCTTTTAAGATTCTTGAACCAAGTGTTAGCTATAATTAAGTTATGCTCTGTGCAAAATTCTACCAGACGGCTTCCTCTTTCATTTCTCACCCCAATCCATACTAACCCACTATGTTTTCTTCTCTCCCTTTTCCTACTCTCGAGTTCCAGTCACCCATGACTATTAAATTTTCGTCTCCCTTCACTATCTGAATAATTTCTTTTATCTCATCATACATTTCTTCAATTTCATCATCATCTGCAGAGCTAGTTGGTGTATGAACTTCTACTACTGTAGTAGGCATGGGCTTCGTGTCTATCTTGGCCACAATAATGCATTCACTATGCTGTTTGTAGTAGCTTACCTGCACTCCTATTTTTTATTCATAATTAAACCTACTCCTGCATTACCCCTATTTGATTTTGTATTTATAATCCTGTATTCACCTGACCAAAAGTCTTGTTCCTCCTGCCACCAAACTTCACTAATTCCCACTATATCTAACTTTAACCTATCCGTTTCCCTTTTTAAATTTTCTAACCTGCCTGCCCGATTAAGGGATCTGACATTCCACGCTCCGATCCATAGAACGCCAGTTTTCTTTCTCCTTATAGAGCACCATAAAGAACAGTGAATGGGGCAACGTTGACATTTCTGGAGGCCTACCACAAACATGGTGATTCATTACTGGATTGAATCATAACCAGTGACCAGGCTTGAATGAAACATGTCAATTGCGAGACAAAATTACAGTCCACCAAATGGGGGCACACAAGGTCCCACCCAAAAACCAAGAAAATGTTGTCCCACCCAAAAACCAAGCAAATGTTTGCAAACCTTGTCAGCAAGGAAGTTGATGGCGACAGTGTTTTGGGATAGGCAAGGTGTGCTTCTTATTGATTTTCTTGAAAGTGGAGCAACCATAAATTCTACGCGGTAATGTCAAACTTTGCACAGCCTTAGAAGAGCAGTTAAAAACAAACACTGAGGAAAGCTGACGTCCAAAATTTTGTTCTTGCACGACAATGCCTGACCTCACATGGCAAACCGCACTAATGAACTCCTTAATTCATTCAAATGGGAAATTTTCCCTCATACGCCCTACAACCCCGATCTTGCACCAAACAACTTCTTCTTGTTTCCCAAGATGAAGAACTGGCTTGCAATGCAATGCTTTGATGACGATGGAGAACTTTAGGTGGGCGCGACTCACTGGCTGAAGTCTGAGGCGGCTGAATTTTATGATGAAGGTCTTTCAAAGCTTGTCCACCGCTATGATAAGTGCCTCAATGTGTTTGGTGACTATGTGAAATAGTAGTGTGCCAGTCGCTCTTTCAGATGTATATATAAAATGTATTTCTTGTATTTAGTTTTTTTTAATGCTAAAACAATCCCTACTTTCTGAATAGCCCTTGTACAAAAAATAACCATAAATACTTAATACAGTGCACAAAATAATGGCAAAATAGTTTACATTATGTAGATAAACTTACTACACAATCACATACATAGATGAACTTACATAAAAGATTACTATATTGCAAGCTGAATGATTTGTGCAACAAATAATAAACTATTGAAAAAAACATAAATCTTGTTATTATCTCTTATCTTAAAATTCTTGTCACGATAAAAAATGAAAATTAAGAAACTGCCATTAGAAAAACTCGTGTGAAAATTTTGTCACAAAATGTTGCAAAAAACAGTCCCAATTAAGTACGAGTATGATTGGCTGAAATAAGCAGAAGAACTGTGAAACAGTGCATGCATGATATGTCAGTCCTGTACAAAAATTGGTTAACATAAGCTTGTTTTGCCTGAAAATAAATTTTCTACAAGATAATGTAGTAGTTTCGGGAGAAAATGCAGTAAAATATTTTCTATTGCTCAGAAATAAGGTGATCTTTTCCTCTGAAAAATATTTTTATAGTAAATTTGGCTTATTTTTTAATTTTCTGCATGCCCGATGAAACAGTGTATCATTTTGTACAGGGCTGTGTATAATTCTGGTTTGTTACATGCATTGTTTTGCATGTCCAAAGATTTTCTGATGATTTGAAGCCACTGTTAAATGTAATGTATAAGCAGCTAAATGATAATCAACTGTAATAACCAGTTTTTAAAATTATATCCAATGCAGTGCTTAAAATGCAGTGGTTTTCTACAAAACACAATTTCATGTGCAAACATGAGTTTTAGAATGTAAAACTTGAATGATGAAAGATTTTTGGCAAATGCTTCTTACAGTTACTGTAAAAATATATTTTTTATCATCAGCTGTAACACTGTAAACTGTCTCAGCATGTGCAATTTGTGTAAAACTGGATTTTATGTGCAACTTTTGACCTCTGTATCATGGCAACAGATAAAGCTTTCAGGAAATAATGTGGAGACAATTAATTACATGTATTTGTCTAACTTCTTACAAAATTTGAACCGTTTTGCACAAGTTTGAAACCTAGAAGTGGTGCATGTAAAAATACTCATAGAAAACATGTTTTTTCGTGTAAAATCTGAATGAAGCTAGATTTTTGAAAGCTAGTTTTTAATTTTATTGTCAGAATGAATCTGTCATGTATTTGATTCACTTTAACCTGCTTCTGTGCATTCAGTTCACATAAGAACGAATTTTGCATGCTACATTTAGTTAGAATTTAAACTGTCATATCTTGACAATGGGTAAAGATTATTGGATGAAAAAATTTCATTTTGACTTAATCCATTTATCTATTTTTGTGCAATGTTTAAACTGATTCATATAAGTTTAAGGTATAGAGGTGACGCGCTTCAAAAACCTCCTGAAAAATGTGTTTTTGAACATAAATCCAAACAAAGCAAGATTTTTTTCGAATGGTTAAAACTTACTTTAACCCAAGGTTCGATACACTGATGGACCAAATTCAAATTTGAACCATCAGTCTTGCTTCAGTCCAGAGTTATTTAGTGGTGACTGTTTTTGTATGTAAAATCCGAATGGAGCACATAAAAATGGTGCCATTAGCTGAACTTTTAATTTCAGCCCAATTAAAATCTTTTGCAAAAAGAATTAAGCAATTCACTCAATTTTCCTGGGTGCCAGGTTTGGTTTGTCTTTCAACTGTTGCCTAATGTACTATAACATAGCTACAGGAAGGCAAATGTTCCAACGGTATACAAATGGCCACTGGGCTGATCTAAACAAAAAACTTTTTACCCCATTTTCCTTGGTGAAATAGGAACTGAGCACCAAGACCCCCCAAAAAAACCTTGATTCTGCATACGGCCTTTTCATACACATTTGTTACAGTGCTTCCATGCTGTAGCAATTAGCAACCAGTTACTGATACTTCAGATATACACTTCAGTACTATAACAAGTGTATCAAGGAATTTTTTCGGCCTGATGTGCCTGCTGTGATGTCAATAATCCATAGAACATTTTGCTCATTGCAGTAGAGCACTCAGATCTCTGTATTGACAAATTTATAAACATGGACTGCAATATGGTATGTAGCTTCTACATCAAGCAGTGTCAAATTAAATGATTCAACAAGCTTTGTGCATATTGGGAAACTGGATGCAGGAGAGGGATACAAAATAGAATTCTTTCCTACAAAACAGAGATGTATTTTTCAGTGATTATTTATGATTCCATTGAATTAGTTGGAGAGTTCCCTCTCTTCTTAGACTGCTCATTTTCTCCAACTGAACTGGTCAATAATTTCTCTACACTATTTTTTAAATAAACTGGCATATTTAAAGAAACTAAAAGAAAGAGACTCATAAAATTCAAAGCACATGGACATTCTTATTAATATTTGAAAATGTTTATAAAGTTGTAGCTTATATTTTTCAGTTGTTATCACAAGTTTGAACAAGTATTTACTCTCATCCCTTTCCTTTTCAGCGGTTCACACAATGTTGAATGATCTTCTGCCGGGAAATGTGTATTATAGATTCAATCCATATTTAACAGAAATGGTCTCTATGGCTGAAATAAATCCAGCAAAAATAGCACAGTTGGAAATGGATGCAGAGATGTATTTTCGACGAAATGAAGAGACATTCCAGGAGGCAGCTAAGGCACTTGTGGCAACAAAAACATTTGGGCAATGGTGCCAAGATTGGATTAATTTAAAAAGAGAATTATTAGGTATCAAGTAACAGTATCCAAGAAATTCCATGGAATATGTGATTATATCTCAGGTAGTGAACATGATCAAATTAATGTTTCCCACTTTGAATTTATTTAGCTATTTCAAATTAGTGTTCCACCTTAGGCATTTAATTTTTTTTATTTTTGCCATTATGGCTTAGTTAATTAAATGTTCACTTTTTTTGGCTGCACGTATATTGTGTCAGTAATTAAAGTATCGCATATGCCAGCCTTCTTTTTATAGTTGTGGTTTTTATGCCTTATTTTATTACTATTTCAATGTTCGCCATAGAGGCATGCAGTGCCTCAGTTGACAACATTTGTTGTCTTAATCAGAATAAGTCCTAAAGTATTCTGCATAGAACTAAATTTATATGGTCAGTTCAGAGCTAAAAAAAAAACAAAAACTTTCAAGGAAAATAAAACTGTTAAGAACAAGTATTACTACAATTTTCCAACTGACCGAAAAGATTTAACAGACAGCTCTGTCTCTTGCTGTTACAGTATCATTTCATTTCTGTGATACATTTTTGTGTTGTGTCTGACGTGGTTCAATTCCATAGATTGAACAATCTTTTGAGTGTTTCTGATATCTAAAATAATTTACATTTATGTATGCTTCAAAGTCTGTCTGTCTGTCACTGAGTAAGCTAGCTTTTCATGGCAAAAGCTGAAGTATATGTTTGTGAATACTTAATAAGAAACTTGTATTCCGTAATATGAGTATTCTGAATGTTAATACCTGTTGGAATGGAACTTGGTGTGTGACTGAAAGTTAAAATATTATGTCTGATGTGAGCAGCTAGTTCTGTAGCAGTTGGATAGTCTGTGCACCTTGTACATGTATGATAAAATTTCAATATGGCATTATTTTAATTTGTTCTTTTGTGATAAACAGTAATTCATATGTATATAAACATTTACAAATATAAAGATAGCTTTTCCATAACCACTGAGCAGTATTTCATACCAAAGGGCAGCTGATTTTTAGTGCAATGTATTTTTTATAATGCAATAAATATATGAAAGAGATTTTATTCTTTGTGTTTTGATTTCTGTTTGTGTGGTTATACAGTCCAGTTGTATAATTTGAGTTTCACTAAGCAACATTTTCTTCATGCACTAGCTGTAACCAATGAACCTTACTGTCTAGTCTGTGGCAGATAAAGTCCACATCTGTATAAGCTGCTGCCATCAAGTACACAAAGTAAGCTATCCAGAAACATCATGGTATGGGATTTGGCATCACAGTTGTACATGAGAAACACCATAACTTTAGACTGCTCCATATGCACCATCAACAGAACAGGCTCTGCTAACGGTATACTACGCCTTCCCCATCACTGGCAACAGATTCTACACAATGCTGGTGACTACTTTGAAGGACAGTAACAGGTGCAAACATGTAACCCTTTTGTATCGGTTGTGAATAAATAGTTGCCTCTATTTAAGTTCCAACCCTCGTAGTAGTGTAGAGATGTATGTACAAAAAATGTGTGCAGTACCGGTATGTAGTTACATAATATTTTGCTGTTTGTTGGATCTGAAAGCATGAATTATATTTTCTAACTATATGTAAAAAATGCCTTGGTTCATTACATTCATGCAGAAATAAACGTCTTAGGGGTTTCTCTGACTCACCTAGTACTGGATGTAAGAATTGGCCGCCAGAGCAATATATGCCATTTCTCCCTTCCATTTTAATGCATTATGGTGCCTACATTTTTTGACCTATCCCCCTCTGATGGCTAATTTATGATTAACACAGTCAGTTAATAGATCGTAATCAGATGCAGTCTGATTCCACATGTAAAGGTATGACTCTCTGTTAGTCATACAGCCTTTAAATGGTGCCATTGTCGTGAGTCTTCAAGCATCTTGGAAGCTGTAAGAGATGCATCTAAAATGTGACAGGCTTGTGATTGATCTAATGACTTTGTAGCTCTTAAGGCCATCTGATGTTCGGTAGCCGAGTTTTGGCAGACATTGCTCTGAAGATTGATTGAGCTGATTAACTTTCGCAAACTTGAGCTCTCTTCGAACTATGTGTTAAATGAGATGTTTGTGAGGTTTATAGTAATAGTTTTAAATGTGGTTCTTGGGATTACCATGTGATTTTGTTGTTCTATCTACACCAAAACTCTCCAGCTATGCCATGTGGTGTAGGCATTCAATATCATAAACCACGCACACAGTAACATTGGATTTACCATGTCACAGAGTAATCTATAGACACTGAGACGCCGCCCATCGAACCAGTGTCGTGTGCATGCCACTCGTGTATACCATATTTAAAAATGGTAACAATACTCGTACAGATAAAACTTTCCAAAGAAACCTTTGGTCTTCCTCAGCGTTCAAGCTACTCCGTACCAAATATCCTCGTAATCAGTTCAATGGTTTAGTCGTGAAAATGTAACATTGTTACATTTGCATTTATAATATTAGTATGGAGTTATGGACCAGCATAGATTAAACGCATTGAGGATTCTATAAGCATTGTATTCTAGATGTTGCTCACAGCTGTGCTTGTGTATCAGTAAAATGAAATGAAATTTGGTTATGGCTTTATTGGCTGGGAGTCCCCAGTTGGGATGTTCAGGAGTTTGGTGCAAGTCTTTTTATTTGACACCACAACAGTGACTTGCACATCAGTGATAATAAAATGATGAGGACAACACACATGTCCAGAAGCAAGCAGAAAGAAAAACTGAACTGGGCGGGAATTGAACCTGGGAACACATGATTGTGAAACAGCAGTGCTAACCATGTGACCATGAGCTGTTCACACAAGTTTGAACACAATAAATGATTTATAAAAGATGCATGATGCTCAGTGGCTAAAATGTGACAGTTTTGTGACTGATATTAGTATGGAGTAAACAGATTAGAGGATTGTATAAACATTGTATTTGGTATGTTGTATTATATTATGTACAACATATCGAAGAATAAAAGTGTTTTCACAGGTATGATGAAGTTCAAAAGACAAAGAGTACATAGCTTTTTCAAAGAGTAGTTATTGTTCTATATTTCACATTATATTCTTCAGATCAATAAATACATTGTACTACACACTTTCTAAAGTAGCCAATCTTCTTTCTCAGCATTCAAGCTATTTTCATACCGAATTCTGTCAGAATTGGTTCAGCGGTTTAGTCATGAAAGTGTAACTGACATAGTTACTTTCACATTTGTAATATTAGTATGCAAGTATGCATTATGAAAAGGATAGAGATCTATGCTCCATGTAGGGAAGACACTGAGTTGCAAACAGGTACAACAAAAAGGCTGTTATACATTTGAGCTTTTGGTCAAAAGGTCCTCCAATGTGTGATCACTGTCTCTCCATTGTGGCCAGACAGCATACAGCCAATTGCACCTGATGGGAGAATCTGTGTATGAGTGGGCAAAAGGCAAGGTGTTTGGGAAGGAGTGATACTGTACTTCTGTGAAACTAAGTCTTTTGGAGGAAAGGTTTACGACTGTGTTTGTGGTCTGTTAGGTTGTAGATTCTGTATGGTGGTGGGAGTGAGTTTCTGAGGGTGTGGTAGATATGGTAGGTCTGCAAGGCAGGGTTTGTTGGTTTTGAGGGGGTTGCTTTGACCATTTGGTGCAGTTGGCTGTACACAGTCTGGCCTTAACAGCCAGAGACAGTGGTGCTTGTGTGAATGTGTTTTGTACTTTAGAAGAAAGGCGTTTTGGCAAAAGCTCAAATGTTTAGCCATCTTTTTGTTGTGCAACTAATATTTATCCAGTGAACTTTTACACTCTGAAAATCACTGTCAAGAGCATGGTTGAGGTTACTTCCTGTTACCATCTATTGAGGTTTTGCTATTGAAATATGGAGTGCGGGAAGAATCAACATCTCCTCTGGATGGTGAGTAGCACTCTATCCTTTTCATAGCATTCTCGTTATTCCATCCTAGATTTTTCATTGTCTAGGTTTTAAATATGTGATGATATGAAGTGGAATATTCACATTGCTTCAGTTGTGTGTAAAGTGGATAACAGACTTTGATTCGTTGGTTGGGTACTGTGAAAATTCACTCAGTCTACAAAGAAATATACATACAAAAGACACTTGCAGCCCATTCAAGAACATTGCTTAGTTGTATGGGACCCATATCAAATACGACAAAGGCGGTATTGGGCATATACATAAAAGGGCAGCATGGGAGAGAGAGGTTTTTGGGTTATGGAAAAGTTATGGAAGTGCTGAAGACCTGAACTGGCATACACTTAAAAATAGATGCCAATTGTACCATGACAGATGTGGATGGAGAAAAACAACTCACCAAGTTTCAAGAACTAGTACAAAATGAGTAATCTAGGAATCACTACAGCAATACATAACATTTCTTTGACTTGAAGATGGTCGCTTACCTTAAACTATTTTTCGTTTGATAAATGTTTGTTACAGAAGGTTTTGGTGATTCCATAATGCCATTCTTTAACTCCCGTAGGAACCACAAAGACAAGACCTGACTGATTACAACATGCACAGAGTCATTAATGTGGTCATTCTTCCTGCATTCCATATATCAGTGGTGCAGAAAGAAACCTCAATATATGGTAACACAGAAGTACCCTCAACCATGAACTAAACAGTGATTTGCAGAGTGTAGATACAAGTTCACAGGATAAATATTATTAGTTGCTCCTTTAATTAATTTACACTGGTCACTATGGAGCAATGTAGATAGTGTAGAACTGTTACTGGGTGGTCACAAGTTGTGGCACTGAAGTGTTGTGAATATGCCAGTAAATTGTATGGAATCGGCACAATAAAGTGTGGAGACATGATGAGCAATGAAAAGGAGCTGTTGTTAGGATTTGGTCATACTGCAAGTGTACTGTAGTTGCCCAATTTGTTGGAGTATCCATCCTGATTTTACACTGTGTACAAGCAATAGTGTATCATTCTTTGCTGTGTAACACAGTATAAGAATAGTAGTTACAAAGAGATCCTAATAGTGGGTACTGGAGACAGTGGTCACAGTACAATCCTTTTCAAACACAGCAGGAATTGCTGCTGTCTATCTGTTTGGGTTCAATTCAACCATTCCCGAGTGAACGTAGTGAAGAGATTTGCATCCAATTGACATTTGGAATTTGGTATCTTTTAGAAGGCCATTTTTTGCAGTTTTCAGTGAGCCAAACAACAAATATTTGACGTTAGCTGATGGAAGGCATCTGATCTGAAAAGTCTAGATTTTGCCTTTTTTCAAATGATGAAAACTGTCGAGTTCACCAGCAGCCTGCTGTAAAAAGTGTGTAGTTAAGACTGCAGGTAGTTTTGTGGTGTTTTCCAGTGTTTTTCATACAGTGACTTGGATCTAATCATTTAGGTTTCTGTGGACAAGAACTAGGATGTTAGTTTTTTTAATTTCTATGACCAAGTGTTTCCCTTTCCTCTTCTTCACAGTGAATATTGTCTGGACACTCTTGCCTTCCAAAATAACAGCATCCATGTTCACAGGGCTGCACATATATGTTTCTTTTTTGATTAACAGTCTGGCACCCTTTTGATTGGTCCACTAATCACCTGATCTTAACCAAACAGAAAATGTTAGGGGCAGTTTGAAACGGCTGGTGAACCATAGTAATCACCATGAAACTTCTTGGCAGATTAAAATTGTGTGCTGGACTGAGACTCGAACTCGGGACCTTTGCCTTTTGCGGGCAAGTGCTCTACCATCTGAGCTACCCAAGCATAACTTACGCCCCATCCTCACAGCTTTACTTCTACCAGTACCTTGTCTCCAACCTTCCAAACTTTACAGAAGCTCTCCTGCGAACCTTGCAGAACTAGCACTCCCGAAAGAAAGGACATTGCAGAGACATGGCTGAGCCACAACCTGGGGGATGTTTCCAGAATGAGATTTTCACTCTGCAGCATAGTGTGCACTGATATGAAACCTTCTGGCAGATTAAAACTGTGTGCCGGACCGAGATTCGAACTTGGGACCTTTGCCTTTCACGGGCAAGTGCTCTAGTAATCACCATCCTTGCAGTTTGGTAGCTGTAGGGTATCTTATCATCAATTAATGGCTTCATATGGATACAGCATACATAAAGAAACTTGTGGGCACTCTTCCTCACTGAACTGTGGCCATTACAAGGTTAGAGGCTGTGTTTCATTATATAGATGTGGTGCCTCTTGGGAGGGACTAATTTTTTGTTGTGTCCACTTAGGTGCAGTTTCTGTGCTTCCCTGTATTTAACCAACTACTGAGCCCAAAAGAGGAGTGAATGCTTCAGTTTTGAAAGATTTCTGTAAATAATATAGACACCGAACTACCAAAACTTTAATAAGTAATGAAAATGGTTTGTTTATTGAACTGATATAGTTTGAGCTTTGTGAAGAGAATTGAGCAAGATCAGGGTCCCCACTATCTTGAGTAACAAATGCTTGTCAGTTGCTCACATAAGCAAGCAACATCAGGTGGTCTAACTTACTCACTCACTCTATAGCATTAGCAGTGATGTCCGCCCCTGGTAGCTGAGTGGTCAGTGCAACAGAATGTCATACCTAATGGCCCAGTTTTGATTCCCAGCTGGATCAGAGGTTTTCTCCTCTCAGGGACTGGGTGTTGTGTTGTCCTTATCATCATCATCATCATCATCATCATTTCATCCCCATTGACACGCAAGTCGCCGAAGTGGCGTCAACTCAAAAGACTTGCACCAGGCGAACTGTTTACCCAACGGAAGGCCCTAGCCTCACGGCATTTCCGTTTTCCATTGGCATTGATGTAAGATCTTCTGTCCCCATCTCAGGAGGTTGAACCTACCAATGTCCAGTTCAGAAGTGTAGTCGTAAAAATGAACATTAAGTGTTTTTTGAACTTTTACTAATTTGACAGTTGACAGCTATTTCACAGTAGATGGAAACATTTAACACATAGTATGAAAAGCTTCTAAATTTATTCACTTATTTTTAAATCTTTTTGGCAGCTTGCTTTGCAGTATCTGCTTCAGCGAATTTAACACAGTTCAGTTATGAAATGTATTTTAAATTGTGAACATACAAAGAGAATCCAAATTGTGATTTGCTAATTTTAATACAAAACAAAAAGACATATATATATTATTTGCTCCACTTTAATTGCCTGGAATGGACTTTGCTCCACTTTAATTTCCTGGAATGGAGAATATAATACATTTCTGCCTTTAGAAAATCAGCCTTGGCACTGAGGCTGCTGTGGAATACCGAATGCAGTGTTTTATCATCATTCGTTGGACTTCCACCACTGGATAAAAGCTGTCTAGGATTTTCCATGCATTAGTCTTCAGCTATACGAATTCATATTGTTAACAACTAGTCTTTTCTTCTGGACTGTCTGCTGCTAAGCACTTATTCTGTTTAGTGAGTAGTGATCAGGATCATATACATTGTCATACTCTGTATTTAATGAGTGTGGTATGGTAGCACACTGTCAGACTACAAATTATTAGGTCTCTGGGGTTCGATCTCTAATAAGTCATAGGTTTTCATCAGCCACTTATTGCTTCTTTCGCCCCTATTGGGTAAGTTAATTTCAATGTTGAAAGAAGGCAAGATCATACCACCTCCAATAGAACCATGCTTAGTAAAGCAATCCATTGCCAAACCAACCTTTGGGCTGAGCATTCACCTGTATCTCAGTTAATGTGTAATGCAGAAAGACAGGCAAATAATAAGGGGAATACCACTACCTTCCAGCGCACACACACACACACACACACACACACACACACACACACACACACATAAATGTGAACTAAGAAAGTACCATTTTCATCTATGTCGTACATTGTAGTTGTGTTCTGCTGATGTAGCACACAATGCACCCTAACTCTAGTCAATATCCAAAGAAATTTACCTACTTAATTGTATTTTATAGAGTTCAAGTCATTTAAGTGTTTATTCATGGGATACATTGTCACATGCCATCAGTAATCTCTCATTATCATGCTTAGATTTTATATATTGGTTGGTGGTGAGAACCAAGGACATGTTGTGCTAGTTCCCATCTGTGCAGTTCAGCATCTGAAAAAATACGTTTGCTTCGGATGCTAAGGCTGCATAGGAGGGAACGTTTGACATGGAAAAGATGGCAGCTGTCAGAATGTAATGTTTGTTGGTAGGTTTAATGTGGACAGAAGTGTGTAGCTCACCTTCGATGAGGAAGAGACCGACAGTGGCATGGGATTCGGAATAGGACCATGTGAAATATAATTGGGAGGAGGAATTCAGAGATTCCAGGAATTTTAGCAGGTCAGCCTCGCCATGAATCCATATGGTAAAGATGCCCTGAAATGAGATCCATTCACCCACCTGGCCATAATTTACATTAATTTCTTCTGTCTCAGGATTTCTTCACTGTAACTACTCTTTGCTTCAGTCCATTTTAGTTTTCTACTTCTTTCATTGTCGTTCCTGTCTATTTTTGCTGCCACTCTCCCAACTCTGTTACATATAATGCATGTAGCTTTTCACTTTTGTTAAATCATGCAAAATGTTTTAGCAGTAAGCCCTGTCTTGCATATTACCCTGTCTTCCACCGTTGAGCTCTCAGGTTATCAATTATCGTCCACTGCAGTCCCCAACAATCAGTCTTCCATTCTCATCCCTTATGGTAAGTCTCCAGTGACCCACAGTTGTGGATGATTTTCCTGAAATACACCCCTTTTCCTAGACCTCTCCAGTCCTTTTCCTTCGCCTTTCTTCCTTCCCTTTAAACCCTTCTGCCTGAAGAAGGAGCCACTGGCTCCAAAAGCTTGCCAATTACAACAGTCTTTTATGTGTGTGTTCTGCCACCATTTGATGAGTAAATTTTTTATCTATCCAATTAAGTAACTTTAACGATTGTATTAAACTGTTTTTGATTTTTTCAGTTGTCATGGCTGCATAAACTAATATAAGTGTAATGTGGGAAGGTGACGAAAATTGTCAGCCAAGCAGGTGGCAGTGGATGCACTGTCCACTCAAGCAAAGTGATATCCTAGTTTTGAAAAAGTTACACAGTCTCAATATCCACGAGGGAAAGATTCGTAGCCATAAGGCACAATGTCAGCAATAACATGGACATAAGACAGATACCAAAAGCATTGTGTTAGCTCGGAGATGATGATGAAAAATGGTTGTTCCCGAAAAAATATGGTCAAGGGTCAACACTCAGCACTCATTTTGGAATCTGCCTTTGTGGAGAATGGCAATCAAGGGCAACAAAGTGACTGTGCTTGAGTCACAGTTATGGAGCCATTGAACAGTGACTGCACATAGGAACACTCCATGATAAGCCAGTAACATGTCATCATCGGGCCTATGATCTGACTGGATAAGTATTCAGCTAAGTAGTACTAGTTAATCTAATAATAACAGAGATCCCAATGTGCACATAGAACAAGAGACATAAGTGGTAGCAGAGATTTGACAAAAGTAGAGCCAACGTGAGCTGATTTTGTCTCTGCTGTATAATTAGCCAGCAAGCCAACCTGTTGTAAGGCACCTCCACAGATAACAAAAAATGTTTCAAAACATAAATCCCGTTCACATGCTGTCAGCAGAATGGCCTCAGTTTTGCCTAAGATAAATTCAAATCAAATAGGGGTAATGCAGGAGTAGGTTTAATAACGAATAAAAAAAAATAGGAGTGCGGGTAAGCTACTGCAAACAGCATAGTGAACACATTATTGTGGCCAAGATAGACATGAAGCCCAGGCCTACTAGAGTAGTACAAGTTTATAAGCCAAATACCTCTGCAGATGATGAAGAAATTGATGAAACGTATGATGAGATAAAAGAAATTATTCAGGCAGTGAAGGGAGACGGTAATTTAATAGTCATGGGTGACTGGAATTCGACAGTAGGAAAAGGAAGTGAAGGAAACGTAGTAGGTGAATATGGATTGGGGCTAAGAAATGAAAGAGGAAGCTGCCTGGTAGAATTTTGCACAGAGCATAACTTTATCATAGCTAACACGTGGTTCAAGAATCATGAAAGAAGGTTGTATACATGGAAGAACCCTGGAGATACTAGAAGGTTTCAGATAGATTATATAATGGTAAGACAGAGATTTAGGAACCAGGTTTTAAACTGTAAGACATTTCCAGGGGCAGATGTGGACTCTGACCATAATTTAGTGGTTATGAACTGTAGATTAAAACTGAAGAAACTGGCAAAAGGTGGGAATTTAGAGATGGGACCTGGATAAACTGAAAGAACCAGAGGTTGTACAGAGTTTCAGGGAGAGCATAAGGGACAAATTGACAGGAATGGGGGAAAGAAATACAGTAGAAGAAGAATGGGTAGCTCTGAGGAATGAAATAGTGAAGGCGGCAGAGGATCAAGTAGGTAAAAAGACGAGAGCTAGTAGAAATTCTTGGGTAACAGAAGAGATACTGAATTTAATTGATGAAAGAAGAAAATACAAAAATGCAGTAAGTGAAGCAGGCAAAAAGGAATACAAACGTCTCAAAAATGAGATCGACAGGAAGTGCAAAATGGCTAAGCAGGGATGGCTAGAGGACAAATGTAAGGATGTAGAGGCTTATCTCATGAGGGGTAAGATAGATACTGCCTACAGGAAAATTATAGAGACCTTTGGAGAAAAGAGAACTACTTGCATGAATATCAAGAGCTCAGATGGAAACTCAGTTCTAAGCAAAGAAGGGAAAGCAGAAAGGTGGAAGGAGTATATAGAGCAGGCTGTTCCGACCGAGCTCCAAGGAGCCGGAGCGCTCACTGCGGCAGCCCGGAGCCCGTGTGGAGGGGGAAAGTGAACTCACTGCCCCCTGGCCGCATGCAGCCGCAACTGACGCAATAATCCGTGTTCAATGACAGCTATGACTAGCCGCGGGAGCCCTGTACATCTATTGGAGGATACCTTTCTATTCATTGAGAGGGATGGTCGTCTGCAGTGTCTTGTAAGTCAAAGTATTTAATTCTGTGAAGAGGTTCAATATACAACAACATTATAAACGTCTTCACGCAGCACACTACGATCAGATAGAAGGCGTTACACGCAGAGAACTGGTAGCCAGGCTTAAGAACGACGTACCAGGAGACGAAAGCTTAAAAACGGTTTCGTGATACGGAGGGTATCAAAACATGCAACATAGTTCATGTTCTGTAATGCGTTTATAATTTTCAGGTGAATGAGAGCAGAGAAAACACTACTGAATCTGCAATTCGAGCAAGCTACAGGATCGCTCACGTCATTGTGACGAGTGGCAAGCAATTTTCGGTGGGACCACTCGTAAAATCGTGCATGGTAGCGGTTGCAGAATGTTTGTTTCCAAGGGAGGTGCAGGCAATTAAAGGGGTTTGCCTGTCGAAGCAAACAATGTCTCGTCAAATCCTAGACATGGTAGCGGATTTAGAGACACAGTTCAGGAAAAAGGCGGAGAGCTTTGTTGCATTTTCGCTAGCGCTTGACGAAAGCACCGACATATCGGACTGTGCTCAGCTTGCAGTGATTAAGCGTGGTGTCGACATGGAGCTGCAAGTAACTGAAGAACTCTTGGATGTGGTACCACTCGATTACATCGCAACAGGATGTGACATTTTTGAAGCTGTTATTGAATCAGTGGACAATATGAATTTGCCGTGGGATAAGCTCCATTCTGTAGTGACAGACAGTGCATCACAAATGATCGGGCGTCACCATGGTTTTGCTTAAATAAAAATAAACTCAGGGACGAATTCGGGAAAGACATTTTGACTCTTCATTGTTTTATTCACCAAGAGGCCCTGTGTGTCGAAACAGTAGAGCTAGGTGGCATAATGAAAGATGTCGTGAAGTGTGTGAATTTTGTGCGGCGTCACGGTATGAATCATCGCCAATTCAAAGGATTCCTGAAAGATATTGAAGCGGAGTATGGGGATATACCTTACCACAGTACAGTTCATTGGCTGAGTCGGGGAAAACTTCTTGATGTTTTCTTTGCCATTCGTGAGGAAATATCCCTTTTTCTTGAAATGAAAGAGGAAGAAATGCGTTGTCTGAAAGATATAAAATGGATATCAGACCTGGCGTTCCTAGCTGACATAGCTATGCATCTGAAGAATTTAAATCTGTCATTGCAGGGTAAAGGGCAGCTAATCGTTGACATGCTCGACCAGATCAAAGCATACATGGAAAAATTACGTTTATTTGAGAGGCAGATGAGTAATGGACATTCAACGTTCTTCATACGTCTTGCTTCTTTAAAACTACCTGAAGGTACTACTTTCGGCAATTACCAAGCAAAGTTAAAGCAGCTCATCACATCATTTGAAACACGATTCCGAGGCCTCATTAGTTTGGAAATGGAACTTAAGATGTTCAGCACTCATTTTTCAGTTTCCCCCGATGGCTTGTCATCGTCACTTCGATTGGAGATTATTGATTTACAAAATTCAACTTTGTTGAAAGAGAGGTACTACAACAAATTGGATTTGTCACGATAGTATCGTTCATTACAACAAAAAACATTTCCCAAGCTTCACAACAATGCCGCTGAGATCATGCGCATGCAACAATGAAGGCCATCCTCCGCATTAACGCACTTTGACACCTGATATTTCCGATTTGTAATGAAAAGAAAAGTCAAGCTGCAGAAGCCCAATAAATTTAGTATGCAATTTCTTGTAAAACAGTTGTTTCTTATTTATTTCCTGAACATGGTATTTCCTGGTGCAGCATGTCACCACGTCTTAGCAGCTAAGAGTATGAGGTTGTCGATCTTGTAAGATGCAGCTGGCACATCAAAACGCTTGCCTTGCCGCCTGCCTCAGCCAGCTGCGCCACATGCCGGCGTGCCGGACCACTTGAATGGTCACAGCGAGCGACACGGCTCCCTGGAGCAGGGAGCGCTCCGCGGCTCACAACGGAGCCGACGAGCTGCAACAGCCTGATATAGAGGGTCTAGAAAGGGGCAATGTTCTTGAGGACAATATTATGGAAATGGAAGAGGATGTAGATGAAGATGAAATGGGAGATATGATATTGTGTGAAGAGTTTGACAGAGCACTGAAAGACCTAAGTCGAAACAAGGCCCCAGGAGTAGACAACATTCCATTAGAACTACTGACAGCCTTGGGAGAGCCAGTCCTGACAAAACTCTACCATGTGGTGACCAAGATGTATGAGAATATAATAATTCCAATCCCAAAGAAAGCAGGTGTTGACAGATGTGAAAATTACTGAACTATCAGTTTAATAAGTCACAGCTGCAAAATACTAATGCGAATTCTTTACAGACAAATGGAAAAACTGGTAGAAGCCGATCTTGGGGAAGATCAGTTTGGATTCCATAGAAATGTAGGAACACGTGAAGCAATACTGACGCTACGACTTATCTTAGAAGAAAGATTAAGGAAAGGCAAATCTATGTTTTTAGCATTTGTAGACACAGAGAAAGCTTTTGACAATGTTGACTAGAATACTCTCTGTCAAATTCTGAAGGTGGCAGGGGTAAAATACAGTGAGCCAAAGGCTATTTACAATTTGTACAGAAAGCAGATGGCAGTTATAAGAGTTGAGGGACATGAAAGGGAAGCAGTGGTTGGGAAGGGAGTGAGACAGGGTTGTAGCCTCTCCCTGATGCTATTCAATCTGTATATTGAGCAAGCAGTAAAGGAAACAAAAGAAAAGTTTGGAGTAGGTATTAAAATCCATGGGGAAGAAATAAAAAATTGAGGTTCGCCGATGACATTATAATTCTGTCAGAGACAGCAAAGGACTTGGAAGAGCAGTTGAATGGAATGGACAGTGTCTTGAAAGGAGGGTATAAGATGAACATCAACAAAAGCAAAACAAGGATAATGGAATGTAGTTGAATTAAGTCGGGTGATACTGAGGGCATTAGATTAGGAAATGAGACACTTAAAGTAATAAAGGAGTTTTGCTATTTGGGGAGCAAAATAACTGATGATGGTCGAACTAGAGAGGATATAAAAAGTAGACTGGCAAGGGCAAGGAAAGCGTTTCTGAAGAAGAAAAATTTGTTTACATCGAGTATAGATTTAAATGTCAGGAAGTTGTTTATGAAAGTATTTGTATGGAGTGTAGCCATGTATGGAAGTGAAACATGGACGATAAATAGTTTAGACAAGAAGAGAATAGAAGCTTTCGAAATGTGGTGCTACAGAAGAATGCTGAAGATTAGATGGGTAGATCACATAACTAATGTGGAGGTATTGAATAGAATTGGGGAGAAGAGGAGTTTGTGGCACAACTTGACTAGAAGAAGGGATTGGTTGGTATGACATGTTCTGAGGCATCAAGGGATCACTAATTTAGTACTGGATGGTAAAAATCGTAGAGGGAGACCAAGAGATGAATACACTAAGCAGATTCAGATGGACATAGGTTGCAGTAGGTACTGGGAGATGAAGAAGCTTGCACAGGATAGAGCAGCATGGAGAGCTGCATCAAACCAGTCTCAGGACTGAAGACCACAACAACAACAACAACAACAACAAATTCAATGACAGTCCCTTTGCAGAGAATCATATCATTTTGAAGTTTTCTCTCTCTTTGGAGGAAAGACATTTATGACACACCTCTAGAGCAATAAATATGAAGTTAAAAAGCTTGTTGTCTGATTTATGGCGTGTTTCCACCAAATATATTTATTATTCTTAGGAACAGTTAAATCATTAAAACACTTCAAACGTAGTTATAACTGTCTCATTACAATGTTAATGTACAGTGGTGGTCAGCTTGAGATCTAAAAGCTATAAATGAATTGGAAACAGCTACTGAAATATTTTTGGGCCTGTCCAAAGTGTGTGAGGGAATTAAAGGTATTTCAGATTATTCAGTTAGATCATATTTTACTAACCAGAAACAAAAAGTTGTTCTTAAAGAGGACACAACCACTGGAAAGATAAAAAGGACAACATATTCATCAGAAAACTCTTTGATAAAATATGGTGAACTGCAAGGATCTACGTTAATGCCAGTCCTCTTTCTCTTACTCATGCCAAACAGAAAACTGTATTCACAGCTGACAGCAGTACTTAGTGAAAGGGCTAAACAGAACTAACACACTTTGTTTTGTGTGTGTGTGTGTGTGTGTGTGTGTGTGTGTGTGTGTGTGTGTGTGTGTGTGCATGTGTGTGCGCGCACGTAAAAAACTAATTGTGGTGTCACCGCCAGACACCACACTTGCTAGGTGGTAGCCTTTAAATCGGCCGCGGTCCGGTAGTATACGTCGGACCCGCGTGTCGCCACTGTCAGTGATTGCAGACCGAGCGCTGCCACACGGCAGGTCTAGAGAGACTTCCTAGCACTCGCCCCAGTTGTACAGCTGACTTTGCTTGCAATGGTTCACTGACAAATTACGCTCTCATTTGCCGAGACGATAGTTAGCATAGCCTTCAGCTACGTCATTTGCTACGACCTAGCAAGGCGCCATTATCATTTGCTATTTATCTTGTGATGCATGTACCGTCAGACCAATGTTCACCAATTATGGATTAAAGTTAAGTATTCCAGAAGCTACGTACCTTTTTTGCTAGTCTCTATTCCTTTAACTGTTCCAGATCTGACGCCAGCCTGCGTGAGCTTAAAAGCGTGCCCTTTCGGCTATCTCATAGTGGCTTGGCTGTCTTGCCAAGTCACAACAGTTTGGCACCAAGGATTGGCGATGAGCTAAATCGCGTTCGTATCTCTACAGACTGATTTACTTGTGTAATGGCTTCACCACAATCTCCAGATGTACTGTCCGAATTTTATCGCTTACAGAATCAGCAGATGCAGGCCTTATTGGATGCCCTTGGACAGCTCGTCCAGGGTCAACGTACAATGCAAAACGATGTGGCAGCCGCCGCTTCACCGCTCCCGCAGCCACAACACGCAGTTGCACCACCTTTTCGTTCTTTTGATGCTCCACTGGAAAGCTGGACGGAGTGGTTACGCCAATTTGGATTCCATCTCGCCGCCTACATAATTCAGGGTAACGAGCAGCAGCCTTTCTTATTATCGTGTGTCGGAGTGGCCACGTACCGTGTGATAGTGAAATTATTTCCCCGACGCGATGTAGCAGCTCTGTCCTACGAAGAAATTTTGTCTGCATTAGATGCATATTTCAAAGGATCAGTCAATGTAGTTGCCAAACGGTATACGTTCTTTCGTACAAAACGTACGGCCGGTCAGACTAATCGGGAGTGGGTTGCAACCTTGCAAGGCCTTACTAGGGATTGTGCTTTTGAGTGTGAATGTGGACTCCCTTATTCAGATACTATGGTACGCGGTGCTATTGCACAGAACGTTTCTGATGTTTGTACAAGGGAACAGATTTTGAAACTAGTCAATCCCTCCCTTCAACAAGTGATGGACATATTGGATCGGCAGGACACACTTGACTTTGCTCAGGAATCATTTGCAACTTCGCCACCCGTGTGTCAGGTTAACCAGCCCGCCGGGCGAGCTGCACGGAACAGTAAACAGTCCTCGCGCCCGGCCGCGCCAAAGCCGCCTGGCTCTCAATCATGTGTGCCGCGCAAGCAAGCAAATGCAGTGCTAAAATCATGCCTGCGGTGTGCTACTAGACATTCGCGTGAGAATTGCCCGTCACGCCAAGCTATTTGATTTTTCTGTAATAAACGAGGACATGTTCAGAGTGTTTGCCAGATAAAGCTCCGATCGGACACTCACAACCATTCCAGGCCCTTTGCTTCGCGCCGGAATTGGAATGGAACCCAGAATAATCAGGCTCGTGAACCTTCGCCCATGGAAATTCATGTAGTTCATTCCACTCCGCCCAGTGCCACACTCTCTAACGGTGACTGTGTTCGTCCCACAAATAGTGTGCATCCACATCGACGGAAATCCCGTCAAGTCGCAAGTGATTCTATACCAGTGTCAGTTCACGTTGGACGAGACAGTCGCTCTTGTCGTCAGCAGGACTTGGACATTCACGGCAAAGTGATACCGTTCCAGCTCGATACCGGAGCTGCAGTTTCACTAATCAATCATGACACATACAAACAGCTGGGCACACCTCCGTTGCGTGCCGCAAATGTTAAGCTCAGTAGTTATTCAGGACAAGCAATCCCTGTGTTAGGACAGCGCAGCCTTCTTGCAACATACAAAGGACAAACAAAACTTGTGTCATTTTACGTCCTTCGTTCTTCTTCTGCAGTGAACTTGTTTGGTTTCGATTTGTTTCAGTTGTCTATAGTCAATCAGGTCCTATCAGTGAACCAGACTGTGCCTTCAGACAGTGTTTCTCGTCTACGTGAAGAATTTGCAGACATTTTCACACCGGGCCTCAGTTGCGCTAAGAACTATAAAGCACATTTGGAAATTTTTCAGAGCGTGCAATGTTCCCCACACATTGCGTGATGAGGTCGCAAGAACATTACACGATTTGGAATCACAAGGTGTAATTGAACGTGTACAGGCTTCTCTCTGGGCATCACCCTTAGTAATTTTGCAAAAGCCTTCCGGAAAATTGAGACTTTGTGTGGACTTCAAGGCAAGAGTGAATCCACAACTAGTGATGGCAACTTTTCCTTTACCCCGCCCGGAAGATCTTTTTGACAAACTGTGCCCGGGTAAATATTTTTCGAAGTTGGACCTAGCAGATGCGTACTTGCAAATACCGGTGGATGAAGAATACCAGCGCGTTTTGGTGGTTAACACGCATCTTGGTTTGTATCACTTCAAACGACTGCCATTCGGGTGTGCATCCGCCCCTGCATTGTTTCAGCAATATCTGCAAACAGTTTGTGCATCGGTCCCTACTGCAGCAAACTATCTGGACGATATTGTGATCTCCGGAAAGACAGAAGAAGAACATTTAGCCAATCTCAGAACATTATTTCAGGTCTTGCGACAAAATGGTCTTCGCTTGCAGAAGGACAAATGTGTGTTTTTTGCTTGTGACTTACCCTATCTGGGCCATGTACTCAATGCCCAAGGCATACATCCCAGTCCAGAGCACCTCCGTGCCATACAAGACTTGCCTTCGCCGCAGAATTTGAAGCAGCTACAGAGTGTGCTGGGAAAAATAAATTATTATCATTGCTATGTGCGCCACACCTCTTCCATTTCAGCTCCGCTTCATCGCTTACGCCGTAAAGGTGTTCCGTTCGTCTGGACGACGGAATGCGAACGCGCCTTTCACCAGTTGAAATCTGCGTTGCTTTCCAATACTTGCCTTACGCCATTCGATCCCCAGAAGCCCCTTTTGTTGATGGTGGATGCATCGGATTTCGGGACCGGTGCTGTGCTTGTGCACAAAGATGGTTTGCACGATCGCCCTATTGCCTTTGCATCCAAATTGCTCTCGTCTGCACAAAGAAATTATTCACAGATCGAGAAAGAAGCATTGGCTCTCGTATTTGGTGTTACAAAGTTTCATGATTTCTTGTATGGTCGTCACTTAACCATCATCACAGACCACAAACCTTTGACATCGCTTTCTCATTCGACCAAGCCTGTACCTCCACGTACAGCGCAGAAATTCATTCGCTGGTCTATTTTCCTCTTGCAGTACCGCTACGATATCTTGTATCGGTCCACTGCTAAGCACGGAAACGCCGATGCGTTGTCCCGTTTGCCTGTTGCTGAGGATAGAGCCTTCGAATCCTCCGAACTTGCTTGCATGTTCATTGATTCGGAAACCGATGACATGGTCGAATCGTTTCCGATTGATTTTCGTCGTGTAGCTGCAGCCACAGCTGCCGACCCTGTCCTTGCTACCGTTCTGCGTTTTGTTGCTACGCAGTGGCCCTTGTCAAAGTCACGGATCGGGGATCCGTTAGTTCGCCGATTTTTTGCTCACAAGGAGAGAATTTTTGTACGACGTGGTGTTATGCTGTTGCATTCTGATAATGATCAGTCCAGGGTCGTGGTCCCACGTTCGTTACAGTCCTCTGTCTTACGGCTTCTCCACCACGGACGTTGGGGTATAGTGCGAACGAAACAACTTGCACTGTACTCGGTTCGGCATCGATGCCGCGATTACGAATATGTGCTCTTCTTGCATGGTGTGTGCCGAACACCAATCAGCACCGCCGAGAAAATTCTTTGCATGGCCGAAAGCCACTACCCCTTGGCAACGCTTACACATCGATTTTGCTGGTCCATTCTGGAATGCTCGATGGTTGGTTGTAGTAGATTCATTCAGTAATTTTCCTTTTGTAATTTTCCTTTTGTTGTCCGGATGTCTTCCACAACGTCTTCTGCCACCATCCAAGCGTTATCCGCTATCTTTTGCATTGAAGGTCTTCCACAGACTATTGTTTCCGACAATGGCCCACAATTCATGTCCGCAGAATTTCAGTCATTCTGCAAGGCCAACATCTGACGTCCGCACCGTTTTCGCCGCAGTCAAACGGTGCCGCTGAACGATTGGTCAGGACTTTCAAGTCCCAGATGTTGAAGTTGAAAGAGTCTCATTCTCGGGAGGACGCCTTATTGCTCTTTTTGTCCACATATCGCTCTCAGCCCCGAGATGGTCGCTCGCCGGCTGAGTTGCTCCACGGTCGTCCTCATCGAACCTTAATGTCTTTGCTACATCCGCCACATCAGGTTCCTGTGCAGCAGCAGACACCTGCTTTTGCCCCAGGCGACGTTGTGTACTATCGCAACTATCGAGGTTCACGGCGTTGGCTCACGGGGCGCATTCTTCGTTGCCTCGGCCGCGCTATGTATCTGGTTTTGGGGGCCTCTGGTGAGGTGCATCGGCATCTCAATCAGCTGCGCCTCTGTCATCGCACGGGTTCTGCCGCTCCCCGTCTGCTTTCAGCAACGGTGCCGTCCGGTCAGTGCCCTGGGGACCCATCTACTGGCTCGCCTCAGCCCCAGGTGTTACCGACGATGCCTTCCCTTTTGCCCCATGGCGACGCGCCGCCACCGCCGCCGCCCCCTGTTCTCCCGCTGGCGACGCCCGCAGTGGACGCGTCGCTGCAACCGCCGGGCGCCTCCCTGGGTCACGCGCCGCCGATCGCTTCCCGTGACCCGTTGTCCTCCGCCATGGACTTCTTGCCCGCTCCGGACCATAGGACGTCTTCGCCCGTCGGGTACCCCGACCCGATGGAGGTCGACCCTTCGGCCCCTCCTGTCTCTTTACGGGCACATACACCGCATGTTGGCGTGCACCCTGGACTAGGTTTTCAGGCGTTTCCTAGCTCCCCTCGGACCGAATGGCAGGGTGCGGGTGGCACAGCCTCGCCTGTTGTTAGGCTCCCCACCTCGTCGCATACGTCAACATGGGGTCCTCCCCATAGCGGGCGGAAGCCTTATAATACGACCGTTCGCTGACTTGCGGGGGAGGAATGTGGTGTCACCGCCAGACACCACACTTGCTAGGTGGTAGCCTTTAAATCGGCTGCGGTCCGGTAGTATACGTCGGACCCGCGTGTCGCCACTATCAGTGATTGCAGACCGAGCGCCGCCACACGGCAGGTCTAGAGAGACTTCCTAGCACTCGCCCCAGTTGTACAGCTGACTTTGCTCACGATGGTTCACTGACAAATTACGCTCTCATTTGCCGAGACGATAGTTAGCATAGCCTTCAGCTACGTCATTTGCTACGACCTAGCAAGGCGCCATTATCATTTGCTATTTATTTTGTGATGCATTTACCGTCAGACTGATGTTCACCAATTATGGATTAAAGTTAAGTATTCCAGAAGCTACATACCTTTTTTGCTAGTCTCTATTCCTTTAACTGTTCCAGACCTGACGCCAGCCTGCGTGAGCTTAAAAGCGTGCCCTTTCGGCTATCTCATAGTGGCTTGGCTGTCTTGCCAAGTCACAACACTAACACTATGGCCATGAACTTTCACATGTGCCATCAAAAGGAAACAAATGACAAATCGTTAATAACAAATAACAAAAGCTTAAAATTGCCCGAGTATGGAACTCTTAGGTATATATCTGCAGAATCATTTAAAATGGAATACATGTCCAATCTCTAGAAGCTGATAAGTCATCTCTCTGTTATATGCTACAGTTACTGAACATAAGCTTTAACAGAGAAACAGTGATACAGATGTAACATGCACATTTGCAGTGTGCGATCATGTATGGAATAATACTCTGGGGTATCACATTCTGTGGTCAAACTATACTCAAAAACCAAAAATGTACCATCAGAAGCAGACGGAGCTCATGTAGTCATTCTTTTCTTGAACTAAAGATTCTAAACCTTCTGTGCCTGTCTATAGTTGTTTTCTCTGTAACCAAATTCCTCTACCAATTAAGACGAATTTGTAAAACTTAAAATTTCCATCATATTGTGACCATGTATTTTGTATAATAATTATCATAGTGTCAGTTTTATTTATCCAAAGTACACTGATTAAGTATCTGCTGTTTGACAAGCACACATACCTAATTCAATACTGTGAAATGCCTAAAATATTAAACAAGATAAATTGTATTATTGTTGTGATATATATCTAACCTTAAACTGTGAACTGCCTACAGTAATCATTGTATAATTGTATTAATTTTATTTATTTAACCGTATGGCTAGGGCCCCCCTGTCGGGCAGGCTGTTCGCCGGGTGCTGATCTTTCAATTTGATGCCACTTCGGTGACCTGCAGTCGATGAGGATGATAGGATGATGATGATGATGATGACAGCACAACACCCAGTTCCTGGGCGGAGAAAATTCCCCGACCCAGCCGGGAATCGAACCCGGGCCCAGAGGATTGACAATCCGTCACACTGATCATTCAGCTACCGTGGGTGGACATTGTATTAATGCTATTATGTATTAGTAATGTTTAACTCTTTATTGTGTACTTAGTAATGTTCAACTCTTTATTGTCTACTGACCTGTCATATATCTACATCAGATGCCACAGCACCAAAATAAAATAAACAAATTGATTGGTTAGCTAAAAAGACTGTAACTGTCATCCTTTTCAACTCTTTTCATGTGCTGCAATTTATAAGACGATCCTCAGATTGATTCCTGATAAGGTACATTGAAACACTATCAGAACCATAACAGTCCACCTTTCTTGCAAATTTCCATAGACTCTATTGCTATTTCCAACTTTATACTTAGTTCTGACATGAAATCTAAAAAAGACAATGTCCTTGGTGATCACAAATAGAGAAAAGGAAGACACATAGATATATTCATAGATGAAACAAAACTTGGAGATGTTACCTTTATAAAATGTTTGGGAATTACAGTTGATAATAAGCATCAATGGAGACAAAATATAGACAATATTTATTGTAAATTAAGCACTGTAGTATTTATTATGAAACAGGTTCCTCAGTATGCTAACAGAAAACGTCTGTGTACAGTGTACCATGGTCTATTTGAAATGTACTTACAGTATGGAGTAACTGTTTGTGGAAACTCCAGCAACAATAATATGAAAGGAATTTCTGTTTTGCAAAAACAGGCCATTAGAACTATCTTGAATAAAAAACAGAGACACATGTAGAATTCCATAATCTAAAGATATTGATGTTTCCATCCATGTATGTATACAGGTCAATAATTTCATTAAACCAGTACACTACTAGAAATAAATGCAGATGTTCAGTTATATGATACAAGAAATAATGATGGGTGAGAAGTATGCCACACAGACTGAGACCTGCTAAAGAAGGTTCTTGATACTCAGGTGCACAAATGGTAAAGCATCGTCTTCAGAGTCTACAAGACAGCACAGGTGCTGACTCAATGGGGCCTGACGAGGTTCCCTTTCTGTGCAGCAACTGTGGAATATAAAATTATAAAGAATGTATCAGCCAGCCGCAGAAACATAATTTATTTGTCTTGTTGCAAATTGATTTTGACTGAAATCAGTCATCATTGATGCATTTTTCTAACCAATACATGCCATGGTAGAAATCTGCGTACAAAGAAACATTCCACATGGGAAAAAATATATTAAAAAACAAAGATGCCGTGACTTACCAAACGAGAAAGTGCTGGTAGATAGACACAATAAAAAACACACAAACACACACACAAATTTCAAGCTTTCGCAACCCACGGTTGCTTCATCATCAGGAAAGAGGGAAGGAGAGGGAAAGACGAAAGGATGTGCGTTTTAAGGGAGAGGGTAAGGAGTCATTCCAATCCTGGGTGTGGAAAGACTTACCTTAGGGGGAAAAAGGGACAGGTATACACTCACACACACACACACACACACACACACACACACACACATATCCATCCACACATATACAGACACGGGCAGACATATGTAAAGGCAAAGAGTTTGGGCAGAGATGTCAGTTGAGGCGGAAGTACAGAAGCAAAGATGTTGTTGAGTGACAAGTGATGTGCGAGGGGCAGCAACTTGAAATTAGCGGCCGCCCCTCGTACATCACTTGTCACTCAACATCTTTGCCTCTGTACTTCTGCCTCAACTGACATCTCTGCCCAAACTCTTTGCCTTTACATATGTCTGCCCGTGTCTGTATATGTGCGGATGGATATATGTGTGTGTGTGTGTGTGTGTGTGTGTGTGTGTGTGTGTGTGTGTACCTTTTTCCCCCTAAGGTAAGTCTTTCCGCACCCGGAACTGGAATGACTCCTTACCCTCTCCCTTAAAACCCTCATCCTTTCATCTTTCCCTCTCCTTCCCTCTTTCCTGATGAAGCAACCGTGGGTTGCGAAAGCTTGAAATTTGTGTGTGTGTTTTTTATTGTGTCTATCTACCAGCGCTTTCTCGTTTGGTAAGTCACAGCATCTTTGTTTTTATGTGTGTGTGTGTGTGTGTGTGTGTGTGTGTGTGTGTGTTTTTTTTTTTTTTTTTTTTTTTTTTTTTTTTTTTTTTTTGTGGTTTAAGCCCCTTTTGTGTTTGTATATATTGGGTCACAGCAGGTCTGGCGACTGATTATTAGAGTTGTCAGCAAGATAATATATTCTAGTTATATATAAATGTTGCTGTTTAAACTCCCCTATTTTTAATGTATGCATATGCTGGGTCGCAGCAGGTCTGGAGACTATGTATTACTGTTGTCAGTAATACCTGCTACTTCTTGCTTCAATGATAGTCTGGTTATAGTCCTTTATCTATGTCTGTTAATATTTAAAAGGTAAAATAATTCTGGGCATTTAATAGTCTTACCCACAGCAGGTTTATCTGGTAGATTACAGCCATCAGCTGTAGTATTCTGGGCTTGTTGCTTGGTTGATTACATTTTTCTAGTTTTAAGCATGTACATACTGTTTAAATCTTCACAACAGGTTTGAGAATTAACCTATCATTATTGAGAATTGTGCCCCGGTAGTTGGTTTGATTGCGTAGTGACCATAATTTTGGTATATCCTTTTATATACATTCTTACAACTTAAGGCTTGGGAAGACAAGAAACGTCGGTATTTCTGATCATTGCAGGGCCGACATTGGTTTCTGATGTTCTGCACCCAACCGTGATCTTGTACCCTGTAATTTTGGCATGTATTTGCATTGAAAGAGTTGCTTATTCAGAGGCGCACCACTCGCTGTCTCTGTCGGAGCCTGTATTGCTTGATCCCCTGGAACTTGGCCTAGCCCTCCCACTCCCAGTCCTACTTAACGATAAATACAGACTAGAGTAGGACCTAATTAATGGTAGCAGAGCGTGGTTTTTTCCAGGTTACAAGTGGAGCATGTTGGGTTTCATACGAGCGTGACCGCCAGGAGCTGTCCAGGGTTGTCATACTTAAAAATTGACTATCTGCATTATGAGCTCACCATTCATCAACAGACAACCCAGGGGACCGTAACCAAGTTAGTAAATAGGTTGTGGGCTACATTAGATGAGCCAATTGTCATTTCTCCTGACATCCTGGGGAAGGTTGACCAAGTTATACCTTTTATTGAGCAGGCTGTTGACCAGCTTGAGCAGAGCTTGAATTTTTTGGTGAGTACTCAAGTCACTCCTAAACAAAGGGCAAGAATTCAGGCCAACTTTGTCACTGGCAGGCTAGATCAGGTGATCTTAGCTCCATGCAAACCGATAAGCAATCCATGGAAGAGAGAGATGGTTTAGCTAGCAGAATTACTCAGTTACAAGCCAAAGCCAGTACTATTGGGATAGAGGAAGAATTCGAAGTTATGCAGGTGTACCAGAGGGAGAGGTGACGGTACAATTTTCCATATTGCCCAACCCGGTCATGCATTTGCTCTGATATGTCACCCAGCTCGCCATTGTTATGTTATGTTATGTGGTTTATTCATCTCATTACATACAATTTTCAAATCATTTGATTTGATGTACAGGAGACATGTCAAGGTTTACAAAAGAAACTTTTTTCACTTTTTTAAGAGAACTACAAAAGTTTACATTATATTTTACATTTCTAAGTTACAGCTACACATGTACATAAAATAATAAATGTATTACAATCCCTGTGTTCAGATTGTGAAGCTGTCCTCAATGAATTCATCAACAGAATAATAACACTTTTCCACCAGGAGAGTAAAGAGCAATCTTTTCAGTGAACCAATCTCCATTTTAAATATATTACTGCCTTTTATTTTATTGAAAATTTTTAACCCCATATACTCTGGCGTTTGGGCATAAAGTTTTAAACGATGTGTTGGAAGTTTGAAGTTATCTCTGTGGCGAGTGCTGTAGTTGTGGTCAAAACGGAAATTGTCTAGTGTATGTTGATTTCTATATAGGAACACCACCATCTCATATATGTAAAGTGAGGGGATAGATAGTACTTTTAAATTTTTTAACAGTGGTCGACAGGATTCCCGTTTTTTTGCAACACACATGTTTCTAATTACTTTCTTTTGTAATACTAGGAGCCTAGTGACATTTGCTGAATTTCCCCAGAAGATTATGCCATAACGAATAACTGACTCAAAGTAGCAGTGATAAACTATCTTTCTGGTATCTATGTTTGTGGCACCTGACAAAATACACATTGCAAATGCTAAGTTGTTCAGTTGATTTGCTAAGTAATCTATGTGTACCTTCCAATTTAAATTTTTGTCAAGATTTAGGCCTAAGAACTTCACGTGGTTTGCTTCTGTGATATCCTGATCATTGCAAGTTATCTTTATTTCACTCCTTTCTACTGATTTAGCTTCAAATTGCATCATTTTGGTTTTAGTTACATTTAGTTTTAGTCCATTTTGATAGAACCAAGATTCAAGTTTTTCTAAAGTGTTTTTGGCTTTTTCTGGAATATTTTCAGATACCTCATTTTCAATTAGAACTGATGTATCATCAGCAAATAAGACTGAATGAACATCAATAGCAAGTGGTAGGTCATTTATGTAAAAAAGAAACAGATAGGGACCCAATATCGAACCTTGTGGGACTCCTTGGGGAAGTGTTTTCCAGTCTGATGAATAATTGGTTCCATTTGAAGTTAAAATTACTCTTTGTTTCCTACCTGACAGGTAAGAGCTAAACCATTTTAAAGCAGTGTCTCTGATTCCATACATCTGTAATTTGTGGAGGAGTAATGCATGGTTCACTGAATCAAAAGCTTTAGTCAGATCACAGAATATACCTGTGACCTTTCTACCTTTATCTAACGTGGAGCATATTTTTTGGATAAACTCATTTATAGCATTCGCAGTGCTTTTACCCTGTTGGAATCCGAACTGGTTTTTAAAAATTATATCATTTACAGTAAGAAAGTTATTAATTTGTTTTGCAGCAATCTTTTCAAACACTTTAGAGAAGACCGGCAAGAGAGAGATAGGGCGGTAATTCCCCATATCTTCTGTCGATCCTTTCTTGAATAGAGGTTTGATCTCACCATATTTCAATACCTCTGGAAAGCATCCCTGTTCATAAGATTGATTTATAATAGTTGACGGTGGTTGGGAAATAATATCATACACATACTTGATTACAGATGTTGTTATTTCATCCCACCCATGTGAGGTTTTGTTTTTTAGAGACAATATTTCCTTTTCCACATCCCTTTGGGTTATTTTTTCAAATTGTTTAAAAGATGTGTTCTGGCTGTTTTCCAAATTTGTGATGCCCTGATAGAATGTCATATCCACATCCGATCTTACTACGTTTAGGAAGAATTCATTGAAACAACTTGACATCTGAACAGGGTTTACTATAATTTCATTTTCATGTCTAATTTTCAAAATCTCATGAATTTTTACTTTGGCTCCTAGTTCAGACTGAACAACTGACCACACTGCTTTTGTCTTATTTCTGTGTTCTCGTATGAATTTATTATTTGCCATTTTTTTAGCTGCCGCTACAACTTTCCTAAATACAGCTTTATACTGTTTGACATAAATGACAAAATCTGGATTTCTGTTTGATTTTAACTCATTGTGGAGCTCTCTCTTTCTGGCACTAGAGATCTTTATTCCTGTTGTAATCCATTTGAGTTTACCATTAACCTTCTTTTGCTTATATCTACGAGGAAATGATTCATTAAATACCTCTAAGAAACAATTTAAGAATTTGTCATAGTTAATCGAGCTTGAACTATTGTAGTCTACAGGCCAGCTTATTATACTTAATTTACTGCGGAATAAATCCATTTTACTTTTACTGAGATCCCTTTTTATACACACTTCTGGAGACTTTAGGTTGACAGTATTGTCAAAATTCAACATTTTATCTGGTTGGTCATGTGTCTCCAGTTACATGGTGAGGCTTTAGGGGTGCCGGAAGCTACCGTTTTTTGTTTGTTGTATCCGCTAAGTGTGTGGACCGTGTCTGGGATCTTCTTGTAAGTACTGCGAGAACGACCTACCCTTGACTACCTCCAGTGGACTATTATTACATCTAAACTTTCACTGCACGCCCACAAAAAATTGGAGCACCAGTATTATTGGCGCGTTCAGAGACCATCTGAACTGTTAGTACAATATATCGACTGAGTTCATACTGCTGAATGCGCCTTAAGTATGGAGGTTGCCAAACAGTGTAGTGTGGAGGTTATTCTGCAGGGGATGAAACCTGAGGATCAATCAAGGGCTCAGTTCGCTGGGAAGCCTACTACCTACTCCCACTTATCTGAGATGGCTACCTCTATAGAGGTCCTTAGGGTTGCTGATGAGCAGAGAGGCCTTAGTAGTGCCGCAATCAGGGCACCTGAATTTTCTTCTGAGCTAGCACAATTGCCTCATCGGAGGTGCTTCAGGTGCGGATCTGACACCCATCTTGTCAGGAGTTGCCCTGAGCAGTGTGGGGCCAAAAGAGGTTGATGGCGCTAGAGGAAACGGGGGTGGGGGGACCTTTGTCCTAGGTTACTGAAAGGCTGTGCTCATGTCAGAACAATAAATTCCTCAAAACTTCCCTTTGTCTGTGCTCTACTCAATCAGGAGCCCGTTTGTGGTCTCCTCGACTCCAGAAGCGCTGTGTCCCTGCTCGATCTGGACTGGTATCTTGAATTTCATAGGATCTGTAAGTTGCCACCCCCATCTCCCACTTTTCAGAGGTGTCGAACAGTTAACGGACAAAGGCTGCCTCTGGTGGGAGAAGTTCGGATCAAGTTGTCTGTGGTGGGTTTTTCCTGGCTGGTACAGCTACTCTTGGTGAGAAAATTTCCTGTTACCCTGTTTCTTGGCTGCAATTTTATTCAGCACACTGGACTTATCCTTGACGTCAACAGCAGGACGTTTTTCTTTAAATTTTGCCGTGACCAGAAAATAAGGTTTTGTTTCTGTGAGATTAGTCAGCAGTGTCCCTTGCTGGTCAACAAGATTAAATCTGAGTTTCAGCTCAGTGACCTCCAGAGGCCCAAAGCTCAACAACTGTTCGAGGTGCTCCAATGTTATCCTGACGTTCTTACTGACAGATTGGGAATAACCAGTAGGATAGAGTATAGAATTCACTTGGTTGATGAGGTCCTGTTGCGCCAAGCCCCCTATTGGGTATCCACTCTTAAAATGCGGATCCTATGCCAGAAGGTCGAAGCTATGTTGTGTGATGGGTTTATCAGAGCATCTACCTCCCCTTACACTTCCCCATTGTTCTTAGTCCCAAAGGCTCAGGGATGAGAATACTGGCCTGTTGTCGACTGCCGGCAACTTAACCAGAAGCTGGTTCTGGAGTCCATTCCCCTTCCTGACCTTCATAACCACTTCACCTGGTTTGCCAGCACTAGGTATTTTACCGTCCCTGACTTGAATTAGCCATACCATCAGATTCCATTGGTGGAAGAATCCAAAAAGGCTACCAGGTTTTGTACCGACTGGAATCTTTTTGAATTTAACCGAGGGCCGTTCAGAATGTCGACTGGAGCCACTGTTTTATCTCACCTGTTGGACGGTGTATTTGGTGATATCAAGTTTGAATTCCTTTATAATTATTTGGATGATGCTGTCATCTACAGTAAGACTGTTGATGAACATTTAAATCATTTGGAATCCATTCTGGAGAGATTGCAGGCTACTGGTCTGACAGTTAAACCATCCAAGATCACCTTGGCCAGAGAACACATTTCCTTTCTCAGGCATTTGGTTTCTCATGAAGGAATCTGCATTGATCAGGAGTGGACCACCAGTCTTAGAAATTTTCCCCCGCCCACCGCGCGTTGCATGTTCATCGGGATGACCAATTATTTCAGGAAGTTTGTGCTGAATTTCGCTCAGCTGGCTGCCCCACTTAACAGCTTACACAAGAAAGGGGTGAGCTTTATTTGGGGAGAGAGCCAACAAGCCACCTTTGATGCCCTGAAAATTGCCCTCACCAACCCCCCAGTCTTGGCCATCCCTGATTTCAATCACCGATTCATTGTCCAGACCGACACATCAAGCACCGGCATTGCTGCCGTCCTCCTGCAGCAAATTGAAGGGGATGGACACCCTGTTGCCTTCACCTCTAGGTGTCTGTCCAAGGTTGAATTGAAGTACTCTGTGTACGAATGTGAAGCTCTGGCTGTTTTGTTCGCTCTCGAGAAGTTTAAATTCTATCTTGAGCATAGGGAGTTCGACCTTGAGACGGATAACCAGGCAATAAGCTGGGTATTAGCCAGGCCCAGAAAACCTGGGCGTATTGCTAGGTGGGCGATATGCATATCGACCTTTCCTATTAAGATTCATCATATAAAGGGGCCGAGAACCATGTCACCGATGCGCTGAGTTGCATGTTTGAGGAGAAAGGGGAAGATATTAAAAAGGACGCCTGCTAGAATGCTATCCTCATTGGAACTGTCCTGTCTGAGATCCCTGAACTATTTGTTAACCTCAAAGAGCAACAGTCGTAGGAGCCCATCTTGGAGCCTATTAGGCGGACCATGTTGAACGGGGAGGAGGTCCAATGTTGTATCTTACACAGAGGAGTCCTATGTCGGTGGTTCGGCAGGTCCAATAAGGATAGGAGTTGCTTGCCCCAGAGTGCTGTTCAGCCCACCTTTAAGTATTTTCATACTTCACTCCTAGGCGGACATTAGGGGTGGCCAAAACAGTTGCCAAAATGTGCCAGCATGTCACCTGGCCCGTGATGTATAAGGATGTCTGTCGATTAGTTAAGCAATGTTAGGCCTGTAAAATTGGGAAACCAGGAAATAACATTCATCATGGATTATTGCAATCCGACCGAGAACTTACCCCATGGATAAGGTCTTCATCAATCACGTGGGACCCTTACCCAGGACCAAGAATGGGAACTGCTATATTACGGTCATCGTGGATGCCTTTAGCCACTTCACATGGTTCCTCCCTCGTGCAGTGAGATTATGACGTGCAGCACCATTAACCATCTTACTAAAGTTTTTACCCTCTTTGGTCCCCCTAAGACCCTGGTTAACAACAATGCACCTGGCTTTATTTCAGAAGGGTTTCACAGGTTCTACTTTAATAATGCCATCAAACATGTTACCTCCACACCTTACTATCCACAGCCTTCGTTTGCTGAGCGTGTTAACTGGAACCTAAAGGCAGCCTTAATTATTTATCATTCCAACGCGCAGAGCAAGTGGGATTCTTCATTGCCATGGCTCAATCTTGCTTTAAACACTGCTCAGCATGAGGCTTCCGCTGCTACCCACACCTCCTGCATGCTTCCGTAACCAATTAATACTCCCCTAGCCAATCTGTGGAATATCGAAGACATCTTACCAGCAAATTTGGATCCGCATCAAATTAAGTACAATTGGGAGAACACTAGGTGCAATATTAAGCGAGCACGCCTCTAACAAGCTCAGCACTATAACCGTGGTAGGGTCCCAGTCTGAATAAGGGTAGGGGATCGGGTTTTTGTATCTAACTTTAATGCCCGTGTAACCAGGGGAGCACCTAGTGTTGGTAAGTTAGCCCCCCATTTTATTGGTCCGTTCCAGGTATGCAAGCGATTGGGTCCGGTCAACTTCCTGGTTAAAAACCTTGCTAACAATAGGTTCATTCAGGTGCATGTTAGTCAAATTAAAGCCTAAGCTGCCATTCCCCCTGTAATATTATTGGATTTCAGATACTTCACATATGAGATATTTGTCATAAAAGAAAAGGACATCCAACGAGCTGTAGTTCGTAAAAATGCTAAGCATCACAGTGTGAAAGTAAAGAAATGAAATATTTTTTTTAATGTGCACCTATACCAAAACATGCGTCCAGCGTTTAAATACCCTAAATAAACACTATGACCTGCTGGAAGCAGATATTTGAAATCATTGCCACAGCACTTGATAGCAAGAAGCTGTGAAACAGAGGAAAGAACAATCTATCGCTTGTTAAGAAATATTATAGAGACTTCATTATACCTTGTACTTTTGGTCACTGACATGTTAAGACGTACTACATAGCATTGCCACAAGTTGTATTTTTATTTTGTGTAAAAGTTATGTGAAACGATGAACAAACATTTCAATAACTCAGGTGAAGATATAATTTACTTACGTACACGCAAGGACATTTAATTTTAAGAAGGAATGGACTGACAGAGCTACGATTATTGGACTGTGCCATGTACAAAATAAATATCAGATGTAAGTCATGAATTTATTGTGTATTTGTCAATGTCTAGAAGTTTAAAGCTAATTTGTTCCAAATATATTAATATTTTATGCTGTAGTAATTTTCTTTGTATTCTTTTCTTTTACTAACCAAAAATGATATTCAAATGTATATGAGCTTTGTTACAGGTTCACTCTTTATCGCGGTGTCTCAATTGTATTTGGGAGACCACTAATGTGTTCAATTTCCGATCTGTTAATCTTTTTCTTGCGAAATTCCACTAATTTGCTTTCATTTCCATTTTCATATTCAAATAGGTCCCTTAGGTATTTTCATCAAAGATTCTGATTGTATGAAGGCAATCTGGGTCAAAAGGTCAATCAAGAAAACCCCTTCGCACAATCAATTCATACATCTCCTGAAAACAGTCGAGAACTGACTCATCGGTGATCAGTTAATAATCGCCCTCTCTTTTCAAGTCATACTGAAAAATGGCCGCACAGGATAGCAATCTAGTGTTAGGTTGCACTTTGCCAGTAAATAATACCAACGAACAGTGACAGCATCACTATTATTATTTACTACTATTTCTTATACAGAATAAGGAAGTTCCCAACATCAGAACCCCCCTTCCACCTCATCTTTGGAGGAGGAGATTGAGCCGTGCTCTCCTTCCTGTGGCGCAACACCAGAGGGGGTCATTGTGCTTAGCGTGCGATCGCTGGCGGCTTTCGGAGATAGAGGACGTACTAGCGTGTGGGCAGTTGGTGGCAGGTGGCTTGCGTGGATGGCCACGTTTCGGGAGTGGGATTGTTTTGCTTCCTGGTAGAGTGATGCTCACCATTTGACAGTTTGAATTTGCCTGTGGTTGCGGGTGTGTGTTCACCATTAAATGGTATATTGTCAACTTGATCTGCAAGTTCGCATCTTGGGGATTCATGTCGTGGCCTTCTCATAGTGTTCCCCGAATTTTCCTGTTGTTGTTAAAATGCACCATTGAATGACAATTTGTTTAATGGCAAGCAACAAGAGGAACCCTTCGACAGAACGACGTTTAGTGTTCAATGAGCATACAGTTGAAATTACTGTTATTACCAAATATGTCATTGTTCTGTGATTGTTGGGTCACAGCAGGTCTGGTTGTCAGTGATATAGTAACACCTGCTACTTGTTGCTTCAATGTTTATCTTGTTGTAGTTCTTTATCTACGTCTGTTAATATTTAAAAAGTAAAATAATTCTGGGCATCTAATAGTCTTACCTGCAGCAGATTTACCTGGTAGCTTACAGCCATCAGTTGTAGTATTCTGGGCTTGTTGCTTGGTTGATTACATTTTTCTAGTTTTATGCACGTATGTACTGTTTAAATCATGTGTTTGGTCGCAACAGGTCTGAGAATTAACCACTCCCATTCCTACTTAACGATAATCCAGACTTGAGTAGGACCATATCATTTTTCACTTAAAATTTAGAAAATTGCCCAGGGCAAGACCCCCAGTATGCACCCCCCCCCCCCCCCCCCCCTCAATATTTTTTATAAGTTGGCAACCCTGCAAGACAGTATTAGTCAAAAGACTTCTAGAGCATTACTTAATTGAAAAAGAATTTTATAGTGTAAAGGAGTATATGTGTAAAGAATAGGAATGCTATTATTACTTGTGTATATATGCTGTAGTCACTTGAAGATATTGTAGTATGTTATTGACTTTAAGATCTAAATGTTGATCAAGAGAAATATGTATGCATTGTATGTATGTATTGTCAATTTGATGCTTTATATTGTAACATGTAGGTCAAATATTTTAAGATATTAGGTTAAGTTGACCTGTCATATATTACAAGTACACTCTTTTTACATAACATGATCAAATGGGACCAAATAAAAATCAGTCAGTCCATAAATCCATATTGATAAAGTACCATCAAAGGAGAGACTTGAGATGGCAGGGTAACTTGCAACAGTTTAGTAGTGTTTTGTTTTGTTTTGTGCTGGCAACAATGGGTGGGCATAATTACATTTTGCAACTTGAGCAATATTTACTTGATAGCCTGTTGATGCCCTCAAATTAAAGGATATAATTTATTATCAATGTAAGTACTATCTTAAAATATTTAAAAATGGTCAGAAAATTTGCAAAAAAAATGCTAGTGAAATAGGAGTGACCACTAATTGTTGTGATTTAAGAGTGTAAACATGGTTTATTTTTAAATTATAACTTCTCTTACGTCTTCAATGACCTCTAAACAATGAAAGAATTTTGGACTCATGTTATGTATTGGAAATATTGACTTTCAAATTCACTGTAAAGTTGGGGTCACTTGAGACATGTTGTTGATTGTGCAGAAACATTACATTTTGCTGACTAAAGAGTGTATGGTGGTGTTGAACCCTGAAATTGATATAGACGTATTTTTTTGTGTGGATTTGTATTAATAAAGAGGTACGCTTCACGGTGACACTATCTGCATAGTTCCCACATTCATGACTCATGACAACAATATATTTTCTATGAACTAACAAAACAAGCAGCACTACCTTCCCACTGAGACAATGGATATCACCATCAAAGGTTATTGGTACCTTTCACCATTTTTGATTGTGCTTCTCACAGATTGCCTAGTACTACAAATATGGAGCCACCCAAGTATGAAGCTGCTAGTGAAAGTGGCTACAACCTTCTTCTCACAAATGTAAATGGATATGTAGAGTCCATATGGTGACTAGGACTGTTGATATTTTTAAAAATATCGGGAATCCGATATATCGATATCTAAAAATAAAGTCATTATTGGCTCTCAATATATCGAAAAAAAGGATCAATATATCAACCAAAAACATATCGACGTACCAGCCTATAAAATATCAGCTGCACACTGTAAATATACTACCAGTTTTAGTGCTGTACATTTAAGTATTGATTTATTATTAGATATTCTGTACATCAACAAGCTAGCAGCCTGCCTACCCCCCTTAGAGCAATAATTTAAAGGAGCATGATACACGTTCATGCTTGGCAATAACCACTTTGTTACCAATGGTAATCACATGTAAGTGGACAATAAAAGCCATTCAGTGGGTCCATCATTCGGTTTTGTCACATATTGGGCTTGTCCGGAACACTTTATGTCAACTTCCCTGTTTTTTTCATTTCTGTCAATGCCAGTGACCTAGCAACTACAGTGCCAAAATTACATGGTGAAGCTAAATGCATTTGTTTCTGTTGGTACAGCCAAATGCCAATTATGTTAGCATTTCCCCTAACACGTCTCCACCCTATGCGAAGACCACTCTCGTCATCATTTAGATTTTTGTTCATCATTTTCGATAACTGTTTTTTAAGAATGCCACTGTAAAGAAACAGCACACTAGTTATGTTAAAAATTGTTTTTCAACACAACTGGTGTACTATTTGTTCACATCAGAAATCTTCTTATTCCATTCACACTGTCACACTCCAGTGCAGTTGGACTACTTTCTTTGTGCCACATGTACTTGATTCACACAGTCAAAGAGAAAGATTGGAAATGATGAAAACTCAAAAAGTAGTAAGACTCCATCACACAGCAAAAGTAAAATTATGTTCTACTACAATTTTAGAAGAACAATGTCAAATATTTACCAAAAATTGTGAATAAATATATAATATAAAATAAAAATATCGGTACTCAATATTACCATTTTGATAACAATATATTGCATATTGCCAATATATATCAATATTTTTTGGAAAAAATATGATATTTTATGTACAGCCTTAATGGTGACATTCTGTGTTGCCTCCCACGGATCTGATTGACTAACCTGTGACAGAGAAGCAACAAAGACTGATACCTCTGTGCGCTACAGGACATTTCATTCAATTCAGCATGAGCTTCTGCTCTGGTTTTGAAAGTGATGAATCCATTCTTACCCAAGGTGGAGCTTGGCTGGCTGAACCACACCAGAAGATTTCCGGGTTTTTTACCTCATCATGCCTGACTGATAGGGTTATGCCCAACGGTAGCCCCAGATCAACTCAGTTAATGCCAAATGCACACTTTTCCAGCAATGTTTTTGCTGATCAGCTTGTGTCACTGAAACCACAAACCTGGTTCACCATTGTAAATTTGGTGTTCTCCATTCCCAACATTATTGAGGATACAGCAGAATACTCTGCATTACTGTGTCACATACAAGAGTAATCTTTTGTTATCAGTGATGTTATGTTATCACCACCTGCTTTTAACAAATCTGAGACAGACAAGATAGCATTACTTCAAAGACTGTGCAAGTCACATGAGCAACAAATCTCGGAGCACAGGAGCGGACAGACACCCTCACAGTTTTGGTGCCATCAACGAATTCTGATGGATCCTACATTAATATCAAACAATACTCAGCAAGCCAATGAGCAAGTATCCTGCCTCAAGAGGTTCAAGTGCTCTTAATGTGTAATGGAGGACTCACACCAGAGGCTAAATTACAGATGGTAGACAATGTTTTCATGTTGCAAGACGAATACTCTTGCGACCCAGCAGTCACGAATGGAATGTGTTCTCGGCAGCCATATTGTGCTTCAACATAGCAGGCAACTACCAAGCACAGCAGACTGCATTCCGTGTTTCATGACATGATACCTACAGAGCTGTGTAAGCCATCTTGATGTTCATCACAGTGGGCAGTGGCTGAGCAGGACTGAAGGCATCTCAAGACTTCCACTGCTCCCACCACACATCTGTGACCCTGACAACTTAGATGCAGCACAATCAGTGGACAAAAACAAACCAACCATCACCACTCACCATTCAGAGTGCTACCAGTACCAATAGATCGCCCGATGGTGCTGGTTCCACACGTGATTCAGAGCTGCCGCACATGAAGTACTCTGCTCCACGCAAGCACCAAAATGCCACTCATGATCTCCATCAGGCATCAGAGTTTGTGATATTATGAAAGTAAGCCAAAACTCCAACCATGTGAATCAAACTAGTTCACTTCCAACATCTGACTTCAGTCTGGAACCGCACTGCTGCTACAGTTGCAGGTTCGAATCCTGCCTCGGGCGTGGATGTTTGTGATGTCCTTAGGTTAGTTAGGTTTAAGTAGTTCTAAGTCTAGGGGACTGATGACCCTAGATGTTAAGTCCCATAGTGCTTAGAGCCATTTGAACCAACATCTGTCCACAAAATTCGCCTCTAACTTGAGTACTAGTACCAACCAATATTTTTTTGCTGATCCAGATTCTGAGATCAGCAAGATTCGAAACACCATTACCCTTCCTCATGCTGCAGATCTCTCACCTCAAGTGAAGGTGGCAAATCGTTTGATTATTGCAACTTATGGCTCTTCTGTATGCAACATTGACGTTGGAAATGGTCAGACTCTTATGTGGACCCCCATGCAAGCAGATGTGAATGAGGCCCTGTTAGGGGCAGTTTTGGGAACTATTTTCACTTGTGTCATTTTAGAGAAAAGGAGTGCTCTTCAACAGACAGTGATAGCATCAGAGTATGATCAGGAGACCTTGTTTAGGACTGTTCTACAACTTGCAGAAGCATTTAGATCCCCTGTGTGCAAGCTACAGCAGTTACAGTCCTCACTTAATGATCAATTGGGTGCAGCTAATAAACTACACATGGACACCAAAAGGAAATGTCTTGGATTGCAAGAGATACTGAGTGAAGAATACATCAAACTGGCAGACATTAAACATCAGTTTCATCATTGAAAACTTCATATATTAGCAACATTAACTGTCATTAGAGAACTTCATCCTCATTGGAATTTGAGGAAACACGAGGAACCTACAGATGAGATTAGGAAACTTCATTAACAATTGCGAGGATGACAATGAATTTAGATATGTTGATGGGTTGCTCACACAGGCTTTATTGGATTTAGACTTGGTGGATCCTAAAGGTGATGAGAGCACATGCTGTTTTCAAAGAGGAGCTTTGCAAACTGTCCAATACCTGGGTCATTCAGCTGATATAATCATGGGTGATGCTGTCTACCCTCTACAACAAACTTCCCTCTGCATCAACAACACACCCACAGCTTAGAGATAATACACTCAGGAATGGAGACTCTCATACATGTATTTTTAGTGCTTCTCAACCTCTTACCACCCATGACATTAAGAGAGATACAGTGCATAGAACTGAAATTACAATAGGACCTCCCATCTTTTACAAGGCACAGTGACTGTCCTCTAACAAGTCACAGGTACTGAAAGCTGCCATAGATGAATTGTTAACAAAGGGAATCATAGATCTTTCCAACAGCACATGGGCTTCCACAGCTTATTTGGTTCAGAAAAAAGACTGTACAGTTTAGATATGTGGAGATTACAGAGTCCTCAATGTTCGAACCATCCCTGACTGGTATCCTATATTGAATATAAGAGATTCTCTCGTTCATTATCGGGTGCTTCAGTCTTCAGTGTTATAAACTGTCAAAAATGGATTACTTGCAGATACTAAGCCATAGACAACATTCCAAAGATGGTTATAATTACCTTTTGGCTTGTTTGAGTTTTTGTACATGCTGTTTGGATTCAAAAAGGCGGCACAGATTTGGCAGCATTTCATTGGTTCTGCTCTGCGCAAGCTTCCCTTTTGTTTTCGATACCTCAATGCTGTGCTAAATTTTTAATAGCAAAAGTACATCAGTGCAATAAGAAAAGTTGTAACGGCAATTATCAAAAAAAGAATCCGCATTCAAATTTGGATCCAGTAAATTCTTAAGAATTTGTACTGAGTAACCTAAGAACACAAAATGAGAAAGTAGTATCTCGTTTTGGTAACCAACCTGTAATTGGTAGTAATGAGGAAAATGTTGTTCGACCTGGATCCAGGGCTGGGGCCCAGGTCATAGAGATAGATTAGGGGGCCTTATTCCATATAAGTATGTTAATTTTACACACAGAATACCCACAATGGAATGGTTGCTACTTGAAGAACCAAGCTTAGCCACTAATAACCCACAGCCTATAATAGCAGGGACAGTGGAAACTTCCGAGGTCAACATATTTAGAGATTTTGGAAGTGAGGTATCACTCATCTCAAACGCATTTTTTAACTCACTGCAGAATAAACAGCACTTACTGTTATTGCCAGTGACTGGACTGTACATAGTCGGTATAACAGGAACAAATGTAAACTTGTGAAATATGAAACTCAAGTGAACTGCAGTATTGGAAATATATTATTTCATCAAACACTATTAATAGTTGAGAATATTAATAGAGGTGTTTTGTTTGGCTTAGATTGGTTATTAGAGTTTAAAGTCACCTTAAACTTTCACAAAACTTTGGTAGAGGGGACAGTAGATGTTGGACACCATTAGTGACAGATAGTTACATTTGAAAACAAACAACTGAGTTTCAGTGTCTACGATTAACAGCTACAGCACAATTGTCAACAAAGATCGATAACGTGGCCCAAGGAACACATCGAACTGATATTTCATTTCATTTCATTTATTATCATCCTTTGCATCATGTACATGATATAGGAATTGTCATAATACTGTCCAGAATATGCACAGCAGAAAATTACAAATTTCTATCAGACACATAAAATTAACATTATATAATATGTTGAAAATTAAAACATTGAATTAATGGGTTGTTCTTTTACATGCTGTTTTAACATGTACCATATGTGATGAATTTATATATATTTAGTACATTTTGGAAAACACATATTACACACAATTTAGAGTTAAAAGAATATAAACGAGACATAGAACTGACAATGAGAACAACTTGCTATTGACAATGCAACTATCAGTTAGTGATTTAAGGATTCAAAATATTCCTTTATGCTATAAAAACATTTATTTATCAGATACCTTTTTTAATTCTGACTTAAATTTTCCTTCATTTTCTGTACCCCTGATGCAGAGTGACAGAGCATTATAAAGCTTTATTCCATAGTGGCTCACATGTTTTGGAGTTTTTGTGTTTCTTGTTCTTTCTACATGCAGATTCTTATAGATATGTGTATTGTAGTAATGAAGATCTGAATTTACACGTAAACTACTCAAGTTTGCTTAGCTGCATGAACAAGGGCTTGCAGTGTGTTTGTAGAGTGCTGTGTGTAATAATTCCAATGGCCCTTTCCTGTAATTTAAAAACCTCTCTCAAGCGACATTTAGTTGCACCCCAGAATATTATTCCACAGGATATAATAGGATCGAAATAAGCCATATATACTAATCTTGTACACCCTGCACTGCAAACTCTAAAAATTATTCTCAGTGCAAAACATGCTGAACTGAGTTTTTGGATAGGTATGTGACATGGTCTTTCCAGCTCAAGCGCTGATCAATGTACATGCCCATAAATTTTGTAGACCAGACTTTCTCTATTTCATGGTCACTCAATGATAAATGGTGATCATCCTTGTCATTTACTTTACCGTACAGTATGTAATTTGTTTTATTTAACTTGAGTGTTAACTTATTAGCGTAAAACCACTGTTGCACACTCTTCAGAACTTTTTCAGCTGTAGTGAATAAGGATTTGCTGTCATCACTTATAATTATACTTGTATCATCTGAAAATAACATAATTTTTGATGATCTGTTGGTCCTTTCAGTGTCATTTATATAGATTAGGAATAATAGGGAACCAAGGACACTACCCTGAGGGACACCTACTGCCACTTTCTTAGCATCAGGTACCCACTTTATTTTTTGCTTATTCTGAGATGAGGCGAGTTCCACAACATGAGTTCTATCTTGGAGATGGGATTCAAACCATTTCCTCCCAATTCCTCTGATGCCTATTGCTTCCAGTTTGTCAAGGAGAATTTGATGATCTACTGTATCGAAGGCCTTGAAAACATCTAGGTTGATTCCTGTTACACATTTGTTATTGTCTAAATTTCTAAGAATTTCTTCCATATAGGCCTTGTATAGCTGTTTCTGTGCTGTGACCTGTATGAAAACCATGTTGATTACAGTTTAGAAGATTGAAAGTGTCGAAGTATCTTATGAGTCTAATATTCATCAGTTTTTCAAAAATGTTTAATAAAGATGGAAGGAGGGATATAGGTCTATAGTTTTCTATCTTATATGTACCCCCATTTTTGAATAATGGTTTAGCCTTAGAAATTCTCAGCCTTTGGGGTAACTTACATTCATTGAATGATAAATTGGCAATATGTACCAGTGGTTCCAAGATTTGTGAGGCGGCTTTTTTTATTAGTGGGACTTATTATGCTACTGACTACTTTTGGTGCTGTTGTTTTCTCTTCTTTGGTAAAGCCCTTCCTTAATTTATCAGGTACACTTAGAAAGTAGTTGTTAATGCAACTGGGCAAGACTTCCTCCTTTATTTCAATGTTATCACTAGATTTAAGTTCAATATCCTGGTCTTTAGAGCTTTTTCCTATTTCTCTTTTAACAATTTCCCATGTGATACTTGATTTATTGTCTGACTTCCTGATTAGTCTGTCATTACTTTATACTTTTGCTAGATTAATTACCCTTCTATGTAACTTTTTGTAGTTACTAACATATTTTTTAAAATATTAGACAAAGTTAATGAATCCCAGGTATTAACCGATCAACAAAGGCAAGATTTATATAAAATTTTAATGCAGTATGAAGTACTGTTTTCTGTCCAGGTAACATCAGCAACTGTATCCTGTAAGTTCATAATCGAAGATGATACTCCATTCTTTTGCAGACCATATCCAATACCACTGAGTTTGAAGGAAGCAGTTTGGGATGAGATTAACAAAATGATTGATAATAATATTATAGAAAGAAGTTCGAGTGTGATGAATAATCCTCTGGTTGTGGTAAAGAAAGCTACAGGCAGTGTATAGTTAGTCTTAGACACTCGTACATTGAATTGATGTATAGAGACAGAGAGAGACTGACCGATTAATATCGACGAATTGTTGTCCAAATTTGAAAAGGCAAGATTCTTTAGCATGATGGATTTGACTACGGGATATTGGCAGATAAAATTACATCCAGAATACAAAAAATATACAGCCTTTTTATTTGATGGAAAATCATATCATTTCAACGTATTGCCATTTGGACTTAATATCTCTATGTCTGTATTTATACGCGCATTAGATGAAGCACTAGGAAGAGACTTATTGAAGGTTTTGATAATGTATGTAGATGAAATCCTAATAATATCAGCTACTTGGGAAGAACATTGTCTAACTTTATGCAAGACTCTGAAAAAATTTAAAGAGAAAGATATTACAGTGAAGCTGTCAAAATCGTTTTTTGAGTACCAAGAACTTAAGTTCTTGGGGCATATTCGAGGGGTAGAGGGAATTAGACCAGACCCTGAAAGCATAAAAGCTATCAAAGAATGTCCGCACCCCAGAAATATAAGATAATTAAAAGGATTTATAGGTATGGCTGGATACTATCAATGATATGTATGAGGGCAAGAGTTAAATGACCCAAGAATTTTATGTTTATTAAAGAAGGGAGTACCATGGACTTGGGATCAAGGTGCAAACGATGCATTTTAAAACGTTAAAAGAGCACTTGTTGAGGCACCCATATTTCATCATACAGTTATGGGCAAACCATTTAAAATTTCGACAGATGCATCTGATTACAGTATTGCTGCCAAACTTTTCCAAGGAGAACGGGATCCGAGTAATGTAGAACACAGAACCATAGCTTTTGTTAGCCATACCCTAAATGATCACAAACTAAATTACACAGCTACAGAAAAGGAATTATTGGCTATTGTGTGGCGTATTCAAAAGTTTCAAACATTAGTATGGGGATCAGAAATACATATTTATGCAGATCATCAAGCTTTATTCTTTCTGATGAGTAGTCGATTACTAAACAGTAGGCAAATGCTTTTCCTACAGGAGTACGATATTAAGATACAAAATGTAAAAGGTTCTGAAAATATTGTACCTGATGTTTTGTCTAGGCTACCCATAGGAATGGAAGAATTGAAACGTATGGAAGGACCTGGGATTATTTTTGCTATTAATTTTATGTCAGCAGAATATCCAATCATCAGAGTAAAGGAAATGGCTCAAAGAATAACAGAAAATATCTGTCATGATCCCTATTTCACAGAAATATTTTCTGTGTGTATCCAGAACTCATTTCCTCCTAATCAATTAGGAAAATGAAAAATTATAAATCGTAGCTTGTTTTGGAGAGACAGCGTAACACCACAGCATTGGCATTTATGTATTCCGTAGGTAATGGAAGACGAACTTGTATGGTATGTTCACACAGGGTATGGACGCTTTGGAATCAAAAAATTTGTATCCCATATGAATAAGTTTTATTATCTCAAGAAGCTAGGTCATAGAATAGCATCTTTGATTAGAACCCGTCAAATCTGCCAGAAAGTAAAAGAGGATAATATTCATGTGAAATACAAAATGTATCCTATTATTCCTAAGTCATTACACAACCCCACAGCAATGGCAGACTTTTGTGGACCAATTCCACAAGGAAAGCGAGGAGTATCATATATTTAGGTTTTCATAGAATGCCAGTCAAAATATATTAAACTATATCCCATTAAAAAAGCAATTACACAAACAGTTATACACTGCTTACAACAATACTTCCTAGAAGTAGGTAAATCAAAATGGTTTATTATGGATAATGGACCACAATTTGTCAGTAATGAATTTAGAGAATTCCTAGCATGGGAAAGTATGTGACAAGTGTTAATATACAAGTATAACCCATCGTCAAACCCGTGTGAATGAGTAATGAAGGAAATTGTAAAATTATGTCATTCTTACTGCCATGAAAAACATATTTTGTGGGCAACAAAAAATGAGTTACCCCATTTATCAACTGGGATGACACCTTTAGAAGTTATAGACAAACCTTTTACAGGAGAACCTCTAATTAAATATTTTAGTTGGCTTGAACAACCGGGTGTCAATTATGAAGTGAATTAGAAATAGTTTCTAAGAATTTAGTTGAGAAAGTGCAACAAAGAGTAAGTACGCATAACGAAAAAGCGGTAGAATCTCAGTACCAAGTCGATGCCCTGTCCTTATAAAACACCTTCAAAGCTTGACTCTGAAGAAAGAGACCCAGAAGTTTTTCCAAAAATATGAGGGACCATACTGGGTACAAACAGTGGTCCATCCTAAGACATTATTTTTAGTAGATCCCACAACTGGATCAGAGAAGGGGAAATACAATATAAAAGATGTAAAATTGTATACCCCCAGGGACGTTAACATTGAGTTAATGGGCGGAGTGAAGACTGTCGGATCCCGAGTTGTTTTCAGTGTTTCTTCCAAAATAGTCTTTCTGCACTGAATTCCTTTAAAATCTTAAATTATTTTGTCATCTATTCTTTAAAATCTAGAACTATCCTAGAGTCTTATTACTTAGAAAACAGAATATGACTATAAAACAGAGAACAACTTAAGAAAATCACTGAAAAGAAGTGATATCTAGACAACATAAGCCGAATAAATTATTATATTTGTGGATAATATAATATGATGTGACTAGTTAAGCAATGGTGATACCACAAGTACCTAAGAAGTAGGGATTCTGGGGAAAGGGGGGAGGGGAAGGGTTTCCTGTCTTTGGGGCTATCTTCTTTCTCTTCTTCGATCTAGCATGTGTATCTATTTTTTCCTTTCTTACTTCTCATTTGAGCACCTGTCTATTTTTTCCCTATTTCCATAATCATAAACTTCTATCGTTGAAGTCCTTCCTTATTTCCATGGTTTCTAATAACCTACATCTTATCTTTAGTTAAGAAGGCCGAAGAATCAGACTACATGAACACACATCTGCATATACACAAGTATACCCTTAGACACAAACATACAATTACAGACTAGAAAGCCTGTCACGATATGAGTACCGCCAAGTGTTTTATGGGAAAATGTGGGTAAAATAAGAAATGTCAGTATAATAAATACTCTAACGAATTGAAGGACAGTAGGACATGAATAGTATATGTTGACATAGTATCTATAGAAAGTATAGAAGTTGATAAGTAGAGGAGGACTCTAGGGTGTAAATGATGTATTAAAGAATAAATGTGAAGCTTAAGATAGATTTATATCTTTACCAGAAAATACTTAATTATGTTATACATAGAAATGTATACTAATGTAATGAACCGTGAGGCCTACTCAGAAAGGATAAGGGGGGCATACCCAGCATTCACTAAGTATAAAGGGCAGGCATACCTATGTGGAGATAGTACGACCTGTGGCCTAAAAAAATAGGGATGTTTTGCAAGGGGCGTACCTACCAAATGGAAAGAGGAAGTGCTCTCTTAAGGTCAACCCACAAGTAAGGAATAGGTGCTGATCCTAGGAGAAGGGGACAGTATGGCTACAAAAGTCACAAATTTTATAAGAATCATAATGGAAAGTATAAATTCTATGAATGATTAGCATTATTATGTTTTGTAGAAGCAAATGAGTGTCAAAAGAACACTTTTATTTCACCCAGAGTTACTCCAAGCTACAACTAATGAAAATAGTACATACTAGGAAAAAGGTAGCGCAAAAAGATAGGAATGGAAAATAGATTACTCATGCGTCATAAACACCTGAAGTTTTTAAATGAAAAAGAAAACAAAGAAAAGAGAAAAAATCCTCACGATTCCTAAATATTAGAAAAGCTGACTAAAACCTCAAGTGAATGCTCATGTCTTAATATTAAAGTAAAATAAGAAAAGAATAGAGAAACAATAACAGAAAGATCGTTGTTATAGAAAGGAGAGATACGTATATAAACCTATATAAAAATGTTTATTCTTAAGATATGAAATGTTATTATGGATGATATAACTTGCATAATGATTATGCATTAAATATCGCGTGCTCAATCTAAGGGGGGGGATATGTAGTGATTCGAGAATTTCTGTGTAAATTCTAGAACCACTCAGCCTTCTACCGCCTCAAACACATGATATTCTAGATACAAGTGTGGGATAGTAAAATCCTACCTACTGCACATCATGTAGATGTTTTAGAGGAAGAACCATGGAGTTTTTATGCAGCTCTGAGCCTACTGTGTCATTGACTATTGTTATGTGAAAGACTAAATACCTATATATAAAAACAAAGATGAGGTGACTTACCGAACGAAAGCGCTGGCAGGTCGATAGACACACAAAGAAACACAAACATACACACAAAACTCTAGCTTTCGCAACCAGCGGTTGCCTCATCAGGAAAGAGGGAAGGAGAGGGAAAGATGAAAGGATGTGGGTTTTAAGGGAGAGGGTAAGGAGTCATTCCAATCCCGGGAGCGGAAAGACTTACCTTAGGGGGAAAAAAGGACAGGTATACACTCACACACACACACACACACACATATCCATCCACACATACAGACACAAGCAGACATGGCAGCTGAGTTAGCCCCTCTTAACTATAACATACTTAGATACCCTGCACAGAAAACGGTGTCCAGTGGTCACACCAGCCTACAACAAGGATAATAGAGTAATCCAGAAATCTGCAGTCCAGTATCCATAAAATCCTGCTGTTGGAACATGTTCTGCCCTCAAATGTAATGACCTGCTCTATGTATTTGACTTCGAACCACTCCAAAGCTTATTAACAAAACTACAATCAAATTGGTTATCAAATGAAAAATGTAGTCTGGACTGAAGATTTCTTGGTAGGGACATCACAGCATATTGGACTGGGTGGAGAGTTAATACACCTGAAAGTAGCTTCAGGCGGACCCCAGGCAAGTGTGCTGGGACCCATTCTGCTTACATGTATTAATAATCTAGCACTCAATATTAATAGTAACAATGCATTCTTTGCAAATTTTTCATCCATCTGTAATGGAGTACTCTCTGAAAAAAGTTTGCACAAATATTCAATCAGATGTTAATAAGATTTCAAAGTGGTGCAAGATTGTTACTTTTGATTAAATGTTCCGAAATAACTGTAACCTGCACAGAGTGAAGAAAGTATCCTATGACTACAATACTGTTTAGTCAACTCATATAAATATCTGTATGGAACAGTAGGTAGCTTTTACAAATGTCCATCTTATTGCATGGACAGGGAACTTCTGCTGATGATATGTATGAGAAAAAGTACCACCACAGCTATATCTTCCAAATGTCTTCATTCTATCATACAACTAGCTTTGACGGCATATTACTGCCATCCGTAGGCCCCACCACTGCCAAAAGAGAATTTGATTTCCTTGGCACATTTACTGTGGGATCCTCTTTACTGGCACATGTGGGCTAGCTTTCATCAGGAATCTATACTCAACACTTCGTTGTCTCCATTGGAGAGGACACCAGCTATCCCACAAATGAAAATTCAAGAGTCATTATTAACAGAAGGAATAGACAAACAGTTCTTGTACACTGCTCCTGTACTGAATGTATAGGCTAGATATTTGACTGGCATATAGAGGTGTTTACCAAAGCAGCCTTTCTACTTCCACTCTGTACTCAAATGGAAGATGAAGAAACCCTGATATGTGGTAAAATGAGAAGTGCCTTCTGCCGTGTACTTCATGATCCTTTTTTTCTTTATTATTTTTTCATCTCCCTTGCTTCATTTGTGAGGAAGGTGTGTTGTCAGTGGCATTCTGTTCATCAGCCAAGCATTTAAAAAAAACGTGAAAGTGATCTAAAATAATGTGAAGAGGAACGTACATTGGTGTCCAAAATTAAAGCAACAAATGGAAATGTTGCAAGGTTGCAGTTATTTTGCCATGAAACAATGTAAACAGGTGAAAGTAAAGTAGACACAATGTAAAGAATACAAAATGTAAACAAGATATGAACTGCGTGAAGCGTTTGACAGAGCACTGAAAGACCTAACTCGAAACAAGGTGCCAGGAGTAGACAACATTCCATTAGAATTACTGATAGCCTTGAGAGAGCCAGCCCTGACAAAACTCTACCATCTGGTGAGCAAGATGTATGAGACAGACGAATTACCCTCAGACTTCAAGAACAATGTAATAATTCCAATCCCAAAGAAAGCAGGTGTTAACAGATGTGAAAATTACAGAACTATCAGTTTAATACATCAAGGCTGCAAAATACTAACATGAATTCTTTACAGATGAATGGAAAAACTGGTAGAAGCAGACCTCGGGGAAGATCAGTTTCGATTCGTAGAAATGTTGGAACATATGAGGCAATACTGACCCTACGACCAGTCTTGAAAAATAAATTAAGGAAAGGCAAACCTACATTTCTAGCATCTGTAGACTTAGAGAAAGCTTTTGACAATATTCTCTTTCAAATTCTGAAGGTGGTAGGGGTCAAATACAGGGAGCGAAAGGCGATTTACAATTTGTACAGAAACCAGATGGAAATTATAAAGAGTCGAGGGGCATGAAAAGGAAGCAGTGGTTGGGAACAAAGTGAGACAGGGTTGTAGCCTATGCCCAATGTTATTCAATCTGTATATTGAGCAATTCTGTCAGAGACAGCAAAGAACCTTGAAGAGCAGCTGAACAGAATGGACAGTGTCTTGAAAGGAGGATATAAGATGAACATCAACAAAAGCAAAATGAGGGTAATGGAATGTAGTCGAATTACATCAGGTGATGCTGAGGGAATTAGATTAGGAAATGAGATACTAAAAGTAAGAGGAGCAAAATAATTGATGATGGTCAAAGTGGAGAGGTTATAAAACGTAAACTGGCAATGGCAAGGAAAGCATTTATGAAGAAGAGAAATTTGTTAACACCGAATATAGATTTTAGTGGCAGGAAGTCGTTTCTGAAAGTATTTGTCTGGAGTGTAGCCACGTATGGAAGTGAAACATGAACGATAAATAGTTTGGACAAGAAGAGAATAGAAGCTTTCGAAATGTGGTTCTATGGAAGAATGCTGAATATTATATTGGTAGATCACATAACTAATGAGGAGGTACTGAATGGAATGGGGGAGAAGAGAAATTTGTGGCACAACATGACTAAAAGAAAGGATTGGTTGGTAGGTCATGTTATGTGGCATCAAGAGATCATGAATTTAGTACTGGAGGGCAGTGTGGAGGGTAAAAGTTGTAGAGGGAGACCAAGAGATGAATACACTAAGCAGATTCAGAAGGATGTAGGTTGCAGTAGGTACTGGGAGATGAAGAAGCTCGCACAGGATAGAGTAGCATGGAGAGCTGCATCAAACCAGTCTCTGGACTGAAGACCACAACAACAACAAACAACAGCAACATGCATAATGGCAAACAAAAATGTTCATTTTTTCCCAACTTCACAAATTTGCACACACATTCTGAAAACTGACTAATGCACTCAGTATGGGATGTGACAGTATCTGGCAGCAATACAGGCCTGAAAACGCTGGAGTATGCCCTGAATGATGTAGTCAATCTCTTGTTGAGGCAATACTGCCCATTCTTCTTGCAAAGCTGCAATCAAATCTTGGAGAATGGTTGGTGGATGCTGATGTGAAGCATCTTGGACATACTCTATAGGATTCAGATTGGGAGAGCAGCAGGCCCCGTCATGCATGCATTACCTTCCGTTTCCTTGAAAATATCAACCACTTGTGCTCTATGAGGTCGAGCATTACGTCCATCAATACAAAGTCTGGGCTCACAGCATCTCACAACAACTGCACATGATGTCCCAAGACCTCATCATGATACCTGATAGCAGTTAAACTTTGCCGATTCACCCAGACAATGTCAGGAAGAGATGTTCCAGTGGTCCACATAAACCCTGCCCACGCCATTAGGAATCCTCCTCAATATTGGTCTCTTTCCAGGATGTTTTGGTCCCAAAATCAAGTTCCACATTCCCTCCAAATGCAAATCCATGGAGAATCATTCTCCAGACCAAATCAGAACCCATCTTGAAAAGAACATTGACCCACCGTTCGACCGTCAGGTGGCATGTTGACGACTCCACTCTAGACGTTCCCTGCTGTGAAGACACGTCAGACAGATACATACAGCAGGCCTCTGACAATAAAGGCCACTCTGCCGAAGCTTTCTGTACACTGTTTGCCTTGGTACAACATGTTCAGTGGATGCTGAGATGTCAGTTCTCATGCAGTACTTCGATGGTACTGTTGAGCCCTTACAGCCAAATAATGTTTCTCTCTTTTGATATCACATGTGGTCAGCCCTGCCCTGGTTTTCATGATATAGTTTTGGTCTTTTTAAACTGTCACCACATTCGAGAAACAACAGAATAATTCACATTAAGACATCAGGCGACATCAGTTTCTGGCTGTTCTGCTTCCATTCTTCCTATGGCCCTTCACCACAGAGAGTCTGGTAAGCATCTTCCCTGTGCCATACTGTGCCATCTGTGACTGTGTACACAGTGATGGTTGATGTGGGACTACTCAGCAAACACTACTCCGTTTGGTAGGTGCCCTGATGTTATTGCTGGTGTGGTTCTCCATTGACTGGATAGCCATCTTCCATGCAAAACATGACTGTATGGACATCTGTTGACAGTTTGTACAATTATATCATGAAATAAACACAGGATGGAGAAATAGCAGTGTGTTGCTTTAATTTTGGACACTGGTGTAACAATATTATGAAAAGGATAGTTGCTACTCACCATACAGTGGAGATGCTGAGCCACAGATAGGCACAACAAAAATACTGTCAGAAAGTGAGCTTTCAGCCAGCACCAGTATGGCCCTCATCAAAAATAGACAAAACGGGTGTGTACATCCACACACACACACACACACACACACACACACACACACACACACACACACACACACAATGCAACCCATACACAAACATGACTGCAGATTGCAAGCAGCAGCGCATGATGGGAGAGGCAGCTGCATGATGGGGGTAAGGAGGAGAAAGGCACTGGGAGGGAGAGAGACTGCAGGGTAGGGGTGATGGACGGAAAAGTGCTGCATGTGGGAGCATACAGGAATGATGGAGAGAGGGTAGGGCAGCTAGGTGCACTTGGCAGGTTAGATGGAGGATGGGGGAGGGGGGGGGGGGAGCAGAGGGGTAGCGGACAAGGACAGATTTAAAAAGACTGAGGGTACATTGCTGGAACAGAGGGCTGTGTAGTGCTGGAATAAGAAAAAGTAAAGGGCTAGATTGGTAAGAACAATGGCTATCGAAGGTTGAGGTCAGGAGGATTACAGGAATGCAGGATATATTGCAGGGAGAGTTCCCACATGCACACCTCTACAACAACCTCCAAACCTCCCCCATGTGCCCTCATAGCTGTCAAACGCTTTCTTGCGTACCTCCTACACTTGCCCCACCCTAACATTTCCTCTCACCACACAAAATCCAGAACCTAAACAGCCCTGAAGCACAGTCATGAACCTTTCCTCCAAAAGCCATAGCACCACAGAAGTTTAAGTCATTCCCAAAGCCCCCCCCCCCCCCCCAAATTCAGCCATGCAGGACTTGTTAAAGACCTCTCCTTCTACGGCTCCTGCAATGGAAACACTTTTTCGCCACCAACCCTATCAATCAGACTCAATGAAAGACCAATGTTGACCCCTGGCTGACTCAGTTCATTACTCCATCCAACTGTGATCCACCCCACTGCTCCCAATTAACCTCTGTGAACTTTCCAGCATTTCTTAACATGGAACCCAGCTTAACATCATTCCACAGATCCCTCAATGTACAAACTAATCTTACATCCTACTTTACAGTCGTACCTTCTGACAAAGGCTCCACCACAGTTGTTTTGAACCACAAGGATTATCTGCCAGAACGACTCTGCCAACTGTCAGATTCATCCAACTACAAATGCTGCCACAGTGACCCCATTCGATAAATCCAGCAGGATCTCCAGTCTCTCTTCAAATCCTTAGGTCAGTCCCACAAACTCTTTCTGGAACCCTCCTCACCCTTACCACTCCCCACACTCTTACCTTCTACACACTTCCTAAAGTCTATAAACCCAACCACCCAGGATGTCCCATTGTGGCCAGTTTCTGTGCCTCCACTGAGAGAATCTTTGCTGTCATAGTCCAAGAGCTTCGGCCTCTTACCCACAATCTGCCCTCAAATATAAAAGATACCAATCATTTCCTCCACCAACTCTCCACAGTTCATGTTCCTTTACCTCATGGCACCCGGATCATCACTATTGACACAACCTCCCTTTACACTAACATGTCTAATGCCCATGGTCTTACTGCTACTGAACACTACCTTCCCCAATGCTCGACAGTTTCCAGAACAACCTCCTTCCTAGTCACCATGACCAACTACATACTCACCCGTAATTACCTCTCCTTTGAGGAGAATGATTCTCCATGGATTTGCATTTGGAGGGAATGTGGAACATGATTTTGGGACCAAAACATCCTGGAAAGAGACCAATATTGAGGAGGATTCCTAATGGTGTGGGCAGGGTTTATGTGGACCACTGGAACATCTCTTCCTGACATTGTCTGGGTGAATCGGCAAAGTTTAACTGCTATCAGGTATCATGATGAGGTCTTGGGACATCATGTGCAGTTGTTGTGAGATGCTGTGAGCCCAGACTTTGTATTGATGGACGTAATGCTCGACCTCATAGAGCACAAGTGGTTGATATTTTCAAGGAAACGGAAGGTAATGCATGCATGACGGGGCCTGCTGCTTTCCCAATCTGAATCCTATAGAGTATGTCCAGGATGCTTCACATCAGCATCCACCAACCATTCTCCAAGATTTGATTGCAGCTTTGCAAGAAGAATGGGCAGTATTGCCTCAACAAGAGATTGACTACATCATTCAGGGCATGCTCCAGCGTTTTCAGGCCTGTATTGCTGCCAGATACTGTCACATCCCATACTGAGTGCATTAGTCAGTTTTCAGAATGTGTGTGCAAATTTGTGAAGTTGGGAAAAAATGAACATTTTTGTTTGCCATTATGCATGTTGCAGTTGTTTGTTGTTGTTGTGGTCTTCAGTCCAGAGACTAGTTTGATGCAGCTCTCCATGCTACTCTATCCTGTGCGAGCTTCTTCATCTCCCAGTACCTACTGCAACCTACATCCTTCTGAATCTGCTTAGTGTATTCATCTCTTGGTCTCCCTCTACAACTTTTACCCTCCACACTGCCCTCCAGTACTAAATTCATGATCTCTTGATGCCACATAACATGACCTACCAACCAATCCTTTCTTTTAGTCATGTTGTGCCACAAATTTCTCTTCTCCCCCATTCCATTCAGTACCTCCACATTAGTTATGTGATCTACCAATATAATATTCAGCATTCTTCCATAGAACCACATTTCGAAAGCTTCTATTCTCTTCTTGTCCAAACTATTTATCGTTCATGTTTCACTTCCATACGTGGCTACACTCCAGACAAATACTTTCAGAAACGACTTCCTGCCACTAAAATCTATATTCGGTGTTAACAAATTTCTCTTCTTCATAAATGCTTTCCTTGCCATTGCCAGTTTACATTTTATAACCTCTCTACTTCGACCATCATCAATTATTTTGCTCCTCTTACTTTTAGTATCTCATTTCCTAATCTAATTCCCTCAGCATCACCTGATGTAATTCGACTACATTCCATTACCCTCATTTTGCTTTTGTTGATGTTCATCTTATATCCTCCTTTCAAGACACTGTCCATTCTGTTCAGCTGCTCTTCCAGGTTCTTTGCTGTCTCTGACAGAATTACAATAATCATTGGCAAACCACAAAGTTTTTATTTCTTTTCCATGGATTTTAATTCCTGCTCCAAATTTTTCCTTTGTTTCCTTTACTGCTTGCTCAATATACAGATTGAATAACATTGGGCATAGGCTACAACCCTGTCTCACTTTGTTCCCAACCACTGCTTCCTTTTCATGCCCCTCGACTCTTTATAATTTCCATCTGGTTTCTGTACAAATTGTAAATAGCCTTTCGCTCCCTGTATTTGACTCCTACCACCTTCAGAATTTGAAAGAGAGTATTGTCAAAAGCTTTCTCTAAGTCTACAGATGCTAGAAATGTAGGTTTGCCTTTCCTTAATTTATTTTTCAAGACTGGTCGTAGGGTCAGTATTGCCTCATATGTTCCAACATTTCTACGAATCGAAACTGATCTTCCCCGAGGTCTGCTTCTACCAGTTTTTCCATTCATCTGTAAAATTAAATCATACACATGAGTATCAAATCACCCATTTTACAATATTTAAGAATATTTGAGATGCCTGAGGGGGATATTAGCATTTAACAAATTTTCCTTTAGTCCATTGTATCATAATTGCTGTCTTTATGTTCTACATCTACATCTACATCCACACTCCGCAAACCACCTGACAGTGTGTGGCGGAGGGTACCTTGAGTACCTCTATCGGTTCTCCCTTCTATTCCAGTCTCGTATCGTTTGTGGAAAGAAGGATTTTCGGTATGCCTCTGTGTGGGCTCTAATCTCTAATGTTCTGTACAATTATGCTTCTATTATGTTCTGCATACTCTATCCAGTTATTGTCACACTGTGTTTGTATCATACTACATCCACAGGTGCCGATTCCATGGGCCTGAGGGGGAGGGGGGGTGGAGCCCCTCCAATAATTTAAGAAATGTATTTGTTATATTATGCTTCGTAAAATCACAAAATTATGTTAGAATTTTTTATTTGCCTTGTCTGACGATAGTTACCTTTTAAAATACATTCAGTAATGAGTTAAAACAAATAATTATTACAGTAGTAAGCAGGTTAACTGAAAATGAGTGGTGTGGATCATGATAGTGTTATGGTACTGGCGGGCACAAGTAGAATTTGTCCCAGTGTGCGAAGCTTCGGTTAAAGTCTGGCGCCGGCGGGCCAGCGCTGCGGCCGTGGCGACATGAAAAGGACTGGAGCAGAAGCGCCTGCACCCCTCCGCCTCGCGTCGCCTTGACGCTTTGAGACATCACGACGCCGGGGCTATATAAAGCACACTCTGCTGTCGCAGTCATTCAGTGTTGATAGTTTCGTTCAGTGCATGCTGCAGACGTGTTTAGTATTCCGACTTTAATGTCTAGTTGACTATTTTATATGGCTATATTTTATTCGTTTACTGTAGTCTTTTATTGTACTGTGAATTAAGTTTGCAGTGGATAAATTTGTTACCAAAAAGGTGCGCTTGGAAGTTCATGATACTGCAAGTCAACCACCAACAATTATTGTGTCGTCAGTTGCTTTGTCGTCTTCAGGCGATAATCGTTCACAGCTCAAACCTGGACAATCCGGTAAGGGAAGATCATTTCAGAAGTCTTGGTTGATCAAATAAACGTGGCTAGAATGTGAAGCATCTACCAAAAAAGGTTTTTGCAAAACCTGCGAAGAGGCAGATGCTAAAAACCTATTACAATTTTCTTCAGAAAAAGAAGATGCATTTACTTCCGTAGGGTTTTATAACTGGAAAAAGTGTTTGAAAAAAGTCCGTCTTGATGAGAATATGCTTAAGCATAAAGGTGTTAGCTCTTGGGACAATGTTTACTACTGTGTAATTTCTGTGCCGACAAGGACTAGCAATTAGAGGGCACGAAGATGTGAACTCAGTTTTTTTCAATTGTTGGAACTCCGAAAGAATGTCATACCTGAGTTTAAAGATTGTTTAGGGCGTTCGTGGTATAAGTGGATGTCCCACGATATTCAAAACGAGATCATTTATCTACAAGGAAAGTCTGTGTTGAGAAAGGTATTGGCTTCAGCCAAGAAGACAACATTTTTCTATTCTGGTTGACGAAACAAGTGATTATTCGCTTCATGAACAAGTGTCATTTTGTATTTGTACTGTTGATGATTCCTTAATCATCAACGAAGAATTTATTGGTTTATACGAGACCCCCAACACTGAGAATATGCGATGTAAGTTCAAAAGACTAAAAAAGTTAGTTTTGGATATACAACCAAAAACACGTTATGTACGCTGCACTGCTCACAGTTTAGACTTGGCAGTTGTAGACAGTCTCCGCCATCTTACGTCTACGAGGGATATTATGGCCTTAGCCACGGACTTAATAAACACCGTAAGGGAATCCAACATAGGGCTGGGACTTTTCAGAAGCAAAGGCTGGTCTACAGCCCCTTTGCCGACTCAATGCACTATACGAGCTTCTAGTATTTTGACAATGTTGAAAAACTTTGAAGAAATTCTAGAGCTTTTTGAAACATTTTCTGCAGAGGACAAAACAGAGGCAGGTTGCAAGCGTGCAGGCTACCTTGGCTACAGATCAGTTCTGTTGGGTTCATATTGTAATGGTACAGCGGCAAATGTAAGAATGCAGCATTTGTATGGTGTGCTCGATGCTGTGAAAATGATTGCTTTTTGTGTTTCTACAACACTTATGTACATCTGTGGTACAAAACAATGGACACAGTCCAAATAAAGAGTATTTAGTTTTTCATTTTTACCTTTAAAAATTAGACTGTGGTGTCTTTAATTATATTTGACAGAAAATCACAGAGTGAAATACGGTATATTGGAGTAAAAATAACTTATTGCTCCTTTCTTTATTGCACCAAAAGTTACACTGTATATATAACAACAAACACAAAAAAACAAGTCACAGAACACGGGCACACACAGAATGAACATAAGTATCTGGCGTACTCACACCACGAAAGCTGCAAATGAAGAAAGAAAAAAGCATTACAACAAGCTCATTGCTGTCAACAGACTGTTGTGTTTTCTTAACTTAAGCAACCTTCATTAACAGTCTTTCATAAAATATCAATAATTAAGAATTTATATTTGAAACGAAAACAAGGATTTCGCACGTAATATGTAATTAGAATTAAGAAGACATGTATTATTCATAACAAATAACGATGAATTTTACAATTATGAGATGTAGGTATTTCAAATTGAAAAAGGAAAAAATGACTCAGGCAAGACTTGAACCAGTCGAACCATGGACAGCCGATAAATTTCAATCTATTACACTACAGATCCCGCTAAACATACCATCTGAGACGGCGGCTGAACCATATGTAATATCCGTCGAAAATCTTCAAAGCCCATTATCACTGAGAATTTATGAAAAACATTAAGAACAACCAATTTCCCTGCACTTTTTAACCGTGTTCCAAACCGCGTCTCACTGCGGAACAGTAAGCAGCTTCAGACATTTTCGTAACAGCGCACAACAGTGCAGAGGCTGTGACTGAACACGATTTTTTAAATAAAAGCTACATAGCTAACGCGTGATTAAGAAATACGTTGATGGCCGTTAGTACATTTGAATATATTGAAGTTTCATTTAATGTAACTTAGTAATAAGACATCTAATACATAAGTAGGGTCTACTTCCTAGAGCATAACAACACAAGTGTACGTGTTCTACAGCTCGTGTTTGTTTACGTCATATGTATTCTTATGATGAACGGACTATACCTGAGAGATTCCAATCCATGATGATTACAGTGGATGCAATGCACGGATGTAGATATAAACTTAACAAAAACCGATACATCGTTAAATGGTAGTGGATGTCACGATAAATTTGGTAGTTGAAGTTTTAGTTTCTTTCGTTCTGTAAAGAAATGTCATTTCTTGTAGGCAGTGTTTTAAAGATACAGAGCGAACACTTTATTTTGTACAATTTGTAGAAATTATCTCTTCGGAAATATTTACATTCCGTATAAATATGTTATCTTTGCTTTCCTTCTGTTCTCTCTCTGTGCATTCTAGAATGTGAATGTAGATGTAGATCTATGGCTTTGGCGGTTGTTTAATTTGTGTACGTATTCGAATGTGCGTTTTCTCGTAATTTCAGGTGAGTTCTATCTCTTATTGTTAATAACGAAAGTAAGTATGCGAATGGTGAAAGGGAGATGGTGTGAGAAGCGCCAGCGAATTATGAAGCTCGAACCGAAAAGGAAATAAAATAATGAATTTATATGCTCATGTCGTGCCTAGGGAATGAATCGGATTGACAATAATGTTCAATAAGGGGAGATTCTTGGTCTACTGATAGCAGATTATCAGTGACTCATTTTGCGCGTCAAATACTCATGGTTTTACAAGTGTGGCAACGAATATATTAGGTTTAACTTCAAAATGGCAATCAGTTTGTTGTAGACTGTAAAGAATGTTGTAGGGGAGATAATATCTCTGTGTGTTTAGACTTTAAGGCGGCTCCACATTAACAAATACGCTTGCTCAAGCGTTATTGCCCGAACATGCTTCAGAGTGTTTAGGATAAATTTGGGCAGCCATCAGGACTACAAGTATCTTGATTGATCGAATCGGTGATAGCATTCAAGAGTGTGTATGCTTGAACGTGTGTACCAAGAATGGGGAGGGTTATGGGCTACATTCTAGATCAAGGTCAGGGGCAGCCACGGCGGTGCTTATCTACTGCAGTACACGTTGGTTTCGCGTAGCCACTGGGCTGATGCTTTGACATAACCAACGAGAGGCGAGAAGAAAGGCAACGTTTGGAGAGAAGTATTTTGTGCCTATGGCAGCGAGTGCTGTAAAGCGGACTGGCGATGGTGCACGTCTCATGGATTAATTGCGGTGCACGTCTCATGAATTAATTGCTGATTCACAAAAATGTATCAAATGTGATGGTGAAATAAATAAGCAAAGGAGATCTGCACGAACACACTGAGTAAGTGGATCAATGTTTTTTGATTAAACCATGAGAGGAGGACAGGCGGATTAATGTGTATTCATAATAGAGTCGCATGGTCAATATGTTAATAATCCTCCTCCTATGACTTAATTTAAAAAAATATTGATCCATTTAGAGTGCTCACGCAGATCGACTGCATACCAACGCAGAGCAGAAAAATATTTCACTCCTTCGAATATGTTGGGTTGCGATGCTGTCCTTGATTTGCAGATAGGAGCACAGTTTAAACAGGCGCGACTCAAACAAGGAGCAATTAAATTTATACTCCTCGTTTACAACAATGTTTCACCCTTTCCTCCCCATGTATTACTTCAAAACACGTCGTCTGCCTGACGCTGTCGCATTGGCTGCGTAACACAAACAGCTGACCATGCAAATAGGACGAGGAATTCCGCTTTACGCAAGACACCTTTTCATTTTCGTTTTACCCAGACATATTTCAGCACTTTTTTTCTGTCTTCAGTGGGTTATTTTATTTCCTTGCTTTACATGAAGCTATTGGGTATTTATATTGGTAGCTATCTGCTACACAATCTATAACTTGTCATGGCTTTGATGTTGTAGTGTTTCCTCTTATGTTTTGGCGAAGTGAATACGCTGTTTGACAACACACTTTCTACGAATTTTCAAACATGGGCCATGCACTTCCTACGAATTTTCAAACATGGGCCATGCTTGAAAATTCGTTGAAAGTGCGATGTCAAACGACCACAGGCCACAGAAATCAGTGCATTCACCTCGCCAAAACATATGGAAAACACTACAACATCGAAGCCATGACAAGCTGTAGATTGTGTAGCAGACTAGCTACCAACTTCTTGTAAAGTAAGAAAAATAAAATAACCCACTGAAGATAGCAGAAAAAGTGCTGAAATATGACTGGGTAAAACTAAACTGACAAGGTGTCTTGCATAAGGCGGAATTCCTCGTCCTATTTTCATAGCAAGCACGGACATAAGAATAACTGCAACACCACAAGATGATTAGCTGACAACACACAACACCAATATAGGCTGACAATGCAGCTAACTCTCCTTCATTTGTTCCCATCATACCACCCGGCAAGCACTGACAACATTGCCGCACGAAACACCAAGTACGTCACTTGCCCTATTCTGGACTTTTAGCGGGTTGTGCAAGCATTTGTTAGTCATCTAGTGTTATTTAATTTTTATATGATCCTGTTAAATTACATTCTGTACAAAGGTTGTACTGTACGTAGATCCAGTTAAGGAATACAGTATGACATGGAGAAAGAGAGAAGAAAATCACCAGAACTATGAGATGGTTGCGACACTCACTGTTCTAAAAGTATTTACCGTTTGACAGCTGGAACTCACTAGCGCTCCAAGCAGCGAGAAAGGAGAACGTCAGACATGTCTAAGCGTAATGTTTCTTTGCATCCCTTTTCTACTTGATTTACGAAGTATCTGAATTGGTTTTTTGCCTCCAAGAGTTTGTGTAATATGAGAAGACGTAGATGTTTCTAAAAATTGATCTAAAATAATTGCAAATAGGGATAAAAATCATGAATGTAATGGCCAGCTACAACACGTTCGTGAAGAAACACTTGTGACGCTGAATATATCTCAGCTTACCACGTTGGTATCAAAAGAATATAAACACACAGATTCACACATAAGAAGCACAGAAATGTACCTCTATGTGCAAAACGGATCTAAGCCCCAGTTGTCGTTCCGTAGGCCTACCGCGTTGTAGCCGCTGTCGCCTGTTGCCACAAGTACGACCTTCATCTTTGTGTTATTCTAAAAGTGTGACAAGCAACTGCCAAATAGCAGGAAAATATGCTGTGCTTGTAAACCCCAAGTCCTCAAAGCCAACAACACTGTCAGAAGTGCTGTCGTATGTTAAATTTTCCGTTAGAGACAATTCATCCAATGACACACCGGTATTCACTAGTTTATCAATATCGGAGAAATGCTGTACCTTCTGCTTTAGAAGATGTAAGATATTGTCCCTTATCCCACGTTTTATTTGTATGCCTTCCACATACCTCTGTAATGCATGCACTGATGGAAGCATAAAACATTCTGACAAAACCTGTATGCATGAGTGCTGTAATATAATAAATTCGGAGCAAACAGCTTATTTTCGTCTTTCCATGTTGTAGCACGTTTCTCCTTCAATGGCATGCTATTCTGGCTTAACAACATGTCAAAGGGTTCTCTTCTTAAATATCGGGATCCTGTAGTCTTCAAAATTTGTTTGTTCTTCCTGACTTGATCTTTCTGATACAGATGCTGTTGCTGTCTGTACTTCAAATGATAGCCACTTTCTTTGTCTCGTAATAGTTTTGCATGACGTCTAGTTATCTGCACAATCTGACACCTCACACGCTTTTGCAAGACACAAATAACTGCACTTAATCTGACCACTTCATGCTCAAAGCAGGTCTGTGTTGACGACTCAGATGAATCTGGCATTGATATATGGAGAGCTGAATTGGCTGCTTCTGTGCCACAGAACTGTTTTACAGCTTTAGACGACTTGTCAAAAATTTGTGGCAGTTTCCCTTCATCGTCAGTTGAGGTGGCGTATTTGGGATGTCAAACAGTGCGAGCACTGCGATCCACACAAGTTATTGTCTGCATTCATAAACTGGTTTGGTTCAAAGCGTAGCGATCAAAACTTAACATTATTATAAACGTAAACAGCATCTTCTCGTTTGCTGTTAACTAGCCATTTTCTTCTCCTAAAATCATTAATACACACGTTGTTTGCAAGCGAATCCTGACGACACAGTTTAGTAACATACCTCTCAGTAAACCTGCGCTACAGACGGTCCTGTCTGTAAACGCCATTGTACAAACCAAAATAAACAATTACTATTCGCTTTCGCGTTCACGATCGCACCGAACTCAACAGTTTTACTTTCTGCCTACTAGCTACTTAGCGCGCCGCTGGCGTTATGGGCAACAAAAAAGAGGCGAAATGTCGCGGTTGTTATGTTAGACTGTGGTGTCTACCACAAATAGTCAATACAGGAATAATGTCTTCGTTTCCTTAACCATTCGTTACTCCACATATCACGTTTTATCTTTTGTTCTTCAATAACATAACCAAAAAGGCTGCCAAAGCCAGCGCAGTGTTGTCTGAACTCGACATTTTCCAGTAAACAAAGTAATGCTAGTATAAGGAGCCAAGAATTGATGCGTTCTTGTTCAAGCAGGCATGTTTGTCAAGCATGCAATTATGTGTGTGGCCGCCTTAGAGAAATGATAAGCTCGGTGGCGAAGACGTTGTTGTAGAAATAAATGAATCCATTTAATGAAATAAATATGGGAATGGTTTTAAAGTACGAGGGGATGGTTATCGACGTCATTGAAATGTTTCTTTCGCATCGTCCAAGAGAAGTGGAATTATGGATTTCTAAATTTGGTGAAAGATAACCTCTTATTGGGGACACGAATAATATCAAATGTTTTTAGTTCGTTGCAGTTCCTGTCTGATAAAGGACTCCATGACTTCTCCGTAAATAACAATCTTCATTTTAAGAACACACCTGCAATTGAATATACTATCAGCATTGCTACAAAAATAAATTTACGAAGGATAAGCAGTGTAAATAATTGTTGAACTCTTGTTTATTTAGATATATACAGTCGAGGTAATTCAGAGAAGAAAAATACTTGTTCATAGACGTAATGAATTGTTCACTTCGTGTGTCCAGCCTGTTACATTAGTTTAATTTAATGGTGACATTAAACTCTGAGAAAATATATTCTGTCAGCTCTATTGCTTTTGAACCATCTATGTGTCAAGTGAACGCTAATTATTTATTGTGATTTCACTGAAACACTCTAAAAATACAATAGATCCTATACTCCACCATTATTTACTCGTAGATCGACTTTGGTCGCGATAATGCGTCGATGCGATATTTGCTGTTGTGATGTAGGTGGCAGTGGTGGGTGTTGAGATTAATGCAACCTGGAATTGATGAGAAAAAGAGATTCATCGTAACTAGTGGTTGAGACGGACGTACATAATCGATGGCAAGAAATAAAATATTGAAGGAAAATAAAAATCAAGAATTGTCATTGATTTATTTATTTTTATTTGGTCCCATTTGATTACATATTGTACAAAGTGCGTAAATTACAAAAAGAAGTTATAGGCAATTTACGTTGCAACATTGGTGGTAGGTGTCAAAAAGTGAGATTGCAGCTGTAATTAAGTTCAAGCCATAATAATACTCAAAGTAGGACCGATAAGCAGTCACACTTGAAAGAAAATTTGCAGCAACGTTCAAACTTGAGTGCTCATACCTTCGTTATATGGGCAGTTGATTGTACGTGTTGCCTTTTTTTTTTGTTAGATGAAGGAGTCAGTTTGGATAACTTTTGTTAGAAAACCAGATTGCGATGAGATTTGCGTTTATTCAGAGTGGTCGCATGCGTCCCGTGCGGGTATTCGGTCGTGATAACTGATTGTTGAGTTATCAGTCACGGCCTTTGTACATAACGTTGAGGCTCGTTTGTGGATTGCATGTTAGGTATGTGGTATTGTGAATGAAAATGTATATACGTAAGAAATTGCCAGCGACGTGGTTAATGCATGATTCCTCAACCATTCCCATACCCTAGCTTACCAACGTTTTCGCTAATGGTGACAATAGATTCACGATGTAAATTAAGATACACTATGTATAAATGCAGACGTTTTTAGTACTATGTGAGAAGAAAAGGTGTTAATGGCAAAGGGCTCGTTGTATCTGCCAGCAACGATTTCATTGAGCACAAAACAACGAAGTGCACATTAGAATTCTTTAATTTGTGTAAATGCCCTAGAATGCATAGTTTCCTTAATATTTGTGAGAAACTGAACTAGGCACCGTTATGTGTAGCAGTCTGCGCAAATAATTTATCAAGCAGGCCGACCTGTACTCAAATTCCAACTGTTGTAATGCATGCTGCAACAGTTACTAAATGCATAATTCTGTGATGATAAGCTGACTGACTTCGTATTATGTTTCGATTTACAATTTGATTTCTGCTCCATTATTTTAATAACATTCTATTTGAAGAGGGCATAATATTCTCTGTAATTGTGGTGTTGAAAGTTTACAGGAAAGTGTTATTCAGTTTGGAAACAAAAGAAGAGATAAAAAAATTTAATAGATTATGTAGACAGGAGTTGTTTACAGCCATAAATTACATGAGAGTCTTTCCAAGTATTTCCTGGGATAGCAACTGCAAGAGGTAGCAAAAGGCGAATAGAGGGGATTTTAAATGCTATAGGGCGACACAAGATTTGTAAAGGTGTGATAGACAGTCATATAGATGTCAAGATCTATTACTCACATTTACCATTGTGGTTCATGACTTTGTGCGTGTCTTTTCATTTAATGACAGGTTCATCAAATCTAAGAGTATTTATTATGAGTTTCTTAGTGTGTGCTCTCCTATGTTACCATGATGTTTACAAAACAACTGTGCAAGCTTTTCATTGTCCAAATCCCTGTTTCATAAAAAAATGTTAATATTGCTCCTTTCTTGAGGACCATGTGATTACTTGTAAGAAATGATGGTTATTCCTCCAGCACACTTGGAAGGCGGGTCCATAAAGGCTAGGAAGCTGAGGGGAATAGAAGGTCAGTGTGAAATGCAGTGCTGTTTATAGTTCGTATGGCTTCAGATTAACATGAAATCCGTTGATGAATACATAAGGTTTTGCAACATATCATCTATCGGAGAGTACATATTTCAAGTTTAACCTATTCTTCAGCTGCAACTACTGATTGAAGTGTATATAGCGAACTGGAAGAACAGAAGAATCAGAATCCATGGGGCAGCACAATAGTAGAAGCTTAAATTAGAACTGCTCAAACTATCAGTTCCACGAAATTTATGCTTTTGTATTTCTTATCAAGACCTCCAGTTATGATCATATGAGGATAGCTGTGGTCTTGGGCTGCAGTGTTTATCATTCATACCTAGACAGCATATGAGAGATTTATGTTCCATCCTGCAAATATTCTGAGTGCATTGTTGGTGTTAAAGGTTTTTCTAAATAACATCAATGTTCATAACCGTTATATTTTACAGGAATTTTTCAAAACAGAGCTCATTGGTTGATGATAGTCCAAACCGTGCAATTAGCCTATGGTTTAAACAAAAATATTGATTTACTGTCACACAGGTCTTATGCAGAGTTCTGGCCCTAAATTTTGAGAAAACAGTTTATACTGTCCTGTTCAGTAAATGGTATAACAGCATTGATAAATATAGACAATGAATGGAAGTCTGTTGCTAAGACAGAATACTCAAAATTTCTGGATGTGTGCATTGGTGAGAAACTGAACTAAAAGAAACACATCAATAATCTGCTGAAACAGTTAGGTTCAGCTACTTATGCTATTAGGGTGATTGCAAATTTTGGTAATAAACATATCAGTAAATTAGCCTACTATGCCTATTTTCATTCACTACTTTCATATGGCATAATATTTTGGGGCAATTCATCATTAAGAGGGAAGGTATTCAATGCACAAAAGTGTGTAATCAGAGTAATAGCTGGAGCCCACCCAAAATCACCTTGCAGACATTTATTTAAGGAACTCGGGATATTCACAGTACCTTCGCAACACGTATATTCACTTATGAAATTTGTCATTAATAACCCATCCCAACACAAAAATAACAGCGAAGTGCATAGCTACAACACTAGAAGAAAGGATGATATTAACTATTGTGGATTAAATCTCACTCTGGCACAGAAAGGGGTGAATTATGCTGCCACAAAAATGTTTGCTCATTTGCTAAATAGTATTAAAAGTCTGGCAGATAGCCACCCAACATTTAAAAGAAAATGAAAAGAATTTCTGAATGACAACTCCTTCTACTCAATAGATGGATTCTTAGATGTGAAGTAGTAACCGTAAAATAATAATAATAATAATTTATTAATTACCTTGTGTAAAGAAAACTTATGTTAAAGTGACACACTCCACATCATTATGAAATGTCCTATTCATGATCTATGGAACAAGGATTAATGTATGTATGTAACATCACACAGGCCTTCAACAAGCCGTAGCAAATTACAGTTCAGTTTGTGGAAAGGGCTATTCATTGTCCAACCTCCAGACACAAATTACATCCCTTCAACAATATCTAATAGCAACCCTCTACTTTGACTTGTTCAATTGTTTCTGAGCCTGTATTTGAAATATGACCATATTTGTACTTGTTCTTAAAAAGTTAGGCCTATTTAATTCTGTGTATTTCACATAGTTTAAGTTACTATGACTGTTGACACTTAGCATAATATAATTCAAGATTTAAATAGTAAAACACTGCAGCAGTTATGTTTATTTCATGCAAAACACAACACATGTTGAGAATTTATTCTCATTATGAACAGCAAGTATTTACATTCGTATGTTATGTAATGTTTATGTTCTGTCTGTCTTGCCCTCCAGTCTTTGTGGGGCAAGAGAGGTACAACAACATTGTTGTTGTGGTCTTCAGTTCTGAGACTGGTTTGATGCAGCTCTCCATGCTACTCTATCCTGTGCAAACTTCTTCATCTCCCAGTACCTACTGCAGCCTACATCCTTCTGAATCTGCTTAGTGTATTCATCTCTTGGTCTCCCTCTACGATTTTTACCCTCCACACTGCCCTCCAATACTAAATTTGTGATCCCTTGATGCCTCAACATATGTCCTACCAACTGATCCCTTCTTCTAGTCAAGTTGTGTCACAAGCTCCTCTTCTCCCCAATTCTATTCAATACCTCCTCATTAGTTATGTGATGTACCCATCTAATCTTCAGCATTCTTCTGTAGCACCACATTTCGAAAGCTTCTATTCTCTTCTTGTCTAAACTATTTATCGTCCATGTTTCACTTCCGTACATGGCTACACTCCATACAAATACTTTTAGAAATGACTTCCTGACATTTAAATATATACTCGATGTAAACAAATTTTTCTTCTTCAGAAACGCTTTCCTTTCCATTGCCAGTCTACATTTTATATCCTCTCTACTTCGACCATCATCAGTTATTTTGCTACCCAAATAGCAAAACTCGTTTACTACTTTAAGTGTCTCATTTCCTAATCTAATTCCCTCAGCATCACCCGATTTAATTCGACTACATTCCATTACCCTCGTTTTGCTTTTGTTGATGTTCGTCTTATACCCTCCTTTCAAGACACTCTCCATTCCGTTCAACTGCTCTACCAAGTCCTTTGCTGTCTCTGACAGAATTACAATGTCATCGGCGAACCTCAAAGTTTCTATTTCTTCTCCATGTATTTTAATACCTGCTCTGAACTTTTCTTTTGTTTCCTTTATTGCTTGCTCAATATACAGATTAAATATCATCGGGGATAGGCTACAACCCTGTCTCACTCCCTTCCCAACCACTGCTTCCCTTTCATACCCCTCGACTCTTATAACTGCCATCTAGCTTCTGTACAAATTGTAAATAGCCTTTCGCTTCCTGTATTTTACCCCTGCCACCTTTAGAATTTCAAAGAGAGTATTCCAGTCAACATTGTCAAAAGCTTTCTCTAAGTCTACAAATGCTAGAAACGTAGGTTTGCCTTTCCTTAATCTTTCTTCTAAGATAAGTCGTAGAGTCAGTATTGCCTCCCGTGTTCCAACATTTCTACGGAATCCAAACTGATCATCTCCGAGGTCAGCTTGTACCAGTTTTTCCATTCGTCTGTAAAGAATTCGTGTTAGTATTTTGCAGCTGTGACTTATTAAACTGGTAGTTCGGTAATTTCACATCTGTCAACACCTGCTTTCTTTGGGATTTAAATTATTATATTCTTCTTGAAGTCTGAGGGTATTTCGCCTGTCTTATACATCTTGCTCACCAGATGGTAGAGTTTTGTCAGGACTGGCTCTCCCAAGGCTGTCAGTAGTTCTAATGGAATGTTGTCTACTCCTGGGGCCTTGTTTCGGCTTAGGTCTTTCAGTGCTCTGTCAAACCCTTCACACAGTATCCTATCTCCCATTTCATCTTCATCTACATCCTCTTCCATTTCCATAGTATTGTCCTCAAGTACATCGCCCTTGTATAGACCCTCTATATACTCCTTCCACCTTTCTGCTTTCCCTTCTTTGCTTAGAACAGGTTTTCCATCTGAGCTCTTGATATTCATGCAAGTGGTTCTCATTTCTCCAAAGGTCTCTTTAATTTTCCTGTAGGCAGTATCTATCTTACCCCTAGTGAGATAATCCTCTACATCCTTACATTTGTCCTCTAGCCATCCCTGCTTAGCCATTTTGCACTTCCTGTCGATCTCATTTTTGAGTCGTTTGTATTCCTTTCTGCCTGCTTCACTTACTGCATTTTTGTATTTTCTTCTTTCATCAATTAAATTCAGTATCTCTTCTGTTACCCAAGGATTTCTACTAGCTCTCGTCTTTTTACCTACTTGATCCTCTGCTGCCTTCACTATTTCATTCCTCAAAGCTACCCATTCTTATTCTACTGTATTTCTTTCCTCCATTCCTGTCAATTGGTCCCTTATGCTCTCCCTGAAACTCTGTACAACCTCTGGTTTAGTCAGTTTATCCAAGTCCCATCTCTTTAAATTCCCACCTTTTTGCAGTTTCTACATCTTTTGATGACTGTCTATCCAAAACAGCATGCTGTGTACTTCCTACCAGGAAATCTTAAATCCACTCACCAATTGTAATCTACATAAGATTGTACTTTTACTAATAAGCATTGGTGAGGTACAGAGTCAAATGTGTTGTGTCCATCGGTGTAATGAGATGGATCAACACTCTAGAACATATCAGAATCTATAGAATTATTGAAATATAAACATATTTATTTAAAGTATGTACAGTGTTAAGCATATATAACTTTGTATCCCTTAATCTTGCTGCAGTCTCTCTTCCAACTGTACTGCATTACAATATTCACTAGCAGTCAGAGTAGCAATAGCATCACGCTAGATTCGTAATATCTCACTCCAAGTCTCGCGTCTTCCATAGGCTTGGCATGATCTGAGAGTAATCTGAGGCTGAGCTCTGAGTGTGCATGCTTTGAAAGACATTTGATCCAGTCAAAATTTCAGGCAGTGAGGGATGCAAATCCAGTGTCCACTGGTGGAATGTTTAGCACCACCCAGCTGTCTATGGCAAGCTCTTTGCAGGCGTAACTTGTGGCAGATGGTTTAAATGTCTCTTCTGCAAATAGGTGAGTGGTGCACTCCACACTGTGTGAGGTTGAAGAAGACACCATTAATACCACATTCCTACCTCCCTCCTCCTGCCCCGACTCTTCAATTTACCCCACCCAGATCCTCCACCACCATCCAAAACATTGTGCACCATTATTTTGTAACATGTGTGTGGGCAGTGATGTGAGGGAAGCCTGTCCCATGGTGTTGCTTTTAGAGTTCACAGTGGCAGAGGGCACCAACCAACCCACATCCCAACATTCACCTTCCAAACTGTCAAGAACATCTGCCAAAAAACAGGACTTCCATCCAACATCGAAGGTGGATGCAGCTCTGGCCCTGCTGTGGACATCAAAGGCTGTAAGCAAGCTCAGTACCTGTGACTGACATCACTGCGAATGGCCACCGATGCTGTGGCAGCAGCTGTGGAGACGGCAGTGGCCACATAGGTGGGCAGTGCTCGACCTCCATGGCAGAGTCTTCTGACATCCTATGTGCCTGAACGTCAGGCACTGGCAACAGGTGCTTGGTGGCAGCTGTGTGGAATGCAGGCAGCTTTTCTGAAACACGAAGATCTACAACAGAATCACAATAATTACGAAAATGTGTTTGATTTTGGAATGATCATTGGTTCCTGCTTTGACATGAACAGTATAATGAGCTTGGCCAGTCATCCAAGTAACACTACCAGATTCCCAGTTAAAGACACAGTAACATCCTTCATGTAGGACTCTGTTGTGAATTTTGTGTCTGGCACAGGCTGTTGGGCGTGAAATACTCATAGATGCAGCAGTGTGGTGATGACAATCGTGTAATTATTCTACTGGTGAAGTGTCAGGAAAAGGTAGAGTGTGTGGATGCCTAAGCCCTGAAAGTACAAACAAAATGTTGGGCTTCATTGTTTGATTTAGGAGAGAATGGGTGCCTTTCAGATATAAAAAAAAATCCCATTTTGTTGGCAAAATTGTTGAAATTCCACTGAAGAAAACTGTGGACCATTGACAGATCAGTTGTTCAAGGCAAACTTTCTAAACAAAAAACAGAAGCAAATGCTTTTCTAGCACTAGCACTAGTTGTCGAATTTATGGGGATGATATATGGACATCTACTGTATGCATTGACAATAAGACCAGAAAAATCAAAAGTATATGTGTTATCAAAGACCATCAGCTTGAGGTCAATTGAAAAATTCCTGCTACCACAATACCCAGTCATCAGCGCATGTGTGGCAGTGGGAAGTCATCTGTTGTATCTGCTTCTCACGCCTGAGCTAAATATAATGCTGGCACACTAGCAGCTTAGTTCTAATGATTCCCCAATGTCCTCTACGTAATAGTTTCAAAACATGATGTAGTAATGATGTGGGAAACGAGACACATTTTTTCGTCATGAGTATGCAATAAAATTATACCATTCTGAAGAGAAAGGCTGTTAATTTGTGCATAGCATTTGTATGCTACTGCATCTGATATTGATTCTGGATTACGAGGCCAACCCATCCAAATGTAATACTTCAGCGACCGTAGTGACTGATCCTGTTCAGTAGCTTCTGGGCTCTGCTGACAATCAGTGGGAAAAGCTTACAGTGCTTGTGAATCGGATTGAGCAATTTCAAGACAAGAAACTTCTGATTGATTTAATTCTGGATCATTTCCCATAGGTAAGTGAGACACAGTGTTTACATTTGCGTGGTGTGTCGTAGGATGACAGAATTTCAACTGGTAATTTGAAAGAAGTGATGCCCAACATTGTACCTTCTGTACTGTGTGATCAGATACATATTTCATTGGATGAAAAAGATCAGCCAGCATCTCATGACCCGTCATGAGAAGAAATTTTCTACTGTGCAGATATTGAAGAAATTTTGTGATGCCATGGATGATGGTTAAGGCTACCTTTTCTTGCTGATTTGGACCGTGCTCAACATCTTAGATGCAAATGCTATGGGGCATTCAGTGTTTCCAATCTTGTGAGATAAACCTGGTCATACTCTGTGTGATGATGTATCAACTTCATGCACTACTGGTTTTGGTGGATCAAAATGAATAAAGCATGGACAAATAAGCAATGCATTTTTTAATTTTTGAAATGATAGTTCTCATTCTCTAATCCAAATGAAAAGGAACTATTTTTACACTGGAGGTGATGCAAAGATGTAGCGATATACTCTGTGTTCGGATTAAATTTGATATAGTAAGTCAATTTGCCCAGCACTACTTATAGCTTTCATGCTTTTTTGGAGAAGGTAATCTCGAGGTGGTCTCTAAATGCTTAGTCAAGGGATGAGTGCCATGTGAATCAAAGAGATACTCCAAATATTTGATGTCAGTATTGAAAAATGAACACTTTTTTAACTTACACTTAAGCAACAGAAATTAGCATAAAATTTCAAAAAGAGATTCCATTTTTTTGAGGAGCTGTTTTGGTGTTTGCCCATGCACAATGATGTCATCCAAATAACATGAACATGGTGGCATTTTCATCATCACTTATTAAAAAAAGCATTGAAATAACACAGGAGCAGATGACCTCTGAAGGCAAGGCACTGGGTATTGATACAAGTCAACATGTGTGTTTACCACTGTAAATTTTTTCATTTCCTCATCCAGGGGGAATTCAACATAAGCTCAGCTAAAACAATTTTAGAAAATGATTGTCCACTTGCAGGGTGATCCATAAGCTCTTCAGTATGTGGAAGTGGGAAAGAAACAGAAACTCTTAGAGTGTTAACTGATGCTTTAAAGTAGGCTAAAAGTTTGATTTTTCCTGTCAATTTTCTGGTGATAACCAGAGGAGAACCCCATTGACTAGCCAAAATAGGCTTCAAAATATCAGTGTTCTAATCTCTTGAGTTCAGAAGCAACTTCATTGCAAATGGTGTGAGATACCGGATATGTGCAGTAAATCTTTTGTTGAGCATTGTCTTTGAGCATAATGTGTGCTTGAAAATTCTTTGCATATCCCAATGTGCCACTGAACGTGTGTCCTTATTTTTCACACAGTTGACAAATGCTGGCATGGGAAACTTGCATTTCAATAGCACGCACTTTGTCCTAAATATCTAATCCAAACAAATTAAGTGTGTCCGTGCCAAAAATATTGGGACTCCAGCATGACAGAACTACTGTGAACACTGACACAGTTGCGTTTCGATATTTTGCTTGCAAAGTGCACATCCCAAGAACAGAGATACGTTCACTATTGTAGGCTTATGGTGCAAAAGTGATTTTTGGAGTTGATGGTGTCCCAGTCGCTTGTAAGTTGTTTGATTGATCAATGTGACCAAAGCCCCAGTATCTAACTGAAGTGGGACAGTTTGAATGTAAATCTGCAAAGATATGAATACTTTGCAGTTTTTTTTATCTGAACATGATAGTTCTGATTTTTGGAAGACTGCTTTTATCTATTTTATGAGAGACAGAGTCATTTGCTGTTTGTCCTTTTGAGGAGAATTAATTTGAATTTGCCAAGTTTTGCACTGTGCACATTGCTTTGTGATCCATGCTCTTGTGTCTACAGTTCCTGTAAGTATTGGCAGGAGGAGTGGGTAAAGATTCAGGCTATATTAATCTCCATTTTCTCAAATCTAGGTTGAAGTGTAATAGTTTTTCTTTGTGCGTTTTTTGCAGGCACTCTTGCTTTCTGTGTCCTGACTTGTGATAGTGTCAGCATTCCACGTAGGTGAAGAAGCATGATATAACACCTGACACAAGACTTTGAAGTGTATAAATTTGCAATATAAGCAGCTAGGTGTCTCATGCCCTGCTTAGACCACGGTGGCTGTTGTCAACATGAGCTATGCAGGGCCCACTTAGAACCAGCCACAATGAGTGTTGCAACAACAGGCACATTAAAGTCAATCCCCCCTATGGGATTCACCATTCTATGGTGAGTTCATGCTTGGCTACTGTGGGTCCCCAGCATTTGCAGCATCTCTTCCCTTTCTGTGCTGCATGTCTATCATCTTGCTGTTCTTTTTCCCCTCCCTTGGGGAACATATCTTGAATAGTTTTAGTAGTATTAGTTGTAATGGCAACTGTGCCGTCTCTTCCCACAAATATCCTTTGTATCTTGATGAGCGGACTGCCTAGGAGATCTGGATGAAGAAAGAAGTACCCTACCCTGTGGTTCACAAGTTGTTGGCTAGTTGAAAGCCCTGACTTTTACTATCTGGCACTTATAGTACCATTCTTGCTATGCCTCGCTTCACGAAGGACATGGCCATGCGGACTTGCAACCTCCAATTCAGTATTGCAGTTGTGAAATCACCCAGAGTCACAGCAGTGTCCCTGTCTCCTTCTACAGCTGCCCAACAAACCACCAAATCTTCACCCCCAGAGGCGAAATCACCTGCTACACAACCGGCAAGCCAGAACAAACTAAAGGAGTGCTCCCACAATGTCTTTTTATGCCCCTCTAGCTAACAAAGGTCTGAGTCTTTGTCTGCCAACCATAGGGGCCGAAAGAAATCAAATAAAGGCAAACGGTCTTCTCCTTTCCCGACTTGGAGATTCTCTTCAGTGGTGTCATAGCATGATACCCTCACCTGGCCAACCTCCATTTTGTCAGTGCACACCACCTTTCATTTTTCTGCACTGGAATATGCAGGCCAGCCCAGGGTGAATGCTGACACGAACAAGATCCTCCAGCCCCCACACCATGTAGCAGTGAATCTTCGAAGACTGGCACTTTTCATCTGCTGGGGTGACTACCCTTCATTTGTTCTCTCCTCTCCATTCCCCATTACAACTCTCCTCCAATAGAATATTTGTGGCATTCGATCTGACAAGGAGGAGTACCAGTTATTTCTCAGATTGCAGCATCCACTTGTTTTCTGCCTCCAGGAAATGATATTACATTCTTGTGACCTCTTTGACTCTCACATTTCCTTCAGATCGGCTTTGACCCCCCTCTCCGAGGACAGCTTTCCATCTCATGGGGGAGCCATGCTGCTCATCCGAGATGACATACATAGCCAGACCATCTCATTCAACAACTGGTTGCAAGCTGTTGCAGTCCACGTTTTCCTTCCTCATTTCAGTTTTTCTCTTTGTAATGTCTACATCCCTCCATCATTTGCTGTCACCAGGGAAGACATACTCTGGCTTACTGCTCAGCTTGCTCACACCTTTTTGCTGCTCGGTGACTTTTAACGCCCACCATCCCCTTTGGGGCTCTTTGAGAGGTTCCCTCTTGGCTGACCTCTCTCATCTGTTTTAAAACTGGAGCATCCAATTCCTTTCAGACTCCACGCACACTCATTTGGACCTCTTGTTCTGCACTGCCCAACTTTCCCATCGTCTTGAGTGGTCTGCTCGCTCTGACACATATTCGAGTGACCATTTCCTGTGTGCTATCTATTTGCTGACTTGTACCCCATCTGAGTGTAAACACAACTGGGTCCCTTACTCCTCCCTGGCGAGCTTCGACGAATGACATTTCCCCAGTTGTTGTGACCAGGCAGAGTATCTTACGAACATTATCCTTACCGCTGCAGAACATTGCATATCTCGCACTTCATCTTCACCATGCCATATCCCGGTCCCCTGGTGGACTGAGGCATGCAGTGACAAGATGTGTGCATTGAGTCGTGCTCTCCATGTTTTTAAATGTCATCCTACAATTGCAAACTGTAGTAATTTAAACAGTCATGTGCACAGTATCATTGCATTCTTTGGAATAGCAAACAAGCTAGCTGGATTTCATTTACGAGTTCTTTTAAAAGTTTCACTCCCTCTTCTATCATGTGGGACAGGGGCAACCTCCTTCACCTCTCAGGGACCAAGGTTCATTCCCTGAATTCTGGCGTGACCATAGTAGATGATGTCATTGTGGACCCTGTTGCTATCTCCAACAGCATGAGCCACTATTTTGTGGAGATTTCGAACTCCACCCACTATCACTCCACCATCCTTGGAAACGAGCATAAGAGGCTTGGATGGTATCCTTCTCCTCTCACAGTCGCGAATGCTACCATGCTGCCTTTACTATGAGGGAGTTAGACCAAGTTCTCATTTGACCCTGATCTTCTGTCCCGTGGCTGAACAATGTTAACATTCAGAAGCTGCAGCACCTTTCTCTCACAGGCAAGCACTTTCTCCTTCATATGTGGCATCACATTTTTTTGGGCAGATGACATGTTTCCCAGACGCTGGCGTAAGCTAGTGTCATACCCATACCCTAAGCCCATTAAGGACAAACACATTCTTTCTAGCTGCCACTCCATTTCTCTCACCAGCTGTGTTTGAAAGGTGCTGGGATGTATGATTCATGGCTGGCTGGTATTATGGCTCGAGACTCACAATCTACTAACCATTGCACAATGTGGATTTAGAGCGCGGCATTCTGCAGTTGACCATCTCATTGCTTTGTCAACCCATGTCATGAATGGTTTTCTGCAGAAATACCAGACTGTGGCCATGTTTTTTTGATTTGGAGAGATGTTATGACACCTGCATGTGAACTGTTATCCTCCATAATCTATATATGGGGCTTCCGAGGGTGCCTGCCCCATTTCCTTGAGGAATTTTTAAAATATAGTTTCAAGATACATGGGGGGGGGGGGGGGGGGGTGTTCAGCCTTGTTGGACACCTTTATCCAGGAGAATGGGGTGCCTCAAGGCTCTGTCCTGAGCATTGTCCTATTTGTTGTAGCCATGACCGCCGTTACGACTGTCTCCTGCCAGCCATCTCCGGCTCCCATTTTTGTTGACAACTTTGCGATCTATTGGAGTTCTCCATGGACTTTTCGGCTTTAGGGACATCTTCAGTGATGTCTTGATAATCTTTACTTGTGGAGCATTGACAATAGCTTTCACTTTTCCACAGACAAATCTGTTTCTATGAATTTCTGGTGGCGAACTGGATTTCTTCCACCATCTTTATGTCTTGCTCTTCCATTCACTGAACTACAAAATTGCTGGGCCTCATACTTGATACCTGGCTGCACATCATACCTTGTTCTCAGTATCCTACATGTCCTGAAATGTATCTCCTGGGGTCCTCCCTCCTCTGTTTGTACCAATCCCTTGTCCGTTCAAAACTAGACTTTGGGTGTTTCATTTATTCCTCTGCATGTCTGTCCATCTTATGCCATCTTAACACAATCCACCATTGTGGAATACATTTGGCAACTGGCACCTTTTACACTAGCTCGGTTGAGAGTCTATGCAGAAGCTGCCGAACTACCACTGTCATACCGGCATGATGTTCTCCTGAGCAGATACTCATGCTGTTTGTCTGCTATGCCCGGTCCCTCATCCTGTGCCCTCTTTTTCGATGAATTTCTTGACGGCCAATATAGGGCATGACCTTCTTTCCTGTTACCTCCCGGAGTTTGCTTTTGGGCACTGCGCCAGCAGCTTAACTTCACGCTACCTGCCATGTTCCCAATGGGTGTGAACCCTTCACCACATTGGCTTTGTGCAGTGGCCTGTGTTAATCATGGACTTCATTTGCTTCCTGGGGACACTACTCTGGATTTGATTCATCACTTTAAGTTTTTCAACCTGTGCATGCATCTTGGTAATAGCACCTTTGTGCACAGTGATGGCTCTAAGACTGACCGTAATATCAGGTGTACCTTCATCATTCGTACCAATCATTTTTGGTATCAGCTTGCAGAACACTGCTCGGTTTTTATGGTGGATCTCTTCGCTCTCTATTGGGCCACCCAGTACATCCAGTGACACAGGCTTCTTAGTTGTGTTGTGTGTTCTGATTCCTTCTGTGCCCTTCAGAGCCTCTGTGTGCTGTATACAGTGCATTCCTTAGTGCAATGGGTTCAAGAGAGCTTCCACTTATTCGCTGATGAGGGAGCCACTGTGATGTTCATGTGGGTTCCTGGTCATGTTGGTCTGATGGGAAATGAGGCTACTGACACTGCTGCCAAGGTTGCAGTCCTCCTGCCTCAGCCTGATAGCTCTTCCATTCCTACAGATGATCTCCGTGTTTTGTCGGCAGGTGGTATCACTTTAGCATCACCACTGATCTTCACTTCATGGGAACAAGCTCTGGGGAATTAAACCTCTCTCAATGGCTTGGCCTCTCATCCTGAGAAGATGATTTTAGCTAGGTTGCATATAGGGCACTGTCATTTTAACAATCGACATTTGTTAAGTGGTGGTGCCCCACCACTTTTTACTCATTGTCATTAACCATTGACAGTTTGCCATTTGCTGACTGAATACCTTTTTTTTAACTGCTTACATTCCAGTGTATGTTTGCCGTCTGAGTTATCAGCCATTTTAGCAAATTATGTGCTAGCTGTTGACTGTGTTTCAGTTTTTATCCATTGTAGGAATATGGCAAAGGACATTTAATCTTTGATTCAGGACTTCTGCTGTCTCTATGATATATTTTGTGGACCTTTCTCCAAGTGGAAGTCCTTGTTTTTAGCTCTCTGTCCTTCTGTTGATTGAGCTTAATGTGTAATTGCTTTTAACTTCTTTTACTTTTTTTCGCTTATTAGTGTTCTAAGACTATGGCATGGATGCTTGCGACCTCAGTTGTTTTTGTGTACTAAAACAGCCCGATGCCCCACCCCTCCAAAAAAAAAAAAAAAAAAAAAAAAAAAAAAAAAAAAAAAAAAAAAAGAAGAAAGAAATTGTGAAGTCTTGTATTTCCTGAGCTTTGGTTATTTTAAGTACATCATTGAGACAAGGATTGCGATGCAATAGAATCTCAGCCCATATTCTTTTGTTTGCAAGGTCCTGAGTGATGACATCATGAGGCATTTTGCCTTGAGAAGAAGCTTCACAATTGCAGTTAAATTTAGAGTTTGCAGCCGTGCCCTTGAGTTCAGCAATCAATTCCTTGCAAGACTGATTAATGTGATGATGAGAATGCAAAAAATTTGAAACAAGCAGCAGCTACATGAATCTTAGCCTAAAAAAATTCATCTGTGGAATGACTTCCTCATAGGGCTTTGAGGCTATACTTGAGGGAAGAATTTTCTGCAGAAATGAAAAATATATATTCCTACCAAAGAAAAAAAGAAAGTACATTGTGAGTCACATGTGATTTTGTAAGCTGCTAAGTGCTGCTTTAGTTGTATGCGATACCTGTCCATTGTTCTTGATTATATCAAAAGAGAGGAAGGAAGGAGGTGGCACCTGGCCACTGGCATTATGTGTTTTTGCTGTCCTTCTACCAGTTTGGTAACACTTGCTAGCAAAGTTTTGATTTGTTTGCTCTGAAACTAAATGTGCAGTGAGTGGTTGCTCTCCAGAAATTGCCGTTGCATAAGAAATAAGAATAGAGATAACAAATTTAAGAACACTCAGTATTATGGAAAGGTTAGATTGCTACTCACTGTACAGAAGTGATGATGAGTTGCAGACAGGCACAACGAAAGGACTGCTGTACATTTTAGTTTTTGGTGATAAGGCCTTCTTTTAAAGTAGAAAACATACTTTTAAAGTAGAAAACACACACACACACACACACACACACACACACACACGTGACCACTGCCTCTGACTGCATAATGCTGGTAGTTCAGTATGTAGAGATGTCGAATCTTCTTCTGTGGATCCAAGTTGTCCCTAATCACAAACGTATTGCCTGAAATGCTGTTGTGTCCATCAGTGTAATGAGTGGATCAATAACTCAGAATACAACAAACACTATAGAATGATTAAAACATAAACAATTTTTTGGCCATATGTACAGTATTAAGCACACATAACTTTATATCCTTGAATCCCTCTGCAGTCTCTCATTATTCTGCTAACTGGGTTGCAGTATTCATTAGCAGTCGGAATTGCAATAGCATTGTGTTAGATTCATAATGCCTCACTGCAAATCTTCCACAAGCTTGCTGTGAACTGAGAGTAATCTGAGGCAGAGCTCTTGAGCGTGGTAGTCCAATCACAGCTGCAGGCAGTGAGGTGATGCGAATTCAGTGTCCTCTGGTGGCATGTATGTTACTATATGGCAGTGTGTGGTGTGCCCACTTTAGCTGCAGCTCACAGTGGCCAGCTTAAATTTCTCATCTCCGGAGGTGTGAGCAGCACGGGACATGCTACGTGCAGTCAATGAAGACTCTGTTGATAAGCCTAATGCTTTTTGGAAGTCGAGAAATACTGTGTATCTCTGACTGCCTTGATCCATGGCTTTCATGATGTTCTGTTAGAAAGCAAGAGATGGGTTTCAGATGACTGATGTTTTTGGGATCAATGCTCCTATAGAGGAGGTCTTTCTGTTTGAGATAACCTCATTATTTTTGTGCTCAGCATATGTTCTAAGATTCTACAAAAGATGAATGTCATAGATATGGGACAGTAGTTTTGCAGATCACATCTTCTATTCTTGTTATAGGTGGGTATGACTAGTGCTTTTTACTAACTGCTGCACACATGTTTTTAATTTTTATCTAGAGTATATTATGGTTACTTAATGAGAGATTAATCCACAAATTCTGTGTAGCCTGTGATACAGATTCCACCAGGTCCTAGAACTTTGGTCAGTTTTAGTGATTTTAGCTTTTCTCTATGACAGTGAAACTAATATTTATATCATTCATCTTTGTGTTGCTGTGATATTTAAACTGAGGCTATACTCCTCAATTTTCCTTTGTATAGGAACAATTGAAAGTGGAGTGTAGCACGTATGCTTTTGCTTGCTACCTCCAGTTTCAGTTCAAATGTCATCGATAAGTGTCGGGCACTAATTTTAGTGCCACTGAAAGCCTTTATATTCAACAAGATTTTTTTTTCTTTTTGAGAGTTCTTTCAATACGATCCCACTCTGCTAGTCGTTGAAGGCTTCGCACATTAACCTCGTGACAGCAAAGTGTGTTTCATTTAGCATTTCTCTATCTGTGTCAGGCCTGTTGGGCTAGTGGTAAAGAGTGTGCCTGGAAACTAAGATGTTGCATGGTTTTTTCAGTTTGTGTTTTAACTTAGCCTTCTCTCCTCAACAATATGAGGAATCATCAGAAAGAACACAGGATTTGGATTGCACATTAAACTGTAGGTCCCCTTTCTCCAGTTGGATAACTGGGACAGTTTAGGGACAGGCAAGATGTTGAAGAGGCATCAGTTAAAATACTTGCATCAGGCCATTGAGCCACATGAAATTATAATTATCTCTATCTATAGTCGTGTGCTTTACCTTACACTTATTGTGCATTAGTGGCTATTTCTTTAGGCAGTTTCTCTACAGATGCTGTTCTACTAGGCACATATCTGTACAGTGCTTGATTAACGGTTCTGCTAAAGTTCAGCCATAGTTTCTATACATGCTCCTAAAAACTAAACTCCTCCCAAACAGGCCATGAAGGCCTAATGGTACTGACCAGCCGCCGTGTCATCCTCAGCCCATAGGTGTCACTGGATGCGGATATGGAGGGGCATGTGGTCAGCACACTGCTCTCCTGGCCGTATGTCCATTTCTGAGACTCTATACATGCTCCTGCTAGAGTTAAGTGTTTCAAGTTCATCATTGAGATATGGCACTTGATAATTTGAGGGAAGCCATTAATTTGAAGAAAATTTCTTTTTTCTAATTATACTATTCACCTATCATTGTCCATCTACTAAACTGTATTTAATGATTATGTGAGTATACTCACTATTATTAAATATAAGTTATTATTATTATTTCTTGCCGTATACGAGAGTGTATTGATAAAATGATTACATCAGATTAAACTGCTCCAATCCATACACTGGGCTACACAATATATAGACTTTTGTTTACAAACATTTATAATTCTCCAGGGCTGGTGAGCTGGTCAGCATGGGTATGTTTTTAGGCAGTTGCCCACATTTAGCTGGGTAAATACTGGGTTGGTACCGATATCCTGCCTCAGATACCTACTACCCAAATATTTGGAATGCATTTACTCTAGATACAGACATATGGGGTACACAGATCCTGGTGGGAGTGGTCGTATCAGGAAGGGTATTTGGCCGCCAACTGCCACTAATATTGCCAAACCCATGTAATAATGTCGATCCTATAGAGAAATGGGATAAAGGCAAAGATGAAGCAGAAGACTTTATAGAACTTATGATTTGCAATGAATATAAGTGCACTGATGGAGATGAGTAAGAAGACAAATATTCTTGATGGAATTATGTACTCTTCACTAGTAATATGAATGGATAAGAATATTGATATTCTAGCATAAAAAGTATAGTTAACTAACGCACATAATTTTATTCTTGCCTATTTTACAGAATAACTGCTTTGAAGAACTGGACTGCTTTGTCCCAGCTGATAGTCCTGTAATTTAACAGGGATTGTCCAGATTAAACTAACACTTTTGGCTACAGGTCAAAACAGTGAGAAATACTTCTAAGTTTGAAGGAGGAAAAGAGGATGTACTGTGTTTTTTCAATCAGTGTCTCAATTATTGATTTCAATTTTATTTTTTACTTGTTGGGATCTGCACACAAAGGAAACTTTCATGACATTTCTTCTTCAAAATGGCATAAGATGACATTGCAAATTTTACAAGCTTAAGTGAAAGCCGTTTGCTATTAATAAATTGCTTGTCTGTTGTATGGTTAAGGCCAGGCATTCTGTTAGTAGACTTCCATCATTAGTGAAGATTAATGACTATAATAGGCTATTTGTGTTAGTTGTAATCAAAAGTCCACGTAGTACCAAACTTTATGTGACAGAACGTTTGATTTTTGAGATAAAGTCTATTTTCAAAAATTATACCAGTAAACTAATCTGGAAATAGCTGATGCAACCTTGGGCTAAAAGTCATTCCACATTAAGAAATATTTAATCCATTCACTCTGTCATACTTCAGGCTAATCTCTAACCCCTGGGGATAGAGAAGACTTTTATAGGTGGAAGTTCGTTAATTGCTGTCAATTGATTGTATCAAGAAGGAGAAATTTGGGGATGTGGAACTAGTCATGGTATACATTTAATAAAGTGGTAAGCCTTTTTGAGAGGCTGGTTGAATAATATCAGTGGCACACCATTTCCTTGTCTCATCCTGTGATTACGTTAAAATGACTTGTTCCCTGAGCTTCACTTTGCTTTAATGGATCTGTGCACCAAACTCTTAACTTGGCTGGCAAGTTTCTTAGATATTCAAAACTCAGTTAGACAATTCATCTAGCTTTCCATGTGAATACAACTGTATACCTTCTTAAAATCTATGAAGAGACTTGAAGGTCTTCATCAAACCCCCATCTATGTAAATCTACCTCATGTCTGGAATGCTGCTCTTAAATGTGTGAGAGGAAGGAAGCATTTTAATTACCACTGACACTGAGTGAGAATAAAATATACAGTTTCTGTAGTTCTATCTATAGTTAGACACTGGTAATAGTGAATTATCAATCATACCAACAAAGCAACTTAATAGTTTGGGCTTCCATCATTTACAAGTACATAGACGAGTGATAACTAGACCATGTCGGTCATAGTTGAAGAAAATTCACGTAACAACGTAGCTGCTGCAAATGAGGAACTACTCGACTTTGATATCCTCGGGCATTGTTTCAGAAAGTCCCAGTGTACGATGTTGCTGATGTACTAATTTTTAAATAAAACACAGAGTATACTGCTTTTCTTGTTTTGTATTATTGGATGTACATTTATGATATGTGTTGTTGTTGTGGTCTTCAGTCCTGAGACTGGTTTGATGCAGCTCTCCATGCTACCCTATCCTGTGCAAGCTTCTTTATCTCCCAGTACTTACTGCAACCTACATCCTTCTGAATCTGCTTAGTGTATTCATCTCTTGGTCTCCCTCTATGGTTTTAACCCTCCACACTGCCCTCCAATGCTAAATTTGTGATCCCTTGATGCCTCAGAACATGTCCTACCAACCGGTTCCTTCTTCTTGTCAAGTTGTGCCACAAACTCCTCTTCTCCCCAATTCTATTCAATACCTCCTCATTAGTTATGTGATGTACCCATCTAATCTTCAGCATTCTTCTGTAGCACCACATTTCAAAAGCTTGTATTCTCTTCTTGTCCAAACTATTTATCGTCCATGTTTCACTTCCATACATGGCTACACTCCATACAAATACTTTCAGAAACGATTTCCTGACACTTAAATCTATACTCGATGTTAACAAATTTCTCTTCTTCAGAAACGCTTTCCTTGCCATTGCCAGTCTACATTTTATATCTTCTCTACTTCAACCATCATCAGTTATTTTGCTCCCCAAATAGCAAAACTCGTTTACTACTTTAAGTGTCTCATTTCCTAATCTAATTCCCTCAGCATCACCTGACTTAATTTGACTACATTCCATTATCCTTGTTTTGCTTTTGTTGATGTTCATCTTATAGCCTCCTTTCAAGACACTCTCCATTCCGTTCAACTGCTGATATGATGTATATATTGATTATATATACATTTCTTGTCTGATAGCCTCCAAAAGAGTCTCAGACAAGCAGCTTTCGAAAGACAATACTGCAGACTCACTGACTGACTGACTCTCTCACTGCCTCTGACAGTCTCTTACTCTTACTACTGCTTCTTCCTTACTGACTTTTGCGGCTTATGCACCACTTCCTTTTGTACAAAACTAAACAACTGAATACGTTGTTAAATGTAAGATTTATGAAATAACAATTGAAAGTCATTAGATGATTTTTGTTACTTACATAAAAAAATGGGCTACATGTTCTGATATTCAGTTTGGGAACGTTTTCTTAATTTCATACACAATTTCAATGAATTTTACAGTACAATAATTTAAATTACATTTTAGTTAATCATCAACAAACTACTTTGAATAAGATATTGTTATCAGTGTTTTGGGTTTGGTCTCATGTGGAGCTATCATTTTAAATAATTATAATGAATAAACATTGTAGCTTTTCAGAAATAGGCGAAAAGTAAATTTTCAAGAATATGTGGTGCAACGTGACTGCACAGTTCACGTCACAAAATTTCAGAGTTGGATTATCAACAAATGGCTCACTCTCCTTAGTTGTTAATGTAAGGTGGGTAACATATTAATGTGGAATTTAATCTGAGATAGTAAACTCATTTGTACTAATTTTTTAAAGGACAGTTTACTACTGGAACTGGATAGAGATATAATATTATAATGCCAGAAAGTTAAAAATTCGAGCTAAATTGATCTCTTCAGAGAATGGTAACATGAGGAAGGGATTTCAGTTAGGGATGTGAAGATAGTCCCATTTCATGTCCACTATAAAATAATGTATATGTGCCATGAGTAACACTAAATAAATTAGAGCATCTCAGCAGCCAGACATTTATTGGACTTCCTGGCTACAACCATGCAGACGAACAAAACACTAGCAGAGTATCTTTCTCAGGTCCAAGTGACGAAAAAACTGAGACATTCCAGTCCTTGTTTGCCAACTAAATATAGAAGGTATTAGCTGCGCTAAAAGTGATTACATGTCAAAATTTCTTTTAAGTAATAATATTGACTTGGGTTTAATCAAGGAAACCCACGTGGCAAATGAAAAAGATCTTTGTAAACGTGGGAGACTCTATGACTATGAGAATATGATGGTAAGTTGCCATGTTAAAGCTAACTTTGATCACACACTCATAATCTCAGCAAATACAGCTTATGAAATCATAATGTTTCAATAAAACTTGAAGAGCTCACTATCCATAATATGTACAAAACACCTGATGTTGAGTGACCACTGAACGTTCTACCAAGTATTGTCCATCCATCAATACAGAGTGCTCAGGAACTCATGTTACAACCTTCTAGGACTTGTAGGGGGCGTGAGCACATAATATTTTGAATAGGAACCCGTGTCCAGAAAGGTACCATTTCCGTTCTGTGATGGTTTCAATTAAGATGTTTAAAAATCATTCACTTCTGCCTAAGGAATTAAGTTAGGCATGAAACAGTACAATTATTAGGTAACAATTCAAAAGGAAACATAACGAAATATCCATTTTCACTTGAGCACATTTGTTTGTATTAACACTTAAATATTATATGTTTAAGTCATCATCATCATCATTTAAGACTGATTATGCCTTTCAGCATTCAGTCTGGAGCATAGTCCCCCTTATAAAATTCCTCCATGATCCCCTATTCAGTGCTAACATTGATGCCTCTTCTGATGTTAAGCCTATTACTTCAAAATCATTCTTAACTGAATCCAGGTACCTTCTCCTTGGTCTACCCCGACTCCTCCTACCCTCTACTGCTGAACCCATGAGTCTCTTGGGTAACCTTGTTTCTCCCATGCGTGTAACATGACCCCACCATCTAAGCCTGTTCGCCCTGACTGCTACATCTATAGAGTTCATTCCCAGTTTTTCTTTGATTTCCTCATTGTGGACACCCTCCTGCCATTGTTCCCATCTACTAGTACCTGCAATCATCCTAGCTACTTTCATATCCGTAACCTCAACATTATTGATAATGTAACCTGAATCCACCCAGCTTTCGCTCCCATACAACAAAGTTGGTCGAAAGATTGAACGGTGCACAGATAACTTAGTCTTGGTACTGACTTCCTTCTTGCAGAAGAGAGTAGATCGTAGCTGAGCGCTCACTGCATTAGCTTTGCTACCCCTCGCTTCCAGTTCTTTCACTATGATGCCATCCTGTGAGAATATCCATCCTAAGTACTTGAAACTGTCCACCTGTTCTAACTTTGTTCCCCCTATTTGGCACTCAATCCGTTTATAGCTTTTTCTCACTGCCATTACTTTCGTTTTGGAAGTGTTAATCTTCATACCATAGTCCTTCCATTTCTGATCTAGCTCTGAAATATTACTTTGCAAACTTTCAATCGAATCTGCCATCACAACTAAGTCATCTGCATATGCGAGACTGCTTATTTTGTGTTCACATATCTTAATCTCACCCAGCCAGTTCATTGTTTTCAACATATGATCCATAAATAAAATGAACAACAGTGGAGACAGGTTGCAGCCTTGTCTTACCCCTGAAACTACTCTGAACCATGAACTCAATTTACCGCCAACTCTAACTGCTGCCTGACTATCTATGTAAAGACCTTTAATTGCTTGCAAAAGTTTGCCTCCTATTCCATAATCTCGTAGAACAGACAATAACTTCCTTCTAGGAACTCAGTCATATGCCTTTTCTAGATCTATAAAGCATACATACAATTCCCTGTTACACTCGTAACACTTCTCCATTATTTGCCGTAAGCTAAAGATCTGGTCCTGACAACCTTTGAGAGGCCTAAACCCACACTGATTTTCATCCAATTTGTCCTCAACTAATACTCACACTTTCCTTTCAACAATACCTGAGAAGATTTTACCCACAACGCTGATTAAAGAGATACCTCTGTAGTTGTTATGTTTCCATGTTTAAAGATTGGTGTGATTACTGCTTTCATCCAGTCTGATGGAACCTGTCCCGACTCCCAAGCCATTTCAATTATCCTGTGTAGCCATTTAAGACCTGACATTCCAATGTATTTGATGAGTTCCGACTTAATTTCATCCACCCCCGCCGCTTTATTGCACTGCAATATATTGACCATTTTCTCCACTTCCTCAAATGTGATCCTATTTCCATCATCATTCCTATCCCATTGTACATCGAAATCTGAAACATTACGCATCGTATTTTCACCTACATTGAGCAACTCTTCAAAATATTCCCTCCATCTGCCCAAGGCATCAACAGGATTCACCAGCAGTTTTCCTGACCTGTCCACAATACTTGTCATTTCCTTCTTACCTCCCTTTCGAAGACTGCTAATTACACTCCAGAATGGTTTTCCAGCAGCTTGACCCAAAGTCTCCAACCTGTTTCCAAAGTCTTCCCAAGATTTCTTCTTGGATGCTGCAATTATCTGTTTGGCTTTGTTTCTTTCTTCAACATACCTTTCTCTGTCTGCCTGAGTTCTAGTATGTAGCCATTTTTGATACGCCATCTTTTTCCTTTTACAGGCTGCCTTGACTGTGTCATTCCACCAAACTGTTTGCTTCATCCTACCTTTACACACTACTGTTCCAAGACATTCTTTAGCCACTTCTAGTACTGTGTCCCTGAACCTTGTCCATTCCTTTTCCAATGACTGTAATTGCCTACATTCAACTAACTGGTACCTTTCTGAGATCACTGTTATGTACTTGTGCCTGATTTTCCTTATCCTGAAGTTTCTCCACTCTTATCCTCCTACATATGGACCTGACCTGCTGCACTTTCCGCCTCACAATACCAATTTCACTGCAGATTAAATAGTGATCAGTGTCATCAAAGAATCCCCTGAATACACGTGTGCCCCTCACAGCCTTCCTGAATTCCTGATCTGTTATTATATAGTCAATGACAGATCTGGTTCCCCTGCCTTCCCAAGTATACAGGTGAATGTTCTTATGTTTAAAAAATGAGTTTGTGATTACTAAGCCCATACTGGCACAGAAATCCAAGAGTTGTTTCCCGTTCCTGTTGGCCTCCATATCCTCTCCAAATTTACCCATAACCTTTTCATACCCTTCTGTTCGATTTCCAATCCTGGCATTAAAATCACCCATGAGCAGAACACTGTCCTTGTCCTTTACTCTAACAACTATGTCACTGAGTGCGTCATAAAAACTATCCATCTTATCTTGATCTGTCCCTTCACAATGCGAATATACTGACACAATCCTAATTTTCTTGTTAGACACTGTCAAATCTATCCACATCAGTCGTTCGTTTACGTATCTTACTGCAACTATGCTGGATTCCATTTATTTCCTGATGTAAACCCCTACACCCCATTGTGCTATTCCTGCTTTGACTCCTGACAAGTAACCTAGTATTCTCCCACTTCCTCTTCTTTCTCACCCCTTACCCAAATGTCAGTAACAGCTAAAACGTCCAACCCCATCTTACTTGCAACCTCTACCAACTCTACCTTCTTCCCAGAGTAGCCCCCATTGACATTAATAGCTCCCCATCTCGTTACCATTCGTTTGCCGAGTCGTATCTTAGGAGTCCCTGGTTTGTCAATTGGAAGTGGGGCTCCGTCACCTCCAAAGGTCCGAGGCATATGTTTAAGTTACTCCACAAAAAAAAAGGACCCCAGCATACTATACGTACTTGGAAACTGATTGACAAATACCGAAAAGGTCCCAACAAGATGAACATGGAACCACTCAGCATAAGACATGATGGTAACATTATAAAAGACCCAGATACTATATGTAATATTTTTAATAACTACTACATTTCTGGTGAACAATCAACCCATATTATAGATTCACAGGTAGAGACCCGATGCCATCTCACCCAATGTACCGAATTTGAATTTGTGGAAGTGAATGAGCAGGAGACTCGCAGGCCAATACACATGCTAAAGAAAAAAATTTTCATCTGGATGGGATGGTGTATCCAGTGCTATTACTAAAGCATGCTTAAAAGAAGTCTCTAAACCTCTTACTCACCTGATTAATTGCAGCATTAGAGAAAACATGTATCCAACGGTTCTAAAAATGAGTGTAGTGAAACCAGTGTATAAAAAGGGAAGTAAGGAAGATGTCTCCAACTATAGACCAATATCATTAATTCCCACTTTTAGTAAGATATTCGAAAGCATTATCCTGTCTTAGCTAAGTGCCTTTTACACAAAACATAAACTGCTTGTAGATTCGCAGCATGTCTTCAGAAAAGAGCTAAGTACAACCACAGCAGTTACACAGTTCATCCATGAAGTTTACTGTCTGTTGGGCCAGAAGATGCAGACTGCAGGTATATTTTTGGACCTGACAAGAGCATTTGATATTGTAAACCATAGGGTACTTCTTAAAAAGCTAAAATCTTGTAGTATTGGGGATCAAGTCATGAATCTTCTAACCACATACCTGCTGAATCGTAAGCAAAGCACTAAATTGTCACACAAACTAGATAATAAAATCATGAACTCCCAGTCCACCAGTGAACCTGAATTACAAGGTGTACCACAGGGCTCAATCCTTGGACCCTTTCTCTTCCTTATTTATATTAACGACATTGCACAACCCATTAACTCCCATATTGTAAGCTATGAATATGACACGTCAATCTTATTCTATGGGAGTGAATCTAATGAGCTAGAATCTCTTGCTACTAGTGGGGTAAGAGAAGTAACAAAATACTTCAATGATCAGGTACTCAAGTTGAATGTCACCAAATCTCAACTACTGACATTTAAAACAGACAGTTCTCACCACAACAATATGAATAGTGTGTGTAATATCTCTGCAACAGAAAATGGTAGCTGTAAATTCATGGGTGTGTATGTTGATGAAAATTTGCGGTGGACATACCACATTAATTTTGTATGCGGAAAAGTCAGTAGTGCCATATATCTCCTCAGCCAGCTCGCAAAGATAATTCCTAGCCAAGCACTGAAATTAGTGTATTATGGAACACTTTACCCCTTTCTCAATTATGGAATTGAACTGTGGGGCTGTGCAGCTGATGTACATTTAAAAAGAATACTACTACTACAGAAAAGAGCAATAAAACATATACGTGGGGTGGGACATAGAGATTCATGTCGTGAAGTGTTTGTGCAGCACAAATATCTGACAATATATTCTCTGTACATCTTCAAAATAGTTGTATTTTTTATAAGTCAACCAACAGAAGCTATCAAGGGCAGTGATGTACATTATCACAACACTATAACAAAGTGTAACTATTTCCGTAACAGAACAATGTTAAAAATGACTGATAGAAGTCCATATATCAGTGGTTTGATTTGGTATAACAAGCTAAAAAACTCTCTAAGAACATACACGGGAAATGTTTTTAAAACAAAATTAAAATCTTTTCTCATAGAAAAATGTTTATATTCTTTCAACAAATTTTAAGATAGTGATTTAACATGAGACTTTAGCATATCAGTTGTAATGTGATAAATGTAAAAAATAGACATAAGAAGCAACAGCTACAGAATATAGTGTACTTTATAAGTGTAAATATAACCATAGTATTAAGTCTGACGTTTGCAAAAGCCATAATTACGATGGCTCCACGCAAAGAACATGTAAATAAATAAATAAATAAAAACAGTACTGATGCATTACAACAGTAGCTCAATATGGTGACTAGCAATGTTGTTACAGACATCATAGCTAGGAAGCATGTTCAGGTACACACTCTCCGTCCCACCTGATGCCTCTTCAGTTTCTCATGCAACAGCCAGAATTTATGGTGGCAGATCTTTCTGTGTCTCTATGGGAGACTCATGAATTCAACTTTGTATATGACTTGATAAGAAGTCCTCCATAGGAGTTAAATCTGATGATCGCAGCAGCAGCAAGGTTGGATCACCTTGACCTATCCATCTTTCATCCTATTGTCTGTTGAGACATCTCTGAACAGCATGTGAAAAGTGAGGTGGTGCACCAATCATGATGAAGCCACATTTCCTGATGGACATTCAGTTGCACAGCTACCAAGAATGGGTCCTATGTGTTTTCTAGGAAGATCGAGTATTCAGGACCCGTTAGCTTGAATGGAAGGAAGTATGGCCCAATCATGTGACTGTCCAGAATACCTATTCACACTTTAATACAGTAAGTGACTAAGGTAACTGTCTGACATAGTACACATCACCCTGTCTACCCTCTTGCATACCAGGACAAGCAACAGCAGATGTGGACACAATACACATCTGAATTGAAACCTTTGTAGAATGGAAATGGTATGTTTTCGGGCATGGTTTCCTAACCAAAATATCATGTACTCACTCCACTCCACAACTCCTACAAGTCTGTAAAGGGAATTTCTGAACACCCTGTGTATGCTGGTGATTTTAACAACCACCACGAGCAGTTGAAGTACGCATGGACCAACTGTGGTAATGCGCTTGTAGATTGGGATGAAAATAACAATTCCTAGTTTCTGACGCAAAGACTTACCAATTCCTACATCAAGAAAAGTTTGACAGGACTTCCCACATAGCCAACACAGACCTGTTATTTTCAGTATAGGCTAATCCATCCCAGTGGTTAAGTTAGTGCCATGACCTAGATGGAATTTTAGAAAGGATATATTTGTTTCATCCCACCAGAACCATAGGACTATAGCTGTTTTGTTAGAGTTGGTTTTGCATCTGCTAAAAAACGTATTCCTAATAGATATAGGAGAGAATGTATGCCAGGGTGGGATGGGAGACATGAACAACTAAATGAACAATTTAACAGAAGTGGAGACAGTGACATTACAAATGAACTTCACCTTAGTCATGATAATACAAGGAAAGTGCACTGGCCTGAGAAGATAGAAAACTTAAATTTCAAATATTCAAATAGGAAGGCTTGGTCCTTGCTCTGTAAGTTGGGAGGCTCCTTTAATAGTTCTGATCAGAAGCCTGGTATCTTAACCATTCCTATTGCTAACTATATAGTAAAACCATATGGATTATCCAGGGATAAACAGCATATCTCCAGGATCAAACAAGAGCTAACAATCTGAAAGCCCAGTCTCCAAGCAATTCAAAACTCTCTTCTCCATTCAACTTAGATGAAATAGACGTAGCTTTAGCAGATTTTAATTTTGTGGGGATCCAAAGCCCCAACATGTTTTGAGAATGTAAACATGGTCCATGTAGGCTGTATTCTTTTTATTATCTGTGTGGTCAGCCAGTTTCAACCTTGGATCATTTTGAAGCATGTATCTTAAGCTTCCAGCTTTATTTTACACTGTAATACATTGCTAGTACATGTGGACAGGAATACATCTTACTTCTGTGTGTATGTATCCCAAACCAATACAGTGTTGTACATGGTTACGTCTATTAGCCGACACAAACAGGAAGATGCCATCTCACAGTGTAGTCACGGTTGTAGCAAAGGGTAAAAGTGGTAAGGCTCTGGAGTCTGATAATATACATCCAGAATTTTTATATCATCTTGGGAAAAATGCCAAACAATAGCTGACTCATCTTCTGGTAAATCTTCCGGGATGTAAGGTCGTGGTCCATGAAACTCTTCAGCTCCTAACGTTTCGTCCAGAGCTGCGCTGGACATCTTCAGAGGGGTGTTTCTCCTCCGGTGAGTCTTGCCGACTGACGGGTCAGACGTCTGAGAGCGACTTATATATCGTAGAAAGTGGGCGTGACCAGAGTTACATGTGATATGCAAAGATAATCTTTGTCAGAGATAAAACTTAACTATCGATCGTAATCTCATCATGGATAAAACTGTCTAGCAATTCTGTAGTGCTACTGTCCAAATATCACTAAGTTTCATGGTCTCTTCTTTCCGATTAAAATTATCCCTATGTTTATATATTTCAATTGCTTCTCTACAAAGCCGTGGGTAATAGTTCGTCGTCGTAGATAAAATTTTTGTTTCGGAAAACTTCACTTGATGATTTCCTGGATGAAAAGCGCGTTCTGCTACAGCCGATTTATCTGTTTTTCCTAATCGGCAAAGACTTCTGTGTTCTTTTAACCGTGTATTTACGCTTCTTTTTGTTGTTCCAACATAAACTTTACCACATGTACGCGGAATTTTATATACGCTACTGGCTGATAGAGGAGCGCGTTTATCTTTTACAGACCGAAGAACATGACAAATTTTCTTCGTTGGTCTAAAAACAGGTATAATATCATGTTTACTTAAAATCTTTCCAATCTGATCCGTTACTTTCTTTATAAAAGGGAGAGAGACTGTATTCTTCCATCGTTTTTCTGGCTTGTCCTTAGGCTTTTTGTTGTTTGGGTGCAGAATTCTGCTTACTTCTTTCTTTGAGTAGCCATTTTTCTCAAAAGCATGCTTCAGATGTTTTTATTCGACGTCTAGATACTCTGGCATGCAAATCTGTCTGGCTCTGTCAACGAGACTTGTAATCACACCTCTCTTTTGTTGCGGATCTTGGTTAGAAATTTTATGTAAGTATCTGTCTGTGTGCGTTATTTTTCTAAAAATCTGTTGTTTCAATCTTCCATCCGTCTGTCTCATAACTAAAACATCCAAAAATGGTATTTTGTTATCATTTTCTCTCTCCATGGTAAACTGGATTCTTGGATTTATATTATTAAGGTAATCAAAAAATTTTATCTCTGACAAACATTATCTCTGCATATCACGTGTAACTCTGGTCACGCCCACTTTCTACGATATATAAGTCGCTCTCAGACGTCCGACCCGTCAGTCGGCAAGACTCACCAGAGGAGAAACACCCCTCTGAAGATGTCCAGCGCAGCTCTGGACAAAACGTTAGGAGATGAAGAGTTTCATGGACCACGACCTTACATCCCGGAAGGTTTACCAGAAGATATGTCATCCGGTCGTGAAAGCTTTCATACTATAATAGCTGACTCGCTTCTTCTCTATTATTTTGAAGACAGGAACACTTCCCTAGGAACTGAAAAATACAAAAATTGTGGCAATCTTACAACCTGGCAAATCACTGTATCTCCCCCAGAACGTTCAGCCAGTTTCCCTGCTTAGTTGCACATATAAGCTCTTGTAGAGGCTTATTTGCAGTAGATTTAGTGGATGCATTTTAGAACACATTCCAACAGAACAAGCAGGATTTAGGCCTCACCAAAGCTTCATGTTCAGGTACTAGCTCTGACAATTTTCATAGAGACAGTTTCCAGGAGAAACTAAAAACATCTGTAGCCTTTTTCAACTTTTTGGCAGTGTATGACTCTGTCTGGAGGGAAGGGATTATTTACAAAATACTGAAAATAATTAAATGGCAAACAGCAGCATCTCTTATTAATAACATGATAAGTAGTCGATAAGTATGGGTAAAATAGAAGCTCAGTAAGGAAACTAAGTAATGGTCTGCCATAGGGCTCAGCTCTTGCGCCTCTCCTGTTCATCCTTTATATTTCCGATCTTCAAGGAAAGTTTGCTATGCAGATGATATCAGTCTGGCTTGCCAATCAAAAGAGCTTGGCCAGTCTAAGGGAACACAAACATAGAACTTAGCGGTCCTTAACTCATATTTTAAAAATTGGAGAATGAAGCCCAGTTTCGGTAAGAGTGAGGTTTGTGCATTTCACCTTAATGATAAACAAGCTATCACTGAGCTCAATTTGCAATTTGATGGTAGTACTCTCTGTCACATTAAGTATCCCAAGTATCTTGGCATCAAACTTGACCACACTATGTCTTATAAAAACATTCGGAAAACGTATCAGCCAAAATAAATCACACAACAATATCATTCAGAGGCTGTGGGGCAGAACCTGGGAGGCTTCAATGGAGACTTTGCATACATCAGCTTTTGCACTGGGGCTTTTGGCCTGTGAGAGTATTGTGCTCCAGTGTGGTGTAACAATTGTCATACCAGCTTTATCGATGTACAGTTCAACAACACAATGCAAATGGTTACTGGTACAGTCAAACCAACTCCTGTCTACTGACTTCACCTGCTAAGCAATATCTACCCACTCAAGATTTGCAGAACCGAGACCCTGCTTAGAGATTACCACAATGTACAAGAGAATAAGGAGCTTCCCATTCATGACGACATACCTGTCTTACAAAGAAATAGGCTTCATTCATGCACCTGACACTACTGTACACTGAAGTGGCACCAAAGTAAGAGATCTGTGGTACAAGAACTGCCAACATGTCAGAAATTACCAAGAACGGCAATGGTTCAAGGGAATAATTGCAATACTGTGGATCAAATTTAATAGTCTGCATTGGATGTGGTCAGTGCTCTTACTCACTCTACATATGGAGTACTGTGGAGTCCCTGAGTTGAGCCTGTGGTGCACTAAAACAATCGGAGAAGTGTGTCTTATGATGCCATAAGAGGACATGGAATAATTTTATGAAGCCAGTGCCACAGCAGTGGAATCAATTAGAAACTTAGGTACTAATATTCAGTCAAGTTATTTTTGTTTTACGCAATGATGTCCATTGCATATTATAAATGTACTGCATGTTTGTGCCATATGAATGATGATGACTATGCCCCCCACGTTCTTGGTGAGCTGTCGTGGTACATAGAGGCTGCCCGCACATGAATGACCCTATGTCAAAGCACTCTGATATTCACCAATCACTTCTTCTGCAAATTGCTAGATTCTGTCCAGCATACAGTTGGGCAGGATCTTACAGCAGATGTTCAGAAGGATGATTGCTCTGTAGTTGATGCAGTCCATTTTATAACCTTCATAGTGTATAGGGAAGATGACAGCCGTCTTCCAATCTTTCACAGTCTACTCCATAATCCATATCCTCTTGATTAATCGGTGAATTCTCTTATGAGGGCTCTCTCCTACAGCTTGAATTATTTCTGCCTGGACTTTTTGCTTTTTCACTATCAGTGCTAACTACAAAACATGCACTTTAGTGCTCTGTGATTAACCATGAATATTTGGCTGAGGGCACTCTTAATTGTACTATGTATTCCATTTTCTTCCCATTCAATCCATGGATGGAGTTTGGGAAGAAACATTGCTTGTCTAATTTTATTTGCACAATCTGTTCAGGATAGAATTATAGGGGATTGAAGAATATTCAGTTTATGACCTGAAAAACAGTTTTTATAGTTTGTTAAGCCGGTTGTCGTGAGATGAACAGCATCTTTCTAAGAGTGAATAATTCTGTTACATTCTCTCATCAGTCTTACAAGCCTGTGAGCATTACACCTCCACTTTTATGTGCTAGATGAATCTTAGTAGTTCGACATGATGTGGTTCTTGTGCACCTGACCACTGTTAGTGTGAGTTTTACTTCTGTTTTGTATGCAGTTTCTTTTGCAGACGGGCTGCAGTTTCCAGTATCCTAACAATGAATCGTAGCTTGGCATTTGCTTTACCTACAAATAAGCCTGTGTGGTATTTCCATTTGGTATCTCTACACATTGTTCCCCCCCCCCCCCCCCCCCTTCCCCCCTCAGGGGGCTTATGACTCTTTTGTGAGTACATGCATGGCAAGCATGGGGCTTCAAGCTATTGCAGCACCTACTCCCTTTCCTGTGCTACAGCCTCTAGCCTCTCTCTTTTAGTATCCTTCCTTTTCTTACTCTCTTGTGGTGGCAGTTTTTGATGTCTACCTGGTTATTCTGTAGATTCTGTCTTCCTTGCTTGGAACATTCTTTCATTCATTAACTTTTGGCGGAATTAATTTGTGGTCCCCTTCTGGATTTGGCCTTCATTTTCCAAATTTTTCTGTAGTGTGGACCGACTGGGGAAGAACACCTTAAATAGTGTGCTTAATGCGCGCAGTGTTCGAGGTCACCTGTACTCAATACCAGCATGGGCTGCTGTTTGTGCATCAAAGACAACATGTTAGCCAATCTGACATGGTGGAATTATTATGTGCCCTTTCGGTTGAAGCCCCTGACAACTCAGGCATCACTTTGCTAAGGGCTGAGCTGCTAACTCTCCATGCATGCCAAGGAGTAGATGCCCATCATCTTGGGGCCTCAGGACTTCTGCAATGCTGCAGCTGGGTGGCACCTGTGGGAGAGCCCTTGATCAGAGTAAGTGGGAGCAGGACAAGCATTTTACATGTGAAAAGTTTAAAATTACATCATAATGATGGCTGTTTTGATCTCACTGCCTCTTCAGGCAGGAATAAAAACTCCAAAGTGCACAGTTACAACACTACTGCTTTCCCTACCCTGGCTCACCATGATAAGGGGGACAAGCCAGATGTCTAGGAGTGAAACAATTTGTCCAATACATAGAACATACTTGAACTTAAGGGGATACTTCCACTTCAACAAAACCATTATTTGTTTGTGGAACATGTCGAAAACAAACATTTGGGAAGTGTGCAAGGATGCTAGTGTCGAAAGCCATTTCTGCTGCACCATCTACATACAGTTCTTCAGGTGTGTGAGTGTCTTGGTATCATACCACTGACCAGTCCCTCACACAAGACTTTGAATAAGGTCCAAGATATCATCTTCCACTGAGGCCTTATGCTCCGAACGGGCAATAAGATAAGGGCTAATCTTGAGTGCCGAGGCTTTCATTTTGTCCAACGCATCCAAAAAGGTCCCAAGGGTGATAGAATCGATACAGGTTCCTTTATCTTAGCCTTTCAAGGGAATGCCATCCCAGAAAAAGAATAGTCGTGTTGTACAGTTGTGATGTGAAACCTTACATGCTTGCGCTTTAGTCGTATCTCGTCCTGCTGCACGGCAGACTATAAAATGTGGTAACTGTGGGCAATCACTTCATGAAGGTAGTCCTTGTAAGTAACCAGCTCTGTGTGTCAGTTGCACAGAACACCATCCTCCACGTTCACCAGCTGCCCAGGCATCAAGAAGATTCAGGAACATAAATCTATTGACCGCCTTTCATAACTGAGGCACGAAAAAATTTGAATGTCAAATTTTTCGAAAGTCACAGCCATCATACTCACTACCTCAGTTTTTTCTAAACCAGTTCCACTGCCCTCATTTCTTGTGGTTCCTGCAGGACTGACTTCAGAAAATGCTTCCCACACCTGGTCAAAGGAGCAGCTTCCTACTCCATAGTCTACTGGTGACAGGATTCCCTCTCAGGACTTCTCTTCCTGGAAACTCACAGATCAGTGGCCCAACACCAGCTAGTAGCTGAAGGAACTGTGGGTCCCAGGGCTGCCCACTCTTCCTCTGTCTCCATGCTTGCCACAGATGGCCCCTCACAAGAACCCCAGCCACCAAAGGCTTTGAAAACGAAGGAGGAGGAGGTGGAGGGAGAGGAGGAGAAGCAGAACTGGGATGAGGCTACTCTGGAGACTCTGGTGGTGCCAGATCACTCCACACCATTGGAGTCTGAACCAATGCTCAAATTGGAGTGATTCTATCCCCATTGGTGAAAGGCAGAGGTCCTAGGGTGTGACCAGTCCTGATTCCCTCATGCCTTACCTGGACACCTGACATGTAATCATGCAGTGGAACTGTAATATATATTACATTTTGCCTGCTGCAACTGCAACACCTTATTTCCTCTTCTTGTGCAATTTGTATTTTTCTACAAGAAATGCACTGCACTGATGACCATTCCCCAATGCTCCATGGTTATTATGCATTTTGTTGGAACTGTGATGGCCCCAAAGGGATCTGTACATTGGTTCACACAGATGTGGCCAGTGAGTGGATTCCCCTTCACACTATGTTGGAATCAGTTGCAGTGCGAGTACAAGCGACATCAGCAATCACAATGTTTACATACCTCCAACCAGGTCACTAACTTACCTTGAGAATTTCAATATGTGCAGACCACTGTGGGAGGAGTATCAATTCGTGTGATAGGAGCCATCTACTTCACCATCTTCTTACCAACCATGATATTTCTCTCCTCAATTACAGTACTTCTACCCACTTCAGTGCCACCTGTGGCACCTTCTCAGCTATTGATCTAATTATCTCTTTCCACAATTTCATACCTTCATTGCATTGGTCACTACATGATGGTCTTTATGACACTGACCATTTTCCAGTGATTCTGCTACTTTGTTACCAACAACAGATAGACCAACTACCTCGCTGGGTGCTTCGATGAGCCAACTGGCAGTTGTATGCCGCTGTTGTTACCACCACCCCCTCACTGTCAGATTGCATCATCAATGTTGTGTAAGAAGTTTCTGCTGTTCCCCTTTCTACAGCTCCCTTCCAAAACCAGCAAGCATAGACCAGAGACATTGCAGTAGCTGTTCAAGATTGCTGAAGAGCCCTGCAGTGTTTCAAGTGACATTTTTTGCAGGCCAACCAATTACTTGTAAGTGACTTCCTGTTAAGGATCGCTATATTGGTTAAATGCAGTAAGAAGAAATGCTGTAAGCGCAACTTCTTCTCTCTAGGAAAGTATGCCTCTTTGTCCCAGGTATGGGCCAAGCTCCATAGTCTTCTGGGCCGCCAATGATCAACAACTGCTCTGTGTTTTGCCCTTCAGGGTGGTGTTTGCTTATCCTACCACCTGTCTACTGCAGAAATGACAAGTTGCAGATTCCCCCTATGTTTAACCCCCCCCCCCTCCCCTCCTCTCTCCCACCAAGCCAAATTATTTAATGAAACTTTCACTGATTGGGAACTGTCTCAAACTCTTGCCTTGTCTCATGATAAGGCTGCATACCTTGATTCAATTCATAGTCAAATGATCCAACATCTGAACATTACTCAAAGATTATATTTACTGAGTATCTTCAACAATGTGTGGCTTGAAAGTGTTTCCCCTTCACAATGGCAAGATAGTATTGTTGTCCCAATCCTTAAGCTAGGCAAAAACCCAATGTCTCTCAACAGCTACCAACCGATTAGCCTCATCATGCTCTGCAAAGTGCTTTAGAGAATGATTGCCTGCAGATTATGCTGGGTTCTCAAATATTGGGCCATTTGTCCCACTATCAGTTTGGTTTCCGTGAGGCATAATCCACAACTGACTATCTATTCCAGTTGAAAACAGCAACCTGACAGGCTTTCTCTAAATGCCAGTACCTAACTGCAGTTTTTTTGATCTGCTTAAGGCATATGATATCGCTCGGCACCATCCCATTTTACTTACCTTCTGTGACCAGGACTTTCATGGCTCCCTACTTTATTCATCAGCTTTTATCCCATCAGTTGTTCTTGGTTCAAGCTGTTATCAGCTGTTCACAGGTCCAAGAGAACAGTGTCACATGGGGCTATGTCCTGAGTGTCACATTCTTCCTCATCTCTGTCAATGGGCTGGAGACCTCTGGCCACTGGTCACCCTTGCAGTGTGTGTCAGTGACTTTGTCATTTAATACAGCTCCCATTCACTGGCCTCAGCTGAACACCAGCTCCTACATACCGTTCAGTGGGCCTCTGTGTGGATCCTTTTCATGCTTTCCAGTTGTCTGCTGCAAAAATGTGGGTCAGTCATTTCTGTTGTCGTACCTTGGTCAACGTCACCCAGAACTGTACTTGGGTACCCAGCACTTGGAAGTTGTTGCACAGTTACATTTTTTGGACATTCATTTTGATAAAAAGCTGACTTGGCTGCCCCATGTTCATCAACTAAAGTGGAGTTGCATCTGGAAGCTTAACACTCTCTCCTTCTGTGCTTCTTGGGTTGCAAATTGTTGTACTCTTCTCCATATGTACTGAGTGTGGTCTCATCACAACTGGACTATGGTAGCTGGAGTTATGGCTTGGCAGCACCATTAGCTTTGAAATTATTAGACTCAGCCCATCATCGTGGAGCTCATCTGGCCATTGGCGTTTTTTGGACCAGGTCCATAGAAAATCTGCTAGCTGAAGTGGGGATCTTACCTCTTCAGTTCCAATGTTACCAACTCTTGGACTTTTATGCCATCGCTGTTCATCAGTTCCCTGATCATCCAACATATCCACTTCTTTTGCATATGAAGCCCATTGATCTCTTGATACCTGCCCTTGGGTGGAATTACCAGTTGGAATGCATCTTCTACCCCTTTCCCAGGACTCCTGCATCACCTTTGTGGAATGTGCTCCTTGTGTTTTCTTGTGCATTCACCCTTGGTTCTTACCCAAACCATGAATTAGGACCAATCTATTTCATGGTGTGTCAGTCGTTCCCACGATCTTTCACTGTCTTGTTACGTCCAGTTCTTCAGGAGTTTCAGAGTGCTACAATCTTTTACAATGATGACTCTAAAACCATGAATAAGACAGGATATTCATTTACATCTTGTGGTAGTCAGGAAAACAATTTGTTGGCAGGCACATGTAATGTTTTTACAGCAGAGCTGACGTGGTAAACAGAATAATCCATTTTATTAAGCAGGCGTATCTTGTCCACATTTTAATACGAAGTGACTGAATGAGCAGTCTTAAGGCTATTGTTTGATATCACTCTTGTAATCTTGTTGTGTCTGCTGTTTATGACCCTGTCATACTGACTGCTTGTTTGTCTTTCTCTGGGTTCCAAGTCATGTGGATATCCCAGGGTATGAACCAGCTGACTGTTTGACTTTGCCGATCACAGGTGTGGATTTGTCGGTACAACTAAACCCTCTGCTCACTTGGAAATGGAATGACATCCAGTTAGCTACTGCCCTCTCTAATAAACTACACACTATCAAGGAGTCTCTTCCTTCCGTACCTCCCGTAAAGAGCTCACCATACCATGTTGCCTCCACATTGGTCATACCAAGCTAATCCACAGTTTCAAACCGAGCAAGGTGGCGCAGTGGTTAGCACACTGGACTTGCATTCAGGAGGACGATGGTTCAATCCTGCACCTGGGCATCCTGATTTGGGTTTTCTGTGATTTCCCTAAATCACTCCAGGCAAATGCCGGAATGCTTCCTTTGAAAGGGAAATGCCAATGTCCTTCCCCGTCCTTCCCTTATCCAATGAGACCAATGACCTCGCAGTTTGGTCTCTTCCTCCAAACAACCCAACCCCACAGTTTCAACTCTGTAATGACATGCCCCCACTTTGTAGTTGTGGAGCATTACAGACAATAGATCATATCCTGGTGGAATGCCCACTCCTCCTGGCCCTCTGTGCTAAGCATGGCCTTCTGAATTCTTTGCCTCAGATATTGGCAGATGATTCACACAGAGTTGAATTAGTTCGTTTTTTCTGTGAAAATTGTTTTTATTTTCAGCTGTAAAATTTTAAGGTACTTTCAGGACAGGGGTATTGTGGCATCTCGTGGTGAATGTTGGGTCTGGGGATCCCTGATCCTACCTTCTTGACCAGCTCACTCTTCCACCCTCTTTTACTCTGTTTTAATTGTTTTTAAATGTGGGTGTCTCATTTAATGCCACTCTCTGTTTCCTGATTTAGAGGTTAAATAATAAATAATTGATGCTCTTTAATGCCTTGACTACACTGTAGCAGGCAATGGGAGGTCAGCTGTGAGTGGGATGACCGCCATTGCATGTAGTGCCCTAGGGATGCCCTCCAGCTATTTCTCTCCCCTCATTTTTATTACTGATGGTCCAACTGATGTCCATTACAATTTTAGCTTTCTCATTTCTACTGTTCTGAATCTGCCAACTAGAGGACATTCTTGGGTTTGTAACCATCTTCGCCCTACTTTGGGCTGTCAGGGGCCAGGTGCGGGGTAGAGCTTTTCTCACCATTGGGTGAGTCTTGGGAGACCCGTCGTCTGCTCTGACCTATGTACTGGCCTTGTCCATACACATATCCATAAATTTATTTGTAGCTCTGGCATCAGTATTTCCTTCAGTGCCTTGATCTTACTGCTCCTATATACTTTCATCATAAGAACACGTACTTCATGGGCGACACTAATTCCGGATGAAACACTCCTGGATTGAGGGACTGATGACCGGGCTGTTTAGTTTGGTAAGCCCCAATAAATCAACCAGTCAGTATTGTTCATCCTAAATATTTGTACTCCTATGGGGGAGTATCACTTTGTGTGTAGCCTTCTAATTGATTGGCTTCTCACATACCATGATCTCTGCCTCCTCAACAATGGTTCTTGTACCCACTTCAGACCACTCATGGTACCTTTACAGCTCTAATGGTCTCTCCACCAAATCTCGTAGTTTCACTACGTTGGTCACCACATGATGACATTCATGACAGGACTATTTTCTAGTGATCCTGTCATTTCCTTGCCACTGCCAGACAGACCCCCTACCACAGTGGGTAATCTACAGAGCCAACTGGCCTGTGTATGCCCCTGCTGTTACATTTGTTGTCTCTCTGTCAGATTATGCTGATGAGGTTGTACAAGGCTTCTCAGTCATGATCAACCATGCTGTTGAAATTGCTGTTCCCCTTTTTACAAGTCCCACTCCCCTACCATCAGCCAGTGCTGTGGTGGACCAAAGATATTGCAGTAGCTATGGTTGTCTGCAAATTATGTTGGGTTCTTGAATCTCAGGGCCTTTTGTGCCTCTGTCAGTGTGGTGTCTGGGAGAATCCGCAACCAACCATCTGCATAGGTTGGAAACTGCAGTCTGACAGGCTTTTTCTAAGCACCAACATCTTTGACCTGCATAAGGTGTATGACACCACTTCGCATCATCGCATTTTACTCACCCTACAGGAGGACAGGTTTTGAAGCTACCTACTGATTTTTATTCATCAGTTTTTGTCCCACCAGTTGTTCTGCATTAGTCAGCACTTCACTCAGCTCCTCAGAGGTGCAAGAGAACAGTGTCTCATGGGTTTTGGTGTTTAGCGTCAAACTTTTCCTCATTATCATTAATGGGTGAGTGACCTCTGCTGGACCCCTAGTCACTCCTCAATTGTATGTCAATGGTTTTTGCATTTTGTACAGATCCCGCTCAGTAACCTCCACTGAACGCCAGCTCCACAGTGCCATCTGGTCAACCTGTGCTTGAGCTCTTTCCCATTGTTTCCACTTCCTTACTACAAAAGTACGGACCATGAATTTCTGTCAGGTACTATGGTCCATTCTGGGCTGGAACACTACTTAGGTACTCAGCACACGGATGCTGTAGCACAGTCTTGTTTCTTGGTCCTCCTTTTCGACAAAAAGCTGACCTGGCTCTCCAATATTCATTACCTGAAGACTGGCTCCATGCAGAAACCTAACACTCTCTGCTTCCTTGTCCACACATCTTGGGGTGCAGATTGTGCTACTCTTACCCACATTTACTGTGACCTGATCTTGTCCCTACTGGACTATGACTGCCAGGTTTATGGCTTGGTGCCTCCTTCAGCTTTAAAGCTGTTAGACCCAGTCTACCATCATGGCATGCGTCTTTTCACAGGTGCGTTTTGGACTAGTCCCATAGACAGTCTCATTGCCAAAGCGGAAATCTCCCTCTTTGAATTCGATGGTACCAGCTCTTGGTCTTCTATGCAGTTTCCATTCGATGATTTCCCAATCATCCCACGTATTCCATTATTATTACATATGAGGGATGGTATCCTCCTGAGACTTGCCCTCAGGTGGGACTACCAGTTGTAATGCACTTTGCTTCCCTCTACCAAGATTTCCATCTTCCATTTTTGAATTGTGCATGTTTCCTCATGCAATCTCCCTTGGCTGGTGCCCAAGCCATAAATTAGGGTCAGCCTGATTCCAAGTCCTAAAATATTGATCACTCCATGACCTTTCAACATCTGTCATATCAGCTCTTGAATAGTTGCAGAGGGCTACCATCTTTTACACCAACAGCTCTAAAACTGTGAATCGGATGTTGTATGCTTTTACATCTCCTACCAGTGTGGAACGCCATTCGCTGGTGGAACCATGTAGTGTCTTTACAGCAGAGCTGACTGCCATTAGCAGAGTCATTTGTGTTACTAAATAGCCTTCACTTGACCATGTTTTAATATGTACTGATTCCGTGAGCAATCTCCAGACTATTGACCAATTCAATTCTTGCCACCCTTTGATCGCCACTATTCACGACCTCCTCGCTGACCTGTGTCATACTACCAGCTCAGTTGCCTTCATCTGGGTTCCAAGTCGTGTGGCTATCCCAGGGAATAAACTGGCCAGCCATTTGACTAGAGGAGAACTTACTTGCTCTTCATTCGCTTTGTTCACCCAGCTGCAGATTTGTGGGTGCACATGAGATCTTTGCTCACTCAGAAATGGAACAATATCTGAGGGCTACTGTCCCATCTAATAAACTCCACACAATCAAGGAGATTACTGCAGCATGGTGCTCTTCCATCTTCTTTGTCTGGAAGGAATCTACAATGCTTTGTCATCTCCACATTGGTCACATGAGATTAACCCATAGTTTTCTTTTGTATAATGAGCCCCCCTCCCCTTACAGAAAGTAGGTAATATCTTGGTGGAATGCCCCTTGGTATTACATTTGCTGCAGTAGCTCTTTTCAGGGCATACATACAAACCAACTTTGACAAGCGTCCAATTGCCACTAGCACGCAACACCACCTTTTACTCTTGTCAATGGTCCTAAAATATCAAGTGCATGTAAGTCCCGTAGGCCTCTAAGTATTACAGGAAAATATGTTACTTTACCTCCATGGCTCAGGTCCTTCTCTCTCGGCATACACTGATGAGCCAAAGAAACTGGTACACCTGCCTAATATCATGTAGGGCCCCTGGAAGCACGCACAAGTGCTGCAAGATGATATGGCATGGGCTTGACTAACGTCTGAAGTAGTGCTTGAGGGAACTGATACAATGAATCTTGTGGGGCTGTCCATAAATCCGTAAGAATATGCGGGGGTGGAGATCTCTCCTGAACATTACGTTGTAAGGCATTCCAGATATGCTCAATAATGTTCACATCTGTGGAGACTGGTGGCCAGTAGAACTGTTTAAACTCAGAAGAGTGTTCCTGGAGCCACTATGAAGCAATTCTGGACATGTGGGGCATTGATTTGTCCTGCTGGAATAGCCCTTGTCCATCAGAATGCACAAAGGACATGAATTGATGCAGGTGATCAGACAGAATGCTTACGTACAAGTCACCTGTCAGTGTCATGTCTAGATGTATCAGGTCCCATATCATTCCAACTGTACATCCCCACACCATTACAGAACCTCCACCAGCTTGAACAGCCCCTGCTGACAAAGAGGGTCCATGGATTCATGAGGTTTTCTCCATACCTATACACATCCATCCACTTGATACAATTTGAAACATGATTCGTCTGACCAAGCAACATGTTTCCAGTCATCAACAGTCCAATGTTAGTGTTGATGGGTCAAGGTGAGGTATAAAGCTTTGTGCCATGGAGTCATCAAGGGTACATGAGTGGGCCTTTGGCTCCAAAATCCCATATTGATGATGTTTCGCTGGATGGTTCAAATGCTGACACTTGTTGATGGCCCAGCATTTAAATCTGCACCAATTTGCAGAAGGGTTGCACTTCTGTCACATTGAACAATTCTCTTCAGTTGTCATTGATTCTGTTCTTACAGGATGTTTTTCCGGCCACAGCAATGTTGGAGATTTGATGTTTTGCTGGATTCCTGATATTCACGGTACACTAGTGTAATGGTCACACAGGAAAATCCCCACTTCATCGCTACCTCAGAGACACTGTGTCCTATCGCTCATGCACTGACTATAATGCCATGTTCAAACTCACTTAAATCATGATAACCTACCATTGTAGCAGCAGTAACCAATCTAATAACTGTGCCAGACACTTGTTGTCTTATTTTGGCATTGTTGACTGCAGCACTGTATTCTGCCTGTTTACATATCTCTGTATTTGAATATGCATGTGTATACCAGTTTCTTTGGTGCTTCAGTGTATGATACACTGTCTAACATTGTGCCTTATTAGCCTTCCAAAGTTTTCACAATGGTAACATTTATTCAAGTGATGTATACATTTATTTAAGCCAAAGTGGCTGTAACCCTGGTGAATATAAGAGATTAGCTGGTCTATTATCTACCAAGAAATACATATTTTCCTCCAATTAGTTTGTACGTTATCTCTCCAAAACAATACGGTCTGAACTATTAATCAATGATCATAGTTTTCTTGTGGCCATCTACCCAACTCCAATGCATGAAATATTTTTGACAAACAGGGATCCATTCTCTGTTTGATCATTATCATTAGCACTAGGGTACATTCATTCACATTTTTAATTTGGTCCTTCATAAAACAGACATGAAATATTTTCTCTGCATTGTTATTAACCAAATCCCCATCCACACCTACTGGTAAATGTGAAAGCATATCAACAATTATATTTTGTTTCCCTTCTACATGCACTATGGAGAAATTGAATTCCTTCTTTTTAATCTCTCTTGCAACAATTTACTGTTAGTTAGAAATGACAATGCTTTGTAGTCTGAGTAAATAATTGTTTTTTGTCCAGCAAGGAGATAAAAGAAACTTTTGAAACTTGAAATCTCCAGTGATTTTCTGAAACCCCAAGCTCACCTTGGAAAGTGTCATGAGATATCCCATAATATTATGTGCCTGTTGCCATCTTAAAGACTTCTCCAGATTTTAGATGCTGTAAAATTCTATCCTGAAACACTCCCCTTCTTACTTTGTCAAATCCTCCTTAATCCCTATCTCCCCATTTCCATTTTTGGTCTTTCTTTATTAACAGGTTTATTATGGCATGCTGGGCAGCATTTCTAGGCCTGATAACTATAGAATCCTACCAATCCTGGGAAAGACTTCAGCTGTTTCCAAAAAGTTGGAGGAGGACAGTTTGCAGTCATTTCATTTCTCTTGGATCCAGTTGTATACCTGTCCGATTAACAGTATACCTCAAGTATTTCACCCCATTCACTGCAGAGGATGATCTTCTCAGTTTGACAGTAATTCCTTTCACTTAAAATATATCTTAAAATTTACCTGTTGTAGTAGTTTGTTTTGTTCATCCCAAGTTGTAGTTACAATCAAAACCTTGTCAACATATATTAAAAGTTTTTGTACTAATTGTGGTTCCACTGCTTGGTCTAGTGCCATCATGAAGACACTAACCAACACATTCAAACCAAACGGCAAAAACCATAAAATAATGGGATCTACCTCCAGATAAAAAAAAGGCAGCTCCTAGTTTTGTTTAAGGATGCAACACCACCTGCTAGTGTTCAATGGTGAGACTGATACAACTTATGTACAGTACTCCTAATTTTACTAAAATCTCTTTAAGTGGGAATAGGGTGATCTCTTTCTACCTCTATATATTTCTCTTTCTATCTCTATATATTGATTCAGAGACCTCAAATCGAGGACTAACTGTACATCACCAAATGCCTTGTTTAGCCCTAATAAGAGATCATTATGAGAGCTCATTGATCATTCAGTTACTGTTTCTGTAATCATTTTATTAATTTTCCTGCTCATGGGTTCATTAAAAGCAAATGGAATAGGATAGAACTTCACAGAAAAACTGTTTTGCTGGTTTTAATTTTAACTGACACTCATAACCCTGAATCAACACCAGGTTGATTGGAAAATACCTTCTCATATTTCAAAAGGAATTCCAATAATTCTTCCTTTTCCAAATGACTTAGCAGTGAGCTGCTTTGCACTTTTTCCCATAACTGCTGTTCCACTTCCTTCTTTGCTAATTGATTACCTTCGTTACTGTTGTTACTGTCATGCTGTGTCACTCACATGAACCAGAAAAAACTTCCCTGGTTTCAACTGGTCTTCTCGTACGCTTCACTCCCTATGAAAGGAACTGGTAATACCTAGTTCTCCTGAAGTATAATTAATCAGTGGCTGCAAAAGTCAACCAGTCAAGTCCCAATAAAATTTAAATAAGGCACCATTAAAAATTTTTGATCTCATTCCCACTATTTGATTGCCACAGGCAATAATAATCCCTCCCTAAGAGGATTACCCCAGTAATACCCACTACAGGCACTCCATTTAGATGCTACATAGGATATTTTCTCTCCCTGTGTAACCTTCATAAAACTCCTGACTTATTACTCTAATGTCACTTGCAGAACCCAGCATTATTCTTACTTCGCAGCCCCCTAGACGGTCTAAAATTACACACTTATATATTCATGCACTGAATATTCATCATAATCATCATCTTCTTCTTCTTCTTCTTCCCCCATTCTTATTCTAATAAATCTTCTCACATTTGCCTTCTTGTTGTGTCGTGCGCCTGTATTTTACATCTCTTGGTCCCGTGGAAAGGCACCTTCAGTAGGACCCTCCTTGTTTCCCACGTGTTCAATCACTGTCACGACTTGCTGCTGATTGCTGGAATTGGCTTCACCTCTCTTGATTGTGCCATTGCTGAAGATTCTGATTTCTGTTACTCCTAAACATATTCTGGAATCTTTTTCTTTGCTCTCATAAAACTGACTGTTAATCACTCCTGGTTCTCTCTTGTAATTTCTTTTATTATTTGGAACCCCATTTCTATTCTTACAGGTCCATTATTCCTCTTCCTTTACATGTAAATTGTCAAGCTGCCCTAACTAATGCAATAACCAACCAGTTTTAGCACATGCTTTAGACACCAATTGTGTATGCGTGGAAATAGGTTGGCAATTGGTCAATACTCAAACTAATTGCTCTTCATCTATTGGTTTATCCAAGAACTTTTCTTGGTCTAAATGTCACTTAAAATGTTTTTTGTACCCTCCCCATCTCTGACTATATGATTTAGGATCAGACAACTCTTACTTCAGTTTCTCCTGGTCACCTGCATTCCAGTATTCTTTCTTAAATAGTCTACAGAACTCTTGAAAATTTACAAACTCCTTCTTATTAAGAATTTCCCATTCCTACACCTCTTCCTCCGACTTGCGTAGAGCAAACTCTATTTTCTTGTGATCTCTCCATGACAAAGGTACTCTTCCATCAAAAGATTTTAAAAGTAAGACAGTATGAACCCCTTACCTGGTTTAAAGTTGGTACATTTTTAGCTAACCTGCTCCACTTTCCAAACCTCCATTCCTCTAAGAAGTCTTTTATTGAGCATGAGGACTTTCGTTTCCTGACAATTGTTTCATTTTTGGCAAACCTCTCATGCAAAGTACCAAAACCACTTTGTTAACTTGTACTCTCTGCATTCATATATTGATATATTACAGTCCTATAATTACCACCACGTGAATTCAACACCAACAAGAATTACAGGTGACTCTCAGACATGTATTGACCATGTTATTACAAACTTAAGTAAGGAGGACCTTGTAGTTGGAACTGTTGAGAACCACATTTCGGATCATAGAGCATTAGCCCTAGAGCTCCACACTGACAAAGAAATAGTATCTCATAAGGAACAATTTACTTATAAAAGAAAGCTTGACTATCATGCATTAAAGGAAAAACTGGCACACATAAACTGGTATCAGGTAGGCCTATATGCAACAGAAGACATTAATGAAAAGTGGGAAATATTTTATACAACATTAACCCATTGTCTAAATCAAGTACGCCCAAGGGTCAAAATACTAAAGAAAACTGACAGTTCCAGGAATCTTAAACTCCCCCCTTATGTGATGAAACTAAGGAATGACATCAGAACTTAGTAAGTTGTTGGAAAGACTATTTCTTGATCAAATGGAATCATTTTTCTCTAAGTACAATATATTAATAAGTTCTCAACACGATTTCAGGAAGGACAAGTCTACAATAACAGCCATAGCCACATTTATTCAAGCAGTATTGGATAAACTTGATGATGGAAACAAAGTTATTGGCACCTTTCTAGACCTATCTAATGCTTTTGATACTGTAAATCACTCCATTCTTCTACATAAGTTAGAAACTTATGGGATCAGAGGAGTGGCATTAGATTTGTTAAGATCGTACCTTGCTGACAGGAGACAATGTGTTATGTTGTATCATACAACCAGGGGACTTATACAAACAGTAAAATCATCTTATAAAATTCTTAACTGTGGAGTCCCTCAGGGAAGTATTATTGGGCCTTTTCTGTTCATTGTGTACATCAATGATATAATAATTCCAAAAAATGCAGACCTTGTTAATTATGCCGACGACACCTCCTTCATAAGCTGGGGCCCTACAAAACAACTAGCAGTGCAAAATAATATGAAGAACACTAGCCTCATCACAGAATATGTGACTAAAAATAAATTGGCATTAAATAAGGAAAAGACAATTCTAATGGAGTTTATGCTAAATTACAAATCAAGACAAGTGGATACTGAGCCAGAGTTATCAATTGAAACAATTGATAAACATAAATTCCTGGGTATTGTAGTTGATGAACATCTTACATGGAAGGAGCACACCAGCTACATGTGTAAAAAAATCTCGTGTAATACCTACCTGCTAAAACGCCTTTCTAGCATAATAGCGTTACCAGTCTTAAGACAAATCTATTTTGGTATTATACACTCCCACCTACAATACAGTATTGAGGTTTGGGGTGGGGCACAAAGGTATATATGGATAGGGCTTTTAGAGCCCAGAAGAGAGCAATTAGGATAATAGCGAATATTAATAAATGTCAGTCCTGTAGAGAATACTTCATTAAGTATAATATACTAACAGTGTATTCATTATATGTTCTAAGGACTATACTGTTTGTAAAAGAAAATACGGAGCACAGTTTAATAAATAGTGGTATCCATAGTTATAACACAAGGAAGAAAGAGGATTACCACATAAAATTCAGAAATAAAAAAGCAACCGATCATAATCCATTTTCTGCTGGAAGATTTTTTTACAACAGAATGCCAAATACCATAAAAATGTTAAAAGGAAACATATTTAAAATAAAATTAAAGCAGCTGTTAATTGCTAAATGTTTGTACTCCAGCAAGGATTTTTAATGTTGTATGTACAGGGTTATTACAAATGGCTGAAGCGATTTCACAGCTCTACAATAACTTTATTATTTGAGATATTTTCACAATGCTTTGCACACACATACAAAAACTCAAAAAGTTTTTTTAGGCATTCACAAATGTTCGATATGTACCACCCCTTTAGTGATTCGGCAGACATCAAGCCGATAATCAAGTTCCTCCCACACTCGGTGCAGCATGTCCCCATCAATGAGTTCGAAAGCATCGTTGATGCGAGCTTGCAGTTCTGGCACATTTCTTGGTAGAGGAGGTTTAAACACTGAATCTTTCACATAACCCCACAGAAAGAAATCGCATGGGGTTAAGTCGGGAGAGCGTGGAGGCCATGACATGAATTGCTGATCGTGATCTCCACCACGACCGATCCATCGGTTTTCCAATCTCCTGTTTAAGGAACGCCGAACATCATGATGGAAGTGCGGTGGAGCACCATCCTGTTGAAAGATGAAGTCGGCGCTGTCGGTCTCCAGTTGTGGCATGAGCCAATTTTCCAGCATGTCCAGATACACGTGTCCCGTAACGTTTTTTTCACAGAAGAAAAAGAGGCCGTAAACTTTAAACCGTGACATTGCACAAAACACGTTAACTTTTGGTGAATTGCGAATTTGCTGCACGAATGTGTTAGGATTCTCTACCGCCCAGATTCGCACATTGTGTCTGTTCACTTCACCATTGAGAAAAAATGTTGCTTCATCACTGAAAACAAGTTTCGCACTAAACGCATCCTCTTCCATGAGCCGTTGCAACCATGCCGAAAATTCAAAGCGTTTGACTTTGTCATCGGGTATCAGGGCTTGTAGCAATTGTAAACGGTAAGGCTTCTGCTTTAGCCTTCTCCGTAAGATTTTTCAAACCGTCGGCTGTGGTACGTTTAGCTCCCTGCTTGCTTTATTCGTCGACTTCCGCGGGCTACGCGTGAAACTTGCCCGCACGCGTTCAACCGTTCCTTCGCTCACTGCAGGCCGACCCGTTGATTTCCCCTTACAGAGGCATCCAGAAGCTTTAAACTGCGCATACCATCGCTGTATGGAGTTAGCAGTTGGTGGATTTTTGTTGAACTTCGTCCTGAAGTGTCGTTGCACTGTTATGACTGACTGATGTGAGTGCATTTCAAGCACGACATACGCTTTCTTGGCTCCTGTCGCCATTTTGTCTCACTGCGCTCTCGAGCGCTCTGGCGGCAGAAACCTGAAGTGCGGCTTCAGCCGAACAAAACTTTATGAGTTTTTCTACGTATCTGTAGTGTGTCGTGACCATATGTCAATGAATGGAGCTACAGTGAATTTATGAAATCGCTTCAATCATTTGTAATAGCCCTGTACTTAATTTCTACTAGTAAAGTATTATTATTGTTCATGTATGTACTGACTGACTATGTTCACGACTGTAAAAGTTATTATGGACAAATAAACCATTATTATTCTTATTATTCCTGTCTCGTATTCCTATTCTGTTTTCCATCTTAACACTTTTGTTGTCTATGAGATTCTCCTTGTTCTCAAAAAGAATACATATGCCCCACCTCACTTCGCATAACTTCAGAATCAAGCCTATCACTTTCTCTTTGCAATTGTAAATTTTTGACTTGTCCTTGTAACTAATCAAAACTGCCCCCTAATTTCTCCATATTGGATTTTTGTACCCAAATACAATCATTATTTAGATTGTCTTTAGCTACCTGGATTCCTTCCATTATATCTTGAACCCTAACACCTACTGATTGATTGTTGTACTTTACTAAATTTTTCTTTTAGGTTATTCTCAGAAGACATCTTGAAACTACCAAGCTGTTTTGCTAACTTATCAGTTTTCTGGTTTATGAGCTCCTTTTCTAATGTTCATATATATTTTCTTAGAGAGTACCCCATTAAACTTTTATAACTAAGGTTAAATAGGTTCTTTCTCTAAACTTGGCTCACTGGTATGTGCTTCTATCTTATGATTATAGCTAAATTCTAAATTTCTTCTTGCTGACTACTATTTAGTTTTTCCTCTACCTTTAGGAAACTGTTATTCATTGTTTCATAATTGGTGTTACAGGTAGGTACACTACTGTTTACTTTTAGAAAATTATTACCCAGCCTACCTTGTATTTCTTGTAAACAATTTTGTGTTTCTTGTAAGCCACCATTTATTGGGACCAATATTTCCCTCAATTCCTTCGTGTGAGTATAATTGGACACTGAGCCTCTAGTCTCCATTATAACAACTTAAATCTACTTCTTGTATTATAATATTGACTACAATTATTGCTAGTCAATGCCTGTTTAATGTTACTCTCTCTTTAAAACCTCCATGGTACATCACTCTTATAATTCTATTCAGTTGTCTACAGTCCAATTACTTACACCATTTATAGTTATCCTTAAAATTGCTCATTGTCCACAAAGACCAAGACACTAACCACCATCAAGAACTGAACTCATCCACAGTATACACTCTGAAGATAATTCGCCAACCATAGTTGATGCTAAAGGTAAGAGGACCAAACTGGTGAGGTGATACAGCAACTCATGGTGGTGGGTACACAGCATGTAGATGCAGCTACCATGAACTTGCAGCAGTGTGATGCCTCATAAATGCTGCATGGGAAACTGCGCCAGATCTGAACTGTGTCAAAGGTATCTGGTAGGCAGTGTGACACACTTGATAGGCCATCTCCATCTCCACCTACACAAACAAAATTCCCTCCCCTCAAAATATTTGTCTTTTTCTCTTGGGGCTTCATAGATATCTTGCTCTTCAACTTCTTTCTTGCCCTTTGTCTCTTCTAGATATCTTCAGTCTTCTGTGTGGATTTTTCTTTAGAGATGACTTTATTCAGGTGCTCTTTTTCTTCTTCTTTCCCATGCTACCGGCCCTTTCACAGTTGCCACATATATAGGGGTACAATTCATTGACCATGTAGTGTAACTGCATTAGCCTGTTGGTAATTTGTAGCTAATCTGTCTTGCTTCCTTTTCATGTTGTTTACAAGTTACATTTACATGAGGTCATACTCCTGCTGTATCAGAAGTAATTGTGTATATTAGCAGATTTGTGTTTGTCTGCACAGATCTGACTCTGGGAAATGAATTATTTCTCAGTACCAGATAACTCTAGTATGTTAAAAGCTTTCAAAATTCAGTGTTCTTCATTCTCCATTGATTCCCATTGCTATGTCAGCCAGCAGTGATCTCTTCATAACTAACTTTTGATATGTTACTGGTCAATGTTTAATTGGTATAGTAAAACTTTTTAAACAGTCTGTTTTTTTTCATTGCTTTACCAAAATTAAGTGATTCATGTCTAGTAAACTGATGTAAAAAATAAATGGCTTACACACAAGTGTAATTTCACTTCACCAGAGATGCTCTAGACTGACCCTTAGTTGACAATTGTTATCTTTGAGAAGCAATATTATTCATTTGGCAGAGCGTAGAGAATAATTAAATTCTTATTTTGTGCTATATACCCACTGTAACTTGTTGTCTTCCAACATCTTTAAATGTGTTTCCTCATCTCCATTACTATACAAACAATAGCCCAGTGTTTTTACAGCATTTAAACTTCTTCACACAAAAAACTGATGTAAATTCAGTGCACCAGAGAAAATCACCACTTCATAGTCATTAAACTCTATCACCTGTGACCAACATAACCATAATTCTAGTTTAATGAAAAATCAAGTTTAAGATTAAATTTGCTTCTCCAGAAATTGATTAACATTTATTGCATATCACTGTACCCTTTCATCTTTAAAGTTTTTTGCCACAAACTTAGTTGCATTTTCGCAAAATAACCCTTGAATATTTGTTCACTAGACTGTGGAATATTCTACCATGAAAGATCTTCTTGCACATTTTCCATCACTCAGATTTAACATGAACTGTGTTTCCATTTGGCAAGAAATTCCTTCAATATCATCTTTTCATTGACATAATATGTACATCATATACATCTACACAATACAGATTTCATATATACTTGTCTGAAGTAAGTACAGAACTGAACTTTTCAGAATTAGAAATTCATAACTATGTTATTTTTATTGTTAAAGTATAAAGGCCATAGAGGGCTCAGTGCTCCAAGTATCTTATTTCAATTGGCAGTTGCCGACTAGAAGATGGAACTGTCTAATTGGTTTTTGTTTGAGTCCTTGCACCTCTGAACACACTCCTTGCTGCCAAGTTGTTGGCATTCCACTCACAAATCAAAGAAATAATAAGTCATGTAGACACAATTTTGAATACTTGACATATTATTTGTACAAAAAATTCCAGTCGCCTTAGCACACTATTCTGTAAACAAACTCACCACGTATCATTGACACTGGTAGAACCAGTAGTGACTTTCATAATATATTCTGGGTCACTACAAGATAGCTTCTGGTAAACCTTTTGGGATGTGAGATCGTGGTCCAAGAAATGACCTCACATCCTGAAAGGTTTACCAGTAGGAATGTCATCTGGTCATGAAAGTCTTCATTCTATGATCACTACAAGATGTCTGCTACAGCAGGGGAGAGAGAGGAACCTGTAGCTACATTGTCTGTCCATTCATAGAATTCCCCTTTCCATTTGAAATAGGTGGTTGTTAAACAATGGCAAACAAGCTTCCAGCCGTTGGGCGCCTCCAAGATGTTCACATGTCTGATGCTGGTAAATTTGTGAATAAAGACTTCATGTTGAAGCTGACCATCAGATCCATAGCCAAGATATACTTTTCTTTTAAAAGTGCTACAAAATGGATGGAATCTTTAACGTATGAATCTGTGTGACTGACCATGTACTGAAGCTTTGGGTCAGTTCTTTTGCTAGTCTGTAGGTCAGTGAATTAACACTGTTCTCTATCAACCACAAAGGAAAAGACTCTTTGTGCCCCTTTGGTACACTATATACCCTTGGTGCTTTCATCCCTTTGGTGAGAATTAGGGTGGCTGCATTTCTTAAGATGTGGCTGGAGTGGTTAAACACTGTCTGTTGAGTGTCCTGGACACTCAACAGTCCTTCCTCCATAGTTTTCTGCTGTAGTTCCTCATCTGACGAATGGTGGTATAATCACCGAACCTTGTGGGTTCTTGAAAGGTAAACCTGTCGGCATTCTCTCCGTCATCCATAACCAGTTTTCCACTCAGGAAGAAGTGCAGTTCACATTGTCACAGGCCTGTGTGCTCGTGTGCCACTGTTTGATGACCATCTGTTCCAATGAAAGTTTTATGAACAGATGGACAGTGTAGATATGGGTTCCCTTCTATCCCTTCTTGCAGCAGACATCTTCATGGAAACATTTGGAGAATAAGTACTCGAGTCCACACCATTATGCCCAGAATGCTGGTTTTGATATATTTATGACACCTTCATTATCACCAAGTGAAGAAGAAGAGTTACTGAAGAAATCCAGAGGAGGGCTGCTAGATTTGTTATCGACAAATTTGAACAACATACAAGTGTTACTGAGAAATGGAAGTCCCTGAAGGGAAGGTGACATTCTTTTCAAAGAACACTATTGAGAAAATTTAGAGAACTGGCACTTGAAGTTGACTGCAGAACAACTCTACTGCCTTCAACATACATAGCATGTAAGAAGGTACATAGTGAATTGTTTTTCCCATGCTCTGTTTGTGAGCGGAACAGGAAAGGAAACGACTAGTAGTGGTTCAGTATTGTGGCTTGCGTATTGTCTATGTAGATGTAGATGCAGATGTAGGTGTCGAACTTGTGCCAGGCACCTCAGTCAGCAGCACAGCAAAATCCACTTCACTACGGAGATACACTGAAGAGCCAAAGAAACTGGTACACCTGCCTGACATTGTATAGGGCCCCTGGGAGCACACAGAAGTGCTGCAGCACGACGTGGCATGGACTTGACTACTGTCTGAAGTAGTGCTGGAGGTAACTGACATCATGAATCTTGCAGGATTTGTGAAATGGTCATATGGGAACATCCCCACTTCATCACTACCTCAGAGATGCTGTGTCCCATCACTCGTATGCCGACTATAACACCACGTTCAAATCAATTAAATCTTGATAACCTGCCACTGTAGCAGCAGTAACCGACTAACAACTTATATAGGTGTTGCCGAATGCAGTCCTGTATTCTGCCTGTTTACATATCTCTGTATTTGAATACACATACCTATACAAGTTTCTTTGGTGCTTCAGTGTAGAAAAGATTTGAGAGTTTATGGAAGCCTGATGGTAAACTTGACTACAGTGTGTCCAGAAAGCACACCATCATGGACTGGCTCATCTTGCCACCATCACCTTATGCAGAAGAAATCCACCCTGCATACTTTAATGAAGAGGGTCCACAGGTTCTGAAGAACATGTGAAGGCTGAACTACAAAACCTGAGGGTCCATTTTTGGACATTGGCTGAAGATGTTAGATAAAACTATGGCAACATAGGGTGGAGGCAGTAGGGAAGTGCAGAAGGAAGCACAAAACATTGTCCTATTATCATATGGTCAAAGGGTCCCTGAACATGTGGGCAAAATTCTCCTCCAAGTAGGTACCAACCCAATTTTTTGAAACAGGTACAGAATAAAACATGTTCTTGGCTCAACAAAAGATGTAACTGACAAGCTACCTGCTGCTGGAGTTGACAAAATAGGGTGCGAGTGTGGACTAGTATATGTAGGTTGGGGGTGACCATATAGCACACTGATATCTGAACTCGGAAGATATATCCATCAAAGACAACACAGTAGGTTAACAGTGGCAAAACACCAGGATGAGTGTGACGAACAGAAAGAATTTCGAGAAGGCTGCGTACTGGCAAAACAGCTACTTACTTTCAGAAGGAAAATTAGAGAGGTGATAGAAATAGCCAAGCAACCTGCCAAGAGGATGGGTACTGACTTCCAACATCTTGGCTGCTAGCAGTAATGGCAACTCTTGCGAGACAACACATACTTTTGTGTAAAAGGCCACAGTGGCCACATGTACACAAGCACTGACGCTAAGCACTGGCACTAGACAGTGAGTGAACAGTGCTGCATCATAACTCCCACCCATTTCTCATTTGTCTACTGCCACCAGTGGCAAGAAATTAAGCAAACACCAATCAAGAACGTCTATTTCTACCAATGACAAGAAATAAATGCAAACACCAATAAATGATGTATAACACCTCTCCTCCTCATTCTCAGTATCCTATCAGATTATGGTAACAGCATCTTTCACCAATATATAGAACTGAAGTTTTTCTCATTTAGCAGTTAGTGAAAACAACCTGAGGAAAGCCATTTGCAACAGTAGCTGAAACATCAGAGAATTATACACATTGTCTATTTGGTCACCTACCAGAAGAATTTTATAGACTGTGACAATGGCTGAGGAAGCCTATGCATACATAGTCAGATCTAGTTCTGTACACTGCTTTTGGCTATTATCCTCTCAGCTTTGATTGTTCTGTAATTTGGAAATGGGTGGCAGATTTTGTACTGATCATCTAATAAGAGTGGAACTTTTGTACATTTTTATTTGTCCCTTGCATCATTTTCATTAAATGCCTGTTCATGTGGATGATACATTAGTTAACTGCTAAAAACTCTGATTTTATAGCAATATGTTAAAATTTGTAAAGTGTATTTCTGTTAAATTATGAGACACAATTGATGGCCAGTTCATACCTTTAGCAGGCAAAATATTTAGTATGGCCTGTAGAAATAAAAAATTAAAAGTACACAACACTATCCTAACTTCTGGAAATATTGGTTCCTTCGTTGGGGAGGGGAGAGGGTTTGGTTGTTGAAGGTTAAGAAGGCTGTTGTTAGGACACGGGTAGGTCATTAATATGTTTTTGATTTACATAGAGCTTTTCTGACACAGAACAACAGTGATTTGTTGTTATGAGAATTTAGACTGTTTCATTAAGTGTATAGTTACACATAAGAGGAGTTACTTAACTTTCCTTAGGATTAAATAGGAGTTGAAGTAACACAGAAACTTACTGTAATATAGTATTGCCGTGCACTGTGGTGCAAGCAGCGCGGTGTAATGGTTAGCATTGCTGACTCACATGCTCCGGGTCACCAGTTCAAACCTGACAACCAGCAATTATTTGTTATTTAGTATTTGTCATTTGTGGGCAGTTCTCACAATGTCATGTTTGTAATGTTTGTATATTCTGAAATATTTGATGCTGCACTCTCCATCCAGGAGTTCAGTTCAGTTCTGTTCTGACTGTACATTGGTGTTTATAATAAATATTCTTTCAGTGTTAAGTGTTGTACTAGTTGAGACCTTCACCATTACTCCTAAGCAATGCTTGCTGTAGTAATGCTGAGTCCCAGGTAGGAGTTAAGAAAAGTTCAAAGCCACACCCTCAGCCGGTAAAACCATGGCAACAGTCTTCTGGGACTCTGAAAGTTATTTTGTTTGATGTTCTGCTTCATGGTGCAACGATCAACTCTAAAGTGCATTGTGCACTCTCAGGATATTGAAGAAAACAACTTCAGTGTGTTCATTGCCACAAAAATGCAAATGAACTTCTCCTTCTCCATGACAGCACGATACCCCACACAAGTCGTTGTACTTGAGAGGAGCTCACAAAACTTCATTGGACTGTTCTTCCGTATCCATGCTACAGTCCAGATCTCATACGTTCTGACTTTCACCTGTTTGGCTCAATAATGGATGCACTCTGTGGGAAGCAGTACGTGAATGTGTTATTGATGTAGCAAGATGCTGGCTCTGATGTGGATCAGTAGAGTGATACAATGTTGGCATACAGGCACTCTCACTAAAGTGGTATAATGCCATCATATTGAATCTAGATTATATTGAAAACAGGGTATTTTTTAGTCAAAAGACTGGGAAATAATATTGTGTATTGGAATCCTGGAAAAAAAAAACTAAGGAGATAACAGAAAAAAGTGCTGCATTACTTACTTAATGCCTCTCATATTTCACTATATGAAATGAATGTTCAGGGAAGAACAAAACATTAGTGTAGGCAAAATGCATGTTGTTGTTGTTGTTGTGGTCTTCAGTCCTGAGACTGGTTTGATGCAGCTCTCCATGCTACTCTATCCTGTGCAAGCTTTTTCATCTCCCAGTACCTACTGCAACCTACATCCTTCTGAATCTGCTTAGTGTATTCATCTCTTGGTCTCCCTCTACGATTTTTACCCTCCACGCTGCCCTCCAATACTAAATTGGTGATCCCTTGATGCCTCAGAACATGTCCTACCAACCGATCCCTTCTTCTGGTCAAGTTGTGCCACAAACTTCTCTTCTCCCCAATCCTATTCAATACTTCCTCATTAGTTATGTGATCTACCCATCTAATCTTCAGCATTCTTCTGTAGCACCACATTTCGAAAGCTTCTATTCTCTTCTTGTCCAAACTATTTATTGTCCATGTTTCACTTCCATACATGGTGACACTCCATACAAATACTTTCAGAAATGACTTCCTGACACTTAAATCAATACTGGATGTTAACAAATTTCTCTTCTTCAGAAACGCTTTCCTTGCCATTGCCAGCCTACATTTTATATCCTCTCTACTTCGACCATCATCAGTTATTTTGCTTCCCAAATAGCAAAACTCCTTTACTACTTTAAGTGCCTCATTTCCTAATCTAATTCCGTCAGAATCACCCGACTTAATTCGACTACATTCCATTATCCTTGTTTTGCTTTTGTTGATGTTCATCTTATATCCTCCTTTCAAGACACTGTCCATTCCATTCAACTGCTCTTCCAAGTCCTTTGCTGTCTCTGACAGAATTACAATGTCATCAGCGAACCTCAAAGTTTTTATTTCTTCTCCATGAATTTTAATACCTACTCCGAATTTTTCTTTTGTTTCCTTTACTGCTTGCTCAATATACAGATTGAACAACATCGGGGAGAGGCTACAACCCTGTCTCACTCCCTTCCCAACCACTGCTTCCCTTTCATGTCCCTCGACTCTTATAACTGCCATCTGGTTTCTGTACAAATTGTAAATAGCCTTTCGCTCCCTGTATTTTACCCCTGCCACCTTTAGAATTTGAAAGAGAGTATTCCAGTCAACATTGTCAAAAGCTTTCTCTAAGTCTACAAATGCTAGAAACGTAGGTTTGCCTTTCCTTAATCTTTCTTGTAAGATAAGTCGTAAGGTCATTATTGCCTCACGTGTTCCAGTGTTTCTACGGAATCCAAACTGATCTTCCCCGAGGTTGGCTTCTACTACTTTTTCCATTCGTCTGTAAAGAATTCGTGTTAGTATTTTGCAGCTGTGACTTATTAAGCTGATAGTTCGGTAATTTTCACATCTGTCAACACCTGCTTTCTTTGGGATTGGAATTATTATATTCTTCTTGAAGTCTGAGGGTATTTCGCCTGTTTCATACATCTTGCTCACCAGATGGTAGAGTTTTCTCAGGACTGGCTCTCCCACGGCCGTCAGTAGTTCCAATGGAATATTGTCTACTCCGGGGGCCTTGTTTCGACTCAGGTCTTTCAGTGCTCTGTCAAACTCTTCACGCAGTATCATATCTCCCATTTCATCTTCATCTACATCCTCTTCCATTTCCATAATATTGTCCTCAAGTACATCGCCCTTGTATAGACCCTCTATATACTCCTTCCACCTTTCTGCTTTCCCTTCTTTGCTTAGAACTGGGTTTCCATCTGAGCTCTTGATATTCATACAAGTCGTTCTCTTATCTCCAAAGGTCTCTTTAATTTTCCTGTAGGCGGTATCTATCTTACCCCTAGTGAGATAGGCCTCTACATCCTTACATTTGTCCTCTAGCCATCCTTGCTTAGCCATTTTGCACTTCCTGTCGATCTCATTTTTGAGACGTTTGTATTCCTTTTTGCCTGCTTCATTTACTGCATTTTTATATTTTCTCCTTTCATCAATTAAATTCAATATTTCTTCTGTTACCCAAGGATTTCTACTAGCCCTCGTCTTTTTACCTACTTGATCCTCTGCTGCCTTCACTACTTCATCCCTCAAAGCTACCCGTTCTTCTTCTACTGTATTTATTTCCCCCATTCCTGTCAATTGCTCCCTTATGCTCTCCCTGAATCTCTGTACAACCTCTGGTTCTTTTAGTTTATCCAGGTCCCATCTCCTTAAATTCCCATCTTTTTGCAGTTTCTTCAGTTTTAATCTACAGGTCATAACCAATAGATTGTGGTCAGAGTCCACATCTGCCCCTGGAAATGTCTTACAATTTAAAACCTGGTTCCTAAATCTCTGTCTTACCATTATATAATCTATCTGATACCTTTTAGTGTCTCCAGGGTTCTTCCATGTATACAACCTTCTTTCATGATTCTTAAACCAAGTGTTAGTTATGATTATGTTGTGCTCTGTGCAAAATTCTACACGGCGGCTTCCTCTTTCATTTCTGTCCCCCAATCCATATTCACCTACTATGTTTCCTTCTCTCCCTTTTCCTACACTCGAATTCCAGTCACCCATGACTATTAAATTTTCGTCTCCCTTCACTATCTGAATAATTTCTTTTATTTCATCATACATTTCTTCAATTTCTTCGTCATCTGCAGAGCTAGTTGGCATATAAACTTGTACTACTGTAGTAGGTGTGGGCGTCGTATCTATCTTGGCCACAATAATGCGTGCACTATGCTGTTTGTAGTAGCTTACCCGCATACCTATTTTCCTATTCATTATTAAACCTACTCCTGCATTACCCCTATTTGATTTTGTGTTTATAACCCGGTAGTCACCTGACCAGAAGTCTTGTTCCTCCTGCCACCGAACTTCACTAATTCCCACTATATCTAACTTCAACCTATCCATTTCCCTTTTTAAATTTTCTAACCTACCTGCCCGATTAAGGGATCTGACATTCCACGCTCCGATCCGTAGAACGCCAGTTTTCTTTCTCCTGATAACGACATGTATCATTAACTAATACTTGCTTTGTGACTGGTATTAACATTGTAAATACTTCATTTCCATCTTACAGTCACAGGCTCTCTATTGCATATCATGGCAGCTAGTTTTCATGTCAACAGAAACAGTAGTAGAAGAACTATAAACTAAATGTAAATATTGTAAACTTTTTATCTACAACACGTCAGTAAAAGATGTTTACTGGAATGTTGCCTAAAAGTGTTTAAATCTGATGTAGATAACAAGTCTTGTGCTTTGCAGCTAGTTTTCATGTCAACAGAAACAGTAGTAGAAGAACTATAAACTAAATGTAAATATTGTAAACTTTTTATCTACAACACGTCAGTAAAATATGTTTACTGGAATGTTGCCTAAAAGTGCTTAAATCTGATGTAGATAACAAGTCTTGTGCTTTGCAAATAAATGATCATCATTTTATGACATACCTTAGCTGTTGGATAAAGTTGCAGTACCTTTTTGTCTCAAAAAAGTAAAAGAAGCTTTTTGGTTTTTCTTGCATTTGTGTTCAGAGATTTATTGGCTCATTCTTTAACATGTTGTATCACTGTCTTTTGTTTCAGGAGTGCTGTTTACAGAGATATATATCTTTTACATCCTGAAGTGGAATTTATGTATGATTTGGTAGTAATGTGGTAAGTTATATACCATTTATTTCTTTTTGTGTTTCAAGAATTCACAGTTTTTCACTGTGATTATTTGTTTGATGACAGATGAGTTGCCGTGATAGAAATTAACTTATTTTATTCAGACCAGAACATAATGGAGCTACTAGTCTTTTGATTAATCTACATTCGGTGAGAATTTTGACTTAGTAAGACAATCGGTCTAGAAAATTAACTTAAAAATATGAGGATAGTTTGAAAAGTTCTGGGAATGGAATAGGAAAAAAGTATTTACACCACTGAAACTTTTTTATTTTGCTCTGTAGTCTCCTTGTAGATTAATTCACTTGGTCCAACGATGTTCCACTGCCTTGATCCCATCTTGAAAATGAGTTTCCTTCAGGCCTGCAAAATAGTTGTCAACTCTGGCTATCAATTCTTTGTTTAAAGTGAATCTTCATCCACCAAGAAAAATTTTCAGTTTTGGGAAGAGCTGGAAGTCTGACGTAACCATATCAGGTGAATAAGGCAGGTGTGGGAACAATTCATACCTTAGTTCGTGTAATTTTGCCACGGCGACAGCACATGTGTGCGGACTTACATTACTTTCTTCCTTGCTAAACCTGGTCTTTTTTTCATGTACTATTTGTTGCAATTTGTCTAGAATGTTAACATAGTATTCTTCAGTAATTGCATGCCCAGTGTGGAGATAATGTACAAACAGAATCCCCTTCGCGTCCCAGAACACTGATGCTATGACATTTCCCACCGAAGGAATTGTCTTTGCTGGCAGAGAATCAGCATGTTTCCACTGCTTTGAGTCTTTTGTCTCTGGGGTATAGCAGTGCACCCATGTTTCATTTGTGATCACAAACTGTCGCAAAAATTCTTGTTTGTTTCTCCACAAACGGGCCAAACATTGTTCCGATATGTCCAGCCTCATGCGTTTTTGATCCAGCGTCAAGATCACGGCACCCATCTTGTAGATAATTTTTTCATTTCTAATTCTTCAGTTAAAATGTGATGTACCCTTTCAGATGACATCTGGCAAGCATAAGCAGTTTCACGCACTTTCAATTGGCGATCCTTCATGACCATTTTGTGCACTTTTGCAATAATTTCTGGAGTAGTGACATTTCGTGGCTGACCACTGCGCAGATCATCATCTAGACTCTCCCAACCAAATTTAAATTCATTTGTCCACTTGGCAACAGCTGAATATGTAGGAGCAGAGTCCCCCAGTGTATTCGGGAAATCGGCATCAATGTCCTTTGCTTTCATACCTTTCTTTACAAAGTACTTAATCACTGCTCATATCTCCATTTTTTCCATCTTTGCAAATCACTGCGCTGGAACAACAACAGAGCCATGTCACCACCACAGCTCTCTTCCAGGAGCACTGACATGGCACGTGTTTACAGTCAACAGTCCAATGAATATCATGTGAGCAACTCATTGCACTAGCATTGACTTTTTGTGGTGATTCTGAGAACTTTTCAAGCCACTCTCATACTTTGGTCAAGATGGAATGTAAACGGAAAGTGGGACTCAAGAGTACATATAACTGTAATCAACCACAAAATGCCTACTAGTCAGCAGATGGTCACAAAAATAGAAAAAGCAGACACTGACTCTATAAGTTTCTAGTTTTCTCCCATTTATTCAGATTTTCACATAATGTATACTAGATGGGAAAACCTCATCTTCAGTTTTACTTTTGTTCTTAAACAACATTTTCCACATACAGTTAAGGTTGCTTCTACAAAACTTAATTTACAAAAACTGGAAAAGATTATTGAATTAACTTGTCTCTTCCAAGAGTCTCTTCGTTGTCTTTCATAGATTCCATCATGAAGGAGAACATTTAGGGATGTGGAATAAATCAAGATATACCTTAATAAATCTCCAAATCCAAAGCCCTTCCTTGATGAGTGAAACTCATTTCCAAACATGAGTTTATACAAAACTTACCAATACCCAACAATAACTACACTTTGACAGCTGCCACTCATGCCACATCAGATGCTACCTTTCCTACAGCCCAGTCTTCTGTGGCAAACATATCTTCTCTACCACCAAATCCCTCATCACCCACACTGGCAACCTCATTCAGACTTTCCTCTCCTACAACTACCTCCTCCTCTCACCCTCTGGTTAATACAGCTCCCACTTCCAAAAATACTCAGGAGCAGAGCCCCCTACCCACATCAATTATTACCACTGAGACCACAGATGCCTCAATTTCTTACTCTGCCAACAGTATGACCTCAAATCAAGGCATGAAATGAATTACTTTCTCCCTAAAATACGCCCCATACCACCCACTGCAGCCTTCTGTTGCCATACCAACCTCCTTAATGCCATCCACTTTGTATGCTAACATATGTTTGTTCACTGTGTGGTGTTTCATGCAGGAATTATACCAACATCAAACTGTCTGAGCCCTTGAATGAACTACCTGTCTTGGGACATCCTGTGCTCACTCGCTAAACATGCTCTGCACATGATGCACTGGCTCTTTGGATCCTCCCACATGATAAAAGTTTCCATGAATTTGGGAGATGAGAAGTTTCTCTCCAACACATCTTTCCAACCTTCTACCATCCTGGACTAAACTCTGTTAACGTACGTCCTCATACTCCTTTGATATTATTTATTTAGTCATGCAATTATTTTCTGTATTCCTGTTTTATCTCCATTCTCCTCTCCTACCTCCCCCCCCCCTCTCTCTCTCTCTCACTCTCTCTCTCTCTCTCTCTCTCTCTCTCTCTCTCTCTCTCTCACACACACACACACACACACACACACACACACACACACACGCACACACACATTCTCTCTCTGTTTTTTCTCCATTCCTTTTTCAATTTATTATTGCACTGTTCACTCCACTTCTCATTTCTATTTTTCTGTCCATCTTTATTTCTCTTCCTCTGCCCTTATATCATCCCTGGAATGAAGCTGCCTCAGTGCGTATCAGTATACTATCTGTGACTTCCTATTCTCTAACACCTCTTTGTTTGTCTATTTTTCCCTTCCTCCTCACAGCAGGTGGATCCTCCCATCCTGCTTCTAATCTTCCGTAGCCTATCCCTCCTTTCTCCTTGAGGATGAGACTAATAGTTCTGAGAGCTAGGGTTAGTTTGTCTTTTTGCTTATAGAGGTTAAGTCTAGGATGATGGAATAACAGGGTATCTTTGAATGCAACTTCCCAACTTTGGAGCTGATTTCCAGGTGTCTTAGAGAGCATATTCAGCCCTGGAGACAAGGACTTGTTCTCCTGTTCTCCACCATATACAGGATGTTTGTTTTAACTTGGAGGAACTAAATATTTTGAAAAAATATGCATTGTGCAACAAAAATGTTCCAGATGAAATGTTAATATTTTCAAGAGGCACATTTGTGTTTGGAAAACTGGCCAACCCCATGAGAGGGTGGGGCAACGTTTTATCTGCAAATGGGTACCCCCATTTTCTATTGCAGATTCGGATTATGCACCAAAATATACTTAAGATTTATCTGAAACAATTTTTTCCATTCATGGTAGAGGTTGTTGTAGTCGGTGCGAGAGTTATGGCTGTTGGAGAGAACAACACACTGAAATCAGTTACCCCAATGGTGACATTAGAGGGCACTCCTGATAGTGTGTGGACTCATTGAAATCAACCCCAAAGGGATCAGAATGTTAAATGTAGGTTATTCACCAGATTTTCAGATGCCTAAACATAAAAGTTTTGCTGCACAATCAAATTTGCAAAACTAAAATATGATGTATCAACTGTTTACAACAAAGAAGTTTACATTTTTATCAAAAATGTAAAATAGAATCAAATGAGTTGTCACTTAATTGCAAAAACTGAATTTTTTCGATTACAGTTCCATCTACCACAAATGGAAAAAATATTTTTGGTGAACCCTAGGTATTTTTTGGCATAGAATCCACCCCCCCCCCCCCGCCCTCCCCTCTCCACACCCTAATGGGTAGTTTGAGGGGGAGGAGGGTTGGGGGGGGGGTGGCAGTTTTAGCACAGAAAATATTTACTTTTCAAATGGAACTTTTTTTGCACGATGCATATTTTTCATGATATCTAGCTGCCCCAAGTTAAAACAAACACCCTATAAATCAAGTTAACTCTGTCCTGGACAGCCTCCAGTGCTCCTTCCCCTTTAGTATGGTTGTGTACATATTTTTACAAAGATTTTACATTCTACATGTATTCTTCTAAAAGCTTTAAGTCCAAGGAATGGCAACTAATGTAGGAGGGAGGGAAGGAAGGTTGGGACATCAACCGATATAACATTTGTGTGAAAAAAATGGTGAGGGGGCTTGTGCCAAATGATATGTTGCATTTGGAAAAATGGAGAGGGGGATGCCAAATGATATGTTACTTGTGTGGAAAAATTTTCTCATATTGGTCGTAGTGGTACCTTATACCAAACAGTAAATACTAGTGGGCAAGAAATGGTTCCATGTTCAGAGAATACTGGAAGAGAATGCTCCCTGCACCTACATCCTTATTCAGCTACTATTGAAATTGTATATACAGCCATATCCAAGATCTTACAAATGAGTCTTTGTATCAGAATGTTTTTACATGTTGTGTATCCTACACCAGCCCAACCCAGGAACTGAAGGCTAAACTGAGGAGTTCTACAACCACATACATGAAGGTTTTTTTTTCTACAATGAATATGAATATTTAACAGTTTACTTGTCATAAAATGCGAGTGTACCAATTTGTTCAAGAGATAAAGTGCCATAAAATCAAAATACGCTGATGAGCCAAAAAATTGTGACCGCTGCCCACTGTGAGGTCGTATGCTGCCTGGTGGCACTAGGGGCACATGATGCAGTAACATAAGTGTATGAGGAGAGCAGAGATAAATGAGGAATCATTCTAGTGATAAGTGGCGCAAATGCGGAAACCGGCCGACTTAAGTCACTTGGGGCAAGAGGCAGATTGTTGTGGCCCAGTGCCTGGGAGTGAGCAACTCAGAAATGATGAAGCTGGTCGGCTGGCCATGCGCTGCTCTTGTGAGCATCCACGGAAAGTAGTTGAAAAATGCTGAAACCATGAATAGATGAGAGGAAGTTGAACATCCATACCTTACCACACAACATACAGTTTGGAGGCTTACCCACTCTCTAAAGCAGGATAGGTGGTGATCTGTGCCAGATCTGATGACAGAGTACAGTGCTGGAGCAGGCACGAGTGTTTTGGAGCACACTGTCCAGTGCACAGTGTTGAAAATGGTGTTCTGCTGCAGCGGACCCCTACATGTTCCCAGTTGACCCAACAACACCATCACTATGATTACCGTGGGCATGGGATCATCAAGATTTACTGTTAATCCAGGTCGATAGTTTTATCCAGATACTCTTGTCACCCACGCGTACGGCTGCTCGAAACATGCAGCATGCCACAGACGCAGGCCGATGGTAGCAGTATTATGTTATTGGCGACATTCACCTGGGCTTCCATGGGACCTGTGGTAGTAATTGAAGGCACAATGACAGCTGTGGACTATGTGAACATTATTAAGGACCTCCTGTAACCCCTTATGCTTGATGGCTTCCCCAACAATGATGGCATCTTCAGCAGGGTAACTGTGCATGTCACAAGGCCAGAATCATGCTCCAATAGTTTGAGGAACATGATAGTGAACTCAAATTGATGTCTTGGCCATCAAATTTGACTTCTCTGAATCCAATGAAACCCATAGGGGACACTATCGGGTGCCAGCTCCACGCTTACAAACCAACTGCCTGTAAATTACGGGAAGTGTGAAGCATGTGCATAGTCATCTGGTGGCACAAACATCTCGAAAGCTATCAAGGACTTGTCAAATCCATGGCATGCAGAATCACTGCTGAATTGCATTCCAGAGATGGACCAACATACAGGTGGTCATAATGTTTTGGCTCATCAGTGTATGTAATCAAACGAATGTAGGTTCTAGTCAACTCATTTCTGGTGTCTCGCTTGAAAAAGGCAGTGCTGGAACTTCAGTTTCTACAAAAGAATTCATAAGCATTTTGAAACAGTCAATCAGAATTAACAAAAGGGCTACTTGGAATCTTGTTCCTCCATGACAATATACCCACACACAGAGCAATCAGGTGCAGTCATTTCTTGAGGAGTCCCAAACCCAGATGGTTCTGAATCCATCTTAGAATCCAAATCTGCTCTCATATAATTTATTTCTTTCTTTGCCAAAAAGAGGAGGAAGCCATTGGTCATTGGCATACCTGGAAGCAAATGTCTGCCCTCAGATAACTTTCCCAAGAAAACAAACTGTGTAGCCTTTACTAAGTAATTTGAGAATATTTGCTGGTGTGTTCTACTCAGAGGAGACTATTTAATGTTCTGGAGGTATGCTTCCTGGGGAGAAAAACAGGAATTTTCATTACTATTTCAGAACTTTTAGTGATTCTTTAATAGTAAAGATTGTGTATTCTAATCCCTGTGCTGCACATAGTTTTATTCCATCAAAAACATTAATTGTAGCACAACACGTGTTGCAGATAGTAAATATTCCATTTGGAAATTGTCTGTGGCTGTGGTTAAACCTTTCTCTGACCTATCCTTTCTCCCCGGTGGAGAAACATATCATTAAGAATAACATCCGTGGAGTTTGGCAATTGGAAGAAAGATGATGGGTGATTGAAGCTATGAACTGAGCTTGTGTACTCAGTGAATTAGGGGAATCTTAAACCTACGAACACTTACAGCTGTTTGAGAGCCTTAGTGACACAGCTATGATATGTGTTACTAATTTTTGAAGGTGGTTTTAGTTGCTAAGGGGAAGAATGGATGCAGTACTTGGGAATTCTAATGGATATTCTAATGTGACACAGTTCGGATACATAAAAAATTAATTACATTATTATCTTTTCCTTGAAGTCTTACTTTGTTTTTACAGCAGTATACATGCAACTGGTTAGGGTGGTTGCTTAAGATATGTCTCTCATGTGACCAAATAAATAGCTTATATCATCATGAAACATGACCACTTTTAAATTGCAATTCAAATCCCACATTCTCCAACCTTAGTGTTCAACAACATGTACTTCCTTTCACCGCCACCGTAACTATTCTGGTTTAGAGAATAACTGATGATAACATTTCTCTAGTAGTACCAGTTTTTCAGTGTCATAAACTCTGTACATATATCAGTGAAATTCAGTAGTTTTGCCAGTGGAGCGTCACAGGTTATAGAAAGTGCAGAAGAGTGATGTTTCCTATATCTTGATGAACTAAAAATCTTGATGAAATAACACATAAAATGCAAACTGATGAATCGGATACAAGACACAAACAGCGCAAGGTTTGTTGGAGCTAAACTGATACCCATTGCTGGGTAATAAACTGTACTAATGTACCCAAGTAGAAGTCTGTCAGTCTTTTGAGTTTCTCTTAAAAGCATCAGGATTTAACTCATAGGAACAGTGCCCCATCAAAGAGATAAGTATAGAGAGAGCACTAGCTTAGAATGGGAAAAATATGCAAGTAATTCAGCCTGTCCTTTCAAAGGAACTGTCCTGACATTAACCATAATATTTCGGGAAATCAAGTTAAATACAAATCTGGTTGGGAATTTTAACCATCATTCCCTTGAATACAAGTCCATTGTCTTACCATTGCACTGCCTCACTCATCCTCAATGCTAAAGGAATATATGACAGCATGCTGTCAACACCGAAATGTTAAGAGATGCGACATGAAATGAAATGGGGAAAGTGAGGAATGATATGGTCTTGACAGGGAAATCATCTCACCATTTATATGAAATTTTTTATAGAAAACAATGAAAATCTAAATCAGAGTAGTTGGATAGAGACTCACATCTCACTTTTTGTGTGAAAGATGTGACTGTACCACCTCACTGCGTAGCGCATAAAACACAAAATATCCTCTCGTTGCATCTGTCCCTTATGGCATGTATTGTTGTTCAGCCAGATGGTTCCTGTTGTGACTTGGCGAGACAGCCAAGCCACTATGAGGTAGCCGAAAGGCACGCGTTTAAGCTCACCCAGGCTGGTGTGAGGTCTGGAACAGTTAAAGGAGTTGAGTCTAGCAAAATAAGTACGTAGCTTCTGGAATACTTAACTTTGATCCATAATTGGTGAACATCGGTCTGACGGTACATGCATCACAAGATTAATAGCAAATGATAATGGCGCCTTGCTAGGTCGTAGCAAATGACGTAGCTGAAGGCTATGCTAACTATCGTCTCGGCAAATGAGAGCATAATTTGTCAGTGAACCATCGCTAGCAAAGTCGGCTGTACAACTGGGGCGAGTGCTAGGACGTCTCTCTAGACCTGCCGTGTGGTGGCGCTCGGTCTGCAATCACTGACAGTGGCGACACGCGGGTCCGACGTATACTAACGGACCGCGGCCGATTTAAAGGCTACCACCTAGCAAGTGTGGTGTCTGGCGGTGACACCACAGTTCCACTAGTTCATTTCTATATCAGTGTACAAATTATGACAATGCACAGTAAACTGGTTACCCCCAGCAGACATCATGCTTGTACCTGACAACAACACCCCTAACCTCAGCAAGGGCCTCAGTTCGATGAGGAAAGGGGTCAAGTGTTTTCAGGTACATCATATCCAGCTGAAGTTACTCATTAATGTTTAGAACCTGTAGAACTAACAAGCTGCCACTTTGCAGCTGGTGTTCCAAATAGCCCCACTCATTTTCTGTGGGATTAAGATTGTGTGATTTAGCAGGTCAGCTGAGGTGTGATAAGGTGCCCAATGTTCATCATATCAGGAATGTATACATGCAGCTCTGTGAACCTGCTGTTCCAGGGAAGATGAGACTGCCCACAATGTACACATCATGGAGATGTAGAAGAAATGGCAACAGTTGGTCACTGAGAATGTAGAAATAAACATGGTCCTTCATGTTCACAACAACATAAAAGAGTACATGGTACAAAAAATACACCCAAAACCTCAGAGAACCACCTCCAGCCATATGTATATCCTCAAAACACTGATAAACATGTCATTAGACTGTCGATGTGTACTCTACACGTCATTTGAAGAAAGGCAAACTTATGACTCGTCATACCAGAGTATGTTCCTCCAGTCTGCTATTATTCAGTTCCGGTGTAGTTTGGCTTGTAGAAGACATACAGCTTTTGTGACAATATGAGCAATGACCTTTGTGAGACACTTGACTCCAAATGTCCGCTGCATGCAGTTTGCTTCGGAGCATTCTCTCGGAAACTGCTTGAGATGGACCTGTGTTCACTGACAGGAGCAATAATTGTCAGGTTTGAATCCAAAAGACCATGTTGATATACCAACAAATCAGGCAAATTCATTCACAAGGTGCCCACGCACACATGCAAACAGGACAGCTCAACTTTGCCGCTCTGTCATGTCTCCATGATGACCCATCTTAATGATTTTGTACAACTAACTGGCATGTAAATGCCACTCCACTGTCATGACTTAACATCAGCTGTGGAAGGTTACAAAACCGCCTGATATCAGTTCTACATTATCTACAGTGCTCCAAATGACCAGTGTGCTCTTTTAAGGGAGGGATCCACTGAACTTAACATTCATTTAATATGGAAATATCAATTGCATCTACATATATTGACTGGATCAGATGACTACCACAGGGGAGTGTTATGGGACCATTGCTTTTCACAATATATATAAATGACTTAGTAGATAGTGTCGGAAGTTCCATGTGGCTTTTCGCGGATGATGCTGTAGTATACAGAGAAGTTGCTGCATTAGAAAATTGTAGCGAAATACAGGAAGATCTGCAGCGAATAGGCACTTGGTGCAGGGAGTGGCAACTGACCCTTAACATAGACAAATGTAATGTATTGCGAATACATAGAAAGAAGGATCCTTTATTGTATGATTATATGATAGCGGAACAAACACTGGTAGCAGTTACTTCTGTAAAATATCTGGGACTATGCGTACGGAACGATTTGAAGTGGAATGATCATATAAAACTAATTGTTGGTAAGGCGGGTACCAGGTTGAGATTCATTGGGAGAGTGCTTAGAAAATGTAGTCCATCAACAAAGGAGGTGGCTTACAAAACACTCGTTCGACCTATACTTGAGTATTGCTCATCAGTGTGGGATCCGTACCAGGTCGGGTTGACGGAGGAGATAGAGAAGATCCAAAGAAGAGCGGCGCGTTTCGTCACTGGGTTATTTGGTAACCGTGATAGCGTTACGGAGATGTTTAATAAACTCAAGTGGCAGACTCTGCAAGAGAGGCGCTCTGCATCGCGGTGTAGCTTGCTCGCCAGGTTTCGAGAGGGTGCGTTTCTGGATGAGGTATCGAATATATTGCTTCCCCCTACTTATACTTCCCGAGGAGATCACGAATGTAAAATTAGAGAGATTAGAGCGCGCACGGAGGCTTTCAGACAGTCGTTCTTCCCGCGAACCATACGCGACTGGAACAGGAAAGGGAGGTAATGACAGTGGCACGTAAAGTGCCCTCCGCCACACACCGTTGGGTGGCTTGCGGAGTATCAATGTAGATGTAGATGTAGGTGTAGAAGTAAGGGAGATGATAAATTTCACTGTTAAGTTTCTACCACAGATACAGATCTAATTTAAAACTGGGTGGTGAGATCGGATCAGGGAATGTGACAGGTCTTTGATGCTCTCAGTTACAGTTTTTGCCCTACCCTTCTTTTTAAATTTGTTTGGATATATTCCAGGTAGGTCAGGTGTGCGATGCTTGCTGGAAGAGGCATGAGTGCTTGGTGACTGCACAGGCAAATTATTTAGATCAAATGAAACGTTAAGTAACAGGCTTTAGATGAGTAAAATCATATCACAGCCTGTGTTAGTAAATGGAGTACAAGTAGAACATTATTAATACAGAAGACTGTTATTATAAATATGTGTTGTATTAAGTCTAGGGAGTCTCACCGACCACTATTTAGGGATCTAATTATTTTAACTATTCTATGTATTTATATTTAACAACTGTTTATCTTTCTTTATAACAATTGGAATATAAGTATAGAAAACTACTGATAACGTATATGCAACACCAGAAACAGAGAAAATTTCGTCATTTTCTTTTATAGGTTAAAACTCCACAGTACACTGTCATGAAAATTTATAATAAATTAAAAGAGAAAAGATTTCACACTATTGAACTACATTTGCTAAAAAGAAAATTATACCCTACTCTTGTGCAAAATTGCTATTATTAATTAAGAGAATTTTTAAATTATGGGAGAACTATCTTCGAGAGTAATGTGATAAACTTGTGCTGGTGACTAAACTAAGATTTATTTGGGTTTTGACACCATTAGTGTGTCTCAATCATATAGGGTTGTTCAAAATTATGTAGACACTCTCAAGGTACTGTAAAAATGTTTTATTAAGGTAAGGTAGTATATGGTAATATGTATATAAACAGCAACTCAAGAAGTTTTTTGTGTCATATTCACAAATGTTGAATGTGTGAACCATTAATCACATGGCACATGCCCAGTCTACAGTCAAATTCAGCCCACATTCACCCCAAAGTGACACCTGCTCTGATATATCTGGCTTTACAAAGACACCCTGTTTCTTTAAACTTCTCTGCCCACTCATTACGGGATTAAGTAGTAGATGAAGCATTATTAAATGTGATCCTGAATTTCTGACACATTACAGTTGTGGACTAGCTCTTGCAGAACTCCATCATGCAAAACTATTGGTCTGCTGGAGATCACTTTACAGTAAAAAAATTCTTTAGTTGTTGTATCCACACGTATAATCATAATTTCTTACCTCAATACAAACTTTTTTTACACTCACTTGAAGCTGCCTATATCATTTTGAATAGCCCTGTATTTATTATATTAACAAGTCCCTCTTTCTCTCCTAGCATTTAAGCCATTTTACTAAGTCTATTGCTTTTTGTAATTTGGTGCATTTGTTTTTATTTCTACTTTGAGGCAGGATACTCTTTCTGTCGCAATGATAGTCAGATAACCTAAGGGGGAGAGTCGTGTGCACAATCTGTCTGTGAATCGCGTAATCTTTATTTCATTCTTTATTTTATTTTATTTGCACGTCTAGTTCTGTAGGACTAAATTGAAGAATAAAATGCCAACATCATGGAATGTGTCCATACATGAAATTACATCATAAAACTAATAACACATAAAATAAAATGTTTGTGAACCCAAAAAAGTCAAGCCATAAGTTGAAGTAAACGCTATCAACAATATAACATAGGAATCAGCTTAATTTTTCAAGTAACTCCTCAACAGAATCGGAGGAGTGACGCGTGAGGAAATTCTTCCATTTCAGTTCGAAAGCATGTGGTTTACTGGTAAGATTTTTGAATTCTTATGGTAGCTTACTGAAAATGGATGCAACAGTATACTGCACACCTTTCTGCACAAGTCTTAAGGAAGTGCGATATAAATGCAGAGTGGATTTCTGCCTAGTATTAACTAAGTGAGAGATGCTAATTCTTGGGAATAAGCTGATATTGTTAACAAGTAACGACAGTAAAGAATATATATATTGAGAGGCCAATATCAGAATATCCAGACTATTGAACGGGGGTCGACAAAAGGTTTGCAAACTTATGCCACTTATTTCCTGAACCGCTTATTTCTGAGCCAAAAATATCATTATTGAATGGGAAGAGTTACCACAAAATATAATACCATATGACATAAGCGAATGAAAATAATCAAAGTAGACTCATTTTCATATCAAATGATCACTTACTTCAGGTACCGTTCGAATAGTAAAAATGGCAGCATTGAATCTTTGAACAAGATACTGAATGTGGGCTTTCCAAAACAGTTTACTATCTATCTGAACACCTGGAAATTTGAACTGTTCAGTTTCACTAATCATATGCCCCTTCTGTGAAATTAAAACATCAGGTTTTGTTGAATTTTGTGTTAGAAACTGTAAAAACTGAGTCTTACTATGATTTAGCATTAGTTTATTTTGCTACAAGCCATGAACTTAAGTCGTGAACCACACTATTTGAAACAGAGCCAGTGTTGCACACAGCATGCTTTACTACCAAGCTAGTGTCATGAGCAAACAGAAATATTTTAGAATTACCTGTAATACTAGAAGCCATATCATTTATATAAATAAGGAACAGGAGTGGTCCCAACAGTGACTGCTGGGGCAACCCCATTTGACCAAACCCTCTCAGACCCCACATCACAGCCATTCTCAACACTGTGAATAATGACTTTTTTCTGTCTAGTGTTAAAGTAAGAGGTGAACAAATTGTGAGCTGCTCCCCATATTCTGTAATGGTTCAACTTCTGGAGCAATATTTTGTGATCAACACAATCAAATGTCTTAGTTAAATCAAAAAAGATGCCTACTGTTCGCAACCTTTTGTTTAATTCATCCAGTACCTCACAGAGAAAAGAGAATATAGTGTTTTCAGTTGTTAAATGATTTCTAAACCCGAACTGTACATTTGATAGCAAATTATGTGATATAAAATGATCAATTATCCTTACATACACAGTCTTTTAAATAAGTTTAGAAAACACTGATGGCATAGAAATAGGTCTAAAATTTTCTACATTATCCCTTTCTCCATTTTTATAACGTGGCTTTACTACTGAGTACTTTAACTGTTCAGGAAACTGACCATTCTTAAAGGAAAAATTACAAATATGGCTAAGTACAGTGCTAACATGTGCAGCATAGTACTTTAATATTCTGCCAGGAACTTTCAATTCTCCAGGTTCTTTCAATTTGACACCCGTTATTGATTTTCCTACTCGGGTGGTAAAGGATAGCAGCTCACTGATAGATAACTTCTTTATAGACCAAGATAAGTTTAACCAGATAAATGCTCAGCCTGTTGAGAATGGTCTTTCTGATCATGGTGCACAGCTGGTTACAATATATGACATAGCTCCATTCAGCAATACTAAACAGTCCTCCAAAGTAGTACGTTCAGTCAACGATTTAACAATTGCAAATTTCAGGGAAAGCCTACAGCAGTTAGACTGGGATGAGGTGTACCGTGAACCTGATGCCAATTTAAAATATAATTTATTTCATGACATTTTTGTAAATGCATTTGAAAACTGCTTCCCCAAGAAAATAGTTAAATATACTCGTAAGAAACCTTGTAACAAACCATGGCTTACTAAGGGTATAAAAATATCTTGTAACCGGAAAAGGGAAATGTATCTGACAGCAAGAAAGAGTAGTGACCCAGAAACTATCAAAAATTATAAAAACTACTGTGTTATATTAAGAAAAGTTATTAAAAAATCCAGGAGTATGTGTATCATGTCTGAAATCAGCAACTCTGATAATAAAATTAAAACAATTTGGAATATTATTAAAAGAGAAACAGGTCAACCAAGAGCAGAGGAAGACAGTATTACCATCAAATTGAATGAAAACTTTACGAACAAAAAGTCAGAAGTTGAAAATATTTTTAATAATCATTTTCTAAATGTTGTGGATATAGTAGGATCCAGGTGTTCATTAGAAGATGCTAGGCTGTTAATGGAAGAGGCCATACCTATGCAATTTGATACAATTGAAATCTCACCCACTTCTCCCTCTGAAATTAGGAAAATAATAAACTTGCTTAAAAGCAAAAACTCACATGGAATTGATGGCATTTCCAGCAAAATACTAAAAGCTTGTTCTCAACAGATAAGTAAGATTCTCTGCCACCTGTGTAATAGCTCTCTGGAACAGGGCATTTTCCCTGATAGACTGAAATATGCTATTGTTATACCTTTGCATAAAAAGGGGGATAGATCTGATGTCAACAATTACCGTCCAATCTCCCTTCTAACAGCTTTATCCAAAATTTTTGAGAAAGTAATGTATTCAAGAGTAGCTTCACATATCTGTAAAAATGAAGTACTAACAAAATGTCAGTTTGGTTTCCAGAAAGGTTTTTCAACAGAAAATGCCATATATGCTTTCACCAGTCAAATTTTGAATGATCTGAATAACCGAACACCTCCCATTGGGATTTTTTGTGATCTCTCAAAGGCTTTTGATTGTGTAAATCATGAAATTCTGCTAGACAAGCTCAAGTATTGTGGCATGAGTGGGACAGTGCACAAATGGTTTAATTCGTACCTAACTGGAAGAGTGCAGAAAGTTGAAATAAGTAGTTCTCGTAACATGCAAAGATCAGCATATTCCTCAAACTGGGGAACTATCAGGAATGGGGTTCCACAAGGGTCAGTCTTGGGTCCTTTGTTGTTCTTATTATATATTAATGACTTGCCATTCTATATTCATGAAGAGGCAAAGTTAGTTCTCTTTGCTGATGATACAAGTATAGTAATCACACCTGACAAACAAGAATTAACTGATGAAATTGTCAATACTGTCTTTAAGAAAATTACTAAGTGGTTCCTTGTAAACGGACTCTCACTGAATTTTGATAAGACACAGTACATACAGTTCCGTACAGTGAATGGTATGACGCCATTAATAAATATAGACCTTAATCAGAAGCATATAGCTAAGGTAGAATATTCCAAATTTTTAGGTATGTCCATTGATGAGAGATTAAATTGGAAGAAACACATTGATGATCTGCTGAAACGTTTGAGTTCAGCTACTTATGCAATAAGGGTCATTGCAAATTTTGGTGATAAACATCTTAGTAAATTAGCTTACTACGCCTATTTTCACTCATTGCTTTCATATGGCATCATATTTTGGGGTAATTCATCACTGAGGAATAAAGTATTTATTGCACAGAAGCGTGTAATCAGAATAATAGCTGGAGTCCACCCAAGATCATCCTGCAGACATTTATTTAAGGATCTAGGGATATTCACAGTAGCTTCTCAGTATATATACTCTCTTATGAAATTTGTTATTAACAACCAAACCCAATTCAAAAGTAATAGCAGTGTGCATAACTACAATACTAGGAGAAAGGACGATCTTCACTATTCAAGATTAAATCTAACTTTGGCACAGAAAGGGGTGAATTATACTGGCACTAAAGTCTTTGGTCACTTACCAAATAGTATCAAAAGTCTGACAGATAACCAACAAGTATTTAAGAAGAAATTAAAAGAATTTCTGAATGACAACTCCTTCTACTCCATAGAGGAATTTTTAGATATAAATTAAGAAAAAAAAAGAATATTAAAAAAAATAGAAAAAAATAAAAATAAAAAAACACAAAAAAAAATAAAGTTGTTATATTAACTTAAGTATGTTGTTAAATTAACCTAATTATGTCATGTATTGGAAAATTCGACTCGTTCCACATCATTACGAAATATCGTATTCATGATCCATGGAACTAGTATTAATCTAATCTAATCTACTCCATCATATCCATGAGAGTCGTTAGTCTTCATTGATTTAATTACTGACTCAATCTCCCCTAACATGTGCAGCTTAGTACTTTAATATTCTGCTAGGAACTCCATCATATCCATGAGAGTCGTTAGTCTTCATTGATTTAATTACTGACTCAATCTCCCCCTTGTCAGTACCACAGAGGAGTATTTCAGACACCAATCTCGGAAAGGCGTTTTCGACGAGAGTTATCTGATTCCCTGTAGAAACTAAGTTTTTATCTAATTCACCAGCAATGGCCAGAAAATGATTGTTAAATACTGTAAATATATCTGACTTCTCAGGAACAGAAATATTTTTACTGAGAACTGACTTTATACAGTCGACCTTGTGCTGCTAACCAGACACTTCCTTCACAACTGATCATATGGTTTTAATTTTATCCTATGAATTAGCTATTCTATTTGTATACCACATACTCTTTGCCTTCCTAATAATATTTTTAAGCACATTACAGTATTGTCTGTAATGGGCTACTGTAGCTTGATTGTGACTACTTCTAACATTTTGATATAATTCCCGCTTTCTTTTGCATGATATCTTTATCCCACTAGTCGGTGATCCAGGCTGCCTTTACTGCTAGTACCCCATTTAGAACATTCTAATGGAAAGCAACTCTCAAAGAGCATGAGAAATGTGTTAAGGAAAGGATTATATTTGTCATCTGTGTTATCGGCTTTATAAACATCCTGCCACTCTTGTTCCTTAATGAGGTTTAAAAAATTCGCTATTGTTGATTCACCCTTTTACTAACAGAATGCCCCTCTCAGTAATGAAGAATTAATATAAATATTGTCTACGACTGTGCTAATGTTCCCCCGCATCCTCGCTGGAAAAAACATAGTCTGCATCAGATCATATGAGTTTAGAAGATCTACCAACATCCTTTTTATTTCACAATCATATACAATATTAATATTGAAGTCACCACATTTTTGGCACTTCCTCTAAAGTGAACTAAGAATGCTCTCTAACTTGAGGAGAAATGCTCTTAAGGGGGGTAGGACGTCAAATGGGCCGACTTGGAGCAGGAGAGGCATCACAGGACATTTTAATTTCCAGTGTCTATACTTTTACAAATAAATTCATAAAACTTTGTCAGCATCACCAGGAAGGATTCAGGATTCACACTCATTGCAGTGGAAGTTCGAAAACATAACAAAATAATTTTTTTTACATGTGAAATTTCATCATTTTTTCACTTACTAATGGATGCATTTGTTGCTATGGGTACACTTTTCTTCATAAGTTAGAGAGATTCTTCGATGAATTTTGCACAGCATACTTACTATACTTATAGGTGTATGAAACTCTAGAATTTATTTAATTTATGAAAAAACGAATGATCTGTTGTATTTTAAACTTCATATTTAGAAAAAACACAAATTTTGTAGTTAATTACCTCAATTTTTACCACAGTTTTTAATAGATTTGGAAAATTCTAGAGTTTCATACACCTTTAGGTATGGTTTGTATGCTGTGCAAAATTCATCAAACCATTTCTCTTACTTATGAAGAAAAGTGTACCTATAGGAACAAATGCTGCCATTAGTAAGTGAAAAAAATGATGAAATTTCATATGTAAAAAAAATTACTTCGTTATGTTTTCCAACTTCCACTGCTATGAGTGTGAACTCTGAATTCTTCCTGGTCATGCTGACAAAATTTTATGAGTTTATTTGTAAAAGTATAGACAGTGGAAATTAAAATGTCCTCTGGTGCCTCTCCTGCTCCAAGTCGGCCCGTTTGACGTCCTATCCCCCTTAAGTCAGAGTTAGGGAACCTACAAACAATAACAATTAGAAGTTTAGTTTCGCTAAATTCAACTGCTCCTGCATTCTATGCGAGCTATTTGTGGATTGTATTTTCTGAGGCAGAGAATGGGGTCCAGTTCAGCATTTACTTAAATGAGAATGGAAAACTGCCTAAAAACCACACTCAGGCTGATCGGTGTTCCAGACCAATGGTTATTAATCCACTTTGTGAATTCAGTCCAGGTCTGGCTCACCTACCTGACCTGCAGACTGGCACATTTTATATTAAACCACATGAGAGGTCAACTCTATTGATGACTGCATTAAATCAGCAATTTTTGTATGCATCTTTCTTTAGTTGTGTTCGTCAGTAGTGCAATGGTGTACATTCTGGGACAAAGGGCCCATTGTTCCCTTCCCATAAAAAAGACAAAAAAGCTCACTTGAGCTCCTAAACTTTTGTTTACGTAAGTGTAATTTATGACACTATAGTATGCTCCTAGTTTTGTTTATGTAAGTCTGATTTATGACCAGATGCTTTTATCCTTATCTTAATTACCATAATTTATTACCCAAACTAGCCACTGTCCCCCTCCACTCCCGTCTCCCTCCCTCACTCTTCTAGTCCAGTTGGGTGATGGTAAGCTACCTTACCAGTCCCCCCCCCCCCCCCCAACCACCACCACCACTCTTTGGGGTATGGTAATACAATCAGAAGAGACCTTCATCGTTCATGCTATGTACATCAGTCAATCACCATGAACTGTCATCACAGTCAGCAGCAGGAGCAGCAAAGATCAACCACTGTCCACAGGCAGAATAAAATGAAGATGACCCATATTGTAATGTAAGTATTATTAATCCTTCAATCTCTGTCATTGGTCGTTATTATTATTCATTTTCTGTGCATTTTCACTTATTATTATATCTGCCTCAGTGCAACAGACCCCTGATAATACAGTGGAACAGCAACTGTCTACACCATCACTGCAGCAGCAGCACCAAACATTCGGCCTAAGATTTACTGCTCCTAGACTTCAGGTCTACACCACTGCAGCAGCACACAGTTGACCTACCTGATTTATTGGGTCAGCCTTTCCTCAACTTTGAGATAACACCGTAGCAGCAGCAGTGGCACATTGATGATATGTTGGAGGAGGATATAAAAGAACTCTTCTTCCAGCACTTTGAGTTCCCACTATCACCATCATCAGCACAGTTCATCAGGTGGTTATCATGGCACACTTTGCCTATTAGAGTGATGTTATTTTCTGTAGTGTTATAACTTTGCATAAGGGGATAGCATATAATTGGAAGATCAATGTCAGCTATTTGAAACTGCATTGCTCATATAACTATCTGCATATATGAAGTACATTCAGTTTTTTACACTCTGTAACAGTGTTATCCAAGTAAAACAGACAGTTTTGGATCTAATTAGTGAACCTATTATGTATGTTCAATGAATTATGATGAATACTGTATTACAAACATCTTTGTAATTGCCATGTAAAATAGACAAACACAGTTACTGCTATATTTATTATATGTCTACCAGTATTCAGAGTGTATTAAATAATATATACCAAAATTAGTGGAAACATGCTAGGTACAATACTTGCTCATAATATTGAAGTAATTAACATTTTTACCTGAAGAATTGTTTGGATAAATAAGACCTCAGTTTTATGCAAGTTAGTGAGTGTATTTCTTTTAAATTATCACACACGAAAGGTCATACAAAAGTGAAACTGGATTTACTAATCAGCTATCCAAAACTTTAAAACCTTAATTATAATTTGTGAAAGTAGTTACTGTAAAATAATAAAAGAAGCATGATGGTTACCGTGCCGGAATCAGTGTTGCAACAAATTTTATGGTGTTGACATTTTTATATGATGCGAAAATTTTAAAATAAATGTTTTGAAGTTAAATTCTCGGTTTTGCGTAAATAATTTCATAGTTAGCCCATAACACATCATCTGACACTGGAAGCAAATGGACCAGAGGCAACATCTTTAATGGAGGGGCTATAAGATAAATTATCTTACATGACCATTTATTTCAATGGTGGATACCAGTTGAAGTATTGGACTGTTTCCTTCAACCTGTAAACATTTCAACGTATGGTCTAAATGTGTATGGGAGTAAATGTATGGTTTGGGCATAACGTCTAATGATGAGCTCAACATAGTGGTAATTTCTGAACATCCCCAATTTAGTGACATAAAAGTAGTTCTTTCTTAATTTGAATGGTACGAACTAAGTCAGAGATCTGCAAACATAATTGCAATGTTTGATACTTAAGCAGTTCTGGTGTTACTGAGCTGTCATACAATATGTGCTGGTTACCACCAAAGAACAATGAAAAATGGAACAATGAGAATACCTGAAAGTTCATTCACTTGCAGGAATTAATATTCAGAAACTTGATGTGTGCTAACTCTATCATTGAGTGCATTGTGACTGAGCATGTCAGGTGGTGGGAGTATTTGCAAGGATTTTTTGGGAACATGTGACACTTACTTACAAAGCTCACCCATCAAAATACTTCAGACGATGTCTTCGTTACTGATTTAAATGTGTGTTGTGCTTCTGTACACAGTGTGTACAATGCATCAGCATGATGACTACCTGACATTGCTAAAGAAATATGTGCATATTTGTACTTATAAACTGAAAAGCCAAAGAAACTGGTACACCTGCCCCCTTGAGCATGCAGAAGCGCTGCAGCCTGACGTGGCGTGGACTCGACTAATGTCTGAAGTAGTGCTGGAAGGAACTGACACTATGAATCCTGTAGGGTTGTCCATAAATCCATGAGTACGAGGGGTGGAGATCTCTTCTGGACAGCACATTGCAAGGCATGCCAGATATGATTAAAATGTTAATGTCTAGGGAGTTTGGTGGCCAGCGGAAGTGTTTAAACCCAGAAGAGGCTTCCTGGAGCCACTCTGTAGCAATTCTGGACATGTGGGGTGTTGCATTGTCCTACTGGAATTGCCCAAGTCCGTTGGAATGCACAATGGACGTGAATGGATGCAGGTGATCAGACAGGATACTTACATACATGTTACCTGTCAGAGTCGTATTTAGACATACCAGGGGTCCAATGTTACAGAGCCTCCACCAGCATGAACAGTCCCCAGCTGATATGCAGGGTCCATGGATTCATGAGGTTGTCTCCATACCCATACCTGTCCATCCGCTCGATACAATTTGAAATGAGACTCGTCCGACCAGGCAACATGTTTCCAGTCATCAACAGTCCAATGTTGGTGTTGATGTGCCAGGGCAAGGCATAAAGCTTTGTGTCATGCAGTCATGAAGGGTATACAAGTGGGCCTTCAGTTCCAAGAGCCCATATCGATGATGTTTCGTTGAATGTTTCATGTGCTGACACTTGGTGAGGGCCCAGCATTTAAATCTGCACCAATTTGCGGAAGGGCTGCACTTCTGTCACCCTGAATGATTCTCGTCAGTCTTCATTAGTTCTGTTTTTGCAAGATCTTTTTCCTGCCACAGCAATGTCGGAGATTTAATGTTTTACCAGATTCCTGATATTCATCGTACACTTGTGAAATGGCCGTACAGGAAAGTCCCCAGTTCATCACTACCTCAGAGATGCTGTGTCCCATTGCTCGTCCGCCAACTATAACACCACGTTCGAACTCACTTAAATCTTGGTAACCTGCCATGTAACTGATCTAACAACTGTATCAGACACATGTTGTCTTAAATAGGCGTTGCCAACCGAAGTGCCGTATTCCGCCTGTTTACGTATGTCTGAATATGAATACATATGCCTGCACCAGTTCCTTTGGCGTTTCAGTGTGTAATATTCATCTTTTGAGTGGTGAATGGTTTGCCAAATAAATATGGCTGGAATTTGTTGGATGGCCCAAAGAACTGATTGCAGAGTAGTTAGTCTCGGAACTGGAGACCATAAGCTATCACCTCTTCAGCACCTTCCTGCAGTTGTACTAAAACTGCACCTATCCCATAATCGCTGGTGTCAATTTGAAATTCTGTCTCGGCATTCTTGTTATATAATGCTATAACTGGAGATAATGATGAGGTCTCGTTAAGGGCAAGGAAAGCTCTTTCTTGAACCTCGTTCAAGGAAATCTAGTCCGCCTACTGGAGTTTTTGTAAGGAATGTGTGCCATGGTACAAAAATAATAAATCACCGGTAGTATGGGCACATCCCGAGAAAACTTTTTACACGATGAAGGTGCTGAGGCGTCACAAAAACTGTGAGTGCTCTTATGATCTATGAATTCGGGAAGACTCTATGACTATTCAGTAGGTGTTCCAAGACTTTTATTTTTGGGTAGTGAAGAGGCCTGCAGTCTGAACACATTTCAACACGGTTGTCAGGCAGCTTAGATCTTCTTCAGACATCTCGGAAAAATCGAAAATGTCATCCAGGTAACAAAGACATGTCGTCCATTTAAGGTGTTGAAACAGATTGTAATTGTACACTAGATCAGAACTATCAGGACGCTCCTAGATAATGCGAAATTGACCATCAGACGTCATGGGAGGTAGACCCGCCAGTATAAAAGGCTCTGAGGAGAACTATATTGTCAGTAGAGAAGCAGTAACATCAGAGTGGGTTGGACAGGAGAGTTCAGTCAGCTCGAACATGGACTAGTCATTGGAAGTCACCTGAGTAACAGATACGTTAGGGGCATTTTAATCTCTCTAAAGCTGCCCAAGTCGACCACAGCTATACCAGGAGCATTGTGGAGGGATTGTAAAGAAATGGTTCAAATGGCTCTGAGCACTATGCGACTTAATTTCTGAGGTCATCAGTCGCCTAGAACCTAGAACTAATTAAACCTACCTAACCTAAGGACATCACACACATCCATGCCCGAGGCAGGAGTCGAACCTGCGACCGGAGCGGTCGCTCGGCTCCAAACTGTAGCGCCTAGAACCGCACGGCCACTCAGGCCGGCGATTGTAAAGAAAAGTGCACGAAATTTGAGGAGGGAATCACTAGTGAGCCCGGGAGCACTACCGGCAATCCAATTAGCTAATGACTGAGCGTTGGGAGTCAAAAAGGGGGGGGGGGGGGGTACAATAGTCTAACAGCTCCGTAGTCAGTGCTAAACGATGCTTGAGGTGGTGTAAAGAGTGATGCCACTGGACAATGGATGACTGGAAACGAGTGAATTGGAGTGATGATTCACACTGTATCCTGTGGCAATACTATCGAAAGGTTTGGATTTGCCATATACCTGGGACTGTTACGTGCCATCATGTATAGTGACAACAATGGAGGAGAAGGTGGTGCTATGATATGAATGTTCTTCGTTGTTTGGGTGTGATCCCCTTATTGCATTTAAGAAAACGATAAACGCAGAAGGATGTGAACACATTTTACAGTATTGTGTACGGAACAGTTCAGAGATGATTATTGTTTGTATCAGCATGACAGTGCATTGTATAATGTGTGAGTCAATGGTTTGTGGGCAGCAACATTCCTGAATCCAACAGAACACCTTTGGGATGAGCTACAACGTCGAATTTGTTCTAGACTCCAACGCCTAACATCTCTGCGTTCTCTGGTTTGAGCTTTTGAGGAAGATTGAGCTGCCATTCCTCCACAGATATCCACATATGTCATTGAAAGGGTCCTCAGCAGAATTCAAGCCGTTATAAAGGCGAAGGGTGAACATACCTGATATTGATGTCCACTAATAGATGTCCAGATACATTTGATCAGATAGTGTAGTCTGCATTAGAAGGTGGGTTGAGCATTACTTTAGTACAAATTTCATAACTTTGAACTCATAGAGGGGCCATCAGTTGTTATGAAGGCAATCTTTTCCCGGTCAGGCTCACCGTCTTACTTTGCCAGTTGCTTGTCTGCATGTGCATAGATGAGCAATACTTTGCTCCTTTAAAAGCAGTCTTGGATGTCATCAGTGTGCGACAGTGGGTAGACATTTTTCTTCATGATTTTGTTCAGTGGTCATTAGTCGGCACAGAAACATCATGTGCAATTCTTATTCCTCATCTTCTTCGCAAGGACCGCAGGGGAGAACGACTCTCTGAAGGTTCAGTCCTATTATCCTGCAGAATCTTCTCCACTTCGTCCCAAAAGTATGAGGTATTCAACTGTCAACATCCTGTATGAACACTGGCTAGTTAGTGGATGATCCACATGTTGTGGATGGCGACCACATACGTCAGGAGGTAACCGAGAATATTGAACACGTGTATCGGTCTCTAGCACCAATCTCTGCCGCCAGTCGAATGCGTCAGGAAGAAACTGCTCAGCCAACGTGGACTTGTGCCACAGCCATAAAATACTATTCCCCTTCGCTGTGCAGAGGTACCAGCCGCTGCCTAGTTGCCAAATTAAGGAAAGTTAAGCTAAGTTAGGACGCCAAAGACGAAAATATTCCATAGACGGCAGTTATGTAGGTATCAGGAAACCTCACCAGCGCCATCATCGACAGTCAACTTGTCCATGCCCTAGCCGATTCAGGGTCTTCTTTCCTTGTAATGTCAAATGCTTACCTCCAGCTAAAGAAGGCTACATCAAATCAAATGGTTCAAATGGCTCTGAGCTCTGTGGGACTTAACGTCTGAGGTCATCAGTCCCCTAGAACTTAGAACTACTTAAATCAAACTAACCTAAGGACATCACATACATCCATGCCCGAGGCAGGATTCGAACCTGCGACCGTAGCGGTCGCGCGGTTCCAGACTGTAGCGCCTAGAGTCGCTCGGCCACCCCGGCCGGCACGACGACATCCTCTGACACAAAAGCACTTACGCCGAAGGTCGAAAATGGAAAATAAGTCCAGTCAACAGTAACACGCATTGCACAAATAACTAGAACCAACCCTTCAAGTCTGTCTTTTGGCAGCATGTAGCCATAAAGTTATTCTGAGGTGGGACTTGTTGCAAGCATCACAAGTAGTCAAAGACTGTGGAAGATCGGAGCTCCAGATTGATGAAGCTATTTCAACAAGCACGCAAAACAAAGATTTCTCTGGACAGTCGTTTGCTGTTGAAGACATTGTTGGCCTTCCATCGTCGATGAGACGAATTCCAGTTGTCAGTGAAGATGCTCAGTTAAATTGTGAAGCTTCTTTCAGTTGCAAAATGCTACTGATATCCACACAAGAAATACCAGCGACGATCATAACCATTACAAGTGGTCAAGGAGAACTTTGTAGTACTATCACTACCAACCAGAACTCATTACTAAAGGTATGTGCACAGGTACAGCCAAACCTGTCCAGGTTGGGCTCCTCAGTGTCATTGCCAAAGAATCATGCTCCGCTACCGATCCAGACAAATGAAGTGGAGGAAGCTATTATCAAACTGCCAGCAGTATCTGGCCTGACCAAGGAATAATGACGGCGACTATTGGCCGTTCTGCGACAGTTTTCGTGTGCTTTCAGATCCAAAATTGAGACAAGAAAGACCAAGCAACCAATGATAAAAAACTGTAACAACATGTGGATCATCCACTAACTAGCCAGTGTTCATACAGGGTGTTGACAGTTGAATACCTCATAATTTGGGAGGAAGTGGAGAAGATTCTGCAGGATGATAGCACTGAACCTTCAGAGAGTCGTTCTCCCCTGCAGTCCTTGCGAAGAAGAAGAGGAAGAAGAATTGCACATGATGTTTCTGTGCCGACTAATGACCACGGAACAAAATCATGAAGAAAAATGTCTACCCACTGCCGCACACTGATGACATCCTAGACTGCTTTTAAAGGAGTAAAGTATTGCTCATCTATGCACATGCAGACAAGCAACTGGCGAAGTAAAACGGTGAGCCTGACCGGGAAAAGATTGCCTTCATAACAACTGATGGCCCCTCTATGAGTTCAAAGTTATGAAATTTGTACTAAAGTAATGCTCAACCCACCTTCGAATGCACACTACACTATCTGATCAAATGTATCTGGACATCTATTAGTGGACATCAATATCAGGTATGTCCACCCTTCGCCTTTATGACGGCTTGAATTCTGCTGAGGACCCTTTCAATGACATATGTGGATATCTGTGGAGGAATGGCAGCTCAATCTTCCTCAAAAGCTCAAACCAGAGAACGTAGAGATGTTAGGCGTTGGAGTCTAGAGCAAATTCGACGTTGTAGCTCATCCCAAAGGTGTTCTGTTGGATTCAGGAATGTTGCTGCCCACAAACCATTGCCTCACACATTATACAATGCACTGTAATGCTGATACAAACAATAATCATCTCTGAACTGTACTGTACACAATATTGTAAAATGTGTTCACATCCTTCTATCTGATAGTTCTACCTGCCACAAACTGCTGTAATTCTTCTCTAGCTAACTGTCGTCCACGGAGGATTTTCATCTGTGACGGCCCAACTTGTGGGCAAGTGGTTCTCCACTGGAGGTGCGAAGAAGTGTAGACAGTGCTGTCAAAACTCTTTATTCTTAATCAGGAACAAACGTAGTGTAGCATGCCTGCAGTGAGAACTCCCTGCTAGGAAAAATCGATTCCACTGGATTCTTGCTCCAGAAATTGGATGTAAGAGAAGCATTACTATATTTTGTACTTCACATTATCTTGTTCAAGTACAGATTAACTAATTTCACCTTCTGGTGTCCCTTTTTTTGCTTTTCTGTATTTACACTGTCTCACAGACACGAAGTCCTTAGGCCCTTGTTTGTACTCCCTTCAACTCTTTTCTTTTTAGTCCGATAAGCAGGTGTGTCGTTCTGCTTTGTAGGAAGGGAGAATGAAGTCAGGAAGGCATTCTGTCACTATAACCTCGCCAACCCCTTCCACTTCCGCGATAACTTCGTCAACGTCACTAATTTCGAGGAGCTAGTGAGGAGATACGAGTAACATGTAGTTCCCGTAGGACCACGCCCTGTGCTATCATGGATAAATAATTGTAGGCGTTCTTTCAGAGCTCAAGACCAAACTAGGGACTTACTGACTTCCACAAACTTATTTATATACACACACTACCCTGTTGGCTTATCACTACGTTATAACAAATAAGGAAGGAGTCAGTGGTAACATTGCTGTGGACGCATTCTCAGACATTGAACAGGAAAGTGTCAAAACTACGTTGCCTTATGACTCAACGAATACAATTCCCTACAGCTTCACAATTAATACGTAGCACTAACTTCATCTTCATATTCCTTATGATGCTTCAATAATTCAAATAATATTTCATATTCCTGCGTAGTACAACATGATGATAACCCTAACATATCATTACAATAGTATCATCTCAAAATAAATTCATAATACTCCTTAAAATATCTCAGTATTTCGACTCAGAGTTACTTGTCCAGGATATTGCGCTGCATGAACTCCTCAATATTACCGTCTTACTTCTCAGGTTACAGTCGCTCCTCTGCTACCCTCCTATCCCCTTAGTGCACCAAAGATATTTTATATATTTCCCTTAACACTCGATACGTTCTCCCATAATGTCAAATCTCTTGCTTGGATAGAAACCTGAAGCGGATTTTCTGCTGTAATGCTGTTTTTTGAGGGACCTGGAATGGTTTAATGATGACATTGCTTGTAATGATTGCTCACATCCTTGTGGTATTTAGCACTTTCCTGCTTTGAGTCAGTGCCTCATGATGCAAAGACAGGAAAACCTAAGTATTCAATACTGTTGCGTCACATGGTGCGTGTTCTTCTTGGTCAGCGCTGTACCACTGTCTGCATCTGCCCTACATCTAGGAGCTAAATAATGCTCGCTAATGTTACCTTGGCTGTCATTATACTACCTGGTTATACGTTCTTTCTCCGTTAATAGTTATCTTATTTTCTATTGCAGCCCTTATCTATAGCAGTCATCCTACTGTGTATTAACTACTACAGGCTACTAAATTCATACTTCTCTATTTATAATAGCTAATGCTTGTGTTCGCCTATTAGTTACACTGACCTAAGTTTGCCGGTACCCGCAGCCTTCCACTTCTTAACCAAAAGTTTTCTCTGCACTGTCTGGCGCAATGCCCCTTCTGTTGGCATAGCCATTAAACTGTATCCTGTGATTCGTCACACAGGGGTGCATGCCCAGGTATATTACATTAGGTGCACACAACTGGTGTCTTCGGTTCGTCCCTTGGGTCCCACCCAGATACCATGATTGGTTCTATATCTGACACAAGGAAGACAGAACGACGGGAAGACGACAAACCCAAGGACAAAAGGACCGTACAGGTGGTATAAGACATGCGCTTGCTTCTACTTACATTCGCTGCTGTCACACACTTAGAATAACTATAGCAGTTTCTATCAGTACTCTGCCTATATCTGCACCATTCCTCTGCTGTGAAATCACTGTCATCGTTGTTTTCTGTTGGCTAGGAAATTAAGATTCTAACAGATGTGCTTCAGACACCAAAAGTAAAAGGTGTTGGATTGGATGGTGTGGGTGAATGGTTCTCCACTGGAGATAAGACGAGGTGTATAAGGCAGCCAGATGGTGTCAAATTCTTTATTGTTAATCAGAAGCATGCGCAGTGCAGCACGCCTGCAGTTAGCAGATGGTAGAAGACGGGAGTTAAACCCTGGACCCAGGCGCGCCAATGTGGGCCCGCTGCTATAGCCATTCTCGAAAAGATGGACTGGTGACAACTGGCCTTGCTATCAGCATATTCTCATGGCCGGCTGTTGTTGTTTCAGTGTCCTGGACTCAGGTGGCCAGAGAGAGACAGGGCAGTGGCCACCCTATCAGGAAACAGTGGTGTTGCCCATGGTGAAGAACACTTGACTGATGGCTGGGGGACTACACTGATGGCATTGAACACCAGCGGCACAGAGCTGGGTGGTCTCAGTTCATACCTCAGACCATGAGGTGGCAGCAAAATCTCTGGTAGGCAGCTTCATGGAGAGGGTAGCGGATTGAAGGTGACCGTGGCTGGGCCATCAACCTAGTCTATAACCTGGCTGCGGGGGTGGTAGGTGCGTCAGACGAGCATCAGCGAGCTCACAGTAGGAACCAACACATGATAGGCATTAATGCGTAACCCAGTCCTGTCAATAACCTCCTCGGCTAGCCTGGGATGTATATAGAGGCAAAATATGCTTGTTAATGTGGAAGACGAGTACTGCTGTCGAAATTTCCTGGTGTGTGAAGAATATGTGAGAACGTTACTAGAACGTGAGGATATGCCAGCACTGCCATACAGAGGACTATTGACCAGATTTAGATCCAGGGTACTTTAGTCAGCTCGAATGAGGACTGAGACAGCGAGTCATTGTTTCTCCAGGTGAAGGAACAAAGCGACAGACTGTGCAGCATGCAGAGTGGCTAGTGGATTAATGGTTAATGTTGCTGGCTGGCATGTTATGGGTCGCTAGTTCAAACCTAAGCACCAGCCGTTATTTCTTATTTAGTACTTCTCATTTCTGGAAAGTTTTCGAAACAGTTCTGAGCTGTGCCGTTCAGGTAAAAGTGCAAATTTTCCAAACACATCATGTCCTTCCACCTGTTGGACTTGGCGACTGTATCGAATCCTTCCAACTGTTCTGTCAGTTCCTGACCAGCGTCTCCAGAAAACACCGATGGATGCCTGATGTGCAGCTGACTTGCTGCTGTTTTAGTATCCATTCGTGTTCTTAATATACGAACATTTGGAATGATGCACGCTTGTATTCTGGTTTCTGGTCAAACAGCCAACTGGTTTTGCGCTACCTAATTGGAACCACAGCAATGTAGATGTTAAGGAGTACTTGGCGTCCCCACCATACAATGCCATGTCGTAACCACAAACAAGTCCAAATACGGGAGCTGGGTCGTCAGTGAAGCACAACACCTGGCACTGATAGCACATTCATTACAAACGCCAACATACAAACAGGAGAGATTTTAACCTCTGGATGTAGCACGCTACTATCAATACGACGATCTAATATATCAGAACATACAGACGTTAGGAATTTCGAGAACCTCTCAGAAATGATAAATACTGGATAACAATTCCGTTATGTTCCATTTGAACTAATGACCCGCAGCGCACCAACCAGTGACTCTGACCGCTACGCCACTTTGCATGCAGCATAGGTCGCGGAAGTATTCGTACAGCATGACACTTAGCGACTTCTTCCTTTTTCCACAGACAAAGAAACCTTTGCGTGACAGGCATTTCTAGAATGGTGACGAGGTGATGTATTAGGTGTAACGATTCTTGAACAGACTTCTACAACAGATGTCTCTATCAAGACATCCATCATCGATAACAATGCTTCGAATTGAAGGGTAACTTACTTAGGGAAGGATTAACGCCATCACCAAGTTTCATGAAAGCAGGCTGATTTTTCTAGGTGATAATTAAAACATTACGACTGCTTTTCATACAATATTCTATCATGATTCAAGTGTTAGCAGTGATTAAATTACACTCGGTGCATAATTCTATCAGGCAGCTTTCTCTTTCATTTTTTCCCCCCAGTCCATTTTCTCCTTCGTTTCCTAATTTCGAATTCCAGTCGCCCATCACAATTAAGTTTTCGTTCCTCGTAACAAACTGAATAACTTCTTATCTTACTATATTTTTGAATCTTTTCATCATGTATGGAGTTAGTAGATATGTATGTTATGAGATAATAAGAGCCTGATTCTGCAGGAAACATTTCATACCTGACGAATTAATAAAAAATTGAGGAAATCCGTAGAAGACACAAATAAGTCAGCAAACTTAAAGGAATGCATCTGGATAACGTTTTCGACAACCGCCAAAATTTCTACAGGCGCATTGTAATAAAGGTGGTTATAGTTAAATAAATGTACAATCTGATCTTTGATCACATGAAGTGAACGATACCGAGGTGAAGACGTAAAAACCAAAAATCCACTACTACAAAGCTATGCGAAAATGTTTAATTGTCAATGTTTATAAATAATTAATGTAATTACAACGATGATTATTGACTTCTGACAATTGACAAACAATTAATTATATTTTATTTATGAAATGTATGTCTCAAAGATTATATTCCATAAATAAAACGATGTATGATAAAAATCTTTGTTCTTTTGGTTGTACGACGCGGAAGTGCGAGGATGGAGAACGAATAATATGTGTTTTATTGATTTCTATTGTGTAGTGAAATGAGTGAAAATGTATGTGTAACTCTGTAGAAAGTCCACCAGATTTCATGTTGTTATTTGAAGTAGTAACCCGATCATCCTCTGAACAGTTGTAGAAAGATGAACCACAGAAAGAAAGAGAACAACGACCGAACACATACAACAAAGAAGAGAAACAAAAAAGATCAGTATTTTATCATTAAAATAACTGATTATTAAGATTCGACTGTCCCTGTCACTCGCTACAGTGTGTCACTATATCATTGTGGCAAGTGCTGTGAAAATGTGACCAGCCGCCCAAATTGCTTATTCCAAACATCACTAAGTTCAACATTGTGTAACAAGAGGATGAGGACGGTCATAGTATGTAGGAAGACACCACCACAGTCACGACAGTACGTCTCGTCTTTCACCCACTGCGATAGCAGCACACCAAGTGGCCAGTAAGCTACACTTCTCATTGCGATGTCGGATTAGTGCCAATACAGATGATCTGGCTTTTTTTTTTTAGAAAGATAGCGTGTATCTCCTCAACAGCGCTCAGTTTCGTTTAATGCATCAGATAAGCCGCCACAACTTGAGCTGAAGAGAAAACCCACACAAGCGTGACAATAAAACGTCAGAAGCAATAAAACTGTTTCGCAACAAAGAAGAAACCAATTCTGTAATTGTTGCTACCTCTGAGCCAGAAACGGCAAGAATCAACACTGTCGTCTTTTGAAAAAAAAGAGTAATTATAGTTACAAAAAATTTTCGTTTATTCGGAAGTCAAGTCAAGTGAAGCGTAAGAAAGTGCGAATCATTAGAGTCCATACGAAAATGTTATTTGTCAAGAAAGTCGCTATCCTAATGAGAACAGACAGCGGCACAAATATATGTTTCACATGCATGAAACATAATGTTTATATTCTACTGCTTTCAGGCTGGAGCTATACCCGTATTCGAGAGTACTTCTTCATGAATAAATTTTAGCCTTCAGTGAGATTCGCCTATTTTTAGATTTACTCCGCAATAATTCATGTCTCTGGGTAATTTACTAATCATGAAACGCAAAAATGTGAGTTGTTTCGTTAATTAAGCAAAAAAAAAAAACTAAAAGAAACATTACCTATACAACACATGTGACTGTCAGGTTTCTCACCGCTTGGAGCGCTAGTTTGCTCCAGGTGTCAAACGGTAACAATTTTCTCAGCAGAGAGAGCCGCGATTATATGTATTAGACCGTGGAAAACACACAACCAAAGATAACCAACACCAGACATACCGATAGTGAATTATTAAATAACAGTTGGCGAGCAAGTAGCGTTAACACAGTCCCTCCGTTGTTTGACTATCGAAAGAGCAGGATTACAGGCAGAATTTAAGCAAGTCACTTGACAGAGAGCAGTGTCGTGTCTCAGGGACGCTTATCGTGTCCACGCCACTGCACAAAGGTGTTGGTTACACATTGTGGTGACAGAAGTTGTGGGAAGGCGATAGGCAAATATACAGATGGCGCTAGTATTGCTTACACAAGGTAAAGGGCAGTGTATTGGCGTAACTGTGATTTGTACTCACGTGATCCATGTGAGTAGGTTTCCGACGTGATTATGGCTGCACGTATGTAATCAACAGACTTTGAACGTGGAATGGTAGTTAGAGCTAGAAGCATGGGACACTCCATTTCGGAAATCGTTAAGGAATTCAGTATTCCGAAATCCGTAGTGTCAAGAGTGTGCCGACAATACGAAAATCAGGCAGACAACGCAGTGGACAGCGGCCTGCACTTAACGACCAAGAGTAGTGGCTTTTGCGTATAGTTGTCAGTGCTAACAGACAAGCAACACTGCGTGAAATAACTGCAGAAATCAACGTGGGACGTAAGACGAACGTATGCGTTAGGACAGTGTGGCGAAATCTGGCGTTAATGGGCCACTGCAGCAGACAAATGTTCAAATGTGTGTGAAATCTTATGGGACTTAACTGCTAAGGTCATCAGTCCCTAAGCTTACACACTACTTAACCTAACTTATCCTAAGGACAAACACACACACCCATGCCCGAGGGAGGACTCGAACCTCCGCCGGGACCAGCCGCACAGTCCAGGACTGCAGCGCCTTAGACCGCTCGGCTAATCCCTCGCGGCACTGCAGCAGACGACCGATGCGATTGCCTTGGGTAACAGCAAGACATCACCTGCAGCACCTCTTGCGGGCTCGTGACCATGTGGGTTGGATCCTAGACGACTGGAAAACTGTGGCCTGGTCAGATGAATCCCGATTTCTGTTGGTAAGACCTGATGATAGGGTTTGAGCGTTGCGCGGACCCTACGAAGCCATTGAGCTAGGCTGTCAACAAGGCACTATGCAAGCCAGTCGTGGCTTCATAATGGCGTCCGCTGTGTTTTCTTCAATTGGAGTGAGTGCTGTAGATGTTTGGCTTCTTAGAGATCATTTGCAGCCATTCATGGACGTCATGTTCCCAAACAACGATGGAACTGTTGTGGATGACAAATGCACCAAGTCACTGGGCCACAATTGTTTGCAATTGGCATGAAGAACATTCTGGACAGTTTGAGCGAATGATTTGGCCACCCAGCTCGCCCGACATGAATTCCGTCGAACATTTATGGAGCATAATCGAGAGGTCAGTTTGTGCGCAAAATCGTTAACTGACAACACCTCCGCAGTTATGGGCAGCTATAGAGGCAGCATGGCCCAGTATTTCTGAGCGGACTTCAGACGGCTTGTTGAGTCCATGCCACGTCCAGTTGGTGCACTACACTGGGCAAAAGGAGGTCCGACAATATATTAGGAGGTGACTTTTGTCATCTCTATGTATTTGGATTCGTGGTGGCGCTAGTTGTTTATGTGCTCTGAGAGGTGAGTTTTATCTTGAGCCTATCAACTATCACTAAATGGTCCTCATTTGAAAATCTTTTATGCCGACGTTCACTTGTAAAGCGCTTGCACAGTGGGATCAAGTTTTATGTCCTGCAGTTGTCTGGATTGGTAACTGGGTTCAAGAGCACGGGCAATACACCTCATTCATAAATATACCTGAGATCAGTTGTTTTTTTTTCAAACAAATATTCCTCATTAAGCTGGGTTTTCTTCTGCCGTTTTCCTACGTCTGCTACTGTTTCAAAATTCTCTCCATTCACATCTGCCAGCTAATGAAACACGCTTTATGTGCAAAATGAGACTGTCAGCATTTGACCTTTTCTTTCCAACATTTGTGCTGCCTCCTAGTTGCCAACATGCCCTACAATCTTTCACCTGCTCTCGCTCTAAAAGGGTGAAGCTGCTATCAACCTGAAAGTTTGTTTGACCACCACAGTCTATTAGACAAGGTCCTGTTGGAGGTGATATGCTCTTGCCTTTCTGTAACCTTACTAGTGGCTTACTCAGCCAGTTACGGGGGAAATCCAGTTTAACATGGACTCTGAACATTAACAAACCTTGACGGATGGGAAAGAAGTAAAAAGTGAGGAACAAAAATCCGAGGAACAGAGGGGATTGAACCCTAGACCTTGGGAATATTAGTTCGGTATTTGATTCACTGAGCCATACTTTTTCAACCTACTCTATCCATCAATAATTCTTAGCAGACTCCCTTTGCCTGTACTAGAAATATCTGTGGCCAAGTCTATAGAGTTTACCAAACTACGTGATATTTGGACTATGCTAACTGGTGAGAACCTGAGGAGCTCAGTAAGCAATGGCTGGGTTGGTTTTCAATAACCTAGTTCCTAAAGTAAACGCTGCTCAGCTTTCCCATTTCTCTTTTACCATTAACGTTGTGCGTGATCCAGAGGTCAGCTTTGGGCGCCATGGTAGAACAATTGTCGTCTAGCGTTCAAGGCTTACACAGGCTCCCATACCCATATCACAGTGCTCCTTTATGATCGTTTATCATATTTTACCGATAGTGCCAAGTTACATTGCTTTATAGCGAAACTTTATGCAGCTTGGATCGAATTATGTACTGGACAGTCGATTTAACATCATCATTTAATATGTAGTCTGAATATTAAATAGTGCAACAACGTTCTAGACTTCTTTTGAAGCTAGTTCCTAACTCGTCTTAGTTTGACTATAAATGATCCACTACCTGCCAGAGTCTCATGACCAGTGCACAGTGTATGCAGTAATCAGAGCTTCCATCCCTGGTACTGGAGGGTACACGCACTGGAGGACACGTTGCAAGTGTTGCAAACCGATGGTAGCTGTATTTCGCTGTTAAACGTTTTGTGAGAAATAGATTTGAAGTTTCAGCCTTTTTTACACCGAAATCAGCAATCTATTTTTATTTTACCATATTTGAAAGTTTTGTGAGAAAGTGTAAAACATTTTGTTTTAATTTTGACGATAGTCTTGTCTGCATTGTGGGGGCAGCTTCTGTTATTGCAAATATTATTAAGGGACAGTGGGGATCCTATACGAATTCTTAGCACCTGATGTTTTTTAGAAGTTTCTCAGTAATGCTTCACCTCAGCAAGCACCATTTTGGGGGGGGGGGGGGAGAAAATAATGCATTATCTTCTGAAACAGAGAAGTATAACTGACGTTATTGACTGGCCAATACAAATTTTTGTTCTTTTCGGTTCTAGGCATACTTTATGTTATGTTACTAGTGGTATAAGGGGCAGTCAAATTAAAACGAGACAGAAGGGGAAAAAGTGAGTAAACTGCTGATAATTTCAAAAGTAATTGCCATCTCTGTTAATACATTTATTCCACTCTCACGCAACCCGGTCAGTGCTTTCATGGAAAAATTTTGTGGTTTGGTACGGAATAATTGTACACAGTCCTGCACCTCTTCATCTGAAGCAAATCAATGACAACAAATGTCTTTCTTTACGGCTCCAAAAATATGGAAATCACATGGGGTGAGATTCGTGCTGTGTGGATGTGTAAGGGCTTCACATAGAAACTTCTACAGCATTACATTACGTTAACACTTGTTCCATAGGTCATAAATACATTTCGTAATGATGTGGAACATGTCAGTTTAATGTATGGTTTCTACGCACAGTGTGTGCATATATGCTTTTACAGACACTACTTCATATCTAAAAATTCATCTATTTGAGTAGAAGGAGTTGTCATTCAGAAATTATCTTAATTTGTTTTTAAATGCTGATTGGCTATCTGTCAGACTATTAATGCTATTTCATAAATGACTTTTGTGGCAGCATAATTCACCCCTTTCTGTGGCAGGATCAACCCAAAATAGTGAAGATCACCCTTTCTTCAAGTGTTGGGGCTTTACACTTTGATAGTATTTTTGATTTGGGATGGGTTATTAATAACAAAATTAATGAGTGAATGTATGTATTGTGAAGGTACCGTGAATGCCCCTAGTTTCCTAAATAAATGTCTGCAAGGTGATCTTGGGCAGGTTCCAGCTGTTATTCTGATTACACACTTTTGTACAGTAAACACTTTTCTCCCTAATGATGAGTTACACCAAAATATGATGCCATATGATAGCACTGAATGAAAATAGGCAGAGTAGGCTATTTTACTGATGATATGTTTATCACCAAAATTTCCAATGACCCTAATAGCATATGTAGCTGAACTCAAACGTTTCAGCAGATCATCAGAGTATTTCTTCCAGTTCAGTTTCCTGTCAATGCATACACCCAGAAGTTTTGAATATTGTGCTTTAGCAATAGACTTCTGTTCAAAGTCTATATTTATGAATGGTGTTATGCCATTTACTGTACAGAACAGTATACACTGTGTTTTTTTCAAAATTTAGTGAGACCTAATTTTGAGAGAACCACTTAATAGCTTTCTGAAAGATGTTATTTTCAATTTTCTCAGCTAATTCTTGTTTGTTGCGTGTGATTGCTATACTTGTATCATCTGTAAAAAGAAATAGCTGTACATCTTCATAAATATATAGTGGCAAGTCATTAATATAATTAAGAACAATAAGGAACCCAAGAATGAACCCTGTGGGACACCATTCTTGGTACCTCCCGAGTTTAGAGAACTCTGCTGATTTTTGCAGACTATCTGTACTGTTAATGTCAACTTTTTTTCCTTTAAATATGAATTAAACAATTTGTGCACTGTCCCACTTATACCACAATACTTAAGATTATCGAAAAAAATTTCATGATTCAGACAGTCAAAAGCCTTTGAGAGATCACAAATAATCCCAGTGGATGATGTTTGGTTATTCAGAGCATTTATTATTTAATGTATTGCATTTTCTCTTGAGAAGCCTTTCTGAAAGACATTTTCTTAGTACTTTGATTTACAGATATGCGAGGCTCATCCTGAATACATTAATTTTTCAAGAATTTTGGATAAAGCTGTCAGAAGTGAGATTGTGTGGTAGTTGTTAGCATCAGACCTATTCCCTTTCTTATGCAATGGTTTAACAACGACATATTTCATTCTGTCTGTAAAAAAAGCCCTGTTTCACGGAGCTACTACATATGTGACTGAGAATGCTATTTATTTGTTGGGAACAAGCTTCTAGCACTCTACTGGAAATGCCATCAGTTCCTTGCAAGCTTTTACTTTCGGGTGAATTTATTATTTTCCTAATTTCAGTAGGAGAGATGGGCTGAATTTCAACTTTATCAGATTTCGTAGGTATTGCCTATTCCATAAATAGCCTTGCATTCTCAGATGAACATCTGGATCCTGTTTTCTCTGTAACACTTAAAAATTATTATTAAAAATATTTTCTACTTATGATCTTTTGTTAACAAACTTTCATTGAGTTTGATAGAAATACAGTCTTTGTGTGCTCTAGGTTGTCCTGCTTCCCTTTTAATAATATTCCTAATTATTTTAATTTTATTATCTCAGGCATAATGCACATACTTCTAGACTTTTTGATAAGTTTTTTTATACAGTACAGTAGCTTTTATAATGTTTGACTGTTTCTGAATCATTACTCTTTCTTGCTATGCATTTCCCTTTTCTGTTTACAAGATTTTTTTTTCATCAGTTTAATAATTTGTAAGTTTTTAGATGATTTCTTACAATTAAGTTTCAATGTTTTCTAAGGGCAACTGTTTTCAAATATACTCACAAAGGTCTCATGAAATAGATTAAATTAGTACAGGTCCCCTGTACACCTCATCCTGATCTAACTGTCGTAATCTTTCCTCGAAATTTGCAATTGTTAAATCGTTATTCAATGCACTGTTTTCGAGGAGTGTTTTGCATTAGTGTATGGAGCTATATCATTTACTGTAACTAGTTGTGCATCATGATCATAAAGACCACTCTTAACAAAAAAAATTTTTTCTGATTAAATTTATCTTGATCTATAAAAACATTATTTGTCAGTGTGCTGCTTTCCTGTACTATATGAGTAGGAAAATCGATAACTGATGCCAAATTGAAAGAACCAAGTAATACTTCATGGCCATTCTTTTTATCAGTTTCTTCCAGAAAATCTGCATTGAAGTCCCCACTAACAATAATTTGCTTCCCTCTGTGTGACAGAGAACATAACAAAGATTTCAAGTTTCTCAGAAATAGCTGAAAATTTTGTGATGGGGATCTATACAGAGTTACAATTATAAAAGTACCTTTATTTAGCTTAAGCTCATGGGTATATGCCTCTGTAAGTTGCTCTACACCAAATTTTTTTGGTTTCTAAATGGTTCATACTACGGTAAATTTTAACTTACTGTAAATAGCAAAACTTCCTCTCACTCCATAGTGTCTCTACTTACATCTTCTGAAAGCTTGTATCCACATTTTGCATAAATGTGACTGTTACGTTTGGGCAAGTATTAAGTGAAGAATTTAGATTGTTTTCGTTACACATATATTTAGTAGTGCCGTATCTACTCGGAGAATTAAAGGTTTTAAGTTGTACCTTTAATTTCTTTTCAAAACCCATAAAGTCCATATCGTGTGTACGTGATCTTAGGCCTAATTTATCGGGTACGCGAGTTTTGAGTTGTAACCTTATTTTAAGTGCTTTACGTTACTGTATTAATGGTGTACTCATATATTAGTGTTCCACATAACTTTAGTGACTCTTGTGATCTGTAGTTAATAGACATTATCGTTATTGTGTAGATAAATTTTGTAAAAATATTGTAAACAACCATGAGCAAGAAGTGTTTGATCTGCCATAGGAAAACTAGTTCTGGGGTTCTGTGCAGCTGTTGTGACTGATGGTTACATTAGGGGGAATGTAGTGTCACTGGAATCGCGGGAGTAAATGGGTTTCTTCCATGGTACTGCAAAGTATGTTCAATGGACAGGAAAATATCTCTACATGACGAGAATAATAGAGCCCTTAAGGCTGAAATGGATAGTCAAGGGAGAAACTGATGAATTTAAGAGGGTAGAAGGGTGACGGCAGGTGGGGAATGGTAGCAAGGAACGTGGGCCACAGAAATAGAACAATATCTGACAGTTTCATCATTGCTACATGCAACAGATTTGCCTTGCTATATCAGTTAACTAAGGAAGAGGCTCGGGTAGATGGAAGTGTAATTAATACTCAACTGAATTTCACTAGGGAACCAACTGTTTCAAAAAAAGTAGAAAGTAGGAGGAAAGTTCTGTTGTTAGGTAGTAGCCATGGAAGAGGTGTGCGCCAGATCTTGCAGGAAGAATTGGGTCACAGGTACCAGGTCACAAGTATTTTCAAGTCCAGTGCATGTGTCAATATGGAGTTAGACTTGCTGCTTTGGGCGGCTACTTTGTCAGGCATAGGTTTGCTTCCTGTTGATACTATTGGTAGGAGGGACTTTAAAAGGCATGTTCTCCTTCTCAATAGGAAAGTGAGGGGTAAAATTGGCCGGAATGAAAGCAAAATCTTTAGGGAGTGGGGGCACTGAAACTCATGGGAATACCTCTTTTTTAGGCTAAGATCAGTGCCAATGGTTCAACGTTGAATGAAATTAAACTTAATGGGTAGCTCAGACAGGCAGGTACTAGAATTGTTAAAAATCACAAGATTCTCGTAAAAGTACAGTGAAAAATAATTTTAGTATATCACAAATATAGTCGAAACAATTTTGGCAACATGTGAGCCTGCCGACAAACATTTCCATAAAGGGATTAACCGTCTCGTCTCAGAGTAGGATAAGTATATTAGCAGCCATGGCTATTACTTTTGAAATAATCAATAGTTTACTTACTTTTTCCCATTTTTTTAATTTTCATTGAATTGCCCCTTACACATACTTCGAACTTTCATCACACGACGTTTTTAGAAGTTTTTCAGCAACACGTTGCTCACCAAGCGTCATTTTAGGTGGAACGAGATAAAGCTTGTTGTACACCAGAACAATATAACAGAAGTTATCCGTTTGCCTATATATTTGCTTTACTCCGTGAAAGTTCCGACGTAGCTTTATGTTTGAACAGGTATGAGGTGTGGTTGTTATACTGAGAAAGGCTGTGACATTTGCCGATCGGAACTATGGTGTCAGGGCCCCTAAAATGTTTGCAGACTGCATCTCCTTTCCTTTTGGTAATCGACTACTAAATAATACCAAGAGGTAACTCCAAGATAATGTATATGACATGTGTAGCCACCAGTATCACATTTCTCGACACTTCAGCACTAGAAATGAGATGTTTTGGCGAGAACTTTACTGCGGTGTATCACTTTAATTGCACATTTTTGTAATCCACAAGCATAATTACGAAAACCAAAAAATGTATGTCAGCATCGTAAACGCGTAGATCAACATGGTGGCTGCTTAGTTTGTTTCTGTCAACCAGTCGCAAAATAGGATCTGTGACGTCACGAAACCACTGTTTTGTCACCTGTGCTCATAAACACTGTTAACCCTTCCCCATATTCTATCAGAATTTGAACATAGAACTTTAAATATATCACTTTAGCGAACGGATTGTCATTTAATTTATATATTCCACCAGTTTTAAACTCTCCAAATGGCTTTTCTTACCACCTCAGTTAGATAAAGTATAACCATCCTTTTTAAGCAGATCCAAACGAGAATGGAGGTTTATAAACAGATTTTTCGTATATCCTCTAATGCAGTAAACACGTCCTTGGATCCATCATTTTCTGCAAGTACTCCATTGTATGGCCATTTTCCAGTGGCATTTACAGTGAGGTGACAAAAGTCATGGGCTAACAATATCCATCTATACAAACGGCGATACTACCGTGTACACAAGGTATAAAAGCGCAGTGCATTGACGGAGCTGTCATTTGTACTCAGGTGGTTGATGAGAAAAAGTTACCGACGTGAGTATGGCCGCACGACGGAAGTTAACAGACGTTGAACGCGGAATGGTTGTTGGAGCTAGACGCATGGAACATTCCATTCCGGAAATCGTTAGAAAATTCAATGCTCCGAGATCCAGAGTGTCAAGAGCATGCCGAGAATATCAGATTTCAAGCATTACCTTTCACCATTGACAACGCAGTGGCCGACGGCCTTCACTCGACGACTGAGATCATCGGCATTTGCGTAGAGTTGCCAGTGCTAACAGACAAGCAACACTGCGTGAATAACTGCAGAAATCAATGTGGGACATACGTCGGGCGGTGAATCTGGTGGGCTATGGCAGCAGACGACTGACGCGAGTGCCTTTGCTAACAGCGCAACATCCCCTGCAGCGCCTCTTCAGGGCTCGTGAACCTATCGGTTGACCTAGACGACTGCAGAACCATGACCTGGTCAGATGAGTCTCCATTTCAGCTGGTAAGAGCTGATGGTAGGTTTCGAGTGTGGCGCAGACCCCACGAAGCCATGGACCCAAGTTGTCAACAAGGCACTATGCAAGCTAGTGGTGCCTCCATAATAATGTTGGCTGTGTTTATATGGAATGGCCTGGCTCCTTTGGTCCATCTGAAGCGATCATTGACTGGGAATGGCTATGTTCGCTACTTGGAGACCATTTACAGCCATTCATGGACTTCATATTCCCAAACAACGATGTCATATCACTGGGCCACGACTGTTCATGATTGATTTGAAGATCATCCTGAACAGTTCGAGCGAATGATTTGGCCACCCATATCGCCCGACGTGAATACCATCGAACATTTACGAGACATAATCGAGAGGTCGGGTCGTGCACAACATCCTACACTGGCAACACGTTCCCAGTTATGGACGGCTATAGAAGTGGCATGGCTCAATATTTCTGCAGGTGACTTGTAGCGACTTGTTGAGTCCATACCACGTAGTGTTTCTGCACTATGCGGGGAAAAATGAGGTCCAACATGGTATTAGGAGATATCCCATGACTTTTGACACCTCAGTGTACAGTGTATTATCAAGTTGTATCCAGATTTTCCCAAATACTGTGTTCAAAGAAATTTTCAAGCATGTGTGCAATGGATTAATCTTTTTCGAACAGGAATTTATATTCTTTCTTCATGGCAGTTGTTTTTGAAAAAAGGTTCCAGTTTACATTTTCTTGACTTCGGCGTGTTCCATTCCAAGTTTTCTATAAGTAAGACCTGTGGAAGAACTTGATTCATGGGATCCAATCCTAATTCAGTAGTTATATTTAATGGTATTGTGGAGGACAGTGCTCTGGATTGAGAAAAATACATTTCTCCAGCTTTACTATACACATCTGTTGCCCATGTTGTCATCTATGTCAATAATTGAAGGTTCCAGAATAAGAATGAGCTAAGTATAGTTTTAAAGTTTTCTCAGAAAATTGATATTTGTAAAAAAAAAAAAAATGGCTCTGAACACTATGGGACTTAACTTCTAAGGTCATCTGTCCCCTAGAACTTAGAACTACGTAGCGGTCGCGCGGTTCCAGACTGCAGCGCCTAGAACCGTTCGGCCACCCCGGACGGCTGATATTTCTATTTAAAGCTTTTTTTTTTTTTTTTTTTTTTTTTTTTTGAGCTTACTATTCTGTAACATTTACACTTATTATTCCAAACTTACAAACCTCAAGTAATATTCTGTAAATATGTGACAATATTATTACATATTTATTCAAACTTTTAATGTTTCATGTTAAGAAGATGAGTAAGAATAACTTATTCAATGAAAGATGAGACTGAGTCCACAAACTTCAAAGAGCCTACGCATTACTTTTCCCCATATAACTTGAAATAAGAATCAAACTGTATTTCAAAAATGGTTCAAATGGCTCTAAGCACTATGGGACTTAACATCTGAGGTCATCAATCCCCTAGACTTAAAAAATGGCTCTGAGCACTATGGGACTTAACTTCTGAGGTCATTAGTCCCCTAGAAGATAGAACTACTTAAACCTAACTAACCTAAAGACATCACACACATCCATGCCCGAGGCAGGATTCGAACCTGCGACCGTAGCGGTCGCGCGGTTCCGGACTGTAGCGCCTAGAACTGCTCGGCCACCTCGGCCGGCCCTAGACTTAGAACTACTTAAACCTTACTAACCTAAGGACATCACACACATCCATGCCCGAGGCAGGATTCGAACCTGCGACCGTAGCAGCAGCGCGGTTCCGGACTGAAACGCCTAGAACCGCTCGGCTACACGTCTGGAATAAGGTGTGCCACAGTTATCGGTAATGGCCCTCTGCTGTTCCTAGTACGTGTAAGTGATTGAAGCTCTCTTGGGCAGTATTTGTAATTCGCAAATGGCACTACTCTGTACTCGTAATCGAAACGCTTTGTTGACAGCAAGGCTCAAAAAGAAGTAGATGCTTTGTTTGATGCTACAAAGAAATAGTTTATTATAAACAAAATGAAAATAAATGAACAAAAAACGCAGAAGTCGGTATGTAACCTCAGTGACAATGGATACCTAGAAAATACAGGAACTGTGAAGCTTCTGGGGTTCATGGTGGATAGTAAACTCACTTGGCAAGAACACACTGCACATGCATGTGACAAACTGTTATGAGTCATATACCTCCTGAGGAAACAAAGCATGTGATAACTGATCAGTATTTACTGATGGTCTATTATTCACTGTTTCACATCCGTATCAGGTATGGCCTGTTAGTATGGGATCGCTCTACAGGCTGCAAGAAATTCTGCTACTGCAAAAAAAGCACTAAGGATCATAATATCAAGCAGGAAGCTGGACCACTGAAACTGAAGTCCACAATTACTACACACACAGTAAGGAAGACATAGACATCCCAAGCTGTCGACTCTCCATGACACAGGACAGTTTCCAACAATAGCTATTAAAATGTTCAACTGTCTGAACACTCCTTTGAGAGTGAAACAGCAAATAGGATTTCCTAAACAAGACATTGCCATATGAAACGAAGTAATCATGTACTTATTTTTAAAAAAATTCACTCTATATGTCATTAAGTGTTATGCTATACTTAAACAAATTTATTCTGTATTATTATGTATACTTATGCTAACTTTGTAGTATAATGTTTTGTAATCTTAACCTTGTACCACTGACGCAATATATTCAGTAATGACTGGCGAACAACATATTTATGGTGACAAATGGTAATACAATGGTATATGTGGAAAAACTGGGTCTATTCCATACTTTCATATACTGGTAAAAACTCAAAAACTGTAATAAATGGATGTAGCTCTTTCTTTTCCTGGATCCTTCATTTTCATAATAGTTTATGGCTAAATAATTAAAACTAAAGGCAGACAGAACACATCTGATAATCTTTTCTTGATATTGATCTGGAACGTTTTATTGTACACCAGTCAACTTTCATGTTTTCTTGTTTTCCTCCAATAGACAAATTGTAGAACACTGTTCAACTGTTCTGTAAGCTACCGGATACTTTATACCGCATAGAATTAATTGGTAAAGAGTACAGCAGGGCATGTTGCAGATATTCTTCCACAGTATCAAACGTACCATCCATTCTGTAGTTATAAATCGTAGTATCCTGTGTGGTAATACCATGTTCTTTAGCTAAGGAAGATGGGAAACTTTCTTGTACACCTATATCAGGGCACTTAAGTAAATAAGATGGATCCAGTACCTCTATTCACTCATGGTCTTTTTATTATACATGCGTATTTGCTATAGATCTTTATTTTACAATAGAAGCTTATCCACGTTAAATTGTTTATTCCAGTTGTCTTATCGTTGTTGACAACCACATTCTTGTTTTCCATGTTAATCTTCTTGCACATATAAGCCTCTATTTCCATATGATTTTGCTTAAAAAGTGTGGTTACATTGTGACTAAATGTGGTGGTCTCAATATAATGCATTTATCAAGAGCGAAACGTTTTGCTCAGCTTAATACTGATGGAATAGCTGCATTTAATGACCATTGCTTTGTTGAAGTAGTGCGCTTAAAGTTCTATACAGAAATTCTGATAAAATATGGGGAAGGGCCAGTGGCGTTTATTTCAGGTGACAAAACAGTGAAGTTTTGGTGACATTACAGAGCCTGTGTTGTGACTGGTTGAGAGAAACAAATCGAGCAGCCACCGTCTTGATCTATGTCTACATCGATACTCCGCAAGCTACCTTGCAGCGTGTGGTGAAGGGTACTTTGTGTACTAGAGACACTTCCCCCATTTTCTGTTCCAGTCGCAAATGGTTCTTGGGAAGGATGATTGACGGTAAGACTCCATGTGGGCTCGAATCTATAATTTAATAATTTTATCTCCACGGTCTTTTCATCAGTTGTACATAGCAGGAAGCAATATATATGTTGATTCCTCTAGGAACATGCACTGTATGAACTTTAACAGCAAACCATACCATGATACAGAAAGCTTATCTTGCAACTTCTAGTGCTGGAGTTGCTTGATCATCTGCAAGTCACTTCCATGCTTTTAAATGAACCTATAAAAGAAACATGCTATTGTTGTTTGGCTTTTCTCTATTTCCTCTATCAGTCCTATCTGATACAGATACCATACTGACGAGCAGTGTTCCAATATTGATCGAACGAGGATTTTATAAGCTGCCTCCTTTGTTGACAGGCTACATTTGCTGAGAAAATCTCAGTCAGGCGTCTACCTTTCCTGCGATTATATTTATGTGGTCATTCCACTTAAAATCGCTCTGTATACGTACTCCTAGATGTTTTATGGAAGTAATTGATCAATGATTAGATTGACTATTGACATTATCAGCCTCACTGAAAGTGCAGGAGAATTATGGGGTCTGTTGAATGGGATGAACTGTCTACTAAGCAGAGAATTATAATTGAGAGTAAAAACCCAAATAAAGACGAGTATAGGGCTGTGGGTATTCTGTCCAAATGGGAATATTGTTTTCCCTATGTAAACAAACTGACCACTTGGGTGTGCACTTGTAGAGAAACAAAATGGTCACCAGATGCTTTTATCCTTATGTAAACAAACCGCTTACTCTTACTTTTGTTTACAGAAGTGTTACGTAATCACCAAATGCTTTTGGCCTACTCTTAATATCCTTGATTTATGGTCCAGAGTGTCGGGCTCACTTAACCCACTCGTGTAATGCATCATACCTATTGGTCCTCCTCCCCACCACTACCATCGTCACCTCTCTTCGGGTACCCAGCAATAACAAATTCAGATGATATTCGCAATTTCCAGCAGAGTATCGTGTCTAATGGTATTTTTTGCAACATATGACATTATTTACGGTTTTGGGGCTGTTCGACACAATTCTGTCATTTTTTTCTTACTTTCCAAGACGATGCACATAAATATGGGACCTTAGAAGTTTGACAACTACCACCACTGTGAATCCGCTGCAAAGATACCAACGTATGACACTTTAGTGCCAATTTGTTACAATTTTGCCAGTTTTCTCCCACTTTTTAAGAAGGTACATGTAATTACAAGAATATAATTGTTTAACGATGCAATATATAAAAAAATTACACAGGCTCCCCGATAATATAGTGTTTAACAATTAGCATAATGCAACAGAGACACCTCTGCTACATTTTTCCACGATAAGTAATATCCCGCGTTATTAGTGTGTGACATTTCTACCAGGTCGCGTAAGATTACTATGGAATTGTAAATAACTGCAGGAAATACGAGTAGACATGTATGTACACACATAACACATTGCTACAATAGGCCGGCCGGTGTGGCCAAGAGGTTAAAGGCGCTACAGTCTGGAACAGCGTGGCCGCTACGGTCGCAGGTTCGAATCCTGCCTCGGGCATGGATGTTTGTGATGTCCTTAGGTTAGTTAGGTTTAAGTAGTTCTAAGTTCTAGGGGACTGATGACCTTAGAAGTTAAGTCCCATAGTGCTCAGAGCCATTTGAACCATTTTGCTAAAATAGTAGCGACAGTATATACTTCCTCGCTTTAACAGTTACTGCATATGTGATCACACTGTACTGTCCTGGGAGTAGTAGGAATGAATAAGAGCAATAATTACTTTTATCTTTAAAACATACAAAAATGCGACAGAATCTCTCCCACAATGTATTCAAAGTGCGCCTGTCCGCACGTTTCCAAGCGCACCCTATTTAGAGAGACAAGACGTCCCCACATTCTGCCTTCATCGACTGAGGGCTAGCTTGCCACTGTAGCACACGTCGATGTATGGCAGTGGCACCACACATGGATAAACAGATTAAGAGCATAAGCTCAATAGTGACTTGAGGGGATTTTCTCTGCCCGGGGACTAGGTGTTTGTGTTGTCCTCATCATTTCATCATCATCATCATCATCATTCGTGACAGTGGCTAGATTGTATTGGGCAAAAATTTGGACTGTGTAAAAATTGGGAATTTGTACGGGCGCCGATGACAACATCATCATCGTCATACTGTCTTGACAGGACGCAGAGCCCTCTGCCCCATACCTTACCAAAGCAAAGCTGTCTTGCAGCCAAGCCTCTATGAGATTCTTCCGTGCATATCGTGATTAATAGAGTGACGATGGTTTTGACCGCTTCTATGTGTAATTCTCTTGAAAAATTTATCTTTTCTCCGCACATCTAATGTGCAGTATATATTACACAGATAAATAGAGCTGCAGAACAATTGTATCACTTTATCTTGGCTGAGCGCATTCGATACCAATTGGCTAAAATCTGTATGCTAACCCACAGATGTGTAATACAGATGTAATCCATTCAAAGGCCTTAGCAACACATTGGTATTCAGTTTACACCAAATACAACATCAGTTCTACGTGACACAAAGCCTTTATAGATTTTTATAGGTGTACGACTTCAAATGTTTACTAATCCACTTCCTGTTACGGCTTGGCAATTGTGGTGTTTTTCCCTCATTCCAACTGAATAGTCATTGACAAATGTATCAAACAAGAACTGAGATTAGAATTATAGTAGGTGGCTCTCTTTGTTTTTAAGTTTTACCACTCATCTACATCTACATCATACTGCGCAAGCCACCTAATGGTGTGTGGAGGAGGGTACTTTCGGTACTACTATCTGATCGCTCCAACCCTGTTCCACCCGCGAATAGTGCGTGGGAAGAATGATTGTCGGTAAGCCTCTGTATTGGCTATAATTTCTCGATTTTTCTTCTCGTGGTCAGTGCGCTGGATGTATGTGGCGGAAGTAAGAGGGACACTCCAAAAGAAATGCACACTATTTTTGTAAAAATACAGTTTTCATTCTACATGTGTGAATGCCTACCCCCATGAACCATGGACCTTGCCGTTGGTGGGGAGGCTTGCGTGCATCAGTGATACAGATGGCCGTACCGTAGGTGCAACCACAACAGAGAGGTATCTGTTGAGAGGCCAGACAAACGTGTGGTTCCTGAAGAGGGCCAGCAGCCTTTTCAGTAGTTGCAGGGGCAACAGTCTGGATGATTGACTGATCTGGCCTTGCAACACTAACCAAAGCGGCCTTGCTGTGCTGGTACTTTTAACGGGTGAAAGCAAGGCGAAACTACAGCCGTAATTTTTCCCAAGGGCATGCGGCTTTACTGTGTGGTTAAATGATGATGGCGTCCTCTTGGGTAAAATATTCCGGAGGTAAAATAGTCCTCCATTCGGATCTCCGGGCGGGGACTACTCATGAGGACGTCGTTATCAGGAGAAAGAAAACTGGTGTTCTACGGATCGGAGCGTGGAATGTCAGATCCCTTTATCGGGCAGGTAGGTTAGAAAATTTAAAAAGGGAAATGGATAGGTTGAAGTTAGATATAGTGGGAATTAGTGAAGTTCGGTGGCAGAACAAGACTTTTGGTCAGGTGAATACAGGGTTATAAATACAAAATCAAATAGGGGTAATGCAGGAGTAGGTTTAATAATGAATAAAAAATAGGAGTGCGGGTAAGCTACTACAAACAGCATAGTGGACGCATTATTGTGGCCAAGATAGACACGAAGCCCATGCCTACTACAGTAGTACAAGTTTATATGCCAACTAGCTCTGCAGATGATGAAGAAATTGATGAAATATATGATGAGATAAAAGAAATTATTCAGGTAGTGAAGGGAGACGAAAATTTAATAGTCATGGGTGACTGGAATTCGAGAGTAGGAAAAGGGAGAGAAGGAAACATAGTGGGTGAATATGGATTGGGGGAGATGAAAGAGAAAGCCGTCTGGCAGAATTTTGCACAATGCATAACTTAATCATAGCTAACACTTGGTTCAAGAATCATAAAAGAAGGTTGTATACATGGAAGAATCCTGGAGATACTAGCAGGTATCAGATAGTTTACATAATGGTAAGACAGAGCATGAAAGGGAAGCAGTGGTTGGGAAAGGAGTGAGACAGGGTTGTAGCCTGTCCCCGATGTTATTCAATCTGTATATTGAGCAAGCAGTAAAGGAAACAAAAGAAAAATTCGGAGTAGGTATTAAAGTCCATGGAGAAGAAATAAAAGCGTTTGGGTTCGCCGATGACATTGTAATTCTATCAGAGACTGCAAAGGACTTGGAAGAGCAGTTGAACGGAATGGACAGTGTCTTGAAAGGAAGATATAAGATGAACATCAACAAAAGCAAAACGAGGATAATGGAAAGTAGTCGAATTAAGTCGGGTGATGCTGAGGGAATTAGATTAGGAAATGAGACACTCAAAGTAGTAAAGGAGTTTTGCTATTTGGGGAGCAAAGTAACTGATGATGGTCGAAGTAGAGAGGATATAAAATGTAGACGCAATGGCAAGGAAAGCGTTTTTGAAGAAGAGAAATTTGTTAACATCGAGTATAGATTTAAGTGTCAGAAAGTCGTTTCTGAAAGTATTTGTATGGAGTATAGCAATGTATGGAAATGAAACATGGACGATAAATAGTTTGGACAAGAAGAGAATAGAAGCTTTCGAAATGTGGTGCTACAGAAGAATGCTGAACATTAGATGGGTAGATCACATAACTAATGAGGAGGTATTGAATAGAATTGGGGAGAAGAGGAGTTGGTGGCACAACTTGACAAGAAGAAGAGACCGGTTGGTAGGACACGTTCTGAGGCATCAAGGCATCACAAATTTAGCATTGGAGGGCAGTGTGGAGGGTAAAAATCGTAGAGGGTGACCAAGAGATGAATAAACTAAGCAGATTCAGAAGGATGTAGGTTGCAGTAAGTACTGGGAGATGAAGAAGCTTGCACAGGATAGAGTAGCACGGAGAGCTGCATCAAACCAGTCTCAGGACTTAAGAGAACAACAACAACAACAACAACATGTGTGAAAGTTTTACAGTTTGTAGATACATCCTTCCCGCTTGTTTTCAAACTTAGTTCAACCTGTTCCCGTGAGTGGCGCCATCCCAGCATGTCTTCAAGATGGCTGCTACACCTTTGTCAGAAGCAACGTGCTGTCATAGATTTCCTGTGCTGTGAAAACGAGACAGTGGGAAACATCCACAAGAGGTTGAAAAAGGTGTATGGTGATGTTGCTGTCGATCGCAGTACAGTTAGTCGGTGGGCAAGCAGGTTATGTGATGAAAGCGGGCACGTCAATATTGAGGATTGTCCTCGCAGCGGCAGGCTTCGTGCTGCACACACTCCATAGAATGTGCAAAGAGTTAACGAATTGGTGACTGCTGACGGACGCATCACATTGAACGAATTGTCACGCTGCGTTGGGATAGGGGAAGGAAGTGTTTGCAGAATACTTAAAGTGTTGGCGTTAAAAAAGGTTTGTGCCAGGTGGGTTCCCAGGATGTTGACAGTGGTTCACAAAGAAACAAGAAAAACGGTATGCAGCGAACTTTTGAAACAGTACGAGAATGGTGGAGATGAATTTCTTGGAAGAATTGTGACAGGTGATGAAACATGGCTCCATCATTTTTCACCAGAGACGAAGATGCAATGAATGGAGTGGCATCATGCAAATTCACCCAATTTAAAAAAAAATTCAAAACCACACCTTCTGCTGGAAAAGTTATGGCTACAGTGTTTCTCGATTCCGAAGGGCTCTTGCTTGTGGACATCATGCCAGGTGGAACCACCATAAATTCTGATGCATATTTTTCGACACTGAAGAAACTTCAAGCTCGACTGAGTCGTGTTCGACCACGTCGGCAAAAGCAGGATATTTTGCTGTTGCACGACATTGCACGGCCACATGTCAGTCAAAAAACCATGGAAGCGATCAGAAAACTCGGATGGACAACACTGACACATCTGCCTTACAGTCCTGACCTGGCTCTAAGACTCTCTTCGTGGAACAAGGTTTGAAGCTGATGACTCCCTTGTGCACGCTGCCAAGCAGTGGCTCCAACAGGTTGGTCCAGAATTTTACCGTGCGGGTATACAGGCGTAAGGCAATTGAGAGGGATGGAAATTATGTGGAGAAATGAAAATATTGTTCCTAAAGGATGTATCTACACACTGTAAAACTTTCAAATATGTAGAATAAAAGTGTGCATTTCTATTGGAGTGACCCTCGTAATATGTTGTTTGACACATTCTCGAAAGTGCTGTCCCGAAATTTCAATAGTAAATCTCTGCTCCGTAATGCACAACGTCTCTCTTGTAACGTGTGCCAGTGGAGTTTGTTTAGCATCTCCCTGAAGCTCTCTCGCCAGCTAAACGATTCCGTGACGAAACACGCTGCTCCCCGTTGGATCTTCTCTATCTCCTCTATCAGCCCTACCTGATAGGGATCCCAGATTTATGAACAATACTCAAGAAACGGGCGAACAAGCACCTTATAAGCCACTTCCTTCGTGGATGAGTTACATTTCCTTAAGAGTCTTCCGATGAATCTTAGTCTTGTGTCTGCTTTTCCCACTATGTGTTTTATATGATCATTCCACTTAAGGTCGCTCTGGATAGTAATACCTAGCTATTTTACTGCAGAAGCTATCTCCAGCTGTTTGTCATCAATAGTGTAGCTGTACAGTAGTGGATTTCTTTTCTTGTTTATGCGCAATATGCTACATTTATTTACGTTCAGGGTCAACTGCCAGAGTCTGCACTATTCATCAATTCTCTGCAGGTCGTTCTGCAAATTGTTACTATCTTCTGGCGTTGCTACTTCGGTATAAACATTTGCGTCATTGCGAATAGCGTTAAAGAGCATCCGACGCTTTCTCCTAGTTCATGTATATTTATTGTGAACAGCAACGGCCCTATCACACTTGCATGTTGTACTCCGGATATTACCTTTACACCTGTCGATTTAGTTCCGTTAAGAGCGACGTGTTGAGTTCTATCTGCAAGAAAGTCTGGAATCCAATCGCAAGTCTGCTCCGATGCTCCGTAAGCTCGTATTTTAACGGAAATGCGGGACGGTGTCAGACGCCTTACTGAAATTGAGGAACACTGCAGCAGCCTAAGCGCCGTTGCCCACTGCCCTGTGGATCTCATGGTGGAACAGAGCGAGCTGAGTTTCGCAGGAACTCTATTTGCGGAATCCGTGTTGATTTTTATAGAGGAGCTGTTCATTTTCCAAGAACGTCTTAATTCTTGAGCACAATACATGTTCCATAATTCTACAACAGACTGACGTCAACGATTAGGTCTATAATTTTGTGGATCCGTCTTATGGCCTTTCTTAGTAACGGGAATGACTTGGGCATTTTTCCAGTCGTTAGGTACCTTTCGTTGCTCAAGCGATCGACGATAAATTACTGCTAGAAGGGGAGCATGTTCTTTTCGCATAATCTTTATAGAATCTTAAAGGCATCTCTTTCGGTCCTGAAGCCTTTCCACTACTAAACGATTGTAGCTGCTTTTCAGTTCCGCGGTCGGTTATCTCAATATCTGCCATTTCGACGTTCGCACGACGATTGAAAGGAGGGGCTGTGTTACGATCTTCCGCGGTGAAACAACTTCGGGAGACCGAATTCAGTATTCGGTCTTGTCTCTGTTATCTTCCGTTTCGGTGCCGGTGTGGTCACTGAGAGAATAGATAGATGATTTTGACCCACTTACTGATTTTACATACGACCAAAATCTCTTAGGGTTTTTACTCAGTTCGGTTGACAACGTCTTACTTTCTAAATCATTGACCGCTTCTCTCATTGCTCTCCTTACGCTCATTTTCGCTTCCTTCAGCTTTTGGTTGTCAGCTAAGTTTTTACTTCTTTTGAATCTGAGATGAAGTGCTCTTTGTTTACGTAGCACTTTTCTAACACGGCTATTAAACCATGGTGAATCCTTCCCATCCCTTAAAACCTTACTCGGAACATACTTGTCTAGAGCATATTGAACGATGCCTATGATTTATTACCATTTGTTCTCCACATCTTCGTCCTCATCACAGAATATTTGATGCTGACTGCTGAGATATCCTGAAATTTGTGTCCTATTACCCTTGCTGAGCAAATATATCTTTCTCTTTCCTTAACATTCCTTGTAGGAGCCATCGTCATAGAAGCTGTCACAGCCTTATGATCACTGATACCTTCCTCTACGTTAACTGATTCAATAAGTTCAGGTCTGCTTGTTGCTAAGAGGTCCAAACGTTACCCTCACGAGTTGGTTCTCTAACCACCTGCTCAAGGTAATTTTCGGACAAAACATCCAGAACAATGCCACATGATTCCCTGTCTCTGGCACCAGTTTGGATGGCATAACACTCCCAGTCTATACCTACTGCAGCGATCAGAGATACAGACGCTTTCCCCCTAAGAGTAAAATGTTACTAAAGTATCCTCAGCATGACACATGTTCTTCTGTACCTCTATAACAGCGATTTTTGTGTTAGCTGTAATACATTTAAACGAGAAATGATTGCTTTGCACATGACTTTGTGGTAGATCACTGCATGCAGTCAGGGATGCTCTGGCTTCGAACACTGCCATGTGTAATTCATCTTCTCTCAACACACCTTAAATGCAGTGTGTATTAAACAAGGTTCCCCAGTATAGAGCTCCACAATACTTTGAAGATGCAGGCCCCCAATTACTCTAGTATGATATTTGTTTAATCCATATGTATTAATGGAGGCATTAAAATCTGCCCCAAAATCCATGGTATGTATATACAAATGGATCGAAAAGTGGATTTAACAACAAGATATGTAATGATTTAGGACAGAGTTCATTTTTCTCAATTGCTATTCGAGAGTGAAGTGGCTTTAATATAAGATTTAGGGTAGAGGTAGCATTTTTTCTCTTCCAACTACTGCAGGGATCTGGAAGTAATTTATTTAATAAGAATGTGTCTTAGTTTGTTAGATACATCACCTCATTTTCTTAAGATAAGTGGAGTAACAGTACAGTGATTATGGAACAATTTATGGTGCCTTTTTATAAAGGCTTTTGGAATAGCAAGATGTACAGTCCATTTTCAAGCAAATATGTTTTTTGTAATATTCTCGACAGAAAATCTTACTAACAACAGGTCATCTACACACGCCATGTCAGCCTCATTTTAAAGTGCTGTAGCATGGTACCACCGTTCCTCATATTTTTGCAGTCAACAGGTGTTCTGCAATCACACTGTACTTCGATACCTAGTATTTTCTGAACTCGAAATGTGATTTGCCTATTGCATCCCCAACCTCCAATTTCATGATTTTGAAATTTGACATGCTTATTGTCACCAGCATTTTTCTTCATGCAATTCCTACATCATCTTGAGTTGGCAATCATCCAACAGTGTCTCTATCGTCATTTTCTCCAGGGTGATAATCTCATTCCACAGTTATGATTTCTGCATGAGTGCGAAGAACCACCTTATATTAGAAAAATTCATTTACACTTGATTGTAGATCCTAAGGTCAGGAACGTCTGACAGAAGGTTTAGGGTAGGGGTCTATATCTTCTCCAACATGAACAGTGCAAATATACGCAGTGCTATTTATTTTAGAAACAAACTCAGCATTTACACACTAAGTTGTAGTGTTAAGACGTCTAGATGACATGCAGCTGGGATTTGTAGCTGCTCGCCTGCTATACAGAAATCGATGTGTCATTTCCTCAGGTATCCACAGCTTTTTTACCCAGACCATACTAGTGTATATATAGAAAGACCAGTTGTAAAACACCTGAGAACCACATTACTATGTGTATCAGAGAGTGAATTAAGAGCAACATCCATACTCCACCAATGTGGAGACTGTAGTTGTTAGAAACACATGTAATTCCTTGTAGCAGATATTTCATGAGAAATGTGTACAGGTAAGTAATATATCACCCACATCATACTCATCAGATTTTCAGCAGTAAAACCCTCTCGTAGTGACCAACACGAAGGAGTCTGTCTACCAATTTTCTACGATTGTACAATTGCATGTGTACCACTATTTGTTGAATTTGCTATTAGCCTAACCGACTAAGGTTCACAGGCTGATAATTAAAACCCAAAAAATCGGCTAAATAAGTGTTTCTTGTAAGCCATTTCTTCTTTAGTGGATGAATTGCACTTCCACATATGATCATTCTACATTAGCTTAGTTTGAAATGTTACCCCTAGATAATATATCGTTGATACTGTTCCCATCAACACTGTACTCGAACAGTAATGGACCATTTCGCCCATTCATATGCAATAGCTACATTTCCATTCATCCAGGTCCCTTTAGAAATCATCCACTGTCCCTACAATTCGCTTCAACTTTTAGAGTTGCTATCCTCTTACAGACATACGCATCATCCACGACCTTTTTTTCTATTCAATACACCTTGATACAGCTTAGCAGAGTGTACAAGTTGCAACTGGCGTGCTTTTACCAACGTTGTAAAGCACATTTGTTAATGGATAATTCGAAATAGTGTAAAACAGGTGGTTTTTTTCGAAGGTAGCATTAAGATCATGGTATAATCGTACTAAGAGTAGACCTGTTTATGTATAACTTGTTTTAATACACTCATCTCTCATGTCCAAAGCAGAACGTAGACTAGTGTGTGTGTACTGCCATACGACACAGTAATAGTACTGTGTTTTATTACAAGCACATTTATATCATGTGGGAAAACTACTAAAGAGAGACTGCAAACAATGTGCTTGCCATTGTGTGCATACTGTCTCTCATTGCCCAGTGGTGCCATATACATTTTTGAACTGCTATAGAACATTCAGTTTACAGTTGTGATTCTATGGATGTGTTTTTATACCTGAAATCTTTAATAGGAAGTGGCTTATGTCTATTCTACACATTGGTTCTTGTTATTAAGACCTATGGAATACATTGTTTCTGGGAGTCAATCATAATTCGCCAGTATGTATACCTGACAGTATTACGGTGAAAAATATGTTTCTCCTGCTAAAGCAGGGGAGTTGGAACGCCCTATCCCGACAATGTTAAATTTAGTGGCTTGGCTTCCCTGTACTTCTGGAACTACTGTAGTCATTGACGTGAAACTTTTACACGACATTAAACTGTATATTTTGAGTCAACAGAGCTACAATGATTGCATTTCAGCCACTGATTTTGGAAATACAAGTTTTTAATTACTCAGTTAAAAATTTGTGTACTTTTTTGGTACTTTATCCTAAATGAAGGATATAAGGTGAACATCAACAAAAGCAAAACGAGGATAATGGAATGTAGTCAAATTAAGTCGGGTGATGCTGAGGGAATTAGATTAGGAAATGAAACACTTAAAGTAGTAAACGAGTTTTGCTATTTGGGGAGCAAAATAACTGATGATGGTCGAAGTAGAGAGGATATAAAATGTAGACTGGCAGTGGCAAGGAAAGCGTTTCTGAAGAAGGGAAAATTGTTAACATCGAGTATAGATTTAAGTGTCAGGAAGTCATTTCTGAAAGTATTTGTATGGAGTGTAGCCATGTATGGAAGTGAAATATGGACGATAAATAGTTTGGACAAGAAGAGAATAGAAGGTTTCGAAATGTGGTGCTACAGAAGAATGCTGAAGATTATATGGGTAGATCACATAACTAATGAGGAAGTATTGAATAGGATTGGGGAGAAGAGAAGTTTGTGGCACAACTTGACCAGAAGAAGGGATCGGTTGGTAGGACATGTTCTGAGGCATCAAGGGATCACCAATTTAGTATTGGAGGGCAGCTTGGAGGGTAAAAATCGTAGAGGGAGACCAAGAGATGAATACACTAAGCAGATTCAGAAGGATGTAGGTTGCAGTAGGTAATGGGAGATGAAGAAGCTTGCACAGGATAGAGTAGCATGGAGAGCTGCATCAAACCAATCTCAGGACTGAAGACCACAACAACATCACATCCTAAATGATTTTAATTATACATAACATTATGTTCTTCTTTTAGTTCAGTAGACTCAGGATGTGTATGCTATTACTCCCTGATAATCTGAGTACCCAATTCGAAATGGTTTCTGAGATTTAGGGAAAAATTCAACAAAAAATGTAAATTTTCAGGAACGCCTTTCAAAGTTTCAAAAGACTGTAACTCACTTACTACACTCATGCTCATAAGTTAAGGATAATGCTGATACATGGTGAAACAACGCTCTGGTGGACGGTTTGCGGGCTTAAATCACCTCAGGGTATGACCATGCGCAGAGATATGTTGGTGCATGCAAGACTACGGTGCAGCGAGTATGTGTGCAGTCGTTTTCAGACGTGCTAATGGTGACTGTGTGTAGAAAATGGCTCAAAGAACATATTGATGTAGAATACTAGGGCGACTGGAGGCTGGTCAAACACAGCAGGTCATAGCACGGGCCCTCCGTGTGCCACAAAGTGTGATCTCAAGATTATGGCAACGATTCCAGTAGACAGTAAACGTGTCCAGGCGCTACAGTACGGGACGTCTACAATGTACAACACCACAAAAAGACCGATATCTCACCATCAGTGCCCGCAGACGGCCATGGAGTACTGCAGGTAGCCTTGCTCAGGACTTTACCGCAGCCACTGGAACAGTTGTCTCCAGTCACACAGTCTACAGACGACTGAACAGACATGGTTTATTCGCCCAGAGACCTGCAAGGTGCATACCTCTGAGACCTGATCACAGGAGAGCCAGTAAAGCCTGGTGTCAGGAACACAGTACATGGTCATTGGAACAGTGGTCCCAGGTTATGTTCGCGGACGAGTCCAGGTATTGTCTGAACAGTGATTCTCGCCGGGTTTTCATGTGGCGTGAACCAGGAACCAGATGCCAACCACCTAATGTCTTCGAAAGGGACCTGTATGGAGGTCGTTGTTTGATGGTGTGGGGTGGGATTATGATTGGTGCATGTACACCCCTGCATGTCTTTGACAGAGGAACTGTAACAGGTCAGGTGTACCGGGACGTCATTTTGCACCAATATGTCCGCCTTTTCAGGGGTTCAGTGGGTCCCATCTTCCTTCTGATGGATGATAATGCACGGCCCCACCGAGCTGCTATCTTGGAGGAGTACCTTGAAACAGAAGATATCAGGCGAATGGAGCGGCCTGCCTGTTCTCCAGACCTAAACCCCATCGAGCACGTCTGGGATGCTCTTGGTCGCCACATCGCTGCACGTCGTCAAACCCCTACGACACTTCAGGAGCTCCGACAGGCACTGGTGCAAGAATGAGAGGCTATATCCCAGCAGCTGCTCGACCACCTGCTTCAGAGTATGCCAACCCATTGTGCGGCCTGTGTACGTGCATGGTGATCATATCCCATATTGACGTCGGGGTAAATGCGCAGTAAACAGTGGTATTTTGTAGCACATGTGTTTCGGGACGGTTTTCTCAACTTATCGCCCATACCGTGGACGTACAGATCTGTGTCGCGTGTGTTCCCTTTCTGTCTATGCTATTAGCGCCAGTTTTGTGTAGTGCAACGTTGTGTGGCACTCAATTATCCTTAATTTATGAGCAGTAGTGTATATGCTTAATTTTTTTATTTTTAGTCACTCAGAAGCACTCTGCACCATACTATATACCATCCTCTCGATCTTTTTACACGTTTTTCTTCTTTCCTTCTTTCTGGACTCCTTAGTGGCCAACTTTGCTGCATACTCTGCTTTATCAATGCGAACCTTGTCCATCCGTTCAAATTCACTGATGCAGTTTGCTCCAGGATTAATTTCCATATGCTGTAGCACTTTCACCCTACCGATGTTGCCATCATTAAAAGCAATAACAGCATCACTGCCCCCCCCCCACTTTAGTGTCTTCATTTAAAGAAAAACATTTTTGGTAAGCGAGTCCATATAAGATTATTGAAAGACTCATTGGAATTTTGAGTCTGACCATGCAGACACTTCTTCAGTAATTCAGGATTTGCCAGGTCTCTGTAAAGAGGTTTTATTATATCCATGGCTGCTGCTGGGATGGAATGTTTATGGCTATATGAACTATTTGAGTATTGGACATTGCGGTACTTGCACCATGAATCATGTCCAGGAGGACAAAGGTGGTGTACTGGTTTTTCATCTATTGAGAGTCTGTGGAAGAAGGTAGCCCATACTACCTGCTTCATTTTCAACAAATCCTCAGTATTATTTCTAATGGCCATTCCAAAATACTGCTGTAGTTCATCAATCATTTCATCTGTCAGCCTGCCTCTTATGGTTTTACCATCAGAAAGTTTCTTGTCTCTCAAAATTTATTTCAACTTCCTCAACCTGGTATCCATCCTCTTCTGGACATGACCACCACATTCCGGTTTTGTGATAATCTTCTCACCATAAGGCTGAGCGGCTACTACACTGTTATATGCTTTTGAGTCTCCATCACCTAAGAACTTAGTGCAACATACTTCCCTTTCATTCACAAATCGACTAAAAATTTCAATAGCTGCAAAGCCTCCGTACCACCACTTATTTCTTCATCATTCCTGTCACAGATATTCCCTTCTTCATTCCCTGAGTTACGCTTATTACAATGTTTGGTTAAAATCTGGAAATCTTTCCAGTACCCACACTAGCAACAGAATTCTTAGAACTGTAGCCGCGCTTCTGCCAAGTGCCATCAAAAGTTACTGGTACGTCAATCATACCGTCATTTATTTCAACAGCTTCGTTTGCAGCACCCTTCATTGATTCAAATGCAACGGATTCCACAGCAGCTCCAATAAATCCTGCACACTTGTCGATTTTACAAGGTGGGTGTGGCATATTCATCACGGCACACATTGTTTCTGCTGCAGTGTGTCCTTTGCCAATAGCTCCCAGTCCGTAAAACCACCTAACATTTCTCTGTCAGTTCACTTCGGATTTCGCCGACTATTCCTCTTCATCAATGCTGTTTTACCATGTTTTGTATGTGCCATCATTTCCGGGGATACTGGTGATCGTGAAATGTTAAACAGTTCAACTATTTTTGTCACAGCTGGTCCCACTAATGGCGCACCAATAAGTTGCCCTGTTTGAAAGTCTGAGAGATTGCTTGCTTATCTTAAAAATGGTTCAAATGGCTCTGAGGACTATGGGACTTAACATCTGAGGTCATCAGTCCCCTAGAACTTAGAACTACCTAAACCTAACTAACCTAAGGGCGTCACACACATCCATGCCCGAGGCAGGAGTCGAACCTGCGACCGTAGCGGTCGCGTGGCTCCAGATAGTAGCGCCTAGAACCGCTGCTTATCTTAACCGTCACTGAACAAAGTATGTAATACACTAAAAGATAACCTCTACGACTTGGCACGTGAGCTGTACACTCCAGCTGTATCATAGTATTTATCTATATGCAGTGATACCTGCTTGTAACAAGATGTATTGTATTGTGTTGTGTTCATATTATTGTGTCTACCCTGTACATATATGTGATGTCATTATTGCTGTGCGGTTCTGCCTCCCACCATTGACGGGTATTCCATTAAAACTACAATCTTCTACAACATATACATCTCCAGCTTCCATCCCTGTGATTTTGAAATGCAATTTGCTTTTGAGCAATAGTCAGTACGCCAGTAGACCAGTGGAATCGAATGTGTAACATAGATTTCCACATAGTTTACAAGTAAATGATTAAAACTATGATCAGATAGAGCATAGTTTATTTTCGTGTCCCTGATTGTCTAGAACGTGTGTTAAGTATAGCAACTGTGTCTCTATATAGAAAGTATGAACTGAATACACGTTTCTCAGGAAAGTATAGTAATACGTGTGATAGAAAATTGTACATGCATTGCAACTTTTAAAACAATAATAATAATTCATTAATTTTTTCATGTGTATAATCTTTTAATATACGCTCCTTTTTCTTCCTCTTTCATCAAAGCTGTTTGTCATACGACAATATTTGTCGAATAATAGTTTTTTATTTATGTTAAATTTAGCATGTTTGAAATCTTGCATGACTGCAGCTATGAAATCGTCCAACTCGGGGCCTACATACAGGAAATACCTCTCGCTGTGTCGTTGAATACATTTTACTCATTTTCACTGACATCTACATGTACATACGTAATCCGCAAGCCACCATACGGTGCGTGCCGGACGGTACATCGTAACATTGCTAGTCATTTTCCTCTCTGTTGTACATGCCGAGGGAAAAACGACTGTTTATATGCCTCTGCACGACCCCTTATTTCTCTTATCTTATGTTCATGGCCCTTGTGCAAACTATACGTCGGCGGTAGTAGGATCGCCTTCCCTCCGGGAATTCCAACTGAATCACCTCCGTAACACTTGCGTGTTGATACTACCTGCTGACAACAAATCTAGCTCTCATCTGTGAATTGCTTCCATGTCTGCCTTGAATCAGACCTGTGAGAGTCCCAAACAGTTGAGCAATACTCAAGAATGGCTTGCACTGGTGCTTTCTCTGTGGTCTCCTTTACACATGAACCACGCTTTCCTAAAACCCTCCCAGTAAACTGAAGTCTATCGTTTACCTTCCCCACTACAGTCCTTACATGCTGGGTCCATTTCTTATTGCTCTGCAGTGTTACGGCAAGATATTTAATCGACTTGACTGTTTCAAGTAACACATTAATAATGCTGTGTTTGAACGTTATGGGATTGGTTTTAGTACTCATCTGCATTAATTGACATTTTTCCGAATTTAGAACTAGCTGTCGTTCATCACACCAGTTAGAAGTTTCTTCTAAGTCATCTTGCATTTTCCTACAGTCACTCAACCACGACACCATGCCGTACACCACAGCATCATCAGCAAACAGCTCACCCCGTCTGTCAAACCATTTATGTATATAAAAAATAATACCGGTTCATACACACTTCCTTGGGCACTCATGACAATACCCTTGTGTCTGATGAACACTCGCCGTCGAGGACAACGCAGTGGGTTCTGTTAAGAAGTCTCGAGCCACTCACATACCTATTCGAATGCTCCTACCTTCGTTAACAGTTTGCAGTAGGGCAATGTGTCAAACGATTTTCGGAAATCTAGGAATATGGAATCTGCCTGTAGTCGTTCATCCATAGTTCGCAGTACATCAGGTAAAAGAAAAGACTAGCGGAGATTCACACGAGCGATGGTTTCTAAAACCGTGCTGATATGTGGACAGAAGTATTCCCGTATCAAGAAACCTTATTATATTAAGAATTGTACAGCAAACCGCTGTTAAGGACATTGGTCTGCAATTTTGGGTCTGTTGTTTTAAGCTGCTTATATATATATGAGGTAACAGCGCATTTTCCAGTCGCTCTAGACTTTGTGCTGGGCGAGAGATTCGTGATAAATTCAACATAAGTAAGGAGGCAATGCTGTAGGACATTCTTTATAAAACTGAATTGGAATTCCAACCGATCCTTGCGACTTATTTGGTTTCAACTATTGCAGTTGCTTCTCTACGTGTGGGATGCCTATTACTAAGCCATCTGTACAGGAGTCTGTGCGATAGTCAGATAACAGTATATTTGTACGATCCTCCTGCATGAACAATTTATTAAACGCGAAATTTAAGACTTATGTTTTCCTTTTGGTATCTTGTATTGCCACAGCAGAGTGGTCAACGACTGATTGGATAGAAGCCTTCGACCCGCTTAGCGATTTTATGTAGAGCCAGAATCTTCTTGGGTTCTCGGCTAGATCCTATGCTAAGGTATGACGGTCGTAGTTGTTTCATGCTTCGCGCATGAATCGTTTATGGACGCACGAATCTCTACTGACTTTTGCCTGTCTTAATTCGTGTTCTCTTTTGAACCGAATGCTTCCTCAGTATTTTCCGAATTTTATTATTAAACTACAGTGGGTCTTTTCCGTCCTTAACCCACTTACTTGGCACATACTTCTTCAAAGCGTGATTTACAATCCGTTTAAAGTTTGCTCACAATTTCTCTGTTTCCATCATGCTGGAACTAAATGGTGCCCTTTCACTGTCTAAGTGGGATGCTAACAGCTGCTTCGATGTTGTTTATAGCAAAAATACCCTCCTAATCTTCTTGACTGATTTATTGACTTTACTAACCATCATTGCTTTGACGACAACCTGAACACTAATTCATATACCTATACTGACATCATTGATAAGGTGAGGCCTGTTTGTAGCTACAGGATCTAAAATATTTCCATTTATGTGTGGGCTGTTGAACTAGCTGCTCAAGACAGATTTTGGAAAACATATTCAAAAGTACATCACAAGACTCCATGTCCTTACTGCCTGCAATGAATCCATAAACACATCAATCCATAATCGGTAGATTAAATTTGCATCCAACTCATATTGCATGATCTGGCTATTTCCGTGCTACTGTGTGTAGGATTTCTATGAACGACTCTAAAACTGTCATGGCGGAATCCGGATGGCCGGTAAAAAATTCAACAATAAACTTGAGTTCACCTAGACCTGTTATACGCTTCCAGTTAACTCCACAGTCACACACAGGGTCGACCACATAAGAGACAATATTTTCGTCGACTGTAATGAACAGTCCACCTCCTATGGCGTCGAATATGTCTTTCCAATATACGTTCCATGACTCACTAAACACTTCAGAGTTTTCTGCTTCGGGTTTCAGCCAGATCTCAATCCCGAAAATGATGTGAGCGCGACGAAGTCCCTGGAGAGCGCTAAATTCAGCAGCTTTGTTACGAATACTTCGACAATTTACTGATAAAATTTTGGCAGTTTAAGTGTCTTTACTCTGAACGCAGTCTGATTTCGCTGTCTTCGTATCGAATGGCGAAAGTTCATCGGAGTACCTCAAACTACTGCCTAGCCTAAAGAAAATAAACCATGTGCTCTCCGCAAGTACATTGTTACCCAAGTAGCTGCTTCCTTTTTATAGTGCACCCGTGATCTACTAGTGTAGTTCACTATAGAAATCTTAAACATTATCTGTCTCTAGGAATGAAATTAACAAAAACTGCATTGAGTTTTAAAATTTAAACAATCAGATAAGTTGAAGAAAATATAGATTTAAATACAGAAATGAGGACTAAAACCAAGAATGATTTTGAAAAAGATTTCTACCAATAGGTGAATAATTCAGTATTTGGAAAGACGACGGAAAACTTACGAAACAGAGTAGATATTAAATTAGTTTCAGATGGAGAAAAATGTGATAAACTTGTATTAAAGCCAAACTTTAAAAGGAGAGCGATATTTAATGAAAATCTTGTTGCTATCTGTACGAATAAGGCAAAAATCAAATTTGTAAACCCATCTATTTAAGCATGAGTGTACTTGATTTATCTAAAGAAATGATGTATGATTTTCACTGTAGAACTATGAAACCAAAATATGGAGAAAATATTTGGTTGTGTTGCAAAAATGAAATTGCAGATATGTACCAAAACAGCAGAGGAAAATATGCCTGCTGACTATTAGGACTGTCACACTTTACCTCTGATTGCTGCGGTAGTGAAAATTAAATGAAGGGAAAGTCGTATGACGGAATTTTAATGTTAGTTCCTGGTTTATACTTTTGTCGATGATCAGTCGGACAGAATGAGTAAAAAATACTACAACTGTCAAACCGTAATGCGACGTGAATTTCATAAATATCTGAAGTCACATACCTCTGGAAAGATGTAAAGGCATTATGTTATGTAGGACTGATGTATTCAGTGTGAATGGAGTACCAATGCACTAGTAAGGCGCTGGAATGGATTACATCTGTATTACGCAACTGTGGGTTAGCACACACGTTTTAGCCAATTCGTATCGAGTGTGCCCCATTAAGATAAAGTGATATAATTGCTCTGCAGATCACAATTGTTTGTGATAGGTGCTCTGAAATATCTATCTGTTTAATATGTATTGCACTTTAGGTGTGTTGAGAAAAGGTGATTTTTCAAGAGAATTATAAAAGAAAGTGGTCGTAGCCATCATTACTTGTTTAATCATCAAGGGTCACAAAGAGGCTTGGCTGCAGGACTGGGATTTGGATTGTCAAGGGGTGGGATGTAGGGGTCTGTGTCCAGTTAAGACAATGCAATGCCTATACTCGTTATCTGTTTATCCGTATGTGGCGCCAGTGCCAGATTTCGACATGTGCTGCAGTGGCAAACTGGCCCTCAGTCCATGATGGTAACTTGTGGTATTTCTCTATGTGGATGCATTTGGCGTGGTGCAGACATGCGCACTTGAAATACTTTGTGGGAGAGGTCCTTCCACAATTTTTGCTTGTTTCAAATAAATAAGTTATTGTTGCCTTCCTTGCTTCCCACTGTGCCCCATGTGGCACGGTGATCATTTATACATTATCTGGTAAAACATGTGCTATCGATGTTACTTTAGTCATGAGTAATGTGTGTGTACTATGTGTCTGCTCGCGTTTCCCTCAGCTGTTTACAATTCCCAGTAATCTTATAGTCTGACACTACTCTCAGCCAACCTGTAGTGACATCACACACTAACAATCCATTGATGATTTCCTTGCAGTGAAAAGAAACATAGCAGGAGCGCATTTTGTGCATTGCATTAATTATTAAACATTAAACTATTCAGATATCAGTGTAGCAGGTTTCAATATTGCACAGTGGCGGTATTTGTTAAATAATAATGATCTCATCTTTTATGTATGTCTTCTTAAAAAAGTGGTAGAAAATTGACAAATTCGTAACAAATTGCTCCAAAACTGTAAATAGCATAATACATTTACGTACTTCTGCAGAATACCATTGGGCATGATACTCTGCTGGAAATTGTGAATATCGCCTGAATTTGCTGCTGCTGCTGTTGATTGAGTGATATACAAAGCACGAATGGTAGATTGATCCTATGTTACTGGGTACCCAAATAATGGTGGTGGTGGGGTGGACCATTAATAATGCACTATGTTAGTGGGGGATGGAAGGCCGCCATTTTAGGTAGTAAATTATGAGTTAGAACAGAAAAACCTCATTGCGGCTTGTTTAACATGTACAAATATCTCTTATTGTTTTGAAGTGAATCATCAGATGCTAGTTTATTTGTGTACTTTACTGCAATAATCGGGATTGCTGTAGTAAATGAAGTATTCCTCTGCAACAGTAGGCAGCAATATGTTGTATAATGTAGATTATTGTACACTGGGAAATGTATTTTTGCTGAACATTCTGATACATTCACTCATTAATGTTATTTGTAGCTAGTAGCAGAAATCTGCAATTTGTGTGGTCACTGTACAAGAGACAAAAACAATAACCATGTAGACTTTGCATTCTTGCCTGAATATCTTATGCAAGCAAGATTAACAAACTGCCTGCTGGAGACAACTGTTTCATTACAGAATGTAAAATACCCCCCTTTTTTTAAGCAGCTACGTACCTGAGGGAGAATCAGTAGTTTTTCTAACAAAATGGCGTTCTATTAATTGTATGAGGTTTGTGTGTAGCTTCTGCAAGCAGTAGAGTAAAATACTTTAATGACCATAATTTTTTATGTATTATGTCAAATTAGTATCAGATAGCTACTTTCGAATTTTAATTCATACTGTGGTCCATTTCACATCCCAGAAGGTTATCCTTCAGTATACTGAATAATGTGTGAACATATACTACTGTAAAAATGTTAATGAATTCCTATGTTTTCTGTCATCAGCCAAATGTAATAACCTCATCCCAGATTAGTAAGCATAGCTCTTGATGATCATATCACTTTCATTGACTTTCACAGTTGCTAAGTATTCATTTGGTCTACTAGAACACATCTAAAAGCCTCATTATTTGCTGCCATTCATAAGTCCATCAAATCATCCTCCACAGTTCCACTGACCAATGACGGTGTTGTCTGTAGCACTGTAAGCGATATTCTGCATTCATGTTCATGATAAGTGCCTGTTGTGCAGTTTGTGCAGTAGTTCAAGCATGAAAATGGAATCTGAATGTCTGCCAGCAAATCATTGTATCACTGACCTCTTAAAGTAGTATGTCACGATGTACTCTCTAATGCATTGCACTAATGTACTAGTATTGTGTGCTTCATACAGTGTGCCTTAGATTTTGATAGATCTTGCCAGTTGTAGTTCCCATGTCTGTCAGAGTGACTGCATTAAGTGCATCATTGATCTTTGCACTTGACATTACATCACAAACAGAGTAGCTTTGTGAGTGTAGCTTCTGTGAAATCTCTCTAACATAGGCCGTTGACATGTAGACCCCTACAGTCACTGGAACTGAGCGTTTCTTTTCCTTGCAGATATTTCTGGGACACAAAATTTAGTTTTCCTTAACTGGATGCCCATGATAAAGGTTTTTCAGTCATAGTTATAAAACTGATCACTGTTTTCGGTTGTTTGGTATAGTGTGGCTGCATTGTCAGAAAGTACCAATCTATAGTCTCGTAGTAGGTCTCAGAAGTTAGTTAGAAACAGTAGGATGTCACGAATGACTGAGTGTATTATTTTCAAAACTGATACATGTATCCCTATTGAAATGTGCAGTGCAGTGTCCACTAGAGTATAACTAACCCATCTGTATTAGACTCCTTGCTTTAGAGTTTGTTAGACTATATTAGTTGGTCTATTTCTGCTCCCTAGACTTGCTGTTACACCTGAAAATAAGAGGATGTGATTCTCAGTTACACTTTCATTTATTCTTGAGAATTTTATTTTATTTTGCAAGTTCTGTTTTTGTGGAGATATTTTGAATTTTGTACTTAAGTTTCAACGCTTAATTACAAATAATTCTTAGCATTCAGTAGATTTATCTCTTGGATCTCATGCAATAATCGTTTTTTCTTGTCTGCTCTATTATAATTCAAACTCAACTAAATTTACAGTAAACACGATTCATATTGCTGTATGAATCCAACTTGTGATCCACAGTATCTTTAGCAAAATTGTTCTTCTTATAAATTCTCTCCATGTGTTCTGTTTCTCAAGTGTGTTCCTGTCATGATGCAGTTGCTCATATTGTTTTATACCAAAAGATACTGATACTACTGAATATAACTATTTGTGTCTAAATCACTTTGTGCACTTAGATCCAAACCCCAGTCTATTACGCTATGTCCTGTTCATGATTAAAATGCCTTTGCCAGGAGTAAGTCCAAGTGTGACACCAGTAGCTTTGAGTACCTCAGTCCAATGACCAATCAGCGCCTTGAGTGAAACTGATATCTACAAAATCTTGTGTCTGTACTCTCTAGTCGTTTAGAAAAATCAGTAACACTTTCCGTCATGTGTATACACGGTCAGAATGCATGTATGTGAAATTATTTGTCCTAGCACCTTGTTGTTTTTAATACTGTCATCATATTTTTGCATAGGCCTCTATGCTCTCACCCAAGAAGGGAGTACCTATCGTTGTTAAAACATAGTTCTTTATATTAATTTGAATCCCTTTATTGTGGGAGTAATAGCATATTCTAATACGAAAGTTTCTCCATCCTCTGACTTACCTTGATAACATTCATTGCTAGTGTGGGGAATGGTCATTAGCCATAAAAATAGCGAAATGTGTAATGAAAATAAAAAAATTATGTTGCCAGATAACTGTCATTCTAGAAAACTGTCACCAGAACTGATTCTTTCGTTTCAATTTCTGGAATGAAATCATGTGTGTATATGAAAAATATGTATTTTCTTCATTCTTTACTTTATATAATCTTAGAATCTTGTACGGAATTTGAACCAGCTACATGGCATGTTAGAACAGTTGTCTTGTGGGAAAAATCTTGGCCTCACTATAAATGCTTAATAGGTGAAACTACACTCTTTGCAATATTGATGCAAATGGTACCTTGTTTGCAACTTATTATCTAAAATGAACTTAGTAACAAATCTTTGAACCAGTTTTGCTAATATCTAACGTGACATTTCCATTGCTGTCTTTAGACATCCTATAGTTTTTAACATTTCAGAGATGTAGTAAGTATTTCACCTTAAAACATTCACTAATTACATAACAGCAGTACATGATTAAATAAAGGTACTTATGACAGTTGCTGAAAATGTGTTCCATGTTTTTGTGTTATTATTGAACTGGCTGAATTGCTCAATGACAAAATTATCAGTCATGGTATTTTTAGAACACTTATTATATTTGAAAACTGCAAGTAACAATAACTTTGTAAGTGATATTTTACAGCATTAGCATTGCATTATAACTCCTGTATTATATGTTCTTTGAGATTTTGAAATTTGTGGTTGAAATTCTCCACATCAGACTTTTAAAAAATTGCTCTGGTACAATTTTTCTTTCCCAGTCTAATTATCCATTACCCTAGAGCCACTACAGCACTGTACTTAGTTTTCCTGCACTATAGTCTGAGAGAACCAGTTATGATTTGGGGAAGGGTAAAGTGTAGAGAAATAAAATTGAAATTAGCTTGAAAATATATATTTCTGGATTCAGTTAATTTTCCCAGACCAAAAATTGACAGATGTATTGTTTAGAAAATAGGCTCCAAAATAATTTCCAATTTTCCTTTTAGGTTTAAACAGACACGGTACATAACAAAAGCTTCAATGTAGTATGAAACATATAGGCACACTTTCTGTGGCTCACAAAGATGTTCAGATAAAAGAAGTTGACAGTCAATTGTACAATAAGCTTACAAGATTATATAAAAATATACACTAAACCCGTACTCTCTTCAAATCATAAAAAATTGTAATAAGTTAACATATACACAAAAGAATCTCTTTCCACATAAAATATGAACGAGTTGTAAAACTAAACTACTTCTGAAATAATTTAAGACACAATGCTAATCTAAAATAAGTATAAACACTCAAGACACACCTACTTGCACACAGGTAAACAAATGCTCCTCATATTCTTACTGACAGTGCTTTGCACTATGTTTGCAAATGTGTCAGAGCAGGAACTAGGCTATACTGCAGAGGTAATGTATACAAGGCAAGGTCTCTTCCTCATTGACACATAAGAATACTGATTATGGAATGATAGTGTGAAATACAAAAAACCAGTTTCCTGGATATATATTTCATTTTTACAAATCTTTTTAATACTGCCACAACACATCAGCTTTTAGCTAATAATTAACAAATCACATGATTTGCAGTATGTAAATGGTTTCATTAAATAATTTAATAAATGCATGATGAATAATACATTATAAGGAGTGTGACTACTAAGTGAATGAAGTACTATATTAAAAATAAATACATTAATACTTTTCAGCATCGTCATGGCATAATGCTTCACAAGATGCCACCAAAACTTCACTGATAGTGCGATGTCGAAGTTGCTCACGTGGTGAACAAAATAAAGACATTATTTAAAATCATATTCAATATTAATTTTCCAACATGAGATGACCATATTAATTCAATATATATGTTAAGCTTTATCACCATTTCTTCTTCGTTCCTGAGTGATATTTCTATAAATTTGTTGTAAAATTTTGGAAATTTTATAACCGGATGATGCTACAACAATATCGAGAAAAACGATAGGTGTGTTACTGTGTGCATTTGCAAATCATTCAGAAACAACTAATAAATAAGTGATTTAAATTATATATGAAAATATGACAGTCTGCATGATGAAATGAAAGTATGATGAAATCTCATCCAGAACTCTCCATTATGAGCCCACGGATAGTGTACTCACAAAGTAATTAAAACATTAATGATGGCTCAGAGGCCAGTGCATCAACATAAAATCAACCAAACAAAAACAGATCTAACTCTTCCAACATATATTTTCAAAGACTAGAATGTTTCCGTAATTTATCTCCCAGCCTGCAGGGAGTTCTTGTGCAGTCTACTTCTTCCCCAGTATTTCCACCATTTGGTTAAATTTTTCTTCTTCATCAATCAGAAGTAGTGCCTGAAGACAACCTTTGAAGTATGGGCTCTTGAAACAGTCAGATCTGAAAAAGGTAAATCAAGACTGTTTTAGACCAAATACAGATATTTTTCAGTCAAGTGCAATTTTGCTCATGTGTCAAAACGTTTTATTAGATTCCATGTGTGAGAATTTCAGAAAATTTTCGCTTTGAGATTTTAATTGTATTTTTCAGTGTTATTTAATTTCTGAACCATGTAACTGTCTATTTGACATGATTTTATTTCAGGATGATATTAATTATTGTTTCACTTTTCATTACTGACACCACATTGTAGTCTTGATGATGATAAGGATTATTTTTTAACACACTATCTCGTAATGTTAGTGCTGGTTCATAGTACCTCGTAATGTTAGTGCTGGTTCTGTAGATATAAATTAGTAAAAGGTATAGATTTGTAGTGTTTATAGAAGCCTTCAGTATTACTATATAGTTAGTAAGTTATTTAATGAATTTTAATTTTAACTACATTATTTTCAGAAAAAACTATTATTCTAGTTAAAGATTGTTTTAAGTAATTACTATTTAATGTTATTTTTGTAGTTAGAAAACGAAAAAAGGAAAAACAAAACAAAACAAAAAATAAAATACCTAAACCCCTGGCTCTGCCCCATGTATTTGTTTTATCCAAGACTGTATCTTATCCATGTCATCTTGGAGAAGTAGAACATCGATGCATCCTTTGAAGTAGTCAGATGTGAAACAGTCTTTCCTGTAATAATCAGACAAGTTAAGAAACACATATAATTTCAATGTTTTTTTTGCATTTGTGTGTTTTAATTTTGTATTCTGAAGTGCAGTTAAGTATTGATTGTAACTGGGAAAAATATTATTTACACTAAACGAAATTTATTTTTCAACAGATCTCAAATTATTAATTATTTATTAATTGTATGAAAAGATACAATTTCTGTAAAGTTTCATTAAAATATATACTATGAAACAATTAATAACAGAATATTCTGTAAAGTAAAGCATATATAATTTTTAATACAAAATGAAATATATAAATTACAATCAAGAATTTATAGATGTAAGAACTTTATAAACAGAAGCCGGGAGCAATTTCAGAAAAAGATCATCTGCCTTCTAAAACAGTGAAAACAATGTTTGTTGACTTGAAACAAAAGGCACTACATAAGATTCATCAACATTTTCTTTTTAAAACTGAACTATAAATAAATCACTATTAGTATTTGAATTATATATGAGGCATCAGTTACCTGCAGTATAAATGTTAATTTCATATTTCGCCCTATCAGACAGACAACTAGTGTAGGTTATGATAAAGTTTATGCATATTACGTGGAAAGGTCAAAGAAAAGGCATGCCTCATCATCATTGTTATTATTATTTTTAATTTGTACCACGTTTTTTCCTTTTGTGATGACCCCATATTTTGTTCATTACTAAGCAGAAATAAAAACCAGTACTAATTGTATTTCCTGTCATTTATAAGAAACGATTTCAATGCTGACAGAGCAGTCTGAATTTTCTGCTGGATAATTTAGATCGATTTTGCGTGTGTATTTTCTTACAACCAGTTAGAGGCATTCTTGTGTCAGTTCAACCTACCTGCACAGAGAGTGGAGCTGAGGTTCGCGGAATAGGTTATAGCAATCTTCGCAGATGCGGTCGAGGCGTGCAAAGATGCTCTTGTCGTAAACTCCTTTACACTGGATGTCGAAGAAGGACCTTTTGGCAAGGTGGTGTGGATCCAACGGGCTGGAAGCCGCCGTGGAAACGAGGCTAGCTACGACGAGGACGCAGAGGACGACCCCTGATAACCGCCACTGGAGATGTCGGCATGGAGCCTCTCCCTGCTGCTTCTGCTGCTGCTGCTGCTTCTGGTGGTGCATCTGCAACAATGATATTCCCACGGTCAGTGCTTTTGTTGCTAGACGAAATGCAACAGGTGCCTGGCGTTGGCGACACATAGTGCTGAGCAAAACCAACCACGGATGATTATTTACGACAAACTGCGGGGAAAGGCACTATATTATGGGTGGAATTTCGTAGTGGCCGACGTCAGATACCGTTCCTGAAAAACTATTGTTCAAAAGTATTTACTGTCTATGACACCAACGGTGGGATCAAAGCAAGGACACTTAGAAAGCAACGATAATGTGGATTACTGCGCAATTAGTACTTGCTCGATCGCGTGTCTATACACTGTGGTATGGAGAACTCTTGAAAAGAGCTGCAGGCAAATGAAACAACAACAAAGGATACAAAATAGTCATCGGCGTATTTCGGTATAACGGGTAGAATCTGCAACGTAGATTCATTCTGCTACCTCATAACTTTCGCAGCCACTCCTTGAACGAATACAGCTGCGAGGCTCTTGTCACAGATTTGGAAATACAAATATCGAACAGATGTTTTTTCCGCACAAGCTGTAGCGATTTTTCCTATTCAGTCACAACAACAAAACAGAGACGACGAGAGAATCAGTTTGCACACATCGGTGAATTGCGCGGCGATCCCGGACCGTGATCCTCGGCTACAGCTCTTATCGAGACACTCTGCGACTGGCACGACGACGTGCAGACGAAACGAGCGGAGCTCCTCGCGAGAGGCATGGCGCCCGGCGTGAGATGTTCCCGAGCCCGCGGAACTGCGTGTGCGTTTGCGGAGCGGCGAGCGGAGGCGGCCGGAGACCGCGCCGAGCTGCGCTGACGCACGTGGTGGGACTGGCGCGTCGCTGCGGAGTGCCTGCCCGAGCCCCCGAGCCGGCCGTGGCCCTGTTGGCCGACCGTCGGCTGAGCCCGCAGCGCCGTCATTCCGCCTCGTTAGCCAGAGGATGTGCGCTCGTTAGGGCCGGCCCGACACGGTGCCTCGCGAGTGCCTTCAGCGCCCACTGCCGGGCCAGCGCACCAGATTCCCGACACTTGCCGATACCTCGAAAAGGAGCTCACACTTCCGAGCACTCCGTTCGTGTCTCGGCAGCAGATTAGGTCAAGGCGTACGATTTCCGCTGTTCACATAGCACAGAGAACTTGCCCGCCCAAAGACAATACAGGGCAGTTCAAAAAGAATAAAACGATTACAAACAGCTGTAACTACTCAGTGCATTGCGATGCATCGATAACAATTACAGAACATGTAAAAGAAAATTCGTTGTTTTTGTGGATACAATACTGGCCATTAAAATTGCTACACTAAGAACAAAAGCAGATGATAAACGGGTAGTCATTGGACAAATATATTACACTAGAACTGACATGTGATTTTATTTTCAGGCAATTTGGGTGCATAGATCCTGAGAAAGCAGTACTTAGAACGACCACCTCTGGCCGCAATAACGGCCTTGATATGCCTAGGCATTGAGTCAAACCGAGCTTGGATGGCGCTTACAGCTACAGTTGCCCATGCAGCTTCAACACGATACCACCGTTCATCAAGACTAGTGACTGGCGTATTTTGACGAGCCAGTTGCTCGGCCATCATTGACCAGATGTTTCCAGTTGGTGAGAGATCTGGAGAATGTGCTGGCCAGGGCAGCAGTCGAACTTTTTCTGTATCCAGAAAGGCCCGTACAGGACGTCCAACATGCGGTCGTGCATTATCCTGCTGCAATGTAGGGTTTCGCAGGGATCGAATGAAGGGTAGAGCCACGGGTCGTAACACATCTGAAACGTAACGTCCACTGTTCAAAGAGCCGTCAATGTGAACAAGAGGTGACCGAGACGTGTAACCAATGGCACCCCATACCATCACACCGGGTGATACGCCAGTATGGCGATGACGAATACACGCTTCCAATGTGTGTTCAGCGTGATGTCTCCAAACACGGATGCGACCTTCATGATGCTGTAAACAGAACCTGGATTCATCCGAAAAAATTACGTTCTGCAATTCGTGCACCCAAGTTCGTCGTTGGGGACACTATCGCAGGCGCTCGTGTCTGTGATGCAGCGTCAAGGGTAACTGCAGCCATGGTCTCCGAGCTGATAGTCCATGCTGCTGCAAACGTAGTCGAACTGTTCGTGCAGATGGTTGTTGTCTTGCAAACGTCCCCGTCTGTTGACTCAGGGATCGAGACGTGGCAGCACGATCCGTTACAGCCATGCGGATAAGATGCATTTCATTTCGACTGCTAGTGATACGAGGCCGTTGGGATCCAGCACGGCGTTCCGTATTACCCTCCTGAACCCACCGATTCCGTATTCTGCTAACAATCATTGGATCTCAACCAAGGCGAGCAGCAATGTCGCGATACGTTAAACAGCAATCGCGATAGGCTACAATTCGACCTTTATCACTGTCGGAAACGTGATGGTACGCATTTCTACTCCTTACACGAGGCATCACAATAACAGTCCACCAGAAAACGCCGGTCAACTGCTGTTTGTGTATGAGAAATCGGTTGGAAACTTTCCTCATGTCAGCTCGTTCTAGATGTCGCCACCGGCGCCAACCTTGTGTGAATGCTCTGAAAAGCTAATCATTTGCATATCACAGCATCTTCTTTCTGTCGGTTAAATTTCTCGACTGTAGCACGTCATCTTCGTGGTGTAGCAATTTTAATGGCCAGTAGTGTACTTTATACACTGAGGTGACAAAAGTCATAGGATAGCGATATGCACATATAGAGGTGGCGATTGTATCGTACACAAGGTATAGAAGGGCAGTGCGTTGGCAGAGATATCATTTATATTTAGGTGATTCATGTGTAAATGTTTGCGACGTCATTACAGCCGCACGACGTGAATTAACAGACTTTGAACGAGGAATGGGAGTTGGAGCTAGACGCATGGGACATTCCATTACGGAAATCGTTAGGAGATTCAGTGTTGTGTTATCCACAGTGTCAGGAGAGAGCCGCGAATACCAAATTTAGCATATTACTTCTCACCAAGGACAACGCACTTACCGACCGAGAGCAGCGTCTTTTGCGTAGAGTTGTTAGTGCTGACAGACAAGCGACATTGCGTGAAATAGCCGCTGAAATCAATGCGAGAAGTACGAAGAACGTTTCCGTTAGGCCAGTGCGTCGAAGTTTGTTATTAATGGGCTATGGCAGCAGATGATCGACGCAAGTGCCTTTGCTAACAGCACGACATCGCCTGCAGCGGCTCTCCTAGGTTCGTGACCGCACCGATTCGACCCTAGACGACTGGAAAACCGTGGCCTGGTCAGATGAGTCCCAATTTCGCTTGGTAAGAGCTGATGGTAGGGTTCGGCTGTGTCATAGTCCCCACGATGTCATGGATCCAAGTTGTCAACAAGGCACTGTGCAAACTTTTTCATAATGTGGGACCACAGTCATAATATATTTCTTTAAAGTCAGTACCGCCATTAGACTGTTGTTTATTTACACTTACACAATCATGATTTCGGCTTCAAAGTGTCATTATCAAGTGTTTTAAGTGTTATAAATTGCCTAAGATGGCATACTGTCATATTAAAATACACTATTAGACACATTGTCTAAGAGGCTATATATCTGACAGAGCTTATTGCTTTGCTTCATTACTGAGCACACCATCTTGAGTCAAGATGGTGTGCGGAGAATGAAACAACAGTCTAACGGCGGTACTGACTTTAAAGAAACTGTGCAAACTGGTGGTGGCTGCATGGTGGTGTGGGCTGTGTTTACAGGGAATGGGCTGTTCCTCTGGTCCAACTGAAGCGGTCACTGACTGGAAATGGTTATGTTCAGTTACTTGGAGACCATTTGCAGCCATTCGTGGCCTTCATTTTCCCAAACTACGATGCAATTTTTATGGATAACAATGCGCCATGTTACTAGGACAAAATTGTTCGCAATTGGTTTGAAGGACATTCTGGACAATTCGAGCGAATCATTAGGCCACTCATATCGCCAGACATGAATTCCAATGAACAATTATGTGACATAATCGAGAGGTCAGTCCGTGCACAAAATCCTCCACCGGCAACACTTTCGCGATTACGGACGGCTATAGAGGCAGCATGGCTCACTACTTCAGCAGGGGCTCCCAACGACTTGTTGAGTTCATGCCACGTCGATTTGCTGCACTGTGCCGGGGAAAAGGAGGCCCAACACGGTTGGCAGGTATCCCATGACTTTTGTCATCCCAGTGTATATCAAGAACGAGGTCCCCTCGGCCCATGAAAACAACACATGACCTCTAGTATTGTAAGAGAAAATCAATAGATCTAATGAGTAGCATACTGAGTACTGAGTACCTTCTTCTTCAATATCCGCGTCTTGGGGAGTTAATGAAATTCGATCGTCGACTCATATCTATTGAGGATGACAGCCTTATGAAGAGTTCGTTTCGTCAACTAAGGTTGAGTTGTTTGGGGGAGGAGACCAAACAGCGAGGTCATCGGTCTCATCGGATTATTGAAGGACGGGGAAGGAAGTCGGCCGTGCCCTTTCAAAGGAACCAACCCGGCATTTGCCTGGAGCGATTTAGGGAAATCACGGAAAACCTAAATCAGGATGGCCGGACGTGGGATTGAACCGTCCGTCGTCCTCCCGAATGCGAGTCCAGTGTGCTAACCACTGTGCCACCTCGCTCGGTGTCAACTAAGGAATGACCACTTTGAGTAGTTTATTTGTGACATCATTACATACTACGCGAGGAATTTATCCGTGATATCTTTCCAGCGTCACTTTATGTTTAATGTGGTTATCTTGCAACCGAGACGCAGATCCGGCCATCCGCTCGGCTGCTTACGCGTACAACCGGACGCGCAGGTTGGTCTTTCTTGGCCTTTTTTCCGGCTTGCTTCTTTCTGCACGGTCGCCGCGACCACCGGGCAGCTGGCCGAGCACCTGGCCGGCCCGGCCACCCGTGCAAAACGCCCCAGGCGAGCGGCTTACTTTCAAAGGGCGAGCGCCGGGGCTTAATTGTAGCTGCGCGCTCGCTCCGCAAAAATCGCCGCTCGTAATCACGGGCCTCCGACGTTGGCCGCACATGAGAGGCGATCGCCGGCATAATTACAGATCGGCGGAGCCGATGCGATGACTTCATTCGATGCTCGTTTGAGTGGACGGCACTGTGAGTGTGTACGTGTGTGTGTGTGTGTGTGTGTGTGTGTGTGTGTCTAGCAACTCAGACTGCCTGGCGCTCCTTTACAAAGCCCACCCCGCGCGCTTGTTCACACTAATTATATTCCGGTTCCCTTTTGCGGGTACTAGAATATTATCTCCCCGTTCCTGTTCCACCACTTATCCGCGCTGCAAGCCTTCTCTGTCGACTTGCTTATTTAAGCTGGTAATGGTTACCACAGGTTTTATTCCGCACCCTACCTCCCTTCCCTGGCGTCGCCTTTTCTTCCACTCTGCTTCTCTTCGCTTTCGCTGTTAATTACGGGCGGACAGGTTCCCCCGGCCGTCCATCACGCTAGTTAGCGGTCTGATACCTGCAGGTGTGTGAGTGCAACCTAAGGAGGAGGCTGCCTGCAGTTAATAGCACTGGAGCTGCCGACAAGTTCTTCCAAATGATCGCCACAAAAATCTTGCCCACATGACAACACAACGCGGAAGGAATTGCGATTACGATGTATTTGTATGTGGAATTATGACTGATTAGTGAAACTGACGGCATTAGAGCGAACAGGTGCTTATTGCCAGACAATGTCCTAAGAATATTGTTTGCACAAAAAATGTTCGCATTATATTTCTTGATTTTTTTGTTTGACCTCCTCCTTCATTTCTTCAAGGTTTCCGTTCCCTGGTATTTTTCGACAATAAAATTTAGATATGATTTTAATGTCCTATGAGAGGAGAGAAAGAAGCTGAGCATATCTTGGTTACATTTTGAAATCTGTGATGCTGTCCTCGTCCCGTAATACTTCACCACATCAGATACCCATCTGACGGGTTAAACTTTATATCTATTCGGTGTCCAGTTGAGAGTTCAAACGCACAGTCTTTCCATATTAATAATGTTTGTCCGTAACGAAGGATCACGCTAGGCGCTCATCCTTATTATAAGGCTGATAACGTTCATAAATGCCCATAAGTTTTCAGGAGACGGTTGTTGCTATTTTTATGGGCCTGTAATGCTGTATGACAAATCACTTGCTTCAGTGGATTGGAAATAACCGCCAAACAGTTGCAAAATACAGGTATATTAAACCTTGACGATGATTTCGACAGTTTTAAAACTATCTTCTTCAAAAGGTATTGTATGTAGAATCGCGTATTAAATATATCCGATGTGGGAGTCGTTTATTCTGCCCATTTAATCACCATTTAAAAACGTGCTTTTAATCTAGCAGCTCTCTAATGTACGAGTTTGCCTTACAACTTTTTATATTCCACACATTCGATTATGGCTCAAACAACATGTGGTGTCCATCGTCAAATGTGCGGTATTTTAAAAAGTTGTAAGACAAAGCCCCACAGTAGAGAGATACTACTTTTAAATTATGTATTTTAAATGGTGATTAAGTGGATGGCATTTACATGTAATAGACCGTCAACTACTTCCTCCACATCAGATATATATAATATGTGATTCTACGTGCAATACCTTCTGAAGAAGACAGTTTTAAACTGTCGAAACCGTGGTCAAGGTTCAATAAACCTGTATTTTGCAACTGGTTGGCAGCTATTCCCAATCCATTGAAGCTCTTGCATGCTTGCTGAAGCGCAGCTATGTTTAAAATATGACAAACCACTCGCTTTTTGTGATTTGAAATAAAAGCAAGTTCTGATTTGTGTGAGCCAGACACGAATATTGCGTAATCACTGCACCACTGCTCGACCAGAGGGAAAGGCACGCATTATGAAACACATCATTAGCCCCTGGTGCACAGTAGACAGCACGGCCTTCGTCGAGGAAGAGGGAGGACGTTGCAGCGAGTAAGGTAGACGTAGATGAGAGTAGGCAAGCAAAGGGCCCGTGGGCTGGGCAACTGGCTCGTAACAGACCAGACAGCGCGGCGCGGGGTCCACATCTGTATTCCTCTCACGTCCGGCTAGCATTTAAAATGTGGTCCAGAGGCCCGGAACAGGTTCCGAGGCGGCCGCCGTTGGTGGTCCGCCAGTCGATACGTTTCGCACTTAATTAACTAACGGCTCTCCTTCCTCCCGCTTCTCCGTTCTTTGTCCGAGGCGGCCGGACGCGAGAACAGGGCGAGCTGATAGTAACCACTCTTCCCTTTCTCATAGATTCTTCATTATTCTTTATTAGGCATTGCCTGCCGGTGACTGGCTCCGACTCCACAAGGGGAAGGCACATGCTGTGGTTCATTTACCTCCTACCTCTCATCCGTAAAATTGATTTACAGCTAAATGATTGTTAGTTTCGGCGTTCCTACCCTTCTGCAGACACCCAACGCTGTATTCGTTTCTGTTCATTTCGTAGTTATTCTCTCTCGTTCACCTTAAGCTTGGAAGTTTGGTGGCGTATTTATCGCGTTGTACCTGTTACTAAGTCCAGTTTTCCAGCTGCGTTCCCTACCATGGACAGTACTAACTTGAGGTAACTTGATCTCCAAGTACGGACAATATGTGAGGGCTATTCGGAAAGTAAGGTCCGATGGGGCATGAAATGGAAACCACCGATGAAGCTTTGCACAGATGTGTTTGGCTGTTTCTCTAGTATACCCGTCGATCACGTCACGTCGCTCTTTTGAGTTCGAAGCGACCAGTGACCATTTAAAGATGCCTAAAAAATGGTGCCTCCCGCCACGTATAAAGGCCTGGTGAGAGATTTCACCTGATGTCACGCAGCCCCCTTAACTTCTCGGACTCACTCTGCAGGGGCAATGAAGATGCGCCTGCAGCGTTTTCGATGAGAAGTGTTTCATCAGCCACCATACAACCCGGACTTGACTTCCTCTGAGTTTCATCTCTGCTCACATGAACCGCTGGCTGTGAAGACAACAATTTAGCGCGGAAAGAAGTTGCAGATTAGCGTAGAGAAGTGGCGGAAAGCACAGGCGACTGCCTCTGTGACGAGGGTATTGGAAAGTTTGTACAGTGCTACGACAAATGTCTCAGTGGGAGCGGTGACTGTGTGGAGGAGTAGCTGGAAGGTGTCGCTAACTGTCACAGATAAAACATTTTTGATTGTGACCGTGGTTTCCATCTCGCGACCGATCAGACCGTAATTTCCGAATAGCCCTCGTAAGTTATAAGTTCTTTTGTAGACAGAGGATGGAGTATGCAATAAAAATGTAGCTCTCCGTGCTGTTTCATGCGCCAGATTCAGGTGGTAAAAGTCTGATGGTGATGCCGTTGTCGAAGATACTTTTTCCTGTCCCTGTGATTCGCTATAATAATGGCGTGTGACGAGGGCCTCCAGTCGGGTAGACCGCTCGCCTGGTGCAAGTCTTTCGATTTGACGCCACTTCGGCAAGTTGCGCGTCGATTGGGATGAAATGATGATGATGATTAGGATAACACAGCACCCAGTCCCTGAGCGGAGAAAATCTCCGACCCAGCCGGGAATCGAACCCGGGCCCTTAGGATTGACAGTCCGTCGCGCCGACCACTCAGCTACCGGGGGCGGACTGTGATTCGGTGATTTATGCCTACATCGTTAGACATGTAATTTGAATTGTGCTGTATTCGATCAAGAGAGGTGAACCCGCTTTGGAACAATAGGCCCGTAAAAGTTAAGAGTAACGCTTTGTACTCCTGGAGCAGTCAGCTTGCTCCATGGCTTTTCTTAGTCCACTGCTGTGTGAGATACCTTCACCGATCCTTGTCAGGTTTGAACGAACCCTTTGTCTCCAGTGATATTTCGGTCTATCGTGTGCTGAACCCTTACAGCGAGATCCAAGATTGTCTACAGTGTAGCAACAGAGCAAATATGACTCGGTCATTTTCTTGAACTGTTCCGGAATGTAGTGTGAGGATGCGCGATTGCTGGCTCATTACTTAGGGCTAGGGTACTTCCGCAGTTGCCTCGCCACGGTAACAGGATTGTTAAGCGTGCGCGGCTGTGCGCTGCCCAGATGTTGCCGCCACGATCGACTGCTCACCGCGAAATGAGAATGAGCGCCGGACCGTGGACGCTCGCAAAAACCGGCCCCGGCAGCCGCCTGCCGGCGGCGGTCCAGGTGTAATTCTGGCCGGCCACCTGCCGCGTGCCTGCCTGCCTACCTCTTCTGGGAACCAGGCGTCGCACGTATCCACCGGCGTATTTTTTAAAGGGGCCTCAGCCGGCGGACGGCGTAGGTAGGGCCAAGACCGTAAAACCGGTGTAACGTGGAAGCGCGACAGCATAATCTCACGTTTCAGGAACTGTCTTGTCCGTCTCGGATGTACCCTACGCAGTCGTTACTACTGCTGCGACGGAAAACGCTCGAGTGACTCGATCAGTGATAAAAGTCCCGTGGAAACGTGTAGGTTACGCACCGGGGTACAGTCAGCCATTATCTACGCGCTCCATCCGCGGATGAAACAGAAAAAGGGAAGACTAATAACGACACGAAGCACACTCCATCAGTCACTGTACAGCGGCTTAAGAATATTTGGGTGGATGTAGAACTTGTCGCGGATTTGTTTTTTAGTTAATTAATTTATTTATTTTATAGGGAGAAGAGAGTTAGGGCTAATGTCCCGTCGATGATATGTGGAGAAGGAAATAGGTGGTGTCTTTTTCAAAAGAACAATCCCGCTATTCGTCTTAATGGCTTTACGGAACACAAGGAAAATAGCCTGGATGTCCAGAGGGATATCTGAGCCACCCGTCTTCCAAATGACAGTCATGCGTCTAAATTACGGTAGCGCTTCACTGCCGAGCGGTTCTAGGCGCTAAGTCTGGAACCGCGCGACCGCTACGGTCGCAGGTTCGAATCCTGGCTCTGACATGGATGTGTGTGATGTCCTTAGGTTAGTTAGGTTTAAGTAGTTCTAAGTTCTAGGGGACTGATGACCTCAGAAGCTAAGTCTCATAGTATTCAGAGCCATTTTGAACCAGAATGAGATTTATTGAAAGAAATACCCAGAAATGAAGTTCACCCTGGAATAAAGTAGGTTACAAAATACTTGTTCGTCCGCTTTTTTCTCCTCAGTCTACAATTTATACCAGATACAAAATAAAGAATATCGAAATAAAAGTAGGAATTTTCCCCGAAGGATCGTTTAGTAAGCGAGGAAGCGTCACGGGGATGATCATCCACCTCCAGTGGGAGGCGCTTCAAGAGAGGAGTTGTCTACTGCATTGTGTTTTACTATCAAAGTTCAGAGAGCGTTTATTGCTATAAGAAATAGCTGGGAAGCCCCAAGAGACGGATTGAGCCGACTAAATGGTAGAGATTTTCCCTACCCTTTTGTGTTCACAGGTACCTTTCCTTCGCGAAGTATGAAAGCTAAGTGTATCTGACTGGAAAAGGTGTGCGTGTGTGGTGTAGTGTCATGTTCGTGTTGAAAATGATGAGAGAAGGGAGAGCGTGAAACACGCTGCCGGCACACAGCCTACTCCTCCCGAAGAGCTCAAAGGACGCCGGATACTATCGACAGTGTAGCATCCCCCCACTTCACGAGATACTGCGGAAAAGTTTGGCATTGAATCCAGGACACGTGGCGCAAAGACTGGTGACCAGGGACTCGACGCCGGCCACGGTGGTCTCGCGGTTCTAGGCGCTCAGTCCGGAGCTGCGCGACTGCTACGGTCGCAGGTTCGAATCCTGCCTCGGGCATGGATGTGTGTGATGTCCTTAGGTTAGTTAGGCTTAAGTAGTTCTAAGTTCTAGGGGACTGATGACCACTGATGTTAGTCCCATAGTGCTCAGAGCCATTTTTGGAGGGGGAGGGACTCGACGCCACCATCCTTTCTGTCCCTTCTACAGTAAAGGCAAAGGTGAAAATGTCAACAGTGCGTTGTGTAACTGGATATACGATAGGGCTTAACTTCGATGATCTGATGGGAAACAGTGTATCCACCTCGGCATGACCCTTGGTCTTTTCCTATAAGAGTCTGGCAACATATTGCTGTTTCTAAATATAACTCGCGAAAAAAACATTAAAGTAAAATTGGAGGCACCATTCGCGAAACGAGGCAGGACCCTCCGCCATGCAACTTACGGTAGATTGCTGAGTCTAGAAGCAAATGTAAACAGACAGTCTTAACTCCCTCCACTCAACGCGCGGGAATCGAATAGTACAGGAAATTCTATAATACTGGTACGACGTAACCTCCGCCAACCATTGTGAAGTGGCTTGTGGATCATATACGTAGATATATTTCTGCAGAATATCGGTCCTTTGTTAAATCATCGCCGTCACTTACTCGATATACCAGGAAACAGCTCATCAAATTGCGAACAACGCTGTACTCGGTGCAGATATACGATCGTAGCAGGTTCTTAAAACCATCGGAACTTAACGCGTTAAACAGAAAAAATAACTCATCGCGACTGTACAGATCGCAGCGCGAAGGTGTAACGGCGCCTCGGTTTGTGGGACATCCCCGCAGAGAGAGAGAGCGCGAGCGATGTGCCCTTCCTACAGGCGACTGTAGGCAGGTCCGGGTAACGGCTGCGGGATCGCGGCGCGGCGCAAAGTGAGTCAGCGTTGTGTAATTTCGCACGCGTTTACATGCACAGCTATTCCGGCGGCAGCACGGCGGTGCGAGGGTTTTTGTGCCGCGGCAGCTGCGAGGCCACGGCGGTGAGTCACGGGACGCGGGCTCCGTCGCTTCGTTTCTCAGCCGCGAGGTACTGCAGCCACTTGCACCTCAAGGTTCGGCGGTCGCCGAGCCGCGCCGGAGTCCGCAAGCTGGGTTACGCCTTCCAGCCCCACAAGATGAGTCGCGCGTCGATTTCTATTTCCGAGCTGCGTAATATCTCTGTACAAAGTATCACTGGTCTCTTCGCGGCATCGACGTTTCGAGACTGTCAACATAGACACCATGTCTGTCTCAGCTTATCCAACTTGCCTATAAGCCTTACTAAGATGCGACGGAGGAGGAAAACCAGCTCTACGACTAGCGCCAATACATCGCTCACAAGCCTTAAAATGACTTACTATGATCATCGTGTAAAGCAAAGTCCCTTTGTCGAATACCCAGAAACGCCACATCGAGCAAGGACATACTGATGTATCCTCGCTATATTCTCACGTACTTCTCGTATTTAATTTTACTACTACACGATAATATTTACATAACTAAAATCTGCTCGTCAGGATTGACGTCGGGCATCTAAAAAGTTCAAAGACGAGCAGCTCGTTTTGTATTATCACGAAATAAGGGCGAGAGCGCCATGCGAATTGAGGTGGCATTGAAACAAAAGAGTTTTCCGCTGCAGCAGGATCATCTCATGAAATTTCAACCACTAACTTTCTCCTTAGATTGTGAAAATATTTTGTTAGTGCGCACCTACATAGGGATAAATGACCATAACAATAAGATACGAGAAATCACAGCTCGCGCGGAAAGATTTAAATTCTCTTTTTTCCCGTGCGTTGTTAGAGTGTGGAACGGTAGCCTGAAGGTGGTTCGATGAACCCACTGCCAGGAACTTAACTGCAAATTGCAGAGTAATGATGTAGACGCAGATGGCGATGTTGATGCAGATTGCTTACATCAGAATAAACCTCACATCAAAAACAGTAAAACAAACCATTGCTGGCAGCTACTAGTTCAACTTCAATACAGGATCCGAAATTTTCTACTTATACGGTGGTTAATGCTGTTCGACTGTGAGCATCAGTCTCGAAATCGTATCATGATTTATGGTTCCATGCGAGAAGGGGGAAGGGAAACAGAAATCTCTGTCGATAGTTCAGATAAAGGCGATGAAAGTTGCTTTTTGTGTACGTGAAGATAACATTGAAGATCTCCGTAGGAGATGTTGACATTTTGTCCACGTTATGGACGCTCAAAAATATATTACCAAGAAAGATTCCCCTGAGTTGACGTATATTCGATACCATGATACTGGTAGTGCCTGCAAGGGAAAATAGTGTTGTCTTTCACTGAAGTTTTAAAATGGCCATGAAGTTTCTACCATACAAGCTGAGAAACCCGGCGTTGCCCGGTCAGAATATATGGCATGGAATTATGTTCACGAAGAATAATGAAAGCCAAGAATAAGCGAAGTGATTGACTAAAACGCGCTAAATTATGAAAAGGATGAAACTAAAGAAGAATAAGCGAAATGTTTCTTCGAAAGCATTGTAGTTTTTTTTTAATTTGTGGTAAGTTACTATGGGACCAAACTGCTGAGGTCATCGGTCCCTGGGCTTACATGTTACTTAATCTAACCTACGCTAAGGACAACACACACATATGCCCGAGGGAGGACTCGAACCTCCGACGGGGGGAGCCGCGCGAACAACGGCAAGTAGTGTACCGTTCGATTATTCATTTGTAGGTTACGAGTATTTTTATCGTTGTGTCTATAAGGATTTTTTTCTTTGTGTCTCTGTTGATTAAAAACTGATCTATTTGATATAACGCCCCGTTATCAAAGTCTGAATAACGATACACCGCAAGCATCATATCACGTCGGACCAGTGAAGCAATAAACACTTTTTCACATGTACGGCAATTTTCGTAAATCACAGAGTATATAGCTTTTCCTGAGAGTATTTATTGCTCCATATTTCGCGGTTTTTTGTTCGCCACGGACACGCACTGCCACGTACCGCGACCAAACTCCCTTAGTAACGGCATGAGACCAACGGCTATCTACCCTCGCAACCACGAGTGGGTGACAGTGGGTGGTCATGGAGAAAAGTCTGTCTGCACGTACGCGCACAAGCCTTTCATATGTAGATATAGACCGACATTACTCTGAGCACTTTGGCAGGTGCCATAACTCTATTTCGCTCAGTGGAAGAGGAGTCAAAATAAGAGAATACCTGTCTCGGCTTATCCGTAAATACACGATCGTTTCTGAGAAAACGACGACCAGAGTTTTAGAGGTACTTTGTGTACCTTTTAGCGGATAAATCATTCAGTCGAAGTGAAGGCGCAGCGGCTAGCGTCGCGGCTTCACATTTTTACGCCCCGTGTTCGAAACCCGATTGTTACTTTATTTTTATTTTTCATTTATCTACCCGTTCCGTAGAAGATCACTACACGAATGTTTTCCCGTGTATACTGAAATAATGTTGTCTTTACTTTTCTACTAATTGTATTAAAAAGAAAAAAAAAACAAAAAAATGAAAGAGGAACTTGTTTGAAATTGTTTTCGTGGAAATTCCTGTAGCGTATCTTGATTCACAATCAACTGCAAACGCCATTTTTGGTAAAGTGATCCGTTATGTGTGGTTTGCCGCGAAATTATTGCCAACGCGTGAAATCTTGAGCAGTGTTAACTATGAGTCTTTCCCGAGGACATTCATACGAAGAAATGTCACTGTGGCAAATCTTAACTTCGCGTGATACGATGTATCGACTGTTTCTATTAGCCAAGGGAATGCACCAGACTTCCTGAAGAGTAAACATAGTAATTCAATAAAGTAATCAATATAAGAGATGATATAAGAATGGAATATCAGAAAATGGGAATTTGAAAAGAGTGTAATCCCTGAACACATATGTTGTATAGTAAATATTGTGAAACCAGTTAGTAATTTTACAGTTAATATAGGGAGCAATCTTTCCGTTAACTTGATAAGAAACATTTGTATAGTAATCTTCTGCGGACATCGTAGATAAATGAAAAACAAAAATAAAAGTAATAATCGTATTTCGAACACGGGGCGCACAATTGAAGGTCCGCGACGACAGCCATTTCAGCTGAGATTAGAGTGCGCTAAAAGACACCTAAATTACATCGAAAATTTGGACCGTCGTTTTCTCAGAAAGTCGAGGTCTTGTTCGCTTATTTTGACTGCTCTTCCACTTAGCGAAGTTTCTGAGAATTCGTGATACGGTACTTGCCGTGTTCTCCTTATCAGGCAATGAATCTAGTAAAGTAAGTTAGATAAGCCGAAGCCAAGTCAAAAAACGATGTCACATTCGTAAAAAAATGAGTAGCGAGCAATCGGAAGCAGCACACAGTGATATCAGAAATATCAGAAAATGGGAATTTGAAAAGAGTTTAATCCCTGAACACTTATATTGTATAGTAAATATCGTGAAACCCAGTGTGGGTGAATGTGAAACTGAGACGACGGATCAGATTGTCATAAGAGGTTTGGTGCGGTGGAAGCAGGAAACGCATTATTACGGCAGTATGCGGGCGCGGGCCTTGACTTTTGCGGGTGTAGTTCCGGCGTGTGGTAAGAGGCGGGGCGAGATTAGCAGAGGCCGCAGCCTCGCCGCCACTTCCGCCCTCTGGCAAACATCCTCGCCACACCTCGTCTCGGCCGCGGCTCACCTCGAGCCGCCGGCGGGCCTCCAGCGTCCAGTTCCGGCGCCGCTGGCCTCCAGCGGCCGTCTCGCCGCAACAGACGCTACTGTTTAGAGGAGTTAGAAGCACGATCACAAAGGATGGCAGAAGGAGGAGAGAAATGGTGGACAAGGTACAGCAGGCAAGTTTGAGAAAGAACTTATCCGCCGCTTGGAACATCTGTCTCCAAATAAGGAAACCGTCATGAAAGTATTTGTTTCATTGTGGCTCACGGGAGAATGTGAAACATGGACAGTTGGAAAACAAGAGAGTAGACGGCTACAAGCTCTGGAGGTTTTGTGTTAAAAAAGATGTTAAATATCAGCTAGCCGGCCTTTAGTGGCCGTGCGGTTCTAGGCGCTGCAGTCTGGAACCGCGAGACCGCAACGGTCGCAGGTTCGAATCCTGCCTCGGGCATGGATGTGTGTGATGTCCTTAGGTTAGTTAGGTTTAACTAGTTCTAAGTTCTAGGGGACTAATGACCTCAGAAGTTGAGTCCCATAGTGCTCAGAGCCATTTGAACCAATATCAGCTAGAGAGATAGATTTAGCAATGCTGAGAAGAATACAAGAAACCAGATCTCTCTCTGGATACACATCCAGACGAGAAGCGACAAAGTCATAGGACATAATAACGTCTTTGAAAATAGCTGAAGAAGCTATTGAGGGAAGGAATCGCCGGGAACAGCCAAGGATGTCATACATGCGGCAGATTATGCGTGATCTAGCGTGTCCTGCGTATGCGGAAATGAAGAACAAGGCAGACAGAAGTGTGGAATTGCGTGCTACTGCAAACTAGCCCATGGGTTGAACACTGTAGAAGGAGAAGAAAACAGTGTTGCACTTCGGCAAACCGAACGTCTTGTACATCAAGTGATCAGTGTTACGTGGAGACAGTGGAGTACTAATTCTGATCAATACACACATTTTTGTGTGTCCGTGATTTATCTTCGTGGATGGAACCTTAGGGGCGTTCAGCTGTATTTAATTAATATACCGTTATTGGATGATCCTTTCAGCTCCTTTATTGATGGTATCTAATTCTCATGATCGATTTAGAAATTATACAATTTCTTATTTAGACGTACTATAAGGAAAATGTACAAGAATATGGGATATAAACTCATTAGAATGCACCAGCATACAAAATTTCATCAAAAATATGCGTACGCAAAATATTTACGATATGAAATACCTGATAATTATTTTTTTAAATATTTTGGCCTGTGACACAAAACAAAAAATTGGTATTTATGCGGTAAATACTTACAAGTCATAGTTGGCATATGGCGAGTGAAGCGTTCATGCCATGCGCTGTCGTACTAAATCAAGAGTGCAAAAACCAAAGAATTATACTGACAAACCAGGTGGCGCCTGTCTTTTCCCACTCCTTGCGCTATATGTGTGCGTCTTCTATACATCAAAGCAGAACCTGACAAATCTTAAAATGGCGGAAGAATTACAATTACATACTTTTTAAAACCTTCCTAAGATTCTGTTCCATTAGGCTTGTATTTATAGTTATATTTTTAAAATATCCAAATAATAATTTATTTCCTTCATCTCGTAAGTTCCAATAGTTAATCTTCCGTTGCTGTCAATACAGAGTGCAAGCCATAAAATTAGTAAAAAACATGTATACGAAACGAGTAACGGCTTAGTTTGTAATGAAATTACATTGTTCCATTTTGGAAAAAGAATTCCATACTTGCTTCAATACAGAGACTGATAAAAAATTAAAAGGATTGGCCATACAACAAAATTATGTGCCCCTTTGCGTACTTTCACTCGCCGACAACCTCGTTTCGTTATCTTGAACCATTCACGAAATGACTCACCTTGTGTAACGGCCCTATATAATAAACTTTGTACCTAGCAATAGATAAGTTTCAATTGTCAGCATATTATCTAAGAAAGCGTGGAAAAGAGAGCAACGTCGCTAATAAAACCTTTGTTGGTAAATAAAATCCGAACAGAGTTCTGGGTTGCACAGTTGACCGATCGCAACCATTTAATTATATGGGTTTTTCGTCCGCTAATGATGACTGATTGTGATGGTATTACAGTGATAAGCAAGCTTGTGATGTGGACTAGTTGGTTACAAGCTGGCAAACGGTGACGAAGTGACAGACGCGCCGGTGGGAGACGCGAAGTCCGCGGACGTCCGTAATGCTAGACGACCGCATGCTGGCTCGGGTGTCGCGATCGGCTTTCTGCAAGTGAGACGGCTGGCCGAGGCGGCGAGTCGGTTTCCCGTGTTGCACTCCTGGCTGCGCCGCGACTCGCCGTATTTTTGCTAACGCGGAGAGCCGTCGCGACACACATCTCTTCCTCGTTGGAAGTCAAAGGAAATTATTTCAGAGAGAACGATAGCAGACTTTTGACTTTGAAGCTATCGGCACTGCATTTGTTGAAGGATGTAACAGACTCGGCTGGTATAAAGGCAGTGCGTCATGTCACTGTACTATCACGTGAAACTTACTGGATGTCACTTCGGACCCACAACCGCCGCTTTCCAAGGGTACTGTGAGGTACATACATGTTCACCACACATCATATTTATTGGTTGTTTTGTGACATTTTCATTAATTCTTTACTATGGCTGTATATGCCGTCATGTATCGGTAGTCATGCAGCACAGCTGATTAAATCTGAACCAACTGGTAGAAAGTTATCTTTGCCTGGGACAATATCTGGAGTCACGCAGTCGTGCGTTGCAGACGCGAAGTAGCGAGTTTGCAGTAGGTTGAGATGTGGACACATAGATATGTGTGTCAGGGTAATTTTACAGGTAATTATTGTTTAATGTAGGAAGATCAGTGTTAGATTATTTAGCCGCGTCAGGAAATATGGCTCAATCGAAGTTTCAGTGTGAAAGAGTGTGGCGTACAGATGATATTCAGAGTTTTATAACTCCACTGTTAGTGCTCGTGTAATAAACCAGAAAAACTAAACGCGAAGTTTATTACCTGTAACTGATTGCTCAACATGATAGCTTTCATTGGCCACGTCATCGTCGATCCTAACTGAGACAATTTCATAAAGAGAGTAAAGCAAAACAGACACTATAATCCGTTGTCTGAGAAAGGACAAGACTGGTTGGAACAGGAAAAGCGAATTAGTGTAACATGGCAGTTTTAGTGGAATTGTTGCAGTGTGGTCCATGTTCTAGTTGTTCCAGATTTATTTTAAGTTACACAACATTATACAACGTAGTATTCAGGATTACTTGAGTTCAAAAAATCTGTCACCCTAAGCTTGATTCGCTACCACTACCTTGAATGAAAGCTTTTCTATCAGTCAGCACAAATACGACGATGCGGATATATTCGCCTTCAAATGATTAAAAGAATAGTGTTTTTGTCTCTATTAACACTTCCTTCGTTATGCAGACACGTTATTTCTTGATGTTGTTATAAATTTAGGAACGATTCTTTAGTGACTGAGGGAAACTGTTCGTGATCATCTAACTAAACGTTCTGCTATTGTAGCTGACTCGCCACTATGAATAAACATTTGACTATTGTCGGAGAGCGTACGTTGAGCCATTTCGGAATGTTTACTCCATGTATATTTTCAGCAACACGCGAATATTACCATCTTTATTTCACACCACGAACCTCTCAAAATCGTTTGGAGCACAAGTTAGAATATTAAGGTATTCCGAATACTATCCATATGTAGCAATTTCCCAAGCATGAATCAAATCACATTTTTAAAGGCAGATGACAGCAAAGTGTGACACTTGAAGTTTGCAAATACTTATGTATTTTAATTTACATGCGACACCACTCAAGACTTAATTTATTTGGAGAGGAGAGCCCCGAAGGCTCGAGCACATGCACGCCGACGCTATGTGGGTGGCCTACGTAATTTCTTGCAGGCGCCGCGCCTCTCCTAGCAACCTGTACCACTTAATACATACGACAAACGTATGAGGCATTAATTGTTCACTGTCCACCTAACTTGACATGCTGTCTGACAGAAATAACGTTACCGCTACCATGTGCTAATAAAATGAAAATTATTAAACTGCTCGGAGTGTTTTATTACGCTGTAAGATCAGTTCCGTCATTTCCGCCTCTCTTGGTTGACAAAAGGCGGACCTACAATATTTTTGTACATTAAAAATCACCACGAAACGGTTAATCACACAAAAAATACGATTTTATGTAGTGTACAAGTAGAGTTCATTTCTCATACTGCGGAAGCAGCAAACTCGTTGCGGAGCAAGCAAGCGAAATAAAATTTCAGCTGTTCAAGGCTAACGCGCACTACGTAGCTACCAGGAATGACCTCTGTTTGCCTTAGGTCGCACGAATTATTACGTCGAGTAACATTTTATTTGTTGACTCTTTTATATAAGAAATGTGCGTGCAGTGGCTAAGTTTGTCAGACATTTATGCACGCAGTATACATTACCTCTTGCAAGAATCTGAGTGTTTATGTTTCTCCGCAACATTTGCGGGGCAACACTGTATGGGGTCTAGGCTGAAGATTGTCTGGCTGAGCAGGAATTTCATTTTGACGTTAGAACACTCAACAATAAGGATTTTTTTGGGGGGGGCGGGGGGAAATAGAGGCTCGCTACATAATAGTTTTCGACAGATCGAAGAATTACTAATTTCCATCCGTTGCTGATATACGTATGAAGGACATTATTTGCTAACCGGGGCGGTAGCCAAGTGGAGTAAGGACTGCATTCTGATCACAGTAAAATTCCATGGACGTGGGCTCATCACGTATTTTTTAGAATATTTTTGATTCTTAGTCAGTAGTATGAAAACTGTCACGAAAAAAGTATATCTTTGTTATTTTCGGTAAAATAAATTTTGTTGTAACGAGCAGAGAGAGAAACGGGAAGATAGAGAAACTAGCAACATTAGCGTAACGCTCTTCTTAGCCCTTTCATTTTCAGGCTCCTTGAGCAAGGATTTACATTTTGTGGCAAAAGAATACAGAAAAAACACAAAAACACAGAATCTTCTTTGAGAACAAATCCGTGTCGTTAAAGGTCGTAGGCACGTACACAATTTATTTTTCTTCTTCGTTCACATTAAAATTTACTTTTTTTCCTAGGAACGAAAAATATTGAAAGAAGTGCTAGAGGAACACACGGGAGTTGATTGTAATCTGACATTCGATAGTGCTTGTGTCATTCGTATGGCCATAGTGTCGGTAGTTGTTTTAAAATTATTAAAGATATTTGAAATTCGTCTTTCAGTTACTAAAGGATACGTATTTATTTTACCATAAACGTTTCATTGTATTCATTTAAAACACCATCAGTGGCCTGGAATGACACATATTTATAATGTTAGCGTGTTTGTTACAAAATATATAGAAAAGTGATTTTGCTTACAGAATACCAAGAAAAAGAGTAAAAATCACACTTAAGTGATTTTGTGACGAAATTTTTTTTAAAATCTATAAGCAAACCAAAATAGTAACTATGTTTTATTCCAGACCACTGTCTACGTTTTAAATGGATAAAACGAAATGTGTATCTTAAAGATAAATACACATTTGTAGTAACTGTGAAGACTGATTTCAGATACCTGTAATAATCGACATTGTATGTCTGTGGTATAAATATTGAAGTCAGGATGTATCTCGTTGCCTAGGTGAGTGGAACACTGGCCGTAGAATGGGCGCAAGCAAAATTAATCCGCTAACGACAGAAAGTAGCCCGCGAAGCAACCAGAGTGGCACTAATGCCCCGGAGTTCAGAAAGCGGCGCACGTATCTGGCCGCGTCCCAGCAGAGGCCGGTGATCGGCGATTACACGCGCGCCGCCGCCCAAGGCTGGGTTGGGATGCGCGCGGGCGCAAACGCAAACGCGACGCCGTGGCAACAGGTGTGACGGCAGCTGGCAGCTGGCTAGCCTCGCGGGGCACTGTGCCCGCGCTCTCGGGCTATGTGACGCACGCCGTCGCAGAAATACGGCTCTGTGCTGTCAAACAGCCGAGGCAGCAGCTAAGACCGCCCTTCATTGCGCTGGTCTGGCTCTGGTAAACACTGGCCGTTACCCGGGACTCATAACACGTCTCTTCGTCTGTTCACCGTAACAAATATTCCAAACACAGTTAGTGGCGGCACGCTGGTCAATATACCGGGCGCCTTCGCATTCGGGATGCGCATTTGGTACAAACCTCACCCCATTCATCCTAGTTTAGATTTCTCTCGGATTTGTTTTTAATAATTTCTCGGTAAATAAATAAAATTGTCTTCAACTCGGAGGTAGAGTTGAACAGCACAGCTCTTTGCTGTGCTTTATTCACAGTTTTAAGTTTAACCCTGATGTAAACAAACGCTCGCTTACCGAGCTCAACGTGTAGACGGCGGGTGCAGTTCTTCTACACTAGATCGAGGCCCACGAGAAAGACAGGCCGTGGCGCGTACGTCACAGCACGTGACACTGCAGGTCTTACGAGGGCTAGCAGCTGTCTGCAGCGGGGAGCGAGTAACTATTTCAGACCAGATTAATAATTCTTGACTGCGCGTTTAAATGCAAGCAGTATCCACATCACACGACTAAGTTAAGATCTTTAGTGGGTACCTTTTCAATTACATACTGATTTCCTGTAAGCCTAGGGCTCGCGAAGTATGGCGGACAAGACGACTAGCGTGACGTCACAAGTTCGTTTCAGGGCCCATATTTCTCGTGGGCCCCGCGCTAGATGATGTATCACTGTAACTAGGCCCTACTTGCATTAGTTATTTCTTTGTTATTCTAGCGTGAATGACGTAATGAGGCACAAAAAAGCATTATAATCGTCACTGTTTTCGCCAATCATTGTCTTAAATGTGTCAAATCTCGTTGGACAGTTGCTTTCCCTGTCCCACCTGTCCTGCTCATACGGTCTTTTTCACACGCGCTATGAAAATGTGTGAGGTGCTTTCGTGTTCTGCAGTGACACATAAGTGCGGAAAATTGTTAAAGAGCAGCGAGAAACAGATTGTACTTAACGTCTTCGAGAAGTTTATAGGTCGCTACTAATACTGCAGACCTCAGAAAAATCATTTGGGCTTAACGATCTGTGTTGAGAGTTCGAGGTGCGAGGAAGAAAAAACAGAACACAAAGTGTCTGCTCCTTGAAAGACGAAAATCGAGTGTGTTAGCAATATGAGACGATTTTGTGAAAAGTACAGCGAGGTTACAGCGTAAACCGACCGTAATAGTACGCAGCTGCACTCGACAGTGCGTCATTTACCCTCTTTGTGAAGGAGACTTTAATGAGGTAATAATTACAGTCACACTTTTATAAACTACTACGGTAATATGCAACTTTAGAGAATTCGGTATTCCATCGGCACTTGGAAATAGTGTTATTGCATCATATTGTTGGAGAGGATTAAAACGAAGTGGAAAAGTAATCTACTTGCGTAATTCACATAAAATTGACATATCTCGGTACAAAGTTATCTTGTTGTTTCTGTCATGTACTGCTCGGAACTATTAAGTCATTACGTATGTCAACAAGAAGCTTTTGCTTTGAGCTAAATTCGTTCTCTATTTTTTGGCCGATTTCTGTTAAGTGGTGGAAGCATAGGAACGCGATAAATTCTACAGTAAGTGAAGATCACTATGTCACGACTCGCTGCTGAACCATTAAAAACTGGTAATGTCCCTCCAAAAACGGCTTTATTGCTCAATGTATCTCTTGATCAGCTCATCTGAGGACTAGATTAACTGACAAAAGAAGTTTCACAAATTCGCTTAGCTCTTGATAATAAGCTTTCCTTTGATAAGTTTATCGAGAAAGCCGATATCTGGCACAGTCATTTATGTTTATCTTTCGATGGTTCTAATCTTTTTTGCGCATTTTCAACGATTACACGCTTTCACACGTGTTCTGCAGGAATCATGACGGTTTATCTATTATTGTTTTATCTTATCAGAGGCTACTCTTCGTGATAGGTTTCTCATGATGAATTTGTTCGCACGGTGAATGGGACGCTGCTTACGATATCACTACAACTGTTCGCCACACGTACTGTAAGTGATCTGATTTTATGACTTCCTGATCCTTGGTGATAGCCAAAGACCTTTCCAACCAATATGTAAAGAGTCGCACGATGAAAAATTTCAGTCGGAAACGTAGCATTAGACATAGTACACAAATGCTCAAACGCTCATTTAGTACGACTGTTCAAAACTTTAATGAAATCATTTGTTCGCTGAAGTAGTCATAAAATACATGAGTATGCAGTTTTCCTGTACTTCTTTAGAGATACGATATCAGACACCTTATGTGCCATAACACAGTTTCCGTAGATAACTTGCCCAGTCCGCCAAGAATCTGTGGAGACTGCTTTGCGGGTATTCCCTGACAGTCAAGTGCCAACATAATGCACTGTTGTAAGACCGCCAAAGCACGCTCTGGCTGCACGAGGCAGACCAGTGCTGCCTACCAATAGAGAGACCGCAGTAGCCCGTCTCGTATGGACCTCACGTCATTCCAGTTCTGATTTCCCCAACAATACAATTTTTTTAGCAAAACCTCTCAAGAAACGCTTTATGCCACCTGGTATTATATCTTCTCTGCGGTAGAGGTAGGTTTTTTCTGTCTGCAGTTTCTTGTGTCTATCAGTTGTAGAGATTACTACGGAGCCATGGACTTGCAAAGTCCTTCTTACGACGAGCGACATCTTCGGTACACCAGTTGTAGTGCAACTTCGGTCGAATGCAGAACTTGTTTTTTTACGCACCTGTGACCAATTCGTTTTCTGCCCCTTGTTCTTTCGAGCTTGTACACTTATTCTAATGACATCGATGGTGACAGTATGTTTGACTCTAACCGTCATCTGCGACAACCTGACGGACTTAACGACTAGTAATGATATCTTAGAGCCGTTCAGAGTAAGCTCTTGAAAAGGTGGTTACTATTTATGCATTGAAAGCATGACTAACATTTCTTGCCTCGTAAAGAGATAGAAACACTGTTACACATCTTATGGCTTCTTCTTTTTATTCTTCACAATCTCAGTCTTTTTATTCTTTTCATACAAAAAACTTAGCCGAAATTTTGACGTCGCTCTAAGTAAGTAAATTGTATGGCATATATGGCACGGTTGGCTGGTAGAACTCTAGGGGTAGATTCAGCGGAGGAATTGGAAATGTTTTCTTTCTTCGCACACGTTGGTACCTTCCCTTGGCAGAGTGTGGGTGCTGTATAGTGAGCGTACATATTGAGTGTAGGTGACAGTAATGAGTGTGTGGACCATTCGGTAGTTTTGGTATACTACATAAATGACGTAGTAAATGATAGAATTGCCAGTAGTACTGGCAGCATTGGTAGGAAAAGAAACATAAATGAATGCGTGAGAGAGGAACTGGGAGCCGACGAGGTCTCTTTGTTTTTGTTTGTTTATTTATTTTACACATAATTAGAACCACACACACATTGTTCAGTGTTAGTGCATTGTATATTTTATACCCTTACAAAATATAAATTGCGTTTCATAATTAAAAAATAGCCCCTCACGTAGCTTCGGAGTTTCTATCTAACGAAAACAGTTACTTTTGATGTAAGTACAGTTTATAAGCACAAACACAAACTATTGTAAATAATTATTTTTTGTTGAGGATGGCTCTGAGCACTATGGGACTTAACATCTGAGGTCATCATGAAATTTCGTTTTCAAGCGCCATATGAGAAACCTGTGTTTTGTATATTTTAACAACAACGCCCTTCTATTTCACGTTACAAATCAACAACTTTAGAATAAATCCTGAATTAAACAACGACATTTTCAATTTTGCTATAAACACTCTATTTTTAAATAACAGATGGGAGGATAACTATGTAGAACAAAAATGTTCCGTAGGTTATGTGGCTCTGTATATATCCTCGCTCACTTTCTAGACATGTCATCGCTTCCGCTCATACGCAAGCAAAGTTATCGAAATGAGGTAACGCCCAATAGGTATGCAACACGCCTAACGTACAATTGACGCGTTTACGATCTTAACTGACCAAAGCTACTAGGGAAACGACTACAGTCTACGCTTACTTAGGTAGCCTACAGTAGATTTACAGCCCTAGTACAGTGTAGTGTCATTTTTATGTTGTGAGGGGAGGGTTGGTGAAACCCGGTATTGGCGCGCAGCCTGCTCCTCAGTGGTGCCGCCAATCTTAACATCCTCGTCCGACGGTCGGACCACCATCACATGTCATCACTCTTTGAGACACTGTGGACAGGTTTGGAATTTGTCCCGGGACATTGCCATGTATCCTTGCCAGCATAATGCTACCGATGAAAATTTTTTGCTCTACCAAGGGTCGGACGAGTACCTTATATACGAGTGCCACCGCACAAGCGTGTGTTAGCGACCTTTTCTTTCATTTTGTTGGTTGTTGTTCTCGTTATTTGATCTGGGCGGACGTAACATGACACCATTCAAGTTCATCGTTAGATGCTTAACTCAGCTTTTTTCTTGCTGAGCGCAGCCAGCCAGCCCTCTGACCGAACACGATGAGTTACCGTGCCGGCTGCGACGTCGGCTATAGAAGCGCGTAGAATCGCATATTTTTGTTGCGTTAAGGGAGTTGAGAGATGGACAAACCGTTTTTTTCCCTTGGACTGAACTATACACAAAATATTATCTCGCATTCCGAACAAATTTCCGCCGTTTGGGTATGAATATCAGGACGAAACGTTGTACATTGTCAGTTTGTTGAGCGGCTACGTGATAAGGCAGGACTTTCACTGGGACTGAGAGCGAAGCAGTGCCGCAGAGGTTTTCTAATTCAGAGAAGTGAAGAAGCGGGGGAGCGCGCTTTCTCTGCGCGTGGACGGGCGCCAGCGGGCCGGCGCGGCGCTAGCAGACAGCCTGGCGACGGCCGCTCACGCCGCCTACCTGTTGCTCCGCCACACCTCGCCTCACCTCTCGTCTCTCGGGCGCGCTCGGCCTTATCCTACAACGATGGGCCGGACGCGTGAACGTTTCCACTCCTATCTGCCAACCGCGCTCTCCTCAGTTGACATTTATTTCCGATGGGAATTAGGCCTAGTGGACACCTGGAAAAATCGTAGACGATTGAATACGTCCATCTAAATCTACAAATATACTCCGCAGGTCACTATATAGTGGATGGTGGAGGGTACATAATAACAGTGTCACACGTTCTGTCTGCTATTCGTCCGCAGCTCGTGGTCGTGCGGTAGCGTCCTCGCTTCCCGCACCCGGGTTCCCGTTCGATTCCCGGCGGGGTCAGGGATTTTCTCTGCCTCGTGATGACTGGGTGTTGTGTGCTGTCCTTAGGTTGGTTAGGTTTAAGTAGTTCTAAGTTCTAGGGGACTGATGACCATAGATGTTAATTCCCATAGTGCTCAGACCCATTTTTCTGTCTGCTATTCCATTCTCGTAGTGGTCGGGGAAATGTGACTCTCTATATGCATTTGTACGCGCCCTGACCTTTCTTATTTTATTCTCATCGTCCCTATCCGAAATAAACGTTGGTGGTAGCATAATGATCAAGCAATCTTATTCAAATACTCTTTCTCTAAATTCACCCAACACGGTTTCGCGAGAACTACGTCGTATTTCTTCAAAGGATCCCATTTAAGTTCCCCAGATATTATTGTTGCACTTTAGTATGAGCTATGAATTTTTTTCGATGTCTGTTGCCATTCCTCCTTGGTAAAGTCTCAAAAAAGTGCGACAATACTCGAAAATTTATCGTAGTAGCGACTCGTAAGCGATTTCCTTTTGAAATCCATTGCAACCCTTCCAGCATGTGTAATTCTTCCACTCGCATTCCCTGATGCTGATTTCACGTAATCGTCTCATTTCAAGTCACTTCTTAGCATTACTATACGAGATGACGATTTTAAGACGTTCACGAATAACAGAGTTCGGTCTCGTCAATCTTCAATAAAATGATCACGTAATTACGCATTCAAATTCACAGTCTTGTTCAGGACTGTGCCGAGAAATACATTTATCTCTTCTAGTGAAACAGCTATCTTTGAGAAGAGAATTGATTTGTTGTTGTTCTTGAGTCACATTCTGTATTTTGTCCGCTGCATATACATTTCTTGCAATTACAATTTCGCGATTGAGGTTGTTCGTGAATTCCTGTCGTCATTACGATAAACCTTTCATTTCCATGCTGTAGACTTCGCTAACTGGAGGTTCACTGGAAATTGTTTGACTGCGTAGAAGAAGAGATGCTTCTTGTTCAGTTTCATAAGTAAACTCCCTTTTGTCCTCCGTGTCGTGTAAAACCCACTATGCAATATCGACATCTACATCTGCATCTTACTCTGCATAACACGTAACGGAGTATGGCGGAGAGTAGTCGTGGTACCGGTGACTGATCCCCCATTCCCTGTTCCACTTACGAATGGCACGTGGGAGGAATGATTGTGGGTAAGCCTCTGTATTACCTCTAATTTCTCGAATTTTCTTGTCGCAGTAATTTAGCGAGATGTGTGTGGGAGGAAGTAATATTTGCCGGGAAGTGTTCTCTCGAAGTTTCAATAATAAACCTCTACGTGATGCACAACGTCTTTCTAACGTCTGCCATTGGCGTTTGCTGAGCGACTCTGTAACCCCTCGCGCAACTAAACGATCCCGTGGCAAAACGCATCGCTCGTAGTTGGGTCTTATCTCTCTCTCTCTCATTCTCTCTCTGTCCTACCTGGTAAAGATCCCAGATAGATGAACAAAGGAAGCGGCCCAACAAGCGCCTTTGACATCAGTTCCTTCGGTGATGAGTGACATTGTGACATTTCATCAATATTCTTCCCATGAATCTCAGTCTGGCATTTGCTTTTCCTATCTTTGTTTTATGTGGTCACTCCACTTAACGCCGCTGTGGATAGTAACTCCTAGATATTTTGCGGCAGATAGTGTTTTAGGAATTTTCCATCAATAGTGTAGGAAATTAAACGTCTTGTGTCCGTCATCTTCACACCAGCAGAAAGCATGCTTTCGTAGCTTGTTATTACGCAGAGCAGACTACCGGAGTCGATACTTTTCATGTTTCATTTTCTGTAGGCGGTCTCATGTACACTCGCTTGTATGCATAGCAGTGCTACTCTTTTTCGTCGAAAATCATACTCACCAACAGTATAGTTGAATTATCCGACCGTTGGTACCGAGGAGATAGCATAACGTTAAGACAGTGAAGTCGAATTCGTGAGGGCTCCAATTCGAATATCCGTCCGTGAATGCAGATTTATATTTTCTGCGACTTTCCTAAATCGCTTAGGCAAATGCTGGGATAGCTGCTTTGAAAGACCACGGCCCATTTCGTTCCCCATTCTCCCCCTAACCCGAGCTTTTGCTTCTCATTCGTATATTCTGCTCTTTCTATGTGAAGAGAAATGCAGAGAAATTCCGTGCAGCGCAGTTAATTTCCTTAGAATAGAAATGATCAATTTACCCATTAACGCAGAAAAATCGCATACTCAGCCGAACAGTGGCTCGTTGTGTGTTATTTCTGTTTGTCTTCGGGGGCCAGGTAGGGACGGCGAACTTACTTCAAATTTACTGACTTTCAGTAAGAACACGTACATAGTCTTTCTGATTTATCTGAGTGATTTACGAAAGTCGCAGAACGCTCAAATCGGGATCATCGGAAAGTAATGAGATCAGCAGTACTTCTTCTGTGACCGTTGACCCTACTCATAGGGCCGGCCGGGTTGGCCGAGCGGTTCTAGGCGCTACAGTCTGGAACCGCGCGACCGCTACGGTCGCAGGTTCGAATCCTGCCTCGGGTATGGATGTGTGTGATGCCCTTAGGTTAGTTAGGTTTAAATAGTCCTAAGTTCTAAGGGACTGATGACCTCAGAAGTTAAGTCCCATAGTGCTCAGAGCCATTTGAATGCACTCATAGGCACCGCAATTCAAGAAAGAATTGTGTGACTATGCTATGAAATGCCTCTACAACATTAGACTTGCTAAAACGTTATTAGTATTTTTAAATTGTGATATGCATGAGATGTTATGGTTATTATCTTGAGGAGGAGCACATCATAAAGGCAAGAGAGGGAGAGAGAGAGAGAGAGAGAGAGAGAAATATAATTCTATTTGAGAAGAGGGCCGCGTTTCCGTCAATTTCATCCTGCATCAAAGATGAGACGCACGTCAAAGCAGGCGGGCGTTCTGTCAGCGAATGTCAGGTGACACGTGTGTTCACTTTAATGGCCATTTTTATAGCGCTCATAGCCGACAGGCGCGCTTTGTTCCGCGTCTCTCATGACTCGGCGAGCTCACAATCGACTAACGTTTGTGGTCACATTGCTGACCAGCTTCTACTTTATAAAGAAGGAAAACATAGAATCAGTTCTTTTAAAAATCTTTAGTCGAACAGCTCTGCATTAAGGCAGAGTATTTTTCTGAAAACCGTAACTCTGGAGCGTGCTACTTTTCCTCTCGTGCTTTTGCGGCCTTGCCAGCACAGTCACTAATGACGAGAACGTGAGACAATGCGCATTGCTTAAAAAAAGCCACTCATTGTCTGCCGAACAGAGTAGATGCCTATGTTCTTTATTTGCTCAGGGAGAAGTAGCAGTTTCGAGTGAGTCGCTAGTTGTGCGGTCCGTATGCGAAAGGCCTCAGAAGAACGGAGAACCAGAGACTACATTATGAGGCGCTGATCTCGATTTCTGCTGACCAGGAAGACTGCATCTGCCCCTTCATGCGCTAAATACCGCAGAAACAATTAGTCGTGAAAAAACAATCTGTGTAACTGTACCACTTAATTTAATGACCAGGACGAGAGGCTGATAATATAAACAGCGACGTTTCTTCAGAATGCCAGTTTCTGGGACAAACGGCATTGTTAGTGTTAGGAAACGAGGAAAAGTGAGTTCTTGCTGGCTTGCTAGAGCTGCTGTTGCAGCAATCGCTACACAGCGTCACAGACCTCATTAGCGCGTTCTCTGCCACAGGTTTAATTAATGGCGGCAGCTTCAGAATGCAAAAGTGGTGGCTAGCCGACAAGCGGATTAACATCGCTGAGCAGAATCTGCATTGTTAGAGTTGCCGTACACGTGTGTCGCTGTTACCAAACCAGAAACGTTGCTACCGCTGTAGTCACTTTTCTCCCCTATTCGTCGCAACGCGTAACATTCCCGCCTGGCTGTACATAACGACTCCTTTCTCGACCCTCATAATAAGTAAAGACACGTACAAACACACACAGACACATACATACACACACACACACACACACACATACACACACACACACACACACACAGACACACACACACACACACACACACACACAGAGAGAGAGAGAGAGAGAGAGAGAGAGAGAGAGAGAGACGCTTGCTTGTGACCTCGATTTGATTACAGTCGAGTCTGATCCAGGAGAACAGTGACAACTTTGACAATGATTATTTCGTCACTGCTAGGGCAAAAGGCTGAACACAAAAACAGTGGATGCGAGAGGAGCGGTCGTGTCGGGTGTAGCGCGCAGCGAGCTCGTCACTTACATCACGCGGATGCCCCCCACCGCTCTTAAGTGACGGCCGGGCTCTTTAAAAACTGCGGACGGACCTCGACTCAGATGAGCCGCAGCGGCCACCCTTACTCCGTCTCCTCCATTCAGTCGTCCTGTGCTCTCTACAGCATTAACAGATGAGATTACACCTCTAGGAAAACTCATAGAAGGTGAGCACGATCAATCCGACACTCCAGTATTCTAACGCCTTGCCAGCGACTGGAGTGTAGCTGATTCGTAGCACCATCCTCACGTCAAGCCAAAGATATAGCAACAGCATGAGCATTTTTTGAGATAGAAATGAAATACTGAAACCTAAATATTGCAGCATCTTCCAGAGATATTGCAGATAAGCCATTATGGTATTTTTATGATACTTAGGTTCCGCTGATACTATACTTATTTCAGAACTGAACCACTGTTGAATGCTGAATAGCTGAACGACCTAAAGCTGCGAGGCAGTAAAGCGCAAGTGCAACTGGATGAAAGGGGGATACACAGCGATTAGATGCAGCCGTGACAGGCATTAAATCACTTTATATTTCTTTTGTTTTTCTGGACCGAATCATACGCGTATCACTTCCTTTATTGCTAAATCTTCCTCAGTGGCCAGTAATCTGTTACTTGCTTCTTTATGTAAAACAATAAGTTAAAATTCGAGAAACATGAGCACTAAAACTTAAAACACTGCAGTGGTGATAAGCATTAAACCATATTCTATGTCTCTGTGGGCTTTTGTGATTTCTGGGGACAGGATCTGCAAGTAAATAAAATATTGTAATTACCTAACATTCTCTGAAGGAGAGCGATCTCTATATCAATATGAAACTGAGTAACGTTGTTTTTCGGAATTACGTATGATAATTATAAACCTTATAACGTACTTGTAACACTTGCAGATCTGAAGGTGGCAATATAACTTTGCTGAAACTACTAACTAAGATACGTATCAACTGCGATCTGGGCAGTAAAACTTATAATTTGGAAGCATTTTTACGTTCAATGAAGTACATTTCTGTTGACAGCCGTACAAATTTGTCTGCTTTTACAGGTAGGGCTTCGCCAGTGGCCCGTACTCGATGGTCTCCTTTATAACAAGAAGTTAAAACTTCGCTAAACATTGGCGCCAAAACTTATGTACCCTGTGAAACGAGAGTGAAGCTAAAACGCTTATGTAAATATTCAAAATTACGTTGATACACCTCTCATTACAGACAATTGTAGATACTTCAGAAATAAAACAAGTGATGTGCTTATGACAGTCACTGAAAAAGCGTTTTGTGTAGTCTCAAAAAGGGTTCTCGTGTTAAAAAAAAGACACAAAAGAAATAAATAGTACGCGTGTCGACGCACGCTACGCTGACAGTCCTCGCCAATGGCAAATATGAAGTAAGAGTATTACGGTATGTTGATGATCTTTGCTTTTGGACCAGTTACAAATGAATGAAACACAATTTTCGTGCTACTCGCGTTTCGCCTTTATTCTCTGTAAGACATCTTCAGTGACCTGGAATATGACCATATTTTTGTGTATACTATTTAGTGTACATTTTAGGACGAGGGACATATACAACAAGTTCAAGAAAATGACGTATATCGTCTCAAAATGTAAACTCAATAGCACAAACAAAAATATGTACATATTCTAGGCCACTGAAGGTGCCTTGCAGAGAATAAAGGCGAAACACGCATGACACGAAAACCGTGATTCGTTCGGTTGCAATTTAGACGGTCCAAAAGTAAAAATTATCAAGATATGAAGATACGTAGCTGAGGACGACAGGACTATAAAAGCTGAAGATGAGGTAAGAGACATACAGGTGAGGTGGCACGAGAGAACTCGATCGAGAATGCAGTCCTGCGGGACTTACCGTGGTGTTCTGCACGAGACGGCTCGAAGTACTTAAAGCGGCGGTCGGCGGGCGGGACGGCTTGCGTTAATGCTCGTGTGCGTGTCTGCTCTGCGGCGCGGGCACTCTGTCTCACAATACTGCACTCGTAGTCGCGGAGAAACACACATGCACTCCGTTCGCAGCTCGAGGTTGCTCTATCGGCGACATGCGGACCGGCGGACTGTATATATCTGGGCCGACCAATAGTAGCACGCGCTCTCCCCTGCCCCCGCTTCCCCGCCCCCTCTCCCGGCGACGTCACTAAGCGCGCGGCGTTCAAAGCAAAAACTGGCTCGAGCGGGAAAATCCAGTGACAGCGTCGGCGTGGCGTAGGAGGGGTCCAGGGCGGGGGTGGGGCAGCCGGAGGCTACGGGCGGCGGCGCGTGGCGTGTGGCGCGCTTTCCGTCGCCGGCCGGCGCGGCTCATTGAGGAGAAGAGATCGCAGCCGGCCGGCCGGGTTCCTTGACTCCGCAACCCCGGCGCCGCTTTGCGTCAGCCGCCGCCGGGCACCGCGCGGAAACTTTGGATGTGTGTCAGCGGAGAGGCAGGGGCGCGCGCACCCCCACCTGTTGCCTGCTCTCTCTGTCTGTCGCGGGCACGTCTTCGACTCCTCCAGTCGCCGCGGCACCTTCGCGTTTAAAGCCCGCTTTACACGAGCGACTTGCTAGCCAAAATCGACTACTCGAAGTGCGCGCACTTTTCGTGTCTGCTTGTTAATCAGCAACCATCCACAACGAGAATATGTCTATGGCGTCAATGGTCTATAGATTGTACCGAGTGTAGAGTTCTAAATTTCAGAGTACGCTGCACAGTGCACATGCGCGGAAACGGGAAGCTATGGAGGCACCTGCTTCCGTGAGGAATTAATCTATCTGCCGAGCTCACTCCCATTATAGAAATGGATTTTATGCTTTCGTGTCTTCGCGACACTTTGTAAAAATTACGCAAGGTCCTGATATTTTTTCCTACTAGTGTTCTCCTACAAGACACGAAACATATGAAAGCAATTATGCATTTACGATTTACAGAAAAAAAACTACGCTATGCCTAATAAGATCGTAAACAGATAAAAGTGTGTCAATGAAAACTATTTCAACAGTGAAAAAGTCATAATTCACTAACGAGAAAAATAATTTTCGATGTTATATGGCACTTAGGAAGGATAATATAAAAAGGCGCTCTTAACTCTGTTATAGCTATTGTTTGATGTCTTTTCGAGTATATGTTTTCTCGAGCAAATAAATGTATATGTTGTCAAATGTTTGGATGACACTTTTCCTATTATTTCAGTTCTCAGGAGTTTAATGAATTTGCCACACGACCTTGGACACGAACTTTCATTACGAATCTGCTTTGGTCATTAATAGACTCTCTTATTGCTTGTTCCTTCATTTAGTTATTGTATTTCGATTTTTGAATAAAAAAGGTAGTTCCTAATAGCCTCATTTTCACCGTCGAGATGCCGAACTGCACAGCAGACGACACCACACGCAATTTTGAGGCTGACATGTAAACAGACTTGACTCGGTACAGGAATAAAACGCCAGGGGCGCTGCAGTCGACTCACTTGTCTCTAGTAGTGAACTAAGACCGGAAAGTCGATCGTGTAAAATGGGCTTCGAGCCGCCGTTCACCTCGATGATGGCGTCTGTGAAGAAGACCATCGACTTAGTATAGCTAAAATGTGATTCGCCCGAAGAGCCGACACATTTCCATTGATCGACAGACGAACCCCGATGATGGCGATGTCGTTGGGTCAACATGTTAACAAGTAGTGTTGGTCTACTGCGGAGCTCCAAGTTTAACAATGTACGATGAACGGTGTGCTCCAAAACACTTGGGCATGCACCAGCATTGTTCTCTTTCCGCAGAAATGCCACAGATCACCACCTATCTTACTTTACAGAGTAGACGAGTCTCCGAACCCGACGTTCCGTGAAGAGTCGTGTAAGTCCAACCATTTAGCGCCTAGTGGTAGTTTCTCTGCCCTACCTCTTTCCGCAGATGCTCGCGACAGTAGCACGTGAACATTCGACCAGCTTCGCCGTTTTCGAGATATTCGTTCAAGGCTCCGCGTAATAATAATCTGCCTTTACTGAAGGTCGCTTATCCGAATGGATTTACCCATTTGCAGCCCATATCTTCGCTAGGGGGATCCCCCGTCCGTGTCTGCTCTGCTTACAAACTTTAGTTGCCACATCATGTACTTGCAAAGCTACAAGGCGGCATTCAACGTCACGATGGGCAGTGGTCATAATGTTTTGGCTTGGCTATGAATGAATTCTTGTTAATTTTTTAATTTATTATCCTTATCATTTATTTGTTTCATGGAAACGGTAGCCGGCCTGAGTGGCCGAGCGGTTCTAGGCGCTACAGTCTGGAACCGAGCGACCGCTACGGTCGCAGGTACGAATCCTGCCTCGGGCATGGATGTGTGTGATGTCCTTAGGTTAGTTAGGTTTAAGTAGTTCTAAGTTCTAGGGGACTGATGACCTCAGAAGTTAAGTCCCATAGTGCTCAGAGCCATTTGATCCATTTGGAAACGGTAGACAAATCTTTAATCCTTTGAAGCAAATGAAGCTTTGTGCTATGCACTTTGTAAAAATATTTTCAGTCTAGGCTTAGTGCCATTGTTCAGTACGACGGTTGTCCAGCGACGAAAGCGAGAAACTGTTGCATAGACGAGATGGGAGTAAGTCTTCTACAGCGAACGTACACGTGTGCCGTAAGCCGCGACACACGGCAAAACGGACATTATTGTCTCAGAAATAGTGTTCTAATTCTCACGCCATTTGTTTGTTGCTCGTTTCTATCGGTATTGTTATTAAAATAGCACTGATCGGTTATTCCATTTTCACGGAGTATTTCAAACCAATACAGATTTCACGAATAAAAATTACTCCTTTTTTAAAAAAATGTTTATTTAAGTACGAGAAAATAGCACTGCTGCTATGGCTGATTGATATTTCGGTTTTTTATTCGGTTATTAGAAAAAAATAAAAAACAACTGTTATAGCTAAGATCTAATAAATATCGAAGAGTACCGTCATTCAGAACTAAAATACCGGTATCGGTTTTAACCGGCCGGTTCTCCCCATCCCTAGTTAACACACGCAACTAAAGTGAAGCCAAAGCCCGTGGCACACTGCGGCGGCGCCCTGAGCTGCCGCCGTTCACACAGGACGCCAAAAATTATTCGTTGCGGCACAGTTTTAAATATGTCGTCAATTGAGATGGCTCGCGAAGTTTTTTAATGTTAGCATGTAGGTTACGGCGCTGGAAGTGAGGGAAGAGTTAATTGCAAGGAAAACAAAACCAAGCCAAATGTTCGATTTAGTGCAAGAATAAAATGGTGGCAGCAAATATATTTGTAAAAGAAAAACAGTCGAATTTTGTAATTAAAGTAAAACGTACTGAAATCGAACTGATTATCCCAGCAATGACTGCACGTAAATCGGGACAGAATGCTGGTGTTTCGAAACACGACCAACCGGGAGCAGTCGATGATGCTGTTCAGTAGTGACGGTAGGCTAGTGGCATCACTGTATAGAACCGACTTTAACTTTTAGTGACTTGGCAGAAAGTGGCACCATAGCAGCGACGCTTCCAAAAACTGGGTATCACAGGTGCAACTACGCTGCCATTGCAGTATGTCACGAACACTGGAGTTACTTTAGTTGTGCGTGTCAACGCTGCTTACGGCCTCATTTACACCGAAACGAAATTAAGATTTACAGCGGGACGAACTCAAGATTTACAACGGAAGGAACTCAAACGTTCATTATCTCGGGCATAGGCAATCGCGAGCGAATAGCATTCGGTCGTGTTCGGTTCGCGATCGCGTTCCACTGGCCGTCGCTCTTTCAGGGAGTCGCCTAACGAAGTTTGCAGGCTCTCTGTGTCGGCGTTGGCTTCGGTGTGAGCAATCGAAATGCTTTAGAAACCTCCTTTTCACGCTTGAACTACCTCTGTTATTAGCTGTGACTTGTGTGAGCTGTGCAGGAGTTAGTTGACGTAGTAACGTGGGATCCAAGAGACCCACAGCAAAAATTGTAAAATAATAATAATAATAATAATAATAATAATAATAATAATTAAATGTATGGCATTCAGGGCTGCCTATTGTGCAAATAACTTTTCTTTTTAAAGCCCTGTAAGTTTCACCTCATTTGTGCCTTCATTATTGGATATCTTTATTCAGGCCTGTAAAATGCAAACATAATTTATGTAGTAACGATCGGAATGGAAATAAGGCGTAAAAAATTTGATGTACTTTACAATTATTACCCTGTTCACTGGAATCTTAGGTTTTGTTAGTCTTTCTTTACAATAGAAGATAGTTTTTCATGTACAACGAAATGATGTATTTGTGAGATAGTTTGACAGGTTAAATAATCACTTTTTAAACCCCTGCAGAACCTAATATGCTACAGATTAAGGTAATAATCACTATAGATATAACATGATTTTGAGTCTAATTTCCATTCCAGTAATTATTACTTAAAACATGTTAGAATTATACACATCTGAGTAAGAGTATCCACTGATGATGGTACAGATGGTCCGAAATATGTTTGAGAATTTAAAAGAATAGTTATTTACATAATAGGGGGATGCGAATTTTCTTGATTTAACCTACAAACACCGCTGACAGTACAGCTTCAAAACCAAACGATGATAATAATAATAATAATAATAATAAATAATAATAATAATAATGTTCGACAGGAAATTGCCGAAATACTCAACGTCCCCACTAGGGAAATGAGAAGAAGATAATTTCAATACTTGCTTCGTGCAGGGGGGAATGGAGTAAAAAGAACACAAACTCGGAAATCGGTGGAATACGAAATGTCACCAGTTGCTAAGAATTAGATTGCTTATACTGCTCGTTGGTAGTTAGTGTCTTGTTTTGCAAGTTTTCTTGTAGATGAACAGCCCCCGAAAATCGTTGATATTTGTCTAGAGCAAGCCTGAGAAACTTCAGCCGTAAGTTAATGATAAAAGTTCTGCGACACACGTTTCATGGGTGCGACAAATTTCTAACATCGAAATTTTTTTCCTGCGCCGCTTTGCTTACTTCTTCACCAACAGAGTTTTCGCCGTAACAAATAATTATTTCTGAATATCACAGTTTTGCATCGCTACTATAACTAGCGTTGTACTGAATGAAATTAGTGAGCCAATGATTTTATGACAAAAAATCGTGGAGTTCGTAGTGACGTACGCTTCGATACTCGTTCTTCGTGTTCTTTTCTGTTCAGAACAGGATAAACTCTTGTTCATTGGTACAAGGCCATGGTAGTGGGCACCGGGGAATTGATACGCGAATTTGTGTTAGTTTCTGTTCGCCCCGTTGTGAACAAGACGTCACTTCTACCGAAGTCGAGACGTTGTCGCCGCGCGGGATTAGCCGAGCGGTCTTGGCGCTGCACTCATGGACTGTGCGGCTGGTCCCGGCGGAGGTTCGAGTCATCCCTCGGGCATGGGTGTGTGTGCTTGTCCTTAGGATAATTTAGGTTAAGTACTGTGTAAGCTTAGGGACTGATGACCGTAGCAGTTAAGTTCCATAAGAATTCACACACATTTGAACATTCTTTTTTGAGACGTTGTTGTACAACTTACGCACAACGTACGGTGAACGGTAAAACGTAGATAAAGCGTAGATAAGCGATGTTTAATGGGAAGAAATAGGCGGATTTCTGCGTTCGTCATACACGAGGATGACATTTCTTAGAAACAAAGTGAGTTTCGAATCTGATACAGTTCTTCATTTCTCCGTGTCATATGATCTAGGCATTGTGGCACTAGTGCTATTGATGAGCAGCGTTTCAATAGCCCCTCAATTTTCGGGTGTTCAGTCTGGGTGGCGGGCATTAAACTAATTGCAAAAATGTGTTCTTTCAGTTACTGGCTGAACTCGGAAGTTAGATTATCGCATTAATTCTAGATTCTTTTGTGACAGTCGTTGTCAGTGATTGGCGATCTCTGCAACTAATAATTGGATCATCTGAAGGGAAATATTTGACTGCAGTAAGCAAATCAGATATAGGCCTGTTTCCGAAACGGGTCTCGGCATAAATGAGGGTAACAAAAGTACCTGGTTGCCGTACTTCGTAATCTTATTTCATACGGAGCCACGGTGCTCAGCCACCGTTAATGTCGTTAACGATGACAAGAACGTGTGCATGCCTTTCTCCTGTCTCGATATCTCTAGACAGATGATCGTGTTAACCTCTCTGTAGAAATTATTGACGTTGAAAAGCTAAAAAAGGACAAAACACGAACTCACACTGGAAATCGCTCTGCCATTCACAATAATCTATGAGGAGGAAACTTGAATACGATTCTTAACAACATCTGTAATACTTCAGATAAGAAAACAGAGACATCTGTTATCCGCTTTCTGTTATAGCAGAACTTAGCTCCATTTATTGAGAATATGCAAAGAAGGGTAAATAAAATCCATATCACATTGAAATCCAAGCTTTCAGTGACACGCCGTAATAGCCTTCCGTCAGAGGAAGATTTGTAGGACAGAATCCTGAACTTTCGTCTGATTTTCTTTTTTATAGAACGTAAAAAATATTTATTATCTTATTATTTTAACTCTAATTATGAGTACCTGCATAGATGTCGAAGCTCTACGGGTTCATATTCAGGCATTTTTCGTGTGGTTGTGTTTGTGACGTAGTCGGTATCTTCCTACATCTACACTGCGCTTGCCACCTTACAGTATGTGATGGAGGCTACTTTGTGTACCAGTGTCGCTCCCCTTTTTCTTGTTCCAGTCACGAATTGTTTGCGGGATGGGCGATTGCTGGTGAGTCTCTGTGTGTGTGGTGAATCTTTCTAATCTCATCCTCATGGTATTTTCGCAATATATTCGTTGGCTCTTCCAGAAACGTACGCTCTCGGAGGTTTAACAGTAAACCATACCGCGATGCAGAACGCCTCACTTGCAGCGTGTGCCTTTGAAATTGCAAGAGCATCTTCGTGACGCTAGCCATCTCCGTGACGCTTTTGCGGTAACTAAATGAACCTATAAAGAAACGTGCTGCTCTTCTTTGTATCTTCTATGTTTCCTCTATTAATACTACTCAGCGTGTTCCAGTTCCGTTAGGACTGTGGCTGTGAAACGTAAAAGTCAAGGATTGTGTTCACAAAATCATTGTATTTATTCAAAATAGTCTCCCCCGAATCAGTATACAGCTAAAATCATTTTAAAAGTGTTTTGAAACAGACACTATAGTTCTTTTTAGAACTGCGTTTAGTTCTGCAGTACAGTTTTCTTGGATGTCCTCAGCTGCATCGTAATTGTTTCTTTTTATTGACAACTTCAATTTGGGGAACAAGAAGTCGGCTGGTGCCAAATCCGGTGAATATTGTGGGTGATCGAGGACTGTGATCCATTCGCTGGTCGAAAACGCACACACAGTATTCACTTTGTGGGCTGGGTCATTGTTGGGAGGAGCGACCAGGAACCCTCCTGTCTGTATTCGGGTCGAATTCGATGAATTCTCGCCCACAAACGATAGAGGAGTAAAAAAATTTGGTATTGCCTCGCTGCTTCACCGCAATTTTCCGCAAGTGTCGGACACGTCCTGCTACATTAGAATTCAGGACGCCTGCTGCAGTGAAGCTGCAGTGAGCTTCTGCACTGCTGTTATTGAATCTTCAAGGATCGTAATGCCACACCTCGGCACGAGACAGCGTTGCGGTTTGGAATTTCACACAAGTATGCCTAATGGATCTCAGAGTGATGAGCATTGTTCAGGCACTGATACATCGAGTGTCTAGTAAACTGCTTCCTTTGTTGATGGACTACATCTCCTGAGAATTCTTCCACTGAATCTCAGTCTGGCAGTTGCCTTTCCTGCGACTGGTTTTATGTGGTCGTTCCACTTTAAATCGCACCGTACGCATATTCGTATATATTTTATTCAAGTGACCGCTTTCAGTGATTGTCCTGCAGTCGTGTAATTATCGACAAAGGGTCTTTGCATCTACAGATTCGCAACAGACGATACTATCATTTTGGTGAATAGCAAAATTCTCAATTTACAGCTGACTGCGGAACTTCTGGTATCGAAAGTTTTGAAGTTTTCCCTCAGGATCTAAGACAAATGCAAAACGTATGCAGCGCGAAAGCGAGGCGTTGGCGGGCGGCCGGCGCAGGGCGGCGTGTCGTGCCTATCTGGGCTGCGATACGGCCTCGCGGGTCACGTGCTCGCCCACGCCCTGCCCCTTCATTCAGGTCCGCAGGCAACGCGGGGGTAGCTGCCGTACAACCAGTGCCTGCCCAGATCACTACCGGCTGCGATACCAGTGTAGTATGTTATTCACGGAAGCGACCGCTGTCACAAGCGAATGTTTTGAGTTCTACCACTGAAGTTCCCATCGTCACACGAAATGATAGATGTACGAGGGTCGTTCCGAGAGGGTCATACAGGCGGTCACCAAACTTCTGTGTAAAATGTTACAATGGAGGCGCTTGTATTACCGAGAGCCTTACAAAATTCCGAGGTCCCATGACCCGATACGAGTCAGGAAACATTACTTCTTCTCACCTACCAACGATGAATAGAAGAAGAAAAGGGACGATTCTGGAACATTTAACAGCACAGCTGAGTGTCTGTGATGCTGAGCGTTATACTACATTACAACACTTCTCTTTTATGATGATGTGCAGTAAGTTTCCTACGGTAGATGCTGTTGTACCACACGTATGGGGTGACTCTGGCTTCTGCATAATAATAGTAATATAGAAAATGAAGTAAGTCACATTCTAGTAAAGAGTTGAATATTATCAAAAGTTGATCATTCAGTTTACGCAACAGCAGCAAAACGAACATCAAGGTTTTCTTGTGATTATATTACTGAACTTTATTATGGATGTTTTCAATTGGTTTAAAGGTGATTTTAGGAAACTGGCATAAAGTATAGTCAGTTTTGAACTGGCAGAGAGCATGAACTTCGCGTTACGTGACGAGAATAGCACTCCTGAGCTAGCGAGACGTTGGCGGCTGTAAAACCCTCTCAGTGCTAGCTAGAATGCTGACTAAGACACATCGTTCGCAACGTTAAATGTAGCATATACTATCGAATCAGAAGTGTCAGAACGCCCCTATGTAATGCAGAATTGATCTCTAGGTATAACGAGAGGCGGACCCCTCAGTATAAAGGGAGGCGAGATATTGTGTTGTCAGTGGAGAAGCAATAACGGCAGGAAAGCTCAGTGATCATTGGTATCAAATCCAACAAAGACATTTGAACCCTTCTAAAGCTGCCGAGGTCGACTGTTGGTGGTATGACTGTGAAGTTCAAAAAATGTTCAAATGTGTGTGAAATCTTATGGGACTTAACTGCTAAGGTCATCAGTCCCTAAGTTTACACACTACTTAACTTAAATTATCCTAAGGACAAACACACACACCCATGCCCGAGGGAGGACTCGGACCTCCACCGGGACCAGCCTCACAGTCCATGACTGCAGCGCTATAGACCACTCGGTTAATCCCGCGTGGCACTGTGAAGTTGAAACACGAAGAAACAACCACAACAAACCTAAAACCAGGCAGACCTCGTGTACTGACCGACAGGGACCGTCAAGCACTGCGGAGGGTGGTCGTAAAAAAATCGCATGAAATCAGCGGAAGGAATCACCTGAGAGCTGCAAAGTGCTGCCACGATTCCAGTTAGCATAGTGCCTGTGGGAAGGCAGTAAAGAAAATTGGGGTGCAGTGGCCGAGAACCTCCTCATGAGCCACACGTTTCTGCTGTCAGTGCTAGGTTACTCTTGAGGTCGTGTATAGAGCGACGCCAGTGGCAGTGGATGACTGGAGCCGAATCATTTGGAGGGATGGATCCCCTTATACCCCGTGACAATCCAACAGAAGAGTTTGGGTTGGAGGACGCCTGGGAACCGTTCCTGCCATAATGTACAATGCCAAGAGTGAAGTACGAACGAGGTGGCGTTACGGTACAGGGGTGTTTTTTGTGGTTAGGGTGTGCTCTCCTTATTGCGCGTGAGCAAATGCTAAATGCAGAAAGACATGAACACATTTTACAGCAATGTGTGCTGCGCAAAGTTGAGGAACAGCTCGTAATCGATAATTGTTTGTGTCTGCACAACAGTGCATCCAGTCATAAAGCATCGTCTGTGAGGCAATGGTTTGTGGACAATAACATTCCTGAAATGGATTGACCTGCCCATAGACCCAACTTCAACCCCATGGAACATGTTTGGATTGCGTTAGAATGTCAACTTCGCTTCAGACCCCAGATTCCAACATCTCTGCCTTCCCTAGTTTTGGCCCTTGAGGAAGAAGGGCTCCTATTTCTGCGCAGACATTCAGAAACCTCATTGACAGTGGCTCCACCAGATTCCAAGCCGTCATAAAAGCGAAGGCTGAACACACCCCACATTAATTTCCACTAATGGCGTCCGCATACTTCTGATCAGATAGTGTACATACAGAACAATATTACTGGAGATAAAAAAGTCACATTTATTACACCAGAATCAAATCTTAAACAAGACTTATTCACAGCGTTTCATCGCGTTGGTAAGGGATTATCAAATGAATTTACAGCATAATTTAATACACATGCTTAATTATACGAACGCACATTGTGGAAATTAGGTTCTGGTGTTATACTTGAACGATATAGTAAAGGTTATATTATTTATAACTTTCGAGACCGCTCGACGGAACTGCGGTAAAAGGAGGCTAATGTTGGCAATGATAAGGGCACGATAGCTGTCGGCTATTATGCTGTTTTTAAGTGCGAAAGTAATATCAAATTCGTTGGAAACAGTGAAGTATAAAATTACGAAAAAGATTGATTGATTGCTTTCTCTTGTTCGAGCAAACGCTACTTTACTGCGCAAATTTTCGTCGTACGCCTTTTTTTCACCAGTTAGCTTTAAATGGTTGTGTTTCAAAAAAATCTGAACGTTCTGCTAACACACGACCCTTCGTTTCCTCTCCCATTTAAGAAATATATTTCTTTCGTAGTGGCGGCAGGATTGCTATCATGATCGAGCAACTTAAAAAGAAGCGGATGATGGAAGTTCGGTTCCAAATTCCCCAGTGTAGCTTCCTGGACAAGCCTAAAAATGAACTACATGACTGAAGAAGCAGCAGTGCTTGATTCATGTGTATCTACGCAGTCTTGTCGCTTTCTTGTGACAATATGCAAATAGTAGAAGAAACAGAACCTGTAGCAACGTCTATCTCGGAAAAAAATAGCTATAGTGCACTGGAGTGTGTGGCAATGGGTACACATAGTAGAAGCAACTGCCAAAATAGCTCCACACTTAGTCATCTAGATCCGAGACTGTGCGTTTGGGGGGCCGGGGAGTGCTATCTGACATTCCTCGCTTTGTGGTAGGCCCGTCATCTTCCATCCGACAGAAGAAGACCATCAGCGTGTATACTTTTCTGTAATCAGCAGGAATGGCTTTAGAAGCGATTCAGACCACAGCGACTTTCTTACGGATGGCTGGAACCGAAGAATGTTACGAAAACGTACTTAGGCGACAATGTTGCAGTAAGCACCGAATGAGCTACGAGACGTAGCTTCTGTGTGCCTCTTCTGCGCCGCTTTCCGTCTGATACGTAAATGGCCACCCTTTCGATGAAGCGGAAACATGACTCACTGGAGTTGTCTGCCCTTCGGCTCTCAGCGGAAGATGAAATCTGACTTTGGCGTTCCTACAGAACGTGACCAAAGACTTGCTTTGGAGACCCTTAAATAGCATTTATTGAAGTTTTCTAATGAGCTCACACTGGAAGCCCTTTTCCATCACTTTGACGCTGTGATGTTACGCTGTTCTTGGTGGATCCACATAGAGGAGTGTAGTTTAAATTTGTCACCCGTGGTTTTCCCAAATTACTTCAGATGTATGCCGGAATGATTCGTTTAAATAGACCACGAAAAATGTAATGAATATGTCATGACAACTGAAAATTTGTGGCAGATCGAGACTTGAGCCAGATCTCCTGCTTTACACAAGCAGCAGTCTGAAAATTTAGCATACCTGAGCGCGCTTCCAGGACTCACCTAAACTTGCATTGCTACTATTGTTTCACCTATGATTTCCGATCTCTACCACCAAAGCTTCCTTTGGGTAAGTGGAGATAGGATCACCGGGGAAACGAATCTGATGGAGAAAGCCGGCTTGCCCTAGCACAAGGAATATAAGCGTATTTCAATTGAACTGCCATCTCTGAATTCGAATGAAAATAAGACTTTGTTGATGAAATCACTGAAGATGGAATGACATGCTGTCGTATGTGGAAACATCATTGACAGTGGAAGTTTGAGTCGGGGCTGTCAGTATGGGAATTTTAAGAAAACTCTCTCCTTCATAATAAGTTTTCTAGAAACATCGGTTTTGTGCCCTGTAGATCTGATGGTGAATAACTTATGAAATGACAGAGTTGAAATGATAGAAGGTTGTATACATGGAAGAACCCTGGAGATACTAAAAGGTATCAGATAGATTATATAATGGTAAGACACAGATTTAGGAACCAGGTTTTAAATTGTAAGACATTTCCAGGGGCAGATGTGGACTCTGACCACAATCTATTGGTTATGACCTGTAGATTAAAACTGAAGAAACTGCAAAAAGTGGGAATTTAAGGAGATGGGACCTGGATAAACTGAAAGAACCAGAGGTTGTACAGAGTTTCAGGGAGAGCATAAGGGAACAATTGAAAGGAATGGGGGAAAGAAATACAGTAGAAGAAGAATGGGTAGCTCTGAGGGATGAAGTAGTGAAGGCAGCAGACGATCAAGTAGGTAAAAAGAAGAGGGTTAGTAGAAATCGTTGGGTAACAGAAGAAATATTGAATTTAATTGATGAAAGGAGAAAATATAAAAATGCAGTAAATGAAGCAGGCAAAAAGGAATACAAACGTCTAAAAAATGAGATCGACAGGAAGTGCAAAATGGCTAAGCAGGGATGGCTAGAGGACAAATGTAAGGATGTAGAGGCTTATCTCACTAGGGGTAAGATAGATACTGCCTACAGGAAAATTATAGAGACCTTTGGAGATAAGAGAACCACATGTATGAACATCAAGAGCTCAGATGGAAACCCAGTTCTAAGCAAAGAAGGGAAAGCAGAAAGGTGGAAGGAGTATATAGAGAGTCTATACAAGGGCGATGCACTTGAGGACAATATTATGGAAATGGAAGAGGATGTAGATGAAGATGAAATGGGAGATACGATACTGCGTGAAGAGTTTGACAGAGCACTGAAGGACCTGAGTCGAAACAAGGCCCCCGGAGTAGACAACATTCCATTGGAACTACTGACGGCCTTGGGAGAGCCAGTCCTGACAAAACTCTAGCATCTGGTGAGGAAGATGTATGAAACAGGCGAAATACCCTCAGACTTCAAGAAGAATATAATAATTCCAATCCCAAAGAAAGCAGGTGTTGACAGATGTGAAAATTACCGAACAATCAGTTTAATAAGCCACAGCTGCAAAGTACTAACACGAATTCTTTACAGACGAATGGAAAAACTGGTAGAAGCCGACCTCGGGGAAGATCAGTTTGGATTCCGTAGAAATACTGGAACACGTGAGGCAATACTGACCTTACGACTTATCTTAGAAGAAAGATTAAGGAAAGGCAAACCTACGTTTCTAGCATTTGTAGACTTAGAGAAAGCTTTTGACAATGTTGACTGGAATACTCTCTTTCAAATTCTAAAGGTGGCAGGGGTAAAATACAGGGAGCGAAAGGCTATTTACAACTTGTACAGAAACCAGATGGCAGTTATAAGAGTTGAGGGACATGAAAGGGAAGCAGTGGTTGGGAAGGGAGTAAGACAGGGTTGTAGCCTCTCCCCGATGTTATTCAATCTCTATATTGAGCAAGCAGTAAAGGAAACAAAAGAAAAATTTGGAGTAGGTATTAAAATCCATGGAGAAGAAATAAAAACTTTGAGGTTCGCCGATGACATTGTAATTCTGTCAGAGACAGCAAAGGACTTGGAAGAGCAGTTGAACGGAATGGATGGTGTCTTGAAGGGAGGATATAAGATGAACATCAACAAAAGCAAAACGAGGATAATGGAATGTAGTCGAGTTAAGTCGGGTGATGCTGAGGGTATTAGATTAGGAAATGAGACACTTAAAGTAGTAAAGGTGTTTTGCTATTTGGGGAGCAAAATAACTGATGATGGACGAAGTAGAGAGGATATAAAATGTAGACTGGCAATGGCAAGGAAAGCGTTTCTGAAGAAGAGAAATTTGTTAACATCGAGTATAGATTTAAGTGTCAGGAAGTTATTTCTGAATGTATTTGTATGGAGTGTAGCCATGTATGGAAGTGAAACATGGACGGTAAATAGTTTGGACAAGAAGAGAATAGAAGCTTTTGAAATGTGGTGCTACAGAAGAATGCTGAAGATTAGATGGGTAGATCACATAACTAATGAGGAAGTATTGAATAGGATTGGGGAGAAGAGAAGTTTGTGGCACAACTTGACCAGAAGAAGGGATCGGTTGGTAGGACATGTTCTGAGGCATCAAGGGATCACCAATTTAGTATTGGAGGGCAGCGTGGAGGGTAAAAATCATAGGGGGAGACCAAGAGATGAATACACTAAGCAGATTCAGAAGGATGTAGGTTGCAGTAGGTACTGGGAGATGAAGAAGCTTGCACAGGATAGAGTAGCATGGAGAGCTGCATCAAACCAGTCTCAGGACTGAGGACCACAACAACAACAGAGTTGAACACTTATTAATACCGACGTTTTTCTGCTTCAGCCGACATAATTTCAAGTTTTTTGTGATTGCACAATGTAACTGAATACTGATGAAGAAGATTAAGGATACTGTTTGCGTATATATGTGTTCCTTTTTCGATCAGGCACATATTTTCATTTGTCATGACATACTTATTAATTCTACGACCAAAGCTTCCCTTGGGTAAATGGAGATAGGATGACTGGGGAAGCGAATCTGATGGAGAAAGCTAGCTTGCCATAGCACAAGGAATATAAGAGTATTTCAATTGAACTGCAGTCTCCGAATTCGAATGAAAATGAGACTTTGTTGATGAAATAAGTGAAGATGGAATGACATGCTGTCGTATGTGGAAATATCATTGACAGTGAAAGTTTGAGTTTGGGCTGTCAGTATGGGAATTTTAAGAAAATTCTCTCCTTCATAAGTTTTCTAGAAACATCGATTTTGTACCCTGTAGATCTGATGGTAAATAACTTACGAAATTACAGAGTTGAACACTTATCAATACCGACGTTTTTCTGCTTCAGCCGACATAATTTTAAGTTTTTTATGACTACACAATGTAACTGAATACCGATGAATAAGATTAAGGATACTGCTTGCGTATATCTGGGTTCCTTTTTCGATAAGGCACATATTTTCATTTGTCATGACATACTTATTAATTCTAAGTTGTTCATTTCTGAATGCTTTGAACTAATATCATATCATTATATCTACTTTGATTTATCCATATTAAGCCATTCAATTTAGGTCAGTGTATGCAATTCAATGTGCGAGCGATATACATCCCAAAACTGTACAATTAATTTGGTGCTCCGACTTTATACCCCGGCTGAAATTCGTCGGCATTCGACATAGAGCGGGTATGACCGCTCCCGCCAGTTGGAGGCTGGAACTGTCGGCCTCTTCCGCGGTGCAAAGAATTGTGCCTATCAGTTCCCAAGTCGTAAACTTGTCCGCACGCGAGGTACTTTGGTAGTCACCGAACATAAGGTACTTCATTGATTTCAGTTGTTTCAGATGTATGACGTGATAAGTTCGTAGCTGTTTCCCGGACGAGAAAATTTCATCTGTTAGAAAAAAAGAACCTCTGGCTCTAATTAAAATTAAGAATTTGATATTGGTACACTGTGGCACCTATCTGCAGACAGTATTTGTCGCTACAATGTTACAGTTTCGGACTTTGAGCGTCAGAAGTGATTTAGTGTCGACAAGGTGTTAAACCTTTGTATTCTCATTTGTATAATGTACTTGTTAGTAATTAAAGTGTAAATTGTGAAGACGGAGCATTTGTAGGATAGGAAGCGTCATGCCCCATCCGCTGGAGTGGCGGGTAGTGGGGCACGTGCATCCGCCTTATCACCGCCTCTGGCCTCGTTCCCATGCAGACGTGACGTGACGTGACATGACGGGCAGCGCGTTATCGCCGCGGCAGTCGGCGCTGCAAGCGTCTCAGGTAGGCCGCCGATTCACCGCCTGCAACCCGGCACCTCCATACCTTTGATCCGACACGCGCTGCGCCTGGACACGGATGCACCGTGTGTAACGACTCAGCCGCGTTTCTCTTATCGCTAGTATCTCCGGCGTCGCTGTTCTGACAGCTACTTTTAGAACTACGAGTCACGCATTGTTCTGACAAGTCTCATGTGCTCCAGGACTCAGAGCGCCCGTGAAGCGTATGCAGAGTGTCTGTCACCTGCCGCTGTTGACCTCATAACCCAGTGATGGCTTCTCAATATGGCACGATTTTTACTCCACATCGACCACCCACTCTAGCCCGCGGTGAAGTGGCAGTCGATGGGTAGATGTACTGTATTACAAAGGGATATATTTTCTCCGTTCCACGATTTTTCCTTACACTAGCATAGATTCTCTTCCTAGACCAACTCACACTTAATGTCCAGGCCGCTTACTGGAACACCGTCATCATAGTAAATTAGCTATTGACAATGCTTACTTATCTGTTTAACTTACAGTAGTGCCATTAATTCTGGACAGTTTATAAGGATTCATCGAATATTGCATTCAGGAATCTATTTTAGTTTAAATGTACAGTCTAAGCCAGTACAAATTTTCCGAAAACGTGCCTTAATGTCCACTATTTGAAAAATTAAAGTTCAAATACAAAAAAATTTAATAAAAAGTTTAAAAATTTAACAAAATACTCGCTACCCGACAATTTCAGAAAGTTACAAATTTTACTTGTCCCAAAAGTTATTCCAATATTTCTTAATATTTTGTGGGATATCTTTTTTATTTAATCGCTGCCGCAACTCTGCGCAGCATCAAGTCCTCCAAATGTCGAAGATCTTCTGGTTTGATCATTCTGAACTACGAATTGACGATGGCCTCCAGGAGCTCTTTCTTGTTACTGGGATTCCTCCGTGAAACCATGATTTTAAGCCTCGACCACAACTCCTCAACTGGACTGGGATCGGGACTGTTGCCAGGCCTAGGCAAGCACTAATTTGATGGTCAACGAACGAATCTTATTGATTTTCGCGGTATGACATGTCGTACTGTCTTGGTGAAAGATGCACTGATGGCTGTTACCTTCAAACAAATCGGGAATAGGGGACACCAGTTTCAACACTAACGCTTCCTCTTGATACTTTTTTGCGGTGTTGTTGCTCTGTAGAGCTCCACACCATGACACTGATCTGACGTTTCATAGTGGAACTAGTTTAATGAAGCAATAAGTCTTCGCCTGGTCGACGACGAACGAACTTAGCTCCATCGCTTCCAAAAATGCTAATGTTAGCCTCAGCACTCCCAATGATTTTAACTCAGTCTGTGTGCGTCCATTCCCTGTGTCTAATGCCCATTTCACGCGTTTCTGCCTCTGCATTTTGTTCAGATAAGGATTCTTCCTTTGTTAGCATTCGCAACAAGTGATTTTTACAGGGAAAGATTGTTAATCTTCCGCCCAACCATTTGGGGTGGTTGCCTCTTACAGTTCGCTTGGTAGTTGGTTCCATTTTCAGGGGAACATCCTTAGCCTTTGTAGATCCCTCTACTGACTGTAAGGCAGCAGTTGATGGTTGGGGGCTCCTCTGCCTTAGTAGTATTAGTATTGTACTAGTAGGACTCTTCCGTAGTATCATCGCTCACAAGCCATTTTAGCTGAGTTTCTGTCTGACGGTTTGATCAGAAGCTTCAATTCCTGAAGTCTTCAGCATTCATTTGTGTTTTCTGCGGTACGCCGACAAACTTGCAAAGAAAGATGGCAGATTCTACGACAGTCTTGATTAGTGAATATTGGTTTTCTGCCGGTTCTTGGAGCAGTTTTTACTGGCCCAGTTTCTTCACACCAGGTGCAAACTTGTATCATATCCGACTTAGTAGTGCCTCCACTCAATCTTTTTCCTATTTCTGTAAATGTTTAACCTCCGTTTACTTGGTGACCAGTCAGCACGTTTCGATGTAGGAGACACCGTTTTCAATCTGTCATCTGTCTGAGCTCAGCTCACACTGAACAAATCTTACTCTTCAACAACAATATGTATTGTTACTACAGGAGATACAATGATCAGAACGCTTTTTCTCACTGGTTAAATCAATAATAACACGCTTCCACTGAATGACTTGTCGGAACAGAACAAATTGCAAACAGGTGCGCAAGCAGGTAAAATAGTGCAGTTTTTAATCGCTGGCAGTTTGTTTATTTATTTTTAATTAAAAACATAACAGCACTTTCTCTGAAAATGATAAATATTCAGTAGGATAAAAGCACAATTTATTAACATTAAAAATCAAATTAATTTATTAGTATACCGAAACGGATGAACATTTCAACAAGGTGTCCAAAATTAATGCCACTACTGTGCATGCAACTACTTTTAAAAGTAACGCCATTATCAAACTTAAATTTTGCTCAGTTAGGCGCAGCGCTCTTGCTTTCCTTGAGAAACAGGCGGAGGAGGAGGAGAAAAAAGGCTCTGAGCACTATGAGACTTAACAGCTGAGGTCATCAGTCCCCTAGACTTAGAAATACTTAAACCTAACTAACCTAAGGACATCACACACATCCATGCCCGTGGCAGGATTCGAATCTGCGACCGTAGCAGCAACGTGGTTCCGGACTGAAGCGCCTAGAACCGCTCGGTCACAGCGGCCGGCGGAGGAGGAGAAGCTTGTCATAAAGAATCAACGTAGATTCAGGAATAACCACTCGTGTGAAAGACAGTTTGTTCTATTCATACACGACATCTTGCTAACAATAAATGAAGTTGAGCATTTAAGAGTCCGTCTGCCTAGAATTGGTTTCGATATCCTGTCACGTAGTCGACAACTAACCAAGATACAGTCGTACGAAGTACGCAGTTGGCTCTGGAGTTATTAGACTAATAGAATCCAGTACGTTATACTAGACGGCGAATATTTCACAGAACCGATTATAACAACGGGTGTGTTTCAAGGAAGTGTAATAGAACCTGTAATGTTCATAGTACACACAAATGATTTATCAAATAGGATTACCAGCAGTATGAGATGATTTGCTAACGATTCTACTGTGTGGAGGAAAGTATCGTCTTAGTAAGGAATTACAGGAAAACTTGGACAGAATTTACACTTGGTGCAATGAATGGCAGGCCTCTTTAAATATAAGATAATGCCAATAACATAAAAAACCGATAGTATATGAATACAAGAGTAGTGGTGAATATGTTGAGGACTTCACAGTACATCAGTATTTAGAGGTCGTAGTACGACGCGATATAAATTCGGACGATACGGTAAAATCAGTATTAGGGAGTCTGAATTGAAGATAGACTTGTTGGAAGGATTCTGGGAAAATGCAGTGCACCTCAAAAGGGAATCGCATACAAAACACTAATGCGGCCGATTCTAGCGTACTGTTCAAGTGTTATGAGACTTTATCAAGACAACAGACACCGAAAGAATTTAGAGGCGCGCTGACAGGGTTACTTTGTGTTGCTAGAACAAGGTCACCTGCTTAGCCAAATTTCTGAGATGTCTTATTGATTTTCTTGAACATATGTCTTGAGTGACACTTAACGAGCATTTATTAAGCGTAGTCTCAGGTAGTTTAGTCAGTTTAGCGTATGATTCCACTTATCTTCCTAATGACACTGAACCCCACTACTGTCATCATGAAACGAAAGGAAGGTATTTGATTTGCCACTGCTGGTACAAAAGCGTTAAATAATGTTAAAGTTATGTACCTGTTTTGACTCTTAAGTCCGTCTTGAGATTGACATTCGTCAGCTTGAGACTAAACTTTCACACGCCCCAGCTTCTGCTGAACACAGTATCTAAATTTAAGATTGTTATGTTGTTCCTCGCAAATAACTTCGTGGTACTGAACTGGAATTTAGATGTAGTGAATATGCTTAAGAGCACCAGTACACTGCCGGCCAGTGTGGCCGAGCGGTTCTGGGCGCTACAGTCTGGAACCGCGCAACCGCTACGGTCGCAGGTTCGAATCCTACCTCGGGCATGGATGTGTGTGGTGTCCTTAGGTTAGTTAGGTTTAAGTGGTTCTAAGTTCTAGGGGACTGATGACCTCAGCAGTTAAGTCCCATAGTGCTCAGAGCCAATTGAACCAACCAGTACACTGTTAATCTCCCTTCGGCATCGTCAGTCGTAGCAAAGGGCTACATTTCCGACATGAGGGCAGTTAATCTCTCCTTTGTTCGTGATACAGATAAATTGCTATACCTCACTTCCGGCAGCCTTTAAGCATGTCCCCAAAATAATCGCCGTAACTGTAAATGCATATATCCCACTGCGAGACAAGACGTTCAGTGCCATCACGGAAAAATTTTTGCGGTTGCCTACGGACTCATGATTGTACACAGGCGTACACCTTACGTCCGAAGCAAATCGACGACCACGAATGTTTTCCTTCAGGACTCCAAAAATATGGAAATCGTATGGGGAGAGATCAGGACTATATGGAAAACGTCTGCAGCGCAGTCAAAACAACCCTGGCCAAATGTTTACTTACATTTATTCTCATCTGTATTGTTTTCATTTGACTGCCGCTTATATCAAAGCATATTAGATTGGTTTTTTGCTCCCATGATAGTTGGATGTTGTAGTTCATGTATGCTTTTTTCCTATTAGTCGGTGATCCATTCATAATTGCTGTTGCATTTACTGCGTTCGTGATGTTTGCGAAGATTTAAAATAAGCAGGAAGCTCTTTTAGTCCATCTATTCTCCTGTCAACTTGTACGCAACCACATTTCATTTTAATTTCGTTCATAATAAAATTTGTACTCCAGTCTCATCACTGTCGATTTTTTCCCGTCTCTAATAGCAATTCGGAATGTGTATAAATCTCCACATTGCTCGCTTAACAACCCTTAATTTTTGAACGTTTGTTTGCATTAAAAGTACGTGTGTTTGTTTCTGAACTTGTGTAATTATTGTTATGACCTCATTGGTGGCTTTCATAAACTGCCGAAGAACACGTCGGTCTAGTTCACATTCGTGCGCTGCAAACGAGTCTCTGTGCTTGGTTTACAGCTGACCTGAATGGCCAACTCGTACTGGCAGGCTTACGAGTCCATAAAGCGCCGCAGAAAATGTTATTCGCAGATAACCTCCTTCTAGAATGAACAGCACAGAGATGAGAGGACGCGTCGTTTCTTGAGCATCCAAACGTCACCACAAAGACGCCGCCGTTGGCTCACAGCAGTAGATATATGTATCTGTGGTCCGGCAGGTTTGCAGCTTTGGCAGAATATTTTTTGCTATCATAAAGCTTGCCATCCCGTAACAGTTTCTTTACATAATTTTCGGCACCAATCAAAGAGAATTTTACTGTGATTTTGCAGAGTCTTACAGAAAATTACTTCGTCTTTCTGGCTTCTCTATATAAAGTATGGAACCCCAAAACCGAAAGGGAATCATGTTGGTAATTCAGCAACAAAAATTAATTGTTGTTGATAGTAGTATGAATGTAATACAGTTCATAATGCTGAAACTGCTCAAAGATCTTTTAAAATACACTGTACTACTTTTAGCCATATGGACAGCAGTCGAAGTGGCCCGGATTTTAATTGTTCTGACTCATTGACTGTCCGTTTATAGTGAAAGATGTCCAACACGTCCTTTATTAAGAAAAACTGGCGTCTAGGAAGATTCCTTCGCACTGAGTGTCGCTAACGCTTAGCCCAGAGAGAGCTGGTTCGATTCCTGATGGTGGAAGAAAATTTCGTCACCAATGTTTTTTTGGCAAGGGAAGGAAAAACGATGGCGTAAAGTTTCTTATCAGAAAAGCTCCTGAGTTCACACCTCTCTGCCGTGTCTCATGCACTGAGGGTATATGATAATGTTGATGGCGACTCGTCCATCGCGTGGGGAACTTAAGCTTAGTGGTCCCCTTGGTGACGTTAGGCGAATAGGACACATACCAAATGGTTCAAATGGCTCTGAGCACTATGGGACTTAACTTCTGGCGTCATTAGTCCCCTAGAACTTAGGACTACTTAAACCTAACTAACCTAAGGAAATCATACACATCCATGCCCGAGACAGGATTCGAACCTGCGACCGTAGCACTCGCGCGGTTCCGGACTGAAGCGCGTAGAACCGCTCGGCCACCCCGGCCGGCAGGACACATACCAGCCCCAGGCTTCATTTTCTCCCTTCTCCCTCAACTACTCTTTATCTTCGTAGCCGTATGTTAAGCACTCACACTTCGCGAAGGAAAGGTGCCATTGAGTGCCAAGGAAGAGTACCTTTCCAATTAGGTGGCTGATGCTCTACCGTCGGGAAAATAGGGGAACGGGGATCCAAGCCAATAGTTCCATATAGCGTTACTTTATACCCGCAGAGAGTGGATCGCAGGTCAGAGCATTTTGCTTGTAAGAATCGTGTAATGAACTGTTTTTAATTATACAGTCACAGTTTCGTCTCATTATCGGCAATCTGAATAGTGGTTCCGCTATGTTATCTTTTATGCTCGTACTACCTTCACGAGGCTAATGTCCTCTAGTAAATCATGCTAAGATATTAAGTGTCGTCTTCCAAACTGGCATTTCCAAAGGAATTTTTGGCGTCTATTTCTTGCTTAATTGCGGTGCAGGACGTTTGGGCCACGGACATGTCTCAACCGCGACACTTGCTTAGGTTTTTCCCGGTGACGGGACGTCTCGTGAAGTGAGATGGCCTTGCCTGTTATGTAATGCTTCGAAGTCCGCACACAGTGTCTCTTACATAAAACATACCCGACGGAGCTGCTCGTAACCCACAAAGAATACTCACGAGTAAACGTTTTTTGCTTAAACGCAGGCGTAAGAGCTGTGAGAAGCCAGGTGGACGTCCAGGCGCGGTCCATGCTTCAGCCGCCGGCACCACTGTGGCAGCTCGTTGGTCTCGAGTCTTTCAACATCAGCTTCAAACGGTCACGGTCGATTGTATAACGTTTACATGAACGAGCTGGTTAATGAGCCGGTGGTTCCTAGAACGTGAGAAATATTCCGAAAAAGAGTAAAGCAGAGCAACTTGGGGAGCTGTGGAAGGGTTTTGTGCTACAATAAGAGCCAAATGGCTTTTCACATTGTCGACATTTATTCGTCAGCGGCAATGACGAAATGAAAGGAATTATCGTCAGTTGCTTTTATCGATGTAGTTTGTGAAAATAACTCTCTCTCAAAACTACGGTAAATTCTTGTGAAAATACACAAATAATTATGATTATAGAGATTTACATGCTCTATAATATTCAGAATTTACTATGGTGAAATGCCCTCATAAGCTGTGATCGGAGCCCCTTCAATAGTGGAGGAATTCTAGAGGGCCTGGATATCTTCATAGAGAGTCCTTCTGCATGCGTTTTGCATTCCGGGTCCACGCATTGCTCCCAGTGATTTATGGAGGACTGCGACGAAAAAGTTTCCCACCAGCCACATCCCACTCAGCTTCAGTATGCGTCATATTAACGTGAACGTGCTGAGCAGAGAAGTAGCGGTGGTAGCCGCTCTTCTTTGCTCTACGCATGTGACACTACTTTCATTACTGACTATGCACCAATTGCAATTATAACCATATTGGTTTCTGGATAAGGAAGCTGACTCAGTGGGGAACGTGCCTACAGTCGACGCTGATAGTCGACACCCATACCAGTGTTCCAGCTTTGAGACAACACAGAAAACTATTGTAGAAGGAGATTACGAGCTAACATCCAGTCGACGACGGGATATTAGCGACGGAGCGCAAACTCGGATTATATAAAAAAGAACATCTGAACTTCAGAGGGAACCATACCGGAATTCGCCTTAAGCGACTTCCGAAGACTACAGGAAACCTAAATCTAAATAGCAGGACAGGGAGGGATTTGAACCCCTCAACTCCCCTCGCCCCCCCCCCCCCCCCCGCACCCGAAATACGATTGCAGTGTCTTACCGCTGCACCACCTCACGTAGTGTTCTACTGCGGCCAAGTGAACAATTAGCGGTCATCTAGTGGCGTGGTCAGATGGAATGGACCAATACCCATTTGTCGCTACGCGGAACTCTCTTCCACCTATTTTTTAAAATTTGGTTTCCGTTTTGTAGGCTTCCGACTCAGGGCCCGTACAGACAACTACATAAAAAATTGCTATATGTGTAAATATAGGTAATAAAAAAACTGCACAACACGGTTAAGCGCAGAATAATATACACTACTGTTTGTAAAAAGTGAAGCACCCAGAAGAAATGGTATACAACACACAACTTTAAGAGGGCGTGTAGAACAGCGCAACCACAATAAGTAGTTTAAATGGCAGAGCAGTGCCGTGCACGTATGCCCGACAGCGTGTCTTTTGTTTGATCGGACAGTTCAGTGTTACGCAACGCTCAGTCGATGCGGAGTTGTCATACGAAGTGGAAAAGCATAACCAAACGCCACTATGCCTCGCTGACATCACTGGGTACAATATCAGCAGGTGAGTGCATTCGAATGGGGTAGAATAATTGGCATGCCTTCCACTGCAGGATGCAGTGGGTGCGTGAACGCCACCACTGGCGAGTTCAGTGGGAAAATGTAGTGTTTTAAGACGAGTCCCGCTTCAACTTGTCCTACAGTGATGGCCGCATACGCTTCCGACACCGCCGTGAAGAACGCAGTCGGGCAGACACTGTTGTTGAACTGCTTAGCGGACAAACGCCAAGTGTGACGGTTTGGGGTGTCATTGCCTATAACGCACGATCTCACAGCCTACGTCTTGAGGGAAATGTGAACAGCTACCGCTAAATCAGGGACGTTTTGCAGCCCGAGGGACTACCCCTCCAGCAGGCCGTTCCACATGCCATATCTCAGCCGTAAAACGCTCGGCTGCATGTGGCGACGATTTGCAAGCCTTCTTTGAAGAATGATGGGTACCACTGCTATCGTTCGTGGCCTGCCCCTTCCAATCATATGTCACCCAGCGAACATGTGTGGGAGGATGTAGTCGGTCGACAATTCGTTCGTTCAAAGGTCCTCCTGCGGCCATAACTGATGCTTTATGGACGCGCCTACAAACCGCGTGACAGAGTATTCCCCAATAGCACATTCGGGCGTCTCTGACTGCAGCATGTGCTGGCGCCTCTCTGTACTAAATTTCCAGTCACATGGCATGTAGAGGTCTGTAATGCTAATCAGTTGTGTAGCGTCACGTCCGTAATCGGTGGAATAAATTTCATTGTGATCAAAGCTCTCTGTCTTGGATGTTTCACCATTTCCAAACAGTACAATATAAACAAAAATCAAAATAATTATGTAACAATGTGACTAATTCGTATTTAGTTTTAAACAATGGTGATTTTACAAAGACTCCTACACTTCATTATTCGACGACATGTTTCATTGTTATGAAAGAAAAGACATATTGTTTCTGACAATGTTATATGACTTTTCGTTGTACAACTTTTATACATATTATAAATTAAAGACAGCCGCCGTGGTTCTCCGTCTGTATGTGAAATTATTGTCTCAGGAACTCTTGTAGGGATTTTTGTCAAAAAGGAAAAGCCCAAGATACTGTACCTTTATATGGCGACATAAACTTCATGTCATTGTGTTAAGGAGTGTGAAAACAAAAAGACCTTCACTTAAGACTACAGAAACACCACCGTAACGTTAATATCTTTATTAATGAAGAGGATGCTGTGCGATTATTTGAAAAGCTATTTTTAACGAAGATGTTACCGTGCGATTAGTTCAAAAAACGTTCATAAAAAATTCCCTTTTCCTCTTTTATGTTTGGCTTAAAAGTCGCGAATCATACAGTTTTTTAGACAATTATCGAATTCAAAATATTACTACAAGTATCAGCTTTTGCTATTTCCTTCGGATATTTGCTATCTAATTTTTGTACTACGCCCGGCATCTCATCGCCCGCATCTCGTGGTCGTGCGGTAGCGTTCTCGCTTCCCACGCCCGGGTTCCCGGGTTCGATTCCCGGCGGGGTGAGGGATTTTCTCTGCCTCGTGATGGCTGGGTGTTGTGTGATGTCCTTAGGTTAGTTAGGTTTAAGTAGTTCTAAGTTCTAGGGGACTGATGACCATAGATGTTAAGTCCCATAGTGCTCAGAGCCATTTTTTTTGCATCTCATCGCGCAGATGCTTATGGATTCCTTTTGTTAATGATTCGCTGTGTTATGCAAAGCACGTGTGGTGCCAGTTTGACTAGCATGGAGTTGGGAGGTTGAAGGAGGAGGAAGATGGGAGGGCAACAGTGTGAACGAGTGGCGCTGGTTATTTTGAGAACGAGCAGCTTACTCGGTCATTAGCACCTCCTGCGCGAAACCAGGAGCGTTGCCGGCAGTTGCGTGGGAAGCAGTGCCACTTAGGCACGGCCCCGATTCAGGAGTACCGCTTAGTAATAGCTGCGACAGCCCGTGGGCGGCTTATGAGCAAGTGTGGCTACGTTTGTCAACACGCCACTTAGTCTACAGGGCAACAATGCTGTCGGAAACGAAAGAGGAAGGAAGATTGAGGGTTTAACGTTATCATCGACGACGAGATCATTACGGGTGGAACTCGACTTCGGAGTGGTCGTGAGTGGAACGGGAAATCTGCAACGTCCTTTGCCAGAGGACCTACCCAGGCATTTATGTTAATCAATCTGGGGAAGTTACAGATTATACAGGGAGTTACAAGAAGGTACGGCCAAACTTTCAGGAAACATTCCTCACACACAAATAAAGAAAATATGTTATGTGGACATGTGTTCGGAAACGCTTAATTTCCATGTTAGAGCTCATTTTAGTTTCGTCAGTATGCACTGTACTTCCTCGATTCACCGCCATGATTTCATACAGGATACTCTACCTGTGATTCTAGAACATGTCCCTTTACAAGTACGACACAACATGTGGTTCATGCACGATGGAGCTCCTGCACATTTCAGTCGAAGTGTTCGTACGCTTCTCAACAACAGATTCGGTGACCGATGGATTGGTAGATGCGGACCAATTTCATGGCCTCCACGCTCTCCTGACCTCAACCCTCTTGACTTTCATTTATGGGGGCATTTGAAAGCTCTTGTCTATGCAACCCCGGTACCAAATGTAGAGACTGTTCGTGCTCGTATTGTGGACGGCTGTGATACAATACGCCATTCTTCAGGGCTGCATCAGCGCATCAGGGATTCCATGCGACGGAGGGTGGATGCATGTATCCTCGCTAACGGAGGACATTTTGAACATTTCCTGTAACAAAGTGTTTGAAGTCACGCTGGTACGTTCTGTTGCTGTGTTTACATTCCATGATTAATGTGATTTGAAGAGAAGTAATAAAATGAGCTCTAACATGGAAAGTAAGCGCTTCCGGACACATGTCCACATAACATATTTTCTTTCTTTGTGTGTGAGGAATGTTTCCTGAAAGTTTGGCCGTACCTTTTTGTAACACCCTGTACAAAGATGGACGGCAGGATGGGAATTTGCCCCATTCCTCCCATATGCTAGTCTAGTCTCCTTCGAAAAAATCTATACCTTGAAGCCTGACTTTGAAAATAACTTGCATGGCAAGAACCTTTCAATTGTAGATACATGGCGAACGGGCAGAAGGTTTGTATTTGATATGCATTCAATTCGGTTCTCTACCAGACCGCCCCTTCTTCTTTTTTTTTTCTTTTTTTAAGTAAACGGGCTACACAGTGATCAACACACTGTAACGTTCACCACGAGAGACAGAGAACGTGAGATGTAAACGGCAGTAATAATACTTTCCGTTAGCAAGAAATAATAACGCTAAAGTAAAGAAACGAAGAAGAGGGACAAGCTCTTGAGAAATTATCGTAAATGAAATTCATCTAGGGAGAAAGGGGATATGGGTACTCATGGAAATATCCACCATTTGACGAACGACGTAATGATGTTTGTACAAACAAACTGCTGAAGCCCTGCTTAAGGAGACATCGGCTTTCTGCGTGTACTTTAGAACTGAAGGTGTCGGTTCATCCATAGCATCTATCGTATATCAAGACATTTTTCGTTAGATTTTGTGATAATTTTGGCATGATGGTGCTCGCTAACTCTCGTAAAATTGCTGCCTTCGCAATCCCAACAAGCCATGTCGATCAGTCTGACCGCAGTTCGATTATAGGCTTTTGACATGCTAGTATGCATCTCATGACAACCTGCACTTCGTACTCAGACCTCTTAAACTGAAAGTAGTTGATACCGTGAAACCTGCGCGATACGCAACAATCGAAGCACATAATTGCGACTTTCACTATTAGAAAGTCTTAGAAGATTTCCTCAAAACTGTTTAGTTCGCTTAATGAAACGGAAACACGGATAACAGACTGCGAAAATGAACATGTGCTTGTAATATTTTTACAAGTGGGTAAAGCTATGCGACATTTTGAGCTAGCGATAATAAAAGTAAGTGATGTGTGGTAAAGATGAAACATGCAGCTTAATTTATAGGATATGCGCGGAAGAAAGCGAAACAACGATATTATAGTTTAAATTTAAAGGAAACAATACAAGAAAGATATATAGATCAACGGACCCTTCGCTAATACATGGGACATGAACCAGGGAGAATGAGATGGGCTTAGAAATGGATGTAGCATATTACGAACAAGATTGTATGAAGAAGTAATGAGTCACCACTTTATTAGCAGGATTTCCACTCCGTTTCCACGGAAACAGTGCTGAGAGCACTTAAGAAATGATGGATTAAAACTGTATACGGAAAGTAAGTGTTCAGCCACCAACATATTTTCGGTTGTTGTTATTTTAGAACAAGAACGTAGGCTGCAATTTTATGTGATTTAGTACTTGTTTTTCATGGTAAGAAGAAAAAAGTCGTATTGCGTGAAATAAGGACAGAATTTTAAAAATTCTTCAGTTTCAAACTCTTGACAAGCATTCAGATACTCAACAAGAAGTATTCAGACACTTACGATTTAGTCTTTTAAATGTATCTGTGGATCAGTTACAGGAAAAAGTATTTAAATCGCTTACCTCGAATGGAGAAGAAACAAAAGAAAATTAAAAATTAAGCGTTTAACATATCGTCTCATCGTTAAATTTTTAGAAGAAGTGTTTCGATTCCATTGGAAGAGGACGTCAGGACAGAATAGACGGGCGTATAGCTAGACAAATTGATGGAATGTGTGCCAACGTACCTACTCGCATAAATTTGACTAATACAGTACGTGGAAAAGTGCATGAAAAATGGATGCTGATTTTTTCCGTAAGGTGCAGAAGGAATAAATTGCAAGGAAAAGAAGGGCAAATTGTTACAGGGACTGAACAGCTTGTAGGCAGTGGGACTCCTGTAGGGATGAGGTGAATGGGCGAAAGCCGCGGCATTGTCGAAATGCGCTTCCGCCCCACCTTTACTACAGCTGCAACTATTTAAAGAAAAGCTAAGCTAGGACTGGTCTGTTAGAATTTGAACTCAGTTTGTCGTAATTATAACTGATCTACCTACACGGTATCTCTTTGTATATACGGAATTAAGAGGAGAGAGCAGACGGTCGTTCACTCATTCTACTCCGTAAGAAAAATGAATGAGAAAGCATCCTACGCTGATACAATGAAAATCTTGCGTCGTGTGTTCGGAACAGATGATAGAGTCATTAGTCGACCAGGAGGTGGACAGAGCAGTAACGTCGTCGCAGTCGCCACCGCGGCTGGTGTGAGAACGTGGAATCTATTTATTCTGCTGACGCAGTGCGTTCATCGACCTGCTGGAAAGAAAATTCCGCGCTGAAAGTGAAAGTCTGGCCCAAAGAGATGCTGTGTCGCTCGACAAGTTCCGCCTCGGGGCACGTTTTCCCGTCACTCGACATCCACTGAGCGGATCTTCCTCGCTCAGTCTGCGGTTAGTGCCGTCCGTAGCAATTGCTTGGTAGATGTTTGTACACTGAAAAATAGTATGACCTATTTGGATTCTGGGCGCAAAAAGGTTAAGAGTTTTCCACTGCCTCATCCATAACAAAAAGTGGTACACTATATTAAAAACTATGTTCCAAATTGTTTGTTTGAAACTAAATATTTGAAGTTATATCCTTCATTTACCACCGTGTCCGCCCCTAGTAGCTGAGTGGCCAGCGCGACGGAATATCATCTCTAACGGCCCGGGTTCGATTCCCGGCTGAGTCGGAGATTTTCTCCGCTCAGGGACTGGGTGTTGTGTTGTCCATATCGTCATCATTTCATCACCATCGACACGCAAGTCGCCGAAGTGGCGTCAACTCAAAAGACTTGCACCAGGCGAACGGTCTACCCGACGGGAGGCCCTAGCCACATGGGATTTCCATTTTATTTACCACAGTTTGCACACATTTTCCGCTTGTTTTGTGCATCTTAAGATAAGAGGTATTCTGTCAATGGTGCCAAAATATCGATGACTTGCTGTGCTCATGCTTGTTTGAAAGAACGTGGAATTCAACTTCCAGATCCACGTGTTATGTGCATAATAAACGAAGCACGCTTTCTTATATCGATACCATACTTATACTATGCTCATATAAAACCATGTCTCTAGTCTCGTACAGGTACCGCTACTTCAGTAAGAGCGGAAATATCTACTGCTGTTAGCATATGGCGCGTCGATGAAAGAATGGTAATAATAGTGTAGATGGACATACGTGCTAAAGTTCAACAGTGGTGGCTGTCAAACACACGTTGCTTTGTCCCAAAATAAATATAACAACCCCTCCCACCCTCCCAAAAAAAAAGAAAAATGTGCATTGTCTAGGAGCCGAGATGAGTCACCAACGGCACTGACGATGCAGAGAGAATTCTTAAGAAGGCTGACTGTTATTATTAATGCCTTTGAGAGCAGGAAGTGAGCATCATTGCTAAGGCTCGCTAAGAAGTCGGCGTATACGCGACAGGCAAGATATCATTGTGCTAAGAAAGGCGTCATAGGTGAGACAGTGTTAGGCTATTGATACGCGAAATGTACTAGTTGATGTTGGTTGACTGGCCATACTGCAACGACTTCACATTTACTTATTGTTGTTTATTCTATTACATTTAAATCTTACGCAAACCCTAGTTCTTTTAGGCTAAAATGATCATATATAATGAAAACAAAACATATCTTTATGTCTCTTGCTAATTCCTCGGTTTTACAGTGCGCAAAAAGAAAAAAGAAAAAAAATGGTACACGTCTGAAAGGGAGAAGGAAGTAACGTAAACCTCTGAACTTGTGAGGTTATGTGATTTTCTTTCGTTGCTTACAAATGCAAGTTAAATCCAAAAAGAAGTTGGAAGGACAGGCACACAGTTTGTTTCTTGTTAATAGTATCCTGTATCCCTTTGGGAAAGTATGCCTGCACTGATTCGGGTGGGAAGAATGTCATACAATCGTCGTATCCTCTCCTGAACTAAGTTGGCCCACAACTGCTATAACAAGCTCCGAAAGGCAGAAAGAACCGCAGAGGTGTAGGGACTGGTCGTTTATCTGAACGGAAGTCTATACAACGCATTGTGCATAAATGGGCGATGAGATCCACTATTGTTGCATTACATTTTTGGTGACGAGTAACTGGAAACAGTTATACTTAGGAGTAATCATCTGGAATGGCCTTAAGTGGAATGACCACATTGAAAGAGTAGTAGGAAAAGCAGAGGCCAGGCTGAAATTCATAGAGAGGCTCTCCAGGAAATGTATTTCATCCTCGAAAGAAGTGTCTTACAAAACAGTTGTTAGACCGATTCTTGAGTACTGTTCATCAATGTGAGACTCTTACCGAGTAAGATTAACAAAAGAGAAAGAAAAGATCCAACGGCGAGCGGCGTGTTTCGTCACAGGATTGTTTACTCTTCGCGAGGGCGTTATACTGAGATATCAATTGAAGACGGAGTCTGTAAATGAGTTCGCGACCGTGTTACGGCACTTTATTTGTAAACATCCCTCCTGGTGACATAAATTGTACAGTTCACAATTACCAGTTTCGGCCATTGCCATCTCAGATATGTTAAAAATAGAAAACAGTGGTGTAACAAACTGAGTTCAATTACCCGAATGAGATTTTCACTCTGCAGCGGAGTGTGCGCTGATGTGAAACTTCCTGGCAGATAAAAGCTGTGTGCCGGACCGAGACTCGAACTCGGGACCAATTAGCTGAAGCAAAATCTACAACAGGCCTGGTGATACTTAAGGAAAATAAGAAGCTTTATCAACGCCAATATCTGTACTTTCGGCACCGGCCACCAGCGGCGAAGAAACTGGATCTTCTTCCGCAACCTCTGGCAAAAGAAAACAAAAATGTCCTACATAGACGCCGCGAAATGGCTCCACTTAGGTTCCACTTCGAATGTGTCATCGACAGTTAATATATTAACTGTCATTGTCTTGTTCATTATCTTACACTTAAAGTTCTGTTTAATTATTTTGTCAAACTGAGAACTTCCGATTTACAGATGTCATCCTACTTTTAAACTTTTTACTTTTACACAGTTATGTTTTATTTACTTTGCCACACTAGAGGCTTTCTATTACTACTCTTTACACGTTTTAGATGGATTTTAAGTACGAATTTTATATCCACATGTGTTCGTCAGTAGTGTTTTATTGTCAGACGATCATTTTTCCATATGAGGTAATTTTAATTAATGACTACACAAACTGCATTTTAACTTTTGAATTTACAATACCCTGACATTAGTGTCCTCCACTGGCCTCAGTTATAGGTATAAATAGAGGAGTCGCGCAGGGCATCATCAGAACTATCTACCTAGATAAGTAGATATTTACGTTGATACTTACATCAGAATAATTTTATGGTGTGTATGATGGGTAACCAAGGCTGTTAGTCATGTTTGTGCTTTTTGTTTTTGTTATGTATCACTAGCCCTGTTGCAGGTTTTTTCTTGAACTTAGGTTGTTACACCTTTGTTTTTCTATTTGAAATAGACCTGAAGATGGCAGTGGCCGAAAACGATAATTGTGAATTGTACAGTTTATGTGACCAAGGCGGACCTTTACAAATAAAGAGATCAACAAACTCCAGTGGCAGACGCTGCAAAATATGCGTTATGCATCACGGGAAGGTTCATTGTTGAAATTTCGAGAGCATACTTTCCAAGAAGAGACGCGCAACGTATTACTTCCTCTTATACACATCTCGCGAAGTGACCATGGCGAAGAAATTAGAGAAATTAGAGCTTCACGGAAAATCTTTTTTCTCAAGCGCCACTCGTGAATGAAACAGGGAGAGAGGAAAATACCCTCTGCCATGCACTGTGAGGTGGCTTGCGGATTTAGCTGTAGATGTCGATTTAGATATCCTGAATGGCTCTGTGATGGGACTGACGTCTAAATTGGCCCCACATATGTTCTATTGGGAATGGATGAGGAATTTTGTCCTCCAAGAAAGTGTTTCTACATCAGGCAGACTGTTCATAGAGACACGTCCAGAGTGTCACTTCGTTGAAAGATGGTATCAGTATACTGGCTCAAGAGAGATAACGTATGAGGACCATCAGAGTTCACTGAAGTCGTATCCGATGACTCCTAATATTACGACGCTAGAGGTAACATCGGTTTGTGTCTCCACAACATTGGTAGAATGTGTCGTCTACTCACAACGCTGCCATACTCGTAGACGATGATCATCCGATATGGTCTAGACTCGAGATCCATGGCTGAAAATGATTAGACACTATCGGCAGAAGTTCATTAATTTTTCCTGGATACGGCATCAGTTCAAACGCAGCCGTCTGTGATATAGTGTTAACAGCATCTCCCACGAAGGACGTCGATGTAGTACTCCATCTTTTGCTGTCCTTGACAAATGGAGCGGTGTGACGCGCGGTACTGTAATGATTCCATTACCTATACAAGTGTGGCGGGCATAAATGTGAAAGGGCGACAACGTGCCTGGCTCACAATATGGTGGACATTTTTTGGTCGACAGGAACTTTGACATCATGCGTAGCTTTCAGTACGTTTTCAGTCAGTGTAACATTAGGCCACTGTCACATCCGAACATGCAACATGCAAAATTCTAACATCTGGCCACACGCAGACACACGACGACGCCCTTTCAAACCGGTTAAATTCACATACCAGATAATGGTATGTACATGTACGAAACTGCATCTACATAGAACCGCTCCTTTCAAGTGTTCAGTCTTTGTTGTCAGTCACTGTATATGTAATGAATTCCACTGACCTAGGACCTTACGAATCAGGACGGGAAACACGAAAGTCAGTATTAACACCATCGGCCCGACCTCCAGGGGATGTTGTGTAGGTACTTTATGCCTTGTCCAAGCGAATCGCGTTGCTTATGATAGCTCCTAGAATGTTTCAACGACGAGACTGATTCACATTTTTCTCGATTTGATTGTAGACTGCAGACACCACCAAACAGTTCTAATAATTGTCAGATGCACAATAAGCGAGCGAACCGTCAAATACCCAACGCTCCATCAACTTTTGCACGCACGCTAAGAACGCGTTGCTACATTTCTGCAATTCCACTGCTCAACGAATGTGCTTGCTCTACCCTTGATTTCTGTCTTTGAAGACAAAAGAAAAGGAGTTGTTCACTATCTTGGAGGCGTAACTACGGCCACGATTTGTCACAAATGCGCGAAGAATTTTCAGCTGCGAGAAAGTCGTTTTTTTTTGTTTTTTTTTGCGTATTATCCTAACTGCTTACAACTGGCAATAATCGTATTCGTTCTTTAATTTCGGAACGGATGTAGGTGACATATGAAGCTATCAAGCAGAGGGCGGAATATCACAATAAAAATTTCTTCGGCATTACTTTGACGTTTATTTTCATCTTAGTCTTGCAATAATCTGACCTTCGTTTATTGACTAAATTTGCGTTAGGTGTCGGAATTTCGCAACTCACCGAGGTCAGAAGTTCTCCCGTTAGGTCCATAGTCCTTTCATGTGGTTCTGTTCGGCTGGCGCAATCACTCCTGGCCAGAAATTCCCCTCGTTCAGTTCGGACTTTTCATGCGGTTCTGTTAGCTGGCGCGATCAATCCAATTATTGCATCAGCTGTGAGTCAGATGTCAGTCTAAAAACCTGTAAGGACTTTTTGTGAATAGCTCGCGTCTGTGGTGAAAAATTTTGCCGCTTGACGAAAGAACAAAGCATATCGGATCGTACATCATGCAACGACCAACGGTCGTTAAGGGAAATTCAAACCACACTGGGAAACTAAAAGTCATTACTCAGTCATCGATTATGGTACAGTGAGTACATATTGGAGTGTTTTTGATTGTGTGGTATAAACGTTGAAGGCAAGCCAGTTAAAAATACAACAAACAGATGCAACTTTGGAAGTATCTTCTGTTAGTATTTTTGACATTTTTCCATCAACTTCGCATTGAACATGGAGAGAACCTGACAATAACTTCGGTTTGCTAATAACACTGAAACATTAAAGAAGAAAAAAATTCCCTGTAAAATAAACACATCAAAAAAAGTTTTGCATCACCTCGTTTCCGAGAGGTCGGGAACCTGTACAGAAAACTGGAACAGTGATCAACATAAACATCATTTCCGCCCTTTTTATTGCCGAGCCATAACAGGTAGGTAGCGGTCATCCACTGCAGTAGTAGCCCTTAGGTGGCCTGAGCGAGGCGTGTCATCGACAGTTCCTGTCTCTCTGCATCTCCTCCATATCCGAAAAACATCGCTTTGGTTCACTCCGAGACGCCTGGACACTTCCCTTGTTGAGAGCCTTTCCTGGCACGAAGTAACAATGGGGACGCGATGGAACCGCGGTATTGACCGTTTAGGCATGGTTGAACTACAGACAACACGAGCCGTGAACCTCCTTCCTGGTGGAATGACTGGAAAACTGATCGTCTGTCGGACTCCCTCCGTCTAATAGGCGCTGCTCATACAGGGTTGTTTACATCTTTGGGCGGGTATAGTGACATCTCTGAACAGTGAAAGGGACTGTTTCTGTGATACAATATCCACAGTCAACGTCTATCTTCTGGAGTTCTGGGAACCGGGGTGATGCAAAACTTTTTTTGATGTGTGTAGTTCAGCATCCTATGTTCGAGGAGGAGAGAGCGAATCACTTGTCATTACCAAGATTCAGACACGAGAGTTTGATACAGATTGAAGTCTGAGAACTGCCGCGAATTTAGTAGACACGTAGCGAGTCTCGGTGCTTGTAAAAAGTACGTAGCGAATCTTATAAAATGTCATCCTAAGCAATCAGTATTGTGAGTCACGTTAACGAATTGGTAATATATAGTTGGCACTTAACGAACTCATACCAAACGCCTGTAAAATTTTCTCCCCTTAAGGGCTCGTACCATAACGACCAACGAGGTTGAGGTTAGGATATTCGTTTTGAACGGTAACTTTTGACTATTTGCTGCGGATGGTGACGCGAAATCTTAGACAAAATTAGAATTATTAAGGTTTTTCTGCGCTTACGACAATGTCTATAAGGAATTGCGAATATCTATGTGTTCAACGCTATAAGTATGAGTTAAGTTCAAGAAGATTTTTTCCCGAGGAATGCCATGATGAAGGGGTTCAGTTTGGATCACTCCTCCAAAAGTTTGCAAGCTGCAGTTAAGTAGATTAAACATAAAGTTCAATGGTCGTAAGGACACTCTTGTGTAGAAAAATACAGAAGACCTTGAACGACTAGAGAGAGGACGTTCATGTTCACAAGACATTACATTAGTATGTTCTGCAGAAATGATTAGCATTGTCGCAAGGGACCGAAGGTAATGGATCAATGTGACTTGAGCAGCTATGTAGGATGCCTCGCAGACGTATGCGCGAACCGAACTGTCAGATCAGTGAGAGGGTCCATTGTTGACATGAGAGAATGTGATGCATCCATCTGGGAAATTGCAGTTCGTGTGGGACGAAGTGTTTGGCAGTGTAACGGGTGTGTGTAGAATGGTTCACGGAAGGCCGTAGAACACTACGAGATGGGTCAGGTCGCACGACCCAGACCGTCCGAATAGCACTGCAGGACAGATCTGCATCCTCCTCAGCTCTGGCGCAACAGTGGAACAATGGAACAGTGTGACACATCCTACACTATCAAGGGTGACAGTTCGTCGCCGTTTATTGTGGCATGGGTAACGTACGCGTTGTCCACTTCTCCGCCTACCTTTGACGAATGTGCAGAAACATGCTAGACGGCAATGGTGTATGGACGGCGTCACTGGGGACAGGAATGACATCAGATACTGTTTCCGGACGAATCCAGGTTCTGTTTGCTTGAAAATGATGGCGCATTTTGGTTCGTCGCAGACAGAGGGTGCGGGATCACAGGAACTGCATTCGCACAAGACATACAGCGCCAACTGAAGACCATACAACGTTGAGTGCTGTTGGGTATAACCACAAATCACAGTTCGTGCGTGTCGAGGGCACTGTGAGCACAGTGACCTACGTGAGTGGTATCCTGCATTCCACCCAAGACGCCACTTTTCAGCAAGACAATGCACGACCACATGTTGCTGCACGAACACGTGCTTTCTTGGTGGCACAGGATGTCAGCCTTTCGCCCTGGCCCACCAGATCATCAGACTTGTCGCCAATCGAAAATGTATGTGATATGGTGAAGCGACGGGTGCAGCGCTGTGATCCAACCACCATAGATGAACTTTCGAACCAGCTGAATGCAGTATCGATGGCTACACCACAGGACGTCATTCGTTCCTTCTACGCGTTGATGCCATCATGCATGGAACAAGTTATCAGGACCCATGGCAGACCGTGTACCTACCAGGCAACGGGACACATGCTGAACCGATGTGACTGAAACGGTAACCACTTCTGTAAAACATACTACTGGACATGTCCTGTGAATATGAACGTCCTGTCTCTAGTCGTTCTAGTTTTTTTTGTAAACATTAGAGTATTTTATTATTGTCGTAAGTGAAAACTCCGAAATAACCACCTCATTTGCCCTTCTCGTAAGCGAAGCACGTGATGTATTTCCTGTCAGTATAACTCTAGCTGCTGTGACGGATCCATGAGATTGCGAATTTCACTTTATAGTTTGCCTTCTTTAGCTTACCGTGTGTAGTTCTGTATCCCTGTGAGGGAAATTGTTTCACCCCATCATGTTAGTGTTGAATAAACTAACGAAATAGAACAGAAAATCGCTATATAGGTCTGAAGTACCTCCCCATGCGCTGTGCAATCTCTCACGAAGTATACAAGAATTTTTTACAACTTACCACTCTGGTTTAAATGAACTCGAGACGAACAAATTGATACAGGACACTTCTGGCATAGAAAAGTCACACACGCTACGGCGCATGCGCGCCGCGCGACTTTCTGGCTAAAATCATCCTTGAATATTAAAGACCACTTGTTCTTCCACTTACGGAATATAAAATTGACATTTGTGTTAATTTTACTTCAAAATATTGTGAATTTTAACACCATTAATTAGCAATTAAATCGTTTTGTTTGTCTGGCCCTCTTACTTTGACACTACCGTGCTTGCAGCAAGGGTTAAGTGTAGATCGAATTGTAAACGAAATTAGCTTTTGTATAGTGTGTACAAAACTTCTTTTTCTTTCGTTACCTACACGGTAAAGTTTAAAATAATAATGTTAACGAAATAGCCGACTTAGTCGGTGGCGTTATAGAGCGAGAGGACATAGAAAATCTTGCGCGGCGCGCATGCGCTGCACCTTAGGTTCCTTTTGTAAGCCAGTTTGAGGTTTCTTCCCGACTTAATAGACCGCAAGTGCCCTATATCAAACTGTTCGTCTCGACTTCCCCCACACCACTGTGGTACATTGTGAACACTTATCGCTTACATCCTGTATATGTACATATAGATGCTTCGGAGTGCCAGCTGAAAGACTGTCGTGCTTTCAGTAACAACACACAATACACATATTGCGACGGTCCTACCTACTCCATTTGTTGCATGTAAAAATCACTCCTTCAGTTGACATTCGGATGAGATGATCAACTCCTACGAAATATTTTCTCAAAGCTGGGTACGAAATGACACAATCTTAGCGTTCTGTAGTTACTACGTCGTTTGCACGCAGAACATAGGAAAAGATTCTTGGTAACAAAGATACATATCCCGTTATCCTTTGCGTCTGATCTCTGCCTCAGAGATTTCAAAAGAAAAGAAAATAATGTTTCACGTTTAGGACATTATAACGACAACACACTAACGTTCGTGAAAACTGAAATACTGAGAAACAATGGTTTACATGAACGGAATCTCTGTATAAGTGTAGAAAAAATGTTACAGCAATACGTGACTAATATTACAGAGAAATGGGATACGCTTAGCCTCACCAGCGTCCTCTCTCGTGTACTTGGAAAGGACAATTTACGCCAAGCTGAGTGCAGGGCTGTGAAAAATGAAATTAGGTGCCTAAATGATTTATGGAACTTAAAGAACGCAATATCAGCATCCCAGATTTCATGCCAAGAAATATATATGTTAGCAGGTGGAGACACTACGTCATACAGATTTCTCAAAGACAAGTACACAGAGTTCTAGATCATACCGATATTTGTATTGTTACGTACCTCGTCTCCTCTATAAAATTCACTTCAGTCACAATCATTCTCCTTGATGTTTCAGTTTCGACAACCGTTTTATATTATTTATGTGCAAACAAAATAACGATGTGTAATTCTAATTAATTTTACTTTATTCTCCCCAGTCTATAATTTACAGGTCTCTGGACGCAAGTGTTGAAGGGTTCAATAACTTTCTGTTCCGTGGTACACCTAGCTTATGATTTTGTGTTCAAGTTGTGTCGCTGAAATGGATTTCGACAAACCACAGATGTATTACAAATATTAACAATCGAGAAATGCAGTACATCAAGCTAGACAGCTTTAGGCCCGAATATCGTCTATAACATAAGCAACTATGTACTGGTGTGAATTGCAATGCAACCATGGTTAAAGACTTTTTTCGCCTGCCATCTCATTTGCTGGGGATATAAGAGAGACACTGCACAGTGAGAAATGCCCATGCTTTGTGTATCCGCAGGATTTTTAAAAAAATATTAGCTGTTTTGTGTAACATTTCGATTCTGTAGCATTGTGGTTCTCTAAATTACATAAGGAAAAGCCAGGTTGGTTTTTTCGAGAAGGACACGGCTGATTTCTTTCCCTATTCCTCTCCAAACCCGTCTCTTACGACTTCGTCGTCGAAGGGACTTGAACCCATAATTTTCCTTCCTTACAAGTCTGTATGGAGTAGAGGTCTTGCCGTGCAGTGTCATACCGTCCCTGAGCACAGAATGATGTTTCATAACACATTCTTCAACTGATCGGTAAATCGTCTTCAATTTGTGCCTTTGTGGGGAAGTGGGTGAGTTCTAGAATAACAATTCAAAGATCTGAGGTACAATGCTAATGACAATGAAGAGTGCCAAGTCTCGCGACGGCTCGGGAGTCCGCATTACTTTGTAGGTCCCTCTATAACTGGGTGGGTAAGTCAGTACAAATGTCAGAGAAGGCGACCGAGGGCATGCCACATCCAACAGGACAACACCTATTAAAGCACTGTAATGGTCAAACCGACCTTCTCGTTGGTGACAGAATTATTTCCAACTATTCTGGGTCTTCTATCTACTGCTGGTGACGCGTAATGGCAAATAAACCAGCTGTAACAATCACTTATAAAGTGACAGCCCTGTTTATACTGGTGTTTCTCTTTGACTGCCTATTATTTAGGCGAACCCCGGTTATTTTTTCTTTAGAGTATTCAAATTGGTGCAGGAAGACTATGAAGACTTTTGTTACATACCGCAGCTAGTACAACACGGCATGCCATCAGTTTCAGTATTATTCTCCGACTAATTACCACCTAGGAGATAAAATTAAATTTTCTGTGGAATAAAAAGGGTTTAATTATGGTTATTGAGGACTTTAAATCAGTTCAGAAAAGGAATTCTATTCTCATTATTATGTCAAACTCTTTCATTTATTAGATCATCATCATCGTCATAATAATTAGCATCAGAAATCCAATGCTGGGTAAAGATCTCCTCTAGAATGTTCCGTAAAATTTTGGGCGTGCAGACGCATGAATTTCACTTCTTCTTCTAATATTTCGCCTGTATGCAGCCAATAGTCTACTTTTGTGCGTTTTGAGTAATTCCCATCATCCAGCAATGGTTGCTGATGAACCCTCAGTTTTTAATATTTTCTGCATGTAAAGTCCACATCTTACTGCCACAAGGCAACACCGTCAGTACACTCCGATTATCTGCATCCCTTTCCAAACACATTGGAAACTTGATTTTGAAAACTTACTTTATAGTAGTCAGTATTTGTCGTCAGTAGTTAATTCTGTTAATTACTTTTTCTTGTTATGAAAAATCTAAAAGTCGATACCTGAGTTCTAGGAGCATTTTCAGATAGTGGAATTTGAACTAAACAAGAATTTCGTGACTCCATATTTTGTGGAATCGTTATTGTAGAGTATAAATTGTTGTCGGTGAATACCTTAATATTACCAGTTCTATGCATCACAAGTTACAAGTGTGGAGATAGATTATGGGGTGAGATTCCAAGGAAAGCAAGCGCATGGGAGAGGATGGATTTGGATCGTGCCTTAACAATGAGCTATGGCTGAAACCAAAGTGGTGGTATCGAAAGATAGAAACATTCAGCACCAATCGACATCTTTAGCATTTGGTGGTAGTTGCTGGAGTTTATTTCACTGAAAACACTTTGTTATATGAATGTTGGGGACTTCCTCTTTGTTCCCAGGATTTTTCTTTCTAATATGTTTTTACGAACCTGTTAAGCCAAATTAAGTATCCAGTTTTGCTCCTGTATGTCATGTTAGTCAATATCCTCTGATCTTTAATCACAAAAAAGGTTGGTTAACAAACTAGTGAGTTCATATACTCGTAGCAATACGAGTCATAGAGACGAAGTATTGGAAGGAGAATATATCGTCGTATGCGACAAACTCGCAGGCGCTCTTTGGAGAGGAGGGACCTACGGAAGATTGCAACGTCGATAAGTGAGCAACCTTCACTCGTGCTGGTTTCCTGATGGCTCGCTTCTAGTCACTCTGCATGCATCCAGAGAGCGCGCTCGGAAAGTTCCTACGGTGCGCCGGCCGACTCCCGGAGGACTGGCGTGGCGTGCCAAGGCCATGACTCACGGCAACCAAGCTTCCCGCCATCTCTGCGGGACGGAGGAAAGTTACCCACTCAATGGCTAACCACTAAATCTTCCGTCCTTCCGCAATAACTACGTGCACTGCAACTTTCCCGCCGTTCTGAACTGATTGTGAGTCGCGACACTCCTTGGAGCATTCTCCGAAAGAAGATGGAATTGCACTGTAGGATTTCAGCACCAGTTTCCTTCCCTTGGATCGTTGCAGAACTATGGAAAGCTACCAACTGAATGGTCTACTGCATGCCACCAGTATTTCTTCCGCCCTTCCGCAATAACTACGAGCAGTGCACATTGCGGTCATTCTGAGCACATACATAAGACTCCTCAGTGTTCTCAGAATGCAGCATTAGTTGCACTGGTAGGATTTCAGTAGCGGTATCAATACCTTGCCATAAGGCAAGGTATTGCGCTCTCTCAGCGAACGATAAGCGGTACTAACAACAATAGACTAGAAGATTTTTAAATGTGGTGCTGAAGAAGAATGTTGGATGTTAGATGGCTAGATCGACAAACTAATGAAGAGATAGTGAATGGAACTGAGGTAGAGTCTCTTGGGCCCATCTAGAAGTGGCAGGTTGATAGCACACAAAATGCGACCTAAGGGAATAGTTAATTTGGTAATGGAAGGAAGTATCGGAGGTAAATTATTTTTGAGGATGACCACTCCGCCGACTGACGACTGGACCATCACCTATGAAGGTCTCGCTGTATGGTGGTATAACATACAATGTTATCCGGCTCGATCAGTACTACGAGTAAATGTAGAAAAACGGCAGACATTATTTATTAATATTTGCAACTCCGAATAGTTAGGGATATCTAGACTGCTAAAAAAAATACCTTAGCGAGTGTATTTGATATTCACATGAAATATTGTGCTTATACGTATTGATGTTGCAGAAAATTTGCTTTTAAAAAAGTTCAAGATTAAAATGACTCTGTAGGTTTGTTGCAGTAGAAGAAGTTTTTATCTATATAAACAACCAACCGTACGAACATTGGACCTTATTCCCTGTATGCCACAAATCCAAATTCGTTCGGGAAGTTTTACATTCCTTTTCAAGCAGTTTCAAAACCAAATTAAATTTCTTGATTTTTTTTTTGTGTCTTTAGTAATGGACTTTTTCATTAATAATCATTTCAGTTGATGATGTTGGAAGTGGAAATTTGTTGTTTGACCAAACGAGGAAATTTTTCCGAAAGGGATTTGGCAAAAGACACAACAGATGTGTAGTTGCTGCACTTGTAAACCATTTCATTCTTGCTTATTTTTCTAATATTGTTAAATCAATATTGATGAATGTAACAATTTTTGATGTACAATTAATACCCTTAAACACTATTTGGAGACCACAGTCTTTAACTAATTTGCATATTTCTTCCAAGTGATTCAGATTATGAAAGATGATCGAAAAATAAGTTGTGCCACATTGAAATGAGAAGAATGCTTTTTTTTCACCGTATCTCGATCTTATGTCTAGTAAAAGAACATCTTTATAAATAAGACATTTTCGTCAAATTAAATGACAGAAATTTTATTAGTTTTAAGAGAGCTGAAGAGTTTAGAATTTTATTAACTTCTTTCGGTGTCATTTGGAACTACTCGTTCTCACCTAAGGTGACGTCAATAAATTAATTAATTTGCAGTTGCTACAGTCTCTCCCGCCTCCGCACTTCTATCATTATGTTTAATTTTATAAAATAATTTTTTTTCTTTCTTTGGGTTCGCTATTTTGTGTTTCATAACTGCTCATAATCTGCCCACATTACTTTCATTTCGCAGTTGAGGTTATTTAGTTTTATGCAGCTATTTCATTTTTGCAGGCACTATGTATGCTTGCGTGTCAATACATTTTATGAGAGTAAAATGTGACTGCATGTTAGCTGCGGGTACAACCTCATGCGAATCGTAAGATCAAACGTAGATATAAAACTCGAAATTAAATGAATACAGTATTTTATTAGGATGAGGAAAACAAAAAAAGAACAAACAGAATAAGAATTACTATGGATGTCTCGTTGATTTTAAAACTGTTACTTGAACCATCTTATTTCTCATTGTAATTACAAGCTGTGTCTTGACGTAACAAGTTGCTGTCTCAGCGGAGACAATTGCGTGATGCACTAAACTGTGAGTTTAATGGTATTGGTTCAGACGTGGTGTCAAACGTAACAGACATCGTACGACGTTCTTAACCCTGGCTCTCTGTCAAGTGGCTTGAATAAGGACGGTAGACGGATGTTGCAAGGCACAGCGCGTTGTCCGCTTTCGTGTGTCACACGCTGACGGTCTTGTGAGGGAAACCGAGGTTCTCTCTCATGATTTTTTCTCCAATGCTCTTGTTATTTTGAAGTCTTGATAAACTGTACTCTTGTATCATGAAAAGAGAAGGCGAAATTACCCGAGTGACTATTTTCATCCTGTTGATGCGCATTGATTCACGCCGTATGTCACCGCAATACAAGAACAATTTCGTGTTTATCCTGGTGAAAATATGTTATATCCCTTCTCGGGTGAATATTTGTATTGTAATTTTAATAAAATCAACTGGTGAACATCGATATTGCCGAAGAGAGTGCCGCAGTTCTTGAAGATGGTCCATGATTAACGAACTACCTGAGAAGGAGACAAGCCTGTTCCCATACTGAGTCTTTACACGAGTTCGGCGTTAGGTACAAGTACTTATTCAAACTGTCAAACCGTAGCATATAATATTTGAACGAACTGTATTGTTGGTATCAATATAATTAGACAGAAAGGAAAAATCAGTCACACCTTATAGAGATATTCCAGCTACTCAACGTGAACAGTTTAAAGAAGCAACTAAATAATTACATTTGTGTTCGTATAAACCCTCTAACAATTTTTCGCACGCGGAGTGTGTCAGAAATCACTAGCCGCAGAAAACCCTCAGAATTACTTCATTTGTTTCATTGAATAAAGCACTCATAAATTTATTTCGTTAGAGTGTGTACTGATAACGTGGTTTCGCGATGTAATATAATAAAAATTGCAAGTCAGGTTAAATAAAACTTGTATTGACGCCTGACATGATAATACAGTTTTTTAAAAATTGTAGATTAAAGTCTCGTCGGCTTTGAAAGCGTTATATGTAGAAGTTGATAATGTCTTTCTGTCCTGGGCTATTTTTTACTTAAGAAAAGTACTGAGTGCAGGATTTGTCATTTTGAAGATTTAAGTTCATGACAATATAGTGACATTTTAGTGTCCACCAACCAGACTGGCATTCGGAATGGATATAAAATTAGAAAGTAACAAAATTTGGTTTCTTTTTGTTCAGTTGATATTCAGTGGCATTATGTATGAAATATGAATTTATTTAATAAGTGCTACGGCTGACTTTGACTGACTGCATATGATAAATTCAGTTGTTGATGATTGTAGCACACAAATCCGATTGTACTTACGAGGAGCATCAGTGATGTTTGCTATTGAAAAATACCAAAGATAAAGTATGTAAGAGTAAGGGAGATATACTACCCCCTCCCCCCCCCCCAAAAAAAAAAAGAGAAATAAACTGTAACGGAATACGGTACAGTCTTCTCGCAAATTAAGCAATAGCTCAAGTTGGAAACGTATAATAAAGTAAACAAAACTCACTGATTAGGCCTTCGGCCTGTTCCGACTGCCCGACTGCTGCCTAGGAGGTAGTACGAAGAGCCGTCTATGCTAGTGAGATACATGATCAGCATGTCGCGAATTCCTTCAGCCGTTATTGCTAGTAGATGAATCCCGATGATACCGTTGCTTATTTATGTAAGCATTTTCTCATTTCGCCTCACAAATGAAAAAGTCTGAGGAGGTACTGGGAATCGAACCAGACTCCTTCCGCACCGAAGGCAGCGACGCTAACACTTTTTTCTTCGTTCTGTCTCTTTTTCTGGGCATTTTTCGTCATTTGGTCTATGCGGATGTCGCATGACATCTCTTAAAGCTCATAATTGAAAACTTCATTAAGGTTTTATTTCATTTTTTATTTATTTAAAAAACAATGGGTAGCCAGCGCCCTAACCGAATACGCTGGGATATTGTGCCGGCCCATTCGGCTACAGACACGACCAGGTGGCACCAATTAGCCAAAGAAATACTTCGAATTGTTATTGACGGTGGAGGCATCCTCTGTGGCAGGCGGATATGACGTTGGTGCTGTAAGAGCCCAGCAGAGCAAGAGGACGATCTGTTCTGCTTCGCTTTGTATGAGAGCCACAAGTATAGTAACCACATACATTATTTTAATAATTCACGTTGAGTGGTAAGGGTACTTTTACTTTACCCTATATGAATATCAGCTAACAATTTAATCTATGTTAGGATAAGTACATTATCAGAAGTTTTCGTTAGCGAGTACTTTTACAATAATTTATTGACCTCATGTCAGAAGATTTAAATCCAAGCTCGACATCAGCGTTTCTTGAGAACACTTTGCTATTGAAATTCGTTCTTAGTAAAATTTTTCTCTTTATCGGCATTTGCTCGTATCCTCCAGAGTCGTGGTACTTCGTAGCACTAGGGACACTTGTTAATTTGGCTACCTTTGTATTTCATTTATTGGCATAAAAACGATTATAGAAACCTATAAATAAAGTATTAAACGTAATTTTCCAGTGGAAAGGCCTTGAAATCGGGAGAGATTTTCAACTGAATACGAATTGCATGCCGGCCGGGGTGGCCGAGCGGTTCTAGGCGCTACAGTCTGCAACCGCGTGACCGCTACGGTCGCAGGTTCGAATCCTGCCTCTGGCCTGGATGTGTGTGATGTCCTTAGGTTAGTTAGGTTTAAGTAGTTCGAAGTTCTAGGGGACTGATGACCTTAGAAGTTAAGTCCCACAGTGCTCAGAGCCATTTGAACGAATTGCATTAGGGAATTGTAAAAGTAATATCTGGTTGTATAGCTAGATATTACTCTACAACTGGCTGGTGACTACTGAATATAAATATCAGATGATGCATGTAAATGAGTATGGGAGACTGTTAACAGGTCGACGCCGACTTGCCAAATTAGAAAACAGTGTGGCGGAGTCAAATAACATGAGTGCTCCAGCAGATCGAGAAAATAAAGAAATCTCAAGCGGCTGGTTAAAAGTGGGATCAATTGTCTTCAGTTTCTTAGTGCTTGATATTAAAACGTTGGAACGTTCTCGCCAATGTTAGGAAGTATAAATAAACTCTTAGTAATGTTGAATACTTTCGATAATGCTAGCAAGCTAAACATTGTTTTGTGTGATAGTACTAATTACAAATTATGTAAGGAAATCAGAAGTTGTTTGAACATACTTTTTGTTTTTCTCAGTTGTTCGAATTTCAGTTTTGTGGTTAACATTGCAGTCTTCAGAAATTACCATTTTTGTATGTGAGGTAATAGAGTAACTACACAAAAAGTCACAACTAAAACATAGGGCGCCATATCCTGCCTTACAGAGAGTACTCCTTACTTTTCAGTTTCTGTTTTGAAGCAGTTTTTTTTTTTTTTTAAAAGTACGTTTTTACTTAAATCAGCCTAAGGGTGTCCACGGAGGAATGGTCAGTCTTCAGGGATGTGACGGCAACGATCATTCGAAGCACCGAGGGAGGTGGCGCAGTCGCTAGCACACTGGACTCTCATTCGGAAGGACGACGGTTCAATCCCCCGTCCGACCATCCTGATTTAGGTTTTCCGTGATTTCCCTACATCACTTCAGGCAAATGCCGGGATGGTTCCTTTGAAAGGCACGGCCTACTTCCTTCCCTAATCCGAGCTTGTGTTCCGTCTCTAATGACCTCGTTGTCGACGGGACGTTAAACACTAATTTCCTCCTCCTCCATTCGAAGCAAAAATGCCTAGTAAACGTTGACTGTAAAATTTTAACACGTTAGGACCTGTGAGGACTTCATCTTCGATACTGTGAAACAAATCTCTTCTACTGCAGGCTGATTGTTTTCCATCTTTTGGGAGGAAGTAATATGGACCAAAAGAAGCAAAAATTGTGAAATAAACACGAGCTCTAAATTGCTTGCCTTAAGAACTCGGAATACTATTTTTAGTAAAAGAGCCGCGTTTCGCAGTAGCGAGGATGAAAATCTGCTCACAGGTCTAAGATATGCACTTTAGAGAGTTTTTTTCTTGTTTTGGCCCATGCTACAACCTTTCAAACTATGGAAAGCAAAGAGCTTACAGTAGAAAAGATTGTTTCACAGTATCAAAGATGAAGAAGTGTTCATAAATCTTAAGGTATCTGTTTTAGATCCCACGTTACTAGACATTTTGCATCGAATGATCGTTCTTATCCCTGTATATTGAACATTCATTCTGGGACGCACTGTGTAACAAGGATCGTGAAGGAATCGAAATTAAGATGTAATAAAAATATGGAGTACATTGGTTAAAGATAATAACAAATCTATTGGTATACAAGAGTATTAGAACAGATAATTTTACTAAAACAAGCAACATTTATTGCTAGTGGGTTCGGTACCTGAACAGTCACCATGCCTGAGTGCCACGCGGACGACCCGCGATCGATTCCTGGCGCTGCCAAGAGTTTTTCTTTGGAGCCGTGGTACTCGGCTCATACAACATAATGACAAGAAAGTAACTCACTGAAGGACAGTAGCAATTTCATGTTTGAAAATCGCCATTAAAAGCTAGGAGACTGGCGTGTAAAGAACGTCTCACAACGGATACTGCCGTCCAATAACACTTTAGGCACCTGGTGAAGATGTAGCGGTCAGTAGTGTCGCCTGCTTCCATAGGCATGAGCGCGGAGTTGGGCGTACGTTAATGCAGTGATTAAATAATGTTTTACCCAAAGTGCTTCAAGGTTTCTCACCGTACACCCACAAAAAATGAAGATTCTAAAACTCATTCAATGACGAAACTGACGACGAGGGACAGTGTTTGTGTCATTACCTGGGAGCATCAGGATATACCGAGATGCCTGCCGGTATGACCCTTGGTCATCTGCTTGCCGGCTGAACACTTCGTAAGATCCAGCGACTCAGCGATGGTGAGACTTACTCACTGCGACGGAGCGCCGACGCCAGCAGGTACACCGTGGCGCCGAAGGGTATGTAAGCCGACGATGCGTTGTCTCATATCTCGGAAGCAGCCTTCTGCGAATTTAGCAGCGTGGTAATGTGTAAGGCGAAACTGATGATTCGCGGAGTTAACCCTCTCGCTATTTTCTCACAGGTGCAGTTTTGCCTGGGACATATCGTCCCAGAATTAAATAAAAAATAGTTCCCATTCCCTATCCCTAATGATTTTTTTCATTGCGTGACTACTCGAACAGCCCGCTCTACCTTTATGGACGGGGAATGGAATGTATAAAAACAATTATTGCAATTCAAACAAAAGTGGTTGGGAGCGGGTGCCTAGAACCACATTCAGACATTCTCTACCGTTCTACTCTAGAATAGCATGTGGGAATTATGAACACCTAAATCTTTCCGTGCGAATTTTCAAGCATTTTGACATTCGGAGGAGATAGTTGGTGATCGAAATTTCGTTAAAAAATCTCTCCGCAACGAAAAATGCCTGTGATTGCATCCTCAACTCCCTGTCGTATCTGCTATACTCTCTCCCGCATATCGTGATTATAAAATTCGGCGTCCCTTCTTTTAACTTTTCCCGAGAAAGGAAGGACGACTAGAGTTTAAAGGCCCGTCGATAACGTGGTCATTAGAGACGTAGCACATACTCGGATTATGACAGGATGGGGTAAAAAATGGTCCATACCGTTTTCAGAGGAATCATCCCGGCATCTGGCTGGAGCGATTTAGAGAAATTACGGGAAATCTAAATCTTGATGGCCGGACGGGAGTTTGAACCGTCGTCCTCCAGAATGCGAGTCTAGTGTACTGACCACTCCACCACTTTCTCGATGTCTTTCGTCAGTCCTATCTCCCAAGGAACACATACCCCGCAGGAATGCTCCGAAGGGGACAGACAAGCTTAGTATCCGCTTAACATTTGATACGTCATATGATTAGAAAATAACTGTAGCACTCGTGAACACAGAGGCAGATTGTTCCTTCCTGATATTCTCTTAACGATCTGGTTCTCACAGATATCGGTTGGTGTAGCCTTTCGAAAATGTAACATAAATGCTCAGGCACCTGACTTAGTGGTGTATGAAAGAAAAGAAAGACGACGTAGTTGTCGCGAAACCTTGTTCGCTGAATTAAGAGAGCTAGTATTGGAGAAAGACTGGAAAGTAATCCCGTTACCTCTGCCGTAGAAAAAGAAAATAAAATAGAACACCTACAGAGCTATACCGTCATCTTACATACGAAAAGGAAATAGGGCAGGAACTCGCTGAATTGTTAACGGACTACCCCAGCCAAGCACTGTACAGTGTGTAAACTTTTAGATGACAAACCTCTCCCTAGTCCTGAATCGGTAGAAGTCGGTAAACGTCGGGAGGCTTCGGTAGGCACGCAGTTTCGACTGCTGCCAACATTACATAGCTGACTGTGTTGTACAAGGTAGCCATTGTCGTCTGCTTCGTTATTGTTTTGCGCTGTACTGTTCTGCGTGTTTTTATTGTGCAGTGTGCTAAACATTATCAAAATGAGTGAAGAGGCAGTTGCTGGCCCATCTCGGGAGTCACCAACAACCCCTACCGGTAGGCCTACAGTTAGAAGGAAACTAGTATTACGTAGCGATGCTCACAAAATTATATTGCGTGTGATTGAATGCTGCGAATGGGAATATTTTAGTATACATGACGATTTCAGTTTCGTTTACGAACAACGTTTAAAGCGAGTTTTACTTCCAAGCCTTTCGTCAGCTTTCGTGTAAGCATGACGCGCAATTTGTAGTGCCGGCACTGCAACTGGTAGGCGTGCCTTGCCCCCCCCCCCCCCCCCCCCAACGGCTCCTGTCCTATCGCCAGCCAATGCTTGCTTCCTCCTCTCCCCGCACTCCCCTCACAACTCAGCCGTCTTACAGTTAACACACTGTACATTAGTTTGGGACATGTATACTGAGACTGCACGAAATAGCAAGAGCATCCGTGAAAAGAGTCAAAATCTTTATTAATAGGCTGTTGGGACTCTTTTCTCATGAATATAGCTTGTACGCGACATTGTGCGGGAAAATACAACTCAGGCCTAATAGCCAGGATACATACTCACCATTTCTACAAAAAGGTCGCTAATTATGAGTGTGTACTTGGACAAATAAATCGATTGTGTAGTTTGTCCTCCAAAATATCGTATAAAATTTTAATCATATGCACATCAGGGGACAGAAGGGCGCAAGGAACATGTCGTTCTTCATCGTCTTCATTAATTCGTTCTTGGACAATTACGGAAGTGTAATGGAAGCACTACAATATTCGATCACCAGGAAATATAGCATGCCAGAATACTAACATAATCTCGCTGTGTAACTCGCCCATTAAGGACAACAACTGGGCGAAGACCACGGTGCGACAGTACGTTCAGGAGCAGCAGTGAACCACCGCCGCGCTTCACAGTATCACGGAAACAGAAGAAATTATAAGCTCCTCTTGCTGGCATTCCCCAACCACAAACGCGTTCATTGGTCGGGTATGATGTCAGCGACAATTCGCGTAATCAGATGACAGTCTCATTTTTTATTGTGTCCAATTTGAATGCTCGCAACATCAGTTTCGTCGTTTTGGTGCGCTGCAAGGCGTTATCAACGATTTTGGAGTAGCCGCTGTGTCGTGTAAATTTGCCACCTGCAGTTCATATTGTATACATCAGATATTTAACTGAACGGTCATCCGTAGGATTACTATGACCTTCAGTGTGACTGTGTCAGGACTCTTCTGTAGAAGATGCCACGGTCTATACGCATTGACGGAAAAAATTCGCAGCAACAAGGTGTTGTGCGACATAAACGAAAGCTGGTAGGCGTCTTTCTACATCTGAAAGAAGATGTCTATTCCAACTTCGCTCCAGACGCGTAAGTATGGCGCTAGTACCCCCAGTATGAGCATGCAATTCAGGATTGCTGTAAAATCACGCTGTATCGGTCGTAAACGTGTTTGGACGTGGTTAGTTGATGTTAGTCAAAATGCCCCTACGGCGACAAAGAGCCTTTATGAACACCTCATTGAGTTTGAACGAGGTTGTGTAATAGGGCTCACAGAAACTGGATGTTCCATGTGGGATATTGCAGAAAGACTTGGCGGGAATGTAGCCACACTACATGGTTGCTGGCAGCGGTGGTCACGAGCATGTACGGTCGCAAGAACACCGGATTCCGGACGGCTACTTGGCACTACAGAGAGAAAAGAGCATCGTGTTCAAAATGTTCAAATGTGTGTGAAATCTTATGGGACTTAACTGCTAAGGTCATCAGTCCCTAAGCTTACACACTACTTAACCTAAATTATCCTAAGGACGACCACACACACCCATGCCCGAGGGAGGACTCGAACCTCCGCCGGGAGGCAACCCGGTATGCTCTACGGAGTGTCGGCATATTGCCTTGGCAACCACGGTCACCAGATTTATCTCCAATCGAGCACGTGTGGAATATCATCGGACGACAACTCCAGCTTTATCCACAAAGAGCATTAACTCTCCCCGTATTGGCCGACTAAGTGCAATGAACTCCATCCGACAAGACAATGCATTCACGTTTGTCTGGTTGCATTCAACATCCTGGCAGTTACACCAGTTATTAACGCACCAGAAATTCACATTTGCAGTAGCTGTTCTCGCGCTTACCTCAGCCTGTGATGTTTCAATATTAATCACTTAAATAGAAATACCTAGAAAATGTTTTCCCGAAATTTCATGTTTCTACATTAATTATTTTTTGGTGCTGCCGTTTTTCTCGTCAGTTTAGTTGAAGGCTGATAGCTACTACGTGATGTTGCTACAACTGTCGATGGCCATATGCCTGAATGAAAATATTAATCTTCCACAACCAATAGTCTTTAATAAAGCACATAATGCAAGAGGCGAACTATACGAGAATTAACTATAAAGTTACAATTATCACCCCAAAAAATAAAGTTAGGTAATTTAAGTTTTCAGAATGAGATTTTCCCTCTGCAGCGGAGTGTGCGCTGATATGAAACTCCCTGGCAGATTAAAACTGTGTGCCGGATCGAGACTCGAACTCGGGAGCTTTGCCTTTCCAAAGGTCCCGAGTTCGAGTCTCGGTCCGGCACACAGTTTTAATCTGCCAGGAAGTTTAAGATTTGTTTGTGTGGAGGTACTTGCCTGCAGATGTGCAGCCTTAGCACAGTAACGCCCACACGGGTAGAGGAGGAAAACAAGATGAGACAGCTCATTGAAAAAGTGGAATATCGTGCGGTAATTCGTTTTCAGCAGCAGCGCAAAAGTTACAGCTGTTGTCAGTTGTGTCCGGAGGGCTAAAGGAGTCACCTGACACAACTTCAGTGCTTCAGCTGCCACCGAAAACGAATTACACATGATACTCCACTTTATCAGCGGGCTACGCCATTTTGTGCGTGCCAGCGTACTGTGTCGTTTTTTTATGTGTGCCTGTAATGAAGATAAGTACCTGCAAACAAAAAACTTATTACTTAACTTCATTTTTTGGAGTTAATTAAAATCGTTGTCACTACCACTCGCGTTTACTGTGAGCTGGTTTGTGAGTGGAGTCCAATGTACGTGGGTTGTGGTTCAACCATTGCCGTGCTGGTATCGGAGATGTGCCCCTGTAGCGCCGCAAAGTAAACAAGGCGATTGTCCTTTTTCAGCATCAGCAAAGGAGTAAGCGATTGCAGAAGATGAAGGTGCAGTGCAAAGACGTAGCGACGTTGGTAAGATGCACTGCCGCTCTTGTCATTGTGCAGTGGGCGGCGCTGCAGAGAACACACGAGGCGAGACAGGGCAAAGCGTGGCGAGGCGAGCCGAGGTGGTGAGCGGGCGCGGGTGTGCGCTCGCTGCGTACTCAGTGTTCAAGGCCGGCCGTCATCCCGGCTGGGCCGCAGCTATTTATATCCCGGCCCCTGTTCCGCGCACACCTGTGCCGCTAACGCGCCTTGCGCCTTCCAGTCGCTACTCGCTACTCCTCTAAGTCGTTTGCCTCATTATCCTGCTCCCAGCACGGAATATCGAGCCCTCGGCGGGCTCACTTGCTGCACGTCAACAACAATGACTGAGACTAAATGCTGCTTTTACGATAACCTTGGAATCCAACAGCCTATATCTGTTGTAGAGTTCTGGAACTCGTTTTGTGCTCGAGTATTTTGACCTTTGTGGAGACCGAGAATTTCCTTTGTAAGGATCAACATTGATTCCGCAAGCAGTGATCGCATGGAACCCAGCGGGCTCTGTTCGTCCACTGGACTCAAAAGGCAGTGGATGCTTGCTTGAAGTTGTTTCCGTATTCCTTGGATACCGGAAGGCGTTCGACGCAGTACTGTTCAAAAAAATGTTCAAAAGTGTGTGAAATCTTATGGGACTTTACTGATAAGGTCATCAGTCCCTAAGCTTACACACTACTTAACCTAAATTATCCTGAGGACAAACACGCACACCCATGCGCGAGGGAGGATTCCAACCTCCGCCGGGACCAGCCGTACAGTCCATGACTGCAGCGCCTAAGACCGCTCGGCTAATCCCGCACGGCAACGCAGTACTGTACTGTCGATGAATAGAAGACGAGCGTGCGGAATATCAGACCATCTCTGTGACTAGACTGAAGAGCTCCAGGTAGAACGTAATGGTTCAAATGGCTCTGAACAATATGGGACTTAACATCTGAGGTCATCAGTCACCTAGAACTTAGAACTACTTAATCCTAACTGACCTAAGGACGTCACAAACATCCATGTCCGAGGCAGGATTCGAACCTGCGACCGTAGCGGTCGCGCGGTTCCAGACTTAAGCGCCTAGAACCACTCGGCCACACCGGCCGGCGGTAGAAAGTACTCAGCATGTCATTCTTACCGGACAGTAACAATCATACATAAAAATAACCTCAAAGCTGAAACTTCCTGGCAGATTAAAACTGTGTGCCCGACCGAGACTCGAACTCGGGACCTTTGCCTTTCGCGGGCAAGTGCTCTACCATCTGAGCTACCGAAGCACGACTCACGCCCGGTACTCACAGCTTTACTTCTGCCAGTACCTCGTCTCCTACCTTCCAAACTTTACAGAAGCTCTCCTGCGAACCATGCAGAACTAGCACTCCTGAAAGAAAGGTTATTGCGGAGACATGGCTTAGCCACAGCCTGGGGGATGTTTCCAGAATGAGATTCTGTAAAGTTTGGAAGGTAGGAGACGAGGTACTGGCAGAAGTAAAGCTGTGAGTACCGGGCCTGAGTCGTGCTTCGGTAGCTCAGATGGTAGAGCACTTGCCCGCGAAAGGCAAAGGTCCCGAGTTCGAGTCTCGGTCGGGCACACAGTTTTAATCTGCCAGGAAGTTTCATTTCAGCGCACACTCCGCTGCAGAGTGAAAATCTCATTCTGGAAACATCCCCCAGGCTGTGGCTAAGCCATGTCTCCGCAATAACCTTTCTTTCAGGAGTGCTAGTTCTGCATGGTTCGCAGGAGAGCTTCTGTGAAGTTTGGAAGGTAGGAGACGAGGTACTGGCAGAAGTAAAGCTGTGAGTACCGGGCGTGAGTCGTGCTTCGGTAGCTCAGATGGTAGAGCACTTGCCCGCGAAAGGCAAAGGTCCCGAGTTCGAGTCTCGGTCGGGCACACAGTTTTAATCTGCCAGGAAGTTTCATTTCAGCGCACACTCCGCTGCAGAGTGAAAATCTCATTCTGGAAACCTCAAAGCTTACCCCAAGGGAGTAGTTTAGGACCATTACGGTTAACAATAAAAGTAAGTGAGCTAGTACATTACCTCGGAAGCTCTATAATACAGTCCGCAGATGTTGCTGATGTACATACAAAAGTAGAACTCTCACTCGCCGTTCTGAAGTGTTTAGAAGCCCAAGTCGCACATCAAATAAGTGAATACCAAGGGGGCTTCAGAAAAAGTCGCTCAATAGCCGAACAGATCTACAACCTCAAAACAATAATCAGATATTTATACTCTAAGGTCCAAACACTACGCGTCACTCTTTGTGGACTTCAAGAAGGTATACGACTCCATAGTTCGGGAGTCATCCTAAATGAGTTCGGAGTTGACCTTAAACTGCAGGCATTAATTAGCTACCCTAACAGATACAAAATCCAAAGTAAAATTCCTCGGGTGTCTCTCGGATTTCTTTGATGTCAAAGCAGGGGTCCTTGAAAAGATCATCAGAACCTGGCGCGAAAGATTAATGGAAACCAACTATAGCTCGTTGCGAACTGGAACCAAATCTAAGGGGATGGAGGTAGACTGCTTGGCTTTTGCCGATGACGTTGCCATTCTGTCAAACGACGTAGACACCAGAAGAGTTCCAATCGAACTGTTAAAAGAAATCGCTGAACAAACTGGTCTGCGAATATCATTTGAGAAAACAGAAGTCATGACTAACATTAAAGAAGCCTCACCAAAACTCCGTAAGAAATATGGGGTCATTGCCCGGGTAGACAAATTCAAGTACCAGGGTGAGATCATCAAGAAAAGATCATTAAAAGAATATTAGAATCCAAGTAGAAGAATGGCATCCATCAAAACAGAACCAACAAGGACGTCTGCAGTAAAATTGGAAAAATTTTAGACACAATCCGTAAAAGACGGGCACGATTTTATGGTCACTCAAACGAGTGTACGGAAATAGATTAATCAAAAATATATGTATCTTTTTTGATTAAAAACCAACAAACTACGATGCCAAGGTTTAAAAACACCAAAGAAGACCTCCAGATAGTACATATCGAACCCGAAGAGGCTTTTGACAGAGTTCTTTTCCGAAAGAAAACGGAATAACCCGAGACGAGCAACCGTAAAGAAGACACGGTGTCCTTTGGACAGAAGAGCGCAAGCAGGCCCACTCACAACAAATGAGGGAAATCTGGACTCAGAAAAAAGCCACGTTCGGTGCTAAGTGCAACAAGACTTAACGTGGGCCTAGATGGCCCCAACGAATAAATAAATAAATAAATAAAGCAGAACTCTAGAAAAACGCTTGGTGCAGGCAACTGACCTTCAACATAAACAATTGAACGTATTGTGCATTAGTAGGTGGAATGATCGGTTATTGTGCGATTATACTAGTTCCGAACAAGCATTGGAAACAGATATATTCATTAAATATCTGGAGTATGCGTACAGAGAGATTTAGAATGGCACGACCACATAAAACAAATCGCAGGAAAGGCAGATGCCGGACTGAGATTCATTGGAATAAACCTTAGTTGCTACCCCCAGGAAAAAGCTAACATGGAGATCACTAAATCGTCTTCGCCTGAGCATTGGCCGAAGTAAAACTACCATGTTAGAATGGGGACTCTGCGACAACCAAGATGTGCCCTATACTTGTGGGGCAGAACAGACGATGATCCACTTCCTTCATTGCTCCGTCTACGCCATCTCCTCAGGTACCGTTACGCAAGATGATCTGGCATCGGGAAGCCCAAATGCAGTTCACTTCATTTAAATGGTTGTCATCGACACGCTAAGAAGAAAAATGGAATAATACCCAAACAGAATGCAGTCTAACCATGAGAGAGGTGACTTACAAAACACTCATTCAACTGATGCTTGAATATTGCCCGTCAGTTAGGGACTCCTAGCAGATATGGTTGATGGATGACATAGAGAAGATCCACACAGGCTCGTTTAGTAAGCGCGACAGCGTCATGGAGGTGCTCTCCCAACTCCAATAGCAGGTGTTACAGGAGAGGCATTGTGCACATCATTTATTGTTGAAAGTCCGAGAGCGATAGTTCCAAGAAGTGTCGGGCAACATATTACTTCCTCACACACACACCTTCCAAAATGACTGCGACTAGAAAATCCCAGAAATTGTATCATGCGAAGGTTTACCAACAGTCGTTCTTCCCATGCACAGTTCGCGGTTTAAAAAGATGGTGGTACCAGGAAAACATTCCGCCGCAAGCCGTAGAGTAGCTTGCGGGGTATAAATGGAGATGTAGGCCGGTCGAGATTCTGCAGGATGCAGAAATTATATTGATCGGAAGAGGATGGATGGAAAGTGACAGGAATTGCGTCAAACCAACCTTACGGTTGAATACCGTAACAACAACTTCATCGTCACCTGTTATATTTCCAATTCCATTGACGGATGGAGCTATGAAAAATGGCAGCTTAAATGCCTCTGTGCTAGCTGTGATTTGCCAGTTTTATCTTGTCGTTACGTAAGGAAATGGTATTTAGGCGCTCCAAGATTAATCGTGAATGTCATACTGAAAACAACTTCGTGAAATTTTCTCTGGTTTCTTTATTTGGCGTTCCATTTGATCAGATTTTTCAGCACTCCTCTTTTTAATTTTGCTGGCTTTAATTGTTACAGTCTGCACCTCCATTCTATGAAAAATTCGCCTGTTTACTCACACACCCGTAATACCTCATATTCAAGGTCTTTCTTTGCCACACGCATACTTGGCGTACTTCTTCAGCATTAGCTAGATACATGATGACGTATCGTACATAGATAGTAACACATGCAAAATTAACAAAATTGTGTGCGTTACCAATAGGTTAATGAACCAAAATTTTGGTTAAGGTGTCGTATCCGTAGTAGAAAGGCTAGACACGGTCAGAAGCCATAGAAGAGCTAGACACGGTCAGAAGCTCACTTCCACTGGCACGTGGAGATTTGACAACTTCATCACTCCTTGATGTTCTCCCGCCTTGCAAAGAAAGCTGAGACCAATTCGCGCTGCTTTTATCTGTGTACGATCGGAAATCCGAATCAACCAACTTGATATTATTGTCGCACTATCAGTATCGCAGACTGCGAATACCGTACGACCACAGCTACAGACTTTACTGGAAACAAATGAAAATTTGTGCCGGACCGGGACTCGAAACCGGCTTTCCCACTTTACGCAAGCGGTCGCCTAACCGCCTCGGGGAATCATATAACTGTGGGTATCAGACACTGGAAGATGTGGATGTTTGGGTCTGTCCGTGAAGCGTGCTCGGATAGCCGAAGGGATTAAGGCGACCGCTCGCGTAAAGAGGGAAATCCGAGTTCGATTCCCGGTCCGGCACAAATTTTCATTTGTTTCCTGTAAATTGTCAAATGCAGAGACTGTGCTCTGTATCTAACCAGTTGACGTGGCTCAGGGCTATACGTATTTTGTATGCTCGGACATTTATAATACGGGATTGAAAGAACAAATAGATCAAATCGAAGAAGGGGCCACCACGCGTTCCGTCACTGGTTCTTTTAGTAAGTGCGAAAACGCCACGGAGATACTGGAGCACTGAGCTACGGCGGACAATTCTCTTCAGTGCGCCGGCTCTTGGACAGTCACCAGTTAGCGCCGAACCTACAAGCTGCAGTGTTCGTCCGTCGTCTCCGTGACTTACGGCTGCGTAGGCGTCGTAGGTCAGCTCTGGGCTCTACGTAGGCTTCACTCAGAGGCACACTGACAAGACTTTAATACTTTAGAGGACTTGTAATAATTGTTGCTGGATATTTTACAAAAAGAAACTGTTTTTAAGTTGAGTATTTCTTCGTATTTAATAAATATCATTTTATTACTATTGTTGTCTACCCCGATAGCTGAGTGGTCAGCGTGACGGATTGCCGTCCTACGGGCCCGGGTTCGATTCCCGGCTGGGTCGGGGATTTTCTCCGCTCAGGGACTGGATGTTGTGCTGTCTTCATCATCATTTCATCCCCATCCGGCGCGCAGATCGCCCATTGTGGCCCCACAAGGGGCCTCCCGGCCAATGACGCCAAACGCTCATTTCCATTTCAATTACTATTATTGGGAATCTTCCTTATTGAAGATAACCTACGCCGCCCTCTTGCATTCCCAACATATAGCATTTGTAGACTTAGAGAAAGCTTTTGACGAAGTTGACTGGAGTATTCTCTTTGAAATTCTGAAATTTGCAGGAGCAAAATACAGAGGGCAAAAGGCTGTTTACAATTTGTCCAGAACCAGACGGCAGTTATAAGAATTGAAGGGTATGAAAGGGAAGCAGTGGTTGAGAAGGGAGTAAGACTAGATTGTAGCTTGCCCTCGATATTCTTCAGTATGTACATTGACCAAGAAGGCGCTACGCTCGCAGGTTCGAATCCTGCCTCGGGCATGGTTGTGTGTGATGTCCTTAGGTTAGTTAGGTTTAAGTAGTTCTAAGTTCTAGGGGACTGATGACCTCAGAAGTTGTGTCCCATAGTGCTCAGAGCCATTTGAACCAAGAAGTAAAGGAAACCAAATAAGAATTTATAGTTGGGATTAAAGTTCAGGGAAAAGAAATAAAAAATTTGAGGTTTGCCGATGACATTGTAATTCTGTCAGAGACAGCAAAGGATATGGAAGAGCAGTTGAACAGAATATACAGTCTCTTAAATGGTGGACGTAAGATGAAAATCAACAAAAGCAAAACGAGGATAACGGAACGTAGTCGCATTGGCTCTGAGCACTATGGGACTTAACAGCTGTGGTCATCAGTCCCCTAGAACTTAGAACTACTTAAACCTAACTAACCTAAGGACATCACACACATCCATGCCCGGGGCAGGATTCGAACCTGCGACCGTAGCAGTCGCGCGGTTCCGGACTGCGCGCCTAGAACCGCGAGACCACCGCGGCCGGCGTAGTCGCATTAAATCAGGTGATGCTCAGAGAATTGGATTAATAAACGAGGCACTTAAAGTAGATGAGTTTTGCTATTTGGGGAGCAGAATAATTGGTGATGACCGAAGTAGAGAGGGTATAAAATGCAGACTAACAATGTTAAAAAAAGTTTTTCTGAAGGAGACAAATTTGTTAACAGCGAATATAGCTTTAATTGTTACGAAGAATTTTCTGAAAGTATTTCTGTGGAGTGTAGCCAAGTATGGAAGTGAAACATTAACAATAAAGAGTTCAGACTAGAAGAGAAAAGAACCTTATGAAATGTGGTGTTACAGAAGAATACTTAAGATTAGATGGGTAGACCAAGTACGCGGAACTAATAAGGAGGTACTGAAAAGAAATGGGGAGGAAAGAAATTTTTGGTAGAACCTGACTAAAAGAAGGGACTGGTTGATAGGATAAATTATGAGACATCATGAAGTCACCAATTTAGTATTGGAGGGAAATGTGAGGATAAAAATCGCAGAGGGAAACCAAGAGATGAATACAGGAAGCAGATTCAGTAGGATGTAGGTTACAGTAGTTATTCAGAGATGAAAAGGCTTACACGTGCTAGAGTAGAATGGAGAACTGCATCAAACCAGTCTTCAGACTGAAGACCACAACAAAACATAATTCTTCCCGCGCGCAAGCAGCCATGATGTCCTCTGTGTATTGAAACAAGAAGCTACCTGCATGCCACCAAATGACGTTCTTCCATTTCATTTTCCCACGTTCGAATGTGCGTTCAGAATATCTCACAGGCTTGATATCGGTACGTACGTTCGGAAAGGCTACGCAACGTGTGTTTTTTCCCATTCTCTCGCCGGAAGTTCGTTGTGTAGCACGCCTTCCAGATACAACTGAGCTATGCCATCAGCTGCCTGGTCAGTTCACTCCTTCCTACCATTCTTGCACTCGTGGTTAGAAGGAACCATCGTTTAGCATTTAAAGTTTTCCCCTTACAAATTTTTGAGCTGTTATGTAACTCTAGAAGCAATGCAGTTTTCATAAAATACATAAAACTCTTGTAGGCAGCAGGCTTGCTTTGTGAGGATGTCTGTTCCAAACATGGATAAGACACAAGGCTTTTCTCTACACAGCTGCTGGTTATCTCTGAAAAAAAAAATTCTCCGTTCATGTGAAAAATGCCAGCTATATTATGTTTCCAGATTTTAAATTGCATTCTTGCTACCGTAGTGTCATGGCTACAGTGATTAGTTTCCTGCATACAGGAAGACCACGCCATTAATCAGTGAGCGATTAAAACCTTCCAAATCTAGGGCGAGACCTTCTGCAGGTGTTTCAGAGTAATTTATTTCTCGCAACTGTTACTCCCTTTCAGGGGAAACGAAATAATTGCCCGTAATTTGTCCCTGAATTCAGGCGAGAAGCTAGCTGTGACTGTTCGAATTTGCATCTTTATGAATAGATAAAAATAACTGCATAGTGGTAGACAAGACTATATTCTTTATACTTTTGTGCAGCCGTGCTTCCGACATCTGGACTGGCCCCCATGTCTGCTAATAAGTACATATTATTTTTGTGCTAGTTTAGGTATATATAAGTACTTAGGATGCTTTTATAGTCAAAGTTTAATGCGTCTCATATTGAGAAGTGGGTTCCAATGATAAAATTGTAAGAGTCATATTTACATGTTCAAGTGTGTCGACCAATACTCGTCGCCCAGGCTCCATAGCGGTGGCGCTTCGTCTATACTGTTCGACTGGCTAAAGGAGAATTCGGTGGCGTACTTTTTCTGTCACGAGACAATGCGCCTGTATCCTGTAGCAAATAACAAATTTCTTTGCAGTGTTCGAAGAAGGGCGTCAGCCAATGCGACTTGGTTGGTGCTGTTCAGTACGAGTAGGTCATGTACTTACTTAGCGTGTGAATTGCTACCTTCCTGGCGCTCCTGTTTTCAGCCGCAATACATTATAAAGATCTCGCCACAGTCACACGCGAACAAGATATAATCTCGACAAACAGCGCTAAATAAAGAATAGGCATCCTACTCCCGTGTTTCAATATATTTCACCAATCTCACTTCATGAAATTCATCAGTGTTTGCGAACTTTTTACCTAAAATGAACCAACATATGAGTAGTCACTACTGCGAGTGGATTTCTTCAGCGTACGATGTACCGTGTTAAAGTCCACTTGTGCTAGAGACCTAAGAGTTGGTTCGTTTTACAGCATGACGAGGTCACAAACGCAGCAAAATTGTGTGAACTATGGCTCCGGTCACAGTTGTCTTTGTAAACGCGTTCCACAAATCATTATTGAAGTGAGTCACAGTGCTCGGCTCTACTGCTGATTAGACGTGAGCTTCTTTATAAATGGAAATGGGATTTCACTCAAAGCTAAACATCTACATCTGCTTCTGCATACATAGTCTGCAAACCAGTGTAAAGTATACGGGAGAGAATACTTAGCATTGTACCATAATTAGGATTTCTTCTCGTTCCAGTCGCATACCGAGCGCAGGAAGAATATTTAGATTCCTCTGCGTGCCAGGTGATTAGTGTTGACTTCGCGGACGCTATGGAAACCACACGCAGGCGGCTGAAGAATACCTCTGGATTCGTCACTGAGTAATGTCTGCTGAAACTTTGTAAATAGCTTTTGGCGTCTGTCAACTCTAACTTTTCAGCATTTCCGTGAACCTTTCGCATGAGCCAAACAGCCCTGTGACCATTTGTTACACCTCTTTTTGTATACTTTTGGTGTCTCCTGTTAGGCCTATTTGCTATGGGTCCCATATATTTGAGCAATATTCTAAACTGAAATGGTCGAATTTTTCGTAATTGTGCACGATCGTGTAAGCTGAGATGATAAAAGTCATGGGATAGCGATATGCACGTGTGCAGATGGCTGTAGCATGGCGTACACTGTGCATAAAGAGCAGTGCATTAGCGAGGCTGTCGTTTGTACTCATGTGATACACGTGAAAACGTTTCCGACATGATTGTGGCCACACGACGGGAATTAGAAGACTTTGAACGCGGAATGGTATTTGGAGCTAGACGCATTGGACATACCACTTCGGAAATCGTTAGGAAAGTCAGTATTCAAGGGATCCACAATGTCAATAATGTGCCGAGAATACCAAATTTCAGGCATTACCTCTCCCCACGGACAACGCAGTGGTCGACGAACTTCACTTAACGATCGAGAGCAACGGCGTTTGCGTTGCGCTAATAGACAAGCAACACTGCGTGAAATAAGCGCAGAAATCAGTATGGGACGTACGACGAAAGTGTCCGTTAGGACAGTGCTCCGAAATTTGGCGTTAATGGGCTATGGCAGCAGACGACAGAGGCGAGTCTCTTGGCTAACAGCACATCACCTGCAGCGCCTTTCCTGGGCCCGTGACCATAACGGTTGGACCCTAGACGACTGCAAAACCGTGGCCTCGTCAGGTAGGTCCTGATTTCGGTTGGTACGAGCTGGTGGTAGGATTTGAGTGTGATGCAGATTCCATGGACCCATGTTGTCAACATGGCACCGTGCAGTCTGGTGGCACTGTTGAAGTGGAATGGACTGGGTCCTCTGGTCCAACTGAACCGATCATTGACTGGAAATGGTTATGTTCGAGTACTTGGAGACCACTTGCAGCCATTCGTGGAACTGACATTCCTATACAACGATGAAATTTTTATGGATGACAATGCTCCATGTCACCGGGCCACAGTTGTTCGCAATTGGTTTGAAGAACATTCTGGACAATTTGAGCGAATGATCTGCCCACCCGGATCGCCCGACATGAATTCCTTTGAACATTTATGGGACGTTAGATCAGTTGGTGCACAAAATTCTGCACCGGCAACACTTTCGCAATTACGGACGGCTATAGAGGCAGCATGGCACACTATTTCAGCAGGTGCTTCCAACGACTTGTTGAGTCCATGCCTCGTCGAGTTGTTCAAATGGTTCAAATGGTTCTGAGCACTATGGGACTCAACTTCTGAGGTCATTAGTCCCCTAGAACTTAGAACTAGTTAAACCTAACTAACCTAAGGACATCACACACATCCATGCCCGAGGCAGGATTCGAACCTGCGACCGGAGAGGTCTCGCGGTTCCAGACTAAGCGCCTAGAACCGCACAGCCACTTCGGCCGCCCGTCGAGTTGTTGCACTACGGCGGGCAAAAGGAGGTCCGATACAATATTAGGAGGTATCCCGTGACTTTTGGCACCTCAGCGTATATTGCAGACCGCAGAGTGTCGATCCCCTCTGTAAGTTGCTGGATAAAAAGCTTGTTAGTATCCTACTCTCTTAGGCGGAAGCAGTTTAAAGGCATACCAGCTCCATATAGGGCTATGCATAGCACGGGTGAGGCCACACTCAAAGGTTTCGTTGCCACTGCTGTGCAGAAACTTCTTACCTCAAAAGGAGAAACATGACGCATAGTTGTGTGGCAAAGAATACGTCAGTTCAAGTGACATTATCGACAGCAGATATGAATTATCATTGAATGCACATTTAAAATTTCCACGTGCATATGGTGGCAGTGTATTTAAAATATCTTCAACTAGTTCCTTAAACGACCGTTCAAGCAGCATCATTGACAGTTCCGTGCCGGGGACTATCTTGCCCTTTTAAATCTGCTTTAATCGAGCGTCATTCGCTGCACGGCGGGATGCTTGTTTTTCCTCGCACATTTCGCGGCACTGCGTTAATGGAGCAGGTTGCCCGTTATCCTGCTCATGACGGCCGGCGGTAGAGACGGGGTAATATTAAGGCGGCGCGCCGGCTTTGAGATCGCGGGGTACGCCGTTCAGTAACGGGGCTGCGCCTCGTTTTATTTGTTCCGCGCTCGCGAGGCGAGTTGGCGTCCCGGTCATTAGAAGCAGGTATAACCAGCGGAGCAACGTAAGCACAATGGCAGGATCGTGCCCACGTAACTTTTTAACGAGAGCCGGGCGTTTAATATATTTGTCCGTGAAATTGGTGTCGCGCAAGTAATACGCAGAATTCTTCAGTGGATTTGTAATAATTTGTATTTTATGAAGTGCAATAAATTCTCTGAGGTGTACTGAATATAGAGAAAACGGGATGAGATCATGTAACATGCAATGACATGAAATGATTTTAGCAAAAACAGCTCAGAATTGTTGAGCGCATAATAAAAGTAATATAGTGTTACAATTGGGAACTTGTTCCACACAGGGAATCTGCCCGGCACTTTAGTGTGAATAGCAGAGAAATCACGTAGATGTAGATGTAGATTTCCCGCTTTCCGCGAGCAGTTGTAGTTGAGGGCCGTAGCACAGGCTGCCACAAGGAGTGTGCAGGGCGACATGGCGACGCTGAGACAAGTAATTTAATATACATGAGGCAGCAAATGTCGGGAAATACCCCAAAAGTGTATGACAAATTTTGAACATGTGACGCAACTAGAAAACGTACCCCGCCGCACGTGCAGCGGTTGAGCCCATCGGTCAGTCGCACTTGCTCATAACAACGCAAATCAAGTGCACTACTGGTCATTAAAATTGCTACACCACGAAGATGATGTACTACAGACACGAAATTTAACCGACAGGAAGAAGACGCTGTGATATGCAAATGATTAGCTTTTCAGAGCATTCACACAAGGTTGGCGCCGGTGGCGACATCTACAACGTGTGACATGAGAAAAGTTTCCAACCGATTTTTCATACACAAACAGCAGTTGACCGGCGTTGCCTGGTGAAACGTTGTTGTGATGCCTCGTGTAAGGAGGAGAAATGCGTACCATCACGTTTCCGACTTTGATAAAGGTCGGATTGTAGCCTATCGCGATTGCGGTTTATCGTATCGCGACATTGCTGCTTGCGTTGGTCGAGATCCAATCACTGTTAGCAGAATATGGAATCGGTGGGTTCCCAACGGCCTCGTATCACTAGCAGTCGAGAGACAGGCATCTTATCCGCATGGCTGTAACGGATCGTGCAGCCATGTCTCGATCCCTGAGTCAACAGATGGGGACGTTTGCAAGGCAACTACCATCTGCACGAACAGTTCGACGACGTTTGCAGCAACATGGACTATCAGCTCGGAGACCACAGCTGCTGTTACCCTTGCGCTGCATCACAGACAGGAGCGCCTGCGATGGTGTACTCAACGACGAACCTGGGTGCACGAATGGCGAAACGTCATTTTTTCGAATGTATCCAGGATCTGTTTACAGCATCATGATGGTCACATCCGTGTTTGGCGACATCGCGGTGAACGCACATTGGCAACGTGTATTCGTCATCGCCACACTGGCGTATCACCCGGCGTGATGGTATGGGGTGCTATTGGTTACACGTCTCGGTCACCTCTTGTTCGCATTGACGGCACTTTGAACAGTGAACGTTACATTTCAGATGTGTTACGACCCGTGGCTTTACTCTTCATTCGATCCCTGCGAAACCCTACATTTCAGCAGGATAATGCACGACCGCATGTTGGACGTCCTGTACGGGCCTTTCTGGATACAGAAAATGTTCGACTGCTGCCCTGGCCAGCACATTCTCCAGATCTGTCACCAGTTGAAAACGTCTGGTCAATGGTGGGCGAGCAACTGGATCGTCACAATACGCCAGTCGCTATTCTTGATGAACTGAGGTATCGTGTTGGAGCTGCATGGGCAGCTGTACATGTACACGCCATCCAAGCTCTGTTTGATTCACTGCCCAGGAGTATACAGGCCGTTATTACGGCCAGAGGTGGTTGTTCTGGGTACTGATTTCTCAGGATCTACGCACCCAAATTGCGTGAAAATGTAATCACATGTCAGTTCTAGTATAATATATTTGTCCAATGAATACCCGTTTATCATCTGCATTTCTTCTTTGTGTAGCAATTTTAATGGCCAGTAGTGTATTCACGTTGGTGCGGCTCGGCAGCTACGCGCGCGACTTTAACGCCTGGGGCTCAGAGTGAAGAGTCATGCGTCTAGCAGGCAATATCATTTTCATTGCCTGGGGGCTGTTATGTGTTTCAATTGAGGTATTAACTTACTAATTTATTTGCCGGTCTCGCGTTGTCCGCTGGTTTATTGCGAATGACGGGGCAACAAAATTCCACCGTATTGTGTCGCAAATAAGTGAGTGTAAGCTCCCGAATTGCGTGATTATCAATAAATGGCGTACGTTTTCTCTACAACATAACCTTTGTAAACAAAAAAAAAAAGACGGGAGGCAACGAAAAGAACTAAATAAGAACAGATTTTGTCTGGCTACTGGCAGAACAATAATTCTGTAATTTCAACATTTACAACAAATCTCATTTACAAAATGTGTTCGAAATTTGCACCGTTAGGTTGAATGCAAGTATTGTATCGCTCAGTCATCCCTTCACGCTCGCGCTCGAAATTGCTGTCCGTATTTGGCACGTGACGTCACATGTTCCACTTTTGTCATCCATTTTCTGGGTATTTTCCGACATTTGCGGCCACATGCGTATTATATTAAATCACATGTCTCAGCGTCATCCACGTCGCTACGCGGTTTTCAAAGGTTAACAAGAATCACCCTGTTCATGAACTGAACTAAACTCATTGAAATGGAGTGAATGTGGAGTCGACAGAAATGAAATTAAAGATTGAGTTTGGCGTGGAAGCTAGCTCAGATAACATATGTTTAAGGAGACTGCTTCCGAAAAGCATCATTTCATGTCAATGCATCTTCATCGGCTTTGTTCCCCTCGATTCCATTTCCATTTCACTCCAGAGAATTTGAGCCAGTTCATATATATCCGCTCTGCTAAAGTAAGCTACGATCCTGCACTAAATTCCTTCCTATAGTGGTGTTTTTCCAACATGCCCCATGAGAGAATCTGTAAATTTAGTGATCGGAAATTGTAAGGGTTTTTTCGGTAACGGTACGCAGATGTCTGCTTGATCCTTTATTGTCTTCTAACTATTTATGCACCAGTATGTTATTTAAACCCCTACTTCACTGAAAAATAAAAGCGAAAGAGCCCAGACGCTAAATTCTTCAGCAGCGGCCAAAGAGATAACGCTTTACTTCGTAATCCGCGCTGTCCCCAGTGACCGAACGAGGTGGCCCAGTGCTTAGCACACTGTACTCGCATTCGGTTTTCCTTGATTTCCCTAAATAGCTTCAGGCAAATGCTGGGATGGTTCCTTTGACAGGGGATGGCCGACTTCCTTCCCCATCCTTCCATAATCCAATGTGGCCGACGACCTCGCTGTTTGGCCCCCTTCCCTAAGTCAACCAATCAACCAACAGTTCCCAGTTACCTTATTCTTTACATTTATCATAGTGTGTAAATCATTATGAAAACCACATCCTCACCCCGGCCGAATGAATTTATTTGCGGAATCAGTTTTCCGAGGCGCTACGAAATTTTACATTTCGCAGAAAGAGATTTTTTCTGACGTATAAAATCCTGCCTTTTCCTCTGTTTCTCTTTTCCTTCAGTTTTGCTCTGACTTCCTTGTCCTTCTGTTTTTGCTCGAGAGAATTCTTCATTGATGATGAGAGGAGGATTTCCAATTTTCGGGCCCTCCACTACTGACTACTGATGGCAATTTTGGCTGAGGGTGGTTGCGAGAAGTGAGTATCTGCTCTTGGACGCTTGCGCCATTGCATTCTAACACTCCATAGGCGTTCCTGGCTGTGTTTCCTTCTCTGGATCACTGTATTATTATACTTGGTAACCATAACTGCAGTTTCGTCTCTTGCTGTTAGACGACAAAGACCAAAATCCTGCGCCGACTAAACGTTAGAATTATACAGTCTTGCGTGGAATTTCGCGAGTTTCCAAATGTATCCTTAGATCCCACCAAATGACATACAGACGGCTGCTACGACGTGGACAAGGGGCAATAGTATGCAGACGTAACAGCCAGTCTAACGAATTGATGTGCAGTGACCGATTAAAAGTGCTTAAATTACGAAACGCGTATGTTATTTAATATCCGAACAACAACGCTTTCTTACCTCAATATCAAGAAAGAATAGAGGAACAATAGCAAACGCCTGGTCTTTATGCCACAATGTGCTGCTACAGTGGTTAGCGAAAGGCAGATTCCCATCAAGTGCAGCTAACACAAAAAGCTTAAAATGCGCGCTGTTGACCAGGCTTCCCTTAGTTGAAACACCAGTGACAATGAAGGTTTGAGTAGGGCCAGGAGGCGCGCTCAGATACTCTAACATGTAGGGCCACTTCTCTCGAAGAATAAGAAACTCGGGTCGTGCCAATATTTTGACAAATTTTCGATTGTCACAAAATATTCAGTGTATTTTTAGAGAGAGCAGACTAATGAAATACACCTCAGTGCTTAAATATTACTTTACCGCGATTAGATATCCAAGACGTCGTATCTTTATACTAAATTTTCTCCGCAAGAAACTGAAAACTATAGATGACACAGGAAAGCAGTCTGGATTAAAGATTTCCCATTGGAATTGATTTAAGCAATAGTAGCAAGTCGGATTACGCGGCAATCAGTACATTTAGATATGATAAAAACAAATTTACTCAGCAGAGACCGCCAAAAACATTTTTAAAAATCGGATGTCCGCAGTTTCCTCCGCTGTATAAAGGTGAAAGACTAAAGTGATGCTGATATCGGTCTGTGCCATGTATGCCTAATTTTCTCCCGTTCCTACCGCTATTTCCATTTCTGACGTCCGCTTATAGTGTCCAATCGGCTATCATGGTTTTAGGAATTATTTTTGTATTTGACTGGTCAGATGTTATTCCTGTCCTCAGACGATTTTCTTAATTTAAGATGAGAAGGTCGTGTCTGCCACTGACCTGCGTACGTGAAATGTCTATAACCTTTTTTTTTGTGTGTGTTAATCATTTGGTGTTTCTCAAGCAGAAACTAGAAGCCAACGCAACATTTTATAGTAAAACTGAAAGATAAATAACTAAAACCCACATAAACATTGGTCGGTACCTAATATTCTATAACCTCTTACGGGGTTTCTATCTGGTCGCAGCTAACTACTCTATTTCGCAAACTAGCAGGTTACGAGCATGTGGCTTTACGCCTCCGTCGATGCAGATTTTTTTCTTCTTTTTTACCGTTTGAACAAATTAAACGTACGTAAATGTGACGGGTGAAATCAGTGGCGTGTCATAAGAATGAACTGTAACTGCCTGCTGATTACATGCTACGTTTCTCCTGTAAGCGAGCGGCGTAAATCTTGCATTATCACATCGAGGTAAGCGCCTCGACATTCCCGCGATTAGCAACATCCGTCATGCATGAGGGCTACTGTTTCCACAGAATCTTCTGTATGAAAAGCTGAAGCCATGTAAGACGTTTCATTACAGATAAGAGAGCCAGTGGGTCCCCAATGCGCGTTTGCAGCGACAATGACCCTTAAGTTCAGTCTCCAGAAACATCCCGTCCTTTATTAACATGACTTGATTACAACGCCTCGTCAGTGACGTGTTTCCAGATATGACAAATAAGTAAATGTATTATTGCCTTGATGCTGAACAACCTACAGAAAATGAACTAAACAGTGAACAGATAAAAACAATCAGGCTCACTGTGTTCCACTGTGCATTCACTATGCCTCTTGCGTGCTTTACTCTGTTTTAACGTTTGTGTTATAAGGAAGATAAATGATATTTACTCTTTCAAATAATGCACTTTACTGGCATTGGAAGGAGGGCGCTTCAGATTCCTGTCCGGTCGTCCAGAGCTACGTTTTCTGTGATTTCCCTAAAACGTTAAAGGCAGTTGCTGGGATGGTTTCTTCAAAGGAGTCACGACCGATTTCCTTACCCACCCTTCCTCCATCTGAGTTTGAACTCGTCGTAGACGGGGCGATAAGCTGTAATTTTCCAATTTTTATTCTTTCAAATGAGCTTTGTAAATAATTGTTTTCCAAATATTTTTGATTTTTTTCGTAATGAGGACGATACCAAGAAATGGATAACAAAGTTCTTGAACTTAACTTGAAACCAACCCGTTTCAAAACTGAAAATGTGTACTTCAAAGTTGTAATAGAGGAACTATCTCTGGAAGGCAGTGGAAATAATCTGACCAGTCGATAACGCATACATTATGTCGGGCTGTAATGCATTCCCTGAGCAGGGCACCGCCTCCGTGCAGCTGGGTGGCCAATCTGCTCGCCTGAGGTTCCTGTCGGCTACCGCTCAGGATGAAAGGAGATTATGCAGCGGAGCGGCAGCTTTGTCCTCAAAAATCGTTCCTCCTATCTCTGTCGGCGAGCATAAAGACACTGCCGGCGGTAACCCATAATGAAAGGCGCTGTCCGTTTATCTGGTCATCATCGGCCACGTTATAAGACATAATAATCTTGCCAGGTTTAAAATTCCGTCATTTACGTACTATGTTCACAGTATTTGCATAATAGTTTTCTTAAGATGTTAGCCCGCTCCGAAAGAACGAAATTGCTTACTCGAGTACTCGACGTGCACCTGTAGGGCCTGTGGCGGTCTCTCTGCTTCAAACAACAAGTGGCTACTTCCGGCGTTGTTAACGATCTGACACGGCACTTCAGGGCAATAAAAATTGTGTCTGGTGAGTCTAACACTGAAGAAGTCTGGGACAGAAATAAATAATCAAAGCTAATTATATCTACACGCAGAGCTTCAGAAATTACTATTTTAGACATCATAACTTTCCTGAATTGTGACTTTCCGAGTATTCTGACGTTCCACTATGCTACGGTTGCACATGTTATTCTTAATGGTTGTAGATAATGGAACAGAAAAGAATACATTAGTCTACGTGGAAAGAGAGATAAAAACATAATGTGATCTTGGAGATGATGAAACACCGCATCTTCATACAGAGAAAACGGTACCTCCTGGTAAAATGAAGGAGTTTAGTGTGCTTGCTTCTGTGATGTTTGCTAGTTATAAAATGCCGACTTCTGCAGCATAAGTACATTAAAGTAGAAACCCATTTCAACAACGATGCGGTAGCAGTTTTCCAGTCGCCCTTCTCAAATCAATACAGACTTCTCGAAGAGAGGCATTTAACGTTGTTTCAACAATCTGAGACTTGAACTTCTGTATTAATAAATAAAATGTCCTTAGAAGTAGCATTCACATTGAATTTGTAAAGGCCTAATGCGACAGAAGGAGCCCATATTCAACTGGCAGTGGGCTATGAAGTTCCCCGTGTTGACCTGTGCCAAGGATGCGAACAGAGTACTTCGCAGAGACGGAAGTGTTCCAGTGAATAGCTGTAGTGGAAACTAATCTGCTTTCTGCCTCCATGAACATCTGGCGCTAAACCACAGCATTCAGGTTAAAGACAGTCTTAGGCATCAGTGAGAAAATGTGGTGGTGGACATAACTTGGTATGGAGAGGCCACTAGTTGTGGAATTACAGTTTTTCCAATTCACATAGCTCTAAGATAGGAAGCCAACTTCGTACTCGTATTCTGTAAAATGTTTCTTGCTAACTGTTGATTAACTGCTACCTTCGAGGTATGCTACGACGCAGACTTCCAATGACTGTTTCCTGACGGAAACCTCTGACTGAAACTGTTATTATTTTACCTTGCGTATGTCAATCATCATGACGATTTCAACGCATCGTTGGAAGAGGAACTGTAGACTTTGATATACGCTCAAGTAAATTCTGTGTTTTGTCTGACACAAATCGCATTTTCTTCAAGAATTAAAGGTAACAGTCGCTTAGCTAAGGTTTTTTTTCATTTAATTAGTCGCACAGGAAGAAAGGCAGTCATAAATAATATCTCTTCAAACTTTTACGCTGTACTTCAGATACAGTTAGCGTCTTGAAATTAAGTGTTTTGATCATGAACCACAGGCTAAAGCAAAATTAAAAACTGTAAATTGTCTTTTATTTGTTTTCTCATTTAATTTTAGTTTCATGTCAGGATGACTAACTCATTAATAGTGCAATCGCTCAGCGCCAGTGCTAGTCCGCTTGTTGTATATTTCCTCGATATAAGGCTATAACTCTTCTGTCCAACACGATTGTGAACGAATTGCTGAAATAACCTACGATCAATAAGGGAACTGACTGAGAAGGTTGAACACCGTTTCCTTTCGACAGCTATTTTAGAAAAATTTCTGATCTTTATTCTGCTACGATCTCTGTTAGGATCTACATGCCTGTCAGAGTTTTACCATGTACGGTTGGAGTTGTTGCGAAATGCTGATTAAAGGTGATCCAACCTTACAATGAGGGTGATCAGATAAGAAAATTACAACGCATCATACATTTTTAAAACATTGACATTAGCTTGTATCTTTATGCTTCGAAACACTGAACAGATATTTTTCGTTTTTGTCGTTTACTAGATTCTGGCAAAATTGTTAAAACTTCCAGTTTTAGACAAATTTGGAGCCTTGTCTTGAAACCTCTATTCAGTTTACTAAAAGCATTCCAGGCCCATACTACTCTTCTGTATATTTCTTTTCCCGGTCATTTAGTCGTTACTTTCAACTGTCCTAAATGGAAAATTCCTCATGTGTTTCTATGACTTAACTGTTAATGTATATAATTTTCTTTCCGGTATGTTTTCAGTATTATTTCAATTACTTTTCAGTTCTACTTCCGAACTTGCTTCATTAAGCTCTCCCATTTGTTCCCCACTTTAAGTAACTCAAATCTTCTTCTCGGACTTCTGGGAATATTTTTAATGGTACGAAATTTCTTTACCTGACTTATGTCGAGGTTTTAACTGTCGTCCGCAGCTCGTGGTCGTGCGGTAGCGTTCTCGCTTCCCACGCCCGGGTTCCCGGGTTCGATTCCCGACGGGGTCAGGGATTTTCTCTGCCTCGTGATGACTGGGTGTTGTGTGATGTCCTTAGGTTAGTTAGGTTTAAATAGTTCTAGGTTCTAGGGGACTGATGACCATAGATGTTAAGTCCCATAGTGCTCAGAGCCATTTGAACCATTTTGACTGTCCCACTATCCTATGGAGTCTGTTGGAAGTTACAACATAAATTCAATGATTACTTCGTTTTTCGGGGGCTATTAGTACAAATTTTTCTCGAAAGCTATTAATTCCATGCAAATCGTGGATCCATACTTATAACTCCGTTCTATAATTTCTTTTACGACTTGCAATTGGCCCATTGTACCATATGCACTTCTACAACCAGGTAGTTTTCTTGATTAAATCCAATGATTTTTTGGAGATAACCTTAGAGAATATCTTTTTTATCACCTCCAGAATTTCATTTTTTTGATTATTACCTATCTGTGATTCTGATCCATCTCTTGGACTTTACAAATATTTAGTGAAAACTTCGACTGCTTCTTCAGTTTTATCTCTGTTATTACTTTAAAATCCACCATCGTAACTGATGTCTTGTGATGACTTCTCTACAAAAGTTTGCTTTGTTTCCTTCGTACTCCTATTGTTATCACATGTTTCTCGTATCAAAGTTTCATTGTATTTTCTCTTAGCCACCGAAAACATTTACAAATAGTTTTATTTAATTTAGCGTCTTCTATCAGGCCCTCTTATGTTTTGCTTGAAACTCTTGCATTATCTTCAATAACTTCCTTGTCTCATTTAAGAGTTTCTCTTCTTTTGTTTTCTTCTCTTCTTACTTGTAACATTTATTGCTAGTTGCCTAAGCCTGTTCGTTAAATATCCGTCTAATTCTGCTACGTATACATAACCCTCATTTCCTAAGACTTTAAATCCTGTTGCGTAATTTAAACTGGTATATCTCGTATTCCTGAATAAATTCATAATTAATGTTTCTAATTTCGTACCTTATAAGTCTGTTTTTTTTTTTCTTTTAACTTATTATCTGTTTTTATTCTTCTCTTACGAGTCGAAGGTCATCATAAATTAGAAAATGGTTTAAGACAGTTACATCGCCGTAAAGTTCCTTTATTCTTTGATAAACTCTGTTGAATTTCAGTTTAGTTCCATTTCGTCATTGGCAAACCCATTTTCCATTTGTATTGTTGTGTATGAATGGTTAAGGAAAAACACGATATTATTCTCAGCACATAGTATAAACGTAAACCCTCTGACGTTTATGGTATCCTATCCCGAGTTTCCCACTGAAGAACCATTCGTACGTTTTGTCTCACTTTCGAGTGAAAACTTGTTTTCACCTTGTATTGGGGGTAGCTGTAATTTATGAGTTTCTTTAACTTTTTGTTCGAGGCTTTCTATCTCCTCATCCTAAAGTGTACACGCTGGTGCACAACTTGAACGTTTCCAGTGGAATACTTTTTGTGTAGTTTTGAAACAAGTACCATAACATAAAAAATGTATGGTGAAACCGATCAGCCTGTTTCGAAGAACTGCGTCCTATTTATTTACGTTTTTGGGTTCGTGACGTTTATATCGTCTTAAGAAAGTGCTGCGAAGGACACTCCTAAAGAAGGATTTATCACCTTCGATTGCAAAATAATATGTGTCAACTTACGTGGCAGGGGACTCGTTGCCTAAGCAAGATTGCGTAAACTGAAGTGACGCACCTTATATTTGCCCAAGGAAGTATCGATAACAGTGGAACACACCTGTCGATAGACGAATACATGCTGTTTGCTTTATGACTGATTCTGTGCGTGCCGAACAACACTCTGTGATTGCGTCATACGCGTGTAATTGTGAAATGGTCTCATGTAAAAAAGGAGAGTTAATTCAATACGAAGTAGGAATTGAACATTGCTTTATAGCATTGCTTATACAGCTTCGTGACTTCACCAAGAAATTAAGTAGAGTATTAAAATAGGAAAAAAAACTCGGCGGAAGATATCACTGCATCGTGCGTAGTTGATATCGAGAACATATAGTCACTTGGAGCTGCATATCTCTAAGCCAACAAAGGTTAACGTGACTGTAACGAATGGCGCAAGTTAAGCAGGTAGTAGTCCCCCTTCCTTCTATATGCCTCAGTATTTCTGTGTTGGCATGGCTAGGAACATACATCCGTTCTCCAGGATGCAGACTGTTGACAGAACACAAACAATTCTTAATGAATAAAACCAATTAACATCTAATCTGTCAACTGCTCATAGTATCTCATGGCCTTTTTCCATGCCAATTAAGATAAATACAGATCGAATATAATTTTTGGTTCTTATAACGTAACGAATGCGATCTACAAGGTATCTGAGAAGTCCCAATACCCCTCTTGAGTCAATCATTTGAGCAGCCTCCAATGAAATTAATTTTCTAACGAGGAGTTGAACTTCAGCTACCGCTGTCAAGAATGCATGGCAACATTAAAAAAATGAAAATGAAAGAATGTAGACTGACGTTTATAAATGAATTGTCTGATAACAGCATAGAACCGTGTCTCGCTCAACGGTTTTATTTTCTGTTGATAGTGCGAACTATCGCAGATGACACAGGAGGAATGTGATTTTCTGGTCAAAGGAAAAATTCCAGTTATGTGCACGTGTTGGAAATAAACCAGCCTTATGTTGCGATATGAGGTAGGGTGCTAATTTCATATTTTTTCGAACCGTAATTTTTGATTCGTATGTGAACGAAAGTGCTTATTCTGAATCTGTTTGAAACGTAGGTAATCTCTTAACTCCAAGACAAGAGAATCGTGGCTCATATGTGGCGACAGCAGGATGAATCTCCAGCACACTTTGTTATACAGATGCGTAAAGTCGTTGGTGAACAATTTCGAGTCGCCTCAAGAACATCTCCACCACTAATCGCGGACCGTATCACGCCGGACAATTCATTATGCAGAATAATCAAGTCCCATGAGGCTCAACATTGGTGCTAGACTATTTGAAGAATTGCACAACAAAATCGTCAAGAAGCTTTTCGGAGCATAACCATTGAGATACTCCACAAAATGTCATGGAGAACTTGGACACGCATAGACCTTTGTGTAAGTCACGATGACGCTCATACATAGTGTTATAATACGTCAATATACAATATACTGTATTGACATAGGGACACACAATACACAATAGAATTGCTGTGAGCTCAGACTTTATATTCTGTGACAGTCTCGTTGACCAAAAGTATAGAACGTAAGGCCTGACATTTCCAGTTTGACCTGCACTGCTGACCTTTTCCCTTGTGCGAAATTTCAAGTTTCGTACCTGTCACAACGTAATGATTTGGCAATCTTCGCTTGCTGAGAAAGATACACGCAAAATATTTGAGATATATCGTCATGAAAGACTGAGCACAAACTCAGAAGAGAAAAGGATCGGGAAGGAAGCCAACGCGCCGTTTTAAAAGAAACTATCCTGGTATTCCATGTAAGTAATTGATGAAAAGTACGAAAACTTAAATAACAAACATATTCAGATGCATGAAACATTGCGTCACTTCGTCCATTCACTTCCCTAATATATATATATACATAGGCCTATTGGTGTAATCCCTGGTACAATATGATCTAACAGAATCAAAGTGAGTACTTCTATAACACGGCAATAAAGAGTTAATGAAAAATTCTTGGTATTGTAGTTGCGTCAAGCCAACGTGCTTTCGGCGGAATATTCTACAGTCTTTCTCAAATGGTAACTACCGACTGATATGTGTTTGGATCGGATTAAAGGAAGACATCGAAGCACTTCAGAGGCGTGCTGCCAGATTTGTTACCTACAGGTTCCATCAAGTATTAGGGAGATGCTTCGTGAACTCAAATATGAATACCTGCAAGAAGGGCGACGTTTTGTTCGAGGAGCAGGGTTGAGAAAAGTTACCGAACCTGTGTTTGAAATTGACTACAGATCAATTCTACTATCGCCAACGTATATTTTGCGTAAGGACTGTGAAGACAATAAGAGAAATTAGGGCTCGCACGGAGGCATATAGACAATCCTTTTTCCCTCGCTCTATTTGCAGGTAGAACAGGAAAGCAAATGACTTAGTAATGGTAAAATGTACCCTCCAACATGCACCATACGATGGCTTGCGGAGTATGTATGTGGATGTTGAAGTAAGTGAGTATGTGGAAAATGTATTCAGTGACATTGCGAGAGGTATTTCCTGTGTAAGTAGGCCCCAGGATGGACAATTTCATAGCTGCACTCATGCAAGATTACATACAAGCTGAATTTAACATATGTAAAAAGCTATGATTCGACAAATATTGTAGTATTGCAAACAGATGTTGATTTTGGACACTTAATATTGCTTTACTGAATCACTTTTGTATATAAATGTAGATCATGGTTGTTATGTTGTCTTCAGCTAGATGACGGGTATGCTGCAGCTGTCGTGTGCCGTCCTATTCATCTTTGCGTACTGTTGCAAGCTACGTAGATTTGAACTTGCTTACTATAGTCCAGCCTTGATCTCCCTCTACAATTTTTACCCTCTCTCGCCCCCCCCCCCCCCCCACACACACAGTTCCCACCGTAATTTGAAGGTTGTATCAGTGCCATAAAGCTCGCTATAAAAATACATGGAAGTCATAGTTTGTGTGGTGATTGAATTCTTTAATGACGCGTTCCGATTTATACATTGTCAGATTAATCAAGGTTAAGGAGAACAAATCATACATAGCTATGGAGTCAAATATTTCATACATAAGACAATGCGAAACTTGCATTGTCTTATGGATTAGATATTTGACTCCATACCTATGTATGACGTTTCTTCTTAACCTTGATGAATCTGATGATGTGTAAATCTAAACGCGTCATTAAAGATAGCAGTCACAACACAAGCTGACTTCCATATTTTTTTTATAGCGTCCATTATATCATTGAAGCAACCGTCAAATTACGTAAAAATGGGCGCTTATCTCTTAAGTGACTTCACGTCACGCCTGCTGTGTTCCCTCCTTAACCAATCTGTGACTATCCTTGATGCCTAAGGATATGTTCTTTAACCAAGCACGTGTTTCAGTCAATGGGTGTCATAAAGCTTTTTTCTCCTCAATTCGATTCAGTATCTCTCCGTTAGTTAATCATTACTGTAAAATGTAATGGAGGCCAAATCTGATTCACTTCTAGCATTTTCTGTATAGTGTTGCAGATTGGACAAACATGTATGAAAAGGGTACGTTATTCAGTAAAAAGTCGTGCTCGCATGTTGCAGAAACAACCGTGTACAAGCGAAATACGTCAACACAAAAGCCACAATCTGCTTCTCACTAATAGGGTGTACAGTGGAGGACATCAGATGATAAGTCGGGAGTGTAGTTTCTGGCACAGACTACTCGAGGAATTGTTAGAGAAAAGCACCAGAAGTCAGAACTCCGAGAAGCACACCGAGCACCACGAAAGGCGCGCGGGCCCACGTGGCGGGGTGGCGCGCCCTTCACGTCTCAGAAGTCGTGGAGTGAGGCAGCGGCCGTCGGCAGTCGGCCCAATTACAGCCCTGGGCCGCCGGCGGGCAGCTGACGTCACGTCGCAATTCCGCGGCCCGCCGACTGCTTTTTGCACACCTTTGGCGCAGACCACCTGCCGCGCCACCGCCAGCTCCAGCGCGCTTGTGATGCCGCACGTCCGCAGGTGGAGCAGTGCAAAGGTGCTCGGCGTTTCGCCGCACTCAGACGTATGGTGTGTTAATAAATTAGAGCGCTTCCATTAATGCAAAAAAAGTCAGTATTAACAAATTACGAAATTATCATAGGAGTAAAAGGTAGGTCGACTTTTGTGGGAAAGAAAAGAAAAATACGTTAGTGACTAAGCGATGCGACTCAGTAATGATCTAAACACACTTCTGAACATCAGCTCGAATTTAATTCGGAAACACGAGAGCAGCTCCTAAACAATCGGAGAAAAATTTCACTTAAGCAACGACGTTCGAGTAAATAAGCATCCACCTCGAAATGAACGACGTAGTGTAGTGGTGAAGTCCCTAGTCTCGTATCCTAGAGTAGCGAATTTGAAGTCCTCCTCCAGTCATCGTGATTTAGGCAGTCCTTAGTTTCCACAAGTCACTTCTGGCGAAAGTAAAGACTGTTTCTTAAACAAGGCAAAGGGCGATTTCCTTCCCAATCCTTGTCCAGTCCGAGTTTGTGCTACGTCTAGAGTCGTAAATCTACCTCATGATACCATAGACTGTCACAAGTAAGCGTAGCCTATGGCAGTTTACCTCGTAGCTTTGGTCAGTTAAGATCGTAACCGCATTACCTGTACGCTAGGTGTGTTGCATATCTGTCGGGCGTTACCTGATTTGCGTATGCAACCAATTCCGCTAGAGATCAGAAGCGGTGAACTGTCTACAAACTGAGTGAAGATATATAAGGGGCCACGTAACCTACGGGACAATTTTGTTCTACATTGTTACCTTACTGTGTGTTATTTAAAAATAAACAATATTTATAGCAAAATTGAAATTGTCAATATTTAATTCATGTTTTATTCGAAAATTGTTAGTTTATAACCTGAAACAGAGGGATGTTATGTGCAAAAATAAAAATAATAATATATGTATATATGGATTTATCACATAGCGCTAGAAAACGCAATGCTTTTTATAAAAAAAAATAAAGGTAAAAAAAAAAACGCAAAACAAAAACACATCAAACACATCTTCGTACTTCATTGAACTTAGATAAAACATGTTTCTGTCATTCGTAAGCAACTTCCGTACGAATCAATAATAACAGGAGACAGTAGTCTTTGATCACATGAAGAACGCTCTATTGAGTACGAAAAACAACAATAGTAATACATACTTTTTGTGTTTGTGGATATAACTTTACTTGCATCAAAAGTAATTGGTTTGGCTATATGAGATCGCAGAATTTACGTTATCAACTAATTTTTATTACTTATAAAAAGCAATTTATATTTTGTAAAGCTATAGAATACGCAATGGACAAACACAGAACGATGTGCGGTTCTAATTAGGCGCAGAAAAAACAAAAATAACAAAGAGAAGTCGTCTTCTTCTAGTTTCTCTCTCACACATTCTTTATGTCTATCTCATAATGCTATCAATAGCACCGGTAATACTACCGCTCATTTCGTCATTTATGTATTGTACTAAAACTGCTGAACCCTAATTTTGGTAAGATGCAACTGTAGCTACGTCTCTAACGTGCTTCTTCCTGAATTTTAATCAATGGCCATTTAACGAAATCGTTCACCATTAGCATATCCGTTTGCCAAGGACGATCGTTATCAGTGACCATGTGTGCCTTCGCCGCTAAGCCAATTTTGCGCCTCACTGAATTTAGGATTCGATGGATGATGATCCTGCGTAGCATACGCAGACGACGAATGTTTTGCTGTTTCTTTACGACAAGATCTGACCGCCCTGGAAGGAGCAGTTATCACCTACATGAAGAAAAACAACCATGCTCCTGTTGATGGGGAACAACTCGAGTGACCTGGATGAGCAACAATCCTCGCACCGGCCTATGGGCATCTACTGGAAGCGCACACGTACCTAAACACGGTGCGGGCCTCCAGAACAGCATCAAGGCTACATACCATCTGCGCTCCACTAGAGGTCTGAATCTACAGCATTAAGTTCAAACAATCCACATATCCACTGCTTGCAAGTTTTTTCTATACGGCACAAATAACAAGAAGTGGACGCAGACTGTGACCGCTCGCGGCTGGCATTTCTGTTCTCTTCACAAGATCAGATTAGTGCCGAGCTCCACTGATATTCCCGGGGCAATCCAGAGAAACCAAATTTGAGTATTCTGAGATCATGAGTCAGTGGTTGGGAACCGATACGGTTTATTTGTCCTACATGCGTCTCGGACAATGGGCACCCAACCCTGTCACTAACAGTTGCGTCAGTTCTCAGTCTATCCTATTGCCTAAAGTGGTCTTCATCTCTGGAAATTATTTGTTTATGTGAAAATAATAAGTCATTTCCAGTACGACCATTCCTAATTTTTTTTATTTAATCGTATGCCTAGGGCCCCCCGTCGGGCAGACAGTTCGCCGGGCGCCTGTCCTTCAATTTGACGCCACTTCGGCGACCTGCAGTCGATGAGGATGATAGGATGATGATGAGGACAGCACAACATCCAGTCCCTGGGGGGAGAAAATTTCCCGACCCAGCCGGGAATCGAACACGGGCCCAGAGGATTGACAATCCGTCACGCTGACCAATCGGCTACCGGGGGCGGACACCATTACTAATAAAGCGTTATGATGGTGGAATAGACCTTTCGATAGAGAACAGCCTGTCATTTTTTCATGTGTGTATTATAAATAAGCAATTCAAGTAGGATAACCACAAACATAGAGTATGGCTTCAGAGAGATGTCGGACGATCTTTTACGTATAGCAGCGAACCTTTTTTTTTTTTTAAGATGACGTTGTGGCTGCCGAAAAGGAATCTGGCCGCAGAAATAAATGCCCAATCCAGGATTAAGGAATGTTCATCATTATCAAACTAACCCTCCTTTTAGTCAAGTTACACTGTAAAACACTTTTCTCCGAGATTCAGTACCTTTTCGTTAGTGACTCCATCTGCGATGGTAATGTTCCACATTTTTTCGTAGCACCAAATTTCACGAACTTCTATTCCCTTCTAGTCTGTGAAGTTTTTTGTCCTTTTTTTACAAATGTTTTCTTACTATTGTCAGACAGTGTATTTTATATCCTATGTATTTCTGATACCTTCAGTTCCTTTACAAACCAAACAGCGAAAGCCACCTGCCACTTTAAGTGTCTCTTTTCTTTGTTCTGATTGTTTCAACTTCATCTGATTTAATTCGATAATATTTCATTAGAAATGATTTACTTTTGTTAATGTTAATCTTATAACCTCAAACAAAGGTGAAACCGACAAGTTTAAATTTTCTGGAGAGGTTACACGTCCGCCATGTTTGAAGCTAATAGAATATCCGTCTGACATTTTACCTGTAGCTAAGGGCGTCGTCTTCTGTGTTACTCCCCTTGAAATTGACTTTGACTAACTTCAAATAGCTCGTGTTAGTTTAATTTTTTCTCAAAAAAAAAAAAAAAAGTGAACACCTGTGATTTCTGTGTACACTGACAGCAGCAAGGAATATTTTAGTCAAAATATGGATAAACTTTTCGATGTAGATAAAATTGCAAGACGACTCGAAACACTTTCGTCCACCCACGATAAGTTCTTGTTCGCAAACTGAACACAAATCAATGTAAAATGAGCAGGTAAGACTTGGAGATTATGGAGAAAATTTCGAAATGCGTTGTGGTTAGCTAATAGAAACGGTACTTTTGTTTGTATGGAAATATGTAAAGGTTGTATAATTATTAAATTACCGACGTATATGTGCAACTAATGACTCATTACGAATATTATTGACCAAATTGTCGAAAGTTCGCTCTTTGGGCCCTGGTTGTGCGATTTTTATCTTTTTTTGAATTGTCGTGGAAAATAAGGAGAGTTAGGATTGCCTTGCACAAAAGGCATCTCTGATCATTTGTGTTGTAAATATATATTTATCTTCAAAGTGATTTGCGCAGATGTAGCTCCCTGTTGTTCGAAATAATTTGTCCCGTCTCATTATTTGCTGCCCACCTCTACATTAGCTCCTGCCACTTAGATCGTGCAATTGGCGATAAACACACTTGAGGGCCGGCCGGAGTGGCCGAGTGGTTCTAGGCGCTTCAGTCTGGAACCGCGCGACCGCTACGGTCGCAGGTTCGAATCCTGCCTCGGGCATGGATGTGTGTGATGTCCATAGGTTAGTTAGGTTTAAGTAGTTCTAAGTTCTAGGGGACTGATGACCTCAGATGTTAAGTCCCATAGTGCTCAGAGCCATTTGAACCACGCTTGAGGCATGTTTAATTTATATTTCGCTAAACAAATTGCGAAGGAAACATAAACGATTCACCAAGTAAAGCAGTTCACTCTCCACAGAGACAAACATTGACTGGATTCTATCAGAGTTCTGACCACCGTCGATATGATGGCCTAGTTAACAATGGTTGCCGCAAGGAGCGCTGTAACTTGTGTGGTACTATGAAATTTAAACTCGTTGGGTAACCATATATCTGCTGCGAATGGTTTTTCACGTTACACGCGTATAATTCTCTACGACTTTTGAACACATCGATTATTCTGCAAGCGCTGAAGATGAATTAGGATGACGTGATCGTGGTCACGTCGCAAGTCTTCAGCCATCGAAGAACTGACGCGAAGGTCCTGAGCGTTAGTGGTGACGTGCGAGTAGTACGTGCTTCCGTGAGCAGTGAGTGCTCTTGCCTCCGGCGCGGCGGCAGACCGAACCTGTCTGGTGAGGGGTAACACGCCACCCGCCTCCACCAATCAGCTGTGTCTCACTCTCAGTCCTCAGCCGGTGCGGCAGAAGGGAGGGGGCAGAGCGCGGGACTCCAGCTCTGTTACAGGTGTCTGTAGCAGAGCTGGCATTCCGGCCTCCCTCTCTATTAGTCTCCCAACGAAATAAAAAGGTTCCCCCGCTACGTGCAGGCAATGACAAGTGCGATCACGCCATTCCCTCCCGTTGAGCTGTTTCGACATTGCCAGCCCCACCGGTGGAGGCGAAATCGTGTCATAACCGTCGGTCTTGACTTCGTCATCTCGCTGGCGCCACATCGACAGAAACGATTAAACCAGGGTGTGCTCTGTGGCACTGCCACTTCAGAGAGACTCCGTTTCGTCGAAACCTGCATCGTCCACTGCGCATTACTTCAGGTAGCGACTAATGTCGCAATACGCATAAGATCAAGTGCAACCAAGAGATAAAACGTCATGTAGGCTTTGTCTGGTGATACATTATTAGACGTAGAAAACATTTTCACCGATATTGAGTGCTTAAGTAGCTACAGCGTGATTAGAAGACAGATACTATCACAAAAACGCATACCAGTGCATGGGAAGTACGTTTATTTAGAAATTTAAATTGATACAACTTCAGGCATCTCTCCAGTCAGTAGCTACAGTAGAAGGAAGAAGACTAGGTTGTCGACGGCGAGGTCAGTAGAGATGATGTACAAGCACGATTGGAGGCAGGAAATCTGCCCGTCCTTTTCAGAAAACTTTTATTTCAAGCGATTGGAGGGAAGCTGTGGGAAACTCAAGTTTGGATGGCCCTCCTACCGAATACGACTCCAGTGTCTTAACTATATACATTAGGCGTCAAAAGTCATGGGATAGGAATATGCACATATACAGGCGGCGGTTCAAATGGCTCTGAGCACTATGGGACTTAACATCTATGGTCATCAGTCGGCGGCGGTAGTATCACATATACACGGTATAAAAGGGCAGTGCATTCGCGGAGCTGTCCTTTGACACAGGTGATTCATATGAAAAGATTTCTGATGTGATTATGGTCACACGACGGGAATTAATAGACTCTGAACGCGGAAAGTTAGTTGGAGCTAAACGCATGGGAAGTACATTCCGGAAATCATTAGGGAATTCAGCATCCACAGTGTCAACAGTATGCCGAGAATATCAAATTTCAGGCTTAACGTCTCACCGCGGACAAAGCAGTGGCCGACAGCTTTCACTGGACAACCGAGAACAGCGCCGTAATCGAAGAGTTGACAGTGCTAACAGACAAGCAACATTGCGTGAAATAACTGCAGAAATAACTGTGGTACGTACGATGAACGTATCCGTTAGGAAAGTGCGTCGAAATTTGGCGTTAATAGGCGGTGCCAGCAGACGACCGACGCGAGCGCCTCTGCTAACAGCGCCTGTCCTGGGCTCGTGGCCATATCGATTGGACCTAGACGACTGGAAAACCGTGAGCTGGTCAGGTGAGTCCCGCTTTCAGTTGGTAAGAGCCGATGTTTGGGTTCGAAAGTGGCACAGACCTGAGTTGTCAACAAGGCCAGCAGGTGGTGGCTCCATGATGGTGTGAGCGCTGTTGACGTTGAATGGACTGGGTCCTCTGGTCCAACTGAACCGATCATTGACTGGAAATGATTATGTTCGACTACTTGGAGACCATTTGCAGCCACTCGTGGACTTTAAATTCTTAAACAACGATAAAATTTTTATGGATGACAATGCGCCCTGTCACCGGACCACAATTGATCGCGATAGGTATGAAGATCATCCTGGACAATTAGAGCGAGTGATCTGGCTACCCAGATCGCCCGACATGAATTCCTTTGAACATTTATGGGACGTAATCGAGAGGTCAGTTCGTGCACAACGTCCTGCACTGGCATGGACAGGTATAAAAGTTAGCATGGCACAGTATTTATGCAGGGGATTTCCAACGATTTGTTGAGTCCGTGCCACATTGAGGTGCTTTACTACGCCGGGCAAAAGGAGGTCCGACACCATGTTAGGAGGTATTCCTTGACGTCTGTCACCTTGGTATAAGTCTGGATAACCGTATTTCCGAATACGAGTCCAAACCATACAGTTCTACAACTATGATCTACAAACCACTGTGAAGTGCATGGCTTTAAGTACTTCTCATTGCACCGCGTATTACGGCTTGTTCCCGTTCCATTTTTATGTGGAGCGCGGGAGAGTGCTTAAAGGCGTCTGTGCCCGCTGTAATAAGACTAATGTTGCTATCGGGGCACCTACAGGAGCGATTCGTATGAGGTGCTGGTACACATGGTTTCCTCGCATATGCAGGTTCTTGAAACTTGTAACCTCGCTTTCGCGAGATAGGTGGCATCTGTCTTCAAGCGTCTGCGAGTTGATGTTTTCCTCAATTCTGTGATGCTCTCCCGTGGGTCAGACATATGACCATCGTACTGCACTTCATCGTTTACGTTCAGTATCTCCTGATAATACTATTTGGTTTATGAACAGCATACATCCTAACATAAAGTTCAAAACGAAAATGGAGAAGGAAGGATAGTGTTCTAGTTGAAAGGAAGTTGATGTCCGGCTGGGACACTCGCTGTATCGTATACCAACCCACGGAGACCGTTACCTCAAAGGGCGCAGTTTCCATCTCCCTACCAAAAGGAAAGCTATTCTGAAAACGCTAATACATATAGCTAGAAGTATATGTGACGAGATCGGCGCCGAAATTAACTATCTATCCTCTGTGTTCAGACAAAATGATTATCTGGCCCACGAAATAGTCAGCTCCCTCCTGGAAACGTTAGCCAAGTCTAGTCATGGAGCACATCAGGATTGGCAAACGATGTTCCATCCGTTCTGTGGAACATGAAATAAAGTTTGAAGATTCTTAAATAGACTTTAGTATCGGGCAGTGGTTCGAATTCCCCGTTCAGCCCAAATATCGACGTAGAGGACAGGTCAGAGATACACGGGCTTCATACCTGGGCCGCAGCTCGCTTCGTCGCAGACATTCCACGTGGATCTTTCCACTGACACGAGAGTGCTAGCAAATACCGCGCCTTCGTTCTTGTCTCCCAGTTCCCTCTATTTTCTGAAGCCTTCGATATGCACCGTTGATAATAGAGAGATTGACCTAGCCTATGTTTACTTTTTTCGATTCTGATCGCTCGCTGGATTGTTTGTACACGCTTACGAAGACTTTCGTTACGCTGTGGACTTTGCTTCTGGCTAGCCATTCACTTCTTGAACTCTGTCGTTATCAACCACAGGAACCGGCATTTTGTTCCGCCGGACTCTGCGACACCACCTTTACGAGTGCGCCTAGTAGAACAGAAAACAGACGAGGGATAAAAACGGTCTTTCGGCCGACTAAGAAAGTCAAAGGGATGTTACGCCGTGCGAAAGATAGTCATTGTCTCCGAGTCCCAAATGTTTTAATATTCCGTGTGAATGTGGATTTACTGTAAATGTTTTTCATCGCTGCACGGAATATCAGGGTATATGAAGTTCAGATATCCGGAAAAAAAATCTGCCCCATTGCTTTTTTTTCCCCCCTGTGACTTGTTAGACGATCGCGCCATGTGTCCGCCCCCTCGTCTGTTAGGGACACAAGACTTATCCAGGACCATGCAAGTTGGATATAATCTTACGAGAAGTCGTGCTGACAGGAAGCAGCACTTGTGCTACGAGCGGGAGAACGGGGTGCCCAGTGAGACTGCTAGATTTTACGCCGGACGGGAAGCATTGTAGGTGTAGCAGGCAAATCATGAGCTCTGTGAGGCGAGGGGTGATTAAAAGTGTTGCACAATTCAAGTTCGGAGTTAGTGACCTTCATTGATCGGTCGGTCGATAAAATTATTTTACCGATACGGAAACAGAAAAGTTAAAAGTGGTTAATACTTACCCGGGAGGGGGAGGAGGCGGCGAAGAATTTTGATCAGTCATTACCGAATTTATAAGCGAATGTTGCAGATTAGTGCGTGTGCATTAATTGGTCAGAACAGGATTGCTATCAAATAGTTGAGTCAATAGCTGTATGGACGTGGTGTTTGATGGAAGAGAGGTACTTGTGAAGGGTTATCGAAAATTAATAACCCGAGTTTGTTTCTGTGTAAAATTTGAAGGGTTGTTATTTTAGTGTGAATTCGAACCACGTAAATTTTACGTCTTGCCTTGTGTTCTAAGTTTCTGCAAAGTTTCAAGAAACCAGTTTAGAACGGTATGGTGGTGTTTGCGGTGTACATTGTGCATCACAGTGGTCGGTTCTCGGAATCTTTCTGAAAGTAGTCAGATTGCTAGGGGACATTTAGCATCGATTCAAATCGGAGCTAATAACCGATATTAATACTGTTTCATAAATGTGGCGGTAAAAAATAAAATGGCTGTGGGCATTATTGATCGGGAGGCCCCGTCTGGCGTTGTTCGGCCGACTGGCGCAAGTCTTTCTGTTTGACGCCACTTTGGCAGCTTGCGCGTCGATGAAGATGAGATGGAATGATTAGTACCACAAAAACACGAACAACAACAAAAAAAAGTCCAGCCTAGCCGGGAATCGAACCGAGGACCTCGCGACCTAGAGGCAGTGAGTCTTACCGCCCTTACCCCCCTTTCTTCTTCTTCTTCGTCAACATCGGTTCTGTGCGCACGATGCGCCAAGTTACGGCGACGGCTAAGCAGGAGACCCCGAACTGTGGACAGAGTGGCGGTGATTTAATCCAGGTCCGGCGATAAAGGTTTCCTTGCGAGTCAGTGGTGCAATACCTATCATGAACTGCCCTGCGCGTTGCGTATCGTTTGCAGCGCAAGGACTCTGGCTGCAGACGCGATTGAATCTTAGAACGACACTACGGCATGTCCGAGAAAGGGACGAAGCAACGTTTCAATTTAGGATCGGGAAATAAGTTTTCGTTGAATTTTTACTGAATCATGACACTGTGCCCATAATCGTTACGGCGGCACCCGATGGTTTCGCAAGGGATCCTTCCAGCAACCGGAAACGGATGTCATGATTCGACGGCGGATTTTATCGCCCGGTCGGCCGGGCAGGTTCTCAGGTAAAGCTGCGGTCGCAGTTATTTTATTGAAGTTCCGAGTCACCACCTGAAAATAGCCTCCCACGTCAACGGCTGGAGGCGGTCCCTGGAGGATGAACCTGTGCTCAGAGGTTCCTTAAGCGTTCCGGTTTCTCTGAACGCCAACGCAACGTAACACAGTAGACGTTCGCAGTGCGGCCACAGTTAGCTGCATACCGCGCACACGATCGAAGGCGAGAAGTATATTAAAACAACTGCAAAAATATCACATCACGCGTACTGTTACGGTTCCTGACCCCCATGTACTAATATCGCCGAGTTGACTGCTGACAGTACTCTGCTTGAATGTGGGAATGGCGGTATTCGCTGAAACAACTGGTGTTCCGTTGTATCGGCTTTTCTCCACGCCTGTTTAACCTGAGTGCTGAAACCGCTCAAAATAACCGGTTTCTGAAGTAACCGATTTTTTTAGTCCCATGGTTTCCTATAGTGAACGTAGAAATCGAAAAAAGACCGAAAACGGTTGACTGTTTTCAATTCCAAGATCTACTGAACCAAAATATTTATTGGGGTTGGGTTGGATTGTTTGGGGAAGGAGACCAGACAGCGAGGTCATCGGTCTCATCGGATTAGGGAAGGATGGGGAAGGAAGTCGGCCGTGCCCTTTCAAAGGAACCATCCCGGCATTTGCCTGGAGCGATTTAGGGAAATCACAGCAAACCTAAATCAGGATGGCCGGACGCGAAAATATTAATTAAATAAGCAAATAAAAGAAAACTTAGTCCATCCACAGTTCGCTGATTTTCTCGGATGTGATAAATGGTTGAATGGTACAAAAAACTACCAGCATTCTCCTACCCATTCTGCTTTTATGAAACTTTGCTCAAAGATCAACTTGTAATCGGAGAAAATACTACCGTTTGTCTATTGCGAAAAGTCAGTGGTAAATGGTGAAAACTGTGGTTGAAGAACTTTGTTTTTCGTGTTAATTTATTCGTTTTCAAGGGCTACAAGCAGATAGAGGTATATTATGTAGACAAAGGCAGCAGATCAGCAACTTCGTTCTTCTATTGTATACTTTGAATGAATTGTTGTTAAGTTTTTCATTTGATGCTGTTACCATAATTTCCTTCCTCTTCTATTGTTTCATAGAGGTAAATCTTTAATCTCTTGAGGCAAATGAAGCGTTGTACTTCATTGCTATGTCACTGCGTAAAAATATTTCCAGACTGGGGCTGGTGCCATTCTGCAAACGGATGTCCGGCGACGACAACGGAAAGCTACCGTATAGACCAGGTGGGGGCAGGTCTTGCATGCGGCTCGTACACGCGTACCCTAAGCCACGACACGCGGCAACAGGGACGTTATTACTGTCTCAGCAATGCTGTACCAATTCCTATGCCATGCGATTATTGCTCGTTTCTGTCGACATTGTTATTAAAATAGCACTGATCGATTTTCGCAGTTTCATGTTTCAAACCAGTGAAACTTTTAACAGTAAAAATTACTCCTTTTTAAAAAAAGGTGTATTTAAAATCGAAAAATTTATTGTTGCTGCTATGGCTAATTGAGATTTCAGTTTTTTTACTCGGTTGTTGATAAAATATGAAAACACCTGTTATAACCGAGACCAAACGAATACCGAAAAATACTGGTTATTCAGAACTAAAATACCGGAATGAGTTTTAACAAGTCGGTTTTTCCCACCCATACTTGAATGTAAATGATGAGTAAGAGAATAGCTGAAAAATATAAACACCATTCGAGTGAAGAAAATTGCAGCCACAGACAGAAAAAGTCCATAAAAAGGGAAAATAAACAACGTGAGATTAGATTTTAACGTTCCATCTACGTCGAGGTTGTTAGAGGCGGAGCGCAAGGTCGAATTGGACAGGGTTGGTGAAAGGAATCTAACTGCAGTCGTTTAAGCGACCGTTTCCGTATTCGTTTCAAGTGATTTAATCGAACTACGGTTAATTTAAACAGTGATGGACAAAAGTGAATACGAAATCATCTCCTGCGTAATATCTACATCAAAGCTCTTCTTTTGATCTGTTACCTGTATTAATTCTACCTGGTCTCAGACTGATGAAGAATACTCAACAATCCGTCGTATGGAGCTTTTGTAAGCTACCTCATTCGTTGATGAATTACATTTCCTAAACGCAAACTCATAGTGATTGATCTCCAATACTATAATCGAATAATAGTTGATCTTTGCGCCTGTCAGTTCAGCGTCTCAAACAATGCACCACTTGCTCAGTCAGTAGAAAATATTCTGTGTAATGTTCAAAATAAGTAAATTGCAAGAGAACGTCTCTGCAACAGTTTGTTCCTTATTTCTTGCATCAAACGACGAAGCTTTAAAGAGAATACTTTGATACAGGGCACCAAAGATCAGAAACATATGTCTCAACCACATTGCGATCAAGCATGGGGAATGTGGCAAAATAACAGTCCGAAACACTGTTTTATCTTTCAAGAGACACATATCGGTAAAACTATAAACGTACACTAAGAAAAAAAAATGGTTCAAATGGCTCTGAGCACTATGGGACTTAACTGCTGTGGTCATCAGTCCCCTACAACTTAGAACTACTTAAACCTAACTAACCTAAGGACATCACACACATCCATGCCCGAGGCAGGATTCGAACCTGCGACCGTAACGGTAACGCGGTTCCAGACTGCAGCGCCTAGAACCGCTCGACCACTCCGGCCGGCGTACACTAAGAAGTTTACACATACTGTATATGTTATTCGCTATCGACACTTGCGTGAGTGTAGGTAATGGCAGCCAACGGAAGGCTGCCGGTGTGCTAAAGGTTAAACGGCTCGCATTCCAGAGGAGATTTTGTGTAGTGCGAATTGTCATCAAGTCAGCATTACATTTGTGTCTCACGCATTTCGATAAGTATTGTGTGACATGCACAAAGAAAACGTAAATCACACCACTGTCGCGCACCACTGGTCTCCACATCACTCAACTTCAAATGTCTGCACAGAATGTCATAGATTCGAGTTTTGTCGAGCAGAGTTTGTTAATGTTTTTCATGAAAGTTAAATCAGTATATTTTGCTCTTCGTCCTTGTCCCTTATTTCTTATCGTGCTGAGCTTGCTCTATCCGTTTTCTACTGTTGATGTCCTATGTCAAAGTACTCCATTTTTAATTTCTGGGTATCATTGTCATTATGCTCCGAGAGTTTGGGAAGAAGCAGTATGAGAAGCAAACTGGTTGATTTTCGCAGAGACAAGATGGAAAGAGGTGCATACATTATAAATTGGGGGCTACTTTTCAGATAATGCAGAGAAACGCGAAATGAAATATTTGGTATGTCTGGTGTGAATAAAAAAAGGAGCATTGAATAATAACCGTCTGTTGGAAACAGGGTGTGCAGTTCCCACACGTGAATCATCTCTTAAAAGCACGAAGGGAATTACTAGTGAAGTAAGACGGAATTACCGTAAATGCCTGTGTTGTTATAATGACAGTAGTCGTGGAAGTTTACTAACAGTGATATACCGACGGAGATGAAATATTGAAATAATTATACTAGACATAAATATCTTATTAAGAAAGAGGCTAAAACACATAATCAGTTGTGTTATCATGCAGGAACTTATTTATACGAAGTAAGCCATATATCACGTTATGAAAAAGAATCATAAGAGCTGAAAAGACTACACATTTACAGAGTTTATATGACGTTCCTTAACAGTAATTACACCTGCATAACGGCGCAAATGCGGTATAAATCAGCCTGAAGGTAAAAAATAAGTCATAGGTTGAAGTACGAATAGAGAATTCAATGCGCGACATGAATTATGGGAGAGTAGTAAGATGGAGTGCTGGAAACGTCAAATAGCAGAAAATGGTGTTTAAGGAAAAGTTTTAGAGGCTGAAGAACTGATACGGTGAAAGAACCGAACCTGAAATATAATATCGAAACAGGAAGAAATATGGATAGATGAAGTAGTAAATATGACAGAGAAATCTAGTAAACAAAAAGGACTCATTGAATTGAGAAAAAAACGTAAAAGAACCAAATGACGTATTACCTTGGCAGGCAGAAAATGTAAGAGAAACGAAAGACAGAGCTGTAATTGATGTATGAGAAGCAAACCCAGACGTAATAGATTGCGTGAAAGTAAAACAATGATTATTTGGAAACCAAACATAATTCGAATAAGCAAAAGCAGAGAGGTCCTGCAGTATGTGCTGGAAATGGAATTCAGCTTAGGAGAAAATTATCGTTAGAAGGGAAGGCGTGTGTTTGTCGGGCAAGACTGCTCAGAGAACAGGCAATATTTGAGGGAAGGAAAGAACAGGCAATATTTGAGGGAAGGAAAGAGTATAATATCTCAACTGAAACATTATTTTCGTATGAGTGTATCTGAAGACTTGGAAACATTCGTATACAAGTGAAAGGAGTAATATGGTTGGTACAGAATCTGTATTAACAGTAATTCAGTTGTTGTTACGGAACTTCGTTGTAAAAGGAGGAAGTTATAGTGACCTATTTCACGACTATTAAAGAGGCGTACAATGAAATATCTAAAAGAAGTAGGTAATATGTACTGGGAGTCAAAATAATGAAATTCGCCATCACGTGAAACTTAAAACACTCAGAGAGAATACAAACAATTCGCTACACAAAAGCATATGTGCAGAGAGTGGAGAAACTAGAGCTGTTCATAATAAATGAAACACCGAGCTAGTGCAACACTGATATCCAATTTACTAACAGGTGACTAAAAATGAATGTCTAATTTCTTGTAATTCTTATGAGTGTAAAATAAAATTACCATCTAATTGTTTACCCAAAACTATATCAGTTTCTGGCAGAATTCTTATTAGAGCTGGCAGTGGACAATAAAGACTTAACACGTAGGATCCCATCACTGTTATGTGTGCTTATTTCTTTATTATAATGAATTATATCTTGGTGCCAAGTTAAATATTATTGATCAAGACAACAGTATCTTAGCCAAAAAAACCCAAACAAATAAAAACAAGCCATAATTAAATAGCGGTAGTTGATGTTGTTCCAGTGCGTAACTTAACGAATTGTGAGGAGGAAATAACAACACAGCTTTCTTCCGATTTGTAATGAAGACCAAAGTGAGCATAAAGACAGTGTCACAATCAACAGTGCAGTTACGAAGCACTTTACTATTACGTCACATCGGCCTCTTAGGTTTTAATTTACTTGAAACTGATGAACTCCATTTTTCATGTAAGTAAAAACAAACAGACGCCCATCCTGCTGCGGAGGGAGAATTTGCTCTTCAGTGTTTCAGTTACTTGCAAAATTTGGTTCGTGGATGAAGCCTGGTGACTTAACGTAAACACTTTCGACGAAGTTACGATCCCTCCAGGGCGCAAGTTTGGTATAAAAAAAAATTAAGCGCAGAACGAGTGATGCATTACTAAGTTGCTATGTAGGCATCCTTCGGTAGCGGATAAGCTCGCTTCCTCCGTTCTAACGCAGATGCAAGACGTCCTTCAATAACGTGTGGATCTCATTACGTTAATATCGTAAAACTTAAAGTTCGTCTTTGAGAAATATACATTTCATCTAAACCGTTACAAATGGCGATGAAATTAAAAGTAATGGTTGGTGGATAAGTAGCTCTGTTAGCTCGCAAGTCAAGGAAGTGACATCATATGGAAAGATGTACAATGATACAAGAGTGTGTGTGTCTGTGTAGGAGTGCGACTTTTAATTCAGTTGTAACTTAAGCTCAGGCACAATTTTATTAAGTCTACTGCACGCTACAGGTAAAAGCCACTTCGTGACTCAAAATGTGCATGGGAGAAAGCGACAATGCTGGATCCCATCATCAGAAGAGCTCAAATCCGGATACACGGTGCGCTGGACCACATGAAAGACTGTGTCGCTAGACTGAACGAAACTCTGCACAGCTGGTGTTTTCGTAACGTTCCTGGGAAGAGCTTGTATCAGCACAGCCTTCAGGAATGGACATTGCCCGTTCTGGACTAAGAAGTGTATAATAACTATGAAATATGTATTGCAATGAATGTGATGCTTCTGATACAAGAAATAATAATAATAATAATAATAATAATAAAATTCTGGCCGTTGTAATTTCCAAAAGTGTTGGTATGGATAACGAATGGCAAAATTAAGAAGTTTGATCAAAAATGAAAGAAAATTAAACAAATCAGTGCCGTTGAGCGAACACAAGTATTATTCCAGAATGTCGTTCAGACCATTTTGTTAGGGTCCATAGCCTTAGACACATCGTGTGCCTCTCGCTCGTACAGGTCTCTCTGCATTTTAGTATTATTATTTATTTGTTTTTCACTCAGAGCATTAAACGGCTCACTATGACTATACCCTAGTGTCTTTGTAGTTAATTTGGAGCTTTGCGAGTAAAGCGTGAAATTTCGTTTCATTTTGGACTGCTATTTACCATATTACTCTACTTGTCTCCTGGGTTATTTTTAATTTTGGATGGCGCAAGAGTGGCTCCATCTGCGCAATACAACAAGAGTTCAGTTTCTCAGAAGACGCTCTTAGTCAGTACAGGAGCATCTGAGTGTTAGGAAGGACTGCTCCACAACTTGGACGCCCCAGACTCCAGATCTCAAGGAAAACGAGAGCATTTGTGACGTCAGCAGCCTGCTCGCCATTGGCTTACTCGAGAGGTCTGGCCACAGAGTCGTACGTCACAGGCTTCTCCGTACGCTAAGCTCACAAGAAAACGAAAACAAACAAAAAACAAGGCAGAGCCGGCGCAGGCGCCGGCGTCTCTTCCTGCATCACGGGGGGTCCCGGCTGCTTTGACTGAGTCACTGGCCTCTAACTGCTGCTCTTCATATGCGGGGAATTGATTGTGCGCCATGTTGCATTAGCTTTGTCAATGCGTATCTTTTTTCCGGATGTAATTCATACAGTACATACGGATGCTGTTAGGCACTGTAGGCTGTAAATCAATGTTGTCTCGCAAGTGACAACTGTTGTCAGAGATAAGATCCGTGACGTAACGGATCCTGTCTCCTGTCATGTGATTTGCTACTGGTGTGTGAATTCCAAGCTGAAGGCTATAGTGTCCGAAACAGAAAATTAACATAGGGGAAACACACTGACTGCCTTGGAACTTTTCTTTTAAAATTACGTATTTCAGCTTCAGGTCACACAAACCTTATCAACTAATGGTTTCATTAGTTTCTTCTTGAACGGCTCCACAGCCCAGTGTATCGTTTAAATGATGGAACTATTTTAATCGCAATAAGTTGACAGTGTTATTGCTTTAATGTACCACGCATATAAATTACATTACTGACCAGTTTCGGCCTTAGGCCATTAACAGATGTGTGATATTGGTGATGTGTGTGTCACATTTAAAAATGTTTGTTTCGTTTTATGTGGAGACAGACACGTTCCGACACATACATATGTCGAATGTTGCAGATATAGTCTTGCACATACCAATCAGCTTACAAGAACGACTTACACCTCACTAGCTGGCAGATTACTAGCCCTTGCACATTCGTTTAGCCGCATACCCTGTATTTTTCTGCACTCACACCTACATACACATAACTGTTATTTCGAATTTTCCACACGTTCCAAAACTATTATGTTTTGCCTTTGTTCTCTGATATTTGCTTCACAGTTTCCCTTGTACTGTTGTGTGCTATATCACGCATCGTGGACACGTAATATTTCGTAATTTTTCGAATGAAGATTACTGTTTTATCAAATTACTGAAGTCAGTTCCGGAAGATGACGACGGAGGAGATCACAGAAAGCTTAGAAAAAGTGAAGCCGTCATCAGTCCGACGATTAGTTGGAATACCACAGTGTAGGTGATACGCCATTGCCTTCCTCTGGGCATGGAACGGACTTACCGAACCACTTATATGAGGACCTAACGTCGATTCCGAACCACTGTATGAATCGGCAATATCCACATCAACAAACACTGCCAAACGTGAAAGAAGTGATAAGTGACAGATGAAAATCGAAACACTATTGTATTAATTTGATTTAATGAGATAATTTTTTTCATTGAAACTAAATGCTATTAAAAGAGGGAAGAAATAGTAATTCACGGAAAGAATTTAACCTTAAAATGAGCAATTTTTAAACTCCGCACATCCAAAATAAAAAATCAGATGGAAATTTGTTCAATAATATCATCTCGGAAAATTGTATTCCCCTATTACTGAAATACATTCTGAGATGTATGTTTTAAAATCGAATAACGTAACTTTTTAACAGTATTCGGTAGTTTCTGTAAAGGCTAATACAATGGCAAGATTCTCATGAAACGAAACCATCCCAACCTCTGTCTTTATCGATGTAGGGGAACAACGGTAAACATAAATCTGGTTGGGAAGAAGCGACTTGAACTGCCGTTCTTCTGAATGCTAGTCCAATGTCTTAACATTGCGCCACTTCGCTCAGCAACGGCCACTGGGACAAAGCAGTTACTATTTCTTCTTCTTCTTCCCAGTGATTTGGAAGATGGTTACGTGAATCAGATTTCTATCCCATAAATTGGCAATTACTTGCTTTTAGTTTGTGGTCTGGTGCCATTCTGCTGCCTCAGTGATCATATGCGCCATGTAAAGGTTGTTTTGCGTGTTATCGTATTTCAACTGTTTGTGTTTTCAGAGGCGTGGATTTCGTAAACATGATTATGATAGTAGAAAGCTTTTGATTTCCCCTTCTCGCCTCACTTTCCGACGTCAGGCTTACGTAAATAATCCTACATGTTTGAATCAGATAACATTTAGACGATTCATGGCATTATCCATGAATGAGCATTCAGGTGTTTGAAAGAGAAAGTTTTATTTCAGAAGGAAGTCTGAGCACAGGTCAGCTGGCAGTAGCAAATGGAAACATTAACAAATACTCGCAGGCATGGAAGTGATATCGGGCCCGATGTTTCGGAGACCTTTATCCCTGTGACGTGCAGTGTTTCTTGAAAAGTTGCCTGAGAGCAGTTCAAGTGGGTATTTTACCGAGAAAGATAACGGGACGCTGCACACTCGCCGTTTAATCATCAGCGCGCTGTTTGGAGACGTGTCCAGGCTCACTCACTGACCTGCTCTGTGGCCTCACTGTGTGAACAGTATGCAAGGCCACGCGATCTTCGATACGGGGACTGATACGGGACATATCTACGATTCTTGTTCTGTAACGGTGATCCCGCAAGCTCCGACCAAAACCTGTCTGTGACGTGACGTGGACAGTCCTTTCTTAATACGTTGTTGGGAATAATCACGAAATTATTAGCATTGGTCTAATAAGGAACTTCACTAGGCTCCGAAAAGGAGTGAGTAGTTTCATAACTAAAAACAAAAGCAACGAAATGAAAACGGATTCACGCCAGTCCAGAATGTCAAATGGCTCTGAGCACTATGGGACTTAACATCTATGGTCATCAGTCCCCTATAACTTAGAACTACTTAAACCTAACTAACCTAAGGACAGCACACAACACCCAGCCATCACGAGGCAGAGAAAATCTCTGACCCCGCCGGGAATCGAACCCGGGAACCCGGGCGTGGGAAGCGAGAACGCTACCGCACGACCACGAGATGCGGGCCCAGAATGTCACCATTGCTGTAATAAATCGGTGATGTACAGTCGAAGTTCATTGTTGGCCACAGCCCAAAACTTATACTACTGATTCATAAAAATTCACAGAGATGGTGATAGAGACAGCACATATTACTGCTTGTTTCGTTCGTTTATTAAGAACAACGTGAATACAATACTTACATAGAATATTCACGCGACATGAGCGGTGTACCGAAGCTCCTTTAAATTTAATACTGTCGCCGGCATCGCTTACTCTTTGGTGCTTGAGATTGAATATTAGAGACAAACAAACGAACCCCTGTCGGCAGAAGACATCCGTAAGGCTATAAGCTGGCCAATTTGGTTAATTTAGCTTTCCAGACAGGCTATAGCCTTGGCAAGCTAGGTTAGCTGCCAACAGCTTACGATAGAGTGGATTTACAGCTTGGATGTTCGTGACGCAAGAGATCAGGAGCGCATTAGATGCCAAAAAATCAAGAACTCATCCGTTGCTGTACGGGCATTGTAATCGCTGAGCTACTAAACCCAGAAACCAACTGGTTTTACTTATGATTCAAAGCTGTGAGAGACGTAGTTTTCTGTAATCGCCTAGTTTAACATCAGAAAAAGTTTTGAAAGATGTGTGGGATCAATGAAAGACTGTTTTCGTATTCAGAATGACAACTCAATTACAATCTGCCCGTCCTGACTTGGATACTTCGTAATTTTCTTAAATTGGCTTGATAGGATTCAGTCATGGCTACTGCCGGTTTCATACACGCCAATCTTGGCTAAATTGTTTACAAAATCGAAACGTAAGTTTTGGCAACTAACGATGCACAAAGGATCTAGTATCTGTTGGTACTGTGAACACTCGTAACTTTTTCTGTCGATATGTTTACGCATTTAATTATTTGTTTTGTAGTTCTTAAAACAGTGGAGCAACACGTACTGGTAATATATGCTTAGAAAACTATTGTATTCCATTCCTTAACTTATCTAACGAAAGTTGTGTGCAATAGAACCGTACTGAATAAAAGGGTACAAGTTCTTTCTTGGAAAAAGTACAAAATACTGGCGACCTCGTTGACTTTTACTCATAAGATTCCTGAACCAGCTAAAAGGTGTTACAGAAAATTTGTAGAATGATATCTTATTGTTTTGATATGCTGCATGTGTTGATATTCAAAAAATAATTGAAAAGATAGAATTAGATTAAATAGATAAAAATACTGGATGGCAAAATCTTGCTAACTTATCAGTCAAAGCAGAAAAATATGACACTCGGAAGAGCCAGAACAGAAAAGCAGCTTTGTGGAGAACGAAAGTAGATGAAAACCCTAACATATAGGTTTGTGATTTTCAGGAAATGGAGAGATTTCCCAAAATTTATTATAGCGCCCACGAGCGTACATTCAGTCCTTCACTTACTTTATCCCGCGGCAAACTTTGCTTCTATTTATGTGCTACTGGCAACACCCTCAAGAATTTGTTTTGTTACCTGTTTTCTCCAGTTGCAGGTTGCTTATTTTCAGATGACTCAACAACCTTGTTTCTTATTCTGTTAAGGGTTTTCTATAAACTTCTTCCTTCGATTGTTCATTTCACAACTGACTTAATTTAAAATATCGTGGTACAGCACTATAATCCATATTCTTCCATTTTCCTCTTCTGCTGTTAATCCATAGTCCATATTTCACTCAAAATGTTTCTACTTAATCTATAAACCTTATCAGACTTCATACTGCAGCATGTTACATTAACAGCCTCGCATTTATCCCGTTTTACAAAGCTGCTTTCCGTCTGCCGTATACAACTGGAACTGAAAGCAGTCCACATTGTCGTCGCTTCCATTTTCAGTTGCTTTGGTTACCTTGATTCGATAGCTGGTAATGCTGCTTTTGTTTCTTTTGTAATATGAAATTTAGAAGACTATTTTCTTCGATTTGTTATTTCTCGTCTAGAGGTTACTTTCGAGACTTACTGAGTCGTCATTACGAAACTGCTTACTTTCATTCAGGCGTTTCCATTGTTTAAGAACCCTTTTATAGTAGAGCGCCCAGACGTAATGCGTTTTCGATGTTAATTCATTCAATAATCCTCACTTAGCGGGAGAGCAAAATCTGTTGTCATAACGTGAGTCTAAACCATACGAAAAATACATCAGCAGTCCTAGATTATTCTGCAAAGCAAGAGCTGTTGTTAAATGTATGTCTTAGATTTAGTCTTAGTCAGGGGATCGCAACTGTCTCCATGCTTTTCATATTCGGCATGCAATAGGGATGGATTGCTTTCCATGCCAGTGGGCTTATGGCAACAGGCGGTAGTGTGCCGATGCGGTGCACTGATATGGGTAGAAGGCAAGTAGATGACAAAATGTACGAAACAGCACACGTTCCTTTTAGGCACTATAGTTTTCGTTCCGAAATACAAAATATTTTCTTTAACGATATCCGTACATGCGCTTCGTTCATAATCACCATGTCTTCTTCCTTGGAATTTCAGCACAGTTCCCGCCTCTTACAAAGAAAGCAATACGAATTTTATCTCTCTATTCTTCTTTTCAGAAGCTATGGAACGAATGCTGTTAACGAGTTTCATTGTATGATTTTATAACATATTCAGGGTGTAACTGCAGGTATTTTTGTATTTTATACCTTACTATGTATGCACGTCAGTGTGTTGGTTATTTTTTCTCTGCATGAAACAGCCTTCCCACAATCATAACGACCTGACGTTTTCTACATGGTAAAATGGTTCAAATGGCTCTAAGCACTATGAGACGTAACATCTGAGGTCATCAGTCCCATAGACTTAGAACTACTTAAACCTAACTAACCTAAGTACGTCACACACATCCATGCCCGAGGCAGGATTCGAACCTGCGACCGTAGCAGCAGCGCGGTTCCGGACTGAAGTGCCTAGAACCGTTCGGCCACATCAGCCGGCTCTGCATGGTCGTACTGAATCATTAAGTGGGTTACGCGTATCAGTATAGGTTAGCTATTTTGTGTCCATGCATTCACATTTCAGCATCTGACCTGCTCGCTTTTGCCACATGTACTTCGAGGTACTAACCAACCTAAAAAAATACAGCTTGTAATGACTATAGTTATTAGCCTATGTTGTTTTTGTGGATTTCAGTCCTGAGACTGGTTTGATGCAACTCTCCATGCAACTCTATCCTGTGCAAGCTTCTTCATCTCCCAGTACCTACTGCAGCCTACATCCTTCTGAATCTGCTTAGTGTATTCATCTCTTGGTCTCCCTCTACGATTATTACCCTCCAAGCTGCCCTCCAGCACTAAATTGGTGATCCCTTGATGCCTCAGAACATGCCCTACCAACCGGTCCCTTCTTGTAGTCAAGTTGTGCCACACACTCCTCTTCTCCCCAATTCTATTCAATACCTCCTCATTAGTTATGTGATCTACCCATCTAATCTTCAGCATTCTTCTGTAGCACCACATTTCAAAGGCTTCTATTCTCTTCTTGTGCAAACTATTTATCGTTCGTGTTTCACTTCAGTACATGGCTACACTCGATACAAATACTTTTAGAAGCGTCTTCCTGCCACTTAAATCTATACTCGATGTTAACAAATTTCTCTTCTACAGAAATGCTTTCCTTGCCATTGCCAATCTACATTTTATATCCTCTCTACTTCGACCATCATCAGTTATTTTGCTCCCCAAATAGCAAAACTCCTTTACTACTTTAAGCGTCTCATTTCATAATCTAATTACTTCAGCAACGCCTTCTTTAATTTGGTTACATTCCATTATCCTCGTTTTACTCTTGTTGATGTTCATCTTATATCATCATTTCAAGACACTGTGCATTCCGTTCGACTGCTCTTTCAAGTCCTACTCCAAATTTTTCTTTTGTTTCCTTTACTGCTTGCCCAATATACAGATTGAATATCATCGGGGAGAGGTTACAATCCTGTCTCACTCCCTTCCCAACCACTGCTTCCCTTTCGTGTCCCTCTACTCTTATAACTGCCATCTGGTTTCTGTACAAATTGTAAATAGCCTTTCGCTCCCTGTATTTTACCCCTGCCACGTTCAGAATTTGAAAGGGAGTATTCCAGTCAACATTGATATTACTGATGTAATGTTGTTCAGAATACCGTCCTCAGTTACTAATAGAAATATCTGCACTTTCACCCGTCACACGCTGTATCTCAGGAATATGGAAATATATTTTTTCGTAATGAAGTTCTTGGATAAAATTCCATGTTATTTTTTTGGTCTGCATGTATACCTACATCTATGTAAATACTCCGTAAGCTACTGTACCGTGTGTGGCGGAGTGTGCATCGTACCAAGGTAATCGATTATTTTCCCTATTTCATTCAGGAACTGACCGAGGGGAAAATGACAGTCCGTAGCGATCTTCATGAGCTGATTGCCGGCCTTTTCTTCAGTCGTCGATGAGACATTAAACACTAATCTTCTTTCTTCCTGTTTAACTCTTCCTTCAAAAACACACACAACTCATGGCCAACGAGTGAGTAGTTTGGTGTCAGTGCTTCCTCCCGAGCAGATTTAGAATTGAACGATCGTGTGTGGCGGCGGGTGGTGTGTAGTTTTACGAGTATCGGCAGCCCGCGTTGCGTCAGCCGAGGCCCGCGGCACTCGCCGCGCCTACCGCTCGCGGCCCGCCACGGCTCACCAGCCGAGAGTGGTTCCGGCATTCCTGTCCGATTGGCTTGCCGCCGGCCGGCCGACGTGAGAGTTACGTCAGCCGTCGCAGAGATTCGGTCGGTTCCGATCGCACCGAGACGGTCGTGCACGCCGGACGGCCTTGCGCCGCGACCTTTTCTGCGCCGCTTTCAGAAATGGCAGCCGCGCGCCGCCGTAGGTACAGTTATGCGATGCAGGGCGAGGACGAGTGCCAAGCGGCTTGCAGCCGCTGCTCTGTCAAACCCCGACTCGGAACAGTACCGACGGTTGGTTGCGTCATCACACGTCTGCTTTCAGTAATCGTAATCGGTATGCATACGACAGCATGCCTACCTAGTACTCTACAAAACGTTGCTCATGAAAACGGGATATTCCGGTGCTCAGATCTCGAGTTCTGTTGGAGACAAAATGGTAGGGTCAAATGTTTTGGATAGCCCTTAGGCTAGGGACCAGTTGTATACTCAACAGAAGAATTGTCTCAGTGTCAATAACCTACAGTACAGGATCCAAGTATGAATATATGACACTCTCTCCAGAATAGGTTGTGGCCTAGCGGTTCTAGGCACTTCTGTCTGGAACCGCGCGACCGCTACGGCACAGGTTCGAATCCTGCCTCGGGCATGGATGTGTGTGATGTCCTTAGGTTAGTTAGGTTTAAGTAGTTCTACGTCTAGGGGACTGATGACCTCAGGTGTTGTCCCATGGTGCTCAGAGCCATTTGAACCATCCAGAATAGGTAAATGGAGCAAATCGGTTGGATCTTTTTGCATTTGATGTGGTCTACAGTGAGCCCGAAGGAGCTTATGGAGGTACCATTAGTTCATGCGCAAATCCTTAGAAAACCCCAAAAAGGGTTTTTTTCCATTTTTTCGTAGCAAATCCGAGAGCGGATTCCAAGACCGGTATGCACAGCAAGTGGCTGAAATTTTAGCGACATATTCCTAAGATCTCGATCTCGAACAAGCTTGAAAACGTTCTTGATATCTTTATGCGTTTCCAAGATACGTGGGTTCAAAGTTACCGTACTTATACACCTATGAAGCGAAATTTAAGTAATACGTAACCGCAGCACATTGATCAAATTTTTACGGTTTATTCTCTAAGCATTTACCTAGAAGAGCCATATTCCTGTTTCCAAAAACATACTCCGTTTTAAAATACGTTCTGTAATCCTGCTCCTTTTTCTAGTTAGTGTTTTCCACATATTCCTTTTCTCACTGACTGTGCAGAACCTCCTCGTTTATTACTTTATCAGGCCATCCTTCAGTAACACCACATCTCAAACGCTTCGACTCTCTTCTTTTGCGGTTTCCTCACAGTAACAATGATAATAATAATAATAATAATAATAATAATAATAATAATAATAATAATATCAGCGTATGACTCCATAGACCAGTAGATTCTGTTAAGTATTCTCGCTTGGGGTGGTCATAAATTTTAATTGTCAATTTCAGTACATAAAATTACGCATTTAACTTCTTATTTATTTGCAGGTGTCTGTATGTAGACCTGTTACACAGTACCGCAGCGCGCCGTTATAGGAGCCACACAAAATGGCGCAGCCCATTTCCACACTGTCAGACGGTTGGCCGTCCGCGGTGGTCTCGCAGTTCTAGGCGCTCAGTCCGGAACCGCGCGACTGCTACGGTCGCAGGTTCGAATCCTGCCTCGGGCATGGATGTGAGTGGTGTCCTTAGGTTAGTTAGGTTTAAGTAGTTCTAAGTTCTAGGGGACTGATGACCATAGATGTTAAGTTCCATAGTGGTCAGAGCCATTTGAACCATTTTCAGACGGTTGCACCATTTTCTTTTAGAATTTTCAGTGTGTACTACGACTACTACCAGATGCCTGCAAACAAACAAAAAATTAAGTACGTCACTTTATTTGCGAGATAATATTTAAAACTACTACCAGTAGTAATGGACTAGTGGTTTACCAGCAAGTGCTGGCTCTAATCAGAGCCACTTTGACAGACACAGAAAACGAGGGCAAATTTCCTAGTGTCTCTCTTGCATTTTTGACAAAACGTAAATGCTTTTCACCTGCGTCCTCGAGAAATCATGCGAACCTGGCAAGCAGAAATAAGAACAAATGACAACATCTCACAGAGAATGACTAAATTTAAAGGGACCACAGAACTCTAGCTTTTGGCAGCAACCTCGCTATCTTCACGAACAACACAAAAGCTGCCAGGATACAAATTAGTCTGCAAATGGAAATCGGCGAAGAAAATATCTCACGGACATCCTTCGAGGTAACAGACGTAATTACCGACATCAGAGCACTGGGCATCAACAGAGTATAAAAATTTAAATGCCTAGTGTAGAATAAAACGCTAAACACTGTGAACAAAAAAGTACTTTGGGTACGAACATGGAAACTGAGATAATCTCCCTGACATTACAAACATAGTTTTTAAAGTGTTTCCATGGATACGTCATCCGAAACCAGTTGCTTTGTATGCAACCGAAACTCCGTGCCGGAGTGGCGATAAGCAGAACCTCGGAGAGTTGGAGAAGAACGAGCATAAAACTATGAGAGGAACAGTGAGATCCGTTTATAAGAACCACATCCAATGAATAACTTCAATGAAAAGTAGAAAAATTCACAGAAACGATCTACAAAAGATGGACACGACTGTATAGTCACATAAAACGCCTGTACGAAAAGAGGCTTTTTTGACACAAATTCCAGTACCGCATTGCCGTGTTTGACCACCTCACCAAGTAGATTTTTAAACACTAAAAAAAGTATCCTGTGTGCCCTCGACAGAGGAGCACAAACAAACTCATTTAAAGTGATGGAGGAATTTTTGGCAGCAGAAAGCGAAGAATACTGTAAATGCAATAACTCTCAACGTGTCTCAAGGTGGGCGCAACGAAAGGAGAAAATAAATAAAATATGTTAATCGTGATGATGAAACGTACGAGAGAATCAGATAGGACCTTTTCAAAGGAACCGCTCGGTATTCTCTTCAAATAATTAGGAAAACTACGGTAAACAACAACAACAAAAAATATCCGGATGGTCGGACGGTAATTTCTTCTCTACTTCTAGAGAATGGCAGTTCAGCATCATAGCCTCTGCTCCACTTCAATCGGTTCGAGAGCAAAGATCTTACAGAATCACAGTTATGGGGTTCTGTGTCTAGAACATATAGTGTGTGAAACATTGCTTGCCTGTCGTCCCTTCAACCGTGGTGAAATAGGCCACTGTAGTATCAAAATGCCCGTTGTGAAACAGAATCAGTTCTGTAAGAAGCCAAGGGATCTGTTGTACTAAGGTTAATGGCGATTTTGTAATTACGTTGCCTTTTATTTGAAGAATTGTTAAAGTCTCTCTCGGCCATTTGCAGTCTCAATATGAACTTTGGGAGTTATAAGTTACCTCGCACAGTTCCAGAACGCTTCAGAAATTATGTGCCCTTAGTACTGCAGAAAGTCCTTCTTACTGACAGCAAGAACGAAGACAAATCCTTATGAAGAGAAAGAAAACTAATTTCCTGCAGTCCGTTTTAAGAAAGTCAACTTGTAGTCTTAATTCGTTGCCAGACAGGCTAGACGCACAAGAGGAGGACGTAATCGAAATAAATGAATTTCTGAAAATTAAGAATTGAAATTCGTTGGTGAACGAATTTTGTATGGACTAACGAAATATATAAAAAAAGAAATACATTTAGAAGTTTATCGAAATTAAGAGTTTTATGCGCAATAATGCCTAAATTACAATATGGGTTAACCCTTCGGTGGGCGCGCCTGCGGCAGATAGCCGCAAGATTTAGTTTTCTGTTAGTATCACAGATAGCGTTACAGTTGCGTCCACGTCTAGGTACGTATTTGTTGTTCTCAACGGATGTCACCACTTACTACATTTACGCTATTCATGCTTGCAGCAGTTTCGTCGCTATTGTTGTTTGAAACGTGAATGTTGCGTTTGCAGTGTGTTATGCCGCTACGCACCTTGTGATGAAAGTATTTTCTATACTTGTGTTTTTCTTTCGCCTCAAGGCAATTTTTCTCTTATATTAGTATATAATGATTATTCGAATCGAATCAAAGTTCCCATATGCAATTTTAATTACTTTTTACAGTTTGGATATTGATTTGCTACAATATATTACTTTTACAAAAACATGTTTTTCATTAGGTCTCATAAAAGCGTGGAAATGGAGAAAAAGAAGGCATTTGACAGGCACCGTGTAATTGTACGTCCTGAAGACTATGAGAAAGTACTGCGAGAATTGTCAGAAGAAGAATTACAAGAATTGTCAGATTCATGTGAATCTGAGTCGGAAGAGGAAGTTATTGAAGACGAAAACCACAGCAGTGACTCCGAACAATCAACAGAGGAAACAGATGACAACCTAGTTGAAGAGGGGAGACAACATACAGAGGATTACCGATTTTACATAGGAAAAGATAAAGAAACTACTAGGATAAGTAAACCACTTCCTTCTTCTCTTAAAACCAAGGCCAAGAACATCCTACAAGTTTTGCCAGGTCCAAAAGCAAGTTCTGAAATTACGGAAAAAGAAATTGATGCATTTTGCCTATTTATTGCTGATGGGATGATTACCTTTCATTAGGTTAAAAATGTAAAACTAACTGCGCTGCAAAAGCCGCAATGCGCCCACTCATGGAAGTTTGAAAGCCGCGCCCACCGAAGGGTTAAAACGGAAACGCAGTAAGACGAATAAACACTACTACTGGGAGGATTAAAATGATGAGTTTGGGTGGCGACCGTTAGAATGTGCGTCGCTGCTGGTCTCTGTGAGATCCATAAAGAAACGATGGTGCCGATGGTAATGATGGTAGCGATAGGATGAGCAGCTGATGTAATTAAATCTGCATACCATTTCGAAGTATTAGCTACTCGCGACAGGATTTGACGCCACAGGGAAAGTATGTACCGAGGACCCACGAAACTTAAAAGAGGGAGTAATATACGTTTGGGATGATGATTATTACAGATCATAATTTTTTGTGATGTCGTTCGATCGATTCACAATATTAACAAGTAAGTGAGCTTATTTTGATATTTCTCTAAAGCTCGCGCAAATGGTAATTGTATTTCCTATAGAGATTTATAGAATCATTAATGTTAAGTTTGGAATTCCCTTTGCAACACGAAATCCCCTGCTCGGACAGGTATCTCATAAACTAATATCTCAGTCTGAATTATTTTGCGCTATTTTTGTATGCAGTGTGTCTTTCAACTCTGTTGCAGTTCTGCAGTGGGTAGTTGCATAAATCATGCTGTTGACGTCTTATATCGAAATCGGACGACGGTGTGTGTACTGCTACTTCATTGCGCTGTGGTGTTAGTGAGAATACTTCCACAATAGACTAGTTTTCTGACTGTCGACTGCACAGGAATTGCGCAAACGACATTACGAAGTAAGAAGCCTGTTTCTGACGTTGAAGAGCGAGAGCGACTGGCGGAAAATGAGAAAGCATTAGATTTCACCACATGCCCCCTGAGCTTCAGTAAACGACTGATGCAATGGATATACAGGTTTTCATGAACGGAAATGAAATTTCCTTGATAGCAGATCACAAGACTTTCGGTTTTGAAATGAATGCAAGGTTACGATACAATGCAGAAAAATTCTCTCTGCGCTTTTTTACCGTCTACTCCGCGATACAACTACGGGACTTCGCATTGTAGCTTCTGTTGAAGTACCCCGATGGACCAGGAATAAGAACTTAAGAAATCTTTGTGATGTTTATAAAAAGGAAGTGTAATCCGGAAGCAGGCAGAACTGATGTTCATACTCTACGAAAATTTTAACACACGGTTCATTTCCGCCCAAATGGGCAGGAAGCGGTATTTTAGATTCCGATCCAGTTTTGAACTCGTACATATCAGTCACTTCCCTGCGAACTGGGAGTGGGGCATAGGTATACCCATACGGGAATATGCAGTACCGGATTTTCCGTTTCGCCGCTTGCCTTTTAACCAAGGAAACCTTTGGGTGAAACCTAGGGCAAGGAACTACTTTAATCTGTTTCTAAGACAGATTCTCACAGTCAAAAAATACTGTGTATGAGTCTAGCTGGTATTGTTTATCAAAATACAAAGCAGCTGACTGCTCGGTACGTACCGAATTGTACCCGCGAAAGAATTCTTTATTGTGGCTGGAATGTATGTCACGTTCTCGGGATTCGTTGGCATTTTCAAGTTTTGAAATACTGATTTGCGACGATTACTACAGAAACAACAAACAGATATATACCAATGTATGAAGAATCGATCCAAGTTTTAATTCGTAGTTGCGCAGTGGTTAGTACACTGGACTCGCATTCGGGAGGATGACGCTTCAATCCCGCGTCCGGTCATCCTGTTTTAGGTTTTCCGTGATTTCCCTAAATCGCTCCAGGCAAATGCCGGGATGGTTCCTTTCAAAGGGCACGGCCGGCTTCCTTCCCCGTCCTTCCCTAATCCGATGAGACCGATCACCTTGCTGTTTGGTCTCTTCCCCCAAAACAACCCAACCCAATTCGTAATTCTTCTGACGATGTAGTTACGGATTTCACCAGCAGTATGACAAAATAGTGGAATATGGTGACCAACATGTAAATGGAAACCATGTGAGCGTTTTACGTCCTTGAATTCAGTGAATGTGAGATTCCTGTGACGGCTCAGCGGAATTTCGCATCAGATAGCGATAAAAAGCTGAACCAGAAAGAAATAATTTATTAGTGGTGGAAAAACTTAGCATACAAAGTTAAGGTGGTTTTAAGTTTTGACAGACATCGAAACATTTGCCCTTGAAGCACCATCACTCCATGAAACTGAGTAATGAGGCTGTCGAGACCCCTTCTTACAAATCTGCGGACTTGTTCTTCGTAACAATTCTCTGCGAGACTTGTAAAATCTTCGGTAGAATCGGCAGTGAGTGGAGAATTTTGAGAAATCAATATAATTTGCATTGCTTTACGTGATTCATCGTCGTTTCACGTGAAGTTTCTTGAAACAATCTCCGCCATGTTCCAGGGTCATGATGACTGTGCAAGTTTCCTCACGTCCCAGCGCGGTCGCTGCCGTGGCTATGACGTGCGCAGTGGCACGCTGCTTTTTCATTCCACTAATGTACTACTTCTGTCATTTCTGCATCACACCTAAGGCTTCCCACTGAAGATTTGTTCATTAATTTTGGTCGTACTTTCGTGTTAAAATCCCCTGCTATCTTCTTGTAGTGGAATTTCTCTCTCATTTATCACCTCTGGTATCTTACTGCAAATATGCTCAATCTCTTCATCAGAATCTCTGCTTGTTGGTGCAAAACCCTGAATGACTTACATGAAATAGATTTAGTTCATTTTTAAATAAGTCTTGTGATTCCAAAAATTATCCACTGTATTATTTTTAAATTTCATATTTACAATAAAGATTACAGTTGAATTTTTTCCAATCTCTGTTGTTCTACACCGAAACATGTCCTGCGGTTTTTAATACATTTGTTTTTATTATAGACTTTCTCATCTAGTAATTATCTGAAATCTGTACAAACGTCAAAACGAAGCTCGTGTTTCCGAGAACCCGGACTTCTCTCCAACCAGTCGTACCGATTTATTACATCACTAATAAATTATTGCTTTCTGGTTCAGGTTTTTATCGCTATCTGATGCGAAATTCCGCTGAACCGTCACAGGAAGCTCACATTCACTGAATTCAAGGGCGTAAAACTCTCGAATGGTTTCCATTTACGTGTTGGTCACCATATTCCACTATTTTGTGATACTGCTGGTGAATCTTAATGGGTTGCACATGTCTCATTGTCAGCCTTTGAGTCATCACTGTTATATGCTGGTCTGAAAGCGTACATGTATTTTGGAAGATTCGTTATCATCAATATGATTTCGGAATTGCTATATTGGTATGTAAGCGTGTATCGTACTTGCGACGTGGATAAGATTCGAGAAATTGGGGCTCATACGGAGGCATATAGACAGTCGTTTTTCCCTCGCTCTATTTGCGAGTGGATCAGGAAAGGAAATGACTAATAGTGGTACAGGGTTACCCTCCGTCACGAGCCGGCCGCGGTGGTCTAGCGGTTCTAGGCGCTCAGTCCGGAACCGCGCGACTGCTGCGGTCGCAGGTTCGAATCCTGCCTCGGGCGTGGATGTGTGTGATGTCCTTAGGTTAGTTAGGTTTAAGTAGTCCTAAGTTCTAGGGGACTGATGACCAGAGCTGTTAAGTCCCATAGTGCTCAGAGCCATTTGAACCTCCGTCACGTACCGTACGGTTGATCGCGGAGCATGTATGTAGATGTAGATAGTTTCAACGTCGTCTGCCAACAGACAGCGTGTTTCATAGCTACCAGAGCGTCATCTTGTCTACCCCGTTCACAGCCGGAAGGATCAGTGTGGTGCAAACATGTGAATCAAGCGGGTAAGCACGCTACGGAGACGAACTCCTGCTTCCTACTGTCAAATGAGCGAGTTTGGGAGGGGTCAAAATGTTGCCTTCCGAGTGGCGGGTAGATCCTTTCTGAGAACCGCCACACAAGCTGGACGTGCTGCGTCAGTTGTGCAACGATGCTGGTACCAATAATCACATGAAAATTCTCACACCCGTAGACGAGGTTCTGATCGTCCACGCAGCACTGACGCCCGCCAGGATCGTCGTATTTGTAAGGGCAGCAGTGGCAAATCGTAAACTGCCGCAGCAAAGATAAGAGGGCTTGTGAGCCCAAACGTATCAACACCAACTGTTGCGAACTGGCATTAGCAGTGGGACTGCGGGCACACACACCTGTAGGCCATCTTCCATTCACGTCACAGCATCGACGCGCACAGCTCTACTCGTGGCGTCAGAGTATCACTTGGAAGACGGAATGGCGCGCGCCATGGCCTTCATCGATCCTATCACACTTTCCTGGGGCACTCCTGACGATATCCTTGTCACTGATGAACATTCATCGTCGACAACACACTGGGTTCTGTTACTTAAGAAGTCTTCGAGACACACATATATCTGTGAACGTGTTCCATATACTTGTACGTAAACAGCCTGGAATGGGGCACCGTGTCAAATGCTATCCGGAAATGTGGAATCTGCCTGTTGCCCTTCATCCATAGTTCGCAGTATATCATGTGAGAAAAGCTGAGTTTCGCATGAGCGATGCTTTCTAAAACCATGCTGATTCGTGGACGTAAGCTTCTCAGGCACAAGAAAGTAAGTGCATTCGTACTGAAAATACGTCCAAGGGTTTTGCAGAAAACCGAAGTTAGGGATATTTGTCTGTAATTTTGCGGGTGTGTTCTTTTACCCTACTTATATACTGGAGTTACCTGTACCTTTCTCTCATCACTTGGGACTTTGTGCTGGGCGTAGGATTCATGATAAATGCAAGCTAGATAAGGGGCTAGTGCCGTAGAGTACTCTTTGTAAAACCGAACTGGTGTGCCATCCGGACCTGGTGATTTATTTGCTTTTAAATCTTTCAGTTGTTTCTCTACGCCAGGGATGCTTATTACTGTCTCGTCCTTATGGGGGTCTGTGCCATAATTAAATGACGCTATGTTTGCACGCTTCTCCTGTGTGAACGATTTCTTGAACGTGAAACTTAAGACTGGGGCGTTTGTTTTTCTATCTTCAACAGCCGCACCAAACTGGTCAACAAGAGAATGAATGGAAGCCTTAGAACCGCTCAGAGATGTTACGTAGCAACAGAATACATATTCTCTTCCCCAGATGACACATTCCGTCATAGGATAAAAAAAAATGGCTCTAAGCACTATGGGACTTAACATCTGAGGTCATAAGTCCCCTAGACTTAGAAACCAAAGGGCAGCACACACATCCATGACCGAGGCAGGATTCGAACCTGCGGCCGTAGCAGCAGCGCGGTTTCGAACTGAAGCTCCTAGAGCCCCTCGGCCACAGCGGCCGGCTATCGGATCAAAATCGGCATCGTAATTCTGGGTGGACTATTTTTTTCCGGCAGTGTGTATTTCAAAACACTTGTTGTATTGCCAGACATTTTACGTCCATGGGTAGACAGCTAGAGAGTTTTGATTGTTTCACTGCTTTCGGTTTTAAAGATTCACTAAAGCATAATGCAGTTCATTTTTCCTTCTTATGTTGTTCTAGTGAGTATCTCTGTTTAGAAAGACTCTTGAGTATTAAAAGACTGACGAGCCTCAAAGCTCCACTTCTTAAAGTATTTCTCTCTTACATCCCGAACTCTTCAACGGTTGTTGTCCAACCTTTCTGGGATAGCTCTCTAAGAAAAATGGCACTATTGAAGAAGCCGAAGACGTAGCAGCAGTTCTGGATTTGTTTACACTGTGTATCTTCCATTCAACAGAGAAGTGAGTGCTCTTCTGAAATTAATTGAGGGAGTAAAACTGTCTGCCAGATGTGTTATCGAACCTGAACCATCCCCTTTCGCGGGCAATGCTCTTGGCCGGCTTTCACTTGAAAGAAATAAAATCGCGCCTCAGGTGTAAAATCTAATACTCGACTGAGAATGAAACGAAAAAAAAATCTCTGAGTTTGAAGAAGAGATCTGTTTGCTATTGCGAAATATTTTTTTTGTGCCCTGACGCGACTATTGGGGCTCCGCCGAGATGAGGTACACAACATACAGCTGCCATCAATGAAGAGCGGCGGGCAGCATCGCTTACGGACAAGTGTGTTACGCAGACAGCCTACTCGGCGGTGAATCAGGAACGCATTCAGCTTCAGCAAGCATTGTCGTCTTCCACGGTACACTGAGGCGGCAAAAGTCATGGGATAACTCTTACAATCGCGTCGCACCTCCTTTTGCCCGGTGTAGTGCAACAGCACGACGTGCCATGTAACCACTTCCAGTCAATGATCGGTTCAGTTGGAGCAGATGACCCAGTCCATTCCATGTAAACACAGCCCGTACCATTACTGAGCCACCACTAGCTTCCACAGTGCCTTGTTGACAACTTGGGTCCACGGCTTTGAGGGTTCTGCGCCACACTCGAACGCTACCATCCAATTGAAATCGGGACTCATCTGACCAGGCCACGGTTTTCCAGTCGCCTTTGGTCCAAGCAATATCGTCACGAGCCAGGCAGAGGCGCTATTACCGAAGGCATTCGCGTCGGTCGTCTGCTGCCACAGCCTATCAAAGCCAAACATCGTCGCCCTGTCCTAACGGATGCGTTCATCGTACTTTCCACATTCATCATCATCATCAGTGTTCTGCCAAAAGGCAGGTTTTCACATGGCAATTCTCCAGGCTGTCCGGTCTTCATAATTTCCTCTTCCCTTTATGTCGTCTATCATCTTGTATCTCCTTCTTCCTCTCAGTCTTCTCCCACAAACTAGTCCTTCCAAAGCATCTGCTAGCAAGCACTCCCCTCTCCATGAATGTTCTCAACCAGTTCTTTTTCCTTTTTCTTACAACCTTCAGCAGACATCTTCTCTCACCAACTCTTTCATTACTCACTCTTCCCATCCAGCTTATTCTCTCCGTTCTCCTCCACATCCACATCTCAAATGCTGCTAACCTTATTTTATCCTCTCGTCTCAGCGTCCATGTCTCTGCCTAATATAGTGCCACACTCCAGATAAAACTTTTGCCAAGCCTTTTCCTTAGTCTTTTATACAATTTGCCACATAAGAGTCTCCTCTTTCTGTTGAATGCCTCCTTCGCTATGGCAATTCGAGTTTTCACCTCCTGGTGACATCTCAAGTCTTCAGTTATTGTGCTTCCAAGATATTTAAATGTACTTACTTGGCTAATCGTAGATGGCCCTATTTTAATATTGGACAGTCTGCGTCTTGTACTGATGACCATACTATTTGTTTTTGCTGTGTTTATTTGCATCCCATATTCCACATAAGCTTCATTCAGATCTTTCAGCATGTTATTCATTGTCCGCTCACTTTCTGCCATTAATACCATGTCATCAGTAAATCTTATACATTCTATTCTCTTTCCACCAATACATATTCCTCTTTTCCCATCTAAGCCCTTCGCAATAATCTCTTTAAGGTATACGTTAAACAACAGTGGGAAAAGGCAATTACCTTGTCTAACACCTCGTCCAATGCTGCTTCCTTCTGACATTTCATTTCCAATCCTTATCCTTACTTTCTGGTGTAAATATAGATTCTGTATCAGTCGTCTCTCTTTCCAATCTACTCCTTTCCTCTTCAAAATATCCATTAGCTTGTTCCACTGAACTCTGTCAAAAGCCTTTTCTAAATCTGTAAAAACAGCAAAGATTTCTCTACCTTTTTCCATATATCTTTCCCCTATAGTTCTTAACAGGCCAATAGCATCTCTTGTGCCTTTTCCTCTTCTAAATCCGAACTGCTCCTGTGGAAAGTAACGGGAAAATACCACAGCAGTACATGGTATGCCTCTCCACGTGAAAGATTCCGGAGTTAAAACTATCCACATTGGTTTCTGCGATTATTTCACGCAGTGTTGCTTGTCTGTTAGCGCTATCAACTCTACGCAAAACCGCTGCTCTCGGACGGTAAGTGCGTTGTACGTGATGAGAGGTAATACCCGAAATTTGGTATTCTCGTCACACAGTGGATCCCATAATACTGAATCCTCTAACGATATCCGAAATGGAATGTCCCGTGCCTCTAGCTCCAACTACCATTCAGCACTGAAAGTCTGCTAATTCCAGTCGTCTGGCTATAACCATGTCTTCGGAAACCTTTTCACACGAATCACCTGGGTAAAATGACAGCTCAGCTTATGCATTGCCCTGTCATACCTGTGTACGCGGTACTGCCGCCATCTGTATATGTGCAGATCGCTATCCGATGCTTTTGTCACCTCAGTGCACGGTGCAATACGTATTTTATGCCAAAATAAACTTTAATAAATAACAACACATTGGAAGGCCTCGCTGTTTCAGACGGAAACGGACATGTCCCGATCCATTGGGTCGCGTTGGTACGAGGTCTTCCTAGGAACTTTCTCTCCGCTAAGGACGACATTCCGTCCTCTGTTTGCTAGGTCCTCTTCAGTCCTGTCACAAACCGTCTTTCATGTTTCGTACTCTTGTACCTTTCGATTAGGTGACTGCCAAGAGTTTTGCAAATTACAGACCGCGTTACGTAACTCGGAACGTAAGACAGACTGCAGATATCGAGCCGCCGTCCGCCCAGCCTCGCAGCCACTCGTCAGAGGCCACGCCCCCGGAGTATCCGGTGCCGCCAAAGGCTGGCGGCAATCGGAATAAATCTCGGCGCGCACCGGCACACCTGGCGGTCCTCCCGCTGTATAAGCAATCCTATTAGGCGGCGACAAAGCGGACGGGGGTGTGTCCGGGTTAACGGTCGCCGCGACCCGGCTGTGTCAACAGCCACCACCCGGGCGATTAATCAGGCGGGCTCGGCCGCTTCCCACACTTAAGACGCGGCTCTGTCGTAAATAGCCGGCACATAAATCCCGCGTGTCTCTGCTCGTGGCTACGTGCGCCTCCGCACGCAGGGCCTAGCTGCCGCTGCGGGCCGCCTCGCCCCGCCTCCCCACGCAGACCACGTGCCATTGGCGCCGTGCCCCGCCGCGCCGCACTCCCCCAACTCCTTATTTATATCGTCTAGACTCTAGACGCCCATCTGGTCAGCTGCGATCGACTCGAGTGACTCTATTTCATTGTGTGGAAGATTGCTACAAGCACCAGTTCTCTGTATCTTCACTACTGGCCATTAAAATTGCTACACCAAGAAGAAATGCAGATGATAAACGGGTATTCATTGGACAAATATATTATACTAGAACTGAAATGTGATTACATTTTCGCGCAATTTGGGTGCATAGATCCTGAGAAATCAGTACCCAGAACAACCACCTCTGGCCGTAATAATGTCCTTGATACGCCTGGGCATTGAGTCAAACAGAGCTCGGATGGCGTGTACAGGTACAGCTGCCCATGCAGCTTCAACACGATACCACAGTTCATCAGGAGTAGTGACTGGCGTATTGTGACGAGCCAGTTGCTCGGCCACCATTGACCAGACGTTTTCATTTGGTGAGAGGTCTGGAGAATGTGCTAGTCAGGGCAGCAGTCGAACATTTTCTGTATCCAGAAAGGACCGTACAGGACCTGCCACATGTGGTCGTGCATTATCTTGCTGAAATGTATGGTTTCGCAGGGATCGAATGAAGTGTTCACCGCGATGTTGCCAAACACGTATGCGACCATCATGATGCTGTAAACAGAACCTGGATTCATCCGAAAAAATTACGTTTTGCCATTCGTGCACCCACGCTCGTCGTTGAGTACACCATCGCAGGCGCTCCTGTCTGTGATGCAGCGTCAAGGGTAACCGCAGCCATGGTCTCCGAGCTGATAGTCCATGCTGCTGCATACGTCGTCGAACTGTTCGTGCAGATGGTTGTTGTCCTGCAAACGTCCCCATCTGTTGACTCAGAGATCGAGACGTGGCTGCACGATCCGTTACAGCGACTGTCATCTCAACTGCTAGTGATACGAGGCCATTGGGATCCAACACGGCGTTCCGTATTACCCTTCCGAACTCACTGATTCCATATTCTGCTAAGAGTCATTGGATCTCGACCAACGCGAGCAGAGTCAAGCATAAAAACAAAATTTTCCGGTGCTCATACCTCGGGTTGTGTTGGTGGTAAAAAGGCAGAGTCAACTGTTTTGGACAGCTCTTGGGCTAAGGGCCATTTGTATACCCAACAGAAGGATCGCCTTATTGCCACTGTTCAACAGTACCGGGTCAAAGTAAGAATATTACACACTCCTTCCTACCTAGGTAAAAGGACCAAAGCGGTTAGTTCTTTTTGCACTTGATGTGATCGATGGTGGGCTTGATGGAACTTAGGGAGATACCATTAGTTCATGTGCGGTTCCTCGGTTAACCCCACAAAAACGGATTTTTTGCTATAGTTTCACCGCCATACGGATATGCACAGCAAATGGCTGAAATTTAATCCTAAGCTCCCGATCTCGAACAACCTTGAAAATTTTCTTGATATCTTCATCAGGTCATCCGTTTTCAAGATACTTAGGTCCAAAGTTTCTCTACTGTTCCACGTAAAATCCGGTATGAGGCCAAATGTAAATAACGAATAATCGTAACAAAATTGCTGAAATTTTAAAGGTATACTCTCCAGGCATTTATTTAGAAGAGCCATCTCCCCGTTTTTAGCAACCTTTTATCCGCTATCGAGAAACACCCCAAAACAATCAGCCGTGGATTCCCAGACGGCTAGGCGCAGAAAATTGCTGTGATTTTTACGATTTATTCCTAAGGTTCCAATCTTGAACTGCTTTGAAAACTTTGTTCATATCTTTATCTGTTTCCAAGACGCAGACGTTCAAAATTACACTACTGGTACACGTAAAATAAGCACGTAAAATCCGGTCTGAGGTGAAAATGTAGCACGGAGAAATATCCTGTAAACCGTCTCTCTTATCATCTGGGAACCTCATAATGTAACATTGAAGCACATGCAAATTTTTCTTGCACGTAAAATCCGTTCTGTGGCGAAAATTAGTTCTGCGTTATTTCAATTTTGCGCACAAATATATTTCTTTTCATTTGAGTTACATGCCCTGCCGCAACAGGGAAAAGACGGAGAACCAGCGGAAAAATGCTTCTATCGGAGGACAAAAATTGCGAATATGATGCTGTTTGTTTATAAGACTACCATTCTCAGAAAAATTTTCCAAAGGTATTGACAAACATACTAGCATATTTTTATGCTAAGAGGGAAGAAGGCAGTGGCAGTCGCAAAGAGACGGGAAAGTAATAAACACTGGAAGGCTATAGACTGTGGTAGTGTTATAGAAATAGCGAAGGAGAGGGTGGAATTGTGAGAAGAAAAGAGGGACACACTGGCGGTGGACCATGACGGAACAGGAATAGAGTGAAAGAGATAGTGCCTGGGGGGAAGAAATAAAGACCAAGAGAAAATGGAAGTCGTGAGAGAGCTTCTGAAAAGTTTGGAAGGTAGGAGACGAGGTACTGGCAGAAGTAAAGCTGTGAGGACGGGACGTGAGTCGTGCTTCGGTAGCTCAGTTGGTAGAGCACTTGCCCGCGAAAGGCAAAGGTCCCGAGTTCGAGCCTCGCTCCGGCACACAGTTTTAATCTGCCAGGAAATTTCACTGCACAAATTGTTTCGACATACTTGTAAACATAATGCACTTAATACAAGAATTTTTAAGTGACATTTCTCTGTATATATGTTTGTATAAACGCCTGATGATGAACAGAACATGTTCGAATCGAAACGCCTTGCGTTATGTTAGATTAAAAATAAAATAAATTAAAAATGACTGATAGCAGAAATTACAAATAAATAACGAAATCACAAAAATCAGCGTGTGGCCATATGTGCACCTCTGGTTGCTCGTCATCAATTGACTCGTGAACAACACCGACCATTCCTATCCTGTATTGTTACTAGCGACGATAAATGGTGTCTTTATGCTAAAATAAGGAAAAGAAAGGAATGGCTGAGCCCAAACAAAGCAGCAACTTCCTGTACAAAGATCTACGCACTTCAACAGAATGTAACATTATGTATCTTGTGGAACAGTGACGGTGTGGCGTACTTCGAATTGCTTCCCCGAGGTGTAACCATCACTGCTGACATTTGTTGTCAACAACTGAGACGTCTTGGAGACGCTGTACGACACCACCGACCAGGAAGACTGCGTGAAGGGATGATATTCCAACATAAGTTTATCCCGTATTCTGCTACACTGACAAAAAACAGTATACAGGCGTTGGGTTGGGAAGTCACTCCGCACCCACCTTACTCACCTGATCTTGCGCGCTCAGATTTTCGCCGTTTGTGCTATCTAGCGAGCAACCTTCAAGGAGCTTCTCTTCCGGATGAAAATGCGCTGCGAACATGGCTCGATTAGTTCTCCACCTCAAAACCACATAGTTTGTACAGTCGCGGCATGGAAAAGTTTCGCCAGCGTTGGCGGATTGTTGTAATAGTGAAGAAGGATATATTGCTGATGCTAAAGTCTCTGTTATGTGTATCTGTTGTATGGAAAACGCTGCGAACTTATGGACCAAACCAATAATTTTCCACGTACATTACAGGCCATTTATCACCGTTTTTCATCTGGGAGCTCGATCTAGAGAAACTCCTAAGTACTTGGTACTGATGCAGTGTTCCATGAGTTTGTCGGCTTCCTCGAGTGTAGCCTGTTGCGAAGATGTAAAGCTCAAACCTTCGTTTCATTAAGTTTTGTCTTACGTTGATTTTCTACGTAATAGCGATGCAGGAACATATAAGTGATATACACTACTGGCCATTAAAATTGATACACGAAGAAGAAATGCAGATAATAAAGGCGTATTCATTGAACAAATATGTTATACTAGAACTGACATGTGATTACATTTTCACGCGATTTGCATTCATAGATCCTGAGAAATCAGTACCCAGAACAACCACCTCTGGCCGTAATAACGGCCTTGATACGCCTGGGCATTGAGTCAATCAGAGCTGGGATGGTGTGTACAGGTGCAGCTGCCCATTCAGCTTCAACACGATACCACAGTTCATCAAGAGTAGTGACTGGCGTATTGTGACGAGCAAGTTGTTCGGCCACCATTGACCAGACGTTTTCAATTGGTGAAAGATCTGGAGAATGTGCTGGCCAGGGCAGCAGTCGAACATTTTCTGTATCCAGAAAGGCCCGTACAAGACCTGCAACATGCGGTCGTGCATTATCCTGCTGAAATGTAGGGTTTCGCAGGGATCGAATGAGGGGTAGAGCCGCCGGTCGTAACACATCTGAAATGTAACGTCCACTGTTCAAAGTACCGTCAATGCGAACAAGAGGTGACCGAGACGTGTAACCAATGGCACCCCACACCATCACGCCGGATGATACGCCAGTATGGCGATGACGAATACACGCTTCCAATGTGCGTTCACCGCGATGTCGCCAAACACGGATGCAACCATCATGATGCTGCAAACAGAACCTGCATTCATCCGAAAAAAATGACGTTTTGCCATTCGTGCATCCAGGTTCGTCGTTGATTACACCATCGCAGGAGCTCCTGTCTGTAATGCAGCGTCAAGGGTAACCGCAGCCATGGTCTCCGACGTGATAGTCCACGCTGCTGCAAACGTCGTCGAACTGTTCGTGCAGATGGTTGTTGTCTTGCAAACGTCCCCATCTGGTGACTCAGGAATCGAGACGTGGCTGCACGATCCGTTACAGCCGTGCGGATAAGATGCCTGTCATCTCGACTGCTAGTGATACGAGGCCGTTGGGATCGAGCACGGTGTTCCGTATTACCCTCCTGAACCCACCGATTCCGTATTCTGCTAAGAGTCATTGGATCTCGACCAACGCGAGCAACAATGTCGCGATACGATAAACCGCAATCGCGATAGATTAATATCCGACGTTTATCAAAGTCGGAAACGTGATGGTACGCATTTCTCCTCCTTACACGAGGCATCACAACAACGTTTCACCGGGCAACGCCGGTCAACTGCTGTTTGTGTATGAGAAATCGGTTGGAAACTTTCGTCATGTCAGCACGTTGTAGGTGTCGCCACCGGCGCCAACCTTGTCTGAATGCTCTGAAAAGCTAGTCATTTGCATATCACAGCATCTTCTTCCTGTCGGTTAAATTTCGCGTCTGTAGCACGTCATCTTCGTGGTGTAGCAATTCTAATCGCCAGTAGTGTAAGTAATTGTAAAGTGGAATAAGAAGCAGTTTATTCAGGCTTGAGGCTTACTAAGAAAAAAAAATCGGAACACCAAGAAGGAGTCGAGCGGCATGAATGAAAAGTGGGTAGGCGTGTTTCTGCTTCTGAAAGATGATGTCTATTCAGATTTTGTGGCAGTCGCATAGGAGTGGCGCTAGTAGCACCACTATGACGATGCAAACCAGATTTGCTTTAAACGCACACTGTAATGGACGTGAGCGTTAGTCAACTTTGAGATTGGACGTGGTATTAGTTAAGAACACCTTCACAGCGAAAAAGACGCCATTATCAACTTCCGACTGAGATTGAACAAGATCATCGTATAGGGCTACGAGAAGTTGGATGTTCCTTCTCCGATACTGCAGAAAAAACTACCAGGGATGAGCCACTGTACATGATTGCTGGCAGCGGCGGTCACGAGACTGTTGGGTCGCAAGAAGACCAGTCGCCGGGCGGCCGCGTGGCACTACCTAGAGTGAAGACAATCGGGGTGTCCGGTGTATGGCTTTCCGGCATTGCACAGCATCTGCAACAGCAATTCGAGCAGAAGTTGTCGCCGGAGTGACACAACTAACTGTTACAAATCGATTACTTCAAGGAAAGCTCCGACCCAAATGCTCTGTAGCGTGCATTCCAGTGACCCCAAACCACCTCCATTTAAGACTTCAGTGGTGGCAAGCGAGAGCTCATTTGAGGAGGTCGGATTGGATACTTGTTGTGTTTTCTGATTAGAGCTGATTCTGCGCCGGCGCCAATGATGAACGTGTGCTGATCAGGAGGCCAGTTGAGGGCCTGCATCCAACCTGCCTTCGTGCTAGATACGCGTGGAGTACGACTTCGTACAACAGCAGGAGCGCTCTAGAGTTTATCCGACACTCCCGGACTGCAAATCTGTACGTCAGTCTGGTGATTCCATTTGTTGTGCCGCCATTCATGAACACAGTCGAGTAGGTGTTGTCCACAGGATAACGCTCGCCCACATGGTGCTATTTAACCCAACATGCTCTAGAGAGTGCTGAAAGATCCCTTGGCCTGTTCGATCAGCAGATGTGTCTCCAGTCGAGGACATTTGGTGTATCATCCGTCGGCAACCTAGCGTCATCAGCAATCAGCATTAACCGTCCCTGAACAACCGACCTAAGTGCAACTGGCATGGAATCCATCCCGCAAACTGACATCCGTCATCTGTACAACACAATGCATGTACCTAGAATGAGATTTTCACTCTGCAGCGGAGTGTGCGCTGATATGAAACTTTCTGGTAGATTAAAACTGTGTGCTGGACTGAAACTCGAACTCGGGACCTTTGCCTTTCGCGGGAAAGTGCTGTACCAACTGAGCTACCCAAGCACGACTCACGCCCCGTCCTCACAGCTTTACGAGGTGCATTCAAGTTCTAAGGCCTCCGATTTTTTTCTCCAGACTGGAAAGAGATAGAAACATGCGCATTGTTTTAAAATGAGGCCGCGTTAATTGTCAATACGTCCCAGATATGGCAGCACCGTATGGAAGATGGAATTTTACCGCCAGCGGCGAGAATGAGAACTGTTTTAAATACTTAAAATGGCGACGTTTTCCTTACTTGAACAGCGTGCAATCATTCGTTTTCTGAATTTACGTGGTGTGAAACCAATTGAAATTCATCGACAGTTGAAGGAGACATGTGGTGATGGAGTTATGGATGTGTCGAAAGTGCGTTCGTGGGCGCGACAGTTTAATGAAGGCAGAACATCGTGTGACAACAAACCGAAACAACCTCGGGCTTGCACAAGCCGGTCTGATGACATGATCGAGAAAGTGGAGAGAATTGTTTTGGGGGATCGCCGAATGACTGTTGAACAGATCGCCTCCAGAGTTGGCATTTCTGTGGGTTCTGTGCACACAATCCTGCATGACGACCTGAAAATGCGAAAAGACATCCAGGTGGGTGCCACGAATGCTGACAGACGACCACACGGCTGCCCGTGTGGCATGTTGCCAAGCAATGTTGACGCGCAACGACAGCATGAATGGGACTTTCTTTTCGTCGGTTGTGACAATGGATGAGACGTGGATGCCATTGTTCAATCCAGAAACAAAGCGCCAGTCAGCTCAATGGAAGCACACAGATTCAACGCCACCAAAAAAATTTCGAGTAACCACCAGTGCTGAAAAAATGATGGTGTCCATGTTCTGGGACAGCGAGGGCGTAATCCTTACCCATTTCGTTCCAAAGGGTACTACGGTAACAGGTGCATCCTACGAAAATATTTTGAAGAACAAATTCCTTCCTGCACTGCAACAAAAACGTCCGGGAAGGGCTGTGCGTGTGCTGTTTCACCAAGACAACGCACCTGCACATCGAGCTAAAGTTACGCAACAGTTTCTTCGTGATAACAACTTTGAAGTGATTCCTCATGCTCCCTACTCACTTGACCTGGCTCCTAGTGACTTTTGGCTTTTTTCAACAATGAAAGACACTCTCCGTGGCCGCACATTCAGCAGCCGTGCTGCTATTGCCTCAGCGATTTTCCAGTGGTCAAAACAGACTCCTAAAGAAGCCTTCGCCGCTGCCACGGAATCGTGGCGTCAGCGTTGTGAAAAATGTGTACGTCTGCAGGGCGATTACGTCGAGAAGTAACGCCAGTTTCATCGATTTCGGGTGAGTAGTTAATTAGAAAAAAATCGGAGGCCTTAGAACTTGAATGCACCTCGTACTTCTGTCAGTATCTCTTCTCCTACCTTCCATATTTACAGAAGCTATAGCGCACACTCCGCTGCAGAGTGAAAATCTCATTCTGGAAACATCCCCCAGGCTGTGGCTAAGCCATGTCTCCGCAATATGCTTTCTTTCAGGAGTGCTAGTTCTGCAAGGTTCGCAGGAGAGCTTCTGTAAAGTTTGGAAGGTAGGAGACGAGATACTGGCAGAAGTAAAGCTGTGACGACGGGGCGTGATACGTGCTTGGGTAGCTCAGTTGGTAGAGCACTTGCCCGCGAAAGGCGAAGGTCCCGAGTTCGAGTCTCGGTCCGGCACACGGTTTTAATCTGCCAGAAAGTTTCACAATGCATGTTCGTTTACGTGCTTGCATTTAAGATTCTGGTTATTATAGTACCAGCATATCACATCTGCAATGGCTTATCTCGCGCTTATGTAAAACCGTAATCTTGCAGTGTTGATCACTCAAACATGTTCCTTATACAACTGTATCGCCAAAATTTCATTACTCTACATTAATTATTTTCTGGTGTCGCGATTTTTATTGCGTCAGTGTTTGTGAGCATGTTTTATGTCAGCGAATGGGCTAGATAATATTGGAGACAGGACGCGTGTGACATAAATAAGAGCAGCGCGGTCATATAGCGACATAAAGAGAAATTTAAGGCTAGTGGGATTTTGGCAGGTGTGGGGCGCCCGGATGGAGCGGGCTCACGTCGCCGCTGCCTGCATGTCTGGAAGCGGGGCGCGCGTGATCGAGTGCGGCGCCGGCGCCACTGCGCCTACGTGCTCTCCATACGCCTGCCTGGCCGACCTTGCCTCCGATAATCGCCGGCCGACGTGCTCCCGCCACCGTCCGACAGCCAAACACGTCACAGTTACAAGTGCCCGCCCTCCCCGGTATTTAACCGATGCCATTCTCCCACTCGAAAAACTGCTGAGCCCGATCAACAAAGACTGAGGCAGATTTTTTTCACAGATGTCCATTATTCCATTTCAGTGTTAATATGACCTTTTTTTAAAAGTACTCACCTCCTACTTGAATGTCCTTTTTACAGCGTCTTTCCGTTTCCTCGAACACATGGTGCCGGCCATTCTTTGTCAGGTCCTTGGGAACCGCCTCACTTTCCTTGAGCACTGCTTCAGAGTTCTCAAATCGAAAGCCCCGAAGCTTTACCTTTGGTGATGAAGAAAAAAATCACAGGTTGAAAGATCAGGGCTATAGGGCGGATTGAGCCAGAAACTGCACGACACGATTTGCGATGTGAGAGCGCGTATTGTTATGAAGTCACCATCCATTCTGAGAAAGTTTCGGTCGTTTCCTAGCAATGTGCTTCCTCAGTTTAGGCTATACTGACGTGCAATATGCTGCTGTAACAGTAGACTGAGGGGGAACTGCATGCTGGTAAATCATAGCATGACACTGTCCGCCCCCGGTAGCTGAGTGGTCGCCGGCACGGTAGCTCAGCGTGCCGGCACGGTAGCTCAGCGTGCTCGGTCAGAGGGTTAGCCGCCCTCTGTAATAAATTAAACTGAGTTAATAGATCACATACAACGAACTAAAACGAACAAAATGAAATTTAAAAAAAATAAAAAAAGCGTGTTCGGTCAGAGAGCCGGTTGGCCTCTGTAATAAAAAACTGAGTGGAAGGATCAACCACCGAACTTGAACAGGATGTCTTGCGACGTCCGCAACGACCAAACACAACGATCAATAACGAACAAAATGAAAAAAAGTGGTCAGCGCGACAGACTGTCAATCCTAAGGGCCCGGGTTCGATTCCCGGCTGGGTCGGAGATTTTCCCCGCTCAGGGACTGGGTGTTGTGTTGTCCTAATCATCATCCTTTCATCCCCATCGACGCGTAAGTCGCCGAAGTGGCGTCAAATCGAAAGACTTGCACCAGCCGAGCTGTCTACCCGACGGGAGGCCCTCGTCACACATTATTATTTATTATTGCATGACACTCAAAAACATTTGATCACCATCACTTGCCTGCAGATGGAGCAACTTTCGCTTGTTTTGGTGTTGGAAAACAAGGCGATTTCCACACTGTCCTGGCTCTTATCCTTCAGTATCATAATGATGCAGCCTGACCCGTCAGCGGTAATATCGATTCCACAAACACCTCTCCTCCATCATCAAAGAGACGCAGCACCTCACGGCTTGGCCCCATTTGCACAGCCTTTTGTTCTGGAGTCAGCAGATGTGGTACGCAACGGGCACAAACAGAGGTCACGTGGAGACGATCATGTATAATCGCAATGACTGTGCCATATGATATTCTCAACACTTCACTGAGTTTACCTCATGTTATCCACCGATCCTCACGGACAATCACAACAGTGGTGTTGATGTCAACTTCAGTCACAGCAGAAGCTGAAACACCAGGCGTCACCTTGCTTAACACCGCCAAGTTGGCTTTGTTTGAAGTTCTTGAACCACCTGAACACTGTTGCACGAAGTAGTGCATCTTCACAGTACGCTTGCTGCAGCTTTTCGTAAGTTTCTGTGGCTGTATGTTTTAAACGAACGCAGAATTTTATTGCGCTGTGCTCCTCCTCTCACGTCACTTGCATTTTTTGGCATTCGAAATACAAAGAGCGTCTACGAAAAAAATTAAGCATTATTTCCGATACGAGAGTGTTACCGCCTGTGGAACGTTATACATAAAAACCCACTCTTTCCAAATATTCATGGTATAGATAGGGAACTATGACGGGAGTTATAGGAAAAAATGATTTGGGGTTTCTTGATCTACCCTCGTAGTTCTGCTGCAGAACACACATTCTCGCGACCTACAAGCCACATTAATTATGCACCGAGACAGAGGGCTACGATTATCTTCGCCACTACAGAAATTCCCGGCAAGAAATATAGTGCACTTTGAGTACCTCAGGGACACAGATAGCCATACCGTAGGGACAACCGTGGAGTAGCGTCTGTGGAGTAACGATGGCAGTTATCGCTGAAACAATCGGTTTCGATTATACCGTTTTTTTTTTTCAGCTCCAGCTTAATCTGGCTGTTAAAACTGCTCAAAATACCCGGTTTCTGAAATTCGATTTTCGGTTCTTTATTGCTATTATTTCATCAATAAATACAGATATCGTACAAAGACTGAAAAATTATAAGACTCCCTCAGATTTTTGCGTTATATGTTCCAATATACGCAGAATCAACATACCAAATAAAATTATGGTAACTAAAATAAAGCTATGTCTGACCAATTTCCATTTTTCAAGGTATGCTCAAAAATTATGTTGTAATCGGCGATCATATCACTGTTTCCGGCCGCGCGGAGTGGCCGCGCTGTTTGAGGCACTATGTTACGGATTGCGCGGCCCCTCCCGCCGGAGGTTCGAGTCGTCCCTCTGGCATGGGTGTGTGTGTTGTCTTGGCATAAGCTAGTTTAAGTAGTGTCTAGGGACCGATGACCTCAGCAGTTTGGTCCCTTAGGAATTCACACACATTTGAACATCACTCTTTCGGCATTACGAATAGCCGGTGCTAAAGAGTGAAAACTGAGGTTGACGAACTGGATTTTTTCGTATCAAGTTGTCCGTTTCTTGGGGATATAAGCAGATAAAAGCGTATTATGCACACTCAGGCAGCAGATCAGCTATTTTCTACTTTTATTATGAACTATCGATGGATTCGGCAATGCTGGGTCAGGTGCGGGCAAGTATTGGACATTGCACTGCTGCATTATAGTCTTAGCAATGGTGTACTTATTCTTATGAGATGTGCAGCACCGATCGTTTTTTCCATTTTATTTTACAAGGCAATATTTCAAAGCAATGGAAATTTTACGAATGAATGTTTCTCGTTTTTTTTTAAGTTTAATTATAGCCCCAAATTTTGGCACTGTTGGTATGGCAAACTGATATACCATTTTTTACCTTGTCGTTAGTAAAAAATAAAAAATATCTGTTAGAAGCGAGTCCAAAAAAAACCAAACAGGGCACATTGTTGGACAATACGTTTTATAGCGGGCACCCCTACGTGTTCCCATGTTGACACAACGATATCGTCATTTACGATAGCAGTGGGCACGGGACCGTCGAGATAGGACCATGGATCAGTGGAAGCGTGTCGCTTCATCGTATGAATCACATTTCTTGTTACACATGGTCGACGGTAGTGTCCTTACATACCCCTTATCCAGGCGAACGGGTGCTCTGAACCTACACCGCGCTGCGGACGCAGGCCTGTGGTTGCAGTATTTGCTGTAGTGAACACTCACTTGGGTTTGCATGGTACCTGTGTTAGTAATCGAAGGCACCATGATTGCTGTGGACTACGTGAACATTTTTGCGGACCATCTACATCCCTTCATGCTTGATATCTTCCACGACGGCGCAGGTATATTTCAGTAGGATAACTCTCGGAGATACAAGGCCATAGTCGTGCTACAGTGACTTGAGGAGCATGATAATACATTCGCACTGATCTCATTGACGCCAAATTCGCCTGGGCCTGAACCCGGCTGAACACATCGGGCACGCTATCGAGTGACAGCACCGCACTCGGAAATCACCAGCCCGTAATATATGGGAATTGCGTGCCCAGTAGGTAGACTTCTGATGCAATATGCCTTCGGAAACCTACCAAGGACTTGTCGAATTCATGCCACGCTGAATAGCTGCTACATTCCGTTCCAAAAGTGAATCAAAGCGTTATTAAGAAACTGGCCGTAATGTTTTGGCACTTCAGTGTCAATTAGGTTGAGAAAATTTTCTGCCTAACATTAAGCATTAAATGTGATCCAGATGTTGCATTAGAATTTCACTTTCCGATTAGAGTGGTCATACTGAACTTTCCGATGACGACAGGACCGCATATGGGCGTGTTCTGTTATTCAGTCTGAAATGCTGACGTGAAAGGCCAGATATTAGTTAGTTTTACTGCTGACGTCCAAACCAATATTTGACGCCGCTGCTGGCTGTAATTCCCGAGCATTCTTGATTGAGGAAAACTTTCTTATAGCAGAGGGGTGTAACTGTGAAGCATACTTGTCAAGGATGCGAGCTGCTGCCGGTCAGGCGTTTGTTAGTAAACGCTAGCGGGCTCCCGGATGTTTTAGATTGCGGGTTTCCCATCTGCATACGCTCGCGGCCATCCTGTATTTGTGGCTATATCCTAGCGATCCCCCAGGCAATGTCTTCCTCCTTCTTCGACGCACAGCTCCTGACGCAAGGCTTTAGCTGTCTTCGTGATGTAGACCCTCATATGTGGGTATAGAGGCAATGAGTCGAGTTAGAAACATTGCTCATGGTGTTTCAAATCAGTATTTCACAGGCCGTTTTCACTATGTTCTGTATCGTGAGCACGTTTTGCGCCCGAGTACAACAGTTTGGAGACGATGAGCTCCTCAGGAGGGCTCACGGTTGTTTCCGAGACCAACGATCGTGTGAAAATCATCTCGCTCTAGTCATTCACGACACACGTTGTTATAAAGTGATGTAGGCGACTTTGTTCTCAAAAATGTACGATTCTCACAGCGTAATTTAGAAAAATTATTGCCTTTATTAATGCAGGAGAGTCTTGACAGCAGCTATGAGTTTAACTGAAAAGTACAAACAGTTACCCCTGTAATTACTGACAATTACTTATTTGATTCACTTACTCAATTTGAAAAAAAAAAATTAAACTCATTGTGAATATTTCGACCAAATATTTAACTGCGAAAGATATGTTTTAATGTCCTATCAAAATAAGCAATCTTGTTGTTCAGAGGGAAATGTTATGCATAATTCTTTTCGTGATAACGTATTGCGTATCGCCATTGTTTCGTGAATCACAGAGATCCCTTAATGTTTGAATATGGGCGTAGTTCTCTTATTTACACCTATGTTACCAGGAATCCGAAAGGACATCGAATATGAAATACTGTAAGGCTACTTGATTGCCTACATATGTTTATGGGGTAAATCAAAGATTTTAAATGTGACAAGAAAAGAAACCCTGGGAACAAACTATCAAGCTTCTGAAAGCTTTTAAAGAATCTAAAAGAGGAAAAGTGGGTATCAGAAAGGAACCGAGCGTAAAAGAAACGGATTCTTTAGGATATTTGGTTCTCGGAGGAATATTTACAGAGAATAGTCATGAAAGTGTCTCAAAGTGGAAAATTTGAACACAAATGGAAACGAAGTAGTGAAAGAACTACGGCTAAATAGTTGGATCCTTAGCAATCAATACGCTTCCCAACCCTAACGACAGTGAAAAAGATGGAAATAGCGGCCTTTCTTGTGCACTATAGACATATTAAAATTACATGATTGTTTGGAAGCAAGGTCGTAACAGAAGGAAAGAAAGGTAGCAGAGTTATCTTTTTAAATTCTACAATGATAACACGAGTTTTGAGTTTTACATCGGCTGTCTTTGGCCCTTGAAACTATCCACACGACGGATTCAATGAGGCACTGTGATACTGTTATATAACATTTAAAGTCCTGGGTTCGGTTTGAATGAAGAAAATTATATGCTGGACTTGTCGTCGCACGAAAGCTATTTACCCTATGGGTGTGAAAGTGGAATCGCCCAAGTTATTAGTTGAGGAGGTGTCAGAGATTGGCTACCGGAACACATCTGCGCACCTCGCTCTCCAAGAGTTTTCTCCATTCCTTCTGCTGAAGGTAGTGACGCTATCTGGGATGAGAAAATTTCGTTAAGTAAAAAGTACTAATAACAATCATTGAGCTGTTCGGCCCTCTATTTCAGTGTACACCTTGTAATTGCAGTACTGTCATGTCGAGGAAAAGTAGGCGGAAGTTCTTTGCTTCATTCAGGCTGATGGCCTTCGGCAAGCGTTTCCTTGCCAAGTGAAAACGCTCTACCGAAACCAGAAAGACCAGGCTGCGTTGTCCTTATGGGGACAGCTGTGACATACTGTGGGAGATCCTCTGCGTCCAGTTGTAAATTTATAACCATGAGACCTGTTTTTAAGGAAAACGACGAGCTGGATGCCTAACCTGTCGAAGTCTCTGATACTTAAACTTTCAAGAGCCGTAACTTCTTCTTCCTTCCTGATTCAGAAAATTGTCCTGTACCGTACGTTGTCTTGTGGTGCTTCTTAGCCTTTTTGCAGCTGTCTCTCCTACTTCGTATTTGTTCCAATTCGTTAGCCCTTACGCCGCGTCTTTATATAAAATGTAATCGGAATTTGAGTTAGATTAAGTAGTTTATGAACCATATGTAGTGAGGGGAAGAGGCATGCTCAGTGGGATGGATTCCAGGGGAAGAAGGAGGTATCTGTGATAAAACAAGACTCAGGACGCCGCTCATTCAATGAATGGGGCGTGGGTATACGCTATGAAATTCTGTTCTTGAAATCTTTCCATACCATTCATCAGTATGTCATTTGTGACATATTGATCCAAGCTGTTTCATCAAGAGGGTGTAGGGACTTCGCCATGTCTCTGTTCGACAGCCACAGTTTTCAAGTACAATGTGCTATGGTTCCATATGGCAAGAGCTCTACGCTGTAAGAAAAAACGAACATCATATAGCTGCAATAAAACGTGAGTTGACGTCAGAAATCTTGTGTTTTGTTATAGTTAGAGTATAAAGGTAGAAACAACGAAAACGAAGAAAAGACGTCTAAAACAACAAGAAACAAGACTACAGCATCAGGAGCCGAAGTAAAATGCTATAGACGCCGTCGATTTTCAGTCTTAATTGGAAGAAAAAAATTGAAGACTTTTGTGGTTTGCAGGTGAGAAACTGTAGAATGTTTGATACTTATAAATCTACCATCAGAAAATAAGTGACATAATTGTGTGAGCTACGAGAGCAACTGCATAACTATCTTATTTTCCGAATCATTGTTCGCAGATAACCTTTGAACAATGATTCGGAATATAAGCCTTTTACAATCTGTGCCAGGCACTGAAGGTCCAGATTGTCCCACTCCTCAACGGCGATTCGGCGTAGACCGATCAGAGTGGTTGGTGGGTTACGTCGTCCATAAACAGCGTTTTACAATCTATCCCAGGCACGGTCGATAGGATTTATGTCTGGAGAACATGCTGGCCACTCTAGTCGAGCGATGTCGTTATCCTGAAGGAAGTCATTCACAAGATGCGCACGATGGGGGTGCGATTTGACGTCAATGAAGACGAATGCCTCGCCAGTACGCTGCCTATATGGTAGCACTATCGGTCGGAGGATGGCATTCACGTATCGTACAGCCGTTATGGCGCCTTCCATGACCACCAGCGGCGTACGTAGGCCTCACATAATGTCACCCCAAAACAGCAGGGAACCTCCACCTTGCTGCACTCGCTGGACAGTGTGTCTAAGGCGTTCAGCCTGACCGGGTTGCTTCCAAACACGTCTCCGACGATTGTCTGGTTGAAGGCATACGCGACACTCATCGGTGAAGAGAACGTGATGCCAACCCTGAGCGTGTTGAGCCCATCTGTACCGCGCTACATGGTGTCGTGGTTGCAAAGATGGACCTCGACATCGACGACGGGAGTGAAGTTGCACATCATGCAGCCTATTGCGCACAGTTTGAGTCGTAACACGACGTCCTGTGGCTGCACGAAAAGCATTATACAACATGGTGGCATAGCTGTCCGGGTTCCTCCGAGCCATAATCCGTAGGTAGCGGTTCAAAATGGTTCAAATGGCTCTGAGCACTATGGGTTTTAACATCTATGGTCATCAGTCCCCTAGAACTTAGAACTACTTAAACCTAACTAATCTAAGGACAGCACAGAACACCCAGTCATCACGAGGCAGAGAAAATCCCTGACCCCGCCGGGAATCGAACCCGGGAACCCGGGCGTGGGAAGCGAGAACGCTACCGTAGGTAGCGGTCATCCACTGCAGTAGTAGCCCTTGGGCGGCCAGAGCGAGGCATGTCATCGACAGTTCCTGTCTCTCTCTATCCCCTCCATGTCCGAACAACATCGCTTTGGTTCACTCCGAGACGCCTGGACACTTCCCTTGTTGGGAGCCTTTCCTGGCACAGAGTAACAATGCGGACGCGATCCAAGCGCGGTATTGCCCGTCTAGGCGTGGTTGAACTACAGACAACATGAGCCATGTACCTTCTTCCTGGAGGAATGACTGGAACTGATCGGCTGTCGGACCCCTCCGTCTAATTGGCACTGCTCATACATGGTTGTTTACATGTTTGGGCTGGTTTAGTGACATCTCTGAACAGTCAAAGGGACTGTGTCTGTGACAATATCCACAGTCAACGTCTATCTTCAGGTGTTCTGGGAACCGGGGTAATGCAAAGCTTTTTTTTATGTGTGCCATGTAATGTAGGCGGCGCACGTGGAGGGATTTCCTTTAGCAGTATGTTTTATTTCGTAGATGTAAGCTGTGTTGCAACGTTTTGGTGCTGCGTACAAGGCACAATTGAGTGTCTGAAGGTATTTAAACTGGAATATTTCTTTCTTCTTACTTTTTTTCTTCTGAAATGAACACCATTACCATGAGACAATAAAAATTCATAGACGTACTGAAACGTCCCGTCCCCACGTGCTGGGAGAGGCAGTGGCGTCGTGCGACGCCGCACTCGTGGCTGCCACCGGAGGCCCCACGCTGCTGACCCGCGAGACTAACTAGGAAAACGGATTAATTCTCAGTACCGCGAGAATAGGTTAAACTTTTCGATGCCCTGAAACCAATCATTAATGTTCTGCATTTAGCAGGTTTCTGAGGTCTAACCAGTAGACTGAAAAATGTAACTGCTAGCGGTTAGTACATCGTCTCCAGCCGCTTCCTTGTAACTTTCGTCGATACTCTCCTTGAAGACGAAACTGGATAACAGTTTAAAGTCAGTAGTTCAAAAGTCACACAAAAACACCACACGTTTAGTTTACAAGAAAGCAAATATAATTCACTTTCGTTGTTTTCACCTCGCTAAGCCTGCCTCTTTCGGTTGACATTACCTCCAGATAGTTACCGCCTCCACAATCTGATATGAGGCCTCCGCCTTACTTGTGGTAAAATAACAGGACCACAATAGTGGCTGCTAATGGCTATAGGAAGCGGGACTGGAGATATCCAGTGGTGAGCACAGCATGAGATTATGGAGCGTATTTGAACTGCTTAGCTGACGAGTAACTCACAATAGTGCTACAGCGCTAGTGGTGTTATACACTCCTGGAAATTGAAATAAGAACACCGTGAATTCATTGTCCCAGGAAGGGGAAACTTTATTGACACATTCCTGGGGTCAGATACATCACATGATCACACTGACAGAACCACAGGCACATAGACACAGGCAACAGAGCATGCACAATGTCGGCACTAGTACAGTGTATATCCACCTTTCGCAGCAATGCAGGCTGCTATTCTCCCATGGAGACGATCGTGGAGATGCTGGATGTAGTCCTGTGGAACGGCTTGCCATGCCATTTCCACCTGGCGCCTCAGTTGGACCAGCGTTCGTGCTGGACGTGCAGACCGCGTGAGACGACGCTTCATCCAGTCCCAAACATGCTCAATGGGGGACAGATCCGGAGATCTTGCTGGCCAGGGTAGTTGACTTACGCCTTCTAGAGCACGTTGGGTGGCACGGGATACATGCGGACGTGCATTGTCCTGTTGGAACAGCAAGTTCCCTTGCCGGTCTAGGAATGGTAGAACGATGGGTTCGATGACGGTTTGGATGTACCGTGCACTATTCAGTGTCCCCTCGACGATCACCAGTGGTGTACGGCCAGTGTAGGAGATCGCTCCCCACACCATGATGCCGGGTGTTGGCCCTGTGTGCCTCGGTCGTATGCAGACCTGATTGTGGCGCTCACCTGCACGGCGCCAAACACGCATACGACCATCATTGGCACCAAGGCAGAAGCGACTCTCATCGCTGAAGACGACACGTCTCCATTCGTCCCTCCATTCACGCCTGTCGCGACACCACTGGAGGCGGGCTGCACGATGTTGGGGCGTGAGCGGAAGACGGCCTAACGGTGTGCGGGACCGTAGCCCAGCTTCATGGAGACGGTTGCGAATGGTCCTCGCCGATACCCCAGGAGCAACAGTGTCCCTAATTTGCTGGGAAGTGGCGGTGCGGTCCCCTACGGCACTGCGTAGGATCCTACGGTCTTGGCGTGCATCCGTGCGTCGCTGCGGTCCGGTCCCAGGTCGACGGGCACGTGCACCTTCCGCCGACCAATGGCGACAACATCGATGTACTGTGGAGACCTCACGCCCCACGTGTTGAGCAATTCGGCGGTACGTCCACCCGGCCTCCCGCATGCCCACTATACGCCCTCGCTCAAAGTCCGTCAACTGCACATACGGTTCACGTCCACGGTGTCGCGGCATGCTACCAGTGTTAAAGACTGCGATGGAGCTCCGTATGCCACGGCAAACTGGCTGACACTGACGGCGGCGGTGCACAAATGCTGCGCAGCTAGCGCCATTCGACGGCCAACACCGCGGTTCCTGGTGTGTCCGCTGTGCCGTGCGTGTGATCATTGCTTGTACAGCCCTCTCGCAGTGTCCGGAGCAAGTATGGTGGGTCTGACACACCGGTGTCAATGTGTTCTTTTTTCCATTTCCAGGAGTGTACAAAGCAGAGCAATGACAACGATAATCAAAGCGAACGTTGCATTGTAAGTAGGCTGTTTAGGTTTTTTTATTGGTAACGCCACGTAGCGCTCTGTATGAAAATCACTGGTTGTGCTGTGTGCAGTCTGTGGCTGGTTTGCATTGTTGTTGGATATTGTAGTGTTGGGCAGCTGGATGTTAACAGCGCGTAGCGTTGCGCAGTTGGAGGTGAGCCGCCAGCAGTAGTGGATGTGGGGAGTGAAATGGCAGTGTTTTGAGAGCGGATGATCTGGACGTGTGTCCATCAGAAACAGAACATTTGTAAAAATGGATGTCATGAACTGCTATATATATTATGACTTTTGAACACTATTAAGGTAAATACATTGTTTGTTCTCTATCAAAATCTTTCATTTGCTAACTATGCCTATCAGTAGTTAGTGCCTTCAGTTGTTTGAATCTTTTATTTAGCTGGCAGTAGTGGCGCTCGCTGTATTGCAGTAGTTCGAGTAACGAAGATTTTTGTGAGGTAAGTGATTTGTGAAACGTATCGGTTAATGTTAGTCAGGGCCATTCTTTTGTAAGGATTTTCGAAAGTCAGATTGCGTTGCGCAAAAAAAAATATTGTGTGTCAGTTTAAGCACAGTCATGTATAATTTTTCTAAGGGGACGTTTCAGCATTATGTCCGCAGCAACAGTTGCCGAAGTTGACATTTCGTGAGAAAGAAACCCAAGGAATTTCGCAGAGTGAGCAAGAAGTGGCAGTCGAAATTTTAGCGTTCTTGCAAGATAAATCAGTGGAATGTGTGGTGCCGTGTACGCTCGATTGTGCGGACGATGTACATAAGGGGTATAGTGATGACGATACGTGCTTAACAAGTGTAAGAGATACTGAAGCAGGTGTCTAGCCATGTAGTTCATTAGCCTTGTCGGACAGGGAGCCACAAATCCCGTCTGCAGTGAAAAGTAGTAAAGGACAATCGTTGTCCAAGGAACAGATACTAAACATAATTACGTACATGGATGATCATTCGCAGCATAGTAGAAAAACAATTGTGAACAGATTTCGATTAAGTCCGCAGCAGTAAGAGCGTGCATGAGAAAAACTACGAATATTCAAGGGAGGACAAAGCGCACTTGTTACAAAAACTGGTGTTTGCGCGCTCGATACAGTTTAAAGGATGTGTATAATAGATAGTGACCATTTACGTCAAGCACATGAGAAAGCGTGCGATATGAATTACAGTGATTTGAAGGGAAGCAGTGGGTTGTTGCATAACTTCAAACAGTGCTGCAGAATTTTACGATGTAAGATGACGAAATTTCAAATAAAGTGTCAACTTGACGATGCACAGCAAACGGCAGAATCGCCCCGAAAATGTGTAGATAAGCTAAACAAAATTATTCCATCGTTCAGGTAAGGCGTTTGTTTTCAGCTCCGATCAGTGGGGATTTGACAAAGAAATGCATGTGAAAGTAACCGTGGAAATTAGAGATACTAAGAGAGCTGTATCAAGTTCTGCTAACATCAGTGCCTTAACGCATTCTTATACAATTGTGCCGACTGTCAATCTGGATGAAAAATTGCCTGGGAAGTTATTTATTGTGCTGCAATAAGTTGTAGGTGATATGCTCCCTACGATTCTTTCTCGTGTGCGTGATCTTGCAAAGGCAATAGGGAATATTAACATCACAGCAAGCAAAAGTGGAAAAATGGCTGTAAGACAAGTAGAACTACGACATGAGCCATCGTACTGCCCAATACCTTGTCAAAATAACTTGCTTTTGCTTGATTTCTGGTCTGCGTATAAAAATCCTTCAGAGCAAACTATCCCCCCTGAAAAGTATGACACTGCAGTTCATACCACCTGCAACCAATGGACAAATTCAGCCTCTGGATGTTTGTTTTTCCTGTGCCTGTAAAACAGCTACGCCTTAAAGAATAGCCAGTTTCACGATAAGCTCCGATACAGACTGTTTCGCATTCGGTTGCATGCCATCACATTCATTCAGTTCTCATCAGCCTGTATCACCTACATGATTCTATATGCATTCTGTAAGACTGGATGCCTAGCTGGACGTCCTGCATGGTTTGTAACTCCCAAGGGGTTCGCCTTCGATCTTGATGGTGCAAACCTTTGTGATCACTGTGGCGCGCCATTTTTCATGCGGTGTTCATAGTGCAGGTTAATGGTTTGTTTTGAACATTTCTTGAATGTGACGATGTCCATTTTGTAAAGTGTAATATATACACTCCATGGAATGTAGATCTCTGCACCTCACGAACACTTATTAATCTGTCGCCTTCCTGATGCACATGGTGAGTCATTATCAGCTAATGTTTTTCCTGTCATAATTGGTACCACTTCTCTTTTAAGTGAGCTTTACTAAAGACTGAATTTGCGACCTCACGCTCAAGGGGTTACTTGAGAGTAACTTAGGTGATATGGAATCTCCGTAACTGACCCATTCAGATTCATTACTACACTACTGACCATTAAAATTGCTACACTAAGAAGAAATGCAGATGATAAACTGGCATTCATTGGACAAATATATTATACAAGAACTGACATGTGATTACATTTTCACGCAGTTTGGGTGCATAGATCCTGAGAAAAATGGCTCTGAGCACTATGGGACTTGACATCTGAGGTCATCAGTCCCCTAGAACTTAGAACTACTTAAACCTAACTAACCTAAGGACGTCACACACATCCATGTCCGAGGCAGGATTCGAACCTGCGACCGAAGCAGTCGCGCGGTTCCAGACTGAAGCGCCTAGAACCACTCGGCCACTACGGCCAGCTGATCCTGAGAAATCTGTACCCAGGACAACCACCTCTGGCCGTAATAACGGCCTTGATACACCTGGGCATTGAGTCAAACAGAGCTTGGTTGGCGTGTACAGATACAGCGGCCCATGCAGCTTCCACACAATACCACAGTTCATCAAGAGTAGTGACTGGCGTATTGTGACGAGTTGGTGAGAGATCTGGAGAATGTGCTGGCCAGGGCAGCAGTCGAACATTTTCTGTATCCAGAAAGGTCCGTACAGGACCTGCAACATGCGGTCGTGCATTATCCTGCTGAAATGTAGGGTTTCGCAGGGATCGAATGAAGGGTAGAGCCACGGGTCGTAACACATCTGAAATGTAACGTCCACTGTTCAAAGTGCCGTCAATGCGAACAAGAGGTAACCGAGACGTGTAATCAATGGCACCCCATATCATCACGCCGGGTGATACGCCAGTATGGCGATGACGAATACACGCTTCCAATGTGCGTTCACCGCGATGTCACCAAACACGGATTCGACCGTCATGATGCTGTAAACAGAACCTGGATTCATCGGAAAAAATGACGTTTTGCCATTCGTGAACCCAGGTTCGTCGTTGAGTACACCATCGCAGGCGCTCGTGTCTGCGATGCAGCGTCAAGGGTAACCGCAGCCATGGTCTCCGAGCTGATAGTCCATGCTGCTGCAAACGTCGTCGAACTGTTCGTGCAGATGGTTGTTGTCTTGCAAGCGTCCCCATCTGTTGACTCAGGGATCGAGACGTGGCTGCACGATCCGTTACAGCCATGCGGATAAGATGCCTGTCATCTCGACTGCTAGTGATACGAGGCCGTTGGGATCGAGCACGGTGTTCCGTATTACCCTCATGAACCCACCGATTCCATATTCTGCTAACAGTCATTGGATCTCGACCAACTCGAGCAGCAATGTCGCGATACGATAAACCGCAATCGGGACATTCTACAATCCGACCTTTATCAAAGTCGGAAACGTGATGGTACTCATTTCTCCTCCTTACACGAGGCATCAAAACAACGTTTCTTCAGGCAACGCCGGTCAACTGCTGTTTGTGTATGAGAAATCGGTTGGAAACTTTCGTCATGTTAGCACGTTGTAGGTGTCGCCATCGGCGCCAACCTTGTGTGAATGCTCTGAAAAGCTAATCATTTGCATATCACAGCATCTTCTTCCTGTCGGTTAAATTTCGCGTCTGCAGCACATCATCTTCGTGGTGTAGCCGTTTTAATGGCCAGTAGTGTACAATATGCTGAATCACGTTATTATAGCTTACAGTTTTGGAAATGAAAATACCTGGTGTTCACCTACGGGCACAACAACTGCAGTTCAGTATGTTGTGTTAAAATAGAAATGAGAAAATTTGCACTCTATTGAAAAAGATTGATGCTAGTTTAATATGCAATTTTCTACAGAACAAGAAAGACTGTATTATAAACTGCAGTATACTTGCACATGTGGAGGATGTAAGTATTGCCTTCTTCTGAATTTAAAGTTAACTTTGTTCTTAGTTGAAATTTAAGAAGATACAAAGAAAGAATCGTTTACGAATTCATATTTTTTACAGATATCTGGAATATGCTTTTTAGTGGAGTCAAATGTTAGGCTTTGAAATTTATTACTATATCAGCGTATTTCTCTTCCTATCATAATATAAAATATTATTGCTACATTCAGATATTCTACCGAAAATTTCATGGCAAACGTGGTTTAACGTGGGATTTTGAGATAAGCGTGCGACAGTGACAATCGTGTTGACTTGCTAGCTGGAACTAAATTTGCATATTGATTCGCTAAAAAGCTTTGTTGCTTATAAGATCTTCATTGAGGCCTCATCACAACGAAAGAATAGTTGCTTAATTCAGCAGCATCTTTGTCGCGAAGACAGTTGCGTGTTTGCGCAAGTGGCGGCGGCCTCTGGTTAGAGTTGTAGCGCGTGGCCACGTATTAGGCGCTGCCTTGACGTCACGTTGGATCCTGTTCAGCTTCAGGCGAAGCGATATTTGTTTTGGCAGATCGCAGCTCGCAAAGAACGAGGGACGCGGCGCCCTTGTTTCTGGCCTATGGTGTCCACGGACACGGCTTTTTCCCTAGACTAGACGTCCAAGTTAGAACGGTGACGCGCGAGTATTCACACAGACAGCCTGCCGATGCCACACATTGTGGCTGAGGCGGCACTTTCTTGTGGCCAGCTGTCAAAGGAAGCCACGTTTATCCCAAAGCCTCTCCAGTCGTGCTTAGTAAAATTAAATCAAGGAAACTAGGGTAACAAGCAATCAACTTTGTGTCAGCAGTTCATTACCTTGCTAGCTGTACTGGCAGTAGAATACTGTAGCTTAAAAAACAGGGGAATACGATGTTCCGGGCATATGGTGAATTGTCATCCTTTGCGGGACCACGCGTCTCATGCCGTGTGACCCACATCTTTCCGCGTAAATGATATATATGGGAACATTCCACTACTAGTTTTGACTGAAATCCGTTGGCGGAAGAGTGCAGTTGGCTCGTCCTTTTCGTTGGGCTCATATCCTGACATTATCGTCTATTCATCGATTAACACTTTCGCTGCGGCATCGGTGCGGGCGTGCAACTCTCCAGTGCGGCCCGGCAACGTGCGAGTGCGGGCCGGTAACACTCTGAAACGGCAAGTACCGCTCGGAGCCGACGCTCCTAAGCACACCTGAGCTACAGGATGACGTCAAGACCTTGTAAGATCTGTAGGCTCATGTTCTATACCGACTTAATGATGACACCTTTACTTCAAATAAGCTTCGACTGTATTGTAGTCATGTTTTGAAGTCTGTTTGCTGTCTGACACCTATAGGGGTCACACAGGCGTCACTGAAATGTTCATTAGCCGCCATTACGAACAATATACGTTCGATAACTGACCACACAAAACAAAATTTTATACGCTATGATGCTAGCTTAGACTCTGCAACTAGACAGTGAGCGCGGACGCTTATAAGCGTTAGCCGCACTGGCTCGTGGCTTGTTGTGACGCTTATAGGCGTCAGTCGCAGCGAAAGTGTTAAAGGACTGTGTAAAGACAGTGACTAGGACGGTAAACAAAATGGTGAGAAACGTTCACAAAAACTCGTTCAATAAAACAATAGGCATAATCAATCGCCAACTTCACTTGAGATACATAGCCGTAGTGCAGAAATCACTACAATCAAAAGCAATGGACAGTTACTAAACATAGCCTCCAGATGCATCCAGTGTTGAAAATAAAAGGAGTCAGAAAGAGATTGCACCTAGATACACGACAGGGTGGCGTCACTCCTCTTTCTCTCTCTCTCTCTCTCTCTCTCTCTCTCTCTCTCTCTCTCTCTCTCCCTGTTTCTCTCTGAGCGCATCAAATTTTTACATTGTTCTGTAAAACAAGTAATGTAACAAACGATTTTTCTTTCTCCTTCATTTTATTATTTCATTTCATTCTGATGTGTTGTTCATTTCTGCATAGCGTTTTTATATAATTTTGTTGCATTGCTTATATTTCTGTTATAGTTTTTGTCATTGAAGACTACATTTGAATACTTTATCATTTTTATGCACAACGCGTAAATTAAGATTTCCATGAAGTTGCGCTTTTACGCTAAAAGCGTAAATTTACTGTTTGTGAACTCCAGTCCCCTGTTGTAGATGCTCCTAAGTTCCCTATGCTCCCACTGGTAAATAATCACTATAGAAGCCATGTGCAAAAAAGGTCGTTGGTACCAAAATTTGTACCCTGGTTTGCGCCAATTCGTGGATAACAATATAAGGGTGAAACTAAGAGCAAGGGAACGGCGCGAACTTAAGACGTGACCTGTAATCAGTTTAACGCGACAAGCGTAATTAACTCTGAAATATTTCTTGAAGACACTTTGTGAATGTGCCGCTAGTAAAACAAAGGGTCTCATACCCATTATATTCATGTCGACATGTTTCAAAGCACGCTCTGTGCAAAACTACGTTAATTTGACCATATTCTCTCTATAATGGATTATTGAATCTGTGCATTCACGAATCGGTTACATTTATTTGTAAATAATATGAGGATGCAAGTAGGCCTTCCTGTTCGTAGCGGAGGCAGTAATGGTCCTCGAGCGCGGTGGATAGGGGACTTCCCCTTACTGCGTGTGGCAGCCCACGCTAGGCGTGGTGTTGCCCTTGCTGATAAACGATTGCGCAACATAGGATCACCAAAAGTATCTGATATGTGATCTGTGCAGCGTTTTAGAATAATTATTGCTGACCTACAGTGATCAGCCAGAACATTATGACCACCGATCTACTAACGATATAAAACCGTCCAGGCGTAAACTGGCGAGGAATGACTGCTAGTCAGACACGCTCTCGGTGCATGTAGTTTTGATGAGCGTGCTATCCGTGTGCAGAATGGGCAAAGCGCGCGGTCTATCTGAGTTTGACCAAGGGCAGATCGTGGTGGTCCGGGGGCTCAGCACGAGAATTTCGGAAACTACTCAACTTGTCGGCTGTTCGAGGAGTGCTGTGGTGAGTGTCTTCAACACGTGGCGAAACCAAGGTGAAACCACGTCCAGACGCCGTGGAGTTGGGCGGCCACTCCTCATTACAGATGTCGGACGTCGTAGGCAGGGCAGACTGCTAAAACAGGGCAGGCCGCTAACATCAGACGTTTACGCTGGGCAGAATACAAGTGTGTCTGAACACACAGTGCACCGAACACACTCCTAACTATGGGTCGCCGCAGCCGACGATCCACACATGTGCCAATGTTCACACCACGACGTCGGCAACTACGACTGAAATGGGTACGTGACCGTCGACACTGTACGTTGGCGCAGTGAGAGGGCGTTGACGGTGCCCGATACTTTTTCATCATGGCGATGGGAAGGCGCGAACCCGGGACAGAAGCAAGCTGGCGGCGGCTCTGTTATGCCCTGGGGAACGTTCACGTTGTCATCCATGGGTCGTGCATGGCACCATGACAGCTGAGGTGTATCGTACCCTGGTTGCAGTCCACGTACAACCTTTCATGACGATCATGTTTCCCGACGGCAGAGGCATTTTTCATCAAGATAATGCGCCATGTCACAAGACCTGGAGTGTTTTGTAGTGGTTCGAGGAACACAGAGGTGAGTTCCAATTGATGCGCTGGCGCCGGAACTCGTCAGATCTGATCAATATCAAACACATCTGATATGTGATTGAATATGGCGTAAGAGCTCATCGCGCCCCGCCTCGAAATCTACGGGAATTAGGTGACTTTAAGTGTGCAGATGTGGCGCTGAATCCCTCCAGCGACCTGCCAAGGCCTCATCACTTCCATGCCAAGATGCACCGCTGCTGTTATCCGTGCCAAAGGTGGACATACCGGCTATTAGATAGGTGAACATAATGTTCTGGCTGATCAGTCTATGTGAAAGTATCTAATACCAAGTTTATAAAGTATTTCTAGAGTTATTTCTCTATTTTCGTAATTTTTAAGGTCGCTGCAAGCGCTAGCTACAGACCTGAAATTTTCAGAGTACGCCTATTTTAACATAACTTTTTAAATATTTTCTTTACTTCCAAATTATCGAGGAAAATGTGATTTTCTACTGTAAAACATAGAAATGTGGAAATTTAACTGACCTTGAGAATTGATATACAATCCAGAAATTTCAGTACTGTTTTCAGCTAAGAAATTAATGAAGCCGTACCAAATTTAGCAATTGTAACAAGAATATTTTAGGATACAGTGAGCTTTAAACTTCCCATATTAAATTTGAAAGCTGTAGTCCGCAAAATTCTTAAAGTTTGTTAGTTCTATTTAGTAAAACAGACGGTTGTTAATTTCCCATCTTCACTTAAAAATAACTCTCTATCAAAAATAACATATGTTTGTTTAGTAAAATTTCAAATTGCAAAGCTGCAAACGATTTTCGAACGAAGTAGAGGCGTTTCGTAGTTCTAGGCTCTGGGTCGCACGGAGATACGTCTGTAGTATTCCTGCAGGGAGGCGGATCATTCGCCGTAAGCAGCCGCAGTGCATCAGTCTTGGTTAGCTGTTCAGCAGAACACTACATTGCGTGTCTCGGATGACCATAATGTTGTATTGCGGAAGGAACTTTTTAATCGCGTCACGATAATTTAGTTACTGAAATTTCACGCGTAATATCGTTGTGATTCTTTGTCTGGAAATGAAGAACTGTCACGGCCTTTTAATTCCAGCATGTTTAAGGTGTTGGTAGGAAAAATATGTATAAATGGTTGGCTGAATTTGGACAATTTTGATTCGGTACACAGTTATGAATACAGGATGATCTTGTTAATTAAAATGAAGGCATTTCATCACCCTAATGCAGTTTAAAGTGTAGTTTAGAAATTACTGGAACGACAGCTAGTTGTTTTTCAGCATAACAGTTGAGGTGTCATCAAGAAGACAGTACATTGTAGTTAATCAGTTTTGTCTGTTTTCTGCTTTTTCAGAAAACTTATCAGCTGGCTTTTTTCTTTCTTTTTTGCGTGAATGGAGGAAGAACAGGCAATCATCAGACTTCAGAGCTGACAGCATCGTCGCCCCATAGTAAATTCCACGTAGTATTAGTTACTTTACCGAATGAAAAGTGTGTTCACGTATTGTAAATTATTTAGCTGTGAGGTAATTAGCAAAACATAAATAATTGTATAAAATATTTGCAATGTTTGTGACAAAATAAATAATAGCATTGAAAGACATTTTCTTTGACTAACTGTGAAGAATACGTTCCAGTAATTTACCAGGTATGTAGGAGTGCCGTTGTAGCACGATTTGCGCCTCGTTTCTGACTAAACATTCAAAACTTCTCGCTGGCACCGGTCCATACAAAACGTGCTCGATCTATTCATACAAACTTGTATACTCTAATGTCGGATATCTAGTTAGGAATTTCGCACAAATTGCTGTAAACGGATGTTAACGTGCTGTCTACTGATTCGTACCTCTAATAATCTGGAAGCGTTCTCGCACCGGTTCGTTACAGATAGCTAACCATTCAGTTATTTGGCAGACGTTGAAATGAGATGTTCTACAACATACCGACACACATCACAGTTAATATTTTTTCTACCATCCACAAATAAGAGTTTATGTTTAAATGTTTTTAGAATGAGTTTTCCCTCAGAATGCTCAGAATGGACGCTGATCTGAAAGTTCCTGGGAAATTAAAACTATGCCGGACCGAGAGTCGAACTTAAGACCTTTACTTTTCGCGGGAAAGTGCTCTACCGCCTGAGCTATCCGAGCACGACTCGCCACCCGCCCTCACAGCCTTGCTTCCGCGGGTTCCTCGTCTCCCTCGTTGACGTGTGGAGGGTAAGAGATGAGGTACTGGCTATGGGGGCGGGCCGTGAGTCGTGCAGTCGTAGAGCACTTGCCTGCGAAAGGGAAAGGTCGAGGTGGAGTGCTGGTCCGTCACACAGATCTGACAGCAAGTTTTAAATGTTTTATTTAAAACCTTGAGCGACAGTTAAAAATACTTGTTGTGGAAGACCTCCTGCTGCATCGCCTATAAAAACATTTTCTTTACGACACTAATGCTGCACGATTTCTGGAAACGAACAGTCTAGTACCTCGCCTTTTCTTTTGTATAATCGTTAATAACTAATTAAAGATTCCTGTACTAAGTTGCTAAACTAAAGAGATCCGCACTAAAGCTTATTTTCCTCCGTTCCTATTGTGATTCATTAGTGGCATACTGCAAATCAGTTTCCGTGTTCTGCTGGACATTATCTCCGCGATAGAGAGCAGAAATATTCGTTTTGTGTGTAGCCTTTAACGAGACCATTAGGTACAGATTAACGTAATCTTACACAGTGGAAGGAACTAGTATCGTTAGCCGTCTGTAAATCGGGTAAGCCTATTGAAACGTAAATCGCATTACATGTTTCAGAATTACAGCAGGAAATAGACTAGTATGTTGCAATAATGACAGTCGCCCAGAAGAGTGCGTGGAGCTTTGCACCGATCCGCTTCAGTACTGTTAGCGTGTCCGCGTCCACTTCAAAAAATGGTCTAGGATGCTGATTAGGCTACATGATTTCATTTTACGAATGGTCAGCATAAAATTGACAGCATCTTATTTTACGACTGTAACTTTTTTTTCTTTATGCAAAGAGCTATGAGAACTGAGATAACAGTCTCTTGGTTGCAAACTTACTGATATTTACAAGTGCTATTCTTGGTAATTCTGATATCCAATTGGTTATCGAAGTTAGTCTTCAAGAATTTGTTTCTGTTGCGGCGTAAGTTTTATAGCTAAGATTGTTTTGAGTTTCTTTATGAAACTCGTGGTGCCATTGGGCATCGACGGCTCACTTCGTGTGGCGCTCTGCTTGCTGCAATAGAAGTAAAAAAAAAAAAACTCTTGGTGTGAGGAGCGGCAACATACTAAGGTGTCCAGTTTGCACATATGCTCGAAATCGCGAAATGCATCCGAACATGCCTTCTGAACGCAACAAATGTGTAACATAAAAATAGATTTATTCACATCGTAATGCTGATAAGGAAACGTTGCATATTCAAGTACATTCTTGGGTGCAACTACAGGATTACAATACACGTAGTGCGTTTCAAATCTGCGGTAGTGCCGAAAAATATGTTTTACACTTTTAAACGAATGTTATCGTTGTTGTCTTAACCTGTTACGTTTGGGACAGTATCACTGAGCCAAATTTCCTTACATGCTATCGCACGTTTTTGTGATGTAGAAGTTTAAAATGTATTAGTTTTCGCTTTAAAAGACTTGGACCAAGCTATTGAACCACACGAAATTCTTATTATTATCCTGAGAACTGAACGTAGGAGAGACAATTAACGTTACTCGACTTGTAGGTTTTGCACAAATCGTTCGTCAAAATTCCATAATAAATAACTTGGTGATTTAAATAGTATTAAGATCAGAAAATGTTTTACGGTTTTTGTTGGCAGTCTGAATTTGTTCTTGATTTGTTTGTATCTTAACAAACCGTATTTCTACGAAAATTCCCTTGTTGAACTTCACTGGCCTGTGATACCAATTACGGTTATGATAGCCACTGACAAATAAAGTAGTCGTCGTTTAGCGTCTTTACCTGAGATTAGAAACACAATCTCCTGTACTATTGGTGGGCGCTCGTACCCGTACGCATGCTTGTATTTGGCAGGGCTGTCTGTTGCATCTTTCGATTACAGCCTATGCTTATGTCCAATGTAATTAATGTACCAGTTACCATTGAATACTGCTTAGTGTGTTAAAACAGGACTCACATTTTTCTCTACTAACGATTTCGTTACTTTTAAAGAAGTTTATTTACATTTCTCTATTGGCAGCTGCATATAGAAATATTAACAGTTCATAGAAAATTGTGAGCGATTTCCTCGTATCCTCATAGTGAATAATTGAGTAACTGAATGGCCGCGTAAGGTAGAGTGTCATACAGCGTATGGCCAATGAAACAGTTTGTCCCGAGCTGAAAAGAATGTTGTTTTATAAAGAAATGAACAGAGGAAATGATATCCACTTGCAAGTACTCTGTGATGCCGGTACACAAGGTGGGGTGAAAAACGTTTTTATTCGATTCGTCAAAGATATTCCTAACCTTTTTTCATCTAAGTAACAGGAATGGTGGTCCTTGTAACGAAGATCAGTACGTTTTCGAAACGATTTCCAACATAATCTTCTATCTGAGCTCAGCAGAGGGGTAACAGAGCCGAGCAGCCAGAAACATTTGTGCCTTTTATGGGGACAATGCCATTTGGCAGAGTACGGCAAGAAAATGGTTTTCTCGTTTCAGTGAGGATCGTTTTGATACTTGTGACTCTCCATGTCCAGGAAGTTTGACGAACGTCGCTTAAAGGCATCAGTCCTTAATGATCTACGTCAGTGAACTCGAGAACTGACAAATGTGATGAACTGTGATCATTCCAACATCGTGCGACATTTGCATGTAATGGAGAAGGCTCAAAAATCGGATGTATGGATATCGCATGCTCTAAGCCAAAATCACAAAAATCAGCGGGTAGCCATATGTGCATCTCTGCTTGTTCATCATCGATTGACTTGTGAACAACACCGACCATTCAAATGGCTCTGAGCACTATGCGACTTAACTTCTGAGGTCATCAGTCGCTTAGAACTTAGAACTACTTAAACCTAACTAACCTAAGGACATCACACACATCCATGCCCGAGGCAGGATTCGAACCTGCGACCGGAGCGGTGGCTCGGTTCCAGACTGTAGCACCTAGAACCGCACGGCCACTCCGGCCGGCACACTGACCTTTCCTACGTTGTATCGTTACTGGTGTCTTTATGTTAACATAGGGAAAAGAAAGGAATGGTTAAGCCCAAGTAAAACAGCAACTCCGTGTACAAAGACGTAAGCGCATCCACAGAAGATAACGTTATGCTTCTGGTGGTGAGAGTGTGGTATACTATGAATTGCTTCTCCGAGGTGTAACCATCACTGGTGAGCTTTATTGTCAACAAGTGAAACGCCTTGCAGAGGCAATCCAAGAACAGCGACGAGACAGACTGCGTGAAGTGATGCTGCTCCACGATAACGCCCTCCGTCATACTGTTAGACTGACAAAAACGCTATATAGGAGTTGGTTTAGGACGTTACTCCACACTCACCTAATTCATTTGATCTTCCACCCTGAGATTTTCACCTTTTCCGCTCTCGATCGAACAACTTTCAAAGAACTTTCTTTCCGGATGAAAATGCGCCCACCGGCCGCTGTGGCCGCGCGGTTCTAGGCGATTCAGTCCGGAATCGGGCTGCTGCTACGGTCGCCGGTTCGAATCCTCCCTCGGGCAGGGATGTGTGTGATGTCCTTAGGTTAGTTAGGCTTAAGTAGTTCTACGTCTAAGGGACTGATGACCTCAGATATTAAGTCCCATTGTGCTTAGAGCCATTTGAACCATTTGAAAATTCGCCCCGAACATGGCTCGACAAACTCTTCGCCTAAAAACCACGTTATTTCTACAGTCGCGGGATCGAAAAGTTACCGCAGCGTTAACTGACTGTTGTCAATACCGAAGGAAAATATATCATTAATGACCAAAATCTCTGTTATATGTATCTGTTGCGTTTACTAAACCTATAGAAAAAAATCATGAACTCACGCATCAACCTAATACATTGAATAATTAGATTTTTTCTGTTGTTGTCGCCGTCTGAATGGTTCCAATCCCGAACGTTTACTTCATTCTCCGGAGATATTTCCTAGCCGCGCCTGCGTTCTTGTCGTGTCCGCTGTCATGGGCACCAGAGGCAGTCGTCTTTCCGGGAACAGTGGCTTTTGTCCAGCCTGGCGGCGATGGGTTGATCTTTCTGTGATCCTTGTAAGTAGGTCGCGGCCAGGATCTACTATGCTGTGTATGTGGAGCTTACCGGTGAATTTTGTTATGAGTCTTTTGGAGTGCGTTTGAACTGATAGCGGTGTCCAGTTGTCGAATCTCGGTTTTCTGAAAGTAGTCAGATAACTACGGAATATATTAATCGTTTGATTTGGAGCAAGGGGAACTATAACTTTGTGTAGCGGGTCATATCGAGACTGTCGACCATTATTTAGATTGATCTTAGTAGGGTAGGTGCGTAATCCTGTTCCAGCCGTTACACTTTCCTAGTAAATATCCGGAGCATTAAACTACATAATTTGTCTGAGTGTGTGGGTTCTATTCGTTCGTCAGACTTTACGGTTCGCAACGTAGATTAAGCTTGTCTCGGCAGCTTTAGTTGAGATGAAAAAAGATGACAAATGTATCTAGAGAAGCGAAAGTTTGTTGAACCGTCAAGACTCAACAAACTAATCTACATCTATACTCAGCAAGCACTTTGCAGTAGCGAACGGTCCGCAGGAAGGACAATTAGTGGTAAGCTACTGTGCGGGTTCGAAACTCTGTAATTTTGCATTCATATTTTTTTCGCGAAATACACAGGAGGTCCAACAAAGGCGTTTACACTGTTTGAACTTTAATAACTAAGGAGGTATTAATGGTAACCTGATCCAATTGCAGGTATATGGTGCTCTCATAACTAGTTTGTGTAGCCATTCATTTGTTTATTTTCAGGTACCAGTAATGGCTGGAGCAAAGAAAGTGGATTTTAAACTATTATTCGAAATGTGAAAACATGTAAGAAGTGCAGATATGATGGGGGGGGGGGGGGGGGGCAGAGTTTGCTACTCCGGTACCGTCACGTGTAACAGTAACGAAATTACGCGACAAATTTGAGAGGGAAGGAAGTGTGCGTTATCTGAAGTAGTTCCGTGTGGCAGGAAGAAGTGAGTAGCGAACGAAAGAGGGGTGGACGAAGTGGTACAAGCCTTCACAAGATCCGCAAGGAAGTCCGTATGGCATGCTGTGCGTGAATCAGGTCTAAGCAAATCAACTGTTTATCGCATCTTAAAGCAAGCAAAGTGAAGTGGATATCCTACATTCCCAGGTTGCTTCACGCGATGAATGAGACTATCAATCAATCGTCATAATCTGATGTCATTGTTTGGTTTGATGACATGACTTTTAAATTGAATGGAAGCATTAATTGCCGTAACTATGTGTACTGGACAAGTGATAATCCCCTTGTTACGGAAGAATGAGCTGTTAATCCCCCTGAGTTATCAATGTGGTGTGACATGTCTGTCAGGGGACATGCAGGATCTTAATTTTTTTTTAAGGAACTGTGACTGATGTAAAATTGCTGATGGAGGACATTTTAAACATCTTCGGTAACGCTGTGTCCATCTGTGTGACTTAAAAATTCATAGTTTTTGTTGTTTTTGTTCGAGTTATTGAAGTTCAAAAGGTGTAAACCCCTTTGTGGGACTCGCTGTATGTGGATAGAAGGAATTTATTGGATGACTCATCAAACAACGTACGCTCTCGGAATTTTGACAATAAAAGTTATCGTGATGCACAACGCCCGTTTTTTAGCGGGTGCCACATGTGTTGGGTGACGCTTTCGCCCTTATTAACCGTAGAACACTAAAGGGGGAAATGTTACTACACCATCATAAATTTCACTACTCCATATATCATTCAAGGGAAGTCATAATTTATAGTTTATAGCTTATTACAATTGTACGGTTTCCAGTCGTATGTCACATACAAAACAGTAAATATCAGATTGGCGAGAACCTCGGATTGATACCAACTGCAATCTTAAATTTTTCGAGGATTTAGTAATCTAGTGTTAAACGACACACGGATGAAACACGCTGTCTTTCTTTAGACCACCTATCTTCCCTGTATCAGTACTATCTGGAATGGATCCCTAGCTGATGGGTGGCGGCCGTTGTGGCCGAGCGGTTCTAGGCGCCTCAGTCTGGAACCACGCGACCGCTGGTCGCAGGTTCGAATCCTGCCTCGGGCATGGATGTGTGTGATGTCCTTAGGTTAGTTAGGTTTATGTAGTTCTAAGTTATAGGGGACTAATGACCTCAGATGTTGAGTCCCATTGTGCTCAGAGCCATTTGAACCATTTTTTGGTTGATGGGTGATATTCATATATCGGTCGAACGAGGATTTTGTAAGCTACCTCCTTCGTGGGTGGACTTCAATTTCTGAGGATTTTTCCAATGAATCTCGGTCTGGCGTCTCCATTGCCTAGTGTTCTGTGGTGGTTTCGCCTTAAATAGAATACTCTCAGATATTTAATGTATGTAATTGCTTGCAGAGACTGGTAGGAAATTATGTAATCATACGGTATGGAGTCTGCTTGCCATTTATGCGCAGTACGCCATAATCGACGCCTCACTGCGTTTGAACGAGGTCGTGAAAGAGCGCTACGAGAAGCTGGATGTTTCTTCTGCGATACTGCAGAATGATTTGGCAGGATTGTAGCCACTGTACATGACAGCTCGCAGCGGTGGTCATGAGAATGTACAGTCCCAAGAAGACTGGGCTCCGATCAGCCACTTGGCAGTACCGACAAGGAAGACCGTTGTGTTCGGCGTATGGTTCTTGCGCATCGTACTGCGTTTGCAGCAGCAATTTGAGAAGCTATTGGCACCACAGGACACAACGAACTGTTACAATCGGTTACTTCAAGGATAGCCAGAGTCTCGTAGCATGCATTCCACTGACCCCAAACCAACGTCATTTGCAACTTCAGCGATGTCAAGCGAGAGCTCATTGGAGGGCAAAGTGAAGATTTGCTGTGGTTTTTGATGGAAGCTGATTCTGCCTCAGAGCCAGTGATGGCCCTGTGTTGGTTAGAAGGAGGCCAGTTGAGGACTTGTAGCCAACCTGTTTGTGTGCTAGACGCACTGAACCTATACTTGGAGTTGGAGTCTGGGATGCGATTTCGTATGAACGCAGGAGCACCGAGATTGCAAATTTGTACGTCAATCCGGCGATTCGACCTGTCGTGCTACCATCATGAACGGCATTCCAGGGTATGCTTTCCGGTGATTCGACCTATTGTGTTGCCATAATGAACAGCATTCCAGGGTATGTTTTCCAGCAGGATAACGCTCGCTCATATACTGCTATTGTAACCCAGCATGCTCTACGGAGTGTCGGCATATTGCCTTGGCCTGCTCTGTAACCAGATCTGTCTCGAATCGAGCACACATGGAACATCATCGGACGAGAACTCATCTATAAATAGAATTAACTATCTATGAATTGACCGACTACGCGGAACGGTTATGGAACTCCATCACACAGACTGACAAATGGTTCTGAGCAGTATGGGACTTAACATCTGAGGTCATCAGTCCCCTCACAGACTGACACTCAGCACTTGTACAACACAATGCATGCACGTTTGCATGGTTGCATTCAACATTCTGGCAGTTACACCAGTTTTTAATGGTCAGCCACATGAGTGCTAAAAGGAACTCGTTAAGCTTCAGTTACACGATAAATCAGTCTATTCTAAAAGCCGTAAATTCAACTAAGTACCTAGGTATTACAATAACGAACAACGTAAATAGGAAGGAACACACAGAAAATGTTGTGGGGAAGGCTAACCAAAGACTGCGTTTTATTGGCAGGACACTTAGAAAATGTAACAGACCTACTAAGGAGACTGCCTACACTACGCTTGTCGGTCCTCTTTTAGAATACTAGTGCGCGGTGTGGGATCCTTACCAGATAGGATTGACGGAGTACATCGAAAAATTTCAAAGAAAGGCAGCACGTATTGTATTATCGCGAAATATGGGGGAGAGTGTCACAGAAATGATACAGGATCTGGGCTGGAAATCATTAAAAGAAAGGCGTTTTTGTTGCGACGGAATCTTCTCAAGAAATTCGAATCACCAACTTTCTCCTCCGAATGCGAAAATATTTTGTTGACACCGACCTACATTGGGAGGAATGATCACCACGATAAAGTAAGGGAAATCAGAGCTCGTACAGAGAGATAATAGGTGTTAATTCTTTCCGCGCGCTATACGAGATTGGAATAATAGAGAATTGTGAAGGTGGTTCAATGAACCGTCTGCCAGGCACTTGAATGTGATATGCAGAGTATCCATGTAGATGTAGAATGCAGCCGCAATTCACATTGGCAATGCGCTTACCGTAACCTGCGATGTTTCAATATTAATTACTTAAATATGTTTCCCAGACAAACGTATTCCCGAAATTTCATTGCCGTACATTAGTTATATTTTAGTGTTGGGATTTTTTTTTCGTCAGTGTATTTACATAGCGTGATGGTAGCTGCCGCAGCAGTTGCCGGCTGGGACGCCTCACTGACGAGCGCGGAAGGCGGAGGCGGCGGCGACGCCGGGGGCGGCACGTAGGCCCGCCAGAGGCGCCCGCTGCCCCCGATAGCGCCGCGGGCCGCGCTAATTCGGGTGGCAATGCCACGCCGCCATCCGTCCTTGCGCATGCCGATATGCAAGCCAGCTGTCTTACGTAACGCTGGATCTGTGTGACACCCACTGGCCCCGGCGTGCCTCTCTCGAGTCGCTCATTCACGTCGATTAACTGGCCTACGAGAAGCCTCGGACGTCTCATATCGTCTCGTGTGTACTGGCAGGCGCTACGACGATAGCCCAATGAAAAAATTCGCGCGCGAGGTACATTTGCTAGCTTGAAAGAACGCTATGAAGGCGGCATGCAACAAACGTCAAGTTGGAGTGTAGCGTATACCACAACTAGGATACCCAAATGATTAGTATTTCAGCCCAACCACACAAAGCAAGTAGGAATAAGACCAACAAAATTCCATGTATAAGGGAACACAACGCAACGGGTTTCTCGTTCAGAAAATACCAATTAGTGTTCATGTTTGTAAAGAAGAAAATGTGCTAAGCGTCGTGTAAGGAGTAATGTCTATGAACACAAATCGAAATTCGACATCGACGGAATCTTAGCTTAAACGAGAGAACGATTTAATTTTCCGTGTTGGTCGGGAACCGACAACTGAATGCGTATATATAATCGACGGTTTCAGGAAGGTCTTTGTCAAACATGATTTTAGCAGCCCCGCGCAAATTACGCCCGAAGGATAAACATGCTGTTCGCTCGGCCGTGCAGAATCGTACAGCTATGTACCTTGAGTCAGGGAATGGTTCAAATGGCTCTGAGCACTATGGGACTTAACTTCTGAGGTCATCAGTACCCTAGAACGTAACTAACCTAAGGACATCACACACAACCATGCCCGAGGCGGGATTCGAACCTGCGACCGTAGCGGTCGCGCTGTTCCAGACTGTAGCGCCTAGAACTGCTCGGCCACCAAGGCCGGCGAGTCAGGGAATGTGTTTGTTTATAGCAACACAAAATGCGCACGCACGCTGGGACGACGTCTGGAACACCACGGACTGTCGGCACGTCGACCGCTGTTACGGCTTCTCTTGACGAGGCAGCAAAGAGAGGCGCCCCAACGAAAAGACAGGACACAGGAATGGGACCACATTGTCTCTTCAGTATGTTCCAGTACAATATGACGCAAGATGTATCCCTGTGTGGAGGCTCCGAGGAGAAGGACGAGTATTGCCACACTGCGCTTCGCCATCTTCGAAGTCTCGCGTGTGACGTTATCTTTCAACATTATAATGCAGTACTGCATATCTCCTATGCTTTCTGACCTATCTCGATACAATGGGTTTTAGCCGGCTGTCCCGGCCAGCAGTTCTCCAGATCTGACACCCATTCCAAACATTTGGAAATGGGATGCCGAGGGACTGCCTCACTATCTCTCACCAACCACCACGGTTAATGGACTCTGATATAGAGTTGGACTGACGTACGCGCAGTTGCCTAAGAAGTCCAGTTCGCCTCAGTACCCATCCGTGTTAGAATAATTGTTGCTTCCAGATGTGTCACCTCTGTGTAATATATTTCGCACTTTCTAGACCCTCAAATCACTGTACTGTAGAAGTACAATAAGCAAATTTTCATTTTTTACCATGTAGTCTGATACTACAATTTTAATGGCCAGCATTGTACGAGGTATGTGACAAAGGCAACGAGACTGATTTTATATCTACCGAAGTTTTTATTTTTTTCAAACAGCGATATTGTCCCCTCAGAGAAGTTCTCTTCGGCAGCTATACACCGACGGAGTCGTTGTTCCTAGTACTGGTAACAGCGCTGAAATGCTTCTAATGGTAGGGCCTTTAACATGTCGGTCGCAGTCTTTCGAATGTTCTATAGAGTCCCAAAATAAGTTCCTTTTAAGACATTTTTCAATTTCTGGAAAAGAAAAAAATCACGAGGCCTTAGATCAGATGGACTATGGAACAAAAGGAATACCCGTTGAGGTCAAAAAATCCTTGGTGTAAATGGCCATGTGACATGGGAAGTTGTTTGATGCAGCATCCACTTCTCTGCAATGTCCAGACTCATTTGATTCACCATTTTGCTGAGCCTTTCAAGGACATTTTTGTAAAACACTTGGTTGACAGTTTGCCCACGAGAAACAACTTCTTCATGCACGTATATCCCAGTCAAAAAAGCTAATCAGCAATGTTTGATCTTTAATTTGCTCATTTGATCTTTTTCCGGCAGAAGTCTCAGTGTGCCACTCCTCACTTTGCTATTCTGTCTCAGGATCGTACTCAAAAATCCAGGAGTCATCACCTGTGATCACACGAATGAACAATTCGTGGTCAGTGGCAGTCCTCTCAAAAAGATCAAGGTACACGTTTCTTTCATTTGTCTTCTGCTCAGCTGTCAAGATTTTCAGCACCATTTTGGCACAAACTTTTCGCACGAGTAAACTCGGTCAAACTTTAATTTACTGTGAAAGTGTTAAACATTTCACCCATCAACCTTATTGTTAAACGTCTGTCTCATCTCACAAGGGCACGCACACGTTCAACGTTTTCGTCTGTTTTTGATAAATAAGGTCTCCCTGAGCGAGATTCGTCTTTAACGTGTCCTCGGCCTTCTAAAAATGATTTGTGACAGCGAAAAGCTTGTGCTCTTGATAATGAATGTTCCCCATAGACCTTTTTAAAAGTCACACTCGCGGATTCACCGAGTTTCAAATGGTTCAGATGGCTCTGAGCACTATGGGACTTAACATCTGAGCTCATCAGTCCCCTAGACGTAGAACTACTTAAACCTAACTCACCTGAGGACATCACACACATCCATGCCCGAGGCAGGATTCGAACCTGCGACCGTAGCAGCAGCGCGGTTCCGGGCTAAAGCGCCTAGAACCGCTCGACCACAGCGGCCTGCTCCCCAAGTTTTACGCGAAACTTGATGGCATAACATTGCTATAAATTGCGGTGTTCCATTTTCGTAACACGGAACTGAAGCTTGTAACTGATCATGTGGAAGGGATGTACTCACCTGTCTAGACAAGTGACAACACAGCGTTGACAGACCGCTCGCAGTGTTGCTAGTCTCATTACTTTTCTCCCGCCTCTCTTATTGGAAACAGGTTGCTTTGGAATTGATAAATATTCATTCCACCCCGGTTTTCCGCTATCTCGAAAGCAACGATACCGAAAACCCTGAACATGCATGTTAGACACGTAGCAGAAGATGATTGAGGTTTAAGGTGTTACATTAAAATTTTAAGATTGCAGCTGACGTATTTCAGGCTGCTCCGTTACAGTGCGGTAGACAGTCAGTTTAGCGCGCAGTAGCGTCTGTTTTCGTTCTTCCGTCGCCTTCCGTCTCGGGTCCGTGCGCGTAGGATGTTGTAACTGAGTCCTGTTTGCGTTATTCTTAAACGTGTTAAATCACTCGCAACTTCGGCAAATGTGTTTCCACACCGCTAGCAGTTCGTTGCAGTGAATAAGGTCGGCCACATTTGCGACAACAGGCCTATGTTGAAACCAGTTACTGACGCACGCACTGACATTCTCTGCACCAAAACATAGTGTTGCTTGCTTTTGCGTCGCGAGAGCTAAGTGTCTTGTCTTGATGTCAGCTCATGTGCGTGTGCGTCTATAATGTACTTGGGTGAGAAATACAGGAAGATGAACAAATGGGAGAAATGACAAAAACAGATTCTTCGAATTGTTGTTTTGTTGATGCTACGAGGAGAATGCATCTGTACTAATATCATAAGGTACATAAATGGAGAATTGTCCACGATGAAGAAGTTTTTCCATTATTCGTTTGCAAATTGTATAAGAAACAACAAAAATAGATTCAACATGGAAATCGAAATCTGACTCTCTTTGCGAGCACAGTGACACTATTAAAATTTTTCTGCAGTATTCATTTGTATGTTCCATTATGTTCCCAATGCACTGCACGGGGAATTACAGAATGGTTGTTCCAACAAAGTCACATCTCGTTTCTTTCTTCGTTCTCATAAAAACATTGTTGTAAAAACTGAGCTATTGCTCCAGATTTAAGGGTGCTGCTGTGACAGGATGCTAAATCGAAAGTGACAAAAAAGTTTTGTTGTGTTACTGAAAGGCATTGTATGAATTCATTTCCTCCATGCCGCATGAGAGAATTGTTATTTCTGACTTGGGCAGTCTACTCTATATATCACAAACACAGTATTATCGCTTTGTGAATGATCTAATTATGCATTCAGACCGCTTTGGTCCATTGCAATGCAATTTCGACTGGACGTCCGGCTTCGATTCCCGGCGGGGTCAGGGATTTTCTCTGCCTCGTGATGACTGGGTGTTGTGTGATGTCCTTAAGTTGGTTAGGTTTAAGTAGTTCTAAGTTCTAGGGGACTGATGACCATAGATGTTAAGTCACATAGTGCTCAGAGCCATTTGAACCATCTTGAACTGGACGCCCATGTTGTGATTTTCCGCTAAGTCATGAAGAGATGGAATTCGCCATACATGAAGGCAGCAGAAACAGTGATCGTATAGAGCAGAAGAAACGTATAGCAACTTCTGAGATATAGGTAGCATCTATCGCGATAGACGAGAAGCGTAAAATTGCCAGGGCTCGTACTACTTACACGATAAAATCTGCATTATGTTGCAACGTTGAAGGAATACGTAATCAGTGAAAAAGAAGGATTTAACTTGTTTTATGTCTGGCGGTTTTCTTTGCTGACAGTTGTGGATCTCTGATTAGGCAAATAAAAATGAGTTTTTATTTTTGACTTGCGTTATGGAGCCAGATTTGAAAGAGAATAGGAAAAGAATTGTCGAACACTGGAAATGAAACTTATCTAAATAATAATAGTGAAATCCAACAAGTGCATCAACGAATGATTTTCACTCCAGAGGAAGATGGTCAGCATCATTATCCGAGTTCGTTCGGTGATTTTTCCCTAATTTTCTTTTGGTTAAGTGCTTCAAATCATACTTATTCAGTTCAAATCCCACCCATTTAATGTTATCTTTTTGTGTCTTGATGTTTAGACATGCATGTCAGATATAATCGATGAGTACATTTCCTTACAACTTCACAGTAATTTATCATCCTCAAGCAGTGTGATGTCCATATAAATCTCTCGTTTCAGGTGCTGATGCATTGGTAGTGACATCTGTTCGTTGACATCTTAGCTTCAGCAACGTCCGGCCCAGAGGTAAGTAAAAAATTTTAGCTGTGATACTGAATGCATTGATTGACTGTGTAAATTATATACTTTTTTTTTAATAAGATGACAAACATATGCGGGTGATCGTATGGTTTTAAAATGCTCACAAAGCCTAGGGTAATTGTGGATTGTATTGAAATCTATGTATCAGCGGGCGGGCTGAAGTCGAGAGGGACAAGTTCAGCCGCTCAAGTTCTCATTTTTCATTCTTACGTGTATTCAATGTATATCCCACCACGTACGACGGGAGCGTACATCCAGAAAGAGAAGGATAAAGAGATAAATACAACGAGAACAGTCTGTTCGATAATATTTTATGCTGCAACCAAATCCGAACGTCCAGACAGAGAAAATAATGAAAACAATATGTTTTCCTTTCCTGCATCCATATCCGAAATGTAGAGTTGTCTCTCGGAAAGATCGTGGAAATCAAATAAATAATCAACCAATTGAGCCGACACTGCACTTACCTTATACAGTTGGAGTTATCTAAGGCTACGAAAGACAAAATCAATGTCGTCGTAGTCATTGGAAATGAGAACCACACTGTTATGCAAGGCAGAAAAGAAATCAGTAAGTAACAGACGTTGCTAGTACGAATCCCATCTAAAATAGTTGTTGGCTTCAAGTTTTCCCTTAGTATTTGTCTTCACAAATTGCTCCAAGAACGACAGAATGGTAATATACGAGTGTATGATTATGCAGTGCGAAGATAAATTCATCGCTCGCATCCTTGTAAAATAGCAGTACAAAATCTGTTTGTAATGAAATTGCATCCTGTGCTTATGTTCTCTAAAAAATGGACGTAAACGAATAACGACATGGAGACACTGTATTTGAATCCAGGACAAGGATATTTGTTCAATAAAATGAGGCAACGACGCCCTATTATTGCAATGGGTAGTGTGTTTGGTTCCGGGTGTAGGCGGTTTTGTTTATGGTTCAAATGGCTCTGAGCACTGTGGGACTTAACATTTGAGGTCATCAGTCCCCAAGACTTAGAACTACTTAAACCTAACTAACCTAAGTACATCACACACATCCATGCCCGAGGCAGTATTCGAACCTGCGACCGTAGCAGCAGCGCGGTTCCGGACTGAAGCGCATAGAACCGCTCGGCCACAGCGGCCGGCGGTTTATTTATATTTGGTCATTTATTTCTGCCCAATAATATTATAGCGTACACTGTTTCTTGGACTATACGTGTCGTACAATTCCGTAATACAATGTTTTTAACGAAGAACGTAACAGTGATTGACTATACAAATTATAAATCTCCTTGAAGAGTAGTGATCATTTACCCAAAACATACCTGTGATAATACAGAAATAACTATGAAACTTACCGAGTCTGCCGGAGTGGCCGAGCGGTTCTAGGCACTACAATCTGGAACCGCGCGACCGCTACGGTCGCAGGTTCGAATCCTGCCTCGGGCATGGGTGTGTGTGATGTCCTTAAGTTAGTTAGGTTTAAGTAGTTCTAAGTTCTAGGGGACTGATGACCTCAGAAGTTAAGTCCCATAGTACTCAGAGCCATTTGAACCATTTGAAACTTAGCGATATTGTGATATTATACGAGATTCAGTATTTTAACAACTCAATTTCTAGTGATGCATATTATATTCAGCAAGATTATCCAGACATAATGCGCTAATACTCGCTCTTTCATACAGGACGCAAGCAGTGCGCCCGACGTTATAGGCTCCGATCGCTACATAGGCACCAGTTTCTGAGACACTGTGGCGGGTCGATTTTAGACAACAAAAAATCTTTCTCCTTCAAACTTGTAATTTGTATGTGAATATTTTTCAGAGAACTAACAATTAACGAAATGACCTATTGTTATTCCATTGAAGGAGAGTGCAAGAGGACACACTGTCGATGCATCTATGACAGTATTACGAGAGGTTTTGATGGTACTGCATTTCCCATGCAGAGGCTGTTGTTGTCACTAATGACATTTTTCAGAAGTCAAACGTCGATTGGTTTATGAGGTCAGGTACCCATGCTTCATCAGAAAGAAAGAGTATTTCATGATCAACCTCCATCATACTCAGACTGCATTATGTGAATTGGCCAATCGCTGCACTGTCGTTACGTTGCAAGGCTTTAGTTCGAGTTTGTGCACAGCTCTGCAAGCGGACGCTACCGACACAACAGTCTCAAGTACTAAACTGCGCAACGTCTTTTTCTGTTTTCTTTTCAAGGTCGTTACCAACTCGCCTGTATTTTGATCAGCGCACGTTTAACACTAATGTAAACAAGTGCCCGATCAGCACTCTTGAGTTGGGCGCAGTGCAACTACACCAGATGTGACGCCACTGGAAATAAGCTCTGTTTATGTATCAATCATTTCGTTGTTATTCCAGCACGAAAGACACAATGAGGCACACTAAGACTTTGAAAGTTTCCACTGTTTTTGAGAATAAACATGTTTAAAGTTTAAGTTATGTGGATATTGTTTCAAATCTCATTAGACAGCCCTCTTCTCTGTCCTGATCATGTGAACTTGATCGTATGTGCTGCGAAAATGTATGAGGTTGGTTCGTATCTGCAGCGGTACATAGATGCGGAAAAGCATTAGAATAGCGAAAAACAGATGGTGCTTAATATCTTCGAGAATCTTTTGGAAAAATTCCATCGCTATTGATACGGCAGAATCCAGAAATAACTCCTCAGTTTATCCGAGTTTCTGTGTCGAGGTATTAAGTGCGCGAAAATAAATAAATATATGAAAGTAAACAGGCAAATAGTGTTTGTAGGAAATTGTGAGGACTTTTTGAGAAGTGCTGTCTGGTTGATATGTGAGAACTGTGTAGCTGGATGCTGTTCTTCATGGGCTACTAGTCATGTAGCAGATGCCAACTCTAGTTGCGAATTAGATTCCGCGAATTCTGATTTGAACGGCAAGGACTGTAAGTATTGCTTCCTATTGCTTCAGTGTTTGGTTTTTCTGTGTCTGCTACTTGTTCTCTTTTCTAACTTTTGATTTCTGTCTGATCCCTTCTGCAGCATATTAGCTGAGTTAAACCTGTAGCCGAGGTCGTTAACGCACGCCTGCGATGTGACGCTCGAGTAGCGGGTAAGCCGTTTCGAATCCTGATGATGGACGAGATTTTCACTGCCAGTATTTGCACAGAAAGGGGAGTGAAGGTGGTGGCGTAAAGTTACTTGATCGCGATTCTTTGCGCCAATGTCCTGGATTAAATTCCAAACCCCTCCGTAGTGTTTCATGAAGTGAAAGCATATGGCAGTCTTGATGGTGATCCTTCTGTCTGATAGGATGTTAAGCTTGGCAGCCTTCTTGGTGCTATTTGAGAGGATTAGGCTGTGTGTCGGCACCGAGTTTCACCCTCTCCCTTCTCTCATCATCATCATCATCATCATCATCATCATCAACCTAGCACTACGCGCATCCATTACACCCACCTACACTCTGCAAATACACCTACGACACAACTCTCACATATACACAAGGAGACGGGCAGCGTGCGCGTAGGAAGAACCCCCTTTCCGACATGCGGCTCAGATCACCTCGAAGGAAATCACAGGCAACAGTGCCAAAAGACATTTACATTTTTACAGCGGGGTTTAGCCGTATGTCATTTCATTGTTGTTAAAATCTGTACTAAATGGGATTTGAAATTATACTGTTGGGCTGCTGCTCATAACCACGGAATTTGAAGTTTTGTTGTTGGACTGCTACGATATGTTGACGCTGGAGCTGTAGCCTAATCCTCGCGTAGCTCGGATCCCGGCGGCGTACAGGGTAGCGCAGCCGGAGTTAAATACACTGGTATGGTAATGTTAGAGCACCGAGGCTGCAGCACAATCGTATCGTAATAACCGCACGCATGACAGGGCGTGATTTCCGCGGGAAGGAGACTCCAATGGGGTAACGGAGGAATACATAGCACAATTTTTACTTATTTGTTAACCTACGCCGGTCGGTGTGGGCGAGCGGTTCTAGGCGCTTCAGACTGGAACGGCGCGACCGCTACGGTCGCAGGTTCGAATCCTGCCTCGGGATTGGATGTGTGTGATGTCCTTAGGTTAGTTAGGTTAAGTAGTTCTAAGTTCTAGGGGACTGATGACCTCAGACGTTAAGTCCTATAGTGCTCAGAGCCATTTGAACCACTTTTTTTGTCAACCTACGGATGAACGAAGTACAGTTTATTAGCAGCTGAAACCGGTACACCACGTTGTCCCAGCAGCTCGTCTCAGACTCAGCTTGCCCTCTTCTCACATAATATACTGCGTTCTATGGATGAACGGCAACAGGCATATTCCATATTTTTATCTTCCCGAAAGGCATTTGACACGGTGCAACACTGCAGACTGTTAATGAAGCTATGAGCATTAATGGAAAACAATATGTTGACCTCGAAAGCGAGTGGTCATCAGGGACAAGGGTATCACCAGGAGTGAGAGGCAGAGATATCATCAGGAGTGCAACAGGGAAGTGCGATAGGACCGCTGTTATTTTCTCTATACATACATGATCTGTTGGACACGGAGAGCGGCATGTGCGGTTGTTCGTTGAAGACGCTGCTGTGTACAGGAAGGCGTCAAAGTTGAGTGACTGTGGGAGGATACAAGAGGACGTAGACAAAATTTGTAGTTGGTGTGATGACTGGCTGTTTGTTGTGGTCTTCAGTCCTGAGACTGGTTTGATGCAGCTCTCCACGCTACTCTATCCTGTGCAAGCTTCTTCATCTCACCGTACCTACTGCAGCCTACATACTTCTGAATCTGTTTAGTGTATTCATCTCTTGGTCTCCCTCTACGATTTTTACCCTCCACGCTGCCCTCCAATACTAAATTTGTGATCCCTTGATGCCAGCTAGCTCTAAATGTAGAAAAATGTAGGTTAATGCGGATGAGTAGGCAAAATAAACCTTTAATATTCGGATACAGCATTAGTGGTGTCCTGCTTGACACAGTCACGTCACTTAAATTTCTGGGCGTAAAGTTGCAAAGCGATATGAAGTGGAGCGAACATGTGATGATTGCGGAAGGGAAGGCAACAGATCGACTTCGGTTTATTGGGAGAGATCTAGGAAAGCGTGGTTTATCTGTAAATGAGACCGCATATAGAATGCTAGTACGACCTATTCTTGAGTACTGCTCGAGTGTTTGGGATCCGTACCATGTCGGATTGAAGGAAGACATCGTAACAATAGAGAGGCGGGCTGCTAGATTTGTTACTGGTAGATTCGAACAACCCGCAGGTGTTATGCAGTCGATTCGGCAACTCAAATGGGAATCTCTGGAGGGAAGACAGCGCCCTTTTCGAGGAACGCTATTGAGAAAATTTAGAGAACTGGCATTTGAAGCTGATTGCAGAGCGATCCTTCTGCTGTCGACATGCATTTCGTGTAAAGACCACGAAAATAAAAAAAAGTGAGGGCTCATGCGAAGACATACAGATACCCGTTTTTCCCTCGTTCTACATGTGAGCGGGACTGGGAAGGAAACGAGAGGTATAGGGTACCTCTCCCACGCATCGTGCGGTGGCTTGCATAGTAAGTACACTATGTGATCAAAAGCATCCGGACACCCCCAAAATATACGTTTTTCATATTGGGTGCATTGTGCTGCCACCTACTGCCAGGTACTCAATATCAGCGACCTCAGCAGTATTTAGACATCGTGAGAGTGCAGAATGGGGCACTCCGCAGAACTCACGGAATTCGAACGTGGTCAGGTGTCCGGGTGTCACTTATGTCATACGCCTGTACGCGAGATTTCCACACTCCTAAACATCCCTAGGTCCACTGTTTCCAGTGTGATAGTGAAGTGGAAACGTGAAAGGAGACGTACAGCACGAAAGCGTACAGGCCGACCTCGTCTGTTGACTGACGGAGACCGCCGACAGTTGAAGAGGGTCGTAATGTGTAATGGGCATACATCTATTCACACCATCACGCAGGAATTCTAAAATGCATCAGGATCCATTGCAAGTACTATGACAGTTCGGCGGGAGGTGAGAAAACTTGGATTTCATGATCGAGCGGCAGCTGATAAGTCACACATCACGCCCGTAAATGCCAAACGACGCCTCTCTTGGTGTAAGAAGCGTAAACATTGGACGATTGAACAGTGGAAAAACGTTGTGTGGAGTGACGATTTACGGCACACAATGTGACGATCCGATGAGGGGTCTGGGTATGCCGAATGCCGGGTGTACGTCATCTGCCAGCGTGTTTAGTGCCAACAGTAAATTTCGGAGGCGGTGGTGTTATGGTGTGGTCGTGTTTTTCATGGGGCTCCTTGCACCCGTTGATGCTTTGCGTGGCACTATCACAGCACAGACCTACATTGATGTTTTAAGCACCTTATTGCTTCCCACTGTTTAAGAGCAAGTCGGGGACGGCGACTGCATGTTTCAACACGATCGAGCACCTGTTTCTAATGCACGGCCTGTGGCGGAGTGGTTAGAAGACAATAACCCCTGTAATGGACTGGCCTGCACAGAGTCCTGACCTGAATCCTATAGAACACCTTTGTGATGTTTTGGAACGTCGAGTTCGTGCCAGGGGTCACCGACCGACATTGATACCTGTCCTCAGTGCAGCACTCCGTGAAGAATGGGCTGCCATTCACCAAGAAACTTTCAAACACCTGATTGAACGTATGCCTGCGAGAGTTGAAGCTGCCATCAAGGCTAAGGGTGGGCCAAAACCATATTGAATTCCAGCATTACCGATTTTCAGCCAGGTGTCCGTATACTTTTGATCACATAGTGTATGTATATGCGTAACATTAAGCCGGAGGTTATGCGGCAATGGCAGTTTGCATGCGCAGGTATTGGTTGCCATGCAACGCCGGATACAGCATTTGCGTCGTATGTGGAACATCCTGTACATCGGCAACTCGCAGTCGTTAATACCTTAACAATGTAATTCTGACAACCCTAGGGTGAACTGCGATTTCTTCCACGGGTAGGACTAGGTGCTATCCCGGCCAGGGAAGCGAGCCACTCGTCGCGACTTAGCGTGTAAAAGCTGTCGCAAGTGCTCGGTGTGGTCGGCACACGTGTTGGCCAACAGAGAACCTGACGGGTCGCACGCGGTGCAGAGGGCCCCGAGTCTCCAGCGCGGCGGAAGGGAGAAAGCGGGCGCGGCCCGCTGCTCGGCCGTATGGCGGACACGTCGCGCGCGCCCGCACGCTCCCGTTCACGTTCACGATCGCGCCGCGTCGCGTCGCTGGAGCCGCTGTGCCGCGCCGCCTTCCGCATTCAGTGCAGCCTCGTGGACTCTCATCTTGCGCGAAGAGCAGGACGGGACGCAGAGGCCCGGTTAGCGATTTCAATCGCGTCCACTGCTGGCGCAGCGGCAGAATAACGAAGTGGCGGCACCTTTCACAGCGCAGCTTCAAGGGGGCCGACAAGGCAATCAGCTTCTATACAGCGTACGTGTGCGCTGCGAGGCTGGCACGGGATCACAAAAGCGATCTCCAGTAACATTGTTGACTTCAGTCCAGTTCCATTAAGATTTATTTTATTTATTTTTAGTTCGCTATTCTGCGCGTTACTTAGGTATTTACATAATACTGGCTCCATTTCTGCCTTTTCTTTTGTCATAACGTAAATGTTTTGCACTTCCGCTTTGTGGTGTCGTCCGAAGAACGAGGCCCAGCGTCCAAGTTGGTACCTTACGACGTAACCGTAAGGACAGTTCCCGCCTATGACGCAGCATCAAAAAAGAGACGTCGGCGTAGACACGCCCTGAAGAGATTCCTTACACTGCCGTTGCCAAGAGACTACTTACGTCAGAACGCAACGACGCTCTCTCCACTCAGCAGTCATCGCTTAAAGAACCGCATCGAAGTTTATAGTCAGGTGCACACTGAGATGAGATTATCATTCTGTCCTGTGTGTGAAATATTATCGAGAACTGCGATTTCCCCGTGGACATGGATTGTTTCCTTGTTAAATATTTCAGGCTGCTCAAACGTCAATAAAGTGACCTAATATTTTGTGTGTGTTGTAGTATCCACTCGACCTCCTCCAGAAGTAAAACTAGGCTAGTGTCTCAAGTGGCCTTATCGTCCAGCACTATAAACTTTATCTGTCAACTGGTATCTTTTCCTCCCTCTCTTCTTTGCCCCTTTCATCATGTCCCCTAAATCATCTATCAGCTAGCACTGTCTTAGACAGGACCAGATATCTTTTCTTTTCAAAATCTGCGGTCATATTTGTCTTTTTCAGCAACCCTTTTTAATCCTTCTTCATTCTTAACTCTTTCTGTCCGGATTTTATTCCCCATCCTCCTCCAAATCCTCATTTCAGAGGTCTCCAATCTTTTTTCATCTTCTTCTCTTAGCGTGCACGTTTGTGATCCGTATAAAGCCACAGTCCACAAAAAGAAACATTTGATCAGTATTTTTCCTAGCTGCCTGTTCAGCTTTCCGCATAGTAGCTTCTTCTTCCTGATGATTGCTTGTTTAGCCATAGCAACCATGATTAAGGAAGCATTTAACAGGAAAACTGAACAGAAAACTGAAAAAAAGTCTGGTTATGTGTTTCTTTTTATGGAGTGTGGTTTTGTTTGGCGTAAGTAAGCTGAGAAGAACGTCAGGAAACAAGAACAAAACCTACTATAATGTCTCCCAAAAGTCGGCAAGTAATATCAAGTAACTACAGCCCTAGCTATTGGAATCCAATAGGTCTGCGCTACTAAGACAAAATGTATTTTCTCTTGGCCCAACATTACCCGACGTAGATACAAGGTTAACTACGACGGTAGTATATGTCTGTGCTAACTTCTACCGTACTGAAGGGGCTTATGAAAAGTATTTCAGATGTATATGAATACTAATGTTTAAGTGAACAGCTTTTGTAGAAACAGGTAAACAGTTAAGCGGAGCCTGAGATGACACGGCGGTGTTTACATATGTAGTATATGTCTGTGCTAACTTCTACCGTACTGAAGGGGCTTATGAAAAGTATTTCAGATGTATATGAATACTAATGTTTAAGTGAACAGCTTTTGTAGAAACAGGTAAACAGTTAAGCGGAGCCTGAGATGACACGGCGGTGTTTACATCACAGTAACCGACTGATGTTGCATTGCCTTTCAATTGTAGCACATTTCTCGGATGTTTTTATGAAAAATTTCAACACCAACATTAAGGAGCGCTATATCACAGCACTCGTGTTTTCAAGAATTTTTGAATGCCGTTAAAAAGTTCATAAATGCATTAAAAACGTTTGTGCTTCAAGCTGGTCCAAAATTACGCGCTCCTCTGTCTACTGTCATTTGCCGAAAACCTCATTTTGATATCTCGAATCGGTCACGAGATGAAAGGCATACAAATTTTAGGTGACTCCTCTGGTATATTGTAAAACAATAATGGTAAATGTATAATACACTGGTGTACAAAACTTAAGGACGAAAGTACCTTTCGCACGATCTTTCGCTGCCGAGCAACCTAAGTCGATGGAACTTGGAGCAGACAGGGAAAGAACTGCTACAGTGTAGTACAGAAGGTAACTGAACGAAATACGCAATGAGAGGACCAGAAATGATACTTTTTTTCAAAGACAATAATTATGGCGGTCCCCTGCACAGTAATAAAGATGGAATAGGGTGAACACCACGGGTTGCTCTGCATGCCCTGCAGCGTGCTCCCATGCTGGCCACAATCTTGGTAAGAAGTCTCTGTGGTAGGCTGTTCCATTTTTCCGCCAGGGTGGTAGACAACTGCTGTATGGTCGTTGGTGCATGTGGACGTGCTACAATATGTCTACCCAGCGCACCCCACATTCGCTCGTGGGATTTAGGTCCGTCCATTCACCGAATATCCTCTCATTCCGAGAGCTCCACCACATGCGCTGTTCGACGCGAAAGTGTATTTCCATCCATAAAAATGAAGTCAGGGCCGCATGCATGTGTGAAAAGATACACGTGAGGAATGAAAACGGTATCACATAAACGTTGACTGGTGAGTGTACCGTGTTCCCAAATTCGGAGGTCGGTACACCCATGTAACATTATGCCTCCCAACACCGCCGGAAACGGAAAACGAAAACGATGATGTTCGACAATGCTGGACATAGCCTCATATGGCGAGAAATGGGACCACGTAATGCATCGAGGATCATTGTCGAACATCATTTTTTTGGTGCTCCGGGTGTTATGGTGTTGGGAGACATATTCTTACATTGGGTTTTTGACCTTCATAAGTTTGAAGACTACACTCATCGGTGAACGTTATTGAAACACTGCACTCCTTCCCCATGTGCGTCTTTTCAGATGTGCAAACAATATGGTTCAAATGGGTCTAAGCACTATGGGACTTAACATCTGAGATCATCAGTCCCCTAGACGTAGAACTACTTAACTAACCTAAGGACACCACACACATCCATGCCTGAGGCAGGATTCGAACCTGCGACCGTAGCAGCAGCGCGGTTCCGGACTGAAGCGGCTAGAACCGCTCGGCCACAGCGGCTGGCGTTCAGATGTGCATTCGGCACTGACTGCACTTTTGTGGATGACAATGCGCGACCACATCGACCTGCATAGGTGGAGGAACTCTTGGCACGAGAGGATGTTCGACGATGGATTGGCTTGTCTATTCCCCCTACTTAAATCCCATCGAGCACGTGTGCGATGCGGTGGGAGACATATTGCAGCACGTAACCTGTACCAATTGTCAACCGCGGTAGTGGAGGAATGAAACGACCTACCACAAGGACTGCTTCCCAAACTAATGGCCAGAATGGGAGCACGTTGCAGAACACGCATTACCGTCCGTGGTGATCACACACCCTATTGAGATCCATGTCCCGCCTTCTGTTATGTCCAGGGGACCACCATAAATCGCGGTGACTTAAGTGTAATTATAGTCTTTGAATAAAAGTGTCATTTCTGGTCGTCTCATTGCGTATATGTTTCAGTTACCTTCTTTACTATACTGTAGCAGTTCTTTCTATATATAGTCCAAGTTTCATCGAGCTATGTTTCTCGGAAGTGGCACATCAAGCGAAAGTTATTTTTGTCCTTAATTTTTGATCACCAGTCTTTATAAGGTGATTTTATAACTGCCGAATCAACGCCAAGAAAAAAAAGAAACGGAATAGCGAATTGCTGTAGGCATGACACGAATGCCTAAAATTGATGCTGGTTTTTTGATCTTATGTTGTACATTCTCCCAGTAGTAAAAATTCGTGGGAGGGCAAAGGGACACGAGTCGGTCGTCAGCTGCCAAAGCCTACGCGGTACGTTTGTCTCCGTACAATGGTGGTATTCGCCCCACATTCAAATCGGTGGCGATACGGCTGACATGAGAGAAGCCCGTCGTCGCCACGTGTGGCTCTGCGGAGATGCTCGTCAAACTCTTGTGACCGTCCTGTGCGGCGGTTTACATGTGTGGAAACATTGCCTTTGCAGTATTGAAGATCGACCGTATTAGACTTCGAAAACCCACCCGTGCGGAATGGCCGCGCGGTTTAGGGCGCCTTGTCACGGAATGCGCGGCCCCTCCCGCCGGAGGTTCGAGTCCTCCCTCGGGCATGGCTGTGTGTTGTTTTTAGCGTAAGTTAGTTTAAGTAATGTGTAACTCTAGGGACCGATGACCTCAGCAGCTTGGTACCTTAGGAATTCACACACATTTGATCATTTTTTGAAAAAAATTGTGTGAAATCTTGTGGGACTTAACTGGTAAGGTCATCAGTCCCTAAGCTTGCACACTACTTAACCTAAATTATCCTAAGGACAAACACACACACCCATGCCCGAGGGAGGACTCGAACCTCCGCCGGGATCAACCGCACAGTCCATGACTGCAGCGCCCTAGACCGCTCGGCTAATCCCGCGCGGATGAACATTTTTTGAAACCCGAATTATTGTCTAATCTTCGATATTATATGACACATACGTCGTGTACCGATTATCATGCCGCCTTCAAAGTAGCTCAAATCGTCACGTGCTGTCATGTTCGCTACACATCTGACTGTATAGAGTGCTCAAATATCGTGTCTACGTACGCAGACTCTAGCCGTAAGATTCGAGCATCAGATGCGTCACATCTTTAAAAACCGCAAGCCTTCCCGTCATTTTTCGCCCAGTTTCTAATTCTAGAGCACAAAACACGTTCCAGAGTGCAATGTCACGCAGCGGACATCTGCAGCACTTCGTGACTGACATAATCAGAACAGAACTGTAGTCTACAGTTGTAAGCAAGTCATTTGTGGAGGTGACGCCATGGCATGCCGTGGCGTCCAGGTGTTTGCCGCGGCTAATACATTTTCCTTATACTGCGGTAATATCCACCGGAGTGACGGGAGTTTTATCAGCGGCTCCGTCTCGCGCGTGAATCTATTCCTTTATTCGCTTTTTTATTTCTGTTTTTTTTTTATTCATGAGAACTTGTTTCTTGGATGTTAATCCTTGTTTGCGGCTGCGGCAGTGCTATTAACATGTTGCCTGGGTGAGAGGTCGCCGCTGTCGCCAACCTCCGCGTCAGATATTTATGGCGCACTGCAGGAGTGGGTGGTGCTTGCTTATCGCCTGGCTGCATCTACGTCTATATTTATACACTAGTGTCCACTACTAAATGGGCCGTATCTGGCGGAGCGCAAGCCGTCACGCTTCATCAGGTACCATTGATAGCGGCCGGAACTTACCCTCTACTCTCCAGGAAAGACGGCACGTTGAGTTCAACAAGGCCTGCAGTGGAATCCACTCAGCTTTGTGAGGCTGAATCGCTGTTTCAGCAAAATAAATAGCGAAGTGGGCAAATAAGCCACCGAACTAGTGTCAAGTTGAATGGGTTGCACCAAGCCAGTGAAATTTTGTGCCGGACCGAGACACGAACCCGAATTTCCTTCTTTTCGCTAGCGGTTGCCTTACCATTAGGCTATCCGAGAGCGCTTCTTGACCAGACACGAACTTCCGTATGTCATCAGCCATGTTTCTACAGCTTGCATCACACATTTATAGTGTATATTCTCGCACAAGGCAGACGCTTTAATTGGAAGTCGTTTGCCCGGTGTCGGCGAACAAATACGATATTGCAGTGCCTTTGTTCAGAGGTACGTCGGGCATGTGTGTGTGTGTGTGTGTGTGTGTGATGTCCTTAGTTTAAGTTAGATTAAGTAGTGTGTAAGCCTAGGGACCGATGACCTCAGCAGTTTGGTTCCATAGGGACCGACCACAAATTTCCAAACTTTTTAGAGGTACGATGTAGTGTTGCATCGGACATGCATGCCATTATGCGGCATTAAGAGAGTATCACCGACTGAAAGGTCTGAGTATAGGTCCGATGCCATTAAATGGTTTAAAGAAGAAGACAGTGAAATTCGAAAACATGTAGATGTAGATGTGGTGTGCTTGTTGTGGCACCTGGAGGAGCGAGGCGTATTATACCGATGGAAGTTATTGACGTAGTTGCTTTTGCCGTAACTTACCATGCGGAACGTCCCTCGAGTAGTGTTAGTGCTAGCGCAGTGTCACGACAATTCCCCATCCCATGACCAACAGCACACAAAGCTTTACGGTCTATTTGACATCGGTACCCACACGAGATCCAGACTGTGCAACAACTGAAACCTCGTGATTCACGGCAACGTTCTGAATTGCTTTTCGTTTTCTGGCATGGATCGAAGCTGCTGACATTTGGCCGGGCATTATTCTATGGAGTAACAAGGCACATTGTATACTACAGGGTGCAGTGAATACACAGAACTACCGAATTTGGGGTACTGTTAAATCCCGTGTTGTACACGAAGAGCCATTGCACTAGCCATATGTGGCGGCGTGGCGTGGGTTCACAAGCACGTTTACTGTCGATCCACTCTCCTTTGAACAGAATACATCCAAACGGGCTGTCAGGTGCCCGTGACGTCGGCACATTCTCGAGACCTCCTTGTACATCATGTGATTCCTGCTTTGGAACAGCGCAACTGTGTGGAAACCACTGTTTTCATGTAAGATGGGACAACATCTATTGTCTCTCGCCCATTGAAAGGTCCTCCTTAATGTAGCCTTTCACGAATCTATCTCCAGAGATTTCCCAGATGCATGGCCTGCAAGATCACATGATCTGAATCCACGTGACTCTTGTCTCTGGAGATATCTAAAAATCTAAAATAATACGTTAAAATGGACACGTTCGCTGTCCATCTGATCTGTAAGCTAGTACACAGGAACACGTTGCACAGATTCCACCAGAGCTACTGCGAGTAACTCCTGATTACATCGATTTACGGATGCAGCATTCGTCGATGTCTTCGGTGTTCATGTTGAACAAATTATGTAAGCGGCAGTTTATACGAGTAGTAAAATAAACATTATTCCTTTTTCACTTCCTTGATCTTTTCTATTCACATCCTGTTCCTAACCAATTACACATGAAACATTGCTATGTGTCTTTCTTGCATTCGCGGAGCCGGCCCTTGTGGCCGAGCGGTTCTAGGGCTTCAGTCAGGAACCGTGCTGCTGCTATGGTAGCAGGTTCGAATCCTGCCTCGGGCATGGATATGTGTGCTGTCCTTAGGTTAGTTAGGTTTAAGTAGTTCTATGTTATAGGGGACCGATGACCTCAGATGTTAAGTCCCATAGTGCTCAGAGCCATTTGAACCATTTTTGCATTCACGGCTCCATATTTGAACCTTGTGTTCAAAATTGGAACTAATTTTTTTCAGCGTAACTCGGGTCGGTATTAAAGCATTACAATATCTACCGAGCTGCGCTGCCATACTATACTTTCAGCCCGCACTGGACCTCTGTGTGGAGCTGCGCTACCGTCCGGTATTTGATTACTGATCGTGCAAGGCTGTATTTCAGTTTTTTGGAAACTTGAAGGAGACGATTTATTCTCCTGCTGCTTTTAATATGGTGCAGTATCAAAAACCGTTACACTTATGAGAGGTACCTTGTTTTAAACTGGATGTGCATGTTTAAAAAAGAAAGGGTGTCAGATTATGTATTATTTTCTGAAGTTTTACTATTTGATATATTAGTGGGGATGAAATTAATCTTGCTGCGTTCATGCACAAGAATTAAACTTTGGTCGACACTTTTGTTGCGTTATGCTCGTCATCACATCACTTTTCCGACATATGTTCACAGTATAATGTATTTGAATACACATTTCGCCTAAGTAAACTGCTCTATCCGAAGGATGGCAGCAGTGGCATTTCCAGTGTTCCCCTGTAGCTCTGTCGGCATATGGAAATTACCCGAGTATAATTCAACCTCCAACTTGCCCGACAAGGAAGAAAAAACACTGGAAGAGAAAAACTTGTGTTAAGGTCTTATGGGACTAAATTGCTGAAGTTATCGGTCCCCTAAGCTTACGCACTACTTAATCTAACTTAAACTAACTTACGCTAAGAACAACACACACACCCATGCCCGAGGGAGGACTCGAACCTCCAACGGGGATAGCCGCGCGGACCGTGCCAGGACGCCTCAGACAGCGCGGCTACACTGGAAGAGAGCATGGCAGGCCAGGAGATTGTATTACCTTTCTGCCCTTTCCTCGTCGGGTACCTCACGAACTTGCGGCAAGGTTGCACGTACAATCTGTGATGTTGCAACATCTTGAATCATACTTTTAATGATGACTTCGGTGTTTAAGTTATAACAAAATACTGAAAATACATTTCGAGCCATTTTTATTTCGTAATATGCCCTTTTTGTGACAATTTCCTGTCGTCCACAAATGATCACTCGTTTGTTCTGGTACCTTTTACACTGAAGAGCCAAAGAAACTGGTACACCTGCGTAATATCGTGTAGAGCCCCCGCGAGCTCGCAGAAGTGCGGCAACACAACGTGGAATGAACTTGAATAACGGCTGAAGTAGTGCTGGAGGGAAATGACACCATGAATCTTGCAGGGCTGTCCCTAAATCCGTAAGAGTACCAGTGGTGGAGATCTCTTCTGAACAGCACGTTGCAAGGCATCCCAGATATGCTCTATAATGTTCATGTCTGGGGAGTTTATTGGCCAGCGGACGCGTTTAAACTCAGAAGAGTGTTCCTGGAGCCACTGTGTAGCAATTCTGGACGTGTGGGGTGTCGCATTGTCCTGCTGGAATTGCCCATGTCCCTCGGAATGCACAATGGGCATGAATGGATACAGGTGATCAGGCAGAATGCCTACCTACGTGTCACCTGTCAGAGTTGTATCTAGACATGTTAGGGGTCCCATATCATTCCAACTGCACACGCCCCACACCATTATAGAGCGTCCACCTGCTTGAACATACCACTGCTGACAAGCAGGCGCCATGGGTTCAAGAGGTTGTCTCCATAACCGTACACGTCCATTCGCTCGATACAACTTGAAACGAGACTCGTTCGACAAAGGAAGTATGTTTCCAGTCATGAACAGTCCAATGTCGGCGTTGACGGCCCCAAGCGAGGCGTAAAGCTTTGTGTCGTGCAGTCATCAAGGGTACACGAGTGGGCCTTTGGCTCCGAAGACCCATATTGATGACGTTTCGTTGAATGGTTCGCACGCTGACAGTTGTTGATGGCCCAGCATTGAAATCTGCAACAATTTGCGGAAGGGTTGCACCTCTGTCACGTTGAACGATTCTCTTCAGTCGTCGTTGGCCCCGTTCTTGCAGGATGTTTTTCCGGCCGCAGCGATGTCTGAGATTTGATGTTTTACCGGATTTCTGATATTCACGGTACACTCGTGAAATGGTCGTACGGGAAAATCCCCACTTCATCGCTACCTCGGAGATGGCTGTGTCCCATCGCTCCGGCGCCGACTGTAACACGACGTTCAGAATCACTTAAATCTTGATAACATGCCATTGTAACAGCAGTAACAGACAACTGCGCTAGACACTTGCTGTCTTATATAGGCGTTGTCGACCGTAGCGCCGTATTTTATCTGTTAACATAACTCTGTATTCCAGTACGCATGCCAGTAACAGCTTCTTTGGTGCTTCAGTGTGAAACCATATGCCAGAGGTAGAATAATTTTAGCGAGAGTTTCTTTAATAATCCTAATGCTCGCTGATTAAAATCTGTGAATTTTTCGCAAGCTTTGTGCTTCCTTGTATTCTTCATAATATCGCTTAAATTAGTACATAATTACGGGTACATAATTATCCATACAGACAATGGAATAGTTCTTGTCAACACACTTTTCCTTATTATTTGAATTCTATTCCTCCCCCTGACATACTGTTTCCTTCTATAATTTCCAAGCTACGTATGTACGTTACCTGCACTTTTTGCTAACATACTTGTTCCAAAATTAAAGCAACAAACCGAAATTTTGCAAGGTTGCGTTTATTTTGCCACAAAACAATGTAAACAGACGATAGTAAAGTAGAAACAATGTTCGTTAAAGACTGCGACATGCATAATTGTAGACAAAAATGTTCCTCGTTTTTTCCAACTTAACGGATTTGCACACACATTTCGAGAACTGGTTAATGTGCTCAGCATGGGGTGTTACCACGTCTGGCCACAGTACAGGCGTGCCAACGACGGAGCATGCTGTGAGTGATGTCATCAATCTCATGTTGATACAATAGCGCCCGTTCTTCCTGTACAGCTACTCGCAAGTCTTGGAGAGTGGTTGGTGGATGCTGACGTGATGCAGCCTGTCTACCTAGCGCTTCCCAGACATGCTCTATGAGATTCAAATCGGGAGAGCGAGCTGGCTACGCCATGCACGCAGTATCTTCCGTTTGCAACGGAAACATCTACCGCCTGTGCTCTATGTGGTCGAGCAGTATCGTCCATCAGTACGAAGTCTGGGCCACGCCACCTCACATGAGGTCCAAAGATCTCGTCGCGATACCTGGACAGCAGTTAAACCCTGCCGATTCATCCGAACAATTTCATGAAGAGGTGTTCGAGTGGTCAACATAACCTCTGTCCACACCATTAAGGATCCTCCTCGATATCGGTCTCTTTCAACCATGTTTGGATTCCGAAATTGTGTTCCACGTTCCCTCCAGATGCGAATGCGTCGCGAATCACTCTCCAGACCAAATCGGAACTCATCTGCGAAAAGAACATTGATCCACTGTTCGACCGCCCAGGTGGAATGTTGACCACTCTAGACGTTCCCTTCTCTGAAGACACATCAGAGGTACATATACAGAAGATCTTTGACAACAAAGGCTACTCTGCCATAGCCTTCTGTACAGCGTTTGTCTCGGTACAACACGTCCAGTGGCTGCTGCGAGGTCAGGCGCCAGTTGCGTGCAGTGCTAAGGCGGTATCGTCGTACCCAAACGACCAAATAATGGTCCTCTCTTTTTCATATCACACGTGGTCGGCCATGGCCTGGTCTTCGCGATGCTGTTTCTGTCTTTATAAATTGTCGCCACATCCGAGAAACAGCAGAACGATTCATATTAAGCCTTCGGGCCACATCAGTTTGTGACTGTTCAAATGGTTCAAATGGCTCTAAGCACTATGCGACTTAACTTCTGAGTTCATCAGTCGCCTAGAACTTAGAACTAATTAAACCTAACTAACCTAAGGACATCATACACATCCATGCCCGAGGCAGGATTCGAACCTGCGACCGTAGCGGTCGCTCGGTTCCAGACTGCAGCGCCTAGAACCGCACGGCCACTCCGGCCGGCAGTTTGTGACTGTCCTGCTTTCATTCTTTATATGGCCCTCCACCGCAGAGAGTCTGGTAGGCGTCTTCTTTGTGCCACGCTGCACCGTCTGTGACTGTATACACAGCAATTGTGGATGTGGGACTCCCGGCAAACACTATCCCGTTCGATAGGTGCCCTGACGTCATGGAGACGTGGTTATCATTGATCGGAATGACAGCTTCCGTGAAGAACACGATTGTACGGACATCTCTTGACATTTTGTATGCTTTTACCGTGAATTAGACACAACACTTGGAAATAGAGGTTTGTTGCTTTAATTTTCGACACCAGTGTACATGCTGTCGCCTATTCCGTCCGCACTGCCACTCCATTCTCTTTCTCATCAGTCAATAACCTTGACGAAATTTTGTTGCAAGCTGCGGCGTTTTTCGGCGAGGATATTTTCAGCGTTGTTGTACCCTACTTTCACTGAGGGACAACAACGCGCACTTCTTTTAACTTGAACGAGCGTGTACCTAGACATATGACGACGCAGTTGGTTCGCTGCGGTCAGGTCTAAAGTTGTCCTTATTGATTAATATCCAAATAAATAAAAGTAACAAATTTTAACCACATGTAGAACAAGTACTTTGAAACAACAATCCAATGCTTATGTTAACGTTTTATTCTAGTTCACTTGTACATAGCTATGACTATGAGTGACTACGGTCAGAGTAACTCTCTCGTTGTCGCACTGTCAGCTGCCGGAAACCTGTGACGATATCTTGAGCTGCCTGTTGGGTGGGAAGGCTTTTATCATAATATACTTCACATACAAGTGTAGCTCGGTGGCTAGCGAGCGTGAGGTCGCACTTTACGAGGAAAAACGAAGCCCGTGACATAAAAAAGAAGACCTAGTGGTTAGCCTCGCTTACTTCTAACACGGCGTTCACGCGAAAAAGACACCTGCAATGGCCTCAGTTTTTTGTTGTTATGCATACAGGATATCCTAAAAAAGCGCCATTCAGTTCAGTGACAACTAAACAACGGATCTGACGCTGAAACGGCAGAAGATGTCTCAAATCGAAGAGCTCGTATGATGATGGAAGACCCACGAAACTGATTTATTTACAGCAAGTATTTTTAAAATTTATTTTCCTAAATAGAAATGTGCAATCATGATTTAAATAATAGCGTCGTACACAGTCATGATATGTAATTACAGTTGTAGTGATTTCCACATGGTAACAACAGAAGTGCTTCAGTTCTTGAGTATTTTGTTGTCTGTATTACGACAGCTGCGACTGTTGTGGTATCAGGTGCCGATACCACCCAATGGGCGTCGGGGAGTTGGCAATGAAGTAGTAAGTTTCTGCCTGACGCCAATAACGGTTGCTCGGGACCTGAAGGACCCAGTGCTGTGCGTCCGTTGAGCCAAGCCTCCAGTGGCTCCGTACCACGAACGCCCTGCGCCATCGCGATATAGGATGGTGGCAGTCACTCGATCCACTTGCACTTGGAGCCTCATCGCTATGTCACCACACTTCGTACATAGCACAGCGAGCCTCATCCTACTTGCTGTTGTAGGAGCTGGTTGGTTGAAATGGCTCTGAGCACTATGGGACTTAACTTCTGAGGTCCTCAGTCCCCTAGAACTTTAGAACTACTTAAACCTAACTAACCTAAGGACATCACACACATCCATGCCCGAGGCAGGATTAGAACCTGCGATCGTAGCGGTCGCGCGGTTCCAGAATGTAGCGCCTAGAACCGCTCGGCCTCACCGGCCGGCGGAGGAGCTGAACTCTTTTACTTGTTGCTTTTTTTGCAATGGGTCTTCGTACATTTGAAGAAATACGAGTTAAGTAAATCTTTTGTTTGTTATGTTAACTTGTTCGCTAATCATTTCTGCTCTTGTCCAGCTTTCCAACGACGACTGTTGCTTCACCGCTCCTTAGCCCACCTCTCCTTACATACATGACAACTGTAAATGTAGTAATTAGAAATTAATTAACAGGACAAATGTGAGAAACCAATCTAAAAGTCGTCAACAGTGATGTGGCACTACTGTGTAACAATTTTAAAAAGAAAAAAGAGAATCCGTGTATAGGTGTCAGATATGTATTTAAAGGACTGAGGTCTGATCTCGTATGAGACCTAAGGTCTGTTCTTGTAATTCCTTAACCTCTGTCAGTGGGTGGTCCGTCTTCAGATTTTTGTTTGCCACTTAGCGCTTTTTTCGTCTCTGACAATGTTTGCTAATTGTTAAAACACCGAGTTTCACTGTGGTTCGGTTATCTACCTTCAACTGCCTGATTAAGACAGTTTAAAGATCGGAGGACGCCAAGAGCAAACCTTGTGCAATAGAGCACTGTGGCGTCAAGCCAATCTTCCGGTTGATGATAGCCTTATACTGCCAGTACGAGCTACTGCAAGTTTCCCACGAGACGTAATCCCCACATGGGACTATGTAGACGCGTCGTCTGTCACGTGCTGTGACTGAATTGTTACACTTGTGCGGCGTATTGCGTGGAAGGTAGCAGTTACACAACTCGGCTTCCGTCAACACGAGTCCTCCCACTCGTGACGAGCGCGGTCTCGGCATCTGCTGGCCCTGTAAACAAATGCGACCTCGCGCAAGCCGACGGCCGTGCACTGGCGGCGCCGTGGCTGGTAAACACAGGCGGCCGTATGCTAGCCGCCCGGCGCCCGGCTGTCGTGTAAACAGACAGGCGGTCGCCCACCGTTTCTCCGCGCCCGGTATGCGCTGACGCACTGCAGAAGCCTCTGTGACAGTCGTGCCTTCTTTGTTGAAACAGCTACCTCACCGCCTGACGAAACGGCGTAGTGGGGAGTCCTCTTTGACGAAATTTTCTGTTGTTTCGTTTTCAGTTATTCACTCTTGAACTCAATTTACAAGGGGGCTCCCTGAACCGCCTCACCTTGATTTTTTTTCGTACTTTTTAAGTTTGAAGATCAGTGCCTGGACATTAGTTTCTTAAAGTAGACAGATGCACTTCTCAAAACCAGTCGTAAAAGTCTACGTCGAAGATCTCATGGTTCGTAGGCTGTTAAATACAAAACATTTTCTGGATAATATGAAATGAAGCAGTCATACACGAGGACGTAGTGCTCTGGCCTTGTAATCACCAAGTCACTGGTTCATTTCTTGCTAGAAGTATCTTTTTAACTTTCATTTAAACTCTATATAATCAAATTGAAATGTAAATTAACAAATGGTTCAAATGGCTCTGAGCACTATGGGACTTAACATCTGTGGTCATCAGTTCCCTAGAACTTTAGAACTACTTAAACCTAACTAATCTAAGGACATCACATACATCCATGCCCGAGGCAGGATTCGAACCTGCGACAGTAGCGGTCGCTCGGTTCCAGACTGTAGCGCCTAGAACCGCTCGGCCACTTCGGCCGGCAAATTAACAAATATTGAACTACAGTATTTCATTATTAAATGAAAAATGATGTATATAAATAATACGAAATTTTTTCATTTATTTGTAATATCTAGAGGTAAAAAGGTATTTAATTTTCTGGTTTATGTTTGGCATTTTCGTACGAAATTTTAATTTACTACAAGTACTCGCATTTTCTTGCTATTAGAAATTAAAAATGGAGTATTAGTTTTATTAGATATCTATGATTCAGTAAATGTTGAACAAATCAACAAATGTTTGTTAATAAACATCTCAGTTTGAGAGCAAATATAGAATCCAAATAGAAATAAAATGGCCTGCGTCCAGCGAGACTCAAACCAACAACCAACATTAGAATACTAAGTGTGCCTCTGTTTAAATGATCCTCAAAATTCTTGTACTTACCAATGCTCACCTCTTCAAAATCATCGTTTGTTAGCGTTTTTGAAAAATGCGACATACTGCTATAGGAAACTGACGCCCGGGCTCGGTCTGTCAAATTCTATAAATATGAAATCCTGTTAGATCATACTGTTAGTATTACTCGATTATGCGAGCTCAAGATCTGGCCGTTGTGGCAGCACGATCATGTTTTCGCCTGAGAAGCGGGGTGGGGCAGGTAATAAAAATGTTTGCCCACCTAAGTAGTTGCGTGGTCTGCACGGCGGACTGCTAAGCAAAGAGATCTGGCTTCGATTCCCGGCCGTTTCAGAGATTTTCTCCGCTTGGGGACGGGGTGTTGTGTTGTTCTTATAGTCGTATCGTTATAACTGTCATTACACCAGTGAGATGGCTCAATTGGCATGTCTCAAAAACTAATTTAAAAAAATATACGTTCAGATTTTGTTACACAGTAAGAGTGTGCGCAAAAAGAAAGCGCGTTACTAGGGTAGCCGTGATGCGGCCTGAACCTGCATGATGATAATCCCTGTCTTCTCTGATTTGTCAGCGCACACCTGAAGCCAGGTGGCGACGTGTACATGCGCCTGCCTGTGAGCCGAATTGTTCGAGACTTTGTTTCCCAGTGACAGATATTGCTTTTATCGCTGGCATGTAAGGAGCCGCGCTGCGTAGCCCGAGTGCGCAAATTTCGCTTCACCCTGTATGAATGCTTTTGAAGATGAACGTGATTTTGAGTGTGTGTGTTTTGTTTGCCGTAGGAGAAAGAGGGCACCATGCAACAGCAACTAAAGTTGCTACCAAATTATTTCGAATAGAGAGACTAAGAATCAAAGTATGCCAGTCAGATAAATGGAAATCTCCATAATAAATTCTGCAGAACACTACGGTAGAGACCGTTCTAGAGTGGGACACCTTACTGCTAGGCTTAATAAGAGAGACATCAGTGCTGGACGTAAGATACCTCGGCGTTTGCTGGGAGAATTCACAAGACTATGATCGAGTGCATAGTCAATGACCATCAACGGAACCATATCTAGTAGCCGCCTGGCCAATTCCACCCGGCTGCCTGCGCCTCTGTCTCCGATAGCGCAGCCACAACCTGAGAGATGTCGCACGATTTAGCCACAGAGCAGTGCCTTGTAACCTTGTACGACAGCAACAGTCTCACTCCCAACATTCGTCTCAAAGTGGCAACTAACACCCAAGAAAGAAGCCACGAGGTCCTAAGCAGTACATTGGGCATATTACCGTTGTTTCGTTTTTTAATTGTAGTCTGCAGTGGAAAGGTACTATGTCAGAATACGTTTTGTAAAGGGAAACAGCAATCTAAACGATTGCAATCTACTCCGTTTACATTCCTTCAGGTGGCACATCTTACCCTTTGTTCGTTACTAGCTTAGCGCCCTCTGCTTTGATCGCGTAGACTATATGGTCTGCACGTTTCCCTTTAATAGAATTTTATGTTGTTCACAAACTGCAACGCTTTGTAAGCGTTTCACGCGAATTAAGTCCGTAGATGCTTAGTCTTTTCCGAATGTGCTTCTGACCAAAAAATGATTCTTTTAACCGGATTCCAAAGTTTCTGTTAATCATGGCTTTTGCGTTCCTGTGATGATATTTCCGTAGAAATATTTATACCTTACCACATATTTCTTTATATCTAACCAAGAAGTGAAATACCAATTTTCATACATTTAGTTTTTTTAATATAACGAAGTATTTTCTTTAAAATGTTCTTTCCCTATTTCACCTTCTTGGGGCTGAATTTCCAAAAACAGTGAAATGCGCATTTTTTCATTTCCAGCAGAGAAGCCAAATACAAATTTGGTCAAATTTAGCTTAAAATTGCTCTCATGATGAAATAGTTCCATAAAAAATTTCGTCCCTTATTTCGTCCTCCTAGTGACTGAATTTCCAAAAATAACGAAACTCATATTTTTTTATTTCTAACCGTGAAGCCAATTCAAATTTTAATACATTTAGCTTAAAAAACGTTCATAAGGAATTTTTTTCATAAAACATTTCGTCCCATGTTTCACTCTCTTAGGGGTTGAATTTCCAAAAACATTGAAATAAATATTTTTTTATTTGTAAGTGAGAAGTCAAATACCAATTTTCATAGAAGCTTTAAAAATACTTCAGAAGTTCTTTAATAGTTATTCGTTTTGAAAAAAAAAATCGTTCATCCACCATTTCACTTAGTAGGGACTAAATTTCTTAAAATGATGAAACACATATTTCTCTATTTCTGACCGAGAAACCAAATACCTGTTTTCGTGGGTATACCTTCAAAATTGCCGTAATAGCGACATATTTTCAAAAAACCTTTCATCCCCTTAGTGGCGGAATTTCAAAAATTCCTTCTTAAACGGCACCTATAGCATAATATCAACACCCTTTCCAAGTTTCAAGTTTCTATACGTAGCGGTTTGGGCTGGGCGATGATGAGTCAGTGAGTGAATATGTCGGGACATTGGCCTTCATATTATACAGAGATCAGCTGCAAATCCCACACTCAAGTGTCAATTATTTCCCAATTTGTAAATGTAACTAACATTAACTGAACGCCAAGGCTTTAAATGGCGTGCGATCTGGGGCCTCAACAACAGTAATTTACATTACTTAAGGTAGCATCCCAACATGCGTCTGAGTAAATCGATGCCTACATTCAATAGATGCCGAGCACAGGGCTTCTAAGTACTCATTACCATTCGCTGCTGCCGTGTGAATTGCGTTACAGAAAAACTGAATTCATAAACGTAGTTTGAGGGAGCTAAAAGTGTTCATAGTCTCTATTTGACTTTAAGAATTTAATGTGTCACGAGCAATAGCTGTAGCGTGTAACGTGTGATCAATTGCAGGCTCCAAAAAAAACTGAATATACGTACCGGATTGGCTAAACTTAAGCCACGATGGCCTGACCTAGAATTCTCAGCCTTGCTTACAAAATGTGTGGGTGGAACAATGGATGTCAACACATTAATCTCGGCTTGAGTAATGATAAAAGAGCGAAGAGCTCGTAACGTTAAGTGCTCTGCTACGTTAAATCACTCTTCTTCATCTTATTACGGTATTCCAGTCACGTACTGCTTGCGCGCCATGCATATCTTTGCTGTTTGTAAACAACGAGCAGCACGCATCCCCGACGTGTCCCAGCCTGTCCAGGTATTTCACCTTCAAAGGGTATCGCTAGGCTACAGCATAGATTCTATTAGCCTTTTGCACGTGTCGTCTTTCTGTATACAGACCACAGTATTCATGCACATGCGCTATTTGTATGCGTTTTACTACAAACAGGAGAGTAATTTTAACTCGCGCAAAGTAAACTAAACACAATAATTCGTGCTAAATACGTAATTTACTGATCACACGCTTGGTCATGACGGAATCCCATTGTGTATTCCTCTCTTGCATTTCTGATCGTTAGCGCTCGTGGTTGACCCACGGTAATATTTACAGGTGTCCGAAAAACTTGTCAGTTGTATTTTGATGTTCAATATGTCTACGTGACTAGTCTTTCACCTGAGAGACTGCGGCCGGCCGGTGTGGCTGTGCGGTTAAAGGCGCTTCAGTCTGGAACCGCGTGACCGCTACGGTCGCAGGTTCGAATCCTGCCTCGGGCATGGATGTGTGTGATGTCCTTAGGTTAGTTAGGTTTAATTAGTTCTAAGTTCTAGGCGACTGATGACCTGAGAAGTTAAGTCGCATAGTGCTCAGAGCCATTTTGAGAGACTGCACCTTCATTTTTGAGTTTTCGGTTGGATTTTGTTAGGAAATTCCGAACACTGTACCGTCCATCGAATGTACTGGACATGAAGAGCTCCCCTCTGCTCAGAGTTTTACTTTTTTCCGATTTTTCATTCCTAGTAAAGAACAGACATATGTATCATCCAAGAATATATTGTCTGTATGTTTTCGAAGCTATTTCTTAACAAATGAAATGCACCTCCTCAGAATCTTTCACATCCAGCATTTCCCTTGCTTACTATGACTTGTGCTCTTTCCTTTTTTTGCCGATCGAGGTGGCGCAGTGTTTGCCGCACTGGACTCGCATTTGGGAGGATGACGACTAAAATCCTCGTCCATCCATCCAGTTTTAGGTTTTCCGTGATTTTCGTAAATAGCTCCAGTCAAATCACGGGGTGGTTCCTTTGAAAGCGCATGATCGATTTCCTCCTCCCCCCGCCCCACCCCGCATGAAACATTACGAGCTTGTGCTCCGTCTCTAATGACTTGTATGTCGACAGAACGTTAAACACTAATTTTCTTTCCTTATTTCCATTTTATGTTATTTTGAACCGTGGCATAGAGTTTTTTTTTACCACTGACACTCAATCTTGTTTTGCTCATTGTATTTGAGGTACTTGTCGACTAATAGTCTTCGCATCAAACACGACTTTGCTGTTATTACCCTTAATTTTACTATATTTCCTACAATAGACCAATTTTAATATAAACGGTTAAACGATTACAACATGCGGGACCATCCTAGAGTGCTACTGCCGTCAGCTACTAAGCCAGCGAGCACCAAAGGTCCTATAACACGTTTCTCAAAGACAGTTGATGTAACCTTCCATTCTGATGATGACCACTCATTTAAAGCAACGGGCAGAGCTCCACAGCTCCACCTCATAATTAATTCTCAGTGCCGCTGCGTATTTGATCTGACTTGTGTGTACACATCACCCGTCGCTCTCATGATTGATTATTCTATTTTGATTATTTTAAAGTGCATTCGAGATGGGTGGCTGGAAGTGAGAGGACAACTGCGTTATTCGTTATTTCCCTTAACCGCTGAAGGAGAACATCAAAACTTGTAATGAATGTTTATGTTACTGTCACGTAATTTCTCATTTTGCTTTACTCAGACTATGCTGACAATGGGATTCAACAAACAATTGATCGCAATGTCGTCGTACTTAAGCATATGGCATCAACTTGTCTTTCAAAGTGCCATCTACTACATCAAAGAAAACTGTGATATGAGGCATGGCTAATGTCAGTCTGAGATGAAACGATTAGATGGTTCAAATGGCTCTGAGCACTATGGGACTTAACATCTATGGTCATCAGTCCCCTAGAACTTAGAACTACTTAAACCTAACTAACCTAAGGACATCACACAACACCCAGTCATCACGAGGCAGAGAAAGAAACGATTAAAGAATGTGTCTGCTTATACTCTATTAATTTAGTATTTGTAGATCGTATGGCACAAAAAAAATATGAGGAGTAGTAAATGAAAAGAGAACAGCCTCCAGAACAGAACCATCGAATGATTCCGTGATTCCATTCTAAGGTAATCACTAGCCGCGTTAAAAATTTGTGCCACTGGGGTACGAGGCGATTAATTCCTTTTTCGGATAACGCGATCGGCTGCTGACGGATGCACAGTCGCACCCACTTTTGCACTTCTTCGTCCAACTGAAACCGACGTCCACTCATGTCTTTCTTTGGGTCGCCAAAGATGTGAAAATCACACGACGAAAGATCCAGGCTGTACAGAGGCTATTGGAGTGTTTCTCAACCAAGTCGCTGAAGCGTAGCGTTCGTTCGATTGGCAGTGTTGAGGCAGGTTGTTGTAGTTTCCGCAAAGCGTCTTCATAGTGCTGCGCATTCATTGTGGTTCCACGCTCGAGGAACTCGACGAGCAGAGGGCCTCTACAGTCGAAGGAGGTCATCATGACCTTAGCGGAACTTGTGTGAACAGCTTTGGATTTCTTTGGCGCAGGAGATGTGGGATGTTTCCACTATTGGCTTTGCCGTTTACCCGCGAGCTTTCGAAATGCTGTCGGACGGAATCATCCCGTTGTACGATAAGGCCCGTCCCCACACTGCCAACGAGCGGTTTGGGTGGGAAGCTCACAACATCCTCCATACAGCCTGAGTGTTTCACCGCGTGCTTTTCGCTTCTTTGGCGATCTGAAGAAAGACATCCTTGGACGTCGGTTTCAGTAGGACCGGAAGTGAAAGAGTGGGTGCGCTTGTGGATCCGTCAGGATTTGATCGTCTCGTCTCCAAGTGGGATAAATATTTTAACGCTTGTTGTGAGTACTTTTGAATGGAAGCATTCCATGGCCCCGTTGTGGCGGGTGTTCAGCTTTCATTTGACTGCCGGTTATACTTCATGCCCCTTAAAACAGGCAACCCAGCTTACATCATCTGCCCCAGATGCGAATGATGTAAGATGGTTTGCCTATTTTAAAATGTGTGAAATATTTTCTGGCCAGTTTTATTTTTCCCGTCGTGTACGTTACTATCCGTAGAAGGTGAGGTGAAAACGTTCTTTATTTTGCATTAATATAGTATTTGTAATTATATGTGTCGCTGATGTTGTGACCATTTTTTAAGATGGTCTCTGCGGTAAGGTCTAAATTATGCTCTTAAAATTTAAAAATGATCTAGTTATTGTGAGTTTAAACAAGTGGCCAGTAACTTTCAGCCATATGTCAAATTAAGTGACGGATTAATATAAAGTGAGTTGTAAATGAACAACGACACGTTTCCATAAAGTGAGAGCCATTCGCGCCATCCCCAGAAGGCTCAAACCTGTGCTTCGTACGGGGATTTGAAGTCACTCATTTTACATTCGAGTTCAGTGTCTTAACCACTGCGACACCTCACAGGCTGCCATAACTCAGCGCCTGTGGATCGTCGTATAAGAAATTCACTGTATTTATTTATAGGCACAGTGATACTTCTTACGTTATTTCTGTTCTTTTGTGAAACGTCGGCATAGACACTTCTCAAGAGTAGTCAGGTTTTGGCGTCCACCATAAAGATGTTTACTGAACGGAGTGTGCTTCACTCACTAAATTGCTTCATACTGTATTGGGAACAGTACTCTGATTTCCTGTTATCCTACTCTTTCTTTATGATGTAAGTGGGTGTAAATTCATCTGCTAGACCCAAATATTCTGCTACGTGGCAGCATTTTTTCGTTTATTCTATAGCTGCAAGGAATACCTAGAACTTATTACATTCAAAATAGGTAGCAATGAGGTTGCTGGAAATATCACGGTACATCATTTTCAGTAATAACACATGCTGTGGAGAGTGAATCGATCGTTTTTTTATACTGCTTGATTTCTGACAATTCTTTGATATTATCAATTTCGGTATACCTGTTACTGATGAAAAGCAAACAGCTACTTTAAAAACATAAATGAATGAGTTGGCTTTGGATTTGAGAGTCACCATGGAAACACGTCTAAGGAGTCCTCCATTGTTCATTCTCTGGACCATTGCTGTTCACCTTGTATACCAATGATATTTCATCTGTGTTACATTCTTGCATCACTTGTACGCTGAGGACATCCAACAATATCTAAACGCCAGCCCTAAGAATATTTCTTCTACCATATCCGATTTGAATGACGATCTTCGTTCAGTATCACAATGGGCAAAAAATATCAGGCTTCAAGTAAACCCAAGGAAGTCACAGGTGATGACATATCACACCAAAAAGAGGTCAGCTAATATTTTAGTTAGAAAATTCCTTCAATGCCGCTTCATGGTTTTCAGTTATCCTACCTATTGGCTTAATTTTGACGAGCACACAATCTGGGAAGACCTATAAATTTGTTGTAGCTTGCATGCCATTCAGTAACTTAGAACACTACTTCTACCTAAAATAAAACTAAAACTATTTCCGTGTTTAGCAGTCCTGTGACGCGGCTCAGCACAACACAAATAACGAAAACTCCAGACGACTCGAGCTAGGCAGAAATGCTTGTGTAAGATAAGTGCAGATACATGTGGCTGTTTGATCACGTTTGCTTTTCCTATAACACAAGTTTGTACATAATTATGTTATAAATTTATTCCCTAGTGGAAAAGTTTTGAAGAAAAGTGCACATGCCAGATTATATTACATATGTCAATACTTTTCCCTTTATTTGGTATTTCATTCTCTTGCTCGTCAGGGCGGGGGTGGGCTGGCAGCAGTATGTGGCAGTTTAACAATATAATATATGTCGACCTTATTGAAATTATTAAAACAGGCAGTTGTGCATTGACGTCTTTTAGTGAAACGTTGTGTTTTTTTAAATAGTCGGTTTGCGGTAGTCTTTACATAAAACACAGAACTTCACTTTACTGAAAGTATAGGATATTAACAGGCTTGTTGGAGGAAGAGTGTGGTGGGTAGGAAGAGTTTGAAACGAGGATCCCGAGCCAAGTGTTTCAAAAGAGAGGGGGAAAGCTGTGGTTGTGGCGGATGAAGAGGCCCATTGCCATGGAGAGATAAAAGAATGTTTCTTCAAAGCTGAAAGGACTGGTAGACGTCTGGGCGGATTGCGTGGTCAGGTAGAAGAAAACAAAGTGCTGTTGAAATAGGATGTGCTAAGTGTGTAGGTGTAAGTTTCGAGAATGTGTTGGTGCAAATTGGTAGGAATGAGAGTTAACGATCAGGCAATTGGATGATTGATGTGAAGTTTTCTGTATGTGTGGGAAACCCTAAAGAGATCAGTTTGGGAGAGGAAAGAGGGGAAATTAATGTCAGCCAGGATCCTAGTGGGGGATGATAGACGGATACGAAAGCTGGGTTGGAGTGCGTGGCTTTAAAAGATTTGAAGGCAGTGTAAAATGTGGTGGAGGGATGGAATCCGCATTAGCAACCTGTTATAATTTAAGATTATTGTGGATGTTTTTGTTGGTTGCTTTGTGGATGCAGTTTCCTTGTTTGTTTACGGTCGAGATTTAGTGCCTGTTGTTTTAGTATGTTCATTAATCTGATAGGGCGATTGTAGATGGCGAGGTAGAAGTAAGGCAGAGAGAAACTACATGTGATTAGTTCTGTAATTATTAAATGCGTCTTGGAAAGACTGATTTTTGAGGAGCCACTGGTTGCTTCAAGAAGTAAACTTGTTGCGATGAAATTGAGAATAGTTAGTCTCAGGTATCTCGACACATGTCCTACCATCCAGACCCTTATTCTTGTCAGTGTTAGCCATATGTTCCTTATCTTGCCGGTTCTATGGAGAAGCCCCCCATTTATTACCTAATCAGTCCACGTAATTTTCAACATTCTTCTGTGGCACAATTATTTAAAGCGTATCGATTCTCTTCTTTTCCGGTTTTCCTGCATCCCATGATTTACTTCCGTACATCGTTGTGCTTCACACTTACATTCTCGGAAATTTCTTCTTCAAATTAAGACCAGGACCTGTAGCGACGAGATATGTTTTCGTTATGCTTCTCACTCCGTGATGGTTGGTACTAGATGTCCGTACAGGGGAACTTTGTCATGTGATTGTTTTGAGCTGTTAGACTTCCTGTAATTGTTCGTTTTTATGATCGTAAGAGATTTTTCATTGTTTACCTTCGTCTGTTGTTTGATTTAATGCGTCGTCCCTAAAAAAATAAGATAAAACGTTGACGGAAAAAAATTACAGCACCAGGAAGTTGTGCGACATACATGAAAGTTGGTAGGCGTTTTTCTACATCAGAAAGATGAAGTCTGTTCAGATTTCGCACCAGTCGCTTAAGAGTGGCGATAGTAGTGCCCCTATGAGGATTCAAAACGGGCTTGTTTCAGTACACTCTGTAACGGTCGTGAGCGTTAGTTACATTTGAGATTGGACGTAGTGAGTTGGTGTTAGTCAAGAATGACTTTAAGGCGACAAAGACGTCATTATCACCACCTCACTGAGTTTGTATGAAGTCGAGTAATAGGGCTACAAGAATCTGGATGCTTCTTCTGCGGTGTTGCTGAAAGACTTGACAGGAATGTAAACACTGTACATGATGGATGGCAGCGGTGGTCACGAGACAGTCGCAAGACGACCGGACACTACCGAGAGGTAAGGCCATTGTGGTCAGAATATGACTCTGGCGCATCGTGTTGCATCTGTAGCAGCAACCTGTGCAGGAATTGGCACCACAGTGACACAACGTACTGTTACAAATCGGTTACTTCAGAGACGCTGAGAGCCAAGTGCCCTGTACCGCATATTCATCTGACACCAAACCACTGCCATTTGCGATTCCATTGGTGTGAAACGAGAACTCATTGGAGGACAGAGTGTAGGTCTATTATTCTGTCTGATGAAAGCTCGTTCTGCCTAGGTTCCAGTGATGGCCATGTGTTAGTTAAGAGGATGCCAGTTGAGCGGCTGTAACAAACCTGGCTCTACTGGACCTACACATGGAGTTTTGGTCTGGAGTGCGATTTCGTATGACAGCAGGAGCGCTCGCGTGGTTATCTCACGCATCCTGACTGCAAATCTGTACGTCAGTGTGGTGGTTCGAGTTGTTGTGCTGCCGTTAATGAACAGCATTCTTGGGGGTATTTTCCAACAGGATACCGCTCGTCCACATACTGCTGTTGTAACTCAAAATGCTGTACAGGATGTCGATATGTTGACTTAGCCTGCTCGATCACCAAATCTGTCTCCAATCGAGCACGTGTGGGACACCATCGGACGAGAACTCCCGCGTCATCCATAAACAGCATTACCCGTCCCTGAATTGACTGGCAAAGTGCAAAACTTACGGAACTCCGTCACACAAACTGACAAGCAGCACCTATACAACACGAATGCATGCACGTTTGCATGCTTGCATTCAATATTCTGGCACAACACTGGTTATTAGTGTTCCAGCATTTCACATTTACAGTGGTTTATCTCACGCTTACATTAATCTCTGATCTTGCAGTGTTAATCACTTATATACATCTACATCTACATATATACTCCGCTAGCCACCAAGCGGTGTGTGGCGGAGGGCACAATTCGCGCGCCAAAATCATATTTACCCCCCTCTGCTCCCCTCGCGGATCGCGCGAGGGAAAAACGACTGTCTGAACGCCTCAGTACGAGCTCTTATTTCCCTTATATTTGAATGGCGATCATTGCGCGATTTGAAAGTTGGTGGTAATACTATATGCTCTACATTCTCGGTGGAGATCGGATTTCAGAATTTAGTGAGCAGCCCCTTCTGTTTAGCGCGCCGTCTATCTGCAAGTGTGTCCCACTTCAAACTTTCTATGAGATTTGTAACGCTCTCGCGACGACTGAATGTACCAGTCACGAATATTGCCGCTCTTCTTTGGACCTTCTCAATCTTTTCAAGCAGACCCAACTGGCAAGGGTCCCATACAGACGAACAATACTCCAAGACTGGACGAACTAACGTATTGTAAGCTATTTCCTTTGTTGAAGGACTGCATCGTTTCAGCATTCTACCAATAAACCGCAATCTAGAGATCGCCTCACCCGTTACTTGTGTAATCTGATCATTCCATTTGAGATCATTTCGAATAGTCACACCCAGATACTTGACGGACGTTACCGCTTCCAAAGACTGGGCATTTATTTTGTACTCGTTCATTAATGGGGATTTTCGCCTTGTTATATGCAGTAGGTTACACTTACTAATATTGACAGATAACTGCCAGTCATTACACCACGCATCTTCAAATCCTCATTGATTTCTTCACAATAGACGTTACAGATGCATTCCAAACTTTAACTGGTCTACATTGATTATTTTTTGGTGGTGCTAGTTTTTGCCGTCAGTGTATGACGCTGATACAAGTACTGAGGCAATAACAGGATATGAAGATAATAGTTTCTGAAACGCGTCGTGTTTAAGAATTGTGATCACAAGACGATTGCATACCTTGTCAAAGTCATTTTTATCTCATTTCGGAGATGCGCCTTAGAGATGAAACATCCGATTTCTTTGAGAAGGTGCTCTGGACTAGTATCGGGGGCGGGGCGCTTCGTGACCTGTGCGTCCGGCGGAGACGGGCCGTGAACTGGAGCGAGGTGTTGGGAGCCAGAGCGGGTCACGACTCGCGCCGGAGCTCGGGTCTCGGTGCTCGCGGCGCGGCTGCGCCCTGTCCCGTGACGGTCGCGCTCGAGAGAAAGCCATGCACTGACTCACCGGCTATTAATAGCGCCGCCGGTGATTTCTACTCCGAGTCTCCCACTGCGAGCCGGGGTGACAGGTGAGCGCCCAAGGTAATTGAGCGGGCGGCCGCGCAAAAAGAAGAGCGCCCAGCGGAGGAAACCGCCGCGTCACCTGCGCAGCCGGTCCCCCGGCTATCGCCACCACATCTGCGCCGCTAAATGGACCGGCGCACGCTGCATTAACGAGCCCCGCTTTAATTACGCCCGCCCCGGCCTCTTCTGAAAAGTCGCGGCCAGAACATGCCTTGTTGCTTGCAAATGAGTTACGCAGCCAGCCGCTCCTACGGCAGGTGGCAGGTACCCACTAAGCTGAGAAGACAACCCGCCGACTACATCAGCACTTACCAGCCTCGCCACAGAATTCGACGCGAACTATTTTTACCGCAGACGCTATTGACGCAGTTATTTGCTGAACGTGATGTTACTCGCCAGACAGAGAGCCGCCGGGTTTCGTAGGTCGATTACCTCTGCTACTCACTGCAAGATGCCTTTCACCCAGGAATTTATACTTGGCGCATTTGATTAACAAATTTACGGTTTTCTCCCACGATGTACACATTTACTGACAGAGCGTCTGAGCTAACCACAAAAAATTTCAATCACCAAATTGAAAGAGTAACATTGGTCGTTTTCAGCAGACGTAATTGGAGTAGAACCGGCACAAGCCGATCATGTGACCCTCCTCCGCTAACGTAGTTTATGACAGTGAAGCGTGTGTCCCAGTCAGCTGTGTAGATCAACATGGTAATAAGAGTCAATGTGGAGACGTAACGGATTTACTAAACGGAACTGTTGTCCTTGGTCGGATCTGTGACCACCTTGTGTGTGGTATTATAGATCTATACCACCCTCACCGGCGTCTCCAGTCAGCAACAGAAACGCACGTTTCCGACTGACACCGATAGCAGTCAGGCGGGGACCTGGCGAATCCCATGACTCGTGCCCGCTGGGCCACACCTTTGGCGCTCTGACTACGAGCGCCCTCTGCTGCTGCGATATAGGATGGCCGGCAGCAGCTACGTGGCCCAGTCGTGGTTCGTAGTCCTCGACAGTTGGCTCGTTCATTAGTAACAGGAGCCTCACACTGCACAACGATCATTAGATTGCTTCTTCTAATAGTTGGACTGTATTGCTGTTTGTTCTTTTGTATACTTTCTTCACATCGCATGGAGAAAACTAAAAGTTAAGTAAAACTTTTGTTTACTATATTTACATGTTCGCTAATCATTTCAGCCCCTGACCTTCTTCTCTACAATGACAGCTGCTACATCACTCTACAGCCCGAAATAGTACACAACATTGTGAATGAAGGTATCCGATTTTTTGTTGTATAAACGTGGACTTTCCAACATTCTACACAGTCCAATCACATTAATGTGAGCACAACCTATGCTGAATGTCAATGTGCAAAAACCACTCACAGACAGTAGGTAGCAGCACGAACAGTGGAGAGTACATAAAGCTTATCGGTGGGAGGGGGGGGGGGGGAGGGGGGGGGCAGGAGACACGGAAAACACTGCAGTCGTTGTCGTAATGCGGAAACGGAGCGATTTATCTGACGTCCTAAACAGCATGATCATTGCCTTTTGGGCCAAGAGTGGAAGTGGAAGAATTTCCGAAACGGCTAAGTTTGTAGACTGTTCCGGTGCCGCCGTGATTAAATTAGTGACGCTACCCAAAACCGGCACCGAGGCGACGGTGGTGCACCGTGGGCCTTCGATGACAGGAGTGAACGATGGCTGCAGAGATATGTACGGCAAAACAGACGTGCAACTGTTGAGCAACTGACCGCCCAGATGAATCAAGGGGCTACCAACATTACCTCCTCAACGACTGTTCAGAAAACTTTGCAGCAGGCGCCTGGTTGAGGCAACCCATGCTAACTACTGTTCATCGGTGACGAAGAGTGGAATTTGCACGCCAGTACCGCACCTGGATGTCCACTGGGTGGCGGCAGTTGGCGATTTTAAATGAGTCACATTTTATGCTCCCTCGGACAGATGAATCGTTGGAAGGGTCCTGGCTACAAGAGGGAGCGCTGTGGTCTGGGGAATGTTTTAGGGGTGACTTCGCCATTCCAGAAAGTACAGTGGATCAACGCAAATATGCATCTAACCTTAGGGACTTTGTCCACTTCTGCATGCAATTTGTTTTCCTCAGCATGCATCTACAGCTGGAAAACGCAATGTGTCACATAGATCACAGAGTACGTGCGTTGGTTTGCTTTAAGAGCACCAGGATGAGATTACCGTAGTCTCCTGGCCACCAAACTCCCCGGATTTAAACTGAATCGAGAATCTGTGGGACCAGTTTGATGACGCTGTTCGCTCAATGGATCATGAACCGAGAAACCTAGCACAACTGGCCACGACACTGGAGTTGATATAGCTAAACATGGATGGTGGTACCTTTGAGAACCTCACTGACACCATCCTGCGCGTCCGAGCAGCAAGACATGATTATTCGAACTTTTGACAGGTGGTGACATTAATGTGACAGAACCATGTACAAGGAATGGTGTTCCACTCACACCCATGTAATAAGACACAATATTCTATCCGACAAGCGCTGGAGACGAGTATCATCATTTTGTCAATGACAATTGTTTTCAAATCAAATAAGAATTACTGCTTTCAGCGAATGCAGGTGGATCTCAACCAGTTTCCGAGCGGATGTTGCGAAACGAACTGCATGCAATGGACTTTTGATGTCGAGTACCTCGGAAAAGGCCATTACTCACACTGGCACTCTAGTCTGGACTAAAAACAGAAACTGAAGGCACGCTGAGTGGTCCGGCGAAGTTCTATTTTGCCCCTGTTCAAATGATGGTGGGCGTCGACTGCAATGACGACCCAGTGAGATGCTTAACGCTCAGTGTGTGAGGGATGTAGTTCGAGCGAGAGGTGATTCTGTGATTTTTTGGGGGTGTTCTTCGTACCATGACGTGGATCCTTTTATTAAGGATCGAGGGTGAATATTTCAGTATTCTCGTTGGCCCTTTTGTAAACCTTCGTCACCAGTTTTTTAAAGGCCTCATCGCTACTGCTGTGGAGGCCGAGTTGCCAATGTTGATACGGTAGGCCGAGTTTGTGAGTTCGTAAAAGGGCTTCTGGTGCAGTAAGCCACTAACACAATTTCTCCCCGCTACTATTACACAGTTATGGCCCAGGGTTAGGTAACTGGACAGGAGGACGAAGGTTCTACAATACTCCAATAAATTAGTAACTAAGTCACACAAATGAGTTAAAAAGGTTTACTTATCTCTGTGACTAGTTGAATCATGAAATCTGCAACACTGCTTGTAATATAACGCAACAAAGGCCCTCAATGGCTAAGTGCAAATAATCGTAGGTAAACTTCTCAGTATGTAGCAAATGCAATTTCATTTCTAAGAGTTCACTAAACGATGACGCCTGTCTGAGTCAGCCCTGGACGATGATCTATAACCAAGTGGGCGAGAGCTGCTCTTCTACCTCCCGAATAGGCTTCTGTCCGTTATAATCCATTCACTGGTGGATTGTATTCGGCCGTCAATTGGCCGAGGCAAAGTCGATATCTTCATCCTCAGCGTCGTCCGTGTCGCTGGTGGAACTCGCGCAAGTGGCGAGTCTCTATGGCACTGGAATTAGCTCATATCTTTTGCTCTGGCTGTGTCTTGTTCAGCCGACACAGCAGACCCACTAATGCCCTTTCTTGTACATCTTCATGATAAGTGGGCCCTGTAGTGTGAACACTGCAGTTTTCCAAGATCACAACAGATCACTGCATGCTTACGTTCCCGCTTCGAGGAGCACCTCGAATGTCCCGCTAAATCACACAGTCTCAGCACTGCATAGAATGTCTGGGACTGTGTGTAACAGTCGGTGAAAAGTAGCGATCGACGTCGCCGCAGCTTGATAGCCTCTACGAATCCAATCACCAATGAGTGACTTAAGCAGGATATGGCATAGCTCTAGAAACTCGTGGAGTCTCTTCGTCGCCGAAATGAGGACATTATCAGCGGTCGTGGCGGGGTTGCAAGGTATCAGCGCGACGTATGCTGGAGGGATTAATTTTTTTGTCATGTGTGCTTAGTAATTTGTTGACATACGTCCAAACGGCGTAGCTCCTTTCTAACATTCTGTCACGTCCACGTCGATGCGGTTTACTGCTCTGATTCCCTTCACCTACACTGCTGGCCATTAAAATTGCTACACCACGAAGATGACGTGCTACAGACGCGAAATTTAACCGACAGGAAGAAGATGCTGCGATATGCAAATGATTAGCTTTTCAGAGCACTCACACAAGGTTGGCGCCGGTGGCGACACCTACAACGTGCTGACATGACGAAAGTTTACAACCGATTTCTCATACACAAACAGCAGTTGACAGGCGTCGCCTGGTGAAGCTTTGTTGTGAGGCCTCGTGTAAGGAGGAGAAAAGCGTACCATCACGTTTCCGACTTTGATAAAGGCCTATCGCGATTGCGGTTTATCGTATCGTGACATTGCTGCTCGCATTGGTCCAGATCCAATGACTGTTAGCAGAATATGGAATCAGTGGGTTCAGGAGGGTAATACGGAACGCCGTGCTGGATCCCAACGGCCTCGTATCGCTAGCAGTCGAGATGACGGGCACCTTACCCGCATGGCTGTAACGGATCGTGCAGCCACGTCTCGATCCCTGAGTCAACAGATGGGGACGTTTGCAAGACAACAACCATCTGCACGAACAGTTCGACAACGTTTGCAGCAGTCTGGGCTATCAGCTCGGAGACATGGCTGCGGTTTGCATCACAGACAGGAGCGCCTGCGATGGTGTACTCAACGGCGAACCTGGCTGCACGAATGGCAAAACGTCATTTTTTCGGATGAATGCAGGTTCTGTTTACAGCATCATGGTGGTCGCATCCGTGTTTGGCGAGATTGCGGTGAACGCACATTGGAAGCGTGTATTCGTCATCGCCATACTGGCGTATCACCCGGCGTGATGGTATGGGGTGCCAGTGGTTACACGTCTCCGTCACCTCTTGTTTGCATTGACGGCACTTTGAACAGTGGACGTTACATTTCAGATGTGTTGCGACCCGTGGCTGTACCCTTTATTTGATACCTGCGAAACCCTACATTTCAGCAGGATAATGCACGACCGCATGTTGCAGGTCTTGTACGGGCCTTTCTGGGCACAGAAAATGTTCGACTGCTGCACTGGCCAGCACATTCTCCAGATCTCTCACCAATTGAAAACGTCTGGTCAATGTTGGCCGAGCAACTGGCTCGTCACAATACGACAATCACCACTCTTGATGAACTGTGGTATCGTGTTGAAGCTGCATGGGCAGCTATACCTGTACACGCCATCCAAGCTCTGTTTGCCCAGGCGTATCAAGGCCGTTATTACGGCCAGAGGTGGTTGTTCTGGGTACTGATTTCTCAGGATCTATTCACCCAAACTGCGTGAAAACGTGATCGCATGTCAGTTCTAGTATAATTTATTTGTCCAACGAATACCCGTTTATCATCTGCATTTCTTCTTGGTGTAGCAATTTTAATGGCCAGTAGTGTAAGAACGCATCTTGACTACCACGACTTACGTCAGCAGTGGACGGTCTCGTGACCGTCTGGTACGAGATCTACACAGTCTACAGCGCACTAATGTGGCCAGTGTGCTCTTGTAAGGGGGCGAATAATATTTGGTCTGGTGAAATTATTATGCTGATGAACGTTATCATGAAAAAAAGCACTTAGATGTTTGTTACGTAACGCTCAGGAAGCTATGTGTTGTTGAATGTGAAAGGATTGAAAGCGTAATATTCCGAAAGAGAAAACAAAGAGAGAAATGAGAATGAGGTCCGCGTATCTAGAAGTGAGTGTAAGGCAGTGCGGGTAAAGAGGTCCGAGCAGAGCGGCCGTTGACACCGGTAGGTGCGTCGCCTCGGCAGGCAGGTGTTCACAAAGTGCCCGGCCGCAGCCGACACCGACACCACCTCAATGGCCTCTTTCTCAATGGAGCCCGGCCACACCCTCGCCTCGGCCGTGACCTCGGCAGCGCTCGGCCCCGCTCCGCTCTGCTAGACCCTTCTTCGCCTCCTGTCGCTCCTCTACTCGACTGCAGGCGCCGTGAACTTTCTTCTCTCGTCTTACACGAGTTCATTTTGCAGGTAATCGTTCCTTGCACTTGTTCCCATAAAACTGGAGAAAATTGCACAGACGACAATGAAATGTTGGACACGGGAGTTGGATATGTTGCAATAATACTGTACAGCTACAAAAAACTATCAACCATATCAGCGTTGCTACAATCCGCATTAGGAATCGGCAGCGACGAGAATAAATCCGTAACTCATATAAGGTGACTTCTCTGCAAGCGTACTTCGAGATGTCTCTGAAACCCCTAAGCTCAAAAACCGAGTTTTAATGCGCAAATCATTTGAAATTTTTATTTTAAGTTATATAATATTTATTTTAACAATCATCACATTTTGTTTAAATATTCCTTGTTGAAGTTACTGCACTAAATAAAGCCTGCGTGCTTTACTTTCTATCACGCAAAATAACTAGTGTATTTTTTACACAGTAGGCCTGCACATAGACGAAGTATTAGAACTGGATTTTACATTCTGAAAAATTAAAGTATCTTTATATCAAGTAAATTTTCACATGAAACTAAATTCCAGAATTTAAACTTGGACATAGAAATTACCCTCGGTAAGTATAAAAAGGAAGTCCGCAAAAATGATATTCAGTGCTGTGATATACATCTTTATCACTACTCAGAACACATTTGATTTTAACTAACACCTTAAGCATTTTATTGGGAAAACAGAAAGGCCCCATCACGTCCTGAATTCTTCCTCTGAATGTTTCCTCTCTTAGCGAAACTGTGATCGCCGGCTATTGCAAAATAGTCTTCTTTCTCTTTTATTTCTTGATCTGTATAATTGATATCGTCCTTCATCCACGGACTTGCAATTCTATCAAACTTGGGATCGTTAAAACTGACACCCCCCTGCAAACACATTCTGTACTATACTGATGGAAACAGATACTTAGTTCGCGTGGCTGAGCGGTTCTAGGCGCTTCAGTTTGGAACCGCGCAACCGCGTCGCAGGTTCGACTCCTGCCTCGGGCATGGATGTGTGTGATGTTCTTAGGTTAGTTAGGTTTAAGTAGTTCTAAGTTCTAGGGGACTGATGACCTCAGATGTTAAGTCCCATAGTGCTCAGAGCCATTTGAACCATTTGAACAGATACTTAGTTCACCAGGCGTGGTTTAGAGACCCCAACACGTCTCGATAACACGTGTCAACAACAAACAAAGAACGTGATCCGCAAAATATTGTGCAGTTGGTGATTTAAGTAGGGTAGAGGGAATGTAGAAGCATTCCGCCAGAACTGACTTTGGAGAGCGAATTTGAAAGTTTTCGCACGGTCTGAGGGACAACACCTCGTGAGCTACGGGTTAAACAAAAATTGGTGAGGTGTCGGCAGGGTACGGAAGGGAATGGGCTAACTCAGAAGTTTGCTCTGGATGCCACTTCCCCTGGTTACAGTTTCTGTTGAGACAGTTAGAGAAGACAAATAAGATAGCCAGCAAAGCTATATATTTATGGCCGCAGGCAGTCGCATAACATTATTGATTAACGTGTTTATGTGTTGTGCTCTTTCGTTCATCATCTGGTGCCTTATTTGCAGAAGTCAGACAACAAAACATCTGAATGGTATGAAAGGAAATAATACCTACTCTGACTTAGGTAGCTGTCTGTCTGCTATTGCTGTCATCTCTATGTTTAGTGGTAGGTGGCTATATTCAGGTGATGCACTTATCATGAGGAAACACCGCCTGGCATTGTATGGACGCATTCCTTAGGCTCTTGTGGTGTGACGTTGTAGCACAATACTCACTTCTCGTACAATCTTATCGCTTCCGCCGGCTGGAGTGGCCGTGCGGTTCTAGGCGCTTCAGTCTGGAACCGCGCGACCGCTACGGTCGCAGGTTCGAATCCTGCCTCGGGCATGGATGTGTGTCATGTCCTTAGGTTAGTTAGGTTTAAGTAGTTCTAAGTTCTAGGGGACTGATGACCTCAGATGTTTAGTCCCATAGTGCTCAGAGCCATTTGAACCATTTATCGCTTCCACTGTGTTCATGAGCTCTTATACTACAGCTAACACTGAGTAAACGCTTTTTGTTTTCGTATGTGCACACTTTTCGGACGATATTGTTTTTCAAATCGAAGATATCTAATCTTTATCTGAGTGCAGATATTCATTTCTCTTTACTTTTTCCTGCTTACTTGAGAGAAAATGATGTATGAAGATCATTATTTCTCAAGTAGCTGTAATTACATTTGTGTACGCTGTAATAAACAAAACAAAAATTTATATTTACTTGAAAACCATAAACAGTAAAACATTTCCAACCCTTGGCACAGGGGCATTTGATCTTTCTAGCAAGAATTTATAAGTTAAGGTGCATTCTTAAAAAGTGAGCTACTAAACACCTGCCGAACAATTGAACTCACAGTAGGACACTGGTGCTGAGTGAACTCAAGATCTATAAATTAACCTGGAAAATTCAACTGCGAACATCAATTGCAAAAACAGTTTTGAATGTCGGCTACACCCAAAGAATTGGTTTCTACGTGCACTGAAGTGACAAAATTCATGGGGTTGCGATATGCACATATACAGATGGGTGTAGTATCGCGTGCATAAGGAATAAGAGGACAGTGCCTTGGCGGAGCTGTCATTTGTACTCAGGTGTTCCCGACGTGATTATGGCCGCGCGACGGGGATTAGCAAATTTTGAACGCGGAATGGTACTTGAAGCTAGAAGCATGGGACATTCCATTTCGGAAATCGTTAGGGAATTCAGAACTACGAGATCCACAGGGTCAAGAGTGTGCCAAGAATACATAATTCCGAGTATTACCTCTCACCACGCACAACGCACCGGAACGTATCATTTGGGGCAGTGCGACGAAATCGGGAGTTATTGTGCTATGCCAGCAGACGACCGACGCGAGTGTCTTTGTTGACAGCAGGACATCGGCTGCGCTGCAGGCCTCGTGACGTTTACATAGGATGAACTGGGTCCTCTGGTCCAACTGAACCCATCACTGATTGGAAATGGTTATGTTCTGCTGCTTGGAGACCGTCTGCAGCCATTCATGGTCTTCATGCGCGAAAAGCGATGTATGACAATGCATCGTGTTACCGGTCTACAGAACATTTTGGACAATCCGAGCGATTGATTTGGCCACCCATATCGCCCGATATGAATCCGATCGAACATCTGTGGCACATAATCGAGAGGTCATTTTGTGCAAAAAATCAAAAAATGGCTCAAATGGCTCTGAGCACTATGGGACTCAACTGCTGAGGTCATAAGTCCCCTAGAACTTAGAACTACTTAAACCTAACTAACCTAAGGACATCACACACATCCATGCCCGAGGCAGGATTCGAACATGCCACCGTAGCGGTCGCGCGGTTCCAGACTGTAGCGCCCAGAACCGCTCGGCCACTCCGGCCGGCTGTGCAAAAAATCCTGCACCGACAACTCTTTCGCAATTATACGGCGCCGCGCGGGATTAGCCGAGCGGTCTGAGGCGCTGCAGCCGGCCGGAGTGGCCGTGCGGTTCTAGGCGCTACAGTCTGGACCCGAGCGACCGCTACGGTCGCAGGTTCGAATCATGCCTCGGGCATGGATGTGTTATGTCCTTAGGTTAGTTCGGTTTAATTAGTTCTATGTTCTAGGCGACTGATGACCTCAGAAGTTAAGTCGCGTAGTGCTCAGAGCCATTTGAACCATAAGGCGCTGCAGTCATGGACTGTGCGGCTGGTCCCGGCGGAGGTTCGAGTCCTCCCTCGGGCATAGGCGTGTGTGTTTGTCCTTAGGATAATTTCGGTTAAGTAGTGTGTAAGCTTGGGGACTGATGACCTTAGCAGTTATGTCCCATAAGATTTCACACACATTTGAACATTTCAATTATACGGCTATGGAGGCGCCATATCTCAATATTTCTGTATGAGCTCAAATGGCTCTGAGCACTATGCGACTCAACATCTGAGGTCAACAGTCCCCTAGAACTTAGAACTACTTAAACCTACCTAATCTAAGGACATCACACACATCCATGCCCGACGCAGGATTCGAACCTGCGACCGTAGCAGTCGCGCGGTTCCAGACTCAAGCGCCTGGAACCGCTCGTCCACGGCGCCCGGCTTTCTGTATGGGATTTCCAACGTTTTGTTGAGTTCATGCCATGTCGAGTTACTCCGCTAAGCCGGTCAAAAGGAGGTCGGACACGATATTAGGAGGTATTCCTTGACTTCTGTCACTTAGGTGTATACTAGGGCGTTCCAGCGTAGTTATTAAAGTCTTCGTGAACAATCCGGCAATAGCGTCGACGGATATGGTATGCCTCACCTACGTTGTTAACAAATCCGGATCTATGTTATCTAAATAAGTGTTCTTGCGTACTGTTACTGAAAAAGTGTAGGGAACACATATCCTTACATGTTTCTGCCGTTCTCCATGAAGATCTCGTTCGACGCATTGCTATCTGAACCTCTTCATTTTGAAGGTTAGCTCTTGGAATGTGTACATTGTCCGAGTTTTCCCTCAAGCTATCTCAGTGTGATGTGTGCTCATCATATAGACTGCATCCTGTCTCTGTTACAAGTATGTAGGTCATTCATTATTCTTCTGCCCTTTTGTTGAATTGTATTCTGAGCACCAGCGGCTTATGTAGTGTGCGAACTCTGACGTAAGGAAAACAAGATGGATATTGCAGATTTATGTACTTAATAAATATATTCAGTTAATGGTAGTCGCTTTCAAAGTAGTACCCATTCAAGTTCCCAAGTTTGCATTCCTTCCTTTCACAAAAAATGGTTCAAATGGCTCTGAGCACTATGGGACTCAACTGCTGCGGTCATCAGTCCCCTAGAACTTAGAACTACTTAAACCTAACTAACCTAAGGACATCACACACATCCATGCCCGAGGCAGGATTCGAACCTGCGACCGTAGCACCTTCCTTTCACAGTTCAAAGTATTCTTCTCTGTGTATGCATAGGAACTAGACGCCTTTTTCCCATCAGCGCAGCAAAGATATACGTCTGTAGTAGACTGCTCGTCCTTTATGACTTAAATAATGGATTCTGATGAAGCTCTTCGCAGCGTAAGGTACAGTGCAAGATCGAATAGCAATTCTTAGAAACGTAAGTAGTTTCATTCTCTTATGCTAATATAGTATGCTTTTAAATCGCGCATAGTCTTAGTAATAAAATTTAATCTATTGGTTGGTTCGTGAAAATTGCAGAAATTACTTGAAATAATATTTCTGGGTACTAGTTTTTCACGAATACCAGCGTGTAACGATGGTGATTAACAGCTGATATTACTTAAAATAAGAATGTTTTGCGTTTGAGCCACTTCCATAATTATGCTCGAAGTTTAAAAGAAGCGTTGCGTTTGCGACATCTGTGGGTACAGTGTAGAAGTTTATCTTCTCTTAACAAATTTCAGAGTCCGTTCTGCGAGACAGTTTCTAAGCGTTTCTGCAGGATGACACATACGGCTGTTTCCAATGGTCAGTAAATAAGCTTGTAGCTTCTACAGTAGATTATATGTTGCGTTTATAATTTTCTGAACGTTGTAAAGAAATCTTTAGATGCTTCGCACACATCTGCTTGAAATAAATTTGGCCTGAACTCCCAGCTCAGTGCCAAGCTTTCAGGCCGCCATGGCAACGGACAGCGAGGTAAAGATACAAATTCAGTTTAGTCGTCAGTGTGATTCTCGACTGCTACTCCCATTCGTATTTTCATCAGTCTCATAACTTCTACCACATAATTTCAAACTTCAGAAAATGAAATTTTATATTTTGTGACTCTTGGCCATAAAAACTAAGATGGGTGTTCATAATACTAAAGCATATCCCTGTTCAGTCACAAACATTGTTTTATTTTTAATGTGTGTTGTTTTATGCAAATCAATAGGAACAATGAAATGTTCTGGGAAATAAAAAGTGTTTGGCGGATCGGGATTCCAAAATGGATCCTTAGCATGCCCAGATATGTTCTTGCCGACTGAGCTGTCCAGCCACGATTCTCGGCCCACCCTCAAAGCTTCATTTCCTAAATAAGGAACCTTCCTCTGCAGTGCCTTGTAATCCTATCAATCCAGAAGTAACAGAGTCGTAGCTTCCGGATCGATTGGTCGGTCTACTTTATATCTATCAAAGTAGCTGGATTGTCTTTTATGTACTTGTGACTTGAACCTCGGCAGGAGATGATAGGTGCGATGTACCACGTACAATGAAGCCGCAGCTGTTTTATCAACCGAACGCTGAGGAAGTGCGGCATCAGTGGACTACAACAAGATATAGTAACAACAAGCTATGGTGCATGTTTGGTTCTGAAAGTTGTTGCAGGATTGTAGGACGACATGTAAAATAATACATTACGAAAAATAGATGGCTTCAATTATTAATTAAATCCGTATCAAAAAGAGAAATGGGCCATATAAACGTAATAGAACCGATACTAACATTAAAGAACAGCTAGGATAATTTGGCATCTTCCACAATTACGTGACTTTGGAGACGATATCTACACAACCATTTACATGAATAACATTAGTCGTAGCTCTAACGCTCGATGTCAAGACTCAATGCAGACCTTCCAGAAAGCTAGTGGAAAGCGAACTTTGTTTTAGTTTCGTAATGCACCGTGAAGTGATTGCGCCAAGTAAACTTGACCTGAACCTCGCGTTGCGTTTAAAAGCGTCGGGTGTTGTGAACCCTGCCCTGTACTCCACAGTGCTGCTGACCACACACTATTCCTTTAACGTGTAGTACGTGGCAGTAGCTTTGGATATTTGTAGCTTCTGAAAATGATGAATCAGATGGCGGCTGGAAGCGACATAAGGAGAAATGTGGTACCAGGTATGAGGAAAACTAGCCGTGCAATTCGAAGTACGCCGTCATGTTTGTTTTATTGTTCTGCGCGTTAAGTAATGAGTGTCGTATCCACTTTCGTAAACCAGGTCGCTCAATCCAATCAAAGCCGTTTCCAATTCTGTTGTTGAAAAGAATTTTGGTCTCCGTAATTTGGTGTAGATTTGCTGGTCAGCAGTACACCAGTCATCTGGGGTGATTCCAAGCGACTGCACTTTGTGCCGTGAAATAATAAAGGCATGTTAGTATAATGTCTCGGTCATCAACGATGGAGCACAAGCTCATCTGGATAAGACTGAGGGGGCATTTAGGAAACATCGTTGTCAGAGGAACGATCTCAGTAATCGAAACCAGTATAGCCTGGCGGGGTTTTTACTGTTCCCCGCCAACTTTAATGTCATCACCTCACTGGCCAATCATCTTCAATAATGCCATATTTCATAATATTCCCACCACCTTGGTGCAGTAGTTAAGACTCAGAACACGCATAACGGATCATTGCACCGAAAACTGGCGCTTAGACTTGATTCTGAATCATGATACACTACAGGAATTTCACCGAAAACAGTTTCAAATAATTTTCTCATTCGTTTATTGTTTTTTTGATTCATTCGCCAAACATACAGTTAGTAGACGAATAAAGATAAAATTGTTTCTATATACAGTGGACAACATTCGTGTAGTAATCTTCTATAGACTTGGGTAGATAAACGAAAAACAAAAATAAATGTAATGATCGGATCTCGAACACGGGGCGCTAGAGTGTGAAGCAGCGACACTATCCACTTTGCCACCGCTCCGGTTGAACTATTTACTCGTTAAAAGGTACATAAAAGCGTTCGACAATATAAAATGGTGCAAGCTGTTCGAGATTCTGAAAAAAGTAGGGGTAAGCTATAGGGAGAGACGGGTCATATACAATACCTACAACAACCAAGAGGGAATAATAAGAGTGGAGATCAAGAACGAAGTGCTCGTATTAAGAAGGGTGTAAGACAAGGCTGTAGCCTTTCGCCCCTACTCTTCAATCTGTACATCGAGGAAGCAATGATGGAAATAAAAGAAAGGTTCAGGAGTGGAATTAAAATACAAGGTGAAAGGATATCAATGATACGATTCGCTGATGACATTGCTATCCTAAGTGAAAGTGAAGAAGAATTAAATGATCTGCTGAACGGATGAACGGAATGAATAGTCTAATGAGTACACAGTATGGTTTGAGAGTAAATCGGAGAAAGACGAAGGTAATGAGAAGTAGTAGAAATGAGAACAGCGAGAAACTTAACATCAGGATTGATGGTCACGAAGTCAATGAAGTTAGGGAATTCTGCTACCTAGGCAGTAAAATAACCAATGACGGACGGAGGAAGGAGGACATCAAAAGCAGACTCGCTATGGCAAAAAAGGCATTTCTGGCCAAGAGAAGTCTACTAATATCAAATACCGGCCTTAATTTGAGGAAGAAATGTCTGAGGATGTACGTCTGGAGTACAGCATTGTATGGCAGTGAAACATGGACTGTGGGAAAACCGGAACAGAAGAGAATCGAAGCATTTGAGATGTGGTGCTATAGACGAATGTTTAAAATTAGGTGGACTGATAAGGTAAGGAATGAGGAGGTTCTATGCAGAATCGGAGAGGAAAGGAATATGTGGAAAACACTGATAAGGAAAGGGACAGGATGGTAGGACATCTGCTAAGACATGAGGGAATGACTTCCATGGTACTAGAGGGAGCTGTAGAGGGCAAAAACTGTAGAGGAAGACAGAGATTGGGTGGAAAACACTGATAAGGAGAAGGGACAGGATTGTAGGACATCTGCTAAGACATGAGGGAATGACTTCCATGGTACTAGAGGGAGCTGCAGAGGGCAAAAACTGTAGAGGAAGACAGAGATTGCAATATGTCAAGCAAATAATTGAGGACGTAGGTTGCAAGTGCTACTCTGAGATGAAGAGGTTAGCACAGGAAAGGAATCCGTGGCGGGCTGCATCAAACCAGTCAGCAGTCAGTAGACTGATGACACAAAAATAAAAAAAAAAGCCTCCAAAACTTTGAAATCGCTTTCGCAGAAGCAGTCGAGTATCTACGGGCAGGCCGAGACACGTGTTCTCTTAGTTTGGCCTCTCTTCCGTTAAGAGTAGTTTCTGGGAAATCGAGTTATGGCACTTGCCCTGTTCTGCTGAAAGGCACTTGGAAGATGTCTGGAAGTGTTTGGAACAGACGGTGAAAAGTAGCAATCAACATCCGCTAAATTGATCCCTCACTAGATCTAATCATCAGTGAGTGCCTTCAGCAGGTATGGCGTACCTGTAGGAAGTTGTGATCTCTGTTTCTCTCCGAACTGAGGCTATTATCAAAAATGGTTCCAATGGCTCTGAGCCTATGGGACTTAACATCTATGGTCATCAGTCCCCTAGAACTTAGAACTACTTAAACCTAACTAACCTAAGGACATCACACAACACCCAGTCGTCACGAGGTGAGGCTATTATCACGAGAGGTAATTGTTGGTTGGTTGACTTGATGGATGGGGCCAAACAAGGAGGTCATCGGTCCCATCGCAATAGGGAAGGATAGGGAGGGATAGGGAAGGAAATCGGCCGTGCCATTTCAAAGGAACTATTCCGTCATTCGCCTGAAGCGATTTAGGGAAATCACGGAAAACCTCAATCAGGACCGGTAGTGTTAGACGATGTTATACTGAGGTGCCAAAAGCCATGGGATAGCGATATGCACATATACAGATAGCAGAAGTATTGCTTACACAAGGTAGGAAAGGGCAGTGCATTTGTGGAGCTGCCAATTCTACTCGGGTGATTAATTTGTAAAGGTTTCCGACGTGATTATGGCGGCATGACGGTAATTAACAGACTTTGAATGTGTAATCGTAGTTGGAGTTAGACGCATGGAATTTCCATTTCGGAAAGCGTTAGGGAATTCAGTGCCCCGAGATCCACAGTGTCAAGAGGGTGCCGCGAATACTAGATTTCAGGCATTACCTCTCACTACGGACAATGTAGTGGCCGACGGCTTTCACTTAACGACCGAGAGCAGTGGCTTTTATGTAGAGTTGCCAGTGCTAACAGACAAGCAAAAGTGCGTGAAATAACGACGAAATCAATTTGACACATATGACGGACGTATCCGTTAGGACACTGCGGCGAAATGCTGCGTTAATGGGCTATGATAGCAGACGACCGACGCGAGTGCGGGCTCGTGACCACATCGACTGGATTACTGTGGCGTGGTCGGATGAGTCCCTATTTCAGTTAGTAAGAGCTGACGGCAGGGTTCGAGCGTGGCGCAGACGCCACGAAGCCAAGGACCCAAGTTGTCAACAAGGCACTGTACAAGCTGGTCGTGGTGGCTTCATAATGGTGTGGGTTGTGCTTACTGGAACTGACTGGGTCCTACGATCATGTTCGGCTACTTGGAGACCATTTGCAGCCATTGATGGATTTCATGTTCCCAAACAACGATGGAATATTTATGGATGACAATGCACCATGTCACCGGGCCACAATTGTTCGCGATTGGTTTGAAGAACATTCTGGTCACTTCGAGCGGCTGATTTGGCCACCCAGATCGCCCGACGTTAATCCCATTGCACATTTATGAGTCATTATCGAGAGGTCAGTTCATGCACAAAATCATACAGACAACCCATTCGCAGTTATGGACGGCTATAGAGGCAGTATGGGTCAATATTTCTGCATGGGACTCCCAACGAGTAATTGAGTCGATGGCACGTATAGTTGCTGCACTATGACGGGCAAAAGGAGTTACGATACGATATTAGAAGGTATCCCGTGACTTTCGTCACGTAAGTGTAGATCGATGTCTCCTGAGGGCGAGTAATTTCTTGTGTGTTGTTCCTATCGCTCTGGCCCTCATTGTGCATGATATACAACAGGCTCTAGATACTGACTCCCAGGTTGATTCCATATTTCTCGAGTTTCGAAAGGCGGTCGACTCAGTTCCGCACTGTCACTTGCTACAAAAAGTGCGCGCTTATGGTCTATCCAGTGACATATGCGGTTGGACAGAAAGTTTTCTAACAGGCAGGGAGCAGTATGTCGTCCTGAACGGGGTAACTTCAACAGAAACAAAAGTATCTTCAGGTGTGCCCCAGGGCAGCGTAATAGGTCCTCTGCTTTTTACGATTTACATAAACGATCTGGTTGATGGTATTGACAGCGGCCTTAGACTGTTTGCCGATGATGCTGTAGTCTACAGGAAAGTAGTATCACACGAAAGTTGTGAACAAATCAATAAGGACTTGCAGAAAATAGATGCGTGGTGTAATGACTGGCAGTTATCTCTCAAATTAGTAAGTGTAACCTACTAGGTATAACAAGGCGAAAATCCCCATGAATGTATGAGTATAAAATAAATGCCCAGTCTTTGGAAGCGGTAATATCAGTCAAGTATCTGGGTGTGACTATTCGAAATGATCTCAAATGGAATGATCAGATTACACAAGTAACGGGTAAGGCGAACTCTAGATTGCGGTTTATTGGTAGAATCCTGAAGCGATGAAAGTAGCTTACAATACGTTAGTTCCTCCAGTCTTGGAGTATTGTTCGTCTGTATGGGACCCTTACCAGTTGGGTCTGATTGAAGACATTGAGAAGGTCCAAAGAAGAGCTGGAAGATTGGTGACTGGTACATATAGCCATCGCGAGAGCGTTACAAATCTCATAGAAAGTCTGAAGTGGGACAATTGCAGATAGACGACGCGCTAAACAGAAGGGACTGCTCACTAAATTTCGAAATCCAATCTTCACCGACGATGTAGAGCATATATTATTGCCACCAACTTTCAAATCGCGTGATGATCATCATTCAAAGCTCGTACTGAAGCGTTCAGACAGTTGTTTTTCCCTCGTGCGATCCGCGAGTGGAACAGAGGGGGTGGGGGGGAGGGGGGCGGGGGGGGGGGGAATATGACTTTGGCGCGAATTGTGCCTTCCACCACACACCGCTTGGTGGCTAGCGGAGTATATATGTATATGTAGATTCAGGAACTTATGGAGAAATTTGGTGGCTAATGGACGTAGCCGTGAGAGTGCGAGTGGCACGCGACGCGGCGCCGGGCCTAGCGGTACCGGCCGGCGGCGGCCGCGCAGGTGAAGGCCGTAAACAAGGAGAGTGATCGCCGGCGCGCCGTGGGAACTGGCGGAGCGCCACCGCCGCAGCCGCACGTTTTTACGCCTCAGGAAGCGCTTCGTCAGGGCCACGCTGGGCTGTTTACGTTTTTATTCGTCGTCGGCTTTTCAGACGGATCCGAAACGGCGTTACGAGTGGAGGTGCGCCGTTGCGACACCGAGGCCCGGCCCGGCCGGCCCATTCAAAAACAGCCGAACCGAGATAAGCGAGCGCTTATTTATAGCCCGGCGCGAGCGCGGCCGTAAACCTGCGCCGGCTGCGGTGGCCGCGCGTGTGCTGGCCTCGCCGTGCCGCAACGGCGCCGCCGGCCGCCACTCCCTGTCGCAGCCAGCGCACTCGAGGCTACCGAGGGCGGCGCCCCCTCGTCAAACGCGCAGTGCCACCAGGGGTAGTTCTAAAGTTTCAGTTTTTACTTTTCAAAAAAAAAAAGTTTGTAATTAACGTTTTGTTTGTAAACACTGAGAACCCCGCGCCACAGTACTGTAGCATCCTGCTGGAGAAGTCGGAACGAAATGATACTGGCCATTGATAAAGTGATTCGTTTTCTGTGTTTCGAGGGGAAAGAAAGCTGCGACAACCTTTGCTGAAATGTTTGAAGTGCACTGTAACAATGCAGCTTAGAGCTGTAAAACTACAGTAGGCTGTAGTACACGACCACAAGTAAGTGTAGACTATGGTAGCTTTCCTAGTAGCTTTATTCACTGTAGGTCATAGCCTCGTGATCCGTACGTCGGGTGTGTTGCAAAGCTATCGAGTGTTACCTTTGTGCCCATGCGATCAGTGTCTTACTAGATTGCCCTAAAAACTGGAAGCGATGAATCGTCTGGAAACTGAATGGGACATATAAAGCGCCAAGTAACCTAAGGAACATTTTTGTTCTACATAGTTATCCTCCTGTCTCTTACTTAAGAATATAGAGTCTTTCTTTCTTGTGCTACTGCCTTTATCCCGCATTGTGCGCAGGGTCGTCAGGGTTAAGTACAGATTTGGCATGGTGAATTTTAAGGGGTGGCCAGATGCCCTTCCTGCCGCCACCCCATACCCCCCGGGACGGAATTAGTGTACCCCAGCGGTCTGCGTCTAGTGTAAATCGTGTAATAGTGTGAATGTGTTTCAAATGTCTGCGAGTCGTGTAACTGAGGCGGGACGTGGGGACCAGCCCGGTATTCAGCTAGTAGGATGTGGAAAACCGCCGAAGAACTACATCCAGGCTGGTCGGCACACCAGCCGTCGTCGGTAATCCGCTGGACGGATTCGATCCGGGGCCGGCGCGCCTACCCGAGTCCAGGAAGCAGCGCGTTAGCGCTCGCGGCTATCCTGGCTTTCTTAAGAATATGGAGTATTTATACCAAAACTGAAATGTGTGCTTCAGATTGTATTTGAAATCTGTTGATTTGTAACGTGAAACGGGGGGATCTTGTAGCAAAAATAAAGAAAACCTCCATATTTATCATGTAACGCTGGAATACGCAATTTCCTTACAAAAAGCTAAGCTAAAATAAAAGTGACCGCAAAACAAAAATATATCTAACATCGCTTCACTACTTCCTGGAACTTATATGGCTCTGAGTACTATGGGACTTAACATCTGTGGTCATCAGTCCCCTAGAACTTAGAACTACTTAAACCTAACTAACCTAAGGACATCACAAACATCCATGCCCGAGGCAGGATTCGAACCTGCGACCGTAGCAGTCGCGCGGTTCCGGACTGAGCGGAACTTATATAAAACATTATTATATTATTCATAAGTAATTGTATTTATCAGAAATAACAGGAAACTTTCGTTTTTGATCACGATAAAGAACGTTATGTTGAGTACAAAATAAAAATAATTAAATATATTTTTACGTTTGTGCTTGTAAACTGTAGTTGCATGAAAAATTACATAAAAGTGCGGAAGTTATGAACTCATCTAATTTTTATTACTTGTAAAGTGCAATTTATATTCTATAAGAATATAAAATACTCAATGGACTAACACTAAATGATGTGTAGTTCCAATTATGTGCAAAACAAACAACCAAACGAACGCATAAACAAACCAAACAAACAAGGAGAAGGCATCGGCTCGCATTTTCTCTCATACACATTCATTTATCAATTCTGTCAATACTACCGGTAAACCAAAACTACCGAATCGTAGTTTCGGTTGAGCGCAACTAATGCACCGTGGTGTGACGTAGTTGTTAGGTGTCGCAGGTGCTTCTAATGTGCTCAAACAGATGTGATTGACAAAGGCCGAAGAGCTGGTTCTTTGTGTAGAGCCAGGAGTCTCAAGAGAATTGTAGGCTCTAGAGCTCGAAGACCTGCGTGTCAGAATTGAGGCAATAGTCGAACAGGTAAAAATCAGTCATGGATCGCCAACCGCTCACAGTGTTTTCCCGCCTGCTCACCACCATTCAATAAGCCCGTCAACCCGAGACAACAAAGTAAACGTTGCAGCTCTGTCAGGTCAGTCAAGATGACTTCTTTTGCCGCGTAGTCACCATGGTCCGTTGATGGGTGCATCATTGTAACTTCGAGACAAAGGAGTAAGGCACGTGTGGAAAGGCACGGATCCACTGCCGCCGAAAAACGATGAAGACCAACCGTTATTGAGCAGCGTGTTGTTGATTGCCACGGTATGGTATGACCGAGAGAGGTTACGGGAAGGTTAGAGGACGAAGCATCGCGGGAAACCGTTCTAGGGGATGTTTTTTGTTATTATGCGTGTCGGCAGCAACTATATTGCCTGGTGCCAAATCGTATGCCCCTTTACTGATGATAAATAGGTGGAAGGTGGCCAAAGGATCTGTCGCCACATGAATCTGGACAGTTAAGCAAAAGATTAGTTGACACAAATGCACTTTAAATAAATATAATTTGCTCAACTTCGGCGGAAGAACTGCTACTCTGTTGACAGCTTGTGGCAGCCATGCATGAGATGGCCCGAATATTTTCCGTTATAGAGATCAACAACTCGGTGTAACATGCGGCACCGACTAGGAACTAGAAGTAGTCTTGAACTAGAAAACTGGTGCCCAGCTGGCCACCGCTTTTAATACAGTCCTGTCGGTCTTCATTGGTCGGCGGCCTGGTGGCTCTTAATTGGTGACAACGTTCAAAGTGCCGCTCGCTTCTTTGAGGCACCGGCTCCGGCAGTATCGATAAGCTACGATACCGCATTTTTGCTCCTCGACAATGCCCTGGTTCATTCTGCGCACGACATAGTCACATATGCTACTTCTTTTCGCTATGAAATTTTGCCTAATCCCTCCTTATTCTCGTGACATGGCACGAAATCACTTCTTCATATGTCATCTGATGAAAAGCCGTTGCGTGTCAGGCATTTCGAGAATGACGACGAGGTGATTTTCGAGGAGGAACTTCCCTGAACAACCAGAATACAGACCTCTCCAACCAATATCTCCGCCAAGTCATTCATTATTTGGAAAAATGTGTCTCATTTGAAGGACGAGTATGTAGAGAAAGGCTAACATTGCGACCAAGTCTCGTAGCTGCAGCTTATTTGTTTCTGTGTGATATTCGAACTTTATGACTACGCACGTAATTAATGATATTAATTGTCGTCAAATATTGTGTTGTGTTAAAATCTAGATATATACTTCGTTTATTAGGTATGCTTCAGTTCATCACAATGTTAAATAATGTTAATGTGATAAGTTTATGTCTGAATTAAGCGTAGCATTTTATAGCTGCAAATATATTTAAGAGAAACGTAACTAGTTCAGTTATGTCGCATGTTACACAAGCAGGAGTCAGATCGTGAAATTAAGATTCCAGCGAATAGAGCATCGTAGAGGAGCATGACACTTTATGGCGACTTTTGGAAATACCACAAATGACCTCTGTCGTTGTTGTTGTGGTCTTCAGTCCTGAGACTGGTTTGATGCAGCTCTCCATGCTACTCTATCCTGTGCAAGCTTTTTCATCTCCCAGTACCTACTGCAACCTACATCCTTCTGAATCTGCTTAGTGTATTCATCTCTTGGTCTCCCTCTACGATTTTTACCCTCCACGCTGCCCTCAAATACTAAATTGGTGATCCCTTCATGCCTCAGAACATGTCCTACCAACCGATCCCTTCTTCTGGTCAAGTTGTGCCACAAACTTCTCTTCTCCCCAATCCTATTCAATACTTCCTCATTAGTTATGTGATCTACCCATCTAATCTTCAGCATTCTTCTGTAGCACCACATTTCGAAAGCTTCTATTCTCTTCTTGTCCAAACTATTTATCGTCCATGTTTCACTTCCATACATGGCTACACTCCATACGAATACTTTCAGAAATGACTTCCTGACACTTAAATCAATACTGGATGTGATCTCTGTTGCTGGACACGAAAACGATGGATCAAAAATAAGGTTGGTATGTCGGAAACAAGACATACGTGTTAATTGGGCGGTAAACTAGGAAGAAGATTTCTTTAGCCCTTTAAGAAGCGAACAACGCGTCTACCCTTTCCAGGATACAGCATTCAAATCATTGAAGCGGCAATCCGTCACAAATGGGTAATCGGAGTGACTTTACACAATGATCCATATATACACTACTCATCATCATCATCATCATCATTTAAGACTGATTATGCCTTTCAGCGTTCAGTCTGGAGCATAGCCCCCCTTATACAGTTCCTCCATGATCCCCTATTCAGTGCTAACATTGGTGCCTCTTCTGATGTTAAACCTATTACTTCAAAATCATTCTTAACCGAATCCAGGTACCTTCTCCTCGGTCTGCCCCGACTCCTCCTACCCTCTACTGCTGAATCCATGAGTCTCTTGGGTAACCTTGCTTCTCCCATGCGTGTAACATGACCCCACCATCTAAGCCTGTTCGCCCTGACTGCTACATCTATACAGTTCATTCCCAGTTTTTCTTTGATTTCCTCATTGTGGACACCCTCCTGCAATCATTCTAGCTACTTTCATATCCGTAACCTCAACCTTGTTGATAAGGTAACCTGAATCCACCCAGCTTTCGCTCCCATACAACAAAGTTGGTCGAAAGATTGAACGGTGCACAGATAACTTAGTCTTGGTACTGACTTCCTTCTTGCAGAAGAGTAGATCGTAGCTGGGCGCTCACTGCATTAGCTTTGCTACACCTCGCTTCCAGTTCTTTCACTATGTTGCCATCCTGTGAGAATATGCATCCTAAGTACTTGAAACCGTCCACCTGTTCTAACTTTGTTCCTCCTATTTGGCACTCAATCCGTTTATACACTACTGCCCATTAAAATTACTACACCAAGAAGAAATGCATTGGACGAATATGTTATACTAGAACTGGCATGTGAGTACATTTTCACGCAATTTGGGTGCATAAATCCTGAGAAATCAGTACCCAGGACAACCACCTCTGGCCGTAATAACGTCCTTGATACGCCTGGGCATTGAGTCAAACAGAGCTTGGATGGCTGCCCATGTAGCTTCAACACGATTCCACAGTTCATCAAGAGTAGTGACTGGCGTATTGTGACGAGTCAGTTGCTCGGCCACCATTGACCAGACGTTTCCAATTGGTGAGAGGTCTGGAGAATGTTCCAAGAAAGTGTTTAGCTTTATGCCGAATAATACCTGATTTACGGCTCTTGTCAATCTGCTGGTCATAATTGTCTGTTAGACGGTATTGTTTTTTCAACGACTTCTGCCTCTATATTATTTAGATTCGTTAACCGTCAACGTCTATTGCACACAAATGTACAGTTTTACGGATAAATGACCTCTTCGTTGGTGAAACAGATACGTCTCAGTAAAATCATTTTTCCCATTTTCAGCCGCTCGACCTTGGGTACTTCCATTGTGAGTTGTTTCTGCACCCGTATTCCTTATTTCAAATTCATACGTTTGCCCGTCTCCATTCTTCTTGAAAGTTATTTCACCATCAAGGAAGCACTTAGTACTACTTAAAAGTATTAACTGGCGGACAATGAAAGAAAGTAACTTAACATCTCATGAAAAGCTACATCGACAACGGGTTTTCCATGAATATTCTTCAGGCCCACGAATACCACACCCACACCTACTTTGAATGCGCCTTACAATTAGTAGCACTGTATAATGCAGGTGCACTAGTACGCAGTACCTTCCCCTGAAGTTCCAGTCACAGCACACATCTCTCTTCTCATGTTCCACTATCGTAGCGGATCAGAGACACGATGCACTGGAAATGTGAATTAAAAAACGCCTTCAGTCACAAATTTTCGTTTTTTTAATCAAATACAAGGTGCATTTCGAACCTGGTGGGTCCATCATCAGGTGTAATTTGTTTTGATACATGATTTATTTTTTTCTTTTGGATGGTGTGAAATGCATATTCCTGTCATGAAAAGATATGATGTGAAGTTATGAATATCATGTCAACTGCGGAAAATATGTACGAAATAGTGGGAAAAATGAACTGTGTAAACTTATCACATAATTTAAAAAAAAACATTTTAACGGTCTTTTTTTCCACTATTTCGTACATAGTTTCCGCGTTTGACTTACGAAATTCATAACCTCACATCATACCTTTTCATGACAGGAATATGCATTTCACCTCAATCAAGAGAAAAAAAAGAAATAAATCATGTATTAAGATAATTATCCACAGGGCCCGAAATTCATCGTGTATTTAATAAAACGCGAAAACTATTGACCGAAGGTGTTTTTTAATTCATACTTACTGTGTATTGAATATAGTCCTGTTTGAAGCTGCAAAACATGGATAAAATTAAAGAGATACAATGTGTCCCTCCTAAGACTCCCCAGATGCATTTTCCCCAGTGTTCCGGTACATATTGTATTCGCAGTTTCGTTTTTGCAAGTTGTAGCTAGAGCCGGCACAAACAATACTCCTCATCATGTGTTTAATAATGTGCCCAGTGTTAATGGCAAGCGGTGCTTTGCTTCTTGTTACGAACAAACATAGAGGTAAAGAGGTATGAAGGCAATGCGCACAAGATTTTTTTCCATTTTATTCTTTTTATTCTCAGAGCGCAATGTGTCCAATCGGAACGGACCCAACTGCAGCAACCCGAATAATATTTCTTCACTATATGACATTGCAGAGCAGAATCGTATCTTGCGAAAGCAAATAATCTACTTAATACTGATTTAACTCACACATAGCAACAAATCATCGCAGGAAGCAAGTTTTGTAATTGCGACCTTGAAGTGAATTGGTCCCAGCTACGGCCTACATGGCCATCAAGATCAGGAGCACGAGCATCGTGAAGGACATTAATTCGTCGTGTGCCACTGGAACCGGAGCTCCTTGACGTGGAGTTCGCAAATAACTCATTCTTGAGTCTGACTAAACTGACCCACAGAAAGCTCAGGCAGCTTAGACTGCGACGAATGGAAACTTAACAACACTGGTTTATAACTTTGAGCTACGCAACAAATATAAAAATGCAGGATACTAGGTACCCAGCTTGAAATCGAGAGACTGCTACGGTCGCAGGTTCGAATCCTGCCTCGGGCATGGATGTGTGTGATGTCCTTAGGTTAGTTAGGTTTAAGTAGTTCTGAGTTCTAGGGGACTGATGACCTCAGATGTTAAGTCCCATAGTTCTCAGTGCCATTTGAACAATTTTTTTTGAAATCGAGATTATGTTTACATTTCTATGCTTTTGGCAGAACCTAACTTAACAGCTTGTTTTACGACATATTTCTTAAGCTCTGACACGTCTCTCTACGCATCTCCACTGCGAGCTGACAGATGTGCAGATGATGTGAAACGTATAATCCCCGATATTTGTTTTCAAACGTTCCATACCGATTATACTAATGGTATCTCTATATTACTATACAATTGTAGAGTCGCATTATTATGAGTAACAGCTACCTTAAAATTCAAAGAAATTGATGTTTGCGACACACATTGCAAATATACGAAATGGAAGTGAGTCAATAATGTGCTGTCAGAAGCTCCGGTATTGATGGCTGATTCAAACAGGAGACAAGACTGCCATGATGTCGCTTAAATTTTCAGTTGCGTTTGAGTGTGGAGATATTGAGTCCAAGGAAGAAAGAACAGATATTGATTACGCCCTTCTAACCATTTACCTACACTTCCAGTCATGTGGCAAGGCTGAATATCCCGTTCCCCTCGCGGCTAGAGGTGGCAACGGAAGCTCAATGCATGGAACGTGTTGATATTTGCCAAATAATTTCCATATATTTTCTCGATGTATGCAGCTTACATAATTGTATTTTCTATATATCTTACTGGCGTATAGATGTTTGTTGTCATTGTACTCCACGTATTCTACCAAATGAACTTAACGTAATAAAAATTCATTATTTCTAGTATCACATTTGCTACGACGGGGTACATAGACCTCCAGCATAACAGTGCTACACCACAGGTGACTCATTCCAAAAGTCTCATTGGCTACAATGGTGAACACTGCCAATGCAGTTCCAAACGAACCTCTCGCCGATAGGCGGCAGCGGCATCGCCCCAAGTGCGCCCAGTCAGCGCGAACCCACTCGATTCCGCACCATCACATGCTCCAAAATAGCTCTCAAGATACCCTGGAGCCTCAACACTATTAAGGCCGGCGTGCGACTACAACTAGTCAACCATACCAAGTCCCATGCAAGTCCCACAACAGGAGTGCCCCAGGGCTCCATCCTCTCTCATCTCCTTGACCTCTTCAACACTGCCGATATGCCCAAAGAACTCACACCAGTATGCTGATGACACTGCTTTCCTCGCCCTCTACCCTACACTCCATAAAGCCCAACGATCCCTCTCAATCAGTTTACCTCCTGTTGTAACCAATGGCTCCTAAAGATCAACCCCTTCAAAACACAGGCAATAAAAACAGGATGAACCAACCACACCATCCATCTCCATGACTTCTACCTTATAATTTCGACCGTTATATCAGGTTACCCAACTTACTGAAATACCTTGGGCTAATCCTGAGCGGCAACTAAATTGGAAACCCCACCTACTAACCATCCAACGCGATAGAATAAAACTACTAAAACAACTAACAAGCCGAACTTGGGGATTACGCCCCTCCACTATTCTCCACACCGACAAAACCCTGATCCAACTGATCCTTTGGTTGAAATGGCTCTGAGCACTATGGGACTTAACATCTGAGGTCATCGGTCCCCTAGAACTACTTAAACCTAACTAACCTAAGGACAGCACACAACACCCAGTCATCAACCGATCCTTTGCTATGTAAATGTCGCATGCATCTCTTCCCCACAAAAGTTCTGTAAGCCCCACAAATCCTCGAACGCCATGCACTCCGTCTCGTTTCAGTCTGCCTTCTCTCACTTTGATCCTCTTCCATCTCATCGAATTCCTACCCCTTTCTCACCCACATCTAATATCTCCGCATCTCCTAGACTATACGCAAACTAGATTCCAATAGCCCTGTTGTCTCCCTCTGATCACCAACACTGTTATGCTGCCGCGTCTTCACAAACACATCCCTACACCTATACACACTCCATATCCCATCCCAATGCAACTTTAACCAACTCTCTGCCCCAGACAATTAACCCTCCTACCAACTTTAACTCTTCCCCACCTATCCCATTCCACATCAGCGCTCCTCTCTCCTTTTGCCTATCCATCCATCCCCATCCCTTTCCTAACCACCACCTTACCCATAGACTACTACTCCTCGCCGCCTGTCTTTTCCACCGACAGCATTTTTCACTATGCATCTCGACGACCACCTTTCATATTCATACTTTTCCTACCGAACAGATCCCTATCTTTTTGCTCACACCCCTCTACCCTATAGAACATATTCACTCCTACAATATCTCTCACCCTGTGCAGGTCCGTCAGACTTTAAGTGAAAGTACGGTGTTTCAGTGTCTTTCATCAGAAGAATTTCACCTTTCTACGATGTGTTTTTAAAATGTATATATTTTTGTTTTTTAGCTGTCTGTCCTTGATTTTTGATTTACACTAGAAAAACGATCCAAAATTTCGTCCCTCATTCTTATTTTATAATTTTTAATTCTCTTGGCTGAAGAGCGGAATATTTTACCGCTGACAGCCACACCCCGCCCACATGGTGCGAGGGGGGTGAAACACCAATAAAGGCAAAAAATAGCTAGTAAATTCTGTGTCGATGAGCTCTCTGGCCTTTACGTCGATCGCTACCCCGATTCCTCAATTAGAAGCTCTCCCAGAATCCTACAGGAAGCTGTCGTCCGACGCCAGTCCTCAAGCTGTGCCGAGTCTTCTTTACAGCGGCCTCTACATCGCGGACATCCGAGACTTGGGGATTGTGGTTCGATGTATTAGAGATAATCAGTTTTTCGTGAACCAGTGCTTTGGCTGTAGTAATTGAGATTCAGTTTTTCAGTGGATGATGGTCCTCTGGGCTTACATATCTCATCCAGTTCAAAGATAGAGACTTAACTGTGAACTGTTTCTTATGCTGTGTAATTCCGAAGAAGGGGAATTGAAGTTTTATGTTCATTTCAATAAACTTGCTTTTCATTGTCTACCTGGGCTTTAGTTTCTCTACGTCGAAGTGGCTTGGGCTACTTCATATAACGACAAGAATTTTTTTCTGTGGGACCACTTCACGCTTATACTTCACATCAGATAGACTTCGCTTCTTAGTGTGTTTTCCGAGCTTCGTGGCAACTAACGTTTGCTCTTCATTCACCTACAGGCATGACAACTACAGTCTTACTGCTTCAGTAAAATGTGCAACAGGCTCAGGAGCCACCGAAAATTCTCACACGGTTGTGTCGTATTGATGGATATGGGATATGAATCTGGTCCACTCTCCAGAGAGGGGACTCTAGAACCATCTTTTAAAGCTCAGTGACCTTTCTTTAACTATGCGCCTTCCCCTCATTTGGGGGTTTTGAAAAGTCTATCACGTCGTTAGCAGCTCTCCAGGACCCATCGCAGGTGTATTTCCGCGTCTACAACGGCAGAACATCTGCGTGGCGACTGTGTTACAATACAAATTGTGATAGATTAATGAAAGTCCTGTAAAGCTTGTTGTAGTCGTTGTTGTTGTCTTGAGTCCGAAGACTAGTTTGATGCGGCTCCCCATGCGAGTCTATCCTACGCGTGTCTCTTCATCTCTGCGCAACCGCTGCCACCTACATCCATTTAAACCTGCTTACTGTATTTAGACCTGTTCTCCCTCTTGGATTTTTACCTCCAAAGCTTTCCTCCACTACCAAATTGAGGATACCCAGATGCCTCAGGATTTATGCATCAACCGAACCTATCTTTTAGTCAGCTTATGACATAAACTCCTTTTTTACCGTTTCGATTCGGTACCTCTTCATTACTTATTCAACTTACCAATCTAATTTCAGCAGTCTTCTGTAAATCCAACCAATTAGTATTTAAACTCCGTCCACAGGTCCTGGCGGGCCCGTCTGTACCGACATATTGTGGTGTCATTATTGTCACCAGTCAAAACTACAATAATCCGCCCATCACAGTGGGTTCTTTGATTGCTCGGCGAGGCAGCACTTTATAGAACACGTGAAATATTAGTTCATTTTCTTACATAAATGAACAAAAAATGTACTTAACTTTGGCACACTTCTTTGCCACAGGGTTGCTTGGTAAGTTACAGCTTTTATTGACTATTAAAGATTGAAGATTTAGAAACGATTTAGAAGAGATATCTGAATTGTGCGAAAATTGGCAGTTGGCTCTAAGTAATGAAAGGTGTGAGATCATCCACCTGAGTGCTAAAAGGAATCCGTTAAACTTCGGTTACACAATAAATCAGTCAAATTTAAGAGGCCGTAAATCCTGCTACATACCTAGGAATTACAGTTACGAACAACATAAATTGGAAAGAACACATAGAAAATATTGTGGGGGAGGCTAACCAAAGACTGCGTTTTATTGCAGAACACCTAGAAAATGTAACAGATCTACTAAAGACAATGCCTGCACTACGTTTGTCCGTCCTCTTTTTGAGTACTGCTGCACAGTCTGGGATCCTTACGGGACAGGATTAACGGAGTACATCGAGAAAGTTTGAAGAAGAGCAGCATGTTTTGTATTATGGAGAAATAGGGGAGAGACCTATCGAAATGATACAAGATTTGTAGTGGACATCATTACAACAAAGGTCTTTTTCTTTGCGGCGGAACCTTCTCACGAAATTTCAGTCACCAACTTTCTCCTCCGAATGCGAAAATATTTTGTTGACGCTGACCTACATAGGGAGAAACGATCATCATAATAAAATAAGGGAAATCAGACAGAGCTCGCACGTAAAGACATTAGTGTTTGTTTTGCCGCGCTATTCGAGAGTGGAATAATATAGAATTATTGTCAAGGTGGTTCGATGAACCCTCTGCTAGCACTTGCGTGATTTACAGAATGTCCATGTAGATGTAAGTGTAGATGAACAAACTGTTCTCTTCCATAAGCACAGAAACGGAAGAAATGAATTAAAATTTATGCCAAAACAGGAACTTGAACCTGTGTCGCTTGCTTAGTAGGCAGATTTGTTATCCATTTCACCACCGTGGCATTATTGCTAAAACAGCTTACCCTAGTAAAATGCCCACCTAACACAAGCTTCAGTTCACACATCTGCATAGCAAGGAGGAGACTCAGGTTCAAGTACAGCCTTTGGCACAAATTTTAATTCATTTCTTCTGCTTCTATCCTTATGGAAGATAAAGTTGAGATTCCACTTGTCTCCAGGAACGTGTAATTCCAAGTTCTCTTGCAGTAAAAGTTCCACATTTATATGAGCAAATCCATCAAAACTTCAACTATGTTGTTTGGTTCTATACTATAATGATATCTTCAGACGAGGTCACGAGCTGGTCAGCGCTCTCGCAAACTCGACACTTTACTGACTTCCGCGTGAGGGCGCTGCAGCGCAGAGAGGGAGGCTGTTCTCCTGGAGCGCCTTTCGTACGTCGTTGCGAGCTGTATCGCGCCCTCGCTAATGTATGTGGTATCGAATCGCGTTGTCGTCTTCGGTGTGGCACCGCGATCTCTGGACCCAAACGGCGTCATCGGATGCGGTATGGAGGTGCGTGGGTTGAGCACACAGCTCTCCTGGCCGTTGTCAGTTTTCGTAACCCTGAACCGCTACTACTCACTCGAGAAGCAGAACGAGGCTGAATGCGCCCGTTCCAGTCCTCTCAACAAGGAAAAAAAAAAAAATCCTGGCAGTACACGGAATCGAACCGGGGTCCTCCGCGTGGCAATCAGACTCGCTAACGGCTCAGCTACGGAGGCGGACAACTAGTAGTAAAGACTGCAACAAAATGCCAACCCACTAATGATTAAGCAAATGTATCGAAACAGAAATGTAAAATACGCAGTAGCGGAGCACTACAGACAGTGCGACGAAGTTCCAGCATAAAAAACGCAAATGATGGTGTGTATGTGCTTTGCTTTGTCGCGGGGAGGCTGGACGATGGAGCCCAACAGTGCCGGACTGTCGCGGTATCTGGGAAGGTGCAAACGCACGTGTAGCTGGCACGGGCCTGTGTACGGACGGCGGGTAGCCGTGTGGGAAAGGCGGCCGCGCGCTGACTCATCCGTGCCCGCGAGATAATACGCCCGCCAATCACGCTCAATCATCAGCGGCCGCCTGCCCACTGCATGCCAAGTGCCGCACCACAGCCTACCTACACAGTCCCGCCTCTGCTCCTTGTGCGCACCCCAGCCACACTTCTCTCACTGCCCAAACTCTACTTGGCTGCGGCAGGCACACCCACATTTATAGCACTTCTGTCGACGGTGTTGACTAGTATACACTCTTTCAGATTCTGAGGGTAAACCTCGATCGCAATCGGTATGCGTGTGAGAGCATTCCAAAAAGGCCGCGCATAAAAAGGAGATTTTCCGTGCCCATACCTCGGTTTCTATTAGTGATAAAAAGCTGTTTTACAGCCCTTGGACTAGGTACCATTCATATACCCAACAGAAGAATCGTCTTAATTGTCACTATCCTATAGTACAGGGTCAAAGTAAGAATATTACACGCTTCTTCCTGCTGCGGCAAATGGAGAAAATCGGTTGCTTCTTTTTACATTTGATGTGGTCTACGGTGAGCGTGAAGGGACTTGTCGAGGCACCATTAGTTCTTGGGCGGTTCCCCGGTAAAATCTACAAAAAGGGTTTTGTTTCACTGTGTTTTCGCCATCACCAGTGGACCAAAACCAGGCCGAGGATTCCAAGACGGCCATGCACAGCAAATGCCTGATATTTTTACGACATGTTCCTAACATCACGGCCGGCCGTTGTGGCCGAGCGGTTCTAGGCGCTTCAGTCCTGAACCAAGCTGCTGCTACAGTCGCAGGTTCGAGTCCTGCCTCGGGCATGGATGTCTGTGATGTCCTTAGGTTAGTTAGGTTTAAGTAGTTCTAAGTATAGGGTACCGAAGACCTCAGATGTTAAGTCCCATAGTGCTCAGAACCATTTGAACCATTTGAACCTAACATCGCGATCTGGAACAACCTTGAAAATTTTCTTGATATCTGTATCCGTTTCCAAAGTACACATAAAATCCGGTATGAGGCTAAATCTAAGTAATAAATAACCGCAGTAATTCCTACAGTTTTAATGGTATATTCTCTAGGCACTTATCTGCCACGCGGGATTAGCCGAGCGGTCAAAGGCGCTGCAGTCATGGACTGTGCGGCTGATCCTGGCGGAGGTTCGAGTCCTCCCTCTGGCATGGGTGTGTGTGCTTGTCTTTAGGATAATATAGGTTAAGTAGTGTGTAAGCTTAGGGACTAATGACCTTAGCAGTTACGTCCCATAAGATTTCACACACATTTTTTTGACACTTATCTAGAAGAGACATCTCCCCATTTTCATACACCCCAGAAATTTATCTTTTGGGTATCGAAACCCTGCCGCGGATTCAGAGACCACTACGCACTGAGAATGGCTGTAATTTTCAGGATGCATTGCACAATCTTGAAAATTTTTTCAAATCTTCATCCATTTCGAGATACACAGGTACACAGCAACCTACTTGTGAGGCAAAAACGTAGTTTATAAAATGACGTAGCGCGGAAAAAGTGTTTCCGTTATCATATGAGAATCCCATTTGTAGAACTGAAGCACGTAAAATCCTATCTGGAGTGGAAAATTAGGACTGCGTTATTTCAATTTCACATAAGCAAAGTACCTAAACTTTGCTGACCATTTCTTTTCATATGAGTTAAATAATGTCCTGCAGTAGCAGAGTAAAGAAGGGAACCAGCGGAAAAATGCTCCTATTGGAGTACAAAATGTGCGAATATGTTCTTGTTCATTTAAAAGAATCTGACAGAAAAGTAGGGTACCAACTGACTCATTCCACTTTCTTCAGCACCTTTAGAACTGTCCCAAAAATTTTGGCATGTGAACATATTTGCACTTTTTTATGCTGAGAGTAAAGAAAACAGGGGCAGTGGAAAAGAGACGGTAAGTAGTAGACAGTGGTTGTGTTATAAAAAGAGCGATGGAGACAATGACAGTGCGACAGAAAGAGAGGGACACCGTGGCACTGGAGCATAGTTAATTTTGACAGAACAGTGCTAGGAAAAGAGTAAAGGACATAGTCGCAGGAGGGTGCAATAAAGAGAAAGTCGAAGTGGGTGAGGGACAGTGATGATGAGAGAGTATATCACAATGGCAACGACGAAGAGGTGGTGACAGTGAGAAAAGACAATAGCAGAGGGAAGGATGGAATGCGATTAGCACAAAGAGCAAGAGTGAGACAATGACAGTGAGAGGAAACTATAGTAGTAGGACACAACGGAAGGGGCTGTGGCTGTAATAGAGGAGACAATGACCGAGAGATATAAAGAGATAATCACAACGAGCTGGGATGAATGACTGAGAGGGAAAGGGCAACTGGGAGTGAATCGGTATGAACTACTTACAGCGATGGACTCGTGGGTGTGAGTGAATTAAGTTAGTTGAGTTTGTGGGAGTTTGAGATAAGTTGCATATTAAAAAAAAGTGCGAAAATGTTCGCATTACAAAAGTTTTGGGAAAATATTTAAAGTTGCTGAGGAAGGTGTACTCAGACAGCTGGTACCCTACTTCTCAGTCAGAGTATTTTAAATAAACAGAAACATATCCGTGTTTTGATGCTCTGATAGGAGAAATTTTCCTCTGGTAACATAATGATTGACATTCGAACATGGGAGGCAACAATGTTGGCAGTTCGTCTTGGCTAGCACTTACAGTAAGCGTAAGATAGCAGCACTTGTGCACTTAAGTTTTGGATACGTTCACACGCTCCCTCGTCAACGAGTAGTACTGACTTTGTTTAGCGTGTTGGTTGCTACTTTTCTTTTTCCTGTTCAGAGATCAAAGTTTCTGAGCCCAAAATTTGGTTATGTCCAGTGAGTGCTCCCCTGCTGTAATTCGTCGATGGAATATTTACTGGGACGCTGAGGATAAGTCACGAGATGTTCCATATTTTGACGTTCGCCGCAATCATAACTGTTGTCGTATTCATCTAAATGGTCCCATTTGATCAGGTTTGCCTTCATTGGTGTTGTGCCCCTGGTGATACGGTTCATGCTCCTCCAAATGTTCCATTTCAAGTTCTCGCTGCTGGGAATCTCCTGTAGTGGAGAATAGTCTTTGGAGGTCCAATAAGGTTTTTGTTCAGTAATATCTTACGGTATTTAAGTCTTCTAGGTCCACAGGAAGCTCCAAACAAGGAGTTGCGTTCATCGAAAGTATGCTTAAGCTTCTCGGTACGTTCGTTACTGTCTGGGAGCCGAGGTCGTAAATTCGGCCGTTTCGTATAGTTTATCGAGCGGCCTGTGTTATTAGTAGGCACGTTTCATATGAGCTTAAGTTGATGTTTTTGATATGTACAGATCTGGATCACATCGGGCAAGCATAGTCTGCTGTGAAGTTGTACAGTTCCCCGTTAGCTGTTAAACAGTTTTCTCGGTATATTGCTACGTTTTTTGACAGACCTTCTGCAGTGATGTTTGTACGTCAACGAACTGTCTAGTTCAACACCCAGGTTTGTCGGTTTATCTGTCTGTTGCAGGACTAAACCATTCCAGGTTACATTCAACTTTCGGTGTGCTTGTTTTACACTAAGATGGAAGGCACTGACATGTATTTGGAGGATTTGATTTAATGGAATTTTCTACGTAATAGTCTAACATGGTGCCTAGAAAGCGTTCCTGGTTTTGTTCTGCCTCCTCAAGACACTTTCCTTGAGCGATTTGGCCAGACTGTCAGCGTGAAGGAAGAGTGTCGTGTAATTTGGTGTTGGCTGTTCATTGGTTTTTGGGTTTAATAGGAGGGAGGCCAGTACACTACCTTGGGCGAACCCATTTTTCAGCCGTTGACATTGCCTATTCCTGCCATCCAGCGTAACATATAACATTCTGTTTTGCAGCAGTGATTCAGTGATTTTTTTTTATAAGCTGGTAATCTGTTATTGTATCATACAATTTTGTTATAAGCAAACTACAGGTCACTGTATCTTATGCAGAACTAGTCCTGTTATTTGTTTATTTTACTGTCTCTCCTATATATGTTCATTAAGGGAAAAGATTTGGTTGAGACAATATTTATCTGGTCTGAAAACGCCCTTTTGGGGGATGAGCTTTGGGTCCACGATAGCTGCTATGCGTTTCAGTGTCAGACGTTCACAGTTTCTATATGTGACATAACAGCGATATTCTTCGAGGAATCTGGATCTTTCTCATTCTTTAACAGTGCTGTTTCGTATGCTTTTCTCCACATCGTTAGAATCTTGCATGTTTTGGGCAGGTGTTATCCGGATCTATTCGAAAAAGCGACTCGCCGCAACAAGAAACAATACAAAAAATGAAAACGAATCATATTGTTACGATACTAGCCTAAGGCGTCGCCCACAACCGATTGTGGTAATTGGCCCTTCAGGGAGCAGAGTGATATGCGAATGTTGAACAGAACACGAGGGGCGACCGAGGTTGTATAACAGCAGTCCGCTCAGAACTAGCTGTCGGTCACTTTCTTATTCGGATTCAGGTATAGCAGGCACAAAACACATTGAATAAAACGTTATCTGCAACTTGTATAGAAACCAGACTACAGTTATAACAGTCGTATGACGTGAAAGTGAAGAGAAGAAAGTGAGAATTGTAACCCACGCCCAATGTTATTCAACTTATACATTGAGCAAGCAAAAAAGAAAACCAAGGAGAGATTGGAAAGGGGATTAAATTTGAGGGAAAAAGAAATAAAAACAGTAAGACTGGCCGGTGACTTTGTAATATTACCAAAGGTGGCAGAGGACTTGAAAATCCAACTGAACGGAAGTTACAACACGAATATCAACAAAAGGAAAATGTGAGTAATGGAATGTAGTCGAATCAAATAGAGCAGTTCTGAAGGTGTTAGATTACGGCATAAGGCCAGAAAATACTTTTTGGGCAGCAAAATAAGTGATGACGACCAAAGGATAGAGGATATAAAATGCAGACTGGCAGTACCAAGAAAAGTATTTCTGAAAAAGAGGAATGTGTTAACATCTTATAGAAATTCAAGTGTTAGGAAGTCTTTCCGTATTTGTACGGAGTGTAGCCTTGTACGGAAGGGAAACGTGGACGATAAGCAATTCAAATAATTAGAGAATATAAGCTTTTGAAATGTGACGTATGCTGAAAGTTAGATGGGTAGCTGGAATAAATAATGAAGAGGTCCTGAATAGAAATGTGGAGAAAGAAATTCACGGCACAACTTGACTACAAGAAGGAATCGATTGGTGGAACACGTTCTGAGATATCAGGGAATCGTCAATTTGATACTAGAGGGAAGAGTGGGGGGTAAAAAATTGGTAGAGAGAGATCACGGCTTGACTAAAGTAGGACGTGAAAACCCGTGTAAGTTGCGCCAATGACGTAGAGAGAGAGAGAGAGAGAGAGAGAGAGAGAGAGAGAGAGAGAGAGAGACTTGCACCGGGTAGACTTCGTGGAGAACTGAATCAAACTAGTCTCCGGACTGAAGACCAAAACAGCAATGAGTACTTCATTTGATTTATTTATACATGTACAATTTTCAAAATGTAGTAGTCTTAATAACTTCCCATTTGCTAAAGACAAGGTTCTTTCGAAATAGTTTTGCTTAGGGGAAAGCAGAAAGCAGACTAAGACTTGTTGCGAGATATGTGGAAACCTGTGGCGCACCTATTACCGAGACCACGCACAGAATCAACCCATTCATATGAACTACTTCTCGAGTGTTTGGGATCCCAAGCACGACGGCTTAAAGAAAGATATGGAACAATTCAGTGACGCGCTGCTGGATGTGGTACCATTTGTTTCGATCACTATTGAAGTGTTACGGCAGTTACTTGTGGTCTTTAAGGCTCGCTGCATTATATATGTCTTTTGAGTACATGATGTAATTACGATTCCAAAAGCGCTGCTAAGTCAGATCGGTGTATTCGTTACAATAGGCCTATTTGGGCAAATAGCCATTGTCAGATTATTTGTAAGTAAGTGGCACATAATTTTGGTACAATATTTCTAATATTAAAGGTAAATATTAATTAGAAGACAGTATCGTAACATTTGTTACATACCTCAAGTGGGTTTGACATACAGACGTTATCGTGGTTATGTTGCTGGCTCTTTATTTTAATTACACTCCACTAGTGTTCTTCGTTGGTTGTACTAGGTACGATTTGTTATCCGATATAACGCACGAATACGCTAGCATTCACGCCATAGTAAATAGAAAAACAAACCTACCGTTAGAACACGACTCTATATAAAAAGAAATTAAAAGCACACAATGAAGACAAAGCAAAATGATTATAATCCGCAAATAGTCACTCAGCTGTATAACAGACATACCAGACCAATTAAAGCTACTATATGAAACGAAATGACGCTCGCAAGGGAAATACCAGCCAAAGAGAAATTCGCATACATACCCACTACATACCTAGCAAAGATATCCAATAAAATTAACTCGCTGTTAAAAATACAAATATAAGATCCGCTTTTGCTTAGCGAACACAACACAATCGGATAAAACGAAATTACCAATTTCCTCGAACCCAGGCGTATACAAAATTCAATGCAAAGCGTGCGATAAATTCTACATGGGTCAGACTGGTAGAAACTTCAGTATTATATACCGCGAACACATTAAATACAGCGCAAACAACACACAGCAGATAATTGAGAACAAGCTATTCAAATTCTACACGTAATTACATACACACAACTACCCACTAAAAGTACTTAAAGAACAAGTCGACCTAAAACACAAGAAGCATCGAAAACTTTTTTGGAAACCAGAGACTACACAACACTAACAGCGATACCAGTAGTAAATATTGCCGAAATTATAGCATGATAAACAAAACTGATTGTGACCATAAATGTCGCTGGTACACTTGTGAAATTAGGTTACACATAACTGTTGCTCTAAGGAAAAGGAAAACAATCTGCAAATTATATCAGATAACAAAATGGCTCTGAGCACTATGGGACTTAACATCTGTGGTCATCAGTCCCCTAGAACTTAGAACTACTTAAACCTAACTAACCTAAGGACATCACACACATCCATGCCCGAGGCAGGATTTGAACCTGCGACCGTAGCAGTCGCGCGGTTCCGGACTGAGCGCCTAGAACCACTAGATCACCGTGGCCGGCCTATATCAGATAACAAATCGTATCTAGCATAATCAGTCGTTATTACTCCAAGAACACTAATGGAGTGAAATTAAAACAAAGAAACAGCGACAGAACTACGATAACGTACGGATGTCAAACCCATCTGATGTATGTAACAAATTTTATAGTAATGATTTGGTGGCAGGGGTAAAATACAGAGAGCGAAAGGCTATTTACAATTTGTACAGAAACCAGATAGCAGTTATAAGAGCCGAGGGGCATGAAAGGGAAGCAGTGATTGGGAAGGGAGTGAGAGAGGTTTTAGCCCATCCCCGATGTTATTCAATCTGTATTTTGAGCAAGCAGTAAAGGAAACAAAAGGAAAATTCGGAGTAGGAATTAAAATCCATAGAGAAGAAATAAAAACTTTGAGGTTCGCCGATGACATTGTAATTTTGTCAGAGACAGCAAAGGACCTGGAAGAGCAGCTGAACGGAATGGACAGTGTCTTGAAAGGAGGATATAAGATGAACATCAATAAAAGCAAAACGAGGATAATGGAATGTAGTCTAATTAAATCGGGTGATGTTGCGGGAATTAGATTAGGAAATGAGACGCTTAAAGTAGTAAAAGAGTTTTGCTATTTGTGGAGCAAAATAACTGATGATGGTTGAAGTAGAGAGGATATAAAATGTAGACTGGCAATGGCAAGGAAAGCGTTTCTGAAGAAGAGAAATTTGTTAACATCGAGTATAGATTTATGTGTCAGGAAGTCGTTTCTGAAAATATTTGTATGGAGTGTAGCCATGTATGGAAGTGAAACGTGGACGATAAATAGTTTGGACAAGAAGAGAATAGAAGCTTTCGAAATGTGGTGCTACAGAAGAATGCTGAAGATTAGATGGGTAGATCACATAACTAACGAGGAGGTATTGTATACAATTGGAGAGAACAGAAATTTGTGGCACAACTTGACTAGAAGAAGGGATCGGTTGGTAGGGCATATTCTGAGGCATCAAGGGATCGCCAATTTAGTATTGGAGGACAGCGTGGAGGGTAAAAATCGTAGAGGGAGACCAAGAGATGAATACACTAAACAGATTCAGAAGGATGTAAGTTGCAGTATGTACTGATAGATGAAGAAGCTTGCACAGGATAGAGTAGCATGGAGACCACAACAACAACAACAATTATAATTTACCTATAATGTTGGAAATATGTACCAGAATTGTGTACTATTTATTTACACATAACCTGACGCTGACTGTTTGCAGAAATAGGTTAATCGTAGCGAATAAAACGATGTGATTTAGAGGTGTTCTTGGAATCGTAATTACATAACGTTACGGAAGTGCTCAGTAAGCTATTGTGAAAGTTTAGAAAACCGTACGACAGAACTCTTTACAGCATCCCACGTTTATCTCGCTTAGGGAGAGTACGGAAAACATGAGAGAGACCAGGGCTCCGAGCGGAACAGAAAAGAGAGTGACTAGTAATGTTACAAAGTACCCTCCGCTGTGCGCTATACAGTGCCTGGCGGGCTACGTTTATAGATGTAGGTGTGGACTCTAGCACTTCCTCCGTACTAGTCTTCATCTTCAACTCTGCCACAGGAGTAGATGACTTCATTTCAGAATGGCTTCGCATTAATGTAGCTGTACATCAACGACCGAGTGAACTTCAACATCCAAGTGACATGGCGTGATCTTCGACAGCACATCATTTGGGAGCAACCTACCAAAGAATTGCACAGGAAGAAATATCCCTGACCAACGAAAAATCGCAACTTTGCCCGCAGTGTGGCTTCAATATTTACCGGTTAAGCATCAGACCTGTGATGATCTCCAGGGAACCTCAACTTCACTCGTTCCTATCGCTGCCAAATGATGCAGTACGATGAGTCGATTATGAACCTGAAACGTTTGTAGCACACTGTCTGCACCAGACGCAGAAGAACTCGATGTGCTGGAAGAGTCTTCAAAGAATGCCAGTACCTTCAGTACTGTTGAAATCGCAAGTGACACATCTTTCGGCATATGCCTTTGGTCGGAAGACCAACACTAGATGATCGAAACCTATTACGGCAATGTGAAGTGCTCATGCGATTGTCTCGTACAAAATATATTTAAAAAACCTGTATAGTGAGTCAGTTACTTGGTCTCGATGGATACTATGTTACAAAATGATTTTGTTGTAAGTAGGCTGTTAAGGTTTTTATGTTGGTAACGCCACGTAACGCTCTGTATGAAAATCGCTGACTGTGCTGTGTGCAGTCTGTGGCTGGTTTGCATTGTAGGAATATTTGCTATTGTAGTGCTGGGCAGTTGGATGTGATCAGCGCGTAGCGTTGCGCAGTTGGAGGTGAGCCGCCAGCAGTGGTGGATGTGGAGAGAGAGATGGTAGAATTTTGAGAGCGGACGATCTGGACGTGTGTTTATCAGAAAGAGTAAATTTGTAATACTGGATATCATGAACTGATATATACATTGTTTGTTCTCTATCAAAATCTTCTATTTGCTAACTATGCCGATCAGTAGTTACTGCTTTCAGTAGTTAGAATCTTTTATTTAGCTGGCAGTATTGTCGCTCGCTGTATTGCAGTAGTTCGAGTAACGAAGATCTTTGTGAGGTAAGTGATTCATGAAAGGTATAGGTTATTGTTAGTCAGGGCCATTCTTTTGTAGGGATTATTGAAAGTCAGATTGCGTTGCGCTAAAAATATTGTGTGTCAGTTTATTGATGATCAGAATAAGTAAAGAGAGAAATGTCTGAGCACGTTCAGTTTTGCTCAGCTGTTTGAAAAATAACGTAAGGGGTTCACCAGTACAGTAATTCATAAATTTTCCAAAGCGGACGTTTCACTGCAAATAATTTGTTAGTGTTTATGGTGCGCTTATTGGATGTTTCAGGCCGGCTTCTTTACACTAATTATTTTGCAGTGTCAGCGTGTTTGGCCATACGCCTTCTTTGTCAGCATGTAACCGTACAATGTCTTCAAGTAAATGTTAGTGACAGTTTTATATATTCTAAATCATTATCTTGAAGACTTAAGTTTGATTGAAACCTGAATAAAATCTTTAGGTATAGCATGATCCACAAAATATCAGCGAAGATTATTTTAATATTACCAAAAACAGGGTGTTATGAAAGCACATTATAATAAATGAGGTGGATTTTGAGAAAATGAATATATTCACATTTGGCTGGTTTCGTTTCAGATGATGCAAGCAAGTCAGTAAGGCAGAGGCTACGAGTGAGCGCAGTAAATTAAATGTCCGTATGGCATTCCTGCACGCTCACCACACGTGTGGTGCTAATGTGTTGGCACGCTCCCCAGAGTGTCTCTGGTCGAGGCTGACCTTTGTCGGGGAGACAACAAAAGCAGTTGGACCTCGGTGACTCCACTGCTGGTCGGTTACGCCGTGTTAGGGCTGCAACGGCTGCTATAATTAGAAAGGGACGTGGCGGCCAGATATTTCCGTCGCATATGGAAAGTCGTCAAGGACGCCAAATGAGTTGTGAGAACGAGTTGAAAGCAGGCGCTTTTCATTTTTTGTCCGTTAACGAATCACGCGTTTGTTGTTCGATGGGCTGTAAACGAGAATACAGTATTTATAGCTTAATGCGATTGGATAGGCGTTTGGTAAGTTTACCACTCACAATAAGAACGGCAGGTAAACTCGCGTATCTGATTAGCGAACAATGTCAGCGGCCGGGAGCACGCGTAAATCAGGTTCCTGGCGACAGTCAGTACAAGGCGCTCAAGTGACTTTCTGCTCGATTCCAAGGCCGATGTGCGAGACACCTGCAAAAGCGTGATACCGCCGCCTAATGTGCCATTTTCTTGATTTTGTCTTTACGTTCTAAAATACTGCGCAATTCTCAGCTTAAGTGATTTCTTTTGCAAATCGGATGTGGTGTTAAATATACCGACGGAAAAAAATTCCAACACCAAAAAATGTTTATGTAGTGAACGAAATTTACATTTATCCAGATGATTTAAGTGATTACCGTTGCAAGACCAAAGGTTAATGTAAGTGTGAGAAAAGCCGTTACAAGTGTGAAATGCTGGTACATTAATAAAGGGTGTAACCACCACAATGTTGAATGCAAGCATGCAAACGTACATGCATTGCGTTGTACAGATGCCGAATGTTAGTTTGCCGCGCGGGGTAGCCGCGCGGTCTGGGCGCCTTGCCACGGTTCGCGCGGCTGCCCCCGTCGGAGACTCGAGTCTCCTCTCTCGGGTATGGGTGTGTACGAGGGTGTTTTTTAAGTAAGGGCCGTTCTTATTTTTAAAAAAAGATACAAATACTTTTGTAAAAAAACTTTTATTTTCTGGTTCTACACACTTTTACCTATTTTTCTACATAGTTGCCTTGTTTATTTAAGCACTTGTCATACCGTACAACTAAGTTTTTAATTCCCTCTTCAAAGAATTCGGCCGCCTGCTCCGACAGCCAAGAGTTCTCGGCCGCTTTCACTTCATCGTCGTCATTGAAGCGCTGCCCACCAAGGTGGTGTTTCAGGTACCGGCAAAGGTGAAAATCGCTAGGAGCAAGGTCGGGGCTGTATGGTGCATGGTCCAAAACTTACCAGCCAAAAGAATCAATCAAATCCCGAGTCTTTTGAGAGGTGTGAGCCCTAGCGTTATCGTGCAGGAGCAAAACTCCTTTTGTCAGCATGCCGCGCCTTTTGTTTTGAATTGCTCCGCGGAGCTTCTTTAGAGTTGCACAGTAAGCATCTGAGTTGATTGTCGTTCCTCGTGGCATAAAGTCGACTAGCAAAACACCGCGCCGGTCCCAGAACACAGTTGCCATAATCTTGCGCTTTGACAGCGTCTGTTTGGCTTTGACTTTGACGGGTGAGGTTGTGTGTCGCCATTCCATCGATTGTCGCTTGCTTTCGGGAGTGATATGGGATACCCATGTTTCATCTCCAGTGACAATTTGACTCAACATGTCATCCCCTTCTTCCTCGTAACGAATCAAAAAGTCCAATGAAGTGGCAAATCTCTTCCCTTTGTGGTCCTCTGTGAGGAGTCTGGGTACCCACCGAGAACACAGTTTCTTAAAGTTTAGGTTTTCAGACATAATTTTGTACAAAACCGATCTTGAAACTTGTGGAAATTCCAAAGAAAGAGTGGAAATTGTGAATCTTCTGTCCTCACGAATCTTTGTTTCGACTGCAGCCACCAAATCATCAGTGATCACAGAGGGCCGGCCCGAGCGTTCTTCGTTATGGACGTTTTGACAGCCATTTTTAAACTCTCTAACCCATTGACGCACTTTACCTTCACTCATTGCATTCAAGCCATAAACTTCTGTTAACTTACGATGAATTTCTGCACCTGATAGGCTTCTCGCGGTCAAAAAACGTACCACTGACCGTATCTAACACGCGGCGGGCGATTCAATAATCGTAAACATTATAAAGTAGCATAGCGATGCGTACAAGTCAGCTACAGAGCTGCAACTTGCATCAGTGTGAACGGGAAGGATGCCGGCAAGTGGCGCGGTGGCTTGTTGCGGCGTCCGCACGAACTACGGGACTATATGCGCGAACGGCCCTTACTTAAAAAACAACCCTCGTATGTTGTCCTTAGCGTACGTTAGTTTAAGTTAGATTAAGTAGCGTGTAAGCAATAGGAACTTACCACAATTTTCCAAAATTTCCGGATGTCAGTTTGTGGGACGGGGCTCCACGCCTGTTGCACTTGGTCATCAATACACGGACCATTAATGCTGTTTGTGTATGACCTGGAGTTGTCGTCCGATGATATCCCATAGTGCTCGACTGGACACAGATATGATGACCGTGCAAGCCAAAGCAACACGACTACTACGGTCGCAGGTTCGAATCCTGCCTCGGGCGTGGATGTGTGTGATGTCCTTAGGTTAGTTAGGTTTAAGTAGTTCTAAGTTCTAGGGGACTGATGACCACAGATGTTAATTCCCATAGTGCTCAGAGCCATTTGAACCATTTGAACCAAAGCAACATGTTAACACTCTGTAGAGAATAGTGCTCGACTGGACACAGATATGATGACCGAGCAAGCCAAAGCGACATGTTGACACTCTGTAGAGCATGTTAGGTTAAAACAGTGGTATGTGGACACCCACTGGAATGCTGTTCATGAATGGCAACACAACAGGTTGATTCACCAGACTGATGTACCAATTTGCAGTCAGGGAGTGTGGGTTAGCCACGAACATGCTCCTGCTGTCATACGAATCGTAACTCAGACCGTAACTCCAAGTGTAGGTCCAATATGTCTATGACGCTGATTGGTTAGTTGCAGGCCTTCACTTGGTCTCCTTCTAACCAACACACGGCCATCACTGGCGCTCAAGCAGAACCGGCTGTCATCAGGAAACCCAACAGATCTCCGCCCCGCCCTCTGTCTTGACAAGTCGCCAACAGTGGTGGTTTGGGATGAGTGGAATGCACGCTACAGGGCGTCTGGCTCGGAGCTCTCATTGACGTAAATCGATTTGGGACAGTTCATCGCGTGTCCGCCGTGTCAACTGCTGCACAAATTGCTGCTGCAGACGCAGTACGGTGCGCCACAGCCATACGTCGAACACTACGGTTTTCCCTTCCGGTAGTGCCACATGGCAGACCTCGTCCTTCTTGACAAAAGCCGCCAGCAGTCATGTACAGTGACTACATTCCTGCCAAGTCTTTCTGCAGTATCGCTGAAGGAGCATCAATTTTCTCGTAGTCCTATTACCCCACCTCGTTCAAACTCACTGAGCTGTTCGTAATGACGTCTTAAAGCCATTCCTGACTAAAATCAACTTACTACATCCAGTCTCAAGGGGAATTAACACGTACGAACGTTACGGCGCATGCATAAAGCAAACCTGAAGTGCATCCTTATAGTGGCGCTGCTAGCGCCATTCTTATGCGACTTCCACCAAATCGGAATAAAAGCCATCTTCCAGATGTAGGAACACGCCTACCAACTTTCGCTTATCCCGCACAACTGCTTCTTGGTGTTTGGATTATTTTCGTCAGTGTATATCGTATTGCGTCTTCTACGACAGCGTTTCTCATTATTCGCAACGAGGAGCCACCACTTCTTCTGTTAGTAGCTATTGTCCTGTCCACAGATAGAATGCAGTGTGAAGCGCCTGTCCATGAATCTATATCTGTGTGAGACCTTTGTTTCTCCCGTCGAATTCAATGTTCAGGTAACTTACGCGAATGCAGCCGGGTGACGTCGTCGACAACCGCCGATATTTCGACAGGAGCACACCCTGCCATTTTCAAGGCAAAACTGCAATAAGTAAGCGCTGTGCTAGTGAACTTAGGACCACGGTTTTCACACACACACACAACTCACTGTAAACACCAGCTCCATCACAGACCAAAGATGTCCGAAGTCAAAAGTTATGGATAGTGAAATTAATAATCAACGAGTGACGTAGCATAAACTCTCTGTTTTTTGACAAGTGACAGAGCACTTTCCTAAGCAGAATTTAAACAATAACCACCATCTCTGCCGGCCGCGGTGGTCTCGCGGTTCTAGGCGCGCAGTCCAGAACCGTGCGACTGCTACGGTCGCAGGTTCGAATCCTGCCTCGGGCATGGATATGTGTGATGTCCTTAGGTTAGTTAGGTTTAAGTAGTTCTAAGTTCTAGGGGACTGATGACCACAGCAGTTGAATCCCATAGTGCTCAGAGCCATTTGAACCAACCACCACCATCTCTATTTATAAGCTTACTTGCTAATTTAATTTCAACAGTTTCCTTAATATCACTACCTCAGAAGCTGGAAGTGCGTGCCAGAATCTGCGTGTTGTTATATTCTGCAGGATGATCAGTGCCAAGGCAATGCTCAACAAAGGCGGATTTGCTCGACTGTTGTAAGCGTGTGTGCCGCTTATGTTCATGTTTCGTGAAGGATAATCTTGATTTGCGTAAGGCGGGTGCCTATCGTATTGCTTGCACTTGCGACATGTCGTATACAGGTCAGATTATCAGTAATATGGAGGACCGGTGTGCTGATCATAAGCAACACACACGCTTACAACAGCCGAGCAAGTCTGTCTTTGGAACTTCCTGGCAGATCAAAACTGTGTGCCGGACCGAGACTCGAACTCGGGACCTTTGCCTTTCGCGGGCAAGCACTTGCCCACTAGACCACTAGATGACCATGTAAGTAGGCTGTTTATGTTTTCTCTATATAAGTAGGCTGTTTATGTTTTCTTTATGTAAGTAGGCTGTTTAGCTTTTTTATTGGCAACGTTACGTAGCGCTCAATATGAAAATCACTGGCTGTGCTGTGTGCAGTCTGTGGCTAGTTTGCATTGTTGTCTGCCATTGTAGTGTTGGTCAGTTGGATGTGAACAGCGCATAGAGCTGCGCAGTTGGAGGTGAGCCGCCAGCAGTGGTGGACGTGGGGAGAGAGATGGCGGAGATTTGTAATTTGTCATGAACTGATATATATATTATGACTTGTGATGATATTAAGGTAAATACATTGTTTGTTCTCTATTAATATCTTTCATTTGCTAACTATCCCTATCAGTAGTTAGTGCCTTTAGTAGTTTGAATCTTTTATTTAGCTGGCAGTAGTGGCGCTCGCTGTATTGCAGTAGCTTGAGCAGCGAAGATTTTTGTGAGGTAAGTGATTTGTGAAAGGTATAGTTTAATGTTAGTCAGGGCCATTCTTTTGCAGGGAATTTTGAAAGTCAGATTGCGTTGCGCTAACAAAAACATTGTGTGTCAGGTTAAGCACAGTCGTGTATAAATAGTTCAAAGGGGAAGTTGCATATGTCGACCCTTAGCCGAGGATACCTCACTGGAATCTTCTGATTTTTTCTTGTAGTTTGTGTAATTAGTGTAGCTATTGTTTATTGCTAGCTCGTAATTGTAGAGAAAATCTCCTTTGTAGTTGCAGTCTTTCATTGTTGTACAGTAAAACAGTTTTGGCATGCATGTAGATTTGCACCAAGTATTTCGCAGCTGTAATTAACTAGATATTATTTTCAGTGCTATTTTAATGTGTTCTCTTATTTTTGATCTTCAAATTGTGCTTTTCTTTGTTATCGTGTGAAATACTGTGACAATAATGGCGTGTGAAAAACGTAACACTAGGCTCCAAACTAAACTGAGAAATAATAGTGATGACGAGCGTAGCTTATCAGCGCCGCCGAGTAATGAATTTACTGATGTTCAAAGTAGTAATTTGGTAACTGTGCACAGGGAAATGGAGCGGGCGTCAAACAATGGCGTGGACAGTGAAACAATTAGTGAAGAGGGCAGCATTATAGATCGATCGGTCGGCAATAGCTCGCCTCAGGAAGCCGAAATGACACGACACGATCTCGCAAATACTGTAGATTCAGGTTTTGGATCCTCACCGTTTTCTCAAATAAGTCAAGACACATTTTCTGCTTGTCAAAATGTGAATGTTTCCGGTGTAAATTCACTGCCGAAAAGCACTGAGGAACATGTTTCAGACACCAATGCATTGTTATTACAATTAATACAACAAATGGGACAAACACAGCAAAAGCTTCAAAAGTTAGACACAATGGAACAAAATCAGAGACAAACACAGCAAAAGTTAGACACAGTGGAACAAAATCTTCAAAAGTTAGACACAATGGAACAACACCAGAGACAAACACAGCAACAGTTAGACGCAATGGAACAAAATCTTCACACCACGCTTGAACAAACACGTGAAGATTTAACTACTGAGTTACATAACATTGAATCGAAATGTCAAAAAGTCTGTAATGACGTAAAAACACAAATTTGTGAGCATTTTCAACCTATTTTTTCGCGGCATGAAAATGCATTACAGAATCACGAAGCAGCCATAAAAGAACTGCAAGCCATTGTTCATGAAAATCATGAGACCTTGTGGGCTAAATTTGACTCAGTTGCATCTACCGATTCGGTTACGCAACTTGCAAAAGCTCAGGAAAACTTAAAGGACAAAGTAGATACTCTGAAACTTGGTTCAGAAAAACACGCTGAGGAAATAAGTACACTATCGGAGAAAGTAGCCGAACTTTCGGATCAATTCACTAACTTATCTACAAAGGTAGATGATGATCTGAATGACACAAGACCTGTAGCCTTCACTGACACTGAAGAGTGCGAACAAATTAGGAAATTCAAACAAAATCAGAATCAGATTAATACGCAACACCAAAGAGAAATCCGGGAAGTACAAGATCAGCTGACACAGTTAATACAAGAATTACGTATTTCAGAGGATACTCGCGCCCCAATATGGGAAGAGGGACTTAGAAATACGGAACAACCACAAAATAATAACACAGGACATTTCGGAAGTTATGAAAGAAATTGGCAATGTGCACCGAATTTTGAGATGGAACGGCCGACACGACCTAACAATGACCGATATGCGACTCGCCGACATGATGATTTTGACTATAAGCTGTTCATTACTACACGTAAATTCAAAACATTTAAGAATTCTGGCAACGACATTCATCCACAAGCATGGCTCCATCAATTCTCTCATTGTTTTCCTCCCAACTGGTCGTTGGAACACAGATTGGAATTTATGTGTGGCTACTTGGAGAATGAACCAGCTGTAAGAATGCGATCGGTAATTCACGATTGCCACAGTGAAGGAGAGTTTTACCATGCCTTCCTCTCAGCATATTGGTCTCAAGCTACACAAGACCGTGTAAAACATAGCATCATGATGATGAAACACTTTGAACAATCTGAATTTTCCAGTCTTGTCAAATATTTTGAAGACATTTTGCATAAGAATCAATATCTTTCAAACCCATACAGCCCTTCAGAACTCATCCGCATTTGCTTAATCAAATTACCTGAACATTTACGACATATTATTTTGGCAGGACGTTGCAAAGACGACATTGAAGCATTTCAGGAACTCTTACAAGAATTAGAAATTGACACTGACAATCGCGGAACGCGAAACCAGGAACACAGCAATTACAGGTCACATCCGTCGCAATTCCGCGATGAAAGAAGTAATAACTTTACACGACAAGGCTATTCTTACAACGCAAATCGTGACCAAAACAGACACCACCCATATGACAACCACTGGCAGAGTAATAATAGTTACAGAGAAAGATCGCATTTCCGTAGTAATGAGTATGACAGAGATAACCACAGAAACAGACAATATGGGAACCAAAACAATTATTACCAGGGGAGACAGAATAACTTCAGACGCAACAGTTCAGCGCGGAGTTACGATTCAGGGAGAAATTCTCCACCACGTGACCGACAAGGAAGAAACTACGGATTCTACCGAAATGACGACAGACGATATGATCATAACGACAGACGTCAATTGCATCAGAACTGGCGGGATTCAAACAGAGCAGGGCCCTCTCGGCAAGGCGAATTTGTAGAAGTTAGGTCTCCTAATCCCAATAACGACGCGCGCCAACAAAGAGACAGACAATGACTCGCACAGCAGGCAGCCGCGTGCGCCCGCTGGCTCAGGGAAAAATAACATTGACGCTAACCTTGAGAAAAATTCCAGTATTCTTTACCAACGTATATCGCCTGACAATTGCATTCAAGTTCAAACTCTAAGTACTATGAAGAGTAAAGGATTGCACCACACTTCACACGTAAAACCGCTTATTGAGAGATAATCTGCTTTTTAACTTTGTCATTGCCATAAAACTTTTCACTTTACGTTGCTAGTATGCTTTGTCAGACTTAGAATCTGTTAACATACAACAATGTTTGAAGTTAAATATCCAGTCTAGAACCTAGGCAAATTTTTATACAGAAATTACGAATGCATTGTTATAATGAACAGACGACACAGTGTTGTATTTGTACATTCTTGCTTGTTAGTTGCACGATTACGTAACGACTATCAGGCTTACATACTTAGGACACATACTGGTACTGCTAATGAGATTTTAATGCAACATTTTGGTTTACTTGAAAATGCATTCTGGATTTAAAGTACTTTCTGTGGAATTAATGATGACTTAGCATTTGGTTTCTTTGACAGCTACACGATTTTTATCACGACGCTACTAATGAGTGACAATTTACAATGTTGCTTTTGCGGTGTATCTGTTTTATATCTGCACAGTTTTCTGAATTCTTCTGGAAAGAAAAACATGTTTTAGTAGTAACTTTTGTAGTATAGCTACAATGAGACAGGGTTTTCTGTAGCACAACAATATGTCACTGTACAGTACTTTCTTCATCACGCCAATAAGCATAATAACTACGATATCTATACGCAAAGCATTTCACTTTTTTTTATCATGAGGTAAGTACATTGGCTTCTGCAGAACTTAGCTTTCGGAGGAAAATAACTACGACACTTCCACAGAGATTATCTTACAACAAGATGCACATTTAGCGCTACAGGACACGCATTTCAGTGATCAATTTTATACTTAAAACATTTAATTTTAAAGATTTTTGAATTACAAAGAAAGTTTTCCGTGATATATTTCATTTCATTGCTGTAATCTGTAACACCTGAGGGTATAATTACATTAATCCTCAGGGGGGTATACGCTTACTTTGTGTACCATGTGTGTGGCAACCACAAGGAACCCTAGCTAATATGGTATTTGCTTATACAACTTTGCACATCGGTACCTTATTTCTCTAACACACAAATTACACAGCTATCTGATTATTTAACTGAGAGAGACAAACATTTATTTTACTACATCAGTGACACATGTTTACGCAATTATACAGTTGGATAACTTCACACTTATGAAACTGTATTTTGTCTGTACTTTGTAAACTGTTCATATTTTTTTTGGAATCATTGTGATACTATGAGAGCTTTGAATGATGTATTTGGTATGAGATTATAATTTTTAAAGTACGTTTGAGGTAGATGACACTATTGAAATGAGCAGAGAATTTTTTTTACGTTTTGAAATTATTGGAGGAAGTTACGACGATTTTGAGATTTGACTGAAGTGTTATGATGTTATTATTACGATGACGATGTGTACTATGCTGTTGAGGTATGTTTATGATAAATAAGCTGATGCTATATGAGGAATCTGATTATGCTATGTAGCTATTATGATGAAATATTGAAGACGTGTTGATGAATATGAATATGTATATGTGTAATAAGGTAAGGAATAAGGAGTAGGGGTTAGGGACTCTGATTTATGAAAAGGTTGTTGGAAACCAAGAATCGTACTTTAAGAGTTATGAAATGTGTGTGTATATTCGTGAATGTATTACAATGCAGACGAAAATTTTTTTTGGACACTGTTATATCAATAGCATTTTGTTTCTACAGATTTGTAACGCAAATTCTTGACCTGTGAAATATCTTTATATGCGACTGTCTCTGTAGCGGAAACGGCTGTCGTAAATATTTCCGTAAGAAAGTTAACGGACCACCTACACATAATGCGTCGTGGGCACCCAGCTGTGTCAGACGCCTGGAGAAAAAGCCATTAGCGCGTGCCTTTCAGAGCACAGGAAAACACCTGGAGAACAAGCCATTAGGGTGTGCCTTTCATCGCTAATGCGACACCCTCGTTACTTGAAAACATATGATTACTCGCACTTTGTGCTAATTGCTGAAATGCTTATGAATTGATGGGAAATATTCGTACATCTGCAAACCTGATAATGACAAGTGTCTTTCTATGAGAGTTGAGAGCTACTGACTTACGAAATGCCACATGACTATTGAATGATGTTTTTATGCTTTGGTTTGCGTAATTGCTTATTTCACTTGATATCTGGTTTCCAGCTGTGTTGCAGCATTGCTTTTATAAAATGAAATGCATTTGCTAATGTGAACACTTTCTGTCAACAGATCTATTAAATAATTATTTTATGATCCACATTCTTTAAAAAAGGAGCACTTGGAAAGGAAAGAACAATAAGAAGGAACTAGTAACTGCATTCATAATTTTCTTTTCAAGTAATTGGTAACTTTTTGGTAGAATAACTTCTTGTGGTGCACCACTTTAATTACATAGATATTAAGATGTGAATATACATTTCCCTTATCTGCATTGTTGTTTTTACTGTATTATTTTTTCTGCTTGAGCTATGTCATGTTTAGATATAAGTTATTGCATTTGCTGTTGCTGTTTGCCAGGCATAGTGCTACTAAATTTCACATTACATTACTCTGTTAAGCCAGTTTTACAACTGATTTTTTTTGTTGCTGCTCATTGGCTCATATTAGTTGTAATTTTGCATTTTATCTGTTAATTTAGATTTACTGTAGCTTGCTTTGCAATTTTCCAATTTTTTGGTCATTGCTGTTTGTGTTACTTATTTTGTGCTGCTGCATTGCCTCGTCCCTTAGTTTAGCATCTGAGCTCAGTAGATTTAAGTTAGCTTAAGAGGGGGTAGCCTCTAAGAGAATGAGTTGCGATGAATTGGAAGAAATGCATTGAGAAAACAGGTTTAGGTAGGATTTTCTTGGAAATAAATGATGAGGTAAGATAATGGAAAATAAAAATGAGGTAAGAAACGTGTGAACATATAAACACAGAAAGCATGCTTAGTTAGAATTTTTTTTGGTGGAAACAAAAGATGAAATAAGAGGAAAGATATATGAAGTTTTGGGTTGGACTGCAGTACCAAATGTTACACTGAAAACGAACCCTGTCCTTTCCTATTGGTGTTATCCCACTATGTGTTTGTGTACCCTTGAGTATTTGTTTTCTTCCTGTCTCTGTGTACTGTTTCATAGAATTTTTTCTCTCTTCTAATACTAAGCTATATTCACTATGAGGAGGAATACTGTTATCCTCAAATATAAGTTGCATTAATAATATGTTATTTTCTTTGTAAAGTTGTTTACAATTCTGTTCTGTTTCAATGTTCATGTGTGAAATTAATGTTTCGAAAACTATTCTCATTATTTTATGTATATACTTATGTCACTATTTTTGTAACACTGATGTATATGTCTATTTCTATTCTTTTGTAAAGCCTGTACTACAAATGTTATCTGTATTATTATGTTCTTTAGTGATGTATTTTGTACCTTTGTTATTGTATTTTCATGTTGTAAATTTATAATATTGTAATTGACAACAGTTAATCAAATTAAGTAACTTGTAAGTTCCATTTCACTGCACACGTTTCTGTTGGTCATAGTATATGGACAATATGTGAGAAGTAGGGACTGATAGTGTTTGCACGTGTGTTGGTAATTCAGCAAGGGACTGGATAACAGCATTGCTGGTTCTAAGGACAATTAAAAGAAAAACTTTCTGAGTGCACAAGTGGTGGTTTATGGACTTGCTATATTCTCTGCAAGAATCTTCGATGGTGATTGTGCACCTGCACAGTCGCAACGAATGGCTGCTGGCCGTCTCTACCAGGACTACAGTGGGTCTGCACCTCTGGTGGCCCACCAATACCATTATCTCTACAAGGACTACAGTGGGTCTGCATCTATGATGACCTACCAACGCCATTATTTCTACAAGGACTGCAGTGGGTCTGCACCTCTGGTGGCCCACCAGTACCATACTCTCTACCAGGACTACGGTGGGTCTGCTCTGTGATGACCTACCTACCAATCTTCTTCAAACCGTCGAATGACTCTGCTGTGGGTTTGCTCTGTTGTGGCCCATTACCTGTCGGCATGTCAAGAGTCAAGACTGCATGGAAATCCACTACTACCGTGTGCATTTTCTTCTACTGCTCAGACTTTGAGAAAAACACTACTATTTTACCGTGATGAATGATCAGGACTGTCTTTATGGACTGTGAGAAAATTTTAGCTTTTGACCAACATTGTATCAATAAGTGTGTGCATTTGATATGTTTGTTATTGTAATTATGAAAAATTTTATCAAATCATTATTGGCCACTGCCCAAAAATATTTTGTAAAATTTTTTGTGGGGAGCATTGGGGCTATGTAAGTAGGCTGTTTATGTTTTCTCTATATAAGTAGGCTGTTTATGTTTTCTTTATGTAAGTAGGCTGTTTAGCTTTTTTATTGGCAACGTTACGTAGCGCTCAATATGAAAATCACTGGCTGTGCTGTGTGCAGTCTGTGGCTAGTTTGCATTGTTGTCTGCCATTGTAGTGTTGGTCAGTTGGATGTGAACAGCGCATAGAGCTGCGCAGTTGGAGGTGAGCCGCCAGCAGTGGTGGACGTGGGGAGAGAGATGGCGGAGATTTGTAATTTGTCATGAACTGATATATATATTATGACTTGTGATGATATTAAGGTAAATACATTGTTTGTTCTCTATTAATATCTTTCATTTGCTAACTATCCCTATCAGTAGTTAGTGCCTTTAGTAGTTTGAATCTTTTATTTAGCTGGCAGTAGTGGCGCTCGCTGTATTGCAGTAGCTTGAGCAGCGAAGATTTTTGTGAGGTAAGTGATTTGTGAAAGGTATAGTTTAATGTTAGTCAGGGCCATTCTTTTGCAGGGAATTTTGAAAGTCAGATTGCGTTGCGCTAACAAAAACATTGTGTGTCAGGTTAAGCACAGTCGTGTATAAATAGTTCAAAGGGGAAGTTGCATAACCACTAGAAATCAGCGTTACGGAGGGTGGATGGGAGAACTCCGGAATTTGTTGAAAGGGTTCTGGGGAAATGCAATGTCTCTGTAAAGTTAATCTGGTACAAGACGCTAGTGCGACCAGTTCTAGAGTATTGTTCCAATCTTTGGAGGCCTTACCAAGTCGGCCTGATAACAGATATCGGAGTCAGGGATGCGCCTCTAGGATCGTTAACAGGTCGGCATACGTCATGCGAAAATGTAACAGATATGCTGGGACAACTTGAATGAGAATCCTTGGAAGAAAGACTACGTAGCTGTCGCGAAACCATATTGTGTAAATTTAGAGAACTTGCATTCTAAAAAGACTGTGCATCCATTCTACTGCCACCATCATATGTGTCGCGTAGAGAGATAAAAAATTGCAGCACCTATAGAGTCATATAAAAGTAACTTTTCCCCGCTCAGTACACAAATGGAACTGGGCAGAAAATCGACAATAGTGGTAGGGCCTAACCTCCGCCTTCACTTCACAGCGGCTTGCAAACAATATACACTGACACAATAAAAGTCATAGTATAACGATATGCACACATATGGATGGCGATAGTATTGCGCACACAAGGAACAACAGGGCAGCACATTGGCGGAGCATTCATTGTTATTCAGGTGATACATGTGAAAATGTTCCCAATGTGATTATGGCTGCACGACGAGAATTAACAGACTTTGAACACGGAATGGTAGTTTGAGCTAGACGCATCGGACATTCCATTTCGGAAATGGTTAGGGAGTTCTGTATTCGAAGCTCCACAGTGTCAATTGTGTGCCGAGAATACTAAATTTCAGGCGTTACCTCTCATTTCTGATAACGCAGTGGCTGACGGCCTTCACTTAACGACCGAAGCAGTGGCATTTGGGAAGGGTTGTCAGTACTAACAAACAAGCAGCACTGTGTCAAATAAATGTGAGACTTACGACAAACGTATCCGTTAGGCGAAATCTGCCGTTAATGACCTATAGCAGCAGACGACCGGCACGAGTGACTTTGCTAACAAAATGGTTCAAATGGCTCTGATCACTATGCGACTTAACTTCTGAGGTCATTAGTCCCCGAGAACCTAGAAATACTTAAACCTAACTAACCTAAGGACATCACACACATCCATGCCCGAAGCAGGATTCGAACCTGCGACCGTAGCGGTCGCGCGGTCCCAGACTGTAGCGCCTAGAACCGCTCGGCCACCACGGCCGGCTTTTGCTAACAGCACAACACAACATCCCCTGGAGGTAGGGTTCGACTGTGGCGCAGACTCCGTTAAGCCGTGGACACAAGCTGTTAACAAGGCACTGTGCAAGCTGGTGGTAGCTCCACATTGCTGTGGGTTGTGTTTACATGGAATTACCTGTGTCCTTTGGTCGAAATGAACCGATCATTGACTGGAAATGGTTATGTGGGCTACTTGGAGACAGTTGAAGCCAGTCATGAACTTCATGTTCCAAACAACGATGTCATGTCAAGAGCTCATAGTTGTTCGTGTCTGATTTGAAGAACATTCTGGACAATTCGAGCGAATGGTCTGACCATCCAGATCGCTCGACAGGAACATTTATGGGACATAATCGAGAGGGCAGTTCGTGCACAAACGCCTGCACCTAACTTTCGCAATTGTGGACAGATTTAGAGGCAGTGTGGCTGAATATTTCTGCAGAAGTCTTCCAACGACTTGTTTGATCCATACCTCGTCGAGTTGCTGCACTACGCCGGACAAAAGGAGGTCCGTCACGATGTTAGGAGGTATCCCGTGACTTTCGTCATCTCAGTGTGTATAGATGTAGATTGGTGAGAAACTGGTAGGCTGAAGATCACCTATTATAAGCTAACTATCCATATTATAGTGTTTTCTGACGATTGCATCTGATCGTAAATGAACCTTTGATAAAGGTCGGATTGCAGCCTATCGCGACTGCGGTTTATCGTATCGCCGTGCTGGATCCCAACGGCCTCGTATGACTAGCAGTCGAGATAACAGGCATCTTATCCACATGGCTGTAACGGATCATGCAGGCACGTCTCGATCCCTGAGTCAACAGATGGAGACGTTTGCAAAACAACAACCATCTGCACGAACAGTTCGACGACGTTTGCAGCAGCATGGACTATCAGCTCGGAGACCATGGCTGCGGTTACCCTTGACGCTGCATCACAGACAGGAGCGCCCGAGCACGAATGGCAAAACGTCATTTTATCGGATGAATCTAGGTTCTGTTTACGGCATCATGATGGTCGCATCCGTGTTTGGCTTCATCGCGGTGAACGCACATTGGAAGCGTGTATTCGTCATCGCCATTCTGGCGTATCACCCGGCGTGATGGTATGGGGTGCCATTGGTTACACGTCTCGGTCACCTCTTGTTCGCATTGACGGCACTTTGAACAGTGGACGTTACATTTCAGCAGGATAATGCACGACCGCATGTTGTAGTTCCTGTACGGGTCTTTCTGGATACAGAAAATGTTCGACTGCTGCCCTGGCCAGCACATTGTCAGATCTCTCGCCAATTGAGAACGTCTGGTCAATGGTGGCCAAGCAACTGGCTCGTCACAATGCGTCAGTCACTACTCTTGATGTCTGGTCCCTTTAATCCCACAAACCAACCAACCAACTACTCTTGATGAACTGTGGTATCGTGTTGAAGCTGCATGGGCAGCTGTACCTATACATGCCATCCAAGCTCTGTTTGACTCAATGCGCAGGCGTATCAAGGCCGATATTACGGCCAGAGGTGATTGTTCTGGGTACTGATTTCTCAGGATCTATGCACCCAAATTGCGTGAAAATGAAATCACATGTCCATTGTAGTATATTATATTTGTCCAATGAATACTCGTTTATCATCTGCATTTCTTCTTGGTGTAGCATTTATTCTTGGTATAGCAATTTTAATGACCAGTAGTGTAGTTCATCGGAATGGGCGATTTGAAGGTCTGGCCTCTCCTTGTCAAATGAATCACGCTGCATTCTGATGAGCAGCTGAATTTAGGATTAAACAGTGCTTCAAGTCGTTGCGCAAAAGATAGCTTTGTCTGGCCTTTCGCAAGGGCTAAAGCTGGCGGTTGTGCCCTAGACCGGACGGAGGCATCGTCAAGGAATGCTTGTGAGTGCGTGGGCGCCGGCGCCGGAGGAGACAGAGGCGCCGCTGGAGCCCAGCTGAGTCAGTCTGCGGCGCGGCGCATCCGGATATTTGCACAGGAGAGAGGAGCCGCCTCCGGCACCAGCACCGGCGTCCGGCCCGCTCGCTCGCTCGCTCGCCATGACTCACGGCCTCTGCCGGCTGTAATTATCCCCGGAATAGACGCCGGCAAACTTAGCGCCCAGCTTTCACGCCGCGCAACTCCTGATCAACGGCTTCACGTGTTTTGACAGGGAAAACTGTGGGACTCGAGCCGGTAGCCAACTGCGCTGACTTTGAGCGTACGCTTATCCTAAAACGCGATGTGTTTCGGAATATTTTGGAACATGTTTCGACCTGTTTTCAACATTATGTTATATAAAATGCTCATTAACGAAATTACATGCTCACTGAAAAACACTAAGGCACGGGTGAGGACGGAATTAAGGCAGAGTTATGGAAAATCCTAGATGACGATGTCATTCTCAAACATAAAATAATTGATTAAATCTGGGAGAAAGAAATAGTACCACAGTATTCTTTGCCCCCCCCCCCAAAAAAAAAGACCTAAAAATTATAACTCGTATCGCTTTTCCTAAAACTCTGCTCACTCGTGCAAAACCACTACTAGGCCCACAACTAGGGGAATATCAAGGTGGATTTCGGAAAAAAAAATAGATCGTGCAGCAAACATATCTGGAATCTAAAAGTTATTCTGCAAATGAGGCAAATGAGAAACAAAGGTACAACAGTTACATTTGTAAATTTAAAGAAATTATTTGATTCCATTGGCAGAAAATTCCTTATCGGTATAACGAAAGAATTCAGTTTAGATCGAAAAAACTATAAACATGATCCAAGACATTTTAAGAAATACTTTATCTGAAGTTAGATTCAGTGGAAAGCTCTCAAAAAAGCTTTTGAGATAAGAACTGGAGGCAGGTAGGGGGGATGGACTGTCGCTTTTGCTTTTCAGTTGCGCTCTGGAGAAGGCGATTAGAGAGTCGAGAAAATTCGACACGAAAGGCATGAAACTGGGAAATCACAAATGTCATATCTATGTGGGCTGCATGGCAGTCGCAGATGACATTTTCTTGATAACAGACACGCTCAAAATGGTTCAAATGGCTCCGAGCACTATGGGACTTAACTTCGGAAGTCATCAGTCCCCTAGAACTAAGAACTACTTAAACCTAACTACCCTAAGGACATCACACACATCCATGCCCGAGGTAGGATTCGAACCTGCGACCGTAGCGGTCACGCGGTTCCAGACTGAAGTGACTAGAACCGCACGGCCACACCGGCCGGCTAACAGACACGCTCCAAATTTCTCAACCAAAGACGGAAGTTACAACGGACGTTAAAAATTGTCCACAGAAAATACTGATAAAATATAATCCTGAAACTCAGCTTAGTCAAATATTTAGGCGAGTTTCTAAGCAACAACAACAGGAGAAGGTCAGTCTAGAGATAAGAGCACATAAGATCAATAATGCTTTCCAGAACACCAGAAATATCTATATAAAAAGGAAGATTAGTGTTTAATGTCCCCTCGACAACGAGCTCGTTAGTGACAGAGCACAAGCTCGGGTTTGGGAAGGATGAGTTAGGAAAAGCGGCTGTCCCTTCTTTCAAAGGAACCATCCCGGCATTTACCTGAAGTGATTTAGGGAAATTACGGAAAACCTAAATTAGGATGGCCGGACGCGGGTTTGAACCGTCGTCCTCCCGAATGCGAGTCCAGTGTGCTGCGACACTTCGCTCGGGAAAAACATACACAAATGTTCAAATGTGTGTCAATTCCTAAGGAACCAAACTGCTGAGCTCATCGGTCCCTAGACTTACACACTACTTTAACCTAAACTAACTTACGCTAAGAACAACACACACACCCATGCCCGAGGGAGGACTCGAACCTCCGGCGGGAGGGGCCACGCAGTCCGAGACGTGACGCGCAAACCGCGCGGCCACTCCGTGCGGCAACATATACAAAAAGAAGGCTTTATCGTGGGACACGAAAATGAAACATTGTAATAGAATGGTGAGACCAAAGGCTGTCTCTCACGCTCAAACACAAGAACTAGCGCGGAAAAATGCCATAAACAAAATTATGAAAATAGAAAGAAGACTGGTTAGAAGCGTGCTTAGCCCAAGGACAACAGAAACAGAGTACAACAGACTACGACCCAATAAAGAAATCTATGAACATGTAGAGGACATAACACATACAATGCGCAAAAGGAATATGTCGTACTTCGGACATTTAGCCAGAATCGATGATGAGAGACTGACGGAGCAAATGTTTGGTTAAAATTATGAAGCTGAAAATACAATCCGCTTGCTTTACTCAGACGCTAAATAATCTGAAAGAAGCAAGCATCAACATAAGGGACACACATAACAGGAATTTATTTAGTGACAGAATTCAGAAAGTGGTCTTCCGGGGCGAACAGGAAAGAAAAAGAAACAACCTCGACATCGAAGAGCTCCAGTAGCAGAGATCAGAAGATATGAAACGAATATGAGCGAAGAGAAAGAAGAATACATGCAGCAAGAATTGAAATATCGATTTAACATGCTCTGTAAAATGGCTATTCGAATCAGTAAATAAAATAATGAACTGCTAAAAAACGTATTACATCACACTCAAGATTGGTACTGTTTGCTTGTTTTTTTAAAAAAATTGGAAACATATTTCGCAATACTATTTTGACGACAGGAAATTGCTGCGTACAGCCACCTGCGTAATGGACGTAAAAGCTAACCAGCATTCTCACTGCAGTTTATTAGAGCGCCCTGTGTCACGAATAGTGAACACGACAATGCTACTTGTGTAGTGTGAGCGTTGTGTCAACATGCTTCGAAGGACGGTAGCGTAACCAGGTTATGGTAACCGAGGCGCGCATCCCTCACGCGGTTTTTTTTTTTTTGTGGGGACGCAGCTATGTGATGGGCGAAAAAAGAAAAAAACTATGAAGCGCAAAATAAAAACGAAGAGGGGGGGGGGGGGGGAGAAGACGAAGTTGTAGAAAGAAGGGAAAGGGTTGGAGGACATTAAAATGGGCAGGGAGTGATATATGAAAAGGAATCTAGAGTAGATTCGGATTGGACTGTACTGAGCAACAGTTCCCTGAGGCCCAATTTTTCGTGGTGCGAAGACACTTTCTTTCGGATATTACGTGGAACCAGTCCCATTGTGCTTAGTGAGCCAAGTTGTTCAACAATCAAGCGTGACCTTGCAAATCCGAGAGAGAAGTTACGGTCATGGGTTTTGCCTAATTTTCTGTTTATTCGTGTACGCTGCGACTTGGACACCGCTGGTATTTGCTTGATGGTTAGAATAACAGTCGTTCATATACTTTTGCGATTCTTGCCTAAAGATGAGTAGTAATCGAAAGAGCAATCGCAATAAAAATAAATAATCACGTTTAATAGTTACAAGTGGACGCATTCCACATCAGACTGTAAGATTAGACTGTAAGATTAGACTAATTTCTGCGCATGCAAGCGATCACTCTTTCCGCGTTCCATACGGCAGTGGAACAGAAAGAAGCTGTAATAGGTGGCACAATGGGAAGTGACTGTATCATGCCCTTCACAGTGGTTTGCATAGTACCGCTGTAGATGCAGGTCGCAAAAATCTCACCATTTTTTTCGTGAAATATAGCCTATCTTTGGGAAACGTGGATCTTCCAGTTTTATTTATCATATTTCATTTTTTTTCTCTCAATTATCTTTCGCTAGTGCTTGAGTTCTGTTAGCAGTGAGATATTCTCATGTAGGACAATAAAAACCAAGTCAGCGCTATACTCTTTTATTTATTTTATTTGATTTCGGACAGCGCCCATTCACTAGGTACAATTAATGCACACAATGATAAAAACAGGACATTGTTAGTGTTACAGAACAAAATATAAAACATAATTAAACGAGATAAGGTGTCAACAAAGTACTTTGATTTGACAGCTCCATTACAATAAAAACTACGAAATTTTAACATAAAATCTATGTATATTCATAAATATTCATAAACATTAGAGATATCCTCAAATTTTAAGATTCCTTTTTACAAGGACGAATGAAATCGAAGATAAATGTGACAGCGGACCTATTCATGAAACTACGATCTACTCTAAGACGCTGTTATTCTATTTTCCGTTGCTATTATGTCTGTTTCTATAAAAATTACTACTTTGTTTGCTGTGTTAGAAGTAATGATTTTAAATTTCCTTACGAGACTAAACAAGAATTTTTACTGTCCATGGCAAGCTGTTATTTTTGAGTATAATTTCTGACAGAATATCTTTCTACAACACTCCTCGATCTTCAGTGTGGAACAGTTAGTGCTACTGTGAAAGTCTGAGAGCCATGAGAAAAGGAAAAGTGAGCTTTCACAATGAAAGTAACGTCAGCTAGGTCTGCCTCAGCTGGAGATATGTCTGAGACTTTTGCACAGGGCAGGCAATGCGGAAGTGAGCTACTGAGAGTGAAATCTTGGTTCTTACAAGAGTTTCCGGTTGCTCACTTCTGCATAAATTGCAGCCTTACGACTTAGCTTTACACGGGAGACGAAGTTGAACAGGGAAAGACTGCAATGTCGAGGTGTGAGAAACGAGATCACTGTTACGAGAAATGTTTTCTCTTAGTAGTTCCCACAGCGTGTCTTTCGTAGCTAGACTTTTCTGGATGCATACTGACTTTCTGTGACTGTAGTGGAAAACGACGCGTAGACAACAGTGAATGGTCATGCAACAAACATCAAATACAGCCAAAGTACTGAGGAATAACGCTTTCAACATTCTGTGTATGAGCAGATATTACGCAGTGGGATTCTCAGTCAAAAATCACATTTGAATGTCGCTTGTGAAAAGGTCCTTATTAGGCCTCGTGAAAAAGAGGAATTGTCTGCCACTACTTGCGGATTTCGACAGCGGCAGGATCGTGGCGTATCGTCACTGCAGTTTATGGTTCTACGATATTGCTGCTCTTGATGGTTGGGATCTCACGACCGTTATCAAACGATACTGCCCCCACCACCGATGGGTTTTCAGCAGGACTATACTCAACGCCATGTACGGTGTCAATGGTCCCAAGCAACTAGCGCATGAAAGGCCAGTGTGGCGAATGCTGTTTCGGCTTGCTTTGGTGCGGCAGTAGAGAGAGAGGCGCAGACATGGCTGCGGCCAACGACAACGCTGGACACAGGAGTATACCTGGTCGCCTTTTTAGACGAGTCCCATTTCTGCGTACAGCATGACGATGGAAGTGACCTTGTGTGAAGGCTCAGTGTTATACCAGCCCATCTCCTGACATGATAGTATGGAGGCCAATGGACGCAGAACGCTATCACCTTTCATTTCCCAATCGAGGTTCTATTCGGAGTAACAACAAACAAGGTCAGAGAGATGAGGAATAGACATAGAAGGGGGGAGAGGGGAATGAGGAGACTGGCAAAGAGGGGGGAGGGAGGTGATGGACACAGAGAGGAGAGAGGAGGAGGAGATGGACAAAGTGAAGGGGAGATGTATAGTGAGAGAAGAGGAAAGGAGATTAAGACTTGTATTGTATTGTATTGTATGTTAACTGGGGACCTAGAAACGACGGAGAGGCTCCGTCCCCGCCGCAGACGCAGTGGTCCATAAACCCACGACGACTACCGCAGTTCACTTCACCCCTTCGCCGCCCCACACCGAACCCAGGGTTATTGTGCGGTTCGGCCCCCGGTGGACCCCCCAGTGAACGTCTCACACCAGACGAGTGTAACCCCTATGTTTGCTTGGCAGAGTAATGGCGGTGTACGCGTACGTGGAGAACTTGTTGGCGCAGCAATCGCCGACATAGTGTAACTGAGATGGAATAATGGGAACCAGCCCGCATTCGCCGAGGCAGATGGAAAACAGCCTAAAAACCAATCACAGACTGGCTGGTTCACCGGACCTCGACACAAATCCGCCGGGTGGATTCGTGCCGGGGCCTAGGCGCTCCTTCCCGCCCGGAAAGCTGTGCGTTATGAAACGTCCCCTTAGAAAAATGATTGAATTACTGTGCTGGTAAAACCCCTTACGTTATTTGATTTTCAAACAGCTGAGCAGAACTGAACTTACTCAGACATTTCGCTCTTTACTTATTCTGATCAACACTAAACTGACACACAATATTTTTAGCGCCACGCAATCTGACTTTCAAAAATCCCTACAAAAGAATGGCCCTGATTAACAATAACCTATAGCTTTCATGGATCACTTACCTCACAAAAATCTTCGTTACTCGAACTACTGCAATACAGCGAGCGCCACTACTGCCAGCTAAATAAAAGACTCTAACTACTGAAGGGACTAACTGCTGATAGGCATAGTTAGCAAATGAAAGATTTTGATAAAGAACAAACAATGTATTTACCGTAATAGTGTTCAAAAGTCATAATATATACTTATATATATATATATATATATATATATATATATATATATATATATATCAGTTCATGACATCCAGTCTTACAAATTTACTGTATCTGATGGACACACGTCCAGATCATCCGCTCTCAAAACTCCGCCATCTCTCTCCCCACATCCACCACTGCTGGCGGCTCACCTCCAACTGCGCAACGCTACACGCTGTGATTTTCATACAGAGTGCTACGTGGCGTTACCAATAAAAAAACCTAAACAGCCTACTTACAGTTAGACCGCACGGCCAACCGGGCGGGCCAGATTAAGACTTACATTCAGTTGCCATATGTATTTAGCAACTGAGAAGCATTGCTGGGTCCGCTAGTGTAATATAAACGTGAATAACTGTCCGCAGATGAACCTGTCGATTCGAAACAAGTAAAGGCGATGTTTGTATAAATAAATAGTATTATTAACAGTGGCCGCTTGGTTTTTCTTCTTTGAAAGAACCAGCTTGTACTTTGTACACAGCCGCTGCCTGAGAAATATAAATTTTCGACAGAATTGCAGGAAGAGAGGTTTATTCCAATCGCCATTAACACTGACCGTGTTATTTGTAATAACAAACATAGTACAGAAATACAGTACTACGTTTTTGCTACTAGAACTGTAGTCAACAGATACTTCTTATCTATTTTAAATTTTGGGACTTTCTAGGGAAGCAGAGCTTGGCACAATGACCATGCGCCTTCTACTAATGTATATTTCGAAGTCTTTCTCCAAGATTTGGCTTCTGGATCATGTCTAGGGACATGCAACAGGGTACGGAAAGCACAACAGCACAGAAAACACTGGGTGGAGACTCGAGTATTCGTAATAATTTAAAACTTGATAAAAATGTGAAATGTTTTATTGTTAAATGGCAAAATTATTCATATCAATAATTCTTTTTTTAATATTATATTTTATTTATTCATAAATTTATTCTAGAAATAAAAAGGTTTCTTTTATTTGATGTTTCGCATTTTTCTACCAAATTTTGATTTATTATGAATATCCATATTTTCACGCGCTTAATAATTTAAAATAAAATTTGGTGTGTTTATTAGAAAATTAATATTTCAGTATTTGTTATGTGATATTTCAGTCTGATAAAGAATTACAATACATAACGCTACGCACGCAGCTACTGATGGCTGTGACAATGTGCCTAAACAACGCTCGAAATTTTTATAGTTAACAGTCTTGAAAGTAGATTTTTTTCGAATGTTTTTGACAAGTACATCGTACCGCTTAAGGAACCGATGTCAGGACACGGATCTTCAAAAGGTGTAAGTCTGAAGAAAATCTAAAGAGGAGAACTGTCCGTAAGACCTCCTTGCGAGATCATAACGTTGCAGTAGAGGTTTTGCTCTGCAGAATGTGCTTAGCGGCGTAGCAGAGACGTGTTACCTGCGTGTTGGGGATCTAGTGCTCGTGTGCTGCGCTGGACGGCCGATGTCTGGGAGGCTACTGGCGGCGGCGGCGGCGACCTCTCCTATTGGCCGAATAATTGCTCGCACGTGAGCCGCGCCGACAGGCAGCAGACGCATCTGCATCTCATCGGGCCGGGCCGAGCTATTCTAGAGCGTGGCGCCGGGCCGTCCGGCTGTTGGCGCTGAATTATAGAACGCCTCTCAGCGTGTCGTAAGCGTCGCCTGGGAACCTAAACACTAATGTTTATAGACGACCTGCTCTCTATCGTTGGTTTGGAAACGGGGTACAGTTATCGTCGTGCACTTGCCTCAGAATCTGTGTCACACACACACACACACACACACACACACACACACACCTCGCCCTTTTAAAACAGTGTCGAAAAATTGAAGGTCGGAAGCCTTTTAAAATAGTGTCCAAAAAGTGAAGGTCGGAAGCGGGCTTCATCCTATACATCGTAAGGAAACGTGAAATTAAAGTTCAGAGTGAGAGGATGTTGATAAGATTCAATGAAGACATTTATTTTCTCTCTAAAAGTGACGAAGAATGACAGGACTTGTTGAATGGAATGAACTGTTTACTGAGCACAAAATGTAAACTGAGTGTAAAGCAAACGAAGTCGAAAGTATTTACAAATGGGATTAGCGGCTGACTTAGAAGGAAACAGCGTAGTAGACAATATGAAGGAACTACTCTACCTTGGAAGCAAAATAAAACTTGGCAGACGAAACATGAAGGACGTAAGAAACAGACTAGCAAAGGCATAAAGAGAATTCTTAGAAAAAAAAGTCTACTAGCAGCAACCGGAGACTTTAATTTGAGAATGATATTTCTGATGATTTACGTCTGGAGCTCTGCATTGTGCAGGAGTGAATTACGGACTGTAGTTAATTCAGAAACGAACAGAAGGGAAGCGTTTGAGATTTATTGTTACAGCAGTATGCTGAAAATAGGACTGAAAAGAAATGAAGAGGTTCTCCACAGTATCGCTGACGAAATAAGTATGTAAACAGACACTAACAAGGAAGAGAGAAAGGTTGATGGCATATCAGAGTATAGCTTTCATGATTCTAAAATCAGCCAACGGTCATGATAGCGAAAGAGGATTATCCTAAAACCTAACAGTATTTGGTGCAGAAGAACCAGAAACCGCTGACACAATTTGTATCCAAATGTTTGGAGAGAAAGCCCTGGGAGAAAGCCCAGTCGTCCAGATCGGGCGTTGAGTAGACGACCGGTAACCAGCTATCGTAAAAACATTCATACTTTTAGTTCCCATATTAGTCTCACAAAAGAAGCGTAACAGTAACAACATATGGAATTCTGACACCACCTTGATGCAAAACACTTTTGTTATTTATGTGTTTATTCCCCAAACTAGTTTCAGCCACAAATATCGCCACAATCAGTGTGTTCTTGAAATCTAAAAAATGCTGAAAATATCGCAGTTATAAAACACTATAAAATGTTATTACATGTGTACTGTTTGTTTTGTAAATATTGTTTTCTGTGAATGTTTTCATAATACCTTATTTATTATAAGTTACTGCGTAGTTTTAAGATTGTTGTCGCTGTTTGCAGCATATTTCTGTGTTTTTCCGTTGCCGTTTTTCTCGGCATACAGGCAGTAAATTGCCTAAATTCGGAAATGATGTTGACGATGCAGCTGATGAAGAAGAAGAAGAAGAAGAAGAAGAAAAGAAGAAGAAAAAGATGATTGTGATGGTGGTGATGATGAAGGTACTGCAGGAGACAGACTGGGTTACATAAACCAAATAATGTGTTACTCTGAGTTCAACTGATAGACCTGGTGGAAGATATCGTGACTGTGGCATCAAATCAGTTAGAAGACAGATTGTAAAATAAAAGATCCGCTTAACTCGCACGCTCTGTTATACAATGCCTGTACTGACCGGACTATAGTTTAAAGTCTTTGCATACGGATATTGTTCTGTCTCATACGTGAATTTATATCTCGATCATTGTTTTTCTCGTTCATTTCGATCGATGGTAGATTTGTAGTCAAATTATGTGAAGGTAATTTAAGACCAGTTACAGCATAAATTGAATAGGTTTTAAAATTTTAACTATGGTATAAGAGTGAAAATTCGTTTTGATTTGGGCATCGGAACGCAGCAACTGTCTTTACTGCTCTGTGAAAGTACAGATACAGTGTTTTAGTGGTGGACGAAGTAGCGTTTCTGTCCCTGAAGGTAGCATAGTTGGAGAGGAAGAGACCTGTCACTATTTATTTCGTTGTTGATTCAGCGTCGAACTTCTTATCCTCAACGTATGCTTGTCAACGGAACATAACTACTGCTTGTTTCCGGATGTGGTCTTTCCGTTTTCGAAGCTGTGCCTATAGCGGAAACGTAACAGACTAACCACGTTCATTCGTATGTACAGTCATCGCTATCAATTGCAACAACGGAGAGCTGCTTTTAAACTTCCTTAATTCTGTTCGGTCAGACAGAGCTAAACAGATAAAACGAGTTATTTCTTTCTCTAAGTTCTTTATGTAATACACAATGGAACTCTGTCTTAGTAACTTGCATCTTCATGTTTGCGAACCAACACGAAAACTTCACATTTGCGCGAGTGATGTTAGGCAAAATGAAATACATACCCATGTACTCGCACTTTCACGATAGACGATTTCAGAGGAAACATATTGAGAACTGCAGTTGCATCTTCTCGAGTAAACTGAAGGTAATGGATCAATGTGAGTTGAGCAGACGTGCAGGATGCCTCGCAGACGTATGCGCGAACTGTACCGTCAAATCAATGAGTTTGAAAGAGGACGCATTATTGGCATGGTGGAATGTGACGCAGCCATCCCGGAAATTGCTGTTCGTGTAGGACGAAGTGTTTCAGCAGTGCAATGAGCGTGTGCTGAATGGTTCACGGAAGGCCGTAGAACACGATGATAGGCTACGAGAAGTTCGGCACCTTGTCCAAGTGGCGTTGAAGGACAGATCTGCGTCCTCCTTGGCTCTGCGCAGCAATGGAACGGTGTAACACATCTTACACTATCAGGGCTGACAGTCCGTCGCCGTTTATTATGGCATGGGTTACCTGCGCGTCGTCCACTTCTCCGCCTACCTTTGACGATTGTGCAGAAACATGCTAGACAGCAATGGTGTATGGGACGACGCCACTGTGGACAGGAATGACATCAGACTGTGTTTTCGGACGAATCCAAGTTCTGCCTGTTTGAAAACGATGACTGCATTTTGGTTCGCCGCAGACAGGGAGAGCGGCATCACAGTGACTGCATTCGCACAAGACGTACAGAACCAACTCAAGGCCTTGTGTGGGGTGTTATAGGGTACAATCAAAAATCACAGTTGGTGCGTTTCCATGGTTCTGTGACCAGTGAGATCTACGTTAATGACATCCTGCAACCCCTAGCCATACCGTTTCTGCACAACACCCCAGACGCCACTTTTCTGCAAGACAATGCACGACCACATGTTGCTGCACGACCACGTGCCTTCTTGGTGTCACAGGATATCAGCCTTTTCCACTGGCCCGCCATATCACCAGACTTATCACCAATCGAAAATGTGTGGGATACAGCGAAACGACGGGTGCAGCGATGTGTCCCAGTGCCAACCACTACAGATGAACTTTTGAACCAGGTGAATGCAGCATCAATGGCTATGCTCTTTCGCGCCTTATGTGCGTCGATACTATCACGCGTAGAACAAGTTATCAGAGCCAATGGCGGACCCTGCGCCTGCTAGGCACATGCTTAACGGAGGTGACTGAAATGCTAATTATTTCTGAAGAACATACTAATGCACCTGTCTTGTGCATACAAACATCCTGTCTCTAGTCAATCAATCAGTCAAGATGTTTTGGTTTTTCTGAACATGAGTGTACATTCTCTTGCAAATATAACATCGAAAGAGGTCGTGTTCTTCCAATTTGTCTGCATGCTGGTAGCGACCAACTTACATTAACGGAAAAAAATCGCAACACAAAAAAATTAATGTAAATGAAATGGCGGTAATACATTTGGCTAGGTAACATATTAACATGATTAAAATTCCAATATCACAGGTTAATGTAAGCGCAATATATTGCACAAGTGACATGCTGGTACATCAGTAAATGGTGTTTTGCACAGGTGCCGGATGACAGTTTGTGGGATGGAGTTCAATGCAAGTTGTGCTTGGTCGGTCAGCACAGCGAGGGTTAATGCTGTTTGTGCTGGAGTAATCGTCCAATGATATCCCATATGTGCTCGATTGGAGACAGGTCTGATGATCGAACAGGCCAAGGCAACATGTCGACACACTGTAGAGCATGTTCGGTTACAACAGCACTACGTGGACGAGAGTTATCCTGTTGGAAAATACCTCCCCCGGAATGCTGGTCATGAATGGCAGCACAACAGGTCGAATCACGAGACTGACGTAGAAATTTTCAGTCAGGGTGCGTGAGGTAACCACGAGAGTGCTCCTGTTTTCATACGAAATCGCACCACACATCACAACTCCAGGTTTAGGTCCAGTGTGTCTAACACGCAGACACGTTCATTATACGCCATCAGCTGGTCACCTTGCCGGCCAGTGTGGCCGAGCGGTTCTAGGCGCTTCAGTCTGGAACCGAGCGACCGCTACGGTCGCAGGTTCGAATCCTGCCTCGGGCATGGGTGTGTGTGATGTCCTTAGGTTAGTTAGGTTTAAGTAGTTGTAAGTTCTAGGGGACTGATGACCTCCGATGTTAAGTCCCATAGTGCTCAGAGCCATTTGAGCCATTTTTGAGCTGGTCACCTTCTAAACAACACACCGTCAGAAATGGCACCCAGACAGAAACGGCTTTCATCAGAAAACACAATTGACTTCCAACCTGCCTGCAATGAGCGCTCACTTGACATCATTGAAGTATCTAACGGTAGTTTTTTGGTGTCAGTGGAATGCACGCTACAGGGCATTGCTTCGGAACTGGACTTGAAGTAACCGATTTGTGACAGTTCATTGGGTCACTGTGGTGTCAACTGCTGCTCAAGCTACTGCTGCAGACGCAGTACGATGCTCCAGAACGATACACGGAATACGATGGTCTTCCCTTTCCATAGTAGTAAGTGGCCGTCTGAAGTCCGATCTTCTTGGGACCGTACATTCTCGTGACCGCCGCTGCGAACAATCACGTACATTGGCTACATTCCTGCCAAGTCTCCCTGCAGTATCACAGTAGGAACATCCAGATTCTCGTAACCCTATTACACTACTTCGTTCAAACTCACTGAAGTGTTGATAATGTCGTCTTTGTCGCCTCAAAGACATTCTCGGCTGACATCAATTCACCACATCGAATCACAAACTAACTAGCGCTCACGACCGTTTCAACGTGTATTTAAAGCAAACCTCAAGTGCACCCTCATAGTGACGCTACTGATACGAAATTTGACTAGACATGTTTCTGCTGTAGAAACACGTCTACTAACTTTCGTTTATGTTGCGCAGCTCCTTCTTGGTGTTGCGATTTTTTTCCGTCAGTGTACGACGTATCTCTTCCGTACACAATCAAGACTTCGTTATAACACTGCGGGCGATCGGTATGTATCGAAGGTACTACGACAGAAAAGCTGTCCTCCAGTTATCATTTACCGTCGAAGTTACTAACGGAATGCACGTTTGGTTCTGTAGATTCTAGCTGGGTACGTGCGCCAATAGCATTTTTTCCGTAGTTTTCACAGGTCAGGTGAAGACAGATTTCTTAAAAGATGGCAAAAATGGGCCGATTTTCGAGCACAGTGGTTACACGTTTACACGACGGACGGTTTCTTCTAGATCAGTGATCGGCAACCTTTTGTTACCCAAGCGTCACCGTGTCAGACCTAAATATGTAATGAGACCGACATGTGTTCCAAATTCATATTTTTAAGTTGTTGAATGAAGACTTAAGTTAAAATTCGACAGCGTTATTGATTAGTTGATAATACTATTAAGAACATTAAAAATGAATATGTTTGATTAATTAATAAAAGAACCATTTGAATTTTTTTAAAGCACACTATTATGTAATAAGAAAAAATGAATTACATTATACGGGGTGGCCATAATTAAAGTTCTAGTTTTAAAATGCTATAGAAAGAGAACGACTGCTCAGAATGACGTCAAATCTGAACAACGTGTTATTTACGCCATGGGAAACGTGATGGAACAAAAAAATATCGAAAATTTTACCAACAGATAGCCTGTAAGCGCAGAACATGCACACCAACAGATGCGCGGCACACGACTGTTCGTCAGTTTGCGTCCGAGAAGGCGAACGTTACTGTCTCCACGAAGTATGGTGCACTGCTGGTAAAGCTCTGTTACGAGAACGGTGACTGTACGCCAGTAGCCCTGCAGGACTTCCGGCAAATTAAGGGTATGAAAAAAAAAGCATGAAAAAAAGCGTTGGTCCGATGTGTGCTATGGATCTGGAGAAACTGATTACAGTATTCTAAAAGACAAGTTTTTTTGAAAGGCAGCATGGCACAGGGAGAAAATAAGTTGATCCGACATCTATCGAAGACGTGGCCACAGCACTGCAAGAGAGTCGAGTGATGGTGCGAAAACTCGCAGTGCTCGGGGAATTGCCCGAACGTTGGCCATGACTGCGAGCACGGTGCATAAAATCCTATCAAAGATCCTGTATTGCTGTCCACGCAAAATCACCCATGTTCATGAGTTGCTTCTTGCTGAGCTGCTACCAAGACAAACGTTCGCTCTGGAATTTTTTGCTCGTATGGAATGAGACAATGAACGGCCATGGAGCATTCTGTGGACAGACGAAGCCCATTTCCATCTCCAAGGACATGTCAATCCGCAGAACTACGCACATCAACCGGTACCACTTCAATCTACAAAGTTGATTTTGGTGTAAGTTGACGGCATTTTTTATCATAGGGCCGTATTTTTTCGAGGAAATGAGTCCTGCGGGTTCTGTTACCTGTACCTTCACTGGTAAATGGTATTTGAGTTTTTGCGCAATAACGTAATTCCAACAGTTCTACAGTATGGATCTGTGGGTAGGGTCATTTTTATTGAAGATGGCGCTCCTCCGCACATTACACAGCCAGTGAAGCAGCTGCTGCAGACGTCTTTCGGAAATGTTAGAATTACCAGTTGTCATTTCCCTTCAGTTTGGCCGTCCAGTTGATCTGATTTTAATTTGCGCAACTTCTAGCCTGGGGTTTTTCTGAAAGATGTGTTCAGTGCTCCAGTTACGAATGTAGCTGAATTGCAGTCACGCACTGCGCAACACATCTGAACGTGAACCACGAGACATTCCGATGTGTTGTGGAACATGTTTTTTCTCGATTTCAATTTGTGGGAGAAAACAGTAGAGAGCATGCTCAACATGTCTTGCGCCAGTCTCACGACAATTAGAAACCGATGTTATTGTGTGTTTTATGCGGTTTTTGGCCCCAAGGCAGTTAAAGACTGGTGTAATTTTGCTTTTTATGCGGTTTTGGCCCCATGACAATTAAAATCCTATTTGGTATGACTGTGAAACCTTGCTTCTTGCCAAATTTCATGATTCTAGATCAACGGGAAGTACCCTATAGGTTTTTATGTATGAGTTTGCGAGCATCAAAATATGTGACATAAGTGGTCGTATCTTTTGATTGCATTGGCTTAGAAGCTTCAATCTTTTAAATCCCTAATGGGCCGTAGACGTTAGTATGTAGGATAAATTTCAACTTCGATTGTCCACCAGCTCCGGACAAATGGTTCAAATGGTTCTGAGCACTATGCGACTTAACTTCTGAGGTCATCAGTCGCCTAGAACTTAGAACTAATTAAACCTAACTAACCTAAGGACATCACACTCATCCATGCCCGAGGCAGGATTCGAACCTGCGACCGTAGCGGTCACGCGGTTCCAGACTGAAGCGCCTTTAACCGCACGGCCACACCGGCCGGCAGCTCCGGACAAAAGATGTCTTTAACAGTTGAATAGACTGACAGACAGACAGACAGACAGAGACGGACAACAAAGTGATACTATAAAGGTTTCTTTTTTACCAATTGACGTACGGAACCCTAAAAATGTGGTTGACGGCAGTAAGCAGTTTCAAGTTCCTGTAAGTTGCAGGCGTTATGCAGATATAGAGAGGCCTGGTTAGGGTAGACTAGCGTGGCGCGCTCCATCGGAGCAGTCTTCGGACTGAACATCACCGCAAGAAGTCAGTTTACTGCAATTTAAAGAAGAGAACGAACGCAACTTGAATGTTTGAGGAGAAAGACTTTTCGTATTCTCTAGTAGATGGCTTTGGGCTCGCGCAGTTCTGGAAATATTATCTAGCATTACCTAAGCACAGTGCAGTCTAGAAAAGGTTATGCCTTGAATCTGAGTGAAATGAAAATCGATGCTTATCGACTTTTTGTTGTGTTAAGGAATGAATACAATTCGCAGTGCCTAAAACGAATTGCAATGTGCTAGTATTTGTAATGAAGTCAGTGTACAGGCCAGGTAAACGTAAATGTGACTTACTAGTTAGTAATGAAACACGTTGTTGGAACTACTGCAACATATGTTTCCTGGCCGCTCCCATCGACTCATCCTAGAAGCTATTGTGGGCGCCAGAGCAAGTTTCCAGCATCCGAGGGGATGGCACCTTTCGTACGGCCTCGAGAGTATGTATTGGTCTTCCTGTAATCCTGTATTGGTTGTCGTTGGGATGTACGTGCTAATATCAAGAGTGAGTGATTTTGCCAGAATGGCTGGCGGTCTCCTGCTCATCTCGGAATAAACTTTGAAAAGCCTGGTAGGGAGTTCTTTGATGAAGGGTGCTATTAGCAATGATTATGCCTGAAGGTGATTGCCAGAAATACCTGAATGTTAAAACAGTTTCGTGGTGCGATTTGGAGCTCGCGGAAGGAAGTCGGCTGATAGCCCTCGAGGGTTGTAGGAAGAAAGTCTTTTGTGCAGCTGTGTGGAGGTGATGTTTCGGAGAGTATTTCTGAAGTCGGTACTTAGTGATCATCCGAGTTGTTCTTCAAATATGGAACAACCTGGAAGAATCCGAAGTGTGTTTCCGTGTGCGGATGTGTAATTCTGATTCAGGCGTTTCCTGTTTTGTGAGCGAGTTGGGTTATTTAGAGAACGAGTACGTTCTGTGTAGAAAGCGCCTCGTGTCAGGTACCGGAAGCCGGCATTGCATAATAGTGACGGACTCGGCAAGGTGCAATTGAAGGAATAAATTACATTTGTTTCATGAAACCTTGAAGTGTGGTGCTTTTTGTGAATTTTGCTGTTGACTTTGAACTATATATCTGTTGGATACTTTTTTGAGATTGTCAGCAGAAGTTGCGAGGAGAGAGCTATACTCTGCATGTAAACAAAGGTATCGATATTTCAGCTCCATTGGTCGTATCTCGGAATCTTTATGAAAATAGGTAGATTCGCACAGGGTTTCATCATGTTCGATTGAATGGGAATGTTTATGCCCCACAATTATGACGTAACCCAGGACAGAAAGAATGCCAGCATTGACCATAACGTCATCTGACTTTTTTATTGCATTGTAGATCTACATTTCAACTGACAGTGCGGCTATCATCAGTGCGTTATAAGAAGTCATGTAGACTGGATTTAATTATGACGACACACATTCCAATCTAAGAGATGTATGTACAAACATTAGTCCGTAATGGTTGTACTTACCTGACTTAGATTGGAATGTGTGTCGTTATAATTACGTTCAGTCTACATGGCTGTGAATAATGCAATGACGTTAGCTGCACTGTCAGTTGAAATCTGGATCTGAAGTGCAATAAAAAAGACGGATAACGTTGCGACCGATGCTGCCTTTCTTTCTGTCCTCAATTAAACCTTATCTTGCAGGTAAAAGTGAGGCTTATGACCCTTAATTTAGCCTGAATTTATAAGTGTAGCAGTGCAGAAAATTACTTCGGGTTCGCCAGTTCAAGTCAGTGCCATATCAGAAACGTAATATGACTTACCAAATCTTTCTTCGCAACCTCATCAATATGATAAGTGCGATAAGCAATTACATTTCTGGAATCAAAACTCTCCAACCCAGTAACAGTAGAAGCAGTACTACCTGTTTCTGGAATAGCTGCTGTCAACCAGCCTTTACCAGTGCTAAAGGTATTATTGTCACTAACTCTAAAATTAAATACACATCCAGCAAACGTAGATGGACCGTCAGGGATAGAGGTAGAGGCAGTTCCTGGCAGTTTATTTTTAGCAGCGCCGAGTCCAGTGCCACACTTGACTTCAATGTTCTCAGTACTCTTGAAATCGGCGATGCTCCTCGACGCCTGTAACGTCTTCTCCCGTAGCACGGCATCTCAGTGGCTCCGTTCAATGCAGTTCCCTCTGCAGCAGTCCGATCCAGAGTGTTTCAAGCTGCGCGGAGAGGCCGCGCGGTTTGAGGCGTCATTTCACGGATTGCTCGGCCCCTCCCGCCGAAGGTTCGAGTCCACCCTCGGGCATATGTGTGTGTGTGTTTTTTGTTCATAGTATAAGTTACTTTAAGTTAGTTTAACAAGTTTGTAAGTCTAGGGACCGATGACCTCAGCAGTTTGGTCCCTTAGGAACTCAAACACATTTGAAGTATTTCAAGAGCATTGAGAACACTGAAGACAAGAGTGGCACTAGAATCGATGTCTCTAAAAATAAATTGAAAGGAGTGGCCTTTACCTCTATCCTCGAGTGCCCGTAAGTATTTGTTGAATGTGTATTTCATTTTAGCATATTAGCAATGATACTTTTAATATTGGTAATGGCTGGATGACAGTAGCTGTTGTGCGGAGAGGTAGTACTGCTCCTACTGTTGCTGGGTTGAAGCGTTTTGATTCCTGAAATGTGGTTGCTTATCACGCTTATCATATTGGCGAGGTTGCGAATAAAGTTTTTGGTGGGCCATGTTATACACTACTGGCCATTAAAATTGCTACATCACGAAGATGACGTGCTACAGACGCGAAATTTAACCGACAGGAAGAAGATGCTGTGATATGCAAATGATTAGCTTTTCAGAGCACTCACACTAGGTTGGCGCCGGTAGCTACGCCTACAACGTGCTGACATGAGGAAAGTTTCCAACCGATTTCCCATACACAAACACCAGTTGACCGGCGTTGCCTGGTGAAACGTTGTTGTGATGCTTCGTGTAAGGAGGAGAAAAGCGTACCATCACGTTTCCGACTTTGATAAGGGTCGGATTGTAGCCTATCGCGATTGCGATTTATCGTATCGCGACATTGCTGCTCGCGTTGGTCGAGACCCAATGACTGTTAGCAGAATATGGAAGCGGTGGGTTCAGGAGGGTAATATGGAACACCGTGCTGGATCCCAACGGCCTCGTATCACTAGCAGTCGAGATGACAGGCACCTTATCCGCATGGTTGTAACGGATCGTGCAGTCACGTCTCGATCCCTGAGTCAACAGATGGGGACGTTTGCAAGACAACAACCATCTGCACGAACAGTTCGACGGCGTTTACAGCAGCATGGACTATCAGCTCGGAGACCAGGGTTGCGGTTACCCTTGACGCTGCTTCACAGACAGGAGCGCCTGCGATGGTGTACTCAACAACGAACCTGGGTGCACGAATGGCGAAACGTATTTTTTTCGGATGAATCCAGGTTTTCTTTACAGCATCATGATGGTCGCATCCGTGTTTGGCGACATCGCGTTGAGCGCGCATTGGAAGCGTGTATTCGTCATCGCCATACTGGCGTATCACCCGGCGTGATGGTATGGGGTGCCATTGATTACACGTCTCGGTCACCTCTTGTTCGCATTGACGGCACTTTGAACAGTCGACGTTACATTTCAGATGTGTTACGACCCGTGGCTCTACCTCTCATTCGATCCCTGCGAAACCCTACATTTCAGCAGGATAATGCACGACCGCCTGTTGCAGGTCCCGTACGGTCCTTTCTGGATTCAGAAAATGTTCGAGTGTTGCCCTGGCCAGCACATTCTGCAGATCTCTCACCAATTGAAAACGTATGGTCAATGGTGGCCGAGCATCTGGCTCGTCAAATACGGCAGTCACTACTCTTGATGAACTGTGGTCTCGTGTCGAAGCTGCATGGGCAGTTGTACCCGTACACGCCATCCAAACTCTGTTTGACTCAATGCCCAGGCGTATCAAGGCCGTTATTACGGCCAGATGTGGTTGTTCTGGGTACTGATTTCTCAGGATTTATGTACCCAAATTGCGTGTAAATGTAATCACATGTCGGTTCTAGTATAATATATTTGTCCAATGAATACCTGTTTATCATCTGCATTTCTTCTTGGTGTAGCAATTTTAATGGCCAGTATTGTATTTCTGATATATCCTTGATTCTCCGTACTCGTAGCAGATATAAAGTACAGACTACTGAAGCTGTTACTATTTGGTTTTTAAGAAAATGGCGATTGTGAAACTATTTCTTTTCCTGGTAATTTGTCTCCCGCGCCGCACAGAGCTAAGAGTGTGTGCAGTCTGGCAGTGACCGCGAGTGGGCCTTTGCTCGATCACACGGAAGCGTAGAGATGTGACGAAAGGAACGTTTCACTGCCGGCTGCTGTTTCTACGTTCTTGAATTGAAAATTCGAAAAACAGAGACTTTTCTTTTCGGTAAAAAATCTGGTAGTTTTGTTCCTTTTACGATGATCAAAAGAACGATATTCTCTCCGGGCTGCATGCGACCGCTGATGTTGATACATCTTTAGAGAAGGCGTTCTCAGTGCTGTACGAAAGAGCTGTTCGTCAGGAAGCGAAAGAAACTGACGCAGGCAGCCCTTGAAGGCGACGCACAGAGTGCGGCCATCTGCAGCGCGCAGCTGCGCGGCCCGCCGACGCCGTTCCCCTGGGGCCGCGGTCGGGCCCCCGTTCCGGCCACTTCACGCAGCCGCAGACGCCGCAGTTTTCCTACCGAGACGGCCTCTGGCTCGTGGGAGGTCAGCTTCCCAGGAAATCCTACCAACACTCTCTTCCCAGCCGTCCAACGCAATCGTCCTTCTTCACTTAAAGCGATTTCCTGCTCGATATCAAACTTCCTGCCGGTTACTGACGTAGATTTCTTGAAGGCTTTCGACGCCGTTCTTCACAAGAGGTTTCTAATTAAATTGCATGCCACAGGAGTATCGTGTCATCTGTGCTCCTCGATTCGTGGTTTGCCGTGAGAAACGCCACCGTTCGTAGTAACTGACGGGAAGTCCTCTAGTGAAACCGAAGTTATATCTGGTGATTCCCCAAGAAACTCTTATAGACACTCTACTATGCTTATTGTATAGAAGGTGAGTCATCTGCCCCTACCTATGGGTTTTATGCAACCTGAAATGCTTCCACGCACCACTCCCGTCTGAACTACAGTAAAAAATTAACAGGACTTTTTTGTGGGGGACGTAATTTAGTTAAATTCTGTACTGGGATAAGTTTTTGCTAGAGGCCACAGTTTTCGTTGAAGAAAAAACCTACAAAAACGTCCTTCAAACACGTTTTTCTTGAATAACTCGAATACTGTGGCCTACAGCGGCAACGTATCCCAGTACAAATCTTAACTGAATTAAATTCCCTGCAAAAAGGTCCTGTTCATTTTTTCTGTAGGGCTAATAGTTTGCGTGTAGTGAGCGGGAGATCCGCGTGGTTCTTGAAAGCGTTGTGGGCTGCATAAAACTCAAGGGTTGGAACAGCTGAAACAACCAATATAAAGAATTTAGGAGACAATCTGAGCAGTCTTCTTAGTCTGTTTATTGATAATGCCTTCATGCCGTCTGGTAAACTCATCGCAAGGTCAAAACGAATTGCAAACTGACGCATGGTACGAAAAGTAGCTCCTGAAGAATAAAAATTATGCTGTGCTCCACATAAGTACTAACAATTCCGTTAAATTTAGGTTCCATGATAAACCATACAAATTTAGAGGTTGTCCGACTAAATACCTAGCGATTACAATTACGAACAGCTTAAATTGGTACCATCTCATAGTAAATGTTGTGGGGAAGGCGAACCAATGACCGCGCGTTATTGGCAGAACACACAGAAGACGCAATAAATTACTGAACAAACTGCTTAGGCTAGGCTGGTTGGTCCTCTTCTGGAAAATTTTTGCTTGGTATGGGAACGTTATCAAATAGGATTGACGGAGGACATCTAAACAGTTCAAAGAAGAGCAGCTCGGTTCGTATTATCGCGAATTAGGGGAGAAAGACCCACTGATGTGGTACTGGAAGAGGAAGTATCATTGGTATGATAAGCGAATCTGGGTGCCAATCATAAAAGGGCGTTTTCGATTTCACGAAAGAGTCAATCGTCATCTTTTTCCTCCGTATGCGAAAGTATTTTGTTTATCTCCACTTACATAGGGAGAAATGACCATCGTAGTAAAGTAAACGAAAGCCCACAGAAATATTTAGGGTTCTTTCTTCCCGCACGGTACTCGCATTCGAGAGGACGACGTTTCCAACCCGCGTCCGGCCATCCCGATTTAGGTTTTTCGTGATTTCCCTAAATCGCTTCAGGCAAATGCCGGGATGGTTCCTTTGAAAGGGCATGGCCGAGTTCTTTCCCCACCCTTGAAACAGTTAGAGCTTGTACTCTAATGACCTCATTGTCGATGTGACGTTAATCTTCCTTCCTTCTTCCAAAATACGGATTACGTGTTATGTTACGATGATGCAGTTGCAGAGTGTTACAATATGAAGCACGGGTTCGATATCTTCAAAGCTCTGAGGAACATACCGCAAACGAGTATCATATGACTAAATGTGCGTCCGATTCGAAAGTGCACTGTCGTGAAGTTTACCAGCTAATTTCCGAGAGCGTACGGTCGAAGAAGGATCAGACAACATATTACTTCCTCCCACATGCATCTAGTGAAACGACTACAACAAGAATATACTTGGAAGGAGAGACAGCATCGATCTTTTTTTTTGTTTTATTAACCGCAAAATCGATTTTCGGTCACTTAGTGAGCTTAGAGCTTGTTGACACCAGTGCCTACCAATTTAAATTGTATATTACAGCACTGAGGATGGTCACTAAGTGACCGAAAATCGATTTTGCGGTTAATAAAACAAAAAAATACGACCAATGCTGTCTCTCCTTCCAAGTATATCCATTATCTGGTCGTGGTGCACAGGACACTCCATGGAGTCGCCAATCAATACAACAAGAATTTCAGAGAAATTAGGGCCCATACAGAGCTTTACCGACAGTCTTCTGTCCCAAGCGCGTTTCGTGAAGGGAAGAGACAAAGGAGGGAAAATATTAGTGCCAGCAGTAATCTCAGCCAGACGCCGTGAGATGGCTTGCAGAGTCACAGACGAAGACAAAGCGTACTGACGTCGTTTTATTTCTTTGACAGCAGTCTTCACAAAGTGCACCTTGTTTCGAAGCAAGCTCCTTAAAGCGGTGGTGAGCAGGGCAGTCGCAGTTAACGAAATGGAATGGCACGCGCTGCAGATCTCAGATGCCGCCAGCTGATGGCCTAGGCACGCCCCACATGTGCGAACAATTACCGCCCTCATCAGCCACTCGCGGAAATGACTTAGTCACGCTGGAAAATGCGAGACGTCATTCCTCGTGCGTCCGCGTCCCACTTCTCTGCGTCTCATTCCAGTTTTCTGTGTTCTCTACATCTGAAATCTCAGTAAGCTGCTAAAGATACTGCGTAAGGCCACACAAGGTGCTAACATACCTCTCGGCGACAGAAAAATATGCTCCTTCTCTCAAGTCGTCCTGTGAAATATCGTTTTTTCTTAGGACAGTGTCCTGCAATTTTAACAGACGAAAGATATATTCAAGATAGAAAAGCGACATATTCCCAAGGGCTTCTCTAACAATTTCATTTTCCGACATGTTGAAATACTACGGCATGAAACTACAGATAAGAAATATTTGTTTTGAAAATAAACGCCACCTTTCCTTGCTACGTTGCATTTTATTTCTGCGAGATGCTTTTCGCCTTTTTCACTTTAAGGCATCATCAGTGGGATAGTTCATCACTTTTTTTGGTTGGCATCTGCGTTTCCTCTCGTCTGACCACATGCTGGAGGTCACTGTACAGCTCTATTTACGAAACATAAGCATGTTTTTATGTTCACAACCTTTATTTCCCATTTTTCATCTTGTTTGCCCTTACTGTTGTGCTGCACTATCAGTCTTCTGTCACTAGTTATAAATATGTGATGGAAACTGTGCTTTATAGACGTAACTACTTTGAGTTCACTATGTGTCTCGGAGTTCGATACAAAAAAGAACATGCTTTTGTGTGGTAAATAAAGCTGTAGAGCGACATCCAGCATGTAACCAGGTGACAGGAAACGCAGATGCCAACCAAAAACGCGAGGAACCATCCCGCTGATGATGCCTCAAAGTGAAAAAGGCGAAACGCGTCTGGGAGATATTAAATACAGTGCTACAAGAAAAGGCGGTTTTTATTTACAAAACAAGTATTTCTGTTGGTGGATAGCCACGCCAACAAACGCGTTAAAGATGAGAACATTGCAGCCTGAACTTCAGCCACTAAGTGTTTCAATAGAAAGACCTTAAAAAGCTGTTTACATTGAAATAGTCTTTCAAGCTTTTATTTTTCAGGTACAAGTAGGACCTAATGTGTCGTTTTGGTTGGTACCGAATACTTCACGAGTACCTTGATAGTGAACTTTTGAAGTATATGTCATCTTCGAAGGTGGTTGTTTGTTAGAGAATCTATCTCCGCCGCGTATTTCTGCCCGTATATGAAGGAAGTACTGTAGGGGTTCTGATAAAGCATTCACTAAAAAATAGATGAGGAATGATTTATTCCAGTTACACCAGATAAATAGTCCGGTCGTACCTACTCACAATTAGTGCTACGTCAGCGAAGCCGGGGCGGGTCGCTACCACATGCAGGTTTAGAGTTGCAACTTTTCTCTCTTTCTTTCGTTTTCTCCTCCACCACTGTCATCGCACATTTCTTCATCTCGTTCGTCAAGTCCAGTGGTGAAAATTTTCAAATTAGACCAAGTAGCGGTAAATCTTCATCTACATTAATCTTCCGCAACTCACCTAACGGTGTGTGGCGGAGGGTACTTCGTGAACCACTGTCACTGCCTCTTTTCCTGTTCCGGTCAAGAATGATTCACGAGAAGAATTGTTGTTTTAAGTCTCCGTGTGAGCTCGCTTCTCTCTTAATTTTGCCTCCGCCGTCTCTTCTCGAGATGTAGATAGGAGAAAGCAATGTATTCGCTAGCTCTTATAGGAATGCACGCTCTCATAAATTTAACAGTGAAACACACAGCGATGTAGAACGCCTCTCTTGCAGTGTCCGTCACTGGAACTGGCTGAGCACATCCGTGACACTTCAGCACATGCTTAATGAACCTGTGACGAAAAGTGCTGCTCTTCTTTTGATATTTTCTATTTGTTCTATAATCGCATCCGGTGCGGTTCTGTGACTGACGAGCAATATTCAAGTATTGGCTGACCGAGGGTTTTGTAAGCTATCTTCTTTGTGGGAGGACTACACTTCCTGACTATTCTTCCAGTGAATCTATCTGGCCTCTTCCTTACCTGCCACTAGTTTTATGTGGTCGTTCCACTTTTAATAGCTCCGTATGCACACTCCTAGATACTTAATGGATGTGATTGCTTCCAGTTGTTGTTCTGCAGTTGTGTGATCATACAATAATGGGTCTTTCTGCGTATTTGTTCCCAATAAACTACATTTGCTTATGTTGAGAATTAACTACCAAACCTGACGTTGTGCACTGGGCTATTTATGTAAACAGTTGAAACCTGTTGTAACGACGTCGAAGCGACCGACGGTTTACGATTGCTATAGCCTATAGCCCTACAAATCGAGGTTTTGCTTTGTTTTTGAGAACAATTTACCATCTCTAAACTTCAGGCTGCCACAGACTTTACACTTCAAAAATTAGCAAAAATACAGCACATCTACAGTATTTGAAACACGGTATTGGTGGTTTATGTATGTTCAGCAATTAAATGCCGCAAAAATCGACACTGGGCGTTATAGTCGATATATCGCTCCGAAAATGTAATAAAAATACCTCGCTTTATGCGATTTGCCGCAATAAGCGATGTCGTACTAACCGAGTTTTTCAAATATATCCTTTACCTAGGATTTAGACGGGACCGTTAGATTTCGCTGTTATAGCCAGCATGTCGTTAAAAGGAATGTCGGTATAAACAGTATCGACTGTATTGTGCAAAGTAATGATCCTAGCCCGACATTACATTTACGTCTGCAGATGTCCCTCGGTAGAGAATGATGTGTTCTGTTTGCTAGGAACTCTTCCATTCAGTCGCACTGCTGGCCTGATATTCGTACGTTGGTATTTTGATCTTTAGGCGGCAGTGCAGAACTATATAGAAAGACTTCCGGAAGTCAGGGCACAGGGCACCAATCTAGTAAATGTGTGTTTTTACATTATTTAATTTTTGTCTGATGTCTATGATTAATAAAATAGCTAAACTGAACTTCATTCTGTTTGTCCACATGAATTTAATTTCTTGAAATTTTCTTTTACTAACGTTTCTTTCTGACATTAAGGTCCTGCATTTGCCCTGGAAGCTAGAAAATAAATGTCAGGAGTTGGTGTTCAAGAAATATGCTGAATATTAGATGGCCAGATCGAGTAGGCAATGAAGAGATACTGATTCGAACTGAGGAGGAAAACGCTTTACTGCTTAACTTCACTGTAAGACGTGGATGTTATACAGGACACACCTTGAGTCATCAGGGAATAGTTAATTTTGTAACTGAGGGAAGAGTGAGTTTGGGGTATGGGGGGGGGGGGGGCGGGGGGTGGTCAAAAATCTTACAGGCAGACCAAGACTGTAACGCTGCAGAAATGAAAAGCCCTTCACGGGACAGACTGGGTTGGAGAACAGTATGAAATGACGCTTCAGACTGAAGAGCACAGCAATAAAAACTAAGAATCTGCCGTTAAATGGCATGAATGCCTTTCCTGTTTAATGCCTCAGCTGCCGAATCACACCTAGAATCAGTTAATCTGTGAAGTGCGTAGAAGGAAGTGAAAGGGACAATCGTTATTGAGAAACGACTGTAGGTAAACCAAAGGACAGATGGCAGTTCATTTGCAAAATATTACGAGACTGGAATGAATATCAGAGGTTTGGTTGATAATGTAGAAACAAATATTTGTGCGACGTAGGTCTCTGGAAGAAAACAGAGGATATCCGACTCGTCGATTACTGACGAGTGCATTGTGGCGTACGCTTCGCCTCGACTAGCAGATTCCAAAGGCATAGGTGGGTACAGTCATAAAAGTGGATGCAAAGTCTCATAAAATGGAAACTGAAATTCTTGTCCATTAACATTATTCAGTAATCATTATTAACTCTTATTTGTTGAGTGGATCCTGTAGACTGTGATTCTTGAGTGGAAGGAAATGCCATGTGAACAGCGAGAAAATACCTTGACATTTAGTCTTCGTCGTAAAAACTCTCTATCTTTCCTGGCAGTACTATGAATTAGTCTCTTTCTCACACACAGCTGACATCACGTGAAGGAATGCGCCATTGTTCTGTGCCTGGAAAGCTCCTATTCGAGTTGCTGCCACTTTTTCTCTGTAATATAGTGAACTGAACTTGCACGTCGCAGTATGTCTGCGCGTCAGAATGATCCAATAACCGTTCCGTAAGCGTCAGCCGAAGGGCGCAAAAACTGTCGAGTTCGCCAGATCCTGATTAGGCTGCTAAGAAGGACTCAAGTATCAGCTTCATCAGTTGAGGCGGCGGCTTTCGCCGTCTGCGTTTGGAAGTGTTGCTGGTTTCCTTGAACACAAACGGCTGCGTCATGCTGTCCTGTCGGTAGGGAAGTACCGGACATCATCATTAGTAAAGTTCCAGACGTCTGCTTGCGCACAAGTCAGTGGCGGCTATTGTCATTACAAAGCTGTGTCATCCAGCGGGCAACTTGCCTAGACACCGCAGTTAATATATGTTCCCTTTCACTACACTCTTCAGATTGGTATTGAAACGAATAATCTATAAACGCTAATTGTAAGTTCTGTTTGTATGGTCCAGTCACTGACAAATTGCTCGCTGATATAGAGTGCGTATGCTCCATCTGAGGAGCTAACCAGTTCTCAGTTATCATTTTGTATATTATCACGTCCACCGGAAAAGAAACTGATATTTCGATTGCGTATGGATTTTATTGCTCGAGGTAAAAAGATTTACTCTTCAGGAGTTTCACACGTTATACTTTCGTAGGATATTATTGCATAACATCTACGGAGTAGTCATATTGACGTTAGTGACCTTTGTGTAATTTGAGAATTAAATCATCTCGAGTTTCTATGATAGATGTATCTTTTGTTCTAAAATTGAGAAGGTATGGCGGTTTGCCCTCTTCACAACAGGTGGGTCTTTCTCTCTTCAGGATCTGAGTAACCAGACCGTCCTTCCTAATGTTCCCTCACCTGTTCCTCTTTCTTTACTGAGGAAGGAATTAACAGCCAGCCATTCTGTTTCCTTGTCATTTCACTTTTTTCTAGAAAGACTTTTCAGTGTTAATCGCGCTATTAAATTGGACAATCTAGTCTAGTTTATTAAACACAGCCTCATAATAGGAATTACTCATTATTACCATGAAGACCAAAAATTTGCGGGAAGTCCTTGCACAACGGATTTTACATATACTTAGTACAAAAAAAGAAACTCAGTAACAAACAGCTTGTATTTAAAGAAACTCAGTAACAGTTGGTATCTGAAAAAATGTCTATCAACCAAAAGGGCTATATTTATCTTGAGAGGTGATATACTAGAATTAATAAGCCAGAAATAATTAGTACTGGGAATTTTTTCTCATATTTCCATTCAAAAATGAGTCATGTAGTAACTTTTTGGGGAAACACAATTACTGGGCTAATATTTTCAGAATACAGAACCATGTTTTAAGGATTATCTCCTAGCATTGGCTATAGAACATCCTGCATAGACCTCTTCAAAAAACGATATTTTATCAATTTCTTCAGAATATAGTATATTCACTGAAGTTCATCTTAATCATCATATTACTGTTTTCTTAAAGAAAAAATGATAAGCACGAATATAACATTATAAGACCAAAAATAGCCTCTACGAAGTGTTCAAGAGGTTAACATTAGTGAGCGAAAGCAGTCAGATAAATGGTTGCATATGCACTGAAAGGCTTGTCAAAGTATATTAAATGACTTGTAGCTATTATGGTAAAGTTGAAGACTAAATTAAATGACCTTCCCGCTGGACAACCCCTTTTAGTCCTTCGAAGCGAATCTTCAGAGGTCTTAAAATGAATGTTTTAATTTATTTTGTAATTAACAGTAGCACTGAAATGTATTAATATTTCATTACGTGAACTCACTTTAAAGGCGTACTGATGTTAATCAACGTAGCTTGAAAAATATGACGAGGCTTCTAATAGACAACTAGCTGTCACAAATTTTTGTTGACTTGCTTAAATTATTTAATAAAGGAGCAATTTCGAGTTACTAACCTCATCTTCAAGCGACAATGGCAATGTAAGGAGCATTTTACAAAAGTTCATATAGATGTTAAAATTATTCTTTGCAGCCTTGGCATGCAGTATGGCCATCCTGCGGAGAAAGAAGAGGATAACTTAATGTTGACTTCAATTTATTGATCTGCTGATCACATAAATAAAATTTTTAAATAATCACTCGCTTAGTCCATATGAAATGGCTGTCTTCCTGTGCCGTGTTGCAATTTTCGAAACAGTGCTTGACTATATCCACGGAGCGACAGCAACTGAGAAAACTGAACACGTCACAAGAAGGCAAACATTTCATGTGAACAAAGTGAGTGATAACTTAAAAGTTTTATTTACGGGATCAGGAGGACCAACAAGCGAAGTGAATATTTCCTCGTGTTAGGTATCCTTCCCTTTTTCCGCGGGATGGCCACAGTACATGCCAAGAAAATAAAGTACAGCTTTAACATCTATGTGTATTTTTGTAAAATTTCTTTTCTATTGCCATTGTTGCTCTAAGATGAGACTTGTACCTCGAGACATGTTGCAGTCTTAATTAATTTAAGTAAGTCAACAAAAAATTATGAATGTAGCGATCTCTTGAGAAACATTTTCATATGTTAAACCCTTTCTCTGCACTAACCCGTTTCTCCGTGCCAGAGATTCTTCTCCACGGCATCCACTGATGTGTTGTATAGCACTGTAATATAATGTAATTACCAACTGGAGGAGAGAGTATAGGAACAACGGAGAGCACTTGTTTAATTTTTTCCATAATTGGGCAGAGTACAATTCTCAAGAGAAGACTGCATTTTTGTAAGTATCTGCCCATTATAAAATTCGGCTCAATGCGGAATTCCTGTGTGTTTTTGTAGTGTTTAGCACATTTTAAGGACGGCACACCCTGTTGTAAATCAATCCACATCCAGTAAGATGTCTAAAATAAATGGAACTTCCTGGTCCAGTACCCATCATTATAAATAAAACATACCCTTTGGTTATGATGCTACTAGCTGATTTTGAGATTTAACTTGTGCGTGAATGTCACTGCTGTCGTGAGTTGCTTTTCAAAGGGATGAATGTAAACTGGCAGGAGGGTGCACTACAGAACAGTATGCAAAAAAAAAAAAAACCTATGTCATTTAAAGTACGTAGCAGTCTTAGTTTTAAAATGTTCTGTTTTCATTTGAGCTGAATAAAGTTCGTTCATTGTACTTCGTTCGCACGTGTTATGTAAAATATCATTAGTGTAAGTATTGGTTGGCCGAAGATTATATTAACTTGGAGGTAAAAGTAAGTAAAGAAGTGTAGAAAGTATTCTTATAGATGACTTACCCGTTGCTTTTAAAACACGTGTTAATTGAAAACTATTATTTGAAGACGATCTATTAAAAAGAATAAATGGTTTCCGCTTCTTTTTTAAGAAATGTGTTGTTATTCATTATGTTGAAATTAATGCTGTAAGTTTCAGAATGCAAAGGTCATTTTTTCTATTTTGTATTAAGGTCTTATTACACACATCGCTAATAAACATCGTTAGGAAATCGGCTGTATGATGCATATACAACAAAAATAGAACATAAGGGAGTAACGCAGTGCAAATTTGCATGGAGTATAGTATACTTACCATGTTCCAGTGAATGAAAGAGGTGAGATGACAAAGTAGTTGAACTCAGTGTTCTTGATGACACAGTCAAATCGTTTCATTTAAAATCGCTCCTTAAATCGCGTGCGCAGAGACGTTAGGATCTCAGCAACCACAGCTATGGCGTGGAAAAATATGAAAAATAGGCATAGGTGATGTGATGCATTAGCAGGTCAGCAAGACGCGCACCTCTGCAGAATTTCGTAGCTTGCTCGTCAGTGTGAGGGAAGCCAGCAGCAGGGGGTTTTCCGCTCAGAAGAGGAGCCAAAATTGCACGCTGTACAGTAAGATGGATGTGCCGGACGTACTTCAAGAGCACTTGATGAGCAACATATGGGGCGTGACAAGCAGGCGCCTTCCTGGAACTCTCTAGAAGTACTTCAGCACTGAGAGGGAGATGCGGTGTATTGCGTCCCTGTTCCTTCGTTTCTACGAATGTTAATTCCGTACTAGAGGAAAAAACTATGATTCCTTGGCTCTTGGAAAACCTTATTAATTAATTACAGAGACAATACTCAGTAGCAGTTTCCTTCGGTGAAATTTGTAACTCATATTTTGTAAGCGCTTGTGTACTGAGTGATTCGGTTTCGAAAGTTCGTAAGTTTCTATACTGCTTTCGTTTCACTGTCTACAGTAAATGTACAGGGTGGTTATAAATAAGCTTTAGCTACTTGAGATACTGTAGACGGAAAACTATTTGCCATATGGGTACCGTACTTCATAGGACGATGTTCATACTGTGTGCTGCGTTGCGTTATGACTTGCCGCTAAGCGCAGATAGTGAAACAGCGACGTCAGGCTGAAACACAAGCATCAGTGTGCGTTACAGTTGCAGACAGTCTGGGTTTGGACAAGGCGAGCACGGCTTTACTCGTAAAGCTGTCTTATAGAAAGACGAGCAGCAGCGCTCCTGCTCTTCGCGAATAGTGAAGCGTTAAAGGATTACGGAGAGGTCCTCTTTCCACACCGGGGTTGAAGAACGTGATTCGGAAGTTCGAATTTAACTGGCAGTTTCGATTTTCTTCTAGGAGAGGTCGACGGCCAGTTGCGTCACAAGTTTTTGAAGAAGTTATTGTTGCCATTACAGAGAAGTCTGAACGCAATTGACATCTTCAAGCTGTGCACGAGCTGTGTCACGAAAGCTGAACATTCCATGGTCCACGGTATTTCGGAGAGCGGAAGACAAATCTCTGGTGTGGTTTCAGGCTGCCATGGATGCAGAGTCGTCACATCGAGCAACGTTTATAATCTCTAACGTAAACTTGCTACGCACTTAACAAATGAGACTCTCTCATGTGGAAATTAAAATGTGATTGATTCAGTGATTTACCGTATTCCTTAAATCTCTTCTGCATGTTTCCAAGAGATTTCGTTGTCCTACGAGTACCGGCCGGTGTGGCCGTGCGGTTCTAGGCGCTTCAATCTGGAACCGCGAGACCGCTACGGTCGCAGGTTCGAATCCTGCCTCGGGCATGGATGTGTGTGATGTCCTTAGGTTAGTTAGGTTTAAGTAGTTCTGGGTTCTAGGGGACTGTGACCTCAGATGTTAAGTCCCATAGTGCTCAGAGCCATTTGAACCTTTTTTTTTTTGTCCTACGAGGTATGTGAGAGAAGTAATGAGACTGGTTTTATATCTACCAAAGTTTTTATTCTTTTAAACAACAATATTGTCCCCTTCAGGTAGTTACTTTTCGGCAGCTGTACACCGCTGGGGTCGTCGTTCCCCGTCTTGGTAGCAGCACTTAAACGACGTCCTTTAAAAACAATTTTCATTTTCGGGAAAAGAAAAAAGTCACAAGGACTCAGATCAGGTAAAAAGAGGGACTGCAGGACAACAGGAATCCCTTTTGAGGTAAAAAATTACGTGATGACTGTTTGGCATGGGGCGTTGTCATGATGCAGCATTCACTTGTCTGCAATTCCCGGTCTCAAACGATTCACGTCCGCAGCTCGTGGTCTAGTGGCTTGAGTTGCTGCCTTTAGATTACGGGGTCCCAGGTTCGATTTCCGGCCGGGTTGGGGATTTTCTCTGCCCGGGGACTGGGTGTTTGTGTTGTCTTCATCATTTTATCATCATCATCATTTGTGGCAGTGGCTAGAGTGGACTGTGAAAAAATTGGACTGCGTAACAATTGGGACTTTGTACGCTGATGACCGCGCAGTTGAGCGCCCCACAAACCAAACACCATCATCATCATCATCATCAATCGATTCACCCTTTTCCTAAGCCTTTGAAGTACATCTTTGTAAAACACTTGGATGAGAATTTACCCTGGAGGAACAAATTCGGCCTGATCTCACAAGAGCACGCACATTTTCGACGATTTTTGAAGTTGAAAAACTCCTTGAGCAAGGTTCAGCTTCACCCTATTCTCGGCCTTTCAAAAATGATCTGTATCAGCGAAAAACTTGTGTTCTTGATAATTAATGTTCACCATAGGCCTGTTTCATCTTTTCAAAAGTCACACTCGCGGATTCTCCCACTTTTTAACACAAAAGTTGATGGCATAACGTTGCTATAAATTCCGCTATTCCATTTTCATAACACAGCTTCATTGATGACGCTCTCAAAAATCATGTGATGGCTGTATGGAGCTGACACTGAGACTGAGCACCTGGAAGGGATGAACCCACCGGTCTACACAAGCAGAACAAAACTGCGTTGCTAGATCGCTCGCAGTGTTGTCAGTCTCATTATTCTTCTCGTACACCTCATACGATCATTCGTTTTTCATGCAGGCTCTTGAAAGTAGCGGAAAACTTAGCCATGTGCGGAAAACGTAGAAGAGGCGGACGTGCAGATTTAAACTATGTAGTATAAGTTCACTTGGTGCAACTGGTCTTACTGAGACAGCCGAGTTGTTGGAATGATACTTTGCGCCTTTGTATGCCTTTGTGTTTTAAATTAAACATTTTCTTAAGAAGTCTCAAACTACCTCGAAAGGGATACTTCATATGAAACCATTTTACAAATTGGCTTGTACGTTATGTAATCATGACAACATTTATATCTCTTTTGTATATTGCGCTGTACGCAACTCTGAGCTAATCCTGTCAGCTTCCTTTGACTCAATGTTTCGTTAAACCTGTATGGTTATAACTATTGCTGGCTGTATGGTCGATGTAGTCTAAATCATTATCTTCGTGTTCTTCCAGCAAATCGTGTAGGCTGTTTGTGAACAATTTGGCTCCATTTTTCTCTATTTTTATACACTTCTTGTCTTGGCATTGTTTCCCAGTTTTCTGTTGTCTAAAGCAAAAAGTAAATAATTTTTAAAAATCCGTGACTGGGCAAGATGATACACAGTGTTTTTTGGAACAGTACTGATTATTATCGTATGGGGTAAATCGTCACAAGAGCATAATACCAAAATCTGCTGGAGAGGTTACAGGAAGCTGTCATGACGAAGCGTCGCACGATGCTGCCCGAGGGAATGGTTTGCTCGACGACAGCGTCCCACCCCATTTTGCGAGGGACACAGCCGTAGATGTCTCGTCTCCGGGCTATTAAATTTTGCCTCACTCCCAGTATTCTCCTGACATGATTCAAAGCTATTTCTTCACCTTTCCTCGGATAAAGAAACCATTACACGTCAGTTGCAGAATCACGACGCGATGATTTTTGAGGTAGAACGTTGCCCTAACAGCCAAAACGCAAACGTTTACAGCCTAGCGGCTGGTCCCGGCGGAGATTCGAGTCCTCCCTCGGGCATGGGTGTGTGTGTTTGTCCTTAGGATACTGTAGGTTAAGTAGTGTGTAAGCTTAGGGACTGATGACCTTAGCAGTTAAGTCCGATAACATTTCACACACATTTGAACATTTTTGAACAGCCTAGATCTCCGCAAAGTTATCTTCTTTGGGGAAAATGTGTCGCATTGAAGGGTGAGTGTGTAGAGAAAGATTAACACCATCACAAAGTTTCTTGGTCACAGCTAGATATTTTCGAAATGATAAGTAAAACGTTATGACTACCTCTCGTAAATGTATTCAGTAACAGAAAGGGTAATGACACTGATCATAACTCCTTTTGAAAGGAAAGAATACATTCTGATTTTAACTGTTCTGTTAAAACAAAAGAAAAGAATGAAATCTATGCCTGAACCCCTTACCTGTTGCATGGAGTGTGCAACAAATTATGTCATCGGAGTAGTCCTTTTAGACCAGCTGAAAGCTTCACCTTGTCGCTGCTTGATCCACCTTTTCCTTCCAAACTCTGGAAAAGACTACAACGGGACTATGAGACCGGCACATCCTAGAGGTCGGCGAGGTAGCACGGAGTTTGGCTTACCCAGACTCCGGGATTTCAGAAAACGACATTCTGTCATCGTAGATTATCCGCAATCAGGTTTTGTAAATCGAACTTATCAGCTGAGAAAATAAGCAGTTTTGGTTCACATGAATCATCCTCAGATCTGATGTATCGGTTACAGGAGTAACCCATCCAACTTCTCATCTGGTAGACTGAGTTGGTTATTCTTGTAACCGATACGATCAGGTCTGAGAATGGTTCATGTGAACCGAAACTAATAATTTCATCAGCTGATAAGTTGGAGGGGTTACACTTGTAAATGATACAATCAGATCTGAGGATATTTCATGAGCTTTCTATCACCATTATAGTTGGGTCACACGTTTATCACATGTAAGGTGCGGAACCCAACATCCCTGAAGCCACAGAATATGAGAAGCAGCAATTGCTCACGGCTACGGTTCTGTCATGTTAGTGTAGCTGAGAAAGGCATTTACGACTGAAAACAATATGCGTTATTCACTTGTAGGTCCTGAGCCAGCAACAGCACCTACTAAGACCAATAGACATGCATAGGCTCTTGCTGAGTCTGATGAACGTCAAGTAGTCATTCGGCGATATTTCTACGGCTACAGCTATACGAAACACTGTGGGGTGTATAGCAAGAGGACGTCCCATTGTACCAGTTATTAGCGCTTTTCCCTGTTCCATTCACGTATGGAGCACGGGAAGAACGATCGTTTAAAGGCCTCTGTACGTGCCGCAGTTGATCTAATCTGGTCCTTAAGATCCCTATGAAAGCGATATGAGAGGTTTGTAGTAAGTTCCTAGAGTCATCATTTAAAGCTGGTTCTTGAAACTTTTTTAATAGACTGTCTCGGGGTAATTTCCGTCAATCTTCAAGAGTCCGCCAGTTTAGCTCTTTCAATATTTCTGTGGCACTCCCCCGCAGACCTGTGCACATTCCTGTTGCCCTACTCTGTACACGTTCAATATCTGCCGCTACTCCTATTTGATGTGGGTCCCACACACATGAGCAATATTCCAGGAGGGTCGCACAGGTGATTTGTGAGCAACCTCCGACTGCGTTTACCTAGTTGGTTGGTTGGTTGGTTTTGGGGAAGGGGACCAAACAGGGAGGTCATAGGTCCCATCGGGTTTGGGAAGGATGAAGAAGAAAGTCGGTCGTGCCCTTTCAAAGGAACCATCCCGGCATTTGCCTGAAGCGATTTAGGAAAATCACGGAAAACCTAAATCGGAGTGACCGGACGCGGGATTGAACCGTCGTCCTCCCGAATGCGAGTCCAGTGTGCTAGCCACTGCGCCACCTCGCTCTGTTTTACCTAGTATTCTTCCAATAAACCGAAGACTGCTATCTGCTTCACCCATGCTTGAGCCTATTGCTCGTTGTATTTCATACCTTACTAAGTGTCAACACCCATTATTTGTGTTAGTTTACGAATTCCAGCTGTGACTCACTGATATTACATTCATAGGATACAATGTTTTTCGTTTTGTGAAGTGCACTGTTTTACATTTCCGAATATTTAAAGCAAGTTGCTAATCTTTGCACCACATTGAAATCTTAGCAGTGTGTAATGATCATCCAGTGAACTAAACGATCGCTGAGTTCATCTCTGATAGCTCGCGTGTTATTGTGGTTTATGATGTTCATTTGTTGCGTTGCTTGTTTGAAGAGTGAATACGCAAGACTCTGCGGTAAAACAACAGAAGAGGGGTATAAATAAAATAATGAAGCCACAAACGAACACTCCACTTCCCCACTTTCAAATACTTCCACAACCCTTTTACAAAACTACAAATGGTTATCTTCTTTCCGTCCTATCTCTATAAGTATATGTCATCTTAACTGTCTCTCCACGCACGCACACACACACACACACACACTCACACAAAATCCAAAATCTCAATAACACTCCTCCTTTGAAACACCATATGATACCCCATTCTTTCGGTTACAAAACCCCATTTTTCAACGTACTCTTCGTTCAATGCGACGGAGTTACGCCACTGTACTGGTAGGGTGTACATGCGTGCATGGTACCACTGTACTGGTCGACCATGGAGCCAACGTCTTGCTGCATTAGTAACCTCCCCATCTGCCACGTACTGCTTCCCGCGGAGTGCATTCCTTCATTGGGCCGAACAGATGGAAGTCGCAAGGTGCGAGATCTGGGTTGTACGGTGGATGCGAAGAACCGTCCAGTGAAGTTCCGTGAGCTCCTCTCGGGTGTGCAGACTTGTCTGAGGCCTTGCGTTGTCATGGAAAAGGAGAAGTTTGTTTGCATTTTTGTGTCGACCAACACCCTGAAGTCGTGTCGCTAATTTCATGAGGATAGCATATACACTTCAGAGTTGATAGTTCTGCATCTACATGGATACTCTCCAAATCACATTTATTTGCCTGCCAGAGGGTTCATCGAACCACCTTCACAATTCTCTGTTATTCCAATCTCGTATAGCGCGCGGAAAGAATGAACACCTATATCTTTCCGTACGAGCTCTGATTTCCCTTATTTTATCTTGGTGATCGTTCCTCCCTATGTAAGTAAGTGTCAACAAAATATTTTCGCATTCGGAGGAGAAAGTTGGTGATTGGAATTTGGTGAGAATATTCCGTCACGACGAAAAATATCTTTCTTTTCTTGATTTCCAGCCCAAATCCTGTATCATTTCTGCGACACTCTCTCCCATATTTCGCGATAATACAAAACGTGCTGCCTTTCGTTGAAATTTTTCGATGTAGTCCGTCAGTCCTACCTGGTAAGGATCCCACACCGTGCAGCAGTCTTCTAAAAGAGGACGGATAAGCGTAGTGTAGGCAGTCTCCTTAGTAGGTCTGTTACATTTTCTGAGTGTCCTGCCAATAAAACGCAGTCTTTGGTTAGCCTTCCCCACATTTTTTACGTGTTCCTTACAATTTAAGTTGTTCATAATTGTAATTCCTAGGTATTTGGTTGATTTTAAGGCCTTTAGATTTGACTTTTAGCACTCATGTGGATGACCTCACATTTTTCGTTATTTAACGTCAACTGCCACTTTTCGCACCATTCCGATATTTCTTCTAAATCGTTTTGCAGTTTGTTTTGATCTTCTGATGACTTTATTAGGCGATAAACGACAGCGTCATGTGCAAACAACAGCTGCTCAGATTGTCTCCCAAATCGTTTATGTAGATAAGGAACAGCAAAGGTCGTATAACACTACCATGGGGAACGCCAGAAATCACTTCTGTTTTACTCGATGGCTTTCCGTCAATTACTACGAACTGTGACCTCTCTGACATGGAATCACAAAAAATGGGTCAAATGGCTCTGAGCACTATGGGACTTAACTTCTGAGGTCATCAGTCTCCTAGAACTTAGAACTACGTAAACCTAACTAACCTAAGGACATCACACACATCCATGTCCGAGCCAGGACTCGAGCCTGCGACCACAGTGGTCGTGCGATTCCTGACTGTAGCGCCTAAAACCGCTCGGCCACTCCGGCCGGCCAGGGAATCACAGATCCAGTCACATAGCTGAGACAATATTCCATATATTCCATAAGCGCGCAATTTCACTACGAGCCGCTTGTGTGGCACAGTGTCAAAAGCCTTCCGGAAATCCAGAAATACGGAATCGATCTGAAATCCCTTGTCAATAGCACTCAGCACTCCATATGAATAAAGAGCTAGTTGTGTTTCACAGAAACGATGTTTTCTAACCCATGTTGACTCTGTGTCAATAGACCGTTTTCTTCAAGGTAATTCATAATGTTAGAACACAATATATGTTCCAAAATTCTGCTGCATATCGACATGGGCCTGTAATTTAGTGGATTACTTCTTCTAGCTTTCTTGAATATTGGTGTGACCTGTGCAACCTTCCAGTCTTTGGGTACGGATCTTTCGGCGAGCGAACGGTTGTATGTGATTGTCAAGTATGGAGCTAATGCATCAGCATACTCCACCATCATGAGGGACGACATCGAACAGAATAACCACTTGAGGGTCCCAGAATAACGTGTCCATGATTTTACCGGCTTTGAACTTTTTCACTTGAGGAGAGGTGATATGACGTCACTCCATGGATTGCCAGTTGTTTCCGGTTCGAGGCCATGAACCCACTTGTCGTCGCCTATGTCACTGTCAGTCTCGTAACGTGCAAGCAGTTCCGCACAGACCTCCTTCAAATGGTTCAATGGCTCTAAGCACTATAGGACTTAACATCTGAGGTCATCAGTCCCCTAATCTTAGAACTGCTTAAACCTAACTAACCTAAGGACATCACACACATCCATGCCCGAGGCAGGATTCGAACTGGCGACTGCAGCAGCATGATGGTTCGGGACTGAAGCGCCTAGAACCGCTCGGTCACAGGGGCCGGCTGACGGTCTTTCGTCGCTCTTTATGCTTTTCTGTTGGGCGGCGAGGAACGCAGCGGATATACTTCTTTGAGTAACCCAACTGGTGGACGAATGTGTCAGCACTACAAACTGAATCGTCCATTTGTACAGCGAGGTGTTTAATTTTGATCCGCCGAATGAGTTCCAACACTGCAGCTGTGTGCTATCGGCCGGCACGCGGTAGATCGGACAGATTTGCGCGAACTTGCGATGAAGACAGACGCCTCGCCCAACGAGTCATTTTGCTTGTGTTCACTGCCAGCAAGCGCTTATGAATATGTGCAATGTCCTGGTTTTTCGGCGAATGTAACTGAATGACAGTTCTCTGCTTGGAACGCACCTCCGCGAAAGACGCCATTTTGAAGGCTACGTATAGCGCTGCCACCTGTCGGAACTTCATGAAATTATAGGCACTGAAACGGGAATGTTGCTCAATGTTCCACAACATATTCTGCAATTTTTCAGCTGAAACTGGCCGAGGAAAAATTGCGTTGCGTTACTTATGTAACGTCCTTGGTAACAAACACTTATCGTTTAGCAACAACAACACCGGACTACCGGTTTAGAAACCGTATGTAACCCGCTAAAACGTGATATGATACAGGTATTTTCAGTCTGAATTAGGTGCTGTCCAACGTTAACGTTGAGCGTGCCAAGTTCAACGTGCTGCTGAACGCTCAGGAACGATGCGCCTTGTGCATACAGTACGTGGCCCCAACGTGGTATACGCGATCGCAACGCACTCCAGCGGCAGTTGAGGGATGTTTCTAGTTGGTAAATCACACTGTTTACTCAACGGTCGCGCGTAAAATTCCCTCGCTAGCTCTATTAAAGCGCACATTTCCTCCATTGTCCACGAAAAGGAAAGTACCATGTCCAATCAATAAGGACACAGGCTTATAAAAGTTCCATTACAAACAGTGCTTTACAAATTTGGAATAATTCTCCGCATAAGATGAACATTATTTCATTATTCCCACATTTTAGTAAAACCCCAAGGTCAGTATTACATGATCACTATTCCTATCCAGTAGCAGAATCTTTGCAACATGTAAAAGAAAAAGGAGCAAAATATCTTTATACAAGTAGCGCAATCTGTCCTGTTGGAATGCCGGAAAATGGAAAAAATTCACATTTTCAGTTTTTAACCTTATAACTTAATTTGAAATTTTCTGCTTAAAATGGTGCAAAATTTGTTAAGAAATTCCAATTGGAAGTATTTTTATTTAATTTTTCAAAATTACATGTGCGCCCAGCAAAGTTACCCATCTTGTGATTTGTACACATTTAAATCTTCGCATTTCCGAAAACATTACATATAGAAGGCTGTGGATTTCACTCTTCAGTTGTAGAATCTTTGATCCTTCCATAGGTACCATTGTTTTTACGACTAGCTGTGTTTATTGTTCAGTTTTTGATCTGTGAGTGTTTGTTTTGAGCCTCGAGTTTAGTTTGTCGCTCATTTGGAGTTTGTTATCTGTCTTGTTTTGACTTTCAGTGGTGAGTGCGTAGTTTCTACGATGCCTAGGAGTGCATCATTATTTAAAAAGCGAAAGTTTCGCGGTAATAGATTTACAAATAACGTTTGTTCAAGTGATTCTGCTTCAGCACCTGTTGATGCTGGTGAAAGTTCTGACGTTTGTACAGCTGAGATGTGTGAAGGAGACACGCCCACCAGTGCATCAAAAAAGAAGTTATCAAACTGTGCAAGTGAAATTACAGATGAAGCTTCTAATGAACAATATGTTTTAGTCGACTTTCCTGTTTTTACTGAGTTTATGAAGAAATGTTTGTGTTGTAATCTTTGTGGAGGTTCTTTTGATATGAACATAACAAAATCTATAGGACTTTCCTGCAAAATTGCTATAGTTTGTGCCAGTTGTGAAAATGAGACCTGTTTTTGGAGCTCTAAAACATGCAGTAGCAATTTGTTTGAGAGTAATATCAGGCTAATGTATGCAATGAGAGCAATTGGTAAAGGACATACTGCTGCTCAAACATTTTGTGCCATAATGAATCTTCCACCTCCACCTGCTAAAATTGACAATTACACTGAAGTGATAGGAGATGCTGTTCAGTCTGTAGCAGATTTATCAATGAAAGCTGCTGCCAGTGAAGCAAAATATATAAATGAAGGAAACCCAGATATCCCTGTTGCTTTTGATGGAACCTGGCAGAAAAGGGGTCACACATCCAAAAATGCTGTTGCTACTGTTACTAGTGTGGACAGCGGTAAAGTTTTGGACTATGAAGTGCTCACTAAACATTGTTACCATTGTGCATCTGGTAAGATAGAAGCAGCTCACATATGTAGCAAGAATTATGAAGGTACGAGTGGAGGCATGGAGGCTGCCGCTGCTGTGAAAATGTTTAGCAGATCAGAAAAAGAACGGGGAGTATTTTACACAAAATTCCTTGGAGATGGGGACTCCAAGGCATACAAAAGTGTTACAGAATCCATGCCATATGTCAATAAGACAATAACTAAACTAGAATGTGTCGGTCATGTTCAGAAACGAATGGGCACTCGTCTAAGGAAACTGAAACAGAATCTGAAGGACAAAATTTTGTCAGATGGTAAAACCATTAGAGGTCGCCTGTCAGATAAAATTATAAATGAATTACAACAATACTATGGTATGGCAATAAGAAATAATGCAAATAATTTGCAGGAAATGAGACAAGCTGTATGGGCCACATATTTACATCGATCATCAACTGATGATAATCCTCAACATTTTGCTTGTCCAGATGGTCCTCAGTCATGGTGCAATTATAGAAAATCTCAAGCTACTGGGGATCCTTATCACCATAAAAATTATATTCCATTGGCTGTTATGGAAGTAATTAAACCAATATATAGAGACTTGGGGCATCCTGATCTTCTGCGAAAATGTCTTCATGGTTGTACCCAGAATCAAAACGAGTCGTTCAACAACCTCATTTGGACTCGTGTACCTAAGAATGTATTTGTTGGGATAAAAACATTGAAATGGGGAGTCAGTGATGCTGTTATTTCATTCAATGATGGTCATATGGGTAGGCTAAAGGTCATGGCAAGGCTCGGCATTGCTCCTGGTATCAACACCATCAGAGGTCTTCAGCTTCTGGACAGCGTGCGAGTAAGGAAGGCTCAGTATGCAGCTGAATTTAATACAAAAAAAGCAAGGGCAGCAAGGAGAAGAAAGCTTCTAGGTGAAGAAGAAGAACTAGAAGATGACCCTGATTACTCTGCTGGACACTTTTGATAATAGAATAAAAGGTATTTGTGAATTTTCATAATAAATTACTTTAATCGCATTTTCTGGCATTTGACATTTTTAGTGTTACATGTACCTTTATCTCATAAACCACTCAACCAACAACATTCAAATTTTCAGAAATGCTGCAAAACAGTTCAAAGAGGCCACTGAACTAGAATCATGACAAGAACTGGCTTATTCTCTGAACTAGGGAAGTTTATGTTATACTTTTTCCAATAAAAAATGGCTTAATGGTAAAAAATTCATAAATACTATACCAACAAAAAGAAAACATTGGTTCTAGTTCAGTGGGCTCACAATATATGCTGAAAACCTCTGCCAGAATTTCAAAGTTCTGAAGATAATAGTTCCAAAGAAAAAGGTACACAAAGTTAGCAAATTTAACATTGGCGAGATAGGGCATTCCAACTCCCCTTAGCCAATCGAACAGTCACCCTTCAAAAAAAAGGTGAACTTATATTTACGTAACATAAAATATTATAGCATTAGGCCTACTTATATTAAACTAATAATAAAGTATCAGAAGCTAATAAAACGCGAATGTTAGGAAAAAAATTTGGAAGTGTTAAGACGTGATTCACCGCCCCAACAAATACTCACAAGGGGAGGCCGCCAATTGTGAAATTCAGATTCGATTCACACTGCGCATAATAAAAGCCCATGGCCAGAGGTGTAATGTGGCAAAGCACCAAGATGCACTTCTCAGCCGTTGTCGAGAAAATCGACAGTTAAAAGAAACCATTGCAGTGAAATACTCTCTACGATTAATAACTTTCTACAGCGTCGTGGTGCAGCGGTAAGCGCTCGGGTTTCTAATCCGAAGGTCGCTGGATCGAATCTCGCGCCGTGCAACCTTTTTTTTTTAGTATTTGTTTTTTGTGGTGGTGGTGGTTAGTGTTTAACGTCCCGTCGACAACGAGGTCATTAGAGACAGAGCGCAAGCTCGGGTTAGGGAAGGAGTGGGAAGGAAATCGGCCGTGCCCTTTCAAAGGAACCATCCCGGCATTTGCCTGAAACGATTTAGGGATTGTTTTTTGTAATTCAAACACACACACACACACACACACACACATATATATATATATATATATATATATATATATATATATATATATATAATTCCCGGCAATCAATTGCAACAATTATGCATATAATAAGTTGTTGAAAGTCGTTTGTCGTGGAAAAATTGGCGACTTCGAACATCATTATGTTTTCCGCAAACAAAGTTGCATTTCACAAATGTTATTAATTGTCTTCATAATGTTAACCACGTATAGTTAACGGAAGACGTAGAAACGATATTCCGAAACGAATGCGTATACCGTAAGTCAAACGTTCGAATTAGAATAGAGACCCCACGAATACAAATTTGCTGTGGCAGGTATGAAATATAAACTCCGTTACTCTCTCGTTACACTTGAAGAACAGACGTTGATGGGCCGCCGCGTAACTAGCGTAGTTGCCTGCTAACTTCGAAAGAAGGTAGATGCGGTCCCTAGCGCAACTTATAACATCGTCGAAAATCAGTGCGGACGGGAGAGCTTTGCTACACCCTGTTAAACAAACGGAAAAATGGAGACGATATAATTGGAGAGCGATCCGCCTTCACCAACATGCATAAGCAATTCATTAATAATATATATATATATATATATATATATATATATATATATATATATATATGAATTACAAAAAACTAATTATAAAAAAATTGCATGGCGCGAGATTCGATCCGGCGATCTTTGGATTACGAACCCGAGCGCTTACCGCTGCGCCACGACGCTGGAGAAAATTAGCTTTTATTATGCGCAGTACGAATCGAATCTGAATTTCACAATTGGCGGCCTCCCCTTGTCAGTATTGGACAGAGACGCTACTCATTACACTGAACCAACAACACGCTCCGTGTATTTAATCACATTACATTACTCTTGCTAAAAACGTCAATCGTAGATAATTATTTTACTAATTGAAATTTAATTATAACAAATTGTATCAAGAACAATGCGTTTTGGGTGGATCTTCAGTGTGTCGCTGCCTTCAAATAGCCTACTCTCATAATACGCAAGTTACAATAATTCTTTTGTCACGAGTATGTTTCTCATTATTTTATTGGAATGAATCTCACAACTAACGACGGGTTTTCCAGTGATTCTCATTTTGCTGGTGCTCAGAAACGGCATATACAGGGTGTTACAAAAAGGTACGGCCAAACTTTCAGGAAACATTCCTCACACACAAAGAAAGAAAATATGTTATGTGGACATGTGTCTGGAAACGCTTACTTTCCATGTTAGAGCTCATTTTATTAGTTGTCTTCAAATCACATTAATCGTGGAGTGGAAACACACAGCAACAGAACGTACCAGCGTGACTTCAAACACTTTGTTATAGGAAATGTTCAAAATGTCCTCCGTTAGCGAGGATACATGCATCCACCCTCCGTCGCATGAAATCCCTGATGCGCTGATGCAGCCCTGGGGAATGGCGTATTGTATCACAGCCGTCCACAATACGAGCACGAAGAGTCTCTACATTTGGTACCGGGGTTGCGTAGACAAGAGCTTTCAAATGCCCCCATAAATGGAAGTTAAGAGGGTTGAGGTCAGGAAAGCGTGGAGGCCATGGAATTGGTCCTCCTCTACCAATCCATCAGTCAGCGAATCTGTTGTTGAGAAGCGTAGGAATCGACTGAAATGTGCAGAAGCTCCATCGTGCAAGAACCATATGTTGTGTCGTACTTGTAAAGGCACATGTTCTAGCAGCACAGGTAGAGTATCCCGTATGAAATCATGATAACGTGCTCCATTGAGCGTAGGTAGAAGAACATGGGGCCCAATCAAGACATCACCAACAATGCCTGCCCAAACGTTCACAGAAAATCTGTGTTGATGACGTGATTGCACAATTTCGTGCGGTTTCTCGTCAGCCCACACATGTTGATTGTGAAAATTTACAATTTGATCACGTTGGAATGAAGCCTCATCTGTAAAGAGAACATTTGCACTGAAATGAGGATTGGCACATTGTTGGACGAACCATTCGCGGAAGTGTACCCGCGGAGGCCAATCAGCTGCTGATAGTGCATGCACACGGTGTACATGGTACGGAAACAACTGGTTCTCCCGTAGCACTCTCCATACAGTGACCTGGTCAACGTTACCTTGTAGAGCAGCAACTTCTCTGACGCTGACATTAGGGTTATCGTCAACTGCACGAAGAATTGCCTCGTCGATTGCAGGTGTCCTCGTCGTTCTAGGTCTTCCCCAGTCGCGAGTCATAGGCTGGAATGTTCCGTGCTCCCTAAGACGCCGATCAATTGCTTCGAACGTCTTCCTGTCGGGACATCTTCGTTCTGGAAATCTGTCTCGATACAAACGTACCGCGCCACGGCTACTGCCCCGTGCTAGTCCATACATCAAATGGGTATCTGCCAACTCCGCATTTGTAAACATTGCACTGACTGCAAAACCACGTTCGTGATGAACACTAACCTGTTGATGCTACGTACTGATGTGCTTGATGCTAGTACTGTAGAGCAATGAGTCGCATGTCAACACAAGCACCGAAGTCAACAGTACCTTCCTTCAATTGGGCCAACTGGCAGTGAATCGAGGAAGTACAGTACATACTGACGAAACTAAAATGAGCTCTAACATGGAAATTAAGCGTTTCCAGACACATGTCCACATAACGTCTTTTCTTTATTTGTGTGTGAGGAATGTTTCCTGTCAGTTTGGCCGTACCTTTTTGTAACACCCTGTATACATACAGGCTTCAAAAGAATGCCAATATGGCGCCTCACAACTCTGTACTGATGGGGAGACGGCGTGCTTGTGACGTACGTGGCGTTGTGCCATCTCATTGGTCAACGCTCAGACGCACTCTCAGAATATCTGACTGGCCAGGTTTTGCTCTGCACGTTCGGAAAAATTTCCGAACGTGCTATTCCACGCTATGACGTCAGAAACTCGGCACGCTCAACGCTCAACGTTCGGATGCTCGGTCCGTGTGCCGACGGCTTAAGGCAGAATATCTGTTCAATGCTTCATAGCAAGTGCAGAACGTAAGAAGAGCTGCAACACCTAAAATATTTATTAGGGGTATTTATGATGAGAAAATGGAGTTGGTGATGTGTGGTTCCTACATACAGCAACAAGGATGATGATGTTTTGCGGTGGAGTGGTTTACTCGACGCGCCTGGGTGCCTCGCATGTGGACTGGCGGAGCGGCGCGGCGCGGCGCGTGGTTCCCGCGGCGGCCGCGGCGGCGCTGGCGGCGGGCTTCTGCCGCGGCCGGCGCCGCCCTGTCTGCAGCGGCCGGCGGCGCGGAGCCCTGCTGTCTGGCCGCGCCGCGGGCCACGCCCGCCGACTGCCCAGCTGCGCACCGCCGCCACGGCCGCTTTTTCTGGCGCGGCGCAGCCGGCCGGCCGGCCGGCGCTGACCGGGCCTCGCCTCTCCTTGTCTCTGCGCCTTCCAGAGCCTTCCTTCTCCACCCAGCTGCGCACCCAGCCGCGCCTCCCTCGAACCTCTCCCTCCTGAGGGCCATGTGGCGGAACGTTCGTTTCTTCGCGTCACTGCCTTTCCAGTTACACAAGAAAAATACAAGATGGCCTTGACGGAGCATGTGGATTACAACTCATCTTACGGAGGGGCAAAGGACAGTGGCGGCTTATTTCACAACTGAAAAGTCAACATTGTAAACCACTTTCACATGCATGGACAAAAAAAGTCCTAGTCAAATAGTAGTAACCTGCAGATCTACTCTTCAACTATGAAGTATACAGAATAAATGCCTAAGGTGGACTGTAATCGTACCGAAATGTAGACATCCATATAAAAAAAAAAACCACCACTCTGTCTATAGGCCACAAATGGCCCATCGAGTCCATCGAACCCCCGTGTCATCCTCAGAGGAGGATGCGGATAGGAGGGGCGTGGGATCAGCACACCACTCTCCCGGTCGTTATGATGGTAATTCTTGAACGAAGGCGCTACTATTCGGTCGAGTAGCTCCTCAATTGGCATCACGAGGCTGAGTGCAAACCGAAAAATGGTAATAGCGCATGGCGGCCTGGATGGTCACCCATCCAAGTGCCGACCGCGCCCGACAGCGCTTAACTTCGGCGATCTCACGGGAACCGGTGTAGCCACTGCGGCCATTGAGATCCATAACCAGCTCAAAACTGATATTCTACGCGAGATGAAGAAAAGACCTACCAGGAGGAAATTATCCAAAAGGGACGGAAATTTGCAGATGTGATGTACATGTACGGACAAACAAATGATTACTGTTCCAGGAAAAAATGGATTATTTATTCAAGAGGAACATTTCCACAAATAATGGAAGTCATAACCCGTTGGTCTATCTCTGGCCCTTATGCAAGCAGTTCATTGATAGCGTTGTCGGATGTTGTCGTGAGGGATATCGTGCCTAAAACTGTCCAGTTGGCGCGTTTGATAGAATCCTAAAACTGTTGTAATGTCTGGCCCATTGTGCTCCAAGGGTTCTCCTTTGGGGAGAGACTCGGCGACCTTGCTTGTCAAGGTATAGTTTGGCAAGCACGAAGGCAAGCAGCAGAAACTCTCGCAGTGTGCAGGCGGGCGTTATCTTGCTGAAATGTAGAATATCGTCGACGTTCCACTGTGTTGTAAGGGTGCCGCGTGTAACAACCACAGGGTTCCTGCTCTGAAAAGAAATGGCACCCCAGATCACCAGACCATCACTTCTGGTTGTCGAGTCGTACGGCACGCGACAGTCAGGTCGGTATCCCATCCCTGTCCGGGTCGTCTTCGTGGTCGTATTTCATTGCCTGAAGTAGACTTGTCTTCGGTGATGAGCCCTGCTTCGAATTATTCACCGATGACTAGCCAATATGTATCCGAAGATGCCCTGGAGAGCGAGGCCAGAGTGGATCAACGCGTTATTGAGTTGCTCACTTTGTAAAACTTTTTCTTTTGAATAAATCATCCAACTTTTATGAAATTATGATCATTTGCTTTTCCGTGCAAGTACATCTGTCGATTTCTGTCCCGTTCGGGAAGTCCTTCCTAGTGCACCGCGTATATGTGAAAGGTGCAGAAAATTCCTCCACAAACTTGGTGTAACATATGACACTGTTGGAAATGTGATCTGGGGCCACCCAGCATCAAGAATGGCACAGATTTAAAGTATCCAGAAACTAACAGACTAGGTAAAGGAAAAGCTGCAAGACAAATGAAAGATCTAAATTAAGAGAGAGAGAGAGAGAGAGAGAGAGAGAGAGAGAGAGAGAGAGAGAGAGATGCTAATGGACTTTGGGTAAGCCCTTAAGCCTTTACCTTAGACAGAAATAATACTATTGGAAAGGGTTAGTTTCCACGTGTCTTACAAGTACACACGTGTTACACAGACTGGGCTTGTGCTGTGTTGACGAGACGTTAAGCCTAATCTTACTTCCTTTATTTACAGCCATATTTGCGCCTTCCACTGTACTCTGTTCGCTGATTCATTTGTTTCATTTTCTGTGTGTGCCAGTAATTCCCAACGTGCATCTCCCGATTGCTGACTGATCAACTGTCAATTTTTGAACGGTTTTCGCATTAAAAGTCCGTATCTCCATCTCACAAGTCTAAACTGGTAATAACCTCTGATTATAAACTTTCACACACGTTGGAAGCTTCGTAAGATTACGGCAAGTATTCATTATTGTTGGAAAAGGTCTGAAGAATGCCGAGTAAATTCCCACAACTTTCAAGCGCGGAAGTAGGCTTTCGACTATGGTAGTAATGAAAACAAAAGCGAGAAACAGGATGGACTTGGAGCACGTCTTATGCGGTGCGTTGCCTGGCGTAAAACGAAATATAAACAAGACTGTCAGAAATAAGCAGATCGACCTTAGACACAGTACTACTCGCTTCAGAATTTAAAGAAAAATTCTTAAAATATGTGAAATTTTCTTCTTTGAAACTTGAGGAAGTACTATACATTATTTGTCGTTTTACAACTACGACTGTTATTTTTTAAACGTAACGTTAGGATGAAAACTCGTAACATATCGTTACCTGACCGCGTCCTATTCGTTATTCTCCCCAGGGTCAGTTTCCGATACATCACGGTTGGGGCCTTGTTCAAATGGTTCAAATGGCGCTGAGCACTATGGGACTTAACTTCTGAGGTCATCAGTCCCCTAGAACTTAGAACTACTTAAACCTAACTAACCTAAGGACATCACACACATCCATGCCCGAGGCAGGATTCGAACCTACGACCGTAGCGGTCGCGCTGTTCCAGACTCTAGCGCCTAGAAGCGCTCGGCCACTCCGGCCGGCGGGCCTTGTTCAGCCTGGGTATGGTGGGTTGGTGTTTTCCTGATTCTCTCAAATTTGTATGCTAGTCCGATTTCAAGGGCGAATAATTTTCCCACGAGGGCTGGTGTTTTCCAGCGCCAGGTGGAAATTAACTTGTGTGTGCCCTGGTAGGAAGCAGAACCTTCCGGAAAAGTTGTATTAGCGGGAGCAGGAACTGGCCAATGGACGTCCTTACATTCGGCTCCTTACATTCGGCTGATTAGTAGGAAGACCTGAATGTTAAAACAATTTCCTGGAACGGTTTGGAGTCCTGAGACAGAGACGATTAACGAGGTTACTTTCCGAGTACGGAAAGTGCCTTCCCATGCGCCGGCGTGGAATACTACTGAGGGACTTTCCAGTTTCCTAGACGAATGCCGTTGTTTTGTGCTACTGCACGTAACTGCTAGGTGTCGGAACTCTCGTATCAGATCCTGTACCAGTTAGCTAGCTGGAGCTGGTATTTAGCTAACGACGCGGGCTTGGCGACGCTTTAATGAAGTCTAGAAATTCCATTGGTTTCCGTGGAAATCGGAGCTTGATGTTGTGGGGGTACCACACGAATTTTTCCCTAGTGCCTTGGAACTAAATTTCTGTTTTGTTATCGCGGAGATTATTGACGGAAGTTGTTGGCAGCCAGTTGGAGACGGTGGACGAATTATTAAAGATTTACATTTTCCAGTCTAGTAGTCGGGTCTCGGAATCTTTCTGGAGGAGAATGGCTGCAGGGCTTTGGACTAATGAGAAATTTTAACGAGGTCTCACTTGTTAACCGAGACTAGCAACCCTTATTTCCAGTGAATTAGTGAATGTGGTAGTGCAGAGATTTAATGCAGGTCCGCCAATAAAGTTTCCGATTAAACATGTGGAGCACATCGCGCGCTGTGCATAGCCAAGATAGCGTGGACTCCGGCCGCCCCACATTGGGTCGTAATCCCTAAAAATTGTCATAAATAAAAAAAAAAAATAGTTTGGACTTAAGAAGTTTCGTGTAATAGGTTTGCTAGACTAGTTTTGGGGCTATTGAATCCCGGTGTTAGGAGCGGCGAGCTATTTCTTCTGAAGGTTGAATTTCAGGTCCAACGCGGCATTCATTTGTGAGCCGCGGGCGAGCTAGCCGGGCTGAAAAAGCACTGCGTCGTCTGAATGAAAGATTTTTATTCAGCGAAATAAGACCGAGACTCTTTTGAGTGGGGGCTATTCCAGAAGGTATGTAGTTTATTATGAACACTTACTTCATTATTTAATCATTAATTAATAACTCTTTTTTGTCAATTTATGTCCTACCGGAATGCAAGCAAAAAAATTGTAAAACGCGAGAACTTTTAGATTCCTCGACATTGTGCCTTTGTTTTCATTCCATCCTTAAGTGTGTACTATTATTTTCACGAATCAGTTTTAAAATCCAGATACTAGCTGAAAGTCCAGCTTTGAGCCATATTTAATTGACAGTTGCAAAATTCCGTCATTTACACTGAGAAAATAGGAACTGCCATAAAAAGTTTCGACGCTACGCCATTGCTACAGCCAGCCATTAGTGAAAGAGTACCCATTGTACAATATGGAAACAGGAGTCCGTAGACTTTTGATCCACGAATCGGACGTAATTGTATCTGCACTTTTAGCAATATGTCGCCTGTCGGAGGATGCACAGGAATCAACAAATAAATTAAAAAGGCAGTATCGACTAAGCTTTACCCGAAAATCTTCTCCCGTGAAAAATATGGACGACGTGTTCCAGGGACCTCTGGCAAAAGTCGATCTCTACATTTCATCTTTGCGGTAAACCTCCTCCGAGGAAATTGGAAACTTTGTCATCGGAGCCCTTGCCCTCTTGGTACTTGCTGCAGAGGACGGAGAAGATATGAATGTCGGTGAAGAAGAAGATGAAGACGGAAATGAAGATAAAAAACACGAAGCACAAGAGGAAGGTGATTAAGACGACTTATAAAACTTCCAATTTTTGTCAGTAATATACAGGGTGTTCGGAAATTTCCGCGTAAAGGAAAGTGAGTACATAATATTTTGAATAGAAATCCATGTCCGGAAACGTACCGTTTTCTTTCTAAGACGGTTTCATTTCAGATGTATAACGCATCCACGTCTACTGAGGGAAAAGAAAAGTAGTGGTATGCAATAACCGCGATCGCCAGATTTAACTCCTGTGGACTACTTATTGTGATTTCGTGTGCAAAGTTTAATTTACGATACTCCTGTAGAGTCAAAGGAAGATCTGCTGCCACGATTTCTTGTCACTGCACTTGAAACTGAAGAGAGGCCAGGTGTGACGGAGAGTGTGTACCAGAACATGCTTCGTAGGTACAATGTTTGTAACAAAGTTGGTGGTCGCCACATCGAGCCGCTGTTTTAATGCACCGGCACTGTTCTGTACATACAGTATGCTGGGTTCTTTTTTGTTTTGGAATGATATAAACACGTAATGTTTAAGTGTTAGTACAAAAAATGTCTCGCTATGGTTCCTTTCGAATTGTTCCATAATAATTGTATTACGTCACGCCCATACAGGTGGATGAGATAAACATCTTAACGGAAAGGGTCATAGAACGGAAACGGTACGTTTCCGGACATGGTTTTCCATTCAAAATATTATGTACTCACTCCCCTCTTCAAGTCCTGGCAGTTTGTAACGGAAATTTCCCAACATGCTGTTTATTTTGTGTAATAAAGAGACTAAGAGAAGCAGTTTTGTAATAAAGTTTACCATTAAAATTATAAATGTCAACCGAAAACATTTTTTGTCCACTACATTAACTCTTTCGACATTCATTTCGCCATACTCGATCCGCTTTTTTGAATCTGTAAATTCTGATATAAAAATCGTTTTCAAAAGTGTCACAAACCCATTATACCTATTTTTGGCCATATTGGAACAATTTTGAAATTCTGGCCAAGTTTTCAGGGTTATGGCCCACTGTAGAAGGCCATGAGGGCGACATTGCGCGACGACGTGGAAACTCCGGGGCTTGGACGAAAGGAACGTTACAAACTTTGCGGTGTGCTCTAAGACTGCTCTCGTAAATGTCTCAGAAGGATTGGGAGCAACTGTTATAGTCAGTAATACCCACTCTCCGTGTCTCGGCAGGATACGTTGCAGAATACACTGACGACTGTCGCCACCCACGTCGTCATATTCGCAATACGATGAGGATGCGCGGACCCCGTTTCCCAGAAGTCAGGAAATTAATTTCGCGGCTGTCTGCAGGGCGGATGCAGATGTGTCGCACAACAGATGCTGCTGTTGCTGCTGGTAGTTTCAATTAGCGGGTGCCCTGCAAGACGTCGGCGAATGAAAGGGGATAGCGGCCGGCGGCCGCGGTGACGCAAACCGCTTCTCGTAAGGCGGCCGGGCCGAGGAGGACAAGAGCGCGCATTCAGTCGTTCCGGCCCACCGTGAATGAAAACACTGTGCGCCGCCGCCGCATCTCGGGCCACATAAATTTCCCGCGTCCTCGCTGTCCGCGTGCCATAAGTCACGGTTTTTAATTGCTCCGCGGGGCTGGAAAGGGAGGAAGTGCGCCGGATTTATGTAATGCCAGTATGTGTGACGTCATACGTGGTCATCAACTCCCACGGCCGCAGTAGCACCTGGCCGCTAGCGCGGTTCTTTACAGTTGCGTTCATCCGATTGATAAGCTGGAACTGGCCTACGAGGAAGGTACAAAAATACGACAAACATCGGTCAGAGAAAGGGTAGTCTCCTCTAGTACGAGGAGTACTCATAGAGCTTTGATTAGCACCTCGAAAACATGTAGCTGCGACCGTGTAATATTGTAATGTTTACAATCTTTCCCTACATATTCACCCTTCAGTGTGACGTACACTGTGATGAAAAAAGTCGTCGGATACCTCCTAATAGCGTGCCGGACCTTCTTTTGCTCTGGGTAGCGAGTGGGTGTTGTGTGATGTCCTTAGGTTAGTTAGGTTTAAGTAGTTCTAATTTCTAGGGGACTGATGCCCATAGATGTTAAGTCTCACAGTGCTCAGAGCCATTTGCTCTGGGTAGCAACTCAACAAGTCGTTGGGAATCCCTTGCAGAAATATTCAGCCATGCTGCCTCTATAGCTGTCGATAATTGCGAAAGTGTTACCGGTGCAGGAATTTATGCAGAAACTGAGCTCTCGATTATGTCCCGAAAATGTCTGCTGGATGGCCAAAACATTCGCTCGATTGTCTAGAATGTTTTTCAAATCAGCCGCGAACAATTGTGGCCCGCCGACATGGCGAATTGTCATAGGAACATGATGTCCATGAATGGTTGCAAATCGTCTCAAAAATGGTTCAAATGGCTCTGAGCACTATGGGACTTAATATCTGAGGTCATCAGTCCCCTAGAACTCAGAACTACTTAAACCTAACTAACCTAAGGACATCACGAACATCCATGCCCGAGGCAGGATTCGAACCTGCGACCGCAGCAGTCGCGCGGCTCCGGACTGAAGCGCCTAGAACCGCTCGGCCACAGCGGCCGGCTGCAAATGGTCTATAAGTAGCCGAACATAACGATTTCCAGTCATCACTTGGGCCAGCACCCAGTCCATTCCAAGTAAACGCAGCTCACACCATCATGAAGCCACCAACAGCTTGCATAGTGCCTTGTTGACAACGGGTCCATGGCTTCGTGGGGTCTGTGCTACACTCGAACCCTACCGCAAGCTCTTACCAATTGAAACTGGGACTCATTTCACCACGCCACGGTTTTCCAGTCGTCTAGGGTCCAACTGATATGGTCACGAGCCGAAGAGAGGCGTTGCAGGCGATGTCGTACTATCAGCGAAGGCACTCGCGTCTGTCGTCTGCTGCCATTGACCATTAATGCCAAATTTCGCCACAGTTTCGTAACGGATACGTTCGTCTTACGACTCACATTGGTTTCTGCGGTTATTTTACGCTGTGTTGCTTGTCTGTTAGTACTGAAAACTCTACGCAAATGCATCTGCTCTCGATCGTTAAGTGAACGCCGTCGGCCATTATGTTGGCTGTGATGAGAAGTAATGCCTGAAATTTTATATTCTCAACACACTCTTGACACTGTGGATCTCGGAATATTGAATTCCCTGACGGATTTATAAATGGAATGTTCCATTTTATACTTTGTGTATGCGTTACTACTGCCATCTGTGTATTTGCATACCGCTATCCCATGACTTTTATTAGCTCAGTGTATTTGCTTGCAATGATGGTTCCCGTGGCAGACACCTTGTTTCTAGAAATCTGCATTTTGGTCGTTCAGAAAACATTCCGTCTCGAAAATTACCTCGTCATCATTCTGAAAAGGTCCGCCACACAGTCTCTCCATTTGCGAAAAGAGGAAGAAGTCGCTGTGCGCCATGTCAGGAGACTATTGGGTCAAAAGCAAAATTTAGTACTCAAAAGCAGCAACATTTGTGACTGCGCCCAGAGAAGAACGAAATGCGACATTGTTGTGGAAATATACTCCCTTATATAGCATCCCCTGTCGCTTCGATTTTACAGCCTCTCCTAACCTCGTCAGCGGTTTCGGTTGTACGCACGTGTTGTTCCTAACGAGCGTAATGTGGTAGTAGAAATACTTGACAATCCCAACAAAACGCTCACCATCATCTTACTCAACGGTAGTTTGGCCTTCGCCATTTTCGGCTTGCTGTGCTCCTTTGTCTCTGGGTGGTAATGATACACCCAACACACGTGATGGTGACCGGGCGGCTAGAGAAGTCTTCTGGATTGTTCCGGCACAGTTGCAATCGCTCCGGTGCTGTTAATCCTAGTGGTAGAGGGTTCATTAAAAAAAAAAAAAAAGACACGATTGATTTCCTTCCTCGCCATCCCCTTTCTTCCTTTCCCTCTGGAGTGCGGCATCCGCGCTCCAAATCATTGTACAAATTGTGCGATCCGTTCCCGTTCCTCGTCCTGTGCTTACAGAATCAAGGCCAGTAAAGGCGAAGCGCGAGTGAAATATGTTTCCCGAGGGGATTTTGATGCCTGCCTTGGTAATCTGTGGTCCTCCTACATGTGCAGCAGCTGCATTTGATTGCGCCACGGAGTGCTCTCATGTGTTTCTTTGGTAGATTGTATTTGATACTGCGCCTGGTGCTAGCTGATTAGACTCTTACCAGTTCTGCAGGAACCCTGAGGATATTTCGCTGTCTCACGGCTGCATACAAAACATTGTCTAAAATTGGTGGTAATTAATTCCAAGATACGATTACAAAACCATTCGAAATTATAATGTTATAGTTTTATAAGGAATCTGAACATAATACCGACCACTTAAAATACACTCATGGCGGCCACAATGAAATACGACTACAGTGCCCGATGGTTTACTTTTCAGAGTCACGGTCGCGCCTAATTCTACACTAACTTAGATGGTGGGAGCTAGTGGTCAATATTGTGTGCTAACAGACGTATGTCAGCTTTCCAAATTTCGATGGTAAATGCAGGTATGATAGTTGTGGAGGAGCAATAATGCAATAGACTCCCATACACATTGTTTGCTCTGCTTAAATTGTTCGAAAGCCAGTCAGGTTTTTTCTTTTCCTTCTCTTTAATAGTTGCTCCTTGGTCTGTTGTAGAGCCTCAAAACTACACGATTTCTCCAGTCGCGGAATCGAAAAGTTACCCCATCGTTGGCAGTTTGTTGTAAATAATGAGGGGAATATTTTATTGATGACAAGTCTCTGTTGTGTGTATCTGGTGTGTGTATTAAACTTCTCGAAAAACTCTATGAACTTATGTACCAGCCCAATGTCTTCCTTCGATGGTTGAGCAGGACGTAGGAAATCGTTCCTGTCCCTTAAGAAACGGAAAAGGAGACGTAGCAGTGGAGGCTGCGAGGAGCGTGGCATCTCGCCCGGCGGCGGGTCCGCGGAGCTCAGATGGGTATTAGTCAGCAGTGTTGCTGGCAGGCAAGGCTGCCCTCGGGGCCCCGCTGTAACGCAGCCGGCGTCTTTTGAGAAGGCGTCCTCGCTTTCGGCCTGGCCGGCGCGCCGCGAATGCGGCCTCCGCTCGCCGCCAGATAGCCCTGTCGGCTGTTGAACTCACGCGTTATTCCGGGAGCTTCCGTCAACGCGCGCCGCCGCGTCTCGGCGAAATTTGCGGTAACAATAAAGGAGGCACGCGGCTGCCAGCGGCCCGTTGGGGTCGCCTGTGGCCAGCTGGCCGCTCGCTGATACAGACCCTTGCCCGCTCACCATCACTCACTGCCATCTCATTCTGCATCATCGCTGTATTAAGTCTCGGGACACGCAATAGGAGCACACGTGTATAATTCGAACATTGAAATATGCTGTGTCCTGCAAATATATTTTCCCGCAAGTACTTGAACGTTGCTAAGAGAGAACTTGAAAAGTGCGAGGGGCGTTTCGTAAGTAATGCAACGCTTTTTTTCGTAGCCAGTTTCATTTGGAAAAACGCATAATTTGTTGTGGGGAGTAGCGGAATATTCCCGCTTCAGCTGCTGCCGTTTCATTAAGTTCCGATAGGTGGCGGCGCTATACGTAGTCTTCGAAATGGCGTCTACAACCGAAGTGCTTTCCAAGCAGAGAGCTGTCATTGAGTTTCTTTTTTCGGAAAACCAGAGTATCGCAGATATTCGTAGGAGCTTTGCAGAATGTCTGTGGAGACCGGATAGTGAACAAAAGCACTGTAAGTCGTTGGGTGTTGCGTCTGTAATCACCGCAACAAGGTCGCGCAATCCTGTCCGATCTCCCACGTGCCTACCGGCCGGCGGAGCGGTTCTAGGCTCTTCAGTCTCCAACCGCTACGGTCGCAGATTCGAATCCCGCCTAGGGAATGGATGTGTGTGATGTCCTTAGGTTAGTTAGGTTTAAGTAGTTCTAAGTTCTAGGGGACTGATGACCTCAGATGTTAAGTCCCAAAGTGCTCAGAGCCATTGACTGATGATCTCAGATGTTAAGTCCCGTAGTACTCAGAGCCATTTGAGCCATTTTTGAACCTGCCGGACGATCGGACACAGTGTTGGAACGTGCGGTCATTCTCATTCGTGGTGATCGACGGATCAGAATCAAACACCTCGCTGCACAACTGGACTACTCTGTTGGTAGTGCTGACACACTCGTTGACCACTTGGTGCGCTTGAAGCAGTGTGTTCGCTGAGCTCCTCCCTCGCTTTTTAACAGAAGTCCGTAAAGACCAACGAAGACCATCTGAGCGGAAACGCTTGTGCGTTAGGAGGCTGGTCGTTACAGTCTTTTGTCGAATGTCGCCACAGACGATGAAACATGGATTCATCGCTTTGAACCCGAAACAAAGCAGCATTCTATGGACTGGCACCACACCACCTCTCTCCTCCAAAGAAAAAGTTCAAAGCTGCACTTTCAGCCGGTAAAGTTAGATGTCCTCTCTCATGGTGCAACGATAAACTCTGAAGTGTGTTGTGCTACCCTCAGGAAATTGGAGAAAGAACTTCAATGTTTTCGTCGCTACAAAAATGCAAACTAACTTTTCCTTAGCCATGGCAACGGAAGTCCTCATGCAAGTCTGCCTGCCTGATAGGAGCTCAAAAATATTCATCGGACTGTTCTTCCTTATCCACACTACATCCCACATGTCGCACCTTCCGACTTCTCTATCTGTTTGGCCCAATGAAGGATGCACTCTGCGGGAAGTAGTAGTGATAGCATACCGAGTAAGGCTGCAAAAGGCAGCAGCAATGAACTGAAATTATGTTGAAAAATAGGGTTTTGTAGCCAGAAGAGCTGGGAATGGTATAGCGTATTGCAGTCATAAATAACTTGCTTTGTGAATTACTTATTGAATGCCTCTCATAAGTTAAGGAAGTCGTTTCACGCTAAGACAGTTGTGCAAGGAGAGCGTTTTCCAGAGACAGTCCTGCTGAGGTGCGGGTACCAGGTGGTGCGTCATAGCTTGCGAAAGTAGTGGCGCTGCAACTGCAAACCTACTCCGAAGTTGAAAGACGCGGGACAGTACCAATCTTATGAGCAACATGCTGTAAAGAATAAGAGGCGTGGAAAATTAAGGCATTGTTCTCCTGCACTGCAATGCAACATCCCACACGGCTCGCACAACACAAATTTTGCTTCAACGATTTCGATGAAGTATCCGTCATACAGTTCAGATCTTGCACCTCCCGATTTCGATCTTTCCAGCAAGTTGAAAGAACATCTGAGGGGAAAGAGATTTTGCAGCGACGGGGACGTTCCCAAAGTGGTTCTCAAATGGCCCCGTGACCGAGGAACGGGTATCTACTGTCAAGGCATTGAACGATTGGTAGAGCGTCCCGACTGTTGTTAACAGAGGATTGATGACTACGCTAAAGAGCATTGTCGTGTATCTGTGTCAGCGCAGTGTAGCATCCAATAAAATTTACTTGCCCTGCCTAAAAATGTGCAACTTACTTTTCGAGGTCCCCTCGCGTAAGTAGAAAAGTGAAGTCAGGGGACGACTCTGGTGACTGCGTTACGTAAAACTCTTATGACCTATTTCACGTTAATGCAGCGCGACTACACACAATCAACTGAATAGAATTCGCTGATATTACACTACTGGCCATTAAAATTGCTACACCACGAAGATGACATGCTGCAGACGCGAAATTTAAGCGACAGGAAGAAGATGCTGTGATATGCAAATGATTAGCTTTTCAGAGCATTCACACAAGGTTGGCGTCGGTGGCGACACCTACAAGCTGCTGACATGAGGAAAGTTTCCAACCGATTTCTCATACACAAACAGCAGTTGACCGGCGATGCCTGATGAAACGTTGTTATGATGCCTCGTGTAAGGAGGAGAAATGCGTACCATCAAGTTTCCGAGTTTGATAAAGGTCGGATTGTAGCCTATCGCGATTGCAGTTTATCGTATCGCGACATTGCTGCTCGCGTTGGTCGAGATCCAATGACTGTTAGCAGAATATGGAATCGGTGGGTTCAGGAGGGTAATACGGAACGCCGTGCTGGATCCCAATGGCCTCGTATCACTAGCAGAAGTAAAAACTGAATTTTTCCGATGGCGCTGTAATTCTGTCGGAGACGGGAAACAACTTGGAGGATCACGTTTTCCCAGGTTGCTGACATACGCGCCGAAGATGGTCATCCGGGGTAGCGCAGACCCGTGATTCACTGTTTAATACAATGCGACGCCATTCATCAGTAGCCCGTGGTTCCCACATACGGCACCACTAGGAGCGCAACCGCTTGTTTTGTGGTGCCTACGGCAGGCTACACATGGGGCGGTAATTCCCTCGCGCCGGACGCGGTGGTCTAGCGGTTCAGGCGCTCAGTCCGGAACCGCGCGACCACTACGGTGGCAGGTTCGAATCCTGCCTCGGGCATGGATGTGTGTGATGTCCTTAGGTTAGTTAGGTTTAAGTAGTTCTAAGTTCTAGGGGACTGATGACCACAGATGTTAAGTCCCATAGTGCTCAGAGCCATTTGAACCATTTTTTGAATTCCCTCGCCCGGCTGCTGCTAGTCTCCGACCAATGCTGTGGGATGACGCAGAAAGTTGCAGAGAGTCTGTCACTTGTCCTCGAATGATAGGGGCTGATGTGAAGGGGTTACGATTTGCTTGGTGCACAATACGGCAATACCCCTCTGTTATGGCCGGACGTGGTCGACCACAACATGCCTGCCCTCAACTTGCTATATGCAGTTCAACACCGGGCCACTGTCACATCAGAATGCCCCACAAATCTGTATATTGCGCGGGTCGACCAGCCGGCGTAATGGAGGTCCCACAATGTGGTCGCTTGCTCTGTCGGGTGCTGATGACACTGTCTCACACAAGTACGCGGCATCTCCACCTCCTTAACTCGACATCTAACGCTGTTCACGTCCATTATATACGCACCAGGCCTGGTGACAACACTAACCACCAACAGTACTAATGACCACTGATTGCTTTTCTATTTATGACAGAGAATTGCAATTCTACTCATGTATGTATGTATCATGTATCGGGTATGTACCCGACGATGGTGTGTGCGTGTTCGAAATTACGTGGATTTCGATCATGTCTTCTAGGTGCTTCACATTTTTTGTCAGGTAGTGTATGTTTTGGAAACCTTTTCGAAAGCGGGACTCGTGAGATTTCTAAACAATGGTAAACGCTGTGGCTGAGCACGAGTAACACACCCGAGAGGATGTGTTGGCGTGCTCCAACGGAAGAGAGGGAGCTGTCGAGATTCACCCTACGACAAAGACGTCCAGCATGATAGCTGATAATGTTTGCTCTCAAGATCCTTTTTCCACGGACTTATTAATGATGTTTATAAAACACAGCTGTAACAGCGCACATGGTCTCCAAAAGCTTTCTTCTCCCTGGTGACAGGTGCATGGCGTGAAATTGATCGTAAGATCTTTGAACGAATGTCGATGGACAAGAGTTTTTAAAATTACGTTTAAGTGGCCGTGGAATGCACACTACTAATATAGTTGGGATCAGTAGTAAGGGCACTATCTTGATTAACAATAAGGACGTACGCTGTACAACGTAGACAATAAGAAGAAAACACAGATGTTTCATATCCAAATGGCGACGGCGTTTCCGTGTATTTGGCAGTTCATGAAATTCCAACATCGGTATTTCAAAACAATGTTCTTTGAGATCGCTAGTGAGAATATAGTCCCACAAAATCGTCTAAAAATTTGTGGTTGTTATGAATAAGAAATAACAAATGGAGGTTTTGCCTGACCAGGACCCGACTCAACATATTGAACTTAGTGTGAGTAGTCTATCTGAGCACGACTCCAAGCCTTACTGAAATTTTCGATCTCTGTCACGTGTTTGTCGTTAAGACCGTCGCATTGACAGCCACAGGAACAGTTTACATCGATATCATTTCGTATCATTGCATTTTCACTGTTTTCACCCCCATCGATTATGTTATTGTTGTGCTCTTCTGTGCAGAGACTGGTTTGATGTAGCTCTCTACACTAGTATGTATATACTGTGCCAGTCATTTCATCTCTACATGACTACTGCATCCTACATCAGCAAGAACCACCTTATTATACTCAAGACCTACTCTTCCTTTATAATTTTTATCCCGCTACACTTCTCTCCAATACCAATTTGATGATCCCTTGATGTCTCAGGTGTCCAATCAATCGAGCCTTCTTTAAGAAAAGTCGTTTCATAAAGCTTCCCAATTCGATTCGGTGCCTCTTCAGTAGTTACAAGCTGTATTTTGAAATGTTTGTTTCCAATAGAACACAAAGTCAGAATGCAAAAGAAGGCAGTGAATTTGCTTAAAAAGAGAGAAAATGGTTATTAATAAAGAAATAAGTTCCTGAAACGCGTCAGCGATCATTATGAACTTTTACGAATAATACTGTTTAACTCACTTCATGTATTTGTTGTTTCTCACGTTGCTGACGTAATTCTGCTACTGCTATAATCAGATCCCGTAATTAAGCTCAAAAGTACTGTAGGACTGTGAAGTCTTACGTATACATTAACAATCAAGAAAAATAAAATACTGACCCGCGTAACTTACAACTTTTAAATAAAGAGTATCTGACAGTGGCTTGTTTCACATGTACAGTTTTTGTTTTTCTTTCGGGGGTGTAAATGTAGAACACTTTCCGTTCTTGTGTTATTTTTTATCCTAAATATAAGATTTAATGATTTCAATTGCTGAAACATGTCAATTACGTAATAAATTAAAAATACATTGACCGATCATGAACCAGATAAATATCGTATCTTTTATTATTAATCGCGGAATAGTCTGAGTTTTCCCTGTTTTCTGTTCTGAAGAAGGCTTAATTTGCATTTGACTGTAGTTAGTTAAAGTCTCCTCGTGTTTTCAGGACTGAGGCCTTTAAATACTAATTTTCTGGTGAGAAGATTTTCGCCTTTTTAAATCTTTTCTGTTATGCAAATACTTGACCGCGTACAGAACATTACTGCACCAGAAAATGAGACATATTTTACTTTTTTCCACATTTGCGTAACCGAAAGGTACTTACAATGACATAATGTGTTTTTATAAAGGGCCTTCTGGCCAACTAAAACTACATATTTTGATGTAAGTAATGTGAAAACAGTAGCTGAATGATATGTACGGTATATAAAGGCCAATTAATAATCACCAGCAATCACTTGGCAGAAAACACAATAAGCGATGGTACAGCACATCAATAAGTAATAGTGATGGAACTGTTTCATTCTACAGTTAAACAATTTTTACAGTAGGTTTCCTCATGCTTTTTGAGTGACTGCTAATATACGAGGGATAGTCATGAGAATAAATTATCATCTGGAAACAATAAGGCTCTGTAAGTAATCCTTTGTTCGTAAGTACGTGTCTGTAGTCGTGGGACACTTTCGGACTGGCTCCCCTACACTCTTGCTACGCTGTCCTGCGGGGATTTCAGCATGTACCAGGACTGCAAACGAGTGACTGCAAATTAACAAAAAATCAATTAAGTAACTTTAATTTTTCTTTGAGATAATGAAAACTTTTTGAATACCACCTCGTAATTCAAAATCGCTCTTTGTAACTGCGGAAGTTTAAGTCGCATTGTTGATATCAATGTTTTGTAAAGAGAGCAGAAAGGTAGCATTTGTGCAAAATTCTTCAACTGTTGCAAAAACGGTCGCCTGTTTCCTGCCCGTTTAATGCATGCAGACATACACTACTGACCATTAAAATTGCTACACCACGAAGATGACGTGCTACAGAAGCGAAATTTAACCGACAGGAAGAAGATACTGTGATATGCAAATGATTAGCTTTTCAGAGCATTCACACAAGGTTGGCGCCGGTGGCGACAACGAGTCGACATGAGGAACGTTTCCAACCGATTTCTCATACACAAACAGCAGTTGACCGGCGTTGCCTGGTGAAACGTTGTTGTGATGCGTCGTGTAAGGGGGAGAAATGCGTACCATCACGTTTCCGACAGTGATAAAGGTCGGATTGTAGCCTATCGCGATTGTGGTTTATCGCATCGCGACATTGCTGCTCGCGTTGGTCGAGATCCAATGACTGTTAGCAGAATATGGAATCGGTGGGTTCAGGAGGGTAATACGGAACGGCGTGCTGGATCCCAACGGTCTCGTATCACTAGCAGTCGAGATGACAGGCATCTTATCCGTTACCCTTGACGCTGAATCACAGACAGGAGCGCCTGCGATGGTGTACTCAACGACAAACTTGGGTGCACAAACGGCAAAACGTAATTTTTTGGGATGAATCCAGGTTCTGTTTACAGCATCGTGATGGTCGCATCCATGTTTGGCGACATCGCGGTGAACGCACATTGGAAGCGTGTATTCGTCATCGCCATACTGTCGTATCACCCGGCGTGATGGTATGGGGTGCCATTGGTTACACGTCTCGGTCACCTCTTGTTCGCATTGACGGCACTTTGTACAGTGGACGTTACATTTCAGATGTGTTACGACCCGTGGCTCTACCCCTCATTCGATCCCTGCGAAACCCTACATTTCAGCAGGATAATGCACGACCGCATGTTGCAGGTCCTGTGCGAGCCTTTCTGGACATAGAAAATGTTCGACTGGTGCCCTGGCCGGCACATTCTCCAGATCTCTCACCAACTGAAAAAGTCTGGTCAATGGTGGCCGAGCAACTGGCTCGTCACAATACGCCATTCACTACTCTTGATGAACTGTGGTATCGTGTTGAAGCTGCATGAGCAGCTGTACCTGAACACGCCATCGAAGCTCTGTTTGGTTCAATGCCCATTCGTATCAAAGCCGTTATTACGGCCAGAGGTGGTTGTTCTGGGTACTGATTTCTCAGGATCTATGCACCCCAATTGCGTTAAAAAATAATCACATGTCATTTCTAGTATAATATATTTGTTCAATAAGTACCCGTTTATCATCTGCATTTCTTCTAGGTGTAGCAATTTTAATGGCCAGCAGTGTAATTTGGTTAATGTCGTTTTCTGTTGAGGTGGTTCAGTCACAGTACAGACTGTCTCAAGAAATGTGAAGACAGTGAATGATACTATCCTGAGCCAAGAGAAGGATCAAATGTAACTGCGAGGGCAGGAAGTATAAGGTATGATGCTGTTGGTATGATGCGGCCCGCAGTTGTCATGGAAGAACACCACAGGAAAGCGAGCGATGGCCGTGGGAGAGTTCGCTGACGCAAGTCCAGCGTCGACGACCTCCACCGCTGCTGCACCACTTGACCGCGATCGCTATTCTTAGCGGAGAATGCAAGGATATCGTTACTTTACTGTGCACTCAAGGTACGACGCCGGCCGGCCGCTCCTCGCGGGAAACCAGCCGCTTGACCTTCGCCTCAATTCTGGGCTTCGTCCCGTTCCGGGGCTTTACGCCTGGTTACGGCAAAGTACACATTAATTCCTCATTTCCTTTTGTAGATGCTAGATGATCACTGTGATACCGCACTCCGATGACCTAACATAAAGAAAAGGTGCCGGCCGCTGTGGCCGAGCGGTTCTAGGCGCTTCAGTCCGGAACCGCGCGACTGCTACGGTCGCAGGTTCCAATCCTGCCTCGGGCGTGGATGTGTGTGACGTCCTTAGGTTAGTTAGGTTTAAGTAACTCTTAAGTTCTAGGGGACTGATGACTTCAGATGTTAAGTCCCATAGTGCTCAGAGCCATTTGAGCCAAATAAAAGGTGTCCGAGAGGAACTCGTACTCCACTTCACTGTGTCATCGTCACTTAATCAGTTGGGCAGTGTCCAGCGAAATCCATTTGCGTAAGAGCAGCTAACTTGCGATCGAAGGTGCATCACCACATAAAAAAAAGAAATTGCCTGTTGCGAGTAGGACTCGCGCACTGAAGGTTCCGTGCAAACTTTATTATGTATATGGAAGGTTCATCCATTTCGGGAATCTAGGATCTCGACGATTTGTGATTGTTATCGACATTGAGAGGGCAAGATATTGCTCCTGAGGATTCCAAGACTCTCGTGAACGTTTTAATTTCAAGTTTACAGTCGGATAACGAATGACAAAAGAAATATTTTTTTCGTGTGATATAATTGCAGACTAACAATTTTCTTGTTTTTTTTCCTACTTGTACAGTGAAACTGTTCTCCTTGCCAAATTCCAGGATTCTACGTGGATGGGAAGGGCTCCATTGATTGTGCTGAATGAGTCTGCATGTCTCAAAATATGTGACACAACTGGCCGTATCTTTTGATGGCAATGAGTTAGTAGCTAAATATTTTTATGCTGCCAAGGGGCTACAGATCTCAGTATGTGCCATAAATTTCAACTTGATACAACAGGAATGTTCCTGATCCATATTAACGACAGCCGGCCGCTGTGGCCGAGCGGTTCGAGGCCCTTCAGTCCGGAACCGCGCTGCTGCTACGGTCGCAGGTTCGAATCCTGCCTCGGGCACGGATGTGTGTTATGTCCTTAGGTTAGTTAGGTCTAGGGGAGTGATGACCTCAGATGTTAAGTCCCTTAGTGGTTAGAGCCGTTTGAACCATTTTTTTATATTAACGACATAAGAGACAATCTGAGTGGTCGTATTACATTGTTTTCAGATGCTGATGCCATTTACTGTCTTGTAAAGTCATCAGATGACCAAAACGAATTGCAAAATGATTTCGATATGATATCAGTGTGGTGCGGAAAGTTGCAATTGACTCTGAATAAAGAAAAGTGTGAAGTTATTGACATGTGTACTAAAAAGTTCCGCTAATTTTCGATTACGCGATAAGTCACAAAAATTCAGATAAATATTCAGCGATTACAATTACAAATAAGCTAAACTGGAACGGTCGCATAGATAATGTTGTGGCTAGAGCAAACCTAAGGCTGCGATTTATTGCAGAACACTTAGAAGGTGCAACAGGTCTACTAAAGAGACTGCTTGCACCACGCTTGTCCGCCCTATTCTGGAGTATTGCTGTGCAGTGTGGGATCCACATCTGGTGGGACGGACGGATAGCATCGAAAAAATGTAAAGAAGGGCAGCTCGTTTTGTATTATCGCGACAGAGGCGAGGTAGTGCCACAGACATGATACGTGAATGGGAGTGGTAATCATTAAAACAAAGGCGTTTTTCGTTGCGACGGGGTCTTCTCATGAAATTTAAATCACCAGTTTTCTCCCCCGACTGCGAAAACATGCTGTTGGCACCGTGTACATAGGGAGAAATAATCATCACGATAAAATAAGAGAAATCAGGGCTCAAACAGAGAAATTTAAGTGCTCGTTTTTTCCAGCGCGCCGTTCGAGAGTGGAACGGTAGAAAGAGAGCTTTAAGGTGATTCATTGAATCCTCAGCCAAGCATTTTATTGTGAATAGCAGCGTAGTCAGGTAGTTATAGATGTAGAACCCGTTCTCAGAAAAAGGGGACTTAACAGACGGACAGTCAGACAATCAGGTAACATATGACAAAAAATATTTTTTGCCTATGATACAGTTAACAAAGCAATAATTTTTGTTTTTTTTTCCTTTGATTATAATGTGAAACTTTGCTGTTTGAGAAATTTTATGATTCTAGGTCAACGGAAAGATATTTCTTCTTCGTTAGTAAGCATCATAAGTAAGATCGCGGACACTCCCAGCCATGTTGGTTAAAATCAAATACCCTAAAGGTTTTGATGTGAGAGTTTGCGAGTATCAAAATATGTGACAAAACGGACACATCTTCTGTATGCATTGACTTAAAATCTTCACTTTGTTACATCGCCAATGGATCATGGATATGATATTGACATAAATTTTAACGTGATGCGTCGACCTATTCCTGAGAAAAAGGGATTTGAACAGACAGGCAGACAGACAGGCAGGCAACTAAGTCATCCTTTAAGGATTCTGTTTTTACAGACTGAGGAACGGAACACTAAAAAGATTTGAAACTTAATGGATTTTGTTCTATACGCAGCAGCTAGGTACTGCCTGCCGTGCTCTTTTGGCACAGTTTCCACATGCCCTGTCCCGCTCAGGAGTGTTATTTTCTGATTAGTGTGCTATACATTGCATTTCACACGGAGGGAATGCGGTATCTTGCTCAAAGGAATCTTCATTATGTGCAAGAATTAGAAAGGAACACTCCTCATATTATGAGATGAGTCAGAATGTCATCACGACAGCTTTTCGAACAATATTTTTTTTTGACGACAAGGGAATCGTTGATCATGTGTGATTTAGAAGGACAGATCATCAGCACACTGTTCTGTTCAGGTGCGTGAGTGCGTTGATGGACAAATTCGAGGCGGCTGTATTGCGTGTGGTCAGGCAACACTTTTAGCCGCAGTTAAATGGCCACCACGAAACCCGGAACGGACTACGTCAGACAGTTCATTATGACAAATAATCAAGTCCCGTGTTGCTCAACGTCGGTACAAAAAAAAATGGTTCAAATGGCTCTGAGCACTATGGGTCTTAACATCTGAGGTCATCAGTCCCCTAGAACTTAGAACTACTTAAACCTAACCAACCTAAGTACATCCTAAGTACATCAGACACAACCATACCCGAGGCAGGATTCGAACTTGCGACTGTAGCGGTCGCGCGGTTCCAGACTGAAGCGCCTAGAACCGCTCGGCTACACAGGCCGGCCAACGTCGGTACAGGACTGGGGAACAAATGCGCATAAGTGTTGAGGATGCCTTTCGATGTATAATACCTGAGATGTTCCGCAAGATGACAAAGAGGACATGAAGACATGTAGACATTCGCATAAGGCTCGATGGTGCACATGCAGATCCGCTTGATGCATAGTTTCTTATGTAAATATTTCAATACACAACACAGGATGGTCAGAAACAATCCGAAAGGTTTCTAATAGTGTTACGGGGTAGTTTGTGCTGATAAATAATAATTCAGAAAAAAAAATTCGAAGCGTTGTGCCGTTGCCGAGTTAATTAGCATTGAAGGCAGTTGCGCGTGCAAATTCAAGCGGCCGTCAGAAACTGTGCCGCCATACGTGTTCCTCGTTTGGTTTTCTAAATGCAAACAAGAAACCAATACAGAACTTGGACATGGGACGGTAATAAGGATCGAACTCGAGCCAAAGGCTGACCAGTCTCGTGCGCTATCATCTACGCCGCGAGAATAACTGATACTAATTGTATCTGCCGGACCGCATGAATTTACGTGCGATATGGCCTGATTGGCTAACTTCAGTGATAATTAACTCGGAAATGGCGCAACATGTAGATTTTTTCTTAACAATTATTTCTCAGCGCAACCTGCTCAGTAACAAACTTACAAGCTTTTCAGACTATTCCTGTCCACCCTGTATATTAGTTGGACGTAGGACTACTGTAGATTGCAAAGTAGTGACAAGCGACAAAGTAAAGTCCGATGCAGCTTTATGAAAACACGGGTACGCCATGCGTTTCTGTTTTCCGAACTTTTCTTGTAGTGTGCACCACTTACTACTGTCGTTCTTGTAGGAAATCGTGTGCGGATAGTTCTGATGCCGTGCTGTATATGCCAAGCAGTTAAGGAAAATTACGTCTTCTTTACTTTGTGGAACGGACTTGCCGACTGTTTCACTAAAAGGATAAGTTCCTGCTTAAACGTCAGTGTGTGAAACTCGTAGCTTCTCTGCGGAGAAAAGGATACGGTAGCACATCAGTATTTTTATACTCTGATATCTTTGAGCCCCGTAACTGTTTTACGGTATAGGCTACATGTAAATAGTTACAATTCTCTCTGAAAAAGTGTATTCAGTGGAGAGCAATTTTATTTCTGAACGAGTCGCATTTTTAACGTACAGGCTCATAACGTAGCACATTTTGTATATTGCTCGTAGTATAGAGCATCCTGTTTATTGGTTTTGTTAAATTAATACTCTGCCATATTCAACAATATTATCCACTTCTCTACTAGGAAACCTAATTACTTGCGGATTATCGACAGCGCAGTACTTCGTCTCCAAAAAATTAAATACATTCACCGCAGTCAATTACTATTCATTTTAACTTTAACCATGATTAGCGGAAAAACAATACCATCAATGTGGCAAATGTTTGTTGCGTGTGCTATTTGCACTTTTTCGCTGTCCCCTTTTCAGGTTAATTGATTACTGGTTCTCACTATTCCATGTTAATTCAGATGTTTAAGGATGCCCGACGGCTGTACCTTATATATATCCGTATTATTAATAAATGAAACCGGTTTGTTAACTGGCTGAAACGATACCCCAAAAGGCTGCTGTAAACTGTTTTAAGTACTTGTAATCTGGAAGCCTTCTCTGACTTTTTCGCTTTCTAGCACAGTGTAGAGCACAAAACTGGTCTTCAGAATACAGAGTACTTAAATCTTATAAGAGACTAGCTCCGTTAGTAAATGAAATAATCCGATAATCTTTAGTTCCTAAGTTGCTGAAGAATACACACAATAAAGAAGACTATACCACGCGAGTTATAGTGGCATTACTCTCGCCGATACCCGTCTAGCAGACAAGAAAGTAATTAAATGGAGATTATCTCTTAAGGGGCTTAGGAATAATTTGCAATTAAATTAAGATTCCCATGGAAGACGACGTAATCTTACTTTGCAACCACCTGTCTACCCGTTGCAGAAACTCTGTTCTATAAAGTCTGGCCCGCCGTTGAAAGGGAATCAGTCGTGGATTTACGTATAGAATAAAAAAATATCTTTATTAACGATGTGAGAATAAGAGAACTGAAACAATTGATCTGTTACTTCTTCTTCTGAAGGCATGTTTTGTATTTTGTAACCAGCATCAGTTCGCATCTTACCACTCCAGGCCATAAAGGTCGAGTTTCTCTGTCATTACACGTTTTAGATACTGTGTAAAGTAGCGGCGTAATACACATTGGATAATCACGGAGCCCAGCATAAAACTTACTTTTATTGTCAGTTGCATTAGATTCTTAACTACCATAGCCGTGTGATGTTATCGTACAAGTACTTAATATAGTGAGCTGTCGCTCGCAGTGACACTTGACGCCTCTAATTGGTTGCCTATTTTCGAGACCTTGCGTATTCGACCCTCTTCAATCATCCCTTAATGGAAAGTCGAGACCCCGTTATAGCAGAGACGGGAGACAATTATTTGAACGATGCGGCTTGCGTCAACGTGCGCTTTCAGCACATAGACGGCTACTAGAGAGTGGGACTCTAGACGTCTCTGCTGATCGACGACAGACAGTGTCTCCAACTGAGTACATTCAAGCATCAGTTGTCTAAAATACTGCTAGCCGCTTCTTACTTATGTGGTTTTTCATGATTACCATTTCAGTGGGGATAAGACGCTGCTCTGATATATAAATTTCTTTGTCAGACGAGTGAAAAATAACATTTCATGTCTAGTTCATTTAGACTTCAAGCAACTAGTTTTATAGTTTTAACTGTGACAAAATAATTGTACACTCTCTCTGCGCAAGATCTGTTTTCATTTAATAATAACTAGCATTAAATCATGGACATAATTTCTCATTCAATTGTCTATCAGGAAACGACAAAGGCAGCCGTGAAAAACTATGGGAAATATCATCAACTGAGATACTGAAACATGTGACGCATAAGTATGATCCTTGTGCACCGTGTCATCGTAACCGTTTTTAACGTCTCGGAATGAGGAATGCTATAGAAATATCACCAAACCATACACATATCTGATCCTCTGTAGTGTATCGAAAACTAGTTTACTCTCTGTTTTAACGTATAATGTTATATTGGAAGAGATGTATTATGAAATAACAAAAGAAATGAAATAAAAATATTTGGAACTACAATGTGAGGCTCAATACGCCCAGGATCCTCTTGCTTCGTATTCTTTTGTATCTCGTTTTGAGGAGTAAAAGACCATACATAAGGGTAAAAGACCATACATAGTGTTACATTTTGATTCCACGAACACCCATTTTCTGTTTCCTTCTGAATTACAACATGATACATCGTACCCCTTCATCCTCGGTCAGTCACAACACTTGATCCAGCAGTACTGTAGACAGGGTTCCAGCTATTAAATAAAACTAGGGATATTGACAAAAAAATGATAATGGGTTAAGAAATACCGTGACCGTATCGTAGATTAATGAGAAAAGATTTGCAGCGACTAGTCACTATTAAATAGTTTTTGTTATGATTCATATGTTATCGATTTTATTTTATCAACCTTTACCGGTTTCGGGCGTTTTCCCACACGTCTTCGGAAAGTTCGTTAGCACAACACTTGCAAATGTACAGTCTTTTACATGTGAGGTGACAGCACAACATTTAACCGATAGAGACCAAAAGTTGCAATCGCTTTTGTTTTACATTATCGATTTGTAGGACCAACGTTTGCATAGAGTTGCATTTACACCTGCTTTGAATAGCTGTTTTTGCTAACAAGGGGAGGCCGCCAATTGTGAAATTCAGATTCGATTCATACTGCGCATAATAAAAGCTCATGGCCAGAGGTGTAATGTGGCAAAGCACCAAGATGCACTTCTCAGCCGTTGTCGAGAAAATCGACAGTTAAAAGAAACCGTTGCCGTGAAATACTCTCTACGATTAATAAATTTCTACAGCGTCGTGGCGCAGCGGTAAGCGCTCTGGTTCGTAATCCGAAGGTCGCCGGATCGAATCTCGCGCCATGCAACTTTTTTTTTTTTTTAGTATTTGTTTTTTGTAATTCATATATATATATATATATATATATATATATATATATATAATTCCCGGCAATCAGTTGCAACAATTATGCACATAATAAGTTGTTGAAAGTCGTTTGTCGTGGAAAAACTGGCGACTTCGAACATCATTATGTTTTCCGCAAACAAAGTTGTATTTCACAAATGTTATTAATTATCTTCATAATGTTATCCACGCATAGTTAACGGAAGACGTAGAAACGATATTCCGAAACGAATACGTATAGCGTAAGTCAGACGTTCGAATTAGAATAGAGACACCACGAACACAAATTTGCTGTGGCAGGTATGAAATATAAACTCCGTTACTCGCTCGTTACACTTGAAGGACAGATGTTGAATGGGCCGAAACGAGCCGCCGCATAACAGCGTAGTTGCGTGCTAACTTCGAAAGAAGGTAGATGCGGTCCTTAGCGCAACTTATAACATCGTCGAAAATCAGTGCGGACGGGAGAGCTTTGGTACACCCTGTTAAAAAAAAAAGGGAAAAATGGAGGCGGTACAATTGGAGAGCGATCCGCCTTCACCAACATGCGTAAGCAATTCATTAATAGTATATATATATATATATATATATATATATATATATATATATATATATATATATATTTGAATTATAAAAAACTAATAATAAAAAAAAAGGTTGCATGGCGCGAGATTCGATCCGGCGACGTTCGGATTACGAACCCGAGCGCTTACCGCTGCGCCACGACGCTGTAGAAAATTAATAATCGTAGAGAGTATTTCACCACAACGGTTTCTTTTAACTGTCGATTTTCTCGACAACGGCTGAGAAGTGCATCTTGGTGCTTTGCCACATTACACCTTTGGCCATGAGCTTTTATTATGCGCAGTATGAATCGAATCTGAATTTCACAATTGGCTGCCTCCCCTTGTAAGAAGTAGACTGCCTCATACAATGAAGATTGTAAATAAAAGTATTCATTATTCCTTTATCAAAACATATGTACAAATTAATAAACCTAAAGAAATTATAATAACTTTCATAATAGCTGTAATAAAAAAAAGTTTGTTCAAAGAGTGCACATATCAATAACACCATGATAGTTGTTGAGGATTAATATTTGACGTAGGCTCTTCAGATGAAAGTGTAATATTTTTGTAGATTGTCATATGAGGTAAAGCTGTAATGTTATTGAATGGTATACCTCATACGCTACAAAAATTAATGCACTCTATTGAAAACATTTTCGCGAAGTGAGAACGGAAAACAAAATCTATAGTGAGTTCCGGTTCTTGTGAAATATATGTTACTGTGCTTTAACGTAACGTATAAACGACATGCAGACTGTGTTAACGATTTATTGTTTTAGTATTTCATAGCCACGCTTATGAAAAGGGATAAGGAAATACGCGCATTGAGAACAAATATTAGTTCTGCTAGTTCTTTAATGTTACAAAGTAAATTTACACCATTCCTAGTTGGGTGAGGCAACACATGAAACGGGTAAAGCGTCTATTTAATAGGGTAACTTTCTCTAGCTCTCAGTCTTGGAAGTCGCAGGTCGTTGAATAAGAGAAGGGAATTATTGGTTCGCTTACATAGAAGAAGTCGTAAGTAAAGGCTGCTAAATGTTAGGCTTGTTGGTGAATCAGACGCAGTACGTTTACTAAGGCGGTGGGCTATAATTTCGGTGCCGCCAAAGCAGAAATGGCTGTGTATGTTTGAGCTGTTCGCCTTTCATCCCAGCGGCGCGCTCGGTCGCTCGTGATTTCGTTCTGGCACAGGACGCTCTCACGGATGTTTTGGTATAACACGTATTTTTACGGAAAATATACACTCCACGGAGCATGTTTGTGTTCCCTTCCGCTCCATAATCTTTTTCTCTCAGCACCTTTACGTTCAAAAATACGCGGAAAGGCGGCCGAGTAAACAATCTGGCTGTGCGTGTGTGTAACCACAGACTGCCGTTTTAAACTAGGTGAGAGCGGACTACTGGCCACTTTCGTGCACTTTGGCTTGCTGCATGAGTGGCGCGCGGCGCTTTAAGCCGGAGGCGGTTGTGCTCCCTAGAGTCGCCTCTGCTGCTAACACGTGAGGGGAGTCCATTGCCACTACTTCGTTTTCCTTCCAGTTGTCTTTAGTTGAGAAGGTATTCACGAAGCTGTAAAATACTACTCGTTCAACAGTCGTTATTGAACGTGTGTCGCTAAATTAATGTTGTGTCGAGTGCAACAATGAAATAGAAATAGAAATTGCTTCCTTCTGCTGGATCGCTAAACAGCTCCTGGATGGAATGCGCTATGCGTTGAATATATATATTTTCAACGCATAGCGCGTATATAGTGATTCAACTGCCCCTACCTATGCATTTTATGCAACCTGCAACTAACAAAATTTTCCTATTCTCCCGGTCGCTACATGCAAACTATTAGTCCTACAGAGAAATGAACAGGACCTTTTTGTAAGAAATTTAGAAAGTAATGAGGAAATGTGTGTGTACAGTGGGCTGTAGGGAGAATGCTATTTCTTCATGAGCAAGTACAGCCGCACTTATTAAGAGCCGTGCTGATTGTCTTTGTCACCCACTGCGAGATATTTTTCGGTAGACTGAAATTGCTAAGTTACTTAATCTCAATGTGAGACGTGCTCTCGTTTGTAAGAAAACTGCTAAGACTTCCTTAGACCAAAGAATTGGGGGGGGGGGGGGGGAGGGCAAGTATATTTCCCTACTATTTCATGTAAATTTTTCCACCCTGTTACTGGATTCATATGTTTCTTGTAGTTGTTTTCCTCATGTTGTATGATTGCCTCCCAGAAGACTTCGCAGATTTGTAGAAATATTAACAATAATTGTATGCCTCGTGACCGTATTAATTGGTAACAGCTTATTTGTGCTATAAACAGTTACCATTTTTAAAACTCTTTATTGTCGTAGTTTGTATGAAAAAACGGAACTAGCGCTATATTTTATTATTTACCTCATTATTAACACAGTTGCGGCTTTGAGATAAACATTATTTTCCGTGAAGAAAATTAGGTCTTCATAACATTGACTGTTAACTGGTTTACATAATTATCTGTTATAACTCAAGTGCTACAAGAAACGGAAAATAGTGACATCATTCCAGATGTGATGCCAATGTCTAAAATGCTCATCACTAGACCACAGCCCGCACAACTCCCACTGTTATTTTAGGAATTTCATAACGATGTCTGTTTTAGGTGACAGGACTTAATGCGCTGTACCGGAAGATTTGGCTCTATGTCAGAGAGACAGACACATTGCAGCAACAAGCATCGACAGAGTTAAATGAGAAAGCCCACAGTTACATTACACTGCTTTCCGTGATACTTCAAATCTGTACATTGCAGCTCGAGAAACTCGAGAAAGGTTGGTGGACGAGTATGAAGTATATTAAGATGAGAGTATATTTTGCATTCTAAGAACTATTAACTGATATTGTGTTTCTCATATCCGGTCTTATTCAAGGGCATTGCTTTTACTTAAAACAACCACAGACGACAAAAGGCAGTGCATTGGAAGAAGATGGTCTACGTCCATAAAAAAAAGTCATCAGACATCGGAATGTTGATCGATACCGCACCTTTTGTGCTCTAATCCATTATTTAGTTTTCATTTTTAACATATTTACGAGTGTGAACAATTAAACATTCACTCATAAGTGTGGCAACAGTAATTTTGCGATTTTGTTTTTAATAAAAGATGAACGAAAGTAAAATCTTCTAAGCTACACCGATACTTACAATACATACAATTGCAATGAACAAACAGCGTTGCGATGAATTTTTGTTGTAAAGTCACCAAAATAAAAGCAGAAAAGCGACAAATAGAAGCAACAGTTCACGGAACTGAAATAAGAGGTGAAAAGGGATAATAATATCATCTCGTATAATTTTCCTTTTAATTCTTGTATTATGCCCCTCCTACCGTCAAGGACGTCATCTTACGTTAAGTTTCATTCGAAGAGTGGTTTTGAGTTCTTTTTATTTGAAATATACTTGCTGTTTACCCAGGCTTGCCAAATTACATATTTATCACAATGTAATAGAAATGAAGTTTGGTTGAAACTGCACCCAGCGTTCCAGTGTTATGCTTTACGTGTCAAGCCGCCTCCTAGACACCTGGAAAAGTGTGAGTTCGACACTAATATTGGTCGTTTTCGATTATTTTTACTTGCCACCCCATTTAATGTCGCATCCCACACGTAAAGGTACTATGAGTGTCTTATGCCAATGTTATTTTTTTTATAAAGAATGTAAGTGATGTAAGTATCAAGTGCTAATGAAATTGCTCCGGGTGTTACTGAGTTATGCTTACATGTCAGTACTTTTCCAGCTTCACAAATAGGAATGCTAGGATTGCGTTACACCGAGAGTATTTTTTCCATCAGTTCGAACAAAATTACTATGTGACTGGCAGATTAGAATGGCGAGAAGCAGTGTGCAGCCAGCCACACATGACAGTGCAAAACACGAACACAAAGAACACGTGGCGCTCGAGGAAGCACTGCGAAAGGTTAGCGGCTGTCCCCTACCTCACGTCTTGCTGACACGTAAGCAACAAAGTTATTTTTACCTAGGTTGTCATCGTCTTACATAAAGGGATTGGCTGTTTTGTCTTCACAGAGTGTGACAGGGTGACCCTGAAATCCACCGATAGCATTTCGGAGACAGTGTAGGGACATTTTCTGAATATTTTGGTATCAGGAATCAGTGATCTCCGGAGGCTATTAAGATTCATTCGTTATAAATGTTAATAGACTTGATCAGAATATAATGATGTAGTAATTGGACAAATAGTTTCGGTTGATATACAGCTATTTTCAGGTCATACGTGTCGCTTGCGTGAAACCGTTTAACTTGTTGCTATTTGATAGTATATCGATCAAGACTACAAATTTTTTTAATAAATATAACAGATCGTTGTGTCTCCTTCACTCGACGTTGTCAGTTTTTGCAAATGATGTATTGGTTTCTTATCCCATTTTGCTCTGTTTCTGTGAAAATAATTCCATAACAGTTAAAAGACCCGTAATATGCAATAACCAAAACGTACAATGCAAAACACAAAATAATGCACCTATGTACAAATTCAAAATAATTGTGATGTGGTTGCAGTCATTGCGGGGACAGAACAACATTTTGTCGTTGCGCCGCACTTAATTTTCATTCAGTGAATCCACAGCTAGGTGCATATGGCCAACTCTTGGAAGTAAAACTATCCATCCTGGTGTGTGTCACTGTTAACGTACATCTAACAATAATGGAAAAACAAACCGGAGACAGAATCGAGCAGAACTGAGTGCAAGCTTGAGTGCGAAGAGTAATGAACAGCTTGCTCAGTGAGTGAATGGAACAGTTTGTTTCCAGACAAGACAAACAGTGCGTATCGCCTATGCAATAAAGATACAAATATAAATAGGATTAAGAAATTAAACGAAACGCAACTACTTAGAGACAACGAGTCCCATACGACAATATACTCAAAAATATACCTTAACAACCGACGTAATTTTTTCGCTGGCTTTCAAGTTAACACTGTAAATAGTAAACGACATTTGGTTGAAATTTCTCCGTACGCTCCAGAGATATGCTTACGTGCCACCACTTTCTCAAGCCAACTCCCACACATAAAGCTACATCCTAAGGTCATTATTTTCTGATACTAAGTTATTTGTGTACCGTATTTGACTGAAATTTGCTTCTGGCGCTATAGATCTATGTTGCAACACTCTAATATAAAGGTGTTTCTCATAATATGTTTCTCTCTGCAACTTACAAAATAATCACTGAAACGAATATTTATTTAGACAGCTAATTGTAAGAAATGTTACTCTTTCTGCACGGTTATGAACGTAGTCTTTCAGTTATTTTAAAGAATGTAACAGAAACGAGCTATAATTTTTCAAATAGATCATTATTTTTTCTATCATGTAGCTGATGTATTAAATCGAAGTGTGTACAAATCAGTTCAAATCAAATTTCTACCAATTTTAGTAGGGAATTAAAAATAATAAGAGTTTTAGGGGCAAGTGCAGCATGCCGTGCATAAGTGGCTGTGTTCAAACGGATGTTCTGGTGGTGGAGGTTCATTTAAATGTAGTGTTCACACGACTGTCCATTTTCTTGAATGCACGATTCATTCTCCTTCTAAACGACCTGCTGTTGCCAAGCAACGACAGCATCCTCGAAGCGCTTTTTTGTAGTGGTGAGGAATTTAATTGCTCGTCGATATCAGTGGCAGTGTGAATTCCGACCTGCGTTGCATACGGCAGTGTAAGGATACATTCTGCGATCTAACCGAGCGTAACAGCTCACTGTGGAAACTTATTTCTTTGTGAGACCAGCAGCTTTATAGACGGTCTCCCAAAAAAGCACGGACAAGCTTGAGGGACAAGTTCCTCACGCCAAAACAAGGAAAAAATTTCTAATGAACATGGGCAGGAAAAAATATACCTTAAGAACTACGATAACTTGTTCATCTTCGATACTATGAAATACATCTGTTCAAGCTCTTTGCTTTCCATATTTCTGGAGGAGATAGTATGGACCAAAAAGGTCTACTAACATGGGCTCCAAACTGCATACCTTAAGAGCTATGAGGATTTGTTCAGTAGAAGTGATATGCTTCACACTAACGAAGATGAACAAGTGCTCATAGCTCTTAAAGTGCGCATTTTAGACCCCACGTTTAGTAGACTTTTTTTGGTTTTGGTCAATACTATCTCTTCCCAAAACATGGAAATTAAACAGCTGGCAGTAGAAGAGATCTATTTATTGTATCGTAGATGAACAAATGCTCATAGCTCTTAAATATGCATTTTAGAGCCATTGTTTACTAGACTTTTTTCTCGTTTTTTGTAAGCAACCTGTCCCTAAAGCTTGTCGATGGTTTTTTGATATACCCTGTATGTCGTCTTCAGGTCGTTTAGAACTTAAGAAGGCGGATTGAGTTGTTATTTCACGAAAACGGTCGCTCGTTTGAACACCTCACTTAATGAATATTCCACCATCAGAACATCCATTTGAACGCAGCGAGTTACATACAGCATGTTGCATCCATTTAAAAAAAAGCTTTGAATGTTTCTACCTCCCTAACTGAAATTCATAGAAATTTGATTAAACTCATCTATAGACGGCTGGTTTAGATACAACTGCTACCTGATAGAAAAAATAATGTTCTATTTAAAAATTGTAATTCTTTGTTTTAACCTTCTGGAAAATAACGAAATGAAGTATTAAATGAAACTGTATGATTCAAGAGACCTTTTCAGGTCTCAGACATTTACGACTGCGGACTGAAGCGGCGAATGAAAATTTTTACCAATGTCGGGACTCGAACCTGGGTCTCCTGCTCGCTCGGCAGGTGTGCTAAATCACTACACCACACTGGCACTGTGGTCTTGTACAACTGCACAGACTGTTCTAGCACGCTTCCCTTCTCAACCGAAATTCCCACTCAAGCCTCAGCCCACTAGCTAAACTCGAACAGCATTGCAGAGGCTCTTGGAATGGCACCTATTAAACGAAATGCTGTTCGAGTTTAAGGGGCTGAGGGATGACTAGGAATTTGGTTTGTGGAGGTTTTCTAGGGTGGTCCGTGCAGTTGTGCAAAGCCACTGTGCCAGGTTGTTGGTGTGGTTGTACCTACGTAGTGAGCAGGAGACCCGGGTTCGAATCCCGGCCTTCTTACTAATTTTCATTCGTCGCTTCAGTCTGGTAGTATACACTGTAAATGAACTATGTTCATAACCCGGCAGAAAGATTAACGTTTCTGGCGTTAACCGCCCGCTTGGGTGAGCAGCAGGCGGTGCGTTACTAGAGCAGGAGCGGGAGCGGCGGTCAACTCACCGTGCCGGCGTCGAGTAGCGTGACCACGGGGTGGTGTGTCTGCCGCGAGGTGGGCGCCGAGCGCTTATATACGCCGTAACGCCGCCACCGGCGCCCCGCCGCGCGCCCTCGGAATTAGCGCTTATTCAGGGTACGAGGCCCGGCAAATTACACGACAAACGAGTGTTTATGAAAGGAGGCGTTTTGTTCGCCGCGGGAGACGGCACGGGGCCGTCTCGAGGCGCTCAATTACGGGCACGCCGCGGGCGCTCTTTAATCCCACAGCGACGCGCATGATCACTGCTTCCCCGTGTGAACACCCTCACTCAACCGGCCGGCGGCCGATTGACGTCACTGGCCTGTGTCGGCCTGAGGATGGCGCCGCCAGACGACAGTCGCAGAGCTCCGCCCCCTCCACCCCGCCCCCCTCCCCCAAAATCCCACTGCAGCCTCCATGCTGGGGAGGGAATTCCACGTAGTCCCATCGAACATGCGCTTTTCTCTCGTGACAGCCTCAAAAGCGTAGCTCAAAGAAATCAGGTGTATGCATTGTTTCATGACTTTCGGAAAGCATTTGACGATAATAAACGTCGAAGACAGAAAGAAAGACGCTGATGTGACTTTGTGACATACTGAAGTGACAAGTCATGGGATAGCGATATGCACATATACAGTATCGCGTACACAAGCTATAAAAGAGCAGTGCAATGGCGGAATCGACACGGCGTGGTATCCAGGCAGGAGTACCCCAAGGAAACATCCTAAGGCCCTTACTGTTTAACCTCTACAATAATGACCTTCCAGCTACACACAACACGACGGTGGCAATCTACGCGGATGACACTGCCATCCTTGCGCAAGATTGGAAGCCGCCTCACATTAACTCACGACTACGGACTGCACTCAGAGCGGCAGAACCTTGGCTGGTGAAATGCCGTGTTAGAGTAAACGTCGACAAGCGCGAAGCCGTTCTGTTCACTAGAAGGCCGAAACTACTGCGCAAACATCAGCACTGCAACCCAATAACACTATATGCACGCCCAATACGTTTCCGCAAGAAGGTCAAATACCTCGGTGTCTGGCTGGACCGGAAACTACTCTGGGGGGACCACATTCAACACGTGGCCAATAAAGCAAACGCGAGGCTCAAACAACTCTACCCTATGCTTAACAGGCGTAGCACACTGGATAGGAAGGTGTCTAGGTCCATGTACATGACACTTATCCCCTGCTTGGGGATACGCTGCGTCCACACGCCTGCGCCGTCTGCAGCTCATACAGAACTAACAAGGGAACCTCCCCATCGCACCACCCTCAGATTTAGTTATAAGTCGGCAAAGTGGATAGGCCTTGAAAAACTGAACACAGATCAATCGAGAAAACAGGGAGAACTTACGTGGAACTATGAAAAAAATAATCAAAATATACAAACTGAGTAGTCCATGCGCAAGATAGGCAACATCAAGGATAGTGTGAGCTCAGGAGCGCCGTGGTCCCGTGGTTAGCGTGAGCAGCTGCGGGACGAGAGGTCCTTGGTTCAAGTTTTCCCTCGAGTCAGAAGTTTGCTTTCTTTATTTTCGCAAAGTTATGATCTGTCCGTTCGTTCATTGACGTCTCTGTTCACTGTAATAAGTTTAGTGTCTGTGTTTTGCGACCGCACCGCAAAAACCTGCGATTGGTAGACGAAAGGTCGTGCCTCTCCAATGGGAACCGAAAACATTTGATCGCAAGGTCATAGGTCAACCGATTCCTCCACAGTAAAACACGTCTGATATATTCTATACGACACTGGTGACGGCATGTGCGTCACATGACAGGAATACGTTGTCGACCCACCTAACTTGTACACCTGGCGAATGGGTGAAAAGATTCCTCTACCTTGCCCGATTTAGGTTTTCTTGTGTATGTGATAATCACTCCCAAAAAAAAGTGATGAAAACATAAGTTTGCACATTAACTACAACGAATGAATGCAACAGTTTCACAGTCGCACAGTTTTCCCTGTGCTCCGTCAAAACATATGTTTATAACGTTTTCAAATTTTTCCGTGTGTAGACCGTCAAATGCTGCATATGTCCTAGCAAATCTGAACATGTCCTGGAATTCTGGAAGAGAGACGACAATGAACGAACGGACAGATCAGATTGCGAAAATAAAGAAAGTAGACTTTTCACTCGAGGGTAGACTTGAACCAAGGACCTCTCGTTCCGCAGCTGCTCACGCTAACCACGGGTCCACCGCGCTCCTGAGCTAACACTGTCCTTGATGTTGCCTATCTTGCGCATGGACTACTCAGTTTGTATATTTTGCTTATTTTTTTCAAAGTTCCATACAACTTCTTCCTGTTTTCTCGGTTGATCTGTGTTCAGTTTTTCAAGGCCTATCCACTGTGCCAACTTATAACTAAATCTGAGGGGGGTGTGATGGGGAGGATCCCTTGTAAGTACTCAGAATCATAAGCAACGCTCCGCGCTACACACGCATCGCGGTCCTTCACCGGGAATATCGGCTAGCTACCATCTTGCAAGTATTCCAAAAACTCTCTACACAACTGTACAATAACACTAGACACTCGCGTAACCCGTTTATCCTTTCTCTGGGTAACTACAATCACAACCATAGATGGAAACATAATATACCAAGGAACTAAACATCTATGCTCCATAGCACGCTAACACGACAATACCGGCGAGCCCCTGCAACACAGCTACTACTGGTAACCCCAGACGCTCGACCCGCCGAAAAACAGGCAATCGCGGGGAAACCGTACTGTACACAGCACGCAAACCAGCCACACGCACCCCCTACACTGTGAGCCGATCTATGACCGATCGCCCACTAGTCTATGACGACCTTGAACTGTTACAGGGACGCAGCAACTGCAACAAGCCTTACAACGAGCTTCCGCAACGGCAAAGGTAACGATGCACGATACCTCGCACTAACATAACCACACCTTGCATGCACTGTCGCAGCTAGGAATCCGCAACTGCCCTTACTATCCGTCCTACTGTCGCAGAGGTTTTTTCCCTTGGCGCTTGCCTTGGCACTTTTTTTCCTCTGCCTTCTCAACCGCTACCCTTGGATCGCTTTCGTCCACTTTCTATCTCCTGATGGACCATGTAAATGAGTAATCTTACCCAGACGCATGGACAACGTCACAGCCCGCATCCTGTGACTCCTGATTCCAAAACTAACATGTTATGCGGAGGTGACAGTAGAATTTTTGGTTTGGTCACCACGTTAGTGTGGGCGTGGAGGGGCCCCATTCTTTGTGTGGCGGAATTGTCACTTGCACTTAGGTCATCCATGTGAAAGGATGTCCGGTGTGATTATGGCCGCACGACGGGAACCAATAGGCTTTGAACGCGGAATGCTAGTCGAAGCTAGACGCATGGGACATTTCATTTCGGAAATCGTTGGAGAATTCAATATTCCGAGATCTACAGTGCCAAGAGTGTCGCTAAAATACCAAATTTCAGGCGTTAGCTTTCACCACAGACGACCCGGTGGCCGACGGCCTTCACTGAACGACCGAGGGGAGCTGCGTTTGGGAAGAGTTGTGAAAACGCCAACAGACAAGCAACACTGCGCAAAATAACCGCAGAAATCAGTATGGAACTAACGACGAAAGTATCCATTAGTACAGCGCTGCGAAATTTGTCGTTAGTGTGCTATGGTAGCAGACGACCGACGCGAGTACCTTGGCTAATAGCGCGACTTCGCCTGCAGCGCTTCTCCTGGTCTCGTGGTCATATCGGTTGGTCTGGTTAGATGAGTCCTGATTTCAGTTGGTAAGAGCTGGTGGTAGTGTTAAAGTGAGGCGGTGACCCCACGAAGCCATGGACCCTAGTTGTCAACAAGGCACTGTGCAATCTGGTGGTGACTCCATAATGACATGAGCTGTGTTTGCATGGAACGGACTGGGTCCTCTAGTCCAATTGAACCGATAATTGTCTTGAAAGATTTATGTTCGACTACTTGGAGACTATTTGCAGCCATTCATAGACTTCATGGTCCTAAACAACGATGGAATTTTTATGGATGACAGTGTGCCATGTCACCGGGCCACAGTTATTCATGATTTGTTTGGAGAACATTCTGCACATTTGGAGCGAATGATTTGGCCACCAAAATAGCTCGACGTGAATACCATCTTACATTTAGGGGATATAATCGAAGGTCAGTTCGTACACAAAATCCTGCACCGGCAACACTTTCTCAATTATGGACGGCTGTAGAGGCAACATACCTCGTCGAGTTGCTGTATTACGCCGAGCAAAAGGACGTTACGATAAGGGGAGGTGTCTCATGACTTTTGTCACCTCATTGTATAGCTGCCAGTGACGGAAGAAGTGTCAATGAATGTGTCATACAAAAAGCACTATTCTACAGTTCACTCTGTGGCAGTAAAGTGGCGTTATATTTCTCTATCCACACAACGAGATATGTCATTTTCACCACTTTTTCAGAAATATGTAACCATCGGCCTACAACATCGTGCGTTCCATAATACGTTAAAGAGTCAAGCATCTTGCAGACTGAGAAAGACCAAATCATTTTCCTATCTAACAGACACGCACCTGTCTTACTAAGAATATTCCTCTTCTTTGAACTATAAAGAGAGTCTGTTTGAACGTGGGTGTTATAAAGCTGACGTTATCGCTCTGAATCTGGGTATGAGCATATTTGGTCGTAGTTGACAAAGGAATTCCGCTGTTGTAAGGATACGCATTGCATGAAGCTTCCCCACTGAATAATAATTATTACGTCTACAGGAAACAAAGGCACAATGATTTCACGATATACAAATCATCACACCGTCCAAAAACACACAAGTGTCCTGCATTTGGAGCCATGTTGTCCGCTGCACACACATTACCTAGAAAACAAAAAACACTAACACAAGAAAAAGATTAGTAATAAAAGATTAATAATAGCTACTCAAAAATTCAGTTGACGAACTATGCAACAATATACAGGCCAGTTATCCGTGATAGAAGCATTACAGGGAAAGCAACCGGCCCGACACAAATCTTCAGAACCATTCCATACTTCGGTATACCATCATAAAAAATTGCTGACTCATTTAGAACTACCAATATAAAATATTTTTCTCCACAAATAACGAACTTGGATAACACTCGCCCAACACGATAAACATAAACACCATAATAACAGAAACAGTGGAATATTTAAATTTCAGCATAAAACTTGCCCTGTGTTCTACGTAGGCAAAACAGGGGAAACTTTCCATATGCGTTACAAAGAACAGACTGATGTTTTCAGGCCCAACCACTTGATAAATCCTCAGTAGCTAACGGAATGTACTTCAATAGGTACGCACTAAATGAAAAACCGCAACAGCCTAATTTTACTCCACGTAGAAAACAATGGTAGAAAACTTGAATGCTGGAACTATTAGAAACACTGTTACATAGAGAAAAATTTTCTCTGCCGGCCGCGGTGGTCTCGCGGTTCTAGGCGCGCAGTCCGGAACCGCGCGACTGCTACGGTCGCAGGTTCGAATCCTGCCTCGGGCATGGATGTGTGTGATGTCCTTAGGTTAGTTAGGTTTAAGTAGTTCTAAGTTCTAGGGGACTGATGACCACAGCTGTTAAGTCCCATAGTGCTCAGAGCCATTTGAACCAAAAATTTTCTGAAAATATGTTACATGAACAAACAGACTTCAACAGCCTCAGTTTCTCAGTATTTTTAAAAGACATCCTACGCGCTATTGACTGTACCAGGTATTTGTTTCTACAATTGCAATTTCGGCCTTGAGGTCATCAAGCGGTATACTGCAAAGACTGTGCTTCAGCACATGTCAGAATTTAAAAATCCTCCGACATGTAAAGAACTTATAGATAATGTTAGAGATTAATGCTCACATGGAGGTTTACTAACAATCTTTCTTGCTGCGGGCCATTTGCAAATGGAACAGGAAAGGGAGGAAGTGACAGTCGCATACAATGTACAATGTGCCAAACAATATAATGTAGCTTGTGGAATATGCAAGCAGATGCAGGCATGTTTAATCGATTTGGTAGCTCTTCACTAATATTATTCTGTACATAATACAAAATATATGAAGCCTGCTTTCCTAGTTTCTTTCCTCTTCAGACCATTCTGTGATAATTTCGGAAGCTTAATACACGTAACTACCGTATATGAAGGAAATAATCTACTCAGTTACAGTGCAGTATTTACTCAGTAGCTATGAATGGAATATCATACTTTCTAATTCACCATGTTTTTAGGTTTAAATGAGATACTTTTCAGAGTAATAATTTTCACATGAACAACATCATTTTCCACGATGAGAGGACTGCCATCAATAGGAATTAAATTAAACCGCAGTTATTGCTTTACATCTGACGAACAAATGCTCTGGGTATTACACATATAATGCACACGACGTTTCAAAAAGGTTCATTCGATTTCACAAGACTGCACAGGGGGTAGAGAAAACTATGGAAACACCAAAAACACAACACATTACCGTGTCTAATACAGTGTAGAAACGCCGTAGGCATAAAACGGCTTACAGTCACCTCGGAATGGATAAATACAAGTCCTGTGTGGCTTTCAAGGAAATTTTATGCAATTCTTCCTGCAAAATAGTCGCACGTTCTCGTAATGATGATGATTAGAATCCAGCACGGTTTTAGGTTCAAAAGCCCGCATCTCGTGGTCGTGCGGTAGCGTTCTCGCTTCCCACGCCCGGGTTCCCGGGTTCGATTCCCGGCGGGTTCAGGGATTTTCTCTGCCTCGTGATGGCTGGGTGTTGTGTGATGTCCTTAGGTTAGTTAGGTTTAAGTAGTTCTAAGTTCTAGGGGACTGATGACCATAGATGTTAAGTCCCATAGTACTCAGACCCATTTTTTTTAGGTTCAAAAATTGTTCAAATGGCTCTGAGCACTATGGGACTCAACTGCTGAGGTCATTAGTCCCCTAGAACTTAGAACTAGTTAAATCTAACTGATCTAAGGACATCACAAACATCCATGCCCGAGGCAGGATTCGAACCTGCGACTGTAGCGGTCTTGCGGTTCCAGACTGCAGCGCCTTTAACCGCACGGCCACTTCGGCCGGCACGGTTTTAGGAAATAGCGGTCATGTGAGACACAGCTGGCCCTCTTTGTGCATGATATACAACAGGCTGTAGATACCGGCTCCCAGGTTGATGCCATATTTCTCGACTTTCGAAAGGCGTTCGACTCAGTTTCGCACTGTCGCTTACTATAAACAGTGCGCGCTTACGGTCTATCCGATGACATATACGGTTGGATAGAAAGTTTTCTAACAGACAGGGAGCAGTATGTCGTTCTGAACGGGGTAATGAAATGAAATGTCGTGTTGCTAGGGCCTCCCGTCAGGTAGACCGTTCGCCTGGTGCAGGTCTTTCGAGTTGACGCCACTTCGGCGACCTGAGCGTCAATAGGGATGAAATGATGATGATTAGGACAACACAACGCCCAGTCCCTGAGCGGAGAAAATCTCCGACCCAGCCGGGAATCGAACCCGGGCCCTTAGGATTGACATTCTGTCACGCTGACCACTCAGCTACCGGGGGCCTGAACGGGGTGACTTCATCAGAAACAAGCGTAACTTCAGGTGTGCCCCAGGGCAGCGTAATAGGTCCTTTGCTTTTTACGATTTACGTAAACGATCTGGTTGGTGGTATTGACTTAGACTGTTTGCCGATGATGCTGTAGTCTACAGGAAAGTAGTATCACACGAATGTTGTGAACAAGTCAGTGAGGATTAGCAGAAAATAAATGCGTGGTGTAATGCGGGGCAGTTATCTCTCAGTATTAGTAAGTGTAACCTACTGCGTATAACAAGGCGAAAATCCCCATTAATGTACGAGTATAGAATAAATGCCCAGTCTTTGGAAGCGATTACGTCCGTCAAGTATCTGGGTGTGACTATTCGAAATGGTGTCAAATGGAATTATCAGATTACACAAGTAACGAGTAAGGCGAACTCTAGATTGCGGTTTATTGCTAGAATCCTGAAGCGATGCATTCCTTCAACGAAGGAAATAGCTTACAATACGTTAGTTCGCCCAGTCTTGGAGTATTGTTCGTCTATATGGGACCCTTACCAGTTGGGTCTGGTTGAAAAGATTGAGAAGGTCCAAAGAAGAGCGGCAAGATTCGTGACTGGTACATTTAGCCATCGCGAGAGCGTTACAAGTCTCATAGAAAGTTTGAAGTTGGACACACTTACAGACAGACGGCGCGCTAAACAGAAGGGGCTGCTCACTAGATTTCGAAATCTGATCTTCACCGACGATGTAGAGCATATATTATTACCACCAACTTGCAGATCGCGCTATTATCACCATTCAAAGATAAGGGAAATAAGAGCTCGTAGTGAGGCGTTCAAACAGTCGATTTTCCCTCGCGCGATCTGGGAGTGGAACAGAGGGGGGGTGGGGGCGGGAGGGGGGGAGGGGGGGGGGGAACTTTGGCGCGAATTGTGCCCTCCGCCACACACCGCTTGGTGGCTAGCGGAGTATGTACGTAGATGTAGAACGTGGGCAGCGATGAAGTACTCTTCTCTGCAAAGTAGACCAAAAAGACTCAGTAATATTACGATGTGGTGACTGCGGTAGACAGGGGATATGCGACAATTCAACCTCGTGCTCAAAAAACCAGTCCTGGACGATACGAACTGTGTAAACAGATGTCCCGTCGTCTTGGAAAATAGCATGACCATGGGATGGGATGGACCTGATCAGCCAAAATCGTCACATATTCCTTGGTAGTAATGCGATCTTCCAGAGTACCCTGGGGCCCATGGGCTACCACTATACGGCTGCCCAAAATATCACTGAACCTCCGCCGTGTTTCATTCTCGGCCACAATACAGAGGGGTCCAAAAATATGTATCCACTGTTTAAAAGTCCATAACTGGCAAACTAATTGACGAAGTTATCTCATCTTTGGTAGTGTAACAGTTTGTAGTTCCGGCAGCTGCCACACAAGCGTTGTATTGCATTGTTTCGTTTTGTCAGATGACAGTCGCCAGATAGTCAGTGTTTTGTTCTTAGTTGCACCTAGTTACTCGAGTAAACATGGCTGGCACAAGGCTCACATTCGATGAAAGGAAATCAGTTTTGAAGTGGTATTTTAAGTACGAAAACATTAATGAGGTTCAACGGCGAGGGCGAAGTGAGCATCAAACAGAGCCACCGACACGTTTAACGATTCGTCGCATTCGAGACAAATTTGAAGCCGAAGGCTGTGTTAAAGATATATACAAACAACGATCTGGACGACCTGTAACAGTAACAAGTCCAGCTAACTCCCGTCATGTGTTACAACAATTCACTCGCTCACCACAGAAGTCTGTGAGACAGTGTGCCCGTGAAACTGGAGTGAGTCGCTTAAGTGTTCGGCGAATTCTGAAGACAGCAAAGTGGAAGTGCTACATCCCACGATTGCTACACGCAATGAACGAGGACGACCCAGATCGTAGAATGGAGTACTGCGAATGGTTTACTAACATGTTGCGCAACAATGAAGAGTTTGCAGAGATGATTGTGTGGTCTGATGAGGCACAGTTCAAACTCAGTGGTACAGTAAATCGCCACAATTGCATCTACTGGGCCGCCGAAAATCCTAACGTCCATGTAGACAAAGCCGTGAATTTGCCAGGAGTAAATGTGTGGTGTGGGTTGTCTTACCGGGTCTTGATTGGGCCATTCTTCTTTGACGGTACAGTTACCAGTGAGGTGTACCTTCATAAGCTTCAGACATCCATTTTACCTGCCATCCGAGACTTGTATGGAGACGGAAGAGTTTACTTTCAACAAGATGGTGCCCCAGCCCATTACCAAAATCGTGTTAGGGCGTATCTCGACGAAAATCTACCAGGAAGATGGATAGGTCGTAGAGGTGCTGTGGAGTATCCACCACGTTCCCCAGACCTAACTCCACTGGACTTTTACCTGTGGGGAACACTAAAGGACGTCATTTATCTACAAAAGCCACGCACATTGGATGAACTTCGAGAATCCATCGTACATTCATGTGCAAATATCCAACTGAACACGTTGCAGTCAGTAGTTCGTGCTGCAGTTCGGCGGTATCGTTTGTGTGTGGATGTTAATGGTGACCGTTTCGAACACCTACAGTGATATCTTTATGTTGGACTGTAAGCTGCACTTTCACCAAAAATGAGACAACTCCGTCAATTAGTCTGCAAGTTATGGACTTTTAAACAGTGGATACATTTTTTTGGGCCGCTCTGTATAGGAACAGTGTGCAACAAGCCTCACCCGACCAAATGAATTTCTTCCATTGCTCCATAGTCCCGGTTCATAGCTTCGAAACCACGTCGTCTTGTTACGGGCATTTCCAACACTCATGAATCCTTTTGGAATTCCAGCTCGCCCTGCAATTCCTTGCTTGTGGAGCTCCTATCGTGCTTTGGTGCTGACAGGATTTGTGAGTGCGACCTTCAGTTCTGCAGTGACTTTTGCAGCTGTCGCCCTCTTATTTTTTTTTCGTCACAATTCTCTTCAATGGCCGTCTTCCACTATCACGCAACACACTCTTTCGCCGCTTTGTGACTTAGTGCATGATGTACACTGAAGCACCAAAGAAACTGGTACAGGCATACGCATTCAAATAGACAGAATAGGCAGAATACGGCGCTGCGGTCGGCAATGCCTGTATTAGACAACAGGTGTCTGGCGCATATGTTAGATAGGTTATCCTGCTACAACGGCAGGTTATCAAGATTTAAATGAGTTTGAACGCGGTGTTATAGTGAACACACGAGCGATGGGACACAGCATCTCCGAGGTTGCGATGAAATGGGGATTTTCCCGTACAATCGTTTCACGAGTGTACTGTGAATATCAAGAATCCGGTAAAACGTCAAATCTCAGACATCTCACGGCCCGAAGCAGATCCTGCAAGAACGGGACCAACGGCGACTGAAGAGAGTCGTTCGGAAGTGCAACCCTTCCACAAATTGTTGCACAATTCAATGCTGGGGTATCAACAAGTGTTAGCCGTCGAACCATTCAACGAAACATCGTCGATATGGGCTCTCGGAACCGAAGGTCCTCTCGTGTACCCTTGATGACTGCACGACACAAAGCTTTAAGTCTCACCTGGGCCCGTGAACACTGACATTAGACTGTTGATGGCTGGAAACACGTTGCCTGGTCAGACGAATCTCGTTTAAAATTGTATCGAGCGGATGGACGTGTAGGGTACGGAGAAAACTTCATGAATCCATGCACCCTGCATGTCAGAAGGGGACTGTACAAGCTGGTGGAAGCTCTGTAATGATGTGGGGCGTGTGCAGTTGAAGTGATATGTGACCCCTGATACGTCTAGATACGACTCTGACAGGTGACACGTATGTAAGCATCCTTTTTGATCACCTGCATTCATACATGTCCATTGTGCGTACCGACGGACTTGGAAAATTCCAGCAGGACAATGCGACACCCCACACGTCCAGAATTGCTACAGAGTGGCTCCAGGAACACTATTCTGAGCTTAAACACGTGGGCTGGCCACCAAACTCCCCAGACACGAACTCTATTGAGCATATCTGCGATACCTCGCAACTTGCTGTTCGGAAAAGATCTCCAACCCCTCGTGCTCTTACGGATTTATGGACAGCCCTGCGGGATTCATGGTGTCAGTTACCTCCAGCACTACTTCAGACATTAGTCGAGTCCATGCCACGTCGTGTCGCGGCACTTTTGCGTGCTCGCGGTGGACCTACATGATATTAGGCAGGTGTACCAGTTTCTTTGGCTCTTCGGTGTATTACCGCTTTCCCTGTATGTGGCATAAACCTTCAATAGGGTCGCTCTTGAAACACAAAACGTTTCAGTTGCCTTGGTTACGGAAGCACACATCACTGAGCACCAAAAATTTGCCCACATTCGAATTGACTTAGCTGCGATATGATGTACTCACAACTACACAGATCACTGTTCTGTCAACGACTGTCATTTGCAACTATCGAGGACACTGCGCACGGGCTGTTCGAGGTCAAATACTCTGCAGTCTTGGCTACCATCTGCATTTATATTCAAGCATACCTGTCTCGCGGTGTTTCCATAATTTTGTTCAACCTCTACATGAATGAAGATAGAAACTTATGTTTGCTGTTTTGACGCGCTCTTGATAATTTAAATAAAGCAGACATCTGCAAATTTGCAGATAAAAACGCACTTCCGACACAGTCAGTGGTTTGCGGACGATCTCCCATCAGAGTAGATATCCAGTCACCTGCAAAATCTTGCATTATGTTCGTAAGTAAAGCTGTTTCTACGAGAAGGATGTTTTTAACAGCGGTGTTCTAACAGTAGTCCTCTTGAGGATGATATTCTGTATATAGTCCTTACCCTCTTCACATTTCTGGGAAACACGGTTTTATGTGCACATCTCAGGTTTATTTCTGGTCAATGAGAAGTTGCAAATGTTTGACAATTTTTTACATGGAAATTGTACAGGCAGAGTGCAGCTATATGAGGGAGAGTCACTCAGTGCCTAGAAAACATCACAATGTATGTGTTGTGTACATGGCTGAATAGGTACTCAGCAACACCATGAGAGGCTGCCACCACACAGGCACTTCACTCGCCATGTTAGTGTCCAGCACCAGCGCATACTATTCAGGACTACTTTCTACTTTCGCTGCCCCATCCGTTAGCGTGTCGCATTCGTTCATCGATAGTGTTGACAGCCGCCAGAGCAAGCGCCGTCAACCAAGGCTACCTTGCTTGCTCCTCATTGGGAGAGATGGAGATCTTTCTGCCAAAAGGAAGAAAAGACAATGCGCTCCAGACACTCACAAGGGAAATTCAGTTCGGGGTCAAACTTTGCAAGTTAATAGTACACATCAAGGTTGTCCGCCCATAAAAGTTGTAAAAAGTACTACTCAGAAGATTCCGAGACAAAGGGCTCTAAATTTTTACATGCAGCTCATGTACCAGTCAACATTACGCTCTGGCACTACAGCGAAATGGTTGCGCCTGTGGCGAACTTATTTGCCACTCGGGGTCGAGGTTCGATCCTACCTTTGGATAACTTTTCATTTTGATTTTAAATTGTTTTGAAAATTATAACAACTTTTAAATAAGTTAATAGCTTGAAATGTTATCAATTAAATCATAAAGGAATTTATTTGTGAAGTGACGGCTACAGCTAATTGACATAAAATGTGAATTACAGTTAATATTTTCTTATTAAAAAAGCTGTATAGTTTCAAATGCGTTGTTAATGGAGGTAAGTTAAAGCTGTAGCTAACACTGTAACAAAAATTTGGGCAGGGTTTTATTTATATAAAATTTTTCCAATAACTTTTGGCACTGGTTCTCTTCGAATAGGAAACGGGATTGTCAAATATGCCTATATGAGATCTGTATTATATTTGGTTTTTGTTCTCGCTTTCATGGGCATTGTACTAAAGTTTGATTTAAATCTTCAGTCCGACGATGAAATTTTGATACGCATAACAGTTAATATAGAAGTGCAATCAAGACCTTCCTGTATTTCAAAGTTGTGGCAAATCTGAATGGTCGCGTGTCTCTACCATGCATGTATTTCTCCATCAAGTAATGGAATTAGTCATTATTTCTCAAATTCGTATTTTATATACAAGCACCAGAATGATTATGATCTTAAAGACATTTAAAACAAAAAAATGTTGACATCTTATACAATTTATGAAAGTCAATTGTTCACAAGAATAACCTTTTTTTTAAAAAAAGATCTCTTCGTAAACATACTCCATTAACATTCATGAAAACTTCTCTTTCATCAGAAAGCCAGTAAGTGTACAGAATATTGCATCATTTCATTAAAAATTCTTGATGACAGTTGATGACACACTGTTGGTTGTATTTTTATACAGTCTTATCAGGAATTTATTTCGCTATAATTTTAACAAGAGGAGTACATTTTGGAGAAATGGCAGCACTTCCATTAAGCTATGCCACCATATCGTTCAAACTGACCTGTGTACTAGCATGACTTACACGTAAAACTTTAGAGCCCTTTTCTCGGAATCTTCTGGCTAGCGCGCTATGTAACTTTTATTGGTGGATATCCTTGAGGTATACTACTACCCGGTGAAGTCTCATCTCGAACTGAGTTTATGAGACCGTAAGGTGCCCTTGTCAGTTCAGTTTCTGCAACGCCAACCCTTCATGCAGTTCGTCTAGTAGCGATAAGGCCAACTTATCTTGCAGTTACGTTACGGAGCACAATTCTGTTCACAAAACTACAGTTCTGACTTAGCAGTCGTTGTTTATAGAGAACTGTCGCTATTTACGAAGAACTAGGACAGTTAAACGAGTGTTTGCACAAATAGTTTCAGTCACGGTGAGACTACACTGCCTAGAATAGACTGCCAAGAGACAACCAAGTTATACAGATTTCATTGAATTAGGTATAGGACAACAAGTGCCACAAATTAAGTTATTACCAGCGTAAAGTAAAGTTTTATATCATAGCTGTTAATAAATATTATTGGTAGTTTCTTACTGTGTTGCCATATTTCTGTTCTAGCGCCGCCCTGTCAATCAAGTGTTTAATTAGTAATAACGTGGATGCAAACTGCCACCCATCGTTTTGAATCATAGTAGGAAATAAATTTTCAGCTACCATCAATGTTTGGGTAGAAATTGTAGTAACAGTCAGCTACAACATCCCCACGATATGAGTTTCTTGTTGGTACTTTGCAACCTGTTTCTTATAAGTCATTACTTGGACGTGATCATTACTGTTCTCAGTTGCACTCTGTGTCAGTTTAGGGACGTACTCTTGGCGTAGATATTGCAGAATCTCACCTTTTCTGGGAGCGTACACTGTTTGTTCAAGTGTGTATCCTTCGTATATATTGGGCTGGTGCATAAGATTAATGAACAAGACAGATACGCCTAAAAGAAACGTCAGTCATAAATAATGCAGTCTTCTTTACTATTTGGAATAGTCTAGCAACGCTGGGGTAACTTTTCGATTCTGCGACTGTAAAAATGACGTGGTTTTGAGGCGAAGAACTCGTCGAGCCATGTTCGGGGAGCATTTTTGTTCAGAAAGGAAGTTCTTTGAAGGTTGTTCGATAGAGAGCAGAAAAGGTGAAAATCTGAGGATGCAAGATCAGGTCAGCAAGATTTGTGCGGAATGACTTCCCAACACAACTCCCGTACAGTGTTTTTTCTTTTCCCTTCAGTGCTGCAGAATGCGGGCGGGTTTTATCGTGGAGTAGCATCACTTTAGGTGGTCTTGCTGGTTGCTGTTCTTGAACTGCGTCTGAAAGATGTCTCAGTTGTTGACAATAAACGTAGGCAGTGATGGTTACACCTCGGGGAAGTAATTTGTAGTACACTACACCGTCGCTGTTCTGCTACATGCATAACATTAGCTTTTGTGGATGCGCCAGGTCTTTGTACGGGACGTTGCTGCTTTGTTTGAGCTCAGCCATTCCTTTGTTTTTTTTATGTTAGCATTAATGCACCATTACTTGCTACCAGTCATGATACAAGACAGGAATGGTCGGTGTTGTTCACAAGCCATTGATGACGAGCAAGTGGAGATACACATATGGCCACCCGCTGGTTTTTCTAGTTTTGGCTTACAACATACGGTACCCATACCTCGATTTTTGAACCTTCCCCGTTGGATGCAAATGTCACACGATAGTGAATTGAATACAGTTCATCACATTTGCCAGTTCTCGAGTACAGTGATGGGATCAGTGTGGATTAAAGCGTTTAAACGATATCCATCAAACCCCGAACGTCTTTCTGAACGTGGAGAGTCACTAATATCAAAACGATTCTCCTTAAATCGAGAAAAATATTTTCCTGCCGTGCTCTGTACAATAGGATTATCCTCATACAAGGCGCGAATGTTTCTGGCTGCAAATAAAACACAACAATGGATAAATAAACCAATATCAACCGGAATACTAACATGCGAAACAAAAACGCTGCGAAGCTATGCACCAGTTTAATATCAATAAGTAGACAATGGGAGAGGAAAGGTAAAGCATCCTACAAAGTGTGTTGTGTGTTTTGTTATTTTGTATTCGATTTGACGAGAATATCTCAAGTACCTTTCCATTTACAAAAACCATTCTCATTACTAAAAAAAATTGACCACATGCGAGTAGAATTCGCACATTGAGGCTTCCTTACAAACTGTTATTTGTATAGTGATTTCGTACATTGCGGAAATCGAGAATTTCGACCATGTTTGCGTATTACCGACACTGATAATGGCGAGATATCGGTCCCAGGCATGCCAAAATGTTTGAGAATTTTTAATTTCAATTATATAAATGTGACATAAAGTAGTGTAGGAGGCAGGCGATTATAATAGTAATTCTCCATTCAGGCTGACTGGGTAGCAATGGTAAATATCAAACACCAGGCAAGGAATGACTTTATTACTGATATGATGTGTTTCTGAATTTATCCATCATCAAATATCCAGGAAAGGTTATTGCACGAACATATAGCCTTTCAAGTTGTATGTGAAACAAACATTTGCAGACTAGTCTAAAATTTTTGTTTCACATACAACTTGAAATGCCATATGTACGTACAGTATTCGTTCCTAGATATTTGATGATGGATAAATTCAGAAACGCGTCATATGAGCAATAAACTCATTCCTTGCCTAATGTTTGACATTTACCATTGCTACCCAGTCAGCCCGAATGCAGAACTACTGGCTGTTTTACTTTCAAGTTCGTCGTCGAATAACAAGTGACAAAAGAAATATTTTTTTTCGTGTAATACACACATCAAAAAAAGTTTTGCATCACCTCGGTTCCGAGAGTTCCAGAACCTGTACAGGAAATTGGAACTGAGATCAACATAAATATCATTTCCGCCCTTTTTATAGCTCAGAAAAACCACACATTGCGTGTTGTACCACCATACAGCGAGACCTTCAGAGGTGGTGGTCAAGATTGCTGTACACACCACCTCTGATACCCAGTAGCACGTCATCTTGCCTTGATACATACCTGTATTCGTCGTGGCATGCTATCCACAAGTTCATCAAGACACTGTTGGTCCAGATTGTCCCACTCCTCAACTGCGATTTGGCATATATCCCTCATAGTGGTTGGTGGGTCACATCGTCCATAAACAGCCTTTTCCAGTCTATCCCAGGCATGTTCGATAGGTTTCATGTCTGGAGAACATGCTGGCCACTCTAGTCGATTGATGTCGTTCTCCTGGAGGAAGTCATTCACAAGATGTACACGATGGAGGCACAAATAGTCGTCCATGAAGACGTATGCCTCGCCAATATGTTGCCGATATGGTTGCACTATCGGTCGGAGAATGACATTCACGTATCGCACAGACGTTACGGTTCCTTCCATGACCACCAGCGGCGTACATCGGTCCCACATAATGCCACCCCAAAACAGCAGGGAACCTCCACCTTGCTGCACTCACTGGACAGTGTGTCTAAGGCATTCAGTTTGACCGGGTTGCCTCCAAACACGTCTCCGACGATTGTCTGGTTGAAGGCATTTGCGCCACTCATCGGTGAAGAGAATGTGATGCCAATCCTGAGCGGTCCATTCGGCGTGTTGTTGGGCCCATCTGTACCGCGCTGCATGGTGTCTTTATTGCGAAGATGGACCTCGCCATGGACGTCGGGAGTGAAGGTGCGCATCATGCGGCCTATTGCGCACAGTTTGAGTCGTAACACGACGTCCTGTGCTGCACAAAAAGCGTTATTCAACATGGTTGCGTTGCTGTAAAGATTCCTCCGAGCCGTAATCTGTAGATTGCGGTCATCCACTGCAAAAGTAGCCCTTGGGGACCTGAGCGGGGCATGTCATCCACAGTTCCTGCCTCTTATCTCCTCCATGTCCGAACAACATCGCTTTGGTTCACTTCGAGACGCCTGGACACTTCCTTGTTGAGAGCCCTTCCTCGTACAAAGTAACAATGCGGACGCGATCGAACGGCGGTACTGGCCGTCTAGACATGGTTGATCTACAGACAACACGCGCCGTGTACCTCCTTCCAGCTGGAATGACTGGAACTGATCGGTTGTCGGACCCCCTCCGTCTAATAGGCGCTGCTCATGCATGGTTGGGCGGGTTTAGTGACATTTTTGAACAGTCAAAGAGACTGTGTCTGTGATACAATATCTGCAGTCAACCTTTATCTTCAGGAGTTCTGGGAACCGTGGTGATGCAAAACTTTTTTTGATGTGTGTATAAGAGGCACACATAAACTTAGTAGTTTACAGCAGAGACGGTTGATCTTTAATGTAACTACTAGATATAGGAGAAGGGTGTCTCATCCTTCTCGTATATATCTAGTGCATAGGCCACATATTTCGACTACTCGCTATGTATAAGTATAAACATTCTGTACTTCCATTTCGTACCAATTTTTTTCGTTATTTTTTCCATGTTTTATCTATTTTTGCATATGTTCCATGTTTTTCTATATTTATATGTATTTTCCATATTATACTATTAAATGTATACGAACATTTGTGCTGTTATTACTTATACTACCAGTTTTCTTTGGCATTTAACAGTGATTAGGATTCCTCATACCAAGAAAGAGAGAAACTACATAGTATCTGCAAGATAATTTTTTTCTCTTCCAAATATCTACCCAGAAAGAAAATCTGCCAACACACGATGCTAACTGCCAAAACCAACCCTTATGTATGCTAAAACAGACAAGGGGTGTTCTGACTTTAGCTATCATAAATACCGTTTATGCCTACTTATCCTTACAAAATAATACTGCGTGACTACCTAGTAATGGCGACATCCATTCGTAAGTCCTCGTATGTTACTAACGCGTAATACACTCGAACTACAATTGCCAAAGTTTTGTACTTATATTTTGGAGATAGAAGATGGAAATAATGTTCGAAATATTGATCAGCTTCAGCAATCAAAGCGTTTACATATGTATCTATACTATAAAAATCCAGGATGTAATAGGTGGAAATAATAACAATGTTAAAGAAACCTGTTGTAAACATATTCACAGATAGCCCAATTTCGCTATTCTGTGTGCATGTGTTGGTTTCTGTAAACTACAATCATTGGCAGATGACTGTGGATCACAATGTTTTACACGTAAAAGTACAGGATATAGGTGGTAAAGAATTGATTCCCTTTAATGTGGATAATTTCAGTGTTTATGGAGTATGGGTTTGTTAGTTATCAACGTAGTTATGCTAGACAGTCCAAGTATGGACCATAACCAGATGCTAATGGCATATACAGCTGCTACATATTACTTCTTCCTACATAACGGGAAGATCGGCAAATTGTAGTTAATATATAGGTTTATCAACAATCACTATTTGGGTTTGTTGCCAAGTTTTGTAAAACGTGTGGAATTATTATATTAAACAAGCATTTTTTGTAGAGTGGTTAACTATGTGGAAAACGCTTATATACAATTTATTTTGCGGCAGCCAACTTACTGAGGTCAAGTCCTTGCTAAACTACCGACTGAATCAAGACTGTGTATCACATGTTTTTATTTAAAGCTCCAGCTCCACCTTTCAGAGGTTTTTGCTACTGGTATGGACAATCGCCGTCTACAAAAAGCATTTGTTAGTGGTAGGCATTCTGATGATATTGCTATGGTAAATGCATTCCAAACTTAGGAAGATTGATGGACGAATGGTGGGGAGACGCTAGTTTTAAGCTTCCATTTATGACTATGGCATGTGACGCTACACGCAAAGAAAACATTAATAGAGTTGATAGAAGTGACGGACACAAAGGCTGAGACTGACTGATGAGGGATCAAAACCAAACCCTTTCGATCCAGAGCCTAGCACAGTTGCTGTGCTACTGTGGTTTGGAGCAGTCAATAGTCATTTAGTAGTACAGTGATGTACGATTCCTACTTGTGATGTAGATGTTTCAATCATGACTCATTACTAGAAATATTCTTTGTCTTTAGAGCGGTGTGAATCAAGAATATTTCTAGATCGTTTTATGGCTGCCTGTGTACTGCGTCCACTGCTTGCTTCTGGTAGCATATAAGCTGTTCTAGTCTCAGTTACGCAGGTGCTGAAAGTCACACATCTTAGCAAGTGCTAACCTTCCGCGGTGCCGGTACATGGAATGTTTAGTTGTTACTGCGACGACACAGGTCATGAAATTCTTCATTAATTGGGTATGCATGGGACATTTTCAGGCAGTTATTAACAACCAGTGTGTGTATGCGTTCCATATACGTTTAAGTCCATTGGTTGCAGAAAGAGGTGTGTCAGTAGCTCCCCGGTCTAAATGAGATATATATGCGAGATACAGAGACGTTGGACTCCTGAGATAGGAGTGGCCATGACGGAGAATTATTTCTTTTATGTAATGTGAGAAGGGGTGTAGCCGTGGTCTAGGGGTAGCGTCTTTGATTCATAATCAGAACGTCTTCGGTCCGGGGTTCGATCCCCGCCACTGCCTAAATTTTGATAAATAATCAGCATTGGCGGCCGAAGACTTCCGGCATAAGAAGTCAGCCTCATTCTGCCAACGGCCTTGTCAAAGAGGGCGGAGGAGCGGATAGAGGTTCAGGGCGCTCTCTTGTCCCAGGGGTGGGAAATTGTCCCTAAAGCCGGAAGAATCAGCAATGATCAACGACATGAGGATGCAGAAGGCAATGGAAACCACTGCATTGAAGACACGTAACGTGTATCCACAGGACATGTGGCCTGTAATTGAAGAAGTGTCATGATGATCTCTCCATTGGCAAAAGATTCCGGAATACTCCCCCATTCGGATCTCCGGGAGGGGACTGCCAAGGGGGAGGTTACCATGAGAAAAAGATTGAATAATCAACGAAAGGATAACGTTCTACGAGTCGGGGCGTGGAATGTCAGAAGCTTGAACGTGGTAGGGAAACTAGAAAATCTGAAAAGGGAAATGCAACGGCTCAATCTAGATACAGTAGGGGTCAGTGTAGTGAAGTGGAAGGAAGACAAGGATTTCTGGTCAGATGAGAATCGGGTAATATCAACAGCAGCAGAAAACGGTATAACAGATGTAGGATTCGTTATGAATAGGAAGGTAGAGCAGAGGGTGTGTTACTGTGAACAGTTCAGTGACCGGGTTGTTCTAATCAGAATCGGCAGCAGACCAACACCGACAACGATAGTTCAGGTATACATGCCGACGTCGCAAGCTGAAGATGAACAAATAGAGAAAGTGTATGAGGATATTGAAAGGGTAATGCAGTATGTAAAGGGGGACGAAAATCTAATAGTCATGGGCGACTGGAACGCAGTTGTAGGGGAAGGAGTAGAAGAAAAGGTTACAGGAGGATATGGGCTTGGGACATGGAATGAAAGAGGAGAAAGACTAATTGAGTTCTGTAACAAGTTTCAGCTAGTAATAGCGAATACCCTGTTCAAGAATCACAAGAGGAGGAGGTATACTTGGAAAAGGCCAGGAGATACGGGAAGATTTCAGTTAGATTACATCATGGTCAGACAGAGATTCCGAAATCAGATACTGGATTTTAAGGCGTACCCAGGAGCAGATATAGACTCAGATCACAATATAGTAGTGATGAAGAGTAGGCTGAAGTTCAAGACATTAGTCAGGAAGAATCAATACGCAAAGAAGTGGGATACGGAAGTACTAAGGAATGACGAGATACGTTTGAAGTTCTCTAACGCTAGAGATACAGCAAAAAGGAATAGCGCAGTAGGCAGTACAGTGGAAGAGGAATGGACATCTCTAAAAAGGGCCATCACAGAAGTTGGGAAGGAAAACATAGGTACAAAGAAGGTAGCTGCGAAACCATGGGTAACAGAAGAAATACTTCAGTTGATTGATGAAAGGAGGAAGTACAAACATGTTCCGGGAAAATCAGGAATACAGAAATACAAGTCGCTGAGGAATGAAATAAATAGGAAGTGCAGGGAAGCTAAGACGAAATGGCTGCAGGAAAAATGTGAAGACATCGAAAAAGATATGATTGTCGGAAGGACAGACTCAGCATACAGGAAAGTCAAAACAACCTTTGGTGACATTAAAAGCAACGGTGGTAACATTAAGAGTGCAACGGAATTCCACTGTTAAATGCAGAGGAGAGAGCAGATAGGTGGAAAGAATACATTGAAAGCCTCTATGAGGGTGAAGATTTGTCTGATGTGATAGAAGAAGAAACAGGAGTCGATTTAGAAGAGATAGGGGATCCAGTATTAGAATCGGAATTTAAAAGAGCTTTGGAGGACTTACGGTCAAATAAGGCAGAAGGGATAGATAATATTCCATCAGAATTTTTAAAATCATTGGGGGAATGACAACAAAACGTCTATTCACGTTGATGTGTAGAATATATGAGTCTGGCGACATACCATCTGACTTTCGGAAAAGCATCATCCACACAATTCCGAAGACGGCAAGAGCTGACAAGTGCGAGAATTATGGCACAATCAGCTTAACAGCTCATGCATCGAAGCTGCTTACAAGAATAATATACAGATGAATGGAAAAGAAAATTGAGAATGCGCTAGGTGACGATCAGTTTGGCTTTAGGAAAAGTAAAGGGACGAGAGAGGCAATTCTGACGTTACGGCTAATAGTGGAAGCAAGGCTAAAGAAAAATCAAGACACTTTCATAGGATTTGTCGACCTGGAAAAAGTGTTCGACAATATAAAATGATGTAAGCTGTCCGAGATTCGGAAAAAAGTAGGGGTAAGCTATAGGGAGAGACGGGTCATATACAATATGTACAACAACCAAGAGGGAGTAATAAGAGTGGACGATCAAGAACGAAGTGCTCGTATTAAGAAGGGTGTAAGACAAGGCTGTAGCCTTTCGCCCCTACTCTTCAATCTGTACATCGAGGAAGCAATGATGGAAATACACTCCTGGAAATTGAAATAAGAACACCGTGAATTCATTGTCCCAGGAAGGGGAAACTTTATTGACACATTCCTGGGGTCAGATACATCACATGATCACACTGACAGAACCACAGGCACATAGACACAGGCAACAGAGCATGCACAATGTCGGCACTAGTACAGTGTATATCCACCTTTCGCAGCAATGCAGGCTGCTATTCTCCCATGGAGACGATCGTAGAGATGCTGAATGTAGTCCTGTGGAACGGCTTGCCATGCCATTTCCACCTGGCGCCTCAGTTGGACCAGCGTTCGTGCTGGACGTGCAGACCGCGTGAGACGACGCTTCATCCAGTCCCAAACATGCTCAATGGGGGACAGATCTGGAGATCTTGCTGGCCAGGGTAGTTGACTTACACCTTCTAGAGCACGTTGGGTGGCACGGGATACATGCGGACGTGCATTGTCCTGTTGGAACAGCAGGTTCCCTTCCCGGTCTAGGAATGGTAGAACGATGGGTTCGATGACGGTTTGGATGTACCGTGCACTATTCAGTGTCCCCTCGACGATCACCAGTGGTGTACGGCCAGTGTAGGAGATCGCTCCCCACACCATGATGCCGGGTGTTGGCCCTGTGTGCCTCGGTCGTATGCAGTCCTGATTGTGGCGCTCACCTGCACGGCGCCAAACACGCATACGACCATCATTGGCACCAAGGCAGAAGCGACTCTCATCGCTGAAGACGACACGTCTCCATTCGTCCCTCCATTCACGCCTGTCGCGACACCACTGGAGGCGGACTGCACGACGTTGGGGCGTGAGCGGAAGGCGGCCTAACGGTGTGCGGGACCGTAGCCCAGCTTAATGGAGACGGTTGCGAATGGTCCTCGCCGATACCCCAGGAGCAACAGTGTCCCTAATTTGCTGGGAAGTGGCGGTGCGGTCCCCTACGGCACTGCGTAGGATCCTACGGTCTTGGCGTGCATCCGTGCGTCGCTGCGGTCCGGTCCCAGGTCGACGGGCACGTGCACCTTCCGCCGACCACTGGCGACAACATCGATGTACTGTGGAGACCTCACGCCCCACGTGTTGAGCAATTCGGCGGTACGTCCACCCGGCCTCCCGCATGCCCACTATACGCCCTCGCTCAAAGTCCGTCAACTGCACATACGGTTCACGTCCACGCTGTCGCGGCATGCTACCAGTGTTAAAGACTGCGATGGAGCTCCGTATGCCCCGGCAAACTGGCTGACACTGACGGCGGCGGTGCACAAATACTGCGCAGCTAGCGCCATTCGACGGCCAACACCGCGGTTCCTGGTGTGTCCGCTGTGCCGTGCGTGTGATCATTGCTTGTACAGCCCTCTCGCAGTGTCCGGAGCAAGTATGGTGGGTCTGACACACCGGTGTCAATGTGTTCTTTTTTCCATTTCCAGGAGTGTAAAAGAAAGGTTCAGGAGTGGAATTAAAATACAAGGTAAAAGGATATCAATGATACGATTCGCTGATGACATCGCTATCCTGAGTGAAAGTGAAGAAGAATTAAATGATCTGCTGAACGGAATGAACAGTCTAATGAGTACACAGTATGGTTTGAGAGTAAATCGGAGAAAGACGAAGGTAAGAGAAGTAGTAGAAATGAGAACAGCGAGAAACTTAACATCAGGATTGAAGGTCACGAAGTCAATGAAGTTAAGGAATTCTGCTACCTAGGCAGCAAAATAACCAATGACGGACGGAGCAAGGAGGACATCAAAAGCAGACTCGCTATGGCAAAAAAGGCATTTCTGGCCAAGATAAGTCTACTAATATTAAATACCGGCCTTAATTTGAGGAAGAAATTTCTGAGGATGTACGTCTGGAGGGAGGAGGAGGAGATTACTGTTTAACGTCCCGTCGACAACGAGGTCATTAGAGACGGATCACAAGCTCGGATTAGGGAAGGATGGGGAAAGAAATCGGCCGTGCCCTTTGAAAGGAACCATCCCGGCATTTGCCTGAAGCGATTTAGGGAAATCACGGAAAACCTAAATCAGGATGGCCGGACGCGGGATTGAACCGTCGTCCTCCCGAATGCGAGTCCAGTGTGCTAACCACTGCGCCACCTCGCTCGGTGTACGTCTGGAGTACAGCATTGTATGGTAGTGAAACATGGACTGTGGGAAAACCGGAACAGAAGAGAAGCGAAGCATTTGATATGTGGTGCTATAGACGAATGTTGAAAATTAGGTGGACTGATAAGGTAAGGAATGAGGAGGTTCTACGCAGAATCGGAGAGGAAAGGAATATGTGGAAAACACTGATAAGGAGAAGGGACAGGATGATAGGACATCTGCTAAGACATGGGGGAATGACTTCCATGGTACTAGAGGGAGCTGTAGAGGGCAAAAACTGTAGAGGAAGACAGAGATTGGAATACGTCAAGCAAATAATTTAGCAAAGTGTTGTGATTGTGAATGTACTTTGGCTTTTCAGTCATTTTTTACAGGTCTTGTATGGCCCGTCTTATTGTGAAATTATTAACCTCCTGTGATGTCACTCTTTAACACTGATAGTGCTAATTGCCTACAGCGCACAATTAACGATGTGTTGTGAGCATAGATACTCCGATTTTTCCGAAGTGATTTATGGGTCTACTAGGGACACTGTTACAATGACGTGACATATACACTGCTAGTGCAGAGATAATTCGGACATGGTTCTTAGCGCCTCATATTTTTACAGGTGATGAGGATATTCTTTTAAAATTTTAATTTAACAGTGTCGTGTGTGTGGATTTTTCGTAGTTATTTGTAAACCTACTATGAATACTCGTATAGCGACGTCACACATTTGATAATGCAAAGAGAATGTAGACTTGGTACGATCAGATGTGTAATTGTTATTAATTGGTGCAGTGTGTAAATGGTTAAACGTGGGATTTGTTCACACCAAGGAAGTTGTTTTACGTGGGATATCGTTGTTTGAATATCACACTGTAGTAGCTGCTCAGTCTCATACTTAGAGTGGGTATTTGTCGAGAAATGGGCTAAAATTTTAATTAGTAATTGGAAGTGGCATTGTTATAGAAAATACCTTATACTTTGTTGCTAATTGCTTTAATTAAAAAACAAAAATTGCAGGAGCCCTTTTTAGACCATTAATTATGCTAATTTCGACTACCATTTTTAAGCACGACGGCACCCTGTCATACACTGTTCAAGACTTACACACGAGACCGTATGGGTATTTGTATTCAACGAAGGATGAGCGTCTAAAGCGATTCTTCTCTACATGTGGAGGTCATACGAAAATTGATAGATGATTCCTACCTGTGATGTAGAGATTTTAAAAACTACTGAATACTAGAAATATTTTCAGTATTTAGAGATATGTTTAATAAAAAAAAGTTGCCTGTATACGGTGTCTGCGTTGTGACTGTTGACTGAAGAGGGCAGGTGCATGCCTTTTGCAGTAACTAGTGCATGGAATGTTCGCCAGTTACTCCAAGTGAGACAGGGCAGGGGATTCTCCATTTGTGAGGTATGTGTAGGACGTTTTCTGGCGGTTACCGGCAGCAAGAATGTGTGTGTTCTTTAGGTTTGAAACTGTTTAATTGCAGATAGAGGTGTGGCGGTAGTTCCACGGGCTAGGTGGTGTATATATGCGAGGTACAGAGACATTGGGTTTCTCAGATAGGAGTGATAGGAGTGGCTATGACTGAGATCGAATTGTCTTGGATAAAGTGGTAGTTATCCGGACTTGTGTCCAATGCTAGTGGTGGTGATGATTATTGTTTTACCGGCTAAATTTAGCGATGTTTTGTAAGGATGTGTATGTCTACGTCAGATTTTAAGTCGTTATTTACACGTCTGTTACGGCCAATGTTATAGTGACGTTATTTTTTTAACATACTATGACATCATATTTTTAATACCGGCGTGCATTTAGTGATGTGTTGTGAATACATATACTCAGATTTTTCCGTAGTTATTTACGAGTCCACTTGAGGCAGTCTTATAATCAAGTCTCATGCACAATACTGATGTGGAGGTAATGTAGATTTCGTACTTAGCAGCGTCATTCTTAGGGGTGATTGTTTTTACAGTGCGAATTTAGCGATGTTGCGTGTGTGGATTTTTCACAGTTATTTGTAAATCTATTATGGGCACCCTTATAGTAACGTCGTACACTTATAATGTAGGTAGAATGTAGACTTGGCACTTATCAAGTGTGTACTTGTTGTTAAATAAAGGTCTGTGGAAATTGTTAACTTGAGATGTTGGTGTATCTGTTAAAATATCACACCTGTGGTAGATGAGCAACATGGGATGTCGATATATTGTGGTAGGTACTCAATCACATACTTACAGAATGTGTATGGAGAAATCGGCTAAAACTGTAAACAGCAACGGGAGGTGTAGTGCTTTCAGAAAATACCCAATATCTTGCTGCTATTTGTATTAACTAAGATAAGAAACTTGAACGAACAGTTTTGGACCATTAGTTATGGTAATACTGGCTTGCATTTTTAAGCTGGATAACTTTCTGTCACACTAACATTTTCAACAGTTTTGTAGAGTGTGCCATGACGTCATAAAATTACAGTAATTCAGCCACACACTGCCTAATATCAAAGCATCGTACATCAAGAATTATGGTAATATTTGCCACCATTTTTAAGTAGCATAACTCTGCTGCTGGCGCTCCATGATCCTTCCTCTTACTCCGACGTACAGATCGACAATGAGGAGGCCTACGTATTTGCTGTAGTAATAAAAGGAGCAAGGGGTAGCTTGACTCCTATTAGTCCAGGAGTTTGCCGCCATTTTAAGCCATCCTGTTGGTCCAGAGGCAACGCGGGGGAGGGGGTGACCTTGAATGTACCACAGACAATTGTTTTTAGTGTATAGATAGGCTGTGTGGTCCCTGTGGGGGTGGGGACAAGGGGGGAAGGCCGATCTTATTGACAACTTGCACAATTGCTTGAGGTGTACTCTTATCGTATCACTGGTCTTTTCTTATCAGAGATCATGACTTTGGTGCTAGAACCGCCCCTGGTCTTTTATCATGACGTGTACTTCCACAGTTTTGTACGTTTTTCCATCAGGCAAGTGTTAAATCATTACATTATATAAAAGTCATTCCTCAGACTATGTACATCTGTCAGAATTCTGTATGACCACCGCTCTGTTTTGAAATTACCACGCTTAGATCACATGGGGCGCATGTTACCTGTTAAGGAATGTGTGCAACAGACCACCGTGCATGTGCAGTAACAAGTGAATTAAGTGAACTTGCTTAATGCCACAACGTTGTATGAGTGAAGTTTGTTCGTATGTTACTGTAGTTAGTGATACCTACTGTGCATGACGAGCCAGTGGCTTTGTTTTACTCAAAGACGTGGATAAAGCAAACTTTTCTTTATGTAAAACATACAGGCGACATCTGCGGAACAAAGAAGAGTGGTGTGGAGTGCTAACAAAGTGCAAGTGTTTCAGGGCACTACGTATGCTATAAATGAGGATTTGTAGCGGACGAATCAAATGTGTGCCCTGTTGCTACAGCGATGTCCGGTTTGGATGGACAATGATACATCTTCATTGTTTCATGTAACATCAAGACTGGTGTATAGGACCATGGAAACAAGTTATTTGGTGAGATGAATATCACTAGATGATACATCACGACAGTAGCCATCTAAAGATAAGAAATTTTCAGGAGGGCACTATTCGACACGCCCCCACAGTTTGATGCTGTAGAACGCATTACTTTTGCAAGAGCCACTCTCTGGCTGTTGCAAAAGCCAACATGGTAGCTGAGGAATTGTGTAAAAATTATTGCTGAAAAATTACATTCTCTGAATTAATTGACACTGTTTCGCCGATGGGCCATTGTGGAAGGGGCAGTCATATGAAAACGAGACATGGAAAAAGTAAATAAACTGATTTCAAAAGTAATGGCTATAGCTGTTGATACATTAATCGCCATGTGAGAGAGCACAGTCAATGTCTTCATGGAAAAATGTTTGTAGGCAAGATTGTATCCAAGCGTGCATCTCTTCGTCCGAAGCAAATCGACGTCCACGAATCTCTTTCTTCAGGTCTCCAAAAATAAGGAAATCGCATGGAGATTGGGACTGTATGGAGAATGCTTTAGGGCTTCCCAGTGAAACTTCTGCAGCGTAGCTGAAACAATCTTGGCAACATGGGTTGCCAATATTGTTTCTGTAAACAGTGATCTTGCGAAACTCAGTTTACTCTGTTCGTAGACGTTGGCACCCAGGTTGAAGCCGCGTTCCTTGACTTAGAAAAGGCTTTCGATACAGTTCCGCCTTGTAGTTTAGCAAAAAATATTCCAGCTTACCGAGTATCGGACGGATGTAAAGGCAATTTTTGGAGTGCCCCACGAAAGTGTAATGGGAACTTTACTGTTTGAACGTATACAGTTTAAGAAAGAAAGAATAAAAACAAAGCAGCACGAAGGAATTATCCGAATGGGATGGAAATCGGTAGATGGGGCGAACGTGTACATACATATAAATGATTACACTTTCAGAAACAAAACTGATGATTTATTCAAGAGGAGGAGTTTCATAAATTCAGATGATGACCAAAGGGATCCTGCCATGAAAAGAATTGGCATCCTAGACCATCACTCCTCGTTGTCGATCTGCATGGCGGGCGACAGGTTGTCATCCCAAGACTGTCTGGGGCGTCTCAAGACACATCTTCCCTGAAATCGCACTGACTGAAGTAGAATTGTCTTCAGTGACTAGTCCCGCTTCGAACTGAGCCCCACCAGTGAAGACGTATCTGGAGACACCCCGAACGATGGTGGGATATCAAGCTGACTGTCACCCGCCATATGGCTCAACATCTGGGAGTGGTTGTGTGGGTACCATATCGTTTGATAGCAGGACTCCTTTGGTTGCCATCCGCGGCAGTGTTACAGCATAGCGGTACGTCGACGATATTCTACTCCTCCTTTTGCTGCCCACCATGAGAACCCATCCTGGGTTTCATTTCAGCAAGGTAATGCTAGTCCGCACACGGCGACAGCTTCTAGTGTTTGTCTTCGCTCTTTTCAAAATCTGCCTTGGCCAGCTGGGTCCCTGGGTCTTTCCCTAATTGAGAACGTTCGAAGCTTTATGGGGAGAGCACTCTAGCCAGCTCGAGATTTTGAAGATCTAACGCGCCAGTTGAACAGAATTTGGCACTGTGTCCTTCAGGAGACATCCAACAACTATCAATCAATGTCAAGCCGAAAAACTGCTTGCCTAATAGCCAGAAGTGAACCAGTGCCTTTTTGACTTGCACAGCTTGTGAACCTCTTTCTCTTAAATAAATCATCCAAATTTTCTGAAATTGTAATCATTTTTTGTCTGGACATGTGCGTCACATCTACCGATTTTCGTCCAATTCGGATATTCCTTCGTGGTGTTTTTTTTTTTTTTTTTTTGTCTTAGGATGTATAAATGATCTGGTGGATAATGTCAGAAGCCCCATACGGCTCTTCGTAGACGATGCAGTTTCATATCAGAAAGTAACAACAGTAGAAGTCTGTAGCTAACTGCAGGAAGATCTACAGAAGATTGATGATTGGTGTGGAAACTGACATACGAAACATACTGCGCATAAACTGGTGAAGAAATCCGCTACTCTACGATTGCATTATTGGTGACAAATCACTGGAAAACCTAACTGTCGTAAAATAACTACGAGAAACCTTCCGAAGCGACGTAAACAGGAATGACCACATAAAAGAAATGTAGGTATAGGAGGTACCAGGCAGAGATTCGTAGGGGGAATGGTAAGAAAATGTAATTCATCCGCGTAAGAAGTGGCCCACGAAACACTACTTTTTCGACTAATTCTTGGGTATTGCTCGTCAGTCTGAGACCCTTACCAGTTTGGATTAAGAACAGAGAGAGCCAGGATCTAATAAAGAGCGGCGAGTTTCATCAAGGGATCGTTCAGTCTCGGCGAAACTATTACGGATATGAATAAAATGTTCTCGAGTTTCCAATCGCGTCAATTGCTTAAAACTACACGAGCTTTCGGCCAAGCACTCCTTGGCCAATGTCGAGTGTTATGCCGGCCGGAGTGGCCGTGCGGTTCTAGGCGCTACAGTCTGGAACCGCGAGACCGCTACGGTCGCAGGTTCGAATCCTGCCTTTGGCATGTATGTATGTGATGTCCTTAGGTTAGTTAGGTTTAAGTAGTTCTAAGTTCTAGGGGACTGATGACCTCAGAAGTTGAGTCCCATAGTGCTCAGAGCCATTTGAACCAAGCCAAGTGTTATGATTGCCAGTGGGCTGTTGGTGCGCCATTATACACGCTAGCTGCCGGGTGTGACGTCATTGGTGCCCGTGACATTGCCATATATGGGCATGTTTTGAGTCGGCGTTCGATGTGCCGTCTTCAACCGCGCGATCGCTGGATTCCACGCAGTGCTGAGCTGCAAGCCACCGTCTCTATTCAGGGTGTTTGCGGAAATTTTTATTTCAATAGCTTCCTTTATTAAACTGTCCCAAAAGGCGTTAGTGCGAGCCACGACAGAGGTATCGTCCCATGAGCTGAGTCACCTACGCAAGGTTTTCAGGAATAGCGGCTACAGCACCCATCATGTGAAAGAAGTGATTTCTGGGAAATATCAGAATAAGACCACCGACGAAGATCAGGAGAAGAACCTTGCTTTGCTGCCATTCTGTGGCTCTGTGTCGGGCAAGATAAGCCGCCTGTTGAAAAGACACAAGATCAAATCAATCTTCAGACCTCCAACGAAAATCCGTCAATTACTGAGATCAGTTAAAGACGCAGTAGGTCTCAGAACACATAAAGTCTACGAAATACCTTGTGAGTGTGGCCAGAAGTACATCGGAAAAACAGTGCGCACTGTGCAACAACGCAGGAAAGAACATGAGAGGTATTATCGCCTACGCTATCCAGAGGAATCTGCGATAGCTGAGCATGCGTTATAAAACGGTCACCATATAACATTTGACGATACCTCTGTCGTGGCTCGCACTAACGGCCTCTGGGATAGTTTAATAAAGGAAGCTATTGAAATAAAAATTTCCGCAAACACCCTGAATAGAGACAGTGGCTTGCAGCTCAGCGCTGCGTGGGATCCAGCGATCGCGCGGTTGAAGACGGCACATCGAACGCCGACTCAAAACATGCCCATATATGGCAATGTCACGGGCACCAGTGACGTCACAGCCGGCAGCTAGCGTATATAATGGCGCACCAACAGCCCACTGGCAGTCATAACACTTGACAATGGCCAAGGAGTGCTTGGCCGAAAGCTCGTGTACTTTTAAGCAATTGACGCGGTAGGAAACTCGAGAACATTTTATTCAGTGTTATCGCCGCGATACTCTGCATTCATATATTACGGATATGTTCAACAAACTCCAATGACAGGCGCTGCAAGAGAGAGATTGTACATCACGAGAAGGTTTATTACTGAAATTCCGAGAGAGTGAGTTCCGGGAAGAGCCGTGAAAGATATCGTTTCCTCCCGTATACGCCTCATGAAATGACGATAACTAGTGCAGCAGAGAAATTATAGCTAATACGGAGGTTTACCGACTGTCATTCTTCCCATGCGGCGTTCCTCAATGAACGGGGAAGGGGGAGAGGGTGGGGGTTGGGGGAAGACGGGAGGGAGGAAGGAAGGGATGGGAGGAGATAGTGGTACCTGAAGTACTCTCCGTCATAGACTGTAAGGTGGCTTGCAGATTGTAGATGTAGACGTGATGTGGCCACGGATGGATGAAACTACTAATACTACATTAATATCGAACACTTAATTTTCCATAACATAACTTAAAACATCTGCCTCTGACAACTGAAGAACGTAGATTTACGAAATTATTCGTAGATCAAACTATATCACAAACCACGCCAGCTACAGCTCCGTGTACTTTCCCTAACGGGCGATTCAGTACCGACAAACCACACTAGTCGAAACTTAAAACTGAACTCGCCAAATAGTGTTTCCTGCGCCGATAAAACTTATTCACTTATTATACATGTTGTGCAATGTCTGTGAGAAAAGTAATGAGAGTGAAACACTGCGAGCGATCTGGTAACACTGTGTTGTTCTACTTGTGTAGACCGGTGTGTTCATCTCTTATAGATGCTCAGGCCGAGTTTCACCACCGAACAGCCATCACGTGATTTCTGAGGGCGCCATCAGTGAAGTTGTGTTTCCGTTGCGCGTCACGAAGAGGGAACGGCGGAGTTTAGAGCAACGTTATGGTATCAAGTTTGTGTTTAAATTGGGGAATCCACGAGTGTGACCTTTGAAACAGATCTGTGGGGAACATTCCGTATCAAGAGCACAAGTGTTTCGCTGGCACAAATCATTTTTGGAAGTCCAAGAACACTAATTAAGACGAACCTCGTTCAGTGAGGCCTTCAACTTCAACCACCGACGAAAATGTCGGACGTGTGCATGATCTTGTGAGATCAGACCTCCAGGACAAACTGACAACCACGTATTTGATAAAAATGTCCTTGAAAGGCTCAGGAGAAGGGTGAATCAAGTGAGACAAGACATTGCAGACAAGTGGATGCTGCATTATGCCAATGTCACGCGGTCACTGCCATCACGGAATTTTTGACCTTGAAAGGCATTCTTGTTGTTCCACAGCACCTCGTTTCACTTGATCTGAGTCCTTGTGACTTTTTTCTGTTTCCGAAATTGTGAATGTCTTAAATGAACAGCATTTTGGGACTCTGTATAACATTCAAAAAAGTTTGACCGAGACGTTAAAGGCCCAATGAAGCCTTGTAGCACTACTACTAAGACTGGGAACAACGACTCCGCCAGTATATACACTATTGGCCATTAAAATTGCTACACCAAGAAGAAATCCAGATGATAAACGGGTATTCATTGGACAAATATATTACACTAGAACTGACATGTGATTACATTTTCACGCAATTTGGGTGCATAGCTCCTGAGAAATCAGTACCGAGAACAACCACCTCTGGCCGTAATAACGACCTTCATACGCCTGGACATTGAGTCAAACAGAGCTTGGATGGCGTGCACAGGAACAGCTGCCCATGCAGCGTCAACATGATACCACAGTTCATCAAGAGTAGTTACTGGCGTATCGTAACGAGCCAGTCGCTCGGCTACCATTGACCAGACGTTTTCAATTGGTGAGAGATCTGGAGAATGTGCTGGCCAGGGCAGCAGTCGAACATTTCGTGTATCCAGAAAGGCCCGCACAGGACCTGCAACATGCGGTCGTGCATTATCCTGTTGAAATGCAGGGTTTCGCAGGGATCGAATGAAGGGTAGAGCCACGGGTCGTAACACATCTGAACTGTAACTACCACTGTTCAAACTGCCGTCAGTGCGAACAAGAGGTGACCGAGACGTGTAACCAATAGCACTCCATACCATCATGCCTGGTGATACGCCAGTATGGCTATGACGAATACACGCTTCCAATGTGCGTTCACCGCGATGGCGCCAATCATGATGCGACCATCATGATGCTGTAAACAGAACCTGGATTCATCCGAAAAAATGACGTTTTTCCATTCGTGCACCCAGATTCGTCGTTGAGTACACCTTCGCAGGCGCTCCTGTCTGTGATGCAGCGTCAAGGGTAACCGCAGCCATGGTCTCCGAGCTGATAGTCCATGTTGCTGCAAACTGTTCGTGCGGGTGGTTGTTGTCTTTCAAACGTCCCCATCTGTTGACTCAACGATAGAAACGTGGCCGCACCATCCGTTACAGCCATGCGGATAAGATGCCTGTCATCTCGACTGCTAGTGATACGAGGCCGTTGGGATCCAGGACGGTGTTCCGTATTACCCCCCTGAACCCACCGATTCCATATTCTGCTAACAGTCATTGGATCTCGACGAACGCGAGCAGCAATGTCGCGATACGATAAACCGCAATCGCGATAGGCTACAATCTGACCTTTATCAAAGTCGGAAACGTGATGGTACGCTTTTTTCCTCCTTACACGAGGCATCACAACAACGTTTCACCAAACACCGGTCAACTGCTGTTTGTATATGAGAAATCGGTTGGAAACTTTCCTCATGTCAGCACGTTGTAGGTGTCGCCACCGGCGCCAACCTTGTGTGAATGCTCTGAAAAGCTAATCATTTGCATATCACAGCATCTTCTTGCTTAAATTTCGCGTCTGTTGCACGTCATCTTCGTGGTGTTGCAATTTTAATGGCCAGTAGTGTAGCTGTCGAAGTGATCTGCTTAGAACGGGAGAATATTGTTATTTGAAAAAAAAAGAAACTTTTTAAGATAAAAAAATCAGTCTCATTTCTTTTCTCACATACCTCGTATAAAACGTACGTTCGTAATCACAAAATCTTAGGAAAGACAATACCTGTCTAGGACAATACTTGTCTAGTCTCTTCTAGCTACAGTACATAGAGACGTCCATGGAGCATCGGATGTCATTTAGTGAGATAATGTTACACCTTTTGTAATAACAAGTGAAGGTATTTGCCCTGTAACGCAGAAGGGGCATGATTCTGGTCTTTCAAGTTCTCCGTGCTATATCGCAGACGCATCTGAGGACGGGCTGTCGGATGATTTTGCTTAGCTGTATGAGCGGCCGCGTCAAACATCCCGCCGTCTCCACGACAATTATCTCCGTAACTACACGTGTTGCAATGGCGTGGAAGGAGCCCGCGTTCAGCTGTCCAGCCCGGTTCCCACGCGCGCTCGCGGATCCGGCTGCAGCCGCGGCGATTGCGGTGGGCTGGTTTGGTTATCTGCCGCACTTGCGGTCGTACAGCTCGCTCGCTGCGGTCAGCGCAGTACGATTTGTTGCTGCAGGATACGCGATGGATACGCAGCGCGATAAGCGAAACGTGCCGCCGTGCGGTGAGCACAAAGCCACGAGTGATAACATTCACTTAGCTGCTTTCTTGTTCTACCGGAACACGTTTCACCCGCTCCAGCAGCATATTTCGACTGGCACACAGGATGAGTGACTGCTTTCCCACTCCACGGAAGTGCTAACGCATCGTGCCGCACACTGCGTACTAATCTTCTACATTTATGTCAAATCACACAGGATTGCCTCTGGAATCTCTTAAAAATCTATTTACAGGCATGCCTCTCCTCACCTGTTTATGGGATTTGAGGATACATAACGGGAGTATAAATATGTACTTCTTAGTAGAATTAAGTTGCCTGATGCATAGCACTATTATAATTTATATCACTTTGTAGTGAGAAAGTCATGAAAGATTGCCAAACTCCTCTAAATATGAATATCAGCTGTAGGTAGCAGGTAGAGATGCAAGCCTGTTTCGTTAGTCCATTAAGATGTGACACGCATGGGAAACCGCTGATTTCGTGCTCATCAATTGCGAATTGGAGGTAAAAAGCGACGCAGTCACGTGCCATCTGTAAGCAACGATCCCCAAGTGCCATATACAGAGGCGCTCAAACGTCAAACAAGGCAAAAGTCCAGACCGAGAAAGAGTTCCAGCGAACAGAAGAGTTCCAGCTCGAGAAGCCACGGATGACCAACAAAATGGTTCAAATGGCTCTGAGCACTATGGGACTCAACTGCTGAGGTCATCAGTCGCCTAGTACTTAGAACTACTTAAACCTAACTAACCTAAGGACATCAAACACATCCATGCCCGAGGCAGGATTCGAACCTGCGACCGTAGCGGTCGCACGGTTCGAGACTGTAGCGCCTATAATCGCTCGGCCACTTCGGCCGGCTGATGACCAACAGTCTATAGTAAATATAGCTTGAGCGAACATTATATTCAATGAAGCTCGTACACTAAGAACGACTTGCAAAGCTTGCCTGTACGTACCTCTAGATTGGGATTATACGAAGGTTGGAACTTAAAAAGTGGCAACTATTTATTCACAACCGATACAAAAGAGTCAGATGTTTGCACCTGTTACTGTCCTTCAAAGTAGTCACCAGCGCTGTGTAGAACCCGTTGCCAGCGATGTGGAAGGCGTAGTATACCGTTAGCAGGGACTGTTTTGTTGATGGTGCAAATGGAGCGGTGTACTGCCTGTCGAATCTCTGTAGCAGTTCTGAATCGAGTGCCACGAAGCCAACACTGAAACGCCAATCCAACGAATGGCGTCATTATGGGTCGCCGCGAAAGTCGAAAGTGCATCAGAGCCCCAGTATGGTGAAAGTTATGGTGAGTCTCGTGTACGACTGTGATGGTATTATCCTAACGCATTACGTTCCTCCACGGGAGACCGTCAGTCCACAGTATTATTGTTCGTTTTTGGAGCATCATCTGCGAACAGCTTTGCGAAAAAATCGACAACACTTTCTGCGCAACCCACCCATCAGTTTGCACGACAATGCGCGGGCGCATACAGCGCAAACTGTGGCTGCTCTGTTCGGTCGATGGGACTGGGAAGTACTGTACCATCCACCATACTTCCCGGACTTGAGTCATTGTGACTTTGATATAATTCCAAAGATGAAGGATCCACTTCGTGGCATTCGCTTCAGAACTGTCCCAGAGATTCGTCACGCAGTACACCGCTCCATTCGTACCATCAACAGAACAGGCTCTGGTAACGGTATACTACGCCTTCCACATCGCTGGTAGCGGGCTCTACACAACGTTCGTGACTACTCTGAAGGACAGTAGCAGGTGCAAATATGTAATTCTTTTGTATCGGTTGTGAATAAATAGTTGCCACTGTTTAAGTTCCAACCATCCTAGGTTCACATCATACATTTGTCTACGTATACCTCTGCTGTCTCTATGCCTCTTTCATTGTGACGAATGCTTGCACCTAAGGGTTAGGTTAGATAAATAGAATTGACACTTCCTTGGTTCGTAGTCTTTAGTATCATGCGTTACTGTGTACTATCGAACTTTAACAAAGTTATAGGGCGGGGTAGCCATTTGTTCTGACAACTGATTGGAGAATCTGAAAAGCCTCATCTACATCTTTATAAACTAGAGTCTGTGCTTTTCTCCGTGTTCATTGCAAACATATGAAGAGCAATACAAAGCAGATCAGTAAACCAACCCAGAGTCTCATTTCCCTATCATCATCATCATATCTACCTTCTTAACCGAACATCCGAGTCATCGTGTACTGTCTTCAGCCATAAAGATCTGAAACATCCCAATGTGACCCCGTCGCCGTTTCAGTCCTGTACACAACCGCTCATGTATCAAGAAACAGATGACCCCAAAATCCAGTGTTAAGTCTGATCTGAATGTAAGCTTCTAAGTAAGTACGTTGCGACCCTCGCCGGGTTACGACAGTATTTTACATAAAAGAGTTTGTCCTCTTTGCATTACAAACACATTAATAAATAAAAATAAAATATCCAGGTGCACCACGGCCTGGTGCAATACTTTCGACTGGACACTATGCCGGCTAATTGTGTGTCCTTAAAACTAACGGCACCCAGATTCCCCCGGACGGTCACCATCTAAGTACTATCTTGGTCCACCGTTGCCTAATGTCGGTGATAGAACGGGTACAGGTGTTACATATATAACAAACCCGTTGGCATTACGTTAACCATAATGTTTGTTATTGCGGTAGCGACAATATTTGAGTCGACCATTCCTGCCACCCTTCGTTCTGTCATCTTAGTAATGTAAAATAACTGTATGTTTTTGGAAATTAGGTTAGGTTAGGTTAGTGGTGTTTAACGTCCCGTCGACAACGAGGTCATTAGAGACGGAGCGCAAGCTCGGGTTAGGGAGGGATGGGAAAGGAAATCGGCCGTGCCCTTTCAAAGGAACCATCCCGGCATTTGCCTGAAACGATTTAGGGAAAGCACTTTTGGAAATTAAAATGGCCTTGAAATAGTATTTAAAATATCTCGTCTTAAAGGAATTTTTGTACTGCTTCCTAACCCGGTCTTGGATTGTGCGAGTCTGTAATATTTCCAAAGTTATGGAGAATATAAAATTGTGATTTTTGTTTCATTGATACTAATTCGCCTGTAGCATTTAGGTTACAGCTGTATGTGTGAAACATGTTTCTTTATTCTCTAGCGTCACTTCAGTGAACGTTACTTTTGGGAATAGTCGTTTAACTGAATTTTGATGTGGCATCATAAATTTCCAGTTTCATAACTACACAGTTTTGGAACGAGCCAAATGAATAGGTTCCCCATCAAACCTATTATCGTATTGTGACCTTCAGTCATAGTTGATCCTCAGTTTACGTAGTAAAATATTGGGTGATGAAATTAATTGGTTTCAAAATTCGAAACAGGTACTTCTTACATGAATCATAAAATACAATTTTAGAAGAATTGTCTGGTATCGATGTACTCGGCAATCAGGAATGTAATGCTGTAGTTATAAACTTGTCTTATGCATAAAAATAATATACGAAATATCAATTTAGGTTATGGGTAAAGAGTCTATTGCTAGCGGTCATTATCGACTTTGCTGTAATAATCGATAGTCGACTATGAAATTATATCACATGGTCCACCTTTAGAATACAGTAGAGCATATGATTCTGCGTGGTATGGTTTCAGTAAGTCATTCGTAGGTTTCCGGAGGTATGTGGTACCAGGTCATGTGGTTACTGTAAATTACTGGCTTATGGTTTGTGGACGCGGAGCTCCCTCCCGATAGCGTACATATGGATACGAGTGGGTTCACATAGGGCGAATTTGGTGGTCAATACATCAAGGTGAGTTCTTTATCTTGCTCCTCAAACCCTCGTCTCAGTTAAGTAAGCGATGCAGGTGTTGATCAATAATAGTCACGTAGTCCACAGCTGCCATGGTGCTTTCGATTATTATCGCACGACCCACGTAAGTGCAGGTGAGTGTCCCCGTAGCACAACACTGCCCCGCCGACCTGTGTCGAAGGCGCGGTGCATGTTTCTAGCAGACGTTCACCTGGATGGCTGCGTATCCGGACACCAGCATCGGCGTAGTAACGAACGAGAGTCATCCGACGACGCGACACGTCTCGATGATCTCGTGCCTGCAGTAGTCGTAACTGACGATGTCGTTGGGTCAACATGGGAACGCGTAGGAATGATCTGCTGCTCCGTGTTCAACAATGTGCGCTGAACGGTGTTGTTTCGAAACACTCTGTCGTCAGACCTGCCACAGATCTCCGCCAATCCTGCTTTACAAAGAGGGTAAGCTTCCGACTTTCACGTTCTGTGATGAGGCGGGGACGTTCAATAACATGTCGCCTGTTCACGGTTTCACCGTCCTTCCTACTTTCTGCAGATGCTCACGAAAGTAGTCGCCTTTCAGCTTCGCTGTTTCCGCGACGCTCCTTCCCACCCGCCGGGCCATATGAAAATGTCCTATGTAAAAGTTAGTTACGTCAGAGGCTTTCACTATTCGCGCTTGTATCTTCGCTAGAATGTTTCCATACTTACTTCTGCTCCACGTATAACCTTTCCTTACCTTGTCGCGTCCCCACCACATCACTGAGCAGCGTTCATATTCTCAGGGCAGGTGGTCATAATGTTTTCGCTCTTAAGTCTAAGTAGGAAGCATTTCTCGGTTCCTGTGTCCCGTCGTGATGCGTGATGAGTTGCTCCTCACAACTCTTTTTCCTGGCACGATCTCTACTCAAGAAGGCTCACGCCCCAAGGAGAACTGATGGAGAAGCTAGTAATACGTTCTCTGTAACCCAGAAATCTTGTTTGTCAATCTCGCTGTTACCTGCTCAGTAGTTTGAAAAACAAAGCATATGTTAAAAACCCGACTTTGCCTCACCTGATTTCACTAAATAAACAGTTCGCTTCATGCTGTGACATTCTTTACCCTATCCTGATTCCTTTTGACAACTGAAAATCTATTAAGACAAACAGTGCGTTTCGTTCAGTGTGTACTAACAATAAGACAAGAATACCTTGGACATGGCTCAAGGATTGGTTGAAATTAAAAGAAAGCTGATACAATACTTCAGCTGTTCTTCAAAGCCTCCCCACTTGAGTAAAACACACAAAACGTTCAATTAACCACGTGAAAGTGTCAGAAAAGCCCTTGCTTGGGATGTTCAACTCACGTGTCACATTGGCTTGAATATCAGTTACATCGGCAATCAGCTGATCCTTTATGTAATTTTTGCACTTTGTCGTTTTGTGATAAGCTCGTATTGAGAGCACCAAGTGTTGTCACCTGGGATGATGTTTTCCAAAAAATAACTGTCTGCAAGTTTCATTTCAATCAAGTTGTAGAACATGTCCACGATCATTGTTTTTGGATGGGAGTCAGGGTGTGCTGGAAAAACTTTGCACACATTTTTCTCTGATTCAGAACGTTTTGGAAAATATTTTGAGCATGTGGTTTAGAGATGTTGCTCCATTTATTTTCTCTGATTCGGAACGTTTTGGAAAATATTTTGAGCACGTAGTTTAGAGATGTTGCTCCATTTATATTTGTGACACAACAACGTTGACACACTACGGCCGCACGTCCACTGCTTAACACTGCCTGTTCATAACTGTGTGGTCGAACGCTGTCTGGTAGAATGCAGACCTGTTGTTTACAATTGTTAGTTAAAGCTGCCGCGTAGCTTCTGCGCTGGCGTCGCTTATCCGCAATCGATAAAATCAAGTCTCGAAACTTTTTGGACGGCTAATGCATACCTGTGAAAATCTGCTGAAAGAAATATTACGCCGAGAATCTGCTAATGAACAAATCAAATGCCGGCCGCGGTGGTATAGCGGTTCTAGGCGCTCAGTCCGGAACCGCGCGACTGCTACGGTCGCAGGTTCGAATCCTGCCTCGGGCATGGATGTGTGTGATGTCCTTAGGTTAGTTAGATTTAAGTAGTTCTAAGTTCTAGGGGACTGAAGACCACAGATGTTAAGTCCCATAGTGCTCAGAGCCATTTGAACCATTTGAACAAATCAAATTTTAATGGTTTGGTGGAAACGTTTCGCCCTCATATTGAATAGAAAGACCAACTTATACGAAAGATATTCTTATGCAGGATAATCTGTAGAAGGATCAGAAAATACTGACTCCTTCATTGTTCTCACAGTTTCCAATTGTGCGTAGGATATTAATTTTCACCCGCGTTATAGCGCTATGAGCTGCTTATCAGTTTATTATAACATCTCAAAAATGTGTTTTATATTGCAGGAAGGATCACGTGCCTCACATATCATTAACTTATCTGCTGACTGCGGGCAATGACCAGATAAAATAATTTTGATATACAGCAAATTCTTGTAGGAAAAGGCCTCTCAAGTAACTGATATTGACTTTCATGCTTATAAAAGAGGTAGAAGATTTACTCTTACCACGTGGTGAAGGAAATTGTCTAAGAAATGTGCAGGTTAGGGAATATTAGTTCTGTTCCAAAAGGTTGTGTGATGTCCTTAGGTTAGTTAGGTTTAAGTAGTTCTAAGTTCTAGGGGACTGATGACCATAGACGTTAAGTCCCATAGTGCTCAGAGCCATTTGAACCAAATCTGTTCCAAAAAATTCTATTTTTTAATTTTTTTCCAAACCCTTCAATACTGAAACTAGCTCCTTTGTAGGCGACGTCTAGTACAACTACCTCGGGACACCCAGCAACCGCCACAGCAGATGACGCCCGCTGTCCATTACGTACTTGGAAGTGCTACGGAACGACGTGGGCGAACCGCATGACAAACCGTTGCCCGTAGAGTCTGCGAGTATCGTCCCCGATCCCACGTCACTGACGGCGCAAATGGACTTGTTGCACCACCAGCCAGACGCCCCACAACAGCTGCGGATCCACGGTCCTACGACGCTCCAGTCGAACTCATCATCAGATATGGAAGCGGATCCGCAAGAGGATCGCACTGAACAGCATCACTCAGCAGACGTGGAAGCTCCGCTACGAAAACAGCGGTCAAAGAAACGAAAGAAGTGACGGCTGTCCACAGAAGTCGAGCAACACAACCGAGGCGACGGACAAGACAGTGGGAACGATCAAGATTCGCTTCCACCGCCAGGCCAGGACGACATCACAACCACAGCGTCGGTGCTACAGACCGTGGAGAAGCCGCCACGTCAACGAGACGCGACGGATACAGATATGCAGCAGGATGAGGTCCCACCTGCAGAAGAACGCACCTCATCAGCGAGAGTCCTCAACATTGCATTAGGAGATTGGACACAAGAAATGGAACAAACTGATGAGATGCAGGAGGACGACGTTCAATCGTTGGCTTCCACCGACAACGAGACGGGTGGGAACCTTGCCCGTGGCGGCCAATGAGGCCGTGTCGTGTGGTCCCGGTCCAGGAAGAACGCTCCGTTGACGGCCGATCAGTAGATGCGTAAACTCCCAGCAGTGCACAACCGATAAGATGTCACATGTCTACCGCATTGGCACAGTTAACATCAATGGTATTCGCTATTCGCACCACAGTAAAGATACAAATGCTGCAAGATACGCTGCGGGCAGCGGACGTCGACATAGTTTTTCTACAGGAGGTACGAAACGATGCCCCAGTTGAGTTTTTTTTACGGTTATGACGTCTATCGTTCAACAGGTTACGACGGTAGCGGTAGCACAGCCATACTGTTACGAGAAGAAATAGTGGCGGAAGATGTGGAATACTTACCATCGATACGTGGTGTTGCCCTGACTGTAGGGGATGTACGTTTGATGAATGTTTACGCACCGTCTGGTTCGACCAAGAGACACGAACGCACAACTTTTTACACAGAGGAAGTGTCGCCGCATTTCGAGGACGTCAGGAGAATCATATTGTCGGCGGCGACTTCAGCTGCGTTCTGCGGCCCGAGGACCAACGACCACACATCGTTCCTTGCCCGGCGTTACAGACGCTGGTCCAGGATCTTGCAGTGCATGACACCTGGGAAATGACGCATGGAGACAGCCACTGATATACGTACTTTACAAGCTACTCGACTCGACAGGGTGTATGTGTCACGTGGGCTACGCAAGGCGACGATTGACGCCGATGTGTGACCTGCGGCCTTTACAGACCTCCAGGCTTACATCTGCACCATCGCTCTGCTACGACAGAAAACATGGCGCAGCAGGGGCCCATGGAAGCTCACCGTTACCCACCTGCAGGATGAAAACTGTTTACGTGGCGACAATGTCAACGACGTCAACGTTTGTACGATTCAGTGCTTAAATGGTGGCTCTGCTGCGTCAAACCGGCTTTACGCAGAACGCTCACGCGATATGGCCAAGAAAAGTCACGTTGGCAACGGGCGACTTCTGAATTTTATTTCACAGCCCTACGTGAGTTGGCGAAACAACCACCGTCTGCCGACCGTCAGCAGGCTGTCCAACGTATCAAAGCACAACTGCTGCGTCTAACGGCAGTGAAGGTGGAATGAGAAAGTACGTGCGAGGATGCTCGACGGATTACGCAAGGAACGGCCGTCGTTCCACTATATACTGAGAGAAAGAACGCAGAGGCGACGTACACTTATACGGGATGTCGAAATGGTCGATGGATCGCTGGCCACGTTACAGAAGGATATTGCACGTGCTTCTGCTCACCATTATCGCAGCTTCTAGGCGGAGGACCAGCTGGACAGAGCAGGCTTGAAGGCTTGACAGACGTGCTTCGCGAAATGACAGCGGACGAGCATCCCACTGAAGTGGGCGGCCTTATGGCTGAAATCACCGTCGATGATCTGGACGCCGCCCTAAAGTGTGGTGCGTTAAACGAATCACCTGGACCGGATGGGCTCCCTCTTGAGTTCTACCGCACCTTTGCTCCTCTGATGGGACCGATATGGGTACAGACGTACAATGAACTTTAACGCCTACCTTACGTGTCCCTACCGTGTTCACAGAGGGTATCATGATACCCATTCCATAACCAAGTTGTGGTCGTAGACCACAAGACTACCGGTCTTTGACATTATTGAATGGAGACTACAAAATTTTGGGACGTATCCTCCGTGCTCTCCTTCAAGCGGCGATAAAGGAGAAAATACATTTAGATGAAACGTGTCTGGGGGTATACAGGGATGTGATAGCATTGATATTGGCATGTCGATTACGAGGAGCCCTCGTGGCAGTGGATTTCGATCACGCTTTCGACGGAGTGGACCATGTGTTCCTCCGAGGGATCATGGAATGGGTCGGAATCCTCCTCCAGTTTGTGGACACGATCATGAGGTTGATTAATGGCGCAAACTCGAGAGTCTTGGTGAACGGTGTTAGCTCCGAACCTTTCACCATCAATCGCTCAGTGCGGCAAGGCTGCCCCCTTTCGCCCATCTTATTTGCAGTCGCTCTTGAACCTGCACTACACGGCCTCCGACGACGACTTGAAGGTTTCCAACTACGAACCGCATCCTTCCAATGCGGCGCATACGCCGACGACGTCGTTCTTTTGGTCAAGTCAGAAGACGAAATCCAGGCGGCGCTGGAATGGCTCCAGCAGTATGGAGCGGTAGCGGGTAGTGTCATTAACCTACGAAAGAGCCGATGTATGGAAGTGGGCAGAGGGCTACCACCAGGGACAGCAGTGCCAATCATCAAGGCCCCCACACTCAAGTGCTTGGGAGTGGCATTCCATGGAAACATAAGACGTTCAGCGGCGAATAATTATAGACGGCTACTGCGACAGATTCGCGCATTGGTACGTCAACATGCACTGCGCGCCTTAGATGTGTTCCGGCGCACACATTATGTCAACGTCTACTTGGCGCCAAAAATAAGTCACTTGGCACACATACTGCCGTTTCCCACCACGATCGCTTCAAGACTACAGTCGGCCTTCGGACATTTCCTAAGTGCTGACCTCCTCTTCAAAATCCGCTACGATACCTTGACGCTGCCACCGAGAGGAGGAGGCATCGGACTCGGAAACGTGAGGAACAGGGCGTGTGCACTATTTCTTAGTACGATGCAACGCTATTGGAAAACCGAGACGTCACCTTAATGGGCCCTGTGATCAACGAAGTGGCTCCCCATTCGCTCTGTCAACCAGCTAATGTAGCCACATCAACGGCACCGCTCGCACACCTTCGGGACTTCGTCGATTACAGTTACGTTCAGGAAAGTTTCCCGGAGACCAGGCAGCCCACAACGAAAGACATATATCGAAGCTTCCCTCAGCAACATCTCGCAATGTGGCCGAAAGAAGTACCCGGCATTACAGTGGCAGAAAATACGGAGAGTGGTCCATCTTCCCTGTCTCCCTACAAAGGTACGCGCATTGCGGTCTGTAGTGGTGAACGGCAAATTCCCGAACCGTCAACGACTGCACTATGTTCATCTGGTCCACACGCCGACATGCCCCCACTGTGCAGTCGTCGACTCTGATGAGCACAATTTGGTTTGTTGCACTGCAATCGACTGTTGGCTTCTAACGAGGAAAATGCTGGCCCTTTTACTGCGTACGGCGCACACGGCGATCAAAGCTGACGACCTACTGTTCATGGACAATGTATACTTTCCCACCGCCAGGACAAACGCCGTAAACTGGATAAAGGGGATGGTGACGTATTATTTGTATACCACTGACGACAGGAATGTCATAGACTTCTGGTACGTAGTGCAAGAACAACATGATATTTTGCGGCGACACGAAAAATATAGAACCTGTTTTTCCAATTACTTGGGTTCGTTATTCACGGACTCTCCGGCTAGTTGGGGTGTTCCAGGTATGAGAAGTGAAATGACGAGATAATTCAACGTTCAGAAACTAACGTTCAAGCCTGATATAATTCAGGGGACTATACATAGTTATTAAGTTAACGAGAAGCCGACCTGGATACACGCCAACAGGGCCGTTGCAGGGTCCTCTTTCCTTTTCCTTCTTTTTCTAGTGAATTCTTTAAATCCAGACGGCGTTAGCAGCTGCTGTGTTGAATGGCACCTTTAGTTTCTGTATATAAAGGGAGGGTGGAGACATGGTGGCCAAGCCTCGGGTTGCGACCCCTGCCCGCCCTGCCTCCGCCAGCCCGTGACCTGATCCCCCCCTTTTTTTTCTTTTTTTCCTTTTTTTTTTAAAGTTGGTAGAGCAATTGCCCGGAAAGGCAAGGGTCCCGAGTTCGAGTCTCGGTCTGGTACACAATTTTAATCTGCCAGGAACTTTCATATCAGCGCACACTTCGCTGCAGAATGAAAGTTTCATTCAAGGAACAATTAATTTTTATTTAAGGTAATTCCTAATCTCTTTAAAAACGTTTTTGAAAGTAGGTAGAGCTAGACTTATTTATTGCTCTAACTCCAATAAAATGAGCTGTTTATTAAATTGAGATGAAAGAATGAAAATATAAAAATTATGTTATTTGTTTAATAATGGAACTTTTTTAAGTCTACTCGTATAATTTACAAATTATTCCACTTTCCATCAAAAGAGTGGTACAGAAATAGAATATTTTACATTGAATAGCTGAACGTAAGACAATCCCTATCTGCGTAAGCTGTATCTGAGATGTAAAGAAAACTCACCAGTAAGTAGTCAAATTTTAAAACAGTTGTCATAACAGTAATTGAAAATTGATAAAAATGGTCAAAAATGTTATGTGTGCAACTGATAAGGACAACACATATTTGTGTACGTTACGAACGAGAAATATTTTGTTAAGAATGTCGCGCATAATCCGTACAGTTATGCAGTACGTCGACTGACAAACTGTGCCTTGGATAAAAACATTACATTGAGAATTTGTAGCCTTTAATTTAGTAAAATCATTCAAAATAGAATCTGAACCTTTTGACTGCAAGACATCACTTTCAATGGTTAAAGTTGTATTCCATACAACAGCTTTCTCAAAAGTGGTGACCTAATGTACATGCTTATTAGCTTCACCACCGGGTACAGATATCCATAAAGTTTGCAGAATTCATAAGCTTACAGAAATATTGGGTACAATATGAATTTCTTTGAGCTCATTGTTCTTGCTGGAAGTTCTACACAAAAATGGATTTTATTTAGACTCCTGGAGGAAAGGATATTGCGGAGACATGGTTTTGCCACAGTCCGGGGGTTGTTTCCAGAATGAAAGTTTCTCTGTGCAGCGGAGTATGCGCTCTCGCAGGAGAGCTTGTATGAAGTCTGGGAGGTAGGAGATGAGGTACTGGCGGAAGTAAAGTTGTGAGGAGCGGTCCTGAGTCGTGTTTCGGTCGCTCAGGTGGTAGAGTACTTGCCCGCGGAAGGCAAAGGTCCCGAGTTCGAGTCTCGGTCTGCAAACAATTTAAATCTGCCAAGAAGTTTCATATCAGCGCACACTCCGCTGCAGAGTGAAAGTTTCATTCTATAAACATCCCCCAGGCTGCGGCAAAGCCATGTCCCCACAATATTCTTTCTTCCAACAGTATTTGTTCTGCAAGTTTCGCAGGAGAGTTTCTGTGAAGTTTGGAAGATAGGAGACGAGGTACTGGAGGAAGTGGAGCTGTGAGGGCGGGTCGTGAGTCGTGCTTGGGTAGCTCAGGTGGTAGAGCACCTGCCCGCGAAAGGCGCAGGTCCCGAGTTCTAATCTCGGTCTGGCACACAGTTTTACCCTCCCAGGAAGTTTTAATTGTTCCTTGTGTCAATATTTAGCATTGGCGTAAGATTCACAAATTTACTGCTGTTAAAGAGGAATACCTATGTAGTACCTATTTCAAAAGAAAAAAAACAAACCATTATCACGATCGTTAGATTTAGATTTATCTAAGAACTTGCAGCATGCTGTAGGTGGTAAATAGATCCGCAACGCCTTTTGTAATTGAAATAAATGGTCGTAGCTCAGTCATAAGTTGCATTAAGAAGTATCTCTTTTTATTTCTTGATGGTAACTAGTTTAGGGTACCTTTGTCCATCTCAAACATTGGTATCATAAATGTGACAATACAGCCGAAAGTTTATGTACAAAAAACGATTCAAGCGGCACTATGTCTATGTGTTCTCCGATGTCTGTTCTGTGTGGTACGTTTATTGTTGTTGAGTCGGCCATAGCGCGCTTTTGATCATCACCAGTTTTTGTACATAGGCTATCACCTGTATTGTCACATATGATCCGAAACTAGTCACCACCAAGAAATAAAAGAGATACTCTTTAATGCACCTTATGACGGAGCTACAACCATTTACTTCAATTAGATTTATCTGTAATGGTTTTACTAAGAGACCGAGGAAGGTAGGGGAGGGGCAACGATGCGTCACTTGTGTGGAAAAATGTTCTCGAACCGGTCCTGTGTACACTGTCTGATCAGAAGTATACAGAATATAAACAGAGGTGGGGGGGGGGGGGGCGAGAGTATTGGGTTGCCAGTAGAGATGCAGTAACATCAGAGCGAGTCGGCGAGGAGACGTCAGTGACTTCGAACGTGGAATGGTACGTGGACTAGTCACTGATTGTTACCTTTCTAACAGATCCATCAGGGACATTTCAACCCTTTTAAAGTTGAAACTTCCTGGCAGATTAAAACTGTGTGCCGGACCGAGACTCGAACTCGGGACCTTTGCCTTTCGCAGGCAAGTGCTCTACCATCTGAGCTACCCAAGCACGACTCACGACCCGCCCTCACAGCTCTAATTCCGCCAGAACTCCTCTCCTAACTCCCAAACTTTACAGAAGCTCTCCTGCGAACCTTGCAGAACTAGCACTCCTGAAAGAAAGGATATTGCAGAGACATGGCTTAGCCATAGCCTGGGGTATGTTTCCAGAATGAGATTTTTCACTCCGCAGCCGAATGTGCGCTGATATGAAACTTCCTGGAAGATTAAAACTATGTGTCGGACCGAGACTCGAACTCAAGTTGTTCAAATCGAATGCTGGTGATGTGATTGTGAATTGGAAACGTGAATGAACGGCCACAGCTAAATGAAGATCAGACAGGTCTCAAGTGTTGACGGACAGGGACCATCGAGTATTGCGGAGGGCTGTGGTAAAATTCGCATGAAGACAGCGGAAGGAATCACACGTGATTTCCAAAGTGCTACGGGTTACAACAAGTGGGGTGCAGTGGTCGAACAGCTCCTCATTAGTCACACATTTCTGTAGTCTGTGCTAAGTGACACTTCAGTGGTGTAAAGGGGGAAGCAACTGGGCAGTGGATGACTGGAAACGAGTGATGCAGTGTGATGAATCACGATATGCGCTGTGGCAATTCTGTGGATGGGTTTGTCACCATACGAAGTGGTGGTTTTGCAGTATGTTAGTGTTTTTGTTCTTGTGATCAGGTTGTAGTCCCTTATTGTGCTTAAGAAGACGCTAAGTGCGGGAGGGTATTAACATATTTTGCAGCGTTGTGTACTGCGTACAGTAGAGGAACAGTAGGGATACAATGACTGATTGTATTAGCATAACAATGCACACTGTCATAAAGCAGCTTCTGTGAGACAGCCGTTTATGGACAATACCGTTCCTGCAATAGAATAGCAAGACTAAAACCCAGCCTGAACACAGTGGAACATTGATGGGGTAAGTCAGAACGTCGACTTTACTCCAGATCTCATCGCCCATCACTACCTTCTTTGGTTTAGACTCTTGGGGGAAGAATAGACTACCATTCTTCCACAGACATTCAAGGATCTCACTGTAAGAGTCTTTATTAGAGATCAAGTCGTCATAAAGTCCACCACTAGGTATCTGGATACTTTTGATCAAATAGTGTGGGAGCCACTGTCTAACAAGACTAACAGACTGACATCGACATCTCGTCCTTTACTTGGCTTCTAAACGATTCAGTTGGTTATCCTGAAGGCATCTTGACCCAGTGAAGTAGCTTTTTATAAAAATAATCGGTTAGGGAAATGTTGGTTTTGGTTTAGGCTCTTATAAGTACGAGCTGGCGCATCCGCCATTTTGTTTCTCAGACCTCTTAAGTGTAAACGTTCTGCGGTGCTATAAGATTTGCATCACGGCACTTTAGCACCAAAGTATGGGTGGTTGTGCTGTCATAAACTGTTCTAACCAATATAGAAGTGGATTTAGAATGTTTCGTTTCCCATAAGATTCGGAGAGAAGAAAAAAAATGTATTGTTAACGGAGCCCACAGTTATGTATTGTAAGTAAATAATATTCATTATGACCTGAAGCAATATTTAATAGTAAAAATCGTATGTGATATTCGAACGTAGGTTTTTGTTTAGCTGTTTTGAAAGTACTACTTCTTAACAGAGATGCTGCCTGTAGGGAGATAGCAGCCCCAAAATATCATAACACAGCAAAACATTCCAGAACATACAGTATTTAGAGTACAATATGTGTGTGTTATAGTATATTGACACTCAGTAATCAAATACAATCGCTTAAACTTTTATTTAGATGACCATTTTCGGCAGAATTAGTCCTAAACTGCAGTCATCGAATCTGTATCACAGTAGTAATCATAACACTTCAGGGCTACATGCTATTTTTAAAGTTGAGAAAGGTCACCAGTTCCACTATCGGCATTTCACAATAGGAACACATAATGTAAAACATTAAGCCCCTAGGATGATAGGGCCTAGGTCACGTCAAAATCTGTACTCAGTTTAATTCTGCCGAAACCTGTCAGCTAAGTAAAAGTTTTAAGCGATCTTGGCTTGTATTTCAATAATGTCATCGATATCAGATCGCCCTCCCCCCCCCCCCCCCCCAGAAGTTACAGTGACGAACTTTCATACTGACAGTGCCTCTGCGGTAATGTTTGTTGCAGTGTCTGTATGGTTAGTAGGCCTGTATGTAGGCTGAAAATCAATGGTACAACGGATTTTGATAACATAGACAAGAAGTTTGTAGCAAATGTTACATTAGTTCCTAAAGGAGTAACAGAAAACCATTACACAGGTGTTTTTCTTCGAGGTTTAAAAACGCCATGGAAGCAGATTGTGGCCCTTGAAATAACTGGTCCATCTACTAATGGGTCAGATATGAAGACACTTGTACTGTCCAGGCTGCTACAGTTGTAGGATTAAAAGTTAAAGCTGTAGTCTCAGACACGGGCAGCAACAACAAGGCCTTGTGGAATGCTTTAGGTGTGGATGTTAATAGAACTGACAGAAATGCTTCTTTCACAGCAGATGATCAGGAAACAATACATGTTCTTGCTGATCCACCACATTTGTTAAAGAATATTCGTTCTGCTTTCTTATCTCATGTTCTTACTTTACCAGAGGATATTTGTAAAGAAAGTGATTTGCCATCCAAAAATGTTTCATCATCGTTTATGAAAGAATTATGGGAAATAGAAAACAATTCAAAGAATGTATTAAGGTCTCTGCACCACTTACACAAGGAGCATCTGTTTCCTTCACATTTTGCCAAAATGAATGTTGCAACTGCAGTTCAGTTGTTTTCTGTAAAAACTACTGCAGCTTTGGAAAAAGCAGTACATCTCAGACAAATACAAAAGGACACGCTAACCACTGCATGGTGAATACGAGTGATGAATCAATGGTTTGGCATAATATCTGCCAGACACCGCGAAAGATCCATTACTATAAGGAATAAAGAGAGGAAGTTTTAGTTCCTTGAAAGTGTTGTGAATATCTTCCAGAACATGGAATTCGGCAAAGGTTGGAAGCCTGTGCAAACAGATGTCATATTATCAACAATCAGTGCTATGAACCTGACAAAGGAACTCTTAAGTATGGGATATAAATTCCTTATGCCTGGACGACTTTCCCAGGAGGCCTTAGAAAACGTTTCCACAGATAAGGGAAAAGGCTGGAATGGAACGATCTGCTTTACAAATGAGGAGAGTAATAAAGATGATTGGTGTGCCACAATTTGTTTCCAATATACAAAACACAAATTGTGCTTCGAACAGTGATATTCATTTAATGGATTATTCTAGTCTCAATAAGTGTACTTAATCTGGTGAAGGTGGACAAAATGGTCCCATAATGCCTGGCAAAGAAGAAGAGAATGATACCAAAGATATTGAAGCTGAAACAGTAACAAGTGGCTTGTCACTACCAGCTGAAAAGATATGTATTATATTGTTGGAGCTACTGTGAATGCTATTTCGAAGCGGAAAATATGTGAATCGTGCATGGATGCTACTAATTGTGTCAAAGACCCAGAAATTCGTAAAATAAATGAAAATATCACACATCTCACAAAATACTCAGATTTAGGAGGACTTAGGGAGCCATCATCGGATATTTACAGGTTCTGTAAAGAAGATGAAATTATTTTGCAAGATTCTTAAGGAATCCAGGGTGTAGAAGGAGAATTATGTGTAAATGAACACTTTGTTGAAAAAGTTCTTCAAAGGTGGCCTAACATAATTTTGCCACAGTGTTGCAGTGTAAAACAGAAAATTATAAGTTATTATTTGAGTGTAAGATGTAGAGACATTGCAAAACATCTGTCTGAAGTAAAGGAGCGAAATGAGTCTTTTGGATCTGCCTCAGCATATAAGAAGCAGAAAATGGCATGAGTTGTATATTTTATAATTAATGTTCATGTGCAGATGCATTTAAAATTAAGAGTTTTATTATATGTAACCTATACTGTATACTGTGTTTAATTTTGAGAAGGAAAGTTGTTATGAAATCTGAAATATTGTACACTTTTTTCATGAAAATAGCATTTTAATAACACTTGACAACTTTATAATCTATCTTTTGTTACCACAGCTCAAGATTTGCACTACATTCAATACCTGTAACTATTATCAAATGAAATGTAAAGAATTGTAAAGTAACTATAACTGTCTTTTGAATAAATTTTTATTAGTGTTTGTAATTAACTCTTGCAGTATTTTTAAGTTGTTACTAATATAATGCACACTGTTGTAAGCATTAACTTTGTGATAAATGTGGCCATGCGGTTCTAGGCGCTACAGTCTGGAATCGAGCGACTGCTACAGTCGCAGGTTTGAATCATGCCTCGGTCATGGATGTGTGTGATGTCCTTAGGTTAGATAGGTTTAATCAGTTCTAAGTTCTAGGCGACTGATGACCTCAGAAGTTAAGTCGCATAGTGCTCAGAGCCATTGAACCATTTTTTTGTGATAAATGACCGAGACCAGTAGCTGTTAGCCTAATAAATAAACAGCTTTTGGTCCAACAAAATGAAATTTCATGGAAAAGGATTGTTATGACTCGAACATGACCTTAGTAGTTGACTGGTACCTAAAGCAGGAAAAAAGAAAATAAGGTGGAATGTTATCATGGTGACAGCAGATGCAGGTATAGCATGAGAGGCTAAAGATTACAAAGGGTTGTTAGTGCTCTAACTGTATTATGAATCAATGTTTCATATGATTTGTGTTTCATTAAATCATGGTACTGGAGAGGTGTATGGGTGAAGATAAGTGATCTTCCTTAGACTCAGACCAGTGCCTGCTGTTTCAACATTGAGCAAAATTAAGCTTAATGAGAAGTTCATATGCATGTACTAGAGATGTCAAACATCACAAGATTCTCATAAAAGTACAGTCAAAAATAGTGTCAGTATGCTGTATCACAATATCAGGGGATTAAAAACAAAGTAGATGAGCTTCTTGTCTGCATAGAAGATTTAAAAACTGAGACTGAAATAGATGTACTATGCTTGTCTGGACATCATATAGTGACACATATGCAACAAGAAGATGTAGGTGGATATAGGCTTTCAGCACTTGTAAATAGAGACACTACGGAGGGAGGAGGAGTTGCCATGCATGCTACAATTTGTCATAGAATGATAAAATGTAGAAACTGGAAAAGTTTGTGTAGAGCAATATATAGCAGTACGTGCCTGTGAGCTTAAACTAAATAACAGTACTTTTATCATTGTAGCTGTGTAAAGGATCCCACTGGAACATTTTCAGCTATTTCTCAAAAATTTAGATTCTTTGTTGTACTATCTGTCAGACAGAGGGAAGCAAATTGTTTGCGTGGATTTCAATGTAGATTTTCTGAAAGAGAGTGATAGAAGGAATGAGCTTGAAGTATTACTTGCTTCTTTCAATTTGACATCAGTTATTGATTTTTTTACTCAGGTAGGACAAGAAAGCATCACTCTAATAGATAATGTTTTATTGACCAAGATAAATTTAATCAATAAAAACTTTTCCTGTTGAGAATGGCCTTTCTGATCAGCACAACCAGTTACAGTATATTACATAGCTCCATACAGTAATGCAAAACAGTCCTCCAAAACAGTGCATTCAGTTAATGATTTAACAGTTCCAAATTTTAGGGAACGCCTGCAACAGTTAGACTGGGATGAAGTGTACAGGGAACCTAATGCTAATTTAAAATTGAACCTGATTCATACCTTTGTGAGTTTATTTGTAAACAGTTTCCCTAAGAAAACAGTGAAACATTATTATAAGAAACCATCTAAAAAGCCTTGAGGTACTGAATGAATAATAATACCTTCTTAACAGAAAATGGAAACGTATCTTCTAGCTAGGAGGAGTAATGATCCAGAAATAGTCAAACATTGTCAAAACTACTACGCTGCAGTAAGAACAGTTATTAAGAAATCTGTAAGTATGTGCATTAAGTCTAAGATTAACACCTCTGCTAATAAAATTAAAACAGCCTGAAATATTGTTAAAAGGAAAACAGGACAACTGAGAACACAGGAAAACTGTATTTCTGTCAAACTCAATGAAAAGTTTGTTAACAAAAGGTCAGAGGCAGAAAATATTTTTAATAATCATTTTTTAACTGTTGTAGAGAAAATAGGATCCAGCTGTCTGTTACAAAATGCAAGGCTGTACTTGGAAGAGGCCGTATCTATGCATTTTAATGAAAGTGAAATTCAACCAAACTCTCCTACTGAAATTAAGAAAATAATACATTCACTCAAAAAAGTAAAAGCTCACATGGAATTGATGACTTTTCCAACAGAGTACTAAAGGCTTGTTCCCAAGAGATAAGTAGGATTCTCAGCCACATATATAGTAGCTAACTGAAACAGGGCATTTTTCAGATAGACTGGACTATGCTATTGTTAAATCATTGCATAAAATGGGGGATATGTCTGACGCTAACAACTACTGCCCAATCTGACTTCTGACACCTGTATCCAAAATTCTTAAAAAAGTAATGTATTCGAGAGTAGCTTCATATATTTGTAAAAAATGAAGTACTAACAAGAAGTCAATTTGGTTTTCAAAAAGGCTTCTCAACAGAAAATGCTATATATGCTTTCACTGATCAGATATTAAATGCTCTGAATAACCGAACATCACACTTTGGGATTTTTTGTGACCTCTCAAAGGCTTTTGACTGTGTGAATCATGAAATTCTTCTAGGTAAGCTTAGGTATCGCGGTATGAGTGGGGCAGTGCACAAATGGTGTACTTCATATTTAACTGGAGGAATGCGGAAGATTGAAATTAACAGTACAGATAGTTGGCCCTTTATCAGCTTAGCCATTTTCCATGTTTACACACGGCTTGTGCTTTTCCTTGGAGAAGGAATTGTGTAGAGTGTAAGTGTTAATTGTGTTCTTGGGTGTCCTAGAAATTTAACGAAGCAAGCCTTCATTCATTTAGATGTGCCATGTTTGGTGAGTTTCGTATTTATACTTGTAAGTGCAAATATGCATTTTAGATACAGTCGGGCCAACTCATACTTACAGGAGCATGGTACATGATTTATAAATATTTGATTTGAATTCCACGAAGAAAATAAAACATAAACATAGTACGCGATTCTGTCACAGAAATATACGTTTCTTGCACCTTTATTCTTCATTGGGACAGCAAAGAAAAGCAGTAATAAGCAAATAAAACGCGAGATTTTTGTGTCTGTTCTACATATCGATGTAAACATGAGAGGAATGAAAGCTCAAAATAGCACAATCTAAGGCACTATGCAGGACACTTCTAAAATGTTTCAGAAAACTTGAACAAAATAACATAGTTCGCACAAGCTACGTACTGTGTTTAGCATTCGTTGGGAAACAAAATGGCGGAGTCGCCGGTCTGTGTTTTTAGGAGTTTTAGTTTTGGTAAAAATGTTACACCTGCGTTTATGGACCAGTGCAATAGCTTTCTATAAAAATAATCGGATTGGAACTTGTTGGTTTCGATAGAAACCTCACACCTACGTTCATGGTCCAGTTCTGCAGCTTTTAATGAAAATAATAGAATAGGGAAGTGTTGGTTTTCATAGAAACGTCAAATCTGCATTCATAGTCAGCAGTGCGCTACTCATTACACTCTGTAAATACTTGTCAGGCCCAACTCAAAGATTATTTTTTTTACCGTCCGAAAAGGCCTTGAAGGCCCCACGGAACCGACCGGCCGCCTTGTCGTCCTCAGCCCTTAGGCGTCACCGGATGCGGATACGACTGCGCATGTGGTCAGCACACCGCTCTCCCGGCCGTTGTCAGTTTTCGTGACCGTTAAAAACACGTCTGGTCACTAGTTTCTCTCAGTACTTTGCAAAGTCCCCTGTTGTGACCACTTTTCTATATTACATAATCATTTTATCCTCTAATGGTTCCTCAGGTTTTTCCCCTTCACATTTGGAAGTGTTTTAGTCTCACTTTTTCAGTAAGAGTAGCATCCCAAACTGACGTGCCTAGAGTGCACCACTGGCTAAATATTAAGTCACGCCGATGGTGTCATGAATCTTTGAATGTCATTGGAAGAGATATATGTAGATCGGCTATATTTTCGTTTTGCAGTTGTCTGTCACTTCAGAGTAACTGTTAGTTTTATTTCGCTACGTTAACAGCTGTATCCTAGGCGAATCTAAGATGAGTGAGAAGGTGTTGGTGAAGTATCAAAAAATGATGCTCACTAGCTTCAGCCTTTGTATTGAGATGGAAAATACATGTTACTTGATACGATGGTTTTTTTTTTTTTTTATTTAGTGAGAATCTTTTGTCTGACTCAGTTATATCACTAGAACATTCCCTCGTCTTTTCCTGCAATCTTTTTCTTGTCTGATCTCCGCGTTATCTTCTCGTCTTTTAACTTCTTTCTCATAGATTTTAAATGCCAGTAATATTTCTCATTAAATTCCTCACTTGTGTGGCCATATTGCCCGTAGCTGCTTTACAAGGCGTGAGGGTATTTTCGTTCTGTCGTTGCAGCTGTAAGAAATGCTTTTTTTTTCACCAGACGCGTTTCGATTCATTGAGGTAAAGCAGTGGTCCGTAATTAAAGACATTTCTAATATGATTTGGTCTTAAGATCGAAAAACGGTTGGTTAACAATATGTTGCTTTTTACTTACGGTGATTTCCGCTTTATTTCTCGCCTACAACGAGAAACACCGTCTTCTAGCACATCTTTGGAGTTTTTCTTTGTTAGACAGTGTTATTTGCAGTCTAAGTTTGAGTTACTCTGCAGAAATATGCATTTCTCACGTTCTACGTAGCACACTTTTTCTCACACCACATTTTTCTGTTTATTTTTATACTTATAAGTATTTATTGTGTTTTTAGTGTTGCCAACATAACATTGCCACTAGTTTGTTTTTACCTGTACTCTTTTTTTGTTTGTACGAGTGTAATTCTATTTAATGATGTTGGAATGTATTCATGTACTGTGTAAGAGTAGTGAAGGAGTAAGTTTTTTTTTTTGGGGGGGGGGGGGGGAGAAGCCATGATGAGTGGACACACGAGTATAGTAGTGTGAGTTGGAGGAGAAGGTGAGAAGCAAGAAGTGAAATGAAATTGGGGGAATTGGGGGGATGGGTTGGAAGAGGGCGAAGAACGGAAAACGCGCTTTTCTTTTTCATGTAATTTCAAAAAAATGGCTCTGAGCACTATAGGACTTAACATCTATGGTCATCAGTCCCCTAGAACTTAGAACTACTTAAACCTAACTAACCTAAGGACATCACACAACACCCAGTCATCACGAGGCAGTCATGTAATTTGTTGAGCAACTGTTTATTTTGTGTTACTGCTTTGCGTATGTGAAAATTTTCTTAGAAAGGAAGGAGGTGTCTGTCTTTACTGATTTTTACGATTTTCATATCTTTTTCAATATTACTTGGTCGATGGTATTCTTGTTTTAGATGATCTGCAAATGTTGAATGGTTTGTATCGTATTTAAATGCTGTGATATGTTCTTCATATCTTGCGACGAATGTCCTGTTAGTCATTCCATTGTGTATTTTTTCACAATCTCTGCAACTGAGCTGATAGATACCAGATTGTTGGCATCTGTCTGGTTTTGATTTCAGTTCTGTTACGTGCTTTTGTATTGAGTTGTTTGTTTTGTAAGCAATTTTTATGCGTTGTTTTTGAATATGTTACCTATTTCATGTGTGAATTTGTTGTGGTGAGTCATTGTATGCCATTTTTGTTTTAATAGTGCAGTTATATGTGTTGGTGTGGTTTGATTAGTTATTTTCATTATTTGTGTCTTTATTTTTCTGTGTAGTTTCTCTACTATTGTTAATTTGTGTCCTTTTTTAATATTATTTGTTTTACAGTGGCTAGCTCTTTCTGGTAATCAGAAGTGTTTAGGGGAATCCTGTTCAGTCTGTTTAACATGTACCTGATTGCAGCCTGTTTCTGATTCTGTGTGTAGTTTGAGGTTGCATTTAAGATATTGTCGCTTGTTGCGGGTTTTCTGTATATGTCAAATGTGTGTTTGTTGTTGTCTTCATTTATGGTTATGTCTAGAAAGTTGAGTGAGTTTTCTTGCTCTTCTTCCGTTGTGAACTTTTTTGTGAACAGTGTTTATGTCGTTGTGTACTTGCTGTGTTCTAGTTTTAGGTTCATCTACCATGCGTATTACGTCTTTAAATATTAATTTTTCTATTCGATTCATGAAAATGATGAGTGATGTTCCTGAGATAGGTGAACACAGGGGTAAATCTTCTTCTTGTATGCAGTATTCTTGATTGATTTTTATTGTTTTGCTAACGCTAACAATTTTAGCGTTTCATCTATATGTTCATGAGGTAGCTGGTTGTGTGTTTTCAGGTTTTCTTCAATTATTTTTCTGGTTTCCTTAATATGGCTGCAACTGTACATACGTTCCACATCAAACGATAGCAGTGTTGCTGTGCCACAGATTTTAATGTCTCTGGTTTTTATAGTCGCTGAGAGGTATTTCTTCTTCTATTATTTTCTAGTTTATAGCATTGAGTGAGCTGTGACAGCATTTGTTGTGCTAACGGGTAGGAAGGAGCTGCTCTGAAATTCACTGTTGGATGGACAAGGTAATTTTCTTATGGACCTTTGCATCACAGCTCGTTGGGGGCTAGAGGATTTTTTTGTATTCTCTGTTACTCTCTGTCATTAAATGTATACTTTGTGTTTTTGAGTGTGTTTTAACATGTGTGTAAAATCTGTTAGCTCTGTTTGATTTTAACTTTTTTGTGATGTTTTTACTGATGAATCTTCTGCTTTTTTCAATGTAATCTCTTGCTTTCATGAGGACAACACTATTCCCTTTGTCACAGTTTGTTATAATGATGTTTCCTGTTTACCGTTTTTTCTTTAGATTTTTAAGTTTTTTTCGTCATAATTATTTTTAAATTAGTTTTTTCTTTTTAATTTGACTTGCTATGGTTTTAGTTTCTTCTTTTATTATCTCCTTTGTTGCTGTTTCCATTTTATTGTTCTTTAGTGAGAATATACTCTCTATAATGAGATCTTCTATCAGTTATTCATTTGCTGGTGAGTCAGTATTCTGTTGTAGACCGTTTTCTAAGAACTGGTGTCCGTTTTCGTTTAGTGTTATATCAGTTAGGTTGACCACCTTTGGGTAGAAATGATTTGTGTGAATGTGTTTGTTGTTATGGGGTTTTGTGTGGTGCAATCTGAGATTTTCAGTTTTCTTATTACGCTTTAGTCGCATTTTTTATAGCTTTGCATGTGCATCATTCGACTTTTTTCATGCTGGAAGCAAAATAACAGGTTTACTTAATTTTTGTGCTATCTGAAGGTGAATTTCCTCCTCACCTCCCCAACTCTCGCTCCAACACACTACTATGCATTTATGCCCAGTCATCATGGCTTCTCCCTCCCCCTCCCCCCAAAAAAACACTACCCCTTCACTACTCTTACACGGTATATAAATACACATCAACATACTTAAATAGACTTACAATATACAATTAATTAAAATGCAAAAAGAGGGTATTAATCAAAGACAAACTAGTTGCAATGTTATGTTGGCAACACAACGAAACACAAACCACAATACGCACTTGTGTTGTTGTTGTTATGGTCTTCAGTCCCGAGACTGGTTTGATGCAGCTCTCCATGCTACTCCGTCCTGCGCAAGCTTCTTCATCTCCAAGTACTTACTGCAATCTACATCCTTCTGAATCTATTTAGTGTATTCATATCTTGGTCCCCCTCTACGAATTTTACCCTCCACACTGCCCTCCAGTACTACATTGGTGATCTCCTGATGCCTCAGAACATGTCATACCAAGCAATCCCTTCTTCTAGTGAAGCTGTGCCACAAATTTCTCTTCACCCCAATTCTATTCGTGTACCTCCTCATTAGTTACGTGATCTACCCATCTAATCTTCAACATTACTCTGTAGCACCACATTTCGAAAGCTTCTATTCTGTTCTTGTCCAAACTAGTTATCGTCCACGTTTCACTTCCATACATGGCTACACTCCATACAAATACTTTCAGAAACGACTTCCTGACACTTAAATCTATACTCGATGTTAACAAATTTCTCTTCTTCAGAAACGCTTTCCTTGCCATTGCCAGTCTACATTTTATGTCCTTTCTAATTCGACCATCATCAGTTATTTTCCTCCCCAAATAGCAAAACTCATCTACTTCTTTAAGTGTCTCATTTTCTAATCTAATTCACTCAACATTATCTGATTTAATTCGACTACATTCCATTATCCTCGTTTAGTTTTTGTTGATGTTCATCTTATATCCTCCATTGGAGACTGACCATTCTGTTTAACTGCTCCTCCATGTCCTTTGCTGTCTCTGACAGAATAACAATGTCGTCAGCAAACCTCAAAATTTTTATTTCTTCTCCCTGGATTTTAATTCCTACTCCGAATTTTTCCTTTGTTTTCTTTACTGCTTGCTCTGTATATAGATCGAATAACATCGGGGATGGGATACAACCCTGTCTCACTTCCTTCCCAACCACTGCTTCCCTTTCATGGCCCTCAACTCTTATAACTGCCATCTTGTTTCTTTACAAATTGTAAATAGCATTTCGCTTCCTGTATTTCACTCCGGCCACCTTCAGAATTTGAAAGAGTGTATATTCCAGTCAACAGTACCAAAAGCTTTCTCTAAGTCTACAAATGCTATCTTCTAAGATAAGTCTTAGGGTCAGTATTGCCTCATGTGTTCCGTTTCTACGGAATCCAAACTGATCTTTCCCGTGGTCGGCTACTACCGGTTTTCCCATTCGTCTGCAAAGAATTCGTGTTAGTATTTTGTAGCCGTGACTTATGAAACTGATAGTTCGGTAATTTTCACACCTCAACACTTGCTTTCTTTGGGATTGGAATTATTATATTCTTCTTGAAGTCTGAGGGTATTTCGCCTGTCTCATACATCTTGCTTACCAGAGGGTAGAGTTTTGTCATTCCTGGCTCTCCCAAGACTATCAGTAGTTCTAATGGAATGTTGTCTACTCCCGGGGCCTTGTTTCGACTAAGATCTTCCAGTGCTCTGTCAAACTCTTCATGCAGTATCAAATCTCCCATTTCATCTTCATCTACGTCCTCTTCCATTTCCATAATACTGCCCTCAATTACACCGCCCTTGTATAGACTCTCTATGTACTCCTTCCACCTTTCTGCCTTCTCTTCTCTGCTTAGAACAGGTTTTCATCTGAGTTCTTGATATTCATACATATTTGCTCCAAAGGTCTCTTTAATGTTCCTGTAGGCAGTATCTGTCTTACCCCTAGTGATATATACCTCTACATCGTTACATTTGTCATCTAGCCATCCCTGCTTACCTATTTTGCACTTCCTGTCGATCTCATTTTTGAGACGTTTTTATTCGTTTTTGCCTGCTTCATTTACTGCATTATTATATTTTCTCCTTTCATCAATTAAATTAAATATATCTTCTGTTACCCAAGGATTTCTACTAGCCATCATCTTTTTACCTTCTTGATCCTCTGCTGCCTGCACTATTTCATCTCTCAAAGCAACCCAATCTTCTTCTACTGTATTTATTTCCCCCGTTCTTGCCAATCGTTCCCTAATGCTCTCTCGGAAACTCTCTACAACCTCTGGTTCTTTCAGTTTATCCAGGTCCCACCTCCTTAATTTTTATCTACAGTTCTTAACCAGTAGATCGTGGTGAGAGTCCACCTCTGCCCCTGGAAATGTCTTACAATTTAAAACCTGGTTTCTAAATCTTTGTCTTACCATTTTATAATCTGTCTGAAACCTTCCAGTGTCTCCAGGCCCCCTCCACGTATACAACCTTCTTTCGTGATTCTTAATCCAAGTTATGCTCTGTGCAAAATTCTGCCATCCGGCTCCTCTTTCATTCCTTACCCCCATTTCATATTCGCTGGCTACTTTTCCTTCTATTCCTTTTCCCACTATTGAATTCCAGTCCCCCGTGACTACTAAATTTTCATCTCCCTTCACTATCTGAATAATGTCTTTTATCTCATCATACATTTCTTCAATCTATTCATCATCCGAGGAGCTAGTTGGCATATAAACTTGTGCTACTGTGGTAGGCATGGGCTTCGTGTTTATCGTTTACCGTTTTTATCGTTCATTATGCTGTTCGTAGTAGCTAACCCGCGCTCCTATTTTTTATTCATTATTAAACGTACTCCTGCATTATCCTTATTTTATTTTGCATTTATAAGCCTTTGTTCACCCGACCAGAGGTCATGTTCCTTCTGCCACCGAACTACTTCACTATTTCCCACTATAGCTAGCTTTAATCCATCCATTTCCCTTTTTAAATTTTCTAACCTACCTGCCCGACTAAGGGATCTGACATTCCACGCTCCGATCCGTAGACCGCCAGTTTTCATTCTCCTGATAACAACGTCCTCCTGAGTAGTCCCCACATGGAGATCCGAATGGGGGACTATTTTACCTCCGGAACATTTTACCCAAGAGGACGCCATCATCACTTAACCATACAGTAAAGCTGCATATATCCTTGGGAAAAATTACGGTGGTAGTTTCCTCTTGCTTTCAGCTGTTCGTAGTACCAGCACAGCAAGGCCGTTTTGGTTAATGTTACAAGGCCAGATCAATCAATCATCCAGACTGTTGCCCCTGCAACTACTGAAAAGGCTGCTGCCCCTCTTCAGGAACCACACGTTTGTCTGGCCTCTCAACCGATATCCCTTCATTGTGGTTGCACCTACGGTACGGCTGTCTGTATCGCCGAGGCACACAAGCCTCCCCACTGCTGACTGGTAAAATTTTCTAATGAATTTTCTATCAACGAAATTGCGATGAATGACATTAGCGAAATTTTAACACTAGCTAAATATGAACGAATTGTGTTAATGACTTATTATAGCATGCTATTTTCCTTGATTCAGACTTTCAGTCGCATGCACGCTCCTTCTTCCCCAAAGGTTCCTACACCAGACTGCAAGTAGAATAAAAACGTCACGGAAGGTCAGTATCCACGCCGTTACTCTTTAAATTTTTCCCTTGCCTAGTCGTAGCATGAATGCGGCGCTCACTTTCCTGCTGCCCTCTTAAAACTCTTGAGGAAAGAGTAGTTTCCTTTTAATGCCTTAAATGTCAATGCCAGAGGAAAGTCAGTATGTGGCATCATACAATTAATTATAGATCCATTGTCATTTTGTTAGTCATTTCGTTGAAGAAGTCTGGCTTCCTATTCTTCTGTCCGAACTCAGTACGAAAATGCACCTTCCGCTTTCTAGACTGATTGACGATGCCAACACAATATCATTTATTTCATGCTAATTGTAGTTGCAACGCCCAGAAATTTCGAATTTCCATTTCTATGTAACTCGTATACAGAAACAAAATTAAGAGAAATACGTGTTCGCTGTAAAATGACTAATATCGATGTCTAACCAATTTGAAGGAAACATCACAAGTTCCTTATGTAAGTTACAAACAGCTGTTTTCAGCAGTCCGCTGTTCCTTATATGTACTCTGCTGACCATTAAAGTTGCAGCTTGAGAAAGGGTATCAGTATCTACAATATAGTAGGAAGAGTGGTAGCAATACCTGTTCGAATTTATAGGTGACTGGCCGAAAAAACGGCACTGCCCAGATACTCATTTTGCCATTCTTTAGAAACAAAAACAAAAAATTAACTATATTTGAAGTGTAATATCGAAAAAAATTAATTTCTGTGTATTCGTAAAAATACTTTGAAATTATGAAATAGTCGTACAGAGAAATACGCGTAGGGTACAAATGTATAAGTGCATGATCCAAATTAAGAAAGTAGTATACAAAATAAAAATTTCCCGTATCATGTTATTTAACTCAGAGCCCGATTATAAACAATATTTCTAGTTAAATGTCCAGGAACAACGATTAATAAATTCTTGGGTGAGCCCACCCTTGTGCAGGCGACATAAAACTGTCTATGAGAAAACATTGAGATGTCAAATCCCTCCTACAGTATTTACTAGAGTGCCACTGTAAGTTAGTTAATTGTAATGCCAGTTGCAGGTCTCACTGGAAACCGCAGTCTCTTGAAGTGAAAGGGGTGATCTGTCGGATTAAGGGGTATCTCTTGATCTGTGTGTCTTACAATAATATATTTGTGTAGATAAATTCAACCACAAATGTGGATACTTTCTGCTATGTATGTTGCGAACAGAGTTAGCAGCAAAGGAGTAAAAAATTTAAACGTCCTCCATGACGCGACAGTTTTTCATGCATTTCAATGTTTATGACCTCATATCTCCTGAGCTGTTAGCCATACAATGATACAATTCTGTAGGTGCATTCAGCGGCATGTGCGGATACCGTCGGCAGAATATGTTGCGAATAGATTTAGTAGCAAAGAAGTAATAAATTTAAACGCCATGTAGAATGCGGCATATTTTCAGGCATTTCATTGTTTATGACGTCATACCTCCTGAACTATGACAGATAGTTGGTTCTTACTCCCACAGCGATTGTTGTCTGACTGTAAGTGATATCTGCACCAAGTTCGATTTCGTGAACTATGTGTGATACCATGATATAATTTTGTTGGCGCATTGAGCGGCATATGTGAATAGTGCCGGCGAAATGTATTGCGAATAGAGTTCGTAATAGAGAAGTAATAAATTTAAACGTCATGCACAAAGCGGTAGTTTTTCATGTATCTCATTGTTTATAACGTCGTATCTCCAGAACTATGGTATGTAGGTTGTTCTTAACCGCCCCCCCCCCCCCAGCCGGCCGCTGTGGTAGAGCGGTTCTAGGCGCTTCAGTTCGGAACCATGCGGCTGCTACGGTCGCAGGTTCGAATCCTGTTTCGGGTATGGATGTGTGTGATATCCTTAGGTTAGTTAGGTTTAAGTAGTTCTAAGTCTAGGGGCATGATGACCTCAGATGTTAAGCCCCATAGTGCTCAGAGCCATTTGAGGTCCCCCCCCCCCCCCCTTTCCCCACTCCCAGAGATTGTTGCGTGACACTAAGGGATATGTGTACCAAGTTTGGTTGAAATCAGTTAAGTATATACACACGTGTAGGCACGCGCGCGCACACAAACATACACATATATCCATTTTTATAAAATGTATGGATTTAGGGATAGGGATATAGAAAGTGCGTAATTTAGTAAAAAGAGCTGTCCTTCTGGCAACAACTATGGTTTTACCCTGCCTGGTCACTGAGTTGAACAGTGAAGTGCGCTTGGATGACAGATAAGCGTACTAAGGGTATGGCATTCCATGTTGCTTCACCTCTGTGTTCCACAGCTAATCGATCATAATGACTAACGAGGAATGGTATTACCAGTCTCTCGGCACTCGTGACTTGAGGTTTCCAGTGGGTGAGAGATCTGTAGAACATACTGGCCAAGGTACCGCTCCCTATATCGAGGTTGGTCAGGATACAGCGACAACGCACGATCTTGCGTTATCTTGTTGGAAGGTAGCGTCACACAAACCTTGATACCTGCCTTTACACATCAGAATTTTACTGGCTACTGTCGATATAACTGGTTGTGTGAATAAGAGATGATGGTGATGTGAAATCAATGGCATACAGACCATGATGCCAGATGTTGGAGACGTATACTGCTGAAGCTTGCAATCTGCCCAAGTTCATTCTCGCCGGAGCCTTCACACACAGATACATCCATCGTGATGCTGTATGCCAAACCGGGACCCATTTCAAAAGATTACATGGTGCCACTTCTGCGTCCAGTGTTACCGATGGGCACACCATTGTGGACGCACATCATTCTGCAGCCATGTCAAAGGATGCGGCAACAATGCTCGTCATGATAACATATGTTGTCTGCAGCCATCGTTGGTCTTTCATCTGGGTGCTTATCATGTTGTACGCAGGTCCATTTCCTTATTCAAGACATGTGACGTGATTGTGTGACCCTGCACAGCCAAGTGAACAATATGCCTGTCCTCTTGAGCACTATTCGTGTACTGTCGCCAAGATCCTGCATGGTTTTCCGAATGAGCCTCCTCAATCCATCCATTCCATACTAAAATTGAATTCGTGGGATCCTGATCATTGCGATCAGCAGTATTGCTGACTAATAAGCCGCAACCTCACTTGGTCAACATCCCAAATTCCGACGTGTGCTGTTAGACGTTTTTCTTTCTTACACAGGTCACAACCTAGATATTCACACAACCAACAAACACAGATATGCGATTTTTGAATGGAATTCTGGATGCGTAATCTTTGCTTATATCGTGTGCAAATTGTTGGTGACTCACACCTACCTAGCTACTTTGTGCAGTTGTGCTGAAATGCTGATGTTATCGAAATATGTAGTACAACTAAGTTCAACTCAACTCCGTCAGAACATGTTTAGAAGGCCCAACGGAACCGACTGACCGCCATTTCGTCATCACTGGATGCGGATAATGAGGGCCATGTGGTCAGCACACCATTATCCCGACCGTAGTTAGTGAATGGAGCCGCTACTTCTCAAAGAAGTAGCTCCTCCGTTGGGTTCACAAGGGCTGAGTGCACCCCACTTGCCAACAGCGCTCGGCAGACACGGATGATCACCCATCCAAGTGCTAGCCAAACACGATAGTGCTTAACTCTGGTGATCTGATGGGAACTGGTTTACCACTGTGGGAAGGCTGCTGGCATATATGTAGTGCGTTTGATGGCAGTTTGACGCTTCTTGCTTTCCTCTTCGTGGTGTAGCTATGTTAATGACCTACAGTGTACGAGGGAATTTCAAAGTGTAGGTTACACGTTATTATGGCAGGGCAAGTAACTTTTATTGAATAATGTAATACACCTCAAAGTGACACAGATACGTGACACTATTTTTCAGAATAGTCACCAAGTCCCCGTAAACTATGTAAATGATCTACCGGTAGGTTAAATTCCTCGATGATAGAAATCCGATACTTTATTGCGGAGGAACTCGAGACGTGCTGCTTGAATGTCATCATCGTCCGAAAATCTACAACTGTTACGAATCAGTTCCCTGACAGCCTGAACATTGTTGTCTGTGGTCGATATCAAAGGCCTTCAGCCTCGTCTGTTTGCGACCATAGTCAAATTCTTGCCAATATTTCGCTGCGGTTGGGCGCTGCATCGCATTTGGCCCATATACCGCCAGAATTTTACTGTAAATCTCTGTGCAATTTGGACGTTTTGCCTACAAGAATCGTACTATCCCAAGTGCTTCGGCTTTGGAGTACGTTTCCAATTATCACACCATTTTATTCGCGTACTGTGATCTACCTGTTAACCGTACCACAGTATAAATGTCTCTACAGGGAACCCAGAACACGTACTCTCTTCTGACAGTACGCGACTCTTGTTGCGTAAAGGTCCTAGCTTGGAATAACACGTGTAACAAATTTTTTTAAGTCTTCTTGTATGTGCAATTCCAGCACACGGAACGTTCGAATACCTGAGCAGAACAACTAGAGACGTACGACTAGTTAGTTTAGTTTCACTTCATACTTTGCTTGTTTAGTCCGCAGCTCGTGGTCTAGTGGTTAGCGTTGCTGCCTCTGTATGACGGGGTCCCGGGTTCGATTCCCGGCCGGATTGCGGGTTTTTATCTGCCCAGGGACTGGGTGTTTGTGTTGTCCTCATCATTTAATCATCATTCGTGACAGTGGCTAGATTGAACTGTGTAAAAAGTTGGACTGTGTAAAGCTTGGGACTTTGTACAGCTGCTGATGACAGTGCAGTTGAGCGTCCCACATACCAAACAACATCATCATCATCTGCTGACTTGTTAACTTCACGAGCATTTCCTCTATTTCACATAAATACGTGTTATTGCTTTCCTGTGAAACCAGAACGTTGAGTAACACTTCCTCAGGAAAGTCCATATATATGCTACATTTGAGTCTCGCATAAATTTCTGTCTCAGATTCAGCGATATGTACTTTATTGTATCCTTTTAGCTACACGTAACTCCAGCTGGATAATAGTAGCAGAATTTGAGTGCTGTGGAATCGAGTGTCGCAATGATGACGTAGTACAACTTACTACTGCGCCACTATGTCACCACAATAATATGACAAAGAAGCGCTGTGCTTGCAGCAATAGTACACTCACGCTTGCCCGCCCGGATAGCCGAGCGGTCTAACGCACGGCTTTCCGGAGTGGGAAGGAGCGCCTGGTCCCTGGCACGAAGTCGCCTGGCGGACTTGGGTGTCGAGGTCCGGTGAGCCGGCCAGTCTGTGGATGGTTTTTAGGCGGTTTTCCATCTGCCTCGGCGAATACGGGCTGGTTCCCCTTATTTCGCCTCAGCTACACTATGTCGGCGATTGCTGCGCAAACAGGTTCTTCACGGACGCGTACACCACCATTGCTTTACCACGCAAACATAGGGGTTACACTCGTCTGGTGTGAGACGTTCCCTGGGGGAGGGTCCACCGAGGGCCGAACCGCACAATAACCTTGGGTTCGGTGTGGGGCGGCGGAGGAGTGAAGTGGACTGCGGTAGTCGCGGTGGGGTTGTGGGCCTGCTGCGGCGGGGACGGAGCCTCTCCGTCGTTTCTAGGCCCCCGATTAACATACAACGTACAAAGTACAACACTCACGATTTTACAGAGAGTAATATCGGTTTGACAGAACATCAACTTTGAAGCTTCCTATGTGAAAGACTTAAAGTAAGATACGTTTACACAATGCACGTACTACAATTCCTGAAATGAAGAGTGTTGGTCGTTTAAAGAAGTATCATGTTAATCGTTATAAAAATGGTTAAAATCTGAGAAAGCTCAGCAAGCGAATGAAAGGGGGTGAAATGTTTAGTGAGACAGTGGCCTGTCATTGTCCATGTATCCACAAGAAGGGGTGGACAGCAAGAGAGGGTTCTTACTCCGACCTTGAATCTGAAAGTATGCACTTTTTGTTTGTTGTATCATGTATTGATACCACCCCACGGCGTATCACCTTTGGTAACAGAATGCCTAGTTTCTGTCTGACGCCAATTGTTGGTGCGTGGGATCTGTGGGACCCAGTGGTGGGTATCTGCTGACCCACTCCTCCAGCAACACTGTACTGGCTGGTTCAAATGTCTCTAAGCACTATCGGACTTAACATCGAGGTCATCAGTCCCCTAGACTTAGAACTACTTAAACCTAACTAACCTAAGGACATCACACATATCCATGCGTGAGGTAGGATTCGAACCTGCGACCTTAGCAGCAGCGCCGTTTCGGACTGAAGCGCCTAGAACCGCTCGGCCGCAACCGCCGGCAACTCTGTACTATGAGCAGCCTCTACCGGCGCAATATACGACGGCCGGTGGCAGCCTCTCAACCCACTTGCTCTTGGATCCACTATGCTAAGACATCTTCATTCGTGCGTCATCCTTGTTATCATTGAGATAGCTGGACTTTATTTTTTGCTGCATTATTTCTATTGAGTCTTCGTTCGCTTGGAGAAATACAAGTTAAGTAAATCTTTTGTTTGCTGTGATTAACATGTTCGGTAATCATTTCTGCTTCTGTTCAGCTTACCTATGATGACAGTTGCTGCACCACTCTGTAATCCACCTGTCCTTGCCATTGTGTACATAGTTGTACAGATTACTATTCACTACAAAACACAAAAATGCAGGTTTTGTTCAACAAATTATGCTGTCCAGTATAAAATAATTGAATATATGAAAATACAATAAAAACATTAGTGGAAAAGTAGTAAGTTTGGGGACCCTCTTTTGAGGTACTTTCTTTTGGGAAAACGCTAAACATTTTACCTTCACTAGCAACTGTAACAAGTTTATTAAATAATGAGAGACAATTATTTTTATTCGAAAACAAAGATTCACAAAAAGTTTTTAAAATAGAGCTTAAAGAAATCGAGTGCAAATGTGAATCTTACCCAAAAAAATCACAAAAGTCTTTTAAACAAATTTCATGAAGCTGAATAAAACATTAGGGTACAGTAGGCTTGTCCAAGAAAGCAGCATATTTATTTAAACTTTTAAATGAACATCGAATCAAAAATTATTTACAGAAATTGCTAACTTAATTGGCTCCTTCAGCACCGGCCCAACCCAAGTGTTACTGTATTTGGCACATGACACATTTAACACACACTTCCCTGCAAGTGTCCAGGAAGAGCTTTTCATCACGAAAGGTGCTGGTTGCACCGCTCAAGTTTAGTGTATCCCCAGCGTTGATATCTAGATCATTATCGCCATTCACAAGGAGAGAGATGCAGGAATCTGATGAAGAATCGGATCTTTTCGTGGAGTTTTCTTTTTCTGAAGACCTTTGGTCTTCCCATCCCTGCCACGTAGACAGTCTCGACCCTCGGAAAAACTCAATGACCTCTTCTTGACATCATTTAAGTCAAGCAATTTGATGAACCAATGATGCGCCCAGTGATGCGGTTTTGCAGTTTTGTAAGCAAGCAAAGTATTAGAGATGGCATGAGAGCTGAATGACCGTTTCTAATTTTTTTTCCTATTTCTCCACTTTGAGGAAAGTTAAAGTGACTTTTTCTCTACTGGTTAATTTTATTTCTATCCAACAGGATTTTCGTTGTTTTCATTTTCAGTGTAAACCCTAACATGTTCGGTATCTGAATAAAAATATTTTCGGTGAATAGGTTGTTGGATACCCTAGATTTAATCGTAAGAATAATGTAATTTCAGATCGTTCGCTGTGGGTTTCATTTTCAGACTAATAACATCAAATGATGAAATTATCATATATTAATGAAATACTAATTGACTTTTGCATATAAGTTGCATCCTCTTCTATCAGCCACAGACAGGTAATAGAGCAATGGAGAAATAAGTAAATGCAAATATTTATTAATAAAAGGCATCACCTATGCACAGAAACAGCTAGAATTATTACAAGAGCAGGCAGAAAAAATAGGATTACAAATTTGAAAAAACAAAATTTATGACTGACATCAAAGGTGCACCTTCTGATCTCAAAATTGGTAATAACTACATCTCTCGAGTTAAAGAATTTAATTATTTAGGTGAATGGATTGCAGAAAATTGTAATGAAAAGAAATCTGTCAGATCACGAGCCCAGAAAATGGAGACAGCGTTTCAGTTAACAAAAAACATTTACAACAAAAAGAGTCTCTCGTGGAACTGCAAAATACGACACTACACAACAGTAATTAAACCCGAAGCTCTCTACGCATCTGAGACACTAAACCTTCAACACAGAACAATAAAAGAGGAATTAGAAGTGAAAGAACGTAAAATAATGAGGAAAATCCTAGGACCAAGAACTAAAGATGGTGTGCATTATCCAAAACCCAATGCAGAAATATGTAAAAATATCTCCAAAATAACAGACACAATGCGCATGAGAAGAATCCAATTCATGGGGCATTTAGAAAGAATGGACTCAAACAGGTTAACACACAAAATCCATCAAGACCGAACTGGTACAAAGAGACGGAAAGAGACCTGAGAGAATTAGGGTCTCCAAATGTACATGATAGAAATGAAATCAGAAAAATCAGAAACACACGGGGTTTTGAGGAAGAAGAGAGAAAAACGAACCGACATACGTGGTCTACGCAACGAAAGCTAGCCCGTTCGTTGTTTATGAAGGAATACTGGGCGAAAAGGAAGGCCAACAAATGTTGATTACGCGTGGTCCTAAGTGATCCATCCGTGAAGAAGAAGAAGAAGAAAAGGCACTGTATTTTGACTGGTAGTAACAAATATTAGTCTAATTGTAAAAGATCGATAGTATTATGTACGAGGGCTATCCAGAAGGTAACGGACGTTTTGAAATAAAAAACTAACAATATGGAAAAAACAAATTTATTCATACACATTTTAAGGGTACCTTCTTGAGCTGTTTTTTTACTTAATAGTCATTCAAATTGAGGCACCGATCATATTGTGGCACAAGTTTTTCAGTACCGTCTCTGTAGAAATCTGCCGCCTGCGATTGCAAACCACTGGCTTATACCGGTATGAAGTTCGACGTCAGTATCAAAACGTGGTGTAGCGAGCCATGTCTTCATTTGTGGGAAGAGGAGGTTCGACGCCAAGTCTGGCCCAGTCAAAATCCCGTATGGGCTGTCGGGTACGATTGGCCATTTATCGACGTGCGTTGTCATGAAAAAACAAAACTTTTGCGATACGTTTTCCCCGATGCTTGTTTTGCATTAGCCGCCTTAACTTTGTCAGTGTTTGACCACACGTCTCTGAGTTAATTACTGTGCCACGTTCAAGGAAATCAACGAGAATCACTCCCTCAAAGTCCTAAAACTCAGAAGTCATGATCCTTCTTGCTGGCAGCGTTTATAAACATTTCCTTGGTTTCTTGGGAGTATTTCTGTTTCCCCATTCCATCGACTGCCTTTTTGTTTCACAAAAGACATGCTTCGCACTATGCGACAAAAATACGAATGATTAGCATTTCAGAGCGTTCGCACAAATTAGGTAAGAGTGACGCCATCTACATACTGTGTATGACGAAAGATTTTGCAGTGGGTTCCTCATTCACAAATAGCATTTAGTTGACTTTTTTGTGAGAAGACCGAATTGTGCCTCATGTAAGAAGGCGAAACGTCTACCAGTACGTGTCGAAGTTCAACAGTCGCAATCTCATAACCTACCGAGACTGTGGTTTACCTTTCTGCGATACTGACGCTCAGATTGGTAGGGATCACATGAGTGTCGTGCTAACATGGAGTCCATGGGTTCAGGAGGACCATACTCAACACCATGCAGCATCCCAGCGACCCAGCAGAAGTGGAATAGTTCTGTTTGCAGCAAAGCAAGTCAACGGATGGAGCAAAACGGATCGGACAGTCACGTATCGTAACTTGAGTCATAGAATGGTTCTGTTTGCAGCAAAGTTAGTCAGCGGATGGAGCACAAAGAACTGTCGTCACGGCGGAATTTATTGCCCGTTCCCGTGAAGAGGCGGCAGAGAGGTGCTGGCCGACGGCAGCACTGGTTACAGGGGTGGCAACGCGTATCCGCTCGGTTCCGCTGGAGCATCAAGCTGGGCGTATTCGGATGTCCTGGCCGCCATGGGAATCAATGTTGCCAGATTACTTTCATTATCATCCGTGATGGTGTAGAATGTCATTGGGTCCACAACACGATAACTCTGATTCGCATAGTTGCTAGTTTGGACTGCTGCTGTTGCATTTCTGATGTGCTAAGACCGGTGGGTGCGCTTTATCTTTGAGGTTTCCGTTACATTACCTTCCAACAAAATAACACAAGAACACATGTTGCCTGCAGTGTGCTGACGTACCTCAATACGTTCTTCAAATCTCTCGGCCAGTGAAAACATCTTGTCATGGGTTTGCCATATACACGCAACCACTCACTAGCCACTACAATTGGTGCCTGAAGAAAACTTCACAAGCCGACATCTCTAAACAGCATTTTATTGGATGACCGGTTTCGACAGAGCTACACTATGTGATCAAAAGTATCCGGACGCCGCCAAAACATCCTTTTTCGTTTTTGGTGCATTGTGCTGCCACCTACTGCCAGGTACGGGACGCTCTGCAGAACTCACGAACTTTGAACGTGGTCAGGTGATTGGGTGTCACTTGTGTGATACGTCTCTACGCGATATTTCCACACTCCTAAACATCCCTAGGTCCACTGTTTCCGATGTGGTTGTGAAGTGGAAACGTGAAGGTACACATACAGCACAAAAGCGTATAGGCCGACCTCGTCTGTTAACTGACAAAGACCTCCGACAGTTGAAGAGGGTCATAATGTACAATAGGCAGACGTCTATCCAGACTATCACACAGGAATTCCAAATAGCATAAGGATCCACTGTAAGTACTATGACAGTTAGGCGGGAGGTGAGAAAACTTGGATTTCATGGTCGAGCAGCTGCTCATAAGCCACACATCACGCCGGTAAATGACAAACGACGCCTAGCTTGGTGTGAGGAGCATAAACATTGGACGATTGAACAATGAAAAAACGTTGTGAGGAGTGACGAATCACGGTACACAATGTGGCGATCTGATGGCAGGTTGTGGGTATGGCGAATGCCCGATGAACGTCATCTGCCAGCGTGTGTAGTAACAACAGTAAAATTCGGAGGCGGTGGTGTTATGGTGTAGTCGTGTTTTCGATGCACCCCTTGTTGTTTTGCGTGGCACGTATTACATAACTAAGGAATTATAACTACCTTATGTTTTGATTTTTACAACATAGTATCCATAAGTGTTAAAAGTCGCTTCACATTGCACACATACACCCAAGAACCATCAAGATCACTGTATATCGGCATGTTAAATGTAAAAGTATTATGTAAAAACATGATCCTATCTATATTGCGCACATACCAGCTGGCAACTGATAGAATTGGCATGAACACAACGACCCCCACGTACGTTCACCAGATGGCACTGGGGCGGTCGACTGGGTTATCGTCTTGTATATAGCATAAAACATAGACACCTAATGCCACATAATTGGTAAGGATCATTTTTATATACTTTATTATACAATTCAAATCAGAGAAAAATAGGAATTTTTACGTAACTTTTACTTTTTATAATGTATAAATATATTGTCTATCCGTTATGATGTAAAATTCGAAACATAACTAAGGACATTCAGATGTCAGTTATAAACGTCACACCGAGCGAGGTGGCGCAGTGGTTAGCACACTGGACTCGCATTCGAGATGACGACGGTTCAATCCCGCGTCCGGCCATCCGGATTTAGGTTTTCCGTGATTTCCCTAAGCCGCTCCAGGCAAATGCCGGGATGGTTCCTTTGAAAGGGCACGGCCGACTTCCTTCCCCGTCCTTCCCTACACCCATGAGACCGATGACCTCGCAGTTTGGTCTCTTCCCCCAAAACAACCAACCTATAAACATCACAGAGTACGCCAAAATAGACGTTCTGCCTGGAAAACCTCTTTTCAAAAAGTTCTGGTTTTGTTCGGCATATCGCGAGCCTTATTCTTGTTTCCTAGCGTATGCTATTCATATTGGATCTTATAAAATTATCGTAGATACATAAATTAATTATACGTAAAATTCCTGTATCTCTCTGGTCTGGATTGTATAACAATGTAAATAAAAATGGTCTTTAATAATGTATTACCATATACATGGAATTATGAATCTACGTTTCATTCTGTACACAGGACAATATTCCACTCAACCGCCACAGTGCCGCCTGGTGAATGTACAAGCAAGTAATTGTGCTTTGCGCCGTTTCTGTCAGTTGCCAGCTTGCAGTTAACATGAAAACTTACAATCGGCGCAGTATAGATATACTTATGATTGTACATAATACTTTCACCTTTGACATGTCGGTGTGTAGTGACCTTCATGGTAGCGAGATGTGCATATGCAAATGTGTAGCGACTTGTAACATGGCGGGTAATATGCTACAAAAGTTCAAAAGCATAAGGTATGTTATAACTCCATAACTTAAGTAACAAGACAGTTTATCAGGTGGTAATATCATTATTGCAAAAATTATCCTATCAATTGTTGCTTATCCTCTTGCAGATTCGATGATGTCAGCATGGCTCTGCCGAACCGGTCGTCCAGTAAAACGCTTTTTGGCAATCTTGGCTTGTGAAGTTCTCTTCAGTTACCACACGTTACAGATCGCCACCCAAACAGACCTTGTCAGGAATATATAAGCCACTACAATTAATGAAATCTAGCATAGTGCTGAGGCAACGTGGAATATATCATCCAACCTCTGTTGGACTCGATATCCAGCATCGTTGGAATCATTGTTCGAGCCAGACGTGGCAGCTGTTTGTACTTAACTTTATACCCTGAATCTACACAGATAACCTACAGATTTGATGAAGTGCTCTTCCTATTACACTGCATAGCGATGTAAGTTCAATTTCGTTATTTTTTCTGGTGAATGACTTTGAATTGCCAGCTGCGTAGAACTTTAATTTACTTGTAGAAAACGATAGGCTGAAGCAAACGGTGGGCTGCACGTTCATTATACAAGTATTAATGTACAAAATCCCTGCGAGAAACAAATGGGTTTGAGTTATAATTAATATTACTAAACGCAATAATAATCATAACGCTAAAATTCTGAAACGGTTGTAGCAAGTTATTTACTAAATAGCATAAAAGAAACGCCACATACGCGGAAAGGAAGTGTTTATCACGAAGCTCCTGCACTGCTCAAAGCAGCAAACTGAGGAAAAGGAAATTCCAAACTTATATGATGATAAATGATAGTCACAAAAAGCTTTTACAAGTTCACGAAATTTTTTTTATGACACTACTGTGAGTGCAAACCAGAAACCTTTTAGAAATCTGATGAGATGCAAGTTGGCATGAAAGATACGTACAAGTTTTTATGTTGTTGCTAAATTCCTTGTATCGGGCAGGTGAGCTATTTAGACAATGCAAACTCTATAACTCTCTCTCAAGTGGTAAGGTCCTTTGCCACCAACATATTGATTCTAACATTTTAATTTAGTTCGTTGTATACATCATATTCAATAAGTATGTAGCTGAAAAATTGTACTTTTGCTCCAATTCATCCAGATTTAATCAAGTATGTATAAAAGACACTCTTTCAGCTGTCTGAAAAGAAGCAATTTCAAACGTATGTTTCATGTAACATTAACTCTTTGTACACTAAATTCAATGTTGAAATAACATTTTATACGGGATAAAATGAAGTAATCACATTTACCAATTACTGGTCGCCGATAAAAGAAAATGATGGAAATTGTAATTAACATGCATATTTGACAGTGTGATGGAAATTGGCAACCAGGAGAGGGTAATATACAAACATCGATATTACACGCACAGGAAAATAATTTTTTTTCATTCATTAATTTCAATAGTATATTAAAAGAAAATTAACTTAGACTATTTACATCAAGTCATACATCAAACTTAAGGTAAACTAACCTAATTTTTCTTACAAATGTTCAGTATGTGCGCCTTTAGCTATACGGGAAACATCTAACCTAAAATCAAGTTCTTCCCACACTTTGGTTAATGGAAGCAATAGCCTCTTCAATTTTGTATCTCAGCTCTTACAAAACACTAGGTAGCGGCGGAACGTAGATACGCTCTTTGATAAACCCCCAAAGGAAAAACTCGCCTGGCATAAGGCTTGGTGAACGTGGAAACCAGCAGGAAAGAACTCTGTCGTATTGACCATTAAGACCTATCCAACGGTCAGCGACTTTGACTTTCAACCACTCTCGTACAAAGAGATGTCAATCGTGGGCGACTTCATCTTGTTGTCAAATAAAGTTCTCTAATTGGCGAAAGAACCGTTCTTACAAATTTACCTAGATAAGCCACCACTATTACGGTATCTTCAGCGATAAAAAAGAAAGTGCTTGAAAATAGAATAAATTCTCGAAACGTGTTGTGCTACGCATAAAAAATAAGTAACTGGTGCAGCTTTTATTATTTATATCATAAAAAACCGACCTGTACTCTTGGTGTCAGTGCGTAGGGCAGAAAAATTTTAATTATGGGGAATCTCTTCGATATTTTGCAAGTTTAGGACGATATTCTGACCCCTAAATACGAATATTATAGGTATTTTACCTTCCCACTTAGATGAAAGGTTTCCTCATCACTGAATACCACACGACCACGAAAGTCACTTTACCGCTCCATGGCTTCACTTGCAAAATTACAACGTACGCTATAGCCACCTGGCTTTAAAGCAAGTACCACTTGTAACCGATATGGACACATGTATAAAAGTTTTCTGAAAGTCTCCGATACTGTCGTCTTTGGCAACTTAAGTGCAAGACTTTCTTTCCGAGCACTACGGAGGTAAGATGCTCTGACACGGTCAACATCCTCTTCAGATAATTTTGGTCACCCAGCGATTTTCCCTTAACATACACACCTTTTGTTTCGAACTGACTATACCATCGGCATATGTTTAGCCATAAGGGGGATTACAATAAAACTTTAAACGAAGCGCACTCTGAAATGAAATTATAGATTCTTTCTAGCAAACTACACAACAGAGAACGCCTTACACTCAGGAGCCACCATTTTGCATATCTGGCGTATGTAGGGCTGCATGCGCCAAAAAAAAAAGCAGTACTCGCACTTGCACTTATCTAAAACTGTAGAATTACTCTTTATTGTGACCGTGAACCAACACTCTACAACGCTTGCAGTTGATGCTAGTAAAATTCATAAATGGGACAGTCTTTTTCGGACACCCAGTATTTCCTGCAGAAAAGCAGAGAACACCGATTTCTGCCCTTCTCTAGTGTGTAAGTGGTCGCTAAAGTCTATTACTGTGTGTAAAGTTACAGTATAATGCACACTATTATTTATTAATAAGTTGTAATTTTAACTTTATCTTCGATTTCTTGACGTGGGTTAAGAGCCAAACCTCGTACGTTCCACTAGGAGACATATGCATATAATATTCATTTAATATTTCTATTACACGTAATCACCTAACCAACAAGGTTAAGAGTATGGCGAGACTCTCCATAAAAACGATGTGTCGTATACGACAAACTGACATTCAAAGTAAACAAATTACAAAAATGGATTTAGGCAATAAACTGTTATTATATTTTGTAAACATGAAAAGGAAACCAGCACACAGAAATGATTCAGTTACATCATGGTACATGGGAAGCTAGTTACACTTTGATACAGAAGGTGTTCTGTGATAGACAAAACTAATCTTAGAAACAGTTTCTTTCTTCCACAAGACACGAGTGAACATGGAATTCTGTGCAGAAGACTCTTCCTCTTACGCTTCTACAACCAGGCGCTATGCCACGTTAGTCTTATCATCACTAACAATGACATCAGGAGTTTCTTTTTTGGAGAGGGCTGGATACTGCAGCAGCATTTTCTTCACTGTACTCCCTTATATTGTCATGTCCATATAGTGGTTTACCGTTTTGAAAAATCATATTTCTCTTACGCGTCAATAACTAAAAGCAAGCATTTGTTACTTGCTTCTTCTTTTTATAGGGAAATCTATGCTTTGAGTTACTGACTATATCGAAAATATTATATGGACGCTTCAATGTTTAAAATTTTTACGAAGTTGTAGAGGCGTTTTGTTTCAATTGCTGTCACAGAGCACGGTACGTGCAACGAACTAGTCTTTATATTAAATAATTATGTATTATTCTTATTTGTTTACCAGTTCATAATATATTTGCCCTTACATTCGGTTTAGGCTGTTCATTTCGCATTTTAGTTGAAGATTTGAAGTAAGAATGTTATGGACGATGCAGTGGTATTGTATAATACTAATGCATTCATACTACTACTGCATACGCTATGTTAATTTCCTGTAAATGTTTAAAAGTAATCCATTAACATTTTTTACATAACTTTGTTACTTAAGGCAATTTTTATTTCGGTTTGTCTGTTCTCAGATGTAAAGACGGCAGTTAAGCTACTGAAACTGGTAATCGCTTCGAAAAAAGAAATGCCATTGAGATAATATTTAGAAAATTTGTGAAAATTTTAAAAAGTTTTATATAAAGTTTTCAGAATTTTAGTGTTTTACATTTGATTGTAGAGAATTATAGAGAAACTATAAAAGGAAGAGAAATATGAAGTGATGTCTACATTAGCTGCTGACCTAGTCATTGAAGCAAAGAAAAGCAAGTCAAGTGTGGAACAAGAAAAAAGTGATGGTACTGTGGTTCATAAAAAAGGGGAAGTGTTGGGAAGGTGGCAAGAGTATGTAAAGTGCCTACATGAGGCTGATCAGAAGCCAAATGATATTGAATCAGAAGACGAGGCGAAAATTAAAGAAGAAGACATATTGGAAGGAGGTGTAGAAAGGGCTTTAAGGGAGACGAAGAATCATAAAGCAAGTGGAAATAATGGATTACTAGCAGAGATGTTTAAGATCCTTGGGAGTAGTTGTGTGAAAGAGTTAATATATCTGTGTAATGAGATATATGAGAAATGTGAGTGGCCTGGTGACTTTCTCTCAGCAGTAATGAATCCAACTGACAAGAAACGGAATGCCCAGAAATGTGGGGATTTTAAATCTATAACTTTGATTTCTCGTGCAGCAAAAGTTTTATTATGGATGGCATATGGAAGGCTTCACGGAAGACTGGAAGAAAGTATTGCAGAGGAACTGTGTGGATTTAGAAGAGGGAAAGGTACAAGCGGTGCAATTGGATTGCTGAGAATTATATGTGAGAGATACATTGAAAGAGGAGAAGAAGTTGATACCGTCTTCATTGACTTGGAGAAAGCCTTTGACAGAGTAGAGTGAAATAAATTAATGGACATTCGAACGAGGGTAACTTCCCATCGCAACTGAGATTTAGTGGTGAGACGGCCCAGTGGGTAGCTCTTCAAAAACTGAACACAGATCAAGCATGAGAACAGGGAGAAGATGCACTGTACTGTGAAAACAGGAACAACATCGAAACAATGAACTGTCCCAGCTAAAGATATGCAACTTCAAGCGAATTTGAATATCCACGGCGTCGTGGTTACGTGATCACGATGTAGGACTGCGAAGGGAGAGATCCATGTTCAAATCTCCCTCGTGCCCCGTATTTTCTTTTTCACAAAATTATGAACTGTCCGTCCTGTCATTGACGTGTACGTTCGCTGTATTCAAATTTGTGTCTGTGTCGTGGTTTGCAACGCCGAGGAAGGGACCTCTAGACGTACGTACCTCCTATTTGTTCCACACAAGTACTACATGTTATGACTCTTGCGTTCCGTATAGGACGTTTTGACTCTTGAATTATTTTGTTGTGTAATAGTTCACACCGGTTTATTTCTTGTTTTCAGTTCTGTGAGAGGTCTGTGCAACTTCTCACCTGCTCTCGCCATTTATAACATTTGCTTGCGACGGTAATATATTCTTACCACGTGACGCATATTCTATAACCAGTCAAACACCGTGACCGTACAACCACGACAGCATAGCGCATCTTGACACTGAACCGTTCACGGTTTCTATTTTGCTTTTCTTTTCACAATTTAGTACACCTTCTTCCTCTTTTCGTGCTTGATCTTTGTTCAGTTTTTGACAGGCTGTCCATTGAGCCATTTACCACTAAATCTGAGAGGGTACGATGGAACGTTTTCCTCGTAAGGAAGAATGGTGTCGACTTGAGTAATAGGAGGCTGATTAAAAACCTATACCTTAGAGAAAATACGAGTACAGATTGGGAATGAGATGGCAGAGGAAAGCACACTTGGAAGGGGATTGAGGCAAGGCTCCTGTCTCTTTCCAATACTGTTATATTTGTAGCATACTCGTGTTATTCAGAAATGTTTGAAACGAATTAAAGTCGTGCTGGTTGGTGGTAGGAGGATAGAATGTATTCGATTTACGAATGGTATGGTGTTATTGGCAGAGAGCGAAAGAACTGTGTCTGCAATGTTAAAAGAATTAAATGAGACCTGTGAAGAATTCGGAATGAGAATTAATAAGAAAAAGACAAAATGTATGGTGATAAGTGTAAGAAAAGTAAGGATAGCTGTAAAGTTACGACAGGAAGGTGCAGAACAAATTTGTGCTTTCAGGTATCTGGGAACATGTAATAAAGAGGTGAAAACACATATAGCAGTTACCAAGGAAGCATTTAATAAGAAGAGGAGGACGTCTATGTGAGTGCATGGACAGGGACCTGAGGAAGAACTGGCGGAGTGCTTGTATGGAGCGTGCCATTATACGGAGCTGAGACAAGGACCCTAGGGACACACGAAGAAAGAAGAAAAGTAACATTTGAGATGTGGATTTGGAGTTGGATGAAAGGGATAAGGTGGACAGACAAACTGAGAAATGAGAACGTGTTGAGAAGAATGGAGGAAGAGACACAAATTTTAAAGGTAATCAGGAAAGGGAAACACAACTGGCGTGGACACCGGTTGAGAAGAGCTTGTTACTGATGGAGGCTGTGTAAGGAACTGTGAATGGAAGACGAAGAAGAAGAGGACGCAGAAGATACCAGTTGGTGTATAGTATAAGGATAGGAAACAATTACGAGGAAACGAAGAGGATAGTAAATGGCAGGACTGCATGCTCTAGGGCAGAACACTGATTATTATGACATTTGATTATCATAGTATTTTAGCCAACATGGTTTTCTAACAGTTAAAGGCTTGGTCAGGTTCATTTTTGCACTGAGGCTTATTTATGCCTAAAATGAAATGTCAACTGCCTGCTTAGCACGTTATTTTTAGCAAACATGTGTTTCTTCTTATTATTATAACAATTTAGAAGATAATAGAATTGGGGCACTTAATTTGACAGTCTACAGTCATATTTTAGACACAGATTTTGTTAGATATAGAATTATCATCGTGACACTTGGCATAATCGTTGTGTGTGTGTGTGTGTGTGTGTGTGTGTGTGTGTGTGAGTGAGTGAGTGTGTGTGTGTGTGCTGCTTAACAGAGCGTACTTATTCTGACAGAAAATTTAGAAGTGGAATTATTTAATTGTGCCTTTCACCGAATGTGGTACAGACATCGAATTATGCATGTCCACAAGTGCTGCCTAACCTGTTTATTATATCAGCAATAGTTTCATGTGTATTTTGAAAGATAATACACTCTTTTTACACGTGGAAATATTTAATTTCTGCGCCCTATTGCCTCTTGTTCAAATTGTGCTACATTAATCGGACTACGCTCATTGACAAGAGCGGCTTAACCTGCAGGTTAGGGAAGCTTATGCAATTTTGACGTGGAAACACTGTGAGTCAATATCTTTACATATTTTGACAAATAAATCAGGTCATTCAGATCTTTTGAACATGGTGGCTACACACTAGTTCGCTGTGGCAGTGAAATAAAGTTTAGGATGTGATTGATTGTTTCATTTAAATAGATGATAAAATACTGGGCTGTAATGGTGAGAGCAAAATGTGAGAATCTGTGTGTGTGTGTGTGTGTGTGTGTGTGTGTGTCTGAGTGCGCGCTTGCACATTTTAGACAAGAAAATATTGTAAATTACACCAACCAGTATTGTCAGCATCTTTATGTTTTTGAATATGGTGCAAAAAAATCAGGTCGTTGAGATAATTCCGAACATATTCTTGAATTTACGCAATTCAGAGGAATCTCACGTATTTTTTGAGATGCAAATACTTCAGTACTGTGAATACGTTTATTTTTTGTTATATAATTGAGTACTTTTGAACATACTAGTTGGCTGTTTCGTTTGTCCAGTAAAATACTGAGCTGTAATTGGATGTTTCAATGTAATGGATGCAAAAAAAAAAAAAAAATTTAATGTCCCTACCAGCGCCATTTTGCATTTTTAAAATTTTCCCTCAGCAGCATCTTACGTATTTGTCACCACCACCGTAGTTTTGAACATAGAGCCATCTTGTATTGGATTGTCAGTGAGGTTTCAGATTGTAAGTGGGATAGTTCCACCATCGTGGTTTGTAATTGATTTTTTATTTATTATTTTTTTAAATATCCTGCTGCTGCCATCTTGGATATTTTTTTAATTTTCTACCGCCGCTGTCCTGCGTTTTTTTGATTTTCTGCTGTGATTTGGATTTGGACGACTGCTGCGTCTCCACCATCTTGGATTTCAGTGCCTGTGGTGTCAACTAGCGGCGGCTGCTTGCACTTTGCACCAGAACCCCCACAGATATAATGATGACGACACTTTTCGAATTACGGACCACATGTCATGTGGGTACATCTTATGTGTCTTTCATGCAGTGTTTTTCGTTATCGTCTGCATCCTCATGCCGTTGTTTATATAGCATATTGTTCTGCCTGTTAGGGGCATTTCCGGAGCCCAAGGCAAAGAGGTTGCCTTGAAACCCTCTCCATTCCTTTGTTCTCTTTGACAAGGCCTCTAGCAGGACGAGGATCACTCCTTATACACAAAATTTTAGGTCAGAGTTGCTGGTGATTTTTATTAAAAAAATTAAGGAGTGGGAGGAATTGAACCCAGCACCCAGAACATTTTGATTAGCCCCTAATCAAAGACGCTACCCCTAGATACGAGTGTATCAAGAAGAAAAGAAACTGATAATATTGTTACAATGTATCTTGCACCATACACTATAGCGACATGCTGTGTACATAGTTTTTAAATTATAATACATACACAGAAACGCTGGAATCGTTACATTTGGAACGCGGAAATATGGACGTCCTGTTAAGAAAGAAAAAATCGTGTTTTATAGCTGGAGGTAACTTTTCGGCACATCTTCAAATTTTAATAGACATAACATATTCTTCAGTTGATTATTTTCTGTTAGTATTTTGTATGATAACTGAGTAAAACTATAAAAATTTTACTGTTGCACTGTTTCAAACATTGTTTTCAGCACAGAAGAAAATACGAACTATATAAATTATACTAATCTACTGAAGAAAATTTGGTGTAAAACAATGACAGACCTCTCATACAACAAATTTAAGTTTTTAGCAATGTCTTGTTACAGAGCTGCCAACAACTGCCTTAAAAAAAATCTAGTGTTTTGTATATGTCCCATACATTGGAAACACTGAAAATATAGATATTTCACTTTCTATACAGGGCGGCAAAAAAAAAAAAAAAAAAAAAAAAAAAAAAAATACACCGACAAGCTTTAGAGACGGTTCCTTACTCCAAAACAAGAAAAAAGCAAAGTCAAGAGCAAAAATGCATATTTAAACTCTTTAAGCACTTGTTCAATTTCGATACTGAGAAACAGATCTTTTCTACTGCAGAGACTCTGTTTTCTATATTTTGGGCTGAGGTAATACAGGCCAAAACGAGGAAAAAAATTTTCAGTAAACATAGGGTCTAAAATGTGTACCGTAAGAGCTATGAGCACTTGTTTACCTTCGTTAGTGTAAAACACACCTCTTCTACTTAATAAGTGCTCATAGCTCATAAGGCATGCATTTTAGAGCCCACGTTTACTGGATATTTTTTCTTCTTTTGGTGTAAGGAAACTGTTACTAAAGGTTGTCGGTGTTTTTTGGGACACCTTGTATATTGTCATCATCGATATCACTCGAAAGATTTATTGTAAAGTCGATGTGTCTACGTACAATGTGAATTGTGTGGTAAACTGTCATCCATTTGGCCCACCGTTACGAAAGTCGAGGTCTTGCTTGAGCTGATTCATGGTCAGCAAGCAAACAAGTGTTTGCTTAATACATCATCAAAAACTGCAGGCCAAGCTGTCTCAGAGAAAGCGTAAACGGCTGACAGCTGGAAGCAGTGCGTGTCGGTCGGTCGGTTCCAGGTGTCAAGGTCAGGACGAGGACCAGCCAGATGCACGCCGGCGTACCGCTCAAGGTCTGCAGCTGCTGCTGCAGATCGCTGATACACGCATCCCACCTCGCAGTGACCGCTGTTTAGGCCGCGGCACTCACCACGAATGTCCTAGTTGCGCAATGTTGTGCGTTATGTGTGCCACCTATGCGTTACCTGTCGTGCATATACACACATCAAAAAAAGTTTTGCATCACCTCGGTTCCGAGAGTTCCGGAACCTGTACAGCAAATTGGAACAGAAATCAACATAAAAATCATTTCCGCCCTTTTTATTGGTCATGAAAACCACACATAGCATGTTGTACCACAATACAGCGAGACATTCATAGGTGCTGGTCCAGATTGCTGTACACACTGGTACATCTAATACCCAGTACAGGATGCATGCCTGTATTCGTCGTGGCATACTATCCACAAGTTCATCAAGGCACTGTTGGTCCAGATTGTCCACTTCTCAACGGCTATTCGGCGTAGATCCCTCAGGGTGGTTGGTGGGTCACGTCGTTCATAAACAGTCCTTTTCAATCTATCCCAGGCATGTCCGATAGGGTTCATGTCTAGAGAACCTGCTGGCCACGCTATTCGAGCGATGTCGTTATCCTGAAGGAAGTCATTCACAAGATGGGACGATGGGGGCGCGAACTGTCGTCCATGAAGACGAATGCCTCGCCAATATGCTGCCGATATGGTTGCACTACCGGTTGGAGGATGGCATTCACGTGTCGTACAGCCGTTGCGGCGCCTTCCATGACCACCAGTGGCGAACGTCGGCCGCACATAATGCCACCCCAAAGAGAAGGGAACCTCCACCTTGCTGCACTCGCTGGACAGTGTGTCTAAGGCGTTCAGCTTGACCGGGTTGCTTCTGAACACGTCTCCGACGATTGTCTGGTTGAAGGAAAATGCGACACTCATCGGTGAAGAGAACGTGATGCCAATTCTGAGCGGTCCATTCGGGATGTTGTTGGGCCCATTTGAACCACGCTGCATGGTGTCGTGGTTGCAAAGATGAACCTCACGATGGATGTCGGAAGCGAAGTTGCACATCATGCAGCCTATTGCGCACAGTTTGAATTGTAACATGACGTCCTGTGGCTGCACGAGAAGCATTATTCAACTTGGTGGCGTTGCTCTCAGGGTTTCTCCGAGCCATAATCCGTAAGTAGCGGTCATCCAGTGCTGTAGTCATCCTTGGGCGGCCTGAGCGAGGCACGTCATCGACAGTTCCTGTCTCTCTGTATCTCCTCCATGTCCGAACAACATCGCTTTGGTTCACTCCGAGACGCCTGGACACTTCCCTTGTTGAGAGCCCTTCCTGGCAAAAAGTAACAATGCGGACGCGATCGAACCGCGGTATTGGCCGTCTAGGCATGGGTGAACTGCAGACAACAAGAGCCCTGTGCCTCCTTCCTGGTGGAATGACTGGAACTGATCGGCTGTCGGGTCCCCTCCGTGTAATAGGCGCTGCTCATGCTTGGTTGTTTACATCTTTGGGCGGGTTTAGTGACATCTCTGAACAATCAAAGGGACTGTGTCTGTGATGCAATGTCCACCGTCAACGTGTATCTTCAAGAGTTCTGGGAACCGGGGTGATGAAAAACTTTTTTTAATGTGTCTATGTTGTTCGTTATCATTTAGCCATTATTTACTTTTCTGCATTCTTACTCCAAAGCATTCTGCCGACTGACTGACTATATTAATGGTTCACTGGACTTGTAAAACTAAATTTACATAAAATTTTCGTGTAATTATGCACAGAAATATACAATGAAAAATATTTACCACGAAACTACGGGGTCCAAACGGTTTTTCACATTAATTGATACAAATATTTAAACTGATCCAGTGCCGTATTTTCTAAGTATCGTGATTTCGAAGTTCATTTTGGCGTTCGAATATGTATCTCAATAGTTGCACATGCTTCTTATGATGTTCTTCATTCCTGATGTCATGGGGACAGGAACTGCTTTGTTGGTTTCATTGTCAAAATCATCGTCGTCTGTAAGAAATCGAACTTTTGAGCTCTGAACTATCTGCAAAATGGCTTTACGTGTCACAGTCGGGACTATAAGCTCATCACCATTATCGTCTGCAACAAATTCATCCATTGAAACTGTAGGACATTCTAATGACATCGACTCTTCTTCAAGCATTTTATTAGATGCCATAGAATCCGGTGCTATGGAGAATCCAGCACGGCGGAAAACATTTTTAATCGCCTTTAGCGTTGCCAACTTTCACACACTTTCATCTAATAGATTGTCGGCAACTCTTGATGCAGTTGTGGCAGTTGCCCTTTGTGCGCCGAGCGAGGAGGTAGTTTGTTTACTTATCCTTTCCAACGGAGCGTCGCGTGATGTTCGTGCCTCTGTGTGTGACATCGTCGTTGCCTCGTCTAGGCCTTCGTTGGGTGTGTGTCTGACAGCTGCATAGTCCTCTCCTGTTGGTTTTGTCATGGCGTCCGAGTGTGTTCCAGTAAAGGTATTGTGAAACCCGCCCAATTAGCCGTGCGGTCTAACGCACTGCTTTCCGGGCGGGAAGGCGTGCTGGTCCCAGCCGCGAATCCGCCCGGCGGATTACTGTGGAAGTCCGGTGTGCCGGCCAGTCTGTGGATGGTTTTTAAGGTTTTCCATCTGCCTCGGCGTATGCGGGCTGGTTCCCTTTATTCTGCCTCAGTTACACTATTTCGGTGATTGCTGCGCAAACACTTTTTCCACGTACACGTACACCATAATTACTCTACCACGCTAACATTGGGGTTACACTCGTCTGGTGTGAGACGTTCCCGGCGGGTGGTGTCCACTGGGAGTCGAACCGCACAATAACCCTGGATTCTATGTGGGCGGTGGTGGGGTGAGTGGACTGCTGTAGCTTGTTGTGGAGGTGTGAACCACTGAGGGCTAAGGCGGGACAAAGCCTCTCCGTCGTTTCTACGTCCCCAGTTCTATACAATACAATACAAAGGTATTGCGAGTTTTTCATTTGATAAATCTACACTTAACGCGTAGCCCGAATCTTAAGAAGTCATTGACAGGTTAGTTGATACATTCGATGTTACCTCGAACCAAGTGGATACCGCCTGTTTTGGGAATAAGATGTATGTGTTCATTGCAAAATTTGTAGATCTCCTTCAAGCAAACAAATTCCTACTAAAGCATGGTAATCATGTTCACTTCTGGCATACAAATGGTTCTGTCAGTACAGTGCTGCACGCCACCACGGAGATGCACTAAAGCGATCTCCGAATATGCGACATCAGACTTTCCTTTCCATCGGTGGCAGTGGCCTCCTCCTGGTACACGGTGGTCAACATTTTGATTTCAACCATCGAGCATCTTTATCGTATTGTGATTAATGACGCAGATAAATGCAGCATGTGTGCATCCCTAGATACGCTGCCCGGTATGTGGAGTCACCTGTCCCTTGGCATCATGGCTCCATAGGACGCCGTGAAAAAGGACTGTCGAACTGGCTTATGTAGAGCTTACGTCTTGTCTTGCTTTTGCACAAGCTGCGTGAATATAAGGCGATCCGTCATTCTGAATACTGCACGAGATATTGCTGTAAAAGAAATTTTGGATATGAAGAGTTTAAAGTTTAGTTGTTTACGTCATTCAAGTAGCTTCGACGACAATTACCGCTCTCTTTCAGCACTCATCCACGCACAAGGAGACGAAGTTCTATGAAGCTTGCTGGAGCAAGTTTTGGTGGAACTGACTTGCAGGTTCACCTCAGCAAACATAAAGAAAAATCGACCGAAACAAATCTTATTAAATAAAGCTACTGATACCAAAAGTCAGAGGGTTACAGGTCGCACATAATGGAACACTGAAGCCATGCCAAAAACCACTGCGGTTCGATTCCATTTCGGCGCCTGTGACAGGATGCGAATCAGCCGTGTAAAGGAAGAGAGGAAGAGGAAGAGGAGGAGGAGGAGGAGGAGGAGGAGGAAGAGGAAGAATATGAAGAAGAAGAGGAAGAAAAAGATGATGATTTTATCAAAATTTCGTCGAGATAATTTGGGAAAAATCTGTTGTTCAAATGGCTCTCAGCTCTAAGGGACTTAACATCTTAGGTCATCAGTCCCCTAGAACTTAGAACTACTTAAACCTAACTAACCTAAGGACATCGCACACATCCATGCCCGAGGCAGGATTCGAACCTGCGACCGTAGCAGTCCCGCGGTTCCGAACTGCAGCGCCTAGAACCGCACGGCCACCGCGGCCGGCAATCTGTTGTTGCCACGGACAATCGTTACCAACAACAAACGTCAAAGAAGAATAAACGTACGCAGTATAACGTAATGAATTGAAATTCAAGAATAAAAGCAACTACAAATAACGTTTAAAAGAAGAATTTAAAAAAAAATTGTATGAAAAAGGGAACTTTCAGATTAAACTTTGTTGTCCGTAGCAGCATGGAGAACAACGGTAGATACGACCATGTTCAAGTCAAACTACACGTGCAAATGCAAGATTTTGTCGTTTGACAAAGATTTCCGGTCGTGGGTCGGAGGACTTCAACCGACTCAGCATTCAACGACGCCGCAACTACAGTCGATGATTGAGACGACGGCGGCATACCTCCACGCAGGTGTCCGCGGCGCAGTAACTGAGATTTCGTGTGCTGTGTTTATATTTAAAGTTCCAAAGAGGTGAATTGGTGCAGAAGGGTAGATAAGAATTGATGTTATTGAAGTACTTTTAAATCTAAATACACTCCTGGAAATTGAAATAAGAACACCGTGAATTCATTGTCCCAGGAAGGGGAAACTTTATTGACACATTCCTGGGGTCAGATACATCACATGATCACACTGACAGAACCACAGGCACATAGACACAGGCAACAGAGCATGCACAATGTCGGCACTAGTACAGTGTATATCCACCTTTCGCAGCAATGCAGGCTGCTATTCTCCCATGGAGACGATCGTAGAGATGCTGGATGTAGTCCTGTGGAATGGCTTGCCATGCCATTTCCACCTGGCGCCTCAGTTGGACCAGCGTTCGTGCTGGACGTGCAGACCGCGTGAGACGACGCTTCATCCAGTCCCAAACATGCTCAATGGGGGACAGATCCGGAGATCTTGCTGGCCAGGGTAGTTGACTTACACCTTCTAGAGCACGTTGGGTGGCACGGGATACATGCGGACGTGCATTGTTCTGTTGGAACAGCAAGTTCCCTTGCCGGTCTAGGAATGGTAGAACGATGGGTTCGATGACGGTTTGGATGTACCGTGCACTATTCAGTGTCCCCTCGACGATCACCAGTGGTGTACGGCCAGTGTAGGAGATCGCTCCCCACACCATGATGCCGGGTGTTGGCCCTGTGTGCCTCGGTCGTATGCAGTCCTGATTGTGGCGCTCACCTGCACGGCGCCAAACACGCATACGACCATCATTGGCACCAAGGCAGAAGCGACTCTCATCGCTGAAGACGACACGTCTCCATTCGTCCCTCCATTCACGCCTGTCGCGACACCACTGTAGGCGGGCTGCACGATGTTGGGGCGTGAGCGGAAGACGGCCTAACGGTGTGCGGGACCGTAGCCCAGCTTCATGGAGACGGTTGCGAATGGTCCTCGCCGATACCCCAGGAGCAACAGTGTCCCTAATTTGCTGGGAAGTGGCGGTGCGGTCCCCTACGGCACTGCGTAGGATCCTACGGTCTTGGCGTGCATCCGTGCATCGCTGCGGTCCGGTCCCAGGTCGACGGGCACGTGCACCTTCCGCCGACCACTGGCGACAACATCGATGTACTGTGGAGACCTCACGCCCCACGTGTTGAGCAATTCGGCGGTACGTCCACCCGGCCTCCCACATGCCCACTATACGCCCTCGCTCAAAGTCCGTCAACTGCACATACGGTTCACGTCCACGCTGTCGCGGCATGCTACCAGTGTTAAAGACTGCGATGGAGCTCCGTATGCCACGGCAAACTGGCTGACACTGACGGCGGCGGTGCACAAATGCTGCGCAGCTAGCACCATTCGACGGCCAACACCGCGGTTCCTGGTGTGTCCACTGTGCCGTGCGTGTGATCATTGCTTGTACAGCCCTCTCGCAGTGTCCGGAGCAAGTATGGTGGGTCTGACACACCGGTGTCAATGTGTTCTTTTTTCCATTTCCAGGAGTGTATGTACTCTTTGTGAAAAGTTGTATGCCAATTCGGACTAGGAAAATCAAAGAACTAATGACTGTCATGAAGGCTCAAGCAGAGATGTTAGAAAAAGAAGCTTGTCTATATCAATATGTATATTCTGGTCCTCTACAAACTCCACACGTACCGTATTCACTGAGACTTTGCGAAGCCAAACTTCACCGGTCCCACCTTCCTTCATATGGATACAGATGGTTTCATCTACTGGTGAAAGACTGCTATCCATATGAAGTAATTAGGTACAATTACGAAGATTTCGACTCCTCTGGATATGCGGGCGATAATGCATTTGGAGTAACACCACAAAACCAAAAGTTATCGCCCAGATGAAAGACGTGGCGGAAGGTTTGCAGATTGTGGAGTAGTACGTGGGGGCTGAGATCAAAGATGTATTCATGCCTGATAGATCCAGGCTCCATCAAGACGCGGACCAAGAGTGTACCTCAGTGGCTCTCACGACTGAAGATTATAAGAGGTGCTTCGCCGAGGGCTCTGGCGCAGATCCACATATGGTGCGCCAGGTAATATTTCGATCGAGAGGCCATGAGCTACATTCTGCACTGCAACAGAAAATAGGGCTCCCGTGTCATGGCGAAAAAACGGTTAATATGTGGTGTTATACTTACATTCTTCATTGGAGTGACTGAGTGTGTGGCTGTGTTTTATTTGTAAATAGTTGATATGCATGTGCGGGTCTGTCCGAAATATTTGTATGAACCATTTGTCAAAGCTGTGTGTGCGTGTGCGTGTGTGTGTGTGTGTGTGTGTGTGTGTGTGTGTGTGTGTGTGTGTGTGTGTGTGTGTGTGTGTGTGTGCGTCTGCGTGTGAGACTGTGTATGTGTGTGTGTATATGAGAGTGAGTGTGTGTACTAATTCCTCGCTGCACACTATATATATATATATATATATATATATATATATATATATATATATATATATATATATATATATATGTGTGTGTTTGTGTGTGTGTGAAAATATTGCACATTCAGTCTAAGAGAAAAAACTCGCTGCATCATCAAGCAATTATCCAAAACGGAAGGAAATCGATAAATGTGATGTACGTGTACAGCAAAAAAATCGTTACAATTTCAGAAAAATTGGATGATTTACTCAAGAGCAACAGCTTCACAAATTGAGCAAAACAGTAACGCATTGGTTCATCTCTGGCTCTTTTGCAAGCAGTTACCCGTTTTAGCATCGATTGATAGAGTTCTTGGATGTCTTCCTCAGGGATATAGAACCAGATTCTGTCCAATTGACGTGTTACATCGTCAGAATCCACAGATGGTTGAAACGTCCCTCCAAACGTTCTCAATTGAAGAAAGATCCGGCGACCTTGCTGGTCAAGGTAGGAGTTGACCATCACAAAGACAAGCAGTAGAAACTCTCGCCGTGTGTGAAAGGACTTTATCTCGCAGAAATGTTAGCTCAGGAGGCCTGCTATGAAGGGCAACAAAACGTGGCCTAGAATATCGAATGGTTCAAATGGTTCTGAGCACTGTGGGACTTAACTTCTGAGGTCATCAGTTCCCTAGAATATCGTCGACGTATCTCTGTGCTGCAAGGATGCCTCGGATGAGAATTAAAGGGGTCCTGCCATGGAAAGAAATGGCACCCCTGACCATCACTCCTGGTTGTCGAGACATAAGGCGGGCAGCAGTCAGGTTCGTATCCTATCGCTGTCCAGGGCATCACTGGAAACGTCTTCGGCATGGAATCTCACTGACTGGAGTCTTCAGTGATAGCTGTCGCTTCGAACTGATCCCCAATGAACAGAGAAGGCGCGTCTGGAGACGCCCAGGGCGGTGGTGAGACACCAATCTGACTGTCGCCCCCCATACAGGCAGACAACCAGAAGTGATGTTCTGGCGTGTCTCTTCTTTTCATAGCAATACCCCTCTGGTTGTCACCCGCGGCATCCTTACATCACGGCTGTACGTCGACGATGTTCGACGTCGCGTTTGGTGCTGTTCATTGCAATACCCCTGTGGTTGTCACCTGCAGTATCCTTACATCGTAGCTATACATCGACGATATTCGACGTCGCTTTTTGTTGCTGTTCATTCCAATACCCCTCTGGTTGTCACCCGTGGCATCCTTACACCACAGCTGTACGTCGACGATGTTCGACGTCGCGTTTGGTGCTGTTCATTGCAATACCCCTGTGGTTGTCACCTGCGGCTTCCTTACATCACAGCTGTACGTCGACGATGTTCGACGTTGCATTTTGTTGCTGTTCAAGGCAAGCCAACCTGGGCTTACATTTCCCTAGAAAAGGCCCTCTCACATTTGGCAAGTGTTTCTAGAGCTTTCCAAACCCTACCTTGGCCAGCAAGGTTCCAATTGAGAACGTTTGGAGCATTATGACCAGGGCCTTACAATCAACTCCGGATTTTGAAGATCTCTCACGCTAGTTGGACAGAATTTGGGATGATATCCCTCAGGAGGACGTCCAACAACTCTATTAGTTAATGCGAAGCCGAGAAAACTTTTTGCATGAGGGCCAGAGATGGATCAAGATGTTATTGCATTGTTCAGCTTGTGAACTTTCTGGTGAATAAATCATCCAGTTTTTATCTAAAAGTGTAGTCATTTGTTTGTCTGTACATGTACGTTACATCTATCGATTTTCATCCCACTCGGATAATTTCTTCGTGGCGCTTCGTTTTTTGTTGTTGTTGTTGTTGTATTAGAGTGTACACATGTATGTGTGTGTGTGTGTGTGTGTGTGTGTGTGTGTGTGTGTGTGTGTAGAGGGTGCAGGGGGTAGGTTCTTCACCTGCTGCTGTTAGTCCTCGTTTCCCAATTATATATTGTGTGTAGGAAAATGGTCACAAGGAAATGATTAAAATGTAACTACTGTGTATGGAATTAGCAGAAAGAAAAAAAAATGTAAATAGTGTATAATATTATACGATGACGAAACCAGTTAGGAAGGAAATGTGAATATTGTACAAAAGAGTAACAAGTATATATAGAATCGAAATGGGAAGCATAGAATTTAAGTTCCTCTTCTATATGCTAGCTATAGTGTAAATGCAATATCCGATAGTTTTAAGTTACCAGAAAAAACAAAACCAATGTATATACAGGGTGTCTCTCCCAAGAGTCGTTGGGCACATTTTCTCTGATGTTTCAGCAGATATTTGGAATTTCGTTTTTGCTATGTGTAATTACAGTCAGCTCATACAAATCCTGCTTGTCACCTCTTTCATGTGACGCTTAGCGTCGATTGAAAGCGTCGGTTTGTTTTCCGATACAAACAAAATGGTTTTTAAAGTGGAATTATACGTGGCCATTGGACAGCGCAGTTCCGAACTAGTCTAGTGCGATATTCGTTTTACCGATGTGTTTTGTCAGGGGCAGTAGAACACGGAGAATAACCGGTACTCTAGCATCGACAGCACAGCCTTGGCCCGCACTGACTTCTATCGCCATGCATAAGCGCCGCTCGCTCGCTGGTGGGGTACCGGTTGTTCTTCGTCTTTTACTGTGAATCATTCTGTCGAATGGACAATACTGACTTAAAAATCATTTTGTTTGTAGCCGTAAACAAACGGATTCCGTTGACATTGTGATAAAAAAATTGACTGACTGAGGCTAAACGTTCCAAAAACGAAATTGAAAATATCTGCCAAAATACCAGTAAAAATGCGCCTGAGGTTCCATAGGAGAGAAACCGCATATATGTAAGAAAATAAATGCCTGTGCAAATATATCAACAAAAAACGGTAAAAAAGTTAGATTTGCAAATTATTGCGTATAAGAATAATAGCTTTATAAAAAACCTACTGTGCGTCATGTCATCAGAAACAGATAGTTCGTAAATAAAAGAAAAAAGTGTTAATAAGCAAAACCTGTGTTGCACAAAAAAATTGTTGACAACTAACCGTAAAGTTAGCCTGATATCTCTCTTTTATTAATAACAAACCCTGCCCTTATATAATTATTGCTAATAGTAGGCTTAATTTGTCTATAAAAAGTCTGAATCTCTCTCCATGATGCTCAGACCTTGAATAAAGAGATCCACAGAGCTGAGCTAGTTGTAAAGAATGATAATGGGGTGGCGGGGGAGCTGGAATCTTATTGGTCCATTGGATTTCCCGCGATTTTAATGTGCTCCCTTTCGTCCAGGAATTTCCCACCAATTTTATGTCACGTGACCAATATCGAGTCACATCATGATCTTGCCTAAGGTGTGTGGGTAGGACAACACGACCGGTATCGAGTTATGTCAAAAGTTGTGGGTGGGTGGCGGTGGGGGGTGGTTCCTCTTCCTCTGGGTGACACTGACCGTGGGATAAGATCATTATCTTTGTTAGAACGACCATTGTAACCGGCTGTCAAGACCCAAAAGCAAGACAATGATACATTTATTCTACTTCATAAGATTGGAGATAGGCAAGACATAAAAATTATAGACCAAACAGCCTCCTCTCCGTAATGTACGTGAAATTCATTAAACTGATACCAGCAATATAGGAAAAGCTTTGGAGTTCAACTAAAGAACGGATAAATCAGGTTTTAGAAGTGAATACGACGCTACACATGCAGTCCATGAAAAAATAATAGAACAGTGAAGTGGGTATGAATTACCACTTTGTCTAGAACTAATTGGTTTTTGTGAAATCTGTTGCCTCAGTGTCGATAAAATCTGTTCTAAGAGCCATTAATAAAGAGGTAATTGATTCAGGCTATCTTAGTATCATCATCATCATCACCATAATCCACGGCTAAACAGCATAAGTTTAGAACTGGTTTTACCTTAAATGTGCATGTGAAACGGTCGTAAGTCAAAACTAATAATGCACGCTGATTGTAAATTCACCCTTTCAGAAAAATCGAAAGCTTCGTTTTGATAACCGTATTTAATTTACGAAAACAGTGGTGACACATCAAGCGCCTGCATGAACTGACTGCGTGCATCAATTAGGTTGTCGACTAAGGTGAGAAATCCTGTGCTTAGTCGTCAGTCCGCTCTCTGTTGACTTAATCGGCCAGCCTGTTTTCGCAACTTGGCGAGACGGAAGTTGTGGTGTCACCGCCAGACACCACACTTCCTAGGTGGTAGCCTTTAAATCGGCCGCGGTCCATTAGTATACGACGGACCCGCGTGTCGCCACTGTCAGTAATTGCAGACCGAGCGCCGCCACACGGCAGGTCTAGAGAGACTTACTAGCACTCGCCCCAGTTGTACAGCCGACTTTGCTAGGAAAGGTTCACTGAGAATTACGCTCTCATGCCGAGACGATAGTTAGCATAGCCTTCAGCTAAGTCAATTGCTACGACCTACCAAGGCGCCATTTATCCTTTGCTATGTATCTAATGAAGCATGTACATTAACAAGACCAATGTTCACCAATTGTGGATTAAAGTTAAGTATTCCAGCAGCTACGTACTTTTCTTTATAGCATTCATTACGTATCCTGTTTCAGACCTCACGCCAGCCTGCGTGAGTTAAACGCGTGCCTTTCGGTTACCCGTCACTGTGGATTGGCTGTCTTGCCAGTCCACAACAGAAGTTACTAAATGTTTAGCGGAAAGTTTCTAATAACTGGCGGAACTGCTGCAATAATGAAGCCAGACAACAGCTATTGCTAAATTACAGGGAAAAAGCAGCGAACCCAAGTGAAAGGCCCTGAGTAACTTTTCAAACGGAGTTCTACGGTTGCTTATTCTTATAGCCGATATTAATTTAATCCACTGGTTTCAGAGGCTGTGACAGAAACTGGAGCACCTGGCTTCTTACGTTTCTGTGAACTTAAGGCAGCCCTGCAGTAGAAATGCGTGACTAACAGGGACCACAGTTTACGGGTCCATTGAATAGGAGTAAAAGGAACTTCTCAACGGGGGTATTACCTATACAAAAGCTAGACAGTGCACACACATCCATCATTTGTTCTGCACTTAACTGATAAAGTGATTGGAGTATAATACTTCTAGACAACATCAGCGACACGCATTGATAAGATTTCATGCTGACTATATATACTTAATTGAAGAAAAGATAATATGAAGTCTGTGCAATTCAGGTTTAGTTCTAAAATAGTAGGGCTTTATTTGAAGGAAACGCATTTTAACCATTAGCTGTTTTCACACTCCTGGAAATTGAAATAAGAACACCGTGAATTCATTGTCCCAGGAAGGGGAAACTTTATTGACACATTCCTGGGGTCAGATACATCACATGATCACACTGACAGAACCACAGGCACATATACACAGGCAACAGAGCATGCACAATGTCGGCACTAGTACAGTGTATATCCGCCTTTCGCAGCAATGCAGGCTGCTATTCTCCCATGGAGACGATCGTAGAGATGCTGGATGTAGTCCTGTGGAACGGCTTGCCATGCCATTTCCACCTGGCGCCTCAGTTGGACCAGAGTTCGTGCTCGACGTGCAGACCGCGTGAGACGACGCTTCATCCAGTCCCAAACATGCTCAATGGGGGACAGATCCGGAGATCTTGCTGGCCAGGGTAGTTGACTTACACCTTCTAGAGCACGTTGGGTGGCACGGGATACATGCGGACGTGCATTGTCCTGTTGGAACAGCAAGTTCCCTTGCCGGTCTAGGAATGGTAGAACGATGGGTTCGATGACGGTTTGGATGTACCGTGCACTATTCAGTGTCCCCTCGACGATCACCAGTGGTGTACGGCCAGTGTAGGAGATCGCTCCCCACACCATGATGCCGGGTGTTGGCCCTGTGTGCCTCGGTCGTATGCAGTCCTGATTGTGGCGCTCACCTGCACGGCGCCAAACACGCATACGACCATCATTGGCACCAAGGCAGAAGCGACTCTCATCGCTGAAGACGACACGTCTCCATTCGTCCCTCCATTCACGCCTGTCGCGACACCACTGTAGGCGGGCTGCACGATGTTGGGGCGTGAGCGGAAGACGGCCTAACGGTGTGCGGGACCGTAGCCCAGCTTCATGGAGACGGTTGCGAATGGTCCTCGCCGATACCCCAGGAGCAACAGTGTCCCTAATTTGCTGGGAAGTGGCGGTGCGGTCCCCTACGGCACTGCGTAGGATCCTACGGTCTTGGCGTGCATCCGTGCATCGCTGCGGTCCGGTCCCAGGTCGACGGGCACGTGCACCTTCCGCCGACCACTGGCGACAACATCGATGTACTGTGGAGACCTCTCGCCCCACGTGTTGAGCAATTCGGCGGTACGTCCACCCGGCCTCCCGCATGTCCACTATACACCCTCGCTCAAAGTCCGTCAACTGCACATACGGTTCACGTCCACGCTGTCGCGGCGTGCTACCAGTGTTAAAGACTGCGATGGAGCTCCGTATGCCACGGCAAACTTGCTGACACTGACGGCGGCGGTGCACAAATGCTGCGCAGCTAGCGCCATTCGACGGCCAACACCGCTGTTCCTGGTGTGTCCGCTGTGCCGTGCGTGTGATCATTGCTTGTACAGCCCTCTCGCAGTGTCCGGAGCAAGTATGGTGGGTCTGACACACCGGTGTCAATGTGTTCTTTTTTCCATTTCCTGGAGTGTATTTGTAGCTTAATATCTTACGGTTTGGGTCGTGAACCATCTTACAGGACATCAGGCAAAAACAGATCAAGTGAACACGTAGACAATTTTCTTTTCTGGCTGATAGGAAATAAAAAAGGTCACAATAGGTATAAGAAAAGAAACCAACATCTTCCACAAAATCTAATAGAGAGAGGAGCATGTCTCTTAGACTTTTGTGGGATACATTGTGTTCTTTTCTTAAACGTATTATAACGTTTTGGATTTTCTATCAGCCAGAAAAGCAAAAGATCTGTGGATTACATGGTGTATTTTTGCCTTATATCCTGTGCATTTGGTCCACGACCGAAACCGTCAGATATCAAGGTACAAATAAAAACAACTGATAGTTGAAATGCGTTTTTCAATTACTTAACGGCTGTTGAATGTCACCTAACCAAAACATTAAAGCAATGCTTCAATTTCGCATTCAAAGGACCTCAAGGAACTATCTTTGTGTAACAGACGAAGACACTAATTCATTGAATCAGCGAGTACATACCTACAGATTACATTGTAGCTAAGCGCCGTATCATGAATTAAAACGCTCGTGATTCCATAATTGAATGTAATGAAACCTTTTTATGTTTTCATATCAAGATTACGATCACTCTTGGACATCACAAGTATCTGCATATCATCGGCCTTTTGACACCTACTGCCATCCACAGTCTCCTATAGAATTCTAGACGATTCTTCGGTTACACCCATGAATGGTGCTCCTAATTGCATTTAAAATAGTTGTTACATTTTACGTCTTACTTTTCGCTAAGTTCGCTGGACATTGTATTTGTCTTATTGTAGGTTGTTTTCAGATCTACTTTCGAATTTTCGCTATAAAGTTGCTCCATTCATTGTTGAAGTTAATATGCTCTGGCGATGAACAGTACGTCTTTGCCAAGAAGAAACTGATTCAATAAGGTTTATTAACAGATGTTCGTGCTTCATTTTCGCAATTTATGGATTATAAAATCGGCGTTATTACTGCTAAATATAGTTTCGTTCCTATACAGTCTTCTGGGTTGAGTCCTTTTCTGTTTTGTATGTAAGTAGTTAGCGTTTGGAACACTTATGATCCAGCCATGAGAACATATAATGTAATCAACAATACTTTCTTTACTGTATCAAAGACAAGATAACTCGCAATGATTTGCAATATAATGCGATCTGTAATGTAAAGCGATCTAAAATGTAGTGCTTTATAAAACACATTTCTGTTTGTGACAATTTACTGTGATAAGGTTATCAGGGAAATAAAATAATATTACAGAATCTTCATATTTTTGACCTGTGCTTCAGTTTGTTGAAAGTGATACACAAGCTCTTTTGATCAGCCGACCCAAAAAGCTTAGGCAATTTACTGCTGCGACATTAGTCCAGCTTACCTCTGCCAGATCGACTTGAAGTATCCGATGGGTGCGCGGTTTGTATATTCTTTTATTCTAAGCGTTTTATTGAGCCTTGTGAATGTCTGATGCTGGCAAATGCACACCTGCAAGTTCCTATCAGCCAGAAGTTTCCAAATACTTCGTCATCAATATTATCTTTGCTGAATTCATCAGTGTTACAAATCAGCACGCCATTGCACTGTGTCATTGCAGTGCGGGTGTTCGAGGTTCATGTACGGTTTTTTCATTAGCGAATGAGCACGCAACCTTCTTTGTAAGATCTTATAATTAAATTTTCCCCGAGATATCTAAGTCTCATCTTTATCTACGTTAATGATGGAAGCTGAAGAAATGAATTAAAATGGCAATGGTGACAATGTAGGAGGATAACAATTGAAGGTTGTGTTTGGGAGGGTATTCGTCTTGAGTAGTTCGTGCAGCACTGTTGACCGTGGTGCTGCGGTGGTGTAATGGATATCATTTCTGCCCTGTAAGCAGGAAGGCCCGGGTTCGTGTCTGAGCCGCGGCAACAAATTTTAATCTATTTCTTCAGCCTCCATTATTATCGTAGGTGTGATTGCGGCAGGACATTTTGTGGCCTGTAAATACATTAACGTAATTTGTTTGATTTTCACACATCAATGTTTTTAATGTTGTTTCTGGAACAGTTGCATTCCTTACTGATGAGAGCGGTGCGGGCTGTTGTAGAACTTTGGTCTTTTCAGACAAATGTCCTAGCAGGTTGAGAGCGCCAATTCGGAATTGTTCGGAAGGGATTTCCAGTTTCGGCATTCGCCTGACAACCAGGGACACCTCCAGAAAACCTATCACAGCATTTTTTTACAGCTTTCGCAAACTCTTTACAATAGAAAAAAAATGTATCATGCTCTCTCCTGTACAATATTATATTGGATAGGAAACACGTCTTAATATTCTTCGGTATCAGGAATTGTAGTAAGTACTAATTTAAATTCTCGATAAGATCGATGGCAAAATGAGTAATTGGCAGACTACAAACTCAAAATTTTTTTGTTCGGCACTCGAATGGCGCTGGCATGTTTTCTGTGACTAATCTCTTCCTTTATTCCTGGCAAGTTTATCTGTATGAAAAATACAAAGTTGTGTAAGTTTTTTGGAGCGCAATCCTACACCTTACGACAAATGAATACGAATGTTTTCCTGGATAATGTTCGCCAATGGAAACTTCACAACAAACGCAATTACTTCAGCGAATTTCCAAAATTTGAATATTTTCACATGTGTTCCCCGTGCGTACACGAGGACAAGTCAATAAAGAACAGCGTCGTGGAAGCACCACAAGCTGTACTAATGTAATCACAGACAACCAGATTCTGTCAAGCGACCATATTCAAGTCAAGAATTAGTGTGTAACTGGTTGGTTGTAAATAAATATACATTACGACATAGGAATAACACAGCCAACCGGTTGCAAATAACTGTTTTGTACACTGACCTAATTTTCGACATCTCTAAGATGTCTTCAGCAGAATGAAATTTTGAGAAACCGTAAAATTGCATTGCGAGAAGGCAACGGTCAGAGTTAAGAGCAGATATGCTGAAGTCTAAAACAATTAGTGTTAATCCTAGCTAGGCGTACGTTCCAAAGCTGGAACGTGTTTTATTTTATTTTTTGACTTCAGCGTATCTGTTCATAACTATGACCATTGTGTTCTCGCAATGTGATTTTACTGCTTCTCAAAATTTTATTCTGATGAAAACGTCTTTAGAGGTGTCGAAAACTAGGTCAATGTACCAAACAGTTATTTGAAACCGGTTGGCTGTGTGATTCCAATATTGCAACGTATATATAGTTACTGCGGAACAGCCATGTTTAAAACTGTAAACTGTACATTACATTACAATAGCTTTTGGTGGTTCCAATACACCGTTCTTTTAACATATTAAAGCTATTTAGTGACGTCTGAAAAAAAATTAGACAAGATACGTAAAAGCAATTTTTCTGCTCCATAGGATGACGGCACTCAGTCAACAATACCATGCGATAAACTCACTGTTGTTCTAGTGTGTTAGCTGCGTATTGGTTCAGCGGTTTCAAAGCATTTTATTGTGAGTGCTTTCTTGTCCGTATGCACCAATCCGGAAATAAGAGGAATGCTTCGATTTTTCTACGCAGAAGGGACTAAATCTAAGCGTTCGCGAGCGCATACATAAATATACTGACGGAAAAAATCACCAACCAATAAGGAGTTGTGCAACATAAACCAAAGTTGGTGAGCATGTTTCTACATATAAAGATGATGTCTATTCAAATTTTGATCCAGTCGCGTAAGAGTGGCGCCAGTAGCACGACTAAGAGAATGCGAATCAGGTTTGCTTCAAATACACACTGTAGCGGTATTGAGCGTTGGTTACCTTTGAACTGAAAGCGGTGAATTGACGTTACTCAAGAATACCGTCAAGGTGTTAAAGACGTCATTATCAACACCTCGCTGAGCCTGAATGAGGTGGTGTAATAGGGCTACGAGAAGCTGGATGTTTCTTCTACGATACTGCAGAAAGACTTGGCAGGAATGCAGTCACTGTATGTGATTGCTGGCAGCAGTCGTCATTAGAATGTATGGTCGCAAGAAGACTGGGCTCTGAACGGGCCACATGGTATTACCGGAAGGGAAGACCATCGTGTTCAGCGTATGGCTAGAGCGCATCGTGCTGTACCCGCAGCAGCAATTTCTCTACATCTACAGCTACATGACTACTCTGCAGTTCACATTTAAGTGCTTGGCAGAGGGTTCGTCGAACCACAATAATACTATCTCTCTACCATTTCACTCCCGAACAGCGCGCGGGAAAAACGAACACCTAAACCTTTCTGTTCGAGCTCTGATTTCTCTTATTTTATTTTGATGATCATTCCTACCTATGTAGGTTGGGCTCAACAAAATATTTTCGCATTCGAAAGAGAAAGTTGGTGACTGAAATTTCGTAAATAGATCTCGCCGCGACGAAAAACGTCTTTGCTTTAATGACTTCTATCCCAACTCGCGTATCATATCTCCCATACTCTCTCCCCTATTACGTGATAATACAAAACGAGCTGCCCTTCATTGCACCCTTTCGATGTACTCCGTCAATCCCACCTGGTAAGGATCCCACACCGCGCAGCAACATTCTAACAGAGGACGAACGAGTGTAGTGTAAGCTGTCTCTTTAGTGGACTTGTTGCATCTTCTAAGTGTCCTGCCAATGAAACGCAACCTTTGGCTCGCCTTCCCCACAATATTATCTATGTGGTCTTTCCAACTGAAGTTGTTCGTAATTTTAACACCCAGGTACTTGGTTGAATTGACAGCCTTGAGAATTGTACTATTTATCAAGTAATCGAATTCCAACGGATTTCTTTTGGAACTCATGTGGATCACCTCACACTTTTCATTATTTAGCGTCAACTGCCATCTGCCACAGCATACAGCAATCTTTTCTAAATCGCTTTGCAACTGATACTGGTCTTCGGATGAGCTTACTAGACGGTAAATTACAGCATCTTCTGCGAACAACCTAAGAGAACTGCTCAGATTGTCACCCAGGTCATTTATATTGATCAGGAACAGCAGAGGTCCCAGGACGCTTCCCTGGGGAACACCTGATATCACTTCAGTTTTACTCGATGATTTGCCGTCTATTACTACGAACTGCGACCTTCCTGACAGGAAATCACGAATCCAGTCGCACAACTGAGACGATACCTCATAGGCCCGCAGCTTGATTAGAAGTCGCTTGTGAGGAATGGTGTCAAAAGCTTTCCGAAAATCTAGATATACGGGATCAACTTGAGATCCCCTGTCGATAGCGGCCATTACTTCGTGCGAATAAAGAGCTAGCTGCGTTGCACAAGAACGATGTTTTCTGAAACCATGCTGATTACGTATCAATAGATCGTTCCCTTCGAGGTGATTCATAATGTTTGAATACAGTATATGCTCCAAAACCCTACAGCAAACCGACGTCAATGATATAGGTCTGTAGTTAGATGGATTACTCCTACTACCCTTCTTAAACACTGGTGCGACCTGCGCAATTTTCCAATCTGTAGGTACAGATCTATCGGTGAGCGAGCGGTTGTATACGATTGCTAAGTAGGGAGCTATTGTATCAGCGTAATCTGAAAGGAACCTAATCGGTATACAATCTGGACCTGAAGACTTGCCCGTATCAAGCGATTTGAGTTGCTTCGCAACCCCTAAGGTATCTACTTCTAAGAAACTCATGCTAGCAGCTGTTCGTGTTTCAAATTCTGGAATATTCAATTCATCTTTCCTGGTGAAGGAATTTCGGAAAACTGCGTTCAATAACTCCGCTTTAGCGGCACAGTCGTCGGTAACAGTACCATCGGCACTGCGCAGCGAAGGTATTGACTGCGTCTTGCCGCTTGTGTACTTTACATACGACCAGAATTTTTTCGGATTTTCTACCAAATTTCGAGACAATGTTTCGTTGTGGAACCTATTAAAGGCATCTCGCATTGTAGTCTGTGCCAAATTTCTCGCGTGAGTAAATTTTAGCCAATCTTCGGGATTTCGCGTTCTTCTGAACTTCGCATGCTTTTTCCGTTGCCTCTGCAACAGAGTTCGGACCTATTTTGTGTACCACGGGGGATCAGTTCCATCTCTTACCAATTTATGAGGTATGAATCTCTCAATTGCTGTTGCTACTATATCTTTGAATTTGAGCCACATCTCGTCTACATTTGCATAGTCAGTTCGGAAGGAATGGAGTTTGTCTCTTAGGAAGGCTTCTAGTGACACTTTATCCGCTTTTTTAAATAAAATTATTTTGCGTTTGTTTCTGGTGGATTTGGAAGAAACGGTATTGAGCCTACCTACAACGACCTTGTGATCACTAATCCCTGTATCAGTCATGATGCTCTCTATCAGCTCTGGATTGTTTGTGGCTAAGAGGTCAAGTGTGTTTTCGCAACCATTTACAATTCGCGTGGGTTCGTGGACTAACTGCTCGAAATAATTTTCGGAGAAAGCATTTAGGACAGTCTCGGAAGATGTTTTCTGCCTACCACCGGTTTTGAACAAGTATTTGTGCCAACATATCGAGGGAAGGTTGAAGTCCCCACCAACTATAACCGTATGAGTGGGATATTTATTTGTTACGAGACTCAAATTCTCACTGAACTGTTCCGCAACTATATCATCGGAGTCTGGGGGTCGGTAGAAGGAGCCAATTATTAACTTAGTTCGGCTGTTAAGTATAACCTCCACCCATACCAATTCGCACGGAGTATCTACTTCGAGTTCACTACGAGGTAAACCACTACTGACAGACACAAACACTCCACCACCAATTCTGCCTAATCTATCTTTGAGCAGGAGTTGGCAGCACAGTGACACAACGAACTGTTACAAAACGGTTACTTCAAGGAAAGCTCCGAACCAGACGCCCTGTGGCGTGCGTTCCAGTGACCCAAAACCACTACCATTTGTGACTTCAGTGGTGTAAAGCGAGAGTTCATTGGAGGGCAGGTTGAAAGTGTGTTGTCTTTTGCCGTGAAAGCTGGTTCTGCCTCGATGCCAGTGATGGCCGTGTGTTAGTGAGAAGGAAGCCAGTTGGGCACCTTCACCTAGACACACTGGACCTACACCTGGAGTTAGGTCTACAGTCTGGGATGCGATTTCGTATGGCAGCAGTGGTTATCCCTCACACCCTGACTGCAAATTTATATGCCAGTCTGGGAATTCGACCTGTTGTGCTGCCATTCATGAACAGCATCCCAGGGGGTGTTTTCCAACAGGATAACGCTCGTCCACTACCGCTGTTGTAACCCAACATGCTCTACAGAAAGTCGGCACGTTGCCTTGCCCTGCTCGTTCACCACATCTGTCTCCATTCTAGCACATATGTGACATCATCGGACGACAGCTCCAGCGTCATCCACAACGACACGTTGCATTCAACATTCTGGCTGTTACACCGGTTATTAATATACAAGCATTTCACATTTGCAATGACTTATCTAGAACTTACATTAACTTGTGATCTTGGAATGTTAATCATTTAAGTATGTTACCTAGACAATTGTATTCGCGAAATTTCGTTTCTCTACATAATCAGTTTTGAATATTGCATTTTTTCCGTCTGTGCGCGCGATCGCGCTGTTTTGACTGGAGAGACACGATGCTCAGCATCGTTGAAAGCGATTCCAGAAAGAGCCTTCGGCTGGCGGAAGAATTGCGGTCATCCCCTGGCTCTCGCAGAATCTGAGGCTGACTTTGCAGGCCAGCCACGTCGGTGATTGCCTGGTGGTTAGAATTTCTAATCCAAATCGGAGGGCACACCTGCTACCGACGGTGGCCAAGAATACGCGTCGAAAGCTGTATTCTTCACACGAAAAGCGTTCCAGATATTTCCGCAAGATTATCTCGCTTCAGGCTTCGGAGAGCAGCCGTAAGTACCTAGAACAAAAAGAGATACATATTTTTATATGATTATTACTTATTCGTGGCCTCCGTGGAAGTGGTTTTACGTTAACATGGGTAACATTACTTTATTGACAACGTTATATGCTTTATAATATCGGTCTGTAATTGCTGTGTACAGTAGCAGTAATTAAACTCAGTTTTTTAGGTTACTTTCTTTGTTGAGAGCTTAGTTTTTCGTATATATTCTTGTCATGAAATAAAGAGCTACCGGAATGACACAAGGAAGAAGTGAATGAACTGTTCGTGGATTGTTGTGATTTTTGGAAACTACAGATTTATAAACCTGGACCATCTGATGCGGAATTGGATTTAGACCCTCGTGGATGCGGGTTTTGAACCTTGAACACTGCACTATCTCTTTTGGTTTAGGGATAACTATTTACTTAAGAAAGCATAGATGAAGCACTAAAGCGTTCTATGATTTGAAAATGTGGTCGCAATTGATATTCCTCTAATCGCACTGACTGAAAATGATGTTGTTTTTTATGCTCTCATACTACTCTACAGTCAGTTGAAAGCCGATTTTGTATCTTAGTATAAGTCAAGACAGTTGTGAGCGTCGTATATAGGTAATACTCGATAATCCTGTTAGACTGCGGTCTTGTGTTTGTAAGACCTGTATCATCAAGCCTGTTAATACCGGCCGCGGATACCTGCGTTCTGTGATGAACTCAAATATTATACCGTTGCAATTTATTTCACAAGCAGGATCTGTGTCGCACTTTTTACTGCAGTGTTTTCGAGTGTACGGAAAAGCGTTGCAATCATTTGTTGATACTGGTACTGTGTGTCACTAGTTACGTTATTAAAATAATCGTTCTGTCCAGTGTGATGACATTATTCATGTTACACAGTATAGGAAAATAATTGATCGATTTGTTTCAGAGGCGTTCATAGAATCTTAGAGATAGCAGTACCTCAAATCAAAAGGATTATGTACCTGCAACGCTAAGGGCGATCACGATGTAAGTTAACTCAGTGCGTTAAGTCACTTTTGTAGTTCACGTTAATTTAATTGCGCGGATAGTATCCCTACAGTTGAATGCCTTACACAGGATTTGAATTATATCCCTTCATCATGGTGACATCTTCAAGCTCCGTTTAAGTGTTTCCTCTACCGCGCACCAGTCAATGATGCCAAGAGATGTGTCGAAGGACGCCTGTCCGATCTTTCCAAGATGATTGTCCTCTCCGCTTGCTGGAATATCAGCCACGCCATTGCCATTACGCGTTACTTCATTCATGTGGTAATAATGCCAGCTCTCGGCGCTTTCCTCATTAATTACTAAAAACTTCATATGGCACGTCTTCGCAGTTTTCAGACCAGCTCTCATAGTATTTAAGTCTCAGGCAGAGTACAAAAAGTCTGTTTAGAGTGAGGATAGAGGCTGGAATAGGATACACGTGAAACACACTTCTGGAATATTCCCCTTTATATATTGTGGGAAACACTACATATGAACCAATCATGGGAAAGGCCATTCTGTCCAAACACTCGTTGTTTAGCCAGCGCTCTATAAGTATCATTCGGACAATGTATCACTTTGTACAAATTCTGTTTATTGTCTCAGCTTCTCTTTACGTTCGTTCTTACAGGTATTGTAGAAATTTGCTAAAAAGCACGCCATTCTATGTACATCTTCCACCTCCCGGTTTTCCCTTCTTTACTTAGGAGTGGTTTTCCATCTGTGTCCTCGATATTCACGCAGGTGGTTGTCTTTTCTTCAAAAGTCCCTTTAATTTTCCTGTAGGCAGTATCTATCTTACCCCTAGTGATACATGCTTCTACATCCTTGCGTTTGTCCTCTAGCCATCCCTGCTTAGCCATTTTGCACTTCCTGTTGATCTCATTTTTGGAGACGTTTGTATTCCCTTTCGCCTGCTTTATTTACTGCATTTTTATATTTTCTCCTGTCATCAATTAAATTCAATATCTCTTGTGTTTCTCAAGAATTTCTACTGGTCCTTGTCTTTTTACCTACTTGATCCTCTGCTGCCTTCCCTATTTCATCTCTCAAACTACCCATTCTTCTTCTACTGTATTCCTTTCCCCGGTTCTTGTCAATCGTTCCCTAATGTTCCCTCCGAAACTCTCTGCGACCTCTGGTTCTTAATTTTTACCTTTTTGCAGTTTTTTCAGTTTTAATCTACAGTTCGTAAACAATCAATTGTGGTCACAGTCCACATCTGCACCTGGAAATGCCTTATAATTTAAAATCTGCTTTCTAAATCTCTGTCTTAGCACTATAGAATCAATCTGAAACCTTCCAGTGTCTCCAGGTTTCTTCCACGTATACAACCTTCTTTCATGATTCTTAAATCAAGTAGTAGCTAAGATTAAATTACGCACTGTGCAACATTCTACCAGGCGGCTTCCTCTGTCATTCCTTTCCTCCAGTCCATATTCACCTACTATTTTTTCTTCTCATCCTTTTCCTACTATCGAATTCCAGTCCTCATAACTATTAAATTTTCGCCTCCCTTAATTATCTGAATAATTTCCTTTATCTCATCATACATTTCTTCGATCTCTTCGTCATCTGCGGAGCTAGTTGTCATATAAATTTGTACTATAGTGGTGGATGTGGACTACATATCTACCTTAGCTACAATAATGGGTTCACTATACTGTTCATAGTAGCTTACCCATGTTCCTATATTTTTGTTCATTATTAAACAAAATGGTTCAAATGGCTCTGAGCACTATGGGACTCAACTTCTGAGGTCATTAGTCCCCTAGAACTTAGAACTAGTTAAACCTAACTAACCTAAGGACATCACAAACATCCATGCCCGAGGCAGGATTCGAACCTGCGACCGTAACGGTCTTGCGGTTCCAGACTGCAGCGCCTTTAACCGCACGGCCACTTCGGCCGGCATTATTAAACCTACACCTGCATTACCCCTAATTCGTTTTGTCTTTATAACCATGTACTCACCTGACCAGAAGTCCCATTCCTCCATGCCACCAAACTTAACTAACACCCACTATATGTAACTTTAACCTATTCATTTCCGTTTTTAAATTTTCTAGTCTACCTGCCCGATTAAGAGATCTCATATTCCACTCTCCGACCCAAAGAAGTCACTTTTGTTTCTCCTGATAACTTGAGTACTCCCGCCCGGCGATCCGAATAGGGGCTATTTTACCTCCGAAATATTTTACCAAGAGGATGTCATCATCATTGAACCATATAATAGAGCTGCATGCCTTCGGGAAAAGTTATGGCTGTAGTTTCCCTTGCTTTCAGCTGTTCGTAGTACCAGCACAGCAAGATCGTTTTGGTTGATGTTACGAGGCCAGATCAGTCAATGATCCAGACTGTTGCCCCTGCGTCTATTGAAAGGGCTGCTGCCTCTCTTCAGGAACCACACGTTTGTCTGGACCCTCAACAGACACCCCTCCGTTGTGTTTGCACCTACAGTACAGCTATCTGTTTCGCTGCGGCACACAAGCCTCCCCACCAGTGGCAAGGTCGATAGTTTGTGGATTTGTATAAGTTCTTCTAAAGTAGTGTTTGGAATTTCTGGGTTTCCTGTTAATTGCTCTCATGTAATGTTAACTGTGTCAGTTAGTGGAACTGAAGTTTACATGTTTTTCGCAACAAAGAGTATCAGTTTTGCAGTTGACAGAATGTGTGTATCTCTTATTTTTTTTAAATCAAATCTAACGTATTTTTATACTTCCGTTGTTCTATAGTTTGAGATGTTCTGTTAAATATTGCTGTGTAAGCTTTGTTACATGGTGTGTGAGAGCACTTTTGAAGTTAATACAAGCCTCATGAGAATATTGGCTTACGTATTTTGGACTGGCTTCTGGGCATTGGTGCCGCTGGATTTCCTTATTCTTTACCAGGTTTTCTTTCTGTATGGTTTCTAACGTCTTTAAAAATGTTCTTCAGTTTTGTTTGAAATCTTTAGGTTGTATCAGAATTTACTTCTCCAATATTATGTTTGTGTATTTATGTATTTTTTTATCCATTAGCACTAAGTATTACTCTATCTGCTTTTAAAGATATTGTTCTCCTTTCTTGAAGTTTTTTGTGTGCTGACTTAATTGTTGGAGCTGTTTTGTTTGTTTTCTTTTTGGTTCTGTTGTTTTTCCTTTTTGTGATGAAGCCATTTACTTTCTTTGCTATCAATTCTCGGACTAGTCCTGCATTTATGCCCCTGCTTTGGTTTTGTTCCTCTTGTGCTGCAGTATTTGTGTTTCTGTTATGATGTTCCTAATGTTAATTCATCTTGTTAATATCGTGATTAAGGCCGTTTTATGCGTATGCGTGCGTGCGTGCGTGCGTGCGTGTGTGTGTGTGTTGCCATGCAATTGTTTTTATGAGTACATTTAATTTCCTCTTTTGTGTATTCTGCAGTTCTGTTGATGCTCTCTAAACTATCTGTTCTGCTTTATGTATCATGCCATAGGACATCAGTATTGTCCAGGTAAATTCCTATCTAGTTTCTTGTTTAGTTCAAGCTTTTTTGCTTTCTGTTGCCTGATTTCATTATTTAACTAAGAACACTGTGCTGTTAACTTAGCTTTTAAATTATAAATAAGTAAATGTAATTAAGCTACTAAAGTATCATTACAAATATCATGTTAAAATATGTTTAGTAATATAATTTTCGTTTTGTTATACATCACTGAAGGTACCTAGCGTTTATATGCGAAACATGTTTGGAACAAAGATATCGATTCAGCAATAAAAGATAGATTTTTTATTATCTATCTGATGAAACATAATGTGTTTTTCTTCCACTACGAGTTTCAGAAACTTAAACCTCCATTATCAGGCGAATTAATGTGCATTAATGCGAAATGTATGTGCTAAGTATATGACTTTGAGGTAGCACGTGGCACTGTCCAGCAGCAGAAGACAAGAACAAAACATTATTTTAGTATGTGCCTCACATTGTTGTGGATGTCTTTGATTACTAAGATGAATAAAAATTTATGTCTTTAGTACCAATCTATGATCACAGTAAATTATGAACACTTTAGATTTGATTAAAACAAACAAAGTCATATATTATGCAAATATTATTAAGCCAAATGGGCATCAACAACTGATATAAATAAGTGTAATAATATTGTGCCAACCAGGCTACAGTGCAGGGAGAAATGTTCTGTTTGAAAATACCTCCAGTCGTACCTCTGTCATGTTACATGAAATACACATCATACACACTTTGTGTAGACTGAATTGAGCAAAGATGAAGAGAGTAAAGATGGCATCTAGAATCTATAAGTGCAAAGAATATATAAAATAATATGCTGCCAACAGGAGCAAAAACAAAACACTATATTGTGACAAGTCCCAAAGTGTTGTGGAGATGTTTGGTTACACAGCTGAATAGTGAACTAAATGTAAATATCTCCAGTGGTCACAGATTATTTTCTGTGATGTAACTTAATGCTTTTTATACAGTAGCTAAGAAAGTTTGTTGTGTTAGAATATATAAAATAATTACGTTGCCAACAGTTTCACTTGGTATGATGTGTTGCATTGGTTGTTTGTGAATGTGGGTGTATGTGTGTGCTTGTGTGTTCCAAATAACAGAAACTTCCTATTTACCATTCAAGAAGCAAGATACATTATAGCAATGGGATCCCCAAGCACTCTTTCTTAGCTCACAACCAAAAATCCACAAAAATGGAGTCTCTATCAGACCTGCAGTGATTTGTACGAACAGTCCAACATTCTAACTCAACAAAAAACTCTTCAAAATTATTAAAAAACTTATACATCCAATAAAAATAGAATCCTTAGATATACAGCAGAGTATACATGGAAGGAGAAAAACTTAAAAATTTGAAATGGAGACTCACTTACCACATTTGCTATACAAAACCTACATTACTGTGTACTGACAGAACCTACACATCAGATTATTAATGCCAAGCTGTTAAAACACAAAACATCCCTTTTGTGTATATGACTGAACTAATGGACCTACTATAATTCACACCCTCACAGAACTATTTCAAATAACAGTAAACTTTATATGCAAACTGATGGCTTGGAAGAGGAGTCAAACCTGACTGTGCTGATAGCTGAAATATTTATGAACAACTTAGATGACAGGAGTCTAAATCGTGGCCACCATACTCTAAAAACATTATTTACTACTTCAGATATGTAAATGATACTATCATTTTAATGAAGAGAACAAAAGATGATATAAGCCAACTAACCAATTGTTCAACAACTTACATGATAGACAGAGCACGAAGTAGATGAGAGCACTAACATTGTAGACTTGAGACTTGCAATTATGATTGTGAAAAACCAATTTCAAATTTATCAGAAACATACCACAAGCTTTGTTGCCAACATTTCTTACCACCTCACAGTTCACAAAATGGCAACATTCCTGTGTATGCTTGAGAGAACAATCCAACTATCACTCATTGAAGTCAAGTAAAGCAAGAAATGGAAGAAAATAAAACAGACAGACATTGCTAATGTTTATCAGTTCCATACCAGATGCTCAATGAGGCATTGACAACACAATGAGCACATAGAGAATGAGACCTTCAACACAGTTCTGTTTCTGGGTATTACTACATACTAAGGCAAAAACGTACCTGTTATCACTGATAACAAGAAAGGGCAGAAATTACACTATAACAGCAACACAAGACGCCCACTACACCCTACACTTGTATAAAAATTGACTGTCTGGGCTGTAACTGTTTCTGTCTATTTCAGATGGTAGAGCTTTTGAGATCTGTTTCAGGGCACACAGAGCAGCAGAAATAAACAAAAAATACCCCAAATCAGCAGTAGCCACCCACCTGCAGGAACCCAAATAACATGTCAGAAAGACAATATCATCGTTCTACACGTCCATCTTAAAAGTAATAAGACTAGACATCTTCAAACACTCCAAATACACAAAACTGAAGAAAACAGATTGGCTCCATCCCAGATGACAATACTGTCAAATCTGTTTTCACAAGCAGCCAGCATTAATAAATGCGTGCGCACACACACACACACACAGACACACACACACACACACACACACACACACACACACACACATATATATATATATACACTCCTGGAAATGGAAAAAAGAACACATTGACACCGGTGTGTCAGACCCACCATACTTGCTCCGGTCACTGCGAGAGGGCTGTACAAGCAATGATCACACGCACGGCACAGCGGACACACCAGGAACCGCGGTGTTGGCCGTCGAATGGCGCTAGCTGCGCAGCATTTGTGCACCGCCGCCGTCAGTGTCAGCCAGTTTGTCGTGGCATACGGAGCTCCATCGCAGTCTTTACACTGGTAGCATGCCGCGACAGCGTGGACGTGAACCGTATGTGCAGTTGACGGACTTTGAGCGAGGGCGTATAGTGGGCATGCGGGAGGACGGGTGGACGTACCACCGAATTGCTCAACACGTGGGGCGTGAGGTCTCCACAGTACATCGATGTTGTCGCCAGTGGTCGGCGGAAGGTGCACGTGCCCGTCGACCTGGGACCGGACCGCAGCGACGCACGGATGCACGCCAAGACCGTAGGATCCTACGCAGTGCCGTAGGGGACCGCACCGCCACTTCCCAGCAAATTAGGGACACTGTTGCTCCTGGGGTATCGGCGAGGACCATTCGCAACCGTCTCCATGAAGCTGGGCTACGGTCCCGCACACCGTTAGGCCGTCTTCCGCTCACGGCCCAACATCGTGCAGCTCGCCTCCAGTGGTGTCGCGACAGGCGTGAATGGAGGGACGAATGGAGACGTGTCGTCTTCAGCGATGAGAGTCGCTTCTGCCTTGGTGCCAATGATGGTCGTATGCGTGTTTGGCGCAGTGCAGGTGAGCGCCACAATCAGGACTGCATACGACCGAGGCACACAGGGCCAACACCCGGCATCATGGTGTGGGGAGCGATCTCCTACACTGGCCGTACACCACTGGTGATCGTCGAGGGGACACTGAATAGTGCACAGTACATCCAAACCGTCATCGAACCCATCGTTCTACCATTCCTAGACCGTCAAGGGAACTTGCTGTTCCAGCAGGACAATGCACGTCCGCATGTATCCCGTGCCACCCAACGTGCTCTAGAAGGTGTAAGTCAACTACCCTGGCCAGCAAGATCTCCGGATCTGTCCCCCCAATTGAGCATGTTTGGGACTGGATGAAGCGTCGTCTCACGCGGTCTGCACGTCCAGCACGAACGCTGGTCCAACTGAGGCGCCAGGTGGAAATGGCATGGCAAGCCGTTCCACAGGACTACATCCAGCATCTCTACGATCGTCTCCATGGGAGAATAGCAGCCTGCATTGCTGCGAAAGGTGGATATACACTGTAGTAGTGCCGACATTGTGCATGCTCTGTTGCCTGTGTCTATGTGCCTGTGGTTCTGTCAGTGTGATCATGTGATGTATCTGACCCCAGGAATGTGTCAATAAAGTTTCCCCTTCCTGGGACAATGAATTCACGGTGTTCTTATTTCAATTTCCAGGAGTGTATATATATATATATATATATATATATATATATATATATATATATATATATATATATATATATATGAATTTCCTCCTTTGACAAGCAGCCAGCATTACTAAACGTACACACACACACGCACACACATCATTGTCTCCCCCTCCATATTCACCAATAATTAGTTGCTTAGTTATTTGCATGTTTGTATGATAATTTCTGAATGAACAATTGACTGGCATTATTCACAAAACCCAACAGTTCCAACGGTACTCCAACAGTTTGTACCCTCTGTCAACTTTCTATCTTTTCATACTGTTATAGGTATATTGTTCTGTATATATTACATAAAACATATTCAGTGTGGTACCTCAACCATTGCTTTGGTATGGTATGTAACGAATTAGGCTTGAGAAACAACAGCTCTGTTATAATGAGTGTTGTGCTCTATCTCAGCCACTGCATAGATACAGCATATAATATATGTAGGCTTAACAATCCACAGCTCTGTCATAAACAGACCTTTGCTTTCTGTGCGTCAATCATTTTCACCTTCTAACACAATCATAATAAAATTGTTGGATACATTTTGTCAGTTTTGGCAATATACATAATGTCTATACTCCATATACTTAAAGTTCCTAATATGTCATCGTTCGTTATTTAATGTATACCAAGTGTGAAGTTATAGAAAGAAGACAGGAAAGAATCTGCAACCACTGGAGATATTTACATTTACGCTGGCCGATCAAAAGTATCTGGACGTTCATATGCAATGTAGAATTGATCACTAGATACCACGAGAGGCTGACCCACCTCTATAAAAAGAGGCGGGGAGTGTTGTGTTGTCAGTAGAGATGTAGTAAGAGGAGAGTGAATCGGTCAGGAGAACTCTGTGACTCTGAATGTGGACGTTGGATGTCACCCGAGTGACAGAACCATCAGAGGTACTTCAACACTTTTATAGCTGCCGAAGTTTACTGTTGGTGAAGTGGAAACGTGAATGAACATCCGCAGTTGAACCAAGACAAGATCGATGGTCAGGAACAGTCGAGGTCTGTGGAGGGTGGTTGTAAAAAATAGCAAGAAATGAGTGAAAGGAATACGTCATGAGTTTCAAAGTGCTACCAGTTGCCCAGGTACCACAACGACTGTACGTAGAGAGTTAAAAGGACTGGGGTAAAATGTTCGAGAAGCTCCTATAAGTTCTTTGATCATTTCTGTGTTTACAAGGTACGTCTGATGTATATATTTGATGTTTCACGGCCGAAAAGTAAGCCTGTGACCACTGGAGGTAGTTTTACTTTTACATTTATATTTTTGGTATTTTTTTAAATACATTGTTCATCTTAGCAATCAAAGACTTCCACAATACTATCAACCACGTACTAAAATAATGTTTTGTTTTTGCCTTCTGCTATAAACAGTACCACAGTTTACCCCAAAATCACACAAACAAAACATAGGAGTACATGTCGCATTAATTCACATAAATCCACTTGATGATGGAGCTTTAAGCACCTGAAACATGTAGTGGACTTAAAACAAATTGTGAAAAACTGTTTAACTTTATTCGACATCTTGAATCGTTACGCGACTTCCCATACAATTATTATTTGCTGATACGTAAACGTTGGTCGGAAATTCGTGTTTCATGTGGTAAACACAGTGAGGCAGGTGTCTGTACAATGTTTGTTCCATAAGAAACAACTATCTACCGCCTCGACAATACCTTTGAATAAAAACACTACACAATAGTCTGTGATGTGCCGCTATGGAGATTACCACTCATGATTGATCGCTGAAGATCAGAATTACTCATTACATGAACTTGCAGTATGCGTTTGGTTCATTGTGCCTCAAGATGTAGTGTCCGGAAACCCGAAAGAAAGTGCAGAACAAAGTTTTACAACAGGGACTAGTAGACACTCCAGAGAAAACCGAAGAGGAAATAACTGGTTGGGTCCTAACTGGAAGGCCAGTGCTTTTATGTTATATCATTGAGCTTTGCGCTTGGTTCTGACAGCACAGTATGCAGTTCATTTAGTTCTTTGTCACTATATTTCCCATGTTTTCAGACGACACTTTATTACAATGTGTATCATAATCAACAGTGAAAATTGATACGGGGGAAAAGATACCATAGCAGAGGCAAAAACGCTCAAGTGACATGGTCCACAGACGATCTGTTTGCGACATACTGTCATTACGAGTCGCTGCTGACTTCAGTATAAAGTACTGTCCATTATTTGGGCTCACATTTCACCCATAGCATTCTTTAAGAAGAAATGCATTATTACTTCAGCATGTTACAGTTACAAGTTACTGCACGCTCTTAACTGTTAAGGGGGACATAGGTAAAATTTGTCAGAAATGTTCAAATTTTTTTTTTGCCACCGAATAGTTCTTTAGTTCTTTAGCATGTTGGAAATATTATCCCCGACTGAGAGAGTTTAATTTGCGCTGCAGTGACAAAAACCTATATTGTTTCAACCGATGCGCCGTGCCAATGCCCCCTTTTCTACACTCCTCTGACCTTGTTTGCGATATTTTATTAGTTCCTGCAATCCGAGAAGACATCGGTAGACTATAGAAGATTGTGATCCCATTTACGATGCTATTAATTACGACTTGTATTATAAATTCACACATGGTGGGACACAAGAACCGAACAAAAGCGTTAATAAGCTCAATTAGAAGAGACACTCAAGGACATTTTGCTGATCTACTGTTGTCAAGATTTCCTCATATGATGCTCGTCTGGCGTTCAGTGATGGTAATACTGGAAGAATGAGGCCGCTTAGGAGACTAGGATTTAATGTAAGTTGCTTCACTGAAAACCTATTGAAGAATGTTAATTATGGGCGTATTGCAAGTTCTGAAATGTCAGGGAAGGATATCGCGAAAGGGCCACCGGAAGGACCAGACTAGAAGAAAAGAGGTACATGAAGGCCAAAGAGACCAAATATATGATTATGGCAAACATTAAAGCACTTGTTCTGGCATATATGGTAATAAAATCTTTTTCTGCATTTCGTGCGACTTTCATTTTTCAGTGTTTACGGAACATTTTGTGCTGAATCGTTGCAAACGAGGAGGTGAAATTTGCTACAGACTTTTTATTTAAATTTTAGTGAAATAAAAATTGCTATTTATGATACACATAACTTTAAAAAATTGTTGCGAGCATTCTAGGACTGATATTAAAAAACTGGTACACGAATTTGTTTACCTAATTAGTATAAATAACCTACCATATTTTGAAAATGATAGGTGAATAAACTTCCAGAAAATATTCCTCGTATGATGAAATGTGTTCTAGAAGCATTCAGTAACGTTCTGATCAAATTATTTGACAGAAAATTGAAAAAAAATCTATATTATAGCCAATAACATAATGACAATATGTGCAAAATTTGATTCAGTTATCTCTCATACACGGAAAGTTGCATTAGCCATTAGCGTGTATGTATCCCTGTATTTTCTCGTACATCCCCCCCCCCCCCCCCCCCTTAAGGAGGCGTTCGACGTATCGTGTTCGCATTTGTAAGCAACGCTGCACACGACTCAGCAGTGAGCCACGAGTGCCTTGAAACACCCTCGAATCATGTCCTAAAGCTTGTCGGGACTGTACAATTCGCTGCTCCAGTTATTCAACCTTACCAAGTGAAGTGCAGTGTACTTTACATTTGAGACGACCCCAGACAAAAAGTCCAGAGGTTGAGGTCTACTGGTAAATTAGAGTGAGGTTCAGTTCACTTTTGCGTTGACCTCACACAGAAAAGTCTACGTGATTGAGGTCTGTTGATCTTAGAGGTCAAGGTCCAGGCCGTGCACCATTTTGGGCCTTACTGGCGCTTCAGAAGTCGTTTTATATCAGCAAGAAAATGTACCGGTGTCCTATCGTGCATTTACAATTCGGGCCAGAGGTGTAATTATACAGGGTGTTACAAAAAGGTACGGCCAAACATTCAGGAAACATTCCTCACACACAAATAAAGAAAAGATGTTATGTGGACATGTGTCCGGAAACGCTTAATTTCCACATTAGAGCTCATTTTAGTTTCATTCCAACGTGATCAAATTCTAAATTTTCGCAATCAACATGTGTGGGCTGACGAGAATCCGCACGCAATTGTGCAATCACGTCATCAGCACAGATTTTCTGTGAACATTTGGGCAGGCATTGTTGGTGATGTCTTGATTGGACCCCATGTTCTTCCACCTACGCTCAATGGAGCACGTTATCATGATTTCATACTGGATACTCTACCTGTTCTGCTAGAACATGTGCCTTTACAAGTACGACACAACATGTGGTTCATGCACGATGGAGCTCCTGCACATTTCAGTCAAAGTGTTTGTACGCTTCTCAACAACACATCCGGTGACCAATGGATTGGTAGTGGTGGACCAATTCCATGGCCTCCACCTCTCCTGACCTCAACCCTCTTGACTTTCATTTATGGGGGCATTTGAAAGCTCTTGTCTACGCAACCCCGGTACCAAATGTAGAGACTCTTCGTGCTCGTATTGTGGATGGCTGTGATACAATACGCCATTCTCCAGGGCTGCATCAGCGCATCAGGGATTCCATGCGACGGAGGTTGGATGCATGTATCCTCGCTAACGGAGGACATTTTGAACATTTCCTGTAACAAAGTGTTTGAAGTCACGCTGGTACGTTCTGTTGCTGTGTGTTTCCATTCCATGATTAATGTGATTTGAAGACAACTAATAAAATGAGCTCTAACATGGAAAGTAAGCGTTTCCAGACACATGTCCACATAACATATTTTCTTTCTTTGTGTGTGAGGAATGTTTCCTGAAAGTTTGGCCGTACCTTTTTGTAACACCCTGTATAGTGACTTAATCTGAAAATTTAGAGTTCAGTAACATTTGTACTGACTACGACAATATTACATACTGAAGCCCGTGGCGGCTCGTAACCACTCATTTGCTATTTTCTCGTAGACGGCTAATTTGCAAACCCATGTACACTGGAAGTTGTCATAAACTTTCACACGCATTAGCTTTTAGGGTTCCGTGCCTCAATCGGTAGAAACGGACGTATTATTGGATCGCTTTGTTGTCTGTCTGAGCAGCTGTTGAAAACGTCCTTTCTCAGAAACGGGTAGACGTATCGCGTTGAAATTTATATCACATACTGAAGTCTACGGTACCTTGTCGGTGTAAAATATTGAAGCTTCTAAGTCAATGCAGTCAAAACATACGGCCATTTATGTCACATATTTTAACACTCGCAAACTCACTCATCAAAACCTATAGGGTACTTCCCCTTGGTCTAGAATCATGAAATTTGGGAAAAGGAAGGTTTCATAGTATTACCAAAGGAGAAAATCCGGCAATTGTAAATAGGCAACAGTAAATATGTAATTATATCAACCGAAAAAGAAATTATCGTTTGTTATCTACATCTGCATCCATACTCCGCAAGCCACCTGACGGTGTGTGGCGGAGGGTACTTTGAGCATTTCTGTCGGTTCTCCCTTTCCCTTCTATTCCAGTCTCGTATTGTTCGTGGAAAGAAAGATTTTCGGTATGCCTCTGTGTGGGCTCTAATCTCTCTGATTTTATCCTCATGGTGTCGTTCGCGAGATATACGTAGGAGGGAGCAATATACTGCTTGACTCCTTGGTGAAGGTATGTTCTCGAAACTTCAACAAAAGCCCGTACCGGGCTACTGAGCGTCTCTCCTGCAGAGTCTTCCACTGGAGTTTATCTGTCATCTCCGTAACGCTTTCGCGATTACTAAATGATCCTGTAACGAATCGCGCTGCTCTCCGTTGGATCTTCTCTACCTCTTCTATCAACCCTATCTGGTACGGATCCCACACTGGTGGGGAATATTTAAGCAATGGGCGAACACGTGTACTGTAACCTACTTCCTTTGTTTTCGGATTGCATTTCCTTAGGATTCTTCCAATGAATCTCAGTCTGGCATCTGCTTTACCGACGATCAACTTTATATGATCATTCCATTTTAAATCACTCCTAATGCCTACTCCCAGATAATTTATGGAATTAACTGCTTCCAGTTGCTGACCTGCTATATTGTAGCTAAATGATAAAGGATCTTTGTTTCTATGTATTCGCAGCACTTTACACTTGTCTACATTGAGATTAAATTGCCTTTCCCTGCACCATGCGTTAATTCGTTGCAGATACTCCTGCATTTCAGTACAATTTTCCATTGTTACAACCTCTCGATATACTACAGCGTCATCCGCAAAAAGCCTCAGTGGACTTCCGATGTTATCCACAAGGTCATTTACGTATATTGTGAATAGCAACGGTCGTACGACACTCCCCTGCAGCACAGCTGAAATCACTCTTACTTCGGAAGACTTCTCTCCATTGAGAATGACATGCAGCGTACTGTAATCTAGGAACGCTTCAATCCAATCAAGCAAAAGGGGAACTGTATCGAACGCCTTGCGGAAGTCAAGAAACATGGCATCTACCTGGGAACCAGTGTTTATGGCCGTCTCAGTCTCGTGGACGAATAGCGCGAGCTGGGTTTCATACGATCGTCTTTTTCGATACCCATGCTGATTCCTACAGAGTAGATTTCTAGTCTCCAGAAAAGTCATTATACTCGAACATAATACGTGTTTCAAAATTCTACAACTGATCGGCGTTAGAGATATAGGTCTATAGTTCTGCACATCTGTTATCACACGGTTTGTCTATCCGTCCGTCTGATAAAATCCGTTTTTCTCACTTACAGCTGTACGTATGAAGTTGAAATTTATGCCACATACTAAGAGATCTATGGTCCCTTGGCGGTGTAATACACGTTAGCTTATAAATCAATGCAATCAAAAGGTACGACCATTTATGTCACGTATTTTGATACTCGTAAACTCACTCATCAAAGCCTATAGGGTAATTCCCGTTGATTTACAATGGCAAAATTTGGAAAGAAGTAAGGTTTCTCAGTACAAGTAAATGAAAAAATCCGAAAATTGATAATTTCTAATTAAATTACACCAAAAAAATTTCATTTGTCGCTTGTTATCCGACGCCAGACTCGAAAGTAAAACAGTCAGCAGCTCTGCATTCAGGCTGACTGGGTAGCAATGGTAAATATCAAACGTCAGGCAAGGAAGGACTTTATTGCTCATATGACGCGTTTCTGAGTTTATCGATCGTCAGACATCCAGAAAATATTACTGCTTTTAGATATGGCGTTTCAAGTTGTGCATGAGACTAACATTCGCAGAGTAGTTTGTTTCGCAAACTACTTGAAACGCCGTGTCTACAGGCAGCAGTCACTCCTAAATATCTAACGGTGGATAAATTCTGAAACGCTTCATATTAGCAGTAAATTCATTCCTTGCCTCATGTTTGACTCCTACGATTGCGATCCAGTCAGTTTGAATGGGGAACTACTGACTATTATAATAATGGTCGCCTGCCTCCAGCAAGACTTTATGTCACATCTTTATTATTGAAATTAAAACAGTCACCAAAATCTTGGCATTCCTGGGACCGATATCGTTCTGCTGTCAGTGCCGACAACAGGTACAAATGGTCGCGGTTCTCGTTTCCCGGAATGATGAACTGTCTATATACATACGCTACTGGCCATTAAAATTGCTACACCAAGAAGAAATGAAGATGATAAACGGGTATTCATTGGACAAATATATTTTACTAGAACTGACATGTGATTACATTTTCACGCAATTTGGATGCATAGATCCTGAGAAATCAGTACCCAGAACAACCACCTCCGGCCCTAATAACGGTCTTGATACGCCTTGGCATTGAGTCAAAGAGAGCTTGAATGGCGTGTACAGGTACAGCTGCCCATGCAGCTTCAACACGGTACCACAGTGAATCAAGTGTAGTGACTGGCGTATTGTGACGAGCCAGTTGCTCGGCCACCATTGACCAGACGTTTTCAATTGGTGAGAGATCTGGAGAATGTGCTGGCCAGGGCAGCAGTCGAACATTTTCTGTATCCAGAAAGGCCCGTACAGGACCTGCAACATGCGGTCCTGCACCATCCTGCTGAAATGTAGGGTTTCGCAGCGATCGAATGAAGAGTAGAACCACGGGTCGTAACACATCTGAAATGTAACGTCCACTGTCCAAAGTGCCGTCAATACGAACAAGAGGTGACCGTGACGTGTAACCAATAGCACCCCATACCATCACGCCCGGTGATACGCCAGTATGCCGATGACGAATACAAGCTTCCAATGTGCGTTCACCGCGATGTCGCCAAACACGAATGCGACCATCACGATGCTGCAAACAGAACCTGGATTCATCCGAAAAAATGACGTTTTGCCATTCGTGCACCCAGGTTCGTCGTTGAGTACACCGTTTCAGGCGCTCCTGTCTGTGATGCACTATCAGGGGTAACCGCAGCCATGGTCTCCGAGCTGATAGTTCATGCTGCTGCAAACGTCGTCGAACTGTTCGTGCAGATGGTTGTTGTCTTGCAAATATCCCCATCTGTTGACTCAGGGATCGAGACGTGGTTGCACGATCCATTACAGCCATGAGGATAAGATGCCTGTCATCTCGACTTCTAGTGATACGAGGCAGTTGGGATCTTGCACGGCGCTCCGTATTACCTTCCTGAACCCACAGATTCCATATTGTGCTATCAGTCACTGGATCCCGACCAACGCGAGCAGCTACGTCGCGATACGATAAACCGCAATCGCGACAGGCTACAATCCGACCTTTATCAAAGTCGGAAACGTGATGGTATGCATTTCTGTTCCACACGAGGCATCACAACAACGTTTCACCAGGCAACGCCGGTCGACTGCTGTTTGTGTATGAGAAATCGGTTGGAAACTTTCCTCATGTCAGCATATTGTAGGTGTCGCCACCGGTGCCAACCTCGTGTAAATGCTCTGAAAAGCTAATGATTTGCATATCACAACATCTTCTTCCTGTCTGTTAAATTTCGCATCTGTAGCACGTCATCTTCGTGGTGTAGCAATTTTAATGGCCAATAAGGTCTTTAAGTTTCTCCTGACCCTCAGTGCGCGAGTCCTACTCGCACCCGGCCAATTTTTTCTGTTAATCATGGGACATCTCGAACGAGACGTTGACATTACGACTTCTGGCAGGGTTTGCGAGGTCAACAAGCTTCTGGACTTTTTTGGTAGCGTAGGAAGAGAGTGAGTTCATTCTTGAATGGGTGCTGCAGGTGCTAAAACAGTCCGAGAGTAGCAGATTTAACGTCACGTACTGGCGAGTTGGTTTCGTCGCTGGCGCTTTTAGGTGCGCGGCGGTGTTTACAAACACGTTCCAGGAAGACAGTGGAAACTCTGGAGACCTGCCAGGCGGCGGGTCGGCGCGGAGTGTTCCCGGCCCAGTCAACGGCGAGGAATGCGCGCCTCTGTGGGCGCACACAAATAATTGTCGCCCCTCTGTGGCGGAGCTGCAGCGGGGCTGAGTCAGCGCGCGTCCTTCACGCCAGTCACAGCTGCCAGTCGTGGCCAGCAATCCGGTTTCGAATTCGCTCTAGCGACACCACCTGCCGTCAAGGACGGCCCCGGCCGGCTGCTGGGTGCCCGTGTAAATGAACCACTCCATACACTGACATCCCTGCGCCAGTCACAGCAGGGTGGTGGCACTGCTTCCCACCAGGTGGGAAAGGGGTGGCTGGGGGGAGGGCACCATTTTCTGAACGGTAAACAATAAAACTTTGTGAATTAAAGTCAGGTATGAGACAGATACAAGGAATTTGAGATGGGGCCCCTCCACGCCCGCACCAACATGGTGACCAAACCAAAAGTTCTACTTTAACCTCCGTCAACATGTTAGTTATCTAATAGGTCGATCACAGGATGCTGACCGAGCGAGGTGGCGCAGTGGTTAGACACTGGACTCGCATTCGGGAGGACGACGGTTCAATCCCGCGTCCGGCCATCCTGATTTAGGTTTTCCGTGATTTCCCTAAATCACTCCAGGCAAATGCCGGGATGGTTCCTCTGAAAGGGCACGGCCGACTTCCTTCCCCATCCTTCCCTAATCCGATGAGACCGATGACCGCGCTGTCTGGTCTCCTTCCCCAAAACCAACCAACCAACAGGATGCTGAGCTATGATATTATCCGTGCGTCAGGGTAGTACTACGTATTAACACGGTCCATCAGGTGATAGATAGTGGACGAAACGCGAATGAGGGTAGCAGTTTGGACAGCAAAGGGAAAAAAGCGCCAAGGCTCGTGCCGTGGGAAAAAAACCTCTGCGACAGTGGGATGGGTACTAAGAGCAGTAGTGGCTTACTAGCTGCGATAGTTCATGCAAGGTTGGGTTTGTCAGTATGGGTATCATGCATCATTACTGTGGCAGGCGATGGCGATGTATCCGAGTTTGCTGCAGCCGTTGCATTCCTGGAACAATCAGTATCGTTATATATTAGTGGGAGATCGGCCATAGATCATCTCACCCTGTGCGGGGTGTGTGGAGCTTGTCTGCATGTAGTGTACGGTACTGCTTCCCTGTGTGGTGCCAGTTATTCGGCAAGTGTCTTCCAACTCTATAGCCAGTAATGGTGGCTGATTAACAGGGGCTCACCTGTACCGTTGTGTTTGCGTGTACGTGGCCATAGATGTTAGGTCCTTACAAATATGTCTTTTGGTCTTTTATGTTCCATCTAAGGTTGTGGTCGTAGTTCACCAGATTCAGAATAAACGGGTTCTGCTAATGTCTGGAGTTTCTGTATAGTCTTGTGGTGAGTCTGTGCATTACCTCCGTGAGAGTCTCAAGTCGGTATTCCCGGTGAAGGTCCGCGATGCGTGAGTATCGTGAAGCATTGCTTATGATTTTGAGTACTTTGTTTTGTATGATCTGCAGACGACGCAGGCGTGTGGGCGTAGCGTATCCCCAAACAGGGGCTGCGTACGTCATCAGGGGTCGAATAAGTGTCATGTACATGGACCTCGACACCCTTCTGTTCAGTGTGCTACGCCTGTTGAGCATAGGGTAGAGCTGTTTGAGCCTCGCGCTTGCTCGGTTGGTCATGTGTTGTATGTGGTTCCCCCCAGAGTAATTTCCGGTCCAGCCAGACACCGAGGTATTTGGTCTTCTCGCGGAAACGTATTGGGCGTGCATGTAGAGTTATTGGTCTGCAGTATCGGTGTTTGCGTAGTTGCTTCGGTCTTCTAGTGAACAGAACGGCTTCGCACTTGTCGACGTTTCCTCTAACACGCCATTTCTCTAACCAAGGCTCAGCCACTGTGAGTGCGGTTTGTAAGCGTGACGTAATGTTCGATGGTTTCTAAACTTGCGCGAGGATGGCTGTGTCATCCGCGTAGATTGCCATCGTTGTGTTGTGTGTGCTTGGGAGATCGTTTATGTAGAGCTTAAACAATAGGGGCTCTAGGATGCTTCCCTGGGGTACTCCCGTGTGTATACCGTGTCGTGTTGATTGTTTTCGCTACACGTCAGTGTTGAAACTCCCGTCTGTGAGGTATGAGTGTATGAGAGACACCAGCCCGTCGGGGAACCCCGCGGCGCTGAGTTTGCGAATGAGGCCGTTGTGCCATAGACGGTCGAAAGCCTTTTCGATGTCTAGGAACACCGTCCCCGTTGCTTCGTTTGTGTTGAAGCCATGTGTTTTATGTTCAACGACCCGTAAGAGTTGTTGTGTTGTGGGGTGGTGATTCCTGAAGCCGAATTGCTCCGGTCTGAGGATGTCATTTGTTATGCAGTGCCTAGTGATGCGTTTGAGAATCACCTTCTCAACAATCTTGCTGAGCGAGCTCAGAAGACTGATGGATCGGTAATTTTGTGGGAGGCTGTGGTCTTTCCCTGGCTTCCTGAACATCAGGACAGATACAAGGAGATTACGTGAAATTTCATGGAAGATTAAAACTGGGTGCCGAACCGGGACTGTAGCTTGGGACGTATGCCGTTCGAAAGGTAGGAGATGAGGTAATGACGGAAGTAAAGCTGTGAGGGGGTGTCGTGAGCTGGGCCTGGATAGATCAGTCGGTAGAGCACTTGGCCGCGAAAGGCAAAGCTCCTTGGTTCGAGTTCCAATCTGGTACACAGTTTTTATCTACCACGAAGTTTGAAATTGCACATTCCGCTGCGGAGTGAAAATTGATTCTAGAAGAAGGTGGTTTGTCACTCGTACCTTTCAACTATGCTTTAGAGAAGATAGTGACAGACTGGGGGAAATCCGTCAGTAGTAAGAGTGATAAACTAGGAAGAAATGCAAATAAAAGCATCATAGGTACTCTAGCTATTGCAGACGACAAGGCGCTATTTACTGCCTTACTGGACAGTGCCAAACAACAATTCACGGAACAGGAGGACAAGCAGCCAAAACGGGACTAAAAATTTTATTTGAAAAAAACTAAGTCCATGACAAATATCAATGATGCCCCCAAAACTTTAAAAATTCGTTACAAACAAATGATTTCAAATACCTAGGTGAATGGATAGCGACCATTACAAAATAAAAGGTTATAGTAGAAAACAGAGTGCATAAAATATAAGAGGGCATTCCATGTGACTAAAAACACAAAAATGGCTCTGAGCACTATGGGACTAAACATCTATGGTCACCAGTCCCCTAGAACATAGAACTACTTAAACCTAACTAACCTAAGGACATCACACAACACCCAGTCATCACGAGGCAGGGAAAATCCCTGACCCCGCCGGGAATCGAACCCGGGAACCCGGGCGTGGGAAGCGAGACTAAAAACACAAATAACATATATGCTTTGCCCTGGAACACAAAACTAAGGTATTATAAATGAATGTTAATGCCCGAAACACTGTATGGAGCAGAATTACACTCCTGGAAATGGAAAAAAGAACACATTGACACCGGTGTCTCAGACCCACCATACTTGCTCCGGACACTGCGAGAGGGCTGTACAAGCAATGATCACACGCACGGCACAGCGGACACACCAGGAACCGCGGTGTTGGCCGTCGAATGGCGCTAGCTGCGCAGCATTTGTGCACCGCCGCCGTCAGTGTCAGCCAGTTTGCCGTGGCATACGGAGCTCCATCGCAGTCTTTAACACTGGTAGCATGCCGCGACAGCGTGGACGTGAACCGTATGTGCAGGTGACGGACTTTGAGCGAGGGCTTATAGTGGGCATGCGGGAGGCCGGGTGGACGTACCGCCGAATTGCTCAACACGTGGGGCGTGAGGTCTCCACAATACATCGACGTTGTCACCAGTGGTCGGCGGAAGGTGCACGTGCCCGTCGACCTGGGACCGGACCGCAGCGACGCACGGATGCACGCCAAGACCGTAGGATCCTACGCAGTGCCGTAGGGGACCGCACCGCCACTTCCCAGCAAATTAGGGACACTGTTGCTCCTGGGGTATCGGCGAGGACCATTCGCAACCGTCTCCATGAAGCTGGGCTACGGTCCCGCACACCGTTAGGCCGTCTTCCGTTCACGCCCCAACATCGTGCAGCCCGCCTCCAGTGGTGTCGCGGCAGGCGTGAATGGAGGGACGAATGGAGACGTGTCGTCTTCAGCGATGAGAGTCGCTTCTGCCTTGGCGCCAATGATGGTCGTATGCGTGTTTGGCGCCGTGCAGGTGAGCGCCACAATCAGGACTGCATACGACCGAGGCACACAGGACCAACACCCGGCATCATGGTGTGGGGAGCGATCTCCTACACTGGCCGTACACCACTGGTGATCGTCGAGGGGACACTGAATAGTGCACGGTACATCCAAACCGTCATCGAACCCATCGTTCTACCATTCCTAGACCGGCAAGGGAACTTGCTGTTCCAACAGGACAATGCACGTCCGCATGTATCCCGTGCCACCCAACGTGCTCTAGAAGGTGTAAGTCAACTACCCTGGCCAGCAAGATCTCCGGATCTGTCCCCCATTGAGCATGTTTGGGACTGGATGAAGCGTCGTCTCGCGCGGTCTGCACGTCCAGCACGAACGCTGGTCCAACTGAGGCGCCAGGTGGAAATGGCATGGCAAGCCGTTCCACAGGACTACATCCAGCATCTCTACGATCGTCTCCATGGGAGAATAGCAGCCTGCATTGCTGCGAAAGGTGGATATACACTGTAGTAGTGCCGACATTGTGCATGCTCTGTTGCCTGTGTCTATGTGCCTGTGGTTCTGACAGTGTGATCATGTGATGTATCTGACCCCAGGAATGTGTCAATAAAGTTTCCCCTTCCTGGGACAATGAATTCACGGTGTTCTTATTTCAATTTCCAGGAGTGTAGTTGAACTAACAAGATTTGGGATGTTGAAAAACTGTAAAAAGTTGAAAGGAGAAGTCTGAGGAAAATACTGTTACTGAAAATATTGATAATGCTAATACAAACCGAGACGGAACAGCGAGCTTTGTTTGAAAATGGAAAACTTAACTGATGCAATGAGAAAAGAAGAACTACAGTATTATAGACACACATACCAAACTTATAATAACAAACTAATTAAGCAGACCTTAAATTTACTAAATGTTAACAAATTAAAGTACACATATTTCACTGAAATTGACAAAGGTATGAAGAGCACTGGAACTAGAACAAACATATCAGAACGACTTTTAGATGAGCAACACAAAAGGTAGAGTTTCAGGAAAGACAGAGGTCAACAAACTGAAGGAAGGAAGTGGGCCCAGGAAGTAAAGGAACGACACTTTCGAAGGTTGAAGGAAGTCTGGAAGCAAAGAAAATTAGCAAAAAGGAACATCACAAAAGTTAATTTAACATACCTTCCAAAAGGGTTGTTCCAGTATATAAATAAATAACGGTTACAACAGTGTAGTCCCGACTCTAAACTATTTGTGTAGCTGTATTGTCACTAATCCCTTAGAATCTACGAAGGTAATTAAATAAGGAATGCAACACTTTTTTTTCTGCAATGCGACCTAAGGGCAAGCGACTTTTGAAGCAAAATGTTTCCCCCATACAGGAATGTACATAATGGATGTACGACTACAGGTTGTAGACACATGGTTGCCGACTAATAAATTCTAAGAAAAGAAGAAGAAATCGATGAACCGTGAAGGAAGTACCCGATAGTACGGAAGTAGGTAGACGTGCTGTACATGTACAGACAAACAAATGATTACAATTTCTGAAAAACTGGATGATTTATCCAAGAGGTTCCCAAACTGAACAAGTCAATAACGCGTTGGTCCACCTCTGGCCCGTATGCAAGCAATTATTCGGCTTGCCATTGAATGATAAGAGTTTTTGGATGTCCTCGTGACGGATATCGTGTCAAATTCTGTCCAATTGGCGTGTCAGATCGTCAAACTCTCGAGCTGGTTGAGTTCTGCCCATAATGCTCCAATCGTCCTCGCTTGGGAAGAGATCCGGCGCCCTTGCTGGCCAAGGTAGGGTTTGGCAAGCACGTAGAAAAGCAGTAGAAACTCTCACCCTGTGCGGACGGGCATTGTACTGCTGAAATGTAAACCCATGATGGCTTGCCTTGAAGAGCAATAAAACGGGGCGTGTATCTTTGACATACCACTGTACCGTAACGGTGCCGCGGATGACAACGAAAGGGGTTCTGCTGTGAAATGAAATGGCATTCAAGACTCCTGGATGTCGAGCCGTATGGTAGGCGACAGTCAGGCTGGTATCCACCGCTGTCTGGGGAGTCTTCAGACACGTCTTCGCTGGTCATCTGGACTCATTTCGAAGCAGGACTCAAGACAGCTATACTCGTCATTGAGCTTCCAGGCTGACACTACTGCAAACGGGCTTATTAGCGTACAGAGGTCAACAAAGCCCCGTTTCTGTGTGCCCCCTGTTAATTATCCTTGTGGTCACCGAAGCAATAGTTGCACGTTGGATCGATGATCATTATGGTCAGGGGACCTGAGTGCCTCTTTTCATTTTTATTTGTTTTACGCGTCTAGTTCCGTAGGTCCAAACAGAGGAGAAATTCTCCAAGGTCATAGAAAGCGTCAGTACATGAAATTACAACATAAATGTAATAACAGATATAATAAAATGTTTATGAACCCAAAAAAGAGAAGCCGTAAATTTATATAAGAGTAACGAACAATGTAACACAGGAATTGGCTTAATTTTTCAAGGAACTCCTCGACAGATTAGAACGAGTGACCAATGAGAAAACTCTTCAGCTTCAATTTGAGAGCATGTGGATTACTGCTAAGATTTTTGAAGTCTTGTGGTAGCTTGTTGAAAATAGATACAGCAGTATACTGCACACCTCTCTGCACAAGAGTCAAGGTTGTGCGATCCAAATGCAGATTGGATTTCTGCCTACTATTAACTGAGTGAAAGCTGCTAGTTCTTGGGAATAAGAAGAAACGACATTAAAGAATATATAAATTCAGAGGCCAATGTCAGAATACCCGGACTAGTGAACGGGGATCGACAAGAAGTTCGCGAAGTTACACCACTTACTGCTCGAACGCCCGTTTCTGAGCCAAAAATACCCTTTGAGAATGGGAAGAGTTACCCCAAAACATAATACCAAACGTCATAAGGTCCCGGGAGTAGACAACATTCCATTAGAACTACTGATGGCCTTGGGAGAGCCACTCATGACAAAACTCTACCATCTGGTGAGCAAGATGTATGAGACAGGCGAAATACCCACAGACTTCAAGAAGAATATAATAATTCCAATCCCAAAGAAAGCAGGTGTTGACAGATGTGAAAATTACCGAACTATCAGTTTAATAAGTCACAGCTGCAAAAGGCTAACGCGAATTCTTTACAGACGAATGGAAAAACTGGTAGAAGCGGACCTCGGGGAAGATCAGTTTGGATTCCGTAGAAATGTTGGAACACGTGAGGCAATACTAACCTTACGACTTATCTTAGAAGAAAGATTAAGAAAAGACAAACCTACGTTTCTAGCATTTGTAGACTTAGAGAAAGCTTTTGACAACGTTAACTGGAATACTCTCTTTCAAATTCTGAAGGTGGCAGGCGTAAAATACAGGGAGCGAAAGGCTATTTACAATTTGTACAGAAACCAGATGGCAGTTATAAGAGTCGAGTGGCATGAAAGGGAAGCAGTGGTTGGGAAAGGAGTGAGACAGGGTTGTAGCCTCTCCCCGATGTTATTCAATCTGTATATTGAGCAAGCAGTAAAGGAAACAAAAGAAAAATTCGGAGTAGGTATTAAAATTCATGGAGAAGAAGTAAAAACTTTGAGGTTCGCCGATGACATTGTAATTCTGTCAGAGACAGCAAAGGACTTGGAAGAGCAGTTGAACGGAATGGACAGTGTCTTGAAAGGAGGATATAAGATGAACATCAAAAAAAGCAAAACGAGGATAATGGAATGTAGTCAAATTAAATCGGGTGATGCTGAGGGGATTAGATTAGGAAATGAGACACTTAAAGTAGTAAAGGAGTTTTGCTATTTAGGGGGTAAAATAACTGATGATGGTCGAAGTAGAGAGGATATAAAATGTAGACTGGCAATGGCAAGGAAATCGTTTCTGAACAAGAGAAATTTGTTAACATCGAGTATAGATTTAAGTGTCAGGAAGTCGTTTCTGAAAGTATTTGTATGGAGTGTAGCCATGTATGGAAGTGAAACATGGACGATAACCAGTTTGGACAAGAAGAGAATAGAAGCTTTCGAAATGTGGTGCTACAGAACAATGCTGAAGATAAGGTGGGTAGATAACATAACTAATGAGGAGGTATTGAATAGGATTGGGGAGAGGAGAAGTTTGTGGCACAACTTGACTAGAAGAAGGGATCGGTTGGTAGGACATGTTTTGAGGCATCAAGGGATCACAAATTTAGCATTGGAGGGCAGAGTGGAGGGTAAAAGTCGTAGAGGGAGACCAAGAGATAAATACACTAAGAAGATTCAGAAGGATGTAGGTTGCAGTAGGTACTGGGAGATGAAGCAGCTTGCACAAGATAGAGTAGCAAGGAGAGCTGCATCAAACCAGTCTCAGGACTGAAGACCACAACAACAAACGTCATAAGCAAATGAAAATAAGCAAAGTAGCCTATCACTTACTTAAGACGCCATTAGAATAGTAAAAATGGTAGCAGTAAGTCTTTGAACAAGATCCTGAACATGGGCTTTCCACGACAGTTTACTATCTACCTGAGTACCAAGAAATTTGAACTGTTCAGTTTCACTACTTATATGCCCATTCTGTGAAATTAAAACGTCGGGTTTTGTTGAATTATGTGTTAGAAATTGTAAAAACTCAGTCTAACTGTGATTAACGTTAGTTTGTTTTCTACAAGTTATGAATTTATGCCATGAACTGCACTATTTGAAACAATACCAGCTTTGCACACATCAACCTTTAGTACCAAGCTAGTGTCGTCAACAAACAGAAATATTTTAGAGTTTTAGAGCCACGTGTAATACTAGACGGCATATGATTTATGTAAATAAGGAACTGGAGTGGCCCCAGCACTGATCCCCGGGGCACCCCCCACTTGACCGTACCCCACTTAGACCCCACATCATAACCATTCTCAACACTGTGGATAATGACCTTTTGCTGTCTGTTTTAAAGTAAGAGGCGAGCCAATTATGAACTGCTCCCCATATTCTATAATGGTCCAATTTCTAGAGCAATATTTTGTAACCAGCTCAATGAAACACCTTAAATAAATCAAAAAAAGATGTCTAGCGTTGGAAACCTTTTGTTTCATCCATCCAGTACCTCACAGAGAAAAGAGAATATGGCATTTGCAGTTGTTAAACCACTCCTAAAACCAAACTGTACATTTGACAGCAAATTATTTGAAATAAAATGATCAACTACGCTTATGTACATAGCCTTTTTAATGAGCTTAGCAAACACTGGTGGCATAGAAATAGGTCTAAAATTGTCAACATTATCCCTTTCTCCATTTTTATAATGAGCGTTACTACTGAGTACTTTGAAATGATAATTAAATGGACACCGTAGCTGCAAACAGGCGTTGATGTACTTCATTCGGGACATGTTGAAAATGTGTGCCCCGACCGGGACTGGAACCCGGGATCTCCTGCTTACATGGCAGACGCTTTATCCATCTGAGCCATCGCGGGCACAGAGGATAGTGCGCCTGCAGGGACTTATCCCTTGCACGCTCCCCGTGAGATCCAATTCCCAACATGTCCACACCACTACATTCGTAGTGCGTCTAATAGATGTTTGCCCATCATACTCATTACTGGTGGCAGATTAATCTACCAAGTCCCGTACGAGTTCGGGCATAGCGTGTGCGTTCGCAGAAGAAGGTTGTGGTGTCACCGCCAGACACCACACTTGCTAGGTGGTAGCCTTTAAATCGGCCGCGGTCCGGTAGTATACGTCGTACCCGCGTGTCGCCACTGTCAGTGATTGCAGACCGAGCGCCGCCACACGGCAGGTCTAGAGAGACGTCCTAGCACTCGCCCCAGTTGTACAGCCGACTTTGCTAGCGATGGTTCACTGACAAATTACGCTCTCATTTGCCGAGACGATAGTTAGCATAGCCTTCAGCTACGTCATTTGCTACGACCTAGCAAGGCGCCATTATCAATTGCTATTTATCTTGTGATGCATGTACCGTCAGACCGATGTTCACCAATTATGGATTAAAGTTAAGTATTCCAGCAGCTTCGTACTTTTCTTGCTAGTATAATTACTTGACCTGTTCCAGACCTCATGCCAGCCTGCGTGAGCTTATACGCGTGCCTTTCGGCTTCCTTCACCTCGTAGTGGCTTGGCTGTCTTGCCAAGTCACAACAAAGGTCAGTGGCCGGGAAGCCATAATCTAACTATATATGACGGTAGTATCTGTTCCCAGAAGAACAGTTACCGTGGATGACCATGCAGCTTTGCTAGAAATGAAATGATAATTAAATGGACACCCTAGCTGCAAACAGGCGTTGCACGTGCAAGGGATAAGTCCCTGCAGACGCACCATCCTCTGTGCCCACGGTGATTCAGATGGATAGAGCGTCTCCCATGCAAGTAGGAGATCCCGGGTTCGAGTCCCGGTCGGGGCACACATTTTCAACATGTCCCCAATGAAGTACATCAACGCCTGTTTGCAGCTAGGGTGTCCATTTAATTATCATTTCATTTCTAGCTAAGCTGCACGGTCTTCCACGGTAACTGTTCTTTCGGGAACAGATACTACCGTCATATATAGTTAAAATATGGCTTCCCGGCCATTGACCTTCTTGTGCGAACGCACACGCTATGCCCGAACTCGTACGGGACTTGGTAGATTTATCTGCCACGAGTAATGAGTATGATGGGCAAACATCTATTAGGCGCACTACGAATGTAGTGGTGTGGACATGTTGGGAATGTGGATCTCACGGGGAGCGTGCAAGGGATAAGTCCCTGCAGACGCACTATCCTCTGTGCCCCCGGTGGCTCAGATGGATAGAGCGTCTGCCATGTAAGCAGGAGATCCCGGGTTCGAGTCCCGGTCGGGGCACACATTTTCAATATGTCCCCAATGAAGTACATCAACGCCTGTTTGCAGCTAGGGTGTCCATTTAATTATCATTTCATTTGTAGCAAAGCTGCATGGTCATCCACGGTAACTGTTCTTTCGGGAACGGATACTACCGTCATATATACTGAGTACTTTAATCGTCAGGAAACTGACCATTCTTTAAGGAAAAATTACAAAATAGCTACGTACAGGGCTAACATGTGCATCACAGTACTTTAATATTCTGCAAGGCACTCTATCATATCCATGACAGTGCTTAGTCTTCAGTGATTTAATTATTGGCTCAGTCTCCCCCTTGTCAGTATCACAGAGAAGTATTTCAGACATCATTCTCGGAAAGGCATTTTCCAGGAGAGTTAGATGACTAGCTGTAGAAACTAAGTCTTTATTTAATTCGCCAGCAATTCTCAGAAAGTGCTTTTTAAGTACTGTACATATATCTGACTTATCAGTAACAGAAATACTTTTACTGCGAAGTTACTTCATATCGCCGACCTTGTGCTGCTGACCAGACACTTACTTCACGACTGACCATATGGTTTTAAATTTATCCTGTGAATTAGTCGAGTACACAGAATGGAATTCTCAAAGACTTAAAGCCCTGATATCGAAATGTTCCCTGTACTATCATTGCCAGCTGAGCGATGATCTTGGCAAAAATTGCAAAAATCTTGTGAGCAGTGGTTAAAAGACAAATGCAAGGCTGTAAAAACATACACGACTAAGGTAAAGGTAGATCCGCCTATAGAAAAGTTAGAGAGGCCTATGGAGGGAAGAGAAGCAACTGTATGAATATGAAGAGCTCAGGTTACAAGTAAATAATGGAAAGCTGAACGACGAAATGAATCAAAAGGTCATACAAGGAAAATAAAGACAATATTATAGAAAGGAAATAACAGTTAGACGAAGATGAGAATGGAGATACGATATTTCGAGAAAAATTTCACAGAGTACTGAAAGATCTAAGCCGAGACAAGGTCCCTGCACTATCGACATCGAATTCGTGGGATCATTGGAAGGTCAAGTCGTGACAAAACTGTTCCACCCCACCTGGCGTACAAGAACAGCAGACTGGTGAAATACCCTCAGACTTCTAGAAGTGTGTAGTAATTCTAATTCATAAGATGACAGGTGTTGACAGGTGCGAATATTACCGAAGAATGAAGAGACTGTTAGAAGATGACCTTAGTTTGGGTTCCTTCCTTCGACTTATGTTAGGAAATAGCTTGAAGAAAGGAAAACCTACTTTTATAGCTTTTTTAGATTCAGAGAAAGCTTTTAACAGTTTCAATTGGAATATAATCCTTGGAATTTTGAAGGTAGCAGCGATAAATAGATGAAGTGAAAGCTTCTCGCAGTGTGGTCAGACGCGAAACTGCAGGTGCAAGAGTATGCCGTCCGTTGAGCAAGCTCTACAGTAAACCAGAGAGATATTTGGCAAGTGAACTGAAGTTCAGGGGAAGAAAATCAAAACCGAGGTTTCGCTATGACACTAATTCTGTCAGCAACGGCAGAGGATTTGGACATTTAAATCAGATGGGAAGCGTCTTGTAAGAGGTTATAAGGTGAACATAAGAAAGAGACACAAGGGAAAAACTCATAAACCTACAGACAGTAGCCTGTTTAAATAGTGGTGAGGATTACGTGGAGCTAGTTCCGTTGACGGGAACTAATAAGAAATTAATGCAACTTTTTGTGCTGTTGGCTGTACATGTCGTCTTCCTTTTAACTCTTCCCTACATCAAACTGCAGATAATTAGTGTCAACATAGAGAAAATCGATATTTCATAATGACTATACGTCTGAAGTGTTACATAAAGTTGGAGTGGCGAGCTCCTTTGATGCTTCTTAACTGTGCCTAACAAATAATCATTAAAATTTGCAGTAGCATTCTCTTACCTTTTATCATTAGGGCCGTGAGGGCCTCTATTTCATCTTAACAGTTAAAAACGCTTTTTTTAATGAAATGTGAGGCAATACAATTTTGTAGATACTTTTAGACTTACACGAATGAATGTAAAACTTGACTGTTAAGCTATTATAATCGGCAGCTGTTAGGTGCGTGATTTATAGTAAATACGTAAACTCACATAACATTACTCTTGTTAGCTTGTCGCAAAGTTTAGTCTTTCCTCCATTGACACTCTCGTATAAAGCTCATTCATAACTTTACCCGACGTGCTGACGAAGAAATCTTCCTGTACTTTTAATGTATGAAAGAGTATCGGTGTATGTTAATCATGAAATAGGTATTTTGTTCGAGGTCTCATCGTGCAGTTAGCGTTTTCATCTAAATTTCTCCAAAGTGAGTTGTAGACAACTGCGGTTACTTACGTCATTTCTGTTACGCAGAAAATCTAATCAACAGTAAATTTCTAAATCCGTCTGGCGTTCCCGTACATTACAGTGTTGGGCGAGAAACGAAAATATTATGATATATTTCATCCTCATTTCGTTAATCATGACGAATATTCATTTGTGTTTAGTTCCCACCCATGAGCTTACTTGGATCTGGATGATCACACCCGCACGTTATTAACTCATCAGGAGTCTCTCGTAATGAAACAGTATTTATTGCGGACAGCTTGCGTAATGAAGCGCGGGGATATGTATCAAACGTCAGCTGATGTGGGCGTGCTGGTCGTGCGTCGCAGAGGTGGGTGTACCCACGTGTCTGTCACAGACGCCGGATACTGCCGCACATGGCGTGCGTTTTGGCATCCGGCATTAATCGGCAGCTGCTAACTGTAAGACTGCGTACTTTAGGTAGGTGGAGGTAAAGCCACACGTGGGATAAAGTAAAATCTCGCATCGAGGTTTTGTATTGATTGCCATCGGTTCAGGAGTTGACGACCAGGTGGCAGGTTTCTCTTATTGTAACTTACTGTTCTTTGAAAGCTCGTTCCGGCAGGTCGCTCCAGAGTTGAGAAAATGAGGAAAGTCTGTTTTGTACAATTTACGTGTAACTTTCTTCATGTTTTACTTGAACGTCGTATAATGTAGAGTTTGAAAAGAAGCATCAACGAATTACTCGTTGACGTTACGGCATCAACAGTAAAAGTTCACTTTCGCGTGGCCCACAAAATCAACAGTGGCGCATTTGTCAGAAAATGGCGAAATGGGGCAAATCCCCCGCAAGTGTTTTGGGGTAAAACCCTGCAGTTCCAACAATGTAACGACAGTTCTTCAGTGATAACACCTGCGAAAGATGACATTCAGCACACACTGCGTGAGCTTATCTCACCTGAAGATATAATTTCGCTATCTAAAATAATGATTTATGGATAACTTTCTGGTGAAGTATTTAAATCTGTGCTTATAAAGTTTACAGCCAATAAAAAACCATTGAAAAAAGAATGCATGGTCAAAGAAAGGATGCCAAAGAAAGAAAAGGGCGTGTTGTAGACGTGCTTTAGAAACAAAACGACGTAAGCCAGATTTCATTGTCTCAGTGTCAAAAAACGGAAGAAAACGAATCTTAGAGTCACCCGATTATCCTTCAGAATCAGATACAGACCTCTCACATCACGATGGCAGTCAGATATACATGTGGACTCACTATTTGGCCAAGAAGTATGAGAAGAAGAAGAAGAAGAAGAAGAAGAAGAAGAATAAAAAGAGCCTGGGACTTTAAGGAAGAATCAGAGGAACGAAGCACACTACTTACTAGGTAGCTAGATAGTTTAGCTTCAGTAACTGAACTCTTTCAGGTTACCGTACTACCCTCCTTTCATGGAGAAGAAAGTACTATTTTTGTCCAAGTGTTTTTAAGCATTATTTTCAACTTTACTTGACATTTCAGTTCAATATTGTGTTGGGTGGCGTGGCTACCATGCAACAGTGTTACAAAGAATTATTTCAAGCCGGCCGCTGCGGCCGAGCGGTTCTAGGCGCTTCAGTCCGGAACCGCGCTGCTGCTACGGTCGCAGGTTCGAATCCTGCCTCGGCCATGGATGTGTGTGGTGTCCTTAGTTAGGTTTAAATAGTTCTAAGTCTAGGGGACTGATCACCTCAGATGTTAAGTCTCATAGTGCGTAGAGCCATTTGAACCATTTGAATAATTTAAAACTGATTTATCGTACAGTAATCCCCTTCTATCCATGATTATCTGAAATGGGGTCGAAGACCCGCACTGCGGGGATCTACCCCATTTTGTTGGACAAAACCTAGAAATTTTTGTTTTAGCTAATTGTACATTTCTCTGTAATTAATTATCAGACAGAACTGAAATTTGGATAAGTAATAATCCAGTCTATCGCGGGAAAATCTACCCTTCACACTATTAGAAAAACTGAAAATTGCGAGGCTCTGCCGGTACTTACTCTACTCGGTTCTATAAAAAGAGCACGTTGTTTAGGTAGGTTCGTGCAATTCTCCATTGCTGTCGTTTGCCGGCTGTCCTGTTCACTTCAGCATCGCTGCTGCTTCCCTCCTATCTCGTCTATCACTGTGATCTTCAACAGTGACATCCCATTTCAGAGGCTTCTGTTCGTCTCGAGCTCTCTTTTCCTGTTTGTCCATGTTTCGAAATCATACAGAACTGTTCTCCTAACGTATCTCACGGAGGAAAATGCTAATGAAATTCTTACTATTGAAACAGCAAATTGTATCATTTAATACTTTTACTAACCACCTTGCGCTGAATTTACTGTTGACAAAGCACTTAATTTTCAGAAAAAAATTCGCAGATTGTGATGGGTCATTTAAACAGTCTTAGCAGTGTATGGGGATATGTTCATGAAGATGAGATTGATGAAGCAGTCAAACATGGGCAGAAATGAATCATTTTACTCTAATCCACGATGAAAAACTGTCTGCATCATTCAAAAGTGGCGAATGGAGGCGCAATTACAATGCTGACGTTATGTTCAGTAATATGTGTCAATTCACAACGTGTAAAATCTGATTCCTCTTCAATATCTGACTCAGAACACAGACCAATAATGTACCAAGAATTTTCTGCAGTTAGACCTCAGAAAGTTCCTTTCCGTAGAAGGTACAATTTCAAATGAACTGAATGGTCGAAATGTACAGAATCCAGTGAAATCTTCACTGCGGTTGTAAAGAGATGCTTCAGAACGTTTGTACCTCGCGGCTACCGGACATTTATATTCTTGTCTTATGTCAGATCAAGTTGCTCTAATTATTGAATATATAAATTTATTGAATAAAAATGCTTTAGCGATGTAATTGTTGAAGCAGGAGACAAGTCCGTTTGCGCTAATAAGAAGACAAAAAGGGATCAGTGGATTAGAATTACTGAAGACTTAGTCCTGACAATAGACAGCCAGGAAGCACGGAGGCTTCTAAGACTTCTAAGCAATTATCGAACTAAGATCGCTAAACATTACATCATCACTGTCAGCCAAATAGCATGTCGTCGTCGTCGGCTGATACTCGTTTCCGAGTTTTCATTTCTCTCCTGAGATTTCCTTTGTCACGGTTCAGGCGTGGAAGTGTCGTTAATGGCTTAGCAATCCAATCCTAGCGTGGAAAAGGCGGCCACAGACATTACAGCTGATGGAAGGTGGAGGACGTGGCTGAGCCTGGAGGAGTTTACGTCTCCAGCGTTTGTCATTCTCCATTCTTCGGCGTTCCAGCTCAAAGTTTTAAAGAGCATTTGAGGTAACTGAGCGCCAGCGACTTCGATCTTCTGCTATTGTGGACCAGTTACTCGGGTCGATGTTCACGTTTTTCGGATTTTTCTTGTACTGATCCTTATAACGTTTGAGAGGGGCACCTCGTGGCCTTTTACAAAAAATGGTTCAAATGGCTCTGAGCACTATGGGACTTACATCTGTGGTCATCAGTCCCCTAGAACTCAGAACTACTGAAACCTAATTAACCTAAGGACATCACACACAACCATGCCCGAGGCAGGATTCGAACCTGCGACCATAGCAGTCGCGCGGTTCCGGACTGAGCGCCTAGAACCGCTAGACCACCGCGGCCGGCAAGAAGGCCTTTTACCTGTGCTCACTTCGCTGTACAGCATTTGGCGTGGAAGTCTGTCATTTTCCATCCGCTGGACGTGTCCGACCCGTCTGAGTTGATGCCCAATGATAAGAGCTTCCATGCTATACATTTTTGCTTTCTCAAGAGCAGCCGTGTTGGATATGAAGTCATCCCATTTCAGGTTCATGATATATCTTAGCTTCTGTTGGTTGAAGCGTTCTAGTTTCTTCAGATCACAGCAATATAACGTCCAGGTTTCGCAACCATATAGCAGGGTGGAAATGACTACAGCTTTGTACACCATCAGTTTGGTGTACAGTGATAGGTCTTTATTCAAGAAGAAACGCTTTGTAAGACGTCCAAATGCTACATGGGCAGCAAGTAATCTCTTCTCCACATCTTTTCGAGATGAGCAGTTAGATGACAGTATGCTTCCTAGGTAGAGGAAATGGTCCACTTGTTCCAAGGGTGTATCATAAATGGATATGCTGAAATCAGGAACGGAGGAGCTAGAAGTTGGCTGCGCCATCACCTTTGTCTTTGGAATATTGACGGAGAGACCAAATCGTTCGTACGCCCTGCTGAAGGAATCAACTGACAGCTGCAACTCTGCAGGTGAATGAACTGGAGAAGCATTGTCATCAGCAAACTACAGCTCTGTCACACGAGTGGTACTGGTGAACCTTTTTGATTGGAGTCTGGACTGGTTAAATAATCCTCCATCGAACCTGTACTTTAGTTCTATTCCTGCATTGTTTACGGATGTCTCGTAAAGCATAGCTGCCAGACACAATGCAAACAATATTGGTGCAAGAACGCATCCTTGTTTTAGCCCACTTGTTATTGGGAATGCACCAGTTGTTTCATTCTGGCAGACGACCTGTCCAGTCATATCATCGTGGAGAGCTTCAATCAAGTCAACAAAATGTTCGGGGCAGCCGAAGCGTTTTAAGACCATCCACATGGCTTCCCTGGGAACTGTATCAAAGGCCTTTTCTAGATCGTAGAAAACAAGTAGTAAAGGCTTTTGCTGTTCTCTGCACTTCTCCTGTAGTTGTCGTGCACAGAAAATCACGTCAATTGTCCCTCTTGAAGTTCGAAACCCGTATTGAGACTCAGGTAGTATAGTCTCTGAAAGTGTCTGGAGGCGATTTAAAAGGATTCTTGCAAAAATTTTGCCAGTGACAGAGAGTAGAGATATTCCCCGGTAGTTACCACAGACACTTCTGTCGCCCTTCTTGAAGATGATGACAATTGTGGAGTTCTTCAAGTCAGCTGGTACCTTGCGGGTTCCCCACGTTAATAGAAGAGTCTAGTTTTTAGAGGCAAGCCGCCACCCTCAATAAGCTCCATCGGGATGCTGTCAGGTCCAGGAGCCTTCCCAGGTTTCACATTCTTGAGTGCCTTGCAAAATTCTTGAAAAGTTGGAGGATCAGCCATCCAGTGTTGTGGAGGGTGCTGTGGGACATTTTTGAGAAAATCTCCAGTGGCAGTAGAAGGGCGGTTTAACAGTGAGCTGAAGTGCTCTTTCCAACGATTTAAGATGTCCTGACTTTCAGTAAGAATGGTGGAGTTGTCAGCAGCTTTCAGTGTTCCTGCTGAGGAGAGGATAGGTCCATACAGCTCTTTAATACCAGCGTGGAAGCCACGCAGGTTCCTTGCATCGGAAAGATTTTGGAGTTCTGTGGCTTTCTGTTGCCACCATTTGTTCTTGATTGCTCGTATTTCACTTTGACATTTCTGCTTGAGTTCTTGAAAGTGTTCTTTCTTTTCTGGGGAGGACGGATCTTGAGCAAGGGACAGGTAAGCATTCCGCTTTGCATTGATGATGGCTTGGATTTCTCCATGGTTGTTATCAAACCAGTCACTTCATTTCCGTGCACTAAAACCAACAACATTCTCAGCAGTTTCTTTGATGATGTTCTTTAATGTGGTCCACTCTTGTTCGACATCATCTGCGGTTGCTGGAGCTTTGTTAAGTTGTTCAGACAGTATGTCTTGGAAGTGTGAGCGAACGTTTTTGTTGTTCAGGTTGCTTATGTTGAATTTTCTGCGTGGTGGGTTTGAAAAGCGGGATCGTGGCTTGCGATACTCTGGTACTCTCAAACGGCTGACTAAAAGTCTATGGTCAGTCCAGCACTCATCGATGTTTAGTGCTGCTTATGTGATGAGAATGTCTTTCTTGTCACGCTGTCGAGTAATAACGTAGTCTGTAAGATGCCAATGTTTGGAGCGTGGGTGCATCCATGTGGTCTTATAGCGGTTAGTCAAGCGGAATTGGGTAATGGAGATGAAAAGCTCGTGCTCAGCACATAGACCAAAAGTAACAACCCATTTGCATTGCAGTTTCCGACCCCTTGTTTACCCTTGACGTCTCTCAGAAAACGGTTGTCCCTTCCCACTCTGGCATTGAAATCACCAAGTAAAATTAATTTATCTTTGATGGGTATCTTAGAGAGAGTACTGTTCAGTAGGTGGTAGAAATGATTCTTTGTGTCTTCATCACTGTCTAAAGTAGGAGCATATGCGGAGACGAAAGTGATGAAGCTGTCTGAACCAATGGGTACTCTAACAGTCATCAGTCTTTCATTCATTGAGACAGGTTTAAGTCGAAGAGCTTTCACTATTTTCGTTTTTACGGCAAATCCTGCACCATGGATGCGTGGTTCTCCTGCACCCTTTCCCTTCCAGAAGATGGTGTACCCTGAACGTATGTCACTAATGTGTCCTTTATCTGAGAGTCTTGTCTCACTCAAGGCAGCTGTGCCTATATCTAGCCGGGCTAGTTCTTGGGTGATAAGAGCGGTTCTTCTCTCTGGGCTGTAATTGTTCACGTCCAGGAGGGTCCTGACATTCCATGTCTCTATTGTCATAATCATTTCATTCTTCTTTTGTTTGCGTCCGCAGTATAAGGAGTGACCTACTGGGTGTGGAATCCCAGCCCGGTTCAAGTGTAACTTCCGATGTTTAGCCCACATTTTCTAGGGCCTTCCCCATTCAGGGTGGGCAGCGGTCATCCTAAATAGGCCTGCCCAGTCGCAGATGCAGGACCGGATTCCTGAGTAGTCACACGGGTTCTCAGGAAGGCGACCATCACACACCTGCCGCCAATGTGCAGGTCCAGACTAGTAGCTTCCAACCTCACTCATAGCCTGCTACCATCGTCCTTATCCCATCGCCATTGGTCTTTAGAGAAAATGACAGGAGAAATTTCCACTTTCGTGAATTTGTTTAAGGTGGATTACAGCTTGCGAGGAAGTGACCCACACACTATGATTCTGGAACAATTCATCACGGCGCATATGTATGTGACATGTGACTTCAGGTACCAGAACTGCAACGAACTGCCGCGAGCTCAATGATGGCTGAGCTGCGCCTTTACAGCGAGTTCGTCTGGCATGACTTCTTCCGCCTCCACGACCGTTGAGAACCTGGGATATAAGATTCTTCTACCGCTCGCTTCGCTGTTGGGTCGAAGAGTAGATAATAGATACTAGAGAGGAAAGTGAAAGACACCCTTGAGCCTCGAAAATCTAATACCGTCGGGGTCGAAGAAACCAAGAGTTGGCCAAGGGAGGCCGGATAGGAAAGGAAACAGGAGAAGACTGACACAAGTAAGTGGAAGTAATGGCAGGCTTAGCTAAGGGCCGGTGTGGTTGCCACCCACATACTCCCCAGATGGGAGCCCCCTGCGGGGAAATAGCATGTACAGTACTGTTAAACAGTATGCCACCCACAAATCTAAAATGCCCAGTGTTAATAGGAGACAGGAGGAGAGTAGTGATCTTATAACACCATCCACCATGGTTAGGTTAGAGACTATCAGAATAAAAATGGAAAATCAGCATACTTGGATGATATTCTAATAGAGCGAATTAAGCACTTTGGCCCAACAACAAAGAAATGGTTTCTCCAGCTCTGCACGACTATATGATCAGATACCAAATTCCTAAGATAACAACGAAATATACTGCTAAATCTTGGCAAAAAAGGGAACAATCTAAACTTTAGACCAGTTGGACTACTATGTCACCTCTACAAAGTGCTAGAAAGATTGGTCTGAAATCGCACTCTGCCTGTACCTGAACCCTTACTTGTACCTCATAAAGCTGGATTTCGTCCTGGCAAAAGTTATAATGGACAGCTGAATCTCACGCCGTTCACAGAACATTATTTCGAAGCTCGTAAGGTGACTGGACTGGTATTTGTCGACTTATAGCAGTGTACGACACCGTTAATCGTCGGCACGTGTTAACTAAGGTTCACAACCTGGCAAAGGATTTTAACCTAACGAGGTTCATCGCCATTATTTTGCAGAATTATAGGTTCTACGTTGAGTTTCAAGGACAGCGAAGCCTATGGAAATTACAGAAGAACGACACCAATCCTGTTGTGTACAGGGTGAATCACGTAAGACGTACCACCCCTTCTATTTCGTGAACGCCTACACCTATAGAAATCCGATTTTCAGCAAATATTACAGCGTTGATGGACACGTAAGTTTTTGTTTGGTTAATGATTTTAGCTCTTGTATCAAATGAAATATTGAAGTAAGTACTTTTCTATGAATGGAACCGTATACTTTTTATAACTGAATTCGGTAGCTCTGAGAAGACAATTACAGCGATATAGCGTTTGTTATTGTTGGCGTTTAAACTCATCGTAAAAAAATCGTGGAATGTCCTAGAATGTGAGAGCATGGTGGTTGGAAAAGGCATTTGCAGTGCAAACACTGCCAAGCAGGCGTTCGGACTAGGGTAAGTAATTGTGTACCGTAAGTTACGCCAGCGCTACTACAATAAAGTTTTATTTGCCCTTGAACCAACTAACGACCTTATACGGAAATACAGTGCAACATATGCTAGAATCTGTGCTATCACAAAGGGGTTAGGAAAACTATTTCACATTTGTGTAACCTTCCAAATTTTCGTGAACTGAAACAGATAAATCAACTGTTCATTCTCCAAAAATAGAGAGGTCTTATACGCTGCAAAAAGCAACTATTGTATTAAATATCTAAATTTTGGACGCAGGATTCGACCTATCTTTTCTTGTGCGTGACAGTGTGCTTCTTACAAGGGAACCTCCCCATCGCACCCCCCTCAGATTTAGTTATAAGTTGGCACAGTGGATAGGCCTTGAAAAACTGAACACACATCAAACGAGAAAACAGGAAGAAGTTGGGTGGAACTATGAAAAAAATAAACAAAATATACAAAGTGAGTAGTCCATGTGCAAGATAAGCATCATCTAGGTTAGCGTGAGCTCACGAGCGCCGTGGTCTCGAGGCCCTTGGTTCAAATCTTCCATCGAGTGAAAAGTTTAATTTGCCGGCACGGTGGCTCTGCGTGTTCGATCAGAGGGTTAGCTGCCCTCTGTAATAAAAAAACTAAAACTGAGTTAATGGATCAACAACGAACTTTAACGGATGTATTACGACGTCCGCCCCGAGCAGATGCAACGAACAAAATGAGATTAAAAAAAAAAAAAAAAAAAAAAAAAAAGGAGGTTAGCGTGAGCAGCTGCGGAACGAGAGGTCCTTGTTTCAAGTCTTCCCTCAAGTGAAACTTTTAATTTCTTTATTTTCGCAAATTTATGATCTGCCCGTCCGTTCATTGACGTCTCTGTTCACTGTAATAAGTTTAGTGTCTGTTTTTTGCGACCGCACCGCAAAACCGTGCGATTAGTAGACGAAAGGACGTACCTCTCCAATGGGAACCGAAAACATTTTATCGCAAGGTCATTGGTCATCCGATTCCTCCACAGGAAAACACGTCTGATATATTTTATAGAGTACTGGTGACGGGATGTGCGTCACATGACAGGAATATGTTGTCGACCCACCTAACTTGTACAATTGGCGAATGGGTAAAAAGACTCTTCCACCTTGCCCGATTTAGGTTTTCTTGTGGATGTGATAATCACTCCCAAAAAGGTGATGAAAACATAAGAGTTTGTCACATAAACTGCAAAAAATGAATGCAACAGTTTCACAGTAGCACTATTTTCCCAGTGCTCTATCAAAACATATGTTTTTAACGTTTTCAAATTTTTCCGTGTGTAGCCCGTCAAATCCTGCATATATCCAAGCAAAACTGAACATGTCCTTGAATTTTGGAGAGCGAAGTTGATTATGTGTGAGTGCCTGAACTTTGATAATTGTGTGAAAATAAAAGATTAAACGTTTCACTTGAGGGAAGACTTGAACCAAGGACCTCTCCTTCCGCAGCTGCTCATGCTAACCATGGGACCACGGCCCTCCTGTGCTCTTATTACCCTTGATGTTGCCTATCTTTAGCATGGACTACTCAGTTTGTATATTTTGCTTATTTTTTCATAGTTCCACACAACTTCTTCCTGTTTCCTCGATTGATCTGTGTTCAGTTTTTCAAGGCCTATCCACTGTGCCAACTTATAACTAAATCTGAGGGGGGTGCGATGGGGATGTTCCCCTGTTAGAGGTGAAATACATGTTGTCGGACAACTGTCTCTGCCTACATTGCTCTACAATATATTATATCGTATACATTCGTTGGTGTAAACATTCTATTAAAAATACTTTGGTGACCACCTGTACACAGTAAAATAAATATTATTCTTAAAGAAACGTCGTTTCATGCTGAACGTAAGCGCGTAATGACAGTGTTACCAGTTATGTGCAATACACGCTGTCGACTTATCTGACATTGCAGTTCAATTTAGAACACACGTAAATGAAATAAACAAATTACTAACAATCATGTAGTAACAACCTAAATCACACAACATGGATTTTGTCATCCAAAAAAGTAACTTTATTCTTTATTGAAGCATGTGTTCAAACTGTTGACCATGGACTGAAGATACATTTGCAATCGCCGTTCGAAATAATGATGAACGGATGGCATGCACTGGTCTTTAGCAATGCTACATCTTCCCTCTGTGCAGGAGCAATGTCATTTAATGCAGTGTTGAGGGCGCTTTCGTCACCGCAACAGTGTTCCGTCAAAGATCTCTTGAAAGGCAGTCAGAGTCCTTGTGGTACCGTTCATTTTCGTATGCTCTTCGTGACACTCGCATACAGCAAAGCGAAGCAGCCACTAAAGGCTTAACACAAATGGTCACGGGGCCGAAATAACAATGGATACATTGTTCCCGTTTCAACCAGACGTGAAACACGTCATTACCAGACCGAAGAGGGAGTCATCTGGCTCTAATAAGGAAACCTAGAGGCCAAGGCAATGAAATACAACCCATGAGACTTTGCATTACTCCTTGCGGAAAGTGGGACTATCGGAAAAGTTACTAAAGCGCTACTTTGAGCCATATTGCATCTTCCGTCAATTGTCAGGTGTCACATATGAAGCTGAGGGTTTTGACCCTTCATCAATCAGACAAGAGTGCGAACACATCATCTATGTCCTCCGAATGAAGCCGTACTACAGCCCAGAGGCACAAATCGGCGATGGGAGGTCCAAGGGAACTGAACACCAATCAGACGTTCGCCAAACTTCGATCGGAGGGGATACCTTCGATGCTCGTCATAGTGAAGAATGTGACAACAAAACCTGAACACGAGGATCTGCCAGCGCTACCATACAGAGGACCATTGACAAAATCTAAATTCAGGATGCTGTAATTGGCTCCCATCAGAACATACGAAACAGCGGGCCATTGTTTCTACGGGAGAGGGCACAATGTGGTACCGGTGTATTGTAGTGGTTTGCATCGTTGTGTTCCGTGGGTCGCCACTTCAAACCAAACAGCCAGAAATTTCTTAATATTTATCACTTCTTGAATATTCTTGAAATATCTTTTGTTCGTAATATCTGTGTATCCTGGAACATTCGACGTTTGTATAAATATCAGCATTCTGGAATATTTGATGTTTGTATAAATATCTGCACCCTCAGTCACCGAGGTCACTTCTGTTCTGGTTGTACGATGGTATTAGTAGTAAATGCGCTTTCAGTTCTAAGTGTTGCACTTCATTAACGAACCTCCGTTCGGATTTGGACTTGATTGTGGTTTCGACGTGATAACGTTTTAGGTGACCACTGCTTACATTTTCACGCTGTATTCATCTTTTTCACAGACACTTCTCTGAGGAGTACTTGTAAATTGCCTTAGTTGCTTTGACAGTTGATTGGTGGTAAATATTATGATACCTTGAGCCCAATGATTTTGTTCTAGAAGATGCGGTGGTAACTGTTGGACCCCAGTTATAATCATAATTTGGACTCTGAGATGGTTGTTATTCAACACCGTAATCACTTCTTTCCGTTCTGTCGATATTATCTAGAGTTCTTCAAACAAAACTAAATGGCTAGCTAGCCTTCTAGTATTGCACACAATTCATATTGTTCATAATTCATCCTGTTTTCGATAACAGCTAATGTGCCAGAACTAAAGACTCCAAAAATTTTGTTTCAGTTAAATGATGCAGTACATTTCACTGAAATAAAATTTTTGGAGTTTGTAGTTCTGGCACATTAGCTGTTATCCAAAACAGGGAGAATTATGAAATATACGAATTGTGTGCAATAGAAGAAATTTATCATTTAGTTTTGTTTTAAGAACTCCAGATAATATCGACAGAACGGAAAACCTGTTTCGACTGCGAAAGTATGGGGAAAAGAAGTGATTACGGTGTTGAATAACATCTATTTGAACAGATACTGCTGCAGTAAAGAAGTAAAATATATCTAGTGAATCTACTCAATGCTTTTTCCTCTGAGTATTGCAATTTTACTTCATTTTTGTTTGGAAAATATTACACATAACCATTTACTTCCAGGGCACGGCAGTTACGCATCATCTCATTTACCTTGTCTGCGGCAAGAAAAATAACGAACAACGATGTCTGACAGCATTAGTGATTCCAGTGAGGTAAGTACTTCTGTTTCTTTACTTTTTTATCCTGCCATAAAATAACCAAATATGAGAGATATGTGCCACGAATAAGATTAAAATATACTTGCTGTTAACGTTAAGTGTTATTTACTTCTAATTTGTTGTTGTTGTTGTGGTCTTCAGTCCTGAGACTGGTTTGATGCAGCTCTCCATGCTACTCTATCCTGTGCTAGCTGCTTCATACTTCTAATTTAACACTCATAAAAAATGTACACGACTACAGTTCGAAGTTGACGTGTAAAACAAAATGAAACGTGTAAAGAGTAAGAGACGTATCGTCCGGGTCCACCTTAATTACGCGGCCCTACGATGACAAATATGATTACTACCGTACACAATATTCAAGTGTCACAATAAAACTTATAAATTTTTTTATTTTCGTTAGATATAAATATAAAAGGTTGACGATGAAATACCTTTTCCAGGCGCATATGTAACATCAACTTGAGACGTGGCAGTGGTGTACCATCTCACTGTACACGTTCGTCTTACATTAATAAGTTGGTAAATTAAAATAATGAAGGAGGCAATAAATCAAGTGGAATCGTATGTAAATAATGTAAAATTATATTAAAGGAAGATTGTTGGGAACTTCATCGTGATCAGATTGACGATGACGAGGTATTTGAATTTTAATTGTGTTTAATGATACTCATTTACACGGCGGTGGTTACGCACAGCCGTTGTCGCGGACACGACTGTAGGTACGCACAGGAACACAAGTCGGCGTAGCAGGTATCAAGACTATGGTTTCTGTAAGGTCGAGGGTTGGGGTAAGAACACTAACAGTGGCCGAAATAAAAACTTGGCGTAGTTTTCAAGGATGGACACCCCGTCTCCCCCACCTGCCCAACTACTACCTGGTGGAACAGTCGAAGAGTTTGAAGAAGGGTAAAGGAAAAGTAGTCCATCATAAAATTACGGATTGTCATTGCAGATAGGAGAAATCTGGTCATGAACAATTGTGCTAGTCACTCCATCGATTTAGGCAGTTCTAATATAAGAAGCATTAATATCGTTTAAGTGCTTGGTCTCACATCACTCTGTTTCTGTAGGCACTGAATTTGATTGGTATTTACAAAGTATATTTTGGTTTGCGACAACGTTCACAGACTTAGACAACGGCAGATAATGAGTAAAGCTGATGAGATGCAATACGCCATCACTCCAACTCACGTTGGTAAATAGGATGCTGTCACTATTCCAGAGTTCACTGCCGCAGTCTTGTGATTTTATCGTCGCTGATGACCGCTTGGTCAAGACTCTGGGTGTCGATTATTTTTATGCCTTGGAGAATATCGGGTTATTATTTGCCAGCAGATCCTAAACTATCTTGGAGTTGTATGAAGCCCCACGTGGCAGACAGCACAATCATATGTCCCACAGCATAGCAGAGCTGTGGCAGCTTAGAATTGTAAATTCATGCGCGAGTAACTTTTTCTTTCGTGCCAGTAGTAATGTATTAGGAAGAAGGAGCTACGGCCAAGTGACCTCCTCCACTTGCAACGTTGTGTAACTGATACAACGACTGTACAACCACAAATTTTGAGAACAATGAGCCTCATCACTGTATTAATATTTTACCAAATTTGTCTGCTGTCCATTTACGAGTGCACCAACCTCACGCAGAATATTGTTGTCTTAAAATACTTTAATTCATTATCAGTGTTCATATGTTGGAGTGCGATTTGCTAGCAGTTGAGCTGCAGGTAAGGTCTGCGAGCATACGCAGATGCACATCGAAGATGCAGGACCGACATGTAGGTCTGCGATTCAATTAAGTCGCGCACACCACTTAGGCTTCCGCTTCCTGATACAAGCAGTTGGTTGATGGTGTATTGTTTGTTAGGGTCTGGACATCAGTTATTTTCTCTTTGTGTAACCCGACGTGTTTTGTTTTGATTAGAACCAAAAATATAAAATCAAATTAACATCAAATACGAGAGGAGTAACGAAATGTTTCAAAGTGCTTCTGGTTGTTTCTTCAAAATATCCCTATATAGTTTCCAATTATCCATTCAAACTCTTCAGATGCTTCTGCCTAATGTGTAACTATTCACCAACAAGTGATCAGGAGTCCTTATGTTTTTAAAAGTGCTCACTTTGACTTATTTGCTCTTGTAAATTCTGTGTTTGGTGTAAGCACTTGGCCGGCCGGTGTGGCCGAGCGGTTATAGGCGCTTCAATCTGGAACCGCGCGACTGCTACGGTCGCAGGTTCGAATCCTGCCTCGGGCATGGATGTATGTGATGTCCTGAGGTAGTTAGGTTTAAGTAGTTCTAAGTACTAGGGGGCTGATGACTTCAGAGCGACACTGTTACTTCAGACTTCAAAGCGAAAGTCTACATGTACAGGCGTTGGATAAAAAGGTGGAATCACCACAAACACAACTCATTAGCATGCCTAATACTGTGTATGAAAACCGTTGGCACTCGAAACAGCTTCCAGTCCTGTCGGAGTGGATAATTACAGGTTCTGTATGGTTTTCAGGGGAATTCTGTACCATACTTCCTGCAGTATAATGCCAAGTTGTTGAGGTAATGATGATGGAGGTGGGTAGAAATCATGATGGCTTCTCTCCAAAGCAGACAAAAAGGGCTCAATAATATTTTTATCTGGCAACTGCTTACACTTCATCCTCGTGCTCACAAAGCCAGTCCTGGACGAAGCGAGCTGTGTGAACAAGAGCCCTGTCATCTTGGAAAACATTGTTCCATGGGATGATCAGCCAAAATGGTCACACAATACTCGGCAGAGTAACCATGGGGAGCAAGGAATACCACGATATGACTGCCAAAATCAGTACCGAACACACGCAATATTTCATTCTTGGGACGTAAGCTCTGCAACAAGTTGGTTTTCACAAGTTCTGAAAGAAAATTCATCCGATCAAACGATTTTCTTCCATTGCTCCATAGTTTAGGTTTCATGGTTTCAGCGCCATGTTTGCCTTTTTCGGGAATTTGCATTACTGATGTGTGGTTTTGGATTTTCAGCTCGCCCTTCAATTACCAGCTTATAGAACACCCTTCGTGTTGTTTTGATGCTGACACGGTTCGCGAGTGCGACATTCAGTTTGTTAGTGACTTTTCCAGATTTTTCGTCACAGTCCTCTTCAATGATGGTCTGTCACGATCACTCAACACACACTTTCAGCAGCGTTGTGACTTTGCGGATGATGTTTTCCCACTTTCTCGGTATGCAGTATAAATCTTTGATACGGTTCCTCTTGAAACACAAAAACGTTCGTCTGTCTTGTTCACGGAAGGAAACACCATACGAGCTCCATCAATATGCCCACGTTCGAATTCACTTTCCTGCGACATATCGCACTCACAACTACACAGTATAGTTTTATGACCACAACTGACACTTGCAACGTATTGGGGAAACTGCACATGTGCCGTTCGTTGCCAAGTGCAACAGCGTAACCTGCAGGCTTGGCTAGCAACTTCGGTTAAGTTCAATCATACACTTCCCACGTTCCATACTTTTGCTCAATCCCTGTAATTTCAGGCAGTACAGACTTAGTGTCTAAGTTATCATGCAGTAATTACTTTCACGGTTTTCCTCTGGCTGTTGTGACTGCAGGGATTAACTGCAGGTAAGCGCCGCATTGCCTAAATAATATTATTATAATTCAAACGGTTGCTTATACATTAAATAAACATAGGTCGTCAACTGTCGGTATACAGCATGCACTACAAAAAGTGTCAGTATTGCTACTTCTATGTTTTAGTCGTGATAACGTTGAAAATTAGCTCACAAGACTATAATTAGCCACCACGTTCACAGGGCACACTCGCCGCTTCATAGCACTGTGCATGGCGTCAACTGGTACCAGAAGATCACTTTGCCTTCTCCGGTGACGTGAGCCGATGTAGTGAGGCGGTGTGTATATGCCAGTCACCGTACCGGCCGCGGTGGCGCAATCATTAACACTGTGATCTCGCATCAGAAGGACGACAGTTTATGTGGTATTGTCAAAAGACCGCCAAATCAAAGTAGGCAATACACATCGATACCACAAACGTTAGCGATGTCTCGCAGCAATCTGCAACGACGAATGGAAGAGGCTAAAGAAGACACGCCCTCTCGTCACCGCAGCACTCTCATGCAGAAGTCAACATAGAGCTGTACTTGGATGCCCTCAGTACCAATTCGTGTCTTCAGCTGAAGAAGTCAGTGTCATGAAGTAGGGTTAAAATGTAAGTCAAGTCTCAGGTGAATATACAACAGTAAATGTGGAACATCATACTTAAAGAGAACAGTGTGTTAATTAGTGCATTAAGTGATGTTTTAATGGTCAGTGACAGCTGCCAATTATCAAGCACTCCTGTGGCAATAGACTGTATAAAATTAAGTAATCTTTTTATTCATTCATGTAATGAAGGGAACTAATATTTCACATGTTTTAGTACAGCTGAGCTAAAGAGAAAATTACCTAAATCGCTCCAGGAAGATATAGGGATGCCTCCCAATTCTTAGCAGAAACAATCCGATCCGGTGCTCCATCTCTAATGATGTCGCTGTTGATGGGACATTAAACCCTGATCTTCTTCCATTCTTTGCCTGTCAGTTCTATGGAATTAGCAGTGCAGTTAAAGTGGGTCGACGTGGCGTTGTGACACAGTGGTAGAAAGGAGCTATCACGTTTGGACATGCCCATGAAGATACCCTGAATGAAATTCCTCGATTTGGTGGTATAAGAATGTGGACTGCACAACGTCTCTACAAGGAATGGTGTGCTACTTACAGGAATTTAACAAGGCTTGAGAGCAGTCCTTGTAAAAAAGATCCTAATCGACAGCATCCGATGGATACTGCTGGTTCTGACCCAGGCCTGGGGCTACCAATAATGACCGCCTGCTAATGACGATTCCTGATCTCCTCCCCCAATCCCAATCTAAGTTATTCACAAAGTTTAATGAAAATCTAATGACTCAGAAAAAAAATCAGAAGAATTATATACTTCAACTGATTATAAAAAATATAAAAATCTCATGCATGAAAAAATTTAGATTTGAAAGTAAAGGGATGCAAAACATAGTCTCCCAAATCTTGTATTTTTACGTTTCAAAAAAAATTGTTATTAAAAAATAAATACATAAAGTTTTTCGTTATAAATGAGTACTCAAATAAAAAGCTTGGACGAGCTTCGAGAATATTTTAAAAGAAACTTTTCCGTGTTTAACATTCCAGAAAATTGTGAATTAAATTATTTAAAAGTGTAGTATAAATTAAATAAAGATGATTTGATGAAATTAACAATAAACATTTAATTCGAAACGAAGTAAAGGCAAGGAAGAATTGGAAAGTATTACCTTATTATACACACATCGAAAAAAGTTTTGGATCACCTCGGTTCCGAGAGTTCCGGAACCTGTACAGAAAATTGGAATAGAGATCAACATAAACACCATTTCCGCCCTTTTTATAGCTCATGAAAACCACACACTGCATATTGTACCACCATACAGCGAGACCTTCAGAGGTGGTGGTCCAGATTGCTGTACACACTGGTACATCTAATACCCAGTAGCACGTCGTCTTGCATTGATGCATGCCTGTATTCGTCGTGGCATACTATCCACAAGTTCATCAAGGCACTAATGGTCCAGTCTATCCTTCTCCTCAACGGCGATTCGGCGTAGATCTCTCAGAGTAGTTGGTGGGATACGTTATCCATAAACAGCCTTTTACAATCTATGCCAGGCATGTTCGTTTGAGTTCATGTCTGGAGAACATACTCTCTCTAGTCGAGAAATGTCGTTATCCTGAAGGAAGTCATTCACAAGATGTGCACGATGGGGGCGCGATTGTCGTCTATGAACACGAATGCCTCGCCAATATGCTGCTGATATATTTGCACTATCGGTCGGAGAATGGCATCACGTATCGTACAGCCGTTACGGCGCCTTCCATGACCACCAGCGGCATATGTCGGCCCCACATAATGCCACCCCAAACCAGCAGGGAACCTCCACCTTTCTGCTCTCGCTGGACAGTGTGTCTGAGGCGTTCAGGCTGATTGGGTTGCCTCCAAACACGTCCCCGACGATTGTCTGGTTGAAGGCATATGCGGCACTTATCGGTGAAGAGAACGTGATGCCAGTCCCGAGCGGTCCATTCGGCATGTTGTTGGGCCAATCTGTACCGCGCTGCATGGTGTCGTGGTTGCAAAGATGGACCTCGCCATGAACGTCGGGAGTGAAGTTGCGCATCATGCAGCCTATTGCGCACAGTTTGAGTCGTAACACGACATCATGTGGCTGCACGAAAAGCATTATTCAACGTGGTGGCTTTGCTGTCAGGGTTCGTCCAAGCCATAATCCGTAGTTAGCGGTCATCCAATGCAGTAGTAGCCTTTGGACGGCCTGAGCGAGGCATGACGTCGACAGTTCCTGTCCGAACAACATCGCTTTGGTTCACTCCGAGACGCCTGGACATTCCCGATCGCGGTATTAACCGTCTAGGTATGGCTGAACTACAGACAACACGAACCATGTACCTGCTTTCTGGGTGAATGACTGGAACTGATCGGCTGTCGGACGCCCTCCGTCTAATAGGCGCTACTCTTGCATGGTTGTTTACATCTTTGGGCGGGTTTAGTGACATCTCTAAACGCCGGCCGGGGTGGCCGAGCGGTTATAGGCGCTGTAGTCTGGAACCGCGCGACCGCTACAGTCGGTGTGTGTGATGTCCTTAGGTTAGTTATGTTTAAGTAGTTCTAAGTTGTATGGGACTGATGCCCTCAGAAGTTAAGCACTATAGTGCTCAGAGCCATTTTTGAACATGTCTAAACAGTCAAAGGGACTGTAATTCTTCAAGCTTTCCCGGCGATCTAATGACATCTTGGGTTGTCGGGTGTTCTGCCGGATATCAGTGTCGTACTTGCACGCTATTTCGGTAGCGTAACTCGTTACCTTCGTGAACCTTGATAAACACCCGACAACCCAAGATGTCAGTCAAAGGGACTGTATCCTTGATACAATATCCACAGTCAACGTGTATCTTCAAGAATACTGGGAACCGGGGTGATATAAAACTTTTTTTGATGTGTATATATAGATTTCTATATAATCTTTTATCATATTTAGCAAATCACAATATCCACAATATTGTTTTGGTAAAACATCGGAATTATCATGAGGAATACGTAATAATAAATCATCAAGATCTTTATGATACGAGGTGCATTCAAGTTCTAAGGCCTCCGATTTTTTTCTCCGGACTGGAAAGAGATAGAAACATGCGCATTGTTTTAAAATGAGGCCGCGTTCATTGTCAGTACGTCCCAGAGATGGCAGCACCGTACGGCAGATGGAATTTTACCGCCAACGGCGAGAATGAGAACTGTTTTAAATACTTAAAATGGCGACGTTTTCCTTACTTGAACAGCGTGCAATCATTCGTTTTCTGGATTTGCGTGGTGTGAAACCAATTGAAATTCATCGACAGTTGAAGGAGACATGTGGTGATGGAGTTATGGATGTGTCGAAAGTGCATTCGTGGGTGCGGCAGTTTAATGAAGGCAGAACATCGTGTGACAACAAACCGAAACAACCTCGGGCTCGCACAAGCCGGTCTGACGACATGATCGAGAAAGTGGAGAGAATTGTTTTGGGGGATCGCCGAATGACTGTTGAACAGATCGCCTCCAGAGTTGGCATTTCTGTTCACACAATCCTGCATGACGACCTGAAAATGCGAAAAGTGTCATGCAGGTGGGTGCTACGAATGCTGACGGATGACCACATGGCTGCCCGTGTGGCATGTTGCCAAGCAATGTTGACGTGCAACGACAGCATGAATGGTACTTTCTTTTCATCGGTTGTGACAATGGATGAGACGTGGATGCCATTTTTAAATCCAGAAACAAAGCGCCAGTCAGTTCAATGGAAGCACACAGATTCACCGCCACCAAAAAAATTTTGGGTAACCGCCAGTGCTGAAAAAATGATGGTGTCCATGTTCTGGGACAGCGACGGCGTAATCCTTACCCATTGCGTTCCAAAGGGCACTACAGTAACAAGTGCATCCTACGAAAATGTTTTGAAGACCAAATTCCTTCCTGCACTGCAACAAAAACGTCCAGGAAGAGCTGCGCGTGTGCTGTTTCACCAAGACAACGCACCCGCACATCGAGCTAATGTTACGCAACAGTTTCTTCGTGATAACAACTTTGAAGTGATTCTTCATGCTCCCTACTCACCTGGCCTGGCTCCTAGTGACTTTTGGCTTTTTCCAACAATGAAAGACACTCTCCGTGGCCGCACATTCACCAACCGTGCTGCTATTGCCTCAGCGATTTTCCAGTGGTCAAAACAGACTCCTAAAGAAGCCTTCGCCGCTGCCATGGAATCATGGCATCAGCGTTGTGAAAAATGTGTACGTCTGCAGGACGATTCCGTCGAGAAGTAACGCCAGTTTCATCGATTTCGGGTGAGTTGTTAATTAGAAAAAAAATCGGAGGCCTTAGAACTTGAATGCACCTCGTAATTCACAATTTTTTAGAGTCATAAGAAAGGGAAAATTTGAGTTTCCTATTTCTTCCCAAATATCTACAATACAATCTTTATAATTAAAAACAAATTCCCAGTCTTCAGACCAATTGCCTTCATTGTAATATTGCTTATAATCCTTACCCTCTTTGTGCTTATTGCTTCCCAAACATTCTGTAATTAAAAATGATTTAAAATAGTTTTTGCGGGTATTACCTCTGACTTTTTTCTCTCTTGATTTATTAAAAATATTTTTTTTCTCGTGGTTTATTAAAAATAATTCCATCAAATTTAAGTTTATCCCACACATTGGTAACATTTTATTTTCAAATCTTTTTTCGTGGATATGACAGTTTTACACTCCTGGAAATTGAAATAAGAACACCGTGAATTCATTTTCCCAGGAAGGGGAAACTTTATTGACACATTCCTGGGGTCAGATACATCACATGATCACACTGACAGAACCGCAGGCACATAGACACAGGCAACAGAGCATGCAGAATGTCGGCACTAGTACAGTGTATATCCACCTTTCGCAGCAATGCAGGCTGCTATTCTCCCATGGAGACGATCGTAGAGATGCTGGATGTAGTCCTGTGGATCGGCTTGCCATGCCATTTCCACCTGGCGCCTCAGTTGGACCAGCGTTCGTGCTGGACGTGCAGACCGCGTGAGACGACGCTTCATCCAGTCCCAAACATGCTCAATGGGGGACAGATCCGGAGATCTTGCTGGCCAGGGTAGTTGACTTACACCTTCTAGAGCACGTTGGGTGGCACGGGATACATGCGGACGTGCATTGTCCTGTTGGAACAGCAAGTTCCCTTGCCGGTCTAGGAATGGTAGAACGATGGGTTCGATGACGGTTTGGATGTACCGTGCACTATTCAGTGTCCCCTCGACGATCACCAGTGGTGTACGGCCAGTGTAGGAGATCGCTCCCCACACCATGATGCCGGGTGTTGGCCCTGTGTGCCTCGGTCGTATGCAGTCCTGACTGTGGCGCTCACCTGCACGGCGCCAAACACGCATACGACCATCATTGGCACCAAGGCAGAAGCGACTCTCATCGCTGAAGACGACACGTCTCCATTCGTCCCTCCATTCACGCCTGTCGCGACACCACTGGAGGCGGGCTGCACGATGTTGGGGCGTGAGCGGAAGACGGCCTAACGGTTTGCGGGACCGTGGCCCAGCTTCATGGAGACGGTTGCGAATGGTCCTCGCCGATACCCCAGGAGCAACAGTGTCCCTAATTTGCTGGGAAGTGGCGGTGCGGTCCCCTACGGCACTGTGTAGGATCCTACGGTCTTGGCGTGCATCCGTGCGTCGCTGCGGTCCGGTCCCAGGTCGACGGGCACGTGCACCTTCCGCCGACCACTGGCGACAACATCGATGTACTGTGGAGACCTCACGCCCCACGTGTTGAGCAATTCGGCGGTACGTCCACCCGGCCTCCTGCATGCCCACTATACGCCCTCGCTCAAAGTCCGTCAACTGCACATACGGTTCACGTCCACGCTGTCGCGGCATGCTACCAGTGTTAAAGACTGCGATGGAGCTCCGTATGCCACGGCAAACTGGCTGACACTGACGGCGGCGGTGCAGAAATGCTGCGCAGCTAGCGCCATTCGACGGCCAACACCGCGGTTCCTGGTGTGTCCGCTGTGCCGTGCGTGTGATCATTGCTTGTACAGCCCTCTCGCAGTGTCCGGAGCAAGTATGGTGGGTCTGACACACCGGTGTCAATGTGTTCTGTTTTCCATTTCCAGGAGTGTATGTTTTCATAGTCTGTTAAAATATATAATTCCTCTGATTTTCTTTTCAATCATTAGATTTTGGTTAAATTTACTGAATAAATTAGATTGAGATTGGGTGGGAGGGGAGGGGGGGGGGGAGATCAGGAATGAGCAGCTGTAGATGAATGCTGCCAGTAGCGCCAAGCCTGGGGCAGAACCGGCAGTATCCATCCATCTACTTCCAAAGACGAAGATCCCTCATTGTCAATGTCAGTCGATATCAAACACGACTTGAATTGCTGCTGTCGGCGAGTGCAGTCCCATCTCAACCAGATTCCGAGAGAATGTTGTGAAGGAACTGTCTGCAGTGGGCATCTGGAGTCGGGCTGTCCCGTAGAAGGCCATCGTTCTTAGTAGCACAAACAGCGAAACGTCTTCAAACAGATCAATTAGGTTAGAGGTCATCAAACGTTTTTGCTTGAGTGGCAATATCGACATTATAGGACGACACCATGGGCCACACGGTTATTGGCAGCTTACCACGTTCATATTTTGAATCTAGATATTATCTGGTACCTCCCCAAATTTTCAAGTGAAAAAGATAATGATATATTAGAATTACCTCCTTTATTTGCTTATGCTGACATAAGGACCAGTTTTCCGTATAATGTAATTAATCCGAAATCGACACAAAGGGATACAATGGCGGATGACAGTTTGTATATATTATGCGTTCTATTTGGAAGTAACTAATTCTTATTTGGGTGAACACGCTGGCCGATTTCCCCACTGAATAGCGCAGATACTTTACCCGATTGGTCGCCATGTCACTGTTAGTGATCCACGGAAGAAACCAAAGAAGCCAACAGACTGAAATAAATAACGAGGAACTACATTTGTAGCGCAAAAGACATCATTTAAAAATTGAAATTTGAAAAAAATTGTAACTCTGCATGCAAGTGCAGTAACAAGATTAATATAAATGACTTATCTTCCATCAGAGGACTAAAAAATAACGGGCGAAACTACCTTTACCAATCTCACAATGGGGATGTATATTAGAACTAGCCTGACTATTACTTAGCATGCATCAGCGCTGTTCAAAGCAAGAAATATAAATGGCCCCTTTTCCCATCCTGACCACTTAACCACACCTTCCCGTACCGATATTACTATTAATCGATAACCTGCATGAATTAGTATGATGTACAGTATTCATTAATAACAACGACTGCGACATGAGACACGATCACAAATGTTTACTAAATGTTTTAAATGCCATTTTTCTTTTACTCGTTGCATTGTACTACAACAGCTTTAATGTGATTTCATATTACTTACTGCAGACATGTACCACATATGAAGATGACAGTCTGCGTAACGCGCATTCACGAATCCATGTTACTTCATTTGACATTTATACCGTGCCCGCTCATCGGTGCTAGCTGTGCACGCTCGTGAGTTGTCAGCATTGGAAGACAAGCAATAAAACATTCCCCCTTTCACTTCTGTTAACCCCGCAGTGGTCGCGCCATATACCGCTCCGTCCCTGACGTAAACGGCAAACTTTGCGTACGTATTAGCTCACGGCCGAAATCACCAACTCAATTACACTGAAACACATTTTAAAATGTTACTATCTTCGTAAGTATTCTTTTTTTAGTTACTGAGCAAGAAAAATGCACTCTACATTAACTCTTAACGGTAGTTGAAGTTTTTGAATTCTGTTGTTAGTAGCCAGAAACATATTATTACAAAATACGTATGAGAACCGCGGGCCGCACGCAGGGGCGATTTAGAAGTCTGCCAAGGGTGGCTGATTGGGGGGGGGGGGGGGGGGGGAATGGAATATCGCTTAACAAAATTGGTAAAATTTAGTGTTGCTTAAAGTAGTTTTTGGTAACTGTTTTGGAGTTCAGGGTAAAAAATGTGTTTTAATAAATAATAAGACGCCTATTTTAAGTTAAATGGTTTTTGGTTTAGACAGTAAGCTTTCCACTCTTTTTTGTTAATTATTTTAAAAAAATGATTGAATGTGTTGGAGTAATATATTCGCTGATTTATGAAGTCATTTTATCCAGTTTAATATGATATTCCATGGGGAGTGGGGCTATAGCCCTCCCCCTTCTCCCCAGCCACCGCCCCTGGCCGCACGAATAATTGATTCGCGTCACATGCGACCCGCGGGCTGCAGTTTGACGACCGCTGAACGAGTCTGTAGCTGAATGGAGGCGTGTGGTTGTCGTCCGACGATTCGTTTTTTTGCGTTTTTCAAGATGAGTGTTATGTGGACACCCCTGTCTTCCAAGATTTTCGCAGTTTCACGCTTATTTTGCTGAGTCGACAAAGACTTAGGCCCTCCATTGCAATTCGAATGGGTCGCAAGATAACCCGGTCTCAATACCGTAGGAAACGTCGGAGACTATTTTGAACTGCAGGTGAAACGTAGCGTTCAACACCCATGAGTTTCGTAGTCCTACGGCATGTAACCATCAGTGAACGGCTTCAGGTTGATATGGCATATCTGAGGAAACTTGCGGACGCTCTTCCTCGCGTAACTGACAGTGAGACCATTAGCAAGGCCAGAGATGGCCTCCTGGACGTGTTTATGTACAGCCGCATCTCTTCTTATATTAACTGCTGGAGAATCTTTTGTACCACTGTAATGGTTAGCATGTGTGTGTGTGTGTGTGTGTGTGTGTGTGTGTGTGTGTGTGTGTGTGTGCGTGTGTGTGTGTGTGTGTGTGTGTGTGTGTGTGGGCGGGTGTGTGTGTGTTTTAAATGGGAGACATATTGACTGCTGTGTAGTTCTTCTTACTCAACGGTAAGGAGAGGTGGGCTGTCGTCGAATGGAAGCTGCACAGGAGCAGAAATAATTATCGAACACGTAAATACAGTAAACAGAAGTTTTACTTAACTTGTAGCTTTCTTCGAGCATTGAGAGGAAACGTTACAAAAGAAGAAACAGCTATTACAAGAAGCAAACTGAGAAATGTCGTGCAGTGTGACGTTCTCGCTGCGAATATATGAGCGAACTGTCTAGGGCTGACTAAGACTGAAGACTGCGCGTGTAGCTACCGCCAGCCATCCCGCACCTTGGCAGCAGAAGGTGCTCATAGTCGTAGCCGCTGAAGGCGTAACTCAGCAGGCGCGCATCATTGGATCCGACGGTTCGCCGCTGCTATCAGAGTCTGTCGGAAACGTGCGCTCCCGTTGCCAACCATCAGGCGCCTATGGGGGTAGTGTCGATCTATAACAACACATTGAAATCTCTAGATACAGCAACGTGTGTAATGTAGGTGTCGCTCAGTAGACTGCACCGTGTTTAAAATTCTTAACAGAACAGTGCGACTTATGTATGCTGTTCACTCTGTGAAAATGCTCCGATGGATTATTTCAAGCTTAGAACGTCTGCGCATTCTAATTTTATGGCAAGAAGAAACGGAGCAATACTAAATTAAAATCGCAACCATTCCTCAACTACTCTTCCTTTGCTGATGCATTATTTACATTACTGCTGCTCGGCAGAGCAGTCTAGGGTGGGTGTAATTTTTACACAAACGTCCTTACCAACTTACTGGCAAATGAGGTATGTTGACAGATGACATGGCATAAAGTAGAGATCGTAGGACCATTTACCGTTTTAATAGACAATTATTTTTATTGGACATAGATAGGTTATTGCTTTATCTTACTTGATTAATGTAATATCATCACGACATTTCCATTTCCATCATGTTATTATAATTGACTATTACTGACAGGACTTTATAGTAATGGGTGGTTCAAGCCACTGTAGTAAATTCCCAAAGCGACGCTACGGTAGTTCCTGTATTAGAAGTAGTGTTAGTCCGAAATACATCACTTGTAGCTCAAGGGATTTCCTTTCTTTCTTTAAGGGGCTCCGGAAAGGCTCAAAATCATGAGAAGTTCAATTTTTACTTTTTTGCGTTTTCTGAATCTGCAGACTATTACCTTTTAATAGATATATAATTTATTCAATTCCGAAGACTACAATTATTTTTAAATTTTTTTTGAAATGTGTTCTACATGGGCGTGACCCACTGTGGCGCTGTTAAACTGCTGTCAAATGGTGTTATTATTAACGTCCGTGTTCATCAGGTACATTTTAGTGATGTGAGATAGAGTATGTGTTGTGGCTAACCTGTGATGGTTCAATATATATCGCTGGTGTGATTGTCGATTGTTTCATGTTTATTTACTCTGTCGTTATCTCGAAAATATTCGTAATTAATTCTGTTTCTTGAGTCTCTGTTTTGTTGAAGTATAATAATGAGTAAAAGTAAAGTTATTAGAAATCCTCTGAAGGCTTTTAAGAAAAGGAGAAATGTTGGAAAGCCAAAGGTGTGTGTTATTACTGTAAACAATAAAGACGATAACCAAGTGAGTGAACCTAACCTCTCAAGTACACCTGCCCATAGCAGTCAAAGTGGGAAAGAAAATACTTCACAGAAGAAGCTTGGTTCAATGAGTGAAAACTATGAATGTTTTATGGGCGAATCGGATGTGAATGAAATATTTGATATGTCGGTTCTCAAAGGAATTTTTTCAAACTGTGTAAGATGTATTCATTGTAGTGAAGTTGGTCTGGAACTCTCCATAATAAAGCACGTAGGACTTGCTAGTGAAATACAACTGAAATGTGATAAGTGTTCATACATGACCACCTTTTGGAACAGTGTTGCAGTAACTGCAACTGAAGAAAATGGTAGCAAAATCTACGAACACAACAACGAGCGATGCTTGCTTTAGACAAGGAGCGCCTTCGGGCTGCAGACAGGGCTGTAAAGAGTCTAGAAATACAAGCAAGAGTAAACAGGAGGAGGAACAAGAGGAAGCTGGAGGAGGAGTTTGCAGAGGATGAAGATAATCCATCCTATGGACCTGGAATGCACTAAAAAGTTAATCCAATCTTTGTCGCTCGATTCCCAAAACTTTTATTTTCTCATACTAATTACATGTTTTCTAAGGATCTTCCAAACATATTTGTTTCAAACTTTCAGTAAATGTTACACAGTACCTTCTGCATAATTTAATACAGCCTTTTTCCAAAAAACTGTATATTTTTGAATATATAAATAAAAAATTGCAAAAAAATGTTGTGAATTTTCATTACAATTGAAAAAAATCATCTTTAATAACTGAACTAAAATTTTGTAAAATCCCTGTGTTAAGTTGTAGCCCATATTCCAATAAATAATCTGTAAAAAGTTCAACTTCCTACCTCAAATACTTTGTGAGGAAAGATGTAATTTATAAGCGTTATTTTAACATTGCAAGTATTGGGCATTCCGGAGCCCCTTAACGTAGTGCACAGAGACGAGATAAAGAAACATTGTAATAGTGTTTAGTATATCAGGCTCAGTGTCTTTTGTATTTCCCACTTAATCTGTACTATAGGTAGTGTTGTGGTCTTCAGTACGAAGACTGGTCCGTCCTGTGCAAGCCTCTCTGTCTCTGTAGAACTAATGCGATCTAAATCTGTCTGAACCTGCTTACTGTAGCCAAACTTTGGTCTCCCTCTTTAATTTCTGCCCCCACCTTCCCTATATTGCTGAAATGGCGATTCCTTGCTGCCTCATGATGTCTTATCAACCAATCAACCGTTTTGGTCAGGTTGTGTAATAAATTCCTTTTTTCCCCAATTCATCTTCAGCATTTTTCCATACCACTCCATTTGAAACGCTTCTTAAAATAATTGAAAATCCACGATCGCTTCAATCGTTTATTAGATGACCGGTTTCAGCACTCTGAAGGTGCCGTCATCAGATCTGTGAAGGTATAACACAACAGGTTTTTTTTCCGCAACTGCTTATCGTGCACGTTTCACTTCCATACATCTCTATACACAAAGACCTTCAGAAAAGACGTTCTAACAGTTAAACTTATATTTAATGTTAGCAAATTTCTATTTTTCAGAAATGTTTTTCTTGTTGTTGCCAGACTGTATTTTATAGTCTCTTTACTTCGGACATCGTCAGTTACTTATCTGCCCAAATTACAATCCTTAGCCTCCATATTCAGATTTTTCGCGGTTTTCCTAAACCACAAGCGAATGCTGGTGTAAAACACTGCCTGACAAAACGTGAAACGCCTAGTAGATGTGCTCTGATGTCAGTATAATTTCGTACACGAACACGTGATCGGTGAGTATGAAAACGATTAGAGTTGCATTCCTCTGTGACTGCGATGCGGTCGATAGGCGTAGCGCTGGCGCCAGCTGTGGCCACCACAAAGGTGCTCCTTGCTATCGGAGCATCGCTGGCGACACCAATAAGATGGAAGTAGAAAGATACACCCGGACAAGTTCCTCGCGGCGCCGTCGGTGGCCTGTCTTGACATTGACCGACACAAAAACGGATACGAGGTCCGTTCTATCCCAGGCTACGTTTCATTCAACGCCTAGTCCGCAGCAAGTACCGGGAAGAGTACCGTGTCTGGCGACAACAGAATTAGAAGTAACTAGTTAGACTCTTCCAGTTAATGGGCAAGTCCTTGAATATGTTTATCAACTTCGTGTTTGAACAGTGCTACGAGATAGAGTTTCTATTGAACAGTGATTCAAGTTGTATCACCAGCGGAAGCATATTTCATTATAAGTGTAAGACGGATTCTATCAATGTACATAAATGTACCTACACTCTGACTGACCCACAGACACAGCGAAGAAGAAATTGTATAACAAAAGATAAGTGTTCATTTTGGCTGTAAATATATTTCAATTTGAGACGCCCTGCTAAACCCCAGGACAAGACAGCTAGTTTAAATTGTGGAAAGGGGCCAAAATAAGCGGCTGTCAGTTACACTGGAACATACAACTTTATTTATTTGACCAAACATTACAAGACCCAAGGAAATTAATAAAAAACCACAGCATTAATTTACCGGCTGAATGCGCCATACAATGTCATGCCTTAAGGGCAAGACCACTTTAATTTAAAATCGACTGAAAGCCAATAACTTAAGTCTCAAACCAAAATCAGATATTTAAAAGGCAGAAGGCCTTATCTCAAATCAGATAATTCAATTCAGTTAATTCAATTAGGCTGAAGGCCCAAACAATCTCACTGTAAGTAGGCTGTTTAGGTTTTTTTATTGGTAACGCCACGTAGTGCTGTGTATGAAAATCACTGGCTGTGCTGTGTGCAGTCTGTGGCTGGTTTGCATTGTTGTTGACTATTGTAGTGTTGGGCAGTTGGCTGTTAACAGCGCGTAGCGTTGCGCAGTTGGAGGTGAGCCGCCAGCAGTGGTGGATGTGGGGAGAGAAATGGCGGAGTTTTGAAAGCGGATGATCTGGACGTGTGTCCATCAGAGACAGTAAATTTGTAAGACTGGATGTCATGAACTGCTATAGATATTATAACTTTTGAGCACTATTAAGGTAAATACATTGTTTGTTCTCTATCAAAATCTTTCATTTGCTAACTATGCCTAACAGTAGTCAGTGCCTTCAGAAGTTAGAATCTTTTATTCAGCTGGCAGTAGTGGCGCACGCTATATTGCAGTAGTTTGAGTAACGAAGATTTTTGTGTGATAAGTGATTCATTAAAGGTATAGGTTATTGTTAGTCAGGGCCATTTTTTTGTTGGGATTTTTGAAAATCAGATTGCGTTGCGCTAAAAATATTGTGTGTCAGTTTAAGCACAGTTTTCTAAGGGGACGTTTATTACACCTTAAGACCAAAACAACTTTAATAAAAAAAAAAAATCGGCTGAAGGCTCATCTCTTAAGACTCAAACCAAAATAAAATTTTTAAAAGGCAAGAGGTGTTATCTTGAAAGAGTTCTTTAATTAGGCTGAAGGCCCAAACAACCTGACAACTTAACAGCAAGACAACTTTAATTTAAAGATCAGCTGAAGGCCCACCACTTAAGACTCAAACTTAAATAAATTTTTAAAAGGCCAAAAGACCTTATCTTAAAACAGCTCTTTAATTAGGTTGAGGGCCCAATCAATCTGACACCTTAAGAGCAAAACAACTTTAATTTAAAAACTGGCTGAAGGCCGATCACTTAAGACTCAAACCAAAATAAATTTTTAAAAGTCCAATGCCTTACCTCAAAATAGTTTTTTTAAATTAGGCTGAAGGCCCAAACAATATTACGCCTTAAGGGCAAAACAAACTTAATTTAAAAATCGGCTAGAAGCCATACAAATACAAACAACAAGAACACATAAGAAAAGGCAGTACACCCGACACCTCTCAGAAGTTTCCGAAGGTCGGCCTGGAATTCAAACACTAACGCTCGCTAATGTGAGACAGGCAGTCGGCCCAACCATTCTCGATCCGACGACAACCCAACCGACAGACAGTCAACGGACCCACCGACAAGATAACTTCCACTCCATCCGACCAGCACACAACAGTGAGTTCAACGGAACAACGTAGAAGATAGTGGCGCCCACAAACAATTATACATTGAGCTGTTAAACTACACACTGTGATGGACAGCGACAACACGATGAGGAAAATACACTACCTGAATTTACGTCAACGGCCAGGGCAGGTAACCGGAACGTTAACGACCACAAGCCAGAAGATTCCGCTGGTGCACTTCAATTCAAAATAACCAAGTACACTTAAACTCCACCGAAAGGTGGCTAAAATTTGCCAACTTGAAAACACACGTTGTTGCTCGCGGGAATGTCCCAACAGCCGACAACGAAATATAAACGACACAATGTGAACTGTCGTGACTTGCTGGTAGATTGTCAAAACTCCACTTTCGTGTCCAGGATCGGTGAGCCACGGACCTCGTAGCAATGGGAACATCACCACACTCCGACTACGCGTAGACGCCACCAGCGGCCTCGGTCAAACTAGGCGCCGCGGAAATTTCCTCGCTGCTCCACGCCAACCCACCAACTGCCAGCACAGCCGGAAACTAGTAGCGCCAGGCCAAAGATAGTACAAGGTGGAAATATCGATACACACCGCTGCTGCCAAACGCGGAGAGAGAGGATAACAGCATAATCGCGATAACCGCGGGAGACTAAACACAGAATAGCAATCACGGTTTAATCCAACACTGAACCAGCCACGGCTCACGATTCTTAAATTTTATGTGTGCAGTAATCATGTCACTTATCACCAGTTCATTCGTAGAATGGCCTCCAGAGTATATTTTTGTTGTTGGTTCATTTTTGTAATCAGGCCTGGGGAGGAGGGTACATTAGGGCCATGAGCAGCGTCAGATGATGAGTGATAATTGTGAAGGGAAGGAAGATTCTGCGTAAATGTGTGAGGCAGCGTTACAAGCCCCTGACCATTTTTGAAAAGAGCCGCATTGTGGGTTTCTAATTGACCACCTGATCGCATCGTGCGCTATACAGACATGTGGGATATTCATATGTGACAGGGGCTCAGTGGTAGACTGCATAGGAACCAAAGGGCAGGCGCACCACTCGTCTCCAAGGTTGCTTTCGTCTACGTTTGACCACCGCAAGTATTGTGCCCCAGGTACAGCGCAAACCCTTCAGATCTATGCCTGCCGTCCGAGAACAAGTAATGGAAACTTTCTGTGACACACCACACCAGTGATCGGACACTATTAGCAACCGGACTAGGAAATTGCCGTCCTGTGACCGGGAAGCGTGGGCTGCCGACGAATGGCGTCGCATTGTGTTCACAAATGAATGGCGGTTCTGTGCCTTCACGGATTACCATCAAGGCGGGTATGGCGGCGACCTCGGGAGAGGTCCCATTTTTCCAATGCACTGGAGAGGAGCAGCGGTGTTATTCCTGGCGCCGTGGTGCGAGGAGCCATCGGATATGATATCAGGTCACTAGACCTCCTCGACAGCTGAGTGGTCAGCACGACAGAATGCCATGCGAGGGGTCTGCGTTCGTTCCCTGGCACTGTCGGAGATTTTCTCCGCTCGGGGACTGGGTGTTGTGTTGTCTTCATCATTTGAGCCCCATCGACAGGCAAGTCCCCAAAGTGGCGTTAACTAAAAAGACTTGCTCCAGGCGAATGGTTCCATTTCAGGTTACAGCTGGTAGAGATTGATGGGGTTATGACGGCACAAAGGCACGTAACGGACATCCTGCGTCCTCGTGTGTTACCCATAATGTGACAGTATCGTGGCGTAATTTTTCAACATGACAATGGTCGTCCAAGCATGACACATGTCTCTATGAACTGTCTTCGTGATCTTGAGGTACTGCTTAGGCCAACAATGTCCCTACGTCTGTCCCAAATAGAACATGTCTCAGGATATGAAGAAGCAGTTATAGTGTGAGCCAGCGTGATTCACAAAAGGCGACAACGTATTTACGACACCCTTCCCAACCGACTCAATGCATGCCTGCGTACGTTCTTTGTAAATTTGATTCGATTTTGTGACCACTGAAATCACATACCTGCTCAGACTCTGAAGTTTCATTTCGTTTTTTCTTCAGCTACTGGATGATTCACTTTTTTGTCAGACAATATAATTCCCCCAGCACTGCCTTATTCAATTCGACTACGGTGCATTACCTTTGTGGTATTTTTGTTACTGTTCATTTTATAACCTCTTTTCAAGAGAAAATCTTTTCCTTTCAACTGATATTCCAAGTATTTTGCCGTTTCTGATATAATTACAATCTCATAGGCTTTCTACTTCCTGAACTTTAATTTTCTTTCCAAATTTCTATTTGATTTTATGTACTGCTTGCTTAATGTAGAGATTGATGCTGCCATCCGAAATTCCAAAAGTGTATACCACTGAGCATTGTTGGAAGCTCTCTCTAAATCTGTAAGTATTATAAAGGCAGCTTTGCCTATCTCCAACCTGTCTGCTATGGTAAAACGTAGGGTTAGAACTGTCTCACGAGTCCTACATTTCTCAAGAATACAAACCGATTTTCCCGAGGTCGGCTTCTACCAGTTTTGTCCTTCCATAAATAATTCGTGATGCTCTTTTGCAGTCACGACTTATTGAAGTGATAGTACAATATTATTCTCACCTGTCTGGACCTGTCTTCTCGGGAATACGAATTATGAGACTCTTCTTAAAATCTAAGAGTATTTCGGCAGTCTCATATACCTTGCACATCATTCGGAGTAATTTTGTTATGGGTGAACCTCCCGAGGAACTCAAAAATTCCGAGGAAATGTCGCCTAGTCATTGTTCGACTTAGATCTATCAGCGTTCTGTTAATTTATTTGCACCATACCATATGGCCATACTCACCTTCACTTACTTACTATGATATTGTCTTCTTCTATTTATTCCCTTTTTTCTTGGAACTCTTGATGTTCATACACAAGCTTCTCTTCTTTTCAAAGGTCGCTTTAATTTTCTTTTAAGCGGTATCTATTTTTCCTATAGTTAACAATTCTTCTCCAGCTTCGCATTTCTCCTCTAAATCATTCATGCTTTGCTACGTTGTCCTTCCTCTCCTCATTTGTTTAGAAGCCTGTATATGTGTTCGCCTATTGCATTTGCTCCAGTTTTAAATTTTCTCCTTCCGGTACGTAATTTCAATACGATTTCGATTGAGCCTTGTCTTTTTACCTATTTCTTCGTCTGCTGCCTTCACTATTCCATTTCTTCAACCTATCCATTCAACACCTGTTTCATTCCTCTCCTTGTTTCATTCAACTCTTACCTAATGCTACCAACCCTCAGTATCCTCTGATTCTTTCAATTTCTCCAAGTCACATTTCCTTAGTTCCCCACCTTTCTACAATTTTTTCAGTTTTAAAGTGCATTTCAAAATCAGTGGATTATCGTCAGGTTCGAAATCTACCCCTGGAAATATCTTACAGTTTAACATCTGGTTTCTAAATGTCTGCTTGCCATTATGTAATTAATCCGAAACTTTGCTGTGGCTCCAAGTCTCTTACATTCTTGCAACCCTCTTTCATAATTCTTAAATAAGCGATTAATTTATGCGCTTTGCAAAATTATACCAGGCAGCTTCCTCTTTCATTCCTTTTACCCAGTCTCTGTTCTCCTATGACATTTCCTTCTGTTCGTTTTCTTACTCTCAAATTCCAGTCCCCCATCATAATTAAGTTTTAATCTGTCTTAACTCTCTGAATAGTTTATTTTATCTCATAAGATATTCTTTTAATCTCTGTCCGAAAGAACAGACAGCACGCTTACATATAACTGAGTCACCTCTATGGACTATGAATCGTGGATTCACCTTCAGTGCGAATGCACAGCCACGTTCGACCTTCTGCGGGAATCTCAAAGTAGCGAGCATGGAGGATATGGATAGGTTGCGCTAGGTGGGAATGTTTTGTAGACCGAGGGGCATACCAAGGTAGTCCACGCAATTGTGGTAAACACTTTGTCCGGATGGCGCAGTGGCTAATGCAACTGCCTAGTAAGAAGGAGATCCCGGGTTCGAATTCCAGTCCGGCACACATTTTCACTCTGCACAGCTGACTCCGCATGAAGTCCCGATGCAGCTGACGTTATAAATTTCTGCCTTTTCTTTTCATTTCCTCCCGACCAGTTTCAGTGTACGTAATATGTATCATGCTGCGATTTCAGTCTGGTGTCTGTCCTTTCATCAAGCATTCTTAAAATTACATATTTATTTGTATTTAATATACCGGGTATCCGTCCAAGGGGTCATCAGGCGCATTTTCTCTGATGTTTTAGCATATCTTTGCAATTTAGATTTTGCAGTGCGTAGCTGCACTCAGCCCAACCAAATATTGCACAATTTGTCTTTCATACGATGCCCAGCGTCGGCGGAAAGCGACGATTCGTTTCCCATTATAAACAAAATTATTTTTACAGTGAAATTTTACGTTCCCTTTCGATAGAGCGGTCCTAAATTAGGTCACTGCGTTATTTGTTTTTTCGATATGTAGTGAAAGGGACAATAAAACGCGAAGAAAATCAGTGCTGAGCAGCGCGCTTCTGCACGGCCGTAGCTGTCAGTGCAGTCCGAGGTAGTGCTGCCGCTGCTGGAGTACTGATTACTGTCGCTGTTAATACACATCGATAAAAGGAATATCACACTACACTAATTTGGGACTGCTCTGTCGAATGGCTACGTGAAATTCCACAATAAAAATCACATTGCTTGTAACGGGAAACAAATCAACACTTTCCATCCATAGCTGGAGTCGCATGAAAGAAGTGAGTAGTATTTGTTTGGGTTACATGTTTCAAAAAAGAAACTGCAAATATCTACCTAAACAACAGAGAAATTGCACCTGACGTCTCTTAGCGCAGACACCCTGTGTATAAAAATGGGCAACTAAAACACGCGCATAATCAATAGCAACGTTGTTGCATAATTTCGAAGCAATCGGTGACGATTTTAAATACACTAACATTTACATTCTTATATACACACATCAATAAAAGTTTTGTATCACCTCGGTTCCGAGAGCCGGAACCTGTACAGAAAATTGGAATAGAGACCATTTCCGCCCTTTTTATTGCTCATGAAAACCACACATTGCATGTTGTACCACCATACAGCGAGACATTCAGAGGTGGTGGTCCAGATTGCTGTACACACCGGTACCTCTAATACCCATTGGCACGTTCTCTTGCATCGATGCCTGCCTGTGGCATACTATCCACAAGTTCATCAAGGCACTAATGGTCCAGATTGTCCCACTCCTCAACGGCTATTCGGTGTAGTTCCCTCAGAGTGGTTGGCGAGTCACGTCGTCCATAAACAGCCCCTTTCAATCTATGCCAGGCATGTTCGATGGGGTTCATGTCTGGAGAACATGCTGGTCTTTCTAGTCGAGCGATGTCGTTATCCTGAACGAAGTCATTCACAAGATGTGCACGATGTGGGCGCGAATTGTCGTTCATGAAGACGAATGCCTCGCCAATATGCTGCTGATATGGTTGCACTATCGGTCGGAGAATGGCATTCACGTATCGTACAGCCGTTACGGCACCTTCCATGACCACCAGCGGCGTACGTCGGCCCCACATAATGCCACCCCAAACCAGGGGGAACGTCCACCTTGCTGCACTTGCTGGACAGTATGTCTAAAGCGTTCAGCTTGACCGGGTTGCCTCCAAAGACGTCTCCGAAGATTGTGTGACTGAAGGCATATCCGACACTCATCGGTGAAGAGAACGTGATGCCAATCCTGAACGGTCCATTCGGTATGTTGTTTGGCCAATCTGTACCGCGCTGCATGGTGTCGTGGTTGCAAATATGGACCTCGCCACGGACGTCGGAAGTGAAGTTGCGCAGCATGCAACCTATTGTGCACAGTTTGAGTCGTAACACAACGTCCTTATGGCTGCACGAAAAGCATTATTCAACGTGGTGGCGTTGCTGTTAGGGTTCCTCCAAGCCATAATCCGTAGGTAGCGGTCATCCACTGCAGTAGTAGCCCTTGGGCGGCCTGACCGAGACATATCATCGACAGTTCCTGTCTCTCTGTATCTCCTCCATGCACGAACAACATCGATTTGGTTCACTCCGAGACGCCTGGACACTTCCCTTGTTGAGAGCCGTTCCTGGCACAAAATAACAATGCGGACGCGATAAGCCGCGGTATTGGCTTGGTTGAACTACGGACATCACGACCCGTGTACCTCCATTCTGGTGGAATGGCTGGAACTGATCGGCTGTCGAACCCCCTCCGTCTAATAGGCGCTGCTCATGCATGGTTGTTTACATCTTTGGGCGGGTTTAATGACATCTCTGAACAGTCAAAGGGACTGTGTCTGTGATACAATATGCACAGTCAACGTCTGTCTTCAGGAGTTCTGGGAACCGGTGTGGTGCAAAACTTCTTTTGGGTGTGTAGATTTCCCCTATAATTATTACATGTTTATGTATGTGGCGTTCTAGTAGATACGATATAAAAAATGGTTCAAATGGCTCTGAGCACTATGCGACTTAACTTCTGAGGTCATCAGTCGCCTAGGACTTAGAACTAATTAAACCTAACTAACCTAAGGATATCACACACATCCATGCCCGAGGCAGGATTCGAACCTGCGGCCGTAACGGTCGCTCGGCTCCAGCTGTAGCGCCTAGAACCGCACGGCCACTCCGGCCGGCTACGATATAAAAACCCATATGTATTCGAATGCAACACTGTGCAAGATTTCAAAGCAATCGGTTAGGAACTTACGGAAATTACGACTTTGTGCAAACGGACATTTGCATCAACATAAATAAAAATGAAAACTTTCGTGTGTTTAAAATTTTAAATCTCCGAATTTTCTTCACCTATTGCTTTGAAATTTGGACTCAACATTGTATTCGTATATGCATATGTTTTTATATATCTACTGATGTGGCATATGGTTTATGTAGGGAGATTTTTATCAGCATTTTAAGACCCACAGTGCGACGTAAATGACATAGAGACAAATAATTTAATGCAAGACACATGGGGCCACAAATGTCACAAAATTTTCCAAATGTGGACGACAAATATTGAATTTGTCACGTCACCAGATGACGTAACACGCCGCACATGCACGTGCGAGCGTGAAGGGATGATTGAGCGATGCATTACTTTATTCAAGCAAACAGTGCAAATTTCAAATACCATTTGTAAATGTTATCTGTTGTAAACATAGAGGTTACAAAAATATTGCCCTCACTGCAACTAAGCTGCTCTTATTTTGTGTTTCTTTCCTGCTGTCGCGTCTTTTATCGTTGACAGACTTTATTTAGTAAAGAAAACGTTACTGGTAATGAGACCATTCGGAAGCATATACTCATTTACTTGTGACACAATATGGTCAGGTATTTGTTGTACTTTGCAATAAATCAGCAGAGACCGCGAGATCTGCAAATATAATAATAAATCTTATCTCAACGTAAACACGCAACTTTTTAACCCCATGCAAAAAGATACTGTTTGCCAGACGTAATACTCGAATCCTGAGCTCTATGCAACCACTTTTGGGATATTTCTCGACAGTTGCGTTCCCATATACTTATATGTATATATGAAAGGGGATACTTTGTTAACCGGCCGTTGTGACCGAGCGGTTCTAGGAGCTTCAGTCGGGAACCGCAGGTTTGAATCCTGCCTCGGGCATGGATGTGTGTGATGTCCTTAGGTTAGTTAGGTTTAGGTAGTTCTAAGTCTAGGGGATTGATGACCTCAGATGTTAAGTCCCATAGTGCTTAGAGCCATTTGAACCATTTGATACTTTGTTAACAAACATCTCATGTTCTTTGTTCAAAATCTTATATCTGAGAAGCTTCATCACCGATTCCGTTGAAACTTTGAACAAGGCTTCATTGGAATACGCGAGCGGTTTTATAAACCTACTGGAGTGTCATATACACTCCTGGAAATGGAAAAAAGAACACATTGACACCGGTGTGTCAGACCCACCATACTTGCTCCGGACACTGCGAGAGGGCTGTACAAGCAATGATCACACGCACGGCACAGCAGACACACCAGGAACCGCGGTGTTGGCCGTCGAATGGCGCTAGCTGCGCAGCATTTGTGCACCGCCGCCGTCAGTGTCAGCCAGTTTTCCGTGGCATACGGAGCTCCATCGCAGTCTTTAACACTGGTAGCATGCCGCGACAGCGTGGACGTGAACCGTATGTGCAGTTGACGGACTTTGAGCGAGGGCGTACAGTGGGCATGCGGGAGGCCGGGTGGACGTACCGCCGAATTGCTCAACACGTGGGGCGTGAGGTCTCCACAGTACATCGATGTTGTCGCCAGTGGTCGGCGGAAGGTGCACGTGCCCGTCGACCTGGGACCGGACCGCAGCGACGCACGGATGCACGCCAAGACCGTAGGATCCTACGCAGTGCCGTAGGGGACCGCACCGCCACTTCCCAGCAAATTAGGGACACTGTTGCTCCTGGGGTATCGGCGAGGACCATTCGCAACCGTCTCCATGAAGCTGGGCTACGATCCCGCACACCGTTAGGCCGTCTTCCTCTCACGCCCCAACATCGTGCAGCCCGCCTCCAGTGGTGTCGCGACAGGCGTGAATGGAGGGACGAATGGAGACGTGTCGTCTTCAGCGATGAGAGTCGCTTCTGCCTTGGTGCCAATGATGGTCGTATGCGTGTTTGGCGCCGTGCAGGTGAGCGCCACAATCAGGACTGCATACGACCGAGGCACACAGGGCCAACACCCGGCATCATGGTGTGGGGAGCGATCTCCTACACTGGCCGTACACCACTGGTGATCGTCGAGGGGACACTGAATAGTGCACGGTACATCCAAACCGTCATCGAACCCATCGTTCTACCATTCCTAGACCGGCAAGGGAACTTGCTGTTCCAACAGGACAATGCACGTCCGCATGTATCCCGTGCCACCCAACGTGCTCTAGAAGGTGTAAGTCAACTACCCTGGCCAGCAAGATCTCCGGATCTGTCCCCCATTGAGCATGTTTGGGACTGGATGAAGCGTCGTCTCACGCGGTCTGCACGTCGAGCACGAACTCTGGTCCAACTGAGGCGCCAGGTGGAAATGGCATGGCAAGCCGTTCCACAGGACTACATCCAGCATCTCTACGATCGTCTCCATGGGAGAATAGTAGCCTGCATTGCTGCGAAAGGTGGATATACACTGTACTAGTACCGACATTGTGCATGCTCTGTTGCCTGTGTCTATGTGCCTGTGGTTCTGTCAGTGTGATCATGTGATGTATCTGACCCCAGGAATGTGTCAATAAAGTTTCCCCTTCCTGGGACAATGAATTCACGGTGTTCTTATTTCAATTTCCAGGAGTGTATATCCAGGATAGTCAAAAGACGTGTGAAACGCTTGTTGGGATATTGCAGGGCAGATTCTACTGACATAAACGCTAGCAAACAATTCGGTACGTTGCGCCGTTTCCCAGTTATTTAGCATTGAAGTTAGCCGATAAGGTCGTTACGCGAGCGAATTCAAGTCTCTGCTAACCAAACAAAGCACTCGTTAGGTAACACCGCCCCTGGCAGGCCGCTTGAACGTGAGCGCGCGCCGCCCCGATTGGCTACTTTCAGTGCTTAATAACTCGGAAACGGTGCAACGTATCGAATTTTTTCTTAACATTTATGTCACGGCGCAACCTGCCCTGCAACACCCCTACGAGCGTTTCAGACATTTTCCGACCACCCTGCATATGTACTGGATTCTTTCCGTGGCAAATGGTTCAAATGGCTCTGAGCACTATGAGACTTAACTCCTGAGGTCATCAGTCCCCTAGAACTTGGAACTACTTAAACCTAACTAACTTAAGGACATCACACACATCCATGCTCGACGCAGGATTCGAACCTCCAACCGTAGCGGTCGCGCGGTTCCAGACTGTAGCGCCTAGAACCGCTCGGCCACACCGGCCGGCGGTGTTTCCGTAAGAACGTGCAAAAATGTAACAGGACATAGAGAATGCTCCACTGAACACTTTGAGGCAGGGAATCTGGGGTCAGGGAAGCCATCTTAAGGAGATATGGAAGTAAACTTGTCTACCCTTTCGTCTAGCATTACTGTTTTCCAACTTATTTACAACTAACATGCATATAGGTTTACACGCACTGTGCTGTTTGTTTACATGTACGTTCTTTATTTCTTGCAAGGAAACAAGAAGGACAAGCTTCATTACTAGGAGATCAAGATGCAGGTTTTGTTTACTTTACTCGTCCATAAGGTGGCTTTGTTGTATGGCATTTACGTTGTCCCATGGCAGAACCCATTCATTATTCTGTGCTGTTCAGAGATATACAGTACGAGACGATGGAACAGTATCGCTACAGTTTCGCAGAACTCAGTGACATGCACCCTGTGTATGGGGAAGTACTTTGCAATGCTCTTGCTGCAGAAATGCTGTACAGATAACGATTTCCGAATAGGCGTCATCCGTCATGACGAATGTTTATTTCTCTTGATCGACGAATGCGGGAGACTGGTTCTTGAAAAGAAGAAACGAGAAACATGGGAACATGAGGACCACTCGTACACTCTATTTTGAAGAGGAGGAGCTGGAACGTGTTGTAGCAGACCACACTGGAAGTACTCGTCGTATTGCACGTGAAATGGGCGCTGCACACACTACCGTGTGGCGAGTACTCCACGAGAAAAAATTACACCCATGTCACCCACAACGAGTCCGTGAAATTCTTGTATCTGACTTTGCACCAAGGGTCGCTGAGCCGTAGTAAAATTTGCTGTTTTGAAGAGCGCGCCGCAGCGCGTAATGTAAAGCAGTCGCCCTCCGTTTCTGGCGGTGGCGCCGCTGTTTCAATCGCAGCTTTGGTGTCTCACTCTGGTGGAAAATGGGAAAAGTTGCCTGTTCACGTGCATTTAAGGGGCGCTTTAAGCTCGCCAGTGAGGATACGGATCCTGTACACCTCCCGCAAACTCGATTCTCCTCATCCGCTTGTCTCACCCACCCTCTCCCACCCCCGCCCGCTGCCGCGCCTGTATTCCCACGTCCCACCCGGTCTCCATCTCTCCACCCTCCTTACCCTCTCCCAAGGTGGCTTCCGCCAGCTCCCCCTCCCTGATGATGTCCTCCTCCCCTCCACCTACCCCTCCTATCAACTTTGATCCTCCCCCCCTTTCCTGTGTCCTTTCCTTTCAGCACCCTCCCTCGCTTCTCTTTCTTTTTCCCCCATCCCCTTCCTCTACCCGTCTTCCCCCGGGCTTCCCCTCCCCCTTCCTCCCTTCCCCCTATCTCCCCTGCCCAGCCGGCCGGAGTGGCCGAGCGGTCAAAGGCGCTACAGTCTGGAACCGCACGACCGCTACGGTCGCAGGTTCGAATCCTGCCTCGGGCATGGATGTGTGTGATGTCCTTAGGTTAGTTAGGTTTAAGTAGTTCTAAGTTATAGGGGACTTATGACCACAGCAGTTGAGTCCCATAGTGCTCAGAGCCATTCCCCTGCCCATGGCACCTGCTCTCCCCTCTCCCTCTCCCAACCACCTCCTCCTCTCTTGGCAGGTCCCCGGACGCGTACACGGTTAGTGAACATTCGCGCGCCGGAGATCAACGCCTCGTGTTCTGAGTGTGCCGTCGTTTTGTGCTTAAGTGGTTCAGTGTTATTCGTTTTGTGCACCTACGTTCACGTGTGACAATTTTCGTTTCTGTCTGTGTCCAAGGGTCTGAACAATTTTATCTTGGACTCTACGCCCGTGAACGGCACCTTGTATTTTAAAGTGTTTGTCTCCGTTTATATGTCCACCATCTTTTTTCTCTAATTGTCTTCATTGTATCTTTGTGTTTCTCTGCGGCCAAAGAGCGGCGTAGTATGCTGCAGCAGGCCTGCCTGTATACAGGTTTCAAAATGACAATAAAGAAAAAAAAAAAAAAACTCGCCAGTGCCAAGGGGGTCAGTCAGTCGGAGGCAGTTGGTCAGCCAGGGCAGTCATTCAGTCAGAGTCGGTCAGTCTGAGTCGGCTGGGGGCAGTCTGTCAGTCTCGGCGACACCGTCAGTTGGTCATCCGGGTCAGTATGCGGCAGTCAGTGTCTGTCTGTCCTCCGGCGTGCTAGTATGTGTTAGGCCGCCAGTCTGGTCGAGTTTGTTCAGGCAATGAACATTGGCGGTTGGATTATTCGGTAGGTCGGTCTCTTCCCATGGCAGGGATGTCGGGTAGGCTGAGGGCGTGTTTCCTCTGGAGGGGTGCGTCCGACCGAGTGTATCGCTTAAGTCTATATCGGTCTGCCGTCTGGAGTGCCAGGATGTCTGTCGTTCGGATACACCTTTAAGGCTGGTTGCATCGATCGGTTAGTCGGTCGCGCACTGGGACACAAGATCACTTGTCCACATGGAGCTCGGTGCATCTGAGGTCGCCACGTCAGTCCAGTGGCCACGCCGTATAGCGAGGCGTAGTGGCTTCGCGGCCGACACGAGAGCAACAGGAGTCAACCGACGACATCGGTCTGGCTGGGGCGAGCTGTGACGACGTGAGACGGGAGATCGGCGCGCCTTCCTGCGTCCGTTGAGGCGGCTGGCCGCGGACGGTTCGGGAGAGCGTTCTGGGGATGCTGCGCCAGGTCTTCGCCAGAAATCGCAGTTATTAGAAGTTGAGTGATTAGTGATATGTTGTTTCAGTTACTTGTTAAATTCTTCTTGTGTTCTGGGTCAGTCTCTCGTCCCCAGCTTGCTCGTTTGTCTCTCGTCCGCATTTGTTAGGCAGTTAGTGTCTGTCTGTCTGTCGGTCTGCCGTACGTTAATAGCTGCCTCTGTCATGTTTGTCGGATTCGGTGTTAACGAATTTATAGAATTAAGATTAGCACCAGTGTAGGTTTTCAGAGGTCGTTGTGAGCGGCTGTGACTACCGCCGTGTTGAAAGGGAGCGGAAGCTTCTCAGCCCGAAGGCTCCTACTGTGTAAAAAAAAAAAAAAAAAAAAAAAAAAAAAAAAAAAAAAAAAAAAAAAAAAAAAATTATCCTGCCTCTGAATAATTGTAACTTGATATTTCGAGGGTGTTTTTCTGCTTATAATTTTAAAACTGTTTCGAAAAAGCTTTTAGGAATAAAATTCACATTTGTTAAATTGTAACTTGATATTTCGAGGGTGCTTTTCTGCTTATAAATTTTAAATCTGTTTTTGGAAAGGCTTTTATGAATAAAATTTCCATTGGTTGAAATTTAATTTCTTTCCATCAGTTAATCCTTGGCAACTACTTCCACGCTCACATAGTGTGTTAATGTTCTTGATGAATCGCAGTAAATAAAGTAAATTCCTTAAGAAAAGATTTTTTGGAAGTAAAATTTTCACTGTTCAGTCGCATTGTGTCAGTGGTTGCTCCAGCAATGGATTGAGCGACCATATTTCCTCCTAATAGTGCTGTTTACTGACAAGGCCTCATTTGATCGTGTTGGTATTTCGAACAGCAGGAATATCAATGTGTGGGATGAAGAAAACCCTCACGCTGTACTAGCGTCACACCATCAAGTACACTTGCTGTAATTATCTCGGACGGCATTGCAGATGAAATATCATTGGGCCATGTCTTCTGCCTGGCCGTCTGAACGGTCACCTGTACTTGATGTTCGTGTGAAGAGTTCTACCTGAGTTGTTGGAGAACGTACCCTTGGCTGTTCGTTGGAGGATGTGGACACAACATGACGGTGCACCGCCTCGCTTCAGTGTGGATGTCTCCAACCATCTCAGTGCTGTATTTACTGGTCGCTGGATTGGAAGGGAAGGCCCTGTTCCATGGCCTTCGAGGTCACCTGACCTGAATCCTCTTGATTATTTCCTATGGGGATATCTAGAGACACTTATGTATGAGACCCTAGTAGATACCGAATTGGAATTGGTTGCCACAATTGTAGCTGCCTGTGATGTGATTCGAAACATACCAGGAATATTTGTCAGGGTACGACAGAATATTGTTCGCCGATGTCATACTTGCATTGAAGTTGATGCAGTCAGCTACAGCGCATTTTCTAAGATATAATACAAATGGTTTGTTGATTGTGTCAATGACGTATTTGCTGTTAACGGCAACTAATGTAAATAAAGTACACAGAAGTGTGATTTTATTCCTATTATATTTACGCTGGCTTCTCCGACCCGAGGTTCCCAACCTCAAAGATGTTCTGTGCAGCATTCTCTATCTCCTGTTAAATTTTTGCACGCTCTTACAGGAACACCTGTATATAAATGAAATGTAGAATCAAATGCGTAGGTTCTTAATCGTAAAAACAGGCACACTTGATAATTATTGAATACAGTGTCATTTACCACTAATGGGAATCAATGGTTTGAGTAAACCGTAGGTATTTTTTGGTGTAGAATCCGAATGTGCAATAAAATACAATGTTGAACCTGTCCACGCAGGAGGGGTGTTTAGTATGTGGCCAGTTGTAGCACAGACAGATGACTCGTTACTAATATTAACTTTTCACATGGAACATTTTTTCCGTGAAATGTGTTATTTTCGAGATATTTAACTGTCTCAAGGTAAAATAGAGTCCAATAGGTATATAAAAACACTCACGTATTCGAATGCAATCTAGTGCAACTTCCGAAGATTTATAATTTTGTACAAACGACCATTTACATTTTTATTTATATAGATTAACCCTGTTTCCGTGTCAGTCCTATTTAATTTTGTGTTGATTACCTTGTATTCAAGCGCCCAGAAGACCTGTCCTTCCTGCACCACACTTCACCAATTCCCACTATATCTGATTTCAACGTATCGTGCTGATAACCTCGTCTTTGAGCTCCCCTAACATCTCCCCTCCCCCTCCACACACACACACACACACACACACACACAGCTTATCCATTTCACTTTTCATATTCCCTAATATACCCCTGAACCTACCCGATTAAGGGATCTAACATTCCACGCTCCGACACGTAAAATGCCAGTTTAATCTTTTCGTATCACGATATCCACCTGAGTAATCCCCGACTTGAGATCAGAATTGCGGACTATTTTACGTCCAGAATATTTTACCGAAGATGGCTAAGTCTTACAATATAGGTGCGTGCTTTCGGGACAGATAGAAGCTGCAGTTTTCTTGCCTTCAGCTGTTCGCAGTACCGACGTAGCCAGGCCATGAGGCTATTGTTACAATGCCAGATCAGTCAATCATCCAGACTGTTGCTCCTGAAACTGCTGAAAAGGCTGCTTCCCCTCTTACGGAACCATATGTTTGTCTGACCCCTCCACAGGTATCCCTCCGCTGTGGCTGGGGTTGCACTTACGATACGGCTGAGGTAATTCAAGCCATCCCACCGCTTCAAGGTCCATGGTATGGTGGGGGAGGTAGTGGAGGGGAGGGGCAGAGGGGCTGTATGGGAGATACCAAAATGAAAAGTGCACGTGAAAGACGTCGTTTGCGCACTTGGCAACACACACAATGTGGCGAGTAGAAGTGCGTATGCAGTACCTTTGCCTTCGACCATTTCTTAAGCGTAGTTATTGCCTATCGGTAGGATAGCCACCAGCTGCGTCGTTGCCGAGAAGGTGTAACACTCGATGTCAGAAATTTATTTGTAAGCCCCAGCGTTTTCCAATGGCGACATAATGTGTGACATGTTAAATATAATTTTTATGCTTTTCTTAAAATATACTTCAGTTAGTCATACATTCAAGGCTTAACTTGTTTCTCGTGGTGCGTCTTACGGTTTATTTTAATTGTGCAAAGAAAATTTCGCTATGAACTGTTTGTCGATTGTGTTACATTCTGTCACCACCGCATTCTTTCAGGAAGTCTGTAGTCTTGTGCCCGCTGTTTGAGAGTGTTGAATATTTTTTGAACATACTCTGCCTTTTTGAACCAGTTAGAGATTATTTCTTCATTCACTACTACAAACATTTTTTTACTCTCCATCTTACAAATAATAGACAGGGTCCTTGCGCTACATCTGCACTTTCAGTTTCAGATAACCATTTCCTGTTTTACAACTTCGATCTACTAGGCTTCGATGTATGTAAAAATTATATTTTCATATCGAGATGCGCTGCTTTAGAGTTTTTCGACCATTTTTGTCTACACAACTTGACCCGATATGCCAGATGCTCTCTGCCGAGGAGTGTGATGCCTGCAAATAACATAGCTACCTGTCTTGCTTTGATGTGCACATGACGCAGAGTGTAAATTGCAAGTGCAGACAGGCACAAGGATTGCTACTCTACTGGTCATTAAAATTGCTACACTAAGAAGAAATACAGATGATAAACGGTATTCATTGGACAAATATATTATACTAGAACTGACATGTGATTACATTTTCACGCAATTTAGGTGCATAGTTCCTGAGAAATGAGTACCCAGAACAACCACCTCTGGCCGTAATAACGGCCTTGATACGCCTGGGCATTGAGTCAAACAGAGCTTGGATAGCGTGTACAGGTACAGCTGCTCATGCAGCTTCAACACGATACCACAGTTCATCAAGAGTAGTGACTGGTGTATTGTGGCGAGCCAGTTCCTCGGCCACCATTGACGAGACGTTTTCAATTGGTGAGAAATCTGGAGAATGTGCTGGCCAGGGCAGCAGTCGAACATTTTCTGTATCCAGAAAGGCCTGTACAGGACCTGCAACATGCGGTCGTGCATTATCCTGCTGAAATGTAGGGTTTCGCAGGGATCGAATGAAGGGTAGAGCCACGGGTCGTAACACATCTGAAGTGTAACGTCCACTGTTCAAAGTGCCGTCAGTGCGAACAAGAGGTGATCGAGACGTGTAACCAATGGCACCCCATACCATCACGCCGGGTGATACGCCAGTTTGGTGATGACGAATACACGCTTCCAATGTGCGTTCGCCGCGATGTCGCTAAACACGGATGCGACCATCATGGCGCTGTAAACAGAACCTGGATTCATCCGAAAAAATGACGTTTTGCCATTCGTGCACCCAGATTCGTCGTTGAGTACACCATCGCAGGCGCTTCTGTCTGTGATGTAGCGTCAAGGGTAACCGCAGCCACGGTCTCCGAGCTGATAGTCCATGCTGCTGCAAACGTCGTCGAAGTGTTCGTGCAGATGGTTGTTGTCTTGCAAACGTCCTCATCTGTTGACTCAGGGATCGAGACGTGGCTGCACGATCCGTTACAGCCATGCCGATAAGATGCCTGTCATCTCGACTGCTAGTGATACGAGGCCATGGGATCCAGCACGGCGTTCCGTATTACCCTGCTGCACCCACTGATTCCATATTCTGCTAACAGTCATTCGATCTCGACCTACGCGAGCAGCAATGTCGTGGTACGATAAACCGCAATTGCGGTAGGCTACAATCCGACCTTTATCAAAGTCGGAAACGTGATGGTACGCATTTCCCCTTTTTACACGAGGCATCACAACAACGTTTCACCAGGCAACGCCGGTCAACTGCTGTTTGTATACGAGAAATCGGTTGAAAACTGTCCTCATGCCAGCACGTTGTAGGTGTCGCCACCTGCGCCAACCTTGTGTGACTGCTCTGAAAAGCTGATCATTTGCATATCACAGCATCTTCTTGCTGTCGGTTAAATTTCGCGTCTGTAGCGCGTCATGTTCGTGGTGTAGCAATTTTAATGGTCACTAGAGTATATCCTGGTAAATACATTTTGTACTGCCTAAAAATTCTCTTCAGTGTCCCATGAAAATGATCTGCCTGAGCGAAATTTATGATGAAAAGTGAAGCTATGTTTCCGAAAGTTTGTTAAGCAATTGAGTATGGTAGCCGATACAAGTGACAGCCTTTAAACATAAAATGTATATAGTATTATATAGCCCCGAATAGTATGGGGAATAGGTTCACTCTTGTAGATCTTACCAGGCTCTCCAGTTACCTTTCAATCACGGCGTGAATATAACTGATGCATTGCTGGTACGTTGAAGACTACAAATTGTATTAAGGCTAGCGATGAAATTTCTACTCCCTCGGGGTAATTGTTGCGTGCCATAGGTAATTGATAATGCTTTGACACGCTAAGATGACAGGTATTAATCTGACCATTTTTGTTGCGCTTCTTCGTCAGTTGTTTAACCTATTTAACTGCCTTTTAAGCAGATGGACACCTTCACCTGATACGAAAGATACGGCTAAATTAGTGTTATATGGCGTTAATTATAAACTTTTGAGTGACGTGATCCTAAATTGCTGCTACGTACTGCTACATTTTGTACACTAACTATGTAATCTTCTCAGTATGGGCTCATGTCTCAAACGGTTTCGTTCCCTGCTAGGCATTATTCAACCACGTTTTTTGAGGTCAAAGATCCTACGGCAACTACGTAATTACTAAAAATAAACCACGACGGCACACCGGCACACTTGGCAGGTGTTCTGGTATCATGCTTATCACACGTCTACTTGATGATGGATGGAATAAGACGGGCCGGCCGAAGTGGCCGTGCGGTTAAAGGCGCTGCAGTCTGGAACCGCAAGACCGCTACGGTCGCAGGTTCGAATCCTGCCTCGGGCATGGATGTTTGTGATGTCCTTAGGTTAGTTAGGTTTAACTAGTTCTAAGTTCTAGGGGACTAATGACCTCAGCAGTTGAGTCCCATAGTGCTCAGAGCCATTTGAACCATTTTGAATAAGACGGCCCAACTGTTTATCCTCTCAACCGCCGGATTTAACTCCGCGCCATCTTTTTCCCTATGGGACCACTTGAGGTATCTAATTGACGACATCCCGTCAGAGCAAGAGGAAGCTCTTCTCGCACGATTTCAGACCGCAGCAGTTGCGTACCTTCCTCTCAGAAGTGGGAAATTTGGTTTTCCTCGTACCTAGTAAATCGCGCTCTTGCGGCACTGCGCTCACGCAGACTGTATGGTCTGTACATATTTTATTTGTTTTCCTTTTATCTAATTTATATGTTGTTCACAAATTCCAACACCATCAAAATTTTAACGCTAACTAAGGCCATAGAAGCATGATATTTTCCCAGTGTGTTTCCGAGCAAAAAGCGATCCTATTAGCTAGAGTCCAAGGTTTTTGTTACGTCTTTTGCGTTCTTGTAGAGATATTTCCATATAAACTTTCCTCCCCAAATACCTATTTCTCTATATCCAACCGAGAAGTGAAATAACAGTTTTCATAGTTTTAGCGCTAAAAATGTTTTAATACCACAAAATATTCCTTAAAATGTTTCGTGCCTTCTTTCACCCCCATGGTGGCTGAATTCCAGAAAAAGGTGAAACACATTTTCTTTTTGTTTCTAACCGTGAAGTCAAATATCAGTTTTCATAGATGTAGCTTTAAAAATGCTTTAGTAGCTCTCTAATAATTTTTTATCTTCAAAAGAACTTTCATGCCCTATTTTACTCCCTTAGTAGATAAATTTCGAAAAATGCTGGTACACATATTTGTTTTATTTATGACTGAGAAACCAAATAATAGTTTTCCTAGTTCTAGCTTCAAAATTGTCTTATTAGCGACATATTTTCCGAAAACCTTTTATTCGTTATTTCACCTCCTTAGGAGTGGAATTTGGAACAACCACTTCGTTTAGACGGCTTCAGTACAAGATCAACATCCTTTCCAAATTCTCCTTAGCAGTTTGGGGCGGGCGATTATGAGTCAGTCAGTTAGAACATTGCCTTTTTTATACATAGATTTAGTTATGCCACACAACAAGCCTTTTAGTTTAGTTTCTTTTGTAGTCAATCTTTGTATTGTAAATTAACGCTAACAGTCGCATTTTATTATAGTTGTTGTTGTTGTTGTCGTTCTTAATTATTACTATTATTGTTAATTATTATCATTATCATTTTCATGAAATCGACTGAGGCGTGCTTTACGGACTTTAGCCCGCTGTCCGCTACCTTACTCGATTTTTGTTTTTGAAGGAGCACTTTTTGTTGTAAAAAATAGTCCAAAGTTCCATCAAAATGTTTATTACACTATGGGAATGTGTGTGATGTGTTGAGTTCTGGCTTGTATTTACAGGCGTCTATAGAATCTGTAGTCACCAGCTCGCGGTCTTGTGATTAGCGTTGCTGACTCTCGATCACTGGGCCGCGGGTTGGACTCCCTGCCGGGTTGGGCCCTTTCTTCGGTCGGGTACGGGTGTATGCGTGTTTTCCTCCTCCTCCTCATCATCATCGAGGCTCAATTCCCCGAAGTGGCTTCAAATAAAAAGACTTGCACCAGGTGGCCGAACGCCCCAGAAGTAGACTCCCAGAAAAGTATGCCGTATGTATATCTCATTTTTTTTTAACTGAAGCTACACAGCAGCACATTGATGTGGTATCTTGTACATTCCGGATGATCTAAGCCCTAGATTCTCCTTCACACGCCTCATGAGCAGTCGTATCTTTGCTTGGGGCCTAAACACAGATGAAATATTGTGTCTCTTTAGAGAGTGTTCCGGCGTATCGACAAGCGCCGGCACGAAGACGAAGATGTCAAGAGCAAAGAAGGCGGTGAGACGACGTCAGCCAATAGCCATCGATGAACGCGAAGTTCGTGCTACTCGTGGAACAGCAACAGCAGCAAACTGCTCTGCAGCAGTAATTGCAACAGCAGCTCCAACAGCAGACTGAACTGCTTCCTCTGGAAATTCAGCTTTTGTTGGATTGCTGACAGGTTCAGGGTTCGGAACTCATCCACGCTGTGCTCATTTCCGAGGTGGGGAGCCACCCACCCACCTTCCCGCCACAACGAGGATTGGGACACGTACTTGCAGCTGCTGAAACAGCTCTTAGCCGGTTTTTTGTACGGATGACGCTCTCTTTCTTGGGCTTCCCCTGAGACGTTTTCCCTACTCATGAAGTTAGCTCCACTTTCTAATCGTGTCGCGCTCACGTTCGAGGAGACGTGATCGTTGCTATCAAATTACTATTCACAATGGTCCCATGTGGTCCATCGTGCCTTGAGTTCCAACAGTGCTACAAGCAAGCTGGTCAGTCGTATCGCCTGTGGTTGACGGATTTTGAAGGACTGAGTCCACATTGTGATTTCACCTATAGGAACGCAGCTTGCAAAACGTCCTATGCAGATTCTTTGATCTGAGACGTAGTGGTCCAATTGGCCGAGGATCGAGAAGTACGCACTGCAGCCCTCTTCCAAAACCGCGCAGGTAACAAATGAACGCCTCATGGCTCTATCGCAAATGGCGGCGGTCCAGCCGGCGCCTTGGGGACGGAATTCTCATAATCCTTTTTCCAGATGACGGCGTCGTGATTGATCGATTTTGCGCGCCCTAATGGCCTCCAAGCAGCCTCGTTGACGTTATCAGCCGGGTCACCCGTTGTGGCCTGACTACTTCACTATACACTCACGTTTGAACTGTCCAGATCATTGGGTGCACTGGACGTCCCAGAATTTTCTGTGTTCAGCCATTGGGACAATCGGATGCCACTCCCCACTTGCCTCAAGGGACGGTGCATAAGCTAGAACCAGTTGTTTCTCAGTGCGATCCTTCTGCCACGAAGTTGTTTATCACCATCACGATTTTGAAACAGGAATTCCGTTTCTAGGTGGACACAGCAACCGTGTCTTTGATTATCCTCGAAATGTGTGCTCATCTTGGTCACCCTGCATTGACCCCAACCTCCTATACGTGGGTCATGTATGTGATGGTTTGTTTTTTCTCTGGTGTCAATTCACAATCAACACTACATACAAAAAGATTTTACAGCTAATAACTCTGTTGTTGATAGTCACTCAGCTGCTAGCATTTTTAGTCTGAATGCTTTCTTGCTGTTTAGGTTCTCCACCATTGCGCGTCATCTCAAACATCGTTACCTTACAGGAGCTCAATAACCTCTGCACTTCATTTGCATCTTTATTCAAATCTGGCCTGGGGTGCACCACAGATTTCCAGGCTCATATCTTCTTACGTTCAGACACAGTGCCTCATGTCAGTCCGTACGTCCTATTCCTCTCTCCTTGTAGACGGCCTTTAAGCAAGATCTTGGTCACCTCCATGAAGCTGAAGTAATTGAACCTGTTAAAACCAGTACTTGGACCACACCCCTAGTGCTGGTCATGAAAACAAATGGATCCGTCTGGCTACGTATAAAGTTTAAATCAAAAATCAGTGCTGAGGCACAAGTGGAAACCTATCCCATACCACTTGCAGAGGAACTGCTCTTGAAGCTTGTCAGGTGCGAATATTGTTCTAATATTGACCTTGCTGATGCATATTTGCAGATCCCATTGGATGAGGAATCACAATGCATTATGGCCATCATCACTCACTTTGGCTTATACAAATATAAGCACTTGTCTTTTGGGAACTCTTATGCTCCATCAAATTTTCCAGAGGTACCTCAAACAGTTAACTATGTCCATCCCTGCTTGTACTAACCACGTTACAATGGGAAATACCAATATGGACCATGTTTGCAACATTTCTATGCTCTTTGCTACGTTGCGTGGTGCAGGATTCAAATGCCACTTACGTAAATGCCAGTTTTCCCAGGAACAAGTCAAATATCTCGGCCATCTGCTCAACAAAGAAGGGATCCAGCCCACTGATCACAACGTTTCGGGCAGTGACTCTCTAGCCTGCCCCCAAAACTTACAGAAACTTTTTGAGAAAGGTGAATAATTACTCTAGTTTCCTTCCAGAGGTGGCTCACATTATGCATCCACTCGACTGGTTGCATAAGAGGGCATTCATTTCAGGTGGATGGCTGACAGTGAGCACACTTTCACGCAGCTGAAGCTTTTCCTGCACTTTTTTCTATCACATTCACTGGTTTGGCTGCTGATACTTCTCCTTATAGAACTGGTGCAGCGTTGGTGCAAAGGAATGGTGACGGTACTGAGCAAGCAGTTGGCTGTGGGTCAAAGAAGCTGACACCCGCTCAAAAAAACTACTCAAAAATTGAAAAAGAAGCCTTCGTGATCATCTCTGCCATCAAAAAGTTCCTGAAAAGCTCCTTCGTACCTGTTTCGAACCAAGTTTACCCTCATTACAGACCGTAAAACACTTGTAGCACTCTTTGGGTGCCACTTTTGGCTTCTGGAGCAGGCGGCACAGTAGCTCCAGTGTTTGGCTCTTTTCCTCTGCTCCTACAGTCATACCATTAAATACAGGCCAATGGCACAACAAGCAAATGCAGATCCGCCGCGATGCGGCAGCTGCATCGCGGTCGCGAAATGGGGCCGAGGCAGTTTCAGATAAGTTTTTACAGTCCGACGATAATTTATGCATTTGTAGTTTTAGCTTGACGGTGTCCACTATGGACAAACGGTAGTTACTGTTATTGTGAAGAAGGTTGGATTATCCCGACTGAAACCTAGGTAAATTCTAGGTAAACGGTGCAATTGAGGCTGTTGATTATTAAAATTAAAATTAATATTTATACAGTTGCGGACAGGGTCGCGAAATGCTGAAGATATTTAAATTCCTTTTAAAGACTATACACATCTCCTCTCCCAGTTATTTGAGAGTACAATTGTGGCATTGTCTAATCACTTATTGAAATCGTCATATTTATGGAGCTCAGGATTTCAACCAGTTGGACAGCGTGGCAATGGGAAGGTCATTAGCTCCATCCATAGCCAACATTTTTGTGGTGAAGTTTGAAGACATCGCCTTTGACACGGTTATAGCTAGACCAGTTGGTTTTGTCATTACATCCACAACACGTTTAACATCAGGCGGCATCGATGTGAGAAACTGGGAGAATTCTTAGAATACCTGAATGGCATTCACGACCACATCAGGTTTACATAGGAAATGGAGATAGATGGTGCATTACCCTTCCTTGACGTCCTCTTTCACCGAAAAGCCAATGGACACCCCAGCCACAATGTCTTTAGAAAAGCTATATACACGGATCGGCATCTGCATACTCTCAGCCACCAACATTAGCCATAAAAATGTGACGTTCTGAACAATCTCGTCCATCGTGCTAAAGTCGTCTGAGAGGACGAAAACCTGCCACTAGAACTAAGCCATCTCAGAAGAGACTTCTTGGAAAGTGACTACAATCACTGCCAAGTATAGCAAGCCCATTTCTGGTTAGATGTGCAGGAAAAACACCACCGAAGACGACAGTAAGAAACTAATGTTTTTGGCTTTGTGTCACATTGTCAGGGAAGTGTAGGTGGCTCCTGAAGAAATACAACATTTCATTAGTGTACAGGCCTCTAGCAAAAATACCATTGCTTATGAGACGTGTGAAGGACGATCTGGGACTCAGAACGGCTGGAGCGTACAAGATATCATCTGAAATTGGCTGCTACTATACTGGGCAAGGGAGTAATGCTGGACGCAATATGAGTGGTGCTTATGCCTACGACGTCGTGAAAAATTAGCTGTGGCTGAGCACACTTTAGAAAATCAACACCACATTATCTTCCACGGACACTTGTCATTGTAAAAATGAACAGATATTGTGGTAATGCTTACAAATGTTGCTGTAATATATGAAGACATCAGTAAGGATGCCAGTTTGCAGCTCATCACAGCCTGGGATCCTGCTGTCACAGGGTTGAAGCAGGTGCCATAGGTGCAAGTCAAAACATTACCATATCTGATGAGGAAGCGAACACCACTAACATCACAGCCAGCAGTGTAGCTACATAATGGCGAGGCCATGACGAAATGACAGTCATCGAAAACTCATGGTATTTTAACTACCTGATGTGGCTGAGAGCCTGAGACGATTTTATTGAAAAATAATACAATTGGGAAACCATAATCGGATATGAAGTTGATAAACACTTAAAGTCATACCCCTCTGGAAACCTATAATGGCTTTTTTAAATGTAGAATTAATGTTGTATCTGGTGTAATTGGTATGTCAACGTGCTTAAATGGCTCTGAACACTATGGGACTTAACTTCTGACGTCATCAGTCCCCTAGAACTTAGAACTACTTAAACCTAACTAACCTAAGGACATCACACACATCCATGCCCGAGGCAGGATTCTAACCTGCGACCGTAGCGGTCGCGCGGTTCCAGACCGTAGCGTCTAGAACCGCTCGACTATTGCGGCCGGCGCGAACCTGCTATTACGGTGCTGGAGTGGATGAAATCTGTATTACGAATCAGTGGGTTAGCATATATGTTTTAGGCAATTACTATCGAGTGTGATCCACTATGATAAAGTGATAGAATAGCTCTGCAGGTCAAAACTGTGCACGTTAAGTGCTCTGTAATATCTACTTGTTTAACATGTGTCGCGCATTATGTGTGTTGAGAAAAGATGAATTTTTAAGAGAGTTACAGATCGCTGGCTGTTGTATTGGACTATCATGATATCATCATTACTCATTTAATCTTTATAGTATATAGAAAGTATCTGAAAAGGGTTGGCTACAGGATTGGTACGTCCATTGACTAGAACGGAGGCCTATATTATCCCACCACTACTTGTTTATACTTGCTCATCAGCAGATTCACCACCTTCTTATGATGCTGGTGCATCTCGTATTATTGAGAATCATTCAGCACTTCATCAATGACTGACGTAAATTGCAGCTGCATAAACATAACTTGAAAAGCACAAGTGAATGATTTGTTTATGTAACAACGCTAGGCCAGCTGCCCATTATTTGTCTACATAAGGAGAAGGCCCTTTGTCCTAGAAATCTCCAATGTCCACTACTTGAAGGATACTTTGAACAGAATTTCTGTTTGATGTGAAGACTAACAGCTTGTTCTGAATGCTCAAAAATGTAAATTAAATCATTAGGTTCAAAATGGTTCGAATGGCTCTGAGCACTATGGGACTTAACATCTGTGGTCATCAGTCCCCTAGAACTTAGAATTACTTAAACCTAACTAACCTAAGGACATCACACACATCCATGCCCGAGGCAGGATTCGAACCTGCGACCGTAGCAGCCGCGCGGTTCCGGACTGAGCGCCTAGAACCGCTAGACCACCGCGGCCGGCTAAATCATTAGGAAAAGCAATCCTATAACATTCGAATACCGTATTACAGGTCTGCTGCTTGACACAGTCATATCTATTAAATATCAATGTGTAACGTTGCAAAACGTCATGAAATGAAACAAGCGCATTAAGTAGATTGTAGCTAAGGTGAATGTCTGATTTCGGTTTACTGGGAGAATTTTAGGAAAGTGCAACTCATCTATAAAGGGGATCATGCACTGGATACTTGTGTGAGCTATTATTGAGTACTGATGGAGTGTTTAGGATCCACAACAGCTCGGATTAAAGAAAGATATCTAAGACTTTCAGAGGCATGCTGCTAGATCTGTTACGTGTATGTAGTCCTAGTCAACAGTGCAGTGTCACGGAAATGCTGGAAGCACTCAAATGGCAACCCTTGAGAGAAATAGGTCTTCTTTTCGCAAAATACTGTTGAGAAAGTTACGGAATCTGTGGCGCCACCGTGCGCCGGCTGTCAGAAGGCCACCAGCGCGAACGTCAGTGTCTGCAGACCCCGAAGCGGTGGCGCCACCGTGGCAGTATACGCGCCACACCTCCCCTCTCCTGCTTCCTAACGGTAAACCCTGCAAGATGGCACAAGTATCGAGTACCGAAGTCAATAACGTTTCATCCCCCATAGGCAATCTGCCACAACACGAGGAGGCAGTCACACATAACAGCCTAGACACATTTCACCCTCCACAGCAGATAGGACCCATTGAGTGCCCAAGCCTAACTGAATGTGTAATAAATAAAGTGTTTTCCTTTTATGCTTACGTCCAATCCTAGAAGAATAAGTCGTCAAGGATGATCCCTTCAGCCCACATTACACAGTAAAAAAAAAAAAAAAAAAAAAAAAAAAAAAAAAAAAAAAAAACTCCTGCTTCCTTGTCTACGAATTACTATGGTGACCACCAGAGATACAACAGAACCAACATTTGCAATAGGCTGCAGAACAGTCCTACTGTTACCAACATACACTTCTTGATAAAATGTGTACAGACACTTCTATGTAATGCCGAACTGATCATTAGATAACACGTGAGGTGGGCCGGACAGTATTAAGGGTGTAGAGTATCGTGTTGTCAGTAAAGATGTAGTCAGAGCAGAATGGGTCGGTCAGAGGAGCTATATGGCTTTGAACTGGAGAATTAAGTGTCGTGAAACGTGGACTACTCATTGCTTGTCATCTGATTAACAAAGCCAGCAGCGACAATTGAACCCTCCTAAAGCTGCCCATGTCGAGTATTGACGATGTGATCGTGAAGTGGAAACGCGAAGGAACAAACACACCTAAACCAGCACCAGGCAGACTTGGATGGACAAGGACCGTCGAGCATTGCGTCCCTTGGTTGCAAGGAATTGCATGATACCAGCAGACGGAGTCACTCATGAGTTCGAAAGTGTTTCCAGCAGTCCAGCTGACAAAATGACCGTACGTAGGGAGTTAAAGAGAATGGTTTAAATGGCCGGCACAGCTGCTCATGAGCCACACATTTCTGTCGACGATGGTAAGGAGCGGTGCCACTTGACTGTGCATAGCTAGCAGCGAGGGATTTGGCGTGGTGAATCGCGCTATACCCCGTGGCAACCCAATGGAAGGGTTTGGGTTTGGTGAATGCCTGGACAACGTTACCTGCCACCATCTATAGTGCCCGTAGTGAAGTACGGAAGATGTGAAGTAGCGGTATGGGGTGCTTTTCGTGGCTAGTTTGTGGTCCCAAAATTGCGCTTGAGAAAACGCTAAATGCGGAAGTTTAACACGTTTTACAGCATTGTACGCTGTTTACAGTAGAGGAACACTCTGGCGACAATTACTGTATCAGCATGACAATGCATCCCGTCAAAGCAGCAACTGTGAGGCATTTGTCCGTGGACAATAACGTTCCTGAAATGGACTACCCATTCCAGAATCCCAACCTGAAGCCAATGCCACATTTTTGGGAGGAGTTCCAACGTCGAGTTTGTCCCGCACTTCACTATCTTCTCTGCTTTCGGCTCTTGGGGAAGAATGGACCGCGATTCTTTCACAGACATTCGGACACCTACTTGAAAGTGTCTCCAACAGAGGGTGAATGAGCCGTAGCGACTCTTCTCTATCTTCGGCGCTGGGGCGTATGTAGGCTCTTCCATTTGGCTTGCCTTTTCTGTATCGTGACTGGCTGCCCAAAGCCGTAATGGAACGGGATAGGACGGTTATGTGGTCGGTCGGTTTTCAACGAGCCGTGACGGAGTTACGGGAACGGCGGGGAGAGGGCAGTACGCTTGTGTGCCGGTAGTGTTGAGGCCGTTGTGGTCGGGGCATGGCAGCCAGTACTGGTACAGTGCGGAATCCTGTTCGCTTGTCGCGGTGTCTTCAGTCTTCTCACTGCTGCTGCCGACTGCACACTTTCTTGTGGGTGAGCTGTTCGAGCTGCAAGTACTGTGTTCCGAACTATTAAGTTGTTGTCGGCCCATTTCCTGTTGGAACACTGTCTTACTCTTCTGGTTCAGGAGTGTCGGAGTTCTATCACTTCTATAGTGGTACATACAGCTAAGCTGGTTAGTTGTGCCTGTTTATGTTCAAAAATGTGTGTGAAATCTTATGGGACTTAACTGCTAAGGTCATCAGTCCCTAGGTTTACACACTACTTAACCTAAATTATCCCAAGGACACATACACACCCCCATGCCCGAGGGAGGCCTCGAACCTCCGCCGGGACCAGCCGCACAGTCCATGACTGCAGCGCCTTAGACCGCTCGGCTAAGCCTGTTTATGAGCACAGTGTTAAAGGTTATGCGTTGGAAGTGGTTTGGTAATCGTTGTGGGAGGCACGTACTATTTAAATTGTTGTGTGAAGCTAGTAGAAGTTCTATCAGTAATTCTGGGCCGGCCGGTGTGGCCGTGCGGTTCTAGGCGCTTCAGTCTGGAACCGCGTGACCGCTACGGTCGCAGGTTCGAATCCTGCCTCGGGCATGGATGTGTGTGATGTCCTTAGGTTAGTTAGGTTTAATTAGTTCTAAGTTCTAGGCGACTGATGATCTCAGAAGTTAAGTCGCATAGTGCTCAGAGCCATTTGAACCATTTGAAGTAATTCTGGTATTTATTGTTAAACTGCCTTTAATTTGGAAGTGTGTTATACTCACTGTAAGGTTTCAATGCTGTCCACTTCACCTACCAGCAAATTAATCTGTTTCTTGATTTCCTAGTGCTTCCATGAATTGTTCTTATGTAACTAAGTACTGATCCGCCGCCTGCTTTGGTTGTGGTTATGTAAGAAAGTCGGAGTAATGGTTTCATATGTCTACAGTTCGTGGTGTCACGATAGCGTTCTCACTTCCCACGCACGTGGTTCTGGGTTCAGTTCCCAGCGGGTCAGGGATTTTCTCCTGCCTCGAGATGACTGGGTGTTGTGTCGTTTTCATCATCATCGTTCATCCCCAGTACGGTCGGAGGAAGGCAACGGCAAACCACCTTCATTAGGACCTTTCCTTGTACGGCGGTGCGGGTCTTCCGCATCGTTTCCTTACGCTTTATCAAGAAGCATGGGACTTCATTTCCAGAGATTTCATTAATTTTCACTTTCCTGTGTGGCAGTTTATTATGTTGGTCATGTGAAGCGCAACAGCTGCCAATATAGAGATTTACTGAAAAAAAAAATTCATGCTTTCGTTATTCGGTCAGCTGGAACTTTTACTGTTTTATGTTGATGGTTCATGAAGATTAGTGGCTTGCAAGTATCGTCACACTTGGCCGTAAATTTGTTATTCTTGCACATGTTGTGGAATGGGAGTTATTTTGTCTGAGTCGTGTTGGGAGCTGCCTCAGGCATTGTCTCCGTCCAATGTAGTGTGGAGAATCTATGTTCTCTGAAGTGTGCCATAGCGGAATGGCGTGATAATTGCTGCATTTGCATGTTGTTAAGAAAGCGCTTTTCTTGGAATTATAGTTTGTAAGTCATACTACTTTAAGTTAAAACAGTTAAAGATTTCTGGTAACATTGGGCCCATCAGACCAGAGGTTTGATGAACTAAACTGTTGCGTAAAGGATTTTCTTCGCAGTAATTTTGATTGCATATTTTTTTAAAAAATGTGTTTTGCGTAAGGTCCCTTTCTTTGGGAGGCTGGGGTTGGTTGACTCTTTGATGTTTATTCTGCTCGTGATTCATGAAATTATTATTATTGAACTCAAATTACAGATATAGTTCTGACATATTACTGTACTTGCAAAGCCTCTCAGATCGTGTTAAATTGTCTTGTAATAATTCCTAACTTGTCTTGAACCGAGGCGGATATTCTCAACATACGTTTCTATCCATTGTGTGCTTTTCAATTATTATTGGATAAATGCCGGCCGCGCGGGATTAGCCGAGCGGTCTCAGGCGCTGCAGTCATGGACTGCGCGGCTGGTCCCGGCGGAGTTTCGAATCCTCCCTCGGGCATGGGTGTGTGTGTTTGTCCTTAGGATAATTTAGGTTAAGTAGTGTGTAGGCTTAGGGACTGATGACCTTCGCAATTAAGTCCCATAAGATATCACACACATTTGAACATTTTTTATTTGATAAATGCCGGCTATTGTGATCTGAATGTCTATGCATTTACGAGTGTGCAATGCCGTTATGTTGATAAACGACCATCACAAACATTATGGGCATTTCACCGGTCATAGAAAATTCTGGCGCACCTTACCATGTACAACAGGGAACGTGCGAACATTGTGAGAGGCACTATATTGTGCTGATTCCGGATAATGTAGCTGTTTTGCGGTTGTTTTTGTCAGTACAGTATTGACAAACTTTAGAATTAGCTATTCTGCTGAAATGCATTTGTTTGTTGCCTCACTGTTCCTTACGAAGTGGGCCGGCCGAAGTGGCCGTGCGGTTAAAGGCGTTGCAGTCTGGAACCGCAAGACCGCTACGGTCGCAGGTTCGAATCCTGCCTCGGGCATGGATGTTTGTGATGTCCTTAGGTTAGTTAGGTTTAACTAGTTCTAAGTTCTAGGGGACTAATGACCTCAGCAGTTGAGTCCCATAGTGCTCAGAGCCATTTGCCTTACGAAGTTGGTAGTCACGGTAGGCTGTCGAGTCAGCACTCGGGACATCTGGTAGATTAGGTTATGTTAAATGTACTTCCCCCCCCCCCACCCCACCCTCTCCCCATGAACCAAGGACGTTGTCGTTGGCGTGGAGACTTGCGTGCCTCAGCGATACAGATAGCAGTACCGTAGGTGCAACCACAACGGGGTGGTATCTGTTGAGAGGCCAGACAAACTTGTGGTTCCTGAATAGAGGCAGCAGCCTTTTTGGTAGTTGCAGGGGCAACAGTCTGGATAATTGACTGATCTGGCCTTGTAACACTGACGAAAACGGCCTTGCTGTGCTGGTACTGCGAACGGCTGAAAGCAAGGGGAAACTACAACCGTAATTTTTCCCAAGGGCATGCAGCTTTGCTGTATAGTTAAATGATGATGGCGTCCTCTTGGGTAAAATATTCCGGAGGTAAAATAGTCTCCCATTCGGATCTCCGGGCGGGGACTACTCAAGAGGATGTCGTTATCAGGAGAAAGAAAACTGGCGTTCTCCGGATCGAAGCGTGGAATGTCAGATTCCTTAATGGGGCAGGTAGGTTAGAAAATTTAAGAAGGTAAATGGATAAGTTAAAGTTAGACATAGTGGGAATTAGTGAAGTTCGGTGGCAGGAGGAACAAGACTTCTGGTCAGGTGTACACAGGGTTATAAATACAAAATCAACTAGATGCAATGCAGGAGTAGGTTTAATAACTAGATTAGAGATTAGATTTACTTTCATTCCAATTGATCCGTAGTGAGGAGGTCCTCCAGGATGTAGAACATGTCAGAAAAACAAAAATACATGACAAATATTTACAACTCAAACAAATAAGCTAGTGTCCCATTCCACAGGTCCCAAGTGGAACGATCGTCATTTTTTAATGAACACTATATGAAAGAATCATTTTACAAATACTAATGCACTGAATTTAAAACAAAAAATTTTATTTATTTATTTATGAAGTAATAAACGTGTAATACAACTACTATAATACTTATTTACAATGAACACATTACTGCACTGAAATTGTGCAGAAGTTATATTGTATATATATATATATATATATATATATATATATATATATATATATATATACACAAATCAGTTGCTTCTACTGAGAAATTCATCAATGGAGTAGAAAGCTTTTTATGGCTGCTGGCAAGTTATTGAAAATGTGTGTTCCTGAATAATGTACACCTTTTTGTACAAGACTAAGTGACTTTAAATCCTTATGAAGATTATTCTTATTTCTAGTATTGATTCCAAGAATTGAGCTGTTGGTTTGAAAAAGTGATATATTTTTAATGACAAATTTCATTAAAGAATAAATATATTGGCAAGCAGTAGTTAGTATCCCTAGTTCCCTAAACAGGCTTCTGCAGGATGTTCTTGAGTTCACACCACATATAACTGTTACTGCACGTTTTTGTGCCCGGAAAACTTTAGCTTGGCTTGATGAATTACCCCAAAAAATAATCCCATATGACATTATGGAATGAAAGTAAGCATAGTATGCCACCTTTTTCATTTTTTTATCCCCTATGTCTGACACAATTCGCATTGAAAATAGAGATTTGTTAAGACGCTTCAGCATTTCTGTGGTGTGCTTTTCCCAGTTGAATTTATTATTAAGCTGTAATCCCAAGAATTTAACACTGTCCACTTCTTCTATCTGCTTGTCATCATATGTTAGGTATATACTCGTGGGACACCCTTTACAAGTTCTGAACTGCATGTAGTGTGTTTTTTCAAAGTATAGTGACAAGGAATTGGCTAGGAACCAGTGATTAATGTCCACAAATATTTTATTAGTTGATCTTTCTAAGACTACACTTGATTTTCTACTTATTGCAATGTTTGTATCATCAGCAAACAAAACAAACTTGGCATCTGGTAATGTTACTGATGAAAGGTCATTGATATACACAAGAAAAAGTAAGGACTCTAAAATGAAACCTTGTGGGACCCCACATGTTACTAGTTCCCAGTTGGATGATGCCTGATAGCTTGATACATGTCCCTCTCCTAATAAGACCCTTTGTTTCCTGCTGGAGATATAAGATTTGAACCATTTTGCAGCATTTTCTGTTACACTACAATATTGTAATTTACTTAAAAGGATATCGTGATTTTCACAGTCAAATGATAATGTTGGGTTTAATAATGTTGGGTTCAGTACTCTATTCCAGCAGCCCTGTCTCCTGCTATGACCTATCAGTGAACAGACCCCATATTAATAATCAGTTATACAGAGTTATTACAAATGATTGAAGCGATTTCACAGCTCTACAATAACTTTATTATTTGAGATATTTTCACAATGCTTTGCACACACATACAAAAACTCAAAAAGTTTTTTTAGGCATTCACAAATGTTCGATATGTGCCGCTTTAGTGATTCGGCAGACATCAAGCCGATAATCAAGTTCCTCCCACACTCGGCGCAGCATGTCACCATCAATGAGTTCGAAAGCATTGTTGATGCGAGCTCGCAGTTCTGGCACGTTTCTTGGTAGAGGAGGTTTAAACACTGAATCTTTCACATCACTATGCGTGAAACTTGCCCGCACGCGTTCAACCGTTTCTTCGCTCACTGCAGGCCGACCCGTTGATTTCCCCTTACAGAGGCATTCAGAAGCTTTAAACTGCGCATACCATCGCCGAATGGAGTTAGCAGTTGGTGGATCTTTGTTGAACTTCGTCCTGAAGTGTCGTTGCACTGTTATGAGTGACTGATGTGAGTGCATTTCAAGCACGACATACGCTTTCTCGGCTCCTGTCGCCATTTTGTCTCACTGCGCTCTCGAGCGCTCTGGCGGCAGAAACCTGAAGTGTGGCTTCAGCCGAACAAAACTTTATGAGTTTTTCTACGCATCTGTAGTGTGTCGTGACCATATGTCAATGAATGGAGCTACAGTGAATTTATGAAATCGCTTCAATCATTTGTAATAGCCCTGTACGTGTTCGTATACCTTTGATAAGACAGTTTACATCTCGCGTAAGGACCCCAAAGACAAGATAAGAGTAACCGCGGCTCTTAGGGAGCGTACAGGTAGTCGTTTTTCCGTAGCTCCATTTGGGATCGGAACGGCAAAGAGAATGACGAGCAGCGGTACAGACTACGGCCCGGGTGGTGGCTTGTATGTGTATAGATGTAAATGTCATACGCTGGACTTGGGCAGACCGGAGCACCCACACGGAGCCCTTAGCCACGGGCCACTTCGACCTTCAGCTGCCCTGCCAGACGGAGAGGCAGGGCCCTTTTTGCGGCTGTGGCCGTTGCTGGGAGCACATTAAGTTGGCACACGTAGCGGCCACAGCCGCAGCGGCAGCCGCGGCGTTATATAAGCAGCGCCGGCGGCCGGCCAGGTGTCGCTGCCACGCTGTCTGGCCGGCCCGGCGCGGCGCGGCGCGGCGCGACTGGTTCCAGCGGCGGCCGTTCCCACGTCCAGGGCCCGCAGCCCGCGTGGCGCCCCTGCCGCCGGCCTCGGCTCGGCCTCGCCGCCCGCCTGCCTGACTGCCTGCCACGGCAGCGCGGCGGGGCGCGCTCCACTGCGGACTGGTCAGCAACGGGCACTCCGCGTTTCTCTTAAAACGTGGCCTCCGCCAGGGTACGACGGTCTTCACGTGTCTGTACTGAGGTGACAAATGTCACCGTATAGCGACATGCACGTTTCTCCCAAAACGTGGCAGCCGCCACGGTACGATGTTCTTTATGTATCTCCACTGAGGTGACAAAAGTCACCGGATAGCGACATGCACGTATACGGATTGCGGTAGTATCGCCTACACAACTTATAAAAGGGGCAGTGCATTGGCGGATCTGCCATTTGCACTCAGTCGATTCATGTGAAAAGGTTTCCGACATGATTATGGTGGCACGACGGGAATTAAGAGATTTTGAACACGGAATGGTAGTTGGAGCTGGACGCATGGAAATTTCCATTTCGGAAATCGTTTTGTTGTTGTTGTGGTCTTCAGTCCTGAGACTGGTTTGATGCAGCTCTCCATGCTACTCTATCCTGTGCAAGCTTCTTCATCTCTTAGTACTTACTGTAACTTACATCCTTCTGAATCTGCTTAGTGTATTCATCTCTTGGTCTCCCTCTACGATTTTTACCCTCCACGCTGCCCTCCAATGCTAAATCTGTGATCCCTTGATGCCTCAGGACATGTCCTACCAACCGGTCCCTTCTTCTTCTCAAGTTGTGCCACAAACTCCTCTTCTCCCCAGTTCTATACAATACCTCCTCATTAGTTATGTGATCTACCCATCTAATCTTCAGCATTCTTCTGTAGCACTACATTTCGAAAGTTTCTATTCTCTTCTCGGCCAAACTATTTATCGGCCATCTTTCACTTCCATACATGGCTACACTCCACACAGATACTTTCAGAAACGACTTCCTGACACTTAAATCTATACTCGATGTTAACAAATTTCTCTTCTTCAAAAACGCTTTCCTTGCCATTGCCACTCTACATTTTATATCCTCTCTACTTCGACCATCATCAGTTATTTTGCTCCCAAAATAGCAAAACTCCTTTACTACTTTAAGTGTCTCATTTCCTAATCAAATTCCCTCAGCATCACCCGACTTAATTCGACTACATTCCATTATTCTCGTTTTGTTTTTGTTCATGTTCATCTTATATCCTCCTTTCAAGACACTGTCCATTCCGTTCAACTGCTCTTCCAAGTCCTTTGCTGTCTCTGACAGAATTACAATGTCATCGGCGAACCTCAAAGTTTTTATTTCTTCTCCATGGTTTTTAATACCTATTCCGAATTTTCCTTTTGTTTCCCTTACTCCTTGCTCAATATACAGATTGAATAACATCGGGGAGAGGCTACAACCCTGTCTCAGTCCCTTCCCAACCACTGCTTCCCTTTCATACCCTTCGACTCTTACAACTGCCATCTGGTTTCTGTACAAATTGTAAATAGCCTTTCGCTCCCTGTATTTTACCCCTGCCACCTTGAAAATCTGAAAGAGAGTATTCCAGTCAACATTGTCAAAAGCTTTCTCTAAGTCTACAAATGCTAGAAACGTAGGTTTGCCTTTCCTTAATCTTTCTTCTAAAATAAGTCGCGTTAGACAATTCAATATTCCGAGATCCACAGTGTCAAGAGTGTGTCGAGAATACCAAATTTCACAACGACCGAGAACAAAGGCGTTTGCCTACAGTTGTCAGTGCTAATAGACAACAGCACTGCGTCAAATAACCTCAGAAACCAATGTGGGACTTAAGACGAACGTATCCGTTACGGAAGTGCGGCGACATTTGGCCTTAATGGTCTGTGGCAACAGACGACCGATGCGAGTGCCTTCGCTGATAGTACGACATCGCCTGCAATGCCTCTCTTCGGCTCGTGACCATTTCTGTTAGACCCTAGACGACTGGAAAACCGTGGCCTGGTCAGATGAGTCCCAGATTCAATTGGTCAGACCGGATGGTAGGTTTCGAATGTGGAGCAGACCTCGCGAAGCCACGGACCCAGGTTGTCAACAAGGCACTGTGCAAGCTGGTGGTGCCTCCTTAATGTTGTTGGCTACATTTGAATGGTCAGGGTCCTCTAGTCCGACTGCACCGATAATTGACTGGAAATGGTGATGTTCTTCTACCTGAAGACTGTTTGTAGCCAGCAATGATGGAATTATTGTGGATGACAATAAGGAATGTCACCGAGCTAAAATTGTTGACGATTGGTTTGAAGAACGTTCTGGAGAGTTGGAACAAGTATTTACTATCAAAAACAGTCTTGATCACAATTTATTTATTACGGTGACCGGTTTCGACCACTATTGTGGTCATCTTTAGACCAATGAGTAAGAACCACCTTCTGCTGCAGGAGGTTCCTACCCATTGGTCTGAAGATGACCTCAGTACTGGCCGAAACCGGGCACCATAATAAATAAATTGTGACCAAGACTGTTTTTGATAGTAAATATTTGTAACACATTGATCACTGTTCACCCCCATAATGTATTCAAAAGTTGGAACAAATGATTTGGCTACCCACATCGTCCGACATGAATCCCATCGAACCTTTATGGGACGTAATCGAGAGGTCTGATCGTGTACAAAATCCTGCATTAGCAACACTTTCGCAATTATGGACAGCTATAGAAGCAGCATGGCTCAGTATTTCTGCAAGGGATTTCCAACGACTTGTTGCGCCGATGCCACGTCAAGTTGCTGCTCTACGCCGAGAAAAAGAAGGTCCGAGTTGATATTTGGAGGTATGCCATGACTTTATTCACGTAGTGTGTACTGCCTACCAGTGACATACGAAAACCTGGTTTTCCTGCTCACTCCGTGTTCGAGTCCAGATCCAACACAGATTTTCATAAGTAACTAATAGGTAGTATATCCGTACCTAATACAGCCAATGCAAGATATTTGTATTCGCCGAATTTATTTCGAAGATTTACTTATTATGCTTATACAGTGTAGCAAGAAGAGTACATGATTAAATTTGTTGGTGGTTTGGAGTCGTACGGGGCGCGAAGTTTAGTACACAGAGCTGCCACCTGTGCCAACGACAATGGTTCTAATGTAGCTGGGTTAGAACCATCGGGTCAAACTCATCATGGATGACAGATACGCGTAAGTAATTCCTTACTCCTACAAGTTTATATCAGTTCATCAATTGTAGTGGCTGGTAAGGGAGTGCTAGTCTCTCCGCAACTCGTGACCAGATGTTTTCAGTGATACTGGTGGCAGATCAAGGGAACGTGCTGGCCAAGTCATCTCTCTGCTGCCGCGTCGAGGGAGAAGCCGCAACAGCGGTAACCGTGCTCACATTTTCTGGCGTTCCGGATGTCGTCTTGCTGTCCTTATGTTTACCTGACTTGCTACAAACAAGCCCACTTGCTGACTCAAGAAACGTGGAGTGGCTGTACGATCCTACACGTACAAGAGAAAAATATATCCATCCTCAATGGCGCTGGCCAGCTAGTGTAGGGATTTCTGGACTTCATAACTTTTGTCACATATGTAAGAAATTTGTCTTCATTGTATCACTACTTTGAATACTTTAAATACTGCTAAAGTACAGTTGTCACTTAACTTTGAAGTCACCCACCCAACGACAGTAAGGTGAACGAAAAGCAGACCAACATAAACAGAGGATGATTTCTGACATGTAATTCATCATTGTAGGAGTATATCGTAATAAATTCAGACTAAATGAAACGCACATATCATAGTAAAGAGTGACCGAACAATAGCACCATAGACAGTGTACATTCTTTGGCGGCAACGCAGGCGTTTATTTTTGCATGCAGACGATCATAAAGGTGCCGAATGGCATCCTGCAGTAGCTTGTCCCAAGCATCTTGCTCCTTTTGTTGCATTTCGACAGTGGGTCTTGCAGGCCTGGAATAATGTGTAAGTTCCCGTTCCATCGTTTCCTATACGTGTTCAGTTGGCGAGAGATCTGGTGATCTTGCTGCCCAGGCAGATGTTGTACACCACGAAGAGCACTTTGCATCATAGCAGCCATATATGGACATGTATTGTCCTGCTGATAACACACATCACCTTCCTGTCGAAGAAATGACAGTAGGAAGACAGGTGGCCAGGAGTAGAGGAGCAGAAAACTGATGCCATCAGAGATCTGCACAAGGGCAAATGATGAATTCTTACCAATAGTCGGTAAAGGCAGCCTTACTTAATTTGAGCTACTCCTGAAATATAATCCAAAATTAGAGTCCAAAATTTACAGCAAAACACGTCACCACAAAAACACACTGCCTGCAAAGCAGGACGCGATAAAGTATGATCTCCGGCCCTCGACCAACTGAGCTGAATCTTAGCTCCTGCGGCGCTGTCTACCAGTCCACAGAGATCGCATTTGTCGGAAACTAGTGGAGGCCAGACCTCGCGGGCACCCATCATTGGCAGTGAAGTTGTATTGCGCGACCACTATCGGCGTCCGTGGAATTCTTGTGATGTGTTACCAACTGTTGCCAGACACTGACTCCGGTCGTATCGACTGCAACGACACCACAGAACGATGATAACAACCCATACAATGTAGCAGAACTGATTACACTACTCTGCAGGAAAATCAGATGTGACTGTGAATTATAACTGATGGCTACCCACACCGTGAAGCCAGGAATGGGACCTGGGTGTCGTGGGTCCATGCACTCCAAAGCTCGTCAAGTCTAAGTCATACACAAGCACGGCCATCACTCGCGTAGAGACGGAACCTATGCTCATCACTCAAGACAACCTTGCACCGTTCCACACTCTAGTCAATTCTTTCTTGACCCCGAAATACCTATGCTTGGCGGTGTCATGATCTCTGTGGTAGGCTGGCCAGAGGCATACGTGATCTTAATCCTGCTACAACCAGGCGCTTCCCAGTGGTCCCTGACGATACAGCAGGTGCAAAATGTGTTCGGATTTTGTCTCTGGATGACGTTCGGTCGGCAACCACTGCTCGCACAATGCATCGATCTTGAAGTGCGTCTGTACTACGCGGACGCCCAGAATTTGATCTCCAGGTGTGGGGATGTTACATAGACCACTGCTGAAATCGGCGACGCATCACCAATACACAGCGCCCACCGTGTGCAGCGTCGATACGTCCATCCAGATTCCCGAAGACCCGCAACGTCACGCGTTCGAACGGCTGAAGCTTTTCGAAGTGAATACGTACCCGCCGGTGGGGCATGGTTCCATACTAGACTGAATGTTGCAAACGCTCTTGACCTCTAAACTCAGCACAGTTACTGCCTACAGAGCGAAAACAGAGAGCTCAAAGACAGGCCTTCTGTGTGCCATCTGATCGCCGATGACTGTGACAAATGCCTCACTAATACTACAGTACCTCTGTATCTATATGTTATACCCAGGTACCGCTGAACACAGTCCATGAGGTGTAGCAATTTTTTTCCAGCAGCGTATTTCAGTTTGCTTAACATAAACGACACCATCAGAGATCATTCTCTTTTTTACTGACTGATTTCGAATTTCTTTCGCTGCTGCGATATTTTTCATGCATATCTCAACTTCTGCCCGGTAGATTGAGGGAAGTGCATACTGGAGATCACTGCACATACTTTTGCAGAATGTAACCTGAAAAGAATTTATTACTATTTATTCCGCACTTGTTTCAACAAACAAGTGCGGAATAAATAGTAATAAATTCGCTTTCTCATTCAGTGGTGCGTGTTACTATACAGCGACAAGGTTGCATGTGCAATTTCGCGGTGACTCGTGCACGCAATGATGAACTGATGCCAGCATCGACTTAGAGCGACCACAATGGGGGAGGCACCCGCCGGACAAGCTACTCCAACTCTGAACCGAGTACCAAGCGAGATGGTGCGGTGATTAGCGCACTGGATTCGCATTCGAGAGGACAACGGTTCAAATTCGCGTCCGACTGTTCTGATCTAGATTTTCCGTGATTTCCGTTAATTGCTTTAGCCAAATTCCGGAATGGTTTCTTTCAAAAGGGCACGTCCGACTTCCTTCCTCATTCTTACCTAATCGGAAGGAACCAATGACCTCGCTGTTTGGTCCCCTCTCCCAAATCATCCGACCAACCAACCTGAAACGAATGATGCTACGACGTGTGAAAGCTTTGCCGTCCAGAGTTCAGCGTCTAAAGTTTTCCCCACAGATGGGTGCCATCCCGAAACAGGGGGTTCTCACCATTTAACGCCGTGATATTTTGCGTGTTCGAGGTTTTTGTTTCTTGTGAAATAGAAAAATTTAACTGTACTCCTAAGAAGCAAAATGGGCTAACTTCAAGTGTAAGATGCAGGTGGCAAATCACTCGCTAGCGGTTAGTTGTGTGCACGTTGGTTTTCATACCTAAATCTATTATCTCTTACCAGTCTTGGAGTTTCATTGTGTCGGCACTCATATGAAGGAAAGCAAATAGTGAAACATCTTAGATGACTCGATATGCTCGTGATTGCTAGCTGACTATTATGTGCGATGTGTTTGATTGTTAATCACGTCAGTCTTTCCTATGTCGAGTTAGGGTGAATGCGACAGGATACGTGAAGTGATTTTTACGCTCCCTGTTTTCGTCAGATATTTATTCCACACCGTTCTCGATATATCTCCTCGCACTATAGTAATTTCCTAACTGCAATACAAGATGTGAAACGTGTAGCGTGTAGCTTACGCAAAATACTAAATCTTTCTTTATCTCTTCTTACTATTGAACATTTCTCTCAGTTTCTCCCTTCTTTTCTCTAGCTCATCTACTAACCTTATAGTATTATTTCTTTTTCTTCTCCATAGCAGACATCTACTTGTCCGTATTTTCCTCCTGTTCTGTCATCATAGACAATCGACAAAATCTTAATGAAGAAGTTACTTAACATTGTGTTAATTAGTGACATTTATGAAATAAATAAATTCATTAGTTTTTATTACCATAACTATTATCATCATTTAGCGCTAAAGTACTATGTAATTATAGCAATTGCTGTAGTAATACACTGCTTGACAATTGCTAAGGAACAAAGACACTGATGGACAAGAATAATCGCGGCAGTGATGGACTACGATGCATACGTAATAGAGATGCAATGGTGTATATTTATAATGAAAAATGGTACAGATTTCGCCACATGGGAAAGCAGGATAATTATGTTTGACACAGGTCAGACTATCAACATAAAGGCCGATATCGAACTCTCAGTAAGGAATATGCCCTCTTCGGGCACTAGTGCATATGCATATTTTGCACCCGTTATTCATGCTGGGTATTTTAATAATAATAAAACCAAAAGCTGTATTGAAATCCAACGTCGTTTATTCTTTTTAATGCGTGCTACCAGTTTCGACACCAAATGGGGTTATCTTCAGGCCCCAAGTGTAGCCTGCCATCTACAACCGCAATGACAAAGTCTTCAAATGAGAACAGTTTTCAAGCATGTACACCTCCATTTGCAACGAACAGAATCGTTTGCAGCGGGGCCAAAATTAACTGGATTCCGCACCTTCTTAGTAGTAACAAGCCCATCTCGATCAGACAACTCACTGCTACGAAGATACGGAATCCAGTTAATTTTGGCCCCGCTGCGTATGACTCTGTTCGTTGCATGGGCTAGCGTACATGCTTGATAACTGTTCCCATTTGAAGATTTCGTTGGTTTGTGTCGTTGCGGTTGTGGATGACCGGTTACACTTAGGGGCCTAAAGATGACCCCATATGGTGTAGAAACTACTAGCATATGTTAAAAAGAATACACGACGTTGTATTCCAATACAGATGTTGATTTTATTATCATTATTCAAGTACTTCATGTCAGGCTGCTTATCCACTTTCCTTGATGGATTACCAGCAGCCGGCCGGTGTGGCCGTGCGGTTCTAGGCGCTTCAATGTGGAACCGCGCGACCACTACGGTCGCAGGTTCGAATCCTGCCTCGGGCATGGACGTGTGTGATGTCCTTAGGTTAGTTAGGTTTAATTAGTTCTAAGTCCTAGGGGACTGATGACCTCAGAAGTTAAGTCCCATAGTGCTCAGAGCCATTTGAACCATTTTTTTTTTTTTTATTACCAGCAGTCCTTGGGGGGATATTGTCCTACTCTTCTCTCAAGACGGTTTTCGGTTCTTGAACAGTTCGGAGAGAGGTTGTTGTTCTTTGAGAAACACGTCTGCTTGCGCTATAGGTTCTGTGTTCGGGGAGTAAACAGGTCGTTCCATTCGTTCAATATCTTCACTTTTCAGTGTGTCCGACACCTCAGTGATACTGCATGAGCGGGCCTTCTCGTCCACAGACAGACAGTCGGGACCTACCGCCGCCCTAAACAGACGGACATTATGCAGAATAATCTCCCTGCAATACCGCTGTGCTGCAACGGTACCTCGTGCAAAGATATGAAGCGGTGATCGGCCATTGTGCATAATGCTGCCTGCCTACACCATAACGCTTAGGCCATACCGCTGACGTTCATGATGAACATTCTGTGGTGTGTTCTCATCTCTCTCCACACTGACTCGCCCCAGGGAAGCGGGTTTCGTTGGAGACCATCACTCATTGTTCCTGACCCCAGACAACTTGCTCCCTACACCAACGAACTCTTTCTCGGCGATGGCGTACCTGAAGTGGACTGAATTTAACAGGCTTTCGAAGATACGAACGAATTTCATTTAATCATCACGAAATGTTTCTGGCACAGAAATGCCTACTGGTAGTGGTTGCAATGTCTTTAGCGATCTGCCTAGAAGAGGGATATCTGTTTCTTTTCACCACTGGGGCTACGTATCAATCCTCTTGCGGTGTAGTGGCGACTGCAGTGGTACGTTGACCGACTTCGAGCGGTCGAACCGCTCGCCTACAGTCGTAAGCAATCAAATCACGTCTTGCAGACACATTGCCGTACCACACGCAACGTCGCACTAATCGGTTCCACAACAACCTTCGTCAAACACCGTACTGCATGGCCTGTCGAACGCGTACAGAACACTCTTGCACAGGCTTCGCTGCAGTTAACACACACCACCCTCTACATATCCTATTGATCAGTGGTCCAGTGTTCCGTAGCAATTGTCGGTTGTTCCGTAGCAGTTGGCAGTTGTTCCTTAGCAGGTGTCAGTTGTTCCTTAGCAATTATCAAGCAGTGTAATTATTATTATCATTTATTTCTCTTACCGCAAGTATTGTAACGTAAACGTACTAAGAATGTCTGATTATTTGTAAGAGAGGGCCTGACGGCATCAATCCTGCCATGTAAAATAAATGCATAAATAAATAAATAAATAAAATAAGTAAAATCTCTTCCTCTTTGTGACTCAGAATGTTTCAAGTGAACAATAGCCTCAGCTAATCGCTACAACCTCTCTACCAGTAGGATTCGTGCCAGTCACAGTGGGAGTGTGTGCGCATGATCGGCAAAAATTAGCGGCTTCAGAAGTCACAGCTAAACTGCAAGAGTGAATAATAGGCAAAATAGTATACTTTGGTCGTTTCAGTGTTCGCCGAAGTGTCTAATGCGATTGACAATGATGATGGAGTTGTTTCTAGTTCTGTGCGTTAGCAGTTGGTACCGAGAATCTAGTTAGTAACTCAAACACGAATGCAGTTGTGATCTTCTTATTTAACATAATCTTCTACCCGCCAATATCACGTCAGAAATTTACAGTGACTCGCCATGATGGGAATGACACATCAGCCAGGTTTGTCATGATACGGCTAAAACAGACCATATTATTAGCATATTCCAGAAACCTTTTCATCGAGTGTAGAGGACAGATTAAGACACACATTCAGCATGAGAACAAGGGGTTTCTTTTACTAATACTATGCAGTCAGACTGTGACAAAAATAAAACAGTTGCACAACAAATAGTTAAATGTCAGTTACTGCGTTATCAACAGTAGAAATACAGTTTTATATTAATGACTTTATATTCACTAGTGGTGCACTTAATTTATACTTGGCTTTTAGGTCCAGAAAAGACAAAAATTTTATTTCCGTGCTATTATACATGGCTTTCTGCGCCGACTTCTTTTTCAGTAAGTGCAGTCGAACTATACAACCGTGTGAAACAAGTTAAGGATACTCAGTCATGCACATGATATCGCTTCAAATACTCTCCTGGCCATTGAAATTGCTACACCAAGAAGAAATGCAGATGATAAACGGGTATTCATTGCACAAATATATTATACTAGAACTCACAGGTGATTGCATTTTCACGCAATTTGGGTGCATAGATCCTGAGAAATCAGTACCCATAACAACCACCTCTGGCCGTAATAACGGCCTTGATACGCCTGGGCATTAAGTCAAACAGAGCTTGGATGGCGTGTACAGGTACAGCTGCCCATGCAGCATCAACACGATACCACAGTTCATAAAGAGTAGTGACTGGCGTATTGCGACGAGCCAGTTGCTCGGCCACCATTGACCAGACGTTTTAAATTGGTGAGAGATCTGGAGAATGTGCTGGCCAGGGCAGCAGTCGAACATTTTCTGTATCCAGAAAGGCCCGTACAGGACTTGCAACATGAGGTCGTGCATTATCCTGCTGAAATGTAGCGTTTCGCAGGTATCGAATGAAGGGTAGAGCCACAGGTCATAACATATCTGAAATGTAACGTCCACTGTTCAAAGTGCCGTCAATGCGAACAAGAGGTGACTGAGACGTGTAACCAATGGCACTCCATACCATCACGCCGGGTGATACGTCAGTATGGCGATCACGAATACACGCTTCCAATGTGCGTTCGCCGCGATGCCGCCAAACACGGATGCGACCATCATGATGCTGTGAACAGAACCTGGATTCATCCGAAAAAATGCCGTTTTGCCATTCGTGCACCCAGGTTCTTCGTTGAGTACACCATCGCAGGCGCTCCTGTCTGTGATGTAGCGTGAAGGCTAACCACAGCCATGGTCTCCGAGCTGATAGTCCATGCTGCTACAAACGTCGTCGAACTGTTTGTGCAGACGGTTGTTGTCGTGCAAACGTCCCCATCTGTTGACTCAGGGATCGAGACGTGGCTGTACGATCCGTTACAGCCATGCGGATAAGATGCCTGTCATCTCGACTGCTAGTGATACGAGACCGTTGGGATTCAGCACGGCGTTCCATATTACCCTCCTGAACCCACCGATTCCATATTCTGCTAACAGTCGTTGGATCTCGACCAACGCGAGTAGCAATGTCGCGATACGATAAACCGCAATCGCTATCGGCTACAATCCGACCTTTATCAAAGTCGGAAACGTGTTGGTACGCATTTCTCCTCCTTACACGAGGCATCACAACAACGTTTCACCAGGCAACGCCGGTCAACTGCTGTTTATATATGAGAAATCGGTTGGAAACTTTCCTCATGTCAGCATGTTGTAGGTGTCGCCACCGGCGCCAACCTAGTGTGAATGCTCTGAAAAGCTAATCATGTTCATATCACAGCATCTTCTTCCTGTCGGTTAAATTTCGCGTCTGTAGCACGTCATCTTCGTGGTGTAGCAATTTTAATGGTCAGTAGTGTAGCTCTTACTGGCGAATGGTGCCTGGAGAATAACGTCAAATTGAATGCAGAGAAGTCAGTTGCAGTCTACTTCAGGAAGAAATGGACTATGTTAAGTGACTCGCTACGACTACAAAATAGGAACGTCTCAGGGAGCCCTGGTTTCTAGTACCTGGGGGTAAAACTAGTCCAACATCTGTTCTTCCACAAATACGTGGAATAACCACGAACAATATCGCTCGCGATGCCAATGGAACTCATCCCCATTTAACTGAATAGTAGCTAAAATCTCTACCAAATTTAGACTATGCATGAGTATGGTACTATCTAAGATACTTCGCGGCAGGACATCCTTGACGAATAAAACCGGTCTCCGTGAAATGCAAGTAGTCCAAAATAAATGTATTTGAGTGACTCTGAGCCAGAGCAGATAGTCGAAAATCACACAAAGACTCTCACATAGATATGTTACTAGAGATTGCAATTCAGAAGCCATCAACGAATCTCCATAGTAAGATCGACGAGGATCGTGGGACCATCAGACATGCGGAACATGCAGGCAGGACCACTCCATGTCGCTGACACCGATTCGAAGTTCCTAAGAAGTGACCCAAAATCAGTTAAAATTAAAATAATTAATTTTCGAACAATATTGCTGAAGGCATTCTTATAGATCCGTGTGGCTCCAGAAAGCACTCTCCATACTGGACGTAACTCTTATTTATTATATGAAGTGAGTAAGGGTCGCCTGGATGCGAAGGAGAGAGAAGAGAGATGTGGCAAGAAATCGGTGGAGATTTTATTGCAATCCGTCGGTTAGTTTCAATACTGCAGTGCTTTTCTAGACACGGTCGCACTGTAGATAGTGTGCTCTTACATTCCCCTGATGGAACTGACCTACACATTCAATTGCTCGTGTTTGGCGACCTACGGTTTAATGTGGACATCGAACTATGATGCAGCTTGGCGACTTTAATATACACAAATAATTGCCAGAGCTAAAAGAATCGAAAAGTTACAGAAACCATCTTAAGAGCGACCCAGTGTTGAACATTTTATCTTTCCATTGGTAGGGTGACATACATTAAAAATAGCTCCTATTCACCAGTTACTGCCAAGGTTTCTGGAGGTTTCCCTTTCTTGTTAGGTAAACGCTTGAACTGGAAACCCTCTCCCAAATGTTCCCCATGGGAGCCTCTATGTTGCAGTTCCATCTCTCTTTGATTTGGATGGAAAGGATCGAGGCCGGTGATAGGCAGAGATCTCAAAAAGCATACCGTATCCATTCGCACAGGAATCAGAGTATGTCTGAAACAACATTCCATCACAGATCTCTTGTATTTCTCGAATTTTGGTATTAGAAATCTGTGAACTAAATTGAATGATTCGTTATCTGGCCAACTGACATGTTGAGATTTTCAAACGGAGAGTGACAAAATAAATGAAATCGTGGAAGTAGTTCAGTTACATGAGTTACAGTTTGAGCTGACAAAGGAAACTTGTTAATTTGTCTTTCGTCTTCATTTCTAATACCGTAATAAAGTGAACGGGCAGTTATGCGCCATTTTACGAATAGGGAAACATAGAACCTAGAGTAGGTGACGTTCCTCTGAATTGTTGAGATCTGTTGGAGAATCAACCATGACAAAAGTGTTCGACCTGGTATGGAAGACATAGGGGCAAAGTACACACAGTCTTCAAGAGGATTGTAGTAATCCTAATGCCAAAGAAGGCAGGTTTTATAGGTGTGGGTATTACAGAACAATCTGTCTAATAAGTCACAGCTGCAAAATTTATTTACAGAAGAATGGGACGGCCGGCAAAAGTGGTCCTGTGGTATAACCAACATGGATACCGAAGAAATGTAGAAACACCGAAAGAAATACTGACCTTACGACTTGACTTGGAATACAAATTGAAGAAACGTAAACATATGTTTATAGCATTTGTAGATTTAAAGAAATGTTTCACAACGTTGATCGTAACAGACTCGAGGGATTATGAAGGTAGGAGAGTTAAAATACAAGGACCGAATATTATCTAAAACTTATACAGAAACCAGACAGCAGAGTTGAAGAACGTGAAAGGGCTACAGTAGTTGAAAAGGGAGTGAGGTAGTATTATACACTCTATCTAATGTTGTTCAGTGTATACTAGTACGTTCTGTAAGCAGCAAAGGAAATCAAGCAGAAATTTGGAAAGGAAATATAGCTTCAGTGAGGAGAAATTAAAACATTAATATTTGCCGATGAGATTTTAATTCTAACAGAGAAGCCAAAGGACTTGTAAGTACCTCGAAAAGAATTTATGAGCTGAGCGTCAACAAAAGAATGTTGAGGGACTACATGCGAATAAAATAAGGCGATGTTGAGGGAATTAGTTTAGGAAATGAGACATTAGAAGTAGCAGACGAGCTTCGCTACTTTGGTAGCAAAAGAACTGACCGTGTCCAGAATGGAAATGATATAGTGGCAATAGCAAAACAAAACTTTGCTCAGAAAGAGAACTAGGTTAATATCTAACACAAATTTAAGTGTGAGAAAGTCTTTTCTGTAAATAACTGCTTGGGCTGTTGCCTTATATGGGAGTATATCTTGGACAGTAAATAATACAGGATAGAAGCTTTTGAAAAGCTTGCAGCAAAGTAATTCAAAAGATTGTATCGGTTGACTGAAGTGGAATTGCCAGTTTCGTTATAGAAGAAAGTCTGGAGAGTATGTAAAAATTGTAGAGTAAGGCCAAGGCCTAACTACAGCAAGCAGGTTCGAAGGATGTAGTTTTCGATGGTCATGCAGTGATGAAAGTGGGTTGCACGGGATGCACTAGCACGGACGGCTGCATCAAACCAATTTCCGTACTGAAATCCACTACGTAGGCCTAGTTAACGGTTCGCTTTGACAATGCGTGTCGCCCCTGCAGCCCGTGGCATAGGCTGCCCGCGTTGCGCAGGTCGTCAAGCTGTCTGGCTGCAGGCTAGCCAGCGCAGTGCGGTTTTGCGGTCAGCAGCGTCGCTTACCGCTGGCGAGGTTTTCTGCCGAATATCGGGTCACACCTTGTCGCGACGCGGCAGCGCTGAGGAAGGCGTGCTAACGTTCGCAACTTGTTCCACACTCTACCGTTACCTGGTCCTTACATTTCACTCACTGCTCGTACAGCAGAAACAGGTCATCCGATTTCAGGTTCCTCTTTCACACTTTCTCACTCGAAGTATCAAAAACGTAGCGAAGGCAGTGAAATAACTGCTTGGGCGTTTGCTGTGCTTTCGCTGACTGAATAAATATTTTTTGCTTATGACTGACTAATATCGCTTTCCGAAGTTTCGCTGACCGTGCACTTATTAGATCTGCCGAGATGAGCCAGAAGCAGTCATAACAACGTGAGATAATTCTCTGAAATAAATGCCGATTATTTCGTTTCCTTTCTTTCTTTCCACGACATTTGTCCATATTAATTCATACAGAAGATGGAAGGCTCCGGAGGAAGACCACTTTTCCAGTAAAATTATTTCGTAGCAGGTCAGCATCAACATTTTCCCCACTTTTGTCTAGGATAAATTACGTACAATATAATAAGAGCCATTTTTCTATTTTTCAGAATTCTTGAGCTCCAGTTCTTCTTTGTAAAATAAATAAATTTCATAATCTTTCTTTTTTCCTGTCCCTTCGCGGGATCGGCATATTATTCTGGATTTGGCAGGTGGTACAGGCTGTCCAGATACTCTTTCTGTCGTCGCCACCCCCCTCCCCCTCTTGCTGGGACAAAATTTGTGTAAGCCCCTTCCGCGTCCAGCATTATCCATGTTAAAGCGTAAGAACGTCTTCGAAATTATTGCAGGACGTGGATACCAACCAGATTTTCACTTATTCAGATGAGGGAAGCCGCCGGTCCTCATCGTTTATCCTCCGTGGGGCGCTGTTTCAGGAACAGCGTGCCTTCTCAGATCCCGGAAGTGGCGTGCTATTGCGCGCGGCTATTCAGGCTGTGAGTTTATGAGCATTGTGCTCTCATTTAAATATATGGCCGAAAGAGTCAGCCTACAGGAATTGTGAAACGAACCCTGTTGTCGAGGACCGTGTTCCACAAAGGGCGCAGATTCACCACAAGATGGGGAAACCTACAGGTGTCTATTGTCTATTGTGGCCTAAGCGCTGCAGTGTGCGAGTGAGGCAGACGAGAACCTACGTAACAGGGAAACATAGTAGAAGCCGTTTGTGACCAAGGAGACGAAGCAGTGTTAAATATGGCGGACCTAAGATCAGCCATAAAGGGAAACATTTAGAAAAATATTTAATTCTGTAGTAATGCAGGGAATAAAGCTACAGTAATTTTAATCTGCCATCCATAAATTTTCATGGTGATCCCAATATATATAATAGTTTAGGATTTACTGTTAAAGTGAAATTAACAAGCTTTATAACAAAGACTTGAATGCTAAAATCTGAAGGCTTTGGTCGATCTTAACGGTCGACATTTCATATAGCAGCGCATCGTTAAAATGACAAACGTTGTAAATATCAACTGTGTAACTTTATTTGTTTAAAAGATATAGTAAATTTAAATTATCAGTATTTTCAGTTAAGCATCGGATCATCATTGCCTCCACACAAAACCCATTGAACGATGACACCATGACACCTTATTGAATCATTAGGTAACACAATACTTGTTGTAAAGTTTAGTGCATAATAGTTTCTTTTGTTCTTTGTTTATTTATCAAAAAGCATATTGGTGCAAGGCTATTGGCCGTGACATTCAAACAAAGTTAAGGAAGTTTTATTGCTTTTATGTAACAGAATTTAACAAGGGATATTATAGTTACTTTCTTTAAAACGTGAAAATGGTCAAACTTTGATTATTTAAATATGTTAAAATGTAAAATAATGTAGAATAAGCTGTAGCCAATCAGATGGACGGCTTCAGGAAAGGGAACTGCCTTAGTCAGTTGAGCGAGGATATTCGGTGCGCGGGAAACGCGGCCGAGGACGGGCAGAGGGACAGTGCTGGTGGAGACGCGAAAGCGGACGATCGCTCTTTAGGTAGCTAGGACTTAAAAAAATTCGCGTTGTGTGGTATCGTGGGACTTAGTCTCTGAGCGGAGAGCAGCCGCGCGCCTGGTGTGAACTTTTCGCGTAGATAACTTGTATTTCGCGATGAGATTGTGAATGATCGAACTGTTGTCAAATGGATTTGCTCTTGAATGTAACAGTAACTCTAAATACGACCTCTTTCGGTATTAGTTTGCTTTCTGAATAAACATTATTCTAACCAAATCGCAACTGTGTGGCTTACATCATTTATGGGTCGTTAATTTAGTTCCCGATATTATTATTACTGTTATTATATTTTATGTTAACTTCGTATTTCGCAGACTTTCCATCAGCCAGAAAATTTAACCAAAGTGTCTAATTTAGGGCGTGTAGTGCGACACGTACGGTTCAACCCCTAGGCGAGTTTGAGCCAAGACATTACGACGAAGAGGAACCGCACGTGAGCCCGAACATCTTTGGGATATTAGTTCGCAATTGGGTGCTCCTCCGGGATAGGAATTTGGAAAGTGTTAGTTGAGAGATAAGAATCTTGCAAAATGTTGGAACAGGATTGGACTTTGGAAAGTGTTAATTGCGGAATATGAACTCTGGAAAGTTTAGAATTGGATTTGAATTCTGCAAAGTGTTTCCAAAAGTATTATCTGAACTTCGATAAGCAGGACCTCTCGCAAAAGTTAAATGTGAGATCGGTTCAGGACTGAATATTAGGTTTCCTTAATAGTTGCGAAATTACAATTGCAATTCTCGCAGTTAACTACATCCTGTAACCTACGTCCCAAGTCTGTGGCAGTTTAGGCAGTTTGCGTGGGGGCTCTGAGCTACGAATTCTGCAACAGTTGTGTACCCCGAGTCTTAGCAATGGTTAGGAGTGATAAAAAAAGTAACGCGGAAGAAGAGGCGTCATCGAAAGCACGTGGTTCCAGCCAGCAGCGGCACCTTCAACGGCGATTCGTCGCCCAGTGGCGGTTGCAGTACCACAAGAGAGGCTTTTATCACAGTGGTATCAATGTATTAGCAGTTACGGCGATTACCTTTAAAGTAATAAACAGTTTACTTACTCTTTTCCATCTGTCTCGTTTTCAATTGACTGTCACGGTCCAGTCACGTTAATGTGACCAACGCCTATGTTCGACATCAACATGCAATAACCACTAGCAGTGGAGGGTATATAAAGTGCGTCGGGAGGACGCGGAAAGCAATGAAGGCATGTCGTAATGCGAAAAAGGAGAAATTAATCTTTCGTCCAAAAGGGCATGATCCCTGGCTTTCCGGCCAAGTGTGGAAGCATTTCCGAAATGGCTAAGTTTGTAAGCTGTTCGCGTGCCATCGTGTTTAAAGTATACTGTGCGCGGCAAAATGGCGCAGTCCGAAACTGGCGCCAAGGCAACTGTGGTGCATCGCGCGCCATTAATGACAGGGGTGAGCGACGACTGCGGAATAGACGTGCAATTATGGAACAACTGATCACACAGTGAACCAACAGTGTCTTCTCAACGACCGTTCAGCCAACGTTGCGGTGTATTGACCTTCGTATCAGGCTCGTGGTTCATGCAGCCGTGCTAACTGCTGTTCGTCAGCTTCGAAGGCTGAAATTTGCACGCCAACGCCGGACGTCCGCTGAGTGGCGGTGGGTGGCCTTCTCAGATGAATCACTTTTTGTACTCCATCGGACAGATGGCCTTTAGTGTGTACGGCTTGAAACACCTGAAAGCAAGCACCCTGCATACGTTATTGTCTTGGGTATGTTTTCATGGCACGTCCTGGGTGATCTCGTCATTCTGGAAAGCACAATGCTTGAACACAAGTGTGCATCTATCCTTAGGGGCCATGAAAACCCCTACATGCAGTTTCTTTTTTTTACTCGGCACGATGGCATCTACCAGCAGGACAATGCAACGTGTGACAAAGCTCCCTGCGTACGTGCGTTTTTCGAAGAGCACCAGGATGAATTTACCAGACTCCCCTTGCCACCAAACTCCCCCAATTTAAACCCAATCTAGACTGTGGGACTACCTCGATCAGACTGCTCGCGCCATGGATCCTCAACCGAGAAACCTAGCGCAGTAGGCCACTGCACTAGAGTCGGCATGGCTCCACATACTAGTCGGTTCCTTCCAGAAACTCGCAGAGTCTCTTCCTGTACGTCTCGCAGCGGTCCGCGCTGCAAAAGATGGTCATTCAAGTTTTTGACAGGTGATCACATGAACGTGACTGTACAGTGTGTAACTCTAAACGGCTAACGGCATTCATGGTAGATAGTGCTCAATCCCAGTTGTAGTTTGCCTATCTAACTCATCAAGGCATGATGGAAATTTTAATATTTAGTATTTCATATAATTATTGACGGAATTTAAAAATTTAAAATGCTGTCATTACGAGGTACAATCTTATGTTACAGGGTTGACACATAAGACAAGTATTACAATAAGAAATTTTGTAAATTTCTTTAGACGGCGTTACTCATGGCGCGCAGATTGCCCAGACTGAATCCAGTCTGCGAATGATAGGATTTACTGATTTCCAACAACTTTTCACATAATTTCAAACCTTTATGAAACTTCTCCCACTGATACTCGTCACAAACAAATAAGACGAAAAAGTTTATGGCTTACTACATTTACGCTGTTCATGCAGAAAAACTTCAACAACAGACATAATATCTTAATTTATTACTTCTTCACTAATAACTCTCTTCGGAGGCAGTATACACATAGGCCTACAGCAGTGAATGTACCTGCAAGATTACATCATTGTACGACACGTAGTTCAGGAGGCAAAATGTCATAAACTTCAGATTCATGAAAAACTACCTTTTGTTTGAAAGGGAAAGCAAATTACCCAGAATATACTCATCCAGCGTGAAATAATGAGAGCACTTAGCGACTTTCAGTAACCTTTACACATTTTTCAGTCCTTTTCTAAACTTTTTCCCTGGTACATGCTTAACACATTGCCTCGTTCATAGTGTAATCAGAAGTCTGAAGCTGTTTTGTAAAGGGGGGTACGATTCTCTAAAGAATCAGGACGAATGTCTACCAGCTGCATCTTCATCTCTCCTTTGGCATCAACGTACATCGAGAGCATTTCTACCAACGTCTTTTTACACATTGCATACCCCCTCTGCGGCGCCGCGGTTGTTGTTGCAGTTGCCGGCGAATCTCGGTAAGACGCGCTCGAAATGAACGCCCCCGGGTTCGATTCCCGGCGGGGTCAGAGATTTTCTCTGCCTCGTGATGACTGGGTGTTGTGTGGTGTCCTTAGGTTAGTTAGGTTTAAGTAGTTCTAAGTTCTAGGGGGCTGATGACCATAGATGTTAAGTCCCATAGTGCTCAGAGCCATTTTTGAAATGAGCGCCCCTTCCTTATTTGAATGTAGCTGCACTTGCCGGTGTCCAATGCTGTTGAAACTTGGCAGACATGTTTGTAACATGTTCTAACAGTATTGAATGGTGTGATAGTTCTGGAAACACACGGCTTTATGTAACAGTACTGGCAGTAGTGTCTTGTTTCACTTGTTTTACGATGCGCTGCGCAGACTCTGCAAGGTCGCGTTGGATATTTCTTTTTTCCACTTCCCACAATAATCCGAATAGTTTGTTCTTCCTTGTTCCTTGACAATCTTCCAGGTGTATCCTTAGCAGGTGCTCGTTTTGTAGATTGAATTGCTTCATTTTTCTCCACACGTGTTGCGTCAAATTGTTGATAACTTGTCCAGGCTCTTGCAACTTCTTTTAGGAAAGTTTTATATTTTTTGTATATCTGGATGTGGTTTTCTGTACTCTTTATATGCGTCAAACAAAGCGCAATTTATTTGAAACTAAACTACTTTCTTTCTCCATTTATTGGTTATCCGTATTATCCCACAATACGAAAGATATTGATTAGCTCTGTTCACGCCTTTTATAGATTTCTTGTAGATAACAATAAATTTTCGTTTCTGTATGGTTTCCCCTTGTCGTGTTTTTTCTCTGTCGCAACCATGGACGCATCATGAATTGTTGTTATCATTCTCAGCTCCCTACTTGCACAATATGTGATCTTCGCTTCGAAATGGTGACTCGCGGTATGCTAGGCAACGACGCTAATCACTGCACCCCACTCCACACTTCACAGCCCGCGGCAATACTTAACATACGTATTGATGAACAGTACGTTTAAGAAGCCCTCTGTTAAACTTGTATCGGTTTGTTCACATAGTATGTTGCAGTGCATGACAGTTACTTACTTTTTAGGTGGGTAAATGACCGTTAGGAAACCGAAAGCCAAATAAAAACAACAGTAGCAGAAGTTATCCACAAAATTACTGGCCACTTTCATCCATCTCTTGTAGAATCAGAAACATATCATGAGCTCATACCTAATGAGATATCTCAAAGAGACTGACCTCCTCCAAGCCGATCAGCATGGATGCCGAAAATATCGGTCATTCGAAACCCAACTGGCGCTATTCTCACACGACGTCCTGAAAGTCACGGAGCAAGTGAGCCAGGCGGATACAGTATTTCTTGATTTCCGAAAAGCATTTAATTCAGTACCGCAACTACGGTTATTATAGAAAGTAATACCGAATGAGGTATCAGGCGAAATTTGTGACAGGACTGATACAATCATACAGGACTGGATATCTTCTACTATTTACGGACACTACTACAACCAACACAAGTATTCTACCTGCCTCAGCAGTTTACTGAATGCATAGGCGGAACAGTGTATTGTATGCCTTTAGTAGTATAATGTCACGCTTGGCGATGTCATTCATTTATGAGCCTCGCTACAGTGTGCATGCACGTTATCCATGTGAAGAGGAGCAAGCAGATGCTACCATTCTGCGAGATGCCTGCAGAAGGTACACGAATTGCATTGATGTACAGAGCAGAAGTGAGTGAAATCAAGGCCTCCGTGGCGCAGTCGGCTAGCGCGTTCGGCTGTTAACCGAAAGGTTGGTGGTTCGAGCTCACCCGGAGGCGAAATCGTCAACTTTATTAGAGGTACACAGCTAGTGTCACAATTTGGCTGTGTTTGAACGATGCCACAGAGCCTTATACACATTCAGCCAAATGACAGTGTAGGTTAAAACATGGCACTACACAGACGTTCTACTGTTTTCCTATTTATTCGTCATGTGTGACACTGCAGTAGAGCGACGCCCACTACAAAAGACGTATTATTTAATTTAATTTCAGCGTATACACCGCGAGTGCCATATTAAAGGGCCTCTCTCTCGATGTCGATTTGTATTTGGTGTCTCTTAACTGTCGGTCTGCAGTGTAACCGCTGTTGGCGCAGCGACGTGCTGGCAAGTCAATGAATATTCGGATAGGCATTGCCTGATACAGCTGTTGGGCATCCTCATGAGGAGCATCGTGGCAGCCTCTGTCCAATTGGCATGTCAGATCTTCAAAGTCTCGAGCTGGTTGGGGCGCTCTGCCTATAATGCCTCAAACGTCCTCAATTCTGGCGACCCTGCTGGCGAAGGTAGGGTTTGATAAGCAAGAAGACAAGCACTAGAAATTCTCCCCGTCTGTTGGGATGCGCTACCTTGCTGAAATGTAAGCCCAGGAGGGCTTGTGATGGAGACAAACAAAACGGGGCGCGGAATATCGTTGACATCCTCTGCGCTGTAAGGGTGCCGCGGATGACAACCAAAGGAGTCCGGAAGTTGCACCCCAGACCGCGAGTCCTGGTTTCCGGACTGTGTGGCGGACGACCGTCAGGCTGGTATCCAACCGCTGACCAGAGCGTTTCCAGACACGTCATCATCCTGGAACGCCATTGACTAAAGCAGAATCATCTTCAGTGATGAGTCCCGCTTCGAATTGAGCCCCGATGATCAGCGAAGACGTGTCTGGAGACGCCCCGAACAGAGGTGGGATACTAACCTGGCTGTCGCCCAGCATCGTCCGCGATTAACCTCATATAGCTTCCAATGTTATCCAGTGGATCGTTAATATAAATTATAAATATCTATAACAATTGCTTGAGGTACACCCGTTAAGAACGGCGTGTCGAGTTCCATGTGAAGGCAAGTCCTGTATCCAGTCGGGAATCTGGTCCAGTACTCTGTAAGCTCATATTTTCTTCACTAAACAACTCTGACAAACTGTATCGAATGCCTTAGGGAAGTCACGGAAAGATCACAGCATCACCCTGAATGCCTGTTTATACGGCGCTCTGGGTCTCACGGACGAACAAAGCGAGCAGTGTTTAGCAGCATCTCTGTCAGCAGAATCCAAAATGACCTATATTCTCGATTTCACTCAGGTTGTTTTACGTGAGCTGTATGAGCCCAAAAAGAAACTTTCCTGTATTTTTATTTCCAATAGTAAAGCATCTGACGCGAGGCCTCCAATGGTTAATTTTATGCTGTATATAACTGTATACACCATCAGCAGATCAGCGAACATGTCTGAGTTTAGATTGAAGGGGAGGGAGGAATAGAAGAACGGAACCAAACTAAAACGTCACTGTGAAGTGAAAAAGTGAGAGCCTGTGCGACTGAATGTCTGAGACCTGCAATGGTGCTACCTGGTGGCCTGCACAATCTTCAGACGCTAGACAAATTGTGCTCTGCTCGGTAAACAGAACCGAACGCCGTTGATCCAGGCTCCATGCATTGTGTTCAGTTGCTCCCTTTCCTCGTACGGTGATGGAGGGTTCGCACCCCTACATTCCGAATTAATTGTGCGGAGAGAGTTGCGTACTGTCTGTGTCGACACAGCCCTCCTAGTTGCTTCCAAAACGGATGTACTCAGTTCTGTAGCATAGTTCTCGATCTGCCTGCGAGCGATAATTTGTAAATAGAGGTCACTAGGTAGAGTTGTTGACTGCGGGCGGCTACTGCGAGGGAGGCGTGCAACGTTTCAGTATCTCGATAGCGGTTGAAAGTTCGGATGAGGTGTCTGTGGGCACGCCAGTTCCACGGCATCTTACCCTCCTACCAGTACATCTTGCTGTATCTGACTATGCGCACCCTGTCTAAGCTTGAAATGACCCTTTTAACGGGAGCAATGAACAATACTCATTTTGTGCGCTCCACTGAACTGCACTGAATTTATTTTCATTCCAACATACGTGGCTAATCGTAGCGATTTCCTGTGCTCAAACGAGTACTGAGAAAAACTTCTTCTACCAAAACAAAACACAAACTATTCAAGTCAGCATTTTATTTTCATGATCAGTTCAAAAAATGGCTCTGAGCACTATGGGACTTAACATCTATGGTCATCAGTCCCCTAGAACTTAGAACTACTTAAACCTAACTAACCTAACTAACCTAAGGACAGCACACAACACCCAGCCATCACGAGGCAGAGAAAATCCCTGACCCAGCCGGGAATCGAACCCGGGAACCCGGGCGTGGGAAGCGAGAACGCTACCGCACGACCACGAGATGCGGGCTCATGATCAGTTAATTATTGAAATGTTTGTTATAGTTTCCCAACATTTCAGAAGCAGACTGTCCATGAGATGCTCTGCGCCCACCGTATGGAGTCTCTCAAGCCACAGCACGCTGTCAGATCGGACTGCTTGTCTGTGCTCTCTGTTGCCACTCCAAGGTGTCACAGAAATTGAGGAAATGAAAACCATAGATCAGTACGTCTTCAGGGTGCATCAGAGTGCCACCTCGCTCAGTCACAGACGAAGAAACTGAAGCTCGAGTTGAAACTTCCTGTCAGATTAAAACTGTGTGCCGGACTGAGACTCGAATTCGGGACCTTTACCTTTCGCAGGCAAGTGCTCTACCATCTGAGCTACCGAAGCACGACTCACTCCCCATCCTCACAGCTTTACTTCTGCCAATATCTCGTCTCCTGGCTGTGGCTAAGCCATGTCTCCGCAATAGTCTTTCTTTCAGGAGTGCTAGTTCTGCAAGGTTCGCAGGAGAGCTTCTGTAAAGTTTGGAAGGTAGGAGACGAGATACTGGCAGAAGTAAAGCTGTGAGGACGGGTCGTGAATCGTGCTTGGGTAGCTCAGATGGTAGAGCACTTGCACGCGAAAGGCAAAGGTTCCGAGTTCGAGTCTCGGTCCGGCACACAGTTTTAATCTGCCAGGAAGTTTCATATCAGGACAGAATCCGCTGCAGAGTGAAAATCTCATTCTGGAAACATCCCCCAGGCTGTGGCTAAGCCATGTCTCCACAATATCCTTTCTTCCAGGAGTGCTAGTTCTGCAAGTTTCGCAGGAGAGCTTCTGTGAAGTTTTTAAGATAGGAGACGAGATACTGGCAGAAGTAAAGCTGTGAGGACGGGGCGTGAATCGTGCTTGGGTAGCTCAGGTGGTAGAGCACTTGCCCGCGAAAGGCAAAGGTCCCGAGTTCGAGTCTCGGTCCGTCACACAGTTTTAACCTGCCAGGAAGTTTCATATCAGCGCACACTCCGCTGCAGAGTGAAAATCTCATTCTTGAAGCTCGAGTTCCTCCAACTGCGACCGAGCGAGATGCCGCTGTCATTAGGTACTGGAGGGAAGGCGGTCTTTCAAATCCTCTTCCAGCCATTCGTGTGTAGGTAGCCGAAGCGCAAAAAAACAATTTTCTTCTCTGCTCCGTTTCTAACGGCGTTGTGGGCGATATGACTTTAAACCTCAATCTTTCTTCTTCATTCCTTCATCTACATCTACAGAGTGAAGAAAAAAAATTCCGGACTTGCCTATTGCCATGCGATTCCTCATCCCCGTTCAACACAAAAATGTATGTAGCAAAACTTAGTCTCTGCAGTAGGTTTAATAGAAATGTCATTTAAAAACGAGGCTATATTAATGCTGTAATTGAGTGCAGCGTGGAGAAAAAGAGATGGGATGAACTCTGCGTTGTACCGGGGCTGCCCCATTAGCTCCGTGAGATGAGGCAGTGTCGTGTGGAACGGATATGCAGAGTCGTCGATGTCCCAGTCACTTTCGTACTAAATTACTTTTTTTTTCTTTCAGCGGCAATTTGCATCCAATTTACACCTGCACAGTGCGGTGTCTTGTCTATTTCTTTTTGTTACTGTTACCGTTATTTAAACATTAAGACATAACATGAGCTTCTTACAGACGTAAGAAAATAATAGTGGATGCAGTAACATCGTTTATATCTAGTGAGAAACAAAAAAAACTCGCAATAGTTAGGCTACATTAAATTGCACATTATGGGGCGCACAATAATCCCATTCTGTATGTCTGACGTCCAGCCTTATCTCCACAGAGCCGGTACGTACATGTACGAGCAACGTTCACCTTAGAGAAGATGTCCAAAGCGACCACTTCGTATTTGCGAACATTTCACCACTCACTAGATCATGCTTTGATGGACCCTACGCAGCACATCTGCATCCAAAGCTGCATACACGCGAGCTATTAGGTCGTGTACATCCATGCGTGGAGTACTATAAACTTGTTCCACTTGTTGCTTCAAGCGCCCCCACAAATAAAAATCTGGTGGATTAATATAAGGGGAACGTGGAGGCCAGAGCACTGGACCTTCACGAACAGCTCATTTCCCTGGAAAACATTCATTTGCGCAGGTACGCGCATTCATTCCAAATTGTGGCGGTGCACCGTCATGCTGAAACCGTAGCTGTCGCCGAACACCAAGAGGAACGTTTTCTAATGCATCATTCCTCCCACGATTCCAGACAACAGGTTTATGTCAAACCGTGCAACCAGTTGTGGTTGTGCACTGCGTGGTTAGTAGATACACGCATGCAATTTTATAACTCCCACATGTGATAGGCTACTGTTATGTGAAAAAATGATGTCCTGCTTATAAACGACGAGCGCTAGGAGACATACGTCTGAAAGATAGAAAACGGAACGTGGCAAGGATTCGAACCATAGTTCCATGGTGGTTGTAGGTTTGATGTCGAAGCAGTCTACTCAGTGAAGTGCGACGGCTAGTACGGTGGTGTGGAGTGATACACGTTCCTCTGTACATTATGATGTTCTGCACGATGTAACTGTTGCCTGACTCTCGTTTTCGTACTTGTACACTACTGATCATTAAAATTGCTACACGAAGAAGAAATGCAGATGATAAACGGGTATTCATTTTACAAATATATTATACAAGAACTGACATGTGATTACATTTTCACGCAATGTGCGTGCATAGATCCTGAGAAATCAGTACCCAGAACAACCACCTCTGGCCGTAATAACGGCCTTGATACGCCTGGGTATTGAGTCAGAGCTTGGATGGCGTGTACAGGTACAGCTGTCCATGCAGCTTCAATACGAGACCACAGTTCATCAAGAGTAGTGACGCGTGTTGTAACGAGATAGTCGCTCGGCCACCATTGACCAGACGTTTTCAATTGGTGTGAGGTCTGCAGAAAGTGCTGGCCAGCAGTCGAACATTTTCTGTATCCAGAAAGGCCCGTACAGGACCTGGAACATGCGGTCGTGCATTATTCTGCTGAAATGCAAGGTTTCACAGGGATCGCATGAAGGGTAGAGCCACGAGTCGTAACACATCTGAAATGTAACGTCCACTGTTCAAAGTGACGTCAGTGCGAACAAGAGGTGACCGAGACGTGTAACCAATGGCACCCCATACCGTCACCCCGGTTGAAACGCCAGTATGGTGATGACGAATACACGCTTCCAATGTGCGTTCACCGCGATGTCCCCAAACACGAATGCGACCTTCATGATGCTGTGAACAGAAACTGGATTCATCCGAAAAAATGACGTTTTGCCATTCGTGCACCCAGATTCGTCGCTAAGTGCACCATCGCAGCCGCTCCTGTCAGTGATGCAGCGTCAAGGGTAACCGCAGCCGTGGTCTCCGAGCTTATAGCCCATGCTGCTGCAAACGCTGTCGAACTGTTGGTGCAGATGGTTGTTGTCTTGCAAACGTCCCCATCTGTTGACTGAGGGATCGAGATGTGGCTGCACGAACCGTTACAGCCATGCGGACAAGATGCCTGTCATCTCGACTGCTAGTGATACGAGGCCGTTGGGATCCAGCACGGTGTTCCGTATTACCCTCCTGAACCCACCGATTCCATATTCTGCTAACAGTCATTAGATCTCGACCAACGCGATTAGCAATGTGGCGATACGATAAACCGCAATCGCGATAGGTTACAATCCGACCTTTATCAAAGTCGGAAACGTGATGGTACTCATTTCTCCTCCTTACACGAGGCATCACAACAACATTTCACCAGGCAACGCCGGCCAACAGCTGTTTTGTGTTTGAGAAATCGTTTGGAAGCTTTCCTCATGTCAGCACGTTGTAGGTGTCGCCACCGGCGCCAACCTTGTGTGAATGCTCTGAAAAGCTAATCATTTGCATATCACAGCATCTTCTTCCTGTCGGTGAAATTTCGCGTCTGTAGCACGTCATCTCTGTGGTGTAGCAATTTTAATGGCCAGTAGCGTGTTTTCACAATGCACCCTATCTTGCTTAATAAACTTTCGTCGTGAATTTGGGTAAGGAATCGCATGCCGACCTCCAGGTGTGGCACTTTTTCTTCACCCTGTATATTCTGCGCGTGCCGGAGGGTAGTTCCCATTGTAGCAGGACATTGGCATATCGAAGAATTGTCGATTACACGCCTCTGTGCCCGCTGTAATTGTTGTAACCTTGTCTTTTCTATACCTACTGGGATATGCACATAAGCTTGTATTTTACTTCGAGATTCATAACCGTAAGCTGCTTTTTGAAATTCTGTTAGCGGGATTTTTCGGGTTGGAGTGTGTCTGTAATTATATGTCAGCCACTTCATTTATTTCGGCATGTTGTAGTGCCATCGGCCCGAGTGCAGTGTCCAGTCAGAAATAGCGCCAAAACCAAAATTGTGAGTTGCTGCGTGGTGTGGTGCACCTTCCCGCTTCCGCCGGCCACGCTTCTGACGCCGAGTCCCCCGGATGCGGGCAGAGACGCAGGAGCAGCAGGAACCGCGCGCGGCTATCGGGCGGCTCGGCCCTGCCTGCACAGGCCGGGCCGGCAGGTCCGGCGCGTTGCGTCAGCGCGCCTGCAGCCGGCTGCCCGCGCACTTTTTGCGGCAGTCATTTCATTGGCGCTGCCAATCACGTCCGCGCGCAACTAGAGCGCGCTACACGGCCGCTGCTTGCTGCCCGCCGCGCCGGCCACTGGCTGCTGCGTTGCGGCTGCCGGCGCATTCCTCCTGTACCACGGGACAATTACGTATTTACGTCACCTGCCTGTTTGCCTACACAGGGTGAAGCCCAACTCCACCGGCGAAATTTTTAAGGTTGTTCAGAGAGAAAAGCACAGTATGATATAAAAAGATCGCCCCTTTTCAACAGTTTACAAAAGCCTTATTAGCACAGGTATTCATGATCTATAAATCTAGATGTATTAGTGAGTCTTTGGAACCCGCCAGAGTAGCCGAGAGCGCTAAAGCGCTGCTTCCTGGATTCGGGTAGGCGTGCCGGCCCTGGGTCGAATGCACTCGGAGGATTAACGACGACGGCTGGTGTGCCGGCGAGCCTGGATGTGGGTTTTAGGCGGTTTTCCACATCCTGCTAGGAGAATACCGGGCTGGCCCCCGCGTCCCGCCTCAGTTACACGACTCGCAGACATCTGAAACACATTCACACTATTTCACGATTTACACTAGACGCAGACAGCTGAGGTACACTACTTCCGTCCCGGGGGATATGGGGTGGTGGCAGGAGGGGTATCCGGCCACCCCTTAAAATTAACCATGCCAATTCCGTACTTAACCCTGCCGACCCTGCGCACAATGCGGGATAAGGGCAGTAGCAAAAGAAAGAAAAGAAAGAATTAGTGAGTCTTTGGAGTTTCCTGCGATGCACAGCACTCACTTGTTAAAGATCAAATCACTCAGATGAGCAGCGCTTTTACTGGAGCACTGATGTAGATGAGCTGTGAAGATGCTACGCAAACTGTTCTCCAGTACTAACGGCGCCTGGACGTTTACTGAGCTACAGTCGACCGCCCTAGATTTGATAGGAAGGGGCTACTAGGGTAGCGGACTACGTGCGGCGTGCTGATGAGGGTTTTATTTAGGTTAGAGAACGCCTCCCTTTGAATCAAAGACGATTTGCCTGTTAAATCAACCACAGTGACCTCAGAGAATCTTCGCCCTCGCAGTTCAGAGATAGAAAAGTATAATATGATTTTAGTAAACTGCAGGAGCATCCAAGGAAAGGTCCCAGAATTAGTATCGCTTGCTGAAGGTTATAATGCACAGATAGTATTGGGAACAGAAAGCTGATTGAAACCAGACGTCAATGACAACGAAATCCTAAGTTCAGATTGGAATGTTTATATTAAGGACAGGTTACTCGCCAGTTGTGGTGGCGTCACGGATTCCGAATGTGAATTAATCTGGATGAAATTGAGTATCCCAGAACGGTGATCGGACGCTTTTATAGACCACCTGGGTCAGAATCTGTAATTGTAGAGCGCTTCAGACAGAACTTGCAGAATATCATTAGCAATTTTCCTGATCATGCAGTTGTAATAGGGGGTTACTTCAACTTGTCAGGTATAGATTGGGAGTGTTATGCCATCAAAACTGATGCCCGAGACAGGTATTCGTGTGGCATTGTACTGGATGTCTTGTCCAAAAATTAGCTTGTACAGATAGAGAACTAGCTCGTGAGGGTAGCGTCTTAGACCTCCTCACAACAAACAGGCCTGAACTTACCGAATCAGTTAACGTAGAGGAAGGTATCTGTGATCATAAGGCTGTGTCAGCACCTACGATAACAGGTACTACAAGGAATGTTAAGAAAGGAAGGAAGCTATATTTGCTCAGTAAAGGTGACAGGATAGAAATTTCATAATATCTCAACAGTCAGCAGCAAATATTCGGTGATAAGGGCAAAGATGTGGCGAACAATTTGAAAAAATTCAGAGGCATCGTTCAATATGCCCTAAACAAGTATGTTCCGAGTGAGGTTTTAAGGGATGAGAAAGATTCATCATGGTTTAACAGCCGTGTCAGAAAAGCACTACGTAAACAAAGAGCACTCCATCACAGATTCAAGAGAAGTGAAAACCTAGCTGACAAACAAATGCTGATCGAAGTGAAAATGAGCGTAAGAAGAGCAATGAGAAAAGCATTCAATGATTTTGAAACTAAGACGTCATCCGACCTGAGTAAAAACCCTAAGAGATTTTGGTCGTATGTAAAATCAGTAAGTGGGTCAAAATCATTTATTCGTTCTCTCACCGACCACACCGGTTAGAGAAGAGATAACAGAGAGAAGGCCGAAATACTGAATTCGGTCTTCCGAAGTTGTTTCTCGGCGGAAGATCACAACACTGTCCTTCCTTTCAATCGTCGTGCGAACGTCGAAATGGCAGATACTGAGATAACCGATCGCGGAATTGAAAACCAGCTGCAATCACTTAGTAGTGGAAAGGCTTCAGGACCAGATGAGATACCTATAAGATCCTATAAAAATTATGCGAGAGAACTTGCTCCCATTCTAGCAGTAATTTATCGTAGATCGCTTGAGCAACGAAAGGTACCTAACGTCTGGAAAAAAGCGCGGGTCACTCCTGTTTTTTAAGGAAGGCCGTAAGACAGATACACACATTTATAGACTTATATCGTTGACGTCCATCTCTTGTAGAATTATGGAACATGTTTTATGCTGAAGAATTATGACGTTTCTGGAAAATGAACATCTCGTCTATTAAAGTCAACATGGATTTCGCAAACAGAGGTCTCAACTCGCTCTGTTCCTCCATGAGATCTCCACCGCAGTGGACAACGGCGCTCAGGCTGATGCCGTGTTCCTTGATTTCAGTAAGACATTTGACACCGTCCCGCATTGCGTATAATGAAAAAAAAAATACTTGCTTACGGAGTATCGGAGCAGACTTGCGATTGGATTCAAGGCTTTCTTGCAGATAGAACTCAACACGTCGCTCTTAACGGAACAAAATCGACAGATATAAGGGTAATAACCGGAGTACCGCAGGGAAGTGTGATAGGACCGTTGGCTGTTCACAATATATATAAATGATGTAGTAGAAAGCGTCGGATGTACTTTAAGACTATTCGCAGATGATGCAGTTGTCTATACCAAAGTATCTACGTCAGAAGATAGTAAGAATTTCCAGAACGACCTGTAGAGAATTAATGATTGATGGAGGCTCTGGCAGTTGGCCCTGAACTTAAGTAAATGTAAAATATTGCGCATACATGGGAAAAGAAATTCACTACTGTACAGCTACACTATTGATAACAAGAAGATCGAGACAGCGCCTGCTGTAAAATATCTAAGCGTAACTATCAAGAGCAACCTTAAGTGGAATGACCACATAAAACAGATACTGGGAAAAGCAGATACCAGACTCAGATTCATCGGAAGAATCTTAAGGAAATGTAACCCATCCACGAAAGAAGTGGCCTATAAGGCGCTTGTTCGCCCGATTCTTGAGTATTGTTCTTCTATCTGGGATTCCTGTCAGATAGGACTGATAGAGAACATCCAACGAAGAGCGGCGCGTTTTGTCACGGGATCATTTAGCTGGCGAGAGAGCGTTACGGAGATGCTAAAGAAACTCCACTGGCCGGCCGTGGTGGACGAGCGGTTCTAGGCGTTACAGTCTGGAACCGCGCGACCGTTACGGTCGCAGGTTCGAATCCTGCCTCGGACATGGATGTATGTGATGTCCTTAGGTTAGTTAGGTTTAAGTAGTTCTAGGGGACCGATGACCTCAGGAGTTAAGTCCCATAGTGCTCAGAGCCATTTGAGCCAAACCCCACTGGCAGACGTTATAAGAGAGGCGTTATGTATCATGGAGAAATTTACTATTGAAATTTCGGGACAGCACTTTTCAGGAGGAGTCGGACAACATATTACTTCCTCCCACATATACCTCGCATATTGACCACGAAGGGAAAATGCGAGAAATTAATACCAGTACCGAGGCTTACCGACAATTACTCTTCCCAAACACTATTCGCGAGTGGAACAGGATTGGAGAGATCAGGCAGTGGTATCGAAAGTACCCTAGGCCACACACCATTAGGTGGCTTGCGGAGTATGATGATGTAGATGTAGATGATATCCTCAGAGGAAGAAATCAGGAGCCTTCAGATAGGATGAATGTGACGGCTAAGCCACATCACCAAATCGGGAGATTAGACGTCCATGAAACTATTCACACAGTTCGTCCATTCACAGACGGGCGGTGTGTACAGCTACGCCGTCATGTTGATACCACGTGGCTGGACTGGGTGCTGCTGTATTGCAGGGAAGGAAAAATTTCGAATCGTTGGAACATAGTGTTCACAATTCACAGTGCAGGTTGCTCCACTGTCGTCCTGAAAGAGATATGGACTGACGAACCCAGTTGTAGTAAGTCCTCACCACTTCATTACTTTCAGGCTGTGTAGCGCCTGTTGGTGGACCTGCTATGGGTTCTCAGTGCCCCAAAAGCGGCAGTCATCAGCAAGCTGTCAACAATTCCTGGATTAGTCACCCATATTTCCATAAAAGTATCGCCAAACCGAACAAGTTCGACTTTTGCGGTTTGACTTAGTCTGTGCATTACTTGTATCTGCAAATCTAGGAAAAATGACGCGAACACTACCGTAACTCGTGTTTAATGTCTACGGCAGTTGTGGACTTGTTGGAATTGATGACCATACCCATTTTGGTATCGTCCAGAAGACGTGCTATAACACACTTACCATCCCTGTGACACTTAACTAGCCAATGTCATATGAGTAGTGGAACCAAGAGAGCGTCACTCCACTCTCCATTGTTGCCAGATGTATTCAAGATGGTGGCGATGACGTCATCCAAGATGGTGGCCTGTAAAATTGGCAACAGCACATGACGTAATCCAAGATGGCGATCGTGATGTCAGCTGATAACGTGAGTACTGTTCTCCAAGATGACCACTTCTGGTGGGAAACTGCAGTGCCTCCCTGGCAGGAAGTTTGAATTTCGGTGAGAAATTGAATTATGTACTTCTACGGGTCGCCCAGCAGTGCCCTGCCCCCTCCCCCCCTTCCAACTTTTTGCATGATGGCGTGTCATCCTCTTGGAAAACGGGCGTGAATTTAGAATTCTGGAGGGAATTCCGTCTTTTTCTGCTCTCATGTGTACCAGAATTGGTGACATACGTTCAGTCTTTGCTGAGCTGTCATTGTGGAACCATCATGATGTGCTCGATCATTGAGATGAATGTGAAGGATAGAGCAGCTTTCAATAACTGGATTACATGTACACATTCGAAGGAGGACTGTAGTCACAATTTACGACATGAAGTATGGATGACTATGATAATGGAAGAGTGTAGGAGAAAGAAGCAGAAGAATTCAGTTCAGCAGGCTGCGACAGTGCAGAAGGAAAGAGCCAAGATGCATGTCGTAACTGATACATACTCTTGCACATGCGCAAACCGTCGAGATATTCCACATGAAGTATTTACTCTCTCATAACGGAGGAGGCGGGCTGTTGATGTCAACTCGCTTCAGTGGAAGCATATTCGTATGTTGCTGCGGTGTTCGAGCATTTGCTGCAAACAGGAACGAATCGATGTCCAGGCATCCTTCAAACCGATCATGGTGGGGAGTTTTTCAATGAATATTTCATGACTGTGATGGAGCGGTACACAATATACCACTACTCAACGTTTACGCACCCAAAAGTGAGCATTGTGGAGCGTCTGAACAGAACAGTGAAAGCTCAAAAGTGGAAGCAATTTAATCTTCGTGGGTCGTAGATGTGGGCGGATATCCTACCACAGATAATAGCAAGGTATAATCGAACCAAACATAGTACAAAAAAAGATATCGATTGATGTTCATGACAATTCACTCATGGCGTCGATATGTTTCTGCAATAAAATGCTGGATCCACAGAAAGTTTTAATGTAGGTGACTTAATACGTATTTCAAAGCATAAGAGTGCATTTGAGAAATTCTACTTACCAAACTGGTCAGCTGGAATATTCACAGTATCCAAAGTGCAGACAATGAACCCCCAAACATGTATTTTAAAAGACAGCAAGGGTGAAGGAACTGAAGGATGTTTTTACACAGAGGAATTGCAGAAGAGCTCTGCACCAGATGTATTCCTCATCGAACGTGTAATAAGACGTCATGGGAATAGAGCGCTAGTTAAATGGCTGGGATTTCCTTTATCAGAAAACAAGTGGATTGATGCTAACGAATTAGTATATAATAGGATGCTTAGGTTGTATACATGGAAGATTCCTGGAGATACTAGAAGGTATCAGATAGATTATATAATGGTAAGACAGAGATGTAGGAACCAGGTTTTTAATTGTAAGACATTTCCAGGGGCAGATGTGGGCTCTGACCACAATCTATTGGTTAAGAACTGTAGATTAAAACTGGAGAAATTGCAAAAAGGTGGGAATTTAAGGAGATGGGACCTGGATAAACTGAAAGAACCAGAGGTTGTACAGAGTTTCAGGGAGAGCATAAGGGAACAATTGACAGGATTGGGGGAAAGAAATACAGTAGAAGAAGAATGGGTAACTCTGAGGGATGAAGTAGTGAAGGCAGCAGAGGATCAAGTAGGTAAAAAGACGAGGGATAGTAGAAATCCTTGGGTAACAGAAGAAATATTAAATTTAATTGATGAAAGGAGAAAATATAAAAATGCAGTAAATGAAGCAGGCAAAAAGGAATACAAAAGTCTCAAAAATGAGATCGACAGGAAGTGCAAAATGGCTAAGCGGGCATGGACAGAGGACAAATGTAAGGATGTAGAGGCTTATCTCTCTAGGGGTAAGGCAGATACTGCCTACAGGAAAATTAAAGAGACCTTTGGAGAAAAGAGAGCCACTTGTATGAATATCAAGAGCTCAGATGGAAACCCAGTTCTAAGCAAAGAAGGAAAAGCAGAAAGGTGGAAGGAGTATATAGAGGGTCTATACAAGGGCGATGTACTTGAGGACAATGACAATATTTTGGGAATGGAAGAGGATGTAGATGAAGATGAAATGGGAGATACGATACTGCGTGAAGAGTTTGACAGAGCAATGAAAGACCTGAGTCGGAAGAAGGCACCGGGAGTAGACAACATTCCATTAGAACTACTGACGGCCTTGGGAGAGCCAGTCCTGACAAAACTATACCATCTGCTGAGCAAGATGTACGAGACAGGCGAAATTCCCTCAGACTTCAAGGAGAATATAATAATTCCAATCCCAAAGAAAGCAGGTGTTGACAGATGTGAAAATTACCGAACTATCAGTTTAATAAGTCACAGCTGCAATATACTAACGCGAATTCTTTACAGACGAATGGAAAAACTGGTAGAAGCCGATCTCGGGGAAGATCAGTTTGGATTCCGTAGAAATGTTGAAACACGTGAGGCAATACTAACCTTACGACTTATCTTAGAAGAAAGATTAAAGAAAGGCAAACATACGTTTCTAGCATTTGTAGACTTAGAGAAAGCTTTAGACAATGTTGACTGGAATACTCTCTTTCAAATTCTAAAGGTGGCAGGGGTAAAATATAGGGAGCGAAACGCTATTTACAATTTGTACAATATGGCAGTTATAAGAGTCGAGGGGCATGAAAGGGAAGCAGTAGTTGGGAAGGGACTGAGACAGGGTTGTAGCCTCTCCCCGATGTTATTCAATCTGTATATTGAGCAAGCAGTAAAGGAAACAAAAGAAAAATTTCGTCTAGGTATTATAATCCATGGAGAAGAAATAAAAACTTTGAGGTTCGGCGATGACATTGTAATTCTGTCAGAGACAGCAAAGGACTTGAAAGAGCAGTTGAACGGAATGGACAGTGTCTTGAAAGGAGGGTATAAGATGAACATCAACAAAAGCAAAACGAGGATAATGGAATGTAGTCGAATTAAGTCGGGTGATGCTGAGGGAATTAGATTAGGAAATGAGACGCTTAAAGTTGTAAAGGAGTTTTGCTATTTGGGGAGCAAAATAACTGATGATGGTCGAAATAGAGAGGATATAAAATGTAGAGTGGCAATGGCAAGGAAAACGTTTCTGAAGAAGAGAAATTTGTTAACATCGAGTATAGATTTAAATGTCAGGAAGTCGTTTCTGAAAGTATTTGTATGAAGTGTAGCCATGTATGGAAGTGAAACATGGACGATAAATAGTTCGGACAAGAAGAGAATAGAAGCTTTCGAAATGTGGTGCTACAGAAAAATGTTGAAGATTAGGTGGGTAGATCACGTAACTAATGAGGTGGTATTGAATAGGATTGGGGAGAAGAGACGTTTGTGGCACAACTTGACTAGAAGAAGGGATCGGTTAGTAGGACATGTTCTGAGGCATCAAGGATCACAAATTTAGCATTGGAGAGCAGCGTGGAGGGTAAAAATCGTAGAGGGAGACCAAGAGATGAATACACTAAGCAGATTCAGAAGGATGTAGGTTGCAGTAGAAGCTTGCACAGGATAGAGTAGCATGGAGAGCTGCATCACACCAGTCTCAGGACTGAAGACCACAACAACAACAGGATGCTTAGACCTCAATCACCCCAGTCGCGTACAACGCATAATAGGAGACACACCATAATACGTAAGAGGTGAAGGTGGTATACGCGACAAATTAACAGTTGAATTACACGTTCTGGGATATAACTTCTGTGGACGAGGAACAAAGCTTCAGAAACGCTTGACACGTGGCGATAGAGGTATTAACCTACTTGACGATGTCTGTCTGGAGCACGACCTAGCCTACGCTGCAAGTAAAGATCTCCCAGCACGTCACGTCACAGACAGAATTTTAGCTGATAGACGCAAGGAAATAATATGATGAAAAGATATTGGTGTAGGTCAACGTGTGGCTCTACTCGTTGTTGATAAAACCATGCGTGGTAAAATTAATTTAGGCTTAGGAGTGATGAATCTCAAACGCATTATGAAAGCTGCGCTGTGCGCTTTGGGGAAGAAGATGAAGAAATCAGGCTGCCTGAAAAGCTACATTCTCACCTAGATGTGTGCAGCTAAGCATGCAATCATTAGTAAGAACAACAACAACAACAACAAGGGTACAATTAAACCACCTCATGTTCTACCTTCTCCCAAGACGTCAGGTGGAAATATTCTGTTCCAGCCCTTGCAGCTCTATCAGAGGTAGGCTCACTCACAGGAGGGACTGCAGCTGTAGTCAAAACAGTCAAGAATGCTCAAAACGCCCAAACACAGCTAGAGGAGGCAAGAAGGCATAATCTTGACATGGAAACTGCAGCAGTTCGAAGGGGTCTGTACTTGTAACCGTACAAGAGAGGACTGGACTCTTCATAAAAAAAGCCCATTGTCTATTCTACCTGATCGAGCGCTCAGGAATAAAGATCTGCTTAAGGTTGTTAAACAAAAACTCCACATTCCAGGATTCCATGGTGTATTTATACGAGATACATTACCGAAGACCATGTGGCGAACTAATGAATGCGGAATTGTGAATTTAGGTGTTGCACGAGGTCCAGGAACCCATTGGGTCTCATATGTCAAGAGAAGTGAAAATACAGTTTATTATTTTGATGCATTTGGAGATTACAGCTACCTGAAGAATTACAACGATACTTCACCAGAAAAAGACGAGTCTTCTATAATTTTCAGCGATATCAGGGCCTTAACACAAACTTGTGTGGACATCTCTGCATCATGTTCCTCCTCACAGCCTTGATGAAACAGCATGTAAAACTACACCAAAGATAAGTGTTTGCTCAACATCCAGGACGGTTGATGTATATAAGAGCCACCCCCCGCCCCGCCCCCCTGCCCCCCCTCCCCCAAATCAGTTGAGGTTTAGATGCGATGTCGTACACTTTCACTAAAAGAACGAGCGTCTGTATTACGTGCAAATTTCTTTCCGCCGATTGATTTAAGTTCTGGTGATTGGAGTATTGCGCTGATGCTCTGGAGACGTGTAACAGCATCACAAAGGCCAACAAGAAACTCCATCTGGAATTTAACGGTCATAAGAAGATTTTAGAAACATAACCTGGTGCCTACGACATTGATGATTTAAGTGAAATCTTAAAACACGCTGGAGAAGGAATTGAGCTACGCGCAAACATCAATACACTTAAATCTGAAATACAAACAGAGAATGCGATGATCGACTTTATGCAGAAAGATTCAATTAGATTCAGTTGGTCACTGCTAGGTTTTGCGAAACACTGTGTTTTGGTGAAAGGATTCGAATAAATTTTACGCATCAGATCAGGCTGTGGACATACTACCAGTCAGCACAATCCACGTTGAGTGTAATATAGCTACAAACTCATACCTCAATGATAAGTTGATTCACTCTATTTACGGATTCTTCCCTACAGTGGGAACCGGGTGTAGGATAGTTCAGATCCCCACAAACGCGATATACCTCCCGGTGACAGTTCAGACATTGGACTACCTGGGGCTACATATTGTGGATCAGAATAATCGACTTGTCGACTTTCGGGGTGAAGAAATCATTGTACGATTGCATCTAAGACAAGATGGGGGTGAGGGATAAGGCTAGCACGCAGAGCTCACAGTCAGTCAGTGTGCCACCGAAGCGCAAGATGATAACACGCCTTAATTACGAGTTCCTTATTTCAATTGGTCTCAAGCCGTGCTCTGACGTCACTCAACGTAACGCAGGCAGTGGAGTATGATGATCAAATTATAGGCCATGAATTCCACTCATATAAGCCCTATGCTTCAACCACATTTAACAAAAATTATGAAATTAGGATTGTTATTCAGCACCAGGGCGCTTTAACGCTACTTTGCAAGAGCTTATTATATCTGGACTGCACATTTAAGAAAACTGATGGCGCTGTGGTAACACTCTCGAAGCTGAACGTAATGCTCTAGCATTCCTGTTTCAAGAGATCCGTTATGAACTTAATGAAACAGAAATCTACCGCACACATAATGTTGGGCTAGCATCAGTCCTTAAGACGAACGTTTCAGCCTCAACCTCCGATTCGAGCAGCTTGGAAAAAGCGGGGTGGTTCATAGACGCGGCAACGAATTACTATGAACACCAGACAGGAACTTATTTTGGTGCGGAGTGCAAATGTTGCGAATTCATACACTCAAGCAGAGGCAGAGAAAGTCGAAATCAATAGTGTAGTATGAAGAATGCCTCACATCAGTGTTGCTGATGAGGAACGCTTGAAATTTTTAAAAGTTCTGAATGCTGGCAGTTATCTGCCGCTAAGTTTACGATCATGGAAAGTTTTTGAATTCCCTGTCTTACCTACAATATCAACATGTCCGTGGGCTATTAAAACATCAGTTCAATTGGAGGCTCCTCGATTCATCATACTTGCCTTTCAAACTCAAAGGCGAGGGAATGTATCAAAAGATTCAAGTGAATTTGACCACTGCAAGTTAACTAACGCAGAGTCTACTTGAATTCGGAACGCTATCCATACGAGAGTTTACATCTATAGTGGGACAGCAATGTATACAGTCTAGCATTTGACACGTATGCCACATTCTATGCATCTTACTATGAAGGAGTTGAAAATGAAGGATGTCTACTCAGTCCACAGAATTTCAAAAAGCTGGCACCAATAATCGTGACTGAATGCTCAAAACAGCATGAGATAATTAAATCAGGACCAGTAGATGTACGGATTGAATTTGAATCTTCAACGAACTTCCCAGATCACACTGCAGTGTATGACCTAGTTCTGCATTCTGCATGATCGTGTTGTTAAATCTCACAAAACATTCAAAGGTGTTGTGCAGCGAGTTGTATAAATTAATAGGTGCTCTGCTAGCTCCAGCACAGCTCAAGATGTTACCCCAGAGTGTCAGGATCGTAGCTGACGTACAAGGATTCTATTACAACAAACGCAAGCGATTCATAAATAAAGACTGTGCAATAATAGCCTTCACACAAAGTGATGGAATAATAGAAACATTCGCAGCAAGCGTTGCATCGCCGAAACCTTTAAAGAATGTGAAGTGCGTTAAAACAAGGAGAAGTGCAAAGTGGCTAACACGTTTCTTTCATGGACTCCACTGGGATGATCCTGGTATACCTTATAAAGAAATGATGACGTAACTTGGAATATTCGATCATCCTGAGACCATCATCCACGTCAAAGGCGAGGAGAAGATCGCATGGATGCAGCGAATCTTCAAGTTTGCATCTATTGAAGACCTGGAATTCTACAGGTGCCCTGCTATCCAGAAGCTCAAGAAGAAGAAGATGTGTGAAAATAGTGTTGTGTCTGCTTATGAAAATCTAAAATTACTTTTAGGTTGGATTAATGAAAATAATTGAATTTTTTACCTCACATTCTGTGTTTTTCTTTCTTTCTTTCTTTCTATCTAGCTCCAACTTTGATAGCACGTAGCTTTGTCCAGATACTATGTCTGTGGCTTTATTCAAGCACAGGATATAGATTTTCAGCCATGTTTGTTACATTGCTTTGGAAGCAGACACAATCATGTGCCACCTGTTCTCAAAAACCTATGTGTGCAACATGACAGGCGAAACTCCATGAAATCATTACATATATTTTGTTATCTTCCATCTTAAACTTCACCTCCTTAATAGTACTCATCTTCAGAAAAACTAATGTCATTTTAGACATACAGTCTTTTTATATACATGTACATACGTAATGCAATAGGGAATAGGGTTTGGTTCAAATGGCTCTGAGCACTATGGGACTCAACTGCTGAGGTCATTAGTCCCCTAGAACTTAGAACTAGTTAAACCTAACTAACCTAAGGACATCACAAACATCCATGCTCGAGGCAGGATTCGAACCTGCGACCGTAGCGGTCTTGCGGTTCCAGACTGCAGCGCCTTTAACCACACGGCCACCTCGGCCGGCGGAATAGGGTTTTCTTTGTAAACATCAACAAAAACGTATGGTGACTAATTTTTTTCTTGGTTTATTCAGTTCACACAAATACAATATACTTCTTTAGGTACAATACAATTCTTGAGGTACAATACAGTTTTTGAGGTAGACTATAGTATTCTTGAGGTACAAATTGACTCTGCTATTCCAATGCAGAAATATTTTTAACGTATACGCTACAACAGTAACACTGCTAATAATTTTTTTTAGAAATCTACACTAAAAACTAATGTGGAAATACTTTCTTTACTACTACAACTAAATTCCACAGCCCCAGTAGCATAGCCTTTACAATAATTCTGATGGACTGTGCACATGTAGAATCTAATTTCGACAGTCCACAATAGAAAAGATTTTAGAAATAACAATTCTGATGTGCTGTGAGCTATATACACTTAAAAGTATTCTCACTTGGATGGCTAGTGACAGGTGAAAAAATTAAAAGCTATTCTATTTACAACATGCACATGTTGTGTAGAGATATAGATTTATATTTACAGGCTGGACATAAGTTGTTTGTGAACAAATAAATCAATATATAAATTTTGTTTTCTATTTTTTGCTTTTTAATATTTTTTGTTTTATCCATGCTTTTTTCTTTCTTCCACACACATGATGTGCATATATAAATATAAATATTGTTATTTTTTCTTTTTATCCATTTTTTTCCACACATTCCCTCTCTCTATGTATGTATATACATGAGTACATAGTACACAAAAATATTTACGCACACACATACGTAAAATTACTTACACTACTACTCTGCAGACTCTCTCTATCTGTCTCTCTCTCTCTCTCTCTCTCATTCTCTCTCACTATCACTCAATCAGAGTCCCCCAACCCTTCTCTCGCTACAAGTGAGTAGTGTGAGTAAGGGAGACTTTCAGTCCCGTCATCACAAATGACCCTTTTATTGTCATGAGGCGACAGACCGATTTTAGACTGCAGCACAGTGTACACCTCATGTCCTCTGGATCGAATACTGGTCTGCCATACCACATGCGGTGTTTGCAGTGCAGCACCGCGAACACGACTGCACAGGCACCGCAAATAGTCTTCGATAGAGAGGGCTCTTGATGCCATGCAATGCACACCCTTATCCTGCCTCTGGGTGGCACCTTCCAATGTGGAATATGCATACATTTTTGAGTGTAGACCTACAAACTCCACAGTCGGCAATACATTCGCCTCATCCTTCGTAAGACCGATAACCACCTTGTTCTGTGGAATAATACCGTAAGGATTATCGGCCGTGTATGAGGACATGTCGAATTCATTACCATGGCACCTAATTACTTCATATGGATTGCAGTTCTTTACCCAATAGATGAAGCTCTCTGTATCAATATAAAGTAATTTAGGATCTGCAAAATGTTTTTTCGCAAACTCATAATGAAAGCGGTACATGTAGAGTTTGGATAGGCCTAGTATACACATCCCCACATTAACAGGTTTCATAAACTCTACTGCAGTCTTCGCCATCTCTACAGCAACAAAGTTCTTATTGAATATGGTGACCCACTTAAAATGTGGTCTGACAATGCATTTTCTTACGCCATAACGCCCATCCTATTCGGTTCTATTCAAAGTTTCACGCCGTTCCCTCAAATTCTCGATTGTTTTACCGAAAATTGAATTATTCATTAATTTATTAATAAAAGTTTTTTCAATGTCACACATCACAAAAGCTCTCTGTCTCGTATTCAAATCAATATACTCCTTGAAGGAAGGAGATAGTCCGAGTTATTCTAACCAGCTCCATACCCAGGCTGAGACACTGCGATTATGATAATGAATGATGTACCTCCACTTATCCCCCAGCATTGTCACCAGTTTTGGCTTGGATCCTCCTTGCGGAACTAGTTGCTCTGGACACTGCAGCAAATACGAGTGCACATCATGCAAACTAATAGGATATGTGAGTTCTGCCTCCACCACACACCCTACATAAGAATCAGCTGCCATACACCTCTTGATTTTTCCACCTTATCCCTTGCATTCGTCTTTGGGCACCCATCGAAGCTCACCAATCGGCAGTGATTGCTTCATGGCGTGCCCTTATAAGTTATTCATGTCTATCTACATTATGTAACTCGAATCAAGGGTTGTGTTGAACCAGTCACCCATCCACGGGTTATTTGCCTTTGTGAGCCTATGGACACATTGGCAAAGTCCCCCATGGACCCCTCACTCAAAGAAAAGAAGCATGTCATCATCGGTCAGTAATTCAATGCTGCACTTCGTTTTCTTGAGCATTGCCTCCCAAGACAACCCAGGTGCCATGTAATGAAAGGCGGGATCCAGAGAATATGTGATCATGCATAGACTCCAGAATATCTCGAAAACGTCCGCAAGCAAGCGCACCTCTGTGTCCACATAAAGCCGTGCGTACTCTCCTAAAGTGGAAATATTGAATTCCCGCCAGACATTCACAGCATGCTCATACTATGCATCCGTTAAGGCATTGGCTGTAAGGTTGCTGTAGAACGCAGTTATATTGGGTAGCCTGGTTTCGTTGAGTTTCGCCATACTATCCAAATACTCATTGGGAAAACCCCCTTCCTAGTCACAAGTTGAAACTTTTCCCGGTCAGGAAATGCAGTTCGAGTGATATGCATATCTCTCCGAGGTAGAGTTTCAACGAGTTTCTGGAGTGGTGCCTGCATAAAACGTAGCGTATCAAGGAAGCGGAGCGTAATTCTTGGTGTCATTCGTTTGGAGAATGAAATGTATTTCTCGACGCTCTCAGGTAGGACACTGGCCTGACTGTTCTCGAAGCCGAAATCAGCCAAGTGATCAACTAGAAAGTCTCGTATGCTGCTTACTATTATGATTACTTAGTTATGTCTTTGATCAAAACATAGTGATAATTATAATCTTCAGAGAAGAGCAGCACGCTCACTGGCAAATTTTGAGAAACGGAGAGGGACGACGAAAATGTGCTTGTCTTGCTCATCTGACTTGCCTTTCTTTTCCAGGTCATATGCCGGTTTTCTGCGCCTCAAAGTACCACGAATATTATCACGTACATGATATGTACTGGGACGCACAAGATGATCTCTGTAATTGTAATTTCTTTTACAAGCCAGGATTGACCATGCAAAACAAGCCCGATCGTTTCTGTTTTCGACATTAATGCATGCCCTCTTGTTAGCTATATCTTTAGGGAGCTTGACATAGTTTGACCATTTACCGGATCATAGACATGTGTATGGATATCCAGGTGTAACATTCGACTGAGTGCTTTAGCTGACCCTCTGACTTCCATCTAGGGGAAACTCAGCCAGTACACTCACGGTGGATTTACGAAACGACTCGGCGATTGATGTGCTCCGCGTTATCACGCCATTTTCCCCCCAATAATGACGAAGAGTTGTCTCTTCAACACCAGACTCAACCTTAGAGGGTGCAATAGTTCAATGCAAAGCACCGCACTGCATTTAATCGCGGAATACCACGAATCATTGATTACCTTGAGGAGCTCTGTTCCACGACAGGAAGGCACGCCCTTAGAAAACCAACAGGGCTGCGGTACCCTCCTGCTGGGTTCTCGATCCTGGTGAACGAGATTTGCTCATCAAAAGCATTTGCAGTCACCAAGTACTCTAACTGTGGTATGGTATCACTGACCTGATGTCTTTCACTAAAAGGACAGGAGAGGGCGCTGCCACTAGCTGTGGGTTCACTATCATTAATACTACTGCTACTACTAATACTAGGTTGAGTTGTCTACCCAGTTGATGACTGATCAGGCAATGCTGTCTGCATCGTCATACACCTGGGAGTGACACGCTTGCGGTTGCATAGCACCTGCTGCTGGTGGGTGGGTGAAGCCAAGGGTGAGGCGCCGCTGTGCGCCCAGTGTTGGAACAGCCGGGCCTAGTTGCGGGTGGGGCATAACGAATAACACTGGGCCAAGGCTGTGGGCTCACCCAAGAATTAGCCAGTCCACCACCAATTGCTTAGGCATCGGCGGTTGTCTGTTGCTGCTGCTGCCTGCCTCCACGACAAGGGTGGGGCGGAAGAGGGGTGGGGACCCGGCGATAGCTAACTCCATGACGCACAGGACCGGGTGGGTTGAACCTTTGCTGACAGCTTTGTGGTGATTGGAATGATGCGTGGCTCTGCTCATCATACTGCACCTCTAATGACAGTGAGCTGCGCCTCGACACGTGCCACATGCATTGCGGCCATCTGAGACATCACCTCTGTGAAAAAATAATAAGCATCGCATTATAGAGAATGTTTAAATAATTATAAATAGATTGATATGGAAGTAGGAGTGATAATAATAATAATAAGAACATGAAAGCTATAATAATAGTCACCTTCTTCATTTCTGTACCACAGCTTAGTCACAGCAGCCAACCCTTCATTGTGAATTCTGGGACCATGCGCCACAAATTGTGCATCAATAAATGCCCGCTCCTGGGCTATCCGCCTTACGCTGAAAGTGCCCAATTAAATTAATGAGCCGATCCAAATCACCTGTAGGGAAAAAAAAGATTAGAATTAGAGAAAATGTATGCGCACAAAAATGTATTTACATATCGATGGAATCGAATCTTATGCAGGAGAGATGGCTGCTCCTCCTGGCGAATAACACCATGCTCTAAATTAGATGGCTGCACTGCACCCTCTCCCGATTCATCTACAACACCAACAATGAAGTATATGTTATGTTATGGTATTATCGCACACTAGAGATATTACGAAAACACAAAACAAATTTCATACTCCTGTTTTTGAGCTGACAGGGTCGGATTCTCCCTTCCCAGTGCTTTACCCAGCGCTTCCAGCACCTCAGCAACAAATTCACTTTCATGCATGCACAGAGCAGTTCTGTATTCTAAACGGGGTTTCACATACTAATTAACACTCATATGAAATTAATAACTTATGTGGGACCTTGTACAGGTGAGGGCGCTTCCCCTCACCACTGCAATTCACTGAAGATCTTTTCATGATTCCTGTGAATAAGAGAACGAAATGCAGACAGATGGACTGGCTGACTGTATCGGAATGAGGGAGCACACAAGGATGCTGGGGTTTAAATAGGATGCCGAGCCTGCTCCCACGTAAACAAGACGCTAACCAAGCTAACCAATGGGTGTTGAGATTCTTGAGTTGGGGTGGGGTGAGCCCACTAGCATCCCTGGCGACTGGAACCTGAACTAGCCAGATGCGTCCAAAACCTCGAAGAGACCTGAGTCTCTGATAATTTATGGATTTACAGCGGTAGAATTCTTACTATGAGTAGCGATACTATTTCGAATACATGCTGAATGATATTGAATTCAGCCCTTGCATCTGGAGTCATTATAGGTATTCGATTAATTAACCACACTGTATTACCAGCTCAGTGCATTCAGCAGATATGAGGTATGTCCACAAAATAAGTTCCGTTTGGTTATATAAAACAGACGTGTACAGATACAAAAGAAATATTTATTGTACAAAAATCTACAACTGTTAAACTACTTTTCTACATAGCTTCTGAAATTTTGTAGGCACTTTTCATAGCGTGCCACAAGTTTTTGTATGCTTTCTTCATAGAAGGTTGTTGGCTGTGTATTCAACCATGTGGTAACATGTTATTTCAGCTCGTCATCATCGTTGTTGACCACCAAGGAGAGATTTTAGGTGTAAGAAGAGATTAAAGTCGCTAGGAGCGAGGTCAGGGATGCACAGAGGATGATCAAACGCATCCCAGTGAAATTCCCGTAAGAGTTGAAACTTCCTGGCAGGTTAAAACTGTGTGCCGGACCGAGACTCGAACTCGGAACCTTTGCCTTTTGCGGGCAACAGCTCTACCATCTGAGCTACACGAGCACGACTCACAACCCGCCCTCACAGCTTCAATTCCGCCAGTACCTAGTCTACCGGTGCACAGTTTTAATCTGCCGGGAAGTTTCATATCAGCGCACACTCTACTGCAGAGTAAAAATTTCATTCTCGTAAGAACTGTCTGGTCACATTCGCCGTGTGAGGTCAAGCATTATCATGAAAAAAAAAAAAAACAACACCTTTTGACAGTAATCCTCGGCGCTGGTTCTGTATTGCGCGGCGCAATTTTTTAATGGTATCGCAGTAACCATGTGCATTGATTGTTTGGCCTTGTGGTAAGAAATCAATCAGCAAAACTGCCTTTTCTATCCAAAAAAGGGTGCACATTACTTTTCGAGGTGTCAAGATTTGCTTAGGCTTAACCTTCGTTGGGGATGAAGTGTGCCTCCATTCCATTGATTGCCATTTTGTTTCAGGGGTGTCGTACGATACCCAAGTTTCTTCCCCCGTGACTATTCGAGAAAGAAAACCATCGCCTTCTTCATTGCAGAGTGTCAAAAACTGAAGTGTAGTGCCCATCCATTGTTTTTTGTAGTGTTCAGGAAGAATTTTGGGTACCCAATGTGAGAAAAGTTTTCGAAATTTCAGTTTTTCAGTAACAATTTCATGAATTAGTGATCGTTAGATTTCTGGAACTTCTATAGCAAGGGCACTAAGTGTAGACTTACGGTTATGCTTAATCTTCTCTTCAATTGTGTCAACAAGTTCATCAGTAACTACAGACGGGCGTCCACCTCGTTCTTCATCGTGCACTTGATCATGTCCTTCATTGAACAGTCTGACCCATCTTCTAACCATTGAATCACTCATAGCATTTTGTCCGTACCTCGCAGATTTGCCAATGAACTTTCTTTGGTTTAACTTTCTTTGCATTTAGGAAACGAATCACAGATCTGATTTCACAGGAGGCGGCATTTTCAATTACAGCCGACATTATAAAGAAGCACTACAAAGAACACGACAGCAGCAGCGATCTGAAAATGGCGTACATGTCTTCTCCTTGAGTCAGAGTAACTGCCGCACATGCTCGAAACTACGATCGTAGCGCTGCTGCAGATAGAAATAGAAACGGAACTTACTTTGTGGACGACCCTCGTATTTACATCAGAAGTTTAGTTGCAGAGAATGCAATAAGAGCTCCGATAACCGGAACACTTTAAAAATATTCTGGCAAATAGCTGGATTCGCAGTTCCATGAAGGAAGGAAGTATTTTTTACAACCTAACCGGATGCGAGAATGTTTTCAACACTTATTGTGTGGTTGATGAGATATTGCAACTCCCTCAAAGTCTGCAAGCTTCGTGATTTTCCACGGTGAATGTTATATATGAGAAATTCTATGTTGCTGGTATTAACACTAGCTTTGACTGTTTTACCTACTGTTTTTTTAATTTAGCTTAAAACACTGAAGCAAATGATTTACAAAGTCTTCAGATGATAAAACGGAGAATTTTTTACTGTTTAGGAAAGGTGTACAGTGGAAATGATCAAATTTCAAGTAGCGCTATCGGTGGATTCGACGGCTTATATGACCACTGAAAGTTTAGTAAATTATTCTGCCATGATGCTGGAAAATTTTTAAATCGAATTTCTCGAAATGTATAGTTATAACTAGATGTGCACACGTTTGTACTAAAATGTTATATGTTTCGAACTCTTCAGAGCTGGAGGTGAATATGTAGTGGGTTTAATAGATGTCTTTCAATGTCTTGTTAAGTCTGGAAATGTCTCTCGAAGGTGAATATCATCTTACTTGAGTGGTAGAGTGATACACGCAAGAGAATAATAAAGTGATGAACGCTAGAGGGAAACATATAGCCCTCGGTAAATTATTTTTCTCTCGTTCTGCCGCACATCTAGCAGAATGCTGGAAAATTTTTTCTCGAAATGCATAGTTATAACTTTTGTACTGAAGTCTTATATGTTTCAAACTCTTTAGAGCTGGAGTTAAATATCTAACGTTTTTAACAGATGCCTTTCATAGTCTTTCACTGCTTCGATAAGTCTCGAAATGTTTCTTGGTGTTATAAAGCATAACGACTGTCTGCTAGCTTCTTTGAAGGACATCTGTGTGTGGTAGCACGTGTGAATGCATAGTATCAAAAGCTTATCCAGTAGGACAAATACTCTGAGCAGCGTCTATGCAGTTTCTATTTTGGGGAAGATAAGCATCTCAATCCTTTTAAGGAGCTCACGATGCGTTTGTTGTCGCTGTTACCTGTTGTGAAAGCATTCTCAGACTCCCACAGGCGTAGCAGCGGTTGGATGCCCAGGTGTTTGTGTCGTGGCGCGAGCAGCGCTGGAAGTGAGCGAATCTTATGTGCTTACAGGTATCAGCGTGGATCTTTAGTTCTTACAGGTAGCAGTGCGGTAGGATGTCTGGGTGTTTGTGTCTTGCCGCATGCGGGGCGAGGAACGAGCGACACGTGCTCAGCAAACGTCAAATAACTCGCAGCACGACCCAGCACCCACCGCATGTCCTACTGAACTGCATGATCATGTGACCTTCCGGGTGGGAGCTGAGACAGATGTTTCCATGCGTTGTATAACGCATCTTGATGCAAAGCATTTATTTGCAGAACCATATTCTTGTTCTTCTTCATATGTTCAAGCTTCCATTCTACAGGTAAGAGGCTATGGGTGCAGTACTTTGCTGAATGAGTGCTCGTAATACCACTATTAAAACTCGCCCTGTCTGGAACCAGCTCACATGCTTCTTCCACACCTACAGCTCAACAAGCACTGATATCTCAGCCTCTTGTGGTGGTAATACCACACTAAGCTGCTACTGCTGTAGCTAGATAATAAATTTACACATATTTAAACAAATTATACTCGAAATAAATGACATCATGAGCTGTCTCTAGTGGGGGCAACACCACACTAACTCCCCTCAGCTACAGGAGTAAGTTCTCAGAGCAAAATTCCCTCCAAAATTCGAAATTACCGCCCATTTTCCAAGAGGATGATGCGCCATCATCCAAAAAGTCGGAAGGGGGATGAGGGACTGCCGGGTGACCCATAGAAGCACATAATTCAATTTCCTGCCAAAATTCAAATTTCCCACCAGGGGGGCGTGGCACTTTCCCACCAAAAGCCGCCATCTTGGATAATGGTACTTGCATCATCAGCTGACGTCACGACCGCCATCTTGGATTAAATCATGCGCTGTTGCCAAGTCAACAGACCGCCATCTTGGATGATGTCACCACCGCCAACTTGAATACATCTGGCAACAATAGAGAGTAGGGTGACGATATCGTTGTTCCACTACTCATATGTTATGGCCATCTGGAATATGTCTGTGACGATTTAGTCTGCGGAAATCTCATTGAGTCGCTATTATAGACTACCTTTCAGTATAAAGCTCTACCACATGCTCCACTTCTTGATGGTAAGTGACTTTCCCACTTCCTTGCAATGCTGCTGATGTATCACCGACTACAAGCATGCACACCTGCAGTCCCTATACACAATTCAAAAGGGACATTTTCTCGGACTCACCCTGTATTTTGGTATAAGGGACCCGTGGTCGCCTCTGGCTCATAAAAAGTTATTATGGAAACGAAACTTCTTCAGTTTCTTACCCTAGTTGTCTTTCTTTCTAGCTACGCATGTTCGCTATTGTGATCGCTGGGAGTCAGTTCAAAGTGGTTTATGAACTGTTGGTGGTATACGCATTCCAGTTGCCAGGTCTCTGAATTTTCCTGAGAGTAGTTACAGTGCTACAGGCCTACATGGTTGTTGATCGTTGCTTCTAGATTAATGAGAAGAGCAACCCTGTCTCATGGCTTAAAGCGCTGCTGGCGATCTTTATTTCGACGAATTTTACATGTTTAGTGGGTTCGAGAATTAATTCCCATCCACCAATAAACGTTTTCGATTAAATACACTGCCTGACAAAAAAAGTGAAGCACCCAGAAAAGGAGGAGAAAATGAAGAGCGACTGCGTGATGTTATTTTAGTGATTACAAAATCGAGTCAAATTCACGAACAACTGGACAATGTAAACTCACTTATCAGTGTGACTTTGCATGGATTTGTTTGGGGAGGGTGTCATAAAGCTGTTGTATCCTGTTTTTAGGCAGGCAGCCCTCAACTGTTGTAGCTCGTCGTCGAGATCGCAAATGCACTTTGTTGGATTTCTTGCTGGCCACAGGAGTACCTAAACAACACACAGACACTTCATAGTGCCACGTCCCATGTGTGGACTAGTATCATGTGTTGGCGTAAGCTGTTGCCAGTACACATGTTGGCAAAGATGTAGCAAGAAGATCAATAGTAGGTGCCAGATGAAGCGCGCCTATCAGGAGAGAAGCCAAAGACAGACTCGCTAGCAACAGGCCGCCAACGCCCTCTCCACTGCAAGTGTTTAAATCGCCGCTGCTGACTGGAGGGCTCAGGCTCAGTCTGAGTCACTAGCTTAGTCACTGTCCTAGTTGGTGTCTGTCAGTTCACATCACCGGCTACGAGAGTGTATAGCGACTGGAGTAGTGTTTAAAGCGGGATTGTACTTCACCATCAGTGTGGCTAATGTGGACTATTACAGAAGAACTTGCGCCACAACACATGGTCTCTCTTAAAGATAAGTAGCTTCCTGTTAATGTTAGTAAAGAACCCTGTTAATACATGTGTGCAGTAGTGTTGTACAAAGAGGATACTGGCCACCAAACAACATCCTCTCCCTTGATTCCTGTGGTACAAGACTCGACATATTGTTGTGTTGAAAAAAGGCACCACGATACCTAAAGCATGAGAGGTAACACATGACGGCGCAAGGTGCCGCCATGTACCGTTGTGCCGTCAGAGTTCCCTCAATCACTACCAACAGCGACCTGAAGTGGTACCCCATGTACCTTTCCAAAACACAGGACTCTCCCAGGTTGTCGCCTTATTCGCTGATAGGGGTCATGTGGAGTGGTACAGAACCGTGATTCATAGCTGAACATAGGCACAGCCCCAGCGCTCCGTCAAAATCAGCGTCTCAGTGTGAGGAACGTAACGTTTCCTCTTCGTCTAACTTTTGAATCGTCTGAAAATTTATAAACCTTTTTCCACCTAATCGAGTACGGAAAAAAGTATCGTTGAACGAAGACCAGTGCGTTTTCTCGATTTCATTAATCCTAGGGGGTAGAGGTATTGCCTCTATTTTTTATGGAACTATGGTATTTTTTCTGCCGGAATAGTCGAGCTACAAGTAGAAAAAAAAGTGATACATTTCTTTTGTATGCGTGATGAGAAATGACAGAGTAAAAATACGTGGAATATCTTTTTTTGTGCTTTTGTGCTTTTGTTGCGGCAGTTTCAGTGGCGCAGCGTCGAGAAGTTAACACACCTTTCCACGGAACATGGCGCCGCCAAGGCAAGCTACTCTCTGCGTACACTGGAGTAGATTTCGGTCGACGTGCAGTCTGAATCACCTCATCAAGAAAGTTGGGTGCCTCATCATCTTCAGAGGTAGAGAGAGAGAGAGAGAACATGTGAAAAAAGACAGTGGAAGCCATCAGTTTGTTGGGGAAGTTCTGGGATTGCACCACTGTATATACGAAAAGAGACTGTATATTGTACCTTTCGAGATCTATACTTGAGTACTGGTCCAGTCTGCCATAGTCGCCATCAAGTCAGCCAGAAGTAATTAGAGACGTGTTGGTAGAGTTGTAACAGGCAGATGCCAATCGCTGTAACAAATGCGGCGATCTACTCGTGAAAATGAGTAAAAATATTTCATGTTGATACTAAAACTAACTACCGCTGTCGTCGTACTCTTACCGGGAGGCTAGTAAGGAGAAGATGAGGTTGACGATTGTGCCTATACCGTTACCACCCGCAAGTGTGTTGTGAAAGGGAGATGGCAGTACCGATGCGAACGTCTACCGTCACGTATTGCACCATGGAACGTGGAGTGACTCGGTAATTGTAAATAGAAGTAACCCTAAACTTACTGTCCCTGCTTAAAGTGGTATTTTAGCGCTCCGCGTATTTTTATACAAATAATAGTGGCTTTCGGAAGTAACCTATATGCTACTTACAACACACACTCTTCGAACACTGCCGGTCAGAACAGAACCGTAGATTGGCATTGGTACAATCTTAGCTACATCTTGTGATCTCAGAAACTTCGCTGTACTGTGCCCTCTCTCACAAGTCCTAATCGAACGCAGATGCAAGCAGAAATTTAGTTTTTTATGAGATTGCATTTCATTTCAACTCGTCACTCTCACTTAGCTTTATGTTTTAATTCCTATGAATGAAATGTTGGAAAGAAGGATATCAGCAGTCTTCTGAAGGATAGAAGAAAGTGCGACTGAAAGTCCTGACTTATATACCATTGTGTAGATGTACAGTCGGGTGAAGGAAGGTCACTGGGTTCTGTTCCACCTGTAGTAGGACATGCAGGGGACGTTATGAAATGGCGGCTGTATCATTTATGAGGACATGTCGACTGCATTGTCACGGACGTTTCTATGTTCATCTTCTGTTTTAGAGTTCTTCCTAGCTTTGTGCAATAGCTTGCGACAGCTTCTACGATACATTTGAAAAAAGTAAACTTCATTTCTTACGGCAATGCGTAGACTGATGTCGTAATAAGACTAAAATAGCAGAAACTAGTATGTAATGATAACTTCTACATTTTTAAGGTTTGATTGTCCTGTGCACGGCATTCTCTAGTTGATGAGATTTGCCAAAGATCTATCTCAAAATGATATGATTACTGTTTGTCAAAGACCACGGTAAGTTCCTTCAACTAACTGATAAATAAACATTTCTCATAAATTTTACAAAAATGCTGATCATTCATGACAGATTGAAGCTGTGAAGCAATTCAAAAAAATGGTTCAAATGGCTCTGAGCACAATGGGACTTAACTTCTGATGTCATCAGTCCCCTAGAACTTAGAACTACTTAAACCTAACTAACCTGAGGACATCACACACATCCATGCCCGAGGCAGGATTCGAACCTGCGACCGTAGCGGTCGCGCGGTTCCAGACTGTAGCGCCTAGAACCGCTCGGCCACTCCGCCCGGCGCAATTCAAATTTCTTCAAGTTCAGGTCATGATCAGCGTTTTAAGATATCACTCACGAATCTGATTATCCAACAGAGAGACGTCATCAGAATTAACCAGACCTGATTTACGCGAAATATAGTTGTCAAATATAGGAAAGACCGGTGCACATTGGACACAGCGCAGTGGCTCCAAAACTTTTTAAGACAGCTACCCGTGACCGAGATCGTATACCCTTAACAATTATATGAAAATTGATGCTTTTATGTGCTGTATGAAATCAAGAAGCAATGAAAGTCAGTGAAATAGTTTGTTTATTTCCAACAATCAATTTCAAATTCGTTTTGGTCTCGGCCAGTGGACGTAATAAATCGCGTTCCAGGTTCAGTTTGTTCCTTGCTTTGTTTTCATTGGCAACACAGTCGCAAATTGCCTTTCACATCTATAAATTGTGCCTAATTAAAACAGTATGCTTCAGGTTTCTTCTGATAGTAATGGGAACTTTTCACTAAAATATTGATAGTTCTGTCTACACGTAGTCCAAACACTTGTGCTTTCGCTTCAACTTCGCTATCTGGAGGCACCCCTTCAGTCACTGGAAACAGTCTTAAAACCGATTTATATATCAGTTCTATAGCTCAGGAAAATAGTTACTCTTATGAATTATTTCTGGTGACAAGTGCAAACATATTTCATGTGTGAATGAACGTTTTTCACTGTTGGCGTCGAGCATCGCTGGTGGTTCTGAGAAAATCAAAATGTCTCGAAGTTCAGTCCTGCGTTGGTAGAGCTCCAGTCTGAGAAGGAAAGTGGCAGAGTTACCTTGTGACCTCAAAGTATTAATCGTATTTTCTTCCAAGCTGAGATTAAGTCTATTTACTTCTACAAAGAAGTCCGTATGATATGTAGCCTCGGAAATAAAAATATTACCCGTTATTTAGGCATATATTTCGGCATGTAAGTCTTTCTCATTTCCGTCCTCGCCCGTGCCAGAAAAAAAGCAATTTCTTATCGAAGCTCGAGCACTCTATGCAACACATTGCCATGTGATAATCATCATACCGGATCAAGAGCACATCGACTTTGGCTCAAACCTCTCTGCTCAATTCTTTGAGAATATTTGTGTCTGTTGCACTACCTTGAATGTGATTTGCAGTCTTCGTTACCTGAGTAAGCACCTTCAACAAATCAGATGGAAGTGTTTTCGCTGCCAAAGATTAACGATGCGTAATGCAGTTGCTGAGCGTTGCATTTGGAATCACTTCTCTCATCAACGTGTAGAATCTAGAGCGAACACGCGACATGGAAGACGCTCCACCTGTTAAAGCACCAATCAACTTCGATCAACGCATTTCGTTTCCCTCAACAAAATTTTTCACTTATCCAAAAACATCTTCGTGACATGTAGTAATGTCCAGTGATACCGAGAAAAAGTATTCTTCTTTCAGGCTGTGAAAGAAGCAACTGGGAACAAGAAGCAATTTCAGCTCGATTCATGCAACTGCAATGCAAAGAAATGATTTGGTCTTATTTCGTTGAGTGCTATGTCCAAAGTATCCAAACTCATGTCCTTGATATACGTTGTGATTGTGTTGCTAGAAGGAGGTATCTTGTTTATTGTTTCTTCATGTTGCTCTCCTAGAACTAGCTTCATTGCATTTAGTAGACAAGACTCGAGGAGAAACTTCTTGGCCGATTAAAACTGTGTGCCGGTTTGGGAGTCAAAACTCGGACCTTTCCCTTTCGGAGGCCCCGACGGAGCTATACAAGCATGATTCCCGAACCTGACTTCACAGCTCTACCTCTGTCAGTGCATCTCAGTGGTACTGTCGTAAGTAGGACATGTTCAGCGCAAACCACTGAGTGCACACACGCCTTAACTTATTCGGATATTATTTGTTTGGAGAGTTGAAATTCTACTTAAGGCTAGTAAACAAATCTCCAATGGTCAGATTATTATTTCCATATGCTAGCTAGATTTTGCAGACAGCAATGTCTATCCTAAAGCACATCAACTAAAAGTAGTAGCATTGCTACTAAACATTGTTGGATTTTTGAGCTTTTTAAAGAAGGAAACAGATATACTCGTATGTTCAATAGAGAATATAATGGAATTCAGAAATTCCTTAGGATGACTGCAGAAGATTTCGCAAGACGTCTCGATATAATTGGAAGACACGTTTCAAAAACATATGACATTTTCAGATCAGCAATTTCTGCTTCCTTCAGATTAGCAATCGCACTTCGAACTCGTAATTCAATGCAATTTCTTGGAATAAGCAGCGACTTACTTAACTTCCAAGTGTCGAAATAAATGCGACCAATAAGGAAAAGGTAGTCATTTCATCATCAAACTGCAAGACTATTGTATTGTTTTGTGTTGTATTGTATGGAACTGGGGAAACGACGGAGAGGCTTCGAGGCTTCGTCCCCGCCATAGCCCTCAGTGGTTCATAACCCCACAAGGCTACAGCAGTCCACTCACCCCACCGCCGCCCCACAACGATCCCAGGGTTATTATGAGTCTATAAGTTGCGGAATAATCAAATATTTTTACCAGATAGTTTTCCTGCAATCCAGTGAAAGCGACTGCATAGCGAAAAGCCATGTGAATCCAAAATACGTAATTTTTAATTTTTTATGCAAAAAGTAAAACGTTTTCCGGAAAATAACTCCAGCACGGGATGCAGCTTTGCTTTTTTTACATAAATAAATATTTTTATGCAGCGTAACAGATGACTCAACTTTCAGTTTTCTGCTCTCCGTGAGTCAAATCAGTAGATGAGGGCACGATTCTTTGCGTGGCACGGAGAAAAAGTCCGCTTCAAAAAGAATCGACAGCAAAAATTTGCAGCAATTTTGAACATTCAGTCAGTGTGGCAAGTGTGAACAATCAGTCAGTGCATACTAATTTTTACAAGAGGACTGCTGTCAGGGGCTACACGTCTAGATCAAGCATGTTCAGGAGGAGCCTTGGCGAGCACGAGCGTCACCATAAAACGGGTCAGACAGACAGCGGTTATGTAGCGCAAACTGAGCGGTGTATTTCGAGACGTGGCCATGTGTTAAATTTGTTACAACATTGATCGCAAGCAAAACCACTCACCGCGACGTGGTTGTGATGAAAATCTTCTCTTTTTATGTTAGTGACAATACTGCAACAAAATATGTCTTTGAGATTTCTGTATAGATTTTCCTCGCCCTAAATTTCCTCGACTTTACAAGCTTGCAACTACGATTATACCCATGTCTGAAATCATACAAGTTTGTGTGAAATTTTTATTCTGAAGCGGAAATTCCGGCATGGAGCACATGTGGAATTCAGCTCTATCGTAACTATAAAGTAATTCTTTAGCGTGTATCTACGTCGTTTATGGCGCACTAAGCAAGTGGCCGGCTGGGGCTAGTTGTCGTCGCAGACTGCACGCAAATTTCAAATGGTGTCGTTACATCCACTGCGGCCCCTGCCGCGTCGCGTCAGCCGTTAATATTCATATTTGATCATTTTCGAATGAAATGCCTATCTAGAAATTATTTAACTTCTGTGAAGTTTGGAACGTAAGAGACGAGGTGCTGTCAGAACTAAAGCTGTGAGGACGGGGCGTGAGTCGTGCTTGGGTAGCTCAGTTGGTAAAGCACTTGCCCGCGAAAGGCACGCGTCCCGATTTCGAGTCTCGGTCCGGCACACAGTTTTAATCTGCCAGGAAGTTTCATATCAGCGCACACTCAGCTGCAGAGTGAAAATCTCATTCTAGAAATTATTAATTTAACGAGATAGCGATACTGATTTGTAAAACAAATTTAGTTTCGTGACTGGAACTAATCGAACCGTTCCTGTCCCCCCCTCCCCCCCCCCCCCCAACCACCAACACCACAAAAAAAATTATGTTGCCTTTCACAGGGTAATTACCGCTACGTTGGAAATCACCGCCATAGGGACACGATAGCCAGTTGGTATTATTTCGCTAAACTGCCATTATAATATGCCACCGCCCTTTGCGGTTTGCAGCATCCTAGACGATGCGAGCTGTGTGAACAAAGGATTTGTCATCTTTCCACAAACAGGTCACTCCAGTTAGACTGTTTAGTGGGAAAGGGTATGCGTTTTTTGTTTTCTTGTTCGTGGAAGTAAAGATATTTTGTTGTGTACTCCAAGACAACGCTCTTACTAAACAAGTAAGTAGATCGTTTAGAGTGTATAGATTGAGGATTATTTGAAACCGCGTTCGGCGACCAATGTTTAAAACTTTCTCGTAAACTATCTAAAAATAATTCCAATGTGGCGATGGGGCACAACAGCCCACTTAAATAGGGGCATGTCAATCCACATGGCCAACCTGTTTCGTTGTCTTTTTGTGAGTAAACACACTTACAAACTTGAATATATTCAACGTAGTCAAACTAGAGATCATATCCAATGCAGTTTTTACGGAAGAAGATTGTCTCCTGCACTGATTTTAAACTGGTAATATCTATGTAGCGTCTGAGTTTTTTCTTTGTTTCTTCCAGCACCCATAATTTGTGTTCAAGTATTCAACTAAAACGATAGTACCTAGTAATATATGTATTTGAGATTATCACTTGTGGAACATTGTAGGGCATGTAAGGGGCTGCACAAAAATATGAGAACGTGAAAAAGACAACACATTACCTTGCCTAATACGGTGTACGAAAACCACTAACAGTCAAAACAGTTTCCAGTAGTCTTGGAAAGTATAAACACATACTTGTATCGTTCTCAAGGGAGTATTATATCATTCTTCTTGCAAAATAGTGGCAAGGTCAGGCAATTATGATGGAGGTGTATGGGGATCACGCACCTTTCTATCCAAAGTAGAACACAAAGGCTCTATAATGCTGAGATCTGGTAACTGCGGCGGCCAGGGAAGATGCGGTGTTTCATCGTCGTGCTCACAAAAGCGGTCCTGGATGATACGAGCCGTGTGAGCAGAGGATTTGTCATCTTGGAACACAGCATCATCATTGGGGAACAAATATTGTGCCATGAGATGAACCTTGTCAGCCAATATGGTCACATAATCCTTGCAGTAATTCCACCTTGCAGAATACCCTTGGTTCCGTGGAATACCACGATGTGGCAGCCTTGCAGAGTAACCATGGTTCCTCTGGAATACCTCGATATGACAGCCGAAATCATCACCGAATCGTGCACAGGTTTCACTCTTTGCACATAATCGCTGTCACAAGTTTGAAACAGTGTGTACCAAGTCCCATATGACCAAATTACTTTCTTAAATTGCTCCCTACTACAGGTTTATGGCGTCGACACTACGTTTTCCTGTTAAGAGTAGTTGCGTCACTGATGAGTAGTTTTGAAATTCCAGCTCGCCCTGCAATTTCACACTTATGGAGCTCCTTTCGTGTTGTTTTGGTGCTGACAGGATTGACGAATACGAAATTCAGTTCTGCAGTGGTTTTTAAAGCTGTCATCCTATTTTCCGTCACAGTCCTCTTCAGGATAACTCAATACACACCTTCGTTCGCATTGTGACTTAGCAAATGATGCCTTTCCGCTTTCCATGTCCACGGTATAAATCTTCGAGACGGTTCCCCTTGAAACACCAAACACTTCGGCTGCCTCGGTTACGAAAGCACCCACCACACAAACAGCAACTATTTACCCATGTTCAAATTTACTTAGCACCGACGTAATGCGCTCGCAACTACACAGAATACTGTTCCAACTACGGCTGACTCTTGCAACGTATTGAGGACATTACACAGGTGCTGTTGGTGGTCAAATACAACAGTGCAACCTGCAGCCTTCGCTAGCATTGCATTTGTGTTCATGCCTGCGTTATTCTATACGTTTCGATATTTTTTTGAACGCCTGTACTTTGGCCTTTCGCCAAAAGAAGTTAGGCAGTTTGCCTACACCTATGGAGTAACCTGTCAACGTAAAATACCCCTATCTTTGACCGACTCTGGAATGGCGGAACCTGATTGGTTTCCAGGATTTCTGAAAAGGCATCCGACACTTTCTATTCGAACTCCTTGGGCAACTAATTTGGCGCAGTATACTAGCTTCAACAAGCACAACACCGACTTGTTTTTTTGGCAACCAGGACAATGTTTGACAAGACTGAAAGTGAGCGCCCGATGATATTTGGATTGTAGATGAAGCTGGATTCACTATAATCCAGAGGCCTGACAGAAGAGTCACACGAAGGAGATTACGTCAAAATGAGCGGCTAATATATGCTAAAAGAGGATCACTTATCATTATGGCTTTAGCTGTGAGTGCAGTTAGGGAATAGCATGCCTCAAGTTTTCATATTCTCTAGGGTCAATTTCAAGCCCTATTTCATTAGAGATGGTCCTGTTGGGAACAAAGGTACTGCTCATCCCTCAAGATGGATGACAGAAAATAGTTCCTTCAATACATGCAACATTTTGGATCAGACGCTCGATGTTCCAAAGAACATTCTCCCTTGGTATTAATTGACAATCACGGTTCGCATTTATAGTTTTGCGGGGAAAACGATGTCACACTTTCTTCTTCTCCAGCTCACTGTAGCCGCAAACAGCTGCCTTTAGAAATGTTTACTACCCCTTAAAGAAGTCTGTTAACTCAGCGTGCAGTACATGGATGACAGCAAACAAACGACCACTGACAATAAAAGAGTTTTCAAGCATATTGAAAACAACACTACAAACTGCATAAATGCATTTACGAGGAGAAATACATTGACTGGTTTCAAAGGGACAGGCAGCTCTTCCTCAAAAGTCCTCCGCACATGGAACAACTCAAATGAAACTCATTTCCGACGCGAGTTGCTGACCCGTCGATTTCGCATCGCTTCCTGTGTAGTTAAATAGGGCTTCGCAGACGACACGACTGCAGAGTGACTCATCAGTGAGTCGCTTGCAACGTCCTAACTCAGGTCCTAGGGAATCGGCGTCAGCGTTGCAGAACGATCTGAGTTGCATCGTGTCTTCAAGAACAGCTCCATTCTGGTTTAATATAAAGATGAACGAGCAAGAGCTCCATTCTGGTTTAATATAAAGATGAACGAGCATGTTGTGAACATTAGGTTAGTTCGGGAAGCGGAAAAACATTCCGTTTTATACAACTACAAGCTCCCAGGCTACTTCAGGAGAGATTTTACATAGAAATCGTGAAGTGAAGTGAAAAAAGATTCTCGTATGACATGTATGTAGTCTACTGTAAATCTTTTGTTTGAAATAAAACTACCGGTACGTCAATGAGAGTGAATATACAGAAAAATTTAAATCATACCTCGAATTCCTCTCTTGTGTCAACCTTTTCATTTCAGAGTAACACTTGCAACCTAGCCCTCAATTATTTGCAGCGTGTGTTCCAATCTCTGTCTTCCTCAGCAGTTTTTACCCTCTACAGCTCCCTCCAGTACCATGGAAGTTATTCCATGGTGTCTGAACAGATGTCCTATCATCCTGTCCCTTGTTGTCAGTGTTTTCCATGTATTTCTTTCCTCGCCTATTCTGCGAGGAATCTCCTCATTCCTTGCCTTATCAGTCCACCTAATTTTCGACGTTCTTCTGTAGCACTACAGCTTAGATGCTTCGATTCTCTTCTCTTCCGGCTTCCCTCCTGCCCATGTTTCACTACCGTACAATGCTGTTCTCCAAACGTACATTCTCAGAAATGCCTCCCTCAAATTAAGATTTATGTGGAATACTAGTAGACTTATATTGGCAAGGAATGTCCTTTTGCGAGTGCTAGTCTACTTTTTACGTCCTCTTTGTTCCTTCCGTCATGAGTTATTCTGCTGTCTAGGAAGCAGAATTCCTTAACTTCTTCTACTCCTGCTTCGTGATCACCAATTCCGATATTAAGTTTTCCGGTATTCTCATTACTACTACTTCTCATTACTTTCGTCTTTCTTCGATTTACTCTCAATCCATAATCTGTACTCATTAGAGTGTTCATTTCATTCTACAGGTCGTTCAATTCTTCTTCACTTTCACCTAAGACAGCAATGTCATCAGCGAATCGTATCATTGATATCCATTCACCCTGACTTATAATCCCACCCTTGAACCCTTCTTTTATTTGCATCGTTGCTCCTTCGATATATAAACTGAACAGTAGGCGCGAAAGACTATATCCCTGTGTTACAACGTTTTTAATCCGTGTGCTTCGTTCTTGGTCTTCCACTCTTATTTTTTCCTCTTGTTTCTTGTACATATTGTATAGCTTACTCCTATTTTTCTCATAATTTCAAACATGTTGCACCATATTACATTGTCGAACGGTTTTACCAGGTCGCCAAATCCTGTGAACGTGTTTTGATTTTTCTTCAGTTTTGCTCTCCTTATCAACCATAATATCAGAACTGCTTATCTGGTCCTTTATCTTTCCTAAAATTAAAATGATCGTCAGCTAACACATCATCAATTTTCTTTTCCATTCTTCTGTACATTATTCTTGTCAGCAACTTGGATGCATGAACTGTTAAGCTGATTGTGCGGCAATTCTCGCACTTGTTGGCTGTCGCGGTCTTGGGAACTGAGTGGATGATGTTTTTCCGAAAGTCTCCTAGTAAATCGCCAGTCTCCTCATATATTCTACACACCAACGTCAATAATCATTTTCTTGCCACTTCTGCCAATGATGTTAGAAACTCCGATGAAATGTTATCTATCCCTTCTGCCTTATTTAATTTAAGTCTTCTAAAGCTCTTGTAAATTCTGATTCCAATACTGGATCCTCTATCCCTTCTTCTATCACGTCATCAGATAAGTGCTGCTCCTCATAGACGCCCTCAGTTCACTCTTTCCACGTACCTGCTCTTTCCCCTGCATTTAACAGAGGCATTCCCATTGCACTCTTCATGTTACCGCTGTTAGTTTTAATTTCACAGAAGGTTGTTTTGACTCTTCTGCACGCTGACTCAGTCTTTGCGACAGTAATTTCTTTTTCGATTTCTTCACATATATTCTGCAGGCTTTTCTCCTTAGCGTCCCTGCACTTCCTGTTTATTTTATTCCTAAGTGGATTGTATTTCTGTATTCCTGAACGTACCTGGACTCTTCTGTACTTTCTTACTTTCTTCTTTCGTCGAGCAACTGAACTATTTCTTCTGTTACTTATGATTTCCTCGCAGTTACCTTCCTTGTACCTGTGTTTGTTTCCAACGTCTGCGATTGCTCGTGTTAGAGATGTCCATTCCTCTTATCTGAACTGCCTACTGAGCTATTCCTTATCGCAGTGTCTATAGCCTCAGCGAACTTCAGCTGTACTTCTTCATTCCGTATCCCAGTTCCTTGCACCTTGATTCTTCCTGACTGCTCTCTTAAACTTCAGCCTGTTCTTCATCATTACTAAATTGTGATCTGAATCTGTATCTGCTCCTTGGCACGCTTTACAATCCAATATCGGATTTCGGAATCTCTGCCAAACCTAAATCTTTCCGTATCTCCCGGCCTTTTTCAAGTGTACTTCCTCCTCTTGTGATTCTTGAACATTCACTATTAATAGGTGAAATTTGTTGAGGAACTCCATTAATCTTTCTCTTCTCTCATTCCTAATACCAAGCCCATATTTTTAAGTAACCCTTTGTTCTTCTCCTTCCCCTATAACCGCATTCAAATCCTCTATGACTATTACATTTTAATCTCCATTTACGTACTGAATTACCCGTTCAGTAACCTCATATATTTTCTCTATCTCTTCATCTTATGTTTGCGACGTCGCATGTATAACTGAATTATTGTTGTCGGTGACGGTTTGCTGTCGACTCTGACGAGAACGACCCTGCTACTGAGCTGTTCACAGTAACACACTTTCTGCTCTACCTTCTTAATCATAACGAATCCTACTTCGTTGATTATTTGATATTTTTCTGGTGGTCATTTCCCCCTTGGCAGTCCCCTCTCAGTGATGGGAGTGGGGCACTGGTCCTGAATCGTTTGCCAATGGAGACATCACCATGAGACTTTTTCAATTACCGGCCACATGTGCTGCGTATACATTGCATGTATCTTTAATGCAATGGTTCCATTATCTTCTGCATTCTCATGCCGTACGTCATTGATGATTCTTCTGTCTTTTGGGGCAGTTTCCCACCTCAAGGTCAAGAGTGTGCCCTGAACCTCCGTCCGCTCCTCCATCCTCTTTGACAACTGCCAGAATGATTGTGACTTCTGATGCCAAAAGTCCTCGGACGAGACTGCTGATACTTTTTATTGTTATGTTTAAGCAGCGGCAGGGTTTGAACCTGAAACAGAGAAAGTTTTGATTAGTAGTGAAAGACTCTACCCTAGACCATGGATGTAGTCAATGCTGACAGAGAAATCATTTAATGAGCAGAAACCAGGATCACCACTTTTCCGTGTACGTAATTCTTAAGAGATTTTGGTTTTCAAAATAAAAATAAGGCTCTTTTATGGGCAAACCTACTTTCTTTGCGATGAATATACGTGACACCTGAAAAGGCTCTGATCAACTAATCGATTTCTTGTGAAATACTGTGTTAAGAGAACATTAGGAAGGCGAAAACATGATATAGAATAAATTATCTTTGCATCAGAGCAATGTTTATTAATGCCTAAAGTCAAAGAACTACTAGAACTTTGTTGATGTCTTTCACCTGAGCGTATTTGCTCACATAACTGCTTATAGTGCAACGATCTATCGTACAACTCTGGTCATGAAATGCTTAGATTTCAAGTGAGGATGATTCTGTTGGCAACTGTGCTATTCCAATAATGATTAATTTTTGAAAACAAATTCTCAATTCTTGTACTTGACCCTAGGATACACAGAGCAAATTCTACGATTTTAGACAGGACTTCCACTTTTATCCATTTTTCCTTTGACGCTTTAAATACATACATTTAAAAAAGTTTTACATCACCCCAGTTAGCAGATTTCATGAAGATAGACGTTGACTGTGGATACTGTACCACAGACATAATCCCTTTGGCTGTTCAGAGATGTCACTAAACGCGCCCAAAGATGTAAACAACCATGCATGAGTAGCGCCTATTAGACGGAGGGGGTCCGACGGCCGATTAGTTCCAGTCATTCCACCAGGAAGGAGGCACAGGGCTCATGTTGTCTGTAGTTCAACCATGCCTAGATGGTCAATATAACAGTTCGATCGTGTCCGCATTGTTACTTTTTGCCAGGAAGGGATCTCAACAAGGGAAGTGACCAGGTGTCTCGAAGTCAACCAAAGCGATGTGGTTCTGACATGGAGGAGATACAGAGAGACAGGAACTGTCGATGACATGCCTCGCTCAGGCCGCCCAAGGGCTACTACTGCAGTGGATGACTCGGAGGAACCCTGACAGCAATGCCACCATGTTAAATAATGCTTTTCGTGCAGTCACAGGACGTCGTGTTACGACTCAAACTGTGCTCCCTGCCACCGTTGGATAAGCAGCTGTAGCAGCAAGTCGTATACTCCTAGCCCACTCATTTGTTACATAGTTAATTCTTAATTTCTTTGCGTGTTTTTGGTACTTGCATTGTTTAATTCATAAATTTCGGGCGTATTATAGTATTTGAGAGTTGTAGCATCGCGTTTTAGTACCTGAATAGTGTAAATTCGCGTAGTCGTCTGTCTTCTGTTTTTGTTTTGAACGGCCAGTGTCGGTTGGTCACAGTCAGTATCCTCCCTGCCGCCGTTGGATAAGCAGCTGCAGCAGCAAGTCGTATACTCCTAGCTCACTCATTTGTTACATAGTTTAATTCTTAATTTCTTTGCGTGTTTTTGGTACTTGCATTGTTTAATTCATAAATTTCGGGCGTCTTATAGTATTTGCGAGTTGTAGCATCGCGTTTTAGTACCTGAATAGTGTAAATTCGCGTAGTCGTCTGTCTTCTGTTTTTGTTTTGAACGGTCAGTGTCGGTTGGTCACAGTCAGTGTCCTCCCTCCCGCCGTTGGATAAGCAGCTGCAGCAGCAAGTCGTATACTCCTAGCTCACTCATTTGTTACATAGTTTAATTCTTAATTTCTTTGCGTGTTTTTGGTACTTGCATTGTTTAATTCATAAATTTCGGGCGTATTACAGTATTTGAGAGTTGTAGCATCGCGTTTTAGTACCTGAATAGTGTAAAATCGCGTAGTCTCCTTCCGCCGCCGAGCAATGTGTCAGCAGTGCGCAAGTAGCAGCATTACTGCATTTACTAGGCAATCTTGTATTTTAATAACCGTATAAATTTTGTGTCGATTTGTTTGCGCTCTCTGTAGATTAGTTCAGACGTTCTTTGCACAACAGTTTTTAGCATAGATAGGGACTGCAACTGCTGTGTTCGGATGCAGGCTGAGTTGGCATCCCTTCGCGCCCAGCTTCAGGCAGTGTTGGCTTCGGTCACACAGCTTGAGGCTGTTGCCAGTGGGCATCACTGTGGGGGTCCGGATGGGGGTTTGTCGGGGACGGCCAGCTCGTCCCACGCATCCCCCGATCGGACTACGACTTTGGTTGCCCGGGATACTGCCCACGTTGAGGCTGATCCCTCACCTGTGGTAGAGTGGAAGATCGTCTCAAGGTGTGGCAGGGGGCGAAAGACATTCTGGAGGGCTGAACGGAAGGCCTCTCCAGTTTGTCTGACGAACGGTTTCAGGCTCTGTCTCAGGCTGATACTGATCTTCGGCCTGACATGGCTGCTTGTCCTGTTCCAGAGGTTGCCCCTCAGTCTACAAGATCCGGGCGGTCGCAGAGGGTGGGCTTACTGGTAGTTGGGAGCTCCAACGTCAGGCGCGTAATGGGGCCCCTTAGGGATATGGCGGCAAGAGAGGGGAAGAAAACCAATGTGCACTCCGTGTGCATACCGGGGGGAGTCATTCCAAATGTGGAAAGGGTCCTTCCGGATGCCATGAAGGGTACAGGGTGCACCCATCTGCAGGTGGTCGCTCATGTCGGCACCAATGATGTGTGTCGCTATGGATCGGAGGAAATCCTCTCTGGCTTCCGGCGGCCATCTGATTTGGTGAAGACTGCCAGTCTTGCTAGCGGGATGAAAGCAGAGCTCACCATCTGCAGCATCGTCGACAGGACTGACTGCGGACCTTTGGTACAGAGCCGAGTGGAGGGTCTGAGTCAGAGGCTGAGACGGTTCTGCGACCGTGTGGGCTGCAGATTCCTCGACTTGCGCCATAGGGTGGTGGGGTTTTGGGTTCCGCTTGATAAGTCAGGAGTCCACTACACACAACAAGCGGCTACACGGGTAGCAGGGGTTGTGTGGCGTGGGCTGGGCGGTTTTTTTAGGTTAGATGGCCTTGGGCAAGTACAGAAAGGGCAACAGCCTCAGCGGGTGCGGGGCAAAGTCAGGACATGCGGGGACCAAGCAGCAATCGGTATTGTAATTGTAAACTGTCGAAGCTGCGTTGGTAAAGTACCGGAACTTCAAGCGCTGATAGAAAGCACCGAAGCTGAAATCGTTATAGGTACAGAAAGCTGGCTGAAGCCAGAGATAAATTCTGCCGAAATTTTTACAAAGGTACAGACGATGTTTAGAAAGGATAGATTGCATGCAACCGGTGGTGGAGTGTTCATCGCTGTTAGTAGTAGTTTATCCTGTAGTGAAATAGAAGTGGATAGTTCCTGTGAATTATTATGGGTGGAGGTTACACTCAACAACCGAGCTAGGTTAATAATTGGCTCCTTTTACCGACCTCCCGACTCAGCAGCATTAGTGGCAAAACAACTGAGAGAAAATTTGGAATACATTTCACATAAATTTTCTCAGCATATTATAGTCTTAGGTGGAGATTTCAATTTACCAGATACAGACTGGGACACTCAGATGTTTAGGACGGGTGGTAGGGACAGAGCATCGAGTGACATTATACTGAGTGCACTATCCGAAAATTACCTCGAGCAATTAAACAGAGAACCGACTCGTGGAGATAACATCTTGGACCTACTGATAACAAACAGACCCGAACTTTTCGACTCTGTATGTGCAGAACAGGGAATCAGTGATGATAAGGCCGTTGCAGCATCCCTGAATATGGAAGTTAATAGGAATGTAAATAAAGGGAGGAAGGTTTATCTGTTTAGCAAGAGTAATAAAAGGCAGATTTCAGACTGCCTAACAGATCAAAACGAAAATTTCTGTTCCGACACTGACAATGTTGAGTGTTTATGGAAAAAGTTCAAGGCAATCGTAAAATGCGTTTTATACAGTTACGTGCCGAGTAAAATTGTGAGGGACGGGAAAAACCCACCGTGGTACAACAACAAAGTTAGGAAACTACTGCGAAAGCAAAGAGAGCTTCACTCCAAGTTTAAACGCAACCAAAACCTCTCAGACAAACAGAAGCTAAACGATGTCAAAGTTAGCGTAAGGAGGGCTATGCGTGAAGCGTTCAGTGAATTCGAAAGTAAAATCCTATGTACCGACTTGACAGAAAATCCTCGGAAGTTCTGGTCTTACGTTAAATCAGTAAGTGGCTCGAACAGCATATCCAGACACTCCGGGATGATGATGGCATTGAAACAGAGGATGACACGCGTAAAGCTGAAATACTAAACACCTTTTTCCAAAGCTGTTTCACAGAGGAAGACCGCACTGCATTCCTTCTCTAAATCCTCGCACAAACGAAAAAATGGCTGACATCGAAATAAGTGTCCAAGGAATAGAAAAGCAACTGGAATCACTCAACAGAGGAAAGTCCGCTGGACCTGACGGGATACCAATTCGATTCTACACAGAGTACGCGAAAGAACTTGCTCCCCTTCTAACAGCCGTGTACCGCAAGTCTCTAGAGGAACGGAAGGTTCCAAATGATTGGAAAAGAGCACAGGTAGTCCCAGTCTTCAAGAAGGGTCGTCGAGCAGATGCGCAAAACTATAGACCTATATCTCTGACGTCGATCTGTTGTAGAATTTTAAAACATGTTTTTTTGCTCGAGTATCATGTCGTTTTTGGAAACCCAGAATCTACTATGTAGGAATCAACATGGATTCCGGAAACAGCGATTGTGTGAGACCCAACTCGCTTTATTTGTTCATGAGACCCAGAAAATATTAGATACAGGCTCCCAGGTAGATGCTATTTTTCTTGATTTCCGGAAGGCGTTCGATACAGTTCCGCACTGTCGCCTGATAAACAAAGTAAGAGCCTACGAAATATCAGACCAGCTGTGTGGCTGGATTGAAGAGTTTTTAGCAAACAGAACACAGCATGTTGTTATCAATGGAGAGACGTCTACAGACGTTAAAGTAACCTCTGGCGTTCCACAGGGGAGTGTTATGGGGCCATTGATTTTCACAATATATATAAATGACCTAGTAGATAGTGTCTGAAGTTCCATGCGGCTTTTCGCGGATGATGCTGTAGTATACAGAGAAGTTGCAACATTAGAAAATTGTAGCGAAATGCAGGAAGATCTGCAGCGGATAGGCACTTGGTGCAGGGAGTGGCAACTGACCCTTAACATAGACAAATGTAATGTATTACGAATACATAGAAAGAAGGATCCTTTATTGTATGATTATATGATAGCGGAACAAACACTGGTAGCAGTTACTTCTGTAAAATATCTGGGAGTATGCGTGCGGAACGATTTGAAGTGGAATGATCATATAAAATCAATTGTTGGTAAGGCGGGTACCAGGTTGAGATTCATTGGGAGAGTCCTTAGAAAATGTAGTCCATCAACAAAGGAGGTGGCTTACAAAACACTCGTTCGACCTATACTTGAGTATTGCTCATCAGTGTGGGATCCGTACCAGATCGGGTTGACGGAGGAGATAGAGAAGATCCAAAGAAGAGCGGCGCGTTTCGTCACAGGGTTATTTGGTAACCGTGATAGCGTTACGGAGATGTTTAACAAACTCAAGTGGCAGACTCTGCAAGAGAGGCGCTCTGCATCGCGGTGTAGCTTGCTCGCCAGGTTTCGAGAGGGTGCGTTTCCGGATGAGGTATCGAATATATTGCTTCCCCATACTTATACCTCCCGAGGAGATCACGAATGTAAAATTAGAGAATTAGAGCGCGCACGGAGACTTTCAGATAGTCGTTCTTCCCGCGAACCATACGCGACTGGAACAGGAAAGGGAGGTAATGACAGTGGCACGTAAAGTGCCCTCCGCCACACACCGTTGGGTGGCTTGCGGAGTATAAATGTAGATGTAGATGTGTGCAATAGGCTGCACGATACGCAACTTTGCTCCCGACGTCCATGGCGAGGTCCATCTTTGCAACCATGACACCGTGCAGCGCGGTACATATGTGCCCAAAAACATGCCGAATGGACCGCTCAGGATTGGCATCACGTTCTCTTCACCGATGAGTGTCGCATAACCAGGCAATCGTCGGAGACGACTTTGAAGGCAACCCTGTCAGGCTGAACGCCTTAGACACACTGTCCAGCGAGTGCAGCAAGGTGTAGGTTCCTTGCTGTTTTGGGGTGGCATTATGTGGGACCGACGTACGCTGCTGGTGGTCATGGAAGACACCGTAACGGCTGTACGGTACGTGAATGCCATCCTCCGACCGATAGTGCAACCATACCGGCAGCATATTGGTGAGCCATTTATCTTCCCGGACGACAATTCGCGCCCCCATCGTGCACCTCTTGTGAAACTTCCTTCAGGATAACGACACCGCTCGACTAGATTGGCCAGCATGTTCTCCAGGCATGAACCCTATCGAACATGCCTGGGATAGAATGGAAAGGGCTGTTTATGGACGACGTGACCCACCAACCACTCTGAGGGATCAACGCCGAATCGCCGTTGAGGAGTGGAACAATCTGGACTAATACTGCCTTGATGAACTTATGGTTAGTATGCCACGACGAATACAGGCGTACATCAATGCAAGAGGACGTGCTGCTGGGTGTTAGAGGCACCGGTATGTACAGCAATCTGGACCACCACCTCTGAAGGCCTCGCTGTATGGTGGTACAACATGCAATGTGTGGTTTTCATGAGCAATAAAAAAGGGCGGAAATGATGTTTATGTTGATCTCTATTCCAGTTTTCTGTACAGGTTCCGGAACTCTCGGAACTGAGATAATGGTAAACTTTTTTGGTGTGTGTATCTATTATGCACTCCTTCCTTAGTATCGCTCCTGTAATTTAATTTTTCAGCCACGATCGTTTTGACAATGCAGTATCCATCAAATAGTTCCGCACTGTCAATTTATACACTGATTGCTTTCTGAATCAGTGGTATTCTTGTTTCTATATCATTCCATTGTTGCTCCTTTTTCACACTGGTCCAACAATGTGAATTATAATCTGAAAACTGCTTCCCTGATGATCCCAAATATTCAAGTACTACATTATAGAATGAATGAACATAGGAACAAAACCCACTGTGAGTAACATGACCACCATCATATAGTTCCTTAGATTTAACCTTAAAACTCACAAAATTATATTAATTCCTGTTTTTTATCTTTGTTATCAGTAACTCATAAACATATATTGTCTCTGCAGGCAGGCTTTCTGCTTTTCTATTTCTCAAATGCTTGTTTCAGAAAGATTGATCTAACTATGAGCAAACCACAACCACAATTCAGATTCCTTCCTTCTGAAAACTAATTAAAAAGATAAAGAATGGACTGTTTCAGAACGAAAAATGATTTTAGAGCAGGATATAAATTCAAAATTACTTCAAAAGCAGGAAGAAATGCCAGCCTTCATGTACTGCTGTAACCTAGTAATTGACGGTAATTGACATTGGAAACTTTTAATCTTTCCACCCTGGCAGTATAAATGTAATTATCAATTGGTATCTACCCAACCGCTATTTCGTCACTGTTGTCGATGACATGTGCTATTTAACCCACATCTGTAATTTAATTTCTATCAAGGCTTGCTTGCAATTTAGCAAAAACATTTTATTTGCCACTTCTGTTTTTTCACCATTTCGTATTGTCAGCAGATAAACACGTAAACTTTCAATATAGGCGATTGTCATGCAGAACAGACATCACATTTTTATATACTATGTAAGATGACACATTTTCAATAGAAATGAATTCCAATATTTCGTTATGTAACCTGGATTCTGAAGTGAAATATGTATCTAATACTGGAGGAGATGTTGTTGATTTATGGTTAATGGTATGAATGGATAAATATACAGAGTTTACATGATCATGATAATCTTTAAGAAGTTGTTTGCACCAAGGAGTTAATACACTATTAATAATGGCTTCAGCTTGAGTTCGTTTACAACTTAACTTCAGATCATAGAGTTCTGTAATTACATTTATTGTGCAATCAATGGAACTGTAGCTATGATCATGATGCACAGTATGGCACACAAAAGTTTTCTCAACTGCAGCAAGTGTAGCCTCTTCATTTCCTGGAATTTTACAAATTACGATTTTACTATTTACGCAGTCTGTCCTGATACAAATTCAAGCCCATTTAACAGTAACATATGTGGTTCTCACTACATAGAGCCGGCTTTAATGAAATATCTTATACAATTACGATAAAGTACCAGGTCAGTCCTCTACGACAATATTCTCTCTTTCGTTATTGTGTGATCCTAACTATCAAGGATTTCATATCATGATAGCTCTTTAATAAGGCATCTTTATGCTGGCAATGTTTTGCATTTTTAAATACCTGTTTCATAGAAATGACGTAAACAGAATTTTTGAGGATGTGAAAAACAAACGTCCCTATTTTTTTCGCGAAGAAGTGAATTGATTTTAGAAGTTCTTGCAACAGCAGCAGAAGAAGCCAGCTTATCTTTGTTGGATTTATTATGCTGAACAATATCCGAGTTCCCACCATGTGCAATCGAAAATGTGCCATTGCACGTTCTACAGTGAACTTCATAACTAAGCTTTGTCTCTTCGAGGAAATGACATTTTTCCTTTAAATTGGAAGAAAAGGTTCATTTGTTTTCAGGAATAATAGTTTAGTTCACCAAAGAACAACACACCACATCAGATGCCAACACTGGACTAAGCAAACTTTGTATGTCTTCATTATCCACAGAACGAACTAAACAATGACAACAATAAGTGACATAAGCGCCGATCCAGCATTTCTCTCAACAAGAAATGGCAAAAATAGTTCGGTATATAATTTAGTAAGACAATGCCAAGAAAATACGAGACCTATTCGCACCCCAAGTAAATACCTGTGGACGCAGGCCACACAAGCCAAAACAGAAGACTGTTCCATTTTTAACGGGACGAATGGCTTAGTTATGACGGAAGAAATCTACTGTGCCAGAACTGTTTAATCGTTCTACAAAAAATTTCGAGTCTGCTCGGTACAGCTCCTAGCCTGCTAATAAAGCCTATATTTTGTATTTCTTTAAATCTATGGGTAAATGTAGAATGTTATTCGTTTCTCATTCGTGTATAATAGTAATAATAATAGTAATGATAATAATAATAATAACAATGGAGGACCCTATCTTTCTCTGAGCCCCAAAATGTTCTCGACATATCGAGTGCAACCAATGGTGTTCCAGTGCGTCAAACATTTCCTCTCGTTCACGATCGCACACGGCAATTGCAGTTCTCGTTTGAGAGTTGCACCACGTGCATGACTGAACTGCCAGCCAGTCGGCAATCAGTTGCCGATTTAGGTCGCCTGCCCGTTTGGTTCCTTATCAATCGCTCAGTATGCGGACGACAAAACAGGCACATTTTTAACGAAAGTGACGTTCTGCCTTCATACGTAACAGGCGGACCTGACTCTATCACTGCTGATTGTGGTTTAATTGTTGATTGTGGCCCTTCAACTGCTCAAGAACACAATAGCAGGCATGTGCTATCATTGACAACGCCTCTTAAGTTAAACGTCACGTCACTCGACCAACTGTACTTCCCAACGCCTGAAGAAGCCTGGCCATTTCAGAAACCACAACCAAGAAAAAACATAACAAACAAACAAACAGAAAATTCAGTGCTACTGAGACACACTCCAGTGAGAGGAGCATTACAATGACTCCACACACAGATAAGAAAACATTTTAAAGAGAAATTTGGATATTCTGTGAAATAACCAATTTTCTGAAAACAGTGGCCACAGTCAGCCTAATAAATCGGGGTACTAAAACTCTTCAAATAAAAAGTAGAAAGAAAGTGGGCGTTGCAAATAAGGTTCTTCAATGTGAAGAAGATGAGGATACACTGAGTTTTAAGTGTCTTAAACCATTTCCTCACAGAAATCCATGTGACGAATGGATTCATTGGAAAACTGTAAGTGGTGGGCTCATCCGCCATGTTTTAAAAATGACGTCTAGGGCCTATGAGCTATCTTGCGCCCACAGCTGAGCCAACTTGCCCCATAGGAGGGTTAACTTGGCCCAGGTGGTATAAATGTATAAAATATTTTTTTATGAATAGACACACAGTGAAAAGACTTAACCACCTAGTCGTAAAGACGCTGAATCAATGTACAGTGTTTCCACATAAAAATATCACTGGAAACACTTAAATACAAGCTGCAAAATCAGTAAAAAATGTTAACCAACATGTCCCGGCCTCCCCTACTACTGTTACTAATTCTGTATCTCAAAGTGATCCACGTTCCCTTACTTATACCTTCAGTGTACGTAATTCCTAAACAGTGGTCATACATTTGGAATACACTTTAAAACAGAGAACAACTGATATTATGTTTTCATAGCTAGTGTATGAACGTATTCTGTTTGTTGTAAAACATGTGTTTTGAAGCCACTCGAAAAGAGCTCCTGAGTAATGAATCTGATGGTAAGACTAACAAACGTCAAAATTTCGTCATCTTATTACCAAACCAGCCTGTAGTAGATTTGATGAAAACTGACCGATGAGTGATGGACGTGTAAAGTCTGTTGGCATATGAAGAAGTCTGTAATTACACACTGTTTTACATTAACGGCCTATAACTAAGCCTCACTTTCGTTAAGAATGCTATTAGGTGTCATTGATTCTTTTGCTTTTTGTGATAATACTCCTGATCGATTTCGCCCACGAAAACAAGGAAATGTAGAAGTAATCACTTGATACAAATTTTGTGCAGAGCAGAGCATACGGAATACGAACAGTTGCCAACATGAGTAACGTAGAGGCAGATATCCTCGAGTAGTGAAGAAACTTAAATCACTTAATAAAAGCAAATCTTCTGGTTCAGACTGTATACCAATGTGGTTCCTTTCAGAATAAGCTGATGCAATAACTCCATACTTGAAAGTCATAAACAACTATTCCCTCGAAGAGAAGTCCATACACAAATAACTGGAAAGTTGCGCAGGTCACACCAATACTCAAGAAAGGTAATAACTTAGAAGTAATCCGCTAAATTACAAGCCCATATGATTAACGTCGATATGCAGCAGGATTTTGCAACATTTATGGTGTTCGTACATTATAAATTACCTCCAAGAAAACGGTCTATTGACACACAGTCAAGAAGAATTTAGAAAACATCGTTCTTGTGACACACAACTAGCTCTTTACTCGCACCATGTGTTGAGTGGTACCGACAAGGGATTTCAGATTGATTCCGTATTTCTGGATTTCCGGAAGGCTTTTGACACTGTACCACACAAGGGGCTTGTAGTGAAATTGCGTGCCTATGGAATATCGTCTCAGTTATGTGACAACTAGCTCCGCAGATGATGAAGAGATTGATGAAATGTATGATGAGATAAAAGAAATTATTCAGATAGTGAAGGGAGACGAAAATTTAATAGTCATGGGTGACTGGAATTCGATATTAGGAAAAGGGACAGAAGGAAACATAGTAAGTGAATATGGATTGGGGGGAAGAAATGAAAGAGGAAGCCGCCTGGTAGAATTTTGCACAGAGCATAACTTAAGATTGTATACATGGAAGAAGCCTTGAGATAGTGACAGGTTTCAGATAGATTATATAATGGTAAGACAGAGATTTAGGAACCAGGTTTTAATTTGTAAGACATTTCTAGGGGCAGATGTGGATTCTGACCGCAGTCTATTGGTTATGAACTGTAGATTAAAACTGAAGAAACTGCAAAAAGGTGGGAATTTAAGGAGATGGGACCTGGATAAACTGAAAGAATCAGAGGTTGAAGAGGGCTTCAGGGAGAGCATTAGGGTACAATTCACAAGAATGGGGGAAAGAAATACAGTAGAAAAAGAATGGGTAGCTGTGAGAGACGAAATATTGAAGGTAGCAGAGGATCAAGTAGGTAAAAAGAAGAGAGCTAATACAAATACTTGGGTAACAGAAGAGATATTGAATTTAATTGATGAAAGGAGAAAATATAAAAATGCATTAAATGAAGCAGGCAAAAAGGAATACAAAAGTGTCAAAAATGAGATCGACAGGAAGTGCAAAATGGCTAAGCAGGGATGGCTAGAGGACAAATGTGAGGAAGTAGAGGCTTATCTCACCAGGGGTAAGATAGATGCTGCCTACAGGAAAATTAAAGAGACCTTTGGAGAAAAGAGAGCCACTTGTATGAATATCAAGAGCTCAGATGGAAACCCAGTTCCATGCAAAGAAGGGAAAGCAGAAAGGTGGAAGGAGTACATAGAGGGTCTATACAAGGGCGATGTTCTTAAGGACAGTATTATAGAAATTAAAGAGAATGTAGATGAAGATGAAATGGGAGATTTGATACTGCGTGAAGAGTTTGACAGAGCACTGAAAGACCTAAGTCGAAACAAGGCCCCGGGAGTAGACAACATTCCATTAGAACTACTGACAGCCTTGGGAGAGCAAGTCCTGGGAAAACTCTACCATCTGGTGAGCAAGATGTATTAGACAGGCGAAATACCCTCAGACTTCAACAAGAATATAATAATTCCAATCCCAAATAAAGCAGGTGTTGACAGATGTGAAAATTACCGAACAATCAGTTTAATAAGCCACTGCTGCAAAATACTAACACGAATTTGTTACATGGCGAATGGAAAAACTAGTAGAAGCCGACCTCGGGGAAGATCAGTTTGGATCCCGTAGGAATATTGGAACACGTGAGGCAATACTGACCTTACAACTTTCTTAGAAAATAGATTAAGGAAAAGCAAACCTACGTTTCTAGCATTTGTAGAGTTAGAGAAAGCTTTTGACAATGTTGACTGGAATACTCTCTTTCAAATTCTGCAGGTGGCAGGGGTAAAATACAGGGAGCGAAAAGCTATTTACAATTTTTACAGAAACCAGATGGCAGTTATAAGAGTCGAGGGACATGAAAGGGAAGCAGTGGTTGGGAAGGGAGTGAGATAGGATTGTAGCCTCTCCCCCATGTTATTCAATCTGTATATTGAGCAAGCAGTAAAGAAAACAAAAGAAAAATATTGTAGTAGGAATTAAAATCCACGGAGAAGAAATAAAAACTTTGAGGTTCGCCGATGAGATTGTAATTCTGTCAGAGACAGCGAAGGACCTGGAAGAGCAGATGAACGGAATGGACAGTGTCTTGAAAGGAGGATATAAGATGAACATCAACACAAGTACAATGAGAATAATGGAATGTAGTCAAATTAAATCGGGTGATGCTGCGAGAATTAGATTAGGAAATGAGACGCTTAATGTAGTAAATGAGTATTGCTATTTGGGGAGCAAAATAACTGATGATGGTCGAAGTAGAGAGGATATAAAATGTAGACTGGCAATGGCAAGGAAAGGATATCTGAAGAAGAGTGTAATTTTAAGTGTCAGGAAGTCGTTTCTGAAAGTATTTGTATGGAGTGTAGCCATGTATGGAAGTGAAACATGGACGATAAATAGTTTAGACAAGAAGAGAATAGAAGCTTTCGAAATGTGATGCTACAGAAGAATGCTGAAGATTTGATGGGTAGGCCACATAGCTAATGAGGAGGTATTGAGTAGAATTGGAGAGAAGAGAAAGTTGTGACACAACTAGACTAGAGGAAGGGACCGGTTGGTAGGGCATATTCTGAGGTATCAAGGGATCACCAATTTAGTATTGGAGGGCAGCGTGGAGGGAAAAAATCGTCGAGGGGGACCAAGAGATGAATACATTAAACAGATTCAGAAGGATGTAGGTTGCAGTAGGTACTGGGAGATGAAGAAGCTTGCACAGGATAGATTAGCATGGAGAGATGCATCAAACTAGTCTCTGGACTGAAGACCACAACAGCAACATGTGACTCGATTCGTGATTTCCGGTCTTAGAGGTCACAGTTCGTAGTAATTGACAGAAAGTCATCGTGTAAAACAGAAGTGATTTCTGGCGTTCCCCTAGGTAATGTTATAGGCCCTTTGCTGTTCCTTATCTATATAAACGATTCGGGAGACAATCTGAGCAGCCGTCTTAGGTTGTTTGCAGATGGCGCTGTCCTTTATCGACTAGTACAGACATCATAAGATCAAAACAAATTGCAAAACGATTTAGCATATATATATATATATATATATATATATATATATATATATATATATATATATATATACTCCTGGAAATGGAAAAAAGAACACATTGACACCGGTGTGTCAGACCCACCGTACTTGCTCCGGACACTGCGAGAGGGCTGTCCAAGCAATGATCACACGCACGGCACAGCGGACACACCAGGAACCGCGGTGTTGGTCGTCGAATGGCGCTAGCTGCGCAGCATTTGTGCACCGCCGCCGTCAGTGTCAGCCAGTTTGCCGTGGCATACGGAGCTCCATCGCAGTCTTTAACACTGGTAGCATGCCGCGACAGCGTGGACGTGAACTGTATGTGCAGTTGACGGACTTTGAGCGAGGGCGTATAGTGGGCATGCGGGAGGCCGGGTGGACGTACCGCCGAATTGCTCAACACGTGGGGCGTGAGGTCTCCACAGTACATCGATGTTGTCGCCAGTGGTCGGCGGAAGGTGCACGTGCCCGTCGACCTGGGACCGGACCGCAGCGACGCACTGATGCACGCCAAGACCGTAGGATCCTACGCAGTGCCGTAGGGGACCGCACCGCCACTTCCCAGCAAATTAGGGACACTGTTGCTGCTGGGGTATCGGCGAGGACCATTCGCAACCGTCTCCATGAAGCTGGGCTACGGTCCCGCACACCGTTAGGCCGTCTTCCGCTCACGCCCCAACATCGTGCAGCCCGCCTCCAGTGGTGTCGCGACAGGCGTGAATGGAGGGACGAATGGAGACGTGTCGTCTTCAGCGATGAGAGTCGCTTCTGCCTTGGTGCCAATGATGGTCGTATGCGTGTTTGGCGCCGTGCAGGTGAGCGCCACAATCAGGACTGCATACGACCGAGGCACACTGGGCCAACACCCGGCATCATGGTGTGGGGAGCGATCTCCTACACTGGCCGTACACCACTGGTGATCGTCGAGGGGACACTGAATAGTGCACGGTACATCCAAACCGTCATCGAACCCATCGTTCTACCATTCCTAGACCGGCAAGGGAACTTGCTGTTCCAACAGGACAATGCACGTCCGCATGTATCCCGTGCCACCCAACGTGCTCTAGAAGGTGAAGTCAACTACCCTGGCCAGCAAGATCTCCGGATCAGTCCCCCATTGAGCATGTTTGGGACTGGATGAAGCGTCGTCTCACGCGGTCTGCACGTCCAGCACGAACGCTGGTCCAACTGAGGCGCCAGGTGGAAATGGCATGGCAAGCCGTTCCACAGGACTACATCCAGCATCTCTACGATCGTCTCCATGGGAGAATAGCAGCCTGCATTGCTGCGAAATGTGGATATACACTGTACTAGTGCCGACATTGTGCATGCTCTGTTGCCTGTGTCTATGTGCCTGTGGTTCTGTCAGTGTGATCTTGTGATGTATGTGACCCCAGGAATGTGTCAATAAAGTTTCCCCTTCCTGGGACAATGAATTCACGGTGTTCTTATTTCAATTTCCAGGAGTATATATATATATATATATATATATATATATATGAGAATGATAAACGGCTATTCATTGGACAAATATATTATACTAGAACACTAGAACTGACATGTGATTACATTTTCACGCAATTTGGGTGCAGAGATCCTGAGAAATCAGTGCCCAGAACAACCAGCCCTGGCCGTAATAACGGCCTTCATACGCCTGGGCATTGAGTCAAACAGAACTTGGATAGCGTGTACAGGTACAGCTGCCCATGCAGCTTCAACACGATACGACAGTTCATCAAGAGTAGTGACTGGCGTATTGTGACGAGGCAGTTGCACGGCTACCATTGACTGGACATTTTCAATTGGTGAGAGGTCTGGAGAATGTGCTGGCCAGGGCAGCAGTCGAACATTTTCTGTATCCAGAAAGGCCCGTACAGGACCTGCACCATGCAGTCGTGCATTATCCTGCTGAAATGTAGGGTTTCGCAGGGATCGAATGAAAGTTAGAGCCACGGGTCGTAACACATCTGAAATGTAACGTCCACTGTTCAAAGTGCCGTCAGTGCGAACAAGAGGTGACCGAGACGTGTAACTAATGGCACCCCACACCATCACACCGGGTTAGACGCCAGTATGACGATGACGAATACTCGCTTCCAATGTGCGTTCACCGCGATGTCGCCAAACACGGATGCTATCATCATGATGCTGTGAACAGAACCTGGATTCATCCGAAAAAATGACGTTGTGCCATTCGTGCACCCAGGTTCGTCGTCGAGTACACCATCGCAGTCACTCCTGTCTGTGATGCAGCGTCAAGGGTAACCGCAGCCATGGTCTCCGAGCTGATAGTCCATGCAGCTGCAAACGTCGTCGATCTGTTCGTGCAGATGGTTGTTGTCTTGCAAACGTCCCCATCTGTTGACTCAGGGATCGTGACGTGGCTGCACGATCCGTTACAGCCATGCGGATGCCCGCCATCTCGACTGCTAGTGATACGAGGCCGTTGGGATCCAGCACGGCGTTCCGTATTACCCTCCTGAACCCACCGATTCCATATTGTGCTAACAGTCATTGGATCTCGACCAACGCGTGCAACAATGTCGCGATACGATAAACCCCAATCGCGATAGGCTACAATCCGACCTTTATCAAAGTCGGAAACGTGATGGTACGCATTTCTCCTCCTTACACGAGGCATCACATCAACGTTTCACCAGGCAACGCCGGTCAACTGCTGTTTGTGTATGAGAAATCGGTTGGAAACTTTCCTCATGACAGCACGTTGTAGGTGTCGCCAGCGGCGCCAACCTTGTGTGAATGCTCTGAAAAGGTAATCATTTGCATATCACAGCATCTTCTTCCCGTCGGTTTAATTTCGCGTCTGTAGCGCGTCATTTTCGTGGTGTAGCAATTTTAATGGCCAGTAGTGTATATATGTATGATGTGAATATTGACAATTGACCCTAAATAACGAAAAGTGTGAACTCATCCATATGAGTGCTAAAAGGAATCCATTAAACTTCGGTTACACGATAAATCAGTCAAATCTAAAGACCGCAGATTCAACTCAATACCTAGAAATTATAATTAGGAACAACTTAAATTGGAAGGGGCACATAGAAAGTGTTGTAGAGAAGGCTAAACAAAGACTGCGGTTTATTGGAAGAATACTTAGGAAAAATAACATATCCACTAAAGAGACTGCCTACACTCTCCTTGTCCGTCCTCTTTTAGAAAACTGCTGCGCGGTGTGCGATCCTTACCAGATAGGATTGATGAAGAACATCGAAAAAGTTGAAGGAAGGGCAGCACGTTTTGTATTATCGCGAAATAGGGGAGAGGGTGTCACTGAAATGATACAGGATTTGGGATGGACGTCATTAAAACGAAGGCGTTTTTCGTTGCGGAGGAATGTTCTCACGGAATCCCAGTCACCAGCATTCTCTTCCGAATGCGAAAATATTTCGTTGACGCCGACCTGCAAAGGGAGAAACGATCACCATTATAAAATAAGGGAAATCAAAGCTCTTACGGAAAGAGATAAGGTGTTCGTTCTTTCCGTGCGCTATACGAGATTGGAATAACAGAGAATTGTGAAGGTGGTTCGATGAACCCTATGCCAGGCATTTGAAAGTGGTGTTAAGAGTATCCATGTAGATGTAGATGTATAAAAAACCGGAAAAAGTACAAGGAATTATTAGACATAAGTTTTAAATGTTGTATTCGTAAATTACGATATGTCTTGACCACTGGATCTTTTAACAGACATCTACAAGCTAAGCGAAGTGGATCGTCAACGTGGAGATCAGAGGTCGAAGATTTACTGTCATTACTTACGACTTTCATCTGGCATTGAACTTGTCTCATCACAGTCCATTCATTCATTTTCTCACAGACATTGTTCCATTCTTTCCATCACCGAAAAGACCCCGCGCAAATGTGGAACGATTCAGACGGTGCATTTAAAGAGCGAAATAGCTTTAGAAAACGACGTCTGGACTGTTTCATAGCATTCATGATAATATGATCTATCTGATTGAGCTTTAAGAAGCTATAAATAAACTAGTTAAACAACAAGCAGATGAGCAAAATTTTCTAGAGTACGTTACATTACACAAAATTAATACTCGTTCCATATATCATGAATACGACATTTCGTAATAATGGGGAACGTGTCAGGTTAAGAGAAGTTTTCTTTACCCAGTTTTTATTTTTTCTCTCTCTCTCTTTTTTTCTTTTCTTTTTTTTCACTTCATATCTGAAAATTCATCTATTAATTTATTTTTAAATGTCTGTTGGCTATCTGTTATACTTTTAATGCTATTTGTCAAATGACCCACGATTTTTATGACAGCATAATTTACCCTTTCATGTGGCAAAGTCAGATTTAATCCAGGATAGTGAAGATCATCCTTTCTTCTAATGCTATACCTGTGCACTTTGCTATTATTTTTGAATTCTAATGGGTTATTAATAACAAATTTTGTAAGTGTGTATATGTATTGCGAAGGTTCTGTGAATATCTCGAGTTCCTTAAATGTCTGCAAGGTGATCTTGGGTTGGGCTTCAGCTATTATTTTAATTACACGCTTTTGTGCAATGAATACTTTTTCTCTTGACGATGAATTTTAGCAATGAATTATCCGAAAGTAGCATGCCATATGAAAGCAGTGAATGAAAATAGCTAATTTACTGATACGTTAATTACCAAAATTTGCAATAACTCTAATAGCATAAGTAGCTGAACCTAATCGTTTCAACAGATCATCAATGTTTTTATTCCATCAATGCACACGCCCACAAATTTTGAATATTCTGCTTCAGTGACAGACTTCTGTTCAAAGTCTGTATTTGTCAGTGGTGTTGTGCCATTTATTGTATATACTGTGTTTTCTCAAAAATTATCGAGAGTCCATTTGGAGAGAACCACTTAACAATTTTCTCAAACACTTTCCTCCACTAATTCTTGTTTGTTGGGTGAGATAACTATACTTGTGTCATCAGCAAAAAGAACTAGCTCTGCATCTTCATAAATATAGAGTGACAAGTCATTAATATACATTAAGAATAATAAGGGACCCAAGACTGAACCTCTGGGACGCCATTCTTGATACTGCCCCAGTTAGAGAACACTGCTGATTTCTGAAGGCTATCTGTACTATTAATTTTAACCTTCTGTGCTCTTCCAGTTAAATATGAAGAAACCATTTGTGTAATGTCCCACTCATACCACAATACTGAAGCTTATCTAGAAGAATTTCATGATATACAGTCAAAAGCCTTTGAGAGATCACAAAATATCCCGATGGGATTTGTTATCTGATGAGTGAAAACATATATAGTATTTTCTGTCGAAAATCCTTTCTGCAAATCAAATGGACATTTTGTTAATACTTCCTTTTTTCAAATATATGAGGCTACTCTTGAATCCCCCCCCATGAACCATGGACCTTGCCGTTGGTGGGGAGGCTTGCGTGCCTCAGCGATACAGATAGCCGTACCGTAGGTGCAACCACAACGGAGGGGTATCAGTTGAGAGGCCAGACAAACGTGTGGTTCCTGAAGAGGGGCAGCAGCCTTTTCAGTAGTTGCAAGGGCAACAGTCTGGATGATTGACTGATCTGGCCTTGCAACAGTAACCAAAACGGCCTTGCTATGCTGGTACTGCGAACGGCTGAAAGCAAGGGGAAACTACGGCCGTAATTTTTCCCGAGGGCATGCAGCTTTACTGTATGATTAAATGATGATGGCGTCCTCTTGGGTAAAATATTCCGGAGGTAAAATAGTCCCCCATTCGGATCTCCGGGCGGGGACTACTCAAGAGGATGTCGTTATCAGGAGAAAGAAAAGTGGTGTTCTACGGATCGGAGCGTGGAATGTCACGTCCCTTAATAGGGCAGGTATGTTAGAAAATTTGAAAAGGGAAATGGATAGGTTAAAGTTAGATATAGTGGGAATTAGTGAAGTTCGGTGGCAGGAGGAACAAGACTTCTGGTCAGGTGACTACAGGGTTATAAACACAAAGTCAAATAGGGGTAATGCAGGATAGGTTTAATAATGAATAGGAAAATAGGAACGCGGGTAAGCTACTACAAACAGCTTAGTGAACGCATTATTGTGGCCAAGCTAGATACGAAGCCCACACCTACTACAGTAGTACAAGTTTACAAATTTAATAGTCATGGGTGACTGGAATTCGAGTGTAGGAAAAGGGACAGAAGGAAACGTAGTAGGTGAATATGGATTGGGTCTAAGAACTGAAAGAGGAAGCCGCCTGGTAGAATTTTGCACAGAGCACAACTTAATCATAGCTAACACTTGGTTTAAGAATCATGATAGAAGGTTGTATACATGGAAGAACCCTGGAGATACTAAAAGGTATCAGATAGATTATATAATGGTAAGACAGAGATTTAGGAACCAGGTTTCAAATTGTAAGACATTTCCAGGGGCAGATGCGGACTCTGACCACAATCTATTGGTTATGACCTGTAGATTAAAACTGAAGAAACTGCAAAATGGTGGGAATTTAAGGAGATGGGACCTGGATAAACTGAAAGAACCAGAGGTTGTACAGAGTTTCAGGGAGAGCATAAGGGAACAATTGACAGGAATGGGGGAAAGAAATACAGTAGAAGAAGAATGGGTAGCTTTGAGGGATGAAGTAGTGAAGGCAGCAGAGGATCAAGTAGGTAAAAAGACGAGGGCTAGTAGAAATCCTTGGGTAACAGAAGAAATATTGAATTTAATTGATGAAAGGAGAAAATATAAAAATGCAGTAAATGAAGCAGGCAAAAAGGAATACAAACGTCTCAAAAATGAGATCGACAGGAAGTGCAAAATGGCTACGCAGGGATGGGTAGAGGACAAATGTAAGGATGTAGAGGCTTATCTCACTAGGGGTAAGATAGATACCGCCTACAGGAAAATTAAAGAGACCTTTGGAGATAAGAGAACCACTTGTATGAACATCAAGAGCTCAAATGGAAACCCAGTTCTAAGCAAAGAAGGGAAAGCAGAAAGGTGGAAGGAGTATATAGAGGGTCTATACAAGGGCGATGTGCTTGAGGACAATATTATGGAAATGAAAGAGGATGTATATGAAGATGAAATGGGATATACGATACTGCGTGAAGAGGTTGACAGAGCACTGAAAGACCTGAGTCGAAACAAGGCCCCCGGAGTAGACAATATTCCATTGGAACTACTGACGGCCTTGGGAGAGCCAGTCCTGACAAAACTCTACCATCTGGTGAGCAAGATGTATGAAACAGGCGAAATACCCTCAGACTTCAAGAAGAATATAATAATTCCAATCCCAAAGAAAGCAGGTGTTGACAGATGTGAAAATTACCGAACAATCAGTTTAATAAGCCACAGCTGCAAAATACTAACACGAATTCTTTACAGACGAATGGAAAAACTAGTAGAAGCCGACCTCGGGGGAGATCAGTTTGGATTCCGTAGAAATATGGGAACACGTGAGGCAATACTGACCTTACGACTTATCTTAGGAGAAAGATTAAGGAAAGGCAAACCTACGTTTCTAGCATTTGTAGACTTAGAGAAAGCTTTTGACAATGTTGACTGGAATACTCTCTTTCAAATTCTGCAGGTGGCAGGGGTAAAATACAGGGAGCGAAAGGCTATTTACAATTTGTACAGAAACCAGATGGCAGTTATAAGAGTCGAGGGACATGAGAGGGAAGCAGTGGTTGGGAAGGGAGTAAGACAGGGTTGTAGCCTCTCCCCGATGTTATTCAATCCGTATATTGAGCAAGCAGTAAAGGAAAAAAAGAAAAATTCGGAGTAGGAATTAAAATCCACGGAGAAGAAATAAAAACTTTGAGGTTTGCCGATGACATTGTAATTCTGTCAGAGAGTCAGAGAGCAAAGGACTTGGAAGAGCAGTTGAACGGAATGGATGGTGTCTTGAAGGGAGGATATAAGATGAACATCAACAAAAGCAAAACGAGGATAATGGAATGTAGTCGAATTAAGTTGGGTGATGTTGAGGGTATTAGATTAGGAAATGAGACACTTAAAGTAGTAAAGGAGTTTTGCTATTTGGGGAGCAAAATAACTGATGATGGTCGAAGTAGAGAGGATATAAAATGTAGACTGGCAGTGGCAAGGAAAGCGTTTCTGAAGAAGAGTAATTTGTTAACATCGAGTATAGATTGAAGTGTCAGGAAGTCGTTTCTGAAAGTATTTGTATGGATTGTAGCCATGTATGGAAGTGAAACATGGACGGTAAATAGTTTGGACAAGAAGAGAATAGAAGCTTTCGAAATGTGGTGCTACAGAAGAATGCTGAAGATTAGATGGGTAGATCACAGAACTAATGAAGAGGTATTGAATAGGATTGGGGAGAAGAGGAGTTTGTGGCACAACTTGACCAGAAGAAGGGATCGGTTGGTAGGACATGTTCTGAGGCATCAAGGGATCACCAATTTAGTATTGGAGGGCAGCGTGGAGGGTAAAAATCGTAGAGGGAGACCAAGAGATGAATACACTAAGCAGATTCAGAAGGATGTAGGTTGCAGTAGAAGCTTGCACAGGATAGAGTAGCATGGAGAGCTGCATCACACCAGTCTCAGGACTGAAGACCACAACAACAACAGGATGCTTAGACCTCAATCACCCCAGTCGCGTACAACGCATAATAGGAGACACACCATAATACGTAAGAGGTGAAGGTGGTATACGCGACAAATTAACAGTTGAATTACACGTTCTGGGATATAACTTCTGTGGACGAGGAACAAAGCTTCAGAAACGCTTGACACGTGGCGATAGAGGTATTAACCTACTTGACGATGTCTGTCTGGAGCACGACCTAGCCTACGCTGCAAGTAAAGATCTCCCAGCACGTCACGTCACAGACAGAATTTTAGCTGATAGACGCAAGGAAATAATATGATGAAAAGATATTGGTGTAGGTCAACGTGTGGCTCTACTCGTTGTTGATAAAACCATGCGTGGTAAAATTAATTTAGGCTTAGGAGTGATGAATGTAGGTTGCAGTAGGTACTGGGAGATGAAGAAGCTTGCACAGGATAGAGTAGCATGGAGAGCTGCATCAAACCAGTCTCAGGACTGAAGACCACAACAACAACAACTCTTGAATATATTATTTTTCCAAAAATTTTGGATAAAACTGTCAGAAGTGAGATGGGGCGGTAGCCCTTTTTTAGTGCAATGGCTTAACAGTAGCATATTTCAGTCTGTCTGTAAAAATGCCCTGTTTCAGTAACCGGAAAAATGCCCTTTTTCAGTGAACTAGTGTATATGTGACTGAGAGTGCTACTTGTCTAATGGAACAAGCTTTTAATACTGTGTTGGGAATGCCATCAATTCCATGCGAGCTTTTACGTCAGAGTGAATTTATTATTTTCCTAATTTCAATAGTAGAGGTGGGTTCAATTTCAGTTTTATCAAACTGCGTAGGTTTTGCCTCTTCTATATACAGCCTTGCATTTTCTAATGACTATCTGGATCCTATTTTCTGTACAACACGTATAAAATGATCAGCAAAATTATTTTCTACTTCTGGCTTTTTGTTAACCAACTTTTCATTGAATTTGATAGAAATACAGTCTTCCTGTACTCTAGGATGCCGTGTTTTCCTTTTAACAGTATTACAGATTGTTTTAATATAATAACATAATGAATATACTGCTGAGTTTTTAATAACTTTTCTTAATACAGTGCAGTGGTTTTTATAATGTTTGTTTCTTGCTTATTGGTACATCTAGCTATAAGATACGTTTCCCTTTTCTGTTTACAAGATGTTTTTATCCCTTTAGTAAGCCATGGCATTTTAGGTAGTTTCTTATGAGTATGTTTCACTGTTTTATTAGGGAAATTGTTTTCGAACATACTCACAAAGGTATCATGAAATAGGTCAAATTTTAAATTAGCATCAGGTACCCTGTATACCTCATTCCAGTCTAACTGTTGCAAGCATACCCTAAAATTTCCACTATTTTGTAAATAGGTCAAATTTTAAATTAGCATCAGGTGCCCTGTACACCTCATCCCAGTCTAACTGTTGCAAGCATACCCTAAAGTTTCCACTACTTTGTTGGAGGAGTGTTTTGCGTTACTGTATGGAGGTATGCCATGTACTGTGACTAGCTGTGCACCATGATCAGACTGACCTTTCTTAATAGGAAATTTTTATTTGATTAAATTTATCTTCGTCTATAAAACCATTATCTACAGTAATAACATATTGTATTTCCAGTCTAAACTGTGGATAGTACAACAAAGCAGGAAAGAATCTCAGTTCAGTTTTGTACGTCATATTTCGTTCTGTTTTCGAAATTTCATCGAACGTACCTCTGATATTATCGGTTATGAGAAGAGATAATGCTTGCTAATACTCAAGTCGTGAGAAACGGTACTAGTTCTGCACCGGTGACTTGCAACTAGGACCCTCTAAAGCGATTTTACTTCCTTACGGCCTCTAAAGCGATTTTACTTCCTTACGTACTACGTACAGCACAAAAACTGAAGGGTTAAATTGTTGCCCTATGTATTCATCTTCCAACCAATCATCTCTGTGAATGTGGATTAGTGGAATGTTTAGTTCCAAGAAAAATTTACGTAACACGTGCTCTTCTTAATGATCCCTACATACTGCATGTTTTTCTTTTTCTCCTTGTGTAATGGTGGTAATAACTTAATTACAGAAAATATCTCGGTAGCAGCAGTTGTAAAAAGAAAATGAAACATGGCCGGAAAAATGTAGCACATGTCGCACTCCGCCAACTTCTACACTACACGTTTGTCTCTACCACAATGGACAGAGCTCCAAGATGGTGACCATAAGGAATGACAGTCGATTTTGTCGTGGATAACTACGGTTTCCTGTTCCTCTATACTACTTAACAATATTAGCAGCAAAAAATTTTCTAGTATAGAACGTTTCATTTTTGTTGCTATTTAAAGCGATTAATCTGGAGTACTGGCTAGTATATCGAACAGTTGCCAGCAGTACTTACTATGCTGCAAAAATGATTTGTCGCAAATGCCATCAGCTTTTCGACATAGATATCGTTCAGCGTTTACAGGCCCTTAGGGGAAACTGCACAGTTGCGACGGTCATAGAATCAGTGTGCTTGGTTCAGATCATTTTCATCAACGTTCATCATCTGGCTTGAATTAATAGACGGACGCTCTGTGTCTAATAGAATGTATTTCTGTTTTGATGTGGATTTTACACTGTTTTATAATCAGAATGTTGTTGTGTCCATTTCTTAGGCTGTTAGGCATGGGCATATCCTTTGTATTAACCCACCTCTCATAAAGGTCAGCGGTGTGATCATTTAAACAGATCTGTCACTACTTCAGTATTACAATGCAATATCAAAACTTTGTTTTGATTCATTTCATTCACTAAGATTCACTGTACCATTCATGCAAATGTGCAGCTATGTATTTGACAATATCCGTGACCTTAAGAGAACTAGCACCACAGTGTAATACTTACAGTTACGACACTATCTGCTGTAAAATTTGTTACCGTTTGACAGTTTCCGTGACACTAGCGCTCCAAGCGGTAAGAAAGCATAGTCACATGAGTCGTAATAATAAAGTTCATTTTCCATTCCTTTCCTACATGATGTACGAAATATTTATTTTATGCCTCGAAGAGTTTGTGTAATATCACAGGACATAAATGATTGTGAAATAAATGTAAAAACAACCAAATCTATTGATTCAGAGACATGAGTTACAACTTACTTAAGAGGAAATACTTTCGAGTATGTGTAAAGCTGCAGCTTATTGCGCTGAAAGCAACAGAACACAAACACGTATTTCATGCATGAGAAGAATGTATTTCCATCATTGCCTGTTCTTATTATGAAAAGCACTTCAGTTAACACGTAACAATTTTGTGTGGTGTCTAATGAATCGGACATTCTTACTTTTCGCACTACTTTCTAATAAACGAATACAATTACTTTTACTTCAAAAGCGAATGTGTTAAAGATTCTTGCCGCCCGTTCAAATGGCTCTGAGCACTATGGGACTTAACATCTGAGATCATCAGTCCCTAGAACTTAGAACTACTTAAACCTAACTAACCTAACGACATCACACACATCGATACCCGAGGCAGGATTCGAACCTGCAACCGTAGCAGTCACGCGGTTAAGGACTGAAGCGCCTAGAACCGCTCGGTCACCGTGGCCGGCTTGCCGCCCGTAGCTCAGATGCTCAGATGTAGCAACAATTGTAGAATTCTCTGTTTGTCCATCTTTTTATACATGGTTGCAGAACCTCGGCTGTTCGGCATAGAATGTCAAAGAAAAATCCCTTACAGCCGTCAAAATTTCCAAATTTTATTGATTTCTCCATCTTCAACCCCTGGTTGACGTGTAGGAAGATTCCCACCCCTGGTTCAGTCGAAATAGGGGCTAACATTCAATGACTGGTATCCGTTGCAGCGCGATCCCTTCGATTATTACATGCCGACTGTTGAATGCTGGCACCTATTTTGAATGGACCAGTGGTGGGAAACTTCCTACACGTCGGTCAGGGGGCCTGAAGATAGCGTAATAAATCGCAGAAACTCGTTACTCAATAAAAGAAATTTAGGTAGCTGAAAGACGTTTTGATTCAACAATGGTAGAACTGAATTCTTTCCTGTTGGGAAACAGTTTCATTGCTTTTGACGTTTTGTTATCAGGTCTGTGTGGCTTTTCACGCAGATACAATTGTGGTGGTTCATTTGGTACGTTAAATAATGTAGGTATTACATTCAAAACAAGTTCCCTACGTTCCGCATTCACTGACTTGACCGGTAGCGAAGGGAACTTCACATTGTTGCGTAGATATATGATGCCTTCCTCCAAAAGGTCCGTCGCTGTGCGGTTTCCTAGCCATTTTTAGTTCTCAAAAGAAAACGAACTTCAACAGTAAATATCTGTAGATTAGAAGAGAATCGTCAATCAACTGCCCTGTAATATATCATCTCTTGCCTCTCCGGGCCACTGTGGTGTCTTCTTCTTGTTATTGCTGCCGTTTATTGCGCTCTAGGCCCTTCCGTTTGTATAAACCATTTTACAAACCAATATAAACAATTAAAATTCGCATTCGCCTTTACAAGACCCCGCCGAACTCAACAAACAGTACAACTTGCTGGCCGTATACTGCGCTACTAGCACAGTGGGTAACAAAAAAAAGATGGAGAGTCTCGACTATTGTGTTAGACTGTGGTAGAACTGTGATGCTCTTTGGAATATCAGTGATAATAGTTTTAATCTGAAGTACCCGTTACTTTTTCGTAACACTGTATTTAATTCTGACAATATACTTTCGCCAAATTGCGAACAATTTTGGTTAAACTTTATGACCTGAGATAACTCACTGACAAGAAAAATTCTGGAAAACAATCATTCTAGGTTAGGGCTACGCCTGCGGTTCGAAAATGACTTAATGCGGCAGTCAGTCACATCTTATTGCATTGTTTTCACATTCTGGCGTCCAGGATCATGATTGTTAGTTTCACAAGTGGCTAGCAGCATTGTGTTAATATGGTTTTTTCTAATATACGATTAAATATTCAAACAAGTTCGACAGAACGGTGGCCGTGCGGTTAAAGGCGCTGCAGTCTGGAACCGCAAGACCGCTACGGTCGCAGGTTCGAATCCTGCCTCGGGCATGGATGTTTGTGATGTCCTTAGGTTAGTTAGGTTTAACTAGTTCTAAGTTCTAGGGGACTAATGACCTCGGCAGTTGAGTCCCATAGTGCTCAGAGCCATTTGAACCATTTCGACAGAACGTTTTAATTATGTATAAGTAGTTATAGTAGATCATGTTTTCATTGTAAAAGTTCGTAATAAAAACTGAATACTAATTTCCGTTAGCAAAATTGGTGGAAGAAGGATAAAGATTGCGCAGTGTTAGACACACTGGATTTCGATTTGGCAATAGCCAGGCTCAAATCCCAGTATGCAGATCGAGGTTTAGGTTTCCCACGGTTTCCGTTAACCGCTCAAATTGAATGCTGCGATATTACGGCGATTGCGTAGAGCTGTCAGTGCTAACAGTCAAGTAACACTGTGTGAAATAGCCGCAGACATCAGTGCGAGACGTACGACGAATGTATATTTTAAGGCAGCGTGGCGAACTTTGGCGTAAATAGGCTGTAATAGCAGACTACCGAGGCGACTGCGTTTGCTAACAGAACGAGATCGCCTGCAGCGCCTCTCCTGAGCTCGTAACCGTATAGGTTGTACACTAGACGACTGGAAAACCGAAGCCCGGTCAGATGAGTCCAGATTTCATTTGGTAAGAGCTTATGGTAGGATTAGAGTGTGGTCCAGACCCCATGAAGCCATGGAGCCAAGTTGTCAACAAGGCGTGGTGCAAGCTGGTGGTGGATCTATAATGGTGTGGGTTGTGTTTACACGGAATGGTCTCGTCCTGGTTATGTTAGCCGACTTGGAGATCATTTTCAGCCATTCATGGACTTCATGTTGTCAAACAAAAATGGAATTTTTATGTATTTCGGTGCGCCATGTCACCGAGCCACAATTATTCGTCATGGACTGTGCGGCTGGTCCCGGCGGAGGTTCGAGTCCTCCCTCGGGCATGGGTGTGTGTGTTTGTCCTTAGGATAATTTAGGTTAACTAGTGTGTAAGCTTAGGGACTGATGACCTGAGCAGTTAAGTCCCATAAGATTTCACACACATTTTTGAACACAATTGTTCACTATTGGTTTGAAGAACATTCTGGATAATTCGAGCGAATGATTGAGCCACGCAGATCGCTCGACATGAATCTCATGGAAAATTTATGGGACCTATTCGAGAGGCCAGTTCGTGCACAAAATCCTCCACTGGAAACAGCTTCGCAATTATTGGCGGCTAAAGAGGCAGCAAAGCTCAATATTTTTGCAGGGGACTTCCAACGACTTGTTGAGTCCGTGACAGGTCGAGCTGCCGCATTGAGTCCGGCAAAAGGAGATCCGACACGATATTAGGAGGTTTCCCATGACTTCGGTTACCTCAGTGTAGAGCCGCAGTACCCATTGTTTGGTCTAGCACAGGTACCAGCCTTACTACGCTTGAGATGTTTATATGCATATGCTCCTCTACCACATATTCTTTAGATGTTTACACACATTTGCTCCTCTACCACATATTTAGTTGGCACACAGCAGCAATGTTTAAAGGATGATGTTATTAATAGGGAAAGGCTACAAAACGTGCCAGTTTATTTATCTTCATTGTGTTTAATCTGCCCCTCGGGAAGATGTATCTATTCTAGACGCAGAACAGTTTACTTGAAGAAATAATCAATGGAGCTTGATGCATCATTAGTTTGTTCTGCTTGGACGAAGAGTAGGGCAAAGACAAGGAGGCAAACAGCACTGGAGACTGCGACGAGTACAGTTCACTTAAAAGTAATAGCAAATAAAAATACTTTTCGACGGCTTACGTTACTTTAGTGTATCACTACAGATAGAACTGCTTGCAGTTGTAAACAACTGAATTAGCTCATCATTTACATATACATTAATGTTACTGCATCTATTGAAAACTGCAGCGTGGAGGACACTTTCCCCTGTACCAAATATTAATTCTATCTCTTTGCGTTTAATTTAAAGTTGTTTCATGGTAAGAATAGTTGCTACAACACCTCTGTCCAAGTTATATCCTAACCGTATGTAAAAATGGTTCAAATGGCTCTGAGCACTATGGGACTTAACTTCTGAGGTCATAAGTCCCCTAGAACTTAGAACTACTTAAACCTAACTAACCTAAGGACATCACACACATCCATGCCCGAGGCATGATTCGAACCTGCGACCGTAGCGGCCGCGCGGTTCCAGACTGTAGCGCTTAGAACCGCTCGGCCACCTCGGCCGGCCTAACCGTATCTAACCTTAATGATTACCAGCAATGCGGTATGCAGGGAGCAGCCGTATCCTCAGCAACCAAATCATTACTTTTTAAGTACTGTTATAAGTTTCTGGTTTCCTTCTCCGAATGGGTGTCAATTCACATTTTTTAGCGTCTTGTTATTCTCATTCTGTCGACTGAGGAAACCTGTGATTGTCCAAGCTTCCGTTTCCTGTATGCATTTAATATTGCCTTTTATTTAGTAAGAATATATTTCATCGCCCTAGTAAAGCATATCATACTTCTAATCAATCATATCTCTTTACCGGTTGTGATTTGCGTAGAATATGACATTAACATAGACGCTTAAACTTACAGTTGTTACTAAGTAATGATTAGAAGATGTTTAGTAGAGATAATGAAGACAATAGTAGTAACATTAAAACATGTTTAAATTGTCTATGAAATTAATAACACAAAATGCTGGCGATTGAAAACGGAAGAGAAACTGTGAGATGGAGAAAAGATGAAAGAGAGCATACAGGGAAAATACTGGAGCCAACTTTTTAGAGATCCCACATATACAAGCGTGGATTAATCGTATAAGAAACGGGAAAACATCCGCTGTTCCTGCGACTGTTACCTGCTTTACCATTTTCATATGCTCTTACATTTTTAACTCCGTTATAAATGTGACAGATAGTATTAAATTTGTTACTGTTAATTGTGTCGTCAACGGGAACGACGTTTTTACATTCACTGAAGCGCACAGTCTTACTGTTTTTCGTACGTCTTGAGTCGACTGCACGTCCCATCTTGGTTGGGACGGCTATTTGTGTATGTTGTGTGGCGCTTTTCATTAGTAAATGAGTTTCTTATTATTTCGCAATTTTGTCTCACGGTCACTCAATAATCAGATTTCCGTAATAATAAAGTATTAGGCAACTCTTTTCTAGCGTAAATATTGCAAAAATTGGTCTAAACGTTTTACTGAGTGCGATGGATCTTCTGAGACCGACAAATTACCCATGGCACTGTTTTAGGGCAATCCGGATAGACAGAGTTTACATTAGACGCGAAACAGACGTTTGTACGACCAGTCGCCTGTCAATAAAATTCGTGTCAGGTATTCCTGAAATTGGTGTTGCATGTTGGAAAAGGCACAACAATGGCTGACTGGATTCAGTAGAATAATAATGAGTTGTGCTATCCAAAACTCACGGACAGGTATTGAATCCAACACTGCCTGCATCTTGTTGGAAACCGTTGTAAAACTTTCGTCGCATTTGTAAGTACAGCTATTAGGTAGCTTTCAAGATACTATTACATAAGCTTTATCAAGCTTTGGCTGCTGGCTGACAATCAACATGGCAATCCACAAGGCGAATACAAGTAATATGCTTTGAAGATTGATTTCGAATCGCTCAATCCCTGCCGGAGCACCAGCTCAGAAGTACAGCTGTTTCAGAACGACTCGTTACGAAAACATGCACATGCCCATTTGGTTGTTGCAATGAGGGCGACCTCAGAGAATAGACAATTAAGCTGTTCGCTCCGTAGAAGGGGAGCTAACCTGCCGCTACTCGTTTGTTTTGTACCATTAGCTACGGCACAGAAAAGACCAACAGACGTCAGGAAATAAGAGAACTCCTTTCTCCCGCCTTACGACTTCATTTCTGTCTAGACGCGCCTACAGTTGTTGAAGCAGCATGATGACATCTTGGCCGGACGGGTATTTCCCTGTACAAAAAGCAGTGAGTGATGTGACCTTCGCTGAAAACGGATTACGTTCGACGATAGCATGTGTAGCCCTTTTGTGGAAGACTGGGGATCGCTCTCCATACCGGGAAAGGATTTTTCCTTGGGCAATTAGTTCGAGGTTGAAATATCTTCTCTTGTAAGAGATATACGTCAAGGTTTATTTGCTTTGACAAGGTGAAGTTCTATGACGACTTACTACTGCCTTCATCTTTTTCCCAGGAGAAGGGAGGGATATTTTTTTGGTCAATTTCTTGTGGACAAGAGACTGAAACCTTTGCGAGTGTCTTTCCGTGCAGTTAATAACCAACAAACAGTGGAGTGTAATCGAATTGAGTTACGTGATGCTGGGTTCACTGGATTAGAAAACAAGACACTAAAAATAGTAGATGAGGTTTGCCAGTTGGGTAACAGAATAACTGACGATGTTAGAAGTAAAGAAGATATACAACAAACACTGATAACAAGAAGAAAACCTTTACTCAAAAAGAGAAATACGATTCCATCTAATATACATTTAAGTTAAAGGAATTGTTTTCTGGAAATATTTGTCTTTGTATAGCATTGTATGAAATTGAAACCTCGACATTAAATAGCATAGAAAAAGGGAGAATGGAAGCTTTTGAAAAGTGCTGTTATATAAGAGTGATGGAAACTAGATACGTAGACCGTATAACCAATGAAGAGATACTGAATGTAATCTGGGAGAAAAGAGCCTTGTGGCACATGACAAAAAATAGCTGATTTAGTGATTTGTTTGAGTAACGTCCAACATCATCCAGCATGATAATGAAATCACATGTGAAGCGTAAAAATTGTAGAGGAAGTTCACGCTCGAATACAGTAAACAAGTTGAAATTGTTGTAGGTTGCATTAGTTACGCAGAGGGTGTGACGGAGAGACTTAAAACGCTATACTAAAGTTGAGAGCAGCGTCTGGTCAATTTTTCATTTTAACACTACAACGGAAGCAGTATCAACCACAACACGAAAAGCAAGGTTTCTGTAAATAATTTACATGCTGGGAACTTCCGATCAGTATTCCAAATCCTGTGACAGCTCAGTGTCTAGCTGTTAATAGTAAACGAATGACGCCTCTACCTATGACCTGAGACTAATAATAGTGAAATGGTAGTGATTTGTATCGATAGATTGCGCCCTTTGCTTAGATGTTGAGTGTAAAATGAAGCAACTTCGTATTCGTGTGAACCACAGTTCGTAGTGGGTGCGTGAGTGTGTAATGTTATCATCTGCTTCCATCGTATTGAATGTTGTGGCTCATCAGCACAGATTGCAGTAAAAGTGAAGATAACATATTCATGTTAATAAGGCGTTGTGGAAAATAAGCGAGGGGGAAGAGAATGGGAGGAAGAAAATAGGGGGTTGTTTATAGCACGTCCAAGTGGAAATATATCAGTAGCAAATTTACCAATACCTAAGAGTCCAAAATGTTATGTGTCCTCCTGGCGGCAAATCATGTCGTTATACTCACTGTGGATCTTTTTACTTTTTTACCTGCACACATCCGTCTTTAATATGTTGCCCATCGCTGTTTGGCAGTCCCTACAACGTTACTTACGGAAAAAAATCGCAACATCGAGAAATGATTAATGTAAAGTAATGAAATTTCGGGAAGACAGTCTAGGTAACTTTTTTAAGTGATTAAAACTGCAAATTCACTGGTTAAGATAAGTGAGAGATAAGCCACTGCAAATGTAATATGCTGGTTCATTAACAACCGATGTAACCACCAGAATGTCAAATGCAAGCATGCAAACGTGCATGCATTTTGTAGAACAGGTGCCGGATGTTAGTTTGTGGGATGGAGTTCCATGCCTATTGCATTGGTCGGTCAATATAGGGGGGGATGTTTTATGCTGCTTGTGGATGACACTGGAGTTGTTATTCGATGGTGTCCCATATGTGCTCGCCTGAAGACTGATCTGGTGATCGAACAGGCCAAGGCAACATGCCGACAACCAGTAGAAGATGTTGGGTTACAACAGCGGTATGTGGGCGAGCGTCAACCAGTTGGAGAAGAACCTCTGGAATGCTGTTCATGAATGGCAGCGCAACAAGTAGAATCACCAGACTGACGTATAAATTTGCAGACAGGTTTCGTGTGATAACAACGAGAGTGCTTCTGCTGTCATACGAAATCGCAACCCCGACCATAACTCTTGGTGTAGGTCCAGTGTGTCTAGCACGCAGACAGGTTGGTTGCAGTCCCACAAGTCGCCTTCTTCTAACCAACACACGGCCATAACTGCCACCAGCTTTCATCAGAAAATACCACGGACTTCCACCCTGCCCTCTAATGAGCTCTCGCTTGACACCACCAAGTCGAAAAAGTTTAGGATCTGTGGAATGCACGCTACAGAGAATCTGGCTCGGAGCTGTCCTTGAAGTAACGGAATTCTAACTGTTCGTTGTGTCACCATGGTGCCAGTTGCTGCTCAGATCGCTGCTGCAAATGCAAAACGCCGAATACGATGGTCTTCCCTCTCGGTACTCATCATTGAGTAAAAGAGTGTTCATGGCACAAAATCGTGTAATCAGAATAATCGCTGGAGCTCATCCAAGATCATCCTGCAAACACTTATTTAAAGAGCTATATATATATATATATATATATATATATATATATATATATTCACTCATGAAATTTTTTTATTAACAATCCGAACGAATCCAAAAGTAATAGCAGTGTACATGGCTACAACACTAGGAGAAAGGATGATCTTCACTACTCAAAGTTGAATCTAACTTTGGCTCCGAAGGGGGTAAATTATGCTGCCACAAAAGTCTTTGGTCACTTACCTAATCGCATCAAAAGTCTGACAGATAGCCAATTAGCATTTAAAAGGAAATTAAAAGAATTTCTGAATGGCAACTGCTTCTACTCATTAGATGAATTTTTGGATATAGTAAGTGGATAATTTCCCCACCCCGACCAAAACAAAAAAAAAAAATTAAAAATATAAAGTGTCGTGTAATATTTTGTGTAATGTAATGTCTTGGATGGACACCTTTTATTAACCTGACACGTTCCACATCATTATGAAGTTTCGTGTTCATGATCTATGAAACAAGTACTAATCTAATCTAATCTAATCTGGCCGTCCGGACCCCGGTCATCTTGCGACCGTACATTCCCGTTACCACATCTGACATCATTATTCAGATGTAAAGAGTGCCTACCAACATTCGTTTATGTCGCACAATCCCTTCTTGGTGTTGCGAGTTTTTTCCGTCAGTGTAAATATAAATAAGGAAGTCAACCATTATTGATATTTCAGTCCAAGAACTTTTATGTCAGAAAGTATCGACAACTCACAGTCTATTTCCATGTTCGGTGAAGTTTCAATCGTATTTGCGTTCACTGTAAGCACCTGGAAATCAAAACGAGATTGGCCTGTATGGGTGTGCAGACCTACGTAACTATTATATTTATGGTCTTAGTGAAGAGTACAGGGTGTTTCAAGAAGAATCATCCGACTTCACAGGACAATATCTTGTACATTCAGACGATAGTCAGCTTGTCCCTTACTTTTGCCTCCACGTTTGCAGTTACAGCAGTTACTGCTGCTGCTGTGCGATGGATGGGTAAGCACATATACCAACTTTCTGACAAGTACATCGCAAAAAATTACATCGTGAGATAAGACTGTAGCCTTTTTCCGTAGCCATTTTCGTCTTCGTTCTGATCTAATCCCGTCATTTTTCCGAGGCTTGTGACGGAGATCTCGAGCCGACAAAATATTTTTATAGAAATTCTGGGGAGCTGGCACTTATGGACGGGTATAGAGGCAACATGGCTCGGTATTTTTCTGCAGGGGACTCGCAACGAGTGGTGAGACCATGCTACGTCGAGTTGCTGCTCTACCCTGAGCAGAAGGAGGTCCGACACGATTTTAGGAGGTATCCCACGACTTTTGTCGCTTCGGTGTATAGTCGCGTGAAGTCTGTTGAATCGCTTTGAAGCACCCTACACATCCAACGGATGGGTCGAACGGACCCGAGTGTCACCATACACAATTCTGATGGGCTCACTCCTCACGTTCTAGAAAGCCTTCACAAAGCGCTGACGCCGGTCGGAGTGGCCGAGCGGTTCTAGGCGACACAGTCTGGAACCGCGCGACCGCTACGGACGCAGGTTCGAATCGTGCCTCGGACATGGATGTGTGTGATGTCCTTACGTTAGTTAGGTTTAAGTAGTTCTAAGTTCTAGGGGACTGATGACCTCAGAAGTTAAGTCCCATCGTGCTCAGAACCATTTGAACCAAAGCGCTGGCGGCAGGTAGGATGTTGTTGCAAATAGCTACAACAATACCACAGCAGAGGTAAAAAATGATTGAAATCCTTTTAAAGCAAATGACTGAAATCATTCTAAGTTATTATCGAACAATTTTTTTCGATTACGGCTAAGTCATTTACCAGTTTTCATATTACACTCAAATGACTTTTCAAGAGAAAATGAAAATTAGCAGCCAAAGGTAGAGCGAACGATAAAACCATGAAAAATCTCAGCACAATATCTTCTAGTAACTAACGGAGTTACCTGTGCTCACTTCTTCCGTTTTATCTAAATTAAAATAAAGATAGCGCCTTAGTATCTTTTGTGATCTAGTGAGCTTACTATCCTACTATACTGTGGTTACTGTTCCCTCGGACATGCATGCATGTCCAAAGGAACTTTACATAGTTCTTCTTAACAACACAGGCACTGGAATACCATATTCATCCGCCGACACCAGGCAAGCGACTTTCAATTAACATGTCTCCCCTCTACGGGAATATCCAGAGGGGTCCAAAAAAATGTATCCGCTGTTTAAAAGTCCATAACTGGCAAACTAATTGACGGAGTTGTCTCATCTTTGGTAGTGTAATAGTTTGTAGCTCCAGCAATCGCCACACGAGCTTTGTATTGCGTTGTTTTGTTTTGTCAGATGACAGTCGCCAGATAGTGTTTTGTTCTCAGTTGCACCTAGTTACTCGAGTAAACATGGCTGGCGCAAGGCTTACATTCCATGAAAGGAAGTCAGTTTTGAAGTCGTATTTTAAGTGCGAAAACATTAATGATGCTCAACGGCAATGGCGAAATAAGTATCAAACAAAGCCACCGACACATTTAACGATTCGTCGCATTCGAGACAAATTTGAAGCCGAAGGCTGTGTTAAAGATGTACACAAACAACGATCTGGACGACCTGTAACAGTAACAAGTCCAGCTAACTCCCGTCGTGTGTTACAACAATTCACTCGCTCACCACAGAAGTCTGTGAGACAGTGTCCCCGTGAAACTGGGGTGAGTCGCTCAAGTGTTCGGCGAATTTTGAAGATAGCTAAGTGGAAGTTCTACATCCCACGATTGCTACACGCAATGAACGAGGACGACCCAGATCGTAGAATTGAGTATTGCGAATGGTTTACTAACATGTTGCGCAACAATGAAGAGTTTGCAGAGATGATTGTGTGGTCTGATGAGACACAGTTCAAACTCAATGGTAAAGTAAATCGCCACAATTGCATCTACTGGGCGGCCGAAAATCCGAACGTCCATGTAAACAAAGCCGTGAATTTGCCAGGAGTAAATGTGTGGTGTGGGTTGTCTTACCGGGGCTTGATTGGGCCATTCTTCTTTGACGGCACAGCTACCGGTGAGGTGTACCCTCAGAAGCTTCAGACATCTATTTCACCTGCCATCTGAGACTTGTATGGAGACGGAAGAGTTTACTTTCAACAAGATGGTGCCTCAGCCCACTACCAAAATCGTGTTAGGGCGTATCTCGACGAAAATCTACCAGGAAGATGAATAGGCCACAGAGGTGCTGTGGAGTGTCCACCACGTTCCCCAGACCTAACTCCTCTGGACTTTTACCTGTGGGGAACACTAAAGGACGTCGTTTATCGACAACAGCCACTTACATTGGATGAACTTCGAGAATCCATCGGACATTCATGTGCAAATATCTAACTGAACACCTTGCAGTCAGTAGTTCGTGCTGCAGTCCGGCGGCATCGTTTGTGTGTGGATGTTAATGGTGACCATTTCGAACACCTACAGTTATATCTTTATTTTGGACTTTAAGCTACACTTTCACCAAAAATGAGACAACTCCGTCAAGTAGTTCGCAAGTTACGGACTTTTAAACAGTGGATAAATTTTTTTGGACCCCTCTGTTTACGTAATGAATATACAAGTGCAGGCTCAATTAAAATGACTCATATCTACGAGAATATATGTGAAACGAATATACGAGTACAGGTTGTAGACACATGGTTGACGACATGCGGGAGTTTGGGTCTGGCCGTGAAGCGTGTTCGAATAGCCAAATGGTAAGGCAATCGCTCGCGATAAGCGGGAAATTCGGGTTCGAGTCCTGGTCTGGCACAACATTTCATTATCGTCATTCCCTTATACAACTGATGATTTTTCGTAGCGAGAGACTTAACGCGTATTTTGTTCTGACGTATGATAATTTCCACGAAGTGCTACCAGTTCCATTATTTTACGGCTGCAGTGATAACGTCGTGAAATTATTTCAAAGGATGTTGTTTTTGAGTGCTGAAGTGCTTTTCCTGACGTAACGAGCCCATATTTAGCATGTTGCTCCATCTGAGCTAATAGTTCTATATTGTGGGCCAATGACGGCATAGAAAGAAGATTACAAAAAGGGTCGGTGGGTGTGATCGCAGAGTTTTTTAGTTTCTCGCTGGAACATCTTTTTTTCTCAGAAGGCAGCACATTTACTGATTTGCGAGCGTGTGTGAAATATACATGAATACATCAGCATACAAGCAAGCAGAGGCACGTTAGCAGGAAGTCGTTTCGAATTTTCTCCAGGTGCGTCACAGCTGGTGAGGACCCCGCAGACCATTTGGCTGGACATGCGTAGCACATCTCAGGTAAAATGTCAAGGTCTACGTCATCTGAGAGGCGATGATGTCGCGTTCAAACTGGGCAGTTTGTCACATGACATAGACCACAAGTTGCCCTTAGTCATCTTTTTTATTTTACATTTGCGATTTATGAAGTAAAATGATGAAACAGCCTGCCAGCCAGCTGATTTTACGCTGCAATGAAATTTCTTCACTAGTGAAGTCATTTGCTAGGCGGTATTATTTTGCAAGCTTTTCTTTCACCAGTAATGCTGTATCGGTTATTATTATCCTGTATTTTCTGACTCATTTTATAAGGCTGGTGCATAAGTTCGTAGCGTTATTGTTTTGCATGTTGGTAATCCGGTTGCTATTGATTTATTTAAAGATATCATTTCTTATTTGTAGTTCACTGTTGATATTTGAACTTATGTATTGCCATATTGTCGTTTGGAGATAGTGAATGGAGCTGTGCATGTTAGAAAAAAAAAATGCCAAGTGGAGAAATCGGAATATTTCCGACGTATTCTTCCGTTTGAGTTCAATAAACAGATGGTAGCAGCGAAGGCAGCCAGAAACATCTGCGCCGTGTATGGGATTATGCCACTGGACAGAGCACGACAAGCAAATGGCTTTCTCGTTTTGAGGAGGATCGCTTTGAGATTAGCGACTCTTTACGTTCAGAAAAATCTTCTGGATTTGATGGAGATCGTACTCGAGCACTGGCAAATGTGATGAACCGTAATAATTCCACAATCATGCGACATTTGCCTGCAATCGGGGAGGTTCATAAATTGTGTGTGTAGGTACCGTATGCTCTAAGTCAAAATTACGAGAATCAGTGAGTGGCCATATGCGCATTTCTGCTTGCTCGCCATCAATTCCCTAGTGATCTATACTGACCATTCATGTCCTGTATCGTTACTGGTGACGCGAAATGGTATCTTTATGCTAATGTAAGGAAAAGAAGGAATGGTTGAGTCCAAACAAAGCAGAAATTCCCCGTACAAAGTACTGCGCACTTCCACTAAAGATAATGTTATGCATCTGGTGGAACAGCGACGTTGTGGTGTACCACGAATTGCTTCCTCGAGGTGTAACCATCATTGCTGACATTTATTACCAACAACTAAGACGTCTTGCAAACGCTTTCCAAGAGCAACGACCAGGAAGACTGCGTGAAATGATGCTACTCCACTATAACGCCCATTTGCGTTCTGCTAGACTGGCTAAAGACACTAGACAGGAGTAAGGTTCGGAAGTCATTTCACACCTACCTTGTTCAGCTCATCTTGCGCCATCAGATTTTCACCTTCTCCGCTCTCTATCAAACAACCTTCAGGGAACTTCCTTTTCGCATGAAAATGGGCTCCGAACATAGCTCGACGAATTCTTCTCCTCAAAACCATGTGGTTTTTACAATCGCGGGATCGAAAAGTTACCCCAGCGTTGGCAGAATGTTGTAAATAGTGAAGGAAACTATGTTATTGATGACTGAAGTCTCTGTTCCGTGTATGTGTTGTGTTTATTAAACTTATGCAAAAACGCTGCGAACTTATGCACGAACGCAATACGTGGTATTGATATAACGGTAACGGTTTAAGTGACAAGTCATCAGTAATTTACCTATGTCCACCGAGAATACGTCAAACTGCTCAGCACGTGTTCAGCTCAAATCCTTTCTTCACCTGCCAACAGAGCGAAGGATGTAGGTTTAGGTCCTGAAGGCCCTTCCAGTCTGGAACAACGCTAATGTCCGACATTATCACAGGGACGAAGAGCACGGATTTCTGTTTCTACCTGGCTTTTACCTTATCTGGCAAGTCCACATATTTGGCCACACTCTCATTGCAGGTGGTTTGCAAATTATGGATACTGAGTGTAGCTATGGCTATGAGGATAGCTGTTTTGATGAATGTTATGTGAGGTATATTACATCTGATTGTCTGGCAAGTTACTATGCCGTGGTTCCAGTAACTTTTAACTTTTACATTTTCTACAAAATGAGAGAGTGATACCTGCAGTTCAGTTACTAATACGGTTATCCGTACGTTCGTTGGCTACTTGTTTTGAAGACCTTATTATACGTTTGCAAATATTCTGTTGGCGTGAAGAGTTTTACGCAGTAGGTGAAGTTTGTGTGGGGTCTCGTAGTCATTATTATTATTATTATTATTATTATTATTATTATTATTAATGTCTCTCTTACCATGGGTAGTTGAACAAAGCAATGTAAAAGGAATAGTCTCGTGCTGGGAAAGTTAATTGAGATATGGCAGGCCGAAGTTTCGTATCGTCTCTTGAGGGTAGTTAAGCGGCTCAAAATAGGTTGATGGCTGCCCACGTATGGATAAGATACCGCCTGGCACACAGTCGTCATCTGTTTCATTACGTCGGCTGTGTCTTTGAGAACTGTGGTTCTGTTGAGGTCGTGGACTAACTCAAAAGGCAAGCAAGCGGGAATCCCATAAAACAATTGTTGCTCAGAGTTTATGTACAACTATAAGAACTTAACGAATATACACCGATGGAGACAAGACCGTCTATACGGGTAATGCGAATATACTATACACTGACGATCTAATGCATCTTTCGGCGAAAACTAATTCTATTCGTAACAGGAGACAGCCTTCCTCGTTGCTCCGCTGGCTCATTACTTCCGATGTTGCTTTTAGATATTGTCCCAACTGATGTCTGGTAATTGGTCAATAGTTACATAAAGAAGAGGAAATAAAGAACATGAAATTCTCTTCGAACTGAAGCATTACGTGGACAGACCCACGTAATTTTAAGTAAATTTAATGTCGCAAAAGTTCTAAAATGTGCACTTACCTATTTATTTGCTGTAAATAACTTCAAATCTAAATAAATTACGTAAATTAATTTTGTGAAATGTAATTATTATTTCATAAATAGTATTTCAAAGATATTGCGGCAATCAACCTGTAGCTGATTGCGATCGATTATAATCGTTACGCTGTTTTATGGAGTAAGTGAAGAGCGTTCCTGCTCCTGTTTCTCTCTCTCTTGTTTGTTAGCCTGCATACTGGTAGGACGCACTTTGGCTGCGTCCCTTGTGTATCATTAATTAATCTTTCTTCTGGGTAGACAAATGTGATGTAAGTGTCATGTATTAGCTTTAGAACCATTTGTCATTAAATTAATGGAAAATATTTAAGTCTCCTGAGTTCTCATTTTAACAGTTCTCCTAATAGATATATGTTGCATGAAAAGTTTTAATGCTTTACTGTTACAGTCAACGACCAATACGAGCTTAACGGAGCATGGCGTGGAGACGCAATGGTCGAATACAATAAGTATTCTGCCATTTATTCATTTGCAGCTTGCTACAGCGTCCCTGAGATTAACTGCCGATCGTCTCGAAGCTTTTTGCAAACTTTAATGCAAGCGCGGAACCTTAAATGATACAGGCACAGTCTCCAAGCCATGATTCCGTTTCACAAGTAAATAACAGATACCGGCCCCGAAAAATCGATGGTTGTATTAAAAATTTCTAAATTTTACAGTATTTTTCTGGAAGTCAATTTGGCCACTAACAAAAGTGCATCCACCACTAACAACTGCCGTCTGCTCCAGTTAATTTTAATGGTTTTCATTTCAGTTACTAATTTCAATTTCTTCTTAAAACAAAATTTTAGTAATCTTGCGACAGCAGACGCGCCAGACCATGCCTTACATATGCGAGGAAACTAGGGGCCGCATTATCGGTATGTGGGAATGAATTTTCCAGAACCAACTACAAAAATAACATAAGAAGATATCAAGAGGAGGCGAAGAAGGCCTCTTTCTATTCGCTAAACGTCGGGAAGACCTAACCGAACTACTGGGTACCAAAACTGAGCCATTTTACAAGCCAACGCCGACAATCCACTCATCTCAGTTACAGAATCGGGCAGAAACCTCGATCTGCCAATGAGTTTATTTACTGTCAGCCAAAGATTTTATGTTGCTGGTCTCCATCACCGCAAGCTTGTAAGAGAACAAGCTGTTATCGAACTCACATTGTTACAACAGGACATTGTGGGAGGATGCACCGGGCTGTACGCAGCTGGCTGACTGCATCTGGAGTGAGAGGTCTGTTTAAAGTTTCATTCCGCATGGAGGAGTGCACCCACGTATTAGAAGAATGTATGCTGCCAACAATTTGATTCATTTATTCCGTAGAAGAGGTACCTAACATCCACATAATGCATAGAAACAGTAGTGTGCACCCATTGAAAAGAGCCAAAAATTGGCTGAATTGACACCCAGAAGTTGGAATGGTATGTAAACCTCCACACTTAAATGCAGTCGAACATGTTTGGGCATTGTCGGTTAGAGACTGACAGCTGTGTGAGGAGTACGCTCTAGAGGCACTTTGGAGTCATGTTTTTTCCACGTGGGAGAGCAGTAGACAACGTCAGCATATTTCCAGAGCACTCGTCAGTAGGTAGACAAGGGTTGTTCTGGCATGCTCTGGGTTTGACAGATTTCCAATGTTGTCATCACTCATGCCACATTTCTGACAAACCCTATGAACAAAATGGCAGAGTACTGGAAATTTTGGCACTAAATTCAAAACGTGTTGGGAAATGCAAAGTAGTTGGTGTTTTCCCTCACTTCTATGATGTCACTATGGAAGTAGGGCTGTCAAATGAAGCAAAATTGGTGGGAAATTAAAAAACCCGAAATGGCAAATAGTGATGCTGGTGCAAGTAGGTAACTTGTGGCAAATACTTGCTGTAAGTGTGGACTTCCAATCTACTTGCCCTAAGTTAAATAATTCCCCTCCGACATCACCATTTAAATAATTGTCACCCTTAAAGTTCAAAATGGCCAGCACATATGTCAGACCGCATTGTGTTATTTCAGTTAAGAATTATAGAGCCCACAGTTTCCTCAAGTCCACTTCTGCTATGCTTAAACAATCTCCGATCACCTCTGTAACATTACAGTTACCATAAGTTCAAAATGTTGAGAAAATCCACTTACCGCAAGTTTAAAAAGCTGGGAAGTCTGCTGGTTGTCAAAACTATAGAGTACTTGTCATTCCTTTAACACTGAGTAGCCCACTTGTGCAGCTTGTACGGTTGTCACTGTCATGTTTAGTAGGAATAGGATACGAACAACGGCGTCTTTTTTTAAACAAACGCCACACTGGGAAGGGCCTTTTCCAGGAAGTTTGCTGCCTGCGGACAATGCACTACCGTGTACAAACGCTCGCTGGGGCGTGCTGGGACAGCCGCGGCCGTGTGCTGCCGTCAGCTGCACCCATTGCAGCCTGACTTTATGTGAGAGCTGATATCGCCAGGAAGCTGCACTCCGCTCCACATGATGTCACGCAGCGCTTGAATGCAGCACTACAGGCAGGCTGATATCATCTATGAGTCTAGAGAAGTCGGTGTCTTCATACAGCTAGGAATTCCAGTAGACGTACCTCACCTATCGTCCAGTAAGAGCTGTGTGTCCCAGCACAGCCGGAGCGCTCTATGAGGCAACACAACTTTCAGACATAGTCCAGAGACCAGAAGATTTTACTCTTAAACATACCCCAATTTTAGAAAAGGACTGCATTCTATTTTGGTACAGGATGACAATGTAATACTTCTCACATTCCATAGCTGGCTCTCTGCAGATTACCCTTTAATTTTCAACTGACACACGTTTGGTGCGAGCTGAATATAGTTACTAGAAGAATTCAGAAACCCCCCCATATGTCTGGATAACACTCTAGCGCAGTTTGCGACTGTTGTTGGAGCCCAGTTAACAGTTTCTTACAGATGGAGCCTGAATCCAATTCGATGAAAGTATGCAAGACTCCTGATAGATGTATGTATTATTCTTTAGCCGTTTATTATATGTGTACACTATGGATAGTTGAAGATTTGATTAGCAGACATTTTACATCGAATACGACAATGGGCCTGCGTGACATGAGTCGTTGGTATGTTTCTGGAGATATAAGACATCAACTGGTTCAAGAAATTCACATAAATTGCGTGCATACAGCAGTATCCATGCAGGATGGACGGGAACCTCGAATAGAGATCTCGAACACCGAAGAAATCAGGATTCATACGGAACCATATGCTCACTATCCCTTGGCTAAAGCAAATACTCTTAAGGTGTAGTTTTACCCCGACAACACTGAATTTTGCCTTGAAAACAGCGAATGTAGAACCGAAATCAGTGAAATTAGTGCCTACCGTCTAGGACAAGATGCTATTTTCTAGGAACTCTTGAATCTAGTCATAAATCTGACATGGTATTTTCCAAGTCAAATTTATCCCCTACTGTTGGACATATACATTGAAGAATCAAATGTAGTTACCCATTCAGCTAATGATACATTACAGCAACATGTAACAGAATTTCACGTCTAAGGTTCCCGCCTCACCATGTGTTCTACGTAGTGCACAAAACATCAGACGCCTCCGTAGGATATCTAAATGGAGGCAACTGACAAACATAGAATGTTAGTTGAAATTGACCAGTTTTGTGCTGAAACAATGAATATTGTACCGAAAGAAGGGATCTTCGTGTCATACCACTACATGTTCATCAGGACTACACAAACCTATTATGATGCTAGCAGGATGTATCCGATTTCGTTCGATAGCTGTTGTAGTCCACTACAGAATTAATTGTATTAGCGTCTTCCCCTTCAGTACAGGTCATTTTCCGAGAAACATTCAAACAAATCTAAGTCCTCCATCCACTACTTCCACATTTTGCAAAGTCAAATTGTCGGTAAATATAGTCATTCCACCCATGATAAAAACCAATGCAATCAAAGTGAAGTGCTTGACAGAAATAAACGTGTTCTGGACAACAACACTTGTATTTAAAAGCATGCTGCTGATATACTAACGCACACCGATCTCCGTCAACAATAACTGTCGAGCACATAATATATTTTCAGAGAACCACTCCAACGAATCAAAGTGTTCCACACCCTTCTCCTGCACTTCACAAAGTCGTAGAACGATTCAAGTTACTCACTGTATATAGCGAACGATGTGTCGTTCTGTATAATCAATCCATCTGTTATAAAACAAATGGATTGGAAGCAAGAAAACTCATTGATAGAAATAGACTGTGCAGTAGAGCTGTGTTTGACCTCTGAAATTAAACACAAGCGCAGATAGAACACTAGCTCACCTATATATATATCATACACACTCACAATAGCTGTCAAGCAAATGGCTAGAGAAACGTATCTGATGGAACCTCACCACTTACTGTCAGTGAATTACACTCGCCACAGCTACGAAACTGAACGACTCGATTTACATTTTCCCAGCGGAAAAATGGTGTACTGCAGATCATCAAAAAAGCCTTTTCCTTGGATGAACCCCTACATATTTTCCTTGGTGCAGCAGTCACCTACCGCACCAATAATCCACTGCGTCCAATCTTCCTAGCTGTCAAAAGGACGTGATACTGACAACATACAGGTTGCATCAGTGGGGTATCCAGTTGTAAAGTTATTCCAAGTACTTTATAGTGGCGAATGGATTTTCTCACCATTCTGAACTTATGGCAACTGATGTGAATATGGGGGAGAGACGAAATTGTCTAAACTGTAACGTCAGGGGAGTGGTGGAGATTTTTGAGATTTTTTAAGCGGAACACAGATGAACTTGGACAAAATGTAGGCGTCGGATTTTTTAATTGAAATACCACATTACTGTAAGACATATGTGGAGGCCATTTTGAACTTAAAGTGAGAATTATTTGAACGGTGGCCTCTGAGGGAAATATTTAAAATAGGACAGGTAGGATGGAATTCCATACTTCGAACGATGACCTGACTGCTGTAAATAGCCCTAGAGGACTGGGCACTTTCTAGCAAGTAAGTTACTTGCCTTTATTCTTGTATCCTGGATTCTAATGTCATAGAGCTGCTCCAGTATTCCAGGTCAGCCATCTTGAGTTCTATATTTGGCACAAATGGCCTTCTTCCACCAGCATGACAACACGCTATCAAGGATTTTTGAATTTCACACGAATTTATACTTAGGACAAAGACGCTACTTCGAGAGTGACATCATAAATTGAAGGAAAGTGCCAATTGTTTTGAATTTGGCACCACGTTTTAAATTTCCCGCCAAAGTCTGAATTACCACGCAACTTTATTCGTAGGGCATATGGTCTTTGTCAGAAATCTGCCAGCTGCACAAGACATCTTTGATGACATCATCGATGATGTCATCAGAAATCTGGCAACAATGCAGAGCATGCCAGAACACCCATCGTATACGTACTCTCGTCTCCTCCATAATCAAAGACTCAGAGAAATTTTGGGGAATGAGAAGTGACTTCATATTAGAAATAAAACTTAGAAACATTTTGATTTTTATCGTTTATGTAACACGTTCTTTTAAAAAATTTTTGTTCTCAAAAGAACGCAGCAATTCCCACAGTCACAATCGGCATGATTAAAGAGGATCCATGACGCTCTACTAGGTAAACGGACGTAACTAATTTATGATTTCTTATTTTCATTTTATCATTGTTTCCTAATACTGCGTCCGCAGATCGTGGTCTCGCGGTTGCGTTCTCGCTTCTCCAGCACTGGTCCCGGTTTCGATTACCGGAGGGGTCACGGATTTTCACTTGCCTCGAGATGACTGGGTGTTGTTCTGTCGTCTTCATCATCATCATTCATCCCCATTACGGTCGGAGGAAGGCAATGGAAAACCACCTCCGATAGGACATTGCCTAGTACGGCGGTGCGGGGCTCCCGCACCGTCCCCTACGCTCTGTCATGGAGTATGGGACCTCATCATCATCATCATCTAATACTGCAACATTAAATATTATCGAAATATACTACGTTTCTTCGATGTCTTTTGTGATATTACATAAGTAAAGAAATAATTTTATTTGCATGTTGGTTTTTAGTTTATTAGTACACATTTCGTCTCAGTTTAATCAAACCAACAACTGTAAAGTTTATTGATCCATCCCGCAGTCTTGTGAAATATACAAAGATAGGAATTTCACATCAATCCAGCCACCAGTCATATTTAAGAATAATTATTAGTTTGTTTTTACATGTTCCATCTATCACATTTGTTGAGACTGCTATGCTGTGGAATGTTTCAGTAGCAATATAAATAAGCTGCTGGTCTTTTATATAACTTGATTTTCACTTTACTATTAATCTAAAATAAAATTTAATATGTGTGTCACCATGACGTACTGATCTTATGCACTGAGAATTTCATCTTCGGAATAAGAAGTGTCGTGAAACAGAAATGATTTCTGTTTACTTCCATTGTCCGCCAGCACTTTTAATTGACAAGAGGTGTGGTTAAGTACGTGCTCCATTCTTTGCAAGAATACTGCGGTGTTTCCCAAATATCAGAATTAATTTATATTGGAAAGAAAATTTACGTGTCTTCATGTAACGAAAATGTTATAATATACATGTTTCAAACTCGACATGTTGTTTTATGAAAACATCTACGAACGTAGACCCGAATGCCTTATAGAGAAAAAAAAAGACCTAATAGAGTGTCGGACCAGACTGGCGACGGGACTCAAGACTTCCATGTAGGTACAACGTAACATAACGCTCTTAACGGAACAAAACGACTGATGTAAAGGTAATTCACGGAGTACCCCAAGGAAGTTTGTTAAGACCGTTATTGTTTACGATATACGTAAAGGATCTAGTAGAGAGAGTCGGATGCTCTTTGTGACTGTTCACAGATGATGCGTTTGTCTATAACAAACTAGAAAGGCCAGAAGACTACATCGATTTGGAGAATGACCTGCAGGTTACTGATAAATGGTGCAGACTCCGGCAGTTGATCCAGAACGTAAATAAGTGCAACATTTTACGCATGTATAAGAAAAGGAAGCCACTACTGTGCAATTACACTGTTGATCAGAAACTGCTGGAAAAAGTATATACCGTAAAATATCTAGAAATAACTATCCCGAGCGAACAAGTGAAATGACCACATAAAACAAACAGTAGGAAAAGCAGGTGCCTAACCGAGATTCACAGGAATAATCATAAGGAAACGTAACTCGTCCACGAAGGAAGTGGCTTATAAGACGCTTGTTCGACCGATTCTTGAGTGTTGTTCTCCAATATGATATACTTACCAGGAAGGATTGACAGAAGAGGTAGAGAAGATCCAGCGAAGAGCTACGTGTTTCGCCGCGGGATCGTTCACTCGGCGCGGGAGTATTGCAGAGATCCTCAACAAATTCCAGCGGCAGATTTTACAGGAGAGGCATTGTGGATCACGAAGAGGTTTGCTATTGAAATTTCGAGAGAGCAATTTCAAGGAAGAGGTGGACAGCATGTTACTTCCTTCAAAATGCATCTCAACTAATGACCACGAAGAGAAAATTCGAGAACTTAGAATCAATACAGAGGCTAACGGACAATCATTCTTCCCACGCGCCATTCGTGAACGGAACAGGCTGGGGGGGGGGGGGGGAGAGGGGGGGGGAGGGGGGGGGCGGGGGGAGATGAGATAGCGGTAGCAGAAGTGCCCTCCGCCACACATCATTAGGTGGCTTACGGAGTGTGGTGTAACTGTATAAGAATACTAAGTTAAACACTGTGCATGTTGCTGCTATGTGAAAAGACGTTATGGAACGGTGTTAGTTACTGTATTGCTCCTCCCCTGCACAAGAAACTCCGTGTCTAGGCTCTGGAAATTATGTATTCACTCTTTGTGATAGATGGGCTTCAAATTTCCCGTCACCACAGAAAGAGATTGTTTTGAATTTGAAACAGTGCAGGGTATGTAAGGACATGTTCCACAACCATATACAGTAGACACTGGGCTGTGGTGGAATAAATAATTAATGAATAATCAAAATCACATATATATTATAGTATTACGATGCGCCACTTGGAACCGAAATAATTTTAAGATTGAGAAATAAACAAACTGCGTTTTTGTTCTACTAATATTTATTTCAACACAGTTTGTTTGCTTTTCAACCTTAAAAATGACACTGTGCTTCCAAGAAATGACGGAAGAATCCATAATATGGCATTATTTCTGCTTTGTAACGGCCATTGAGTTACCACTTTTTGTCACTTGTTTGTCGACGGAAGTGGACCATGGAAACCATAATGGTTAGATCATAGGGCTCCAGAATTTTGTTTCTTCAATAACGGTTTGCGCGCTTATACAACACAAACAAGGAATATTTCGCGATAATGTAGGATGTAGAGACGCGCGCAGCTTGTATTTTAACATCGCCGTCCAGGTTTAAGTGCTGTTTACTCCCGCTGTCGACATCAAAAGTGATGATGATTGTGGTGTTGATGGCGATGATGATGATGATGATAATGGTGATGTCGGTTTGGGCGTGTGGCAACAGGTACGCTAAATGTGTCATAAAGATTATTTTGAATGCTAGCGTACGTATCCTATGTGCTGCTCAAACGTAAAATCGTCCTGTGGTAAGCAATAATGTAAAACTGTACTCGTCTCATCACATTACATGTGTTTCCCTGTTCTTGTTAAAGGTCTATTAAGTCTGATATAAAAGTAGTTGTAGGTCAACGCAGCAGTACAGTGACTTTACACGGCATGAGTTCTCACGGCACTTCCGGAGATGTTAGAGTACAACAGAAAGAGAAAAGACGAGTCTGAGAGGAACAAATAAATCAGAAAATCAGCTCTTTAGGTGGTTTATTTGTGGCAGGGTCTTTATGTGATTTCGTCCAGCCGTCGTGAACTGCACTGACTACACCAGCAAAACCAAACAATATTACGCAGGAAAAAATATTTTTTGTGGTTTCAATTACGAAGATCAAGTACCAGATATGATCGAAGTTCCATTAAACACTAATGAGTGATAAAATTGTCCGAGACAGTATTTAAATCCTCACGTTGTGCGCTATTAATGATAGTACATTTCATCACGCTCGGTGTCTCATTCTCTTGCCTTTAGAGACCGCTATGCCCTTCGTAGAGACTAGTGTTGAAAACTTGCAGACAGTCACGAAACAGTTTATGTTATGAAGAGGATGTCAGATCAGGATAAAACTTAATCAGAATTCGTCTGGCGTACAATACTTTCGGGAATATGTAGTTAGAAGAGCTCAACAAACCAAAGAGTCGTGTATTCACAACAACAAAATATTTGGTTGGAGGGGGGCGGGGGGGGGGGGGGGGAGGAGGGGGAGTATGGGTATTCCTAACTTCTATAAGTGTCTTAATCTTCATGAAGTGCTTCAACAGCTCTAAAGAGTCGATCCATTCTTGAACCAGAACCACGCGAAAGAATTTTTGTGGCTGCTGGTGCACTGCATCTCATCACCTCTGTGTAGAATTCATCTGCCATTACAGCAACCGGCTTGCTGGTGAACGATGCCTAGATGCTTGCATTTGGCGGTACACTACTGCTTCAATGTATCACGACATGGAAATTCGGATTTCCTTGCATAATACGTAACTCCAGTTTCTCCTTCAAATACACTAAAAAGAGTTCTCCCTGGTCATTAACTACACTTTGCCGACGGAAGGCGTGTGCTATAACGCCAGACTGGTGCTATTCGTACAGTCAGGAAGGATAATACTCACTCATAGTTCGGGCTGACGAAAACTGAGTGAATACTGATCTTTCACGTGATGTGCCGTGTGTTGAACGGCTCAAGTCCGCGTCCGACAGACGGTTCACCCTCGGATGTATCACATCTCGTGAAGTCACTGCACGGAAGCTTGTGATGTAACCTAGAATATTTGTGTTCAGGCAACAGATCAGGTTCTGTGCGACCCGTACTCTCACCTACATGTCGCCCAATAGATGGTGATAAGAAGTCCTATGAAGAAGATGTTTCGTATCTCTGTATCCTCTGCTATTCGCAATGTCATGCATGCGTTAGAGACAACTAACTGTAACTAAAACATAATGATAAAATAAATGTTACGTAATCACGACAAAGAGCAACAGACCTGTACTTTGAAGTCCGGAGTACTGAACAATGAAATAAAGTTCGGTTTTTTCAGTAAATAATGTTCAAGAAATGTCTGAATTGTCACATTTGTAATTTGTCGTTTCTCAAAACTGCCTGTAAACAATTTATATGGGCCAAGTTTAACAGACAATAAAATATTACTGACACTACAAATGTATGACAATGTAGTAAAATTAGGCATAGCTGATCAAGAAGCAAGATTGTTTGTATAGTTTGTACAAAGACTAGTGTGAACAGGAAACGTCTAACGTCTTTCCTATACAAAACGATCTACAGCATCACCAATACAAGCATCGCAAAACAATAAACGGTAGCTGATCCGCACTCGCACGCTGGGAAATTTCGGCCTCTTATGTACCCCACTGTGGCTCGTGAAAAGAGGAGGATTTGCGTCTCATTAAAGTGAAAAAGCGCGCTTTTTGTTTTGGTTGTTCCATATAGACGTTTTGGTTATTCTATCAATATTCAAATGAGAATATTGTAGCAACAACGAGCGAATATGGTAGCGAAGTGCTGGATACGACTTAAAAACCACAAGAGTAAATCATTTCCGTATGCGGCGCGTCAGTTAGACTTGTTCTTGAACGATATAACGCAATGAAAGCTCAGACGTTTTGAAAGCGGGACGGCATTTGTAGCTCACTACACATGACTATAAATAGTATACAGTAATAAATAGCTGTTGGAACGTATAATTCCTGCCTTATTGGTGTGAGAAGTCATTTAAACGACGATAGAAATTCCAACGTGTTCAGTATTAATGAAGAAAACGCAACATCTGTGGAACAGACGTATTAATATAGGGCCAGATGCAATGAGTTCGACTCACAATAAGATGAAAATATATGGAGAAACAGCTGCTCACGAACTTTTGTTGCTTTTCCCGACTTAATTGATGCCTGCACATTGGACAGACACGCTACTAGAGCCTCGAAGGAAAAATGTCATCACTTCGTGGTCAACAAACATAACCTTGTTCGGGTTTGTCGACTTTCTGACCGAGATGAAACAACATGACTTGGAGCGTTGCATTCCAATTACCTTAAAATACCTTACAGAAAATTGTATAAAGCTATCTTTTACGTTTAAAATTAAGAGCAATCAAATTTAAAACTCTTATCTCCGTGTCTTATGCTTCTAGTTTGTGTAAATGTTTACTGTGAACACCGTAAAAAGTGAAATTGTAAGTAGGCTGTTTATGTTTTCTTATTGGCAACGTTACGTAGCGCTCTGTATGAAAATCACTCGATGTGCTGTGTGCAGTCTGTGGCTAGTTTGCATTGTTGTCTGCCATTGTAGTGTTGGGCAGCGACAGCTGGATGTGAACAGCGCATAGCGTTGCGCAGTTGGAGTTGAGCCGCCAGCAGTGGTGGATGTGGGGAGAGAAATGGCGGAGTTTTGAAATTTGTAAGACTGGATGTCATATTATGACTATTAAGGTAAATACATTGTTTGTTCTCTATTAAAATCTTTCATTTGCTGACTATGCCTATCAGTAGTTAGTGCCTTCCGTAGTTTGAATCTTTTATTTAGCTGGCAGTAGTGGCGCTCGCTGAATTGCAGTAGTTCGAGTAACGAAGATTTTTGTGAGGTAAGTGATTTGTGAAAGGTATAGGTTAATGTTAGTCAGGTCCATTCTTTTGTAGGGATTATTGAAAGTCAGATTGCATTGCGCTAAAAATATTGTGTGTCAGTTTAAGCACAGTCTTATGTAATTGTTCTAAGGGGACGTTTCATATGTCTGTAGTTTGTGTAATTGGTGTAGATTTTGTTTATTGCTAGCTCTTAATTGTAGAGAGAATCTCCTTTGTAGTTGCAGTCTTTCATTGTTGTACAGTAAAACAAGTGTGGAAAGCATGTAAATTTGCACCAAGTATTTCGCAGCTGCGCTTGCAATTAACTAGATATTATTTTCAGTGCTATGTGAATGTGTTTTCTTATTTTTGCTCTTCAAATTGTGCTTTTCTGTGTTGTCGTGTGAAATATTGTGACAATAATGGCGTGTGAAAAACGTAATACTAGGCTCCAAAGTAAACTTAGAGATGACAGTGAAGACGAAAGCAGTGTGTTAGCGCCACCGTGTAATGAATTAACTAATGTTCAAAGTAGTAATTTGGTAATTGTGCATAGGGAAATGGAGCGGGCTGCAAATAATGGTGTAGACTGTGAAACAATTAGTGAACAGGGAAGCATTATCGATCGATCGGTCAGCAACAGTTCGCCTCAGGAATCCGAAATGACAGGACACAATCTTGCAAATACTGTAGATTCAGGTTTTGGGTCCTCACCGTTTTCTCAAATAAGTCAAGACACGTTTTCTGCTTGTCAAAATGTGAATGTTGCCGGTGCAACTTCACTGCCGAAAAGCACTGAGGAACATGTTTCAGACAGCAGTGCATTGTTATTACAGTTAATGCAACAAATGGGACAAAGGCTACAAAATTTAGACACAACACTTGAAAAAAATCAGAAACAAATGGGACAAAATCTTCAAAAGTTAGACACAATGGAACAACACCAGAGACAAACACAGCAAAAGCTTCAAAAGTTAGACACCACGCTTGAACAAACACGTGAAGATTTAACTACTGAGTTACATAACATTGAATCGAAATGTCAAAAAGTCTGTAATGACGTAAAAACACAAATTTGTGACCATTTACAACCTATTTTTTCGCGTCATGAAAATGCATTACAGAATCACGAAGCAGCCATAAAAGAACTGCAAACTATTGTTCATGAAAATCATGAGACCTTGCAAGCTAAAATTGACTCAATTGCATCTACCGATTCGGTTACGCAAGTTGCAAAAACTCAGGAAAACTTAAAGGACACAGTAGATACGATTTCAACACAAATGGACACTCTGAAACTTGGTTCAGAAAAACACACAGAGGAAATAATTTCACTATCGGATAAAGTAGCCGAACTTTCAGATCAGTTCACTAACTTATCTAAAAAGGTAGATGATGATCTGAATGACACAAGACCTGCAGCCTTCACGGACACTGAAGAGTATGAACAAATTAGAAAATTCAGACAAAATCAAAATCAAATCAATACACAGTACAAAAGAGAAATCCGGGAATTACAAGATCAGTTGACGCAGATAATACAAGTATTACATATTTCAGAGGACACTTGCGCTCCAATACGGGAAGAGGGACATAGAAATACGGAACAGCCACAAAATAATAACACGAGGCACTTCGGAAATTATGAAAGAAATTGGCAAGGTACACCGTATTTTGAGATGGAACCGCCGAAACGAAGTAACAATGAGCGATGTGCGACTCGCCGACACGATGATTTTGACTAAAAGCTGTTCATTACTACACGTAAATTCAAAACATTTAAGAATTATGACAACGACATTCATCCACAAGCATGGCTTCATCAATTCTCTCATTGTTTTCCTCCCAACTAGTCATTAGAGCACAGATTAGAATTTATGTGTGGCTATTTAGAGAATGAACCAGCTGTAAGAATGCGATCTGTGTCTGCGGCTAGTTTGCATTGTTGTCTGCCATTGTAGTGTTGGGCAGCGGCAGCTGAATGTGAATAGCGCATAGCGTTGCGCAGTTGGAGGTGAGCCGCCAGCAGTGGTGGATGTGGGGAGAGAAATGGCGGAATTTTCAAATTTGTAAGACAGGATGTCATTAACTGCTATATATATTATGACTATTAAGGTAAATACATTGTTTGTTCTCTATTAAAATCTTTCATTTGCTGACTATGCCTATCAGTAGTTAGTGCCTTCCGTAGTTTGAATCTTTTATTTAGTTGGCAGTAGTGGCGCTCGCTGAATTGCAATAGTTCGAGTAACGAAGATTTTTGTGAGGTAAGTGATTTGTGAAAGGTATGGGTTAATGTTAGTCAGGGCCATTCTTTTGTAGGGATTATTGAAAGTAAGATTGCGTTGCGCTAAAAATATTGTGTGTCAGTTTAAGCACAGTCTTATATAATTGTTCTAAGGGGACGTTTCAAAATATGAGTATCGCTTTTTAAACAGATGCTGTTCTTGTTGTATTTATGCCTTGTTTTGTCCACTACGTTATTATACAAATTTTCATAGCAGTTGGATACACAGACATCACAAATAATAGTCTGAATGATAATATTTTCACACTAGCTGCCATTGGATGAGTTAAAGCAACGTGGAGTTATTAGAGATGAAGCATAAATTTAAATTCGGAAAGGATGTGGACGTAATCGGCGGTCTCTTTCATAGGAACCATCCTAGCACTTGTCTTCCCGAATTTGAATCCAGTGTCTCACCAATGCACCACCTCGCTCGGTATTACTACGCACGTCCAGCTGGAAGCGATTCCTCTACCGCCGGCCTGAGTGGCCGAGCGGTTCTAGGCGCTTCAATCTGGAACCGCACCACCGCTACGGTCGCAGGTTCGAATCCTGCCTCGGGCATGGATGTGTGTGATGTCGTTAGGTTAGTTAGGTTAAGTAGTTGTAAGTCTGCGGGCCTGATGACCTCAGAAGTTAAGTCCCATAGTGCTCAGAGCCATTTGAACCATTTGATTCCTCTAACAAAATTGACACATTTCTTTATTTTCCTTCTAGCAGTTCTGTGTTTGCCCGCCATATGCTGGAGGCTAGGCAGTGTGGTGGCTCGTCCTTATGCAAATCATCTGCCATTTAAGATGCCATAGTAGCCGAAGTTGGCCAATACTATAATTTCAGTCGAAAGCAGAAATGTTACCATTTCAGTACATGTTTTGGTTAAAGTCCAGGAACTCATAAAATGACGCAACGGTAAAAACGAAAGATCTTCGCAACATACATCATTTCGCAATTAACGGTATGGTGTCGTGTGTCTGGGTATCTAGAACAGTAGTCATCTAACATACCGTCAAAGACTGTACAGAAGTAACGGCCATTTGCTCAAAAGGAACGAGGCGTATTTATTTACCTGAACGTAATGTAGGATTAGTAACAACATAGTATTACAGACAACTATCAGAAAATAACGTGCAGCTTCATGTAATTTCAAAGAAGATTCACAGGATCTTTAGTAACAGGGTTATCTTTGTCCAGAAATTTCGGACCAGCTGTCGTACAGGTACGGAAACTTGGCTGCTACATAACAGACTGCGGCTAGCAACTGAGAAGGATGGCTGTCTCAGTGGTTCGTTTCTCGACCAATACCGCCGCGGAGGACTCTTAATTGTGAGTTATGTGGGGCGGTGCTGTTTCATTGTCGGTGACAGCGTATGACGTAAGGGGCGCAGCTATCATTGGGGGCGGGTCTGACTCACCGCCACCAGAATTAGTGGGAGTGTGCTGTGCTACGTGCACTCGCTGCCACAAAAACACCTCTTCAGCTCTCTGCCAGACTGTTGGAAACACGATGACTGTCAAGCATTGCCGTATCGTCAAGTCTGACAGACAGGCACTCTTAAAACAAGACTGCAATTAAGGAAACTTATCATACCCGGCACTGGAAACTTCCTCGGCAGACCATGGCCCCCATTTACAGCTCAAATGACTAAACTGATTTCAAGCACATATCGTGTACTCTCGTCGTAAGACGCACATGGAGGTGTAACATACGGAGGAAAAAAAGGAAGTTAGAGTTTACAGTCCCTCTATCGACGATGTCGATGGAGCGCAATCTTGGACTGCTGATGGAAATCTGTCGTGTCTATTCACAGGAACCACGCCACCATTCGCCTTCATCGATTTAGGGAAATCAGGGAAAACCAGAATCTGGATGGCCGGTCGGCGATTTGAAAGACTGACCTCTCGAATGGCAGCCCAGTGCCGTATCACTGCTTTAGCTGTCTCGCTCAGTACATGCGATAGGAACGCTCAGGCGCATTTAGAAAAACTGACGATGACCAAAGGTCAAGTCTGTCGTGTGTGCATCACACGACGCTGTACTCCAAAACGCATGATTCACTTACAAGTATTCTGAATTCTTTCCGTATCAGATATCTCTTCGCTGCAACGGCGCTGTTTGCTCATTTAATGAATTGTAAAAAGAGAATCTCGAGTTAAAACACCAGAAATTATTTGACTAAGTGCAGAGAAATGCAAACATACATTTTAAAGGGCGACTAAACTCTTTCTTGGATTCACGATATTAACCTACTATTAACACACCGATTAACTTCATTATTATTTATCTGCACTTCTAAGAGCGTAAAATGAAGCTGAACTTCAGCCTCATTGTTGGTGTTCTCTTTGTGACACGCTGAGTCTTAAACAGAAGCTTCTTTTGTACAGAGCGAACATTGTCCAAAGTACACGACGCAGCCGTTTTAATCCTTGTTATCAGCTGCATACAATGCCAGGAAATGTTGTTACCTTGTGTCCTTTTCGTAAGTGACAGTGCCACTGTACGATAATTTAATCATTAAGATGAGATTCAGTCATTCACTACGTGTCTGTTGCATTCCGCTGAAATACGAGACAACGGTACCTAACCCTTTTGGAATGCAAGACAGCGGTATCAAAGAGTTTGTAGAAATATCCAACCAAGAGAACTTTGATAAATCGTGATTCTGTAACCTCAGTTAATGTCTAATTAGTAGTGAATACATGGTTCATAAGAGAAGGCATTTATATATCTGTACAGAAGGGACAGTTTGTTCTTTTCTGAAAAGAGGCCTTAACAGGATTCTATCTTGAAGCTTCCATTTAAGCAAATAAAAGTACTCATAAGTGTCTATATCCATCGCTGTCCCATCCCCCCCCCCCCCCCCAAAAAAAAAACTGTCAGTTCTTTTGATTTAGGCCACGAACAGCGGAACGTGAATGATCATCTGACGTGGAACTGTCTGAGCTTGCACTTTGTTGTTACCGTCAACTTTAGAGCAGTTGAGCCTAAAGTCCCAGAATTATTCATATGAACTTGTATTGTTGATAATAATACACACGGAATACTTAGAATAGGAAATTTACTAAAACATGAAATAAACAGCGGTAAAATCTTAAAACCTGAATGGAATGCGTACTGGAGAGATAGGGCGGACACCAATGGTTTCGTACATGTAATGCCATGAAGGACACAGCAATGTGAAGTAAAATAAATATATATTGTCTGAATGCGAGACAATCTGCGTGACAATAAGCGTAAAGATTGGGCCACAAATAGTTTCCATTACCCTCCAATATCAAATGTCAACTTGTTGCGACGCTTTTATAGTATTGCGCCTATATTTTATAATCATGCATTAATGACCGAGGGAGCTGTTAATCACATTGCTTTAGCCTGGGAGACGCTTCGCACAGGAGGTAGGTACATAGTTTCGTATTGCGTTGCGACGTCTTCGGGAATTCTCTTGAACAGTTGTATAGGCATCCAACTCGTGGGAGAAACGTATTAGACCCACTCGTGGGAGAAATGTATTAGATCCGTTGGCAACAAAAAAGTATGAACTTCTTGATTCATTTAATGATTCAACGATTACGAAGGGTGTTCTACCAATCGTGATCACATGAGATGAACGAAAACCCAAAACGTGTAAGACGTTTGTGCTTAACAAGGATGCCAAGAAAATGTTGGAACTACCTGCACACCCAACGGCGAACTTTCATCTCTGGAGCGAAGAAAGAAGACGCTGTATGGCCCGAAGTCAGAAACATGTTAAGCCACGTGCTTGATAAGTTCATACCTGGAAAATAGTCAGAAAAGAGAAGGACTTAACTATATTTCCACAAGAATGTTAGGAATTTACCACGAATGAAGAGAGAAATGCGCAGCAGATTCAAAAGAAAACGAAAGGTGAAAAAAGTTAAACGAGGGTAAGGACACGAGCGCGAAAAAAGGTTTTTGAAATAGAAAGTAGCGTTTTACTTCCGGAGTTGTGAGAAACCTGAAATTTTATGGTGTTTAGATAGTTGGATAGCTCACTTGGTAAGAGCATACGAACGTTCCATGTTCGAGTCTCGGTGCGGTGCTTAATTTTTAATCTATCAGAAATTTCAAACCAGGTCACATTTAGCTTCAGAATGGAAATTTATTTTGATGGACTGCACAATACTAGGATCAGTACTTACACTCTAATACAAAAATAAAAAGATACCACGATGGAATTATCCGAATGGGATGGATATCGGTAGATGTAATGTTCATGTACAGAAAAATAAATGATTACAATTTCAGAAAAAAACCGAATGATTTATTCAAGAGAAAAGGCTTCACAAACTGAGTAAGTCAGTGACGCTTTGGCCCATCTCTGGCCCTTTTGCAAGCAGTTATTCGGCTTGGTATTGATTGATATGTTGTCGGGCGTCCTCCTTAGGGACATTTTACCAAATTCTGTCCAACTGGCGCGTTAGATCGTCAAAAGCCCGAGCTGGTTGGACGGCCCTGACAATAATGCTCTAAACGTTCTCAAGTGGGGAGAGAGAGGGGCGCACTTCGAGGCTGGCCTCATCACGAAGACAAATCTACTCCAGTCAATGAGTTTCCAGTCGAAGATGTGTCTGGAAATGCTACGGACAGCGGTGCGATACTAACCTGAGTGTTGCCCTCCATACGGCACGACAACTAGGAGTGATGGTGTGGGGTGCCATTTCCGTTCTTAGCAGGATCCCTTTGGTTATCAGCACAGCAGTACGTCGACGATATTCTACGCCGCGTTTTGTTGCCCTTCATGGCAAGCCATCCTGGGCTTACATTTTAGCAAGATAATGCCCGGCGTCACGCGGCGAGAGCTTACATTGGCCAGCAAGGTCACCGGATCTCAGCCCAACTGAGAACTTTTAGAGCATTACAGGCAGTACCGTCCAACCAGCTCGAGCTTTTGACGATCTAACGGGGCAGTTGGACAGAATGTGGTACGATATCCCTAAGGAGGACATCCAGCATCTCTGTGAATGCCAAGTCGAATAACTGCTTGCATAAGGGCCAGAGGGACCATTGCGTTTTTGTCTTGCTTTATTTGTGAAGCTCTTTCTCAATAAATCGTCCAGTTTTTTTGAAACTGTAATAATTTGTTGCTCTGTACCTGACATTTAAAGGCAAAGGCCCATTTCCTGCACCATCCCCGTCAAATCCAGACTTGTGCTCCGTGTATAATTACCCTTTCACCAGGTTGCTGAGTGGAAGTGTCACCACTTATTGTAGCATGGTTGATCTACTGATGAATTCTTCTCGGGTTACCAGCCGATTGGTGGCGTCGTCTTGTCGCAACGTTTCAGTGAGTTTCATACCAATCATCTTCGCCAGTACATTACATAAGAAAATGTTGGTTTGTAAATGTTTGTGGAGAGTATATTTTATTCTCGTTCTTACATTCCATAGTGAATGCTATATAAATTCCAATTAAGATACCACTGGCGAGACAGTCCATAGGCAGTTTTTTGTAGTTAGGAATTAAAACACAGTTGGCAATATTTTCTCATATTATTTTATGTAATTCAGGTGTAGATTACCTACTGATGAATTTCTTTAGATGTAAAAATACTACAAAATTATTTTTTATAAATAACTTAGGTCATAACGATACTTTAGAGCACGGCGTGCCAGACTTCACATGAGCAGCGAGAGTGGGCTGCGTAAGGGCCAAGACTTGGCATGTCACACGGTTTTTCTCAGTTGTTCTCGGATGTATCCTGAACAGTGCTCCATTTCATTTAGCATTGCGGCGCGGAATTTTTCGGTAAACACAACTCTCTGATTGATTGGCGACTCCATAGTGTCCTGTGCACTACGACCAGATAATGGGTATACTTGATTGCCGTAAGCTTATTGACACCAGTGCTTACTAATTTAAGTTATATAATACACCACTGAAGATGGTCACTCAGTGACAGAAAATCGATTTTGCGATAGTAAAAATATACGACCAATGCTGTCTCTCTTTTCAAGTATACAACTCTCTGAGTTTGTCAGGATTGCATTGTCAGATCTATTTAACCTTCGCTGTTTGCTCACGGTTTGAAGGACATAGTAGAATGTTCACTGTCCAGTGGCTATTTGCACAAAAAAGGCAGCTATCTGTCTATATCAAATCCTTTAAAATGAATAGGGATGGCAGACGAGAGGGGTGAGAATTGTCAGTTCGCATAAGCTATGGGTACTGCATATATGCTATGAAATGACATTACAGTACCATACAGAAACAATTTAAAGATTCAGTTGACAAAGAAAGAGCAAATATCTACAACGATCAGAAGACGGGATTTGTTGGTCTGCACATCAAGAAACACTTCATGCTAAATTTGCAGGCTTGGAGCACGTGAAAAAACTGCTGCTATAAATAATAAAATTTTCAAAGTTGGAGGCATTATTCCATTGTAAGTTGCAATACTTTTCAATGGAACTGTGTGGGGAATCTATATACTACTGAAAAGTCCGTTAATTACGTTAAGGGGAATTCCTGGAACAATTTTTCTATTAAAAACTAACTATTCACGAATTTATGAAGGAAAAAGGAGTGCAGGAACGAAAATTAGCACATCTCGAATGGATTGCATACTTTGCATTTTAATTGGATTTGACTGGACACTGCCCACAGTAAGACACTGAAAGGTAACTTCTTTCTGAGCTGATGGGGATGTATTTAAAAAGAAAATTGCGTTGTAGAAGCTCACCGGCGTTAAAGAAAATGTTAAGTTTGAAGAATTCATTGTGGCCTTGAAAGAATTACAAGGATAGTTTTATAAAGGTGTTGACGACACAGTCAATCTTACTCTGCTTTCGACCTGTTCTCGATACTGTTTGCCGTTTCAGTTCAAAGCGCCCCTGTGCACGAGCAGATATAACTGACTGACCTGCAAGGCAGCTCCAGTTGTAATGCCAAATCTTTTGACTGTAAAACTGTCAACGACATCTATATTGCTTTCCTCAGGTCAAGTTTTCAAGTCGCCATAACGATATTGCAAAAGTGCTACTATATTTTGATCGACATATTTGTGTGAAAGACTTTTTCTTGATTAAGAAACTTAACAAGTCATGATTACGTAGCAACTTGAGTGTGAAACTCTGTGTGTCTTGACCTTATGCCGACAGTTTGTCCCAGATAAAAATTACTGTACGTCTTCAGTGGGCCCAAAATAATTAAATGATACTGAAAATCTGTTTCCTTTGCGATATAAGTTGTTGACAGATGTAAAATATAAAATCAAGTCGTAAACATTGCGACTGCACTGCCATTTCAATGCGGCGCATTCGTTGTTTTCCCCTCTTCCCCTTCCTCGGGAAAGACGGCGTGGCGTGGTGGAGGGGGAAATATGCAGCGATGCAGAGCACTTTGACCCGCAAGCCAAAATCTTGGCCGCCCGTGCTTTAGAGCACAGCTAAAACGGATGCTCTGGAGCTACATCATGATTTCAATTTAGTGGCTGCTAAAATACTATACTATACTATACTATAATACTAGGTTCTGATAGAGGAGACAGAAGGGGCTACAACCCATAACTGGGCTGGTTCCACCATCTTGAATTATTTTATTTATCCACTAGCACAACTGGGCTATTTCCGCCGTCTTGGACTTTGATTGGTTTTATGATTTTAATGGCTCCTAAACCACTAGGCTGTGATTGGCTAGGGAGGGGAAGGGTGATTGGAATGGAGATTGCTAACGTCAAATGTAAACAAAGTGTGCTGGGTAGTAATTAGGTTGTGCTACTGTCTTGTACTTGTTCCAGTAACTACAAATATCCAGATGCTTGCTGCTCATGACTGCAGTTGACATTAGTCCTCAAACACACACGACACACATGGCAAAGATGGAAAAATTGACTTCGCGATGAGTTCCCGTAAGAACGTCTGTAATAAATCAACAAGGTTACGCATATGAGATTGCTCACTGTATAACACCTTACCCAACCAATAACACATATAATGTGTTGAGATTCTATTGAGAGTGATTCGCGATATCATTCAACAAATCTCGACTTAGTAACAGTGACACAAGTGGAATGTTACCACACCTAGATCGTCATGTAAAAGTGACATTCAAGGAGTGTACAATGACAATCAATCTGGATACTTTAATACTCTGCTGCGTCTTTTATCGACGCATCCAGTTTTTGGGAATGTGCGGTAAAAATTTACGCTACAACCAGTTCAACGTCGCCACAGGCAACTACAGAGATCACGGACACGTGGAATGCATTTTCCCAATAGGATGTTCAGCAATTTCTCAATGTCAGGCTTGCACTAGCTAGTAAGAGGCGACAGAAAGATGCGAACTTTAGTGGATAACGAGTTGAAAAAGTATCACACTACCGGATTGTTACAGGACTTCCTGAAAAGTTTATAAGGAAGTAAGAAAAGAAAACATTGCTAAAGGAACAGAAAGTGCAGATTGGAAGTAAAAGACACTCACTGACAAGGTGCAACTGCAAATTTATAGAAAGCGAAGGCTGAAAGTGAGAAAATAGGTATAAAATAATATAAGAAACTCATAACAGAGTGTACAGTTTTGTACATGAGAAACGTCGATTTATGCAGAGACCCCAGGATTTTAACGAGGGCTCTTTTGTGTGACAATTCCGATTGTATTCCCTGTAAGTTCAACATGTAACTGAAACGTTTGTTGTTTAGTAAACGGTAAACGTAGAACTATAACTGCGACTGGTTTTAGTCGTCGTTTAAACGTGTTGAATGCTAATACCTCAAGCGAAGCGCTTCCAGGAGTAACAACTCTGACAACTATTTTAGAGCACTACAGTTTCATTTGAGGCACATACGACTTAATTGGTTCCTAACTGGAAAAAAATTCATGTTATGTTTTGCAGTGATACAATCTTTTAAACATATTTCGAATGTAAAATTAAACGGAATAACGTTGACGTCAGTTGATTGTTTCATATCTAGTAAATTAGTAACAGAAGGAACAGATCCCTCATGGTACACAAAACAGGTCAGCACTCTGTTGCGAAAGCAACGAAAAAAGCTTGCCAGATGTAAATGACTGGAAAATCTCAAAGACTGGCGATGGTTCATAGAAGCTCGTAATTTAGTGTGGACTTAAATATAAGATGTTTTTAATAGTTATTGCAGCGAAAATATGGCCCGAAATCTGGCAGAAAAACCAAAGTGATACTAAATCGTATGTAAAGCACATAAAGGGCAAGGGACAGTCAGTACATTCACCGCGCGACTGCAGTGGTAATAGTACCGATGAGGCCGCGGAGTTACTAACATGGTTCTCCATAATTACTTCATCAGAGAAGATACATTAAAAATTTCAGGATGAGAATCAAGGACAGTTCCCAACATGAGTAATTCAGAAGTATATACCGTCCGTGCAGCGAAGCAACTCAAATCACTTAATAAAAGCATGTTTTCTTGACAAGATTTTATGCCAGTTAGGTTACTTTGAGAGTACGCTGATGAAACAGATCCATTTTTAGTAATCATACACAATCGCTTACTCGACGAAGACTCCTTGCCTCAGGGATGGGTAGTTGTACAGGTGACATCTGCACACAAGGAAGGAAACTGAAGAAAGCCACTAAATTAAATTGGATTTTGGAACATGTACGGAGTTAGAACATTATGAAATGCAAATCTATTGACAGAGTCAGAATTTGTCATTCTTGTGAAACACAACTGGCTTTTTATTCATATGATAAGGCGAATGCTATCGACAGGGTATCTCAAGTTGATCTAATATTTTTAGAAGGCTTTTGACACCGTTTCTTCCTTTCTAATCAAAATGCGTGCCTATGGAGTGCGGTCTCAATTGCGAGGCTGCGTTCGCGATTTCCTGTCAGGAAGGCCACAGTCTGGCGTTCCCAAAAGAATGTTCCTAATCTATATAAACGATGTACAAGATAATGTGAGCGGTCTTCTCAAACTGTTTGCAAATGGTGTCGTCGTTTATCATCTAGTTAAATATTCAGGAGAACAAAACTAATTGGAAAATGATTTAGGCACGCTATCTGTATAGTGCAAAAAGTGCTTACTAACCCTAAACAATAAAAAGTGTGAGGTCCTTGGGATGACTACTTAAACAATTCGTTGAATTTCTGTTACTCTATTATGTTGTTGTTGTCTTCGGTACAAAGACTTGTCTGATGCAGCTCTCCACCCTAATCTATCCTGTGCAGACCTCTTCATCTCCGAAGAACTACTGCAATTTACATTCATTTGAACCTGTGTATTCAACTTTTGGCCTCTAAGAATGGTTCAAATGGCTCTGAGCACTATGGGACTTAACTTCTGAGGTCATCAGTCCCCTAGAACTTAGAACTACTTAAACCTAACTAACCTAAGGACATCACACACATCCATGCACGGGGCAGGATTCGAACCAGCGACCGCAGCAGTCGCGCGGTTCCAGACCGTAGCGCCTAGAACCGCTCGGCCACTCCGGCCAGCTTTTGGCGTCGCTTTACAATTTTTACCCTAAAGCCTTTCCTCCATTACCGAACTGACGATTCCTTGCCTTAAGATGTTTCTTTTTCCCCAGTTCGATTCAGTACCTCTTCATTAGTTACTCCAACAACTACTCTTCAGCATTCTTCTCTAGCACCACATAGCAAAACTGCTTTACTCTTCTTATCTTTTCGTCCAATTTTCACTTCCATACAAGAATTACCTCCAAGAAAACTTTCCCTTGCTGGAGCCACTCTACATTTTATAAGTTCTCTACTTTGGACATCATCAGTAAATTTTACTGCCCGAATAAGAAAATTGATCTACTACTTTTCCTGTCTGGTTTACTTGCCTCATTCCCTCAATGATCCCTGATTTAATTCTGCTACGAGTACATTCCATTATCATTGTTTCATTTTTGTTAATGTTCAGCTTCGAATTTCTTTTCAAATACACTATTCATTCTGCTCAACTGCTTCTTCAAGTCCTTTGCCGTCTCTGGCAGAATTTCAGTGTCACCAGCAAAACCAATGTTTTTATGTTGTCTCCCTGACCTACAATCCTTTCCAAATTCACATCGGTTTCCTTCATAGCTTGTTCAATGCACAGATTGCAGAAAATCATTAATAGGCTTCACGCTGTTTCACTCCCTTCCCAACTACTGCCACTGATACATACCTTTCAAGTGTTATAACTGCAGTCTAGTTTCTGTACAAGTTGTAAATAACCTTTCGCAAGCTGTATTTTATGAGTGCTACCATCAAAATTTGAAAGAGTGTATTCCAGGTACCATTGTCAAAAGCTTTCTTCAAATGAACAAACCCTATAAATGCCTTTATTTAACCTATCAGTAGTATAAGTCGTTGGCTCGTTATTTCCTTGCGTGTTCGTACAAATTGATCTTCCCTGAGATCAACTTCTACCAGTTTATGCATTCTTCTGTAAATTATTAAAATCAGTATTTTGCAACTATGAGTCATTAAACTGATGACTCGGTAATATTCAAGCTTTAGGCACATGTTTTCTTTGTAATTCGAATTATTACATTCTTATTGAATGCTGATGATACATCTTGCACACGAGGTGGAATAATTTTATCATGGCTGGCTCTTCGGAAAAAGTTTCAAATGAGGTCTTTCAGTACTCTGCCAAATTCTTCTCGCAGTATCATATCTACCATTTCACCTTCACCTAATATCTCTTCCGTACCCATAATATTGTCTTCAAGATCGTTTGCCTTGTATAGTCCTTTTATATATTCCTTCCGCCTTTCAGCTTTCCCTTCTTTACGTACAACTAGCTTGTGATCTGAGCTCTTGGTCTCCATGCAGCTATTCCTCATTTCACTTAAAGTCCTATAGGGAGCACTATCTTACCCATAGTTATGCTTGCTTCTAAAGGCTTGCGTTTTGCCTCTATCTTTTCTTGCTTAGTTATTTTGCGCTTTCTATCAATCTCGTTTTTAGAAGTCAGTATTACCTTTCACCTGGTTCATTCACTGTAATTTTATATTTTCGCTTTTCGTAAATTAAATTAAATATCTTCTGAGTTATCCAAGAGCTTCTACTAGGCCATATCTTTTTACCTATTTGATCCACTGCTGCTTTTATTATGTCATCTCTCAAAGTTAAGTGTTCTTCCTCTTTGTAGTCGGTGCAACAAATCTACTAAAGGGACTGTCTACACTACACTTGTCGGTCCTCTTTGAAGTACTACTGAGCGGTTCTAGGCGCTACAGTCTGGAGCCGCGAGACCGCTACGGTCGCAGGTTCGAATCCTGCCTCGGGCATGGATGTGTGTGATGTCCTTTGGTTAGTTAGGCTTAAGTAGTTCTAAGTTCTAGGGGACATAATTTCAGAAGTTAAGTCCCATAGTGCTCATAGCCATTTGAATCATTTTGAAGTACTACTCCTCGAAATGTGATCCCTACCCGTTATCGTTGACGGAGGCCATCGGAGAAGTTCAGAGAAGGGTGGTTCGTTTTTTACTATCGCGAAATAGGAGAGAGAGTGACACCGATATGATAAGCAATTGGAGTGACGATCATTAAAACAAAGGCGTTTTTAATTTCGCCGAGCTCTTTCACGAAATTTCAATTACAAATTTTCTCCTCCGAATACCAAAACGTTTTGTTGACTCCCACCTACAACGAGGGAAAAGACCACTGCAATAAAACAAAAAAATAGGGCTCCCACGTGCTATTAGAGAGCGAAATGGTCGAGAAATAGTGTGAATGTGGTTCTACGAACCCTCTGCGAACACTTACGTGTTAATTGCAGAGTAGTCATGTAGACGTATAGTTCCTGTGGGTAAATGTACCAAATAGGATACAAAAAAGGAAAATGGGTGGTATAAATTTTAAAAATTGTCATAGCACTGACATTTTAGAATTTTTAATACTGCTTTTTCTTCCTTACACACAGTAGCACAGAGACCGCCGTACAGAAGGTGGGATGAAATAGTTTCCGCTTGAGAGCGTTGCTGCAGCGTATATGCAACATAGCGCGACTGTTGCGTGTATACTCGTATGAGTACAAACACGAAGGCAAGGGATTAGAGTGGAATTCGTGTCTTTCTGACGGGCGTGCTGTGAATGCGCAAACATGAACTGTAACGTTATTACCACATACATCCAAACAAGATCAACGTGCTATTATTCTTTTCTTTGCTACCGAACAACAAATACAGGTAGAAATCCATTGAAGAGTTAAGAATATGTATGGGGCAGCATGTCTGCCGCAAACCACAGTTGTGCAATGGTGCGCATCTTCTTGATAACACATGTCCCCGTATTGCAAGTGTCGTAACGCAGAAATTATGCAAACTCAAGTGGGAGACATTCGAGCACCCGCCTAACAATCCTGACCTCTGACCATGTGAAAATCACGCCTTCGGTCCCTTAAAAAAGGCCTTGAAGGGTAGACGATTCCTGTCGGACGAGCGTGAGCAGCGGGTAGTTACGGACTTCTTCGCGCAGTAGGACACGACATTTCACCAAGGGGAATTTTCAACCTTGTGCGTCGGTGGGATGATTACCTCAATCCTCAACGCGATTTTGCCTCATTGGCATAGCGATTCTGGACTGTACAGCCTTCGAACGGATCACCCCATGTTGGTATTTCCTTGAAGATGTACCACACTGCCTCTTATCCTTTGTTTGTAACGACACAGAATCTAAGGTTCTGACTGTTGATACAAATTAAGACAGGATGTCCGTAACTACGAGAGTTAGAAGGTGTCGAACTATCGCGGGTACACATGTGACACCCTTTCCCTGCCTCCTTCTACGTCGATACATGCACAACTAAGCTTGTCATCACTTTTATCATACGTATTACTGGCAAAGATATTTAACAAATTTCCGTATCTTCACCATTTTGTAGGTAAATTTCTGTAAGTATTTCCATGTGATGTATGTTTAGTGTTTGCAGGTTTCCTCATTCGAACTACCTTCTCCAGTTGGTGGTTATATTTTGAAACAACAATTTTCACGAAAAGTATCCAAACACAGATACATAACCTTTGTTCTGCAATCACCAAAGCGATGTTTTGCGAAGATAAGACTTTTCAGGATGTTTAAAACATCATCAGTGGCTGTTATGTCTTGTGGCAGATCCTGTGAATTTGTATCGTTACAAGTTGTCAGAAATGTTACGAAGTACAGACGTTAATATTTGACACGGAGACAGTGTTTCAGGATGACAGCGTGTCCACACACACAATCTAAGTTGTCTAGTCATTATTACCGAGTAAAGTCACGATGAATCTTGAAAATGTCCTTGGTAACACAATCGCCCGATCGGGTTCCCCACTGTAGTCCGTTTCAGAAACGAAGGCTGATCTGATAACCACTGTGCTTTACCAGGCGTGGTACTACGGAAGGCGGTACACCCTTGCCTTTCTTTGACCTGTGAACTGACTTCCTCAGGCAGACATAGAAGACCTACGACAGTTCAACGTGGGCCAAGATACTAATTCACATTTTTTACGTTTAATAATCATTTCCAATGGGCGCAAGAAGTGGCATGTGACAGGATAAAAAATCCAAACTTCTAGTTTTGTTATCGAACACTTATCCATACTGTCACTGAGCCACGCCGAACGTAAGTCCTAAATTTTTTCTCGAAACTACTTAATATGTATATGAAACTGCTAAGCCTTGTGGGATTTAGCTGCAAGTTTTACGTCATCCACCTACAAACAGATTACAGCGGGCTAAATCCGAATTCAAGGCAGGTGTTTCCAGCCTCTTTGTCTTGCATCAGACCATTCGTCTGCGTCACCTCATCGCATATTCGTATTTTTGTTGACGCCCACAAGCGTGAAATTTCAAACACATGAAATGCTGCAGGTACTGCGTCGTGGAAAATGGACGCTGCCTGAATAGAAATGAACATCACTCGCTGCAGAAATTTCAATGTGTTGTTCATGGTACAAGAGCTGGTGAATGAATTACGTAGACCCTCGAAGTAGCGCGGATACATGGCAAAGATGAAATCATTCCGGATACTACTCACTTGCGGCTATAGATTGATTTCTGTTGATTATTTAATTGTTGCCTTTGAAAATAAGCCTTTATGGTCACAAAGTGTCAATCTGTGAGGCCTGGTCGGACAAAACTACTGATCACTGTGGAAATACTTTGAATAGCATTACCTATCCCATCACAAATCAGCGACGACTCAGGTGGCATCAATACTGGGGGGGGGGGGGGGGGGGGGGGATGTGTTATGATCATGCATTAGTCTTGTCCTGCAAGTTATGTGATTTCCCAAACAATGTGTGGCAGAATAGTATGGCAATCCCGCTTCACAATCACTTGGGATTTGGATTTATGTATCAAAATCAGTAGGAAAAAGTCAGGAAGAGGTGGTGGCAAACCGCAAGCATTTTAACGATGGTCGGAGAAGAATATGGGAATATCACAGTTGAACACTTTCCCCATTTTACCTTGCATTTGAAACCTCAGCTCTACAGCTTGCTTTCTTCCTTCCTTTCTCTTGGTTTTCTCCAAAATTATGAAGTAAAAGTGCTTTAATTATGTTTTCCCAGGACCAGACACTAGCGCTTTTGGTATTCAAATGTCCTAGAGGCACAATTACAGATAACTGTAATAGATAAATTTCCGATATCGCTCTCGACAGCGTACATGTCTTGTTAGAAATCTACAGCAGCAAACAAATTTGTGAAATAGTAAAGTAACTGTGACAGTGGAGAAATGTCCACGAATTGCTGTGGTGATAAAGAATAGTTTTCAAGAAAGTCATCGAGGAAGTTGTTTCAGCAAGACGCTGTGACTGGAAGTGACAGGTTCAATTAAAGCAAGTAACGAAGCACGCAACATCGTTCTGAACTCTCGTAACAGCGTGAAGTAAAAATAGGTGACGTCGTCACTTACGTCAGTTCCACAACAAATAAATTTACTTACGACTCAAGACACTTCAGAGTCAGTCTTCTGCATGCAGAGTACGTCTCACTTGATATTAGTTCACAAATCTCATTTTGAGATCAATCATACATTACTTTTTCCATACAAGGTATCTCCGTGATAAAGTGGCCAAGGAAGAGCGACGAAACACAGAAGTAATACAGTAAAGGAAAGCAGAAAAGATATACGCGAAGGTAACAGTTACTGGCAGGTGACATCGCCCATTCGACAACCAGTAAGCGACTAATAGCCTCGAGATTAGTATTCGGAACTCTGACGCATGGCGTGTCTACTTTCCGAAGCATACCGGTAAGTATATGAACAGTGTTGTGTCTAGACAAGACAGCCTAGACACAATGAGAGGAAGCCGAAAGGCACGCGCTAAGCTCAAGCAGATGGGCGTGAGATAGGTCTGAAACAGGATACGTAATGAATGCTATAAAGAAAAGTACGTAGCTTCTGGAATACTTAACTTTAATCCATCCTTGGTACATCGCTATTGACGATACAAGTGAGACTCTATAGTTTCAGACAATATACTGCTAATGGCGCCTTGCTAGGTCGTAGCCATTGACTTAGCTGAAGGCTATTCTAACTATCTGCTCTGCCAATGAGCGAGGCTTCGTCAGTGTGCATCGCTAGCTACGTCGTCCGTACAACTGGGGCGAGTGCTAGTCAGTCTCTCTAGACCTGCCGTGTGGTGGCGCTCGGTCTGCTATCACTGAAAGTGGCGACACGCGGGTCCGACATGTACTAATGGACCGCGGCCGATTTAAAGCTACCACCTAGCAAGTGTGGTGTCTGGCGGTGACACCACAAACAGAGCATGGTCCGAAATGCCGACGTGTCATTTATCCAATAGTGGCAGATGATAGCGTTTAAAGACGCGTCCAGTCTTCTTCATTATGTATACAATCTTCTTCATTATGTTTGCTCCGGGGGGTTCGTATGTAGAGGAAGCGACTATCGAGCGCACTGGATGCAACCGGCCGCGAGTCGTTGCTCAAATCGGCACGAATGATGCCTGCCGCTTGGATTCTAAGGCCATTCTTGGTTCCTAACGGCGGATGGCTTATCTAGTAAAGGCTGCTTCCATTGCTCGCGGTCTGTCGGCTAATCTCACTACTTTTAACATCATACCCAGGGACGACGGCGGTCCTCTTGTTTGGAGCAGAGTGGAAGGTCTATATCTGAATCTCAGACGATCCTGGGACGGAATTTCTCGACTTCCTCGATCGGGTGGAGAATTGTAGTGTTGCCCTTAACAGGGCAGATGTGTACAACACTAAGGAAGTGGCTACTAGGGTAGTGGAGTATGTCTGAGCTGCACATTTTTTTTTTTTTTTAGAGGTTAGATGACCTCCATTCCTTTGAGTCAACGACAAATTGGCTGCTTAAATCCATGGTGCATCAGCCACATTATTTTCAGAGAATGCTCGACCTCCTAGGCTAGAAACAGAAAAGGTTAACACAATATTAGTAAACTGCAGGAGAATCAATGGTTGGGTTACGGAATTAGTATCGCTTATTAAAGGTAATAATGACAAGATAGTACTAGGAGGAATGTTGACTGAAACCGGAAGTGAAGAGCAACGAAATCCTGAATTTAGAGTGGATTGGACGCCGAAGGTAGTGGCGTGTTTATTGCAGGACAGAATCGCATAATATCTAGCGAGATTATCATAGATTCCAGAAGTGAATTAATCTATGTGAAGCATCAAAAGAGGGTAAAAAATGGTAATCGGATGCTTTTATAGATTGCCTGCGTCAGAAGCTGTAGTGATAGAGCGCTTCAGACAGAACTTCGTGACTTTGTTTCCTGATCATGCTATCGTAACAGGAGGTGACTTCAACTTGCCAGATATGGAACGGGAAAGTCATGCGATCAAAAATACTGCCAGATTCAGGAATTGGTGCGAAATTATTCTGCATGTCTTGTCCGAAAATTACATCCAGCAGACAGAGGACCAACTCTTGAAGGTAATTTGTTGGACGTCCTAGCAAGAAACAGTTAACGCAGGCTTCAACAACTTCGTGAAACACAACGCCTGTCTTACAGCGTCAGCCACAGTGACCATACGCCACTGATAGCGTCTATGATTACGGGTATTACAGGGAATGTTGAGAAACGTAGGATGGTTTTGCTTAGCAACAGTGACAGCATACAAAGTGCTGAGTATCTGAGTAGTCAATATAAAATATTCAATGCTGAGGGCGAATATATGGAGCACAAATGGAAAATATTCAAAAGTATCATTCAGTATGCCTTAGACAAGTACGTTACGAGCAACGTCTTAAGAGATGGGAAACGCCCGCCATTCTTTAATAGCCGTGTTAGAAAACTGCTACGTAAAAAAAGAGAACTTCATCACAGACAAGACCTAGCTGACAAACAAAAGACGAGCGAAGCGAAAATAAACGGAAAGAGAGCAATGAGAGAAGCGTTCAATGGCTCTGGAAGTAAAATTTTGCCAATCGATCTGAACAAAAACTCCAAAAGGTTTTGATCTTATGTACAATCAATAAGCAGATCTAAATCATCTATTCAGTCACTCAGCAGCTATGCTGGCACAGAAACGGGAGATGACAGAGTGATAACCGAAATATTGAGTTCGATAATACGAGACCGTTTCACCGCCGAAAATCGTAATACGATCCCTCCTTTCAGACGTCGTACGAACGTCGAAATGACAGAAATTGAGATAACTGATCGCAGAATAAAAAAGCCACTACTATTAGTAGCGCAAAAGGAATCGGTACCAGATGAGAGATCTCTAAGAATCCCCAGAGATAATGCGAAACAGTAGTTTATCGTAGATCGCTGGAGCAACGAAGGGTGCCTAGCGACTGGAAAAAGTGCAGGTCATTCCTGTGGGACACATGCACTTAATTATAGTCCTAATTTGTTGATGTCAATCTGTTGAAGAATCGTGGATCACGTTTTATACTCACGTATTATTACGTTTTTAGAGAACGAATATCAACTCTATAAAAATCAGCATAGATTTAGCAAACCCGGATCTTGCGAAACTCAGCTCGCTCTACTCCTCCATGAGATCACAGTGGCGTAGACAAAGGCGCTCAGGTTGATGCCCTGTTCCTTGACTTCAGGAAGGCATCTGACACCGTCCTGCACTGACGTTTAATGGAAAAATACGAGCTTATCGACTATCGTATCAGATTTTCGACTGGAGTCAAGACTTCCTTGCAGATGGAACTCAGCACGTCGATGTCAAAGGAACAAAATCGACAGATGTAAAGGTAATTTCAGGCGTAACCTAAGGAAGTGTGATAGGGCTGTTACTATTTACAATAGAACGCAGCATAGCATTCTCAATGGAGAGAAGTCTTCCGAAGTAAGAGTGATTTAAGGTGTGCCGCAGGGGAGTGTCGTAGGACCGTTGCTATTCACAATATACATAAATGACCTTGTGGATGACATCGAAAGTTCACTGAGGCTTTTTGCGGATGATGCTGTGGTATATCGAGAGGTTGTAACAATGGAAAATTGTACTGAAATGCAGGAGGATTTGCAGCGAATTGACGCATGGTGCAGGGAATGGCAATTGAATCTCAATGTAGACAAGTGTAATGTGCTGCGAATACATAGAAAGAAAGATCCCTTATCATTTAGCAACAATATAGCAGGCCAGCAACTGGAAGCAGTTAATTCCATAAATTATCTAGCAGGCCAACAAATGGTAGCAGTTAATTCCATAAATTATCTGGGAGGAGGCATTGGGAGTGATTTAAAAAGGAATGATCATATAAAGTTGATCGTCGGTAAAGCAGATGCCAGACTGAGATTCATTGTAAGAATCCTAAGGAAATGCAATCCGAAAATAAAGGAAGTAGGTTACAGTACACTTGTTCGCCCACTGCTTGAATATTGCTCAGCAGTGTGGGATCCGTACCAGATAGGGTTGATAGAAGAGATAGAGAAGATCCAACGGAGAGCAGCGCGCTTCGCTACAGGATCATTTAGTAATCGCGAACGCGTTACGGAGATGATAGACTCCAGTGGAAGCCTCTGCAAGAGAGACACTCAGTAGCTCGGTGCGGGCTTTTGTTAAAGTCTCGAGAACATGCCTTCACCGAGGAGTCTAGCAGTATATTGCTCCCTCCTACGTATATCTCGCGAAGAGACCATGAGGATAAAATCAGAGAGGTTAGAGCCTACACAGAGCCATACCGGCAATCTTTCTTTCCACGAGCAATACGAGACCGGAATAGAAGGGAGAACCGATAGAGGTACTCAAGGGACCCTCTGCCACACACCGTCAGGTGGCTTGCGGAGTATGGATGTAGATGTAGATGTAGATGCAGGGTGACACAATCCGTTAACTTTTGAAAATGCACTCATGCCTGAAATGCGAAAACTGGCCAACAGGTATCCATGGACGGCAACACGTCAGTGATGCCGCATGAGAGTCGTGTATAAAATGAGCTCTAGTTAGAGTCAGATCACCCATAGCCTCGCTGATAAACACCTGCTGGAAGGTATGACTTTTATGCAGGATGGCGTTCCGTCCCATATTTCTACACGTGTGAAAGATCTCTAGCGCACATCGTTGGTTGAGGATCACGTGCTGAGTCACCACTTACGTCATACTTGGCCTCCCAGGTCCCCAGACATCAATACGTGTGATTATTGGTTGACAGGTTAAGTCTACCTAGATCGTGCAACATCATTAGGAATGCTAACGGACAACATCTGACAACGGTTTATCTCCATACCTTCAGTTATGCTGTACAGTGCTTGTAACAACATTGTCCTTCGACTACAGGTATTGTTGATGAGTGACTCCCGACATATTGAGCATTTGTTGTAATTAATCATATGAAGCGCCATCTGTTGGAAATTTTGTACACTTTTTTGGTTTTAATGAAATCACGTTTCATTCCAAGCCTATGTTTCTTTTTTTTCCCCTTTGTACCTACAGTATGCCGTAAAGTATTGAATCTTCAAATGTTAACGGAATTTTGGGCCCTCTGCAAATAATTGATCTGGGATAAAATATCGGAAACACCATAGGGCTGTTCACAGGTGATGCGGTTGTCTACAAGAACATAGCAGAAGACAGTAGCGATTTGCAAAAGAACATGCAGAGGAGTGATGAATGGTGCAAGGATCAGCAGTCAACTAGGAACGTAAATAAATATAACATATCGCATATACATATCATAAGAAATTCAACACTGTACAACCGCACCATTGATGATAAATTGCTGGAAACAGTGTCTACGTTAAATATCTAAGAGTAACCATCCCGAGTGACTTTAAGTGAAGTTCACCATGTAAAACAAATAGTAGGAAAAGCAGATGCCAAACTGAGATCCGTAAGAGAATCTTAAGAAAGTGTAATTCATCTACGAAAGAAGTGGCTTACAAAACACTTATTCGACCAATTATTGTGTATTGCTCATCATTCTGCAACCATTGCCAGTCAGGACTAATAGAAGAAATAGAGGATCTCCAACGAAGAGAAGCGCGTTTCGTCACAGAGTCGTTTAGTCGGCGTGAGAGCGTTGCAGAGATGCTCAACAAACTCGAGTGGCAGACGCTACAAGAGAGGCATTGTGCTTCACGGAGTTGTTTAGGCCTGCTATTGAAATTCTGAGAAAGCACGTACCCACATACGTCTCTCTAAATGAGCACAACGAGAACTTAGAGCTAATACAGAGGTTTACCGATTCTCATTCTTCCCACGCGTCATTCGCGAATGGGACAGGCAGGAGGGGGATCAGTCAATGGTATCAGAAGTACTCACCGTCACACACCGTCAGGTGGCCTGCTGATGTAGATGTAGATGTACATTATGCATTCAATACCTTTAGTATTCCGATGGCAGTCAACATGACTACGGTGGCTTGTATTTGTTCGTCACCTCTTCAGGCTGAAAGCTGGAGCCGCCTTACGTAGGTGGAATCGAAAAGTGAACACAGAGACTGTCCACCTATTTGAGATTTGTAAAAGGATGTGGAATTGTTTTTAGAGTTTGAGGAGTTTACTTCATGAAACATTATCAGTTGTTAACACATACATAGTTACATACCTAAGTAACAGTTTGTAAAATACTTACACACAATAAAGATAGATTTTAGTGTATACAATGTCTAGTGGAACATAGTCATATTTTGGTACATCTATTTTTTGTATTAGTTCCACGTTACTTAGTAAATCGTTATAGTGTTATGGGTTTTCCTAAGTTAGGTTCACTACTGAAACCTCATCTGTGACTTCTGCTCTGTATTATTTGATGACGGACACCTTTCAATTAGTTCCACATTCCATCTCCGCAAAATCACGAGATAATGATGAAAATAAGATTGTGCTGAATGCGGCACTATTTTCGGAGGTTGGCATTACGATGTTGGTGAAGGTCTTCGCCTATCGGCAGCATGGGCAGAGATAAGAATGCTGTCTCTGTGAGTGTGTGCACGGGTGTGAAAGAAGGTTGCTTACTGGCTCTCAGCTGGAGCTGGTGCAATGATGCAACTGGACGCCGTACCTACAGCGTGGCCAGCGGAGTCAATATTAAATTTGTCTGCCTCGGTAACTGTACACTTAGCACGGCGGATGGCTAAACAGGTCGCATATTTTCTCCGCTCGGGGCTGGATGTTGTGTTGTTCTCACGGTCGTATGGTCATAACTGACATTTCAGTAGTAAGATGGCTGGATGGGCACGACCTGAAAATCAATTTAAAAAAAAAATACTGGAGTGTTCTACTGTGCAACGGCTGTTTATAAGTCGTGAAGGTTGCTGCAAGGCGCATCGAAGTCCCCTCCGCTCTGTATGGAATTCAGGGCTTATTACCAGAGAATCCTTGGAACAGTCCTTAGCCCTGTTTGAATGCGTTAACAGAGAAGGTGAACTGTTGAACTGAGATATGAACAGCTGTTGTGGTACGGTTACCCAGCTACAGGCTTGGCAACAGTACAGGGAAGTGGGCGAGTTGTTTAGTAACTGTTCTAAGTTAAAGTGTCTTGATTGCACTAATGTGAACAGCTCACTCTGAAATATCGGTTGTTTTCTGAGTTATTTTTATTAAGCCAACAAATGCTACTTGATAACTGACAAAGAAATAACTATTTAAACTACATGCTTAAAGATAGTTGGCATTAAAAAAAGTTGTTCAATAAGTTGATTTTGCTGAGACAGCTACTGGCTGACGTTAATTAACACTTAATTGTCAACTTTATTATTGCCTTTGTTATAAAGCTAGTAAAATATTCTACTCGAGCATTTCAGCTTTGAAAAGTGTAAATATTGTCTTATTTTATGTGTTAGGAATTATTTTAAAGATAAACCACCAACAGTGCTTGTGAATATCTCAAGCTGAGTTATTGTACCACACCTGTTTAAGACACAATAGAGCCTCAAATTAAATATTTTTCATATCTATGTTGCTTGTCAAGTGTCACCTTATTCTCTCAAAGTCTGAAGTGCGTGAAAAAGTTTGACATCAGTGTTTACATCAAGTATCAGAATGTCATTTTAAACATAAACATGTCCGTCAAATCAGTGCCCGAAACATGATTCTGAACTCTAAAGTAAGTTGCCTAATGCTATTTCCATGCCTAAATAGTCGCAAATAAATGCTAAACAGACATTGAGATTACTAGTTAGGCCTAAAAGATCGGTGTCGTAAAAATAAGCTGAACAACCTTAGTTCGCTAAAATACTATGCTAACCAGGCAAACACCCAAACAAGCAGACAGTCTGAATTACTTTTGGATACATGAAAAATTTAATTAATTCCATTATTAAGACCTATTCTTGGTAGAATTCATAATACACCCGCAAATTAAATATTTTCACATCTAAGGTTTTCTATGATGCTTGTCAAGTGTTACAGTGCTATCCCACGTTTGAAGTACGTGAAGGGTGCTGACATTTCAATCTGAGGAAATTTTATTGATGGTTCATAGAATGTACAGTTATCACCTAACGATTTTACAAGTTTTCCATTGATGTTTCATCTTAGCAAGTGTCAGTATAGGGGGAACGAAATAATGCGTCACTAGAAATATATGATCAATGATATTGATTGCAGGAATTAGTTTGTATTCCAAATGTTTGGGCCTAATTGAGTTTAACTACAAAACGAACTTGATTTGGTTACGAAGAATGAGATACAGTACAGCTTCATAGATAATACTGTCTCAGATTAGATACATCTATATATTGTTGCTTTATTTGTAAGTTATGCTACCGAATAAATTTTTAACTATTTATGGAGGGTACGTTTTTATAACTGTTCTCATGTTCCATAGTGAATGCTATATAGTTGCCAATGAAATTTACAATGAGACTGGCAAGAGAGTTCATAAAGAACATATTGTATTATGAAAACATAGTCGACAAGTATTTTAAACAGAGAATAATTTTACACATTTTCGGGCAGAGTTCATGTATTTTTTAATTGTTCGTTGTGATGGTGTATTTTAGATGTGCAAATGGTGTAAATGCAATTTTTGGAATAAAAATTCAAGTCTTTCGTATATTTTTGATCACAGCCAAGACGGAACTACACTCCGATTGGCTCTCTCATTTTGATGGTGATTAAAATACTTGGCTCGGATTGGGGGAGAAGGAAGTGGCTACAAACCACAATTGTGCTAATTCTGCCATCATTAATTTTGTTTCGTTGTTTCATTTTAATAACTGGGTGTGAGAGGCTAGAGAGAGGAGGAGTTTGAAATTTCTTCCCACTAGCGCAATTAGGCTAATTTTACCTTCTTGAATTGTCGTTGGCAGTTTCATTTAATCCTAGACTGTGATTGAGGAGGAAATGGTGTGTGGTTTGATGATATCACTGAAATCGGTGACAATGTCATTGATAAGTGTGCTGATGTCAGTGATAACGAAAGGTGGGGCTTGTCACAAATGTTTACATGACGATCATGCAATCACCGTAATGATCCTCAGCAGACATTTGGAGATTAAAGTGGGCTGGAGGCACCTCAGATATATTACAGTTGTGCCTCAGTTACACTGTGGAGTATTCTAACTTTGAGTGTTCACAGGTGAAGCTATCCATTGATGGTGGCGATTTTTTTCAGTTAGGAATGAAAACATAGTTGGCATATTTTTTCTTCGGGGCAAGTTTTTTGATGTTTAGGTGGAGGCTACGTACATTCTTAAGTGTGTGTGTTTTGATGAGTATTTTAGACGTGGAAATACTCTAGACGTAAATATGTTACTAAATATACGTCTTCATCTACATACATCCACAAGCTACCGTATGGCGCATGGTGAAGGGTACCTTGTACCACTACTAGGCATTTCCCCTGCTGTTCCACTCGCAAAAAGAAAGAAGGGAAAACGACTTGGGTCTTACCCGAAATGTACGTTGGCAGCAGTAGAAAGGTTCTGCAGTCAGCTTCAAATTCCATTTCTCTAAACTTATTCAATAGTTTTGCACTTGTCTCGTTATTAAGAATGTTGGTGTGTTACAATGTATCTAATGAACAAGTTTATATGGTTGACGTAGCACTGCCTTTGAAAATGATAGAACATCGAAACACGTAAGGGGATTCTGTAAATGATAAAAAATGTGGTCAAGACTCCAGAAAAGTTATTAAAGTGTGTCCAGATGAGTTGTTACTCAACAGTATTTTGCGAAAAGAACGTCTTCTTCCCTCCAGGGATTCCCATTTGAGCTCAAATAGCATCTCTGTAATACACGCTTGTTGATCAAACCTACCAGCAAAAAAATCTAGCAGCATGCCTTTATGAATTGCTTCATTGCCTTTCTTTAATCTGATCTGGAGGGGATCCCAAACACCTTAATGGTACTCAGGAATGGCTTGCACTAGTGTTCTATACATGGTCTCCTTTATAGATAAGCTACACTTTCCTGAAATTCTCTCAGTTGATTGAAGTCGACCATTGGCCGACCTTAGACTGTTCTTATGTGCTCCTTCCATTTTACATCGATTTTCAATGTTATGCATAGATATTTCCTACTCATCTGCTTTAGCTTACATTTTTCTTCATTTAGAGCAAGCTACCATTCATCACATTAACTAGAAATTTTGTTTAAGTAATTTTGTACCCTCCTACAGGTCGTTCTGATATTTTTGAACACAATCAAGGTGTGTGTTCTGGGCTACATTGTGATTTCATTTTAGCGGCTCTTAAAATACTACATTGAAACTGGTTCTTTCGTTTAATGGCAACTGAAATACTAGGCTCTGATTAGAGGAGCGGGGTGGGTTGACAAACCATAACTGGGCTAGTTACACTATACTGTATTTTTGTAATTTTCCTACTAGCAAAACTGAGCTATTTTCGTCATCTTGACTTTTGATTGTCTGTTTCTTATTAATGATCCCTAAAATAGTAGGCTGTGACTATGTGGAAAGGGGAGGGATAAGTGTGATAAGGGTTACACTCCACAACTGGGCTGGTTGCAACATCCTAGATTTTAAAAATTCATTTTATTTACTTATTTTAATTATTTATTTATTGAAACTATGGTTGGCTGCCTACTTTGCTGTTAGCTGCAGAGTGGGAGGAGGAGGGAAGGGGTTGTGGCTTATCACGTGACAAGGATGACATTTTAGATAAGGGGGCATGGCTTCGCGTCAACTGTAAAAAAAAGTGCGCTAGAATGTCCAGTGTAAACAAAGTGTGCTAGACGGTAGTTAGGTTATTCTACTCAAGACAAACTGAATGTGACAACTCCCTCTTCTAGCCTAGGACAATGTTCGGCGTTCTGTCCTTTTTAAGTGCAATATAACAGACACTAATGTATATCTGAGGTCTTGTGTCGTGTTACTGACATCTCCAATTTTATTAATGGTGCAGTTTGTCGAAATGGCATACCTCTCTGGTATCCATGATAGTCTAGCGTTAATATCATTTAATTTGCGTATCGCCAAGGATTCTGCCTTATTCATATCAGGCGTCAATAATTCGGATACTACAAGGACTGATAGAATACCAGCACAGCCGACAGTGAATTCCTCTGCTACTAGGTTCTTTAATGCTCTGCTGTTTTATTCTAGTCCACAGACTTCAGAGTCATCAAATGTAGTTCACTGAGTCCACCAGACAATTTTCGTAATAAACACTCTTCAGTCAGGTGCTGTGTAGTTGCACGTCGGAGCATCCTTGAACGTCAATTCATAAAAACAGGAACGGTATCTTCCCCATACTGCATACAATCGATTCAGAACTGTCTGCAGTGTCCTGGGAAGACCAAATTCGTTCGCACCTTGAGTTGGATCAGAAAAAAAGATGAGAATTTTCTGTAGGAAGCTTCTACCAAATGTTTTTCTTTTCTTGTCAAACTTCATATACATGAGGCGATGAGGCGCATGTTGCGTTGGCATGGAGGTCTCCTGGAATTAAGCCTGCTGGCAGGTATATCCTGTACCTGGTTGTACTGAAGTGAGTTCTGTTGAGTAGTACACTTTTGGACCTCTGCTGCAGCTACTACTTCTCGCCTAATTGATGTTGTTGTTGTGGTCATCACTTCTCGCCTAATTGATGGAGGTGTAATATTACATAATACAGACAGTCATGGAAGCGGTGTTAATTTAATAGTGCCACTAATATTATTCTCATTACCTGATTTAGTTTAATATCAGCTTTGCGTACATGTGCACTGTTCCTCCATACTGGATCACAATACTTTGCGTAGAGTAAATAATGAAACAGTACAAAGAGTATTTGCGATTGCACCCCATGCTGACCCAGCTTGTTTTCTAATAACATCAATTCTGGTGCTTATTTATTCTGCTGTATTTTCTAAGGCGTACGTAAAAGTAAAGGCCTGTTCCAAAATGAACCACCGAGTGAGGTGGCGCAGTGGTTAGACAGTGGACTCGCATTCGGGAGGACGACGGTTCAATCCCGCGTCCGGCCATCCTGATTTAGGTTTTCCGTGATTTTCCTAAATCTCTCCAGGCAAATGCCGGGATGGTTTCTTTCAAAGGGCACGGCCGATTTCCTTCCCCGTCCTTTCCTAATCCGATGAGACCGATGGCCTCGCTGTCTGGTCTCCTTCCCCAAACAACCCAACCCAACCCAAAATGAACCCAAGTATTTTGGGTATGGGTTATGTTCTAGAGGATGTACTCAACCTCGTGATGCCAACTGAGGAGCTGCTTGAATGAGAGGTATCGGCTGCAAGGTCTGGAAAGTCAGCAAAACGGCTTGTAAGGCAGTGTGTTGGTCACATACCGCTCTACGTCGCATCCGCGTGACGCCGCAAGGCAGATGATGACACGGCCGCCGGTTGACATCACTTGTGACTGCAAAGCCTGGACGAGGAGCTCAATTTTGTGTTTTAGAGCAGTGGTAGTCAACCTGGTCCCTACTGGTCACTATTGAGCGTTCCAGCTTTGATAGTGCTCGGTAGGTAGCAAGGGTGTTAAAATATTTTCATTAGGTTTGCATAAAATTTTGAAGGAAGGAAGGAAGATTGGGCTTAACGTCACGTCGTCGTCGAGGTCATTAGAGAAGGAGCACAGTCTCGGATTGTGGCAAGGTGCCCTTTGAAAGGAACCATCCCGGCATTTGCCTGGAGTGATTTACGGATATCACTGGTAACCTAAATCTGGATGGCCAGACGCGGGTTTGAACCGTCGTCTTCCCGAATGCTTGTCCAGTGTGCTAACCACTGTGTCACCTCGGCCGGTCTATAAAATTTTGACATAAAGTATTTGTTAAGTAATTATTATTATATACTTCAGTTTGCTGTAACTCTGCTTTATAAATTTTATAAGGTACAGTTACTTCCCTACTTTATAAATCACCATTAATATGGAATCGGTGGGTGGTTCGAAAATTTCACTAATAAAGTACAAAAGTGGGCGGTAGGTGAAAGAGATTGACTACTCCTGTTCATCTGGAACATTTCGAGAGATTACATTTAATTTACTTTTCACCTCACGGTTATTAAGATGTTAAGCATTTTCCTTTATTTGGATGGATTTGGTTTCAATCCAGTTTTTCAAGTTACCAGAGTATAAAAGTCGTAATTGGTAATGCAGTAGAAACTACTTTCCGCCATGTACTACACAGTTATTCGCAAAAGACTGGTATATATTGAAATGTAGATACTATCGCGCATAGTGATTTGGTCAAAGTGTCTTACTCTTCTTCTTTTTGTTCTTCTTCTTATAGTTTTTTTCATCTGAGAACCATGTTAATTCGGGTAGCTTAGTTTCTTCTGTTTTTTATCCTTGAGCAATATTCTTTCACTTTCATACTATTCAATATTTTTTTGAATTCTGTCTACGATGATTTTGCGCTCAGTCTAATTCTGTTCTGGAAACCGATAACAGCCTGAATTTGTGATTTGAAAGTCACCCTGTTGTGAATCTCTGTTTCCTCTGTTCCTGTTTCTAACAGATGTCTTGGTACTCCTTCGATCAAGCGCACTTTGGTTTTCTTGCTCACGAGAAACTTCATTACCTTTATGTCCCCCTCCTCTGGTCCATCCTAAAGATGTACCCGAAAAACATGTTCCTCTTTCTTCTGACAATATCCCACATTGCCTCTATTTGGGTATAGAGTTCTTGTTTCGTTTGTCTTCTCTATTGATCGTCTCCTGATTTCGAGGTCCCAGTATGTCCCTGAAAATCTTTCTAGCCTCTTAGTAATCCTGTTGTTACGAGGTTAAGTCTTTCAGCAGCGTATAAGGCTTCTGGGTGGATCACTGTCTGATAATGTCTCAATTTTGCATTTATTGAAAGATTCTTGTTATTATAGACGATCATAGTTCGTTCGACTGCTAAATCAATCTCGTTTATTCGTGCTCCTACTCTCATTTTGCTGTCTGACAAGTTTCTATGCGTTTAATGCTTTATTTCCTGGTCAGCGGACAAGTTTTGACCTCAGGTAGTGCCTCTCAGTGGGATGAAGTCACAACGTCATAGTCACCAAGTATCCAACAAGGCCTTTCCACATTCCTAGGCCAGACACCCTTCCCTGGGAACTATCTAAGCCACGTCCTTATTCGTCTGGGCCCTTACATTCACCATCTTCCCATGCTGAAAAAAAATGGCTGCTCCATTCCACATCCAGATGGGATGTGTAAAACTGGTCAAATCACAAAAAATAAAATGCATACGTCATTACCGATTAGAGACAGGACTAGTGATCTAGTGGTAAGTCACCTGCTTAGAAACTGAAAGTTCTCCGGATCGATTCGTGGTTGGGCCACGGAATATTTCAATCTGCCTTTCGCCTAGCCATCACCTGTCAATGATGTGAAGATTCGCCAGGAATAATATGAGGTACGGATCGCGCGTTAAACTGTGGGTCCACTTTCTGCGGTAGGATTACTGGGGTAGGTTCTGGGCGTGCAAGTCACTGAAGTGGCGTCCATTTGGAAGACTTGCGTCAGGTGACTGAGCCACGTGAAGTTATTATTATACCAAACAGAGTTGTCTATCATCAGTGAAATGGCCTCGTATGTATGCAGTTGACTTTTCTAAGTGTGCAGAAAATCAAACGGCGTGTAGATAATGCTGAAAGGAATGGCAAACTTCTGTACTATTTTTCAAGCAAACAAATATTTAAAAAACTATGACTATTTTTCTATAGGCATTAGAAGTTCTACCATTTTGTATTTACCGGGTGTCTCTCGTATGAATCGTCAGGTGCATTTTCTCTGGTGTTTCGGCAGATATTTTCAATTTAGTTTTTGCAGTGTGTAGCCCAAACAAATTTTTCTCAGCATGTCTTTCATACGATGCCCAATGCCGAAGGATTGCGTTGGTTTGTTTCCCGTTCCAAACAAGATGATTTGGAATTTTAATTGCCCATTCGATGGAGTGGAAATGGAAATGAGCGTTTGGCGCCATTGGCCGAGAGGCCCCTTGCGGAGCAGGTCCAGCCGCCTTGGTGCAGGTCTTATTACATTCTGCGCCACATTGGGCGACCTGCGCGCCGGATGGGGATGAAATGATGATGAAGACAACACAACACCCAGTCCCTGAGCGGAGAAAATCTCCGACCCAGCCGGGAAAATCTAACTCGGGCCCGTAGGACGGCAATCGTCACGCTGACCACTCAGCTATCGGGGCGGACATTCGATGGAGTGCTACTATTGCGATATTGCTTTCACCGATATGAATTAACAGGGACAATAAAACACGAAGAATAATTAGTACTCCAGCAGCGAGTGAGAGCATGCCTCTAAATGGCGGTAGCTGTCAACACAGATCAGGGTGGTGCTATCGCTGCTGGAGTACTAATTATTTCTCTCTCTTTATTTTTTTTCTGTCCCTATCAATATGTGTCGGTTAAAGGAGTATTGCACTAGACTAATTTTGGGACCGCTACCTCGGATGGGCACGTAAAACTTCATTTTAAAAATAATTTTGTTCGTGACGAGAAGAAAACTGACGCTTTTCATCGACGCTGGGCGTCGCATGAGAGACGTGATGAGGAGAATTTGTTTGGGCTGACTCCAGCTACATGCCATAAAAATAAAATTGCAGATATCTGTCAAAATACCAGAAAAAATGCACCTGATGACTCTTAGGAGAGGCATATGCCCAGGGAGACTTTTTGATACGTACAGAAACGTGGCCTGCCGAAAATACAGAAAAATTACAGACGAAAATTTCCCTACCTTTTTTGGCCTATTTTTTAGCCAATAATTAACATCAAAACTTTTTTTTATTTAGAGGCCACAGTGACCTAAGGGTAGTATTTGACTATCGATTAAAACGTCATTCTAGTATTATCCCAATCTGCTTGGATTTTGAATAAAAATAACAAGCAATATCAGTCAAAAAATTCCTGTCTAAGAAGTCGACTCTTTCTGCCAGAGGCAGAAATGAGTGCGTTCTTATAAGAGCCTAGACTTTCGCGGCCGGAGTCCACTTCAGTGAACTGTTTCCGAGTCATGACCCCGTCATGATGTGATAAAACCACGAACGTTTCGGCTGCTAGCGCAGGCAGACTTTATCAGGATGTCTGAGTTTGGGTCAGAGAATTGGCACGACTGGTCGGCACCGCTAGTCTCCTGTTAACGCCAACTATTGAAATGCTTCGGTGACTGCAGTCTGGCGTGACGGTGAAGGGTCATTTATTGTAGAGAGCGGGGATGTCGGTGTAATTATCAGATTCCGAGGCTGATTCAGTTCTCTATAAAGAAACCTGAGCTGTAATGAGCTATGTGAGTTAAGGTTTTTGTTGTAGAGGGAAATATTCATTAAGAGAGCAACCTCGTGACAACTGCCGCACTGAAGATGATTTTATGAGCTTACAGGGGTTTCTGTTTGAGCTGAAGACTGATTGCACAGCTTGTCGTAAGACAGAAATATGTCTAAGCGATTCTAAGCAGCTCGTTGATAGTGTTGAGATTAAGATGACACTAAATCCACAAAGACCTTGGGTGGAAAGTTCATCCGAAAGATCTTTGTCCAACATGATCAACAGCTGTACCACTGCGTAGTATTCTATGAAAATTTAAAACGGTTATTTGCGTCTTTTTCTTTGTAGAAGTGGATTTTATGTACGAAAACGTAGTGAGGTGAAAAAAACAATAGTTTTACATGAACGAAATAAATCGTTGTACTGTGTCAGTGTTATGAAGTAAGAAGGCACATTCGAGAAAATTTCTCCACATTCGTATCCAGTCGGGCGTAAACTGAATTACAGCACTTCCTAAATCAGTAAACAGGTTATGTAACCGTAACATATTAATAAAAGGAATGTTGACACCCATTCAAGTGCATTAATTCCTCTGAAGTAAACAGCTAGCAAATATGTACCCTCCTCGTAGTCTAACGCCCTGAGTCAGCGTAATGGAGACTTTATGGACAACCGGAATGTGAACCTCTTTGACAACTCGAGTCCGTATGAATGGCCCTTATGCAGTGCGTAACTATAGTCACCGATGTTTGTTGCGCAAGAGACGGCCCCTGGACAAGACAGTATACAATACGGAATGTTGTGGCAACGAAGCATAAAGTCGAAGTAAATTATATTATTCTCGCTCATTGAAATTTGGGTCGAAGGTTACTGTACGAAACGTTACTAGTGAGTTGTCTGATGTCTCCTGTGCCGTTAGAATTGATGTGTATGTTATGGAAATAAACAAAGATACCGCGTGAAAGATATTATAGATCATGAGACAGTTATCTATTCAAAAGTTGAGAAGTATGCATAATGAGTTGTTCAGTGCAGAATGAGCCTTTCACATTAAAACGTTTATCTGAACTTGGACACGGAACCTTGTGATTCATGGACAATGCTCCTATCGACTGAGATATCCAGGGATGACCCATAATGCACCCTCACAGCTTCAATTCTGCCAATACCTCTGTCCTACTGTCCAAATGTCGCAAAACTCTCACGTATAATACGGGGGGCGTTCGATAAGTAATACAATACATTTTTCTCGAGCAGTTTCCGTTGAAAAACTGGAGAATTTGTTGTGGGACATCGTGGAATATTCTCACATGAGCGCCTATAGTTTCATAAAGTTTCGGGCGCTATACGTTGCCTTCAGAATGTCGTCTGTAACGAAGGTGCCTTCCAAGCAGAGAACTTCTATTGAGTTTTACGACAGAGAATCGTGGGCCACAAGATTATTTTAAATGGGGCCTCAGTTCGACGACCACTGATTTAGAGGATTTATATCAGGCCGAAAGTAGTTCTATAATATTTAGGATGTGTTTATCGTACTGTGACTTGATTTCCCTCATTGAGGCTACCGAGGGCATCTACTGGGATATCTGTTTCAGAATTCTCTGTAACTATGTGTTGACCTTTGACCTACATCGTTGTGATGAGTGTCCCATGGCCACTTTCGTCTTTCCACACGTCAACGGCCGTGATGACAAGACTGAGCGCTTATGCTCCTGGTTTGACGAACAAGCAGGCACCCTCTCGCGCTTCCACCAAAATGGTTCAAATGGCTCTGAGCACTATGGGACTTAACTTCTGAGGTCATTAGTCCCCTAGAACGTAGAACTACTTAAACCTAACTAACCTAAGGACATCACACACATCCATGCCCGAGGCAGGATTCTAACCTGTGACCGTAGCGGTCGCGCAGTTCCAGACTGTAGCGCCTAGAACCGCTCGGCCACACGGGCCGGCGCGCTTCCACCGTCCGCTAAATCAGCCTCTATTAATCCTGTAGAAAATGTCTGCCACTTTTTGGCAGAATGTAGAAGACGTAGCAGTTTGTTACCTTTACGGAATCTAATCATTGGTGAGTAGATTCTGCTGGATATGGCACACTTCACTGGACATGGTCCATCCCCTGAATACTTCCATCGCTTTGGTCTCAGCCGAACACCTACGTGCACTTGCGGAGAACTAAGAACTACTGAATATGTCAGTTCTGCACTGTGACAGACTCACACTCATACGACCCTGAACTTAGTGTAGAACAAATTCTACAGCATCCGGATGATTGGTGCATACTGAATGATATAACTGATAATGTGTCACTTACCTTTCACGAATTACACAAATAAGAATAAACACACAAACACGGGAGCAAGATACTTTGAATGATACAGACACAAACACAGAACCAGACATAGATGTTGAAACAGATGCAAACAGTGAGATTAATATATCGACCTCGATGTAAGATAAAACTAAATTAAGGAACATACAAGTTTATCAAGTGTCATAAAATATTTTAATGTCTGTTTAAATGTCTTGCGTACCTCATATGTGGCAGGCTTGATGGTTTGCTGAGATAGCTGGGTAATGGGATCTCTAATACAAATATATGTACTTTCCTGTTGTCTTTTGTTTCTCCTTCTTAAATTCGAGAATAATGTTATTTTAGAAAAATATTTCGAATTGTAGAATGTCATAAAATTGTGATATATCATAACTTGCCTTCCTAAATTCCTGTCGTCTATTCAAGAACCATTTATTTTAATATTTTCATTTCATAGTTACTTTTAAATCTATAAGTATTTAAAGATGTGCCGGCCGCGGTGGCCGTGCGGTTCTATGCGCTGCAGTCTGGAACCGCGGGACTGCTACGGTCGCAGATTCCAATCCTGCCTCGGGCATGGATGTGTGTGATGTCCTTAGGTTAGTTAGGTTTAAGTTGTTCTAAGTTCTATGGGACTGATGACCTAAGATGTTAAGTCCCATAGTGCTCAGGGCCATTTGAACCATTTAAAGATGTAATATTATAAACCCTCGCAATACCAAGGGTGGAAGGGGAGGGGAGTAATTTACACCCACCTTTTGAAAATATTGTAGCTGTAATCTGGCTAGTTTTTTAACATTTTAAAAATGGAAAAAATTGTTTTTAATTAAGGCTGCTACCAGATTCCGTAACTCTTACAAATTTTTCAGTTGAACTTAATGCAAAAAATTGTCTTAGTAGTAGTGTTACTTTCCACAATGACCGACATTCAATATATTCAGGTTCAGGACCTTAATTACACGTCAGAATCTCTTTAAAAAGGTGTCTTGTGTAGAACTCAACACTAATTAACGAAATTTTAATTTTTAATTATTTTTGTGGTGGCCATCACGTAAACCCAGCTTGGTGGAGCACATTATTGAATATGCATTGATATTGTCTAATAGCGTGCTAAGAGATATTTACATATCGGTACCTCTTTCAAAAGTATGTTGTTAACGTAAGTCAATAGTAGTTCACGAATGAGACTTTTTTAAAACGCTCTTTACGCTGGCCACGAGGTATCCCGCCATTGGTAATTCGCATTATGGAAAATGCATTGGTATTACTACGGCTAATCCTCATTACAAATAAGAAGTATAAAGTAAGTTTCAAATTGTGTACATGCACAACATCATACTTTGAAAATACGGCCTGTCTTAGTAACTAGGTGGCAGGTCATTTGTAAATGACAACATACAAAATAAAAAAAAGAATTTGTGAACTATCGTCCGCGGTGAACTGAGTCCTTTATCAAGGCTAGAGCCGGTGTTGGGCGCTATTAGTCCGATGTCACCCGGGCGTGTAAGTACTTCTGTCCGGTAACTTTATAATTGAAGGAGGTGGATCGTAATCTGCGTCGTATCCCTGCTGCGTGATACAGATGCAAGCTTTCTCTCCATAAGTAGGGCGTGAAGCAGAATGAGACAGACAGGCGCAGTTCCGTGGCCTCTAGCCGGCGGTCGGCGTCCCCCGTGTTCGATGTGGAGCTGCCTGGCGAGGCAATGCCGGGCTGGCATCACCGTTATTCGAGGAGACGGGCGCCATTCGCGAGCTGCGAAAGTGAAGCGGAGCGCGGCGGGCTGTTGGCTGCGCCCCTGCGCCTGCCACCGCTCGGCAGGCCCACAGCCTGCGTGTGACGCGGGTTGCAGCCGACGACACCGGGCGAGATTTCGCGACCATCGCCACCGTAATTTTATTGTCTGTAATAACACTGAGGTCAGGATTTTGTGCACGAAGTGACCTATCGATTATGTTCCATAAATGTTCGATGGGATTTCTATCTGGGTGGCCCAATCATTCACTCCAATTTTCCAGAATGTTCAAACCAGTTCCGAAAAATTGTGGCCCGGTAACATGGCGCATTGTCATCCATAAAAATTCGGTCACTGTTTGCGAACATGAATTCCATAATACGCTGCAACTGGTGTCCAAGGAGCCCATAATAGCCATTTTTAGTCAATGATCGGTTCAGATGAACCAGAGCACCCATACTTTCCATGTAGACACAGCCCACACCATTCTTGAGCCACCACTAGCTTGCACAGTGCCTTGTTGACAACTCGGGTCTGCACCACAATGGAACCCTGTCATCAGCTGCTACCAAGTGCAGTCGGGACTCATCTTACCAGGCCACGGTTTTCCATTCGTGTAGGGTCACACCGATATAGTCACGAGCCCAGGGAAGGCGCTGCGGGCGGTGTCGTGCTGTTAGCAAAGGTACTCGCATCATTAACGCCAGTTTTCGACGCACTGTCCTAACGGGAACGTCCGTCGTACGTCCCACAGTGATTTATGTGGTTGTTTCACGTTTATTTGCTTGCTGTTAACACTGACAACTATACGCAAACGCCGCTGCTCTTCGTTAAGTGAAGGCCATCAGTCATTGCGTCGTTCGTAGTGAGAGGTAATGTCTGAACATTGATATTCTCGTCACACTATAGTCGTTGTGGATCTCGTAATACTGAATTCCTTAACGATTTCCGACATGGAATGTCCCATGTGTCTAGCTGTAACTGCAATTCCGCGTTCAGAGTGCGTTGATTCCAATCGTGTAGCCATTATCACGTCGAAAATCTTTTCACATGAATCCCCTGAATACAAATGACAGCTCCGCCAATGCAATGCCCTTTTATACCTTGTATACTCAATACTATCGCCATCTATATAAGTGCGTATCTCTATGACACGAATTTCTTACTTCAGTGTACAGTCCAACGAAGAACTATTTCTGATTCCTTTTTGCTAAGCAATAGCCGGCCGGAGTGGCCGAGCGGTTCTAGGCGCTTGTCTGGAACCGCGCGACCTCTACGGCCGCAGGTTCGAATCCTGCCTAGGGCATGGATGTATGTGATGTCCTTAGGTTAGTTAGGTTTAAGTAGTTCTAAGTTCTAGAGGACTGATGACCTCAGCTGTTAAGTCCCATAGTGCTCAGAGCCATTTGAACCATTTTTGCTAAGCAATAGCTTGGTGTCAAGGGTCTTACACATAACCGATGGCTCGCAGCAGTCCGTCGCCAGGTCGCGCGAACTGTTGGACCATAGGCGTGGAACCACCCTTAGAAAACAACCTTAGATGGATAAATAGAAACTTAAAGCTAATTAATATGAGACAGGGGAGGGGGAAGAGCTGTGAAGTTTCCATCACACCCGCTATTTGGGAGCCGTCATCGAGGACGCAACTCGTAATTTTCAGACACAAATGGGATCATGTGACGAACCAAAGATATAGCAAAATACACGAAAAATGCAGTCTTCCGTTTCAGCATGACGTTGCTAATTCTCAAGTTATGACTTACGTTTCTTCCTTTCTGTTCATCCGTCTGTTTTTCTCTTATGAGGGACCTCCCTTAGTTTGCAAATCACAGTACGATTTCTGATTTATCTTAATTTCCAAACAATATGATGAATCACTGGCGATGAATCGCCTGTGTGTGGCAACATAATTGCCTGACAGCTATTTATTTGTGTGTATATTAAGCATGGTTTTGTTGCGTTCCGCTATGTCCATGTGAAATAAGGATATCACGTTAGAATTTATAATTATTCAAGGACTACGAACCACTCTGAAAAGTGAAATTGTACACATGATGGACACTCATATTAAGAAGGGGTATACACTGAGGTGACATAAGTCATGCAATAGCGATATGCACAGTACAGATGGCGGTAGTATTGCGTACACAAGGTATATAAGGGCAGTGCATTGGCGGAACTGTCATTTCTACACAGGTGATGCACGTGAAAAGGTGACGATCACCACACGACACGAATTAACAGACTTTGAACGCGGTATGGTAGTTGGAGCTAGATGCATGGGGCATTCCATTTCGTAAAGCGTTAGGGAATTCGATATTCCGAGATCCACAGTGTCAATGCTAATTGTCAGTGCTAATAGACAAGCAACACTGTATGAAATAACCGCAGAAATCTACACTATGTCTTCAAAAGTATCCGAACACCCTCAAAAACATACGATTTTATGTTAGCTGAATTTTTCTGCCACCTACTGCCAGGTACTCCATATCAGCGACCTCAGCAGTCATTAGAAATGGCTCAAATGGCTCTGAGCACTATTGGACTTAACATCTGTGGTCATCAGTCCCCTAGAACTTAGAAATACTTGAACCTAACTAACCTAAGGACATCACACACATCCATGCCCGAGGCAGGATTCGAACCTGCGACCGTAGCGGTCACGCGGTTCCAGACTGAAGCGCCTAGAACCGCACGGCCACACAGGCCGGCCGCAGTCATTAGACATCGTGAGAGAGCAGAATGGGGCGCTCCTCGGAACTCGCGAACTTCGAACGAGGTCAGGTGATTGGGTGTCACTTGTATCATACGTCTGTACGCGAGATTATGGAAACCAACAACTCTTCTGTTCGTACCAGTTATCTAGCGGCATTTGGACTTCAAAGCCGTTATGTATATACTTGCAGTTAAACTACGCAACAAATAAATGGAAAAGAAATTGAAGTCTTTGAGATAAATTTGCGAAGTCAAGAATCGAAAAATATACACAACACACTTGGAGTCAATAAAAGAATGTAATGTATTCTCTAACATAGAACACAGTTTAAAATAAAAGTTTTGCAAAACATGTTTCATAAGTTTCATTTTCCATTCTTTTATCTTTGTGTTTTGGTAAGTCTTAGTCGACAGTATGACATTGTTTTCTTCAATTTAATAAAAATATTTGATTGTGTAGACAATACAATACTTTTGAATAATGGCACTAGGGGAAACGTTCAACAATCTTTTACTTCATATATGGAAAGTAGTAAGCAGAAGGTTGTCCTCCAGCGTAGACAGACAGGGAAGAAGTTTGAATCTGGGCTTAAGTCTGTGGTTCTGTAAAAGGGGGCGGGGGGTTCCAAAGGGTTCTATTCTGGATCAATCGCTTTTCTTTAATTGTAGGATATTCATATTACAGGCTTCCAGCGGTTGTAGAGGGGACTTAGTAGATAAAATTTTGATGAGGAACACATGTCCGGAAATGTACTGCTCGGATGTAAAATAAGTTTGAACACCGGATCACTTCCAAATATTTCGTTTCATGGTACTCACTTAGTGGAGACAATTGATTGTGCTCTACAGTACCTGCTTTAGCCGGCGACCCTGCTGTTCGTTGCACAAGGTGTATCTATGACGCACACGTTCATACAAACTGTCCACAAACGCACGCGTGTGCTGAATAATTTCTGCTGCCTGCAGAACATGGACAAGGACATATTCTTCTCACAGTATAGGAGTCTCATAAACAACTCTTCATACGGCCTCACAAGGAAAAGTCGAGAGGAGTTAAATCTGGTGACCTTGGTGGCCAAGGAGTTGGTCCACCTAGACCAAACTACCTTCCATCCTGTGTTTGGTAGAGATGTTCGCGAACGCCACGTGCAAAACGCGCGCGTGTGCCATCATGTTAGAGCCACATTTGTTGATGAGGCGTCAGAAACTCCGTCATTACCTCTTGTCCTCTACTGAGATTGTTTGCGAACCATGAAGCTGTAGATTTGAAAGTTATTCGGTATTTAAACTTGTTTTATTGCCAAACGATGTATTGACGGACGTGGGTTCCATATCAAAACTCTATCTACTGAATCTCCTCTATAACTCGTAGGAGGTTATAACAGTAGTTGTCAGACGCCCTGTGTATTATTTATGTGCCAATAAATATGACAGATGCCACAAAAATTGTTCTCTTTGTAGGTGACACAGATGTTATTGTGAAAGACGTGGAACGTAGTATAAAAGATGTAGCTAATAAGTTAGTCAGTGGCATTAGCTGCTTAACTGTAGCAAAACGCAATGCATAAAGTTTCTGACACGGAACCCTTGTAAAAGTGAAATTATGTTGTCTGGAGGTGGTCACAAAGTCATTGAAGTCAACAATTTTAAGTACGTGCGACTAAGAGTAAATGGAAGGCTTTCTTGCAAGTGTCACGCTCAGGGCCTTATGCAGACAGAATGCTGCTGTCTTCACTGTAAGAGCCGGCCGGAGTCGCCGTGCGGTTCTAGGCGCTACAGTCTGGAACCGCGCGACCGCTACGGTCGCAGGTTCGAATCCTGCCTCGGGCATGGATGTGTGTGATGTCCTTAGGTTAGTTAGGTTTAAGTAGTTCTAAGTTCTAGGGGACTGATGGCCTCGGATGTTAAGTCCCATAGTGCTCAGAGCCATTTGAACCATTTTTTCACTGTAAGAGTGATCTCGACTGCCTCTGGCACTGAAACACGAAGTCTTGTCTACTTTGCTCAATTTTACTCTGTTATATTTTAGGGCAAATCTGAGCACAATTATATTCTTAGCACAGAAACTGGCGGTCAGACATCTGCGGTGTCAGTTCGCGAACTTCGTATAGGGCTTGTCCATGTTTTTGGAATTCTAACCCAGCCGTTACTGTGCATATACAGGGTGGTCCATTGATCGTGACCGGGCCAAATATCTCACGAAATAAGCGTCAAATGGAAAAACTGCAAAGAACGAAACTTGTCTACCTTGAAGGGGGATACCAGATGGCGCTATGGTTGGCCCGCCAAGTGGCGCTGCTATAGGTCAAATGGATATCAACTGCGTTTTTTAAAATAGGAATCACCATTTTTTATTACATATTCGTGTAGTACGTAAAGAAATATGAATGTTTTAGTTGGACCAGTTTTTCGCTTTCTGATAGATGGCGCTTTAATAGTCACAAACATATGGCTCACAATTTTAGACGAACAGTTGGTATCATGTAGGTTTTTTAAATTAAAATACAGAACGTAGGTAAGTTTGAACATTTTATTTCGGTTGTTCCAATGTGATACATGTACCTTTGTGAACTTATCATTGCTGAGAACGTATGCTGTTACAGCGTGATTACTTGTAAATACCGCATTAATGCAATAAATGCTCAAAATGATGCCTTTCTCTGTTGTTTGACCTTTTCTGCCCACGTCCCATTGGTCATCCATTACATATGGAAACATTTCTTTACGTCTTCTTGCATTCACAGCGCCACATTTGCACCTGGTGGCCAAAATTGGAAGTAACTTTTTCCACCGTAAGTCCATTCCGCAATAACGAATCAGAGTATCTACCAAGTTTCTCTGCCAGGCGATTATTACACCTCACAGTGAGCCTCTGTGAGTAGCTGCACTTTATTTATAACCATCCGGTAACATATGCTTCGATGAACTGCTTATTGTATGTTTTACAGAAATTATCAACAGCAGTCTCCATTTATATTTCTATCCAGTGGCCGTGATAACGTCTTTCCTTCACTTTATCTTTAAGAATGCGAGTTTGCGAGTATCAAAATATGTGACATAAATGCCCGAATCTTTTGATTGACTTAGAAGCCTAATTTATTACGCAGCCAGGGACCATAGATCTTCGTGACATAAATTTAACTTTTACATGCCAACATGTTCACGAGAAAAATGGGTCTTAACAGACGGACAGACAGGCAAACGGATCAGAAACGACATAAAATATGTTTTCGAGTTATACAATTACAAAGAATCAATTTTCCGATATCCTTCTTTCCTCAGAGACATCACCCAAACTTCCAGGAAAAAAAACCAAGGTGGCCATCCAAAAAGTGAATATTGACGCTCAACAAACAGTCTAACATCTTGAAAGTTTCTAGCATTATGGTTACAACAGAGACAGAGAGTTATTCGTAAGTGGCTCTAGGGTTTCAGAAGACGACTGCGCGAAAAATACAAGAGATACAGAAAAATTAACCAAGATGGACTCGCGCAATACGTGTTGATATGGAGGCTTTAATAAAATGTTTTTATTTTCTTACTAAAACATTATTACAACTTACATTTTATGTTTGCATCCAGTAATCTTCGTCTATTATGCTTTTGACAAGTGATGAATGCAATGATACTGTAATGGCAAAAATATATATTTATGTGATATAATTTCAGTTTACTAATTTCCAGATTTTTTCACTTTACTTGTTCTGTGAATCCTTGCTTCTTGCTGAATTTGATGGTTCTTTGTCAACGTGAAATACCTAATAGGTTTTGATGAGTGCGAGTACCAAAATATGTGACATAAATGCCCGGATCTTTTGATTGCATTGTTTTAGAAGCCTAAATTTCCTACACAGCCAGGGACCATAGACCTTTGTGACATAAATTTGAATTTTATATGTCAACATGTTCACGAGAAAAATGGGTCTTAACAGACGGACAGACAGGCAAACAGATAAAAAACGACATAAAATATGTTTTCGTGTTATACAATTACGAAGAAGCAATTTTCCTATATCCTTTTTTGCTTTTAATGTGAAACCTTGTTTCTTGTCAAATTTCATCTTTCTAGATCAAAGGGAAGTGCCGTACAGGTTTTGAGTACCGGTTTTCGAGTAGCAAATTACGTGAGATAAATGACCGTAGGCATTATCTCACCTAGAAGCTTAAAATTTTCACATTACGTAATCATAAGAAAAGGAGTTCTAAATAGTTGGATAGACAGACAACAAAGCGATCATGTAAGAGTCCCGTCTTTACAGAGTGAGGCACGGAGGCCTAAAAATGACACGAGGCAGTGGACACAGCATCTCTGGTTGTTACGATTTGTAACATGTGCCGTGGCGTGGTTGCAGAGCGGACTGCTAGGGGGCAATCATGCAGGACGTAGCATGTAATGTAGTGATTTGCGGTTTTTGTGTCCCTGAATTCGCTAAATTAGAGCCAGTTGTGACGGATCAGCAATTACTTTGTACCAGATATCAGGTAAAAACTGGAAGAGACAAAAGAATCCACGGGTGGCACAACACATTCCGTGAGAGTGGCTACTTACATGGCCAGCCAGGACAGCCAGCAGAGAAGATGGAGAGCGTTTGGCCACTTGTCAGGAGCCCGAAGAAATCGACGACACGTGTGGGCAGAGAACTGTAGATACCGCAGTCAAATGGCTGGCGCAATCAAAGCAAACGTCTGCGTCTAAAACCGTACCGGCTGCAATCGTTACGCGTGCTGACTGCTCGGGACAACGACCTTCGTTCTACCTTCTGCAATGACGCGCAGCGGCTACTGGAGGAAGGCGACTTTTCACAGAAGTACATTTTCAGTGACGAAACCATTTTTCATGTGTCTGAGTCATCATAATGTGCGTGTGTGCGACCCAGAACTTCCACTCGGAGTTGTGAGCACATTGGTGATCCACGTCTTTTGTGTCATCTCCTATTCAGAAGTTTATGGACCATTCTTCTTTGCTGAGGAAAATGCGATTGGTTTCGTGTATCTGCACATGTTGCAGCTATGGCTTACGCCACAACTTCAGCAAGACAGTGAAGTCTTCGTTTTGCAACACGACGGTACTCCACCGGGCTTTCTTTCAGACGTTCGTGATTACCTCACTACCAGACTGCTTCAGAGTTGCGTTGTACTTGCTTCCTGTCATGACTCTCTTCTCCTTCAGTGGCTCCACAGTTACTCGACTTACCTCAGTGTGATATATTCTCATGAGATCCTGCCTCCACCACATCTACGTCCACATCTACATAAATACTCCGCAAGCAACCGCATAGTTTGTGGCGCAGTGTACCCTGTACCAGTTCCACTCGAAAAGGTACCGAAGGAGAAAGGACTGTCTACGTGCGTCCGTACGACCCCTAATCTCTCTCAACTTATATTCCTAGTCCTTAAACGAAATGCTCGGTGAAGGCAGTAGAATGGTTCTGCAGTCAGCTTGAAATGGCGGGTCTCTTAAATTTTCTCTATAGTCCTCCTCGAAAAGAACATAACCTTCGCTCCAGTGATTCCCATTTGAATTCCCGAAGCTTCTCCGTAACAACTGCGTGTTGTTCGAACATACTGGTAACAAATCTAGCAACCCTCTGCATTACTTCGACGTCTTTTTTAATCTGACCTGGTACGTATCCCAAACATTCGAGCAGTACTCAACAGTGGGTTGCACTAGTGGCTTATATGCGGTCTCCTTTATACATGAACCACACTTCCCTAAAATTCTCCAAACAAATCGAAGTCGACCATTCGGCTTCCCTACTACAATCCTTACACACTCATTTCATTTGATATTGCGCATTGTGTATTAAACTGGGGACCTAGAAACGACGGAGAGGCTTCGTTCCGCCTTAGCCCTCAGTGGTTCACAACCACACAACAGGCCACAGCAGTCCACTCAGGGTTATTGTGGGTCTTTTCCGTCCTTAATCCACTTACTGTGCATATACTTCTTCAGAGTGTGTTTCCCAATGTGTTTAAACTTTGTCAATAATTCCGCTACGTCCATCGTACTCGAACTAAACAACGACCGAGCGAGGTGGCGCGGTAGTTGGCACACTGGACTCGCTTTCCGGAGGACGACGGTTCAATCCTGCCCCCGGCCATTCTGATTTAGGTTTTCTGTGATCTCTATAAATCGCCTGAGGCAAATGCCGCGATGTTTCTTTGAAAGGGCATAGCCTTTTTCCATCCTCATCCTTCCATAATGCGATGGGACCGATGACGTCGCTGTTTGGTCTCCTCCCCCAAATGAACAACCAACTAAATAACGTCAGTTCATTAAGCGGGAGGCTAACAACTCTATCACCTCTTTCTAGCAGAAATACTCTCCTGGCGTACTTGATTGATTTATCAATTTAGAAACCAATGTCGCTGTGATTAGATCGTGATCACTAACTCTCGTTTCTATACTGCCACCGTTTCTCTATTGACTGGCACTCAGTACGGAAGAGTTCCAAGCAAGGATAATTAATGCGATCACTGACATCGACCATGACGTTTTGGTACGTGTATGACAAGAGTTTGCTTATCACAATGCCATTTGCCCCATCACAAACTGTGCCCATATTGAAAACCTGCAATGTGAGGTAAAAACGCTATGAACAGATACGTGCCATTTACCTGAATGTCTTGTAGGTTTTGGCACAGCCGTCTTCTGAAATCCCAGAGACATTCACGCAAAACCCTGTGCAATGTGTGTCCATGAGATAGAGGAGCACTTGGCGCTACAGACAGAAACTGATTTTCAGTGCCACAATTATCAGCAGATGACAGGGATCGACTGTACTCCATAACCAACGGTGATGCAACGAGACGTGGAATTATTCCGCCACAGCGTTCGCTCCAGTATATCAGGTGCCAAATACGATTTCTTCATCTGATCCTCACTGAGACACACTTGTGAGAGTGGTTTGTGCATGGTTTGTTTGAAACTCTCGTCCAAGAGAGGGAAGAATAAAATAAAAAGCGTGTGAACCTGAATTGCATTGGTGTGATTTTGGTGACCTACTGATGGCTATGTGTTTATGCTCATTACATTCTTTATGGACGATATTCACTAATAAGAAAAATTGTTATCCTCATCCGTGCTCGTACATTCGTGTGTTTATTGTAATAGTGTCTATTTTGGACGGATGTGTACACTTGCATTTAATTTTGTATGGATTCGATACGGCACTTCATTCGAATTCTGTATACCGATTTAACTGATTTGCTTACTTGGATTGTCTCAGTGCAGTGTGTGTACATTTTATTTATTACGTATTTTATTTTACGTTTGACATCGTAATTTATTTTCCTTCGAATCTTGTTTTAAACCCTTTTCATTCAGGTTGCTTGCCTCGACAGCTTTTCATATTTTCCTTATTCAAATTATTATATCAAGATCATGTCCGCCTACGTAGCTGAGAGTTCAGCGCAGCTGACTGCCTTACGAGGGACTCGGGTTCCATTCCCGGTACAGCCAGGAATTTTTCCTTGGTGAGGGGACTGGTACGGGGTGCACTCAGCCTCGTGAGGCCAACTGAGGAGCTACTCGACAGACAGTGGCAACTGACAGGTCAGGAAACCCGACAAAGCCCACGAGGGCGCTGTGCTGAGCACACGCTCCTCTATACCGCATGTAATGACGCCACTGGTGGAGAAATACACGACACGGCACGGCTACTGCCTGAACGCAGAACTTAATTCTTGCTGTACTAGTTTTTCATAGTTTATAGGTGCAATGCCAGTATATTTTGAAACTTCCTGGCAGATTAAAACTGCGTGCACCGACCGAGACTCGAGCTCGGGACCTTTGCCTTTCGCGGACAAGTGCTCTACCATCTGAGCTACCGAAGCAGGACTCACGCCCGGCCCTCACAGCTTTACTTCTGCCAGTATCTCGTCTCCTACCTCTCGCAGGAGAGCTTCTGTAAAGTTTGGAAGGTAGGAGACTAGTTACTGGCAGAAGTGAAGCTGTGATGACCGGCCGTGAGTCGTGCTTCGGTAGCTCAGATGGTAGAGCACTTGCCCGCGAAAGGAAAAGGTCCCGAGTTCGAGTCCCGGTCGATGCACACAGTTTTAACCTGCCAGGAAGTTTCATATCAGCGCACACTCCGCTAGAGTGAAAATCTCATTCTGGAAACATCCCCCAGGCTGTGGCAAAGCCATGTCTCCGCAGTATCTATTCTTTCAGGAGTGCTAGTTCTGCAAGGTTCGCAGGAGAGCTTCTGTAAAGTTTGGAAGGTAGGAGACGAGATACTGGCAGAAGTAAAGCTGTGAGGGCCGGGCGTGAGTCGTGCTTCGGTAGCTCAGATGGTAGAGCACTTGCCCGTGAAAGGCAAAGGTCCCGAGTTCGAGTCACGGTCGGTGCAACAGTTTTAATCTGCCAGGAAGTTTCATATCAGCGCACACTCCGCTGCAGAGTGAAAAATCTCACCAGTATATTTTGTTTATAATAGGGTTTTTTTGACTCTCACGAAAGTTCTTCCATGTGAGATTGTTTTAAATTTACGTGGTAGATTTTTCAGAATTTCTAGATCTTTTTATTAATTTATTAGTAACCACAGGTAATATACACTGTTTTGGATTTCGTTTTATGATCGTAATTCTTGAAGAATCGTTTGTCACGTCTCTCGTAAATTTCTAATTTGTGCGTTTCTTTAATTAGTTGATGTGGTTAAAGTCTCTGAATTTTTGAATTATGTAATTTAGATTTTTACATCAAGTTAACGTAATCGAACAGTAATTTTAAAGATATATGTGTGTAGCCTCTGTGAAAACCAATCAGCCAGGTATTACTCCTATATTTTACATAAATACTTCGAATCCATTATTTAGGTTATCCTTGGAGAATAATCTTACCTGTCGCTGAAAGTACTGAGGCTCGGTAACTTATCATTTCGTAGTCACCAGTGTGTGATAGCACTGTTCGCCACTGTGTCGCCTAGGCCAGTATCCGGTTACGGGGGGAAGAGGGCTGGCGCTGATGGACCGGTCTTATCAAGTCCCCCTGAATAGCTTGTGACCAGGGACTATGTGGTGCCTAAATTTCCTGTTTTCCTCTATAGTTATTACCCTTTACAGCTCCCTATAGTACCATATAAGTTATTCCGTGAAGTCTTAACAGTAGTAGCAGTAGTAGAGGGGTTTTTGGGCGCACGACAGCAAGGTCTTCAGCGCCCTTTAAGTCTTAACAGATGCCGTACTATCCTGTCCTTCTTCTTGTCAGTGTTTTCCATACATTCCTTTCCTCCCCGATTCTGCGGAGAACCTCCTCATTCCTTACCTTATTAGTCCACCTAATTTTCAACATTCTTCTTTAGCACCACATCTCAAATGCTTCCATTCTCTTCTTTCCTGATTTTCCCACAGTTCATGATTAGCTACTATATAATGCTGTTTGGCTCAAACGTACATTCTCAGAAATTTCTTCCTTTGCTCCAAACACACATTCTCAGAAATTTCTTCCTATGTTACGTAAACTTTTGCAATAGTCTGAAGCTGGCTAAAGCGAGGATTCAGCCTGCAGCTCTTGCGGCGTTGAGGTGGTGAGTCGGTGTCCTTTAGAGACGGAATTTGTGTTTTAAAGTGGCTATCGTTTCGGAACTCTGGAGTTTGCGATCCTTCGTGAGCAACGAGATCATTTTTCTGATATTGAAAGCCTACGAAGCGAAAGAGCATACCCGAGAGTGGGGTTAACGTTTTGCTTACGCACTTCCCAATTTTTCTCGGCGAGTATTGCTGATTAGTGAGCGTAGACTAATTCGGCAGAATGAGAGGCCTCAGAGCAGAGGGAGAAACCATAGCTAGTCTGAGATGGCGTTAGATAAAAGTGACGGACTTGGCTAGGGCTAATTAATGTCTATAAATTTCGTTTGTTTCCATAAATTTGAAAGTGGTGTTTTCTCTCTCTTGACTTTCAGCTGTGTTCCTTTTTTCATGTTGTGAGTGTCGAAGAGAGTTGCTGGTGGCAAATTGGGGACGGCGCACTAAACCGTTTGTGATCAGTCCAGCGTCGGATGTCGGAATCTTTCCTGGAAGTTGGCAATAGGGTTGTGACAAGTTTAACCCTGTCTCGCGAGTCAGAGTGAGGCTGGATACCCTTATTTCAGCAGCGAAGAGAATTAATCTGGGTCCGCCAATAAGAGGGCCTACCATTCTTGCCACATAAAGATGAACATTCAGCCTCATTCTAAGGATTACCAAACCCATCCTGTTGACACTTTCACTGGTTCCCCAGAGCATGATTCCAGGAGCTGGAGAAGTATGGTCCTCGAGAATCGCTGCTCCCTCCGACCTGGGACCAAGTCGTCTGCGGATACGTTGGCGTCGATTTGACCGCCGCGAACAGAAGCGAAGCCAACCGATGGACATCACAGAAGGCTTCTCATTGTCCCAGGGGCTACTGTCCGTAGTATGGTGTCAACGGTAAGCAATGCATAGCTACTCGAGATTCGAAACCAGGTTCCAGTAATCTGTTTCTGACGGTACGTGCTGACACTTTGCCTGTATCCTCTTCCCGAATTTCAGCTCTGGCCACTTTTCTATTCAGCCGGCCGTGGCGTCCGAGCGGTTTTAGGCGCTACAGTTTGGAACCTCGCGACCGCTACGGTCGCAGGTTCGAATCCTGCCTCGGGCATGGATGTGTGTTATGTCCTTAAGTTAGTTAGGTTTAAGTAGTTCTAAGATGTTAAGTCCCAAAGTGCTCAGAACCATTTGAACCATTTTTTTTTCTATTCAGCAGAGCCAGTCTAAGAATCTTACACTCTTCTCGTGCTGTAGTTCTTCTGGAAGGATGCACCTGTTCTTCTCGCCACACTATTGTCCCGACTCCATCACGTCACTATTCGTCCTGAAGTCACTGCACTACAGCCAACTGTGTGACCTGTCGGTATGATGATCGTTGCTGATTTCGTTTACTTGTGTTAGTACCGGTGTAAACAAGGCTGACCAATTGTTTCACACATAAGAACATAATTCTTAAAATATGCTGAAGGACAAAAAATCGCGACACCTAGTAGGAGCTGTGCGACATAAACGGAAGTTGGTTGGCGTGCTTCTAATCTCAAATACGAAGTCTATTCAGATTTCGCGCCTATCGCTTAAGAGTGGCGCTAGTAGCGCTACTATGAGGACGATAATCGGGTTTGCTTTAAATACACGCTGTAACGATCGCGAGCGTCTGTTGCTTTTCAGATTGGACGTGGTGAGTTGACGTTAGCGAAGATTGCCGTTAAAGTGTCAAAGACGCCATTATCAACACGTCACTGAGTTGAACGAGGTCGTGTAATATGGCTACGAGAAGCCGGATGTTCCTTCCGCGATACTACAGGAAGACTTGGCAGGAATGTAGCCACTGTACATAATTGCTGGCACCTGGTCACGAGAATGTATGACCGCAAGAGACCAGTCTTTGGACAGCCAGGTGCCACTACAGAGAGGGAAGACCATCGTGTTCTACGTATGGCTCTGGCACGTCATACTGCATCTGCAGCAGCAATCTGAGCAGCAGTTATCACCACAGTGATACAAAGAACTATTAGAAATCGGTTACTTCAATGACAGCTCCGAACCAAACGCTCTATAACATGTATTCCACTGACCACCAACCACCCCCTTTGTGACTCCAGTGCTGTCAAAAAAAAAAAAAAAAAAAAAAAAAAAACTGCTCATTGGAGCTCAGGGTGGAGGCCTGCTGTGTTTTCTGATGAAAGCTGGTTCTGCCTCAGTGCCAATCATGGCCATATCTCGGCTAGAAAGAGGCCGGTTGACAGTCTGCAGCCAACCTTTCTGCGTGAAGCCACATTGAATCTACACCTGGAGTTATATTTTGGGGTGCGATTTCCTATGACAGCAGGACCACTCTCGTGGTTATTCCACGCACTCTGAAAGTCGATTTTTACGTCAGTCTCCTGATTCGGCCTGTTATACTGTCTTTGATAAATAGCATTCGAAGGGGTGTTTTCCAACAGGATAACGCTCGCCCACATCCCGCTGTTGTAACACAACATGCTCTTCAGAGTGTCGACGTGTTGACTTAGCCTCCCGGATCACCAGATCTGCCTCCAATCGAGCACATATCGGACATAATCGGAAAACTCCAGCGTCATCAACAACCAGCACTAACCGCCCCTGTATTGACGGATCAAGTGCAACCAGCGTGGAATTCCACCCCGCCGATTGATTTCCGGGACCTCTGCAACACAATACATGACCGTTTGCATATTTGCATTCAACATTCTGGCTGTTACATCGGTTATTAATGTACCACCATTTCACATGTGCAATGGATTATCTCGCGCTGACATTAATCTGTGATCTCGCAATATTGATCCTTTAAATGTTACCTAGAGAAATGTATTCCCAAAATCTCATCACTCTACATTAATTATTTTTTGATGAAGCGATTTTTTTCCGTTAGAGTATTTATGTTGCACTCTCAGGGTTTCGACAAAAATTAAATGTAGTTACATTAAATTTTATTTTGTATCTGCTCTTGGGAAGGGAAGTAAGAAAGTTGTATTACGCTGCTTTACCGAATCGTTGCCCCTTAATATTTTAGATGCACCCGTTGCTGGTGGAAACAGGAAGTGAATACAATAAGAAGACCTAAAACAGACGCTGTCGCTAACTGGAAGCAAACTGAAAAGCTCTAAGGTCCGTAGTGACTTGTCTGCATGTTGATGTCTGTTAATTTTGGCTAAGTAGTGTTCTTGAGGAGAACGTCTTACAGACAGGTTTAGAATTGAGATGGTGCCCGTCCCCTAAAGTAAGGTTTGTTTTATCAAGTAGTTTGTCTAGCGGGATTAAAAGAGACAGCTCCCCATCTGGTTTCGTAGTGCAGACTCCGGTATATCGTAGATCGCTAGAGCCAATAAACGTACCAAACCAATAGAAAAAACCGCAGTCATTCCCGCTTCCAAGAAAAGTCCACCGACATACGCAAATGATTATACGCGTAAATCTGTTGTATGGAGTACGTTTTATCCTAACATTATTATTATGTATTTGGGGATCGAAACTCTATCAGTATTAACACGGATTCGGTAAGGAAAGGTCTTGCGAAAATCAGCTCGCTCTCGTCGTTAGTGAAATCCACCAGAGCGGCTTACACAGGGGTGCCCCGGTTGATGCCGTGCTCCCTGAGTTCCGGAAGGCATTCGATACAGTTTCTCGCAGTCGTTTAGTTCACAAAATACGGGCTTAGCGAGTATCGGATCACTATATCGGCAGATGTAAATGTAATTTCTGAAGTGTCCCAAGGAAGTGCGATAGTGTCATTACTGTTTACAATATAAACCATCTAAACGATGTATTAGATGACGACCGGAGCTCCATGAGGCCGTATGCAGGCGATGTTGTTATCTGTAGGAAGGCTACAAGGCGAGAAGATGCTAGCGAAATGCAGAAACACCCGCAGAGATTCCATGATCGGTGAAGAGAATGGCAGTTGACCATGGACGTAAATAAATATAACGTATTGCGCTTAAATATGTGAAGATATTCATTACTGTTCGATTACGTTAATGACAATAAATGTCTTGGAACAGCAACAACCATAAAACATCCAGGAGAAAGGGTTGGGAAAGACACAAAGTGGAATAACCACATAAAGCAAATTGTAAGCAAAGCAGATCCCAGGCTGAGATTCACTGGAAGTATCTTAAGGAAGTCTAATTCATCCGCGAAAGAAGTGGCTTAAAAAACACTTGTTCGATCGATTCCTCGTCACTCTGGGACTCTTACCAGCTTGATGAAAGAGAAAAAGAAGCTCCAACGAAGAACCGCTCTTTTCGACACGATATCGCTTGTACGGCGCGGGAGCGTAAAGCTCAACAAACTCCAGTGACAAATGGTACAAGAGAGGCATCCAGCATCATGGAGTGGCTTACTACTAAAATGCCTGGAGCGTACGTTCATACACACCCGCATATTTCTCTAGAAATGCACACAACGAGACCACCAGAAAAAATTAGAGTTCATGGAGGGCTTTATCGACGGCCGTTCCTTTCACGTACCATTCGCGAATGAATATGATAGTTCCTCCCTCCGCCACACGCCGTAAAGTGACTTGCGGAGTACTGATGTGGATGCAGAGGCGAAGCTCAAGTCTCTTGTCGTGTGCGCTGATGAGATGACCATTGGACACTGACGATGTGGTGGGTCCGAGGACCTTCTCGAGCCACGCTCCTGACGTTCGTGAATTTAGCAAACTCTGCCGGCTTTCGAAAGGGGCGTGGTTCAGATAACCGTCCACTTATCGAGGTTTCGGTCTGGTTTACCGAAGACAAACATTTCAATTGCTTTACCAGTTACCCCACACACCCGATTCTTTCAAGAATCGAACTTTCACATGGAAAACAGCTTGAAGCGTCTGATTACTTTACAAATGAGTTAACGTGTTACGTATCTGATGTTAAGCATTTGAAAACTTTGTGATTAAGAAAAGGCAGTTTTTGATGCATGTCAGTGTTTTTCGATTCCGCGACTGTAAAAATCACGCGGTTTTGAGGCAAAGAATTCGTCGAACCGTGTACGGAGCGCATTTTCATCCAGAAAGGAAGCTCCGTGAAGTTGTTCTATAGAGAGCGGAAATGGTGAAGATCTGATTGCTCGAGAGCAGGTAAACAAGCTCAGTGCGAAATGACTTCCCAACTTAACTCCTGTACAGTGTTTTTCGTCACTCTAATAGATTAATGGCTCTGAGCACTATGGGACTTAACTACTGTGGTCATCAGTCCCCTAGAACTTAGAACTACTTAAACCTAACTAACCTAAGGACATCACACACATCCATGCCCGAGGCAGGATTCGAACCTGCGACCGTAGCAGTCGCGCGGTTCCGGACTGCGCGCCTAGAACCGCTAGACCACCGCGGCCGGCTCTAATAGATTAAGGGTGAGTGTTGTCGTGGAGCAGAGACACACTTCCTGGCCGCTGATTTGGATTGCGTCTGCAAGGCATTTCAGTTGTTGGCAATAAATGTCAGCAGTGATGGTTACTCTTCGGGGAAGCAATTGTTGGTACACCACACCGCCGCTGTTCCACCAGAGGCATAACATTATTTTTTGTGGATGCGTGGAGGACTTTGTATGGGGAATTTCTGTTTTGTTTGGACTCAGCCATTCCGTCTTTTCCTTACGTTAGCATAAAGATACCATTTTTCGTCACCAGTAACGATACAGAATAGTAATGGTCGGTGTTGTTCACGAGTCAAGTGATGAGGAGCAAGCAGTGGTGCACATGGCCATCTGTTGATTTTTGTGATTTTGGCTTAGAGCATGCGGTACCCGTGTACCCGAATTTTGAACCTTCCCCATTGCATGAAAATGTCGCATGATGGGGGAATGGTCACAGTTCAGCACATCCGCCAGTTCTAGAGTACACTGATGTGGATCATTGGGCATTAACGCGTTTAAACCATCTTCATCAAACCCAGAAGATCTTTGTGAACGAGGAGAGTCACTAATGTATAAACGATCTTCTTACAAAGAGAAAACCATTTTCTTGCCGTTCTCTGTCTGTTATCCCATACACGGTACATATGTTTCTGGCTGCCTTCGTTGCTGTCACTTTTCTACTGCATTCAAACAGAAGAATACTCGGAAGCGTTCCTATTTATCCACTTGGCACTCCGTTTTCTAGCGTCCATAGCTGTAGTCACTATATGCAAATCACAAAATGACAATTTGTAAAGTCAGACAGCAACAGTGGGCTACTTCTAAGTAATGAGAATCGATGAATAAATGTAGTCAGCGATAAACATTTTCTTTTTCATTGTTTTGTTGGAGGTGTCAGCGAGGAAAAGTTTCGAAAAGTTTTGAAATTATGCATCATGTTTGATGGCCGTCGCTAAGTCCCCTCGTTCTCAAATACAGGATGAGTATTGTGGTGTGCGTACTGTAAGACCTTCGGTACACGCACCATCAGATTATTTGACTTGTCGCTCTAACGAAGTAGGCGAGTGTCAGCAATATGTCTCGTGGTCTTATCGTGGCGTATTTATCTTCTGCCGTTAGGTCAGAAGATAGAAATGCCACTTGCACGCTTAGAGTAGCAGATTGACGGTGACCAACTTTAAACAGAACTTGATTAATTTTCACACACATTTATTAAAATATTTAACAAGCATAAAAATAACTTGGTTCTATTTACAATTGACAATCTGAAGTTCCCTTGGTCTTGGTACGTTAATCTTATTCTCACATATCTCTGATACTTGACAAAGTGTCTATTCATTTATCTTCATGGCTATGTACAGGAATATGATAATCTTATTAGGCGCAGACTGAAACTTGACTATAGACTAATGCAGACTGACTAATCGGAGGTCTGCACACTCGTTATAATACCTCGAGCGTTCAGGTATCACTGCGCGAGTGTGATCCGCGAGGAGAAAAGGTTCTACGTTAGCAACAATCTCATTGGCTGCGTTACATATTAATACGCGGATCGGCGGAAGCAGAATTTGGTCCGTCTTTATGGCAGCGCCATCTCGTAGAGCGGAGACGGACGAGCACTGCGCCTGCGCTGTTGTGCTTAGCGGGGCGCGTTCTATTGGGAAAGTTGTGTACGCGCTGACTACGCGGAACTATGTACACAAGTATAGTCTGGGTAATTTGCGCGTCGTGAGTTACAGTGTCTCAAGATGCGTACAGGGTGGTCCACTGATCGTGACCGGGCCAAATATCCCACGAAATAAGCGTCAAACGAAAAACCTACAAAAAATGAAACTCGTCTAGCTGGAAGGGGCAAACCAGATGGCGCTATGGTTGGCCCGCTAGATGGCGCTGCCATAGGTCAGACGGATATCAGCTGCGTTTTTTTAAATAGGAACCCCCATTTTTTATTACGTATTCGTGTAGTACCTAAAGAAATATGAAGTTTTTGTTGGACCACTTTTTTCGTTTTGTGATAGATGGCGCTGTAATAGTCACAAACGTATAAGTTCGTGGTATCACCTGACATTCCGCCAGTGCAGACGGTATTTGCTTCGTGATACATTACCCGTGTTAAAATGGACCGTTTACCAATTGCGAAGAAGGTCGATATCGTGTTGATGTATGGCTACTGTGATCAAAGTGCCCAACGGGCGTGTGCTATGTATGCTTCTCGGTATCCTGGACGACATCATCCAAGTGTCCGGACCGTTCGCCGGATAGTTACGGTATTTTAAGGAAAAAGGAAGTGTTCAGCCACATGTGAGACGTCAATCACGACCTGCAACAAATGATGATGCCCAAGTAGGTGTTTTAGCTGCCGTCGCGGCTAATCCGCACATCAGTAGCAGACATATTGCGCGAGAATTGGGAATCTCAAAAACGTCGGTGTTGAGAATGCTACATCAACATCGGTTGCACCCGTACCATATTTCTATGCACCAGGGACTGCATGGCGACGACTTTGAACGTTGTGTACAGTTCAACCACTGGGCACAAGAGAAATTACGGGACGATGACAGATTTTTTGCACGCGTTCTATTTAGCCACGCAGCGTCATTCACCAACAGCGGTAACGTAAACCGGCATAATACGCACTATTGGGCAACGGAAAATCCACGATGTCTGCGACAAGTGGAACATCAGCGACGCTGGCGGATTAACGTGTGGTGCGGCATTTTGGGAGGAAGGATAATTGGCCCCCATTTCATCACTGGCAATCTAAATGGTGCAATGGATGCTGATTTCCTACGTAATGTTTTACTGATGTCACTACAAGATGTTTCACTGTATGACAGAATTGCGATGTACATACAGAATTATTGGTGGATGTCCCGCACATACCTCGTGTGCGGTTGAAGCGGTATTGAATAGCATATTTCATGACAGGTGGATTGGTCGTCGAAGCACCATACCATGGCCCGCACGTTCACCAGATCTGACGTCCACGGATTGCTTTCTGTGGGAAAAGTTGAAGGATATTTGCCATCGTGATCCACCGACAACGCCTGACAACATGCGTCAGCGCATTGTGAATGCATGTGCGAACATTACGGTAGGCTAACTACTTGCTGTTGGGAGGAATGTCGTTACACGTATTGCCAAATGCACTGAGGTTGACGGACATAATTTTGAGTATTTATTGCATTAATGTGGTATTTACAGGGTATCACGCTGTAACAGCATGCGTTCTCAGGAATGGTAAGTTCACAAAGGTACATGTATCACATTGGAAAAACCGAAATAAAATTTTCAAACGTACCTACGTTCTGTATTTTAATTTAAGAATCCTATCTGTTACCAACTGTTCATCTAAAATTGTGAGCCATATGTTTGTGACTATTACAGCGCCATCTGTCACAAAGTGAAAAAAATGGTGTAACAAAAGCATTCATATTTCTTTAGGTACTACACGAATATGTAATAAAAAATGGGGGTTCCTGTTGTGGCGTAACAAGCTAGCTACGCCACACTGAGAAAGGAGCCGAAGGCACGCGTACACACACGCCGACTGGCGTCAAGTCTGGAACAGGATACGTTATGACTGCTGTAAAGAAATACGTAGCTTTGGAATATACTTAACTTTATTCTTTGTTGGTTTACAACGTTCTTCTTGAGACATTTATACGATAACTCTCAAACTAGGTAAGGCTAATGGCGCCTTGCTAGGTCGTAGCCATGGACTTAGCAGAAGGCTATTCTAACTGTCTCTCGGCAAATGAGAGGAAGGCTTCGCCCGTATTGTCGCTAGCAATGTCGTCCGTACAACTGGGGCGAGTGCTCGTCCGTATCTCGAGACCTGCCTTGTGGTGGCGCTTGGTCTGCGATCACACAGTGGCGACACGCGGGTCCGACATGTACTAAATGGACCGCGGCCGATTTAAGCTATGACCTAGTAAGTGTGGTGTCTGGCGGTGACACCACAGTTCCTATTTTTAAAAAAACGCACTTGGTGTCCGTTTGATGCTTATTTCGTGAGATATTTGGCCCAGTTACTATCAATGGACCACCCTGTATATAGTTTGTAACGTTCATACTTTTCCTATTGTGTTTAACCTTTAACGTAAGATTATATCTCTTTATGAGCAGATAATGACTGCACTTTAAAATTTTTAAACTCGGTCAGAAGTTATAAGCAACACTGGAATCAAATTTTTGTGCCTTTGGAAGGCGTTAGATGAGCAGCCTGCAAGTCTGAGCTGTTCAATGATAGATTGTCTGATCAAAAGTGTCCGGACAGCTGTTGTTGATCATTAATATAGGGTGTGTCCACTCTTCGCCTTTATGGTGGCACAGAATCTGCTGCGGACACTTTTATGAGGTGTGAATATATGTGGAGGAATGGTAGGTAGTCCATTCTTTAAGAGCTGAAATCAGGGGAGGTAATGATATTTGACTCTGGAGCCTCGAATGAAGTCGACGTTCTGACTCATTGCAAAGCTGCTCTGTTGGGCCCAGGTCGGGACGCTGGGCAGACCAGTCCATTTCAGTAACGTTATTGTCCACATACGGTGGCTTACAGATGCTGCTTTACGACAGGGTGCATTGTCATGCTGATACAGTCGCCGTCTCCGGACTGTTCCTCAGCACACAGTGCTGTAAAACTCGTTCATGCCCTTCCACCTGTGGCATTTTCTTAAGCACAGTAAGAGTAGACACACCCCATAGCATAACATCCCTAGCAATATAGATAATGGCGAGTAACTATCTCCAGTCATTCGTCAAACACAAACCCCTCCATCAGAGTGCCACAGAGTAGAGCGTGATTTATCACTCCATATCACTTGCTTTCCAATCGCCACTGACCAGGCTTTCCAATCATCACTAGCCAGTGGCGGCGCTTTTTTTCACCACACGACTATAGAAATGTGTGGCTTACGAGGAGCTGCTGGACCAAATTACCCCATTCCTTCTAAGTCTCTACACACAGTCACTGTGCTAACTGGATTTCAGAGAGCTCTTTGCTATGACAAGTGATTCATTCCTCTGATTTCATGTAATTTCTTTATATACCATTCGCAGTTCTCTTCAGTCTCTGTCGCTCAGCACATCAGCGCTGCCTGGTCTTGGTTTAGCTACGGTCGTGACTTCGCGTTTCCACTTCGCATGCACATCACCAACAGTCGACTTGGGCATGCCCATGATACATATGTTACTAAGACGAAGTCAGTGAATGCTACTGTCGACCAATTCTGCTGTTACTGCTTCTCTACTGACAACACAATGCTGCCCAGCTCCTTTTATACTAGCGGATCTGCCTCACGTGAATTCTAGTGGTCAATTTCGCATTACGTAGAGCGTCCGGATGCAATTGATGACATAGTTCATAGATGGGCCTGTAACACTACCGACTACTATTAAATTAGTGATATGCCGGAAACGTTATTCCTGTGGAAGGATTTTTATTTTGTGATAAAAAAAAATGGTTCAAATGGCTCTGAGCACTATGGGACTTAACAGCTATGGTCATCAGTCCCCTAGAACTTAGAACTACTTAAACCTAACCTAAGGACAGCACACAACACCCAGCCATCACGAGGCAGAGAAAATCCCTGACCGCGCCGGGAATCGAACCCGGGAACCCGGGCGTGGGAAGCGAGAACGCTACCGCACGACCTATTTTGTGATCGTGACTGTGTGCAATGGAAAGGTGTCCAGCGGTTTTTGGATTGCTACTGACAGGAAACAATAGCAAAACAAACGGGAATCGAATCAAGGTTCTATCAGCAATCACGTAAACTATAATTACGTAAATGGAAACAGCCGCCAGCTTAATTAGGCAAAGTTATACCCAATACTAATATGGTTCAGGAAGAAAGTTAGCTATTGGGATGACTTTACTTGATTCTGAACTTCTGTTTTGTTGATGACATACAACACAGTAGCACAATTTAACAGGTAATGTACCAATGATTTGACCTGGCTACACAGGAGTATTAATGCTTTTCGGCAAAACTAGTTGTCAATAACACTTACTATTTGTACATTACAGTAGGAAAATAAAGATACTTATAGGTGGATGCTTACTAATGGTGGAGCACTACTGATTTGGACAAGAGGTTCTTTTGGCTGTTTAATTACAAGAAAATAGTGCTCGTGAAATAGTTATGAAGTAATTATATTTTTTGTACTGATTCTCAAGCCGCGCGGGATTAGCCGAGCGCTCTGGAGCGCTGCAGTCATGGACTGTGCGGCTGGTCCGGCGGAGGTTCAACTCCTCCCTCGGGCATGTGTGTGTGTGTTTGTCCTTAGGATTATTTAGTTTAAGTAGTGTGTAAGCTTAGGCACTGATGACCTTAGCAGTTAAGTCCCATAAGATTTCACACACATTTGAACATTTTTTTGCATTCTCAACAAAAATTCACTTCCTTATATTATTTAGCTCAAGTAGAACATTTCATACCTGGATCTAGTATTGTTTGAATATTTGTAGCCAGTTGTTTATTCTTGATTGGTGTTTAGTAACATGACATTTAAATCTGGCTCAACTATTAGCAAGGAGAAACTAATCTATAGGTAGACTCAGATAGAGGCTTTAGTCACAACACGATATGGAAATCACTGTTAACTACATAATAAATGAAACTGTAAGCACTATTATTTCAATAAGATAAATCTTTGAACTGAGTACTTTAAATATCCTCTTAGTAATTGTACGTTGATGAAACTTTAACTGTCGATGTATGAAAATAACGTGGAATATTTCAAAACTTAGACTCACTAAAGAATTATATATGTTACATCTACACAAAGTTTATTAACTTTTGTTAAGGAATAAAATTGCTTTTCAGTTCACTAAAATAGGATACTGGGATTCATCTAGAAATTTGAATAGGACCCTGTCTACGTAAATGATTAAGGATAAAATACGGTGGCTCAACACAAAGTTTACATAGCACAAACGTACTGTTGAAAACAAAACCACATAACTAGTTCATATAGTTATACAGCACTCAGCTGTTAATTCAAGATGGAGGTGGCGGTAGTGTATCCTTTGTGCTATGTGTATTCATGAGTCTTCTGTGTAAAAATCTCTGAAAATTCTCTTCTTAGCGAAGGATTTTCATAGTACAGAGCTAACCAAATTATGCCATGAATAATAAGCTGAATTACTTCCACATACGAGACTATGTTATATAATCTTGCAGTTCTTCTCACCTCTTTCAGTTCACAGGATGCGCACCCTTTGCCTAATAGCTACCGACTGACACAGGCTGTCCATCTTTTCTGTTCCCACCAAGCTAGTTCCGTTGCGAAAGGACTTCCCTCCAAGTTTTACATGATTACAAACCTGCTTTACCTTTACGTGAACCAGTACTACAATTACAGATTTTACATTTACATTCTTTTACAGCACATTGCTTTTGAAATTAAATGCATAGATTAATTACAGTTACATAAATTATCATAAATAATGAATAAAACATTTACATCGATGTTGCATCACAGAGCGTAGTTATGTAGAAGTCACATTAAGTAAAACAGACAAAGAAATTAGACAAGACCATTGTGGGTAATATCCATTAATACACTACTGGCCATTAAAATTGCTACACCACGAAGATGACGTGATACAGACGCGAAATTTAACCGACACGAAGAAGATGCTGTGATATGCAAATCATTAGCTTTTCAGAGCATTCACACAAGGCTGGCGCCAGTTGCGACATCTACAACGTGCTGACATGAGGAAAGTTTCCAACCGATTTCTCATACACAAACAGCAGTTGACCGGCGTTGCCTGGTGAAACGTTGTTGTGATGCCTCGCGTAAGGAGGAGAAATGCGTACTATCCGACTTTGTTAAAGGTCGGATTGTAGCCTATCGCGATTGCTGTTTATCATATCGCGACATTACTGCACGCTTTGGTCGAGATCCAATGACTGTTAGCAGAATATGGAATCGGTGAGTTCAGGAGGGTAATACGGAACGCCGTGCTGGATCCCAACTTCCTCGTGTCACTAGCAGTCGAGATGACAGACATCTTATCCGCATGGCTGTAACGGATCGCGCAGCCACGTCTCGATCCCTGAGTCAACAGATGGGGACGTTTGCAAGACAACAACCATCTGCAAGAACAGTTCGACGACGTTTGCAGCAGCATGAACTATCAGCTCGGAGACCATGGCTGCGATTACCCTTGACGCTGCATCACAGGCAGGAGCTCTTGCGATAGTGTACTCAACGACGAACCTGGGTGCCCGAATGGCAAAACGTCACTTTTTCGGATGAATCCAGGTTCTGTTTGCAGCATCATGATGGTCGCATCCGTGTTTGGCGACATCGCGGTGAACTCACATTGGAAGCGTGTATTCGTCATCGCCATACCGGCGTATCACCCGGCGTGCCATTGGTTACGCGTCTCGGTCACCTCTTGCTCGCATTGACGGCACTTTGAACAGTGGACGTGTTACGATCCGTGGCTCTACCCTTCATTCGATCCCTGCGAAATCCCACATTTCAGCATGATAATGCACGATCACATGTTGCAGGTCCTGTACGGGCCTTTCTGAATACAGAAAATGTTCGACTGTTGCCCTGGCCAGCAAATTCTCCAGATCCCTCACCAATTGAAAACGTCTGGTCAATGGTGGCCGAGCAACTGGCTCGTCATAATACGCCAGTCACTACTCTTGATGAACTGTGGTATCGTGTTGAAACTGCATGGGCAGCTGTACTTGTACATCCCATCCAAGCTCTGTTTGACTCAATGCCCAGGCGTATCAAGGCCGTTATTACCGCCAGAGGTGGTTGTTCTGGATACTGATTTCTCAGGATCTATGCGCCCAAACTGCGTGAAAATGTAATCACATTTCAGTTCTAGTATAATATATTTGTCCAATGAATACCCGTTTATCATCTGCATTTCTTCTTGGTGTAGCAATTTTAATGGCCCAGTAGTGTAGTATTACAGGCATATCCCGTACGTTTCACCACGTGCGGCTGGTGATGCTTGAAGTGTTGCCCAAATATCCCCAGTTTGTGAGTAACTGTTTACAGTCAATCGAAAATAGCTTAACAGCTGAAACTGCGTGGGAATTAAATCAAATAAAGGAGTAGTTCAATCCTTCCATCGCCAGCCACTTTGCAGACTGTCATGAGTCAGTGACATGAAACAGTTGCTATGAAATGACCAACGCAATTTCTCTCCCCATTTTGGTCACTTGAAGCTTATGTTTAGTCTCGAATTACCTCGTTGTCGATGGGTCATTAATTTTTAATCATTCGTTTCTTTCTTCTAGTTCAATTGAGACCGTTTCGCGTAAGAACTGCCTGCTGACGTTACAGCTGCCACCACCGATTAATACGATAGCACACACTAATAAATGTACCAATGTTTAATGTTTGTCTCGCAGTCGTAAAGATTTAAAAGTTAGAAAAAAAAACCCTAAGGTGACAGGTAAAATGGCGATTAATTGTATTAAAAAGTGCCTTAGTATTATACAACCTTAAATATTGCTCCAGTTGTTACAGTTCTCTGAGACGAGTAACTCAGATATATAAGCAAAAACACCCTGAAGAGAGTCACTTGTAAATTTTGGTTGTAGACTACTTCAGCCTTTCAGATGTTCTGATGTAGTTCTTTTGTTCTAGTACAAATAAAACTCAGTATATAAAACACTTAGAGTTCATAATGCTGTGTCTGCATTCTTGTTTTTATATGTTTTCCAAGACGTCGTAAGATGTAGAAAACGGGTCATTTATGAGAGCCGTTGAATTAACTGCAGCTGTAACTGACGCTAACCAAATCGTACGTGAAACCTGTGGCGGCTCACTATATTATCAATGGAATGAAAAGGAACTATTTGTTTAAAGACAATCTTTGTGGAATGTAATACAAATTCAGGTCAGTGACGTAAAAGCGGAGTGAATGAAATGGTAATACTTTTGATCCTCTATTGTCTATAAGAGATGCAACGAATTGCAACTATATACAGCTCCACAGAAAGCTTTCATAGAAGCATCGTATTTGTAACGAAACTGTGACGTTTGGGGGACATCAAGATAGGCATTGCATTTTTTTTCTCAGTCCACAACAGAGATAGTTTGCAATTTTATATGTCAGATATTTCCAAGAAAATATAGCCGATCGGTTATAAGTTTTTCCGAGAAGAAATTATTGGTATCAAAGATGACTCCGGCTGTGAGGTCGTGAGGAATTGACCCTGCTAGACTTCCCATACCGGAAGACGACGTTCTCTGAGGACGAGATGACTCGCCTTTCTTCTGAAGAGTGAAGAATCCCGTTTCCGCTAACTGCCTGGCGTTGTGTTCCTGCGGCTATACAGCAGGGAACGGGCTGTCAATAGCCCGTAGCGAATTTTACCGCCAGTTTGGTGTCACACCTGTGAGCAAGTGACGTCAGGCTCGAGAAGAGCAATAGCGTGCCATTCTCGTCCTTCAGCTAATGGCGGAGCCAGGTGCGCTCATTTCTCAAGAAAGACAATTGTATCGACAGCTCTGACATCACGCGAATAATAGCCACGGGGCGTGGTGTAGATAGTCACCACTCGCTTCTTATTGTCCGACACGCTGCTATAAAATAAGTGGCATACGCTGTCGAGAGATAGGATTTTTCAAGTATGTAGCCAGCAGTGCATTTAGATGCTGACATAGCGTATGCTCCTCTTACGTGATTTGTATATACTCAAGCTTCATCCTCTCTACGGTAATCTAAGGACGTTTGTTGTATCATTCTGTAGGCAGCACTATTTTTTTCCAGCACGCATTCGGAATTGAACACTGGTAACTGCTAGGAGTGCTTTAAAGGAGCAGCGAATGCAGTTGATTTTACAAGACAGAAAAGGTTTTGCTTATCCATCTGTCGCAGTCTACCTGATATTTTTCCTTTCCATTTTTTGAACGTAGATTTACAAAGTTGTGGTTTTCTCTCCTCCCTATCTATTTCATCACTGTCTGTAGTGTATTATTGTATTATCACTCTCTTTGCTCTTCTTATTCTTCTGCTTATTTACATCATTTGTTCCTTCTGTAATCTTTATATACTTGTTAATTTTTTAGGTTATTTGTTTTTATATTTTACGTTACTTTTCTATTATTACGTTTTTCTGACTTATTCCTCTTCTCCTAGTCTCATCCTCATACTCTGTCCCTTACTTTTGATTAACATTCTTTCTATCCTTAGTATCACATTTTACAATCAGTTTTCCTTTGTCTGCATTTCACAACTTTTATCTCTTAGACCATGACAGTACGTCTCTAAATGTATTCTGTTTCTGTATTCTGACCTGTGCCTTTGCCGCGTTTTTCCGTATGTACTATTTTCATTTTTTCTTTTCCGTCGTGCACTCTACCTAATCATAAATTAATTCCATTCCTGTCATTATTTGCTTGCTTGTTTTCTTCTCCCCTTTCCGCTAATTCCGGTGTTTCTATATCTTTCCCTAATAAATGCTGTTCATGTGCATGCCTCGCACCACTTTTGTAGTTCTTCTGACCCTTCGTCATCTCTTCTTGTTCCCATTACGAAATCCACACTTCTGTATTCGTAAGGGCTTCTCCAAACGGCATTATTATATCTTATCATCTTAGTCGTGGTTTTCATTTGGTACGTTTCAAAGAGATTAGCCATCACGGAATCCAACTCCTCTTTCAACTACGTCTCGCTTATTTTTCTGCTGTATACGTTCATACAGTCTCTCTCTGTCACCCACTCACTTCTTCGTTAGAACATCTAATCAGTCAGTTTTGATATGTCATCATTTTATTACCACAATTACAATTCTTGCCGTCGAACACTCCTTCTTCTTAGTGTTGTACAATAACAGTCGAGAGGAAAGCCGGCTAACTCCTAATTTAATATTTTGTGTGGTGTGGTGTTTTCCTCCTCATGGCTCGCTGTCATTCTGTGATTAGCACTGGAGAAGGGTCTCTTCTGGCACATCTATCTGCCGTAGTCGACTTCCTCCATCACCCGTTGCCTCCACCTTTTGCTCTCCCCTAAAAAGCTTCCAAACGGTGTCCCACACAATTTTATTATCAGTAATTCAACTAAAACTTTGTATTCCTGTTAAAGACGTTAGTGTTCTGAAGCTATCGTATGCACCCCTTGCTCAAAATTATTTAGACTGCTCTTGTCAAGAATCTGTTGCCTTTCGGTTGGAAATTCGCATCGACTATCACCTTACGGTTTACACTCAGCTTAAATGCGGATACTAAATGCTATTATAAGACGGTTTAATTGCCTTCCTAACATTACCATCACCACCACATATAATGAATAATGCTGTTTCGTCATTTTAGAAGTTCCGTACATACATTCTCGTGTTCTAAGCTTTTTTCTTAGCAATGCGGAAATGTTTTGAGGTAACACCTCTTATCCTTTGTGTTTACCTCTAGTTTTCCCACAGTTCTTACAGCTGACAACCGAGCGTTTTGCAGCTGTTCTGTTAAACAGCTACAGAAAAAACTGACAGATGTCCTTTTCCAACCGTAGAACTGCAGAACGTATAAAACATGCTTTCAGAAATGTATGTCTTTCAGTCATTTTTTCTGGTTTGATACTGATAAATAAAATAATATATCACAAATAATTTTTGCAACACGGAAGAGTTATGCAAGGGAAGCTAACTTAAAGGCATTATTATAGTAAGGATAGAGGAAGTGGATGATGATGAAAAGGGGGTGCGATACTGAGAGAAATATTTGATAGACATAAGTCGAAACAAGCCTCCTGGAGTAGACGGCATTCCCTCTGATCTGCTGGGCTCACTGGGAGAGTCATCAATGACAAAATTATTCCCATTGGTATACAAAACATGAAACAAGCTAAATTTGGTCATATTTGAAGAATAATGTAATAATTATAATTCCAAATAAGTCAGGGCTGAAAGCTCTGAATTTTACCGAACTATGGTTTTAATATGTCACGTTTGCAAAATACTGACGCGAATTCCATGTTGACTGCAATACTCTATTTGAAATTCTGAGTGTAGGAGGGAGAAAATAAAGGGAGCGAAAGATTAAGTACTTCTTGAACAGAAACCAGACTACAGTTGTAGAAGTCGATGGGCATGAAATGGAGTGAAACATGGTTGTAGGCTATCCCCGGTTTTATTCCATCTGCACATTGAGCAAGCTGTGGAGAAAACCAGGGTGAAATTTGGAAAGGAAATTCAAGTTCAGGGAGAAGAAATAGGCACTGAGGTTAGCCAACAACATTGTAATTATTTCACTAAAGTCGAAAGACTTGGAAGATAAGTGGAACGGAAACGATCAGTATCTTAAAAGAGGTAGAAGATGAACATCAACAAAAGTAAAACAATGATAACTGCGCGTGATGGAATTAAACCGAGCGGTTCAGGGGGAATTTGATTATGAAATGAGACTGTAAAAGTAGTAGGTGATTTTTAATATTTGGGCTGCCTAATATGGATGAAATAGAGAGGATATAAAAAGCCAATTGGAAGTATCAAGGAAAGTGTTTCTGAATAAAGGAAATTTTTTAACATCTAAAATAAATTTAAATGTTACTAAGTCCTTTCTGAAGGTATTTGTCTGAAGTGTAGCGCTGTACAGGAGTGTAACCTGGTCAATAAGTAATTTACACAAGAGAATAGAAGCTTTTGAGGTGTGGTGCTACAAAAGAATGCTGAAGAGATTGTATAGATAGAGTTCAATAGTAAACCTGAAATATACAACCATTCTCACTGGAACAGTCATAATGTCGCTTAGATATCTAAAAATAATTACTTTGGAAATTTAAACGTAAAGTATTAAATTTATATCAAATGAACATTGAAAATTAGCTACAAAAATAAATGTGCTATTTTTGCATGCATGTCAAATGACATCATACAGGTATGTAAGAAAAAAGTGTAGACCTCAATGTACTAAAAATATCTTCAACCTATCACACACAGTACCAATATCTTTACATTTACATTGCAATCAACATCTTTATTTTGAGTGAATATTCAACAGACAAAAAATATATTAGACCTTCGGCACAAGGTGTGCATTGTGACAAATTTTCGACTGACACATTTACAAATTGAAGAAGATGAGAGCGCTGCACGCAGCAGATATCAAAACCAAGTTGTGCTTCGAAAGTTAAGCCAAGATATCCATTGCCTGTGAGGAGCAGTGTTATGTCCTAGCCAGTAATGCCAACCGAGCCCGCTGCCAAAAGGTTGGCAGCATCAAAGTACGGACGCCGTCCGCATAAGCAGCGCCAGCGATACAGGAAATCGCCGCAAGTCTGCGCGCGCCACCGCTGGCTTCTGGCTTCTTAAGCGCTGGAGTCGCGAGCGCTAGGACAGTTCTGTATTCGCCGCTCAGTTGTATACTCGCCACCGATTTGTGTACTTGCTAGTCAGTTGTGTGTTCATCGCAGCAGAGTTGTTGTTTGTCGTCAGCCGACGCTGACCTAGCCGCTCCGACTCGAACTAGACAGATTTCTGTAGACACCGAGTTCCCTACTGTGTTTCTGTATCTTCATGAATAAAGATAAGTACCGACTTATTTAATCAGAGTGTTTGGGGTTTCATCTTTCTGTTTACTGTCCAGCGGACCGGTCGGCCCGCTATTAAAAGTGTGGCGGTGACTTCGTAAGCCATTTCTACAGCCAAGTGTTTGTCGCTACGAACACCGCCACAAAAAGCAGTGTCTCGCTGTCACCCAACAAGACAGTCATTGAAGCAAGCACAGGAATTACAGAATGGGGGACGTGACGCTCACAAGCCCTCGGCTCGGAAACCCAGGTCTGCCGATGCATTGCCCAGACTAGACTCAAGACGGAGAAGCCATTGTCGTGTCATGCACTGTGATACGTTCGATGTATAGTTGCTGCGCGAGAGCGTCACCTCCAAAAATATGGTGGAAGCTGAGTAAATTACCCAAAGAATACCTGGGAGCCCCTATACTCTCCGATATTAACTGTGAAATCACAATTTACTGGACGGAATTACATTGCTGACCAATAAGATTTGCTACACAATGCAACAAACGTCAAATTGATATTACTTGTATTACATTTATGGATGTACAATACACTGGCATTTCAGCGCAATCGAAAAAATACACAACTGGCCGTTAAAATTGCTACACCAAGAAGAAATGCAGATGATAAACGGGTATTCATTGGACAAATATATTATATTGGAACTGACATGTGATTACATTTTCACGCAAATTGGGTGCATAGATCCTGAGAAATCAGTACCCAGAACAACCGCCTCTGGCCGCAATAACGGCCTTGATACGCCTGGGCATTGAGTCAAACAGAGCTTGGATGGCGTGTACAGGTACAGCTGCCCATGCAGCTTCAACACGGTACCACAGATCATCAAGAGAAGTGACTGGCGTATTATGACGAGCCAGTTGCTCGGCCACCATTGACCAGACGTTTTCAGTTGGTGAGAGATCTGGAAAATGTGCTGGCGAGGGCAGCAGTCGAACATTTTCTGTATCCAGAAAGGCCCGTACAGGACCTGCAACATGCGGTCGTGCATTATCCTGCTGAAACGTAGGGTTTCGCAGGGATGGAATGAAGGGTAGAGCCACGGGTCGTAACTCATCTGAAAGTAACGTCCACTGTTCAAAGTGCCGTCAATTCGAACAAGAGCTGACCGAGACGTGTAACCAATGGCACCCCATACCATCACGCCTGGTGATACGCCAGTATGGCGATGACGAATACACGCTTCCAATGTGCGTTCACCGCGATGTCGCCAAACACGAATGCAATCATCATGATGCTGTAAACAGAACCTGGATTCATCCGAAAAAGTGACGTTTTGCCATTCGTGCATCCAGGTTCGTCGTTGAGTACACCATCGCAGGCGCTCCTGTCTGTGATGCAGCGTCAAGGGTAACCGCAGTCATGGTCTCCGAGCTGATAGTCCATGCTGCTGCAAATGTCGTCGAACTGTTCGTGCAGATGGATGTTGTCTTGCAAACGTCCCCATCTGTTGACTCAGGGATCAACACGTGGCTGCACGATCCGTTACAGCCATGCGGATAAGTGCCTGTCATCTCGACTCCTAGTGATACGAGGCCGTTGGAATCCAGAACGGCGTTCCGTATTACCCTCCTGAACCCACCGATTCCATATTCTGCTAACCGTCATTGGATCTGGACCAACGCGAGCAGCAATGTCGCGATACGATAAACCACAATCGCGATAGGCTACAATCCTACCTTTATCAAAGTCGCAAACGTGATGGTACGCATTTCTCCTCCTTACACGAGGCATCACAACAACGTTTCACCAGGCAACGCCGGTCAACTGCTGTTTGTGTATGAGAAATCGGTTGGAAACTTTCCTCATGTCAGCACATTGTAGGTGTCGCCACCGGCGCCAACCTTGTGTGAATGCTCTGAAAAGCTAATGATTTGCATATCACAGCATCTTCTTCCTGTCGGTTAAATTTCGCGTCTGTATCACGTCATCTTCGTGGTGTAGCAATTTTAATGTCCAGTAGTGTAGGTAGGAGTAATGCTGTCTACTTTTTGTATATACAGAAAGATTCTGCGGCGGGCCTCTCATTCGTAAATCGCATTTGAATGTTTCGTGCTTGCGAGAGGATCGTGTTACACCTTATAAAAATAGAAGAAACGTCTGGCAACACGTGTTAGAATTTCGTGGGGCTATTGAGATTGTGGCATACCGTTGCACAGTATTCCTCCTCGCTGCTCGCCCACAGATCTACATCTACATCCACAGTCGTGGAAAAAGTATCATACACCGTTGGTCATACAGAATAATTTTATTAGAAATAAAGATCATAACCAGGGATGTTATTTGGTAAAGTAATAATATGGGGTTTCCTTGCTAATCTGCATGTACAAAAGAAGTAACTAAATTAACCTTCCGCAAAAAGTAAATAACATTTCTCTACCAGCTCCTTTGACACACTGGGAAAAAAGTATTCAGTCATACAAAGAAAAATACAATGCGTATAGATACAACGATTTAATACTTTGTAGGTATTTCTCATATATGTATCACTTCTGTTAACCTCTTTGACAAGGAATGAACCGTTTTTTGGTAGTCTCTGATGTAATAGTTTGCCATTCTTGATACAGATATTGTTTCAGAGCAGTCTTACTTCGTATTTTACGATTTCTGACCATTCTTTCAAGCATACTCCAAAGATATTCAATTGCAAACTCGAGGACGTGGGAGTATTGTACAACAACCACGTAGCAACAATTTCCGTTTTATGGTTAGGATCATTGTCTTGTTGAAAACAGTAATCTGTACCTAAACCAAAGTTAACAACACTCTGCTGTAGATTTTCCTTTAGGATATTTAAATACTGAAATAAATCCATGTTACCTTCAACAAAAACAAGTTACCCAACACCAGATGTCGCCGTATACATCTACTATTCCTCCACTACCGTTCTGTACTGTGGGTTGAATATGTTTGGAATCAGTTCAGTATTTGATCGTCGCCACACCAAAATTGTGCCATCATTTACAAATACCTGTATGTTAAATTTATTTTCATCTGTGAACAGTACCTTGTCTCAGAAACTTGTATTCTTGCTCGTATGCTCTCGAGTAAATTCAAGTCTCAATTTCTTGTTCATCTTGCTGATGTATGGTTTTCTTCTTGGTACCATAGCTCCATAACCTGCACTACATAAAACTTAGCGAACAGTCCTTGGTGTGATTTCCTTCCATAACTGTTCATTAACATGCTCAGGCAATGCAGAATATATCAATTTAGGATCTTTTTTGACCATCCGTATTAACATATTTCGTTCTCTTTGCGTTAGCTTCTTTGGCCGACCTTCTCTTTGGCCTTTAATGATAGTATTTCGTTTTGTAAATCACGATATTATGGACTGCACAGTTGTCCGGCTTCTTCCAATAATATCAGCTGTTTCTGCAAATGATTTTCCCTTTTCATGTTGGGTGATAACTATTTGCCTTTCATCCACAGTTCTGTGTTCTCTCTGCGACCATTTTACTGTCACACGGCATTCACGGGGTATCAGAGCCAACAGGCCGACGCGCAGTTTGCTACTGAAGGCGTTCCTTGCTGCAGGCGGTGTGTTAGTCGTTTCTATGTTTACATTTCTAGCAGTGTATGAATACTTCTTTCTCCACAGTGTGAAGCTAGCTGGTACAGAATTTTGATCTACTTTTTGCGGAAGGCTAGTTTAGTTAATCCTTTCATATAGACAGCTTAGCAAGGAAACGCCACAGTGTTAGTTTAGCAAATAAAATCTCTGGTTGTAATCATCAGATTCTAATAAATAATTCTATACAAACAATGGTGTATGACTATTTTTTTCCATGGCTGTACATCATACTCCGCAAGCCAGTTAATGGTGTGTGACGGAGGATACTTCTGCTACCACTAACTGCCCCCCTCCTTCTTTATCCCGTTGCACTCCCGTACGGCGCATGGGAAGAACAAATGTCGGTAAGCCTCCGTATTGGCCATTGATTTCTCGAATTTTCTCGCCATGCTTGTCACGCATGTGGGAGGAATTAATATGTTGTCCATCATTTCCCGGAAAGTGCTCTCTCGAAATTTCAATAGTAAACCTTTCCGTTATGCGTAACGACTCTCTTGTAATGTCTGCCACTGGAGTTGGTTGACATCTCTGTAACGATCTCGCGCCGACTAAAAGATCCCCTGAGGAAACGCCCCGTTCTTCGTTGGATTTCCTCTATCTCTTCTATCAGTCCTATGTCGTAGGGATCCCAGATTGATGGACAATACTCAAGAAGCAGTCGAACAAGCACTTTGGATACCAGTTCCTTCTGGATGAGTTACATTTCCTTAAGATTTTACCTATGAATCTCAGTTTGTCAAGCAATAGATTAAGGGAATACGGAATCGATGGGTACAGAAGCGATCCCAACGGTTCCACGCAACTAGCGCCTGACAAGACGACATATTGTTCACTTGGCCGTGCAGGATTGTACACTCACGTCGCGTGTGTGGAGTCTGGATATGCTCTTGTTTATTAGAAGCCAAATATCCACGACGACGAATCGAGCATCCCGAACAGTCAATAAAGCGACCGTTTTTACGGCTTCTCTTGACCTGGCGAGAGAGAGAGGCGCATTGTAGTGGTGCGTCCAACGACAACAAAGGACGCGGCAGTGACAGCACGTCGCCAATTCGGACGATTACCTGTTTTGTGTACACACGATGGACGCATCCAGGTGTTGTGTTTCAGATGAGAACGTACGTTGGCAGAATTCATTCGTCGTCCTTATACGAGACCTGACGTGTTGGTATGGGGCACAAGTGGGTACATATGGCCATTAATTTGTGTATTAGTCATTACATTTCTGACATGATACGGCCGGTGTTTATGCCCTATCTTCGAGGTCTCCTTGACGTTATCATTCAACAAAATAGTGAAAGAATGCGAGTTACCCGCGATTTCGTGACCTACGTTGATAAAGACGGTGTTTCATTGTCGCCTTAGCCATCGCATGCTCCAGATCTCTCATCCATTGGAAACGTCTGGTCATGGCTTGCTGAGAGACTAGTGTACCACTATTCGTCACCGACAACGATTTGGTATCTGAGCTCAGTTCGGCTCGATTCCACGCTGATTAAAGTGTTGTTGGTACCAAAGGTATACTGAATTTCGCACCCTATAGACGCAATAACCGGCTTCAAGTTTAATCATGTATTCTTCCTGCTATACTATATACGCACAATATATGAAATTTCGTTATTTCCTATCCTCCTTGGTGCTGGAAATTTATGACCAGTAGTGTATTACTGAATGACGGAAGTCGATGTGCACATTTAGGCGGTAGTATAGCGTACACGGTATAAAAAGAGAGTGCTGGGCTCTCATTTGTATTCTGGTGATCCCTGTGAAAAATTTTCCGACGTGATTTTGGCCGCACGACGGAAATTAACAGACTGTGAACGCGGGTTGGTAGTTGGAACTAGGCACATGGGACATTCCATTTCGGAAATCGTTAAGGAATTTAATATTCCGAGATCCACAGCATCAAGAGTGTACCGAGAACACCAAAATTCAGGCATTACCTCTCACCACAAATAACGCAGTGGTCGCCAGCTTTCACTTAACGACCGAGAGTAGCGGCGTTTGCATCAAGCTGACAGTGCTGACAGACAAGCAACACTGCGTGACATGACTGCCTGGATTCTAGATCACACCGCTTGATCCGAGACGACTGGAGAACGATGGCCTAGTCAGATGCGTCTGGATTTCACTTGGTAAAAACTGATGGTAGGGCTCGAATGTCGCGCAGGTTCTGCGGAGGCATAGACCGAACTTGTCAACAAGGCACTGTGCAAGCTGGTGGTGGTTCCATAATGGCGTGGGCAGTGTTTGCATGTAACGGACTGGTTCCTCTTATCCAATGGAACCGATCATTGACTGGAAATGTTTTTGATTGGCTGCTTGGAGATCATTTGGAGCCATTCGTGGACATCCTTTTTATGAATGTCAATGCGCCATGTTATTGGGCCACAATTGTTCGGGAATAAGAACATTCTGGACAATTCCAGCGAATGACTTGGCCACCCATATCGCCCGATATGAATTTCATAGAACATTTATGGAACGCGATCGAGAGGTCAGTTTGTGCACAAAATCCTGCCCCAGCACCACTTTCCCAATTATGGACGCCTAGAGAAGCAGCATGGCTCAATATTTCTGCAGAAGACTCCCAACGACTTGTTGAGTCCATGCCACGTCGAGTCCCCGCACTACGCCAGGGAAAAGCAGGTCGGAAACGGTATTATGAGGTATCCCATCACTTTTGTCACGTATATGCGTACAGTACATTAAATTTCGTTATCTGATATCCTTCTTGGTATGGAATTTTGGTGACCAGCAGTGTATTACAGAACACGTTGCTGTTTATAACTCAGACGTTAGCAGTAGGCAGAATATGGCATGCAGGCTAGGAAGTTTTTCACCGTCAATAGCTGTGTGAGCATGATCACATTCGGAATATTGAATCAAACGGTATATTTAGGCTCACATTTTAACTTCTGGACCCATCTGTAAATAAATCGCGTTACATGCGTCGCTTAAAAGTTAAGTCTTGCCACGAGGTCCCTCCGTAGGGACCTACATAATTTCTGGGCTACTGAAGAATGTGGTTTCACAATATTTGAGAACACTGTCTGTAAAATTGGCACGTATCCGTCGGAGAACACGGACTTGGCTGATACTCCATTCGGGGTTTCCTCGTGCGACTTCCTTCGAGACACGGAACGCAGCTGAACGGAGTAGCAATAAAATGCTCGGTTTTCCCCCAAGGGCAGACACGAAATGGGATCCCCGGGGAGTCCACACAGGATCGAGTATTCCGAACAGTCCACTCGGTCTGACACACAGGCGAGTGGAATGAGAACAGTCTGGTTTTTTATGGCGATTGCTTCACAGGACACACGTTCGACGGTATCTCGTTACTTACACTGTCGGTAACGCATGTAACGCGATTTATTTACAGATTGGTCCAAAAGATAATCGGTTGTTAACCGAGGCAGATTTTTTATAATTTATCACAATGAAGTACTGAATTATGATTCGTTTGGGAGTTCATCAGAATAAACCGAAATGGATAAGGTTCTGAATGTAACCAGCTAATGACAACCAAATCCTTAGGAACTGTTCCCTAGCTGGTTAGAAAGGGAACAGGAGAGGGGAAGGATAGTACAATATTTAGTAAGCCATAGTGGCACTGGACGGAAGTAGATAAATCTAAATTCGTATGTCGGGACGAGAAGTTGTACCCTTTTCATACCGAATACGAGTACAGTAACTTGATCGCACTGGAGTTACATTTATTTACGTAATGTCAAAGAAATGACGAACAAGAAGTTAAGGAAATCGATTTTGTTACTGTCAAGTAGCAAATTTGGGTAAAATTTCATCATGGATCAACTGATACATGATACAAACGTTGGAAGTTAAATAGTCAGTGGTATTCGTTCATAGTAAAAGAGTTCTACAGATATTGAGCGATAGATGTTTCGAGATACATAGAAAAAGGAAGGCAGCTTTTCAGGATACATCAAGACCGTTTCACGAATCTTGTCCTCAGTACTGTCTTATTTTTCTATGACTTTGTAACAGTGTCTTAAACGCCGAAAAGTTTCTAGGGGGTTGCACGCTCTTTTCGGTATCTCCTTTTTAAGGAATAGCCACATTTTAATTCAGAAATGCTGTACATCATATACATTAGTCTGTGTATGTGTATTTTGTAGAGCTATCAGTATGATATACGACAACTTACGTTGAATAGAAGTATGCTTGTATGCTTCACGTCTTCGATATCATTGTATTGTCACACACACACATGTAAAAAGAAATTATAAAATATAGCTCTTGTGCTTACACAGCCTCACGCTATAATACAAAGACATTGGGACGTGGAAAACTGTAAAAATAGGGGAAAGTAAGGAGGTCGTCTGATTTTGAAGTAGACGAGCAAAAACTTGCTTAGCAACTCTTCACTTCTTTCAAGTGTTACTAGAGCGTAAAAGCATTATGCAAAAATAAGTGCTAAGCTAATAAGATAGTGCAATGCTATTTGTACAAATTTCCCTTATTGTTTATGTTATATTCATGTAACGTTTGTTAAATCCTTCTAGTGTCTTGTTATTCTAATTATGTTGACTTACCTAAAGTTTTCTAATTAGATGACTAATCTGTGTAAATATTAGAAAGGAGTAAGGCAAGACGACTCCACTTCGCCAAATCTATTTTCTGCAGCCTTCGATGAGATCTTCATATCGATAGTCTGACGACAATTTGTTTATGATCATTCACTGGAATCAAAGTGAGAAGAAAGTATGTGTTAACGGATCTTATCTAAAGCATTTCCAAGTGACATTGCTTTGTTTGCTTCGGATCCAGAAGAACTTCAGCAAAAGGTGATGGATTGAACAGAGAAAATAGGACAGTGGACCTGAAAACTGATCAAAGTAACATCAAAATAAAATATAGTCAGCATACTGATGGGAAAATAGTAAAGATTAATTATGACATAATATAAACAGTTGACGAATTTGTATATCAAATGGTTCAAATGGCTCTGAGCACTATGGGACTCAACTGCTGAGGTCATTAGTCCCCTAGAACTTAGAACTAGTTAAACCGAACTAACCTAAGGACATCACAAACATCCATGCCCGAGGCAGGATTCGAACCTGCGACCGTAGCGGTCTTGCGGTTCCAGACTGCAGCGCCTTTAACCGCACGGCCACTTCGGCCGGCCAATTTGTATATCAAGGACAAGTGAAAACAATAAGCTGATGGACACTTAGAAAGTAAAGAAGAGGGTAAAAAGACGTAGAGTTTATTTGAGAACCTGAATGCTGTATTCAGGAATAAGTTACTGATGTGCTGCAAACAGCAAGCTTATGACCATCGTATAACTCCAGTACTAACAAGCAGGAGCAAAACGCAAAAGTTAAATCAGCAACCAGTTCATATCCTGAGGGTTGCCCAACGAGCAATGGAAAGGTTCATTTTGGGCACAACAATGCAGAACACAAAAACAAAATAACCTGTGAGAGAAGAGACAGGACGGGAAGTTGTGGTAGTGACTTATGAAACCTTGATGGAAATGGGCTGGACATACAGTGAGGTGAAATGATGGTGGATTGTCGAAGGTGATTTTGTATTGGATTTCTTGTGGTAAGAAAACGCGGAGAGGATGACACAGTGGATGATGGATTGACGGCAGAAAGGAGCAAGTTGGACAAACTTGGATGCGAAGATTATTTATTGTCACAATCACGTACGATTCATCCAGATAAAGCTCTTCAAATATTTTAGTCAGCTTCATGTAGTCATCTTGTAAATTCCATAGTGTGTGCGGGAACGTCGACTTGTAGACAGGAGTCTTATCGTGACAGTGCAGCTCCTGGTCAAGAATATTTTTGTTGTTGTGAGCGAAACTCGATAAAATTGCAAGGTACGTGCTAATTTATAACTCACAAGTATTTTTGGGGTTTCAGAAGATGGCAGCGCAAAAGCTACGACACGTATGAGTAGACAGATCATCTCTCCAAGTTTCGATGCATAACGCACGCCGTGGCATAGTTGCAGAGAGTATCACTAGGGGACAGACTATCACAAATTGGTATACAACAGAGCGGGGCGTGTATCTCGTGTCCTTCAATTAGCTAACTGTGAATAAATATCCGGTTAAAGTTCCAACGGACAAAACAGTCCACGGGTGGTGCAACAAATTCCGTGAACCTGCAACAACTCAGATGTCCCGAAGTACGATCAACAGAGAAAAATTTCTTTTTTTTAAAAGTAATTCACTGTTTAGAAATGAAGCTTGTCTTTATTTACCCCATAGTGAAGAAGCAATGTTCAGTTATTTTAATGAAATATACTTATGTCTAGGCGCTACAGTCTGGAACCGCGCGACCGCTACGGTCGCAGGTTCGAATCCTGCCGCTGGCATGGATGTGTGTGATGTCCTTAGGTTAGTTAGGTTTAAGTAGTTGTAAGTTCTAGGGGACTGATGACCTCAGATGTTAAGTCCCATAGTGCTCAGAGCCATTTGAACCAACTTATGTCTATCTTAAAGGAATTCCAGTTTTTCTTTTGACTGTCAATGGTTCAATAGTGTGTTTACGCTGACGGCCAAATAAATAAATAAAGTGAGACTGGGTGCTTTCATGGTGCAAAGAAAAGAGAATGGCTGGGATCTTCTACAGACAGGGTGGCGTGTGTGCAGGAGTCAGTTGTCAGCAGCCTAAAGTAATAAATGGTTCAAATGGCTCTGAGCACTATGGGACTTAACATCTGAGGTCATCAGTCCCCTTGAACTTAGAACTACTTAAACGTAACTAACCTAAGGACATCACACACACCCATGCCCGAGGCAGGATTCGAACCTGCGACCGTAGCAGTCGCGCGGTTTCGGACTGCAGCGCCTAAAGTAATCGACACGTGCGAGCAGTGAACTGTTGATACCGCTGTCAACTGTTTGGCACATCCTGTGGAAACATCTGCATATAAAACCATACCAGTTACAGTCGTTATACGTGGTGACTACTCGGGACAACGAGCTTCGTTCTACGTTTGCAGTAACTAGAAGCGGCTACTGGAGGAAGGCAGTTTTTCACAGAAGTAGATTGTCAGTGACGAAACCACGTTTCCTGCGTCTGGAAAGGTGGATCATCTTAACATGCATGTTTGGGAACAAGACGATCACACGAGAACGTGGAACACATTCGTTATTCACCTTAAGTTAACGTCCTTTGTTATTGTTATTATTATTATTATTATTATTATTATTACTTTTGTGCGGATAATACTCTGGGTGGTATTGTGTACTTGGACATGCTGCAGCAATGTCTTATATCACAATTAAAGCAAGGCAGTGGAGACTTCATTTTGCAATAAGACAATACTCCACCACACTTCTTCCACTGAAAGCCAAGCTGCTTCAGCATCAAATTGACTTGCCATCGTGACTCTCCCCTCCTTCACTGGCCCCTACAATTATCTTACTTACGTGATTTCGTGTTATGGGATTAGGTCTTTGATTCCGATAAATCAGAGTACCAGTATGGACGACGCTTCCTTACCTTAAGTCGAGTCTTATGGGTAGGAGCTGTGGTGCGCGGTGAATGCACTGTACTTAGGACGGGGGGGGGGGGGGGGGGTGCGACTACGGTTTCCAGCCTTGGCATCAGTTTTCAGCTGGACTCAGCAGCAGCACAACAATAGCAGCAGCAGTAACGTCTCTTCTGAGGATGGCGGACAGATAGACAGCCGAAATACTGAGTAATGTTGATTTTGGAATCCGGCAGCAAACCCGAGGAAATAAAATTTATTTTCTTAGGTTGCATTGCGTGCAGTGCTAATAATATTACTTATTAGTTTCGTGTAGTTGGCTTTTGGTGCTGCTGCACCGTACAGGCAGAAAGAATAATATTGTGTACACGCAGACTAAGGGACACAGTTGGAGCGTTAGTGGTATGTGCTCAAGATTCAAGCAAATTTCACTAAACGAGCGTAATTTGCAGCAGATCATGTCGTATCTCTCTGAAAAATAACAGAAAGCCCTCTAATTACAAATAGAGAACCTTTCATGTCTGCAGAAAACGACACCACAAATTATTGCACACACAAGGCGATAGAAGAAAGACTCTCAAACTACTACTACTACTACTACTACTACTATGTGATCAGGCCCAGTGGACCGCACGCATCTACAAGTTTCCTCCTCCACTGTATTCTGGCCATTGCTGCTATCCGCCATTCGTCCACATCTATTGACACTTGGTTTAAATCTTCATGGGGTCCATCCCTCCAACGCTTCTTGGGTCTCCCTGGCGGTCTCTTTCCTGTAGGTGTGAAATCCAGGAGCTTCCGAGGCCATCTGTGATTCTCCATCCGGGCCACATGGGCGGCCCACTGCATTCGTTTGGCTTTGACAGTTCCTGCTATGATGGGCTGCTGGTATAGTTCCTCAAGCTCTTGGTTGTATTTGATCCTCCATTCCCCTGTATCTGCATCCAGAACCGGACCGAAGATCTTCCGAAGCACTTTTCTCTCAAAAACAAGGAGCTTATGGAAGTACTGTTTCCGGATACTCCATGTCTCACAGCCATATAGAACAACAGGCTGGATCAGGGTTTTTTGCAGTCGAATCTTGAACTGTCTGGAGAGAGATTTGGACCGAAGCAGTTGTGCTAGGCTGTGGTAAGATCGGTTTCCTGCTTGTATTCTGGCATTGATCTCTCCTTCACATGCCGAGTTCTCAGTGAAAAGTGCCCCTAGGTATTTGAATTCTTGCACTCTCTTGTAGGAATGGTCCCCCACCTGCAGTGATTGTAGATGATCAGCAGTCTGAAAATGACCACGCGTCATAACGAGGTACTCTGTCTTGGCTTCGTTTATGTTTAGCCCAAATTTGCTGGCAGCCTCCTTTAGTGCTTTGGTCATTTGCTCCAACTCCTCTTCCGACCTAGAGAGTAAACAGATGTCGTCTGCATAGGCTAAGTATGCCAGTCTCTTTCCTTCGATTTCAATCCCTTCGTTCTCTTGGAAGGTCTCGCGTACGATCTTCTCGAGGGCAAAGATGAACAGGATAGTCCTGAGTCCTGAGTCCTGTCACAATTTCAGTTACGCGATTTCCCATCTTCACCTCTGCACGTGTTTCGTTCAGACAGATCTTTATCAGACGAGTTTCTCTGCTATGCCAAGCTCCCTTAAACAGTTGAGCAGGCTTTTGCGATGTATGTAATCATAGGCCTTTTTAAAATCAACGAATAAAGTATGCAAATCTTTACCATATTCACCCAGTTTCTCAGTGAGCTGCCGGAGACTGAAGATGTGATCTACTGTTGACCGTCCTGGCCGGAAACCTCCCTGGTACTCCCCAGTCACCGATTCTGCCACTGGCTGAATTCTATGTATGAGGAAATTGGACAGGATCTTATAGCAGACGTTAAGCAGGGCGATTCCCGCCCTTCTTATGTATTGGACAAATCAGAGCTGTTTTCCATTCTCCCGGTAGTTCTTCTTTGGTCCATATTGCCTGTATCAGTCGGTGTATTTTTTTTTTTTTTTTTGCAAGTTTCTCTCCTCCTGCCGTGATTATTTCAGCCTGTATCCCATCTTCACCTGGACTCTTATTCTGTTTAAGGTGTCTGATTCTGGTTTTTATCTCATCCAGGGTAAGGGCGATAGTCTGCATAGGCTGTAATTGGGTACTGGAAATCAAACTGCAGTTCGGGTTCATCACAATTTAGCAGCTGTCGAAAGTACTCTTTCCATCTCTCAGCTATGTCCCTATTGTTCGTCAGGATCTTATCACGGGAACCTGACAAATTTCTGCTTGGCCTGGTGACCTTTGCAGAGGTACTTCACCCTCAGAAACATTTCCCTAGTCTTTTGTCCTCTGAAGTCTGTTTCTGCTTCAGTGATGATATTCCTTATATATTTCCTCTTTGCTCTTCTCAGAATTGCTTGTGTAGTCTTTCGGACCTCCTCAAATTGTGCTTTGGCCTGTGCCAGATTTGTCCCCTTCAGCCATTTGTTCCTGGCTTCCTTTCTCCTTTCCAGATCATCTTGCCCACTGGCTTTCCCATGAGTGTTTCCTTTGCTGTATCCCTAACTGAGCTCTGGATGTTTCCCCACATTAGTTCGAGGTCCTGATTCGCGTCCATTTTACTGAGTGCTTCAAAGTGATTACTAAGTTGCAACTGGTATCTGGTCTTCGTTGCCTCATCTTCCAGTTTCTCCACATGGTACCTTTCCACTCTTTTTAACTTAGGCCCCAATCTTCCTTTACACTGTATGTTTAAATGGCCTCTGACCAGAAAATCATCACTCCCACCCTCGGCATCCTGCGCTGTCATAACGTCTAACACCCATCTCTTGGCTCTGAGATCAATGGCAACATGGTCTATTTGATTTACAGTTCTCCCATCTGGTGATACCCAGGTTCCTTTATGTATGTTTTTCCGCCGGAAGTTTGTGCTCGAGATGAATAACCCTAATGATGTAGCGAAGCTGATGAACCTAACTCCATTGTCATTGCTTAGGTTGTGTAGACTGTGCCTACCTGTTGTGTCTTGGAATATTTGTTCTTTCCCAACCTTGGCATTCATATCACGAAAGAGGATCCTCAGGTGTCCATTTGGTATAGCGTCCATCACTGCGTCTAGCTGTGCATAGAACTCGTCTTTCACTTCACATTCGCTCTCCTCTGTGGGAGCATGGCAGTTCACAAAAGTCGCCTTAATACGCTTTACGTCCAGTGTTAGAACAGATATTCTTGGGTTGACTGAAACAAATTCTGAAGCATTAGTGGCCAACGTCTTACTGACGCAGAAACCAGTGCCTAACAGATGACCTCGTTCATAAGCGCCACACAGAATTGTACAGTTTTCAACATCAATGCTCGCAGCATCGTCCCACCGGATTTCTTGCAGTGCAACTAGGTCTAGTTCGTACCTCTGAATTTCCTTGACCACATTCATTGCAGCTCCTGCCTTGTGCAGACTCCTTACATTCCACGTTCCAAATCGTATACCGTTTCTTTGCCATTGGCGTCGTCTATTTTTGTCAGTAATGTTCCGAGGCTTACTTGTAGTCTTGAAAGCATGTTTAATTTTTTACGAAGAGAGGGTGCTGGCCTCCCGTCCAACGTGCGGTGTTACCCTCACAGCTTACAGGACTGCTGGCTTTTCTTAAGGGGTGGGCTCCCCTCAGGAGTTGGGTTATAAGTAGGAATAAGAAAATTGGAAAGACGCCCTCGGGCCTCGAAACCTAATACCGTTGGGGTCGAAACAGCAAGAGTTGGCCAAGGGAGGCCGACAGGGAAGGAGAAAGAAGGAGTCTGACACAAGTAAGTGGAAGCAATGTCAGACTCAGCTCGGGTCCCCGCGGTCGCCACCCGCGTACTTCTAGCTGAAGTCCCCTGGGGAAAGACTCTCAAAATAACATCTTATCGATCACAGTGTCACACTTGACAAGAAAGTCATAGGAGTTACTGCAGGTAGGAGTCCTGCTCTCCACTGCTATGGTAAAGCCCCATGACACCAGTGACGAGTCCTGGTTCTCCGGTTTTAATTTTGTATTCGACCTTCTCCAATCACTAACTCAAATGACTGTATTCTATAGAAATGAAATAAGTCTTTTGGTCTTCAGACGCGAAAATTGGTTCCCATCTAAATCTACAGACACTGATGAACAGAAAATCACAACGCCAAAAAGTAATTAGTGTAGGGTAATGTAATTTCTGGAAAATGTTTTTCTAGGTAACGTATTTAAGTAATTAATATTGCAAGATCACAGGTTAATGTAAGCTCGAGATAGTCCATTGCAAATGTGAAATGCTGGTACTCTGGTAACCAGTGTAACCGCCAGAATGTTGAATGCAAGCATGCAAACGTGCATGCATTGTGTTGTACAGGTGCCGGATGTCAGTTTGTGGGATGGAGTACCCATGCCTGTTGCAAATGGTCGGTCAATAGAGGAAAGATTAATGCTGTTTGTGAATGACAGTAGAGTTCTCGTCCGATGATGTTCTACATGTGCTAGATCGGATAGAGATCTAGTGATCGAGCTGGGCCCGCATCTCGTGGTCGTGCGGTAGCGTTCTCGCTTCCCACGCCCGGGTTCCCGGGTTCGATTCCCGGCAGGGTCAGGGATTTTCTCTGCCTCGTGATGGCTGGGTGTTGTGTGCTGTCCTTAGGTTAGTTAGGTTTAAGTAGTTCTAGGGGACTGATGACCATAGATGTTAAGTCCCATAGTGCTCAGAGCCATTTGAACCATTTTTGATCGAGTTGGCCAAGGCAACATGTCTACACTCTATAGAGCATGCTGGGTTACAACAGCGCTATGTGGGCCAGCGTTATCCTGTCGGAAAACACCTGCTCGAATGCTGTTCATGAATCGCAGCACAACAGATCGAATCACAAGATTGACATATAATTTTGTAGTCGGGCGCGTGGTGTAACCACGACAGTGCTCCTGCTGTCATACGGAATCGCACCCCAGACCATCAATTGAGGTATTGGTTCAGTGTGTGTAGTACCCAGTCAGGATGGTTGCAGGCGCTCACCTGGACTCCTTCTAAACAACACACGGCCATCACCGGCACCGAGGCAGAACCAGGTTATATCAGAAAACACAGCAGACCTCCACCCTCGCCTCCAATTACTTCTTCCTTGACGCCACTGAAGTTGCAAATGGTGGTGGTTTTTGTCACCTTAAAAGCATTCTTGACTGACATCAACTCATCTTGTCCAATCTGAAAGGTAACTAACGCTCACGGCCGTTATATCGCATATTTGAAGAAAATTTAATTTTCAGGCTCATGGCGGTGCAACCAGCGTCATTCTTGTGCGACTAACGCGAAATACAAAGAGACGTCGTCTTTCAGTTGTAGAAACTTCGTTTATGCCGCTGAGTTCAATCTTAGCGTCGTGATTTTTTTTCCGCCAGTTTATACACACTCTGTCATGGAAGGAAGCTCTAGCTGGCCGAACATGAGGAATGCGATCCTCCACTATAATACATGTTTACAAGACGTTGAGATGCGTTATCCTCTCCAGTGTTGCCTTGATAGCCGCCCCACTCTCGTTCCATAAATTCCCTCCAAATCCCTGAGCGCCATTCACTCCATCTTGCTTTCTGCACCCGTTTACCTTCCCCATGTGGATCATCTTCTGTCTCATCAAGTTCCCACCCGCCTTCATTCACACTGAACACCTGTGCATTTCCTACACTACCCTAGACTAGAGTCTAGTAATCCCATTGCTTTCTCTCCGACCACAAATGCTGATATGCTGCCACGCCGTCCTTCCATCTTCATTCCAATGCAACTTCAACCGCCTCCGCCTCCCAGAAGATAAAATCCGCCCAGAAATTCATCCGTCTCATCAACTATGATACCTTCCCACCTATCCCACTACTCCATATCAAGGCTCCTGCTTCCCTCTTTCCTCTCCATCTTTCTGCATCCCTTCTTGTCCTTACGCCAAGCCCTGCGCACACGCCAAATACTTCGGCCCTCTCCGTTGTCCCACTATGCACTCCAACGCTTGTCCCCGTTTCCATAGATACTACCCAACAGCCTCCACATTTCTACCAACGTGTTTCAACTGTGTGTTACACCCAACGGTTGCTCTCCCCAAAACAATTCTTTCCCAGTACAGGTCCATCACCTTTTTAGTGGAATCCCAGTGCTAGTTTTTAATGAACTTCACAGTTCTTTTTCAAAGTGTTTTAAATATCCATTTTTATTTTAATTTTTACTTTTTTATTGCCACATCTGTATATTAAAAAATAAATATAATGTTCTACAAATGTTCAACATGTAGTCATATTTAAAAATTAATTTTCATTGTGTATGTGTAATGATTCGTTCTAGATCATTATGATTTATCGTGCAAATTATCCTTAGAAGATGAAACGAACTATTAATTTTAATATAAAAAAAACAGAGAAAATGAATATTGCTAGTTTATGTAAACATCATCAAGCATATATAATCTTATAACATGATGTACATCTCCAAGCCTTTGGCTGAAGAGCGGGATATTGTATAGTTGGGAACACATCCTCTACCCAACAATAAAGAGATGCATATTTTATTCACATATTTTATATGGTATCCACGATAATCAGTATGCATATAACTAGAGTTTCTATATTATGATGGACTGTTTGTTAGTTAATTATCACATCTTAAGATACTAATGTTTGGCTGAAACCGGTAAAAATATTTGTGGTAATAGTAATTTGGCATACTAAATTATTAAATATCCGTTTAATAGGTGGCATGCTTCCAATTGGCAGTAAAAAGATTAAATTAAGCACTGTACAAAATTCTACCAGGCGGCCTCACATTTCGTTCCTCTCCTCAGATCATACACTGGTATTATTTTTCCATCGCATCCTTTTCCTCCCATAGAATTCCAGACTAGTTTTCATCTCCCTTAACAATCGAAATAATTTCTTTTATTTTATGATACTTTTTTCCGTTTCCCTATTATCTGCGGAGCTAATAATCATATAAAATAGTACAACTGAAAATTACAGTTCTTAGTGATACTACTTGGTTCTTCACTATAAAGGCGCATTCCTACTTTGTTATTCATAGTCAGACGTAATCTTGCACAACAACCTTAAATACAGGGTTTGGATAAAAACATGGAAACATCAGAAACACAACACATTACCATACCTAATACGGTGCAGTAAACCCGTTGGGATTCAAAACAGCTTCCACTCATCTTGGAGTGGATAAATACAGGTCCTGTATGGTTTTCAAGGGAATCTTCTACCATTCTACCTGCAAAATAGGGCAAGTTCGGATAATGATGATGGAAGTGGAACTCGGTTCCGCACCCTTCTCTCCAAAGTGGACAAGAAAGGCTCAATAATATTGAGATCTGTTGATTGTGGTGGCAAGGAAAGGTAAGACAATTCATCCTCGTGCTCACAAAACCAGTCCTGGGCGATGCGAGCTGTGTGAACAATGACTCTGTCTTCTTGGAACACAGCACCACCGCTGGGGAACAAACATTGTACCATGGGATGGACCTTAGCACTGAAAATGGTCACTTATACTTTGGCAGTAATGCAACCTTGTAGAGTGGCCCTTGGAGTACCACAACGTGGCTGTTCAAGTCATCAGCAAACCTTTGCTACGTTTCACTCGTGGGTCGTCAACTCGGCGAAAAGTTGGATACAGTGTGGAACTAGATTCAACCGCCCAAATGACTTTCTTCGATTGTTCCATAGCGTGGATCTTATGGCTCTGGCACCACGTTTTCCTGTTGCGGGCATTTGCATCACTGATGAGTGGTTTTGGAATTCCAGCCAATTCTGCTATTCCCTGCTTATGAAGCTCCCTTTGTTTGGTTTTCGTGCTGGCAGAGTTCGCGAGTGCGACATTCAGTTGTACAATGACTTTTGCAGCTGTCGTCCTCTTATTGTTCATCACAATCCTCTCCAATGATTCTCCGTCACGATCACTCAACACCCATTTTTGGTCGCGTTGTGACATATCGGATGATACTTTTCTGCGTTTCCTTGTGTGTTGTATAAATCTTCGGTACGGTGCCTCCTGAAAGATCGAAGACTTCGGCTTTCTTGGTTACAGAAGCTCCCACATAATACATTCAGGACTACACAGAACACTGTTCTGACAGCAAGTTATTGAGACATTGTACAGGCGACTTTCGTGGTCAAATACAGCAGCGCAACCTGCAGGCTTGGCTAGCGTCTGCTTTTATGTTCAAGCGGTGTTTCCATATTTTTGCCCAACTTCTGAACATCGGCAAATAACACCCACTGCATCTAGAGCGCACCGCGTAGAAGCAGTTTTTGTTCGTAAAAAGGAAGGAAAGTAAATAAGAGGAAAACTACTACGAATAAGACATTTATACGGAATCCTGAAGATACATTTCTCGGATTTTCGCTGACCATATTCCAGAGAGGAACTATGACGTAAAATTTTCAGACCTGAACAGGAGTGTGAGGTAATTGAAAACTCGATAGTTAAGAGACTATTATTTTCGCAGAGAAAGTTGATATATCATTAAAGATGGTGATACAGAACTACGTGTTGTAGCTGTGGCCGCTGCCCATTTCTGACTTTACGCACAACAGCGCAGGGGCTCCAAGCTGCGTACCAGGAAAGAACAATCAGTACTGCAGCAACTCTCGTGGGAAATAAAGGCAGGAATCAATAAGCAAGCATTCATGGGGGAAACCGAACTCAAAAGGCTCCCCGCAACAGCAGAGCTCGGAAACAATCTTTGCACAACAAGCTATTCTGCGTTTCGTTTCAGCGCCCAGTTTGTCATACATCAATATAGCCAAAAATTAATCTAGTAAAGTAATCTTTTGTTTAATATAACTCAAACACAAATACGACTTTGCGAGTGAATAATAACCTCCTATTTGATTGCCGCATAATGCCGCCAGCAAACCGCTTGAGTCACTATTCGTAAAAAAAAGAAAAATATCAAATACGGATGTTTTACATAATTTGCGTATTGTAGGTGATTTGGGCGTATACGTGTGAAATTTAGTACACACACCTCCGGCAGCATCAGTGGCTCTAATTCAGCAGATCACTGAGGTGAACTAAGCTTCCATTACCCATACAAGTCCCTTACTCCAGCCGTTCTACTCTGTGGCAGAGTACGTGAATCGTAATGGCTGGCTATTGGTGGCGTACGAACCTCTCGCTAACCCAAGACCAAATGACCTTTCCTTCGTGGATGGGGGGTGGAGGGGGGAGGGGGGGGGGGCACCGTCATGTGGAATTGTTTGAAAGGAGTTTCCGCCATTTGAACGATAGTTGTTCAATTATTTTACACACTCATGATTTCGGCTTTATATCCTTTCTCAGGTGCATATTGAACTGAAAGACAATAAAGCGTACATATCATGCAGTGCCGGACATAGGAACAAGAAGTTATTACATATTTGGAAACATTACTTACGTGCCAAAATATGTCGTCGTCGAAAAGACATATTCCTGATCTTACACCCCAGTTCTCGTATTACAGGATAGGAATACATGTCGAAGATACGTAACATGGCTGACTTCGCGCATAATCAAAAATCGCTAACACACATTACAGCTTATTTAGCAGTCAGTATTCCTGTGACCTGCATTCGTCACTTCTGTACATCAACTGTCGTTAACATATTCCAAAACACTGGCAGAGGCAAAGGAACACCACTGTGTGACCCACATGATTTTAGCATTACCAAAGGTTACACGAAAGTGATGACAGTTTGTGATTTTAACAGAGACATGACATTCCTCATTGATGGTGGTTTTTATCAATTGAGGAGGGCTGAGAACTTTGCCGAGCCATCCCAACTATTACTCTGAGGTATCCCGTCACTACTCCCTATACCATATGACATTGCACTTATATACACCAGAAGATGCAACTTAAAAGTTGAGAAACCGGTTGAATGGGTCTCTAATCGACTTAAATAAATGCAGATGCAGCGGAATATTGGGCTTTTCATTCAGTTTTATAGTTTAATAGTTTTAACAACTGTTTTCAAACACCTGTTGTACTGTATGAATTGTCAGTCCATATCAGGAAGGTATTACCAGGAAGGGGAAAGTGGATATTTATTTAGCTGAAAGCTTAAAATGTCTTTGTAATACACGTTCATAACAGACACTTACAGTGATACGTTGTAATACTCCACACTCAGTGTGTAAATAAAACCATTTACGATAAAATTCACGATAAAATTTTATGCTCATAACGACCTCGTGGTTGCAATATTACACAAACGTAATCACTGATTCGTATAATTTTCACAAACACTCCATTCTGTTCAGTGACACATACAGGCACGAACATAACATTTTTATTTTTGGCTGGGATAACATCGCCGACGAAGGATGATGTCCCAACATTAAAGTACTCGTAATATGATTCCATCCTTCAGTTCCAACCAGGCTTCATGGGAAGTTTCCCTTGGTTGTAAGGCGTAGGTTGGAACTGGTAAATCCGTCTCATTTATTCCCAATTGGACTCTGTCATCTGCTCCATCATCGGCCTGACTAATAATTGTCTGAATAGAATCGCTATTCTTAATGGATCAGATCTCGAACAGCCCACTCCGCTCGTCGGAGTGGTGAATGAAAGGAGGGGAAAAAATCATGCTGTAAAATCGTAATTCATTGATTCGTGGAGACTTAAATACTTTTATATGTGTCACACCTCTCCAACAACTTGCAAGGCCCACATCAAATAGCGAGACTGCCGAAAACTCAGAAACTGAAAGGTCTTGAGCCAGAACTGCTCAGTGAAATTCTCTTCACAATCCTAAAATACGAGAACTCCCACAATAGAACATAATAGAAAATAAATATCCAACTACCCATTCCTGGTAATACCTCTGGAAAGCAAAGATCTTGTTGTTGACCAGTGGTAACACTGGTTAACATCACTTGATGAACGCAAGTGGTGAATGCGGATGACAGGAATATATTGGATGTTAAATACGTCATGGTTTTTCACTGTGCACGGTGTCAGCGATATTACGTATTTTCGTCATGTACTCTTATCCTGCAATATGACAACTGGTCTATAAGACCAGAGACATGTTTTTTCGACGATTCCTATACAGTTAACCAAACCATTAAAATATCTTGGACTAACCATCGACCGGCAACTAACGTGGAAATCCCACCTGTTAATCACCCCACAAAAAGCCCACGATAGAATAAAACTAATAAAACTACTAACAGGCCGAAATTGGACGTTACACCCCTCCACTATTCTCCATACCTACAAAATCCTGATCTGACCCAGTCTCTCTTATGTATAAGTTGCACAGATATCCATTCCTTCAAAGTTCCATAAGTCCCTCCAGATCCTCGAACGCCCTGCACTGTATCTCGCTTTCCACATCCATTTACCTTCCCTCACCATGGCCTCTAGACCATATTATCAAATTCCCACCCCTCCTCACCCACATCAAACATCTCCACATTTCCTATACTATCCGCAAGCTAGATTCCAATAACCCCATTGTTTCACTTCTGATCACCAGCACTGGTATGCTGACGCATCCCTCCATCCCTCACCTACACAACTCCATATCCTATTTCAACTCAACTTCAGCCAACTTCCTCTCCCAGACAATGAGATCCTCCGCGATATTTATCCCTACTACCAGCTTTAATCCTTCCCTACCTATCCTACTCCACATCAGGGCTCCTCTCTCCTTTTCCCTCTCCATCCACCCCTACACCTTTCTTATCCAACCACTATCCTCTCGACACACCGTTACTCCTCATCACCCTCTGTTCTTCCCACCGTCTGTATTCCCACTGTCCACCTCCTAGCTATCATCTTTATGGTTTCCCCACCTAATAGCCGCCTAATTCCTTACCTAAACCTCTCAGCTTCTATGGAACTTGTTCTCTCCTCCCACAATACTTCTCATACAGTGCAGGTCCTTCAGATGCTAAGCAAAAGTGCAGTGCTCCACTGCTTATTTCATTCAAGAATAGCACCTGATTGCAATTGAGTTTTGTAGATTGTATATATTTTTTGTCCTTTTAGATGTCCATCATTATTTTTTTTATTTAAAATGTAAACAGTCCCCATAATTTTTTCCATCATCTTTGTTATATCTTAATGAATGCTCTTTTCTGAAGAGCAGAGTGTTGTACTGCTGACAGCCCACCCCGTGCACATATGGGGCGTTGAGATGAAATCACAATAAACAAAACAAAATTTTCTATGATGACATGTCACTAACAGGTCAGGCATATTTAAACACGTAAAGTGTTTTCAGATACGTAATAACTTCTTGTTCCCATGCCCTGCACTGTATGATATGTACGCTGTATTAACCAAGACTAGATGTGTTCATTGACTGAGAATTCTTGAGAACGTTTTCTCCAGGACAATAGTCGAACACCCCTTGTAGCACGATAGATCAGGACAGAACGGACAACATGCGGTCTTCCGTTATATTGTTGAAAGCTAATGTCACAGAGAACTCTAAGACAGGGCGGACGGACGGCCGGATTGGCCGAGCTTTTCTAGACGCTACAGTCTGGAACCGTGCGACCGCTACGGTCGCAGGTTCGAATCCTGCCTCGGGCATGGATGTGTGTGACGTCCTTAGGTTAGTTAGGTTTAAGTAGTTCTAAGTTCTAGGGGACTCATGACCGCAGAAGTTAAGTCCCATAGTGCTGAGAGCCATTTTTGAACAGGGCGGACTCGGCCGTAACACGCCAGAAATGTAGTAGCTGTTGTCCAAATAACACGCTATATAAACCTGAGGTCAGCGTGTTGTGTATGCATGTGTCAGCCCATACCATCTCACCAGGTACTGACACCGCACTATGATTTCGAACGCAGTAAGGGGACGTTCATTCTTCTTGAACACTCCACGCACGGGTAAGTACATCGTGAAGCTGTATGTAAAACTACGACTCGTCTCACGCGATAACGTGGCGCCACTCTTGTGCCCAGTGTTGTGGTGTGCACCGGCATCGGCGCGCCTGTATCTGCTGTTGCGTTAGTGGAATCAGCGGCAGTGGTCAGCGTACTCACTGTCTACAGTGCTCCAGATGTTGTCATACTGTCAGTGTGGATACTTACCTTGCTGAAAACAAGCTGTGCTTTGTGACTGCCAATAACCTTCTGATACCGGTTAAAGCCATTTCCTATACTGTGCCCAGGAAGGGATATTCAACACAGCGTGTCACCATCTGTGTTACTGGTCAGTAAAACACTACACATCCTATACTGTGTCAGTACACTAAGGTATATGAGATGTGTGAGAAAAGTAATAAGACTGATGTTTTATCTACCACAGTTTTTATTTTTTCAGAACAACATTATTGTCCCCTGCAAAGTAGTTCCGTTCGGCAGCTATACACTGGCTGAGGCGTTGTACCCAGTCTTGGTAGCACCTCTGAAAGGCTTCAACTGGTAGAGCCTTCAACATGTTGGTTCAAATGGCTCTAAGCACTATGGGACTTAACATCTGAATTCATCAATCCCCGTAGACTTAGAACTACTAAAACCTAACTAACCTAAGGACATCACACACATCCATGCCCGAGACAGGATTCGAACTTCCGACCGTAGCAGCAGCTCGTTTCCGAACTGAAGCGCCTAGAACAATTCGGTCACAGCGGCCGGCCGTTAACATGTTGATCACGTCCTTTTGTTCTCCAGTCCGAAAATTACGTCCATTTAAGACATTTTTTCAATTTTTGGGAAAGAAAAAAGTCATAAGCAGTCAGACTAGATGAATAGGAGGGCCGTGGAACAGAAGGAATACCATTTGAGGACAAAAATTCCGTGATGAAAGTAGGTGTGTGACATGGGGCGTTGTCATGATGCAGCACCAACTAGTCTGCAGTGTCCAATCTCACTCGATTCACCCTTTTCCTGAGCCGTTTGAGGACATCTTTGTAAAACACTTGGTTGACAGTTTGTCCTGGAGGAACAATCTCACAGGAGCACTCGCACACTCGACGTTTTCGTCAGTTTTTCAAATTGAACGTCTCTCTGAGCTTGGTTCATCTTCAACGTGTTGTCGACTTTCCAAAAATGATTTGTGCCAGCAAAAACTTGTGCGCTTGATAAGGAACGTTCCCCACAGGACTCTTTCAAAGGTCGCGCTCCCCAAGTTTTAACACAAAACTTGATGGCATAACGTAGCTTTAAATTGCAGAGTTCCATTTGCGTAACTTCACTGATGGCACTCTGAGAAATCATCTGATAGCTCTACGGAGCTGAAACTCGAACTCAGCGTCTGTGAGGGAAGAACACAGCGGTCTAAACAAGTAGAACAACACAGCGCTGCCCATTCTCTTCCAGTGTTGTCAGTCTCATACTTTTCTCACACATGTCATACACATTACTTCTTGTTGATGCGAGATGAAGAAAATAAACGCCTGAAGGGGGAACACAAATGCAAACGGTACCGACAGGGAATTACCTTTCAGTGCACGAAAATAATGAATTTACACATGTAGTTGTATATTATTACCCAGCTAAAATTTCGATCGGCATTTCCTATACCTTGTGAAAAAATATGATGAGGCTGATTACCAGTTAAAGGCATGGAACAATTAACGACGTCGACGTGGAAGGCGTTAATTACCCCTATACGATTTGCATCTCTTTTCGCCATTTCACAGTACAGATCTTTCTTTTATAAATTACGTACAAGTGACATCCAGTGGAAACCAACGCATCTGACAGTCAGCTATCTTGAGCTTAAGACGCGATTCCTCAACTGGCGTCGAAAGTCGATTTCAAAAGCGAGTCAAGGCACTGCTTCTAACTTATGGAAATAAATAACTAATACAGAATCTTCATTCACTGCGCCTACCGTTCTTCCGAGGACACAAGGAGCAAACTGGGAAAGCGTATCCTGACACAGAATGATCTCTACTTCTGATTTTGTGCTTCCCTTTTCTTTTCTTTGTCAATCAGATGTATAAATACATAAAGGAAAATTTTCAACTACTACCAAGAAACAGTCCCGAGGTAGGAATAACTTTTCCCTCAGAAGTTTTATTTTTTCTTGACATTTCACAAAGCCAATATCTTCCGTAGCAGGTGGTCGAATGCCAGCAAAATTCTGTACCCCAGTTACGGCGTAAAAGATAACACACAAAGAAAGAAAAATCAGAGCACCACCGCCACTATGGTCCCTGATGTTAAACAGTTATAGCAAATCTCAGTGCTCTTCAAGTGGGGGCTTGTCTCGTCCCACGAGTGTTCCATAATTTATGCTGTCACTTGCCACAGTTATTTCAAACAACTTGGGCAGTTCTGCAGATATATTGCGATAATGGTTCCATAATTATAGTCTGTTCCTCGTAAGAAAAATCCTGATATAAAAATTATACTGTGTATTCTTCCGCATTTACTATTATCTTAGTGGGGTATTATTTTCTGCGGAGCTTAACCTGTGTGTAGTCGGGTGCAGTAATAACCTAACGGTTTATGCGGCATCACTGCTGGCCCGCACTACTCAGCGAAGTTAACCCAACCCACAACATTATACCGGCGTATTTAAGCAAGGAAGACAGCCTATCAAGCCCACAATGATGTGAACAACTGCAGATAATTGTGTGAAAGCTTATTTGTTTCTGTTCATCATTCCACAAGTGAATATTAGTAACGTTTCATTTAATCTGTTTCCAATTGTTTTATTTTAATACTTCTCGAGATAGGTATTTGAAAATGCTAGAACATGACATCATTCGCGTGAAAAGTATTATTAAACAGACTAGACCAAACATTGCACCTGCAGATAATTACTAAAACAGGCAAACAGCAGAGAAATAATAAATCTTGAAATGCCTGTTACATTTTAAAGGCGATAAACTAATATATAGTAATACTCTGGTAATACGTTTTTAAGGGGCCAGGCGAAAATCATATTTTAACTTAGAAAAAAAATTAAAAAATACTTGCGTAAACATAATATAATTTATGTGTCAGAGATATATATGATTTTAAGAGCCTATTGCGGATATTTTGCTGTATAACGAAATACTGAAGCCACTTATTATTCATATAGTAACTTCTGAACTCCTTGTTTCTTTGAATCTGAATGTGAAGAAGGAATTTCATCAGTGGAACTTGCATCTGCAACGTTCATGAATAGCCGATCAACAAAACGATCTATGAAATCATTCAAGTGCAACTTTTGTCTTCATCTTTTATTACGTGTTGTTCTGCATCCCACCAGCGTTTGACTGTGACGTGTGACAGAGATTCGTGCGTTAATTAAACTCATCTGGCAGCTTAAATGTCGTATTATTTCTTGCAACGTATACTTTCACTTCGCACCGGATAAGTTCTGTGGGATTCAAATTGCAGTGGTACGGCGGTAACGTGAAGGCAACATGACCCGCAGACTGTGCCGTTTCATCAATAATGTACTGATCTACAACGTATGCTTAAAGCTGTTTTAAAGATTCAGGTTAATCGCAGTAGGATCGATTGAATGTGACAGAGGTAACGCTTCAAAAAAATGGTTCAAATGGCTCTGAGCACTATGGGACTCAACTTCTGAGGTCATTAGTCCCCTAGAACTTAGAACTAGTTAAACCTAACTAACCTAAGGACATCACACACATCCATGCCCGAGGCAGGATTCGAACCTGCGACCGTAGCGGTCTCGCGGTTCCAGACTGCAGCGCCTAGAACCGCACGGCCACTTCGGCCGGTGGTAACACTTCCTCCATGCTCTCTCTCTCTCTCTCTCTCTGTAATTACGCTATTTCATTTCCTACTTTCGAACTGAAGCCTATATCTTTTATCAGTTTATAAGATGCCATTCTTTTAAAAGTAGGCAAGTCATCATTATTTACGGTTTGAAGTACCCTGTTTATCGCAGGTGCTTCGTTCCTGAACAAAACGCATGCGTCTTTGACCGCGCGGCATTTTAACGGAATCGTCATATTTTCGTGAAACACAGGATTGACATTCTCTTGTCTTTCTGGAGTTGACAGCTTACACGTAATGCATTTTCTTTATGCATACACGTTACGCCTGTCACCGAAACACCGGTAAACTCGGATGTCATTGCTGCAATTCATTTATCTAGCAACGGACGTTTTTCCGATAACTTCTCAAAAACATTGAGAACCATCAGTTTTTCATAACTTTTTAACAGTGTTGCCCTTCTGTGTTTCCCAAAAGAACACGATAGGGTTTCAGCCATTTTCACCGCACCAAAATGTCTGCACGAGTAGTTGTTGCGACGCCTTAGGGGGGACGGGGCCGGAAACATCGCGCCATTTTCTTCATTACTCACAAGGGGAGAGGTTCTTTGCACTCTCCTACCCTCCGGATGTTTCCTCAGAATCAACAGGAAGATCACTCCTTACAAACTGAGGAATGGCGAGCAGTGCATTGTCACATACAAATCTTGATTTTCCTCCGCACACGCCATTTACTCTCTAGAGGATTTCATTTCGGTAACATCAAAAAAAAGATTAACTTAGAGTGGAACGGAACTAACAACCTTGCATGTACAACTAGTTGCTATATCCACTACGCTACCACAACTGTGTAGATTTTGTGATATTTTGTAATGATTCTATACCACATTTCGCACATTTAGTGGAGCGTTTCGGCATTTCAGGTTCAAGGGAGAAATTGAAAGAGTATTTACAAATCAAACCGACATGTACCGATCAGGACTAGCCGTCACGTCGTGCTTTCAGAGAAAGCGACTGGACATCGACATTTGAAATAAGAAATACGTGGCGTGAGAATTTAGCCTACTGATTAGCAAAATCATTGCTGGCTGTTCATACTTTAGAACCTCTTTAAGTTTAATTAGTGGTAGCATTACACAAAATATCTAATACATATTTAGGGTCTAGTTCCAATGGCGTAACAACACCCTGAACGTGTGCTGCGAGCCTACGACTGCTGACCAACCGTCGCGCATCTGTTTGCTTACGTCAGGATCGTTCTTACAATGAATAGAGTGTGGTAATCCCTTCATTCAAATCGGCTGAATCTGGGAAATACTTGAGCAAGTCAGCTATTAGCTTCATTAGAACGACTAGTGCCTGTTGTGACCTCCCCTTCTCTCTTTTCCCAGTTTTTTTCGCTGATCTTTCCTCTTCTTTCTTCCTTCTTCGTACCGCGGCTATATCTCAGGGTTTTCAATACAGAAATTTAGTGAAAAGGGGGCACATGTGTTCACGATATCGTAGTGCTGTGAGGGACTATCACTCGTGCTGATGACTGAAGTACGAACATTTCTCAAAAGAAAAACAGGTATGTGCTCTCTTTTCTTTTAAAACTATAAATAGTGGCGTAGCTAGTATTATCTATCGTTCTACTAAACTGAATGAGCGCGACACCATTGATGAATTTTCAACCTCGGAAGAAGTTTATTAATACCAATTAGATGAAATAAAAAGAACTCATCCAATCCAGAAGTCACTCGCAGTTAGAGTAATTAGTTTCTGATGTGTGTGTAGTGCTCATTGATACTTAAAAAGATCGTTTCAGTAATTCTATCACTGTCCGTTTACGAGTTTCTAAGCAACGTATCAACAAGCTGACTATGCAATGATTAATATTTGTCGTATCCCGACAGTAAATCGCTTCACGCTTGCTTTAAGCATCAAAATGATTACTATGCCGCTCATATAAGTCTTTGATAGTTCTTATCAAACTGATGTCCGTAAATTGCGGTTAATGTTACTGAATCCTACACGCGACGACTATAACGCCCGATATCCAGCCACGTATCTTAAACTCCGCGCCGATATTTGAGAATTCGGGCGCGATTTGTTTGCACCAAAGTCGGGCCTTGGTTCCCTAGAATAATTTTTAAATCAACTCCGGGTTGTCACTTAACAATTTTATGCCCATTCATGAAAGATACAGAAGATCCGCACTCGACGACTATTTCCCATGAACCTTGCCGTTTGTGGGGAGGCTTGCGTGCCTCAGCGATACAGATAGCCGTACCGTAGGTGCAACCACAACGGAGGGGTATCTGTTGAGAGGCCAGACAAATGTATGGTTCCTGAAGAGGGGCAATAGCCTTTTCAGTAGTTGCAGGGGCAACAGTCTGGATGATTGACTGATCTGGCCTTGTAACACTAACCAAAACGGCCTTGCTGTGCTGGTACTGCGAACGGCTGAAAGCAAGGGGAAACTACGGCCGTAATTTTTTTCCCGATGGCATGCAGCTTTTCTGTATGGATAAATGATGATGGCGTCCACTTGGGTAAAATATTCCGTAGATAAAATAGTCCCCCATTCGGATCTCCGAGCGGGGACTACTCAGGAGAAAGTCGTTATCAGGAGAAAGAAAACTGGCGTTCTACGGATCGGAGCGTGGAATGTCAGATCCCTTAATCGGGCAGGTAGGTTAGAAAATTTAAAAAGGGAAATAGATAGGTTAAAGTTGGATATAGTGGGAAGACTTTTGGTCAGGTGAATACAGGGTTATAAATACAAAATCAAATAGGGGTAATGCAGGAGTAGGTTTAATAATGAATAGGAAAATAGGGATGCGGGTAACCTACTACAAACAGCACAGCGAACGCATTGTTGTGGCCAAAATAGACACGAAGCCCACGCCTACGACAATAGTACAAGTCTATATGCCTACTAGCTCTGCAGATGACGAAGAAATGTATGATGAGATAAAAGAAATTATGCAGATAGTGAAGGGAGACGAAAATTTAATAGTCATGGGTGACTGGAATTCGATAGTAGGAAAAGGAAGAGAAGGAAACGTAGTAGGTGAATATGGATTGGGGTTAAGAAATGAAAGAGGAAGCCGCCTGGTGGAATTCTGCACAGAGCACAACTTAATCATAGCTAACACTTGGTTCAAGAATCATAAAAGAAGGTTGTACACATGGAAGAAGCCTGGAGATACTGACAGGTTTCAGATAGATTATATAATGGTAAGAGAGATTTAGGAACCAGGTTTTAAATTGTAAGACATTTCCAGGGGCAGATGTGGACTCTGACCACAATCTATTGGTTATGAACTGCAGATTAAAACTGAAGAAACTGCAAAAAGGTGGAAATTTAAGGAGATGGGACCTGGACAAACTGAATAAACCAGAGGTTGTACAGAGTTTCAGTGAGAGCATAAGAGAACAATTGACAAGAATGGGGGAGAGAAATACAGTAGAAGAAGAATGGGTAGCTTTGAGGGATGACGAAGGCAGCAGAGGATCAAGTAGGTAAAAAGACGAGGGCTAGTACAAATCCTTAGGTGACAGGAGCAATATTGAATTTTATTGACGGAAGGAGGAAATATAAAAATGCAGTAAATAAAGCAGATAAAAAGGAATACAAACGTCTCAAAAATGAGATCGACAGGAAGTGCAAAATGGCTAAGCAGGGATGGCTAGAGGACAAATGTAAGGATGTAGAGGCTTACCTCACTAGGGGTAAGATAGATATTGCCTACAGGAAAATTAAAGAGACCCATGGAGAAAGGAGAACCACTTGCATGAATATCAAGAACTCAGATGGAAACCCAGTTCTAATCACAGAAGGGGAAGCAGAAAGGTGGAAGGAGTATATAGAGGGTCTATACAAGGGCGATGTATTTGAGGATAATATTATGGAAATGGAAGAGGATGTAGATGAAGATGAAATGGGAGATATCATACTGCGTGAAGAGTTTGATAGAGCACTGAAAGATCTAAGTCGAAACAAGGCCCCGGGAGTAGACAACATTCCTTTAGAACTACTGACAGCCTTAGGAGAGCCAGTCATGACAAAACTCTACCATCTGGTGAGCAAAATGAATGAGTCAGGCGAAATATCCTCAGACTTCAAGAAGAATATAATAATTCCAATCTCAAAGAAAGCAGGCGTTGACAGATGTGAAAATTACCGAACTATCAGTTTAATAAGTCACGGCTGCAAAATACTAACGCGAATTCTTTACAGACGAAAGGAAAAACTGGTAGAAGCCGACCTCGGGGAAGATCAGTTTGGATTCCGTAGAAATGTTGGAACACGTGAGGCAATACTGACCCTACGACCTATTTTAGAAGCTAGATTAAGAAAAGGCAAACCTACGTTTCTAGCATTTGTAGACATAGAGAAAGCTTTTGACAATGTTGACTGGAATACTCTCTTTCAAATTCTAAAGATGGCAGGGGTAAAATACAGGGAGCGAAAGGCTATTTACAATTTGTACAGAAACCAGATGGCAGTTATAAGAGTCGAGGAGCATGAAAGGGAAGCAGTGGTTGGGAAGGGATTGAGACAGAGTTGTAGCCTCTCCGCGATGTTATTCAATCTGTATATCTGTATATTGAGCAAGCAGTAAAGGAAACAAAAGAAAAATTCGGAGTAGGAATTAAAATCCATGGAGAAGAAATAAAAACTTTGAGGTTCGCCGATGACATTGTAATTCTGTCAGAGACAGCAAAGGACTTGCAAGAGCAGTTGAACGGAATGGACAGTGTCTTGAAAGGAGGATATAGGATGAACATCAACAAAAGCAAAACGAGGATAATGGAATGTAGTCGAATTAAATCGGGTGATGCTGAGGGAATTAGATTAGGAAATGAGATACTTAAAGTAGTAAAGGAGTTTTGCTATTTTGGGAGCAAAATAAATGATGTGTTCGAAGTAGAGAAGATATAAAATGCAGACTGGCAATGGCAAGGAAAGCGTTTCTGAAGAAGAGAAATTCGTTAACATCGAGTATAGATTTAAGTGTGAGGAGGTCGTTTCTGAAAGTATTTGTATGGAGTGTAGCCATGTATCGAAGTGAAACATGGACGATAAGTAGTTTGGACAAGAAGAGAATAGAAGCTTTCGAAATGTGGTGCTACAGAAGAATGCTGAAGATTAGATGGGTGGATCACATAACTAATGAGGAGTAACTGAATAGAATTGGGGAGAGGAGGAGTTTGCGGCTCAACTTGACCTGAAGAAGGGATCGGTTGGTAGGACATGTTCTGAGGCATCAAGGGATCACCAATTTAGTATCGGAAGGCAGAGTGGAGGGTAAAAATCGTCGAGGGAGACCAAGAGATGAATACACTAAGCAGATTCAGAAGGATGTAGAGAGCTGGATCAAACCAGTCTCAGGAGTGAGGACCACAACAACAACAATGCAACTAGGTGATTTGCTGGTTAAAACATATTTATATTTATCTCGTTATAAAACTTATTACCTATTAAATGTTGTACATAATTAAATTCTTTACTCTGCAAATAATTAATAAAATTTATAAATGAATTTCATATATAAAAAAATCTCAATTTGATATGACGTCGTGGGTCACTACCTGTTTCGACTCCCCTACACTCACGTGACGCGAAGTAGATCCGACTATATTGGATGTACTCATGTAATGCTACACTGTCAAAACATATCTTGACATTGACGCCATAACTCCCCCATAAAGCCACGTCTCAGTTACCTTAGAGCGTGAATATAATCTACAAATCTTGCAATCACTCAAGTACCTTAGAGTGTGCCTTCAATCACCTCAATCAATTTTGCTAATCAGTTTCATTTGAACATCAGTGGGATCACTAGTCATGAAATGGAAGCATTCGGATCAAAGTCCGATTTTAACACCGTCATACGTCAGTCTCCAGCAACAATTACTTGGACTGAATACCTATTCACATACACATGCAACAAGCCCCAGGATCCCCGTATTAATACCTCCATCAGCAGACTATGGAACTTACTCAGACAAAACACAGTGGTAGGTACCTACTGTAATGGCAAGATTTCTAAGCATTCACTCTGTCCGAAGAGGACTAACCTCACCGCCAATTTACCCCACGATATCTTACCCAGTCTGACTAGGTGAGCTCAGTTCGCTCAACAATCCTGGATCATGGTCAGACGGTAGCTGCGGTGTGACATTAACTGTCCATAAGCACCATGTTAATGCCTTTCGGAGTCATTAAAAGCGAACTCTTGTACGGCGCTACCCATGCACTCGACAATAGCTTCATTATTAGTCGAAGCAGCTTGGGGTGGGCAGTTCTTGTTGGCAGGATCTTTGCCGCAAACTGCATCCCTGGCCCGCTACGGTTGCAGTAGCTGTATGACATCGGTTGGAACTGTTCTCTGCAACGATACAAACGACCACATGTAAGCACTCACAAAAATTAGAATAATACTGCTAGATTTTTTTTATTTGACTGTATACAGACAGCTACTGAGGCAAAAGTTTAGGCGATACCAAAACTGTGACGCAAACTACTGTCGTATTTTCTTGACATGTCACAAAACACAATTCTGGACTCGAAAGTATGTAAGGTAGATGTATGATCCTGCACTGTCCTCTCGAGCGCTCGTTGCGTGTAGTCTTTGAAAACCTGCATAACGCTGAGTATGGTTTTTGAACCCTTCGAATACATATTCTTATTAGAGTCGTAGGATCCTGACTAGGACTGTTGATATTTTTAAAAACATCGGGAATCCGATATATCGATTTTAAAAAATAGCATTATCGGCATTCAGCATATCGAGAAATGTATAGATGTAATGATATATCGACGGAAAAAAATCGGCTGCACATTGTAAGTATACTTCCGGCTTTAGAGATGCATATTTAATTATTATTATCATATATTCTCTACACCGACAAGGTAGCAGACTGCTTATCCACCTTAGAGCAAGAACTGAAAGGAAAACGATGCACGTTCACGCTTGGCGATAACCGCTTTGCTAACTTTGGTAACTGCATGTAAGTGGCACAATAAAAGGTGTCCGATGGGTCCGTCGTTCACTTTCGTCACATATCGGATTTGTCCGGAACACTTCATGTCGACTGCCCTGATTTTTAATTTCTGCAGACGACAACGAGCTAGCAGCTGTAGTGTCAAATTGCGTGGTGAAGTTAAGCGTTTCAGTTTCTTTTGGTAGAGCCGAGCGCCGCTTAGGTCAGCATTTCCCCTCATACGTCTTTGCCCACCTCGAAGATCCATCTTGTCATTTAGATTTTTGTTAATAATTTTCAGCAACTGTTTTCTAAGAATGCCGATGTCAAGAATTAGCAGACTAGTTGCGTTAAAAATAGTTTTTTTAACGCACCTGGCGTGCTATTTTTTCGTATCGGAAGTCTTATTATTCCATTCACACCGTCAGCCGCCCCCCCTCCCACCCCCAGCCCTGTGCAATCGGACTTCTTTGTTCCACCTGTACTGGCATCGCACAGTCAAAGAGAAAGACTGGACGTGACGAAAGTTCAAAAGTAGTAAAACTGCTGCAAAGTTCAAATGGTTCAAATGATTCTGAGCACTATGGGACTTAGCATCGGTGGTATTAGCCCCCTGGAACTTAGAACTACTTAAACCTATCTAACCTAAGGACATCACACACATCCATGCCCGAGGCAGGATTCGAACCTGCGACCGTAGCAGTCGCACGATTCCGGACTGAGCGCCTAGAACCGCTCGGCCACAGCGGCCGGCGAGTGAAAGTAAAATTATGTTCTACTACAATTTCAAAGGAACAATATCAAGTATTTACCTTGAATTGCGAAAAAATATAAAATAAAAATATCGGCTCTCGATATCGCTATTTCGATATCAATGTATCGTGAAGGAAATGTCACCGTTATATGTCGATAATGTTTTGTTAAAATATCGTTGTATCTATATTTTATCAATCAGTCCTAATCCTGAACAACACCAGCAGCAACGGTAAACTGCAGTTTCGATAGGCAACGATCCTGGCGCTGTCTAATTCCGACACGGGCTGGTGGACATTCGTTTTTCTTAGCCAACCTTCTCATGAACAAACTACATTCAAATGTAACTTTTAAATGACAAACGCGCCGCTTAATCTCTCCAAATATAGAGAATATATATAGGGCTCATCGTATCTGCTTTTTCCGTTGATGCTAATCATTTACGTTTCCAAGCATCTAATATAGTCGTACTTCGTGCCCAATTCACGTTTGTTGCAACCCGCAACGATGATGCTGTAATTTTAATAGGCAAGAAGGAAGAGTGGGTTTAACGTCCCGTCGACATCGACGTCATTAGAGACGGAACACAAACTCGGATTGTGTCGAGGATGATCTAGGAAATCGGACGTGGTCTTTCAGAGAAACCATGCACTGAATGCCTCCTATCTTTGATATCTGTGTAATGAAGTAACACATATTACATCTTTCGTGTATCAAATATACTTCAGTAAGTTAAAAAGTACTACCAGAAAAAAACGAATATGTTCCTCTTTAAAACATTATGACAGAAAAGTGGGAACCATTTGTCTCAAACGTCATTTCGTCTTCCTCACCAAAAATTTTGAGATGCGAACATATTCGCTCTCTTTTTACATAGTACATTCTAAATTAATGTACTCAGTTTCTCTTTATAGTTATACCCTCATATTCAGCATCTCCCTCTCACTGCCACTGTCAAGGTGTCTCCCATAAGAGCCGCGAGGCACATTTTCTCTGGTGTTTCGGCAGCTATTTGGAATTTCGTAACTGCAGTGTGTAGCAGAGTCAGCCCAGAGAAACACTACACATCATATTTTTCATGCACGCCCAGTGTCGACGGAAAGCGTGCGTTTGTTTCCTGTTACAAACATATTGGTTTTTAAGACTGAATTTTATGTGCCCATTTGACAGAGAGGTTCCAAGTTGGTCTGGTGCGATACACGTTATGTCGATATGTATTAACAGAAGCAGTAAACACGAAGAGTGAACAGCAATCTAGCAGCGACCGAGCAGCGCTACCACATGGCCGTAGCAGGCAGCGCAGGCCAGACCGATGCTGTTGCTGATGGAATACTGATCATTCCTCGGTGTTTACTGTCCCTGTTAATACATATAGATAAAACAAATGTATCACTAGACTATTCTGAACCGCCCTAACGAATAGGCATGTAAAATTACAGTTTGAAATTCATTTTGTTTGTTATTGGCGTCACATGAAAGATAAGTTGAGTGGTGTATGTGTGGGCCGACGCCAGCTACACACTGCAAAAGCGAAATTTGTGGTATCTCCTGAAATACCAGAGAAAAAGCGCCCGACAACTTTTAGCAGAGACACCCAGTGTGTGTCTCTCTTCCAGTTTATTCTTTTTCTCCCACTGATTTACTGTGTATCTCACTCCCACTTTCTCATCTCCACTTATAGTGTCTCCTTTTGTCTTTCTTTTCCACTGCCACTGTCTCCACCATAGGTCAGCGTCTCAAAAGTCCTGGGGAATCCATGTTATATATTCTCCTATACCCTTCCTTGCTTGTTGCGGGGGTCCTACAGCTGTGCATCCCACGGCATACCGGCGGCAGCGTAGCAGCTGGTAAGGTCTCACAAGCCAGCCAGACCTTTGCAGAGGAACCAGCCGAAGAATATCTCACAACGTCCCGTCCTCCCTACAGTTGGTCCCGGTGTTTCCTTTTCTTATCTTGTCGGTCGGGCAGAGCTCGAAACCCTGGGAAGGCGGTCTGTCTAGGGAATGACATCTAGAAATGTTGCCCGGGCCTCCAGGGTGAGAGCTGAATCATTGGACCAGCTCCCCGGCATTTGTAAAAAAATTATTTCTCGGTTCGAGAGCTCAAATAATTACTATCACAATTTCTTGTGACTTATTTAATCTCATAGTACCGGTATTCACGAAATGTACTCGATTACCTCACTATTCGATGGAACATAGCAAACAATAAAGTGTCCCTTATTTTGGATACTGCTTAAAACCATATTTCGGGTAGAAAGTGCTGTTGTCAATGTCAGGCTTATTTGTGTAGCAGCACCAACAGATAAGTATCTTTCTCGTTCAGGTTTTAAGAACTGTTGTCCCATAATTATAAAAAACAATTTATGTACCGTAATTTCCTTTCACAGTATTTGTCATGATGGAGTGGAGGAGGGAAACATTGGAACCAGCTGGCCATTTCAAAAGATACATCAACGCATTGCCATCAATGAGGTGGGCATCTGGAGAATTAGCAACTGAAGTAGTGACAACAAGTTTCTTTAGTAGAACTATTATTATTGTATTCATCAAATAATGACAACAGAGAACTTCTGACAAATTAATCTTCATTTGCTGTGTGATAACTAATAAGCGAGTTTATATCTTTCCTGAATCATATATTTCTTTTTCCAACTGTAATATTTTTCTTCTTTATAGTCATGATTCCTACTTCTCTACGAATCGTGTCTTAAAAGCCAGTAAATAATTTATTTTTGAAAGCAGTAGCGATTTTGTCAGCAATAGCTAGAGCATCGTGAATAGTTACTCCTTTTTCAGCTTCTCTGGGCAACGACAACGTTGACTGTAGTATCTTGTACAGCCAACAAAGGATGCATGTGTTGCGCAAGAGCGAACTGTATTTTCTTGTTGCCGTGAGCATCTAACATTTGTCTACGATTTCTCGCCACTTTAAGACAAGTGGCTACTGTTCCTCTTTATGTTTCAAACAATAGGTCCACTTGACATGGACGCTTTGTTACATGCATGCTGTGAAAGTTGCCATCCACCTATTTGATCAGGAGATAGCGTCATCACTACAAGACCCCCTTTCGCTTTGCCATAGTGATTTTAACTTGTTCACCAAACTGGTTAAGAGGTTGAGTTTATGCCGATGCTTTTCTCAGAAGAATTTTCAAATCTCCTGGCAATGTATTTTGCATTTTTAGTACGTGAATTGTCATATATTTTTAATAATTCCAGTCGCCGGTTGCAGAAACTGTCGAAGCATACGTTTTAAGCAATGCTTTTCTAACAACCAGTCTTCTTCTCTTTTGAAGAGATGGACGCCTGTTATGGGATAAATAAGCGTATCTACCCATTACCTACTGGTAAGATTATCTCTAACTGCCTCCAACATTTTTTTTAAGTTTGTCCATAGTACAAAGATCAGTAGTGATGAAAGTACGAAGGAAAGCTGTCACTACCATACGTAAACTCTTAACTGCTTTTGGCCATGCTTTGCCTGACAACTTATTTGCAACACACATATGTAAAAAAAAGTAACATTAATCGTAGACCAATTCTATGTAATTTTCATGGGGAATCGGAATCTGCAATAAAAAATAAAATGTATAATTTAAAATTTTAAAGTTGCCCACCCACACCCCACTCCTAATGGGAGTAGGGGGAAGGGGATTTTTCGCTTCATTCTCTTTCCCCTCTGTGAGACTAACACATTTTATTGCTCATTCTCTTTGATTCAGTGCGTAGTTTTCGAGATATTTCCGTATCTTCAGTAAAACTGACCGCACCATATATTAAGTAATAAGACAACATGAATTATTTCATGTCTAAGTATCATCTGGAGAAGAAAAAAAATCTTTGTATTAAATGTTATGGTGTCACTAATTTTTACATTTATCAGTGCCCTGCTATTCTTTCATATGGTTCAAATGGCTCTGAGTACTATGGGTCTTAACATTTGAGATCATCAGTCCACTAGAACTAACTAACCTAAGGACAGCATACACATCCATGCCCGAGGCAGGACGCGAACCTGCGACCGTAGCAGTCGCGCGGTACCAGACTGAAGCGCCTAGAACCGCTCGGCCACAGCGGCCGGCTGCTACTCTTTAACTTGGAGGTGATTTGTACGTTAACAAGAGTGCGAATGTGTTCGCATGTCGAGATTTTTGAAGGTGCTGAGGAAGGTAGAATGAAGCAGATGGTGCCCCACTTTTCAGTCAGTTTTAGAAACGTGAACGTATTCGCCTTTTTTGTGCTCCAATAGGGGCATTTTTCCGCTGTTTAGTAGTAGCGCACAGTTACAGTATCGGACCACAAATAGAACAATTCCGACTTGTCTAAGAGTTGTTTCACGGTGTAAGGCACGAGAAATGATTGCAGTGCTTACTGCATTACACTAGATGTAATCGTTTAGACAATTTGATACCGTCATTTATGAACAATCACTTTGTATTTGTCCATCTGTACAAAAAAGTGGAATTTGAGTATGATTTTGGTATATGGTAAAAATGAAATGTTACATTCAGACAGTTTAAAGGCAAATTTACTACACGAACAAACGGAAACATAGTCAGTTGCTTATTGACGTAACGTGAATCATTCTTTACAGCTTTGAATTTTAGTGGAAGAAATTCTCTATTCAGAAATAATCGCACAAAGGAAAATTTGATTACTACTAGACACATACCAGGGTTTAAACTATGGACGTATTTGAGGAAACCAAACAAATCAAAACGTGATTCAGACACAATTACTTTACTAGCAAACAACATTTGCAGAACTGACCCTCACGCCTTTGCTTATTAAAATTTTGTAAGTATTTGCCTTCACTTATTTTTACTTTAGCTTGTAAGTGCATAGCAAGGCGAGCAATAACGAAGAAACTACTCGTCATGACGTTGTAGTGCAGGATAGTGTTCGATATTGAACAACGTCGGCTCGTAAGGCCTATAACAGTCGCTTCATGTTCTTGTACAGGAAAGGGAAAGCAGGAAAATTAGTGTTTAATGTCCCGCCAACGACGTGAGCACTAAGGCGGCGCACAAGCTGAGACTGAGAAAGGAAATCAAGTGCGCCCTTATCAAAGGAACCATCGCGGCGGTCTCCTTAAGAGATTTGGGGAAATCGCCTGAAACCCACAGCTGTGTAGCTGGGCGGGAATTTGAACTGGTGTCCTCCCGAATACGTGTCGATAGTGTTGCCACTGCGGCGGGTTAGTGACACCTGTTGATGGACGGCATTCGAACGACGGAGACTAGTGAAATTTGCTGGTACTTACGTTGCTTGTTGACGTCGTGCATCCTTATTTTACACGTTAAAGGTTGAAAACTAAGAAAATGTAGGCTAAAATCCTATCCAACACACTTTGTTGTCGAAACCTTATTATAAATTATGTGGACATAATTTTGATTCTTCGGTAATTAATTCGTGCAGAAATTTTTCGTTCTAGTGTCGCTCTTTACTTACGAGCTTTAAGGAAAAATTTCGCAATTAACAACTAAAATTTATATAAACTGTGTAAATGATCCCTACTAATCTAGAAATTAATTTTGAACATACTGATTAAATTGGTTTTTCTTATTCCAATAGGTACTTTTAATTAAGTTCAGTAGTAGGCTAATAATTAACGAAGTATTGATAGCGATTACTACACTGCATTTCATTTATACACATGAATGTTAGCAGCCACAACAGAGGCAGTGGGCTACAGACTGTCGTATTTCTCATAATTCTGTTGCATTTACTTATTTATTTATTTAGCGTATGGCATCTACAGAGTAAAATTGCACACATACTATTAATTAATATAATAAACGAATTACAAACATATTATTAAATGATTGACTGCAAACAACAATATGCGAAAGATTAGGGAGACAGCCACTGCAGCTATTACAAGTCCACATCTAAGCAGGTCACCCACTGAACAGCACGTGGAGTAGCATTCATGATATCCCTCCATTCTCCTTCAAACCTCCTCGCAGAGCGCCGGCCGCGGTGGTCTCGCGGTTCTAGGCGCGCAGTCCGGAACCGCGCGACTGCTACGGTCGCAGTTTCGAATCCTGCCTCGGGCATGGATGTGTGTGATGTCCTTAGGTTAGTTAGGTTTAAGTAGTTCTAAGTTCTAGGGGACTGATGACCACAGCTGTTAGGTCCCATAGTGCTCAGAGCCATTTGAACCATTCCTCGCAAAGCATTCGAAGATCAGGTGATGGATTGTTTGTTCTTCTGCACCACAGTCGTATCATGGGTCATCAATGAGTTTCCATTTGTGGAGAATGGCTTTACACCTGCTGTGGTTAGTCCTCACACGATTAAGTCTGCACCAAGTTCATCTGGGCATTTGCATTCCTTCCACCGGTATCGAAGGATCAAAATCAGTGATGAGAGGATGGTGATTCTTCGGCGACCAGTATTGCCTCCATTCCCTTGCTACGCCGTACCTTTCTGGGAATTTGAGGACTTCGTCTTCCCATATAGGTTTCCTGGATTTTAGGAGGGTAGTTGATAGATGGTCCAATATTTTTCGGATAGGTATACCTTCAGAGACAGAGGGGTCATTAATTTTCTTCCATTCTCGGATAGCTGCTTGTTGTCTTCTGAGGGAGGGAGGAGCTATATTGCAAAGGGCATTAAGCCAGGGAAGTGGAGTTGATCGCAGAGTTCCTGAGACAATCCTCATGGTGGTATTAAGCTGGATATCTACACTCCTGGAAATTGAAATAAGAACACCGTGAATTCATTGTCCCAGGAAGGGGAAACTTTATTGACACATTCCTGGGGTCAGATACATCACATGATCACACTGACAGAACCACAGGCACATAGACACAGGCAACAGAGCATGCACAATGTCGGCACTAGTACAGTGTATATCCACCTTTCGCAGCAATGCAGGCTGCTATTCTCCCATGGAGACGATCGTAGAGATGCTGGATGTAGTCCTGTGGAACGGCTTGCCATGCCATTTCCACCTGGCGCCTCGGTTGGACCAGCGTTCGTGCTGGACGTGCAGACCGCGTGAGACGACGCTTCATCCAGTCACAAACATGCTCAATGGGGGACAGATCCGGAGATCTTGCTGGCCAGAGTAGTTGACTTACACCTTCTAGAGCACGTTGGGTGGCACGGGATACATGCGGACGTGCATTGTCCTGTTGGAACAGCAACTTCCCTTGCCGGTCTAGGAATGGTAGAACGATGGGTTCGATGACGGTTTGGATGTACCGTGCACCATTCAGTGTCCCCTCGACGATCACCAGTGGTGTACGGCCAGTGTAGGAGATCGCTCCCCACACCATGATGCCGGGTGTTGGCCTTGTGTGCATCGGTCGTATGCAGTCCTGATTGTGGCGCTCACCTGCACGGCGCCAAACACGCATACGACCATCATTGGCACCAAGGCAGAAGCGACTCTCATCGCTGAAGACGACACGTCTCCATTCGTCCTCCATTCACGCCTGTCGCGACACCACTGGAGGCGGGCTGCACGATGTTGCGGAGTGAGCGGAAGACGGCCTAACGGTGTGCGGGACCGTAGCCCAGCTTCATGGAGACGGTTGCGAATGGTCCTCGCCGATACCCCAGGAGCAACAGTGTCCCTAATTTGCTGGGAAGTGGCGGTGCGGTCCCCTACGGCACTGCGTAGGATCCTACGGTCTTGGCGTGCACACGTGCGTCGCTGCAGTCCGGTCCCAGGTCGACGGGCACGTGCTCCTTCCGCCGACCACTAGCGACAACATCGATGTACTGTGGAGACCTCACGCCCCACGTGTTGAGCAATTCGGCGGTACGTCCACCCGGCCTCCCGCATGCCCACTATACGCCCTCGCTCAAAGTCCGTCAACTGTACATACGGTTCACGTCCACGCTGTCGCGGCATGCTACCAGTGTTAAAGACTGCGATGGAGCCCCGTATGCCACGGCAAACTGGCTGACACTGACGGCGGCGGTGCACAAATGCTGCGCAGCTAGCACCATTCGGCGGCCAACACCGCGGTTCATGGTGTGTCCGCTGTGCCGTGCGTGTAATCATTGCTTGTACAGCCCTCTCGCAGTGTCCGGAGCAAGTATGGTGGGTCTGACACACCGGTGTCAATGTGTTCTTTTTTCCATTTCCAGGAGTGTATTTTCTTCGTGTGTGTGCTCTTGTACCAGACTGGGGCGCAGTATTCTGCCGCCGAGTAAACAAGTGCTTGTGCTGCGGCGCGTAGGGTGTTAGCTTGAGCTCCCCAGGAGGTTCCAGTCAGCTTTCTTAATATGTTATTTCGATTTATTTATCTTTTGACTGGTTATTTCTGTGTGTTTTTTATAGGTTAGTGACTGGTCAAGAGTGATTTCTAGATATTTTGGATGGCTGTTGTGCGTCAATCGCTCATTGCAGAATGTTACTTGTAACTCTCGTCTTGCCTCATGATTGTTGAGGTGGAATACGCTTACCTCAGTTTTATTTGGATTTGGGCAGAGCCTCCATTTCGTATAATACTGGTTTAGAAGTTGAAGGTCCATTGACAGAGTAGCTTCCCCCTCTTCTGTTGCATGTACAGTAGGAATAGAAAATATATTCCTGAATTTTGGAGAGCGGCAATTAGAGGACATGATAATTCCACATGAGAAATTATCTGTTACATTTTAGTAGCTTCACTTTGCTTGTGCTGTTTGTATCGTAGATCCCAGACATGACTTACAGTAAAGTATAAAAGATTCGTTATTGGGTACGATAAATAACTGCCATAATATTTACGATAGACGGCAGGCACAATTGTCATATGATTCTCGTTACAGTTAACCTTCGTAAGTAGTTTTGGCTAACATTTAAGGCGAATGAGTCACAAGAGATCATTTTTCTTTATACCAAAATATTCCGAAATAAATTGTGCGGGCGCGTCGCCACAACGGTTAGTCCAGCAGAAGCGCTCCACTGTCGGTATCTCTGGGGGCACCCAGTGAAGCTATACCCTGGCTCTGCTGTACGCCTCCACCGTGACGTCTGCTCGAAGTGCCGGAATTAGGACGTCGTAAAGTTTCGAGCACAATGGACACTGGCAGTATGCAGTCCCATACGTGTTCCTTCTTACCTGCACGTGCATGTCACTACTGTTCAGTTACAGCGCAGCGAGAGATGCAGGGTGGTTCATAGGTGTGGAGTTACCCTCTTGAAACAAAAACGTGGATAAGCAAACATAAATATCAAGTAGTATCTCATGGGAGGCTATGTGGATAGCATGACAACCATTTTGAAAGGCGCCATCTTGGATGCAACCTGTAAATGGAAAAGGGTAGTGTCACATATCAGACGGATAGAGAATTAAACCAGAGGAACATCGGTGCTTGTCATTTGCGCATAGCATTGTTTATTCTCGAATTATGTCGCATTTTGTACACAACAAGGCAAACGCCGGTGACTACACCTAAAGGCTACAGGATGACGTGTTTGTGACGTTGATGTTATCTGCTTCACCTGTTCCTCATGGACTTAATCCAACACTTCTACAGGAATTCGAGCAGAAGCATCAGCAATCCGTTCCCGGAGGTTTGTAAGCTTTCTGAAATTCAGCAGATAGACAGTTTGCGTCAAATCTCCCTACAGACAGAAATCTTATGGATTTGTGTCCGAGGAACCTGGCGGCCATTCCACCGGACTGCCACGACCTGTGTATCTCTGAAGAAACTGATGTTCAGATATGCTCAGATAGCTATCTGCCGTGGGGCACCACCGTGCTGAGAGGAAGCTGGAAATGTCCCACCTTCAGACAGCAGTGGCGGCACCGCATCTTAGTCTGACAACTCCATATTACGGGCTGCTGTTAGTGTACCTTTCATGAACAGGAGCCCAACGATACTAGAACCTCATATACCACAACTAACCATCACTTTCATGTGCCATCTTCCTTCGACGGATCCATCCAGTGAAGGCTGACTTCTGACCACTGTCTGTAATTCTGTTTATTTACCTCTCCGTTCACAAAACTTCAGCCTTAAACAGTACGCGATAGGTGAACAAAGTTTCCTCCAGCTTGTGTATCACCCATTCTGCAAACTGAACCCAATCATTATGGGTCTTCATGTATAATCTGATTCGTGACTAAGCCTGTTCCTGCAAAAACTCACGAAATACTCAAATAGAGTAATTTTCCACTGAAAGGTGTGCAGTGGAAAAATAAATAGTTTTCTGAGGCAGAAATTGTCCCATTTCTATACAGGGTGAGTCACGAGGTTTTCCCCCTGTTTCTGATGGGTATTCCTTAGGTTATTTGGAACAAAAAATGTAAATAAAATAATGGGATCAGACCCATAATTAAGAAGCTACAGTGATTGAAAAACTCAGGAAAATGGCAGAAAAAACTTTTATTATAGGATTTCAATATCAAAAATGCACGCAATGATTAATTTAAACAATTTTGTAGCAGTCGCTTGCATTCAGAGTTGATTTAAAGAAAGTGATCAAAACCTCCTCCCTGCATTTGAAGGCAAATATAAGCACGGGAGTGAACCGCTCGAGCAGCATTTCGTAATTTCACATGCTCGTTCCTTATTGACGTTGTGCCATCGATATGCGTTGTATCAGTTCTTCTCGTGTTTCCACCTTAACACGATGTGTCTTTCATGCACCCCCAGATGCAGCAATCTAAGGCTGTTAAATCTGGGAATCTGGCAGGCCAATTGATAGGGCCCCCGCGATCTATCCATCGATGTGGGAATTGCTGATTAAGATAAGCTGTTACCACATGGTGGAAGTGTGCAAGAGCCCCGTCATGTTGGACGTACATCTTCAAGAAGCTGTGGTAAGTCTTCTCGTAAAAAGTGCACCTGACCATTTAAATTTCCGGGGAGAATAAACGGCCTCAGTGACTAGTCACACACAACACCACACCAGACATTGACAATGAATCTGCGTTGAAACTGAGATACTACAGTGGCATTGGGGTTTTCGTCCGCTCAGACATGCATGTTATGCATGTTGTTGATGCCATCTCTTGTAAATTTTGCCTCATCACTGAACATTATGAAGCGATAGAGCTGCCGATTTCCATTTAACCAGTTACAAAAGTGCAAACGGTTGGCACAAAATAGTGAACTTTCTGCACATGAAAGGATACAGTCCATTCACATGAAGAATCCTACAGACCTTACACTGCGAAACGTTCAGTCGGGTAGCTAGGCGTCTTGTACTTGAACGAGGACTGCACTCAACTGAATTAAGAATGTTTTCCTCTTCTTGAACGTCACGATGTCTTTTGGAGTGAATACGAATACTGGGAAGAGTACCTGTTTCTATCAGTGTTCGATATGTTCCACTAAATGTTTTGGCACTCGGAATCCTACGATTAGGATACCGACGGTGATATTCGGCAACAACGGCTTTCGCATTACCATCAGAGAAACCCAAAATGTACACCATCTCTCCATACTCCTATGATGAAACCTTGTACGGCATCGCAAAGTGTACTGTACACAGGAGACAATAACAGTAAACAGGGACTGCAGTATCAACAACATGGGTGTTATGCAAACGTACCACTCGCTGCACTCGTCTACCTAAGACTGATCGTGTGTCCTGTGAACACAAGTGTAGCGATTCGTACACCGTAGCATGCTTCGGAACTCTGTATTTACATTTTTTGTTCCAAATAACCTCAGGAATAATCTACAGCAACCGGGGGAACACCTCGTGGCTCAACCTGTATAATCGTGTCACCACGCTTTCTAAATCTCGCCTTTCACTGGGAAAATAGCTAGTTGTTTGTAATAGAAGCATGATGGCTGATTGCTACGTTCCAACAAGATAGATTCTGTAGTCCATGTTATGAATAAATGTAAGATGACGTGCGACCAGTTTTCAATTTGTCTTTGCTTTAGTAGACGGTGATGACCAGCAATCAGCAATTCTACATTCAAATAATTAAGAAATTACTAATTTCGTTAACAGAGTGCGCACAAAGTAAGGTGATTCGTATCTGCGCAGACGGCACGGTAGAGGAGGGAACGCCGGTACTGCTGAGGGTTCCGACGTGAACGGCCACGGCGCCGCAGGACAGATGCAGCCGATGCACGAACACGCGTCGCACCTAACTCACAGGCTGCGGCTAACGAGTCTGCATATGATCATATTAAGAGTTTAAGTCAGTATAACCAATTATTCGACAATTTTAGACGTTCAAAGGCCATATTTGCCCACTATAACACGGAAAGAGAAATAGTTGCATCAAAAAGGTTCAACTAAGGCAGAACAAGTCCAACCTATTGCTGTCAGAGGGAAATCACATAAACCAAAAAGAAAAAAAGAAACTGTAGCGTACCAGGAAATGTCACTTCGATATTGAAAACGTAATACACAGAAGAGGGTTCGCATGGGAATTATGAGTCAGTCCATCGACAAGCTGTTGGGCAGTATTATCTGAAAATAAAATTTTCTTCTCCTTTATCCGCGTCTTTCGTAAGTAATGAAGCCTTGGGAAGTAGCAGGTGGTTATAATTTAGGTGGAGGTACTCATGGAGGTCCATTGTGGCCTATATTTGTCGTATGTCACCAAAACTTGACAGATATGCTAAAGCCATAATGTGCTGGGAAAAATAATTAGTTCCAATTTTGGTCACTAGATGGAAATCTGGCTCTATACCACTCAGGTGTTCATGTTAGAGAAATTGTGTAAGTGGCGGTAAATAATAAAATCAACATTATGCCGTTCTCATTTGTTTTGCGGTTTCTGCCCACGTCACATTCGTAATCCATTACATGTGGAAACGTTTCTAAACGTACGAGGGTTGGAACTTCAATAGTGGAAACTATTTATTCACAAACGATACAAAAGACTTGTTTGCACCTGTTACTGTCCTTCAATGTAGTCACCGGCGTTGTGTAGAACCCGTTGCCAGCGATGTGGAAGGCGTAGTATACCGTTAGCAGAGCCTGATCTGTTGATGGTGCGAATGGAGCGGTCTAAAGTTATGGTGATTCTCGTGTACGGCTGTGATGGTGTTATCCTAACGCATTACGTTCCTCCACGGCAGACCGTCAATACACAGTATTACTGTTCGTTTTTGAGCATCACCTGCGACTAGCTTTGCGAAAGAAGCGGCGACACTTTCTGCGTAATCCACCCATCATTTTGCAAGACAATGCGCGGGTACATACAGCGCAAGCTGGGGCTGCTCTGTTCGGTCGATGAGTCTGGGAAGTACTGTACCATCACAATACTCCCCGGACTTGTCATTGTGGCTTTTATTTGATTCCCAAGATGAAGGAACCACTTCGTGGGATTCGTTTCAGAACTGTTCCAGAGATTCGACAGGCAGTAGACCGCTCCATTCGCACCATCAACAGAACAGCCTCTGCTAACGGTACACTACGCCTTCCACATCGCTGGCAACGGGTTCTACACAACGCTGGTGACTACTTTGAAGGACAGTAACAGGTGCAAACATGTGACTCTATTGTATCGGTTGTGAATAAATAGTTACCACTATTTAAGTTCCAACCCTCGTATTTCTTGCATTCATAGCGCCAGATTTGCGCCTAATGGTCAAAATTGGAGCAGATTTTTTTCAGCGTAAGTTAGTTTCTCATTAACGCATTATAATGTATAGCAAGTTTCACTGTCGTACGATAATTGCAGGCCACACTGGACTTTGTGAGTAGGTGCATTTTAATTATAAGCACTCGGTACTTGCAGATACGTTCACCATTTCCTTTATTCTTTTTATTAAACGTTTTTAACAACTAACGATTCCTGTAACCCTATCAAGCACATTTTAAATGAGATTTTGATTCTTCATTTGCTTCTTCCGTCATAAATTTAATAGCAGTACATAGAATCACACGTTCCTGATTATGAATTACTTCTCCTGCACCTACAGTATCTGATCAAAAGTATCCGGACGCCTCTGTGCAATGCAGAATTGATCACTGGATGTCAGGAGAGGCGGACCCGTCAGTATAAAAGGAGGTTGTTAGTATTGTGTTGTCAGCAGAAAAGCTCCAACAGCTTAGGAGAGCTCAGTGAATTCGGCCGTGACTTGGACGTCACCTGAGTAATAAATCTATCACGAACACTGAAGCTCTGAGGGCGACTGCTTAAAAAGCTGCCCTGCCAGTCAGAATCGCAAGGACTGAAATCATGAGAATTTAGCGTACTCTGGTGGCGTGTATGCGTGGCGTCATCCGTTAGAGTCAGTGAGCGATGGAAATGTGAACTTGCTCCGGCGGCGCGTTAGCGGGAGGTTTGAAAGTCTCGTTTCTCGCATACCTGTGAACGGAAGCGCCGCTCTCGTCAGGTGCCGGCGACGAAGATGCCGTCGATACCCACGAAAGAAAGAATACGCATAGCTAAACCAAGTCCAGGCAGACATCATGTACTGACAGACAGCGGCCGTCGGGCGCTGTGGAGGGTAGTTGTACAAAATCGCATGAAATCAGCGGAAGGAATCTCTCGTAACTTCCAAAGCACTACCAGCAATCCAGCCAGCACAATGACTGTGCCTAGTGCCGGCAAATGTGGCCGAGCGGTTCTAGGCGCTTCAGTCTGGAACCGCGCGACCGCTACGGTCGCAAGTTCGAATCCTGCCTCGGGCATGGGTGTGTGTGATGTCCTTAGGTTGGTTAGCTTTAAGTAGTTGTAAGTTCTAGGGGACTGATGACCTCAGAAGTTAGGTCTCATAGTGCTCAGAGCCATTTGAACCATTTTTGACTGTGCCTAGTGAATGTGTGTGAAATCTATTGGGACTTAACTGCTAAGGTCATCAGTGCCTAAGCTTACACACTACTTAACCTAAATTATCCTAAGGACAAACACACACACCCATGCCCGAGGGAGGACTCGAACCTCCGCCGGGACCAGCCGCACAGTCCATGGCTGCAGTGAGTTAAAAATAATGGTGCACAGTGATCGAGCAGCTCCTCATGAGCCACACATTTCTGTAGTCAGTGCCACGCAACTCTTGGGATGGTATAAAGATCAACGCCGCGGCATGGTAGATGCTGGAAACGAGTGATTTGGAGTGATTAATCATTCTACATCCTGTGGGACTCCGATGGGAGGGTTTGGATTTGCCGAATGTCTGGAAGCCATTACCTGCAGTCATGTGTAGCACCAACAGTGTTGTATGGAGCATTTGGTGTTTCGGTTTGGAGCTGTGCCTTAGGGTTACGGCGTGGTGGCCTCATTGCACTTAACAAAACGTTAAGTGCGAAAGGATATGAACACATTTAGATCATTGAGCACTCGTACAGGTGAGGAACAGTTCAGAGACTATGACTGTTTTACCTGCCATAAAGCAGCATCTCTGAGGTAATGGACTTTGGACAATAACATTCCTAAAATCGACTAGTCTGCCCTGAATCCCGCCCTGAACCCAGTGGATCACCTTTGGGATGAGATAGAAATTGGACTTAGATTCAGACCCTATCGTCGAAAATCACTACCGCCCCAGATTTTGGGTCTTGGGGGAAGAATGGTCTACCGTTCGTCCACAGACTGTCCGACACCATATTGATGGTGTCCCCAGCAGAGTTCAAGCTGACAGATTGGAAACAGCTCAAGTGATAGAGCAGGCCAAGGTAACGTGTCTACACTCTATAGAGCATGTTGGGTCACAACAGTGGTATATGTGCGGCCGTTATCCTGTTGGAAAACAGCCCCTGGAACGCTGTTCATGAATGGCAGCACAAAGTACAAATTTGCAATCGGAGTGCGCGCTATAATCACGTAAGTGCTCCTGCTGTTATATGAAATCGGACTCCAGACCATAACTGCAAAAAAAAAAAAAAAAAAAACAATGGCTCTGAGCACCATGGGACTTATCATCTATGGTCATCAGTCCCCTAGAACTTAGAACTACTGAAACCTAACTAACCTAAGGACATCACACAACACCCAGTCATCACGAGGCAGAGAAAATCCCTGACCCCGCCGGGAATCGAACCCGGGAACCCGGGCGTGGGAATCGAGAACGCTACCGCACGACCACGAGCTCGCGGACACCATAACTGCAGGTGTTGGTCGAGTGTATCTAGCACGCAGACAGGTTGGTTGTAGGCTCTCAGCTGGTCCTACTCACTTACACCGAGTCAGAACCAGCTTTCATTGGAAAACACAACAGACTCCCACCCTGCCCTTCAATCAGCTCTAGCTTCACACCACTGAATTCGCAAATGACGGTGGTTTGGGTTTAACGGAATGCACACTACAGGGCATCTGTCTCGGAGCAGTTTTAGAAGTAACCGATTTGTAACAGTTGGTTGTGTCACAATGGTGCCAACTGCTGCTCAGATTGCTGCTGTAGAAGCAGTACGATGCGTCAGAGCTATTCGCTGAACACGTTGGTAATCCTTCTCAGTAGTGACACGTGGCCTCCCGCAGCCTGGTCTTCTTGGGACCGTATACTCATGTACAGTGGCTGCATTCCTGCCAAATCTTTCTACAATGTCTCAGGAGGAACATGCAGCGTGTGGCCGCCATATTACATGACCTCGTGCAAACTCAGTGAGATGTTGATAATGCCGTGTTTGTCGCCTTAAAGGAATTCTTGATTAATTTGAGCTCACCGCGTCCAACCTTGAAGTTAACTAGCGCTCATGACTGTTAGAGCGTCTATTTAAAGCAAACCTGATTTGCATCCTCATAGTGACGCGACTAGAGCCACCGTTATGCGACTGGCGCTATATTCGAATAGACATCGTGTAGCAGATGTAGAAACACGCCTACCAACTTTCGCTTACGTCGCGCAACTCCTGCTTGGTGTTGCAACTTTTTTCGCGTCAGTGCAGGACGGAATGTTGTACGGCATACGTAATAGCCAGTTTTTCTGTCTTGGACTTGAGTATATGCTGTGACGTCACAAAATTTATTTATTTATTTATTTATTTATTTATTTGGTCATCAGTCTACTGACTGGTTTGATGCGGCCCGCCACGAATTCCTTTCCTGTGCTAACCTCTTCATCTCAGAGTAGCACTTGCAACCTACGTACTCAATTATTTGCTTGACGTATTCCAATCTCTGTCTTCCTCTACAGTTTTTGCCCTCTACAGCTCCCTCTAGTACCATGGAAGTCATTCCCTCATGTCTTAGCAGATGTCCTATCATCCTGTCCCTTCTCCTTATCAGTGTTTTCCACATATTCCTTTCCTCTCCGATTCTGCGTAGAACCTCCTCATTCCTTACCTTATCACTCCACCTAATTTTCAACATTCGTCTATAGCACCACATCTCAAATGCTTCGATTCTCTTCTGTTCCGGTTTTCTCACAGTCCATGTTTCACTACCATACAATGCTGTATTCCAGACGTACATCCTCAGAAATTTCTTCCTCAAATTAAGGCCGGTATTTGATGTTAGTAGACTTCTCTTGGCCAGAAATGCCTTTTTTGCCATAGCGAGACTGCTTTTGATGTCCTCCTTGCTCCGTCCGTCATTGGTTATTTTACTGCCTAGGTAGCAGAATTCCTTAACTTCATTGACTTCGTGACCATCAATCCTGATGTTAAGTTCCTCGCTCTTCTCATTTCTACTACTTCTCATTACCTTCGTCTTTCTCCGATTTACTCTCAAACCATACTGTGTACTCATTAGACTGTTCATTCCGTTCAGCAGATCATTTAATTCTTCTTCACTTTCACTCAGGATAGCAATGTCATCAGCGAATCGTATCATTGATATCCTTTCACCTTGTATTTTAATTCCACTCCTGAACATTTCTTCTATTTCCATCATTGCTTCCTCGACGTACAGATTGAAGAGAAGGGGCGAAAGGCTACAGCCTTGTCTTACACCCTTCTTAATACGAGCACTTCGTTCTTGATCGTCCACTCTTATTATTCCCTCTTGGTTGTTGTACATATTGTATATGACCCGTCTCCCCCTATAGCTTACCCCTACTTTTTTCAGAATCTCGAACAGCTTGCACTATTTTATATTGTCGAACGCTTTTTCCAGGTCGACAAATCCTATGAAAGTGTCTTGATTTTTATTTAGCCTTGCTTCCATTATTAGCCGTAACGTTAGAATTGCCTCTCTCGTCCTTTTACTTTTCCTAAAGCCAAACTGATCGTCACCTAGCGCATTCTCAATTTTCTTTTCCATTCTTCTGTATATTATTCATGTAAGCAGCTTCGATGCATGAGCTGTTAAACTGATTGTGCGATAATTTTCGCACTTGTCAGCTCTTGCCGTCTTCGGAATTGTGTGGATGATGCTTTTCCGAAAGTCAGATGGTATGTCGCCAGACTCATATATTCTACACACCAACGTGAATAGTCGTTTTGTTGCCACTTCCCCCAATGATTTTAGAAATTCTGATGGAATGTTATCTATCCCTTCTGCCTTATTTGACCGTAAGTCCTCCAAAGCTCTTTTAAATTCCGATTCTAATACTGGATCCCCTATCTCTTCTAAATCGACTCCTGTTTCTTCTTCTATCACATCAGACAAATCTTCACCCTCATAGAGGCTTTCAATGTATTCTTTCCACCTATCTGCTCTCTCCTCTGCATTTAACAGTGGAATTCCCGTTGCACTCTTAATGTTACCACCGTTGCTCTTAATGTCACCAAAGGTTGTTTTGACTTTCCTGTATGCTGCGTCTGTTCTTCCGACAATCATATCTTTTTCGATGTCTTCACATGTTTCCTGCAGCCATTTCGTCTTAGCTTCCCTGCACTTCCTATTTATTTCATTCCTCAGCGACTTGTATTTCTGTATTCCTGATTTTCCCGGAACATGTTTGTACTTCCTCCTTTCATCAATCAACTGAAGTATTTCTTCTGTTACCCATGGTTTCTTCGCAGCTACCTTCTTTGTACCTATGTTTTCCTTCCCAACTTCTGTGATGGCCCTTTTTAGAGATGTCCATTCCGCTTCAACTGTACTGCCTACTGCGCTATCCTTATTGCTGTATCTATAGCGTTAGAGAACTTAAAACGTATCTCGTCATTCCTTAGTACTTCCGTATCCCACTTCTTTGCGTATTGATTCTTCCTGACTAATGTCTTGAACTTCAGCCTACTCTTCGACACTACTATTTTGTGATCTGAGTCTATATCTGCTCCTGGGTACGCCTTACAATCCAGTATCTGATTTCGGAATCTCTGTCTGACCATGATGTAATCTAATTGAAATCTTCCCATATCTCCCGGCCTTTTCCAAGTATACCTCCTCCTCTTGTGATTCTTGAACAGGGTATTCGCTATTACTAGCTGAAACTTGTTACAGAACTCAATTAGTCTTTCTCCTCTTTCATTCCTTGTCCCAAGCCCATATTCTCCTGTAACCTTTTCTTCTACTCCTTCCCCTACAACTGCATTCCAGTCGCCCATGACTATTAGATTTTCGTCCCCCTTTACATACTGCATTACCCTTTCAATATCCTCATACACTTTCTCTATCTGTTCATCTTCAGCTTGCGACGTCGGCGTGTAGAAATGAACTATCGTTGTCGGTGTTGGTCTGCTGCCGATTCTGATTAGAACAACCCGGTCACTGAACTGTTCACAGTAACACACCCTCTGCCCTACCTTCCTATTCATAACGAATCCTACACATGTTATACCATTTTCTGCTGCTGTTGATATTACCCGATACTCATCTGACCAGAAATCCTCGTCTTCCTTCCACTTCACTTCACTGACCCCTACTATATCTAGATTGAGCCTTTGCATTTGCCTTTTCAGATTTTCTAGTTTCCCTACTACGTTCAAGCTTCTGACATTCCACGCCGCGACTCGTAGAACGTTATCCTTTCGTAGATTTTTCAATCTTTTTCTCATGGTAACCTCCCTCTTGGCAGTCCCCTCCCGGAGATCCGAATGGGGGATTATTCCGGAATGTTTTGCCAATGGAGAGATCATCATGACACTTCTTCAATTACAGGCCACATGTCCTGTGGATACACGTTACGTGTCACAAAATACAGTAGTCAATTATAATTTTAGTGGGCCGGCCTGGGTGGCCGAGCGGTTGTAGTGGCTTCAATCCGGAACCGCGCGACCTCTACGGTCGCAGGTTCGAATCCTGCCTCGGGCATGGATGTGTGTGATGTCCTTAGGTTAGTTAGGTTTAAGTAGTTCTAAGTTCTAGGTCAGAGCCATTTTCTTTATATAATTTTAGTCCCACACAATCAAACAAAAGTATTTATCGGAAACTGCGTAAAGTGGGGCATGCCTCCGGAAAGCACGTTGCGGAAGCACGTCTGGCGGCCAGGGCGGCAGGAGAGGTGTTGGGTGCGTTTTCACGGCGTGGCGCCTGGCGGGCGGCGGCGAGTGATGCGCGTCGTGGGTCGCGGTCCAGCGGGCGGCGGCCACCGTGCTTCCTGGAGGCGGCCTGCCTCTGTGGCTTGGGCTGGGCCTCGGCCGTGCTTCCTGCCGAGCGGCTGCACCTGCGTCAGGCGCCACTGCCTCGCCCCCTCCACACCGAACACTCCGTCCCACTCAGACAGTACCTGCTGTGTGCTCGCGGAACGGATCGTCTGCCATCGCCTTCTTCGTTCTTGTGGATCATTTCTATAGCTCAATGTGTAAATTACTTCGTAAATCCCCATGGGGCTTCCGACATATAGCGCGTACAGGTATTATTGCCTAATGTTGTCTCCGCAGTGCAATTCTTACGTCTACAAATCATTAAGATGACACAGCCATTGACAACCAATACTTAGGGTTTTCCATAAAACGAAGTATCCTGTTGTAGTTCTACTTCACTTTGGTTTAGCACATCAATCCAATGATTCCTATCAGGATGCTATCAAGAAGGGATCACAACGTGGATGTTGTTGTCAAGGCCTTCAGTCGGGATAATGCTTTGATGCAGCTCTCCACGCACCTCTATCCTGTGCAAGCCCCTTCATCTCCTAGTACCTGCTGCAACCTACATCCTTCTGAATCTGTTTAGTGTATTCATCTCTTGGTCTCCCTCTACGATTTGTACCCTCCGCGCTGCCCTCTAATACTAAATTGGTGATCCCTTGATGCCTCAGAACATGTCCTACCGGCCGATCCCTTCTTCTAGTCAAGTTGTGCCACAAACTCCTCTTCTCCCCAATTCTATTCAATACCTCCTCATTAGTTATGTGATCCACCCATCTAATCTTCAGCATTCTTCTGTAGCACCACATTTCGAAAGCTTCTATTTTCTTCTTGTCCAAACTACTTATCGTCCATGTTTCACTTCCGTACATGGCTACACTCCATACAAATACTTTCAGAAACGACCTCCTCACACTTAAATCTATACTCGATGTTAACAAATTTCTCTTCTTCAGAAACGCTTTCCTTCCCATTGCCAGTCTACATTTTATAACCTCTCTACTTTGACCATCATCAGTTATTTTGCTCCCCAAATAGCAAAACTCCTTTACTACTTGAAGTGTCTCATTTCCTAATCTAATTCCCTCAATACCACCCGACTTAATTCAACTACATTCCATTATCCTCGTTTTGCGTGCAGGTATGATTGTCTAATGTTGTCTCCGCACTGGAATTCTTACGTCTACAAATAATTAAGATGACACAGCCATTGACAACCAATACTTAAGGTTTTCCATAAAACGAAGTATCGTGTTGTACTTTTAATTTAGTTTATCACATCAAACCAATGATTCCTATCAGGATACTACCAAGAATGAATCGCAACGTGGATACCGTACAATATTTATTCTCAAAAAACATGTAGAGTGCGAAAGATTGAATAAATATGAAGTACGCAATATAGATTGGCGCAACATGCGTTTGATTTTCTTTCGACCGCCCCCCCTTCCCCTTTATTATTAGAAAAACACAATTGGCTGATACTGCTCAGCAGTGAGAAACAGCAGACCTTCACCCTGTCTGCCACTTCGAGAAAACGCCCAGTGGACGAGAAAATAGAACTCAACACGCTTAATATGAGTGTTTCCGTATCCTCCGAACCAGAGTGCGCATATCACCTACTGAAGTACGGACAGCAGTTGTACTGCACCAATGATCTGCGCGCTGGGGTGATGTCGCTGTGCAGATGACGTACTTGGTGTACCTGCAATTCTCTGCCTACTCCACGGACAAAATATATTCCACAAACTCGTAGGGCCGAAATTACGTCAGTACAAGACAGAACACGAGTCAAGATTTCTGTTTGCTCACTAGCCAGGAACAGAAATTCAGCTCAAGTATTCTCCCGTATAGATGCACTTCAGTACTTGTTAGAATCCGCAGAGAGCTAAAGAATCATCACTCTAGTAATGAGAACAACAATTTTGTCACAGAGGAACGACTTGTCGCGGTCCCTGTGTCAAAGCAGCACTTTTTAAAATCTGCTTCTCAAAATCTCACCACCAGATTCTCCACTGTGGCTCTCGCCAGCGAAGTCCCTAGCTCGATTCCCAGAGGGAACTGTCTGTGTTCTTTCTCGGCAGAGAAGTGCTCTCTATCAATCCCCGAAGGGAAGTCCTTGCTCACATTACACTCTGCTCCCTCCTGGACATGCGGTGTCTGTGTTTCTTCTCAGGTGACAAATTGCAGCGGCCATTACAGAAACATTGCCTCCTACTACATGGATCATGAATCTGCCTGCCAATCAACTAAAGCTCATACTCCTTTCCGAAGATTTTCTGGAAAGTTTCATTTGCCTTTATGCATACTTAGCACTCCGCGGATCAGAAACGGGTCTCTGTTTTTTGTGAGGAAATTTGCCACTACACTTCCCATGAGAATACTTCTGAGAATCAACTCGCCATCATCGTTGGTGACCCTGCACATGCCTTCGCACTAAAAGGATGTCCTTTCACCTTCTTCGATCACCAACGCTCTTTCTCCAGGTACGCTAATCCGAATCACCAGAGAACAACCTCCCGCCCTATGTGTCCGCATTGCTGGGGTCCTGCCGCCTCTAGCATCGTAAACCGCCAACTCCAGGCGCTGCACTCCCTCAGGGCAGTAAATGTCCGCCCCTGCAGAACATGACGTCTCTTTCCAGCCCCTCTTTAGCCGATAGCGGCTTCTAAGGAGTGCATGGACACTTCACCTTTTCTGTCAGTGCTCAGCCCTAAGTAACTACCAGCCATGGTGTATTGCAGAAATCATTAGTACGTGGTCCTATCCAGTATCACCCAATAATGATCAATAATCGGATTGTGCATCGCAAATAGTGATCTAATATAAATCTACGAGACTACTAAATATATGATGGCAAAGTCTCAAAAAATGTTCAAATGTGTGTGAAATCCTATGGGACTTAACTGCTAAGGTCATCAGTCCCTAAGCTTACACACTATTTAACCTAAATTATCCTAAGGAGAAACACACACACTCATGCCCGAGGGAGGACTCGAACCTCCGCCGGGATCAGCCGCACAGTCCATGACTGCAGCGCCTTAGACCACTCGGCTAATCCCGCGCGGCGGGCAAAGTCTTGCTGCCCTTCAAGTTTACTGTGTGGTGTTCTACTGGGACTGGAGTGGCGGGTGCAACACGTTCCAGTCACGTAGCCTGTCGGTCTCTAGTGTCAACAAGGGAGCTGCCGAGGACGGATGGATGGATCACTATCGACAGTGCCATGTACGTGAGACACTGAAGACTGGTTTTTGGGTTGCCTCCTACACCTCAACGCAGGTAGTGTCTTTGAAAAGATCCCATACCGTGTGAATCCCTGCATGTGTTTTTCCTTAATGACTTCGTCATTGACGGGTCTTCCAAACTTAATCTCCCACCCTCCTTTAATCACAACATTTCCTTCCTAGAGTCACTCGACTGTCTTGAGATAATGATACTGGCAATGAAGACTTGAACTCGAGCTATTATTAGGTTGTCTATGACTTATAAGGAGGAGAACCAAGTAGCGAAGCGATTTTGTAGTCAACTGTCACCTATTTCGAAGAATAGAAAATCTAAATTCTGAAAGTTTACAACCTTCAGCTTCTGCAATTTACAGGCATGTTTGCACCAGCCAAGGACCTCATCAGAATAACATAGAATCTTTCATGGTACCACCCCTCATAAGAACGTACAAAATTCCGTCCGAACAGGCCTTGGAAGGCCCAACGTTACCGAGCGGCCGCCGTGTCATCCTCAGCCCATAGGCGTCACTGGATGCGGATATGGAGGGGCATGTGATCAGCACATCGCTCTCCCGACCGTATGTCAGTTTACAAGACCGGAGCCGCTACTTCTCAATCAAGTAGCTCCTCAGTTTGCCTCACACGGGCTGAGTGCACCCCGCTTGCCAACAGCACTCGGCAGACCGGATGGTCACCCATCCAAGTGCTTGCCCAGCCCGGCAGCGCTTAACTTCGGTGATCTGACGGGAACCTGTGTTACCACTCCGACAAGGCCGTTGGCCAAGTACGTACAAAGGCACATCATTATATTCTTCTTTCTCTACGAATCATCGTGTACATCTGAACTAAAATTTGGAGAAGAACATAATCCTGAGATTGCAATTGACAATCACATGAGAATGTAGCTAATAACACGATCAACACTATCAAATGTTTATTTTGTGACGTTTAATCGAGCCGTCATTAGAAGACACTCGAATGCACAAGTCCCGTTGATATCTTTGTTAATGTCGTTTAATCCAAGCTTGTAAGATGTCGGCTTCATTTGATGTGTAACGTGATACTGTACTTTGAATAACAAAAAAATACTGTCCGAGCTATTGTTTTCTATTCCTAGCTCCGATCCCAAATAAAAGTATATATCAGAGTCACGGCAATGTGGTTGTCATCAGTGTTGCCTCCAAACGACTATCTAAAACGAAAATATAGTTCCATCACACATAATACGTCAACCTCTCCTGCTCCTCTCTGACCAACTACTGCCTGTCTGTTCTGCTTATTTTGTGATGGTGGCTTGTGACATCAACCAAGCCATATGCTAGTATGATAACTATAACGTGTTTCTTAATCACATTATCCTTTTTAAATTATAAATTACGTTGGAGGCCAATTTTACGTAAGATTCAGTGCATCAAAATAAAAATCTGAGTCCCGTAGAACGATTGGAGAAGCATTCCACAGGTATCAGTGTGCTTGTGAGCATGTCTGCGACGCCATCGAGCGAACTACGCGCGTCTCGCACCCAGCTCCTTTCAATCTGTGGAGCAGTGAGCGGCGGTTCAGTGGTCGTGTGTCAGGAGAACTCAACACCGCTTTCAGCATCTCGTGGTGTTCGTGTCTAGACACGGGGTGGAGTGGCACGGCGATAAGACACTGGACTGGTATTTGTGGTTGCAACGGTTCAAAATCCATTTTCCGTGATTTCCCTAAATCACTTAAAGCGGATGGCGGGTTGGTTCCTATGCGAGGGCACGGCTGATTTACTTTCCCGTCTATCTCTAATCTGAGCTTTTGCTCTGTCTCTAATGAACTCGTGGTCGACGGAACGTTAAATTCTATTCTGCCATTTCCCTTACACGTTACAACGCGTCGCTGTCGTCACTGGGGTGAAACGCGGAGCTACTTGCTACGTATCTTTACTTCATGCCATGAACGAGATCCATAAAATTTATTTACGTACAATAGTCTTGTTTTTTAATGGTACATACAGCGTGTCGGGAGGGGGGGGGGGGGGGGGTTGGCGGGAAAACAGCTGTCGCTTTCGTAATGAGGAAACTGAGGATTTATCTCAAGTAAGTCTAAAAGGGAGTGATCATTAGTTTCGGGCCAAGGGTGAAAGCATTTCCGAAACGGCTAAGTTTGTAAACTGTTCGTGTGTCGCTGTGGTTAAAGAACACCGTGCATAGCAAAATGGTGCCACCCAAAACCGGCGCCAAAGCAACTGTGTTAAACCACAGGCGATAGATGACAGGGATGAACAACGGCTTCTGACTATGGGCGAATAAACGTGCAACTGTTTTAACTGACCGCCCAGATGAAGGAAGGGGCTCCAACAGTGACTCCTCAACGGCAGCTGAGCGAACTTTGCTGCATATTGGCCTACCCAGCAGGCGCCTGCTGACTGCTCTTCATCGGCGACGAAGGCTAGAATTTGTACGCCGGTACTGCAACTTGACTTTCATTGAGTGGCGACAGGTAGGCTTTTCAGATGAATTACGTTTTATGCTCCACCGGACAGATGAACGTTGGCGTGTATGGCGCTGCAAAAATCGTCATAAGGGTCCAGGCCGGGTGGAGGGAGCGTTGTGTTCTGGCGGATGTTTTTGTGGCGTTCCCTGGATGACTACGTCATTCTGGAAGACACAGTGGTATGCATCTATCTTTGGGGACGATGTCCTCACCTCCATGTTTTTTTCTCCTCATCATCTACCACGAGGACAATGCAGCGTGTCAAACAGCTCGCAATGTTAGTGCGTGATTCGATAAGTACCAGGATGAGTTTACCGTATTTCCTTCGCCAACAAACCTTCCGGATTTAAACCGAATCGAGAATCTGTGGGGCTATCTGTATCGGGCTGTTTGCGCCGTGGACCCTTAGCCGAGAAACGTAGCGCATCTGGCCACGGCGCTAGGGTCGCCAGGACTCCACATCCCTGTCGATACCTTCCACTACTTCACTGAGTCTCTTCCTGCACATCCGAGAAGCAAAAGGTGATTATTCAGGCTTTTGATAGGTGGTCGCATTGAGTGAGTGGATTGTGTAATTATCACCTCGCTAAATGGAGTTACGTAATTATTTTTTATTTCTCTGCAGTCCAACATTGATTACTGTATTGTAGTGTCGTATTTTTGAGTGAATGGAGAGACATTTTTTATTGTAGATGTTGTGGGTTTTCCAGTATGCTCTTTTCAGTTTTTGCAGTCGAACTTTTTGTGCAGTTTTCTCTCCCCCTGTGGGTTCTAGGACCTCGCCTAAGTATTTAAAGAATGGAACTCTCTCAATTTGTCCATATTTTGTAGTCAGTTTTTGAGTTTCAAATTTTGAGCAGATGAATTTGGTTTTTTGGAAGGAAATTTGTAGCCCAACTTTTTCGGCGCATTCTTTGAGAATGTCTATCTGTTTAATTGCTGTGGTCTCGTTTTCTGCTAGAATGGTCACGTCATCTGCAAATGCCAAGCATGAAATTTTAATACCATCTTTAGATCTTCCTAGTTGTATAGACTTCCAGTAATTTTGATTCTTCAGTTCTTTTTCCCATTCTCGGATGACTTTGTCTAAGACAAGATTGAAGAGGAGTGGAGACAAGCCGTCACCTTGTCCTACGCCGGTTTTGATCAGGAAGGGCTCTGATATTTCACCCAGGAATTTTATCTTAGAAGTTGTGTTTGTGAGCGTTTCTTTGATAAGGTTTAGGGTTTTCGGATCGAGTCCTAGCTCCTCAAGGATAATAAAGAGAGATTGCCTATCGATTGAATCATAAGCCTTTGCGAAATCAACAAAGGAACAAATGATCGGACTGTTTCTGACTGCTTTGTATTTTAGTGTTGTCTTCAAATTGAAAATTTGTTCTGCACAGGATCGGTGAGGGCGAAAGCCAGCTTGGTATTCACCAATACTGTGTTCGAGTTGTTACTGAAATTAATTTAATGAAATTTATGAAATGACGACATTTTCGCCAGGTAACTATCATATGATATTCAATTTATTTTACTGTCGATTACGGCCTGCAGCCATTTTCAAGTTGTTTTGCTTTACTGTGACACATCACTGAACAAATTTTAGAAGTATGTAGTCACACACTCAGAAACATATGACACGTTGGAGTACGACACGGAAATAAACAGGAGAACTGATGGACCAACCATTTCACATCGTCAACATTCTTGGCTGTGTTCTGGGCGTGTAGACTGGATTTTTCTTTTAATTCGTGTATTGACAGGCCATGGTATTGCAGAACGACTTGAAAATAGCCGCAGAGCGAAGTTGATACTGTAATAAGTTGAATATCATATCACAGACAGCGAAATTATTTAAAGAGAGAGGAACTCAATATCTGCTATAGGTCTTTCGGTCGCTTTCTCAGTCGACGTCCCTTAGGGTCGGTAAACGCCGTCTATTTTGAGACCCTTCACAGGACATTTGGTAACTGCCCCATGAGTTTCGCTCCGTCATGGTGAGTATCCTGGCTGGAGGGAACACAAATCACTTTCCGTAATAGCAACTTCTGGGTATTGTAACCACGTCAGTTCTCAATGTGTCCGCGACATTTCGAGAAACATTCTTCCTCTTCCCTTCTTCTCCTCAGAAGATCCATATGTTTCGTGAACAGCTTGAAAACTGACGTGCTTGTACTTCGAAGAAGCTTTTCCTGCATTGAGACTTCACAGTAACCTCTGTCTGCAAGAATGTGGTCACTTTTTTGTGAAGAAGAATCCAAATCTGGGACTGATGACGTATAATTTACGAAATGAATATAAACTCGCATTTGAATATTCAGAATTGCCTCAAATACAATATCGTTGCAGTAGTTATTAGTGTGTGTCAGTAACCACAATTGTGTCGAATTATATGCTCTAACTCTTTCACCAAAGACGCATGCATGTGGCCGAGGTAGGCATAAAAACTGTATACACATATGTAGTCAATGTTATTGCTAAGCGATATGTATCAAGTACCATATTCAGAAAGAGATCTATTCGACAGGTGGACGAGTAACTATGCATGGCGATAGAACCAAAGGAAGTAAGAAGATCATTAGCTACGGAGTACAGAGACATATTGGCGAAGAATAAGGAAGGAAATCGGCCATACCATTTTCATGGAACCATCCTGGCATTTGCCTAAAGTGATTCAGCAAAACCAAGAAACGCCTACACATGTGGATCAGCACATGGAGTCCAGTGCCTTACCGCTGCGCCACCTCGTCGCGTGCGCAGCACGATTAGTAAGGACATACTGCGGTTCATTGCGACGGTATGAGCAGATTATTTTGTTACTTTTCATTCAATCGCACTCTGTATTATAAAATAATCTGGAAAACGCACCAGCCAGGATAAAATCTCGCAACAACATCATTCACAGGCTATGTGGCACAACTTAGTGGGTTTCAATGGAGCCTTGCGTACATCAGGTCTTGCCCCGGGTTTTTCGGCCACGGAGTATTGTGTTCCAATGTGGTGTAACAGCTGTCTTACCAGAGTCATTGATGCGCAGCTCAGCAACACGATGCGCATGATTAGTGGTACAATCAGACCAATTACTGTCTGCTGGCTTCTCCTGGCAAGTAATATCTACCCACAACAGATTTTCAGAACTGAGACATTGTTTAGGGATTACCATAATATGCAGGAGAATAAGGAACTACCCATTCATAATGACAAAGGTGCTTTACGAAGAAATAGACGTCGTTCGAGACACCGCAACGACTGTACGCTGAACAGCTAGCTACAAGTAACAGCATAGCGAGAGATCTCTGGAACAAGAACTGCAAACACATCGGAAATTGCTAAGAATGGGAGTGGTTCTAAAAACATAACTGTGATACGATGCAGGTTGAACTTAACAGGAAACTGTGGGTCAAATTAAACAGAATCCGCACTTAATGTGGTCTGTGCTGTGACTCACTCTATAAATGGTGTATTGTGGAGTCTTCGAGTTCCGACTGTGGTGCACTGAAACAATTTTTTAGACGTATAACAGAGGAATGCATCATACGATGTTATAAGGACTTGTAGAATGGTTTTATGAGTGCCAATGCCACAGCGGTGGAATGGATAAAAAAAATCTAGATATTAATATTTAGTCAATTTATTTTTGTTTTATGCAGTGATATTGATTGCATATTATAAAGGTATCGCATGTGTGTCCCCTACGAATGATGATGATGATCTGTTACTTTTGGGGACCACTTGCAAAAGAGGAATGTAATCACGTCGTAGACCAGTGGCCGTAAAACTATTTTGCTCGAAAGCCAATACTAACACTCTGAGGCGGCACCTCGGACCGCATGTATACCGATCTTATTTAGTGCTAGCCTGCATAAATGAAAATGTTACGATCCTCCACCAAAATAACTGTAGTAAGGGCGCGCTAAGTTGGCCGTCAGTCCCCATGTACCGATCGCCAAAAGTCAGCACCATTCGAACACTTCGTGTCAGCTGTTCTCTGTTTCAGTTAGTTGCTGCCCTCACCGACCTAAAAGTTGTGACACTGTAACAGCGTGACGAAGTGGTGTTCTGTTGTGTGCATGAATGAATCATTAATTGATTAATAACATTAACTGTGCTTATATTTAAACGCAGTGTGTATTATGAACCATGAAAACAAACAGAGCGATGGTTAGTGTCCTGTAGTCGAGACGGACACAAGCTGTTTGAGGGGTAAGGCCCCAAAATAAGAACTCAGCAGGCGAAGGGAAATTTGTTTTCAGACCTCTCATGCTTCTGAGGCTTGAAGCTCCCCTTCTACGAAGAGTGGCCAGACGCCATCCTGGATGCTCTCTCGCTAGATTGAAGACCTTAATCTTGCAATACTGCGAAACGTAATAGCTGTCCATTTTCGACTGCTTCTGTTCGGCGACGTAATCGTCTGATGAAGATAAAACACCTTCTTGCGTTTCTTGAAACTTCTTCAGTTTCTTGGTGGGCAATTAGTTTATCTTGTACCATGAGTTGTTTCTCCTCTAGCATTTCGAAAATTGTGCAAAAAATTTCTTCTCCAATTTTCATGTGTTCTTGTGTTATTAGTGCAGAAGATTTCGAAGCGAGCGGTGAAATTATTTTGGAGAAACAGCTGTTCTATGCACACAAGTGCCGTTTTTAATAGTACTTTTGAAACTTCACTGTAAAGTGATTAGTTTTCACAATATGTTCGCTTTCTGTTGCCGTCGAAGTACAAGTCACATCCATACATTTACTCATTAAATTAGACGTCGTGGAGGTGCGACATGTGTAACTACCTCGGAGGCTAACATACGAACGAAATATTCTTCGTCTTGGTAAACGCTGTTCCATTTCTCCCTCCACCAACTGAAAGTTGTTTGTGCACATGTGGCTGTTTCTGGTGGATCAAAAGTAACTGTAGGATTACCGGGAAAATTGGTTCATACGGTGAGTCGTACCGTACCGGGAAAACTGGCTCATTTTGGGTTGAAACGCACCTGCAGTAATATGGTTATAATGGTAAACTACTTCCACAATATTGCAGAAGAACCCAAAAAAAACCAGAAGCGGGAGCGATATTCGAAGCATCGTCTAACATCTTATGAAACGAAGCGCTTACTTGGCCGGCTATGGACTTCCTGGCTGCCAGTGGCCACACATTAGAACTCGTATATATGAATGCCTTAAACTTTCAGGCTCGATTTTCTCGTTTAGATTTGCGCCTTCCATTTTACCTATGTAGAAGTCCTATCCATGCCGTACACACCCTGTCAGTATGAATCAAATCGGTCCTCTTGTTAGCTTATCTCCCGGCCCCGAAGCGCCACTTAGCCACACGACGCGAGAAAGGTACGCAAGCAGTGATGGATCGACTCGAAACGAGCCGCCACAGCTCAGCAGCGATCACAGCATTTGCCCTATAACGAGACTTTCCTCAAGTCGGTGATACGGGAGATACTTTTTTGGCTGAACATTCTTCCAGATTAGCCCTCGAATAGCCCGCAGGTGACATACATCACCCACCGATTTTCTTTTAGTTATGTTGTTGCCCGTACGTGTTTCCCACAGAGCCGCTCGGGATTAGCCGAGCGGTCTGAGGCGCTGCAGTCGTGGAGTGTGCGGCTGGTCACGGCGGAGGTTCGAGTCCTCCGTCGGGCATGGGTGTGTGTGTTTGTCCTTAGCATAATTTAGGTTAAGTAGTGTATAAGCTTAGGGACTGATGACCTTAGCAGTTAAGTCCCATAAAATATCACACACATTTGAACATTTGTTTCCCACAAACGTGAATTGACGTAGCATCAAGCTCCACTTTAAAGGTTAGTATTTCATCATAGTTGTCTGAACGCGGCTGTCGTTAGGGAGTATAAAAATAAGTTTATCCACTTGTTGTGCTCTGTCACACGACTCCCTCAGGGTTAGAACTGTATAAGGAACAAAGACTCACACTAGGATACGTGCGTCTTGAAGACAACACTGTGCCCCATGAGCACATTTACGGCTCATATCAAGGCCTGGATATGCCATAACCTCTTACCTATCTTTACAGCCGGCTCGAGTGGCCGAGCGGTTCTAGGCGCTACAGTCTGGAACCGCGCGACTGCTACGGTCGCAGGTTCGAATCCTGCCTCGGGCATGGATGTGTGTGATGTCCTTAGGTTAGTTAGGTTTAAGTAGTTCTAAGTTCTAGGGGACTGATGACCTCAGATGTTAAGTCCCATAGTGCTCAGAGCCATTTTGAACCTATCTTTACAGACTCTGCAAATGCATTCCTGCGTTCCTGGATTGTTGATAAATCTTTTACCCATTTATACTCCTTATCGCAGCCCTGCTCAACAACGGGGGTCATGCGACAACTCTGAGATGTTTCTGATTAAATAAAATCAAATCTTAATCGAACGTAATACTGGAAGGATTAAAATAATACACGTCACAGTATCAAACTCCATTACTCCTTCTTTCTTTACATAATACATAGTAAAGTGTTCCGCAAAAGTTTTTCCGGCGTATTTCTAACTTGTAGAATTCTCATGTGTCCGACCGGGCCACATGCTAATTACTCCACAATATTTCGGCAATCAGAGTTGTTGCCATCTTCACATGGCCCCTGGCGACTGCTGCCTTGCTTTAATTGACAAGAGCATAAACGTGAACACGTTAACATGGCAACAACTCTATTTGCCGAAATACTGTGGAGTAATAATGACGTGACGCGGCCGGACTCCCGAGAATTCTATAAATTATACATCTTCTTTGAAACACCCATTTTGTCCTCGCAGTCGTTTTCACACATTAAGCTACCTTGCTGGAGACGAAGATAAGCGCCTGATGAACTCCATCTGTATCTTAAAGTCGAAAGATGTTTCCTTCGGACTGTCTACATCTCCTCCTATCGTTTTGGTTTCACGTGTATCGATTTCTCTGCTTTCCTTTTCAGTTCGTAGAATGTAACCAGGTCCAAATGACAAAATAAAGTTCTGGCTATTTTATTCTCCTATTCTCCGCAGCAAATGGCCGTGAACAACCTCTTTTCCTTGAGTTCGAAGAAAATATTAACGCTTCAACGTCTCCGTTCCCAAAAGAGGAAAGGGGACGTGGTGTGTTGATTTTAGTCAAGAATGCCTTTACGGTGACTAGGGCGCCATTATCAACACCTCACTGAGCTTGAACAAGGTCGTGCAGTGGGGCTACGAGGAGCTGGAGGTTCCTTCTATGATAATGCAGAAGGACTTCGTTTACGGCGTATAGCTCTGGCGCTTCGTAAAGCGTCTGCGGCAGCAATCTCAGCAGTGACATAATGAATTGTTACAAATCGTTTACTTCAAGGACAGCTCCGAGCCAAATTACCTGTAGCTTGCTTTTCACTGACCCCAAACCATCTGCGACTTTAGTGGCTTCAAGCGAGAGCTCATTGGAGATCAGGGTGGAGGTCTGCTGTTTTCTGACGAAAGCTGATTCTGCCTCGGAGCCAGTGATGGCTGTTTGTTGGTTAAAAGGAGGCCAGCTGATGACCTGCAACCAACCTGGCTGCGTGCTAGACACGTTGGACCTGCACCTGGAGTTATGACTGGCTATGCGATTTCGTTTAGCAGAGAAGCACTCTCGTGCTTATCCCACGCACCCTGACTGCAAAATTGTACGTCAGTCTGGTGATTCGACCTCTTGTACTGCCGTTCATGAACAGCATTCCAGGGGGTTACACCGGTTATTAAGGTACCAACTTTTCACATTTGTAATCGTCTATCTCGCGCTCACACTAACCATCGTGGAAGCGTAATGCATAAAAATCGTAGAGGGAGACCAAGAGATTAATACAGTAAACAGACTCAGAAGGATGTAGGTCGCAGTAGTTACTCGGGTGTGAAGAGGCTTGCACATGGAGAGCTGCATCAAACCATTCTATGGACTGAAGACCACTACGACAACAACAACAACAACAACAACAACACACTAACCTGTGCTCTTGCAATATTAGCCACTTAAATGTGTTGCCTAGACAAAAGCATTCCCGAAATGTAATTACTCTAAATTAATAATTTTATATGTTGCGATGTTTGCCCGTTAATATATATACAAGGTGTTCGGAAATTCCCGTAACAAACTTTTAGGACATGTAGAGGGAAATGAGCAGATAATATTTTGAACTGGAACCCAAGTCTGGGCCGGCCGCGGTGGCCGTGCGGTTCTGGCGCTGCAGTCCGGAACCGCGGGGTTGCTACGGTCGCAGGTTCGAATCCTGCCTCGGGCATGGGTGTGTGTGATGTCCTTAGGTTAGTTAGGTTTAAGTAGTTCTAAATTCTAGGGGATTTATGTCCTAAGATGTTGAGTCCCATAGTGCTCAGAGCCATTTGAACCCAAGTCTGGAAACGTACCGTTTCCGTGCGACAATCATTTGAAAACATGTTGGTAACGCGACCACTTTTAGAAGGAATGATTAGTCGTGACCCAGTACATAAAATAGTTCAAATGGCTCTGAGCACTATGGGACTTAATATCTGAGGTCATCAGTCCCCTAGAACTTAGAACTACTTAAACCTAACGAACCTAAGGACATCACACACATCCATGCCCGAGGCAGGATTCGAACCTGCGACCGTAGCGGTCGCGCGGTTCCAGACTGAAGCGCCTAGAAGCGCTCGGCCACTCCGGCCGGCCGAGTTCATCACTTGTTTTGCATTTCCACTCTTGAATAGCGAATTTGCTAGTGTTTTCGTTGACGGGTTCTCTTCAACGCAGTACTGATACAGTACAGCCCCTTACAATTCGGGTGTGCGGCATCTTCTTGGGTAGCCACAGCCACGCCTGCTGACGGTGAAGATACCTTTTCTCGAAGCCGTTGCGTAATTGTGGCGAACACGGTCTGCGTTGGAGTCGGACGTTGTGGAGAACGATCTTGATAAAGGCGAAGAGCAGCTCTTCCATTGCCGTGGACTTTGCCACACAGATCGATCATATCAATGTATTCTGCAGACGTGTAATCAATCGTGTTGGTCTAACACACAGAAATACGTGAAAGAGGCTGGAACCAGGTCAGAGAGGCAGGACAGACGTCACACGACACCGTGACTGCCATGTTGCATACCTACCTAACAAACATATTTTCAAACGCCTGTAGGACGGAAACGGGATTTTACTGCCTGTTTCTTTGTCGATCGCCCCATGAAATAGTAACCTGAAATAGTAAGGATAACATTTTACTTCGCTTTCGGCGCGCAGGAGATCCTTCTTTGCGGCATGCGAAAACATATGAATGTAAAGCACAGTTTTTTTATATTCTTTAGTTCGTCTGGAATTTCCCTCTTGTCTTTCCTAAGCGGGGAAAGGTAACCTATTGTTTTTACAACGAATACTTCTCTTAAATCTGAGGAAGTAATATGTCAATACCTAAGGAATAAATATAATGAATAAAGTCGCGAGTACCTTTCTAATACATTGTAGGTTCTAGTGAGAATTGCTTTATTTTTTTTAAATAATGAGAGAAGCCGAAGCAGTTGTGAAATTAGATTCTAATGGATACTCACAAGAAAATTTCATTAACTCTCAAGTAATAAAACTTAGCCGTGCTGTCTCCCGTAGATGCATTTCTGCTCTTTCACCCGTAATAACGGAATGTCCATGACATGGACAATACTGGTATCGTACTCCCTGCTACAAGAAGATAGACGGGAGGAGTTTGCAGGACTCGGACTGCCCTCTAGCTTCCCGAGAAAATAAATATGTTTGCACCTGTCAGAACACACCGAATAAAGGAATGTCTCCACAAAAATCGAATCCGGCGCGGAGACATCTGTCAAACAGGTTTATTTCCGCGCACACTCTGCCTCAGATAAAACTTACTAGCATATCGGTTCACATATAAAAACGAGATCTATAGTCAGTCTTTATTAAGAAGCTAGCAGTTTTATTTCATTTAAGACATCAACTTCTTTATTTATTTATTCGTTCGGAATTTACAAGTCGAATATTTTTAAAAAAGGGATTAGAGCATAAAATAAGATACATTCAGCATTATATAATATTAAATTTTTACACAGTAAAACTTATCTTCTTAAGCCAGTCAATGGCATTGTCCTTGAGTTTACGTATATCCTCGAGTTCAGCACTAAAGTCATGCACAGTGCAGTCGATCATGTGGTCCGTCGACTGGATGAGTCCACACTCACACTGAGGATAATCGTCTCGCTACATCTTGCGACACCTGTTCTCATACAGTTTAGGATAGTTCACACTCTTCTGTAAGGATTAAAGCTGTCTGTTGATATGTTTGGACCATCAACCAATCTTCTGTTATTGACTTTGCTTCATAATCTTTTCCATTCACTTCCTGCATCGTAGAGAAACACCTCTTCACCTGTTTACCGTGGGCGTGACCTTTATTTTAAGCGGTTTTTTGATGTCAGGTTCTGATGGGTAGGAAAAATTAGGTTCGACAGTGTTTCACCATATTCTCTGAATAGTAACTGATTTTTTCTGATTTCGGGTGGTGCTATATTAGTTAATACGGGAAGACACTCAATATATGTAGATCTAAGAATTTCATCTAATGTTCTCATGGCTTCCCTTAGTTTAGTTCCGACTTTTCACACGTGAGCATTTCTGGCTCATGCAGGCGCACAATTCTCGGCCATCAAGGAATCAGCGATTCCAATTTATGAATGTTTCTGATTTCGCAAGTCGATGTAGGGATTCTTCGACAGTTTTCCCAAAATAATACCTGGGGAATAATCAAACCGGTATGCGCCGATAATCGGGTTTCCATCAGCCGAACTCATCTCTCGTCGTAATGCCTAAGGTAGCCACTTTGTGTAACCGTGCGTGCACGCTGGCGTGTCACAGTATTGTGGCTGCATGCACGGTCCAGTCACATTAATGTGGCCACCAGCTATGTTCGACGACGAAGTGCAAAAACCACTCACAGATTGCAGATGGCATCATTAGCAGTGCAGTGTATGTAAAGCCTGTCGGAGGGAAGCAAAAAAGAGTGTAGTCGTTGTCGTAAAGCGAAAACGGAGCAATTTACACCACTGACCATTAAAATAGCTACACCAGAAAGAAATGCAGATGATAAACGGGTATTCATTGGACAAATATACTAGAACTGACATGTGACTACATTTTCACGCAATTTGGGTGCATAGATCCTGAGAAATCAGTATCCAGAACAATCACCTCTGGCCGTAATAACGGTCTTGATACGCCCACTGGGCATTAAGTCAAACAGAGCTTAGATGGCTTGTACAGGTACAGTTGCCCATGTAGCTTCAACACGATACCACAGTTCATCAAGAGTAGTGACTGGCGTATTGTGACGAGCCAGTTGCTCGGCTACCATTGAACAGACGTTTCAATGGGTGAGAGATCTGGAGAATGTGCTGGCCAGGGCAGCAGTCGAACATTTTCTGTATCCAGAAAGGCCCGTACAGGACCTGCAACATGCGGTCGTGCATTATCCTGCTGAAATGAAGGGTTTCGCAGGGATCGAATGAAGGGTAGAGCCACGGGTCGTAACACAAAAAAATGGCTCTGAGCACTATGGAACTTAACTGCTGAGGTCATCAGTCCCCTAGAACTTAGAACTACTTAAAATTACCTAACCTAAGGACATCTCACATATCCATGCCTGAGGCAGGATTGGAACCTGCGACCGCAGCGGTCGCGCGGTTCCAGACTGTAGCGCCTAGAACCGCTCGGACACCTCTGCCGGCGTCGTAACACATCTGAAATGTACTGTTCAAAGTGCCGTCAATGCGAACAAGAGGTGACCGAGACGTGTAACCAATGGCACCCCATAGCATCACGCCGGGTGATACGCGAGTACGGCGATGACTAATACACGCTTCCAATGTGCGTTCACCAAGATGTCGCCAAACACGGATGCGACCATCATGATGCTGTAAACAGAACCTGGATTCAACCGAAAAAATGACGTTTTGCTATTCGTGCACCCAGGTTCGTCGTTGAGCACACCATCGCATGCGCTCCTGTCTGTGATGCAGCGGCAAGGGTAACCGCAGCCATGGTCTCCAAGGTGATAGTCCCTGTTCGTGCAGATGGTTGTTCTTGCCAACGTTCCCGTCGGTTGACTGTGAGATCGAGACGTGGCTGCACGATCCGTTACAGCCATGCGGATAAGATGCCTGTCATCTCGACTGCTAGTGATACGAGTCCGTTAGGATCCAGCACGGCGTTCCGTATTACTCTCCTGAACCCACCGATTCCATATTCTGCTAACAGTCATTGGATCTCGACCAACGCGAGCAGCAATGTCGCGATGCGATAAACCACAATCGCGATAGGCTACTATCCGACCTTTATCAAAATCGGAAACGTGATGTTACGCATTTTTCCTCCTCACACGAGGCATCACAACAACGTTTCACCAGGCAACGCCGGTCAACTGCTGTTTTTGCATGAGAGATCGGTTGGAAACTTTCCTCATGTCAGGACTTGTAGGTGTCGCCACCGGGGCCAACCTTGTGTGATACTCTGAATTAGCCAACCATTTGCATATCACAGCATCTTCTTCCTGTCGGTTAAATTTCGCGTCTGTAGCACGTCATCGTCGTGGTGTTGCAATTTTAATGGCTACTAGTGTATCTGACGTCCGAAAGGACATTATCATTGGCTTCCGGGCCAAGAGTGGAAGCGTCTCGCCGTGGATAAGCATACCGTGAATGGCAAAAAGACGCTGTCCATAACCGGAGCCGAGGTAAAGACATATCCCAGTTATAGTCAGTTCCATCTGCCACCGTGCCAAATGTGGTGCACCATAGGCCATAGATGAAATGGGTGAACGACGGATGCAGAGATGTGTACGGGCGAATAAACGTGCATCTGTGGAGCAACTGCGCGCCTAGATGAACCAAGGGGTTGCCGACAGTGTCTCCTCAACGACCGTTCAGCGGACGTTGCTGGTCTGAGACACTGCAGCAGGTGCTTGGTTCATGTATCCATGCTGACTGCTGTTCATCGGCAACGAAACTGGAATTCGCACGGCAGCACCGCAGCTGGACGTCCACTGAGAGGCGACAGGTGGCCTTTTCAGATGAATCACGTTTTGTGCCCCATGGTCAGATGGCCGTTGGCATGAAACGTCTGAAAGCTAACACCCTGCAAATGTCGTGGTAAGGGTGCAGGCCGAAGGACATTCCCTCGGTGATCTCGTGATTGGATCTATACAAGTATAGATCTATCTTTGGGTACATAGTCCGCCCCTAAATGCAGATTGTTCTTCCTCTGCGCGATGGCATCTACCAGCAGGACACTGACACGTATCACACATCTCGCAGTGTACGTGCGCGGTTCGAAGAACACCGGGATGAGTTAACCGTACATCCCTGGCCACCAAAGTCCCCGGATTGAAATCCTGTCGAGAATTTGTGGAACCACCTCGATGGGTCCTCAACCGAGACACATCAGAGCGCATACGACCACGACACTGGTGTCGGCATGGCGCCATATTCTTGTCGGTACGCTCCATAGCCTCAGTGACTCTCTTCCTGCACGTCTCGCAACAGTCCGCTCTGTAGAAGGTCGTTATTCAGGCTATTGACACGTGGTCACTTAATGATTCAAATGACTCTGAGCACTATGGGACTTAACAGCTGAGGTCATCAGTCCCCTAGACCTTAGAACTACTTAAACCTAACTAATCTAAGGACATCACACACATCCATGCCCGAGGCAGGATTCGAACCTACGACCATAGTGGTCGCGCGGTTCCAGACTGAAGCGCCTAGATCCGCTCGGCCACGACGCACGGCGGTCACTTAAAGTCACTGGGCAGTGTATTATTGCCATTTGCAGGCACACAGCAACTGACAGTGACAGATGGAGTATTGACGCAGGAGATATAACGAGTTTCGAAAACTGGATCTCACAGTTTTAGACACGTTCGATACTTCCAGCATTGTGGTGAGCTTCATTATCTTACTGGATAACCGCATACGCCAGAGGGATTACAGTCACTACGTCTGTCTCGAAGGATGCATATCAAGAGTGTCTCTCAAATGGACTAATGCCTCTAGAGAATGCAGCAGTTAATTTTCCTGTCCTGTCTGTATGCGCACTTCAAGCTAACACTCGCCGCGATGGCTGATGGGATCGACCGTAAAGACATTTCCCATTTATAGTCAGTCCCATCAGCCATCACGACCAAATGTCAGCCTGGAGTCCTCAAATAGTAAACGAAACGTCTAGCGTTCTTCCGGGATGGTTACAGTGTGTTTGTTCTTCGTCGTTTCTCGAAAAGACTACCCTACGCTAATCAGAAACGATCCATGTTCCGTCGATTTCCTGTTGCCATAGCGCATCATCTCTGTTGAGCATGAATTCCTTAATGCGCCTAGAGGAATGCTGACCACGTAGCCATCCCAAAGGCTAGACCGATAACACTGCATTTTTTGGATCAATTCAAGATCGTAATTTGAGCGAACTTAAATTGATAGTATAATCTTCTTGCGTGATCCAGTGAACATGGAGATAAATCGAATATCCCTGAGATGTGTATTCCGCTACAACGGGAGCCCTTATTGAAGTCTATTAACAGAGGAAGAATAATATCTTAAAAATTTCCCAATATATATTCAAAAATTAAGATTACTCTCATATACAGTAAAAAGTTGTGGGTGCACTATATACCAACATCCACTTCCAAATTTAGTGCTACAGCACTGCTCCAAAGGCTAAGGAAAATGTTTTAAGAAATTACTTTAAAGGAACTACTTGCCTCTATTCTATTGCCAGCAGCTGAATTTTGCTGATGTAAAGGGGTGAGCACAAAGTAAAATATTCTCTTGTTGTGTAATGCCGTACTCAAAGCGGAGCGATTATTTTTTCTTAATTCGCAAGGGATTAGAAAGGCTTCTTCGTTGGTTAAACAGTGCTGTTGTCGTAGACACAATGCGACCTTCTTTCCTCCACGATCCAAATTCGCTGCAGTTAAGCACAACAAAGATCCTTCAGTAGACGAATCTTGTATAGGTAAAACCCTGCAAAGATTGACAAAGAAAAGGGGAAAATCGTGATGATATGTCATTTTACAGTATTGTTTAGTGTAGTACAGAATAGGCTACAACGAAAAGTACAACTAATTGTTGATTTTTTTAAAATATTCATCAAACATATGACAACGTGCATACACGTATCGTATCTGCTCACGTATCGTATCTCAAAAATTGTGAAGGCTTCGCATACCAACAAAACTACGCAGTTTCACAGCGGAAAAAGGTTTTTAGTCTTATTCAGATATAAAATCTTTGGTCCGACATCAGCAAATATTGTCGTATCACAGAAGCAACATTTAAACCTTTTACTTTACGTAATCCGTACGCTGTATCTCGGAAGTATTATTCCTGTACCTTACATACAATACGCAGATGACATTTGTGTATTCCTGGGGGAAGAACAGGCATTACGTTTAGTAAACATGATTCACAATTCATTAAAAAATTATCTGAAAAATTTAGAAATACATCAGATTAGCAGTAAACATGATCTTAGGTTTACGGCCTTTTCCAGTAATTCTGCAAACTAAATTTCTTAGCCTAATGTTTTATCCCCCTTCACCATTTCTATGAAATCCTCTGATAAATCTGTAAATATAATTAGAGCACCATATCGTGTGTTCTGCAGTGCCCACCCTAGAATATTATTAAATATCTAAACAGCACTTATAGGAACCAAGCTCGACTATTGTTCTTTGATGTGTCAAAATGTAACGACGTCCAATATAGACAAGTGGCATAAACTACAGTATAAATGCATTAAGCCTTGGAGCAATGATGTCAACACGAACCAGTGCTGTCTGCATAGGAACATTCCACAGCCCGGTTCATTTACGAAGACAACGAGTGGCATTTAAATTTTGTTTAAAGAGAATGTCGACTGATAGAAATCCAGTAATCGAAAAGATGGTTTCATCCGTTATTGTGGTAAAAAAACGACTACAGAACAGCTATCCTAGCGTTGTACCGTAATCAAGAGATACGGAATTACTTAAAAATAAAAATTCTCATCACGAATATGTCACTAAATTATGGATGTGACTATTTCGTCGTAACGTATCAGTTACCTATGAGTCGAATCCACGTAAGGGCCTGTCATTATTCTATATCTATATCTATACTCAACCATCCACCCTACAGTATATGGCGGAGTATGTTTCTGGTTTCACTATCATTACTATCATCATTTCTCTCCTCCTTCTCCCTCCCCCTTCCCGCCCTTTTCTGGTTGCATTCGCGAATGCCTGGAAAGAGCGACGGTAGGTAAACGTCCGGATACGAGCACTATGGGACTCAACTGCTGAGGTCATTAGTCCCCTAGAACTTAGAACTAGTTAAACCTAACTAACCTAAGGACATCACAAACATCCATGCCCGAGGCAGGATCCGAACCTGCGACCGTAGCGGTCTTGCGGTTCCAGACTGCAGCGCCTTTAACCGCACGGCCACTTCGGCCGGCTTGTGCTTCCAGATATTCGTCCAAAATAGCGTAACGGAACAGTAATAGATCTAATTGAAGTAGTAATGCACAAACGCTGAGTAGGTCAATTAGTAAAAAGTCTTCAGCTGGTGAATGAATTACTTCAGTATTAAGCATTTTGGGGTAACACATCAAATACTAGATACATCGAGTTGTACAGATGAACTGAAGTTACATGTTACATACATTACTATCAGAGGCAGGCAGATTTTCTGTCGCATCTGCAAGAATTAGATCTATTCACCTGTTTATGAGAAACATATTACATTTATTTACGTTCAGTGTCAAGTGCCTGTCCGTAGACCAAACGTCGATGCGTTTCATGTCCTCAAAAAATGGTTCAAATGGCTCTAAGACACCAGTGAACCTTATTCTCGACTGTTTACCAAGGCGACGGCGCTTAAGTTCACAGGCGTCAATGGTAACCTTCTAACGCACAGAATGGAGGGGTTTCTAGTGGAATTTAGATGATAATCAAAAGGTGTCGAGGAAAGCTTTGAATATTTCCAGCATATGCTGCAAATAGTCGTGTGCACGCAGAATCAGTGTAGAACGGAATAAAAGCTGAGGGAATAGCAGAGTGAAGGAGAGTAGAGATTCAGCTAGTAATCCGAGCAGCCGGAGTGCACTGACGCTCCTCAGCAGCATGTGATGGAACAATAGACACGTCAACTACGAGAGGATGGTGACAGTCCCTGGCGGACACTCGGCAACTGCAAGCTAAGTAGTAATTTTCAGTATTCATTGGAATAGCATTGAACAGAGACTGTCTCTGACTCAAAGAATTAAGTTGGAGAAATTTCAGTGAATAGCAGGAACGAATTACCGATTGGTACTTTTCTCTTGTACAATGGGGCAAGTGGCCCTTGTTTGATAGCGAATTATTTCAAAGTATTGATGATTTATGATTTAGGCCAAGAGGCCAGTAGTAAGCATACCGAGTGGCAGTGAAAGCGCTAGTCTCTGATTAGTTATTACTGTAAGCATGTAACTTTCCAAAGGGGTTTCGGTGTGACACCTTGATAAACAAATGTGTTGCTTAGAACAATAAACGAATTGACTAAGAGTAATAAAAATCTGCTATTTGAGCAGATCAGTCGTACTAACTCTACGAAAATTACCAACCTGTTGTAACCGAACACCCATCCCGACTAAAGTGAGCTTCTCCCTCTCGTCTCCGTTACAGAGTGTAATGTTATGTGTGCCGCACTGCTTTTTTTTCTTTAACTAATTTGTGCCTGACTTTATTTTGAGAAGCTCAGTAATGTATGTAAATACCGAAAATGTAAATGTGATTCAAAAAGCCGGCCGGAGTGGCCGTGCGGCTCTAGGCGCTACAGTCTGGAGGCGAGCGACCGCTACGGTCGCAGGTTCGAATCCTGCCTCGGGCATGGATGTGTGTGATGTCCTTAGGTTAGTTAGGTTTAATTAGTTCTAAGTTCTAGGCAACTGCTAGGCATAGTGCTCAGAGCCATTTTTTTTGTTATTCAAAAAGTACTTGAAGTGAAGTGAAGCGCAGCTCGACAGCAAGAAACTCTTTAGCGCGCAATCCTCGCAACGATAGTATTAGAGAATCTTTGAGTATCGACTCTAAAAAAAAAAAGGTAAATTGATTTTATTAAAAAAAAGACTGTTAATCTGTATCTTGTGGAAAGAGGACGTGTTGCTAGGCCGTCGCTCAGAAAGTATTGTTACATTTAATGAAAATTGATATTTTAGTGATAAAATTGAGTGAAGTATGTGTAAGAGTTGCCAAACATTTATGTATACAAATTTTCTGGAAGTGAAGAATAGAAATATCTTGTTTTTGGAAAAGGAGGTGAACTTCATTTTCGTTGCCGTCTATCAATTGACTGAATTGTAAGTGTACAGAGTTCACTAAAATACAGGAAAAGAAATGCATTCTCTATAGTTTTCATTCAATAAGTAACAACTTCTCATAATTTCTTAATTACAGTAATTGAATTATGTTCTTGTACAATAGTATGGTGCTGAACTCCACTGACTAATTTTGATGTAGCAGGACGTGTAGTTTGAAGGAAGTTTGTGTGTCAAGCAATCTCTTTCTCTCACGAAAAGCAGATTGCTGTTTGATCTTATTTACTTACAACAGTGGTCCCATAGGTATGAAAAGCTACGAAAACTTGGACACAAAGCTATCCGCAATACGGCCAAGTAACTAACAGAGTCGTATTTTAAACCTTAAAGAACAATAACTTCCTCCAAATTGCAATAGGTCAACAACTGGTGCAGAAGTTGATCATTCAAGGAGGCACCAACCAAAATTCAGGTACCAGTTACGACTTAAAGTAAAAATCTCAATCAAAAATCAATCTCTCTCTCTCAAAACACATATATAAATATTCATAATACTTAAAAAAAAGGGTCATTTTACAAGAGGCTGACAAACAAGCTATATTGTCGTTAACCTCCTGCCTGCGCCACGTGATAACACCGAAGCCAAAAGAAAAAAAAAATAATTTAAGGAAAGTGCGTTGGAACGCGACAAAAGTTTCAAAGTGATGCTTCGCTACCAGCTTGTCTCTTACTGAGGAGCAGCTAGCGATGACAGCGGCGAGGGAAACTAGGCCGAAGTCGTGAGCGGAGCGGGTGCGAGTGGTTTTTGCGACAGGTTGACTTTTTGTGGAAATATGCAAGCGGCGGGCCTTGGGATAGTTGTGTGTCTGCTGCGCCGCTGACTGCGGCCGCCGCTTCTTTGCGTCAGACGTGGAGAGGCGGGGCCCGCTGGCTGCGTTGTGCAACCCGCCGCAGCTCGGGTCGCTCTTAATTGCGGCGGAGAGCCTGGCCGCCGCTGCTGCTGCTGCTGCTGCCCCGCTTGTCGCACTCTGCCGCTCTTATTCTCGTTTACTTTTTCACAATTGTTGCGAGGAATGGGATTTTCCGGGAGCGGCTGCGCAGAAACGATCGGAACGCGCCGACACGGCGGAGTGGGACCTGGCGTGGTGCTCCTTTTGGCGCGGCCATTGTTCAGGCCTAAGTCGCCGTCTGCCCCTACACAGCCTCCTTAAGCCATGCCGTTCCCACAGCGTATTCTTCCTCCCGCTCTTCTTTCCTCCCCCTCGGTGCGGTGGACTCCTGAGATGGTAAAACATCAGTTTCGCCCGTTACATCAACATTTCTTTTCTATTAGGTTGGTGCATTATTCGTAGCGTTTTTGTTCTGCGAGTTGGTGTTTCGGTTGCTATCGGCTTATTTGTCGATTGCAGCGAAATGCAGGAAGATCTGCAGCGGATAAGCACTTGGTGTAGGCAGTGGCAACTGACCCGTAACATAGACAAATGTAATGTATTGCGAATACATAGTGTAAGACGTCGTGGTCTCCTGACCTTCATTGCTTACATATTACGCCCTCATAATCATATTCCGCACATGAAACCGCTTCATTCAAACCCAAACTCGATAAGATAAAGTCAATGTAGTATAAATTAATGTAAACGATATGCAAATAACAAGTAAATCGCAAGTGCGCACCGAGATTGAAATACTCGAGGCTGGTGTACACACACACAGTCAAGACACGACAGTCACAAAAGCTTTTAGTTCGAGAGAGGCAAACCGCAAGCCAGGAGGCCGGTCCCTTCAGAGGACGAGTCAACCTATCTACGTCGGCCGGCGGCCGCCCGTAGAGCAGACAGCGTTTGGCAACACTGTGTGGGAGCGCCCAGCCTACGCATTCTTTACAAACATAGCACGCAGTTTCAGAGGTTTTTGCAGGGATACAGCAAACGCCAAACGCCGATGCTACAGATTTCCGGATTTGTCGCCTTAAACGAAACGTCTTTCTCCCGTTTTAGAAGAGCATTGCTGATTGACAGACGATATTCCTGACGCCTTGAGCTGAAGGAGTAATGGAAGAGACCGAAAGATATACCCCTTCACGTCTGGGGGCCGTTCCGTTGTCGCTCTTGGAGCGAGAAAACATAACGAGAGCGCTCGTACGTGTACTCAAAGAGCGAGGAACAAGTCTCTCCTCAGTACTTCACTGGGAGAGCACCTCTGTCGAGAGCGAATCGGATTGCGACACTATATTGAGTCCTTGCGATTAAGTGTTGTTCACTGTGTTGTCTGCCACACTTATTGTGTGGTGTGAACGGACCAAGTTATAGTTAAATGCCTGCGAGCGAATTTTTGAGTGGCATCGCGGTAGACTGGTTATCTGACTGGTGTACCACGCCAATAGGTGGACTAGGAGCGAATACGAGTGCTTGACCTCATCAAGGTGCACGGAGATTTTGATTGTCGAAGGTCAATCCAGATAGAACGAGAGTTATCTTATTTGTCAGCAGCGAGCGGCGCATACAGCAGTCATCGCAGCTTACGGTATTGTGTGCTACAGCTGTTGCGAGCCCCATATTTCCTCCACAACAGTACACTTCACTGCATTTCACATGCGACAGCCTCGACCGTACCTAGCAACATTCTAACGGATAATTATTCAAGTTGAGTAGGGGCGGCTCTCAGCCATTCTGCCAAGTCAATAACAATCTTAAACTTTGTATAGAAATTTCATTAGCGAATCCTATCCTTAAGAGGTAACTTCACATTTCGAAAAGAACCCGGAAATAACTTGTTCAGTTCATAACTAAAAGTGCCATTGTGATTTGTCAGAATTTTTGCAAAATAAATAATAATTTTCGTTAGTTTCATGTTTTTCTTACACTGACTAGCTCTACTCCAGTACCCAAGTATCCCACTAGTTACATAAGAAATTTTGTGAATTTTTGTGTTATTTCCTTACAGCAGACGACTCCAGAAGATATTTATTGCTGAAAGTTTTTCAGGCATTTCTCTTTAGAACGTTAGGAGCGTCTGTCTGACTTCTGTAGTAGTGTGGGGGTGGACATTGCATCTTGCAGGAGCCACAGGGTAAAGGGTACATCTCAGATTAATCCGTTGCGCAGAATGACAGAATAGCACCCACACGTCACCACAGAATAGAAAGAACGATCCTTTATTGTATGATTATATGATAGCGGAACAAACACTGGTAGCAGTTACTTCTGTAAAATATCTGGGAGTATGCGTAAGGAACGATTTGAAGTGGAATGATCATATAAAATTAGTTGTTGGTAAGGCGGGTGCCAGGTTGAGATTCACTGGAGAGTCCTTAGAAAACGTAGTCCATCAACAAAGGAGGTGGCTTACAAAACAGTCGTTCGACCTATACTTGTGTATTGCTCATCAGTGTGGGATCCGTACCAGGTCGGGTTTACAGAGGAGATAGAGAAGATCAAAGAAGAGCGGCGCATTTCGTCACAGGGTTATTTGTTAAGCGTGATAGCGTTACGGAGATGTTTAGCAAGCTCAAATGGCAGACTCTGCAAGAGAGGCGCTCTGCATCGCGGTATAGCTTGCTGTCCAGGTTTCGAGAGGGTGCGTTTCTGGATGAGGTATCGAATATATTGCTTCTCCCTACTTATACCTCCCGGGGAGATCACGAATGTAAAATTAGAGAGATTCGAGCGAGCACGGAGGCTTTCCGGCAGTCGTTCTTCCCGCGAACCGTACGCGACTGGATTAGGAAAGGGAGGTAATGCCCTCCACCACACACCGTTGGGTGGCTTGCGGAGTGTGAGTGTAGATGCCGATGTTGTCATTTTTACTTGTAGTTCACTGTTGCTATGTGAACTTAGGTTTTGTCATTTGCTGTTCGGAGATAGTGAGCGCAGCTGTGGACGCTCGAAAATGAGTCCCAAGTGGAGAAACCGGAAAATGATTCTTTCGTTTTAAGGAAGATCGTTTTGACATAAGTGACTCCTATGTTAAGAAAGTCCTTGGGCATCCGATGGAGACAGTTTAAACATGATCCATGTCATTGTGCTGGAGAACTTGGAAATGTGATGAACTGTGATCATTCCACCATTGTGCGACATTTGCATATAGTGTTGAAAGTTCAAAAATCTGGTGTATGAGTAACGCATTCTTTAAGTCAAAATCACAAAGATCAGCGGGTGGCAATGTGGGCATCTCTGTTTGCTCGTTATCAGTTGACTCGTAAACAACACCGATTATTCCTATCCTGTATCGTTATTGGTGGCGAGAAAGGGTGTCTTTGTGTTAACATAAGGGAAAGACAGGAATGGTTGACCTTTTTCCCGTTCTTGTTCTGCAACCTAGTCTCTTGTTCCCTTTCATTCCTTAGTTTCTTCTTCATGTCAGTTTCGTCCAGTTTATTTTTTACGGGGTTTGCGTACCTCTTCTCATCCAGTGGTATATTATCCCAGTCTGCTATTACATACTAACGCGATAAGATTTTATAAGTTAAAATGTTTTAGTTAGAAAGCAAGTATGTGCAATGACACAATGAGTTATAGATTTTACTAACATATTCAGATAAACGTAAATCAATAATAATTACAAGCTTACCTTGTTATCTTTTTTCTGCTGAGAATAGCGAGGAACTGCCCTGTTTTATTTGCCTCACACTCATGCATTCCACAGCTCAAATGGCGTCTGTCTTCTTCTTTCTGTTTGTTACTTACAGGAATCATCAGAGGTCAGCAGTAGTCATAACTAATCATGTTCATTAATAGCCTCTAATACTGCTTGCGTACTGTTACCTGCTGCACACAATTACCCAAATCTGCCTTCTACGTACTCTTTTAAGTCTTAGAATTAGTAGGTGTTTCTTGACGTTTCAGTAATTCCTCGAAAGTACTATCGCAAATTATTTTCTTTTACGAGCCATGTACACAACATACGCTCTCTTCTCCAGAGGTTCTGTTCTTTTTTCGATTGCAGTGCTTTTCAAAAAAATCAAATGGCTCTGAGCACTATGGGACTTAACATCTGAGGTCATAAGTCCCCTAGAACTTAGAACTACTTAAACCTAACCTAAGGGCATCACACACATCCATTCCCGAAGCAGGATTCGAACCTGCAACCATAGTGGTCGCGTGGTTCCAGACTGAAGCGCCTAGAACCACTCGGCCGCCAAGGCCGGCCTGCAGTGCTTTTGTTTGTACATTCGTACAGGACTGCTTCAGCGAAGGTGATACACATTTCAAGGATAAAATTATAAACACCCTATTTGTTTATTCGCTGCGTTGTGCATAAAGAGAAATGTAAACTGGGTGCTATACCGGTAGCCGAAAATGATCTCTACTGTTCCCCAACTGCGCTGTTCCAATTGATATAACCGACGTATTTAATGCATCATTCTCCTGTACTTCATCATTCTCCTTTACTTCCAGTCTTAGGAGATGTTTTACCTTCGATTCCTTCATAAGTGTCGGGGTACGCAGTAGAAAATGTCAAAATAGAAACAGTAGAGATGTATTAAGAATAATTTTATTTTTGTACGATTTTTTTTCTCCACTTCCTTCTTGCACTTTAATAATTCGAGCAAAGAATCATTCGTCATATCGGCTGTCCTCATAGTGTTGTGTTTCTCACGCTTCCTTGTTTTTACCCTTATGATTTTTCAAGCACTTAGTAAATTGATTTGTCACTCTGCTTCATCTTGCTGTTATAGTGCCTCAGTCACCAATAAATGGTATGACGCATAATTAGCAGAACGGGAGTTACAGTTCTATTCTGTAGTCTTTGTTTTACTGTGATTACTACTACTTTAATCATTACTACTGACGGATTCTTTTGTCGTGTAGCCTCCTTTTTCACTCAAATTCCTACCACTGTCACTTTTAGTGCAAGTTTTATATTTATACGCGTTCTACCATTTATGTTGACAGCAGCATTCATTGGTATCGACCTACCGCGAAGCAGGCTTAGACATACGAAATTTACTAGTTCTTTACTTAAATAGACATGTACTGAAAAAGTGGGAAGTAATTGCTTGATATTCGATACTATTTTTTTACCCAAATTCTTGGATTTAAAATTATGCAAAGGGCCTTATAATGTGTGTGTATACATCAAGATAAGGAACTAAATGTCGGAAATGGCTGTTTAGTCTTTTATTGAGATCAACAGCTTACAGCTTTTAGCAAATAGTTGGACTTAACAGTAAGTGTTCGATGTGACGTCCACCAGCCTCGACAGAAGCATTAAAAAGTTGTGTAAAATCCCGCCACTCCCGCTCAAATATCCCTGTTTTCTATTGTACAATGAGACGTGTTGCTTGGATCCTAAAAATTAGTTCCTCTTCAGTTTATGCCTGGTTTCCATGCACAACGACTTCATATAACCCCACAGGAATAAACCTCCACTGCGTACACGTGGCAGACGATTTACTGTGTATTTTTTTCCCCAGGTAGCACAGGCAATAAGCAGTTTAATAACATGTAACAACAGTATACGCATTGCTAGCTCAAACATTATACTGCTTGAAATATTTCTTTATGATTGTTGGTTTCTTAGCTCTGATTGCTCAGTTTGGAATCCTGTACTGTACACACAATTTTTATTTATAGTATTTATTTGGCCTCTAGCTGCCCAGCTACTTAACAAGTTACATTGTTATTTAATATGTTTTCAAATGACTTATTCATTTGTTATGTTTACAGTGAAATTTCGAAGCTTACCGCGTGTGAACTTGTGTCCGGAAATGGACGGTGTGCGTGCAACGACATCAAATCATCCCGGAACACACTACAGAGCTGCATCGCATCCACGTCGTAACCGACGTTCACTGTGGCCTGCATGGCATTGCAGGTGATAGGGATAGTAGCGACTGCCATGCAGGATCCATATATTCTTACTTTGGCTTACATCATGTTGGCGGACCACTTTCCTGGCTCTTGTGCTAGCGTTCGTCTCAATATCCTGCAAAACCCGGTCCTCGATATCTGGCGTACGCACAATCCGCCGGCTCCTTGCACGTTCGTCTGTCTGAAAGGACCGATGATCGCACAAACGTCCGAAAAGAGCTTGAAACGGTGTGTGATGTAGTTGTTGTCTGTGAGGGTACTTGTTTTGGTAAAACCTAGCTGCGTCTCCACCGTTTCCATCTACTTCGCCACACACAAACATCATATCGGCTTGTTCCCGACATGAATACCGGACCATTCTGCTGCTTACACTACTCTTCGGCATTAACAAAGCCTGCAACAAACAAGGAACACATGGCACGAGGTCAGTGGAACGTTCATTCGTCAGCGTCATCTACCGTGGCAACAATACATTTCCGGACACATGTTCATGGCACCTTTTTTCCTCCATTTCCAGTCAGGAACCCGTCCCTGCACTTTTCTGGTTTTATTAATGTTCACCGTAGATATTCTTAGTCCAAATAACACAAACACTTAATTTTTTTTATTCTTATTGCTATTTTTCTTTTTTGTGCGAAATAAAAGTCTTATGCTGATACGATCGATAATCGTGTTTCACACGTAGTAAGGTTTCATTGGGGTTATTATTGGGGATCATTAAGTAATAGCGCTTGCGATTAACACTGCACAAATAACCAATTTCAGAAATGAGCGCAGACAGCCTCTTCTTCTGGCATCAGTTGACTACTGTGGACCTGTGGAGTCACTCGCGTGATGCAGTTGCTGTGACGCGGTGACTTCACATCTTGGAATTTAGAGATGTCTGTCCGTCAGTTTCAAAAAAACTTGCGATGTGGAAATAGATATGCGGCTACTGAGCAAGGTTAATGGCACTTGTGGATAGGGGAATTCCCAGTTGACGATTGCCTTTTTACGAAAGCGACGTTTGAGTTTGGATTTCGCAACTACTGTAACGAAAGAGGCATTACATGGATGGTACCGGTACGGGAAACGTCAGGAACACAAAACTTAGCAAGGATGCAACCACTCATTCTTAAAAGAACGTGATACGTGTGTGTAACTTTGACACTCTCTGTTTTATGGAAAGAATTCATTTCAGAATTCAGACACAAGTTTTGTTTCCCAAGGCGTTACGCTGTATATTGTTATTACCAACGCGGTTGTATGAGGTACGTGCGCCTTCGATTACGAAATGTCTTTTCATCTGAAGGTGACTTCGGTAACATCCAGCGAAACATACGCAGGAACTTGCTGACGGTTGTGTCTACTCGGAAATGATGGACACTTAGATGAGGAATTTTCTCTTCATTGTCATACATTCGAGGAAATGACGTTAGTCATGAAAGTAAGGCAAAGAAGAACTCAGCATGCCGTTGCCCAAGTTCAGGGCAGAGCAACCGCCGGCAGCAACCCCAGACACACAGTTCGCTACTTACGCTGCTGCTGCTTTCGACACGCAAAACCAATCACAAACGACACACGAAAAGAACAGCTAGACCACATCATTATACTGATTTATGAGACATAGACTCAGATAGCAGTGAAGCTTAACCTGAACGGTATCGTCAGGAAGAATCAATGTGCAAGGAATCGAGATACTGCAGTACTGAGGAATAATTATGTGCGTCCGAAATTCTCCTAGCCTGTTGATATTGAGGTAATAAATACCGCAGCTGGCAGTTCAGTTCGAGAGAAGTGGACGTCCCAAATAACAATAATCATTGAAGTTGGACAAATTAATTCAGGTAACGATTAAGAAATTATGGGTATGAGAAGAAATACAGTGATCGACGAAATTAGAAAACACAAAATTTTCGAAAGAAGAAAGGAATACATCACTATAATTCACTTAAAAGGAAATAAATAATAATAGAAAAGTGGTTGTAGGAAGGGGGGATTGAGCGCAAGGAGAATAGCTTTAGAAGAATTTAAAAACAGAGTTGCGAACATTAATATTCCAAAAGGAAGTCCATTGTGAAATGCGGAGAAGGGAACGGATAGGTGAGATGCGTTCAAGGGGTAGTCGTAAAGTTCTAATTCTTCGAAACAAAGTTGCGTATTAAATTATTCGTTTGTTTGCACGTACATGTCTTCAGCGCTGGTACGCACTGAAATTCCCGCGACAATATTATAGCACATCTCTACAGAAGCTAAAGAAGTCCTCTCACACAGCTGCAAGAATTACGCTACTGTCGAAATCAAATTACAGCACGATATTCCACTGCGTCATTGGGCTACGCAAATTTTTTGGTCTCCTCTAGCGGCTCTTTTTCTTATAACTGCGTGTAAAAATCCATTTGACGTCCATACTCGTATCATAGTTGCCCAAATGGCTTGTAATGGCCGTCAGAAACGTTACGTTGTCCTATACTGCTAGATTTTCTTCTGTAGACTTGATCTTCTGCCATATTGTACTATTATGTTGCAATACTGAATTTACCAGTTTGTTTTAACAGATCTGATGATGCCAGAAAACCAAACCTGTAATATTGTGAATTATACAATAAAACGGACGTTTACTGATAAAGTGCCAAATATGATAGTTGCCTCTTATACAGACGTCATGTCCTCTTTTGATAAACAATGATATTGACATTTTGGGTTGTCGGGTGTTCTGCCGGATATGAGCGTCGTACTTGCATGATATTTCGGTAACGTAGCTCGTTACCTTCATCAGGTGCGACTGAAACTGCTCCTCGAGTGTTTATTTATTTTTACGTCGTTTCATTCCCACTTCTGAGGGAGGTGGGCGGACTGTTTAAAAACATGCAGTGCCCTCTTCAGCCAGTTGGATGAGGTAAATCTCATGTCTTCTTTATTTAAATAAGTCGTATCTCCTGCGATATCTGGGATTGGGGTTGGTGCAATTTTTGGCTTCTAGGCTTTGTGGGGTGGAGCATATTAGTTTTCCCAGTTGAGAGTAGAGGAGGAGCTGGGGACAGTTCTGGCATTCGCCTTACAACCGAGGGGAAACCTCCAAAACCCTGGCTGGAACTGCTGGTGTTGGCACCCTTTGGTTGCTGTTTCTTGTGCACTTTTCCTGGTGCCGCTTCGACGGCGTTCGTCTTCTCTAACTCGGCTGCCCTGTGTCGTCTGTGCCCCTCGCGCCACTCTCCTGTCACGGCGCTGGTGGTAGTTGGAGTGGCGGCCGTATTGCCGGTGGCATCGTTCTGCTTCTCGTCTTTCTGCTTGTTCTTCTCTTTCCCTTTGCTTCCATATCTCCAGCCAGCTGCGCTGATAGATGGTCCGATCTTCTAGGTTTGGGAAAACTTCTGCCACATCGTCGAGATCGACTATGCATCTATTCTCAGTGATGACTTCTTTCGTCATCACTTCCTTGCTGACCAGTGACGGCTTGTCTTCTCTGTCCGTCTGCGAGGCGCTCTTTGTCAGAAACTTCTTCGCTGTGTGGTTTGGTCACTTGTCGTACGTCGTTGCGGCAGTATTTTGACATATGGCCCTCTTGTTGACACTTAAAGCACTGAGGCCTGATATCCAGTTCCACAGGCAGAGGCTCCGGCGTCACGTTGGAGCGCAGGATGCTGTTGATCCCATAGACGTCCACTAAGGGCGTCCTTTTCAACTCTTCTACGTCGTTCTGGTGTGTTCACAGCCAGAATGAATGGTGGCGGCCTCATTAGTTCGGATGTGTAGCTTAACCGCTACGTCGCCGAACCCGTCGTCACGTACCATATCTTCGGGGCACGGCCAAGGGAGCCCTCTAAGGAGGGCTTTGACTGTTTGTTTCTTCTCTTTCGACGGGGCCTTCTCTTGTGCCGGTGCTTTGTGCGGCTTCAGGATAGATGTGAACACCTTGAAGTCATACATACTGCTCGGCTGCACTTCCAGTAAGGTGTTATTATCTAGATACTTCACCTCAGCGAGCTTCTCCCGACGTTCTTTTGTTTGCCCTGTATGTCCCACCAATGGTCGCGGTAGCGTATATAAATCAGCGGAGACGGCAGCGTGTTGGCGTGGACGGATGGTTCTTCTTCGCGAGTTGTATCTTCTGCGTCGTTCACCAAGTTTCCCTCTGCAGTGGTTCCTTCGCTCGACGGGCTCCTTATCGTTACTATAGTCGTATTCTTGTTCATGATGCAGCGTGCACGTTACACAACAATTTTTGCTCTTGCCGTTAAAACAGGAATAGGACAATTCGGCTCCTCGAGTGGACCTGGTCCACTACTTACGTATGTGGCCTTCCCCCAAGTTGCAGGCGTTCCCTCTGCGGTTTGCTCCCGCTCACTGCGATCTTCTGGAAAGTTGCCGTTCCGTTTTCCGTCCGCCGCGGTTCTGGGTGTTTCCTCTGTGGTCCGCGCCCGCCAGATCAATTCCTGGGTGTTCCATCTGCGGTTTGGCGCGTTTGTAATTCTGTCTGAGGTACCAGGCGCTTCCCCTGCAGTCCGCTCCCTCACACTGCTATCTGCTGGAGCGTTGCCGCTCCGTTTTCGGTCACTGCGGTTCTGATGTTCCCTCTGCGGTCCGCAGCCTTCGTTTTGCGTCTGCTGCGGTGATAGGTGTTGGCTTTGTGATCCGCGCCCACCAGCCCAGCTTCTGGACTTTCCATCTTCCGTCCGCTGTGCCTGGCACTCCATCTGGTGATCTCTTTGCATATCCCTGCCTTCCGTTCTTCTATTCGTGGAGTACTGCAGCCGTCCCTATTGCTCCTTTAACAATTCCAGAGCAGAATCCCAGGCTGTACTGAGCTGGTACCCCATATCGCAGTTGATGAGATTGTCAGTCACTTTTATCTCACAAGGGAACCTCCCCATCGCACCCCCCTCAGATTTAGTTATAAGTTGGCACAGTGGATAGGCCTTGAAGAACTGAACACAGATCAATTGCGAAAACAGGAAGAAGTTGTGTGGAACTGTGAAAAAATAAGCAAAATATACAATCTGAGTAGTTCAAGAGAAGATAGGCAACATTAAGGACGATGGGAACCCAGGAGCGCCGTGGTCTCGTGGTAACGTGAGGAGCTGCGGAACGAAAGGTCCTTGGTTAAAATCTTCCATCGAGTTAAAAGTTTAATTTTTTATTTTCAGTTTATGTGACAAACTCTTATGTTTTCATCACTTTTTTGGGAGTGATTATCACATCCACAAGAAAACCTAAATCGGGCAAGGTAGAAGAATCTTTTTACCCATTCGACAAGTGTACAAATTAAGTGGGTCGACAACATATTCCTGTCATGTGACGCACATGCCGTCACCAGTGTCGTATAGAATACATCAGATGTGTTTTCCTGTGGAGGAATCGGTTGACCTATGACCTTACGATCAAATGTTTTCTGTTCCCATTGGAGAGGCACGTCCTTTCGTCTACTAATCGCACGGTTTTGCGATGCGGTCGCAAAACACAGACACTAAACTTATTACAGAGAACAGAGATGTCAATGAACGAATGGACAGATAATAACTATGCAAAAATAAAGAAAGTAAAATTGTCAGTCGAGGGAAGACTTGAACCAAGGACCACTCATTCTGCAGCTGCTCACGCTACCACGGGACCACGGCGCTCCTAAGTTCAAATTGTCCATTATGTTGCTTATATCGCCCATGGACTACTCAGTTTGTATATTTAGCTTATTTTTTCACAGTTCCACACAACGTCTTCCTGTTTTCTCAATTGATCTGTGTTAAGTTTATCAAGGCCTATCCACTGTGCCAACTTATAACTAAGTCTGAGGGGGGTGCGATTGGAAGGTTCCCTTGTCAGTAGATTCCCTTATAACACTGCCCACTGGGTGTCTGTGCTAGAATCTTGGTTTCCTCATAGTTCATGGCGTGATATAGTTCTAGACAATGTCACCTGTCTTAATCGAGTGTGCCTCTGATGTTCTTTGCTCCTGATATCCACTGTTCTTGTCGTCTGGCCAATGTGGGACATGCCACATCAACAACCTATATTACAAATCCCTGGTTTCCGTAACCCTAGGTCGTCTTCAGCACTCCCCACCAGTTCCACTGATCTTGCTGGATGGGCAGAAAACACAATTGATATGGTGTTTACGGATTATCCTACTGATTCTGGCCGAAATAGAACCAGCACAGGGCAGATACGCCACCTCCTTTGCTTCATCCTGCTGTGCTTCTGGAACCTGTGGTGTAGTGGCTGGTTGCAGTGCCTTCTCAATTTGTTTCGTGATGTATCCATTTTAGCGCCGCGCGAGATTAACAGCGCGGTCTAAGGCGCTGCAGTCATGGACTGTGCGGCTGGTCCCGGCGGAGGTTCAAGTCCTCCCTCGGGCATGGGTGTGTGTGTTTGTCTTTAGGATAATTTAGGTTAAGTAGTGTGTAAGCTTAGGGACAGATGACCTTAGCAGTTAAGTCCCATAAGATTTCACACACATTTGAACGTTTGTATCCATTTTAGCAGAACAGTTTTAGGATGCTCTGTTTCTGTCGATACACTCACTGTGGTCTGACAGGACACTTGCTCTGTGGACCAATGTCTTAAGGACCCCGTTCTACTGTGCGGGGTGGTGACAGCTGCTGGCCTGCATATCTAAGCCAGTGCGTGTGGGTTTTCAGTACACAGTTTGGCCAATTAATCTATCTGCTTTCCTTCAGACTAGTACATCTGCAAACGGCAGCTGGCCTTTCTTCTCCAGTTCTATGGGGAACTTGATGTTTGGGTGGCATGAGTTGAGATGGTCAAGAAACTCATTGAGCCTGTCCGTCCCATGAGGCCGGATCACGATGGTGTCTTCCACATACGTGAAGAAGCATGTGTGTTTATATCTGGCTGTCTCTCATGTCCTCTCCTCAAATATCTCCATAAACACGTTGGCAACTACAGGAGACAGTGGGCTGCCAATGCTACACCTTCAGTTCGCTCGCAATATTGGTTTCCACACAAGGAATACGTGGATGTCAGTGTATGCCTGAATAGGTCTTAACAGAGCTCCATCAAATTTCTCCATAATCAATTCTAGTGAATGTTCCAGTGGTACCCAAGTGAACAGCGACACCACATCAAAACTAACCACGAATTCTGAATCTGTGATGCATAGTTGCTCGAGGCATTGGAGGAAGTCTTCTGAGTTTTGGATGTGGTGAACACAATTCCCCACATACGGAGATAGCAGATTTTTCAAGTACTTGGCTGTTGTCAACATAGTTGCCCCAATATTACTGACAACTGGGGGTAGGGGACCGCCCTCCTTTTGTGTTTTACGCAGACCATATAGTCTAGGTGGCACGGGTGCTTTTGCCTGTAGTTGTCTGATGATCTTATCAGGTATCCATGTTTCTTTCAGGTGAGCCCTGGTCTTCTTGTCCACCTTGTCGCACTCCAAAGTTATGTATGCAGGGTCCCTCAGAAGTTGGCGTACTCTCTCATTCTGTGCTGACAGGACTACAATACTGTTGTCTTCCCAGAGCTTCATGAGTGCAAGCCTCTCCTCTGTTCGATTTTGGAGGCCTGGCGTTAGTGACAGCCCTGAAAGTCTCGGCGGAATTTTTCTGCCAATTTAAGTGGAATTGCGGCTGCAACTTGCTCTACTGCACTGATGAAACATGAAATGGGCTCATTTCTAGGTGTCGTTGCGAAGTTGAGACCCTTGCTGAATACCCTTACGGTTGTATCATCAAACTGTGTGTCACTTAGATTCGCACAGAGCGAGTCTTCTCCCTCTGCTGTGCTTTCTTACTCATGCGATCAAACATTGCAGATTGGCAAGATGAGGCATTCCTCTTGGCACACTCCGCTAAATACCAGGAGGTACGTTCTACACAGTCCCAGTCTTCCCCTGTTAAGGAGGCCACCTTGTACAGATGAAGTTGTAACAGCTCCCTGGCTACAACATCTAACCTGTCGCGCATATCTCGATCCTCTCTCTCACCAGTGCCATGCTTGCTCTGCGTTTCACCTTGTTCACCACTCTGGAGTAGATGTGATGTTTGATTCTGGAAAATACTGGTACCACTTCTCCAACTCGACATCTCAGTAAACAAGTGAGAGAACTCAGTGTCCTCCCTTTCCTCTGTCGAAACCAGTGATTTATAACATACCTCTTCAATGTGGCATGGCCACTCGACAAGAGCAGTGGATATCAGGAGCAAAGAATGTCAGAGGCACACCCGATTACGACAGGTGATGAAGTCAGCCATCGCTAAACACTGTCTAGAACTAGATCATGTCATGAATCATGAGGAGACGCCGAGATTTTGTGGCAATGTTATACGGGGCTCGATTGAGAACCGCGACATGGAGTAACAGCTAACTAGAGCCTGGGATCCTGATTTGGAATTGTTAAAAGAACTATGGGGACGGCTGCAGCACGAATAAAATAACGGTAGACATGGATATGGAAAACGAGCACCAGACGCAGCGTGCCGAAAACAGAACGGCAACGCTCCATCAGATCGCAATGAGCGGAAGGGGGCCGCAGGGGAAACGCCTAGTACTACAGGCAGAATTGCAGACGCACCAACCCTAATATGGAACACCCAGAAACGGGTCTGGCGGGCGCCGACTACGGAGGTAACATCCAGAACCGCAGCGAACGGAAAACGGAACGGCAACGTTCCAGAATATCTCAGCGAACGGGTGCGGATAGCAGAGGGAATCCCAGGAACCGCCGATGGAGGGGGAAGGCCACAGATATAAATACTGGACCAGGACCACTACGATATTAACAGCATCCTGGGCTTCAACGTGACGCTGGAGCTTCTGCCTGCGGAACTGGACCCCAGGCATCGATGCCTTAAGTGTCAACAGCAGGGACATGTGTTAAAATACTGTCGCGACCAGTCGGCCTGTGTAAAGTGTGCTGGCAATTATGATAGCCACACATGCACAAGGCCGCGACAAGAAACACCGCCGTGCTGCTGCTGTGGCGGGCCGCAAGTTGAGAGCTGGCGCGGCTGCAAGGCCTTCGCGGGCCGCGCCAACACCGGCGACAAGGCGCGGTACTCTGCACCTGGAGTACACGCCGAGTACAAGAAACCACGGAGAAGAAGCAAGGAAACGCGCCCTCGCCTCCAGAGCAGAAGAAGGAGATAGCAACAAGCCGCCCCCCTGAGCGGGCGGCCACCCCCACCGCTTGTGAGAGTGGTAAAGGGGCGGGTCGGCCGCCAGCAAACGGGCGACGGCAGTCAGCGCCAGACCGCCGAGACGACAAAGACGCCGCAGTGTTAGAAGGCGGTGCACGAGAAGGCTGCAGCGAAGAGGAGCCGCATGCAACCGTCGAAGCCGCGCTGAGAGAAGCACAAACGTGCTTTAAGATGGCGCTACATGCGGACATGGAAGCTGCCTGCCTCATGCTACGGGAGCCATATGAGCTCAGGCCGTGAATGGCAGTAATGGCGGTACAATCGAGATCACAACCGTGTGCTACGGAAGCACCGCAGACAGAATATCGTGCAGGTGACCAAGCCACGCAGCGAAGAAGTTGCTGTGCCCGCATCTCGTGGTCGTGCGGTAGCGTTCTCGCTTCCCACGCCCGGGTTCCCGGGTTCGATTCCCGGCGGGGTCAGGGATTTTCTCTGCCTCGTGATGGCTGGGTGTTGTGTGCTGTCCTTAGGTTAGTTAGGTTTAATTAGTTCTAAGTTCTAGGGGACTGATGACCGTAGATGTTAAGTCCCATAGTGCTCAGAGCCATTTGAACCTTTTTTTTTTTTTTTTTTTTTTTTTTTTTTTTTTTTTTTTTTTTTTTTTGAAGAAGTTGGTGACAAACAGCGCGTCGCAGACGGACAGAGAAGACAAGCCGTCACTGGTCAGCAAGGAAGTGATGACGAAAGAAGTCATCACTGAGAATAGATGCATAGTCGGTCTCGACGATATGGCAGAAGTTTTCCCAAACCTAGAAGATCGGACCATCTATCAGCGCAGCTGGCTGGAGATATGGAAGCAAAGGGAAAGAGAAGAACAAGCAGAAAGACGAGAAGCAGATCGACGCCACCGGCAATACGACCGCCACGCCAACTACCACCACCGCCGCCGACAGGATAGCGGCGCGAGGGGCACAGACGACACAGGGCAGCCGAGTTAGAGAAGACGAACGGTATCGAAGCGGCACCAGGAAAAGTGCGCAAGAAACAGCAACCAAAGGGTGCCAACACCAGCAGTTTCAGCCAGGGATTTGGAGGTTTCCTCTCGGCCGTAAGGCGACTGCCGGAACTGTCCCCAGCATCATCCTCTACTCCAAATTGGGAAAACTAATATCCTCTCCGCCACCCCCCTCCCCCCCCCCCCCCACATCCCACAAGGCCTAGGAGCCAAATATAGGAAAAACCCTAATCCCAGATATCGCAGGAGATACAAACTTATTTAAATTAAGAACGCATGAGATTTACCCCAACCATATGGCTGATGAGGGCACTGCACGCCTTCAAACAGCCCTCAGAGGTGGGAATGAAATGACGTAAAATATTTTAAAAAATAAGAAAGAGAACACTCAAGGAGCAGTGTCAGCTCACACCTTATGAATGTTACAAGCTGCTATATCGAAATATCGTGCAAGTATGATGCTGACATCCGGCAGAACACCCAACAACCCATGATGTCATTAGATCGCCGTGAAAGCGTGAAGAGTTACAACAATGGTATTGTTGCCATAGCTTCCTCCTTCTCCACCTGAGCGAACGTCCTTTCGCCTAATTCAAACCAGCGTAATTTACTATGGATGCAGGAAAGCAAACTACTAGAGTTTCTCCAACCGCGCCTATCATTTCCTCTCTTCAAACTTCTTTACTTTCACCTCAGTCTCGTGTTCGGATACCCCATCTCTTGACAGGATGGGTGGAAAATACGAGTAAAAGCTCCAATTAATGAGTAGTGTCGTATATTCCATGAGATATTAAAAGTGCCTTCATTCCATTCCCCTTTATCTCTGTGGACACGAAATATTTTGTACCCAAGATTATGGCATCTCACTTCTTGTCTCCGATATTGCACCTACAGTTGGGTTACGCTAGTGAACGAATGTATTAGTGTGTTGAAATTATATTTCATGAAGCTCGTGTTTCATTGCGTTATTGAGTTAATAGCTACTATTTTCATTAAGTGTTTGTTGGAACAATTCTGACAGGTGCTAGTTCAATGTCACAATATCCAGTCTCGATCCCGAACGATCGTTCAAGGGTACAGTCTTGAGACTGCTCATGACAGAGGACACTAAATGTTCAAATGTTTGTGAAATCGTATGGGACTTAACTTCTAAGGTCATCAGTCCCTAATCTTACACACTACTTAACCTAAATTATCGTAAGGACAAACACACACACCCATTCCCGAGGAAGGACTCGAACCTCCGCCGGGACCAGCTGCACAGTCCATGACTGCAGCGCCTTAGACCGCTCGGCTAATCCCACGCGGCACAAAGGACACTACTTCATTCAGTAGACATTCGCTACATCTATGAACTTGAGACGTGGCAGTAATATTTCGTTCTCTTACCTACGCTAATTACCGAATATAAGATTAGGTAATAACGTAAATTAAGGTAAAGAAATAATTACTGTGGTCTAAGCTGGAAATACATCGTGAAGTAAGCGACGAAAGAAATGAAGCACCCACAAGGCATGATTGGATATCACTGAAACCCTACACACCATCCGCGAATGTGTAAATTATTACAGTTGCAGTTCTTTGTGACAGGTAGAACAGTCACCAAGATGCATTAGTGTTGTTCATGTTTAGTGCTGTTACCTGGCCTCGAGGGTATATAAGCGATGTGAACAGCGTCAGATGTTGAGTGATCACTGTGTAGGACCCGGAGATGCCGCGTACTCGTGAGAGACAGCATTACCAGACCTGACAGAGTGCGAAAGCGGTCTACTTGACGGGCTGGTCGAATCGTACAACATCCAGATTTGTGGGGCATTCGGATGTGGTAGGCAGCAGTCCAATGTTGGACTGCATGGGATCATGAGGGCAGGCATACTCATCTTCAAGGTTCTGGTCGACCACATTTGACCACAACACAGCAGAATCGTCACATTCTGCACCTAGTGCATCGTTACTCCTTGATATGTCGGACTGGCATCTGAGACCAAATAATGGGCTTCGTGCGACGTTCTGTGTTATCCTACACCACTGTTTGGAGACTATCAACAGCCAGCCTAGGGAATTACCGTCCTGTGCGTAAGCTGCCGTTAGCAATGCGAAACAAACTGTCGCTCTTGGAGAGATGCCAGGACCGGGAAGCATTGGCTGTCGATCGCTCTGTGTTCAGCAATGAATCCTGGCTCTGCACTACCCGTGGATGACCATCGTCGGTGAGTATGGCGGTGCTCTGGGAGACATCCCATTTTTCCAACATTTTGGAGAGGCACAGTAGTGCTACTCCTGGCATCAAGGTGTAGAGAACAATCGGGTTCGATTTCAGGACACAGCTGGTAGAGACTGAGGGAACTCTGACAACATGACATTACGCCACAGACATCCTGTGTCGTCGTATGTTACCACTCATATAGCAGTGTTGTGCTACCGTTTTTCAACAGGACAGTGCTCGTCCACATATAGTATGGGTCACTATGAACTGTTTGCATGATGTTGAAGTACTACAGTGGCCAGCAAGATCACCAGATCTATCCCCAATAGAACATGCGTGGGACCTCCTCGGATGTCAACTCCGTCTCAGTGCTAGTATCCAGCATACCAAGGACCTGTTACAACAGTCTTGGGCCAGCAGGATACAAAGGCTTTATGACATCGCTATCGATTCAGTGCAAACACCGAGAACAGAGACGGCCCAACCTCATACTAATGCTGTCATGCTGTCAAGTTGTTCGTAAATTTGACGAGATTTTCCAGTCCCCGAAGTTGCATCACTCACCTTCTCAGCCCGTGAAATTTCGTTTCGTTTCCTCTTCCCCCTACGGGCGACTTACTTTTTTTTGTTTTTTGTTTTGTTTTCAGGCACTGCAGTTAGAGTTATGACACAGAATGGCAACGCACGAGGATATTTTCAAGGATGACAAGCAGCTCGCCGGCCAAGGTGGCCGAGCGGTTCCAGGCGCTACAGTCTGGAACCGCGCGACCACTACGGTCGCAGGTTCGAATTCTGACTCGGGCATGGGTGTTTGTGATTTCCTTAGGTTAGTTAGATTTACTTCGTTCTAAGTTCTAGGGGACTGATGACCTCAGAAGTTAAGTCTCATACTGCTCAGAAACCATTTGAACCATTTTGACAAGCAGCTCCAACCGGGAACTGAGCGGACCCGCTAGGAGCAACAGTAGTGCAATAGTTGTTATACTCAGGGATTTTTGTTCTCTCGTGCTTATGCGAAGAATAAAATTGTATTTGTGTATTTTACTGTTTTGACTGGGATAGGGACTGAGTCTGTTGTGTAGGGACGCTTACTGTCCGTAAGCAGCTGGAAGCTGGTGGCCGCGGCCGACAGGTTTGAGGTTTATGCCCTGGGCTGCGTGGCGTTGGAGAACCTGAGACGAATTGTTTGGCATCTCTGGTGCCTGTAGCATCCCCTGAGATCCCTGATATCGCAGCCCTTTCCGGTTCGTTTGTCATGGCCAATCGACGCTCACCTGGCGGTGAAGGGCGAACACTAAGACGCACGGCTGTCCCCCTTTCGCCTCCGTCTACATCTACATCTTCTTCTACATCTACATGATTACCCCGCAATTAATAATTAAGTGCCTGGCACAGGGTTCATCGAACGATCTTCAACTATTTCTCTACCGTTCCACTCTCGAACAGCGCGCGTGAGAAACGAACACTTGAATCTTTCCGTGGGAGCACTGACTTCTCTTCTTTTATAATGATGATCATTTCTCCCTTTGTAGGTGGGCACCAAAACATATTTTCACACTCTGAGGAGAAAGTTGGTGATTGAAATTTCGTGGCAAGATCCTGGCGCAACGAAAAACGCCTTTGTTTTAATGATTGCCACCCCATTCTCGTATCATATCGGTGGCACTCTTTCTCCTATTTCGCGATGGTACAACTAGCTTCCCTTCTTTGAATTTTTCCGATGTCCTGGCCAATCCTCTCTGATGCGGATTCCACACATCAGTACTCCAGAAGAGGGCAGAAAACAGTATCGTAAGCAATCTCTTTGGTAGCCCTGTTGCATTTCTCAAAGATCTCTTCCAGTAAATCGCAGTCTTCGGTTTGATTTATCTACATTATCTTTGTCATCGTTGCAATTGAAATTATTCTTAACTGTAATTCAATCTTGAAGTTATCTCCTTTGGATTTGTACGCTGCATCGTGTAACCAAAATCTAGCGGATCCCTTTTAATACTCATCTGGATGACGTCACATTTTTCACTTGTTTAGAGTCAACTGCCAGTTTTCGCACCCTTGAAATGCCTTGTCTAAATCGCTTTGCAACTTGCTTTGATCCTCTGATGACTCTATATGATCGCATCATCTGTAAACTATCTAAAAGGACTGCGTAAATTGTCTCCTATGTCGTTTATGTAGATCTGGAACAGCAGAGGTCCCATAACACTTCCTTGGGGAACGCCAGATATTACTTTTGTTTTACTGGTGACTTTCCGTCAACTACTGCGAACTGTGACCTTTCTGACAGGAATTCACGAATCCAGTCGCACAACTGAGGCGATACTCCAAAGCCACGCAATTTGATTAGAAGACCCTTGTAAGGAACGGTATCAATAGCCTTCTGGTAATCTACAAATATGGAATGTGTCTGTCATCCCCAGTCAAAGCTCTCATTACTTGGCAAGGATAAATAGCTAGTTGTATTTCACACGAACGATAATTTTGAATCCGTGTTGGCGGTTTGTCAATAAGTCATTTTCTTCGAGATAAATCGTACTATTTGAACATGTTCAAAAATCTTACTGTAGATCGGCGTTAGCGATATGGGTCTGTAATTCAGCGGACTACTGCTATTTCCTTCCTTGTGTATTGGTGTCACTTGTGCAACTTTCCACTTTTTAGGTACGGATCTATCGACGAACGAGCGGTTGTCCATGATTGCTAAATAAGAAGCTTAAAATAGGTTTAAAGTCTTGCCCACTGCATAAAGTACATCCAAGCCAATAAGGGACGCCTGATATCTTGAGACTGGGGCCGTTCTCCGTGAAAAATCACAAAAAGTGCACAGGGCGGAAGTCCGATGCCTGTCACGGGGAGCTGCAACGTTAGGCGGATGACGGAGGCCTTAGGCAAACAGCGGGCAGGTCGGGGAGGGAGCCCAGTGTTCACTCTGCATACTGGGGTTGTCACACCTAGGAGGAGGCTCTTGCAGCAGCGATTGGGCGCAGTGGATGCACCCGCCTGCAGATGGTGGCTCACGTCTACTTCTACATCGACATGATTACTCTGCATTTAGCAATTAAGTCCCTGGCAGAGGGTTCATTGAACCACCTAAAGCTACGTCCCTACTGTCCCACTCTCGAACAGCGCGCGGGAGTAACGAAAGCTCAAATCTTTCCGTGCGAGCTTTTATTTCTCTTACTTTATTATGATGATCATTTCTCCCTAAGTACGAGAGCAGCAACAACATATTTTCACTCTCTGAGGAAAAAGTTGGTGATAGAAACTCCGTGAGAAGACCCTGTCCGCAACGAAAAACGCCTTTGTTTTAATCATTGCCACCTCAATTCGCGTAGCATATCCGTCACACTCACTCCCTTATTTTGCGACAAAAAATGAGTTGCCATTCTTTTAACTTTTACGATGTCCTCCGTCAATCCTATCTCATGCAGATCACACACCACACAGCAATACTCCAGAAGAGGGCTGACAAACGTAGTGTAAGCAGTCTCTTTAGTAAACCTGTTACATTTTCTGGAGTTCTGTAGTAAATCGCAGTCCTTGGTTTGCTTTCTCCGCAACTTTATCTACGTGATCGTTCCAATTTAAGTTATTTGTAATTGTAATCCCTAAGCCGGCCGGAGTGACTGAGCGGTTCTAGGCGCTACAGTCTGGAACCGCGCGACCGCTACGGTCGCAGGTTCGAATCCTGCCTCGGGCATGGATGTGTGTGATGTCCTTAGGTTAGTTAGGTTTAATTAGTTCTAAGTTCTAGGCAACTGATGACCTCAGAAGTTAAGTCGCATAGTGCTCAGAGCCATTTGGACCATTTGTAATCCCTAAGTATAGTTGAGATTACAGTCTTTAGATTTGTGTGATATACCGTGTAACTGAAATTTAGCGAACTCTTTGTATAGCTCATCTAGACGACTTCACGCATCTCACGATTTAGAATCTATTGCCGCTTTTTACACTATACAGAAATCTTGTCTAAACCATTTTGCAGTTCCTTTTGGTCACCTAATGATATTAAGTGACGGAAAAACACAGTATCATCTGTAAACAAAATACGAGGATCCTGACAGTGTCTCCTATATCGTTTCTGTAGATTAGAAAGAACAGAGGACCTATAATACTTTCTTGGGGAACGTCAGATATTATTTCTGTTTTATATTCTGACTTTCCGTTAGTTATTACGAACTGTGACTTTCTGACAGGGAATTCGAATCTAGTCACATAACTGAGACGACACTCCACAATCACGCAATTTAATTAGAAGTCACTTATGAGCAACGGTGTCAAAATCCTCCTGGGAAACTAAAACTGTGGAATCAGTTTGACGTCCTCTGTCGATAGCACTCATTACTTCGTGAGAATAAAGAGCCAGTTGTGTTTCAAAAGAATGATATTTTCTGAATATGTGATGTCTATTTGACCATTTGTCGTTTTCTTCGAGGTAATTCATAATGTTCGAGCACAGTGTATATTCCAAAATCCTACCGCAAGTCAACGGTTATGATACAGCCCTGTAATTCAGTGGATTACTCCTGTTTCCTTTCTTGAGTATTGGTGTGATTTGTGCAACTTCCCAATCTCTGGGTACGGATATTTAGAGAAATCCCTCCACAGACCCGATAAACACGTTCTTATTCCAGACAGGAAGAATACACTGAGGTGACACAGGTTATGGGATAACGATATCTTTATATGCAGACGGTGATAGTACCGCGTAAAAAGGGCAGTACATTGGCACAGCTGTCAGTTTTATTCAGATGATCCATGTGAAAAGGTATCCATCGTGATTATGGCCGCATGGCCAGAAGTAACAGACTTGAAAACAGTATTCAATTTGAGTCTATAGACGTGTCACGGCACTGCACTGAACAGATATTTGAATGTTGTACAGGGGCAGTTGAATTTAGTGAAACTAAACTTCTAATTGTTGTTTATTGGTCCCCTAACTCTGACTGCAGAGCATTTGTGCTCAGGTTAGAGAGGCTTCGTGATTCACTGTATAAGAAGTACCAGAAATTACTTATATGTCGTGACTTCACTGTAAATTTTGTATATGACAGTGCAAGGAAAAAGGATGTTAGTTGTTGTTGTTGTGGTCTTCAGTCCTGAGACTGGTTTGATGCAGCTCTCCATGCCACTCTACCCTGTGCAAGCTTCTTCATCTCCCAGTACCTACTGCAACCTACATCCTTCTGAATCTGCTTAGTGTATTCATCTCTTGGTCTCCCTCTACGATTTTTACCCTCCACGCTGCCCTCCAGTACTAAGTTGGTGATCCCTTGATGCCTCAGAACAATGTGACTACCCATCTAATCTTCAGCATTCTTCTGTAGCACCACATTTCGAAAGCTTCTATTCTCTTCTTGTCCAAACTATTTATCGTCCATGTTTCACTTCCGTACATGGCTACACTCCATACAAATACTTTCAGAAACGACTTCCTGACACTTAAATCTATACTCGATGTTAACAAATTTCTCTTCTTCAGAAACGCTTTCCTTGCCATTGCCAGTCTACATTTTATATCCTCTCTACTTCGACCATCATCAGTTATTTTGCTCCCCAAATAGCAAAACTCCGTTACTACTTTAAGTGTTCCATTTCCTAATATAATTCCCTCGGCGTCACCCGACTTAATTCGACTACAGTCCATTATCCTCATTTTGTTTTTGTTGATGTTCATCTTTATCCTCCCTTCAAGACACTGTCCATTCCGTTCAACTGCTCTTCCAAGTCCTTTGCTGTCTCTGACAGAATTACAATGTCATCGGCAAACCTCAGAGTTTTTATTTCTTCTCCATAGATTTTAATACCTACTCCGAATTTTTCTTTTGTTTCCTTTACTGTTTGCTCAATATACAGATTGAATAGCATCAGGGAGATGTTACAACCCTGTCTCACTCCCTTCCCAACCACTGCTTCCCTTTCATGTCCCTTGACTCTTATAACTGCCATCTGCTTTCTGTACAAATTGTAAATAGCCTTTCGCTCCCTGTATCTTACCTCTGCCACCTTCAGAATTTTAAAGAGAGTATTCCAGTCAACATTGTCAAAAGCTTTCTCTAAGTCTGTAAATGCTAGAAACGTAGGTTTGCCTTTCCTTAATCTAGCTTCTAAGATAAGTCGTAGGGTCAGTATTGCCTCACGTGTTCCAATATTTCTACGGAATCCAAACTGATCTTCCCCGAGGTCGGCTTCTACTAGTTTTTCCATCCGTCTGTAAAGAATTCGCGTTAGTATTTTGCAGCTGTGGCTTATTAAACTGATTGTCTGGTAATTTTCACATCTGCCAACACCTGCTTTGTTTGGGATTGGAATTATTATATTCTTCTTGAAGTCTGAGGGTATTTCGCCTGACTCATACATCTTGCTCACCAGACGGTAGAGTTTTGTCAGGACTGGCTCTCCCAAGGCTGTCAGTAGTTCTAATGGAATGTTGTCTACTCCCGGGGCCTTGTTTCGACTCAGGTCTTTCGGTGCTCTGTCAAACTCTTCACGCAGTATGATATCTCCCATTTCATCTTCATCTACATCCTCTCCTATTTCCATGATATTGTCGTCAAGTACATCGCCCTTGTATAGACCCTCTATATACTCCTTCCACCTTTCTGCATTCCCTTCTTTGCTTAGAACTGGGTTTCCATCTGAGCTCTTGATATTCATACCAGTGGTTCTCTTTTCTCCAAAGGTCTCTTTAATTTTCCTGTAGGCTGTATCTATCTTACCCCTAGTGAGATAAGCCTCTATATCCTTACATTTGTCTTCTAGCCATCCCTGCTTAGCCATTTTGGACTTCGTGTCGATCTCATTTTCGAGACGTTTCTATTCCTGTTTGCCTGCTTCATTTACTGCATTTTTATATTTTCTCCTTTCATCAATTATGTTAGTAGATCTTCTAAATTCGTATGGTCTGATGCAGAGTGTGTTTTTTTCAAATTAGGGTGCAGGGGAACAGTAGCACAGCCATAGACAATATTTTTATTCATTCTTCATTACTAGATGGGCATTCTGTCAATAGAAGTGTGAATGATCTTTCACACCATGATGCACAAATTTTAACACTAAAAGGCTTTTGTACTCAAGCAAATGTCACATATAATTACAAACTGTGTAGGAAAGTTAATCCAACAGCAATAGAGAGTTTTTTAAACCTTGTGGACCAAGAGTGGCAGGATGTTTATAGTGCCAGTAACATGTATGACAAATATAATACTTTCCTTAACACATTTCTCATGTTCTTTAATAGTTGCTTTCGATTAGAACGTTCTAAACGAGGTACTGGCAGCAAAAGACAGTCTAGGTGGCTGCTTAGTGGGATAAGAATACCATGTAGAACGAAGCGGGAATTATATCAAAATGAAGTTGTCAAAATCAAGCTACGGTAGCCCATTACAAACAGTACTGTGAGATGCTTAAAAATGTTATTAGGAAGGCAAAGACCAGGTGGTATGCAAGTAGCATAGCTAATTCACGGGATAAATTAAAACCTTATCGTCATTTGTGAAGGTAGTGTCTGGTCAGCAGCACAAGGTCGGCGATATGAAGTTAGTTCGTAGTAACAATATTTCTCTTACTGATAAATCAGATATATGTACAGTATTTAGCAGTCATGTACTGAGCTTTGCTGGTGAATTAAATAAAAATCTAGTTTCTACAGGGTATCGTATAACTTCCTTGGCAAATGCTTTTCCGAGGTTTATGTCTGAAATAATCCTCTGCGTTACAGACAAGGGGCAGATTGAGACAATAATTAAATCACTGAAGATTAAGGACTTCCATGGATATGATGGACTGCCTAGCAGATTATTAAAGTACTGGGCTGCATACGTTAGCCCTGTATTTAGCCATATTTGAAATTTTTCCTTTAGGAATGGTCAGCTTCCTGAACGATTAAAGTACTCAGTAGAAAAACCGCTTTATAAAAAGGGAGAAAGGAATAATGTAGACAATTTTAGACCTATTTATATGCCATCAGCGTTTGCAAGTTAGTGCAAAAACTGTATGTAGAGATAATTGATCATTTGGTATCACACGATTTGCTATCAAATGTACAGTTCGGCTTCAGAAGTCGTTTAACAACTGAAAATGCTATATTCTCTTTTCTCTGTGAGGTACTGGTTGGGTTAAACAAAAGGTTTCGAACGCTAGGCTATTTTTTTAATTTAACTGAGGTGTTTGATTGTGTAGATCATTGCAGAATACGGGGATTAGCTCACAACTGGTTCACTTCTTACTTTAGCAACAGACAGCAAAAGGCCATTATTCACAAGGTTGAGAATGGCTGTGATGTGGGGTCTGAGTGAGGTACAGTCAAGTGCCCCAGGGATTAGTGTTGAGGCAACTCCTTTTCCTTATCTATACAGGGCGTTCAAAAAGGTACGGCCAAACATTCAGGAAACATTCCTCACACACAAATAAAGAAAAGATGTTATTTGGACATGTGTCCGGAAACGCTTAATTTCCATGTTAGAGCTCATTTTAGTTTCGTCAGTATGTACTGTAACCCTCGATTCACCGCCAGCTGGTCCAATTGAAGGAAGGTAATGTTGACTTCGGTGCTTGTGTTGACATGCGACTCATTGCTCTACAGTACTAGCATCAAGCACATCAGTACGTAGCATCAAGAGGTTAGTGTTCATCACGAACGTGGTTTTGCAGTCAGTGCAATGTTTACAAATGCGGAGTTGGCAGATGCCCATCTGATGTATGGATTAGCACGGGGCAATAGCCGTGGCGCGGTACGTTTGTATCGAGACAGATTTCCAGAACGAAGGTGTCCCGACAGGAAGACGTTCGAAGCAATTGGTCGGCGTCTTAGGGAGCACGGAACATTCCAGCCTATGACTCGCGACTGGGGAAGACCTAGAACGACGAGGACACCTGCAATGGATGAGGCAATTCTTCGAGCAGTTGACGATAACCCTAATGTCAGCTGTACAAGGTAACGTTGACCACGTCACTGTATGGAGAGTGCTACGGGAGAACCAGTTGTTTCCATACCATGTACAGCGTGTGCAGGCACTATCAGCAGCTGATTGACCTCCACGGGTACACTTCTGCGAATGGTTCATCCAACAATGTGTCAATCCTCATTTCAGTGGAAATGTTCTCTTTACGGATGAGGCTTCATTCCAACGTGATCAAATTGTAAATTTTCACAATCAACATGTGTGGGCTGACGAGAATCCGCACGCAATTGTGCAATCACGTCATCAACACAGATTTCCTGTGAACGTTTGGGCGGGCATTGTTGGTGATGTCTTGATTGGGCCCCATGTTCTTCCACCTACGCTCAATGAAGCGCGTTATCATGATTTCATACGGGATACTCTACCCATGCTGCTAGAACATGAGCCTTTACAAGTACGACAAAACATGTGGTTCATGCACGATGGAGCTCCTGCACATTTCAGTCGAAGTGTTCGCACGCTTCTCAACGACAGATTCGGTGACTGATGGATTGGTAGAGGCGGACCAATTCCATGGCCTCCACGCTCTCCTGATCTCAACCCTCTTGACTTTCATTTATGGGGGCATTTGAAAGCTCTTGTCTACGCAACCGCGGTACCAAATGTAGAGACTCTTCGTGCTCGTATTGTGGACGGCTGTGATACAATACGCCATTTTCCAGGACTGCATCTGCCCATCAGGGATTCCATGCGACGGAGGGTGGATTCATGTATCCTCGCTAACGGAGGACATTTTGAACATTTCCTGTAACAAAGTGTTTGAAGTCACGCTGGTACGTTCTGTTGCTGTGTGTTTCCATTCCATGATTAATGTGATATGAAGAGAAGTAATAAAATGAGCTCTAACATGGAAAGTAAGCGTTTCTGGACACATGTCCACATAACATATTTTCTTTCTTTGTGTGTGAGGAATGTTTCCTGAAAGTTTGGCCGTACCTTTTTGTAACACCCTGTATAAATGATATGCCCTCTAGTATTGCAGGTAACTCTAAAATATTTCTGTTTGCTGATGGCAGTAAAGAATGTTGTGTGCAGCATTGACTCGGTTTCAAATAGAGCAGTTCATGACATAAGTTCAGGAATTGTAGGAAATAAGCTAACGCTAAATCACAGTAAGACTCAGTTTTTACAGTTTCTAACACACAATTCAACAAAACCTCACTTTTAATTTCACATAATGAGCTTATGATTAGTGGAACTGAACACTACAATTTCTAGGTGTTCAGATAGAGAGTAAACTGTCGTGGAAAGCCCACGTTCAGGATCTTGTTCTAAGACTTAATGCTGCCATTTTTACTATTCGAACGGTATCTGAAGTGAGTGATCATTCGACACGAAAACTAGTCTGTTTTGCTTATTTTCATTCGCTTATGTCGTATGGTATTATATTTTGGCGTAACTCTTTCCATTCTAAAAGGATATTTTTGGCTCAGATACCGACGGTTCGGACAATAAGTGGTGTAAAGCAGGTTTCACTCAGTTAATACTCGGCAGAAATCAAACCTGCATTTGGATCGGACTTCCTTAACGCTTGTGCAGAAAGGTGTGCAGTATACTGCTGCATCCATTTCCAATACACTACCACTAGAATTCAAAAAACTTAGCAGTAATCTATGCGCTCTCAAATCGAAATTGAAGAGTTTCCTGATGGGAAATGTCTGGGGACTGTACTGGCCAATGCATTCGGTTGATGTCACATCTTTGAAGATACTGACACACTGCAAGAGTACGGTGCGGTCTTGCATTGTCTTCGACAAGGCTGAAGTTGTCACCGACATTACGTCTGCCCGGCCTTACAATCGTTTGTAGGAACTCTTGGAAGTATCGGGCGCCAGTCACATTGACGTAGATGGGAAATAGACGGGTCTCCCGTCCCATCATTATTGCGGCCCAGAACATTACATTTTCACCTGTAAACGGATGGACTTCCTGAACGTATCAGCGGTCCTTGTGTCGTCTAGCGCTTTTCCGAACCTTAACACAGCTACTGTCCTGGTCGCGCCAGCAACTATGACATTACTCTGTTCTGCAATGGTCCAATGTTGATGTGCAAGAGCCCAGGGCCTTCCATTGCGTCGGTTCCGTTGGTTCAGCGCAAAACTTCTCATTGATCTTCTGGAATGAAGAGCACTCTCGGATGCAATTTTGTATTTGGTCTGAGATATGAGTCGCTATCGCCTGAGAGAATACATTTCCAACATCTCGGGCAGTTGACGTTGGGAACCTGAGAGCTGACGATTGGAGGAAATGATCCTGCATTGGCGTTGTCATACGATAACGATCACCGGTAGATCTATCTTTCACATTTCCCGTCTTTCTGTACTTTCGCTACACCTGAGACACACCACTTTGAGTGACATCTAATCTGTCGGCAACATCTTGCTGTGTACGACCTGCCGAAAGTAAGGCCTCTATCTTGACTCTACCAAAGTGTTGTATGCCTCTGCGTGGCATGTCACTGCGGTGCTGAACACAAACTGAATGAATCTGTTGTTGACACTAGAACTGCTCGCTCTGTGCAGCTGCGGCAGTTGTATGTTTACTTTACTGGGAAACTGCCACAAGGCATACTTGTAGTAAACACGGTGCACTATATGGCCTCTAACTAGGTGAGACTTCTAGTATCGTAGACTACATTTTTCGATATCATATCAAACTTCGTTGAGCAGTGTAAGTGACCACGGAATAGGAAAATTACAAATCACACAACAGACCAGAGGCCTCTGAAGCTGCTGGGATAGCAATGCGATTCTACGTAGAGTATGCTAAAGAACTTGTTTTTCAAAAAATGTGTGAAATCTTATGGGACTTAACTGTCAAGGTCATCAGTCCCTAAGCTTACACACTACTTAACCTAAATTGTCCTAAGGACAAACACACACACCCATGCCCGATGGAGGACCCGAACCTCCGCCGGGACCAGCCGCACAGTCCATGACTGCAGCGCCTCAAACCGCTCGGCTAATCCCGCGCGGCACTTGTTTTTCGCCTAGCAGCGTTGTACCGTAAGCTGCTGGAGGAGCAAAGCGTTTCTAGTGATTAGAAAAAAACGCAAGTCATTCCGTTTCTCAAGATGGATCGCCAAACCGACGCAAAAGACAATAAACCTGTATCTCTGGCGTCGGCGGGTTGTAGATTTTTGAAACTTGTTTTATTCTCAGGCATTATGACATTTCTAGAGACCGATATCACCTCTGTTGGAATCAACATAGGTTTCAAAAACTACGATCGCGTGAAACCCAGCTCTCTCTGTACGTCGACGAGACCCAGAAAGCAGTAGATACAGGTGCCCGAGTTGACGCCGTGTTCCTTGACTTCCAGAAGGCGTTCGATAGAGTTGCGCACTGCCACCCAATGAGAAGGACCAGCTTTGCGATTGGATTGAAGGGTTTCTAGCAAACAGAAAATTTTACCGAAATGCAGGAAGACCTGCTTGGTGTATGGATTGGTAGTTGTGTCTCAACAAAAACAAGTTTAAAATATTGATCACAAATAAACAGAAAGACCCATTATTGCATGATTACACGATTGCAAAATAATCACTGGAAGCGTTCATGTCCATAATATATCTAGTCGTATGCGTATGGGGCGATTTAAAATGGAATGAGCACAGGTAAGACATATTCATTGCAAGAATCCGCAGGAAGTGTTGTGCACCCACAAAGGAGGTAGCTTGCAAAACCTTAGTTCGACAAATACTTGAATATTTCTTGTCAGTCTGGGATCTGTACCATGTAGAATTGATAGAGGAAACAGAGAAGACTGAAAGGAGACCAGCGCATTTCGTTACAGATTCGTTTAGTAAGAGCCGAAAGCGTCACAGAGATACATTGCCAGATCCAGTGGAAGACGCTGCAAGACAAGTGTTGTACATCACGATGTGGTTCACTGTTAAAATTCCAAGAGCTTACATTCCTAGAGGAGTCAACATCCTTTTATACAGAGTGATTCTTATTAACGCTTAAAAGGACCCGAAGCGAAGTAGATGACTCCGAGACAAGTAGTTTAATATAAGACACGTCGGGCCACAAATATCGGGAAATACACCAAAAGTTGATGACATATGTTGAACATGTAATTTCGCCAGGTGATGTACGTCGGCGCACGTGCAGTGGGTGGGATTGTCGGTCTTGCCTTCCCCGGTAGGGAGCTGTGCTATTCTTCGCTCCACTAGGGTACTCCGTTTTCGTTCTTGCATTATCCGATGTGACATGGTAATGCTCATATTAGTGATATTACAGGACTACGATGAGTCGGTTTACACTTACGAAAACAGAGTAACCTAACGGAGCGACAATAGGTTTGATACCCCCAACCATTGCACGTGCGGTGATGTACGCCATGTGGTGACGTCACATTTGTCATCAACTTTTGCGGTATTTTTCGAAATTTGCGGCCCCATGTGTCTTGTATTAAATTGCTTGTCTCAGAGTCATCTACATTGCTTCAGGCTTTTCAGACGTTAATAAGAATCACTCTTTATATTGCACTCTGTATACCCCCAGATCTTTTACAAACGTAACCATGCATTCATTGCCGGCCGAAGTGGCCGTGCGGTTAAAGGCGCTGCAGTGTGGAACCGCAAGACCGCTACGGTCGCAGGTTCGAATCCTGCCTCGGGCATGGATGTTTGTGATGTCCTTAGGTTAGTTAGGTTTAACTAGTTCTAAGTTCTAGGGGACTAATGACTTCAGCAGTTGAGTCCCATAGTGCTCAGAGCCATTTGAACCATGCATTCATTTTACGTATTGTATACACAAAAGAAGTAAATTTTGTGCATTTACTTACCTTTCTGGTGCTACAATTATAATGGCCAGTAGTGTACGTGGCCTAAGTTGGTAGCAGTCAAATTATTACGAGCATTTTTTATGATGGAGACGCTTATTACTCGTGTAAGGCCAATTTGTGCTTAGATTCATGAAATAAACGTGACTGCAAAAATGCAGTATAAGACACCGCGGCCATATTTGCATTTAAAACTTCATTTGTCTCCACAAAATTATCTGACGCGTTATGAGATTACATCATTTTCGAAGGCTATAAAGAAGTATTTACAAAGTATGATAAATAGGTAATGGCTATGTAACTGTTACAATGAAACTGTAAAGAGGAATCTTTCGTAGTTTTAAAAATGTAAATAATCTTCATGTTAAAATACAGAGAAACTGGTATAGGCTTGCGTATTCAAATGCAGAGATATGTAACCAGGCAGAATACGGCGCTGCAGTCACCAACGCCTATGTAAAACAACAAGTGTCTGACGCAGTTTCTAGATCGATTACCGCTGCTACAAAGGCAAGTTAGCAAGATTGAAGTGAGTCTGAACTTGGTGTTACAGTCGCTGCACGAGCGCTGGGACACAGCATCTCCGAGGTACCGATGAAGTGGGAATCTGGTATAGGCTTGCGTATTCAAATGCAGAGATATGTAACCAGGCAGAATACGGCGCTGCAGTCACCAACGCCTATGTAAAACAACAAGTGTCTGACGCAGTTTCTAGATCGATTACCGCTGCTACAAAGGCAAGTTAGCAAGATTGAAGTGAGTCTGAACTTGGTGTTACAGTCGCTGCACGAGCGCTGGGACACAGCATCTCCGAGGTACCGATGAAGTGGGAATTTTCCCGTACGATCATTTCACGAGTGTCCCGTGAATATCAGGAATCCGGTAAAACATCAAATCTCCGACATCGCTGTGGGCGAAAAAAGATCCTGCAAGAACGGGACCAACGACGAACGAGGAGAATCGGTCAACGTGACAGAAGTGCAACCCTTCCGCAAATTGCTGAAGATTTCACTGTTGGGCCATCAACAAGTGTGATTCAACGAAACATCATCGATATGGGCTTTCTGTGCCAAAAAGGCCCGTTTGTATGCCCTTGATGACTGCATGACACAAAACTTTACGCCTCGCCTGGGCCCGTCAACACCGACATTGGACTGTTGATGACAGGAAACATGTCGCCTGGTCGGACAGGTCTCGTTTCAAATTCTATCGAGCGGATGGACATGTAAGGGGATGGAGACAACCATGGACCCTGCTTGTCAGCAGGGGACTGTTCAAGGTGGTGGAGGATCTGTAATGGTGTGGGTAGTGTGCAGTTGGAGTGACAAGGGACCCTTGATACGTCTAGATATAGCTCTGACAGGCGACACCTACGTAAGCATCCATTCATGTCCACTGTGCATTCCGACGGACTTGGACAATTCCAGCAGGGGAATGTGACACCCCCGTACGACCCGAATTGCTACAGAGTGGGTCCAGGAAAACCCTTCTGACTTTAAACACTGGCCATCAAAATCCCCAGCCATGAACGTTACTGAGCATATCTGGGATGCCTTGAAACCTGTTGTTCAGAAGAGGTCTCTACCCCCTCGTACTCTTATGGATTTATGGACAACCTTGCAGGATTCATGTCAGTTCCTACCAGCACTACTTCAGACATTAGTCGAGTCCATGCCAAGTTGTGTTGCGACATTTCTGCGTGCTTGCGGGGGCCCTACACGATACTAGGCACGTGTACCAGTTTCTTTGGCCGGTTTAGTCTAGCACAAGGCTAGTACCTCTGTGAATTGCGTGACTCCCTCTATAAAAATGTGCTAATATTTTTTTGTTCCTTGTTTGGTTACATATAAAATGTAAATGAAACATCGCCTACAATTTTAGTTCACTAGAAATACGCATTTCGATATTACATCATTTTCGAAAGATACAAAGAAGTATTTAAGACGTTTCATAAATAAGGTAATGGTTACACAAATTTTACAAAGAAAACCTCTAAAGTTTATGGAAAAATATTACTATACTTTGAAAATAAAAATACTCTTCATGCTAAAATACTGTTGACAATAATGAAACAAGGCTAAATTGTGGCTCGTCATATTCTGTGAACCACAGTCAAGTGAAAACTGATCGTAATGCTACGTGGTCCTAATTCAGATCAGTCACAAAAGGACGCTAGTGTAGCGATATATTTGCCAGTTACGTATATAACCAGTGTATAGCATATTTAAAAAAATAAAAATATAAAAGAAGTTAATGAACTGATTTAAAGGCTAACAGAAATAAACAGATGTTAGTGCATGTTTTAGAATAGCCGCCCCAATTCAACAGTGCTACTGCGCTCGTCGAAACCGGCCCTGGGTCGTTGTAGTGGCTGGAGAGCTGCCGACGTAAGAAACTGAGGTGTGTACTTTGAGAGAGGACACCGTGCCCTGAGCAGTGAAGACAGCGATGACTGGCGCACATCGACAAATGAGTGTGGCAGTTCAGGGCAGGGCAGCGGCGTACGCGGCACGCCCGCGATTGTCCCGCGAGATGGGGCATTGTGTGTGAGGGGCTGCCGAGCAGGCCGGCGCGGCGCTCTTGCCTAACAGCCGGCACTCGTCTGCCGACTCCTGGCGAATGTGTGCATTCGCGACGTCCACTATCACTCTGCTACGTCTTCTTCTGCATACATACATACGCCACAACCCACCGTATGGTGCGTGGCAGAGCGTGCCCTGTACCATCACTAGGCATTTAACTTCCTGTTCCACTCGCAAACACAGCCAGGGAAAAACAACTGCCTATACGCCTCTGTAGAATCTCTAATCTACCTAATCTTATATTCATGGTCCTTACGCGAAATGTTCATACTTTGGCGGCAATAGAATCGTTCTGCAGTCAGCCTCAAATTTTCTCAGCAGTGTTCCATGAAAAGAATGTCTTCTTCCCTCCAGTGATTCCCATTTGAGTTCCCGTTTTAGAATGGGAAGAGTTATCCCAAAATACGACATAAGCGAATGAAAATAAGCAAAATAGACTAATTTTCGTGTTGAATGATCACTCATCTCAGATACCATTCGAATAGTAAAAATTGCAGAATTAAGTATTTGAACAAGATCCTGAACTTCGGCTTTCCACGACAGTTTACTGTCTATCTGAACGCCTAGAAATTTGAACTGTTCAGTTTCACTAATCACATCCCCATTCTGTGAAATTAAAAGTCATGTTTTGTTGACTTTTGTGTTAGAAACTGTAAAAACTGAGTCTTACTGTGATTTAGCATTAGTTTATTTCTACAAACCATGAACTTAGGTCATGAACTGTACTATATGAAACCGAACCAATGTTGCACACAGCATTCTTTACTACCATGCTAGTGTCATTAGCAAACAGAAATATTCTAGAGCTAGCCGTAATAGTAGAGGGCATATCATTTATATAAATACGGAAGAGGAGTGGCCCCAACACTGATTACTGCCCCCCCCCCCCCTCCCACTTGACCGTACCCCACTCAGACCCCACATCACAGCCATTCTCAGCATTGTGAGTAATGACCTTTTGCTGTCTGTTGCTAAAGTAAGAGGTGAATCAATTGTGAGCTACTCCCCGTATTCCGTAATGGTCCAACTTCTGGAGGAATATTTTGTGATCAACACAATTAAAAAAAATGTCTAGCGTTCGAAACCTTTTGTTTAACCTATCCAGTACCTTACAGACAAAAGAGAATATAGCATTTTCAGTAGTTAAACGACTTCTGAAGCCGAATTGTTCATTTGATAGCAAAATGTGTGGTATAAAATGATCAATTATCCTCACACACACAGCCTTTTCAATAACATTAGCAAACACTGATGGCATAGAAATAGGTCTAAAATTGTTTAAATTATCACTTCCTCCCTTTTTATAAAGCAGCTTTACTACTGAGTACTTTAATCGTTCAGGAAACCGACCATTCCCAAAAGAAAAATTACAGATAGGGCTAAATACAGGGATAACATATGCAGCACAGTACTTTAATATTCTGCTAGGCACTCCATCATAATCATGAGAGTCCTTAATATTGAGTGATTTAATTATTGACTCAGTCTCCCCCTTGTATGTATCACAAAGGAGAATTTCATTCATCAATCTCGGAAAGGCATTTGCCAGGAAAGTTATATGAGTCCCTGTAGAAACTAAGTTTTTATTTAATTCACCAGCAATACTCGGAAAATGATTGTTAAATACTATACATATCGCTGATTTATCAGCAAGAGAAATATTTTTACTACGAACTGACTTTATATTGTCGACCTTGTGGTGCTGACCAGACACTTCCATTTTCTAAAAACAAATGGCTCTGAACACTATGGGACTTAACATCTGAGGTCATCAGTCCCCTAGACTTAGAACTACTTAAACCTAACTAACCTAAGGACATCACACACATCCATGCCCGTGGCAGGGCTCGAACCTGCGACCGTAGCAGCAGCGCAGTTCCGGACTGAAGCGCCTAGAACCGCTCGGCCACAGCGGCCGGCTTTCATTTTCTACATTTACAGCAACCTGCCATTCACACCAACTAGAAATTTTGTCATAGTCATCTTGTATCCTCCTACAGACCTACAGTCACTCAACGATAACTTCGCATATTCTACAGCGTCATCAGTAAACAGCCCCCGACTGCTGCTTACCCTCAGTTATGTATATACAAAATAACAGCGGTCCTATCACACTTCCCTGGGGCATTCCTGACGATACCCTTGTCTCTGATGTACACTCGCATCCAGGACAACGTACTGGGTTCTATTACTTAAGCCACTTATATACCTGGGAACCTATTCCGTATACTCGAACCTTCGCTAATAACAGGCAGCGCGACACCGTGTCAAATGCTTTACGGAAATCTAGGTGAAAAACGGGGAAGCTGAGTTTCGCATGGGCGGAGGTTTTCTAACCGTGCTGGTTTGTGGACAGAAACTATTCACTCTCAAGAAAATTTATTACATTTGTACTGAGAATATGCACAAGGATTCTGCATCACATCGATGTTAGAGATATTGGTCTGTAATTTTGCGGTTCCGTTCCTCTATCCTTCTTATATACTGGAGTTACCTGCCCTTTTTTCCAGTCGTTTGAGATTCCCTGTCACGAGTAGGGACAAAGTATCGAAAGAAAAGTATCGAAACTTTACTCACGAGTGCTTGAAAAGTAGCGCACTTACCAAAGAACCTAACGTTAAGTATGCATACACTGACGTATCGATGCTTTTGTTTCCTTTGATAGCCATCGACTCCACTCTCTCCAGCTGTGTTCCAAAATCTTTCTATAGATTGCTGAAGAAAGTATTCCATATTTTGAGACGTGGTGCTACGCACAAAAACAAAAATTGACGTCCAGTAAACATGGGCTTTAAAATGCATTCAAGAACTATGGGGGACACAAGTTCATCTACGCTGCTGTGTAACACATCTCTTCTGCTGCAAGCTCTTTGCTATTACGAACGACCTACGAAATGCAGAACTCATTATTCTGTTACTGTGAAAGAGCAGAGCTTCTAATGCGTTGAGTTGCTGCGTAAGTTCGTAGAGTTTTTCCGTAAGTTTAATAAGCACATCAGTAGTACATTGTGCTTCATTACTTGAACGTTTGTCGACTCTGGGGTTAACTTTTTTGATTCCTTGACTGTAGCAGCCATGTAGCTTTTAGGCGAAGAACTCGTCGAATCATGTTCGGAGAGCATTTACATCCGGAAAGGAAGTTCCTTGCCGGCCGCTGTGGCCGAGCGGTTCTAGGTGCTTCAGTCCGGAATCGCTTGACTGCTACGGTCGCAGGTTCGAATCGTGCCTCGGGCATGGATGTGTGTGACGTCCTTAGGTTAGTTAGGTTTAAGTAGTTCCAAGTTGTAGGGGACTGATGACCTTCGATGTTGAGTCCCATAGTGCTCAGAGCCTTTTGAACCATGTAGAAGTTCCTTGAAGGCTGTTCGATAGAGAGCGGAAAATGTGAAAATCTGAGGGCGCAAGGGCAGGTGAATAAAATGGATGTGGAATGACTTCCCAACCCAACTCCTGTTTCTTTGTCAAACAGAATGCGGGCGGGCATATCGTGGAGTAGCATCAAGTCACGCAGTCTTCCTGGTCGTTGTTCTTGGATTGCGACTGCAAGACGTGGATAATTGTGGACTAGTGCTATTAAACTATCTTCATCAGACCCGATAGTCTTCTTTAACATGGAGAGTCACTAACGTCAAAACGATCCTCCTTAAAACCAGAGAACCATTTTCTTGCCGTTCTCTATCCAATGGCATTATCCTCATACACAGCACCAGTGAGCTATAAAAAATGGCTATCAATAAATAAACCTATAACGAACTGGAATACCAACTTGCAAAACAAAAACGCAACGAACTTATGCACCAACCTAATAATCTACTTGCTGTTACGTATGAGCTGCACTTGTGGACCTTCGCTAAAGGACGTGTTCAATATGGCGTCCATGAAGGCATGTTTTTATCCACGTCTTTTGATAAGAAACGAACTCCAGATTGGTCACAGGTGCACTGGCAAGCATTGACGATGCTTTCCTGTAGAGCGTTTACATTGTTAGTGAGGAGTGCATACCCCAAACATTTGAAGTGTCCCCACAACCAGAAATTATTTAAATAAAACAACTTTTTAATAAAAACTTTTGAATATAACAACTTTTTCAAAAAGGACTAAAAAGTATGAAATAATTTCTCCAAGACCCATACAGATTTCCGACTCCATACAGATAGCCATGAAAATTTGTGCCTGTGAGTTTTTAATAGCTATGAGAGTACTTGCAAAATTTAAAAAAAAGGAGTCATGGGACGCACGCAATAGGCAACTGATGCATGAACAATTCTCTTAAGTCTCTAAAAATTTTATTACGCTGCCAGTGTTATGAACTGCTATGTCATTTTTCTTAATGACAGATACTCTCTAAACTCCTTACTATTATTTGTTTCATGCACCGTACATTTTTCGATTTATGTTTTAGAAGTACTGTCACAGATTTTAAAAAAATTGCAAGTGCGAATTTTCGGTAAGTCAGATGCCAGACTCAGATTAATTGGAAGAATCCTAAGGAAATGCAATCCGAAAACAAAGGATATAGTTTACAGTACACTTGTTCGCCCACTGCTTGAATATTGCTCACCAGTGTGGGATCCGTACCAGATAGGGTTGATGGAAGAGATAGAGAAGATCCAACGGAGAGCAGCGCGCTTCGTTATAGGATCATTTAGTAATCGCGAAAGCGTTACGGAAATGATAGATAAACTCCAGTGGAAGACTCTGCAGGAGAGACGCTCAGTAGCTCGGTACGGGTTTTTGTTGAAGTTTCGAGAACATATCTTCACCGAGGAGTCAAGCAGTATATTGCTCCCTCCTACGTATATCTCGCGAAGACACCATGAGGATAAAATCAGAGAGATTAGAGCCCACACAGAGGCATACCGACAATCCTTCTTTCCACGAACAGTACAAGACTGGAATAGAAGGGAGAACTGATAGAGGTACTCAAGGTACCCTCCGCCACACACCGTCAGGTGGCCTGCGGGGTATGCATGTAGATGTAGATGTAGACTGTCTGTATGGGGTAATGGAATTTATATGGGACTATGAGAAATTATTTTATACTTTTCGGCCTGTTTTAAAAAACGTGTTACATTAAAAGCTATTTTACTAAATAATTGTTTGCTCCTCCCTAGTCTTCTGTTAGCAATTTTTCGTCGATTTCAAGCTTATTGAAGAGATTACAACATAGATATGTGGTAAATTTCACGTTTATTTCCGTCCTTCTTGATTTGAGTCAATGAATATATTGCTTCATCGTACGTATATCTCACGAGAAGACCGTGAAATTAAATAATTAGAGATAATCGAGCTCATATGTAGACTTTCCAACAACTGTTCTCACTGCTAAACATTCGTCACTGGAACATAAAAGAAGGAAATGCCAATGGTACACGAAGTACCTAACGCCACAAACCACACAAGAAAAGGGAGTTAATATTGCACTGTCATCCATATGTGAGCTATGATGAAAGATTCGAGTCTCTAGCTCATCAGGGAGTTACTTTAAAATCAACTGCAAAATTTATACCGAATGGACAAAAGAGCGAGTTAATACTGCATTGTCATCCAGTTCTGAGCTGTATTTCAAGTTTCAAGTCTCTAGCACATTTGGAAGCTAGTTTAAAATAAAGTGGTAAAAAACTTTCAATAGCCAAAACTGCATAAATTCTTGAGAACTGGTTTCGACAGGGATAACTGTCATCTTCTGGTCTTCAAACAAATTTTATCACTAAACGTGCTCATTGTGAGTTATAGCCTTATGCCATGCTCCCATTATGGTGCATAAAATGTAGCACTTCATACAAAGGGGTGTCAGAAATAATACATTTAAAGAGCACTTTGTGCATATGCCGTGTCCATATACGCAGCACTCACAGATTTTTTAATTCTTAAAAATCGCAATATACAGTAAAACGCACGTTTGCTCATCTGTATACGTTTGCGTGATATGTGACACACATCGAGGACCCACCTTCCTAGATGGTGGATTGAGGAATGAGGATTGGTGATCCACCTTCCTACAAGGTGAACTGAGGATTGAGGATCCACCTTCCTAGAATGTATGTCACACAAACGAACAGAAGTGTAAATGTGCATTTTACTGTATATTTTTAAGAACTTACAATCATCTGTGAGCGCTGCATATATGGACGTGGCCATGTGCACAAGATGATTTTTAAAAGTAATAGAGTCTATTTTCATAACTTTAACAGGCTAATCCTAGCGTTCAATCAAGGATTTTTTTTCATTACAGAATATTTCTTTTAATACGTAACCTGAAACTAAATTACAGAACAGATTATCAGTAAAGCAACTGAATAGTACTCAAAAGTAAATAAATTAAATATTGTCTAAATTTGCCGTTCTTCTTCCTTAGTATCATCCAATAAGAATATTTTATCTAGTCGTTTCGCTAATAATCTGTTACGTGACTTTGATACGTGCTGCCTGCCTTTGTAAGTAAGCGCTCGAACGGCAGTGATGTCGCTGGAAGCATCTCCGCCACACACCATCAAGCCTAGTTTACACGACGTCACTAGGTTGCAGGCAACTGCGCTACCGGCCACTGCCCATGCGCGCGTTTGCGAATCTCGTTGGTGAAACTAAACACTTTCGGCGTGTTCCAAATTTGACGACACTAGTTGCGTGAGTTTTGAGGTTATGTGTGTTCGTAGAGTGTAGACAAACTGAAATATGAAGTGGGGAACGGAGAATAATGTTCGCTTTTTAGATATCTATGCTTTGCATAAGTGTTTGTGGGATTTCAGTGACGCTGATTACAAAAATAAGCAACATATTGCTGCCGCTGAGACCTTCATGTGCGGTCATAACTTAGATGGTTTGACAATATCTGAGCTGCAGGGCAAAATTTATTGAGTTAGGGGCACATATACAAGTGAATTAAGAAAAATACAAGCAAGTGTGATTCTAGGTGTGGCAATGCCCTCGTCTACAAGACTAAAATCCCATCGTTCGAGCTGGCCAACTCTTTGTTAAGGAATATTGTTGACAGGAGGGAAGGCTATACAAATTCAAGAAGCTGCATTCTTTATTCAATATCCATCCGTTTAAAACATCGCTGCAGTGCTCTCCATTCACATATGTTAGAATTTTGAAATATTGCCACTGTACAGATCTATCTTCAAGAGAGTAGTTTGCAAACCATTCTCTTCTTAATGCAGCCTACTTCGAATAATTATTGTTGATATTGTTAATAATTATTACTGTTGATGTTAATAATTATTCGTGTTAATGAAATAACGTCATCACCAACAAAAATCGTATTTTATAGCATGCCGAGTGTTCTCGATTGTACTGCACGCAATATAATATGTAATTTCAGTTCTGGCGACAGTTCTTCATGCATTATAGTACCTTTATTCCTTATCGCATAATTAACTCTATTTATAAAAAACGTGAACAGTTCTGCGGAGATTCTAAGATAATTAAAAGAACTTCTTGGATCTTCCGTTATAAATTATTTCAGCAAGGATGCTGAGCAACCAAGCTGACGCCTTTTCTTCATCCAGTCACGAATCGAAACTTTTTTTTTTTTTATGCAGCGTTCCACGCAACAAGCTTTAACTCCATCACAACTCGTGCGACATGCAGCTGCCCAAACTTTCATTTCAGACACGACTCAGGGACCCACAAAACGACGAAACTGAAGTGTATACTGGTGTCGCCGTGTCTACAGTCATATAAGAAATCACTTGCGTGCAACTCATTCCACGCAGCGAGTGGTGCAACCCAATGTCGTCGTGTAAAGTAGGCTATTAGGCTTCAGGTAGCTTGCGAGGTATGATGTGGATAATCGAACAAGATGTAGACGTAATTGCTTTGTGTGGCTTTATTTTGCCCGAAAATTGCAGTGGGCAGCTGAAATAAATTAACTCAGCATTCACCCTGAAATCTCACGCTCCCTTTCCAAAGGCATTCAGTCAAGTGTTCAGTCTAATGCGTCCCAGTCCTGTTGGAGAAACCATCAAGACTTAAAAAATGACGGACTGAACGTCGGCACTCTGAAATGAGTTCGAATTCACGGAAATTCTATTTATTCCATACCTAATTTCATCAAAATCGGCACCATACAGAGTGAAAGATGTTTCACTAATATCGGGACCGTTATAAGAATGTATTATAGCAAACAGCAGTGGAAAAAATTATTTTCACTTTTGAAGTTGATCAGAAACAGGCTTTGGACCTCCAAGCTAAATGACAAAAGATTTGGCGTCACTCAGCATTCAAAGTAATAATTTGTGACTAATAAGTTGTGAAGATATTTTAAATGGCTTCATAGTATGAAATGTAGTCACAAATCAATCAGCCAGTGTGATTATATGAATCTTTCATTGTGAAGCTAATTACTTAGGAAAGTTTTTTATTTGATTTAAATGTGGGTAAAATTGATTTGTGTGATACATATCTTTTTTTTTATCTTACATTCGTCTAACAAGCATGTTCCCTTACACTTTATTTTTGAAATTGAAATACTGATTTATGCACGGGCATAAACCCAGAAAAAAAAGCAGTTTCCTCATAGTAATGTTAATATATTATGTTGAATACCTTAATTATTTGAATTTTTTCGTTATTTTAGTATCATTCGTTCAAGAATTTATAAATTATTGAGCAATATTTTATATAATTAATATTATACCTAAAAAGCTGCGTTATAGGTTTTTAATTCGACAACTGCTCTAAAACTCTATTTTCGCAGGTTGATTATAACAAACTTTCCTCTGCAAGGCTAGGGGCCCATAGACCTTAAATGTGGTCCTGAACACGGTGTTCGAAAATAAAAAACTTTCACGATGACATACAACATCAAGGACGAGAATGCGAAATGGACACAGGTGCTGTCCTGCATGTCTCTAAACACTCAAAGTTTTAACCTCTCCGTACTGCGGAGATCGCCCTTCAGAATTGGCGGATCTCAATCAGATATTGCTCAGCTATTCCCTTTACACCAATCAGCGGGCAACTAACTGTAAATGGCAATCGTCAGACTGATAATTCCCGTACCTACAAGTGTCACGAACCTTGCTCGGCAACCCAAAATCTATGTCTACATCCGAAAATACTTTCAAGAATTCGGGAGGACGACGGTTCAATCCCGCGTCCGGCCATCCTGATTTAGGTTTTCCGTTATTTCCCTAAATCAGTCCAGGCAAATGCCGGGATGGTTCCTCTGAAAGGGCACGGCCGACTTTCTTCCCCATCCTTCCCTAATCCGATGAGACCGATGACCACGATGTCTGGTCTCCTTCCCCAAACCAACCAACCAACCAACCAACTTTCAAGAAATGGACATTCATCTCTGATGTCCAGACTGATTCCTGAGGTACGCGCTAGCAACCGATAACAGAGGAAGAAACCGTCTGCAGTCATCTTATAATGTTTTATTTGTTTACATTGTTAATCTCTAGCCCGATTAGACATTATTATTTCCCACGGTGAACCATATGACGCATACTAGAACTAGAGGAAAACACGATTGCAAACTAATAATATCCTCAGCGTAAGAATAAGAAAATTCATATGTTTGTGTTAATTGAAGTGATAATATGTAATTAAAAATAATGAAATGTGTCGAGAATTCATTGTAAATTTTACAAACAAATAGTTAATTGTAAATATATTAAACAAGAATGTAATTGGTAGTTAGAGGCCAAACAGAGTCTAAAAATTTCTTCTTTTACTCGGATTGTGTCATTATTTAACTTTTTCTTCAGTTCGATTGAGAACCACTTCCTTAGTTATATACTTATAAGGATATGGTGCGGATGCACACATATTACCCGAACTCTTACGAGAATTGGTAACAATGTCTTCAACGAGTAATGAGTGTGTTCGGTAGGGACACTACGAATGTAGTGTGTGGACATAGAAGGTGAAAATGTGGGTCTCGCGGGAGGCGTGTGCGAGATAGTCGCATTATCCTCTGTGCCCTCGGTGGCTCAGATGGATAGAGCGTCTGCCATGTAAGCAGGAGACCCCGGGTTCGAGTCCCCGGACAGGGCACACATTTTCACCTGTCCCCGTTGATATATATCAACGCCCCTCAGCAGCTGAAGCTATTAATATATAATTCTAACTTCCTTAATTGTTCCATCTACCCACTAATCTTCAGCAATCTTCTGTAGTACCACATTTCAAAATCTTCTAGTCTCTCCTTGTCCGAACTACTTATTGTCCACATTTCACGCCTTTACAAAAAGTTTTAATTTTTAAATTTATATTCGATGTTAACAAATTTCTCTTTTTGCGAAATGCTTTTGTGCTATCGCCACACTTGCTTTTTACATCCTCTCTCTTTCTGCTATCATCAGTTGTTTTACTGTACCACATAGGAATGCCTGTGTTATTAAGAAGTACGAGGCAATGTTCTTAAGGACATGGATACAGCGACTACAGCCGTCAATAAATACGGGTAACGTATTCGCACTTGCAAATATGAACTGCCTTCGGCTGTATGTTGGAACGAAAGCAGTGAAAATTTGTGGCAGACCACGATTCTGACCCGGATTTCCCTCTTTAGGCAGGCGGCCGCCGTAACTGCTTCGGCCATCCGGATACGTATTACGGCCACACCCGAGTTTTCGTACGTGACACATGGAAGACGACTTGTGGAAGTTTCAGTCTGGCCGCGATTTGTACTCGGATGTAATTAAGGTTACCGCTAGCGTAAATCTGGAAATCCGGGTTCGAGTTCAGGTCCACCACAAATTTTCATTATATCATTCCAATATACAACAGAAGTGCTTCAATTTGCAACTACGAATACATTTTCTGTAGTTGATTCAGTGCATAAATAGTACAACTCTTGTACTAGTTTTAGTAACTCGTTTACTAGTCTAATTCCGTCAGCGTCGTCTGGTTTGATTCAACTACATTTCATTACCCTTGGTTTATTGTATTTTCGTAGATAGTCATCTTATAACCTATTTTCAAGACTTGTATAGTCAAATGCTCTTCCAGTTCCTTTTTCGTCTGTGACAGAATCACATTGTCGTTGGCAAACCTCGAAACTTTATTTCTTCGTCCTGAAGTTTAATTCCCTGTGTAAATTTTTCCTTTACTGTTTGCTCATTGCAAAGACCGAATAAGATTGGCGGTAGTTCACAACTCTGTCTCATACTCTTATCTATTACTGTCTCTCTTTCATGTCCTTCGACCATTATAGCTTCAGCATGGTTTCTACACAAAGTGTAGATAATCTTTCGTTCACAGTCAGCGCCTCTCTGGGCCTCTGCAGTTGACGAGTTATTACACAACGCAATCAAATCATTCGATGATATATAGGTAATGAGTTAAAACGAGGAATGACGCAATTTGTGTGATCTCAGCCTCAATATACATATAATTTAAAAAATTGTACAAAAGTTGTCAGTGTGTTTCCTGAAGGCAGTATGCCTGTACTGTGTTATTTAAAGTCTTTTACAGAGGATTATCCGTAACATTAAAACGAGACGGCGAGCTCTACATGTGGCCTTATCGTGGACTTGCAAGAGCTACACTGTTAGAGTTACACGCGTCACCGTTTCCTCTCTTGCTTCGGGACGTCCTGCTCCAGTAGCTATGCAGAACGAAATTTTGTGTCGGTATTTAGCAGGCCATTTCTTGATATTGTAGAATACAGCTGCTTACTCGTGAATTTCTGCTCCAAACAGTCGCTACACGCGCGTAAAATTGCATTGTAATGGGGCATGTTCAATAAATAAATAATTAATAAGTAGTCACTCCACTACCACAACAGATTGAGTTCTTCCGTATTCCAGAGTCAACGTTTGCTGAGCGCCCTGTTTCCTATCAATGCCTGTTAGCGGTTAGGTGTGGCAGCTCTGCGCGCCCCCTCGGGCCTAATAAGAAAAATGGTTCAAATGGCTCTGAGCACTATGGGACTTAACATCTGTGGTCATCATTCCCCTAGAACTTAGAACTACTTAAAGCTAACTAACCTAAGGACATCACACAACATTCAGTCATCACGAGGCAGAGAAAATCCCTGACCCCGCCGGGAATCGAACCCGGGAACCAGGGCGCGGGATGCGAGAACGCTACCGCACGACCACGAGCTGTGGACTACCTAGTAAGAACGTGTAGTTTTTTCCTCTGTGTTCACATAAGAGTTATGGTGACTTGTTGAGTGGTTTATGCACGGAAAACCTCTGTAATGTTTCACGCAATTATAAACTACTGTTTGTTTTCTGTGTCTCTCGGGACTAAAGGCTTCAGATATGTAAGTATTCTTACTCGTATAATGTGCAATTTCATTGTTCCGTCCGTTATCTCATATGTTCGTAAGTATAGTCACTCCATCTACACATGCCCTACAGTCTCACACATCCACAGTAGTCTCCGACAGCAAGCTATTTTAAAACATACCGCTCTATGCACTCACAGAACTACTGAAGATAGCCGGCCGCTGTGACCGAGCGGTTCTAGGCGTTTCATTCCGGAACCGCGCGACTGCTACGGTCGCAGGTTCGAATCCTGCCACGGGCGTGGATGTGTGTGATGTCCTTGGGTTAGTTAGGTTTAAGTAGTTCTAAGTTCTAGGGACTGATGACCTCAGAAGCTAAGTCCTATAATGCTCAGAGCCATTTGAACCATTTTAAACTACTGTAGATAACGGAAACCAGGTATACTTGGATCTCTGTGGTTACTTTGACTTGGTTAGTTTGACTGCTCACACACCAAAAGTTTTACAGCTCTCTGCTGGCCCTCAGTTGAGTGTTTAGTATATACTGTTTGGTGGTAGAGTTCCATCAGCATACACTAAATAGTGAAAGGTAGTGACGATTATCTTGCGCAACAGTTGGCTAACCTGTTCCATTTATAATTGTATACGATAAAGTGTGTTAAAATCTGTTTGTGCAAAATCCAGCGATATCATGTAACTGCAAATCGGCTGATGTTTGCAACTAGATCATGAATGTTACTCCATTAATTCTCAAAACAGACAGCGGATTAGTTTTTTGTTCACATGTGCATATCTGCCACTATATTACTATCTTTCCTGGTTACTTTGACCATTAAGCATTGTTACCCTAAGATTACAGATATACCCTTTATTAAACACTGTTGATATCAGTGACAGTGTGTAACTAAGGAGTGCATACATTAACAATCTGTGTATAGATGAAGGCTGATTTGTAATTGTTAATGTGCATAGCTCTAAAAAAAAACAAATGTCAGCCATATATCGCTCAAAGTGCAAACTGTTGTGGTTCTGGCAGTGTTTCAGTTATAACATATAATGTCAAATACCTCCGGAAACGAGGAATCAGGTTTGTTTGCCCACAAGTGCCAGATATTGTCTCTATAAATGAAGAACAAATAACGTTAATTTTAACTGCAATGGATGTTTGGAACGATGATTTAGGTCTGAGATGGATGAAATTAAAGGTATTATGCTCAACTAAATATGGAACTATGCGTATGGTACTCCAGCATAGTACCTTCCATTATTTGATAATTTTGATGATGGATCACACTCTTTACGTAGCGTACGAGCTATTTTTTTCTTTTATGAAACTTTATAAAGCACATCATAAAAGTTTATATTAATGTTTATATTTCTGCTTGTTTAAAGCTCCACTGTGTTTTTGAAATATTCACCACAAATGGAACGTTAGCTGACAGGTTTGCCGGAAGTACAGGCCAGTAAATGTATTCCCAAACGCAGGCTAACTTTCACCATCAACGTTGTTTTCCATTACTTCTTCTACATTTTAGAAAATGTACTAACTGAACTAATTACCATGTAACTCTTTCATACAATCCCCTATGTTCACTAATATAAAGATCACAGAAGTTAAAAAACAATGGTGATAGTCAAATCTGAATCTAAAAATCGGACGAAATTCATCAGGTTTACGGTATTTTGTTTACAGACAATGGTGGCAACTAATCTTACCTTTGGTGGTTACAGACTTTAAGAATTAATTCAAACAGAGCTGCGCAATTTACTCTTATTAACATTAATGAAGAACTTTCTAATTTTATTAACGAAGAAACATCAATTTTTTACTTTAAAACTAACATCAGCGGATAACAATTCATTACATGAGAGTGAATAAAAAGTTACTTTTGTGACACGGTTTCTCGAGTACTCATTTTGCTGTGAGCTGTTTGAACTCTGACTGATAACTGGTAAAATCATATCACATAAGTTCACTTAAATATTCAATAGTACAGATTGGTGTTGCTTCAATAGGAGAGTGGTTTGATGCGTTCTCCACATTAGTCTACCCTATGCAAGTCTTTTCATCTCTTCAGAACTGCTGCACCCGGTTGTCAAGCTTTGGTCGCCCTCTACAATCTCCCTCCCCCCCCCCCCTCCCCCGCTCACCACCCACTCCTCACAGTTCCCTTAATTCCCAAATTGACTCTTCCCTGTGCTTCACGGTGCGTGCTATGAGGTAGTCCCTTCTTTTAGTCAAGTCAGACTGTGCTACTGCACAGAGAAAGAAATCGCAGTACTTGGTACGAAGTGACTGACTGATTACTGACAGCCATGAGCAGCGTTATCAAGGCGACGGAGTGGGTGCTCATCATCAACATTGCTAAGTGGGCAAGAGCCGCACTAGATACAGGCAACAGCGACCCTAGTTGTGGTCACCCTTCTTGTTGCTTGTTAATACAGTGCACTATTATCATTGTGGCGTTGTGCGTTTGTATTCATGTGACGGAGTGTGTTAATCAGATATCATTCACGCAATTAGCTTTGGCGCTCTTGGTTTCCCATCGCATTTTTTCGGCCTGTTTAGACTGCGCATGGGTAGTGGCATTCCACAGCGCGTCATTTCGAGAGACGTAGCGCAGTAGTAGGGCACTGGACTTGCATTCAGAAGCCCAGTGCCATCTGGCATGCAGATCTCCGCAATTTACCTAAATCGCTTGAGACTAAGTCTGGGAGAGTTTTTTTTCTAAAGGACACAATCTATGTCATTTCCTATTCTTACCCAGTTCGAATTTTGCACCATCTCTGAAGACCTTGTCATCGTAGGAGTGTTAAACTATGATCCTCCTTCCATACAAATGAATCTTCATTGCAACGTTCCACGTATTATACACGGACAGACAGCTTGCTTCAAACTGATCACGGTTAACGACAGAAGACACGATCAGTCGCTGTTGTCATTGCATCTACAGTAGCAGCAGAGGGAGAAAAGTATGCCTAGGAACAAGAATTGCTCGCTACGCAAGTGCCCGTATGTTTGAGAGAGAACGCGCATCGTGGGTATATATGGTAATGATACCTGTGACTACCTACGATACTCTATTTAGCTCATGAGAGGAGGCAGTACGATGGGTATAAAGCATGTGAAAGATAAAACGGACCGCGCACAGCGAGGACAGAGTATTGCCCGGCGTGTTCTGAGCTTACACCCAATTTGAGCTCCGAAACTGACTCACCTTAAGTTCTGGGTTTCACTGGTAGAGCCGTCCAGTCAGGGAAGCTTTCTGTAAATGTGTTTAATCACGGTATCTGGCACTGCCCGCTGTGTGAGACAGCTAATGGATTTCGCCATGTACCTGCCCAGAAACAGAAAAAATATTGACTACAACTTCGGAAATCGTAAGAATTGGGAAGGCAGAAAACTTCACATGCCCTGTCCACACTGTACAAAGAGAGCATCCAAAATCTCGAGAAAAAGTGGCAAGACAGAGTGAGAAGAAGCTTTACTAACTTGTGCACGCTGACTAGCATAGTTTGATTGCTTAGCAGATGCCTGGTACATAGTTGGTCGAACGACTCTCCGACTTCATTTATCTGCTAATGTACACTGGATATCAGAAATACCAAGGAAACTTATTTGCTAGTCATCATTTGAGGCCAGTCCACGGCTATCAGTCAGATGCCCACCAAAGACGCCAGTTTAACTGCCACGAGTTGACCATTCAACTCAGATGTTAAAGGGACACTGTCCTCAATCCCCGTGGTTTAGCTGCTGCCCCCCGCATCGCATTGCAGAAGTGACGAGCTGCAAGTATGTCACACTAATCGGAATAAATTCCTTTTCTACTTATGCAGCCACCTTAACTAGCTCCTTGCTAGTTGACTCCAGATGAAAGTGTCATTTATGAGACAATATCATGTTTCTGTGTGAAGCTCACATGTTATACATGTTACTCCATTGTGTTCATATAATAAATACTGGAATGCAGTTGTTAATTACTGCGTTTGAGGTTTCTTCCAACATATTTAGATATCACATTCATGAAGCAAGTTGCAGATTCCAAACTCATTATCGTACATTTGCGTATGAAGGCTAACGCCGAGCTGAAGCAAAATGTTATCGGGAAATGCATCATATTTGGCGCCCATTGTGGGGCTAGTAAGTTCTCTTATTGTGTTAAACACGCATCAAAACATTTTTGCATCGCTTCGGTTCCCAGAACTCCTGAAGATAGACGTTGACTGTGGATCTTGTATCACAGACACAGTCACTTTGACTGTTCAGAGATGTCACTAAACCCGCCTAAAGACGTAAACAACCACGCAAGAGCAGCGCTTATTATTAAACGGAGGGGGTCCGACAGCCGATCAGTCATTCCACCAAGAAGGAGGTACACGACTCGTGTTGTCTGTAGTTCAACTATGCTTAGCTGCCGGCACCGTAGCTCAGCGTGTTCGGTCAGAGAGATGGTTGGCCTCTGTCATTTAAAAAAAAAAAGAGAGAGAGAGAGAGACTGAGTAGAAGGATCAACAAACGAACTTTAACGGATGTCATGTAACGTCCGCAACAAGCAAACACAACGATCAACAACGAACAAACGGCAAAAAAAGACGATCGGTACCGCGGTTTGATCGCGTCCGCACTGTTCCTTTGTGCCAGGAAGGGCTTTGAACAAGTGAAAAGTCCAGGCGTCGCGGAGTGAACCAAAGCGATGTTGTTCGGTCATGGAGGAGATACAGATTGACAGTAACTGTCGATGACATGCCTCCCTCAGACCGCCCAAGGGCTACTACAGTGGATGACTGCCACCTATGGATTATGGCTCGGAGGATCCCTGACAGCAGCGTCGTGTTACGCCTGAAACTGTGCGCCATAGGCTGCATAATGCGCGACTTCACTCCCGACGTCCATGGCGATGTCTATCTTTGCAACCACGACGCCGTGCAGCGCTGTCCAGATGGGCCCAACAACATGCCGAATGGACTGCTCAGGATTGGCATCACGTTCTCTTCACCAATGAATGTGGCTTATGCCTTCAACCAGACAATAGTCGGAGACGTGTTTGGAGGCAACCTAGTCAGCCTGAACGCCTTAGACACACAGTCCAGCGAGTGCAGCAAGGCAGAGGTTCCCTGCTGTTTTGGGGTGGCATTATGTGGGGCCGACGTACGCCGCTGATGGTCATAGAAGGCACCATAGCGGCTGTACGATACGTGAATGCCATCCTCCGACCGATAGTGCAACCATATCGGCAGCGTATTGGTGAGGCATTCATCTTTATGGACGACAATTCGCGCCCCCATCGTGCACATCTTGTGAAGGACTTCCTTCAGGATAACGACATCGCTCGACTAGAGTGGCCAGCATGTTTTGCAGACATGAACCCAATCGAACATCCCTAGGATAGATTGTAAAGGATTGTAAAGGGCTGTTCATGGGCTACGTGACCCGCCAACTCTGAGGGATGTACGCCCAATCGCCGTTGAGGAGTGGGACAATCTGTACCAACAGTGCCTTCATGAACTTGTGGACAGTAGGCCACGACGAATACACGCATGCATCAATGCAAGAGGACGTGCTACTGGGAATTAGATATATCGGTGTGTGCTGCAATCTGGACCACCCCCTCTCGAGGTCTCGCTGTTTGGTGGTACAACATGCAATGCGTTGTTTTCATGAGCAATAAAAAGGGCAGAAATGATGATTATGTTTATCTCTATTCCAATTTTCTGTACAGGTTCCGGCACTCTCGGAACCGAGGTGATGCAAAACTTTTTTGACGTTTGTGTTTTGGCTCCCAATACATCCTATAAAATACATGATAGTTGTAATTGCAAGCTACAGTAGTAATTATTGTGAATAGAGAACAACAAATTGTATAGGTACATGGATGGAAATAAGCTGCACGTACAGCAAAAAAACTATAAGAGTTGAGGGCTTTACAAAATGAAATGCTAGACTTTGACTGTTAGACTAGACTTTTACTGTTACGTTTGAGTTTAACGTACTTTTCAAGACTAGATAAAAGAAGATGGGTTTTATTTCGTAGTCAAAAGCAGGCACTTAATTTTATGTAAGATTTCTGATCGACGCTTTTACAACATGACCAATAAAGAAAACATGCCAAATAGCGTAGTACTCTGTCGTTTCGAGAGGTACTTCGTGGAATTCGAGGTTTCGTCATGTTTTCTGTGACTATCTTCAGAGCAACTGACACTGTACACGTTTCTGCGAAAAGCCGCCGAAGTGGCGGGAGCCTTGTCACTCTCATTTCTACTGAACGAATAAAAAAGCTTCAACATTAGCCATGCGCATTGAATGCCTGGAAGGAATTTGGTGGCGTGTTCTTAACGAGAAACAAAAGGTGGAGCGGTACTGACTGACAGGTCTAATGGATATTATCCCTTTTTGATGTTTCTTTTTTCTTTGGGAGCTGTTCGCCTTCCGAAGGAATCTGCGGCTAACGACTGGTCTCCCCGCCCCCCCCCCCCCTTTCTCAGTACGCCAGGCGGTCTCTGTCTGTCTGTATCCCTCTGCCTCCGGAGCTCACTCCGCCTCCTCCTCCCCTGTTACATCTCTCTTTCTATCTCTCTCTCTCTCTCTCTCTCTCTCTATCTATCTATCTCCCTTTATTTCTTCCAGTTTCCTCTCTTCCTTCCCTCGATCCTTTCCGACCTTCGCTTGTTATGTGTTTCCATTTTAAATGCAGAACAGAATACCTTATATTCTGTCTGACTTGCGATGGAAAATAAAAACGGTGGAAAAAGGGAGGAGTAATGGAACAGGACCGCCAGGTGGGCTATAGTCTTCCTGATGCCGTACGCTCGTACTTTGGTCCTTGCTCGTATTCCTGAGACACTCTTGCAGATCTTCCATTCCCAGAAACAATGCCCACCATCTCCATTAGCTGTCTGCGCTTGGATTTCGTGAGATGGCGCAATTGCCTGCAAGCATTTACTGAACTGGCATCTGACATTCACCAATACCGACACAGTAGGGCAAAACTATACATTCAATTTATTATTTTCTGCGTTCCCTCACGTCTATTGGGAATTGTCATACTTGTCAAAGGCAGTGCCGGTTATATCACTGCTCACTCAGTCATAACCCTTAAACGTGTTCCACTAAAACTTACCCTTTTTTCGCTTTGAAGAAATTTTGTGTCGTAGAGTAGAATACTTTCCTCTTATTGTAATATAAAAACATCTTAATATCATGAACTGTTGTAGTGTAATCAGCCATTCCATGTGTCCATGCTGTTTAATGGTTATCAATCAGTATAGAAGTACGAAGGGTTAATTAGGGGAAAAAGAAATTCCCTCAGCTTATTCTTCGTTTTATCACACCATGATCGAGTACGAGACTTCTAGCCTCATCACCAGATATACCTCACACATACAAATCGAATCTTTGTGTGATACCTTCATTTAGGACCACGTCTTACTGACATCAATTGACCTTCAATAAAATGCACTGTCAAACTAGGGACTCACAGTACCACTCATAAAATGATACCCTCAGTGGCTGACACCAGAAGAAGCCTGCAGGGAAATACGTATTTACTGTTCGTCTGCAAAGCGCTGCTATATGTTTATATTACGGCTTATATTATTCATTTGCTACATTAAGAACATATCACACCCCGGCAAGAACAGTGACACAGAAACGCTTTTTTTAAATTCATCTTAAGCATTGCTGGCAATAAATTCCATTATATTTTTCGTGCACCTTGGGGCAATTCACACCTATTTTTCAGTGACAAAACCAAAAATTTTCCGTTTTTCGACTAATGTCACTTTTCTTGCCGGGGTGCGATGTGAAGAATCAAATATGTCACAATGAAAAAACTTGTAATCTGAAGTTGACATATCTTTGATATGTTGGCCAAAATCATCAGTGTGTTGTGATATCGTCAATACTGAATCACAGCTGTGCTGTCTCTTTCTTCGTTGCACAGTGCATAATTCAGACACTAAACCCTCTTTGCTTGGTTGTTTCTTTTATCAGACTGTATTTGTGCAACTGAGGAAAAAGCAGAATTCTTACAAAAAATAAGCTCAAGAAGGTTTCAGTTCTGCATCATGCAGAAAGTTATCGATAAGCATTACTTATTTCGTTTTTGTATTTAGTTCTAATTCTTTAGAAAAGAAGTGAGAACTTACGTAAAGCGCGGAAGTTACCGCCGCTTGTGGCAGGGCGGTAAACTTGCTGTGGCCCTCGGTGCCAAATACGTATATAACAGTAGTGTGCGTTTGAATTTCCGCGGGACTGTAGATACTGTGATAATGAATACCAGAATAGACAGTTAGTTTGAAGAGAACGGACGTCCCAAAAAAGGGCATTCTTAGACGTTGTACATCCATATGTAGGTTAAACGAACGTAAGTGTGAATAAATTATGGATATGAAAAAAAAATTCAACTAATTGCCGAAAGAAGGAAACATAAATATTTACAGAGAAAGAACGCAGTAGGCTTCGTGGGAATCAAATCAATAGGACGGGCAGATAAGCTGAAGCGAAATATCTGCAGGAAGAATGTGAAGGTGTCGAAAAGCAAGTGGTCCTCGGAAGGATGTCCTTGTCAAAATACACTGAGGTGCCGAAAGTCATAGGAACCCTCCCAATATCAAGTCGGACCTCCTTTTGCTCGGCGTATTGCAGCAACTGGGCATGGCATGAACTCAACTAGTCATTGGATGTCCCACGCAGAAATATTGATTCATGTTGCCTCTACAGCCATCCATAAATGTCAAAGTGTTGCCGATGCAGAATTTTATGCATGAACTGACCTCTCAATTATGTCCCATGTATATTCGATGGGATTAAAGTCTGGCGATCTGGGTGTCCAAATCATTATATCAAACTGTCCAGATGTACTTCAAACAAATAGTGAACAGTTGTGGGCTGGTGACATGACGCATTGTCATCCATAAAATTTGCATCGTTGCTTGGGAACATGAAGTCCATGAATGGGTGCAAACTGTCCCCATGTAAGTCAATATCGGTTCGTTTGCACCAGAGAACCCAGTACGTTCCACCTAAACACAGCCCACACTATTGTGGAGCCACAATCATGTTGCACAGTGCATTTTCGCAACCTGTGTCCATCGCCTCTTGGGGTCTGTGCCATACTCGAACCCTACCATCACTTCTTACCTACTGAAATTGGTACACATTTGACGAGGCCACGGCTTTACAGGCCTCTAGGATCCAACCGAGACGGTCACGAGCCCAGGAGAGGCGCTGCAGCGACATCGTGCTGCTAGCAAATACACTCGCGCCCGTCGTCTGCTGCCATAGCCCATTAACGCCAAATTTCGCCACACTGTCCTGGCGGATACGTCCGTCTTAAGTCTCACATTGATTTCTGCGGTTATTTCACGCAAGGTAGCTTGTCTGTTAGCACCGACAACTTTGCAAAAACCGTTGCTATCGGTCGTTAAGTGAAAGCCGTCGGCCACTGCGTTGTCCTTGGTGAGAGGTAATGCGTGAAATTTGGTGTTCTTGACACGCTCTTAACACTGTATACTTCGGAATACTGGAATGCCTAACGATTTCCGAAATACACTACTGGCCATTAAAATTGCTACACCAAGAAGAAATGCAGATGATAAACGGGTATTCATTGGACAAATATATTATACTAGAACTGACATGTGATTACATTTTCACGCAATTTGGGTGCATAGATCCTGAGAAATCAGTACCCAGAACAACCACCTCTGGCCGTAATAACGGCCTTGATACGCCAGGGCGTTGAGTCAAACATAGCTTCGATGGCGTGTACAGGTACAGCTGCCCATGCAGCTTCAACACGATACCACAGTTCATTAAGATTAGTGACTGGCGTATTGTGACGAGCCAGTTGGTCGGCCACCATTGACCAGACGTTTTCAATTGGTGACAGATCTGGAGAATGTGCTGGCCAGGGCAGCAGTGGAACATTTTCTGTATCCAGAAAGGCCGGTACAGAACCTGCAACATGCGGTCGTGCATTATCCTGCTGAAATGTAGGGTTTCGCAGGGATCGAATGAAGGGTAGAGCCACGGGTCGTAACACATCTGAAATGTCCACTGTTCAAAGTGCCGTCAATGCGAATAAGAAGTGACCAAGACGTGTAACCGATGGGACCCCATACCATCACGTCGGGTGATACGCCAGTATGGCGATGACGAATACATGCTTCCAATGTGTGTTCACCGCGATGTCGCCAAACACGGATGCGACCATCATGACGCTGTAAACAGAACCTTGATTCATCCGAAAAGATGACGTTTTGCCATTCGTGCACCCAGGTTCGTCATTGAGTACTCCATCGCAGGCGCTCCTGCCTATGATGCATCGTCAAGGGTAACCGCGGTCATGGTCTCCCAGCTGATAGTCCATGCTGCTGCAAACGTCGTCGAACTGTTCATGCAGATGGTTGTTGTCGTGCAAACGTCCCCATCTGTTGACTCAGAGATCAAGCCGTGGCTGCGCGATCCATTACAGCCATGCGGATAAGATGCCTGTCATCTCGACTGCTAGTGATACGAGGCCGTTGGGATCCAGCACGGCGTTCCGTATTACCCTCCTGAACCCACCGATTCCATATTCTGCTAACAGTCATTGGATCTCGACCAACGCGAGCAGAAATGTCGCGATACGATAAACCGCAATCGCGATAAGCTGCACTCTGACCTTTATCAAACTCGGAAACGTGATGGTACGCATTTCTCCTCCTTACACGAGGCATCACAACGTTTCACCAGACGACGCCGGTCAACTGCTGTTTGTGTATGAGAAATGGGTTGGAAACTATCCTCATGTCAGCACGTTGTAGGTGACGCCACCGGCGCCAACCTTGTGTGAGTGCTCTGAAAAGCTAACCATTTGCATATCACAGCATCTTCTTCCTGTCGGTTAAATTTCGCGTCTGTAGCACGTCATGTTCGTGGTGTAGCAATTTTAATGACCAGTAGTGTAGAATGTGTCACGTGTCTGGCTCCAACTACCATTCCGCGTTCAAAGTCTGTTAATTCCCGTCGTGACCAAATTACAGCTCCGCTAATGCACTGTGTATGTATATTACCGCCACCTGACTTTTGTGATTTCTGTGTAATTTTGAGATAACACAACACCTGTATATGTGCATCTCATTATTCCACGACTTCCGTAATTTCAATGTGATTTTGAGATAATACAACATATAATAGTGGATACAGTATGCATTGCATGTTCCACCTTTCTTCGACTGATGCTGCACGCATAAGGTTCTATGTGTGGCAGGGCGAGAGGCGTGTTGTGCTTGTGATAATGATTTTGTTTGTCGAGGGAGACGCAGCTGCTTCAACTGCCTCCTGACCGCCCCGGGTGCGGCCAGAGTCTGGATGTAATGTACCTGTGGCGGAGGCTGTGAGTCGGGGTGTGAGGCACTTCAGCACCGCTGTGCCGGCAGGTCAGTGCTCTCGCGGGCGCTGATTACGCAGGCCCCGGACGCGAGCGGAGTGCGTCGGCGCAGCCGCAGGAGCCGCGCCAACAGGTGCCGGCGGGCCGCAAAAAGACGCGCGTTGCGCCCCCTGCGCTGGCCGCCTCGTTATCGGCGGCGCTGCCGGCCCGGCGGCGCAGTCGCGCGCCGCTTCTTGCGCCGGCCGCCGCGGCCAGGTGCGCCGCGCGCCTGTCAGCCGGCAATTTACTTTAATGGACGTCCGCGCTGCGGCCGCAAGAAAACAAACGTCCCACCTTATCTCCGCCGACACCATCCGGCCTCACTTGTTCGCGAGCGCGCTCGTTACGCGCCGTCTCGTCCCGAGCGGCCGCCATTTTCTTGCTGCAGGCCCTTCTCCGATTGTCCGGTGTCGTCCCGTCTTCCTAGGAATGCAGCTCACACGAAAGGTGACAGTGTGGGGCTCGGGAGGGGGTTAAGACCAGGAGGGCTAGCGAGCCCTCGCTCCCTTCTAGGTTACCTGCACCATCTGATCAAAAGAAACCAGTATGTGATGCGGATTTGACTTCCTAGGAATGCAGCTCACACGAAAGGTGACAGTGTGGGGCTCGGGAGGGGGTTAAGAGCAGGAGGGCTAGCGAGCCCTCACTCCCTCCTAGGTTACCTGCACCATCTGATCAAAATAAACCAGTATGTGATGCGGATTTGACCACTATATATACAGGGTGGTCCATTGACAGTGACCGGGCCAAATATCGCACGAAATAAGCATCAAACGAAAAAACTGCAAAGAACGAAACTGGTCTAGCTTGAAGGGGGAAACCAGACGGCGCTACGGTTGGCCCGCTAGATGGCGCTGCCATAGGTCAAACGGATATCAAACGCGTTTTTTTAAAAAAATAAGAACCCCCAATTTTTATTACATATTCGTGTAGTACGTAAACAAATATGAATGTTTTAGTTGGACCACTTTTTTCGCTTTGCGATAGATGGTGCTGTAATAGTCACAAACGTATAAGTACGTTGTATCTAGTAACATTCTGCCAATGGGGACGGTATTTCCTTCGTGATACATTACCCGTGTTAAAATGGACCGTTTACCAATTGCGAAAAAGGTCGATATCGTGTTGATGTGTGGCTATTTTGATCAAAATGCCCAACGGGCGTGTGCTATGTATGCTGCTCGGTATCCTGGACGACATCATCGAAGTGTCCGGACCGTTCGCCGGATAGTTACGTTATTTAAGGAAACTGGAAGTGTTCAGCCACATGTGAAACGTCAACCACGACCTGCAACAAATGATGATGCCCAAGTAGGTGTTTTAGCTGCTGTCGCGGCTAATTCGCACATCAGTAGCAGACAAATTGCGCGAGAATCGGGAATCGCAAAAACGTCGGTGTTGAGAATGCTACATCAACATCGATTGCACCCGTACCATATTTCTGTGCACCAGGAATTGCATGGCGACGACTTTGAACGTCGTGTACAGTTCTGCCACTGGGCACAAGAGAAATTACGGGACGATGACAGATTTTTGCACGCGTTCTATTTTGCGACGAAGCGTCGTTCACCAACAGCGGTAACGTAAACCGGCATAATATGCACTATTGGGCTACGGAAAATCCACGATGGCTGCGACAAGTGGAACATCAGCGATCTTGGAGGGTTAATGTGTGGTGCGGCGTTATTGGTGGAAGGATAACTGGCCCCCATTTTATCGATGGCAATCTAAATAGTACAATGTATGCTGATTTGATATCCGTTTGACCTATGGCAGCGCCATCTAGCAGACCAACCCTAGCGCCATCTGGTTTCCCCCTTCAAGTTAGACAGGTTTCGCTCTTTGTAGTTTCTTCGTTTGATGCGTATTTCGTGAGACATTTGGGCCGGTCACGATCAGTGGACCACCCTGTATATCACGATAGTCGGATCTGCTAGTATAAGAAGAGGCAGGGAGTATTCTGTTGTCGATAAGGAAGCACTAACAGCAGAATGCATCGGCCTGGAGGGTGAAATGACTTAGAACGTCGACTAGTCATTGGATGTCACACCAGTAACAAGACCATCAGGGGCATTTCAGCGCATCCAAAGCTCCTAAAGACTACTGGTGGTGGTGTAATTTTGAAATGGGAAAGCGAAGAACCAAACACAGCTACACTAAGACCACGTACTGAGGGACAGACACCGTCCAACACTGCTGCGAGTGGTTGTAAAAAATAGCATTAAATCAGCGGAAGAAATCACTCGTGAGTTCCAAAGTACCATCAACAGTCCAGCTAGCACAGTAACTGTGCGCAGGGAGTTATAAAGAAGCCACATATCTCTGTAGTCACGCTAAGCGTCGCTTGAGCGACGCCTGTGAAGAGTGGGTTACTGGAAAAGAGTGATTATGAATGATAGATCACGATAAAGCCTGTCATAATCCAATGGAACGATCTGGGTTTGGTGAGTGCCTGGGAAACATTACCTGCCATCACGTGTATGCCAGCTTTATACAGGATGGTTCTAAAGTCACTATACATTTCAGTGATACAGTAACGGAATATTTGTTTCGTGCAGGTACTACGACAGAATCCTAACCAAAGAAGAACGAATCGCTGTTGTTTCTGCTCGTCTTCGGGGAATGACGTATGAACAGGTGCGTCGACTCCGGAAAACAGGCCCCACCAGGCTTGCTATCAAGACCCTAGTCAATAAATTCCAGCGTACTGGTAGTGTTGCAGATGAAGAACGTCCAGGGAGGCCGGCCATAACGCCAGACACCGTGCAAAGTGTGCAGGATGCGATTACACGTAGCCCTTCCGCATCTACCAGGAGGCTTAGTAGGGGGGAGCTTGGTATTCCTCAAACCACTGTACGGAGAGTTCTTCGTTACAAGCAGCACAAACGTTTGTGCCATATCCGGGTCTTACATAAGCTTGAAGCGGAGGACTATGTAGCCAGACAAGCTGTGTGTCATGACCTGCTACAAGCTATGGAAAATGATAATTTGATGCAAAATGTCTGGATAGACGAACAACCAAGTGTGCTGCAGGTGTGGCAACGGGACACAGCAAAAGTGAATGTGTGGTTAGGGATAACGAGGTCAACAGTGTACGGGCCCTTCTTCTTCGCAGAGCAAACCGTTACTGGAACCACATACCTTATGTTGGAACAGTTTTTGGGGCCCCAGTTGATATCTGATGGGATTATCGATACTGATGTTTTTCAACAGGATGGTGCACCACCCCATTTTGCCCTCGTTGTTCGGTATTATCTGAATCAATCATTTCCCGGCAGATGGATTGGTCGTGCCTCTCCACGGATGTGGGCACCCCACTCTCCTGACTTGACACCCTTAGACTTTTTTGCATGGGGATTTATCACGTCTAAGGTATACCAGGTGAAGATCCGCTGCACTGAACACTTAACACAGCGGATTCGAGCCGCAGCTGCTGAGATTACACCAGATATGCTTGGGCAGGTTTTTCGGTCTACAGTGGAGCGCTGCGGGGTGTGCATAGACATGCAAAGTGGTCACATTGAAATATACTGAAATTATGTCCTATTGTTACATAAGTTGCAGTGTCATTACATATTGGTTAATAAAATTTGTTAAAGTACAAAATGTATAGTGACTTTAGCATCACCCTGTACTATAGAGGATGTGGCGTTACTGCGTGGGGGTGTTTTTCGTGGTTATGCTGTAATCGACTTATTGCACTTACGAAAACGGTAGATGCGGAAGAACCTGTACACATTTAACAGCATTCTGTACTCCGTTCATTACAGGTACAGTTCGCTGACGGTGACTGTATTATCGTGGTAGTGCACACTGTAGCAAAGCACCACAGCGATAACATTGCTGAAATGTACTTGCTTGCCCAGAGACTCGACCTTAAACCTACAGAACTCTCTGAAATGACTTACCAATCGATTTAGATCTAAACCCCAGCGTCCAACGCTTGCTTGCCCAGAGACTCGACCTTAAACCTACAAAACACTCTGGAATAAGTTAGAAATCGATTTAGAGATAAACCCCAGCGTCCAACATCACTGCCTTCTCTGATTTCAACTCTTCAGGAAGAATGGGCTGCCATTCCGCCACAGACGTTCAGAGACCTCTTTGAAAGTGTCTCTAGGAGAGTTAAACCTGTCATAGTTGCGAAGGACGGACACACCGCGTATAATGTCCACCTATAGATGTCCAGATACTCTTGGCCAGATAGTGTATACATCTATGCACCGCAAGCCACCTAACGTTGCATGGCAGAGGGCATTTCTTAAACCAGTGTCATCTTCTCCCTTCTTTGCTCCATTCGCGAATTGTTTCTGGAAGAACGATTTATGATAAACTTTCTTATTAGCCCTACTGCCTCTAATTCTTTCATCGTCTTCATTTCGCAAGACATATGTCAGGGAGTAATATGATTCTCAATTCCTCGAATTTCGACAGTAACATTCTCCGTCATACACAACGCCTCTTTTCTAGTAACTGCACGTGGAGTTTGTTGCGCATCTCAGTAACCACCTCGCAGTCCCAGGAAAAAATGTGCCGCTTTTCGTTGGGTCTCAATCTCTTCTGTTAAAACTATTTCTTAAGGGTCCTGGCGTGAGGAGCAATACTCAAGAATCGGACAAACCAGCGCCCTGTAACCAACTTCCGTGGTGGATGAGTTACACTTCCTTGAAGTTCCAGTGATTCTCAGCCTGGCGTCTGCTTTTTCTACACTTTGTTTAATCTGGTAAGTCCATTTTAGAGTGGTCGTGCGGTAGCGTTCTCGCTTCCCACGCCCGGGTTCCCGGGTTCGATTCCCGGCGGGGTCAGGGATTTTCTCTGCCTCGTGATGACTGGGTGTTGTGTGATGTCCTTAGGTTAGTTAGGTTTAAGTAGTTCTAAGTTCTAGGGGACTGATGACCATAGATGTTAAGTCCCATAGTGCTCAGAGCCATTTGAGCCATTTTTTCCATTTTAGAAGCCTCCGGACGGGTAGTGCTACGTATTTTACTGTTCTTACACTTCCCAGGGATGTTTCACAGACAACATAATCTATCAATAATGGATCTCTCCGCCTGTTCGCGGTCAATATGTTACATTTGTTGGCGTTCACGGTCAACTTCCAGCCCCTGCACCAATCAGTGATCCTCTGCAGGTCTTTCAACATTTCTTTTCCTCGAAGTCCTCCATAAATAAATTGGCCACCAAGGGAGTCAAGGGACTACCCATGGCGACATCGTCAGTCTATTTAAAAAATTCGTTATCGAATAAAATCTATGTCGACGACAGTACATGTCTGAACAAAGCTGAAATCTTTTTATTAGCAAAAGACGCCGGAATCTGTTATCTTTCACTGAAATGACAGAAGTCTTGATATCGTGTCGGACATCCTTTTGTCCTGTGTAGTGCAGCAGCCCAACGCGTCATGGACTCAACAAATGGTTCAAATGGCTCTGAGCACTATGGGACTTAACATCTGAGGTCATCAGTCTCCTAGAACTTAGAACTACTTAAACCTAACTAACCTAAGGACATCACACACATCCATGCCCGAGGCAGGATTCGAACCTGCGACCGTAGCGGTCGCGCGGTTCCAGACTGAAGCGCCTTTAACCGCGTGGCCACACTGGCCGGCATGGACTGAACAAGTCGTTGCAAGTCCTCTGCAGAAATACTGAGTCATGCTGCCACTATAGCCGTCCATAATTTCGAAAGTGTTGCCAATGCAGGATTTTGTGTACGAAATGACCTTTCGATTATGACCCATAAATGTTCGATGGTATTTATGTCGAGTGATCTGGGTGGCCGCATCTTCACTCGAATTGTCCAGAATGTTCTTGAAACCAATTGCTAACAACTGTGTTCCAGTGATATGGCACATTGTCACAGGAACACGAAGTCCAAGAATGGTTGCAAATGGTCTCCAAGTAGCCATAAAATAGACATTTACAGTTTGACCACAGAAAACAATCCATCCCATGTAAACACAGCCCACGCCATTATGGAGCCACCACCATCTTGCACCATGCCTTGTTGACAATTTGGATCCATGGTTTCGTTAGTCTGCGCCACACTTGAGTCCTACCACCAGCGCTTACCAACTGAAATCGTAACTCATTTGATTATCTCACGGTGTTCCCGTCGTCTAGGGTAGAAGTGATATGGTCACGAGGCCAGGAGCGGTGTTGCAGGTGATGTAGTGCTGTTAAAGGCACCCGCGTTGGTTGTCTGCTGCCACAGCCCATTAACACATATTTCACCACACTGTTCTAATGGATACATTCGACGGACGCCCACATTGATTTCTGTGGTTATTTCACACAGTACTGATTGTCTGTTACAGCCGGAACTCTACGCAAACGCCACTGCTCTCGGTCGTTAAGTGAGGACCGTCAGCCACTGCGTTGCCCTTGGTGAGAGATAATGCCTGAAGACTGGTATTCTTGGCGCACTCTTGACAATGTGGATCTCGGGATATTGAGTTCCTTAACGATTTTTGGAATGGAATGTCCCATGCGTCTAGATCCAACTACCATTCTGAATTGAAAGTCTTTTAATTCCCATCATGTGGCAATAATCATATTGGATGCCTTTTCATCTGGATGACCTCAGTACAAATGACAGCTTCGCTAATGCAGTGCCCTTTTACACCTTGTGTACGCGATATTACCATCATCTGTATGTTTGCACATCGCTATCCCATGATTTTTGTCACCTCAGTGTAAAGCACACTATTTTGGAGGTATGTAGACATCATGTTTGTACTGTGGCCCATGGTGAAGGTAAGTTACAAGATGTTTTAACCATCTGAAATCCATCCATGCACAAGTCCAGTTAACAATGCAAACTGAAAAGGAAAGATGCCCTCCGTTTTTTGATCTTTTGGTTCGGCGCAAATATGATGTTACCTTGGGACATACAGATTTATATTTAAGCACAAATAGGTGCCACCTACCTTCCAGATGAGTGTTTTCAGAACTTTAATGCAAGAGCACACATCATTTCTGACGAGAGAAGTCTACAGGATGAGCTCGTACACTTGAAGAGAGATTTTTAAGCTGACAAGTATTCTCTGCAGCAGACACATAAGGCACAACGGATGAAACCAAAGGAGACCACAAGCATGCAAAAGAAGACACAGAAAAATTTAAATCCATAGCTTTCTTGCTATACGTTGGAAGGGTATTGTCAAAACTAGGACTGATCCTCAGCAAGCACAAAGTAAAACTGATTTTTCGTCCTCCAACAAAGACAGCAGCGCTCTTGGATTCCACTGAAGATGATTTGATGCTCTAGAAAGCTGGGGTTACCATGATCCCCTGCGAATGTGGCCTCTCATACACTGGACAAACGTACAATCCAGGTACGCCCACACCTTGCGGCCAAATAAATCGGCTTCGGCAGAACACTGTATTGATACTGGGCGCTATAAATTATGCAAAAACATCTAAATTTTAGCGTCTACATCATTCGTCGGAGACTTGGTGGTGAAAGAGGCAACTGAAATTTGCTTGGCGACAAATTAATACAGATAGCTGCTTTAGCTGTGGTCAGTCATGGAGTCTGATGCTTTCTGTAGTAACTTACAAAGATGTCGTGTCAGTGCAGTCAGAGCGATACGGCGACGTCCCAGCGTGGATTGATTGTGCAGCTGCAGATATCATTCACGCACATTGTACTTCTTTGCCACCGATCAACGTCTCTGCTGACTGTGTGTCTGTGGCATCACAGTGGTGCTCTCCACGATTTTAAAAGGACAAAGCAACTGTTGCCTTTCTGCTCACCCTGAAGATGGCTGAACGATATACAGCCGAAATTTTAGAATGGCCTGAATTTATGCAGCTGCATACCCAGAATGTAATGGAGTAGTCACTGCGCCGCGAAAATGTAAGATGCACACTATATATTGCAAAGAGTGGAAGGAATGTACAGAAGACCTACGAACGAAAACAAACTTGAAGACACTTTTATAGAAAGCGAAGAGGAAATACCGGTAGATGGAGAAGATATGGGATTAAAGACGTGTGTTGCTATGGACTGGAAGAGATTGTCTCTGTTTTCTGACTGTCTGAAATAGTAAAGACAGTTAGTCTTGTTTGTAAGATGAAGGCTAAGTTCGCGCCACTTGTAACATCGCTGACAGGACCGACTGCGGAGAAGAGTGGAACGTCTGAATCAGTCTCAGACGGTTCTGCGACGGTGTAGGCTGTAAATTCCTTGACCTGCGTCATAGGTGGGAGAAGTATCGGGTTCCGTATAATAAATCAGTGGCCCATTGCACAATGGTGGCGGCTACACGGGTAGTGGTTGTATGGGAGAGGGGGGGGAGGGGGGGGACTGGGCGGTTTTTAGATTGAAAAGTTCAAACAGGGCTTCAGTCCTATAACGTGCAGGTCAAACACAGGATGAAGGTAGACTTAGGGAACATCGAGACTATAGTTGGAAACTGCCGTAGCTTTCTTGGGAGAGAACCACAGATCCAAGATCTAATAGAAAATACTGAAGCTGAATTCATTATAGGTAATGAAAGACGGTTAAAGCTAGACATAATTTCGGCCGAAGCCTTTATCAAGGACCCAACGGTTTTCAGAAAGGGAAGATTAAATTCAGTTGATGGTGGCGTTGTTTGTTGCTGACAGAAGTAGTTTATCTTGTAGCGAAACAGAAGCAGATAGTTGCTGTGATTTACTATGGATAGTGGTTACACCTACAATGAGAATAAGTTAATAATTGAATCCTTTTACCAACCCCACAACTCAGATGATATAGTTGCTGCAGGGCTCAAAGGAAAACGTGAGTCTCATTTCGAATAGGTAACCGACCCATACAATCTTAGTTGATGGTAACTTATATCTACCATCGATATGTTAGCGAAAGTTTAAAGTTGAAGGTTGGCATGAAACATCGTGCGCAATTGTACTAAATACTTTATCCGAAACTGATTTCCAGGCGTTAGTTCAAGAGCCCACTCGAAGTGTAAAAGGTTGAGATAACATATTTGATCTCTTAGCAACAAATAATCCTGAGCAAATTGGGATTGCGATGACATGCTGGGATTAGTGACCACAAAATCTTTGTAGCGGGACTGAATACTGTAACATCCAAATCCATCAAAAATAAAGGCAGAATATATCTATTTGAGGAAGGACATAAAAGTTCGCATGACACCTTCCTGAGGGACGGTCTTCATTTCTTACAAACTATGTAAGCGTCGACTAAACATGGCTGAAATTCAGTGAAATACTGTTGTTTAAATAAGCTGTACCTGAGGACTAGAAAGTTGTACAGTTCACACCAACACACAGGAAAGGAAATAGAAGTATTCCGTTGGATTATTGATGCATATCACAGACATCAATTTGCCGCAGGATTTTGCAACGTACTGTGTTCGAACATTATTAAATATCTAAAAGGTTCAAATGGCTCTGAGCATTGTGGGACTTAAATTCTGAGGTCATCAGTCCCCTAGAACTTAGAACTACTTAAACCTAACTAACCTAAGGACATCACACACATCCATGCCAGAGGCAGGATTCGAACCTGCGACCGTAGCGGTCTCGCGGTTCTGGACTGTAGCGCCTAGAACCTCTCGGCCACCCCGGCCGGCAAGTATCTAAAAGAAAACGATCTATTGACACATATTCACAACTGATTCAGAAAATGTTGTCCTTGAGAAACACAAATGGCTCTTTTTCACATGAAGTAAGGAGTGCTATCAACTGTATATCTCAAACTGATTCCATATTTCTAGATATTCAGGTGGATTTTGACACCGTTGCCCAAATTCTAATCAAATTGCATTCCTATGGAGTATCGTTTCAGTTGCACGACTGAATTTGTGATTTCCTGCCAGAAAGATCACAGTTTGTATAATCGACGGAAAGTCATCAATTGAAGCAGGAGTGACATCTAGGGCGTTCCCGATTGAGGTGCTTTTAATCTGTATAAACTATTTTGGAGACAATCACAGCATCTCCCCTAGATTATTTGCAGTAAAGTCATCAGAAGATCAAAACCGATTGGAAAATGGACTAAGACAAGATATGTGTATGGTGCAGAAAGTGGCAACTGACTCTAAACAATAAAAAGTGTGAATTCCTCCACATGAGTGCTGAAAGGAAAACGTTAAATTTTGCTTAGACGATAAGTCACACAATTCTGAAGGCTGTTAGTTTCACTAAACACCTCGGAATTACAATTACGAACAACTTAAATTGGAACCATCACACACAAAATGTAATGGGGAAGACGAGCCAAAGACTGAGTTTCGTTGGCAGAACTTTCAGAAAATACAACACATCTACGCTTGTCCGTCCTCTTCTGGAGTATTGCTGCGCGGTATGGGATCCTTACCAGATACAATTGACGGAGGACATCGAAAAAGTGGAAAAATGGGCAGCCCGTTTTGTCTTATCTCGAAATAAAGAGTGTCGCGGATATGATACGCGAGTTATGGTGGCAATCATTAAAACAAAGGCGTTTTTCGATGCGGTGAGATCTTTTCACGAAATTTTAATCAACGATTTTCTCCTCTGAATAAGGAACTATTTTGTTGACTGCCACCTACATAGGTATCAACGAGTATCGTAATGAAACAAGAAAAATCAGATCTCGTACGGGAAGATATAAGTGTTCGTTTTTTCCGTTTGTTATTAGAGAGTGGAACGCTAGAGAAATACCCTCTTCCAAGTACTTGAATGTGAATGCCATAATAGTGATGTAGATGTAGAGATCTGACGCTGCGAGAAGATTTCGACAGAGCACTAAAAGACAAATCTAAAGTAGTCACCTAGGGTAGATAACATTTCCTCAGAATTACTGAGATCCTTTTTGACAATGATGAGAATATTCAACCTGGCATGCAAGATATATGACCTAAGTGAAATACCCTCATTGTTCAAGAAAACTAGGATAATGCCAATTGCAAAGAAGGCAGGTGATGGCAAATGTGAAAATTACCGAACTGTCAGTTTAATAAGTCACGGTTGCAATGAATTAGGGAAGAGTTGCCTAACTTGGAAACTTTTTGAGATTTTATTTATTACAGCCTAACCAGTAAGTTACAAACTTATTTAAATAATGTTGTCCTCATCTGCAGGATGTTTTTCTCGGTATCTGACTGAAAGAATGGAAATACTAAGAAAAAGAAACAACCTACACTTTATTTTCTAAACATCTGCAAGTGGTACAGATTAGGAATCTGGCTTCCTAATTAGTACCAGTGGGTGCATTAATTGTATCAACTCTATAAAATATGTCTTGAAGATATGTATTAGTCTATTTCAGTTCTTACCTCACTATTTGCAAGTATTCAAGTATAATTTTTTTCCTCCTTTACATGAACTCACATTTCGCATTTCATTCATCTGTTCAATTTTTCCATTCTATATTCCATGTTCAACTCGCAATACCCTTCCTATGTAATACTACGAATGAGCTTCTGTGGTGGATTCGTCGATGAATATCCAAAACATTTCTTTTTCAGAGTTGATGCTGTAGTTCCATAATTCCTCTTCTTTCCTTCTGTTAACTTCTTTTTCATAGGCTACTCGTCAGTTCACAGGGTCCATAGCTAGGATTTGAAGTTTTACTTAGAGTGAAGCTTTCATAATTTCCATTGGATTCGACGATATTTCTTGGATGGACACATTTTGCCCGCTTTTTGCTTATCATGCATTAAAATTATGGGGAAATATATTTCGTTCTGCAATGTCAAAAGCAAGTTTTCGTACGTCCGACATGGATGAACCGTACACCATCTTTTCAAATGCAAGAATATACTCTTCCAATTCGTTTTCAACATCATTGGAAAAGTTTTTACAGCAGCCAAAGTTTTTACATACCGGTATCTGTTTGCATTTTAATTTGTTTATTTTCAGCGTGCTTCCTGGTTGTTGCGTTAGGCACACTTTCTATCCTCACGCATTCATTTAATCCACTATCTCCATTAAAATATACTGTTACAGCTAAATGCTATTCATCTGTGCTTCAGTTTTCATAAAGCTTTTCTCTTCCTTACTGATGTACAAAATAATTACTCAGCATATAACTTAGGATAAAGGACGCCTTAGAAAATTCGCCACATCTAACTAAACATTATGTTGCACTAATAATGCTAAATGCATTTTAAAACTCAATTTACGAGGAAGTTTCTTAAATTGTACCGCTACAATATTCGAAACTTATAGCGGTACGTTATAGGCAACGTCAGTTGTTTTATGAACGAATCGCAACGAATACAGATTAATGACAGTCTCAAAAGTAAGGTTATTTGATGTATATCCATCCACAAATAAAAGATTATGTTACTACTTCCTTACAATAATAATTCTCTTCGTCATGCACAAGAAAAATTAGAAGAGAACCACAACGAAATAAACGCTGTGTTCAGGCAATCTATTCTTCAACACATAGAACTCATAGCTGAGAAAATGGCTCCAAGAAGCTCGTAGTTCACGCTGACCTTACTAGATGTCAGATACCACAAATCGCACAAATTTTATGGTAGTTGGACAAATTAGAAGTCGGTACGGTATAGGCAACTCTGCCCTACGTATAGACGAATGGAAAAACTGATCGAAGCAAACCTCGCGGAAGGTTAATATGGATTTCGGAGAAATACAGGAACACGTGATGCAATACTGAGCTTACGACTTTTCCTAGAACATAGGTTGTGGAATAGCAAACCCATGTTTATAGCCTTTGTACATCTGGAGAAAGTTTTTGACTGGAATATACTCTTTGAAATTTTAAATGTCTGAAGGTATAAGGGATAAATAATACAGAGTGGGAAAAGTTGTCTGCAACTTTTAGAGAAACCAAACTACAGTCATAAAGGCCGCCCGGTTAGCCGTGTGGTCTAACGCACGGCTTTCCATACTGGAAGGAGCGCCGGGTCCCTTGCACGAATCCGCCCGGCGGACTTGTGTCGAGGTCCGGTCAGCCGGCCAGTTTGTAAATGGGTTTTAGGCGGTTTTCCATCTGCTCGGCGAATGCGGGCTGGTTCCCCTTATTGCGCCTCAGCTACACTATGTCGGCGATTGCTGCGCAAACAAGTTCTACACGTACGCATACACCATAATTACTCCACCACGCAAACATACGGGTTACACTCGTCTGGTGTGAGACGTTCCCTGGGGGGTCCACCGGGGGCCGAACCGCACAGTAACACTGGGTTCGGTGTGGGGCGGAGGAGGGGTGAAGCGGACTGCGGTACTGGTCGTGGGGTTGCGGACCACTGCGGCTGCGGGGACGAAGCCTCTCCCTCGTTTCTAGGCCATCGGTTAACATACAATACAATGCAATACAGCCATAAAAGTTAAAGATAGGCAAGGGAGGCAGGAGATGAGAAACATATGAGTTGTATACTCTTCCCCATGTTATTCTGTATGCACGCTGAGCAAGCAGTAAAGGAATCCAAAGCAAATTTGCGAAGGGCATTAAAATTGAGCAACAAGGAATGAAAACTTTAAGATTTGCTGATGACGTTGTAATTCTTTCATAGACCGCAAAGGACTTGATTGATCAGTTGTATGGAATTGACAGTGACTTAAAAATAGGTTATAAGATGAATAACAACAAAAGTAAAACAAGGGTAATAGAATTTAATCTAATTAAATCAGGCGATGTTAGGCGAATTAGGAAATGATACACTAAAAGAAACCGAGCGAGGTGGCGCAGTGGTTAGACACTGGACTCGCATTCGGGAGGACGACGGTTCAATCCCGCGTCCGGCTATCCTGATTTAGGTTTTCCGTGATTTCCCTAAATCATTCCAAGCAAATGCCGGGATGATTCCTCTGAAAGGGCGCGGCCGACTTCCTTCCCCATCCTTCCCTAATCCGATGAGACCGATGACCACGCTGTCTGGTCTCCTTCCCCAAAACAACCAACCAACCAACCACTAAAATAAGTAGATGAGATTTTTGCTGTTTGAGAAGTAAAATAACCGACGATGGTTGAAGTAGAGAAGATATGAGTAAAATGGAGACTGATGGTAACAAGAAATGCGTTTCTGAAAAAGAGATTAAAAAATAAATAAAAAGAAAAAGAAAAAAACGGAATATAAATTTAAGTGTTAAGAAGTTGATTCTTGAGGTATTTGTTGGAACTCTAACCTTATTCTAAAGTGAAACGTGGACAGTAAACAGTTAAGACAGAAGGAAGCAGAAGCTTTTGTAATGTGGCGTACAGATGTAACAGATGGATCTATCAGGTATCTGATACGGGCGTACTGAATCGAACCGGAGACAAATGTACACTCATGTTTATAAAAAAAAAAAGGAACACTTTGAACGACTGGAGATAGGATGTTCGTATTCACAGGACATGTACATTAGTATGTTCTGCGGAAATGATTAAAATTTCAGTCACCTCGGTTCACCATGTGTCCTGTTGCCTAGTAGGCACTGAGTCCGCCATGGGCCCTGATAACTTGTTCCATGCGTGACGGCATCGACCCGTATAATGTGCTGCTGGTTGCAAAGTTCGGTTGTGATGGTTGGCATTGTGTCACAACGCTGCTTCAGTTGTTTCGCCGTATTTTCAATTGGAGATAAGTTTGGTGATCTAGGGGGTCAGGGCAAAAGGCTGACATCCTGTTACACCAAGAAGGCACGTGTTCAGGCAGCAACATGTGGTCATGCATTGTCTTGCTGGAACATGACGACGGGAGTGGTGTGCAGAAACAGTATGCGTACGAGTCGCAGGATGTCATTCACGTAGGTTACTCTGGTGATTGTGCCCTGTACACGCACCATCTATGGTTTGTGGTTGTATCCAATAGCACCCCACGTCATAAGGCCTTGAGTTGGCGTGGTACGTCTTGTGCAAAAGCATTCATTGTGATGCAGTTCCCCCTGTCTGCGGAGAACCAAAATGTAGCCATCGTTTTCAAACAAACAGAACCTGGTCTCGTCCGAAAACAGTATCTGATGCCATTTGTCCCCAGTGATGTCGTTCCACACACCATTGACTTCTACCAAGTTTCTGGGCATTTGACAAAAGCCGGCCGGTGTGGCCCAACAGTTCTAGGCGCTTCAGTCTGGAACCGCGCGACTGCTATGGTCACAGGTTCGAATCCTGCCTCGGGCATGGATCTGTGTGATGTCCTTAGGTTAGGTAGGTTTAAGTAGTTCTAACTCATGACCTCAGATGTTAAGTCCCATAGTGCTTAGAGCCATTTGAACCATTTGACAAAACTAGGCGAAGAAGTGGACAACGCGCACGTAACTCATGTCATAATAAACAAGACGGACTGTCACCCCTGATAGTATACGACGTGTACGCTGTTCCACTGTTACGACAGAGCCGAGGAGGACGCAGATCTGTCCTGCAATCCCATTCGGATTAGGCGTCGATCTTCGTGGTGCGACCTCACCCATCTCGTAGTGTTCTACGTCTTTCCGTGAATCATTCCGCACACACCGGTTGCAGTACCGAAACACTTCATCTCACACGAGCAGCAGTTTCCCAGATGGCTGCATCACATTCTCTCATGTCAATAATGCGCCCTCTTTCGAACTCACTGATTTGACGGTATGGTTCGAGCAAACGTCTGCGAGGGATCCTGCACGTAGGTGGTGCTGCGCCGCGATATCAGTGTTGACCTTGAACCCGCAGGCCGACATGGTTCAAATGCTAATCATTTTTGCATAACATACTAGTGTACGTGTCCTGTGAATATGAAAGTCCTATCTCTTGTCGTTCGACGTGTTCTGTATTTTCTGTCACTACTTTGCTAAAACGGAACTGGTTCACTGGGCACATCCTGAGACATCAAGTGTAGGAAAGTGGTTGGGCAGGGGGAGAGGGAGAGGGGTGGAGAGAGAGAGAGAGAGAGAGAGAGAGAGAGAACAAGGCTTGACTACTATAAGGAACTTCAAGTGGCAGCAGGTATTCAGAGGTGAAGAGGTTTGCACAGGATGCACTATGTGGTGAACTGTATCAAACCAGTCTACGTGTCGAAGACCACAATTACAGTTTTAGCTTCCGCTTTACTGAAGAGATTTGGTACAAAAATCAGTCAGTTCCAATTTTAGTGTTCATGCTTATCTAATATTTAATACTGAATTTCAATGTTTTTTTTTTCTTATATCCGTTTTATCTGACTAACTGTATCGAATACAACAGAAATTTCGTTTCTTTATGTCACTTGCAGATTATAAAACACCAGTATGGTACTAGTTACCTAATTTCTTAAACTAAAGCAATATCCTTCTGTTGAACAACATTTACACGCAAATTTCTCTATTATTTGCTGGGTGCACTCCAATCTCTGGATTCCTCTTCAATTTTTATCTTCTACACCTCCCACAAGTACGATGGAAGTTATTCTCTGATGTTTTTAAACAAACCCTATCGTCCTGTCCCTCCTCCTTACCAGTGTTCTCTGATGTTCCTTTCCCCGCCGATTCTGTGACGAACTTCCTCATTTCGTTTGTCATCAGTCTGCCTAATTATCAACACCCTTCTACAACTTCACATCTCAGACCCGTCGATTCTCACCTTTTCCATTTCTTCCAACAGTTGGCGGTCCACTTTCATGTTATGCTAAGCTCCAAAAGCACATTCTCAGAAATGTATTCCTCGAATTTTCTTATCCTCCTAAAAGCCACTTGGAACGTGGTACAGCCTCATGATGTTGTCGAACTCGAACATGTACCCCGTTACAGGAGACACGTTCGCTGAATAGTTTAGTGAGGGCGGATGCGTCGCGGAGATGCTCTCACAACTCCAGTGGCAGACGCTGCGATAGAGTCACTGTGCATCACGGTGTGGTTTACCATTCAGAAAGCGTGCTTTCCTGGGTGAGTCATGCAACAGTGCTTCATCCCACATACAGGGTGTTACAAAAAGGTACGGCCAAGCTTTCAGGAAACATTCCTCACACACAAAGAAAGAAAATATGTTATGTGGACATCTGACCGGAAACGCTTACTTTCAATGTTAGAGCTCATTTTATTACTTCTCTTCAAATCACATTTATCATGGAATGGAAACACACAGCAACAGAACGTACCGGCGCGACTTTCAAACACTTTGTTACAGGAAATGTTCAAAATGTCCTCCGTTAGCGAGGATACATGCATCCACCCTCCGTCGCATGGAATCCCTGATGCGCTGATGCAGCACTGGAGAATGGCGTACTGTATCACAGCTGTCCACAATACGAGCACGAAGAGTCTCTACATTTGGTACCGGGGTTGCGTAGACAAGAGCTTTCAAATGCCCCCATAAATGAAAGTCAAGAGGGTTGAGGTCAGGAGAGCGTGGAGGCCATGGAATTGGTCCGCCTCTACCAATCCATCGGTCACCAAATCTGTTGTTGAGAAGCGTACGAACACTTCGACTCAAATGTGCAGGAGCTCCATCATGCATGAACCACATGTTGTGTCGTACTTGTAAAGGCACATGTTCCAGCAGCACAGGTAGAGTATACCGTATGAAATCATGATAATGTGCTCCATTGAGCGTAGGTGGAAGAACATGGGGCCCAATCAAGACATCACCAACAATGCCTGCCCAAACGTTCACAGAAAATCTGTGTTGATGACGTGATTGCACAATTGCGTTCGGATTCTCGTGAGCCCACACATGTTGATTGTGAAAATTTACAATTTGATCACGTTGAAATGAAGCCTCATCCGTAGAGAGTACATTTGCACTGAAATGAGGATTGACACATTGTTGGATGAACCATTCGCAGAAGTGTACCCGTGGAGGCCATTCAGCTGCTGATAGTGCCTGCACACGCTGTACATGGTACGGAAACAACTGGTTCTCCCGTAGAACTCTCCATCCAGTGACGTGGTCAACGTTACCTTGTACAGCAGCAACTTCTCTGACGCTGACATTAGTGTTATCGTCAACTGCACGAAGAATTGCCTCGTCCATTGCAGGTGTCCTCGTCGTTCTAGGTCTTCCCCAGTCGCGAGTCATAGGCTGGAATGTTCCGTGCTCCCTAAGACGCCGATCAATTGCTTCGAACGTCTTCTTGTCGGAACATCTTCGTTCTGGAAATCTGTCTCGATACAAACGTACCGTTCCACGGCTATTGCCCCGTGCTAATCCATACATCAAATCGGCATCTGCCAACTCCGCATTTGTAAACATTGCACTGACTGCAAAACCACGTTCGTGATGAACACTAACCTGTTGATGCTACGTACTGATGTGCCTGATGCTAGTACTGTAGAGCAATGAGTCGCATAAGCACCGAAGTCAACATTACCTTCCTTCAATATGGCCAACTGGCGGTAAATCGAGGAAGTACAGTACATACTGACGAAACTAAAATGAGCTCTAACATGGAAATTAAGCGTTTCCGGACACATGTCCACATAACATCTTTCGTTTATTTGTGCGTGAGGAATGTTTCCTGTAAGTTTGGCCGTACCTTTTTGTAACACCCTGTATATTTCGATGGAAAAAGAGCGTTAAGGTTAACTTAAAAGAATTGGAACCCGCGTACCTTTCGCGGATAGCTGGCGCTATGAGTATAAATGTAGATGTAGATGCAAAACATGTCCACGACTTTCTCACTTCTTTTCAATTCGTGTTAGAAGTATCAGTTTTCAAATTATCTGACGAATAAGGAGTCTACAGTTTATGAAAATAGGACTGTTCTGCACTTACGGTACTTACAACGTAAAAACCGAAGCGTATTCGTTAAGCTACGAGTTTAGTCCAGAAGGGGATAACGTCGTTAGGAGATGCGATCGTGAGGTTCTCAGGGCTTCACTAGATGGGGTAATCAGGGTAAGAATGTACGCATTGGCGTGTCTGGAACTCATCGTATTTGCACACGTCAAACTACACTGTGTCTTCCCAGTTTAGGAGATTTGCTAACGATCTTTTTGTTCTTGTCTGTAGTCTAAGGCTTTCCAATTTCTTGTCCAGGTACTAGTTCTCCCAATGGTTCAGTCTACAGATGATCTTTTGATGTTGACTACATCTCCATGACCGAGCGAGGTGGCGCAGTGGTTAGCACACTGGACTCGCACTCGGAAGGACGACGGTTCAATCCCGCGTCCGGCCATCCTGATTTAGGTTTTCCGTTCAAATGGTTCAAATGGCTCTGAGCACTATGGGACTCAACTGCTGTGGTCATCAGTCCCCTAGAACTTAGAACTACTTAAACCTAACTAACCTAAAGACATCACACACATCCATGCCCGAGGCAGGATTCGAACCTGCGACCGTAGCAGCAGCGCGGCTCCGGACTGGAGCGCCTAGAACCGCACGGCCATCGTGGCCGGCTAGGTTTTCCGTGATTTCCCTAAATCACTCCAGGCAAATGCCGGGATGGTTCCTTTGAAAGGGCACGGCCGAATTCCTTCCCCATCCTTCCCTTAATCTTATGAGACCGATAACCTCGCTGTTTGGTCTCTTCCCCAAAACAACCAACCAACCACATCTCCATGTTAGGCTGACTTGGTATTCATAGTCCTCAGTTGCTCTTATAAAGCTATTTCTTGGTATCTAAAAAGTTTTATTTTAACAGAGTCACTTGAAAATTGTCTCAAATGATTACTAGTTTCAGGAAATTAGTCATCCATATCTTCAGATATGATTATTCACGAGTTGTGAAAAGTCAAAAATATTTTTGTAAAAGAACTCAATCACAAGATATAAAATAAGAGGAACAGCTCTTGTTTTATAACATTTGACCGAGGATTTTACAAAAAATATTTTTGAGTTTTCGCAGCTCGTGATTAATCAGATCTGAAGATGATGATTAACTGAACGAAACAAGTAATCATCTGTGACATTTGCAACTAAGACTATTAAAATGATTATTTAAAAAAAAATATACAGCAGTAGGGTCTCTCATGACAATATATCAACTATTATGGCTCAAATGGCTCTGAGCACTATGGGACTTAACATCTGAGGTCATCAGTCCCCTAGAACTTGGAACTACTTAAACCTAACTAACCTAAGAACGTCACACATATCCATGCCCGAGGCAGGATTCGAACCTGCGACCGTAGCGGTCGCGCGGTTTCAGACTGAAGCGCCTAGAACCGCTCGGCCAGGTTTCTGTGTTTTGTCTAGCCAGTTCAGTGGCGTGTAGTGGATGTAGTTCGGACGTGTAGGACGTTGTTCTCAATTTTACAGTTTAAAAAAAAAAAAAAAAAAAAAAAAAAAAAAAAACCAATTCAAATGTGTCTGAAATCTTATGGGACTTAACTGCTAAGGCTTACACACTACTTAACTTAAATTATCCTAAGGACAAACACACACACCCATGCCCGAGGGAGGATTCGAAGCCTCACAGTCCATGACTGCGGCGCCTAAGACCGCTCGGCTAATCTCGCGCGGCTTTACAGTTTCCTTACGTCCAGTAGTCAATGGTGTGATTTCGACGAGGTGATGGATCTTATCTACGGGATTAAGTTTCAGGCAGCCGGAGATCAGTCTTCAAGTTTCGCTGAGTTGCGACATCATCTTCTGTAGCGTGGGAAGATTTGTATCAGACGGGAGAGGGAAATTCGCCAGCGGGATAGCAAATTGTCAGTACTGTTGTTTATAGCATTTGTGATTTAGCACCCCAATTTGAGCCTGCAATTATCCAGAGTTGTTTTGGTCACTTACTTTCATTTTAATATGCGTGAACACAAAACGTGCCTCCCTCGAGAGTGTGTCCCAGCTCGATATTGTAACACATTTACTCTTCCGCTTGACTAATTCTTTCATTCCAGAAACTCCTCATAAAAACAATGTGGCGAATAACGAATGGACCTACGTTGGTCTAAAAATGGTAGTTTTCTCCACTGAGGCGGTGCGACAGTAGCATGGTGATCTATTTTCAGTTTCAGTAACACCAGATCAACAGGCCGAGTAAGGCGAATGCTTTATAGAGGAAGCATCTGTTCATAACGCTTCCAAGAACTGTAGATGAAAAGGTAGTTCGAAAATGTTTCCTGACGGACGTCGCATGGTAGGATAAATAGATTACTACTTGATAGTTGAACAACCAGATTTACTGTTGGAGCTTGTTGTTCCGCAGGAGAACTTGAAGGCTGTGAACTGTATAAGGCAGGCTCGTCCAGACTGTTCCCCTGGGGCGCTAGCGCCCGCGATCGCGCGCGGCCAGCGCCCCGGGCGAATTCGTATGTTGCTGCAGTGGCCGAGCCGAGTCGCTTAGCTGTCCGTGCGGACCGCCCGACCGCCCGCCGCGCCTCTCGACCTTATACCATTATAAGACACAACCACGGGTTTGGATGTTTTTCTAGCCGTGGAACACGTGTTAGAGTCAATGGATTTAAGATGGGAACGCCTGACCACTGTAACAACGGATGGAGCCCCTGCGCTACGAGGGATACTCACTGGATTCCTGGGTTACGTAAGGTCAAAAATGGCTGAAGTCGGCTGTTCCTTATTCGCGGCAGTCCATTGTCTGATATACCAGGAGGCACTTTGTGCGAAGATTGTCAACATAAAAAGTGTTATGAACACAGTTCTGCGAACGGTTAATTATCTTCGATCGCATGGACTCACACATCTCCAATTTAAAGAAATTTAAAGAAGTACGATGGGTGAGCAGAGGAAAGGTGCTTCATCGGTTTTTCTCCTTGAGGGGTGAAATAAATACTTTTTTGAAATGAAAGGACGCCCAGAAGAATTACTTTGTGATCCTAAGTGGGTGGCGAATATGGCTTTTTTGAGTGACCTCACTGGTCATTTAAATACTTTGAACATTTCACTCTAAGGCGAAAATCACTCTGTTGCTGATTTAGTGCAGACGATTCAAGCATTTAAAAAAAAAACTTATTTTGTGGGGAAAACAGTTGCGCGAGAAGAATTGTGGACACTTTCCTGCACTAGACAGTGTTAAAGAAGATGTGGATTTTTCAGATTATGTTCAAATTATTTGCGAATTGCAAGAACAGTTTGAAAATAAATTTTTGGAGATAAGTGAGTTTCAACCGGCCTTATATTATTTGTTCGCCCGTTTTCCCTTCGGGCAGGGGGCGTCTCACAAGTGTTTCAACTAAAGCTGATTGACCTGCAGTGCGATATCCGCTTGAAGAGCCGCTTTCTTTTGTGTAAAATTTTGGATGACTTTTACAGAAGTCTTCCACGAGAGAAATATCCTCTTTTGCACAAGCACGCGGCCAAATTTCTCTCAATGTTTGGTTCTACGTATATTTGTGAGAGCTTTTTCTCTCTTTTAAAGCTGGGTAAAACTAAGAACCGTTCATTACTTGGCGATAAAAATTTGACTAATTCTTTGAGGTTAGCAGTTTCACGGAATATTGTACCAAACCTAGACAAAATCGTTTCCTCGAAAAAGAAAAACGTGTAAAATGTTAATTGTCTTCTTTAACAATGTTGACTGTAAGAATTAAAGAGCTTTATAACCTTAATTCTATTTTTAATAAGTTTTCAAACGTGGTCAGTTAAAATTATTACGTACAAAACAGCAAACTAAGGATCCGATTTCTAAACTCTGAAAAATGATACAAAAAGCTGTAGCACGAAGTATAACAAAAAATTTTTACTTGTAACTACTAAAAGTAAGAATGAGACACTATATCCCTTACATAAAACTATTTCTAAAATAGAATATTTTGTTTACGTTGGATCAGACCGCGGGACAGTCCAGGGCAGAGCAGTGCTGCGCGGTCTCACTCGCTCCGCAGCTGTCTCCCTCGCTCCTATGCCGACACTAGCGACACACGGTCGCGGACGGGGCGCTGAACTACACTGCCTTGCGCCCGCGGGGCGCAATTCTTGGATGAGCCTGGTATAAGGTCTTTCCATAGTAGCAGTGACTCACGTGTCTGCAACTGGAAGAAAGTAGAGACCACTTACATCTTCTGCAAAGACAACTCGAGATTATCAGCACATTGTTCACATGCTAAATCGGGAGTGTTAGCTGAAGCGTACAAGATGCGGATGACACTTCTGATAAACCTATGAAATACGTGAGGCCGTAGAGGCTTCTAATTATAGCTGACTTAAATATATGTTCCTACAGTGTTGTGAGGCACTACCGTGGAAAACAATATACTGTAACAGTTGGTGTGTGCGTGGTGGAGTTTACCAATATTTAAAGTTAATGGATGGTCGCCGAGCCTTACCCGCTCCCGCCACAGGAACTTTCACACGTGCATTTAATGCTTGGCGTAGCAGGATGTAACGTTCGGGAAGCCGAAAGAATGCGAAGAGGAAAGTTTCGCAGCAGAGTTATAACTGATTGAAATGAATTTACCGTCTGGTGTAGAAATTTATGACAAACTGTGTCATTAAAGGCACAATGAAAGAATCCTTCAACTTGGTGATGAAATACACACTTCGACAAATACAGCATACAGAGTACTGATGTAGTAAGGAAATCCCTATCCTAAGCAACGCGTAGAAGTAATGGGGCCAAACGTTTTACAACTCAGAGTTCAGTTTAGTCAGTGGGTTACCCACCGCATTACTGCAGTGCCGAACGTCCCGCTATTTACATTGTTCACAGATGTCTGTTTTAATCATGATAATGTCCGCCTCGATAGCTGAGTGCTCAGCGTAGGAAATTGCCATGCAGAGGGGCCCGGGTTCCATTCCTGGCTATGTTGGAGATTTTCTCAGCTCAGGGACTGGGTGTTGTCTTCATCATCATATCATCCCTATCGACGCGCAAGTCGCCGAAGTGGCGACCGGTCTACCCGACGTTAGTCCCTAGCCACACGACATTTTTCATCATGATAATGCTTCCAGCGTCAGCAATTAGCATGTCGGGAGTGAACCATACTCGTTTCAGCAGCACTGCTGGTGAAGAACCTCTTAGCTGGCTCCCAGTTTCTGGTGTTCGTATGAGATGTGCTACCGCAGTTGGTGGACACCTAACCTTTCGTTGTCAGTCACAGGATGTGATTCCATACATCTGTGATTACATGAACAACGGATATCATTATCGTTGGATCAGAAGGGAAAGTCCTGTCTCGATTCCGGTGCAATCGGCAGATCGCACTCTTACGGCTTTTAAGGAGCTACATGACGCCGTTTGTGCGTGAAATCTCCCCACAAGAAACTGTAGAACAGGTTTTTGATAGAGCCTGGTTGCTTGTCTCATCGTAAGGATATTTAAGAGACTGCGCAAAATGCTGTACGTCATCGTGACGCAAGCACTGATGCTCGCAGTCATCTTTCTGGACTGTTGCTATAACTTAAGTTGTTATAGGTATAGACGGTCTTTATCAGGAAAAACTAAACACCGTTCGCGTCAAATAAGTGAGGCGCCCGGAAGGCGAGGAGGAAATGAAATGGAACTTCACTGGTTGAAGAGGTATGTGGGATTATTTCAGTGATTACAAAATCGAGTGACATTTACAAACTACTTGCCAGTAAAATTCCACTTATCAGCATGGCGTTGCACCCCCTTTGACCGTGGTATCCTGTCTTGAAGCAAGATGGCCCACAACTATTGTAACTGTTCCTTGACATCCTGGCTACTGGCGCTGGGGTGGACTTGACATCCAAGATGGTCTCGCACCTGTTCTGTCGAAGACGTAACTGGGGATCTTGCTGGTCGGGAGAGTACCTCAGCATCACTTGTACACTTCGTAAAATCACGTACCATGTGTCCACGAGCATTGTCCCATTGAAAAATGTCACAACAGTGTTGTCACATGAAAAGTAACGCATGAGAACGCATGATGCACGTGACGTATCGTCTTGCTGTCAGACGTCCTTCAGTGACTACCATCCGTGACCTGAAGTCATGCTGATGGCTCCCGTTACCTTGCCCCCGAGAGTACTACCACTGCGACCCTCCAAAACATTGGAACAATGTCGCCGAAATGCTCGCCAATGATGGTCATCTGCGGGCTAGTGTAGAACCGCGGTTCATCCCTGTTCACAGTGCGACGCCATTCATCATCAATCCATGTTGTTCAGTGCAGCACCACTCCAAACGCAATCGTTTGCGTTGTGGCGTTAACGGCAACCTGTGTACTGTACAGCAATTCCCCAGTCCGGCTGCTGCTGGTCTCTGGCTGATGGTGCAGGACGACGCAGAATGTTGCAAGCAGTCCATCACTTATTGTTCAAAAAATGGTTCAAATGGCTCTGAGCACTATGGGACTTAACTTCTAAGATCATCAGTCCCCTAGAACTTAGAACTACTTAAACCTAACTAACCTAAGAACACCACACACATCCATGCCCGAGGCAGGATTCGAACCTGCGACCGCATCACTTATTCTCGGGTGGCAGGTGATGATGTGGTTAGAATCTTCCTGGTGCACATAATACGGCGGTACTCCCTTGGTGGACGTTGTCGACTGCAGCCTTGGCGACAAGTCTGCCTGCCCTCATGTTCCCATGCAGTCAGACATCGAGCCACTGTCAAATCCGAATACCCCGCAAATAAAGGTATTGCACGATGCGACCTGTCTGTCGAACGGGGACCCGTAAGGATGGCGCTTTCGAACTCTGTCAGGTGCTGATATCGCTCTCTCAAACGAATACACGGCGTCTCCGTATCATTCTCAGTTACCACGCAACATTTGATGCCGTCCACGCCCCTGTTATGTCCTACGAGGCCTGGTAACAACACTAACCACGAACAACACTAATGTACCCTGGTGGCCGTCTTATCTGTCACAGAGAATTTCAGCCTTAATCATTTAAATACCAGCTGGTGGTGTGCATATGTACGAAGTTACACTGACGTTCGACCAGTGCTTCACTTTTTTGTCACGAAGTGTATTTACTTGGGATCATTCTTTCCTTATCTCAGAGTACCGTATAGTTTTGACGCTGAAGGTTTGGGACAACCTGTGCTGGTTTGCTTGATCTACCAGCCACGCATTTCTGTATAAATAAAGTTTAGCTACAGGCTTTACGCAGGCTATAGCATGAATTTTACCAACTCTGATTAATTCTATTTTTATTTATGCGTGCTTGCTTGTGCGTGTGTGTGTGTGTGTGTGTGTGTGTGTGTGTGTGTGTGTGTGTGTGTGTGTGTAGTGAGATAAGGCTATGTTCTAATAGCTAATTTAATTACTTATGACGTATGACATAAACGGCAGTTTAAAGCAAATGATCCCGAAATGGAATACTTTTTTCGCTAGTAGCACGACGGTTGTACTTATCATGGTAAATTTCAATGCTGGGCCGTCAGCAAGTGCCAGCGTGAGAACCATTCAACGACACATCATCGATATGGGCTTTCGGAGACGAAGGACCACTCGAGTACCCTTAATGAGTGCACAACACAAAGCTTTTCTCCTCGCCTGTGCCCGTCAACACCGACATTGGATTGTTGATGACTGGAAACTTGTTGCCTGATCGGACAAGTCTCGTTTCACATTGTGTCAAGCGGATGGACATGTACGGGTGTGGAGACAACCTTATCAATCTATGGATCCTGCATGTCAGCAGGGGACTTTTGAAGGTGGTGAAGGCTCTATAATGATGTGAGGCATGTGCTGTTGGAGTGACATGGGATCCCTAATACGTCTAGACACGGCTCTGACAGGTGACAAGTACGTAAGCATCCATTCATGTCCGTTGTGCGTTCCGACGGACTTGGGAAATTCCAGCAGAGGAATGCGACACCCCACACTTCCAGAATTGCTACAGAGTGGCTCCAGGAAGACTCCTCTGAGTTTAAACACTTCCTCTGGCCACCAAACTCCGCAGACATGGACATTATTGAGCATATCTGGGATGCCTTGCAACGTGCTGTTCAGAAGAGATCTCCACGCCCTCGTACTCTTACGGATTTATGGACAGTCCTGCAGGATTCATGATGTCATTTTCCTCCAGCACTACTTCAGACATGAGTCGAGTCCACGTGACGTCGTGTTGCGGCAATTCTGCGTGCTTGCGGGGGCCCTACACGATATTAGGCAGGTGTACCAGTTCCTTTGGCTCTTTACTGTATATCAGTGTTTGGAGATGTGTGTGTACGTGGCATAAATATTATTTTAGATTTGTAATTTAACAACAAGCTAAATTAAAGGGCAGATTTTGGTTAAAAGAAATCGAAAAACTGGATTCCAGTTTCAGGACACAACCTAATTTTACGACAGTTACTGGTTTCTTTCTGGTGTGCATTTATTCCTCCAAGTTACTCAAAAGACTTACAAGGGAGCTGTCTAATGAATCGCCATGGCTCTGAGTGTTGTCGTAAGCGTTTGTGTTTCTTGCGCCATTGTTTATATGCAAACGTCGTTAGTCTGCACTTTGTTTTACCAGGTGAACGTGAGTCTAAAACGACTCAGTATCCTGACGAGTTCACGTTACTGATCACGGTAGCGCACTGGATAAAGCCACCGGCAAACGAAAGGAGGCGGCTAACGTTGACGTGCCCACAGACGGGATATCCGCGTCACGAAACACACCACCGTCGTCACACGAGACGATCTCGTTAGCGTGATTTTGTGCTCTCAGCGCTCACCAGCAGCAGTTGTCAGCTTTATTTTGATCGCAAACAGTACAGTTTGTTCGTGAAAATGGACGCACGTAAAATCCCTACGTTAGCTCTATTAAAACGCACATTTCCTCCCTTGTACATACGCTAGTCATGTTGTTGTTTCTGTGATACACGTAAGTAAAAACTTTAATAATCGTGAACATGTAATAAGAGAAGAAGGAAGGATACATGTCCAGTCAGTAATGGCATCAGCTTCGTCAAACCGAACAAACTCTTTACCAACAGAGAACGTACTTATGTTTATATAACATCAAGTACTACACAATTTGTTTCTGTTAATTTCATAAGTAAGTCCCACAACCTTTTAAAAAACACTAAGTTTAAAAAGCTAGATATTACAGAACTTGCACCTTCAATCGAAGTAATCTCGCTTTCGTAATGTGGTGCCTTTACTCACTACACTAGAATGTAGCTCCGTTCTAATAGATTTTGTATTTTATGTCTTAGTCTTTTACAGGCTTTAATCGCGAAAATGTTATTAATTTACATTTAAGTGTAGCAAATCCTAACAAGAAGGACACGTTTTTCATAAATCTTCAATGTGCTGTTGCCTTAAAACGGCTTATTCTCAGAACCTGCTAGTTATAGCGCGGAAATTATTTAAACACCAACATGACGTTTTCGTTTTATTACAACAAGTCGTACTAATAACGATTCGTTCTCGAAACATTCAATGTGCTGGTTCTTACAAGGGAACCTCCCCATCGCACCCCCCTCAGATTTAGTTATAAGTTGCCACGGTGGATAGACCTTGAAAAACTGAACACAGATCAATCGAGAAAACAGGAAGAAGTTGTGTGGAACTATGAAAAAATAAGCAAAATATACAAACTGAGTAGTCCATGCGCAAGATAAGCAGTTTCAAGCATAGATAGACCTCATAAGCGCCGTGGTCCCGTGGTTAGCGTGAGCAGCTGCGGAACGAGAGGTTCAAGTCTTCCTTCGAGCAAAAATTTCAATTTTTTATTTTCAGACAATTATCAAAGTTCAGGCACTCACACATAATCAACTTCGCTCTCCAAAATTCCAGGACATGTTCAGATTTGCTTGGACATATGCAGGATTTGACGGTCTACAAACGGAAAAATTTGAAAACGTTAAAAACATATGTTTTGCCATAGCACAGGGAAAAGTGTGCGACTGTGAGACTTTTGGATTCATTTGTTGCAGTTTATGTGACAAACTCTTATGTTTTCATCACCTTTTTGGTAGTGATTATCACATCCACAAGGTAGAAGATTCTTTTTACCCATTCGCCAAGTGTACAAGTTAGGTGGGTCGACAACATATTCCCGTCATGTGACGCACATGCCGTCACCAGTGTCGTATAGAATATATCAGACGTGTTTTCCAGTGGAGGAATCGGTTGATCTATCACCTTGCGATCAAATGTTTTCGGTTCCCATTGGAGAGGCATGTCCTTTCGTCTACTAATCGCACGGTTTTGCGGTGCGGTGGCAAAACACTGACACTAAACTTATTACAGTGAACAGAGACGTCAATCAACGAATGGACAGATCATAACTTAGCGAAAATAAAGAAAAATTTTTCGCTCGAGGGGAGACTTGAACCAAGGTCCTCTCGTTCCGGGGCTGCTCACGCTAACGACGGGACCACGGCGCTCCTGATTTTAGATTATTTTTGATGTTGCCTATGATTGCGTGGACTACTCAGTTTGTATATTTTGCTTATTTTTTTATAGTTCCACACAACTTCTTCCTGTTTTCTCGATTGATCTGTGTTCAGTTTTTCAAGGCGTATCCACTGTGCCAACTTATAACTAAATCTGAGGGGGGTGCGATGGGGAGGTTCCCTTGTTAGAAATAGCATATATTCGTGGGGTGTAAAGTATAACATAAAACCCACCGAATATAGGCTTTTACTGAACATGAAAAATACAATATGGCATATTGTTTTCTGTGGGCCTCAAGGTTTCTGCGTATGACTAGCGAACGTCCTTGCTTCCTATTGGTTCTACTTTACGTGACACGTCGCCGAAATATCGTAGAACTTACTTTGTGTTTCATATGACGAAATGGCTCCTCAACGTGAAATAGCAAGAAGTGACGTCACAAAACTCGTAAAGCGCCACGTCAACTTTAGCTACTTCGTCCCGTGTGCCGACTGCTTAAAGTACTACTGTACTGCTGTTCGCTTAAAGCGAGGTCGCCAAGTATCGATTCAATCAGGTTGAATAAATGGCATCACCAGAGATGTCAATCTGTCAAAAGAAGCTTATGAATTACTGGCTTCCAGGTTGAAAGACAAAAATTTACCGTAGAAGAGAAAATGTTTTACTACCTTTCTTCTCGCCAGAAGACTATCTTATATTTTGTCTCGAAATTACAGGACTCTCAGAAATAAAGATCGGTCTTCCTGAATATTTTCCAGATAATGGGCGTATATTTATTGGTAGCTGAAAGCGAATTTGAAATTTGTCCTTCTACATCAATGTGAACAAATACGATTCGCCGTCCGGAGTGGCCGAGCCGGTCTAGGCGCTACAGTCTGGAACCGCTCGTCCGCTACGGTCGCAGGTTCCAATCATGCCTCGGGCACGGTTGTGTGTGATGTCTTTAAGTTAGTTCGGTTTAAGTAGTTCTAAGTTCTAGGGGATTGATGACCTCAGATGTTAAGTCCCATAGTGCTCAGAGCCAAATACGATTCAACAACAACTGCTTAGTCAACCAAAATGAAAGAACGTAACACGATAGCTTCGGTATTGGAATGATTTGTGCGGACTTAAATCTGGTAAACTTTCTCACATGACGGCAGATACTGCTGGGGATTAAATAGGTACTGTTCCAAAATACATTCAAGAATGTCACGAAAAAGAACCTTCCGAAGTGTTCAGCGATTAACTGGTTTCGGCGAAGACTTTCTCCTTTATTTGTGTACATAATAATATCTGTATAATATAATACGAAAAATTTGGAGTAATTTTTTGATTTGATTCTAGGATTTAACTTAAAACAGTCTAACATATTTTCACTGAATTGTTATATCATAAAAATTTGAGCACTTACGCAAAGGTGCCATGTTTGAATTTAGGGCATCGAATTAATATGGAATCACTTCCAAATAACCTAGCAGCAAACTAACAGTTGGGGTGTGTAAGTTAACGCTTCCCCATATCGGTCGTAGTCTTTGTTCCGACACGATTCAAGAGATTTAAGGTGCTACTTGTCTGTGGGAACCCTGTTTTTCGAAACGATAAAACATACTAAGTAACTGAACCGTGGAACTCTCTGTTGCTTCCTTCCTGGCTGAGCAGCTATATAACAGAACTGAAATTGTTAGCAAAGGGAAACGCGTTTTTATTCATGTACCATCTGTGAAGCCGGCCGGTGTTGCCGAGCTGTCCTAGGCGCTACAGTCTGGAACCGCGCGACCGCTACGGTCGCAGTTTTGAATCCTGCCTCGGGCATGGATGTGTGTGATGTCCTTAGGTTAGTTAGGTTTAAGTAGTTCTAAGTTCTAGGGGACTGATGACCTCAGAAGCTAAGTCCCATAGTGCTCAGAGCCATTTGAACCATTTGAACCATCTGTGGAACAAATAAATGCTTTCTTCAACAATAATGGAAGCATGACAGCGATCGTAACAGTGGACAAACTTGGTATTTGTGATGCACAACAGAAAGTATTTCCGTGTCCGATACACTCGTATGCCAAATGTTGAAGTGGTGAAGTATGTCATGGGTATTTATAAATACATAACCAATGAGACAGCAAGAAAATCAAGCCATCTGCCTGCCGCATGGAACGAGAAATCTATAAACAGCAGTGATTATTCACATGTTTTAGGATAGGAGTGCATTAGCTATTCAGAACTGTAAGAAAGCATTTTGGAGCTAAAAACTTAAGACAAACACTTAGCACTTGCATAGCCTCTCATGCAAGTAAACATTCCAACATACTTTCAAACGTTACACGAGGGACCCTTCATAATTAAGCAAGGCATTTTTTCGCACCCAATAAGGTTGAAAAAAATGTGGAATTTGTTGTGGGAAAAAGTGGAATAATCTCGTTTCAGCGCTTATAGCTTCATGAAGTTCCTATAGACAGCGGCGCTATACATAGCCATCAAATCGGCGTCTATAACGGAGTTGGGTTCCAGGCACAGAACTGTCTTTGAGTTTCTTTTAGCGGTAAATCAGGGCGTCACAGATATTCATAGGCGCTTGCAGAATGTCTACGAAGACCAGGCAGTAAAACAAAGCAGAGTGAGTCGGTAAGCGAGGCGTCTGTCATCAACGCTACAAGGTCCAGAGGAAAACTTGTCGATCTCCCGCGTGCCAACCGGCCGCACACAGCTGTGACTCCTGCAGTGTTGGAAAGTGCAGACTCTCTCTTTCGAGGTATCGAAGAATCACAAACACCTCGCTGCACAACTGGACGTCTGTGTTGGTAGTGCTGAAGCACTCGCCCACCGGTTGGAATACTCTAAGGTGTGTGCCTGCTGGCTTCCTCGCAACCTAACAGAAGACAATAAGGAGCAAAGAACGACCGTCTGGGCGGAATTGCTTGCGCGATACGAGGCTGATCGCGACAGTTTTTTGTCGAACATCGTCACAGGCGATGAAATGTGGGTTCATCACTTCGAACCAGAAACGAAACGGCCACACCACCTCTCCTCCGACGAAAAAGTTCAAAGCCGCACCCTAAGCCGATAAGTCATGGCGACGGTCTTCTGGGACTCTCTTTGATGTCCTACCTCATGGTGCAACGATCAGTTCTGAAGTGTATTGTGCTACCCTAAGGAAACTGAAGAAAAGATTTCAGTGTGTTCATCACCACAAAACTGTCCGCTCCCGATAGCTGAATGGCCAGCGTGACGGATTGTCAATCCTCTGGGCCCGGGTTCGATTCCCGGCTGGGTCAGGGAATTTTCTCCGACCAGAGACTGGGTGTTGCGCTGTCCTCATCATCATCCCATCATCTTCATCGGCTGCAGGCCGCCGAAGTGGCGTCAAATTGGATGTCTGGCACCCGGCGAACGGTCTGCCCGACGGGGGGCCCTAGCCGTACGATAAAATAAAATAAAAAACACAAAATTGCAAACAAACTTCTGCTCCATGACAACATAAGGCTTCACACACGTCTGCGCACCCGAGAGGAGCTCACAGAACCTCATTGGACTGTTCTTCCTCATCCATCCTCCAGCCACCATCTCGCACCTTTCGGCTTTCATCTGTTTGGCCCAATGAAGGATCCAGTCCGTAGGAAGCGGTACGTGGATGATGTGCAGGTTATTTATGCAGCAAGACGTTGACTCCGACGTCGACCAGTAGAGTAGTACCGTGCGTGCATACAGGCCCTTCCAGTAAGGCGACGTAGGGACGTCACACTGAACGGAGATTATCTTGAAAAATACGGCCTTTTAGTTAGAATAGCGTGGAATAAATAATAAGGAAAATGTGTTGCGTTGCTTATTGAACGCCTTTTGTACTATAAAAAACTTTTGGCATAGAAAGGATTGAGATACATATCTAGATGTGTATTCAACAATCTGGCGAAGTATACTACGTGTCTTATGGGTAATGTGGTGGAGGTCAAAGCTAAATTAAAGAACTTTCTATTAACTCGTTCTATTTCACTGAAGAGTATCTTCACAAAATTTCTCAAAATTAATATTTTAATTTCTTTTTTACGAGGGTGAGTCAAATGAAAACCTTAGATATTTTTTAAATACTATTTATTGTGCAGAAGTGGTACAAAGCTGTATCACTTTTCAACATAATCTCCCCCACGCCCAATGCAATTCCTTCAGCACTTAGAAAGTGCATAAATTCCTTTAGAAAAAAATTCTTTTGGTAGTCCGCGCAACCTCTCATCCGCCGCGTGGCGTACCTCTTCATCGGAACGGAACTTCTTTCCTCCCATTTCGTCTTTGAGTGGTCCAAACATATGGAAATCACCTGGGGAAAGGTCTGGTGGGTATGGTCGATGAGGAAGACACTCAAAATGCAGGTCTGTGATTGTTGCAACACTTTGTGAAACTGGAGCACATCATGCACAATGTGGTGTGCTGACCCGTGACTAATCTGTAATGTCATTCAGTGTCACTCGGCGGTTTCCCTTCACTATGGCTTCAACTGCTGCAATGTCCTGTGGAGTCACAACTCGTTGTGCCTGACCTGGACGAGGAGCATCTTCCACTGAAGTCACACCATTTACGAACTTCCTGCACCATTCGTAGACTTGCTGCTGTGACGAACATGCATCACCGCACTGAACCTTCGTTCGTCGATTAATTTCAGTAGGTTTCACACCTTCACTTCGCAAAAACCGAATAATAGAACGCTGTTCTTCCCTGGTGCAAGTCGCAAATTGGGCGGCCCTCTTTATACTGATACTGCGACGGTATGTGTGTGCATCTGCACTATGCTGCCACCTACAGGCCATTCTGCACGCTGTTTGTAGCACGCTTTTCAACTTACAGGATAACGGCGCGAAATTTCGATTTGTTATTACAAATTTAAGGTTTTCATTTGACTCACCCTCGTAATTAATATGAGCTCTGTGATATTATAATTCATAATGCTAAGTCATTTCTCTATATTATACTTAAATAAAATGTACATCACAAATTTGTTTTCACAACATAGAGACCGCTCTCAGCAGCATCCATAGAATTCTGGCTAATTTAAAGTAGATAAATAGAAAAGTAGAGCAGTCTCCCTTATATACTATCATCCAATAGTATTCTAAAAGCTTCTACGATAAAGTTGGATGATCTCAGTTTTCACGATGTACGCGAGCTGCTCTCTGTGTAAACAGACAGTATACGTACGCAGACTTCTCTGCCAGCGGTAAGGTTGACAGTTACTTGATGCTGAAGCACTCTCTGTGTTCCAGATGGACGTCTCCGGAGTGATGGTGGAGTGGGACGTCGCGACTGCCGCCACCATCGCTCACTCGGGCACATTAATCGGCGGCCGCTGGGTGCTTTCCATCGTAAGTACTCGACCTCGTGCCTCCCTTCCCCTGTTAACTGTTTGGTGCCAATCATAAACCCAGTACCAGAGTGGCTTTCACCTTACACGTCTAAGCTGCAGGGTCAGTGCCCCTATTTGACGTTGCAGCCGAAATTCTTTCTTACAAGGGAATCTCCCCATAAGTTGGCACAGTGGGTAGACCTTGAAAAACTGAACACAGATCAATCGAGAAAACAGGAAGAAGTTGTGTGGAACTATGAAAAAAATAAGCAAAATATACAAACTGAGTAGTCCATGCGGAACATAGGCAACATCAAGGAAGGCGCGAGCTCAGGAGCGCCGTGGTCCCGTGGTTAGCGTGAGCAGCTGCGGAAAGAGAGGTCCTTGGTTCAAGTCTTCCCTTGAGTGAAAAGTTTACTTTCTTTATTTTCGCAAAGTCATGATCTGTCCGTTCGTTCATTGTGTTGTGACTTGGCAAGACAGCCAAGCCACTAGGAGGTAGCCGAAAGGCACGCGTTTAAGCTCACGCAGGCTGGCGTGAGGTCTGGAACAGGTAAAGTAATTATACTAGCAAAAAAGGTACGTAGCTTCTGGAATACTTAACTTTAATCCATAATTGGTGAACATCGGTCTGACGGTACATGCATCACAAAATAAATAGCAAATGATAATGGCGCCTTGCTAGGTCGTAGCAAATGACGTAGCTGAAGGCTATGCTAACTACCGTCTCGGCAAATGAGAGCGTAATTTGTCAGTGAACCATCGCTAGCAAAGTCGACTGTACAACTGGGGCGAGTGCTAGGACGTCTCTCTAAACCTGCCGTGTGGCGGCGCTCGGTCTGCAATCACTGACAGTGGCGACACGCGGGTCCTACGTATACTAACGGACCGCGGCCGATTTAAAGGCTACCACCTAGCAAGTATAGTGTCTGGCGGTGACACCACACATTGACGTCTCTGTTCACTGTAATAAGTTTAGTGTCTGTGTTTTGCGACCGCACCGCAAAACCGTGCGATTAGTAGACGAAAGGACGTGCCTCTCCAATGGGAACCGAAAACATTTGATCCCAAGGTCATAAGTCAACCGATTCCTCCACAGCAAAACACGTCTGATATATTCTATACGACACTGGTGACGGCATGTGCGTCACATAATAGGAATATGTTGTCGACCCACCTAACTTGTACACTTGGCGAATGGGTAAAAAGATTCTTCTACCTGCCCGATTTAGGTTTTCTTGTTGTTGTGTATATAGTTCCTCGTAGGCAGCGCGTACACAACTTTCCCACTAAAGCGCGCCCCGCTAAGCACAACAGCGCAGGCGCAGCGCTTGTCCGTCTCCGCTCTACGAGATGGCGCTGCCGTAAAGACGGACCAAATTCTGCTTCCGCCGATCCGCGTATTAATATGTCACGCAGCCAATGAGATTGATGCTATCGTAGAACCTTTTCTCCTCGCGGATCACACTCGCGCAGTGATACCTGAACGCTCGAGGTATTATAACGAGTGTACAGACCTCCGATTAGTCAGTCTGCATTTGTCTGCACCAGTCGGTACCAGTCTGCATTAGTCTGTAGTCATGTTTCAGTCTGCGCCTAATAAGATTATCATATTCCTGTACATAGCCATGAAGAGAAATGTAAGACACTTTGTCAAGTATCATAGATGTGAGAATAAGATTAACGTACCAAGACCCAAAGGAACTTCAGATTGTCAATTGTAAATAGCGTCCAGAACCAAGTTAAGTTATTTTTATGCTTGTTATTATTTCAATAAATGTGTTTGAAAATTAATCAAGTTGTGTTTAAAGTTGGTCACCGTCAATCTGCTACTCTAAGCGTGCAAGTGGCATTTCTATCGTCTGACCTAACGGCAGAAGATAAACACGTCACGATAAGACCACGAGACATATTGCTGAAACTCGCCTACTTCGTTAGAGCGACAAGCCAAATAATCTGATGGTGTGTGTACCGAAGGTCTTACAGTACGCACACCACACTTGTGGAGGTGATAATCATTCCCAAAAAAGTGATGAAAACATAAGAGTTTGTCACATAAACTGGAACAAATGAATGCAACAGTTTCACAGTCGCTCAGTTTTCCCTGTGCTGTGTCAAAACATATGTTTTTAATGTTTTCAAATTTTTCCGTGGGTAGACCGTCAAATCCTGCATATGTCCAAGCAAATCTGAACATGTCCTGGAATTTTGGAGAGCGAAATTGATTGTGTGTGAGTGCCTGGACTTTGATAATTGTCTGAAAATAAAAAATTGAACTTTTCACTCGAGGGTAGACTTGTACCAAGAACCTCTCCTTCCGCAGCTGCTCACGCTAACCACGGGACCACGGCGCTCCTGAGCTCGCACTATCCTTGATGTTGCCTATTTTGCGCATGGACTACTCAGTTGTATAGTTTTCTTATTTTTTCATAGTTCCACACAACTTCTTCCTGTTTTTTCGATTGATCTGTGTTCAGTTTTTCAAGGCCTATCCACTGTGTCAACTTATAACTAAATCTGAGGGGGGGGGGGGGGGGGGGTGCGATGGGGAGGTTCCCTTGTTAGAAGCAGCTCGTGTTATTAAGAGAAATATGGAGTCCGTAGACTGGTCTTCATTGAGCAGCATTCATTTTTGGAGATTAGCAGCAGGTCCTGCCGCAAAGCATCCGTGGGTTCGCAGACCTATTCATCAAAGATAGGTGTCGTTATGGGTTTTTGTGGTCTGGGACGAAGTTACGGTTGAAACTGTTGTATGACTATTACGTTTAAATCAGGATTTTTTTGAAGTTCAATCCATATCCCTTCCTTTTATTCAAGCAAAATGATTCTCACGAAAAGCTCTTCTCAAGGAAAGACACATCGAAAATTCCTGGATTGTTATTCGACTCTCCACAACAAGTAAGGAGTCTGATTAACTCTGTAATTCCCTTTACTGAGAGAGCTGCTTGTAGCAATGTTAGCCATCCCCATCAGTGACAGTAGTACGTTTTTCTCGCCCCAGCTGGAGATCACCAACAGAAGCTACTGAGCATCAATAGTGATTGTCATAGGAATGGGTACTAGTAGTCTACGGAGTTCTTTGGTGATTATTTCTCTGGAGCTTAACAGGAAAGGTAGGGAGGTGACAATGGTACCCTCCGCCACACATCGCAGCCTGTGTTGCTGAGTATAGTTGTAGATATAGAAGTACTGAGTCCGCCGCAAAAATTGTATGCACACGTTAAGGAACGAAACGCATTACTTATGTGTTTATTTTACATTTAATGATTGATCATACATGTTGTACAATCTTCAGTTTAGCACATGGTTGCTTTAAATGTTGAAAACGTTCACCGTTGGCGGCTATACACATAACAGAACGACGAGCGGTCGATGCAACTACGTCAGTGTTACAGTGGAGAGCGCTGCACATGTCGCTGTAATCTCCCGGCGAAGTTCCTCCAGCGTGCATGGCTTACGTCGATAGACGTTATCTTTAACAGTTCCCCACGAGTAAAAAGACCATAGGTGTTAGATGTGGCACCGTGGAGGGAACTGAATGGGCCCTCTTCGTCCAGTCCAATGCCCCAGAAAACTGACATGCAGGAAAGCTCATACGGCTAGGTGGTAGTGTGGTGGCGCCCCGTTCTGTTGCTAGAAGATCTCCTCATCAGATCCATAAACCGCGCATATACTTGGAAAAATTGATTTGGGCAACATTTCTAAGTACACTTCTCCAGTGACAGTAGCATCATTTGGGCAACATTTCTAGGTACACTTCTCCAGTGACAGTAGCATCAAAGAAAAAGGTTCCTACTAACAAGGGAACCTCCCAATCGCACCCCCCTCAGATTTAGTTATAAGTTGGCACAGTGGATAGGCCTTGATAAACTGAACACAGATCAATTGAGAAAACAGGAAGAAGTTGTGTGGAACTGTGAAAAAATAAGCAAAATATACAAACTGAGTAGTCAATGGGCGACATAGGCAATATGATGGAGACCGTTAGCTCACGGGCGCCGTGGTCCCGTGGTAGCGTGAGCAGTTGCAGAAGGAGAGGTCCATGGTTCAAGTCTTCCCTCGAGTGAAAATTTTACTTTCTTTATTTTTGCATAGTTATTATCTGTCCGTTCGTTCATTGACGTCACTGTTCACTGTAATAAGTTTAGTGTCTGTGTTTTGCGACCGCACCGCAAAACCGTGACATTAGTAGACGAAAGGACGTGCCTCTCCAATGGGAACCGAAAACATTTGATCGCAAGGTCATAGCTCAACCGATTCCTCCACAGGACAACACGTCTGATATATTCTATACGACACTGGTGACGGCATGTGCGTCACATGACAGGAATATGTTGTCGACCCAGCTAACTTGTACACTTGGCGAATGGGTAAAAAGATTCTTCTACCTTGCCCGATTTAGGTTTTCTTGTGAATGTGGTAATCACTCCCAAAAAAGTGATGAAAACATAAGAGTTTGTCACATAAACTGAAAATAAAAAATTAAAATTATCACTCGATGGAAGATTTGAACCAAAGACCTTTCGTTCTGCAGCTGCTCACGTTACCACGAGACCACGGCGCTCCTGCGTTTCTAGTGTCCTTGATGTTTCATATCTTCCCATGAACTACTCAGTTTGTATATTTTGCTTATTTTTTCACAGTTCCACGCAACTTCTTCCTGTTTTCTCAATTGATCTGTGTTCAGTTTTTCAAGGCCTATCCACTGTGCCAACTTATAACTAAATCTGAGGGGGGTGCGATGGGGAGGTTCCCTTGTAAGCCCCTAGATGATAGTCCATGACTCCCTGGTGGACTGACCGCTTTATCCACATACACATGCGGATTTTCCGGTGGCCAGTACACACTGTTACGCCGATTCACGGTTCCATAAATTTTAAATTGTGCATCGTCACTCCACTCTACCTTCGTCACAAATTGTTGGTTATCAGTTACCATTTGCTGATACCATTCGCAAAATTGCATTCGGCGATCAGGATCGTCATCATTAATCGCGCGCAGTAATCGTGGAATGTAAACTTCCCACTTTGCAACTTTTAGAATACTCGTACTGCTAACCCCCACTTCACGAGCACATTCCGTAGCAGACATCTGTGGAGAATTAAGAAACGTTTCCAACACGAGAGCCGACGAAGCAGGAGTTGTAGCTGTACGCTGTCTTCCTTTGTGAATATCACAAATTATTCTGTGCAATTCAAACATGCTATGATGCATTTAATTGTTAGGCGAGTTGGCGATTCTGTTTCATACTCCCGCCTCTACTGACGTTGCATTTCAGTGACATTATCAAACTTGAAAAACCGCTTCACAATACATTTTCTTTGCTCGAATGTCAAGCGTGCTCCAGCCATCTTGTTTTCTCAATACCGAAATGAAAGTACTGACATCTGTTGAGACAAAGACCATATTACAACATGCTCGTAACTCAAATCGAACGACAATATCGATATCTCTATAGAGCCTGACAAACTGTGTATGCATTTTTCTGGCGAACTCTGTAGATCATGATGAACTTGTTAGAAAGAATTTTTCGAAAATAAAACCGTGATAATGGAGAGTAACCACAATAACAAGTGTGCAGATCGCGTTGAATGGAATTGACTAAGATACAAAAAATCGTGGGAGGATCATGAGCAGATAATTGTCATCACGAAGTGCGAAGATTTCCATAAACTACGATCAACAGTCTGATTTGTTGGGTCCTCGGGTAGACGAAAAACGATCAAGGAGTGCGTTCGTATTGTGAGCAGTAGTGTAACATATTGATAAAAGTTCTTAAAAATCGAGGAATTAACACATAAAAAAATACTTACGAAATATTTGCAAAAGGAAAATAGTCAATTAATTCATAGCACACAACGCAATATCTATTAACGGGAGTGGGAAATTCATAAAAAAACAGTGGATCTGTAGCAGAAACTTGTAATAATTTATCTTCAAAAGCGAGTGAGAATCTGTCTACATTCGTTAAAGAAAGGAAACAGTACTGGGAAGACGCAATAAAGAAAAGATTAACGAAATTAAAATACACATATAAATAAGCAGAAACAACCAAGCATCATAAAGGTAAAATTTGAAAAGCTAGTAAAATTTTTTCACCTTCTGGTATGTAATATTGTTATTCGCATGTGTAGGAGAAGTGTAAATCAGGCTGCTATCTTAGACAGATTAAATCCCTCTCTTTTGAACGGTGACGCCACAGCCGCGAATGAATTCATTCCGTTCGCCTTCCTGTGTTTGAGGAGACAAGGCACGCAAGTGTTATCTTTCTTAAATGCAATTTGGGGATACGTAGACTATCACAGTTTGGAGTCCAGTTACTGAGACAGCTATTTATACACTGAGTTAATACATAAAACAATTTTATGTGTTGAAACATCACTAAGTGTGGGCTTTTGAGATTTATCTCAGACATTTGATGGTAGCGATGATATAATTCATTTAGACTAGCTACCTTCTTACTGAATTTTTAGCTTAGCGTGCGTTAGCGTTAACACATATTTACGCTACAAGTTATGGAAACGAGTACTAATACACAGAGTGAGTTCATAGAATCTGCACAGAAACAACTTACAAAGAGCGCTCCACAAATTTTTATCATTGCTCAGTGCTTCTTTTGCTCAAGTAAGTGGTCTCTCATTGTATTTGAATCGCGAAGCAGAATTACTCCCTTTTATAGATAGTACCAGTTCAATTCGTACATTGACCAAAAACTGCCAAAAGAGAAAATAGTGTTTTGTGAGAGTTATTACCTGAATTTGCATCTACAAAAACATATAAACTTTGAAGAAAAAACAGTTGAAAGAGTTTGGTACTACCAAAAACTTAACATCTTCGGTTAATGTGTTGTACCTACAAGAAATAGTAAACAAAGGTACGTAAACTGCTCAATAGTGGGCATTCGTATGTATATCACGAAAAAGCTGTGAAAATTTTTATTCTGTCTACCAGATGATGACGTAAACTGTTGTGAGTTAACGAGCATTTCGCCCTCATTTAAGTATATGGCCGAAAGAGTCAGCCTTCAGGAATTGTAAAACGAACTCTGTCGTCCAGGACCGTGTGCCACAAAGAGCGCAGATTCGCCACAAGACGGGGAATTCACAGGCGTCTATTGTGCTGAATGAGGTCCAAGTGCTGTAGTGTGCGAGTCAGCGAATGAGACAGACGAGAACCTACGTCACAGGGAAACCCCGTAGAAGCTGTTTGTGGCCAGGCAGACGTAGCAGTGTTAAATATGGCGGACCTTAGAGTGGCCAAAAGGGAAACATTTATGAATACTCCTATAGTAATTCAGGGAATGAAGGCCACAGTAATTTTAATCTTCCATCCACCATACATTTTCATGGTGATCCCAATAAAACTGAATATTCATCATACCTATAATAGTTTAGGATTTACTGTTAAAGTGAAATTAACAAGTTTTGTAACAAAGACCTGAATGTTAAAATCTGAACGCTTTGGTCGATTGTAACGATCGAAACTTCGTATAGCAGAGCATCATTAAAAGGACAAATGTTTTAAATATCAACGCTGTAACTTTATTTGTTTAAAAGATATAGTAAATTTAAATTATCAGTATTTTCAGTTAAGCATCAGATCATCATTGCCTCCACACAAAACACATTGAACGATGACAGCATGACACCTTATTGAATCATTAGGTAATAGAATATTTGTTGTAAAGTTTAGTGCATAATATTTACTTGTGTTCTTTATTTATTTATCAGAAAGCACATTGGTGCAAGGCTACTGGCCGTGACATTCAAGGTTAAGAAGGACATGGTATTGGTTTTATGTAAAATAATTTAACGTTTATTATGGATATTATTGTTACTTTATTTAGAACGTGAAAGTGGACGAGCTTTGATTATTTAAATATGTTAAAATGTAAAATTATGTAGAATAAGCTGTAGCCAGTCAGATCAATGGCTTCAGGAAAGGGAACTGCCTTAGTCAGTTGAGCGAGGATGTCCGGCGCACGGGAAACGCGGCCGGGGACGGGCAGAGGGACAGTGCTGGTGGAGAGGTGAAAGTGGACGGCCGTTCTTTCGGTAGCCAGGAAGTGTAACGACTTAGAAAATTTCGCGTTGTGTGGTATCGCGGGACTTTGTCTCTGAGCGGTGAGCAGCCGCGCACCTGCTGTGACGTCAACTTTTCGCGTAGTTAACAAGGTGGAGTCTTGCACTTGTAATTCGCGATGAGATTGTGGATGATCGAACTGTGTCAAATGGATATGCGCTCGAGTGAAATAGTTATTCTAAATACGACCACTTTCGATATTAGTTTGCTTTCTGAATAAACACTAATCTAACCAAATCGCAATTGTGTGGCCTACATCATTTCTGTGTCGTTAATTTAGCTCCCGATATTATTATTACTGTTGTTATATGTTATATTAACGTTGTAAGTTTGATACAATTTCGCAAACTTGCCATGAGCCAGACTATTTAACCAAAGGGCCACAAGTTATAGTTTAGGGCGTGTAATGTGACACGTGTAGTTCAAACCCTAGTCGAGTTTGAGCCAAGACATTTCAACGAAGAGGAACAGCATGTGAGCCCAAACATCTTTGGGATGTTAGCTCGCACTGTCGAAATGCCAATAAAGATCTTAGTACCTTTCACGTGGTACATCTACAAATTTCTTCTTTGAAAGTTAAGAAGCTCACCCTAAAGAAGACTTCATTTTCAAGAAAAGTGCTGCACCGCCAGCATATCTGTGAATGTGTCTAGACCTATGAGGGCGTTCAGTTAGTACCGCAACATTTTTTTTTCCAGAAGGCAAGTTGGTTTTATTCAGGATTCCAATTCACCATATTAATCCCCACCCTTTTGGCTACAAAATGCTGATTTCCACATTAAACCGTTCAATGTGCCGGCCTTACGCCAACTTACTGGGAGGGCCTGTATGCCCGCATTGTACCACTCTACTGGTCTATGTTGGAGCCAACGTTTTGCTGCTCCAGTAACCTCCCCATCATCCACGTACTGCTTCCCGCGGATTTCATCCTTAAATACACTAAACAGTGTCTGGATCCGGGCTGTAGGGTGGGCGAGGAAGATCAGTCCAATGAAGTTTTCTGAGGTCCTCTCGGTGCGCAGGCTGTGCGAGGCCTTGCGTTGTCGTAGAGAAGGAGAAGTTCGTTTGTATTATTTTGGCGACGAACACACTGAAGTCGTTTATTCAGTTTCCTGAGGGTAGCGCAGCACACGTCAGAGTTGATCGTTGAGGAAGGACATCAAACAGAATATGCCCTTCATATCCCAGAGGACGGTCGCCACGTGTTTACCTGCTGAAGGCGCGCATTTGAATATTTTCGTCAGAGGAGCGGCGGTGTGATGCCACTCAATGGTTTGCCATTTTGTTTCCAGTTCGACGTGATGAACCCATGTTTCATCCGCTGTGGTGATGTTCGACAAAAATTTGTCAAGATCAGCCGCTATCAGTTCCGCACAGAAGGTCCTTCGTTGCTCTTTATGATCTTCTGTGAGACGGCGGGGAAACTAGCAGACACACATGTTTGACTACACCGTCTGGAGGACGAGTGTGTCAGCACTACCAACAGAGACATCTACAGCTACATGTACATGGATGAATTTTATCCATAGTGGATGCTGTTGAACTCCGTGACTGTTCCTTTATAGGTTGTAGAAAAATTTTCGCTACCAGTCACAATAAAAGGTTATTTATTTGTCACACGACCGGTTTCTGGCTTGCGCCCATCCTCAGGTGTTTATTCATTCATGTACATGTCCATATTGCTGGTGATCATTGTATAAATACAAAAAGTTATTTGCCGGTGGCTAAACAGATACAAGTGGGACAATTGTAAGTGGCAAGGCAGCATTTGTCGAAAATATATCTGTACTTACACAAAGATGAAGCATCATTATTATAGTTACGCTGTGGTGAGTGTTTTTCCACTTAGTTTCACACTTATTATCATTTTCACGTCCATATTTTTTTCTATTTATACAATGATCTCCAGCAATATAAACATGTACACGAATGTATAAACACCTGAGGATGGGCGCAAGCCGGAAACCGGTCGTGTGACAAATAAATAACTTTTTATTGTGACTGGTAGCGAAAATCTTTCTGTAGTCCACATGGACACTCTGAAAATCACACTGAAGTGCTTGACAGAGGGTTCATCGAACTACCTTCACAGTAATTGTCTATTGTTCCAATCTCGTACTGCGCGTTGAATAAAACGGACTCCTGTGTCTTTCCGTGTGAGCTACGATTTCCCTTATTTTGTTATTATAATCTTTTATCCCTATGTAGATCGACGCTAGCGAAACATTTTCGCATTCGGGGGAGAAAGCTGGTGATTGAAATTTCGTGAGAAGTTCGAACGCAACGAAAAATGCCTTTGTTTTAATTATGTCTACCCCAAATCCTGTATCATCTTATTGACACTGTCACTCCTATTTCTCGACAATACATAACGTCCTGCTCTTCTTCTTTATACTTTCTCAGTGTACTCCGTTAATTCTATCTGGTAAGGATCCCACACCGCGCAGCAGTATTCTAAAAAAGGGCGGACAAGCATAGTGTAGGCAGTCTGTATAGCAGATCTGTTGCATCATCTAAGTGCTCTGCCAGTAAAACCCAGTCTTTCGTTCGCCGTTCTCACAACATTTCCTATGTTTTCTTTCCAGTGTAATTTATTCGTAATTGTAATTCCTAGCTATTTAGTTGAATTTATGGTCTTTAGATTTGATTAATTTGTCGTGTAACCGAAGTTTAACGGATTCCTTCCAGCACTCATGTGGATGACCTCACACTTTTCATTATTTAGGGTTGATTGGCAAATGGCTCTGAGCACTATGGGACTTAACTTCTCAGGTCATAAGTCCCTTAGAACTTAGAACTACTTAAACCTAGCTGACCTAAGGACATCACACACATCCATGCCCGAGGCAGGATTCGAACCTGCGACCGTAGCGGTCGCATGGTTCCAGACTGTAGCACCTAGAACCGCTCGGCCACTCCGGCCGGCGTTAATTGCCAATTTTCGCACGATACAGATATCTTTTCTAAATCATATTGCAATTTGTTTTGATCTTCTGATGACTTTACTAGATAATACAATCTGCAGACAAGCTAATGCGGATGCTCAGTTTCTGTCCTAAATCGTTTATATAGTTAAGGAACGGCAGAGGGCCTATAACACTATATTCAGTGCCAGAGATCACTTCTGTTTTACTCCATGACTTTCTGTCGGTTACTACGAACTGTGACCACTCTGACTGGAAATCACGAATCTAGTCACTCAACTGAGACGATACCCTTAAGCACGCAATTTGACTACAAACTGCCTGTGAGTACAGTGTCAAAAGCCTTCTGGGAATCTAGAAATACGGAATCAATTTGAAATATCTTGCCAATAGCGCTCTGCACTTGGTGCAAGTAACGGGCTGGTTGTGTTTCATAAGAATGGTGTTTTCTAAATCCGTGTTGATTGTGTATCAATTGGATTACTGTTTCTAGTGGATGTAATTTAGTGGGTTACTCTTACTGCCTTTCTTGAATATTGGTACGACCTACGCCACTTTCCAATCTTTGGGTACGGACCTTTCATCGAGAGAGCAGTTGTATATGATTGTTAAGTATGGAGCTATTGCATCACCATATTCTGAAAGGAACCTAATTGGTATAAAGTCTGCCCGTCTTGTTGAGCAGGGAGGTGTTTGTTCGTGATCCGTCGATCACCTCGAATGAGAGTGTCCACACGTTCCAACATCGCAGGAGTCACACCTGTGTGCGGCCGGCTGGTAAGCGTGAGGTCGGACAGGTTTGCACGACTTTCTTTCAATGATGACAGATATCTCGCCCATGACTCACCGCGCTTTCGTTGACAAACAGGTCTCCGTAGACATTTTGCAAGCGATTGTGAATATCTGCAATGCTCTGGTTTCTCGCCAAAAGAAACTTAATGACATTTCTCTGCTTGGAACGTACCTTCGCTACAGACGCCATTTTAAAGCCTGCGTATGGCGCTGCCACCTGTTGGATCTTCATGAAACTATAGGGATGAAGCGGGAATATTTCAGGATGTCCCAAAACGAATTCTGTATTTATGCGACCGAAAGTGTCACAGAAAAAAATGCGCTGCATTACTTGTTGAACACTCCTCGTAGATTCAAGAGAAGCATGGAATAAAAAATAATAATGAAATAAAATTAAATATCTGTACTGTGATATGATGGTGCTGGTGGTGCGTAGCTTCCTTATTTAGTTGAAAATTAAAATTAAAAAACGTGCAGCCGTTTCTTTTGCATTCAATTTATTTACGCAACCTGTTTCGGTGTTTCATTCACCATCCTCAGGCCCCTTGACCAACTTAATTAGAGACGTATCCAGTCTTGTGAGCAGTCATAACAGGAACTAATATTAAATGACCAGTGCCTGTAGGTCTGTGGTTTACACGACACTACCACTTCGTTCATCAGCTGGCGACTCGTCTGTTGATAAACGAAGGGATCAATGGCTCGTCGGTTGATGAATGACGTGATCAACGACTCGTCGCTTGATGAACGAAGGGACAGTGTCGTGTAAACCAGATATCTACAGACACCGGCATTTAACACTAGCTCCTGTCATGACTGCACACGAAGCTGGATTCCTCCCAATATACTTTGGTCAAGGGGCCTGAAGGTGATGTGTAATGAAACACCGAAACTGGTTGCGTAAATAAATTAAATGCAAAAGAGAAGGCTGCAGATGTTTTAATTTTCATTTCATACTGAACAGCCGAAGTCCCCATAACCACCCACTAGAAGGATGGAGGACACACAAAGATTTTTTTAATTTAGCTTAGGTCAAAGTTCTTGGGCATACATGTTGCCAAACGCGTGAAACTATTGTAATATTTTGTATTTTGAGAGGCTCAGAAAAAAGAAGAAAGGCGCATCTCACTAGTTAATAGATGCCAAAGTATCTTAATGTGACGTTTCAAATGGCTCTGAGCACTATGGGAGTTAACATCTGAGGTCATCAGTCCCCTAGAACTTAGAACTACTTAAACCTAACTAACGTAAAGACATCATATACATCCATACCCGATGCAGGATTCGAACCTGCGACCGTCGCGGTCGCGCGGTTCCAGACTGAAGCGCCTAGAACCGCTCGGCCACGCCGGCCGGCAATGTGGCGTTTATTAGATTCAAGTGTACCTTCGCTGAACACAGAACAGTAACACTATATCACATCACTACGAGAAAAGTGTTCAGATATTCTAAAACTGTTAAGTAAAAATAAATGTCTCAAATGAGATGGTATTACACTAAAAGTCATACGTAACCACCAACAGGCACTAAGCCTGATTAATGAAACTCATGCAGTTCATCAGCAAAGTCTCTTTGAACAACTGGTATTAGTGATGAAGCTCAGTGAGATAGAGAATAAGTATCCACTCCAATCATTACGTTACAACAAAATCCGGCGTTCGCAGAAGTTTCAAATGTAAGCAGAGAAATTAGTAGCGGCTTCATCGTAAATCCAGTCGAACTGACGGATGAATGTAGGGAGTTCAAAGGTGGATTCTGCCCCCCTGAGGCTTACAGATATTCTCCGAATTGATCTGCTTGTCAGTTGTGTGATATAATTGCCTGTTATTCGCAACGTGCGTCAGAGATAATCACGCTACGATTCCACCCCCGCGGCCCATGTAATGCTGTCGATACGTATCATCCACGCTTAAATTCAAAATAACGATTATCGTTATAACATACACATTCTCAGTGTAACTCCTCTATATTGCGAGTGGTAGTTCTTTGTTATTTTCAGTTGCTAATAAAGAAAAAATGTAAGAGTTTTCTCGGAAACTACACACTGAAGCCAAGAAAAAAATTGTTTCTTAAAAGGACGACAGTAAATTAAAAGAAATACTTGTTTCAGAAAAGGAGAATGGTTTATCAGGTTCGCAGCAAAATAATTTTGCAAATAGGTAGGTCAGAATGATAATTTAACACAGTTGCTTAGTTCAGATACAAGACTTGCAGTTCATATCCAAGCTGTAACGTTAGATAACGTCGCAGAATGAAAATCAGAAACGTGATTATGTGCAATCACACTCAAAAGTATCCGGACGACTCATATTGCGTTCCGCCTGATTCGTATGCAACCCACATAATGTATCTATCTTGGAGGTACTCTATTCTCTTTTCGGCACAGTTGTTTGACTATACAAAATGCTTACTACAACAGAATACTACTGTTTATGGCTATCAATCCAGATGCAAGTTAATAACACGATATCATCACATATCAGGTAACTCGTTATTAGAAATGACACAGTCTTTAACGTTTGTAAACCCAAAATCTTTACAAAAAACAACGTTTCAAAGAGTAAGTTTCAAGCTAAAGTTTTTGTGCTGACCGAGCGGTTCTAGGTGCTATAGGCTGGAACCGGGCGACCGCTACGGTCGCAGGTTCGAATCCTGCCTCGGGCATGGATGTATCTGATGTCCTTAGGTTAGTTAGGTTTAAGTAGTTCTAAGTTCTAGGGGACTGATGACCTCAGAAGGTAAGTCCCATAGTGCTCAGAGCCATTTGAACCTTTTTTTTGTGCTGAAATGGAACCCAGGACTCCCACCCAACAACCATTGTATCTATTAACTAACCATGTAAAATCTTAAAAGTGGCATCAATCACAAGTAACAAACTATGCGCATATTTAAACCTGAAATGACATTATGTAAAGTTTGTATTGGAAGAACCTGGCACCTATCGCCATCGTTTTCTAGCCACGAACATCTGTTTATTTCAGCGGTAGTGACATATACACATGCCTGAACTAGAAATAACGTGACAAAAAGTTCCCTACTGCCTGGGAATCAAATCACACAAATATCATTATTGTTGGCTCTACGCAAAGAGTCGTTAACTATTGCAGTATTTATCACCTGTTGCTAGGAGTGGCATGTTTGAACCTGAAATGATATGGTGAAACTTCTACGTCTGACTAGGTATCGAGACAGGCACAAATTGTTATCGTTGACAATGCATGGAGAGGCGTTAAAAATCATGATTATTTTTCATCTGCAGTATAGTGTGCACAAGTTACAGATTAAAATGACAAAATCCCCACGTAGGGGATGTCCACGACGTGTTAGCTTCTTCACTACTGCAAACACCCTTTCAACACGCTGCACCCGTACAATTTTTCTGTTTCAACATATGACTCGAAACGGTTATCTGTTGTTCCAAGGCCGGCCGAAGTGGCCGGGCGGTTCTAGGCGCTACAGTCTGGAACCGCGCGACCGCTACCGTCGCAGGTTCGAATCCTGCCTCGGGCAGTGATAACTCAGAATTCTTGTGACCAAGTGAATTCTCATGATGAGATAACATATTAGAAATATTTTTCCAATCTGCAATCGGGCCTTACCTCCAAACAATTTACACGGTGCACAAAAAACAGCACCGGTGCTACAGGCGTATACTTGTAAATCACACAAAGTTGATTCTCCATTTAAAAGGTTACGGTAAAATACATTTTTGTTCAAATATCTGGTTTTATCGCCTATAGGTCTTGAATTAGAAAAATCACCCTTACAATTTTCGTTAATGCCACGTTGTAAGAGAATGTCGATTGTTGACTCATTGACACACCATTCTGCAGGATCAACACTAACGGTTTTATTTCTATCTGTAATGTCTGACTCGACACTTAGCTTTTCGTGAAACTCGAAATCAGGAACAATTTGCTTTTCTTCATTTTTAACTTTAGTTTCGTCTGTCTTTACTTCTTTTACAACAGCTGCAGTGCCAGAAATATCAACCGTACTACTTGAACTCGAAGTCGAACCAGCAACATTTTTTGCGAAAAATTTATCTACTGTGCCAAGCGCTTTTAGAACATTGGCTTCTCATTCTCGCCTTTCCTTTGATAATTTCCGAAATGCCGCCCCACTTAATTTAGCTCGTTTGCTTTTTTCACTGTTATTCATGTTAAAGCACTCACAAAATTTTCAACCAACAGTCAAAACAAAAGAAAAAAATTTATAAAAGGAATGAAAGGAAGACTGTATCCAGTTCCAATCGCACTACACCGTGCATGAGCACAAACCTTATTACTTTAAATACGGCACACGGTACGATGAGCTGACCAACTCGGATTACTCGACGCAACTGTGCTATGACAGAACGACAGTGCAGAATAATTTAATTTCACTGTCGCCTGTTTCTCTGTTGTCAGTGAACAGCAGAAGCACAGATGCCGGCTGGAATTCGTCTCGTAAAGAAAACGGGACAATTCCTTTTTTGGCTTCTGTTTCCCGCGTCTCCGGAATTTTAACTGCGACGCAGATATTTTCTGAATGTTCTTGACACTGTCTGTCTAATTTAAAAAGCAAATAATTTTTGCAATTTCTTGCAGTGAGGTGTGCTGGATGGACTCTTATCCCACTGCTGTGGGCAGAGAAGACGGACTACAAAGTTTTAGTAGTCTTGTTGGCAGTTGATGTGGTGTGTTGTCATTTGTGTGAACACTGCTTTCATGTCTACACGCAAATACATCTTTTGTTCCAACATAAAATAAAAATAATCTTTCTTCGAAGTAAAAAAGCTTACATAAGAAGTTTAATATAAAATTTGCAATGCCACGTACTATTCGATTGCACAGAGTGGGAACTCTGATTCGTGCTGGCTGCAGTACAATACATGAGACAAACGAAAATTGGTTTCTTCTTCTTTTTTCGCCAAGAAAAGTAATTAAGGAAATAAATAAATAAAATTTTTAAACTGTTGTGAAGTGTATTTCACAGATTAATAGATATTCTGCTTATGATCTTTTCGTAGAAACATTTGTTTAAAAATGTAAAACATTCCCATTATCAACATGTTTTGTTAAACGGGTGTCATTAAATCAAAGCTCAGATATTGGAGACCACAGAGCTTTCACATTAATTACAGTAATGTAGGGTTGACTTGATACTTCCTCGTAATTTCTACAAGAAATTTAAATAGAGTCGGGTTTTACATACTGAGGCCCACACATGTTACAGTATTTAAGAAACTGTTGATTAGTTTATCACATCTTTTCAGGGGTACCGGTATTTTCAGGGGGAAAATATGACAGGGTTAAGTAGAAGCCGACAACATTCTCGGAATAATAACGTTTCAAACATTTTATCGTAATTGCCATCCTGACTACTTACTTCAAAATATTTTGAACAATCATGAAGATGATATCAGACAGGAACCCAATGCTAAATTTCCATTAAGTCACCAAGTAAACTATGCATATTACCAACCTTTTTCTTTCGTTCTTAAGGCTTATTTAAACTAGCAAGTTATTTAACAATATTAAAAATTTTTGTCGTTTGTAAGCGCAGTGATTTCAAACGTAAAAGATTAAAATGAGTACAGAGCAAAATATGCCACCCCCTTAAAGTGCCGCCCGTAGGCCCGTGCCTAATGGTCCTATACGTAAATCCGCCACTGTGTATAACCATGCCGAAACCACAATATACGCAAAATATTCGGGGTTCTTAGTCTCAAGATCCACATTTAAAAGATTGACTTCAAGTTATTGAAAGTACTACGGGTCAGGTAGCGAAGTGCAAATTTAGTGGTACAGTTTAAGGAGTCAGTATGAAGATTTGAGGTCTCATGGGATGTCAAAGAAGCATCTACAAAATAAAAAGGTAATCAGTCTTTAATTGATTAGTCATTCATTGGTCGGTTTTACATCTTTGACCATTCTTTGGCTAAGTAAATTGGTTATAACTATGCAGCTTAAAATTGCTTTTAAGTCAGAGCCCATTGGGAATAAAAATAGGAAGAAGCAAGACTTGCGTTGTATACATGCAGTTGACCATTTTGGAGAGGTAATTAATCACAGTCATGAAAAAGATATCGAAAAAGTTCAGCTGCACCGTTATAAAAAATTGAAACAAGATTGCAGAGGTCAATCATTTAGCTTATTAAATGATGAATCTTTTGATATTGCTGTACATAAATACACTACTGGTCATTAAAATTGTTGCACCAAGAATAAATGCAGGTGATAAACGGGTATTCATTGGACAAATTATTAAACTAGAACTGACACGCAATTTGGGTGCATAGATCCTGAGAAATCAGTACCCAGAACAACCACATCTGGCCGTAATAACGGCCTTGATACGCCTAGGCATTGAGTCAAACAGAGCTTGGATGGCGTGTACAGGTACAGCTGCCCATCGACCTTCAACACGATACCACAGTTCATCAAGAGTAGTGACTGGCGTATTGTGACGAGCCAGTTGCTCGGCCACCATTGACCGCATGTTTTCAGTTGGTGAGAGATCTGGAGAATGTGCTGACCAGGGCAGCAATAGAACATTTTCTGTATCCAGAAAGGCCCGTACAGGGCCTGCTACATGCGGTCGTGCATTCTCCTGATGAAATGTAGGGTTTCGCAGGGATCGAATGAAGGGTAGAGCCACGGGTCATAACACATCTGAAACGTAACGTCCACCGTTCAAAGTGCCATCAATGCGAACAAGAGGTGACCGAGACGTGTAACCAATGGCACCCCGTCCCATCACGCCGGATGATCCGCCAGTATGGCGATGACGAATACACGCTTCCAATGTGCGTTCACCGCGATGTCGCCAAACACGGATGCGACCATCATGATGCTGTAAACAGAACCTGGATTCATCCGAAAGGTGACGTTTTGCCATTCGTGCACCCAGGTTCGTCGTTGAGTACACCATCGCAGGCGCTCCTGTCCGTGATGCAGGTTAACCGCAGCCATGGTCTCCGAGCTGATAGTCCATGCTGCTGCAAACGTCGTCGAACTGTTCGTGCAGATGGTTGTTGTCTTTAAAACGTCCCCATCTGTTGACTCAAGGATCGAGACGTGGCTGCACGATCCGTTACAGCCATGCGGATAAGATACCTGTCATCTCGACTTCTAGTGATACGAGGCCGTTGGGATCCGGCAAGGCGTTCCGTATTACCCTCCTGAACATACCGATTCCATATTCTGCTAACAGACATTGGATCTCGACCAACGGGAGCAGCAATGTCGCGATACGATAAACCGCAATCGCGATAGGCTACAGTCCGACCCTTATCGAAGTCGGAAACGTGATGGTATGCATTTCGCCTCCTTACACGAGGCATCACAACAACGTTTCACCAGGCAACGCCGGTCAACAGCTGTTTGTGTATGAGAAATCGGTTGGAAACTTTCCTCATGTCAGTACGTTGTAGGTGTCGCCACCGGCGCCAACCTTGTGTGAATGCTCTGAAAAGCTAATCATTTGCGTATCACAGCATCTTCTTCCTGTCGGTTAAATTTCGCGTCTGTAGCACGTCGTCTTCGTGGTATAGCAATTTTAATGGCCAGCAGTGTATTTGGGGCTGATGATAGTGCATTACAGTAAATTACCCCAAAAGATAGTATCTACATACCTTGACCTGCTCAACTGCGCGAGCGTAATGCTGAAGCTATTGTCTTTGCTATAAAGAAGACACTTCAACGATTCGATTTCCGACTTGAAAATTTAATCGGCATTGGTACAGATAATGCCTCTGTCAAGGTTGGAGTAAATAACGGAGTATTTACGAAATTGAAAGAATAGGTACCACACCTGATTTTAGTACGTTGCTTGTGCCATTCCTTGCAACTGGCTGTTTCAGCTGCTGCTAAATAATTTTTAAATAGTAATTTTGAGCTTTTAATTGAAGAGACTTGTGACTGGTTTAGTCACTTCTCTTCCAGACAGTCTCTTTATAAGGAGCTTTACAAAACCGTCAACGATGGACATAAACCGTTAAAAATAGTTCAAGCATGCTAGACCGTGTGGTTATGAACAGAATCCGCTGTATCAAGAATATACACGCAATGGTCAGAGCTAAATACAAATTTTTCCGGAGCTAAAGTTCGCAAAAGGTGTCACATGGTAGACTTATTGCACGCTGTGTATGTGAACGAGATTAATTACGTATATATTTCATTTTTCTATCCAGCATTAATTGAAATAAACAGAGTCAGTATAATATCCGAGTCGAAAGTTTTAGATCACACCAAATTCTTTGATGAGTTGACCAACCTGATAGATATGCCTGTCAGCAAAGTTACTTTACCTGCAAATAAAGTTAATATTTTTAATCAAAGTATTCGTGATTTCTTGGATCAAAGATGTTATCTGGGATTCCGCTTTGAAAAGCAGTTGCTTGAAATGAAAGAAAAAGGATTACCACGGGAAGCCGAAGAAGTGCCGTGTAATCGGTGAGTAACATTTGTAGTGAGTCTGACTGAAGAAATAAAAAACAGGTTACCGGAAAATTTGACGTTGATGAAAACAATTTCCAGAATAAGTGTTGAACAAGCACTGAATCACAACAAAGAAAATCTAATTGATATAATGGCTCAGTTCAAATGTAGAATTTATAGCAAGAGTGGACGATCAGTGGCGACAAATTCATTTATTTAATTGGAAAGAGACCGAAGATACATAAAAATTTTGGAATGAAGTATTGCATTCCAAAGATGCTCAAGGGGAATCCAGTTTCGAGGAATTAGCGACTTTTGCGATTACTCTCCTAATACTGCCTCATTCCAGTGCCGATGTTGAGAGACTATTTAGCAGTATGAATGTGATAAAAAAACAAGCAGAGGAACATAGTGAAGTTAAATCTTTTAACTGCTATATTAAGAATACGCTGTGGTTTGAAGTTGGAAGAAAAATGCTGCAACGAATATGAAATTCCAATAAACGTTGAAAAAAATTCGGTACCAAAGAATCGTATCAATCTGAAACCGACGACGGTTATGATGATGATGCAGACAAAAAGGATTCATCTGAAGAAGACGAATTCATTTAAATAATTAGCTGTTGTTATAGAAATTTTTGTATGTTCCTGTCCTTGACTTGCTGATTTATTTGTTGTATTTTCATTTAAAGATTGTGAATATTTTGTTACTTAATAATAGAGGAACCTAATTACTAATATAATGATTGTTTTCTTTCATAATAATTAAACAAATTTTAGTGGAAATTTTAGCGATTATGAGAGTAGGGGCATTTATGTTAGTGGTTTTCTGGCGTTTTTTGCACTTGAAACTGGTGGGGAGCTCACTTTCAATGTTGGAACACAGGAGCCGTCTAGCACTTGTGGTTCAAACGGCTCTGAGCACTGTGGGACTTAACATCTATGGTCATCAGTCCCCTAGAACTTAGAACTACTTAAACCTAACTAACCTAAGGACATCACACAGCACCCAGAGCACTTGTGGAGCTCGTGCTTTGAAAATGCGGCAGCAATGGCTGCCACCATGTTGACGAGGAACAAAGATACTTGAAGTATAGGCCAATGAGCTGTATTCACATTATTGTAACAGTGATTTGTTTCTAAAGCGTAGTTATGAACAATATCCAGATGCACCAGCTGCATCTCGAACATCATAAATAAAGAGCAGCGGCCATTATTTGAGAGGTCTCCCTCTTCAGTAGCAGTCATAGCTATTTTTTGTTTTTCTGTCTTAATCGTACTGCAAACTGAAAAACCCATTTCCTGGAAGTGATTCACTTTTTTTTCTAGCAAGACCAGATGCTATTAACGTTATGATTAAATGACATTCTTTTTAATATTATAGACTTAGAAACAGTTTCCCTTTGAAGCCTTACATTGACACCACCTCTAACACGTAATAATATGAAAGAAAAGATGACTTAACACTGATTACAAAAAATACGGACGCCCACAAAAGAAATTTCCTATGCTGCGAGTAACATATAGTTTGAAATCAAAGAAGCAATCAGCGCAAGGGAATCTTCTGCAATGGCCGAGAAACTGAACTGAAAAAGCCTTGAAGGAAATGAAACATGTGAGTGAGTGCAGGTCTACTTCAATTACAGCTTGTAACAACATGAAAAGAGAAGTAGTTACGATGAGAAAGTCGAACGAGGAACACAAAACGGTCACAGTAATATCTCAAATATGTGAATAAAACTCTCATTCAATCTGTAAAAACCAAACGAACGAAAAGTATCATCTAATCGTTTGGATTGTCATGTAACTTCATTTCGTCTCGGAGACTAGTGGAAAGGCTTAATACTGGTTTCAAGACATCTCCTACAGATATCAGCTTGCCTTCTGATATTGTTGCTCATCGTTTCTTGAGAAATTAAAAGAATTAGGGTAACATAAACAGGAAAAAACCAGAGTGACAAATGCGTACATCTATATAACTAAACTGCAGCATATGCAGATGCAGCCGCCATCCCCGAATTGCTCTTCAACAGTGGGAAACAAGAAGGTGCTTAAAACATCAATGTAGGACTGTGCTGCGATAGTGCCACGCAAAACAACAAGCCGCCTCCGTGGAAAACAATACCACACCATAACACCACCGCCTCCGAATTTTACTGTTGGCACTACACACGCTGGCAGATGACGTTCACCAGGCTTGCGCCATACTCATACCCTGCCATCGGATAGCCACATTGTGTATCGTGATTCGTCACACCACACAACGTTTTTCCACTGTTGTTTACGCTCCTTACCTTTTTTGGCATTTACCGGTGTGATGTGTGGCTTATGAACAGCCGCTCGACCATGAAATCGAAGTTTTCTCACCTCTCAACTAACTGTCATAATACTTGCACTGGATCCTGGTGCAGTTTGGAATTCCGGTGTGATGGTCTGGATGGATGTCTGCCTATTACACATTACGACCCTCTTCAACTGTCGGCGGTCTCTGTCAGTCAACAGACAAGGTCGGTTTGTACGCTTTTTGTGCTGTACGTGTCCCTTCACGTTTCCACTTCACTGTCACATCGGAAACAGTTGATCTGGGATGTTTAGAAGTGCGGAAATCTCCCATACAGACGTGTGACACGAGTGACACTCAATCACCTGACCACGTTCGAAGTCTGTGAGTTCCGCGGAGCGCTCCATTCTGCTCTCTTACGATGTCTAATGACTACTGAGGTCGCTGACATGGAGTACCTGGCAGTAGGTGGCAGCACAATGCACCTGATATGAAAAACGTATGTTTTTGGGGGTGCCTGGATACTTTTGATCACGTAGTGTAGTGATGCTGCCATGGCTATTGCAAAAGGCTGTGGGAGCAGGTGAGTGCACAGTAGATCAGAACACCGTTACCTCAGACGCAGCAACGCCACCAGTGGATTTCCACATTATAGGCCGACCCACGGGTCAACACAGAAGTAATGATGATGCAGCAGAAAATTAGGGTGACCGCAACATCTGCAGGCCGGTTTCTAAGATACAGACCTGTTTTGGCGTATATGTTTGGAAGTGGTGCTTTGGCAAACAAGTAGGCGCCGAAGCAGTGTAAACATCCATCATTTTCAAAGGGATCTACATCTGGCAACACATTATACGATGGAAGGTCTATGCTGGTCGACGAGGCGACGGTTCTACAAGCAGCCACCACGAGACTTGGCCTCCGCCAACAGTGGGCCTACTCCTCGCTCTGAGTCCGCTGCTAATGACTTAGCTCCCTCCAACGTGTGGGCTCCCATCAGCCACAGTCAGCCTCCTGCAGTGAAGGGCAGCCATTCGAGACCATGGCGGTGCTGCCGCTAAATCATCTACGCCTGAGAAGGCATACTGACATTCTTCACCTTCACTCGCAACGGCTACATTCCTCTGCAACAATAACAACGGGTTTCCATGCCTTCTAACGACCCCTGCCTTCACCTTGTGTGGCCAGAAGGTACACGTGGTGCTGCGAACTCTGCGCATCAGCATTCCTGCCTAACCTCAGGCATCACGAGCTGCAACTGCCAGTTTGCTTGCAGAAGTGTCTCCACACTCGCCGTCCTCATCATGCGTACATGGGCGTTGTTTCCACAGAGCATCTTTACAAGTGTTCACGTATGACTAATAATGTTTCCTACAGCAACCATCAGTCATCATCCTACCAAGAACCCACCGCTTCAAGTCAATCCTGTCACTGCAGATCCTGTGACTGCAGAGTTCATCCAGACTGGGTCTTTACATTACTTACACTGTTTCCAGCATCGCGTGATGCTAGAAAAGTGAATCACTTCTGGTGAATGAGCTTATTAGTTTGAAGTATGCATTAGACAGAAAAAAATAGCTTCGACAGCTACTCCTGAGGAGAATTGTCGAAATATTTCCCCCTGCTCTTTATTTACGATATTCGAGTTGCAGTAGGTGCATCTGGATACTATTTGTAACTAAACTTTGCAGACAAACCGTTGTTACAGGAATGTGAGTAAACCTCAATGGCCTATTCTTTAGGTGTCTTGTCTCCCAGTCGACGGGGGGCGGAGGGGGCGGGCAGGGGGCGCAGCCAGCGCCACAGCGTCTTCGAAGTGCCAGGCAACTTCCTGAGTACTAACCATCCTAGGAGTACATCAGCTGAGCAGTCGTTGTCTTACTGTCACTTTTGTAGTGGAAATTTGGCAACTTTGAATAATATGTTCAGAAAGTACGTGACCATCAATTTACATCCTGGAGTGATTCAGAATATCCTTCTAATCTCGTTCGACATTTTCATGTCATTTCCAAAAAGTAATCTGAATTATTCTCACTTAAGATGTAAGATTTGGAATGTCAGAAGCTTGAACGTGGTAGGGAAACTAGAAAATATGATAATGAAAATGCAAAGACTCAATCTAGATATAGCAGAGGTCAGTGAAATGAACTGCGAAGAAGACAAGGACTTCTGGTCAGATGACTATAGGGTAATATCAACAGCAGCACAAAATGGTATAACGGGAGTAGGATTCGTTATGAATATAAAGGTAGGGCACAGAGTGAGTTACTGTGAACAGTTCAGTGATAGGGTTGTTCTTATCAGAATCGACAGCAAACCAACACCGACAACGATAGTTCAGGTATACATACCGACTTCGCAAGCTGAAGACGAAGGGATAGAGAAAGTATAGCAGGATATTGAAAAGGTAATACAATATGTAAAGGGATATGAAAATCTAATAGTCATAGACTGGAATGCAGTTTTAGGGGAAGGAATAGAAGAAAAGGTTACAGGAGAATATGGGCATGGGACAAGGAATGAGAGAGGAGAAAGACTAATTAAATTCTGTAACAAGTTTCAGTTAGTAATAGCAAATATTCTGTTCAAGAACCACAAGAGGAGGAGGTATACTTGGAAAAAGCCGGGTGATACGGAAAGATTTCAGTTGGATTACGTCATGGTCAGACAGAGATTCCGAAATCGGATACTGGATTGTAAGGCGTACCAGGAGCAGACACAGACTCAGATCGCAATATAGTTGTGATGGAGAGTATGCAGAAGTTCAAGATATTAGTCAGGAAGAATCAATACGCAAAGAAGTGGGATACGGAAGTACTAAGGAATATCTACATACGATTGAAGTTCTCTAAGGCTATATAGATACAGCAATAAGGAATAGCTCAGTAGGCAGTACAGTTGAAGAGGAATAGACATATCTAAAAAGGGTTGGTTCAAATGGCTCTGAGCACTATGGGACTCAACTGCTGTGGTCATTAGTCCCCTAGAACTTAGAACTACTTAAACCTAACTAACCTAAGGACATCACACACAGCCATGCCCGAGGCAGGATTCGAACCTGCGACCGTAGCAGTCGCACGGTTCCGGACTGCGCGCCTAGAACCGCGAGACCACCGCGGCCGGCCTATCTAAAAAGGGCCATCACAGAAGTTGGGAAGGAAATTATAGGTACAGAGATGATAACTGCGAAGAAACCGTGGCCGGCCGCTGTGGCAGAGCAGTTCTAGGCGCTTCAGTCTGGAACCGCGATGCTGCTACGGTCGCAGGATCGAACCCTGCCTCGGGCATGGCTGTGTGTAATGTCCTTAGGTTAGTTAGGTTTAAGTAATTCTAAGTCTAGGGGAATGATGACCTCAGATAATAAGTCCCATAGTGCTTAGAGCCATTTGAACCATATGAAGAAACTTGTGGGTAACAGAAGAAATACTTCAATTGATCGATGAAAGGAGGAAGTACAAAAATGAAACTCAGGAACAGAGAAATACAAGTCGCTGAGGAATGAAATAAATAGGAAGTGCAGGGAAGCTGAGACGAAATGGCTGAAGGAAAAACGTGAAGACATCGAAAAAGAAATGATTGTCCGAAGGACAGACTCAGCATACAGGTAAGTCAACCTTCGGTGACATTAAAAGCAAGGGTGGTAACGTTAAGAGTGCAACGGGAATTCCACTGTTAAACGCAGAGGAGATAGTCGATGGGTGGAAAGAATATATTGAAAGACCCTATAAGAGGGAAGATTTGTCTAATGAGATAGAAGAAGAAACAGGAATCGATTTAGAAGAGGTAGGGTTTCAGTACTAGAATCAGAACTTAAAAGAGCTTTGGAGGACTTAAGAGCAAATAATGCAGAAGGGATATATAACATTCCACCAGAATTTCTAATATCATTGGGGGAAGTGGCAACAAAACGACTATTCACGTTGGTGTGTAGAATGTATGAGTCTGGCGACATTCCATGTGATTTTCGGAAAAAAATCATCCACACAATTCCGAAGACGGCAACGGCTGACAAGTGCGAGAATTCCGTACAATCAACTTAACGGTTCATGCATCCAAGTTCCTTACAAGAATTATATAGAGGAGAATGGAAAAGAAAATTGAGGATGCGCTAGATGAGGATTAGTTTGGCTTTAGGAAAGGTAAAGACACGAGAGAGGCAATTCTGACGTTGCGGTTAATAATGGAAGCAAGACCAAAGAAAATTCAAGAGACGTTCATGGAATTTGTCGGCTGTAAAAAGCGTTCGGCAATGTAAAATGGTGCAAAAAGTTCGTAATTCTGAGAAAAGTAGGAGTAAAAAATGGAAATGAGCGTATGGCATCGTTGGCCGGGGGGCCCCTATTCAGGGAAGTTCGGCCGGCAAGTGCATGTCTTACTTCATTCGACGCCACAGTGGGCGACTTGCGTGACGATGATGAGGATGAAATGATGATGAGGACAACACAAAACCCAGTCCCCGCGCGAAGAAAATATCCAGCCCTGCCAGGAATCGAACCCGGACCCGCTTGCATGGAAGGCGAGCACGTTACCACCCAGCTAAGCAGACGGACAAAGTAGGGATGAGCTAGAGGGAGAGACCGGTCATATACAATGTGTACAACAGCCAAGAGGGAATAATAAGAGAGTGGGCGACCAAGAACGAAGTGCTCGGATTAAAGAGGGTGTAAGACAAGGATGTAGCCTTTCGCCCCTACTGTTCAATCTGTACATCGAGAAAGCAATGATGGAAATAAAAGAAAGGATATCAGTGATACGATTCGCTGATGACATTGCTATTCTGAGTGAAAGTGAAGAAGAATTACGTGATCTGCTGAACGTAATGAACAGTCTAATGAGTACAGAGTACGGAATGAGTGTAAATCGAAGAAAGAAGAGGGTAATGAGAAGTAGTAGAAATGAGAACAGCGAGAAGCTTAACATCAGGATTGACGGTCACGAAGTAGATGAAGTTAAGGAATTCTGCTACCTAAGCAGTAAAATAACCAATGACGGACGAAACAAGGAGGACATCAAAAGCAGAGTAGCAATGGCAAAAAGGTCATTCCTGGCCAAAAGAAATCTACTAATATCAAATATCGGCCTTAATTTGAGGAAGAAATTTCTGAGAATGTACGTCTGGAGTACATCTACATCTACATCTACATTTATACTCCGCAAGCCACCCAACGGTGTGTGGCGGAGGGCACTTTACGTGCCACTGTCATTACCTCCCTTTCCTGTTCCAGTCGCGTATGGTTCGCGGGAAGAACGACTGTCTGAAAGCCTCCGTGCGCGCTCTAATCTCTCTGATTTTACATTCGTGATCTCCTCGGGAGGTATAAGTAGGGGGGAAGCAATATATTCGATACTTCGTCCAGAAACGCACCCTCTCGAAACCTGGCGAGCAAGCTACACCGCGATGCAGAGCGCCTCTCTTGCAGAGTCTGCCACTTGAGTTTATTAACCATCTCCGTAACGCTATCACGGTTACCAAATAACCCTGTGACGAAACGCGCCGCTCTTCTTTGGATCTTCTCTATCTCCTCCGTCAGACCGATCTGGTACGGATCCCACACTGATGAGCAATACTCAAGTATAGGTCGAACGAGTGTTTTGTAAGCCACCTCCTTTGTTGATGGACTACATTTTCTAAGCACTCTCCCAGTGAATCTCAACCTGGTACCCGCCTTACCAACAATTAATTTTATATGATCATTCCACTTCAAAGCGTTCCGCACGCATACTCCCAGATATTTTACAGAAGTAACTGCTACCAGTGTTTGTTCCGCTATCATATAATCATACAATAAAGGATCCTTCTTTCTATGTATTCGCAATACATTACATTTGTCTATGTTAAGGGTCAGTTGCCACTCCCTGCACCAAGTGCCTATCCGCTGCAGATCTTCCTGCATTTCGCTACAATTTTCTAATGCTGCAACTTCTCTGTATACTACAGCATCATCCGCGAAAAGCCGCATGGAACTTCCGACACTATCTACTAGGTCATTTATATATATTGTGAAAGGCAATGGTCCCGTAACACTCCGCTGTGGCACGCCAGAGGTTACTTTAACGTCTGTAGACGTCTCTCCATTGACAACAACATGCTGTGTTCTGTTTGCTAAAAACTCTTCAATCCAGCTACACAGCTGGTCTGATATTCCGTAGGCTCTTACTTTGTTTATCAGGCGACAGTGCGGAACTGTATCGAATGCCTTCCGGAAGTCAAGAAAAATAGCATCTACCTGGGAGCCTGTATCTAATATTTTCTGGGTCTCATGAACAAATAAAGTGAGTTGGGTCTCACACGATCGCTGTGTCCGGAATCCATGTTGATTCCTACATAGTAGATTCTGGGTTTCCAAAAACGACATGATACTCGAGCAAAAAACATGTTCTAAAATTCTACAAGACATCGACGTCAGAGATATAGGTCTATAGTTTTGCGCATCTGCTCGACGACCCTTCTTGAAGACTGGGACTATCTGTGCTCTTTTCCAATCATTTGGAACCCTCCGTTCCTCTAGAGACTTGCGGTACACGGCTGTTAGAAGGGGGGCAAGTTCTTTCGCGTACTCTGTGTAGAATCGAATTGGTATCCCGTCAGGTCCAGTGGACTTTCCTCTATTGAGTGATTCCAGTTGCTTTTCTATTCCTTGGACACTTATTTCGATGTCAGCCATTTTTTCGTTTGTGCGAGGATTTAGAGAAGGAACTGCAGTGCGGTCTTCCTCTGTGAAACAGCTTTGTGTGGTAGTGAAACATGGACTGTGGGAAAACCGGAACAGGAGGGAATCGAAGAATTTGAGACGTGGTGCTACAGGCGAAAATTAGGTGGACTGATAAGGTAAGGGATGAGGAGGGCCTGCGCAGAATCGGAGAGGAAAGGAATGTGTGGAAACACTGTTAAGAAGAAGGGACAGGATGATAGGACATCTGTTAAGACATGAGAGAATGACTTCCGTGGTACTAGAGAGACCTGCAGAGGGCAAAAGCTGTAGGGGAAGATAGAGATTGGAATACATCCAATAAATAATTGAGGTCGTAGGTTGCAAGTGCTACTCTGAGATGAAGAGGTTATCACAGAAGAGGAATTCGTGGCGGGGCGCATCAAACCAGTCAGAAGACTGATGACAAAAAAGGAAAAACCATGTAACAACTGACAGCCTTGGGAGACCCAGTCCTGAAAAAATAACCTCAGACTTCAAGAAGAATCTAATAATTCCAATCCCAAAGAAAGCAGATGTTGACAGATGTGAAAATTACCGAACTATCAGTTTAATAAGTCACAGCTGCAAAATACTAACGCGAATTCTTTACAGACGAATGGAAAAACTGGTAAAAGCTGACTTCGGGGAAGATCAGTTTGGATTCCGTAGAAATGTTGGAACACGTGAGGCAATACTGACCCTACGACGTATCTTAGAATATAGAATAAGGAAAGGCAAACCTACGTTTCTACCATTTGCAGAGTTAGAGAAAGCTTTTGACAATGTTGACTGGAATACTCTCTTTAAAATTCTGAAGGTGGCAGGGGTAAAATACAGGGAGCGAAAGGCTATTTACCATTTGTACAGAAACCAGATGGCGGTTATAAGAGTCGAGGGGCATGAAAGGGAAGCAGTGGTTGGGAAGGGAGTGAGACAGGGTTGTAGCCTCTCCCCGATGTTATTCAATCTGTATATTGAGCAAGCAATAAAGGAAACAAAAGAAAAATTCGGAGTAGGTATTAAAATCCATGGAGTAGAAATAAAACCTTTGAGATTCGCCGATGACATTGTAATTATGTCAGAGACAGCAAAGGACTTGGAAGAGCAGTTGAACAGAATTGACATTGTCTTGAAAGGAGATATAAGATGAACATCAACAGAAACACAAGAAGGCTAATGGAATGTAGTCGAATTAAGTCGGGTGATGCTGAGGGAATTAGATTAGGAAATGAGACACTTAAAGTAGTAAAGGAGTTTTGCTATTTGGGGGGCAAAATAACTGATGATGGTCGAAGTAGAGAGGATATAAAATGTAGACTGGCAGTGGCAAGAAAAGAGTTTCTGAAGAAGAGAAATTTGTTAACATCGAGTATTGATTTAAGTGTCAGGAAGACGTTTCTGAAAGTATTTGTATGGAGTGTAGCCATGTTCGGAAGTGAAACATGAACGATAAATAGTTTGGACAAGAAGAGAATAGAAGCTTTCGAAATGTGGTGCTACAGAAGAATGCTGAAGATTAGATGGGTAGATCACATAACTAATGAGGAGGTATTGAATAGGATTGGGGAGAAGAAGAGTTTGTGGCACAACTTGACAAGAAGAAGGGATCGGTTGGTAGGACATGTTCTGAGGCGTCAAGGGATCACCAATTTAGTATTGGAGGGAGACCGAGAAATGAATACACTAAGCAGATTCAGAAGGATGTAGGTTGCAATAGGAACTGGGAGATGAAGAAGCTTACACAAGATAGAGTAGCATGGAGATTGCATCAAACCAGTCTCAAGGCTGAAGACCACAACAACAACAACAACAACACCCACGTCTGTAGAAGATTACTACACAGTTGTTTCCCAGCGTATATTGACATAATGTTGTCCATATTCGTTTACTAATTCTATGTTATATGAAGGAATTAAAAAGAATAAGGAAGTGAGAAAAGAAATTGTTTTTTGTCGAAAGTCATGCAGTGGCAAGCATCAGTTTTCGGGAAAATGATCCGTTATGTATGGTTTGACGCGAAATTATTGGCAACATGCGAAATATTCACCAATGTTAACAACGTTTCTTCTTTCGAGATTCGTACGAAGAATTATAAAAAAAATGGTTCAAATGGCACTGAGCACTATGGAACTTCTGAGGTCATCAGTCCCCTAGAACTTAGAACTACTTAAACTTAACTAACCCAAGGACATCACACACATCCATGCCCGAGGCAGGATTCGAACCTGCGACCGCAGTGGTCGTGCGGTTCCAGACTGCAGCGCCTAGAACAGCTCGGCCACGCCGGCCGGCGAAGAATTATCATTGTGGCAAACCTGCCTTTGCGCGATGCTCGTAGTGTTCGGAATATCTGTGTTTCATGTGTTTCTACGATTAGTAGCATCCAAGGGAATGCACTAAATCTTCCTGAAGAATTAACATATGAACAAAAAATAAGAATTAATATCAGAAATGATAAGAAAATGAAATATCAGAATATGAGATTTTAAAAGGATTGTAACTCCTCAACATACGATACACATTTATAGTAAATTTGTGACACTTATTGTAAACTCCAATTGTAATTTTACAATTCATATAACGCCCTTGTACCCCCAAATTTGATTAGAAACATTCGTGTGGTAATCTTATACAGACATGGGTAGATAAATGAAAACAATAAAAATAAAACAAAATAAATAAAAAAATAGTTGGGTTTCCAACACGAGGCGCAAAATTTAAAAACCATTTCGTCTGAGTACATCACCCAAGAAAACGTAAGTAAAGTATCTCTAAAATACCTCGAAAGCTTTGACCGTCGTTTTTTTTTTTTAGAAATGATCGAGTATCTCCGGATAAGACGAGAACATGTTCGCTTATTTTGACTCCTCTTCCACTGAGCGAAGTTTCTGGGAAATCAGGTTACGGCACGTGCGTGTTCTCCTCGTCAGCTGAATGTCTGTCGAAGTCTCTCGACAAGTACATTTTTAAAGTTCTCAACAAAGGTGCGTGGATGTCACCGAGGTGTTACCAAACTGGGTAGTCTTTGAGGGAATCTTTGCCGTTTTATTCACACATGTCTCAGTGTTGACCCTTTAACTATGTTGCGCAATCTATACGACTTACTTCGCCTGCTTAGGTGCAGCTATCTTTTTCATTTATTTCAGTAATCAGAATGACATCCTTGTTTAAACAATTTGTGTTAGGATTAATGATATGTGTAATGAATTTATCTCTGCGTCCTCTGTCACAACTTTCAACTTCACAGACAGCGTGCTATTATCGTGTGTAGCATATACAAAACGTCAAAAGAGAAATTAACATGGTTTAGATTAATGCTGAGTCATTAACGGGATAAGCAGAAAGAAACGGTATGTTAGGTTGTTTGAAGCATTACTGTTATATCGGCTCCCAAGACATGTTTCAGATGATAATGTTTCACCTTTGTTTTGTGATCGTAGACGATAAGTGCTGGCTTAAAAAAAATCTCCCGGAATGCTGCGAGAATTAAGAGAGACACTTAAAGATTCTTGGACTCTCCACGGGTAATCCGTTTGTAGTCCAAAGGTCTCCGTGTGCCTCTCTGGTTATAGACTGTATGCTACAGATTTGTTTGAGTAGCATAACTATAGGCAAAACCGTCACACGCAGTGCATAATGTAATGGCTGTAATGGAAATGCTTGCAACTAACGATCGTTTTATTTGAGCAAAGAAAACTGTGTGGTTCCAGAGACCGTTTCAAGTCTCAAGCATCTATTTAGTATCTATTCAGGTGGAGGCAACGAATGAAAACTTTACCGAGGCTGGAATTCGAACCCAGGTCTCCGAGTCTCTATGTAGACGCACTAACCATTACACAAAGGTACATGTACCACATTGGAACAACCGAAATAAAATGTTCAAACGTACCTACGTTCTGTATTTTAATTTAAAAAAACCTACCTGTTACCAACTGTTCGTCTAAAATTGTGAGTCATATGTTTCTATTACAGCGCCATCTATCACAAAGCGAAAAAAGTGGTCCAACTAAAACATTCATATTTCTTTACGTACTACACGAATATGTAATAAAAAATGGGGTTCCTATTTTTAAAAAAAACGCAGTTGATATCCGTTTGTCCTGTGGCAGCACCATCTAGCGGGCCAACCATAGCGCCATCTGTTTTCCCCCTTCAAGCTAGACAAGTTTCGTTCTTTGTAGTTGTTTCGTTTCACGCTTATTTCTTGAGATATTTGGCCCGGTCACGATCAATGGACCACCCTGTACGGCAGCGTATCAAACATTATTAAGATGACCACGTTGACTACACGAATAATGGCATCTGTTTGCAATTATATTTTGAACATGGAAAGATATTAGGAAAGCTGTGTAACATGAGGCTTTAGATAGACAAGATATGAACATTTTCTCTGTAAGTTTTGATATCTCCGTTGATGCTATATATACCAAAGGTCGAATGTTGCCATAGGTAATAGTACACTGGAAGAAAGATGAGTGCTAGACAGTCTTGTGCTACAGTTTTGCAGAGGGGTGACAATGTGTTGGCTTTCGGATGAAAAGACTCTTTTATGTGGAGAGAACATCTACATTCCTCCACCGATCCACATGGTACGGTTACGGATGGATAGCATCAGAGACGTTCTTGCAGTAAAAAGACAGTGAGGGAAGAACGATGTGTCGTACCACAAATTCAGAAACTGAGGCATATGTATTCCTGAATTTCATGCCATTCTGCAACATCACAAAAAATTGACGAAGGTTTTTTACTCGTTACTCATATTGACAGCGAAACATATGGTGTCTCACCTTCCGAAGAAATGCTCAATGATTTCGAAAACGCTGCGATTCGCTGCGTGTTGTAGTTAGATGCGATGAAACCGTTTTATCACTACAGTGTTCCAACCAAGTCTATGAACAGACAGTCGGTGTTTTAAAACAACGGGACTTCTGCCGCCGTCAGGAAATATGAAAACGAGAATAGTAGCGTACCGATGGTGTTAGAAGAAGGGTTAGTTCGTGGTGATGGTGACCAGACCAAGCGAACGAACTCAGAGAAAGAGACAATGTATGTTAGGAAGAGGAGGCTTCAAATCCCTGCCCGAACATCCAGGTTTATGTTTTTCATTTTTTCTCTAACTTATTCCAGGCGATTGCCGGGATAGTTGGTTCCCTATCAGTATTCATCCGAGCTAGTACTCTAACGATCTGGAACTCGACGAAATGTTAAATCGTAATAACCTTTCAGGGCCTGATAGTTCTTCCATCATCTTTTCTGTCTGGCAGAATTACTTTCGACAATTTTCCGCATAAAGCTACGACCATTTTGTCTCATTTCCCTCTATTGCAGGTTTTTTCTCGTGATTTACCGCTGTTCCGACAGTTGAGCTCTCTGTAGGAACAGAGTTTCCATGTGTAAAGATCTCTGTACTTGTTGGGTGCTTAATCGCTTCAGTTGTTATAATTCACTCGAAAATCACTTTATGGGGCAAACCGATACAAAACAGTACCTCACGCCCTGCTTACAGCCAGGAATTTTTCCTAAATGGAAGGACTAGACTGGGATCCACTCAGCCTCTTGATCCCCGTTGAGGAGCTGCTAAAAATGAGAGGTAGCTACCCCAAGCCATTGCCTGAGGATGACACGGTGGTCGGTCCGTCCCGATTGCCAACAGCGGCGGAGCTTTGCTCGCTTTGCTGTGCAACTACACTCGCCAAAAAAGAAATAGTATACCCTTTTAGAGGTTTCTAAATCACTCAAAATGTATTATTGCAACAGTGCATATGGAGTACATGAAATGATTACATTCACAGATCAGTAGCACAAGTGGTTCGAGGTACCGTGTATCGACTCATGCTCGAACACCCATATTGGTACGTGGTGGAGCCTCCATGGGCGGCAATGCACGTGCCGACGTTGGCATCCAGTCAGTCGTACAGATGGTGAATACTGTCCTGGGATACGTTATACCACGCCTGCTCGACCTGTTCCCTTAGTTGTTGGTTGACGAGTTGCACGAGTCAAGTCTCGTCTCATCGTAACGCACGCGTGTTCGATTGGAGACAAGTCCGGAGATCGTGCTGGTCTGAGAAGTTGCCGCACGTCTTGCAGACCACGTTGGGTTTCGCGGGCAGCGTGTGGGCGAGCATTATCGTGTTGGAACAACACGTCACATCCATATTAGAAGAATGGCAAAAGAACGGGTCTAAAAATATTCTATACGTACTGAGCGCTGGTCACTTCCCCTCGAGAACCATTAAAGGTGAACGCACCACAGACCAAAAGGCATGGGATGGGGCCAGTGTGTCTAGGATAAATGCACTTCCACGAGACAGCACTCAACAGGCCTACGTAGAGCACACGATCGACCATCAGCTGCGTGGAGGCAAAATCTGATTCCATCGTTGAAGACCGTGGCGCCTCATTCCATGTTCCAAGAGATCCTCCGACGCCACCAGGCTAACTGTGCACGTCGAAGCTGTGGCGTGATATGGAGATGGGATAGTGGTGTGCGTGCTCGTAGTCCCACTGCCAATAACCAGTTCGCATCAATTCGTGTTGACACGTCTGGGCTCACAAGCCCTCTTATCCGTGCAGTGATAGCTGTACGATCTGCCAGTGATGCCCTTACAATACGACCATCCTGGCGAGGGTCTGTGCTGCATCGATGTCCAGAACCTCGTCACAGGTGTGAGAATGTACAAGTGATCACTGATATTAGCATAGTTGCACAATTGACGCAGCACGTCCAGCTTGTGTGGCAAATTTCAGAAAGGACCATCCTGCCACTCGGAGGGCCGCAATTTGATCCCTGAGAAACTTAATCAGTTGGTTGTAGGAAGCACGAGTGCGTCTCCATGGCATAGTTGCTTGATTGCCTCACCCGTTTGCGCCACACTGAGGCTTCTGGCTGTGAGAATTCCCTATTAAAGGGTGGGCACCGACGGTGCTCTGGTAGGTATGCCACTATGCTATCTGTTGGTGGACAACGTTGCAACCACTATCCGTACATCTACTGTCCCCCAGCTCGAATATGCAGTCAAAAATTGTTCAAATGCCTCTGAGCACTATGGGACTTAACTCCTGAGGTCATCAGTCCCCTAGAACTTAGAACTACTCAAACCTAACTAACCTAAGGACATCACACACATCCATGCCCGAGGCAGGATTCAAACCTGCGACCGTAGCGGTCGCGCGGTTCCAGACTGTAGCGCCTAGAACCGCTCGGCCACCCCGGCCGGCAATATGCAGTCGTCAGATCAAAATCGACGTCGTCTTTCCAGGTGTACTAATTTGTTTCAGGCAGTGTATATTGTGAACTACTTTCTTCAATTGCTCTTAAATAAATGCCTTTGTACTGTCTTTTGAAACATTGTTAAACTCTGAAAAGATTCTCCCAACTGTGCAATACGTTATAGGACAGAAATCCCTTGTAGCAAAGTCGTTAGGGGAGTACCTCTAAACACGCCTTGTGACTTTCTCGTTAAAAATTGACACGGCGAATAATTTCCACCCATCTTATTTTGATAGAAATCGAGTAACCAACATCGACAACACATATTTCTGGGGCATACACCAAACGAAGTCCTGTTTTCTCCAGTCGTTTTGTTGCTGACGCTTTGTTACTGAGGTGTTTTTTTTGTATATAATTGAATTTTTGCCTCTCGACGTGCATAAATGGCAACATGGATGCTGTAAGATTCCTCTGGGAGCATGACATGCAATATCCGAGTAAAAACTATAAAATAAGAATTATATACCTCTGTAGTCCCATTAAACACTAGCAGAGCTCAGTTTCTGTGATCTGTCTGTATCATTATTTCGTTCGACACTAGGTCTGCAGAAGATTCGTTTTAAAAAGTATCGCCGCCGAGCTGAGAGGACGCGCAGCAGAGCAACAGCAGCACTTGTGTGATAAACTGTAAATTAACTTAGTCTTAGTCTTTGTCTTTCGGTTACGTGCTTCTGCAAAGAAGTGAACTGTAGGTGTGTATTTTACTGTATAGACTAGCAGTTAGAGAATTAATCGTAGTTTTTGTTTTTTGCGTAAGTCTTGAGAATATCCTTGTGTAGGGCGGCTTCCTAGTGTAAATTTTCCGTGTATAGAAATTTATTTCTGTTTAATAGCTTGCGGTCTCAGAGTTCAGTGAGAAATCTGCACACCAACTTTTAGTGTTACTTTCTTCTCCTTTGATACATTTTCAAACTCAGTAGCGCCATTTGAGACCTTGTATCTATTTTATACACAGTCCGATATGGCTACGGGCTGCGCTTGTTGTGAGCGGACACAAGGAGAGTTGGCTGCTGCCCATAAACAGCTGGAAGCTGCGTTGGCTACCGTCGACAAGCTTCTAGCTAATGCTCGAAGTTGCGGTGACGTCGGGGCGCCAGTAACGAGACCTGCGACACCTTTGCTGCGGCTTCCGAGATGCAGCATCTGGCTGGACTGTCCTCACTCCACAGTGAGTGGCAGACAGTGGTCGGTCCCGCATTGCCGTTTAATGAAAAAACTACGAGCTTACGGAGTATCGGAGCTGACCTGCGATTGGACTGAAGACTTTCTTGCAGACAGAACTCAACACACATCACTCTTGACGGAACTAAATCGATAGAGGTAAAGGTAATATCCGGAGTACCACAGGGAAGTGTGATAGGACCGTTGCTGTTCACAATATATACGAGAGCAGTTCAATAAGTAATGCAACACATTTTTTTTCTCGGCCAATTTTGGTTGAAAAAACCGGAAATTTCTTGTGGAATATTTTCAAACATTCCCGCTTCGTATCGTATAGTTTCATTGACTTCCGACAGGTGGCAGCGCTGTACGGAACTGTTAAAATGGCGTCTGTAACGGATGTGCGTTGCAAACAACGGGCAGTGATCGAGTTTCATTTGGCGGAAAACCAGGGCATCTCAGATATTCATAGGCGCTTGCATAATGTCTACGGTGATCTGGCAGTGGACAAAAGCACGGTGAGTCGTTGGGCAAAGCGTGTGTCATCATCGCCGCAAGGTCAAGCAAGACTGTCTGATCTCCCGCGTGCAGGCCGGCCGTGCACAGCTGTGACTCCTGCAATGGCGGAGCGTGCGAACACACTCGTTCGAGATGATCGACGGATCACCATGAAACAACTCAGTGCTCAACTTGACATCTCTGTTGGTAGTGCCGTCACAATTGTTCACCGGTTGGGATATTCAAAGGTTTGTTCCCGCTGGGCCCCTCGTTGTCTAACCGAACAGCATAAAGAGCAAAGGAGAACCATCTGTGCGGAATTGCTTGCTCGTCATGTGGCTGAGGGTGACAATTTCTTGTCAAAGATTGTTACAGGCGATGAAACATGGGTTCATCACTTCGAACCTGAAACAAAACGGCAATCAATGGAGTGGCGCCACACCCCCTCCCCTACCAAGAAAAAGTTTAAAGCCATACCCTCAGCCGGTAAAGTCATGGTTACAGTCTTCTGGGACGCTGAAGGGGTTATTCTGTTCGATGTCCTTCCCCATGGTCAAACGATCAACTCTGAAGTGTATTGTGCTACTCTTCAGAAATTGAAGAAACGACTTCAGCGTGTTCGTAGGCACAAAAATCTGAACGAACTTCTCCTTCTTCATGACAACGCAAGACCTCACACAAGTCTTCGCACCCGAGAGGAGCTCACAAAACTTCAGTGGACTGTTCTTCCTCATGCACCCTACAGTCCCGATCTCGCACCGTCGGATTTCCATATGTTTGGCCCAATGAAGGACGCAATCCGTGGGAGGCACTACGCGGATGATGAAGAAGTTATTGATGCAGTACGACGTTGGCTCCGACATCGACCAGTGGAATGGTACCGTGCAGGCATACAGGCCCTCATTTCAAGGTGGCGTAAGGCCGTAGCATTGAATGGAGATTACGTTGAAAAATAGTGTTGTGTAGCTAAAAGATTGGGGAATAGCCTGGTGTATTTCAATGCTGAATAAAACAACCCCTGTTTCAGAAAAAAAATGTGTTGCATTACTTATTGAACTGCCCTCGTATAATTGATCCAATAGAAATTGTCGGATGCTCTTTAAAGCTATTCGCAGATGATGCAGTTGATTACACCAAAGTAGCAACGCCAGGAGATAGTAAGAATTTGCAGAACGGCCTGCGGAGAATTGATGAATGGTGCAGACCCTGGCAGTTGACCCTGAACGTAAATAAATGTAACATATTGCGCGTACATAGGAAAAGATATCCACTACTGTACAGCTACACTATTGATGACAAACAGCTGGAGACAGCTGGCGAAACTATCCAGAGCGACCTTAAGTGGAATGACCATGTAAAACACATAGTGGTAAAAGGAGACACAAGACTCAGACTCATCGGAAGAATCTTAAGGAAATGTAACTCTTCCACGAAAGAGGTAACTTATAAGGCGCTTGCTCGCCCAATTCTTGAGTATTGTTCATCTATCTGGGATCCCTATCAGGTAGGACTGATAGAGGAGATAGAGAGGAACCAACGAAGAGCGGCGCGTTTCGTCACAGTTTTGTGGCGGTGTTCGTAGCGACAAGCAATTCGCAGTAGAAACGGCTTACGAAGTCACCGCCACACTTTTAATAGCGGGCCGACCGGTCCGCTGGAACAGTAACAGAAAGATGAAAGCCCAAACACTCAGATTAAATAAAAGTCGGTACTTATATTTATTCACGAAGATACAGAAACAAGGTCGTGAACTCCGTGTCTACGGAAATCTGTCTAGTTCAAGTCGGAGCGGCTAGGTCAGCGTCGGCTGACGACAAACAACAACTCTGCTGCGATGAACACCCAACTGACTAGCAAGTACACAATTCGGTGGCGAGTACACAACTGAGCGGCGAATGCAGAACTGTCCTAGCGCTCGCGACTCCAGCGCTTAAGAAGCCAGCGGTGGCGCGCGCAGACTTGCGGCGATTTCCTGTCTCGCTGGCGCTGCTTATGCGGACGGCGTCCGGACTTTGATGCTGCCAACCTTTTGGCAGCGGGCTCGGGTGGCATTACTGGCTAGGATATAACACTCCTCCCCCCCAAATCGCCGCACCGTCGTTGAATAATGACGTGGCGAGCGTCGACGGCGGGGGAGGGGTCTGGCCGCAGGCGTAGCAGAAGAGACCGGGGCGGAGACTGTTGTCGGTGGCAGTCCCCGGTCCGCACCCCAGCATTGGCTGCGCGGGGCCTCGGGAAACACCGACTGAAAACCGAGGTCAGGGTGCACGCCTGTGACCACGGGCGCAGCTTCTGGTACTGGACGCGACGGGGCGTCGGGACCCACGAAGAGAGGCAGCGTCTCCTGACGCTGCGTCGACGGCTGCTGAGTGGGCGCCGGACAAGGCGCTGCGGTGTCAGACTCCTTGGGGGTGCCCAAGGAAAGCGGCTGCAGGACAGGCTGCACAGCCACCGCTTGGGAAGGCGGCCCGGCTGAGGGGTCGACGTCCATCAGCTCCGAAGGCGGTGGCGACTGAAGAGGGACCGCAGGCGCCGGAGCGACCACCCGGGGCGCTCCCGGCTGAAGCTGCGCGGGAGGCATCAACGGGACGGGCTGTCGGCGTGGTAGCGGCGACGGCTGCTGCTGCTGCCCTGGGGGCGGCAGCGAAGTCGGAAGGCGCGGCTGGAACCCGCCGCGGACCAAATCTGTGGACAAAGAACGAGCGGCAGAATCCGGGCGGCCAGCGCGGCGCAACTGGTACTGATGCCTCCTGTGCACCCCAGTAGCACCTTGAACAGTATAAAAACCGCGACCCTGGACACTCATCACGGTACCACGTTCCCAACGACGGCGACCGTGATAAACTCTGAAAAAAACGGCGTCGTTGCGCTGAAAACGCGTGCGATGCTCAGAAGCGGCGGGTCGATCCGGGGGGTGCAACAATCGTAGTAGGGTGCGATGACGACGGCCGTGGAGAAGCTCCGCAGGCGAAGGGCCGTCGCGTGGCGTGGTCCGGTACGACGACAGGAACGTGATGAGGGCCTGCTGACGAGAGTGCGTAGCACGAAGGCGATCCATATGATCCTTGAATGTGCGTACAAAACGTTCCGCTGCACCATTCGATTGAGGGTGGAACGGCGGAGTAAGAACATGGCGAATGCCATTGGCAGAACAAAAACTTTCAAATTCAGCAGAGGTAAATTGTGGACCATTGTCAGACACTAAAACTTCTGGAAGACCCTCAATACAAAAAATTGAAGTCAACGCCTGTATAGTTTGTGCAGACGTTGTAGACTGTATGGGCACAACAAACGGAAAATTACTAAATGCATCTATCACGATGAGCCAACGAGAATTCCAATATGGACCAGCGAAATCAATATGTACTCGCTGCCAGGGACCGGCAGGGCGTGCCCACTCAAAATAGCGTTGAGGCGGAGCAGCTTGGTGTTCGGCACACGTCGAACAATCTGTAGACATCTGCGTAATCTGCTTATCAATGCCGATCCATGTACAATGACGGCGGGCAAGCTGCTTGGTGCGGACCACTCCCCAATGACCTTGATGCAACAAGTCGAGGACCTTGGATTGGAGCACTTGGGGAACCACTACACGAAGCTGGTCATTCTCGGTGCGTAACAGACAACAGACAACAGATGACGTTGCGGATAATAGCGACGAACCACAGGATCCGATATGTCCTTTGCCTTGGACGGCCAACCACGTTGAACAAAACGTAATAGTAAACTCAGATGAGGATCCGTAGCTGTCTCACGTGCCACCTGATGATAATCAATCGGAAAATCCCGGAGGGATTGATGCTCATCGGCGTCAATCTGATGGCAAGAGTCTTCAGAGGAATCGAAGACATCATCCGCAGCAATCGGCAATCTAGAAAGCGCGTCAGCGTTTGCATGCTGAGCTGTAGGGCGATACAGTATCTCATACTGGTATTGTGATAACAACAGAGCCCAACGTTGTAGTCTCTGAGCTGTCCGCTGAGGAACTGGTTTAGACGGATGAAACAGTGACGTCAGGGGCTTGTGATCTGTTACTAAATAGAATGGTCTACCATAGAGGTAGTGATGGAATGTTGTGACACCGAACACAATAGCCAACGCTTCCTTGTCCAATTGGCTATAATTACACTGAGCTTTGTTTAGCAATTTAGATGCGAACGCAATAGGACGTTCGGTGTTACCGACTCGGTGAGACAACACAGCACCGAGGCCGAACGAAGAGGCATCACAAGCTAACACCAGAGGCTTGTTAGGGTCGTAATGGACCAGACAACGATCATTCAATAAAGCCTCTTTCAGCTGCTGAAAGGCTGATTGGCAATCAGCTGACCACACAAACGGAACATTCTTACGGCGGAGACGATGCAACGGTGCAGCAATCTGTGATGCATTAGGTATAAACCTAATATAATACGTCAATTTGCCAAGAACTGCTTGCAATTCATGCAGATTGCGAGGGGCGGGCAAATCACGAATAGCTGCTAAATGTGACTGGGAGGGATGAATGCCTTGAGCATTAATAACATGTCCCAGATACTCCAACTCCGTAAGGAAAAATGAACATTTATCGATGTTGCAACGTAGGCCTGCCTGAGACAACACTTTAAACAAACACTCCAAATTACGGAAATGTTCAGCAGGCGTCCGACCGGACACAACAATATCGTCTAAATAGTTGCAACACGATGGCACATTAGCCAGAAGTTGTGACAAAAAACGCTGAAAAACAGCTGGAGCTGACGCACAACCAAAAGGCAAACGCAGAAAACGGAACAACCCCAACGACGTGTTTATGACAAAATACTGTTGTGATTGCTCGTCGAGGGGCAATTGCAAATATGCTTGACGGAGAACAATTTTGGAAAAGAAACGAGCTTCCCCTAACTTATCCATCAGCTCGTCCGGTCTAGGCAAAGGAAAAGGATCAATGACAGTCTGAGGATTAACTGTCGACTTAAAATCAGCACACAAACGTAACTTGCCAGACGGTTTCTTTATTATAACTAAGGGAGAAGCCCACTGGCTCGCTGAAACGGGTTGAATAACACCGTTGTTTTGCCAACGACGAAGTTCATCTTCTACAGGTGCCCGGAGGGCGTGAGGCACTGGACGAGCACGACAAAATCGAGGCTGAGCATTATCTTTTAACGTAATATGAGCGGCAAAGTTCGCAGCACAACCTAGTTCGTCTTTAAATATGTCACTGTATCGTTTACACAAATCGGTTATGCTGTCTTGAGGAACAACAACAGAATTAAGTTGCAACACATTGTCTTGGATAGACAGGCCAAACAAATCAAAACAGTAATCCGAAAATGTTTACACTGTCTGTAGCGCGGAGCACTGTGAATGAAACTGTTTTTGTATTGCCACGGAATGTGGCTGGCACGCTACATACACCGAACACAGGAATTCGTTCTCCACTATAAGTAGCCAAAGAATGTTGTGCCGCTGAAAGTTTAGGGCGGCCGATAGCCGCATACGTAGCACTATTTATGAGAGTCACAGACGCACCAGTGTCTAATTGAAAATTGAAGGTCTTATCCTGGATGCGTAGCTTCACAAATAGTTTATTACACTGTCTCTCGATCGGTGCAGTGGAGGCGGAAGACACAAAATCAGCGCGTTTAGCGCGTGTTCGCTGCTTACGACAACTCGTGGGTTGGGCGGGTGGAACAACAACTCCCGCTTCACTTGCAGACTGGACATTACCTTTTACAGCGTTTGAATTACGCTGGGGTCGCATAGCAGAGGGCTGGGTGGGTGGCTTATTGCGAACAAGTTTATTACCCACACGAACCGTGGAAGAGTCTTTAAACGCGACCTTCTGGGCGGGCTGGCTTTGAAGAACATGAATATCCATGGGCTGGGCAGCACTAGAATTGTTCTTGCGTTTACTCAAACAAACAGTCTGGATGTGTCCTTTCCTTTGACAAAAGTGACAAACCGCGTTTCTTAACGGGCAACGTTCACGAGGATGAGCAAGAACACACTTAGGGCAAGACTTAACTCTATCATTTTGCACACGCGGCTGACGAATGTGTTTAACATGACGCGGCCGGCTAGTGTTTACAGTCTGACTCTGCCGGTGGGGCCGCGGGCGTGGCGTAACTTGCTTAGCACAGGCAATTTGAGAATTACATGGCTGATCTAACTCACACTCAGCATAGTCAAAAGTATCTTGGGCTTCAATGATGTTCATCACAGTCTCTAATGACGGGTCAGGCAACTTTAAGATAGCAGCACGAATACGAGAATCTGCAATGTTTTGCGTAATAGCGTCTCGTAACATGACATCACTGTAGGAAGCTCCACACACACAATTAAATCGGCACTGATGGGTGAGGCCCCGTAAATCTGTTAACCACTGCTTATTAGATTGATGTGGCAGTTTCTTTAATCTGAAGAACTTGAATCTGGCTGCTGCCACATGAACTCGCGACTCTAAATACTCAGCAAGCTTGTTAACAACAACGTCATAGTCTAAAGCTTCTGGCTGGGATTCCGGGAACAACTTACAAAGTAGTCGATAGACTTCCACGCCTGCAGTGGAAATTAAATAAAGCTGCCGCTCAGTACCTGTGATTTTGTAGACTGTCATGTGCGCCTGCAACTGCGCGAAATATTCTCGCCATTCTTCTCGTGATGCATCAAAAGCACGGAAATGTGGTGCTGCCTGTGCTTGTTCCTTTTGTGTTGGAGGATTAGCCGCTTGTTTGGCGATTGCTTCCACCAGACTTTGTATTTGCTGACCCTGTAACAAGATCAACTGTTGTAATTCGGCAGACATAGTGAACACAAATTAAACCAGCCCCCAAAATTTTATCGCTATAATTAGTATAACCAGAAACAAGTTGAACCAGCCCTGCACACGAGTTCGGAAGTCCTCGTCGCCAGTTTTGTGGCGGTGTTCGTAGCGACAAACAATTCGCTGAAGAAACGGCTTACGAAGTCACCGCCACACTTTTAATAGCGGGCCGACCGGTCCGCTGGAACAGTGAACAGAAAGATGAATACCCAAACACTCTGATTAAATAAAAGTCGGTACTTATCTTTATTAATGAAGATACAGTAACACAGTAGTGAACTCGGTGTCTACAGAAATCTGTCTAGTTCGAGTCGGAGCGGCTAGGTCAGCGTCGGCTGACGACAAACAACAACTCTACTGCGATGAACACACAACTGACTAGCAAGTACACAAATCGGTGGCGAGTATACAACTGAGCGGCGAATACAGAACTGTCCTAGCGCTCGCGACTCCAGCGCTTAAGAAGCCAGAAGCCAGCGGTGGCGCGCGCAGACTTGCGGCGATTTCCTGTCTCGCTGGCGCTGCTTATGCGGACGGCGTCCGGACTTTGATGCTGCCAACCTTTTGGCAGCGGGCTCGGGTGGCATTACTGGCTAGGATATAACACACAGGATCGTTTATCTGGCTAGAGAGCGTTAGATAGATGCTAAACAAACTCCACTGCCAGCCGTTACAAGAGAGACGTCGTGCGTCACGGAGAGATTTACTATTGAAATTTCGGGACAACACTTTTCACAACATATTACTCCCCCCCCCCCCCCCCCCACACACACACATCTCGCTTATTGACCACGAGGAAAAAATTCTAGAAATTAGAGCCAATACAGAGGCTCACCGACAATCATTATTCCCACGCACTGTTCGCGAGTAGAACAGGGTTGGAGGGATCAGATAGTGGTACCGAAAGTACCCTCCGCCACACATCATTAGGTGGCTTGCGGAGTACGTAGATGTACAAAGCCCTGTAAAAATGCGCGACTTCACGTTTTTCGGGATGTGAGTACGTGGCAACGCCTGGCATATGGTGTAGCTACCTTCGTGTCGTAAACGGCATCACTTTTTAACAATCATTCAAAGAACGTGACAATTTTAGTAAAATGTGCATTTTATGCATTTATAAAAACAGGTATAAACTTTAGATTTAATATACGGCGTATATGTAAATATCCTACCTCTACTCGTGTCAGATGCGATCTAGAGCCTGCTCGCCATTTAACAAAGCAACTTCAGCAAGGTATGCGATGCTGCGGGCGCTCCAACAGGAGGGAATTGCGGAGTACTTGTACAGCCATGAAAGGCGGCGGTGCCGGCGACTGCAGCTGCAGCGGAGCTGTAGCCACACTGTCGTAGCCAGGTGTCCCTCCTTTCTCCTTACAAGTCGCCACCTAGCAACTGCTGCGGTTGCACTCGGCTACGTGTAATTGCGAAAACACGCAGCTTCCATTAGAGAATAACTGTTTCGTGGCTTCTTTGCATTGCGCCAGCTGTTAGAAGCAGGTCGAACATGGGCACTTACAAGTCTTGGAGATACGTTTCGACGCTTCTTTGTCAGTTAATAAACGGAACTTGCGCCGTAACCTGCCGATAGAACAACTCTGAACAGTATCTTCTGTGATCAAAGTCACAGTGATCCGAAAGTAAATATTGCGATATGTCCAACTACACAGGAAATAAAGGGAATATCTGCAGCCTTATATGCCTTGTTCTTACATAATGTTTTATGTTATATACGTAACGCTGTCTCGCTACATGGTATTCACTCCTATGACGTCTGATTTCAACATTTTTATCGCACAGACCGGCCCTAGTCTGTTACAACTACTACAGCACTAGGTCGATGAAACGGAGTTGGGTCATAATAATGTGCTTGAGCTATCATGTATAAAACCACGCGGCATTCAGCAGAATTGGTAGTACTACAAAGATAATTTCTTTTCTTTTTTGTCGGCCAGTTCCGGTTTAAAAATGTTGAGTTTGCTGTGACACATCGTGGAATATTCCATCTTCAGACCTATAGTTTCATGAAGTTCCGATTGATAGAATCGCTATAAGTAGCCTCCAGAATGGTGTCTGTAACGGAGGTGCGTTCCAAGCAGAGAGCTGCCATCGAGTTTGTTTTGACGGAAAACTAGAGCATCGCGGGTATTCGTAGGCGCTTTCAGAATGTCTACGGAGACCTGACAGTGAACAAAAGTACGGCGAGTCGTTGGGCGAAGCGTCTGTCATCATCGCACAAGGTCGCGGTAACCCGTCCGATTACCCTCGTGCTGGCCGGCCTCGTACAGCTGTGATTCGTGCAATGTTGGAACATGCAGACACTCTCATTCGAGGTAATCGACGGATTACAATCGAACACTTCGATGCTGAACTGGAAGTCTATTCAATGATGTGTACCCATTGTGTTCCTCGCTGTCTAACAGAAGACCATACAGAGCATCTTCTGCGAAGAAAAAGTTCAAAGCATCACCTCAGCGGGTAAAATCGTGGCGACAGTTTTCTGTGGCTCTGAAGGGGCTATTCTGTTTGATGTCCTCCCTCATGGTACAAAGATCATCTCAGATGTGTATTGTGCTACCCTCAGGAAATTGAGGACACGGCTTCAGTCTGTTCTTCCTCACAGAAATGCAAACGAACTTCTCCTTCACCGTGGCAACTCACGGCCTCACACAAGTCTGCGCACCCGAGAACAGTTCACAAAACGTCGTTGAACTGTTCTTTCTCATCCACAACAATGCCCGCACCTCGCATCTTCCGGCTTCTATTTGTTTCGCCCAATGAGGGATGCCCTCCGCGGGAAGCTGTAAGCGGATGAAGCGGAGGTTACTGATGCAACAAGGCGTTGGTTCCGACGTCGACCAGTAGAGTGGTACCCCGTGGGCATACAGGTTCTCCCAGTAAGAAGGCGTTAGGCCGTCGCACTGAACCGAAATCATTTTGAAAAATAGCGTTTTGTAGCCAAAAGAGTGAGGAGTAATATGTTATATTGGAATCGTCAATAAAACCAAGAAAAAATGGAAAAATGTGTTGCATTACATGTTTAATGTCCATCGTAATACCGTTAAAAATGAAATACACACTTACATCGCAGATTAGAGCTATGACCTTAGGCATCAGTCTTGTGTCAAATCTTGAAACTACCACCACTTAAGTCATGTAGATCAGAGTGTTGATTCTCTAAAATAAAGACAAAAATAAAAATTAATATTAAACTTAAAGAACGTAATAGAAATGACGAAAATCAGGAACTTAAAATATGTAATTACTTTTGTGGATTTAAATAAAAGCCTATGATTCAAGTGACAGAAATACACTGCTTGATATCTTAAAAGAACTGGAACTTGATACTAAAACAACTGAAATAATTTAAAGCAACTTTGACAAATACAAAATCGAAAGTAAAATTTAGGGGAGAGCTCTCAAAATTGTTTGTCACCTCTGCTTTTCAATTGTGTGTTAGAGAAGGTAGTTCGAGAATGGAGGAAGGCCATCAATTCTAGAAAGAAATCCAAACAAGATCACTGTCGACTATCTAGCCTTCGCAGATGACATGTTATTGATTACAGGTTCACTAGATAATGCCCAAGAGCAAATAAGAGAACTGCAAAAACAAGCAGCCAAAGTAGGACTACAAATATACTCCGAAAAAACAAAGTTCATGACAACCATCTGTGATGCTCCTCAAAATATTGCTGTTGACAATAATACAGTACACAAAACAGATTCCTTTAAATACCTAAGAGAGTGGATTACACACAATGGAAAAGAAAGGTAGCCATAGAACCTAGAGTGCAGAAAATGGAAAGTGTGTTTCATATGACCAAAAACGCCTATAACAAAAAATCCTTGTCCTGGAACACGAAATCAAGAGACTACCAAACAGTGACCAGACCTGAAGCTCTGTATGCCGCAGAAACACTTAAACTAACAAGAAATGGTGCTCTTGAGGAACTAGAGAAGGTCGAAAGAAGAATTTTAAGGAAAATACTGGGAGCTAAAAGAAACGAAATAATACAGGTTAAGGCCAAACAGAGAGCTATACTTGAAACTGAAAAACTAACTGATGTGATGAGGAAGAGGAGACTACAGTTTTTTGGACATACATTCAGAATGGATCACAACAGACTAACCAAGCGGATATTCGCATTACTCAATAGCTACAAATCCAAGCCCGCATGGTTCATAGAAACTGAAAAGGACATGGAAAACGCTGGAATTACAATAGATACAATAGAAAATAGAACTCATTTCATAAAGACATTTCAAGAGTCAGAATTTCAGGAGAGAAAGAAAACAACTAGACGAAAGTGGACTCAAGAAGAAAGGGAACAGCATTCTAAAAGGATGAAGGAAATTTGGAAACTAAGGAAATTTAATACAATGAAGAGTAGCAAAGCTGATTCATCGTACCCTCCAAATGGGTTATTCGAAAGAAGAAGAAGAAGAAGAAGAAGAAGAAGAAGAAGTAGAAAACTGAACAAAGCTGCTCAGATAATCGTTTAGAACTCTGTGCTCTCGACCAAAGCAAACGCAATTCCAAACATCGACGCAGAGAAGTGAGAATGTCACCAACATTATTTTAAACCTAGAGCTTTTACTGTAACTTGGTTGTACCTGATAATTATTTTTTAATGTTTCCTACGGAAATGGGGTGCTGTATTAGTCTATGTAACATACTGAACAGCTATGGACAGACCAAAGCAAGACACGAGCTGTAATTTGCATTCGATAAAATACAGAAATCTGTAACCTACTGTTGTGCAGCTCATTTCACTGCATATTTTCATTTCAATGAAATTACACTTGAATTTCTGCGCACATGTATCCCATCATGCTGTACCAGTTTTCTAACAAGTACGGGTCCTCTAAAACGATTATTTTTATAATCTTTTTCGTAGGCTGTTATTCTGTTACTTCTTGATTAGTAAATAATCACATAATCCAGAAGCCAGGTGTCGCATACGTGATAAGAAAAAGAACAGCGAAGGAATTAACTCTGTCCAGATTACGTTGCCGTACGTTTATCTAATACGAGTTTAAGTTAGCAGACATAAGAACTAAAATTAGGTGGTCTATCAGCCCATGTATTGCCTAATGGTAGTCTGTCACGACCAGTTAATCGATGATGGCTCTCCTGCAAATATAAAAATATCCTGCAAGTTTTATACGACACATCTCTCAAAACTATATTGTTACTCCACTCATTTGTAGTACAGGGTGCAAATTTTAAATGTTAGCGTTATTAACACTGTAGCGCCGGTAATTGTTCGGAACCGATGCGTAGGTATTGTGAACGCGTTGACATTTAGTAATCGTGGAGCACTAGAGTGGTGCGGAGCGTGCTATCGCTGTTAGAGCGTTTCACAAGGAGGGTGGTAGGCTATTTCGACAGCATATCAGCTATGACATGAGCGTGTCTCATCTGCTCATAAGATTACAACATAGATACATAATTTTGTACACTGGTTTCATCTCGAAAAACAAACCTTCACGTGGCGTTCGAACGAGCGATACTCCAGAGAACATTGCAGCTGTTCGGGTTTCCATCGAAAGGTGCCCTTGCCGCTCCGATCGGCAAGACGCAGCTGCGCGGGATTGGGCGACGAAGCGTACAAAGAATACTGCACGAATTAAAGTTCCACCCCTGTAAGTTACAGACTGTGCAGCAAATAAACCTATGACACCATGTGTCACATAGGGAGTGTAGCGAACGGCTGTTTGCTAGAATCGACAAGGACACCGATTTCCTTAACATTTGAATGTCAGACGGAGCCCACTTCCACCTTAACGGATACAAACAGAGTTTTCATTACTGGGCACAGCAAATTCCTTGAGAGTTTCGCGAGCATCCACTACGTAGCGCCAAAGTTAAAATTTGGTATGCTGTATATCATGTCATGATGTCATGATGTCATTGGCTTTTATTTTTTTGAACGTGAAGATGGGACTGCAAGAACAGGAACATCCGCTCGGTGTGCTGATATGCCTGAAACATGCTTTACACCGAGACTGACGACCTTAACATCGAAAACGCACGGAGCGACGTAGCGCAGTGGTCAGCCGACAAGACTCGCATTTGGGAAAAGAACGGTTCAAAGCCGGTTCCGGCCATCCTGATTTAAGTTTTCCTTGATTTCCCTAATTCACTTAAGGCAAATGCTGGGATGGTTCCTTCGAAAGAGCACGGCCGATTTCCTTCTCTAATCCAATCTTGTGCTCCGTCTCTAATGACCTCGTTGTCCATCGATGTTGAGCGCCCATAAGCTCCCCCCCCCCCCAAAAAAAAAACTAATCTCCTCCCTCCTCCTCCACGAAAAAGTGGTTTCCGCAGGACAGAGCCACGACGTATACTGCTCGACAGTCGATGAAAGTCGTTCGTCAGTTGTTTGGATAACGCGTCTATTCACGTAACGGTGACATTCCATGGCCTGCGAGACGCACTGATCTTGGTGTTTGCTCTTTCCTACCGTGCGACAAGCAACTGTCCATGAAACTGAAAGAAGGTTGAAGACGAAATCACAGCCATTCTCCGAGACATGGTACATCAAACATTCCGGAGTTCCCATAACAGGCTATCAGAATGTGAACGCCAAAAGAGAACACATCTTTCGAACGTCATATTTAAGAAGTAAAGAGGCAGTTTGTGACATTTTGTAATCCGCACTAATATTGTAAATGCGGAAATGCTGAAATCTGTTTATTGCCTTTTCGCAATTAAACCACTGAATCGCTTTTGATGAAGTTCGGTGTGGGGATAACTTTAAGGCAGAGAAACAACATAGGTTCCTTTAAAAAATTAAAAAATAAAAAAATAAAAAATAAAAACTAAGAGGGTGAAGTAGGTGTAACTTTTCTGTTATATCAGTGAGCATAAATCATGTTAAAAATTATTAAATTTGTTGTATAATTTACTACTTCGATGGCGCACTGCATAGGGGCGCGCTCCTGTCCATCCATACGCTCCGCTCTCGGCAGCGACAATGGGCGCGCCGCACTATCGTGCATTGGGTGGCGGGAGGGGAGGGGAGCGGGTCGCACAACACAGCATTGCTTTGCCAAAGAACAGGCAGACACGTGAGGGCAGCTAATGTTATTGCATGTGAGGTAGTTTCCTTACCATCACTCATCGTAACAAATCTACTGATATGAGAGAGCGTATGCAGGTAACAGTTAGCGAAATCATAGATGTGTAATGTCAATAAAAATGTTTTTCCTAAAATTCGTGCGAATTACAGTACGGTACTTCAGAATTTCCCGTTTCCCTGCACCATCCTGTGTTCGTGCCGAAGGTGTCTGAAGGGAACGAACTTTACCGTGTAGTGCCACATGAAGATCAGAAATGTGATCCAACATGATATACACTACGGAAAAGAGCCACAATAATAAATAAGCTTGTTTTTGTTCCTCGGAGAGTACATATTAACCAAGAAATCTCACAGCTTCGAAAATGTCCATTGAAGAACAATCTTAAGACGAGCTAGAGACCAGTGGTGAATGAAGCTGACGTATTTTTATGAAAGCATGTCAAAAAGCGTTAAAGCAGTTTTAGAAAGACACTTGGTTATAAGACCCATATTTTGCGTAACCTCGCGTTAAATGCTCTTCTTTGGCGCATTGTGTGCCTTGCATGTATAACAGCACAATAATTCGACTAAATATTTGTGTGACAGATACATTCAGCAGATTACATTAATCAGTGGAGGAAATTTAACGATGTTTGTAACTAGATATCGGTGTCTTATTGTCGCTGTACCATATCCTTTTGCGTGCACTGACAAGGCATCTACGAGGAGATTATAAAATGAGTGGTCATGTCTTTACTTTCGTTAATCTTGTTATAATTTCTTTTACAAATAATCTACTTCACAGCTGCATTGTTCGTGAAGCACTACTGAGATTATCTTAGTATAATTTTTATTAATTGCCGTTTGTGAAGATTATTATGATTACACCGGCGTTTCAGCGACTACCAAAATATGGCAGGGACAGTCAGTTGGACAGCACTTAACACTTCTCCTTTAAGCAATCAGTGTAATAGAAAGCCGTAGTTAGTGTAGAAGTACAACATGCGAGGGCATTAACTCGACACTTTCGTATACTTTCGCTATATCAGTATCGGTAAATACCGGTAGGGTTGCCTAAAAAGTTATGTTCCTTATCGACACAGCTCGCCACTGCCCCTTTTGCGTGTTAGTTGACTTTTGTACCACCCTTCCCGCAGAGATCTTTTTCATGCCCAATGTAGTTACTGCAGCAGATAGAGTACAAATAAATGCTTAAGTTGCAAACTACAGGTACAATATTCGAAGAACAACATTAGTACCAGTACTGGAAAACTGCCTACAGTGTTCGGCGGGTATATCAGGAAGAAATATAATAACCAGGACAACAAAATATTTGGGCGGTTTGTAGACAGTCTGAGAATTTTTGTAAAAGTGAAAGGGATATGTGTAGTGTAAAGATTCTTGTTCTGGATGTATGCTCTACATGATGTATAGTGAACGCTTGAGACGCCACAGGAAAAAACCGGATAATTTTTATGCTAATAGAGTAGTAAAACATAGTGACTAATTGGACAAATTGGGGATGAAGATTACGGTTAAGTTATTATTTCTTATGTTCTGGACTGTCTTTTTGTGAATGAAGCCGCTCAAGACCAAAGACACACGAATAGTTGAGCACATTAACAGATTCCAAGGCAAATTTCGTTTAGTAGGTACTTCGAAATTTGAGAAGCACTACCTTTATAATTTTTGTTCGTTACCGAGCTACAGCTACTGTACTGTATCCCAGGCAGAATACAAATGACCGAGTTTAAAGTTGATTTTCGTAAATTGCATCTCCGAGTCCAATCCACTTTCGAATTCTGTTGACAGCGTCACGTATAGCTGTTCCGATGTCGTTCTGACGTTCTTTTATAGAGGCGGAACTATTCATAATCCTATAAATCAGTTAGTATCTTGTGTTTACTGTTTCTTTGTGAATTTCCATTCAGCCATCCCCACATGCAGAAACCTTAAGGGTATTCCGTGGACCTTGATGGCAAAGAAACTGACCATTTCTACCGAACCTCCGGGCGGGAAAAGTTAGGTTTAGATGATGTTCACCTAATGACTTGATTGTGCAGGTGCCCCGTCTTCCTGGAAGAATATAGTCATCCAAAGTAACCTCTTCCAATAATTATGGGAACTTGTTGTCATAAAACTCTGCATGACGGAGTCCTGAAAGACCAATTCAGCCAGCACCATAAGTTTTTAGACAAGCGTTCTTCAAAATGTCTCCACAAGGCATGTAGGTTACGCCGGACCACTGATATGAGAATGTTACCGATATTATAATATTGCTACGAGTGAAAGTGGCTTCGTTAGTAAACACTACTGATAGAATTACTCGGCATTTTCCAATTAAGCAACGGCAAAATTCCAGTCGTCTATCTTCATCTCATTCTCGAAAGTGCTGAATCCGTTGTAAATAACAAGGATAGAGGCCCTACGTGATTTTCGCCATGTTCTTGTATGTGGAATACCGATACATGTGGTAATCCTGCGTTTGCTTGTTGAAAGACTACAGTGTGCCAACTGAATAATGTTTTTTACTTCATCCTCACATTCAGTTACAGTTTCACTATCACTATGAGTAATCTTCGACATTCGGCGTTAATTTTTCGATAACTGGAACTGGTCAACAACTGTGGATAACTTGTTGGCAACTGCTGGCTGCAAATGCGAACCGTCCGACCGCTGGAGGTAACTGGAACTGATGGCAACTGGAACTGGAACTCGCCGAGTGTCGGGGCGTGTTATCGCTTAAATATTGTGGTCAGCGTATTAATGAGCAACTGCGATCTGTGTAGCGAATGCGTCATATAGTTCCGTGTTTCAGTACTCCCTGTGTTGGCAGACGTAATATTGGCGGACGAATTAACTATCTGAATGTCTTGTAGCGGAAGCATAAAGTAGTTCCTGGTATTTTCGCCATCTACGAGGCGACTGACCCGTATTACGAGGAGCGTTCAATAAGTAATGCAACAACTCTTTCTTTCTCCACTGAAACGCCAAAAAAACTGGTATAGGCATGCGTATTCAAATACAGAGATATGTAATCAGGCAGAATATAGCGCTGCGGTCGGCAACGCCTGTATAAGGCAACTAATATCTGGAGCAGTTATTAGATCGGTTACCGCTGCTACAATGGCAGGTTATCGAGATTAAAGTGAGTTTGGATGTGGCGCTATAGTCGCCGCAACCGTCATGGGACACAGCATCTCCGAGGTAGCGAAGAAGTACGGATTTTCCTGTACGACCATTTCACGAGTGTACCGTGAATATCAGGGATCCGGTAAAACATCAAATCTCCGACATCGGTGCTGCCGGAAAAAGATCCTGCAAGAACGGGACCAATAACGACTGAAGAGAATCGTTCAGCATGACAGAAGTGCAACCCTTCTGCAAGCTGCTGCTGCAGATTTCAATACTGGGCCACTAACGAGTGCCAGCGTGCGAACCATTCCGCGAAACATCATCGATATGGGCTTTCGGAGCCGAAGGCCCTCTCCTGTACCCTTGATGATTGCACTACACAAAGCTTTGCGCATCGCCCGGGCCCGTCAACACTGACATTGGACTGTTGATGACTGAAAACGTGTTGCCTGGTCAGACTAGTCTCGTCTCAGTTTGTATCGAGTGGATGGACGTGTACGGGTTTGGATCCATAGGGCCTGCATGTCAGCAGGGGACTGTTCATGTTGGCGAAGTCTATGTAATAGTGGAGTTTGAGTTATAGGGGAACCCTGATACGTCTAGACACGACAGGTGACACGTACGTAAGCATTCTGACTGGTCACCGGGATCCATTCAAGTCCATTGTGCATTCAGGCTGACTTGGCCAATTCCAGCAGGACAATGCGACACCCCTCACGTCCAGAATTGCTACAGAGTGGTTCCGGGATTAAACATTTCTGCTGGCCACCAAAATCCCCAGACATGAACATTATATTGAGCATATCTCGAATGCATTGCAACGTGCTGCTCAGAAGAGATCTCCATCCCTCGTACTCTTACGGATTTATGGACAGCTCTGCAGGATTCATGGTGTCAGTTCGCTCCAGCACTACTTCAGACTAATAGAATCCATGCCACGTCGTGTTGTGGAGCCCTAAACGATATTAGGCAGGTGTACCAGTTTCTGTGGCTCTTCAGTATAAAATCGGGTTAGTTTTACTCATGATTCCAGTACACCATACTATTCCTACCTCTTTTGCCTCCAAAACGGTATTTTCCAATATAAAGCGGCGGCTTTACGCGACCTTACTGGCATGGCCTTTATGCCCGTGTCGTACCCCACTACTGGTCGATGTCGTAGCCAACGTCTTGCTGCATCAGCAACTTCCACATCAACCACGTACCGCATCCCGCGGAGTGCAGCTTTCATTGGGCCAAGCAGATGTAAGTCGAAAGGTGCGAGTCCGGGCTGTCGAGTGGATGCGGAAGAACAATCAAATGAAGTTTTGTAAGTTCCTCTCAGATGCGCAGACTTGTGTGAGGCCTTGCGTTCTCATGGAGAAGGAGAAGATCGTTTGGAATTTTGTGGCGACGAACACGCTGAAGTCTTTTCTTAAATTTCCTTAGGGTAGCAAAATACATTTCAGAGTTGATCATGGGCGAACACAACAATCCCTTCAGGGTCCCAGAAGACCGTCGCTATGACTTTACCGGCTGACGGTGTGACTTTCAACTTTTTATCCGGTGGAGAGGAGGTTTGGCGCCACCCCATGGACTGCCGTTTTGTTTCCGGTTCGAAGGGATGAACTCTTGTTTCCTCGCCTGTGGAGACGTTCGATAAAAATAGTCAGAGTCTTCCTCGTAAGGCGCAAGCAATTCCACATAGGTGGTCCTTCGTTGTTCTTTGTGGTCTCCTTTTAGGCGGCGAGTAACCCAGCGGGCACACACCTTTGAGTACCCCAAGTGATGGACGAGTGTGTCAGCATCACCAATAGAGACGTCCAGCTGCGGAGGGAGGTGTTTTTTTGTGATCCGTCAATCATCTAGAATCAAAGTATCCGTACGTTCCGACACTGCTGCGGTCACAGCTGTGTGTGGCCGGCCGGCAAGCGGGATCGGACAGGTTTACGCGACTTTGTTGGGATGACGACAGAAGCCTCATCCAACGACTCACCGTGCATTTCTTCACTGTCAGGTCTCCGCAGACGTTCGGCAGGCTCCTGTGAATATCTGCAGTGCTCTGGTTTTCCGCTGAATGAATCTCAATAACAGCTCTCTGCTTGAACGGATCTCCGTTACAGATGACATGTAGAAGTTTACGTATAGCATCGGCACCTATAATCGAAACTTCGTGAAACTATAGTGGCTGAAGTGGGAATATTCCACGATGGCGCACAAAAAATTCCGCATTTTTAGCCGAAACTAGTCGAGAGCGATCCCGTACCGGGGAAGGCAGGGGAGGGCAGAGGGTATCTGATGAAGATACTTCATTAGCCCCTTGCAGCCTCGCTTGACGACGTGAGAATATCGTGAATCCACATTTGTTGCTTCCCGTCGCATTTACCTGTGACACCATGGGAAACCAGATCAAAAACGATGTTGAGGGGGCGGTCGGTCAAGCGTCAGCCATGTTCAGGCGCACAGACTCCTTTGAGGTGCGACATCCACGTCCGTCAGGTCGTCGCTGGTTGACTGCAGCTGTACTCCGCTAATGGTGGCCAAGTATGGGGCGGCTGCTGGATCTGTAGGTCCCCCAGACGGCTGCCTGATCCAGGTCCTGTGAGTCTGAAAAAGAGAACAGCCTAGGAACTATGCCTGTACAGCCTATGGATGAGCGCGTTGCGGCCTTGGTGGATCTCTAAAGCGCGTTGTGACACTATGACAACTTTGGATATTACACGTGACACTGTTGAGCTGCTGTACGACTTTACCTGGCACACAAGACTTCTTTTCATACTTACGCATTGTAATGAGTACCGGATCATTTATTTGAAAACGCTTCTGTCTCGACTGTGATCGATGTTAGAGCAGAGGACGCGTGAGTGCCTTCAAAATTGGCATAAAAGTCTAATGTTCTCTCCCATGTAGTCTTTCAGTTGGAGTTTTTGAATTATTTGGAGTCGCTTTGCACTGCCCGCTCATTTAGACACCAGCTCCTCCGGGTTTGCAGTTGGATAAAAATCAACGATGGACTGTGCATTGACTATCACTCCGACATCGCCACAGATCTGTAATGTGCATTTCGATTTCTGTTTCGCCACATCCCCACTGACTACTAGTTATGGGTTCTATAATGACATTCTGTTCAAGGTGGTCAAGTTCCTGTTTAACTTTATCCTTTGAAACAAAGGGAATAGTGCGTGCGTTGCAGAATGTTTCATAGCATTCTGCTTAATGTAATACGTGCCATGTAATCTTGCATCTGCAAAAAATATTATATTTTTGCAGAAGTTTCTCTAACTTTTCCGTCGTAATAGCTGTAAGAATCCGAATCGCTCCTTTATGAATGGTAAGCTAAGTGTATTGAAGAGCTCAAGGCCCAATAAATTTGTTGCTTTTTGTGAATCGGGAACTGTGAATCTGGCCTCTTTGGTAAATTGCTTGTATGCAACATTCGTAACGAAGTGAGCTTTGACTGATATTTGTTAGTCGCTGCAAGTAAATAGCGAATTTTGTGTAAATTAATTATAGAAATCGACAGTTTAAATCCATCTCCTGCCTTTTTATAACAATTGCACTGTGCGTTTCGAAAGAAACAATTTTCTCATTTGGGATTAGCCACACAGCATTAGTGGATCTGTTAATGTTAATTCCGTCGTGGTCTTTTCATGCCCTGTGACTTATGCGTACGTCGACACTGATCCCGTGGAGGGATCAGCTGCCTCTGCGAAGTAAATACTGTATCTGTAAGTCCATCTTCATACAAGATGGTTGTTGGCCTCGGCTGTTCAGTGTAAAATGTCAAATCCAAACACCTCGAGCCGTTTAAATTATCAAATTTAAACGGCTGAAGGTATTTTGATTTGACATTTTAAACACGGTATCGTCTGTACCCTGGAGCACGTTAGCAGATGCTTGCGTCTGCTCATATTCCCAAACTAATGGCTATCAATGTTTCGAAGACAGATTAGTTAAACTAAGCTGGGTTTCCTTACCTTATTGTCTGGTGAGAACATGATCAGCATATCTCGAATGAGAGAATCCGCATATGACTTTGCAGTTCACATTTTCTCACTGAAATTTAAACTCTATGGTTATGCTCTGTAATTGTCCTATGCACTCGTTATAGCCTTGACTCAGCTTCTTCAAGCATATTCCTGGCGGATGCAACTTGTATTTGAGAATCAAAGTACGATTATAATTTCACCGAGCGAGGTGGCGCAGTGGTTAGCCCCCTGAACTTGCTTTCTGGAGGACGTCGATTCAAACCCGTGTCCAGCCATCCTGATATAGGTTCTCCGTGATTTCCCTAAATCGCTTCAGTTGAATACCGGGATGGTTCCTTTGAATGGGTACGATCGATTTTCTTCCCCATCCTTCCGTAATCCGAGATTGTGCTCTGTCTCTAATGACCTTGCTGTCGACGGGACGTTAAAATACTAATGTCCGCCTCCCTCCTCCTTCTTCACGATTATAATTTATCTTTAATTTCTGAGTAGGACAGAGTCACTGGGGTACTTGACGTGTGATGAAGTAATGTTCCAGTCTGGTGATATACACGGATCGCCAGGACATTATGGCCACCAACCTACCATCGATGTTAACCCGTCCAGACGACAACAGCGTCACCTGACGAGGAACGACCGCTAGTCAGACTCACGCGCAGTGCGTGTAGTACCAATGAGCGTGCTGTTCGTGTGTAGAATGAGGAAGGCTGCTATGTGTCTGAGTTGGACCGAGGGCAGATTGTGATGGCCCGAAAGCTCGGCACGAGCATTTCGGAAACTGCACGACTTCTCGGGCGTTCAAGGAGTGCTGTGGTGAGTGTCCTCAACACGTGGCGAAACCAGACGTCATCGGGATGGGCAGCCACCCCTCATTACAGATGTCGGACGACGTTGACTGGGCAGACTAGTGAAATAAGACAAGCGACGAATTGTGGTGGAACTAACATCAGACTTAAACGCTGGCAGAGTACAAGTGTGTCTGAACAGGCAGTGCACTCGTAACGGTGGGCCTCCACTGTCGAAGACCTATGCATGTACCAATGTTAACACCACTACATCGGCAACTACGACTGAAATGGACACATGATCATCGGAACTGGACGTCGGCGCAATGGCAGAACGTTACATGGTCCGATGAATCCCGATACCTTCCTCATCATAGCGGTAAGAGGCCGCGAATACGTCGTCTTCCAGGGGAACAGCTACTTGACACGGGTACTGTAGGACGGATACAAGCTAGCGGCGGCTCCATTACGTTCTGAGGACATCACGTGGGCATCCATGGGTCCAGTAGAGCTCGTGCGAGCCACCAATGACGTCCAAGGAGTATCGTAAAGTGGTAGCAGATCACGTACATCGCTTCATGACGATCATGTATCCTGACGACAGTGGCATTTCTCAGTAAGGTGATGGGTCATGTCACAAGGCCAGGAGTGTGACTGAGTGGTTCGAGGAACACAGTGGCGAGTTTGAGTTGATGTACTGACCCCCAACTCGCCAGATCTGAACCCAGTCGAACACATCAGAGTTCATCGACCCCCTACCCGGAGTTTACGGGAATTAGGCGACTTTTGTGTGCAGGTGTGGTGCCAACTCCCTCCACCGACCTGCCAAGGCTTCGTTGCTTCCATGCTATGACGCGTCTCCGCTGTTATCCGTGCCAAAGATGGAAATACCGGCTATTAGGTAGGTGGTCATTATTTTCTGGCTGGTCAGTGTACTTTGGCCAGATCATCGGTACCGTGAAGCATTGGTGTAAAGAGCATACCCGCCATGCACGCTTAAAACAGTTGAGAAAATCTGCTATTGTGGAACACTGCCTTTGTACCGATCATCCTATGGAATATAATAACACTGAGATTCTTCCGTGAATTTCTTGCTATTGGGGTAGTGTTATTGAGAAAGCTGTAGAAGTTAAAGTAGCAAGTAGAGACGTAGAGACGGAAGCTTTGGCTGAAAGGATACTTGGAATCTTGCTCCTTCTCTGGCCAATCAACAGAGGGACAGAGTTAGAGCTCCTTGCTCACAGTTAATTACTATTTCATCATCGGTAACGTCTGACGTTGGTCATCATTGGTTGTCTAATGGTGGTAGTCGTTTATGGCATCTTTTGCGTTTCTGTATACGCAGTCCTTGGTTGGCAAGTACTAAAGCCGCCATGATATCGTATTTCATTTCTGCTTTGAAGATAACGGGGTATTAATCTGGCGAAATATCAGCGGTTGTCGAGGACATTACCCGACTGCATTTCCGTAAGTTATTTGAACACTCGATATACTGCGAGAAAATCGTTTCACAGTTGATTAACAGCTTCCTTGATTGTGTTAATTACTTTGATGAAATGTTCCTAACAAGGCTCTTGCGGAAACAGCACGTTAGAAATTTCGAAACATTGTTCATTGTTCTTGAAGCTACCGGGATAAAACACAAAGACGTGCTGATTTCTTCTACGGATGTGTCCTGCGTACTAAGCACATGTGAACGGATTATTAATTTAATAACCACAGATAACACAGCCGTCGAGTTTATATCGTTCTCGATACTACGCATACCGTCAAGACGGGTTGTAAGACAAGGGTTCTGAAAAGTATTAATAAGGAACTGCCAACCGTCGCAGTTGCAATACTTTGCTCCATAACTGTCAGCATCCTGTAAATGAGGCCCAAGTTTCTTTTCTTTTTCCGTAACTGCTCCTTGACATGACGGAGTACAAAATAAAAAAATGTACATTCCTTGGATGTCGGCCTAAGTCATGCGCTAAAGGTGAAAGAGTTGTCAACGTAACTCTGTCTTTGCCTCGCGTGTTTTTACTCGACACAACAAATTGAGGCGCTCTTCATTTCATAGAACTGAGTTTACGTAAGAGTATACGTGTGTGAAACGTTGCATTGTTTCGCCTATATCAGCACGTAAGTAATTCATCACAGCCACTGTTCTAAGCATTGCGTCTACAGTAAAGCGTTTCCAGATGCGTTACCACATCGTCACGTTGTTTATAAAACCAAAGTTTCGGCCAGTGTGGCAGGTGGTCTTCAGCAATATGATGCGTTTTTTGTATTAAAAGTTTTGTCCTCATGCAACAATGCCTTAAACACTGGTTTCACACTTCTGATAATTGGAACTGTATCAATAGGAAGGACTCGAAATAACGAAATTTTATTTATTGTGTTTATGAACCATGGGCCCTGCCGTTGGTGGGGTGGCTTGCGTGCCTCAGCGATACAAATAGCCGCACCGCAGGTGAAACCACAATGGGAGGTTGTCTGTTGAGAGGCCTCACAAACATGTGGTTCTTGAAGAGGTGCAGCTACTTTTTCAATAGATGCAGGGGCAACAGTCTGGACGATTTACTCATCTGGCCTCGTAACAACAACCAAAACGGCTTTTCTGGTACTGCGAAGGGCTGAAAGCAAGGGAAATTGCAGCCATAATTTTTTCCGAAGGCATGCAGCTCTACTGTATGGTTAAATAATGACGGCATCTTCTTGGGTAACAAATTCCGAAGTTAAAAAATCCTCCATTTGGATTTCCGGGCTGGGACTACTCAGAAGGATGTCGTCATCAAGAAAAACAAAACTGGAGTTCTACGGAAGGGAGAGTGGAACGTTAGATACGTTAAACGAACAAGTAGGTTAGAAAATTTAAAAAGGGAAATTTATAGATTGAAATTAGATATAGTGGTAATTAGTGAAGTTCGGTGGCAGAGGGAACAGGACTTATGATCAGGTGAATACAGAGTTACAAATTCAAAATCAAATAGTGGAAACGTAGGAGTAGGTTTAATAATGAATAAGAAAATAAGAATGCCGGTAAGATACTATGAACAGCACAGTGAACACAAATCGAGGTCAAGATAAACACAAAGCTCACACACACCACAACTTATGAAGAGGTTGAATTAATGTATGACAAGATAACATTATTCAGGTAGTTGAGGGAGACGACAATTGAATTGTGATAAGGAACTGGAATTCGATGGTCTGGTAATTCGACCTGTTGTGCTGCTATTCATGAACAGCATTCCAGGCGGTGTTTCCCAACAGGATAACGCTCACCCACATACCGCTATTGTAACCCAGCATGCTGTACGGAGTGTACACGTGTTGCCTTGGCCTGGTCGATCAGCAGATCTGTCACCAATGGAGCACGTATAGGACATGATCGAACGACAACTCCTGCGTCATCAACAAACAGCGTTAACCAACCCTGGATTGACCGAGAAAGTGCAACAAACATGGAACTCCATCCCACAAACTAATATGCAGTACCTGAACAACACAATGCAGAACGTTTGCATGCTTGCGTTCAACATTGTGGCAGTTACACCGGTTGCGATTGTTTCAGCAATTCACTTTTGGAATGGCTTGCCCCGCGTTCACATTAACCTGTGATCTTGCAATGTTCATCACTTAAATATGTTATCTAGGCAGATTTATTCTCGAAATTTCATTGATCTGCATTAAATATTTTTTGGAGTTCCAATTTTTTCCGTTATTGTATTTTGGCTGTGTGTCAAATCGTCGACTTTTCTATTGTCCATGGCATTAAGTTGGGATTTTCACACGCTACGATAAGTTGTCGAGACACCAGCAACTGCCGTCCGGCTATGGCAGTTCGCTGTGCGTTGCCACTGCAGCGGCTGGCCTCAGCACGGCATAGCCGGCCGCTGTGGCCGAGCGGTTCTATACGCTTAAATTCGGAACCGCGCTGCTGATACTGTCGCAGGTTCGAATCCTGCCTCGGGCATGGATGTGTGTGATGTCCTTAGGTTAGTTAGGTTTAAGTAGTGTCAGTGTCGTCGTAACTGCCGTCTGCTTCACGTCTGCTGTGCAGCGAACTTCGTTAATTTAAGTATTGTGTCGTCGTAACTGCCGTCTGCTTCACGTCTGTTGTGCAGCGAGCTTCGTTAATTTAAGTATTAACTGTATTTTTCTTACTTGTCACTTCTGCTTCCGTGTGGTTTTGCTTTTAGGAAGCTTTAATTGTCGAGCGCTAGTAATAGTGTTCCATAGATTTCGTGTTTGTTTTGAATACAGTCAGAGAGAGTGCCTTTAGTCAACCATAGTGCCAGCAGTGCTAGTCTTTGTTTTCAATACAGTCGAGAGACAGGTAGTGCTATTTTCATTGTTTTCTACAAGAAGTGTCTAGCAACCACAGTTTAGTCAACAATCAGCCGCCTTTAGTGAATTAGCAGTCTAGTTACAAGTTGATTAACTTTCTACAGTAAATTGATTTATTAGGATGGATAGGATGTCTGACTGCTGTGTACGGACGCAGGAGGAGCTGGCCCCCTGAATAGGTCAGGCGTGCACTACACGGCGGAAGCGGCTACAAGGGTAGCGGAGTACGTGTGGAGTGCTCATGTGGGTTTTTTAGGTTAGAGAATTCCCTCCCTAGGCCCGACAAGACGCCTCCTGAGGCGCGGCAAAGTAGGAGTAGGCAAAATGCAACAGGGAATAACAATATTAATGTGCTAATAGTAAACTGCAGGAGTGTCTATAGAAAGGTCCCAGAACTCCTCTCATTAATAAACGGTCACATTGCCCATATAGTACTAGCGACAGAAAGTTGGCTGAAACCAGACGTAAAGAGTAATGAAATTCTAAACTCAGAATGGAATGTATACCGCAGAGACAGGCTGGACAGTGAAGGGGGAGGCGTGTTTATAGCGATAAGAAGTGCAATAGTATCGATGGAAATTGACGGAGATCCGAAATGTGAAATAATTTGGGTGAAGGTCACGGTTAACGCAGGCTCGTACATGCTGACTCAGCAGCTGTTGTGGCTGAGCACCTGTAGGATAATTTGGAAAATATTTCGAGTAGATTTCCCCACCATGTTATAGTTCTAGGTGGAGATTTTAATTTGCCGGATATAGACTGGGAGACTCAAACGTTCATAACGGGTGGCAGGGACAAAGAATGCAGTGAAATTTTTTTAAGTGCTTTATCTGAAAACTACCTTGAGCAGTTAAACAGAGAACCGACTCGTGGCGATAACATATTAGACCTTCTGGCGACAAACAGACCCGAACTATTTGAAACAGTTAACGCAGAACATGGAATCAGCGATCGTAAAGCGGTTACTGCATCGATGATTTCAGCCGTAAATAGAAATATTAAAAAAGGTAGGAAGATTTTTCTGTTTAGCAAAAGTGACAAAAAGCAGATTACAGAGTACCTGACGGCTCAATATAAAAGTTTTGTCTCAAGTACAGATAGTGTCGAGGATCAGTGGACAAAGTTCAGAACCATCGTACAGTATGCGTTAGATGAGTATGTGCCAAGCAAGATCGTAAGAGATGGAAAAGAGCCACCGTGGTGCAACAAACGAGTTAGAAAATTGCTGCGGAAGCAAAGGGAACTTCACAGCAAACATAAACATAGCCAAAGCCTTGCAGACAAACAAAAATTACGCGAAGTAGTGCGAGGAGGGCTATGCGAGAGGCGTTCAATGAATTCGAAAGTAAAGTTCTACGTACTGACTTGGCAGAAAATCCTAAGAAATTTTGGTCTTATGTCAAAGCGATAGGTGGATCAAAACAAAATGTCCAGACACTCTGTGACCAAAATGGTACTGAAACAGAGGATGACAGACTAAAGGCCGAAATACTAAATGTCTTTCTCCAAAGCTGTTTCACAGAGGAAGACTGCACTGTAGTTCCTCCTCTAGATTGTCGCACAGATCACAAAATGGTAGATATCGAAATAGAAGACAGAGGGATAGAGAAACAATTAAAATCCCTCAAAAGAGGAAAGGCCGCTGGACCTGATGGGATACCAGTTCGATTTTACACAGAGTAGGCGAAGGAACTTGCCCCCCCTTCCTGCAGCGGTGTACCGTAGGTCTCTAGAAGAGCGTTGCGTTCCAAAGGATTGGAAAAGGGCACAGGTCATCCCCGTTTACAAGAAGGGACGTCGAACAGATGTGCAGAAATATACAAATATATCTCTAAGGCGATCAGTGGTAGAATTTTGGAACACGTATTATGTTCGAGTGTAATGACTTTTCTGGAGACTAGAAATCTGTAGGAATCAGCATGGGTTTCGAAAAAGACGGTCGTGTGAAACCCAGCTCGCGCTATTCGTCCACGAGACAGAGGGCCATAGACACGGGTTCCCAGGTAGATGCCGTGTTTCTTGACTTCCGCAAGGCGTTCGATACAGTTCCCCACAGTCGTTTATTGAACAAAGTAAGAGCTTATGGACTATCAGACCAATTGTGTGATTGGATTGAAGAGTTCCTAGATAACAGAACGCAGCATGTCATTCTCAATGGAGAGAAGTCTTCCGAAGTAAGAGTGATTTCAGGTGTCCCGCAGGGGAGTGTTATAGGACCGTTGCTATTCACAATATACATAAATGATCTTTTGGATGACATCGGAAGTTCACTGAGGCTTTTTGCAGATGATGCTGTGGTGTATCGAGAGGTTGTAACAATGGAAAATTGCACTGAAATGCAGGAGGATCTGCAGCGAATTGACGCATGGTGCAGGGAATGGCAATTCAATCTCAATGTAGACAAGTGTAATGTGCTGCGAATACATAGAAAGATAGATCCCTTATCATTTAGCTACAAAATAGCACGTCAGCAACTGGAAGCAGTTAATTCCATAAATTATCTGGCAGTACGCATTAGGAGTGATTTAAAATGGAATGATCGTATAAAGTTGATCGTTGGTAAAGCAGATGCCAGACTGAGATTCATTGGAAGAATCCTAAGGAAATGCAATCCGAAAACAAAGGATAGGGTTGATAGAGAAGATCCGACGGAGAGCAGCGCGCTTCGTTACAGGATCATTTAGTAATCGCGAAAGCGTAACGGAGATGATAGATAAACTCCAGTGGAAGACTCTGCAGGAGAGACGCTCAGTAGCTCGGTACAGGCTTTTGTTAAAGTTTCGAGAACATACCTTCACCGAAGAGTCAAGCAGTATATTGCTCCCTCCTACGTATACCTCGCGAAGAGACCATGAGGATAAAATCAGAGAGATTAGAGCCCACACAGAAGCATACCGACAATCCTTCTTTCCACGAACAATACGAGACTGGAATAGAAGGGAGAACCGATAGAGGTACTTAATGTACCCTCCACCACACACCGTCAGGTGGCTTGCGGAGTATGGATGTAGATGTAGATGTAGATGCAGCTCTAAGTTCTAGGGGACTGATGACCTCAGATGTAAAGTCCGTAGTGCTCTGAGCCATTTGAAGCCAGCACGGCATAACTACTGTATCTATCTGTAATGCAGTAGGGCTTTGCGACACAGTGGAGCTGTCCACACAACGCGGCGAAAGCTAAAGGTCAGCTACTACTTGCGTTCTTTATTGTGTTTACGGTGCTTTTGTGCGGAAATGGATGTTTAAATCGAAACAGAATAAATAAATACTTTGGCACAGGAAGAACCTCTGCTGTGAGACAAGGCTGCCGACATATAGAAAGATCTCAGAACCACAGCGAATGCCAATATAGTTATTTCTGAAGTATGTGATACGTGAGGATATTTTCAATAGTTTCCAAGTGAGAGTACTGAGTTTAACATAAAATTTAAAAACCAAAACTGCACTACAACCAGATCAGGACGGAAACATTTTTACAAGAGTTGCAAAAAATACATCCTCTTCTGAAAGAACGAGTCGCACAGTGTCTTTGACGTAATGTACGAGGGCTTTCAGTAAGTAATGCAACACATTTTTTTCTGAAGGCACGTTGGTTTTATTCAGTATTCGAATACACCATATTATTCCACGCTCACTTGTCTACAAACATAATCTCCGTTCAATGCCACAGCCTTACGCCTTACGTCACTTTACTCGGTGGTGGGGGGGGCTTTATGCCCACATGGAACCATTCCACTGGTCGACGTGTCGACGTCGGAGACAACATCTTGCTGCATCAATAACCTCCCCATCGACCGGGTACTGTTTCCAGGAGAGCGTACGCTTCATTGGGACACACATATGGATGTCGGAAGGGGAAGGGGCGAGATCCTGGCTGTAGCATGGATGAGGGAGAACAGTCCAATGAAGTTTTGTGAGCCCCTTTCAGGTGCGCACACTTTTGTGAGATCTTGCGCTGTGAAGGAGATGGAGAAGTTCATTTGCATTTTTGTGCCAACCAACGCGCTGAAGCTGTTACTTCAATTTCCTGAGGATTGCACAATGTACTTCAGAGTTGATTGTTGCACCATGAGAGAGGATATCAAACACAATAACCTCTTCGTCATTATTGTACCGCCTGAGGGTGTGGCTTTCAAAAGTTTCTTTGAAGGAGATGTTTGGCACCACTCCATGGAATGCCTTTTTATTTCCGGTTGGGGGCGGGGGGGTGTATTCATACTTCATAGCCTGTGTCTTAAAGCACAAGCAATTCCCCACAGCGGTACTTTTCTGCTCTTTGTAGTCTTCTAGTAGGCGGCGAGGAACCCAGAGAGTACACAGTTTTGAGCACGCCAGGGAGGAGTAGCCGAGTGCGTCAACACCATCAACAGAACGTCCTGTTGTGCAGTGAGGTGTTTAAATGCGATCCGTCTATCAGCCACACATAGCGACCACGGCGCAGTCGTCATAACCGCGGACAGATATGTCGATACACATAACATGGACTAATAACAGCAGCATTTACTCATAGGAAGAGCCGCCTGGCAAAAAGCTCGAGATATTGCTGAGGCCTCATCACTGAATACTGTTCAAGGCAGAGGTCCTTCAAAGAGCACAGGAAGTAGCTATGTTATTGTTGTTGTGGTCTTCAGTCCTGAGACTGGTTTGATGCAGCTCTCCATGCTACTCTATCCTGTGCAAGCTTCTTCATCTCCCAGTACCTACTGCAGCCTACATCCTTCTAAATCTGCATAGTGTATTCATCTCTTGGTCTCCTTCTACGATTTTTACCCTTCACGCTACCCTCCAGTACTAAATTGGTGATCCCTTGATGCCTCAGAACATGTCCTACCAACCGATCCCTTCTTCTAGTCAAGTTGTTCCACGAACTCCTCTTCTCCCCAATTCTATTCAATACCTTCTCATTAGTTATGTGATCTACCCATCTAATCTTCAGCATTCTTCTGTAGCACCACATTTCGAAAGCTTCTATTCTCTTCTTCTCTAAACTATTTATCGTCCATGTTTCACTTCCATACATGGCTACACTCCATACAAATACTTTCAAAAACGACTTCCTGACAGTTAAATCAATACTCGATGTTAACAAATTTCTCTTCTTCAGAAACGCTTTCCTTGCCATTGCCAGTCTATATTTTATATCCTCCGACCATCATCAGTTATTTTGCTCCCCAAATAGCAAAACTCCTTTACTACCTTAAGTGTCTCATTTCCTAATTTAATTCCCTCAGCATCACCCGACTTAATTCGACTACATTCCATTATCCTCGTTTTGCATTTGTTGATGTTCGTCTTATACCCTCCTTTCAAGACACTGTCCATTCCGATCAACTGCACTTCCAAGTCCTTTGCTGTCTGTGACAGAATTAGAATGTCATCGGCGAACCTCAAAGTTTTTACTTCTTCTCCATGGATTTTAATACCTACTCCGAACTTTTCCTTTGTTTCCTTTACTGCTTGCTCAATATACAGATTGAATAGCGTCGAGGAGAGGCTATAACCCTGTCTCACTCCCTTCCCAACCACTGCCTCCCTTTCATGTCCCTCGACTCTAATAACTGCCATCTGGTTTCTGTAAAAATTGTAGATAGCCTTTCGCTCCCTGTATTTTACCCCTGCCACCTTCAGAATTTGAAAGATCGTATTCCAGTCAACATTGGCAAAAGGCTTCTCTAAGTCTACAAATGCTAGAATCGTAGGTTTCGCTTTCCTCAATCTTTCCTCCAAGATAAGTCGCAGGGTCAGTATTGCCTCACGTGTTCCTACGTTTCTACGGAATCCAAACTGATCTTCCCCGAGGTCGGCTTCTACCAGTTTTTCCATTCGTCTGTAAAGAATTCGCGTTAGTATTTTGCAGCTGTGACTTATTAAACTGATAGTTCGGTATTTTGCACATCTGTCAACACCTGCTTTCTTTGGGATTTGAATTATTATATTCTTCTTGAAGACTGAGGGAATTTTGCCTGTCTCATACATCTTGCTCACGAGATGGTAGAGTTTTGTCAGGACTGGCTCTCTCAAGGCTGTCAGTAGTTCTAATGGAATGTTGTCTACTCCCGGGGCCTTGTTTCGACTTAGGTCTTTCAGTGCTCTGTCAAACTCTTCACGCAGGATTGTATCTCCCATTTCATCTTCATCTACCTCCTCTTCCATTTCCATAATATTGTCTTCAATAACATCGCCCCTATATAGAACCTCTATATAGTCCTTCCATCTTTCTGCTTTCCCTTCTTTGCTTATAACTGGGTTTCCATCTGAGCTCTTGATATTCATGCAAGTGGTTCTCTTTTCTCCAAAGGTCTCTTTAATTTTCCTGTAGGCAGTATCTATCTTACCCCTCGTGAGATAAGCCTCCACATCCTTACATTTGTCCTCTAGCCATCCCTGCTTATCCATTTTGCACTTCCTGTCGATCCCATTTTTGAGACGTTTGTATTCCTTTTCGCCTGCTTCACTTACTGCATTTTTGTATTTAATCAATTAAATTCAGTATCTCTTCCGTTGCCCAAGGATTTCTACTAGCCCTCGTCTTTTTACTTACTTGATCCTCTGCTGCCTTCACTATTTCATTCCTCAAAGCTACACATTCTTCTTCTACTGTATCTCTTTCCCCCATTACTGTCTATTGTTCCCTTATGCTCTCCCTGAAACTCTGTACAACCTCTGGTTCTTTCAGTTTATCCAGGTCCCATCTCCTTAAATTCCCACCTTTTTGCAGTTTCTTCAGTTTTAATCTATAGTTCATAACCAATAGATTGTGGTCAGAGTCCACATCTGCCCCTGGAAATGTCTTAGAATTTAAAATCTGGTTCCTAAATCTCTGTCTTACCATTATATAATCTATCTGAAACCTTCTAGTATCTCCAGGGTTGTTCCATGTATACAGCCTTCTTTCATGATTCTTGAACCAAGTGTTAGTTATGATTAAGTTATGCTCTGTGCAAAATTCTACCAGGCGGCTTCCTCTTTCATTTCTTAGCCCCAATCCATATTCACCTACTACGTTTCGTTCTCTTTCTTTTCCTACTGTCGAATTCCAGTCACCCATGACTATTAAATTTTCGTCTCTCTTCACTACCTGAATAATTTCTTTTATCTCATCATACATTTTATCAATTTCTTCATCATCTGCAGAGCTAGATGGCATATAAACTTGTACTACTGTAGTAGGCGTGGGCTTCGTGTCTATCTTGGCCACAATAATGCGTTCACTATGCTGTTGGTAGTAGTTTACCCGCACTCCTATTTTCCTATTCATTATTATACCTACTCCTGCATTACCCCTATTTGATTTTGTATTTATAACCCTCTATTCACCTGACCAAAAGTATTGTTCCTCCTGCCACCGAACTTCACTAATTTCCACTATATCTAATTTTAACGTATCCATTTCCCTTTTTAAATTTTCTAACCTACCTGCCCGATTAAGGGATCTGACATTCCACGCTCCGATCCGTAGAACGCCAGTTTTCTTTCTCCTGATAACGACGTCCTCTTGAGTAGTCCCCGCCCGGAGATCCGAATGGGGGACTATTTTACCTTCGGAATATTTTACCCAAGAGGACGTCATCATCATTTAATCATACAGTAAAGCTACATGCCCTCGGGAAAAATTACGGCCGTAGTTTCCCCTTGCTTTCAGCCGTTCGCAGTACCACAACAGCAAAGCCGTTTTGGTTAGTGTTACAGGGCCAGATCAGTCAATCATCCAGACTGTTGCCCCTGCAACTACTGAAAAGGCTGCTGCCCCTCTTCAGGAACCACACGTTTGTCTGGCCTCTCAACAGATACCCCTCCGTTGTGGTTGCACCCACTGTACGGCTATCTGTATCGTTGAGGCACGCAAGCCTCCCTACAAACGGCAAGGTCCATGGTTCATAGGTAGCTATATCAAGGGCAAAAAGTGGGTGGAAACAACCGTGGGAGACAGAACTCGCAAGACTAACGAAGGATTCACGGGACAAAAGAAAGTACTACCAACAAGCCAAGACAGCTCCTGAAAGACAGGTAACACTTGACCTGTATCGTGACGCTCAACAGAAATACCGAAAAAACTAAAGACAACGAGGAAAGACTACTGGACCAATTTTGTCAAAACCCGCCTACAGACGACATCTGGGGACAAGCATTCAAGATAGAAACAGAACGAGTTAAGACAGTGACAGTTCGGTCAACACTAAAACAAGCTGACGGCACAATGGCCAGAGGATGGAGAAGCACAGCAGAATATCTCCTGAACAGGCTCCTCTCAGATAACGACCCCACACAAGACGAGCGACATCACGCTGACCTAAGAGAGAGCATGAGGCAACCATACATCAGTGACAGTGTAATCATGGCATTCGCGCAAGAAGAAGTCGCGACAGCAATCAGCAGGCTTAAAAATCGAAAAGCACCCAGCCCAGACAAAATACTTTCAGACACATTAAAACAAACAGTAACACAAATCGCACCTTTTCTTACTAACATGTTCAACGAGGCACTACTAACAGGCAGAATTCCAAATATCTGGAAAACTGCTAAGGAAGTAATAATCAGGAAATCACAAGACAAAGAGCCAACAGACCCCAAAACGTACCGATCGACCTGTCTCTTAAACGCTCTCGGCAAGATACAGGAAAGGCTCCTCTGTACAATCGCACAGACGCCTCCTCAGCCTGACGCCTCATCAATTCGGCTTCAGGGAAGGTAGATCAGTATAAGACGCCGTCAACCAAGCACGTCACAGTTACAATTAGCATCAGCGATAAATACGTGGCCGCCATACTAATACAATTTGTGGTGGCCGTCCCTCATCGCCAGGTTAAGGGAAATGAGGCTATCAGCTTCCCTCTACAACAGCCTCCTCGACTACTGCAGAGGCAGAGTGGCGGAGTGGAGGGCTGATACACGGAAAGTTGTCAAGACGGTAACAAAGGGATGTCCACAGGGCTCGATCTGCCGACCAATATTCAGGGATTTCGCAATCGAGCCCTCGCTGAACACCCTGGACAGTGACGACAGGGTAAGAGGTGTGGTGGCTTACGCAGTTGACCTGCTCGTGTCAGCCAACTCGAGAGCAGACAAAAGGCACGCAACTGCGTCAGAAAATTACAGTTGGTGCAAAGCAAATAAATTAAAAATAGCTCCCAACAAAACTGTATATTCACTGCTCAGAGGGACACTATAGAGGATGCAAGCCACACGTTATGTAGGATTGCATCTTGACGAAAAACAGACTTTCAACCATCATATCAAAATGACAATTGACAAAGCCTCCAAAATTATGGACAATCTAGCACGACTAAACACAACTCAGTACAAATTATCTATTAAGAAAATAAGGACCTACCACATTGTGATATTTGAATCCATCGCATGCTTCGCCGCAAGTGCTTGGGTTCACAGACTGATCAAACAGACTAACAAGACAATTGCAAGACGAGGCCAACGCAGTATACCCCTGAGAATGAGCAGAGCCTTCAACACCACGTCACTAGAGGCACTTTGCGTTGTGATGGGGACCTGTCCAGCAATACGTTATAGAGCCGCACTTTACTGGCTTAAGAGGGACAGGCTAGATAAAGTCACCGAAAGTGCGGGTACCAACATTATGAACAAAACACAAATGAAACAATGGCGGATTCAGGCATGGCAGAGAGAGTGGGATGAATCCGACAAGGGTCGTCGTGTACACTCTTTCTTTCCTGACTCACGCGAAAGACTACAACTGAAACATGTCGACCCAAGCCGGGGGATGTTCCATTTCCTGACAGGCCACGGGCCATATCCGCTACACTTAAACCGAATAGGACTAACTAACGATGAAGTATGCGTTTGCGGAGAAACTGGGACACCAGAACATGTCACACTGCTATGCAACACGCCAGCACAAGTGAGACCTATGCAGAACGACGACAATACATAATCCCGATGACTGGACTACAATAAATAGCGTAGCCGATATTGTATTGAACACTCTGCATCAAGAATACAAGCGACAAAACCCGTATGGAAGAAGGCGTAGACAAGTACAAACAACACAACGAACCACATGGGAGGACAGAAACACGACCACAGATTCCAAAACCGAGGAGGGAACCCTAAGTGAACAACACTCAGAAGGGATCAACATTTAAGGGACCCAAAACAACAATGCATAACACTGCATGCCACAACACAGTCACAAACAACACAACAATCATAAAACAGACAAACAACGACATCACATACTAAGACTGAAGTAATAAGGTAATGTCGCTTGGGAGGAGAAGGCTCGAAGAACTTTTATTCCGGGGTTCTTTCTCCCCAACGACATACTGCATAGTGTTTAAAGTATACGGCGCACAAGCAGTAACGTATTGCTCGTCTTGTTGTGTGCAGACAGAAGTATATTCTCTTCTCTATTAGAAGCTACAATCAATGAATTTCATTTATTAAGTGTACTTTCTGTATAAAATATGTATAACACTAAAAATATAGTGTGTTAAGTTATTTAAGGAATAATGCACTCAAGTAGCAATGAATTACATTCTATTTCTACTAACAAATTAAAATATAAGTGTATTTCTCATGTAAATCTCAAATTCATGTATTCCATGTATGAAGTTGGTTGGTTGGTTGGTTTGGGGAAGGAGACCAGACAGCGTGGTCATCGGTCTCATCGGATTAGGGAAGGACTGGGAAGGAAGTCGGCCGTGCCCTTTCAGAGGAACCATCCCGGCATTTGCCTGGAGTGATTTAGGGAAATCACAGAAAACCTAAATCAGGATGGCCGGACGCGGGATTGAACCGTCGTCCTCCCGAATGCGAGTCCAGTGTCCAACCACTGCGCCACCCCGCTCGGTATGTATGAAGTGCTCAATCAGTATTTAATCTGTATAATACCAGGTGTATGTATCTAAGGTATCACAGAATATACTACGAACAATAGGACAAACAAACAGCTGCTGAATACCATGTAGTATCCATACTTACAACACTCCCAGTGATATATCAGTACACAGAGACACAGTAAACATACATAAGCACAGACAATTTCAGATGAGAATAGCTCGAGGTTCTACCGAGACCTTCTCACCTGGAATAGGTAGAAATAGGCCATTATCAACCAAGATGCTACTTTGACTATATTACACATCCAAATACAGTGTATCACTTCCCTCTACATACTGCAAATTATTTTCATCACACTCGTTGTACTACATTTTCCTTTTTTTATTTTTCTTCGACATTTGCACTACATAAATTACATTCTCATCAACTAGGTAAAGCCGCGCGTGGTAGCCGTGTGGTCTTGGGCGTCTTGTCACGGTTCGCCTGGCTTTCCCCTGTTTGAGGTTCGATCCTCCCTCGGGCATGGGTGTATGTGTTGTCCTTAGTGCAAGTTAGTTTAAGTTGCATTAAGTAGTGCGTAAGCCTAGGGACCGATGACCTCAGCAGTTTAGTCCCATAGTCCTTACCACAAATTTCCAATTTCCAACTAGGTAGAAACAAATTATATAGAACCATTTTAATAATCTTTAAGCATTCAGTTCGTTGTAACCTCAGAAAAATCATTATGTATTATGTTCTTTACATTATTAAAAAAAGCATTAACAACTGCATACCAATAAGATTATAAGAATGAGAAGTCTTTTCTGTTAGCTTCTGAAGCATCCGACCCACCTTGCATTTCCAGGTGGTGGGCTACTCTGTACAGTTAATGAAATAAATAAATAAATAAAAACTACGACCCCCTTCAACTTCCGGTCGTTTCTCTCAATCAACAGATGAGGTCGGCCTGTACGCTTTTGTGCTGTATATGTTCCTTCACGTTTCCACTTCACTATCACATCGGAAACAGTGGACCAGGGATGTTTAGGAGTTTGGAAATCTCGCATACAGCCGTATGATACCAGTGGCACCCAATCACCTGACCACGTTCGAAGTCCGTGAGTTCCGCGGAGTGCCCCATTCTGCTCTCTCACGATGTCTAATGACTACTGAGGTCGCTGATATGGAATGCCTGGCAGTAGGTGGCAACTCAAGGCACTTAATATGAGAAACGTCTGTTTTGGGGGATATCTGGATACTTTTGATCACATAGTGTATATCTTCCATGTAGAAGGTACTAAGACACTGGATGTCCTGAACACTATGTGGAACTGGTTCAAGCTCTACATGATGACATGTGTGGGGAGGTTCTTCAATGGTAAATCTACATCAGATTCGTTTCCAATCAGTCAGTGTTTGAAATAACTCTTTGCACTGTGCATGGCTGCCATGCGTGTGAATCGTCTGCAGACAACCAAGGCATGGAGATTAAATTCCGTTTCGATTGAGGTCTCATCGATCTGACAAGACTTTGTTCACAAAGACCTAACCGGGTGGGAGAACTACAGTATGCCAATGGTACTGCATCTCCTGCTCTAACACTCACAGAGGTACAACCGTCTATCAGATGCTTTATACATTCATGCCATTGCTTCGACTTTACCATCTATAAGGCTAAAACAAAGATACTCGCACAACCTGCACCATGATTAACTCTGTCTGAGTTCAATATCTCCATCTTAGACACAGCACTGTTACTGGTTGAGAACTTTTCATATCTTGCAAGCATCTTGTCTAAATGGTGTACCTGTGAACAAGTTGTTGATAAAAGAATTGGGGTTGCTCATGCAGTATTTAGGCAGTTAATCCACAGAGTCTTCTTGAATAAAGACCTAAAGCTGCACGTCAGTCAAAAATGGTTCAAATGGCTCTGAGCACTATGGGACTCAACTGCTGAGGTCATTAGTCCCCTAGAACTTAGAACTAGTTAAACCTAACTAACCTAAGGACATCACAAACATCCATGCCCGAGGCAGGATTCGAACCTGCGACCGTAGCGGTCTTGCGGTTCCAGACTGCAGCGCCTTTAACCGCACGGCCACTTCGGCCGGCCGCACGTCAGTCTCCTGGTGTACAGAGCTGTTGTCATTTCTGCACTCTTATATGGCAGCAAAACTAAGGCGTTTTATCGCCATGCTATCAAGACACTTGAGTGCTGCCACCAACAAAAAACGAAATACATCCTGAACATTATGTGAGAGGACCATGCGACCCACACTGCGTTTCTCGAGAAAGCGCATCTAAGCAGCATAGAGGCAACCATCATCATTCATCAGGTGAGGTGGTTAGGACATGTTCATCGCATGAGTGATAAACGGTTTCCCCACCAAATGCGTTATGGTGAACTCTGCTCTGGCAATAGACCTCATGGAGCACCTCTCAAGCGCCTTAAGGACCAGCTAAAACATATCATGAAGACGAGTGACATAGACGTACAATCGTGGGAAGATCGTACTGTGGACCACTTTTATTGTATTATATGGAACTGGGGACATAGAAACGCTGGAGAGGCTTCATCCCCGCCATAGTCCTCAGTGGTTCTCAACCTCACAACAGGCTACAGCAGCCCATTCACCGTCCCGCCGACCCACACCGAACCCAGGGTTATTGTGCAGTTTGGCCCCCAGTGGTCTCCCCCCGGAACGTGTTACACCAGACGAGTGTAACTTCAAATGTTTGCGTGGTAGAGTAATTATGGTGTAGGCGTACGTGGAGACTGTTCGCGCAGCAGTCGCTGATACAGTGTAACTGAGGCAGAATAAGGGGAACCAGCCAGCATTCGCCTATGGAGATGGAAAACCGCCTTAAAAACTATCTACAGTCTGCCTGGCACACTGGACCTCGACACTAGTCCACCGGGGAGATTCGTGCCGGGGACCAGCATGCCTTCCCGCCCGGAAAGCAGTGCGGTAGACTGGACGGCTAACTGGGCGGGCATGGATCGCTCACTGTGGAGGAAAACTACATCCACTCTGTCAGCCTGTTTGAGAACACTGCAGACACGAAGACGCCAAGTGACAATCAATAAAGCTCCGGCTCCGTCAGCTACAACCCTGCCCTCCTCCAACCATGCAGTGTTATTTGTGTGGAACTTGTTTTATGACAGGATTGATCTGTTCAGCTACCAAAGACACGTCCATAAGTTGGGCTGAAATGCTCCTTCTCTGCTGGCTGGCTGGCACACCGTTCGTCAAAGATGTTGCGTGAAGATCGATAGTAAGCACAGGATCAAGCACGAGGGAGGCCAGAAACACACCGACAAGCAACATGCCACCAATGCCCTCTCTACAGTATGTATGTAGGACTGACTCACTGACTCACTTATCGAGTTTGGCGTATCTTCGCAGAGCAGCCTCAGTCCACATCACAGGCTACGACAGTGCATAGCAACCAAATTAGTGACTGTAGCGCGACTACTTTACCAGCAGTACACTGAACCTTGTAACAACAAAATTACCGACCTTGTCTGCAAGAGGACTATTACTGATGAGCTTGTAGCACAACACATGGACTCCATTCAAGTTAAGTTTCCAGTTCAGGCAAATTAAGCACCGTATTAAATCCATGTGCATTTGTGTTGCAGAAAGAGAATACCGGCCACCCGCAACAACATCCTCTAACTTTCTTCCTTGCCGTACAAGACTCTACACATTCCATGCAGGAAGAAGCTGTGCATACACGGAATTTAATTGCAGTTGATTGATGGAACGAACAAATGAGCGTGGAGAGCAGCAGCCAACACTTGTTCTGCAGCTGACACTGTGTACCGCCCATATGACACAGCGTGTGTTCCGTAACACTGTTACATCACGCCCCTTTATTTGTCAACAGAGGTAGAAATAATAGCGCCTTTCCAAGACTCAATCCTTTTTCGAACCGGGGCACCTTTCGTATGGCGCGATGTATTGTTTCAAACGTATCGAATGGTAAGTTATATGCAGTGGTACTTTTTCATTACAACATTCGTGAATCAAGTTCGCAAACTTGACTAATGGTGAGATTTCGTAAAGGCCATGATAAACAATGATAAGATGAGCTACTCATTACGAAGCTGTTACCCTATGACATGTAAAAAGCACCAGATTTGTAGCGAGTATTTCTTTCAAACGAGTGAGTAACGATGCTGTGCGAAAAATTGCACGAAAACTGAAAACAGTGTTCTCATTTTCACATGAAGATAATACATTTATTAAAAAAACTAACTTCTGTATCAGATTTCGCATACTTTCATTTGTGTACGAAGTTTTTACGGCAACGAACTAAAACAAGCTCTTTTCTATTTACTGGTCCCGCCACTTGGCCGGATTCTGTGAAACGTAAAAGGTAGACATGGTACTTAGCAGTTCACCGTACGGCAGAACTCGTAGCATGTGAGCTGGCCTGGTCAGTTCAAAAAATGGTTCAAATGACTCTAAGCACTATGGGACTTAACATCTGAGGTCATTAGTCCCCTAGACTTAGAACTACTTAAATTTAACTAACCTAAGGACATCACACACATCCATGCCCGAGGCAGGATTCGAACCTACGACCGTAGCAGCAACGCGGTTCCGGACTGATGCGCCAAGAACCGCTCGGCCACAGTGGCCGGCGCCTGGTCAATTAGTTAGACCTATCAACGTCTCGTACAAAGTCGTCAGTTCGATTGTAAATTTAATATGTAATCTGAGCTGAACTGAGAGAATAGATCTACATTACAACGGCTCGTAATACCATTCATGTGAGTCCACATTAAATGTACTGTAGTACATTGTCTCAATATGCGGTACGATTCTCATTGGCCGAAAAGGAAACAAACGGTGTGGTTTTTCTAAGAAAAGAGCCAAGAAATGAAGCTAAGAGTGATTTATATCAACAATCATACTCAGAAAGAGAAGAGTCCACAACAAATTTAAAAAAATATTGATACGTGATATCACACAGCAACGAAAGTATCGAGTAACAAATACTTTGCAGTGCGTATGTGACTCTACAGTACCGAAAACATACGGTGCAAAATTTAGTCACTACTTCTAATGCCACTTAATACTTGACACGCTTTTTTTTTTTTTTTTTTTCTTTATTGTTATTTTCAAACCCGTACAAACAGGCAGGCTGTCAGCAGCATGGTACGCCGCTCTTCAGCCGTAGAGGAGATAAAGATAGAACAGAAAGAATACACAAATGTGACATAACGGTGGGTAATAAAACAGTAGACACATAAAGACAAACACGGAGCCGTTCACACTTGACGAAAATTCACTACAAACTGTTGTCACGACGCACTAACACTGAAGATGGCGATGGCACAGGTGAACGATGGAGGATGACGGGAACACTGAACACGAAACACGACGGCACTCACGAGACACTGATGGCGACGATCTCCGGCGCGCGAATGTCCACTCAGCGTGTACGAGTCCGGGGACCTGCCAAGAGAGGAGGTGGAGGAGGAGGAAGGGGAAATGGGAGAGGGGAGAGCAGAGATGCCATGGGCAAAGGAGAGAGGGGGAGGGAGGTAGGGGGAGTGAAGCCCGGAGGAGAGGGTAGGAGGGAGGGGGGAAAGGAAAGAGAAGGGAAGGGAAAAGGGGGGGGAGGGAGGGTGCCTGAAGGAAAGGACACAGGAGGGGGGGGAGGATCAAAGTTGATAGGAGGGGTAGATGCAGGGGAGGAGGACATCATCAGGGAGGGGGAGCTGGCGGAAACCACCTTGGGAGAGGGTAAGGAGGGTGGAGAGATGGAGACCAGGTGGGACGTGGGAGTACAGGCGCGGCAGCGGGCGGGGGTGGGAGAGGATCGGGGAGACGAGCGGGTGAGGAGGATCGAGTTTACGGGAGGTGTATAGGAGTCGTATCCTTTCGAGGAAGAGGAGGAGGTGGGGGAAGGGGATAAGGTCATACAGGATCCGCGTGGGGGAAGGGAGACGGATGCGATAGGCAAGGCGGAGAGCATGGCGTTCAAGGATTTGGAGGGATTTATAAAAGGAAGGGGGGGCGGAGATCCAGGCGGGATGGGCGTAACAGAGGATAGGGCGGATGAGGGACTTATAGGTGTGGAGGATGGTGGAGGGGTCCAGACCCCACGTTCGGCCGGAAAGGAGCTTGAGGAGACGGAGTCGGGAACGTGCCTTGGCTTGGATTGTCTGGAGATGGGGAGTCCAGGAGAGGCGACGGTCGAGGGTGACGCCAAGGTACTTAAGGGTGGGGGTGAGAGCGATGGGACGGCCATAAACGGTGAGATAGAAATCAAGGAGGCGGAAGGAGGGAGTGGTTTTGCCTACAATGATCGCCTGGGTTTTGGAAGGATTGACCTTGAGCAACCACTGGTTGCACCAAGCGGTGAACCGGTCAAGATGGGATTGGAGAAGGTGTTGGGAGCGTCGCAGGGTGGGGGCAAGGGCGAGGAAGGCGGTGTCATCGGCAAACTGGAGAAGGTGGATGGGGGGTGACGGCGGCGGCATGTCCGCCGTGTACAACAGGTACAGAAGGGGGGAGAGGACGGAGCCTTGGGGCACACCGGCGGAGGGGAAAAAGGTGTAGGAATCGGTGTTATGGATGGTGACATAGGAAGGACGGCGGGAGAGAAAGGAACCGATCAGACGAACGTAGTTAATGGGAAGGGCGAAGGTTTGGAGCTTGAAGAGGAGACCGGAATGCCATACGCGGTCATATGCGCGTTCGAGGTCAAGAGAGAGGAAGATTGCGGAGCGGCGGGAATTGAGCTGTTCGGAAAGGAGATGAGTGAGGTGAAGGAGAAGATCGTCGGAAGAGAAGGACGGCCGAAAGCCACACTGGGTAACGGGGAGGAGGCGGTGCTGGCGGAGATGCTGGTGGATGCGGCGGGTGAGGATAGATTCCAGGACCTTGCTGAAGACCGAGGTAAGGCTGATGGGACGGTAGGAGGAGACGGCGGACGGCGGTTTGCCAGGTTTGAGGAACATGAGGATACGGGAGGTTTTCCACAGGTCGGGGTAGTAACCGGTGGACAGGACTACATTGTAGAGCCTGGCCAGGGTGGAGAGAAAAGAGACAGGAGCTTCACGAAGGTGACGGTAGGTGACACGATCGTGACCAGGAGCGGTGTTGCGTTTGGTGCGGAGTGTATTGATGAGATCCTGTGTGGTGATGGGGGCATTAAGGTCCGTGTGTGGAATGTTGTCCAAGTACTGGAAACCAGGAGCGAGGGGAGGGACAGAGGTATCAGTTCGATCGCGGATATCTGGGAAGAGGGAGTAATCGAACTGGGGATCATCAGGGATGGAAAACACATCGGACAGGTAGGAGGCAAAGTGATTGGCCTTACTAAGGGCGTCAGGAAAGGGGCGATCATCGTGGAGAAGAGGATAGTAGGGGGAGGGTTTAGTTCCGGTAAGGCGACGGAAGGCGGTCCAGAACTTGGACGAGTTTATAGGGAGGGTAGCAGTTAAACGGGTGCATGTCTGTCGCCAGTCCCGGCGTTTCTTGGCCGCGAGCAAATTTCGAATGTGTCGCTGTAGTTGCCGGTGGCGTCGTAGGGTGTCCGGGTCACGCGTGCGGAGGAAGGCACGGTAGAGACGACGGGATTCACGGAGGAGGAGGACGGCCTGTGGTGGTAAGGTAGGACGGTGGGGGTGGATGGCAACAGTAGGGACGTGGGCCTCCACGGCCTCAGACAAGGTCTGCTGGAGAAAGGAGGCGGCATGGGTGACATCATCAGGACGGCGGTAGGCGAGAGGGTGGCTATCGACCTGAGTGGAGAGGGTATCCCGGTAGGCATTCCAGTTGGCACGGGAATAGTCATGGATGTACGTAGGGGGAGGGTCATGACAAGGGTCGGGGCGGGGGCGACGGCCGTCTGAAACGGTGAGGAGGACAGGGAGATGGTCGCTACCAATAGGCTCCAGGACATCCACCGTAATGCGACCAAGGAGGTTGGGGGAGGAGAGGATAACATCGGGAGTGGAGTTGGATTCGGGACGAGTATGCTGGGGGATGGGGATGAGGTCGCCTTGAAGGGAGGAGAGGAACCGATGCCACCGCCGTAACTGGGCAGCGGAGCGACTATGGATGTTGAGGTCGGCGGCGATCACATAGGAGGAGAAGGTACGGTCGATGTGGGAGAGGAAGTCGAAAGGAAGAGGGGCGTTGGGGCGGACATAGATGGTGGCACAGGTAATGGTAAGGCCGGGGAAGAAGAGACTAAGGATCAGGTGTTCGGTGGGGTCGGGAAGGAGAGGCTGGAGCCGAACGGGGATCTGGCGGTGGTGGCCAATGGCAACTCCGCCACGTGCAACTGGGAGGGGATTATCGGAGCGGTGGAGGAGATAGGGGGAGGTGTGGATGGAGTGGTGGGGTTGGAGGAAGGTTTCATTGAGGAGGAAGGCATCCACACGGTGGGTAGCAAGGGTGTGCAGGAAGAGGTTCTTGTTGGCGGGAAGGGAGCGGATATTGTTGAAAAGGATACGATGCTGTCGCGCCATGATAAGGACTTAGACGAGGGTGTCAAGGCGGGAGAAGGTGAAATGGGCCTGGTTATTGGAAAAGGTGGCGTACATTTTAAGGTGGAATATGGAACGGGCGGCGAGGGAGATCTGTTGTAAGGTGTGGGGGCGCTGAAAGGGATGGACGTTTTGAAGGACAATGGTGAGGAACCTGATGATGTCCTCAGCAGTGGGGGGGGGACGAAGGGAATTGCCAGGAGGGGTGGGGGCGTCCAGGGGACGGACAGGTACGGTGAGTTCAGGAGTGGTGGGAGGGGGTCGGGCTTTGCACTTTTGGGAGTAGGTGGGGTGGGGGAGGCTGCAGGTATTACAGGAGGGAGGGGATTGGAGGTTGGGGCACTGCCGGAGGAAGTGCGCTTGCCGACAATGTGGGCAGGTGGGGGCCTCGCGGCACTCTGCTGTTGGATGTGCATTGTAGCGCAGACATCTCTGGCAGCGCAGGGATTGAGGGGGGGAACGGGAGGGGTCGACCTTGTACCGCTGATTGAAGAGGAGGGCACCCTCCTTCAGGAGACGGTCAATGGAGGGGGCGTCCTCAGAGAAAACCCGCATAAGGCGGGTGGGGCCGGTCGCGTTGAAAATGCGGCGGACCGCCCGCACCTCCAGGGTGGGATGGGCCTTCAGCTCCGCCAGCACCTCCTCCTCCGTGATCGACGGGCTAAGCCGAGTGATCACGGCGGTGAGGGTCGGCGGGCGACGCGGGGGTTGGGGTTGGCGGGTAGGAGATGGGGAGGGAGCAGGGGTGAGGGAGGCGTGAGGACCAAAACGGGTGATGGGGAGGCGGGAGAGGATGTCAGTATGGAGGGTTGGGCTGGGGGAGGAGATAAGAACAGAATCCCGTCTGGGAGTAAGGAGGGAGATGGGGACGCCAGGGAAATGTTGGCGGAGGAGGAGGGAGAGATTCCGGGCCTCGAGGAAGGAAGGATCGGGACGGGACAGGAGATATTTGTAGAGACCGGGTGGGGAGGAGGAGGAGGAGGAGGAGGAGGGAGCGGGGCCTGGTGGGGAGACGTCCATGGCATTTTGGGGTGGGGATGGCGGGCGGGGTGGAGCCTTTTTAGGAGCAGAGGAAGTGGAGGCGCCACTAGGGCGTTTGACAGCGGCAGATGGGCGGGTGGTGACAGGAGGGACGGGAACGATGGGGAGGTGGTGGGAAGGGACAGGTCCCGGCACGGACGCAGCAGGCGGCGCCGGAGATAGTGACTGTGACGGTGCAGGCGAATGTGGCAGTGATGGTGATGGTGACGATGATGACGGTGGTGGCGGTGATGGCGATGGCGATGGCGATGGGGAGAGCTGGGCGTGGGCAGTGGCCCGACGGGCCACCACCCTAGCCGGAGCTGCAGTGACAGGCTGGGGGAGTGGGGGGAAAGGATCAGAACGAGAGGAAGAGGCGGGAGATGGGGAGACAAAGAGCGAGGGCGAAGGGATAGAGAGGAGGGGAGGGATGGAAGGAGGGGGGTGGGATTGGGCACACCAAGTGATAGTGGTGGAGGCGGCGGAAGGGGACGTATACACGATGGCGGTGGTGGTAGTAGTGACGGTGGTGGTGGGGGCGGACATGACGACAAGAAGAAGAAAGAAAAACACAGCACTAAAAGGACAGGACACACACTGGGGGACGACGGACGGCGACGGCGACGGCGACGGCGACGGCGACGGCGACGGCGACGGCGACGGCGACGGCGACGGCGACGGCGACGGCGACGGCGACGGCGACGGCGAGAGGCAGGGACGCTGCTGCCGCGGACGGGGCCGGGGCGGCGGCGGCTGCGGCTGCTGCTACTGCTGCGGCTGCTGCTGCTGCTGCTGGCTGGACTGCTGCTGGCTGGACTGCTGCTGCCACCGGAGGGCTGGCTGGCGGGCGGGCTGGCTGGCTGGCTGGCTGGCTGGCTGGCTGGCTGGCTGGCTGGCTGGCTGCGGGACCACTGCTGCAGGCCGGGACCGGAACTGCTGGCTGGCTGGCTGGCTGGCTGGCTGGCTGGCACCTGGAACCCCTAACACTTCGATTAGCGCGAAAAAGGCACAATCGAAGGGCGGTAACCTTGCGGTGTACCGCCGGAGATGATGTACTTGACACGCGATCGTTCACGCCTTTTAACAATCACAACGGAGGGTCACATTCCTCGTCAGTGTTCTGAGAATGGTGAGAATTGTCACCACCAGCAATGACATAATTTATTGAGAGTGCACAAAAGAGACCTTTGCGGTATTTAAAAACAGTGAGAGAGTGTTACGCTTTCTGTTGCAAGAGATAAATACACTGAGATGATAAAAGTCATCCGATAGCGATATGCGCCTATACAGATGGCGGTAGTATCGCGTACGCAAGATATAAAAGGGCAGTGCATTGTCGGAGCTGTCATTTGTACTCCAGTGATTAACGTGAAAAGGTATCCGACGTGATTATGACTGTATAACGGGAATTAAAAGACTGTGCACGCGGAATGGTAGCTGGAGCTGGACGCATGGGACATTCCATTTCGGAAATTCAATATTCCGAGAGGTGTTCCGAGAATACCACGTTTCGGGCATAACCTCTCATCACGAACAACACAGTAGCCGACGGCCTTCACTTAATGAAGGAGAGCAGCGGGATTTGCGTAGAGTTGTCAGTGCTAAAAGCAAAGCAACACTGTATGAAATAACCGCAACTCGTCACCATATCGGTTGGACCCTAGACGACTGGAAAACCGTGACCCCGTGAGATGAGTCCCGATTTCAATTGATACAAGCAAATGGTGGGGTTCAGATGCTGCGCAGACCCCACGAAGCCATGGACCAAGTTGTCAACAAGGTTCTGTGCAAGGTGGTGGTGGCTCCATAATGGTGTGGGCTGTGTTTACATGGAACGGACTGGGTCCTCTGGTTTAGCTGAACCCATCATAAACTGGAAATGGTTTTGTTCGGATATTTGTTCCCAAACAATGATGGAATTTTTATGGATGACAATGCAACATCTCGCCAGGCTGCAGTTGTTCTCGATTAGTTGGAAGAACATTCCGGGCAATGATTCGGCCACCCATATCGCCCGACATGAATCCTATCGAACATTTATGAGACGTAATCGAGAGGTCAGTTCGTGCACAAAATCCTGCACCGGAAACAGTTTCGCAATTATTGTTGGCAACAGAGACAGCTTGGCTCAATGTTTCTGCATCCGCATGCGCATGGGCATGCGCAATGATCCGGCGGATCCAGTGGTGCGCGCTCGCTGAGCCATGCCTTCAGTGACTCCGACTACGAGCGCCGTCTGCCGCCGTAGTATAGGATGGCTGGTAGTAGTCTCAGTTATAGTTTTCTACAGTCTTCAGTCTTAGTCAGCCTTCTCCAGTTCTCTCGTGCGCTAGAAGCGGGAGCCTCACACTGCGTGATGCTCTTCACCTTGTGATGCTCTTCAGCTTGCTTCTTGTAATGGGTAGACTTCATTTTTGTTTGTTCTTTTGTAGAGTTTCTTTGCAACGCTTGGAGAAAGCAACGACTTAAGTAAAGCTTCTGTTTTCTATATTGAAGTGTTTGCTAATCATTTCTGCTCCTGTCCAACTTCCCTACAACGACAGCTGCTGTACCACTGTGTGGTCCAACTCTTCTTACCGTTGTGAACGAAATAGTACGCAACAGGCTATCCTTATTTAGAGTGATTCGATAGTGTAACAGTAAAGAGACATAATCCGTATCCACCAGTATATGTTTTCAATTAAATCCGCCAAGCAGTAGTCACGTAATTTGTTTCGCATGCTGCATTCTGTACAGTAGCTGACTGTGTGCCTATCAGTTCAACTGAAGAGTTTAGTCCCCGGCCGGTGTGGCCGACCAGTTGTAGGCGCTTCAGTCTGGAACCGCTCGACCGCTACGGTCGCAGATTCGAATCCTGCCTCGGTCATGGATGTGAGTGATGTCCTTAGGTTAGTTAGGTTTAAGTAGTTCTAAGTCTAGGGGACTGATGACCTCAGATGTTAAGTCCCATAGTGCTCAGAGTCATTTGAATCATTTCAGGAGTTTAGTCGCGCTGAAGTCGTGACACTCATCATGTTTTAGTCGACACAACAGTCGAGTGTGCATGCCCAGCCTGTGAAGAAAGGTGTGGGTGGTGCTTGCGACGTAACCGCCTGGCTGGGGATAATAATTGTCGAAAAAATAAGTAAATCAAAGTAAAAGCTTTTAAGAATATTAACCTTCAAGGAGGCAGCTAAATTAAAAGTTCTTGAAATTGGACAGGTGTAATTCAGATTAAAAAAAAAAGTTGCTGTGAACTTCTTTTCGTTGCTCCGTTGCAGTTTATAAGTCCTGTAAATTTCTTGAATGATGGCTGGCGATAGGACACCTTGGTTGTCTAATAAATTGAAAGATCAAAAAGTCATCCAGGTGTACTCAGATTTAGAACTGTGAATGCCGTTTATTTCCTGACTTGATGTCATATCACTAAGTGCTGCCCAAAATCTCACATTGTACTGGACCTCGCGCGATTTTTCGCAGATATTATGCACAGGGTGGCTCAGGAGGAATGACACATAATTTGTGAAGTGAGGTCCCACCGGGGACCGAACTGCACAATAACCCTGAAAGAGTGGTTCTGTGTGGGGTGGGGCGGCGGAGGGGTGAAGTGGACTGCGGTAGTCGGTGTGGGGTTGTGGACCACTGCGGCTGCGGCAAGGCCCCTGGTTAACATAAAATACAATACAACACAATCCGAATAACTCATTTCCTCAACGGTGGATTGGGTGGGGTTGGTCTGACAGATCACCCGAGCTAACCACATTAGACTTTTGTTCATGGGACTGGTTACAGGAGGATATGCACGCTACGAAGGCGAATACATCTGAAGAACTTGTTGCTCGCATCACTGATGCCATCGCCCGCATTCACGTCCGTCGAGATGATGTTCCAACATGTTGAGAAGTGCATTGAGATGGGTGGGGGACTTTTTGAACAGCTGTTGTAGGATGAATCAACATCTTTCCCACTATTATTGTGTCTATCTCTGCACCTACACAGATTAATCATTCACAGGTACGTGTAGTCTTCAACTTGCTCCAGGTCCATAATGATCGAAAATCGGACACATGCTCATAGGACTTTTTCGGTTTATTTTCACACGTAGAATAACCTCACAAATTACGCGACTTTTCTCCTGAATGATCCTGGACAGTGGCTGACAGTCGGAACATTGTTACATAGATAATTTAGTTAATTACAGTCTCAGAAGTTGATCAAAATTACAGATAATGTTATCATTAGGTGGTTATAATTGAAATACATTCAACAGGATACAAGATCAAATAAGTATCTGTCGCTCGCCTGGAAAAATAAGTGAATGATTAAAATAAAGAATGCTGATTACATTCTTGTTAATTGCATTGAAATTTCATTATCCCAGTTTTTCCTATCATGCTTTCTGCTTCAAATATGAGTACATTAAGTTTTAGTGTAGACGGAATTCGAGTAGCCAAAATAAACATTTTATTGATATTCTCAAATTAGTTTTGTATTGTGAATCACAGTAATTATGAAGTAATAAGATGTCGTTTGGTTAAACAATAGTACAGCAAGATGACAGTATGACAAAGAGAGTTGTTACAGGTTACTAACATCGAAAATTACAGTATATTTGGCGCTTTTTTTGCTATCCAATTGTAAACGAGTAGTGCGAACTGCGATTAAACGAATCGACGATACATGTTGCTACCAATGGATGGACGCACTATTAGCGAACAGTTTGACACGAAGTAGCTGGAAATCGCATTACTCAAAAGGCGAAATTGCGTACAGGGTCGTCCACAAAGTAAGTTCCGTTTCTATTTCTATCCGCGGCAGCACTACGATCGCAGTTCCGAGCAGGCGCGGCAGTTACTCTGACTCAATTAGAAGACATGTACGTCATTTTCAGATCGCTGCTGCCGACGTGTGCTTTGTAGTGCTTCTTTGTAATGTCAGCTGTAATTGAAAATGTCGCAGCGTGTGAAATCAGATCTGTGATTCGTTTTCTAATTGCGAAGAAAGTTAAACCAAAGGAAATTTATTGGCAAATCTGCGAGGTTTACGGACAAAATGCTATGAGTGATTCAATGGTTAGAACATGGGTCAGGCTGTTCAATGAGGGACGTCATCATTTGCACGATGAAAAACGAAGTGGACGCCCGTCTGTTGTTACTGATGAACTGGTTCACACAATTGAAGAGAAGATTAAGCACAACCGTAAGTTTACACTTAGCGCCCTTGCTATGGAAGTTCCGCAAATCCAACGATCACTAATTCATGAAATTGTTACTCAAAAACTGAAATTTCGAAAACTTTGCTCACGTTGGGTACCCAAAACTCTTACTGAACAACACAAAAAACAACGGATGGGCAGTGCACTTCAGTTTTTGACACGCTACAACGAAGAAGGCGATGGTTTTCTCTCTCGGATAGTCAAAGGGGATGAAACTTGGGTATCGTATGACACCCCTGAAACAAAACGGCAATCAGTGGAATGGAGGCACACTTCATCCCCAACGAAGGTTAAGCCTCAGAAAATCTTGACACCTCGAAAAGTCATGTGCACCGTTTTTTGGGACAGAAAAGGCATTTTGATGATTGATTTCTTACCACGAGGCCAAACAGTCAATGCACTTATTTAATGTGAGACCATTAAGAAATTGCGCCGCGCAATACCGAGGATTACTGTCAAAAGGTGTTGTTTTTTTTTTTCCACGATAATGCCCGTCCTCACACGGCGAATGTGACCAAACAACTCTTAGTGGAATCTCACTGGGACGCGTTTGATCATCCTCCGTACAGCCCGGAACTCGCTCCTAGCGACATTCATCTGTTCTTACACCTAAAATCTGCAAGCGGCAACCTTATGTGAAGAAGGCATACAAAAACTTGTGCCACGCTATGGCAAGTGCCTACAAAATTTCGGAAGCTATGTAGAAAAGTAGTTTAACAGTTGTAGATTTTTGCACAATAAATATTTTTTCTGTATCGGTACACGTTTGTTTTATACACTACTGGCCATTAAAATTGCTACACCACGTAGATGACGTGCTACAGACGCGAAATTTAACCGACAGGAAGAAGATGCTGTGATGTGCAAATGATTAGCTTTTCAGAGCATTCACACAAGGTTGGCGCCGGTGGCGACACCTACAACGTGCTGATATGAGGAAAGTTTCCAACCGATTTCTCATACACAAACAGCAGTTGACCCGCGTTGCCCGGTGAAACGTTGTTGTGATGACTCGTGTAAGGAGGAGAAATGCGTACCATCACGTTTCCGACTTTGATAAAGGTCGGATTGTAGCCTATTGCGAGTGCGGTTTATCGTATCGCGACATTGCTGCTCGCGTTGGTCGAGATCCAATGACTGACAGCAGAATATGAAACCGGTGGGTTCAGGAGGGCAATACGGAACGCTATGCTGGATCCCAACGGCCTCGTATCACTAGCAGTCGAGATGACAGGCACCTTATCCGCATGGATGTAACGGATCGTGCAGCCACGTCTCGATCCCTGAGTCAACAGATGGGGACGTTTGCAAGTCAACAACCATCTGCACGAACAGTTCGACGACGTTTGCAGCAACATGACTATCAGCTCGGAGACGATGACTGCAGTAACCTTGACGCTGCATCACAGACAGGAGCGCCTGCGATGGCGTACTCAACGAGAAACCTGGGTGCACGAATGGCAAAACGTCATTTTTTTCGAATGAATCCAGGTTCTCTTTACAGCATCATTATGGTCGCATCCGTGTTTGGCGACATCGCGGTGAGCGCACATTGGAAGCGTGTATTCGTCATCGCCATACTGGCGTATCACTCGGCGTGATGGAATGGGGTGCCATTGGTTACACGTCTCGGTCAGCTCTTGTTTCACATTGACGGCTCCTTGAACAGTGGACGTTAAATTTCAGATGTGTTACGACCCTTGGCTCTACCCTTCATTCGATCCCCGCGAAAACCTACATTTCAGCAGGATAATGCACGACCGCATGTTGCAGGTTCTGTACGGGCCTTTCTGGATACAGAAGATGTTCGACTGCTGCTCTGGCCAGCACATTCTCCAGATCTCTCACCAAACGAAAATGTCTGGTCAATGGTTGCCGAGCAACTGGCTCGTCACAATACGCCAGTCACTACTCTTGATGAACTGTGGTATCGTGCTGAAGCTGCATGGGCAGCTGTACCTGTACACGCCATCCAAGTTCTGTTTGACTCAATGCCCAGGCGTATCAAGGCCGTTATTACGGCCAGAGGTGGTTGTTCTGGGTACTGATTTCTCAGAATCTCTGCAGCCAAATTGCCTGAAAATGTAATCACATGTCAGTTTTAGTATAATATATTTGTCCAATGAATACCCGTTTATCATATCTTCTTGGTGTAGCAATTTTAATGGCCAGTAGTGTATAACCAAACGGATCTTACTTTGTGGACACACCTCGTGTATGGGTCTCACCTAGTGACAGAACAGTTAATCGAGCGGTCCAAATGAGCGTGGAAATTACGTGTCACGCTGGTGTGGTCGCGTTCCAGGCGGACACGGAGCTGCTGGACGAGGTGGGCACGGCGGCGGTGTGGGTGGTGTCGGAGGACGGAGGGCGGGCGCGCGCGGACTTCCGGTGCTCGTGGGTCCTCCGGCCGCTGCCGCTGGGCGAGCTGCGGCTGCGGAGCTCCGGCGCGCCGGCGGACCCTGCGCTGGTGCTGCACCGCCTGCCGGCGGGCCCGGAGCCCGGGGGACGGCCGCCGCTGGCCGTGGCGGTGGCGCGGCCGGAGCGCGGCGCGCCGCTGCTGCTGGAGGCGACGCCGTTCGCGCACCCGCTGCTGCTGAACGCGTGGGCGCGTGGCAACGTCGCCGCCGTCGCGGGGCCCCTCTTCCTCGCCGACGCCGCCGCCGCCCCCGGCTGCCAGGGCGCGCCCGTTTTCCTCTGCAGGTCAGGACACCACGCTGCTCGCTCCTCCTGCGGCAGTCTGTTCCGCACCCCTCAGCGTTCGCTGAAGTCTCCCCATTGTGGCAAACATGTTGTTATTGCGGCCTTCAGCCCAAACACGGTTTCGATGCATCTCTCCTCTCTGATAAATTTTATGCAAGCCTCTTCATCTTTGACTATCTGCCACAACCTATATCAAGTCAAATCTACTTATCAGTAGTAAAGCCTTGGTCTCCATCATTGTACCTTCCTAGTTCCCGCCATTTCTCCCCCCCCCCCCCCCCCCCCACCGCCAGCCCAAGCCCCGTCCCCCACAGACGCACATACATTCTTGCGTCCATTAACAAATTAACTAATCCTTGATGTCTCAGGATGTCTCATATCAATCAGTCCCTTCTTTCAGTCAAGTTGTATCATAAATTTCTTTTCTCCTCAATTCGGTTCACTATCTCCTTGTGATGGCCTTTCCCGATTTTACTGTTTCTGTAAGAGTGTGTAAAAATTTAAAAACACATAGAGGATGCTCCACTGCACAATTTGAGGTAGGGAACCTGGGGTCGGAGAAGGAAGCTTAAGGAGATGACAGGAATAAAATCACGGTTTTATTTACATTAGTTACAGTTAACTACAAATACCATCATTGACACAATGAAAGTACCATTTGTACTGTATCTTAAAAAATGTTCCGAAACTGACGGCCGTCAACCACAATACAAGCATGACATCAGCCAACAAGATTCTGACACACCATGACAAATATCCCAGGTATGTTCCGAATCAGATAGCAGACAGCTTCAATTTTGGCAGGTAATTCGATTTCTATATCCACTGGGACCTATACACAAGTGACTTTAAAAACCCCATAGGAAATAATCAAGAGGATTCAGGTCAGGTGACCTCTCAGGCCATGGAATAGGACCTCCCCTTCCAGTCTAGCGACCAGAAAGTACAGCACTGAGATGGTTACAGAGGCGGTGCATCGTCATGTTGTATCCACATCTCTAACGAACAGCCAAGGGTACGTTCTCCAGCAACTCAGGTAGATCTCTTCTCAAGAACCTCAAGTACAGGTGACTATTCAGACGGCCAGGCAGAAGACATGGCCCAATGAGATTGTCGCCTACAGTGCCAGCCCAGATGTTCACAGCAAAACGTACTTGATGGTGTGACCCCATTCAGCGTGAGGGTTTTCCTAGTCCGACAAGTGGCTATTCCTACTATTCAAAATACCATCATGATCAAATGAGGCCTCGTCAGTAAACAGCACGATTTGCAGGAAATCTGGTCGATCAGTGTATTGTTGCAGCAACTACTGACACAGTGCGACCCTTGGTTCAGAGGCAGTCACAAACATTGCATGGACTTCTTGTGGGTGATATGGATGTAATTGTTGTTCGTGGAGTACCCGCGACGCGCTAGTATGTGCAGCGCCCTTTTCATGTGCAATACGACGAGAACTTTTAGTGGGATCCGGTGCAACATGTTCCACCACCTTCTCTTCAAAATCGGGTGTACGAGTGGTCCTCATGTTGCTATGGGTCCCTCGTTTCTACGTTACAGTGAACCAGTCTCTTGCATTCATCGATCGAGAGAAATAAACAATCGTCATGACGGATGATGCCTTTTAGGAAAGCGTTCCCCAAAGAGCCTTTCAGCAGAGAGAGCATTGCAACGTACTTCCCATACACAAGGCACATGTTGCTGGCTTTCAAAATAATAAATGATGAATCGATGATATGGTATGGCCCTCAACTACGTACGCACTGACTCAGAGTTCCAGTATTAAAATTTATGGCTGGTTTCGTTGTCTAGGGGCTGGGATACGTAGTTGCCGCATTACAGGTCAAATACTGCTGAGTCTACAGTATTCGATAAGAATACACACTTGAATCGAGTGGTCAAAGGTTTCTATCAGTCGGCAATTGCGAATTATGAATGTAACATATAAATTTATAGATGAAAGATTGCAATTAAATAAAATCTGCAGGTATTATCTTAACGACTTTAAATGATAAGCATGATAGTAAAAGTACTTTTGAAAATGCGGTATATTTCTGCAAAACACTTATTGGCGTCGATGGTCCAGCAATTGAATAAAATATAAGTTGAATAACAGGGAAACAATAGATTCCTACTGCACATAATTAGTTATGAACAACAACATAGCTCGTGAGATATTCACTTCTAAACGCACACTACGTCTTCACCGTAGAAGCCACGGAAATCACACAAGAGCCCAAGTCGGCACTAGGAAATATTTATATCTCACGCGACCATGGGCAAACTGCTCCAACTCTTTCCCACGTCGCGTCCAGCACTTCCCATCCGGTGCGACTGTTCCTCGCGCCGCAGTGCTCAGAACCCTCCTCCATTCACTTCGGTAGTCGCCTCCCTTAGTAATGAGCGCTGTGATTGGCGATAGTGCTCCCGTCATGTCTCCAGAACAATGCACCCTCTCAAACATTTTGAAACACATTCGAAATACTGGATTTATATTTAAATAACTTTAAAATAAATAAATATTCCTTTGGCTGGACCATAAACACGCTCTAACACACATTATTAGCTACATAAACAAATTAAATAAGTACATATCAAAGGAATAGAACAAAAGGTAGGCCAGTAGCCTAATGTCTCTGTGCTTTCTAAAACACATTAAATATTTAACCAATTTCTTCATTTATATATCAGATATAGACGAATAAATATATTTATAAGCATGCGACTACAGTTTTTTCGTATCACTGTGGAATACTTATGGCCTGTCGCGATTTGTAGTAATCAGCCACTTTGACCCCCAATAACTCATATACTATTCAAGTTACATGCCTGTAATTCGTACCAATTTAGGTTTACACTAATAGCTTTCTACAGACACGTCGATCGACAGAATCGTTTAGATTTTGGAAATAGATTTCAGGGGGTTGCTTGTATAATTTACCATCAGATAATGAACTTTAAACTAATAAAGATATTAATAATCTGATTACACCATCAGAATCGTCGTACAATTAATGGTAATGTACATGTTTCTTTTTGAAGTATCATGGCCGGCCGGTGTGGCCGTGCGGTTAAAGGCGCTTCAGTCTAGAACCGCGTGACCGCTACTGTCGCAGGTTCGAATCCTGCTTCGGGCATGGATATGTGTGATGTCCTTAGGTTAGTTAGGTTTAAGTAGTTCTAAGTTCTAGGGGACTGATGACCACAGAAGTTAAGTCTCATAGTGCTCAGAGCCATTTGAACCATTTGAAGTATCATGATTCATCTGGCTACTATTACTTTCTATACGTACTGTGAAATGTCTGCTATTATGGTTTCACAAAGTCCGCCATCTTTGGCACTCCCCGCATAGACATCTCCTTCATCGACACAAAGCACCGTCTTCGTCACAGCGTCAACATGGATTTCCCAGCCACGCAATTGGGCTGGACCCCTTTTGCTTTGGCCAACGTCTGCCACCACGTGGCCGGCCTGCAGAGCAGCCCGCGCCCGCCGAGCGGCCCCATCAACTCCGAACTTCGAATATTTTCAGGGCGCCACAATTCGCCTGTTACCTCACAATGTCTGTGAGTTCTGCGAAACTGCTCCGGTACTGCTCCATCGCATTGTACTGTACGTCTGAATAGCACTGAGTAATGAATGGGTCTGTCGTTGATTCATAGCACGTTCTGTCATGGGACAAAGTAAATACGATACAAAAAAGCCACCTTATGGAGAAGTAAAGTAAACAGAACCTGCATCATGACTTCCTGGCACTTCGCCTCGTTTTCGTTGTTTCCTTGCAGGAAATAAAGAATGTACACTCTTTGACATAAAACTCGACCGGCGGCCGGCCGCTCCAGAGGCTAAGTCCGCGCCGATCGCGACATGGGACAAAAAAACTGGCCAACTCGCTAATTCTCTAAGTCTGGTTATCTGCACAATCTGGCAACACTGTAGACTGCGCACTTCCTGGACGAAAACTTGTCCCACGATAGAGAAACCCTAGGCTCATTACGCCTGTGGTCTAGCGGTAGCGTGCGTTGTTTCTGTTCATAATGTCAGTGGATCGAGAGCAGCTGGCATAAAATATTTTTATAGCCTCTTCTGTCTGAATGCTGAAGACGTGAATGTAATGATAGCGCAGATTCAATCTATTTCGCTTTCTGACACACCGATATCAAAATTTCATCCAGTAACAATTTTGCGCCATATTTATTGCAGACTGTCCTCCTCTGGACGCCGTATGCGGCAAAGCTCCGGGATCCACTGGCTGGCTACTGGCAGCGGCCGTGGCGACAGCAGCGGCGCTGCACTCCCCCGTTGTTTATCGAAAGCGCCTGCTACCGCTCATCGCTTTTGATGATTTAAAACGCTTCATTATTAAAAGTTGCTCCACAGAAAATTTCTACAATTTCCATTCACGCTCAAAAGCAACGGAGACAGACGCCCTGATTAGTAGGCGGGTATTATATTACATTAATCGGCAAGAGCTGAGTATGGCTCGAAATTAATTTTATAGACTGGGACGAAATTAAACCACCTCGCTACATTCGATGAATTTATAAATGCTTCATACCTCGTTTCTTTTCCTTTCAAACTCAATTATTTGTGCAACTTTTGGTCAATGTTCGGATGTTTTCGTCAAGCCAGAGTGAGCGTCTGTGGTGTAAAGTGTATTACAGTTCTTGTTTCATTCCTTATGGTAAGTCTATGCGATAAACTGTGTGAATACCTTGCAATGCATGCTCTGTAGCAGTGCAGGAACACTGCACATTTGGAGTTCCATGTATGGGTTCATGAAGTATGTAATGTTGATCGGAAGTGAAAGTTAATTTCATCAGATTTAAACCAGAAAAATTTGTCGTTTTGGAGGTTTCAGTGAACGGAAAGGAATTGCTAACGCCGGTGTTAGAAAACGTCTACAGTTAAATGCTATTGCAAAAATTTAGAAGAAGGGAACTATATTAATCAACATGTGCACTTCATAAACAACCTCCTGACATGTTAGACCTATATGACGAACAAAGCTCTAATTTATATCGTTGACAGTCGGTTTGAATCTTTTCAGTATCTATGTTACAGTGAAGCACCTTGGCATTTGCAAAGCAGACATCCATGATATGAACTTAATTTACTAAGTCGAAATCGGACGAAGATTGATGTTTAAAGCCATTCTTCAGATTTCGTATAAGGAAATTTTACTAGCAGTTTGCAACTCCATTAATTAAAATGGAAAATAAAAGGTTGTAGTCAGCGGCTTCCATCGAGATTGGAACTGCTATGTCATACAGTACGAGAACCGCAACGCACAAGGGAACCTGTTTTTTTTTTTTTCAATTTTGCTTGTTTGCTTTTACTTTTTTTTACGATTACCCCTTTTTTCTCTCTTATTTTAAAGCCCCTTAGGAAAATGGCACTAAAAAAGGAAACTAAGTGCCACCGCCACTTTTCATCCTACAACAAAAAAAAAAAAATCTGGTCCACTTCAGGCGTTGGCTCCCGACTAAATCTACCCCAGAGAGCTGCCTATATAGCAGGGGAAATATGGGAATTCAAGGTTAGAGCTATCCTTAAAAACAAAACAAAATCTTCCTTTTTCTGTATTTTATTTTTATTTTCATTTTTTTTGTTTATTTTTGTTGTGTAATTGATCAGACGCCTTCTGCGCCCCGCTGGTAATATGTTGAGTCACGTCTTCTCGAAATTGATGTGTTCCGTTCAATAGTTCAGAAATGTTCATTGGTTCAAACAGGAAACCTTCTTCACTCTTGGCTTAACACATTCCAGCTGCGAGGCGGGTCGTGGAAAGCACTCCCAAGGAAGTTCGAGAAAAATTGTCTGTATTTTGGGTGACGGACAACGACATAATGACGGTCGTTGAGGTATGTCCAAAAATCGAGTACAGAGTCTACAGTTTGCCCAAATAGGTAGTGAATGGCATGTCCGCGAATCCAGTTCACAGCATTGGTCTTTGTCCGAGGAAAATAGTCACGTCCCGGAACTAATAATGACAGGGGAGTATTCCGATTCAGAATGTCCCGCGTTAGAAAAGCCACAATACGACGAATAACCTCTGAGCTAACGACATACTGGCGACAACAGACGGACTATAGCCGCTGTGATGTTGCCTGAGCCTCAAAACGCAACCTTAAAACACACAAACAGGTGTTACTTATGTGAAGAACGCCGTTCTTGGAGTCCAGAAATTAAATATACTTTCTAAGTGGATTATACAGTGGATTATATCGTACGGGTCTTCCGATGTGGAAAACGAATATCAAGTGAAATTAGCGAGGTAATGCCGGCCTACACCCGGAAGTAAATGCACTTTCAGAGTGTTGACAAATACTTGCTACGACGCTGCCATTTCTCGGCTCTCTTACGAGGCAGCTCTTCAGCGAAATGCTTGTGATTGTCCGATACGGTTCTTCAGAGTGGAGACGCGCGCGCACGTTTGGTTTTTATGCGGCGTTCTCACCTGATGGTTTCTGACGTCGCCTTATGGGCTATGTATACATTTGAGACATTCAATTATCATTAATCCAGAATGATACAAGTTTCAGCTTCCGGCGTGGAAGAAAGCTGTTGACGCGGACATTATATCATTTCAAAGTAGGGAAAGCAGAACGGGTCATTCAATGTTTCTCATTCAACATAAAGCGTGTGAGATAATTTTCAGTAACGTTCACAATCATCTAAAAATACAAACGAAGTAAAAATACATCGGAAGCTTATTCGAATTGAATATAATGTAAGATATCAAACGCTTTGCACCTCGATGTCGAATTTGTCCACGTGCAATCTTTTGCAGCATACACACAGAATGTCATGATTACCACGAGAATGAAGAAATATGTTGGTAATGATGGAAGCAAGAAGAGACGCAGTCAACAAATATTCGATTCCTCAAGGCATTCGTTTCATTTGAGACGTAAGAAGAGGTAAAGCGGGATATTACTTTCGTTAACACGAGAGATATGCCGCACATATTGATAACGAGGAAGTCTGCGTCTTCATACGTTTCCTCCTTGAAATCTGTATGCTCTATTATATACTAAGTAGCCTGATCATTGTTTCAGTAATGTTACCCTCTTGTTTGACCCCGTAACGATGAACTGATTCCAAATGCATGTCTCTGCATGAATGTAACAAGAACAAGCAAATAATGAATGATGTTTATTCCAACGCAGAACGAGAATGGCTTTAAATATATAAATCTATATCTATATCTATATCTGTATCTATATCCATATCTGTTGATCGTTGAGTTGGCACAATGCAAATATATTCTTAGCATTTAGTTACTGAATTTAGTTCTGGATGTTTGAAGAGAAAAGGAAAAGTCGGTACTTCTCGCTAGTGTAATATAATGTGAACCAGCAACTACCCTTTCCTTAGAACACGACTCAAGCAGGTCCCCAAGTAGGTACCAAGGCACTGCTGCATTCTATTCCCTGACATTGCTCTGATGACGGTTAATGCAGATAGTTCCGATTATGAAATACAAAACGTATTGCAGGTTAGTTCCTAGGATAGTAACATTAAATTTGCGTTGTAGACGGCACATGAACGTGACGACTATCCATATTACTGATCAATATAAAAAGACACTATTATGGGAATTTAGCAGGATTACTCAACATGAATTCTGAAATTGGGTGACTGACCGCACAGGTGCTAAACGTCGTCAAGAGTATACGATGTCCTAATCGTATTAGGAATACGAAGATCGTCTTCGACAGCTCGCAACTTTCACTTTGCTATCTCCACCCTACTCCAGACAGGCCTCGGTGGAGTTGCACTACGTTGCCGATGTAATGGAAGGCCTTCAAACCGACAACAGACCACATATTGAAAAATACAAGCGAATTCTCTTGCAGCGTAAGCTTATTGTAACTAATCTAAAAATTATTGGAGAGGAACATTGTCCTATTCAAAAAAAGTAAAATGTTACACACTGTTGACGTCAAACGGACATTATCTATGTCCTGTCTTGTGTCCTACTTATCTATAATATCAAGTGTACTATAAAAATGATTATATATAATGGATGATAATGTAATGCATTGATACCAGATGGTGGGTTCACAACAGTATTGATGCGAAAATAAAACAGAAGTTCGCAAAAGTGCAGTTGTGCATTTTCGTACGTTTTCACCTCGAGATGTACAGTCGTGCTCAAAAGTATCCGAACGACCTGAATTGCATTTCGCCTGATTCGCATGCAACCGGCATAACGCAGCTGTCTAGCAGGTCCCCTAATCGCTCCTTGGTACAGTCGTTTGACTATTGAAAATGGTTCCAACAAGTCACCACTAGAAAACACTGCTCTGTATCGCAATAACTCAAGATGTTAAGTAATACTACGATACAACAAATATCAGGGAACACCTTATCACAGATAAGACTGTCCTTAAGGCTTGTAAGCTCACATTTATTACAATAAATGACATACCTGAAATGTTACCACTCTCATTATTACGTCAGATTGGTAATGCACGTACTAAGTTCGTCGTATTCATGATTTCCTCTTCAAAGTAACATACCGTACTTATTATTTAACACAAAATTACATTAAAAATTTAAGTTATTCACGAGCAGCTAGTTGAGAATATGTATGAACTTCAAATGACACGACGAACCGTCTTGTTCCGCATATGGATTCAAACCCAGCTCATGCAGACTAAGCAAAGATTTCGTGACTGACGGAAACTAACAGTCATTCCTGATTAGGCATACAGAGAGTGATATACCTCGATTTTAGACAGTATCAGTTAGCAAATATCAACTTTAAATTGCATAACGCAAGCATTTTTAACAGACGCGAATTCCTACCCAGCATCTATTGTCTGGCTTCTCCGACCCCAGCTTTCCTACCTCAAATTGTTCAATGGAGCATTCTCTATGTCCTGTTATATTTTTGCACGCTCTTACGTTAACACCCTGTAGAAAAGGCATTTGACAGCATCCCCACCAGAAAAGTCTGGGAAGCACTAGAATAGAAGGGAGTGGAAAAAGAGACAGCTAGCAAAGTGGAGGATATGTACGTAGTGTGGAAGTCTTGCATTGTCATCTCTCCTCTTTGTTGTGGTCTTGGATTAGATAATGACTAAGGTGGGAGAAAAAATTGAAGAAGACAAGATGGAAGCAATTGTGTTCGCAGATGACTCGATGATCTGGGGAAACAGGGAGGAGGAGATTCAAGGATAGCTCGATGCTTCGGAAGAAACTGTGAGGCAGAATGGAATGAAATTTAATGTCAACAAATGTGAGATACTGGTTACAACTATAAAGAAAATTAGACCAACTAGCGCAATTAGGACTAGAGGTGAACAACTCAAAAAGGTGGAAAGCACCAAGCCCTTGGGAAGTGTGTTAGAGGAAAAGGGAAGAAATGATAAGGAGTGATAACTGAACATGGCAGATGGGCAGAAGCATTCCTGCGACATGTGAGGAGACTGGTTTGGAAGAAAGACATCCCACAGAAAGGCAAAGAAGTAATACACTGATGTCACTACATCCAAATACTGACTTATGAATCTGAAACATGGGTAATGAAGAGAAGAGGTTTAAGCAGATTGCAGGCATGTGAAATGAAGATCCTCACGAGTAGGATAGGAGTAACAAGGAGAGAGAACATGGAGAATGAAAAGGTAAGAAGCATACTGAAAGAGAAACCCTTGCTGAGCAGGAGAGAAACATCAAAGCTACGATGGTATGGGCTCTTAAAGACAGTGGAAATGGAGATGTAAAGGAAAGGACCAAGAGAAAGACCAAGGTGAAAGGTGTGGAGGACTGTGTTGAAAAATTATGCGAGGACTGGACCACAGCAAGCACAGGTAGATATGGTGGGAAAACAGGACTAAATGTGGAGGCTTGTGTTCCAAACAGACTCAACCTAGGCTGGAAACTGTTCAAGTTGATGATGATGGTGATGATGATGATGATGATGATGATGATGATGATAGTGATCTCCTCCTTTCTTATTCGATCTACCCATCTGCACTTCAACATTCTCCTGTAACCCAACATTTCGAAGGATTCTATTCTCTCCTTCTCAACTGTTCACAGTCCATGTTTCACTACTATATGAGGCTACAGTCCACACAAATGTCTTGAGGAAATATCTCCTGACACTTAAATTTATGTTAGATATTACGAATCCGGCAATGCTTCGCAGTTACGAAATACGAGGACTGGAACTTTAATAGTGGCAACTATTTATTTACAGATACGTGTTTCAAAATTTTACTGACTTTATTGAGGGCTTAATTCAGGGGAGTGCAGTAGGTGGTATACCACTTAGCAGCCCCATCAGTCAAACAAATCAGTAACAACTTGCACTGTACGTCTTGAGCATTGCCCTGCAAAATTATGGTCAGGTCCTGCAGAAAGTGTCATCACTTCTGTCTTTATGCTGCTCATTTTTGAAACACAACCTACAACCAGCTTTACCCTTCTGCAGGTGAACGCTGGATAGCATGACGCGGTCGCCAACGGAAGTCACAGACAGCGACAATCTGTTATTAAAAGCGCGCGCCCGGAAGTATGCAAACACGCGATCTCGCGGTCGGCTGATTCGGAACGCAGGTACTTTCCTATGAGCCTCTGAAACCCCGGTAGACTCCAGTGTGCAGGTGGACCCGTTTTCTGGTCTGTCAAACCAATTTGATTCCGTGATACGACTATGTGTCACGGAATATTTCAAATGTTTGGACGGCCGAAACAAGTTAGTACACCCGCGCATCACTTGTCGTGTGCATGATGCAAGAAGCAGTACCTCTGACGGTTCAGATGGTGACTGGCACAGGCTCTAAGTGGCACAATAGCAAAGGACACAAGTCTCACCGATTAGGTAAAGATCTGCCATTCTTTACTAGCGAAGCACCAGTACAGGAGTGTGTTCTTCTCTTCCTCTCAGCTTTCCTCGCCAGCTCAGTAGCATAGCACATTTACATGCTTAGACTACTTCCACTTTAGCACAAGCCAATCACGAGCTGGAGCATGGCATTCGAAGCTGGGAGACCGCCCCTTGCTCTGCATACGCACATTTGACCAACCAGCGATTTTAAAAATTAATGAGGAGAAAAGGAAAAAAGGTTAAGCTTCATGGCCTCTTTCCCACGCGTTTCTGCCATGTCTTTGCTAAATGCATAACCTGGATGGAACGACAGCCCTCCTAAAAGCCTCATGCCTTGACAAATATGTTTTGTAGCAGAGACTGGACGCCTGGGCTGTCCCACGGAAATTAGCAGAAACTCACAGCCGTCTCATCGGCTTCCTACCTAACAAAGGCCCATCTTCTGCTTTATATCCTGTCATTAATGCTCTGCTCATAGCTGCAGCGAATCCTCACCTGGACCGGTGCCACCAAATGTGTCTGCACAGTGAGACCAAGGGACTTGGCAGTCTGCAAACGTTTTCACCCAGGTTCTGCATAAAAAAACGCTCTCCCCGACCCTTAGTCGCCGTACACTTTTACTCCAGTCAATTAACTCAGCACCCTCTTCCTTTGAATGCAGGTAAAACGTACTGCTATTCCTCCACTAGAGTACACAAGCAAGAGCGTTAACTACTGCCAATCATTTCATTATATGAATGAAGTCAGATCGTATCAAATATAGGAACCAAGTAATAAATATCATCTTCAAAAATGGTTCAAATGGCTCTGAGCAGTATGGGACTTAACATCTGAGGTCATCAGTCCCCTAGAACTTAGAACTACTTAAATCTAACTAACCTAAGGACATCACACACATCCATGCCCGATGCAGGATTCGAACCTGCGACCGTAGCAGTCGCGCGGTTCCGGATTGAGGCGCCTAGAACCGCTCGGCCACCACGGCTGGCTAAGAATACTAAGCAAAAGTGAGAGTGGCCTACAATCTCTCAAAACCTCCCCGTTCCTCTCAATACCTGCTCAGTACCTGCAATTTTATTTAACTGCAATCTTTCCTTTATAATTTTCTATGTTAAATTCAAAATTCGCAATTGCTGAGTGTTAGGAACCTTCGACCATTCGATTCATATGTATTTTCAAATGTGTGTGAAATCTTTGGGGACTTAACTGCTAAGGTCATCAGTCCCCAAGCTTACGCACTACTTAACCTAAATTATCATAAGGGCAAACACACACACCCATGCCGGGGGGAGGACTCGAACCTCCGCCGGGACCATCCGCACAGTCAATGACTGCACCGCCTTAGACAGCTCGGCTAATCCCGTGCGGCAAATATGTATATTCATATTGTATACTGTAGACTCAGCAATATTTGTCTTCTAATGTGGCAACCATGTATCCCAGCCGCTAGACAACGAAACCAGACAAAGCTTTTAATATTTCAACTCTGAGTCAGAGGGTACGTAACTGAGGGCCACAATTAATTTTTATTTTTGAAAGCCCACGAAGTCAACTCTTGACTCCTAGCGCCGAACCACGGTATGCATGCTTCGGCGGCACCAATCCACATAGTTCCCTATGGGCACTCACTGCTGACCAGTGGCTACAGTGTTGCTCTTCGGAGCGTCGAACACTTGAGAGTGTTTTGTAGGGGCTTTGTGAAGCTGACGTAATAAGGTATCCCCAGATTCGACTGCCGATTGATCCTGACTGTTGAGTGTCAGAAGACTTTTTTCAATTGTGGGTTGTTTCTTGCGTACAATCTCAGACAAACTAAGATTCTTTCTAAAATTAAAGTTAAAATCATGCAGTGTTTCTGCCCTCTCAGTGATACTCTGGTGTGCATTTCTTGGAAACCTAAAGGGGATTCTGGTTACTGTTTGTGCCCTGTGTGTGTAGAGTGGCGAGGTCTACTCCTTGCAAATCGTGTCGATTCCTCGTTCACACAGTTGTGGGAAAGGAAATAAAGAATCAAGATATGAATTTCAGTGAAACAAGTACCGAGTTGTTCCATTCATTTAGGAAGTTAACTGAATGAAAAGCGTTTGTAGATTTTAATGTCCCACGATGCCCATATAGATTCAGAGTCAGAGATCTTACCAGCATCGAGTCGGCGCATTCTAATCGTGTTCACAGGAGGTAGCAGAAGGAGGCAAATTAGTCTCTCCATATGTAAGTAGGCGTTAGCCTTCTATGGTTTTTTTCTACAGGCTTTAAGATCGCACGCATTTTGGCAGTCATTACTTCTTTATGTATATGAAGCTATTGATCACACTCCTCACAATTCCAATACAATGGCCAGACATGTTGATCTTGAACTTCTTATTTCGTCTTTAGCGTATCTGTCTACGACAGGTTTCAATCGGAGGCTACCTGTCTAGCCCTGGTCTGAGCATGATCCTTCGTCTATTTGTACGTTCATCCTCTTCTAATCCAGCTCTGTGGGCAGCGTGTCTGGCTGCTATGCAGAAGACCCAGGTTCCATTCCCGGTACAGCCAGGGAAGTTTCCTTGGGCGGAGGATTGGTATAGGGTGCCCTCAGCCTTGTTAGGCCAATAGAGGAACTACTTGAGTGAGAAGTAGCGTGTTCGAGGTCAAGAAAGTCGACAACAGCTGGGAGAGTGGTGTGCTGGCCACATACACCTCCATACCGCATCCGATGACGCCGTTGGCAGCGAATGGCATTGCGGTCGGTCGGTCGGTCCCGATCGGCCCATCAGAGCCACAACGCGGAGCTTTGCTAGCCTCTATTAATGTCATCCATCATTTCAGTTCTCTTCCACTCATTCCTTTGGGTGCCCGAGGCATGATTCGAACCTGCGACCGTAGCAGTCGCTCGGTTCCGGACTGAAGCGACTAGAACCGCTCGGCCACCGCGGCCGGCGCAGATGGTTCCTACGCCAACGGCCTTGCCGCAGTGGTAACACTGGTTCCCGTCAGATCACCGAAGTTAAGCACTGTCGGGCTGGGCTAGCACTTGGATGGGGGACCATCCGGTCTGCCGAGCGCAGTTGGCAAGCGGGGTGCACTCAGCCCTTGTGAGGCTAACTGAGGAGCTACTTGACTGAGAAGTGGCGGCTCCTGTCTCGTAAACTGACATACGGTCGGGAGAGCGGTGTGGTGATCACATGCCCCTCCGTATCCGCATCCAATGACGCCTGTGGGCTGAGGATGACACGGCGGCCGGTCGGTACCGTTGGGCCTTCATAGCCTGTTCGGGCGGAGTTTAGTTTAGATGGTTGCTACACACTGTGTGTCTTCGTCAAGATTTTTTTCTCTTCCTGATCAGTTTCAGTGATATTCTTTCCTCCTCTGGTTTTTTTTTTCACTTCTTCTGCATTCTTAAGTCTGTCAGTCCGCTTCACCTTAAACATTGTTCTCCGTAACCGCATTTTAGAACTTTCTAAAAATCTTTCTTTTTCCTTTTTAACTGCCTATGGTTCACTGCTGTACAAGGCTACATTCCAGACATAACATTTAGAAAATCTTTTCCTCGGCTCCACTGGAATCCTTGTAGCTGTTGGCAACTGTTTCACTTTTTTAAATGCTCTCTTTCCAGTAGATATGTCTTCTGTACAGCTTCAGTTCCATGTCCTTAAACTTCCCAGGTACAAAAAGCATTTTACTTGTTTCATCTTTTTCCGTCTAAGAATACGTTGACTCGCGCTTTCCTTGTTTATTCTTATCACTTTCGTCTTTCCTATATTTATCTTCATTCCATTTTTCTTGCCCCTTCTTGCAATGCTCTTCAACATCTGCTGTAGCTCCTCTTCTGATTCCGCGAGTACTGCTTGATGATCCACCTATTTCATATCTTTATCCTTTCTCCTCCGGTTACAATGGCGCTTGCACCCTGTATATCATTACCTACCAATTGTTCTCCATATATGTTGAACAGCTTCGGTGACAGTGAGCATTCTTGCTTTACAACACTTCCAGTGCTCATCTCTTTCATCTCCTAATTCCCTGTTCTTGAACTAAACTTACCGAATTCTTTCTTGTCTTACTCGCTGTCTGGGATGCCTTTGTCTCCGAGTGACCACGTCAGCTGGTGACTCGCGCAGCTTCGCTGCTCTACGCAAGTCACCAGACGCGAGTGTTTCTGTCGTGAACGATAGGTGAGAGAAAACTTGTGCCGATTTCCGGTGTTACAGAGAAGGCGAGCGGCGCCAGCTGCTGGGCCTGGTACTGGCGCCAACCGCGTACTGGCGAGGGCAGCCGTTCCATTGCGCCGTGGCGCTGGCGCTCGCCGGCATCCGCCTGGAAGCCGACGCCCTGCTGCCCTTCCACTTCGTGGTCAGCCCGCACCGTAAGTCACACGAGCAAAAGTCTTCTCTCCGGTCTGTGTGCAACATTCTTGTTTACGCATCTTGTTCCCTGCAATTAGCACTGCATGGTCCCACCGCACTTTCTTATTCTTTTCATACGTAGCCTAAAAATGAAAAATTTTCTTTCTCTGCTTTTTTCATTCTTACCAGAGACACATCACGATAACTTTAACAGAGATGTAATATCGGAATAATGAAGACAACTTATTGATTTATTTCTGTTATAAAATAAACCTGTTGTCTTCTTACGCAATGCAGTTTATACGAGGGGGTTTCAATAAGTAATGCTGCTCATTTTTTTCTGAAAACCGGTTGGTTTTATTCAGGATTCCAGTACACCGTATTATTTCCCACTCTTTTCGCTACAAAACTCTGTTTTTCAACATAATCTCCGTACAACGCGACGGCCTTACGCCACCTTTCTGGGAAGGCCCGTATGCCTACATGCCACCATTCTACTGGTCGATGTCGGAATCAAACGTCTTGCTGCATCTTTAACCCCCCCCCCTCCCACCCCCCATGATCCACGTACTGCTCCCCGCGCAGTGCATCCTTCATTGGGCCAGATAGATGCAAAGAGGTACCCGTGGTCTAGGGGTAATCAAAACGTCTTCGGTCCCGGGTTCGATCCCCGCCACTGCCTAAATTTTGATAAATAATCAGCATTGGCGGCCGAAGACTTCCGGCATAAGAAGTCAGCCTTATTCTGCCAACGGCCTTGTCAAAGAGGGCGGAGGAGCGGATAGAGGTTCAGGGCACTCTCTTGTCCTAGAGGTGGGAAATTGCCCCTAAAGGCGGAAGAATCAGCAATTATCAACGACATGAGGATGCAGAAGGCAATGGAAATCACTGCATTAAAGACACGTAACGTGTATCCACAGGACATGTGGCCTGTAATTGAAGAAGTGTCATGATGATCTCTCCATTGGCAAAAGATTCCGGAATAGTCCCCCATTCGGATCTCCTGTAGGGGACTGCCAAGGGGGAGGTTACCATGAGAAAAAGATTGAATAATCAACGAAAGGATAACGTTCTACGAGTCGGGGCGTGGAATGTCAGAAGCTTGAACGTGATAGGGAAACTAGAAAATCTGAAAAGGGAAATGCAAAGGCTCAATCTAGATATAGTAGGGGTCAGTGAAGTGAAGTGGAAGGAAGACAAGGATTTCTGGTCAGATGAGTATCGGGTAATATCAACAGCAGCAGAAAATGGTATAACAAGTCTAGGATTCGTTATGAATAGGAAGGTAGGGCAGAGGGTGTGTTACTGTGAACAGTTCAGTGACCGGGTTGTTCTAATCAGAATCGACAGCAGACCAACACCGACAACGATAGTTCAGGTATACATGCCGACGTCGCAAGCTGAAGATGAACAGATAGAGAAAGTGAATGAGGATATTGAAAGGATAATGCAGTATGTAAAGGGGGACGAAAATCTAATAGTCATGGGCGACTGGAATGCAGTTGTAGGGGAAGGAGAAGAAGAAAAGGTTACAGGAGAATATGGGCTTGGGACAAGGAATGAAAGAGGAGAAAGACTAATTGAGCTCTGTAACAAGTTTCAGCTAGTAATAGCGAATACCCTGTTCAAGAATCACAAGAGGAGGAGGTATACTTGGAAAAGGCCGGGAGATACGGGAAGATTTCAATTAGATTACATCATGGTCAGACAGAGATTCCGAAATCAGATACTGGATTGTAAGGCGTACCCAGGTGCAGATATAGACTCAGATCACAATATAGTAGTGATGAAGAGTAGGCTGAAGTTCAAGACATCAGTCAGGAAGAATCAATACGCAAAGAGGTGGGATACGGAAGTACTAAGGAATGACGAGATACGTTTGAAGTTCTCTAACGCTATAGATACAGCAATAAGGAATAGCGCAGTAGGCAGTACAGTTGAAGAGGAATGGACATCTCTAAAAAGGGCCATCACAGAAGTTGGGAGGGAAAATATAGGTACAAAGAAGGTAGCTGCGAAGAAACCATGGGTAACAGAAGAAATACTTCAGTTGTGTGATGAAAGGAGGAAGTACAAACATGTTCCAGGAAAATCAGGAATACAGAAATACAAGTCGCTGAGGAATGAAATAAATAGGAAGTGCAGGGAAGCTAAGACGAAATGGCTGCAGAAAAAATGTGAAGACATCGAAAAAGAAATGATTGTCGGAAGGACAGACTCAGCATACAGGAAAGTCAAAACAACCTTTGGTGACATTGAAATCGGAATTTAAAAGAGCTTTGGAGGACTTACGGTCAAATAAGGCAGAAGGAATAGATAACATTCCATCAGAATTTCTAAAATCATTGGGGGAAGTGGCAACAAAACGACTATTCACGTTGATGTGTAGAATATATGAGTCTGGCGATAAACTATCTGACTTTCGGAAAAGCATCATCCACACAATTCCGAAGACGGCAAGAGCTGACACGTGCGAGAATTATCGCACAATCAGCTTAACAGCTCATGCATCGAAGCTGCTTACAAGAATAATATACAGAAGCATGGAAAAGAAAATTGAGAATGCGCTAGGTGACGATCAGTTTGGCTTTAGGAAAAGTAAAGGGACGAGAGAGGCAATTCTGACGTTACGGCTAATAATGGAAGCAAGGCTAAAGAAAAATCAAGACACTTTCATAGGATTTGTCGACCTGGAAAAAGCGTTCGACAATATAAAATGGTGCAAGCTGTTCGAGATTCTGAAAAAAGTAGGGGTAAGCTATAGGGAGAGACGGGTCATATACAATATGTACAACAACCAAGAGGGAATAATAAGAGTGGACGATCATGAACGAAGTGCTCGTATTAAGAAGGGTGTAAGACAAGGCTGTAGCCTTTCGCCGCTACTCTTCAATCTGTACATCGAGGAAGCAATGATGGAAATAAAAGAAAGGTTCAGGAGTGGAATTAAAATACAAGGTGAAAGGATATCAATGATACGATTCGCTGATGACATTGCTATCCTGAGTGAAAGTGAAGAAGAATATGCTGATATGCTGAACGGAATGAACAATCTAATGAGTACATAGTATGGTTTGAGAGTAAATGGAGAAAGACGAAGGTAATGAGAAGTAGTAGAAATGAGAACAGCGAGAAACTTAACATCAGGATTGATGGTCACGAAGTCAATGAAGTTAAGGAATTCTGCTACCTAGGCAGTAAAATAACCAATGACGGACGGAGCAAGGACATCAAAAGCAGACTCGCTATGGCAAAAAAGGCATTTCTGGCCAAGAGAAGTCTACTAATATCAAATACCGGCCTTAATTTGAGGAAGAAATTTCTGAGGATGTACGTCTGGAGTACAGCATTGTATGGTAGTGAAACATGGACTGTGGGAAAACCGGAACAGAAGAGAATCGAAGCATTTGAGATGTGGTGCTATAGACGAATGTTGAAAATTAGGTGGATTGATAAGGTAAGGAATGAGGAGGTTCTACGCAGAATCGGAGAGGAAAGGAATATGTGGAAAACACTGATAAGGAGAAGGGACAGGATGATAGGACATCTGCTAAGACATGGAATGACTTCCATGGTACTAGAGGGAGCTGTAGAGGGCAAAAACTGTAGAGGAAGACAGACATTGGAATACGTCAAGCAAATAATTGACGACGTAGGTTGCAAGTGCTACTCTGAGATGAAGAGGTTAGCACAGGAAAGGAATTCGTGGCGGGCCGCATCAAACCAGTCAGTAGACTGATGACCAAAAAAAAAAAGATGCAAGTCGGAAGGAACGAGATCCGGGCTGTAGGGTGGATGAGGAGAACAGTCCAACGAAGTTTTGTGATTTCCTCTCAGGTGCGCAGACTTGCATATGACACCTTGCGTTGCCATGGAGAAGGAGGAGTTCGTTTGCGTTTTTTTGTGGCGACGAACACGCTGAAGTCGTTTCTTCAATTTCTTGAGGGTAGCACAATACACTTCCGAGTCGATCGTTGCACCATGAGGGAAGACATCAAACAGACTAAACCTTCAGAGTTCCAGAAGAGCGTCGCCATGATTTTGCAGGCTGAGGGTGCGGCTTTCGACTTTTTTCTGAGAGGAGAGATGGTGTGGCGACGCTTCATGGACAACCGTTTTGTTTCCGGTTCGATGCTACGAATCCATGACTCTTCGCCTGTGACGACGTCGGACAAAACGTTGTCACGATCAGCCTCGTAACGCGCTAGCAACTTTGCACAGATAGTTTCGTTGCTCTTCATGGTCTTTTGTTAGGCAGCGAGCCACCCAGCTGACACATGACTTTGAGTACCCCAGCTGGTGGACGAGTGTTCCAGCACGGAGACGTTAAGTCGTGCAGTGAGGTGTTTGTAATCCGGTGATCATCTCGAATGACATAGAAACGAACAAAAAACACATGGCATAAGAATTGGTTGAGCGTTGCTGAGACAGTAATGTCCCTGTTGCCGTGTGTCGTGGCTTAAGGTACGCGTGTACGGGCAGAGTGCAAGACCTGCCCCCGGACATCCGTTGTATTGCAGCAAGGTACCAGTCTGGAAATATTTTTAGGAAGTGACGTTGCAATGAAATCCAATGCGTTATTTTCTTTAAATGAGTAAAGATTTGTCTACCATTTCAATGAAATAATAAAAGAGGAATGAAATTATGGAAACAGTATTAAATTAAAAATTTAACAACAGTTAATATATAGTACACAATAAAAATAAAAAGTAGTTGATCTGCTGCCTGTGTCTACGTAATATGGTCCTTCAAAACAGACAAATCAACACGAGAAACATAGTTCTACAACCTCAATTTTAATTTTAATAATGAACAGCCTCAGTTGCACCGTTTACCTAAAATTTACCTACGTTTCAGGCGGGATGACCCAGCTTTCTTCAGAATATCAGTATCTATTGTTTGTCCGTAGTGGACATCGCAGCCACGAGTGCTGCCGCATCGCGGTCGCGAAGTGGGGCCGAGCCAGTGCCAGATAAGTTTTACAGTTTGACGATAATTTATGGATTTGTAGTTTTAGCTTGACGACGTCCACTATGGACAAACAATAGATACTGTTATTCTGAAGAAGGTTGGGTTATCCCGACTGAAACCTAGGTAAATTCTAGGTAAACGGTGCAACTGAGGCTGTTCATTATTAAAATTAAAATTAATATTTATACAGCTGCTGACAGGGCCGCGAAATATTGAAGATATTTAACCTCAATTTTCATCCTTTAGCACTGACTATTCTTAATCTCCGAACAATCGTACGATTCCCTGTCCCCACATAATTTTAGTAGGGTTTCAAAAAATTAGAATCCGTTGCAAGAATGCTGCTGATTTTTTGTAGTATTTGGTGACTTATCACTTTTCGAGAAAAGTAACTAACGTTGGAGAGGCTACGTTTCCTCATATTTGCTTATTTAATTTAATATTTTTATTCCGTGTATCTTGAAACAGAGAGAGTCAAAATTTTTCAGTCTTTGTTCGAATTCTACGTTTATTACACGTAACAACACAAATAAAAATCCGAAAATCGGTTATTTCAGAAACCGCTTATTTTGAGCGCTTTTAACAGTAACTGGTAAAAAACCGATAGAACGGAAAACCGTTTGTTTCAGCGACAACCGCCATCCCTAATGAGAGCACCCACACGTTATGGCTACACACCACACCATCTGTCATTTGTGTTTCTACCCAATAGCACCCCACACCATAACGCCTTGAGTTGGTGCTGTATGTCTTGTGTGAATGCAGTCACTCTGATGCTGCTCCCCCTGTATGCAGTGAACCGAAATGTGGCCATTTTTAATCAGACAGAAGCTGGATTCATTCCAAAACACTACCTTATCCTATTTCTGTGCCCAGTGACGTTATTCTGTACACCAATGCCGTCTAGCATATATCTGCACATTCGTCAAAGGTAGGCAGAGAAATGGACGATGCGTACGCAACCCATGCCATAACGGCAATGGACTGTCAACCCTGATAGTGAACGATGTGTTACACTGTTCCACTGTTGCACCAGAGCCGAGGAGGAAGCAGATCTGCCCTGTAATAGCATTCGGATGGATGCATCAGATTATCTCATGCCAATAATGCGCCCTCTTTCAAATACACTGATGTGACGATACAGTTCGCTCGCACGTCTGTGAGGCATCCTGCACGTCTGCTCGTCACAGTAATCAATTACATTCGGTTTATAGCGACAACGAGAGCCGCTGGCTTATTTTACCGGTGGGCGGTGTTGCGCCGCGATATCGAGATTGACCTGAACCCGCGGGCCGACATGGTTCAAATGTTAATAATTTCTGCGGAACATACTAATGTACATGTACTGTGAATGTGAACGTCCTATCTCTAGTCGTTCGAGGTGTTCTTTTTTTCTGAACATGAGTGTTAGTATCGAAGGATGTTTCTCACCATTTTGCAAACACTTATTTCACATAGCTGAATTGTGTGCAACTACATATTAATATTGATTTTAATTTTTCACACATTGTTGTAGGCAGCGAATGCTACTTGTGGGTATGAGTCACGTTGCTAGTTCGTGAGGTCATCGCTAGGGTTTCCCTTGTACGGCTCGCTGGCTCCCTCCTTAGTTGCCTCTGTGCCTCGACTAGAAACTGCGATAACACAACAACAAGAGTCGTTTTACGTTCTCGGTTTCAACACGTTCAGTTGAGCTACAATTGTGCGCCACGATTACCGTCGAGAGGACGTGCACTACACCTCCAACAGCTTAAAGCATTCTAAGATGGCACTAGCAGTTTCATGACATTGCTTTTTATGTGAGGAGAAATCTACAGATCATCCCGTGTGTTTCATCAAGACCCATTCAACAGGATTTGGCACGTCGCCTACGGAAGTCTACTCGTCGTGGCAAGTGAATGTTATCCGTTCATCATGTATCTTGCTGGAGTGCCTTGCAACATCATTTGTGTTTGAAACCATAGAGGATTAAATTGCTACAAGCCCTTCATGATGGTGACTGGCAGCAACAGGTAGATATTTGTGATTTCGTTTTGGGCATGGAAACGGAATACAATAATTTTCTTTCACGTTTTCCGTTCATTGATGAGGCTACCTTCGATATAAGCAGAAGAGTGAATCGCCACAACATAAGAATATGGGGAACACAACCACGTTAGAGGCTCTCCAAAGCTTCACGTGCTTTACGCCGTTTGCTGGGAAAAGATTTACGGCGCGGAATTTTTTGTGTAAATAACGGTTAAGGAATAACGTACCTGGATAAGTAGGAGAACTGACTTTTTCCATAATTTTGAGAATATGGCGAAAATTTCATTTTTCAACACAACGGAGCAATACTGCAGCAGCTTCTAAGAGAAATTCTTACAGTGAGTTGCTTTAACCCTGGCAGTAGTAACGTTTTTTTCCATAACGCCCATTACCAGAAGGGAGGGGGTACTTTATGCCCACTCGAAAAAAAGAGAAAAGAAAAAAAAATCGTTAATTTATGTTGACGTATGATAACAACATACTTTTTAAAGCGATACTGATGGATAAATAGGGTACAGAACCCGAAAATATCTTTTAGCACACACTTAGGAATATCACCGCACTTTCAATAACGTAGACTACCGAAGGGGTGGAACATTATGCCCGCCGTAAAAAAAATTAAAAAATGCAAATTTCGTTAATTGGCTCTGAGCACTATGGGACTTAACTTCTGAGGTCATCAGTCCCCTAGAACTTAGAACTACTTAAACCTAACTAACCTAAGGACATCACACACATCCATGCCCGAGGCGGGATTCGAACCTGCGACCGTAGCGGTCGCGCGGTTCCAGACTGTAGTGCCTAAAACCGCTCGGCCACTTCGGCCGGCCAATTTCGTTAATTGTTGCTGACTTTTACTCATAACATACTTTTTATAGGGATATTGATAAGTAAGGAAGGTCCTGAACCCGAAATTATTGAATACGACATCAATAGTGACAGTGACATCTACTACTGAGATTTAAATTTTTGGGTTACGTTTAAATGAAAAATGTAAAACATTTATGGAATCTGATAAAAGAATTCTTTAAAAACAATAAATATTTATTTCAAAATTTTAAAATATAAAGTAGCTGACTAGATTATAATATTTTCGAAAGGTGGGCATAAAAAACCCCCGCCCCCCATCCCTTGGTGCTGCGACGGTTAACAATGGATTGGCCGAGAAGGCAGTACGGAAATTGCATCACACCATTTGTCTACAAGATTGTCTGATCTCGTGAGATGCTATTTTCTTGTGGGGCTTTGTACTAGAATGTGACTGCTCGCCTCACCTTCCACCAATTTTGAGTAAACTGCGGCGCCGCCCAGCTAATGCAGTGAATGCAGTAACGAAACTTCCTGGCAGATTAAAACTGTGTGCCCGGCCGAGACTCGAACTCGGGACCTTTGCCTTTCGCGGGCAAGTGCTCTACCATCTGAGCTACCGATGTACGACTCACGCCCGGTACTCACAGCTTTACTTCTGCCAGTATCTCGTCTCCTACCTTCCAAACTTTACAGAAGCTCTCCTGCGAACCTTGCAGAACTGGCACTGCTGAAAGAAAGGATAATGCGGAGACATAGCTTAGCCACAGCCTTGGGGATGTATCCAGAATGAGATTTTCACTCTGCAGCGGAGTGTGCGCTGATATGAAACTTCCTGGCAGATTAAAACTGTGTGCCCGACCGAGACTCGAACTCGGGACCTTTGCCTTTCGCGGGCAAGTGCTCTACCAGTAAAGCTGTGAGTACCGGGCGTGAGTCGTGCTTCGGTAGCTCAGATGGTAGAGCACTTGCCCGCGAAAGGCAAAGGTCCCGAATTTGAGTCTCGGTCGGGCACACAGTTTTATTCTGCCAGGAAGTTTCATATCAGCGCACACTCCGCTGCAGAGTGAAAATCTCATTCTGAATGCAGTAACGCCGGGCATGCTCGCAAAAGTACGTTTGTGTCGTGCGTCCGGTGGAGGGCACAGTGAAGATTTGTGAAACGTAAGTAAAATCGAACACCCTAAACGTACGATGGGTATTAAATAAGTAATGTAACACAATTTTTCGGCTAATTTCGGTTGAAAAAAATGCGGAATTTGTTGTGGAAAATCGTGAAATATTCTCACTACAGCCACCATAGGTTCATGAAGTTCTGGTAGGTTCCGTCGCTATATGGAGCCTATAAAATGGAATCTGTAACGGAAGTGCATTCCAAGAAGAGGTCTGTCTTTGAGTTTCTTTTGGAGGAAAATCAGAGCACCGCAGGCATTCATAGGCACTTGCAGAATGTCTACAGAGACCCGGCAGTGGACAAAAGCACGGTGAATGGCTGGGCGAGGCGTCTGTCGTCATCGCAACAACGCCGCTCAAAACTGTCCTATCTCCTGCGCCAGCCGGCCACATTCAGCTGTGACTCCTGCAATGTTGGAATGTGCGGACACCCTCATTGGAGGTGACGGACGTATCACAATCAAACACCTCGATGCTCAGCTGGGTGTCTCTGTTAGTAACGCTGACACACTCGTCACGTATTTGGGGTCTCAAAGGTGTTCATCCTCATCCACCCTACAGCGCAGACCTCGTACCTTCCGACATACATCTGTTTGGTCCAATGGAGGATGCACATGCGAGAAGAGGTACATGGATGATGAGAAGGTTACTGATGCAGCAAGACGTTGGCTGCCTCCCAGTAAGGTGGCGTAAGGCCATCGCCTTGAAGAGAGCTTATGTTGAAAGAAACGTTCTGCAGCCAGAAGAGTAGGGAATAATATGGTGTATTGGAATCCTGAACAAAACCAAAAGTATTGCATTACTTACTGAACGGCCCTCGTAATTCTCCATGACTTTGGTAGAAGCGTGTAAGTCCAGTGTCCACAGCTTATAGCCGGCCGAAGTGGCCATGCGGTTCTGGGCGCTGCAGTCTGGAACCGCGAGACCGCTGCGCTCGCGGGTTCGAATCCTGCCTCGGGCATGGTTGTGTGTGATGTCATTGGGTTAGTTAGGTTTAACTAGTTCTAAGTTCTAGGGGACTAATCACCTCAGAAGTAGAGTCCCATAGTGCTCAGAGCCATTTGAACCATTTGAGCCACAGCTTATAGGAACACACTGTGGTGTCCCATGACATTTCCTTGAGAAAGGCCATGGCACATCGTTAGGCTCTTCAAACTATGGAAGATAGCCGCGTGAACGAAATACAAAAATTGTGTATAGCTCAGATAGACTTTACAGAAACAATACACCAACGAGAAGCTTCTCTTTGTATAGAGTCAAGTGAGATAAGGCTCTACCTGTGAGTGTAGCATGAGCGGTGAGCGGGTGTCTCCACTTGCTGATGGAGCGCGCTGTTCTCTGTTCGCGTCACTTGAAGGTGCTTTGGAGGGGCCGCCATAGAATACGCAAGCATTTTTTTTATAGAGCTGGAGCCTCTCCACGCCCACACCGACATGATGGCCAACTCAAAAGGTGTACTGCCTGTGGTGTCACCGCCAGACACCACACTTGCTAGGTGGTAGCCTTTAAATCGGCCGCGGTCCGGTAGTATACGTCGGACCCGCGTGTCGCTACTATCAGTGATTGCAGACCGAGCGCCGCCACACGGCAGGTCTAGAGAGACGTCCTAGCACTCGCCCCAGTTGCACAGCCGACTTTGCTAGCGATGGTTCACTGACAAATTACGCTCTCATTTGCCGAGACGATAGTTAGCATAGCCTTCAGCTACGTCATTTGCTACGACCTAGCAAGGCGCCATTATCATTTGCTATTTATCTTGTGATGCATGTACCGTCAGACCGATGTTCACCAATTATGGATTAAAGTTAAGTATTTCAGAAGCTACGTACCTTCTTTTGCTAGTATAATTACTTTACCTGTTCCAGACCTCACGCCAGCCTGCGTGAGCTTAAACGCGTGCCTTTCGGCTTCCTCTCCTAGTGGCTTGGCTGTCTTACCAAGTCACAACACTGGCATCTCTGCAGAAGGGTTTGTGTTCACGAGAGTGAGGTGTCGCAGGATGTGGCTACTGCGATGTTTGCGGACGTCGGGTTAAGGTTAACAATTTATACGCGCTCATCTGGAGATAGATTGGATCGAAGTCGAACGAAGGGTAGCGGTTTGAAGGGCAAAGGAAAAAAGGTGCCAAGGCAAGAGCCAAGGGAAAAAAACCTTTGCGATAGTCAGGTCGGGTGGTAAGAGCAGTAGCGGATGTCTTGCTGCCTGCGACAGGCCGTGCAAGGTTAGGCTTTGTTGGTAGTGGGTACCAGGCATGTCGGTACCTTTGACGTTGTGCGGTGCTGTTGCTCGGCGCCTGCCGCTGGGTGCCGGTGTTGAACTTTCGATCAGCGTCAGCAACCTGCAACAGTTAGGTTTATCATCGTTTTTGTGTCCGATAGGTCATATATCAGATGCACAGTGCAGGGTGATGTTGGCGATTTGTTTGTGCGTCAGTGGGCGAGCTCGTCGATTTCCCTGCTGTAGCCTGTTGGTCGGCTCTAATAGCAGCTGGTAATTTCCAGTCAGCGTTGCTGATATACAGGGGCTTGCCGACGTTTGTCGTTCGTCGGTGTATGTTAGCTTACCATAGGTGGTTATGCCCTAGCTAGTAGTGTCTTTGGCCGCTTATGCTAGCAGACCACTCCAATAATGTCAATACGAGCAGTAAAGACACCAAAGAGACTGGTTGATTCTGGGTGAAGGTATGGATGAAGAGTTATTGTCATATGATTGTGAATTGTAATTGTGGAAGTTTATGGAGGAAAATACAGTGCTTAAAGCAAAGTCACTGCCGGAAATAATTTACATAGCTAAGTTTTTGAATGAAAATACAGTGCTTAAAGCAAAGTCACTGCCGGAAATAATTTACATAGCTAAGTTTTTGAAAGATATATGACCTATCAGACACAAAAACGATGATAAACCTAACTGTTGCAGGTTGCTGAGCTTAAAGCCAAGTCACTGTCTGAAATAATTTACATAGCTAATGGTAGGAGAAACCCCGCTCTCTTCCAGTGAAGCGCTGGCACTTCAGAAAAAAGTTACAGAGCACGGCAAGAAGTCAAGCTGGAACTGACTATCAAGGCCAGCTCATAACTATCATTACAGGCGACGGTCAATCCAATGTTAACATATCGTACATTGAATATTGTACATTCAACCAGACAAGGAGAAGGCAGCAGTACACCTTGTGTTAAGCATGATGAAGGACGGCAGCACCGTGGAACATGATAAACGTCGCAATACTTATATCCTTCTGCGTGATATGTTCATGTTAACCACAAATGCAAAGAAAACATTCATGAATGAAGTATTTAGAATAGGCTTGTATCTATTTGTGCAAATAAAGTTGTTAGTGTTCCTTATAAGAAAGTAACACAGTCTCGTATTTCCAATTTCTGAATTTCTACAGTTTTGTGCGAAGAGGAGCGAATTGTAAAAAGTATCCCAAGGCTGTATGCGTATGCATGTAAATGATATACAGTAGTAAAATTGGAATGTTTCTTTTGAAAATAGAAATTTCATAGTCCCATGTGTAAGTTAAAATTGACACCAAGTTTGTATCTTGATTGAAGTAGAAGATTGTATGTTGAAATTTCTTGACTTTTTGAAACTCCTTGTACTGTCTTCTACTGAGAACAACGCTCGCTGCAGGAATGCGACAGCGAGTCCGAAGTGCGCTAGGCAGAACATTTTCATGAATGCTGTTACGTCAACACAACTGTCACTGGCTTAAGAGATTCAGGCGATATAAATATACTAAATCGTCGCACCTCTCGAATAATATCGGTGTCTTTCATCAGTTGTGTTTGAATAGCATCAATAGCTGCTGTACAATAATTTAATAATCTTCGTACAGTGTGTCAGCCGGCCGGAGTGGCCGTGCGGTTCTAGGCGCTACAGTCTGGAGCCGCGTGCCCGCTACGGTCACAGGTTCGAATCCTGCCTCGGGCATGGATGTGTGTGATGTCCTTAGGTTAGTTAGGTTTAAGTAGTTCTTAAGTTATAGGGGACTGATGACCACAGCAGTTAAGTCCCATAGTGCTCAGAGCCATTTGAACCATTTGAACAGTGTACCAACTATTTACACTCGTTCCTTCATACCGATACGTATTTCGTTTTATTCAGTTGTATGCCACACTCGCCAGTTTCTTGCTTGCAATATGGATGTCATTTCTGCGTGCAGATTTAATTAGACTCTTCCTACTTTTCTCACTAATGCTGGAAGTAATAAGTAATAGAAACTGGGAGAGCATAAATGCTAAATAGTTAAACACAACAAGGCTGACAGTGAAGTCTAGTGATAAGAGAATATTTTTCGGATGATAAACAGCATAGGTAATGGGTAGCTATCAACAGGCACGGATACCGGGTTGTGTTCTGGGAGGGGTGAAGTCACGGTTTCTCACTTTCTACTCATAAACCTCCAGCCCTAGAAACGTAATTGGCCGTCATTCTCACTTTTAACGTACCATAAATGTAAAATGGCCATCTTTCAGTACTTCACTTATCACTACGATTGTGAACGCAGGATAGTAAATTATAACTATGAGAGAGTGTAAATGAGAGAAATGCTGTATCCTTCGGTCGTTTCCCACTAGATTCAAGACGATGAGTCGTTCTGTTATATTTTTCCTTGTGGTGGGGTTTTTATGTTCTGAGTTGCCTTACCTGTGGTTTCCCGGTTCTATCCGTGTACTTACGAACCGTGACCAATTTGACACAGACACCAAGTTTCCTGGCTGCATTGTCTTCTGCAGCTGGTCAGTCCGCAAGCGCTTCCACGTCACCTAGCGCTCAAGCGAGCAACTAAAAAGTGTCCCCTGTACTGAACATAGTTTGTAATTTCTAGAATTCTTAGACTTTTTAGACTATTTGTATAAGATAAATACCATCTTTTGCAACTGTAATAAAAGTCTTATTAACGCCAAAAGCGTTTCGGTTTATGCTAAAAGATCTTCAGTTGTCACTGTAACAATATGATCTTTGTTTTTCTCTTACAGAATTTCTTTCTAAGATCATGAACAGTTCGCATACTGCAACTTACTACTATAAACAGTGTTGCTTCTTATTGTTACTCACAGTTATTTTGTTGTTTACGTCATTCTTCCTGTTTTTCCACGTATATGTGTTACATTTTAACGCACAGCACTTTCACTAACACTAAACGTATTCACATTTTTGTCTGTTGTGAACAAACACTGTCATCTGGCCATTTCGTGTGTTTTGTTATGCCACTGCGGGATGCATTCATCTTTTGTTTCTTTTGGTGGTGGTGGTGGAAAGAGAGAGAGAGAGAGAGAGAGAGAGTTTTTGTAAAGGGAGCTAACTTGTTTTAACTACTGTATGTGCAAATTATTGCTTTACAATGGTACACTGGAGGTTGATCTAGGGAGAGGATATTGCCAAGTTGCGATATTATTTTCTGGTGTCTAGGGGTCAAGGAGGAGAGGGGTTCTTTCTCTGCAGTATGTTTGTTTAGTTTGAAAAACGTCTGGTTACTGCTGTTTGTCTGGTCGTTTATTATACGTTTCCTATCTGTTATTGACTTTTTAATACGGAAATTCTCTTGCAGATTTAGGAGATATTTCTTATAATGAATCTGACTGTTTTCATGTCCTTTTCTATGCAACAAGAGATAGACTCAACTTACATTTACCAAGAAAAAATAAACATACAACTCAAAGCAACATTTTCTACCAAGGAATAAAACTGTACAATAAATTACCAAAAGAGATTTAAAAAATTGCAAAAATACACTTATTTAAAAAGGCAGCTGATAAGTACCTGTTATGCAATATATTTTATACATTGAAGGATTACTTAGATAAAACAGAGTAAGGGTTTGATAAAAAAAATGATATACAAGTAGTAATAATAATAATGATTATAAAACAACCAACATTCCACATAACACCTTCACTTTATGTGGTTTCCTTCTTTTTTCCTTCCTAAAAATACTTACCCCCAAGCTATACATAGCACAATACTCTTTTTCTTTCTGAGGTCAACATCTCACCCATTATGGAGGGATGCTGACTCAGTTTTTCAGGATAGCAAATGGGAAGTTGCGGTACAGAAAATGCCCAGATATCACCAGAGATCACCAGAGTGTGTGTGTGTGTGTGTGTGTGTGTGTGTGTGTGTGTGTGTGTGTGAGTGAGTAGTGAGTGAAGTGTTATGAAACAATGTGTGTATAGTGTGTGCAATGACTGATAGTGAGATATGAGTGAACAGTGTGGCATTAAATTATTTAATAAGTTATTTGTAAAAAAGTATTGTATACCAGGAGTAAATATAATGATTGTCTCCAACTAGAAGTCTGTAAATATATGCGTATACCAACTACATTATTTTAAATCGATCTAAACCTGTAAATACGTTGACATGTCCTATATCTTTGTAAAAAGAGATCTACGCATGAATAAAGCTACTACTACTACTACTACTACTATTGTAGTAGGGTCGTGGTCTTCTTGCTGGAGGTGTTCTGCAAATGTTGAACGGCTGGTGTCATATTTCCATGCTCTTTTATATTCTTTATATCTTATTTCAAAGGTTCTGCTTGTCTGCCGTAAGTATAGAGCATGACAGGGTACTACACTGGAGTTGATAAATGGCAGATTTTTTTCGCTTGTCAGTGTCATCTTGCTTTTTCATTTATTTCTGTATAGAGTTATTACTTTGGTATGTCATTTTTATTCCTTGTTTCTTGAGAATGTTCCCAATTTTTGTGTCAATTTGTTTCTGTATGTGAGTGTGTCCCAGCTTCTCTGTGAGTTTCTGTGTTGTGGCTTGCTGTGTAGTGCTGATGATGTTGGTGTGCATCCCGCAGTAGCATAACAAAACACACTAAATGGCGAGATGACAGTGGTTCTTCGAAACACACAAAAACCGTGAATATGTTTAGTGTTAGTGAAAGTGCTGTGCGTTAAAATCTAACGCTTATACGTGGAAGAACAGAAACGAAAAGAACTGTGAGTAATGGTTAGAATTAATTCTTTATATTACAGTAAGCTACAGCATGAGAACTGTTCACGATCACAGCAAAGAAAATTGTAAACGAAAAACAAAAACACTGAAGATGCTTTAAAATAATGCGAAACGCATTTGGTCTTAATAATACTGCCATTGTAGTTGCAAAAGACAGTATTTAATTTGTGTAAGTTGTATATCTGCACCTGCGGAAAAAGGAGGCTGATAAAGAAAGAAGACATGTACTGGGTGATCAAAAAGTCAGTATAAAACTGAAAACTTAATAAACCACGGAATAATGTAGATAGGGAGGTAAAATTTGACACACATGCTTGGAATGACATGGAGTTTTATTAGAACAAAAAAAAAAGTTTACAAAATGTTCGACAGTTGGCGCTGGACAGCAAATCGTCATTGTACGCATAACAATCGTGTATAAAAGGAGCTGTAATGAGAGAGAGAATCAGATGCGCCAGCAGTGGCAGCATGTTGACGTTACCAGAAAAAGCGCTCTTAGTGAAGCTGTATTATCAGAATGGGGAATGTGTTAGTTCAGATTTACGATCCTATCGCCATAGGAAGGGGATTCGAACGGGTAAAGGTCCGTTAGCAAATGCAGCTGTGGCGGGAATGATTTCGAAGTTCGAAGCCACGGGTTGTTTAGACGATAGACCCAGTAGTGGCCGACCGAGCACAAGGCGTAATGCTGCTGAGTTCAGGAAGAAATGGAGACTGTAGCGTGTTCGTCTATGCACGGGGAAGTCAGCGCTCGTGCAGTCGCACGTCGCACCGGCATTCCATACACTACTGTTTAGTTGGCACTTAGGCGTACCCTCCGATCCTATCCGTACAAAATCCATCGGTATCATGAGCTGTTACCTGGCGATTTAGTGAAGCGGAGGGTATTTGCAGTGTGGGCGTTTCAAAAGATGGCGGAAGATGGCTACTGGTTGAGTAACGTGTTGTGGACCGACGAAGCTCATTTCACGCTCCGAGTGTCTGTCGACGCCCACAACTACAGAATTTGGGCTACCGAAAATCCTAGAACTGTAAAAATCCTATAACTGTCGTGGAAACTCCATTTCACGACGAGAAAGTCACGATATGGGTTGGATTTACCACATCTACCGTTATCGGGCCTTTTTTCTTCGAGGAAATGCCTGATTCTGTTTTGTAACTGCTGCCGTGACGGGTAAGAGGTACGTCGATATGTTACAGAATCGCATCATCCCCAGCCTGGCTGATAAACACCTGCTGGAACGTACGATGTTTATGCACGATGGTGCTCCACCCCGTATTGCTAGACGCGTGAAAGATCTCTTGCGCGCGTCGTTTGGTGATGATCATGTGCTCACGCGCACTTTCGTCATGCTTGGCCTCCCAGGTTCCCAGACCTCAGTCCGTGCGATTATTGGCTTTAGGGTTACCAGAAGTCGCAAGTGTATCGTGATCGACCGACATCTCTAAGGATGCTGAAAGACAACATCCAACGACAATGTCTCACCATAACTCCGGACATGTTTTACAGTGCTGTTCACAACATTATTCATTGACTACAGCTACTGTTGAGGAATGATGGTGGACATATTGAGCATTTCCTGTAAAGAACCTCATCTTTGCTTTGTCTTACTTTGTTGTCTTAATTATTGCTGCTGATCCACCACTTGCAAACAAAATTACAATAGGAGAACAGGAAATCAAAATTGTTGATAAATTTAAATATTTAGGCGAAATAATAACATACAATCTAAATGAGAAGCCATCATGGCAAAATAGAATAAAAAAACTGAACTATGCAAATTACATTACCAAAAGTACATACAACAAAAAAAAGCCTATCTATAGATGCAAAATTAAAACACTATAAAACAGTTACACAACCAGGAATAACGTATGCAGCTGAAACTATCTTCAAAACAACTAATACAGCAGAAGTTGACAGAATACTAAAAATAGAAAGAAGAATAATTAGGACATGTATAAATAAACAGTATAAAATAAATGGACATTGGAGAATAGCATCAAATGAAACAGTATATAAGAAAATAGAACCAGTCATGAGCACAATCAGGAAGAAACGCATCTCAAAAAATTGTGGAATAGCAAGAGCGACATTAAATGGATCACAGAAATTAAGGAAGATATAAAAGAACTTCAAATTACGGTAGATGACCTAAAAAACAAGACAGAGAAAACCAGAGTACTGCAAGAACCGCAAACCAGACTACAAATGAAAATCAATAAAAGGAGTACAGGAAGAGTTGTCTCAGATGAAGAAAGAAAATATCTGAAAGAATGAAGAAATATTGGGCAGGCAGTAGAGCAAAACACCTTTCATATAATAATAGCCTCTAATAATTATATTACCTAAATATATTGAGTTATTGTCGAACCAAATTGTATCCATGTGTAACAACTTGTTTAGAACTTTGTATTTTTGACTACAGTGGTCCAATGAAGGCCATAAAATAAATAATAATAATATTGCTACTCTGATGAGATGAAGCGCCATCTTTCGGACATTTTTTGAACTTTTGTATGTTTTTGGTTCTAATAAAACCCCATGTCATTCCAAGCATGTGTGTCAATTTGTACCTCTCTGTCTACATTATTACGTGATTTATTCAGTTTTCAGATTTATACTGACATTTTGACCACCCGATATTTCTAGATTGTTTTCACGCTACTGCATTTTCTGAAAATTATCTACGGCATTTGGAAACTAAAGTACTTTAAGTAAAATTTTCTTGGGGAAGGGGAGGGGACAAGCTCATGACCACCTCCCTCCACCTCCCCATTGCATACGTGCTGGGACACGAAGTGGAATAGAGCGAGGGTTAGGACTGTTTTTTTCCGATAGCCGCGTCAGCTTTGAGGCATCGATCCCTGCCGCCTGTTGTAGACGAGCTGGAGCATGAGATGTGCGGCGGTGTGTTGCAGGCGGCCCCGTGGCGCTGCCGCGGACGGTGGAGGGCGTGGTGCGCGTGGCGAGCGGCGGCGGCTGGGGCGCCGGCGTCCACCTGGGCGGCGGGCTGGTGCTCACCTGCTCACACGTCGTCAGCAAGGTACTGCCTGCGCTACTCACTCTCACTCATCCGCTAAGTTAAGCGAGAGCTGGTGTGTCCCCTTTCTACTCGATAAAACTCTTGTCGTCTTCAGTCCAATGCCTGGTTCGAAACAGCTCCCTACGCTAGTCTATCCTGAGCAAGCCTCTCCACCACCGCATAACTACTGCAGCCTACATCCACTGGCCTCCTCCTCCACTCGAACACATCACCCTCTTCTACCAAACTGACCATTCCTTGATACTTCATGATATGTCCTACCAACCGATTCCTGTTTATAGTCCAGTTGTACCACTTCGTGATAGTCCACAGCAGCGTTTATAACCACTGAGACAGGGCTGCGCAGTAGACAGCAATGTAGGTAGCCAATCAGTGCTCACTCTGTAAAATTCCGTCATGTTTGAGTGTTCCTTTATGCTCTAGATTATCTAATATTTGTGATATTCGGGGTGTTCTGAGAGTTTTCTAATAATGGTTGACACACCTAGAAGGCACAAAGTGCTTCACAAACAGGAAAGGCACCCGTGCTTGTTCTTCATACGTGAGGCAGATTCGGGAGAGCCAGTCTGCGACGTTGCCAAGGTGCAGTAACGTGATGTAGTTTCTGTCTATGCACTTTTAGCCGATTTCACAACGCAGCATTGCTTGTGAGCTGTTTGGCCATAGGCCATTAACACTGTCGCCAATTACAGTTATTCGACCTATCCATCCGGCCTTCTGTAGCACCGCTTTCCAGAAGCCCCATTCTTTTGTTGTGTGGAGTGTCTGTCATCTATGTTTCACTTCCGTACACGGCTACACTCCAGAAAAATTCATTTAGAAAAGATTTCCTAATTTAAATTCACCCCTAACAAATTCCTCTTTCTCAGAAAAGCGTTTCTTGTTATTCCCAGTTTATATCCTCAAAAATGGTTCAAATGGCTCTGAGCACTATGGGACTTAACATCTGTGGTCATCAGTCCCCTAGAACTTAGAATTAATTAAACCTAACTAACCTAAGGACATCACACACATCCATGCCCGAGGCAGGATTCGAACCTGCGACCGTAGCGGTCAAGCGGTTCCAGACTGAAGCGCCTTGAACCGCACGGCCACACCGGCCGGCGTTTATATCCTCTGTACGTCGGCTATCGTCATAATTTTACTGTACAAGTAACAAACCTTTAATGTCCCATTTCCTAATCTAATTCTAATACGCTCTATCGTGTACTGCTTCATACGCAATGGTGAGGAGAGGTGGCCTATAGAGTATTGCAGCAGGCGTCGTCATAGGGAAGCAGGACAGGAGCAGAAATGATTAGCGAACATGTAAATGCAGTACACACAAGTTTTACTTAACTTGTGACTTTCTGCAATCATCGCGAAGAAACCTTACAAAAGAATAAACAGGAATAAAGTTCAGCTATCACAAGAAGCAAAGGAGTATTATACAGTATAGGGCTCCCACTATTAATGCAGTATCGAACTGTCGAAGGCTAAGACTGAAGACTGCAACTGAGACTGGGCCGTGCAGCTACCATCAGACATACTGTACCCTAGCAGCAGGGGGCACTCGTAGTCGGAGCCGCTGAAGGTGTGGCTCAGCGGGCACCCGTCATTGGATCTGCCTGGTCCCCGTACACCACTATCGGCATCTGTCGGAAACGTGCGTTTCTGTTACCAAATGTGAGACGCAAGGGGAGGTGCTGTCAATCTGTCGTACCACACATTCCATTACCCTTCTCTTACTTTTGTTGATATTCATCTTATAACCTGTTTCCAACACATTATTCATTCCATTCAACTGATCTTCCAAGTCCTTTAGCGTCTTTAACAGAACTGTATAATGTTATTGGGAAACCTCGAAGATTTATTTCTTCTTCCTGCACATTAATTCTCTTTCCAAATTCTTCCTTGGTTTTCTGCACTGCTTGCTCAGATTAAATAACATCGGGTAGAGTAGCAACAACTATATATCGCTCCATTCTCAGCAGTTCTTACCCTCTAATGTTCCTCAACCCTTATAAATGCAGTGTATTTTCTCTTTTGCTGTCTTCAGCATTTCATACACGGTATCCCAGGCAACATTTGCAAAACCTTTCTCTGATCTGCGAATGCTATAATCATTTTGTTTCCCTATCTTCAACCTACGCTACCTGTTAAAAAGTATTTGAACACCTGTTAGTGGGCCTTAATAAGTAATGGGTCCACCCTTCGCCTTTGTGACAGTTTTAAATCAGCTGGGGCCGCTTTAACGAGGTGTCTGCTGCGATTTATGTTGGTATGACTACCAACTAGCTTTCCACCAGGATGAATGGCCACCGCCAAACTGTGCCGACAGAAAAGTAGACCACCCTAGTGCACAACATGCAGCTGAACATAACACACTTGATTTCAGTGGGTGCTCCACTACCCGAGCCATCTGGACCCTTCCTTCCAACACCAGCTTTCCTGAACTATGCAGAAGGGCGTTCTACTTACAACACATTCTCCGCTCCTGTAATTATCCCAGCTTCAACCTACGGTAACATACTGTCCCCACACCCTCCACCCAACAGTTTCCACCCCCTCTGTCCTATCATCTCTTCCACATTCTCGCCTCCCACTTCTTTTATTTATAGCCCTCTGCCAACGATTCCGCCAGTCTTTCCCCATTCCTCTCCTTTCTATTCCTTTTTTCTCCACCTCCTTACCCCACAACCTCCTGACGTTTCGCCTGTTGGCAGTCTAGACCCTCCACACTCCACCAGACAGCATTCGTTTCTCTCACTACCAATTCACTTCTATCACTTCTCCTTTCCCCTCCACATCTCATCCAGATTGCTGCTTGCATGCCGCATGATGTTGCATTCCGGCCGGAGCTGCTGGAGTTGGCGAACATGTGTGCGTGACGTGTGTTTGCTTGTGTGTGTGTGTGTGTGTGTGTGTGTGTGTGTGTGTGTGTGAATGTTGTATGTCTGTCTTTCTTTACCGAGGAAGGCTTTGGCCTAAAGCTACATGTGAGTGTCTTACAATCGTGCCTGTCTGCAACTAAACTTTATTTTGTGTAATAGAATGGATGCCTGCTCTTTCAACAGGTGAAATATTGTCGCACAGTGATGATAGAGTGGTGCTTAACTGAGGGACCTGGGATCAATTGCTGGTGCTGACAATCGCTTTCTCGTGCTTTCTTAAAGAGACGACATGTGTAAGTTTAGAACACAGTATTAGTAACAGAGACTAGGCCATTCTTTTAATGTAGACGTTGAACCGCGTGTTAACCTGCAACAGATCAGAGCGCCTTGGACTCGGTCCACAGAGGGTTTTGATGGCTATTTCCCATAGTGGTACACCCCTCCCCCCTTGCCACCGCCCCACATGGGTACACACAGGCTGGCGTCAGCGTGTCTGTTAGTGCAGTGTACATATCAACGCCATTCTAGGAGAAGTCACACGAGCTTCTAGGCTAAAATCGAATGATGGCATAGCTCAGTGGTAGGTAATGCAGGTTGCAGACTTCGGTTCATTGGCAGGATACTGAAAAATACACCCAGTCTAAAAGACAGTTAACGAATCAGTTATGCCTTCCATCTTAGAATACTGCTCAAGTGTGTGATTCTAATTTCGCTTCTGGCGCGAAGTCGTGTACCCACACCTCACCAACAGTAATAAACCGACTGATAGAATAAATGCGATTCTTTGTCCAGCGGTCCAAACATTTCAATTCAATTTGGAATATGTTCTTCGTTAACATTCAACAAACGCAGTACTCGTTTTGCAGACATCTTTCACATAGTTAATCTATAATACAAAATATTCTGTACCGTTTCTTTTAATATGCCAATGGCTTCAGCTGTTTCTTGCAACATGCATGAATGACGCCCCATACCATAAAGTACACTTCTTCAGTATCTACGCCTGCGTCTTTTCTTACTGAAATAGCATATTACTTTCAGACAACAACAAAGAAGTTTTGCATCACCTCGGTTCCGAGAGTTCCGGAACTCGTACAGAAAATTGGAAAAGAGATCAACATAAACAGCATTTCCGCCCTTTTTATTGCTAATGAAAACCACACATTGCATATTGTACCACCATACAACGAGAGCATCAGACGTGGTGATCCAGATTGCTGTACGCACTGGTATCTCTAATACCCAGTAGCACGTCCTCTTGCATTGATGCATGCCTGTATTCGTCTTGGCATACTATGTACACGTTCATCGAGGCACTGTTGTCCAGATTGTCCGACTCCTCAACGGCGATTCGGCGTAAATCTCTCAGAGCGGTTGGTAGCTCACGTCGTTCACAAATAGCCCTTTTCAAATTATCCCAGGCATGTCCGATGGGGTTCATGTCTGAAGAACATGGTGGCCACTCTAGTCGAGCGATGTCGTTATCCTGAAGGAAGTCATTCACGAGATGTGCACATGGGAGCGCGAATTGTCGTCCACGAGGACGCATGCCTCACCACTATGCTGCCGATATGGTTACACTATCAGTCGGAGGATGGCTTTCACGTATTGTACCGCCGTTACGGCGCCTTCCATGACCACCAGCGGCGAACGTCGGCCCCACATAATGCCACCCCAAAACAGCAAGGAACGTCCATCTTGCTGCACTCACTGGACGGTGTGTCTAAGGCGTTCAGCCTGACCGAGTTGCCTCGAAACACGTCTCCGACGATTGTCTGCTTGAGGACATAAGCGACACTCATCTGCGAAGAGAACGTGATGCCAGTCCTGAGCGGTCCATTTGGCGTGTTTTTGGGCGCATCTGTACCGTGCTGCATGGTGTCGTGGTTACAAGGATGGGCCTCGACATGGACGTCAGGAGTGCATTTGCGCATCATGCAGCCTATAGTGCACAGTTTGAGTCGGAAAACGACGTCCTGTGGCTGCACGAAAAGCATTATTCAACATGGTGGCGTTGCTGTCAGGGTTCCTCCGAACCATAATCCGTAGGTAGCGGTCATCCACTGCAGTAGTAGCCCTTGGGCGGCCTGAGCGAGGCATGTCATCGACAGTTCCTGTCTCTCTGTATCTCCTCCATGTCCGAACAACATCGCTTTGTTTCACTCCGAGACGCCTGGACACTTCCCTTGTTGAAAGAACTTCCTGGCACAAAGTAACAATGCGGACGGGATCGAACCGCAGTATTGACTGTCTAGGCATGATTTAACAACAGACAACACGAGCCGTGTACCTCCTTCCTGGTGGAATGACTGGAACTGATAGGCTGTCGGACTCCCTTCGTCGAAATAGGCCCTGTTCATGCATTGTTGTTTTCATCTTTGGGCGGGTTTAGTGACATATCTGAACAGTCAAAGGAAGTGTGTCTGTGATACAATATCCACAGTCAACGTGTATCTTCAGGAGTTCTGTGCACCGGGGTGATGCAAATCATTTTTCATGTGTGTGTGTAAACATTCAGCAACTATGGGTAAATTTATTTGTACGTAAGTGGTCCATAAGAATTTTATGATGTTGTGGTATTGCAGTTTATTCATTAGGACGAAATACATATTGCACAACTAATTTCAAAAGCTGTGTCACCAAAACTGTACCGCAAAACAAAGTGACGTTTGATTTTCGCTGTATCAACAAAACAAAAACAAAATATTTTTTATATCAGCGCCACCTCTCTGTCATGTTGACAGTTTTACACCTTAACGCCAATAGCAGTTCGACTGCTGGTGATCCTCAGTGCTTGAAACCAGGATACAGGAAAGTAGCACGTCTCTCTCTCTCTCTCTCTCTCTCTCTCTCACTCTCTCTCTCGCCGGCCTGTGTGGCCGAGTGGTTCTAGGCGCTTCAGTCTGGAACCGCGCGACCCCTACGGTCGCAGGTTCGAATCCTGCCTCGGGCATGGATGTGTGTGATGTCCTTAGGTTAGTTAGGTTTAAGTAGTTCTAATTTCTAGGGGACTGGTGACCACAGCTGTTAAGTCCCACAGTGTTCAGAGCCATTTGAACTATCTCTCTCTCTCCCCCTCGTCCACTCATTATCATGACCTACAAGACTTATAACAGTAAACGGTTCAAATGGCTCTAAGCACTATGGGACTTAACATCTGAGGTCATCAGTCCCCTAGACTTAGAACTACTTAAACCTAACTTACCTAAGGACATCACACACACCCATGCCCGAAGCAGGATTCGAACCTGCGACCGTAGCAGCAGCGCGGTTCCGGACTGAAGCGCCTAGAACAGTAAACGGCACCTGGAAGACTGCGTAGGAAGCATTGCAGCTGAGCTGAACAAAGAATGAAGGGATGTAATATCGCATCCACAGGGAGACGGAGCATGAGCACACAGGAAGACTGAGTGAGGAGTCAGCAGTGCTAGCCATGTCCGCCCCTGGTAGCTGAATGGTCAGCGTGACGGATTGTGAATCCTCTGGGCCCGGGTTCGATTCCCGGCTGGGTCAGGGACTTTTCTCCGACAACGGACTGGGTGTTGTGCGGTTATCATCATCATCCTCATCGACTGCAGGTCGCCGAAGTGGCGTCAAATTGAAAGACCGGTACCCGGCGAACGGTCTGCCCTACGGGGGCCCTCAACCATACGATTAAATAAATAAAGTGCTAGCCACTAAGGAACCTCCGTACCAGTCGCCCATATGGCTTAAAGAAACCTTGAAGAAGATGTCCTCAACGCGAATGTTGATTTAAACAATTGTTTTACTAAGCATGGCCCTGGTAGAGGTGGCATGCACTTACCTTCCTCAACTTATACATTGAGGCAAATATAAGGAGACCTATATAGTTTAACAAAGTGTGGTGTGCGTACTGTAAGACCTTCGGTACACACACCATCAGATTATTTGACTTTTCGCTCTAATAAAGTAGGCGAGTGTCAGCAATATGTCTCGTGGTCTTACAGTGGCGTGTTTATCTTCTGCCGTTAGGTCAGACGATAGAAATGCCACTGGCATGCTTAGAGTAGCAGATTGACGGTGACCAACTTTAAACAGAACTTGATTAATTTTCACACACATTTATTAAATTAATAAAAATCATAGAAATAACTTAACTTGGTTCTGGATGCTATTTACAATTGACAATCTGAAGTTCCTTTGGTCTTTGTACGTTAATCTTATTCTCACATATCTCTGATACTTGACAAAGTGTCTATACATTTCTCTTCATGGCTATGTACAGGAATATGATAATCTAATTAGGCGCAGACTGAAACTTGACTATAGACTGGTGCAGACTAATGCAGACTGACTAATCGGAGATCTGTACACTCGTTATAATACCTCGCGCGTTCAGGTATCACTGCGCGAGTGTGATCCGCGAGGAGAAAAGGTTCTACGTTAGCAGCAATCTCATTGACTGCGTTACATATTAATACGCGGATCGGCGGAAGCAGAATTTGGTCCGTCTCTAAGACAGCGCCATCTCGTAGTGCGGAGACGGACGAACGCTGCGCCTGCGCTGTTGTGCTTAGCGGGGCGCGCTCTAGTGGGAAAGTTGCGTACGCGCTGACTACGCGGAACTATGTACACAACACAAAGGCTTCGGTCGACCGCACATCTTGCATTTTTTGCATTAACAAATCATTGCTAGACGTGAAGGAAGCGATGAGTGACAGAAAAACATTGTTATAGATGGCTGGCGACGTGTCTCCGGATTTTGGGATGTGTAGCCTGGTATTCACTGGCGGAGCCATCAACCAGCACTATGGAAGCTTTAGGATACCTACATCAAGATGGGTGTTGGAGAATTTCAGCTTTGCACATTTCCAAAAGAAGTCAAATTTGGATTGAGGTCGGGTCTCACTTCAGTGCACAGTGTTAACTTAACGCTTAGTGTTGGAAGTTAGTTACATTAACCACTAAACCACATCGCTCAGTTCCATTACACCAGAGGTCTTCAGACAAACTTTTTTTTTCTTCAGAATTCGTATTTGGCTACTAATCACACAACCGCTTTATTAAATCGACGACGTCATTCATGTCAAGCGCTTCTATTTCCAAAATGAGTTAAGCGATTGTTGTTGTTGTCACGTACTGATGCAACCCCACAGGCAATTTTAAATTGACAGTGCAATGCAAGTTTCCGTCAGACGCCGAAAGCGGTCATGTGGGGTCCAGTGAATCCATAGAGCACGCCCGCTCGGTACCACGGCCGCCCCCTGCCGCCGCAATATAGCACGGCCCGCGGCTGCCACGAGCCCACCCGTGCTTGGGGCCTATTCGCTACGTGATGCTACACGTACGACGCCTAGTCGCTCCTCCAACTCCATCGTCCATGCTTTAGTACAGAGAGCCGTCTTCCTTGTTAACACTGAGATCTGTACTCTATTTCTCGCTATATTATTTGTACTGAGGTTTCGTACACTTGGAGAAGCACAAGTTGAATAACTGTTCAGTTCACTGTGTTATTTTGTTCGCTGGTCATTTCTATCCCCGTCCAGCTTTCGTACGACGACAGTTGTCGCACCACTCAGTAGCCCACCGATCCGCACTATAGTGTACAAAGTCGCTCACAACACTTACCATGCTACTCTTTTGAGTACAAGCTTCTTCATCTCCAAACAACTTCTGCAACCTGTATCCTTCTGAACCTGCTTACTGTATTCATCCCGTGGTCTCCCCCTATGATTTTTGGTCGCTGCACTTCCCTTCAGAACTAAATTGGTGATCCATTGAAGTCACAGAATGTTTCCTATCAACCGATCCCTTCTTCTAGTCAGGTTGTGCCACAAATTTCTTTTCTCCCCATGTCTATTCAGTACCTCCTCATTAGTTTAATGATCTACCCAGCCATTCTTCAACATTCTTCTGTAACACGACATTGCAAAATCTTACGAACTAAAGTCAACGAACTGAAATACTATCCAGGGGAGAAACTTGCAACGAAAGCAGGGATTCACTCCTAAACGGTTTTTGCTCGAGGAAAACAAATTTCTGGATTAACATACTGCCGACTTCGCTGTAATTAGAAATGGAGAACAGCCTTACATTGGACGTGGACGGAGTAGGAAATCAGGCTCAAAATTTTAGAATAAAGAATCTAAGCATTAGTCTGAAGGCAGTTTGGGAAACCGCAGAAACCTTAAGGAGGATTAATCGGAGACCTAATGCCGATGCTCTTGTGGTTGAAACACCTTGTCATCTCGTTGCACTCCTGAAGCAGTGTAGAGTTTTCTGTAAACAGTTAAGCCTCATCCTGTTCTGTCAAATGCTTAAAAATGAACCAAGGCCGATTAAGAAATACGCAGTAAATCACTCAGCCGTCTACTTATCTAAATCTTGATTCAACACGAGTGGACAATTCGACTTCCTTTGTAGATACCAATACTGTTAATGACTGTCGCGTAAATCTATGTTAAAACGCTTTATTTTGGTCTGTACTGCTCACAGGCACAAGGATCAGAGCGTACAGTCGATGTCGAAAGCGGACGGTAACTCATGATAGTCTGTTGATACGGAAGACTTTCTGCGTCTAATACTTAACATCTGAAATGTAACTGTGCATAGACACGAACTATTACATCTAATCGTTCAGACATAATCCTAAGTCAGTACATTCGAAATCAAGTCGTTATAAATAAAATTAGAAGAAAAATATGTATATGAAGATTATTTTATGCGTCTTATCGCTTCAGTACCTTGTACCTCTGATTCGACCAAAGATAACAAGATCTGTGCGTATTCCTGAGAGCAAGTAGAATGATTTGAATCAATGGGTATAGCTAAGCGCTTTTGCGAGTGATTAGAATCTGAAATTATCTTATTTTCTACAGCAAATTTGTTCAGCCGCCTAAATGGAAAAAGCTTTCTTCCTCGGCACACAGTGGCCTTTTTCCATGCAGTGTATAAGAGTTCTTTCTTACGTTTATCTGCTGAATGTGGGGTACTGTAACGGACATGTGTGTCCTGTTGTGTCATGTTTGTATTGTATGGTGAAGACAAAAGGGAGAGGAAGAAAGCCGATTCTGTTACACCAGTTAGCGTGCTCCTCTCAAATAGCACCAACGGAACGGAGCCGCCGAGCTTATGACTCCGGATCACCATCAACACTCTCACAGGTGTTAATTTCATGAGAACATTGAAGAGAGGTTTGGAATTTAATCCATAAAATTGGCGTATGGTCCGTGACGAGGACTTTTGCACCACCACCTCTTCTCCCCTTATCCACGGGAGTGCAAATGCGACCTCCCACTCCTTTATCCGCCATGATGAATCTCGAGCTGTGACGTCACCTGGTAGCTGCAGCAGTTTGTTTACAACGGTGTCGCTCAGTGTTTCTATCGAAGGCTTGCATGCGAGTTCGTGTTACACGTTAGTTTGTGTGTAACTCTTGTCCTGCCGAGTGTTCAGTTGGAAAGGAATTGTTCCGTGAGTCTTGTAGCTCCGTTCTTGGAATTATGTCTACAAATACGTCGTATTGTGCAGTTGCTGAATGTAGTAATAGTGGACGTAAGACTGAAGGCGTAATTTATCATCGTTTTCCAAAAAATGTTGAACTACAGCGTAAGTGGATTGCTCGTTGTAAACGAGAGGACAAAATTAATGTTAATAATGCAAGAGTTTGTTCTGAACATTTTTGTGAAAGCGATTACAAACGACACTTGCAGAATGAATTGTTAGGTCTACCTACACGGAAACTGCTACAGGATAATGCTGTTCCGTCTCTAAAAATACCAAACTGGCACGGAAATGTATTCGAAGTTCCTGGTCCCAGCACCGCGAATGTTACTGGTAGCGTTCTAACAGAGAGAGAACGCCGCTGTGACACCAGAACAGTAAAAAAAAGTGCTCTCTCAACGTTGAAAACTTTATCTCCCAAGAAAAGTAAGCTGGACAAATCCAGCAACACAGACGTTTTTACTGATCCGCTAATTTCACTTAAAGACCAGGAAATTCAAGCACTGAAGAAAGAATTGGTTAGTTTGAAGATTAAAAATGTTCGACTGGAACAAAGAATTAAGTCCATGAAAGAAGTTATAAAGCAAGCTACATCTATAAAACCTAATATGTCTCACACTAAGAAGCACAAATGTGTATGCTCGGATGTGAGAAGTACACTTTCTCAGTGTTTCACACCAGGACAAATTCGTTGTCTGTTAAAGAAGAGGAAGCAAGTAAAGTGGTGCTCAGAGGACATTGCAAATGCTCTCACATTGAGAGCTTTGTCTCCTAAAGCATATGCCTACCTGAGGAGGAAGAATTATCCTTTTCCCTGCAGGTCAACACTCCAGACATGGACAAAACAGCTCAAGTGCCGACCAGGTATTTTGAAACCAGTTTTGGAGTTAATTATAAGTAGGTCAGAAATGTTCACATCATTAGAGGCGATTGGTGTCCTAAGCTTCGACGAGATGAGCATTGACGGTCGTGTAACTTACGATTCGTCCGACGATGTAGTACTCGGACCACACAACAATGTCCAAGTCGTCATGGTTCGCAGCTTGTTTTCAAAATGGAAGCAGCCAGTGTATTATGACTTTGATGTTGCAATGTCTAGTGATTTGTTGCAGAATGTCATAAAAGAAGTTGAAACAGCAGGAATCCGTATTGTAGCTGTTACGTGTGACATGCGACCAAAAAATATGAATGTGTGGAAGCAACTTCGTGTGTCTACATCCAAGACATTCTTTTCAAACCCTGTTAATCACAGCAGAAAAGTTTGGGTTATTTTTGATGTTCCACATTTGCTTAAGTTATTAAGAAATCTTTGCCTGATGGTACTGTGATTACAAAAATGGTTATAGAAGATCTTCTTCGACATCAGAAAGGCGATCTTTCGATCAATCACCACATATCGGAGGTTCATCTTAACGTTAGTGGACGTGATCGTCAGAATGTCCGAAGGGCTGCACAGATATTTTCACGTCGCACTGCCTAAGCTGTGAGATATGTTCTGCATAAAGATCGCGAAGGAAGCTTCATTGAGCTCGTGAACGATGTTTTCGATGTGCTGAATTCGAGATACCCTCAAGATGAGAAAGCTTCCCTTAGAAGTGGTTACGGGTTTCATATCAGAAGTCAGAAAAACTCTCTAAAAAGATTTCTTGAAGTGTGCTCTAGTATGCGAGTAGGAAAAAGAAACAGTCTTCTCCCAATTCAGAAGGGATTCATTATATCAATAAATTCACCTTTTGGACTTTACAATGATATGAAAAATTCGGAGCGACTTATATATTGACAGCCAGACTTAATCAAGATTGTCTGGAAAATTTCTTTTCCAGAATCCGTGGCCTTGGTGTCTTCTACAACAATCCCACTCCTTTCGAGGCGAAAAACAGAATTCGTTTATTAATACTGGCTGGAAGTGCAAGTGAAATACCTTTGTCTTCTGGTGCTTCGACTTCAGAGGACAGAAATGAGAATTCTGCTTCTGAAAACTACCCGACACCAGCTGATGAAACTGAAGGAGATTTTGCACGTTTTCTCTCGAGTGAATTATGTATAAGAGTAACTGATAAATCATTTGACGTCGCTACAGATGACGAAAACTTGCTCTTAGATTTCGAGCTCAGTGATTCAGTGTGTACCAGTGAAGACGTGAATGAAGATGCTCTAAAATATCTAGCAGGATATATAGCATTCAAGTGCAAAAACGTTTACAGTTCTTTGGGAAATACAGCAGGGCAGTGTGTTGTTGATACAGAAGTCTGAAGCAAGACTGGATTACCATTATTTCAAAAGGGGGCCTCTTTTCTCCCTCTACTGACTGGTTTGCTAAAATACGTGAGTTAGAAATTATATTTGCTGCTTTTCATGGATCAAATATTTCTCATTGTAATAGAGTGATGGCAACCTTAGCAGATCATATAAGTGCGAAATTTCCCGAACAGTTATATGTCAGAACAAGAACTTTTATACGGATTAGACATTTAAACAAAAGAGCCGAAATTGATGTAATGAAACCGAATTCGGCAAGGAAGAATCGGCTCTGGTCAGCGTCGCCTTCAGCATCTTCGACGTAGCTTCTGCACCAGCTTTGTAAGGTAAGTTCGAAGATTACTATCAAAAATGGTTCAAATGGCTCTGAGCACTATGGTACTCAACTGCTGAGGTTATTAGTCCCCTAGAACTTAGAACTAGTTAAACCTAAATAACCTAAGGACATCACAAACATCCATGCCCGAGGCAGGATTCGAACCTGCGACCGTAGCGGTCTTGCGGTTCCAGACTGCAGCGCCTTTAACCGCACGGCCACTTCGGCCGGCGAAGATTACTATCTTTTTATTTACAAAAACATGTGTAAAATCGGCAGTACCCAACTGTAAAACATTTACCGTAGCCAGATGCCTAAAACACAAGCATGAATGCGGATGCGAACATCGGCCACTAGTTTTGCGTGGCGATATATCATCATTGCTACTAATATTTAACGCATTTCTTTCGGAAACCTTGTATATAATATTAACATGAAGTGTGTTGAACCCTGTGAGCGCGAAACTTTACGTTATATGAGAAGAGAAGAGACGTGAAAACAGTTATTTTGCAATCTCTCATATTCTACAAACGGAGACTGCTGCCGTCTGGCTGCCGGGTGACGTAACAAGTCGCTGACCAATGAGAGCGCACTAAGCCAATCTGCCATACCTTTTTTATTCTATGTTCCTTGCCCTTATCGGCCAAGGGTGAAAATTTCTCCCACCACCAGGGTCGAACCGTCTCCCTCCGGGTCAAGTGCCACTGCACAGGAGTGCAGTACAGAGTTAAGCCGCGCCTTAGGTTCTGATGCTTATGACAATGCATGGAGTACGGAGGCAAGCATAAATGGCATAACCATTACTCTGCCTAACAATCAAACAGCCAGGAAGTACAATTACAAGCTGTGCTGATAAAAAGAAACACGTTAGCTCCTACAGGGGCCCGGCAGCACAAACTGGAAACTTCATTGACATTTCGATTTTTAATTTTTTAGTTTCATCGGATCTGAGGCACTGGAAAAATAGTAAAATTTCAGTCGTCAAAACGACAAGAAATTTTAGGGCCTGTGCACGAGAAAAAGAATGAGAAGCATTTTTACTTTGTGAAATCGAGACAGTTGAGCACAAATATCATTTTGTTACGATTTGGTATGTATTTCTGTTGAGTGAGTTCGTTACTTCTGTATTTCGGAGACAATTCAGCATGAGAAATGGCTCGAGAATATTATTTTAGGTCGTCCTACATGAACTGTACTGAAGACTTGGCTTACATCCATGGATTAGACTATACAGAACTGTGCAATTCTCTAGTGGTTAAAAGTTATCAGCCGGACGCTCAAATGGCGTTGGTATCACTGAAATTTTGTTTTCGTTCTGGTGATATATATTGCACGATTCTGTGAATCAAGTACGAAGGTCTCGAATTGCCTCTCAAACACATCTTTGTTTTCGACAGTGTAAAGTCAAAGGAAATTCTATGAACGCAGCTGAAATCTTATATTAATTCATATCCATCATTTCCAAAAGTTAACAAATAGCTTGTGACTTGACATGTAACCGATTCAATTGTTTTATTTTTTCCCTTTTAGAGCCTTAGTCGGTGACGTATAAGTGGGTTATAAGCAGATTGAGGAGTTCATCGTGTATACGGAAAATATGCTTCATCAGGTGCTGGGCTTATATCATTAGCGGGACGTGAAAACAATTATTTTGTGCAGTGGAGCGGCGATTTATTAAACATTGTGGCAAAACGACCAAATTACATTAGGTAAGCGTGCGAATGTAGTATGCTGTTGGTACAGCACATAACGGAATACTTCAACAGATGTTCCTGGACAAAAATGGACTTATGTTTTAATATCAGATTTGTTAATTGATTTTCAAAAAGAAAATGGCTGCATTAAGACTGACCACAGTTTCTAGAATCTGGTCAAGAGTAACAGAGTATTTCAGTCAGTGTTCTTGGATGATAGTCCGCTTGAGTTCATCGTAGCAGCTGGTCACGTTGGAAAACTAAATTTTTTGAGTCACTGATTCAATACAAGTGTACAGTTTTGAAATCATCTCTCGGGTAGCTATGGACCAAGCTAATTTCAGTCTCTTTTCCTTTTGAACTTGAAAATTAGCTTGTATTCTTGTATTCCTTTCCGATGAGCTTCATTACTGTCCCCTGTCCACATCTAGCTGTTCTACTTATGGTTTGGTTGGAAAACCTGTTCTCCGTCAAGTTTCTGACATGTGATATTCCTGAAATTGGCAAGTCATTTTTCTCTCCTGTAAATTAAGCTCCTGTATTTTTCATAAAGTATACAAGGATTCAACTAAGCAATTTTTCTGAAAACATTATCGCAATTTTATTATTTTTGCTGGAGCGCTCAACAACTTTCTCATTTCATTATTTTCAAACGAATATACACACATCAAAAATGGTTTTGCAACACCTGGGTTCCGATACTTGCGGAACCTGTGCAGAAAATTGTAATAGTGATCAATATAAACATTATTTCCGACTTTTTTATTGCTAGTGAAAACCACACATTGCATGTTCTACCACCATACCGCGAGACCTTCAGAGGTGGTGGTCCAGTTTGCTGTAAACACCGATAGCATACACACCGGTAGCATGTCCTCTTGCATTGATGCATGCCTGTATTCGTCTTGGCATACTATCCAAAATTTCAGCAAGGCACTTTTGGTCCGGACTGTCCCACTCCTCAAAGGCGATTCGGCGTAGATCCCTCAGAGTGGTTTCTGGGTCACTTCGTCCATAAACAGCCCTTTTCAATCCCTCCCAGGCATGTGCGATAGGGTTCATGTCTGGAGAACATGGTGGCCACTCTAGTAGAGTGATGTCATTGTCCTGAAGGAAGCCATTCACAAGATGTGCACTATGGGGCGCGAATTGTCGTCCATGAAGACGAATGCCTCGCCAATATACTGCCTATATGGTTGCACTATCGGTCGGAGGATGGCATTCACATATCGTACAGCCATTACGGTGCCTTACATGACCACCACCGGCGAACGTCGGCCCCACATAAAGCCGTCCCAAAACAGCAGGGAACATCCACCTTGCTGCACTCACTGGACAGTATGTCTAAGGCGTTCAGCCTGACTGGGTTGCCTCCAAACACGTCTCCGACGAGTGCCTGGTTGAAGACATATGCGACACATCTGCGAAGAGAACGTGATGCCAATCCTGAGTAGTCCATTCGGCATGTTGTTGCGCCCATCTGTACTGCGCTGCATGGTTTCAAGGATGAGCCCTGCCGTGAACGTCGGGAGTGAAGTTGCACGTCATGCAGCCCATAGCGCACAGTTTGAGTCGTAACACGACGTCCTGTGGCTGCACGGAAAGCATTATTCAACATGGTGCCCTTGCTGTCAGGGTTCCTGCGAACCATAATCCGTAGGTCGCGGTCATTCGCTGCAGTAGTAACCCTTGGACGGCCTGAGCGAGGCATGTCATCGACAGTTCCTGTCTCTCTGTATCTACTCCATGTCCGAACAACATCGCTTTGTTTCACTCCGAGGCTCCTGGATGCTTCCCTTGCTGAAAGAACTTCCTGGCACAAAGTAACAATGCGGACGCGATCCAACCGCGGTATTGCCCGTCTAGGCATGGTTGAACTACAGACAACACGAGCCGTGTACCTCCTTCCTGGCGGTATGACTGGAACTGATAGGCTGTCGGACTCCCTCCGTCTAACAGGCGCTGCGCATGTATGGTTGTTTACGTCTTTAGGCGGGTTTAGTGATTTCTCTGAGCAGTCAAAGGGACTGTATCAGTGATCAGTATCCACAGTCAACGTATATCTTCAGGAGCTGTGGGAACCGGGATGGTGCAAACTTTTGTTGATGTGTTAGAAGGAAATCCTCGTTTCCGGATGGTGTCTGTAGTTTCCTCCAAAAGTGAATGTAGTTCATAGTTGTCCTCTTGCATGCTCTCCATTTTCCTTAACTGTCTTCAAGATATTGCTTTCAATAATTTAATGTAATCTGCCTTCGTTATCAAATGTGAATGTAAGGAACTCATGCAATTGTTTTGTTTGGGTACCAAAACAATCATTGCATTAGGTTCCACTTATAAAGTTCCCTCATTAATATTAAACGTGTTATGTTAGAAGTCCAAAGTTATTGCAAATCAGTCAGCAACACTGTTAACGTAATATTTGAAGAAATGTTCTAAGAGAACTCTACATTGAAGTTGAATTTACTTATCTTGCAGTTGACGCCAGCGTCTAGGATTTTTGTCCAGTATATAACTTTAAATAACCCATTGACATTTCCCCATACTCGACCTTATATTTACTAATTATTTAAATTTACGCAGTCAGCATATTTTGTGTTAAACACTTTTCTCGAAATTATATTATTTCTTTGGTAGTTATTCTTCATAATTCTATCCTTACTATTTATTGACGTGATGAGAAGTGAAAATAATATTGTTTTAGAAGTTTTTGTTGGTGTCATGCATATGCAATGCCGCTAGACATTTTTCACACTCATAATGTGCATCACTTTTCTTCTTCCTTGCTTTGCACACTACACAATTTCTAGAGGGTGTTTTCTTGATGAGATTGGGGGGATAAATTTAACAAAACCTTCAAACAATTGCTTATAACCCGTAAAATATCTACGGATTCGAGTGTGTTAAACACCTGTAAATAGATCGATTTCTCAGTTCTCCAATGATATATAACGTATCTTGCCATCTATTAACAGAGAAGAAGAAACACCAAGAAGAAGCTGTAGCTGTTCAACCTGTGTAACAGCCAGCAATGTAATAACGGACTTTAAACTTGCGGCCGACTGTGAGCCGGCTGTATATGTCTGTGGTTTAAAACAGAAGTTCGTCCAAGGTTGACTTTCAGCGCTGACTGAAGTATCATTCATTAATTTTTCATAACCACATTTTTTGGTACTCCCAATTAGGCAGATAAATCACAAACATTTTCCACAGCAAACAATGTCACAGTTTGCATAACAAAACTTTGTGCTTGGTAGCTCTTTGTTCACACCGTTCATAGCATAGAGACTCGCGAGCTGTACTCGGCCAGTGATGCAGTGATGCATTTGACAAAAGAATTACAGAATATATCCGTAACCTATTTTCTAGAATTATCCAGAACATTTAATGACTCAATTCAATATAGTTCACTTTTCCGTTTTTAATCTTTAACAAAAATATTATGGAAATAACAGATATTTACGAATGTGAAATAATAAATAATTGTTTTTCAAAAATACAAATGTTGTGCCACGTCATAGAATCAGCATAATATAGGTTGGTAAATTAAACAAATGTAAGTGACATTTCTCTTAAGAGGCGTTATTTTGATTTTATGAAATAGAGTTGTTGTGGCATTTATAGGGAGACTAATTTTCGTAGCATAACCCGATGACGTGAAAAAATATCTATATTCGTATATACTAGGCTAACCTTAAGCACGGCAGAACTTCGCCAAACTGTTAAAACATTGTGTAAATATCTAAAAACCATTAATCAGACACCATATATCCGAAAATAGGTACAACCGTGGCTGAAAATAAGATGATATCGTAAGTTTACGTAATGTGAGAAAGTTACATAAGACCTTGGTCTGTTCGATGCAGTTAAAGGTGGTTCGTTTACTGAGAGGGTCGGCATTGTGAGTGGTTAGGTCGACCACGACTGGATTTTCTACTAGCGGGCACCCGGGTGAAACATTGCACAGTAATATAATGGCACACACAGCTCGCAAGTTGTATTTCACGTGAATTCAGTTCTGTCGAGGGTGATCCAAGTTAAGGTTCTATAAGGAACCGTAAATTTGAGGTTTCACGGTACTTTCTGAAGATAATTTGTTACCGCATTCGCCTGCAATAACTGAGGAAAACTGCGATAACTTAAATCTTCATTTGCTCGAGCTGACTGCAGCTAACCTGCTGACCACATGTCGCGTACTTCGTCAGTAAGTGAGAAAGATAAGAAAGGGAAATGTCGTATGAGGAGTTCGTCTAGGAAACTGTGGGTCAACAGAAAGCTAAAAGTGAGCTCTGGGAATATAACATAGTCTAGATGACGAGTAGTGAAAGAATTTCAGGTCTGTTCAGAAAGATCAATCAATATCTAAATCGTGGTTATAATGAAACAGCAATAATATAGTAAAGGCTTTCCACCATTTGCGGTGCATTCCCTGTTCCGTCCGCAAAGGTCTATGGTTTAACGGCTGCGACGAATCACTCATTGCTTGTTCTTCTGCAGCAGGGTAGTAACAGATGTTTTCGTCATTTAGTTAACAAAAATACTACTATGCTGCCACTAGTTATTCTATTGGCATATATTCTTCGTAATGACGTCCAACATTAGTTTCCGGCGCTTGGTTGTCTAGTCGTAAGAATAATTCGATAACATTGTACACTTTCTTTTCAACGTCTTTTCTATAACTCTTAGGCGAAGACCTCCGTAGGTTATGTTATATCTTTCAAGCCAGAACTGACTATTTCTAGTAAGGTTTGATGATAGCGAAACAAATATTGCCAGAATACTATGGTTTAATATTCCGCTAGGCATTAATGGGAGAAATATTGTTGTTGGTTGCACTTTAGATGCTGGAACAATCTCCCCCGGCTAATATGTCTGTACTTATGTGTTTTATACTTCACTTCCGTTTGTTTTAGGCGTGTAATCACCCCCGGTGAGACGTATTTCTGAATGTTCGAGTGAGATTTGGGCGAAATGCAGTTCCTCTTTTTGGCATTCTAATGTGGATTGTAGAGGCCGTTGATCAGTCAGGCTCTACCGTTCAACAGTTATTTCAGATTAATTTTCGCAGTGTTCTCTTTGTAGCAAGTTTTTTTCTGGGCTTTGCATTTATATAATCCTAGTGAATTTACGATGCAAATATTTTGGTACATCTAACTCGGTCTCTAATCAGGTCAATTTAGTTGTGTATTTTTAGGTCCCCTCTTCATTATTTTCACGAATTAAATCGACTTCGAGTTCATTGCGTAGGTCTGTAATTTTCGAGTAAGCTTTCTTGAGAGGCGCTGACTTCCCCCTCCCCCCACCTCTTTTCGTTAACGAAACCTCATCACCTGAAACGAACTTTGGAAATTCTAGAGCGTCAGTTTTGTCGTGACGTTTAATTGTATGCTAACCACAGTGAAAGTAGTTCTTTAGGCATTGCGGTAGTTTACGTATTTTAGTCCTCGTTATAACTAATGCATAGTACCGTATTACCTACATATCGTATTACCGACAGAGGGAAAAGATATTAGATTAACAGGGATACTACACTAGCGGGAAAAAAATTCGTAACACTAAGAAATAATTAATGTAGATTCATGAAATTTCGGAGATACATTTGTCTAGGTAGCATATTTAAGTGATTGACATTGCAAGATCACAGGTTAATGTAAGCGCTAGATAAACCATTGCAAATGTGAAATGACGGTACATTAACAACTGGTGTAACGGCCAGAATGTTGAATGCAACCATGCAGGCGTGCATGCACTGTGTTGTACATGTGTCGGGTGTTAGTTTGTGGGCTGAAGTTCCATTCGTGTTGCACTTGGTCAGTCAATATCTGAACGGTTAATGCTATTTGTGGATGACGCTGGATTTGCTGTCCGATTATTAGGGAGATTAGGTTTTATCGTCCTGTCGGCGACAAATTTATTTCAGACGAAGGACAAGCTAGGGTTGAAGAAGAATAGGGAAGGAAATTCTTTCGAATGGAACCGTCACGGTCTGAAACGTCTTCCTTCCGAATTCCAGTCCACTGCCTTAACCGCTGCACTCCCTAGCTCCGGTATCTCAGTTATGTTTCGAACTGTTATACTGTGCTCGGCTTGCAGTCTGTTGTTGGCTGCCTTGAGATGCCCGCCACCCGTTACGCACGCTCGTACTCTTCCGGGTTTCCCGCGCTATTTAATTTTGTCTCATGTCTTAAACGCCCGTTTCACACCATTCTTCTGCTCTGAAGGAAGCTAGCAATTATTTTTACGTAATGCTCACGTACGATAGTACCCTGGCGGATTTTCCTTACGAGGTTCTCCCTACACACATCAGAGGCATTTTCCGCGTTCAACAAAAGTTGCGCTGGAGACAGAAGATGTTTTTACAAACATATCATGAGATGCGCAGTAGCTGGATGTATGTGGATTTTTTCCGTGATTTTTTCCTAGCATTTCCGTTGTTTAGACTAGCAATGGACCTTCTACAGGTTCATGATTCATTACTTTTGTGAGTTAACGAGCATTTCGCTCTCATTTAAGTATATGACCGAAAGTCCTTCAGGAATTGTGAAACGAACCCTGTCGTTCAGGACCGAATGCCACAAAGGGCGCAGATTCACCACGAGATGGGGAAATTCACAGGTGTCTATTATCTATTGAGGCCTAAACGCTGTAGTGTGCGAGTGAGACAGACGAGAACCTACGTCACAGGGAAACCCAGTAGAAGCCTTTGTGGCCAAGGAGACGTAGCAGTGTTAAATATGGCGGACCTAAGATCGGCCATAAAGGGAAACGTTTATGGAAAATATTTAATTCTGTAGTAATTCCGAAAATGAAGCCACAGTAATTTTAATCTACCATCCTTCATAAGATTTCATGGTGATCCTAATAAAACTTGAACATTGATCATATCTATAATAGTTTAGGATTTACTGTTAAAGTGAAATTAACAAGTTTTGTAACAAAGACCTGAATGCTAAAATCTGAACGCTTTCGTTGATCTTAACGATCGACATTTCATATAGAAGCGCATCATTGAAATGACAAACGTTGTAAATATCAACTCTGTAACTTTATTTGTTTAAAAGATACAGTATTTTCAGTTGAGCATCAGATCATCACAAAACACATTGAACGATGACAGGTTGACACCTTACTGAATCATTACGTAATATTTGTTGTAAAGTCTGGTGCATGATAGTTACTTTTGTTCTTTATTTATTTATCAGAAAGCACATTGGTGCAATGCTACTGGCCGTGACATTCAAGGCTAAGAAGGAAATTGTATTGGTTTCATGTAAAATATTTTAATGTTTATTATGTAATGGATATTATTGTTACTTTATTTAGAACGTGAAAGTGGTCAAGCTTTGATTATTTAAATATGTTAAAATGTAAAATAATGTAGGATAAGCTGTAGCCGATCAGATGGACGGCTTCAGCAAAGAGAACTGCGCTAGTCAGTTGAGCGAAGATGTTCAGCGCACGGGAAACGCGGTCGGGGACGGGCAGAAAGAGACAGTTCTGGTCTAGACGCCTAAGGGTACAGTTCGGCTGGAGACACCAAAGTGAACAGTGCTGGTGGAGACGCGAAAGCGGACGGTTGGTTTTTAGCTAGCTAGGAAGTGAAACGACTTATAAAATTTCGCGTTGTGTGGTATCGCCGGACTTAGTCTCTGAGTGGTGTGCAGCCGCGCGCCTGGTGTGAACTATAGGTTAGGTTAGGTTAGGTTAGTAATATTTCACGTAGTTAACGAGGTGAAATGATGGACTTTTAATTCACGATGAGACTGTGTATGATCGAACTGTGTCAAATGGATATGCGCTTGAGTGTAATGTTGTTGTTGTTGTTGTTGTGGTCTTCAGTCCTGAGACTGGTTTGATGCAGCTCTCCATGCTACTCTATCCCGTGCAAGCTGCTTCATCTCCCAGTACGTACTGCAGCCTACATCCTTCTCAATCTGTTTAGTGTATTCATCTCTTGGTCTCCCTCTACGATTTTTACCCTCCACGCTGCCCTCCAATACTAAATTGGTGATCCCTTGATCCCTCAGAACATGTCCTACCAACCGATCCCTTCTTCTAGTCAAGTTGTGCCACAAACTCCTCTTCTCCCCAATTCTATTCAATACCTCTTCATTAGTTATGTGATCAACCCATCTAATCTTCAGTATTCTTCTGTAGCACCGCATTTCGAAAGCTTCTATTCTCTTCTTATCCAAACTATTTATCGTCCATGTTTCACTTCCATACATGGCTACACTCCAAACAAATACTTTCAGAAACGACTTCCTGACACTTAACTCTATACTCGATGTTAACAAATTTCTCTTCTTCAGAAATGCATTCCTTGCCATTGTCAGTCTACATTTTATATCCTCTCTACTTCGACCATCATCAGTTATTTTTCTCCCCAAATAGGAAAACTCCTTTACTATTTTAAGTGTCTCATTTCCTAATCTAATTTCCTCAGCATCACCCGACTTAATTCGACTACATTCCATTATCTTCGTTTTGCTTTTGTTGATGTTCATCTTATATCCTCCTTTCAAGACACTGTCCATTCCGTTCAACTGCTCTTCCAAGTCCTTTGCTGTCTCTGACAGAATTACAATGTCATCGGAGAACCTTAAAGTTTTTATTTCTTCTCTATGGATTTTAATACCTACTCCGAAGTTTTCTTTTGTTTCCTTTACTGCTTGCTCAATATACAGATTGAATAACATCGGGGAGAGGCTAGAACCCTGTCTCACTCCCTTCCCAACCACTGCTTCCCTTTCATGCCCCTCGACTCTTATAACTGCCATCTGGTTTCTGTACAAATTGAAAATAGCCTTTCGCTCCCTGTATTTTACCCCTGCCACCTTTAGAATTTGAAAGAGAGTATTCCAGTCAACATTTACAAAAGCTTTCTCTAAATCTACAAATGCTAGAAACGTAGGATTGCCTTTTCTTAATCTAGCTTCTAAGATAAGTCGTAGGGTCAGTATTGCCTCACGTGTTCCAACATTTCTACTGAATCCAAACTGATCTTCCCCAAGGTCAGCTTCTACCAGTTTTTCCATTCGTCTGTAAATAATTGACGTTAGTATTTTGCAGTTGTGATTTATTAAACTGATAGTTCGGTAATTTTCACATCTGTCAACACCTGCTTTCTTTGCGATTGGAATTATTATATTCTTCTTGAAGTCTGTGGGTATTTCGTCTGTCTCATACATCTTGCTCACCAGACGGTAGAGTTTTGTCAGGACTGGCTCTCCCAAGGCCGTCAGTAGTTCCAATGGAATGTTGTATTCTACCGGGTGCTTGTTTTGACTTAGGTCTTTCAGTGCTCTATCAAACTCTTCACGCAGTATCAGTAACTTCATCTACATCCTCTTCCATTTCCATAATATAGATCCTCTATATATTCCTTCCACCTTTCTGCTTTCCCTTCTTTGCTTAGAACTGGGTTTCCATCTGAGCTCCTGATATTCATACAAGTGGTTCTCTTTTCTCCAAAGGTCTCCTTTATTTTCCTGTAGGCGGTATCTATCTTACCCCTAGTGAGATAAACCTCTACATCCTTACAATTGTCCTGCTTAGCCATTTTGCACTTCCTGTCGATCTCATTTTTGAGACGTTTATATTCCTTTTTGCCTACTTCATTTACTAAAAAAAATGGCTCTGAGCACTATGGGACTTAACTTCTAAGATCATCAGTCCCCTATAACTTAGAACTACTTAAACCTAACTAACCTAAGGACATCACACACATCCATGCCCGAGGCAGGATTCGAACCTGCGACCGTAGCGGTCGCGCGGTTCCAGACTGTAGCGCCTAGAACCGCTCGGCCACCCTGGCCGGCGCTTCATTTACTGCATTTTTATTTTTTCTCCTTTCATCAATTAAATTCAATATTTCTTCTGTTACCCAAGGCATCTCTACTAGCCCTCATCTTTTTACCTACTTGATCCACTGCTGCCTTCACTACTTCATCCCTCAAAGCTACCCATTCTTCTTCTACTGTGTTTCTTGTTCTTTCTGTTTATCCAGGTCCCATCTCCTTAAATTCCCACCGTTTTGCAGTTTCTTCAGTTTTAATCTACAGTTCATAACCAATAGATTGTGGTCAGAGTCCACACCTGCCCCTGGAAACGTCTTACAATTTAAAACCTGGTTCAAATGGCTCTGAGCACTATGTGACTTAACATCTATGGTCATCAGTCCCCTAGAACTTAGAACTACTTAAACCTAACTAACCTAAGGACATCACACAACAGCCAGTCATCACGAGGCAGAGAAAATCCCTGACCCCGCCGGGAATCGAACCCGGGAACCCGGGCGCGGGAAGCGAGAACGCTACCGCACGACCACGAGCTGAGGACAAACCTGCTTCCTAAATCTCTTTCTTACAATTATATAAGATATCTGAAACCTGTCAGTATCTCCAGGCTTCTTCCATGTATACAGCCTTCTTTTATGATTCTTGAACCAAGTGTTAGCTATGATTAAGTTATGCTCTGTGCACAATTCTACCAGGCGGCTTCCTCTTTCATTTATTACCCCAGTCCATATTCACCTACTACGTTTCCTTCTCTTCCTTTTCCTACTACCGAATTCCAGTCACCCATGACTATTAAATTTTCGTCTCCCTTCACTATCTGAATAATTTCTTTTATCTCATCATACATTTCTTCAATTTCTTCGTCATCTGCAGAGCTAGTTGGCATATTAACTTGTACTACTGCAGTAGGCGTCGGCGTCCTGTCTATCTTGGCCGCAATAAGGCGTTCACTATGCTGTTTGTAGTAGCTTACCCGAACTCCTATTTTTTATTCATTATTAAACCTACTCCTGCATTACCCCTATTTGATTTTGTATTTATAACCCTGTATTCACCTGACCAAAAGTCTTGTTCCTCCTGCCACCGAACTTCGCTAATTCCCACACTCGAGTGTAATAGTAATTCTAAATGCGACCACTTTCGCTATTAGTTTGCATTCTGAAGAAACATTATTCTAACCAAATCGCAACTGTGTGGCCTACTTCCTTTATGGGTCGCTAATTTAGTTCCCGATATTATTATTACTGTTATTATATTTTATGTTAACTTTGTATTTCGCAAACTTGCCATCAGCCAGACAATTTAACCAAAGGGTCACAAGTGTCTAATTTAGGACGTGTAATGCGACACGTGCGTTTCAACCTCTAAACGAGTTCGAGCCAAAATATTTCGACGAAGAGGAACCGCACGTGAGCCCAAACATCTTTGGAATGTTAACTAGCACTTTGTTCATACAGCTTAGGAAACCGATGGTTTTGTTATTATCGGCTTTCCTGAGGTTGATGCTCAGTTTTTAGTGAGTAGGTAGAAAAACTATGATTTTCTGATAAAGTATTGCATGTTAGCTGGAGGTGTTTCTTGGGGCCAATTGCTGGACGTTTATGTAGTTACTGCACCCTGTTGCATTACGTCCGTCACACCGCGAGTGACTCTTGCGTTTTCCGGTCAGTATGTATGTCATTGGCTAATTTAAAGCTGTTGGTATTAGTCAACGTAGACGCTTCTGTGACTTATAGAAGTCAAACAAGATGACGCGGTTGTGGAGACGCTGGACTTGTGTTGGAGTAGAGCAAGGTTCAAATAACTGTTAAGTTGCCTCGTTTAGCTTTTCCATGCTTTCCCTAAGTCAATTAAGGCACATGCATGGACTGTTCATTAAGCAAGACCAGATAAGCCTTCTTTTGCCATCAATGGCTTGTCGGTGTTTTTGCTACAACTGTAACGACTTCAAAGTCAACTGCATTGTAAGTATTGTATGCCTTTTCTTCTGTGGTTAAAAGTTGGTGGCTGCTGCTGTTCCTGAAGGAAATGGACACCCCTACAAGACTGTTCATTCAAATTTTTCAGATTACGTAGACAGCTTCTGGGTGTTGGTTTTGTTTTCATTAGTACGAGGGGGAGTTGGAAAATAAGTTTCCCCTGTCGACTGTGGACATAGTTGTGTGATATAGGCGAAAGGCCGCATCCATGGAGTGGAAACATCCGTCATCGCCTTTCCGAAAGAAGTTCAAAAGCACTCCGTCTGCAGGTAAAGTGCTATTCGCCGTATTCTGGGACGCCAAAGGAGTTTTGCTACTGGACTTACTGGAGGATGCAGCCATCAATGCTGCGCGGTACTGTGTCGCTTTGTCGAAATTGAAAGAGATGATTCGGTAAAAGGGGCCTGACCTTCTCAGATCTGGCGTTTTGCTGTTGGATGACAATGCGAGACCACACACGGCGACGGCAACGCAAAACCATATTGCAACTCTTGCTTGGGAGCGCCTTCACCATTTGCCTTACAGTCCGCATCTCGCACCAACTGACTTCCATCTGTTTCCTGCTTTGAAGAAGATTCTCGGCGGAAAGCGCTTTGGCAGCAATGCTGACGTCTTCCATATGCAACGCCCTGATTTTTTCCTGGAAGACTTTTTGAAGCTTATAAAGCGGTATGACAAATGTCTCAATGTACTTGCAAATTATGTAGAAAAATAAAGATATGTCTTATCTTTAATGTCTCATTCTCTTTTTTCTTCCTTTCACACACAACTTTGACCACAGTCGACAGGGGAAACTTATTTTTCAACTCCCCCACGTACTTTATCCTAATGCTGAATTGTCTTGGCCAACCGCTCCTAGCGCGCTAATCGCCGTTCGTCGGACTTCCTAGCGATTGGATCGATATACACGCAGTTGGTTAAAATTTTTGGGCATTTTGTCAGTTGTATGGCTTCTAGCGGCATCTTTAAGAATTTTCGCGACTATTTATTCAGGACACTAATGTACTTTAATATCGACTTGCTGTCCACTCTACTCGTAGTGTTCGGCAACTCCAAATTTCTGATCCTATTTGTATAGTGTATTATCGCACTCATCATTACAATTGTGTAGCTCGAAGTTCAAGAAATCGCTTCATTAATGCCAACTACCTTCATATTGCCTCTTTTATCTTTCATAGAACCAAGGAAATTTTTCGGCTTGTCATCGATGGTGGAGAAAGGGTGTATTGTCCCCTTCTGTCTTTCAGAGTCCCTGATAACGACATTGTTAAAATTCGTGTCGCATATCAGAAGTTGAGTTTGATGTCTAGTTGACTGATTGGCATGCTTGGGAGTTATGTTCGCTCATTAAATATCTGTTTTAATTGAGATGGTGTGATGTATGATATCTTAAGAGACGAAGTTACTTCCCTAAGTTTCAGTTATCACTTACGCAACATCCTTGCATACAAGGTCTCCTGTGGTGTTATGCAGGTAGACATAGTTTAAATTTTTTAATTAGAAGTTCGTGTGGAGCTTACGGTGCACTTCAGAAAGAACAGTCTGCTTAAAGGCCTCCATGAAAACGGCTGTATCTGAAGAAGAATGTCACGTACAAAACCTGTAATAAACACACGGCAGATCACCTACCAACCGTGATGTCTTTTTTGCATCTTTCATCCCTCAACTTGTTTTCTCAAAAGACACATGGTGTATATGGAAAACCAGAAATACTCATCTCATCATCACGCATCCATTATAGGGCTCTTATGTATAAGGATGAAGATATACTAGCAATTCCGATAGGCTACAGCAAAACAGAGTAGCCTGACAGGAGCTAAGCTACATTGTAGCTAGTTAGTTGGTTGCGTGTTCCATTGATCAATCGCACGGTACGGTAGCCGTTATGATGTGAAACGTGTCAAGTGATCCCAAAGTGAATATAATATCGACTCGAAAAGCAGCGTCCATTTCATAGCTGGTAATAGAAGACTTACGTCTCTTGCACAGACTACACGCAGTACGTTTCCATGTGTGCCCTCAGACGGACACCGGGTTCATCCATTCACGCACTAACTAAAAGAAAGTAAAGATATTTATAAATTATTGTCATATGGGGCAATAAGTATTGTTGAAAACATTCATTCTCTACGAAAATAAAGAATCAACAATGATATCTGATGCACGCTCTCCTCTAATCCAGCATCATGCTCGATGATACGTGTAAAGCCAGAGCGATCAGGATACCTTCAGTGTGTTTATAGACTTCAACAAAGCATATGACAGCATAGTGAAAGAGGATAGTGGCAGAGGGTGGAATACCTGACAAGCTGATGGAATCAAAATGTAAAGTGAAAGTACAGGGGGAGTTCTCACAAACATTTGAGTTGAAAACAGATGTGAGACATGGACACATCATATCACCAACCCAGAGAGTGACACAAGAATCTGCAGGAGCCTCCATACGGAAAAAGATAAATGTTCTGGCTTTCGCGGACGATATTGTGGTGATAGGAAAGATCATGGAAGACCTGAAGAATACGGGAACCGTACTCATGGAAGTAGCTAAGAAAGTAGGTCTGAGTATAAATGAAAATAAAACGAAGTCCATGGTAATAGGAAGAAGAGCTCAGTTAGGACCAAACCATGTAACAGTCAGGAACCTGACAAAACAGAAGACAGACACATTCACTTACCTCAGTGTCAACATCAACCAATAAGACCTTATAAAGCAAGAGTTCGTAACGAGAATTCAAGCCAGGGGAGAACATCTAGGAGTATTCATAACACCATAAGATCTAAGTTACTTTCAGACAAAAATAAGAATATATCAGACCATTATCAAACCTATAGCGTGATACGCAAGCGAGACATAGACCCAGGCAAAAAAATGGAGAAAAAACTCATCACTTTTCAAAATAAAGTACTGAGAAAAATATATTGATCACTGAAAGAAAATAGCCAGTGGAGAATAAGGAAAAACAGAGAACTCGGACAATTATACACACTACCTGACATCGTGGCGAATGTTAAAACTAAAAGATTCATGTGGTACGGACATGTGGGGAGGAGAGGAGAGGCCACGGTAATAAAGGCAGTGATGGATGGAGAAGCCGAAGGAACGAGAACACTATGACGAACGAGAACGAGATGGGAGGATAATATCATGAGAGACCTGCAGATACTGGATTTGAGAGATGGAGATGCAGCTGACAGGAAGGTGTGGAACCCTGGAATGATTGAGGCCTAGGACTAACTGCAGTTTTTGTGGCCAGAATAAGTAAGTAATTAAGTAAGTGATAAATGAATGTTTATGTGCATGTGATTTCAGTCCAAAGACAATACTGTTTCTGTACCAACACTTACAGGATTTTCTGCATACTCAGAAACAGTGTAGCTAAGAGACAACGAGTCAAGCTGCATTTCTGCCAGATTTCCTCCTCCCCTCCTGTGACATCATGCAATGTTGTCAGATTTCCCCCTCCTTCTGACATAGGCCAGTTGTCCTATGAATAAACTGGTGGGAAAGTCAAAAATTGGTGGAAAATTCAAAATAGCCCAATTGCTGTGTGTATTAAAATGGCAGGAAATTCAAAAATAGTCCAGTTGTGCCAAGTGTAAAATGGCGAGAAATTCAAAAATGCAAGATGGGGCGGTTGTTCCTTGGTGGAAGTAGGTCATTACAGAATTCAAGTTAGTGAATTCTGGGATATGGGACCAGACTATATGAATGTCAGATTTCATGTGGGTTCTAAGCTTAGATATCTGACAGGATATTAAAAAAAAAATCATCCTTGGTTTTCCCCCATTCCTATGACATTACAGTTCAATTGCCCTAAGTTTAAAATGCTGCTGGCCCAGGCGTCCAAAGTTTAAACAGTTGTTGCTCCGACATCACAGTTTAAATAGTCATTGCCCTGAGTTTGAAACTATGACCTGGGTAGTACGAATAGGATGGTTCAAATGGCTCTGAGCACTATGGGACTCAACTGCTGAGGTCATTAGTCCCCTAGAACTTAGAACTAGTTAAACCTAACTAACCTAAGGACATCACAAACATCCATGCCCGAGGCAGGATTCGAATCTGCGACCGTAGGGATCTTGCGGTTCCAGACTGCAGCGCCTTTAACCGCACGGCCACTTCGGCCGGCAGTACGAATAGGACATGAACGTCTATGTCTTTACTTAAACAAATATCACACAGTCTCTGGACATGCTGATCACGAAGTTCGCTGCCTGCAGGCTAATGACTCCGCTGCCAGGTTGGAACGAGCCACTGCATCACTTCTGTTCACATTTCCCGCTGTTGCCAGCCAGCCAAACAACTCAGCTATGCTGCGCCAACGACATATGAGACTATACAAAGTTGTTACAAGAAGTCAAGTGCAGGACAACACGCTGTTTGTGATGGCACTGCAAAGCCCATATGAGCCAAGTTAAAATGATGGGGAAATTTGAAAATCCAAACAGCACGCATACTATATGTTGCTGGCCCAGGCGTCCAAAGTTTAAACTTTGTTGCTCCGATATCACAGTTTAAATAGTCATCGCCCTGAGTTTGAAACTATGATCTGTGCAGTACGAATAGGACATGAACGTCTATGTCCTTTACTTAAACAAATATCACACAGTCTCTGGACATGCTGATCACGATCGTATAGCCCATGTTGAAAAACGGTTGGAAATTCATACGTACCGTAAGTTTAAAAGGATCAATGACCCAATCATAACATTCTGCAGGGTAATTCAAAACATTACAGATGCACGTTTGTCCTCCTGAGGGAAGAGTTGTGCAGCGATTTAAGACAAAAGTTTAGGCACTATGCTTGTAAAATTCACCACAAAAAAAAAAAATCTATGTGGAATGGATGGCAGCTATGTCAATAACCAGCCCCACAGATGCATCCTTTTTTTAACAGTTATTTCATCCCCCTCACACCAGACAGGTGGGGTGGGGTGGGAGCGGGGAGGGTTGTCAGCAGTACTATACTCCGCTCCTCAGCCAAGAGCATTCTTGAAAATATAAAAAAGATTAAATATATGAGAACTGCTCTTCGTTTTAAGTTAAAAGGATTAAAGACAGACAACTAAAATGACGAAAAATATATACAACTTATAAAAGACATTTGCAGCATGGTGATATTCTCCTACGAAAAAGCATTGGAGCGTTTCACTTAAAATTTGAAGGACCTGCACTGGGTGAGAAGTATTGTTGGAGGAGAGAATATTCCATAGGGTTTAGGGGTGGATTGTGTTAAGGAGGAAAACTGAGGAGATGATAGGTAGGAGCTGAGGTGGATAGTAGGAACACAGACAGTGGGAAAGACAGAGGGTAAAAGAGTAGTGTGGTTTGTGGATACAGTAGTGGTTACAAGAAGAAAGGGATAGGGGTTTGATGGAGATGGAAATGAGGAGAGGTGCTGGGACGTGGAGTAGGGTAGGTAGGGAAGAGTTAAAGTTGGTAGGAGGGGTAAATGTTAGGGCAGATATCATTGTCTAGGGGAGGGAGGGAGTTGGTTGAAGTAGCGTTGCGATAGTACAGGGTGTTTCAAAAATGACCGGTATATTTGAAACGGCAATAAAAACTAAACAAGCAGCGATAGAAATACACCGTTTGTTGCAATATGCTTGGGACAACAGTACATTTTCAGGCAGACAAACTTTCGAAATTACAGTAGTTACAATTTTCAACAACAGATGGCGCTGCAAGTGATGTGAAAGATATAGAAGACAACGCAGTCTGTGGGTGCGCCATTCTGTACGTCGTCTTTCTGCTGTAAGTGTGTGCTGTTCACAACGTGCAAGTGTGCTGTAGACAACATGGTTTATTCCTTAGAACAGAGGATTTTTCTGGTGTTGGAATTCCACCGCCTAGAACACAGTGTTGTTGCAACAAGACGAAGTTTTCAACGGAGGTTTAATGTAACCAAAGGACCGAAAAGCGATACAATAAAGGATCTATTTGAAAACTTTCAACGGACTGGGAACGTGACGGATGAACGTGCTGGAAAGTTAGGGCGACCGCGTATGGCAACCACAGAGGGCAACGCGCAGCTAGTGCAGCAGGTGATCCAACAGCGGCCTCGGGTTTCCGTTCGCCGTGTTGCAGCTGCGGTCCAAATGACGCCAACGTCCACGTATCGTCTCATGCGCCAGAGTTTACACCTCTATCCGTACAAAATTCAAACGCGGCAACCCCTCAGCGCCGCTACCATTGCTGCACAAGAGACATTCGCTAACGATATAGTGCACAGGATTGATGACGGCGATATGCATGTGGGCAGCATTTGGTTTACTGACGAAGCTTATTTTTACCTGGACGGCTTCGTCAATAAACAGAACTGGCGCATATGGGGAACCGAAAAGCCCCATGTTGCAGTCCCATCGTCCCTGCATCCTCAAAAAGTACTGGTCTGGGCCGCCATTTCTTCCAAAGGAATCATTGGCCCATTTTTCAGATCCGAAACGATTACTGCATCACGCTATCTGGACATTCTTCGTGAATTTGTGGCGGTACAAACTGCCTGAGACGACACTGCGAACACCTCATGGTTTATGCAAGATGGTGCCCGGCCACATCGCACGGCCGACGTCTTTAATTTCCTGAATGAATATTTCGATGATCGTGTGATTGCTTTGGGCTATCCGAAACATACAGGAGGCGGCGTGGATTGGCCTCCCTATTCGCCAGACATGAACCCCTGTGACTTCTTTCTGTGGGGACACTTGAAAGACCAGGTGTACCGCCAGAATCCAGAAACAATTGAACAGCTGAAGCAGTACATCTCATCTGCATGTGAAGCCATTCCGCCAGACACGTTGTCAAAGGTTTCGGGTAATTTCATTCAGAGACTACGCCATATTATTGCTACGCATGGTGGATATGTGGAAAATATCGTACTATAGAGTTTCCCAGACCGCAGCGCCATCTGTTGTTGAAAATTGTAACTACTGTAATTTCGAAAGTTTGTCTGCCTGAAAATGTACTGTTGTCCCAAGCATATTGCAACAAACGGTGTATTTCTATCGCTGCTCGTTTAGTTTTTATTGCCGTTTCAAATATACCGGTCATTTTTGAAACACCCTGTATATGGAGTGTATCTAGATGTAGAGAAGGAGGGATGTGCTTGTGTATGGGCGATCTGGTGATCAAGGAAAGACAATAAGGTTGTTGGCGGATAGTTAGGAGATTCATCCAAAAATTAGAAAATTATATAAACTGGAAATGTATCACGCACATTGGGGACAAACATGTTTATAGAAATGACAAGTCGTTACATGACCATCAACATGGCACAAATACGGATGTTTGAAAATATGCCATTTTTACGAGAATAGAACTTAGTAACCTAGTTACTCAAAACATTTGTGAGGCGGAAAATGTCGGCAATCAGCGAAGACAAAGGTGCAGTTCCACCTAGTGACTGATTGCTGAACATAGTGGTCCAAAATAACGTGTGATCCATCCGTAAGCAGGTACGTCGTCGACTGGCAGACAGTGTCCAGTTGGCCATGTGAAGTAAGGCCTACCGTGCGCCTCCACACCACACTCGACCGGTCTACCGTATCTCAGGCAGCGCATGCCCGTCCAGCCCGACGACAGCCTGGGATGAGGCCAACTGCACCACAACCTGCGGTTGATGTGTTGCGCCTCCGTTCACGTGGGATTAGGCTAATATGAAAGCTATTCAGAGATGAGAGGCCTTCTTTCCACGATGGTAGTGAAAAGCACACACTCATTTTCCCCTGGCTAAGGTATCGTTAGTTGCGCTGTTAAGTATTACACAAAGTCCACTGACATAAGACGTTCCCACTGGATTTTTAAATGAGACAGTCGAGGTATCTAAAGATATAACTTTAGAGAATTGAAGTTTACGACATGCTGCAGAACAATTTACTGCAGTGAACGCACATTTCACATAATGCCAGTGAACGTAAGAGAAATCAGGGATCGTATAGCTCCCCCATCACTCCATTTGCGAATGGAATAGGACTTGCAGTGATACACTATATGATGGCTTGTAGCCGGCCGCTGTGACCGAGCGGTTCTACGGGCTTCAGTCCGGAACCGCGCTGCTGCTACGGTCGCAGGTTCGAATCTTGCATTGGGCATGGACGTGTGTGATGTCCTTAGGTTAGTTAGGTTTAAGTAGTTCTAAGTCTAGGGGACTGATGACCTCAGATGTTAAGTCCCATAGAGCTTAGAGCCATTTGAACCATTTGCTGGCTTGTACGGTATGTATGTAGATGTGATGATGAGACAGAAGCTTGTAGTGACACGCGTCGGACCACTATCTGGAGCACTTCAAGAAGACAAGTAAGTCAGATCTCGAAACATCGTGAGCAAAGAGTGTAGTGTTGGCAGAAGAGCCAACACTGTGTTTCTAAAGGAGGCATAAATGCACGCGTTTAATTACACGCTGACTGGCGAGAGGTCTGGAACAGGACAATATCTTGAGAATTGCAAATAAAGTACGTAGATGATGTAGTGCTTGACTTTAATCCACAATTGTAGAACATATCTCGTTGCGGTACATGCTTCATAATATTAATTATCAACTGCTATGGCGCCTTGCTAGGTCGTAGCAAATGACGTAGCTGAAGGCTATGCTAACTATCGTCTCGGCAAATGAGAGCGTATCAGTCAGTGTAGCTTCGCTAGCAAAGTCGGCTGTACAACTGGGGCGAGTGCTAGTAACTCTCTAGACCTGCCGTGTGGTGGCGCTCGGTCTGCAATCCTGACAGTGGCGACACGCGGGTCCGACGTATACTAACGGACCGCGGCCGATTTATAGGCTACCACCTAGCAAGTGTGGTGTCTGGCGGTGACACCACAAAGAGAATCGTTTCTTTTTTCAGAAATTGGAATCGTACGATAAATCGGGCACGTTGAGAAAATGCTAGAAATCAAGTTGTTCATGTCGTCTTCACGAAGATACGAGCAAAGTAGACAAAAGGGTTGTGAAACCACATACATGAAAGAATTAAATGTCAGAGAGTAGGTTGTAATAATACGACAATATCATGTGCTTAGTAGTACTTCATCTCTCACCTACACTATGTTTCGATATCTAATTAGAGACGTGCCTCTCAAATCTCTGGAAGTCACGTATTTCAAACCTGGTTTTCGTTTCAACCAGTGTTTGCAGGGAAATACCAGCTTTTCTAGGTCGTTACCTGTTATACTGACAAAAATACCAATTTAGATGTTCTCCTACCCTCATTGACTCAAAATCGCTATAGCTGTGAAACTCAACGACTCAGATTTTATTCAGGATGCTTGCAAGTATACCAGATACGATAGAGAACCACATTTAGGAAGCTGAAAGTTCCACACATATTTCTGACGAGCTCTAGTAATAGTTTCTTTCGTCTGCTGAATACACATCTATAAGTGCAGTGTAGACATTGTATGTTTCCATAAGATTTCTGTTTTCTAATTCATTACTGATGAATCCGGGTATGTTTTCTTCACCAAGACACTTCCATGGGAAGTCTTTTTGCTGGCCAAAGTTGCGGTGGTCCTGAGAGAGAGGTCTGCTCTTCTGCTGTTACGATTTACACTGCACTCTACATACAGATTACGATCGTCGGCCGATCGAGCATGCAGACGAATCAGTTTTACAAGGTTTCTTTCGGAGGTATCTGGCAATGTTTGCACACAACTCATGTAAACTGCAGGTGTAGTACTGATGTGCAATAACATCCTAGATGCATTCAGATTGGACGAATTTGATGGCTAAGACATCAACGGAACATATTTGATTCTTATTTCAGTTCTGAAGAGAAATTCAAAAAATCACTGATGGGTATTTTTCTTTCTGAGGTTACCGTGCCGTTACTGATGACCAGAACCGACTCAGTTGGCTGCTACTGAGCTTTTTCCTGACCTTACGTTGAAAGTAGGTCTCATGTGGCAAGTATAGAATCTAAGGTGGTTGACAAGCCATCTCTAGCATATGGTCATCATATGTTTGAATGCAACTGTGACGCTGGTTATTGACATATAATTTTATTTGGTCATTTTACAGGCGGAGTGCCTGAACCTACATATACAATTATCCCAATTTTATCCATTGCTGTCTGTGTTTCTTCTGACTGTATTACTTTCGTAAAATAATGAACAACCGCCTTCAGTCACAATCGTGACTTTATTTCAACGCACGATGCATTTCCTGCCCTGGGGGCTTATCTTCAGATGCTCTGACAGTCTACATCGATGTTCCCCAAGATTTAGGCTAATTCTGGTCCTAGTAAGATTACAACGATATAGAACAAAGCGGGAACATTGTGAATATACAGTAAGTTTACAAAACTCATACAAATCACAAAAACTTACTGTTTCCACCACTGGAAACAGCATCTAGACAAATGTGACAAATTAAGAATGTTTGTTGAGTTCACAGTGAAGGGTACAAAGGCAAATGCAAAGATAAATAACAACGAGTTTAAGATATGTAGAAAAATATCCGCTACCAGTCACAATAAAAGATTATTTATTTGTCACACGACCGGTTTCGGGCTTGCGCCCATCCTCAGGTGTTTATACATTTATGTATATGTTTATATTGCGGGAGATACCATATAAATACATAAAAATTATTTGCTGGTGACTAAACAGATACAAGGGGGACAATTGTAAGTGGCAAGGCAGCATTTGTCGAAAATATATCTATACTTACATAAAGATGGAGCACCATTATTATATTTACACTGTGGTGACAGTTTTTTCACTTAGTTGCACACTTGTTATCGTTCTTACGTCCATATTTCAGTTTTATAAAGTTTAGCTGCATGTTTCACTATTACGACGTGCACTCGTGAAATACACTGTGTTTACATACAAACATATGGGCTATGGTCAAAGTACTTAGATGTAGCAGGTGTAAAGATGTTGCTCATACAATCTTTACGATGAAGTAATTGATACAGCACTCCAACCTCATAGGGAACTTAATCTACATTACAGCCTGCTACGGACGATTTTTCCTTTTATTATCTTGCTTAAATCGTGCAATTAGCTAATTTCGATGACGACGACATTTAGAGGCTGTGGATCCCCCCACTCCCACCCACCTGAAAAAAAAAAATGAAAATCTATTTAAGATGCGTTTGAAAGATTAAGAACCATATCCTCAAATAAAAGTATATCTTTCAAGCCTAAAGCTACGAATACTGAGTACACAGATGCAAAGAACTCACTTTATCCTTCTATTTATCTCCTGGTTAATTTTTACTCGAATTATTAATTCACTCTGTTTGTTACATAGTTTTTGGTGTCTCTCAGCAGTACAAAATAATTTCATGATTGTTTCCTTCCGAGTGCTAATTTCTGTTTACGAATATTTTCATAATAACTAATATTAGTTTTTATCTACTCTCTATGTAGCTCGTTTCCCACAACGTCACCGGTTAAAGCTGCTCCTCAGTGTCACCGGTTTCAGAAAATAAGAGAAAAAGCGTTTCGTCCTTTCTCTGGAAGGTTTCTGAGGCGTTCTTTATCGGCGTAGGTTTTTATCTCTGCATATACACAAATAAATTTTAGACTTAATTTTTGTAATTCGAATTTGACTCTTCGGTGACTGTCAGCTCACAGTAAAACAAAAAAAATTACCTCCTTCCTCTAGCCAGCGATTGCCATAAGGATCGACTTTAGCTTTGTGAAGGGCGCTGTCTTAGAATTCTCTTGAAATGCATTATAAAAACTACAAGAGCGTTAAATCCCAAATTATGAATCGAAATATAAATACCCACTCCACGAACGCAAGGATACCACAAAATATGTGTACTTATTTTTGTCATATACTGGTACAGCAGTTTACTTCAAGATACGAAATCCATGTAGTGTAAGTGTAGTCTATAGTGACAAGTTGCCATCTGAATTCAAGAAATTTGTTCAACTAACGTAGCATTAATTTAACCCATCAATAGAGGTAAAATAGTAAAATTGCCTAAGTCAGTTTTTACGGTCTCGTCTTTCGCGTTTGCCAAGCTCTCTCAATGCACCACAATAGCAGCAATGACAAAATTATCGTCTGTGGTGAATCCGTTGTGTGTTCTACTGGCTGTGAAACGTGTTCTCGGCGTATTGTCTGTTCCCTTGCTAAACAGCCTACATATTGTGCAGCTGTGACGGAAATAGGCTGCGGACGTGCTAAACGTGTCAGTGACAGAGACAGCGACAAAACGCCTGTAAGCCCACAGCTTTCCCAATCGCCATTGCACAGTCAGGCGCACAGCCTCGGCCCTTTTCTGCGTAATTGTCTCTTAGGACGCACCGCTTAGCGTTCGCGTCACTGTTCCTGGAAAGGCGTCACACTACAGGTGAGAACACAAAAACACGCAAACAAAGTGTGAAACGTAGCTTGTTGATCTGAGATCACGCAACCAGCCCAAATGAACACTTTTGCGTACTATGAGTGGTTCAGCGCGACAAATTTTTCCTTGTTGCCACATCTCAGATAACGTATCAGACGCTTGATCTGCCTTGTCAACATGGATACTAACAAGTAACATGAAACTGCTTTACCGTATTTTGAGTGCGTGTCAGGTAGCACACTACATTGCGATGAGCTTACGTTTCATTACACAAGAGGATCTGAACGACCTGTCTTGTATGACGACATGTGCTGAGGTGCTGGAAAGATATAGTAGCTTGATAACTGTACAACGACATCAAATTCTGTGAATTGGATTTTACGTGTTTGTTCACACGGTTACGGTTATTATCAGATAAAAACACCTGGCTCCGGGTGATAAAGGAGCACTTTACGGTATGTTGATTCATCACGGACCATTTCTGGCTTAAGTGACTGACATTGGAACTGCTATTACACCACCCAGATTTTAGACATACAAATAAGAAACAATACCTCATCAAACACAGCTGAATCACTACCCATCCTACAAGATATTATTCGTTTGGGCTATGTATACAACTCGTGAAATTTTTCCAGCACACTGTTTTTTTTTTCTTCTTTTTAATTTCAGAGTGATGTAGCGCAATTTCAGCGGCTCTGATGAGGAAGGAAACCTGACTGAATTTGCCAAACACATCGCTAGGTACGGGCATTTCTACAGCTCATTCAGTATCTGCATTGTCCTACACTGACAACTCGGCCAACTTGAGCGCGTTGAACATCCCATTTGACATCAGTGATTGGAAGTGTACAAATGGCTCTGAGCACTATGCGACTTAACTTCTGAGGTCATCAGTCGCCTAGAACTTAGAACTAATTAAACCTAACTAACCTAAGGACATCACACACATCCATGCCCGAGGCAGGATTCGAACCTGCGACCGTAGCGGTCACGCGGTTCCAGACTGAAGCGCCTAGAACCGCACGGCCACACCGTCCGGCGGAAGTGTACAAACTAAGCTAATTTTGTAAGGCTTTCATCATTAAAATCAGCATTGTACAAATGTACAATTCAAGCGTTATAGAAGATATATAAAGTGCAATTTCTAATTCAAGTAACATATTATTAGAAGTGCACAAAATTTCCAGTTTTCTTGAGTTTCTCATATGTTCTTAACAACTTTTCAAAGTGAAACAATTTGCTTTTTCTCGCTGTTTTCCAAAATTAACGACGTAAAACATTTGCAGATCAAAAGGCCATCTCATATCTTTAGGATGAAATTAATACAGACAGAAAGAAGCCCTAAAATGGGAGTAAGTGCTTTAAAATGAGAAACTAACGATCAGATACGAAAATATTTTTATTAGCATTAACAATTTACAGCTTAAAGCAACAACTTAAGCTGACAGCATCTGTTTAAAGAAAGACCGTCATTCTAAACGTACACACGCTGATGGAAAAAAATTCCAACACTAAGGAGGAGTTGTGCAACATAAACGGAAGTTGCTAGGCGTCTTTATACATCTGAAGGACGATATCTCTTTAAATGTCGGGCCAGTGGCATAAGAGTGGCGCTACTAGCGCCACTAAGAGGATGCGAATCAGGTTTGCTTTAAATACACGCTGTAATGATCATGAGCGCTAGTTAGCTTTGAGATTGGACGTGGTGAGTTTATGTTATTTAAGCATGCCTGTAAGGCGACAAAGACACCATTATCAACACCTCACTGAGTTTGTACGAGATCGTGTAATAGGCCTAGGAAAAACTAACTGTTCCTTCTGCTGCATTCCAGAAAGACTTGGCAGGAATGATTGCTGGCAGCGGTGATCACGAAAATGTGCGATCGCAAAAATACTGGGGTGACTGCGGCTACGTGGCACTACCGAGAGGCAAGACCATATGGTCGGCTTATGGCTCTGGCCCATCGTACTGCATCTGCCGCAGCAACTTGAGCTGCAGTTGGCACCACAGTGACGCTACAAACTGTTACAGATCGGTTACTTCAAGGACAGCTTCAAGCCAGACTCATTGAGCATTTCACTGGGCCCAAACCACTATCATTTGCGACTTTAATGGTGTCAAGCAAAAGCTCATTGGAGGGCAGTGTTTTCAGATAAAAGCTGGTTCTGCCTCGGCGCCAGTGATGGCAGTGTGTTGGTTAGAAGGAGCCCAGCTGAGGGCCTGCAACCAACCTGTCCGTGTGCTTGAGCCACTGCACCTTCTAACAACCCTACCACAACAAAGGTCAAAATTTAATAATGATTGTGGTGTTGCTCACGCTGCTAAATACTGCATTTTCGGGCAACAACAAAGTTATTATGTGGCAGGCGTCATTAGATCACAGTTAATAAAGTCATTTCATGTAATAATGAATAAACTAGGCACTCATCTTTTCGTGTTTCCCACGCTGGTCTCGTTGTAAAATCATGGCTCAATCGTCGAAAATCTAGGTGGTGATGATCCCAAGCTCGGATGCAAAAAAGGCCTAGGTTTTATTCTGCTGTATTCAAAAGTTCTGTAGGTGCTCTTCACAAACCATTCTTTAAGATTACACCTTTCCAAGTTAGCACATTAGTGATGTAAAAAAAATAATCAGCACTCCGAATTTAAGTTACACTTCCTTTTAATTGCTTTTATTGCAATATCACGTAACACACAAAACATCACTTCACAATACAAAACATACTTGAAAACATCTTCCTCACAGTTAAAGTTCACATTTTATAAGCTGACTACAATATATGTCTTTCCAACATGACGTCCAAGACTTGACCCTGTCCAAGGTCCGACTCCAAAAACTAATAATCGCTTACGCGCCCAAAAATCAGAGTTACAAGTACGTCAAAGATCATAGTGACAAAAGAAAGAATACACATAAGAATAATATCATTGCAACATAAACATATTGATGTATAAAAGTACTTCTACATTAATGAAATCAAATTTGAATGTTGTCTCAGAAATATGTCAACTACTTTACAGAAACACAGTAGAATGTTACTGGTATCGAGAGGTTCAGGTGAGGTGATGTAATGGTTACGTAATTCAAGTACCATTACAACCTACACCCTTAGTTATGGTTTGAGGTGTGATTTCGTGTGACAGCAGGAGCACTCTCAGGGTAATACCACGCATCCTGAATGCAAAGTTGTACGTTAATCTGCTGATTCGACTTGTTGTTCAAAAATGGTTCAAATGGCTGTGAGCACAAGGGGACTTAACTTCTAAGGTCATCAGTCCCCTAGAACTTAGAACTACTTAAACCTAACTGTCCTAAGGACACCATACAGATCCATGCCCGAGGCAGGATTCGAGCCTGCGACCGTAGCGGTCGCGCGGCTCCAGACTGTAGCGCCTAGAACCGCTCGGTCACCCCGGCCGACGACCTGTTGTGCTGCCACTCACGAACAGCATGCCAGAGGATGTTTTCCAACAGGATAATACTTGCCAACATATCGCTGTTGTAACCCAAAGTGTTCTACAGAGTGTCGACATGTTGCCTTGGCCTGCATGATCACCAGATTTGTCTTGTATCGAGCACATATGGGACATCATCGGACGAGAACTCCAATGTGGTCCACAAACAGCATTAATCTTTCCACTATTGACCGACCAACTGCAACAGGCATGGAACTCCATCCCACAAACTGACATCCGGCACCTGTACAAAACAATGCATGCCCGTTCGCGTGGTTGCAGTCAACCTTCTGGCAGTTACAGCAGTTATTAGTGTACCGTCATTTCACATTTGCAATGGATTATCTCACGCTTACATTAACCTGTCATCTTGCAATGTTAATCACTTAAATGTGTCATCTAGACAAATGTATTCCAGAAACTTCATTACACCACATTAATTATTTTTGGTGTTCTATTTTTTTCATCAGTGTATTACCATACCTGCAGTCGCTCAGATATTCTTGTTGTCTGTTGCACAATGTGAGAGGCATCTAGGACACTGCCAACCAGTTTTCCTTGAGTTTGTGCTGTCATTTCGCACATCAAAGAATTCATGTAATATCGTACGAAAAAAAGGGGTAGTAGTGACATCAGGGGTGTCAGGAAACAAGGTCCTGTTCTTTAATCTTGTATGATTCCCGTTCACAAGATGATAGAAACTTTTTACTGCTGACCTGAGACGAGCGCTGTGTACTAATTTTCGTCACTGCAGATATAACTATTGTAGCAGTTGGAAACGCTGTCTTTGTTGAAAGACTTCTAGTACGTGAATAATACGAAGTATAGATAGCCTTGTACTGCAGTGCTGTTCTGGATGACCCATCGAGAGAGATGATCTCTGGGCTCGGAATCATCTAGCCTCATTGCTCGTATATGTACACTCCTGGAAATTGAAATAAGAACACCGTGAATTCATTGTCCCAGGAAGGGGAAACTTTATTGACACATTCCTGGGGTCAGATACATCACATGATCACACTGACAGAACCACAGGCACATAGACACAGGCAACAGAGCATGCACAATGTCGGCACTAGTACAGTGTATATCCACCTTTCGCAGCAATGCAGGCTGCTATTCTCCCATGGAGACGATCGTAGAGATGCTGGATGTAGTCCTGTGGAACGGCTTGCCATGCCATTTCCACCTGGCGCCTCAGTTGGACCAGCGTTCGTGCTGGACGTGCAGACCGCGTGAGACGATGCTTCATCCAGTCCCAAACATGCTCAATGGGGGACAGATCCGGAGATCTTGCTGGCCAGGGTAGTTGACTTACACCTTCTAGAGCACGTTGGGTGGCACGGGATACATGCGGACGTGCATTGTCCTGCTGGAACAGCAAGTTCCCTTGCCGGTCTAGGAATGGTAGAACGATGGGTTCGATGACGGTTTGGATGTACCGTGCACTATTCAGTGTCCCCTCGACGATCACCAGTGGTGTACGGCCAGTGTAGGAGATCGCTCCCCACACCATGATGCCGGGTGTTGGCCCTGTGTGCCTCGGTCGTATGCAGTCCTGATTGTGGCGCTCACCTGCACGGCGCCAAACACGCATACGACCATCATTGGCACCAAGGCAGAAGCGATTCTCATCGCTAAAGACGACACGTCTCCATTCGTCCCTCCATTCACGCCTGTCGCGACACCACTGGAGGCGGGCTGCACGATGTTGGGGCGTGAGCGGAAGACGGCCTAACGGTGTGCGGGACCGTAGCCCAGCTTCATGGAGACGGTTGCGAATGGTCCTCGCCGATACCCCAGGAGCAACAGTGTCCCTAATTTGCTGGGAAGTGGCGGTGCGGTCCCCTACGGCACTGCGTAGGATCCTACGGTCTTGGCGTGCATCCGTGCGTCGCTGCGGTCCGGTCCCAGGTCGACGGGCACGTGCACCTTCCGCCGACCACTGGCGACAACATCGATGTACTGTGGAGACCTCACGCCCCACGTGTTGAGCAATTCGGCGGTACGTCCACCCGGCCTCCCGCATGCCCACTATACGCCCTCGCTCAAAGTCCGTCAACTGCACATACGGTTCACGTCCACGCTGTCGCGGCATGCTACCAGTGTTAAAGACTGCGATGGAGCTCCGTATGCCATGGCAAACTGGCTGACACTGACGGCGGCAGTGCACAAATGCTGCGCAGCTAGCGCCATTCGACGGCCAACACCGCGGTTCCTGGTGTGTCCGCTGTGCCGTGCGTGTGATCATTGCTTGTACAGCCCTCTCGCAGTGTCCGGAGCAAGTATGGTGGGTCTGACACACCGGTGTCAATGTGTTCTTTTTTCCATTTCCAGGAGTGTATTACACAATAGTGCTGTTAACTGCCCCCCCGTCAGTGCTGTCAACGCTCTATTCTTTGACGTGTGTATTTCACGGACAAGCTGGCGGTTGCTCATTGATGAATCCTCTGAAACATGATCCATCACCTCCTCAAACCATACTCTGCAAACAATCCTTTGTCGAGAATCTTGGCCAGCTCTCTGTGGTTTGAACCATTCATCTATTTCTATCGACAACGATTAATTTCTTGCATTTATGATGACGCCTTTGCCGATTTTTTTTTCTGTGTGCATCCTTTCGGTTTTCCGTGCATTACATCTGCTGCGCCACACGTTAAACACTTGTCTAGAAGTTTCTGAAACGAATAATGCTACATCTTTGCCGTCCAGTCGTCACCTATAAGCAGTAATAAACTGTACCAAGAACACATCACTGACGATTATTTATTGTTTATCAAGTTGCACCACGAACGATTATGTGGCAGTCGGTTGTTTATGACACGTTATAATTTTACAACTAGTTGCTTCACAGGCATTGTTGATTCTAGAATTTGCGCCATCTAAAATATTCATTTGCGACGATTGATGCCTTTTCTCAAAATAATGTCCGTTGGCGTCCGTACGATTTTTACACTAAACGTCTGGGACTCAGTGTGTTGTGGTACTTATGCTTATTAATGGGAGTCGGAACGCCACCAGTGTTAAATTTGCTAAGATTATGTACTTTTTTACTCTCTGGGACTCTTATACCAGGAACAGTGAAATTTTGACAGTCGCTTTGACAGCCGTTTTTGGTGTCTATTGTTAGGTCACTGAACCAGAGTCAATGTTTCTTTCTTGTTGGTATAATATTTGGGAATCTTTTATTCTGAAGCCATTTTTAAAAGGGTGAAAATTCCATATAGGCCTAAATCTCCCTGATTCAGACAATAAACCAGTTTTGTCATGAGTCTAGTTGAGTGGCACCTTCAACTCGTTTATGGCATTTCTGAAAATTTGAACGTCATTAGTTTAGTGGTTCTGAGATGCAGGTACATACAATTAAAATAATTTATTATGAAAATTCACTAATATCCCATATTTTACTATCAAAACTGTCCAGCAGAGTAATCAGGGCCATCTTGTGTTTCTTATTCTTTACCTAGAAGCTTTCTTCTTCGCACTGCCGTTGCTTTCTTTGTATAAAATTCAGGAGCGTAGTGACTCTTGCTTTCTAGTACTTCGTCCGCAAGCTGAAGACCTCTGATGATGTTAACATCACGAATAATGTCAAGCCTTTTTATGACCTTTAATCTCCCCAGATTACTGTCATTGAATAAGATAACAGCATCACTGACTCACTATTTCAGTATTTAATCCCAACAAATACATGCTTACGCATTCCCGTCCATACGCAGTTGCTGAGCGATACTTTTGGTTCTGGGTAACACATAGAAGACATTTACTGAGATGATCAGGAGGCCCCAAGCCTCTATATATTGGTTTAATTGCTTCAGTAACAGCCACTAGGATGATTTTTATCGTGATCAGGATCTTCAGTGCACTGTTATTGGTTCAAATGGCTCTGAGCACTATGGGACTTAACATCTGAGGTCATCAGTCCCCTAGAACTTAGAACTACTTAAACCTAACTAACCTAAGGACATCACACACATCCATGCCCGAGGCAAGATTCGAACCTGCGACCGTAGCGGTCGCGCGGTTCCAGACTGAAGCGCCTAGAACCGCTAGGCCACACAAGCCGGCTGCGCTGTTATTATGGTGCCATGACCGTACTGCGAGAGCGATAAGAAGTTCCGGCAGAATCATCTACACAAAAGATGTTTGTAAATCGGTCACAGCGGAACTTGCGCTTTTTAAATAATTATGCATCCCTAGGCATTGAAGAAACTATGCCACTCAGCAGGAAAAAGTAACAAGAATATAAATTACAAACTCCAGACGAAGTGCAAACGAAACTCTAGGATCAAAACAGTAACTTACAGATCAAAAACTCAACCGTAAACACAGCTAGTTGCTATGACGGTGGTACCAACCGAATGATCAATGTTTCTACGACAGAAGAGTGTAATCTACAACCTTTTTACCATCTTGAGACATTCCAACTCCCCCCTAACACAATTGTGTTAAATGTGGTTTTTCTGACGTGATACCTATAGTTTGCGGGTTGAATATTTTGTGCGGGCCCGCGCTGCCACTGGGGATCCTGCTTTTCCAGACCCGTCCGCGCCTCTGCCGTTACCGGCGAAAAGTACTCTACTGACCTTTAAAAATGCTACACCAAGAAGAAATGCAGATGATAAACGGGTATTCATTGGACAAATATATTATACTAGTCCTGACATGTGATTACATTTTCACGCAATTTGGGTGCATAGATCCTGAGAAATCAGTATCAAGAACAACCAATTCAGGCCGTAATAACGGCCTTGATAAGCCTGGGCATTGAGTCAAACAGAGCTTGGATGGCGTGTACAGGTACAGCTGCCAGTGCAGCTTCAACACGATACCACAGTTCATCAAGAGTAGTGACTGGCGTATTGTGACGAGCCAGTTGCTCGGTCACCATTGACCAGACGTTTTCAGTCGGTGAGAGATCTGGAGAATGTGCTGGCCAGGGCAGCAGTTGAACATTTTCTGTATCCAGAAAGGCCCGTACAGGACCTGCAACATGCGGTCGTGCATTATCATGCTGAAATGTAGGGTTTCGAGGGATCGAATGAAGGGTAGAGCCACGGCTCGTAACACATCTGAAATGTAACGTCCACTGTTCAAAGTGCCGTCAATGCGAACAAGAGGTGACCGAGACCTGTAACCAAAGGCACCCCATAACATCACGCCGGGTGATACGCCAGTATGGCAATGACGAATACACGCTTCCAATGTATGTTCACCGCAATGTCGCCAAACACGGATGCGACCATCATGATGCTGCACCCAGGTTCGTCGTTGAGTACACCATCGCAGGCGCTCCTGTCTGTGATACAGCGTCAAGGGTAACCGCAGCCATGGTCGCCGAGCTGATAGTCCTTGCTGCTGCAAACGTCGTCGAACTGTTCGTGCAGATGGTTGTTGTCTTGCAAACGTCCCCATCTGTTGACTCAGGGATCGAGACGAGGCTGCACGATCCGCTATAGCTATGCGGATAAGATGACTGTCATCTCGACTGCTGGTGATACAAGGCCGTTGGGATCCAGCACGGCGTTCCGTATTACCCTCCTGAACCCAGCGATTCCATATTCTGCTAACAATCATTGGATCTCGACCAACGCGATACGATAAACCGCAATCGCGATAGGCTACAATCCGACCTTTATCAAAGCCGGAAACTTGATGGTACGCATTTGTGCTCCTTACACGAGGCATCACAACAACGTTTCACCAGGCAACGCCGGTCAACTGCTGTTGGTGTATGAGATATCAGTTGGAAACTTTCCTCATGTCAGCACGTTGTAGGTGTCTCCACCGGCGCCAACCTTGTGTGAATGCTCTGAAAAGCTAATCATTTGCGTATCACAGCATCTTCTTCCTGTCGGTTAAATTTCGCGTCTGTAGCACGTCATCTTCGTGGTGTAGTAATTTTAATGGCCAGTAGTGTAGGATTTGATTTAGAAATCTGATGCGTTACTCAGACAGAACCTCCTTACAAAGTTCACAATACTTTTCCTACGCCTTCATCGAGATTTCTTCACGCATACTCATGCAGTGAAAGTGTAACTCACATCACTGTCTGGCGTTATCATTCGATTTTTGCTATCTTCGCAGATTATTAACACCCTGTCAACAAAGAGGTGAAAGAGGAAAAGATACATAATATTCCTCTACAGTTACGTTAGTTGACCTTCTCTCAAACATCACAACTGTAGACCTCGCTATCTATTCCTTCGGAAGCAGTGTCTTACTAATAAAAATTATCCACTTTTAAGAGCTATTCTTGCTTTTTAAATCAGCGGTGAACTCCTGTCGTGTGTAACTCCATGATGTATGAAACTGAGTTGTTTGATGCATTTGTTAAAATATTATAAAAGTATTTGTATGCAGATACATTGGTGATCATGTATGAGGGTCGTTCAATAAGTAATGCAACCCATTTTTTTCTCGGCCAGTTTTGGTTGAAAAATGCGTCTTTGTTGTGGGACATCATGAAATATTCCCACTTCAGCCCCTAGAGCTTCTTGAAGCTCCGATAAGAGGCGGCGCTATACGTAGCCTTTAAAATGGCCCTGTGACGGAGGTGCTTTCCAAGCAGAGAGCTGTCTTGTGTTTCTGTTGACGGAAAACCAGGGTATCGCAGTTATTCATAGGCGCTTGCATAATGTCTACAGAGACCTGGTAGTGAACAAAAGCACGTTCAGAAGTTGAGCGAGGCTTCTGCCATCATCGCAAGAAGGTCCCGCAAACCTATCAGATGTCCCGCGCACCGGCCGGCCGCACACATGTGTGACTCTTGCAGTGTTAAAACCTGCGGACACTCACATTCGAGGTGATCGATGGATCACAGTCGAACACCATGCAGCTCAACTGGACGTCTCCGTTGGCAGTGCTGTTTCATTCGTCCACCAATTGGAGTACTCGAAGGTGTGTACCCGCTGTTTTTCTCGTCGCCTGACGGAAGATACGAAAGATCAATGAAGTACTATCTGTGTGGAGTTGCCTGCACGTTACGAGGCTGATCGTCACAATTTTTTGTCGAACATCGTCACAGCCGATAAAACATTGATTCATCACTACGAACTGGAAGCAGTCCTTGACTTGGCGCCACACTACCTCGCCTCCGAAGAAAAACTTCAAAGCCACACCCTCAGCCGGTGAAGTCATGACGATGGTTTTCTGCGACTCTGAAATGGTTATTGTGTTAAATGTCCTCGCTCATGGAAGTGTGTTGCGCTACCCCCAGGAAATAGAAGAAACACTCCAGCATATTTGTCGCCATAGACACGCAAACAAGCTTCTCCTTCTCCATGACAATGTAAGGCCTCACAAAAATCTGTGCACCCAAGAGCAGCTCACAAAACTTCATTGGACTGTTCTTCGTCATTCATCCTACAGCCCGGGTCTCGCATCTTCCGTCTGCTATCTGTTTGCCCCAATTACAGATGCACTCCATGGGAAGCAGTACGTGGATGATGGGGAGGTTACTGACGCGGCTTGACGTTGGTTCCGGCGTCGACCGGTACAGTAGTACCATACGGTCTTGTACACACTACCAGTAAATTGGTGTAAGGCCGTTACATTGAACAGAGGTTGTGTTGAAAAATAGGGTTCTTTAGCCAAAAGAGTGGTGAATGATGTACTGTATTGAAATCCCGAATAAAATGAACCGGCCTTCAGAAAAAAATATGTTGCATTACTTATTCAACGCCCCTTGTCCCCAATAAAGTTATTTTTGTCCTGCACAAACCCTCAGACGTAAACGTATCCATAAACAAGATTAATCGGATTTAAAAATAGTCATTTAATATCGTCTTTGTTTCTAATTTTTGATGGATATTGATACGAAGGGTAGTCATACAGTGTTCATTTTCACCTAGGAAAAAATCAAGCTCCGGATGCGGAATTTCACGTGGCTTCATTCCTCCCCTGCATAGCCATCCTGAAATGTGACAAATTTTTCCTAAAGATGAATTACTTTGTGATGACCTTGCTTGGAGACGCCAGCGTTTTGGCTGTTCAGAAAAAGTTCGGCCTCGAAAATCACCTCGTCATTACCGTGGAACTGCCTGCCACGCAGTAGTTTTTTCATATAAGGAACCAGGGAGAATTCAGTGGGTTGCCCCGTCGGGAAAACGTCTGTGTTCTGTGCAGAATGAGCTGGGCCATTGATGTGCGGCCCAGACACCCCCTCTGACATCTTTTCGCGACGCTTCGACACGACAGCCCGCCATAACCTCATCAGGAGATATCGGCAGTACGCTCCTGGGAAAATTTGCCCTCCAAAGAGCATATTCTGCTAGCACTGCACCATTGCAGCCTCCAAAAAGCGCTCAACCTTATCTTTCCCGGTGACGATTGGCTTTCCCCTTTTTCGGCGGTGGTGATCCACTTGATTCCACTGCTTGATTTGCTCGTACACTGAGGTCACAAAAGTCATGATATACCTCCTAATATCGCATCAGACCTCCTTTTGCCCAGCGTAATGCAGCAGCTAGACGTAGCATGGACACAAGTCGTTTGTAAGTCCCCTGCACAAATTTAGAGCCATGCTGCCTCTACAGCCGTCCATAATTGGGAAGTGTTACCAGTGGAGGATTTTGTGCACGAACTGACCTCTCGATTATGTCCCATAAATGTTCTATGGGATTCACGTCGGGCGATGTTGGTGGCCACGTCATTCGCTCGAGTGGGAATGTTCATCAAACTAATCGTGAACAGTTGTGGCCCGGTGTCATGGCGCATTGTCATCCATAAAAATGGCTGAAAATGGTTTCCAAGTAGCCGAACGTAATCATTTCCAGTCAATGATCGGTTCAGTTGGACTAGAGGACCCAGTCTATTCCATGTAAACACAGCCAACACCATTATGGAGCCACCACCAGCTTGCACAGTGACTTGTTGACAATCTGGATCCATGGCTTTGTGGGGTCTGCACCAAATTCGAACCCTACCATCAGCTCTTACCAATTGAAATCTGGGTTCATCCAACCAGGCCACGGTTTTTCAATTGTTTAGGGTCCAACCGATACGGTTACGAGCTCAGGAGAAGCGCTGCAGGCGACGTCGTGATGTTAGCAAAGGCACGTGTTGTGTGCTGTCCTTAGGTTAGTTAGGTTTAAGTAGTTCTAAGTTCTAGGGGACTGATGACCATAGATGTTAAGTCCCATAGTGCTCAGAGCCATTTGAACCATTTGAATCAAGCAAAGGTACGCACGTCGGTCATCTGCTGCTGTAGCCCATTAACGCCAGATTTCGCCACATTGTCCTCAAGGATACTTTCGTCGTACGTCCCACATTGGCTTCTGTGGTTAATTCACGCAGTGTTCCTTGTCTGTTAGCACTGACAACTCTACGCAAATACTGTTCGATTCTTAAATGAAGGCCGTCAGCCACTGCGTTGTCAGTGATGAGAGGTAACGCCTGAAATTTGGCGTTCTCGGCATACTCTTGACACTGTGGACCTCAGAATACTGGATTCCCTGACAATTTCCGACATGGAAAGTCCCTTGCGTCTATCTCCAACTACCATTCCGCGTTGGAAGTCTGTTAATTCCTGTCTTGCGCCCATAATCACGTCGGAAACCTTTTCACATGAATCAACCGAGTACAAATACACTCATGTTCGTAAAAAAACAGAACACCTTCAAGGATGTTCATATTCATAGGTCATATACATTAGTATGTTCTGCAGAAATGATTAGCATTTCAGTCACTCGATTCAACGTGTGTCCTGTTGCCTAGGAGGCACAGGGTCCGCCAAGGTACTTGATAACTTGTTCCATGCGTGATGGCCTCGTCGCGTGTAAGGTGCGAATGCCATCCCGTGGTATAGCCGACCATGCTGCATTCACCTATTTCCAAAGTTCATCTGTGCTGGTTGGCATTGGGTCACAGCGTTGCACGTCATAACCTACACACTTTCAATTGGCGACAAGTCTGGTGGTCTCGCAGACCAGAACAAATGTATGACATCCTGTGACACCAAGAACCACGTGTTCGTATAGTAACATATGGTCATGCACCGTCTTCCTACAAAAAAAAAAAAAAAAAAAAAAATGGCGTCTGGGGTGTTTTGCAGGAAGGGTAGGCGTAATTCACGTAGGCCACACTGGTCACAGTGCCCCGTATAACGCACCAACTGTGATTTGTGGCTGTACCCAATAGCACCCCACACCAAAAGGCCTTGAGTTGGTGCTGTGTGTCTTGTGCAAATTCAGTCACTGTGATGCCGCGCGTCCTGTCTGTGGCGAACCAAATTGCGGCCATCGTTTTCAAACAAACAGAACCTGGACTCGTCGGAAAACACTATCTGATGCCATTTCTGCCCTAGTGACGTCGTTCCACACACCATTGCCGTCTGGCATGTTTCTGCATATTCGTCAAAGCTAGGCGGAGAAGTGGACGATGCGCACGTAACTAGTGTCTTCATAAACGGCGACGGGCTCTCATCCCTAATAGTGTACGGTGTTCTACTGTTGCGCCAGAACCGAGGAGGAAACAGATCTATCCTGCGATGCCATTCGGATGAGGTGTCGATCTTCTCGTGAGGCGGTCTGGGTGGTACGACCTGACGTATCTCGTCGTGTTTTGCGGCCGTCCGTGAATCATCGGCACACACCCTTGCACTGCCGAAGCACTTCGTCCCAAACGGGTAGCAATTTCCCGAATGGATGCATCACATTTTCTCATGCCAAAAATGTGCCCAGTTTGAAATTCACGGATTTCACGGTACGGTTCGCGCATACGTTTGCGAGGCATCCTGTACAGCTGCTCAAGTCATACTGATCGATTACCTTCGGTTTCTAGCGACAACGAGAGCCACAGGCACATTTTACCCGCAGATGTTGTTGCACCGCGATATCGATGTTGACCTTGAACCAGTGGGCCGACATGGTTCAAATGCCAAGCATTTCTGCAGCACCTACTAATGTATATGTCCTGCGAATATAAACGTCCTATCTCTAGTCGTTCAAGGTGTTCTGTTTCTTCTCAACATGAGTGTAGCAGCTCCGCTACTGCAATGCCCTTTTATACCTTGTGTACGCGATACTACCGCTACGTGTATTTGTGCATATCGGTATCCCTTGACTTTCGTCGCCTCCGTGTAGTATAGTACAGGATCGTAGTTACACATCCAGAAATCGTCCAGGGATAATGACTCTGAAAGGAAAAATCTACTTATCGATCTGATATTCGGTCCTAAGATAGTTTGCTTTTATATTAAGTCATTTCATTGATCAATTATGTCTCTCCAAACCCTATGGCGTGGAAGCAGGGGATGACAGAGAAAAGGCCAAAATACTAAATTCCTTTTTCCAAAACTGTTTCGCTGTGGAAGGTCGCACTGCGGTCCCTTCTTTAAATCAGCATGTGAACATAAAAGTAACAGATATGGAAATAAGTGCCCAAAGGAGAAAAAAAATCAACTGAAATCGCTCAACAAAGGGAAGCCGACAGGATGTAAATGGATATTTTTACAATTTTAAATATATTATACCAAAGGACTTCATCCTCTTCTTGTAGCAGCTCATCGTAGCTCGCAGGAGTAACGATGCGGTCCCAGTGACTGGAAAAATGCGCAGGTCATTCCCGCTTTCAAAGTAAGGTCCTATATAGCTGAAGTTGTTGACTTTTGGAACACGTTTTATCCTCGCATTTTATAACCTTTCTGGAAACCGAAACTGTCCTCCGTGGGAAATCCAGAAGGCAGTAGATACCGGTTCCCAGGTTGATGTCGTGTTCCTTGACTCCCTTGACTCCCAAAAAGCGTTCCACATAGTTCCGCACTGTTGCCTAACGATGAAAATACGAGCGTACGGAAAATCACACCAGCCATCTTATTGGATTGAAAAATTCCTAGTAAACAGAACAAAGCATGTTATTCTTAACGGAGAAAAGTGTTCAGACGTAAAAGTTACTTCCGGCATACCCCAGCACATTGTTAGAGCATCTGACTTTTCATAATGTATATAAGTGGTGTAGTGGATAACGCAGGAAGTTCCAAGAGGCTTTTCAAGTATGATGTTGTTATTTACAGAGGATATGCCAGAAAATGTAGCAAAGTGCAAAAGACCTCCAGAGGACCGGGAGTTGAGCCTCACCATAAACTAGGGTAAAGTGTTGTTATAAATAAGCATAAATACTCATTGTTGTAACATTACACGACTGTTAAACAGTCACCGGAAACAATCTCATGAGTTAAATATCTGTGAGTATGCGTATGGGGCGGTTTAAAGTGGAACAAGCACAGAATATTAACCCCAGGAAAGACTGAGATTCAATGAAAGGAACCTCTGGAAGTGCATTCGAGCCACAAAAGAGATGGCCAACAAAACCCTCGGCCAACTAATAGTTCCATTTTGCTCTACAGTCTCAGATCCATGTAAGATTGCGTTGACAAAGAAAGTAGAGAGGATCCCAAGAAGAGCGGCGCGTTTCGTGACAGGCTCATTTATTATTACAAAGACATAACGGAAAAATTAACCACATTCCAATGTCAGACAAGAGAGGCGTTGGCGTAGTTTGCTGTTAAAAATGCGAGAGCGTGCGTTCGACTAGTATTTTTCTCCCTCTATACTGCGAAAAGATCATGAAGATCAAATATGATAATTTAGAGATGACACGGGGACTTCCAACAATCGTTCTTCCCACGGACCATTCGCTATAGGAACAGAAAAGGGGCTACGTGACAGTGGTAAACGAACTATCCTTTGCCACATTCTGTAAGGCAGATTGCGGACATCGAAGTATTACGAGAAGTCCTACAAAAATTTGCGGGGGCAGGCGTCACCGTAAATTTGAGGAAATCAAAGTTTTGACGAATCCACATTAAGTTTCTTGGACACGTTGTGTCAGAAGAAGACATAAAACCTGATTCAAAGAAATTGGATGCCATAAAAAACTTTCCGACACCCACAACGAAATAAGAACTAAAAGCATTTTTTTTTACTATTTGTGCCCTAGCAGTTGCTCAGTAATGAGTAGTTGTTAAGATTATTAAAGAACTACGCTCCCTGGCTGTGGAATAGAGATTGCCAGACGGAAAGAACTCATCTGGATTGGCCTGAGACAGCTGCAACATTTCCTCTGTTGCTTCGGTTCAGAGGGCATTTTTTGTGGATGTGATCAGTCGTGGATCCAGCGAATCACGTTCAAATTGTTTTAGATCTTTGAAACAGAGCCATGATTAATTTTCATTTTGCCGTCAATCGCCTCGGCTGTGATACGCCAGTCATCGAGTACCAGTGTCTCAGCTTCTCTTGCGATTGCTGATTTCTTACTGAGAGATGATCTGGCACTTCGTTCTTCGTCGTGCACACTCGCCAGACGATACTGGAAGTATCTGCATCATGCGTCATGTGGTGGTGTTTTGTTCCCATGTGCTTCCACCAGCTCAGCAAGTATTGTTGCGACGTTGTTGGACTTCAAATGCAGAATAAGATTTACCGCACGGTACTTTATCAATACACTTCGCCTTCGTATTTTGACACCATCCACAAGGATTGCAGGCACGTATTTGCAAAAAATAAAAAGTAATTATGTACTTTATTTTTTCGAGGTGATAACTAAAACCGTATGACTTTCCCTAATACTGTCATTATAAAAAAACTGATCGTGACTTGTTATTTCTGGCTACAAATTCACAGGTCTCTAGTTCAACCTACAGTGCGTCCCAGGATTTTATTTGTCACTTATTACTTGTTTCTCCTCTGTCATTGTCAATGATAGAAGTGCCAAGTTGTACCATGTTCATAGTCCACGTTAAATTACAGGTCACCCTCAACTCTCTGAGTGAGCCAGCTCGAAGACCTGAGGAAAACGAGAGCATACCACTTTTAACACACCCAAGTCCAGTAAAGCACTCTCTGTAACAGTCTCTGTATCAAGCAGCACAATGGAAACTGCACAGCGCTGGTTGATTAACCCTTCGACATCGTCCTTGTCGACTTCGTATTCTTTTAACTTCGCTTCCAGTGTCTGGTCGCGATGAATCGCCACCGAATATATATGCATTGGTGAAGACCCATGGAATTTAATTGAATAATAATAACGATAGGTGGGGCAACGCTTAATGCACTGAACTCGCGTTCGAAAGGAGTGGGGTTGAATTCACGCTCCAACCTTCCCAGCACCAACTAAGGCGAATGCTGCGGCGTTAAAAAGACCGCAGCTAATTTTATTCATCTCTTTGCGCTATCCGAGGTTGTGCGACATTTCTAATTACCTTGTCGCGGATGGGATGTTGAATTATTACTTTTTTCCTTCAGTTCAGCAGCCTCTATCCAATACTAGAATAGACACGCAAAGATTTTAAAGTTTGACTGTCAAGATATTTTGGTCGTTTAGAGCCTCTTTGCTGATTTTTGTCAATGTTTTCAGCGTTCATGCTGGACAATTTTCAAGTTTTATGAAGTGTATGGATTACCTGAAAACAGTTATCTTTTTATGTAATTCAACTGTACATAGGGCGGCTGAGATATTCATATTTTTAAAGTCTAAACTACATAATAATCAGAATGTCTTGTACATTTTTTGCTCTGCAGCTTGTAGAAATTGTAATATATCGTATTGTTAATTAATTATTCGACAAAAGCAGCTTTGTTGTAGTACTTTCTTTCATCGGACTAATTTCGGATGTTGCCCCTCTTCAGCGGAATCTGTATATCTCAAAAGACACATATTTACATCTGTAGCTGTATATAACAGGCTTGTCTGTATATGTACTGAAAGACAAATAGCAAAACTCATTTACTACTTTACACGTCTCATTTCCTAATCTAATTCCATTATCCTCGTTTTGCTTTTGTTGATGCTCTTCTTATATCCTCCTTTCAAGACACTGTCCATTCCCTTCAACTACTCTTCTAGGTCCGTTGCTGTCTCTGACAGACTTACAATGTCATCGGCGAACCTCAAAGTTTTTATTTCTTCTCCATGAATTTTAATTCCTACTCCGAAGTTTTCTTTTGTTTCCTTTACAGCTTGCTCAATATACAGATTGAATAACATCGGGGACTGGCTGCAACGCTGTCTCACTCCATTCCCAACCACTGCTTCCCTTTCATGCTCCTCGACTCTTAAAACTGCCTTCTGGTTCCTATCTCTAAGTATACAAATGCTAGAAACGTAGGCCTACGTTTCGTTAATCTATTTTCTAAGATAAGTCGTAGGGTCAGTATTGCCTCACGTGTTCCAACATCTCTACGGAATCCAAACTGATCTTCTCCAAGGTCGGCTTCCACCAGTTTTTCCATTCGTCTGAAAAGAATTCGTGTTAGTATTTTGTAGCCGTGGCTTACTAAACTGATAGTTCGCTAATACACTCCTGGAAATGGAAAAAAGAACACATTAACACCGGTGTGTCAGACCCACCATACTTGCTCCGGACACTGCGAGAGGGCTGTACAAGCAATGATCACACGCACGGCACAGCGGACACACCAGGAACCGCGGTGTTGGCCGTCGAATGGCGCTAGCTGCGCAGCATTTGTGCACCGCCGCCGTCAGTGTCAGCCAGTTTGCCGTGGCATACGGAGCTCCATCGCAGTCTTTAACACTGGTAGCATGCCGCGACAGCGTGGACGTGAACCGTATGTGCAGTTGACGGACTTTGAGCGAGGGCGTATAGTGGGCATGCGGGAGGCCGGGTGGACGTACCGCCGAATTGCTCAACACGTGGGGCGTGAGGTCTCCACAGTACATCGATGTTGTCGCCAGTGGTCGGCGGAAGGTGCACGTGCCCGTCGACCTGGGACCGGACCGCAACGACGCACGGATGCACGCCAAGACCGTAGGATCCTACGCAGTGCCGTAGGGGACCGCACCGCCACTTCCCAGCAAATTAGGGACACTGTTGCTCCTGGGGTATCGGCGAGGACCATTCGCAACCGTCTCCATGAAGCTGGGCTACGGTCCCGCACACCGTTAGGCCGTCTTCCGCTCACGCCCCAACATCGTGCAGCCCGCCTCCAGTGGTGTCGCGACAGGCGTGAATGGAGGGACGAATGGAGACGTGTCGTCTTCAGCGATGAGAGTCGCTTCTGCCTTGGTGCCAATGATGGTCGTATGCGTGTTTGGCGCCGTGCAGGTGAGCGCCAAAATCAGAACTGCATACGACCGAGGCACACAGGGCCAACACCCGGCATCATGGTGTGGGGAGCGATCTCCTACACTGGCTGTACACCACTGGTGATCGTCGAGGGGACACTGAATAGTGCACGGTACATCCAAACCGTCATCGAACCCATCGTTCTACCATTCCTAGACCGGCAAGGGAACTTGCTGTTCCAACAGGACAATGCACGTCCGCATGTATCCCGTGCCACCCAACGTGCTCTAGAAGGTGTAAGTCAACTACCCTGGCCAGCAAGATCTCCGGATCTGTCCCCCATTGAGCATGTTTGGGACTGGATGAAGCGTCGTCTCACGCGGTCTGCACGTCCAGCACGAACGCTGGTCCAACTGAGGCGCCAGGTGGAAATGGCATGGCAAGCCGTTCCACAGGACTACATCCAGCATCTCTACGATCGTCTCCATGGGAGAATAGCAGCCTGCATTGCTGCGAAAGGTGAATATACACTGTACTAGTGCCGACATTGTGCACGCTCTGTTGCCTGTGTCTATGTTCCTGTGGTTCTGTCAGTGTGATCATGTGATGTATCTGACCCCAGGAATGTGCCAATAATGTTTCCCCTTCCTGGGACAATGAATTCACGGTGTTCTTATTTCAATTTCCAGGAGTGTATTTACATCTGTCAACGCCTGCTTTCTTTGGGATTGGAATTATTATATTCTTCTTGAAGTCTGAGGGTATTTCGCCTGTCTCATACATTTTGCTCGCCAGATGGTAGAGTTTTGTCAGGTCTGGCTCTCCCAAGACTGTCATTAGTTCTAATGGAATGTTGTCTACTCCCGGGTGCTTGTTTTGACTTAGGTCTTTGAGTGCTCTGTCAAACTCTTCACGCAGTATCATATCTCCTACTTCATCTTCATGTACATTCTCTTCCATTTCCATAATATTGTCCTCAAGAACATCGCCATTGTATAGACCCTCTATATACTCCTTCCACCTTTCTGCTTTCCCTTCTTTGCTTAGAACTGGGTTTCCATCTGAGCTTTTGATATTCATGCAAGTGGTTCTCTTTTCTCCAAAAGTCTCTTTAATTTTCCTGTAGGCACTATCTATCTTATCCCTAGTGACATGCGCCTCTACATCCTTACATTTGTCCTCTAGCCATCCCTGCTTAGCCATTTTGCACTTCCTGTCGATCTAATTTTTGAGACGTTTGTATTCCTTTTTGCCTGCTTCATTTACTACATTTTTGTATTTTCTCCTTTCATCAATTAAATTCAATATCTAACTGTTACCCAAGGATTTCTATTAGCCCTCGTCTTTTTACCTGCGTGATCCTCTGCTACCATCACTATTTCATCTCTCAAAGCTACACATTCTTCTTCTACTGTATTTCTTTCCCCCATTCTTCCCAATCGTTCCCTAATGCTCTCCCTGAAGCTCTCTACAACCTCTGGTTCTTTCAGTTTATCCAGGGCCCAAGTCCTCAAATGCCCACCTGTTTGCAGTTTCTTTAGTTTTATTCTACAGTTCATAACCAATAGATTGTGGTCGAGTCCACATCTGCCCCTGGAAATGTCTTACAATTTAAAACCTGGTTCCTGAATCTCTGTCTTACCATTATATAATCTATCTGAAACCTTCTAGTATCTCCAGGCTTCTTCCATGTATACAACCTTCTTCCATGATTCTTGAACCAAGTGTTAGCTTTGATTAAGTTATGCTCTGTCGCAAAATTCTACCAGGCGGCTTCCTCTTTCATTCCTTACACACATTCCATATTCACCTATTATGTTTCCTTTTCTTCCTTTTCCTACTGTCGAGTTCCATTCACCCATGACTATTAAATTTTCGTCTCCCTTCACTATCTCAATAATTTCTTTTATCTCATCATACATTTCATCAATCTCTTCGTCATCTGCGGAGCTAGTTGGCATATAAACTTGTACTACTGTGCTAGGCATGCGCTTCATATCTATCTTGGCCACAATAATGCGTTCACTACGCTGTTTGTAGTAGCTTACCTGCATTCCTATTTTCCTATTCATTATTAAACTTACTCCTGCATTACCCCTATTTGCTTTTGTATTTCTAACCCTGTACTCACCTGACCGGAAGTCTTGTTCCTCCTGCCACTGAACTTCGCTAATTTCCACTATATCTAACTTTAACCTATCCATTTCCCTTTTTAAATTTTGTAACTTACCTTTCTGATTAAGGGATTTGACATTCCACCCTCCTATCCATAGAACGCCCGTTTTCTTTCTCCTGATAACAACGTCTTCCTGAGTAGTCTCCGCCCGGAGATCCGAATGGGGGACTATTTTACCTCTGGAATATTTAACCCATCATCATTTTACCATATAGTAAAGCTGCATGCCCTCAGGAAAAATTACGGCTGTAGTTTCCACTTGCTTTCAGCTGTTCACAGTACCAGCACAGTAAGGCCGTTTTGGTTAATGTTACAAGGCCAGGTCAGTCAGTCATCCATACTGTTTCCTCTGCAACTACTGAAAGGCTGCTGCTTCTCTTCAGGAACCACACATTTGTCGGGCCTCTCAACAGATACCCCTCCATTGTGGTTGCACCTACAGTATGGGTGTCTGTATCACTGAGGCACGCAAGCCTCCTCACCAATGCCAAGGTCCAGAATTCGTATAGAATATACATTTTTCTAAGAGAACTAAGTGGTCCACATCATGAATTACATTGTGATATCTGCCAACAACAATCACCCAATTACACCCACCACAGTATGGAAGAAACACGTTGAGGACGCTCTCATTCCACCATGAATGAAACAGTAAAAACATTTTCAAATATATGGGACAGTTGGTAATCACACATCAGTTAGCTTTACCTAAGAGTATTTATTGCTCCATATTTCACGGATTTTTGCCCACCACACTCAACCATTGCCACACACTGCGACGAAACTACCTTATTATAGGGTAACGGCAGTCATAATAACCTCAGTGAGATATATGTTTGTATGGATCACATATCTATAACGGTACTTGTGCCTTCTCCCATGCCATATATTCTGACCCAGACAATGCTGGGTTTCACTCCTAGTTCTTGTAATAAATTATTTGCAGTACATATTGTAGTCTTTTATGCTGTGATTTTTCAATTCATTGTAATCCGACTTGATTTAATGTGATGTTCTGTAGTGTAACCTAAAGACGATATTTTGTAATGTTCATATAATAAGACGATTGCATGTCTTATATATACAGGGTTATTACAAATGATTGAAGCGATTTCACAGCTCTACAATAACTTTATTATTTGAGATATTTTCACAATGTTTTGCACACACATACAAAAACTCAAAAAGTGTTTTTAGGCATTCACAAATGTTCGATATGTGCCCTTTTAGTGATTCGGCAGACATCAAGCCGATAATCAAGTTCCTCCCACACTCGGCGCAGCATGTCCCCACCAATGAGTTCAAAAGCATCGTTGATGCGAGCTCGCAATTCTGGCACGTTTCTTGGTAGAGGAAGTTTATAACCCCACAGAAAGAAATTGCATGGCGTTAAGTCGGAAGAGCGTGGAGGCCATGACATGAATTGCTAATCGTGATCTCCACCACGACCGATCCATCGGTTTTCCAATCTCTTGTTTAAGAAATGCCGAACATCATGATGGAAGTGCGGTGGAGCACCATCCTGTTGAAAGATGAAGTCGGCGGTGTCGGTCTCCAGTTGTGGCATGAACCAATTTTCCAGCATGTCCAGACACACGTGTCCTGTAACGTTTTTTTCGCAAAAGAAAAAAGGGCCGTAAACTTTAAACTGTGAGATTGCACAAAACACGTTAACTTTTGGTGAATTGCGAATTTGCTGCACGAATGCGTGAGGATTCTCTACCGCCCAGATTCGCACATTGTGCCTGTTCACTTCACCATTAAGAAAAAATGTTGCTTCATCACTGAAAACAAGTTTCGCACTGATCGCATCCTCTTCCATGAGCTGTTGCAACCGCGCCGAAAATTCAAAGCGTTTGACTTTGTCATCGGGTGTCAGGGCTTGTAGCAATTGTAAACGGTAAGGCTTCTGCTTTAGCCTTTTCCGTAAGATTTTCCAAACCGTCGGCTGTGGTACGTTTAGCTCCCTGCTTGCTTTATTCGTCGACTTCCTCGGGCTACGCGTGAAACTTGCCCGCGTGAAACTGCAGGCCGACCCGTTGATTTCCCCTTACAGAGGCATCCAGAAGCTTTAAACTGCGGGTACCATCGCCGAATGGAGTTAGCAGTTGGTGGATCTTTGTTGAACTTCGTCCTGAAGTGTCGTTGCACTGTTATGACTGACTGATGTGAGTGTATTTCAAGCACGACATACGCTTTCTCGGCTCCTGTCGCCATGTTGTCTCACTGCGCTCTCGAGCGCTCTGGCGGCAGAAACATGAAGTGCGGCTTCAGCCGAACAAAACTTCATGAGTTTTTCTACGTGTCTGTAGTGTGTCGTGACCATATGTCACTGACTAGAGCTACAGTGAATTTATGAAATCGCTTCAATCATTCGTAATAGCCCTGTACATGTATGTAACCAGCATAATGGATTTTAATCTTTGCATGAATTGGAGTTGCCAATGACAACTGCACGTATTTCGTAATAATATTCCTTATGCAGATTATATATTTGTACATATGAATCAAATAATCATCTTATTAGATGAAAGTTGCTAAATATTGTCATTGGAATACGCTAGAGAACATCACATGAAAGACAAGTCGAATTACAATGAACTGAAAACTCACTTACGCATAAAAAAATGCAATATACACTTTATGTAACTTATTATAAGAAATACGTGTGTTTTGCATAATACAGATACCGCTGATGATGGATGACACCTGAAACCAGTCCGGAGAAATAAAATGCTACAACAAAGCTACTTTTGTTGAACAATTAATTAGTAATATGATGTATTTACATAATGATCAGTTACAAATGTATTACCAGAGGTCAGACAACATTAAATTTAGCTCTGTATACACTGCTGTGGCATCTCTGTCTGTCATCTATGTCTACATCTGCATTAATACTCAGTAACATATAGTACAGTGCGTGATGGAGGGTACAATTCAGCAGTATTTTGGATTTTCTTTACACATGCAATGCATTTCACCAGAAAAATTCCAGAAAAAATATGTCTTAATTTGGCTTCCCTAATGCTAATTTTACATTGTCATTCTGTTTCATATCGCCTTTTATTATTGCACTCAAATACATATGCAAATAGATGTGGGCACAGCACAGCAGCTCCTCAGGCCTTCCTCATCACAATTTAATTTACCTTGAAATTCTCTCATGCAGCCTTCAGATATTTCTTGAGCATATGATAAATTATTCCAGTTTAATTTCTCTTGAAACTCTCTCATAAAATCTTGAGGCAGTACTTGTTCATTTCATGTATCATCCCAACTTAATTTATCTTGAAATTCTCTTATAAAATCCTCTCAACATTTTTGTCTAAATCATAAATTCTTCCAGTTTAATTTATCTTGAAATTCTTGATAATTTTTGTCTATATGATATATTCTCCCTGTTTAATTTAGCTTAAAATTCTCTTATAAAATTCTCTGATAGTTTTGTCAATATGATATATTCTCAAAGTTTAATATGTTTTGAAATTCTATAATAAAATCGTCTGATAATTTCTGATCACTCGATATATGTGTCCAATCAAATTTATCTTGAAATTCTCTTATGAAGTTTTCAGATAATTTATTAAACTTTGGTATTAGACATTCTCATTCAATTTCACTAAATAGATTTTTCTTCTTAATATAATCAACAAGTATTTCACTGTATGTCTCATTTGTTAAATACATTTGGTATAATTGTTGAAAATTTAACTCTTTACGCATAAGATAAATCATTTGAGTAAGTTGTTGTTGTTTCGTTTTTAATTCATTCAACTCATTGTGCCAGGAATACTTCACACTTGACTTGTTAATATTAATATAAATAAGTAAAATAAATCATTGTTTTCTCACTTTTGAATAACCTCTAAGTCCTAATTCTTTTGCTCTAACTTTTAGTTCGTTTACTTTCAGAGTATTTAGGTTCACCGTTTATTAGATTTGTAAAAAATGAAAATTCAAAAGTACTGTTTTTCTTTTAAAAACTTTGTCCATTCTTTTGAGGAAAAACATGTCTTAAATACAAATGATATTGTAAGTTTTAGTCATGCATGCACTGTGAAGGCAGTGCCTGAAAATTATAGTAGTACTCCAGGCCTTTCAAGTGTAAGGTGCCAAATTCAAAGAATATTAAAGGAAATTTAACCAATAATTCAGAGATGATGCTCGTCAACCCTGAAAACATTAAACGAGTAAAAGAATGTTTCATCAAATCTTTAAAAAATTATGATCTGAAATATACAGAAATAAAATAATTTTAAATTATTCATTATGAAAATGCAGAGTCTGGTGTCACAACCCTAGAAAATTAACACAGATTTTCAAATAGGTAAAAAAAGTCACTACACTTTACTTTCAGCTACTTTTTTCTGTTTTTAACCTTTTTTAAATTCTCACTACTTTATTTCAAATCTAATGCTTTTTTGTCTATGTAAATGGAAGCTGAAAATAAAGTGTATGCTACAAACAAAAAGAAATATTCTGTATTGGAGCTACTTGGAAATAAAGCAAAAACCAACTAGCAAAGATTTGGGTTATGGTTACATACAGAATATTTAAATAATATAATCTTGTTATGAATGTTGGAGATATTATATAGACAAAAGGAGAAGCAAAATTAGAATAATTTCAATCAATTACAGAATAATTCTACGATAGTATTATGGTAGCTAAAATAAGCCATTTAGTATATTGTACGAAAGTTACAGGCAAAAGGCAATTTCTAGTTAACAAAAGATATGTGGAATGATTCAATAGTTCCTTGTGGCGAGTAATTTCTAAAATTCTGTGAAATATGCTGTTAAAGGTAACTTACCTCTTCTTTTAGATTCGTATGCAGCTACATGTAAAGGAACTAAACCATCTATTAATGTAGATACAGATATAATAAGAAGTAAATACACAAATCCAGTTATTATTCCTTGTAAGACAGAATTAGCAGATGCCAAGATTGGTACACTATTAAAGGAACTACAAAAAATATTACAAGAACTAAATAAGGAACACTGTTAATTACTAGATTAGGTGTTACACAAGATGTTGTAGGACTTTTTAACACAGAAGAAATGTGCAAATATTTAACAAATAAATTTAAACTTCATATCCAAGGAGAATGTAAAGAAGAATGTAAAGTAATAGTAAATGACAATAAGTCTGTTTGAAAAGATCGTTTAACTTGAATTAATTCTAACTGTAGAGTAAAAATACACAATAAGTTTATTTGCGTATTAGCGAGTCCTAGAGTTAATAAACAGCAAGATAACTGCATTGTAGATTTTTTAAATTGTCCCAATAAACGATTTAAGGAAACTTTTGCTTCTACATTAGCTAAAGAAAATGGAATTATAAGACTGGAAGCAACCCAGATTTCCAAAAAGAACAAGAATTAGATCCATTAACAGATTGTTTAGAACCAACACCAAATATTTCGTTAAAGGCCTTTTATTCTGTTCCATTATCTAAAATGTGTCAAAAATTAAAAGATACTCCACAAAACAGGTGTTGCCTTATTTACAACAACCTCTTACAATATATGTACTGAGGGAACAAAAATACGAAAACTTGAGAGGCATACAATTAAAAATTAAAACAGATAATAAAGAAGAAAGAGAAAATTACGCAAACATGTGTTATCAGTATTTAGTTTTAATTGCTTGCCTGTTACTTACTTAGAAATTTTCGAACAGACACAGAATATAATTTCTGTAAAACAAAAATGCTTTATAAAACCTGGACACATATATTTCTCTAAATCCAATAGCCTATTTTCTACAATAGCGAAACAAATTAATATAAAAAAATTGGGACTAATAAAAACAAATATTACACCATTTATGTGTATAAAAAGAAAATAACCACAGCAAACTTTCCCCATATTCCATTTAAGAATTTAAACCAATTAATGCAGTATATTTGCAATCTACTAAAAAGAGAGAAAACAATAATTATGAAACTTAAGAATACAAGAGAGGAAACTAGACTATTTGGATAACCACACAATCTTTAAAGGAAGAGTACAAATACACTTTGAAGAAGGAACAAAAAATAAGAAAAACAGAAGAAGAAATAAAAAATTATTTTCAAATGGATAGATTTTCCTAAAAGTGGTAAACAATGAAAATAGGCTTACATATGTAAGTGTATTGGGTAGCAAAATAATATAAATCTGTTTACATTTTTAAGTGTCCTAATAAAAATAAATTTATAGTATTTAAGAGAAATAAAAATATTCTTAAAAAGAAGGATTTATTTGTATTCCATACCGTAGTCTTCAACAAAATTAGAAATTTTTTATTATCCTAAAGAAGAACCATTTTTGGTCGAGAAAAAACACGTTTTCTACAAACTCATAATGGAAATTCAATCCCCAGAATAGCTTACTTAAAAATGCAACCAATTTTCGAAAACAAGGGCAGTTTATTGTACAAGGAATTAATTTAAAACACTAAAATTGGTTAAATATTAGGATAAATAAAAATTAAAAACTATAAGCGACTAGAAACTCTAGAAGAAGGATTAGAACCAGTTATTTCCAACATTACTATCGAACCTTATCATGGAAAGAACAGATACATTTTTAAATTCGAAAATATAACAAATTGCTGTTGTTCCAATTATTGGTTGGAAGAAGAAATTAGAAATAAAAACAGGATATAAATTACAAGATTAAAGTTATATTTGATAAAACTAAAACAACACCAAATAAGCACCAAGAAAAATTAGTGGTTGTTGTTGTTCGATTTTTTTATGTATCTATTTTAACTGTTTCGAACTTCTCTGGAATAATTATGTTAACCTGTTTAAAAATCTGACATTAATGGTGGATATTCGTTACTAATCCCAACTAAATTTGGTATATATTTACAAAATTAATAATTTCCAAAAACATAACGAATTTCCATCCTCTGTTGAATAAATATGGTAAATATTATAGCCTAAGTAGCTAAATAATAACAAAAACCATGCCTTTTCTACAATTTCCTTAGTTATGTTAACAAATCCATCTGTTTCCCAAGGTGCAATATCTTTTGGAATAATTAGTTTTTACACCTTTTTTAATTAAAAATATTTAAGGATTTTTATATATAATTCCAGAGATTAAAAATTTAATTGCTGCAAAAATTAATAGTAAGCAGAATTTAGTAAAAATACTTAAGAATTATAATAGTATTTTATTTCCCTTTAACACTGCAGTGGATATGCTTGGACCTTCTGAACTTTGTATATATTTAGGTGGCCCCTAAAATAATCCTACCAAATTTTGAAAGAATAATAAGAATTTAATCCAATAACAGATTGTTTAGAATCATTAAAATTTCACCAAAATAATGCCTGGAATAATATAGATTTTAGTAACCAAAATCAGAATTATAAAAATATTATGGACTTCACTGTGAACAACATTTAAATATGGAATTTAAAGATTAAGATCCATCATTTTTTTAAAAAAATGCAAAGGACATTTACTAGATTCTCTTAAAAATTTGTAGTAATAAATGGGAGAAGTCAGAATCTTTAAAATTATAGATTACTTTTTCACGAATAAAATGCAACACCAAGATATGAGAGAAAAATTAAATAATTTGTTAGATGAAGAATATCAAATCAAACGTTTGGATTTAATTTTGCTAAAAACTGGTTGTGCAAAAATTGCAGTTTATGATAAGGAAAAAGATGCTTTTCTAGAATTAAAAGATTTAAGTAAACATAGTAGAAACAAATATATAAAAATGATTCTTAAGGTAATTAATAGATGTTATTTGGAAGAAAACGATTCAGATTCTAGTGAAGAAAGCGAAATAGATAACGATAAATATTATAAAGACCATTTTCCACAAGAAAAATCTGTAAAAACCACAATGGTGGTCGAATTTGCCAAAGAAGAATTTAAATTTTAATTGTTGTTTCATTTGTTTAAAATCTGTAATGAAATTTTAAACTATATTCATTATGGAATGAATATCGAATGTTAAAATTAATATTAATTGTAACATTTAAAACTGTTAATTTTATATCTGTTAATTTTTATGTTTAATTTAATGTTCATTAAACATTTGTTTGACATTCATTCATCATTTGGTTGTTTATTCTATTATTTATCGCCATTTCGAATTTAATAGATCATCCGTTCAACTGAAAATATATCGGGTCCTGCTGGATTACCAGCTCTAAGTTAACTTCTCTGCTTAGTTTATCTTTGTTTTGAGTTTAATTAATTCATCTTTGTTTCAAGTTCAATTAGTTTACCTCCATTTTTAAGTTGAAAAATTTCGCCTCTATTCCAATAAAAAAATTATTGTTAATCAAGATATTAATTAATTAAAGATTGTATACAAATATATTTTAATTGTCTTAGTTTTTCAGCCCCAGGGAAGCCTGGGGCGGAAATTCCATAATGAATAAAGTTTAAAATATCATTACATATTTTAAACAAACAAAAGTGCAAATTAAAATCAAATTTTTCTTTGGTAAATTCGACCACCATTGTGCTCTTTTACAGCTTCTTCTTGTGGAAAATCGCCTTTACAATATTTATCGCCATCTATTTCTTTTTCTTTACTAGAACCCGAATCGTTTTCTTCCAAATAATATCTATTAATTGCCTTAAGAATCTTTTTGATATATTTGTTTGTACTATGTTTATTTGAATCTTTTAATTCTACAAAAAGCTTTCTTTTCCTTATGGTAAACTGTAATTTTTGAACTGCCATTTTAAGTAAAATTAAATCTAAGTATTCTATTTGGTATTCTTCATCTATTCTATTTGGTATTCTTCACCTACCAATTTATTTAAGTTTTCTCTCATATCTTGATAACGGATTTTAATCTTGAAACACAGATTTATAATTTTAGCATTTCTGTCTTCTTGCTTTTGAAAAAGGTTTCTGTAGACTTACGAATACTGTAAACTCCCGTATATTTGAGATGATCGGGATGGCAGCCGGTTCGGATAACGAAAATTTCGGATAAACGGAAGTCCCCTGCCTTCACTCGTGAAACACCTTGAAGTGTGTCAATACCCCTAAATATGATTCTAAAACGCTCGTGGGCTACGTAGAATGTTATTGATATGGTTGTGAATAAGCCTGCATGTTTTTGACTGAAAAAATTGCTGTGATGTGTCAAAAAGGCGCCAAAGAATGATTGAAAACTCAAAGTTTTTAAATCCTCGTTTATTTTGCGTTCTTTCAGGAAAAAAATACGCTTTATCTGGCAGCAGGAAAAAACAGCAGTTTTAATTTTGTTACCTACTCTTCTGAATAAAAAATTAACCACTGTACAAAATTATGAATCAAATCTAGAAATTACTCAGAGGAACGAAAGGTTTGTCTGGAGGAACATCAAAGTTAAAAAAAAAAAAAAAAAAAAAAAAAAAAAAAAAAAAAAAAAAACCTTTTGACTTATGGACGTTGAAGTTCTAGGACGCCTCATTAGAATTTATTTTTTGGTAAAAAAAGTCCATAATGGTTTTTTGTTTTTTTGCTTGAGAAACTTTCGTTGCAGCAATATATCTCCAAAGTTGAAAACAAACGGTTTTGGGATAAGTCGCCTCCTCCTGTTGGCTGATGTACTCCAGCGTGGTTTGGATCGCTTAGTGACCGACTGTGTGAGGAATATTTTTCTCTACTTCGTCATCAGAGACGTGTTCTCCTGACACTTTCTGATTGGTCGCAATATGGACGATTTTTTCCTCAGTCAAATCAAAAAAGTCGTTTTCTATCCACTCTTCAACCTCTTCGCAGTGCGCGTCTTCACAATCCGGTAGCTTCTCCAGCAAATTCACTGATATTACTTCATTTTCATCTGTTTCTGGCACATCAGCTTCAGTTTCGGTGTTGCCTTCTTCTTCCCACCACTGATGAGTTGCCTTATGATCTAAGAGTTCTTCCAAGACATAACGAGAGAAACTGGAGGAATTATATTCCAAGCGTCAGCAATCCAATCGCTTTTTGACGAAGTAGAGGACCTGAAACTGGCACACCTGTGGCTCTTATTTATTCGTGCCACAAAAATTAGGCCCTTTCTCATTGTTTTTCGAGATGTCACTGCGCTGCCTCACGCTTGGATGGAACAGAATTTTTCAATTTCTGATCGATTTGTTTTCCAATCAGCAATCGTTTTCCTACCGACGTTCAAATCAGTAGCAACTTTCGCGGGTGGCTCACTAGCATCAATTCTCTGCAAAGCGCGAAGCTTTTGTTCCAACGAGATCACATTCTTTTTTCGTTTCGTGCCCTTAGTCACGTTCAGTGTTGTTTTACTGACACTCGACTGATTCTTTTTTGGTTTCTGGCCACTTTTATCTCTGGACATTTTAAAGCATGTAGTGCGAGCACGAAACGTTAAATCGAAGATACACAGACGCACTATTTGACAACACTCAAGACGCACTAGACAAAGCTTTTGATGTTTGAACTCAGGTTGTGGCAGCCATCGAATGAAAACATTCGATACATCTATCTCCTCTCCACTGTCCTACTCAAATCCACGCGGAAACACAACAGTGCCTTGTACTTCACTGTTGAATTGTTAGGCGCTCGCCTTCGTCTGATGTACCAACAACAGGCGGAAAGTGTTTGGCGCCGCACTCTCATTGTCGGTTTCGACAGGGCTACGTCCCGCTACGTAGGGCAATACCGTACATACAGTACTTCCAAGGAGTGCCAAGAGATGGCAATGGCATGAAACCTTGCAATACGAACAAGAAACACCTTAAACTTCAACCAACACACACACGAATTGACAACATTCGGACTTTTGACACGCGCTAGTGCACTGATTAGTAGTTGACTGCCCTAAAACATCAGCGGAAGCATGGCTTTAGGCGCAGACTAGTTGAAACTTGTCAAGTGTAAGTCTAGCTAGCCAAAGGCGTAGCTGCGCAATGCGTCAGACAGCGCCAATATGAGCCGCGAAAATCGGAAAAAGCGGATTTCTGATAAATACCATTAGGCTACATGGAGGTTTACTGTAATAAAGTCTTTGGCAAGACAATGGAAAATATTAGAAATAGAGTGGCTATAAAATTAGCGTCAGATGTAGAAAAATGTGATAAATTAATAGCGAAAGCCAAACTTTAAAGCAAGAACTATATTTAATGAAAATTTTGCTGTTATTCATATGAATAAGATAGAAATCATATTTAATAAACCAATCTATGCTGTAATGAGTATAGCTGGCCTGTGTGGCCGTGCGGTTCTAGGCGCTACAGTCTGGAACCACGTGACCGCTACGGTCGCAGGTTCGAATCCTGCCTCGGGCATGGATGTGTGTGATGTCCTTAGGTTAGTTAGGTTTAAGTAGTTCTAAGTTCTAGGGGACTGATGACCACAGATGTTAAGTCCCATAGTGCTCAGAGCCATTTTTTGTAATGAGTATAATTGATTTATCTAAAGAACTGATGTATGGCCGGCCGGAGTGGCTGAGCGGTTCTGGGCGCTACAGTCTGGAACCGCGTGACTGCTATGGTCGCAGGTTCGAATCCTGCCTCGGGCATGGATGTGTGTGATGTCCTTAGGTTAGTTAGATTTAAGTAGTTCTACGTTCTGGGGGACTGACGACTGCAGAAGTTAATTCCCATAGTGCTGAGGGCCATTTGAACCATTTGAACTGATGTGTGATTTTCACTACAGAGTAATGAAACCAAAATATGGAGAAAATACTGAATTGTGTCAACAAGATACAGACAGTTGTATCTATAATATACAAACTGAAGATTTTTATGAAGATATGAAATCGAAGATTGATAAATTTGATACTAGTGATTATCCTGGAAATTATATTTATTGTTTCCCATAAGTTAAGAAGAAAGCTGTATGAAAAAGATAGCTGATGCAATGGAAAAATAATGGAAGAATTTTGTGGTCTGAGAGCAAAAACATATCCTTATAAAGTTGGTGATGAAATAGAGAAAAAATCTGAAGGAGTTAAGCAATGTATTTTCAAAAGTAGAATAAGCTTAGATGATTATAAAGATTGTTTTTGTAATAATAGTGAACAGTACAGAGGAATTAATATCATTCAAAGTAAAAAACACGAGACATACACAATTGAAACAAACAAGAAAGCATTGAGTCCCCATGACGACAAACGATATGTTTCGAAAGATAAAACAGATACATTTCCATATGGTCATTACGCTATCTGAGACTTAAGTCGCTTTACAAATTATAAAAAAATCTAATAAGATTTTTTCTATATAAATGGAGACTCTAATAAAGAGGTTCAACAATGTAAGTGTCTCGAAAGAAATGAAAAAATTAAGTAAGCTAGAGATAAATGTTTCATATAATGTTACTGGGTGTGAATATTTATATACTAGATATGGAGAAAAATTGTTATGGAGCTTAATAATGAGTTTAAGATTATGTTACCAGATAGATACTCTAAAATTACTAAAAATTACTACTGTTTGAGATTTTCAGTTAATTAAAAACGAGCAGATGAGAATGAAATATAAAGGAATGAAGAAATTTAAAAATAGAAATAATGATTTTCATGATATTGAATTCACAGTGTGAAAACTTTTGGACTTTTTGATAATGAATTTATTATTCCAGGTTCCATACTCACGGTCCCTGGAAAAATAAAAGATACTTTTGATGTTCACTGGTATTAATTTTATTTATTTTCTTATATTCACCTTTTATGAAACAGTATTAAATTTTATTTTCTTACGTTCACCTTTTATGAAAAAATATTAAATTTTATTTATTACATTCAACTTTTGAATGAAAAAAATAATTAATTTTGAAAATTGGTGAACATGATACGAAAAATTATCCATTTTTATTAATTTTTCTAAGTAATTTTAAATGAAATTGAGTGAGTTAGACCTGAAGAGCGTATTATAGTAGATCCATTTAGTAGGTTCTGGAGAAGTTTCCATTTTCTAGTGAACAAACGAGTGAGTGAGCTAGAAACAGAACCTACTAACTGCATCTACTGAAGTCGACGCTTCTGCTCCTCTCTTGTATGCTACTAATGCCCAGATATAGCCCACTATCAATTTTTCAACAATTGGGAACGCACACGTAATTGGTGCATTTCCCAAATTCAATTTCAATTGCTTCTGCATTCTGACACTTGTGGATCTTATGCTTAGTACTCCTATAATTCTACAGTTTTCCACTGGCAAAACAGTTTGTTCTGCTTTTTGCGATAGCTTTTGGAACAGAGCACTCGATATCACATCAGCCGAAGCTCCTGTGTCTAATGTTACAGTAACTGGAATTCCTTCGATTGTAGCAAGGATTTCCGACACTGGCACTGAAGGATAAACCTTGTCACACCGATAAATATACTCACATAATTCCTTAGCTAATTCCTTTCCATCGTTATACCGTATCATGTGCAATTGCTGGTCGTTGCCTCTATTCGAATTCCTGGCCGCGTCTCTGGGGCTCGAGACGGTCACGATTAGTTTTTTGGACGTGCTTCACTGGCACTATCTGCGTCGTCTGTTACTTTTGTAATTATTGGTGTTTGCTTGTGCTAATCTCCTGGAGTAGACTGCGGCTGATTCCGTTATTGCTGTTGCGGAAAGTTAGTCGACGGTTGCTGGTTATTAGATTGGACTGGATTGTACCTCCGATTGCCTCTATTGAATTTATTTCCGGCCGGTCGGAAGCCACTACCATTTTGATTTCCGCTGTCGTTCTCCCAGCTATTGTTTGGATTACCATTTGGTACATTGTTTGGATTTGCTTTATCCATTTGGTTGATTTTTAGTGTGACTACCATTTACAGCTTTACTACCATTTCCACGGCCACTTGGTGAGTGACAGACACCTGTATTCACGTTATTCTACCCGTTATTCAGTCCTGACTGGGCTTTAGGTCTTCTTGAGTCAAGTCGATCTAATCTAACACAGATAAAAATTCCTCCAAATTTCCGTCTGACGCATTAAGTAGCTGATTTCTGACACTGACCGATTATCTGGCTTTTAATATTGTCGATATATCCTGTTGTAGTAACGGATCGTCCCAGTAGCGACATTTATTAAGATATTTTTTGAAGTACTTTCTTAACGTTCCTTGCTTGAATGAGAATTGTTCAGTGTAAAATACATATTGGCCAACCATTCTTGAATTCCACGCGACCAGTATTTTGCTAAGAACTCCTGCTAAAATTCATCGTTAAGTCCGACAAGATTCACATGCATCGGTTGCCCATAGTGCACCTCCTCCGTGAATATAACCTGATACATAGCTTATCTTCTGTGAATCAGTCCAATTCCTTGGCAAAGCTCCCCTGAAGCTTCGCACGAACAGGATTTATCGTTTTCTTATCGCGATTAAATATCTGAAATTGCCTATACTTGAGTATTTTCTTTTCGATATTAGGTGTAGAATACATGTACTGGCCGGTAGTAGCTTCTTGTAGGCTATATGGGGGCCTATAGTATACGAATACACCTTTGGGTTTTCGTAGCTGGGTGCGTCGCCCGAAGTTTGTGATCGTGGAGCTTGATATACATTGTTACCGCTGTTCACCACCCCTCGAAACTCTTCTAGCTTTCCTTTGGTCACGTTAACAGATTCCTCGACTTGGTCCGTCCATTTCACAAAATCGGAGCCTAGTTGAGTCTTAACCTCTTCTAATCATTTCTTAAGGAGATTCTCTTCTCGCAATTCATCGCGGGGGGTAAGGATGAGACAGAATATTTTACGCCGTCTGTTATCGACTGATTCAGCTGCTATTCCGTCGCCTTTGGCCAGTTATCTATTTCCTCCGAAATATAACCGCTTATGTACCTCAAATTTTTTTTACTTTATTTTCCTGTCCTTAGGAAATATCTTGCACTGTTTTGCTGAGGCTAGTAACTGTTTCTTCTACCTGATTCTGTGCAGTCATAGTTTCATTGACAGTACCATCCATCTTTCCGATCTCTATTGGAAATTTGTCCTGAGCCTGTCTTCTAACTCATTCAACAAGGCCTCAGCTATCGTCACTCGTATATCGATTTGATTTTGCAGGATCAGCGGAATTAAGTCAAGCTGTGTCTCTGTTTTAGACTGCGCTTGTGCCATAATTAGCTGCCTAATGTGCCGTGGCTGTCTGAGCTTGCACGATATGAGCCATATTATCAGACAGTAAACTAAGCATTTGCGTAATTGCGGTGAGGGGGACAATCGTGGGTGCTGATAATCTAGCTAGATCCTGCGCCGCAGTTGTAGGGTCGTCTACAGCGTCCTTACATTAGCTGACTGCTTCTTGTTCCGCTTGCATTTCAAACTGCGCGCGAGTTAAAACCATGAAATGCTGCTAACAATTCCGTAAATGCTACTTTTCAGATTAACTCTCACAATACATTGAGTCACTATTTCACACACAATTGAAATATCGTAGCACTTCGCAAACAACCGCTCCAGAATTTTGTCTACAGAATGATAGCGAAAATGGAAAACTATCGTTTACATACATCAGCAACAAAGTCCTTGCCACTTCTACCCACTACCAGAACCAAGCTTGTGGCATAGAAGATGCAGAAAGATAATTAATTAGAGGTCTTGCCTTTATATGTTGCCTTCCGTCGACTTTCTGGGATGAAATTCGCATGTGACGGACCTCCGTAGTCTGCACCCAATGTCATAGCAGCTGTACTCGTTCCGTTGTGGCATGAAACAGATACACACAAATATTATACACAGAGTCCTGGCCAGTTTAAATTTCCTCTTCCTGTGAAAGTGAAGTTAAGTTAATGGTGCAGGCCCTTGAGATCTCCCAGGATACAAAGTTCCCTATGAGTTAGGACACACCAAATAATGTTTCGAGTCACAATGGAGAAATTAAAATACCCAGAGAGTTGAGCGTACCTTTTATATTCGTGAAATTATATTTTTCCATAAACGGATTTCCTACCTGCATTTCAGTACACGTCATCCTCTCGTATGAGATGAAATGTTATCGAAATTCATCAAATTACATTCGGTATTCAAAATGGCAGCTTACAACAATGCCGCTAATTACAGTTCCACTGCGATCCTACTCTCCACAATTCTCAATCGGAAGTACTCAGTCCATTGTACACGTAATGTTCCACATTCTATCCAAAGAGTTTTTATATCACGATTCACACATAATCTATCTCTCGCAGTCGTAAGGAGTCTATGAGCCATGTAACTTAGCTGCTCAGTTACATGTAAATATTTCTGCTACATAATGAAAAACTATACTGTATACCTCATTCAGGGCGTCATTAATGTTGTAATTGTTACGGCTTTCAGTCCGAAGATAAGTTTCGTAGAGCCCACAATGCTACTATATCCTGTAAAGCCTCCTCTTTCCCAATTAACTATTGCAGCCTACTTCCTTCTGAATCTGCTAACTGTATATACCTTCTGTTATTGCGAGACTACATTTTGTGCCCTCCCTACTTCGGCCATCATCAGTTATTTTGCTGCCCAAATAGCAAAACTCTTCTACTACTTAAAGTGTTTCGTTTCCTAACACAATTCCTTCAGCATCAGGTGTCTTAATTCGATTCCATTCCACTATCCTTGTTTTGCTGTTGATGTTCATCGTGCATCGTCCTTTAAAAATACTACTACTGCTCTTCCAAGTCCTTTGCTGTAGCTGATAAAATTACAATGTCATCGCAGAACCTGAAAATTTTTTATTTCTTCTCCATGAACGTTAATTCCTATTTCGAAATTTTCTTTGGTTTCCTTTACTGCTTGGTCAATGTACAGACTGAACAACACTGGGGACAGGCTAAAACCCTGTCTCACTCCCTTGCCCTACCCCTTCCTCTTATAAATGCCTTCTGATTTCTGCACAAATTGGAAATAGCCTTTCGCTCCCTGCATTTTACCCCTGATATCTTCAAAAGTTCAAAGAGAACACTCCGTTCAACATTGTCAAGAGCTTTCTCTAAGTCTACGAATGCTATAAGCTTTGGTTTGCCTTTCTGCACTCTGTCCTCTATTATAAATTGTTAGGCCAGTATTGCCTCACATCTTCCTACGTTTCTCCGAAATCCAATATGATCTTCCCCGAGCTTCTACCAGTTTATCCATTCTTCTGTAGAGAATTCGTATTAGTATTTTGCAGGTCATCATCGTCATCATCCAGTTCTAACACTTAATGACGTGGCCTCTTCGAGTCGGTGTGTAACAAAGCATCCCAGTTAAGATCTTCCATTTTTTCCAATCCTGAGCTTTCCATTGCCAATTAAATCCCACTGCCTTCCTAATATCTCTGTCCCATCTGTCTGGTGGTCTTCCTCTAGATCTTTTTTGGTGAATTGTGCTCCAGTGTAGGACTTGTTTAGACCATCTACCATCTTTTGTTCGAGCAACATGACCAGCCCACTGCCATTTCAATGTATTCACTCTTTCCATTATGTCGGTGACCTTTGTTGTTCGTCTAATTTCAACTGCTCTCTTCCTGTCTTTTTTCGTATAACCCAACATTAATGTTTCCATTCCTCTTTGGGATGTCCATCTTTCACAACCATAAGTTATTACTGGCAATATACATTGGTCAAAAATAGATTTCTTCAGCTCAACCGACATCTTAGATTTCAAAATTGAAGCGTTTCTCCCGTAAGCTTGCCAGCCCAACTTAATTCGTCGTAATATTTCTCGTTTTAAATCTCCTTTCATGAAACTTCCTGGCAGATTAAAACTGTGTGCCCGACCGAGACTCGAACTCGGGACCTTTGCCTTTCGCGGGCAAGTGCTCTACCATCTTTCATGTTTATCAGTTGACCCAGATAGATATATTCTGTGACTTCCAACTGATATACTTCCCTCAGGAGGCCATTCATTGATCATTATCTTGGTTTTATCAATGTTGATATTTAGTCCAACTCCAGAGCACACTAATGCAAGTTCGTTAACTAATACTTGAAGTTCTTCCATGTCATTTGCAAATAGGACAATATCATCCGCAAACCTCAACTTGTTCAGTCTTTTTCCGAGAACTTGAATTGCCTTTTCTACCCAATTCAATTTAGACATGGTTTTTTATAAGGCTGCTGAGAATAGTTTGGGAGATATAGAATCACCTTGCTTTACACCCTTTTCAGTGGGAAGTTCATCAGTATCTTCGGCAATGCTCACAAAGGCTGTGGAGGTTTTGCAATGATTGAAACAAAGGACTTTCCAAAGTTTGTAAAAACAAGGCAAAGGTGTATGTGGTACTCATTTGTTCTACTAATTATTTCCTGTAGCGTGAAGTTATGGTCAACTGTGCTAAATCCTGAATGGAAACCGGCTTGGTCAATGAGGTGAGCATGGTCGAGTGCAGTACTGAATCTGGTAGTCAAGATCCTTATAAAACTTTGTACACTACGGAGAGTAAGCTGATAGGGTTCTTCATATCTTTATATCTTTGGTATTCTTTATATCTTTGGTCTTACTTTGGTCTTACCTTTATTATGTATTAGAATTATTTTGGCTTTATTCCAGTCTCTTGGTAATGTTCCACGGTGAAAATAACCTGAAAATATCTTAGCTAAATGCTTTATGGATACTTCATCCATCAGCTTTAGAACATCGATGGGAGGTCATCACTACTTGGAGTCCGTTTTTCATATTGTCTATTGCGTGTCTGACTTCTGATGGGAGTATTTCTGGAATTTAGGAGACAGAAGCATCCAGTTCATCTAGGATCAAGGTATCATCACTGATTTTACTGTATAGGTTAGTATAGAAATTTCCAATATATTCAAGTATTTTTTTCCTTGTCTGTAATTCGGCCTTGATCTGTGTCTAATGCTATTAGCTGATTCCTTCCAATCATAAGCATTCGCTTGGCTTTGTTTAAATTAGATTTAGTCTCAAGACTGGCTTTTACCGCGTCTTCTTCATACTTCTTGATGTCGTGTTTCGTGCTCTTTCTCAGAGCTTTGCACAGCTCTGTATATTCTATCTTATCTTTGTCTGTATCAACATTCATTCTTCTTCTCTTGTTCATCAAGCCTGTTGTTTTATTTGTCAGTTTCTTGGGTTGGTTTTGAGATTTACAGAAGCCATCCACTTCTTCATCTGTCGTGATGAGTACCTTTGATACTTCTTCTGCTTCGCATTCTTTTAATTTTCTCTGAATTCTTTCTTCAGATTCCTCTTTCCATTCTTCAAGAATTTTGACATTTAATATTTTACTTTTTCGTTTAATTAGTTTTATTCTTTCATATTTTGTATTAAATTAAAATCTTGCTCTTACTAATCGATGATCACTGCTTGTCTTGAACCTGTTTAACACAGTGACATCTTTAATGCTTTGAGGCCCATTGGTGAGAATGAAGTCTATCTCGTTTTTTACTTCAAAGTTAGGACTCCTCTAAGTCCATTTGCGATCTGAGTGCTTTTCGAAAAATGTATTCATAATAGGTGTTTTCATGCATTCTGCAAAATTGTACCAATCTCTCACCTCTATCACTGCTTTCGTCTATTCCATATTTGCCAACAACTCAATCACTTTCTTTGTATGTTCCAACTGTGGCATTAAAGTCTCCAATTATGAATTTATAAAAACAATCTCTGTGTTTCTCATAGGTTTCCTTCAGACATTCGTAGAAAGATTCTATCTCTTCATCTGAGTGAGTAGACATAGGACCAAGCGTGCAGTTCCGCTTGAAATTCCTTCTAATACTATTATCTTGTCGACATTGGTTTTGTTTACTAAAAATTCAACTCCATTTAATTTCCCATTTGGTTCTCCACAGTAATGTAAGAGATTTCCTGAATTCAAGCGAAGGCAGTTTTCGCCTTTATGGCGCACATCACTTAAACCAATGATGTCCCAGTTAATTTTCTCTAGTTCCTCTTCTATTTCCGTTACTCTGTCATCTCGCACTAGCGTACGACAATTGTACGTACATATTTGAAGGCATTGCTTCTCTCGTTTTGTGGACTTGGGATTTTGTGACACTAAAGCAACTCGCTCCCATCCGGATATCCGAACATGGGGCTAATTTAACTCTGGAACATTTTACCTTACTGTCACACATCATGACTCAAAGATGAGAAGCATAATCGCCACGCTTGCTTCAGAACAGATTGGCGATATAACTCTCCAGGCCGCCCCTAACCTGGGGTACAGACGCCTTTGGCAAGCCGCTCCTCTGGAGTACACACGCCGCCTTTGCATGAGAAGTACAGGTTGGAAATGAAAGATCCCTAGCCCTCGAAACCTAATAGCGTCAGGTTCGGAAAATAACAAGAGTTCGCCGTGGATGGCCAGATAGGAAAGATAAAAGTGAGTAGCCTCGCTTAAGTAAGTGGAAGCAATGCCAGGACTCAGCTCGGGGCGCTGTGGTCCCCAGCCTCGTACTCACTGGGTGTGAGTCCCCTGGGGGGATTTTGCAAGTATGACTTATTAAACTGATAGTTTGGTAATTTTCACACCTGTCAGTACGTGCTTTCTTTGGATTTGGAAATAATATATTCTCCTTGATGTCTACGGGTATATCGCCTGTCTTGCACACCAGATGGAAGAGTTTTGTCGTGGTTGGGTCTCCAAAGCTATCAGTAGTTCTGTGGAAATGTCGTCTACTTCCACTGCGTTGTTTGGATGAGACAATCCTCCCTCCCTCGCATCACTATACTTATTTGAAATTATCACCGCTATACTTCATCATTACCTGAAGTACGAATTGCTGCCCCACCTCTTGTGCTCACTCGAACTGGCTCTTTACGATTTTGCTTTGTACTCAGACATGAATAAATAGCCATCAAATGTAACATTCTGCTCAAATAAGGAAGATATTGTCCAGGCGAAGGAATATTTTAGGTAACTCACCAAGTCCTGTTTGTTGGAGGGGTTAAAATGACAGAACCGTTTGGAAAACGCATCTCCCTAAAAGGGAGCCATGTAGTATCAACTCAATAAATACTTCTTTCGAGATTATCATATTTACTTTGCGATTATGAGTCTTGTTCCGTGTGTTTACCCTGTGTACAGGAATTTTTATTGAAACAAATTCACTTGGTATGCTTACCAAAACAAAATATGCAGCCGTTTGTATGCACTGCCTGACCAAAACAATGACGTAGCCAGATAGAGAGGAGGAAACGGGCTGAGAGGGCATGTGACGTTACTTCGGTGATTACAAAATTGAATCAGATTTATAAAGAACTTTGCAGTAGGACGTTTACCTCCGGTACCCGGGATGCATGCACTGATTCTGTTGGGAAGAGTGTCAGAAAGTCGCTGTATCCTCTCCTGAGGCAAGCTGGTCCATTACTGTTGTACGAGGGCTATCCACAAAGTGCATTACGTTTTGGAATTAAAAATAAATAAAGTATTGGAATTTTTTTTTATTATATACAGATGAAAGCCACACTTAAATACTACTTTTCTACATAGTTGCCATTTAAATTAAGGCACTTATCGTAGCGATGGACGAGCTTGGAAATTCCTTCGTCGTAAAATTCGGCCACCTGCGCCTTCAACCACGTGGTTACCTCTTCTTGAAGCTGTGCGTCGTCATGAAAACGCTGCATAGCCAACCACTTCTTCATTGCTGGGAATAAGGGGAAGTCACTCGGTGCCAGGTCGGGACTGTACGGCGGATGAGAAAACAACTCCCACTTAAAAGATTCGAGAACGTCACGAGTGGCAGCAAGATCTTTGAGCCCAACTTTCCCCTGCGCTTGTTTTGTATTGCTCTTCTGAGCTTGTGCAGAGTTTGACAGTACCTTTGAGAGTTTATTGTAGTGCCTCTTTCCAGGAAATCCACAAAAATCGCACCTTTTCTGTCCCAAAAGACAGTCGCCATCACCTTCCTTGCCGACATTGTCTGCATGCATTTCTTGGGTTTTTGGGGGGAATTTGTGTGCCCCCACTGCATTGACTGCAATTTTGTCTCGCAGTTCACATGCTTAACCCATGTTTCGTCACCAGTAACGATGCGATCGAGTAATGAGTCGCCATCTTTCTCGTAAGCGTCCAAAAACGTTAACGCTGCAGCCATTCGCTGATTTTTGTGAATCTCTGTCAAGATTTTTGGTATCCATCTTGCACAAAACTTGCGGTAACCAAGCTTTTCGGTAATGATTTCGTGCAACAAACATCGTGAAATTTGTGGAAAACTCATAGAGAGTTCCGTTATTGTGAAATTACGGTTTTCACGGACCGCGGCATCGACTTTTTCGACAAGTTCGGCAGTCACTAAGCTGGGTCTTCCACTTCGCTCTTCGTCGTGAACATTTTTAAATTTTTTGACCCATTGACGCACTTCACCTTCAGTGATTATGTTGTCCCCATACACTTCACAAAGCTGCCGATTTCTATCGGTGTACAGTTTTTTGCAGTCAGAAACCTTATTACAGCACGCACTTCACACTTCGCGGCATTTTCAATTAACGCTGACATTTCAAACTGTCACAGTAACTCAACGGAGTACAGCACGAACCTCTCACTAACACGGCAGGATGCCGACTGAGCGGCGGAATGCCATGACACCAAGATGGCCGCGCTAGCCCCGCCTCTAACGGAAACAAACGAAACCGTAATGCACTTTGTGGATAGCCCTCGTAGTTGGTGCCTGACGTCCGAGCTGGTCCGACGCGTGTTGTCTGTGGGACAGGTCTGGGGATGTTGCTGGCCACGGCAGTACCTCAATATCGCGCAGAACGTTCACAGTGACACGTGCCACGTCCTGTCGAAAAATGGCGCGAGAGTATTATCGTAGCACGCGAGGACGCCGAATGACAGTGACTTAACCTTGTGCCCTCAGTCACTATCAACCATGACCTGAAGTCATACCGCACACTGTGACGCTAAGAATAATAACGGTGTGCCTGTCCAAAACAGGGGAAGAATGGGACCTCGTCCCAGATCGCCGACGGTCATCTGGGGTGGTGCAGAACCGCGATTCCCCGCTGAGCACCAGCAGTCGATGCTACCCAGTCACTGCACCACTGCAAAAGCACCCGTTTCTGGTTTGGACCTAGCGGCAGGCCTACGCATGGGACGATAATTCCGCAATCGTGCTGCTGCTAGTCTCAGACCAATGGTGGGGGATTACTTAGAATGTAGCGGGGAGCCCATTACATGTTCTTGGATGGCAGGCGCAAACGTAAAGTGACACTTCGCCAGAAGATGATGGATACGAAACTCATTGAAACGTTGCGACAAGACGACGACACCACTCGGCTGATAACCCGAGAAGAATTCAACAGCTGAAACAGTTGACAGAGCCTCAATAAATTTAAATAAAAAAGTAATTTTCATTTATTTTAACATAAACTTGTAATCCAGCACGCGTGTCAACTTTTTAAAACAACGAAAAATCGATATTTAATGCCAGAAGTACGGAAACACGTCTGTAAATAATGGAATACGCCGAGAATGACTGAAATCGCATACTCTTTCCGCTGGTTTGCACCCATTAGCGGTATTTCTCTTTCAGTAAGTGCTGAGGTGATGTGACCAGAAAACATATAAGATATGCATTTTTTTAACCTTCTGGCGACTTAAACACTTGCTTTTTAAGCGTATACTGTCACTTGCCTGAAGTTCTTTTTTGCGAGAAGTTTGTCATCATGTGCTATGTTTCTTTGAATTCCTTCAATTAAAATATGGTTCAAATGGCTCTTAGCACTATGCCACTTAACTTCTGAGGTCATCAGTCGCCTAGAACTTAGAACTAATTGAACCTAACTAAACTAAGGACATCACACACATCCATGCCCGAGACAGGATTCGATCGTGCGACCGTAGCCGTCGCTCGGTTCTAGGCTGTAGCGCCTAAAACCGCACGGCCACTCTGGCCGGCTCAATTAAAATACTTCGCCAGAAGATGTTGGGTACGAAACTCATTGAAACGTTGCGACAAGACGACGCCAACACTTGGTTGACAACCCGGGAAGAATTCATCAGCTGAAACAGTTGACAGAGCCTCAATAAATTTAAATAAAAAAGTAATTTTCATTTATTTTAACATAAACTTGTAATCCAGCACGCGTGTCAACTTTTTAAAACAACGAAAAATAGATATTTAATGCCAGAAGTACGGAAACACGTCTGTAAATAAATAAATACGTGAGTTCCAAAAATATTGCATTTTTAGATATATGGTTTTTATTCACCTATCGTCAAAATAAGAGATGTTATCTGTGTTTGCAGAAGTTAATATCCATAGCCATGGATAACGTATAACTGAAGAGGCTGAAAAACAATATAAGTCAAACCACACAAACTTGAAGACTGAGTTCGTTTTATTTTATTGAAAAAACCGACTGAAAGAAAGAACAATCGAGTAGCCAATCGTTGTTAAAACCACTCGGTTGTTCCACAACTAGTCTCAGACAAGTGCGCAGCATGTCTGTGTCCCTCACAGTGATCATTCAAGACGTGACACACTCACGCGTATTATGTACCTAGCTAGACCTAGTAGCAACGCTGAACACGAACAACACTAAAGTACTGTGGTGGGCGTTCTACTTGTCACGGAGACTAGCAACTGAAGTCATTTATATGCCGGCCGATTATGTGTATGTGTACAAAAACATTGGCGTCCCACTGTGTCTTCGGGGTGCTTCACTTTTTTTGTCATGCAGTGTACGCGTAATTGCTGAGGTTGAATGTGGGCCCCCGTGTGCAGGCGCGGGAGGTGGAGGTGCGCGCCGGAGCGGCCGCGTGGCGGGCGCGCGTGCTGTTCGCCGTGCCGGAGGGCCGCGCCTTCGACCTGGCGCTGCTGCAGCTGCCCGGCCAGCGCGCGCTGCCGCCCGCCGTGCCCCTCGAGGACCGGCCAGCCCGCAAGGGTGAGTACAACCAGCCGTCTTTATACACCGGCCGAAATAGCAAGTTGCGCCAGCATCGCTTTGACCGATCGCTACCAAACAGATATTCCAGTGATTCAGTGTCTTTTGGGTGCTGTGAGGTGGCTCAATTATTCATGTAGCGCCACCCTACATATTTTATTCGTACTTTTGTGCTTAACAGTACCCCCAAGTCTGTTAATACAATAAATGTGTGACTGATATTGTTGCGTTGGGGCAGAAGAGCCAACACCGTATTACTAGAGGAGGCCGAAATGCACGCGTTTTAGCTCACGCGGACTGGCGTGAGGAGGGAAGAACTATACTGACGTGAGGTCTGGAACATGACAAGGAATTAGAATTCAGAAAGCGGACGTAATTAGTTTGATTCTTACCTTTAATCCATTAGTGATGAACTCCGCTCTTTACTTTACTTTACTTTTCCGTGTCCAGATCAAATTTTATTTTTCCAGTAGTTAGCCACCGCTACGGCTTTGTCGTTGGCTTGTAGCAGGTCACTAAAACTGCAGGGCTCCGGCAGTAGTCGGCACATGAGCAGATGTGCCTCGTCTTGTACCTCTTCGCATCCGCAAAGAACGTCGTCATCGTTAGTCAGCAGTCCCCACTTGCACAGATTAGTTTTGCATCTGGGTACACCAGCCCTCAGCCTATTTAGTGTTCTCCACACTGTATAAGGAAGTTTGTATCCAGGTGCCATTTGCTCTTTTGGTATTATCTGCAGTGCGGTTTGTTCATTCTCCCATTTACGGACTCTATTATCTTCCTGTGAACCGTCAAGGATCTTGGTTCTTGCAATAAAGCTATTTCTAGACTTAAACCTCCGAGTGAGTGACGTGCCCATTCAGTGGGTGTCGAGAATCTGTTTCTTTCTTCGTTCTCTCAGCGCCTGCTGCCACCTGCCTTCTGATCTTGGATGGGGCAATTCCAGCAAGTAGGTACAGATTACCCGTTGGTGTGGGTCTGAGACAGCCTGTAACAATTCGCATTGTCTCATTTACACTTACATCAACCTGTTTAGCATGTGCAGATGCTTCCCATACTGGCGCTGCATAGTCTGCTGCAGAATCACACAGAGCAAGTGCTGATGTTCTCAGTACTGTTGGCTGAGCTCCCCATTCATAGTTTTTCGGCTCTTGACAGTACATGATTCATAACATTATCTGTTAGTAACTGAATATGGCGCCTTGCTAGGTCGTAGCAAATGACGTAGCTGAAGGTTATGCTAAACTGTCGTCTCTGCAAATGAGAGCGTATGTGGACAGTGAACCATTGCTAGCAAATTCGGCTGTACAACTGGGGCGAGTGCTAGGGAGTCTCTCTAGACTAGACCGGCCGTGTGGCGGCGCTCGGTCTGCAATCACTGATAGTGGCCACACGCGGGTCCGACTTATACTAACGGACCGCGGCCGATTTAACGGCAACCACCTAGCAAGTGTGGTGTCTGGCGGTGACGCCACAGATATATTTCTTTCACAGTGAGTATGACTACTTGTAAAATGTATACGCAATTCCACCTGTTGCGTACGGTCAAACTACACCACTGGCCATTAAAATTGCTACACCACGAAGATGATGTGCTACAGACGCGAAATTTAACCGACATGAAGAAGCTGCTGCGATATGCAAATGGTTAGCTTTTCAGAGCATTCACACAAGGCTGGCGCCGGCGGCGACACCTACAACGTGCTGACATGAGGAAAGTTTCCAACCGATTTCTCATACACAAACAGCAGTTGACCGGTGTTGCCTTGTGAAACGTTGTTGTGATGCATCGTGTAAGGAGGAGATATGGGTACCATCACGTTTCCGACTTCGATAAAGGTCGGATTGTAGCCTATCGCGATTGGGGTTTATCGTATCGCGACATTGCTGTTCGCGTAGGTCGAGATCCAATGACTGTTAGCAGAATATGGAATCGGTGGGTTCAGGAGGGTACTACGGTATTCCGTGCTGGATCCCAACGGCCTCGTATCACTAGCGGTCGAGATGACAGACACCGTATCGGCATGGCTGTAACGGATCGTGCAGCCACGTCTCGATCACCGAGTCAACAGATGGGAACGTTTGCAAGACAACAACCATCTTCACGAACAGTTCGACGATGTTTGCAGCAGGACGGACTATCAGCTCGGAAACCATGGCTGCGGTTAACCTTGACGCTGCATCACAGACCGGAGCGCCTGCGATGGTGTACTCAACGACGAACCTGGGTGCACGAACGGCAAAACGTCATTTTTTTCTGATGAATCCAGGTTCTGTTTACAGCATCGTGATGGTCGCACCCGTGTTTGGCGACATCGCGGTGAACGCACATTGGAAGCGTGTATTGGTAATCGCCATACTGGCGTATCACCCGGCGTGATGGTATGGGGTGCCACTGGTTACACGTCCCGGTCACCTCTTTTTCGCATTGACGGGGCTTTGAACAGTGGACGTTACATTTCAGATGTGTTACGACCCGTGGCTCTACCCTTCATTCCATCCCTGCGAAACCCTACATTTCAGCAGGATAGTGCACGACCGCATGTTGCAGGTCCTGTACGGGCCTTTCTGGATACCGAAAATGTTCGACTGCAGCCCTTGCCAGCACATTCTCCAGATCTCTCACCAATTGAAAACGTCTGTTCAATGGTGGCCGAGCAACTGGCTCGTCACAATACGCCAGTCACTAGTCTTGATGAACTGTGGTATCGTGTTGAAGCTGCATGGGCAGCTGTACCTGTACACGCCATCCAAGCTCTGTTTGACACCATTCCCAGGCGTATCAAGGCCGTTGTTACGGCCAGAGGTGGTTGTTCTGGGTACTGATTTCTCAGGATCTATGCACCCTAATTGCGTGAAAGTGTAATCACATGTAAGTTCTAGTATAATATATTTGTCCACTGAATGCCCGTTTATTATCTGCATTTCTTCTTGGTGTAGCAATTTTAATGGCCAGTAGTGTATAATTGTATTAGCTGTTCACTTCTCTCTGTAAGAAGCTGTATTTTTCTGTTTATTCGGCTCAGTCGGCTACCAGAGAGAGGCGGTGGAGGGATGCAAGCATTCGACCATCGCCACGGCCATAAATTCGTTCTCAGGGCCGATGCAGCCACCACCCTCACTGGTTCCCCCAACTTCGGTGCTGGCTATGTTAATGCGATGAGAGCTAACGCTAGAAAGCGCTCGTACGAAGGTGCGACACGTATCTGGAGGAATGCCTCCTATACTTAAAGAAAGTGGCGGGTGGAAGTGTTCCATGAGAACCGTAAGACAGCGTCTCAACGGCTGCTCTGCAGTGTATCTAGAAGCACGGTTAGCTTCCGCGTGTGTGCCCGCCCACAAAATAAACAAAAAGTCTCACTCTTGATGATGCTCTGTCAAAATCTCGAAATTTTATTGGATGTATGTTTGCAATCGTGGTTAAACTTGGCTAGAGATTGGACGGCGCTCGGAATCATCACTATCATTGGTGAATAAATTGGAGCGTTTCCAAAAACTGGAGAGAGAAATTAAGGTGTTAGAATATCTCTTTGGACACTATGCCTCCGGCCTCCACGAACGATGATCTGTGGCATCTTCGCCGGCCGCACGCGCTAAGACAGGACCAGTACGCTGGTAACTGCTGCTCACAGCGGGCGCACACGCAGCCGAGTACTTGAAGTTTATTTGGTGACATTCGGCCAGCAATACTTTTCTGTCGATCTGGGGAACATTATTCGTTAACTTTGCTGAAGTTTGCCGTTGCGGTAACTGATGACCCCACTTGGTTGTTTCATTTGTAGGATGTACTTTGCATCTGTGAATGGTGTTTGTTCTTCCGAGTTCACTTTTCATTTGCACTTTCTGGTACGCTCTTCGCTTGATCATTGGCAATATTCAATTACTCGTTCCTAATATTGGTACCAAAATCGGAATTAAGCATAACAGTTCTCTATCTCTGCATTCACTGCTATCTACCTGAAGGTATTCCCACTTGAATGCTCACGAAGGGAAATAAGCAGCATCTTTTATAAGCGTGCATTTTCATTAAATAGTAAGATGCTTCCCTCAACTAAGATGTGCTGTCGTATGGTGGTGGAACCGTGTATTTCACGCTTGACTATTATCTTTTAAAGATGCCCTATCACTGTTAAATTCATACTTATTAAGACTTTATCCGTTGCGCGACTTGTCTCATTACCTTTTAAAAGTAATTCGCATGATTGCGTTGGGAGTTTCACTCCATTTTTCGATCACGGGGACTTTAATTTTGCATTTCAGTGATATGCATACTACAAGCACAACCAGTTTCCACCTCACAAAACGTTTATTAAAATTTTATCCATATGTGAGCTTATTCACAGTACAGAAAAAAAGCCTTTCGTACAGTTGAAAAATGATGTCATAACATGGTGGCTGATGGGAGGTCTAATTTTTCGGAACTTTTCAGTTTGAGATCGTGACACAGCACACTCAGGGGATGTATTCTTGCAACGTATCGCCATCTTTCAGACTATGATGAAGGCCGAATCATTGGAATGAGAGACACAAGGGCGTTGTATGGATAAATCGCACAGACAGTTGGCTGTACAGAGACTGCAGAACGTGTGGCAGCTAGACAGACTCATGACAACGGTGTTACAAGAACAGTAGGTACAGGTCATTCCGGAAGGATTACACCAGGAGAAGAATGTAGCATTCTTCTTCTGACGAATCGACGGATGACAACAGCTGACATCTGTACATAAGTTACAGGCAGATTGTCGCAGCGCGTGCGGATTATCGGAAGATGGTTCGAAATCTCGAGTTCCCGTGCGTCACTTACCACTGGAACCGTGCCATAGATAACGAAATCTTGCGTGATATAGAGCCATAGTCAGTTGGGACACTGGGTGGCATTCTGTTCAGCTGTCTGTCTCGTTTCTGTTTGTGGCGGACGGAGCGACCCCAACGTGTCCATAGATGACATGGTGAAAGTCCACAGCATCAACGATTCTCTTTCTACAAGTATTGTAATCGTGGTGTGGATATCTGTTGGGTACAACAATAGAACTGGTTTGGCAATAATTACTGAAGGCAGACTGGCATCTAGCAAGTATGTGGCAAAAATGTGAACAATATTGGCATACCAATAATGTCCATGGTACCAAATGTTCGGCCACAGAGGTCTTGGAGAATGCACAGATCCTGATCTGTCGCACTTAGGGCATGTTCTTGACGTCATGGGACTCATATACTTTGACAGCATCCTCAAGCCAGCAATCTTGACCACAGAACTCCCTCAACGTGAACATTCGGTGGATAATTGCATCAATGCCACAACGAATTAAAAGAGTATATTTGTGCCAGCTCCGAACACCTGATATTGATGATGGACAACAGTTATGAATATAATGAAAGTTTAAGGGTTTAATACTCATCAGATGATGTACGTCTCCACAATGTTTGATAAATGTCGGTCTGGTGCTTCATGGCCAAACTCTTACGTCACTGTAATCATCAGACCGAAGACTGCTTTGATGGAGCTCTCCCCGCTAGTATATCCTGTGCATGCCTCTTAATCTCTGAATAACTACGGTAACCTTCATTCACCTGAACCCCCTCACTGCATTCAACCCATGGTTTTCCTCTACAATTTTACTCTCTCCCCACCCCACACAGATGGTTCAAATGGCTCTGAGCACTATGGGACTTAGCATCTGAGGTCATCAGTCCCCTAGAACTTAGAACTACTTAAACCTAACTAACCTAAGGACATCACACACATCCATGCCCGAGGCAGGATTCGAACCTGCGACCGTAGCGGTCGCGCGGTTCCAGACTGAAGCGCCTAGAACAGCTCGGCCACTCCGGCCGGCCCCGCACAGATACATTTCCTTCTGTTATCAAACTGAAGATTTTCTGATGGCTCGGTATCTGCTTCGTCAACTCATCCTTTCTGGTTGTCTAGTCGTTCCACAAAGCTCTTTTTTCTCCAACTTGTTACAACACCTTTTCATTAGTTACTTGATCGATCTGTCTAATTTTAAGCATTATTCTGTAGCACTAAATTTCAAAAGTTCTATTCGCTTCTTGTTTGTCCCAATAATTTTCCAGGATTCACTAGCAAGTAAATTTACACAAAAAAAAAAAAATAGAGGAGACTTCCTAACACTGATTTTATCTTCAGTGTTAAGATATTTCTCTTTTTGAGGAAACCTTTTTCCTTTATTTGCGAGTCTGCGTTTTATATCTTCTTTACTTTTACTGTAGGCAGCAACTTTGTTCCTCAAATAGCAAAACTGTATACTAGTTTCAGCGTTTCAAATGTTCAAATGTGTGCGAATTCCTAAGGGATCTAACTGCTGAGGTCATCGGTCCCTAGACGTACACACTACTTAAACTAACTTAAACTAACCTATGCTAAGAACAACACACACACACACATGTCCGAGGGAGGACTCGAACTTCCGGCGGGAGGGACCTCAGCGTTTCATTCCCTAATATAATTCCGCTAGTGTCGTCTGATTTAATTCGACTACCGTTTTCGTACTTTCATTTATGTTTGTCTTGTAACCGCTTTTCAAGGCGCTCCGCTTTCCGTTCACCGAATCTTCCAAGTTCTTTGTTGTCTCTGATAGAATTACAATATCACCGACGTCTTTGAAGTTTTCATTTCTTGTCCCTGATTTTTAACCTTCTTCCCAAATTATCCGTAGTTTCCTTTTTCCGCTTGCTGAATTCACCGACTGAGTAACATAGGTGATAAGCTAAAACCCTGTATTACTGCCCTCCAATTTCTGCCTCCCTTTAATTTTCTTCGCCTCTTCAAATTGCAGTCTCGTTTGCCTAGTTAGTGAAAAAAGAATTTCAACTGCCCTGTAATTTTAAGCTACTTGTTGCACTTACTATACGAATCTACACCTTTGAGCCTCTCTGCCTACATCTTGATTTTTTTCTATTTTAAGTTTACGACAGAGTTTCAGGCGAATGCTCTCTTTAGCCATGCGGTGTCGGTTCATGACCACACGCGTGACAGTTGTGGGCAGAACATAGTTTCTGCATTTGGTCCGCTTCCTCGCCCTCGTTGACGTTATTTTCTTACAACCTTCTTGTCTCTTGGTTGTACTGCATAGTCGTATTCATTACGTTTAAAATGCAGTTGCTGGTAAATGATCGTTGACCGAAACTGGCCCTTATTAAAGAATAATTTTAATAGTAGCATACGATGATACCTGCAGTTTATCAAAGCTGTGGAACACAACCAGTACGAAATGTTTTGATATGAGAGAACCTTCACACATCGCCTTTCAGTATTTGCGAGCCCTCCATTGCTTTTGTTGATACCCTTTGCTCGTTTCACTGTCATTAGCTATCATTTCGTTCGTTACACTTTTACCCTCATAGGCGTAGGTTGTTAGGCTTGCATATTGCTCCTAAGGTTATTTCCCCTGAAAACATCTATATCTAAAACAAAAATTTTTCATTCTTAAATTTAAAACTGTACGTCCTAAAAAAAATTAAAAACTCAAATCCTTTTTTTCCTGTAAATTAAAAGATTTTTCATTCTTAGAAGTTAAATATCTTAAATTTTAAAAATGAAATTCTTCGTTCTAAAAAAACTTAAAAGTTTCCGATTCGTGGAGGTTACAGTATTCTTTGTGGTCCAGTAAGGGACGCAGCAGTCCAAGTGAGCGGTCTATATCTGTCAAGTTCCATCGTGCTTTCCCAGTTAATGCAGGCCGAGAGAGATAATTAAAAACTTTTGGAATAGTTTCCGCCAAAGTGAGCTGCATGATACTGTTTTGCAGCTATAGTTACGTCTGGAAGTCCAATATGCCCGTAGAGACTAAGGCTATCAAGTCATCATCATCATCATCATCATCATCATCATTTAAGATTGATTATGCCTTTCAGCGTTCAATCTGGAGCATAGTCCCCCTTATAAAATTCCTCCATGATTCAGTGCTGTTCAGTGCTAACATTGGTGCCTCATCTGATGTTAAGCCTATTACTTGAAAATCATTCTTAACCGAATCCAGGTACCTTCGCCTTGGTCTACCCCGACTCCTCCCACTCTCTACTCCTGAACCCATGAGTCTCTTGGGTAACCTTGCTTCTCCCATGCGTGTAACATGACCCCACCATCTAAGCCTGTTCGCCCTGACTGCTACATCTATAGAGTTCATTCCCAGTTTTTCTTTGATTTCCTCATTGTGGATACCCTCCTGCTATTGTTCCCATCTACTAGTACCTGCAATCATCCTAGCTACTTTCATATCCGTAACCTCAACCTTATTGATAAGGTAACGTGAATCCACCCAGCTTTCGCTCCCACACAACAAAGTTGGTCGAAAGATTGAACGGTGCACAGATAACTTAGTCTTGGTACAGACTTCCTTGTTGCAGAAGAGAGTATATAGTAGCTGAGCGCTCACTGCATAGCTTTGTTACACCTCGCTTCCAGTTCTTTCACTATGCTGCCATCCTGTGAGAATATGCATCCTAAGTACTTGAAACTGTCCACCTGTTCTAACTTTGTTCCTCCTATTTGGCACTCAATCCGTTTATATCTCTTTCCCACTGACATTACTTTCATTTTGGAGGTGCTAATCTTAGTCCTTACATTTCTGATCTAGCTCTGAAATACACTCCTGGAAATGGAAAAAAGAACACATTGACACCGGTGTGTCAGACCCACCATACTTGCTCCGGACACTGCGAGAGGGCTGTACAAGCAATGATCACACGCACGGCACAGCGGACACACCAGGAACCGCGGTGTTGGCCGTCGAATGGCGCTAGCTGCGTAGCATTTGTGCACCGCCGCCGTCAGTGTCAGCCAGTTTGCCGTGGCATACGGAGCTCCATCGCAGTCTTTAACACTGGTAGCATGCCGCGACAGCGTGGACGTGAACCGTATGTGCAGCTGACGGACTTTGAGCGAGGGCGTATAGTGGGCATGCGGGAGGCCGGGTGGACGTACCGCCGAATTGCTCAACACGTGGGGCGTGAGGTCTCCACAGTACATCGATGTTGTCGCCAGTGGTCGGCGGAAGGTGCACGTGCCCGTCGACCTGGGACCGGACCGCAGCGACGCACGGATGTACGCCAAGACCGTAGGATCCTACGCAGTGCCGTAGGGGACCGCACCGCCACTTCCCAGCAAATTAGGGACACTGTTGCTCCTGGGGTATCGGCGAGGACCATTCGCAACCGTCTCCATGAAGCTGGGCTACGATCCCGCACACCGTTAGGCCGTCTTCCGCTCACGCCCCAACATCGTCCAACCCGCCTCCAGTGGTGTCGCGACAGGCGTGAATGGAGGGACGAATGGAGACGTGTCGTCTTCAGCGATGAGAGTCGCTTCTGCCTTGGTGCCAATGATGGTCGTATGCGTGTTTGGCGCCGTGCAGGTGAGCGCCACAATCAGGACTGCATACGACCGAGGCACACAGGGCCAACACCCGGCATCATGGTGTGGGGAGCGATCTCCTACACTGGCCGTACACCACTGGTGATCGTCGAGGGGACACTGAATAGTGCACGGTACATCCAAACCGTCATCGAACCCATCGTTCTACCATTCCTAGACCGGCAAGGAAACTTGCTGTTCCAACAGGACAATGCACGTCCGCATGTATCCCGTGCCACCCAACGTGCTCTAGAAGGTGTAAGTCAACTACCCTGGCCAGCAAGATCTCCGGATCTGTCCCCCATTGAGCATGTTTGGGACTGGATGAAGCGTCGTCTCACGCGGTCTGCACGTCCAGCACGAACGCTGGTCCAACTGAGGCGCCAGGCGGAAATGGCATGGCAAGCCGTTCCACAGGACTGCATCCAGCATCTCTACGATCGTCTCCATGGGAGAATAGCAGCCTGCATTGCTGCGAAAGGTGGATATACACTGTACTAGTGCCGACATTGTGCATGCTCTGTTGCCTGTGTCTATGTGCCTGTGGTTCTGTCAGTGTGATCATGTGATGTATCTGACCCCAGGAATGTGTCAATAAAGTTTCCCCTTCCTGGGACAATGAATTCACGGTGTTCTTATTTCAATTTCCAGGAGTGTATTACTTTGCAAACTATCAATCGAATCTGCCATCACAACTAAGTCATCCGCATATGCAAGACTGCTTATTTTGTGTTCACATATCTTAATCTCACCCAGCCAGTCTATTGGTTTCAACGTATGATCCATAAATAATATGAACAACAGTGGAGACAGGTTGCAGCCTTGTCTTACCCTTGAAACTACTCTGAACCATGAACTCAATTTACCGTTAACTCTAAGGGCTGCCTGACTATCTATGTAAAGAGCTTTAATTGCTTGCAAAAGTTTGCCCTCCTATTCCATAATCTCGTAGAACAGACAATAACTTCCTCCTATGAACCCGGTCGTATGCCTTTTCTAGATCTATAAAGCATAGATCCAATTCCCTGTTCCACTCGTAACACTTCTCCATTATTTGCCGTATGCTAAAGATCTGGTCCTGACAACCTCTAAGAGGCCTAAATCCACACTTATTTTCATCCAATTTGTCCTCGACTAATACTCGCACTTTCCTTTCAACAATACTTGAGAAGATTTTACCCACAACGCTGATTAAAGAGATACCTCTGTAGCTGTTACAATCTTTTCTGTTTCCATGTTTAAAGATTGGTGTGATTACTGCTCTCGTCCAGCCTGATGGAACCTCCCACGCCATTTCAATTATCCTGTGTAGCCATTTAAGACCTGACATTCCACTGTATTTGATTAGTTCCGACTTAATTTCATCCACCCCAGCTGCTTTATTGCACTGCAATCTATTGACCATTTTCTCCACTTCCTCAAATGTGATCCTAATTCCATCATCATTCCTATCCGATTGTACATCTAAATCCAAATGTGAAACATTACTGATAGTATTTTCACCTACATTGAGCAACTCTTCAAAATATTCCCTCCATCTGCCCATGGCATCAACAGGATTCACCAGCAGTTTTCCTGACCTGTCCAAAATACTTGTCATTTCCTTCTTACCTCCCTTTCGAAGACTGCTAATTACACTCCAGAATGGTTTTCCAGCAGCTTGACCCAAAGTCTCCAACCGCTTTCCAAAGTCTTCCCAGGATTTCTTCTTGGGTGCTGCAATTATCTGTTTGGCTTTGTTTCTTTCTTCAACATAACTTTCTCTTTCTACCTGAGTTCTAGTATGTAGCCATTTTTGATACGCCTTCTTTTTCCTTTTACAGGCTGCGTTGACTGTGTCATTCCACCAAGCTGTTTGCTTCATCCTACCTTTACACACTACTGTTCCAAGACACTCTTTAGCCACCTCTAGTACTGTGTCCCTTTACCTTGCCCATTCCTTTTCCAATGACTGTAATTGACTACATTCAACTAACTGGTACCTTTCTGAGATCACTGTTATGTACTTGTGCCTGATTTCCTTATCCTGAAGTTTCTCCACTCTTATCCTCCTGCATATGGACCTGACCTCCTGCACTTTCGGCCTCACAATACCAATTTCACTGCAGATTAAATAGTGATCAGTGTCATCAAAGAATCCCCTGAATACACGTGTGTCCCTCACAGCCTTCCTGAATTCCTGATCTGTTATTATATAGTCAATGACAGATCTGGTTCCCCTGCCTTCCCAAGTATACCGGTGAATGTTCTTATGTTTAAAAAAGGATTTTGTGATTACTAAGCCCATGCTGGCACAGAAATCCAAGAGTTGTTTCCCGTTCCTGTTGCCCTCCATATCCTCTCCAAATTTACCCATAACCTTTTCATACCCTTCTGTTCGATTTCCGCCGGCCGGTGTGGCCGAGCGGTTCTAGGCACTGCAGTCTGGAACCGCGCGTCCGCTACGGTCGCAGGTTCGAATCCTGCCTCGGGCATGGATGTGTGTGATGTTCTTAGGTTAAGTAGTTCTAAGTTCTAGGGGACTGATGACCTGAGATGTTAAGTCCCTTAGTGCTCAGAGCCATTTTAATTTTTTTGTTCGATTTCCAATCCTGGCATTAAAATCACCCATGAGCAGAACACTGTCCTTGTCCTTTACTCTAACAACTACATCACTGAGTGCGTCATAAAAACTATCCATCATATCTTGATCTGTCCCTTCACAATGCGAATATACGACACAATCCTAATTTTCTTGCTAGACCTTGTCAAATCTATCCACATCAGTCGTTCGTTTACATACCTTATTGCAACTAAGCTGGGTTCCATTTCTTTCCTGATGTAAAGCCCTACACCCCATTGTGCTATTCCTGCTTTTACTCTTGACAGGTAGACCTTGTATTCTCCCACTTCCACTTCTTTCTTACCCCTTACCTGAATGTCACTAACAGCTTAAACGTCCAACCCCATCTTACCTGCAGCCTCTGCCAGCTCTACCTTCTTCCCAGAGTAGCCCCCATTGATATTAATAGCTCCCCATCTCGTTACCATTCGTCTGCCGAGTCGTATCTTAGGAGTCCCTGGTTTGTCAATTAGAGGTGGGACTCCGTCACGTCCAAAGGTCCGAGGTATTTTGCTCTGATTGTTGCCAGCATCATATTTAAAGTACCAGGGAAGCAGGTTGCTAGCCTTACTTGCCCCGGGTCCCATTGAGTTTTACCCCTAACGGTTGAGGGACTAACCGGTGGATTTGGTAGTCTTTGCCGTATGAGCGCAAAGGTGACCACGACTCAGAATATGTCCGAGATGCCCAGCCTTATTCCAAAGTAATTGGTATCCCGACTGTAAGGACCACTTACTTGGCCACTCATACGTTTCCCGTGGTTCATGAACTAGGACATGACAACAGGAACCCACACCATGAACCACTACGATATCAAGTAGAAAGCGAAATTGGACTCATACCGGATAATATGTGTCCGGAATCGGAAGAACACGACTGTAATAGGATAGGCTATCTCAGCACGCCTGCAGACCTAACTCAGGCATACAGTCTCACTGACGTTTCGCCTGTGATTTTATCACATCACAGGTCCAGCGTATCCCAACGTTGAACACTTATTTTATTTCATGTCGTTTCATCATCATTGATTTGTCCCCTTTCATCCAGTCAGTTCATTTCAGTGCTTTTACTTCACTGGTTTGTTCTCATTGTCAGTATTTTTCGCGAGCCAAAATGAACTAATACTACAGTTACACTCGTGATACGTCACAAACATATGGAGGACAACCAGCTTCATGTCTCGTGAGTCCTTTCAGGGGCTTCTATATTACCCATCATGATCACTTTGTAATGTCACTTCGTTTTAACGATTACTCACTCGTTTTCAAGTGGTGAAAAATCTTTTCACATTTTCATTTCGATGCACAAAAGACGAACGCTAAAGATTGCTGTTCATTTCTCATATTTGAGAAATAATGTACCTTTCTATGATGATTAATGTTTTAGTTACGGGATCTTTAATTTACTGTTCATTTTTTTCCAATTGGCCCGCAGCTCGATGTAAGTCGTGTAATGACAGTATGAATAAAGTCCAAAAAGCTGCTTCTTTTTTTGAGACGTGTATTTAATCACGACAGGCCTGTTTCAGCACTATTACCATCAACAGGCGATCTGAAAGTAATGGTTTTATTGTATACTATTTTCTAGGGCAGACAGTAGCCTACTTGTCATATATGAGATTGACAACCATACATTTATGGAACTCTTAACTTACCTATAACATCGCTGGTTAGTCACTTAAGCGTTTTTCTTACGTCTTATAGAGTTATTTTATGAATCAGCTTTCACTGGCTATATTTCTTGGAAGTTATAGCCTGAATTTTATTTATTGTGTGTGACAATTTTTTGCTTTACGTTTAACCAACGATGTTGTAAGTTTACATTAGCACAGTTACTTATCGATTTCCCTCAGTTACCGTGTTGTTTATTTTTATCTGTGAATGTGTGATTGGTTTGGCTTAGCTTATGTCTTTGGTTGTTTATCAGTTTTCATGATCGATGATTTGAATGAAGTTTTCTATGTAGTGTTTATGTTTAAGCTCTAATTGCTCGTCGAGTATTTGTTGTGGATATTTGTGTGCATGTGTATAGATTTCGACCTCTTCCAGAATATTGATTAAGCGACCTTTAGGTGTTATATGCATACTTTGGATTGCTTTTTCTACATTGTCTGTGCTATGTTGTTCTATCTGTAGGTATTGAAAGAAGGTCTGTCTGGCCTATATAGAACTTATTACAATCTTTACAATGAATTTTGTATATGCCTGGATTCGAGTGCATTGGTAATTTAACTTTTCCCGATCTAATTTTTAATTTTTCTTTAGTGTGGTATACGAGGCATACGTTTGTTTTCTTTAACATTGTGTTTAGTGCGTTCGCTATGTTGCCTATATATGTTGTCGGTATATATGTGAATTTCTGTTTGGTTTGTGTTTCTCGCTGAAGTGTTATTTCATTACGTATTTTTTATTTTAATGGCGTTGTATTTTTGTCATATATCTGTTGAACCAATTTTGGGTTATAACCATTCTGTAGTGCCACATATTTCAAAATAAAATAAAATCCAGGCTATAACTTCCAACAAATATAGCCTATGAAAGTTATGTCAAAAAATAACTTTAAAAGACGCACGAAAAACGCTTAAGTGACTACCCAGCGATGTTATAGGTAAGTTAAGAGTTCCATAAATGTATGGTTGTCGATCTCATATATGATTAGTAGTCTACCGTCTGTCCTAGCAAATAGTATATAATGAAACCATTATTTTCAGATCGCCTGATGATGGCAATAGTGCTGAAACAGGCCTGTCGTGATTAAATAAATATCTCAAAAAAAGAAGCAATGTTCATTTTCAGTTTTCTTTTATTATTTCCTCTGTCTCCTAAGTGTAGTATCGACTCATAAAATAAATTTGTCTGTGAAACTGATCATTTTTATTTTACGATTTTATGTCTTGTTTTATGTGTTTACCGTTTTTAATTGCTTCGATATTATCGCATGCGAAGCGCTACAATCTGTCGTTAACTTTTAATGCCCTCTTTCCTCCTGTGGCTAGAATTACCCTCGTAACTGCTCGTGTCCCCTAGATGGTCCTAATAGCTCAGCCATCAGTACATGGACTCTGATTGACTGAGCCCTGGTTCTCAAGCCGCGGATAAGCCGTCACCAAAAGTTTACTATGAGAATAAATTTTACACATTTTTTCCGGCTTCTTTGCGACGACGAAGTAAATCCGAACCAGGAAGTATTTCATGCCCCTTAAGATAGGCAACCCAACTTACATCTCCTGTACCTGGGCCTAACTTAAGGGGCATAAAATATTTCGTGGGTCATCTTTATTTTGATCACGCGGTAAAATACTGCGGGTGTTGTACCTCATGGGGTTTACTGTGTGTGTAAGAACGATTGACGATTATGGTTTAATATCCCGTCGGTGTAGAGGTTATTTCAGAGGAAGCAGAAGTTCTAATCTGAAAAGGATGAGGAAGGAAATCCACCACATCCTCTCTTTTTTAAAAACCTTTGATACCTATATCTGGATGGCTGTGATTCGAGCCGTCCCCTTGGGATGCGAGTCCAGTGTCTAACAACTGCCCCTCCCAGTTGTATATTAAATACGCTTCTCGCTAGCAAATATAGTTTATTTATGTTTTTATTCGTGCGCTCACAGTCTGATAGAAAAAGTATAGAAATATTTTTAAAAATAGGCCCTCCTATGTACATGTAAATGGTGCAGTACGTGACAAGCCTTACGCGAGAACTGGAGCTCCACAAAGGTTGTTCATCTGCACCCACCTACATGCTCTGTGTGCAGCAGACGTTCTACATAGGACGGAACGAACGACTGAGTGAGGTTATATGCCGATGACATTGCGTACTGGTGCCACTCGCACTGGTACCAGAGTACTAAACGGTCAAATGCAGAACTACGTCAACAGTCTACTGACCTGCTACAAAAATGAGAAATTAATCCCAACGCGGAAAAGAGGCAACTAATATTTATCAAACATTGTCATATTGGAGGGGGAGGGGAGGGATACCGCAAACAAAATACAAAGGAATCCAATTCTGAGTTGAAAGAATAACTGCAAAAGACCAATCGAAATAACTAGGAGTTAACTCCGAAAAATCGATTTTACGAACAAAGTAAATATATCATAAATAATTTGTGGACGGCTGCAACGAAACGCTAGTGCATACGTACAATGCACGGTCTTTAAATTACTCTTTAAATTACCGTCGACAGAAGGAAGGATCGTGAGATTAGCCACTGGACGTCTCGACCCAAGAACAGGAAACAACACAGTCTTCCAACATATTAACGTAAACCCTCAAAACGCTAGATTTAACTGATAGCGAAAGTAGTATAAAACAGACCCAAACAACCCAACCTAGCCACCAACCTGTCAACTGAAACTACAGTCACTCTACTTTTTCCAGCCTTCAAATACCCAGCACAACAATTATTGTAAAATTGTAACAGAATCCATGGACATTGAAAAGTAGCCTACAATTAAAGACAGTCCGAATACACAACGTGGCTTCTGTTAACAATTACTGTGTGATTCAGAAGATGAAATGAGAGTAGAAATACAGCAATATAGCAGAAGCAACTAACAGAATAGGAAGAAATTAGAATAAGACGTGACCCTAATTGAGGTTTTAAGGAGGTTTCCCTCAGTACAGGGCCAAATAGCAGGGTCGAATTCGCCCCTTCCAAATGGAAATAATTTGGGAATAGAAATATAACATTAGATATATGAACTATAAGGATTCCACACAGCAGTCAAAATAAATGGAATGCCAGCAGCTTTATACAAGGTAAGAGAAGGCACAAAGAGCCATACGTTGTCTATGTGATCATCCTTAACACTCAGAGGAGCGAATGTAAGACGCAAAAAAGAAAAAAAAAGAAAAAATTCCAAATTGGCAACCCCTCTGCTCCTTAATAAGTTCGCCAGATAATTGGGTGTAAAGATCCGCCGTCCGATAAAGAGTTGGGTCTCAAAACAGTCCATTCTACTCCTTCGAGTAGAGAACGGAAAAAACGATCTGGTGCACATATTTCTAGTTGACGCCATTTCGATGCTTTTGAGTGCCGCAACTAGAATTGTTTCGGTATCTGACACCGACAAGCATATTCGTTCGCCAGCCGCAGAACATGATAATATCATAGTGCATATTATAGATTTTCTCGTTGATCCTCTACTGCCCATAATAAAGGACATCTTCAACCATTCTCTAAACTACAGCATCTTCCCAACATCCTTGAAGCATAAAACCATTACCCAGGAAGAAATCTGCCAAATAATGTTTCGACTACAAGTTTATTTGCATTCTACCAGCGTTATCCAAGGCTTTAGAATACATAGTCCACGAACAGCATACCAATTTACATCAAAATAATAACCATTTAGATAGCTACAAGTCGGGTTTCTGGCAAAATCGCAGCACGACAACCGGTCTTATAAAACTGACTGACGAACTGAAACAAACTATGGACAAACAACGGACAATTATTACTTTTTTTTGGTATTTCAGGAAAATTTTCGACATTGTTTACTTTGATATTCTATTTGCTAAGCTCGCAAGCCAAAATTTTTCTGCATCTCGTCAACACTATGTAATGATTAGAACAATGCAGGGATGTAGGAAGCCAAGCGTAACACTAAATAAAAGGGTGGCGGCACGAACCAATCAACAACTGAATCAATCGCACAAGGATCAGTATTGAGCCCACTACATTTTTACTGTATGTTAATGATGTGTCAACTATTCTTTCCCACTGCAATACCATCTATACGCTAACGACCTAAGTGCAAGTCCAACAAACTTGTGCACAGTCATCCAGCATGTAAATGCTGGTTTACTTGCCTAATCTGAATGGACGCAGAGCACAGGTTTGAAACTTAACCCGTCTAAAGCGCAAACAGTCTTAGTCGCACACAGAAGACTTACTGCCACGCAGTTCAGGAAATCTCATCTACCCTTTATCTCAAACGGCATAGGAATAACATTTTCCTCTTGTGCAAACTACTTGGCATTGATTCTGGACCATCACTTAGACTGGACTGAAATCACAACTGCAATCTGTGATAAGATATCAGCGTCACTTCATTCGCTATAGAAATATAAAAAAGTATTTCCTTTCGAGATTAGCAGGAAGCTGGTAGAGTCGGTAATACTCCCCATACTTGACTATGGTGATGCTATTCTCCAAGGACATTCGTACGAAAGCTTATGCAGGCTACAATTGGGCCGCGCGGGATTAACCGAGCGGTTTGAGGCTCTGCAGTCATGGACTGTGCGTCTGGTCCCGGCGGAGGTTCAAGTCCACCCTCGGGCATGGGTGTGTGTGTTTGTCCTTAGGATAATTTAGGTTAAGTAGTGTGTAAGCTTAGGGACTGATAACCTTATCAGTTAAGTCCCATAAGATTTCACACACATTTGAACATTTTTTTGCTACAATTTGCGATAAATACTTGTGCGCGATACATTGTGACGTACGCTATTTCAACCATATCTCACCTCCCTACGAACAGTTATCATGATTGCGTGCCCATAAGTGTAGAGACTATCTAACTCCATCTCTGCTTCATCATCTTCTCAATCAATGAACTCCCTCTTATTCAACTTCAACTCTCACACTGCTGTCTGAACAGTACAACAGAAATAACCGTTCTATCTGTGCCATCACATGACACTGCCACGTCCTGTAAATCATTTCCTATATCAGAAACCCGAGTTTGGAAGAATGTACCTCAAGAAATCATAGAAATTAAATTCCTTCCAAACTTCGAAAGGCAGTTAATGGCGCATATTCTATGACAATAGTCATCTCTCCCATATACTAGTCTGCAACTCAGTCTCATCAATCCCCACTCCTCCAAAACTTTTCCCTCACCCACGTTGGAAGAGTTCTTTATTTAAATTCTGTTTTCTCCGAACAGCCACTGTCACTGTCATTTCAATCTTCTCCTCTTTCTTTATCCCCTCCGCTTCTATAATGCTAAACTTGTATTAAAATGTCCTAAACTAATCTAAATCATTCTTAGTGCCCTTTATCATTGTTATTATTAGCCTTAACTATTATTACTATTATTATTACTATTATGATAATTCCTGTGAACGTTTTTGTAGTATCTTTGGTATGTGTCGTTCCAGGTCAGACGTAAGAGAGGCCTTAAGCCTTTAATCTGGACAGTCTAAACAAGCAGTAAAGTTATAAATAAATAAGCGTGTGTGGAGTGCAGCGTCGTGCCTGTGATCTTGATGATCGTGATGGAAAGAGAAGTGAGAATGTGGAACTAGATGGCGATATGCAGGCTACTGCTCATGAGTAGCATGACGGCCCCCGCCGACCTCAGCGTCCCCAACAACACTGACTCGTGTGACCACACCGTGAGAGACTACGAAGATTTGCACCAGGCGAGGTGGCGCCTTAGGATGAACTGTTGAAATCTCCGTCCGACCATCCAGATTTAAGTCTTCACTGGTTTCTCCATATCGCTTAAGGCAAATGCCTGAATGGTTCCATTCAAAAGGACACAGCCGACATCCTCTTTATCTTTATTGAGTTCGTGCTCCGTCTATAAAGATCTCGTGGTTGATGAGAATTTAAACCCCAATCTTTCTGCCTTCCTTCCTTTCTTATACTTGGTTCAAATGGCTCTGAGCACTATGGGACTTAACTTATGAGGTCATCAGTCCCCTAGAACTTAGAACTACTTAAACCTAACTAACCTAAGGACATCACACACGTCCATGCCCGAGGCAGGATTCGAACCTGCGACCGTAGCGGTCGCGCGATTCCAGACTGTAGCGCCTAGAACCGCTAGGCCACTCCGGCTGGCTCTTGTACTTCTGTAGTGTTCAAAATAATGGGGACATGACAAGGAATTTCCAAAATGGAGTTAATTGCACCACTGCGCACAAAAACCAGTTTCGTTTGTGTAAACAAAGAAAAATGTGTCGTTTCTTCAGTCCAAGTGTGATAATTCATTCCCGTAAGCGTATATACGCTACAGCGTGACAGACGGAGTTTGGGTAAAGGATATTACGTAACACGTAAGGCCGAATTACCATATATCCCTTTACCCTATCTCCACAAATTTGCCAATAACTTAAGCGGTTTAACTGTTTTGACAGTTCGTTTGTCTTTGGTGTGGTATGTCAACTAGTCTGTATGAAATCGACAGTCAGTGTGTAGAAATCAGCCCAACAGAATTTTATAAGGTGGTAGCCCAGTGGGGCAGAAAACACGTCATAATCGCATTTGTATTACGGGACAGTTAACTATATATCTCTGGCGGTGAGATCAGGATGATTCCGATAAACATACTAAGGGCGTCATTAAAATATGGTATGCCAAAAATACATAAACACTACTAATAATGCTGTAGCATCCATCAAGGGAGTACAAGCTCTGTATTATTGCTATGTCTCTTTCTCTGGTATGCAAGATGTTTAAAACATATACTGGTGTGCAAAACCTAATGCCGATATTAACTTTCGCATTATTTCTCACTGCCAAGTAACACAGCTGGATCAAACTTGGACCATACCTTCAAGAAATTGCTATAGTGTAGTGCAGAAGGTAACTGAAAGGTATACGCAGTGAGACGAACAGAAATGGCAGTTTTTTAACTCAACGCGATTTATGATGGTCCCCTGGACTTAACAAGGAATAGGACATGGCTCTTAATAGAGTGTACAATCACCACAGGTTGGTAAGGAGTTCTTGTGGTGAGGCATTCCATTCCTTCACCAGCGAGGTTAAACAGCTGCTGGACGGTCGTTGGTGCATGCGGACGTGTTGCAATACGTCTCACACATCCTCGAGGAGATTTAAGTTGGGGGAACAGGCTGGCTAGTACATTCGCCGAATATTGTATCGTTCCAAAGGCTTCTCTGCCAGAGGAGTTTGATGTGGTCGCGCATTGTCATCCATAAAAATGAAGAAAGGGCCGAATGCACTCCTGAAAAGACGCACATGGAGAAGCAGTACAGTATCACAGTGACCGTGACCGGTGACTGTACCGTGTTCAAACATCTGGAGGCCTCCACATCTATGAAACAGTGTACTTCCTCACAACGTAACACCTGGGCCACAAAAACGAACATGTTCGACAATGTTCCCGCATGCATGACATGTTTCCACCTTTCGCCATGTGAGGGTACGTCCAGAATCAATACTCAGATTGAATCTGCTCTGATAAAAAAATTAAAAAATAAATAAAAAAACACGCTGTAATGTTTAAAAAACAGAATAGCAGAATGGCGACGGTAGATTATTACTGTAATGTTCACCTAGCGATCCGTTACACGGAAAGTTTCATAAAATGCCCTACCCACCTTACAGAAATGTCAGGTTCTATCAGAACTACATTTTATGAGGGTATGCCTTTTCTTTTTCATACCATCTCTGACTTTCGTTTGCTTACCTCGTGTCTTCTACAGTTGTCTCGTAGATCTCGTCCTGATTGGATTCTTCTCCATATAGGCGTGCGATCGACTAGCAAACAAAAACTGTGCTAAACTGAAGTGGCAGTGTGGGGGAAAATCCAGTGCTACAGAATAAAGTTATCAAAACACAGGATGCCACTTGGTTTTTATTCATCAACGTTCAGCGATAATCAAGAAACGCAGAGCCTGATTATGTTCATTCATTAAATCAGATTCCGTGCAAACTATATTCAGAGCACCACAACAAGACACAATCTAATGACTCACAGTATTACAAGCTGTTCAAAACTTCACACGACCGTACAACCAAGGCACTGCTCAACACGACAAATGATTTTCGGTAACTCGTTACACCATTCCTTTGAAAGCGTGTGATGCATTTGTTCATACCAGATATTCCATTGATCCTTCCGAAACATGTTGCCTCGCTCCTACCCGGTAGAAGACTCGTAGTGAGTTATAGTAACAGTTTGGCGCCTGTTTATTCACTGCGCGCTACTGATTTGTCCATCGCCTTCCACCAATAACAACTAAGTTGTGCTATTCTTATTATTTACATTTTTGCTTTAGTTAATGGTTTTATGGTTCAAATGGCTCTGAGCACTATGGGACTTAACATCTGAGGTCACCAGTCCCCTAGACTTAGAACTACTTAAACCTAACTAACCTAAGGACATCACACACATCAATGCCCGAGGCAGGATTCGAACCTGCGACCGTAGCAGCAGCGCAGTCCGGACTGAAGCGCCTAGAACCGCTCAGCCACAACGGCCGGCTAATGACTTTATGAAATTATTATTAACCTTCTATCAGTACATCTAATGTTGACGGTATGACTTTAGGAGTATAGCAGTCTTCAGATAATAATTGTACTGCTTCGCGCCACGCTCAGTATGTGATTCCCGGCTGTCTATACTCCAGCATGAGATACGAATAGTTACCGCTTGCAGGCGCGTTCTCACGCTCTGAAACGGTCTACTGCACAACTCGATGCACGGTACTCTCTCCATAGCCTACTGCTACTTAATGCTCTTCTCCGACTGTTAGCAAGTAGAAGTAAAATAAAAATATGTTATGTCGGCGAAAAAATTAGCGACCCCACTCCTTGGTCCAGTCCCTGCGCTCTTGACACCATCGCAAACGGTGCGCCCAATGTGTGGGTGACAAGGAACATAACTCACTGGACGTCGGACAAAGGAACCACCTCCATGCTGTCGCCTTGCCACTGTGGACCATGAGGTTTCGTGTCCTGCAGTCCCGTTAAATGTTCTTGCCCGTTGCATCCGCCGTTGTGGTTGACAGTGGTCGACCACCTTCTCTCCTCCGGAACTTACATGAAGCGATGCTGTGAGCAATACCGGGCACCTGGGCTACACAAGTCACACTTCTTCCTTCTTTCCTGGGCTACAATCGTCACACTTCATTCTCCTTCCCGGGGCTACACGCTTCACACATCGTCCTTCTTCCAGTCTTCCTATGGTTCTTCCCCGTGCGAAGTCATTCACGACATGATATAATGAATAACACCACCATAGTGCACCGTAACTGCATGCAGATTGATAGACTCGGTTTTTTACGGTTCCCTCAACTGCCTCGTGTTGCGGGACCAGCACAATTTGGCGGTATGTACTGAAGCGTCAAGAAACCGGCATAGGCATGCGTATTCAAATACAGAGATATGTAAACAGGCAGAATACAGCGCTGCGCTCGGCAACGCCTATATAAGACAACAAGTGTCTGGCACAGTTGTTACATCGGTTACTGCTGTTGCGATGATAGGTTTTCAAGATTTAAGTGAGCTTGAACGTGGTGTTATAGTCGGCGCACGAGCGCCGAGGTAGCAATGAAGTGGAGATTTTCCCGTACGACCATTTCACGAGTGTACCGTGAATATCAGGAATCCGGCAAACATCAAATCTTCGACATCGCTGCGGCCGGAATAAGATCCTGCAAGAACTGGACTAACGACGACTGAAAATCGTTCAACGCGGCAGAAGTGCAACCCTTCCGCAAATTACTGCAGATTTCAGTAATGGGCCATCAACAAGTGTGAGTGTGCGAACCATGCAACGAAACATCATTTTTATGGGCTTTCGGAGCCGAAGGCCCAATCGTGTACCGTTGATGACTGCACGGCACAAAGCTCTACGCTCGCCTGGGCCCGTCAACGCCGACATTAGACTGTTGATGACTAGAAATATGTTGCCTGGTCGGACGAGTCTCACTTCAAATTGTATCGAGCGGATGGACGTGTACGGTTATGGACACAACCCCAAGAATCCATGGACTCTGCATGTCAGCAGGGGACTGTTGAATCTGGTGGAGGCTCCGCAATGGTTCGGGGTGTGTGCAGTTGGAGTGATATGGGACCCCTGATGCGTCTAGATACGACTCTGACAGATGACACGTACGTAAGCATCCCATCTAATCACCTGCATCCATTCATGCCCATTGTTCATTCCGACAGACTTTGGCAATTTCAGCAAGACGATGCGACACCCCACACGTCCAGAATTGCTGCCGAGTGGCTCCAGGAACACTGTTTTGAGTACAAGCACTTCCGCTGGCTACCAAACTCGCCAGACATTATTGAGCATAACTGGGACGCCTTGCAGGGTTCATGGTGTCAGTTCTCTCCAGCGCTACTTCAGAGATTAGTCGAGTCCATGCCACTTCCGTGTGCTCGCGGGGGCCCCACACGATATTGGGCAGGTGCACAGTTTCTTTGGCTCTTCAGCGTAATTGCGTTGACCATATGCCATTTGATCTCCGGCTTTCTCTGGACGACTGGAAGGCCTCTGGCAACATCCACCCACACTTTCCTTCATTTCCACATAGTTGTTAATATGTTATGTTACATTTTCTATGTCATCCTTAAATTCTGCTGAACACTGTACTTCAGCTGTAGGTGCATACGAGTGGTTCCCAACGGTGATGGTTCCGCCCAACATTGGTTGTTGAAGAGATTTGAGGGGGTGTTTCTACATACATACTCCGCAAGCCACCGCAAAGGATTCCTTGTGCCACTACAAGTAATTTCTTTTCCTGTTCCATTCGCAAATAGAGCGAGAAGGAACGACTGTTTGTATGACTCCGTAAAAGCCCTTATTTCTCTTTACCTTATCTTCATGGCCCTTGCGCAAAATGTGCGTTTGTGGCAGTAGAATCGTTCTGCAGTCGGCTTCAAATGCCGGTGGTCTGAATTTTCTCAGTAGTGGTCCTCGAAAAGAATGTCACCATCCCTTCAGGGATTCCCACTTGAGTTCTCGAAGCATCTCCATAATACTTGCATGCTCTTCGAAGCTACCGATAACATATCTAGGAGCCTCCCTCTGAATTGCTTCAACGTCTTCCATTAATCCGACCTGGTAGCAGTCCGAGACACTTGAGCAGTAATCAAGAATGGGTCGCTCTAGGTTCTGTACGTGGTCTCCTTTACAGATGAACCATACTCCCTTGTCAAGTAGCACCTACCAACGCCGTACTCGAACATTACGGAATCGTTTTTCCTGCTTATCTGCTTTGACATATTTTTCTACATATAGAACAAGCTGTCATTCATGACACCAACGACACTCAACGACGACACCTTCCTGTACGCCACACCATCATCAGCGATCATCCGCAGATTGCTGCTCACTCTGTGCGTCAGATCATTTAAGTATATAGAGAATAAGAGCGGGCCTATCACACTTCCCTGTGTCGCTGCTAACGATACTCCTGACGCTGATATCTTCGAGCGACTCACATATCTAGGAACCTATTCCGATTGCTCGTACCTTCGTTAACAGTCTGCAATGCGTCACCGTGACAAACGCTTTCAGAAGATCTAAGAATATTAAATCTGCTTGTTGCCTTTCACCTATGGTTCGCACGATATCATGTGAGAAAAGGGCAAGCTGAGTTTCGCACGAGCGATGATTTGTTCACAGGAGCTTTTCTGTCTCAAGGAAATTTATTACATTCATGTTCAGACAAAAAAACACCTTGAACGACTAGAGACAGAACGTTCATATTGACAGGACAGGTACACTAGTATGATCTGGAGAAATGATTATCATTTGAACAACGTCAGTCTACAGGTTCAAGGTCAACGTCGATATCGCGGCGTAACACCACCTGCCGGTTAAAGCTGCCTGTGGCTCTCGTTGTCGCTATAGACCGAAGGTAATGGATCAGTGTGACTCGAGCAGACGTGCTGGGTGCCTCGCAGACGCATGCGCTAACCGTACCATCCAATCAGTGAGTTTGAAAGAGGGCGCATTATTGGATGAGAGAATGTGATGCATCCATCCGGGAAATTGCTGCTCGTGTGGGACGAAGTATTTCGGCAGTGTATCGGGTATGTAAAGAATGGTTCACGGAAGGCTGTATAACACAACGAAATGGGTCAGGTTACACGACCCACACCACCCCCCGAGACGATCGACCCATGCGACTGACATTGCAGGACAGATCTCGATCCTGGCGCAACAGTGGTACAGTGTTACACATCGTATACTGTCAGGGGTGACAGTTTGTCGCCGTTTACTACCGTATGGATTACGTGCGTGTCGTCCACTTCTCCGCCTAGCTTTGACTAATATGCGGAAACATGCCAAACGTCACTGGTGTGTGGAACAACAACACTGGGGACAAGAATGGCATCAGAAAGTGTTTTCGATGCATCCAGGTGCTGTGTTTTTGAAAATGATGGCCACATTTTGGTTCGCCACAGACAGTGGGAGCGACATCACAGTGACTGCATCTGCACAAGACATACAGCACCAACTCAAAGCTTTATGGTGTGGGATGCTTTTGGATACAACCACAAATCACAGTTGGTGCGTTTCCAGTGCACTATAACCAGTGTGACCTACGTGAATGACGTGTTGCGACCAGTAGCCATACCCTTTGTGCACAACACCCCAGACGGCATTTTTCAGCATGACAATGCACGAGCATATGTTGCTGCACGAACACGTGCCTTCTTGGTGTCATAGGATGTCAGCCTTCTTCCCTGGCCTTCCAGATGACCAGACTTGTCGCCCATCGAAAATATGTGAGATATGGTGAAACGAGGGGTACAGCGCTGTCGGCCGGAGTGGCCGTGCGGTTCTAGGCGCTACAGTCTGGAGCCGAGCGATCGCTCCGGTCGCAGGTTCGAATCCTGCCTCGGGCATGGATGTGTGTGTGATGTCCTTAGGTTAGTTAGGTTTAGTTAGTTCTAAGTTCTAGGCGACTGATGACCTCAGAAGTTAAGTCGCATAGTGCTCAGAGCCATTTGGTACAGCGCTGGTACAAATTACTAGGGCTCATGGCGGACTCTGTGCATACTAGACAACAGGACACATGCTGAAATAAAATGTCGTGTGGTTAGGGCCTCCCGTCGGGTAGACCAGTCGCCTGGCGCAAGTCTTTTGAGTTGACGCCACTTCGGCCACTTGCGCGTCGATGAGGATGATATTATAACGAAGGCAACACAACACTCAGTCCCTGAGCGAAGAAAATCTCCGACCCATTCGGGAATCGAACCCGGGCCCCTTTGCTTGGCATTCTGCGCGCTGATCAGTCAGCTACCGAGGCGGACAGGACACATGCTGAACCGAGGCTACTGAAATGCTAACCATTTCTGCAGAACATACTCATGTACATCTCCTGTCAATATGAGCGTCCTATCTCTAGTCGTTCAACGTGTTCTCTTTTCTCTGAACATGAGTGTATATTCGAACAGAATATGTTCAAGAATTCAGCAACAAACTGACTTTAAGGATGTTAGTCTGTAATTTTGCGGATCCGTTCTTCTTACACTTCTTATACGAGTGTACAGGAGTGAGCTGTGCTTTTTCCGGTCGCCTGGGACTTTGCATTGGGCGAGAGATTCTCGAAAAGTGTAAGCTAAGTAAAGGTCCAGTGCCGCAGAGTACTGTAAAACCGAATTGGGATTCCATCTGGACCTGGCGACTTATTTGGTTTCAATATTTTCAGTTGTTCCTCTACGCCAGGTATGTCTAGTTCCATGTCCTCCATACGACAGTCAAATGAGGGTATGTTTGTACTATCCTCCTGCGTGAATGATTTCTTGAACGCAAAATTTAAAACTTCAGCTTTCCTTTTGCTGTCTTCTATTGTCAGCCCACTCTGGTAGGCGAGTGAATGGACAGAAGACTTACAATCATTTGATTATTGTAAGTATGACTAGAATTTCTTGGGTTCTTGGAAAGATCCTTCGCCAAGGTATGATAGCGGTAGCTGTTGAATGCTTCGCGCATTTATCTTTCTATAGACGCACGAATCTCTAATAACTTTTGTCTGTCGTCATTTGCGCGTTCTTTTTTGAACCGAGAGTGCAACAGTCTCTGCTTTCTGAACGTTTTCCGAATTTTGTTATTAAACGGCGGCGAGTCTTTTTCGTCCCTAATCCACCTACTCAGCTCATATTACAAAGCGCGATTTACAATCCGTTTAAGCCTTACCCATAATTTCTCTACGTTTTGCTCTACGTTCATCATACTGGAAATAAATGATATCCGTTATTGTCTAGGTGGGATACTAAAAACTGCTTATCTGCTCTTTCTAGCAATAGTAGTCTCCCACCCTTCTTGATGGATTTGTTAACATTGGTAACCATCGTCGATATGATGAGATCGTAATCACTAATCCCTGTCTCTATACTGAGACCATCGATAAGGTCAGCCAGTTTGTAGCTACAAGATCTAAAGTATTCCCATTGCGTGTGGGCTGTCGAACTAGCTGCTCAAGGTAGTTTTCGGAAATCGTATTAAAAAGTAATTTACAAGACAGCCAGTGTGTGCCACTTGCAATGCATCTATAAAGGTTCCTGTCTGTATTCTAATATTGCACGATATGGGTATCTCCGCACTACCGAGCGTAAACATTCTTTGACTGAATCTAAAATTATCTCCGCGGACTCGGGTGGCCAGTAAAGTCATCCAATAATAATCTGATTTCATCTAGCTCTGTTATACGTTTCCAAATAACTTGAGTACTTCGACAATTTACTGATAAAATTTTGGCATTCGAAGAGTGTTTACACTGAACACAGTCTGATTACACTATCTGCGTGTCGGCTGGGGAGTGTTCATTAGAGGAACTCAAACTACCGCATCACCAAAATAAAATAAATAAATAAATATGTGGACTCCACACATACACTGTTACTCGAGCACCTGCTTGTTTGTATAGTGCATCTCTGACCTACCAAGTGAGTCCTGCAGTCCTCAACCTCAAACGCACGTCCATAAATCTGCAGCCAAGACCATCACAGAGTCGACAAAGACTGTAGTTGAGACCTTCCACTCGGCTCCGAACTATGGCATTAGAGGGATTGGTCGGACTGGGTTGAGCTATGAGTGGTTCTTGCTCCTTGCTAAAATAATTTTTATTTAAACAAGTACTAAATATTTATTTTCTCACAAAAAATAGCACGATTTAGGAATTAGAATTACCTTTTCCAGACCAAAATATGAAATTCCACTACAGTGATAACAAGTGAAATATCAGTGCCGCTCTGTAATAAAGAATCAATTTAAAATACACACAAATTAAAAGTTACACACAAAACATTTACGCAAGGAGCAAATTCTACTTCAGATCTTTAAGAGAATTTTTGTAACCAAAATACAATCCAAATAAGCAACACTTGCAAAATGGCAGTTAAATAAGGAGCGGATTGATTGCATAGAACATAACGAAACATCAAATGATATCAAATCCAGTGACTAGTGCACACCACTTACTAACATCCGCAGACCTCCAACACAAGACAACACCCCCGTCTAGTAACCCAGTCAGATAGGTAATTCCGCTGTCTCCAGCTTCTGCTTCGGTAACAGCCAGCCAGATAGCTGAGAAGCAAACTGCGTCCAGTCTCGCCGTATCGCATGCCTCCGGCCATCACCCTCTTCCTCGTCGTTGCCGACCACCACGGCAGCCAAGGCGTGCAGTTAAACCCAACGGCCGCTTCCGCTACTAACAAGGGAACCTCCCCATCGCACCCTCCTCAGATTTAGTAATAGGTTGGCACAGTGGATAGGCCTTGAAAAACTGAACACAGATCAATCGAGAAAACAGGAAGAAGTTGTGTGGAACTATGAAAAAATAAGCAAAATATGCAAACTGAGTAGTCCATGTGCATGATACGCAACATCAAGGACACTGTGAGCTCAGGAGCGCCGTGGTCCCGTGGTTAGCGTGAGCGGCTGCGGAACGAGAGGTACTTGGTTCAAATCTTGCCTCGAGTGAAAAGTTTAATTTTTTATTTTCAGTTTATGTGACAAACTCTTATGTTTTCATCACTTTTTGGGAGTGATTATCACATCCACAAGAAAACCTAAATCGGGCAAGGTAGAAGGATCTTTTTACCCATTTGCCAAGTGTACACGTTAGGTGGGTCGACAACATATTCCTGTCATGTGATGCACATGCCGTCACTAGTGTCGTATAGAATATATCAGACGTGTTTTCCTGTGGAGGAATCGGTTTACCTACGACCTTGCGATCAAATGTTTTCGGTTCCCATTGGAGAGGCACGTCCTTTCGTCTACTAATCGCACGGTTTTGCGTTGCGGTCCCAAAACACAGACACTAAACTTATTATAGTGAACAGAGATGTCAATGAACGAACGGACAGATCATAACTTTGCGAAAATAAAAAAAGTAAACTTTTCACTCGAGGGAAGACTTGAACCAAGGACCTCTCGTTCCTCAGCCCCTCACGCTAACCACGGGACCACGGCGCTCCTGAGCTCACACACTCCTTGATGTTGCCTATCTTGCACATGGACTACTCAGTTTGTATATTTTGCTTATTTTTTCATAGTTCCACACAACTTCTTCCTGTTTTCTCGATTGATCTGTGTTCAGTTTTTCAAGGCCTATCCACTGTGCCAACTTATAACTAAATCTGAGGGGGGTGCGATGGGGAGGTTCCCTTGTAAGCTCTGGCCCCCGTAGATACTCGCTGGCCGTCCAAAACCGGACTGCTCATATTGCTACCTATTCTGCGAAAATTCGCTCGGTGGCACCTGTGTCGCGATGCACGTGGCGAAGCGCCGCCACCGACCTGCTCAACCATGTATGCCGCGATACGGCGTGGGTTTTAACGTGTCGTGGCTGCGTGACATCTTGTGACGGCACACAAACCAAAGGTCTCCGATCATCACTGGGAAGGATGCTGCAAACTGGAAGCTGTGCTAGCTCCCCGCGTGCGAGACCAACATTTTTCATCACTTCCACCAGCCGCCCGTATGAACTGAGGATGGCCTCAGAACCCAAGCGATAGACGTCGCTGATGCCGACGTTAGCCGTAACATGGAGACGACTGCACCTTGCATGCTCAATAGCTGCAAGAAGGGCCTCCCGCACATCTAGAATGAGACCCCTCAGCAGACATAGTGAGTGCACATTGGACATTATTTCCTAGAGGGCCTCCATAAAGTGCCTAAAATTGGAGCTCCAAATAAGTAGCATACTGCTCCCTCCATGTGGCTGCTAGGACCCTACCAAATGAGCAGTCACCAGTCCATTCATTGAGTGAATGGGCGAGGCCGAAGACCAGCCTCCACACTGACCTTTCGCCTCTAGTGAGGCGAACGCGTGACCACATGCCACTCAGCCTGCAGTGACGACGGATCCACTAAGTCGGGTACACTGCAAGGTACCTCGGCAGCAAAAACCCATGGGCGAAACCTCTGGTGCCCCACACGAAGTGCCAGATTCACCTCCACCGCTACACCCAGAAGCACCAGCCTGAAGACAGCTGACCGTAGCCAAAAGCGTCTTCAGCTGCTTGCAAGCTTCGGCCAGCTCATCTTCCGTCTGCATAAAGCACGCACACATCCTATGCATCCCGCTACCACTCGCTTAAGAAGAAAACTATAAAAGCACACAGAGACACCTAAATATGCAATGCGAAATTAAACCTCTTAAATACTAAAACACGCACAGAATTTGAGAATTAAACTACAAAAAAACACAGAAAAGGCCAAATATACAACTTGCTGCCCTGCTGGTACGTCACAAGCGGTAGGTTACTGGGTCACTAGGCTAGTCTTTGGCAAATTTAGGATGCGCTGGGGATCCTCCGTCATCTTCTTGGGCGCTACTCACAAAAATGCACTGAAAAGTTTCATTATTACTAAAATAATCGAGTGCATGTTCCAGAATATAGTTCTAAGTATCTTTTAAGTAAGATCAGTCCTTCTTAAAAGTATGTATTGGAGCATTATGTTAGCTACTTCTTGTGTGGCTGAAAAAGGCGATTTGAGATTAGCGATGACAAAATATCAAAAACGTATTGTCACTGTATCAAGCTCGTGCCTATCACCAATAATATTCTATTATTTTTAATAATATATATTCCTAAATTTTTAATAATGCGCTAGTACTGCTAACATCTTTTAATAAAAGTATTTTAAAAATGTGATCATTTCCCGTGTATATTATAACTTTCAATAAAGAGGAGCGCCATCGAATCACTGTTGGGAAACGTGTGCTATAACCCTAAAAAGCTGTAAAACTATGAGTTGTCTTATTGAACTGGAAAGGGGGCGGTGAGTATTTCATTTTTCGAAAAGGAACGGGTGGACCAAGAACGGTTTGGAACATAATGATGTAAACGGTTAACAAAATATTTTTCCAGATATTCCCCATGTTACATCCTCAAGCACTCCCTGAGTTCCGATCATTACTCTGCAGGTCCTCATGCGAATATCACATATTACTTTATAAGCATACGCCTACGCCTACCGACTACGAATTTAGTGGAGTATTGTCAACAGCCTTGCGATTTTATTTAATCCGGACATGATTAGTGCAAGAGGACCCAGACATTGCGTAGCCAACATAATTACAAACTTTATTAATACAACAGACGAATAAGTTATTCTGCCCTCACATGGCTGAACTAAAGAATACTTTTTTTGCAATATGTGCTCCTTTTTAATTCAGTTAAGATATTGAAACATTTTCCATATTCTTGAAATACGCTTGGCGTACTGGGGTCAGAAATTCTGTTGATCTGAAATAATTCAGCTCTTCTCCGATGTGAAAAGCTACTATTGTGTCGTTTGTCTTCAAATAAAGTAGTATAATAAAATTTCAAAACAAATGGCAAAATATTTAACAAGAGCTTTATTTTGTGACTGATAGCTACTTTTTAGATATGTCATATGTACTTTTACTTTCTCTTTGATATCACTTGCCATAGAAACATTCTCAATGTGTAAGCACCTATGAGAGGCCAAGGGCCATAGCTTCTCTTCAGCAGTAATGAATATGAAATGCGATTACGTAAATCACATAGGTATAGCTGCTAGCCAGGATATTGAATTTCAAAATACAGAAAAAAATCTCTGTTCTCCAGCTTCTCCATTCATGCATTGAATATGTATTTGTCGTAATTACCAAGAAAGCAGAAACTGTCAATGTTATTACCGAACAATAGGTTTAGCTATAATGGCTGAAAAATAGTAACACAACTTGTCTACAAAAGAAAGGAACGAGTGGTAGAAGCTTTCGGCATGAAAAATTCTTTTGCTCTTCTGAAAGTTATAGAAAGCGACCCTACGATTTGTCTTAGAACGTAGGATGAAGAAAGGCAAAAACCACGTATGTAGATTTAGATTTAGAGAATGACAATATTGGCTAGCATACTCCCTTTGAAATTCTGGAGGTACCAGGGAAATAATACAATATGCGAAAGGTTATTCACATCTTGAATAGAAACCAGATTGCAATTATGACTCGTAGGACATGAAAGGGAAGCAGTGGCTGAGAAGGGGCTGAGAGAGATGGCAGACCATATCCGCTGTTATTGATGATGTACAATAGGCAAGCAGAAAATGAAACTGAGTTGAAATCTGAAAGAGCTTTAATGTTCAGGGAGAATAAATAATATTTTTAATTCTGTCAGAGACGGTGAGCTAAATGGAAGATAAGTTGTACGCAATGAACAGTGTCTTGAAACTAGGTTACAAGATGAATATCACCAAAGCTAAAACAAGAGCAATGGAACGTTGTCGAACTAAATTAAAAAATGTTGAGGCAATTAGACAAGCAAAAGATACACTAAACAGAAGAGACAAAAGTCATGGAATACCTCCAAATATCGTGCCGAACCTCGTTTTGTCTGGCGTGCTACAACAACTAGATGTGGTGTGGACTCAACAAGTCGTTTAAGTCCGCTGCAGAAACAATGAGGCAATTGCGAAATTGTTGCCGCTACAGAATTTTGTGCACAAACTGACCCCCCATAAATGTTCTATGGGATGCAAGTCGGGCGATCGGGGTGACCAAATCATTCGCTAGAACTGTACAGAACTTTCTTCAAAACCAATCGCGATGCAGTTGTGGCGCGGTGACATGGCGCTTTGTCATGAATGGCTGTAAATGGTCTCCAAGTAGCCAGACATTACCATTTCCAGTCAATGACTGGTTTGGTTGGATCAGAGGAACGAGTCCATTCCATGTAATCGTAGCCCACACCATTATGGGGTCACCACCACCTTGCATTGTGCCTTCTGAACAACTTGGGTCTATGGCTTCGTGGAGTCTGCACCACATTCGAACACTGCCATCAACTATTACAAACTGAAATCGGGACTCATCCGAACAGGTCACGCTTATCCAGCGGTCTAGGGTCCAACCGTTGTGGTGACGAGCCCAGGAGAGGCGCTGCAGGCCTTGTCGTGCTGTTAGCAAAGACACTCGCGTCGGTCGTCTGCTGCCACAGCCCATTAACGCCAAATGTCACCACACTGTTCTAACGAATACGTTCGTCGTTAGCCCCACATTGATTTCTGCGGGTTTTTCACACAGTGTTGCTCGTCTGTTCGCACTGACAACTCTACGCATACGTCGCTGCCATCGGTCGTTAAGTGAAGGCCGTCGGTCACTGCACTGTCCATGGTGAGAAGGAATGCGTTAATTGTGGTATTACCGGTACGCTATTAATAAGGTCGATCTAAGAATACTCTATTCCCTAACGATTTCCGAGATCGAATGTCCCATGCATTGAAGTCCAACTATCATTCTGCGTTCAAAGTCTGTTAATTCCCGTTGTGCGGCCATAATCACGTCAGAAACATTTTGACGTGAATCACCTGAGTACAAAAGACAGCTTCGCCAATGCGCTGTCCTTTTATACCTACTGGACGCGATAGTACCGTATATGTGAATATCGCTATAGCATAAGTACTGACACATCAGTGTATACTACACTACTGGCCATTAAAACTGCTACACTAAGAAGAAATGCAGATGATCAACGGGTATTCATTGGACGAATATATTATACTAGAATTGACATGTGATTACATTTTCACGCAATTTGGGTGCATAGATCCTGAGAAATCAGTACCCAGAAAAACCACCTTTGGTCGTAATAACGGCCTTGATACGCCTGGGCATTGAATCAAACAGAGCTTGGATCGCGTGTACAGGAACAGCTGCCCATGCAGCTTCAACACGATACCACAGTTCATCAAGAGTAGTGACTGGCGTATTGTGACGAGCCAGTTGTTCGGTCACCTTTGACCAGACGTTTTCAATTGGTGAGAGATCTGGAGAATATGCTGGTCAGGGCAGCAGTCGAACATTTTCCGTATCCAGAAAGGCCCGTACAGGACCTGCAACATGCGGTCGTGCATTATCATGCTGAAATGGAGCGTTTCGCAGGGATCGAATGAAGGGGAGAGCCACGGGTCGTAACACATCTGAAATTTAACGTCCACTGTTCAAAGTGCCGTCAATGCGAACAAGAGGTGACTGAGACGTGTAACCAATGGCACCCCATTCCATCACGCCAGTATGGCGATGACGAATACACGCTTCCAATGTGCGTTCACTACGATGTCGCCAAACACGGATGCGACCATCATGATGCTATAAACAGAACCCGGATTCATCCGAAAAAATAACGCTTTGCCATTCGTGCACCCAGGTTCGTCGTTGAGTACACCATCGCAGGCGCTCCTGTCTGTGATGCAGCGTCAAGGGCAATCGCAACCATGGTCTCCGAGCTGATAGTCCATGCTGCTGCAAACGTCGTCGACCTGTTCGTGCAGATTGCTGTTGTCTCGCAAATGTCTCCATCTGTTGACTCAAGGATCGAGACGTGTCTGCACGATCCGTTACATCCATGCGGATAAGGTGCCTGTCATCTCGACTGCTAGTGATACGAGGCCGTTGGGATCCAGCACGGCGTTCCGTATTACCCTCCTGAACCCACCTATTCCATATTCTGCTAACAGTCATCGGATCTCGACCAACGCGAGCAGCAATGTCGCGATACGATAAACCGCAATCGCGATAGGCTACAATCCGACCTTTATCAAAGCCGGAAACTTGATGGTACGCATTTGTGCTCCTTACACGAGGCATCACAACAACGTTTTATCAGGCGACGCCGGTCAACTGCTGTTTGTGTATGAGAAATCGGTTGGAAACTTTCCTCATGTCAGCACGTTGTAGGTGACGCCACCGGCGCCAACCTTGTGTGAGTGCTCTGAAAAGCTAACCATTTCTTCCTGTGGGTTAAATTTCGCGTCTGTAGCACGTCATCTTCGTGGTATAGCAATTTTAATGGCCAGTAGTGTATGTATATATATACTGAAACTCCAAAAAAATTGGTATAGGCATGCGTATTCAAATACAGAGATATGTAAACAGGCAGAATACTGCGCTGCGGTCGGCAACGTCTATATAAGACAACAAGTGTCCGGCGCAGTTGTTATATTGGTTACGTCTGCTACAATGGCAGGTTTTGAAGATTTAAATGAGCTTGAACATGGTGTTATAGTCGGCGCACGAGCGATGGAACTCAGAATCTCCGAGGTAACGATGAAGTGGGGATTTTCCGTACGCCCATTTCACGAGTGTACCGTGAATATTAGGAATCCGGTAAAACATCAAATCTCCAACATCGCTGCCGCCGGAGAAAGAGCCTCCAAGAACGGGACCAACGACAACTGAAGAGAATCGTTCATCGTGACCGAAGTGCAATCCTTCCGCAAATTACTGCAGATTTCAGTGATGGGCCATCAACAAGGGTGAGCGTGCTAACCATGCAACGAAACATCACTGATATGGGCTTTCGTGGCGGAAGGCCCACTCGGGCACCCTTATGCATCGCCTGGGCCCATCAACGCCGACATCGGACTATTGATGACTGGAAACATGTTGCCTGGTCGAACGAGTCTCGTTTCAAATTGTATCGAGCGGATGGACGTAAACGAGTATGGAGACAACATCACGAATCCATAGACTCTGCAGGTCAGCAGGGGACTGTTCAAGCTGGTGGAGGCTCAGCAATTGTGCGGGGTGTGTGCAGTTAGAGTGATATGGAACCACTGATACGTGTAGATACGAGTCTGACAGGTGACACGTACGTAAGCACCCTATCTGATTCTCTGCATATATTCATGTTCATTGTGCATTCCGACGGACTTTGGCAATTCTAGCAGGACAATGCGACACCCCACACGTCCAGAATTGCTTCAGAGTTACTCCAGGAACTTTCTTCTGAGTTTAAACACTTCCGCTGGCCACAAGTCTTCTCAGATATGAACATTATTGTGCGTATCTGGAATGCCTTGCAACATGCGGTTCAGAAGAGGTTGCCTCCCCTGTTCCCCACTCGCTCCCTGCGCACTTTCGTGTATTACCAAATTAGTTATTCATTGGTGATTCAGGATGTGTCGCATCAACCTGCACCTTCATTAAGTCAGTTTGTGCTACAGATCTCTTTTCTCTCCAGTACGACTGAGTACCTCTTCATTAGTTCAGTACGACTGAGTGCCTCTTGATTCTTCTGTTGCGTCACATTTCAAAAGCTGCCATTCTCTGCTTATGTGCTCTGTTTATCGTCCACGTTTTATTCCTCAAAAGGCTGTACTCCAAATAAATGCCTGCACAACGACTTATAAAAAAAGAAACATTCAGTCACTCGATCTTTATTTGAGTCCAGTATATCCTTTTTCTTTTGCATTTTTCGCCAGTATGGATAAAGTTGTTCATATAATCAAAGCAAATTAAAAAATAAATATTTCACGTGATCATCTACAGTGTACATAGTTTTTTTTTCTCATAATAAGAAAAGTAAACGAACAAAATGGGCCAGGTGCGAGTAGGACCCGCGCTTTCTGGGTTCCATACAAACTTAATTATGTGTAGAGACAGATCATTCATTCCGTGAATCGAGAATTCCGACGATTTTTACCTTTTATCGACACTGATATTGGCAAGATATCGGCCCAAGGGATTCCAAGACTTTAGAGAATGTTGTAATTTCAAGTGTGAAGTCAGTTAACAAATGACAAGAGAAATGTTTTGTTCGTGTGATATAATTACAAATTAATAAGTATGGAGTCGGTTAGCAAATGACGAGAGTAATACTTTATTCGTGTCATATAATTACAAATTAACAATTTTTTGATTATTTTCCTTTACCTGTACTTTTTAAACCTTTCTTCTTGCCAAATATCATGATTTTACGTCAAGGGGAAGTATTATGTAGGTTTTAATGAATGAGTCTTCAAGTATCGAGATGTGTGACATAAATGGCCGTATCTTTTGATCGCACTGACTTAAAAGCTTAATATCCTTACACCACCAAAGGAGCTATAGATCTCAATATGTGACGTATATTTTACCCTGATATGTACACCCGTTCCTGAGAAAAACGGCGGTCAGACGGGCAGACAGACAAACAGCCGGACAACAAACTGGCCCTAAAAGGGTTCCGTTTTTCTCGATTGAGCTCAAAATGGCTCTGAGCACTGAACTACTTCAACCTAACTAACCTAAGGACATCACACACATCCATGCCCGAGCCAGGATTCGAACCTGCAACCGTAGCAGTCGCGCGGTTCCGGACTGAAGCGCCTAGAACCGCTCGGCCACAACGGCCGGCTCTCAATTAAGGACGGAACCCTAAAAGGTAAAAATTACATTCTGGGTATAGTGAATGTCAGTACTTCTACAAGTCCCGTTGCTGTTAGAGGCACGTTACCTGTGGTTGGCCATTCTTACTGTAATGCGTTACGACATAATTTCGAAAATATTTCTCTCATTTTCTGAGAATAAACTGATCATATGTTACATACGAATTGGAGTTATCAATCCTTACGAGTTTTTTTGTGGAAGGCATTTCCTTCATAAAAATAAAACATCATTTATTAAACTGTTAGTGGCAATGTTTTCATCAGACATCGTTTGCGTCGAAGGTTCCCTGCTGGAATATCTCCGAATTTGGTCTCGCAGCACGGTGTCAACACGCGCCCAGGTGCAACAACCACTACAACAGTTGCAAGGAAATAAAGGTGGGATCTCCGGGGCACCATTTAGCTGCGCCATGCACGACGGCACATATCCGCGAGAAGCGGGCTTCCCAGTTTTGAAATAATTACGAAAGTAATACGAGACCGGCGCAGCTCTTTGAGTGGAGTGCCGTGGAATTATCCTCGGGCACCGGTGTCCGCTTTCCCCCTGACGTCACCGCGTCCGGACGGGGAGATGTGTATCTGGAGGCTACGCGCGGCGCCACACGTCCTGCGATGGCCTCTGCAGCCGCCGGCGCCGCCGCTGCCGGGCAACGAACCGCGGCGGGCCGTGGACGCCGGCACGTAGCCAGCGCGCCTTCCAGGACTTCGCTTTCTGTGACTCTCCATCGCCAGGAAACTCCTCGACGACGCACTGGCAGTAACCTCAGTCTGTACGTCCCACTTTCACAGCTCCACGAGAGGATGACCAAACTTTTTAGCCTCAGTATAATCAGATCTTTTGCGCTGATGAAATTTCCTGGCAGATTAAAACTATGTGCCAAACCGAGATTCGAACTCGGGACCTTTGCCTTTCGCAGGCAAGAGCTCTACCGGCTGAGATACCCTAGCACGACTCACGACTCGTTCTCCTCACAGCCTTACTTCCGCCAGTGCCTTTACCTTCTTTATTTCAAACTTCACTGAAGCTCTTCTGTGAAACTATCAGGACTAGCACACCATGAAGAAAGAATATTGTGGAGACATGGCTTAGCTAGAACCCGGGGAATGTTTTTCAGAATGAGATTTTCACTACATGGTGGAGTGTGCGCTAATATGAAACTTCCTGGAAAATTAGAACTTTTTTCCGGACCGAGGACGTGAGGTACCGACGGAAATAAGGCTGGGAGGACGGGTCGTTGGTCGTGCTTGGGTAGTCAGTTTGTAGAGCACTTGCCCACGAAAGGCAAAACTACCGAGTTCGAGTCTCAGTCCGACAAACATATCTAATCTGACAGGAAGTTCCATATTAGTGCATGCACCGCTACAGAGCTAAAATTTCATTCTGACTTTTGGACTAATGTTTCACTTGATTTCTGTTCTTCTCTGCTATATCTGCCTTACGGCAAGCATCGACTGGACGGTGTCCACTTTGCCCTGTTCTGCGCCCTTTCCCTAGTCCCGTGTTAACTTCGTCCATTTTCAATGTCATAAGTGATCTGAAGCGTTATCCTTCCTCTCCTTCGTTTCCGTGCAGTCCGTTTTTAAATCACTCTTCGTTGCAGGCAATTTCTCCGTAGTTGTGTGTCCCAGCCAAGACATTTTCCTCATTCTTACAACTTCCAATAGTTTTATTTCCTGTTCTATTCTTCATTCCTCCTCCTGTCAGCCCATTTCACTTTTATCATTCTTCTCCACAGCCAGATTTCAAAACTATCCAAGTATTTTTACTCTTTCTTTCTAACTATCCATGATTCGCTGTCATACTGTTCTACTCTTCAGATAAAAGACTTGCCGAATCATTCTTAATTCTATCCTCATTCTTTTTACTGTCAATAAACTTTCGACTTTTTAAGAGCTCTTTTCGTAATAATATTATACTTCTTGATTTAAATAATAAAAAAAAGTTCATTTGTTTACAAGAATATTGTTGGTGATGTTTGTTCAAAATGGCTCTGATCACTATGCGACTTAACATCTGAGGTCATCACTCGCCTAGAACTTAGAACTAATTAAACCTAACTAACCTAAGGACATCACACACATCCATGCCCGAGGCAGGATTCGAACCTGCGACCGTAGCGGTCGCTCGGCTCCAGACTGTAGCGCCTAGAATCGCACGGCCACTCCGGGTGATGTTTGTACGTCTGATTTTGTGTCTTTCTTGCATCTCTCTGAGGCTATACTGCAATCGAAGAAATTGGACAAAATTGATCTTAGTATGTTTCTAAATACTAATGTTAAAAAAGGTATTTTTGTTTGTTTACTTAGAGGCATTGTGACCGTCCATTACACAGAATGCAACACACACAAATCATCACTTATACTATTTGTTAGAGAAAAACATTCTCAATGGCAAACTTGACAGTGAATCAGTTAACTTTTTGAAATGTTTCTCCGGCGTCTGATAACAGTAATAATTCTCATAAATATGAATATATCCTCAAAAAATAATAAAAATAAAAATTTTTGTCGATAATTACATTATTTTATAATTGACATATATATATATATATATATATATATATATATATATATATATATATATATTGGATCATCAGTATATACGCATACACGCACACACACATACACACACACACACACGACCACCTGTTTAACAGAGTGCTGTTCCACTTTTCAAACACAGTACAACAGAGGCTCTACTTGGCATAGATTCTAAAAGTCCTTGGCAGTATTCAAGATGTACATGGCACGAGATGTCTACGCACAGGTCAAGCAATTCTACCAATTTTCGGGGTAAAGGTTTACGGGCAGACAGTTGGTGCCCGACAGATGTTCCAATGGGTACAGATCGGGCACATTTGCTGGCCAAGACATCAATGTGAGTTCACTGTAACGCCCCTTAAAACACTGCAGCACGATTCTGGCCTTGCAACACGGACAGTTATCCTGCTGGAAGATGTCATCACCGCAGGGGGAGACTTCAAGCATGAAGCGATGCAGGTGGCCCGCTATAATATTCGCATAGTTCACTGCTGTCATAATGTCTTCGATTACCACCACAGATCCCATGGAACCCCAATTCAATATACCCCATAGCATAATTCTGCCCTCACCTGCATGCATCTCTGGCGCGGTGTATGTTTCATGGAGCCATTGCCCTGGATGACGGCGTGTAAATACTCAACCACCGACCTGGCGTAACGAGAAATGTGATGCATTCGACAGGCGACCCGTTTCTATCGATCCACGGAGAAAACTCAGTGATTCTGTGCCTACTGCATTCATAACTGACGATGCCGTTGGGTCAACACAAGAGCGCATAGGGGCCGTCTGATGTGGAGCTTCATGTTCAACAACGGCTTTGAACGGTGTGATCCGAACCACTTGCGCCTGCACCAGCATTGTACTCTGTCGTCAGATCTGCCACAGACAGCTGGATTACACAGTGGGGAATCCTCCAAATTCTGCGTTTTGTGATCAGACGTGGTCGTCCAGTACCACACGGCCTGCTCGTTATTTCACCATCTTTCAACTGCTTTCCATAGATGCTCTCGACAGTAGTACGCCAACAGGCGACCACTTCATCCGTTTCAGAGATTCTCGTTTCCAGCCGCAGCTCTACAACATTGTGCCCTTTGTCAAAAACCCTTATATCGGTGGGTTTCCATATTTGCGGCCGATATCTTCGCTATAATGACCGCCCATTCGTCTCTCTGAGTTGCATTTTCCTTACTGCGTCACGTGTCCGCAACACCAACTGCAGGCATTAAACCTCGCGGTGGTCATAATGTTTTGGCTGATCGGTGTACGCATACATTGATAAGCCAAAACATCATGACCATATACAGGGTGTTACAAAAAGGTACGGCCAAACTTTCAGGAAACATTCCTCACACACAAATAAAGAAAATATGTTATGTGGACATGTGTCCGGAAACGCTTAATTTCCATGTTAGAGCTCATTTTATTATTTCTCTTCAAATCACGTTAATCATGGAATGGAACACACAGCAACAGAACGTACCAGCGTGACTTCAAACACTTTGTTACAGGAAATGTTCAAAATGTCCTCCGTTAGCGAAGATACATGCACCCACCCTCCGTCGCATGGAATCCCCGATGCGCTGATGCAGCCCTGGAGAATGGCGTATTGTATCACAGCCGTCCATAATACGAGCACGAAGAATCTGTACATTTGGTACCGGGGTTGCGTAGACAAGAGCTTTCAAATGCCTCCATAAATGAAAGTCAAGAGGGTTGAGGTCAGGAGAGCGTGGAGACCATGGAATTGGTCCGCCTCTACCAATCCATCAGTCACCGAATCCGTTTTTGAGAAGCGTACGAACACTTCGACTGAAATGTGCAGGAGCTCCATCGTGCATGAACCACATGTTGTGTCGTACTTGTAAAGGGACATGTTCTAGCAGCACAGGTAGAGAATCCCGTACGAAATCATGATAACGTGCTCCATTTAGCGTAGGTGGAAGAACATGGGGCCCAATCAAGACATCACCAACAATGCCTGCCCAAACGTTCACAGAAAATCTGTGTTGATGACGTGATTGCACAATTGCGTGCGGATTCTCGTCAGCCCACACATGTTGATTGTGAAAATTTACAATTTGATCACGTTGGAATGAAGCCTCATCCGTAAAGAGAACATTTGCACCGAAATGAGGATTGACACATTGTTGGATGAACCATTCGCAGAAGTGTACCCGTGGAGGCCAATCAGCTGCTGATAGTGCCTGCACACGCTGTACATGGTATGGAAACAACTGGTTCTCCCGTAGCACTCTCCATACAGTGACGTGGTCAACGTTACCTTGTACAGCAGCAACCTCTCTGACGCTGACATTAGGGTTATCGTCAACTGCACGAAGAATTGCCTCGTCCATTGCAGGTGTCCTCGTCGTTCTAGGTCTTCCCCAGTCGCGAGTCATAGGCTGGAATGTTCCGTGCTCCCTAAGACGTCCATCAATTGCTTCGAACGTCTTCCTGTCGGGACACCTTCGTTCTGGAAATCTGTCTCGATATAAAGGTACCGCGCCCCATGCTAATCCATACATCAAATGGGCATCTGCCAACTCCGCATTTGTAAACATTGCACTGACTGCAAAACCACGTTCGTGATGAACACTAACCTGTTGATGCTACGTACTGATGTGCTTGATGCTAGTACTGTAGAGCAATGAGTCGCATGTCAACACAAGCACCGAAGTCAACATTACCTTCCTTCAATTGGGCCAACTGGCGGTGAATCGAGGAAGTACAGTACATACTGACGCAACTAAAATGAGCTCTAACATGGAAATTAAGCGTTTCCGGACACATGTCCACATAACATATTTTCTTTATTTGTGTGTGAGGAATGTTTCCTGAAAGTTTGGCCGTACCTTTTTGTAACACCCTGTATACACTGAAAAGCCAAAATATTACGACCACTGCCCACCGCGACTTTGAATGTCGCTTGGAGGCGTTAATGGCACATGACGCCATAACAAAGGTATATGTGCGGAGCAGACACGGACGGGGCATCACCGTAGTGAAGATACGGGCTGCAAATGGGGAAATCCATTGTGATAAGCGACTACGAAAAAGGGTAGATTATTGTTACGCAGGCATGCCAACAAGTAACTCGCAAACGGCGAAGTTGGTCGAAGGTTCACGTGCTACTGTTGTGTGAACATCTACGGAAAGAGGTAGAAGGACAATGAAACTACCGCCAGTCTACATCTACATGGATGCTCTGCAAATCACATTTAAGTGCCTGGCAGAGGGTTCATCGAACTACCTTCACAATTCTCTATTACTGCACTCTCGTATAGCGCGCGGAAAGAACGAACACCTATATCTTTCCGAACGAGCTCTCATTTCCCTTATTTTATCGTGGTGATCGTTTCTCCCTATGTAGGTCGGTGTTAGCAAAATATTTTCGCATTTAGAGGAGAAAGTTGGTGATTGGAATTTCGTGAGAAGATTTCGTCGCAACGAAAAACGCCTCTCTTTTAATGGTGTCCAGCCCAAATCCTGTATCATTTCTGTGACACTCTCTCCCAGAATGTTTGAACGTCAGCGACTCTTCACAGAACGTGAGGTTCGGAGTCAGGTCTGCTCTGTAAAGTGGGATAGATGGTGATCTGTGGCATCTCTGCCGAAAGAGCACAATGCTGGAGCACGCATAATTGTTTCGGAGCACACGTTCGTCGCACACTGTTGAACATGGAGCTCCGCAGCAGACCACCCGTACGTGTTCACATGTTTCCCAACGACATCGGCAATTACGGTTCCAGTGGGTACGGAACCATCGTGGTTCGACCGTAGATCATGAGTCACATTTTTGCTACACTAGGTTGATGGCCGTCTACATAAACACCGTCATCGAGGTGAACGGCGGCACGAAACGTGCAGTACGACGCGCAGAGGCCTGGAAACGTACTGGTCACAGTAATGTATCCACATACCAGCCCGACCGTGCTATCAGTTATATTGAATGGGCCGATATTTAATGTCGTCTCTTCCGAAGAATTATTCTCTACATTTTACAGGTTCGTATTTTCAGAAAGAACCTTTAACTCTCGTAAAGATTCATGTTACAAAAATCAGTTTCAAGCTGCTTTTCGTATTCGGATACACTGCAGTTAGTTTCTGTTGTCAAGACAAGAGATACTCGCGCGTATTACTAAACAGTCGAGCGCCCAATGGCGTTAAGCACATCTCTGATTCGCGTATCGTAACTGTCAAAATATTTACTTTTTCGCTATTAAACTTTCAATAAACTTTAAAAACAGTCAAGAATTTTCAGATTAACTTTAACAACAGGATTTTCTTTTCACAATAATTATTTTCTCCGTTGGTTCACTGATAATTCTTCGCAATACACACAGTATGGTATACGTTTCCATCCAATGACTGACTACAATGCAATGCAGACGTGAAGTCAGCTGGCTGTCGGCTCGGAGCGTACAGCGTCCAACTTCCGAACCTGTCGTTACCGTGCTGTTGCCAGTCCGCCGTCGTTGCGTAAGCGCCCTCGAACACATGGAATATAAGAACACAAAAAACATTACACACAGCACATCTTTTACATAATTTTAACCAATTACATTTATGGATATTTACAAATGGTTCAAATGGCTCTGAGCACTATGGGGCTTAACTTCTGAGGTCATCAGTCCCCTAGAACTTAGAACTACTTAAACCTAACTAACCTAAGGACATCACACACATCCATGCCCGAGGCAGGATTCGAACCTGCGACCGTAGCGGTTGCGCGGTTCCAGACTGTAGCGCCTAGAACCGCTCGGCCACTCTGGCTGGCCTATTAACAATGAAACTCGTTAACTACATGATACTTCATATATTGCAGTATTCTTTACGCAAGATCATACATCGAACAGCTTTCTTGAAGAAAGGCAGTGCTGATCAGCAAAAATCTGCGCAGGCTGGTGTGTGCAGTGTTATGCTATGTGAGACATTCTCCTGCGCTTGCATGTGATCTTTGGTAGTAACTGAAGACACGCTGCCGCCGGGGTGGCCGAGCGGTTCTAGGCGCTACAGTCTGGAACCGCGCGAACGCTACGGTCGCAGGTTCGAATCCTGCCTCGGGCATTGATGTGTGTGATGTCTTTAGGTTAGTTAGGTTTAAGTAGTTCTAAGTTCTAGGGGACTGATGACCTTAGACGTTAAGTCCTATAGTGCTCAGAGCCATTTGAACCATTTCTGAAGACAAGCTGACGCTTGCGATACCTTCATGCTTCATGTCTTTCCGGAAGGTGATATCTTTCAGCAGTATAATTTCCGTGTCTCGGAGCCAGATCCGTGCTACAGGGGTTCGAGGAGCATTATAGTAAACTCACGTTGGTGTCTCGGCGACCAAATTCGGCTAATGTATGTCTTATGGAACTCATCTGGACTGCTATCTGTCTCTATCACCGCATACGCAAATCTGCGGCCCGATATGTGAATTACATGACCTGTGCGTAGACACCTAGCGTCACATGCTGCCACAACCGTGTCAACAAGTTGTCGGATTCCTGGGACGCAGAATCAGTGATATATATTTCGTTCCAAAGAAGGGTAAACAAGCTGTTTAGCAATTGGTCATAATGTTTTGGCTCATCAGTGTATATATAATGTAATCCAAAATTGTTGTAACACAGCTCACTATTTACGAACTCTTTGTGAAAGCACAGTGTCGTAATATCTTATTAGCATGTTTTGATTAGTAAATCAAACATTGTAAGTGATGAAATTACTATTTTATAACACTCAATGATTAAATTTGTCCAATTTTTCCGATTGCGATATAACCTAATAAAGACGCAAGAGAGGCATAAAATGACACATACAAACATCACCAAAAATATTCATGTAAACAAATGCAGTTGAAAATGAGAATAAATTCTCGAAATCATCGAATATGATGAAAGAAATTAAGTTATTGTACTTCTTATTTCTTCCATACACCTTCCACATGCTGTCATCAAACTTCTTAAATACCTGAAAGATTTTTACTTCGTTCACATTGTTTCCTTCTCATATTTTGACGGAACCTTCGGGCTTGCTCATTCTCATTTCTTTGGTCTTTCCCATATTTATCCTCATTCCACACTCTTTTACCATTTTTAATATGTTTTCTCTCGTACTTTGTAGTCCTCCCTTTGATTCGGCCGTACTGATTGATCACCTGCATACTTAACACACTTACATACTTAATTGATTTAGTCGTTTCTGTTCTATTACTATCCCTCGTTTTCTATTACTTTGCCTGTTAATTTACCAGCATGAATACCGGAAAGCGTACGCCATTGTCTAACAACTCTTCCAATAAATTCTCATCTGTTTTCACATCGCCCATCCTCACTTCAGATATATGCCTTGTGTCGAGTTGCTTTATAAGTCTACTGTCCTTCCAGACTACGGTAACGTATTTCAAGGCCTCCTGGAGGATACTTCATTTGCTCGGGCGTAAGTTTATGTAACACTCACAGATCAAGCGATATAAGGCTGTTTCCTAAGGAAACTGACGGCTGCTTCTTCCCATACAAAGCATGAGTAGCTATGCAGAACGTGGAAAAATTTATCAAAACAGAATGTTTTGTACACGAAACTATGAATCGGAAGTATTCCGTTATTTTGCTACCACCCACTATTCTAGCAGAGAGTTAGAGCTGCCTGAAAGATGAAAATATTTAAAAGGCAGATAGCTAAATTGTATCTAATTCACCGTATTTCAAGTTCAAACCACTTTAATATGTCTGTCGAGATCATCTAGAGACAATATCTGATGAGCCATAAATCGTTGAGGACATGTTGGCTAGGTCACTAGAGTTGAGACGAGTGATTGGGTTGATATAAAGAATTTAATACATTCAAAACTTGTGAGAACGGTGGAAGATTTCAAGGCTTATGTTTAAGCAACTTTTCAGCTCGTCAGTCAAATGTCATAAACCGTTGGGCTACTCCGGCAGTTCCGTTTCAACAAATGCACTTCTTTGCTCGAATGATGAATATGTCTGTTGAGTCATTATTATTGTTAACAATATTTCTTAATTATTGTAACAATTATTGTAACAAAGCACTCCAGATTTATCGAATAGTGTTGTTGCTTGACTCAGCCTCACATTTTCACCTAGCGCGGTGCCGCAGTGGCCAAGAAGTTCAATTCCCCGTCTAGCCACCTATACTTATTGTAGGATTTCCGTGATTTTCCTAATTCTCATTAGACACATAACGGGATGATGGGTTTGTACATGCCACGGGGGAGTTCTTTCCCCAGTCGGAGCTTGTGCTGTGTCTCTAATAATGCCGTCGTCGACGGATCGGTATACCCTACACTTTCTTCCTTTCAGCCTAGGACTTTCTCAACTGTGTCCACAGTTTCCAACATCAGCTACATTCCCTAAAGTATTTTTTTTGAACATTTAATCGTCCTTCGAATTATGTACTAGTTTTTGGACCTCATGCATAATCGCAATTTCTGAATCATTGTTACGTAGCACTGGCACTTATCATGTCTTAAGGATTTAGTCTCAGCAAACAAATAAGCCTTGGATAAATCAGTCTGGTAGCAGCTGAAGTCCAGGGCTTCACTGCTGAGACTTTGAGTGTAATGTGCCTTTGCGACGTTGCTTACCAACACTGTCTTGTGGAGCAGCCATTCCAACATGGGTAAGTGAACATACACTCCTGGAAATTGAAATAAGAACACCGTGAATTCATTGTCCCAGGAAGGGAAAACTTTATTGACACATTCCTGGGGTCAGATACATCACATGATCACACTGACAGAACCACAGGCACATAGACACAGGCAACAGAGCATGCACAATGTCGGCACTAGTACAGTGTATATCCACCTTTCGCAGCAATGCAGGCTGCTATTCTCCCATGGAGACGATCATAGAGATGCTGGATGTAGTCCTGTGGAACGGCTTGCCATGCCATTTCCACCTGGCGCCTCAGTTGGACCAGCGTTCGTGCTGGACGTGCAGACCGCGTGTGACGACGCTTCATCCAGTCCCAAACATGCTCAATGGGGGACAGATCCAGAGATCTTGCTGGCCAGGGTAGTTGACTTACACCTTCTAGAGCACGTTGGGTGGCACGGGATACATGCGGACGTGCATTGTCCTGTTGGAACAGCAAGTTCCCTTGCCGGTCTAGGAATGGTAGAACGATGGGTTCGATGACGGTTTGGATGTACCGTGCACTATTCAGTGTCCCCTCGACGATCACCAGTGGTGTACGACCAGTGTAGGAGATCGCTCCCCACACCATGATGCCGGGTGTTGGCCCTGTGTGCCTCGGTCGTATGCAGTCCTGATTGTGGCGCTCACCTGCACGGCGCCAAACACGCATACGACCATCATTGGCACCAAGGCAGAAGCGACTCTCATCGCTGAAGACGACACGTCTCCATTCGTCCCTCCATTCACGCCTGTCGCGACACCACTGGAGGCGGGCTGCACGATGTTGGGGCGTGAGCGGAAGACGGCCTAACGGTGTGCGGGACCGTAGCCCAGCTTCATGGAGACGGTTGCGAATGGTCCTCGCCGATACCCCAGGAGCAACATTGTCCCTAATTTGCTCGGAAGTGGCGGTGCGGTCCCCTACGGCACTGCGTAGGATCCTACGGTCTTGGCGTGCATCCGTGCGTCGCTGCGGTCCGGTCCCAGGTCGACGGGCACGTGCACCTTCCGCCGACCACTGGCGACAACATCGATGTACTGTGGAGACCTCACGCCCCACGTGTTGAGCAATTCGGCGGTACGTCCACCCGGCCTCCCGCATGCCCACTGTACGCCCTCGCTCAAAGTCCGTCAACTGCACATATGGTTCACGTCCACGCTGTCGCGGCATGCTACCAGTGTTAAAGACTGCGATGGAGCTCCGTATGCCACGGCAAACTGGCTGACACTGACGGCGGCGGTGCACAAATGCTGCGCAGCTAGCGCCATTCGACGGCCAACACCGCGGTTCCTGGTGTGTCCGCTGTGCCGTGCGTGTGATCATTGCTTGTACAGCCCTCTCGCAGTGTCCGGAGCAAGTATGGTGGGTCTGACACACCGGTGTCAATGTGTTCTTTTTTACATTTCCAGGAGTGTATATTGTACACGTAAACTTGGGATGGGAATGATTACATACAGATTTCGGCAAAAAGTAACATTCCCTACATTTCAGAAACCATTTTAATGCAGCATAAGGCTCTTTGAGACTACAAAAACCGTTCCTTTAGGCATACAGAATGATGCACTGGTATTTCGCCTCGTCTTTATCCGTGAAGTAATCGTAGAGGAACTCATCGTAGCACTCCTATTTCTCATGTGGTAAGAAGTGCTCCGTGTTGTGCATGTCAGACCTATAATTATGCAAAGTACAGAAACTGCCTGGCAAAAAAAGCTAAGCTCCCAGAAGGCGAGGAAGAAACGAAATTAAATTTCACAGTTTGAGACTTTATATGATGTTATTACAGTGATACAGAATCTAGCCAAATTTACAGTGAACTTAGCAGTATGGGTCCACTTATCAGTAGGACACGGCACCCCTCTAGCCTAGATGCATGCACTGGTTCGTGTGGGCATGGTGTCAGAAAGCCGTTCTATCATCTCCTGAGGCCAGATAGCCCTACAGCTGTTGTACCTGGTCCTTGATACCCTGGATATTGCCAATGAGGCGGAGTTGAGGATCGAGCTGGTACCACATGTGTTCTATCAGGGACAGATGTAGGGATCTTTTTGGCCGTGGGAGTACCTCAGTGCCATGCAGACAGTTGAGAGGGACATGTGCCATGTGTGTGCGAGCATTGTCATGTTAAGATGTATCTCTATGACACTGTACCATCAAATGTAACACATGAGGACACAGGATGTCCGTGATATACTGTTGTATCATTAGAGTACTCTCTGTCGCTACCAGCCTTGACCTGAAGTCATTCCCAATGGCTCCGCACACGATGATGCCAGACGTATAATGGCTGTGCCTCTTCAAAGCACTGGAAGGATTGGAATGCTCAACAGATCACCTCCATACTCGCCGACGAAGCTTATGTGGGACTCATCAATAGTCCATGCTTCCCAAAAGCGGAACTACTGCAATCACAACCGTTTGTATAGTAGTGTTAACGGAAGCCTACGCATCGAATCTTAATTCTCTAGTCTGGCTGCAGCTATCCTCTGACCAATGCTGGGGGGATGACACAGAATATTGCAATTACTTGTTCTTGGATAGCAGGCGCAGATGTGAAGAGATTATGATCTGCTTGGGGCATAATACGGTGATTCTTCCTTGCGATGGTCAGATGTGGCCGACCGGAATCGTTATGACGAGAAAGCCTGCTCTCCCGTTCCTATACAATCAAACATGGAGCCACAGTCACATCTGAATGCCCTAAAAGTCTGGGTATTGCACGATTGTACCAGTTGCCAAATGGAGACCCGCAATGAGACCACTTCCAAACTGTGTCAGGTGCTGATAACACTGTCTCAAACGAGTACGCGGCATCTCTGTGTCCTTCACAGCGATCACTCACCAATCTGACGCTCTTTAAGCATCTTACGTATACTACCGCTCCTTGTAATATCACTGAACATGAACTACACTTATGCACGCTGGTGAAGTTGTACTTATCGCAGAGAATTTCAACCCTAATGACTTATATATCGATCAGTGGTGTGTAATCGTACGTGAACAAAATTACATTTACATCCGACAATGTATATATCTAAGGCTAAAGCTCAGTCCACTCGCCCTGTCAGGCTATTCAGTACCAACCGAGTCATCCTCTGCCAGTGGCGACATTTGGCTGCGGTATGACGGGGCACACCACTGACCCCGCCACTGTCAGATCGCCAGACGTTGGAGATGCTACTTGTCACTAAAGTAGCTTATCATTTGGCGTCATGATGCTCAGTGCTTCCCATCTGCAGTTTGTATAACTGATCCACCTCGATGGACGACGAGTTCACCTCCTTCAGTGCAGATTCACGATTACATCTGACCTCGTGCGGGAATCCCACAGGAGTGAGCCGAGATGCAAATCGAGATAGTCCGCACAGTTGCGATAAACACTGTGTCTGGGTGGCGTAGTGGTTAATGCAACTGCCTAGTAAGCAGGAGATCTGGATTCGAATCCTAGTTCGGCACACATTTTCACTCGTCACCGCTAATTTCGCGTTAAGTCCCGAAGCAGCTGACATGAATAGTCCCTTCCCCTCCCTTTCCTTTCCTTTCGTTTCTCCCTCCTCCACCTTCACTTTGCATATAATGTATCACAGCTACAAATTCCGCGTGGTGTCTGTTTTTTCGGGCATGTTCGGAAAAACTGACACCACGCATTCAAATTATAATAGATATATTCACATCATGTCTTGAGACTCTCCACTGTGCGTCCCATTAAGTATGTGATGCGTGGCTAGCCAAAATGGTTACACGGGTTGCACCGAAATGCCTTTGACGAGCATTTAAATATTTTACTTGACAGTGGCGCAGCGACCGAAACAGGCCTGTAGGGAACAATAACAAATTCATGCATTTCTGACGTCAGCTCTGATGGAACACGGTGGTTTTAACCTTTACGAAATTCTTAGCGGCTGTGCAACCCAACATAGAGAAAACGATAAAAAGGTTTACTTTGCATATGCTAATGAAATATGATTACCATTTAAGTAAAGCAATCTACTTTGATAATATGGATCGGATCGCAACGAATCGTCTGAGATACAATATGGTACCTTAGGTGTAGCAGCTACATAGGCCTAGGAGTGGCTATGACTGGGGGTTGTCGGTTTGTCAACTTTTCTTATCAAATTACAAAATATATTGATAAAATAATACCACACAGAAACCTGTTAAATGATTTCACCATTCAGTGAGGTAAAATTTCACCTGTGTTGCAAACAACAATAACAGCTTCTGTAGCCGGCCGGGGTGGCGGAGAGATTCTAGACGCTACAGTCTGGATCCGCGCGACCGCTACATCCTGCCTCGGGCATGGATGTGTGTGATGTCCTTAGGTTAATTAGGTTTAAGTAGTTCTAAGTTCTAGGGGACTAATGACCTCAGAAGTTAATTCCCATAGTGCTCAGAGCCCAACAGCTTCTGTAAAAAATACACAATGATAAACGGTAATTAAAACTTTCTTAATTAATAGACAATGACTAATACACAATTTCTGAGTCACAGTGAATGTATATAATTCCTATAAAGTAATTAAATTTTATTAATGAATCCTCAATGAATAAAACAAAACCTTCTGAGGAAAAATGAGTACTGACGGTACAAAAAAAAAGCAGGATAAATTACACATAAAACCTCGACCAAACGGTGCACAGAATATTTTGGTTCTACTTTTTGGTGTTCAAAGACGAACAAGTAAATGTAAATCCGAATTAATAACGTAACCATCATTACTAGATTACTTTACGCCAAAACACTTTTATCTTCTAGATGCAAGTGCATCATGAACCACAATACAAATTTACTTCACTATACAGGGTGGTCCATTGATAGTGACCGGGCCAAATATCTCACGAAATAAGCATCAAACGAAAAAACTACAAACATCGAAACTCGTCTATCTTGAAAGGGGAAACCAGATGGCGCTATGGTTGGCCCGCTAGATGGCGCTGCCATAGGTCAAGCGTATATCAACTGCGTATTTTTTTTTTAAATTGGAACCCCCAAAATTATTACATATTCGTGTAGTACTTAAAGAAATATGAATGTTTTAGTTGGACCACTTTTTTCGCTTTGTGATAGATGGTGCTGTAATAGTCACAAATGTATAAGTACGTGGTATCACGTAACATTCCGCCAATGCATACGGTATTTGTTTCGTGATACATTACCCGTTTTAAAATGGACCCTTTTACCAACTGCGGAAAAGGACTATATCGTGTTGACGTATGGCCATTGTGATCAGAATGCCCAACGGGCGTCTGCTATGTATGCTGCTCGGTATCTTGGACGACATCATCCAAGTGTCCGGACCGTTCGCCGGATAGTTACGTTATTTAAGGAAACAGGAAGTGTTCAGCCACATGTGAAACGTCAACCATGACCTGCAACAAATGATGATGCCCAAGTAGGTGTTTTAGCTGCTGTTGCGGCTAATCCGCACATCAGTAGCAGACAAATTGCGTGAGAATCGGGAATGACAAAAACGGCGGTGTTGAGAATGCTACGTCAACATCGATTGCACCCGTACCACATTTCTATGCACCAGGAATTGAATGGCGACGGCTTTGAACATCGTGTACAGTTCTGCCACTGGGCGCAAGAGAAATTACGGGACCATGACAGATTTTCTGCACGCGTTCTATTTAGCGACGAAGCGTCGTTCACCAACAGCGGTAACGTAAACCGGCATAATGTGCACTATTAGGCAACGGAAAATCCACGATGGCTGCGACAAGTGGAACATCAGTGACCTTGGCGGGTTAATGTATGGTGCGGCATTATGGGAGGAAGGATAATTGGGCCCCATTTTATCGATGGCAATCTAAATGGTGCAATGTATGCTGATTTCCTACGTAATGTTCTACCGATGTTACTGCAAGATGTTTCACTGTATGACAGAATGGCGATGTACTTCCAACATGATGGATGTCCGGCACATGGCTCGCGTGCGGTTGAAGCTGTATTGAATAGCATATTTCATGACAGGTGGATTGGTCGTCGAACCATGGCTCGCACGTTCACCGGATCTGACGTCCGCGGATTTCTTTCTGTGGGGAAAGATGAAGGATATTTGCTATCGTGATCCACCGACAACGCCTGACAACATGCGTCAGCGCATTGTCAATGCATGTGCGAACGTTACGGAAGGGGAACTACTCGCTGTTGAGAGGAATGTCGTTACACGTATTGCCAAATGCATTGAGGTTGACGGACATCATTTTAAGCATTTATTGCATTAATGTGGTATTTACAGGTAATTGCGCTGTAACAGCATGCGTTCTCAGAAATGATAAGTTCACAAAGGTACATGTATCACATTGGAACAACCGAAATAAAATGTTCAAACGTACCTACGTTCTGTATTTTAATTTAAAAAACCTACCTGTTACCAACTGTTCGTCTAAAATTGTGAGCCATATGTTTTTGACTATTGCAGCGCCATCTATTACAAAGCGAAAAAAGTGGCCGAACTAAAAAATTCACATTTCTTTACGTACTACAAGAATATGTAATAAAAAATGGGGGTTCCTATTTAAAAAAAAAACGCAGTTGATATCCGTTTGACCTATGGCAGCGCCATCTACCGGGCCAACCATAGCGCCATCTGGTTTCCCCCTTCAAGCTAGACAAGTTTCGTTCTTTGTAGTTTTTTCGTTTGACGCTTATTTCGTGAGGTATTTGGCCCAGTCACGATCAATGGACCACCCTGTATACTGTTAAATGGACTGCATTAAATAATGTTGGACAGGAAAGTCATAACGATGCGTAACCAACCACCCGCCAAATCAATTAAAGGCGGTCTAAGAACGTGGATAACTTTGTACAGAACCCCGCTACAAGGCACTAGCGCCTGTTCTATTTCCTGTTAGCACACAGTTGGTCATATAGTGTGCAGACTTAAAAACAATCCGCACTGGCCCACGGGAAAGGCTGTATGTAAGACTTCTACACGCAGCCCCAGTCTGTGTCCTCTAGGAGCAGCACGGAACGAACTTCCGGAAACCAGGGCTTCCAGCCTTCGAGTCTGCTCGCTGATATTTACAGCCCCGGCCACCACTCGGCCTCTCAGACGCCTCTCCAAGTCCGCGCTATACCGTTCCTCTGCAGCTGACTCCCGACTCCGAGATAACAGAAGCCACTCCATCGTCAATACACTCAGAGGCCACTATCACAATTTGCCAGCAGCCACCAGCCATTTTCTCAGGCGCATGCTCGGAGACTCGGCAGTTCCGCACTTGCCCCACAAATTGCTGGTCCTCTAAGTAATACCATCCTGTCTGTGCCTTTTGCATTCGGGGCTATCGCTAGTGATATCAGCCATCACCTGTGACTTACTTCCCCAGTCACACACTCAAAGACCAAGCAGTTTAGCTGGTCACTGACTGATGCAGGAACCAGCCACTCTGGCATGAAGACAACACCTGACGGTGTGCCTTTCGTGTGTCCAATGCCACTTACAAAATATTGTCCGTCAGCTGCTCCCCACGGTCACAGCACTGGTTTCAAGTTGTGGCTTCTCTGTAGAGATCAGAAGCTGAGCGAGTATGATTCTAATGTTGAGAGTTGCATACCTAAGAAATCAAGGTGCTGCTTGTATCTCAGTCCTGTATTGGTTTCTTCCTTCCCACTGTAGCTCAGCGAGTATGGCGAGTTTTTGAGAAAAGTCATGCTGTGATCGCTTTCGAGCCGTCGACTCGTTCTCTGTTAGTGAAGCGTGCAGGGGTGTAAGACAACTTATGACTTAGTATGGAAGCTGAGAGCGCGCTCTTGTTACTGTAATGTTACACTGAAAAAGGGGAATGACCAATTGTTGGTACCAGATGGCCTCTAACGAATCTCTGTTTTGTCAGGTTGTGGAGGGTGCAAGACGAAACTTAAGTGATGCAATGTAAACAGTCCGCTGCGTGACAAGAAGAGTGATGCTGCAAAAAGTTCGGTGCTGAACTCCACTCCTCAGACGATAAACGTACAAAGTTTTTCCAGTGCAAAAAAAAAATAAAAATAAAAATAAAATAAAAAATAAAAAATAAAAGAAATGGTGGCACCGTGCCTGGTGGGCCGCTTGAATTTGGACGCGCAACAACCTCAATGCTAGTTAACTCAGAAACAGTGCAACGTAGCGAACTTTTTTCCTTATAATTATTTCCCAGCACAGCCTACCCTACAGCACCCTTACAAACGGTTCAGACTGTTTCTGGTCGCTCTGTTTTTATATACATAATTTGTTTCAAGAAGAAAGAACAGATTACAGTTGCTTATTACAGACAAACTATAAAAGACAGAAACACTGGACAGAGGAAAGTTCACAGTTTTGACACAGCTGCACTGTTGTTTGTCTGTAGCATCAGGGCAACTACACCACAAGAGAAATCATTTTGCGCTTTGGAATTAGCGCGAAGTCAGTCCACTGTTAACGAGAAACATGCACTGAGCCTTCGATTCGGCAAGAAGCCGCCACTGTACTAGCAGTGTTGTATTGGAAGAAGTGAACAACAAATCTTGTAAATTACTTTTGGCCTCTCACGTAACCAGACCTCACACCACGCGATTTTTTCTGTGGGGGTGCTTAAAAGGCAGAGTCTTTGTCTCACCTATGTCAGCTACTCTTCAAGGGATGAGAAATCCAGTTATTGATGCTGTCGACTCAGTAAACAGGAACCTGTTGATTCTTGCGTGGAATGAAATGGGCTACCGTTTCGATGCTTCCCGAGCAACAGATGGTACTCAAGCATTGTATGGTATAGTGTCTGTGCCAACATAAAACTTCGCAACTTCCTCTGTCCCGTGACATGCGCAGTGTTTTTCTAGCTTTCACAGATTGTAATAAAGAATCAGACATTTTCAACAGAAACTCACGGAAACAAAAAATTATCAAATGGGACGTACTGCCAGACAATGAAGTCTGCACCACAGCAGGGACGAAATTGGCTGAAGGAAGAAAAAGAATCCAAGGAGAAAACATGAGAGCTGCTTGGAAACTCTGAGCATTAAAACGTAATAGTTCTGCATGGTGCGGTAAGGTCTGATCGCACCTGATCATAATAATTATGATAATAATAATAACAATAATAATAATTGCACAGCTACATAAATGCATGTATATTGAGAACAATATTTACTGTTAACCAGTCTGTCATTGCACTTGTGTGTAATAATCGTCATGCCCGACGGTTGCTAACATAGCAGCAGTGCCACAAGAGCTCTGTTGTACTGGCGAACTCGTGAGATCGCTCTGCTTTCTACCCTGCTAGAGTTCACTTGTACCCGAGAAGACTCAAGCGACGAGTTTACGGTTGGAAATGGGCAGTGACTGAGATTCACGAATGCAGTCTCCGAGCACAAGGAGACGCCGTCGTCACGAGGCCCACGAGAAAAACAGGAAGCGGCGCGTACATCACGAGCGTAGCACTGAGCCAACTCCCTCGCTCAGCTCAACAGACGAAATGCGTTTCTAATCGTGTTAAGTAGTAGCTGGCTGTTTACGTACTAACGGGAATTCCATATTACACTCAAATCTGCTTTTATAGAGACTTACTGAGTACTAGTATTACAACAAAATACCCAACTGTGCAGTATCTGTAATTTAAGATCTATGCTCTGCATAAATACAATAACAGCTCGTTTACAGCATTTAGTCTCTACTGCTTATCAGTCCTCATTTCATACAAATGTAGTGCCACATCCAACCGATAAAATTTTGTTATACTCAGTACAGCTGTAACAAATTATTAGTAGGCATATGGACTTTCGATCGTTGTAGGACTAACAAACAATAAGACTCTATCCTAGTGGAATCACAGTGGAAGATGCCATTCTCATTTGTACTAAAACACGCAATTACGAGTTAACAGGTGCAGAAGCGTAATTTGTCTGCTGAGCTGAGCGAGCGAGCCAGGCCTACCTTCGTGACGTAGGCCCCGCAACCTATCTTTCTCGTGGGCCATGCGTCGTCAGAGATAAACTGTGTGATCAAAAGTATCCGGACACCTGGCTGAAAATGAATTACAACTTCGTGGCGCCCTAAATGGGTAATGCTGGAATTCAATATGGTGTTGGCCCACCCTTAGCCTTGATGACAGCTTCCACTCTCGCAGGAATACGTTCAATCAGGTGCTGGAAGGTTTCTTGGGGAATGGCAGCCCATTCTTCTCGGAATGCTGCACTGAGGAGAGGTATCGATGTCGGTCCGTGAGGCTGGCAGGAAGTCGGCGTTCCATAACAACCCAAAGGTGTTCTATAGGATTCAGGTCAGGACTCTGTGCAGGCCAGTCCTTACAGGGATGTTATTGTAACGTAACCACCGACTGTGCATTATGAACAGGTGCTCGTCAGGACTCTGTGCAGGCCAGTCCTTACAGGGATGTTATTGTAACGTAACCACCGACGGTGCATTATGAACAGGTGCTCGATCTGTAACGTAACCACCGACTGTGCATTATGAACAGGTGCTCGATCGTGTTGAAAGATTCAATTGACATCCCCGAATTGCTCTTCAACAGTGGGAAGCAAGAAGGTGCTTAAAACATCAATGTAGACCTGTACTGTAGCCGGCCGCTGTGGCCGAGTGGTTCTAGGCGCTTCAGTCCGGAACCGCTCTGCTGCTACGGTCGCAGGTCCGAATCCTGCCTCGGACATGGATGTGTGTGATGTCCTTAGGTGAGTTAGGTTTAAGTAATTCTAACAAGGGAACCTCCCCATCGCACCCACCTCAGATTTAGTTATAAGCTGACGCAGTGGATAGGCCTTGAAAAACTGAACACAGATCAATCGAGAAAACAGGAAGAAGTTGTGTGGAACTAAGAAAAAAATTACTAAAATATACAAACTGAGTAGCCCAGGCGAAGATACGCAACATAAGAGAATGGAAGTCAAGGAGCGCCGTGGGCCCGTGGTTAGCGAGAGCAGCTACGGAACGAGAGGTTCTAGGTTCAAGTCTTCCCTCGAGCGAAAAGTTTAATTTTTTTATTTTCAGTTTATGTGACAAACTCTTATGTTTTCAACACTTTTTTGGGAGTGATTATCACATCCACAAGAAAACCTAAATCGGGCAAGGTAGAAGAATCTTTTTACCCATTCGCCAAGTGTACAAGTTAGGTGGGTCGACAACATATTCCTGTCATGTAACGCACATGCCGTCACCAATGTCGTTTAGAATATATCAGACGTGTTTTCCTGTGGAGGAGTCGGTTGACCTATGACCTTGCGATCAAATGTTTTCGGTTCCCATTGGAGAGGCACGTCCTTTCGTCTACTAATCGCACGGTTTTGCGGTGCGGTCACAAAACACAGACACTAAACTTATTGCAGTGAAGAGAGACGTCAATGAACGAACGGACAGATCATAACTTTGCAAAAATAAAGTAAGTGAACTTTTCGCTCGAGGGATGACTTGAACCAAGGACCTTTGGTTCCGCAGCTACTCACGCTAACCACGGGACTACGGCGGTCCTAGGCTCATATTCTCCTTGATGTTGCCTATGTTTGATCATGGACTACTCAGTTTGTATATTTTACTAATTTTTTTCATAGTTCCACACAACTTCTTCCTGTTTTCTCGATTGATCTGTGTTCAATTTTTCAAGACCTATCCACTGTGCCAACTTATAACTAAATCTGACGGGGGGTGCGATGGGGAGGTTCCCTTGTAAGTCTAGGTGACTGATGACCTCAGATGTTACTTCCCATAGTGCTTAGAGCCATTTGAACCATTTGAATCTGTGCTGTGATAGTGGTACGCAAAACAACAAGGGGTGCAAGGCCCCTCCATGAAAAAGACGACCACACCATAACACCACCGCCTCCGAATTTTACTGTTGGCACCACACACGCTGGCAGACGACGTTCACAGGGCATTCGCCATACCCACACCCTGCCATCGGATCGCCACATTGTGTACCGTGATTCGTCACTCCATACAACGTTTTTCCACTGTTCAATCGTCCAATGTTTAAGCTTCTTACACCAAGCGAGGCGTCGTTTGGCATTTACTGGCGTGATGTGTGGCTTATGAGCAGCCGCTCGACCATGAAGTCCAAGTTTTCTCACCTCCCACCTAACTGTCATAGTACTTGTAGTGGATTCTGAAGCAGTTTGGAAGTCCTGTGTGATGGTCTGAATAAATGTCTACCCATTACACATTACGACCCTCTTCAATTGTAGGAGGTCTCTGTCAGTCAACATACGAGGTTGGTCTGTACGCTTTTGTGCTATACGTGTCCCTTCATGTTTCCACTTCACTATCACATCGGAAACAGTGGACCTAGGGATGTTTTGGAGTGTGGAAATCTCGCGTACAGACGTGTGACACAAGTGACACCCAATCACCCGACCATCCGTGAGTTCCGTGGATTGCCCCATTCTCCTCTCTTACGATGTCTAATGACTACTGACGTCGCTGATACGGAGTACCTGGCAGTAGGTGGCAGCACAATGCACCTAATATGAAAAGCGTATGATTTTGTGGGTGTCCGGATACTTTTGATCATATAGTGTAATGTACAGGTGCTCGGTCGTGTTGAAAGATCCAATCACCATCCCTGAATGACTGCTTCCTGTTGTCATTCTGCCCGCTCGTTGACGCACAGTGGTGCTCTGGTCGGCTGCGTCGTAAAGCCCTCAATAATGAAAACAGTGACAATATTTTATGTGTGATTGTCAACAGTTGAGCGCTGCCATTGGTCAGTTGAACGTAATGTGGTAAAAGAGCCATTTTGGATCCAAATAGTACATGATAGTAAGTGAGAGAATTTATCTAGTTAGCGGATGTCTCAGTATATAGGGGTGTATGAAATATACAGACTCATTTTATATTAAATTAAGAACCCAGCAGAACGTTCAACTTTTCTGTGCAGAAGAGTGCCGCAGTGTTGTGCAGTAAACTGCTGTTCGAAGGCAGAGAGTGGTGCCAGCTTTCTCCGAATTTCAGAAGGATCGCGAAAAGATGCAAAATATGGCTGCATCGAATGGAAAGGAAAGATACATTTCCATACGAGTCTGCTGGACTATGTGAAATAAATAAACATTCCTCTCACTGTGGATTACCTAACAATGAACTTCTGTATTTCGTTACATAGTAGAACGTCCAAACACTTTTAGCGTAATTGCTACCGTGCTAGACTGGAAATGTGAGCTTCACAAGATCGATTCTCGTTCAAAACCAAGTTCTTTTCCTTTTTCCCTGCCATCTTCCTAAGTTTACTTTATTCGTCATACAGTTATGTAAGAGCTCTAAATTCTGTATCATAGTACATTGTAATGTACATTTTTATTTCTTAGCTTCATTTTACACTTGATCTATTTAAGATGAACCACCAATATGATATTATGAAACTGTATTTCATACTTGATGTAGCTCTTACTCTGAAAAACCAGAGACCATTTAATAATTTCCGACCACAATATGGTTCCCAAACAACTGGCTGAAGACAGTAATTTTCCCTCACAATTGCCTTCACTGAACCTGTTGTAAAGCTCTATGATTTTGGAAAGAGAAAAAACTGAACATTACTTGGAACCTACGAGAAAATGTAGCAAGAATATGGTATTACAATAAAATTAAAGCTGGTCCTACTTAAGCAGTTTTTATCATATTGTTTCAGTGGCAGTTTAGTACGCAATCGAACAAGACATACTTCAAAATTCTTCTCTGTCAAACACATATTTTATAGACATAATTTTCGGATGATTTAATGACCTGGAGGAACAGAAAAATTGGAATGTGTAACGCTATTTAAGGCAAACGCTTTGATGCTCTGCAGTTCCCCACGAGTTTTATTACACTGCAAGCATCAAACAACAACTGCTTTGTTCCTCATCGACTACTGAGAACGCAGCCGTACTTGTGATGAGTTACAAAGTAACAACGAAGCAACCACGCCTGGAAGTGCAAATTTAGACTTAAGCGATGCAGATGAGATTTCACAGAAGCAAGAACAGTCTCTCAATTATGTAACTGGGTAAACAGTAATACAAAATAAGCCTTATCTGATGTGTACGGTGTACCACTTTCAACAAGCGAACAGCCTGAATGAGAAAAAGTTCATTCATTAACCGAATTCAAAGTTACACGACCGACCATAGCTTAGAATGTGAATCGGAAGCAGCGTTAAATATGATTCAAATATCAGAAAATTTTTTCCGCGACAGTGAAAACCAAGTTTTGGAATCAAAGTTACTTTATTTACTGAATTGAATGTCATGTAAAGCAGCGAAGAAATGCCTTCATAATATTCCACCTTGTCACATTGTCACAGATAAAAGTGTACGTATATTTTTGACATAAGGGTGTACATTCTTTTGAACTGCCACGCAGAGAATGGACATCACTGCAAACTGTAGGAATAAAAGTATAGACACTAGAAATGCGATAAGGTTATTTTAAGAGGCACTCATCACGCAGATTTATTTCGTGTATTTTTCGATAATTATATTATGTAAATGTAAAAAGGGTTATAATCTTAAAAACTAACAGGAACATTGAAGACATGTCCGAAAGAGCAGTCACTACACGGAATCCGCAGCTGTGATACATATCACGTTAACAAGTTAACAGAAGTATGCATTTGTGTTCCATTTTGGTCTGCAATTCGCAGATATCTTCCGCAAACAAACTGTATGGGCATGATATATAATGCTATTACACGAAGAGAATATAGACTGAAGAGCCAAAGAGACGTACACCTACGTAATATCGTGTAGGGCCTCGTGAGCACGCAGAAGTGCCGCAGCACGACATGGCATGGACTCGATTAATATCTGAAGTAGTGCTGGAGGGAACTGACACCATGAATCCTGCAGGGCTGTCCATAAATCCGTAGAAGTACGAGGGGATGGAAGTACGATGAGGTGGAGATCTCTTGTGAACAGCACGTTGCAAGGCATCCCAGATATGCTCAATGATGTTCATCTCTGGAGACTTTGGCGGCCAGCGGAAGTGTTTAATATCAGAAGAGTGTTCGTGGGTCACTCTCTAGCAATTTTGGACGTATGAAGGAGTGTCGCATGGTCCTGCTGGAATTGCCCAAGTTCGTCGGAATTGCACAATGGACACGAATGGGTGCAGTGACCAGTGACGAGCCTTCATGCTTACGTACGTGTCACCTGTCAGAGTCGTATCTAGACGTATTGTATCAGGGGTCCCATATCACTCCAACTGCACACGCCCCGCACCATTACTGAGCCTTCATCAGCTTGAACAGTCCCCTGCTGAGATGCAGGGTCCATGCAGTCATGAGGTTGTCTCCATACCCTACACGTTCATCCGCTCGATAAAATTTGAAACGAGACTCGTCCGACCAGGTAACAGATTTCCAGTCATCAACAGTCCAATGTCGGTGTTCACGGGCCCAGGCGAGACGTAAGGCTTTGTGTCGTGCAGTCATCAAGGGTACACTAGTGGATCTTTGGCTCCTAAAGCCCATATGGGCGATGCTTCGTTGAATGGTTCGCACGCTGGCACTTGTTGATGGCCCAGCATTGAAATCTGCAGCAATTTGCGGAGGGTTTCCACTTCTGTCATATTGAACGATTCGTCATTAGTCCCATTCTTGCAGGGTCTTTTTTCGGCCGTAGCGATGTCGGAGATTTGATGGTTTACCGGATTCCTGATATTCACGATACACTCGTGAAATGATAGTACGGGAAAATCCCCACTTTTTCGCTACCTCGGCAATGTTGTATCCAATCGCTCGTGAGCCGACTATAACACCACGTTCAAGCTCACTTAAATCTTGACAACCTGCCACTGTAGCAGCAGTAACTGCGCCAGACACTTATTGTCTTACATGGGCGTTGCCGACCGCAGCGCCGTGTTCTGCCTGTTTACATATATCTGTATTTGAATACGCATGCCTATACGATTTCTTTGGCGCAAAAGTAAGTGCGAAGAAGGTTTACCCGCATTATGAGGAAAGTAAAATACCATTATTTCAGTGATGGACTTACGAAAGTCGTCGTTTTATTGGCTTTCATTTACAATAGAACCCAGGAAACAATTACTTCATTGTTTCCTTTACGCACTAGGATATCACATGCACATATAAATGAGAATTTAATAGCTTTGATCAGAGCTGTGCAGTAGTTGGTTGGGTCCAAAATGGCGGCGGCAGTCGAGTTGGCGGTACGTTTTACAGGGTGAAAAGTATTTAAACCGACAAACTCTGGGAGGTTGTAGGAGACATCAAAACAAATATTTTTCGCTAATGTCATTTTTTCCTACGAGGATTATTTAAACCGTTGGAGGCCGTATTACGCTCTTCAGTTGATAGAGGCCGTATTACGATCTTCAGCAGTTAGAGGACGTATTACACTCTTCAGTTGCAGGCAACTGCTGTCCTCCAGTGTAGTAGTGCATTGTCTCTGTTTACTGATGGAGCCATACACCTGGAGTGAGTACACTGATATGGTTGGTGCGTACTACGTAGCGCACCACAACGGACGAGCTGCACAGCCGGTTTATCAACAAAAATATCCTAATCGCAGTATCCCGCATCATACGACCTTTGATGGTGTGTACCAACGTCTGCGTGAGAGCAAGTCATTTAGCAGATTACCTGGACAGGGATGCCGTCGCACGATAAGAACGCTGCAATTTGAGGAACTTGTCTTGCAGTATGTGGAGCGGGATCCTTCAATCAGCAGTCGTGCAATTGCACGTCACATGGGGACGAATCAGACGAATATAAGAACAGTCCTTCGAGAGCAATTGTTAGGTCCATTTCACTTCCAGTGTGTCCACAACCTGGAACCAGTTGATTATCCACCCAGAGCACAGTTTTCGCAGTGGTACCTGGAACAGTATGAAATGCATCCTACATTTCCATCCTCAGTGTTGCTTACCGATGAAGCAAGGTTCGGGCGTGATGAAGTCTTCAACATGCACAATTCGCATGTTTGGAGTGAGGATAACCCATATGCCACAGTTACTAGCGCTCATCAAGTGCGGTTCTTCGTTAATGTGTGGGTCGGTGTTGTTGGAGACTGTTTAATTGGGCCGTATCTGTTACCTAGTTGTTGTCTCTTGGTCATAAAAAAATGGAAAAGTGTTTGTTGGTTTAATTAATTTGCCACCAGAGAAATCTTCCTCTACCGGTTTAAATACTCCTCATTAGAAAATATGACATTAGGGAAAAATATTTGTTTTGATGTCCCCTACAACCTCCCAGAGTTTGTCGGTTTAAATACTTTTCACCCTGTGTATTTAGGTCTCCGCAGCGTCGATGCTTCGGCCTCTCTCCGCTGTTGCAGGAACACATCACCAGCCCTCGCGTCAACTGCCGAGCGGGGCAGGAGCTTAACTGTGCCGTGTGGCGCTAAATAACGACAAAAATAGTGTTTGTGTACTTTATGTAAACTTCACCGAATCAGTGGTATCAGCAATGGCAATTTAACAATATTGTCCGCTCTGGAATAAAGCTCTGCATTTGGCCTAGGCTGTGGCGAACGTAAAGACCGAGTTCGGTGTGTGCGTCAGGTGAGCCGGTGCTGACGGCGGGCTACTCGGCGGGCCCCGGCCTGTGGCGCGCCGGCCCCGCGACGGTTTGCCGCGGCCGCGTCTCGCTGGTGGGCCGCGGCGCGCTGCACACCACGTGCCGCGTGCACGCGGGCGACAGCGGCGGCGCCGTGCTGCAGCCGCACACCGGCCGCCTGCTCGCGCTCATCGTCTGCAACGTCGCCGCCGACGACGACGCCGACGCCGGCCGCTCCTTACACCCACGCGTCAACATGGCCGTGCCCGTCACCGCCGTCGCCGGCACGCTGCGCGCCTTCATGCAGACACGCGGTAAGCCCCACATCCGCACACTGGCGAGCCTACTTACGCTGTCTGCAAGTAACTTCAGTAGCAATAGACATCGTCTTAATCTAGTGCAGTTCATAAAATATCGTTATTTTCTACAAAAGATGTCGGCGTATAACGGCGATACATTTTCCGACGATATATCGATATCAAAATTCAAATATATGTTGCCTATATTCTACCCCCATGAGCCATGGACCTTGCCGTTGGTGGGGAGGCTTGCGTGCCTCAGCGATACGGATGGCCGTACCGTAGGTGCAACCACAACGGAGGGGTATCTGTTGAGAGGCCAGACAAACGTGGGGTTCCTGAAAAGGGGCAGCAGCCTTTTCAGTGGTTGCAGGGGCAACAGTCTGGATGATTGACTGATCTGGCCTTGCAACACTAACCAAAACAGCCTTGCTGTGCCGGTACTGCGAACGGCTGAAAGCAAGGGGAAACTACGGCCGTAATTTTTCCCGAGGGCATGCAGCTTTACTGTATGGTTAAATGATGATGGCGGCCTCTTGGGTAAAATATTCCGGAGGTAAAATAGACCCCCATTCGGATCTCCGGGCGGGGACTACTCAAGAGGACGTCGTTATCAGGAGAAAGAAAACTGGCGTTCTACGGATCGGAGCGTGGAATGTCAGATCCCTTAATCGGGCAGGTAGGTTAGAAAATTTAAAAAGGGAAATGGATAGGTTAAGGTTGGATATAGTGGGAATTAGTGAAGTTCGGTGGCAGGAGGAACAAGACTTTTGGTCAGGCGAGTACAGGGTTATAAATACAAAGTCAAATAGGGGTAATGCAGGAGTAGGTTTAATAATGAATCAAAATATAGGAGTGCGGGTTAGCTACTACAAACAGCATAGTGAACGCATTATTGTGGCCAAGATAGATACGAAGCCCACACCTACTACAGTAGTACAAGTTTATATGCCAACTAGCTCTGCAGATGATGAAGAAATTGATGAAATGTATGACGAGATAAAAGAAATTATTCAGGTAGTGAAGGGAGACGAAAATTTAATAGTCATGGGTGACTGGAATTCGAGAGTAGGAAAAGGGAGAGAAGGAAACATAGTGGGTGAATATGGATTGGGGGACAGAAATGAAAGAGGAAGCCGTCTGGTAGAATTTTGCACAGAGCATAACTTAATCATAGCTAACACTTGGTTCAACAATCATAAAAGAAGGTTGTATACATGGAAGAATCCTGGAGATACTAGAAGGTATCAGATAGATTATATAATGGTAAGACAGAGATTTAGGAACCAGGTTTTAAATTGTAAGACATTTCCAGGGGCAGATGTGGACTCTGACCACAATCTATTGGTTATGAACTGTACATTAAAACTGAAGAAACTGCAAAAAGGTGGGAATTTAAGGAAATGGGGCTGGATAAACTGAAAGAATCAGAGGTTGTACAGATTTTCAGGGAGAGCATAAGGGAAAAATTGACAGGAATGGGGGAAAGAAATACAGTAGAAGAAGAATGGGGAGCTCTGAGGGATGAAATAGTGAAGGCAGCAGAGGATCAAGTAGGTAAAAAGATGAGGGCTAGTAGAAATCCTTGGGTAACAGAAGAAATATTGAATTTAATTGATGAAAGGAGAAAATATAAAAACGCAGTAAATGAAGTAGGCAAAAAGGAATACAAACGTTTCAAAAGTGATATCGATAGGAAGTGCAAAATGGCTAAACAGGGATGGATAGAGGATAAATGTAAGGATATACAGGCTTATCTCACTAGGGGTAAGATAGATACTGCCTACAAGAAAATTAAAGAGACCTTTGGAGAAAAGAGAGCCACTTGTATAAATATCAAGAGCTCAGATGGAAACCCAGTTCTAAGCAAAGAAGGGAAAGCAGAAAGGTGGAAGAATTATATAGAGGGTCTATACAAGGACGATGTACTTGAGGACAATATTATGGAAATGGGAGAGGATGTAGATGAAGATGAAATGGGAGATATGATACTGCGCGAAGAGTTTGACAGTGCACTGAAAGACCTGAGTCGAAACAAGGCCCCGGGAGTAGACAACATTCCATTAGAACTACTGACGGCCTTGGGAGAGCCAGTCCTGACAAAACTCTACCATCTGGTGAGCAAGATCTATGAAATATACCTCAGACTTCACGAAGAATATAATAATTCCAATCCCAAAGAAAGCAGGTGTTGACAGATGTGAAAATTACCGAACAATCAGTTTAATAAGTCACAGCTGCAAAATACTGACGCGAATTCTTTACAGACGAATGGAAATCTAGTAGAAGCCGACCTCGGGGAAGATCAGTTTGGACTCCGCAGAAATGTTGGAACACGTGAGGCAATACTGACCCTACGACTTATCTTAGAAAATAGATTAAGGAAAGGCAAACCTACATTTCTAGCATTTGTAGACTTAGAGAAAGCTTTTGACAATGTTGACTGGAATACTCTCTTTCAAATTCTAAAGGTGGTAGGGGTTAAATACAGGGAGCGAAAGGCTATTTACAATTTGTACAGAAACCAAATGGCAGTTATGAGAGTCGAGGGGCATGAAAGGCAATCAGCGGTTGGGAAGGGAGTGAGACAGGGTTGTAGCCTGTCCCCGATGTTATTCAATCTGTATATTGAGCAAGCAGTAAAGAAAACGAAAGAAAAATTCGGAGTAGGTATTAAAGTCCATGGAGAAGAAATAAAAACTTTGAGGTTCGCCGATGACATTGTAATTCTGTCAGAGACAGCAAAGGACTTGTAAGAGCAGTTGAATGGAATGGAAAGTGTCTTGAAAGGAGGATATAAGATGAACATCAACCAATGCAAAACGAGGATAATGGAATGTAGTCGAATTAAGTCGGGTGATGCTGAGGGAATTAGATTAGGAAATGAGAGGCTTAAAGTAGTAAAGGAGTTTTGCTATTTGGGGAGCAAAATAACTGACGATGGTCGAAGTAGAGGGGATATAAAATGTAGACTGGCAATGGCAAGGAAAGCGTTTCTCAAGAAGAGAAACTTGTTAACATCGAGTATAGATTTTAAGTGTCAGGAAGTCGTTTCTGAAAGTATTTGTATGGAGTGTAGCCATGTATGGTAGTGAAACATGGACGATAAATAGTTTGGACAAGAAGAGAATAGAAGCTTTCGAAATGTGATGCTGCAGAAGAATGCTGAAGATTAGATGGGTAGATCACATAACTAATGAGAAGGTATTGAATAGGATTGGGGAGAAGAGGAGTTTGTGGCACAACTTGACAAGAAGAAGGGACCGGTTGGTAGGACATGTTCTGAGGCATCAAGGGATCACAAATGTAGCATTGGAGGGCAGCGTGGAGGATAAAAATCGTAGAGGGAGACCAAGAGATGAATACACTAAGCAGATTCAGAAGGATGTAGGTTGCAGTAAGTACGGGGAGATGAAGAAGCTTGCACAGGATATAGTAGCATGGAGAGCTGCATCAAACCAGTCTCAGGACTGAAGACAACAACAACAAGACTACTGGCCATTAAAATTGCTACACCACGAAGATGCTACAGACGCGAAATTTAACCGACAGGAAGAAGATGCTGTGATATGCAAATGATTAGCTTTTCAGAGCATTGACACAAGGTTGGCGCCGGTGGCGACGCCTACAACGTGCTGATATGAGGAAAGTTTCCAACCGATTTCTCATACACAAACAGCAGTCACCGTCGTTGCCTGGTGAAACGTTGTTGTGATGCCTCGTGTAAGGAGGAGAAAGGCGCACCATCGCGTTTCCGACTTTGATAAAGGTCGGATTGTAGCCTATCGCGATTCAGGTTTATCGTATCGCGACATTGCTGCTCGCGTTTGTAGAGATCCAATGACTATTAGCAGAATATGGAATCGGTGGGTTCAGGAGGGTAATACGGAACGCCGTGCTGGATCCCAACGGCCTCGTATCACTAGCAGTCGAGATGAGAGGCATCTTATCCGCATGGCTGTAATGGATCGTGTAGTCACGTCTGGATCCCTGAGTCAACAGATGGGGACGTTTGCAAGACAACAACCATCTGCACGAACAGTTCGACGAATTTTGCAGCAGCTTGGACTATCAGCTCGGAGACCATGGCTGCGTTTACGCTTGACGCTGCATCACAGACAGGAGCGCCTGCGATTGTGTACTCAACGACGAACCTGGGTGCACGAATGTCAAAACGTCATTTTTTCGGATGAATCCAGGTTCTGTTTACAGCATTATGACGGACGCATCCGTGTTTGGCGACATCGCGGTGAACGCACATCGGAAGCGTGTATTCGTCATCGCCATATTGGCGTATCACCCGGCGTGATGGTATGGGGTGCCATTGATTACACGTCTCGGTCACCTCTTGTTCGCATTGACGGCACTGTGAACAGTGGACGTTACATTTCAGATGTGTTACGACCCGTGGCTCTACCCTTCATTCGATCCCTGCGAAACCCTACATTTCAGCAGGATAATGCACGACCGCGTGTTGCACGTTCCTGTATGGGCCTTTCTGTATACAGAAAATGTTCGACTGCTGCCCTGGCTAGCACATTCTCCAGATTTCTCACCAATAGAAACCGTCTGGTCAATGGTGGCCGAGCAACTGGCTCGTCACAATACGCCAGTCACTACTCTTGATGAACTGTGGTATCGTGTTGAAGCTGCATGAGCAGCTGTACCTGTACACGCCATCCAAGCTCTGTTTGACTCAATGCCCAGGCGTATTAAGGCCGTTATTACGGCCAGAGGTGGTTGTTCTGGGTACTGATTTCTCAGGACCTATGCACCCAAATTGTGTGAAAATGTAATCACATCTCAGTTCTACTATAATATATTTGTTGAATGAATACCCGTTTATCATCTGCATTTCTTATTGATGTTCCTATTTTAAAGGCCAGTAGTGTATATTATTTTTTTCCAATTTTCGGTAAATATTGGAAGCTGTTCTCTTGAAATTGTAGTAGAACATAATTTTACTTTCACTATCTGAAGGAGTCTAACTACTTTTTGAACTTCCATCACGTCCAGTCTTTCCTACTGACTGTCCGAAGCAAGTATACGCGGCACAAAAGAAAAAGTCCGGTTGCACTGGAGGGTGGTGGTATGAATGGAATGACAAGATTTCCGATGTGAAGAAACAGCACGCATGTTGCGTTAAAAAGCAATTTTTAACGCAACTAGTATGCTTCATAGCGGCATTCTTCAGAAAAAGTTGCTGAAATTGATGAACAGAAATCTAAACAACAAGACTGGTCTTTGCGTTGGACGGAGACGTGTGAGAGAAATGCTGACGTAGTCGGCGCTCGGCGCTTCCAACAGACACTGCCTTCTGCTTCGGCATGCAATTTTGACACTACAACTGCTAGGTCGCTGGCGTTGGCAGAAGTGAAAAAAAGGGGAAGTCGACGTGAAGTCTTCCGGTCCAAACCGAACGACCGATCCATCGGACACCTTCTATCGTGAATGTGCATCGTGTTCCTTTCAACTCTTGCTGTGAGCTGGATGACTGCTAGCTTGCTGAGTATAATGCGCAGCCGATAATTTTATACACCAGGACGTAGATATTTCTCTCGTCGATATATCGATACATATTCGATATACTGAGAGCCGGTAGTGAAACATTTTTTTAAGTATAGCTATACCGGATTCCCGATATTTTCAAAAATATCAGCAGTCCTATCTTAAACACAATAGGGATGGCGGTTATCGCTGAAACAACAGGTTTTCTGTTATATCCAAGTTCCGCAGAAAAATAACGTTGGAGGTAAGCTTTCTGTGTTGCCACTGGCTGACGCTGTGACGTCACTAATGAAGAGCCCGAGGCAGCCCGCGGCATCTACGTCACGAAGGTAGGCCTGAACTCGCTCGCTCGCTCAGCACAGCAGACAAAATGCGTTTCGAAACCTGTTACCTCGCAGCTCAGCGCGTACGTACTAACTATAATTGCATCTTCTATTGGAATCTGCTATTATGAAGTCTTGCTGAATCACAGCACTACAACAAAATTTAATTTAAGACCAATACTCGATATAAATGGTATAACGGCATGAGCATTTAGTCTTTTCTACTTAACAGTCCTCATTTCATACAAGAAGTGGTGCCTTATACAACACGTAATCATTTTTGCAAGATTTTAATTTTATTGTACCTCAGTACAGCTGTAACAAATTATAATTAGGCCTATTGACTTTCGATCATTGCAAGACTAATAACAGTAAGACTCCATAATATCGGATTCTCGTATAAGATGCAATTCTCGTTTCTACGTACACGCCTAGTTACGAGTTACCAGGTGCAGAAATGTAGTTTGTCTGCTGACAAGAGCGAGCGAGCACAGGCCTAACTTGGTTACGTACGCTCCGCGGCCTGTCTTGCTCGTAGGCCTTGGGAACAGCGCTACTACGTGTCAGCCGTGCGTTCATGCAATGTATTTTTAGTACTTTTTAGTTTCTACTGAAATGATGAAATGTAAACTGATACTGAGCTGTTGCTAGAATGTTCACTATATATCGACTAACGTAACCAACTTATAAACAGACACTGCCGATTAAAAAAAAAAAAATCAAGCATCTGTCGAATCAAATCGAACAAAGAAGACGCAAAGTATAGTCTGTTTTTGCAGTTTCCCGTCGAAGTAAGTATTCGAAACGATCTTGAATTTTCTGAATTGGCTCTGAGAAAAGTTTTAACGACTAAACAACACCTATATAACGCTCATTTTCATTTTGTATTCATCACAACTTTAAACGAACATCAAGTAAAAGGTGGACACTGTCGTTTTCACTCTAGAAATTATATGTGTATCTTATTTCTGGGGAGCAATTTGAATCAGCTAATCAAACTAATATATCCTCCAGAATACCTGGTGGCAAATGAAGCTACAATTTACCGAAGAACGCAAGGTTGACACTTCAGGTAGACGATATCCGAATTTTTTCATTAGGAAATTGTAACTTTTTTGCGCTAGGGAGCGCTGAGAAATCGACTTCCAAAATTATGTCCTCTTTAATCCATAGAACCCGTTTTGACCGCTGTAACCAAATACTGATTTTGTCTGGGTGAAAATATTTTGCCCAGTATTCGCTTAACTTCACGAGACACAAGTCCATTCGTTATTACTTTCTTCATTGTGGAGATGTCGTTTTATTGATGGTACCTGACTTCGAAGATCTTTAACACGTGATTGTAATTTTAAGCACATGTTTTTATCCTCTGTAATGACCCTATCTACTTCTGTAAACTGGGTTAATCTGAATAATTAGACTACAGTCTGGAGCCGAGCGACGGCTCCGGTCGCAGGTTCGAATCCTGCCTCGGGCATGGATGTGTGTGATGTCCTTAGGTTAGTTAGGTTTAATTAGTTCTAAGTTCTAGGCGACTGATGACTTCAGCAGTTAAGTCGCATAGTGCTCAGAGCCATTTGAACTATTTGAATAATTAGAAACAACTTCATCTGTAAGTCCACTTTTATCAGCGCCCTTCTTCCGTGGTGGAACCTTTTGCAAAGTCCCTATACTTCTTCTATGGATCTCACGTTTGTTGAGAGGTTCCTTCCCTTCTTCTGTTACTTGTGGTACGCTGACAATGGCGCTGCTACAAGGCAAATTACACGGCGGAGATGCATCCCTCTTAAGCACATGTTTCCGCCGTAAGTTCAGCAGTTCCGAACGCAAGTCTCTAGCAGAATCAGTTTCTTTGAAATGAGGAGATCATATTCTAGCATTCGCAACATTGACAGCGTCTCTTCTACAGCATTTCGACAGCCAAATCATTTGGAGACTTGCATCGCAAGGAGGAGCGTGTAGCACTACTTCCGTCCGTTTAGTGTTGTGATTGTGAGAATTACAGCAAACAACAACACAATCCAGCGTTGCTTGCACACACTCAACACGCTTTCACTTGTAAATAACCTATTAGACAAAGGCCACTAAGCGAAAACGATAACACACACGAATGCACACGGCCTCCAACATATAAATATGAGTACCAAATGTTCCACTCTGACATCATGCGCAGAATGGCAGAGGCACGTTTGCTTCTGCGTAACATTTACTGCGGCCCCCTCAGTTATATCGCTGTTATTGTTGTTGTTTTTTGAGGTCAGTCTAACCTGAGTGTTAAAACCGGTGAAAATAATAGGTTTTTATTCCTGTTAATTCCTGTAATAAACGAAGAAATCGAATAGAAACTGATAAATTTTGACTCCCTCACTTTCAAGATACACACTCAAAAAACTAAATTAAATAGGCGAATAAAAGAAAACTTAGTCCGTCCGCCTTTCTGGAAAAGTGATAGGTGGTTGAATATTACCAAAAAAAAAAAAAAATCGCCAGCATTCTCCAAGTGATTCCAATTGTTTTAAACTCTGCTCAAAAATCATGTAATCCTACCATTATTTGGGCATTACGAATATTCAATGCTAAAGGGACAAAACTACGGTCATCCGCAGCTCGTGGTCTCGCGGTCCCGCTCTCACTTCCCGAGCACGGGGTCCCGGATTCGATTCCCGGCGGGCTCAGAGATTTTCACCTGCCTCGAGATATCTGGGTATTTGTGTTGTCCTCATCATTCATGAATGTGGCGAGTTTGGATTGAGCAAAGGTTGGGAATTTCTACGGGCGCTGATAACCGCGCAGTTGACCGCCCCATAAACCAAACATCATCATCAAAAGTAAGGTCGCAGAACTCTATTTTTCGTGTTAATTGGTCTGTTTTCAAGGGCTACAAGCAGTTAAAGGCCTATTATGGACGTTCTGTGTACACAACGGTAAGGAGAGGTGGGCTACAGAGCGGTGCGGCTACTGTCGTCGAAGGAAAGGTGGACAGGAGCAGAAAGGATTAGCGAGCAAGTTAACACTGTAAACAGAAGGTTTACTTAACTTGTACTTCTGCAAGCGAACAAAGACTCAATACAAATAACGCAGCAAGAAACAAAGTCCAGCCATCACAATATCAACCAAGATGAGGTTCTCTGTAACGAGCACGAACGATGGTGTCGTATCGAAGACGTTCCAAGTGCAGATGGACTGAGTAGCCATCCTATACTGCTACGGCAGAGGCCGCTCGTTGTCCAGAGCCGCTAGAGGTGTGGCCCAGCTGGCGTGCTCCACTGGGTCCGTACTATCTTACACAGCCGCTATCATTGTTTAATCGAAAATTGCGATTCCGTTACTAACTGTAGGGTGGTATCGATACATAAAACCGCAGTGTAGCCACAAGCAGAATTTTTATTGTACGCTATGAATGAACTGTTGGTTATCTTTTGTTTATTACTGTCAGCATAATTTCCTTCCGCTTCTATTACTTCATAGAAATGGCAGACAAATCTTTAAAGCATTAATCTTTTAAAGCAAATGAGACAGTGTACTTCACTGCTACATCACTTCGTAAAAACATTTCCAGACTATGGTTGGTGTCATTCTGCAATACACTGAATGTCCAGCGACGACTGTGAGAAAGTACCAAATAGACCAGATGAGGTCAAGTCTTCCACACTGCACCTACATGCATACACCTTAAGCCATGACACACGGCGAAAAGAACGCTACTGTCCAAGCAATACTGTACCATACTGTACCAATTCTTATGCCATGTCTTTTTTTCTGGTTTCAGTCGGCACTGGTCGATTTTTCCCATGCCCGAAACACAGCACACCCATTCAGCTTTCCAGTTCAGTGTCCTGTGCCGCAAAGCGACTGTCGTATTGGGGATCGGTTTACAGAAACTTTGACGACAGTAGCTGCCAGTCTGTAAGCCTGGTCGGATATCTGCGGTGCGCCACCAGTCACCAAAAGAGTGAAGCACCCAGAAGACATGGTCGCATATCAGTGTACTTCGTACTCACATGCACCACCAGCGGGTATATAAAAGATTACAACTGGAATTGTTTGTGAAACGTACAACTGCGTTATTGATGTTCGTGTTTAGAGTTGTTACCACGCCTGGTAGCGTAGATAAGGAACTTGAACAGCGCCAGGTGTTGAGTAACACTGTGGAGATGCTGAGTACTCGTAAGAGACAGCGTTATCAGCACCTGACACAGTTTGAAAGATTCTCATTGTAGGTCTCTATTTGGCCGACAGATCGAATAGTGCAATACAGGGAGGTCCATTGATAGTGACCGGGCCAAATATCTCACGAAATAAGCGTCAAACGTAAAAACTACAAAGAACGAAACTCGTCTAGCTTGAAGGGGGAAACCAGATGGCGCTATGCTTGGCCCGCTAGATGGCGCTGCCATAGGTCAAACGGAAATCAACTGCGTTTTTTAAAATAGGAACCCCCATTTTTATTACCTATTCCCGTATTACGTAAAGAAATATGAACGTTTTAATTGGACCATTTTTTTCGCTTTGTGATAGATGGCACTGTAATAGTCACAAACGTATAAGTACGTGGTATCACGTAACATTCGATCAGAGCGGACGGTAGTTGCTTCGTGATACATTACCCGTGTTAAAATGGACCGTTTACCAATTGCGGAAAAGGTCGATATCGTGTTGATGTATGGCTATTGTGATCAAAATGCCCAACGGGAGTGTGTTATGTATGCTGCTCGGTATCCTGGACGACATCATCCAAGTGTCCGCACAGTTCGCCGAATAGTTACGTTATTTAAGGAAACAGGAAGTGTTCAGCCACATGTGAAACGTCAGCCACGACCTATAACAAATGAGGATGCCCAAGTATGTGTTTTAGCGGCTGTCGCGGCTAATCCGCACATCAGTAGCAAACAAATTGCGCGAGAATCGGGAATCTCAAAAACGTCGGTGTTGAGAATACTACATCAAGATCCATTGCATCCGTGCCATATTTCTATGCACCAGGAATTGCATGGCGACGACTTTGAACGTCGTGTACAGTTCTGCCACTGGGCACAAGAGAAATTACGAAACCATGACAGACTTTCTGCACGCGTTCTATTTAGCGACGAAGCGTCATTCACCAACAGCGGTAACATAAACTGGCATAATATGCACTATTGGGCAACGGAAAATCCACGATAGCTGCGACAAGTGCAACATCAGCGACCTTGGCGGGTTAATGTATGGTGCGGCATTATGGGAGGAAGGATAATTGGCCCCCATTTTATCGATGGCAATCTAAATGGTGCAATGGATGCTGATTTCCTACGTAATGTTCTACCGATGTTACTACAAGACGTTTCACTGCATGACAGAATGGCGATATACTTCCAACATGATGGATGTCCGGCACATAGCTCGCTTGCGGTTGAAGCGGTATTGAATAGCATATTTCATGACAGGTGGATTGGTCGTCGAAGCATCATACCATGGCCCGCACGTTCACCGAATCTGACGTCCCCGGATTTCTTTCTGTGGGGAAAGTTGAAGGATATTTGCTATCGTGATCCACTGACAACGCCTGACAACATGCGTCAGCGCATTGTCAATACATGTGCGAACATTAAGGAAGGCGAACTACTCGCTGTTGAGAGGAATGTCGTTACACGTATTGCGAAATGCATTGAGGTTGACGGACATCATTTTGAGCATTTTTTGCATTAATGTTATATTTAGAGGTAATCACGCTGTAACAGCATGCGTTCTCAGAAATGATAAGTTCACAAAGATACATGTATCACATTGGAACAACCGAAATAAAATGTTCAAACGTGCCTACGTTCTATATTTTAATTTAAAAAACCTATATGTTACCAACTGTTCGTCTAAAATTGTGAGCCATATGTTTGTGACTATTACAGCGCCATCTATCACAAAGCGAAAAAAGTGGTCCAACTAAAACATTCATATTTCTTTACGCACTACACGAATATGTAAGAAAAAATGGGGGTTCCTATTTTTAAAAAACGCAGTTGATATCCTTTTGACCTATGGCAGCGCCATCTACCGGGCCAACCATAGCGCCATCTGGTTTCCCCCTTTAAGCTAGACAAGTTTCGTTCTTTGTAGTTTTTTCGTTTAACGCTTATTTCGTGAAATATTTGGCCCGGTCACGATCAATGGACCACCCTGTATATTATTTCTGGGGCATTTGGATGTGATGGTGGCCTGATGTCGGACCGTTTGTGACTCGCCGTCAAGGTCCCGGTAGACCGCATCTGACCACCAAAAGGATCGCCATGATGTGTACCGAGCAAATAGTAATTCCTTCGCATCTATTCCTGCCATCCCAAAACAGGCAATGGCCTTCCTGCAACATTCTGTGTCGTCTCTAGTCATTGGCCGGAGGCTAGCAACAGCCAGACTAGCAAATTACGGTCACATATGTAGCCTTGCGTTAACAATACAACACGAACGGTTGCCTTTCAAGTACTGCTATGAGCGTCAAGCATGGACTGCCGATGAACGGCATCGCATTCCGATCTGCTACGAATCGCTGTTGTGCACTACCCTGGATGACCATCGTCCACGAGTATGGCATCGACCTGGGAAGAGGTCTAATGTTTTGTGTGTGTTTGAGATGCACACCGGTGTTACTATCGGCGTCACGGTATGGGAAGCCAAGGGGTATGACTTGAGGACAAGGCCAGTAGCAGTTGAAGGAACTCTCACGCCATAACGGTACGTCACGGACATCCAGCATCTTCGCATGCTACCTGTCTGGCAACAGTTTCGTGGTGTGATTTTTCAACAGAGCAATGCTGATCCACACGTACTACGTGTCTCTATAACTGCGTGATGTTGAGGTACTACAGTATCCAGCAACGTACCCAGATCTGTCGTTGCGAGAACGAGTATGAGACCGGCTCGTACGTCAACTCTGTCCCAGAGTCAGTATCGAGCATATCAAGGACCAGTTACACAACTTGTTGGCCAGCTTGCCTCATGAGAGGATGCAACGACTTTATGACTGCTTTCTAACCCAATCAGTGCGTTCATACAGGCCAGAGGGTGCTGTGTCACACTGGTAAGTGACCTGATTCTGCCAAGTTCTTTGTAAATTTGGCCCGATTTAATAATCACTGCTATAACATTCCTCAGCCCTTGAACTTTCATTTCATTTCCTCCTCCCATTCTGGGCGCTTCGCTTATTTTGTCAGGCAGTGTACTTCCTGTAGAGGGCCAACGGCAATCCCCATGTGAAGCGTTTGGTCCGACCTCTGGAGTCGCCGCCGTTAAAAGGGGAAGTATCTGCTAAACAGATAATACCGCCTCTTACTCTGAGTGTCTATCCATATCGCCGGCGTGGCGATATGAATGTGGCCAAGGAGAAAAAGAATTGCATTTTCTTCCTAATATGCAGAGGAGAAACGTGGACTGTAGTAAACGGAATGTTGATGATCATTGCAATGAAATAAGTTTAGTTTGGGTTGTCGCAGAAATTTTAAAAAAGCTAATAAACGAGAACATGAGGGCTTTACTTATAAAATTTAAAGTGTTTGTTGGTTAAGTTGACGATATCTCCGAAAGCACCCAACACCAATCACTGGTTTTTGTGTTCTGCTACCTTGGTTTCTTCTTTGTGCCTTGCATGGTTGTAACTGTTCTGGTTGTGGAGATAGTGTGACTGAAGTCGTCGTCATCGCATAGTGGCGGTCAAGAGGACATCTTCTGTCTCTTTCCTATCAATGAATTTTTGATGGGAAAATGTTCTCGTGCTTTTGCGAATAGTCTGAAATAATAACTAATGTTTTCTAAAGTCTTAGAATACTCTCAGATATTCTAGAATAAATCTTGGAAACTATACGTACCGCTCTGATCCGCTACGTAAACAACGACTGGCTGCGCCAGCGAACAGTTTTACTTGTAGCTACAAAAAATGACGTAGTTCAACGAACAAAATGTATAAATCCATTGTCACAGTGATGAGCCAACAGGAAAGCTAAAATTACCGAAAAAATTCTTAAATTGACCTAATGTTCTGGGTATGCCTTCGCAAAAAACCTTCTAAAAACATCATAGAAGAGGAAATATTAACGGGAAGTGATAAAGGCATACCACGAATTCCACTCATCTGACTAACCATTCAGCTTTAAAAGGTTCCAATTTCCCGTAAGATTGGCGTACAATATGACGATCAATCTGAGGCGCCTTGCCACGGTTCGCGCGGCTCCTCCCGTCGGAGGTTCGAGTCCTCCCTCGGACGTGGTTGTGTGTGTTGTCCTTAGCGTAAATTAGCTTAAGTTAGATTAGGTCGTGTTTAAACCTAGGGACCGATGACCTCAGCAGTTTGGTCCATAGGAACTTACCACAAATTTTCAAATTTCCAATAAAGCATAAGGGAACGGGGAACACATTCCAATATTACAGAGTGACTATAAAAGAAATGTGTTTCTCTCATAGACAACTACACGTAGCGTTTAGCGTCTTGGAAAGTCGTAAAATTTATTCATCCTTGCAGCCGAAAGCAAAACACCAAATCTAATTTTTAATAATATTATTTCAGCAAGTTAGGTGCTATACAAATGAGATGATTAATTGCACTTCTCACCGAATCATGAAGGAACTGAGTAACGGATAGACCTTTGAATATCGTGGAAGCAGTGGGTGCAGGAACAGACGAGCTAGCTTAACTTTGTAACGAAGACTATGTTGATTAATAGATGTGAAATGCTAAATGTATAGTTGTGTTTGCATACTATTCTGCCTAAAATCCTTTGCACTTAACCGTTTCAATATGTGGTGTCATTTTTTTTTTGTTGTATTGAAAAATTTAGATTCTAGTTGCACACACTTTTACAATGTTCCTGATAAACCAGAGATGTGTGTTCTCCATAGCTGCACGTTGCAAATATAATAGCTTTTTTTAATCTGATGTCTATTGCAGTTAATGTTTGCCGGAGGTTTACAATATGCAGCAGATGCGTTTTGTATCTGTCCAGCAATGTGTTGGACAGCGTCTACTGTGGGGTCCTGTAGTATTATGTCCTCCAGGGCGGATCTGTTCATGTGAATAACACTGTGCGGTCCACGTGTGTTGCAGACTTGTCCATCCTACAGCAGCTGGACTGCAAGGACGAGGCAGTGCAACGCGAATGGCGGTTGGACGCGAGGCGCTCCTCTCTGTGACGTCTGCTGGGCAACTCGAGGGCAGCCACTTAACTCTCCTGCGGGCTGCAAGTTCACGGGCGTCGATTTGTCACATGCAGACGTCGCAACCTCCACTTGACTCTCTGGCACCACCGAAATTATTCGTTTTGTGGGACAGCTGCTGCCGTAGGCAAGAATGCATTCCAGTGCCTTATCCTAAGACTTCTAGATGCCAGGTGAAGCGTCTCCTCGTGTAGTGATGAGCAGAGAAACAATTCACTTTGACAGCGACTTAAAATGTGGGACTGTACAAACTATGTATGCATTTTTCCTTGACGAATTTTTCCGGATTATCGGCCGTGTAGCAGCGTCGTCTTGAAGCAAAGTTTCAATATGTATTCTACACGTAATCTTCAGCTGAACTGATGGACCCACTCTTTTTCACTGCATTCCCTCCTCTGATGATGGGGAGGGTGCTTCCAGGCTTCGAGTTTGCTCTTTTGACCCGAGCCTGTTATGTAGGTTATGCTGTGCTGATACCATTTATGTCAGGTAATGTAAGGTCAGTTATATCTCGTCGTGAATTTGCCGCACAGTGCTGTACATAGGTACAAACGACACTTCCTGCTTAACTAGGGCTTCAGATCAGAGTCGCAGAAATCATTAGCTGCGTGGAACATTCACGAAGCGTTCGTCTTGGCAAGACAAGAAGGATACAGATTCGACTTTGAACAGACGAAAGGTCTACGTCGCCCCATGGTTGGCTCTGGGGCACTACGATTAACGATACAATGAAAATAAGGGCAAGTGGCTATGTAATAAACTTGTACACGGGTTTTCCTGAAGTTCCACATGAAGTGTCGCAGCATGGAAAATTCGCCAACAATGTTCCCCGGCAGAGTGTAACGCAAGCAGAGATAACAGCGGTGGAACGCGTCTCTCAGTCCCCACATCCTCTACAAATGGCAGCGTCTCCGTCTTCTGAACTCACTGAGTTGGTCTCCCTCATATTCCTTTGAGAGAGGATTTGGTCCAGGAAGACTGTCGTCCTGCAGTAATACAGCACTGAGGAGCTGCTCCTACAGAACAACCAAATCATAACTGATCAAAAGGCTGAAATGCTTCGGTACACATTAAAGGCAGTACATGAACTTCTAAAATTCGGAATATTCTACTTCGAAACTGAGTGAGATGTCGCCGTGGTAAGGCGCGGGACTCGTATTGCGGAGGATGGCGGTTCATAACCTCTTTGACCATCCAGATTTAGATTTTCCATGATGTCCCTAAATCTCTGAACATGAATACTGGCATGATTTATTTGAAAAGGCGCGACTGATTTCCTTCCCTATGCTACTCCATCCCGAGTTGTAATACGCCTCTAACGATGTGGTCATCTACGGGGTGTTAAACCCTCATTTTCTTTATACATTTTAGACACCACAGCAATCAGCGAACCACAATACGAACTCGTCAAGGGCATAACAGACGTGAAGAGGAACTGAGCAGTAAATGAAGCGACAAACTACTCCTAATGAATCTACAGGGACTCTGCAGGGCTGGCCATAAATCCATAAGAGTACGAAGAAGTTGAGATCTCTTCTGAACAGCGCATAGCAAGGCATCCCAGATATGCTCAATAATGTTCATGTCTGGGGAGTTGGTGGCCAGCAGAAGTGTTTAAACTCAGGATAGTGTTCCTGGAGTCACTCAGTAGCAATTCTGGACATTTTAGATATCACAGAAATCAGCGAATCACAGCACGAACTCGTCAAGGACATAACAGACGGGGAGAGGAACTGAGCAGTAAATGAAGTGACAAACTACTCCTAAGGAATTTACGGAATAACGCTACGGCACTTACAACGGACTCTATAGAATAAAATGGTCGAAACTCTCCGATCACTGTTCAGCAGTACCGTAAAAACTGTGCGGAATACGAGTCCAATTAAATAAAAACAGCAAAAGATATCGTGTTACCACTTCCTCTGCCGATCAGTCGGTAAGGCATTGTCCTTTCGGCCGTTAAAGTTCTTCCCAGACTATTTGAAACAATAACAAAATAAAGACATCTCAGCTACATGGAAGAACAGGAGATAAAGCCAAATCTAAGCTGCTTATCGAAATCTCAATAGCACTAAACAGTTCTGACTGTCCCATTCCAGCACTAAACAGTTTTGACTCCCCCACTCCATTATTTGTAGAGAGAGGATAGCTCTTCATAAAGTTCAGTGCACCGGATTTCATCGACGCCTCCAAATATTAGGTCGCACGCACAACGAGACAGTGCGTCAGTCATCTGAATCTAGATAGAAACCAACCACAGCAGTCTATAGGAGATGACAATTCGATAGAATACTTTGAAAGACTCCGGAAATATACCTAAAAGAAGAACTGTCAGAAGAAAAACCATCTGAAGAACCAACTTGAGAACCAACCCAATTGAATCATTAATTAGAATTATCTCAGCATAAAGGCAAATACCAAGACTGCTACACTTACTCCAAACAGAAAGGAAGAAATCGAGAAATAAGAAATTACCCCTAATCACTCTCAAAATTAAAACAGAAAAGAGCCAAAACAGATACATAATCTACGGATGAATTCCGAGTAACAGTTGCACATACATACACTAAGCCTTCATATTTATAATATTTTTATCTGGGACTTCAAGTCTCACAAACTAATTAAAAACAACTCCAATCCCTCGGTTAATGTCTCAACTGAGGATTCCTTCCCATACACTCCCAAATGGTAACGCTTGTTCCCCATTCCCAGTTCCCTAGGATTTGGCTGAAAAGAATCAAGCTTTAGAATGACTTTAACCTAAAATAGCTTACACTATATTTTAGTGCGAAATGTGAAATTAAAAATAAAGAAATAAATAGTCTACGTTTGATGAAGACGAGTAAAAAACTCGTTAGGAAATTGCTTCAAGACAACGCTCTTAGTCGATTGACAACTGGAGCAGAGTTCAACAGAATTATGGGTCTAAGAAACAATACCTCCATGCGATACATTCCTGTGAAACTGTTTATCTTGAGCGTTGCAAATCAGTTTTACTGTCAATGCAGAATATTCATACATCAATCGATTTAAGTAAGAAATGAGGTGATGGATAGGAATATAGAACCAGGATTCATAAAAATATGTTTCTTGTTTTTCCTTGGTTGGGGACGAAAGTCATGATATGCTTTTTGAATTAAATCCGAGGCTTTGCCGCCATTTGCCTGCGAGCCTTTCTTATTTATTTATTTCACTATCACAATTTCAGCTGTAGAACCATTTTCAAGTGCGATGGTGAAAAAAAGTCAGTAACAAATATGTGTGAATACTGAATCTTTTTTAGCACTGCATTCGAAAACTGCTCTGCAGTCAAAATCACGACACTGAAATGGATGACTAATAAAAACTTACGGCCAAATGGTGGCAATGATTTCATTAAAAAGGGTTCTATATTTTAAACTTAAGCATTCGTAATTTTTTATAGTGTGGACATAACTTTGGGGTATGGTTTTTTCGTATTTTTTCCGACTGGGTTTTAATATTTCTTATATGTTTGTAACCGTTGTTGTCTTATAATAAACTGCAGACACAGTTTCTTGAAATCTGCTTTTACAATGTAAACGTATCGAATTGTAACCGTTGTTAATTTGTTATAAACTGCAAATACAGCTTTTTTGTATTTTTGTTTTTACAGTGTATACATATCTATTTTGATGTAGTGCTCACTGATCATCGAAATACGTGAGCTCATTTTGCTGTTCAATTGTTTTCCCAGACCGCGTCTTCAGAACATAGTGGTGTAGGCGATATGAAGGTACTGTTATAGATGATGAGCCATCAAGGCTTCAAATTTCACATCTGCTCCAGTTCCCTCAGTGCCCTATCAAATGCTACCGCCGATGCTGTCCAGGAGGGAGTGCCTCGGGATGACATTCACCCTCTCTCTACTGGACAGCCACCGCCAGATCTTCAGCTACTCGTCATCCGAGGAAGAGAACTTCAGCGGGACTTTAAGCCTCTTACCCTCAGAGGGCGTGACCCTTCATCTAGAGTAGATTACTCTACACGATAGCGTGTGCTAGTATTAGTGTGTAATGAACATATGCTTTCGTGACACTCCAGTGACCATACAGTTAGTCCTTATTCTATGTTTGGATGTCGTCGCCTGTGCTCGTTGCCGTCTGTACCCTTTTCGGTGCAAGTACTATGTACGCAGATCTCTAGCTATTCTGCATGAGTAGTCGCTGAGTTCAGTCTACAAGATCTAGTGTCTAAGCGATTGCGTTGTGTTGTCATGTGAGTGTGCTGGCCGTCTGTCCTGCGTCCAATGGTGACAGTACAGAAATATATGTTTCTTGGTCCCTCTCATTCCACAAGCACAATCAGTCTCCTGAACAAGGTTCACTGGTAGCAAATTATTGCGGTAAGACTCGTGGTCAGCTAAGAAGAGAAACATGTCTCGGTGGGATTGGATGTTTCACCCTCAATCGTTCCCTAATGTTGTGGGAGAATGCGTACGCACTACGTGCCTTTTCGCAGTTGTCCCACTCCCTTTGACATGAATTCACTTTCCAGATTTTGCGCTCTCTCAAGGCCTATGTGTCTTTCCTTAGCGTCAGGTCTACCCGCTCAGCCGATACGTTGCTGCGCGATTCTTAGTAGTTACGTCTATCGGTTGTATCCCAGGCACCATGCACAATGCTTCCACTAACGTGGTGCCGAAATCCCCGATAGCCACGGAAACACACTCTTCTGTTCGGACCTTGCAACCATACTATTAGGCACAGTGCAGAATATATGTGCCCAAACGCTGGCAGCAAACTATATTGTTGACTCAAAGAGAATTTACTGGCATCTTATTATTATAGTCATGGATAGAGTTGTAAAATTACCTTGTCCTACCGTATACCGTCAATCACTGAGGTGAATAAAGTATTGGACAGCAATATGCACATATACAATGGCGGTAGTATCGCGTACATAAGGTACAAAACGGCAGTGCGTTGGAAGAGCTGTCGTTTCTACTTAGTCGATTCAGATGAATAGATTTCCGACGTGATTATGATCGCATGACGGAAATTAACAGACTTTGAACGCGGAATGGTAGTTGGAGCTAAACTCATAGGATTTTCGGAAATCGTTGGGAAGTTCAATAGTCCGAGATCCACAGTATCAAGAGTGTGTTGAGAATAGCACACTTCAAGTATTACCCCTCGCAAAGGACAACGCAGCAGTAGACGACCTTCACTTAACAATCGAGAGCAGCAGCGTTTGCGTAGAGTTGTCAGTATTAACAGACAAGCAACACTGCGTAAAATAACAGCAGAAATCAATGTCGGACGGACGACGAACTACATGCGGCGAAATTTGGCGCTAATGGGCTATGCCAGCAGACGATCGAGACGAGTGCCTTTGTTAACAGCCACGACATCGACTGCTGCGCCTCCCCTGGGCTCGCGTTCATATCGCTGGGACCCTAGACGACTGGAAAACCTTGGCCATGTCGGATGTCCCGATTTCAGTTGGTAAGAGCTGATGGTATGGTCTGAGTGTGGCGCAGACCCCAAGAAGTCATGGACTCAAGTTGTCAACAAGACACTGTGCAAGCTGCTGGTACAGCATCTCTGCAGTGGTGTGGGCTATGCTTACATGGAATGGACTGGGTCCTCTGATCCAATTACACTGATCATTGATTGGAAATGGTTATGATCAGCTACTTGGAGACCATCAGTAGCCATTCATGGATTGCATGCTCCCATGGCAATGCGCCATGTCACTGGCCCACTGTCGTTCGCGATTGGTTTGATAAACGTTCTGGACAATTCGAGCGAATGATTTGGCCATCCAGATCGCACAACATGAATCTCATACAATAATTATGGGATATGATCGCGAGGTCACTTCGTGCACAAAATCCTGTACCGGCAACACTATCGCAGTTATGGACGGCTATAGATGCAACATGGCTCAGTATTTCTGCGGGGACTTCCAACGATTTGTTGAGTCCATACCACGTCGAGTTCTGCACTACGCCGTGTAAAAGGAGGTCCGACACGATATTAGGTGGTGTCCTATGACTGTAGATTGAGTAAGCCTAGATTACGGTAATTTTCCTAATAGCTTTTGCCGCGCGAGGTAGCCGTGCGGTCTCAGGCGCCGTGCCAGAGGCGCGGCTCCCGCTGTCCGAGATTCGAGTCCTCCTTCGGGCACGGGTGTGTGTGTTGTCCTTAGCGTAAGTTAGTTTAAGTTAGATTAAGGAGTGTGTAAGCCTAGGGACCGATGACCTCAGCAGTTTGGTCCTATAGGAACTTACCACACATTTCCCAATTTTCTAGTAGCTTTACTCAGTTACGGTCAGACCTGCGTTACCTCTCAGGTGTGTTGCATACCAGTCGGGCGTTACCTCATAGCGATCGTTTTCTTTACGTATGCCATCAATTTCTACTAGATTCCCGTACAAAATGGAAACGGCGAACCGTCTAGAAACTGATTAAGGATATAAGGAGGGCCATATTACCTAAGGAACGTTTTTGTTGTGCATAGTTATCCTCCAGTCTGTTACGAAAGAAAACAGATTTATACCAAAATTGAAACTGTCAATGTTGAATTCAGATTTTGTTCGAAAACTGTTACTGCGTAACGTGAAGAAGAAGGCTGTTGTAGTAACAATTTAAAAATACACAGATTTATGATATATCATTTGAAAACGCAATTTCCTCAAAATTAGGCAAAATAAAAAGACGCAAATTAAAGATATATTAAAAATCACTTCAATACTTCGTCGAACAAGTATGAAAGATATTTCTTTTATACATAAACAACTGAAGCATTTATCGGTAATAACAGAAAACTTTCGGCTTTGTCCATAATGAGGAACGTTCTATTGGGTACAAAATAACAAAAATAATTGTAAGTACTTCTTATGTTTATGCATGTAAGCTGAACTTGCATAGAAAGTTTTTGATTTGGTTACATAAAAGAGTAGACGCTATGCGAACAACCAATTTTTATTACTTATAAAATGTAACGAAAAAAAAGAGAAGTCGTCCGCTCCCAGTTTTTCCCTTACACATTCATTTATGTTTCTTTTCCTATCAATGCTACCAACACTACCGGTAACCTACCACTTACTACGGCGTTTATGTACTGTATCAAAGCTACCGAATCGTAGTTTCGGTGGAGAGCAATTCTAGTCATGGTAATGTGTAGTTCATTGTATTGTTCCAGCCAAGTTTATGCAGTGAGTTCCGCGTCCTTTCTGAAGCTGTTTTGATATGTTGATTAAAGTTTCGTTTCGCTTCGACGCAGAGAGTTAAGGCTATCTGACACGAATTATCAAACTGTCTGGCAGGCGCATGATAGACGTCCCTTTTGATAGAACGACAATTGTGGTACTTAACGGCATTCGATTCATGAAACACACCTAACAGTTACTTCAAGATGATACAATATTGTCTTGAAATGTATTGTATGTACATGAGATAAATTCCAAAATAAAATAAAAAATACAGTTGTAAGGAAATTAACTTTCTTTGGAATAAATGCAGGGGCTATTTTTTCTCAAGGTCCGAAAGCTCGTGAAATTAAAACCATAGCGAAAATGCCATGAAACTTCGTGCAGGTGTGTTGCACAATGTCTCTAGTATGCCAGTAGATAGCGTCACGTTGCACTTTTCATTTCTGAGCGCACAGTGAGCACGTAAAAAGGTGCCTAGAACAACACAGCCAAATGTGAAGAGCGTACTAACATTCGATGTCTGATGCTAAGGGATTCCGCTTGGTTTTATACAGCCCACATAATGTAACTGCCTTGGGTGACAGCAATGTGCGACAATGGTGCCGGAAATTCGAATCACGGCGTACAGATGTTAATTATGCAGGCCGTCAGTGAAGGGTGGTTGTTTGGTTGGTTCAACGGGGTGGTGGGAAGGGAGCGAGTGGCAAACGATGATCTTGTTCAGCGAGTGGATCAGTTTGAGAAAATCGAGTACAAAGGACAATTCATAAGAAGCGAAGAGGAAAGTTCTCATGAGACATTTTCCTTCTTCTTGATAATGCTCGGCCACACACGGTCGCTGCAAAAAAGACTCTCCTGCAGGTTTTTCGATGGGAAGTGCTTGAGCACCCATCTTACAGTGCGGACTTGGCTCCCTCTGATTTTCATCTCCTTGTGCACATGAACCGCTGGCTGCGAGGACAGAACTTTGGCACAGACAACGAGCTGCAGACCAGCGTAGAGTGTAGGCGGAAAGCACTGGCCCATAATGTCCCGCACTAGATCACTGGTGCAGACTAGATTTGCTCTCTACCAAACCTACTGTTCGGTGGGTTTGGTACACTACATAAGGGACGTAGTAAATGCTAGGATTACCGGTAGTATTGGTAGGGAAAAAACACAACTGCATGTGTAAGAGAGAAATTGGAGCCGACGACTTCTCGGCCCTATGTGGCCGAGCGGTTCTAGGCGCTTCAGTCTGGAACCGCGCGACAGCTACGGTAGCAGGTTCGAATCCTGCTTCGGGTTGGATGTGTGTGATGTCCTTAGGTTAGTTAGGTTTAAGTAGTTCTAAGTCTAGGGGACTGATGACCTCAGAAGTTAAGTCCCATAGTGCTCAGAGCCATTTGAACCATTTTTGATTAACTGTTGTTATTTTGTACTCTATAGAAAGTTCTTCATCATAATCAAAGGCTAGAGTTTCTTGTTATTATTTGTAAATACGAAAGTTGTTTGTGCATTACAGAAATATGTTTTATGAAAGTTCGACAAAGTATTGAAAAATGTCTGATATATTTTTGTTTTGCGTTCTTTTTGTTTTACTTTTTTGGTGAGGAAATTGGGTTTTCTAGCGCTATATGATAAATCTTTGTTGTTCTCTTTTTTTTTGTTACACCATCCCTTTGTTTCAAGTTACAAATCACAATTTTCCGGTAAAACCTGAACTAAACTTTGACAATTTCAGTTTGATATAAATACTGTTTATTCTAAAGTAACAGACAGGATGATAAGTATGTACAACAAAAGTATTCTGTAGGTTACCTGGACCTAATATATATCATCGCTCAGTTTCTAGACCGTTTCCTGGCTCCAGTTTCTAGGGGAATCTAGTAAGACGCTGATCGCATGAGTAAAGAAATCGATCGTTATAAGTTAACGCCTGATAGGTATGCAACACTCCCAACTTACAGGTAACGTAGCTATGACTTAACTGAGCGAAGCTACTAAGCAAAACTACTGTAGTTTACGCTTAGTTACGGTAGTCTACAGTAGTTTTACATCTCTAATGTAGACGCTTGTCATCATGCTGACCAGGTAATGCTAGTGCAACAATTGTCTCACTCTGATGTACTATAACACGATTTGGTGTTTCATCATGAATTGCGTTTTATTGAAATTAAGAGACAGCCTGGTAGCTTCTCACCTCTCTAGGCTTTGCTAAGTTGTTCAGATTTTGATTTGCATCTGATAGAACTATGCAAACAAGAAGCTTTAGATATTTATGAAAGCTGGAGGCTTGTCATTATTGTATACAGGGTGTGTTACAGTTGATAGCGAAAACTGGCTTCTAGGAAAGTGTACGATAGTACGAGTAGAAGCAGAAACATTCCAGTCAACAAGGGCGCCTGCAAACGTGTCGTTGGCGAGATAAATGAATGTTTGGTAACGAGACGCCACTTGTTCCAGAATGAAATATTGTCCTAGTCATTACAAATGATTTGAAATATCAACATTTTACTTAATACCCCACGCAATTGGGTTTGCCTTTCAGCCATGGCTTGTGGTTGGAAAATGTCGCACACGCATGATGAAGCAACGGCACTTTCTGTTGCGGAATTAAAATTATATCCAACGCTCCAATATAGTCAAAGATGGATAGGCTGAACTTTGCTTGTAATTTGGCCTCCAAGACTATCTGACCTCAATCATCAGCAGTTTTCTGTCAGAGACCGTCTCAAAAGTGATGCGTACAGCACTCTCGCTGATACAATTGAAACATTGTCTCACCGAACTGTACAGTATTGTCAAGATTTACGAGATGATCCTGGGGTGACTGAAGGAGTTTTTAATTCACTGTAGTGACGAGTGAATCGTAATACGACGACCACACGTCAACCAGCTCGTGGTTGGTTGCTTGGTTTGGGGAGTAAAGGGACCAAACTACAGGGTCATCAGTGCCTCTTTCTTCATTCAAACATGTCTCGAGTTGAAAAACAGTCCAAAAAGGAATCAGGGAAAGTAAAAGGGAGTAAAACTAACGGCGAATCTCGCGGAAAAACAAAACTACAGAAGCTAACAGAAAGGGAAAAACGTACAGTACACGGAGAAAGTAGTGGAAGGTAGCAAAATTGTATAACAGATGGCCTGGTCTGGCTGATCGCAAAAATAATAAAAAAAAGAAGGATGAGCCAGCTAACTTGCAGCACACTAAAATGTCAAGTTTGAAAGACAAAGCTAGAGGAACACAGATAGGGAGAAGCTCCTGTAATAGAAGTGTACGGCACATTGTAACGTGCAGCGATCTGATACAGTACAGTATTTCTTGTTACGGTGCATCTTGTGTGAAATTGGAGCCCTTTTAGGTCGGGACCGAACCAAAACATTCAAAGTTGAAATGCGTTTCCTCCAACTGGGACACATAACCACACATTGGCAATTATGAGGGCGGTCTGAAAAGTCCTCGGCCTGGTAGCATAACCACAGTTTATTCTTTCAAGGAAGATTTATTTTTTAACATATTCGCCTCAAATATCAATACATTTCCTCCAACGGTGTTCCAATGCTATTATCCCCTCTCTGTAGTGCTCCTCCAGAAGTGCTACAAAATTATGTCTACAACCGTAATGGCTTCTTGATTGGCCAGAAAGCACTGAACAGCGAAGAATTTCATAAGTTTTGCGAATAGATGGAAGCCCAAGGTGTCAAATCTTGGGAACAGGGTGGACGTTCCAGCACTTTATAGTGAAAATCCCTCAATTTCCCCATTGCGAAGATAATTTTATAGGTAGGTGCACTACCCTGATGGAGGATGATGTTTTTTTTTTCTTCCTTAAGCCACGTCTGTTTTCACAAATGCTTGCGTCCAGTTTCGTTAGAAGTTGAGAGTAGTGTTCTCCAGTTATATTTTAACATTTTCAAGGTAGTCGATCAACAAAATTTCTTTTGCATCCCACCACAGACGCCTACATCATCTTTCCCTTCGATGCACCGTCCTTGCCTTCTCTGGAGCTGAAGAACCGGCTTCTATCCACTGCATGGACTGCTGTTTGGATTTGGGTGTTTAGAGGTAAAGCCATGTTTCATTCATTGTCACGTATCATTGACTTCTGTTTTTCTTAAAATGCACCAAGCAATTTTCCGAAGCCGTCGTGTATTTGTAATCTGCAGTGAACACCCACGGCACCCATACTGTGCAGAGCTTTCACATGTTCAGCTCCTGGTGCAAGATGTGACGTTCCTTTGATATCCCTAAAGCATTGACAATTTCAGGGTCCTTTGTACGTCGATCCTCCAAAATCATATCGTGCACTTTGTCTACGATTTCCGGTGAGCTCGCACTTTTTGGAAATTCTTCGCACGAATCATCCTGGACGCTTTAACGGCAACGTTTAAACTTGGGCGCCCATTTCTTAACGGTTGAAACTGAAGGCGAAGAGCCGCCATATGCCTTTACAAGCCGCAAATGAATTTCGGCCGGTGTTAAACTTTCTTTGACGACGGATTTAATCAGTGCACGAGTCTACATCTACATCTACATCTACATGACTACTCTGCAATTCACATTTAAGTGCTTGGCAGAGGGTTCATCGAACCACAATCATACTATCTCTTTACCATTCCACTCCCGAACAGCGCGCGGGAAAAACGAACACCTAAACCTTTCTGTTCGAGCTCTGATTTCTCTTATTTTATTTTGATGATCATTCCTACCTATGTAGGTTGGGCTCAACAAAATATTTTCGCATTCGGAAGAGAAAGTTGGTGACTTAAATTTCGTAAATAGATCTCGCCACGACGAAAAACGTCTTTGCTTTAATGACTTACATCCCAACTCGCGTATCACATCTGCCACACTCTCTCCCCTATTACGTGATAATACAAAACGAGCTGCCCTTTTTTGCACCCTTTCGATGTCCTCCGTCAATCCCACCTGGTAAGGATCCCACACCGCGCAGCAATATTCTAACAGAGGACGAACGAGTGTAGTGTAAGCTGTCTCTTTAGTGGACTTGTTGCATCTTCTAAGTGTCCTGCCAATGAAACGCAACCGTTGGCTCGCCTTCCCCACAATATTATCTATGTGGTCTTTCCAACTGAAGTTGTTCGTTATTTTAACACCCAGGTACTTAGTTGAATTGACAGCCTTGAGAATTGTACTATTTATCGAGTAATCGAATTCCAACGGATTTCTTTTGGAACTCATGTGGATCACATCACACTTTTCGTTATTTGGCGTCAACTGCCACCTGCCACACCATACAGCAATCTTTTCTAAATCGCTTTGCAACTGATACTGGTCTTCGGATGACCTTACTAGACGGTAAATTACAGCATCATCTGCGAAAAACCTAAGAGAACTGCTCAGATTGTCACCCAGGTCATTTATATAGACCAGGAACAGCAGAGGTCCCAGGACGCTTCCCTGGGGAACACCTGATATCACTTCAGTTTTACTCGATGATTTGCCGTCTATTACTACGATCTGCGACCTTCCTGACAGGAAATCACGAATCCAGTCGCACAACTGAGACGATACCCCATAGGCCCGCAGCTTGATTAGAAGTCGCTTGTGAGGAACGGTGTCAAAAGCTTTCCGGAAATCCAGAAGTACGGATTTTTTCCCCATTTTCACCACCACGCGCACCAAACTGCTTCAAACGACCGCCTACAGTCAACCGCTGCCTCGAATGACTTGCAGTTTTACATGGCGTCTACTAACACATGTACCAACGTAAGGGGAAATAGTAATTCGAGTGGTACTGTGCTGTCTGGACGAGGCAGAAAGTTTTTCAAACAGCCGTCGTATCTCGCATACGGTTAGTTTGCAGACTCTTGTTTACTGGCACTTTTTTGCTTCTGTTATCGGGTACTTTCAGCCGTGTCGGTTTTCGCTATTAGTTATGAAACGTCCACTATACAAGAAAGAAGCAGAGGTAGCATGAAATCCGGAAGTAAACCCGTGCGTTCTCAGAAGACGCTTTAAAGCTATTTGTAGATATGTTTTTCTTCCGCGGAAACTGTACCCGTCACCTTGGGTAGGAGGCGCCGTGCAGAGTGCCTGCGACCACGTGTTGCGGAGGCGCTCGCCATTCCGGCAAGGCCGCAGACGCCACGTGGCGCCCCCCGCGGCCAGACGCCTAACGAGGGCCGACGCCGCCGCCGGCGCCGCCGCAGCCCCCGACGCACGCTGGGAGCCCAAGGTCGCGCCCTTCTCCTCACACAGCCTAGGTCCGCCCATAGACTTACTAAATAAAAACTAGACCGCGCATTGGCGCTAGTGTCGCGTACCCACATTGAACGTGATAGAAGCCGCCATTTTCAGGGAAACAGTGCGTGAACAGGGTTCGTTCGTGTGCTGCTTTTAATTGTAACAGTATAATGGAAGCAAAGACGAAGACTGAAACAACGTTACATTTCACAGGTCGGTCATTTCTGGTTGTTTGTTACTTTCTATTACTTGTATATAGTATTTTCATGGACAAATAATACATCATGAGCCTTTGTTTTTGTTTAGGTTTCCCCTTACAAACGATTTTCTAAATCGGAAATGGACAGTTGCTACTCGGAGAGAGAACTTCCAACCGACAGCAAATCATTTGCTGTGCTCTCTTCATTTTGAAGAGAACTGTTACATGGAAAATTATGTAAATAGACGTCAACTGAAAGACGATGCTATACTGACAGTATTTGGGTTTACCAACTCATTTGAAAAAGGTATAGTACCCTGGAAACCGTGCAATATAGGCCTAGGTTAAGTAGTGTGGAAATACTGTCAGTGTGTACAAGTTTGGACGTTCCTTTTCCAGGTTACCAAGGCAAGTATATATAAGTATGAATCAGAGGTAGGTCGAATAATTGCGTTTAGATACTTAACATGCGTTGACAGGTGGTGATTATACTTCCTAAATAGTCAAATATTTGATCAAATGTTGCAAAACTCAACCACTTTTAGAGGTGCTATCAGTGTTAAAAACTAATGTGCGAATGAAATTCCTGCCGTATTTAAAGTGATATGGGTTATTACAATTAATCATACCAAAATTCGAGTGTAGACAATACTGTGCTAAACAAAAGCAAGCGTGCAAAATGTACACAGTAGTCGGCAAAAACAAACAATGTGACAGGAAAATTACGTGAATTAAATAATAATCGTATTGTCTGCTACTTTAAAAGTTTCATGTAATTATCTAATGCAAATAACTCGGTGTTAACTCGCTCTACCTTGTCAGGAAAGAGCCTTACATTCTTAAATTTCGCGTCTCTATGCAAACGTATTTCGGAAATTAGGAAACTTCATTCATTTAAGTATGCTTTTAAAATAGACTCGAATACTCAGTACTTTTTTAAACAAACATGTGTTTAATTTGTGCTTCAATTTGCTCTTGTTGCGTCTCATATACGTCAAATCACAACCCCAGTACTGGAATTCATCCCTGCAAATGGCGGCGATCAGCTGCTTCAATTGGGGGACAGTTGCCTCGCTTCTCCGCTTCGGCGTGGTAGGGGCTTGAGTCCGCCTGGCTCATACCCGCTCCTACACAATAGGTGGGGAAGAGGGTCCATGATCCTCCCCAAAAAGAACATTTTACTAACAAGGGAACCTCCCCATCGCACCCCCCTCAGATTTAGTTATAAGTTGGCACAGTGGATAGGCCTTGATAAACTGAACACAGATCAATTGAGAAAACAGGAAGAAGTTGTGTGGAACTGCGAAAAAAATAAACAAAATATACAAACTGAGTAGTCCATGGGCGATATAAGCAACATAATGGACCATATGAGAATAGGAGCGCCGTGGTCCCGTGGTAGCGTGAGCAGCTGCAGAAAGAGAGGTCCTTGGTTCAAGTCTTCCCTCGACTGAAAATTTACCACATCGCAAAACCGTGCGATTAGTAGACGAAAGGACGTGCCTCTCCAATAGGAACAGAAAACATTTGATCGCAAGGTCATAGGCCAACCGATTCCTCCACAGGAAAACACATCTGATATATTCTATACGACACTGGTGACGGCATGTGCGTCACATGACAGGAATAAGTTGTCGACCCACCTAACTTGTACACTTGGCGAATGGGTAAAAAGATTCTTCTACCTTGCCCGATTTAGGTTTTCTTGTGGATGTGATAATCACTCCTAAAAAAGTGATGAAAACATAAGAGTTTGTCACATAAACTGAAAATAAAAAATTAAACTTTTCATTCGATGGAAGATTTGAACCAAGGACCTTTCGTTCCGCAGCTGCTCACGTTACCACGAGACCACGGCGCTCTTGCCCTTTTTTTGTCCTTAATGTTGCCTATCTTGCCATGAACTACTCAGTTTGTATATTTTGCTTATTTTTTCACAGTTCCACACAACTTCTTCCTGTTTTCTCAATTGATCTGTGTTCAGTTTTTCAAGGCCTATCCACTGTGCCAACTTATAACTAAATCTGAGGGGGGTGCGATGGGGAGGTTCCCTTGTAAGAGCGTTTATATTCCTACATGCACTGAGGTCACAAAAGTGACTACCTCGCAATATTGCGTCGCACATCCATTTGCCCGGCGTAGTACAGAAACTCGACGTGGCATGGTTGGTTGGTTGGTTTGTGGGATTGAAGGGACATGACTGCAACGGTCATCGGTCCCTTTTTCCAAAAAATTAAAACACCCACAAAGAATAAAAACGAACAATGGAGACGACACAGGACAAGAAAGATTCAAACAGAGACCAGACAAAAGGAATTAAAATCACGCAGAGTGTGACAGTGGTTAGCTGACCATAGAGACAAAAAAGGAAAAGCCAACCACCAAGAAACACACTAAAAAAACTCAGTCTAAAATCGTAAGCCAAAGGCCAGACTCAACACAAAATAAAGACAAACACTTAGATCAAATGATAAAAGCCCCCTGCACGAATAAAACGCAAAACTAAGCCTGCCATGGCAGTTATAACGCCTCTTCTTGATGATTCGGTTTGATTTGTTCTTGGCCTCGGCTAAAACTCGGCGACAGTCGGTAGAGTGTTGAGATCGTTATCAAGTTACGAAGACGACGTTACACAAAATAACAGTGCTGAACCGAAATGTCGACGGGCGTGAGATGTTTACTTCACCAAGAATCGTAATTAATCGTTCGTAATCGATGTTCAACTGATTAATGATGAAATATTAATTATAAAACCAATGCAGTCACATGCACAGCAAATTCCCTACAAGCTAGTCGTAATTTCAAGTATCTAAGAAATCATAACAGTGGGCTTATTATTTGATACAAAGATTCTACGCAAGCGCCGAGCGCTACAGTCAAATATTATCGCTGCGCGTAATTATTACTCGGGAGTTTCATGTCAATAATTTGACAGAATTTTAAATCACAAATGCACGACTTGGCACGAGAGGGTGTTTTACTGCACAATATCAGTCGCTTCCTAACCGAGCCTTGAGAAGAAAACTTTCCCAGGTGTTGGGGAGATTTAAATTATATGCTTCGGACCTATCACTGAAGTTCCATAAACCACTGTCTTTTACGAATGAAAATTATCTATCAGTGTTCCTTGCCTAAATCACTGTCTAAGCAATGTTTAGTTCAATTATCTAGTTAAAAGTTCACTTTATTCTAGTAGGTAAAAGTCCTCCGTTCGAATTCTAATGCCGTGATATTTGAAATCAGAAGATCGTATTACTGCGTCATAATAGATCGCAATTATTCAATCTCAAAAACAATCTAAGCGCACCTACATGTACGAGCATTCAAATGTATGACCTGCTTCGGCTAACTCTCGTAACGTAGTGCCAATGCATTGAATTATACTTAGTCATTACTCACGATTCCCAAAGAGTACTCACACGGAGTATTCTTTGGGATCGTTGGTTCTACTTTGCGAATGTTAATTTATGCTAATTTTGCAATTTATTATCATTTTGATTTTAATTTTACTGAAATTTAATCTTTCTTTCGTAGATTGCTAAATTATCAAGTCTTAGATTCCTGATTTAATTACTTGTTATTGTCCTAATAACAATGAAAAATGGAACTTCGTTCGCTTATTCACTTTTTTGGGAATTTGGTACTTGGGGGGAAATCTTTGGGTATTGGGAGCTAATTTTTGATTTTTATTTCTCGTTCGAGGAAGTGGCATTACACAGTGTCATCTGTTAAAAGTGCAGGGAGCGTATCAGGCAGCGCAAACGTCTGCCTGAGCGCAGTTAAAAAGGGACAGGCCAAAAAAATGTGGACTACCGTCAAAGCCGACCCGCAGCGACATAGAGGCGGGTCCTCATGGCGTAGTAAATGGTTGTGTGTCAAGCGGGTGTGGCCAATGCGGAGCCGACAAAGGACTACTGAGTCCCTGCGAGTGGCTCGCATTGGAGGACCGCCATACATTCGTCGTCTCCTTGATAGGACGGAGTTTGTTTGGTGTGGTCAGGTTGCGCCATTCAGTGTTCCAAAGTTCGAAAACTTTGCGACGTAAGACAGCTCGCAAATCAGTCTCCGGGAGGCCAATGTCCAGAGATGGTTTACTGGTGGCCTGTTTGGCCAGGCAGTCAACATGTTCTTTGTCCGGTATCCCAACATGGCCTGGGGTCCACACAAATACCACAGAGCGGCCGCAACGGTCAAGAGTATGGAGGGACTCCTGGACAGCCATCACCAGACGAGAGCGAGGGAAACACTGGTCGATATTTCGTAAACCGCTCAGGAAGTCGCTATAGATAACGAAGGACTCGCCTGAGCAGGAGCGGATATGCTCTAGGGCACGAAAGATGGCGACCAGCTCAGCAGTGAAAACGCTGCAGCCAGCCGGCAATGAGTGTTGTTCGTTATGGCCCCCTAGAGTGAGAGCATAACCGACACGACCAGCAACCATCGAACGGTCAGTGTAAACAACGCCAGAGCCCTGATACGTGGCAAGGATGGAAAGAAAGCGGCGGCGGAAGGCCTCAGAAGGGACTGAGTACTTCGGACCCTGTGCCAATTCGAGCCGAAGGCATGGGCGGGGCACACACCACGGCGGTGTACGCAGAGGGGTCCGGAAAGGAGGTGGAAGAGGGAAAACCCCAAGCCCAGAGAGAAGTTCTCTGACGCGGACCGCGATCGTACAACCCGACCGGGGCCGATGTGGCATGGCCTCAACAAGTCATCAGAAGTCTCCTCCAGAAATACTGAGCTGTGCTGCCTCTATTGCCGTCGATAATTGCGAAAGTGTTGCCGGTGCAGGATTTTGTGCACGAACTGACCTCTCGACTTCCTTCCATAAATGTTCGATGGAATTCACGACGGGCGCGCTGGGTGGCCAAATAATTCGTTCGAATTGTCCAGAATGTTTTTCAAACCAATTGCGAACAGCTGTGGCCCAGTGATCTCTGGATCCTGCGAAACTCAGTTCGTTCTGTTTCTCCATGAGATCCACAGCGCAGTGGTCAACGGCTTGATTTCGGTAAGGCATGTGACACCGTCCCGCAATACTGTTTAATGAAAAAAATACGAACTTACAGAGTATCGGAGCAGTCTTGCGATTAGATTCAAGACTTTCTTGCAGATCGAATTCTTAACGTAACAAAATCGATGGATGTAAAGGTAATATCCGGAGTACCACAGGGAAGTGTGATAGGACCGTTGCAGTTTATAATATATATAAACGATCTAGTATAAAGCATCGGATGCTCTTTAAGGCTATTCGCAGATGATGCAGTTATCTATATCGAAGTAGCAACCCCAGAAGATAGTAATAATTTGCAGAACGACCTGCAGAGAATTGACGAATGGTGCAGGCTCTGGCAGATGACCTTGAACGTAAATAAATGTAACATACTGCGTATACACAGGAAAAGAAATCCACTACTGTACAGCTACACTATTGATGAAAAACCGATCTCCCAACTACACACAACACAACGATGGCAATCTATGCAGATGACACAGCCATCCTCGCGCAAGATTGGAAACCATCAAACATTACGTCACGCTTACAGACCGCACTCAAAGTGGCTGAGCCTTGGTTAGAGAAATGGCGTATTAGAGTAAACGTCGACAAGTGCGAAGCCTTTCTGTTCACTAGAAGACCGAAGCAACTGCGCAAACACCGATACTGCAGACCAATAACTCTACATATACGCCAAATACGTTTCCGTGAGAAAGTCAAATACCTCGGTGTTTCGCTGGATCGGAAATTACTCTGGGGGGAGGGGGGGGGAGGGGGGGACCACATACAACACATGACCAACAGAGCAAGCGCGAGGCTCAAACAGCTCTACCCTATGCTCAACAGGCGTAGCACACTGAACAAAAGGGTGTCGAGGTCCATGTACATGACACTTATTCGACCCCTGATGACGTACGCAGCTCCTGTCTGGGGATACGCCACGCCCACACGCCTGCGCCGTCTGCAGATCATACAAAACAAAGTACTCAAAATCATAAGCAATTGCGGACCTTCACCGGGAATACCGACTTGAGACTCTCGCGGAGGTAATCCACAAACTCATCACAAGACTATACAGAAACTCCAGACATTCGCAGAACCCGTTTATTCTGAATCTGGGGAACTACGACCACAACCATAGATGGAAACATAAAAGACCAAAAGACATACTCGTAAGGACCTAACATCTATGGCCAAGTTCACGCAAACACAACGGTACAGGTGAGCCCTTGTTAATCAGCCACCATTATTGTATATCCAGTTGGAACACACTTGCTGAATAACTGGCACCACGCAGGGAAGCCGTACCGTACACTACACGCAGACAAGCTCCACACACCTCCCACACAGTGAGATGATCTATGGCCGATCTCCCACGATCTTGATTGTTCCAGGAATGCACCGGATGCAGCAAACTCGGATACATCGCCATCGCCTGCCACGGTAATGATGCGTGACACCCATACGAACAAACCCAACCATCCATGAACTATTGCAGCTAGTAGGCCACTACTGCTCTTGCTACCCATCCCACTGTCGCAGAGGTTTTTTTCCCACGGCACGAGCCTTGGCACTTTTTTCCCTCTGCTCTTCAAATTGCTACCCTCATGCGTGTTTCGTCCACTATCTATCACCTGATGGACCGTGTTAATGCGTAGTCTTACCCAGACGCACGGATAACATCACAGCCCAGCATCCTGTGATCCACCTATTAGATAACTAACATGTTGACGGAGGTGACAGTAGAACTTATGGTTTGGTCACCACGTTGGTGCGGGCATGAAGGGGCCCCATCTCTTTTTTTAAAAAAAAGCTAGAAACAGCATCTGCTGTAAAATATCTAGGCGTGACTATCCAGAGCAACCTTAGGTGGAATGACCACACAAAACAGATAGTGGGAAAAGCAGATATCAGAACTCAGATTCATCAGAAGAATATTAAGGAAATGTAACCCATCCACGAAAGAAGAGGCTTATAAGGCGCTTGTTCGACCGATTCTTGACTACTGTTCATCTATCTGGGATCCCTAACAAGTAGGACTGGTAGAGGAGATAGAGAAGATCCAACGAAGAGCGGCGCGCTTCGTCACGGGATTGTTTAGCTGGCGAGAGAGCGTTACGGAGATGCTAAGCATACTCCACTGGCAGACGTTACAAGAGAGGCGTTGTGCATCACGGAGAGATTTACTATTGAAATTTCGGGACAGCACTTTTCAGGAGGAGTCGGACAACATATTACTTCTCCCCACATACATCTCGCGTATTGACCACGAGGAGAAAATTCGAGAAATTTCAGCCAATACAGAAGTTTACCGACGATCAGTCTTCCCACCCACTACTCGCGAGAGGAACAGGGTTGGAGGAATCAGATAGTGGTACCGAAAGTACCCTCCGCCACACACCATTTGGTGGCTTGCGGAGTATGATGTACATGCAGATGTACATTCTCTTACATAAAAGTCTGTGAATGGGTGCAGATGGTCTCCAAGTAGCCGAACATAGCCATTTACAGTCAATGATCGGTTCAGTTGGACGAGAAGACCCAGTGCATTCCATGTTAACACAGCCCACACCATTATGGAGCCACCACCAGCTTTCACAGGGCCTTGTTGATAACTTGGGTCCAAGACTTCGTGGGGTCTGGGCAACACTCGAACCCTACCATCAACTCTTGCCAAATGAAATCGGGACGTATCTGACCAGGCCACGATTTTCCAGGTCTCTAGGGTCCAACCGATGTGGTCACGAGCCCAGGAGCAGCGCTGCAGGCGATGTCGTGCTGTTAGAAAAGGCACTTGGCGTCGGTCGTCTGCTGCCATAACCCATTAACATCAAATTTCGCCGCACTGCCCTAATAAATGCATTCGTCGTACGTCCCGCATTTATTTCTGCGGTTATTTCACGCATTGTTACTTGTCTGTTAACACTGACAACTCTAATCAAACTTCGTTGCTCTCGATTGTTAAGTGAAGGCCGTCGGCCACAGCGTCCGTGGTGAAGGGTAGTGCCAGAAATTCGGTAGTCTTGGCACACTACTGATACTGTGGATCTCGGAATATTGAATTTTCTAATGATTTTTGAAATGAAATGTCCCACGCGTCTAGTTCCAACTATCATTCCGCGTTCAAAGTATGTTAACTCCCGTCGTGCGGCAATAATCACGTCAGAAACATTTTATACGAATCGCCTTTTAATATTTTTGTGGGATCTGAAATTTAAAAACCTCTCTCACACCGGCCTGATTTAGTTTCACTGATCAGGATAATAAAAAAACATGCGTATATTAAGGGAATTTTCATTCACAAAGCAGGCTTATCACACTCACACAGTTCAATACTGTTCTATCCTGATTAAATTTAGCTAACTTAAATTCCATAAGACAGTGAAGCAATTTCGAAGTCTCGGTGCGACGAAAATTGTCAGGCGATCTCCTGAAAACATTTGTAATAATTATTAACTTTCGGTGATCACATGGCGAAGACCGGAGATCTGCTGGTAAGACCGTGTTAGCCCATTTATTGAAAGTAATAAACAGGATATCTTGAGCGTACAAAACGGCAGATTCTTCCAGTGTAAATCAGACGTTCCCCACTGATCCCGTGCAACACAGCGTAGTAAGCAGACACTGTCAATAATAATCAGTTAAATAATACGCGAACACACTTACTTTAGTTTAGTTCATGTATTAAATTCCTTCTCATACAGAATCTCATCAAGAAGGCGACTAGCTCAACAATACATACATATACATTTTCCTTCTTTCACGGCTAATCGGCAAGATCTCAATCATTCTTTTCATAAGAGAAAACATAGATAGCAGAGAAGCTATTCCATGGAGTAAATGCACGCTCCAAGGAATAATAGGGCTTGAAACTACTTTGCATTGATAATCATCGTATATTAAAGTTTAGAAATCGGTAAGATAAGTAGAGATGTTTCGAGATATGTACTGAGTTATATAATTTATAAAATTTCTGAAAATATCGCGGAGAGACCGCTGCAAGAGACATTACATCGCCCCTCGCAGCGAGCAAAGTTGATATGTATCCTCTTTGTGAGCTAACTATTGGCTTAGCTAACTCGTTAGAATTTGTGGAACATACGTTCCTATAAATTTTAAGATGTTGGTAAGATTTTTTGATTACAAGAATTGAAAGAGATTTGGTATAGGTAACACCGATCTTTGTTACTTAGATACCTAGTTGTTGCTTTCACGTGTACTGGGGCATACCCGCATCCCACGTACACAACCAGGGAAGATGGACTTATATAGTTGTTAATCAGGTCTACCTATTCAGGAACTGGCCTTCACAGGGAAACCCCGGAAAACCTGGAGTCTTAAACCCCAACTAGGTATCACAGATGATAGGAAACACAGAATAATTTAGAAATTTGAGAGATATTCTAGAATTCATAGGAAAGATAAAATCTGCTTCATAGGCAAAAAAATTCTTTACACACGCAAATTTTTACAATCTTCTGAAAAATTTTCTTCATCGATGTCTTGCTGAACTGCGGTGAAACTGATCGAACAGGAACATGGGACAGGCACGGAGGACAGGCGTCGCATTGGCGTACCGGACAGGAGACGTAACGGATTTGAGAGACCAGAAGGAACCTCAGGAACAGGTACTCAGGATCTCCTTTATGTTATTTATGGATTTATCCAAATTTTGGATGTCCTTCGGAATCTTGTCTTGTAATTGTCTCAAATCCTACATATCTTCTGACATCTCATTTACTTGTTGCTTTAATTCATCTTGAACTTCAACTAATACCGGAATTACCGTCATAGAACATTGCATCTGTTCTAGTGCTTGAACTGTCGGTGGGATTGACTCGACCTGCTCTTTAATAGTATCAAGCTTAATAGCAACATACTCTGTTAGCTCTAGGCGTAACTTCTTCGCATTTTCATTACACTGTTGAGTGACTTGCTCAATTTGAGCAGCTAATTTTAATTCTGTCTTTTCATTCTGAATTTTCAATTCTTCCGCAGTTTTATTTAATTTATCATCAAGTTTCTGTAAAGTCTCCACTAATTTATTATTTAATTCTGCTTGATTAGCTTGTAATTGCTCATTCAACTTTGTTTGATTAGCTAGTAATTTCTCGTGGACTTTCACTTGATTAGCTGCTAATTGTTCAATATCACTTGATCGGCTGCTAATTGTTCATTCATTTCCCTTTTAGTCTCTATTTGCGCTTTAGTTAAGTCTGTTACATTTTTGGGCTAACAGTGTTAATTGCTGCATGATTACAGTCAATGGGTTTATTTCGTCCTGCTCAGATGACATCGAAACACTTAAGCTTTGTTGTGGGGCCTGATTAATGCTGCCGCTAGGCACTACTTCAGTTAAGCTAGCGTCTAATGTTTCACTAACCTCAGAAACAGCTGAGGGCTGTTGTGATTCGCTCTGCTGTTGCATTGCCATTTTATAAGTCGACCTAGTAAGAACCATTAATACACAGAACAATAAATATATAAAGTCACTGGCATCTGAGTTAATAATGTCACTGACCTAAACTTTGCATAATATTCACTTATAATAAACACTTCCTGTCTCAAGTTCAACCTAACAGTCACTCAATCAATCTGATTCAAGAAATATTCAAAGTCCACCGATAGACATTTAAATAGTTATTCTAGCTACACATATCAAATTTATATTGAAAATGTCTGTCACTACTCAAGTATTAAAATTTCTATCTATAAAAATTTAATTGTGTATTGTCTGGCCTGAACGACGTTCTCGTAGGTTGTGGCGACATTGTGACTTCTGGAACAGGCCTCGTCTTCTTTTCTCTCGTGCACATGCAGCATAAAATTCACACAATGTTTAAGTAATGCTCAAAAGTGTGTCCTGTCACAGTGAAGCCAAATTTAATATATTTGTGGGATCTGAAATTTAAAAACCTCTCTCACACCGGCCTGATTTAGCTTCATTGATCAGGATAGTAAAAAACATGCGTATATTAAGGGAATTTTCATTCACAAAGCAGGCTTATCACATTCACACAGTTCAATACTGTTCTATCCTGGTTAAATTGAGCTAACTTAAATTCCATAAGACACTGAAGCAATTTCGAAGTCTCGGTGCGACGAAAATTGTCAGGCGATCTCCTGAAAACATTTGTAATAATTATTAACTTTCGGTGATCACATGGGGAAGACTGGAGATCTGCTGGTAAGATCGTGCTAGCCCATTTATTGAAAGTAATAAACAGGATATCTTGAGCGTACAAAACGGCAGGTTCGTCCAGTGTAAATCAGACGTTCCCCACTGATCCCGTGCAACACAGCGTAGTAAGCAGACACTGTCAATAATAATCAGTTAAATAATACGCGAACACACTTACTTTAGTTTAGTTCATGTATTAAATTCCTTCTCATACAGAATCTCATCAAGATGGCGACTACCTCAACAATACATACATATACATCTTCCTTCTCTCACGGCTAATAGGCAAGATCTCAATCATTCTTTTCATAAGAGAAAACACAGATAGCAGAGAAGCTATTCCATGGAGTAAATGCACGCTCCAAGGAATAATAGGGCTTGAAACTACTTTGCATTGATAATCATCGTATATTAAAGTTTAGAAATCGGTAAGATAAGAAGAGATATTTCGAGATATGTACTGAGTTATATAATTTATAAAATTTCTGAAAATATCGCGGAGAGACCGCTGCAAGAGACTTTACAACCTGAGTACAAATGGCAGCTACGCCAATACACTGCGCTTTTAAACCATGTGTACACGATTGTACCACCATTTGTATATGTGCCTATTGCTGTCCTATTACTTTTGTCACCTCAGTGTACATAGTTCCAAGTTTGACTGTTAATCACAGTATCCTCCTAGATAAACTGAGGTTTTATGGAATCGATGGTATAGCTAACCAATTGCTAATCTTATATCTAACCGAAAGAGTGCAGGAAGCTATACTTAATAATTCAACCAATGTAAGAAGAGGAAATTCGTCTGACGCAGGAGAAATTACTTACGATGTTCCACAAAGCTCATGCTACTACTGTTACTCGTATATAAATGACCTTCCACTCAACATACACTGCGTTAAAACTAAGACAGGCCACCCAAAATATATCCAGAATGAATATAGGGGTGCGATTTTTGCCAAATTATAGCCGCCAATGTGGCGAATTTCTTGCGTTCGCCGAATTACGACACCTACCTTGTTTATTTCTAATGGAACTATGCACATTTTTGTGGCATTTGAGAAAAGCATCTAAACGACTTCAACGACATGAATGTTTGGGACCTGATCAAATAGTATTAAGATATTAGCGACGCTATCCATTGTTCCCCCGCCACGAAGAGCTTTCATAAACGTCTGCCATATTTTAACACAAGTAAGTCAACACGTAACTCAGGTATTACATTCTATCGCATTTCATCCTCTTCTCATTTTGCTGCACCTACAGCTTCGTGGCAGTGACTTCCAAAATTGGTTATAATTCTCCGAATGTTATCTATGAATGCAAAATGATGCTGCAAAATTTCGTTTAAAGAAGAAGGGTCGTTTACAAACCACAGGCAAATCAGTATTCGCAAGATGCACTAATCGTCGGTTGAAAATCCACGCTGACCTCAAGAAGTGGATAGAAACAATGCTGTTGGTCTATCAATGTTTGGTGCGTGTTTTTTTAATACCTGCATAACTGGTCCGTATTTAGTTGATGGGGACCCACATACACTCTAGTATCTCGAGTTCCTAAGAAATGCTGCTGCCGCAATTATACGACATCCCACTGGAAAGAAGGAGATTGGATTTAAAGTACCGTCGACATTGGGATCAGTAGAGATGGAGCACAAGCTAGGATTGTGTCGAGGATGGGGAAGGAAATCGATCATGCTCTTTCAAAGGAACCGTCCTGGAATTTTCCTGGAGCAATTAAGGGAAATCACGGAAAACCTAAATCTGGATGGCCGGACGCGGGTTTGAGTCGTCGTCGTCCCGAATGCGAGCCCAGTGTGCTAACCACTAGACGTAAGGCAGCCAGTGTGGTACCACATTACAAATGTCCCTCGCGTTCCCGTTCCGCACTTGTAATGACAGACCCTCTTAAGAGAGCATTTGGAGAGCATTGGAAAGGTCATTCAGGAAACTCAAAATAGTGTGCATAATCACCAAACTTCTAACTTCTACAGTGTTATCTGTTGCGAAAATTATGCAAGAGGTCCATTAGAAACACCGACGAGTTCTGAAGGCACGAAATTCATTATTAACACGCATCTATGTTGCTGTTAACTCCAGATGAGATTCAATGTGCAGTATTCCTTCTGCAGAATCACTTTATAGCGTGTAGCAATGCTCAAGGTAAACGTTTTGAGCACTTGGCATGACAGCTGTACTGCCCCACCCATTAGACACGGGCCACTCTTACAAATAACACAGTAAGAGCACACGCTAGCAACACTGTGACCGTAGGAGAGAAAGCAACGCTGAACAGCGTAGACTCTAACTTGGAATACGCCACTCAACTATTTAGACAAGACAGTGCTTCAGATGAACGACGTAACCTGTTATTCAGAAATGATCTTCTGTCCAGACACAGCGATGGCAAGCAAGGGTGTTAATTTTCTCTCACTACAAATCACACAACGTATCACTACAACGACGCTATGTTCTGAAGGATAGCGACAGTTACTATTTCCGTGATATATGGGGCTAGTAGTAGCTATCGGGATATGTTAATAATGATCTTAATAACGCATCTGGCTCACAGGATATCACTAGGTTCATAAGGTTAACTGCCACCAAAGCTAATTTCCGTCACAATGAAAAATACTATACATAAAAGTATACGATGGATAGAAATCAGATATTCCACCTCAACACCTGCAGCGACAAACTAAAAATCTTCCAGTCTATAAATTGACAATACGACGATGCACTCCGCTAAACAACGTCGTAACCAAAATATGCCAACAACGCATAACATTAATAAATACGGGCTGCCTGACCCGATGATTCCACTTAAATGCTTTTCCTACCAAAGCTTCAAAGCATCGTGTAAACTCATCCAATCAATGTGCACTTTAAGAACTTTTACGTAAAATTAAGTAACGTTCAGCTTCCAACGACGTAATTTAACCTTTAAGTATTATACTCTGTACATCACAAGAATAAGCCTGATGTAAACAAACACAAATGCGATGATTGTTCAGAAGCCGTAGCACACGTACACTGGTGTTGTTACGGTCTTGGAAGTAGGTCCTACTTATATATTAGATATATTACTACTAAGTTACGTTAAATGAAACTTTAACATATTCAAATGTATTAACAGTCATCAACGTTTTTCTTAATCACGCTTTAGCTATGCAGCTTTTATTTCAAAAATCGTGTACAGTCACAGCCTCTGCACTGTTGTGATCTAACTGTCGCGCTGTTAATGCGCAGTGTGAAAATGGCTGAGGCTGCTTTTTGTTCCGTAGTGAGGAACACGGTTAAAAAGTGACAAGGGACAGGTTGTTCTTAATGTTTTTCATAAATTTACAGATATAATCGGCTTTGAAGCCTTCCGAGGGACTGTACTACATGCAGTTGAGACACAAACACACATTGGACATATAGCGGAATCGGTAGCGTAGTCTAATAGACAGACAGCTTATAGCAGTTCATGCATGGTTCAAATCTCGTCTGATTTTTTTCTCGTTCAATCTGAAATACCTACATCTTGTAATTGTAAAATTCATCATCATTTTTTATGAATAATGCACATCTTGTTTCTACTCACATATTGCAAGCAAATTTCCTGTTTTAATTTGAAATATAAATTCATAATTATCGATATTTTACGAAAGACTGCTAATAAAGATTGCTTAAACTAAGAAAACATAACAATTTAATTTTTAAGGTACAAAACAAAAACCAAATACTCTTTATTTGGACTATGTCCATCGTTTTAAACCACAGATGTAGATAAGTGTCGTAGAAACATGAAAAATAATCATTTTCACAGCATCGAGCACATCATACAAATTCTGCGCAGTACCACTATAATATGATCCCAACAGACCTGATCTGGAGCCAAGTTACGGGATTTGGCCTGAGAAGTAACAAGACCGTTAAGCTGCCAGACGTACTGGAACTAACGCTCGCAGCCCTTTCACACGTCACTGCCGAATGATGGCGCGATATACAACGGCTCGTCATAAAAGAAGAGGAGAAAACGCGGCGCCTTGGTTGGCTTCGGATTCTGTTGTTGATAGGTTCGTTACCAACGAAGCAGATGGCACGCCCAGAACTGGAATCTATTTCTCGGATTGGGATAAGGAAGGAGCTGAGATTACCAGACGACTGACTGTAATTAATACCATCAGTAGCTTCAGTATTGAACACTAATGTGAAATCCCTGCAGTATGCTTTTGCATCACTCACAACTCGCTCAGAAAAATTATCGTGCGTTTGTTAGGAATTTTCGTCACGCTTGTTTGTAATTGGAATGCTGTGTTAGGTGAGAACGAGAGCATTTCATGCTTTCCGTGTGTTCACTTAAGAGGCGCGCGGTAGTGCTGGAGTTTTGCAGAAAATTATTTCATTCTCTTTAAAAATTAAATGACATTCGAAGCTGTATTGCTTCTTTGCTCGTCTCTTTCTACGTCTGTTCCACAGCTGCTCACATCATTGCAGTTTAATTGGACCGCTGGCTGGCGAGTGCTGTCCAAGTTTCAAGAGCTCATAAAGCTCAGGCTATGTGCATGTAACACAGCATAAAATTTATCCTTATGGTCGTACTTGACTGTGTTGGTCAGAGCTTGGCTTCCGCTCCACGTAAAACGAATTCCAGTGAGATTGAAGCAAACGCGGAAGAATACACGCCGTAATATTTACATCAGGTTTATTCTTATAATGAGCAGAGTGTAGTCGTTGCTGGTCAACGATAACGTCTATAGGTAGCGTCTCGCTACAACAAGATCATAAATCTCAACCTATCTGAACTAAATGAAATTTCTTTCCTTTTAAAATTAATTATCTTTCATAAAGAGTAAACTATCTTTCCCTTTGCTTAAATCGTTAATATCTTTCCTCTCGTTCCAAATTAATAGATATAAATTATTATTTCCGTTTCTTTGAGGGTTAAGATCTCTGACTTTTAGTTCGACACAATGCCAGCCTTTTTCTTTATGTGTCTGTGGCTTCTCTTTAATACTTTGCTATACAGGAAAATTAATCGTAGACTTTAATATTGAACTCTGTATTCCAGTATCTTTCCAGTGATAATTTTGGGATAAATGATACTCGGGGACTCGTTTTTATAGTTTAAAACATAAAATCTCTGTCCTAATTGCCTGTTATTATTTCTTGTATACGTACAAGTCAGCATGCTTTGATACGAGTGGTGGTTAACTACACGTAACCCCACCAAGTGGAAATGTAATTATAAGAAAAAATCAAACAAAAACCCTGAGTTTCACAGCCACTGTTAAACTATATGAACTTTAAATGGGAGACAAATTTTAACCACTTCAGGCGTTGGCTTTCCGCGAACCCACTAATATTTAAAAGACAATTAGCGTGTCCTCAATAAAATGGTTCTTGCTTTGGCGTTTAGGGACCTTGGGAGAAGCTTCTAAATCGAAAACGCGTATGCACATCTCCGACTACTTCCGATTGGTTTTCAATACCATATTACAAACGTAGAACGTCCGTTCTCCTCACAAGAACACTTTCAGCGTATCTCTTAAGAGATTTCCAATGTTTATTACAATAAACGGCGCTCACACTGAAGTCACAAAATACATCTTAACACAAAATCGCAAAGGCAATATTCCTAAGTGCTTGTTTTCTATTCAACAGGAACAATACACCAACGCAAAGCCACTATTCGCTTAGTGCATGCTATAATCCGCCCCATAAAATCCAATAATGACTTCACGTGATAACATCTCTCTCTTCCACAAACCAACGGAACATCTCCAACTAAATGAGACACGGTACGCCTACAAACGCTTGGCTATCAAGCATCTCAACGAACAGCCACTGCCTCCGCACAAAATTAACACACAGGAGAAACCATGCCTCCACACAAAATTAACACACAGGAGAAACCAATCTCAGTCTTCAATTAATCGTAGCCTCATCTGCTACTACCCGCAAAACTGTAAGTTTCGTCATAAATTTATCTTCCGCTTTTCCCTCCACGCGTTGAGCTTGAACTCCACCCAAATCGGCGAAACAATTACTTTCTCTAACAAAACGATAATTTTTCAAAGTATCTACCTAAACGACTTAAGAGTTGCTTTGAACATTCCCGAGTCGAAACCCCGTAGCAGACTAACTTATTGCGACCCTCCCATTGCAATTCACTTATCGAGACTAACTCTTGAGAGACTTACTAAAATCCTTAAGGGACAAGCCAAGAACCATTTACAGCGAACAAACATATCACGTTAATTTTCTCTTTAACAATAGGTATTTCTTCTTAGCAGCCGCCGGCGTGATCTAGTAGAGGCCAGCTATTCCGTAGCTGTAATCTTTCACGCACGCCGCGGTTCTGCAGTCGACAGGGCGTAGTAAACTCGCTGACTAGACTGGAATCTACTTTTCACGTACGTCGGGCGACAAAATCTACAACGTTTTAACACACACATACAAGAAAACTTTAGAGACTCATAAATAAACTCTCGATTCTTCCAAAAACCGGCCAACTCCGATAATAAGGTGAGGCGTTAACAATGTGTTTTAAAATTTGGCACAGTACACAGTCACGATAATAAACTCACGAAACTTACCCAAGTTACATGCTTGCTTACATTTGACATTATAGGGCAGACATTTGTGGAACCTATTCCCTGATGATGGGACAATGGTTTGCGGTGCTGTTATCTCGACATTATTTGATCAAGTCCCATACATGTTACGTCGTTGAAGTTCTCTTAGAAACTTCTTTCAAATGCCAGAGAAAAAAGTAGATAGTTCCATTAGAAAAAAATCAAAGTCGGTGCGGTAATTAGACGGCTATAGATTACTTCCGAACGTCAGGAAATTCTCCATATCATACACTATAACTCGACGGAGAGCGCACCTCGATATATTTATTCATTCTGGATATTTGGAGTGGTTAGTCGCAGCTGCCTCACCCTGTTTAATAAGCAGAATTAGTTATTTTGCACAGGTGTGTTGGACAGTGTCTCTAGTATGCCCGTCAATCGCATTACGTCTTTTGTTTTAGTTCTGAGCACACAGGGAGCACATAAAGGTACCTATAACAATAGTATAGAGATATATAGATAATGTGAAAAAAGTGATGAGTACGTTATGCATCACACTATGGAAAATTTGCACTTATGTCAGGCACTCAGCTGCAAAATTTCAGTTCTTGAACATAAAGTTAAGGAGCTAGACACATATGCCCAGCCCCTTCTGAAAGTGATCAACCAATTAGATAGTAGGGGTAAGGAACTAAGAGGGTTATTCGGAAAGTAAGAAACGATTGGTCGCGAAATGGAAACCACAGTGAAAATCCGATGAAGTTTTGCACAGGTGTGTTGGGCAGTGTCTCTCGTATGCCCGTCAATCGCATTACGTCGTTCTTTTTAGTTCTGAGTACACAGGGAACACATAAAGATACCTAGAACGATAGTATCTCCCGCCAAGTACGAGGGGCTGGTGAGAAATTTCGCCTGAATCTATGCAGCCAACATTACATAACTATCGTGCGTTTTCTTCTTCAAGACAGTTCTCAGCCGCATTCTGCAGGGGCAATGAAGATGCTCGTGCATCGTTTTCAATTGGAAATGTTTGATTACCCACAATACAGCCCGTAATTGTCTCCCTTGAGTTTCATCTCTGCTCACATGAACCGCTGGCTATGAAGACAACATTTTGGCACAGACAACGAGCTATAGGCCAGCGTAGAGAATTGGCGGAAAGCACTGGTGGCTGCCTAGTATAACGAGGATATTGGAAAGTTCGTACAACGCTACGACAAACGTCGATGTCGGATTGGCGACTATGGAGATAAGTAGCTGGAAATTGTAGCTAACTGTTGCAAATAAAACAGATTTGATTTTCACCGTGGTTTCCATTTCGCGGCTTATCGTTCCTTGCTTTCCGAATAGTCCTCGTAGAGACATATACCCACATAATTCTCAGAAAGGAAGTAAATGACTTAGCTGTAAAGGTTGATGGACTTGAAAAGAAAGTGCGAAATACAGAGACATTATAAAACCGTTATTAGATATTCGGTATAATAGTGGTGTTACTATTGACATCCAGTGTAAAAGAGTCAGCAGTCAGCCTCCTCAGTGTATAAACTACGACGACCCCTATGACATAATAGATCATAGATCATCTACGACTGCCCATGGCATCAGCTGCTGCGGGCAGTACCACTCATTCGAATGAGGTTGTCTCAGTAATTTCGGAGCTTAGAGAGACAGGTATAATCGCAAGGGGTATGCAGACAGTAGTTCGAGAACTGCACAAATCAGCATGAAAAACATACCATCGTAGCCACGTTACGATTAAATGTTTGGATGACTAACGGCATGTTGATATTGTAGATATGAGGGAATATTCACGTGAGAATAATGCATTCAAATATATTTTAATGTTTATCGATACATACCCCAAATTTTCGTGGGCATTACCTGTTAAAACAAAAATGGGGAGAAACGTCGCGGATGTCTGAGCGTTTGTTGCAGACAGCGACAAATCGATGCCTGGACAACCTCCAAACCGATCACGATGGGGAGTTTTACAATAGGTATTTCAAGACGATGATGGTGCAGTATGGAATACATTAGTACTCACCATTCACTTAACTGAAGACGTTTGAACAAAACAATAAAAGGTCCAATCTGGATGTGTGTTAATTTTCGTGACTTGTACAAATGGACAGATATCCTCCAGACATAATGACACTGTATAATCGAACCAAACGTAGCACAATAAAAATGAGACCAATCTATGTTCGTGATAATGGACTCAAGTATATAACCTACTAACATATTAAACTGCTTGATACAGCTAAACGAAAATTTAATGTGGGTGTTTCGGTATGTATCTCAAAACACAAGACAGTATTTGAGAAGTCATATCTCCCAAATTGGTTGAGTGAGATATTCACTGTTTCCAAAGTGTGTAGAACAAATCCCAGAACCTACATCTTAAATAATAGCAGTGGAACTGAAATTTCAGGATACTTTTACACTCAGGAAATGCAGAAGGACTCAGAACCATGCATTTTTCTCGTAGAATGTGTCATAACATGCCGAGGGAATAGAGCAGTAGTTAAATGGCTTGGTTTTCCTCCAGCACAAAACAGCTGGACTGAAGCTGACAATTTACTATATTGGGGTGCACAGAGCACAAACTGCACAGAGGCATAACGTGCATGATAGGAGACCGTTGTAGGAGGCAATGGTTTTCTCGACAAACTTCCCACCGAATTGCCCATTCTGGGATATAATTACTTTGGACCTGGTAGAAAGCTTCAGAAACGTTTGGCTCGTGGTGATAAGGGGATAAACCTGATTGACGAAGCGTGTTTGGAACACGACGTTGATTACGCAAAATCTAAAGCTCTCCAACGACGTCACGCTGCAGGTCGAATTTTAGCTGATAAAGCCAAGGCAGTACGCGCAACAAAAGATATTGGTATAGATCAGACATTTGCAACTGATAAAACGATGCTTGGTAAAATTGTTACATGTTAGGTCCGCCAGATATGCAAAAAATCGGTTTTTCAAAGTTCCAAAACATATTTAAGCACCTCTGTGGCATCATCAGCGGGTTTCTGTTTTATTTCATCTGTAATGTGAACATTTTTACTAAATGACTACAAAATTTTGGGAATATTTAGTTCAAACAACAACTTGTTTCTTTTAGTTAATGCCTTCACACTTTGTTGGCATGGTTTTTCAGGACCACATGAACATTATCTAACAGCTAGCTTGTCATCTGCAACGAAACCATGTTGATTAAAAAAAATTTTGGGAGTTAACGTGTCACTGTATGCTTTAAACAGAATTTAGTTTGACGCGATATTCCGCGCCTATATTCGTTTTTACTTAAGTTTATTTGTGGCAAGCCGTTTCTTCTCAGCGTCCTGAGGTGTTGTGAAGCATACTTAAGTATAACACATATTTTCACAAATTTCTTCATAAAAGCACTTTGCAGTTCACCAAAATACACTATAGTTGTGGCTGTTGTGAGAAGTGGAACAATCTTCATGTCACCCCACTCTCCATTGTTGCCAAATGTATTCAAGATGGCGGCGATGTCGTCATCCAAGATGGCTGCCACTAGACTTGGCAACAGCCATGGAGGTAAGAATAGAGGGAGACGCCGTGATGTCACAGCTGTGAAGCTATGTGAAGCCGAGGGTAGCCATCTCAATCCGACCAAAACATAGCTGCTGTAAGCTTGTGTGCATAGGCTTGTCGCTCGCTTTTGGAAGGATTTTGCGCTATTATGGTGACTTGTGTGGTGTTCGGATGTACGAATCGTTCTGATTGTGATGCGAAATCGAAGGGAATAACATTTCATGTGTAAGTTGTCTCGTTAAGTGTGATTTTACAATTTCATTGTGAATGAACGTGTGCTACATCGGTACTTGTACTATAGCGTGTTTTTCTCCTGTATGATTTTAGATTTCCTAAAAATGAAAGTCGGAAAGCTCTGTGGGAGAATGCCGTGAGGAGGAAGAATTGGCGTGCGTCTAAATGGAGCACTATATGTTCTCAGCATTTCGGAGAAGAGGACATAGACCAAACTTCCCTTTCAACAGTAAGGCTCCGAGAAAATGCTGTACCATCAGTTTTCCCTACACACCCAAAACATTTGCAGAAGGTATGTTAATTCAAAGAATTAAATTCTTAGTTTTCAAGTTCACGTTTCAGTGTAACACGTACGTATCGTCGATAATCGAAGTGTTGAGTAACTCACTTTGTCTTCATCATGTACCAAATTAAAAGCTAACACTATATTAACTGCTGTAAAGTATAGGCCTAAACAGGACACTGTGTAGATTTGCCATTCTATGTACCGTATTTCAGTAAATATTGGTGGTAATGAACAGCGTTTCTCAGTAGTGTGATGTAACTGAAATGTCCCAGTACGTATTACAAACAAGATGTATTTATGGGTCTTTGGAGGGAAGGTATAGCTAACTTAGTTTTCAGTTTCTATTATTTAGTTTGTGATACACGTTTATTACTGAATTAACAAAATTGTATCGTTTACATTGAAGGCTAGCTATTGGTAATATTACATTAAAAACTATTTTTAATCAGAAGAAACGCGGAATTTCGCCTTTACGAGATTTTATTTTAAACAAAAACTTTGAAACAACCAATCTGATGACGTTACATGCGTATATGGTGCAATTAGCGACTGTAATACACGCAGCGATATAGCACACTGGCAATGTTTTGGTCAGAGTGTCATGGCAGCGAGCCACGCCCCCATGGCTTCAAAACGTAGTACGGCTGGGATACGTAGCGCCATCTCCCCTTATTCTTACCTCCATGGCAACAGCATATGACATAATCCAAGATGGCGGCCTTGACGTCAGCTGATGATGCGAGTGCCGTTATCCAAGATGGCGGCTTTTGGCGAGAAAGTGCCAGGCCCCCCTGCCACACCTCCCTGATGGGAAGACTGAATTTTGGCAGGAAACTGAATTACGTGCTTCTACAGTTCACCCGCCCCAAGCTTTCCGACTTTTCCCATGATGGTGCGTCATCCTCTTGGAAAATGGACGGGAAGCAGGAATTTTGCTCGATGAGCTTACTCCTGCAGCTGAGGGCGGAAGTATGGTGTTGCCCCCACTAGAGACTGCTCATGATGTCATGCAATTCGAATATAATTTGTTTCAATTTATGTTTCCGACTTTTCGCATGATGGCACATCATGCTCTTGAAAAATGGGTGGGAGTTTCGAATTTTGGCAGGAATTTTGCTCGAAGAGGTTACTCCTGCAGCTGATGGGGGTTAGTATGGTGTTGCCCCCCACTAGAGACTGCTCATAATGTCATGCAATTCGAATATAATTTGTTTAAATTTGTATAAATTTCTTTAAATTTATTATCTACCTACAGCAGTATTGGCTTAATGCAGTGTTGTCACCACAGCAGTCTGAGATATCAGTGCTTGTTGATCTGTCAGTGTGGAACGAGCACGAGGAAATGTTGGTGCCATACAAAGGGGGATGGGGCTTAATAACTGTATTACATGCACTTATTCAGCTAAGGACTGCACCCAAAGCATGTAGAATGGAAATGAGAATTAATGCTTGAACATTTGAAGAGGAAGAGTACGGTCCTGTAAATAAATGCTTTGCATAACATAGCAGATGGAAACATCTGTCTCAGCTCCCACCCCACAAGAGACAATTGCCTCCCATCCTGCACCACGCAGAATGGCCGCATGGTTAGAGGTGACATGTCTGTGATTCCGCGGCCCCTCCCGCCGGAGGTTTGAGTCCTCCCTCGGGCATGGGTGTGTATGTTGTCCTTATTGTAAGTTAATTTAAATAGTATGTAAGTCTAGGGACAAATGCCATCAGCAGTTTGATTCTTAGGAATTCACACGCATTTGAACATTTTTCCAATCCTGCAGACCAAGAACTGAGCTAGTTCGCAAGTTCACTGCTAAAGGGCGCCATGATAGGTCATGTGATCATGCAGTTCAGTCAATAGGAGCACAGCATCATGATGATGTCATATGTTTTTCTCAGTTGCACACGTGCCCCAGCCTCCTTAGCCCCTCCCAGCGGTCTGGAGGGGGAAATTGGAGGGAAAAGGAATCAGCCTGTTCTGGGCTGCTGGAGAAAGGAAGAAATGGTTCAAATGGCTCTGAGCACTATGGGACTCAACTTCTGAGGTCATTAGTCCCCTAGAACTTAGAACTAGTTAAACCTAACTAACCTAAGGACATCACACACATCCATGCCCGAGGCAGGATTCGAACCTGCGACCGTAGCGGTCTCGCGGTTCCAGACTGCAGCGCCTAGAACCGCACGGCCAGGAGAAAGGAGGAAGTGTACTTTATTTCTTTTTGCAACAGTTAATTTAGTGAAGGATTTCACACAGTTCATTTATTACACTGATACAAAACACTCACCCTGACATTCTTGGGTCCACAACATACAATTTACAGACCTGGAAACTATTCTTAAATAATGCAGTACACTGATGTGCAGAGACGCAAACAATAATAATCCAGTACACACCATACAGACGTGCAAACTACTCATAGATCACCGAAATAATGCATTTGTAGTGCTATGCAAACACTCTCACAACACTTAAACACCCGAAAATAATGCAGTGCACAAACACTCAGTGCACATAAAAAACGCAACCCATCAACCACTCGAACTCTGATTCTACTAAATGGAAAGCTCAAGTGCACCCCCTAACACGTGGAAACTGTCCAGATGCGAGGGAGGAAGTTTAGGTTAGTGTACTTTATTGATTTTGGTTGGAAAACTGACGCAAATATCGGTCCTAATTACGTAATTAATCACAAATATCGGACATAATTACACAACTATATGCATAGCACTGCACAAAGACGGCCTAAAATCTCAATATAGCGCTAAACTGACGAAAACATACAACTAGTGTTACCCTGCTGGCAAAAAATTTCGCAATACCACTCGAAACTGACGCAAATATCGATCCTAATTACGTAATTAAAGACAAGGATCAGATCTAATCACACAACTATATGTATAGCGCTACACAAGGACGACAAAAAGAAGCGCAATACGCAGCAAAAACTGATGATACCCTACAACTGGTGTTATCACGCTAGGAAATAATTCTGCAATAGCACTCGAAACCAGCAAGAGATACACTCAATCTCAACCCTACACCTACAAGCTAGGAGGGAAAACGCTGGCGTTTAAGATACTATCTTTATTCTTTTTGGCAGGAAATATTTACAACTGACTAGATGTTGTTGCTGGACAGAGAGGAGTTTAAAAAGTGTATTATCTGCAAGCATAAAGTATCTATCACTGTTTGACGTCAGAGTTCACTACACACACACACTAAAAATCACCCTACAGCCCAGCTAAACGAAGCTAACACATGCTTTGACAGCTGATAGAAGAAATGCGGCACAGTTCTAATTTAACTTCGAAACTGTCGTGAAAAAAAGAGCACTCATATTGAACAGGTCATAATGCAGCACATGTACTGGGGAAAATTGTCATCCTAAAAGACTACAGATGGGGTGGTAGTTGAACGTACGTTTTCCTCCATGTACAATCACAAACTGCTGAAAAGCAAAGCCCTCTCACCATGTACAGGGCGGATGGACAGATGGAGGGAGCTACTCTGCCGACAGTCTCACGGCTCGCGATGACTACTGTCCACCTTGAACCGATGGCCCTTCACCAACACCAAAGCAGATATAGTTAACTAAACAATAGGAGATAGAAGGGCAGTTTTCCGGAAATGCATCTTGGTCGTCTAAAGTATAGTGACCCAGCCGCCGCTAATGGGTGGGGGGGCGCAGCTGTGGCCACGAGCAGTCACAGACTAGACAGGCCCCCAACGCTTCCAGTAGGCTTCTCGTTCCGGGATGGAAAACACTTTTGTTTAATGTCACGAAGCTCGCCTCAATTGGGACTGGGCGAGAATCACGGTCTCGTAGAGAAGCCACCTGCTGTTCTGTGCTGGATTAAAAAATGGTTCAAATGGCTCTGAGCACTATGGGACTTAACAGCTGTGGTCATCAGTCCCCTAGAACTTAGAACTACTTAAACCTAACTAACCTAAGGACATCACACACATCCATGCCCGAGGCAGGATTCGAACCTGCGACCATAGTCGCGCGGTTCCAGACTGCGGGTCTAGAACCGCGAGACCACAGCGGCCGGCGCTGCTGGATTATTTAACATCAACTTGACACCTATAATAAAGCAACTATTTAATAAAGGGGAAAAAATTCGATATGCTAATAAATGTCCTCTTTCCACGAAAATAGGCAAAGTCCATTTTCATTTAGTTTTATGAGCAAAATCGGTATAGTTTTTTACATTCGACTGAGAATTTTATCCTGTCTTTGAAGACCTTTAGGTGAAAACTCGAAAGAAATAGAGGAAACTGATATTTCCACTTGCGAATACGGATGTCGGTGATATAACAGATTCCAAATCATCCTTATAATTTACAAAGCCAACTAAGGTGTTTCTCATATCTAGAGACCCAGGAAACGTGACCTCCACCTGTCTTTCATATGCTAGATGCACTCAACAGACACCACAATATATCTTCTCTCAACCAAATAAAGACAGGAAACGTGAAGAAGCAGTCAATTGGACAATTCACATGGGAGGGAATAATGGTCCAGCACAAATACATGTCCATATTGAATCTGCTCAAATTTCCATGCAATCACGAAAGCTGTCCAACACTGGTACAGATGAGTTTAAATGTAGAGGTTGTCAGTCACGTTCGGACTGCAATTTTGAAATTCCCTACAATGCCATTAAATTCTTCCAGTTTCCTTATGTTATAACTATCTTTTATTTAAAATCAGTGGGTGTGGTGTGTTATGACAGCTGCAGTAACAACATGATTTATACAGTACGACATCTAGTTTTCTACGAGAGGCAATGAATCAGAACGTATTAATGTCAGTTCAGAACCTGACACAGACTTCGGAGTCGTGGCAGGAAAACAAAATGTATGGCAGTGTACAAAGCGTCTTACAGCAGAAAAAAGAAATGTTTCAAACAACGACACAGGGTCACAGGGACCATTTCTTGCAACTTACAGTATAGTCTGTTTGATACGATCACCCTCCTACAGTACAATTGATGAAACTATAAACTGGTCTGTGCAGTGCATCAATACCTGTATATTTAATAGGATCGTCAAATGTGCTCGTTGCCGACACGCATGCAGTAAAAATCTTATCGACTTCTCTAGTGGATGAAGTTAATGCAGCCTTTATAGTTCGTAATTTTTCTCTGTTGGATGGTACATATAACGAAAATAGCATGTTGGGGTTGATAGACGTGAATTGACCCTGAAGGACACGGATCTGTAGTACTTGTATGTGGTTTGGGAATGCATCACAGTGCAGCAGCAAAATCCTCGGCCTTCTCCCAGTTCCCGTTTCCATCGAACGGTCAAAACACAGTCCTATCACAGTAACTCAGCTTAGCCTGTTTGTACATGGGTTGCAGAAGGTGGTAGATATAGCTATCTCTGACTTCTACACAGTTCCAACACACATTGGATTGATCACATGCGCAAAGCTGCAGGGATTGTAGCGCAGAGTCTGAGGGGTAGTTGCAAGATGCATAGGGACTGCCTAAAACCACACTGTAATTTTACTGTAGCAGATAGGTTCGATAAAGGTGACCCGTTTCGAGATATCAGAGTGCCAGAAATTCACTAGTGGCTGTAATTATTAAAGGACTTCTCACAGGTATGTCGTTCAATGGAAAGACTTGATTCCAAATCCCAGACATTATTTCTATCGAAAGCATAGCACTAGAGATCTGGAACGCTAGTGTACATTTCTTACGACCTCATCTAGTACTGTTTGTGATCCTTCTCAGTCAACCATCGCCTGTAACCCCCGTCGATATATCATCGAATCTCTGACATGGCATCGAGACAGAATGCATTGCAAATACTGGAAAAATATCTAACAGCGGCGTGACGGAGTTGCAAATACCTGTTTCATACCACGCCTCTTAGCCAAATCACTTTCAAAATTCGGTAATTTTATTACGAGGTTGCACCGTCAGCGACGTGTGACCGCAATCTTGTTCTGATACTACACACTCCGGCGATCACCGTCCATGCTCAGTGTCGCGGTATTTGTCTGTAGAAAACCGTTTCATTCAGAGATAAGGCCATTCGTAGTTTTATAAAGCGAGTACAGCTTTTAACATGCATACTTGTATGCACCTGTAGGACCAAGACTGGTTGTGATCTTAATATGGTTGTGTTTTTTAATATCTGGTTGTTTGTAAGATGATTAAGCCTCTCTTTCAAGGACACAGTGGGTCCACTCGCAAGAAAACTTAAGAGACATGTCCACCCATCGCTGATTTTCGGTCAGTATTAATTTGGATCACCAGCAATCAGTTATTGACGAAGTATTATACAGTACTTAGTAGTAGGGGATGCGTGATACGTTCGCCTTGAGCATCAGGCTTACATGTGTTTGTATTCCGACATGTGCAAAGGAAATGACTATGTCCAGTTGTAAGAAAGGTATGGATTTGATGTGGAATACTGTGATAGCAAAGGGCAGAGTATGTCAAGTCATAAGAATGGTACTGCCATCAGCAGGGTGTATTTCCGATACTTCACTCATTATCGAATGTCGTTCAACTGAAACTGCAATCCTAACATTTAATTGCATGTATAGCGATCAAATATGGACGTTACCGATTTTGTAGGATGATTATGTCTATGTATGCTTGGCGCGGAGGTGGCGGTGCCCTGTGGCAGGAACGATTCACGTTTCCCGCTAACGGCAGGAGCCATCCGAAAGGAGAGGCCTGTTGCATTGCAGGAATGCAGTTGACTTAACCAACTCAATCTCTAGACGGCTGAATAGCGGACTAATACTGAGTATGTGTTGGACAGCTTTCGTGATTGCGTAAAAATTTGAGCAGATTCAATAAGGACATGTATTTGTGCTGGACCATTATCCCCTCCCATGTAAATTGTCCAGTTGACTGCTTCTTCACATTTCCCGTCTTTATTTGGTTGAGAGAAGATAGATTGTGGCGTCTGTTGAGTGCATGTAGCACGTGAAACACAGGTGGAGGTCACGTTTACTGAGTCTCTAGACATGAGAAACACCTTAGTTGACTTTGTAAATTATAAGGATGATTTGGAATTTGTTATATCACCGACATCGGTATTCGCAAGTGGAAATATCAGTTTCCTCTATTTCTTTCGAGTTTTCACCTAAAGGTCTTCAAAGACAGGATAAGTTTTTCAGTTGAGTGTAAAAAACTATACCGGTTTTGCTTATAAGACTAAATGAAAATGGACTTTGCCTATTTTCGTGGAAAGAGGACATTTATTTTCATAGCGAATTCTTTTTCCATTTCTTTTAAATACTGGGTGATCAAAAAGTCAGTATAAATTTGAAAACTTAATAAACCACGGAATAATGTAGATAGATAGGTAAAAATTGACACACATGCTTGGAATAACATGGCGTTTTATTAGAACCAAAAAAAAACACCCCATATTGCTAGATGCGTGAAAGATTTCTTGCGGCGTCATTTGGTGATGATTGTGTGCTCAGCCGCCACTTTCTTCATGCACAAACCAGCTCAGTTCTTTGATCTGCAGGATTGGAGGCAGTTGTCTCTTGTGGGGTGGGAGCTGAGACAGATATTTCCATGCACTGTGTTATGCAAAGCATTTATTTGCAGGACCATACTCTTCCTCTTCATATGTTCAAGCATTAATGCTCGCTTCCATTCTACATGTAGGTGGCTTTGGGTGCAGTCCTCGGCTGAATGAGTGCATGTAATACAGCTGTTAAACCCCCTTCCCCCCTCTGTCTGGCACCAACATTTCATCGTGCTCCTTCCACACTGACAGATCAACAAGCACTGATATCTCAGCTTCTTGTGGTGGCAACACGGCACTAAGCCAATATTGCTGTAAGCAGATAATAACTTTAATCAAATTTATACAAATTTATAGAAATGCAAACAAATTACATTCAAACTGAATTACGTCATGAGCAGTCTCTCGTGGGGGCAACACTGTACTAACCCCCCTCAGCTGCAGGAGTAAGCTCTTAGAGCAAACGTCCGATTAAAATTCGAAATTCCTGCCCATTTTCAAGAGGATGACGCACCATTATCCGAAAAGTCGGAAAGGGTCGGGAGGAGGGGGGGCAGGTGACCCACAGAAGCACATAATTCAATTTCTCGACAAAATTCAAACTTCCCTCCAGAGTGGCATGGCAGGAAGGCATTGCAGTTTTCCACCAAAACCCGCCATCTTGGATAACGGTACTCGCGCCATCAGTCGACGACATGGCCGCCATCTTGTATACACCTGCAACAATGGAGAGTGGGGTGACATAAAGGTTGTTCCACTACTGTAGTGTGTTCCAGCCCAGTCAGTATACATTTGTTCAAAATTAGTTTGGCGAAAATTTTGAATTTTTGTTTATTTTTTATCTTTCTGTTTGTGTATGTGTGTGTGTGTGTGTGTGTGTGTGTGTGTGTGTGTGGTGGGGTGGGGGGGGGGGGGTTCTATACGCTTCTTAGCTGTTTGTGTTGTCTTTTATGTGATGTATCTTTAGTGTGTGAAATGGTGAGTCTTTGCAGTGTGTAGTTTATCCATTTATCTGTGCTTGTGTGTGTGTGTGTAGACTTTTTAGCTGTATGTGTTGTATTTTTTGTAAAGTTATTTTAATGTTTAAACAGAAAACTCAACAGAACAACTAACAGCACAAACACTCCCACTGAAAACATCCACAACCAGCAATATAAATTCCATAACAGAATCATTAACCTAACTGTCATAAATCTTACCATACAATAAAAGAACCTACTACAAAAAGGACCAAAACACAACATTAACACAAACATATCACACAAAACAATCGAAAACCTCCTAACAGAATTTGAATACCTTATAAAGGAACAAAAAAAGACTGAACACACCAAATTTTAATGCAAACTTCACCAGAGAATGACAAGCTGCAGACACGCAGACTTTGTGCTGTAGCCAGAATAAATGTTTCTGAACATATGCGTGCCCTCAATGTGCTACCCTTTATTACATAAATTTTTAAAGATTGCTAGTACCTATCCTACTGTTGAACCCAATCCGCTCATTTCGATACCACCACTATTCATGTATAAATCTGATTTTATTAGACATTTATGAATAGCGGAGGTCTTGCAGCTATAAAAAGAAGACAAGAGGTGTTCCTCATTCATTTTAAAAATTTCACGACTGGTGTTCTCGAATAGGGTGGTTATTCCAAAGAAAATGTAGTGAACTACACTCATAGAAACAAAAATCTCAGTACAAAGAAGGAGTTGGTAGGCATGTTTTTACATCTGGAAGATGATGTCTACCGTTACTCAAATTTCGCGCCTGTCGCATTAGACTGGCGCTAGGCGAGCCACTATGAGGATGCAAATCAGGTTAGGTTTGGTTTAAATACACGCTGTAACGATCGTGAACGTTAGTTACCTTTGAAAGTGTAAGTGTTGAGTTAATTTTAGTCAAGAATGCCTTTAAGACGACAAAGGCGCCATTATCAACATCTCACTTAGTTTGAACGACGTCATGTAATAGGGCTACAAGAAGCTGAATGTTCCTTCTGCGATACTGCAGAAAGACTTGGCAGGAATGTAGAAACTGTACATGATTGCTGGCAGCGATGATCACGAGTATGTACTGGTCGGGCTCCAGACGGCCACTTGGCACTTCTGGGATGGGAGACCGCCGTGTTCGGCGTATGACCCTGGTGCATCGTGCTGCATCTGCAGCAGCAGTTAGAGCAGCAGTTGGCGCCACGGTGACACAACGAACTGTTCTAAATCGCTTACTTCAAGGTCAGCTCCGAGCCAGACGCTATGTAGTGTGCATTCCACTGACCCCAAACCACCGCCATTTGCGACTTCAGTGCTGTCAAGCGGAGCTCACTGGAGGGCAGGGTGGAGGTCTGCTGTATTTTCTAAAGGAAGCTGGTACTGCCTCGGTGTCAGTGATGGTCGTGTGTTGGTTAGAAGGAGGCCAGTTTAGGGTCTGCACCCTGTCTGTGTGCTAGGCACATTGAACCCACTTCTGGAGTTAGGCCTACAGTCTTGGGTCCGATTTGGTATGACAGCAGGAACACCAACCTGATCGCAAATTTGGACGTCAGTCTGGTGATTCGACCTGCTGTGTTGCCATTCATGAACAGCATACCAGCTGGTATTGTCGGCGGTGTTTTCCAACAGGATATCTCCTGCCCACATACGGCTGTTGTAACCCAACATGCTCTATGGAGTGTCGACATGTTGCCTCGGCCTGCGCGATCAGCAGATCTGTCTCCAGTTGAGAACCTATGGAACACCATCGGATGAGAACTCCAGCGTCATCCACAAACAGCATTAATCGTCCCTGTACTGACGGACCACGTGCAAAGGCATGGAGATCCATCCCACATACTGACAACCGGCAGCTGTACAACACACTGCAAGGACGTGGATTCAACATTCTGGCGGTTACACCGGTTATTAATGTACCAGCGTGTCACATTTGCAATGTACTATCCCGCACTTACATAAACCAGTGACGTTACAATGTTAATCACTTAAATATGTTACCTAGACAATATATTCTCGAATTTTCATTACTATAGATGAATTATTTTTTGCTGCTGCGATTCTTTTTCGTCAGTGTATAAGCCAGGCGCATTTGCTGATGTTTTCACGGAACGACAATACACTGTGAGGCCATTCTTCGGTTCTCGTAACTTAGTAGTTTCTGTAAAATAGGAGAGTTAATGCAGTATTCATTGTAGGAAGATAGTTGGATCCAACGAGGTTGCGAAGTGGTTACATCTTTGGACTCTTACTCAGGATAAACACAATTCTAGCTCTCCGCCTCAGTTCACTTTCATATTGACTGGCATACTGTCATGATACATCTCAGTCGACGAATGTTTCTTTTACATTTGCTTGACCAAAGTAGGTGGTGTTCGGTCTCTTTACCTCAGTGGCGACGGATCTCAGAGCCAATCCTCCTTCCTTCTTTTTCTGACAAATCATTGAAATAGGCAACGAAACGTATGTACTTTTGCATCACAGGGTGAAGCTACATGACTGTGGGGAGAGGAGTCAACGCTTTAGAGGTACCGTTTGAGTCTGTGTGTGGAGCAATTTGTTTCTTATTTATTTATTGCTTATTTAGCCTGACCAGATTAGGGCTTTAAGGGCCTCTCTTGCATCTGTCCAGGAGCAACATGTACCAAAGATATTACAAAACCTTTCCAATAATAACAACTATAGTAGACAGCACTTAGAATTATATAGTTTAGCTTACCATATTTGAAGGCGTGTATAGTATTATCAGAAATGGAATGGATAAAGGAAGAGGGGAAGATGGAAATCACAGTGACAGTGACTCTTAGGAAAGAACAGAATATAAATAGAGACCTCTGCCGACAACAGGTAGGGAAAAGTTTTGGGGGAAGGGGAGTAAAAAAGTATGAGGTGTGCAGAATGTAGGACAGATGGCTATTGTGATATGAAATGAACCATTAGCTGTCTTTTGACGTTTGGGAGGAATTTATTTTCTTTGACATTTTGGGAAGGTTTGTTCCAAAGTCGGGTTCCTGATACAGGAAATGATTTTGAAAACATGGCAGTACTACATGATGTTGCAGAGACAATTTTACTTTGTTGAGAACGAATATTTCTGCTGTGCTGTTCAGATAGTAGAGTAAGAGTCTCTACTTTTATAGGCACGTCGCCATGATAATTGCTTATAGACTGGTGTGATATGGTCGAAAAAGCGTAAGTCACAAATGTATCTACACAAGCATTCATCACCAGCTCGAGCTTGAGTGAGCTTTCCTTCGAAAGCCCTTGCAGAATGTCATCATTATAGTCAAGCATGGAGAGTATTAGCGTCTCTAAGAACTTCTTTTTAAGCTCAGAAGGAAATACGTTTTTACATTTCTGTAGAGAGTGAAGTGAGTCTGGCACCTTGTTACAGAATGCAGTTGCGTGTTCAGTCCAGTCGAAATGATGGTCCAGAATTAACGCCAAGTTCTTTGCAGAAGAAGAAAATGTTATTTCTCTGCCGTTTAGGATTAATGGTGGAAGAGATTTCCGAACATATTCTCTGCTTGTTCATTTACTGGCTGGATGGCTGTGCACAGGTTTGTTTGACTTGTACTTAGACACTCGTATAACTGAATGTCGTCGTGGTATGTGTAGTATTTGCAGTGGAAAAGTGTGGTTGAACCATCACTAACATACAATGAGGAGAGTAATGGTCTCGATACTGCTTCTTGTGGAACCTTAATACTACATCCCTCCGTGTGACCTTTTTGTGCCAATAATTACTCACTGTCAAGTGAGGTGTGTGCCCGCTGGCTTTCTCGGCGCCTATCAGAAGACAATAAAGACCTACGAATGACCATCTGTGAGGAATTACTTGCCCATCACGAGGCTATTCGTGACTTTTTTGTAGAACATCGTCACAGACAATGAAACATGGGTTCATCTCTCCGAACCGGAAACAAAACGGAAATCCAATAAGTGACCCCACACCACCTCTCCTCTGCAGAAAAAGTTCAAAGCCGCAACCTCAGCCGATAAAGTCATGGCGAAAGCTTTCTGAGACTCTGAAGGGGTTAGTTCTGTTTGATGTCCTCCCTCAGGGTACAACGATCAGCTCTGAAATGTATTATCCTATACTCAGGAAACTGAAGAAACAATTTCAGTGTGTTCGTCGCCACAAAATGGCAAACGAACTTCTTCGTCTCCATGACAACGCAAGACCTCTCGCAAGTCTGCGATCCCGGGAGGAGCCGACAAAACTCCACTGGACTTTTCTTCCTCATCCGCCCTACAGCCAGATCTCGCACCTTCTGGCTTCCATCTGTTCGGCCCAATGAAGGATGCACTCCGCGGGAAGCAGTATGTTTGTGATGGGGAGGTTATTGATGCAGCAAAACGTTGGGTCCGACGTCGGCCAGTAAAGTGGTGCCATGCTGGCATATAGGCCTCCCAGTAAGATGGCGTAAGGCCGTAGCATTGAAAGGAGCTTATGTTGAAAAATAGGATTTTGTAGCGAAAAGAGTGAGGAATATGGTGTACTGGAATCCTGAATAAAATCTACCTTTTTTCAAAAAAAAAATGTTGCATTGCTTATTGAACACCACCCCCCCTATGTTCGTGAATTATGTATTCTAAAGCCTCGGGTAATATTGGTGGAATGAAAATGGGTCTGTAATCAGAAGGCTTCTTGGATAATAGTTTTACGAGTCCTTGCTCCTAGGCTGATGGAAAGATCTTGGAGGACAGAGAATAGAGCCCGCACCTCGTGGTCGTGCGGTAGCGTTCTCGCGTCCCACGCCCGGGTTCCCGGGTTCGATTCCCGGCGGGGTCGGGGATTTTCTCTGCCTCGTGATGGCTGGGTGTTGTGTGATGTCCTTAGGTTAGTTAGGTTTAAGTAGTTTTAAGTTCTAGGGGACTGATGACCATAGATGTTAAGTCCCATAGTGCTCAGAGCCATTTGAACCATTTTTTGACAGAGAATAGATAAAAAAGGTTGATACTTTGGGCATTAGAGGATCGACGAAAAAAATAATCACTTGCACTGTTATATTATCGCGTCCTGCAGCTGCCGAACGACGGGGGATATTAGGTTTGTGCATAAGTTCGTAGCGTTTTCGTTTTGCATATCCATATTCCGGTTTCTATGGGTTTATTTATCGATAGTCATTTTTTTATTTGTAATTCACTGTTTTCTGTTCGAGTTTACATATTGTCATTTCGTCAGCTGGAGATAGTGAATGGAGCTATAGATGCTAGAAAATGGAGTGTCAAGTGGAGAAACATGAACGTTTCCGATATACGAGGGCGAGTCAAATGAAAACCTTAAATATTTTTTAAATATTATTTATTGTGCAGAAGTGGTACAAAGCTGTATCACTTTTCAACATAATCTCCCCCACGATCAATGCAAGTCCTCCAGGTCTTACAAAGTGCATAAATTCCTTTAGAAAAAAATTCTTTTTGTGTTCCGCGCAACCACTCATGCACTGCGTGCCGTACCTCTTCATCAGAACGGAACTTCTTTCCTCCCATTGCGTCTTTGAGTGGTCCAAACATATGAAAATCACTTGGGGATAGGTCTGGTGAGTATGGTGGATGAGGAAGACACTCAAAATGCAGGTCTGCGATTGTTGCAACTGTTGTATGGGCAGTGTGGGCCTTGCATTGTCAGGTTGCAAAAGGACACCTGATGACAGATATCCACGTCGCTTTGATTTGATTGCAGGCCGCAGATGATTTTTTAGGGGATCTGTGTATGATGCACTGGTGACAGTAGTCCCTCTAGGCATTTAATACTTTTCGTCCCAAAAGAGAGTCACCATAACCTTCCCTGCTGATGGTTCTGTTCGAAACTTCTTGGTTTCGGTGATGAGGAATGGCGCCATTCCTTACTCGCTCTCTTCGTTTCCGGTTGGTGGAAGTGCGCCCAGGTTTCGTCCCCTGTAACGATTCTGGCAAAGATCACCTTCTCGTTCAAAGCGCCGAATAAGTTCTTCACAAGCATTAACACTTCGTTCTCTCATTTCAGGAGTCAGCTGCCGTGGCACCCATCTTGCACACACTCTGTGAAACTGGAGCACATGACGCACAATGTGGTGTGCTAACCCATAACTAATCTGTAAACATGTTGCAATGTCATTGAGTGTCACTCGGCGGTTTTCCTTCTCTATGCCTTCAACTGCTGCAATGTTCTGTGGAGTCACAACTCGTTATGCCTGACCTGGACGAGGAACATCTTACACTGAAGTCACACCATTTGCGAACTTCCTACTCCATTCGTTGACTTGCTGCTGTGACAAACATGCATCACCGTACTGAACCTTGATTCGTCGATGAATTTCAATAGGTTTCACACCTTCACCACGCAAAAACCGAATAACAGAACGCTGTTCTTCCCTGGTGCAAGTCGCAAGTGGGGCGGCCATCTTTATACTGATACTGCGACGGTATGTGTGCATCTGCACTGTGCTGCCACATAAAGGCCATTCTGCACGCTGTCTGTAGCACGCTTACCAACTTACAGGATAACGGCGCGAAATTTCGATTTGTTATTACAAATTTAAGGTTTTTATTTGACTCACGCTCGTATACTTGTCTCTGAGATCAGTTTAGGGGCGCCAGCAGCGGAGGCAGCCAAAAACCATTTGCGCCGTGTATGGGAATTATACCATTGGACAGAGCGCGGTAAGGAAATGGTTCTCTCATTTTAAGGAGACTCGTTTTCACATTAGTGACTCTCCACGTTCAAGAAGGCTTTCGGGGTTTGGTGAAGATCGTTGAAACACATTAATCCATAACGATTCACGTCAGTGTCCTCGAGAACTGGCAAATGTGATGAACTGTGATCGTTCCACCATCGTGGAACATTAGCATGTGGTGGGGAAGGTTCAAAAATCAGATATGTGGGTACCGCTCGCTCCAAGCCAAAATTACAAAAATTAGTGCATCTCTGCCATTCTTTTCTTGTATCGTTACGGATGACGATGAATGGTGTCTTTATGCTAGTGTGAGGAAAAGAAAGGAATAGCTCAGCCCAAACAAACCAGGAACTCCACGTACAAAGACCTCCACGCATCCACAAAATCATCTCGTGGAAAAACGACAGTGTGGTGTACTACGAATTGCTTCCCCAAGGTGTAACCATCACTGCTGACAATTATCGTCAAAAACTGAGACGTGTTGCAGACGCAACCCAAGAACAACGACCAGGGGGACTGCTTGAAGTGATGCTGCTCCAGATAACGCCCGCCCACGTTCTGCTAGAGTGACAAAAAACACTATATAGGAGTTGGTTTGGGGAGTCATTCCGCACCCACTTTCTTCACGTGGTCTTGGACCCTCACATTTTCACCTTTTCCGCTGTCAAACGAACAACCTGAAGGAACATCCCTTCCGGATAAAAATGCGCCCCGAACATGGCTCGACGAGTTATTCGCCTCAAAACCAAGTGATTTCTACAGTTGCGGAATCGAAAAGTTTCCCCAGCGCTGGCAGACTGTTATAAATAGTGAATGGGAATATATTATTGATGACTAAAGTTTCTGTTATGTATAAAATTTCTTTTTATTAAACTTATGGAAAAACACTAAAAACCGATGCACCAAACAATATTTTATAAATACTAATAATCTGTGGTTGTTTACTGAGCACAAAATTGATTGTAAACTACAAATTAATTGCTGCAACATAACACAAATGGTACGAAATTTCCTTGTTAATAACTTGACAGTTATGGCGAATCACTGATGTACCATAGAATTAAGCTAATCCGGCGAAGTTATTAACAATTTTCATTCTCGTATCCTTATTATTATCAGCAGTCCATAAACGTTTTCCATGTCCCTCATTACTTGCACATTTTGTGTTATGTATCTACCACATACCTCTTTCTCAATATTCGTTTGACAACAGGACATCGCATTGAAGAAGAATACTTGCAATGGAGGTAAACGTAAACGGTGTAGATCAGAAAAAGACGTCGTTTTTCCATCCGTGAACAAAACAGTGCGTTTGTGTTAAATGTCTTTCTATGAACATCCCTCGAAGGGTCTTGTAAAGCTTTATCCCTACACACACTGTCACAGTATGGAGAGAAAGGTTGCCAGCGCGGGAAGTTGTCACAGCATCGTTAATCAACACTCATCATCAGACCTAAAACATTGAAGATGTGGCTCATGATGGAGGTCAGTAACACCAGCTGATAACCACATAACGCAAACAGTAGCTCGTAGGTATCCCGAGTAGAATGCTGCAGGACTTTGCCCCCCTTCTCCCCTTCTCTGAGGAAGCAACTGGAGGGAGCGGGGAGAGGGGGGGGGGGGGGGATTATGGCTGTGTCGATCGAAGCAGTGTGCAACCCTCTCCACATGATCAGTTTGATCTCTAGGCGTCCGTTACCAACATAAGTACCAAATCTCTAGCACCGTGATGCATGGAGAAGGTGAACAAGGCAAAAATTGGAAAGGACTGTAGATCACTGACGTAGCGTTCTCTACACTGACAACTGCAGGGTTTGAGGTGGAGGCAGCCAGGTAACAATGAGTGTCTCGGGCATGCACACCCACGGGTTCAGCCAGGAGCTGAGTCAGTCATATTTTGAGCCGGTACCATGCGCAGATGTTCGACACCTCCCACCTCTATTGACGGTATTTGAGGGTTGTGCAGTATCCGAACAGGATCCTCCAATCTATCGCCCAGCTCTATGGCCGATCTCCCACGATCTTGATTGTTCCAGGAATGCACCGGATGCAGCAAACTCGTTGGGGGAATGAGTGACGTAGCGCAGATGTACTGGGGGAGGGAGAGGGGAAGAGAGTGAGTGAACTAGAATAAAGTGTGGAGTGTGCTATCTGTGAACAGTTTGAAATACTACTTCTTTGAAATTGAGTGGTTAGTTCACGCTTCACTGGAGTGAAGCGTTCATTTGAACGACTCATTCACGAACTCCCCATCACTATTCGCCACAGTCGGGTAAAAGGACCCACGACAAATTCTGATACACGGCATCTAAGGCAAGTTACGCCACTGGTTAACACGTGTCAAAAACAAACAATTACGTGTGTGTGTGTGTGTGTGTGTGTGTGTGTGTGTGTGTGTGTGTGTGTGTGAGTGAGAGAGAGAGAGAGAGAGAGAGAGAGAGAGAGAGAGAGAGAGAGGGAGGGAGAGAGGGAGAGAGAGAACTTACGAGAGACACACTTCATGTCTCTCCTAAGTTCTCGACCCTAGTCTCCACTTACACTTTGTGAGTGGAATCATCTGTTTGGCAACCGTTTTTGTGTGTAATCTGATCATTTCGCCGATACGGACGCATACGAAGAAGGTGAGTACTTTGCTTACCTGGACTTGATCCTGTGAGCATTTGGCTGGCTGTGGTTTAAAGTGTGGAAGCGAGTTGCCCCTGGAATGGCCTGCAAGGCATTTCATATAAAGGCGAGCGCGTGAGCACAGTGTTCACTTTACACCAGTACCGACGTAGTGTTTGCCACGCCTGCTTGGCGCGAACCTTATGATAGATCCAGTAGTGCAACGCAGACTTAATTGTCGACACAGACTGTTGCTTACGTGGCAACATTATGAAATTTCAAATGATGTAAATAAAATAGACACGAAACGTAAACTTAATATAGACACGAACTGTGCATGATGTAAATTTTCGTAATATGTTACGTTATCCAGCCACTTCTTATGTGTGTAGCTCAAAGAAATCCATGTCCCTGAACAAAACTGAGCGGATCACCTAGGATATTGTAGAATCTCTTGAAATTGCTAAGAATTTATCAAAATCTACATAAATATGTGTACACATCTATTTTCATGTTGTTTTAGAAATATAAATCTTGTACCCGTTGTTTTTTAGAAATTCTATTTCAGCGCAACCGTCTTGAGTTGTGCAAAAGCCTCGCTGATACTGCCGTACACTTGTTTCATGTTCCCGGCTATGGCGAAGGTTTGACGACTATCTAACTGACGCCCTGGTTGAGACGTGACATCCATGAACAGTACGGACAAGAGACTAATCTCCTGGATCCCATTCCTATAAGTGGAACTGTCCGCCAACCTCTGTCGGCTTAGTGATCAGACAGACTGTGTCAATTAATCTAATATATTTAATTACTGAAGCGTAAAAGAAAATGAAAAACTATCCGTTAAAAAAAAAGTAAACACTTTCCTATGTTTATGAACAATTTCTACTACGTATGTAAATGAAATCAGTATGTTTGTTGGTTTGTGTGTGATAAAACATACCAAGTGTTTCATGAGATCAGGAACAAATGGATTGAATAGATGTTGTGTGTGACTTGTTGAATGGCGTTGTCAAATTCATGGTGAAAAATTGTGCCAACACCATTCAAGTGGGCTATGTAATCCCACAATGAAGTACTATCGTAACAGCTTCCTGATCTCAGAGATATGTTCTATGACTTACTTTCCACCATGTTTGTTTTTAGGACAAATGCTAGTGTGTCTCAATAGTCTTGCACTCTTCGGCCGTAGCCGTCTTAGTAAACGACTGGATTAAAATATTGTGTCTTACAGTGTTAATTTATATTAGCTGAGTCATATTGATATGAATATTTACTTTATTCATTTGTATTATTTAATTTACTCCTTGTCCTTATCTAATAATTTTTCATGTTTTTCAGCAAATATTCGTTGTTGGCCGTCCTAATGCGATCATACAAAGGATCAGCTGTCATTTTCGCTGCCTTAAAACGAACCTATCTTTATCCACTTGCATGATAACGAAATTCTATGCCGGTTTATGAATGTCATTTTATTGCAAAGTTATTTCCGACGCACAGAACTGATTAATCGTCTTTCCACTGTCATGCACCATCGTGTTAAAGATAAGCCTGCAACACAGGCTACGCAGATCTTTGTCATTTATCTCATCATTATAACCGCCCTTCTCTATTCTGACTTATACATTCACTGAAATCAGTGTTAACAACTTACCAAATGGAGAGAGTGGTTATAATGCGATCAATAGTTGTAAGCGCATCAAGAAACAATCTAATGTTGCCAACATCTTGGTAGTACCGATGTGGGCCACAGCTGTTGTAGCGGCGGCGATGTCTTAAGATATCGTAATCACACGTTATAGGCGAATAACACCCCCCTGCAGTAAGGCGAGCGTTCAGTCACACACTTGTCAGAAAATAAGAATAAAAAAATAATCTAAATAAGCAGCACTTACATCTGAATCACTTACTGTCCTCTGTGTGGTCACTAGAACTGCTAACAGATTTTAATGAAATAATAACGTTACTATCCTCTACACGTTCATTCTTCCATCCTCTGGTTGTTACTTCCTTCCTGTTTTTTACGCCAATTTTACGACAAATTTGGTTTATAGCGTCCTTTGTCAATCTTTCCACCTGTGCTGACTCACATTTTTATTTTGTTGCTTGCCATACAAGGACGTAGCCAACGAGGCGGGGGGAGGGGGGGGGGATGAGGGAGGAGATCCAAAAGGTCCGGATGCTGGATCTTCCCATCACCTAAATAAAATTACACACGACCCAGTAGAAAGATATTTTGATTTTCAATCATACAACGAAAAAGGGTTACGTACTACCGATAGTAAACATCGCTGTCGATAGATTTAAACTATTGAATATCGATAGCACTATCGGCTATGGCACATCCTTGCTTTAGCCAAGAACAACTGTACATTGTTGGCCTTTCTTAAGCTCATTTGTTGTTTTGTTAATCAGTTCAGTCCTTACTCGTAGTTGACTTTAAATACTGCCATTCAGTGTTTTTGTGCTGTGTGCTGTTGTGATAGTTTCTAATTATGGGTAAGTTTGTAAAGGCTAATTCACACTGACCGTCACATCACGACAAGTCCCATCCCGTCAAAACATCCTACAATGCATTTCAAATATCGGCATCCACATTAGCCGTTCCGTCCCGTCATGTCACGCCACGTCACCATCAAGGTTTCTCAGCAGGAAAGTTCTGATGCCTGACGGCATGCGTCCATTGTTGATCATGTGACCCCCCAAGTTCATTTGAGTCATTTCCTCCCGATACACGGCCATACGCAGATCTCCATATCTCGGTTTACTGTGGTTTTATTGGTTAACAGCAGTTGTTTTGTTCATTATGTGTTATAAAATTGTTGGTAATTTCCAAAAATGTTTGCCTATCGAAACCGCGGGCTCCAAACATAGATATCGATCGTGCGATTCTAAATCGATCGCGTGACTGTGGTGGCAGGCGTTATGAACATGTTTATAGCGGTCACTACAGCAAGGACAAATGAAGAGCGTTACTAAAATACTTGTAATTACAAAGGAAACGGCTTACCTCACTCGTCGTCGATGTTGTCGTCATGAGAAAGTCCATTTGATGTGTATGCTACGGGAAACATTCCCTTTTTGCCGTAAATTGGGTAGACTGCGAATGTCACACAAAAATCTGAGTAGAGTGTCACATACATCAATTTTTCTTGCAAACGCAAGTTATGGAAATACAGATACTGAAACGTGTAGAGCTGGTCTCTTTCTGCTAGACGTCCTTCTCTTTTAATGGAAGATTTCACTGATTTCCACAGCCGCTCGATGTTCTGCATGTGCACACTGGGGTCATCGGAAGACAAGAACTCTACAGACTGGTTGATGAACTTGTGGTTGAATCCCTCCGCTTTCAGTGCCTTGTAGCACTGAAAGCCGTCTGTAATCAGTTTGCTACCGGGCAGTAGAAAGTGCTTTATCAAACCAATTAAAGATGTCTTGTCTCTGGAGAACACTCTTACCACAAAGCACTTTCGGGACTCTCGTTCTATACTGCCAAATACCCAAATATGTTTGATTTCATTCTTTAAACGTCGTCCTCTCTGGTTTTTCCTTCTTGCTAAGTGCCATTCGTCCACTTCAACAACTTTATTTGGACCACCGATTGGTACACTGTCGTTCGTCATTATTACATAACACACTTCTCTGCAAAAGCCGAAATCGTTGCACACGGTATTGGTAGATCAGTCAGTTTCCGACACTGTTGCTTGCAGGCTGTAGTCCCTAATCCAGAAAGATACAAGAATTATGCTGGCCTGGATCAATAATTTGAAATAGTCAAACCATGTATTTGTGGTTATCATGGAAGATTAGTTGAGAGATAACACACTTAATATCGAATACACATTTATTGGTCACTCGTACATGTAACAAAGAATGGCTGTTACACATCTATGTGCCGAAAGTTCACACAAGAACTACTGGTCCAAAGAAGGAAAGATAGGGCACTCTGTGCCAGAGACGCCACAAAGCACAGCGGAGGGAAGGCTCACGACATGAAGTCGCAATCCTGTTGCCAACGCGTCGGTTGTAGGCGGCGGCCAGTGCGGGAAGTAGGGGCGGCAGTGTCGGCGGTGCTGCAGCTCAGTACTTCCAACGGATGCACATGAGAAGTAACGTCGGGCAGAGAACAATCGGCCAAAGGCAGGACGGCTGCATTGGGAGGAAGGTCGTCGATGAGTGACCACGCTGGTTTAAGTCTATTAACTGAGACTGTCTGGGGCCGTCCGTGGAGGTGGATGACGAACATGTTGGTACTGTGATGTAGCACGCAGTGAGAGCCTGAATAGGGTGGCTGAAGGACTGCCCGCACGGTGGCATCCTACAGCATAGCAAAGTCGCACGTAGCTAGGTCCTTGTGGACAAACACAACAGGGATGGTGTGGGGGAGGAGCAGGGGGATTCGGAGGTATGTGACATGTGTGCAGACATGCTCGACCAGGGTGGGGAGATCCTCAGTGTGGCGGAAGGTGAATCCCTGACGAACTTGGCGGGGAGAGGAGACTCTTCCCGTACAGAGCCTTGGCGAGCGAGGCATTAAGATGATCTTTATGCGGCGAGTGAATACCCAGAAGGAACCACACGTATGGCCTCCATGTCACATTAGGGCGGCCTTGAATGTGCAGTGCCACTGCTCAACAAGGCCATTCGCATGCGGGTGGTAAGCTGTGGTATGAAACTTGATGATGCCACAGAGTCGTGTGAAGAGGGCGGACTCAAATTGGCGCCCCTTGTTGGTGGTGAGAGATAGGGGACTGCCAAAGCGAGCAACCCACACCACAATGAAGGAACGAGCCATGGTCTCGGCCGTGATGTCAGTAAGGAGGACTGCCTCGACCCAGCAGGTCACACAGTCGATGACCAATAAGATACATCTGTAGCCCTCGGATGGGGGAAGGGGACCAACAACATCGATATGGACATGCTGGAAATGCCCTTTTTGGATGTCAAATGTGTCCAGAGGAGTTTTGGCGTGCCTGCCAGCCTTGCTGTGCTGGCATGGAACATACGCATGGCTCCAAGTGTGACAGTCATGCTTCACACAAGGCCAGACAAAGCACTCTGTAACCAGCTGCTTTGTGGCCCATGTCCCAGGGTGAGCTAAACCATGAAAGGCAGTAAAGACAATATGCCAAACGGCGGCGGGGACCAGGGGGCGAAGTGTGCCCATAAAGGTGTCACAAAAGAATGGGATTGCAAAACCAGGCAGTATATGGGGCTGGACACAGAGCGATGAACCGTTGTCTGATCTTAGTCACTGTATATCGTCATCGTCGGCTTGTAGTCGGGCGATCTCCTCCAGATCCAGCGGTGCAGTTAGCATACAGTGGGAAAGGTAGCCTGCCAAGTTCTCCGCATCGCAGATATATCATGCGGCGAAAGAGTGCTGACAGATGTAGTCCATATGGCGGAAATGCCTAAGCAGAAGGTCTTTAGCCAGATTATGAATAGCATCCACGAGTGGCTTGTGATCGGTATAGATCATGAACGGTCGCCCCTCAAGGTCACTACGAAAATGTTTAATCGCCTTGCACACTGCGAGCAGCTCACAGTCAAATGCCGACCACTTGCACTGGCTCTTAGTCAGTTTCTTGGAAAAGAAGTGGAGGGGCTGGTCGGAGTCGGTGGTGTGCTGCTGTAAAACGGCACCTACAGCTGATTCACTAGCATCAGTCGTGATAGAGATATGGGCCTCAGGGTCATGCTGGGCGAGTGTGATGGCTTTGGCTAGGGCAGTTTTAAGGTTAACAAAAGTGTTGAGCATAGATTGGATCTACTCCAGCCTCCATTTTCCAATGGTGTTCTTGCTGGAGAGAGCATCGGTGAGGGCCATTTGGATGTAGGCAGCCTGAGGAATATGGCAGTGGTAAAAGTTTGCCATACCCAGAAAACGACGAAGCTGAGCACAATCCTCAGGAAGAGGAAGTGTGGTTTCGGCATGACGACACGTTGGTTGGAGGACGTCAAAGAGATAGAATGGCCGAGGAGGTAAACATGTGGAACATACTTGAGAATTATCATGGTTGATCACCACACCGTTGTCAGCGAGGGCCGAACGGACTGTATCACGGTGAACTTGATGCTCCTCAGCGGAGGAGGAAAAGATAAGGATATCATCTAAATAAGTGTAGGCAAAAGGCAGAGGGAGCAAGATGGAGTCAATGAGCCGCTGCCATGTCTGCACAGCACTTTTCAATCCATAGGGCATGTAACAGTATTTAAACAGGCCGAGGGGTGTGATGATGGCCATCTTTGGAATGTCCGGGGGATGCATAGAAATCTGGTGATACAGTTTGGAACAATCTAATACAGAGAAAAAGGTAGAACCATGAAGCAACTGTGTGAAATCTTGGATGTGTGGAATGGGATGGTTATCGATAATGGTGCGGGCATTAAGGGGCCTGTAGTCCCTATACATGTGTAAGGTGCTGTCCTTTTTGGCAACAAGGTGAATAGGGGAAGATCAGTTGCTATTGGAGGGGCGGAGGACAGCCGAAGCCAACAGATCCTGAACGATCTCCTTGGCACCCAGAAGTTTGGAAGTTTTAAGATGCCTGGTCTTATAACAAAGAGGTGAGCCATCAGTGGTGCGAATCTTATAGCAGGGCCCATTACTTATGCCTGATAATCGTGTAGGGCAGTTGGCATGAGGGGTCAAGAAGGTATCCACAGGCAACATCGGTTCACTGACCTTGATGAACCGAGACGATGTAGGCAGGGCGTTGGCTGGCAGTCGGTGATGGCAGGTGTGATGCAGGAGTGAAGCGGCGCGAAGAATCAGAAGACTGCAAGTGTGTATTGGAAATTTGGCCATGGCGATGCAAAAAAAACAGCAGGCACTGGAGTTCTCGACACTGGACCAGGTTGGCGAGAAGACTGCAGGGGCATGAGCTGGGCCGCCTCACTGCAGGGCTGCAGATAAGCAATGTATGGTATGCCATGCATGTGACAATTTGGTAGAGGCAGAGGTGATGCGAGTGCATAAGTCATCATTCTGAGTTCAGTTTGTCGATCTGGGAGCGCACGTACGACAGACCAGAGAGCCGTGTGGTTATGTGCTTGACCAGGGAAGCACACATGGAAAGCATAGCCAAGGAGACAGAGAGCGAAGTGGTGCTGAAATTGGGTGTGCACAGTACTGTAGAGCCAGACATATGACAGACACTAGCGGCCTGCAGGTGTGGTGAAAGTTCGTAATGGTGTAGAAAATCCAACCCAATCACAGGTTCATCCACGTTGGCAGTGTGGAAGGTCCAAGGGGAGGTGTGCACCGGTGAGTGGTGATGGACATCTGATGGAGCCGTGGACCACAATGGGAGAATAGATGGCAGCAATCAAGGAGGGTAGTGCGGGACAGGGCTTCAACAGCGTGCTTGGCTGGTACAACACTAACATTGGCACCAGTGTCGACAAGAAACCAGATTCCAGTCGATATATCTGTGGTATAGAGGCGCCGCATCACTGAGGCGAGTGGTGCAGTATCAGAAGATAGGTAACATGAAGGTATGTGGTGGGACATGGTGCCTAAATGTGCCCACCAGTCTCGCTTGGGTAGACATGGAACCAGCACAGCGGGTAGGCCAGTTGGGAGGACAGCAAGGTGCAGGCAGGGGTTGCAGCTGACTGTGGTGGGGCCAGTAGCCGATTGGACTGCTGACTGGACGAGGTCAGCGGCTGTCAGGAGCCTGCCGCTAGGTGGTAGCTCCTGACAGGCAGCTGAGGTGCCGAGGCCAGCATGTCAGCCTCTGCCAACAGGGTGGCAAACCAGAGGCACAGGTGAGCCAAATGATGATCGTGGAGATGTCAGTTGTGACAGGCAGTGTCAATGATGAATGATGGTGTAATCCTGATCTGCCACACATAACTGAATGTCCAGTGGATCAGCGATCAATGTGAGACAGTAGATGGAGCTGCAGATCTGAAGGCATTTTGACCATCCACAGCATCCAAAGAGTGGCGTCAGGCAATGCATAGTCATTGATTAAAACATGTAGGCGCTACCAAAGTTGCAAAGGGGTGTGGTCATCAAGATGCTTTTCGTGAATAATTTGATGGATAGCCTCTGCTGGAGAGCAGGAAAGGCACTCAGTAAGCAGTGATTTGGCCGTCGAATACTTGGCGAGGCAGGCGGTGAGAGGAGCAAGCCTGTATGTAGGTGGAGATGGCTCATCAGGCAGGCAAAACGAGCGCTGTAGTCAGAAATGCTGTGGATGTACAGGAGGTGGTCGACCAAGGCGAATCAAATTTTTGGGTAGCTTAGGGAACCTGCCTGGTAACACATCTTGAGTCAGCACCAGCAGATGGTGATCGGTGTGGGCAGACAGGATGCCTCCGACGCCAGAAGTGTGGTAGTAGTGAACAGTGTGTCGCCCGAGGTCTGGGTGGAGCGGTGGCTGCATACATGACACAGAGAGGGCGGGCATATAAGCCGGCAAATATATGTCCAATCAGCAAGCCTGAGGAAGAATGCAGCATGGGTGTAACGACCGGTGCTGTCGCAACAGTGGGCGGGCGGCATTTGTGGTGGAGCCACAAGGCAGTGGACCTGATAACTGGCATGGATGGAACTGCCAGAGCCGCTATGAAAGCAGCAATTGTGGTGCAACCACGGTGCAATGGTCATGGAAACTGGCGTGGTCGAGATTACCGGCGTCACTGAAACGGCGTGTGGGTGGGGGAGTGTGATGTGACACTATGTAAACAAGAATGTGCTACCCCATGCATAGAACAGTTCGATTCACATTCCAGGAAATTTGCTGGCATGGCAAACCATCCCAAAGGTAGCAATGTACATTAAGGATAAACCACAATGTCTTTAACTGGAAGGTCCTCCACGTTGTGGTTAGGTGGCGTGCACTGTCCATGTTGTGGCTGCTGTTGTGCTGCCACACTAGGCAGCAGTCATGTTGAAGCGGGTAAGGTTATGTGGCTGCCGGCGTGGCCAGGTGTACATAACTGTTCACTTTTAATTGAGTTCGAAGGAGATACACTTGTCCACTCATGGTCGCAAGTGGCAGAGTTGATGGAGCCCGTTACACTTGCACCAAAAGTCACAGGCAGATCCACTGTGGTGTAAACAATGCAGTCCAGCACGCGATGTGAGTGAATGATGAAAACAAGCACAAATAACGCTGGATGAGACATCGACGGTGTCAGGGTCACCACTGTGGTTATCACAGAAGATTAGTTGAGTGGTAACACACATAATATCGAATACACACTTATTGGTCACTCATACATCTAACAAAGAATGGCTGTTACACATCTGCGTGCCAAAAGTTCACACAAGAACTACTGGTCATAAGAAGGAAGGTGCCAAAGATAGTGCAATCTGTCCCAGAGACGCCACATATTCTTCCTGATAGTCGTTCGTTTACCACAGTATCCGCAATGAAATTATAAAGGTATTTCACTATCAGAACTGTTTTTACGAACTTTTGTAGACTTCACCTCACTGCAGTCTACACAGTCCCTTCTTTCCTCATCTGGAATTAGTCCACATTTTTCATAAAAATTCAAACAATTTTTTACATTGCATAAGATTAGATTCTTCCACATGAGGCAATGGACCAAAGAAACGTATACGATACCAGACACCCCACTAACTACCGACATAAAACAGTTGGGTTTTCATAGCAACTCACAAATAATTTACACTACTGGCCATTAAAATTGCTGCACCACGAGGATGACGTACTATAGATGCGAAATTTAAACAACAGGAAGAAGATGCTGTGATATGCAAATAATTAGCTTTTCAGAGCATTCCCACAAGGTTGGAGCTGGTGGCGACACCTACAACATGCTGACATGAGGAAAGTTTCCAAACGATTTCTCATACACAAACAGCAGTTGACCGGCGTTGCCTGGTGAAACATTGTTTTGATGCCTCGTGTAAGGAGGAGAAATGTGTACCATCACGTGCCCGGCTTTGATAAAGGTCGGATTGCAGCCTATTGCGATTGCAGTTTATCGCATCGCGACATTGCTGCTTGCGTTGGTCAAGATCCAATGACTGTTATGGACATAGAATCTGTGGGTTCAGGAGGGTAATAGGGAACGCTGTGCTGGATCTCAATGGCCTCGTATCACTAGCAGTCGAGATGACAGGCATCTATCTTATCCGCATGGCTGTAACGGATCATGCAGCCATGTCCTGATCCCTGAGTCAACAGATAGGGACGTTTGCAAGACAACAATCATCTGCACAAACAGTTCAATGACGTTTGCAGCAGCGTGGAGTATCAGCTCAGAGACCGTGGCTGCGGTTACCCTTGATGCTGCATCACAGACAGGAGCGCCTGCAATGGTGTACTCAACGACAAACCTGGGTGCACGAATGGCAAAATGTCATTTTTTCGGATGAATCCAGGTTCTGTTTACAGCATCATGATGGTCGCATCCGTGTTTGGCGACATCGCGGTGAATGCACATTGGAAGCGTGTATTCGTCATCGCCATACTGGCGTATCACTGGGTGTGATGGTATCGGGTGCCATTGGTTACACGTCTCGGTCACCTCTTGTTCGCATTGACGGCACTTTGAACAGTGGACGTTACATTTCAGATGTGTTACGACCCGTGGCTCTACCCTTCATTTGATACTTGTGAAACCCTACATTTCAGCAGGATAATGCACGACCACATGTTGCAGGTCCTGTACGGGCCTTTCTGGATACAGAAAATGTTCGACTCCTGCCCTGGCCAGCACATTCTCCAGATCTCTCACCAATTGAAAACATCTGGTCAATGGTGGCCGAGCAACTGGCTCGTCACAATACACCAGTCACCACTCTTGATGAACTGTGGTATCGTGTTGAAGCTGCATGGGCAGCTGTACCTGTACACGCCATCCAAGCTCTGTTTGACTCAATGCCCAGGCGTATCAAGGCTGTTATTACGGCCAGAGGTGGTTGTTCTGGGTACTGATTTCTCAGGATCTATGCACCCAAATTGCGTGAAAATGTAATCACATGTCCATTGTAGTATATTTGTCCAATGAATACCCATTTATCAACTGCATTTCTTCTTGGTGTAGCAATTTTAATGGCCAATAGTGTATCATAACGCCCGTCACCACAGCCGCGTGATCGATTTAGAATCCCACGTTCTATATCTATCATTTGGAGCCCATGGCTTCGTTAGGCAAACATTCTTGGAGCAGTGAGACAGCTGTCTGAATTGTATGAAATGAGCGTACTAAATTACTTGCCTTCTACCATATTTACAAAGGTGATTTTTATACATACCAGTATAGTATTTCATATTTTACAGAAAAATGCATGTAACATAGCTGCAACTTGAAGTGAAAACTGATCTGTGGATCAGATTGACTAGTAGGTGGAATTTAATTGTAGTCAGGCAATTATAGCGTTTCATAAAGAAATAGACTAAAATCTTCAGATAATGCAAATGGCATGGTTAAATATGTGTTTGTGGCAGACTAATTTATTGCTAGGTAGCTTCCTGGATTATGTGTGAAACAGTTTTGCAGGCATCAATGGACAATATGTGTTTTGGTTGGCAGGAGAGCCAACACCGTGTTAATAGAGGAGGCCGAAAGGCACGTGTTTTAGCTCACGCAGGCTGGCGTGAGGTCTGGAACAGGACAAGGAAATTAGAATTTAGAAAAATGGACGTAGCTGGTGGAATACTTAACTTTAATCCGTTAATGAAGAACGTCGGTCTTGATGGTACATGAATCAATATCAATAGTAACTGATAATGCCGCCTTGCTAGGTCGTAGCAAATGACGTAGCTGAAAGCTATGCTAAACTATCGTCTCGGCAAATGAGAGCGTATTTTGTCAGTGAACCATCACTAGCAAAGTAGGTTGTACAACTGGGGCGGGTGCTCGGAAGCCTCTCTAGATCTGCCGTGTGACGGCGCTCGGTCTGCAATCACTGATAGTGGCGACACGCGGATCCGACGTATACTAATGGACCGCGGCCGATTTAAAGGCTACCACCTAGCAAGTGTGGTGTCTGGCGGTGACACCACAATATGTATGTGGTTTCACTAGCTAACCCCAGTACAAATAAGACACTTGAACTATTAAAAGTCAAATACCCACGAATCTCGAAGGAAAAGGTGTGGAGGGAGATATAACTATTGCATAAAAATTTACATTGGACTTGCAACGAAACTTAACCTTAAATTTACCAGTTTTTCACAGGATGGGATGGCAACTCGTAACACTGCGTTTCTTTTAGTGACTCAGGGCGCAATTTAACGTAACAAATGAAAAAAAACTTATGCTTATACTTTCTAAAGTACAAAATGATGATTCCTCTTCCTATGGTGTGTCAAATTCTCTTCCGGTACCGCGTACTGAAATTTCTCGGAAACACGCTCTTCTTTGTGTTGTTTTGCACTGTTGTCTTCCTTCTCTAATATACTAGCTATCCCAGCAAGCTGAAAACCTTTTCAGTCCAAAAATGTTATTTTCGTACAAATGTGGACTCAAATATCCATGTGTATAAGCTATCACACACTGTGAATGTACACTTCACGCGTAAAAACAATTGAAAATCATCTTGCGAAGAACGCAAGTCAACAACATGTTAATGATGGTTTGCGTACAACAATTGAAAATGAACATTTCAAATCATATTATGTGAAAACATATTTAACCAAAACTTTTTGTCAAGTGAACTGATTCAAAATGATTAAGTGCAATTTCAAAATTAAAATGGCGCGCTCATGCAGTGGGAAATGATTTCAGTAACGACTGATTGTGGAATATAATCTAAATACTTAGGTCCTGCAGTCGAGAATTTAACATATTTCATTTGGCTAGGAAGAAAAAGTTTTTTCGCTTCCTGCAAAATTATGATCTGTACACTTAATATGATTTGAAAAGATGATCCTCAACCGCAATCGTTGCTGTTTGGGCGATATTTTTGTTGATAAACGAAATTTTTGGGCGACACAGGCAAATCCAAACGTATTTTCATGCATTGGTTTTAATTTAATGTTTTGTACAATGATGTTTACTGCTCCACTGCCTTGTGAAATATTACAACCCCAAAGCTCTACCCGTCTCCAAATAACTACCCCAGAGCCAACATTAAACTTCTATAGAGAGGTAACTAGGCTATTATAGTTGTGCGTACATATTTGTAACTTAACATAACACTAGTCAACGAATCAAAATCGATTTTCCTCTTATTTCTTGTTATGGCCAGTTCATACTGGCCAGCACAGCACCATCAGTTCGTGGTGTTTTCACACTGTCCATCATGTCACGGCATGTAGAGGTCCCCATAAACGATCAAGCGTGTTTGACAAAATCGGTGGCATCTAGCCACGGAGTTGCCAAGCAAGCCTTTACACGTTCAAACTATGTTTGTCAGTTTAACCGCACTTTACACGTTCAAACTATGTTTGTCAGTTTAACCGCACTTTGAAGCAGACACTATTTGTGTTCAAGGGCATGTAGTGACTAATACACACTGACACCGCAGTCGGCGTGTGTGATAGTCACTCACGTGGAAGTTCGCGTGCGGGTGCAAAATGAAAACAGAAGAAGGCCGTCCTTACACCGAGCGTTTTCGCCACTAGGTGAGTGGTGATCACCTGCAGCGACGGACCACATTTGCTCTTAGAATAGCAAAGCAAGTATCGATTTTTACTCTTTTATTTTTTGTAGAGATTCTGTGGCTCTTGTTGTTATAGTAACACTTGTACACAACTGTGAATGTGGAGGGTTAATAAATCTGTTTCAAATTCCATCTCGTCTTTGATTGTACAGAAGTTCAAGTGTGGAGTTATACCGATCGTGCCTGACAGTGCGTCTCCCACCCTTTTGGCCCCACAATCCTGTATTGTGGTGTGCTAAGGTGGAGGCAAGCTGTTCCCATGCCGGAATAACCGGTGGTAACACAAAATTTTCTTTGGTAGTAACCCAGCTCGACCAGTGATATGCTACAGAGGTCCAAGAAATAATAACAGCTCCTCCAACAGAAAACGCCTATGACAGATTAAAAGCAGAGCTCATACATCGTATAGCGGCTTCACAAGAAGATCACATTCGAAAGGTATTGACTCTAGAAGAAAATGGCGACAGGAAACCCTCACAAAAAATTGGACATCGGCACCATTCCTGACGACCTCCTGTGCACCATTTGGAGCAACTGTCTGTCGGCTCAGGTAAAACTCATCATTGCTACGCAGTCAGACATGTCACTGGATATGTTCACATAACTTACTGACTGCTTTCAAGATGCCATCACGCCGTGCTCACAGGTCAGTACAGTAACTGTTCCTCCCAGTCTTATGTCTGTAACCCCTACAGTGTCGCATGCTGATTATGATGCCCTGGCCGCCAAGGTGGATCTCTTTAAGTGCACAGATGGCAGCTTTGCTTTCACTTGGTAATACAAGCCACCATAGTGGGCATAGCTGATGACGTTCAAGGAGTCACTCGGCATACCGTGTCAGAGCCTGGCCCCACAGTTTGCTGGTACCACCATGGATATGGCGAGCAGGCGGGAAAGTGTACAAGTCCATGCAAATTCCCAAAATGGGAATAATGGTCGTCAGTAGGCGCCACCAACTGCCAAAACGCCTCTTGATACCTATTTATAATGGATCGGACCTCAGGAAGGAAATATCTAACTGATACTCGATCTGATCTGAGTGTTTTACCGAGGATGTCACCCTGCTGCTGCAGGCCATGCACAACAATCAACTTAGCAGCTGCTAGCAATATGGAGATCCCAGTTTACGGTATACGGCATGAGGATGTGAATCAAGGACTGCATAGACGATTTACATGGATTTTCACAGTAGCGGATGTGGTTGAGCCAATAATAGATGCTGACTTCTTAGCATATTTCAGACTTTTGCCTGAAGTAGCCTATCTAATGCTTGCCTTGCAGACAGCCTTACTGGTCTGACAACCTCTGGATATCACTGCAATACTAGAACCATCAGCATCAAGCTTGCGCAAGTAGCAGATGAAGAGTACCGTCCAATTTTGCAAGATTTTCCGGCCTTAACTACACCACCAGGAGCACCACAACAGGTGTTGCACAACACTGTCCACCACATCAAAACTATTAATGGACCGCCCGTGTCACGTTGTCCATGCAGATTAGCGCCCCAACTTCTCGCAATAGCAAAGTCAGAGTTTGATCTTATGTTGAAGGAGGGAATTATTCACCCATCGTCCAGTCTATGGGCGTCAGCATACATGTGGCGATTATCGAGCGTTGAATGATAGGACCACTCTCGACTGCTACCCGGTACCGTTATTATGAGACTACAATCAGCTTTTCACGGTTCAACATGATTGTGCAAAGCCCTACACGCAAATCCCGGTCACACCAGAGGACATTCCCAAGACGGCTATAATTACACCCTTCGGATTGTTTGAGTCGAAGTTTATGACTTTTGGGTTGTGGAATGTTGCACAGACCTGGCAGCAGTTTATAGATTCCATCTTGTGAAGGCTACCTTTTTGCTTCACATACCTGGAAGGCATGTTGGTCTATTCGGAAACTAGAGAACAGCACAACAGTCACTTACGTGAGGTATTTAAATGACTGGAGAAGTACGGTGTAGTTTTAAACACTGTGAAATACATTTTTGACCAGCGTGAAGTTGAATTCCTGGGCCATCACATATTGTCCTCTGGTTCTGTACCACTAACAGAAAAAGTAGAGGCCATCTTACAACTTCCAAAGCCTACCACCATAAAAGAGCTGCACAGATATCTCGGGATCCTGAATTTTTACCGGGGTCACTTATCAACTATTGCCCAGCAACAAGCACTGTTAAATGCAGCATTATCAAGTGCAAAGGTACGAGGTAATGTTCCCATGCAATGGAATGAGAGTATGGACGTGGCATTCAAAGCAACAAAAGACAGCCTTGCTGAGGCCGCCCTACACGCTCACCCAAAACTTGGCGCTCCACTCACCTTAGTGGTTGACGCCAGCCAGTTTGCAATCAGTTCGGCTTTACAACAATGGGTAGACGGTGCACGGCAGCTGCTGGCATATTTTTCACATAAACTAACGCCTTCACAGCAGCACTGGAGGGCTATGACAGGGAGATGTTGGCCATCTACCAATTGATCAAGCACTTCAGACCACAGGTCGAGGCATGGATTTCGCTGTTTACATTGATCACAAACCATTGGTATAAGCATTCAGTGCAAACAGTGATGAGTGCTCACCACGTCAGTACTCTCAATTCGAGTTTATAAGCCAATTCACTACGGACTTGCAGCACATTTCTGGATTGACCAATGTGGTGGCCGACTGCTTATTCAGAGTATCTGGTGTTTCACAACCACTGAACATGACAGAACTAGCAGTCACACAGCAAGTAGATTCTGAACTACAAGCACTATTATGAGACAACAAAACTTCACTAAAATTGCAACTGGTCGACATTGCGAGCAATTGTGACGTACTGTGAGGCAGATCATGACTGTATGTACTGACACCATTCCACTCGACAGTGTTCAATAAGCACCATAACCTGTGTGACCCTGGAGTGTGTGCAACGGTTAAGCCAGTGTCAAAGAGGTTTGTGTGGCTGGGCATGGACAGAGATTATCGTCAGTGAACTGGAGCCTGCCCCCACAGCCAGTTGTGCAAAGTTGCCGGCCACATGCATACTCCAATAGACTAGTTCTCAGATGTCAGCACGCATTTTGCTCATGTTCACCTAGATGTGGTAGGAGCACTGCCTCATTCAGAGAGCCGTTGCTGTTTAATGACAATGACCGACAGGTACAGGCATTGGCCGGAAGCAGTGCCTACTGATGACATTTCAGCAGAAATGCTAGAAGCAGCTTTCATGTCAACATGGCTCACCAGATTCAGTTGGCCTCTCCATATAACAACCAACAGGGGGAGGGAGTTCAAGTCTGAATTGTTCACACAGCTAGCCATAAGACTTCTGCCTACCACCCAGCAAGTTATGGCATGCTGGAAAGATGGCACCACACTTTGAGCACAGCACTGCTGTGCCACAGGACCACATGGACTTCAGCATTGCCCATTTTCCCACTTGGTCTGAGGACTGCATTCAAACCAGACATTGAGGTTTCACCAGCAGAGCTTGAATACGGAGAGACACTGCATCTACCGAGTCACTCGCATCGAAGTTTGCACGCAAGTGTGAAATGAAGACAGAAGAATAAGAATGCCATCCTTACGCTGAGCATTTTTGCCACTATAGAGGAGCGGTGATTCGCTTGCAGTGATGCGCCACATTTGCTCTTAGAATAGCAGAGCAACTACCGAGCTTTACTCTTTTGTTTTTTGTAGAGATTCTGTGGCTCTTGTTGTTATAGTAAGGCTTGTACTCAAATTGTGAATGTGGAGAGTTAATAAATCTGTCTGAAGTTCCATCTTGTCCTTGATTGTATGGAAGTTCAAGTGCAGGATTTTCTCACATAGTTATACCTCTTGTAATGTATTTTGAGAATACTTAGAACGGCAACATATGCAGAAAAAGCAGTTCTGGCATTGACTTTGGTACTGTGTTTAAAGAACAAGAAGAAAACAAGACTCTGGTCCAGGGAATGACTTAAAATGAGAGATTAACCTATGAAAATATGCTGAAGGAAATATTACTCTCTGAACCCAATGATTACATCAACTTGCTTAGAATGGACAATGAAACTTTTTAAAACTTATCAAGGCCCTATCAAGTCCTGTCTTATCTAGCCACGGATGTGTCAAAAATCTCGTACAACTACTAAGAAAGCCTGTCAATTTAACCTCACTTTTGAAGCAGACACTTTTTGTGTAAACTCTATTTTGGCACTAATGGGAATGGCTACAAACGCAGATCAAACATTTCTGATCAGAAGAAAACAAGAAGTTGGTCCAGGGAATCGTTTAAAAAGAGAAACATCCAATTGGAAATCTGTTACAGGAAATGTTTCACTCAGAATCTGATGATTACATCAGCTTTCTGCAGATGGACAATGAAACGTTTAACAACTTGTTTAGCATTACTTCACCTTCACACTGAGAAAGAAGACACAAGTATGTGTGAATTTATTCTTCTATTTGGTCTCCTAATGACAGGTCGTTAAAGAACCACAAAGTGGGAACATATAGCCCACATCTTCCATGGAAGAACTGCAAAACTTCATTTCTTTTATTTCATTCCACTCTGCTTGTTTGTCACTGTATGGGTGTTGATTTTGTTCATAACCTCTTCAAGCGTAATATATGGCTGGGAAAGATGAGGTACCCCTACCATTTTGTTAAGTGTCAATGCTATTTTGTTTTTTTACTTGATTTTAGTTTTCATGGTAGTGGAAACTCATGGTCCGCCATTATTTCAAAATTCATGTCAATCAAAATTTCTGCACCGTACACAGTCAAATCTTTGCAAGCACAGTTAAGTTTGAAAAAATGATTGACCATTTATGAGGGCCTTTAGGCCATGTTCACAGTGGCACCAACAATGGTCATCAGATGCTGTCATCAAAAGTTGTCTGATAACATCGGCTGACAGTTTGGTCACTGTGTGTCCAATCTCATTCATCAGTTTTTGACGGGCTCTGAGAGGTTAGATTAGGTTAGATCTATTTTATGTATGAAGTAGGTTACATTTTAACTCCCATGGATGGGATGGATACCATGATGCATCTGTGCTTGGAATCAAGTGCTGCAGAGCAGCTTTTGCTATTAAAAGATGCATGTAAACCAGCTGTAGCTGTCTCAAAACAATCATAGTGAATACTGTACATTCTGTCCTCAGTTACTGGAAGTTCCAGGCAAGTTTTACAAAAATATGAGATGCATGGAAAAACATCATACCACAAAGGTTAAGAGCACTTTAACTTTGTGATGCCACTTTCCTTCTCTCACCAGCAATTAACGTCAGAAGGGACCATCACCTTACATCAGAAGGGACCATCACTTTACAAACTAGCAGGCCACAATTCATGTATTACAAAAATATGTAGTTTCAGTAATACACAGCACTAAAGATATCTCCAAAACACATACCGTAGTACAGAGTGTGATTTATTATGCTACAGTGGTGGGATGTGCGACTTTTATCAGTTAAGTTTTTTCCAATGAGGTTATGAGCATATAATGGTTAATTTATGTGATGAAAGTATGTGTTTCTGTTATATGATGCAGGGATAAAATTTGTGGTTTTACAGCAGCTCACTTTATTCTAAAAATGGTGAAAATTAATGCAGTACCGGGGGAGTATTCAGACAATCAGATTCTAGTACACTTCACTGTTCTCTGAACACTTACCCAATGAATCTGAGAAAGGAAGTAACAATATTCATGGGGGCAGTGTTAGTTCAGATTGAGTGTTGCTTTAATAAAGAATATCAACAATATTACAGTGACTTTTAGTGCACTTGAACAGCTTCAAAATAGGGCATAGACAAAAATTAAAAATTTCATAGTACATGTATTTGAGGTGCAATAGTGAAAATATTACATTTTAAACTAATATTTAGTGCATCATAAATAACATCTAACATATCACACAAAAAATTTGAATCTGTACTTTTCAGAACGTGGTATATGCCCAATTATCAGAGAATTTTGGAAATTTGTGGTTACTTCCTATGGGACCAAACTGCTGAGGACATCAGTCCCTAGGCTTACACACTACTTAACCTAACTTGAACTAACTTATACTAAAGACAAAACATACCCATGCCTGAGGTGAATCTCCAAGGGGGGGGGAGGGGGGGGGGGGGGGAGCCAAGCGAATCTTTCCCACATGAATAACACATCAATGTGCTGGCATTAGAAATTTCACTGAAAATGATCATTCATAAAATACATCAGGTATTATTTATTACTTACTAAGCTTCTTTTTCATGTAGTCTTTTAGTTTTCAGAACTCTAACTCTCATTCTACTTCTTTTCAATCACCCTCCCATGGGTAAATATCCCTCCATGGTTATCGAAAGTGCATAGTCATGAAATCAACACCACACTGTGAGCTGTAAGATGAAAATAGCACAAATAGCAAGCAAAAGGCTGGGCTAATAACGCAGGGTGTGAAACTTGCCCTGAACATAATACATTTTGAACCATTGACTGCGATGTACATAATATGATTTTATGTGACTCATGGTTTTCAACACTATATTACTATGGGAAAGAATAGAAAAAGATCCGATCTGAACCAACAGTGTTAAAGAGTATACCACAATCGCAGTGAAAACGCATCGAACTGTATGTTGAACTTGGCTGCATTTAATACATTTTGAAACGATGCTCCTCATTTCTTTAAAACAGTTGCTCAAAATTCTATCATTAGCAGCTCATATGGCAAACTATCGGCCAATCTTGTCACCTGGGTGGTACTCAATGACGAAAACCAGATCAGATGTGGTACAATGGGGAGGCGTTTCTGGAGAGTGGAAGGGGGGTATTTGATAACAGCACATTCTACAGTTCATTCGTTTCTAAAAGATTTTTTCACTGAGCTGCTTCAATTTGTCCAAGCTCTTGTGCCATGCGCCCACCTCCCCTCTGCCCTCCTTCCCTCTCTTCGGTCAAAAACTATTTCCCCTCTTGTAATACCACAAAATCTGAAGCCAGGGCAGTTAAATCTTAAAAAATCCATGTATTCACAGACTACCAAATGATGATACATGCACAGTTAAAGGAAAACCATGCAGTATCAGAATTCCATTTATTAGAACAATGTACAACAGCCCGTTTTTTCCAAATTCTCAACTGTCCGGAGTAGCTCTGTGCATTGGGACACTGAATTAGCAATACCTGTATCTGGAGGGGAGGTGGTTCCAATTCATCCTCCAGCAATCTTGAAAATTGTTTTCTATGGTTTCCCATTTTCAGTTCAGGAAAGTGCTGTGGTTAGTCCCTTACTATAGGCCATATCTAATTCCTTCCGAATTCCTTTCTTTTCTGAAGTATTCCAATTACCTTAAAGATGCTTCAATCAAAAAAGCTATATTGAAGGTGAGACAAACATCTCTTCCAAGGACATACTGACATATCACACCTTCAAATTTTACTACAAGAATATGATCTACTGTGAAATGTCTTGTTTGTAGTATTCTTGGAACAGTGAATCCAACTTAACAACTCTAACACACTTGTAAATAAAATTTATGTTTTAATAGAAGCTATAAGCAGAGTAAAAACTCTGAAAATGTACTATGAATTGCGACCTCTCTTACTATTAGTAAGGTGTCTGGAGCAATCTTTATAAAGGTCTATAAGGTGAAAGTGTCAATGCATTGCAAGAAAATGTTCCTGCAATACAAACTACACACTGTAAAAGATGTGGTGTGGTAGCCCTGTTTACACACATCACTTCTGTACAAATAATACAAAACATAAAATATCATGTAACTTACCAGACATTTCATTCTGTTGCCAATGTCTCTTTCTTTGCCTGTCCCTCTATGTGGATTCCCTGTTGCAAAATTTGTTATTTTTCTCCATACTTCCTTCTTTGCTCTCTATGAGGATGCTTCTAATTCCAGAGAACAGACAGATAACATCCATACTTTCACATCTCTCTCTCTCTCTCTCTCTCTCTCTCTCTCTCTCTCTCTCTCTCTCTCTCTCCCCCCCCCCCCCCCCCCCACCTCCCCCACCACCCATCCCCACCCACAACCTCTGCACGAGAACATTACACACCTTCAACACTAGCAAAGCATAGGATATTATGCACACTGCTGGCCATTAATTGAGTATTGCGTACACAGTGGCACTCCATATTATCATGACAGGTGCTCCAAGCAGACTGAACATAGTCAAATTTCATAAATAATTTAAGAGTATAGTATAGTACGATAATAATAATAATAATAGTAGTAGTGTCATTTATTTGTTGACAGCCACATGAACTAGTTTTCTATCTTTCACACAAATCCTTTTTTTAGCTTAAGTCCACCAGCACACACACACACGCGTGCACGCACGCACACGCGCACACACACACACACACACACACACACACACACACACACACACCTATATGGCTACATTGTGCCTGCTGAATACATTGTGCTGGGTCTGCAGTTCCTATGCCATATGGTCATTCCTTCACTGGTTTGTATAGCTAGTAATTTGGACAGCTGCCATATTAAGGCTGATGATTGTGCTCTAACTCTGAGGTCTCCACAGTGCTATCTTTCAACAAAATAATACAAGATCGTATGCTGTCCATGCTGCCCTGACATACCTTTAAACAGAAGTTGCTCAACTGTTGTTCTGACCAACACATTCTTCTGTCCTGCCACAGCTGAAAACATCTGGTCATGGATGACTGAGAGACTGATACAGCACCACTTGCCAGCCTATATGATTGACACACACACACACACACACACACACACACACACAGAGAGAGAGAGAGAGAGAGAGAGAGAGAGAGCAGCATGGAATGATGTACCCATATGCATCACCCACACTCAGTGTGACTCATTGCTCATTTGGGTTAGAGCTATCATTGCTGCAGCATTTGGCAGGTCTGTGTACTAATTTTTGCATCCTGTATGTGCTGTATCACCTACATATTAAATTGCACTTTTCCTGTTATACTGTACACTATGTAAAACTCTGTTATTTGCTACCTTTCCTGGTGATGCAATTTAAATTGCAGCAGTGCAAATAGTGTTCAACTACATAAATCACTTCCTTTCTATATTTTTTATCTTGTTCTGTACATTAATATTTTAATTCTGCTATATCTTATGCATCTGTATGCAATTTACATATTGTCATTTGGAGATAGTAAGTGGAGCTGTGGACCTAGAGAAGTGCTAAGTTGATAAATCAGAACATTTCTGATACGTTGTTCTGTTTGTGTTCAATGGAGGGGGGACAGCAGCAGTGGCAGCCAGAAACATCTGTGGTGTGTTTGAGGATGGACAAAGAACAGCAAGAAAATGGCTTTCTCATTTTAAGGAGGATCATTTTGACATTAGTTACTCTCCATGTTCAGGAAGACCTTTCGGGTCTGGTGAAGATTGTTTAAACACATTACTCCACAATGGTCTACATCAGTGTACTCAAGAACTGATGAATGTGATCATTCCACCATCTTGTGACATTTGTATGCAATGGGGAAGGTTCAAAAATTGGGTGTATGGTTACTGCATGCTCTAAGCCACAATCACAAAAATCAGTGGGTGGCCATATGTGCACCTCTGCTTGCTTGTCACCAATTGGCTTATGAGCAATACTGATCATTCCTATCTTGTATCTTTACTGGTAATGAGAAATGATATCTTTATGTTAACATAAGGACAACTGAGACATCTTGCAGATGTGAGATGGAAGAACACTACACACTTATGTATCAACCCAACACTTTTTGCAAGCAAAGCCTGATAACAAGTGTAACCCAATTCCAAGAGGGTACATTGATAGCGATATTTCACATGTGGCTCCATAGCATTGACATAATTGCTGGATGCTATGACCATTTTAGATATCCACTGTAGGCTGTCAAGTTCTTTATACAGATGAACTCTACTGCACCCAACAACAACCAGGATATAGCGTGAAGTGGTCCTACTCCACGATGATGCCCAACCCTGTTCTGCAATACTAACAAAAAACTTTTTACAGGAGTTTGGTTGGGAAGTCATTCCATGCCCACCTTATTCACATGATCTTGTACCCTCATATTTTCATCTTTCCTGCTCTCTATTGAACAACTTTCATGGAACTTGCTTTCCAGATGAAAATATGCTCTGAATATGACTTGATGGGGTCCTTGCCTCAAAGCCACTTGCTTTCTACAGTCGTGGAATTGAAAAGTTACCCCATCATTAGCAAACAGTTGTGTGTAATGAAGCATAATATATTATTGATGACTAAAGCCTCTGTTATGTGTATCTGTTGTGTTTATTAAAGTTATGGAACAACACTACAAACTTACGTATCAACCTAACACTTTTTGCAAGCAAAGCCTGATGACAAGTGTAATCCAATTCCAAAAGGGTACATTGATAGGCATATTGGTGTCTTCATATGTGGATCCATAGCCTCGACATAATTGCTGAATGCTAAGACCATTTTAGATGTCAACTGTAGGCTGTCAAATTCTTTACACAGATGAACTTTACTGCATCATCCATTACATTACTGGCCAGTAGTTTTGACATGTGGTTATTTTCAAATGCAGTTGTGTAATACTAAATAGTTTTCACATATGACACAAATTTCATTGAAACTGGCCAGTAATGTAATAAATGATGTAATAAAGTTCATCTGTGTAAAGAATTTGACAGCTTAGGATGGGAATTTAAAATGGTTTTAGTGTTCAAAAGTTTGTGACATCACTGCTGTGTGCCAGTTTGGCTAAATAAAACGTTGGCTTAAACTGTCAAAATGTTATGAGTAAAATTGAAAAGCTTTCAGATAGGAGGCTCTTGATGAAAACAAAATAAAACTTAAAAAATGTCTTTTTTGCAGGTTCTGAATTACATGTATGAGATTTTTATGACAAGTTACAAAAATATATACATATGATGGAAGCAAAAACCATTTCAATTTGTTTCCAATGAAACTATTCAGCTGTTTGTACAGTTACACTTATATATCAAAATATCACACACCACAGTTTTTCACATTAAAAATATAAGTTGCATCTTTACTACCACATGTGCCTGTTACAGTGTTTATATGTTTTTACACGAATCTTCTGTTCAAAATCCTTCAGCAGTGGGTACCCATACTGTTTTACTTACAGTGGAATTATGCTCCCATATTTCATGTGGAACTGTTGATGGTATCTCCCACACTCTTTTCATACCCCAACCAGCCACTTTATTGAAATACTCCCTTCTCTCTGTATCTTCTTTTCTGTACCAAATGGCATCAATTGCTTGATGTTCAGTAAGGGGTGCCACTACCTCATTTCCAGTCAACACTTTAATGACACCTGCTGGTACACCTGCTGCTTGGAGGATTGTTTGCAGCTCAGATAACAACAAAGAGCAACTTGCAAGCACAACTAAATTTCCAAAGCATATGGAACTAGCCAAAATGTCAACTCCTAGTTTTTGATCACCGTGTGACAGTATTGCTGCCACAATGCCGACAGGCTCCTTGTATGACAATACATGTTTCTCTCCCACACAAACAGATGAAGTGAGCTGTTGCTTGCCACACACTGATGCCCAGAATGTGAGCCGTTCCACACACCAAGACAGCTGAGACTCTGACAGCTTAGTCTTCCTATAATGCATAAAACAAGAGGTTTAACAAGGGCCAGGTAGCAATAAAATTATAAAGTAAAGTAAATGACCAAAAATAAATACATTGTACTTCCCCCATGCATACACACACACACACACACACACACACACACACACACACACACACACACTGCTTATGTATGAGGGGTACCCATAAAAAAAGAATTATTTTTTTAAAAGCTGTATATTTTCAAACTGTTTACAAAACAACCTTATCCCCTTCAAAATACTCTCCATTACAACTAATACATTTGTCCCACCGGTTTGGTCATCGCGATGACTTTTTGTGTGCTGTAGCTACTGTTGATTTTTCACATGAAACAGCTATGTGCAATATCTGACTGCTAGTAGGGGCAAAAGCAGAAATCACTGTAGGCACTGAAAAGTGTCTAAAGATGGAAACAAGTTCAGTTAAAGTTTTTATGAAGGACATAACAGTCTTTAGAAAGGATAGAAAAATTCAGTTAGTGGTGGCATGTTTGTTGATGTTAGAAGTACTTGAACTCAAATTGAAGTAGATACTTGCTATGAATTATTATGTGTAGAGATTATACTCAATAACCATAATAAATTAATAATTGGGTCTTCTACCCCACCCCCACCACGCCCTCCCTCCCTGCCCTCCCCCCCCCCCCTCCCCCTCCCCAAGTCAGATGATACAGTTGCTGAAAGGTTTAACCTTCCGTTGGGCGCAGCTGTTCAAACAAATTGATACACCTCGAAGTTTACTGTAAATTATTTGTCAACGAGTGGCAGCACTGATGCCTACTCGCTAGTAGCTAGCCTTTTCCGAACGCTTGTCATTGTTGTGTGCTTCAGTGTCGATACGACTGCTCTGTTGTTGATATATGTGCTGATTGATCAGTTTGATACACTGCGCCCGTTCCTGTTGCATTTCAACAATTCATTTCTTTGGTTATCAACATAACTTAGTAAGTAGTACAATGTTAATATACAATGTGTAATGCACTTATTTTCTTTTTGGACCGTTTAATCGTCAGTTAAGAATGTTTGAGTATCAGTTATCAAATTGAAACACTGCACCTGACTGTGTTATTTTATAGAAATTTTATCATTTTAGGTGTGAGACACTTGATCATGGCAGGCTACAGTAAGACGTACTACCTCCTTGACCCAAATCATGTTGCAGAAAAACAAAAAATGTTGTTTGAAGAGGATAATGATGAAGTTCAAGAGGATTTTGAAAATGAAGTAGACACAGATTATGATGACACAGTTGAAGTTCGGCAGGAAGATTCAGAAACAGAGGAAAACGACAGTGAAAACGACGAGGAAGTACTTGAAGAAAGCCAGCATTATTATACTGGATGGGACAAAGAGACAAAATGGAATACAGTTCCACCATCGCAGAGAGTACGTTTCAGGGTCCACAATATTATTCGAAAGTTACCTGGTCCTATAGGTGCAGTGAAAGCATTGAGAACGCCTTTGGAATGTTGGAATTGCCTCATAGATGACGACATTTTGTCGATTATAGTTCTGTATACCAATCAGTATATTGACAGCATCAAAGCTTCTTTTCAGCGAGAGAGAGACATAAAACCTATAGATATTATTGAATTAAAAGCTTTCATTGGTCTTCTGTTTTTGGCTGGTGTTAACAAAAGTAACAAACAAAGCTTAGAAAATCTGTGGGGAAGTGATGGGGATGGAATTGAAAAATTTCGTCTCGTTATGAACATAAAACATTTCAAATTCATCATGAGGTGCCTTAGATTTGACAATCGTGTGACTCGCGATGAAAGGAGAAAATTAGACAAGATAACAGCGATTCGAGAAATATTCTGTTTGTACAGAATTGCCAGAAATCCTACACCCTCGGAGAAAATGTTACAGTAGATGAGAAACTTGAAGGATTCCGTGGAAGGTGCAGTTTTCGCCAATACATACCTAGCAAACCAACCAAACATGGAATTAAGATATGTGCTCTTGTGGATTCCCAAGTATTTTATCTCTATAATCTGGAAATATACGCTGGGCTGCAGCCAGAAGGATTGTACCACGTTAGCAATAAACCTTCAGATGTTGTTCTGCGACTATGTGAACCAATTTATCAGTCAGGTCGAAATGTGACAGCAGACAATTGGTTTACTAGTATTGGTTTGATAGAAGAGCTAAGAAGAAAAAATCTTTCTTTTGTTGGGACGATGAAGAAAAACAAGCGTGAGATTCCTCTGGAGTTTGCTACCAGTAAAGGCAGGGCTGTCCGTAGTTCACTTTTCGGCTTCAAGAAAGGCTGTACTCTAGTTTCCTACGTTCCTAAAAAGGGGAAGTGTGGTATCTTGGCATCAAGTTTGCATGAAGATAATTCAGTAGATGCTGACACTGGAGATAAACAGAAGCCATCCATTGTAACATTTTACAATAGCACCAAAGGTGGAGTCGACACTACAGATAAGTTGACCACTTCATACAATGTAGCAAGAAATGTGTGCCATTGGCCCATGGTCATACTTTTTGCAATGATCAATATGAGTGGAATCAATTCACAAGTAATTTACTATGGCAACAACGAGAATTTTATCCGAAGAAAAGGATCCCTGAAGCAACTCTCACATGCGTTAGTTCTACCTCACATGGTTCGTAGATGCTTGGACACCTCAGGAATTCACAGAGATCTTCAACTGCGGCTACAACAATATAGGCCAACATGTGAAGAAGAAGCAGAAGACACAGGCAGTAACGAAGAACAAGGGACTGGGATCAAGAGGAAAAGGTGTAATACCTGCACAGAAAAAAAAGACTGACAAAATATTGTTGCAAAATGTGTCAGAAGCCTATCTGTTTGATACACATTGAACCTTTTTGCTCTGAATGCGGAAAAATTCCGCATTTGTTACCACAGTCAAAAAGTGACGATGAAACAAATGAATGAGTTGTAATATCATTGTTGTTCTGCTCCAGTGTCATAATAGCCTTTCTGTAAAGATAATTGTCATTTGTAATGTGTTTTATTAGTGAAATATAATAAAGAAGCAAATGAAAAAGCGACGTTTTTATCATTTGTTACTAAAGCCCAACATTGACGATAAGAAATCTGAATGATGAATATTTCTACTGCGGTTGTGCTCGTATGTCATCTTTGTCTTTCTTTAAATATATTTGGCACTTATAATATGTTTTGTGAACAGAATTTAATAATTGATCACATGAATAAATGGTGTGATCAATTTGATACACCGCGCCCAATCTCGCTGCGACAAACACCACGCCTGACAGAAGGTTAAGGAAACAAGAAGGAAGGGAGGTTAGGGTTTAACATCCCATCAACATACTCAAACTGTGTCAAGGATAAAGAAGGAAATTGCCATGCCCTTCCAAAGGAACCATCCCGGTATTTACCTGGAATGATTGAAGGAAATCACAGAGAACCCAAATCTGGATGACCAGATGCGATTTGAACCATTGTTGGGGAAAAATTTGAGTCTCATTTCGAATAGGTACTTGAAACACACAATTCGAGTTTGTAGTGACTTCAGTCTATCTCCAATATGTTGGCAAAAAAACATTTTTAGAAGTGCTGGTATGGATAAAACATTGTCTGAAACTGTACTAAATGCTTTCTCCACAAATTATTTTGAGCAGTTAGTTGAGGAGCCCAATCGAAGTGTAAATGGCTGCAATAACATATAAGATCTCTCATCAACAAGTAATTCTGAGCAAATAAGGAGCACCATGGTGGATACGGGAATTAGTGACCAAAGGTTGTTGTAGCAAGACTTAATACTGTGAAATCAAAATCCAACAAAGATAACTGAAAATTATATTTATTTTAAAAAAGCAGATAAAAATTTACTAAACACATTCCTAAAAGTTAGTCTCCATTCCTTTCGAACTGACTATGTAAGCATCAATCACATGTGACTTAAATTCAAAGAAATAGTGCTACAGAAATTGAGAGTTTTATACCAAGTAAATTAATAAAAGAATGTATAACCTGTGGCACACAAAACAGGTCAGGACACTGTTGCAGATGCAATGAGCAAAGTATGCCAGATTTAAAAGCATGCAAACTCTGCTAGATTGGCAATGTTTTCTAGAAGCTCAAAATTCGGCACAGACTTCCATGTGATACACTTTCAGCAGTTTCCATAACAAAACTGTTTCAAAAAAGATAAGTCACAAAGATTCTGGTCATATATAAAGTATACAAGCACTAAGACACAATCTATACCTCCACTCTGCCATGGCAATGGTAATATTGCCAAAGACAAGGTCATTAAAGTAGAGTTATGAAAGACAATTTTCCAAAAACTGTTCACCAAAGAATATGAAGTAAATATACCAGAATTCAAATCAAGGACTGCTGCCAACATAAGTAATTTAGAAGTAGATGCCCTCAGTGTAGTGACGCAACTTAAATCACTTAATAAAGTCAAGTCTTTCAGTCCTGACCATGTATCAGTTAGGTTCCTGTTGGATTATGCTGGTGCAGTAGGTCTATTTTTAGCAACAATATACAACCACACACTCAATGAAAGATCCATACCTAAAGACTAGAGAACTGCACACGTCACACCAATACACAAGACCCAAATCACTTACATCAATTTGCAGTAAGATTTTGGAACATATGCCATATTCAAAAATTATTAAATACCTGGAAGAAAGTTATTTATTGGCACATAACCAGCATGGATTCAGAAAATTTTGTTCTTGTGAAACACAACTGGCTCTTTATTCCCACAGGGAACCTTACATTGAGTCCCAATTTTCAGGTTTCCAGAAGACTATTGACACTGTTCCTCACAAGCTGTTTTTAATCAAATTGTGAACCCATGGAGTGCCATCTCAGTTTTATTACTCACAATTCATCATAATTGACAGGAATTCATCTAGTGAAGCAGAAGTGATATCTGTGGTCCTCAAGGAAATGTTACAGGCTGTCTGCTGTTTTCAGTCTATATAAATGAACAAGAAGACAATCTGAACACCCCTCTTAGACTGTCTGCAGACAATGGTGTCATTTACCATCTAGTAAAATCATTAGAAGATCAAAGCAAATTATTTAAACAAGACCAGTAACCCCCTCCCCACCACTATTAATTCTTTACAGAATAGGACTACCATGTATAAAACTGCTTAGCTTCAGATTTCTGATTACTATACAAATGAGTTAATGTGTTAAATATTTGACGTTAAGCTTGTGAAACCTTAATGGTTGAAGATGTAAAACTTTTTGTTTTTCATGGATTTCAATGTTTATGACAACACATCCTCTGAACTGCAATGCACTATGATATTATTTTGCAAGTAAATCCATTGGTATATGTGGATACTGCCTACAAAATCTGTTGTGAATAGAAATAGTAGTAAAGAAGTAAAAGATTAAGATGTCATATTTTATGCTGAAGTTTTACTGCATGAACAGTGAAAACGTAGTAAGCGATAAGCTTTTTCCCTTTTATTTTTTTGTGGGGTTTTCAGTGAGAAAAAGTTTTGAAAGCTTTGAAATTATGTGTAAAGTTTGTTGGAAGCTGCTACGTGCTCTTATTCTAAAATACTGGGTGAATACAGTTTAGGTAATTTGCATGCTGTGAGTTACATTTTCTCAAGACATATACCCAGTTTCTAACTTAAATACTTGATTTATTGTGTTAAATATTTAGCACAAGTTTATATTGCTTAACAAGCAGGCTATGGCAGCATTTGAATTTTTAAATTCGGTCAATAATTATATGAGATACTGCAAATCAATTTTTGTTTCTCCCTGAAAGTCGTAAGATAGACAACCTACTACTGGTAATGGGGGACCACAGCCATTTAGTAATACAGATATTTCTATGATGTGAAAAGTGGCAATTGATGCTAAACACTCCACAAGAGTACATACAACAGTTTATTAAATTTTCATGACACATTAGATCATAAAAATTTAAAGACTGCCAGTTCAACTAAATACCCAGGGAGTGCAATTACAACTTAAATTGGAATCATAACACAGAAAACTTTGGGTAGGAGGTGAACTAAAGACTGCATGTTATTGGAAAAACACTAAAGAGGCTATCTACACTATATTTGTCAATGTGTTTCTGAAGCACTGGCGCGGAGTATGGGATCCTTACCAAGTAGGGTTGACAAAGCATCAAAAAACTTCAAAGAAGGACAGGTCATTCTGTATGATCTCACAAAACAAGGGAGAGAGTGTCACAAATACGATACCTGAGATGGGGGTGGCAATCATCAAACCAAAGGAATTTTTCATTTCGAGGCGATCTCTTCACCGACTTTTCTACTGAAAGTGAAAATATTTTATTGTGTCCACCCTACACAAGGAATAAAATAAGAGAAATTTAGAGAGCTCCCAAAAAAATATGTAGGTGTTCATTTTTCCCACATACTATTTAAGAGTGGAAGAAATAGCCTTCAAGTGGTTCTATGAACCTTCTGCCAAATGCTTTAGGTTGAATTGCAGAGTAGTCAGTAAATGCAGTATTCATTATAACACTTACAAAATTTATCAGTACTGTCTATTAGTTACCTCTTAAGGTCATCAGCTCGAGAATTCATGATGTCTATGCACTTCATCAAAATCTCTGTTTTCAGCTGACATGACTTTTTCTCCCATGAGTTTTTTATGTTAAGTGAAACATCCACAGCTCGGCAAACATCATTACTGAAATTAATAATATGTGCTATGAGACTTTGTTTATGGTTTAGTGTCAAAACAAAAACTTAATGTTACATTTTAAAAGATGTGGGGAAGGGGGAGAATGGGGGCAAGGACAGAGGTGGAACAGATATTTTGGGCTAAAAATGTAAATCAGAAAAAAATAATGTCATCATTATGAGGGAGTTTTACCACGAAAGAACATGTGGAATCTTAAATTATTTGACCTCTTTAGATAAGTGGCATGCAAAACAACACTAATCAATTTTTAGAACCGGAATAAATGAAAACTGAATTCCCAAACAACAAACACATATATTAAAAGTCAAACATGACAGTACAGAGTATAAAATAAATAATAAAAACAGAAATAAGGTAACTGGGAGAAAATAAACTTTTACCATGTGTAGAAGAGGAATTGTTGCCAGGTGTACAATGACATGTAAAATAAATAAATAAATAAAAATAAAAAAACTGGTAGTTAAAAAACAACACAAGAACAGTTAAAATAAACACAGACTCATGATGACATATTTTATGAGAAAGATGTGTGTAGTAAATTCCTATGGAGTCCAAAATAGTGCAGCTTATTCAGCAACTACAGTTTCAATTACACTTAAAACAGTGCTGACTTCTGCTCAAAACACAATTTGGCAAATAAATAACTTTCAAACATGGTCACTTTTTAGCTAAATTCGTGAACTGCTGGACCAATACTTCAAATATTTTTTCAGAGTAGCATATGACAAACATTTACGAGTACTGGATATGGAATGAGTTCACATGTATGTGAGTGGCTCGAAGACTTCTTAAGTTATAGAACCCAGTATGTTGTCCTTGATGGCAAGTATTCATCAGAGACAAGGGTATCATCAGCAGTGTCATAGGGAAGTGTGACAGGACTGCTGTTGTTCTCTATATACATAAATGATTTGGTGAACAGGGCGGGCAGCAAACTGCAGTTGTTGGCTGATGATGCTGTGATGACAGTAAGGTGTTAAAGTTGATTGACTGTAAGAAGATACAATATGACTTAGACAAAATTTCTAACTGGTGTGATGCATGGCAGCTGACTGCAAGTATAAAAAAATGTAAGTTAATGCAGATGAGTAGGAAGAACAAACCTGTAATGTTTGGATACTATATTACTAGTATCCTGCTTGACACAGTCAAGTTGTTTAAATATCTGTGTGTAACATTGCAAAGTGATATGAAATGGAATGAGTACATGAGAACTATGGTAGGGAAGGCGAATGGTTGATTTCAGTTTATTGGGAGAATATTAGGAAAAAGTGATTTACTGTAAAGGAGACAGCATACTGAATGCTGGTAGGACCTATTCTTGAGTACTACCCAAGTGTCTGGGATTCATACCAAGAAGGATTGAAGGAAGACATCAAAGCAATTCAGAGGCGGGCTGCTATATTTGTTACCGGTAGGTTCGAGCAACACGTTAGTGTTATGGACATGCTTAAGGAATTCAAGTGGGAACCATTGGAGGGAAGGCAATGTTCTTTTCGAGAAATACTACTGAGAAAATTTGGAATATCAGCATTTGAAGTTGACTGCCAAATGATTCTGCTGTCGCCAAAATACATTGCACAGGAGGACCATAATGACAAGATACAAGAAAGTAGGGTGATAAGATATGAGAAAATAGGGCTCATATGGAGCCATATAGACAGTTGCTTTTCCCTCGGTGTATTTGCAAATGGAACAGGAAAGGAAATGATTACTAGAGGTACAGGGTACTCTTCGCCATGAACTGTATGGTGGCTTGCGGAGTACCTATGTAGATGTAGATAAAACAAGTGCTCCGTAGTTAACTCATTAAAGGGATGATTTTCAACCTTGGGGGTTTGGAGCAAGACTAAAGATGCAAATAAAAGCAATTCTACATAGATCTTTCAGATTTTTATTACAACAGCTCATCATAGCATTGACTTTGAATTATACAGCAAGATACTACACTTAATTCAAACAAAATACTAAGCGTGATGAAATACATACTGCACCTATCACGCAAAATACAATCAAAATCATTAACCTACAAAGTGTTACTTAATTTCAGTCTTCATTTCAGCAGTATAACTGTTTGTGACTATCCCAAAATATCTAACAAATTACATAATAAAATGTAATTGGATAGAAAAAAAATCTACTCACCAAGCAGTGGCAGGAGAACATAACACACAAAAAGGTTTAACTTATTCAAGCTTTCGGAGCCAGTGGCTCCTCCTTCCAACAGAAGAGTTGAAGGGGAAGGAAGAGGGTTGAAGGAAAAGGACTGGAGAGATTTAAGAAAATGGGTACATATTGGAAAAGTCACTCAGAACCCTAGGTCAGGGGAGACCTACCGGATGGGATGAGAAAGAAAGACATAATGATTTAAATTTGAAGAGCCATTTTTCTTATTAGTATTTTACATATAAATCAATTCCAAATTTAGTAATATCAATTTCACATGCAATTTTCATCATTATTTAAATTTCTGCCTATAATATTTTCAATTTTTTTTTATTTTTCCTAAAAATTTATTGAAAAGCCATTGAAACAATGCATATCTTCTATCTACGAGCTACTATTTATGAAATGTAAAATATTTTAATAACTGAGACTAACACAAAATAAATATAAAATATGCAGAAAACATTTTACTGCAATTCAAAGAAATGAAAATAAACATCTTTTGTCAGTAAAATAATTATCATCAGAGACCGAAAGCACTTCCTTGTTGATGTAGGCATTGTTCTCTATCCCTCATCACCTTTATCATCTGGCTGTAGTGGCTACAGTTCATTCCACTGATGACATCTTGTAATATGGATGCTCCATGTCTTGGGTTTTCCCCAACATTTTTCCTTCTAATATGTTTTCTTATGAAGTTGTTATGCTGAGGTACCTGTCCATTCAATGTAGTTTTTCTTCTTATTATTATGTTGATCACTGTCCTTTTCTCTTTAGTATTTGTTTATTAGATTTTCTTTCAGTCTAGGAACTTTGTGTAGCTCTTCTGTGTATCCACACTTTTGTTGTTTCTAAATTTTTCCTTTTCTTGTTTCCCCAGGGTCTGCTCTTCACAAGTATAGCTTAAAATGATTCAAATAAATGTCTTGATGAATTTATTTCCTGTTTCTATGTTAAGGTGGTTGTTTGTTAATAAATTACTCATATTTCCAAAGGCTTGCTTAGATACTGCAGTTCTTCTTTTAAAATTCGTTACAGTTCTGTTGCCATCTATTGTTGTACTTCTAAATAGCAATTTACCATTTCATTTCTTATCTTAATGTTTACCTTCACTTGTTTGTTCAACTCAGGTATCACCATAATTTTAGTTTGATGCAGGTACAAAAAGTATCAACAACATTACTCTCGGTATCAGGTTATTTATCAATCAGAAATCATAGTCTGCTCTTGCGATTCTATATTGACAGTTACTTTCCAAACTGCAGGAAGGAACAGCACATGGAACTGCTCAGTACAATTGCAGCACATTTACTTAGTCCTCCAATTCACTCTCAACAGCTGGTAGTAATCTGGCTTCTGTCTGTCTCTCATTCTCTCCATTTCCAGAAGCATGAGAAGACTGGGACTCATATGTGCAGTCATTACAGCTGTGCTTTGAGGCTTACCAGATACATTATTTGGATGTGCAGAATCTTTCAATTGTGCATAAGCTTAAAAACTTATCTGTTGTTAAGCGAAGTTAGCTTTGCTAACAAACTCAGTAGTCTAGCCTATCAATGAAATTTCTGTTACCTAGATCCTATTATCGCAAGATTAGTATTATTGTTGTTGTTGCTGTTTCTTTATAATTCCATCAGCTACATAAAAAGTTAGGGCAGTCATCTTGAGACTGGGCTGCCAAACTATGAGGGTTAAGGAATAAGTGGAATTTCAAATGTGCAAACTCTGCTTGTCAAAAGATCTATGTAGACTGTCTCATACATGGCATCATTGTTTGATGTTTCTGGTAGGGATATCCATCATAATCACTTGCAATTAATGGGCCCTACAGTAGAAGAAGTAATGTTTACTACTCAAGAATGTGAATCGTCACAAGCAACAGATCAACGTCTTCAACAATTATCAAACGTGGCACCAGTAAATTCCATACCAAAACAATAAGCACAGTTAGTATCACCTCCATCTGAAAATACAGTCCCTTAACATTTCTCAAAACAGATTTGTATCACACATATTTTCAGATGAAGTTTTGCAAGTCTTAGTGGTAGTATTCACGCCGTTTTGCTTGTATCACTGGAAGGGCACCACAGAACTTTTAAAAACATTAAGAACAGCCCAACCTGTGTACATTATCTCAACGATAACATTGTAATGTGTGACACTACACAGGAACATGTTGTAAATCTAAAGATATTATTAGTGAAGTTCAAACAAGCAGTCCTAAAATACAACTTGCACAAATTCCATTTTTTTTTAAATTAATGTTAAATGCTTTGAAAACATCCTACATAACAAAAGCATAAAAGCCATAAAACGACACTGTGACCAGACAAGCTGCCAAAGCCATTAAGTTAACATTTCACTTCTTTCACAATGTTAATTTTATCCTATGCAACAGAAGTCACACACCTATTAAACATGTGTCTGAAAAGTGGATGTCCTTCAGCTGGGTAGCATAGTGTGGCAATGCAATTACTACAGACTAAGTCTTCAACATGCCTTGTAAATTTTAGTGCTGGAGAACAACTGGTACTCCCAAAAGATGCCTCATATCACAGTATCAGAACTCTACTAGCACACAAAAATTCCATAAGATCAGCACGATCAATTGTGTGCATCTCCTAAACAGATAATTTACTATAGACATCAAAATGCTTACAGACACCTCCAAACAACCAGACCACTAAGTGCACAACAAAGAGCCAAAGTGTCTAATTACCACAAAAATAGCCCTCTCAGAAACTGCTCCATGCTAGACCACACACTTATGACGGTAGAATGATCCTCAGTTCATTTCACATCCATTTAAAAAAAAAATATATGATTGTTCCACAATTATATGCTGAAGTTGCAGCACTTCTCACTACAATTCCACTTCTAACATGAATACTTTTCCCCTTCTTTTCTGTTCCCCTTTTCGATACACAACACATATACAAGCATATATGAAATCTCCAAATTCTTTTTTAACTTTATTGTTCAGTGTATAATTTACAGTCTGATGATGATAAAAATGTAACTGTAAAAACACGTTCTTTAAAGAGATATTCAACACCTTTGATTCATGGAAACTATATGCACTCGAAATTTCATCCCCATCAATAATTATTTTTTTATAATTGATGTACCTTATTTGAGAGTCCTGATTTTTTTTTTTTCTAAAGAACTTGTTGTCTCTTCTGAAAGTTCTGTAATTTAAGAAATATATTCATTGAAAATTGTTACCATAAGAAGTCTGAAATGTTTGAATCCTGCAGTGTAATCCTTTCAAAAATCCATGTTGTTGTATTATAACCCCTAATTTTCTTGTTTCCAAAAATGAATGATTTTACTAAAATAAAATGTTAGTCAATAAAATATTTAAATCAGACAATTTCTTAGTGGGTTCACTAAATATGAGGGATAAAAGTGCACATACAAAATTTCACTCACGAAAGTAGAATCTGCTATTTGTAATACTTTAGAGATATATAATGTGGTGCACATTCAAAATTTCAGTCATGAAAGTAGAACCTGCTATTTATACTATTTTAAGGATAAGTTATCAGTTGTTAATCAAAATAGCTTCACTGCTCAGTGTTTATAGGTATTCTTTACTTTTACTGCCTTTTATGTCAACATTGAAAATGTAATAATTCTGTATTTTATCATTTTGTAAAAGCTGTCTTTTGCATGTCGTAAGTAGGTGCTGTGGACAATGCTACAGTCAGCCTGTGTTTAGCAATGATTATGTATAGTTCTATGTGAATCATTTGTCACTGAGATGTAGCCATGTCCAGACATTATGTTAGTCAGTACTGGCTCTCCTATACGTGTGCGCCATGCAACATCCATACCAAACCCAGAATAGTGTTAGTACCTTGATCTGGACACAAAAATTTGGTTCTGGACAAGCTGTAAACCGCCATTTGACACATGAGCAGTGTATATTAATAGCCAATGTCAAGAGTGCTGATCTCGCCAGACATGAGAAACCACTTCATCTGTGGTGGACAGACAACCTGCAGCCTCTGCTGCAGCTGCTCAGCCAGCAGATACCAATACAACCACTGCCACCACCACTTTAGCTCCCAGTAGCAAGGTATGACTGGGATCAATTGACAGCATTTACTCTTTAGATTGGACACCACATATCCAGTAGACCACATGCTACTCAGCAGTGGTCTATATCCATCTTTTTTCAGCTACCATGTCACCCCTACGGCAGAGAAGCCATAAAAATGGTTACTTCTGCTCTGTGTACAGGCATGGGGAGACAATCAGTTTGTGGCCTCATCACAGAATGAGGATTCCAATGTAGGGAACTTGAAGGTGGGATGCAAAAACTGCAGTGCCTTGTGCCAATGTAGAAACTGTTCTATTTGTTATACCACAGTGTGTTATCTCATACTGAAGTCCAATTTACAACTCAGAGTCCATCAAATCCACACTATTTTAAGAATAATAATTATATTTTAGGGTACATCTGAAGAATGAATCCAATAATGCTGAATGAAAAAGTTCTGCACTTCTGAAAAATTAAGAATAAATGAAACTGGCCTAGGAAAACAAATGAATGTCTAGAAGAACTTGGTTTGAGCCAAAAATAAAAGTGAACAACTGTAAAAATTACTTCACTTGCACAGTTGCTTAAATGTGTTCCCCAGTCAGTCTGTTATGAATAAGTTGACAGCATTTACACAGCTCAATTTATGGTACAGTATAAAAGCAGCAAAGAGCAAAATAGAATATCATCAATGAAGATGGGAAAAGGCCAACATTGAGATGCTATGAATGAACAGAGGATTTCCAAGAAATGGACAGCAATAGTCTTCATTATCAATTTGACTAAGTCATTTGATGAAGTGGCATACTGAATACAAGAGAAAGCCGTAAACCACTGAATAAACCCAACATTAAGCTGTTTACTGAGTCAGGCTGTTCATTTAGAAGGGAAGTCATACAACACAGTATTGCCACCCAGGTGATACGTTTTCAATCTTTATACAATGTTATGAACATTTGTAATACTTTTAAGCTGTGTGCCAAATTGAGACATGAACACAGTTTCCTGCCCTTTGTCAGCCATGTGGCACCAATTGGCATTTTTCACACAGGCTGACTCAAAGCTTCAAATAGACTCTGGTCCCCCCCCCCCCCCCCCATAACTTCCAAACTCCTACAATGCTGCTGAGCTGCAAATGTGCAGGGGAGGGGTGGGGGGGAGGGGAGGGGAGGTTTTTGGAGGAAAATCATCTTAATCACAGACTCAGCAACATACCTGACTACTGGGCATTTCCCACACCTAATGGCATTCAGTGCGTCTTGTTGGAACAAATACAAAAAACAGCACATATCTAAAAAAAATTACATGGGAAACAGTGACAAAATCATTCATTTGTGGACATTAACATAAGAAATGTACTCTACAAGCTCTAATGGCTTTCTTTATAGAGAATAGTAAATATGTAGGTGGAAAATCTTTTAGGATAAAGTTCTATAGTTAATACCACAATATAAATAAGTGCAACATGCAACACAAACAGCCTGTGTACTTGTGCTACATGTTACAATACTTAGGGAAACATATGCTTCAGTCAGTTTTGCATCTGTTTAAGTGATGTGCATGGGTGTCGCTTGATTCTGTCTTGGATCCACATGACTAAGAATTTTAAAATATTTCCTCATGATTTTACTGAAGGGATATTATAAAAGACACAAAACCTTTTGAGGATAAATCCACCATCTTGCAGAGCACATTCAAAGCTTGAGAAGTAAAGCTGCTCTTGTGCTGAAGATTGGTTTGAGCTCTCTAGTGCTTTACTAGGCATGGTCCCATTGTAAGTGGTATGCCCTTGCCTTTGCATTGCCAGTTATAGGGCACAGCATATATTGGCATTTTTCACATTAACAAATCATTGGCAGAGATGACTGACAAGTGACAGATAAAAATCATAGGTTTTGTTGGAATCGAACTTTGAGACTTTGATTTTTAGTCTAGGACTTACCCACAGTCACACCTCGTACAATATAATTCTGTGATGACTAGAAAATCTGAATTTTTATTTACTTTTATCCATTAAGTTATATTTTTTACATTTACTAGTTGTCACACTGTTTAAGCATAAACTAACTGTTTTTTAATATAGGCTGTGTACAGCAATTAACATGACAGAAAAAGTTACCTGCTATTGTTCGCAATGGTGGTGGTGCAGCCACAATTGAGATTGTCCATTTTGATTTCATTTGCAGTGGGTAGTATCTCTGGAAATATCTTGTACAGTAGCAACCCTGTAAAAATATTGCTATGAAGTTATCATACAGTCAATAGCAGTCATTGTTTCTAACTTGAAACTATATTTCCTTGCCATAAACTCCATAGAATTTAGATTACCACATTTTTAAAAATGTCTCATTCATCTTCAATCATAGTTTTCTATTGTTTCTCCTGAAAAGCAATTTCTTGTACTGCAAAGACATGTCCATATTTTTTTCAGGGCAGTCCATTTCTCATTCTTCACACACCGTCACATATAAACTCACAAAGTGTTAGTTATTAATTAGTTTCTTGTTCCACGGATCATTCTGCATTACAAATCATAATGATGCGGAAAAGGTCATTTTACATTCAAATCACAAATTAATTTGTAAATGTGGTTACAATGTGAGTTAGTAATTCTTGCCCGCCACCTTTTACACATTACTATAATAGAAATTCTTCTATGGGATAAAAGGAGTTGTCAAGGAGAATCTTTTTCAGTTTGTTTTCAAATTTTACTTAGCTGTCTCTCAGACATTTTATATCACTGGATAAGTGATCAAAAATTTGTGTTGTAGCACTGTGCACCCCTTTTTGTGCTAAAGACAATCTTAATGTGGACTAATAAATGTCACTTTCCCTTCTGGTATTGTAATTGTGTGCATCATTGTTCTCTATGAACTATAGTGGATCATTTACAATAAACTCCGTGAGGAAATAAATATACTGTGAAGCAGTAGATTGTAGATTGTATTTTATTGGTCCTGTTGTCTACATAGCAGCTTATGCATAAGACATTGGACAAGTCAAGTTATAAATATACAGTTTGAAAGTAATTTCAAGGCATACATATTTAAGCTTACAATAATACACTTTACACATAAGTATTTATATAACACATTTCATAAATTTAAATATTCTTCAACGAAGTAAAAGCAGTGATGCTGTAAATATGACTTTAGAGATTTTCCAAATGTATTTACCTCAGTGATAGCTTTTATGTTTTCAGGAAGTTTGTTATAAAGCTTAACTCCCATGTGAAAAGTACCTTTTTGGCACAGTGCTGTGCTGATTTGAGTCATATGTAAGTTTCTGTTTTGTCTGGTGAAGTGCTCATGTATATCACAGTTTTTTTGTAGTCTCTGGTCCTTGCCTATTACATTTAATTTAAAGAACAAAAGTGTTTCCATAATGTATACACATGGTAATGGGGGAATACCAGATTTCTTAAACAGGGGTTTACAAGAGTCTCTAGGCTTGCACCCAAACAAGATTCTAATGGCCCTTTTTTGTAGTTTAAAAGTGCTATTAGCTATTTTAGAGTTTCCCCAGAAGGTGACCCCATATCTAAGACGAGAATGAAAGTACGCATGATATGCATTCAATACTGTTTTCTCACTACAGCATGATTTTAATGAACAAAGAAGATAACATGTTTTGCTCAGTTCTGCATTGAGATATTCAATATGCTTATTCCATCTGAGGTTACTCTGCAGCCAAAGTCCTAAGAATTTGGTTTCAGTACTGTTACCAACTGGTTCGTCATTGATAGAGACTGATGGGATAAACATGTCCTTGTTAGGAAGATTGTGGAATTTTAGAGCAACGGTTTTCTTACTGTTTATTACAAGCTGATTACTCCGTGCCCAGCTGCTAAGTTGTTTCGTGACCGTGTTTACTGTCTGCTGTAACTGTTCATCGTCGTCTCCTTTTAGTGGAATCGTGGTGTCATCTGCAAATATGATTGATTTGTGTGCATCAATATTTAAGCTTAGATCATTTATGTACAGAAGAAACAGAAGGGGTCCCAATACGGATCCTTGGGGTAAACCACATTTTATTTGTTTATAGTCAGATAAGTGATTAGATACAGTTTTTAGTTCAATATTTGTGTGCTTGACGCATACTGCCTGCATACGATTTGTCAGGAAGGACCTGATCCACTTGTTGGACAGACCTCGAATACCATATCTTTCTAGCTTTGATAGCAGAATTTTATGGTCCACCATGTCAAAAGCTTTTGACAAGTCAATAAAGACTCCTATTGTTTCCTGTTTTTTGTCCATCAGGTTTAGGATGGAATTGATGCACTCATAGACAGCAGTTGTCGTTGACCTCTTATTTCTGAATCCATGTTGTTCATTACATAGGATGCTGTTTTTATTTATAAATTTCATAAGTTTCTCATACATAACTTTTTCCAGTACTTTAGAGATGCAGGAGGAAATTGTGATGGGTCTGTAGTTATTTACATTGTCTTTATCCCCTTTTTTATATACAGGAATAACTTTTGATGTTTTTAATACATCAGGGAAAGTGCCTGCCTGAAGTGAGCAGTCGCATAAATGTGTGAGTACTTCAATTAGGTTTGATGCGCTCTTCTTTAACATTGTTGCAGGTATACCATCAATACCTGCCGATTTGGAATTTTTTAGTCCTTTTATTGCTTTAGCTACTTCATCTTGTGAAACAGAACTGATGTACATTGATCCTCTACAAGCACTTATTTTATATTCATTTGCCTGGATGCTCTTAAAGTTTGATTGTAACATATTTTCAGCAACACCTGTGAAAAAGTTGTTAAATGTGTTGGCTACTGCTAAGGTGTTTGTTACTTTTTTATTTTTGTGTGATAGTGTTATATTTTTCCAAGGTTGTCTGTATTCTCCACATTCTTTTTTTATAACACTCCACATAGCCTTTGATTTATTAGCTAAATTATAAATGATTTCATCATTATGCATTATTTTTGCTGCTTTTATTACTTTTCTTAACATTTTGGAGTATTTTTTATAGTATGCGCGTACTACAGGTGAGGAATTTTTTTAGTTACATATTTCATGAAGTAGTCTTTTCTTCTGGCATGAAACCATTATTCCCTTTGTGATCCAGCTGTTTGTTCTAGAGTTTCCCCGTATGGTTAATGTTTTCAGTGGGAATGCAAGTTCAAAGAAATGGGTTAATGTATCAATGAAAGTGTTGAATTTTTCATTTATATCGTTCATTTTGTACACTCCTAGCCATTTTTCTTTCTGTAATAAGTTGTTGAAGTAGTTCACATTATGCTGATTATAGCTTCGATATGCTGTTCTAAAAGACATGTTGTTAATAATACTGCCTTGTACTTTTATGCTTAATATTTGAGCAAGATGATCACTAAATCCTGCATTGAAAATTTTTATTGAGGTGTTGTGTAAACTCTTCTTTACTAGAAACTGATCAAGAGCTGTTTGACAAGTTTCTGATACTCGGGTAGCTGCTTTTACTTCAGCCTTTAAATTGTAGGACATTGCAAGGTTCAAAATGGTCTCCCTATTTCCACTATTCGTGAGGAAGTCAATATTGAAGTCACCACAGATTATCAATTCACAATCCATTTTATTTACTTTATTTACCAATGACTCCATTTTGTTTAAGAAAAGTTCAAAATTCCCGGACGGTGATCAGTAAACTGTAGCAATAACCAGGTTGAACTGAGTAATTTTTATAGCTGCAATTTCATAATCCTTTTCGACATTTGCCCTAGTTAAGTCAGGTAGTGTAATAAAATCTACATTATCCTTTGTGTAAATTGCTACCCCACCCTGCTTGCTGTTTTTCCTGCAGTAGTAAGCAGCCAAGACAAATTTGTTTATTTTCGTATTCTGAATTAATTCTGGGTTAAGCCAGTGCTCAGAAATGCATAACACTGAGATATCATTAAGTTCATGTGTTAATAGAATGTTAATTTCATCGATCTTATTACACAGGGATTGCACATTATGGTGATAAATTTTTAGTTCGGGCGTATTCACGATTTGGTAATTGGGAATCATATTTACAGCATCACATACCTCTAGTTTAAATTAGGAACGTCAGCAGTGTTGTATTTTCGTTCTTCTTTCTTCTTTATTTTGTTTTCCTCGCTGTTGGAAGGATGTTCAGGAAGCTGATAAATTGTTCTATCCCTTACAAGTCTTTCTTTGATTATTTCACTAACTCGATCACAAACAAATCTTTTCCCTTCATAGTTCAAATGCATTCCATGCTTCGTGTGCAGATTTCCATGCAGCTTGCTTATATCCAGTACATCGCACTTAGTGTATTGAGAACACAGTTTCCTTATTTTAATGTTTGTTTTCCGAATTTCTTTGTTTACACACGAACTGTAAATCAGATCATGCCTATGAGGAAGTGTGACAACTACTGTGTTTCTGCATTTATTAGCTTGTAAAAAATTCTGTAGCGTTTTCACACAAAACCTCTGCTTCATTTTTTGCCACATCGTTTGAACCCATTATACAGATGATAAAGTCATTTTCTTGCATTAATTTCGTCTGAGAGTTAATGTCAGATTGCCCAACTCCTGAAACAGCCGTCTATACAAAATTTGTGGTTGAGCACCACATATTGTTCTTGCAGTATTTTTTAGAGCCATGAAGACTTTCCTTCTTTAAGATGAGTTACCCCAGAATATTATTTTAAATGACATTATTTAATGAAAATATGCAAAATATGTCAACTTAGTGATTTGTCTACCCCAAGATTTTCAATGATTCTAAGTGCAATTGTGACTGAATTAAGTTATTTTAGGAGTTCCAAAATGTGCTTTTTCCAGTTTAAATTCTCATCACTATGGACACCTACGAATTTAAAGTTTCCAGCCTATTTATTATTTCCTCACCATGTGTTACACTTATTATTGATGTAGTACCCCTAGATGGGCAGATCTGAATATGATGTGTCTTTTTAAAATTGAGGGGGAGACCACTCACAGACAACCAGTCAGTGATACTTTTGAGAATATTGTTTACCATTTCTTCTGTTTCTGTATGTATGCTTGGATTGATTACAATGCAAGTGTCATCTGCAAAGAGAACTAATTCTGTTTGTCATATATTAGATGGAAAATTGTCTACATATATCAGGACCAACAGCAGTCCTAAGGCTGAGCTTTGTGGGCCCCATATGTCATTTCTACCCAGTCAGAACTAGATCCCCAGACTGTATTGGTTGAATTGTTAAATACAACTTTCTGCATTCCTTTGGTTAAATATGATATTATCTCTTGGTTAGCTATACCATCAGTCTCATAAAACTTCAATTTATCTAGGAGAATACTGTGGTTCACACAGTCAACTGCTTGACATAGGTCACTATTTTATTATTTAATGCTTGTAAAATTTGGTGGGTGAACATGTAAATGGCATTCTCAGTAGAACAAGCCTTTTGAAACCCAAACTGTGATTTGCTGAAGATATTATTGTTGCCAAGGTGAGATACTCTTCGAGACTACATCACCTTCTCAAAATTTTCGGAAAATGATGACAGCAGTGAAACAGGTCAGTGGTTATTGATATCTCTCTTACCACTTTTCTTAAAGAGAGGTTTAATAACAGCATATTTCAGTCTCTCTGGAAAACTGCTGTGAGTTAGTAATGCATTACATATTTCAGAAAAGACTGGGCTTATTATAAGAGAACAGTCCGTCCCAATAGCTGAGTGGTCAGCGTGACGGATTGCCGTCCTATGGGCCCGGGTTCGATTCCCGGCTGGGTCGGGGATTTTCTCCGCTCAGGGACTGGGTGTTGTGCTGTCTTCATCATCATTTCATTCCCATCCAGCACGCAGTTCCCCCATGTGGCATCAAATGTAATAAGACCTGCCCTGCAAGGGGCCTCCCGGCCAATGACGCCAAATGGTCATTTCCATTTCCATAGGAGAACAAATCTTTAGTACTCAATTGGAAACACCATCAACCACAATTCAGCTTTTATTTTTGAGAGAATGTATGATTTTCTTAATTTCAGAAGGTGATACATACATATGACTGAATTTATGAGAGTTACTTTCTTAACATACTGCTATGATTTTTCTCTTTAACTGTTTGTCCCTATGTATTTGGGAAATGATTATTAAATATATTTGCTACCTGTGACTCATCATTTATAACCCATCCATACTGTTCAATAGTGATGTTATCCAGTTCAGTGGCTGCTTGTCATAATAGCCTTAAGTCTGCTGTTGGAATTATTGATTTCTGATATTATTTTCATGTTCCTTGATTTTTACATAACCTTCCTTAATAATTTTGAGTACTGTTTGTAGTGTGCAACTACATTAGTATCTCTACTTGTTCTTGCCAACAGATACATTTCCCTTTTCTTTTCACAATATATGAGGTTCATTCATATGAAACCTGGTCGCAGAGTCTGCCTTTGTCTTACACGTAAGGTGGCACCATGTAACTGCAGGTATGGTGGCGCCATCTATTGGTAGAGAGACTGACTTCTGTGCACCATTTGATGTGGCACAGTGCCAGTGTGGTTTCACGCTGAAGATAAGATGGTCACACAAGTTATTGTGCACTACCGAATATGCAGATGAGTAAACAGGAACAATGTGGAGTGATTCGATTTTTGGCAGTGGAGGGAGTTGGAGGCCGTGAAATATATCAACAGATGAAGGCTGTGTACAGTGAGTAGAGTCTGAGTCATTCAAGTTTTGTGAAATGGCGCAAACAATTCTTCGAGGAGCACGAGGCACTGGAAGACGATGCTCATCCTGGACAGGCTCATTGTGTCATCACACTGGAAATGGTTGTGGAAGTGATTGCTTTAGCCTTGGACAACTTCAGAATCACCATGGACAAGATCCCTCAGTTACTAGGTATTAGCAATGGCACCGCCCACACCATAATGCATCAACACTTGAACTTTTAAAAAATCTGTGCACAATGGGTTCCGCACCAACTGACCATTGAACAGCGCATTACTCGAATGGTGCTGTCTTTGAATCATGTGCAATGTTATCATGAGGAGGAATACAACTTTCTGTCACATATTGTCACAGGTGACAAAACTTGGTGTTACCATTTTGAACCAGAAGGCAAGTGTCAGAGCAAGTGGTGGAAACATGCGACTTCACCAAATCCAAAGAAATCGAAGGCCACGCACACCAGTTCTGGTAAGGTCATGATGTCCTTTTTTTTGACCACAAGGGCCCACTGCTTGTCGAGTTCCTGGAACGGGGAACCACCATCAATGCGAAGCATTATCAGGCCACTTACAGAACCTTAGATGAGCTATTAAGTCAAAACACGGAGGCATGTTGTCCAATGGCATTATCCTGCTGCATGATAATGCCTGCCCACACACGGCCAATGCAGTGGAGATGACATTGCAGCAGGTTTGGTGGAAAATGCTGGATCATTTTATTTTTCTAACTGAAGTTTCTAAAAAAAATCATGTTTACACAGGTACAGTTATTTGTGACAGTGAACAGCTTGGAAACTGCTGAACCATGAATGTACAAGTTTCCAATTTACTAAAACTCAAAGAAATTTGTCCTTGCAATGGAGTAGAGGGATAGTCATAAATTTTTAATTGTCACCTCGAAGAAACCAATCAACTTCCATGAAACTTGCGATAGTCTTAGTCCTTCTCCACATGTTCGCATATCAGTGCAACAATTTTTCCCAACAATGTATGAATTGGTTAGCTCTAGAAGTCTGCATTTTGATTGTTCAAGAAATGTTGCACCTCAAAAATCACCTCATTGCCATTTTAGCAATGCCTGCAAAAAACTGGCTTCTGGGTGTCATGTTAGAAAAAATAAGGAGCATTTGTGGCAGTGGAAGGGGGGAGGGCAGGGGGGCAGGCAAAATCTAATGGCACTTTTGTGGAGCAAAAACACTCCCTTATCAGGAGATTTTGGTAGCATGCTCCTGTGTCAGTTTGCACCTTATAAACATAATCAATTAGCACCACACCATAGCAATCCCAGAAACACAGTCAGCAAAACCTTGCCTTCTGATGGTAAGATTATTGCCTTTCTTGGCGGTGGTGATGAGACATGTTTCCACTGCTTGTCTTCCTCCTTTGTCTATGGTTGATAGTGATACACTCAGATTTCATCCACAATGACTAGGTGGTTAAAGAAGTCATCCAGACTGCCCTAAAACAGCTGCACTAATTCCACTGCTGCACTGATTTGACAGGCTTTGATGGATGTGAGCAGTAGCAGAATACAGCAGGCAGTAAATTTCTTCATATTCAAAATGTCTTGCTAGATGCTGAAAACCTATCTATGACTGATTTCACTTTTTCACAACCAACACGATCACAATATGCTGGTCTTCAAGTACCAGGGCCTCCACTTCTGTTGTGATTCCCAGTTCTTCACTGAGAAATGACTTGCTACTTTGATCTTCTTCACTGAGACTTGTTTGACCACTTGGAAGCATCTCTGACATCTATCCACTGTGCCATATGGGGGTGCATCATTACTGTACATTGCCACCAATTCAGCATGGATCGTTGCAGAGTTGATCCCCTTCAAATGGGGAAAACAAATTACTGAGATACTCACAATTGTTTTAGCTTCAAATACCAGTGTGCTAGGGTATGGTGGCATGAGGTTTTCAATGTGTATGAGGACTGCAGGTAAAAACTTTTTGTCTACACCTCATATTTCAAGATGAACTCAACTGGTCAAATCAAGTTCAGACATTGCTTGACATTAGGATTGCCTAATGTGTAGTTCATTTTTCTGTAATTCAACTATATAACCTGCATCATACAATGCGCCAATTTGTTTTTAATAATACATATGAAACAAGCACCAAAAACTACACTGCTGGGGGAAAAAATTAGTACACCTGGAAAGATGACATTGATTTTGATCTGATGACATCATATGCCACCTGAGGGATGGTAGATGTACTGATAATGGTTTCAACATCATCCATCAATAGATGGCATAATGGCATCTATCTGTGTCTGCACTGTAATAAAGAATGTTCACAGCTATAAGGCTCAATGTGGTGCACACGGGTGAAGCAACCCGACAACCATGCTACAAAGGGTGACCCTCTGAGTGGTGATCCTCTTACAGAATTATAACACAAGTTGGACGTGCATTTGTCAGTTGTGCAACGATGCTGGTACGAGTGATCACATGAACATTCCATGTCCATATACAAGATTCTGGATGTCCATACAGCAAGACACTCACTACGACCATTATATTGTAAAGGGGAGTAATGGCAGTTCATACAGCTACCACAGCACAGATAAGAGGGCTTGTGAGCCCAGACATGTCAACACAAAATGTTGCAAACTGACTATTAGCAGTGGGATTACGAGCATGCACACCTCTACCCCATCTTCCACTCATGCCACAGCATCGACATGCATAGCTCAACTGGTGCCATCAAAGGATCACTTGGAAAATGAAATGGAGTACCGTGGTCCTCACCGATGAAAGGAGATTCTGTCTGCATGCAAGTGATGGTCATTTGCATGTACGACATAGACCATCAGAGCACTGACTAGCTGAGTGTATTTGTTCAAGACACATTGGCCCCACTCCTGGCTTTTTGGTCTGAGGAGCAATAAGCTACAACTCTCGTTCACCTTTGACATTTATGGAGGGGACGCTAACCAGTGCTAGGTATGTGCAGAATGTTGAGAGACCCATTTTTTTGGCTATTATTGCAATAGGAAGGTGAGGAGTTGTCCCAACAGGATAATGCTCACCCATGTGCTCAGTGCAATCTCTGGACTTGTCTCCAATCATGCACATCTGGGATATGATCAAACGAGAAGAGACTCGTCTGACTCATTGATCAACAGTTCTTACAAAAATATGTGTAAAGGTCAAGCAGGAGTGGAAAAACATATCTCAGGACAGTATTCACCATCTTTATGATCAACTGGATGCCAGAGTCAGTGCCTGCATTGCTACCCATGGAGGCTGTACCACATACTAACATGGGTTTTTGATTGTGGATCAATACCTGATACCTCAAAAACACTTGTGCTATTGATCTGTAAATACAATCATTTCATGTACTCCTTATGCACTGTTGCTGCAATAAATCTTGAGTGAATTTGAAACCTGCAAAAGGATGTACTAATGTTTGTTTTTTCTGGTAGTGTATCTTCCACACTAGTCCTTCTCATCAATATGTATACACTCCTCCTTCATAATCCCATTGCTAGTTTCCATATATCCGGATTCCTGAACTTCTGAAGCTCTCCCCCGCATCTATGAACATTCTGCTCTTCATCTTATAGAATGAAAATATACACACCATGACCAGTCACAGCATGTGCCATGAGCCTACTTCATCATCAGATGACAATCTGGATTTGATTCACAGTATATTCCCAGAGACAAAATGTTACTGACTGTTTTAAAATGACTGGATGCATTCATTGATTACATTTCCAAACATTCCTATACGTTGTCTCCTCCAAAGAAGAATGAGTGTTTGCCATACAATGAGCACAGTGAGACGAAAATGTTCAACTAAATTCCAGATATACAGTGTACCCCTTGATTGCATATTATGGGTTTCATCAACAGCAGTGTGTACTGTGAAATGTTGCAACAGTGTTTTAAAAAATTAACTACTTACACAACAGTCCCTATGTAATCAATAAAATAACATTTTATCCAGCCACAGTGATACAGCTCTCATAATTTTGATGAACAGCACTGTATATCCCAAAATAATATAACTGGATACATAAATAATCTACTCACCAAGCGGCAGCAGAACACACACATAGAAGAAAGCTATAATTAGGCAAGCTTTTGGAGTCAGTGGCCCCTCCTTCATGCAGAAAGGTTGAAGGAAAAGGGAGAGGGATGAAGGAAAAGGACTTGAGAGGTCTAGGGTTTAGCTTAGCCTCTCACTTTTGTAGATCAGAAATGGAGATAGGAGGAGTTGCCACATTCATCAGGAACTGTCATAAATTTAAGAAAATAGACATTCATAAATTTTGCCTAGAACAGCATATGGAAGCATGTGCAACAGAAGTAGAATTTCACAAAAAATCCTTCATAATATTAAGTGTAATTGAGCACCTGCAGGTAACTTTAACCTGTTTGTAAACCACCTTGAAGCTGTACTGGCCCATTTAACAACCAAAAACAAAGAAATAGTGGTTGCTAGTGATTTCAATGTAGATTTCCTTAAAGACTCTCCCAATAAGAACTTATTTGAGTTAGTAACACTATCATTCAACTTAATTTCCACTGTAAAGTTCCCCACTAGGGTAACCAATTGCTCACAAACAGCCACTGATAATATCTTTATAGAAACGTCCAATGAACAAAATTATATTACAAAACCAATAGTCAATGGCCTCTCAGACCATGACATGCAGTTCCTTCTGTTAAAAGTTAATACTGAACAGGATAGAAAATCTGTTAAATCTGAGCTCTAGAGTGTAATCAATAAGCCAAAAATTGATTATTTTAGGACACTCCTCAGAGACATACACTGGACTGATGTTTACAGTGCTCATGGCATGAATGAAAAATATAACACTTTTGCTAATAAAGTGCTTACCTTATTCGAACACTGTTTCCCCCCAAAACTTACCAAGGTTAGAGCAAAGTCTACAAAGAAGCCATGGATTACTCAAGGAATAGGGGTATCTTGTAAAACAAAAAGAAAACTGTATCTGTCAGTCCAAAAAAGTTCCGATGTTGATGCTATAGCACATTACAAGAAATACTGCAAAATATTAAAGACTGTAATACGGACATCAAAGCAAATATATTACAAGGAAAAGATAGTCATATCAGATAACAAAATAAAGACAATATGGGATATAGTGGAAGGGGAGACCAGTAGAACCAGACATGAAGAGGCACAAATAGTATTAAGAGTAAATGATACATTGGTGACAGATGTGTTTAGTGTTGCAGAACTTTTTAACAAACATTTTATAACTGTTACTGAAAAGATGGGGTTGTCAGGTTCAGTAGATGCTGCTATGGAATACCTCAGACCAGACATTTCAAGTAACTTCCATAATATGAATTTGACCCTCACTACCCCAGTAGAAATAATGTCCATCATAAAATCTTTAAAATCAAAAACATCTAGTGGGTATGATGAAATATCAACAAAGTTAATTAAAGAATGTGATTCTGAGCTAAGTAACATATTAAGCTATCTGTGTAACCAATCGTTTATCAGTGGAATATTTCCTGAATGTTTGAAATATGCTGAAGTTAAGAAGATAAAGATACAGAATTTCCATCCAATTTCACTGTTGCCAGCATTCTCAAAAATTTTAGAAAAAGTAATGTACAATAGGCTTCATAACCATCTCATCTCAAATAACATACTGTCAAAGTCACTGGATTTCTAAAGGGTTCTGATATCGAGAAGGCTATCTACACTTACAGTGAAAATGTACTTAATTCATTAGACAAAAAATTGCAGGCAACTGGTATATTTTGTGATCTGTCAAAGGCATTTGGTGTGTAAATCACAATATCCTTTTAAATAAATTAGAATATTATAGTGTAACAGGAAATGCTGCAAAATGGTTCAAATCTTATATCTCTGCCAGGAAACAAAGGGTGTTATTGGGAAAGAGACATATATCAAGCTATCAGGCATCATCCAACTGTGAACTTATTACATGTGGGGTCCCACAAGGCTCATTTTGGGGCCCTTACGTTTTCTTGTGTGTATCAATGACCTTTCATCAGTAACGTTACCAGATGCCAAGTTTGTTTTGTTTGCTGATGATACAAACATTGCAATAAATAGCAAATCAAGTGTAGTGTTAGAAATATCAGCTAACAAAATATGTGTGGCCATTAATCACTGGTTCCTAGCCAATTCTTTGTCACTGAACTTTGAAAAAACACACTACATGCAGTTCAGAACTTGTAAGGGGTGGCCCAAGAGTATATGCCTAACATACGATGACAAGCAGATAGAAGAAGTGGACAGTGTTAAATTCTTGGGATTACAGCTTGATAATAAATTCAACTGGGAGGAGCACACCACAGAACTGCTGAAGCATCTTAACAAATCTCTATTTGCAATGCAAATTGTGTCAGACATAGAGGATATAAAAATGAAAATTCTGACATACTATGCTTACTTTCATTCCATAATGTCATATGGGATTATTTTTTGGGGTAATTCATCAAGCCAAGCTAAAGTTTTCTGGGCACAAAAACGTGCAATAAGAGTTATATGTGGTGTTAACTCAATAACATCCTGCAGAAGCCTGTTTAGGGAACTAGGGATACTGAGTACTGCTTACCAATATATTTGTTCCTTAATGAAATTTGCCATTAAAAATATATCACTTTTTCAAACCAACAGCTCAATTCATGGAATCAATACTAGAAATGAGAATAATCTTCACAAGAATTTAAAGTCACTTAGTCTTGTACAAAAAGGTGTGCATTATTCAGGATCACACATTTTCAATAACTTGCCAGCAGCCATAAAAAGCTTAACAACCAATGAAATTCAGTTTAAGAGAAGCCTAAAGGATTTATTGGTGGCCAACTTCTCCTACTCCATTGATGAATTTCTCAGTAAAACCAACTAACATAACTTCTGCACAATTTCAGTGCAGTGATGTGTTCATTGTAAATATATGTGTGTGTGTGTGTGTGTGTGTGTGTGTGTGTGTGTGTGTGTGTGTAAGTACAATCTAACATCTGCACAATTTCTGTGCAGTAATGTGTTCATTGTATTATAGTAGTTGTATTACACATTTATTACCTTATAAATAAATAAAAAACTTTTTTATTTTAAATTCAGTGCATTAGTATTTGTAAAATGACTCTTTCATGTAGTGTTCATTAAAAAATGACGATCATTCCACTTGGGACCTGTGGAATGGTACATTAGCTTATTTGTTTTAGTTGTAAATATTTGTCATGTATTGTTGTTTTTCTGACACGTTCTACATCCTGGAGGACCTCCTCACTACGGATCAATTGGAATGAAAGTAAACCTAATATAATCTAATCTAAGGGAAAAGGGTAGATTTGGGGAAAGTCACCCAGAACTGCAGGTCAAGGGTGACTTACCAGAAAGGACGAGAAGGAAAGACTGATTGTTAGGGACTGTACTGGACAAGACCTAGAAGGTGGAAAACAGGGTAATATGCAAGACAGAAATTACTGCTTAAACAACATGCATGCATTAATAAGAGTGGAAAGCTTAGTGCATTGTACAAAACAGAGATGGGAGGGGGTGGTAAGAAAATGAAAGACATAGAAAACTGAAATGGAGTGAAGAAAGGAGCGGTTACTGTGAAGAAATGCTGAGACAGAAGAAATTAACGTAATTAAGGCCAAGTGGGTGGCAAGAACCAAACACATGCTGTAGCACTAGTTCCCACACGTGTAGTTCTGAGAAGGTGTTGTTTGGGGGAAGAATCCAGATGGCACGTTTGGTGAAACAGGCACTGAGGTCATGGTTGTAATGTTGTAGCTTTGATAGTGTATGTTTTGCCAGTTACAGGGCTGGTACAGGTGGTGGTGGGAGGGTGCATAGGGTAAGTCTTGCAGTGGGGATGGTCATAGGGGTAGGAGCTATATGGTGGGGAGATGAGTGCGGAAGAAGCATATGGTCTGACAAAAATATTATGGAGATTTGGAGGGCAGTGAAAAGCTATTCTAGGTGTGGTGTGCAAAATCTCAGACAGAATGGATCTCATTTCAGGGCATGATTTTATATTTCCAGTTATATTATTTTGTAAAATATTGTTTGATTTCACTGGACACTAAAAGGTATACTATAAATAAGCGGCTGTACTTTACCTTCCTTTCCACAGAAACTTCCATGTCCACTTTTCTTACGTGGTGTAAAAGGGGCTCCTGCAGTAAATTCACCATGACAGTTGAGCCATACAATACCCACCTGCACATGAAAGTATTTTTAAAAAAAATATGCAACATAAAGTTACTGTATTTCAAAAGTGTTACTAATTATTACATTCTAAATTCTAGTTCTGACATTCTAGTTCTAATGTTAAGGAGGACTGAACTTCAAATCTTCCCATTCTGTGTTTGATTTTCTGTGTTTTCCAAAATGACTCCAGTAACTTCACCTAAGATTTTTTTTTTTACACTTCATGGACTAAGCTGTTATTTGTTTCCATTATTGTACTCTACTTGTTAGTTCACCGGGACTTGATACAATCTACGGAGTTTGCAGTTTAGTCCCTAAGAGTCTCAGCAGTGTTCAGCAAAACTTTGACACTGTAATTCCGGATGAAACCATTTTGTTCTAAATATTGTTGATCACCCTTCTAAATTTATTGCCAAAAGGAGACAATGGGTAGATGCTGTGCTGAGAGTAATGATCATATAATATCAGAAAGGAATCCTTTAGCACAGTTACTCAACTGCGTCTATGCTTGTTTCTGTTGTTCTCTCTTTGCTTTCACTCACTGAAGGAAAGTACTCACTCAAATATGGACAAACTAAAGTAATGACTGTAACTTTTTTTTCTCTGTGTTTTTATCCACCAAACTACTGTTCAGGTATTAAAATTATTTATTATTAAAGTGCTCAAGCAGTGATTCAAGCACTGCTCTCATATTCAAGAATAGTGTGGATCGAATCTCAATCTAGTCATATGTACTAAAGCATTTGGTAGTCTGCTAAAGCATTTCTGGATGCAAAGGGAAAGCAAGCCAAATTTTATAACTGAGTATGTGTTGTCTTCGTAGACATGAACAATTTTTTCTTATATTCAAATCAAGTCTAGGATGAATGAGTAGTCACGAAAGGAAGTAGGAAAATACTCTTAAGATACAAACACAAGACAAAGAAGAAAGGTTCTTAATAGACATCGGCAACCAATAGTATCTTTGGGAATGAAAGAAGAGTAGATGACCAATGGAGTGGCAGTGTGATTCAGTCAGTAGCTGTGCAGACATGGTGGTACATTGGGCATTGCAGCCCACACATATGCCAGGACACCAGAAGAGGCATCAAGTGGACAGTCTTGGTGTCCTTGTGTAACTGCAGTGACTGTTTTAATCATATAAACTGAGTGCTGATTAGCTAATGCTAGTGCTATTGATTGGCAAAGTTAAACAGTTTCTTCTTTCTTTTTGGAATGGTTTATGGTGATTGCATATGCTAACAAAAACACATTATGCTGTTGCAGGAATGATTATAGAGAATTAGTCAATAGCCAAATGGCTGAAATTCAATGTATCTTAACAGGGTGTGCAGAGGATCTCTGATTGTAAGAGCTGGCGTTCGATGAGCTCTGTCAGATTCGCCATCAGGGAAACATATGAAGTATCTCTGTATTATTTTAAATACATCTGTTGCAATGGTGCACTGTACATCTGTGAAGAAGGCAGATCTAAGACAGAAAAATACTGTACAAAATGGGCCATACACAGATGCTTGCCTTACAAGGGAAATACTCTGAGGGACTTACCAGCCAGGCACACCTGATGTCCTGCCTCACTCAAAGCTGTAATCTGTAACAGAGAGAGAAGCACTGGCAGGCAGAAGCCTGCATTTGGACATCTGGGTACCTGAGGTAATTGGAACACTGAGCATGAAAAGTATAGTTCACATTCAGTTTCCAATCCAGCACTCAGTTTTAATCTTCAAGTGGTTTTGTAACTTCCCTTACTTGTCAGTCATTTATATTTTATGTCTATTACACATTTTGAAGCACTCTAATAGTGTCAGCTGTTTAAACAATTAAATTTTTCTGGGGCCTGTAATCTCGATGAAATGTGAGACAGTGCCTTCCACAGATATCAGACGTGTCATGTCCTCCATTCCACCAATGATACTTCCTTGTTGATTAGTAGAAAGCCAAGTGTAGGCCAGGCATGACAGACACTTTGCTTACCCAGCTGATTTATTTATTTACACATCAAGTTCCCAAGAGTTACGGAAGTTCAATTGAAATGCAGGTTTGATTTGAGTATTAACTGAGTGAAAGCTGCTTATTGGGGGGAGGGGGGGGAGGAGTGGGAGAGGGAGAGGGGGGAGAGAGAGAGAGAGAGAGAGAGAGAGAGAGAGAGAGAGAGAGAGAGAGAGAGAGAGAGCCTTTTAGAATGGGAAGAGTTATCCCAAAATATAATAACATACAACATAATCAAATGAAAATAAGTACAGCAGACTAATTTTCATGTCAAACGATCACTCACTTCAGATACCGTTCAGATAGTAAAAATGGCAGCATTAAGTCTTTGAGCAAGATCCTGAATGTGGGCTTTCCACCACAGTTTACTATCTATCTGAACACCTAGAAGGCAACCCTTCAATGGCCAAAACTTGGGCTAAGGCAAAGGGCAGCCTCAGTTGTATGGATGCTATGTGGACAACATGGGGTACTTCAAACAAGCATCCACAATGGGAGACCACTTAGAACCCAAAAATGGGCCCACAAAATCAAAATGGATGCCGTCCCAAGGAAGGCAAGAAGTAGGCAGGGGAGGGGGTGCAAAGCATTGACAGCATGTTGCCTGGAACTGGGCACATATTGCACAACTACAGATCATCTTTTTGATGTTCCCTTCGATCCCGGACCAGTACATGTGGTGGCATGCCAGTGTCTTCAAGCAGGACGTACTCCCAATGATCCCATTGGGGCAAACTCAATACCCAACAATACAGTTCTGCCGGAATAGCCTCTCGATGTGCATCCTTCTCAGTATCCAAAAGAGTAATACCATCCATAACTCTGAGGTGGTGAGAAAGCTGTTTCCAAGGGTTGACCTCTTTCATCAACCAACAAGTGAGATAATGGGGCCAGGCATGGATTACATAGTGGAGAACCGGTCACCTCATTCATAAAAGAAGTGGTGCCCCAGTGTCCACCTGAAAAAAGATGTCCTGATGAGGCATTTGAAGTGTGAGAAACAAATTCTGCATGAATGGATTGCCTTTCAGGACTACTGTCTGAAGCACATGTACCATATCCTGGTGTGGTTGCAGCCTGGGGTGGGGCTGGGTCATGCAATTGCATCATACTGAGTGGAGGTGCCCCTCCTTGCCACAGTGTGTACAGGAACCCAAGTGATTTAGACAGTCCACTAGGGAATGGGAGGAAAACCACTGCTGGCACAAGGGAGCAGCACCCGTAGACATCACTGAGGGGCGACTGGAGGCTACATCGGATATGTATGCTGGCAGCAGAAGTATCACACTGCAGTCAACTTCAAATGCCAGTTCTCCAATTTTTCTCAATAATGTTCATCAAAAAAAATGTCATCTTCCCTCCGGGGAATCATATTTGTGTTCCTGAAGCATCTCCATAAAGCTTGCGTGAAGTTTGAGCCTACTGATAACGTATCTAGAGATCAACACACACTCAGCTGAAGAGTGAAAATTCATTCAGAAAACAATGTCCCAGGTTGTGGCTAAGCTATTAGACTAAGTCCTCACTCAGATTTAGAAACAAATGCACACATCCATGCATGCACAACTCACACAGACACACACACACACACACACACACACACACACACACACACACACAAGGCCACTGTCATCTATGGGCACTGACGTCCTACTTGAGCAGGGTAATGAACTCAGCTGTGGTGGGAAGCTGAGGTACTGAAGAGGTGTGGGGCAGGGAGGGGAAGGGAAAGTACAGTAGAACTGGAAGAAGATGCTGTAGTGCTGCATGCGAGGTGCACAGGGACACGGCAGGGACAGGATTATGGGCTGCTAAGTGCAGCATCAGGATGCTTTGCTACACAGAGGGGGCGGGGGCAGTGGAAAGCAGAGAAGGATACAGCAGGGAACAGAAGGTGTGTGAGAGGCTGGACAGAGAATATGGAGGGGACAGATCCATAAACATCTTCCCAGTCATCCACCATCACCTACACGCAGACTGGCTAATCACAAAGAGGCCTCTGTACCACCCAGGACTGGAGCAGCTGAATCACTTCCTCCACGAGGGTCTCAACTACCTCTTGTCACGCCCAGATGAGAGACATAACTTTCCCACTATCCTGCACACAGTAGTATTCTGCCACCCACCCAACCTATGCAGTATTCTCATTCAACCCTATTCTGTTTCTCCTGCTCTATGGCTCAAATCACTGTAAAAGACCTAGATGAAAGACCAGTCTCATACAGCCTCCTACAAACATCTACTCCAGTCCTGTCACAGGCATTTCCTACTCCATTAAAGGCAGGGCCACATGTGAAAGCAGTTATGTGGTATACCAACTTAGCTGTAACCATAGTGCAGCATTCTGTGTGGATATGAGCACTTACAAGCTGTCTGTCCACACAAATGGCTACCACTAAAATCACACAAGAGACAGGTGACCCAATCAGTTGTTAAACCTGTGGCAGAACATTAAGGGCTTGACTTCAACGACTAGTTCACAGCCTGTGCCATCTGTATATTCGTGTCAACATCAGCTTTTGCTGGCATGTGCAGGAGGAAAGTCTCTCTGCAATAAATCTTTTATTACTGTAGCCCCTTTGGCCTCAACCTTCACTAACCCATGTCCTCCACCTGCCCTTTTTCCCTTCTCCACTCATCCAAACCTATACATGCCTACTGTTACTCCAGTGCAGCTGCATAGGGCCCCCTCCACTCCCTTCGTCACCTCCTCCTGCACCTTGCAGCCCACCACCAATTCATTTAAGTTGAGACTGCTACTCACCTCAGCACCCAGAGATGACAGTTGCCATATATGTGCGAGTAACCAACAGTCTAATTTTAAATGTGTGTATCCACTGTTCAACATCTTATCTATGTGGTGAGTAGCAGTCTATTCTAATTCCTATCATTATTCCACCTCAGATTTTTCATTTTTTAATATTTACAAATTTAATTTATTAGTTAATTATTAACAATGCAACAGTCCTTTTTACTAGAGTGCCTTTAAACTTCTTTGAGAAGTTACTGTCATGTGCACCACTCTATAGATTTGTAGGTAGACTTCTTATTGACTTTAATCCTGAGTACTGAGGTCCTTTTTCAAGCACTATCAATCAGACTAGATTAGATAGATGGGATGGAGCATGCTTCTTAATTGGTTCTTCCTCCATGTGTCATGAGTGTGATATTTGTTATCCACTCTGAACTATATTTTGTGATAATATATTATTATTTTATATATGTATAGATATGTATACAGGTTAAAATGCCTAGTCTTAAATCATGATGGAAGAATCTCTTAACTGACAAAAAGTGGGAAAAATATAGTTTTGATGGAAAGATATGATAATGATTACATGGTAAGTATCAGTCATAAATTAATTTCTATTCAGTCATTGGGTACCTAAAGTCTCAGAATTTGAACAGGCAGGGGCAATTCATGATTCCGAATTCTGACTTTCTGAGTTGGCTTGTACTTAAAGTGTTAGATCTGCTAAGCTGACTATTAGTTTTTTAATGAGCAACTGGCCTTTGCAACATAATCATCATCAGAATGTATCTTTAGTTAGAGCAGTTAATCTCTCTCTTTTGTTTGCCATGATTTTTTTAATCAAGGTTAAATACATTGCCAATTAGTGCTTACCTCAAGCTTTTTAGTAACATCAAAAGCAAGAGAAATATTCTCTGTCCAGACAGAAACTGCTAAACCATTGAGGCTGTTGTTTGCCAGTGCAATAGCTTCCTTGGCTGTTCTAAATGCAGTAACAGTAAGAACTGGAACACATAAGAAATTGTCCAAAACATTGTTTTCTTCAGCCCCTGCTCCAACCACAACTGCTGGAGTGAAGAAAGAAGTTCTTGACTCATTGCTAGCACAATTTGCCTTAATTATCTGCAACAGATTAATTATCAAACAACAAAATTAGTGCTCTTTCACACTGGTTATGAACTTAAATTATCTGGAGCATGCTTGTGCTTCAAAGTTGTTATACAACTAAAAGCTTTTTACACTGTCTTTAAACTTCCAGTAACAACAGAAATACATTATTATAGATAACAAACAAGTATGATAATGCGATTAAATGATGGCAAAGAAGACATAAAAAGCTTACTGTATATGTAAATAATGAAGTTTGTTTGCTCATCTCTGATGTGAGAATTGTCCTATTGTTGATTCAAATAATAATATGTTTTGTGTTAGCAGAAGAGCCAACACTGTGTTACGAGTGGAGGCTGAAATGCACGCGTTTTAGCTCATGCAGGCTGGCGTGATGAGGGAAGAACTATACTGACGTGAGGTCTGGAACATGACAAGGAATGAGAATTCAGAAAGCGGACGTAATTAGTTTGATACTTAACTTTAATCCATAAATGATGAACGTCACTCTTGACAGTACACGATTCACAATATTATCTGCTCAGAATACATTCTTGAAGATACACTCCTGGAAATTGAAATAAGAACACCATGAATTCATTGTCCCAGGAAGGGGAAACTTTATTGACACATTCCTGGGGTCAGATACATCACATGATCACACTGACAGAACCACAGGCACATAGACACAGGCAACAGAGCATGCACAATGTCGGCACTAGTACAGTGTATATCCACCTTTTGCAGCAATGCAGGCTGCTATTCTCCCATGGAGACGATCGTAGAGATGCTGGATGTAGTCCTGTGGAACGGCTTGCCATGCCATTTCCACCTGGCGCCTCAGTTGGACCAGCGTTCGTGCTGGACGTGCAGACTGCGTGAGACGACGCTTCATCCAGTCCCAAACATGCTCAATGGGGGACAGATCCGGAGATCTTGCTGGCCAGGGTAGTTGACTTACACCTTCTAGAGCACGTTGGGTGGCACGGGATACATGCGGACGTGCATTGTCCTGTTGGAACAGCAAGTTCCCTTGCCGGTCTAGGAATGGTAGAACGATGGGTTCGATGACGGTTTGGATGTACCATGCACTATTCAGTGTCCCCTCGACGATCACCAGTGGTGTACGTCCAGTGTAGGAGATTGCTCCCCACACCATGATGCCAGGTGTTGGCCCTGTGTGCCTCGGTCGTATGCAGTCCTGATTGTGGCGCTCACCTGCACGGCGCCAAACACGCATACGACCATCATTGGCACCAAGGCAGAAGCGACTCTCATCGCTGAAGACGACATGTCTCCATTCGTCCCTCCATTCACGCATGTCGCGACACCACTGGAGGCGGGCTGCACGATGTTGGGGCGTGAGCGGAAGACGGCCTAACGGTGTGCGGGACCGTAGCCCAGCTTCATGGAGACGGTTGCGAATGATCCTCGCCGATACCCCAGGAGCAACAGTGTCCCTAATTTGCTGTGAAGTGGCGGTGCGGTCCCCTACGGCACTGCGTAGGATCCTACGGTCTTGGCGTGCATCCGTGCGTCGCTGCGGTCCGGTCCCAGGTCGACAGGCACGTGCACCTTCCGCCGACCTCTGGCGACAACATCGATGTACTGTGGAGACCTCACGCCCCACGTGTTGAGCAATTCGGCGGTACGTCCACCCGGCCTCCCGCATGCCCACTATACGCCCTCGCTCAAAGTCCGTCAACTGCACATACGGTTCACGTCCACGCTGTCGCGGCATGCTACCAGTGTTAAAGACTGCGATGGAGCTCCGTATGCCACGGCAAACTGGCTGACACTGACGGCGGAGGTGCACAAATGCTGCGCAGCTAGCGCCATTCGACGGCCAACACCGCAGTTCCTGGTGTGTCCGCTGTGCCGTGCGTGTGATCATTGCTTGTACAGCCCTCTCGCAGTGTCCGGAGCAAGTATGGTGGGTCTGACACACCGGTATCAATGTGTTCTTTTTTCCATTTCCAGGAGTGTAGTAATTATAGTAACTGAATGTGGCGCCTTGATAGGTCGTAGCAAATGACATAGCTGAAGGCTATGCTAAACTGTTGTCTCTGCAAATGAGAGCATACATAGACAGTGAACCATCGCTAGCAAAGTCAGCTGTATAACTGGGGTGAGTGCTAGCGAGTCTCTCTAGACTAGACCTGCCGTGTGGTGGCACTCGGTCTGCAATCACTGATAGTGGCGACACCGGGTCCGACGTATACTTATGGACCGTGGTTGATTTAAAGGCTGCCACCTAGCAAGTGTGGTGTCTGGCGGTGGCATCACAATATGGTTGAAATAGTTGTTGCTCAACAATTTGTTTATATTATTGTTGTGACTCTCCGATCTTTGAAAGTGCCGCTGCGCAGTTACGCGCGTCCTTTACATGCGGCGCTGTCTGCCAGCCATGCAGCAGCAGCGCCACCTAAGTGGCCAGCCAGCCAGCGGCCCCTAGACTTGGACTCAGTTATGATTTGACTGTTAAAGTGTACACACGTCTTATTCTGTTTACTTGATCTGTGACTTTCATGTATTGCATCTTCCTTGAAATATATTTGTTCAACTTGAAGTTATAACAATTGGCAATGAGGATGGAATTTTTCTTTTCCATCGTTGACCCACATGTTTCCATGGCTACTTTGGAGCAACTATTGCAAGGTCTCATAGAACAGCAAACGCTTCTCACAAATGCGATTCGTGATTTCGTCGTGGCATCAAATGCGGGGCGTCTCTTGTCATCGTCTCTACCTCCTTTTCCTCCTTACGACAAGATGGCGGAAGACTGGTCTGATTACGAAAAATGTCTTCGACAGCACTTCTTGGCATTTCACATCGCAGATGGCCAAACATGTAAGTCTCTGTTCCTTTCATGGATTTCACCTCAAATGTATCGGTTGTTGTCACAATTGGCTCCTTTGAAAGATCCTGTGTCTTTGTCCTTTGCTGAAATGTGCTCACTTCTGTCCATCTATTTTCAAAAGCATACACATGTGGTAGCCTCTTGTGTTGCCTTTTATTGTTGTCAAAAACAACCAAATCAATCCTATCGCGCTTGGGCTGCTGAACTTCATGGCCTCAGTAGAAAGTGTCAATTTGTTACTGACATTCACAAAGAATCCTACACCGATTCCATGGTACGGGATGCTATTATCCGATCGGTGCCCAACAAAGAAGTTAGGCAGTGTGCCCTTCAGTTGGCTAATCCGACTCTCAAAGTCCTATCCATCGCTCAATCTTTTGAAATTTCTCGCGCCACTGGAGCGCAAATAGAGGCATGGGGCAACGTCAGGGAAATGCAACCTCTGTGCGATGTTGACGAAGCGTGTGGCATTTCCCTGGCAGCCGAGGTGGCCGCAGTACGCTCCCAAGCACGGCCTCGGCCTAACCGTAAGCAAACCTCTAAGAAACTGCAGCAAAACCCATGGCAACTTCCTTCAGGTCCGCGGTGTTTTACGAAACATTCCCAAGAAGATTGTCCACAACGTTGGGCCGTGTGTCACAAATGTAAAAAAAAAAGGGTCATGTGTCATCCATTTGCAAATCCAACTGCATACATGATGTTGATGAACGTGATGCTGATTCTGATTCTGTGTTGTCTGTCAATTGTATTTCTTCCCTTTCAGGGAAGTTATTCCTCACTGTCCAAATACTTGGTCGAGACGTTCGTATGCAGGTGGATACTGGCTCTACTGCCACTATCATCAATTTTCAGATGTATCTTCAGTTGGGTTCTCCAATCCTGTCACCTGTCACTAGGCAATTATAAACAGAAGATTTCTCTCTTGGGATAATTTGATGCTGAAGTGTCTTACAAATCTGTCGTTCGCACTGTTCCCATATTTGTGGTCAACCACAGTAATGTGGAGAATCTTTTTGGTTTCGATGCCTTTCGCGTTTTTGGGTTCTCCATAGATGACTCTGTCAATATCGTCTCTGATGCTATTCCTTATGCTGAATTGGATTACTTGTCGACGACATTTTCGTCCCCTTTTTCTCCTGGGTTAGGCTGTGCAAACGACTTTGAAGTTCATATCATGCTCAAACCACCTGCTCGGCCAAAGTTTTTTAGGGTTCGGCCCATTCCTGTGGCCCTTCGTGATCAGGTCAAACGGGAGCTGGATCATCTCACCGCTTCAGGGGTCTTGCTTCCTGTCACTTCCAGTGAGTGGTCCTCTCCTGTCATTGTCGTTGCTAAGCCGAATGGTGATATTCATCTCTGTGGCGATTTCAAAGCCACTGTAAATGCTCAATGTCTTATCGACACTTACCTTATGCCTCGACCTGAAGAATTGTTCACTAAACTTGCTGGAGGCCAGTATTTTTCTAAACTTGACCTGTCAGAAGCTTATCATCAGCTTCCTCTGGACGCTGTTTCCAGGCATTTTCTGGTCCTTAACACGCCTTTCGGCCTCTATCAATACCAACAATTGCCATTCGGGGTTGCCAGCACCCCTGCTCTCTTTCAATGATTCTTGGAACAATTGTTGCTCACTGTCCCTGGGTGTATAAATTACCAGGACAACATTGTTGTCACTGGCTCCACCACTGATGAACATCTTCAAAATTTCTGCACACTTTTTCATGTCTTACAGCCTGCCGGTCTTAAGTGTAATCTTCAGAAATCAAAATTTTTTCAGGCATCTATCACGTACTTGGGGTTTCAACTCTCTCGGCATGGTATTCGTCCGCTTCAGAAAACTGTCGCTGCAATCGATGCCCTTCCTCACCCTACATCTGTTAAGGAACTGCAGGCCTTCTTGGGGAAAATAACATATTATCACAAGTTTTTACCCTCTGCTGCTTCGGTGGCTCAGGCATCGCATCGCCTGTTGCATAAAAACGTGCCTTTTCACTGGTCCACATCATGCGATTCGGCTTTCCAGAAACTGAAGACTATGCTGAAACAGGCCCCGTGCCTGGCTACTTATCGACCTGGCGAACATCTTGTTCTTGCCACGGACGCCTCTCAATACGGGGTCAGTGCAGTCCTTGTGTCGTTTTTCTGACGGTTCTGAACAACCCATTGCTTATGCCTCCAAAACGCTCATGGATGCCCAACAAAAGTATTCTCAAATTGAAAAAGAAGCTTTGGCCATTATTTATGTTCTTCATAAGATATGATGTTTTTCTCTATGGATCCAAATTTCATCTTGTTACAGATCACAAATCACTTGTTTCCTTGTTTCATCCATCAACATCACTTCCCGACAAGGCTCCGCCTCCAGCGTTGGGCTCTTTACGTGTCTCGTTTCAATTATGAGATTCATTACTGGCCGACGGCTCAACATGCAAATGCTGATGCACTGTCTCGCCTTCCCATGGGTCCTGATCTGGCATTCGATAGGGACGAAATTTTGTGTTTCCACCTGGATGTTGCCAAGCAGCGGGTTGTGGATGGGTTGCCTATCACCGGGGACCGACTGGCGGCTGCTACGGGTTCTGACCCTACCCTCTCCCAGGTTTTACACTGTATTGAGAAGGGTTGGCCAGATCGTCCATCCGCTAAGACTTCTGATCCGTTGCGGAACTACTATGCTTTGCGTTACCGCCTCATGGCTAGGGATGGTGTTATCCTCCTTTCCACCGCAAATGCTTCGCCACGCGTTGTGGTACCTGCGTCTTTGCATGCTTCGGTCTTGCGCCTCCTTCACCAAGGGCACTGGGGTGTCTCTCACACAAAATCTCTGGCACGCTGTCATGTGTACTGGCCCGGCATCAACTCTGAAATCGCACACATGGTCGCTGCCTGCAGCCCTTGTGCGTCATAGGCCACCACTCCGAAGTCATCTTTGTCACTGTGGCCTTTGCCTGAGAAGCCCTGAGAGCGTATTCATGCTGACTTCACGGAACCTTTTTTAGGTACTTATTGGCTTCTCGTTATTGACGCCTATTCTAACTTTCCTTCCATTATCCGTTGTACGTCGCCTATCACCGTGGCAACCACCAATGCTCTAGCTCGCATTTATTCTTTGGAAGGCCTTTCCTCTACTCTTGTCACTGATAATGGTCCACAATTTGCGTCTTCCAATTTTGCGGATTTTTGTGCCCGTCATGGCGTCATGCATGTCACAGCCCCTCTGTTCCATCCATAGTCAAACAGTGAAGCTGAACGACTGGTCCACACATTTAAGGCTCAGACGAGGAAACTCCTGACTTCTTCTGCTGATGATTCATTTCTCCAATTTCTGGATTCTTACTGTTTCACCCCCATGGGTGACCACAGCCTGGTTGAGCTCTTATATGGCCGACAGCCCCGCACGCTACTTCATCTTCTGCGGCCTTCCACCTCACGGCCGCGGGTGCCTTCACTTGGCCGGTTCCCTTGTATGGGTACGGGGATATGGCAGACGGCCAAAATGGAGTCCTGGCCGCATCTTACAACACCGTGGCCAACGCCTGTATGAAATCCAGATGGACACGGGTGTTGCAGTGCATCACTCGGACCAGATTCGGCCTCGTGTGCCAGCAACACCTGTTCCGGATGCCACTACACCACCTTCGGCTCTACCTGACGCTCAAGATATTGGAATCTCTCATTACTCACAATGCAGTCCTCTCACCATCATATCGGTGCCAGCACAAGAACTGACACCACCAGGAGATGTGCCCATGCAGGAGCCAGATGATCATCATCTGTCGGAGCAACTCTACTCGCCTCCTTCTCCTACAGACGTGGACACATCGCCCATGTCTCCTGTTATAACAACTGGACTTGCCGCAACTGGCAGATTGGTGCACGGGGTCCCAGCAGATTCGACCCCCACGTCTCCTGTCATCTCGACCCGTTATCATCGGGGACACTTCCGTCTTTATGGGAAACCTCGTCCTCGAGACTTTACGGCCAGTCAGACAACACCTATGGATGTTAGCAATCTACAGGCCACCTCCATCAAGACCTGTGCAAAAAATTCAAAGGGGGGAAAAGTGTTGTGGCTCACCGATCTTTCAAAGCGCCACCGCGCAGTTACGTGCGTCCTCTACATGTGGCGCTGTCTGCCAGCCATGCAGCAGCAGTGCCACCTAAGTGGCCAGCCAGCCAACGGCCCCTACACTTGGACTCAGTTATGATTTGACTGTTAAAGTGTACTCTGTCTACTTTATCTGTGACTTTCATGTATTGCCTCTTCCTTGAAATATATTTGTTCAACTTGAAGTTATAACAATTATATTCAATATGCAGTTTGGTCTTTCTGTATATTTTGTTTGTTTTTACTTCTGGTTCCATTTGAATCAAAATCTGTGTTCATAGTCAGACATGATACACAACACTGTATCAATATTAGTCAATAATAATATATTACATTGTTATAACAGCATAATACAAAAAATCACTATATGTGATTTGTTACTAAATAAGATTCTAGGATGAACTGTACCTTAGCTTGTAGTATATATGTATATAAAAAGATAAGGCACATGAAGTCAAACATTTTTATATCAGTTTGCACTGAAGCAGTAGTAGTTGTAGTAGTAGTAGTAGTAGTAGTAGTAGTAGTAGTAGCAGCAGCAGCAGCAGTCCTGCATGTATTAGGCTTTATGTGTTATGCCTGCTTATAAAGATTGGTCCAAGTCCTACCATGTGGTTTTGGGTCTCCAAATGTTCCTTTGTCCTGTTGGCTTGCATTTTTATAGTATTTTTGGTAGTTCATCATCTTGTATGCTATTGATGTGCTTTTTTGAATTCGTACTGGATTCTTATATTTTCTTATTTAGAGATATGAATCCCAAGTCTTCTCTTATTTCTGTATTTAACTTTCAATCTGGTGATCCTGATAATTGTCTGCAAAATTTCATTTCTGCACTCTGGACTCTTAGTGAGATCTTTTTAGTTGTCATCCAGGTTTTGGTTCCATACATTACAACTGGAAGTGCCAAAGTTTTGTAAAATTTCAGAAGTTACTTTTATTACTGTGTTTTGTAAGGCTACTAGCCTGTGTTGTGTATTTCTTGTACAACTGAAGCCTATTCTTTGACCTGTGCAGGCCGTTTAGCAGCAGAAGCCCTACATGAATACTGTAGGACCTCGACAAGCCAGCATGCTCAGGGATCTGTCAATACCAAGTTATCAAATACATTGGATCATCAAGATCCTTTTTAAAAAGAAAATGGGGTAAAAAAAGGATAGAAGCAAAAAGTATAGTTTAAAGTACAAAAACAAGTATATCAACTGTTACTTATTAAACACAACAGGAGAGAACACAATATAAAAAATTAAAGTGTGTATTACGTTTACGTAAAAACAAAATATAGTTATAAGTCAAATACAGTATTGCTCTATTCAGCTTGAAACTATATGTACTACTGGCACAAATTGTACATCCATTTGCATGTTTTAAAGCATTAACCAATGTATTACCCCCAACCATTAGGCAGTTATTACATGTAACAGTTACAATCTTAAGACCCCTTGCTTTGCAAAGTTCGCTCTCACACAATCACTCTTTCCACCCTCTCTCCCCTTCTCTCCCTCTCCCCTCTCCCCTTCTCTCCCTCTTCCCTCTCCCCTTCTCTCCCTCTTCCCTCTCCCCTTCTCTCCCTCTCCCTCTCCCTCTCCCTCTCCCCTCTCCCATCTCCCATCTCCCCTCTCCCCTCTCCCCTCTCCCTCCAGCCTCTCATATCTATCTAGGAGTGCCAACCAAAATTGTTATTTGTGTATAATTTTACCACTGTAGCCAATATGATTATTGTACTTAAAGTTTGTAACATTTCACCTGATTGTATAAAAGAGTATGAAGTTAAAGTTATTTTAACTTGTCAAAATCGGATTTATACCACCTGAAGTATTTATTTCAATGCATGTATTCGACACCTCAAAACAAACACCTCCAAATCCTTTAAAATTTATTCTGTAATAATGTTGTTATGATGTACATTCTTCTTACTTTGTGAGAATGTTTTCTCTTCTGCTATACGATCCTTGGGTCCAATAGTTTCCAGATACCATATTTGTTTATGAAATATGACAGTATACATGTGATGTGTTATGACAGTGAAAGGAATCTGTGACCACTGGAGGTACTCTATTCTACTTATTTTATGTTTACTGTTAGATATATGCTAAAAAAATTTTGTCAAAAAAAACCCAAAACCATGTTCTGAAATAGTGTTTTGTCTCTCCACTAGACAGTGCCACAAATTCCTCCAAAAAAATTGTAACACAACACACAAACAAATGTCATACTAACAAATGTAAATCCACCTGATGATAGAGGTTTAAATCTTTGAAACGCATTGTGGAGATAAATAAACAGTGACTGGTAATAGTAAACTTGTTGTTTCATTTCATGTCAATAACAGTCACGGTAAAGTATAACCTAAAATGTTCACATTTAAAGTTATTTGCACCTTGTTTCAGTGGATGTAAGGAATCTCAGTTGTTGAGCAACCCAGCAGTACTGACAGCACAGCCCACTTTAGCAATAAATAGTTTAAAAATAATTGCATTGTTAGTATGCCAGCGTTATGGTGTTCCATTCAGTGTTTAGCCATGCAGATTTAGATTTTCCAACATTACTTAAGACAAATGTCAGGATGGTTCCTTTGTAAGAGATATGTATGATTTCATTTCCATTGGCTGATACACCTATGACTACCATCAAAAACTTACTTGGGGTAACTAGAGTTAGTGTATATAGCCCTCTGACAATGTTTGGAAGAAACACCAAGCTTACTGTTAGAGACTTGAGGACATTCAAGTGGTTCCTATATTTAACAAAATCACTTCCATCAGATTGATTGCAAGATTTATCATGTATCTAAAGAATGCAGTTTCAAAGATAACTTTTTGACAGGAACTGTGTAAACAGAATACAGCACTCAATAATCCGGCAGACCCGATAGTCCGGCACACATCAGAAATTTTCCGGCATTTTTAGTTTGGCGCTGACGAGGCTGGCCTGTTATGCTGGCGTTTGCCAAATGCAACTCTAGTAAGAGCTAAGAGGTTCAGTGCAAAAGACTTTAAAAAGAATACAGACAGAGTAACTGCCTTAGCATGTGGAAATACTTTAGGCAATCATAAACTGCCTTTGTTTGTGATTGAAAATTTCAAGAACTTAGACCTCTAAAAGTTGCAGCATGTGCCAGTTACTTACTGTGCACAGTCTAATGCATGGATGAAAGCCAAGTTGTTCAAACAATGGTTCTTTTACCACATCGTTTAAGATCTGAAAAAATGTAAAAGAAAACAGACCTTCCTACAAATTCTAAGGCAGTTCCCATTCTTGATAATTTAAGAGCTCACCCTCAAGAATCAGAGCCTGTGTCAGGTAATACTCATCACAATATCTTTCTGCCAATGTTATGTCACTATTTCAGTCCACGGAGCAAGGCGTCATATAGAATTTCAAGTGCTGTTACAGCTGTTAAACTCAGTATGCGAAGAGTTCCAATGCAGTTTTAACGTTAAAGACACTATTTTCGTGGCTGCGTTTGCTTGGACCTCTGTGAAAAATAAAAGTTTGCACAGGGCCTGGAGAAAATTACAGCCTGAATTGGTCGAAGAAGCTGAGATGGAAAGTGATGTGAGTGGTGATTAGTCAATAACTGATCTCTCTAAAATTGTTCGAGCAAAAACTTCTGCATTGACTAATGAACTGAGTGAATTTTCAGCAGCAGAAGTTAATGAATGGATTGACATTATCAAATATTTATCTACCAAAGAAGTGACAATATGATATTGTGACAATATGATAGTGTGAAGAGTTTTCAGTCCACAGAAAACACAAGAAATTGAGGGTGATGAAGAAAAAATGTCTACAACTCACATCCCTTAAACTGTGGCTTCAGAAGTAAAAAACACTTGTAAAATTCACTGAGAGTAGCCAACAATACAATACTTATGAAGTTATGAATTTGCACATCATAACAATAACTTTTGTTAAAAAAGGGTTCAATCCAAAAACAAATTAATGTCCTGCGATGCTCTAGAAGGCTTAGAAGAAAATTTCAGTGATACCATCAGTGATAGATACTAATCTGACATATTCCACATCCTCGGCAATTTAGCTCATTCTTGATCTTTTGAAATCAGTGGTTCTTATTTTATTTTGTAATAGTGTACAAGAAATCACCAAGTATTGAGGTCAATCTCTTGTACACTTGGTGGTGATACTCCTTTCCACATTTATCTGTCTAGGAGATACATAGGATAATTTCCCATATATTTCTATGTATTCCTGCTTTAATATATCTTGCTGCTTTATTTACATTAATTTGTGCTCTGTAAGTCAAGATGATGGTGTGTGTGTGTGTGTGTGTGTGTGTGTGAGAGAGAGAGAGAGAGAGAGAGAGAGAGAGAGAGAGAGAGAGAGAGAGAGAGAGAGAGAGCGCGCTTATGGGTGCTCAACAGCAAGTTTATCAGCACCTTTACACTCAATAAAACAAATGAATGTACATAAAATCTCTAAAATTATTGCACACTCTTCCACTCAAACTGACCAAACAATCACTATCTCAAATGCGCTAAAACACTGAAGAGAGTGTAAATGTAGCTATACAGGAGATTAATACGCAGATAAAGTGATAAAGAAGCTAAAGGAAAAGATAGGAAAATGTCACTGGCTGACCACTTACAAAAAACATGGGTGAGCCAGTCACCCTATTAACAAATTAAAAACATCTCCATAAAATCTTGGGAAAAATGTTGGACATTTCACGAAACTTTAAAATGTGAACCATTTATTTGAACATTACTTAAAATATAGGGCAGATCTGTTGACAAATCTGCTGCGGCCCACAGGCTGGAAAATGAAGCACAGCACAAATAAAATGTGACGCATGGTGACCTGTACACCACAAACACCACACATTGGAGGGTCCCCTCCCTGGAGCAAGAAGCCATGCATCATAAGGCTGTGGCCTATGTGGAGATGAGTAAGGAGCACTTTGTCCTGTCAACATGCCTGGAAGGATGTATGCTATTGCCACATTATGGGCATTACTGGATGGAGCTTATGTTCTGTCACTTCCAGCCACCCAACTTCCCACTGACATGTGACTTTGTACTTCAACAGCAAGATGGTCTTTTTTAATTCATAAATAAATGTTTAGATAATACCTGAAAATTGCTTCTTAACCTCTGTTTCTGAGTGTAATTAGAACTTCCTGATTGACCTTTATTATTATTTTCTACTTTGTATTCTTAATCATAGTTTGTGGTCCTTAATTATACAACATAATAAAGAATTAAATTTTTTGACTCATTCCACATCCATGTGTTTCCATGCAAAAATGGATATATATCGCAATAATAATAATAATAATAATAATAATAATAATCTTGAAAACAAATAATTCTTCATTTAATACAATAAAGAAATGCTTTCTGTGGTGTCACCGCCAGACACCACACTTGCTAGGTGGTAGCTTAAATCGGCCGCGGTCCATTTAGTACATGATGGACCCGCGTGTCGCCACTGTGTGATCGCAGACCGAGCGCCACCACAAGGCAGGTCTCGAGATACGATAGAGCACTCGACCCCAGTTGTACGACGACTTTGCTAGCGACTACACTGACGAAGCCTTTCTCTCATTTGCCGAGAGACAGTTAGAATAGCCTTCAGCTAAGTCCATGGCTACGACCTAGCAAGGCGCCATTAGCCTTACATAGTTTGATAGTTATCGTATGAAATGTCTCAACAAGAAGAACGATGTATACAACAAGAATAAAAGTTAAGTATTTGAGGAGCTGCATACTTTTCTTATTAGAATTCACTACTTATCCTGTTCCAGAATTCACGCCAGTCGGCGTGTGTGTACGCGTGCCTTCCTTTCGGCTACCCGTCACTGTGGACTGGCTGCCTTGTCAGTCCACTACATTGGCGACGAGGGAAACGTGTTCTTTCTAATTACTTACATTTACTTGTGTCATGGCTTCGCCACAATCTCCCGATGTACTGTCCGAATTTTATCGCTTGCAGAACCAGCAGACGCAGGCGTTATTGGATGCCCTTGGACAGCTCGTCCAGGGTCAACGTGCCATTCAAAACGATGCGGCAGCCGCCGTTTCACCGCTACCGCAGCCCCAACTCGCAGTTGCACCGCCTTTTAGGCACTACGATCCAGCGCAAGAAAGGTATACTTTCTTTCGTACAAAACGTATGGCCGGTCAGACTAATAGGGAGTGGGTTGCAACTTTGCAAGGACTTACTAGGGACTGTGCATTTGAATGTGACTGTGGACTTCCTTATTCAGATACAATGGTGCGTGATGCAATAGCACAGAACGTTTCTGATGTTCGCATAAGGGAACAGATTTTGAAACTAGTTAATCCCTCCCTTCAACAAGTGATAGACATATTGGATAGACAAGACACACTTGACTGTGCTCAGGAATCTTTTGAAACTTCGCCAGCAGTGTGTAACATTAATCGGCCCGCCGGGCGCGCTGCGCGGCCCGGTAACCTGCCCTCGCGCACTTCGACACAGCTGCCACTGCGCTCTAAACCAGGTGTGCCACGCCGGCATACAAATGCAGTGAAATCATGCCCGCGGTGTGCTACTAGACATTCGCGTGACAATTGCCCATCACGCCAAGCTGTTTGTTTTTTCTGCAATAAAAAAGGACATGTTCAAAGTGTTTGCCTGAAAAAGCTACGATCGCACAATCATAATCATTCCAGGCCTTTTGCTTCACGCCGGAAAAACCAAGGACACTCAGGCTCGTGGACCTTCGCCCATAGACATTCATGTAGTTACTTCCACCCCGCCCAGTGCCACTTTCTCTAACAGTAACTGTGTTCGTCCCACAAAAAGTGTGCGTCGACGTCGCCGGAAATCACGTCAATTAGCAAGTGATTCTGTACCAGTGTCTGTTCAAATTGCACAAAACAGTCGCTCTTGTCGTCAGCAGGACAATAAACTTTTTGTAGATTTGGACTTTAATGGCAAGGTCATACCATTCCAGCTCGATACCGGAGCTGCAGTTTCATTGCTCAATCACAACACGTACAAACAACTGGGCAAACCTCCGTTGCGTGCCGCAAATGTTCAGTTAAAAAGTTATTCAGGACAGCAGATCCCTGTGTTAGGACAGTGCACTCTTCTTGCAACATACAAGGGACAAACAAAACTTGTGTCATTTTACGTTCTTCGTTCTTCTACTGCAGTGAATTTGTTTGGTTTAGATTTATTTCAATTGTTTAACATGTCTGTAGTAAATCAGGTCCTATCAGTGAAACAGACTGTGCCTTCAGACAGTGTTTCTTGGCTGTGTGAAGAATTTGCAGACATTTTTGCACTGGGCCTTGGTTGCACTAAGAACTATGAAGCACATTTGGAACTGAAAGTCAATGCGCAACAGAAATTTTTCAGAGCGCGCAATGTTCCTCACGCATTGCGTGCTGAGGTCGCAAGAACATTGAATGATTTAGAATCACAAGGTGTGAGTGAATGTGCGCAATGCCTCTTCCCTTTCAGCTCCGCTTCATCGCTTGCGCCGTACAGGTGTTCCGTTCGTTTGGACGACGGAATGCGAACGCGCCTTTCGCCAGTTGAAATCGGCGTTGCTTTCTAATACTTGCCTTACGCCATTCGATCCCCAGAAACCCCTTTTGTTGATGGTAGTTGCATCGGATTTCGGGATCGGTGCTGTGCTTGCGCACAAAGTTAGCTCGCATACGTCAACATGGGGTCCTCCCCACGGCGGGCGGAAGCCTTATCACACGACCGTTCGCCGATTTGCGGGGGAGGAATGTGGTGTCACCGCCAGACACCACACTTGCTAGGTGGTAGCTTAAATCGGCCGCGGTCCATTTAGTACATGACGGACCCGCGTGTCGCCACTGTGTGATCGCAGACCGAGCGCCACCACAAGGCAGGTCTCGAGATACGATAGAGCACTCGACCCCAGTTGTACGACGACTTTGCTAGCGACTACACTGACGAAGCCTTTCTCTCATTTGCCGAGAGACAGTTAGAATAGCCTTCAGCTAAGTCCATGGCTACGACCTAGCATGGTGCCATTAGCCTTACATAGTTTGATAGTTATCGTATGAAATGTCTCAACAAGAAGAACGATGTATACAACAAGAATAAAAGTTAAGTATTCAAGGAGCTGCATACTTTTCTTATTAGAATTCACTACTTATCCTGTTCCAGAATTCACGCCAGTCGGCGTGTGTGTACGCGTGCCTTTCTTTCGGCTACCCGTCAATGTGGACTGGCTGCCTTGTCAGTCCACTACACTTTCTTATTTATTTAATCACAGAGTTGATTTCAGATTCTTAAGCCACTGTCAGATGCCAATGGAAATACTAGTCATACAGATTCAATCTTTACAAAGGAAAATGTTACATAAGTTGAAGTAGATGATATAAATGCAACATTGTTGCTGTAGTAGTTATTGTGGTCTCCAGTCCAAAAACTGAATTGATGCAGGTCTCCACACCAGTCTATCTTGTGCAAGCCTCTTCATAAGAGCACAATTTTTACAACTCACACCCACCTGAACCCATTTATTGTAGTTTCCCAGTACACTTTTTACCCCCACTCTTTCCCCGATTACCAAACTGGCTATTCTTTGATGCCTCAGGAGTGTCCTATCACCCAAACTCTTCTTTTAGTTTAATTGTGGAATAAATTTCTTTCTTCTCCATTTCAGTTCAGTATGTCTTTTCTTTCAATCTGAAACTACCCATCCAATCTTCAGCTCTCTTATTTAGGACCACATGCCAAAAGCTTATATTCTCTTTTTTTACATTGTTTCTTCTCCACTTCTGAATTCTGTACAAGATTACAATCCACACCAATACTTTAAAAAAGACTTCCTAACACTTAAAATCATATCAGATATTAAAAAGTATCTCTTTTTCAGAGCCACTTTCATATGCTATTGTTAGTGTGCATTTTACATCCCTTCTACTTCAGCTATTGTCACTTATTCTGCTGCCCAAATAGCAAAACTGATCTGCTACTTTTAGCAACTCTTCTTTATATGACCTAATAAATTTTGTATAATCAATTATGCTGCTATGAGTATTATTTTTATTGGATATTACTATTTTACATATGTTTTCAAGTCCTGACTTCCACACAATGTTGGTGTTTCCATTCTGTCTATTTGTTTACTGGTTATATTCTTTTCTTGTTAGTCTAGTGTTGTGTGTTATTGTATGCTCCAACACGTCATTAATAATGGTCAGAAATAATCCTCAATGAACAAATTGACTTGAAATATAAACACTTCATTGAAAACTTTCTTGACATTTTCCACTGAGTGTCTGGATAAACCATAATACAACCAGAGACAAAATGTAAGTAACACAATACCAAAGATATCTATTCAATAATACTCAAAAATATTGCTGATCGAATTGCCAACAAACAGATGTAACTATACAATATTGCTGATCTTTTGACATAATTACTGTCACAAAATTTCTACATAAAATTAAGCTTATTTCTGAGCATTTTTAATGAAGTGTCAGAACATACCGTAACACACAACACTAGAATAACAACAAAAGAAAATAATAGATTTCAGCTATCAGTCGTCCTTTTTAAATTTTTATTGGTGAATCTGGATTTCAGCTAGAAACTAGCCATTCTCAAAGCACTATCATTTTTGATCAAGATATGTAATGCCTGTTGCTCAGGCTTCAACCACAGTTCATTGAATTGAATTTAAAAGCACGACTGGTAGCTGAAATCTATTATTTACAAGTCAGTACAACAGTCGCTGTGTGCAACAGCCTTCTGAATGGAAGGTAACCTGACAAAAGATTATACTCAGTAAACAAACAAATAGCAACAGAAACAATGATATTGCATGGAGGTCAAGACTTGAAAATGTATGTAAAATCATATTATCCATAAGTAACTCACATGTGATATACAAATATACCAAAATTTATAAGATGTTCTACAACAGGTAATCTGATGATTTCTGTACATTGGAAATAGGCCTATAATTCAAATATACATAATACTCATAGCAGCATAACTGGTGATACAAAATTTATTATGTCCTTGAGAGACATTTATTATGCAAAAGGCCCAGAGGATTACAAAACTTTTCTTTCTGTTACACAAATGGGTCTTCAGCTGATTTTTCAAATAGTTTTGTATAACTCAGCATGTTCTATTATATCTTTATCAATATTTGATTCAAGTTATTGTCTTCTTCATAATAGCTTGTCCCATTTGATATTTCTTTTTCTTTGGTTTTCTTTGTATTTGAAATATATCTGGTGTACTGTTGGTTCATTTCATATTGTAAATCATCTTACTCTGAAATAGATTCTCATCATTACATTACTGTCTGCCTGCTCAATGAACCTGTTTCATTCCAGCTTTGTAGCTATTTGTACTTCAAATCTTTCAAGTGTATGATCACTTTTGGACTGGCTGTCATATGCTGTATAGTTTTGTTATTGCTGGATGAAATATAGTCACTTACAATTTGAGTTCCATACAGGCCTTGGGAATTTCAGGGCGTCCTACCTAAAATCCCATCCTTATCCCCCAAAAGAAGAATCCCTGAATTTTATCTACTCCCCTCCAGCTCTCTTGCTGTTACTCTGTCCTTAATTTTCATTCTCCACCCCATGTCAGCCTCAATTCAACTGTACTCCCCTTTCTCCCAAAAGTCTCCCCCCCTCCCTCCCTCCCCCCCCCCCCTCTCTCACTCTCACTATCACTATCACTCTCACTCTCACTCTCTCTTTCTCTCTCTCACTCTCTCTCTCTCTGACACACACACACACACACACACACACACACACACACACACACACACACACACACACACACACACTATTTCACACTCATTTTGCCACTGCTATTGAGAATCACTTGTCTCCTTTGCTGCTTCTGATTCCCCATATCTTCCTGCCTCTTGTCTTTTTAGTATTTAAGGTACCAGTCTGTGCCCTTTTCTTCCTTCTTTTCCCAAAACAATAAATAGTATCTGTCCTCCAAGTATGATTTTATATTGATGGTGATGCACTTCATATGACATTGTTCTACTTGATTCTGTAAGAATGTAAAGGGTATCTTCTCTTGAATTGTTATGTTTATTTCAACTTTCAAGTTAGTTATTTATTTTCCAAAATTTCACTAAGCAGTTAAAATACGAAATAACTAAAAATATGAAGAAAGAAACTGTTCTTTTTTTATTCAGCACTTCTAGCAGATTCCATGTGCAAGTTATATAGCTCTTCCTTGAAGCCTAGTTCAAAGAAGTCACTCTCCAACACTATTTAATGTATCCTATATAATGAATGGGTAAGTTACATCATATATTGAAGGAAGGTAAAATTATTATATTGTGTTTCATCTATGAATTAATATTATGAAAAATATGTTATTATGAAGTGTCAAACACAGTGAAAAACACTGAGTGCATACTACTGCTAATTTTAGGGATCACAGATTGTATTATTATACATGACTGCAAGAAAACCAACTACCCTACACATACCTGAAGACCTTTCTGCTGGGCTCTGTTTAATATTTTCATCACCTGTTCCTGTACATTTCTCCTCACTGCAGGTCCAATATCTGCAGCCTTGTCCAAGGAAGAACCAATATTTAATGGGGACATACGTGATTCCAATTTTTTTACAACTTCAGTGAAGACTGATTCTTGTACTAAGAGGTTTCTCACTGACCATGGAACCTATAACAACAAATACTTCATTTTAAATAATAATAATAATAATAATAATAATAATAATAATAATAATAATAATGGATAATTTGTCCATAATAACTTTTACAGTTGTGGACATAGTCAGTCAGTACATACATGAACAATAATTATAGTTTAGTAGTAGGAATAAAGTATATACAACATTTAAAATCCTTGATGGAATACAAACATTTAGCAATTAACAGCTGCTTTAATTTTATTTTAAATATGTTTCCTTTTAACATTTTTATGGTATTTGGCAGTCTGTTGTAAAAAAATCTTCCAGCAGAAAATGGATCATGATCGGTTGCTTTTTTATTTCTGAATTTTATGTGGTAATCCTCTTTCTTCCTTGTATTATAACTATGGATAACACTATTTATTATACTGTGCTCCATATTTTCTTTTCCAAACAGTATAGTCCTTAGAACATATAATGAATACACTGTTAGTATATTATACTTAATGAAGTATTCTCTACAGGATTGACGTTTACTAATATTCGCTATTATCCTAATTGCTCTCTTCTGGGCTCTAAAAGCCCTATCCATGTGTACCGTTGGTGTCCCACCCCAAATCTCAATACCGTATTGTAGGTGGGAGTGTATAATACCAAAATAGATGTGTCTTAAGACTGGTGACGCTATTATGCTAGAAAGGCAGTTTAGCAGGTAGGTATTACACAAGATTTTTTTACACATGTAGCTGATGTGCTCCTTCCATGTAAGATGTTCATCAACTATAATACCCAGGAATTTATGTTTATCAATTGTTTCAATTGATAACTCTGGTTCAGTATCCACTTGTCTTGATTTGTAATTTAGCATAAACTCCATTAGCATTGTCTTTTCCTTATTTAATACCAATTTATTTTTAGTCATATATTCTGTGATGAGGCTAGTGTTCTTCATATTATTTTGCACTGCTAGCTGTTTTGTAGGGCCCCAGTTTATGAAGGAGGTGTCGTCGGCAAAATTCACAAGGTCTGCATTTTTTGGAATTATTACATCATTGATGTACACAATGAACAGAAAAGGCCCAATAATACTTCCCTGAGGGACTCCACAGTTGAGAATTTTATAAGATGATTTTACTGTTTATATAAGTCCCCCGGTTGTATGATACAACTTAACACATTGTCTCCTGTCAGCAAGGTATGATATTAACAAATCTAATGCCACTCCTCTGACCCCATAAGTTTCTAACTTATGTAGAAGAATGGAGTGATTTACAGTATCAAAAGCCTTAGGTAGGTCTAGAATTGCTAATATGCCTCTCTTTCATATCATAATCTGAGTAGTGGAGAATGTACTTATAAATATTATAAGACAATACAATTAAATATTTCAGGTTTGTCTCCCGCAGACTTATAGTTGGCCATTTCAAACATATAACAATGCTCTGCAGATAAAATGAATAGATATAATTGCTCATACAGCGAATGGAAAACCATGCATAGATTTCCTGGATGTCTGGCTGGATAACAAGCTGAAACTGAATCTGCACATAAATAAACAAATGAAGAAGTGCATTTCAGCATGTTATTCTCATAGAAGTATGTCCCACTTGACTCAAAGACTGGGGTATTGTCATATTTTACTTACATCCAGTTCTTATTGGCCTGCAGACTTAGTAATAATTCAGTAAAAGCAAGCAGTAAGAATAATGTGTACAGTGGGTATCAATCTTGTACAGATCTCATCAAATATCTTTGACTTATTACACTCATTTATCTTTAGATTTACACCTCAAAGGCGTGTGTTACTAGGGATATAAAATCAGTACTAAAAGGTAGGCCAGGGACTAATTAATGATGAAAAATGAGGAAAGGCTGATATGTGGTCATTATAAACACATAACAACAGCTTTCTTGCTACTGCTCTTTTTCTACTGTAAGTAAGCACTCTCACATGTACAATGACAAGACTTACAAATGCATCCACATGTTGTTGCTATGGTATTGATCGTTTATGTGTGATGGCTCAGGCTGACAGGAGTGGCAAGAGAAAAAAGGTAAATGGCAACTGAGAGAGGGAGAAAATATAGTGGCTATGGGTTTGCTGGCATCACAGTAAGCATGGTACATCTGTTTCTGGACTAGCTGGACATAATATTGTCCATCCATAAAGGCTCTAGCAATGTTATCAACATGTTTGGCCAACTCTTGCTTCCCATTGTAGGTGTGATGTGATGCCAACTGGTACTCACGTCAAACACATCAATCACCAACAATAACTTCATTTTCACTGTTTCTTCCATTCCATGTTAAAAAGGCCCAACACACAGCCTTTGCATTCATGGCACCATATTAGAATGGGAATCAGGAGATATGTTGACAACATTAACACAGAGGTAAAAGCAGACAATGCCTTGTCCACTTAATATGAAAACATTTCCCATGCCCTTCTGAAACTCCACCATATCTTGCAACAGTGCTTCAATTACTTATGACAAACTGTGACTAACTGCAGACTCAGTCACACAGTCATTAAACAAGCTATGCATCATGACACCAATGGCTTCTATAGCTGCTTTATGGGCAGCATCATTTCCTCTGTTCTCGCAATCCCTTTGGCCTAAACCTCCTTCAGTCCCCTTCTTGCTTCCTTATTCTCAGCATCACTTTTCTTCTCCTGCTATATCCCACATCATTCCAGCCCCAGTCCCAACTCACTCTCTCACAAAGTTTGGAGAATGATACATTTTCAATCCTCATTTTGCTACTTTCATGGAGAAATACCTTTCTCTCTCTCTACCATTCAGTCATTTACACCCCATCCCTGTTGTCCCATAAATCTTACCCCTTCCCAATTGCCACTTGACTTTTCTCCGCTCTACTCCTGTCAGTCTGAGCAGCCATTCATAACACAGTCAGTATTGTTACAGTAGTAGGTGTGTGCATTTCAGAGTTTACTGTTGTGTTTGTGCATGAGTGTACTTACACTAGAAAAAAGTGGCGGCTGAAAGCTAGTAACCCTTCTGTGATGCTGTATGTTTATAGGTTCCACATACCAATCAGCTACAAGTAAATACTTCCATTTATTGATTTCTATTTAATAATAAAATTCAGTTTCATACAAGCTGCATACCCAACAAAGCACAAGACAAGAAATTAATTTTGATGTGTGCTGTATCTTCGTCTAGCATTCATAATGTGGTACTGTAGTGTGGTGCAAAGATCTACAACACGCATGAAGTTTAGAATAACTGCTAATATAAAACAAAAATTAATATATATATATATATTTACCAATTCTTTCTACAAATTACCTGATTATATGGACTCAAGGACAGAAGTTCCTCTTTAGCAATACAGGACAACCTCTAATGTATTGCTCCTATAGGATTAGATTAATTGCTGCATGCACAGAGGCAACTGAATAGTCATTCTTCCTGTGCTCCATATGTGAACACTCGGTCGGTTGGTTGGATTAAAAGATGGGGAAAGGGACCAAACTATGAGTTCATCAGTCCCTTGTTCTGAATAAAATAATGCCACAAGTGTGAGAAAAAAACAAACGAGACTGACAACTAGAAGTGGAATGAAAGGAAAAATCACAAGAATGATGAATGGCAACAAACATGTAAATGGACAAAAGGGGGACAAGAAAACCCCAGAAACGCAAGAAATGGGATGAAGAGATTAAAGCAACAAAGCAGATTACCATGGCTGGCTGACCATGGGAATAAAAAAGGAGAAGCCATCCACTCTGCAATACATTACAACCTCCTCCCAAGAAGCACTAGGGTGGAAGACACAGAGGGACAAAGGACATGTGCTAAAACTTAGATGAAATGATAAAACCCACCCTCATGAATAAAACATAAAATTAAATCAGATGCTGAGGTGTTGTCAGATAAAATTAGCGGCAACGAGTCCAGTAACGCAAGATGTCGGCGCTGGGCAGTCAAAGTGGGACAGTGCACCAGAATATGAGCCACTGTCAACCAGGCACCGCACCGACACTCAGGCAGGTCTTCATGGTGCAGGATGTAACCATGGGTTGCCCAAGTGTGGTCAATGCGGAGCCGGCAGAGGACAACTGATTCCCTGCAAGACGTCCGTATGGAAGACTTCCGCACATTCGTAGTCTCCTTAATGATTCACAGTTTGTTGTGTATACTGTTATGCCATTCCATTTCCCAAAGCTGAGAAACCCTACGGCATAAGTCAGAACACAGGTCAGTTCAGAGATTCCCCATCTCCACAAGCGGTGTCCGCATAGCCTCTTTGACCAGCCTGTCGGCAAGTTCATTGCCTGGGATGCCGACATGTCCTGGGGTCCACACAAACACAACTGAATGATGGGACTGGTCCAGGGCATAGACGGACTCATGGATGGATGCTACCAAAGGATGGTGAGGGTAGCACTGGTCGATAGCTTGTAGGCTGCTCAAGGAATCAGTACACTGAAGAAATGATTCCCCGGGCATGAACGGATATACTGAAGGGCACAAGAGATGGCTACCAGCTCAACAGTGGATACACTGCAGCCATCAGGCAAGGAATGCTGTTCAAACTGGCCTCTAATGATGTAAGCAAAGCCAACATGATCAACAACCAATGAGCCGTCAGTGTAAACCACTTCAGATCCCCGGAACATGTCAAGAATCAAGAGGAAGTGACAGCAGAGAGCGGCAGGAGTAACTGAGTCCTTAGGGTCATGCGATAGGTCCAGACAAATCTGCGGCTTAGGTGTACACCATGGAGGTGTATGTGGACAGACCTGGATGGGAGGTGGTAAGTGGAAGGACTCCAGTTCAGACAGAAGGGATCACACGCGAACTGCAACTGTTAGCCCTGACCTGGGCCGCCGATGCAGGAGATAAACCGTCATGGCTGGAAAAAGGAGATGGTAATTCGGATGTTCAGGAGAACTATGAATGTGTGCAAAGTAACTGGTGAGTAGTTGTGCACATTGGATATGCAATGGAGTAACTTCAGCCTCCACCAGGACACTGGTCACTGGACTCATTCCAAAAGCTCCGGTTGCTAGATGAATGCCGCATTGGTGCACTGGGTCGAGTACACACAATGCTGAGGGCACCACCAAACCATAAACCAGACTCCCATAGTCAAGGAAGGATTGAACAAGGGCTTTGTAGAGCTGCAACAGCATAGAGTGATCTGCACCCCAGTTGGTGTTGCTCAGGCAGCAGAGGGCATTGAGGTGCTGCCAGCACTTCTGCTTAAGCTGATGAAGGTGAGGAAGCCAAGTCAATCGGGCACCAAAAACCAGTCCTAAGAACTGATATGTCTCCACTACAGTGAGTGGATAGTCGTTAGGGCAAAGTTCTGGTTCCAGATGAATGGTATGATGCCAACAGAAGTGCATGACACACGATTTAGCAGCCGAAAACTGGAAGCTGTGGGCGAGAGCACATGACTGCACATTGTGGATGGCTCCCTGTAGGCACTGCTCAGCAACACCAGTGCTGGTGGAGCAGTACAAAATTCAGAAGTCATCTGCATACAGAGAGGGTGAGACGGACGGCCCTACAGCTGCTGCTAGACCGTTAATGGCCACTAAAAATAATGATACACTCAATACAGAGCCCTGCGGGACCCAATTCTCCTGGATATAGGGGGAACTACAGAAGGCACCAACTTGTACGTGGGAAGTATGGAGCGACAAGAAATTCTGGATAAAAATTGGGAGAGGGCCTCGGAGACCCCACCCGTATAATGTGGCAAGAATATGATGTCACCAGGTTGTGTCATACGCTTTGTGTAGATCAAAAAAGACAGCAACAAGGTGTTAGCATCTGGAAAAGGCTGTTCAGATGGCAGAAATGAGGGACACAAGATCATCAGTGGTAGAGCGACCCTGGCAGAAGCCACCCTGACTTGGAGACATATGTTCCAGCAGCTTACAAAGAACATTGGTGAGGCTGATGGGCCAATAGCTATCCACATCAAGCGGGTTTTTACTGGGTTTAAGCACCGGAATGATTGTGCTCTCCTGCCATTGCAATGGAAAGATGCCGTCGCACCAGATCCAGTTGAAGATAATGGGGAGATGGCGCTTGTAGTCAGACAAAAGATGTTTAATCATCTGACTGTGGATCCGATCTGGCCCAGGAGCTGTGTTGGGGCAATGTGCAAGGGCACTGAGGAGTGTAAATGGGGCATTATAGGGTTCACTGTGGCATGTAGTGAACAAGAGTTTTCAATCTGCCATTTGTGGGTGTGAAAGGCTGGGGGGTAGTTCTCCAACGCAGAGATTCAAGCATAGTGCTCAACAAACTGCTCGGCAATCACGTTTGCATTGGTACATAGCACGCAATTGATCGTAACATCAGGGACACCTATTGGGGTCTGGTACCCAAAAAGATGTCTGATCATCATCCGGACTTGGGAAGGTGACATATGGCACACAATGGTCGACACATACCTCTCCCAACCCTCCTGTTTTTGTTGTTTTATACGCTGGCATACATGAGCATGGAGCCACTTAATGGTTATCAGATGCTCAAAGGAAGGGTATCACTTATGTCACTGTAGAGCTCACTAATGCTCTGTAATTGCCTCACTGACATCCAACGACCACTAAGGGACTGTCTTTCGCTGGGGGCACCCTAAAGAGTGAGGGATCACGTTTTCTGCCGAAGAAACAGTTGTGCTAGCCACCTGCTCAACCATCACATCAATGTTACCATGAGGGGGAGAGTCAACGGTGATAGCAGAGGTGAAGGCTTCCCAGTCTGCCTTGTTTAAAGCCCATCTGGGCAGGTGTCCATGGGCCTGACGCTGTGGCAGTGACAGAAAGATGGGGATAGATGGGAGAAGTCCTGGGCTACAAATTAATAAATCAATGGCCAAGTATCTACCTCGAGCCACACTGAAACGTGTGGCAGCCCCAGTATTTAACAGGCAGAGGTCGAACTGAGACAGTAAAGTTTCAGCATCTTTGCCTTGGCCAGCAAGCATGGTGCCACCCCACAAGGGGTTATGGGTGATAAAATCTCCCAAAACTAGGAAAGGTTTAGGGAGTTTATCAATCAGTGCAGTTAATACATTCAGGGGCACTACACCATCTGGAGGAAGATATATATTGCAGACATTTATTTCCTGCGTCTTCTGTATCCTGACAGCCACAGCTTCAAGGGGGGTTTGAAGGGGCACCAGCTCACTACAGACTGACTTTAGGACATAAACACAAACTCCACCTGACAATTGATTATAGTCACTACGGTTCCTGTAATATCCCTTATAGCCACGGAGAGCAGGGGTCTGTATTGCTGAGAACCAGGTTTCCTGGAGGGCAATGCAGAAAGCAGGTGTAAAGCTTAACAGTTGCTGTAACTCAGCCAGGCGGTGGAAAAAACCGCAGCAATTCCACTGGAGGATGACATCATCATGAGACTGGGAAGGCATGGAACATTCAATGATGCAGTTTTATGCCTCATGGTCACTTGCTGCCACCAACTTTTTGCCAGAGCACTCTATACCAATTGTGTCTGTCTGAGGGTCTGGCGAGATCCAAGTCCTTAGTAGATGCCAGAATCTCCACCCCATCCACAGACGCAGAGCTTGCAGGTAGCGGTGCTGTGGGTGCCACCAAAAGTTCCCTGTTCTTAGGGGTCTTCTTTTTCGATTTCTCACACTGTTCCTTGGGTTTCCCTGGTTGGGAGAACTTCACTGAATCTGTCTCAGGGACTGAGGATGAGCGCGAGGCCCTACGACCAGCTGTTTTTGGACTCTTCAGCCACTGGCAGATGTCATCTTTCCCACTATGAGAAACATGGGAAGGAAGTGACCCAAGGGACCCCTCACTAGTAAGAGGAGCCGAAGAAGCCTTACGCTTATCTGGCTCAGAAGTGGGGACTGAAATTCCCAATGATTGGGGGGGTTGGTCCCGAAGAAGGTGGTGTGGGAGCAACAGGGAGGGAAGTGCCCCCACCATCACCCATAACCCCTTGTGGGGTGGCACCATGCTTGCTGGCCGAGGCAAAGATGCTGAAACTTTACTGTCTCAGTTCGACCTCTGTCTGTTAAATACTGGGGCTGCCAGACGTTTCAGTGTGGCTCGAGGTAGATACTTGGCCATTGATTTATTAATTTGTAGCCCAGGACTTCTCCCATCTATCCCCATCTTTCTGTCACTGCCACAGCGTCAGGCCCATGGACACCTGCCCAGATGGGCTTTAAATAAGGCAGACTGGAAAGCCTTCACCTCTGCTGTCACCGTTGACTCTCCCCCTCATGGTAACATTGATGTGATGGTTGAGCAGGTGGCTAGCACAACTGTTTCTTCGGCAGAAAACGTGATCCCTCACTCTTTAGGGTGCCCCCAGCGAAAGACAGTCCCTTAGTGGTTGTTGGATGTCAGTGAGGCAATTACAGAGCATTAGTGAGCTCTACAGTGCCTCCCGGTTCTGAGAGGAATTTGAGGAACTGATGGGGCGAGAACTGTCTCAGTGTAGATCAGTCGGTCCAGGGTCTGATATTCCATGATTTTCTTCTCTTTCTGTAGAATCCTGCAGTCTGGTGAGCAAGGTGAATGATGCTCTCTGCAGTTGACACAGATGGGAGGTGAGGCACATGGAGTATTGGAATGCAATGGACATCCACAATCTCGGCAGGTGGGCTGGAAGTACAGCACGAAGACATATGGCCAAACTTCCAGCACTTAAAGTACAACATCGGAGGAGGGATATATGGCTTGATGACACAGAGGTAGACCATCACCTTGACCTTCTTGGGCAATGTGTCACCCTCGAAGGCCAAGATGAAGGCACCAGTGGCAACCTGGTTATGCCTCAGACCCAAAAGGACATACTGGACGAAATGAACACCTCACCACTCAAAATTGGCATGCTGCTCATCGTCAGACTGCAAAAGAAGGTCCCTGTGGAATATAACACCATGGACCATATTTAAACTCCTATGAGGCATGATGGTAACGGAAACATCCCCCAACTTGCCACAAGTGAGTAATGCCTGTGACTGGGCAGAGGATGCTGTTTTTATCAAAACTGACCCTGAGCACATTTTGGACAAGCTCTACACCTCCCCAAACTTGTCCTCCAAATTCTCCACAAAAAATTGAGGCTTCATGGACATGAAAGATTCCCCATCAACTCTCATACATACGATGTACCGGGATGAATAAGCTTCACTGCCATCCTTAGCCTGGGGTTCCTCCGATGGAGAGAAATGACTTGGGGTCATATTTCTTAGCATTAAAGTTAGACTTTGCCCACTTAGAGACTTCTGGTGGAGGACCACCAGCAAAAGATGACATACTACGCTTCATGACATGTCATTCGCCCTGATGCCACCCACTTCGGCAGTGGCCCTCCCCACGGGTGCCACCCAGCCATAGCAAAGGCCACCTGGAAGGATGGCGATTGCCGTGAGTCTCGATGCCCCAGGGTGACGGACATCTACTCCGTGTCATACATCGCGAGTTAATGGCGCAGGCATGAGCACAGTGATCCCTATGTTGTCAGGGGGCTACAACCAACAGGGTGCGTGGCGGCCCCACCACAACAGCATGGCTACCGAACTGGATATGAGGTACAGAGAAGTCCATGGTCATCTCAGCATAGAAAGTGACACTGCATAGTGCATGGTGGAAAATGCACGCAGGAAGGTGTCCTTGCTCAAGAGATGGAGAATGGGCGGGACTGCAATCCGACGATGAGAAAGTGGGCTAAAGATCTCAGTGCACGATGGACACAATGTACCATGTAAGGTGCCCTTCCCCAACTGGCTCAGTCTTCAGGATAAATTTTGAAAAATGGAGATCAAACCCTACAGGGGACCATTCCTTTTAGTCACCTCTTATGACAGGCAGGAATACCTCAGGCCTATTTTAACCCCCAGACCTGCAGGGGGACATATGTGTATGGAATGGGTGGAACACCTAATAACTGGTACAATAAGACAAACCCTCTGCCATGCACTACACAATGGTTTGCAGAGTATAGATGTAGTGGCAGATGAGAATGAAGTGCATGACAATTTGTGATGATCATTTTAAATAGGTCTTCATTCTTATGGCTGGTCCACGATAAATATGGATGTGGCTTATGTAGACATTAAGATATCACGAGAAGATAAGAAGCAGCTATTGAAGAGAACTGAAGAGTTTCACAGTTTTGCATTCCTGTTAATTGTATTATATTAAATTTAGCATAAGAAAACAAAAATTGTCATTAGCAGTTTAACAATAATCAATTGTTGGCTTCATATTGTGATTGTCAACTTGTTCCACATCCTTGTGTATAGTCACAATTGAGTTTCAGAACATAAATGAATGAATTTTAAAACTCTCCATAACTTTCACTGATATTTCTTTTCTATTAAAATGCTGGAAGCACAAACTTAGTACTAACTCAACAACTTTGGGGATATGTAATGCAATTATGTCACAAAGTCATCAAACAGTCAGACTTTGGAAAAATTCTGCTTATAAATAACAGTAATACTAATTCGTGCATTGTATTATCAAATTTCTACTCTCATTAAAGAAAGCAATGAATATTTCTAAAATTAATTCATGTATCCATTCATTCATATTCTGTATATCACATCATGAATACCTACAGGGAAGTGGAACATAATGAGATTTTCCTCTGCAGCAGAGTGTGCGCTGATATGAAACTTCCTGGCAGATTAAAACTGTGTGCCGGACCAAGACTTGAATTCAGGACCTTTGCCTTTCGCGGACAAGTGCTCTAGCACTTGCCCACCAAAGGCAAAGGTCCGGAGTTCGAGTCTCGGTCTGGCACACAGTTTTAATCTGCCAGGAAGTTTTACACTAACATAGATTGCATACCTGCATGACTAATTGACTATTGCTAAATAGCTGTAAACTACTTGTGCTTAAAACTTCCTGGCAGATAAAAACTGTGTTCTAGACTGGAACTCAAACGTGTAACCTTGCCTTTTCCAGGCAATGCTCTTACCAAATAATCTGTTTGGATACTTATTTATTTGTTTTATGTAAGGATGACCCATGTTGTGAATATATCACACAGGATATGGAATGTGTCTATTTTACAAGTTTGATGAGGTTACATTCTAAGGTATTACATAAATAGTAGGGATCAGTTTCATATTAAAGTACCTGCAACTTAGGTATATTACAGAAAAAAGAAGTATTTAAATATGTTTACAATAATAAATAGATATGCAAGCAAATACATACCTGGAAATGCATATGAATGTTACAGGTGCATGGATACTACACATTGTGTTTCAGGGACTCTTCTATAGCGTAAAATGACCATTGCAATACAAACTGCTTAATTTTTTTTTTTTTTGAAGAGATCCTCATCCACTAAACTAAACACTTAATCTGTGAAGGGAGGGCATAAAAATCTTACTGCCTGTGAAACAGACTCCTTATTGTACCATACTCAGTTTTGCATGCTGATAGTGGATACTGTCTTTTCTTTTAGTATTGTGACTATGATACACACATACACACTGCCTGGGAGAATGTACAGGGTGTCACAGTACGAATGGTCAATTTTCAGGGATATGACAGGAATCCTTATTTGAAGCAAAAAGCTTTGTATGAATGTACGACCTGTTCTGAATGGTTACCGAGACATAGCACATTTAATGTCATACATTCTTGGGCTAGTAGCACGCATGTATGTGTCTTACCCACCCAGCCTCTTTGACATTATGTTCTAGCCAAACCTACCTCATTGCTTTCAACCTCTTTGCTTGTGATGTGTTTCTACTATTAAACTAGCCAGTTGTATACAATGTGTTGTGAGTGATGTAGTGCGAGGAATTAAGAGTGTATCATAGGGAAGCATTGGTTTACTTTGTTCGTCCACACACTACTTAAAATGCCACACATCTACACTAATAAAGAATATGCAGATATAGTATATGTTTACAGCTTCTGTGATAGTAGTGCCCCTGCTACTGTTGAAGAATACCATCGGCACTTTCTGACACACCAAATTCCTGATCATAGACTGCTCACCAGAGTGTTTTTCAACTGAAACTGTGCAAAAAGCATTTTTTAATGTTTTTGTAACTGTTATATGTGTGTAAATCTGACAATGTTCAGAATAATATAGAAAATAAATAATAATTTACATTAAACGTGCTCTATCTTGGAAAAATCTTCAAATTATCATTCATGTCATGTCCCTGAATATTGACTATTCCTCCTCCAACACCCTGAATATTGTGCAGTGAATGTGAGGATTTAAAGTTCCTTAAAAGTGTTTCTGCTTGAGGCTTTAGGGTGATCTCCATGTGAGATCCTTCTGTGCACACAGCACCTTTCTAGGCTGTGGCTGATTTCTCTAAAACATGATTCCAGATGCCATAATGGCATGAAAATAATGATAATAAGCTGATTTAAGTGTTTCCATATTTATGTAACAGTAAATTGTGCAAAAAGTGTACAGTGCAGAACACAGTCTTTAGCAAAGATCCAGGATTTGATTTTCCCAGTTTAGATTCCTGTCAAAATGGAAGCCCAGATATTTTGATGTATCCACCCCAACTGTCTGATGGTCACCTGGTTTTTCTCTATTTCTTCATCTTTAGTTTATTTTACTGTAATCAGCAGAAAGATCTCTTGTATTAAACCAGTTGACAATATCCATAAAGATCTTATTAACTGACACGTTAAGTTTGTCTAATGAATTATCAGTAAGTACTATAGTTTCATTATCAAAGATGGTGAATTTACAATATTCTGAATGAAGAGGTAGACCATTAATAAAAAGAATAAAATGGGGGGGGGGGGGGAGGCAGAACTGAACCCTGAGGCACTCTGCATGTGACAGTACCCCATTCTGATGATGCCCATACTCCTTCTCTGACTATTCAATACAACTGTCTTCTTTCTTTTAGGTGCAAATTGAACCACTACCTTGTTGCAACACTTCTACCAAGGTATTTAGCTTTGTGTCCTCACAGCTTTCATCAGTACCTCTTTCCTGTTTACCAAACTTTACAGAAGTTCTCCTGCATACCTTACACGAGTAGCACTCCTGAAAGAAAGGGCACTGCAGAGAAGGGAAATGGCTTTGTCACAGTCTAGAAGATTATTTCCAGAGTGAATTTTTCAGTCCACAACAGACTGTACATTGCCATGAAACGTCCTGCAAGGAATGGAGAAGGGGGATGGGGTTGAGGATGGGTAGTCATTAGCTGTGCCCACACAGCTCATGCAGTAAGGAGGCATTGCCTGCAAAAGATGAGATACTGGGTTCAAGTCCCGGTCTGGTACACAGTTTTAATCTGACAGAAATTTTCATAATACTATATTCTCCACTGCAGAGCATCATTCTACTTGCACTTACTCATGTTAGATTTAAAATAGTGATATGTGATTTATTCATCTCGTTACATACAATTTTCAAATCATTTGATTTGACGTACAGGAGACATGTCGAGCTGCTACCAGCACTTTGAAAATAGCTGCTGCTTCCTCAGTTACAGTAAACACATTCTAGTTTATTATGAACTGACAGAATAGAAACCTCATAGGGCTCCATATTTTATGTTCCAAATTACTGAATCTAGCATTTTTCTTGAAAGTCAGTTTGTCAATTAGAACCTCTGCTAAGTGTGATGGAAGTTAAATCACACCTATGCTAGTGGGGTGTTAGTATTGGCGTAACATTTTAGTTTCCTGAATACAATTCTATGGGACACACAATCAAAGACTTTGACAAAGTCACAGAATATCACAGCAGCATCACATTTTTGTTACCCCCTATGCAACTTCGAATGCAGGGTTATATACAGCTTTCTCTATACAGAAAACTTTATACATGTCAAATTGATAGGCAGTTAACAAATATTGCTCAGAAAAATGACTCCATATTCCATTGTTGGCTGCTTTTTTTAAAATGTTTTGATAAGAATGGAAGGAGTGAAATGGGTATCTAATTACAGATGAGTATCCTATCTCTATATACATTAGTATTTTTGTTACTATGGCATATTTAAATTTTTAATGAAACAGGTAATGATTACAAAAATATCTCAAGTCTGGAACTGTAGGTCCAGATTATGATTTTACTACTCTTTAGGAAACACCATTATAGCCTAAAGTACTACTGGTTTGCAGCAATGTAATAATGTTTGCAGTTTTGTTAGAGGTTATACTATTTTAACTAATGGCTGTTGGTGATGAACCCAGGTCAGTAAATCCAATGTATCCTTATTTGGTTGCTTATTAGCAGCTGGAATGTTTGCAGACAGTGACAGGAAATAACCACTGAATTTGTTGGCCAGTCTTGTCATTTCTACCACACTTCCATGTATTGTTTGGTGATTCAATTTTATTAGCAGTGCTGTAGTTATTTGTTTTCTGTATAAAAATTCACCATGTTGTTTTAGGTTTACTCTTCCAGTGCTTTATTTTTATTCACAACATTTGAGTTTCATTTTTCTGATTACAGACAGGAGGATTTCACATTATTGGCGGTTTGCCTCACAATTATGTAGTGTTCTGTGGTATAAGGATTAGCACTGCCAGTCACAGCTGAAAGATCCTGGATTGAATACACAGTAACCACCTCGGGTATTTCTATGGAAGAAAGATGTGGTATGTGGCTCTCAAGACCAAAGGAGTAATTGTTTCAATTAAATAACTATCAAAACTGACACATGAACTGCAAAGATGGCATCAAACAGAAAGACCTACACCACTCTGTGGCCATACAAGATATCTTCCTCGATACACTTCAGTCTCCTGTGTTAACCAGACCTTATCCTTCCCATTCTGTCTAACTTCATCTGTAATTGCTTTAGAAGAAAACAGAGCTCAGAGTGCTTACAAATAGTTAAATTTTTTATATACTGTTTTGTAATACTCACTTTAAGGCCAACAATGATTATAACTTTTTCTGTGGTATGTTTCTTTTTTGGTCTAAATCAATTACACACACACAGACGGAGAGAGAGAGAGAGAGAGAGAGCAGTTACAATATCACAATACAAACAACTTTCAACAGGAACTTGCTTGTAAACATATAACAGGAACAAAAAGTCAACAAACATACTTGAATATATAAACAGCAAATCAGGTCTAAACTAAAAAACACTGAAGACACACATGTTGCGTAATATTGCATATAAGTAGTTACCTGGCCCTGATAAAACCATGATGCTTTTATAGCCTCTTCCACAGCAGAATTTAGGTCAGCACTGTCAAATACAACCATTGTTGATTTTGAATCAACCACTGTGAAAAAACCAAAGGGTTATAACTAACTTTACATTACCAGTTACAGATAAATACCCTAAAAACAAATTACTTTACAGAGCTATCATAACACCTTCAGAAAAGACCAAAGCATAGGCAAGTTTTAACACAAAAATTATTAGTGAGTCCACAGTATATTGTTATCACTAAAGAAATGAATGTAAAACTCAAACAGAAACAATCAAACACCATTTCCATTTTTTGTACAATTTGTTTTTGTTGATATGCTTTCACTTTTTTTACTTCATAACTGCACAATTTACTTAGGAAATAATTGCAAGCTGAGATACTGGATCATAACATTATTTAATGTTATTTGAAACATTGAAAGTTACTGACTTTTCTGATTGTCTGTCAAAAATGGTTCAAACTTAAAGAAATTATAAAGAAACTCAAATCATGCATTGCTAATATGTCATGATTTAAATAATGTATTTTGCATAATATAAATAGTAGTAAGGACACAGGTTGGTTGGTTGGTTGGTTTAAAGGCGGGAGAAGGGACCAAACTACGAGGTCATCAGTCCCTTGTTCCTAATAAAACAATGCCACAAGTGTGAGAATAAAACGGACAAAACATATAACACAAAACGGAAAGAAAGGAAAAGCCACAAAAATGAAGGGAAGGCAACGAACACTAAAAGGAACAAAAGAGGACAAGAAAACAACAGAGAGACACTAGAAACAGAAGATAGTAAAACATGAAAGCAGATTACAGTGGCTGGCCAACCATGAGAATAAAATGGGAAAGTCAGCCACTCTGCAACACATTAAAGCCTCCACCCTAAAGCACTAGGGTGGAAGACACAGAGGGACGAAGGACATGCGCTAAAACCTACATTGTAGTATAAAACCCAATCTCACAGATAAAACATAAAACTAAAGCTGCTGTGGAGACATTATTGCCCGACATCGAAGGCAGGGTGCGGGGAAAGTTAAAAGTCTACCGCAGAGTGGCTAAAAGTGGACAGTCCAGCAAGAGATGGAGAGTAGGTAATCACGCATTAGCCATGTATGGCCAATGCGAAGCTGACAGAGGACAACTGATTCCCTGCGAGAGGCCTGCATGGAAGACTTCCACACATTCATAGTCTCCTTAATGACATGCAGTTTGTTGTGCATTCTGTTATGCCATTCCGTCTCCCAAAGCCAGAAAACCCTGCAGTGTAAGACATAACGTGGGTCAGCTTCAGAGATGCCTATCTCCAGAAGCAGTTTCTGCATTGCCTGTTTGGCTAGCCTGTCGGCAAGTTCGTTGCTGGGAATTCTGATGTGTCCTGGGGTCCACACAAACACTACAGAATGGCAGGACTGTTCCAGGGCATAGCTGGACTCCTGAATGGACACTACCAGAGGGAGGTGAGGGTAGCACTGGTTGATAGCTTGTAGGCTGCTCAATGAGTCAGTACACGGAGAAATGACCCGCCGGGGCATGAGCAGATGTACTCAAGAGCACGAGATATGGCCGCCAGCTCCACAGTGAAAACACTGCAGCCAACTGGCATGGAGTGCTGCTCCATATGTCCTCCATGAACATATGCAAAGTCTACGTGACCATTAGCCACTAAGCTGTCGGTGTAAACCACTTCAGAGAGCAGGAACATGTCAAGAATCGAGAAGAAGTGACAGCAGAGAGCGGTGGGGTTAACGGAGTCCTTAGGGCCACGCAAAAGGTCCATACGAAGCTGCAGCCAAAGCTTACACCATGGAGGCATAAGTGAACAGACTGCAAGTAGAGGTGGTAAAGGGAAGGACTCCAGTTTGGAGAGAAGGGACCGCACATAAACCACAATCGTTAGCCCCAATCTGGCCCGCCAATGCGGGAGATGGACTGCCGCAGTCAGTAAAAGGAGATGGTAATTTGGATGCTCAGGGGAACTATGAATGTGTGCTGTGTAAGTGGCGAACAGTTGGGCATGTCTGATCTGCATTGGAGGGACACCAGCCTCCACCAGTATGCTGGTCACTGGACTCATCGTGAAAGCTCCTGTCGCTAATCGAACCCCACAGTGGTGCATAGGGTTGAATAAATGCAATGCTGAAGGCACTGCTGAACCATAAACCACACTCCCATAGTCAATTTTAGATTGGACAAGGGCTCTGTAGAGCTGCAGCAGTGTACAGCGATCTGCACCCCAATTGGTGTTGCTCAGGCAACGGAGGGCATTGAGGTGCTGCCAGCACTTCTGCTTAAGCTGACAAAGATGAGGGAGCCAAGTCAATTGAGTGTCGAAAACCAGTCCTGGGAACTGATATGTCTCCACTACAGTGAGTGGATCTTCATTAAGGTAAAGTGCGGGTTCCGGATGAACCGTACGACGCTGACAGAAGTGCATGACACACATATTTGCAGCTGGAAACTGGAAGAAATGGGCTAGAGCCCATGCTGCACCTTGTTGATGACTCCCTGGAGGCGCCGCTCAGCAACAACAATACTGCAGCAACAGTACGAAATGCAGAAGCCGTCTGCATACAGAGAAGGTGAGATGGAGGGTCCAACAGCTGCTGCTAGACTGTTAATGGCCACTAAAAATAGAGAGACACTCAATACAGAGCCCTGTGGGACTCCATTCTCCTGGATATGGATGGAACTATGGGAGTCACCAACTTGGACATGGAAAGTACGGAGCAACAGGAAGTTTAGCATAAAAATTGGGAGTGGTCCCCGGTGACCCCACTCATACAATGTGGCAAGGATATGATGTCACCAAGTCATGTCATACGCTTTACGCAAGTCAAAAAAGACGGCAATCAGGTGTTGCTGTCTGGAAAAGGCCGTTCGGATGGCAAACTCGAGGGACACAAGATTATCAGTGGTAGAGCGACCCTGGCAAAAGCCACCCTGACATGGAGCCAGCAAGCCACGTGACTCCAGGACCAATCCCAACCGCTGACAAACCGTATGTTCCAGCAGCTTACAGAGAACGTTGGTGAGGCTGATGGGCCAATAGCTATTCACATCAAGTGGGTTTTTACCGGGTTTGAGCACCAGAATGCTGGTGCTCTCCTGCCATTGCGATGGAAAGACACAATCGCTCCAGAGCCGGTTGAAGATGACGAGAAGATGTCACTTGTAGTCAGATGAGAGATGTTTAATCATCTGGCTGTGGATGCGATCAGGCCCAGGAGCTGTGTCGGGGCAATGTGCAAGGGCACTGAGGAGCTCCTGCTCTGTGAATGGGGCATTATAGGATTCACTGCAGTGTGTAGTGAATGAGAGGACGTCCCCTTCCCAACACCATTTGAGTGTGCGAAAGGCTGGGGGGTAATTCTCTGATGCAGTGGCTCAAGAGCAAAGTGCTCAGCAATCGTGTTTGTGTCGGTATATAACTCACCATTTATGGTAACACCAGGGACAGCTGTTGGGGCCTGGTACCCAAAAAGACGTTTGATCTTTGCCCAGACTTGGGGAGGTGACATGTGGCACCCAACGGTGGAGACGTATCTCTCCCAACACTCCTTCTTCTGTTTTTTGATAAGGTAGCAAACACGGGTATGGAACCTTTTAAAGGCTATGAGATATTCCAGGGAAGGGTGCCGCTTATGCCACTGTAGAGCTCGCCGACGCTTCTTAATTGCTTCAGTGACTTCCGGTGACCACCAAGGCACTGCCTTACGCCACGGGCATCCTAAAGAGAGAGGGATCGTGTTTTCTACCACAGAAACAATTGTGTTAGTCACATGCTCAACCATCAAATTGATGTTACCGTGTGGGAGAGATTGAGCAGTGACAACAGAGGTGGAAGTTCCCCAGTCCACCTTGTTCAAAGCGCATCTGGGCAGGTGTCCATGTGCCTGATGTTGGGGCAGTGACAGGAAGATGGGGAAGTGGTCACTACCACACAGGTCATCACGTGCTCTCCAGTGGATAGATCAGAGAAGTCTTGGGCTGCAAATTGATAAATCAATGGCTGAGTAACTATCATAAGCCACATTGAAATGTGTGGCAGCCCCAGTATTTAAGAGGCAGAGGTCGAATTGCGACAGTAAAGTTTTGACATCTCTGCCTCGGCCAGTAAGCCCACAAGAGTTATGGGCATTAAAATCTCCCAGAATTAGGAAAGATTTAGGGAGTTGATCAATCAGTGCAGCTAATACATTCAGGGTTACTGCACCATCTGGAGGAAGATATACATTGCAGCATATGAAGGTTGTTGAGTGTGGACCGGTTACACCTGTAATCAAAATTGCAGATCTGAAGATGGTTCTAGAGGAACTGAAACCGGTCATGTGAATAAATATTTTGCACTCAAGACAGATTATAAGTAATATTGCATAACAAGTGATTACGGTATACCTGCAGACATTATGTCTGTTTTTGCAAAATATACATTGCAGACAATTATTTCCTGTGTTGTCCTTATTCTGACAGTCACAGCTTCAAGAGGGGTTTGAAGGGACACATGTTCACTACAGACCGAGTTTAGGACATAAACGCAAACTCCACCTGACACTCGATTATAGTCGCTACGGTTCCTGTAATATCCCTTATAGCCACGGAGGGCAGGGGTCCGCATTGCTGGGAACCAGGTTTCCTGGAGGGCAATGCAGATAGCATGTGTAAAGTTTAACAGTAGCCATAGCTCAGCCAGGCGGTGGAAAAAACCACAGAATTTCCACTGGAGGATGACATCATGAGACTGGGACGGCATGGAACATTCAATGAGGCAGTTTACGCCTCAGAGTCACCTGCTGCCACAGATTTATTGCCTGAGCAGTCTATATCCATTGTGTTTTGGGGTCTGGCGAGATCTAAGTCCTCAGCGGACAACAAATTCTCCATCCCCATCCTCAGTCGCAGAGCTTGCAGTTAGTGGTGGTGTGGGTGCCACCGCAATTTCCTTGATCTTAGGGGTTTTCTTATTGGATTTCTCTCGCTGCTCCTTGGGTTTCCCTGGTTGGGTGGATTTCACTGACTCAGTCCCCCCATGAACCATGGACCTTGCCATTGGTGGGGAGGCTTGTGTGCCTCAGCAATACAGATGGCCGTACCGTAGGTGCAACCACAACGGAGGGGTATCTGCTGAGAGGCCAGACAAACGTGTGGTTCCTGAAGAGGGGCAGCAGCCTTTTCAGTAGTTGCAGGGGCAACAGTCTGGATGATTGACTGATCTGGCCTTGTAACAATAACCAAAATGGCCTTGCTGTGCTGGTACTGCGAACGGCTGAAAGCAAGGGGAAACTAGAGCCGTAATTTTTCTCGAGGGCATGCAGCTTTACTGCATGATTAAATGATGATGGCGTCCTCTTGGGTAAAATATTCCGGAGGTAAAATAGTCCCCCATTTGGATCTCTGAGCGGGGACTACTCAACAGGATGTTGTTATCAGGAGAAAGAAAACTGGCGTTCTACGGATCGGAGCGTGGAATGTCAGATCCCTTAATCGAGCAGGTAGGGTAGAAAATTTAAAAAGGGAAATGGATAGGTTAAAGTTAGATATAGTGGGAATTAGTGAAGTTCGGTGGCAGGAGGAACAAGACTTTTGGTCAGGTGAATACAACGTTATAAACACAAAATCAAATACAGGTAATGCAGGAGTAGGTTTAATAATGAATGAAAAAACAGGCGTGCGGGTAAGCTACTACAAACAGCATAGTGAACGCATTATTGTGGCCAAGATAGACATGAAGCCCACGCCTACTACAGTAGTAGAAGTTTATATGCCAACTAGCTCTGCAGATGATGAAGAAATTGATGAAATGTATGATGAGATAAAAGAAATTATTCAGATAATGAAGGGAGACGAAAATTTAAGTCATGGTGACTGGAATTCAAGTGTAGGAAAAGGGAGAGAAGGAAACATAGTAGGTGAATATGGATTGGGCCTAGGAAATGAAAGAGGAAGCCGTCTGGTAGAATTTTGCACAGAGCATAACTTAATCATAACTAAGGGAACAATTGACAGGAATGGGGGAAAGAAATACAGTAGAAGAAGAATGGGTAGCTCTGAGGGATGAAGTAGTGAAGGCAGCAGAGGATCAAGTAGGTAAAAAGACGAGGGCTAATAGAAATCCTTGGGTAACAGAAGAAATATTGAATTTAATTGATGAAAGGAGAAAATATAAAAATGCAGTAAATGAAGCAGGCAAAAAGGAATACAAACGTCTCAAAAATGAGATCGACAGGAAGTGCAAAATGGCTAAGCAGGGATGGCTAGAGGACAAATGTAAGGATGTAGAGGCCTATCTCACTAGGGGTAAGATACATACTGCCTACAGGAAAATTAGAGAGACCTTTAGAGATAAGAGAACGACTTGTATGAATATCAAGAGCTCAGATGGAAGCCCAGTTCTAAGCAAAGAAGGGAAAGCAGAAAGGTGGAAGGAGTATATAGAGGGTCTATACAAGGGCGATGTACTTGAGGACAATATTATGGAAATGGAAGAGGATGTAGATGAAGATGAAATGGGAGATATGATACTGCGTGAAGAGTTTGACAGAGCACTGAAAGACCTGAGTCTAAACAAGGCCCCCGGAGTAGACAACATTCCATTGGAACTACTGACGGTCTTGGGAGAGCCAGTCCTGACAAAACTCTACCATCTGGTGAGCAAGATGTATGAAACAGGCGAAATACCCTCAGACTTCAAGAAGAATATAATAATTCCAATCCCAAAGAAAGTAGGTGTTGACAGATGTGAAAATTACCGAACTATCAGTTTAATAAGTCACAGCTGCAAAATACTAACGCGAATTCTTTACAGACGAATGGAAAAACTAGTAGAAGCCGACCTTGGGGAAGATCAGTTTGGATTCCGTAGAAATATTGGAACACGTGAGGCAATACTGACCCTACGGCTTTTGACAATGTTGACTGGAATACTCGCTTTCAAATTCTGAAGGTGGCAGGGGTCAAATACAGGGATCGAAAGGCTATTTACAATTTGTACAGAAACCAGATGGCAGTTATAAGAGTCGAGGGGCATGAAAGGGAAGCAGTGGTTGGGAAGGGAGTGAGACAGGGTTGTAGCCTCTCCCCGATGTTATTCAATCTGTATATTGAGCAAGCAGTAAAGGAAACAAAAGAAAACTTCGGAGTAGGTATTAAAATTCATGGAGAAGAATTAAAAACTTTGAGGTTCGCCGATGACATTGTAATTCTGTCAGAGACAGCAAAGGATTTGGAAGAGCAGTTGAACAGAATGGACAGTGTCTTGAAAGGAGGTTATAAGATGAACATCAACAAAAGCAAAACGAGGATAATGGAATGTAGTCAAATTAAATCGGGTGGTGCTGAGGGGATTAGATTAGGAAATGAGACACTTAAAGTAGTAAAGGAGTTTTGCTATTTAGGGAGTAAAATAACTGATGATGGTCGAAGTAGAGAGGATATAAAATGTAGACTGGCAATGGCAAGGAAATCGTTTCTGAAGAAGAGAAATTTGTTAACATCGAGTATAGATTTAAGTGTCAGGAAGTAGTTTCTGAAAGTATTTGTATGGAGTGTAGCCATGTATGGAAGTGAAACATGGACGATAACCAGTTTGGACAAGAAGAGAATAGAAGCTTTCGAAATGTGGTGCTACAGAAGAATGCTGAAGATAAGGTGGGTAGATCACGTAACTATTGAGGAGGTATTGAATAGGATTGTGGAGAACAGAAGTTTGTGGCACAACTTGACTAGAAGAAGGGATCGGTTGGTAGGACATGTTTTGAGGCATCAAGGGATCACAAATTTAGCATTGGAGGGCAGCGTGGAGGGTAAAAATCGTAGAGGGAGACCAAGAGATCAATACACTAAGCAGATTCAGAAGGATGTAGGTTGCAGTAGGTACTGGGAGATGAAGAAACTTGCACAGGATAGAGTAGCATGGAGAGCTGCATCAAACCAATCTCAGGACTGAAGACCACAACAACAACAACAACAACAAACAACTAACACTTAGTTCAAGAATCATAAAAGAAGGTTGTACACATGGAAGAATCCCGGAGATACTAAAAGGTATCAGATAGATTATATAATGGTAAGACAGACATTTAGGAACCAGGTTTTAAATTGTAAGACATTTCCAGGGGCAGATGTGGACTCTGACCACAATCTATTGGTTATGAACTGCAGATTGAAATTGAAGAAACTGCAAAAAAGTGGGAAATTAAGGAGATGGGACCTAGATAAAATGACTAAACCATAGGTTGTACAGAGTTTCAGGGAGAGCATAAGGGAACAATTGACAGAAGTGGGGCAAAGAAGTACAGTAGAAGAAGATTGGGTAGCTCTGAGGGATGAAGTAGTGAAGGCAGCAGAGGATAAAGTAGGTAAAAAGACGAGGACTAGTAGAAATCCTTGGGTAACAGAAGAAATATTGAATTTAACTGATGAAAGGAGAAAATATAAAAATGCAGTTAATGAAGCAGGCAAAAAGGAATACAAACGTCTCAAAAACGAGATCGACAGGAAGTGCAAAATGGCTAAGCAGGGATGGCTACAGGACAAATGTAAGGATCTAGAGGGTTATCTCACTAGGAGTAAGATAGATACTGCCTACAGGAAAATTAAAGAGACCTTTGGAGAAAAGAGAACCACTTGTATGAATATCAAGAGCTCAGATAGAAACCCAGTTCTAAGCAAAGAAGGGAAAGCAGAAAGGTGGAAGGAGTATATAGAGGGTCTATACAAGGGCGATGTACTTGAGGACAATATTATGGAAATGGAAGAGGATGTAGATGAAGATGAAATGGGAGATATGATACTGCGTGAAGAGTTTAACAGAGCACTGAAAGACCTGAATCGAAACAAGGCCCCGGGAGTAGACAACATTCCATTAGAACTACTGACAGCCTCGGAAGAGCCAGTCCTGACAAAACTCTACCATCTGGTGAGGAAGATGTATGAGACAGGCAAAGTACCCTCAGACTTCAAGAAGAATATAATAATTTCAATCCCAAAGAAAGCAGGTGTTGACAGATGTGAAAATTACCGAACTATCAGTTTAATAAGTGACAGCTGCAAAATACTAACACGAATTCTTTACAGACGAATGGTAGAAGCCGACATCGGGGAAGATCAGAGGAACCAAAGAAACCTTATGCTTCTCTGGCTCAGAAGTGGGGACTGAAATTCCCGATGATTGGGGGGGGGGGGGGGGTGTTGCTTCCGAAGTAGGTGGTGCGGGAGCAACAGGGAGGGAAGTGCCCTCACCAATATGGGGGCAGGTGTAGTCTTTCGGCTCTGAGAGGTGACCTGGGTTGGTGGAGCTGATGGTGTCAGAACTGTTGTAGCAGCGGCATAAGATGATGTCATACGCACAGGATGCATGCTTTCAAATTTTCTCTTAGCTTCAGTGTAGTTCAGTCGGTCCAGGGTCTTGTACTCCATGATTTTCCTTTCTTTCTGGAGAATCCTGCAGTCAGGCGAGCAAGGCGAATTGTGCTCTCTGCAGTTGACACAGATGGGAGGTGCGGCATATGGAGTATTGGGGTTGTGATGGGGGTCCGCAATCTCGGCATGTGGCGCTGGAAGTACAGCGGGAAAACATATGGCCGAACTTCCAGCACTTAAAGCACCGCATCGGGAGGGGGATATAGGGCTTTACATCGCACTGGTAGATGATCACCTTGGGCTTCTCGGGAAATGTATCACCCTCAAAGGCCAAGATGAAGGCACCGGTGGCAACCTGATTATCCTTCAGACCACGGTGGACACGCCGGATGAAATGTACACCTTGCAGCTCTAAATTGGCATGCAGCTCATCGTCAGACTGCAAAAGAGGGTCTATGTGAAATATGATACCCCAGACCATACTTAAGCTCTTATGGGGCATCATGGTTTTGATCAAGACTGACCCAGATATCATTTTGGACAAGCCCTCCACCTCCCTGAACTTGTCCTCTAAATGCTCAACAAAAAATTGAGGCTTCATCATCATGACAGATTCCCCATCAGCTCTCGAACATAAAAGGTACTGGGGCGAATAAGATCCACTGCCATCCTTAGCCTGATGTTCCTCCCATGGTGTGGCCAGGGAGAGGAACGATTTGGGGTCATACTTCTGTGCATTGAATTGAGCTTGTGATTGCTTAGAGACTTTGGTGTTTCACCACCAGCAAGAGATGATGGACTAAGCTTCATCACATGTCATCTGCCCTGATGCCACCCACTCTGACCAGGGTCCCTCCCCACGGCTGCCACTCAGCCGCAGCAAAGGCCACCTGGCAGGATGGCCATTGCTGGGAGTCCAGATGCACCAGGTGGATGGCATACATGGGGAGTTAATGGCGCAGGCAACAGTAGAGCAGTCCCTGTGTGGTCAGGGGGCTACAACCAACAGGGTACATGGCGGCCTCACTACAACGGTCTGGCTACTGTGCTGGATATCAGGTGCAAAGAAGTCCATGGTCATTGTCGATGCAGAAATCGACACTGAATAGTGCATGGTGGAAAACGCACCCAGGAAGGTGTCCTCGCCCAAGAGATGGAGAATGGGCAGGACTGCAATGCAACAATGAGAAAGTGGGCTAAAGATCTCAATGCACGATGGACACGATGTACCTTGTAAGGTGCCCTTCCCCAATTGGCTCGCTCTTCGGGAAAATTTTGAAGAATTGAGGTCAAACCCTACAGGGGACCGTCGCACAAAGGTTGAAATGTGTGAAACTCCTTTTACTCGCCTCATACAACAGGTAGGAATATCTTGGGCCTATTCTAAGCCCCGGACCCACAAGGGGGAAGGACACAAGACAGAAGGGGTTGGAGAGTACAAAAAAAGAATACTGTAATCACTTAGCCTATCATGGCATGTTGTCTTCGTGCATCTGTTGTGGATATTACAGCTAACAGATGATATATGATCTTTACCCAGTGAGAGTGTGTGAGAATTAGTCTCCTTTGGTCATGGCAGTCTGAAGCTGAACTTGTTAGTGGAGGTTACATGTACACATGGTTGCATTGTCCAAGGATCTTTCCATAGTCGTTGTCAGTTTGCATTCCCACTTGCTGCCACGAAGGACATTGAAAGTGTGACAGAGTCCCATGCATTATGAAATATGATCTTTAAAGATGAAGAAATTCTGAGCTTCGTCTTTATACAGAATCAGCAAACTATGAAAACACAACATAAAAATGGTATACAGACTGAACAAGAAATTCAGTGAACGGCTTGACTGACCATTGTCAAACATTTGTTTTGAGAAACCTTCAGGATACACAAGCATAAAAAAAGGTGATAGCACACGCTAAGCAGATGTTGGATACCTGTCATACAAAGGTTGACAACTGTAAGTAACAAGTGTGAAGGTACACTAAAATGAGCCTGGGCAACGCCATGATGGGGAGGTATAACCTCTGCATGCCTGCTCAACTTCAGTCCACCAAGAGCAATGGGAAATAATTCTTTGAGAATGATAGCCACTCCTATTGGAAAATATCTGGTTATTAAACAGCTGTCAGACAAAGAACTCAAAACGGACACCTCCATGTAATATGGCAAATAACATGTGAACCTTTGATGAAATACAGAAAAACAAAGTTTATGTGTGCCATGCAGCAGAAGATACAGACACAAACAAAATTTCATAAACATTAACTATTGGAGAAAGAAGTTCCTAATCTGGTAAGGTTTAGAGCTTGATTAGTACAGTCTTCCAGGAGCTACAATTGAAGGAGATGACATGACAGGGTGAGGAATAAGTTTGCAATGAAATGCTGTTTATACCGACAAAGTAATAATCAGAACATCAGAAATAAGGGAATACTAAGTTAAAAACAGAACCACAGAGAAAGGTGATGTGAAACTATCTTAGGTGGTGTGCAGAGAATAGTGGGTAAGATAGATTTAATTTCAGTGTATACTTCACAAGTGATATACTCCTTTGCACTTTGGAGAACATATGTATAGGGAATTATAGTTTGAAATTATGTGAATGAAGGATATGTTGTATGAAGAATTCCCACCTGTGCAATTCAGAACTTGGGAAAGATCCAGACGGCACAGACTGTGAAGCAGTCATTAAAGTGAAGCATGTTGGGTGCCATGTTAAGCAACTGGGTGGCCCAGTTGTCTCTTGGTCACAGTTCAATAGTGGCCATTTATGCAGACTAGCAGCTTGTTAGTAGCCATCACCACATAGAATGCAGCACAGTGGTTGTAGCTAAGTTTGCAAATCACATGGCTGCTTTAGTACCTGCACAGGCATGACATGAATGTAATTACACCAGCTGACAGCAGGTCAATTTCAAGGCAGGGAACCGAATCCCTGAAGAGAGAATGAATCTCAATGTGCAGATCAGTCTGCAGGAGAGCTGACTGTCATACATTAAGTAGAGAATGGACATGGAGGAAGATACAAAATGTGACCATCTGGAACAACTAATGACTGAGCACATGGAACTGGAGCATTGTGCAAGGCAAAGGCTCAGTCCATGGCCACTGATACCAGTGTTAGACCTGCCAGCCCAGGCCTATTGCCACTGGAAGGTGAACAACTGGGTCAGTACCTCTTCCCATGCCACGCATCACACAACACCCTCTGTGACAGTGTTATGTACTATTCTGGTGCAACATCCATGCCAGCTCCTCTGCATCCATCTTTATGTCCTTTGGTGGGGGTAAAAAGCTGCTTTCACAGGTGGTTCTGCCATTGGTAGGATAGGAGATGTCAGTGACAGGACTAGAGTGGTGGTATTGGGAGGAAGTATGGGATAGGTCATGCATCTGAGTCTAAAGTAGGATATGAACCAAAAGAGAAAGGGATGAGAACAGAGATAGAGTATGGGCACTGGTTGGATGGGCAGTAGAATACTATTGTGGGAGGTGTGAGGAGGCTATTTTCTGGACAGGATGAGATGTAGTTGAAACCCTGGCAGGGAATGTGATTCAGTTGCTCTGGTCTTGTGTATTAACACACAAGACAAATGCTCATTTGTAGCCAGATTGTAGGTATGAGAGGGGATGGTAGGTGACTGGTGAGACAAGGCATGGTTCTGGACGAGATTGGGAGGGTAATTTTGGCCTGTTAAGGCCTCAGTGAGACTGTGGGTATATTTGGAGAGGAACTGCTAGTTACTACATGTGATGACCATGGGTGACTAAGTTGTACTGAAGGGACTTCTTGGTGTGTAATGGGTCCTAGCTGTCGAAGTGGGGGTATTATTGGTGGTTGGTATGTCTGATGTAGACAGAGGTATTGCTGTAGATATCTCTGAGCTGGAGGTTGACACTGAGGAGGTGGCTTGCTGAGCTGAGGATGGCCAGGAGAAGTGAATGGGAGAGAAGCTGTTGAGGTTCTCGATGAATGTGGCTAGCTTGTCCTCATCTGCTGTCCAGATCATGATGTCATCAGTGAATCTGAAGCAAGTGAGTGGTTTGGGATTTTGGATGGTTAGTAAGGGTTTCTCTAGATGGCCCATGAACAGGATAGCATATGATGGTGCCATGTGAGTGCCCTTGCTGCACCATGGATTTGTCTGTAGGTGATTCTTTCAAAGCCGAGTTAATTATGGGTGAGGCCATAGTTGGTTAAGGCAACCAGGTCAGAGATTGTAAGTTTGGCATCAGTCAGCCACTCAGAAAGGTAGCATTTAATTGCAGCAAAGCCATGGGCCTTGGAGATGTTAGTGTAGAGCAGATGGCATCAACAGTGATGAGCACAGCACCAAACGGTAAAGAACAGGGACTGCTGAGAGTCGGTGGAGGACATAGTTGGTGTCTTTTATATAGGAAGGTAGGTTACAAGTAATACGCTGAAGTTGTTAGTCCACAAGGGTAGAGACTCTCTCTGTGGGGGCACAGTAACTAGCCACAAGGGGATGTCCTAGATGTTTGTGTTTATGAACGTTATTTCTTGAAGCCTGTTGAAAGTAGGAGTGCAGGGACTGGTGGGGTTGAGGAGAAGAATAGACTCAGGGGAAAGGTTCTATGATGGAGTCAAGGATTTCAGGAAAGAGTAGGGATCCAACTGGACTTCTGGAATGGGGTCAATGTGGCAGGGCTTGTAGGTGGATGTATCTGACAGCTGGTGGAGTCCCTCCACCAGATATTTGCTGCACTTCAGAATCACATTCGAGGAGACTTTCTCAGCATGTAGGATTATAAGGTCAGGATCAGTTTTTAGATGGTAGATTGTAGTTCTTTCTGCATATGTGTGGTTGGTTTCCTTGTAAAGGGATTTGGGGAATGATGATGAGGCAATGTTTGAAGTTACAAAATTCTGGAAAGTTAATGGGGTGACTTTGCTGCAGTGTGGGTGTATCACAGTTGGATGGAGGAGTAAAGTGTGTCAGGCAGGAGTCAATAATGGTTTTGGATTGACTGATTGGTAGGATTAGTAGTAAAAAAGTGTTGTCATTGTAGGGACTGGAAGAAGGAGAGGTGGTCTTTAAGTGTCCCACCATGATGGAATTTGGGAATGGGGCAAAAGGTAAGGCTTTTGGAAAGGACTGATACTTCTGTGAGACTGAGGCTTTTAAAGGACAGATTCATTGCTGTGTTCCAAGTCTGTTTAGGTTCTGGGTTCTATAGGATGGTGGGAGGGAGTTTCTGAGGATGTGGTAAATCTAGTGGGTCTGCAAGGTAGGATTTGGTGGCCATTGGGGGTGCAGTGGAGATTTGAAGGAGTCTCCTGTAGCGGTGGAGCATTGTTACACAAAGAGGGTTGTATGAGGTGAGCAATCTATCATTTCCATATCGTTATTATTCTATCCTGGACTTTCCATTCTTTTAAAATATTCTGTATTTGATAAGACTAGTAATTCCATAAAAAAGAAAAAGTAACTGCAACTGTAATCCACATGAACCATGGACCTTGCTGTCGGCAGGGGTGGTTGGCATGTCTCAGCAATAACAGATAGTCGTACCATAGGTGCAACCTATCTGTATCGCTGAGACACGCAAGCAACACCATCAACGGCAAGGTCCATGGTATCTGTTGAGAGGTCAGACAAATATGTGGTTCCTGAAGAGGGGCAGCGGCCTTTTCAGCAGTTGCAGGGGCAAAAGTCTGGATGACTAACTGGTCTGGTCTTGTAACATCACCAAAATGGCACTGCTGTGTTGGTACTGTGAACAGCTGAAAGCAAGGGGAAACTACAGCCATAATTTTTCTCTTAGGGTATACAGCTCTACTGTATGGCATCCTCTTCAGTAAAATAATCCTCCATTCAGATCTCCCAGTGGGGCTGCTCAGGAGGATGTCGTCATCAGGAGAAATAAGACTGGCATTCTATGCATCAGAGCATGGAATGTTAGATCCCTTAATCAGGCAAATATGTTAGAAAATTTAAAAAGGGAAATGGATTGGTTGAAGTTGGACACAATAGGAATTAGTGAAGTTCAGTGGCAGCAGGAACAGGACTTCTGGTCAGGTGAATACAGGGTTATAAATACAAAATCAAATAGGGCTAGTGCAGGAGTAAGTTTAATAATGAATAAGAAAATAGGTATGCGGATAAGCTACTGTGAACAGCATGGTGAACACATTATTGTAGCCAAGAAAGTCACAAAGACCACACCCACCACAGTAGTAAAAGAGTATATGCCAACTAGTTCCACAGGTGATGGAGAGATTGAAGAAATGTATTACGAGATAAAATAAATCATTCAGATAGTTAAGGAAGACGAAAACTTAATAGTGATGCAGTACTGGAATTTGATAGCAGGAAAAGGAAGAGAAGGAAAAATAGTAAGTAAATATGGACTGGAGGAAAGGAATGAAAGAGGAAACTGCCTGGTAGACCTTTGCACAGAGCATTATTTGATCATCCTTAACACTTGGCTTAAGAATCATAAAAGAAGTTTGTATACATGCAAGAGGTCTGGGGATGTCAGAAAGTTTCAGATTGATTATATAATGGAAAGACAGATTTAGAAAACAGGTTTAAATTGTAAAAAAATTCCAGGGGCAAAAGAGGACTCTGACCACAATTTATTGTTCATGAACTGTAGATTAAAACTGCAGAAATTAGAAAAAGGTAGGAAATCAAGGAGATGGGACCTGAATAAGTTGTGTGTGTGTGTGTGTGTGTGTGTGTGTGTGTGTGTGTGTGTGTTGTGTGTGTGTGTTTGGATCTGATGGGCACCCAACAGCGAGGTTGTCAGCGCCCTTACACTTATGAAAACAAACAAATGTGGAGATGAACTAAAAGTGTTGTACACGCATGCACTCGAAATGACCACACAGTCACTCTGTATTGCATGCACTCTCACATGCACTATACCAATTAGGAGGGAAGAGAGCTAATTAAGAAATTCAAACAGAGAGAAAACAAAACACAGAAGAACTAAAAGAAAAGCACAGCGAAATGGGGCTGGCTGACCACCTACAAAAAATTAGGGTGAGCCAGCCATCCTCTGACACATTAAGAACATCTCCTTAAAATCTTGTTAAAAATACTGGACAATTCACAAAACTTTAAAACCCTAACCACATTCGTTTGACCATTACATAAAACAGACGGCAAATCTGCTGCAGTCTGCTGATTGGCACATAAAATGCAGTCCAATAAAAGTGGCGCACCATGATCTGCACGCCACAAGCACCACACACTGGAGGGTCCTCTTGCTGGAATAAGAATTCATGTGTCATACAGCTGTGGCCTATGCGAAGGTGAGTAAGAAGGACCTTATCCCGCCGATGTGGCTGGAAGGAGGTACTCCACACCCAAGTTGTGAGTTTAATGACGATGAGCTTGTTATCAATCACTGCCAGCCTCTCATCTTCCCACTGACACATGACTTTGTACCTCAACAGCGAAATGATAGTATGCAGGGGGATAGCACACCGAAATACTAGAGGATCAGGACACGCCTCCTTGTCTGCTTGATCTGCCCTTACAATCCCCACAATTCCAATGTGCCCAGGTACCCAGCAGAAAAACACCTCTTTCCCCAGTCATTGTAGTTGTAAGAGGGCATTCTGGATATTCTGGGTTACTGTATCTTCTGGGTACAAACACTGGAAAGAATAAAGGGCACTCAGAGAATCTGAGCAGACAAGAAATCTAACACTGGGAGAACATCTCATCTGCTCCAGTGCTCACAAGATCACGTATAATTCTGTGTTGAAGATGGTAAATTCTGGAGGCAGTCTGAACTTGAGGACACAATCTGGGAAAATGACAGAGCAACCAACAAAGTCCCCATGCTTTGACCCATTCATAAAAACAACTACATGGCCATGGTACTTAGATTAAATATCAGAGAATATCACATTAAAAATGGAAGCAGGAGTGCTATCTCTCTTGTACTGCACCAAATCTAAAATCACTCTGGGTCTCTCCAGTAACCAGGGCAGCAGACAGCTAAAACCATGGATTTAGGGTCATACTGGCTCCACACCAAGTGACTACAGTACATGCTGCATGTGGATCCCAAATGGCATCATGGCTTGTGGACAGTTGGAAAAAAGGTGTTCCAGAGGTGGACAAGCAACAGCATAGTGTGCGGGCAAAGTTGTAGATGCAAGGAACTTACGCGTCTGATGCACCATGAGGAGCTGGATGGTAAGTGGCAGTTCTCCAGCCTCAGCACAGATGCTAGGTATGGGACTGGTCTGATAAGCACCCGTGGCCAGGCAAATCCCCTCATGACGGACAACGTCAATGATACACAAGTAAGAGGGTCTTGCTGACCCATAGACCCTGCAACCATAGTCCAGCCACAAACGCACAAAAGCCGGATAAAACTGAAGGAGATGCGCACTGTCCACTCCCCAAGACCAGTGGCTAAGACACTTCTTGATGATGTTCAGTGCCTTCAGGGTTCTGGCTTTCAGGTCTCACAGGTGTGGTAACCACGACAACTGGGAGTCAAAAACTAGGCCCAGAAACTGCACTGTGCCTCTAAAATATAGGATGGTGTCCCCCATATTCAAGGCAGGCAAATTAAAAAGACGACGAGAATAATTAAACTGAACACACACACATACACACACACACACACACACACACACACACACACACACACTCTTATCTGCAGAAAACTGGAAACCCATCTTTGCAGCCCACTCCTCTAACCTCTACACCAGAAGTTGCAACTAATGGTTTGCCGTTGCAACACTGGAGGAGGAACAGAAAACAGCAAAATCATCTACAAATAAGGAGCACTGTACAGGACTCCTAACTGTAGATGCGATACTGTTGATGGCTATGGCAAAGAGAGAAACACTTAATACACTGCCTTGAGGAACACCATTCTCCCGCTCAAATTGAGCAGACAGCATCACCAACGTGGATCCTAAAAAACCACTGAGACAGGAAAGACCATATGAAGATGGGGAGGTGGCCACGAAAGCCCCAGTGATGCAGTTGTGTGAGAATAGACTGTCTCCAAGTATCATCGCATGCCTTACTTATATCGAAGAATATGCCGATAAAGTGATGCTTACAGAGGAAAGCCTGCTGAATAGCTGCCTCTAGGAGGGTCATATTGTCGACAGTGTACTGAAATCTTTGGAATCCACACAGAGAATGACTAAGGAGTTGCCTGGTCTCTAACAACCAGACCAGATGATGGTTAATCGCTCACTCCAGGGTCTTTCCTACACATCTCATTAAGGCAACACTCTGATAACTTCTGAGATGTGCAGTCCTTTTCTGGTTTGAGGAGGGAGATCAGAATTGCCTCCCTCCACGAGTTGAGGAAGTTGCCTGTCTACCATATTAGATTAAAGGATTCGAGGAGACTTTTCTTTGATGCCGCTGGCAAATGTCGAAGCACGCAGTACCGGATGTGGTCATGACTGAGTGCAGTGTCAATGATTTTATTCGGTGCCGATTCGAGCTCCCACAGGGAGAAATGGGAGTTGTAGGCTTCAGAACTGTTGGACCTGAAGTCCAACTTTTTCGCCTCTACAGTTGCACTAGAGTGTCGAAACGCCAGATCCTGGCGTGCACTGGCAGTAGTTTGTGCAAAACGTTTGGCCAGCATCCGAACAATGTCTCTGGGTGTTGTTTGGAAGCACCCCTGTTTCGACACTGCTGCTATCGGTAAACGGCCGTGTTTATCGGGTATCCTCCTGATGGCTTCCCATACTTTTATAGAAGAAGTGGAAAGACTGATGGAATCCAGGAACACTTGGCATGACCTTTTCTTACTCTCCCTAATGATGCGTTGAGCCTTGGCCCTCGTGACTCGAAAGGCCCTAAGGTTGCCTGCTGTCGGTTGGCATTTAAAATGTCGAAGAGCCACACGCCTTTCCCGGATCGCGGAACGACAGTCATCTGTACACCAAGGTACTGGTCGCCTCCTAAGATGACTGTTGGATGGAGAGGTCAGCAGCACGATGGATCACTTGTGTGATGTGGCCCACCCATCCTTGGACGCTGTAACAGTGTTCAAACACAGCCAGCTGGCTGAAAAGTGTCCAGTTAGCTCTGCTGACCATCCAGTTTGGGGGCTTAACTTCAGGTGGTGAGCCATTTAGTAGGTGAAGGCAGATTGGGAAGTGGTCACTGGAATGAAGGTTGTCAGTGACCTCCCACTGAACAGAGTCAGTGAGGGCGGGAGAACAGAAAGAGAGGATGATGGCTGAGAATGACCCAGTAGCAGTAAACAAATATGTGTGAGTACCCATGTTGAGGATGCACAACAGCTCGTGAGACATCATGAGACCCTCCAAAATCCGACCCTGAGGGCAAGTATTGGTTGAGCCCCACAGGACATGATGGGCACTGACGTCTTCCAGGATTAGGAATGGTCACAGAGTGGTGCAATAATATCCATGAGAGCCTCAGAGTCTAGTGCATCTTGCAGAGGTAAATACAGTGAGCAAACAGTGATCTTTCAACACACGTGAATTTGAACAGCATGTCAGTAGCCAAGGGGAAAGCAGACGAGTGGTGCACATTAGTGACTAACACTGTAACACCCTCCCTTGGCCCTTTCCCCTGATAGGTCATCCTTGCAGTATAGCATGTATCCCTGTTGCACAGGGACATCTGTATCTTTAAAATGCATTTCTTGTAACACAAGACACGCCCGTGCTAGGAGTTTCAGTTCCTCCACATGAGTCCTGAACCAATTCATGTTCCTCTGCAGTATGTCATTGGTGTGGTTTCAATTTACCCCTATCTTTGCACTGGGGAGGTGAAGCACTTGAAGAGCAAGAGGGAGAGGAGGGGCTACCTGGAGCCAAGGCATCTAACTCCATGACATCCTCCTTATCAGTCAGACGGGAAAGAATGATGTCTGATGGCACTCGGGACAGCTTTTGACCCAAGCGTCATGAGCCTTTCTCTGCAACCTGTCCCTTCAAGGATGAGGGGGAAAGGGAGCATTGAGAGGCACTCTGCTTTTCTTGTCACTCTGGATGCGGAACTGTTGTTGGTGTTTCCTGGTGCAGCTGCCTGAATTACTTGGTCCTTACTCTTTTTCTGTTGGCATGTACACATGCAAGTGCAGGTGCTTTTGGTGGATACAGGCACAATAAACGTTGTCTATGTCAAAGCATCCACCTTGGGAACAGGTTTCTGCATCATGGAAGAATATGAGCTGGCAAAGACAGGGGGTTTCATCACCTTATATTCTTTATTGTCTTCAGTATAGGGAATCTGCTTGGTCACTTTTATCTCCTGTATTTTGTGTTCTTCAGCAAAAACAGGCAGTCTGGGCTCCAGACTGCATAGTCCCAGGGCAGTTGATGCAGATCCCCGGAGACAGGCAGTCAGTCCAAGTGTCATGAGTGGCTTTTCTACATTTCCTGCAGATCTCTCCACCTCCAAAGCTCATGTTTGTATGGCCGAAACACAGGCATTTACAGCACCGCATAGGGTTTGGAATGTAAGGCCGAACATTAAGTCAAAGGAACCCTGTCATAAGATGTTCAGGCAGTGTTAGAGGATTGAAAGTGGCAGTCTTTTCAAATGCTCCCTGATTCCTGCACATTCATTGCCCCACATCGACTATTCCCTGGGATGCCCATTCTTGCTTCAGTTCTGCTGTGTCTATGTCCGTGATATCTTGGCACGTGACAATGCCCTTATTGGAGTTTAGAGAGGTGTGCATCTCAACAATGATACCTGCTTTGACCTGTTAGTTTCGACCAACAATGAGCCATTACACATTCATTTTATAAATTTTAATGTTTCAGCAAGGCCTTCCAAACCCTTATAGATATAAAAGGGGGACACTTTTTCAAATGTCCCCTCCTTCCTCTTTATCACCAGGAACACATTGTTATTAATGACTACATGAGCCCTGTTACTGCAGTCCAAAGTGTTCTTAGTATCAGGAGGACTAGCCTCTCTCATTCTTTTACATGAATGGGTGTGAATACTCCCATGAGCAGGTATGGAAATAAAGCTCCACTCAGACAGGGCCCCGCATGCCTGAGTAAGCCTCATACAACTGAGGTGCGGCAGGTTCCCCAGAGGTTGCTCACTAATAACTGTTCCACCTCAACAGCCATGCATCCCATCACCGCACAGCAAACCTTGAGATTGAGAAGTTTTTTATAGAGGTTTATCCCATCCTCACGACCTGGGTGGTCTAGCCAAGACCCTCATTCCCTGAGACACAAGACATTCCACCGACGTGCCATGCAGTGGTTGCTGAAGCATGCCCAGAGCTTAAGGTGACAGGGGATTGGTAATGTTTACCAGTCCCCAGCTCAGGAACCCCAGGGTCACCAAGCCCATACCCAGCAAATCAATGCTGAGCCCCTGAGGGCTGGATAAGTTGAAACAACCAGAGTTTGCTGGTAGTTTCAGAGGAAGCATTTGACAGTGGTTGCCTAAAACAGGGAAAGGAATACAGCAGATGATGAAGCGGTAGCTTTAAGAGATGAAATAGTGAAGGCAGCAGAGGATCAAATAGACAAAAAGACAGGGCCCAGTAGAAGTCCTTGGATCTCACAGGAGATATTGAATTTAATTGACAGGGCCCAGTAGAAATCCTTGGGCCTCACAGGAGATACTGAATTTAATTGATTAAAGGAGAAAATATAAAAATGCAGCAAATGAACCAGGTAAAAGGGAAAACAAACATTTCAAAAATCAGAGCGACAGCAAGTGCAAAAAGGCTAAGCAGGATGGCTAGAGGACAGATGTAAGGATTTAGAAGCATATTTCATTAGGGGAAAGATAGCAACCCCCTACAGGAAAGAGGCCTTTGGGGAAAAGAGGAGCTGCTGTATGAATATCAACAGCTCATATAAGAAACCAGTCCTAAACAGAGAAGGGAAAGCTGAAAGGTGGAAGGAGTATATCGAGGATCTATACAAGAGAGATATGTTTGAAAGCAATATTATAGGAAGGAAGAGGATGTAGATGTAAACGAGCTGGGAGACATGATACTGTGAGAAGAATTTGACTGAGCTCTGAAAGACCTAAGTCGAAACGAGGCACTGAGAGGAGACGATATTCCACCAGAATTGCTGATAGCCTTGGGAGAGCAGCCTTGACAAAACTTCCCATCTGGTATGCAAGATGTATGAGACAAGCAAAATACCCTCAGCCTTCAAGAAAAATGTAATAATTACAATTCCAAAGTACTCAGTTGCTGATAGGTGTGAAAATTACCAAACTATCAGTTTAATAAGTCATGGTTGTAAAATACTAACATGAAATACTTAAAAAAGAATGGAAAAACTGATAGAAGTTGATCTTGGGGAAGATCAGTTTGGATTCCAAAGAAATGTAGGAAAATGTTAAGCAATACTGGCCCTCCAACTTATCTTAGAATATAGGTTGAGGAAAATCAAACCTACATTTACAGCACTTGTAGACTTCTGAGAAGCTTTTGACAATGTTGACTGGAATACTCTCTTTGAAATTTTGAATGTAGCAGAGGTAAAATACAGGGAGAAAAAGGCTATTTACAACTTGTACAGAAACCAGATGGCAGTAATAAGAGTCAAGGGGCATGAAAGGCAAGCAACAGTTGAAAAGGGAGCGAGGCAGGGTTGTAGCCTATCCCAGATGTTATTAAATCTGTACATTGAACAAGCAGTAAAGGAAACCAAAGAAAAATTTGGAGTAGGAATTAAAGTTCAGGGAAAAATAAATAAAAACTTCGAGGTTAGCCGATGACATTGTAATTCTGTCAGAGGCAGCAAAGGACTTGCAAGAGCAGCTGAATGGAATGGACATTGTTTTGAAAGGAAGATATAAGATGAACTCAAGAAAAGCAAAACATGGATAATGGAATATAGTTGAATTAAATCAGGTAATGCTGAAAGAGTTAGATTATGAAAAGAGGTACTTAAAGTATTAGATGAGTTTTAGTTTTTGGGCAGCAAAATAACTGATGATGGCCAAAGTAGACAGATTGTAAAATGTAGAATGGTAATGGCAAGAGTGGGATTTCTGAAGAACACAAATTTGTTAACATCAAATACAGATTTAAGTGTTAAGAAGGCCTTTCTGAAAGTATTTGTCTTTAGTGTAGCCATGTATGGAAGTTAAACATCGATAATAAACAGTTTAGACAAAAAGAGAAGAGAAATACACAATGTAATACTACAGCAGAATGTTGAAGATTAGGTGGGTAGATAATGTAACTAATGAAGATGTACTAAATAGAATTGGGGAGACAAGAAATTTGTGGCACAACTTGACCAAAAGAAGGGATCAGTTGTTAGGACACATTCTGAGACATCAAGAGATCACCAATTTAGTACTGGAAGGACATGTAAGAGGTAAATATCATAGACGAAGACCAAGAGATGTATACAGTAAGAAGATTCAGAAGGATGTAGATTGCAGTAGTCATTCAGAGGTGAAGAGGCTTGCACTGGATAGAATGGCAAGGAAAGCTGCATCAAACCAGTCTTTGGGCTGAAAACCACAGCAGCAGCAATCATATTAATTTAAAATGTCAAGTAAACTTTAAAGTGAATCTTGTAACAAAATCAAATAGATTATAAAATTGTAATTAAATTATAAGTTTTAACAAACAAGTAAACTTTTTGTTAATTGTCAATCAGTTATAAATTTGATGTGGCTGCACCCAAGGGAGTGTTTGAGTCTTTATCAGTCTTGGGGTCAGAGGTAGAGGATCATGTTGTCACAGAGTCTGAGTTAACTTTGTTTGATACAAAGATGAATAAATGAAGAATGTTAAAAAACTGAGTTGTCACAAAAATTTTTATCAAACAAAATGCCATAATGATATGGAATAATAAAAAATGGCATTAGGATTTTTTCAGCAAACAAGAATTATGTATAAATATAACCAATAATTATCATCATCCCTGATTCAAAAAGATAAGTAACTAATTATTAACATAATGTCCCCCCCCCCCCCCCCCCCAAGAACCATGGACCTTGCCGTTGGTGGGGAGGCTTGCGTGCCTCAGCGATACAGATAGCTGTACCGTAGGTGCAACCACAACGGAGGGGTATCTGTTGAGAGGCCAGACAAATGCGTGGTTCCTGAAGAGGGGCAGCAGCCTTTTCAGTAGTTGCAGGGGCAACAGTCTGGATGATTGACTGATCTGGCCTTGTAACATTAACCAAAACGGCCTTGCTGTGCTGGTGCTGCGAACAGTTGAAAGCAAGGGGAAACTACAGCCGTACTTTTTCCCGAGGGCATGCAGCTTTACTGCATGGTTAATGATGACGGCGTCCTCTTGGGTAAAATATTCCGGAGGTAAAGTAGTCCCCCATTCGGATCTCCGGGCAGGGACTACTCAACAGGACGTCGTTATCAGGAGAAAGAAAACTGGCTTTCTACGGATCAGAGCGTGGAATGTCAGATCCCTTAATCGGGCAGGTAGGTTAGAAAATTTAAAAAGGAAAATGGATAAGTTAAAGTTAGATATAGTGGGAATTAGCGAAGTTCGCTGGCAGGAGGAACAAGACTTTTGGTCAGGCGAATACAGGGTTATAAATACAAAGTCAAATAGGGGTAATGCAGGAGTAGGTTTAATAATGAATAAAAAATAGGAATGCAGGTAAGCTACTGCAAACAGCATAGTGAACGCATTATTGTGGCCAAGATAGACACGAAGCCCATGCGTACTACAGTACTACAAGTTTATATGCCAACTAGCTATGCAGATGATGAGGAAATTGAAGAAATGTATGATGAAATAAAAGAAATTATTCAGATAGTGAAGGGAGACGAAAATTTAATAGTAATGGGTGACTGGAATGCGGTAGTAGGAAAAGGGAGAGAAGGAAACCTAGTAGGTGAATATGGATTGGGGCTAAGAAATGAAAGAGGAAGCCGTCTGGTAGAATTTTGCACAGAGCACAACTTAATCATAGCTAACACTTGGTTCAAGAATCATAAAAGAAGGTTGTATACATGGAAGAACCCTGGAGATACTAAAATGTTTCAGATAGATTATATAATGGTAAGACAGAGATTTAGGAACCAGGTTTTGAATTGTAAGACATTTCCAAGGGCAGATGTGGACTCTGACCACAATCTATTGGTTATGAACTGTAGATTAAAACTGAAGAAACTGCAAAAAGGTGGGAATTTAAGGAGATGGGACCTGGATAAACTGACTAAACCAGAGGTTTTACAGAGTTTCCGGGAGAGCGTAAGGGAACAAATGGCGGGAATGAGGGAAAGAAATACAGTAGAAGAAGAATGGGTAGCTTTGAGGGATGAAGTAGTGAAGGCAGCAGAGGATAAAGTAGGTAAAAAGACGAGGGCTAGTAGAAATCCTTGGGTAACAGAAGAAATATTGAATTTAATTGACGAAAGGAGAAAATATAAAAATGCAGTAAATGAAGCAGGCAAAAAGGAATACAAACGTCTCAAAAATGAGATCGACAGGAAGTGCAAAATGGATAAGCAGGGATGGCTAGAGGATAAATGTAAGGATGTAGAGGCTTATCTCACGAGGGGTAAGATAGATACTGCCTACAGGAAAATTAATGAGACCTTTGGAGAAAAGAGAACCACTTGTATGAATATCAAGAGCTCAGATGGAAACCCAGTTCTAAGCAAAGAAGGGAAAGCAGAAAGGTGGAAGGAGTATATAGAGGGTCTATACAAGGGCGATGTACTTGAGGACAATATTATGGAAATGGAAGAGGATGTAGATGAAGATGAAATGGGAGATATGATACTGCGTGAAAAGTTTGACAGAGCACTGAAATTCCAAAGTCGAAACAAGGCCCCGGGAGTAGACAACATTCCATTAGAACTACTGATGGCCTTGGGAGAGCCAGTCCTGACAAAACTCTACCATCTGGTGAGCAAGATGTATGAGACTGGCAAAATACCCTCAGACTTCAAGAAGAATATAATAATTCCAATCCCAAAGAAAGCAGGTGTTGACAGATGTGAAAATTACCGAACTATCAGTTTAATAAGTCACGGCTGCAAAATACTAACGCGAATTCTTTACAGACGAATGGAAAAACTAGTAGAAGCCGACCTTGGGGAAGATCAGTTTGGATTCCGTAGAAATATTGGAACACGTGAGGCAATACTGACCCTACGGCTTTTGACAATGTTGACTGGAATACTCGCTTTCAAATTCTGAAGGTGGCAGGGGGAAAATACAGGGAGCGAAAGGCTATTTACAATTTGTATAGAAACCAGATGGCAGTTATAAGAGTTGAGGGGCATGAAAGGGAAGCAGTGGTTGGGAAGGGAGTGAGACAGGGTTGTAGCCTCTCCCCGATGTTATTCAATTTGTATAGTGAGCAAGCAGTGAAGGAAACAAAAGAAAAATTTGGAGTAGGTATTAAAATCCATGGAGGAGAAATAAAAACTTTGAGGTTCACCAATGACATTGTAATTCTGTCAGAGACAGCAAAGGACTTGGAAGAACTGTTGAACGGAATGGATAGTGTCTTGAAGGGAGGATATACGATGAACATCAACAAAATCAAAACTTGGATAATGGGATGTAGTCGAATTAAGTCGAGTGATGTTGAGAGTATTAGATTAGGAAATGAGACACTTAAAGTAGTAAAGGAGTTTTGCTATTCTGGGAGCAAAATAGCTGATGATGGTCGAAGTAGAGAGGATATAAAATGTAGACTGGCAATGGCAAGGAAAGCGTTTCTGAAGAAGGGAAATTTGTTAACATTGAGTATTGATTTAAGTGTCAGGAAGCCGTTTCTGAAAGTATTTGTATGGAGTGTAGCCATGTAAGGAAGTGAAACATGGACGATAAATAGTTTAGACAAGAAGAGAATAGAAGCTTTCGAAATGTGGTACTACAGAAGATTGCTGAAGATTAGATGGGTAGATCACGTAACTAATGAGGAGGTGTTGAATAGGATTGGGGAGAAGAGAAGTTTGTGGCACAACTTGACTAGAAGAAGGGATCGGTGGGTAGGACATGTTCTGAGGCATCCAGGGATCACCAATTTAGTATTGGAGGGCAGCATGGAGGGTAAAAATCGTAGAGGGAGACCAAGAGATGAATACACCAAGCAGATTCAAAAGGATGTAGGTTGCAGTAGGTACTGGGAGATGAAGAAGCTTGCGCAGGATAGAGTAGCATGGAGAGCTGCATCAAACCAGTCTCAGGACTGAAGACCACAACAACAACAACAATAACAACAACAACAACAACAACGTTTTCCTGCTCTAGAACTTATTGCAAGAATCATGATCTAATTATGTGAACATTTTAACTAAATTTTTTACTTGATTTTTGTCTATATTTTGGGCAAGACCCTTACAATATACACATAGGTTTGTGAATACAGCAATACCCAAGAGAATGGAACAAGAGAAGAGTATGAAATAGTGCACCAATGAAGCTCATTTAATGAAAATTGTCAGACAAAGATGAAATCTAAGAGCAAATGGGATTATTTATCACTGTCAAAGAGCACAATATGGAAATGTCTGACAAATTAACTAACGATAACCATGTAGTATACTACAAAGGTCAATTCAACCATGAACTGAATCACAGACAGACTTTTAAAGAATTTGCATAGTCAAATATATGAAGTCATGCCATTTAGTATATGGATTGACCAGTGTTGAGATGCAGAGAAATAGAATTGTGATGGAATTTTTGAGCATAAGGAAGGCTCAGAAAGAATGCAAGAGACTGTCCCATGAAGGGATCTTCTCACCATTCACCAGTCTTGCACTATAACAGTTTCATTGGTATCCACCATGCTGAAACCTGTAGTACCATCGCTGAATAGACTTTGGATGACAACACAATAATCAGACACTTTGCAGAATAAGATCACCTTTCTTATTCATAAATTCTCACGCTCTCTTTCTGCGTCCATATTTCCATTAGCGTCCCAGTTCCCTTACGATGCATCTTTTTTACATTAGATCGAAAGTACAGGATTTGTGCAGAAAGTAATGCATCACATAATAATCATTATTATTTTTTTTTTAATTTATTGATTCGATAGGTTCAACAACTTGAAATTTTTCAAAGTATGGCCTTTCTACATCAGTGTGATTTCCATTCATCATTAGCTTTCTGGAACTCCTCAGTTGGCATGCTCTCTAGGGAAATTGTGAACATAGCTTGTACATTGTCCACTGACTCATGGTGCTTTGCTTTGAGGTTCCTTTTCAGTTGAGGAAATGAAAAAAAGTCCGCTGATGCCAGGTTGGGACTGTAGGGTGGCTGTGGCATTATTGTCACACTGGTCTGGCTGAGGTAGGCGATGACAACAAAGGTGGTGCGGCCCAGCACGTTATCACAATGATGTCTCCACGAAGTGCAGAGCTCCTTTCAGATATGGGCAACCCCATGATTAAGTCTCTGGAGCACATCCTTGTAAAATTGAGCACTGACAGTCTTGCCAGGGGGTATGAACTCACGGTGTGCTATCCCCTCTGCATCAAAAAACAGCATGGATTTCACCTGTGACTTGCTCATGTGATGCTTTTCCTGGCACAGCGATGACATCATGTGCCATTCTGCAGTCTTCCTCCTTGACTCTGGAGTGTACTGAAAGACCCATGACTCATCCACAGTGATCGCACTGTCCAGGGAATTGGTATCATCTTCCAAGAGTTGCTCGAGTTCTTCACATATTTCCATTAGGTGTTGATTCTGCACGTTGGTCAGAACTCTGGGCCCATGTTTTGCATACATCTTCCGCAAGGCCAAGTCTTCTGATACAGTTTCATGAACAATCATTTTTGGCAAGTTCATTACTTACAACATTAAGTGAACATTCATTCAACAATTTGAATTCAGTAACTCGTGCACATGAGTGCACATGAGTCATTGTTGATGGGTGTCCAGTGCAGGCCTTGTCAGTGACCTACCCCCATCTTCACTAAACATATTTATGTCACCCATTCTGGAAAGACAACCCCTAATGACGTCCTTAAGCATTTCAAAAGTTTCCACTGGTGTCTTGCTGAGCTTCATGCAAAACTTTATCACATAGCAGTTTTCTACATCATGAGTTTGACACAACCACTATACAGAGGTTCACAGAAGAAACCATTCTAATCTTCTAGGGTGTGGAGGTAACTGAGTGACCTACCACTGGGAAGTTAAGGGTCCCCCACACCCTCATAAAGTGGTCCGACTACTCTGCGATGTATAGTCCCATCGCAAAAAAATGTGACATTACTTTCTGGACACACCTTGTATATTAAGTACTTAATAAAAAAAATTGTTTTAACATCAATATGAAGAGTAGATTTCTGATAACTCATTACATCTACATTTGGAATAATACACACACATAAAATATGAAATAAAAAAGAAATAACTAAATCTGAATGGTAGTTCTGAGTACTATCGTACACACTTACACATATTAAGGGTCTTGGAGCTTCCAGAAACATTCTGCCTTATGTCCTTGCCGACAGCCATAGATCCAAAGTAGCCTAAGTGAGTTACAAGAAAATTTCTGACCAAACAGTCACCTACATCAGAAGCTCCAGGAAGTACACTAATCGCTCCTTCAGGAAGCCTAAAAAGAGATATTAAAGAATGTAGTGAAGTAACACATAGAAAAGCTGGCATGTTGTACAAAAGAAATTATTTGCAAACAGCCACAGATACCACTTACCCTGCTTTAACACATATGTCAACAAAAACAAATGCTAATAATGGATGGTGTTGTGAGGGCTTCAAGCACACAGTACCCCCAACAGCCAGAACAGGAGCTATAAGCCAAGCTAGTCCTGATAATGGGCATGCTGCTGAAGTTACTACTGCTGCAGTACCTGTGATTTGTAATAGAGCATAATTATATTATCTTTAGCAAGTAAAATGTAAAATATGTGCAGTCAGTAAAATATCTATATTATTAAATGGCTAAAATGGCCATCCAGTCCTCTTAACAGTCTACCTATCTAATGGTTTACAGGGACCAAAAAACAACAAATTTAAAAATTTAAAATGCTTTCATAATCTACTTATTAAGAAGTATAATCTTATACTCGAGGTTTAATACAATAAGTCAATTTAGAAACCATGTATCTACATCTACATCTACAGGGTGTGCCATATAAAAACAGCCCACCATATGCAATGATAATGTTACAGTGCATGCACATGCATCAGTAATAATGGAAAACTAGAAACACTGTCCAAACAATCATGCAGAAACTAACCATTTCCTTTTATGTTTTTGTTTTGTTTGTTTTGTTCGTTTCAGAGCACAAAAACAACTAGGGTCATACATGCCCATGTCAAAACTGTAGAACATGAAGACAAAGAGAGGAGTTAAAAACAGCTACATGTCAATCCTAATCGATGGAAGAGAAGACAGCTAAAAACAGGGACATGGAGAAAGGTCTATAAAATACGCCATAGAGAAACAGAGGTCCAGACCTAAAAATTAAATGGCCTTCGCCATGTTGCTATGATGAACAAAAAGTAAAATGCAGTCAACAGGTCGCATATCATTTGCTAAAATGGCCAATAACTCAGATGACAAACACAAACAAGAACATAACTTGTTAAAAAAAAAGAGCATTCCTTCAGAAACTGGTGGATGGTCAAGAGTTGAGTCCAATGTGCATAAAGTGATGGGGGCAGCACCATTTAACAAATGGCGATGGCTAAAAAGACATTGCCCAATACGCAATCTAGTTAAAATGACCTCCTCACGGTGAGAGGGCCAAGAGGAGGCTGTCCAAGAGCTGTCTGAGAGTTGTCAGTGTACACCAAGGTACTATTTTGAAGTTCCATGCGAAAGTCAGGAAACTGAAGGTGATGGAGCGAGGCTGGAGTAGTGTCCTTAGGAAGCAAATGAAGGCCAAGGTGAATACGAGCCACCACATAAAGTGAAGGTAGCTTATGCATACAGACTCTCAACTGGGCTACTGTAAGAGGCATCAGTGGCCAAACGGATGCCACAATGATGGATAGTACCGGGACAGCATAAGAGGGCCAGACCTGCAGATTCATAAGTGAAACACCTGTAATCTAGTTTTGAATGAACTGGTACAAATGGTGGAGGGTTGTTCAATCTGCCCTCCAGGAAGTACCATTGAGGACACACAGGACATTGAGGAACTGCATACAGTAGGCTGCCAGTAAGACATGTGGGAGGACCAAGAAAATTTCCTATCGGGCAAGAGCCCCAGGAATTTTGTAGTTTCAATGAATGGAAGAGCAACAGGCGCAAGATGTAAAGACAATGGAAGAAACCAACCACACCAGCAGAAATTCATACATACAGTTTTGTCAGTGGAAAAATGAAATACATTGTTGATGCTCCATGAGTAAAGATGATAAAGACATTGCTGAAGATGCCACTCAATGAAACAAGTCCATGGAGAACTGCAGTGGATGGCAAAATCATCAACGAAAAGGGAGCCAGAGATGCATGGCAGGAGACACGCCATTATAGGGTTAATGGCAATAGCAAAGAGGACAATGCTCAGAACGGAACCCTGAGGTCAGTGGCGGATACATATGGGGGCGCACCCCCCACCCCCCACTCCCCTTCCCCCCTTGCAGGCCCACCAGTCAGCAGCCTACATGCTACTTGTTCATTTCTTTCACCAGTTTAAATAAAACTTTCTTAAGCTTTGCATGTGACTTGATTATTTTTTATTATGGTAAAAGAAAGGTAGGTCAAGATATCTTCAGCGCACCCCTCCTTGAGGTTTTTCTATATCCGCCACTGCCTGAGGCACACTGTTTTTGTGAATAAAGGTGTCTGACAAGGCAGAACTCACATGTACATTGAAAACTCAATCTTGTAAAAATTCCTGAAGGAAACAAGGCATGTGGCCTCTGAACCCCACATCTAGAGGGTACAGAGGATACCAGTCCTCCAGCAGATGGCGTAGGCTTTCTCCAAATCGAAAACCACAGCCACAGTCTCGGATCTGCAGAAAACCATTCATGACATGGGTGGACACAGTGACGAGGTAGTCAACTTCAGAATGGCATGCTCGAAAGCTACACTACGCATTGTTTAGTAAACTGCGAGACCCAAAGCACCATACCAGCTGGGCATGAATCATATGTTCCATCACCTTGCAAACACAGCTGGTGAAAGAAATGGGACACTAGCTAGAAGGAAGGTGTTTCTCCATATCAAGTTTCAGTAAGGGTACAACAGTGGCTTCATGCCAGCATCTGGGAAATGTGCCCTCTGCCCAGATGCTGTTGTATGTATGTATGTACGTATGTATGTGTGAAGCAGAAAGTGCTTGCCCACGAGAGAAAGGTGCTGCAACATCTGGATGTGAACATCATCTGGCCCCGAGGCAGAGAATCAGGATGAAGTGAGAGCATGATTTAGCTCCCTCATAGTAATGGCGGCATTGTAGCACTCACGGTTATGAGAAGAGAAGGGATTTTCCCATGCCTCCTCTGCTTGTTTCCGATGGAGGAAGGCAGGGTGATAGTGGAAGGAGCTTGAAATGTCCGCAAGATGGTGGTCCAAGGTGTTGGAGATAGCAATAGGTTCCACTATGACATTGTCTGCTACTGTCAGGTCGGAAATTTGGGAATGGATCTTGGTCCCAAAAAGCAGTCACAGGTTGGCCTACACACTGGAAGAGGGAATGGAACTGTTAAAAGAACTAGTAAATGAAATCCAGCTAGCTTTTACACTATCCCGAAGAACATGACGACACTGTGCACACAACTGTTTATAATGAATGCAGTTTTCCATTGTAGGATGACAGTTAAAAATGTGGACAGCATGTCTCCATGTGTAAATTGCGTCGCAGCATGGCTCAGTCCACCAAGAGGCCAGGACATGGCATGGTAAAGAGGAAGTTTGAGGAATGGAAAATTCTATGGCAGTAAGGATAACATTTGTAAGATATTCTACATGGTCATCATAAATGGGGAAATGTTGTTTGTCGAAGGTTGCCAGGTAGGAGTAAAGCCTCCAGTCGGCCTTAGTAAGCTGCCATTTGGGTGTGCACATAGGTGGGGTAGGAGTCAGCAAATCGATAGCACACAGGAAATGGTTGCTCGAGTATGTGTCAGAGATAGTGGACCACTCGAGACAATGGGCAAGCTGAGCAGTGCAGAAGGATAAGTCCAGATGGGAATAGGTGTGCATAATGTCTGAAAGGAACATGGGTGCTCCTTTGTTAAGGCAGAGGAAGTTAAGTTGATTGTGAAGGTCGGCAAAGAGGGCCTCTCTGACAGGTCCTAGGAGAACCCCAAAGGGGATGGTGTGCATTAAAGTCACCAAGCAACAGAAAGGCGTGAGATAGCCCAATAAGCTGGAGAAAGTCTGCCCTGGTAACATCGAATGACGGAGGAATGTAAACGGTACAAAGGGAAAAGGTCAAGTGAGGAAGGAAAAGGTGAACTGCAACAGCTTGAAGGTGGGTAGTCAGGGAGATGGGTTGACATCCTGCACAAGCAGCATGACTTCCCCATGAGATGGAATGTCGTCCTAGTGGGAAGGTCAAAATGTACTGCGGAGAAATGTGAGAGCTCAAAGCGGTCATGAGGACACAATTTTGTTTCCTGGAGGCAGAGAACAAGTGGACGCTGCAATTCTAAGAGCAGCCACAAATCCTCTTCATTTGATCGAAGGCTACGAATGTTCCTTGGAGGAGAGACATAACGAGGAAAGGGGGAGGAGTGCTGAGTGCCAGCCTCCAAAATCTCACTGCTACAGGGTGCAGAGGCTGGAAGATTCTGCTCCAACACATCTACAGAGGTGTCGGCATTCTCCCTCTGTCAAACTGTGGAGTCCAGGGCAGAAAAACAGTTGGCGATGCACACCAGCAACACTGAGGTCAGCTGGTCGAGGGTATCACAGAGCAACACTGTCAAAGAGGATCTCCAAGTCAGCGAAGGAGAAGACCGTTTGCCTTTGTTGGACTTCTTGAAGCCTTTCCATTTGGCAGAGGAAGACTCAGATGTTTGTTGGCTGGAAGGACATAAGGAGTCTTCACAGGAGTATTCTTTCTGTCCTTTCTGGCCTGTCAGTTGTGTAGCAGGTGATTTTGCCCCGTGGGTCAAATGTTTGGGGGCTGGTTGCACAGCTGGATAAGGAGACAGCGATGCAACCATGACACTGGGCAATTTCACAACTGCAGTACTGAATTAGAGGTTGCATATCTGCTGGTCATGCCCTCCATGGAGCGAGATGTAGCAAGAACAGTACTGTAAGTTCCTGATTGTAGACCACTGGGTTTGCGACTAGCCAGCAACTTACGAGTGTCTGGGTAAGGCACTTCTTCCTTCACTCCGATCTCCTGGACAGCCCATTCATCAATATACATGGAACACTTTCAAGAAAAGGCAGCTTGGTCACCATTACAGTTGACACAGTGGGGAGAAGGAGGCAAATACTCACCCTCGTGCACATCCCTACACAGGTTACACATTTGGCCAGGTGTCGACAAGACATTCAAGTGTGGTTGAAACGATGACACTGGTACCAGCGCATCGGGTTCTGAACATTCAGTCAGACTGAGATAACTTCATAGCCTACTTTGATCTTGGACAGAAGCACCATTCTATCAAAGGTGAGAAAAAAAGTGTGTGTGGGTACTAAGGATGCATCTACCTTTTTCATCACCTGATGGATGGCAACGACACCCTGATCAGGGAGGTGCATTTGGATTTCTGCCTCAGTCAAACCTTCAAACAGCCTAGTGTAAATAACACCACAGGAAGAACTGAGAGTTCTATGGGCCTCAACACAAACAAGATAGCAATGAAGAATGAAGCGGCAAGCAGTTTTGCTTTAGAATCAGAAGTAGTCTCCAAAAGCAAAGTTCCTTTGTGTAAATGAGAGTAGGATTTCACAGGGCCGGCAATTGCATCAACACCTTTCTGAATAAGAAACAGATTTACTGTTGCAAAGGACCAACCATCTTCAGTATGTGAAACCACAAGGAACCGTGGTGCAGCTGGGAGGGTCTTTGAATCAGGATCTTCATTCTGCTTACATTTGGTAGACATGGACTGTGAAGATGCTGATTGGCTCATTGTGAGAAAATCCCCCATGATTGCCAGCATCTCTGATGACACTTCTTCCAACTGGGGGCACCCGCCTTAGGTGATTGTCCATGTCTCAGGTCACACCTCTCGAACACCTGACAGAATGAGCAATCGGCAACGTGAGAAGGTAACAGCTCAGGCAATCACACCTCCCTGGGCCTGGCATGTACCAGGGGGTACGTGCAAACCCTACCTGTCGACCCGGGGCCGGGGATTATGTGTTACCCAATCACCTGTTACATGTCAGATACATGGGCAGGCCTTCAGGAGTACTCAGGGAGGAAGAAGAAAAAGATAAGCCTCAAACACTGAAGCAGAGGAAGGATGTGAGAAAGTAAATTAAGAATGGGAAAAGGAATGAAAACCAGTGGTGAGACTGTTCTTATGACAGCTACTGAAAATGCAGAACACATTCCCAAATACAATCCAGACATGTTCACCAAGGGAGGGGAAAAGGCATAGCAACAGAATAGACATGCGCACAGAAGGAAAAGATGCTGCAAAGGTTGAGGCCCTGTGGTAGCCAAGCACGAACCGGCCAAAGACCGGAGAGCCCCATGGGGAAGGGGAGTTCCTCTGATGTACTGACACTGTGGAAATTTGTTGAAGTGTAAGGCAGCTGCAACCGCAGCCAGTGAAACTTGTTGAGAAAATGACACACATCAGCTGCATTATTGTCCCATGTACATGAGACATTTACACCACGGAGGACAATCAGCAAAGGCTTGTGGCCTCCTTGGTCACCAGACTTGTCCACTTGTGACTTTTAATTGTGGGGCCTGTTAAAGGGAAGAGTATACGAAACTAATCCACACACAATTGAAGAACTCAAGAACCAAGATTCAGGATGTCATCAATAGTATCACAAGAAAAGAACTGACAAAGGGTATATATGAATTCCCACAAGAGTGTTCACATGTGTGCTGAAGTGAACAGAGGATACTTTCAGCACACACTATGAAGGTGCGTAAACATAATCATATTGAATACTTTACATTTCATTTTATGTTCATGTGTTGACTTTATGGGCCAGTTTCATGTACCCTGTAAATTCCACAATACTTTCTGCAATGTGAAGCAAAGGTTACTTTGTGTACCCCATCACTTAACCCTTTCCTGTTCATCACAAATGGTTCAACAGAAGAATGATTGCTAGTAAGCCTCCACTTGGTCTCGAATCTCTCTCACTTTATCTTTGTGGTCTTTTTGCAAGATACATGCAGCAAGAAGCAATATATTTGTTAACTATATTTGGAACATATGCTCTAGGAACTATAACAGTAAACCATACAGTGATCCTTCTCATCCCATCCAGTAAGTCTCCTCTGACCTAGGATTTTGGGCAACTTTCCTGAATTGTACCCCTTTTCCTAAACCTCTCCTGTCCTTTTCCTCCACCCCTTTTCCTTCCCCTTCAACTCTTCTGCCAGAAGAAGAAGCCACTGGCACCAAAGGTTTGTAAAAGTTAAACCTTTCAGTGTGTGTGTGTGTGTGTGTGTGTGTGTGTGTGTGTGTTTTCTCCTGCTGCCATTTGTTGAGTAGATTTTTTATGTATCAACTTACAGTCTGATTTGCTATGGATCACATACCAATGAACATTATTGATGTATTGTTCAAATGGAGGGTTTGTAGGTTACTTTCTTTGTTGGCACATTATTTTCAGTGAATGTCAGTTTGGAATTTGCCTTTGCTGCAAATAGTCTTAAGTGGCCGTACCAATTTAAATTGCTCTGCACATGTACTCCTAGATATTTTATGGAAGAACTGCTCTCAGTGATTGTTCTGAATCTGTGTAATCATACAACAATGGCTCTTTCTGCCAATGTATATGCAATACATCACATTTGTTTATGTTGAGGATCAACTGACACTCAATGCACAAAGTGTAGATCCTTGGCTGGTCTTCCTGTATTTCATTACAATTTACTAGGATTGTGGCTCCTCTGTACAAAACATTATCATCTGCAAAAAGCCTCATGGAACTTCCAATGTTTTCTGCTTTGTCATCTCTATATACTGTGGAAACTAATGGACATAAGGCACACCCTTGGGGTATGTCCAAAGTTACTTTTACATCTGTAGACTTCTCTCCTTTGAGAATAACATGGTGTGTTCTGTTTGCTAAAAAAATCTTCAAACACACAGTTGGTCTGATATTCCATATGCTCATTAGGTGGCAGTACAGAACTATATTGAATACCTTACAGAAGTTAAGGAACATGGCATCTACCTAGGCACTGGTATTTACTGTCTTCTGGATATCATGGACTAATGGAGTGAGAAAGGTTTAACACACAGTCTTTGTTTTTGAAATCCCATTTTGAGTCCTGCAGAGAGGATTTCTGGTGTCCAGAAATGACATAATATGTGAGCATGAAATGTTTTCCAAATGCTACAACAGACTGACATAAGAGATATAGGTCTACAGTTCTGTGTTTCTTTTTGACAACCCTTCTTGAAAACGGGAATGACCTGTGCTTTTTTCCAATCATCAGGAACACTTCACTCTTCCAAATACCTATGGTACAATGCTGCTACAAGACTCAATGTACAATCATATTGGTATCACATCAGGTGCAGTGGCATTCTCTCTTTTGAGTGATTTAAGTTGCTTTTCTACCCCATGGTTGCTTATTTTTATATCTGCCATTTTGTCATATGTCTGATGGTTTAAAGGAGGTTCTACCATGCAGCTTCTTCTGTAAAATAGTTTTAGATAAAAATGTTCACTATTTTGGCCTTTTCTGTGATGTACTCTGTTTCAGTGCCATTACGGTTGCAGAGTGTCTGCACAGATAGCTCCAATCCATGTACTGATTTAACATTAGACTAAAACTTCTTAGGATTTATACATGGCTCTCCTTACAATAATTTTGGCTTCATTTAATTTTTGTTTTTCTGTGAGACTTTGGCTACATTTAAATTTTCAGTCAAGCTCTCTTTGCTTTTGTAGCTGCTTTCTAACATGGCTGTCAGACCACAGCAGGTCTTTTCCACCTCTCACAATTGTGCTTGGCACATACCTGTCTAAGGCATGGTGTACAATGTCCTTGTACTTTCCATTAATATGAACATTGTTTGTGATGGAGATGAAATTTTCATGCAGACTGTGCAATCAGAAATCCATTTCTTGTCGCTCTTGCTAAGGAGAAAAATCTTCCCACATTTATTTGTATTTCTGTTTACAGCCATATTCAGCAATGCTGTAATGGCCTTATGATTAATGGTTCCTTATTCTATGCTAACTGAGTTGAAAAGTTTGGGTCTGTTTGTCATCTGCAGATCTAAGATTTTATGAAAAGGAAAGTTGCCACTCACCATATAATGGAGATGTAGAGTCACAGACAGGCACAACAAAAAGACTGTGACAAATAAAGCTTTTACACACACACACACACACACACACACACACACACACACACACACACACACACACACGACTGCTGTCTCAGGCAACTGAAACCAAACTGTGAGCAGCAGCGCCAGTGCATGATGGGAGTGGTGATTGGGAAGGGGTAAGGAGGAGGTTGGAGGGGGAGAGGGAGGGATAGTATGGTAGGGGTGGCAGACAGTGAAGTGCTACAGGTTAAATAGAGGGCAGAGGAGAGGAGGGGAGGGGAAGGGGAATAGTGGAAAAGGAGAGAAGTAAAAAGACTGGGTGTGATGGAGGAATGACAGCTGTGTAGTGCTTTGAAGTCATTATCTACAAACAAATCTGACACACAGCTATGGGCACCCACATGGCACCATCCTATGCCAACCTATCCATGGGCCATTAGAGGAATCCTTCCTGAAAACCCAGAATTCTAAACCCCTCACCTAGTTCAGATTCATTAATGACATTTTTGCAATCTGGGTTGAGGGTGAGGACACCCTATCCACATTCCTCCAGAACCTCAACAACTTCTTCCACAATTTTTTCACATGGTCCTACTCCATCCAACAAGCCACCTACCTAGATGTTGACTTCCACCTCAAAGATGGCTATGTCAGTACCTCCGTCCATATGAACCCTACTAATCACCAGCAATACCTCCACTTCGATAGCTGTCACCCATTACATACCAAGAAGTCCCTTCTGCACAGCCTAGCCACCCATGGTCGTCACATCTACAGTGATCAACAGTTTCTCTTGAAATATACTGAGGGTCTCACTGAAGCCTCCACAGACTGTAATTATCCTTGTAACCTTGTACAAAAACAAATCTCCCATGCCTTATCTTTCCAGCCTTCCACTAACCCCCAAAGTTCCACTGTCCAGCCACAGAGGAGCATTCCCCTCTTAACTCTGTACCACCCAGGGTTGGGTTTTTACTACCTCATGCCATGCCCTGAAATGAGAAATATCCTGCCCACTATCCTTCCCACCCCTCCCACAGCGTTATTCCACCGTCCACCGAACCTAAACAATATACTTGTCCATCCTTCCACAACCCCTGCTTCCAACCCCTTACCTCATGGCTCATACCCCTTTAATAGACCTAGCTGCAAGATCTGTCCCATACATCCTCCTACCACCACCTACTCCAGTCCAGTCACAAACATCACCTACCCCATCAAAGGCAGGGCTACCTGTGAAACCAGTCATGTGGCCTACAAGCTAGGCTGCAAACTACTGTGCTGCATTCTATGTGGGCATGACAACCAACAAGCTGTGTGTCTGCATGAATGACCACTGACAAACTGTGGCCAAGAAATAAGTGGACCACCCTGTTGGTGAGCACACACTGGCGAACCTGACATCCTTCATTTCAATGACTGCTTCACAGCCTGTCCCATATGGATTCTTCCCATCACCACCAGCTTTTCTGAACTGCACAGGTGGGAACTTCCCCTGTAATATATCCTATGTTTCCATAACCCTCCTGGCCCCAACCTTCGTTAGTCACTGTCCTCACCCATCCAGCCCCTTCCCTGCTCCCATTACAGCTCTACACAGCCATCATTCCATCATCACACCCAGTCTTTTTACTTTCTCCTTTTCTGCTATTTCCCACCCCCCTCCCACCTATCCCTTGCTCTTAGTCTAATTTACAGCACTCCACTGTCTGCCACCCCTAGCATACCATCCCTCCCTCTCCTCCTCGCGCCAGCCTCCTCCTTACCCCCATGCAGCATTTGTGTGTGTGTGTGTGTGTGTGTGTGTGTGTGTGTGTGTGTGTGTGGGACAGTCATTTTGTTGTGCCGATCTATGACTCAGCATCTCCACTATATGATGAGCGGCAACTTTCCTTTTCATAATATTGTTACAATTCATCCTGGATTTCCCATTGTTTGATCTAAGATATTACCTATGTGAGCCAGTTCTCTGGTTAACTGCCCAAGGTTATTTTTGGATAATGCATTCAAAACAATTTCACATGATACCCTGTCACTACTACCTGCCCTGATCACTTGAATCTCTCAGTCTATAGCTGGTAAGTTGAAATCCCCACCAAATACTACAACATGACTGGGAATTTTGCATGAAATATTCTCCAAGTTTCCCATCAAATGTTCCGCAGCTATTCCTCCATCTATAAAAGCATTCAATGATCACATTTGACCCACATTCAACACTTTTGTTCATCCAAATTATTTTACATTCAGATTCTGTATCAATCTCACTATATGATATCACATCTTTTCATGGCTAGAAACATGCCTTCATCACCAGCAATCAACCTATCTTTGCACTATATTTTCCAATCGGAGTTTAGAATTTCATTGCTATTGACATCTGGTATCAGACAGCTTTCTGTCCCTTTGACTAAGTGGGCACTTTTAATGTGTATAAGTGAGACTGGTTTTGGAACCTTTCCATAGATTCTCCTCCAAGTAACTAGTACTATATTAACATCATCTTTCTCCAAACAGCTGTGATAAATATTATCGTGTCTGAAACCAGAATACATCTTACTGGATCTGAGGAGGAATATCTATACCTTAAAATACCCACATCTGCATGCCACATGTACTCCGCTACCCTAATAGCCGCTTCCTGCGTGTAGTGCACCCCTGAAGGGTGTCCTAAAATTCTCCACCCAATAGCAGAGGTCAAGAAATCTGCATCCAATGTCATTACAGAATCATGCAAGCCTTTGATTTAAGCATTCCACTCTACTCCAGACCAGAGGATCACAATGAGTTCTAGGAATCATGCTGCAAAATGATAGCTCTGTGTCCACCCTGTGGGTGATGCCTGTTGCCTTCTTCAAATTATCCAGCTCCCTGTAGGAACTGAGGTTTGCCTCTGAACCCAGGCAGCAGGCATTATTCAGACCAATGTGAGCCACAAATTGCATGCATGTGTACTCAGTGTGCTCAATCACTACTGGTACAGCCTCTTCCACATTTTGAATAAGATCATCCAGCAGGCAAACAGAGTGGTTATTGGACTTCTTCCATAATTGCCCACTATTTTCCTGAGGGTCTCTGTCACCTGCCTAACACGGTAAGTGATTCCACCCTCTGCACTTGTTGGACCTCTCAGGAAGATCGATCAGTCCCAACAGGTGAGATGTCCTGTGCTGGCTCAGATGTACTTTCAGTTATAGTCAGTACCTGAAACCTGTTTTTAAGATATAGGGGACAGTTGAATGACCAGTACCCTCTTTCACCTTCTGTCCAGAGGTTCGCGACCCTGCCACTTTTTGCCAATCACCGTCAGGTAATTGTAGACCAGCTGGGATGTACTAATCAAAAGACATTGTGGTGTCAAGGATCCAAGCCAATGCTATAGGCTCCAGAGCTGCCAAACCATTTGTCTCAAATGCCGCAACACCGCCACAACCCAGGTCAGCAGCCTGTATCCTGTTGACTGTGTGCAACATAGCTTCCAGCTGTATGTCATGAGGCAGCTTAACTCATGGTGTGCTAATTACCCAGACTCTGTCCATCCAGTATTTGACAAAGAGAGAACATTACACATAAATTCAAACCTTTTCAAAACTTTTTTACTGTTGACGCTCCACCAAGTAATAAAGGAAAAAGATGTTTACTGCTTACTACATTTTCACTGTTCATGCTGTAGAATGCCAGCATTGGGCATGATGTTGCAATTTATTATTTCTCTACTACTTTCTCCATTCACAAAATCTTTTTTGCAGACAGAATCCACATATACCACTGAACATACCTGCAAAATTATATCATTGTACAACACAGAGTTCAGAAGACATGGTGTTATAAATATTGAGATGTGTGAAAAAGTACATTGTCTTAAAACTGAGTGCAAACTTTGCAGAAATGTGAGTTCTCAACACGGGCTGTATAAATATTTAAATTTTTTAAAAAAACTGTGTTGTACAGTAGTTCTCTTATGACTATCACATGTGGGCCATGAGAAAGTATGGCAAAATGTTACTTTTTAAATAGGCATATGGGAAGTGAAAAACCTTGTTTGAAAGAGACCAATAAAACTGGTATAATTAGAGTTTTGCTTCTTCAACTGCAAAGGATTTACATCCTTAACATCAAATGTTTAACACATTAGTTAATTTATAAAGGAATTACACATCTGACATTTTTCATACATGGGTGTTCATTGTTTAAAGAAACACATTTTGGAAAGTTACTGGTAGAGGATAATAGGGTAAAGTAAAATAGAAAGGACCAAAACTGATGAAGAAACTTAAAGTGGAACTGCTGAACAAAACATCCCAGAGGCCATGAGGTCACTAAAGATGAAGTACAAGCTCAGATTGAGGAAGGATAGGGAAGGAAATCAGCCGCATCTTTTCACAGGAATCATCCAAACATCCATGTTAAGCAATTTAGGGAAACTACAGAAAACCTAAACATAGATCACCAACCTCCTGAATACAGATGAAAGCCTTACTACCGTGACACCCAGTCAGTAACAAAAGGTTAAGTTGATATTGTTCTGTCATAAGAATGCTTGTGGACTACTGTAACACTGAACCGGCACTATGTGTATAACCTGCTATGAATGGTGTGCTATTCTAGCCAAATGCAAGTTTTGAAAAACAGTTATTTAAAATTTGGATAAAAAAATAATGATCAATAAGGAAAGTGAAAGGCATTAGCAACAGGAAGTAATCCAAGAGTATTTTTAGAAAATTTAAAGTTGTGACTGTTCAAGGATTATTATTTTAGTACATCAACCAGCAGACATGCAGAAGGACGCAGATGAGCTGATGTGGGTCTCACAGTAGAGTAGTGAGAAAGTTCTCACAGATGGTGTGTGTGGGATGTGGTATTGCCAGACCTGCTGACCCATGTGTTTTACTAGCCAGACTGCTTCAGTTCAGTTCTTATTCTGAGTAACTAGCTCAAACCTGGCTTCCTGAGTAACTAGCTCAAACCTGGCTTCTGCATTTCAGCGTCCTCTCAGTTCCATGTGCTTATTTGTTTTTGGAGTTCATGTTGGTCATGTTTGTGTCTTTTCCCATGCCTCTCTCTATTCTGTGTTTGGACACTCTGCTCCCCCATAGACTGACCACATGCCAAGTTTGTGTTCCCCTTTCGGGACCTAGCTCAATGGTTTCTAGATCACGCATCCACCATTGGATAAAATAGTGGCCTTTTCACTAGTTGGATAGTTTTGTAGAATTGTCACATCAATACAGATACAAAAGTGGCAACCTGAGCATTCTTATGCATGTAATGCTTTCTCACATAGCTGATTTTTGGCCACCATGGGCTCACCATTTATTCAATGCTGGCAGGAATAGTGCACCTGCAGGAGCAATAACAGCAGCTGCAGCAGGAGTACCATAAAATGTAGGAGGAGCAGCTGCAGGTGCTGCTCAAACAGAATGCAAAAATGATCCACTCTCACGCCATACTGGTGGTAGAGCAGGCATCTGCAGAGCAGCCTCCCTCCCCCAACACCCCCAATGCCAACTGTCAGTTTCAGTGAGTCTACACAAAGTTGGGAGAATTACCTGCACCAGTTCTTACTGCACTGCCAGATAAAGCGTATTGTTGATCCAGCCACTTCATTTTTATGCAGCAATTAAGGTTTGCATGAAGTAAGGCAAAATTGAAGCCCTCTACCAGCCCTGAAAAGTTTACCACTGAGGAACTCTGTCAGTCACTCATGCAGTATTTTGGACATCAAACCAATGTGTCGTGGGCTCGGTTGCAGTTTAACCATGATCATAAATGACATAGGCAGTCATACGTTGTCTGGATCACCAACCTGCAAGATCTCTCAGGCAAGTGCCAGTATGGGTGTCCCCAATGTGCTACCTCATATGCAGACTTGCCAACTAAAGATGTGGTTGTCTGATTACCACCTGATCCTAGGTCCAAACTAGGGCAGGGTCCTGTCTGAGCTTCGTTAGCCAAAGTTCCTCAGATTGCAGGATCACATGAACTTACAACAGCAGCAAGGAATGTCCTTTACAACAGTTGGCAGGTGGCAAAGTTGGATAAGTATAGTAAACAGCACCTGGTACCCCGTGGCTTTGGCCAGGTAGTCTTGCCTTTCACTGAGCTACCAGTAAAAGTGCCACATGAAGCATGACTTTTAATTGATTACTTCTTTATTACTAACTGTACTCACAACTCATTTTGCAGTGAGTATTCACATATGCCACTGAATCTACTGGCAAATTATATCACTGTACAACACATAGTACAGGAGATATGATATCAAATACTGAGTTGCATGAACAGCTGCATCATACATGACTTTTTAATTTATTATTTCTCTGCTACTAACTCTATTCACAACACATTTCCTAGAAAGTAGGTATGTATGCAACTGGATGTACCTGCATAATCATATCATTGCATGGCACACAGGTCAGGAGTCACAATGTCATGAACATTGAGCTGAGAGAAAAATAAAACTGCAGGGCAAAATTTGCTAGAAATACAGGTGAGATATGTGTACAAATATATGTCAAACATGTTAACGAGGAAAAAGAGATACCTAACTCGATTTTATACATGAAAAATGTGATATGATTCTCAGCAAAAGACTTGTCAATATTACTTGAGGAATTAGAACAGAATTGCAATTTTGTATTGCTGAAAAAGGTGTACTATTCTAATACATAAACTTTAATTTGTTACCATTTAACTTAAGAGTGAAAGTTTTTTATAACAAAAAATTAGGTTTCCTCTGCCTTTGCTATTTTCATTCTACCTCCTCTCTGTTGTTTTAACATGTGTTGGGCATGTTATTCACATTGCACATGTACTACATGTTTGATTTACTTTCTATTTCAGAGAAATATACTATAAAAACTGTCAAACAATTTCTTAAACATGTTTAAAGCCTACCAATGAACTTCTTGGCAACACTTCTCCACCAACCCACCTGTGGTGGAGAAGTGTTCCCTAGAAGTATATTTGTAGGTTTTAAAAATATTTGATGAATTATTTGCATTGACATTTCAAAACAAAATACAAAATCTAATTTTATTTTATCAGAAAAATTGCCTTTGTCTTTCATAATAAAAGGGTTGTAAAAGAATGTGGTGTAATGACTGAAAATCTGTTATTAATAAACATCAGATTCTGAAAATTAGGATACAAAGATATAGATAAAGTCCAGTCTTTGATGCAGTGGTGAATGTACTACGTACCAATTGCTTTTTCTTGAGTTTCCATTAGTTGTGCCCAGCCTGCATAATACATGAACACATTGGCAGCTAAAGGAACATCCCAATCTCTTGTTACTCTAATTTTTATACCCATACTAACAGCAGCTAATTCTGAAATCAGCTGGGAGTTCTGTTGCAACTGCTTACTAATTCTGTAAGTTAAAAATTAAAATCAATGGGCAGTTAAAATTTATCTAATGTCATATTATTTCATTAGATAGAATATTTACATAGTAGATGCAGATTTCACCAAGAAATGACTTTAGTGTTTCATTTTAAAAGACAAACAGGTATTTAGAAAAATGATTGTAATAGTGTTGTTGTTGTTGCTCTTGTTGTCATCAGTGGTAGTGGTGGTGGTGGTGGTGGTGGTGGTGGTGGTGGTGGTGATGGTGATGTGTGTTTGGTCCCTTTACACTGCACTATTCTAAAATATTGTAAGACAAGTGCAGTTAAATTCATAACAAAAATGTGTAGTCATTTAGTTCATACAAACTTAAGACAAAATAAAGAGAAGATCAACAGGGAGTTGACTAAACTGTCACAGAAGGTAAGCAATTTTGGCTGATCATTACACTAAACTTGGACAAGCCAACCGCTCTATAACCCACAAAACTCTGTAGTCTACAAGCTTGTACCAGATCACAAAATACAACAAACATCTGAATCATGTACCATATTCATTTGTCATCAGCTAAAATAGAGGCCAGGTTACCATTTAAAATAGTGACATAACAATGTCACAGTCACCACAAAAAGGTGGACCTCCTCCTAGAATAAAAACTGATCAGCCACATGCAATATATCATTAGGAGATGGATAAAAGCCACACCTCTGTGACCTTACCGCATTGATCTCATCATTGACAGAACAAAGAAGAAGACTACCTCAGCTGGAAAGGTCTCTTTTTTCCAATGACTGCAGTTTATTGTACATAACTTTCAACACATTTTCCTCATGCCAATACATAAGCTTCTGACTTGTTAGTGCAGTAACAGCTCATAGCATAACAGCACATTTCACCACAATGTGTCCCTGGCAAGCTTCCGTAGCCTGCACCATCTTGCTCATTTTCCTATATTTAAATATTCTCTTGTACCTAGGGTACCTAGCAGAAAGCTAATATTTTCCTTGATTTTGTAGTGGGAGAAGAACATTGAATCATTAGGGTTTCTTTCTTTGCTGCACACATCTGTTGAATAACTTGTAAGGCACAATGTTCCACTGGCACCCCAATGTGGTATGTAAAGCAAAGCCTGGAGGTATCATACAAGATGAGTGCCCATTCACCTTCCTGAGGTACTCACTGTTTATGATGATCTAAAGAACAAATGTAGTTTATTATATGCTATGGATGCAGTAAACATTTTTCCTTAGAAACATGGAAACACAAAGTGAAATTTTTTGCATCCACAAAAGATAATCAAGAAACTCACATTTTATACAGGGTGTCCCTGGAGGAATGGTCAATACAGAGAGATGTTCGTTTGACCATGTGGACCACAATATACTTCCAGCATGACAGAGGTCCTCTACATTTTACCAGACATGAGAGGAAATACCTCAGCCACTCTTACCCCAATTGCAGGATTGGTCGTGGTAGTATAGTTAAATTGTTACCAAAATTGCTAGACCTTATATCATTAGATTTTTGTTTATGGGGTTGGGTGAAGTTTGAAATGTATAAACAAAATATTAATACGAGAGATGAACTGCTTCATTGCATCATGGATGCTGCTGCCCTCACTGCACAATGTGCAGCAGCAATCAGACACACAATGAAACATGTTCTCTGAAGAGTGCCCATATGCACTGAAGTTGACAGTGGGCTGTTGGGACATTTACTGTGAACTGTACAACAGTTGTAATGTGACATGTTTGATAATATTAGTGCTGAATGTGTTACAAACAAGCATTTTTCAGTTGATACTTTGCATAATACAGGAAATAAATAACAATGTACATTAAACATGCTCTATCTCAGAAACCTTCAGAGTGCAACATATTGACCATATGAAGTTTTTTGCTTCAAATGATCATTCTTATCATGTTTCCGAATATTGACCATTCCTCTAGGAACACCCTGTATGTGTAGTTAATAGTGATTGGTTTGGTTGAGAAACTCACAATGAGACATAATTCCATGTACCATATAGACAGGTTTCAATTTTTAGAGCTCACTTGACCATTTCCTTGAGATTTAATGCAATAATGGCAGGGAATGAAAATACAGTATGCAAAATTAGACACCACTCTTATCTTTAGCTCAACACAATGAGAAATGCTTGTAGGGTATAACATGCAGAACTGAGCTTCTTCACTGGCTTATCCACACATTGATTCCATTTTAACTCAAACTCCAATGGTCCATAAGGAACTTTACACACTGTGTATCATTCAGTGTATGGTCATTAATGCCTACTTCTGGAGGTAGAAAGTCATTATTGTTTGTCTGAAACAGCATAATATGAGTCTTTGTGTAACTAAGACTTTTGGCTGTGGAGCACTTGTAGGGCTTTCTCATTGAGCTGCGTATGTTAAGAGTTGAGTTCAGACCTTGACTAGTATGTGTCATCAGCAAATATTACAGTTTTTGAACTGCCCTTTAAATCATTGATAAATCATTGATATATGTATTGATCACTGTGATGCTCCACTCAAAGGCTTCAGCAAGACTACCAAATACAAAAAGAAAGAAAAAGAGAGAGAGAGAGAGAGAGAGAGAGAGAGAGAGAGAGAGAGAGAGATGAAGTTGTCTTGCTATGACCTGGAAGTGAATAATTACTGTTCAAGATTAGAATTACTTATTTCTGCTAGCTCAGAAACACTTTCAGCACTCATTTTACTCAATTGTTGGCAGGGAGAGGTGTAATGGGCCTGACTGTACAACTTGAATGTAGGAAGGTATGTGTGAGAGGCTATGGGAGGAATTAAACTTTAAGGCAGGAAGACATGTAAAGCACAGATCCCCTATTTTTAAGCCAAATGGAAGGGAACATTCAGCAATTTTATACAGGATGGAGAAAAATTGTGTCAAAAAATTTTAACCTTGGATGCCTGATGCCATTATGAACCAGAATTACTAATGATGTGTAGGTCAACAATGAACAATTTTTAAACTATGGAAACTTGGCACCACATGCTCCAATTGGCCACGGAGTTGCCCTGTTGCTGGATGGTCTGGACAACACATGACTGCAAAAGCTTTGTCCAATGGTGTGAGGTCTGATGATCATGGGGGCTATGTCCTATGAGCACCTCTGCCAATTACCCGGCAATCAAAGAGTTCATTTAAATATCCTTTCATAGCATGACTGTTATGTGCTTGTTGATTTTCTTCTTTTGTCTTACTTTTTCTTGATGATTAGTACAAAAACTGATTTTACACAATCCAGATGTGATTAACTTCCATTTCATACATATTTATTGTTAATAAACTCTTTAGACAATCAGCTTGTTTGCCATGAACAATTTCAGTTTAATATCACAGGACAGTAAGCTTCACAGGCTATTATTAGCCTATAAAACATTAGCAAACTACATAATTAAACAAGCTGTTTTGAACAGAGCTTTACAGGCTTATGAAGAGTTTCTATGTTGACAACCTGGTGTGGACTGACTACAGAACCTTACATGTTGGGTGCTCATTACAGGCTACCTGAAGTTTTGTGCTTTGCATGGCAGCCTACATGATAGGGTCAGGAAGCATTTTTCCAGGCCCAGACATGTAGGCTGCCCTGAACAGCACGTGCATTGTGTTGGAGTAGTATCGGCCTGCTATATGGATCTGCTCTGCACAGTGGCCTGTATGTCAGGGGCAAATAATAAATGATTTGCAAATTCCTGATGTGTAGCCTGCCTTGCATGACAAGCATGTTGTGGAAGTAGTAAAGGCCTGCTTTATTGAACTGTGCCAATGAGCATGGCTGGGGACAGGCTGAGATGGATAGAGGAGGGGATGAGCACACCAAGAGGAGGAGGAAATAGTTAGAGATAGGGAAGGAGGGAAATATACATGGGGGCAGGTGGAAGGTGTAGATGGGTAGTAGGCAGGTGCAGAAGGAAGAGCAGGAGGCAGAGATGGGAAGAGGGAGGGGAAGCAGAATATGGCCAGATGGAGGGAGGAGGAAGATACGGTCAGAGAGGGAGTAGAAGAAATGAACAAAGAGAAAAGGAGAAGACGTAGAGAGTGGAGAGGAGAAGACAGACAGATAGAAGTGGGACGATGAGGTGGACAGACAGAGAGAAGAAGATGTGAACACAGAGAGGACAGAGAGGGAGAGGAGGAGGTGTGTTAAATTATGTGCCAAGCACACACATGGGCAAAGCTCCAGGGAATATTAATACAATAGATAGAAAAAAATAAAATACACAAAGATAGAATAGGGAGTGGAGTAATTTTTCTGATCAAAAGTGGTATTATTATAAAATGGAAAAATACAGTATTTTATGAGAGGTAAGTTTCATTTAACATGTATGTGGATTCCCAAACCCTGAAAAGAATATTCTGGAATTTAAAATTTTTCAAATGGCTAATAAACTGATCTAGCACAAGAAGAGAATTCTTCTTCAATAAAAAAAAGCACCTTTCCTTCCCTTCTACACTCTGATAACCCATAATTTCATACCAGCATCATCCATCCAACTCTTGTCCTGTACGTGAACAACAACAGCTGGCGGTGTGTGTGTGTGTGTGTGTGTGTGTGTGTGTGTGTGTGTGTGTGTGTGTGTGTGTGTGTGTGTGTGTGTGTGTGGGTGGGTGGGTGGGTGGGTGGGTGGGTGTGCGCGCGCGCACATGCGCATGTGCACATATCTCCACTATATGGTGAGTAGCAACTACACTTTTCATAATATTGTTATATTCCATCCTATATTTTCAATTGTTTGATAACAGTGTAGTGCATTTTTTCATCTCCACTTGTTTTTATAGCTACAGTTTTGGCACCGTTCACGGTAACAGTTCTGTTACTCAGCAAATCAAATATCAGACGAGTTTCGTCCACATTCGCTGTTTGGCTTAGTGCCATGCTGGTTTTCTTTTGATGTTGAATAATACAATGACTGAAATACTCTTGTGGAGTTTTCTGAGATATTTTGGTTTGGTTTGCATGCTAAATCCATGATGCTTCATAAACTTGTAGCACCAACAAATTCCACCCTCAAAGTGTTAAGTTTCATTGTAGTGCTAGCTTGCAAGCAGGTATTTGAATCATTTTGTATTAATTCCAACACCATTTTGAGGGTGTCCTTGAATCCATTACATCATCTTCTAGTTTTCAGTCCTCTGTTTGCACATTTAGTCTTCCTAATTTTTTTCATCTCTTCTTTACTAGCCCACCAATTTAAAATTGTTTTTTCTGTTGGTGGAAGGCCAAAATGCTGCTCAGCTGCTTTTTTTCCATGTTGTTCTGCATATGCAATTTATAGCCCACATCATATGAATATCTTTCATTTATTGCCATTATGAAACTAATTACTAACAAAAATATTGTACTGATATGTACAACACAAATCACTTTCAATTCAGGTTCACTGGCATCATAGACTGCAGTGACACATCATGGGCTAGACAGCGTTCTGGGTTTGTGATAGTGAGGCAAGAGGGAGACAGTGTTAGCAAGCTTGTGAATCCCTGCAACTTATGCTCATTGTATTGGTGCACTGATGCTGCCAGTTGAATCCAGTGTTACCAGATGGAGATAAGTTTTCCTGTGGCATTGAATATATGGCCATTTTTAAGACTGGCAGGAATTTTAAATCAAACACTGAACTTTTTATATTAATTTTGACTATAAGACACACTTGAATTTTGGATGCAATTTTTTGAAGAAAACAGTAATAGGAAATGAGCTATCCTTATCTTACTCTAGTTCATAAGATATTGAAACAGGTTTAGAAGCTGGCACATCCTTAATGATAACTGAAACAGAACAATGAAATATAGAGAGCACAATGATAAGGGAGACACTACAGCAGGGGTCAACAGTAGCAGCTACTGCTGCTGTATGAAAAAGAAAATAGTTTTTGTGTAGCAATTATGAATAATAGAAGAAGCAGAGAATAGTTACAAAGCTTTTATCAGCTGTGAAGAAAGTCAATGTTCAGTAAGAGTTGTCCTGGATGCTGTAAGGAAGAGATAGATCATCCACTGTTGAAGAACTCCTGCCTAGATTTGTGAAAGCTCAGTACATTAGCACTACACATCTTACAACAAGGCACTGGCAGCTGCCACTGGCAAATGAATCCAAGCAGTGCACTGCTTTCCTCTTTGAAGGAATGAGCTATCAATTTAAGGTAACATGTCAGTTTCAACTTCTCTCAGAGCTTTAAACCAAGTAATAACTGGTAATGATATTTTGACATGTGTAGGTGACAGAGTTATCCTTTGTTCTACATGGTAGTATCATTGTGAAATTATGGAGACACTGCTTCAATGACTGTAGGGCCAGTTTAAGACCCAAGTGACAAAAGCTTCCACTTGTGGTGCCAAGGTAGGAGTGGTGCCAGAGGCATCACAATTGTAAGATTTTTGTATAGGATTATCACAATTAGTAGAGAGCAAGAGGGAAAAGGGAAGGGGACAAATGATAAGCTATTTTTGTGGAAAAATATTCTCAAAGTGATCCTGAATGACTGACAGGTGAAAGAGCAACTATCAAATTAAGTAAATCACAACTTGGGGATTTGGAAGATAAATTTTTAGGCCATATTATCAATAGAAGTGGTATTATGCCCAATGCAAAGATGTTATTAGTTATAAGTAAATATCCTGAGCCACAAAATAAGATTCAATTAAAAGCTTTTTAGGTACAGTAAATTTTTATTGTAAGATTGTAAATGGACAAATTATAAACGCTCCTGAGTTGTGTAATTTAACTAAAGCTAAAAGAGACTAGAGGTTGACATGTGTCCACAGGGAACATTCTGATAAAATTCAGTACTGCTCACGTAATGTGCCATTATTATTTCGTCCAACTTTCATGTATTCTTTCTGGATGTATACAGATTCATCAGTTTTTTGGCCAGGATGCGCTATTTTTCGTATTATTGAAGAACATGTTTTGGATGGTATTGTCCAATTGCCTTTACCAGTAGATTACTAACTAGACAAGCATGAAATTATGGAGTTTTAAGAAATTTAGGTATCTACTAACAGGGACTGAAACTAAGTTCTTACTGATCACAAATCTTGACATTTTTAATGAGTAATAGACTATTACATTCGATACTTACTAGATGAGCCTTGGACTTACATGAACTTCACTTCCAGATAAGATATATTACAGGATATGAGAATGTTGTGTCAAATGCAGTGTCTCTAAGACATACAACTTCAAAAATTCAAGAAAGAGGGTAATTTCTCACTTACTTTATGGAGAACAACCAGTATCTTACGGATATTTGCCTATCTTTTGGAAATATTGACACACATCGAAGGGAGGATAAGTATTTCCACAGAATAATCAAACAATTCCGTATAAATCTTGTACAAACATTGACATCTCTAAATAGAAAGTATAAATCAATATTCTGTTTAAGAAAGCTTAGAACAATAAAAGATGCCTCTTATGTATAGCAGAAAAAGGAGTATAGTTTTTAAATAGTACTTAAATATGGGTTACGCCCACTTTTGAGCTAAAAAGTGGTTGTTACACATACGTTAACACTATTATTTCAATATTGTGACTATATGGGTCAAATAAACCCTGCATAGGTGCAGTGTTTGTCAGAAAATTAAAGTAAGTGCTATGTCCCAACATACTGAATTGTTTTCTATAATACCCACTGATTTACAGGACAGGCTGGCTGTGAATTTTTTTGGTCCATTGCCTCATGCTTAGGGAGGTCTACTATGTATCTTAGTAACACTAGACTAAAGTTGCTCATGGTCTTGCAGTAGCGTTCTCGCTTCCCTCACACGGGGTTCCGGGTTCGATTCCCGGTGGGGTCAGGGATTTTTCCTGCCTCGAGATGACTGGGTGTTGTCGTGTCATCTTCATCATCATCATTCATCCCCATTACAGTCGGAGGAAGGCAATGGTAAACCACCTCCATTAGGACCTTCCCTAGTACAGAGGTGCGGGTCTCCCGCATCATCTCCTACACTCCTCAGAGTATGGGACCTCATCATCATCACTACTAGAATAGTGATGTCTGGGAGACCATTATTTTAAATACGTTTGTAAACCAAGGAGACTCTCTGTGCCACAAGCTTTCAAGGAATTTTTAGTATCAGAAGGGGTGAAACACATAATGATATCCAATCCCATCGTCTGGTGTACCCAATGGAAAGAGAGAAGAGAGAATTAGGACTTTTGGCATGAACTTATAGTACAGAAAGACATTCAAAGAGGACTGAACTAGTAATGGAGTGCGAAAAAGTATTGAGTGAATTGTCACACTCCACAATGTTAATGGTATCCAATGAAGAAGGTGGTCATGTGAGTGAAGGCAAACCGCTGTTGCAGTGGGCTACTTGCCCAAAAAAGGATCTATATCAGAACAGGAGAGCAGAAAAAAAATTCAGTCTGTTTCATAAAGTAGATGAAAGAAACAGTGGAACATGGGTGTACCAGTCAGATTCAGTATGGAGGATATGATGGTGGTGGTTTGTAATCACCACTTGAGTTCCAAACCTGATGAGCAACCTAAAAAATTTTTTCCTTTGTGTGAAGGAATATTCCTCATCTTGTTTTGGTACATTCTACTAGTGACGCAGAACGTGGGTTACATAATTGATTTAATAAAGTTTATAGGTGGAGATTAAGATCCATCAGCTCCTGAGAAAAATTCAAGAAGAATTGAAGCAATCAGTTTTATTTTCTGGTGAAATAAACATGAAAAATGTATTGTTGCTAATTACAAGTTAATTGTGATTGATACTTTGACAGAGGGAAATAACAGTCTTTTGTGTTATGTTAAGTTTTATCTTTTTTTATTTTGGTTCAAAAATATAAGTAATAAAGTTTTTATGGGTGTATTTCATATTGTTTGGGGGTTTGATTACATGTAGCACATGTTCAGATTAACCATTTTCTAGAAAGACTGACTTCATTATATTGTTTCCTTTCCTTGAGAGGGAGGGGGCAGGGGCTTGGCCCTTCTCTTGCTCTCTTGTTCTTCTGTAAATATCAATAAACTCTGTAATTCTATATATTTGGTCGTATTACAAAGACCTTAGTTGCCTTTATATTATCTTGAGATATTGGATCAGTACCTGACTTCGAGATTTCATGAAAACTGTGTAAAATTCAAAATCCACACATATTTTAAAAATGTATGTATGTATGTATGTATGTTTCACATCTCCTCCTAAACCACTGGACTGACTTCAACCAAACTTGATACAAATATCATTTACTGTCTGGAAAGAACCACTGTGGGGATAAAAACCATCTACCAAACAGAGGGGTGGGGGTGGGGTGAAAAATAAGTGTAGTCCATGACATGCAAATACCCAGACTTCAATCACCCAATGTTTGAGAACGACAGCTCTTAGTGACTGGCAACAAACTTTACACATAATTTCAAACCTTTACAGAACTTTTCCTCTGACAACCCCCTCAAAATGATAAAAGGATACAAGTTTATTGCTTACTACATTTTCACTGTTAATGCAGTGAAACTGCCGCATCGACCATGAATTTCAATTTATTATTTCTTTACAACTAACTGTATTCACAACACATTTTTTTCAGAAATATTCACATATTCCACTGAATGTACATGCAAAATTATATCATTCTATGACACATAGTTGACGAGATATGGTGCCATAAACACTGAGATGCATGAATGACTGTAGCATCATGAATGATGTTTTAATTTACTATGTTCTAACTAAGAATTCTATTTGCAACACAATTTGCAGACAGTATTCAAATATACCAATGATTGTAGCTGAAAATTGTATCATTGTACAACACACAGTTCAGGATATATGACATCATAAAGACTGAGCTGTGTGAAAACTGTGCTACAGAGCAAAATTCGCTACAGATACACATGAAACATGTGCACAAATATTTGTGAAATATTTTAAATGTATGTAAAATATGGATACTGTAACAAAGCTGCAAGTAAAAATCTCCTAAATCCATGGATCAGTTTCAACTGAACATGGTGCACATATTATTTACGGTCTGGAAATAAATCATGTTTGGGTAAGAGCCACCTACTCACTGTGGGGGTGAGGGGTAATAACTTGATGGAGAGAGAAGATGTGGAGGAGGAGACAGACATGCATAGGAGGGTGGAGAAGTTGAACAGGGAGAGGGGGGGAGGACATTGCCAGAGAAAGGGAAGAGGGTGGGAGGGGAAAGGAGAAGATGGACAGAGAGAGAATGACATGGATACAGACTGAGGGAAGGGATATGAGGAAATTGGCAGGGGGGGGGGGGGGGGAGGAGGAAATTGATTTAGAGATGTGTGAAAAACTGAACTTAAAGGGGGGAAGAGGAGATAAAGGGGGAAAAGAGGTAATAGACAGGGAGGAGGGGAGGAGTAGATGGACTGTAGAAGGGTAGGAGGAGATAGATGGAGAGTGGTGGGTGAAGGAGATGTACAGAGCATAAGGAGGAGATGGACTAACAGAAGATTGGAATAAATATGTACCTGGACAGCAGCAGGTACTCAGCTAGTCAATGAATATTTCTAATAGATGAAAAAGACATTATTAATCAGTATATTTTAATTTACACAAGCAAGGAAATACATTAAAAAATCTAACAATGATCAGTTCCAAACTCAAAACAGTATCTACCCTTATTTAAAGAACATATCCGAGTATAACGATAACATTTCTGGAATGATCTACACAATAATAATGAAATTAAATAATATACTTTATTAGACACACCTGTAAAGACATCTATTTCTTTCATGCCCATTAAATTTCTTCCATGAATTTTCTATATCAACAGAAATTTGCACAGCAGTATTTACATCTTTTTCAGAACTGTGAGTAACTGTTGTCAGCACTTCCCCAGAGTCAGGAGAATGCACTTCTGTGGCATTAGTTCCCTTTTCACTATTACTTTCAATCCACTTTCCATTGATAAATGGACCAAACTTTTTTCCTGATAGCCATGCCTGTATGTACAAAATAAGCACCATTAGAAACAACTTGAATAGGTCATGATAAAAGTAATAGTGTGCTTGAAGGTGGCAGGGGAGGGGGGTGGGGGTGACTTAAGAAAGAAGAGAATGGATGTAAGGAAGAAAGGTCACAGTTTAATGGTTTGCTGAGAGCTTTATCATTAGTGAGGGCGCACTCTTACAAGGACAGGGAAGAGAGCTGGCTGTGGCAAAGAATAGACAATTAATACACAAAAAATTAAGCTTTCTTTTTAATAAGACTTCACTGCTAATATGCTGAAATAGAAGAGTGTAAATATGATGTTCTACTGATTGCCGAAAATTCACTTATTACACTGCATCATAAAATCGTCACATGTAAACAAAGAAACTGAGTGTTATAAAAGCATAGCTAGCCCATGATAACACCATAATGTTTCAAGTCAGCTAAAGCACAGATCCATGCTTTTTTATTTCAACTTGCAATTGAGATGAAGAGAAATGTGAAAGTAGTTGTTTATATGACTATAAATGTAAATGATTAATTCACAGATATGTAAATTATAAACTAAATGAGCATGCTGAATCTGGAACAGCATGTATCTGTTAGTAACATATGTCATACCTGTCACAAAAGAAGAGACAGTTAATATTCTATGAAGGTTTTAGACAGTAAAAAATGCTTAACATCTACAGCTAGACAACTTGGCTTGGTTGGTGGTAATAAACTATATGAATCAGTCTCTCTATTAGGGAATAATGTATAAAAATCCCTGCAGAAGCTGCTGAATTGGGCTTCATATTAAACAGAAAAATGTGGCACGGCACTTAAATTTACAAAATGTATAGATGTTACTGCGTAGAAAGAGAAGGTTGGCCTCGTAGCCTTCAGGATTCATAAATGGTCTGACTTTGAACAATTATATGATGTCCTCTCAGTTCATATCAGAGACCTGTTCTGCAGTGCTGTAATCGCCTATGCTATGCCCATCCTAGGAAGCAAAGCCATAACCAGACATCTGGCACACATTGTGCTGGTCTCCAGGAAGTTAAGGAATGTGAGAAACACACAGCCACTATTTGTGATCATTGGTCATAGGGCCAAACAATTAAATATACAGAATGTTCAGAATACCTCTGACAGACGAAAATTACAGTGTGTGCCATTAGAAGACATAATGTACCAGCATGCAATGACTCAAATGACCACCATAACACATACAAATGTCTCCACAAGAAAATTTGCGAAATTTCTGACATACATAAAATTCTGACCAAGAACAAAATCACAAAATGAAACAAACATTTGTAACACAAGTCAGCCACCTCATCAGACACCTTGTATTTAAACAATATCAGAAACTCAAAACATTGAGTAGAATCATACCCATAATATCTTCAACTTTTGTGGTCCTGTCCTCCTCAGTTGCGCGTAATACTACGGTACATTGATAATTTTCACTTATGGACCGTCTGACAGCAACTGAATAAAACATAATTTTAGTGCCATATGCGTTTCACCTTTATTTTCTGCAAGGCATCATCAGTGGCAGGTTGCGTAGACAGTTTCTTACATATTACGCTCCTGTTGCATTTTTGGTGTTGTTCTTCTTCCTATGAGCGCCAATTTGCTGTTTTTTCCGCATTCCACAGCACTATGCACTGAATGCTTGTTTTAATGCAATGATGATGCCTTGCAGAAAATAAAGGCGAAACGCGTATAGCACTAAAATTGTGTTTTATTCAGTTGCTGTCAGACGGTCCATAAGTGAAAATTATCAATATACTGTAGTCATACCCATAATAGTTCAAGAAGTAACTGTGAGGCAGAGAAGACAAGCAAAAGCAGCAGTGAGACTAAACAGTGCCTGAAAGAGAAAACTCAATTCCAGGTAACACATACAAAAGCTTTTGGATGCTTGACAAAGACCATACAACTCCAATAGTAATCTTTATCTGTTTCCATTGCAGCCTGCATGCTTCAATAAGGTCACACTGTACCAAATGGCTTAATTGATTCAAATTGTAATAATATGAAGTAACATGTTGCTAATTCATTACTGAGTAGGAGTCTTCACAACGGTGGGTTTTGTTTAAAATACAGCTCAATAAGGAGTAACAAAAACACCCTTCTTAATTTTATATGTTTCAAATATCAGCATGTGCTATATCTGAAGCACAGTTATTACTAAATAAACTATTTCTGTTTCTGGTTTTAATTTAAGGTGAGCTAACAGAGATTTTGGATATGTGGCGAGTGCACTCATTGTAAGAAAATGAAACTCATACAAAATCCTAAGATATAATCATCAATATGTACTTCATTCTGCTACCATATACATTTACAATAATTAAATAAAAATAATATCAGTACACAGATCACAAAGAGAGACTATAATGAAACAGAAACTGAGAATGCTGATCAATTCAATAGAGTATCAGGTAATAAAATAGGGAGACTTTATCACTCACCATCCTGCTTGCAATTGAAACTGAGGGAACAGTCATCGGAGAAAGATAGCTGAGACTGTAGACGAAGAAAATCTAATCATGCTAAATGATGGTTTACCAATTAGGCTAACTGTAGAAACTCATGAGAGTGAAACAATTACACATAAGGTGTCCCATGGGTAAGCACTGTACTTTACTTGAAAGGTCACAGAAGAACCGTTTGGATCTGACCTTGACAGTTAGTTAGTTAGCTGCATGTTCCATAAATCATTTGAACAATTCTTTTATCAAAATGATGTGTATTGGGTCAGTTTACTGGTTATGTATACATCTACATCCACACTCTGCAAACTATGTGAGATGCATGGCAGAAGGTATGTCCTATTGTACAGTCATTAGGGTTTCTTTCCGTGGGAGCGTGGGAACAATGCTTGTTTGACTGTCTCTGTGCATGCAGTAATTGTCCTAATTTATCCTCACGATCCCTATGTGAACAATACATAGGGGATTGTAGTACATTCCTAGAGTCATGATTTAAATCTAATTCTTGAAACTTTGTTAATAGACTTTCTAGGGATACTTAACATCTATCTTCAAGAGTCTTCCAGTTCAGTTCCTTCAGTATCTCTGTGACAGTGTCCCATGGATCAAACAACATGTGACCACTCGTGCTGCACTTCTCTGTATATATTCAATATCCCCTCTTAGTCCCACTTGGTATGGTTCCAACACACATGAGCAATATCCTAGAACTGATCACAAAAGATTTGTAAGCAATCTCCTTTGTAGCATGATTGCACTTCCCCAGTATTCTACCAATAAACTGAAGAATGTCATCTGCTTTATGCATGACAGCCTATGTGATCATTCCATTTAATATCCCTACAAAGCATTACACCCATGTATTTGAATGAGTTGGCCAATTCCAACAGTGATTCATTGATACTATGGTCATAGGATACTATGTTTTTTCATTTTGTGAAGTGTACAATTTTACATTTCTGAACATTTAAAGGAAGATGCCAATCTCTGCACCACTTTGTAGTCTTATCAAGATCTGACTGAATATTTTTGCGGCTCCTTTCAGATGGTACTTCATTATAGATAACTGCATTATATGCAAAAAGTCTGAGGTTAACATTAATATTGTCTGCAAAGTCATAGATATACAACATGAACAGCAAGGATCCCAACATACTTCCCTAGGGCATCCTTTAAGTTATTTCTGAATCTGACGATGATTCTCCATCCAAGGTAACATGCTGCATCCTGCCTACCAAAAAGTCCTCAATCCAGTCACAAATTTCACTTCATACCCCATATGATCATACCTTTGACAATAAGAATAGGTATGGCACTGAGTCAAATGCTTTTTTGAAATCAAGAAATACTGCATCTACCTGACTGTCTTGATCCAAAGTTTTCATTATGACATGTGAGAAAAGTGTGAGTTGGGTTTCACATGATGTTTTCGGATTCCATGGAGGTTGGCATTGAGGAGGTCATTCTGTTCAAGGTATCTCTTTATGTTTGAGCTCAGAATTTGTTCTGAAATTCTACTACAAAAGGATGTCAAGGATATTGGACAGTAGTTTTATGGATCACATCTACTACCCTTCTTACAGACAGGTGTGGTCTGTGCTTTTTTCCAAGAACTGGGCATGGTTTTTTGTTCAAGGGACCTATTATAGATTATAGTTAGAAAGGGGCCAAATCAACCACAGATTCAGTATAGAATCTGACAGGGATTCCATCAGGCTCTAGAGCTTTGTTCAGTTTTAATTACTTCCACTGTTTCTCAACACCACTGACACTAATACATATCTCATTCATTTCTTCAGTGGTATGAGTATTAAATTGGGACAATTCTCCTGGGTTTTCCTTTGTAAAGGAACATTTGAAAATGCAGATAAGCATTTCAGTTTTCGTTTTGCTACCCTCAATTTCAAGTTCCTGTCATTTGCTAGGCACTGGGTATTAGCTTTTGTGCCACTAACAGCCTCTACATATGGCCAAAATTTCTTTGGGTTTTGTGAAATATCATTTGACAATATTCTGCTATGGTAGTCATTGAAGCCATCACACATTACTCCCTTGACAACCAAATGTGTTTCATGCAGCATCTCTTTATCTATAGTCTTACACTTTGTTTCACACCTATCATGCAGTAGTCTCTGTTTCTTTAGAAGTTTATTTACAGTTACTACATACTGTGGAGGTGCCCTCCAATTGTGAACTGTTCTACTTGGTACATATCTAACCAGCAAATGATCAACTATTCTTCTAAACTTGCGCCATAGTCCCTCTCATGCTCCTGCCCTGTGCTAAAAGTTTCAAGTTCCTCATTAAGATATGACACTACTGATTTTTTATCTAGTTTACTAAACATATACATCCATCCACATGTTTTAGTTGTCCTTTGTTCTTTGGTAATCATTGTTGCTACAACCGTGTCGTGGTCACTGACACCAGTTTTAATGCAGACATCCTCAAAGAGGTCAGGTGTATCTGTTGCTATTAGAGCCAACATATTTCCATCAGGAATGAGGTTCCTAACTAGTTGTTCTAGGTATTTTTCAGAGAAGGCATTTAATAATGTTTTGCAGGATGTCTTATCATGCCAACCACTAACAAACCTGTAATTTTCCCAATTAATTGTTGAATGATTGAAGTTTTCACGAATGATTGCAGTATGATTTGGGAACTTATGTACAAATGAACTGAGGTTTCCTCTAAAGATTTTGATTACATCAGGAGATGAGTCTGGTTGGCAGTAGAAGGATTCAATCATCATTTTATGCTCTCCCCTTATACTGAGTCTTGCACAGTCTCACATGCAGCTTCCATTTTTATCTTGGTGAATCTGAGCTACAGTTAACATTAATGAAAATGTTATCATTTTATTCTACTCACACAACTACACTTAAAAACAAGTTTCTTTAAAAGCATAAATTCATCACTGGAATAGAAGTTGTCCAGGAGAAATCATTTTAAATTAGATGCTTCACTCTCTGTCAGACATTTTATGTTACTGGGTAAAATTTCAAAAACAAATTTTATGGCTGCATATTGAATCTGCTATGAGCATCTTTAACAATGGATAATAAAGTTCATTTTTCCCTCTAGTGTTGTAGGTGTATACATCATTGTACTTCTCAAATTGTGATAGATTTCATTACCAAAAATATGTATTGTGACGGCACAGTTAAAACGCCTAGCTCCTAGAAGAAGTACCTACATGACGTTTATGGGTGAACACAACATATTACTCTTATTGCTCGCTTTTGTGCAATGAATACTTTCTTTCTAAGTGATAAGTTAAACCAGAAAATTATTTCATATGACACTATTAAGTGGAAATAGGCAAAATAGGTCAGGAGGTTGATACATTTGTTTTTGAGATTACAAATTATATGAAGAGCAAAAATAGCTGAACTTAATTGTTTGAGAAGCTCAGTAACATGATTGTTTAAGTTCTCATCAATATGTATACCAAAAAACTTGGCACACTCTACCCTACTTACTGATTCCTACTCATGAGCTGCATCAGTTGTTGGTGTGGCTCTACTTGTTGCACAGAACTGAATGAAGTGTGTTTTTTCAAGATTCAAGGAGAGTCTACTTTCAGTGAACCACTTATAATTCTTTGGAAAATATCACTTACTAACTTTTCTGCTTTCTCTCTAATGAGATTTATTATAAGAGCAGTATGGTTTGCAGAAAGTACCAATTTTGGTTGTTGAATGTTAAGTGGAAAGTACAGTAGAGCGTCGATTATCCAAACGTCTGTCAACCAAACGACCGCTTAACCGAACTGTGTATTCGGTCGCACCTGTTACTCTCCCACCCTACCGTCCATCATCCCCCTCACTCTCAAACCAAGTTTCCCACAGTAGTCACCGCACTGGGCCACCGCTGGCGGAACCTTGCTTCTAATGGGGCCTTCACAAGACGCTGCTGACCGGCCAAGCCGCCAGTCACTGTGTTTCAACAATCAGCACACTTCTGTCGGCTTGGCACTGACAGTAGAAGTAGCGGCAGTATCAAAGCTGTTCACAGCAACAGCTGCCCCAGCTTAGAGTTGAGGATTGCCGCTCCGCGCAGATTGAAGGATTGCGCTCCCCCAAGAAGAGCTTCTCATGGTGCAAACAGTCACCTTCTGTTCTCTGTTACGACCACTTGTGTGCTACTGCGTGAAGAAGTGTACAGTTCGATTATCCGAACAAAACAGTTTTCCGAACACCCGTGTCCCCCAGTTACTTCGGATAATCGACGCTCTATTGTAATTCACATGCATAAGGAGTAGGAATGGACCCAAGATTGAACCTTGTGGTATTCCTCTTGAGATTTTTACCGCAGTCACTAAAATTTTCTACCTTCCCGACATAAAGTAGAAACAACATGTGGCAACATCTGGATATCCTATAGGTGGAACACAAAAACAGCAGATTGCCACAAGTATATGATCACAATTGTGAATAAGGTAAGGAATTTTTCAGAATGTGGAGCAAGAAGAATAGTCTCAAGTGTATTCTACAGGTTGTATTGATGCAGCCACAACTGTCTCAATCCCAGAAAATAAACTTTTTGCTTCAGAAACAAAATTACCAGATGAGTGGTGAGATGATGAATGCAAAACTGCACTGGTGGTACAAAGGAATGCACTCCAGCTATACAGAAGGCAAGTACCAACAGAATACCTTTTAAATGTAAATAGATTTTAACTGAAAACAGGGAATGTTCAGAAATAAGAATAAATCCATATGGTTAAACTTCTAAAGCTACCTAATCATTTGGCAAAGTTGACAAATCACAGCCTTGTATACAGGGTGTTACAAAAAGGTACAGCCAAACTTTCAGGAAACATTCCTCACACACAAATAAATAAAAGATGTTATGTGGACATGTGTCTGGAAACGCTTAATTTCCATGATAGAGCTCATTTTAGTTTTGTCAGTATGTACTGTCCTTCCTCGATTCACCACCAGTTGGCCCAATTGAAGGAAGGTAATGTTGACTTCGGTGCTTGTGTTGACATGCGAATCATTGCTCTACAGTACTAGCATCAAGCACATCAGTACGTAGCATCAACAGGTTAGTGTTCATCACGAACGTGGTTTTGCAGTCAGTGCAATGTTTACAAATGCGGAGTTGGCAGATGCCCATTTGATGTATGGATTAACACGGGGCAATAGCCGTGGCGCGGTACGTTTGTATCGAGACAGATTTCCAGAACGAAGGTGTCCCAACAGGAAGACGTTTGAAGCAATTGATCGGCGTCTTAGGGAGCACGGAACATTCCAGCCTATGACTCGCGACTGGGGAAGACCTAGAACGACGAGGACACCTGTGATGGACAAGGCAATTCTTCGTGCAGTTGATGATAACCCTAATGTCAGCGTCAGAGAAGTTGCTGCTGTACAAGGTAATGTTGACCACGTCACTGTATGGAGAGTGCTATGGGAGAACCAGTTGTTTCCGTACCATGTACAGCGTGTGCAGGCACTATCAGCAGCTGATTGGCCTCCATGGGTACACTTCTGCGAATGGTTCATCCAACAATGTGTCAATCCTCATTTCAGAGCAAATGTTCTCTTTACGGATGAGGCTTCATTCCAACGTGATCAAATTGTAAATTTTCACAATCAGCATGTGTGGACTGACGAGAATCCGCACGCAATTGTGCAATCACGTCATCAACACAGATTTTCTGTGGACGTTTGGGCAGGCATTGTTGGTGATGTCTTGATTGGGCCCCATGTTCTTCCATCTATGCTCAATGGAGCACGTTATCATGATTTCATACGGGATACTCTACCTGTGCTGCTGGAACATGTGCCTTTACAAGTACGACACAACATGTGGTTCATGCACGATGGAGCTCCTGCATATTTCAGTCAAAGTGTTTGTACGCTTCTCAACAACAGATCCGGTGACCAATGGATTGGTAGTGGTGGACCAATTCCATGGCCTCCACCTCTCCTGACCTCAACCCTCTTGACTTTCATTTATAGGGGCATTTGAAAGCTCTTGTCTACGCAACCCCGGTACCAAATGTAGAGACTCTTCGTGCTCGTATTGTGGATGGCTGTGATACAATACGCCATTCTCCAGGGCTGCATCAGCGCATCAGGGATTCCATGCGACGGAGGCTGGATGCATGTATCCTCGCTAACAGAGGACATTTTGAACATTTTCTGTAACAAAGTGTTTGAAGTCACGCTGGTACGTTCTGTTGCTGTGTGTTTCCATTCCATGATTAATGTGATTTGAAGAGAAGTAATAAAATGAGCTCTAACATGGAAAGTAAGTGTTTCTGGACACATGTCCACATAACATATTTTCTTTCTTTGTGTGTGAGGAATGTTTCCTAAAAGTTTGGCCGTACCTTTTTGTAACACCCTGTATACATGTTTCTGAGATAGAACACAAGTAATGTACACTTGTTTTTGGGTTAGTGGCATGCATGTATGTGTATTAACCTAATTGCTGGCTTGTTCTTGGTAGCACAATTAGCTGGTCACCAAGATTACCAGACCTTGCACCATTATATATTTGTTTATGGGGTTGGATGAAGTCTGTGGTGTGCACATGAAAGGCAAAAGCGCAAGATGAACTGCTTGGTCACATCAAGGACACTGCTGTCCTCATTAGGACACAAGCTGGGGCACTCAGGTGACAACACAACAGCCTCTTTCAAGGTGCAGAGATGTACTGAAGTTGATGGTGGGCTGTTCAAACATTTATTGTGAACTGTACAACAGCTGTAACATAAGATGTACAATAATGTCTCAAGATGAATAAGTCAAAAATATATTTTTTCATTTGATACTTTGTAAAATGCATGTTTTAATTTACTAACTGTTGTACATGTGTAAACTTGACAATGTATTGAATAATACAGAAAATATATAGCAATGAAAGTTAAATGTGTTCTATCTCAGAAACCATTCAGAACATGGCATAAGTCTATATGAAGTTTTTTAATTGAAATGATCATTCCTGTCATGTCCCTGAATACTGACCATTCCTACTGGGACACCATATATATGACTGCAGGGTGCCGTGAATACAAAATATGTGGCAAAGGATTAAGTGAATACCTAGAGCCTGGATCAATGATGGTACAGCAACACTTAAGAACAAATTAATAGAACACTTTTCAGAAATGTTTGCTTCCAGAGCTATTTGACCAACTTGTTGACATGTTGTTCAAAGCAAACTATCATTTTCTGAATGATTGCTTCACTTTAATAGAGAGAGACACTGGCCCAGGAACTGATTTTATACATTACAGCATGCTATCTTCACTATTAGGGTAAGAAAAGAGGCACCTGTGTAATCTTTTTAAAAAGATATGGAGTAAAGAAATTTATATTCTCAAATGGGAGATGATGTGAATAAGTTTGACAAGAAAACATGACAAACCAACTAACAAAGTACACTTCAACAGGACAGTAACATTACCGATTGCTGGTAGCAGATTATTGGATCGGCAGCCTAAGTGAAATCATGTTTTTTCTACTCTTCTTTCCATGTATCATATGTCCTTACTTAGAGCTCCACAATGTAGTCAGATGCATTGAAACTAGAGAAAGTCAAATGCTGACCGTGAGGGTTTTTTTGTGATGAGATAAACAACAATTTTGAAAATGCCCTGATAAACTGGAATTCAGAGAAAGTTTATCAAAATTCCGTACCACTGTAGTCCCGTTGCATTAAATTCATACGATGAATGCCAAGTGTCCCATTATGTGATTGTGCACACAGAAAAGAAGTAGGTGCCTGAGTAGCCCTGAACAATAGAATTTTATTTTTATAAGGAAGCAACAAGAAAACATGTATAACAGAAAACTGATTCTTCATCAAAGAATGCACAAGTTCATCCTGATCTAAGAAGGGCATCCCTTATTGAATACAATTCTAGAAAGGTGCGAGAGAAAGTGTAGTCTGTCACCATAGGTTACTCTGTAAAGTCAGAATCAGTCACAGTCACAGTCAATTGGTGTGGTCTTGCTCCAATAGTACTGCATCATAGACTCACACCGGTCTGAACTCAGATCATGTAAGAATTTAAAAGTCGAACAGACCTAATAGACTCAGCATTATACACTGGAGAGTTGCAGGCAGTGCTCCTATAAAGGTTACCCAGCATATGACTACCAGAAAGTGGCCAGCATCACATGCCTTCGCAGATGCAAAATAGTGCCAGCTGTGTCCAGTGATCATGGTGTCCTTCTTACTGCACCAGATGATGCAGCAAAGTCGAGCAGAGTCAGCTGTAGGCATCTGGCTAGACAACAACCCGCACAACAATGCTGTGCAGAGCATTTAACAAGTCAGATCTTATTCACCCAAAGATGCTTGACAAGCTAGCATGTTCTGAGGCAGGAAGTATGACATTTCTGTTACAAGAGTAGGACAAAAGAATGAGCTACTCACAAGAGTTTGATCAGTTATTTTGACCAGCCGATGACCTCTGTGTGTGTGTGTGTGTGTGTGTGTGTGTGTGTGTGTGTGTGTGTGTGTGTGTGTCTATATATATATATATATATATATATATATATATATATATATATATATACTATCTTTTTCATGCTATTGTACAAATCTGATGGCCATATGTGATTAAAGTGGTCATCGGCTGGTCAAAATAACTGATCAAACACATGCGAGTAGCTCATTCTTTTGTACTACTCTTGTAACAGAACAGTCATACTTCCTGCCTCAGAAAAAACCACAGTATGACTGTTCTGTTACAAGAGTAGTGTGTGTGTGTATTCTGAGGCAGGAAGTATGACTGTTCTGTTACAAGAGTAGTACAAAAGAATGAGCTACTCGTATGTGTTTGATCAGTTATTTTGACCAGCCGATGACCACTTTAATCACATATGGCCATCAGATTTGTACAATAGCATGAAAAAGATAGAATATATATATATATATACACACACACACACACACACACACACACACACTCGCAACGCAAGTACGGGAAAAACGCAAGTACGGGAAAAACGCAAATACGGGGAGAATGCAAATATGGGAAAAAAGCAAATATGGGAAAAACGCAAATATGGGAAAAACGCAAATATGGGAAAAAAGCAAATATGGGAAAAACGCAAATATGGGAGAAGAGAAACTTGTGGTACAACTAGACAAGAGGAAAGATTCGGATGGTAGGACACAGTCTGAAGCACCAAGGCTTCACGAAATACGGGACAACCGCAAATATGGCAAAAACGCAAATATAGCAAAAACGCAAATATGGCAAAAACGCAAATATGGCAAATTATGGCAAAAACGCAATAATGGCAAAAACGCAATTATGGGAAAGACGCAAATACGGGATAGACGCAAATATGAGAAAGACGCAAATATGGGAAGAACGCAAATATGGGAAGAACGCAAATATGGGAAAAACGCAAATATGGGAAAAACGCAAATATGGGAAAAACGCAAATATGTGAGCGAAATACGCAAATATGGGGAAAACGCAAATGTGGGAAAAACGCAAATATGGGAGAAGAGAAACTTGCGGCACAACTTGACAACAGGAAAGAATCGGTTGGTAGGACAGTCTGACGCATCATCAAGCGTTCGCAAAATGTGGGAAAAACGAAAATGTGGGAAAAAGTCAAATGTGGGAAAAAGTCAAATGTGGGAAAAAGGCAAATGTAGGAAAAAGGCAAATGTAGGAAAGAGGCAAATGCAGGAAAGAGGCAAATGCAGGAAAGAGGCAAATGCAGGAAAGAGGCAAATGCAGGAAAAAGGCAAATGCATGAAAAAGGCAAATGTAGCAAAAAGGCCAAAGTGGCAAAAAGGCAAATGTGGGAAAAAGCAGATGTGGGAAAAAGGCAACTATGGGAAAAACGCAAATATGGGAAAAACGCAAATATGGGAAAAACGCAAATATGCGAAATACGCAAATATGTGAGTGAAATACGCAAATATGGGGAAAACGCAAATGTGGGAAAAACGCAAATATGGGAGAAGAGAAACTTGCGGCACAACTTGACAACAGGAAAGAATCGGTTGGTAGGACAGTCTGACGCATCATCAAGCGTTCGCAAAATGTGGGAAAAACGAAAATGTGGGAAAAAGTCAAATGTGGGAAAAAGTCAAATGTGGGAAAAAGTCAAATTTGGGAAAAAGGCAAATGTAGGAAAAAGGCAAATGTAGGAAAAAGGCAAATGTAGGAAAAAGGCAAATGTAGGAAAGAGGCAAATGCAGGAAAGAGGCAAATGCAGGAAAGAGGCAAATGCAGGAAAAAGGCAAATGCATGAAAAAGGCAAATGTAGCAAAAAGGCCAAAGTGGCAAAAAGGCAAATGTGGGAAAAAGCAGATGTGGGGAAAAGGCAACTATGGGAAAAACGCAAATATGGGAAAAAACGCAAATATGGGAAAAAACGCAAATATGGGAGAAGAGAAACTTGTGGCACAACTTGACATTAGGAAAGAATCGGTTGGTAGGACATAGTCTGAAGCATCAAGGGTTCACGAAATATGGGACAAAAGCAAATACGGGAAGAACGCAAATACAGGAAGAACGCAAATACGGGAAGAACGGAAGTACAGGAAAAACGGAAGTACGGGAAAAACGGAAGTACGGTGAAAACACAAATACGGGAAAAACGCAAATGTGGGAAAAACGAAAATGTGGGAAAAACACAAATAAGGGAAAAACGAAAATGTGGGAAAAACGAAAAAGTGGGAAAAACGAAAATGTGGGAAAAACGAAAATATGGGAAAAACGCATATATGGGAAAAACGCATATATGGGAAAAACGCATATATGGGAAAAACGCATATATGGGAAAAATGGAAATGAGGTTAAAACACAAATACGGGAAAAACGCAAATATGATAAAAACGCAAATATGGGCAAAACCCAAATATGGGACAAGAGAAACTTGTGGTGCAACTTGATAACAGGTAAGAATCGGTTGGTAGGACAGTCTGACGCATCATCAAGCGTTCGCAAAATGTCGGAAAAACGAAAATGTAGGAAAAAGTCAAATGTGGGAAAAAGTCAAATGTGGGAAAAAGTCAAATGTGGGAAAAAGGCCTATGTGGGAAAAAGTCATATGTAGGAAAAAGGCAAATGTGGGAAAAAGGGAAATGTAGAAAAAAGGCAAATGTAGGGAAAAGGCAAATGTAGGAAAAAGCGGATGTGGGAAAAAGGCAACTATGGGAAAAACGCAAATATGGGAAAAAACGCAAGTATGGAAGAAACACAAATATGGGAAAAACGCAAATATGGGAAAAACGCAAATATGGGAAAAACGCAAATATGGGAAAAACGCAAACATAGGAAAAACGCAAACATGGGACAAGAGAAACTTGTGGCGCAACTTGACAACAGGTAAGAATCGGTTGGTAGGACAGTCTGACCAATCATCAAGGGTTCGCAAATGTGGGAAAAACGAAAATGTGGGAAAAAGTCAAATGTGGGAAAAAGGCAAATGTAGGAAAAAGGCAAATGCAGGAAAAAGGCAAATGCAGGAAAAAGGCAAATGTAGGAAAAAGGCAAATGTACGAAAAAGGCAAATGCAGGAAAAAGGCAAATGTAGGGAAAAGGCAAATGTAGGATAAAGGCCAAAGTGGGAAAAAGGCAAATGTGGGAAAAAGCGGATGTGGGAAAAAGGCAACTATGGGAAAAACGCAAATATGGGAAAGAACGCAAATATGGGAAAAGAGAAACTTGTGGCACAACTTGACATTAGGAAAGAATCGGTTGGTAGGACATAGTCTGAAGCATCAAGGGTTCACGAAATATGGGACAAAAGCAAATATGGGAAGAACGCAAATACGGGAAGAACGCAAATACGGGAAGAACGCAAATACGGGAAGAATGCAAATACGGGAAGAATGCAAATACGGGAAAAACCCAAATACAGGAAAAACGGAAGTACGGGAAAAACGGAAGTACGGGAAAAACACAAATGTGGGAAAAACGCAAAGGTGAGAAAAAGGCAAGTGTGGGAAAAACGCAAATGTGGGAAAAACGCAAATGTGGAAAAGACGCAAATATGGGAAAAACGCAAATATGGGAAAAACACAAATATGCGAAATACGCAAATATGCGAAATACGCAAATATGCGAAAAACGCAAATATGGGAAAAACGCAAATATGAGAAAAACGCAAATGTGGGAAAAAGAAAACATGGGAAAACGAAAATATGGGAAAAAAGCAAATATGAGAAAAAAGCAAATATGGGAAAAACGCAAATGTGGGAAAAAGGCAAGTGTGGGAAAAACGCAAATGTTGGAAACACGCAAATGTGGGAAAAACGCAAATGTGGGAAAAACGCAAATATGGGAAAAATGGAAATGAGGTTAAAGCACAAATACGGGAAAAATGCAAATATGATAAAAACGCAAATATGGGAAAAACCCAAATATGGGACAAGAGAAACTTGTGGCGTAATTTGACAACAGGTAAGAATCGGTTGGTAGGACAGTCTGATGCATCATCAAGGGTTCGCAAAATGTGGAAAAAACGAAAATGTGGGAAAAAGTCAAATGTGGGAAAAAGGCAAATGTGGGAAAAAGGCAAATGTAGGAAAAAGGCTAATGTAGGAAAAAGGCTACTGTAGGAAAAAGGCTTATGTAGGAAAAAGGCTAATGTAGGAAAAGGGCAAATGTAGGAAAAAGGCAAATGTAGGAAAAAGCGGATGTGGGAAAATGCGGATGTGGGAAAAAGGCAACTATGGGAAAAAACGCAAATATGGGAAAAAACGCAAATATGGGAAAAACGCAAATATGGGAAGAACGAAAATATGGGAAAACGCAAATACGGGAAAAACGCAAATACGGGAAGACGCAAATACGGGAAGACGCAAATACGGGGAAAACGCAAATACGGGGAAAACGCAAATACGAGGAAAACGCAAATACGAGGAAAACGCAAATGTGGGAAAACGAAAATATGGAAAAAAAGCTAATATGGGAAAAACGCAAATGTGGGAAAAACGCAAATGTGGGAAAAACGGAAATACGGGAAAAACGCAAATACGGGAAGAACGCAAATACGGGAAGAACGCAAATGTGGGAAAAACGAAAACACGGGAAAAACGCAAATACGGGAAAAAAGCAAATACAGGAAAAAAGCAAATACGGGAAAAAAGCAAATACGGGATTAAAGCAAATACGGGATAAAAGCAAATACGGGGTAAAAGCAATTACGGGGTAAAAGCAATTACGGGAAAAAAGCAAATACGGGAAAACGCAAATATGGGGAAAACGCAAATATGGGGAAAACGCAAATATGGGGAAAAAAGCAATCATGGGAAAAATGGAAATAAGGTTAAAAGACAAATACGGGAAAAATGCGAATATGATAAAAACGCAAATATGGGAAAAACCCAAATATGGGAAAAGAGTAACTTGTGGCGCAACTTGACAACAGGTAAGAATCGGTTGGTAGGACAGTCTGACACATCATCAAGGGTTCGCAAAATGTAAGAAAAAGTCAAATGTGGGAAAAAGGCAAATGTAGTATAGGCCACACAAATCATGTTGGTCGATAGACACACATAATTCAAGCTTTAAATATGGACAATAACTTAATGGCCTTTTTCCTACATTTGCCTTTTTCCCACATATATAGGCCACACAAATCATGTTGGTCGATAGACACACAAACATACACACATAATTCAAGCTTTCGCAACCAACGGTTGCTTCATCAGGGAAGAGGGAAGGAGAGGGAAAGACAAAAGGATGTGGGTTTTAAGGGAGAGGGTAAGGAGTCATTCCAATCGCGGGAGCTGAAAGACTTACCTTAGGGGGAAAAAAGGACAGGTATACAGTTGCACGCACACACACACACACACATATCCATCCACACATACACAGATACAAGCAGACATTTTGTATAGTAGATTACGGTAAAAAGGAGAAGGTGAATACAAAGTGAAACTACTGGCAAAAACAGAAAGAGAAAATACGGCGGCAGAAAAGATTTCGAAATGCAACAGTGACAATAACAAACGTAATTGTTGGGTTCAAATTAATGATATGAATATAATAGAGGGAAACATTCCACGTGGGAAAAATATATCTAAAAACAAAGATGATGTGACTTACCAAACGAAAGTGCTGGCAGGTTGATAGACACACAAACAAACACAAACATACACACAAAATTCAAGCTTTCGCAACCAACGGTTGCTTCATCAGGAAAGAGGGAAGGAAAGGGAAAGACAAAAGGATGTGTGTTTTAAGGGAGAGGGTAAGGAGTCATTCCAATCCCGGGAGCGGAAACACACACACACACACACACACACACACACACACACACACATATCCATCTGCACATACACAGATATAAGCAGACATGTCTGCTTGTATCTGTGTATGTGCGGATGGATATGTGTGTGTGTGCGAGTGTATACCTGTCCTTTTTCCCCCCTAAGGTAAGTCTTTCTGCTCCCGGGATTGGAATGACTCCTTACCCTCTCCCTTAAAACCCACATCCTTTCGTCTTTCCCTCTCCTTCCCTCGTCCCTGATGAAGCAACCGTTGGTTGCGAAAGCTTGAATTTTGTGTGTGTTTGTGTGTCTATCGACCAACATGATTTGTGTGACCTAGACTGTTGTTTTTTTTTTTTTTTAATTACAAACATGCTTTTTGTTTCTACAGAAAAAATTATAGATATTTGGAATGAGATGCTACAGATCAGTAAATTTCTGAGTCACTGGATGCTTCAAGAGTTCGGATTATCTGCAAGACAAATTTATCTGCTCAGGAATCACACTGAATATGGAGAGGCATTTCTGCTGCTTTCAAGAGCAGAACACTGGTTGGAGTTGGAGTCATCACTCCAATGCTGATTCTAATGTAATGATACTATATTTACTCTAATTTGGTGACTGCCACTGTGGTAAAAGATTGCACTATAATATAATAGAGGCCACACCAGTGACTGATACAGAGTGAGTAAATGTGCATCAAGTATGACGACTCCACAGAGATTTTTTATTGCTTGTTATAGCCTTAGAGAGACCACCAATGTAGCTGAGTTCCATGTGCAGGACCTGAGTTCAATTCATAGTACAGCCAGGATTTTTCCTTGGTCGGAGGACTAGTACGAGATGCACTAAGGTTTGTGAGAGCAACTGAAGACCTACTCGACAGATCAGTAACCATTATAATGTCAAGAAATCTAACAACGACCGGGAGAGTTGTATCCTCCCTCCATACTGCACCTTATAAATCACTTATGCAGAACTTGCTTACAGTGTCTTAGAGAAGGTGTCTGATGTGGGGATACATCAACTGCGAGTCATAGATTACTCCCAGGGATCATATAATCCAGGTTAAGGTAATGTTTGATTCCCTAACTTTATCCACAAACCAAGGTACTACACATGTTTGCATGTAAACACAAATACTTGGGATTTGCAAGTTGGTATTGCTGACTCATTTTTTGCCAGCCACCCATGTACAATTATGATAGCACAATAATAATAATAATAATAATAATAATAATAATAATAATAATAGGCCTCCGGTATGTTTTGCCAGTCGTAAAAGGCGATGAAAAGAACAAACCACTAATAGGGCTAACCCCCCTTTTAGTGTGATTAGTTGGTTCAGGACAGAACTAAAGAAGCCTCGGACAAGCGCTGTCATGGTCGGGGATGACGCTTGAACCCTATGCCCGCCCACAATGGTAACGACACTGCTAGCCAACTGGAAAATGATTTAAATCCAAATAGAGGTGTTTTGCAGGATATGCTTCCTGCAACCACCCTAGAAGGAAAACAAAGACAGAGGATGAGATGGTCAGATGAAGTTAATCGACACCTCATGTTCTGTTATTACCAAGCAACAAACCTAGGAACCAACACAACTGGATACAGATCACAAGTATACACAACAAGTACAACAAATACTGGAACAAAATAATGTGCAATCAGAAGAAGAAGAAAATACAGTAAAGGACTCAAACATCCCAGAGCAAACAAACAAAGAACAACACGCATCAATTAAACAATCAGAGGAAAACGAAATCTTAAGACAGCCACCAGAACAAGCACAAATAGAACACGAAGTGACACACATGTTAGATATAGAAGAAAAATTTCAGCTGACATATATAGAATACAAAGACACAAATACAGACATTAGACCATTCTTGCATAGACCGCCAAATAACCCACAAGTCGAAACAACAATAAAAACTAACAACACAATCATACACAATAAAATAAATGAAAACACAACTATGGAAGAGTTACAACTACTGGTTTATATAGGAGCACTCACTACACTAAATATACACACTAGGCAGAGATCAGAACCAACCAACACACAGAAGAAACCCACAAATCCAGCATGGCAACACAGGCTACAGATCAGAATAGAAAAACTGAGAAAAGACATCGGACAGCTAACACAATTTATAAGAAATGAAATGTCAGAAAAAAAACGAAAAAGGTTAGGTAAAATCTCACAACAAGAAGCGATAGAGCAATTAGATGAAAAGAAGCAGAAATTACAAGCATTGGCCAAACGACTTAGAAGATACAAAAAAAGTGAAAATAGAAGGAAACAAAACCAAACATTCAACACAAACCAAAAGAAATTTTACCAGACAATAGATAACACACACATTAAAATAGACAATCCACCAAACATAACAGACATGGAACACTTCTGGAGCAACATATGGTCAAACCCAGTACAACATAACAGGCATGCACAGTGGATACAAGCAGAAACAGACACATACAAGATGATACCACAAATGCCTGAAGTGATAATTTTGCAACATGAAGTCATCCAAGCAATTAATTCTACTCACAATTGGAAAGCCCCTGGAAAAGATAAAACAGCAAATTTCTGGCCAAAGAAGTTCACCTCAACACATTCACATCTAACTAAATTATTTAACAGTTACATTGCAGACCCATACACATTCCCTGATACACTTACACAAGGAATAACTTATCTGAAACCTAAAGATCAAGCAGACACAGCAAACCCAGCTAAATATCGCCCCATAACATGCCTACCAACAATATACAAAATATTAACTTCAGTCATTACACAGAAATTAATGACACATACAACACAGAACAAAATTATAAATGAAGAACAAAAAGGCTGTTGCAAAGGAGCACGAGGATGTAAAGAGCAACTGATAATAGATGCAGAGGTGACATATCAAGCTAAAACTAAACAAAGGTCGCTACACTACACATACATTGATTACCAAAAAGCTTTTGATAGCGTACCCCACTCATGGTTACTACAAATATTGGAAATATACAAAGTAGATCCTAAATTGATACAGTTCCTAAACATAGTAATGAAAAATTGGAAAACCACACTTAATATCCAAACAAATTCAAATAATATCACATCACAGCCAATACAGATTAAGTGTGGAATATACCAAGGAGACTCATTAAGTCCTTTCTGGTTCTGCCTTGCTCTGAACCCACTATCCAACATGCTAAATAATACAAATTATGGATACAATATTACTGGAACATACCCACACAAAATCACACATTTGCTATACATGGATGATCTAAAACTACTGGCTGCAACAAATCAACAACTCAACCAATTACTAAAGATAACAGAAATATTCAGCAATGATATAAATATGGCTTTTGGAACAGACAAATGTAAGAAAAATAGCATAGTCAAGGGAAAACACACTAAACAAGAAGATTACATATTGGATAACCACAGCGACTGCATAGAAGCGATGGAAAAAACAGATGCCTATAAATATCTAGGATACAGACAAAAAATAGGAATAGATAATACAAATATTAAAGAAGAACTAAAAGAAAAATATAGACAAAGACTAACAAAAATACTGAAAACAGAATTGACAGCAAGAAACAAGACAAAAGCTATAAATACTTATGCTATACCAATATTGACCTACTCATTTGGAGTTGTGAAATGGTGTAACACAGACCTAGAAGCACTCAATACACTTACACGATCACAATGCCACAAATATAGAATACATCACATACATTCAGCAACAAAAAGATTCACATTAAGCAGAAAGGAAGGAGGAAGGGGATTTATCGACATAAAAAACCTACATTATGAACAGGTAGACAATTTAAGAAAATTCTTTATAGAACGAGCAGAAACTAGCAAAATACACAAAGCAATCACTCATATAAATACATCGGCTACACCACTACAATTTCATAACCACCTCTACAACCCTTTAGATCACATAACATCAACAGATACGAAGAAAGTAAATTGGAAAAAGAAGACACTACATGGCAAGCACCCGTATCATCTAACACAGCCACACATCGATCAAGACGCATCCAACACATGGCTAAGGAAAGGCAATATATACAGTGAGATGGAAGGATTCATGATTGCAATACAGGATCAAACAATAAACACCAGATATTACAGCAAGCATATTATTAAAGATCCCAATACCACAACAGATAAATGCAGACTTTGCAAACAACAAATAGAAACAGTAGATCACATCACAAGTGGATGTACAATATTAGCAAATATAGAAAACCCCAGAAGACATGACAACGTAGCAAAAATAATACATGAACAGCTTGCCTTACAACATAAACTTATAAAACAACACGTTCCCACATACAAGTATGCACCACAAAATGTACTGGAGAATGATGAATACAAATTATACTGGAACAGAACCATTATAACAGATAAAAAAACACCACATAACAAACCTGACATCATACTCACCAATAAAAAGAAGAAATTAACACAACTAATCGAAATATCCATACCCAACACAACAAATGTACAAAAGAAAACAGGAGAAAAAATTGAAAAATACATCCAACTGGCTGAGGAAGTCAAGGACATGTGGCATCAGGATAAAGTTGACATTATACCAATTATACTATCAACTACAGGAGTCATACCACACAATATCCACCAGTACATCAATGCAATACAGGTACATCCAAACTTATATATACAACTACAGAAATCCGTAATTATTGATACATGTTCAATTACCCGAAGGTCCCTAAATGCAATATAACATATACCGTACAGTTAAAAGGAAGTCACGCTTGATCAAGGTCTGCATCACTTTCCATTTTTGACCAGACATAACGTCTGAGAAAAGAAAGAAATAATAATAATAATAATAATAATAATAATAATAATAATAATAATAATAATAATAATGGTTTATTTGTCCATAATAACTTTTACAGTCGTGGACATAGTCAGTCAGTACATACATGAACAATAATAATAGTTTAGTAGTTGAAATAAAGTACATACAACATTAAAAATCCTTGATGGAGTACAAACATTTAGCAATTAACAGCTGCTTTAATTTTATTTTAAATATGTTTCCTTTCAACAATTTTATGGTATTTGGCAGTCTGTTGTAAAAAAATCTTCCAGCAGAAAATCGATTATGATCAGTTGCTTTTTTATTTCTGAATTTTATGTGGTAATCCTCTTTCTTCCTTGTATTATAACCATGGTTCAAATTGCTCTGAGCACTATGGGACTTAACATCTCTGGTCATCAGTCCCCTAGAACTCAGAACCACTTAAACCTAACTAACCTCAGGACATCACACAACACCCTGTCATCACGAGGCAGAGAAAATCCCTGACCCCGCCGGGAATCGAACCCGGGCGTGGGAAGCGAGCATGCTACCGCACGACCACGAGCTGCGGACTATTATAACTATGGATATCACTATTTATTATACTGTGCTCCACATTTTCTTTTACAAACAGTATAGTCCTTAGAACATATAATGAATACACTCTTAGTATATTATAATTAATGAAGTATTCTCTACAGGATTGACGTTTACTAATATTTGCTATTATCCTAATTGCTCTCTTCTGGGCTCTAAAAGCCCTATCCATGTATACCGTTGGTGCCCCACCCCAAATCTCAATACCGTATTGTAGGTGGGAGTGTCTAATACCAAAATAGATTTGTCTTAAGACTGGTGATACTATTATGCTAGAAAGGCGTTTTAGCAGGTAGGTATTACACGAGATTTTTTTTACACATGTAGCTGATGTGCTCCTTCCATGTAAGATGTTCATCAACTATAATACCCAGGAATTTATGTTCATCAATTGTTTCAATTGATAACTCTGGCTCAGTATCCACTTGTCTTGATTTGTAATTTAGCATAAACTCCATTAGAATTGTCTTTTCCTTATTTAATGCCAATTTATTTTTAGTCATATATTCTGTGATGAGGCTAATGTTCTTCATATTATTTTGCACTGCTAGCTGTTTTGTAGGGCCCCTGCTTATGAAGCTGGCAGATCTGCTGGAGACATCATCTTATTTGTCAACTGGATACATGCCCAATGAGTGTGAAGTGGCCATAGATACATCTGGTGAAATTATATGGAACTCTAAGAGCAGTAATGTTATAATTAATGTAGGAATGTGCATTTTGTTATTTGCAGTTGAGGTATTAAAGTAGACTGCAGAAAGGATGCTACTCAAGACAAAAGTGGCCAAAATGTCAATAGTTTGTCAGGCAGTAAGGGATTGTGGTCCTGCCACAGTTACAGTTATGTTTTAACAATATGTTCCAGAGTTTTGCTGAGCCACGAGCTTGATGAAATTGGCCTGTACGACGTATCATAACACGGTTCTTTTGCTTGCTCTAGTTATGTTCCTTCATAGCATGGGTATGGGGGGTGGAGGTGGGGGTGGGGGTTCATAGAAGTGAGTCTCCACTATAATGTTGTTGTTGTTGTGGTCTTCAGTCCTGAGACTGGTTTGATGCAGCTCTCCATGCTACTCTATCCTGTGCAAGCTTTTTCATCTCCCAGCACCTACTGCAACCTACATCCTTCTGAATCTGCTTAGTGTATTCATCTCTTGGTCTCCCTCTACAATTTTTACCCTCCACGCTGCCCTCCAATACTAAATTGGTGATCCCTTGAGGCCTCAGAACATGTCCTACCAACCGATCCCTTCTTCTGGTCAAGTTGTGCCACAAACTTCTCTTCTCCCCAATCCTATTCAATATTTCCTCATTAGTTATGTGATCTACCCATCTAATCTTCAGCATTCTTCTGTAGCACCACATTTCGAAAGCTTCTATTCTCTTCTTGTCCAAACTATTTATCGTCCATGTTTCACTTCCATACATGGCTACACTCCATACGAATACTTTCAGAAATGACTTCCTGACACTTAAATCAATACTGGATGTTAACAAATTTCTCTTCTTCAGAAACGCTTTCCTTGCCATTGCCAGCCTACATTTTATATCCTCTCTACTTCGACCATCATCAGTTATTTTGCTCCCTAAATAGCAAAACTCCTTTACTACTTTAAGTGCCTCATTTCCTAATCTAATTCCCTCAGCATCACCCGACTTAATTAGACTACATTCCATTATCCTTGTTTTGCTTTTGTTGATGTTCATCTTATATCCTCCTTTCAAGACACTGTCCATTCCATTCAACTGCTCTTGCAAGTCCTTTGCTGTCTCTGACAGAATTACAATGTCATCGGCGAACCTCAAAGTTTTTATTTTTTCTCCATGAATTTTAATACCTACTCCAAATTTTTCTTTTGTTTCCTTTACTGCTTGCTCAATATACAGATTGAACAACATCGGGGAGAGGCTACAACCCTGTCTTACTCCCTTCCCAACCACTGCTTCCCTTTCATGTCCCTTGACTCTTATAACTGCCATCTGGTTTCTGTACAAATTGTAAATAGCCTTTCGCTCCCTGAATTTTACCCCTGCCACCTTTAGAATTTGAAAGAGAGTATTCCAGTCAACATTGTCAAAAGCTTTCTCTAAGTCTACAAATGCTAGAAACGTAGGTTTGCCTTTCCTTAATCTTTCTTCTAAGATAAGTCGTAAGGTCAGTATTGCCTCACGTGTTCCAGTGTTTCTACGGAATCCAAACTGATCTTCCCCGAGGTTGGCTTCTACTAGTTTTTCCATTCGTCTGTAAAGAATTCGTGTTAGTATTTTGCAGCTGTGACTTATTAAGCTGATAGTTCGGTAATTTTCACATCTGTCAACACCTGCTTTCTTTGGGATTGGAATTATTATATTCTTCTTGAAGTCTGAGGGTATTTCGCCTGTTTCATACATCTTGCTCACCAGATGGTAGAGTTTTGTCAGGACTGGCTCTCCCACGGCTGTCAGTAGTTCCAATGGAATATTGTCTACTCCGGGGGCCTTCTTTCGACTCATGTCTTTCAGCGCTCTGTCAAACTCTTCACGCAGTATCATATCTCCCATTTCATCTTCATCTATCCTCTTCCATTTCCATAATATTGTCCTCAAGTACATCGCCCTTGTATAGACCCTCTATATACTCCTTCCACCTTTCTGCTTTCCCTTCTTTGCTTAGAGCTGGGTTTCCATCTGAGCTCTTGATATTCATACAAGTCGTTCTCTTATCTCCAAAGGTCTCTTTAATTTTCCTGTAGGCGGTATCTATCTTACCCCTAGTGAGATAGGCCTCTACATCCTTACATTTGTCCTCTAGCCATCCCTGCTTAGCCATTTTGCACTTCCTGTCAATCTCATTTTTGAGACGTTTGTATTCCTTTTTGCCTGTTTCACTTACTGCATTTTTATATTTTCTCCTTTCATCAATTAAATTCAATATTTCTTCTGTTACCCAAGGATTTCTACTAGCCCTCGTCTTTTTACCTACTTGATCCTCTGCTGCCTTCACTACTTCATCCCTCAAAGCTACCCATTCTTCTTCTACTGTATTTATTTCCCCCATTCCTGTCAATTGCTCCCTTATGCTCTCCTTGAATCTCTGTACAACCTCTGGTTCTTTTACTTTATCCAGGTCCCATCTCCTTAAATTCCCACCTTTTTGCAGTTTCTTCAGTTTTAAACTACAGGTCATAACCAATAGATTGTGGTCAGAGTCCACATCTGCCCCTGGAAATGTCTTACAATTTGAAACCTGGTTCCTAAATCTCTGTCTTACCATTATATAATCTATCTGATACCTTTTAGTATCTCCAGGGTTCTTCCATGTAGACAACCTTCTTTCATGATTCTTAAACCAAGTGTTAGTCATGATTATGTTGTGCTCTGTGCAAAATTCTACCAGGCGGCTTCCTCTTTCATTTCTGTCCCCCAATCCATATTCACCTACTATGTTTCCTTCTCTCCCTTTTCCTACACTCGAATTCCAGTCACCCATGACTATTAAATTTTCGTCTCCCTTCACTATCTGAATAATTTCTTTTATTTCATCATACATTTCTTCAATTTCTTCGTCATCTGCAGATCTAGTTGGCATATAAACTTGTACTACTGTAGTAGGTGTGGGCTTCGTATCTATCTTGGCCACAATAATGCGTTCACTATGCTGTTTGTAGTAGCTTATCCGCATTCCTATTTTCCTATTCATTATTAAACCTACTCCTGCATTACCCCTATTTGATTTTGTGTTTATAACCCTGTAGTCACCTGACCAGAAGTCTTGTTCCTCCTGCCACCGAACTTCACTAATTCCCACTATATCTAACTTCAACCTATCCATTTCCCTTTTTAAATTTTCTAACCTACCTGCCCGATTAAGGGATCTGACATTCCACGCTCTGATCTGTAGAACGCCAGTTTTCTTTCTCCTGATAACAACATCCTCTTGAGTAGTCCCTGCCCGGAGATCCGCATGGTGGACTATTTTACCTCTGGAATATTTTACCCAAGAGGTCGCCATCATCATGTAATCATACAGTAAAGCTGCATGCCCTCGGGAAAAATTACGGCTGTAGTTTCCCCTTGCTTTCAGCCGTTCGCAGTACCAGCACAGTAAGGCCGTTTTGGTTATTGTTACAAGGCCAGATCAGTCAATCATCCAGACTGTTGCCCTTGCAACTACTGAAAAGGCTGCTGCCCCTCTTCAGGAACCACACGTTTGTCTGGCCTCTCAACAGATACCCCTCCGTTGTGGTTGCACCTACGGTACGGCTATCTGTATCGCTGAGGCACGCAAGCCTCCCCACCAACGGCAAGGTCCATGGTTCACTATAATAACAAATGTAATTACTTGAATATTAACAGATAGTGTGGTAGTTATGTCCACAGATTTTGTGAGCATGTTTCTTGTTTATAAACCCCTTAACTTTCGGCCACACATCAGGCATGTTAGCATCACACTTGAGCAAAGCCACTTGTTTCAAGAATTGCTAGATCCTAGCATTAATGCATTTGTATTTTCAATACATTTCCTGTCAGAGCAGCTCTCTGAATTCTCAAAATGCTGATCATCTTTCAGCAATAGCCTGAGAACATACCAGGGTCCCCTATATTGTAGCCTTTTTTGCTGCAGGAGTGGAACAGTTTTCTTAGAAATGGTTGTAGAAGCTGGCAATCCTAGGCTGTAGCATAGTCCCATACACTCATCACAAAGTAAGGTGGCTCGATCTGTGAAAAAAATTTTCTACCACCATTTGATATGACATGATCTCTGTGAACGGGAAAGTGATGCAACTGACTATACTTTTATGCACGCTGCAACAAGTAAAAGTGGTGATCAAATTCTATGCAGTACCATTAATTGCTGCTATGTTGCAGTTTCATGGGTGATTAGGGTAGTGTCATCCTCCCCATTTATTTGGTCTTCTCAAATAATGATGTATCTGGAAAGTCTAATCCGGGAGTTACAGTTGTACCACATCTCTGCTGTCACCAGAATCAATTGGTGAATGGTATGTATGAACTGAGCAGGGTATCCTTGTTAGATCTCACTGATCATGCATTTCTTTGGAATATTTTAAGTCTCATCCATCGAGTTTAATGTATTGATGATTCTATCTCACACAACTGGCATGGCATTTGGGTCCAGTTGGCCTTGAGCAGCCTAAGGCATTAATGCTAAAACAGGATTGCATGTGTCATTATTGGATGACATTCTGACCCATGTTTTTGCAGAGTTCTCCAGTATCATGTTGGTCTCCTCTCCTGCAGTTGATTCATAACAGTGGCTTGTGGCACCCTCAAAGGTGTGTCTCCATGGTCACTGTCAGTGCAGAAAAATGAAGATGGTGACAGCTCCATTACCATTGAACATGGTAGGTTTTTAACAGGGCAAGGACACTAATATAACAAATATCACTAAAATTTTGGTTAGAGTAATGCATTGCTACTTACTGAGGTAAGACTACAGAATTATATGACTTGACATGAACTGGCTAGCTAACTGTGTTTGTGAATGATGCACACGTGGTCATTTGTTGAATTAACCCAAGTGTTTCAGAATGATTTGAGTAGCAAAGTTCAATAGTTACTTCTGTAGTATGATATAACTACAAAATGGTGAAAACCATGACTTCATGATAGCTTATATCATTAGTTGGAATTGCTTTCTAACTATCTGTATAGATTATAAACAAGTCACATAATTTTAAAGTTAATTCGTTGTTAAACTTCAGAAATATATTGTTGCACTACAGCATTTTTATTATGAAAAGTTAATATTTAAAATGTTGCACTGAAAAAACTACTTGGTTGTAACTAGAGGCACAAGCAGACCATGAAGGTCAAAATTATCTAAATCAGACTGCTAATATTACCATTTATCAATTGGTTTCCTCCAGTTTATTGTGCAATTCTCAATGTTCTCCTTTTTTGCTATACAATTCTTTCAAACATTCTTGCAACCTACAAAAGTACTTAAAAACATATCATTGTGTAATTAGAGTTCAAGATGTATGTCATGATATTCCCCTAATTTCTCTCTCTTCATATTAATACTATATTCCCATCATTGTTTCTTTGTGCCATTCAGCTCATATGAGAAGGAGACATTTCTCATTTGGGTTACTATATATATGCAGAAAATTTATATCTTATAACAAATATAAAATGAAGTCAGACTTATGAAAACTAGAATGGCACATTTTCTATAAAAGAAAGCAACCAGATAAGATCCCATGGAGGTATTACATCCTATGTAATATTGCAATATTGTGATGTTGGTGCATCTATCAGCATGAATATTACATTATTCCCACAAACTGCTACTAACCACAATTTTTACAATTTTCACAGAATAGCAAATGACAGAGCATTGGCATTTGCTATGGCCAGCCACATTCAATGTGGCCTCCTATGCCACTGAATATTGTGGCCATCCACAACAATACCATGCCTTGATCTCTAAGGCCAAATATTTAGACACCCTTTTATTTCCCCAGTATTGGTTGTACAACGAACTTCATGAGATATATATTGTAGAGGCTTTATGTGGTGCTAAAATTACTTAGGCCTTGATTAATTCTATTTGTTGTCATGGAAGTGATTGAATTCAATTTCAACTGGGTTAAATAACAAGGACTCATCAAATGAGTCATTCCAAGCCAATGGGAAGTTATGCCTCTGTGGCAACTTTAGAGCAGGGTGCGATTTGTGCTTCTACCAGTGGGGGGGGGGGGGGGGGGGGGGCTGTCTTAGGGGGTTAGCTTGGACCGTGGTGTTACGCATGGTTAAACAGCTATTTATAAATAGATGTTAATGCCGAAACTCACTATTGACATGTATGCATTATCAGAAAAGCCATCCCTTGTTATATCTTTAAAAGTACATTATAGGTAAAGCTTATTTACAAAATCATCTACATGCGGGTACAGATATACGAGGGGAATTCAAAATGTAGAAGCACATTTGTGAACAGTTGTACTTATTCTGATGATAGAAAACTGAAACATATTAATAGTGTTAATAATAGTAAGACTTATTAAAAACTTTCAGTGTTCGGCTCCACAAATTTACATTATATGTAAAGTTTTACTCCAATGCATGGGAAATAAACATCCCAGGTTGGGATACATAAACTAAAACCAGAGGAGGGGATGGTCTGATGCAGAGGGGGGGAAATCCCCCCCATCCCCCCCCCCTGCAAATCGCACACTGCTTTAGAGTAACTACTTGTATCCAGGCCGTGAGTGATACCTCATTCCCTACTCTGAGAGTCCTGTCTCCAAACTTACTGGTGTCAAATCTCTCTCCAGGATTGATCTGGCTGATGTCTATTCATAAATACTGTTTGCTGAGGATGTATCATACAGATATCGCATTATCACACAAAGCTGACAACGCAAATCGATATCACAGACATTAGCTGCAATCTGCAACAACATATGGGAGGTGCTCCTGATTACCATGCCTCCCCTCGCACCATAGCAGCGTCCTCATGAAAAGGTCAGTATAGTGTCAAGCTAGCAAGAGCTCTGCTCGGTTTGAGACTTTAGCTACAGTTGTCAACATCATTGAGGAAGACAGTGAGAGTTAAAGTTTCTGACAAAATGTTGCATTTCATACTGCAAGAGAACAGTTCATTAATATGTCCATCAAGAAATGCCTCACTAGTCCATGAAAGTTGTAAATTATACAGTACTCCTATGGAAAAAGTGTGTCAAAATTTAGTAGTTTTTGTATTAATTTATATAATAAAGTGACTAATATTTCACGTGTTGTAGTGTGATGAGCTTTCTCCCAGAGCAATCAAAGAAACCACAGTTGTGGCCAGATGAAGTAGTTTTGCCTGGTCACAACAAATGATGACGATGATCGACGCCTAACCAGCTCTTATTTCAAGCCAGCTGCCTGCTTGTTGCCCACTTCTTTTTCTCAATTTTGATGCGTTACTTCTAGTAAGTCACCTCAGAGTGTGTCCTATATTTCAACATGTCTGAGCTGCCATAGGAAATATTTCTGACTAAACTTGCACAGTTTCACATGTAGCAGATAGAATGCCTGCTGCTCACTGTCAGCCAACTGACTTCTTTACCAAACAAGGAAAGAGCACCACCACTGGTTGCTGTTCTGAACTTTTGTCCATACCACAGCCAAGATGAAAAATGTTTGGACTACAGGGTGCAATCAAAGGCACACTTCACCATCTACAAAATCACAGATATAGAGTGCAATGCTTATTTTTTTGTCCACAACTGGTCCCAAAGTGTATTGTCTCTGTATTAAACTCTGTGGAGAAATTATTCCCAAGAAAGTCAGGTACAACAACCTTGTGACAAAGCTAGATGAATGTTTTGACAGTCAAATCTATGTAGCAGCTGCACAGCTTATTTTATTTTATTTTCTGAAGCAGCAGCCTGCTCAGACAAACCGTGAATAGCAGAACTCAGAGGTCTCAACGGGCACTGAAAGTTTAAGTGTTTGTGTGGCATTAACTATAGTGACATAATGTTGCATGATTCTATTACTCAGAATGTAGCTGATGCACTCGTTTGTGCTGCAATTCTAAAACTGCCAGACACTGATTTAAAAACAGTACTGTCTCTTGTGAAATCTCAAACAATTGTGGACTCTACAGAGCTTTATTTAGAGGCTCCATATATTTCTTTTGCTTGAGGTGGACCAGACACTCAGTCTCATGAGCAGAATAGTGTTCAAGTTGTTCAGAGTAGAGCTCAGACAAACAGTTCAAACAGTGAGAACAGTAGGAGTAAAAACTTTCAGTCTCATAGCACATGGCATGTTTTACACAATTCTGGGATGAAGTTGTATTCTCAGTGTTTTTTGAGGCATGATCGGAATGACTGTCTCGACCACAATGCCAGCAGCTTGCAATACAGATGTGAAGGTCATTTTCAAACTGTATGTTTATGCGGCAGGCAGGACAAAGGTGACAGCTGCTGTTGTGCTAGTGTATGGCAGCCACAACTGCAATCTCAACAAGTGTATACTGTTCAGGCCATGTCAATCACTCTCATGTAGGCTGAACCAAATACTTCTGCATCATGAGAAGCTTTCACTACAATACACTGGCAGGTGAACAAACTTTTTGTTCATTTAAAAGTGCAACAGAAGACAATAAAGTTGCAGCTGGTTATGCCAAAATCAGTAGCCCACCACTACAGCAGCCTACTTCTATTTTGTCTGCCTACAATGGACAAGAAATTCCAGTCCTTGGTGTGTGCAGTTTGCCAGCAAACTTTTCAAAGAGTGACACAGTGTCTTACTCTTCATGACCTCAATTCTAAAAACAGTGTCAACATATTTGGGGTAGATTTATTTGATTTGTTCAATTTGTGCATTCACAACAATGTTTTACATATCAGTGTTTCTGTGCCTCACACTAATGTTTCTAATTTGCGTAATAAGTACACTGACCTATTTGAACCAGGCATAGGAAGGGCCAAAGACTCTGAAGTGCACATAACTGTGAAGGACAACACACAGCCGCAATATTTTCACAAGAGACCTGTCCCCTGTGCATTACATGAGCAAGTTGCTCAGGAGTTGCAAAGATGGCAAGACATTGGGGTTATCTAACCCATTTCTGCAAGCCAGTCGGCATCACCCTTGCTCACTCTGGTTTACACATTTGTAAGGACATTAAGGCAACAGTAAACACACAAAACAGTAGTGGATTCTTTTCCTCTTCCATGTCTGGAGGACCTGATGGACTGATTAGGACAGGGCAGATACTTTTCGTAGATTGGCAAGAGGCATATGAACAGTTTCCACTGGATGACCAGTCCAAGCAGTATTTCATGATAAACACTCACTTAGGTTTGTTCCAGTATCAAAGACTACTGTTTGGAAGTGCTTCAGCTCCTGTAATTTTTCAGTGGTTCCTGGAACAATTAAAAGTGAAAGCCCCTTCTTGTACTACCTGTCTGGATGATACTGCAGTCACAGGTTGTACACCTGCTGAACATTAGCAAATTTAGGTCTGTTTGTTTCATGGTATTTCTGCTGCTGGGTTAAAGTACAACAAGTACAAGTGCTTCTTTTCCAAGAAGAACTGAACTATTCCAATTGACACACCTATTGCTTTTGCCTTGAAAAGTCTTAACAAAGCACAGTGTAACTATAGTCAGCTTGAGAAAGAGGGGTTCACCATTATCTGTGGGGTTACGAAATTCCACCAGTATTTGTACAGTTGGAAATTGCAATTACTTTTATATCAGCTATCTTTGATGGTCCTGTCGAATCCTACCAAGACTGTCCCACCGTGGACAGTATAAAAGTTGTAACATTGGTCTCTGATATTGTCTGATAATCAGTAGTAGTTGTTGCACAGGCCCACTGCCCAACGTTCGAACACTGACATGTTGTCTTGGTTACGAGCTGGTACTGAGACAGTGTTCAACTTTTCTAAGAAATATGTTTTCAAATCAATTCTCAGGATATTGAATGTCTTCAAAATTTTCCTTTATACTTTTGGCATGTTGCCATCGCAACTTCTGGCTTGTTCTTCAGGTTGGTTTGTAATACAGGTACCATGGGTGGCTATGCAGTTAGAAAGAAATTTCCCACCCAGTGGAGTGATGTTATTTTTCGCACCAGCACACGCTTTCCCTGCAATCTGGTGTTTTGCTACTGCTTGCAGTGAACAACAATGCGCAGGGTGTGATTCCTCAATCCCTATAACAAGAACTTCTGTCTTTATTGAACTGAGGTCATTGCAGCAACTGGCCTGCCATCATTGTACTTGGTAGGGCATGGATGCTCAGATTGAGGAGATGACCACTTGCTGCGAACTCTGTACAGAAAATCAGTCAGCTCTGCTACAACACTTTTCTGAGTGGTCACATCTGTCCAGATCGCGGTAGCACATTCCTATTGACTTCATGGGCCTGTTCTGGAACACGCACTGGTTATTAATGGTAGATGCTTACAGTAAGTTTCCTTTTGTTGTTCCTACAACATTCACCACTACTAAAAGTGCGGCATTGGCTTTGTCTTCTGTTTTTTGTCTTGAAGATCTTCCTGAGGTCATTATCTCAGGCAATAGTCCACAATTCACATCAGCCAATTTCCAACAATTTTATCCACCAATGGCATAACCACGTGATCACTGCACCTTTCCACCCACAGTCCCTTTCCACCCACAGTCTAACAATGAAGCTGCATAGTTCATTCAAATGTTCAAAAGTCATATGGAGAAACACCATTGCTTCCACACATGGGACCAGGTATTAAAAAATTTTCTGTCTTGCTACCACTCCTTGCCCCATGACGGGAAGTTGTTACACAGTCGCTGGCACCACACCCAGTCAGATCTTCTGCAGCTGCTGTGAAAAGAATTTGTTCTGCCAGGTCGGACAAAGTTTTGACCACGGGATGAAGTCTTTTGCAAATTCTTTGGCAAGTAACAACATTGGGAACATAGGTTCATTACCAAAGCAATTCAACATTTCTCTTACGTCATGCATGGTTCTGCTGAGCTACTGCAGTGGCACCAACGCCAACTTCACCATGCACATGAGTAGGCCAGTGATTCTGATGCAGATGTTTGTCTACAGACCCAGCACGTCACTTGGGTCCTCGTCTGCAGTCACAGTTGTCTCTCTGCACATGAAGAACAATACCTCGCTGCCACTCCCACTGATGTCACCAGTACCAGGACCTGCCAAGTAGCTCGAACTGATGTCCATGGACAAGCTGCCCATGGAAGGTCATCACACCACTCCGAGGGGGCCCCTTGCTGTCCAGCTGTACACAGCATCTACATCTCTAAATGCATGTGTGCACTCTGCATCAGGTTTTTCGGCTGGTGTTCCCAGATGTCCTCACTGTGGATATGAGGCTGAAGGCAGGGAGATGCCATCAGCGACAGAACCATCTGTGTCTGCATCCAGTCCACGACCCTTAACACCCCCCCACCCGCCCAATGTCGTCATGTGCGTCTGCCCTACATAAAGACAGTGTGAGGTTTGGGAGGGGGGGGGGGGGGGGGAGAGGGAGGAATGAGGTACTGTACAGATATTGCTTTGCTACATCAATGTTGGCAACATGAATCAACAACACACACATTAACAAGGGCTCACTGCAATCCTCAACATACCGTAGGCACTCCTGTACCACTGAACTTATATACTATCTGCCAGCAGTTGGCCACTCTTCACCCCATTCCGCTGCCCCCTCCCCCCTTTCCTTTTTTCTCTTATCTACTCCACATCACACCACCCCTCGCCACAATCAGGCTGCAGTGGCAAGACGATTTAGCTCTCTCTCTCTCTCTCTCTCTCTCTCTCTCTCTCTCTCTCTGTGTGTGTGTGTGTGTGTGTGTGTGTGTGTGTGTGTGTGTGTGTGTTTGTGTTGTGTTAGTTGGCTCCAAAAAATGACACAATCTGAAAGTTCAGCAATGTTTTCAAACTTCTTTAGGTGCCTGTCAATCACTCAACACCATAGCTCTAAAGTGAATGGTTACCTTTACTCCTTTCATTACTAGTATTCCATCCAGGACTTTTCAGAATCATATGAACAAGGTGTTTTTCCTTACTACAGGTGGTTACTTAACAGGTGAAATTTCCTGGCAGATTGAAACTGTGTGCTAAAGCGAGTCTTGAACCCAGACATTTGCCTTTAGTGGGCAAGGGCTCTACAAACTGAGCTACCCAAACATGACTCTCAACCTTTCCTCACAGCTTTACTTTCGCCCGTAACTTTTCTCCTCCTAGCTGTGAGGACAGGTTGTGAGTCATGCTTGGATAGCTCAATCCGTGAACACTTGCCCAGAAAAGGCAAAGGTCCCAAGGTTGAGTCTCTCAGAACACAGTTTCAATCTGCCAGGAAGTTTCATGCCAGTGAATACTCTGCTGAGTGAAAATTTTATTCTGGGTATCTAACAGGGTCTTACTATTGTTTATGACAATTTTTTCTTAATCAGATTCCTCTTTCTTTTATGTAACAATGATGAAAACTGACAATTCATAAATCTAAAGTTTATCTGTGATCTCCGTACTCCTCTGTCACCATGACAGCATACAGAAATCACAAATATGTAATTACACTACAGTGATACTGTCATGAAAACTTCCATTATCATTTTTGCTTAGATCCTTTACTGTGCCAGGTGATGTAAGTAATTCTATGATTACATAATGCTCTGTGATCAAGAAATAAACTTTGTTCTCAGATGCTGACCATGAATTGTCAGTGTATTTTTGTAGAAGACATTTCTTTCTTCAAAGATGGTATTTAAAAACTCCACTACACCCACCAGAGCTCAGGAGACTCATCAATAACTTGGAGTATACGCAGGGCTGAGCCCCTGCTACTCCTCCTATGGCACGACATTCACGTCCTGTAGGTTGCCGCTCTTCACTCCCGCAGGTGCTCCTCCTTCGGAGACAAACAGATACGTGTCTCAATAGTACTTGCTGTGTTTGTATTCAATGCTGACTGCAAACATTCTGTTTACCGGCCCAGTGCTAACAAACAACACCAGGGGCCACTACCACCGATACAGGCAGCACACAGCAACAATGGCGCTGCTGCTATTTTCGTTGACTATCTTAAGTCCGTGGAACGTGGCACAGGCTCCAGTGGCCACTTTAAGTAACAGCTTCGCTCCAGACACTCACGCTGGTCGCCTATGGCATCACATCTGTTGCTGCAGAGCTGACTCTGCACCACACTGCTCCGCTACATTACCCAGAAGTAGTCAGCACTCTTCCTCAGATCCAGTGCTATGGTGTACTTGTGCAGCATCATGACTTGCGTCAATGTCATGACCTGCATCACAATCCAGATCGCGACAAACTTTTGGTGTTGCTATGTTCACATTAATCGTTTCTGTAATCATTTTCTTACATGGAACTTTACTTTTTGATACTGAGACTGCAATAAATATTAGTTGTCAAACTAACTGTAGAATTGTCATTCACTGTGGTGCAATTCAGACTACTGTTTAACTTATGGATATACAAGGTGATTATAATTAAAGTAAAACTTTCAAACCACTGTAGAAATAACACCACTGGTCAGAATGACGTCAAATTGTAACAGAATATTATTGGAGAAGGGGGAAAACGTATGACAGAAGAAAAATAAATAGTTACAAAATGTAGCAATAGATGGTGCTGTATGCATCAGAATTTAATAGTGGTCGACTACAAATGACAAATGAATCATACAATAATACCTAAGGTGTATGTTTAATGTTAAACAAACTGTACTATTCAGTGTGCATGGGTGTACAGGTGTGATACTGTTAGCTACATAAGCCCGCCCATCACAGCAGGGTCATATCACATTGGATGGGAAAAATCGGTTTTTAACTGTTCTGAAGCCAAAAACCACGTAAAAAGTATCACTCACATCAGATTTTAATCCTCCTCAGGCCAAAAACTGCATAAAAAGCATCAACCACATCAGTTTTTAATTGCCCTGAGGTCAAATACCACACAAAAAGCATCAATCAGAATCAAATTGGATTATTAATTTCCATATGACTGACGCAAAACATGTTTAATATGCTGTCCACCATTTTCTGCAACAAGTTGGAAATAGAGAAACAGCATGTTCCACTACTGATCGAAGTGTTTTCAGAGCCATGTTCAGAATATGTTGCACAATGCGTGCATTCAATGCAGCTAAGTCTGCAATCGGAACACCGAACACATCTTTCAGATTGCCCCTCAGCCAGAAGTCACACGGATTAAGACCAGGTGATTGGGACGGCCAGGCTCTAGTGAAATGGCGGCTGATAATTCTAGCATTTCCAAAATGACACTTCAGCAGCTGCTTAACTGCATTTACAATGTGCAGAGGTGAGCCATCTTGCACAAAAATGATCCCACCCACACATCCACTCTGTTGGAGAGCTGGAATGACGTGGTTGCGCAAGACACACTTAGTGCTTACCAGTGATGGCACAGGTAAGAAGACCAGAGACACCTGTCTCTTCAAAAAAATATGACCCTATGATAAATGATGCCATAAACCCAGACAGCACAGTCACCTTTTCAGGATGAAGTGGTACTGGTTGATTTGCGTGTGGATTTTCTGTTGCCCATTTTCGACAATTCTGTGTAATGGCATTTCCTGTCAGATGGAAACGAGCTTCGTCTGTCGACAAAATCTTCCACGTCCAATTATTGTACACTTCCATGCGAGCAAGAAACTCTAAAGCAAAGGTCTCTCTTATTGGCAGGTCAGCAGGAAACAACTTGTACACATTGGTAATTCTAAATGGATAGCAAAGAAGTCGTAGGAGTTTGCGCACCATGCTCATGGGTATCTCCAATGTTCAGGTAATTCTTCATGCACTACACATTTGCACACCATCACTCATCTCCTCCTGCATTACTGTGGCCAATGCTTCCACTGACATCGAATCAATTCGTTTCCTCCCTCTACCAGGTTGCACACCAAAAGAACCCGTCTTTTCAAACATCTGAATCATTTTCTCCAGACCCATGGCAGTCATCAGACCAATGCCTTTTGTTCAAACCCTTCAGTGTCAAGAACTTCTGTGGAGTGACTTATGCACAGTCATCGTTCTTGTAATACAGCTTTACAAGCAGAGCGTGAGCCTGCATTGAGTCAGTCATGGCAAACAACGCAGACACGAAAGGAGGAAAAGCCGTGTACCCGGGTTGTTTATACCATCTTCAATGGGCCATGCACATGACAGGTTTTTTCATTTACGTATTCTGACACATCTATTGATCAATTTTCACACTATTTTTTTTCTTCTGCCATATGTTTTCCCCTTCTCTAATAATATTCCATTGCAATTTGACGTCATTCTGACCTGTTATTTCTACAGCGGTTTGAAAGTTTAACTTTAATTATAATCACCCTGTAAAACAACCGATGGAAAAACAGGAATGAAAGGTTTGTAATTTTTTAAAAAGCCAGCTTTCATCTGAACTGGATGATAGAACCCTGTAAGGCAGACCAAATAGTGAGTGGACATGCATGTCAGATGGTCTAAGGAGATAGGTGAACCTCATCAATAACAGTAAGATCTTCCTTCTGATTGACTATGAAAGCCATTTGTTGTCATTTTAAGATAAATCTGCATTTTTTTTTTAAATCCCAAGATGCAGCACTTTACGCAGGGGATCAAAGGCCCCTCCCAAAAAAAAACTGGCAAACTATATCATTTAAGAGATGTACTGAAAAGGAGGGACATCCTTAAATTGGCAATAAAGAAAACCGGCAATGCCTACAAATGAGAATTCATTCAAATCTGAAGAATATAGGATTCATAAAGGGATCTTGGCACCTTAAACAGATAAAAACCTACAATGCACAGAATTGGCTTGTGTTCCAATAAAAGCTCACAATTAAAAACTGTACATCTCCATCAGAACATATCTTCCTTCTCTCATTTAAAACAGCAAACAAATGTACAATTACCGTATTTACTCGAATCTAAGCCGCACTTTTTTCCGGTTTTTGTAATCCAAAAAACCGCCTGCGGCTTAGAATCGAGTGCAAAGTAAGCGGAAGTTCTGAAATATGTTGGTAGGTGCCGCCACAACTAACTTCTGTCGTCGAATATATGTAGCGCTACACAGGCACAAAGAGAAATACTGGCGCCAAAACCTCTGCGTCAGTAAAAAAAAAAAAAAAAAAAAAAAAAAAAGGTGGAAGACGAGCTTTTCTTCTCCGGCCCGAATTTCGACTACTGCATTTTCACACATTATCTAACGAAGTAAATACAAATTCCGTATTGTTCATCTTCGAATGTAGCAGTTTTTCAATGTACTGCGAAAATCCGACTGGCAAGACAGTTTGCGAAGTATGTCAGTATGGCCAATTCTACGTTCTAAATTTTTTCCTACCTGTGAGAAGAGATGGCTGCTAATGGGAACTTTTATGAATTGTGAATCACTTGCAGTATTCTCTTCACCATAAGAATAATACGAATATAAACATTTTGCCATGTATTCTTTCGTGTTTGCTGCTATCTCATTTAAATCCTGTCTGCCTAATAAACTACGAAACTGGAGTGAGACAACAGCAAACGCGGAAGTATATACATATCATGTCATGTTTATATTTGTATTATTCTTATGCCTACTAGTGATTGTCAGAAATGAAGCACGGCAATTGACTAGATTTTTAAATCTAAGATGACTAATTTCTGTGCAGAAAGTAATGGACTAAAGAGGCATCTGCAAAGATTTTCAAACAGAGAAAAATTTTCGCTAAACTCTCGTTCAGAATATCATCTATCATACGCAGTTCATTATTTGGTCCTTGTTGATCATTATCAAAGAAAGAAGCAGTCTAAATAACAACAAATAGCAGTCTCTTGCCATTGTTTCACTACTGAAACAATTCCTCTCTTTTTTTTATTTTTTTTTTTTTTTTTTGTGGTTTTAGGGCGCACAACTTCAATGGTCATTAGCGCCCAGACTACGTTAGGAATGCACCGTAAGGCACAAGTTTAAAACAGCAACTAAAAGGGAAAACACGATAAAAGACAGACTGACAGGCATAGGATTAAAAAAACAGCATAATCAAATGTCCTTAGAGAGGTTTGTCAAGTTGATAAAATGAAGAACACGAGCAGCTGCTCGTGGGTCATCCGCTAAAATGGCACCTAGAGTACATGGCAGGCCAAGATCAAGACGCAGTGTGTTAAAATCCGGACAGGACGTTAAAACGTGGCAGACCGTCAGCAATTGCCCACATGGGCAGAACGGCGCCGGCGCAGCCGTCAGCAGATGGCGATGGCTGAACTGGCAGTGTCCAATTCGTAACCGGGCCAAAACAACCTCCTCCCGTCGAGAAGGGCGGGAGGACGACGTCCAAGCCGCGGGAAGAGGTTTCAAGGCCCGAAGCTTGTTGTCCGTAAGTGCAGCCCAATCGGCATGCCACAGCGATAAAATGCGCCGACAAATGACCCTGCTACAATCTGACGAAGGGACACAACAAGAAGCTGTCCGAGGCTGGATGACCGCAGCCTTGGCCGCGGCATCTGCAGCTTCGTTCCCAGGGATACCGACATGGCCAGGAACCCACATAAAGCTAACCGGAGAACTGACATCCACCAGCTGCTGAAGAGAGCGTTGGATCCGGTGCATGAAAGGGTGAACCGGATACGGATCACTGAGGCTCTGGATGGCGCTCAGGGAATCGGAGCAGATGACATAAGCAGAATGTCGGTGGCGGCAGATGTAAAGAACAGCCTGGTAAAGGACAAAGAGCTCAGCTGTGAAGACCGAACAAAGGCCATGGAGCCAGTATTTGAAACTTTGTGCCCCGACAATAAAAGAACACCCGACCCCGTCATTGGTCTTAGAGCCATCTGTATACATGAAGGTCATATTAATGAACTTCGAACGAAGTTCGACAAAATGGGAGTGGTAGACCGAACGGGGGGTAGCCTCCTTTGGGAGCGAGCTGAGGTCAAGGTGAACGCAAACCTGAGCCTGGAGCCAAGGTGGCGTGTGACTCTCGCCCACTCGAAAGGTTGCAGGGAGTGAAAAATTAAGGTGTTGAAGGAGGCGACGAAAGCGAACTCCAGGGGGTAGCAGGGCAGAGACATACAACCCGTATTGACGGTCGAGAGAGTCGTCAAAAAAGGAACGATAAGACGCGTGGTCGGGCATTGACAGTAGCTGACAGGCATACCGACAAAGCAGTATATCGCGCCGGTAGGTGAGTGGCAATTCACCAGCGTCAGCATGAAGACTCTCGACGGGACTCGTATAAAACGCTCCGATCGCAAGTCGTAAACCCCGATGTTGTATGGAGTTGAGGCGGCGTAAGATGGATGGCCGTGCAGAGGAGTATACGAAGCTCCCATAATCCAGCTTGGAGCAGACGATCGACCGATATAGACAAAGTAGGACGGTTCGATCCGCTCCCCACGACATACCACTGAGAACACGGAGGACATTTAGAGAACGGGTACAACGGGTAGCCAAATATGACACATGTGGAGACCAGCTAAGTTTCCTGTCAAATGTAAGACCTAAAAATTTTGTTGTCTCCTCGAATGGGAGAGCAACGGGACCGAGTCGTAAGGACGGTGGGAGAAACTCTTTGTAGCGCCAGAAGTTAATACAGACCGTCTTCTCGGCAGAAAAACGGAAGCCATTGGTGACACTCCAGGAGTAAAGACGGTCAAGAGAACGCTGAAGACAGCGCTCCAGGAAACATGTACGCTGCGCACTGCAATATATGGTAAAATCGTCCACGAAAAGGGAGCCTGATACATCAGCTGGGAGGCAATCCATTATTGGATTGATCGCTATGGCGAAGAGAGCGACGCTCAAAACTGAGCCCTGTGCACCCCATTCTCCTGGCGAAAGGTGTCTGACAGGACAGAACCCACACGTACCCTGAACTGTCGATCCATTAAAAAGGAACGAATAAAAAGAGGGAGGCGACCGCGAAGGCCCCATGTATGCATGGTACGGAGAATGCCCACCCTCCAACAGGTGCCATAAGCCTTCTCCAAATCACAGAACACAGCCGTGGTCGGGCGCTTCCGCAAGAAGTTATTCATAATGAAGGTCGACAAGGTAACCAGATGGTCAACAGCAGAGCGGCGCCTACGAAATCCACACTGTACGTTGGTAAGTAGGCGTCGAGACTTGAGCAGCCAAACCAAACGAGAGTTAACCATTCGTTCCATCACTTTACAGACACAGCTGGTAAGCGAGATGGGTCGATAACTGGAAGGCAAGTGCTTGTCCTTCCCCGGTTTAGGAATCGGGACAACAATAGACTCGCGCCAGCATGCGGGAACATGCCCCTCAATCCAGATGCGATTGTAAGTATGAAGAAGAAAACCTTTACCCGCAGGAGAAAGGTTCTTCAGCATCTGAATATGAATAGAATCAGGCCCTGGAGCGGAGGACCGTGACCGGGCAAGTGCGTTTTCGAGTTCCCGCATGGTGAATGGGGCATTATAACTTTCACGATTCGAGGAGCGGAAGTTAGGTGGCCTAGCCTCCTCTGCCTGTTTGCGGGGGAGGAAGGCAAGGTGGTAATGAGCGGAGCTCAAAACCTCTGCGAAAAAGCGGCCGAAGGCATTGGAGACATCCTCAGGGGCCACAAGGACGTCATTCGCGACCGTCAAGCCAGAAACTGGTGAATGGACCTTAGTGCCAGATAGCTGGCGCAGGCTACCCCAGACAACAGAAGAAGGAGTAAAACTGTTGAAGGTGCTTGTGAAAGCAGCCCAGCTGGCTTTCTTGCTTTCTTTAATAAGACGACGACACTGTGCACGTAATCGTTTATAATTGATACAATTCGCCACTGTAGGGTGGCGTTTAAAAGTGCGTAAAGCACGTCGACGAGCATGTAAAGCATCTCTACATGCTGCGGTCCACCAGGGGACCGGTACGCGACGTGGAGAAGAAGTAGGGTGAGGGATGGAATATTCAGCAGCAGTGAGAATGACTTCCGTGAGGTGTGTGACCTGACGATTGCAGCTTGTGAAGGTTTGATCCTGAAAGGTCGCCCTAGAAGAGAAGACCCCCCAGTCTGCTTTGGAGATGGTCCAACTAGATGAGCATGGAGAGGGGGTATGCTGCAGGAGATGGATAACACATGGGAAGTGGTCGCTCGAATATGTATCAGAAAGTGCATACCACTCAAACCGGCGCGCAAGTTGGGTAGTACATATAGAGAGGTCTAAATGGGAATAGATGTGAGATGTGTCTGAAAGAAAAGTAGGGGCGCCAGTATTGAGGCAGACAAGATTGAGCTGGTTGAAAAGGTCTGCTAACAGGGAGCCCCTCGGGCAGGATGCTGGAGAGCCCCAAAGGGGATGGTGGGCATTGAAGTCTCCAGTTAACAAAAATGGTGCAGGCAGCTGAGCAATAATTTGCATCATGTCTGCCCTGGTAACGGCAAACGATGATGGAGTGTAAACGGTACAAATGGAAAATGTAAAAGTGGGGAGAGTAATTCGGATGGTAACTGCCTGCAGGCCGGTGTGCAACGTGATGGGATTGTAGTAAATATCATCCCAGACCAGCAACATAACCCCTCCATGAGCCGGAATACCTACCACAGGGGGTAGGTCAAAACGCACAGAGGTGTAGTGTGCCAAGGCAATTTGATCGCATGGGCGTAGCTTCGTTTCCTGGAGGTCTACGACGAGCAGACGGTGCAAGCGGAGCAGCAACTTCAAGTCCTCTCGGTTGGAGTGAATGCTGCAAATATTCCAGTGAATAAGTGCCACCGTAAGAAGAAAAGGAAGATGAAAGAAGGGGTCACCTCGAAGGCCGCTGAGGGCCTGGCTTCGAGTGAGCACTGCTGCCGCTATCAGTAGGCGGACAGTCATCGTCCATTGGTTCTATAGGTTCATCGGCCATCTTGGTAAGATGGCCGGGAGGGGGAGCTTCCTCTGCCGGTGAACGGCCAGATGTTCGGCTACCAGCGGTGCGGCCAGGCGAAACGGATGACGGCCTGGGGCGGCAACCGCTGGGTGGCGCAGGAGAAGAAATGCGCCGTGGCGGAGAAGGAGAACTGTGCTTCCTATGAGCCTTCTTGGAAGGTCGTTTGGTGGAAGTACTGGTCGATAGCTGGGAGGTCGAGGTACGTAGGAAGTCTGCACGGGACGGTTCCTTCTTGAAGGCCCGTGCATCTGACTTCTGGGTCTTCGTCTTAGCAGAAGCTGATGAAGGGGATTGTGTCTGTGGGGTGATGGGAGGAAGAGGAGACGCCGACCATGCGATCTTAGCACTGGCCGAACGGACGACCGTGGTGCTGAAGGTCATATCGCATGTCTGGGTTGCCACCTCCCTGGTAGTCTGAGGAGAGGCGAGGGCAGTACTGTATTTCCCCGCTGGGAGCAGCGTGGGCTTCCTACTAGCTAATAGCTTGCGAGCAGCCGAGGTGGACACTTTCTCTTTGACCCGAATTTCTTGCATACAGCATTCTTCCTTATAGATGGGACAGTTGTGGGAGGACGCTGCATGGTCACCCTGACAGTTGACACAATGAGGAGACGGAGGTGGACAGTCACCCTCATGGGCGTCTCTGCCACAAGTGACACATTTAGCCGCATTGGAACAAGACTGGCGAGTGTGATTAAAACACTGACACTGGTAGCAGCGCGTAGTTGTCGGGACATAGGGGCGAACCGAAATAACCTCGTAGCCCGCTTTGATGCGCGATGGCAGCTTAACACTATCAAAGGTCAATAAAAGTGTCCGGGTCGGTACAAGGTCATTGTTGACCTTTTTCATGACCCTATGGACAGCCGTCACGCCCCGCTCAGCGAGGAAAGACTGAATCTCCTCGTCAGTCAATCCGTCGAGGGATCTAGTATAGACCACACCACGAGACAAATTCAAAGTTCGGTGAGCCTCCACCCGGACAGGGAACGTGTACAGGAGTGTGGCTCGAAGCAGTTTCTGTGCCTGAAAGGCGCTCTCAGTTTCTAGTAACAAGGTACCATTACGCAACCTTGTACAAGACTTAACAGTACCGGCTATGGCATCTACGCCCTTCTGGATAACAAAAGGGTTGACAGAGGAAAAATCCTTTCCGTCCTCAGATCGAGAAACGACGAGGAACTGTGGGGCAAGCGGTAGTACTTTTGTCACTGGTGGCTGGTCATGTTTCCGTTTGTGGGCAGAAGTCGAGAGAGAAGAAGAGAAATCCATTGCGGAGGAATCTCCCATGATTGCCAGCGTCTCCGATGGCGCGCTCCTTCCTTATGGGGACCCTCTCAGAGGGCACTCCCACCTTAGGTGAATGTTTACACCTCAGGTCACACCTCCCGAGAAACAGACGGAGGGACCAATCGGCATGGTCAGAAGGTATCAGCTCAGGCAATCACCCCTCCCTGGGCCTGGCCTTTACCAGGGGGACGTGCGTGCCTTACTTGTCTACCCAGGGCGGGGAATTACGCGTTACCCTGCCACCGGCTACGCGTGCGAACGCGTGGGTTGGCCTTCAGGCGCGCACAGGGAGGAAGGAAGAAGAGGAAAAGGAAGAGAGAGGACAGACTGTCTCAAACGCCGAGGCGGAGACCAGAGAAGGCAAGGAGAAGAAGGCAAGGAGAAGAAGGCAAGGAGAAGAGTAAGGAAGACAGTGAGATGAAGAAGAACAAAGAAAGGAACCAACCAAAGGAAGGAAGAAACGAGAAGTGAAAAACCAAAAAGACCACAAATATAGGTCATGGTACCGTCCGTCTCTGGACGCAGGCGCTAACTACCCCCTTGAGGGGGATGGACTCCTTTTAGTCGCCTCTTACGACAGGCAGCAATACCTCAGGCCCATTCTAACCCCCGGACCCGCAGGGGTTTTTTTTTTATTGTAAGCGACGGTAGCAAGCACAAAAGCAAACCATGCTGCGAGCGGCGACAGGTCGTAAAAACACTCATTATCAAAATGCCACAAACAGTACATGACACAGTACAGTAATGCATTTTCAGCTTAGAGTGACGTAAACACCTATAACAAAGAGAACGGCACTTATCAGATCAAAGAAAAATAAGCAATCAATTCAAACCAGATGAAGCACGTGAAAAACGAAGGGTATCCGAATAAATAAGGACGGAGCGCCTGACGCATAGAAATGGCTAACTGGTAAAGCTTTACTGCTAAGCTTACATCTCGAACCAAACTACTGTAGCTGTATCGTCATTCATTCGAACTAAATTGTGTCTCATATTACAATGGACCAACTTTGTTTCGATTTGGAGGTGCGGCCTAAAACTTTTCTCTCCCTTTGAATTTCGAGTCTACAATTTCAGGTGCGGCTTAGATTCGGGAAATTTTTTTTTTTTTTCCTTTATTTCGAGTCTGATTTTTCAGGTGCGGCTTAGATTCGAGTGCGGCTTAGATTCGAGTAAATACAGTCTCAATGTACATGAGCCTGTGAACAATAACAATAAGAAAAGGCATAAAAATTGCAGAATTTTAGGAGTCACTAGAACTTCAGGCTTGAAAAATACTACAGCACCAAGTTGAGAGACTTTAATGCACAGTTTGTACAAAAAATGAAATACTTTAGAACCTTAGGTAGTTTCCCAGCTCACAAATCCACTAATTAGAATGGTCCATGTCATATCACTTTCTGCAAATTATTTGGCCTAAAATAAATGTCAATCTCTTTCAGAAAATTGCTGAGGAAGCAAAACACCTAGTCATCTTGTAATACACTTTTAGGTTCCTAGCAAGTTGAATTTTGTGGTATAAGAAGGTAAAACCATAGAAAAATAATTAATGTAACAGTAAAATGTGACAACAGACTCATGCAAATTACTATTTGATAATAAAATATTGGAAATTCCACGACTGACACACCAAGGAGAAGTGAGGAAAGGCAACAGTTCACATTCCACTGATTAGAGATTAGTGCATAGAACTCTTAACAGAATAGTTGTTTGTTGTTGTTGTTGTGGTCTTGAGTCCTGAGACTGGTTTGATGTAGCTTTCCATGCTACTCTATCCTGTGCAAGCTTCTTCATCTCCCAGTACCTACTGCAGCCTACATCCTTCTGAATCTGCTTAGTGTATTCATCTCTTGGTCTCCCTCTACCGTTTTTTCCCTCCGCGCTGTCCTCCAGTACTAAATTGGTGATCCCTTGATGCCTCAGAACATGTCCTACCAACCGATCCCTTCTTCTAGTCAAGTTGTGCCACCAACTCCTCTTCTCCCCAATTCTATTCAATATCTCCTCATTAGTTATGTGATCTACCCATCTAATCTTCAGCATTCTTCTGTAGCACCACATTTCAAAAGCTTCTATTCTCTTCTTGTCTAAACTATTTATCATCCATGTTTCACTTCCATACATGGCTACACTCCATACAAATACTTTGAGAAACGACTTCCTGACACTTAAATCAATACTCGATGCTAACAAATTTCTCTTCTTCAGAAATGCTTTCCTTGCCATTGCCAGTCTATATTTTATATCCTCTCTACTTCGACCATCATCAGTTATTTTGCTCCACAAATAGCAAAACTCCTTTAAGTGTCTCATTTCCTAATTCCCTCAGCTTCACCCAACTTAATTCGATTACATTCCATTATCTTCACTTTGCTTTTGTTGATGTTCATCTTATACCCTCCTTTCAAGACACTGTCCATTCCGTTCAACTGCTCTTCCAAGTCCTTTGGTGTCTCTGACAGAATTACAATGTCATTGGTGTACCTCAAAGTTTTTATTTCTTCTCCATGGATTTTAATACCTACTCTGAACTTTTCTTTTGTTTCCTTTAGTGCTTGCTCAACATACAGATTGAATAGCATCGGGGAGAGGCTACAACCCTGTCTCACTCCCTTCCCAACCACTGCTTCCCTTTCATGTTCCTCGACTCTTATAACTGCCATCTGCTTTCTATACAAATTGTAAATAGCCTTTCGTTCCCTGTATCTTACCTCTGCCACCTTCAGAATTTGAAAGAGAGTATTCCAGTCAACATTGTCAAAAGCTTTCTCTAAGTCTATAAATGCTAGAAACGTAGGTTTGCCTTTCCTTAATCTTTCTTCTACGATAGGTCTTAGGGTCAGTATTGCCTCACGGGTTCCAACATTTCTACGGAATCCAAACTGATCTTCCCCGAGGTCAGCTTCTACCAGTTTTTCCATTCATCTGTAAAGAATTCGTGTTAGTATTTTGCAGCTGTGACTTATTAAACTGATAGTTCAGTATTTTTCACATCTGTCAACACCTGCTTTCTTTGGGATTGGAATTATTATATTCTTCTTGACATCTGAGGGTATTTCGCCTGTCTCATACAATTTGCTCACCAGATGGTAGAGTTTTGTCATGACTGGCTCTCCCAAGTCTGTCAGTAGTTCTAATGGAATGTTGTCTACTCCCGGGGCCTTGTTTTGACTTAGGTCTTTCGGTGCTCTGTCAAACTCTTCACGCAGTATCAAATCTCCCATTTCATCTTCATCTACATCCTCTTCCATTTTCATAATATTGTCCTCAAGAACATCGCCCCTGTATAGATTCTCTATATACTCCTTCCACCTTTCTGCTTTCCCTTCTTTGCTTAGAACTGGGTTTCCATCTGAGCTCTTGATATTCATACACGTGGTTCTCTTTTCTCCAAAGGTCTCTTTAATTTTCCTGTAGGCAGTATCTATCTTATCCCTAATGAGATAAGCCTCTACATCCTTACATTTGTCCTCTAGCCATCACTGCTTAGCCATTTTGCACTTCCTGTCGATCTCATTTTTGAAACGTTTGTATTCCTTTTTGCCTGCTTCACTTACTGCATTTTTGTATTTTCTCCTTTCATCAATTAAATTCAGTATCTCTTCTGTTACCCAAGGATTTCTGCTAGCCCTCGTCTTTTTACCTACTTGATCCTCTGCTGCCTTCACTATTTCATCCCTCAAAGCTACCCATTCTTCTTCTACTGTATTTCTTTCCCTCATTCCTGTCAATTGTTCCCTTATGCTCTCCCTGAAACTCTGTACAACCTCTGGTTCTTTCAGTTTATCCAGGTCCCATCTCCTTAAATTCCCACCTTTTTGCAGTTTCTTCAGTTTTAATCTACAGTTCGTAACCAATAGATTGTGGTCAGAGTCCACATCTGCCCCTGGAAATGTCTTACAATTTGAAACCTGGTTCCTAAATCTCTGTCTTACCATTATATAATCTATCTGAAACCTTCTAGTATGTCCAGGGTTCTTCCACGTATACAACCTTCTTTTACGATTCTTGAACCAAGTGTTCACTATGATTAAGTTATGCTCTGTGCGAAATTCTACCAGGCGGCTTCCTCTTTCATTTCTTAGCCCCAATCCACATTTACCTACTACGTTTCCTTCTCTTCCTTTTCCTACTGTCGAATTCCAGTCACCCGTGACTATTAAATTTTCGTCTCCCTTCACTACCTGAATAATTTCTTTTATCTAATCATACATTTCATCAATTTCTTCATCATCCGTAAGAGCTAGTTGGTATATAAACTTGTACTACTGTGGTAGGCGTGGTCTTCGTGTCTATCTTGGCCACAATAATGCGTTCACTATGCTGTTTGTAGTAGCTTACTCGCACTCCTATTTTTTATTCATTATTAAACCTACTCCTGCATTACCCCTATTTGATTTTGTATTTATAACCCTGTATTCACCTGACCAAAAGTCTTGTCCCTCCTGCCACCGAACTTCACTAATTCCCACTGTGGTGTCACCGCCAGACACCACATTTGCTAGGTGGTAGCTTTAAATCGGCCGCGGTCCATTAGTATACGCCGGACCCGTGTGTCGCCACTGTCAGTGATAGCAGACCGAGTGCCACCACACGGCAGGTCTAGAGAGACGTACTAGCACTCGCCCCAGTTGTACAGCAGACTTTGCTAGCGAAGCCACACTGACAAATACACTCTCATTTGCCGAGACGATAGTTAGCATAGCCTTCAGTTACATTTGCTACGACCTAGCAAGGCGCCGTATTCAATTGATATTAAGATTCTATTAATGTATCATCAAGAGCGATGTTCTACAAATGTGTATTAAAGTTAAGTATTCCAGAAGCTACATACTTTTCTTTATAGCATTCATTACGTATCCTGTTTCAGACCTCACGCCAGCCTGCGTGAGTTTAAGCGCGTGCCTTACGGCTTCCTCTCATTGTGTCTAGGCTGTCTTGCCTAGACACAACACCCACTATATCTAACTTTAACCTACCCATTTCCCTTTTTAAATTTTCTAACCTACCAGCCCGATTAAAGGATCTGACATTCCATGCTCCGATCTGTAGAACGCGTTTTCTGTCTCCTGATAACGACGTCCTCCTGAGTAGTCCCCGCCCAGAGATCCGAATGGGGGACTATTTTACCTCCGGAATATTTTACGCAAGAGGACACCATCATCATTTAATCATACAGTAAAGCTGCATGCCCTCAGGAAAAATTACGGTTGTAGTTTCCCCTTGCTTTCAGCCGTTCGCAGTACCACAACAGCAAGGCCGTTTTGGTTAATGTTACAGGGCCAGATCAGTCAATCATCCAGACTGTTGCCCCTGCAACTACTGAAAAGGCTGCTGCCCCTCTTCAGGAACCACACATTTGTCTGGCCTCCCAACAGATACCCCTCCATTGTGGTTGCGCCTACAGTACGGCAATCTGTGTCGTTGAGGCACGCAAGCCTCCCCACCAACAGCAAGGTCCATGGTTCATGGGGGAGGGGGGAACAGAATAGTAACAGGACAGAAATAGCACTTTACTAAATTTTGTTCTACCAGCATTTTATAAGAGCAAGTGGTAGTACTTACACTAAAAAAAGGGTCAGGAGCTCTAAGTCAGTAATATATGCGCTGTTGAGAAATCGTATGCACCATCCATCAATAAGCTACAGCTAAGTGGTTGTCTTTTCTTATTTTTGTTCACTAACTTACTGTTTAATAAGTTGAACAATGTTGTAATCCTAGCAAAAACAGTCTTTAATGAAGTTTGTGGTACGTAACATGCACTTGTTTGAAACTGGCAGCTGCATACATCTGGATAACCAGAAACAGAAGTAATCTGTACGCTAGAATCATTTCTACATCTCTATAAAAGTGTATGTAGTTAAGAAACATATTTCTAACATATTTCCAGAAGAACAGTGATTTTCAAGCCCATATTAAAGCTTTTCTCACTGCAAACTCCCACTTTCTGAAACATTACTAAATTCCACTTAAGCATGATTGCTAATGTTGTAACTCACTAAGAGAACTGAATTTAGTAAGTATCATTCTTAAATAAGTACTCAGAATTTTTGTGGGTCATTCTGGTACGAGTTTCCCCAAATCAAACAACATGCCTGTTACCTTACTCATTCCCTGTTAATCCTTAATAATATGAAAGTCACATTATTATCTTTTGATGCATCTGATTATCATTCATTCACTTTTGTGGCACATCTCATGAGCAAGTGGCAGCATTACTCTGGTTCTAGAGAAGGGTAGGTCACTTGTTCTGTGTGATACAAGAACAGCATTTGGCTGTATTTCACTTCACATTTTACAAGCAAAACTGTAGTTCTATGGCGTACAAGTAGCAATTCCTTCCAATTTAGATAACACAAGATAGTTCATCTCAATGAGAAATAGGCATTGTCCATTAGTTAAAATTAGTGCAGGAGCTCTGCAGCACTGTACCCTCTGAATTCTCCGTTTCACTGTTTCAGTAAATGATCTGTCTCATCCTACACCTCCATCTATACTCTGCAAACCACTGTTAGGAGCATGGCAGAAGGTATTATGTATGTTAGTCTGCTATATGGTATTCTGATGACACAACACTGCTTACCGAGTATCAAGACTTTGTAGCTGCAGATCAAATGGCTCGGAAATTACTTAATTCTGCACTGAAAAGGTTTATGCCTATTAAATCCTCTGCAATCCATACAAAACTCAGTACATTCTTTTGGGATTCTCAAAGGCTTTGGAAAAAAATGTCTAAGAAACTTTCAGGTTCCCACATAAACGCAAAACTTTGCTGGGAGGTACATATCAATTATATATGTGAAAAGATACCCATTGTAACTTACCTTATTTGAAAACTAAGAAATATGGAGAACAGTGTATATCTTTGTATAACATACTCTGGTCTCTTCCAGTCACATATTTCTTATGACCAGCATGTTTATGGACATTATCCTCACACCCTTAATACTTCCACAATATAATAGAAAAATTGTTCATATAATGTGTAAGAAGGGTAATACGGAACACTACTGTCCTCTCTTTATTAAGCTGAGAGTGCTAACACTTGTCAATATGTGTATTTGTTCTTCTGCAGTTTATACCAAAAGCAATAATAAGAACTTATTGTCAGGAAACAAATTCATCATTCTGTGAACATCAAGATATGCTGATCTCACTGATCTATAAACTCTGCATCTATAATCTAGCTACTGCCTTACAAAAGCTTTGCACAACTGGAGCACATATGCCCTGTCTGCTTCCCAAGATAGTCTCAAAGACAAATTACTATGTTCTGCAATTTGGAGAACTGTGGCTTCAGGTAATTCAGGTATGGTAGGCAGGACAGCTTTGAATGAAATATGATGCACAGAAAACACACCTATTTCAAAATGAAAATGGTGTTGCTCTTTTGAAGGTTTAGTGAATTAAAAATTTAATGAAAAGTTACAATCAACTTGCACACACTTCTATGTAAAAACCTAAAATTAGTATGAGCAGCCCACTCTTCCACATTCCTAATTGTAAGTGGTAGCTTTCAAGTTTTGGTTGCAGCATTAGAAGAGGAACAAAAATACTACAAAAGTATCCACAAATAAGAGCACTGTATTGGATTTGAATCTAGTTATTGTATTATTATGGCAATGGCAAAAAAGGGTTACACTTAAAATATTGCCTTGATGGACTATACTCTCCTGCCTAAATCTTTCAGATAGAACTTCAACTTTTTGTGGATGCAGTACAGATTGATGTCCATGGAAGTCCCACTGATGGAACTGCTCAATCATATTGTGCCTCCAAGTAGTAAAATACCCAATTTCTGTTTTAAAAAATATGCCTATTAGATATTGTCACTGCACACAACCTCCAACAGGGTCATGTTTTCTACATTTGATTGCTACCGACAGAACCCACACTGACAGCGACTACAAAGCTTTCTGGTCTCTATGATTCACACCAGGCAAATGATTTATCATGTGCTACATGGTCTTTTCTACACAGCTAGTTGAAGTGACATTTTGATTACTACTGATACATATCTAATCCTTCCCCTGTCCGAGAAGGGGATTCAAAACTGTCTTCCTCTACGAGCACAGAAACTGTGCTGTGATTTAGTATTGGTGAAATTATTTGTCATTGTCTGGCAATGTCTGTGTGTGTTGTTTGGAGAGACTCATCCTTTAACACACCTCTTACATATTGGTCTACAGTGTTTCCCAGAAATGTTCTATTGGCTTGTTGCAATTGAGACAAGTTAGTGGGACAATATAATAATTTCAGGAATTCTTGTTACAATCACTTCTTGTTCTCCTTAATGTGATGCATGTTCAGAAAGTAACAGTATTGAGCCTCTTGATGATTAAAGGAATTTTTTCCTACAAAGTTGACAGCACTGCATTCAATGACAAGGTATTGGCAGTAGAATGCACACTCTTTTGTCTTCAGCTGACTGAAAACTCTTTTTGTAGTGCCATACTGAAATGAGTGTGTGTATTCTGAATCCCACCAGCTGCAGGATGAGGAGTGTAATCCAGTTTCTTTTTGTAAGCGGAAACGCACAATTGCAGATTTTTGATTAAATCAAAATGGTTGCATGATGAATTGCACTAATGTGTACCCATAGTGTCATTAGTTTAAAGCTGGCAGAACGAATGTTTATGATAAACAAAGGAGTGGGCATATCTCAATGACATGGTGAACAAGATCAAAGTAATGCTTTATGGTGACAGTCAACTGACTTTTGAACCAGATGAGTGCAATGCTTCCAGAAATCTCCAGATCTCTTCTGCGTGAAATCTTTACTGAAATATTTGGTTTTTGAAAACTGTGTGGGAGACAGGTTTCAAAACAGCTCGCAGATCAACACAAAGTCAACAGTCGCATTTTCACTGGAATTTCTTGAACTGTAAGGTGGTCATTTCCTTGACTCTGACGATAAAACATGGGTAGCCCTTCACACCCATCCAATGAATAAACAATTAGCAGCATTCCATCTCACTATCAGTGAAACAATTCAGAAGCACCCCTTTCAGACAAAATAATCATGGCCTTTTGGGCCATAAAGGAATTCTCATTAAAGTTTTTCCCCGTTGGGAAACAATTAATGCTGCACATTACTGTGAAACCTTAAATAAACTATGGAGCGCAAAATAACACAAAAGAATGTTAATATTAATGAAGGGAGTGTGCTTGTTGCACGACAATACATGTCCTATGTAGCACATGCCACAAAGTAACTGTTGGGTTCATTTACACGGGATATTATGAACAAGCACACCCACAACCCTGATCTAGTACCTTCAGATTTTCATCTTTCTGAAGCTGTTTACAGGTGGAAAAAGTTTTCTACTAGCAGTGAGGTCATGGTAGCATCAAACAATGGACCACATAGGCTAGTTGTCTGTAGATTTCCTTGATGAGGTATCAGAAAACTCATAAAAAAGACAACAATGTTGAAAAATAGTGTTTGATGTACATTTGTGGATTTGTATAAACATACACTGCTTTTTCGATTTTTAAAGAATTGAATAGTCCTATTTGCTGGAGATGCCCGATAATACTCTGCAGCTGGTCATATTGCCACACTCTTAGAGGATGCTTACTTTAATACACTCTTGCACATTTGGTGAATTTAAAATTATGATAACGGCAGTAGCCTTTCAACCTCACTATTGACCCATTTCATAATGTTTCCGACATCTGTGACTCTTTCACTGGACCACTCCTTTAGCAATTCCTTTGCATCAATATCCATAATGTCGTAACAGGAGACTACACCAATATTTAATTAGGAATTTCACTTTTCCATCACAACAGAAAATTATCTTAATTTTTTGTATTTAAGCATCTGACTAGCTTGTTTTTCAGTGGATGTTTCAGTATGTAATGCATCATACACAAGGAACTTCATTGATTTTAGGAACATAGTTATACACTGACACTTGTTGAATATAGAAAGGTGACACTTAATTGACATTTCTTGTCATTTAATTTATACACCACATACTAGACAAAAATAGATTTTAGCACTGATGTACCCAGTTACTAGTGACAATTCTAATGTTTGACATTGACTACTGTGAAAGGCTAGCTTGTAAAAACACTCTTTGGTGGGTGGATGTTAACTACAACCAACTGGTGGATTTATGGCATTGAGAATCATGAACCATTCTGACCACATAAGCAGCTAGGGAAAAAAGTGTTCACCCATACAAAACCCTGCTTGTCTGGGTAAGTCTTATACAACTAGGGTGTGGCATGTTACCCACAAGATGCTCATTAATGACTATTTTGTCTCAACAGGTCCCCACTCCCTGTGGCACACGATGTTTCATCACCAAGCTGCACAGTTGCAGTTGTCACTGAAGCATGCACAGAGTTTACAGGGCTAAAGACAGTGACAGCATCCACTAGTTCCTAGGTCAGGAACCCTGGGTCTGCAAAACCCTTCTTGAGCCTAGACATACCAAATTCTCTGAGGTGTTCACCATTTGGCAGAACCCAGGAGGCATGTGTGGCTTGTTGAATGCCATGGATATAGGGAGCATTACTCATTGCTAATCCAATCAATTTGAAGTATTAACTAAATACAATGATGTAACACATTACCAGTGAGACCCTCCCACCATCACTACACCTCACCTACATATCAAGCAGGAATCCCACCAAACTGGTAATTTCTTGTTGAAATTACACTGAGGTGACAAAAATCATGGACTAGCAATATGCATACATGCAGATAGCAGTAGTACAGAGTATGCAAAGTATAAAAGTGCAGTGCATTGGTGGAGCTGTCATTTGTGCTCAGGTGATTCATCTGAAAAGATTCTCGATGTGATTATGGCCACACAACAGTAATTAACAGACTTTGACCACATAATGGTAGTTGGAGCTAGGCACATGGGACATTACATTTTGGAAATCATTAGGGAATTCAATATGCTGAGATCCACAGCGTCAATAGTCTGCCAAGAATACCAAATTTCAAGCATTACCTCTCACCACACACGGTACAGTGGCTAATGGTCTTCACTTAATGACTGAGAGCAGCAGTGTTTGCATAGAGTTGCAGTGATAACAGACAAGCAACACTCAGTGAAATAAACACAGAAATCAAAGTGGGACATATGACAAACATATCCATTAGGAAAGTGCAGCGAAATCTGATATTAATGAGCTATGGCAGCAGATGACCGATACCCAGATGACTGGAAAACCATGGCCTGATCAGAAGAGCCCTGATTTCAGTTGTAAGAGTTGATGGTAGGGTTTGAGTGTGGCGCAGATCTCATGAAACCATGGACCCATGTTGTCAACAAGGCACTGTGCAAGCTGGTGGTGGCTCCGTAAGGGTGTGGGCTGTGTTTATAACTGAAACAATCACTGACTCAAAATGGTTATATTCAGCTACTTGGAGACACTTTGCAGCCGCTTGTGGACTTCATGTTCCCAAACAATGGGCCACGTCACTGGGCCACAACTGATTGTAATTGGTTTGAAGAACATTCTGGACAGTTCGAGCAAACGATCTGGCCACCCAGATTGCCTGACATGTATCCCATCAAACATTTATGGGAACATAATTGAGGGGTCTGTTTGTACACAAAATCATGCACTGGCAAACTTTTGCAATTATGGATGGCTACAGAGGCAGCAGGCTCAATATTTTTGCAGTGGACTTCCAACGACTTGTTGAGTCCATGCCATATCACAATGTTGCACTCTGCCGGGCAAAAGGCAGTACGACACAATATTAAGAGGTATCTGGTGACTTTTGTCTCCTGAGTGTATATGCAACTAAACCATTTTTAAGTAGTATTTCAGCGACTGCTGTCTCCATCATGAATCAGAAGTCATTCACTTCAAAATACAGTAATTATTTTTACCTCTCGCTATTTCCCCCATTCTTTCATAATGCTATGTAGCCCACATAGGAGAGCCTTATACTATTCTTAACAAATCAAGGTATGCACTTATGAAGAGAAGAAGATATTATAAACTGCATTAACAACTAACCGCTACAAAATATTTGTGTCTACTCGTGCTAGAATTACCATATGATAACTAGCAGGAAATCTGCTACTTCGCGAAAAGTAACTATTTTCTCAGTTACATTAAACAGCTGAAGCAATCCTACTACTAGTTAAATGCCTACAAATATTGATGTCTTTCAATCCACAATTCCCTATATGGCACATGACTAGTGTTTGAATACAGTTAACATTGTTACATGTCATGCAGCTAACAAATCAGGGTACCAAAAGGATGGAAGGATGGATAAATTTAAGACTGTTGGGTGCTAAATAGCCTGGTCATCAGCGCCCTTTCTCAACATCAAGGTACTAATGTATGAGTAATTACACTTGTTGAAACTAAAAGCGAATGCCATATATTTGCAGCCACAGGAACAAAAACTTCACATACAGTCTCCAGTATATCTATTCATACCATTGCCATACATTAACGGTATTTATTAAATAGTGGATGGCATTAAGATGGCCGATTGATTGTTAAATTAACAGGATAAAACGGCCACCCAAAGAGACATCAAAGACTGCATCTAATTAAATGGGGCAGGAGTCCTGACACTTCTCACAATGTCAACAATTTTCTTGCTATTGTTTAATCATTGCCTAAAATTGAGGGTAAGTGCCTCAGTAAACCATAGGGTTTCCTCCAACTGGCATACAAAAAACACAATGTTAAAACATGGTGCACAGTGAGTGTGATGCATTCCAGTGGACCTTCAAGTCAAAAGGCATAAGTACGCGTCATTGGCAGTGTCCTACACGAAGAACAGTGAGGATCACTTTGTCCCTCCTTGAAGTTCAAAAGAAAGTGCACCATGGTCAAATAGTTTGTTGGTCAGATTGCATCTTGTTGGCCACATCCAGCCACGTCTTTTCCACTCAGCCAACATTCTCTGTCATCTATGTCACAACATCCTGCAGGGCGATGTTAAAGTGAATGCTGCTGTTTTATTGGCAGACTGCTTTTGTCCCTCTGTTAGATTACTCATTCATTCTTGACCGCCCAAAGCTCTGCGTAGTACACCAAGAAGTGGCTTGGTAAGCAGATTTTAATGATAAAATGTCGGAAGATAACAGAACATCCAACAGTGTTTCCTTGCTTTGATCTGTCGGTAAAAACCATCATGTACTCTAGATAAAATGCCACTGAAAATCCTTATTAAAACTACAGGCAGAGTGGTGGTGGCTTTGTAGTACATCACGTTCAAGTTTAGAGTGGGGCTGTCAATCATCCAGGGAGGGTATTTGCTCTATTCCATTTTAAGAACTGCTCAGAAATGCATAAACTTTCATCATATGGATTCTTCGGCCCCAGTACTGACAACAAAATGTTTGGAGATGGAACCTACGTTGTATACATGTCGTACAGTGAGGAGTTCTCACTGAATGGCAAGAGCCAGCTCACCAGCTTGTAAATAAGCAAGGAATGGGACTAGTTTGGTCGGCTCCTGCAGCCAGTCTAATGTCTGCATGATGGACAGCATCCATTCTCTTTCAATAGGAAGGTGCAGCTAAGTCATACATTGTTCTCCTACTAATGCATTTTGAGATGTTTAGTGCTTTCAGATATCTATATTTCAGGTCACAAAATATGGCAGCCATGTTAACCTCTGATCAAAGATGAGGCCCATGAACTTCATTGAGGTCTTAAAATTTAAGATGGTTCCCCTCAGTCAGAGTTCTGGACAAGTAAAGGATTGAAGTGTATGAATAAAATGAACACAAACAGTTTTTTGGTAGAGAATACAAAACCAACTGTATCAGCCAAACTTCCAGCTCTTTGAGGTGAACTGTAATTGATGTGCAGTATGTAGTAATTCGAGAATCTCCATGTAAACTCTGGAACCACTCAACCTTCTGCCGCCTCAAACATGGAATGTTTTAAAGGTAAGTGTGTGAGAGAGAGAGAGCCTATGTATTGTGCAACACATGCCTGTGTGTGCAGGATGGACGTTTATCGTGAGAAGACAGGAGCTGCATCAGACGAGCGACGCTGACTAGTGCTTGCTGTTCGCGCCATAGAACTTGTATGTGTCTAGAGACTCTTACTTAATCTTGGTGTTAGGCTTGCTAGAAGCAAGACCTGTTTTGGAATTTCTTATGGTTATTAAACCCACCACATTGCAATTATACTTAATAGTATCTGATGGTTAATGGCTTAATTGACTTGCAAGAGTTTGTATGCTTATAAAAAACTCATGGGAATGAAAATATACCAGAACTGAACCCAAAGTATTACGCGAGTACCAAATTATTTCAAGAGAGAGAGAGAGAGAGAGAGAGAGAGAGATTGTCTTTTTTAGTTCCTCTAATCAGCATTATTTCTTCACAGAACAAGTTGTGGAGATTGACACAGCTGCATAACCAGAGAAGAGGATTAGCTAAATGTTTCAAGTAAGTCAACTGTAGTAAGAGAAGTGTGAAGTTTGCAATCCAGTTTTGCACCGCTTCTCTTGTTGCCAAAACTGTTAGAACGTGGCGACCGTGACAGGACCAGGACTCGAAGAAAGAGGAATTTTGAAACGAAATCAAGATAAGAAGATATTGTGAGTTGCCATAGTAACCAATAGAAACAAGACAGGGAAATTTTTTCGCATTGTTGGATTCTGCATAAACAGTAAAAAGCGGTGAAAATTAATAAATACCATACAAGAAAAGACGCAACGAAAATCTCAACAGTTTAGATTAAGAAGTGTTATGATGAGATCTATTCAACGACTAAGATCCAGTGTGGAGAGTAAACAGCCAGCACACACATCGCAGGGGAGTGGACCCAGTAACTAGCAACTGACACTAATGACGCCAATTGCTGCTCAGTGGTGCTGACTACAAATCCGTTCACCGACACCTATGCTGAAACCAACTTTTGATGCTGCTGGCGCCCATGCTGTTCACCAGCACTGATTCCACACCTGCTCATCGACGCAGCCTAAAACTCTACGCCGGGTGAGCGAAGGATATGTGAAGTTACTATACTATACTCCAAGGTGATTTTTTTTTAATCATAACTCGATCTAAAAGTAACAAAAATATGGATAATACTCAAAAAAACTGTCGAAACATCAGAACTAGCCATGGCCATGACATTGAGAAAAGAAATGCCGGACTGGACTGAGGTAGCAAATTTAATTAAATCACTAAGTCTTAAATTAGATAACCAAAGAACAGAGTCAAATGCCCAAATTACTACTTTATGTCTCAAGTCAGACTCAGTGAATACTCAATTGAATGCTAAATTAGATGAACAGAAGGTGGATTCAGCTGCTATAAGGAAGGAACTAAGTGCTACTTCAAGTGAAAAACTAGAAGCACAGGGTGAGGTTTTAAATGCTAAGTTCAATGCCTTAAATGATAAAGTGGAGAGTTTGCAATTACATTTAAAGAATGAATTAAGTAATTCCCTGACTATCCATGTAAACTGACTGTTCACTAACCAATTTCAGGACTTAGCTAAAAAGTTAGAATTTGACATTAAAGACAAATGTAATAATAAAGAACCTGAGCTTAATGAAAAATTAAAATTTGTGAAAATGTATGTAAAGTTAAATTTAATTCCGTAAGACAGGAAATGAATACTTTGAAAGATAGTACAGATTGACCTAAGGAAGTAAGGTCGATTATTCAATATTCAATCGAAAATCTCAGGTGTTACTACACATGTTGTTAGTTCACGAGTAGATAATATAGGATGAAGTTTTAAAGGAAAAAATAGCCAACTTTGACATTATAAATGTAAGTAGCTTGGTGGAACCATTTGAACTAATTAAAGATGGAGAAGTTACCGAGAGTATAATCTCCGGAAACATTTCGACGGTTGCTTTCTTCAAACTTAAGGATAATAGCAATGTTATAGATGACTTGTCGGAAGAATTCAAACTTTTCCAGGATACAGTAGAAAATAGAATAACTTTACCTAATGTGTTACCGAGTAAAGTGGTAATTGTTTTGTTGTGGGGAGACTTTCACACAAAATTTAACGAGATGTGTTGGTTTGCACTTTCTCAAGTGAGGTTAATGTCAGATCTGTGGGATCTGGGCAGAGTCACATCTGTTCCCCAGGGACGTTAACATTCTGTGTTTATGGACGGAGTGATGACCATCGGATTCCGAGTTGTTTTCGGTGTTTCTTCTATACTATTTTTCTGCACCAAATTCCCTTCAAGTCTTAAACTATTCTGTAATCTATTCTCGAATTCTTAAAGTATCCTATAATGTCAGTACCTAGAAAACTAAATATGACTAAAAGATTATAAACTTAAGAGAATCACAGATAAACAGTGATCTCTAAACATGACATGCAACGAATAGTATACAGTATTAGTGGAAAACATAATATGATGATACTATTCAAACAGAATGATATCAAGATGACATGAACTGAACATAATCTTTTATGTGTGTATAAAAATATAGTATAAGCTTAATGTCTAAACAACTATTTTATCATAGTGTACAAATTTCTATTTAGTATAGAATATTTTGCACCTTTTATTAAATGTGATGTAGATGGGAGGGTTTGTATTGGTTTTGGAAGCAATGGGTATTATAGATTAAAGCATGATTTACACTAATTAATAAATCATGGCTAACACAGAACACACAACACACCTTTCGAATGACTCTCGCCAACAAGTGTAACTGATTATTCACCATCTGCCATCCCATAGGTGTTGCTAAGATTTTCTTTGGGGACTTCAAAGGCAAAGCTGAGAATGTCGGTTCTGTAGGAGACATTTAACACCGTACCTCCTCCGGCTTCTCACTCAAGTACCGGCAAAGTAAGGATCCTGGGGAAGAGGGGGTGGGAAGGGTCCCCTGTCTTTGGGGCTATCTTCTTTCTCTTCTTCGGTCTTAGCAACGATTTCTACTTTTCCCTTTCTTACTTCTCATTTGAATACCTGTCTATCTTTCCCTTTTTACATATTCATATACTTCTATCGCAGAAGTCCTTCTCATTTTCCATGGTTTACAATAACCTTAAACCTATTTTATATAAGCAGGCCGAAGAATCAGGCTACACAAACACACCTACGCATGCACACAAAAAATACAATTATGCAAACAATGATTTTACACATCAAAAGGGGAGAACCGTCAAGGGTTGTAGTGGGAAAGGAATGTGTACATCAGGAAAGGATGCACACACTGTCGTTTACTGTGACGGTTCTACATGGCACACGTGGTTATATAGGGACACTTTAGGGAAATATGCACACATTGTCATTCACTATGACAGCTCTACATTGCCTGGGTACGTGAAAGAAACTATAGAAGCATCATTTTTCTTATACATATATACACTCCTGGAAATTGAAATAAGAACACCGTGAATTCATTGTCCCAGGAAGGGGAAACTTTATTGACACATTCCTGGGGTCAGATACATCACATGATCACACTGACAGAACCACAGGCACATAGACACAGGCAACAGAGCATGCACAATGTCGGCACTAGTACAGTGTATATCCACCTTTTGCAGCAATGCAGGCTGCTATTCTCCCATGGAGACGATCGTAGAGATGCTGGATGTAGTCCCGTGGAACGGCTTGCCATGGCATTTCCACCTGGCGCCTCAGTTGGACCAGCGTTCGTGCTGGACGTGCAGACCGCGTGAGACGACGCTTCATCCAGTCCCAAACATGCTCAATGGGGGACAGATCCGGAGATCTTGCTGGCCAGGGTAGTTGACTTACACCTTCTAGAGCACGTTGGGTGGCACGGGATACATGCGGACGTACATTGTCCTGTTGGAACAGCAAGTTCCCTTGCTGGTCTAGGAATGGTAGAACAATGGGTTCGATGACGGTTTGGATGTACCGTGCACTATTCAGTGTCCCCTCGACGATCACCAGTGGTGTATGGCAAGTGTAGGAGATCGCTCCCCACACCATGATGCCGGGTGTTGGCCCTGTGTGCCTCGGTCGTATGCAGTCCTGATTGTGGCGCTCACCTGCACGGCGCCAAACACGCATACGACCATCATTGGCACCAAGGCAGAAGCGACTCTCATCACTGAAGACGACACGTCTCCATTCGTCCCTCCATTCACGCCTGTCGCGACACCACTGGAGGCGGGCTGCACGATGTTGGGGCGTGAGCGGAAGACGGCCTAACGGTGTGCAGGACCGTAGCCCAGCTTCATGGAGACGGTTGCGAATGGTCCTCGCCGATACCCCAGGAGCAACAGTGTCCCTAATTTGCTGGGAAGTGGCGGTGCGGTCCCCTACGGCACTGCGTAGGATCCTACGGTCTTGGCGTGCATCCGTGCGTCGCTGCGGTCCGGTCCCAGGTCGACGGGCACGTGCACCTTCCGCCGACCACTGGCGACAACATCGATGTTCTGTGGAGACCTCACGCCCCACGTGTTAAGCAATTCGGCGGTATGTCCACCCGGCCTCCCGCATGCCCACTATACGCCCTCGCTCAAAGTCCGTCAACTGCACATACGGTTCACATCCACGCTGCCGCGGCATGCTACCAGTGTTAAAGACTGCGGTGGAGCTCCGTATGCCACGGCAAACTGGCTGACATTGATGGCGGCGGTGCACAAATGCTGCGCAGCTAGCGCCATTCGATGGCCAACACCGCGGTTCCTGGTGTGTCCGCTGTGCCGTGCGTGTGATCATTGCTTGTACAGCCCTCTCGCAGTGTCCGGAGCAAGTATGGTAAGTCTGACACACCGGTGTCAATGTGTTCTTTTTTCCATTTCCAGGAGTGTATAACAATGATGATTCTATATCACATACATACATAAGGATATAAAAAAACTATGATAATTCTACATCAGGGATACATAAGAAGGAAGTGTGAGTAATTAAGGAGAGCATAAGGCAAGGAGGAATTAATGAGCATATGCCAGGGAGGAACTAATTGTGATAATTATTCAGGAATGTCAGTCGAACATTTGTTCTGATGATTTGTAGGATAGTGGGACAAGTATACCATAAGTAAATGTATGATATATTAAATAGTGTATATAAATGTGGTGTCTACTGGAAGCTTAGAAGTGGAAGAGTAGTGGAGGGCTCTAGGGGATAAGTGAAGTATTAGGAAGTGAATGTTAAGTGTGAAATAGATTTTGTAATTTTAGCAGAGAATATTTAATTATAGTGTACATAAAGATGTATACTCAGGTAATGAACCTAGAGACCTACTCATAAAGGATAAGGAGGGCGCATCCAGCATTTATTGGATGTAAAGGGCATATAGGCAGACCTAAGAAAGGCTGACCGATACTGTGCGGACAGGGGTGCCAAGAAGGGGATTGACCTGTACCATAGGCGAATAGGAATTTAAAGGGGTGTACCTACCGAAACGGAAGGAGGAAGGGCACTCATAGGGTCAACCCACATGTAAGGTATAGATGCTGATCCGAGGGGAAAAGGACAGTATCGTGACAAAAGTCACACATTTTATAGGAATTATTCCGGTAAGTTTGAACTCTATATTTCACTATCATTATTATGTTTTCTGAATGTCAATGGGAACACTTATTTTGCGCACAGTTCCTCCAGACAACAGACTACTATAAGTAATGAGGCCATTACATACTAAAGAGGTAGTAAAGAGAATTAGAATAAAGGATGAAATATTCAAGGGTCCTTGACACCTGGAATTTACGATTGGAAAAAGAGCAGTAAGCAAAAATTTTGGTCATCTTGATTTTTAGATATTGAAAGAGCTAACTAACATGGATTGAAAGGTACACATTTTATAATTGTAGTAGAATGGAAAAAAGGAATGACCAAGCAATAAAAACAAGAGTATTTACGATTATTAACAGAAAAAGATATATTGTTGGAAAATGAAGTGTTATCCTAGGTGATATTAATGTACATGGTAATTATGTATAAAATATCACATGTTAGGTTTAAAGAGGGGGATATGTAGTGATTCGAGAATCTCCATTTAAATTCTGAAACCACTCAACCTTCTGCCACCTCGAACACGCAATGTTTGAATGATAAGTGTGTGAGAAAGTGAGAGCCTATTAACTGCGCAACACATGTCTGTGTGTGCAGGATGGACATTTATCATGGGAAGACAGGAGCTGTGTCAGACGAGCAACGCCGAAAAGTGTTTGCCGCTCGCGCCATAGAACCTGTATGGAGGGTGCAAGGAGAAACTACGTATTATTCCTTGGTGGTTGAATAAGTGTAATTGTCACAGACAATTGAAACATGATGTGTCTAGAGACTCTTACTTAATCTTGGTGTTAGACTTGCTAGAAGCAAGACCTCTTTTTGGAATTTCTGGTGGTTATTAAACCCACCACATTGTAATTATAGTTAATAGTATCTGATGGTTATCAGTGTAGTTGACTTGCTAGAGTTTGTATGCTTATATGAAACTCATGGGAATGAAAATATACCAGAACTGAACCCAAAGTAACCAAATTATTTCAAGAGAGAGAGTGTCTTTTTTAGTTCCTCTAACCAGTATTATTTCTTCAGCGAAGAAGTTGTGGAGATCAACGCAGTCACATATCCAGAGAAGAGGATTGTCTAAACGTTTCAAGTAAGTCAACTATAGTAAGAGAAGTGTAAAGTTCGCAATCCTGTTTTGCACTGCTTCTCCTGTCACCGAAACCGTTAGAAGTACTCGTGTGTTTGGAAGAAGAGCAGAATACTGCAAAGCCATCCACAAATAAGGAATATTTGACTTGGCCCCTTATTGTGAGTTACTACTGATCGGTGTAATAAAAAAGGTGACAAAAACCATTCTGTTGAGGGAACTGGTCAGAGTATGTAGCACTTACTCGAAATTGGATATGTTGTTCAGCAAGCAAAAACCGCAGCAACCTGGGGATATGCAAAGGAAATACCAATTCACACAGTTGATGGACAATATTGTGTCTCCAGAAGGTATCATATTCTTTCTCCAGATCAAAGAAGATGCCAATAAACTGCTGTTTGTGTGGGAATGACACTTGTATTGCATTCTCTTATTGGTGGAGACTGTCACGCATGAACTTGTATTTTCAAAATCCATAATGGAAATGACTGAACAATTCCTCGGTTTCGAGAACCCACACCAGTCATTGATTTATCATCTGTCAAGGGTGTTTCCCATACAGCTAGTGAGTGCAACTCTCCTGTAGCTATATGGAGAACTGTCCTTCCCTGGCTTGAGGAGTGGTGTCAGAATTGCCTCCCACCATGGACCCACATAGTAGCCTTCAGCTCATTTTCTGTTGAATAGGCAAGTGGCATAGAGGGACTTAGGAATTCTTTTGTCTCCATTCTTAGGTGCCGTAGCATGCCATAGAATCGAGTCCTGGAGCAGCATTACATGCAGCACTTAGCACAAACAGTGGAGAAAGGGCAGTTGTTAGACAAAAAGTCTAGTCTGCGTGATCACTGGTATAGATATGTTAAATGTTACAGAATTGAAGTTAGCCTCTTACTTCTGTAGAGAAAATGTGGGCAAATGAGGAGTTGCCACATTTGTCAGAAACTGTTTTAATTTCAAGAATATTGATATTAATAAATTTTGCTCAGAGCAGCACTTAATAGCTTTTGTAACAGTAGAGATAGTGGTGGTGGTGGTGGTGGTGGTGGTGGTAGTAGTAGTAGTAGTAGTAGTAGTAGTAGTACATAATAAGTCCTTTATAATAGCAAGTATACAAAGAGCACCTTCATGAAAAGTCAACTTCTTCATAAGAACTTCTGTTGCCCCATCTCACAGTAAAAAAACAATGAAATAATGGTTGCTGGTGATTTTAATGTGGATGTATTGATTAGCTCTGTCAGTGCATAATTACTGCAATCAGTAACACTGTGATTCAGTTTAATTCCTACTGTGACCTTTACAACTATGGTATGTAAATGCTCTGAGACTGCTGTTGGTAATATCTTTATAGACAAATCTAGGGAAAAAAGTAATATCACAAAACCAATAGTAAATGGGCTATCTGATCATGACATGCAGCAGCTTATGTTAAATGTTGAAATGTGTCAGGATATAATATCTATTAAATCTAGATAAAGGAGACTAATAAATCAGTCAAAAACTGAGAATTTTGGGAGATTGCTCAAAGACATGAACTGTATAGATATTTACAATAATTCTTACTCAAATAAAAAATAAAAAGCATTTGTTAATAAAGTTACTTCCTCATTTGAAAATTGTGCAGCAAAATGGCTGTCTTACGTAACTAACAGGAAACAAGGTGTGTCACTGTGAAATACATGTGGAGTAAGCAATCAGTCTTCATCTGATTGGGAATTAACTACATGAAGAGTTCCCCAAGATTCTCTCTTGGATCCACTGCACTTTCTTGTGTACATTAATGCCTCTGTCTGTTACATTGTCAGATTCTAAGTTTGTTTTGTTTGCAGATTATACAAACATTGCAATAAATAGCAAGTCAAGAACAGATTTAGAAATGGCTGATAATCAAATTTTCACTGACATTAATAAATAGTTCAAAGCTATTTCACTGTTGTTAAACTCTGAAAAGATCCACTATTCGCATTTCAGAACATGTAAGAGATTTCCTTGCATCTAACATATGGAGACCTGCAGATAGAAGATGCTGACAGTGTTAAATTTCTGGGTTTACAACCCAAAAATAATAAATTTAGTTGGGAACGGCATACCACAGAATTGCTGAAGACCTAAACAAGTCTGTATTCGCAATGTGATGACGTCAGTTGTAGGAGATCTAAATATAAAAAATACTTGCATGCTTATCTCACTTTCATTTTACTATGTTTTATGGGATCTTATTCTGGGATAACTCATCAAACAAACTAAAGATTTTACAGTGCAGATGTGTGTAATAAGACTCATTTGTGGTGTAAATTCAAGAACATCATGTAGGAACCTGTTCAAGGAACCTGGTATTCTAACCACTGCTCCTCAGTATATTTATTCCTTCATGAAATCTGTTACAAATAATGTGTGTCTATTTCCAACCAATAGCACAATACACACAATATCAATACTAGGAATAAGCACATTCTACATAAAGACCTAAAAACGCCTTCCTTGGTCCAAAAACAGGCCCAGTTTTCAGTGACACACATTTTCAATAAATTGCCAGCAACCGTTAAAAACTTGGTTTCAGATAAATCACAGTTTAAACAAAGTTTGAAGGACTTTTTGATAGGTAACTCCTACTCTACAGATGGATATCTTCGCAGGGACTGATTGACCACTTTAAGAGTTCACGTTTGACAGCACTTTGTCACAACAGTCAAGACAGGCATTTTGTGTACAATAAATTTATTAAAATGCATAACTATGTTTCATTCTGACAGTGTATTTATCAATTCTGTAAACATTAGCAGTTCCAGTTTACTGTAATGAATTTACGTATCTTGACAGTCTCATGACAAATGATCAGGGAAGTATTATAATGAAATGAGCTATGTTTTTTTTACGTTATACTTTCTGACATGTTCCACACCCATGATAATTATCTCATTTTTGGGTCTCTGGAACAAAAACTGAATCTAAGCTAATCTAATCTGTTTCTCCATGTATTCCCTACGTTGGTGGAATACATTATTTATGGAACATGTGGAGGTCAAGTCACAAAAGTGTTTGTCTACACTATTTCCCTAAATGATGTCTCAAGGGCAACATTTTTCAAAATGGCACACACTGTGGCTCGACTTTTAATCCCCAGTTTCTTCTGAGTTGCTCATGTTGAATGGTTAAGGTATGTTAAAAATTCTCTCCACACATTCCATTTTCACTCCTTGATGAGACGTCTAGCTTTAGCCCTCACTTGCTGAAAGGCTGAGAGATTGTCTCCACCGGGTCTATTTTGAAACTGATGTGACTCAGCAAGCTGTGTCTAATTGATAACTGGCATTCCTCATTCCACTACAGGATGACTTTTCTACTAGTTTGACTAGAAGATGAAGGAATGGAGGAACCAGCAGCATAGTGCATCACATTCACTATATGCTCCACACATTTCTGGGTGCTGTTGTAGTTTTGGAATATGGCCAGTCAGCTGTACAGAGGCAAGTGCTCTCTGCTGAACATCCACTCAGTGGCAGCTGTTCTGACATTTTAGTCACAACTACGTGAAGCCAGATGGGAAAGTGGACACTTTAGCACTTTCCTCATAATGGTATCTACAAAGGCAGGGGAACATGGGGAGAGATCTATAGTGGAGGATGACCCACTGGACATGCAGTATGGAGATGTCCTCTGATACTAGCATCCTCTCAGTTACCTGATCTTTGTGGCATGCAGTAGCAGAGCCCCAGAGCACATGGTGAACACTGATGTCAGTCAGTAACTGGATTGGGCAGGAGTGTTGTTTCATGTGATCAGTAAGTGCTGTGTCGTCAAGCAGGTCCTGCAGTGGGATGTGCATGAAGCTTACGATGAGATGACACATACACTGCTGCTGCGCCATTTGTAACTCATTGGTGAAGGTGATGGGCAAGTAGTGGCATGTTTCACTGATGAACACAGCTACACCATCTTTTACTTACTCACCACATAGATCATCCTTACCGTGTAGGATAAATCCTGGCAAGATGATTATTCTTGGTCTTTAAGTATATCTCCTGAAGGAATAGACACACAGACTTTTCTTGTATTATCAGTTTCAATGCCTCTAGATGTGTCATACAACCTTTATGGAGCATCTGAAAATATTTCCAGATCCACTGAATGTTCTTACCCAGCATATGTTAGAGGGTTTGATATTGTGCTCTTTAGGTCTGGTTTTTCCGCTCAATGATTTCCTTTTCTATGGTGAAGGAGGTAAATAAGTAGATGAAGATATCTTGGGACCAGACTTCATTTTTGAAGCAGAAGTCATCTTCTTCTCCTTTGTGTTCAACACTGGTGTGTCAGTGAACCGAATAACAGCAGCAGTGCCTTGACAGGTACAACTACAAGCACAGATAGATGTACTAGTACATGCATTAGGTGTCTGCATTGAGGCATCAGATTTGGCAACTAGTTGCTTTACAAAGGCAGGAAATGTGATTGTTAATACTGGAGGTTGCATAGCTTTGAAAATTTTTTTTGCCTCCATGTACAGTAACCTCTTGATGACTGTAAACTCCTCAGTTTTCTGTTACTTTACATAGAGAGTACATTTCTTTGATAAGACTGGACGTCCAGCTGAGCAGTTAACACATGAGTGGATTGGGTGCATAGTTAGCCTGGACCATGAGTGTCTAAGCCACATCTTTCACAGGCTGGCTTCCCTTTGCACAATGGATAGTTTGGCCAAATCTCTGGCACTGAAAGCAGCTCATCAGATTGGGGACATATGGATGGACTCAAAGACAGCCTTTATGTTCTCAGATAACATGGGCAAATTAAAGCTGAATATCAAGACAAGTGTTTTTTTTTCTAATTCACAACCTATTTGTTTTAAAACATTTCTCACCTCGATTATATCTTAGTTTTGCAATTCCACCTAAAGTTCATTGGGATTCAGATACATAAGGTCACTAAGTGACTCAATGCCTGTGCTATAATTGTGAGCATTTCAACAACTATAACATGTTCCCCAAGTTTTGAGCTTTACAGTAACTTAGGTACTTGACTGGACATCATTGTCTCTGTTAACAGGTGGCACCCAATACCTTTTAGTAGACTTAGGATTTACAGCAATTGCCTGTGCACCCTTTTGTGCAGAGACTGGGGATATTCTTTCAAATGTGTCCTCTTCCCTCCTAATAACAATGAACACATTATGATGCATTAGCATTGCTCAGTTGCTGCAATTCATCTGTAGCAGATGAGTCAAGTAGACTGTTCACCCAAGGTCCGTTTGTGGAGTGGGTACAAAAACTCTATAGTGACCCACCCCTTCTACTGGGTGTTTGATGATTGTTGTTATTGTGAGCCATTTTGGTCCCACAAGACACTAGGGAATCATTTGTCCATCCAGACATAGCTCTGCTTGCCTAAGTAAGCCTTTTACAATTGAGGTGTGACGTATTTCCCAGAGGTCACCCTCTAACAACTGTTCTGCCACAACAGCCATGCATCTCATTGGCACACAGCACAATTTAACAGCGAGGACTCTTTATAGAGGTTTGTATGATTGTAATGCACAGACAATTATGCCAATTCCCTGCGACACACAATGTTCCACTGCCGCACAACACAGTGGTCACTGAAGCATGCATTGAGGTTACAGTTACAAAGTACTGTCTCCAGCTCAGGCAACCTGGGATCACAAAACCTGTATCCAGTCACAAAAAATGAGCTCCCTGACATGCTTATCATTTGGAACAATTCAGAGGGGAGGGGGCAGGGGGGAGGAAGGAGGCAGCATGTGCAGATTATCAAATGGCACAGACATGGTACACGTACCCCAGGTACGGTGGGACCAACAGGAGTGGTACACATAATAGTAACAAAAGTGAAAGCCAAGTGATCAGGATATGTAGCCAGGCAAATAGATTTTGTAAGGACCAAGAAAATAGTTTTGGAGGATAACAACGGAGAGGAAAGGCAAGATAACAATTCAAAGTAAAATGGGTCGATCAAATTTGAAAATGTGCATTAGCAACATACAAGCATGTGGCTCAAGAACTTAATCAATAGGTATGACTGGAGGAGACTTATCTAGCAGAAGATAAAAATGGATTCTGTTGATGATTATCATTAAAGAGTACTTGTACTGGCAGAGTAAGAATTCCAAGATCCCTGAAGAGTCCTCTGCAAAATGGTGGTTATTATTTTACACAATGTTCCAGAAGAAAATTACACCAGACAAATGAAAATAAGTAAACTAAGCGTACACCATTGTATTCACATAAACACAATGTGAGAGAGATGTAATCAGATAAACACAATGTGAGAGACATTGAAGTGCAAAACATGCTAAAGTCAGATTCTTAATTAGTTTATTTGTCGGTTAACTCAAGTGTAACCTGTTATTCATTTGAACTCCCAGATAATGGAAAGCAAACTGTTTGCTGTGAACATGTAAGCCCCTTCAGGAATTCAATGCGGCATACCTGTATTTAAAGACCCAGTCTGTACTTATTGTAGTGAAACTCGATATTTTATGTTTCCCCAATATGAGAGTTGCTTAATTTCTGTGGGACAGTTTCTTGATGTGGCGGTATGCTTTTTGCTATGAAGGTAAGTACACAGTCATACATATGGGATGATGTTAATGCCACAATATTTTAGTTTTTCAAATAGAGTTTCACAACCTTACAATCAAATGTCAATAATACATTAACAGGATAGCATTTGAAGATTTCTGACGCTCTGTGCCAAAATGGGACATAACCAAGATCGCAGACCTTTGTAAAAAGTGTACAACACACACCCCACAGATAAACTCAGAATTTTTCACTTGTTTTCCTCCATGCTACCACTTTAGTAGTTGAGCTCAGCCAGAAACCAAAGGTCAAAAAAACAAGAGAAGTGCACGCTCTGTGTTTTCAAAGTACTGTTCTCATGAACAGTGGAGTTAAAAAACTTGAATAATCATCTCAAAGTCTTCTCTGTGCATCTGTAATTGAGCATTGCCTCTTCAATATTGGTTGTCTGTGTTCTCTTTTTTAACATAGGTTGCATTTGCAACTTTCTATTATCATAATGCAAACCAAAGCAAACATTAAACGGGAGTCCTGATACATAACAAATGAAAAAATAACTGTTATTCTTGAATGTGTAAGGAAAAATTTACGCATGTAAAATGACCATTCAAACAACAAAATATCGCTATAAAGTTCAAATAAACACTACAAGATGGGAAATGAGTCCCTTCTTCCTCATTTCCTAGCAGCATTAAAACTTCAATTATGTGTCAACCTACCTGGCCCACAAATATTGCTCTGTTTAAAAAAAAACAAAAAAAAAAAAACACCCCTTTAAAATGTGTACTCATGATTCACTGATTCCAACCTACAGGTAAATAATATTTTATCAATTCTACAAATGTAAAAGGAAGAAAGAAAGATAATGGTTTAATATCCCATCAGTGACAAGATTATCAGAGAAAAAGCACAGACTCATACTGGGAAATCATGGGAAAGGAAGTGGGCTCTGTTTTTTGAAAGAACATGCCTTTGACTTAAGCAAATCAGAGAAATCACAGAAAACCTAATATGGATGGCTGGATGGGGATCTGAACTGCCATCATGCCACGTACAAATACAGCATCTTACCACTGTCCTAACTCATTCAGTACAATTGTACAAAATACATAAAAAAACCATAAATGCACAGCAAGTTAATACAATGAATGAAGCACAGATATTTCCCCCATTTCAAAGTAGCACCTTCCCTGTTAATTGTACCTTGTTAAATTTAGTCTGCAAGAGCACAAGTGGTTTATAAACATTTAATGATAATTGACAATGAATTTGGATAAGGTAAATACGCACATTTCTGAACGTTTTACTTCAGTGATGTGATGTATGAAACATGGTGATTGAGTAACAGTGCAGAGTCACAATGACCAGAAGAAAATAATGAAAAAATGTCAATAACAATAACAGATATTACAAAAGCCAAAAGAACATTAGAAATCTTGGGTCATCATGCATAGAGTATGCATTAATACTGTAATAACTTCGTGAGTATATTTCAAAATGACAGTATCACAAGGAAAGAAATTATTACACAACTATGGCACAATTTAGATGGACATTTAACTGTTCAGGCAGTTAATGTGTACCATACTTTTTACAGATAGCCACAGTACATAAGAATATTTATCTTAACTGTGTTATACAAAAAATTGTACGAAGTTGTCACAGCAGGCCAAATGTCCTTCTTATCATTGACAAATACAGAAGGAACAATAGCACAGTGATCAGTGAGGCCGTAACATGACAACATATATTGCGTATGGTTCCTTGGACACAAAAGTACCACCAAAATGCTGAAAATGTCATTCCACAATGTAATTACTGTATTTTAGGTCTACAACAAATCAAAAGTTGTGTAACCAAACAATAACTGTGTGAGGTCCACGGGTATCATACGTCCTGTTAACTGGCAAAATCCCACGAAATGTTGACATGAAGCAAGGCAAAGAATAAACAGTAACCAAATTTAAAATTCAGCATAATATGGTGATAGCGACAATCCCAAGGTTTAGAGGATAAAGACGTGTAAGAGGAATGGTTGTTACATTCAAAATTTTAATGCTTTACATGAATGTTCTTGTATGGCAGTATATCTGCTCCTTGACAGCAGTCGCAGCTCATGAACAAATAAAAACTCCATTCTGAATTTCTTTGCTCTTTTTTGTGCTGTCGCACATCCAATGTAATGGTTCTTATCAATAAAGTGAAAAAATTTTAGATCATTCCAAAAGAACATGTATCCTTTTATTGTACTGCTTCGTCAAACATAAAGCGAAGTTACAAAAACGCACAATACCTGTGGCAGTTGCCACTTGAGGCAAAAAAAAAATTCACTACTTTTAAAATCATGATTTTCAAATAAGTAACGCTGAATAACGAAACATTTTTCCGGGCTTCCATGTCTATTAAGTTCTGAAAAAAGGCGGAGCACTCACTCCGCCTCTTTGTCCCAAGTAAAAAACAAGTGTTTCATAGCGTATTTCGTTCGAGAATGAATATACTGACCGTAGCTAAATTTGCTTTGTCGAGCATTTCACCATATTCCATTGTCTGCATAATATGTGGGATATTGCTTGTATCTCGGTTGCTTGTCATCACTATATTTTAGTTTCAATGCCGCCGTCTCCTGATGCCCACAGACTAACAACAACACTTTTATCTCATGTGATTATGCGCTACAGCATAGGAGATGCTAGGATGCATATCCATATTAACTGATAATGTTTCGTTCAGAAAACCTGTTTTTTACTATCGCAATTCCACCCAAAATTGTTAACAAGAAAAAAAACGAGTTAATTATAAACGCAATTAAACTATCTTGTTGTGTGTAGCACTACATTTTTGCGTTCCATTTTCATAATCAAATGACTGCTTTTAACAAGTTGATCCCAAGCGCATAGATAACTTTGGAGTGAACATGCAGATGCGAAGACTCCATCCACATCCACAGAGTGTTTCTACGCTATGGCAGAAGCACGGCCTCCTACAAATCAAGTTTTTTGTCAAAATATTTTTGGCTCGCTGGTCACGTGACGACAGTTGGGTGTAAGGCTTCAAACAAATAGAAGCAAAGGCATTTGCCATGTTCGAGAAAGACGTCACAATTCAGATGTAAGTGTATTTTTTATTTTAAAAAAAGAACGAGAAAAGAAGGGATTATCATTGTACTGCACTTTAACGTATGTATAATCCCAGAAATATAAATAATGGATGTAGGACTACAGGCTGTAGACGCATGGTTGACGAGACATGGAAGGTTGGGTCTGGGCGTGAGTCGTCCACGGATAGCCAAATGATCAGGCGACCGCCCGCACTAAGCGGGAAATCTGGGTTCGAGTCCCGGCCCTGCACAAATTTTCATTGTCGTTGTTCCTTTCTACAACTAATGATTGTTCATATTCACAGTTGCGAATATATTTCGTAACGGCTGTAGTCGTCGCAGTGCCTGTTCGCATCGTAATTCAGAATAACACAGGCACGGCAAAATCGTAGGATCTCTTGTTGGGTCCTTGTCTGATGGCCGCGACAAGCGACCGCCCGACCGTGTCAGACCGTTTACATCGCTCTCATAAGATAACGCTCGTCAGTTGTGCTTTGGGAATCACCGCGAGAAAGTCACGCGTATGTGCAACACCGTGGCCGCTACTACTATTAAACCACAAGTCATTATACTTCTGACAAATAGCATTGCAACAAGGATGCCAGAAATCATGCGCTAAAAATCCTCGCAGAGAAACTAAAGACAACTGCACCTATCTGAAACACAGACGAAGGAGACATGCGGCGTTATATGAGGAAAAGATGTGCTACAGGTAATATAACAAATAAAGAAGTTTAATCGAGAGGGCTGGCAAAAAATAACAACTGTGATATACGGGCGGGCTGTTGGCCGATCAGAGTGCTCGACAAAGCCCTTTTATTTGTGTAAAAACATAGTGGAAGCGTGATTGCGGGATTCAAGGGATTAGATTAGATTGATTTTTCGTTCCATAGATCAAACATTGAGATGATTCTCGTGGGTGTGGACACACGTCAAACATCAAAAACATAAAACATTTGCGTATATAACACTTACTACCCTGGTAATCTGTCAGGAGATTGTCAAAATAGGTGATTACATTACAGTAAACTGGAACTGCTAATATTTACAGAGTTAATATGCTGACAGAATGAAACATTGTCATGCAATTTTAATAAATTTATCATATACAAAATACCTAATCTTGCTGTTATGGCCAAGTGCTGTCAAAACTGAAATCTAACAGACATTTTTACTTAAGCTGTTCTAACAGTCCCTGTTAAGATGTTCGTCTATAGAGAAGAAGGAGTTGCTGTAGTGTTGGCTGACGAGCCAACACCGTGTTACTACAGGAGGCCGAAATGCACGCATTTAAGCTCACTCAGGCTGGCGTGAGGTCTAGAACAGGTAATGTAATTATACTATCAAGAAAAGTACGTAGCTTCTGGAATACTTAACTTTAATCCATAATTGGTGAACATCGGTCTGACAGTACATGCATCATAAGATCAATAGCCAAGGATTATGGCGCCTTGCTAGGTCGTAGCAAATGACGTAGCTGAAGGCTATGCTAACTATCGTCTCGGCAAATGAGAGCGCAATTTGTCAGTGAACCATCGCTAGCAAAGTCAGCTGTACAACTGGGACGAGTGCTAGGAAGGCTCTGTAGACCTGCCGTGTGGCGGCGCTCGGTCTGCAATCACTGACAGTGGCGACACGCGGGTCCGACGTATACTAGCGGACAGCGGCCGATTTAAAGGCTACCACCTAGCAAGTGTGGTGTCTGGCGGTGACACCACAGTTGCCTATCAAAAGGTCTTTCAAACTCTGTTTAAACTGTGCTTTATCTGAAACCAAGTTTGTAATGGTGGCTGGCAATTTGTTTAAAATGTGTGTTCTTGAATATAGGACCCCTTTTTGGACCAAGGTACGAGATTTTAGGTCTTTGTGTAGATTGTTCTTATTCCTAGTATTGATACGATGTATTGAGCTATTGGTTGGAAACAGAGAGATATTACTTGCAACAAATTTCACTAAGGAATAAATATACTGAGAGGCAATGGTTAGAAGAAAAAGTTTCTTGAACAGGTTTCTACATGATGTTCTTGAATTTACACCAAAAATGATTCTCATCACAAGCTTTTGCTCGCTAAAAACTTTTCTCGGTGTGATGAGTTGCCCCAGAATGTGATCCCATGTGACATAATAGAATGAAAGTAAGCAATTTATGCTAGTTTTTTATATTTTTATCTCCTACAACAGACATCATTTACATTGCGAATACAGACTTGTTTAGGCGTTTAAGCAATTCTGTGGTATGCCCTTTCCAACTGAATTTATTATCGAGTTGTAATCTCAGGAATTTAACACAGCCAACCTCTTCGATCTGCATGTCTTCATATATTGTACACATGCTGGAAGGAAGTCTCTTAAATGTTCTGAACTGCATATAATGGGTCTTTCCAAAGTTTAATGACAGTGAATTGGCTTTAAACCATTTATTAATATTGATAAAAATTTGATTAGCAGCTATTTCTAAATCTGTACTTGACTTGCCACTTAATTCAAGGTGTGTATAATCTACAAACAAACTTAGCATCTGGCAATGCAACAAAGAGATGTTATTAATGTACACAAGGAAAAGCAATGGACCCAAGATGGAACCTTGAGGAACACCACATGTAATCCATTCCCAATCAGATGAAGACTGACTGCTTACTGCACAGGTATTTCGCAACGATGCCCTTTGTTTCCTGTTAGTTAAATAAGACTCAAACCATTTCGCAGCATTGCCTGTGAAACCATAATATTCTAATTTACTTAAGAGAATGCTGTGATCCACACAGTCAAAGGCTTTTGATAGGTCATAGAAAAAGCCAGTAGCCTCTAATTTATTATCTAATGAATTAAGTACCTTCTCACTGTAAGTGTAAATAGCTGCCTCTGTATCAGAACACTTACGAAACCCAAACTGTGACTTTGACAAGAAAACTAACTGTCCCTGTTACATCGCAATAAATGAACGCCAAATGCTGATCAAAAAAGGCTTGTAATGAACAACAACGAGATGTTTACGTAATTCATGGCCTATAACAATAAACAACACAGCATACAACACAGGCTCCCATGGCCGGTATTTGCGTCCTGGATGATTTTTGTTTCATGGGCATTAGACTGCGCTCTGAGATCTTTTTCTGTACCAAACGTCTCGTCTTCCAAAGCTGGAGACATCACCAGAGCCCATAAACGACTCAGAAAGTAGTTACAATCTCAAAAAAAGTCAACAAGCCGAAGTAACAGACGTATCCACGCCACGTTCGTGACGTCGTCAGACCACTGTTTAATTGCATAGTTCCGCCAATGTGTTATGGATCTTGTAGTGGGGAAGAGTTGGCGCTGTTTGCTATATTTACAAATAAAGACTCATAACTTTTTAAATTTCGGTCTTTTTTTCTATTGAAGTTGTTTATGTGCTTTTGAATTTCTGTGACCTATCTGTACATCCTAGCATAGTAGTGACTGGACCTTGATAAACTGTAGCATCAAATAAACGAATTTCGTGATATTCAAATCCCAGTGCATGATAACACGCATAAATAGTCAGCAACAGCTCTTGCTTGGGTACATATGAGCAGTTCAGTTTGTTGAGCTTTTTTGAGATTGTAAGTGTTTTGTGAGTCGTTATAGAATCTGATGATATGTCCAGCATTGGAAGACGAAGCCTTAGGTAGAGAAATATGCCTCAGACCTCAGCCTAAGGACCGGAAAACAAATATCACCAAGGAAGTAAACAACAGAGGCAGTCAATGCAGACATGCAATGTTACTTATAATCCGTCTTGATTGCAATCAAGACGGATTATAAGTAACACTGCATAAAAAAGTCATTGCGGTATCCCTGTAGACATTATGTCTGTTTTTGCACAGACTTGCAAGGTGGCAGCCAATATGGGCTGTGCACTGGGAGTGCAAGGCCACTTTGCATTTTTAAGTAATTAGGACAGTGCATTAAGAGCAAATATTTTGTAGGCAGAGTTCCGTGTGGGATTTTACACAGGGAGCCGATGACGTGAAGCCAGCCACGTGTTAGCCTGAAGGTCGAATTTTACAACCTACAGCACCCCAGGAGGCGTTGGCTTTGTCAGGCTTGACTCCAGTGGCAGGGCTTTGATGCTGCCCGACAGGTGGGGGACGTTTCCAGCCGAACACTGTGAGGCAAGCAGAACTTCTCCCCAAAGCGAATAACGCTGAGAGACGCTGTTTCCCCCTCGCCCATGTTGCCCTGGGGTCACAACAGCGTCGCAGGCGCTATTGCCAACAAGGAATGTACCTCCGCAAATAACCCAGTCTTTTTTTTTTTTTTTTTTTTTTTTTTAGCTTGAGTCAGAGGAGCGGAATGTGTCTCTTTAGATGCTAGCGCCAAGGAAGCGCCTGGAAAGTTTTTCAGGCGAGGGGCATATCGCAGAGGCGACTGCCATTGGCCAAGTTGATGTGACATAAGCAGTGTTTCCCGCACACCCGCAGTCAGGCACAAGAAGCATTCATTGGTTAAAAATTTGTTAAATTTTATGACTGGACAGCTGCAGCAGCGGAGCACAAGCTGTATTAGATTTTGGTAGAAATTAGAACACTCACACTTCAGTATCTGTCCAGTAAGGGCGCAGTATTCCGTACCATTCGATGCAGAGCAGTTGTGTCCCTTATCCAGAACTCAGGATATCATGGAATCATGTCCTGTACTCGCAGCACAGTGGTTGCAGCGACATCACACCTGATCTGCATAATAGCATGACAAGGATAGCCAGCTGGGGACCCCGTCATTGAGCAGAAGAGCAGAGCAGGTAATATATGGAGATCCGGCCATAGCACGACCAGCCTTGCAGTTTATACACGTTAAACGGGTGGCCATTGATCCATTGAGCATTGCAGCACATTCTCATATTTAGTTTGGTGATTAGATTCTGATGGAAAGAAAGTGACCTGGAATCATGTGCTCTCATTCAGCCGAGGGGAGTGCTAATCTGCATTGTTAAGTTTTATAGTTGTAGATTTGTGTTATACCACCAAGGTAAGAGGTTAATTTTATGTTAATAATTTATATGTGTAACTACTTCCAATTCGATTCTTCAACAGAGACCCGGATTGCATAGTCAGATGTCATGAAGCACATAAGAATCGCATTGAGGGAATTAATAATATAATTCCAAGTTCAGCAAATAGTTCAATTGTGTATCACCTCACAGTAGCAAAGAACTCTGCGGTCACTTCCCATAAATGGACACCCAGCTTTTAAATACATAAGGTGAAATCTTCTGATACAAAAACAAGACATTAAGATTTGTTCATTTTTCAGTGTTTTAAAATAGATTTTTTTCTCGCACTCCATCACTTAGCACACCAATAGTTTTTCATAACTGGCTGAGCAAAGATCCGCATTACCGGTACCTTAACTGCTTGTCCAAATTTCCTAATATGATGTGTTTACTTTTCAAAAGGTATTCCCTTCTGTAGTAATAGTTCTGTTCTCGCGATTTCTGCACCATGTCAATGAAAAAATACTCTTGCACAATGGCATTGCATCATCATTGCATCGTTAATAATCTAGTTTCATTGGGTATGGGCGTACACGGTTAGGTTCTTTAACGTATTTTCATAGGAAATACAATCAGTCCCAAATGCTATGCTCTGCTCACATCTGGCAATGCCAGCCAGTGCTGAATGCTGACACAGAGCCATGCTAGAATCCTCAGACAGGGAAATCAAACAAATATAACAGACACCATGGAGTGACTCCACAGAGGGGATGAAGAATCTGTAAGCGACAATATTGAATTTATGGATGAGGTGTTATCCAGAATGCCAGCTATGAATCTATTCTCGGAACAGTCAGACAGACTTGTGACTCAGAGTAATGAGATCACAATAAGTGAATGCATCCAATAACATGACAGTTTGTGTGGTAATCATAATTGGACATATCACCTATAGTATACAATTTTCTGTTGGTGACATTCTAATATTATTTGATGGTATAATAGAGGAGATAAATAATTTGATGGAAATGTTAAACAGCATACACCGAAAACTTACTTTCACGGTTGAACATGAACAACATAAATCTATAAATTATTTAGACCTAACTATTTTTAACGATAATGGACACCACAACTTGGGCGTCTATCGGAAACCTACCACTACAGATACCATTATTGCTGCAAAGTCATGCCGCCCAAATAGATGTAAAAAAGCTTTCTTCTTAACAATGATACATAGGTTGAATAGAATACCACTAATACCGGAACAGAGACAGAAGGAGATTAACATATTAAAGCAAATTGCGATATCTAATGGATATAACGCAAATATAGTAGAGATGATACAACAGAAAATACAAGTCAGACAGGCGAAATACCCGAAAAGAGAACTTTTGCAAAGATGCTGTACAAATACCATAGTTAATAGTCTTAGGCATAGTATGTTGTTGTTGTTGTTGTTGTTGTGGTCTTCAGTCCTGAGACTGGTTTGATGCAGCTTTCCATGCTACTCTATCCTGTGCAAGCCTCTTCATCTCCCAGTACCTACTGCAGCCTACTCCTTCTGGATCAGCTTAGTGTATTCATCTCTTGGTCTCACTCTACGATTTTTACCCTCCACACTGCCATCCAGTACTAAATTGGTGATCCCTTGATGCCTCAGGACATGTCCTACCAACCGATCCCTTCTTCTCGTCAAGTTGTGCCACAAACTCCTCTTCTCCCCAATCCTCTTCAATACCTCCTCATTAGTTATGTGAGCTACCCATCTAATCTTCAGCATTCTTCTGTAGCACCACATTTCGAAAGCTTCTATTCTCTTCTTGTCCAAACTATTTATTGTCCACGTTTCACTTCCATAGGAGGTGTTAAAAACAAGATGCTTGCTAAATCAGGAATTTATAAATTGACTTGTAAAGATTGTAGCTAAATTTACATCGGGCAAACTGAGAGAAGTTTTAACACCAGATTTAAAGAACATAGTACTGGAACAGCACGTAATAAATCACTCTTTGGACAGCATTTAGATATGGAAAAACATGCAGAAATCAATACAAGGGAAAATCAATACAAGGGAAGATACTGCATGTAACCCAAAAAGGACTTATGATGGATATTCTAGAGAGCCTGGAAATTTTTATACATAATAAACGGAATTCGGCAGCAATGCTGAATGAACAAATAGAAAGTCACAATAAAATTTTTTTCGAGCTATTCGAAAATATTATTTGTGCAAAATGATGATACTTTTCCTTTTATTATTTTAATACTTTAATTTCTTTAATGTGTACTACAAATGTGTTGTAAACTTTTATCCTATCTTTAGATTTTTTAGGTTATCCTTGATTGTCGATATTTCCATAGCCTCAAATAAGTGACAACTTCTCTGTGGATGAAGAGCCATGACATACCGCTACCAAGGCAATGGACGCCTTGGCCAGGACAAAGATAACACCATACGAACACACCAGCTGCTACCATGACGACGGAGTCCTCGCTATGTAGACTAGAGGTTTTTTTTTTTCTTTCTTTATTGTGATTTCATTCCCCTGCCCCATATGGGCAGGGGAGGGCTGTCTGTGGCACAATCCGCCGCTCTTCAGCCGAGTGACATAACAACTTGAAATAAGAATAAAATGCTACATACATAAGGCGAGAAAGGGGAACTTAAAACAGAATAATGGGAGAAAATGGAGGTAAAAAAAGAAGTTCATGGAGGACAGTTAAAAGTCACCAGATAGTTAAAAACACAGTTGGCGAGTCTTCAAAACTCAGAAGACACTGAATGGACATGCACACATTAAAAATCAGCCACAGTAGCAAAAACACTCCGGAACAACACACTTAAAACCCACTTGGAGCACACACGACGAAGAATAAAACTGCCATGGGGGACCTGCGGAGGAAAAGGAGGGGAGAGTATGGGGCAGCATGGGAAGCGGCGGGATAGGGGGGGCATCAGTGGGTTCACGAAGAGGCAGGAGACACATGGGGCGGGAGAGGAAGAGGGAAGACAGGGCAGGAGGGAGCGCAGAGACACTGAAAGGAGGCACAAGAGATGGAGGGGGAGTAGGAGGGGGAAACCGCTCAGAAGGAGGGAGGGGGAGGAGAGGGACCCCTGAGGAGGAGGCAGGAAGATGGGGTTAGAGTTGGTAGTAAGGGTAGATGTCAGGGCAAAGCTCATCATCCGCAAGGGGTAGACGATGGAAGTTGTGTTGGGAAAGGAGATGGAGGGTGTGGAGATGGAGAGAGGTTGGGACACAACAGTAAAGGCACGGCAACTGGTTGGGGGTGGAGAGGAAGGGAGACACCAGTGGGTGAGGGGGATCAAGGCGGCGGGCAATATATAGTGTGCGGATGTGTTCAAGGAAAAGGAGAAGGTGGGGGAAGGGGACGAGGTCATAGAGGATGCGTGTGGGGGATGGAAGGCGGATGCGGAAGGTGAGGCAGAGCGCATGGCGTTCGAGGATTTGGAGGGCTTTATAGAACCGGGGAGGAGCGGAAATCCAAGTGACACTGGCATAATAGAGGATGGGGCAGATCAAGGATTTGTAGGTGTGGAGGATGGTGGAAAGATGCAGGCCCCACGTCTGGAAGGACAGGAGTTTCAGGAGGCAGAGGCGGTTGTGAGCTTTGTTTTGGATGGTAAGGAGATGGGGAGTCCAGGCGAGGTGGCGGTCGAGTGTGAGGCCAAGGTATTTGAGGGTAGGAGTGAGGTGGATAGGACAGCCATAAATGGTGAGGTAGAAATCATGGAGGCGGAAGGAGCGGGTAGTGCGGCCTATGATGATCGCCTGGGTCCTGGAGAGATTAACACGGAGGAACCACTGGTTGCACCAAGGTGGGTTTGCAGGGTACGTTGTGACCGTTGAAGGGTAGGATAAAGGGCTAGGAAGGCGGTGTCATCAGTGAACTGGAGAAGATGAACAGGAGGGGGAGGTTTGGGCATATCAGCAGTGTACAGAAGATAGAGGAGAGGGGAAAGGACAGAACTTTGGGGCACGCCGGCAGAGGGATAGAAAGTACGGGAGTTGGAATTGTGGATAGTCACATAGGAGGGACGATGGGAGAGGAAGGAAGCAACAAGACAGACGAAGTTGATGGAGAGAGCATAGGTCTGGAGTTTGAAGAGGAGCCCAGGATGCCAGACACAGTCATAGGCGTTCTGGAGATCAAGGGAAACAAAGATAGCGGAGCGACGGGAGTTAAGTTGGAGGGAAAGAAGATTGGTAAGGTTAAGGAACTGGTCATCGGCGGAGAAGGAAGGCCGGAAGCCACATTGGGTAAGAGGAAGGAGACGGTGCTGGTTAAGGTGGCGGTGAATACGGCAAGAGAGGATGGCCTCAAAGACCTTACTGAACACAGAGGTAAGGCAGATTGGACGATAGGAAGAGGTATCAGAGCGGGGTTTGTTAGGTTTAGGGAACAGCAGGACACGGGAAGTCTTCCACAGGTCAGGGTAAAATCCAGTGGAGAGGAGGACATTTTACAGGGTAGCAAGGACAGACAGGAAGGATGGAGGGGATTCCTTGAGGTGACGTTAGGTGACGCCATCATGACCAGGGGCGGTGTTGCGTTTGGAGTGGAGGACGAGTGTGATGTCTTGTGTGGTGATAGGAGTGTTGATGTCTGAGGGGGGTAACCGATCCAAGTACTGGAAGATAGGGGCGAGTGGGGGGACAGAGGTGTCAGTGTGGCCAAGGACAGTGGGGAAGAGGGAGTAATCAAAATGGGGATCGTCAGGAATGGAGAAGACCTTGGATAGGTGGGAAGCAGACTAGAGGGCGCCTGACATACGCTTTATAATCAATGGCAACAACGTCCTCACCACAAGTAGTAGAGGGCGTTGTAGTCCTTCCATATTAGCCGTTTTAGTAAACTGACCCAATGTTTTCTACGTAAATGTACGAATAGATATATTATAATACAAGATGACACCAGTTTTTGTGTGTCACAAATTGTTTTACTTTCTATTATGGCACATATGTAATATACTTTTACGAATTTTACGAGTTGACTATGGAACATTTGTTATTATTTTATAATTAACACTATAATTGTAACTCTTTTTAAATTAATGGTTCCGTTTTCTGTTATTTACTGTCACTTAAATTTATGTTAAACAAAGGTGACTAGTAATTACATACAATAAACTGCATTAAATGTCGCTGATCGCCGCTGGTGGTGTTGCCGTCTATTCACGTGATCTCAGCACGCTATTTAAGCCCATACGAAGGGTTAGTCTCGCATAGTTTCCTGCCATTATGTAGACAGGAGTGACACCATCAGCAGTCGACCAGTGGGTAACATATTTTAAATTTACGTAATTTTAGCTGTTGTATAATGGAATCTTCCTGACGGATGCCTATAATTTCACAGTGTAGAAGCCCAGAAGATGACCCCTACGCCAGGTTGAAACCAGTTGGCGGTATAATAATAATAAATGCGATTAAGACTGCTTTTGAATAATTGATTTATCATACTAATCGCTACTTCATCTCCACAACCATGTTGTCTGAAAAACTTGAAGCTCAATTGAGTAAGATTATTGAGAAATTACGTCAACAAAATGATTACAATCATGATGCAGTAACTACAAGCGTACACGTCAAAGGCAGTCTTCTCTCACAGTCTCCTATAGGATTAGCAGCAACCAGTTACTGTGACCTAAAGGAGGAACATTTCAGCCTCTGCTGTACGAAGGAGATCCCATTTGAAGAAGACATGACTGTGACCATGTGGGATATCCGTAATCAACAGGACAAGGATTCTAAAATGGTTACTATAAAACTAAAATACAAGGTCAAACGGGAGATGAAAATACGACAACAATACCCCCTCAGGTAAGGTAATTTCACAGCGGGAGTATTGACGATGCAGCTTGGACATTCTGCACCTAGTTGAGAGAGTCATCTGGCACATGCACCTGAGCGAATAGACACATTGGTGCCAGACAAATGCTATTGGTGTGCAAGTCTTGCCAGAAATCTAAACATACCACAAGTATGCAGGCACCTCTCTACCCAGTCATACCGAACAAGCGAAAACACATGGCTGCAACTGACCTCATGGTACTACTGCCACATACGAAAAGAGGATTCTGCCACATACTTGTGTTTCTGGAACTAACATCTAAATTTCTTACCTCAAGTCTCATGAAAGGTGCAACAGCTTTTAAGTATCAAAGGCCTTTAATAGAGACATTGTACCACAATTTGGATGTGGCTGTAAGACGACATTAAACAGTGGTCCACAGTTTCGCTCTAACCTCTGGAAGGATGTGTTATAATGACACAGAGTGAAGCTTGTATACATACCCTCCTACCATACAATGAAAGAGTTTGGGAACCTGTGCGGGACATATTGGTCCAAGCAGCACACATGTTGGGATGTCTTTCTCTAGACTACCAGTACATGTTGAATGAACCCCCCCCCCCCCCAATGTAACCCATATTGCCCCTCTAACTGTACTCAGAAATAAATAACCCATTGACCTCATTCGAAAGTTAGTGAACTTGCTAGTCCTCACAGGCAAATGACATAAGTAGTAACTAGTTTTTCTTGTATATATCAGGCTAAAGTTTTGTTCTTTTCTCTTGTTCATACAGTTGGGATGTGAGTACAAACCAGATGTCACTGGATCCAATGGTATCCCAGTATTAGGTTAGACTCCAATTTTTCCTTATCTTAGTGCCCTAATTAAAATAGTATTAAGATTTCTCTTTTTTCCGTCTGAATTTTATTAAGCGAATAAGTATTCAAATGTTATTTTGATATCGTTAGAGTTGCTTTCACCAGCACATGTTTGAACACGTTGGTTGAGTACTTCACTTTAACTGGGAGAGTTGCCTTAGACAATATTCGTTAACTGAACAATATATGCGCCATTTTTAAGATAAACTGTCTTTAATCATTTTAGATCTCAAGAAGAAATGTTCATGTGTTGAAGTCGGCTTTGTAAGGGGCTCAGGTAATCGAGTGGGGACTGATATTGAAAAATATGTGGAAGGTTTTCGAGGAGGTTGTTGTGCCGAATTATGACGTTAATGAGTTACTGTGCTGTTTCTGTACCCCTTTACGCAAATAGCAGAGGGAAACTGGTGCTCAAAATTCGCTATTTCTGGGTCGTGTCACAGTGGAGGTACCAAGAACATAATGGCCCCCATGACAGAAATATGCCCTAGTTGCGATACGCAATGACTTTGAGGCATGAGCACACATGCCCTCGCTGTTACAGGGACAGCCATTCTCTGCCCATTTTCTTCGCTTGTGTAACTCACCAATACCTTAGTTGAGGATGGGATGTGGTATTGCCTTCAAGAGGCGTCACAAATTCGCCACATAGTGGCGACTGTCAACAGTATCGGCACTTTACTAACTAATTTATGCACAAACCTTCCCCACGAGATTAATCAGAACAGAGCAAATTATTCAGTAGCTGCGAGTGCACATGCACTGCAGTTTGACCAAAATGATGTGTGACATATCAACAGTTCCATTGTTTCTAATGTCACTTGCAAAAGTTTCAAATACACAACTCTCTTGACAAGATGAGAAGGTCAACTATAGCACTGTATTCATGCACGCTGCATTTGCTGTACAACGTTGCAGTGAGCCTTCTCCGAAAAGTAGTTGCGCAACACCAGAGTGGACAACTCAGCATTCAGCATTCTTGCCTCTTAATTTGCAGTTTTCATATATTCTTATCTTGTTTAACCATGTTTTCTTCAGTAGTTCAAAATGGTTCAAATGGCACTGAGCACTATGGGGCTTAACATCTAAGGTCATCAGTCCCCTAGAACTTAGAACTGCTTAAAGTTAACTAATCTAAGGACATCACGCACACCCATGCCCGAGACAGGACTCTAACCTGTAACCGTAGCAGTTGTGCGGTCTCAAACTGAAGCGCCTAGAACCGCTTGGCCACTGCGGCTGGCCTTCAGTAGTTGGAGAGCAACAAGAACATGGCGCCAGAGAAAAAAATATAGATATTAAAGAAAATATTTTAATAATAATAACTTTTACGTATTTTGTAGTAATTTACATAGTCATGCAATATTTCAAGTACTATTATCATACCATCACAAATAATAGAATAAGTTCATGTACACTAAATTTACAAGGCCACATGCTCAAAGGTACTGTGGTTCCTTTAAATGGCGCTGCACACATTTTCCCACACGCGTCCCTTCATCAGACAAGTTCTATAACTACAGGGGTACCCGGACATAGGTTACTTTATTAATGTAATGTAAGCAACTACAAGTAGCAGCAGTGATGTGAAAAAATTTATGGTTCCCTGTGCTGTGCTAATAGAGGTGGCTAAGGTCAAAAGGTTCAAATGGCTCTAAGCACTTATGGGACTTAACATCTGAGGTCATCAGTCCCCTAGACTCAGAACTACTTAAACCTGACTTAACGTAAGGACATCATACACATCCATGCCCGAGGCAGGATTCGAACCTGCGACCATAGCAGCAGCGTGGTTCTGGACTGAAGCGCCTAGAACCTCTCGGGGTGACTAAGGAGTGAGCAAAGTGTACTGCACTGCGTTAAGTGCAAATAATATTGCAGGCAGAGTTTCGTGTGGGATTTTACTCAGTGAGCTGGTAGCGTGAAGCCAGGCGCACATTAGCCTGAAGGTCGAATTTTACAACCTACAGCACTCCAGGAGGCGCTGGCCCCGCCAGGTCACTCTCTAGTGGCGAGTCGTTGATGTGGCCCAACAGGCAGGGGGCGTTCCCAGCCAAACACTCTGAGGCAAGAGGAACTTCTCCTCAAAGTGACGCCATTGCCAGCACGGAATGTACCTCCACGAATCACCCACACACCCCCCCTTTTTTTTTTTCCTTGTTACAGAGGAGTGGAATGTGTCTGTTTGGACGCTGGTGCCAAGAAAGAATCTGGGAAGATTTTCGGATTATCTTTCCCAGTATGTCAGCCTACATATGTTGACACTACAACCCTTTCCTAAGACCAAGTCACAAATTTTGATGAGGTTAGCTTTATGTTAATAATGTACATGCATAAATACTTTCTATGAGCCAAGTGGCCTCACCCAAATAGTACTTCACCAGAGGCATGGACTGCATAGTCAGATGTCATTAAGCGGATAAGAACTGCATTTGGGAAAATTTATAATAGAATTCCAAATTTAGTAAACGGTTAAGTTGCATATGGCCTCATGCCATCAAAGAAGAACTCTTAGGTCGCTTCTCAAACAAAGGTGTACCATATGAACGAAACATTGATTAAATAGGGGCTGGACAAAAATGTGAAAACACCAATAACAAAATACATTACCATGCTTAATACAGTGAGAGAAATCCATTGGCATTCAAAACAATGGATAAATACAAGCCGCACGGGATTAGCCGAGCGCTACAGTCATGGACTGTGCGGCTGGTCCCGGCGGAGGTTCGAGTCCTCCCTCGGGCGTGGGTGTGTGAGTATGTCCTTAGGATAATTTCGGTTAAGTAGTGTGTAAGCTTAGGGTTTGATGACCTTAGCAGTTAAGTCCCATAAGATTTCACACACATTTGAACATTTTTTGATAAATACAGTGTAGTGTAACGGCACGTATGACTCAATGATTTTTGTTTGAAATATGACCATGTGCAGAGTTCGTCACGTACGTCGTTTACAAAACACTTCAAAAAAATTATTTAAATTCGTTTAAAGTTCTCTATAAAAGATTCTTGAACGAAACTGTAATTAAAACACCTTCACTTGAGTCGTTTGTGCAAAATTCCGTCACTAAGTCCAACTGGTTTACGCAAACTTTTGAAATTTAGATGTCGTTTGTTTCTTCTTGGAAATTATATTCTTGCAAATTATCTTATTTTTCCCATATTAAAATCAGACTGTAAAATCTTTAAGATTGAAAAATCGAAATCAAACTCTTCTGAAAATTAGTATCTTGGAAAAATTCAGTAATAATTCTTGCTCAATATAACTCTTCATAAATAATTCTCGAACACGTATTTAAGCTTTAGAGCATGCACTGTTTTATTGTCTTCGCATACGCTACATGCAGATGTGAACATCAGACTCGACAAGACAGAACTGAACAAAATACAACATGAACTAAACATTCTGTGACGTCATTACAATGGAAATTACACATTTTTATTTATTTGAATGTTGGAGGTTCGGCGCAACAACCTGGTCATAGGATTTTCTGCTGCTCTTTGGCCTTTGACCCGCGACATCTAGTGGCCAGCAAATTTCTTTCTGGTTCCGGCAGTGAAGATGCTCTTTCCGCGAGTTACGATGCTCTCTCCAAACATAAAACATACAAAACAAAAATACAAACTTTAAATATTTTACAAACATAACAAAATATTACAAATACATAAACAAAACACTAAATTAAACTTATATTTACCTGCAAACTGAGCTGATCCTTGTGGATGTGTGATGCTTTAATTTCGCATCCCATTACAACAGGTCCTGTATGGTTTTCAAATGAATCTTATACCATTCTTCATGCAAAATAGTGGCAAGCTCAGGTAACGATGATGGAGGTGGATAGCGATCACGCGCCCGTATCTCGAAAGCAGATCACAAAGGCTCAATAATATTGGATGTGGTGACAATGGTGGTCAGGAAAGATGCAACAATTCAAATTCGTACTCGCACAACCAGTCCTGGGCGATGTCAACTCTGTTAACATGGGCGCTGTCGTCTTCAAACACGGCAGCACCATTGGGAAACAAACGGTGTATCAGATTGACCTGATCAGCCAATCGACACATAAACTTTGGCAATCGCGCATCTTTGCAGAGTAATCATGAGGTCTCTGGTATACAAAGATATGGCTGCCCAAATCATACCAAATCTCCGCCATGTTTCACTCTTAGGACATAAACTGGGCCAGAAGCCGGAAAAAGTGTGAAACAAGACTCATTCGATCAAATTACTTTCTTCCATTCGTCCACAGTCCACTTTGATAGCACGTTTTTTCTATTATGGGCACTTGCATAATTGATGAGTGGTTTTTGTAATTCCAGCTCACCCTGCAATTCCTTCTGCAGCGACTTTTGCAGCTGTCTTCCTATTATTTTTGTCACAATCCTCTTCAGTGATAGTCTGTCACCAATGTTCACCACATACTTTTGTTCGCGTTGTGACTTAGTGGATAACGTTTTTCCACTTTCCTTGTATGCCGTATAAAACTTCGATGTGATGCCTCTTGAACGCCAAACACTTCGGCTCCGTTGGTTACAGAAGGATCTACCTCACGTGCACCAACAATTTCCCACGTTTGAATTCACTTGGCTGCGACATAATGCACCCACAGCTACAGAGAACACTCTTCTGACCAAATCTGATAACGTATTAAGGATCCTGCATAGGTGCCATTCATGGTCAAACAGAACAGCGTAATCTGAGACTTGGTTAGCTATCTGCATTTATATTCAAGCATGCATTTCTCGCGCTGTTTCCATATTTTTAACCAACCCATATGTATTTATATTATCATGCTTTATGTAAGTGAAAATTTATGGATTTCATAAGCAAGCACATTGAAGTCCTCGAGCTCTGGTACCTGACAAATAATATTTTATACTAAACTGGAAAATAAGGGTGTTACACAACGATGCTGCCTGAAGATTAAAAGTATTATAAGCAATAGAGACATCACAAAATGTAAAATTGTAGAATGCTGAACAGATGGAAGTACGTTCATACACACATCTCTTGAGCAAAACGTCACTGAAGGCAGTGGGGATAGGAGTAGGGAGGCAAAATTCGTTCACGCCACTTTGTTAGCGCGAGCTGCGTACATTGAGGGTAAACTTCATTGATTTATGACCCCCTCCCCCTTCCCTTAGTCATTGTTCTGTTAAGCAGTTTATAGCCCCCTGAGGGTTGATTTATCAACCCCCTGGGGATAATCCATTCTTCTGAGAAACCCCCACCCCTCCCCTCCCTATCCTCCTCAACCATCCCTCTAGGAATGCCCTCGCCAATACAAGCACACCTTTGACATCAAAATAATTGACTAATTAATTGAATCAATAAATTAATTAACTCCTCCCCATCTGTGAAATCCCACAGCCCTCCCCCCCCATCCAACACCTCCCTCCCCTCTCCCACCTGGACACTGGTGGGAAAAGAACTCTGTCTGGGGAGGAAGGATCTCTTGATAGGAAACTGAAGTCAGTGTCAATTACATAACATTCAGTATTCAGGGATTGGCTCTCTTTATTTCGTGGGAAAAGCTCACATCCAGCAACTATATGCCATATTTATATAATTACACTGTTGCAGATTGGAGGTTTTGTCTTGTTGGAAAATTTTCACATGTGTGCTCACCGTGATGTGCGGGATCAACTGAGCTACTGCACAATGCCATCACCAGAGGGCGCCCCACACCCCACCCACGCCCCCTCCCCCCATACCTCCCAGAAAAAAATTGGTGGCAAAAAGAGTCAGTATTTGCTGGAGAGGAAGGATCTCAAGACACAAAATTCAAATCAATGTCAGTAATATATGCCTACCCAGTTAGCCGATGCTTTCTGGCGGGAAGGTGTGCTGGTCTGTGGCACGAATCTGCCCAGCAGATTAGTGTCGAGGTCCGGTGTGCTGGCCAGTCTCTGAATGGTTTTTAAGGCAGTTTTCCATCATCCTCAGCGAATGTGGGCTGGTTCCCCTTATTCCACCTCAGTTAATGTTGGCGATTGCTGTGCAAACACTGTCTCCATGTATGCATAAACCATAATTACTCTACCATGCAAACATTTGGGGTTACACTCATCTTGTGTAAGATGTTCCCAGCGGGGTCCACTGGGGGCCAAACCACACAATAACCCCGGGGCGGCAGTGGGGTGAGTGGACTGCTGTAGCCTGTTGTGGCGTTGTGTACCACTGAGGGATATGGTGGGGACGAAGCCTCTCCATCGTTTCTAGGTCCCCAGTTCAATAAAATACAATACAGTAATATATTGACGCATATTCTTTGACCCACCTGGTGGCATGTCATTGATTAATAGGCTAATTAATTAAACTGATCATGAGAGTCAGCTTTCATGGCGATTAATTTTTTGTTTCAGCAGTTGGATTAAATTTGCCAGGTATCTCAAATGGGAATCCCTGGAGGGAAGATGATGTTCTTTTCGAGGAACTCTATTGAGAACCGACATTTGAAGCTGATCACAGAAGGATTCTATCACTGGCAACATACATTGTGCATAAGGACTGCGAAGACAAGATAACAGAATTCAGTGCTCATAAGAAGGAATATAGACAGTTTTTTTTCCCTCGCTCCGCCACACACTGTACGATGGCTAGCAAAGTAAACATATAGATGTAAAGGTAAATTTAGTCTACCTATTAAGATGTCAGTCTATCCATTTATTGGCACTGAAACTCATGGAAGAATTTGTCTCTTATTTATCGATAAAACGAAAGATGCAAATTCTCCTGCTGATTGTCTCTCGGTAAAAATCTTCATGTTAGCTCCTAACTTTCTCATTGCAGTCACTTCACGAGACAAATGTGAGGGGTTGTAACATGTTTGCCCACAATACTTAGAAGAAGTGGTAAAGAACTTACCTCTCAACTCCCCTTTCATCAGAGCATCACTTACCTACCATATTCTCACGAATGTTCAAGTCTTTGATATACAGTATTTAAATCCGCATTACTTCCACGAGTAATAGGTGTCCCCCATCAAGTCACAGATCCCTGCTAAATCCCTCGAAATTCCATTATGTTCTGACAGAACTGTTATACAAGTTAGATCATTGAGGTGGGATGTGGGGACCAGCCCAATATACATCTAGTGGGATGTGGAAAACCGCCTAAAAACCACATTCAGACTGGCCGGCACACCGGCCCTCGTTTTTAATCCGCCAGGTGGATTCGATCCCGGGGCCGGCCTGCCTACCTGAGCCCAGGAAGCAGCGCATTAGCACTCTCGGCTAACCTGGCAGATCCCAACCGTCTTCCGATATATCAGGAAACAGATACTGTCTGTATGTTGACAACGACCATCTATGGTGATCCCATTAAATATACATGTATTGGTCCACTGGAGTAGGCGAGCAGCGATCGAAGTCGCTTCCACCGACCTGTGTAAAGTTTTGTCGCCTGTAGTGGAGGAAGACTGGTGTGTCTCCAGCAACCACGCCAACCTGCAATGTAGCACCGCTATGTCGGTCATCACTCTAGCTCCACAGGCGCACCAGCAAAAGTCAGGCAAACTTTGCCTGGCCTGCAGGAAGCAGGCTTGTTCAGAGGGCGCGCGCGAGAGCAGTAGTGGCCACCACATGTACGGACCTTTTGGTGCATCCGCCTCGCCATTTTCCTCAGCCCATCCAAGCCCACATCGCTAGACCAATAGCTATTTGGTAGTCATCTGCCACTGCCCTCGCCAGCGAGCAGGGGGCAGTTCCGTCTCCTCCAGCAGAAGCAGGAGATCGCCAGCGGCACACCACAGCCCAGACTTGACGACGCCCTTGTCATGCAGGACCACGGTGCATCGCTACCTACTGCTCCAGCTGTGGACTCTGACGCTGGAACTCCTTGTACTGTTCGTGATATAGGACTGTTTATTGTTGATGTCTAATAAGATAGTCGTTTTCGTTTGCAAGAGAACTTTTCAGAGGATAGTCTGACACAAAGATTTATTTATGTTGTTCTCCAAGAAGTCTAAGCTGTCAAAGAAGTCATTCCTTTATTTCTAAGGCGATCTTTTCTTATTTGTTTTGATCTGCTAAATTTGTGAACATAAACTGATCGTGTGAATAAAATACACTCCTGGAAATTGAAATAAGAACACCGTGAATTCATTGTCCCAGGAAGGGGAAACTTTATTGACACATTCCTGGGGTCAGATACATCACATGATCACACTGACAGAACCACAGGCACATAGACACAGGCAACAGAGCATGCACAATGTCGGCACTAGTACAGTGTATATCCACCTTTCGCAGCAATGCAGGCTGCTGTTCTCCCATGGAGACGATCGTAGAGATGCTGGATGTAGTCCTGTAGAACGGCGTGCCATGCCATTTCCACCTGGCGCCTCAGTTGGACCAGCGTTCGTGCTGGACGTGCAGACCGCGTGAGACGACGCTTCATCCAGTCCCAAACATGCTCAATGGGGGACAGATCCGGAGATCTTACTGGCCAGGGTAGTTGACTTACACCTTCTAGAGCACGTTGGGTGGCACGGGATACATGCGGACGTACATTGTCCTGTTGGAACAGCAAGTTCCCTTGCCGGTCTAGGAATGGTAGAACGATGGGTTCGATGACGGTTTGGATGTACTGTGCACTATTCAGTGTCCCCTCGACAATCACCAGTGGTGTACGGCCAGTGCAGGAAATCGCTCCCCACACCATGATGCCGGGTGTTGGCCCTGTGTGCCTCGGTCGTATGCAATCCTGATTGTGGCGCTCACCTGCACGGCGCCAAACACGCATACGACCATCATTGGCACCAAGGCAGAAGCGACTCTCATCACTGAAGACGACACGTCTCCATTCGTCCCTCCACACACGCCTGTCGCGACACCACTGGAGGCGGGCTGCACGACGTTGGGGCGTGAGCGGAAGACGGCCTAACGGTGTGCGGGACCGTAGCCCAGCTTCATGGAGACGGTTGCGAATGGTCCTCGCCGATACCCCAGGAGCAACAGTGTCCCTAATTTGCTGGGAAGTGGCGGTGCGGTCCCCTACGGCACTGCGTAGGATCCTACGGTCTTGGCGTGCATCCGTGCGTCGCTGCGGTCCGGTCCCACGTCGACGGGCACGTGCACCTTCCGCCGACCACTGGCGACAACATCGATGTACTGTGGAGACCACACGCCCCACGTGTTGAGCAATTCGGCGGTACGTCCACCCGGCCTCCCGCATGCCCACTATACGCCCTCGCTCAAAGTCCGCCAACTGCACATACGGTTCACGTCCACGCTGTCGCGGCATGCTACCAGTGTTAAAGACTACGATGGAGCTCCGTATGCCACGGCAAACTGGCTGACACTGACGGCGGCGGTGCACAAATGCTGCGCAGCTAGCGCCATTCGACGGCCAACACCGCGCTTCCTGGTGTGTCCGCTGTGCCGTGCGTGTGATCATTGCTTGTACAGCCCTCTCGCAGTGTCCGGAGCAAGTATGGTGGGTCTGACACACCGGTGTCAATGTGTTCTTTTTTCCATTTCCAGGAGTGTACTTTGTAAGTGTAATCATTGGCTTACTGTAAAAGTGTCCCAAGCTAGGACACATCAAAGACCAAGAAGTCAGTCACGAGATTATTCTTGTGTTGTTGTTTCATAAACAGCTTGGTACATTGTTTTTTACTGCAACACACAGAAGCAGTGTACAACTACAGCTGTGTACACAGCCATACATTTTGTTTTTCTACCATGACTTAGAGGTCTGTATCAGGTACTAAACTGACATTAACACGTTTTGATCCATTGGCTCTCACAGAAAGCTGTACATCACATGGTGCAAACTATGCTGCTCCCACAACACACAGGATGGTCGAAATAAATGACAGTTTATGGCATTGTGGAGCGTTTCCAAACAGTTAACCGAAGTAGATGATCTCTACATTTAATCTCATCTTCGACAGTCGAAAATGTCTTGGCGCCGGCCGGAGTGGCCGGGCGGTTCCAGGCACTTCAGTCTGGAACCGTGTGACCGCTACGGTCGCAGGTTCGAATCCTGCCTTGGGCATGGATGTGTGTGATGTCCTTAGGTTAGTTAGGTTGAAGTAGTTCTAAGTTCTAGGGGACTTGTAACGTCAGATGTTAAGTCCCATACTGCTCAGATCCATGTCTTGGCATTCCATTCCAAAGAGATGAGCATTGATTCCTCATATTTCAGCCATGTACATGATCACGGTTTCAGTGCTGGTCATCCACAGAAGGTGTTGCTCTAACTAATATTTTCTCCATCTCAAACAAGTGGTGTCAGTCAGTCATTATGTGGCAATCAACAGTGTATCAGTGGACAGATGGAACGAAAAAGACACTGTCGATATGGGTGATGTGTTGTAATAAGCACCACACTTGATAGTGCGGTCAGTTACAGCAATTTTACCAGTTTTTCCTTAATTTCAACGCCAACCAATGACACAGCAACATGCTTTCAAATTTCTGTATCATAGCTAAACCACTCCTCCTCTACTTTGCGAATACCATATACTAGATTGCGAATGTAGATAGATGACTGTGCAGTACGTCCATTCATGGGTAATTCTCGGACATATACACCAAAGTATACCAAACAGCGACCTATAACAATGCAGTTAGGTTATCTAAATATTTCTGGCACTTCGACCATAGTACAGAATTTACAATTACAATTGGCAATCTTTCCCTGTGTGGATGGTAGTCACAGAGTATTCTCGCGTTCATAGGATGAAGTTAAGAGATTGAAAGCTCTACCCACATTGTCTTCAACCAACCTTCCCTGCAACATTGTCGCCGATTTAATTTGCAGTTGAACAGTTGGACGTCTTGTGAAGGAACAGAGCGAGCTAAGACCGTAACTACTGTTCAGCGAAGATTGTTCTGCACCAATATTACTAACTGCATCCATCCCAGTGCACAAGATGTCTCCAATGTATGCATGTCGAGGAGGCTAGTACCCCTTATCAGAGTATAGTAGATATAAGAGTGTTGTAGTGATACAACAGACACTTAAGAAGAAACGTTTGGTTTATCAGCGATAGAGCTCCAGAAGGATAGAATTTGAGACATTTTATGTAAATTTAGTGCGCTATCAGTTCTGAAATATTTTTCTAGTGTCTGGGGTCAGTACCAAGAAGATATTGGCAAGAGAGCAGTGAGGTAGAACATACGAGGGGCGTTTGAAAAGTCTGTGCAAAGTCCAAGAGATGGCACCACCGGCGCGTATCGAGGTCATGTTTAGCTAGTAGCATCTTTGAAAAGAACGCACACCAAGTTTCAGCCATATTGGCCTATTTTTTGTGTTTGGCATTCGTGTGAATCAAGGAAGTCGAGTGAGTGTCAAAAAATGGACGAAAAATAATTTCGTGTGGTGATTAAACATTAATTTATGGAGGCAAAACGCCTCAGGAGAGTAAAGAGAAGCTTGATAAACATTATGGAGGCAAAACGCCTCAGGAGACTAAAGAGTAGCTTGATAAACATTATGGTGACTCTGCACCTTCGATTAGAACAGTTTATAAATGCTTTCAAAATTTTCAGAGTGGCCATATGGGCACAAATGATGCTGAACATTCTGGGCACCCTTTGGAGGTTACGATTCCAGAAATCATTGATAAAATCCATGGTATGATAATGGATGACAAAAGAGTTAAGATGCATGAGATTGCTAGTGCTGTGGGCATCTCGAATGAACGGTACATAATATTTTGCATAAACATTTGGACATGAGAAAGCTATCCGCAAGGTGGGTTCCGCGATTGCTCATGTTTGACCAAAAACGGAATCGTGTGAAGTGTTGCAAGGATGGTTTGCAGCTGTTCAGGAAGTATCTGTACGACTTCAAGCGTCGTTTCGTCACTGTGGATGAAACATGGATACATACTTCTGAGAACAAAGAACAATCTAAACAATGGGTTTCGAAGGGAGAATCTGCACCAAAACAGGCGAAGACCATTCCTTCGGCCAAAAAGGTTATGGCGACTGTCTTTTCGGAGTTGCAAGGGATAATCCTAATCAACTACCAGGAAAAGGGTAAAACTATTACAGGTGCATATTATTCATCATTATTGGACCGTTTGAAAACCGAGCTGCAAGTAAAACTCCGGCGGCTGGACCGCAAAAATGTCCTTTTCTATCACGCCAGTGCACCAGCACAAACCTCAGCAGCAGTTGTGGTCGTAAAATTAATGGAAGCAGGATTCCAACTCATTTTGCATCCCCCCTATTCTCCAGACGTGGCTCCCTCGGACTGCTATTTGTTCCTCAATTCGAAGAAATGGCTGGCGGGACAAAGATTTTATTCAAACGAGGAGGCGATTACAGCAACTAATAGCTATTTTGCAGACTTGGGCAATTCCTATTATTCAGAAGGGATCAACGAAGTAGAACAGCGTTGGACGAAGTGTGTAAGTCTAAAAGGAGACTAGTAGAAAAAGAAAAAAAGGTTTACCTCAAACACGTATGTAGTTTTTATTTTTGCATGGACTTTTCAAACGCCCCTCGTAAACACACGTAATTCAAAGGCTACGCCGTTCAGCAGTTAAATACACTATAACTTCAAAGCCACATGGTTTCCGAAATATTAGTCATGCGGGGTGCAACACTCTTAATACTCTAATGCAGGACACATATGTCCAGGATCTGACATACATCCACGTTGCAAATTTTATATTCCACTCACTACAGTGACAAACTTTAAAATGATAAAATTAGCTTCCTTCTACACCAAAGAAAAATATAAACTCTTTGTGGTACATGCACAATACAGTTTCCAGAGGTGTATAGCGTCCTGTGCGCACATCCGATTACGGTTCAGAAACTATGCTGTCCTCGCATCAGTCCTCTGAAATGATCTCCAGCAATGGAAATTGCATCTTATGAGGAAACAGACAAATGTATAGGAACGCTGTTTGATGTGTGAAATTAGACATCATGCTGCACTAACTCCAGAAACAAATGTACACACACAGAGTTTGCAGTACTTCACAAACCTCTGTCAGTGACTTAGAAAAGGAGTTTGAAACATTTTACGTAAATCACATGTGCTAACAATTCTGAAGTATTGTTCCAGTGTTTGGTGACCATGCCAAAAAGGTATTTGAAAGAGAGAAATGGTAGTGGAAAATAAACGCATTCCAAGGGCTACATGCTTCTGCAATTCAACACATTATAATGCTAAAGCTGTGCGGTATTCGCTGTTAATATTCCAATGTAGGAAAGTTTATTTCCAGAGAATGAAATGCTTTTTCCATGCAAGTTTCTCTCTGATTAACTATTGTGATAAACTGTAAGTGATAAAACAACTGCCTCACACTAACGAAAACATCGATTCTTTGTAACACAAACACTACATAGGTTTCCAGATGTGTATGACACCTGCTGTTTGAAAGAGAGAAATGGTAGTGGAAAATAAATTTCAAACCGGATTACAGTTCGGAAATTGTGATATGTTCGTAACACTCCTATAAAATGATCGTCGGCAGCTGAAAATGCATACAAAGAAACAGTGACATCTTGTATTATATTGTATGTATTGTATGTTAACCGGGGACCTAGAAACGACGGGGAGGCTCCATTCCCGATGCAGTCACAGTGGTCCACAACCCCACGACGACTACCGCAGTCCACTTCACCCCTCTGCCGCCCCACACCAAACCCAGGGTTATTGTGCAGTTCAGCCTCTGGTGGGCCCCTCCAGGGAGCGTCTCACACCAGGCAAGTGTAGCCCCTATGTTTGCGTGGTAGAGTAATGGTGGTGTACACGTACGTGGAGAACTTGTTTGCGCAGCATTCGCCGACATAGTGTATCTGAGGCGGAATAAGGGGAACCAGCCTGCATTCGCCGAGGCAGATGGAAAACCGCCTAAAAACCATCCACAGACAGGCCAGTTCACTGGACCTTGACACAAATCCGCCAGGTGGATTCGTACTGGGAACCAGGCGCTCCTTCTTTCCTGGAAAACAGCGACATTTTACTAGGAAATAAATACCACTATCAGTAGCCAGAGGAGATGTAACAGTCATATCGCAGTTTGCCACCCCCCCTCCCCTCCTGGTAACCTTCCTCTTGCACACAGAAGCCATGATCCGACGTTCGGTTGTATAGCTCATGTGCAGGATAATATGGCCATTTCGTTTTGACACTATGTCTCCAGAATGCCTCCCCTTTCCTCTATCAAGGTTCGCATGTGTAGCATCAGTTCACTCTCCTCCAGAACACGAGGTTTTATTAATTTCATTCAGTACTCATTTCATGGGATTTTTTTCTCTAATTTTGTGTAGTCTCAATCAATTTGCGTTCTTTTGCCAGGTTTTTCGCGATTTTACATATTTCATCTGTATTTGATATGTACACTCAATTCTTAGCCATGGCATCCTTTTTTGGGGAACAAACGCACAAAATATGAACACAATTTTCAAACGCCAGAAATGAGCCATAAGAATAATAACCAAAAATACTAGTCGAGCTCATTGTAAAGATCTGTTCAAAACACTGGAGATTTTAACTGCTCTATGTGAATACATTTACCAGTTACTTGTACACATCAAAAATAACATTGGTAATTACTGCATAAACAGCTCTATCAATGATCATGCAACAAGAGAGAGACTCAATCTACATTTGCCAAGAAAAAATAAAAATAAAACTCAAAACAGCATTTTCTACCAAGGAATAAAACTGTACAATAAATTACCAAAAGAGATTAAAGAAATTACAAAAATACACTTGTTTAAAAAGGCAGCTAAAAAGTACCTGTTATGCAATACATTTTATACTTAGCTAAAGCAGAGTAGGGGTCTGATAAAAAAATGTTCTACATGTAAATAATAATAATAATAATAATAATAATAATGGTTATAAAATATGCAACATTCCACATAACACCTTCACTTTATGTTTTTTTCCTTCTTTTTTCCTTTCTAGAAATACTTACCCCCAAGCTATGCATAGCACAATACTAACACTTCTTCCCCTTTCTGAACTCAACATCTCAATCATTATGGAGGGCTGCTGACTCACTTTCTCAGGATAGAAAATGGGAAATAGCGGTACAGAAAAAGGCCCAGAGATCACCAGTGTGTGTGTGTGTGTGTGAGTGTGTGTGTGTGTGTGTGTAGTGAGTGAGTGAAGTGTTATGAAACAACATGTGTATAGTGTGTGCAGTGACTGATAGTGAGATATGAGTGAACAGTGTGGCATTGCATTATTTAATAAGTTATTTGTAAACAAAAGAATTGTATACCAGGAGTAAATCTAATGATTGTTTCTAAGTAGAAGTCTGTAAACAAATGTGTATACGAATTAGCTTATTTTAAATTGATCTAAACTTTTTAATACTTTGACATGTCCTATATCCTTGTAAAAAGAGATCTTTATTATTATTACCTTTATTACCAATTCTATGTCATTCACCAGCCACACCTGGACAGACAGCGTCAAGATACAATATTATCAAAATACATGAATAGAACTCTACTATGATAGTAATTTAATACAGCAAGACATATTTAAGTTATAAATTAGATTACAATAATATCACTACTATAAAATAGACACAAGTATATAATGAAATTAAATATAACGGTTGTTGTTGGAGTCTGGAACTGAGCTGCAGCTCAAGTAAACACTGTGCTATTACTAGAGAAGAATTCTTCAATATTGTAGAAGGGTTGCTCTTTTAGCTTACACAAAATAGTAGTTCTAAACTGCTTCCATGGTAACGACTGAATGTGATCAGGTAGAGCATTAAACAATTTTAGAGCCACAATTGGGATGCTGTTTTGTGTCTCTGCTAATCGACACCTTGGCATGTTGATACTGTCTTTGTTGCAAGTGCTGTATTTGTGAACTTCATTTCTCTTTCTGTAAATGTCGTGGTTTCTCTTTATGTGGAAGAGGCAGTTCAATATATACTGGCTGTAAATAGTCAGAACACCTAACCTGGTGAAAATTGGTTTACAGTGGTCTGTTTTTTTGCTTGAAGTAATGATCCTCGTTGCTTTCTTTTGCAGTAAAAGCACATTCTTGCAGCCTGCAGAATGGCCCCAAAACAACAGCCCATAACTGATGTGGCTGTGGAACATTGCATAGTACACAGTTAGAAGGTACTGTTCTGGTACTATACTTTTCAGTTTCCTCAAGAGGTACAGGACCTGTGAAGTTTGGAACATACATGTTTGGTGTGCTGGTATCAATGAGAAGGTTTAACATCTGCTGCGTTAGCCAGTGCTCCAGTATTGCTGAGGCTGCATGTCATCCTCTGAGGTTTTCTTCATTAATTTTTATTTTGTTCATGATAAACCAGGCCTCAGCTTCATTGAACAAGACTTCTGTTTGTTGGACTGCCTGCTTAACATTCTCTCCTTTCGAGAACATGGTTGTATCATCCGCAAACTGCAAGGTGTGCCCATTGGAGCCTGTGTCATTTACGAAGATAAGGAACAGCAGGGGACCTATTACCGATCCCTGTGGCACACCATGCTGTAGCTTCTTCTCACCTAAATCAGCTTCTTGCATGGGGACAATCTGTCGTCTGTTTCTCAGGTAGGATTCAAGAGTTTGCAGGACAGATCCCCCTATACCATATGTTTCTTGCTTCCTGAGCAGGGCCTTATGTGGGATGCAGTCAAATGTCTTACTAAGGTCACAGAGTACTAGTGCTATAGACTCTTTGTCTTCAAAACCCTGACTTATGTTTGTAACTAAGTAAAGTACAGTTGTTGTTGTTGACCTGCCCTTCTGAAAGCCATGTTGCGAATCATTAAAGAGACTATTTCCTTCAAAGTAAGTTAATAGTTGTTCTTTCATTATCGATTCCATCACCTTCGCTAGTACTGGTATTATAGATATGGGCCTGTAGCTTCACACTTCATGTGGACTGTCTTTTTCGTAAACAGGCACTGTGCATGCTACTTTCAAGAAGTCTGGAAATTCCTGTGCATGGAGGCTTTTATTTATTACTACTGCTAATGGCTGTGCAATTTCACTTATTATAGTTTTTAACATAGTACAGGATATGCCATAAATATCAGGGCTCCCTGAAGATTTGTAGCTTTTTACAATTTTTATTATTTCTTTTGGATACACTCTGTTCCACATTACCATGCTGCATTTATTCTCAAATTTCACAGCAGCTGCAGAATCTTTTCCAAAGTCAGGAATTTCATCCACTGTGTTTTCCACTATTTTTATAAAATAGTCATTAAACTCATCTGGACTGCAAGAATTAGAGCAAGAGGTGGACTTTTTCCTGTGCTCATTAACCAGGTCCCATGCTGCTTTACAAGGATTGTGAACTTCTTCAATAAATCTGTCATTGCTTTCATTCTTTGCTTTTTCTACTTCCTTTCTGTAGATCCTTTTGGTCTGCAAATAACTAGAGTACAGTCTATCCTTAATATCTATATCTTTAGCAGTTTGACGTTGTCATTTAGTATTTGGACAATACATTTTATCTTGGCTAGTCTAGGAGTATACCACCTCTTTACTTTGTTAGTTTTTTGTCTACATTTTGATTTAGCATTTGAATATCTCTTGGGTTTTAATGGGAAATATTCATCAAATTTCACTTTAAGGGTCTGGAACGTGTGATTGAATGCAGAATTTGGTGGCAATTCAGCAATTATTTGGTGTCAGTCTATAGAAGACACTGTATTTTTAGAATCATCTAAGCTTTTCGTTGTAATAAATCTATATCTGAAGACATAATTTGAATGTCATCTGGGAATTAGTTGTGTACTTACTGACTTTGTCCATAACTTCATGATTACTGCATGGTGATTTTCTAGTATACTTACTTTGTAGTCCCAACTATTTAGGTTTGTCACAGTTGTGTCAATACAAATAGCTCCTCTTGTCGGTAGAGAGTTTCCTACAAATAGCCCATAGCTGCTTACTAAGTTCATGAAAGCTCTTCCTTTATCATTACCTTCTCCAATATGAATGTTAAAGTCTCCACATAAAGCAATTTTTGTCCTAAGTGCACTAGGTGACACAGATAGCTTTTCAACTGGTTGAGGAAATTTTCATAATTTCCATCTGGGGAACAGTAGACAGAAACAACAATTAAATTGGCATCTGACAGTCCCAAAACAGGTAATTCTGGGTCTAGATCTACACAAAATTGACTTAAGTCATTTTTATTGGAATTGAGTTTACTATTTACACACACAGCCACCCCACCATGGATAGTAGTTTCTCTACACCATGCATTCACCATTTCTAAATATTCTGTAGTATTTTGTTTGTGGTTGGGCTAGCCAGTGATCACATATACATAATACACCAGATTTCTGAGGCACTGCACATTTACACTCGCTATAACTAAGACAGCATTTTCTTCAGTGATATCATTTCCTTTTTCACTGGGATGTTCTTGGTCTTGGGTGTTTATCGCACTGGTGCACTGGGCATCCTCCGGAATAAAAAACGTTTTATCAAAATGTTCTTCGGCCATATACTGTTGTCCATTATTTTATCTTTTAGGTAGAAATCAACACCAATTTTGAAGCTATTATTTATTCCCTTTGTTTCCAGTTTTTCAACTGTAAAATTTTTGTGATTTGGCGAAGTGTTCTGTAAGAAGTTAGTTGCAGTTTCAGCTAAAGATGTTCAATATTTCGATGTTATAACTAATTTTCCACGATCATTTATCTCTTTCCAGTACCTTCTTGGTATGGACACCAAACACTAGAACAATACTTCAGAATTGTTAGCACAAGTGATTTACGTAAAATGTTTCAAACTCCTTTTCTAAGTCACTGACAGAGGTTTGTGAAGTACTGCAAACCCTGTGTGTGTACATTTGGTTGACAGTTGTCGTGTTTCTGGAGTTAGTGCAGCATGGTGTCGAATTTCACACGTCAGACAGCGTTTCTATACATTTGTCTGTTTCCTTGTAAGATGCAGTTCCCATTGCTGGCGATCATTTCAGAGGACTGGTGCGGGGGTAGTATAATTTCTGAACCGTAATCGGATGTGAGCCCAGGGCGCTATACACCTCCGGAAGCCGCCCGGTGAGGCCGAGCGGTTCTAGGTGTTTCAGTCTGGAACCGCGCGACCGCTTCGGTCGCAGGTTCGAATCCTGTCTCGGACACGGATGTGTGTGATGTCCTTAGGTTCTTAGGTTTAACTAGATCTAAGTTTTAGGGGACTGATGACCTCAGATGTTAAGTCCCATAGTGCTCAGAGCCATTTGAACCATTTGAACACCTTCGGAAACTATATTGTACATGTACCACAAGGAAACTATGTTTTTATCGTCTTTATTCATATTTGTCAACAGTTTTCCGTATGTATATGGTCATATTGCTGCCATACCAATGTGTTGTTTGATTTTCTACGAGAATATTTGCGCGTCTTATACACTACTTGCGACCTGCCTGATGATCGATTTGCAAGCATTTTGAATATGACGATCATGAAAAATGTAGTAACAGCCACTTCGTACCTATCTGAGAATGAATGAGTGATGCAGATGATGGATGTATTGGAAGCTCAAAGTCTGGAAACAATTCCGTGTACTGCTCCGACCCATCACATTAATGTCTGCAGGCTCATGTTGTGCTACTCTTGATTTAAACTAAAACCCTGTAAACAGCTCTACATGTTGACTTCCACACCATCGTGTAGATATCTACAACGAGAGTTGACATGTGTACAGAGTTGATTTCTGTTGCTGCTCGGATTTTTTTCCATAAACATGTGCTCTTATTGTTTACCAGATGTGCTTCGTTTGTTCTGTTATACCTTCCAACTCTGGTACATATACACAACCCTGTCAGGACATCTACAAAATATAGCTTTCAGTTATTTATTTTTATTACTCCGGTAATACGTTATTCGTTAGTTGACAGTGTGTCGACTACCAGCAGCATCTTGGGGCACAAGCTTCCTTCTCCCTCTCTATGTACAAAGTGCGACTCCCCGGCAGTGTCATTTATAGATGAACAGTTAGCAAGTTATACGTCTGAACCACAGCCGTCCATCCGTGGTAGCTTTACACACATACACATAGAGACTGTGCACGCCTATTAGCAATCACGAAGTCTCGATTTCACCCACTTGTACGTTATTTTCGACAGTGCTACACCTCCGCAAATAGCGAAATACTCCTTGCAAATCGGTTCTGCCCGTTGGACACTATAGACCGGCAGCACACCCGTGGATATTTTGATTATCAAATACGCCGAGAGAAACTCAAGAATCACATCATACAGTGTAAATTATACTGCTGCTGCTGCTTCCACAACACACACAGGACGATTGAAATAACAGACAGAGGCGATGCTCCTTATTGATAAAAAAATGCAGAAGACATTGCGACTTAAGGAAATTGGAAGAGTTCTGTGGCATTGCAGGGCGTTTCCCAACAGCTGTCTGTGGGGGACTGATGACATCTACATTTAAAGTCATCTTTCACAGTGACATGGTAGCAGATGTCTAGATGTTCAGTTTCGATTGATCCCTGATATTTCAGTAATGTATGTGGTCACGGTTTTGGTGCAGACCGTCCCTGGAGAGAAGTTCTCCCACTACGACTTTCTCTCCATCTCAAACAAGTGATGTCAGTCAATCATTTTGTGGTAATCAACAGTGTACCAGTGGACAAATGTGATGGAAAAGACACCGTTGATGTACTGTAATAAGCACCACATTTGATAGTGCGAACAATTTTAGCAATTTTATCAATTATTCCGTGATTTCAACACCAACAAATTATGCGGCATCATGCTTCCTACTTTCTGTATCATCACTAAACCACCCCTCCATTACTTTGCGAGTACCATATACTAGACCGCGAAAGTAGATAGATGACTGTGCAGTACGTCCATTCGTTGTTAATTCTCGAACATATATATACCAAAATATGACAGACAGCACCCTATACCGATCTATATATTTCTAGCACTTCGATCATAGTGCGTAATTTACGATTACGATTGCCCATCTTTCCCCATGCGGATGGGAGTCACAGAGCATTCTCACATTCTTAGCACAAAGCTGTAGATTAAAAGATCTCCCTGCAACACTGTCACAAATTTAATTTCCAGCTGACCAGAAGTCCGAGGCTACTATACATGCTACATTCCTCGTGAAGGAACAGAGTCCGTTACTACAGTTCAGTGAAGACTGTTCTGCACCAGTCTTACTCACGGAGCCCATCCAAGTGCACAAGATGTCTCCAGATGCGCGCATGTCGAGAAGGTTAGCACCCCCTTATCGGTGTATAGCAGGTGTGAGAGTGGTGCGATGATATAAAAGATGGTTACGAAGAGGAAACGTGTGGTTCATGCGTGCTGGAGCTCCAGACAGACGTAGTTTGAAGCATTTTACGTAAATCAACTACACTATCAATTCAGAACTATTGTTCTAGTTTCTGGGATCAGTACCAAGAAGCTATTGGTAAGAGAGAAATGGTCGTGGAACATGAACACATGCATTCCTAAGGCTACACGATTTCGCACTTAAAACATGCTGTAATGCTAGAGCAGTGTGGCCTCTGACCTAGTAGTCGCGTGGATGCAACGCTGTTAATATTCCAAAGTAAGAAATACACAATGCATGACATACATTCTCCTTGCAAGTTTCTCTACGATACACTGGTGACAAACAGTAAAATAATAAAACTACTACCTTGCACACCAGAGAAAACATCGATTCTTCGTAACACAAACACTACATAGATTTCCAGAGGTGTATGACACAAGCTGTTTACGAAGTTCGAGTACGATTACAATTCGCAAATTCTGATATGTTCACTACAGCCCCACAAAATGATTGTCGACAGCCGAAAATGCATCTAAAGAAACAGTGACATCTAACGAGGAGATAAACACCATGATCGGTAGCCGGAGGAGATATAACAGTCTTACCGCAGGTTACAAACGCCCGAGGTAATTTTCCTCTTGCACGCATAAGTCATGATCCGATTTTAGGTTGTATTGCTCATGAGCAGGATAATACTGCCGTTTCGCCTTGACATCACCTCTCTCCACTATTAAGGTGTGAATATGTAGCATTAGTCTACTCTCCTCCTCTAGAACACCCAATTTTATTGATTTGCTCAGTGCTCCTTTCATGGTATTTATCTCTGATTTTATGTATTCTGAGTCAGTTTCCATAATTTTGCTAGATTTTCGCGATTTTACATATTTCACGGTATTTCCCTTAACTTTTATGTATCTCACATCAATTTTTCGTGATTATACCAGGTTCCCTCGAATTTTACCGATTTTATGTCATCTCCCATATTTTTTCCACAGTTTTCCATATGTATATGGTCACATTGCTAACATACCTGTGGTGTCACCGCCAGACACTACACTTGCTAGGTGGTAGCCTTTAAATCGGCCGCGGTCCATTAGTATACGCCGGACCCGCGTGTTGCCACTGTCAGTGATTGCAGACCGAGCGGCGCCACACGGCAGGTCTAGAGAGACTTACTAGCACTCGCCCCAGTTGTACAGCCGACTTAGCCAGAGATGGATCACTGACAACTACGCTCTCATTTGCCGAGACGATAGTTAGCATAGCCTTCAGCTACGTCATTTGCTACGACCTAGCAAGGCGCCATAGCATTTGATATTATTTTATGTTGTGGTTATAACATGTACCGTCAAGAGAGATGTTCTACAATTATGGATTAAAGTTAAGTATTATAGCAACTGCGTCCGTTTTTCTAAGTTCTCATTTCCTTGTAATGTTCCAGACCTCACGCCAGCCTGCGTGACCTCAAACGCGTGCCTTTCGGCTTCCTCTCATAGTGACTTGGCTGTCTTGCCAAGTCACAACATTTTGGCGACGAGTATACAAACGGTCTTCTTTATATTGCACTAATTTACTTGTGTCATGGCTTCGCCACAATCTCCAGATGTACTGTCCGAATTTTATCGCTTGCAGAATCAGCAGACGCAGGCCTTATTGGATGCCCTTGGACAGCTCGTCCAGGGTCAACGTGCAATGCAAAACGATGCGGCAGCCGCCCCTCCACCGCTACCGCAGCCACAACACGCAGTTGCACCACCTTTTCGTCCTTTTGATGCGGCACTGGAAAGCTGGACGGAGTGGTCACGCCAATTTGGATTCCATCTCGCCGCCTACAGGATTCAAGGTAACGAGCGGCAGCCTTTTTTGTTGGCATGTGTAGGTGTGTCCACCTACTGTGTGATAGTGAAATTGTTTCCCTGACACGACGTAGCGACTCTGTCCTACGAAGAAATTTGGTCTGCATTAGATGCATATTTCAAAGAATCAGACAATGTAGTAGCCAAAAGGTATACGTTCTTTCGTACCAAACGTACGGCCGGTCGGACTAATAGGGAGTGGGTTGCAACTTTGCAAGGCCTTACTAGGGATTGTGCTTTTGAGTGTGAATGTGGACTCCCTTATTCAGATACAATGGTATGTGATGCAATTGCACAGAACGTTTCTGATGTTCGTATAAGGGAACAGATTTTGAAACTAGTCAATCCCTCCCTTCAACAAGTGATGGACATATTGGATAGGCAAGACACACTTGACTTTGCTCAGGAATCTTTTGCAACTTCGCCAGCCGTGTGTCACGTTAACCGGCCCGCCGGGCGAGCTGCCCTCGCGCCCGTCCGCGCAGCTGCCGACAAGCTCCCCGCTACGTATGCCGCGCAAGCACGCAAATGCAGTGCTAAAATCATGCCCGCAGTGTGCTACTAGACATTCGCGTGACAATTGCCCGTCACGCCAGGCTATTTGCTTTTTCTGTAATAGAAAAGGACATGTTCAGAGTGTTTGCCAGAAAAAGCTCCGATCGGACACTCACAACCGTTCCAGGCCCTTTGCTTCGCGCCGGAATCGAACCAAGAATACTCAGGCTCATGAACCTTCGCCCATGGACATTCATGCAGTTAATTCCACTCCGCCCAGTGCCACTCCCTCTCACAGTGACTGTGTTCGTCCCACAAATAGTGTGCGTCGAAGTCGACGGAAATCCCATCAGGTCGCATGTGATTCTGTACCAGTGTCAGTTCACGTTGCACGAGACAGTCGCTCTTGTCATCAGCAGGACAATAAACTTTCTGTAGATTTGGACATTCATGGCACCGTGATACCATTCCAGCTCGATACCGGAGCTGCAGTTTCATTGATCAATAAAGACACGTACAAACAACTGGGCACACCTCCGTTGTGTGCCGCAAATGTTAAGTTAAATAGTTATTCCGGTCAGAATATCTCTGTGTTAGGACAGTGCAGCCTTCTAGCAACATACAAGGGACAAACAAAACTTGTGTCATTTTACGTTCTACGTTCTTCTTCTGCAGTGAACTTGTTTGGTTTAGATTTATTTCAATTGTTTAACTTGTCTATAGTAAATCAGGTACTATCAGTGAATCAGACTGTGCCTTCAGCCAGTGTTTCTCGTCTATGTGAAGAATTTGCAGACATTTTTGCACCGGGCCTTGGTTGCGCTAAGAACTATGAAGCACTTTTGGAACTGAAAGTAAACGCGCAACCGAAATTTTTCAGAGTGCGCAATGTTCCTCACGCATTGCGTGATGAGGTCGCAAGAACATTAAACGATTTAGAATCACAAGGTGTAATTGAACGTGTGCAGGCTTCTCTCTGGGCATCACCCTTAGTGATTTTGCCAAAACCCTCCGGAAAATTGAGACTTTGTGTGGACTTCAAGGCTACGGTGAATCCACAACTAGTGATTGCAACTTTTCCTTTACCCCGCCCGGAAGATCTTTTTGACAAACTGTGCCCGGGTAAATATTTTTCGAAGTTGGACCTAGCAGATGCGTACTTGCAAATACCAGTGGACGACGAATCCCAGCGCGTTTTGGTGGTTAACACGCATGTTGGTTTGTATCGATTCAAAAGACTGCCATTCGGGTGTGCATCCGCCCCTGCATTGTTTCAGCAATATCTACAAACTGTTTGTGCCTCGGTCCCTACTGCAGCAAACTATCTGGCCGATATTGCGATCTCCGGAAAGACGGAAGAAGAACATTTAGCCAATCTCCGAACATGATTTCAGGTCTTGCGACAAAATGGTCTTCGCTTGCGGAAGGACAAATGTGTGTTTTTTGCTCGTGACTTACCATATTTGGGGCATGTAATCAATGCCCAATGCATACATCCCAGTCCAGAGCACCTCCGTGCCATACAAGACTTGCCTTCGCCGCAGAATTTGAAGCAGCTACAGAGTGTGCTGGGAAAAATAAATTACTATAAAAAATACGTGCGCAACGCCTCTTCCATTTCAGCTCCGCTTCATCACTTACGCCGTAAAGGTGTTCCGTTCGTCTGGACGACGGAATGCGAACGCACCTTTCGCCAGTTGAAATCGGCGTTGCTTTCAAATACTTGCCTTACGCCATTCGATCCCCAGAAACCCCTTTTGTTGATGGTAGATGCCTCGGATTTCGGGATCAGTGCTGTGCTTGCGCACAAAGATGGATCGCATGACCGCCCTATTGCCTTTGCGTCAAAATTGCTCTCGTCTGCGCAAAGAAATTATTCACAGATCGAGAAGGAAGCTTTGGCTCTCGTCTTTGGTGTTACTAAGTTTCATGATTTCTTGTATGGTCGTCACTTGTCACTTTACCATCATCACAGACCACAAACCTTTGACGTCACTTTTTCATCCGAACAAGCCTGTACCTCCACGTACAGCGCAGAAATTCATTCGCTGGTCTATTTTCCTCTCGCAGTACTGCTACGATATCTTGTATCGGTCCACTGCTAAGCACGGAAACGCCGATGCGTTGTCCCGTTTGCCTGTTGCTGAGGATAGAGCATTCGATTCTTCCGAACTTGCTTGCATGTTCATTGATGCGGAAACCGATGACGTGGTCCAATCGTTTCCGATCGATTTTCGTCGTGTGGCTACAGCCACAGCTGCTGACCCTGTCCTTGCTACCGTTTTGCGTTTTGTTGCTACGCAATGGCCCTTGTCAAAGTCACGGATCGAGGATTCGTTGGTTCGCCGATTTTTTGCTCACAAGGAGAGACTTTTTGTACGACGTGGTGTTTTGCTGTTGCGTTCTGATAATGATCAGTCCAGGGTCGTGGTCCCACGTTCGTTACAATCCTCTGTCTTACGGCTTCTCCACCAAGGACGTTGGGGTATAGTGCGAACGAAACAACTTGCTCGTCAGCACTGTACTTGGTTCGGACTCGATGCTGCGATTACGAATATGTGCTCTTCTTGCATGGCGTGTGCCGAACAACAATCCGCACCGCCGCGGAAATTCATTGCATGGCCGAAAGCCACTTCCCCTTGGCAACGCTTCCACATCGATTTTGCTGGTCCATTCTGGAATGTCGATGGTTGGTTGTGGTCGATTCATTCAGTAATTTTCCTTTTGTTGTCCGGATGTCTTCCACGACGTCATCTGCCACTATCCAAGAGTTATCTGCTATCTTTTGCATTGAAGGTCTTCCACAGACTATTGTTTCCGACAATGGCCCACAATTCATGTCCGCAGAATTTCAGCCATTCTGCAAGGCCAATGGTATTCAACATCTGACATCCGCGCCGCTTTCACCTCAGTCAAACGGTGCCGCTGAACGATTGGTCCGGACTTTCAAGTCACAGATGTTGAAGTTAAAAGAGTCGCATTCTCGGGGGGACGAGTTATTGCTCTTCTTGTCCTCGTATCGCTCTCAGCCCCGAGATGGTCGCTCGCTGGCTGAGTTGCTCCACGGTCGTCCTCATCGAACCTTGATGTCTTTGCTACATCCGCCGCATCAGGTTCCTGTGCAGCGGCAGCCACCTGCTTTTGCTCCAGGTGACGTTATATACTATCGCAACTATCGAGGTTCACAGCGTTGGCTCGCAGGGCGCATTCTTCGCTGCCTCGGCCGCGCTATGTATCTGGTTTTGGGGGCCTCTGGTGAGGTGCGTCGGCATCTCCATCAGCTGCGCCTCTGTCATCGCACGGGTTCTGCCGCTCCCCGTCTGCTTTCAGCAACGGTGCCGTCCGGTCAGCGCCCTGGGGACCCATCTACTGGCTCGCCTCATCCCCAGGTGTTACCGACGCTGCCTTCCATTTTGCCCCATGGCGACGCGCCGCCGCCGCCGCCGCCGCCTGTTCTCCCGCCGGCGACGCCCGCAGTCTACGCTTCGCTGCAGCCGCCAAGCGCCTCCCTGGGTCACGCGTTGCCGATCGCTTCCCGTGACCAGCTGTCCTCCGACATGGAACTCTTGCCCGCTCCGGACCAGATGGCGTCTTCGCCCGTCGGGTGCCCCGACGCGATGGAGGTCGACCCTACGGCCCCTCCTGTCTCTTTACGGGCGCATACACCGCATGTTGGCGTGCACCCTGGACTAGGTTTTCAGGCATTTCCTAGCTCCCCTCGGACCGAATGGCCGGGTGCGGGTGGCACAGCCTCGCCTGTTGTTAGGCTCCCCACCTCGTCGCATGCGTCAACATGGGGTCCTCCCCACGGCGGGCGGAAGCCTTATAACACGACCGTTCGCCGATTTGCGGGGGAGGAATGTGGTGTCACCGCCAGACACCACACTTGCTAGGTGGTAGCCTTTAAATCGGCCGCGGTCCATTAGTGTACACCGGACCCGCGTGTCGCCACTGTCAGTGATTGCAGACCGAGCGGCGCCACACGGCAGGTCTCGCCCCAGTTGTACAGCCGACTTAGCCAGAGATGGATCACTGACAACTACGCTCTCATTTGCCGAGACGATAGTTAGCATAGCCTTCAGCTACATCATTTGCTACGACCTAGCAAGGCGCCATAGCATTTGATATTATTTTATGTTGTGGTTATAACATGTACCGTCAAGAGAGATGTTCTACAATTATGGATTATAGTTAAGTATTACAGCAACTGCGTCCGTTTTTCTAAGTTCTCATTTCCTTGTAATGTTCCAGACCTCACGCCAGCCTGCGTGAGCTTAAACGCGTGCCTTTCGGCTTCCTCTCATAGTGACTTGGCTGTCTTGCCAAGTCACAACAATACTAATGCGCTCTTTGATTTTTCATAAGAATATTTGCGCATGTTTAATACCTGTCCAATAAAAAAATTGTAAGACTTGCCCTCTGCCCAATGATCCTTTTTGCATGCATTTAGGACAGGACGAACATGAGAAGTAAAGTAACAGTCGCTTCGTACCCATATGAAACTGGATTTACATCCAAGATGTGGCAGAAAAATGGGCTGCTTTGTATACATCTTCATTCGTCTAGAGGCGGGTACCAAATCAGATTTTCCATCGATGGACATGTTTCATCACACACGAGCTGGAAGTCCTCTGATGACTGTGGTTTGGAAAGGTTTGCTGTTAACGATCGCAGGTAGATACCGTTCTGTCTTACACCGAACATGCAATTGTATACAAGTGGATCGCAGGTTGTACCACACAACTGATGCGCCCCAAGAGAACAACAGAAAAAAATGGTTAAGTGCGTAATAAATGACCTGCAGCAACATCTCCCTCTCTCCCTCTGAACCGATCACTCCATGTCATTTCTATCATCGTTCAATGCAGATCTGTGTAAGTTTGGAGGCAGATGGCTTTCTTTTCCAGAAGAGCACCAAAGACAGCAGTCAACTTGCATGTATCACTGTTACCTCAATAGATGTACAATAAAATGTTGTTAAAAAGGCCGTACAGCAACTGTTTGTTAACTGACACCACAAGGTTGTAATACAGAGAAGCACATGGTAAAAACGCCTAAACAGTCCGGCACAGGGTCAAACACGCAGTTCATTCTGTAGTTGTATACTGTAGTCACCCTAGCTGGTAATATAACGCTCTTTAGCTAAGGATACTTCGTAAAAATTTATAAGGTGACTGCCAATAACTTTGGGGTCGCACCTGGGCTTGTGATCCGACTTATATAGATTTATTACTCTACATTTGGTGGTCATCCGAGTTAAACATTCTATTCCAATCGTGTTATTGCTGTCGACAAAAAGTGATTGTTTCCCTGTTTCTCAGTGCTTGCTTGTCAACTTTTTCTTATATTCCTCTTGGTGTCACATACTCATTCTCATGTACAAGAACTGTCCTACACCAAGCAGAAGACATGCAAGTACTTCCGAGATTTCCCCACAGTTCGACGTATTTTCCATCAGTTTATCCGTATTTTCTGTCATTTTTCATAATTTTATCGATTTTATGTCACTTTCGCCCAAGCGATCATGACGTCACCTCTCGCTCCGTATTCTACAATTGCTTGTAGATGTAGTACAGTTGCCAACAACTAGCGCAAATGCGCTATTTTTAGGGTCAGATGGCATAGTATAGCATTGTACTTCTATGCATCCGATAACCTCCAATTACATATTCTACAGTTGCAGTGCATTTGTTCTGTTTTCTGTATTTCCGTGTCTGTGCATGTGTCGTAGATGGCTCTCATGAACCAGTTCTTCCACTGGTGTATCCAGCTTCGAACATAGAACACTTCTCTAGATGTAACGAGTGGTTGATCCACCTTCAAGCCCATGACCCAGAGTAGACCCGAGTTAGTGTTAATGTCCGTTAGCACCTGACACAGACCTCGAAGTCGTGGTGGAAAAAACGAAATGATGGTGGTATATGTAGCTGTACTCATACTCTGCTTGAATGTGTTACAGCAGAAAAAAAAAAACAATGTGTCAAACAACAATGCAGGGACCCTCTCTTGCAACTGATAGTCTGTGGGATATGGTGACGAAACTTTACTCTGGTCTGTGAAAGCGACTTCGATCATGAGCTGCCTCCTCCAATGAACCAATACCTTTACATTTAATAGGGTCACCACATAAGGTCAACAGCGGCACGCAGATGGTACTTGTTTTCGATATATTGGAAGACAGGGACGCAGCAATATCTAATCGAGTTCTCTACCGGATGATGTTTGCAGTGTTTTTATAGTTCGTAGTTTTTCTCTGTTGGACGGTACAAAATAACGAGTAGGGAGAGAATGTTTGGGTAACACACATGAATGCACCCTGAGAGACGCAGATCTCCTTCAGACTGTAGTACCTGTATGTAGTTTGGAGACATACTGCAAAATCTTTGTCCTTCTTCCAATTCCTGTATGATGTGAAGTCTTCTTAATTTTCTCGATAAGGAACACCATCATAACTGCTTGTACCATCATTTCTACTACCTCGTGTTGTAGGAGAAAGCTTCGTTTGGTGCTGACCTTACACATTCTACACAGTTCGCAGAGCTATGACAACATGTACCAGCTTCCACTGAGTGGTAAAACGCGGTCCTGTCGCATTAACTCAGCTCACTCTGTTTCTATATGGGATGCAGAAGGTCTTAGATATAGCATTTTCCCATTCAGTTCTGAGTTACATTGGGACAATCGCATGGATGAAGCTGCATGGAGGGTAGGGCAGAGACAGGAGCAGTTACAAGATGCAGAGGTACTGTCTAAAAAAACACGCTGAGGGTTTTGCTGTGTGGGATCTCTAGCGGATAGGTACGAAAAACGTGACTGGTTTTGAGGTATGAGAGTGGCACAAATATAATTCACCAGTGACTGTAATTATTAAACGATGTCTTCATAGGATCCAACAAAAGTATGTGGTTGAGTGGATAGACCTGATTCCAAATCACAGATGGCATTTCTACCAGAAAGCATACCACTACCAGCGACTCATATGTGTGCTTGTAGCCAAAACCACTTTTTATGCAGGGTGGTGGTAAAATAGTGTTTGTGGTCGTGTTTTTAATAGGCGGTCCTTACGCGAAATATACGTTGCCAGAAGTACAATCCTTCTGCGATCAGCTTCAAATGTCGTTCTTAATAGTGTTCCTCAAAAACAACATCGTCTTCCTCCAGGGAACCCAATTTGAACAATCCGGTGAGTGTAACCCGACTGCTGAAAAAAATTGCTCGCCATGCAAAGCGACTCTCATGATCAATTTAACTAGTTAGCCTATAAACTTGATATCAATGACGTGCCGCCTGGCTGGTGGAAGCGATGGCTAGAGCACCTCAGCGGTGACCCTTGACTTGGAGCTGTATTCAGGCGTTTTTTCATTGTGGCGATATCTTTAAACGAAATTTCAATCGCCCACCTTCACCATCATAATAAAATCAGATGTATTACAGATTTCATAAAATATAAACCTGATATTTAAAACTTTTCTGTGCTATTTCCCTAAACGAATTCCTGTGTGGCGAGGCATTTGGTCACCTAAAGAGAGTGCGAAAGAGAGAAGGTGTCCTATGATGGAGGTGGATCTTATCATTCTATCATGACCCAAAACTGAGTTAATTTTCTAATCCTGTGATGTATGACTTAACAGGTATTAAGCTAATTAGAAAAGAATTTTTCTACTTGATGAGAGAATACTTAGAGGAAATGTAGCCTATGCCATACTGTTACAGGATTTTTACAAGTAACGACACTTTAGCGAATGAAAAAGCGTGTATGCCTCTCTTTCTTCTGTCTTTGAAAATAACTTATATCAAAGGGGGAAATCAACATTTTGTGAGAAAAATTCGAGATTTATGGTCAATAACATCGCTGTCTCGGATTGGATAAAGCGGTTTTTTTTTTTTTTTTTTTTTTTACTGGGGTGTGTCTATGTTGGGGTGGAGTCGGTTAGAACTACTGTATACATCCAAACCACAGCTGCTTGTTTCGCAGTACACTGAGGTTGGCTGCAGCAGTGGTCATGAGGAGTCAGCAACCGGAAGCAATGGATTAGTTCAGCCTGTGACATGCGGTTAGGTACAAAGAATATGCCAACCTGTCTGATCTTGTCCATGGTAGCAGGGGCTGGTGAAGTGACAAGAGTGCTGGGTGAGCAGCCACAGAATGCGAGTTGCATGAGAAAAGATTCAAAATGACGGATGTTTGTGCTGGGCTTATTGATAATTTCCGATTTCCTACCACTATAATCATCACCGGGACGCCCTCTGTGGCCGGGAGTGGTGCAGTCTGGCATACACGTGTGTTCACGACTGCGGCTGTGGCCACAGCAGTAGTTTTCATTGGCCTCTGAGCGTTTGTTCTGGTGGCGTATGAGAGCATTGGCATGCTGCATGTGGACCTCGGAACATGAGCACATGGGTTGTGTGAGTGTCTCAGCAATCTAGGGCATCTAACTATGACAACTACTGCTATCAACTGGATTGTGGTTTAAGTCTATCGTGTTTAGTGCTTCTCAATACATTGCAGTGGATCCTGTCTTCCAGTGGTATTTGTTATTGTCTCTTTCTTGTCATGCATTTGTTATTGTCATGCAATAGATCCTTCCTCCTCCTCCTTCAGAATGTAACAGAGAGAACCAATTTAGGAATTGTATGGTGTTTAAAAAGCCCAATCGCGACGTCCAATTCCCGATTGATGGCGATCCTGACATCTAGCTATGACACCTTATAAATATGGATTGGACTACAGTGTAAGTGCATCGTGATTAGTGCTCCTCAATACATCGCAGTGGACTCACATTTGCCGTGGTATCTGCTATGGTCTGTATCCTATCACACAGTAGACCCTTGATCCGCCTCCTCCCTCCATATATAGCAGAGAGAACCAGCTTAGGCGTTATATAGTGCTTAAAGTATCCAATCGTAACATCAAATTTCGGATTGATCAATTTGTTGTTTCCAAGCATGCACACCAGTCCAACCTTTCCGCAGATTGTTTAAGGACATAGCATGTAGCTGAGGTGAAATTTTCAATTTTCACCTGTCTCCAATGTAATGAACTTCCTACCAAATGACCTAGCTGAGCCAGTATCCATCGATAGGATGCAAGAGAAAACAAATCCTGCAGGGTTTTGAACCTGGGTGGTTGCAGGATCTAATCCTACCAAATATTCCAGTCCTAGAATCCACCAATAGGAAGCAAGGGGAAACTGTCCCACATTAAAGAGTGTCGATTTAATTAATTAGCCAATAAATATGATACAGTGAGGGAATATTTCTAAGACATGCACAGCTAGGGGTTTCTCATGTGAACACTGCTTTGTGTTTTGGTCGGAGAATGGTTGACAGTGGGTGCAGGCCTGACAGTGGCATGCAACATGGTGTGGCCACTTGAGTGAGAGAGAACATGTGTTTCGACAGCAATTTTTCAGGTATCAGTATCAAACGGTTGCCGCTATCTGACGCTTTTGTTCAGGGGTTAGAGCAGTACTTCATGGGGCTGTGGAGCCACCAATAGCCGACAGCGGTGGGGCAGGCCTGCTGGCGTTTCCAAAGTCACTCCTGCGCACCTCGACTCCAGGTAGCCTGGCCGTTTGGTGAGATGATACCTTTAGCCGGTCTTTGACAGTGTAATTACGTGTTTCCTTATGTGGTAGGAATGAAGAAACATCGCAATTCCTTAAATATTCCACACACTGCAATCGAGTTCCTGAGAAATTTTTCATGTAAACTATATTCCATACATCATCTTGTATCCCATAAATTGTTTAAACAAACAGTATTCCATGAACTGCAGTCAATTTCCTGACAAATTCCTTAAATAAATGAATAAACTATATTCTAAACACTGCCTTGTATCCCATAAAGAGTTTAAATAAACAATATTCCACACTATGTCTAAATTGTTTAAACAATATTCCATACACTGCAATAGATTTACTGCCAAATGACCAATCAACTGAGTCTTTTTCCCTCCAATTTCTATGTGGGAGTAGGGAGGGGGAGGACAAGGTGTTGCCAGAGGGGGAGGGGTTAATTAATTAATCGATTTAATTAATTGGTCAACCAAATTGATATCAAAATTGCACTTTTGTCAGGGAGAGGAGTTCCCAGAGGTGCTGGTGAGGAGGATGGGGAGGGGAGGAGGAGGAGGAGGAGGGGAGAGGTGGGTGTTTCTTGGAAAACCGCTCAACCAAACAGTAGGTTACGAACCTTTCAGTCAAAAGGATGGATTATCCCTAGGTGGTACAGTACTCTTAGCAGAACAATAGGTTAAGGACCTGTCAACCAAAAGAGAACAATAGGTTTGACCCTAAATACATGCTTGCCCATGAATGTAGGTAATCCACACTAACAAGCTGCACTATAATGTACTTTGTCCCACTACTACTGGCGTTTTTTCATTGCAGCGATACCTTTTAATAAAATTTCAATCATTCACCTACACAGGGAGGGGTGACCGTCATAATAAAATCAGATGTATTCCCGAACTTATAAAGTGATTCATAGTATAAACCTGATGTTTACAACTTCTCTGCTGTTAGCTTAATAGACTTTGTATGTGGTGAAGCATATGGTTACTTTAAGCAAGTTCGGAAGTGAGTAGGTGTCCTCTGACAGAGGTAGATCTTAGCACTCTGTCATGAGCCAAAAATGAGTTTAATATTCTAGTCCTGTGATGCAGGTCGTAACAGATATTAAACCGATTAGAACGGTTTTTTTTCCTGATGGAAGAATACCTAGAGAAAACATAGCATATGCCACACTGTTACAGGATTTTCACAGCAAGTAACGATATTACATATATATATATATATATATATATATATATATATATATATATATATATATATATATATATATATATATATATATATATATATATATATATATGCTATAGCACTCCGTTTTCAGGCCGGGAGCATCCGGCCGGCGTGTCATCCTCATGCATGATGCGGATAGGAGGGGCGTGGGGTCAGAATACCGCTCTCCCGATCGTTATGATGGTATTTTTGACCGAAGCCGCTACTGTTCGGTCGAGTAGCTCCTCAATTGGCATCACGAGGCTGAGAGCACCCCGAAAAATGGCAACAGCGCATGGCGGCCTGGATGGTCATCTATCCAAGTCCCGACCACGCCCGACAGCGCTTAACTTCGGTGATCTCACGGGAACCAGTGTAACCACTGTGGCAAGGCCGTTGGCTGTAAACATCAGCTATACTCTTGAATTTGTCAGTCAATTATGTATAATTACTTTAGCTGTAGCTGCCCTAGTTTAAAATTACCTCAAAGTTTTTATTTGTTCTCGCTGAAGTGGAAAAGTTTGTATGCCTCGATTTCCTCTTTCTTTGAAAATAACTCGTAAAAATGGAGAAATCGACATTTCATCTGAGAAACTGGAGGTGTATGGTCAGGAATATCCCCATCTCGGATTGGGTAAAGTGGACTTTGTAAACTGGGCGGGAGTCTGTGTCGATAGGGAATTGGTTAGAACTAATGTATATATGCAAGCTGCAGCTGCCTGACTCACAGGCGGCAGGAGTGGTTACGAAGAGTTGCCGACCGGAAGTCACAGATTAGCTCAGCCTGTGATGGGAGGTTAGGTACAAAGAATGCTACAACCTGTCTGCTCTTGCCCACGGCAGTGGGGGTTAGCAAAGTGACCAGTGCGCTGGTTGACCGGCGACAGAAGTGGATGCGTTTGTTGCATGAGAAGATTCAAAACGACGGGTGTTTGCACTGGACGATTATTCTCACCATGTAAATTGATCAGTTGACTGCTTGGTGACAGTCCCTCGAAGTCCAAGGTCAGAGTATTCGGCACGGTGGTCATGTGGATGCTGGGGGATGGGAGAGCAGCTGCCGCCGTAGCCAACACGTGTGTGGGTCTCTCCTGACCAGCACCAATGAGACAATGCAGGGGCCGGCCACGGACGGCGCGTCCGCAGCTCCCGTTAGTCGACGGAAGGCGTGCTCTTCGCCATCGCGAGTTTATGTGATTGGTAGGTTTTATTTCACCAGATATGTTTAGTGGGTGCTTGTGTTGTCAAATGTCGGTGCATTCCACACATCGCACTATGATCCGTTTGTGGCGGAAATTTCATTGCTTAAGTTGTATAATGTTTGCGTTCAATATTCAAATGTTGAAAATATGTTTCATTATGAAGAAGGACCATCATAAGGTGAAGGTGAGTGTTTTAAGTGCTCTATTTAACTACTGTAAATTGTTAAACAATTAATTTGATAGGGTAGTACAAATGGACTGTTTCGCTCTATTTTTGATATCGAAATTGCGTCAGCTCTTCCTCTGTCCCCAGCATTAGCCAGCAGGAATACAGTATTCTGAGGAGAGATGAAAACCACTGTCTGCGTATTGTATGAATGCAGAGTCTTTCGATACGTTGACGACACGTTCGTCATTTGGCTACACGGACGCGAGAAATTAGACGAGTTTTTGGAACACCTCAATGGAATCAACAGTAATATTCAGTTCACCATGGAGGTGGAAAAAGATAATGCATTGAACTTCCTCGACGTTGTTGTCCACTGTCAACGAAATGGGTGCCTTGGCCACAGCGTCTACAGAAAACCGACCCACACAGACCTGTACCTGCACGCCACCAGCCATCATCATCCAGCACAGAAACACACAGTATTGCAAACATTGGTGCATCGTGCAAGAGTAATATCAGACGACGACAACCTGCCCCACGAACTGAGCCACCTACGCAAGGTTTTCAGGAATAACAGCTACAGCACCCATCAAGTGAAAGAAGTGATTTCTGGGAAATATCAGAATAAGACCATCGACGAAGAGCAGGAAAAGAAACTTGCTTTGCTGCCATCCTGTGGCTCTGTGTCGGGCAAGATAAGCCGTCTGTTGAAAAGACACAAGACCAAATCAATCTTCAGGCCTCCAACGAAAATCCGTCAATTTCTGAGACCAGTTGCTGTAGGTCTCAGAACACCTGGAGTCTACGAAATACCTTGTGAGTGTGGCCAGAAGTACATCGGACAAACAGTGCGCACTGTGGAACAACGCAGGAAAGAACATGAGAGGTATTATCGCCTACGCTATCCAGAGAAATCTGCGTTAGCTGAGCATGCGTTAGAAAACGGTCGTGGCCAAGCGGTTCTAGGCTCTTCAGCCTGGAATCGCGCGACCGCTGCGGTCGCCGGTTCGAATCATGCCTCGGGCATGGATGTGTGTGATGTCCTTAGGTTAGTTAGGTTTAATTAGTTCTAAGTTCTAGGGGACTGATGACCTCAGCTGTCAAGTCCCATAGTGCTCAGAGCCATTTGAACCATTTTTTAGAAAACATAAAATTTGGCGATATCTCTGTCGTGGCTCGCACTGACGGCTTCTGGGACAGTTTAATAAAGGAAGATATTGAAATAAAAATCACCACAAATACCCTGAAAAGAGACGGTGGCTTACAGCTCTGCGCTGCGTGGGATCCAGTGATCGCGCGGTTGAAGAGGGCACATCGAACGACGACTCAAAACATGCCCATATATGGCCATGTCACGGGCACCAGTGACGTCACAGCCGGCAGCTAACGTATATAAGGGCGCACCAACAGCCCACTGGCAGTCATAACACTTGACAATGGCCATGGAGTGCTTGGCCGAAAGCTCGTGTAGTTTTAACCAATTGACGCGGTTGGAAACCCGAGAACATTTTATTCACTGTCACGTGTTTGGTGGCATTGGTTCAAACATACAAACAGTAAGTAGCCTCTTGAGAGAGATAGAGACAGGAAGCGAGTCTCGAATTTCCCGATCAACAGAATGCTGCCACTTGGTGCTTTATTTGGGGCTGCAAGATCAAAGGAGGTCGACAACTGGACGGTGGTATTTAGTATCGCGATGTGTAATTAGGACCTTGGACGGTTTCTGATCTACTTGACGGCAGCCGGACTATGGCCCAATTGGTGGCTACTATACTGTACTTCATTCTGTTAGTCATGCTTACAGTCATTGCCTCACTGGAAGTGGGGGTAGTGGGTGCAGAGGTGATCTCTACCCAAGTAGGGGAGCCTTGGTTTCCACAAACTGATTTAATAAAGAATGACACTGATTTGAATTTCGCGTCGTGAGATCCTCCCTCTCCAGCAAAGGCCGAGTCTTTTTCTAACCATTTTTTTTTTTTCTGAAAGGTGTGGGAAGGATTGGGAAGGGAGGAAATTAGGGGTGGAGGGCGCATGGGGGCTTACTTATCTTTAATGCAAATAATTTTAATTTTAGTCGCTGTTTGTCCGATTACGAAGTCTCTAAACCGGTTGGCCCTGAGTAGTACTAGTACGCAATCTGACTGCATAGAATAACAACAAACAATGAAAGGAAACTTCCGTTAACACAATTAATTAATTAAGTCCCCAGCAACTATAAAAGCTACGAAACAACAAAGCACAAGTGTAACTGTTCTGTGTGTGGAAGTGTGATTCAACGTACACATCTGGCACGGTTCTTCCTCAGTAAGGCCTCAACTAGTGCAGCTATCGACATCCCTTCTGAACAAGCACTACGACTGCCCACGGCAACTTCTCAACTACGACTGCCAGTGGAGGCGGCTTAATCATACTCTTTGGCGCAATCTCTGGCGCTGTGACTCAGTGTAGCCACCTTTCATATGCCCCTCCTCCACGGGCTAAAATTTGATGGTATTTTTGCCAGCATTGGTGGTGAAAATACCACCAAATTCGTCCAAAAAAAATACAGACAAAACTAAAAGATAATAGTAATAAGTAAATAGCACATAAATAGATAAATTTTGGCTTTGCGCTGACCCTTCAATAACCTAATATATAAAATACAGTAAGGAATACAAATGCTTGCATACATGTGATTTACATAATAGTTTACACAAGTATCATGTGGTTAAACAATTCAATCAATAGCGTCAGCAATGACGAATAGGTGTAGGTAAGAGTCCCATAACATTTCATAAACAGTAAATACACAAAAAATCTGTTTATACAAATATCCACATAAAATCCTTTCAATAGTTCAATAAACAAGTAGCACTCCTTAGATTAGTTGACAGTTCCAGCAGTAGCACCCAGCAATGGTCAACAGGTGCAAATAGCAGTCTCATAACATTTCATCAGCAGTATTTAAACAGCTCCAACAGTGGCACCCAGCATTGGCGAGCAGGCGCAGACACCAACAAGTGACATTATGTCAGTAGAAGCAGTTCCATCAGTGGCACCCAGCAAAGTTGAACAGGTGCAGACACCAACAAGTGCCATCATCTCAGTAGAAGCAGTTCCATCAGTGGCACCCTGTAATGTTGAACAGGAGCAGACAGCAACAAGTGATATTATTTTAGTAGAAGCAGTTCCATCAGTGGCACCCAGCAATGTTGAACAGGTGCAGACACCAACAAGTGACATTTCAGTAGAAGTTGTTCCATCAGTTGCACCCAGCTATGTTGAACAGGTGCAGACACCAATAAGTGACATTATGTCAGTAGAAGCAGTTCCATCAGTGGCACCCAGCAATGTTGAACAGGTGCAGACACCAACAAGTGACATTTCAGTAGAAGTAGTTCCATCCGTTGCACCCAGCTATGTTGAACAGGTGCAGACACCAATAAGTGACATTATGTCAGTAGAAGCAGTTCCATCAGTGAGAAGCAGTTCCAACAGTGTCACCCAGCAATGTTGAACAGGTGCAGACACCAACAAGTGACATCATTTCAGTAGAAGCAGTTCCATTAGTGACACCCAGCAATGTTGAGCAGGTGCAGACAGCAACAAGTGACATCATTTCAGTAGAAGCAATTCCATCAGTGGCACCCAGCAATGTTGAGCAGGTGCAGGTAACAGTCCATAATATTCACTATCACTAATCAGACAGTTCATCAGAGTTCATTAGCAGAAATTAAACATTTCCAAGTGGCACCCATCATGTTGAACAAGTGCAGGTAACATTCCATAACATTCACTATCACTAATCAGACAGTTCATCAGAGTTCATTAGCAGAAATTAAACATTTCCAAGTGGCACCCATCATGTTGAACAAGTGCAGGTAACAGTCCATAATATTCACTATCACTAATTAGACAGTTCATCAGAGTTCATTAGCAGAAATTAAACATTTCTAAGTGGCACCCATCATGTTGAACAAGTGCAGGTAACAGTCCATAATATTCACTATCACTAATTAGACAGTTCATCAGAGTTCATTAGCAGAAATTAAACATTTCTAAGTGGCACCCAGCAATGTTGAACAGGTGCAAGTACGAACAACAGTTTGAAGGGACACACAATTGCTTTTACAAAATTATTATTAATGCTCTTACACTAAACATACAAATTATAACAAACACACAAATGATATCAGATAAATGTCATATTGACTATCACAGATACACAAATATCAGTAAACCTATAATATTTATGGGTGTCAGAGCAAGCCACAACAAACAAGAAAAATAATATTTAGGAGATAGGTCGGTACCAATTATTAGGGATTAGGAAAGGAAAACACACAAAACACACTCACTCATCTTTCATCCACATTAAGTACTACTGTGTAATTGAATAGTGTTAACTGTGTAAAAGCAATTCTGTCAAAATTTGATGTTCAATATGTGTATCAAGTAGTAGTGGCAACAGTGTATAACAGTCAATAATAGTTAGTCAACGTTATAGTCATCATGTCAAGACCAATGTTTGCCAAGCCAAATCAAAGTGTACGGTTGCTGAACAACTGTCAGTGTGCAAAGATATGCAAATGCTTCCTCTCTCCAAAAAAAAAAAAAAAAAAAAAAAAGTCTATACTGCTTATTGATTTAACAAAGTGTGTGTGTAGACAATCTTCCTTCCACTTGAGTGTTCTAGTCTGCCATCTTCATCCTCCTTGTTCCATTTAAACCAACAAAAAAAAAATGCTCCTCTCTTGCTTTACCTCTTATCCACCAAAACTCCAATAATCATCAGCATCACATAATCTTAATACTTCAATAATACCTCTTACGTCGATGCATATAAACCTTATCATCAATATCATTTCACTTCCATACAACTCTTTCCTCTAGTCAGTCTCCTCGAACAAGTACAGATAAAATCCTAGTGCAAACTTCAATTTATCATCCAATGCAATCCGAAGACACAATGTCCACACACAACCTCTGTGTAATCCATCTTACCCAAATCTTCTACTCATTATGAATTATAAAATACATTTTGGTTACCTTGTCCATCATTAAATAAAAGAAATGCATACATGACCTCTAACAGCCTTTAGTTTGAATAATTTTCAGTAAGTAAGTACGAGTACGGAGTGTGAATGATCGTAATATTTCACAGTGTGTACACCACTTTAAGAATCATGGCAAAACAGAAGCAAACATGTTGAGTATTTCTTGTGTCAAGTGTCATTTGCTATTTCAATTGCTCACGAAGAATGCAGTGTAATAACTGTCAATGGTCTAAACCCAGTGTTGGAATTTCATGTCGTTAGCTTCCTTTCTATTAGCAGAAATTTATACAGCTTCCATAAAACCTCCAGCTCATGTGACTTCAATGAAGTTTCTTGTACCAATATCGCTCGTAGCATTATAGTAGTTCATTTTCTTATCTTAAAATATAAGGCACTGAGCGTAAGCTAAACATGCAACAGCGAGTAAATATACCAGTAGAGAACAGAATATCAACAAGTGGATGCAGCACAATTCCTACAACGAGGCTCTGCCACGCGAACAATCTATAATTAATACCATAGTGTGACCTAAACTCCATGTTCGTACACTGCATATCAGCATTTCTATATACCAAATTAAAGAGTAGTTATGACAACAAAACAGAAATATGTAAATATGCAATCCATACGCAAAGCAGCAAATATATATCTTACATAAAAACAGGTCATTAGCATCATATCAGCATAAGCAAACAAACGTTCATATGCAATCTTAATAAGTAAACATGAAGGCGCAAGCAGACACATCACAAAGTACAACCTACATACACAACCATATCAGCACAACCAATCAGGTTACAATTATAATTTAAATAAATAAGCACAGCAGGCACATAATACAAAAAAAAATGACCTCAGTGAAAAAGCATAGCAGTCAAGCGATGCATAATATACACAAGTAACAACCCTGTTCATTAATAAAACATTGTCAAAATCAGAAAATGTACGCAAGCACGTCGCTTCACAAGTAAATTCATAGAACATAAAATTTAGCACAAAGTATAAATCACGTAATCGCGAGCAGCAAATAACGTCTAAAGTACGCACCTAAGTGGAAATTTGTTACCTGAAAAATATACTCAATTAATAGTTACCATTTTAGTTTATTACTTTCTTCTTCGAAATTACATTCTTCCTGAAATTTTCTCGATAGCAAGTCCTCTTAACGTCGGACACACACAGAATTTACCTGAAGTTCTTAAATATTTTATACAACCGTACCCTGAAAAATACTGAACGTTAATAATATAATTTATCAAGTCACTATAGCTTTATACTGAATTGAATCAGAGAAATTAGACTGTGTATTTGTTTACGGCTGTCAGTGCATTCGCACTGAGTGCTCGATCAGCTGTAGGTACGCGTGACGTAAGAAGTAATTGTTTGCGGTCAACGACTGCCTTGTGCGGCGCGCAGACTTGACTGTTGCTTTGAGTATGTACCGCCGCTGGAACACGACGCGGTATCCTTGTATTCTCTACGTGTTTACGTATAACTGTTAGTTTCCCAAAAGTATGTCATTCCACAAAAATTTTAACGTTCGATGTATGATGTATTCCCTTAGAGCGCCGAGATTTAAGAGTTTCTACTTCGACAGTGTTATCATGAATAATTTTACGAACTCTATATGGACCGTTATAAAGCAGAAAAAATTTGCGACACAAGCCTTTTCCTTTGTGAGACAAACGATGAGACTTAATTAACACCTTTTGACCAACTGACAAAGTTTTTAAATGACCAGGACGTTTAGCTGATTTCTCTCTTCTAGCAGCCGCAGACGCAATATTTTGTAGAGCCAGGTTGACAACTTCAGAATGCCGCAGTTTCCGTGAAGGCGGAAATGGAACGATTTCAGAAATGCGATTTGTCGGTGCTTTATTTTTTAATATCAATATAGGCGGTAAAGAAGTTGAATCATTAGGGAGTTCATTCAGAATGTTTTGAAAAATATGAAGATACTGATCCCACGTTCTGTGATTCTGATGACAATAAAGTCGACACAATTTATTGATTTCCTTCATCCATCTCTCTGATGCGTTAGATTGAGGGTGAAAAAGTGAAATGAAAATTGGTTTAATCTTACGACGCCGTAGAGTATGAAGCCAAATTTTAGAGCGAAACTGTGATCCATTATCTGATATAACCTTATCAACATGACCCACTTCTTTAAGAAAATGTTTGATGAAAGCATTAGATACTGAACGAGCTGTTGCCTTGCGTAACGGTGTAAAACACGCATATTTTGATGTCAATTCCACTGCTACCAAAATGTACGCAAAACCATTAGTAGAACGAACCACTGGACCGAACAAATCGACTGCAGACATGTCCTTTAATTTCGCTGGAATGATAGGAAACAACGGTGTTCTGTGAGAAATACACTCCTGGAAATGGAAAAAAGAACACATTGACACCGGTGTGTCAGACCCACCATACTTGCTCCGGACACTGCGAGAGGGCTGTACAAGCAATGATCACACGCACGGCACAGCGGACACACCAGGAACCGCGGTGTTGGCCGTCGAATGGCGCTAGCTGCGCAGCATTTGTGCACCGCCGCCGTCAGTGTCAGCCAGTTTGCCGTGGCATACGGAGCTCCATCGCAGTCTTTAACACTGGTAGCATGCCGCGACAGCGTGGACGTCAACCGTATGTGCAGTTGACGGACTTTGAGCGAGGGCGTATAGTGGGCATGCGGGAGGCCGGGTGGACGTACCGCCGAATTGCTCAACACATGGGGCGTGAGGTCTCCACAGTACATCGATGTTGTCGCCAGTGGTCGGCGGAAGGTGCACGTGCCCGTCGACCTGGGACCGGACCGCAGCGACGCACGGATGCACGCCAAGACCGTAGGATACTACGCAGTGCCGTAGGGGACCGCACCGCCACTTCCCAGCAAATTAGGGACACTGTTGCTCCTGGGGTATCGGCGAGGACCATTCGCAACCGTCTCCATGAAGCTGGGCTACGGTCCCGCACATCGTTAGGCCATCTTCCGCTCACGCCCTAACATCGTGCAGCCCGCCTCCAGTGGTGTCGCGACAGGCGTGAATGGAGGGACGAATGGAGACGTGTCGTCTTCAGCGATGAGAGTCGCTTCTGCCTTGGTGCCAATGATGGTCGTATGCGTGTTTGGCGCCGTGCAGGTGAGCGCCACAATCAGGACTGCATACGACCGAGGCACACAGGGCCAACACCCGGCATCATGGTGTGGGGAGCGATCTCCTACACTGGCCGTACACCACTGGTGATCGTTGAGGGGACACTGAATAGTGCACGGTACATCCAAACCGTCATCGAACCCATCGTTCTACCATTCCTAGACCGGCAAGGGAACTTGCTGTTCCAACAGGACAATGCACGTCCGCATGTATCTCGTGCCACCCAACGTGCTCTAGAAGGTGTAAGTCAACTACCCTGGTCAGCAAGATCTCCGGATCTGTCTCCCATTGAGCATGTTTGAGACTGGATGTAGCGTCGTCTCACGCGGTCTGCACGTCCAGCACGAACGCTGGTCCAACTGAGGCGCCAGGTGGAAATGGCATGGCAAGCCGTTCCACAGGACTACATCCAGCATCTCTACGATCGTCTCCATGGGAGAATAGCAGCCTGCATTGCTGCGAAAGGTGGATATACACTGTACTAGTGCCGACATTGTGCATGCTCTGTTGCCTGGGTCTATGTGCCTGTGGTTCTGTCAGTGTGATCATGTGATGTATCTGACCCCAGGAATGTGTCAATAAAGTTTCCCCTTCCTGGGACAATGAATTCACGGTGTTCTTATTTCAATTTCCAGGAGTGTAGTTGGCGGCTTAGCCTTTTGACATAATTTGCATTTGGCAAGAACAGATCGAATACGTTTTTCCATATTACTGAAGTAGCAATTTTCTCGTAATTTATGAAAGCATTTTCTGGGACCAAAGTGTGCATAACTGATATGTGTATACCAAATCAATTTATTAACCCACTCATCAGGAATACAAACTAACCAAACAGAGTTGTCGACCGATTTTCGTTTAAGAAGAATATCATTGCGAACTAAATAATACTGTCTAATCGCTACGCTTTCCTTTCTCCTCCACTTCTCCTTAATGTCCTTCCACATTGGATCCTTATTTTGCTCCTTAGCGATGCCCTGGAGCGAAGAAGAAATAAAATTTTCAAACGCAACACCTTGAATATACATCAAACAATAATTGTTTTCTTTGCAGTCCTCCTCAGCACTTTGTTTCAAACCCATAGGTGCACGTGATAAAGCATCAGCGATAATATTTGAAAAACCCTGTATGTAAACAATACCAAAATCAAATTCTTGTAGATACAGCGCCCATCGTGACAATCTTCCATGTGTTAATTTTGTTGACATAAGAAATTCCAGAGCTCGATGATCGGTGTAAACCTTAGTATGTCTGCCATACAAAAATATGCGAAATTTTGTGAAAGTCCAGACAACAGCCAAGGCTTCAAGTTCCGTAATCGAATAATTCTTTTCTGATTTAGAGAGAACACGACTTCCAAATGCAATAGTCTTCTGTACTACAACGCCGTTTTCTTCTCTCTCTTGAAATAAGTGTGCACCTAGGCCTTTGTATGATGAGTCCGTCGCCAAACAAAAATCTTTAGATAAATCCGGATGTGAAAGAAGTGGAGCAGCAACTAAAGCATCACGAAGTTGTTCAAATTCTGATTGAGCTTCCTCATCCCAACACCAATTAGAATTCTTTCCAGATAGTTCACATAAACGAGGTGTGGCCAAATTGTCCAATCTAACAAAGCGTCTAAGAAAATTACAGACACCAAGGAAACTACGAACATCACGTATTGTAGTAGGAACAGCATAATTACGAATAGCGTCTAGTTTCTCTGGATCAGGAAAAATACCTTCTGTAGAAATAATATGACCAAGAAATTTCACCTGAGAACGACTAAATTCAGATTTCTCCAAGTTCACTGTAATGCCAACTCTTGCAAAAATACGTAATAATGAATCGAAAATTTTGTTATGCTTACTCCAAGAACGTTTGGCGATAAGAATATCGTCAACATATGAAGTAATATTGTCACGAAGACAAACAGGTAAAATTTCGTTTAAACTACGAATGAATGCTGCAGAAGTCCAAACGGTAATTTCCGAACGGTAATTACCAAAGGCTAAAAAGGCAGTGTATTTTCTACAATCAGGGTGAAGTTCTATTTGCCAAAAACTTGCGCGCATATCAATTGTGGATAAAACTTTAATTCCATGGAAATGTTGAAGAAGTTCATCTAAATTTTGTGGACGGTCAGTTTCAGGAATGATGATATTATTTATCTGTCTGGAATCCAGAATTAAACGAATTGACCCATCCTTTTTAAGAACGACGTGTAATGGACTGGTATAAGGACTGACTGCTGGCTCAATAATGCCTTGATCTAACATGCATTAAAGTTCACTCTTAACCTTGTCTCTATAAGCCAAAGGAATAGCGTACGTTTTTCCTCGAAATGGGGTGTGTTCCTTTACTTTAAATAAATATTGTAAGCCTTGTATAGTTCCTGTGTGATGACTAAATACTGTAGCATGTGAAGTCAAAATTTGGTGCAGTTCTTCTCTTGCAACAACATCTGGCACTTCAGCTTTGTTAACCTTTTCATTAATTAATTCTTCGCTATTAATTATATCATCCATCCCGTCTCTGTATCTATTGTTGTTGTCATGAATGAACACATTGTCGTCGTAATACTCAGCGAAAGCATCAGAAGTAAGAAACCTTAAACATTTTGTGTCTGATTCAGATTTTTTTAAACACTCGAAAAATTTCAAACATTTCGGCATTCCGGCAACAGTCAAATTCACACTTCCTTCTTTAAAGTTTAAAATTGCCTTATGTGCGTTAAGAAACTCCATACCTAATATAATTTGTGTACTGAGTACTGGAACAATAATAAAATTAGCAGAAAATTCGTATCCTTGACATATGAAATTTAAGTTGGTCTGTTGTTTGACTTCCACACTTTTTCCAGAGATAGCTCCTCGAATTGTAGTTTTAGAAACAGGTAACACAGGACAAGCAATAGTTCTTACACATATACGAAAAACTGATTCACTAATAACATTCAGTGGGCTCCCAGAATCTAAAACTGCAGTGAACTTATTCTTACCCACACATACTTCAATAACAGGATGTAAAAATGCGTCTACATTATTTTCCTTTTCGTCTAGCAAAATATCTCTCATGTCTTCCAGGCGTACGTAGTGTAAAGTCGTCTATATTGCTGCCAGAAGCCGAAGCTACGAGTCATTGTCGATTGTTCGTGTCACGTCTTTGATTATTCCCGTCATTTCGGGGATCAATTTCCAAAGACCTTGTAAAAAATAACTAGACTCATTGATGGCGCTGCAGTCGCGGGATAATTTGAACCTTCGGCTGGACGCCATTATAGTGGATGTAATCTGATGCGTTGTGTAGTACTGTTGTTTATGAAGACCCTGATTCAACGTTGTATATTTGTTGGGACGTACATACAGTATTTGTTACTCGTAATTCTACTGTCTGTACGTTCCAATCAAAAGAAGTACAATGGTGAAGAGTCGTGCAGCGATTAATTACACAAATAAATTCGAGAAAGGAACGAATATTACATTTCACAGGTAAGAGAATATTTTAAGTTGTTTTGTATGTCAGTGCACTTGCTTAATAAATGTTTTTGTAACACGGTATTAGTATAATGTCTGTGCATCTATTTGCAGGTTTCCTTTCTCAAAATCATTGCTGTTACAAAAATGGTTACACGCTGTCAGGAGGCAACATTTCCGACCGACAGAATACCATTTTATATGTTCTGATCATTTTGAAGAAAGTTGGCTGATCTGTAGTGTTCTCATGGTCTAGGTTAGGTTGAAACTTGATAATTTGGTCGTGAGTTGCCAAAGCACTATGCCATATACACTCCTGGAAATGGAAAAAAGAACACATTGACACCGGTGTGTCAGACCCACCATACTTGCTCCGGACACTGCGAGAGGGCTGTACAAGCAATGATCACACGCACGGCACAGCGGACACACCAGAAACCGCGGTGTTGGCCGTCGAATGGCGCTAGCTGCGCAGCATTTGTGCACCGCCGCCGCCAGTGTCAGCCAGTTTGCCGTGGCATACGGAGCTCCATCGCAGTCTTTAACACTGGTAGCATGCCGGGACAGCGTGGACGTGAACCGTATGTGCAGTTGACGGACTTTGAGCGAGGGCGTATAGTGGGCATGCGGGAGGCCGGTTGGACGTACCGCCGAATTGCTCAACACGTGGGGCGTGAGGTCTCCACAGTACATCGGTGTTGTCGCCAGTGGTCGGCGGAAGGTGCACGTGCCCGTCGACCTGGGACCGGACCGCAGCGACGCACGGATGCACGCCAAGACCGTAGGATCCTACGCAGTGCCGTAGGGGACCGCACCGCCACTTCCCAGCAAATTAGGGACACTGTTGTTCCTGGGGTATCGGCGAGGACCATTCGCAACCGTCTCCATGAAGCTGGGCTACGGTCCCGCACACCGTTAGGCCGTCTTCCGCTCACGCCCTAACATCGTGCAGCCCGCCTCCAGTGGTGTCGCGACAGGCGTGAATGGAGGGACGAATGGAGACGTGTCGTCTTCAGCGATGAGAGTCGCTTCTGCCTTGGTGCCAATGATGGTCGTATGCGTGTTTGGCGCCGTGCAGGTGAGCGCCACAATCAGGACTGCATACGACCGAGGCACACAGGGCCAACACCCGGCATCATGGTGTGGGGAGCGATCTCCTACACTGGCCGTACACCACTGGTGATCGTCGAGGGGACACTGAATAGTGCACGGTACATCCAAACCGTCATCGAACCCATCGTTCTACCATTCCTAGACCGACAAGGGAACTTGCTGTTCCAACAGGACAATGCACGTCCGCATGTATCCCGTGCCACCCAACGTGCTCTAGAAGGTGTAAGTCAACTACCCTGGTCAGCAAGATCTCCGGATCTGTCTCCCATTGAGCATGTTTGGGACTGGATGAAGCGTCGTCTCACGCGGTCTGCACGTCCAGCACGAACGCTGGTCCAACTGAGGCGCCAGGTGGAAATGGCATGGCAAGCCGTTCCACAGGACTACATCCAACATCTCTACGATCGTCTCCATGGGAGAATAGCAGCCTGCATTGCTGCGAAAGGTGGATATACACTGTACTAGTGCCGACATTGTGCATGCTCTGTTGCCTGTGTCTATGTGCCTGTGGTTCTGTCAGTGTGATCATGTGATGTATCTGACCCCAGGAATGTGTCAATAAAGTTTCCCCTTCCTGGGACAATGAATTCACGGTGTTCTTATTTCAATTTCCAGGAGTGTATAACGCACTTCTCGTCAGAAAATCTAAAGCAAGGTAGAGTCAGAAAACATCTATTAATATAGTGGGCAAATCTTCGAGTATTTTGATGCATTTTGCGTACATCTATCGTAAATGAACTACGAAAAATGCTGGGGGTCCAGTACGTAACTTTTAGCTACGGCAGATTCCATGCAGTACGCAAGATAAATTCATAAACAGTGACTAGTTGCTGTTTGTTCATAAATTAAAAAGTATATTGTAGTAACGTATTTAAATGAGCCATTATGTTTGCGACCTAACTCAAGGGAAGGCATTTTATAACCAAAAGCGATGTATAAACATTCGAACTCCGCGCGTTAGTTTACCCTCTAATGGCCGCCGCCCAGCTATTCAATTTGTCCGCTCATAACAGTCGACCACTCGTGCGGTTGTGGGGGCCTGTCAATTTCTACGATTTGCACTTGTCTCTCTGAATTTCTGTCACGCGGAGGATGCCAATTAGGCCCCTCCTGTCTGTTAGATGTAAATTCTTGGTTGTGTCTGTTATTAAAATTTCTATTTTCCTGTCTACCTGCATGACTGATTCTTGTGTAATTTCGACTGTCACTTCTGAAATTATTGTTACATCTACTACCCTGGTTATTTCTGTAGTAAGAATTTCTATTATTGTATGAATAATTTCTGTCTTGATGATACCGATTACTGTTTAGGTATGATTGATCATTCCGGTAGGAATTTCCGTTATTATAATTGTCTGTGTAATTTCTGTTAGACCGTCTGTTATTGTCATAAGGCTGGTATTTATTGTCCTGTCTGTTTCGTCTGTCGTTCTCAAAATTACCCATATAACGTCCGTTCCGATCATTATACTTCTCTCTGAAAATCTATTGTAATGACTGTTACTGAAAAAATTACAAGAAGTCCCGTCGTTGTTGTCATACTCAAGTTCTTGTAGCAACGTCTTAAAAGTTTCAATGTCGTCTTTACACCTTCCGGCTAAAGCATTTTGTCTTATCGATTGTGGCAGCTTAGTTAAACAAATGCGAATTAATTCAGTCGGGCTATAAGGGTTGGAAAGGAACTGATTCTTTCGAATCATGTCTTCAAAGTATTCTGCTGGCGTGCGGAACTCAGACTGTTTAAAATTACGCTGCATAATAAGACTATGTTTGACTCTGTCTTGCGTGTTTTCGGGCCAATATGCCGATAGAAATGCATGATAAAAATCATTTAAATTATTACAATCTCTAATAAGTGCGCGCATCCGCGTCGCCGGTTCGTTTTCTAAATATCCACACATAAATTCCAGTTTGTGACTTAGTGGCCAATTTGGTGGAAGTGCGTACATAAATTGATCTAACCATGAACACGGATGTATGTGATTCTTAGAATTGCGAAAGATCTTAAATTTCCGAACAGTTAAAAAGTGTTTATAGTCAAACTTTTCGCCTCGTGGCGACAAAGACCTACCGCGTCTGTTCCATTCCCAATGTCGATTATTGTCAAGTTCGCGCGCCTGGCGCTCTCTTGTTGCTTCTCGTAAATGAAATAAATTATTTTCTTCAAAGCCCTCTGCTATCTGTCATTCTAAATTTCATCTACTGTCCTTTCCTACGATTTCGCTTTCAATTTGTTTGACTTGCTTTCGTAACGCCTCAAATTCCCTTTTAGCGCGTTCATTAAATTTTCCCTGATTTTCAACATGTTTATTTATGTTCTGGTACTCTTCGGTTTCTGCAAATGGCAATGGAGCTGTATCATCTGAATCTCTGTCCCCATTTAAACTAAGACTTGTCAATTTATCTGAAATCTCCTCAACTCTTTCCGATAAATCACCTATTTGTTCTTTCTGTTTATTTACGTCTTCCGTAAGTGTCGCGACTCGGGTTTCAGTATTAACACATTTAGTAGTTACCTGTTCATATTGTTGTGTTAGATTATTTATTCTGTCATTTGGTACAGATTCCTCGATTCTTTCAAATATTTCTTCCTTATCGTGTGCACGTTGTAAATTTAACTCTGAAAATTTTTGTACTATCACGCGATCTCTGTCTTCCTGTTCTCTATCCTGTTCCTTTCGTCTGATTTCTATTGAAATTAATCTATTATTGTGAGCATTCAAAATTGGTTGTACTTCTTCTCTAATTTCTTTCTTTAATTCATCTTTCATGTTTTTGAAACATGTCCCTATTCGTGAGTCTAACCGTGTTTCCATTGTCCCCATATCAGTTTTAATTGTTCCTATTTGTGATCCCACTGTTTGTAATTCAGATCCTAACTGTGATCCCAGTGAGTCTAACCGTGTTTCCATTGTTTTTAATTCAGATCCCAAATTTAATTTTGCACTCATCAACTGCTCCATATTAACTGGTTCGAAATTCTTTACGCCCATAACATTTCCCGCAAAACCAACTTCCTTCGTCATAGCTGTAAAGCCATCTGTGTTCGATACTATTCCAGAATCTTCTGTCGTTAATCTCGAATTCAGAAAATTTTTTGATTGTGAAAAATTTTGAACTGGTTCCGGACTATTTTCCCGACTTATTAAATTGTTTTCGACTTCATTATCCATCATACTATTCTCATATGTTGGCGAGTTCGCCATGTTAACAATTTCGTCATTCTCACTATCCATCATTTTTGCCTTTTTCATCGATCGCGTAATCATTTACAAAACATACAAAACTCGTCACAATACGAAAATTACACAGAATATAACACTTTATCACCAACAATAGCATTCACACGCAATGCCTCCCGACAAACACGCCTAACGAGCAATTAAAATCTTCATAGTTGCACAAAATTGTCAAACCCGTATACAAGACATCAAAAATTAAATTCTGCCAAAATACCATTAAAAGAATGACAAGACAACTACAAATGTTCAGTTACCAAATCTACACATGCAATATAGACTACAATTACTAAACTACGAATTACTGCAACAAAACTACTGTGTGCTATTTTCACTATCAAAAGAATTCCAAGGGGCGATCCGAAGCAGCGGTCGCCACGTGTATGGGGGCTTAATTATCTTTAATGCAAATAATTTTAATTTTGGTCGTTGTTTGTCCGATTACGAAGTCTCGTAGCCGGTTGGCCCTGACTAGTATTAGTACGCAATCTGACTGCATAGAATAACAACAAAGAATGAAAGGAAACTTCCGTTAACACAATTAATTAATTAAGTCCCCAGCAACTATAAAAGCTTCGAAACAACAAAGCACAAGTGTAACTGTTCTGTGTGTGGAACTGTGATTCAACGTACACATCTGGTACGGTTCTTCCTCAATAATACAAGATATTTTAAACACCATTTACACTGAAGTAATTAAAAAAATACTATAATTGCACATAGAAACCAGAATTACAGTCTAATACAAGAACACGAGCCAGATGCTTTGTTGACTGAACCTGTGACCAAGAGGCTTTATTATTTAAGACATTTGAAATTTAAAAAAAAAATTTTTTACCATCCCCATTCGAAAAACATCTGCTGTCTAGCCCATCAAAACAACTGCACACGACATGGCCTCAACTAGTACAGCTATCGACATCCCACAGCAACTTTGAACAAGCACTACGACTGCCCACGGCAACTTCTCGACTACGACTGCCAGTGGAGGCGGCTGAATCATACTCTTTGGCGCAATCTCTGGCGCTGTGACTCAGTGTAGCCACCTTTCAGGGGTTAGACGCCCTGTGGTGGTGGCATTGTGCACTAGCTCAGTCGATCCTTGCATATCAAGGTAAGCATATGTGTGAAAATTTTCCAGTAAGACAATACCTCCGATCTGCAGCAGAGTAATTATGTAGTTAGGACATGTAGTTGCTGGACAGTGTAATACTTGCACCTTCCACACTAACAGCTCCACAGACTGAGCAATTTTCCTATCAATTTATTTCTGTTTAGGGAGGGAGGGAGGGCTGTGGGATTTACCAGATAAGGAGGGTTTAATTAATTTATCGATTTAATTATTAATCAATTAATTTGATATCAAAAGTGCTTTTTGCATCGACAAGTGGATTTTCCAAAGAGGTGGGGGAAGAGGAGTAGTGGAGGGTTTGTCAGAAGGATGGGTTCTTCTCAGGGTGTCATAAATCAACCCCCATGGGATCATAAATCAGTTAGCATAACTATAGGTTAAGCGGAGGAGGGGGTCATGAATGTATCAAGTTTGCCCCTGAATGTATGCAACCCACAAAAAACAAACTGCCCGGAAAGCAGTTTGTACTATGACAGGAAACGAATGAAAAAAGTTGGTGGAGTGCTGGGCGTGCTGAAATGATACTGTGAGAGTGAAATGTTTCGAACCTCATCGCTGTATGCAATTGAAATTCCAATGGTAAATTAAACCCTCATAATAGTAAGAATAATGTCGTGTTACATGGCTCACTAGGAAACCCCAAGGGGTAGGTTAAGCTTCTTATTTGGAACGATTATGTGAGTAAAACATACTGAGTCGAAATTTCTGAAACAGGAAGTATGAAAATTTGTCGAGGCCTCCTGACGTGAAAGAATTCGAAAATCTAATGCGTGTCTGAACGTAGACGTTTGTGCTAGCGCAAACAGAATGAAATTGGGCATCAGTAGAATGCGCGATGACAATGAAAATTCGCGGAACATCGAGTGCATTCGATAACGTTTGTAAATAAATAAAGACTATGATGTATTAGTTGCACATGGTGTGCGAACTGTGTAGATAGAAAATGGGAATCCCAGATATTCGGACACATTGGGTTGCCACAAATATAGACGTTCACAGGGAGTCACTAGCAGTATTCATAAAGTGAGCGGCGAAATAAAAGGAAAAGGGGAACTGCAAAACAAAGAGTAGATCTTTCTACACATAAACTGGACCTTTCAGTCCCAGCAGTTTGGCAGATGATAAAGTGAAACGTTCATGTTACTACCAGTCACTGGCCAAAGCATTGAAGATGCTCGCCAGCGCCGATCTTGGGTTGTGCGGAAAAGAACCTGAAGTAAGGCCACTGGTGCAGAAACTGAAGTTAACGTCCACAAATAAATACGGCACCTTTCATCAGCGTCCATACGGACGCGACTCTGGTTTCAAATTAAATAGCGTATGCGGCAGTAATTTAACAAGAGTTCTGGGTGGAAGGTTTTAAACACCTGGGAACTCCTCTTATTGCGATTACAAAAGCATCTAACGTGAAAGACGAGGGTAATATCAGTGAACAGAATACGTTACTGAATGAAACAGATACTGGGAATCTTCTACGCTTTGAAACCAGATTTTTTTTATCGTACACAAGGATACATTTAAGACAGTTACTCAGGAAAAAGTTTCCTGGCAATCTGACGGATTAAAAATTTATTAAAGACCGGTACTCGAAACCCTGCCATAAGTGGGCATTGCACTTATCGACTTAGCTTCCCAGGCACGACTCAAGAACTGCCCCCAGTGTTTCAGTTCTGTCATTACCTCTCGACTAATTTCAAACTTGACACAAGCTCTCGCCCATACCTTGGTGGACTATAATCCCAGAACAAAGAATATTGCACAGAAATGGCTTGTTTCCAGGATGAATTTTTCACTACACTGCGGAGTGTTTTGAAACTTTTTGTCAGGTTAAAAGTGTGTGCCGTGTCGCTACTCAAACTCGCAGCATCGCAAGCTTTGAGGATCGGGTTCCGATACAGCACACCGTTTTATAAAGCGTAGACGTTTCAAACAGCACACTCCGTTGCGGAGTGAAAATTTCAGCCTGGAAGTTAGCCAGCAGGTTGAATCGGAAACACTGTTGTGTCCTGTAACAGATACCATGATATTTGCGTAGTTTGATAGCAGCTGGGGTCTTTTATCAGACGATAGCAGATATGTGTGTGGTAGCACAGACTGGGGAGCTGATTCAAATGATCGAAAATTTTCCACGAATATGTGACGATTTATAAAGACAGAGCCGTAAACGGAAGTAGCAGGACACAGAGAATTGTTGCACTTAGGACGAAGACCGGTCGACGATGAGGTCTTTAAAGCGTGTACCCACTAACAAGTAACTTTCTGAGGTGTTTACATTGGAACAAAAACTGCGAGTCTACTTCTTCAAGTCGCCTGGGCAGGTTAATTTCAGGAACTTGTTGCAATTGCTTCTAAAACTGCTTCCACTAGAGTCGCGTCGTGAGACACGCAACTGGAATTAAAGTCGTGCTTGAAAACCAAAGCAGCTCCCATCGTTGTTGCATTATTGTCACTGAGAAAAATCGTGATGAAAAACAAAAAGTTAAGATAAAAAGAAATGTTTTCGAGAAGAAATTGATAAAGTGGCGTTCATGTTTAGTTTTTCATGAAACCCTATTTAGTGAACTAATATCAGAGGACATAGCTCAGATTAAAAACTTTCTGAGAATGTCGTAAGCAAGTTTCGAACATCTCTTGTTTGTTGTAGAATCAAATATTCGGAAACAAAAATGCAACAAAATACAAAAATGCGCTAATACAAAAATGCGGCAAGCTATATCACCAAGAGATAGCCTTTTAATTACTCTTCGACCTCCGAAAACAATATTTATTACTTTTATTACAAATATAATCCATATATGTTTATGCTAACATTAAAAATTGTTTAAAATTTAAAGACATCTATAATGTCATTCTACTTCCCCTTCTGGTGAAACTGCGTAATCGGTGATTTCATTTCACACTGCCTTGGTTGACGGTGACTAATTATACAGAGTGTTACACAATCTATGTTACAAATGTCTAGGCTTGTAGAGGGGACTAAGTAGATGAAGTTTTACATAGGAACTCACCTCCGAAAACGTCATCCAACGACGCTACAGAGCTTCAAAGTTAAAAGCGCCGGCACTTGTAAATGTACGTACCTACAGAGCGATCCCGTGATGAAGTTAAAAACTTTCCAGGATGATGCACAAGGATAAATGTATCAATTTGAGGTAAGGGTCCCCATACCGGAAGCGGACGAGTCGAAAGTTATAAGTGAAAACCGTTCTGGTAGCTCTGACAGTGGAATACTAATACTGTAGGCTAGGCAAACTTTCAGATGTAGTAGTATGGATCATAACAAGGAAGAAAACGTTCAGTAAACATGGGCTGTAAAATGCATACCCTAAAAGCTACACGCACTTGTTCATCTTCGCTACTGTGGATCACGTCTCCTCTGTTGAACAACTGCTCATAGCTCTTATGGTATGCATTTCAGAGCCTATGTTTAGCAGACATTTTTTTCTTTTTTTTCGGCCATACTACAGCCTCTGAAAGCTGCCTACCCTATAACCTTAGCAACAACAGTAGCAGTACAAGTGTTCCACTGTCAGAGGTATCAGAACGATTGTCACCTACAAGTATAAATTCGTTCGTTTCCGGTACAGGGACCATTACCTCAAATTGATACATATATCATTCATCATCCTAGAAAGTTTGTAACATCATCACGGGATTACCCTGTAGATACAGGCACCGGTGCCTATAGCTACGACGCTCTGCAGCGTCGCTGGATGACGTTTCCGGACGTGGGTTCCTATGTAAAACCTGATCTATTAAGTCCCCTCTACAACCTATAGAAGGCATGGGTTGTGAAACACCCTGTATAGTCTCGGGGTTCCAATGGTTGATTCCGCCCATCTGTCTTTGCGCCTTTCTCCTTCTCGACACCGACATTCTCGTATCGGCATTCTGTAAGTTCCAGAAAAACTTAGGCAGCTGGTAAGGTCGACAAGAGCTTGCAGCAAAAGGCAAGAAACTGTTTCCGATAACTTGCGGAAGTTACTTCTGGAATTTGGCGAAACTTGCGGAAATCGACTTGCGGGTTTTTTTTTCCATGTTATAGAAGACGCCCTGCGGAAGGTCTAGTTGTTACACGCCTCTAGAGAATGAGCCTTTCTCGGGTTTGAGGAAGGTTTGGGGCGGAAACCGACAGTGTAATTCTTTTCTCTTATCTCTTTTTTCCTTTGAAAGGAACCATCCTGGCATTTGCTTTGCGCAATTTATGGAAACCATTTAAAGTGAAATCATTGTGGTCAGATGAGGATTTGAAGCCCCTATGCTAATCTAGCGCTTGTTCTCGCTCAGCGATTGTTGCATTAAGATCAGTAAAAAAAAGGTAAAATTTATGTCAACCCGAAGGCTGGTTTGAACATCGGAGTACTTTACTAGACATGGAGCTAATGTCAGTGCCATTTTCAACCCGGCGTCATACCCGAGGTGTTTTTGAAGCGCTGATTATTGAATATCATTGTTGACAAAGAAATCTTGCTGTCACACTAGCTGAGAGAGGGGGCCAAGATATGATGTTGAGTTTGTCGTTGCACCAGCGTCACAGGTAGGTACAAGTGTGCAGAGGTGGCTAGCGTACGTCACACCCGACCTCGTAGCCGGCGTCACACTTTTGAGCTGTCAGTAAGTTAATGAGATGTATAGTTATTTATAGGATTCTTTGATGTCTTTTTAGATTTTATATTTCTGAAGATGTCTTATGAAGAAAGTGAACGTCGGCTACAAGAACTGCTAAAAGTTTTAGAAAACTATTCAAATGCTAGTTCCTGTGACACTGAGAGCGAAGAAAATACTGACAAAATTTCTCAAAGAAGTGAAGAAAATGATTCGGAAGAAGAGGATATTTTGTATGATTCGGAAGAGCCAGAATCTGCTTTAGCGGCTCCTAGTCAGTCATCTGAGGTACGTGCGATTTTTTATACCTCCGAAAATGGTACAAAATGGATGAAGGATTGTCCTACGCAAAGTGTTCGTATTCGTTCAGAGAATATGACTACCAATGCTCCAGCTGTAAAAGGCGCTGCAAAACATGCCAAACAGAGACTGAATGTTGGAATCTTTTTATAACAAACAGTATGTTTCATACTATACATACATTTACAAATAATCAAATAAGGAATATCAGGGGAAAACATCCAGAACCATTTATGGGTCTTTGGTATGACCGGGCCTAAAGCGCTCAAATAGACAAAACTTGAACGATTTGTGAGGTGCAGGTGGTAATGGAGTTGCAATCTTTCGGACTACAGTGTCACTGCAGAGGTTTTACTTTCTCCAAAATTATATTTGAGATTCGGTGATGAGAACACCCTGGACGAAAGGAAAAAGACTGACAATCTGGCTGCTTCAAGAGAAATTTTCGATAATGTTGAAAGTGTTCAACAACACTATATGCCGTCTGAGAACCTTAGTATTGATGAGATGCTGTTACCTTTCTGAGGGACATGTCCTTTCCATGTATACATGACAAATAAACCAGCCAAATACGGCATAAAAATATATGCTATTGTAGATGCGAAGACATTCTACAAATATATCCTCAAACTGGAAGTATACCTACCACGAGGACCTTACCAGCTTAGTAATAAAGTATATGATATTATAAACCGTTTGGTGGAGCCAATAACGGAAACAAATAGGAATTTGACGTTCGATAATTGGTTTACTAGAAACCCCCTTATGATCCATCTCTTGAAAGAACATTCATTGACTTCTGTTGGTACAGTCCGTAAAAACAAGATAAGTGTACCTGAGATTTTCACACAAGGGACAGAAAGTATACAATTCTCGATATGGGTTCCAAAATGAATTTTCATTGGTGTCCTACGTACCTAAAAAAACAAAATTGCACTGGTTATGTCAACTTTACACCATGATAAAAACATAGAGCAAGCAACATATGATAAAAGAAGAAAGGAAATGATTACTTTTTACAGTGCAAGTAAAGCCGGTATCGATGCCACTTATAATGTTACCCGCAACAGTAATCGTTGGCCTATGACAATTTTTTTATGGCATACTCAATATGGCTGCCATAAATGCCATCACTGTCTACACAGAAAATAACAAAGGTGACAAAACACGCATGAAGCGCCGAGATTTCATTCGTAATCTACGTTTGAATGTGATAAAGACAGTCTTCGCTTTAGACAAGAAAACGTGCGTCTTCCAAGGGAAATTCGAAAGAGGACTGCTGATCAACTGGGAGAAACTTCATCGCCAGCTCCAAAAAATGTGACTAGTAGATATGTCAGGCGTGGTGACTGTACTGGAAAAAATGAATAGGAAAACAAAACATTGTTGTTCGAAGTGTGAGAGGCCAATGTGTATGGAGCACGCGATTTTTATATGCAGAGAATGTGCTGATTTGTAGGTGTAATGTTGGTGCTGAGCTGATTGATCTCATAAGACCTTTTATTTTCTTTTTCTGTTTTATAATTAGAAGATAATATCATTTTGTTAATTAGTCAAAGAAACTGTAATTTTGTTCGAATTTTGTATGGAAAAATGTTAGATTTCTGAAACTTGTACCTTTTCTGAGCAAATAAAGATTTTATATCTTAAACATAGGATTTTACTTACTGATCTTGTTTAATAGACGCTATCATTAATATCCCATTAAAATATATTTAATACACGATTATAAAATCAAAAATTCGTCATCAGAGTTTCGGGTATCCCATACCAACCTCATAGCTGGTGTAGCATTTTCTCACCTCATTCACGCCGCGTTAATGACTTACCCAGTCTGTTGCAGGGGGACCCTCAGTTTAACGTGGTTTTCCAATGGTTCAAATGGCTCTGAGCACTACGGGACTTAACATCTGAGGTCATCAGTCCCCTAGAACTTAGAACTACTTAAACCTAACTAACCTAAGGACATCACACACATCAATGCCCAAGGCAGGATTCGAGCCAGCGACCGTAGCGGTCGCGTGGTTCCAGACTGAAGCGCCCAGAACCGCTCGTCCACAGCGGCCGGCGGCGTTTTCCACATTAATGAAATATAGTCAGAGGCGAAAAATTGGAAAGTGGCACACAAAAATCGTAGGTCTTTCAGGAGGTAAACTTAGGACCTTTAAATCCGTAACCCAGCACTTCACCACTTTTTTTTCATCTTTTTCGGTAGTAGTTTTGTACGGATGTTGCACAACATCTACAAATTCCATCGAGGAGAATTTCACTCAGTTTTATTATTTTTCTTATTATTATTACAGAGGAAGGTCACTCCCCCGAGCGAACAAGTTGAGCTACCTTGCTGGCGAAAATTTCATTCACCGCCAGGCTTCGAGCCGGCTACCTCCGAATCGGGCGCCACCACAGAGGCGTGCGGTAAGTCGCGTACACATGTTTTCGAAACATGCTTCCAGCTACTTTATGTGGTCACCGTTTGGAAACATGTTTCGAAACCTGGAAACATCTCGCAGTAGCAGTATCGGTACAGATCAAAGAAAACAATGTTTTACTGTTGCATGTCATCGCTGCACGGCGCTAGTGTATGTTTATGTGTCGCAATATGTAGTCTGTTGTACAGAGTTGCTAGGATCTTTGTTTCCCCTTGCTGTATTAAGTTTTTCAGAAAAAAATGGAGTGGACGAGGCAGCAAACTTTCGAATTGTTATCGTTGTGCCAGGCTGAGAGCTGCTTGTAGAATATATGAAGCATGCAGTGCAGGAATAACAACAAAAACCAAGACGCTCTGCAGAAAACTGCTGCTACATTAGGTAGAATACTGACGAAGACTGCGTTGAAAAGAAAAAAGGTCGTTTTTCCTAGCTTGCTTTGAAATGTGAAATACACACTCAAGGCACTGGAATGTATCGTCAGTTGCCAAAAATCTAAGATTAACAGCATGTCTATTTGGAAATGCTTTCCTGACATTTCACTCTCTTTCCCTCTCTCTCTCTCTCTTTCTCTCCCTTTTTTTTATTTATTTTACAAATGGTTCTACCGTAGATGATATCGGAGTGAAACTGAGGAAAGTAGAGTTGTCTTCCAGTTTATTTCCCGTAACAAGTTAATCCTGCCAGTTCTATCCTATCTTATCAACCCTTACCAAATACTATACCAACTCTCCTTCACCAAAATAATATCGTTCTTTTAAAGCCAAAATTCCTTGATAAATATAATGTTCTTCTGTAGAAGTTAAAATACTGAGAGATGGCTGCGTGACCTTCACGCCAGAAGTCACGATTAATAAATAAAAAAGGAAAAAACGACGACGACGACGCCGTTCATTTGGTTTGCTTGAACCTGCGCCTATTAATAATGCAGCACCACATATTACAGTTTCTTGGACATGGCGTTGCAGACAATACGAAAACAATGAAACAAACAGTGCTGCAGACGACGCGAGCACACTGAAGAATGTCAGCTTCAGTGTGGGCAGAAACAGAGATAAGAAACAAAGTCGGAAAGAGATACGAAACACTGCAGGATGAATATTTCTAACTGAAACATGTTTCCAGTGGCAGTGTGGACGCGGATTTAGCGACCTCGGCTCCGGAGGTGGGCATAAAGGAGCCCACGAGCCACGCTGTGTATTTATTAAATATTAACGTTCACAGTCGGAGATGTCGCACTTATTAAATGTCACACTTATCGAGCACAGCATTATAGTCCGGAATATTTTAATAAGTGTAAGCAAGACGAAACGGATAAAAAACCTCGTAAATGATATGGTAGAAGGCTCGCTCTGTTTTCCATGAAGATCCGTGTAGATGAGAAGGACGAAAAGAAGAAAGACAAAAAATCGTGAGTCTCGGAAAAGAAGGCAACATCTGATGGTAAAGTTGTTCTTCGCACAGTAACAGAAAAAGGCAAAGAAAATAATTTTGTGTACGTGTTGCACGACTTAGGAGAACATTAATAGGGGACGAGTATGCGGACTGGAGAACTCATCTGAAGCTTTGAAGGGTCGAAGACCAGACAGACGAATTACAGTATTTTTTCTATGTAATCAACTTTTGAGGGCCAAAATTTTTTTCTTCTTCTTTAAGAATTTGGCGAATTGGGGACTAATCTATATGACCAAAAAATTTTCATCTGTTTCTACAGTTCCTTTCTTGCTACGCAGTAATTCTCCATATTTTTGCTCAATTTTTTTCCACCAGTTATTTCCCTTTTTTGTCTCCTGAAAACACTTGAAATTTTGAAATTAAATTTCAAACGTAATTTTGACTTCAATGACGTGTTGTGTTATACAGTTCGTATCATATCCTCTTTTATATTTTGTTGCCACTGATTGTCATTTTGCCTTCCATCGATAAAACATTATATTGGACTACCACAGAGGAATTGTAACTACATTTCATTTTCTCCCAGTGTCATTGATTTCATAGCGTGAGTACATTTTTTATCTCTGTATAAGGCAGTCGGAAGCTGTCGTAATATTCTGTTGTTTGTTTGGTATTACTCACGAAAGTAAATCTTTTGAGGCTATGGGTGTGATTTTTATAGCACCCATCGGTTATTTTCCTGCTTTCCGTGAACGATTTACGAGTAAATAAAGCGGATATTTTAAGTAAACAGGCGTGTTCTGTAACGCAGATACTTTTTTAACAAGGACTCTCTCTTCTAATAAAATATCGTCACGTTAAGTGTCAAGTCCCTCTACAAACAATCAACGACTTAGATCCCTCAACTCCGCGAATAATCACAGTTGTGTGGCAGCCCGATGGTGTTCTGACGCACGTCTCGTTTAGATGATTCCGAATATGTTGGTAACGATCTGTATTTTCCCCTTCGTGTCAGGTTCTCGGACTCGCAGATCTGCACCTGCAGACAGACGCCGTCAGCTACACAACCCTGGTGATCCTGCGCTGACAACGCAGCACTCGACACCGCTGCCGACACAGCTTTGCTCGCCTGTCCTCAAGTTGTCGTCGAGGGGACTAACACGCACTCGCATCGACTTTACACACCACTGTTACCCAGACATACACACGGCCCTCAAATTTTTGACTCTGGCGAAACAGAAAAATATTAGTTTGGTGCATAAGTTCGTAGCGTTTTTGTTTTGCGTGTTGGTATTCCGGTTGCTATTGGTTTCTTTATCGTTTGTAATTTTTTTTTGTAGTTCACTGTTGCTATTTGAGTTTACACATTGTCATTTTGTCATCTGGACATAGTGAGCGAATCTGTGGGTGCTAGAACATAGACTGCCAAGTGAAGAAATCGGAACGTTTACGACATATTTTTCTCTTTGAGTTCAACAGACGGGAGACAGCCACAAAAATTTGTGCCGTGCATAAGAATAGTGCCATTGGACAGAGCATGGCAAGGAAATGGTTGCCTCATTTTAAGGATGATCGTTTTGACATTAGTGACTCTCCACATCCAGGAAGAACATCAGGGTTCGATGAAGATCGTTTAAACGCATTAATCCACGATGATCCACGTCACTGTACTCGAGAACTGGCAAATGTGATGAACTGTGACCATTCCACTATCGTGCGATATTTGCGTCCAATGGGGAAGGCTCAAAAATAGGGTGTATGGGTCCCGCATGTTCGAAGCCAAAATCAAAAAATAAGCGGTTGGCTATATGTGCATCTCTGATTGCTCGTCATCAAATGGTTCGTGATCAACACCGAGCGTTCCTATCGTGCATCGTTGCTGGTGACGACAAATGGTGTCTTTATGCTAACACAAGGAAAAGAACGCAGTAGTTGAGCTCAAACAAAGCAGCAGCTCCCTGTACGAAGACCTGCGCGCATCAACAAAACTAATTTTACACGTCTGGTGGCCAGCCTCTGTGACCAAACGGCTCTAGGTGCTTCAGTCCGGAACCGCGCTGCTGCTACTGTCGCAGGTTCGAATTCGGCCTCGGGCATGGATGTATGCGATGTCCTTAGGTTAGATAGGTTTAATTAGTTCTAAGTCTAGGGGACTGATGACCTCAGATGTTAAGTCCCATAGTGCTTAGAGCCATTTGAACCAACTGAACCACATCTGGTGGAATAGCGACCTTGTGGTGTACTACGAACTGCTGCTTCAAGGTGTAACCATCACTACTGACATTTATTGTCAACAATCGGGACATCTTGCAATGCTGTCCAAGAACAACGACGAGGAACACTGCGCGAAGTAATAGCTACTCCACTGGATCTCCCGCCCGCACTCTGCTGGACTGGGTTGGATGGGGAAGTCATATCGCACTCACCTTATTCACCTGATCTTGCGCCCCCAAATTTTCACCTTTTCCGCTCTCTATCGAACAACCTTCAAGGAATTTGCTTTCCGAATGAAAATGCGCTCCGAAGATGGGTTGCCGAGTTCTTCGCCTCAAAACCACTTGATTTCTACAGTCGCTGAATCGAAAAGTTACCGCAGCGTTGGCAGACTGTTGTAAATAATGAATGTCACCACCAGGACCGACTGTGGGGCCCCACGGCGGCGCCGCACACTCGAGTTTGAAGAGGATGCAGTCCATGCAGTGGAAGAGGACGCGATGACAAGTACCAGAAACTTAGCAAGTAGACTGAATGTGAATTACTAAACTGTCTGGGGTGTTCTGCGTGAACAGCAGCTACACCTTTACCACCCCCATAAGGTAAAAGTAATGCATCCACAGGATTTTGGGTCACGAGCCCATTTCTACAGGGGGTTCTTGCACCGTTGTATGGACAAGCCCTACTTCCCAGAGCGGAATCTTTTCGCTGATGAAGGCAGGTTCACCAGGGGAGGTATTTTCAATTCTGGTAACAGTCTCGTGGGCTGATGAAAACCCGCATGCTGCACTACCCCATGGGTTTCAGGAACGATACGGTCTGAACATTTGGACAGAGGTCATGGGTGGATGTGTGATCGGGCCATATCTTCTTACACCACATCTCACGGATGCCACTTACTTGTCATTACTTGATTATGTACTGCATGGGCTCTTGGAAGATGTGTCACAGCATGTGCGTCAAAACATGTGGTTCCATCGCGATAGAGCACCATCTCATTTTTCACGTGCTGTCTGAGACCATCTGGGCCAACGATTTTGGCGGCATTGGGTAGGTTGCGGTTGCCCGATTGCTTAGCCTGCATGTTCTCACGACTTGGACCCGCTGGACTACTACCTGTAGAGTCACATGAAAGCCTGGATTTACGATACCCCTGTGCAATCCGAGGACGACTTACTGGCGCGATATGGCCGCCGCGGATGCTGGAGGACCAGGGACTTGTGATCGTGTGGAACATGCTACGGGGTACTGTACCCATGTTGACGTCATTGGTTGCCACATTGAGCCCTACTTGTAAATGGACCAAGACGAAAAGCACCACGAATCAGAGAGCAACGTGTGTTGTGGTATTCTGTGTGTAGAGGGAAAACGGCACGTTTCCGGACAATTCTTATAACCATGTTGGTCCCTACTACAAGCACTCATAATCCGTAAAGGGAACCTTGCTAACCCCTATATAAGAACTGCAAAAGAACGTGTCTGGAAAATTACAGTCCAATATCTTTAACATCAGTTTGCTACACAATTCTTGAGCACATTCTGTCTTTAAAAATAATAATGTCCCTTGAAATGCAAAATGTTTTGTTCGCAAATCAGCCGCAGATGTAGAAAGCATCGCTCATGCGAAGCTTAGCTTGTCCTTTTTTCTCATTATCCTCTCCCCGATGTTATTTAATCTGTATATTGAGCAAGCAATAAAGGAAACAAAAGAAAAATTCGGAGTAGGTATTAAAATCCATGGAGAAGAAATAAAAACTTTAAGGTTCGCCGATGACATTGTAATTCTGCCAGAGACAGCAAAGGACTTGGAAGAGCAGTTGAACGGAATGGACAGTGTCTTGAAAGGAGGATATAAGATGAACATCAACAAAAGGAAAACGAGGATAATGGAATGTAGTCGAATTAAGTCGGGTGATGCTGAGGGAATTAGATTAGAAAATGAGACACTTAAAGTAGAAAATGAGTTTTGCTATTTGGGGAGCAAAATAACTGATGATGGTCAAAGTAGAGAGGATATAAAATGTGGACTGGCAATGGCAAGGAAAGCGTTTGTGAAGAAGAGAAATTTGTTACCATCGAGTCTAGACTTAAGTGTCAGGAAGTCGCTTCTGAAAGTATTTGTATGGAGTATAGCCATGTATGGAAGTGAAACATGGACGATAAATAGTTTGGACAAGAAGAGAATAGAAACTTTCGAAATGTGGTGCTACAGAAGAATGCTGAAGATTAAATAGGTAGATCACATAACTAATGTGGAGGTATTGAATAGGATTGGGGAGAAGAGAAGTTTGTGGCACAACTTGACTAGAATAAGGGATCGGTTGGTAGGACATGTTCTGAGGCATCAAGGGATCACTACTTTAGTACTGGAGGGCAGCGTGGAGGGTAAAAAGGGTAGAAGGAGACCAAGAGATCAATACACTAAGCAGATTCAGAAGGATGTAGGCTGCAGTAGGTACTGGGAGATGAAGAAGCTTGCACAGGATAGAGTAGCATGGAGAGGTGCATCAAACCAGTCTCAGGACTGAAGACCACAACAACAATAACATCCTGCGAACCATGAATGAGTGGCAAGAGGCAGAATCCATATTCCTAGATTTCCGAAAAGCGTTTGACACAGTGCTCTGTCCCACTGCAAACTGTTTACGAATGTCCGACCACATAGAATATATTAACATAAACATCAGTGGCTCGAAAATTTCGTAAGTAACAGGAGCCAGTACATTGTCATTGATGGCGAGTGTCAATTAGAGACAAGGATATTGTCAGGAGTGCCCTAAGAAACTGTGGTGGAACCGCTCCAATTCTCTTTATACGTGAACTGTCTCACGGGTCAGATGCCCAGCAATCTGCGAGCGTTTGCTGATGACGCCCAGTGTGCGGGAAAGGTCGTCATTCTGTGACTGTAGGAAGATACAGGATAACTAGACAGAATTTGTATTTGGTGCAATGAATGGCAATTTGCTCTAAATGTAGAAAAATGTAAGTTAATGCAGATGAGTACGGAGAACAGTCCTGTAAGATTCGGAGACAGTATTAGCGGTAAGCTGCTTGATACAGTCATATCGATTAAATATCTGGGCGTAAAGTTGCAAAGCGATATGAAATGGAACGAGCAGGTAGGGACGGCAACAGGGAAGGCGAATGGTCTACTTAGGTTTCTTGGGAGAATTTTAGAGAAGGATGGTTCATATGTAAAAGAGACCACGTATAGAACACTAGCGCGACTCATTCTTGGATACTGCTCGAGTGTTTGGAATCCCCACCAGATCGGATTAAAGGAAGACATCGAAGCAATGCAGAGCTGGGCTGCTATGTTTGTTACAGTCAGCTTCGATAAACACGTAAGTATAATGGAAATGCTTCATGAATTCAAAAGGAAATCCTTGGAGGAAGACGATGTTATTTGCGCGAAACACACCTGAGAAAATTTAGAGAATCGACGTTTGAAGCTGACTGCAGAACGATTCTGCTGCTGTCAACGTTTATTTCGAGTAAGAAACACGAATATAAGATAAGGTTCGTACGGACGCGTATAGTCAGTCGTTGTTCCCTCGCTTCATTTCCGAGGAGAACGTCAAAGGGAATGCCTAGTAGTAGTACAAAGTGCCCTCCGCCGTGCTCCACATGATGACTTCCGAAGTATGTATGTAGACATGGATTAGTAAACCCATTTCAGTGCCCATCAATAGGACTTGGAAAATGGAGTAAATGTTATATTGCAAACTTATTGATATTACTATCATTATTGATTCCATGGCGTCTTTCTTACTGCAATTTCATAGTTGGCATGGCCTAGTATTTTGTTTTATTCCTTTCAATGAGGCATGAGGGTATTATGACGTTTTCTACTTCAATACGTCATTGCTACTGATTTCTCACTGAGTAAAAGGCAAACAAAAAAAAAAAAAAGATACGAATAAATAAAAATTATGAAAGCTTTCCATGTTTTTGATGTAAACTGCAGCCGTCTTCTGTATATGACTAACGGGAATCTAATCTCGTTTCGATCTTGTCTAAAAATAAGCAAGGCCTCTATAAATTCCTACTATAGTCAAGTAGGTATCAGACTGAACATGAGAAATATCGAAGTACACTGTGGGTACGTTCAGGTGTCGACGCAATACATACGATGCAGCTCAGTGACTACTGCGAGTAAAACCTCTTTACACTATTGTCTGCTTAGGTTTAGAACACTACCACGCCGACCGGTCATCGCTTCATCTTTTCACGAAGGAAGGATGGTTATATTGGAAGGAAGGTAGGAATCTTAAGCTGATAGCAACGCCATTTAAAGATGTATTACCAGCCCCGCTGTACAAATATGGCTACAGAAACAGGACATGATCTTCCTGAGGTTACGGTCGCAGGTTCGAATCCAGCCTCAGGCATGGATGTGTGTGATGTCCTTAGGTTAGTTAGGTTTAACTAGTTATAAGTTCTAGGGGACTAATGACCTCAGAAGTTGAGTCACACAGTGCTCAGAGCCATTTGAACCATTTTCTTCCTGAGGAAACCATGCAGTTTTGGTGGGACGTATGCAATATACCATTCTCCCGGCCATTAATGTCTGCTTCGTTTGCTAGTAACTCCTTACTTGTCATCAGAGGGGTACAGAGTACCCCATTCCATTCATTCAAAAAGAAAAAAATCTTGCTAACACAGGGAGTCGAACCAAGATTATCTAAATGTTCATCTAATGCGCTGACTCTCCAACTATGGAGATGGACCCAATTAATACACGAAATACAAAGAAATAAAACAATAGCAAAAAATTTAAAAAACCGTAACTAAGTAAATGTGAGATGCCAGAAGGTGCCACAGCTTAGTCGCTCCTCCGCAAGAAACCAATTTGCTGTTTTAATTTCTAGTTCACTAACGGAAACTGAGCTGCTCTGATTCCGATTTAAAAGGTTTGCCTGCTAAACGAATACAAACGATGAAGAGGAGTAAGATGATCATAGCTCCTGCACTGCAGTTATTGACATTCGTATGTCAAACTGGGTTGAACAAAATTATGACAATTACCTCAGAGCTGAGTTCACAACATTGTGTGTATTGTAGGACAATCTATCTCAGCATTGCTGGAGCAAAGCCGATAATATAAATTTGGGTCAGAAAATATTGTCTTCTGTAGGTCGTCTTTGAAATTACCGTAATGTTTCTCGCATCGCTCATTCCGTTACTCTACTGTCCTGAAAGTTATAAATGCCCCACTATACGCCGTGCTTACGGTATTAAAAATTACGTAATTTGTGTGTTTCTCTTATTCTAATTATATTTAAGAGAGTACACGCATGAATTCCCAACAAGCTGGATCACTGAGGGTAATAATGCACCTGTCATCGGTTGGCAGAATTGATTTTAGTTCTTAATTTATTTTATACAATGGAAAAATTGTATGACTGCATTAAAAATTTTCTAGTCTATACCGCTGGTGAAAACCTATCTGGTGTGCACTGTAATCTACCCTTCTCATCCGTAAAATTAAGTGTCTTCTTACTATATGCGTACGGATTCCCTTTATAATAACGTAGGAGTGATCAGTCCGACTGTTCTACTAAATCACTAGCACTTTAAATGTTGAAAGCTTGAAATAAATTGAGCATGCTCTCCATTAGCAGCGTGTGATTATTCCATCAGAGTTCAGCGATTAAAAAAAATATACAAAAATGAGACCTCAAGAATTCTGTTATAATTAGAAAGAATATTGTCGTTCATAACTCCGCCTGGGGTCAATTGCCTTGCAACAGTCACTGGCATTCTCAAGCCCGAAAGAAGGAGGAGTCTTGGGTATTTGGCTAACAACCGAAACTCTTTGTTACGAAACACAAGCTTGCCTCGGACACAGATGGATACAATGGAAGACGAAATGTGCGAAGGAAAAACGGCTTACGATTTGGAAATTTTAATTTTGGATTTTGGAATGTTCGATGCCTATGTAGACCAGGAACCATCTCAGAAATTAAGCGACAAACTAGACTTGGTGGCAGAACAAGAGACAAGACGGCTGGGTGAGGGTACTCACAAAGAAGATGGATACGTACTGTTTTATGCTGGATGTGCAGATAAACTTGAATTCGGCACTGGTTTTGTGATGTATGACAAAGTAACAAATTCGGTTAAAGAATTCAAATCTGTTAACAAAACAATATCCTACATAGTACTCGGAAACCAAGTGTCAGACATCACCCTTATCAATGTTCACAGCCCGACAGATGAGGAAAAGGAAGAATTCTGTGACCAACTAGAATAAAAGACTGAGAGCACACCAACTAGAAATATCAAGGTAGTTCTGAGAGATTTTAATGGAAAAGCAGGCAAAGAATAATTCTGTATAATAACTACAGGAAGGCACAGTTTACATGACAAGACGAATGAGAATGGTGAGAGGATGATCAAGTTAGCTATCTGAAAGAGAGAGTAAGTCGGACTTACTTCGAACACAAGACAGTACATTAGGGAACCCGGTGCTCATGGGATAGAACTACCAGCCAAAGAGATCATATATTGGTGGACCATCGCTATAGCCATAAAGTCATGGACATCAGGTCGCATAGAGGAACCGACTGTAGATTAGACCACCTCCTCGTTGTGTATAGGTTTGAAACGATGTTCACCTACTTGCAGAAGGAGAAGGAGGACACACTAGAATCTGATTTAAATTTTGGGAAACTGCGAGAAAGTACAATTAAAGAACAGTATGCTATAGAAATCAAAAACCGTTTTGAGGCCCTAGAAAACCTAGAACCAAGAGAGAATGTAGAAGGAAAGTAAGTAGAAATAAAGACCACGATACTAAGTGTAGCGGAAGAATGTCGGGAAGAAAGAAGAGAATCAAGAGAGAGAAAAGTTTCAACGGGACATCCCAGAAGGCTACAAAAAAGAGAATGAAGATGAGCGAGCGGTGGCTGGTTCACAGACAACTTTTTCTCAATATGAGAACGGAGTCGAAACGAATCCTGAGAATAGAGAAGACAATATATCTAACCAGTTTATCAGAAAAAGTTGAGGCAGAGAACCACCAAATAATTCAAATCAATTTTTCCAGTGTGTCACAAATTGGAAACGTGGATTTCGGAGCCCAACCTCCTTCATGAGAGGTAGGAATGGCAACTTGAGAAATGACAAGGAAAGAATGATAGAAAGTTGGAGAGAATACGTGTCAGACCTCTTGAATCGCCCAGGCCCAGATGAGATACTACCTGCAGGCACCACGGAGGAAAGGAAAGATGAAGAAGAATGGGAAGTGACTGTGGAAGATGTGAAGACTGCTGTCAAGAGACTCAGAATCAACGAGGACCCAGGGGAGGACAGAAGGAGAATTAATCAGAGAGGGAGGTGAGAGCTTGCACTTACAGATATACATGTAAACTGACCCCGTTGATATGGAAGAATGAGACAGTGCCAGAAGAATGGAAATTGGCCATAATATAATAAAGAAGGGAAGCACAATGGAACATGGTAACTACAGAGGTATCAGCTTGCTGGATGTAACCTACGAGATACTGTCTGTCATTATTCTCAGAAAATTACAACGATTCCGAGAGAACAACATACAGGAATACCAAGGTGGATTCCGACCAACCCAATCGACTACAGATCGCTTGTTCACCCTAAGACAATTGTTTGAAAAACACTGGTAATATGACAAAGATATCTGTAGTCTGTAGATCGATGTTCAACACGCATACGACAGCGTCCACAGGAAATAGGATATAGGATGCGTTACGTGACTTCAAAATCCCTGAGATGCTAGTGAGAATGGTGCAGACTTTAATGGATGGTCAAGCGCAGCAGTGTGTTTCCAGGGGGTCACGTCAGAAACGTTCGACATTGAGACAGGTGTCAGACAAGGGGGTGTTCACTCAAGCATACCGTTCAGTGCCATCTCAGAGAAGGTAGGCAACAGGAGTAGGTTGGAATACAGATGGATTGTAATTTCAGTTGTCTCGCACATGCAGATGATACAGTGCTGCTAAGTGAATCAAACCTTGAGTTGAAAGAAATGTACCAGAAAATGGACAACTGTGCACAGAAGGTTGTGCTAAACGTGAATCAAGGCAAAAACGGAGTTCATGCAATTAGGAAGAAGACAAGAGCAGCAAGTCTTCCTTGAGATAGACAGCATGAGGTTCAAGAGAGTTCATCAGTACAAATACTTGGGACCGTGGCTTACCAGCAAGAACAGCATAGAAATGGACATCAAGGAAACATTAGCAGCGTGAATGAACTGTATGTGTTCCCTCAGGGAGGCGCTCAGCTCAGAATCAATATCAGCGAATACTAAGAACAAAATGTATAAAACACTGATATGCCCAACAGTCAAGGACTCTTGATATCTGAAAGAAGGGTTCAAATCGTTCAAATGGCTCTGAGCACTATGGGACTTAATATCTGAGGTCATCAGTCCCCTAGAACGTAGGACTACTTAAACCTAACTAACCTAAGGACATCAGACACACCCATGACTGAGGCAGGATTCGAACCTGCGACCGTATCGGTCGCGCGGTTCCAAAGTGAAGCGCCTAGAACCGCTCGGCCAGACCGGCCGGCGAAAGATGGGTAACGAGGAAGACATGGGGACCTATTTACACTACTGGCCATTAAAATTGCTACACCACGAAGATGACGTACTACAGACGCGAAATTTAACCGACAGGAAGAAGATGCTGTGATATGCAACTGATTAGCTTTTCAGAGCATTCACACAAGGTTGGCGCCGATGGCGACACCTACAACGTGCTGACATGAGGAAAGTTTCCAACCGATTTCTCATACACAAACAGCAGTTGACCGGCGATGCCTGGTGAAACGTTGTTGTGATGCCTCGTGTAAGGAGGAGAAATGCGTACCATCACGTTTCCGACTTTGATAAAGGTCGGATTGTAGCCTATCGCGATTGCGGTTTATCGTATCGCGACATTGCTGCTCGCGTTGGTCGAGATCCAATGACTGTTAGCAGAATATGGAATCGGTGGGTTCAGGAGGGTAATACGGAACGCCGTACTGGATCCCAACGGCCTCGTATCACTAGCAGTCGAGATGACAGGCATCTTATCCGCATGGTTGTAACGGATCGTGCAGCCACGTCTCGATCCCTGAGTCAACAGATGGGGACGTTTGCAAGACAACAACCATCTGCACCAACAGTTCGACGACGATTGCATCAGCATGGACTATCAGCTCGGAGACCGTGGCTGCGGTTACCCTTGACGCTGCATCACAGACAGGAGCGCCTGCGATGGTGTACTCAACGACGAACCTGGGTGCACGAATGGCAAAACATCATTTTTTCGGCTGAATCCAGATTCTGTTTACAGCATCATGATGGTCGCATACGTGTTTGGCGACATCGCGGTGAACGCACATTGGAAGCGTGTATTCGTCATCGCCTTCCTTTCGTGTCATCCGGCGTGATGGTATGGGGTGCCATTGGTTACACGTCTCGGTCACCTCTTGTTCGCACTGACGGCACTTTGAACAGTGGACGTTACATTTCAGATGTGTTACGACCCGTGGCTCTATCCTTCATTCGATCACTGCGAAACCCTCCATTTCAACACGACCACATGTTGCAGGTCCTGTACGAGCCTTTCTGGATACAAAAAATGTTCGACTGCTGCCCTGGCCGGCACATTCTCCAGATCTCTCATCAATTGAAAACGTCCGGTCAATGGTGGCCGAGCAACTGGCTCGTCACAATACGCGAGTCACTACTCATGATGAACTGTGGTATCGTGTTGAAGCTGCATGGGCAGCTGTGCCTGCACGCGCCATCCAAGCTCTGTTTGACTCAATGCCCAGGCGTATGAAGGCCGTTATTACGGCCGAAGTGGTTGTTCTGGGAACTGATTTCTCAGGATCTATGCACCCAAACTGAGTGAAAATGTCATCACATCGCAGTTTTAGTATAATATATTTGTCCAATGAATACCCGTTTATCATCTGCATTTCTTCTTGGTGTAGCAATTTTAAGGGCCAGTAGTGCATATATAGGAGAATGGAGAAGGGGGAAGAATGAGGAAATCTACCTCGTGATTAAGCTTTACCACGACGTGTAGAGCTTCCTGTGCTATGTTAGATTGATGCTACCTTGCTGGTATCCCACATCTTGTAACAGCAATGCAAGTTTCCGTCGGACGACGACAGTGGTCATGCAGGATCCAGCGGACCTAATGGAGCACGCCCGCTAAGCCACGCCTCCAGAGGCTCCGTACCGCGAGCACACTCTACCGCCGCAATACAGGATGGTCGGCGTCAGCCACACGGCCTGTTTGCAGCGAGGTGCAGTCCGGTCACAGCAGATTCGCCAGTGAGATGCAGTCCAGTCGCGACCCTCACTATTGCTGAAGCGTTAGTTACGAGAGCCTCACCCTATGAAGGTCTTGTTTTTGTTGTACTAGCTTGACTTCATTGCTGCATGTTCACTTGTAAAGAGTCGTCGTCCGCTTGGAGAGTGCTACCAATTAAGTAAAGCTTCTGTTTACTGTAGGTTCGAATCCTGCCTCGGGCGTGGATGTGTGTGATGTCAAAAAAATGTTCAAATGTATGTGAAATCTTATGGGACTTATCTACTAAGGTCATCAGTCCCTAAGCTTACCACTACTTAACCTAAATTATCCTAAGGACAAACACACACACCCATGCCCGAGGGAGGACTCGAACCTCCGCCGCGACCAGCAGGACAGTCCATGACTGCAGCGCCTAAGACCGCTCGGCTTATCCCGCGCGGCTGTGTGATGTCCTTAGGTTAAGTTAGGTTAAGTAGTTCTAAGTCTAGAGGACTGATGACCTCAGATGTTAAGTCCCATAAGTGCTTAGAGCCATTTGAACCATTTTATTTGCCGGCCGGAGTGGCCGAGCGGTTCTAGGCGCTACAGTCTGGAACCGCGCGACCGCTACGGTCGCAGGTTCGAATCCTGCCTCGGGCACGGATGTGTGTGACATCCTTAGGTTAGTTAGGTTTAAGTAGTTCTAAGTTCTAGGGGACTGATGACCTCAGAAGTTAAGTCCCACACTACTCAGAGAGTACAGTCAGTCAGGGTAACTTTTTACCAGTCGGGGTATCTTTGTACCATCTATCATATTTGTTTCAAATGGCTACTTCTCCACCAACTTACATTATTTTGTACTAAAAGTAACAATATTATTACGTTTGTGATTTCTAGTTAATATCTAAGTTGTGTTCCAGCTCCCTGCAAGCTCATAGGCTTGTGATTATCCTTTAATTGCGATGACTATGAAGAGTGGTTCTCGCGACAGTGATTGCAGTTGACAATGCCTGGTCGATACAAATATCTTGATATTTCAAAGTAAACTTGCAGTACTGTAAGCTTTTACTTCTTATTAACACCCGATTTCCTTCTGGCACGATCTGAATTTACCCAAAGCATTGATACAGGAAGAATTCTTTGTTGTTTAAGACTGCTCTGAAGTTGTCCTGAGTGACAGTGTAACTCCATATTACCAATAAAATTGAAATTTTACTCAGTAGGGCATAGTTAGTATTCATTTTTACTTTTCCAAGCACGCAGATGTAAAGTGTTACAATGTCTGTCTTGACGTGTAATTTATTTTATGTTCAGTATTTTCAAAAATGGCAGAAATTGGTACAAAGTCATCCCGACTGACTGTATTTACTTGTTCGTTAATCATTTCTGCTCCTGTCCATCTTCCCTACAACAGCAGCTTCCTCGTTACCCATCTTTCGCCGGCCAGTCTGGCCGAGCGGTTCTAGGCGCTTCACTCTGGAACCGCGCGACCGATACGGTCGCAGGTTCGAATCCTGCCTCAGTCATGGGTGTGTGTGATGTCCTGTAGTCCACCTCTCCTTACCATTGTGTACGAAGTGGCACACAAGATGTCCGACGTTCTTCTTAACAAGTATTCTCGTATTTACTAATTACTAGCTGAGAGCCACGGCTGTCCTCGCGTGTCAGTAGTTTTGTTCAACTGACCCAACCCACGATGACAGGGCACGCGAAGCATCGCTGCCGAACGCTACGTGCGGAGTGACATGGGCAGGAGCGCGCGCAACTATGCATCGGGCAACTGAAATAGCTATACATTATACAACGTCTACATTACGCAACAGATTTAATGTTTTTTAACATAATTTATATTTTCAGATGTGAAAAAGATGATCCATTCTCTATTTCACCCTCTTAGGGTCGTTTTTTCTAAAGTGACCTGTGTTCTAGGTACCGCACGCTCAAAATCAGCAGATGTGTTCATCTGTGTTCATATGTCCATCTCTGCTTGCCCGTCATCAGTTGGATTGTGAATAACACCGATCATTTGTATCCTGTACTGTTACTGGCGATAAGAAATGTTGTCTGTATGCTAATATAAAACCATACCATATTTCATATAAATCGGTTCAATGGTTTTTTCGTGAAAATGTAACAGACAGAGTTACTCTCGCATTTAATAACATTAGTAAGGGAGTATGGATCAAACAGGTTGAGGATTGTACAAGCATTATGTACTGTACTGAATCTTATTATGTAGAACATATTAACCAATAAAAGCATTTTCACAAATACGATAAAATTCACAAGTCAAAGGGTAAATAGCATTTTCAAAGGGTAAATATTTTGCTAATTTGCGTAATATTCTACAGAAAAATAAATATCTTGTTTTGCGTTGGTGCGTAAGTTCGTAGCCTATCTCCGTAAATTTAATAAACACAGAGACACATAACGGAGACTTTAGTCATCAATAATATATTCTCCTTCTCTATTTACAACAATCTACCAATGCTGTGATAACTTCTCGATTCTTCGACTGTAGAAATCACGTATTTTTGAGGCGAAGAAATCGTGGAGCCACGTTCGGAGCGCATGTTCATCCGGAAAGAAAGTTCCTTGAAGGTTGTTCGACAGAGAGCGGAAAATATGAAATCTGAGGGCGCAAGATGAGGTGGATGGAGTGGCTGCGGAATGACTTCCTGTACATTGTTTATTTCCGGTGTAGCAAATGCGGCGGGGGGGGGGGGGGGGGGGGGGGGGGTCGCTAGCGCGGAGTAGCATAACTTCAAGCTGTCTTCCTGGTGGTTGTTTTAGAATTACGTATGCAAAACATCTCAGTTTGTGACGGTAAATGTCAACACTGATGGTTACACCGTCACTGTTTCACTTTTTTATTTTATTTTATCGTATGGCTAGGGCCCCCCGTCGGGCAGACCGTTCGCCGGGTGACGGTCTTTCAATTTCACGCCACTTCGACGACCTGCAATCGATAAGGATGATGATGAGGACAGCACAACAACCAGTTCCTGGGCGGAGAAAATTCTCCGACCCAGCCGGGAATCGAATCCGGGCCCAGAGGATTGACAATCCGTCACGCTGACCGTTCAGCTACCGGGGGCGGACGCTGTTTCACACGATGCATAGCATTACCTTTTGTGGATGCGCGCAGGTCTTTGTACGGGGAGTTACTGCTCTGTTTGGGCTCAACCATTCCTCTCTTTTCCTTATGTTAGCATACAGACAACATTTCTTGTCGCCAGTAACAATACAGGACACAAATGATCGGTGTTATTCACGAGCCAACTGATGACGAGCAAGCAGAGATCCACATATAGCCACCTGCTGATTATGGCTTGGAGCATGCGGTACCTATACACCCGATTTTTGAACCTTCCCCATTGCATGCAAATGCCGTACTATGGTGGGATGATCACAGTTCATCACATTTGCCAGTTCTAGAGTATACCGACGTTGATCGTTGTGGATTAAGCGTTGAAACGATCTTCATCAAGCCCCGAAGGTCTTCCTGAAAGTGGAGAGTCACTAATGTCGAAACTATCCTCCTTAGAACGAGAAAGCCATTTTCTTGCCATGAGCAGTAGCATTATCCCCATATACAGTGCAAATATTTATGGCTGCCACAGTTCCACTATCTCCAGATGACAAAATGACAATATGTAAACTCAAATATCAACAGTGAACAGCAAATAAAAAATGGCTGAGTCCTGATTGTCTTTTCAGTACTGCTCTGTAAACACTTGATATTAGTATGTTTGCTTCTAAACGTCCTGTGTTGTGTATTGATATTCATGACATGCTCTTACATAATGTTTGTAAGTTAAGCCATTTTAACCCTTATCCGTGAAGATGGTCCATGACTGAAACCGATCGATATTTCCGTTTAAAATAAAAGCAGCTGATAGTCAAACATGCATTTTATACATTACTTGACTGCTGTTGATAGTCACCTTCCAAAAATGTTTAAAAAACTCATAGCAACCGCGCTATCAACATGTTAAATAAAAACGCTACTAACTTATGCACAGACATAATACTACACACTTTCTAAAGTTACCTCTATTCTTCCTCGGGGTTTACGCTAACTACATATCAGATTTCACCGGAATCGATCAGCGGTTTGGTTGTGAAAACGTAACAGACAAAGTTCCTTCCGCATTTATAATATGAATGTGGATGTTTTAGCTTTGTACACTAGTGTAATAATTATCAGTGACGACAATGCAGGTATAGAATTCAGGCTCAGCAGCAGCTATCCCCAGTTGGCCTCTTTACTCGTCTCTCCTCACAATTAAAAGAATGAGGCCAAGCAGCATGTGCAGGACAAGACGGTTGCTATCTGACGTAAGTCATTAATGACGTCCAGCGTCCGGTAATTTGAGAGGAATGTAGTTCTCACGGCAGTGATGAATGTTTGAAAGTAGTTCTCAGTCAGTTACAGTTGTGGCTTCGTTAAAAATATCGATACACATCGGATTAGTTAGTCTTTTGTTTCTGTTTATCGGGCCTACTGCAGCGTTGTTTTCAAAAAATACGAGCATTTATTGAAGTTTTGTACATTTCCCTCTTTAGTCCTGTGTGACGGAACTGTCCAAATAAATAGTTATTTTTACAAGAACAACAACTGGTGACCCTACATGATCGTGAGTACGCAAAAATCAAAAACATTATTCAAATTTTATTGTGTCATTTAAGGATGCGATTTCGTTATGGACGACGCCGGCGTGGAAATATCAAGCTGGATGTGAAAATAACACATCTGTGGCAGAAAAAAATGTGAAAATATGTTTTCCGCAATCTCAATTTCTGACTGCATTTGTAAGCAATGGAATGACAAAATGTGATTACGTTTTGAGATGACTAGATAGTGTAGGCTACACTGCTGAGCTAATTTTGGATTTCATATCCAAAACATTATCAGCTTCCCTGTACACAGGCTTACAACCATGCATTATCCCAGAGTTCGAAGACTCAGAGTCACGTAAAATAAAAGTAATTGCTAACTGAAGTAGAACTAGAAGACAGTTTTGCTCGGAAAGATGTGTACTCTTACTGGGACGCAAGAAACGACGATTTTTTAAGAATTATATTTTTTCTATATTACCGATCAATGCACGTTTTTATCCCAGCAGCTAGTCAAGTTTTTAAGTCTGGAGACAGTGTTTCCTACAACTGATAAAATCTTAACACATCACTACCATCACCCAGTGCGTGTGTAGTGCGGAAACTTTTTCACCGTCATTTCAAGATGACATGTTTTCCCATCTCGAAAAATAGAACTACCGAATCGAGATTCAGGAACTACGGACTTAGTCACGATCGGGAAGCAGATCGAAATCACTGCGCCGTATATAGAAACATCCCACGTGTTGGTATCATTATAGATCAAGCTACTTGGAGACTATTTGCAGCCATTAATGGACTTCATGTTCGCAAACAACTAGCGCACCACTATGCTAATTTGTTTCTGAAACGTCCCGCTAATGCTCACAGCAATATATTTACAAGTGACACAGCGTCCGAAAGGCGAAAACAGAATTTAACCGTTTTTCACTGTCGCTTTTACATATTAGTTCTCAACTCGTGGTCTCGCGGTAGCGTTCTCGCTTCGCGAGCACTGGGTCCCGGGTTGCATTCCCGGCGGGGTCAGGGATTTTCACCTGCCCCGAGATGACTGAGTCACGTTTATCGTCATCATTCATCCCTATTACGGTCGGAGAAAGGCAATGGCAAACCACCTCCGCTAGGACCTTGTCTAGTACAGCGGTGCGGGTCTCTCGCATCGTCCCCTACGCTTTGTCAAGGAGTATGGGACATCATCATCATTACATATTAAGGCCTTAAGCCGATTTGCCAGCCCAGTCAAATACAATGAGGTGATGGATATCATCGGATAGCGAAAGGCACACACACAGATGGCGATAGTACCGCGACACAAGGTATGAAAGGGCAGGGCATTGGCGGAACTGTCTTTTGTACTCAGGTGATTCATGTGAAAAGGTTTCCGAGGGGTTTCCAACGTGATTATGGCCGCACGGCGGGAATTAACAGACTTTGAACGCGGAACCGCAGTTGGAACCACACGCACCGGACATTCCATTTCGGAAATCATTAGGGAACTGAATATTCCGAGATTCACAGTGTCAAGAGTTTGCCGAGAATATCAAATTTCATGAATTACCTCTCACCACGGACAACGCAGTGGCCGACAGCCTTCACTTAACGACAGAGGGCAGCCTCTAGGGTTGTCAGTGCTAACAGACAAGCAACACTGCGCGAAACAACCCCAGAAATCAGTGTGGAACGTACGACGAACGTTTTCGTTAGGACAGTGCAGCGAAATGAGGTGTTAATGTACTATGGCAGCAGACAACCTTTGCTATCAGCATGGCATCGCCTGCAGTGCCTCTCCTGAGATCGTGACGATATCGGTTGGATCCTACACTACTGGAAAATCTGGTGTGGTCAGAAAAGATTTCGCTGATGATGATAGGGTTTGAGTGCAGCACAGAACCCACGAAGCCATGGACTCAAGTTGCTAACAAGAACCTGTGCAAGTTGGTGATGGCTCCATAAAGGTGTGGGCTGTGTTTATATCGAATGAACTCGGTACTCTGATCCAACGGAACCGATCACTGACGGGAAGTGGTTATGTTCAGCTACTTGGAGACTATTTGCAGCTATTAATGGACTTCATGTTCGCAAACGACTAGAGAGTTTTTACGGTTCACAATACGGCACGTCACCGGGCCACAATCGTTCGCGACTGGCCTGAAGAACATTCTGAAAACTTCGAGCGAATGATTTGGCCATCCAGATCGCCCGCCGTGAATCCCACTGAACATTTGGGGACATAATCGAGAAGTCAGTTCGTGCTCAGCGTTCTGCACCGGCAACACTTTCGCAATTATGGACGGATTAGAGGCAGCAAGGCTCAATGTTTCTGCAGGGGACCCCCAACGACTGCAACGTCGAGCTGCTGCACTACGCTGGGCAAAAGAAGGTCCGACAAAATACTGTAGGTATCCCATGGCTTTTGGCACCTCAGCGTATGTCGTCTGGAAAACAGCTGTTCCAGTTTCTGATTTATCAGCATATCCACTATTTCTGCTCAGTTAAATATTAGAGTAGACTGTTTCATACTCAGTCTACAACTTCTTTTTCACCTACACTAAAAAAAAATCACTAGGTCTACATTATCTGAAAATTTATAACTACAACATGTAATCTGACAACTCACCCACGTTTATGTGGGAGCGGAAATCTACTGTGGAGGTGGAAGAGCAGCCGCTAGTACTGGATTTCCAGGATCGGTTTTGGTGTGTTTAAATGACAACCAGAAACAGTATTGGGTAATTGTTGTACAATATTCGGTTTTTGGAGACCCATGTAAACATGGTGAAAGTGAAACTGTATAGTCCCCATTTGTTGCGTCACAGAGTGTCCCACTTATACACAGCTGTCATGTAAACGGCGCCAGTACCCGGTTGCCGAGGGGTACATTGTATGAGACATTCCACATTTGTCCAGTCGTTTCAACTACACACGGCTGCCGTGCTGCTACTGTGGGAAGCACACCGCTACAGCCGGCTGTCGGTGACGGTAAACCATCGGTCCAATGAAATGGGGACTGTGGGATATTGTTGGCGTCCACCGGTCGCTGTTGTCGAGCGGTTCTAGGGGCTTCACATTGTAACCGCGCCGCTGCTACGGTTGCAGTTTCGAATTCTGCCTCGGGCATGGATGTGTGTGATGTCCTTTGGTTGGTTAGGTTTAAGTAGTTCTAAGTTCTAGGGGACTGATGACCTCATATGTTAAGTCCCATAGTGCTTAGAGCCATTTTTTTGTTGGCGTTCACATCTGGCAGTATTTAACATCTGCCGTTCCAGTCTTCAATGCTTGTGTGTTCTTTCGTGTGAAATAATATGGCTCTGAGCACTATGGGACTCAACATCTTAGGTCATAAGTCTGAAATAATACTTCTTCAAACAGTTCTCATCTTTATGGGAATGCAGGCATTTTGCAGATGTGTGGACGATACATTCGTAGTTTGGCCGCATGAAGCAGAAAATCTGCAATAATTCCCATGCCACCTTAACAGCATACATGACAACGTCAGTTTCGCCATGGAGGTGAAAAAAAAAACGGATCCTTACCATTTGTAGACATTCTGATAAAGAATAAACCTGATGGTACACTACAACATTCCACCTGCACGAAGACACACACGGACCTGTACCTAAACACCAATAGCCGCCATCATCCAGCAAAATGTAAGTGCTCGCCACCCTTCTACACAGTGCACGAGCGACATGCGATAAGGGAAGTCCGCCTGCACAGTTCCGGACGAAACTTTTCGCAAGAACGGCTACTTGGAAACACAAACAACACGCGCTGCCCAGCCGAGCAAGAAGAAGGAAGGTAATCCAGAAGACGAAATCAAGCGCCTGGTGTTCCTTCCATACAAGGGCCACCTAGAGCCAAGATTATCAGCATAGTAGAGAAACAGAACATAAAAACAATTTCCGCTCGACGGTTAAAATCGAGACTATGCTTGGGTCACTTAAAATACCAATTGTGACTACGGGCACGTGGAGTCTCAGCCCACAGGCCGAAACCGACCCGCGAAGTCAATTGATCCGACCCGCCGGCGTTACTCGAATTAGCTTGATAAAACGTATGGAACACGACACGCTGCAAAAGAATTTAAATTTAAGTATTATGTTTAGGTCGGCCGGGGTGGCCGAGCGGTTCTAGGCGCTACAGTCTGGAACCGCGCGACCGCTACGGTCACAGGTTCGAATCCTGCCTCGGGCATGAATGTGTGTGATGTCCTTAGGTTAGTTAGGTTTAAGTAGTTCTAAGTTCTAGGGGGCTGATGACCTCAGAAGTTAAGTCCTATAGTGCTCAGAGCCATTTTTTATTATGTTTAGAATACGACGTACGGACACCTGGCTGCTATGTGCCTTAAATAATGAGGATTCAGCTGGACGATTTGCAGATTCCAGGAGCTCCGTACATACACTGCTCCATACATAAGCATGCTCTCTGTGGGAAAGACTTAGATACTTCTTGTGTACTGAAACCAGTCTTTTCACCTGTGAACTTCATTCGGCGACATTTACTCGATCTCCGTAATTTCCAGGCTTTCCCTGAGGAAACTGTTTCAGAATTCTGTGACTTGCCTTACCACATAGCAATGAAGTGTCTCAGCTGCAGTAAAGTCCTGTTTCATTTTAACAAGCTTCTAAACGAAATAGATGTTTTTTTCCTCACTGGAAAAGATAGAGCTCATCGATAGCCATTACATCCCACGCGAACGATCTGCACTTGAAGTTTCAAGGAAAGGATGACCCCGTCTGTGACACCTGCAGAACCATCAAAGGATATCAGAGAAAGCTTTGAAGACAACTGGAACGAGAAAACTTTTCCTATTTTGCCTATTTGAAAGAATTTTGTACTACAATCACCGAAGAAATAATCTTGATTTTCCGGAAAAAAGTTATTCTTGATTTGAAGCATTTCTTGAAGAGATTTTTAGATCTTGGCAGAACTGAGAACGTCATTCTACTGTTCCAGAAATCCGTTTGACTGTAACCTTGATGATGTGCCAACTGAACTACAGTTGAGTCTCAATGAATTGCAGGCAGGCGACTTGTTGAAAGAGAAGCACCGCTGCTTACCTCTTACTGAGTTTCCGAAACTAAAGAAATTTGCCGCTGGCATTTAATCAGTGTTTGGAACAACTTATGTCTGCGGGCGAACGTTGTCGTAAATGAAGTATGTTAAATCAGCACATCGAACAAGATTGACTAATGAACATTTGAAAGCAATTTTCTTGACTGGATGCAACAATACCAAACCAAACATTGATCATATCCTCGGAAGCCAGACGTCAGTTTCACAAATGTCTTGCTGCTTTTAGTTTGTGAGAGTCGAAGGTATGTGCACTAGGTCTGATGTACCGGTAACTATCTTTTTGCTAACGCCGCCTTCTTTTACAACCTTTCTAGTAAATAAATGTATTGATAGCATGTCACTCACTCATGATGAACATGAACTTAGTTTGTCGTCTTTTTCTCCAGAGTTTTCGTTCTTGCTTGTAAGTATTGTACGGAATGATCATGCGGCCCGCGTTCGCCATTTTATAGATTATCAGGACCACTGTGTAAAAAATTTGGTAACCTCTGGTCTACAGCAGATGCAGTACGTTGGCCAGACGCAGCGATGCATCTTGCAGTGCTGTTCAGAACAAATGAGGAGCATTCACCTCGGCCATGCCGACAACGCTGCAGTTGCAGAGCACAGAATCAGTGAAGGACATATATTTGTTTTTGAACAGGCAAAGATGCGATGCCGCGCCATTGGGTTCTGATTCGCTTATCAAAGAATATAAAATAAGAGAACATGGCGATCTTATCAACGACGATGACGGTCTCCAGCTGAGCTGTGCAAGGCGAAAGCAGTCAGGGAAGCTTTGGTGTGAAAGTGACGTAGGCAGCAGGCGGAACAGAGAGGCATCTCCAGAACTTGACGCCTGGACCCATCCCCCTCTTCCCCTCCAACTCCTCCTTCCCCCCCCCCCCCCCCCCCGACCGCTCCACCACTCCCTACCCCCCTCCCCCCACCCCGCCCCCACACACACAGCACCAACGGCCACGAGGCCGCTATGTCTCTTTCGGGGGTACGTGATTCACCCACCTATTAGGGCCTCGGCAGAGGCGTCTGCTGTACAGTAGTTGTAAAGGAACCAACTAGACTGAAGTCTACACTTCACCTACAGAGGACGGGCAGGAAGCTTTTGGAAAAGTTGCGACTGTAGGACGTCACGAGTCTGCCCATAACCCGAGAATATTTAATCAATTCATATCTTACATATCGTGGTGGAAGTCGACCTCGGAGCACTAATTACATTCGTGCGTGGTACGTTCGTTTTATGGGAAAAACTGAAGATCTTTATAAGGACAGAAACCGTACAAGAAATGCTTGGATAGAGGTATTCAAGAATTAAACGATGAGTCTGAAGAGATGAGCGAAAACGAAAGACCAGATTATGGTAAGTACAGTAATATCTTTACTGTATTAAACGCAACGCTCTAAAATCCCTATGTTCATGCTACATTAAATCTTAGAAACTACCATTTAACTGAAACAGTATCTGTTAAAAAATAATCTATCATTTTTCTGACATCATTTGCTGAAATACTCCAACACGAACTTTCACTTCTAGCTATAACTTGAAGTTCAGTTATCAACACAGTATCTTCTGTTGTCCTGCCTCCGTAGCGCAGCGGTAGCGTTACCGCCGACTACGCAAGGGGGCCCGGGTTCGGTTCCCGGCAGGGGACTGGGTGTTCATCACTGACACACAAATCGCCGAAGTGGCGCTAACTAAAGAGACTTGCAATTCGGCTGCCGAACCCCGAAGGGGATACCCCGGCCAATAAATGCCATCATTTTATTTCAACAAAGAAATTGTGTAAAACAACATACGCAAATATCAATGGCAAAGTTTATTGTTCTATAGAATATGTACATTCTACGTGCACTTGAGCCTTCGAGTGAGGTTGTTAATATTCGTTTTGCAATCGTCCAGCAAACGGTCGGTCAGAGAAGGTGTTTATGTAGCCAGAATGCCTCATTAGGAGTAAAATGGTACCTTGTGGCTTTCTGTACCATGAAGACATTTATCTTCAGGCGGTTAGTGTTTATAATTCAGCGGTGATTTACACCTCTTTTCCATAACTGCCAACATGAATGTAGGTAAACCGATATTGCGAGTTAAACATAGGCCTACTAAAGAAGGAAATCCCTTGTGGTTGTAATATAATGAATTTTTTGCGTTGACAATGCGAATATGTTTTCTGTAGACAGCTACATTACAATGAGGGAAATCAGCTCTTTGTACAAATTTTTAAGCCATTTGTTTCCAGTGGTCTGATGTGGTTTCAGGGATATTCCTGTCGTAAAGGACGACTACCTTGACAGAGGACAATTGCTGACAGTGGAAATGCCGAGTCTGTAACTGTAGTGAAAATATATGAGGCTACATATATTCACTACAGTTACAGACACGCCATTTCCCCTGTCAGCAAAATTATCCTCTGTCAAGGTATTTATCATTTACGTCACGAATCTCCCTGAAACCACAACAGACCACTGGAAACAAATTGTTGAAAGATTGCTACAAAGAGCTCATTTCCCTCACTGCACCGCTGACCAAGTGTCTGAAACAAAACTTCCATATCATTATGAAATGAAACTTACCTAACTTTGTCAGACAGGCAACATGCAATGATTACATAATGTTACCATTATATTATTATATTGAAACAAACCAAAACGTTAACAAATTTGTTTGCATGGCCTTCATCCGCAACAAGCACAGAAACATTCGTTTTGTAAATAAAAGCGCCTTTCCTTGCCACAATGTATTTTATTTCTTCCAGACGCGTTTCGCCTTTTACTTTAAGGCATCTTCAGTGGAATCTAGAATGATATAGTTCCGTTCTGATACGCGATATTTGTAGATTATCTTGTTCTTTACGTAAATAAGTGATTACAGCTATTCACGTTTTTGGTTGGCATATACGTTTCCTCTCATCTGGTCACATGCTGGGGGTCATACTACATCTTCGCTTACGTAACGTAAGCACGTTTTCATGTTACGAACTTTTTTTATTCACAATTTTCGTATTCTTTGGGCGAAATGCCGAGGAGCACTATTAGTCTTCTGTTACAAGTTATTGATATTTTACCGAAAGCTGTGATTTAAGGTCGTAAACTACTGCGTGTTCGCTTTATGTCTCATCCTATTTAGTTTGTTTACGTACTTGTTGCCACATAACGAAGTAAATGCTGAAAACTATCGTCTGATCATTTTTGTTCTCTTTATATTTGCATATGTGTGTAAGAGAGAGAGAGAGAGAGGGAAAGAGTGTGTGTATGTGTGGATTATTATTTTGTGTGTGTGTGTGTGTGTGTGTGTGTGTGTGTAAGTGTGTGTGAGTGTGGATGACTGACTGGGGGCGGACGTGTTAGTGGTTATTCAGAGCGAGTTGTAGAAAGCCGAATATGAACTTTCAACAGCTCTTTGTGACCAGGCGTCTGTGTCACTTGGCCACCAAGAGCTGTTGCATAACGATTTGACTCGCGGATCCGGTTACATGGCTCCTTCCGTGTGTAGCGATTTTACGACTATGACGTGTGGGGCCTGAAGATGGCATCAGTGTAATGCCGAAACTGGTAGCACATAAGAAGTTCATAAAATAAATTTCTACAGTACATAAGGCTGTTGGAAAATTATTGCATCAAGAAATTGTAGGGTTGGACACCCAAATAGAAGAGATGACGTCACAGTGTCACGCTTGTGCGGAAAATCAGTCTACTCCGCCACAAAAATACTCGTATAGCAAGTTTCCTCTTGCTGTGCCAATGAACTCGACAACGTCACGTAGCACAATTCAGGTGTTGTCCTCTATTTTCTGCTCCTTCCAAGTAATTTTAAACATAATTCCAAACCTTTTCTAAACATTTTCTCGTATACAGTTCGACAAAATAATGAAAGGAAGATAGTTTTGGGTTTGACGTTTTCATTAGTGCGTGTGTGAATTCCTAATGGATCAAACTGCTGAGGTCATCGGTCCCTAGACTTACACACTACTTAAACTAACTTAAACTAATTTACGCTAAGAACGACACACACACCCATGCACGAGGGAAACTCGAACCTCCGGCGGGAGGGGCCGCGCAATCCGTGACATGACGTCCTAAGCCACGCGGCCACTCCTCGCGGCGTTTTCATTAGTATATGGTTGAATAATCCGAAACTATTGTAACCAACGTAAATTTCATTTGCAACCACAAAGATTTTACATGCTTAATATCAAAAATTAATACATTAAGTTATTTGCCTCGAGATGACTGGGTGTTTGTGTTGTCCTCATCATTTCATCATCATTCGTGAAAGTGGTGAGATTGGACTGAGCAAAGGTTGGGAATTTGTACGGGCGTTGATAACCGCGCAGTTGAGCGCCCCACAAACCAAACATCATCATCATCAAGTCTTTAAGGAATTGGGACGTTTGTTTACTGGTCTCAACTATTTCGCTAAAACCAAAGTCAATGGAGATGATCCCGAGTTGTTGATAAATTTTTTTGCGTAGTGCCATGTGTAGTAAGACCGCATCAGCATCGCACTAGAACTACATTAATAACAGTAGAGGATGATGGACACTCCCACAGTACTTCAAGTTAACATAGCGAGTATCTAAAGTGACTTGAAGAAACCTTCAACGTCATGTATTTGGCGTTTGTTCGGTGCGTATGGGTGATATCAACTCGGGAATACTTACGAAAGAAATGCATGTCTTGCATCATCTAATACCACAACGTTACCAGTTTTCGACTTCTTAACGAATTTTTCAAGTTATTCCCTGGTGATGTGTAGCGTGAATGTTAGTCTCAATCTAACTAAGTATGCATCGTGTAAACTAAGCTGCTAGTGAACTGATGCACTCAAAATAATAATAACAACAATAATAATAATAATACTGAATGTATATAACGAGCTGTAATACATATCCAGCCAGTCAGAATTCTCATTTATTGCAGCATGTCCTTCATTTAGCCCACCTCACACAAAAGAAAGTTCACTATAAATTTACCAGAGGGCGAATTTCACTATTGACCAGCTGGGAGTGGAGATGATTGGCTCACATATCTACGGTGTAATATTCAGCACGGCAGTAGACAGGCTCATTAGAGTGCATCAGGCTCAAAATGTGGAAGCCCTACTGTTCAGCAATCATTCTGAAACGATTTAAAAAAAAACTATTCAGGAAAGAAAAAATTCTCTCACATCTCATTAGCTTCCCGATGAATTTCCTGATGAGCTTCCTGTCAGTTCGTTAATGGTCAGAACTATTCTGATATGTGTGTAACCCACTGAACAAAATTCGTACAGTTTGCAATGCAAAATCTTGTTCGCTATGAGTTTGTATTTCATGTGTGTTAGGTCATACATTTCTGCATACAAAATGCAGGGAACAAATTGAATTATACTTTAAACTTTGGAGGAGATCTAAAGCCATCTTCATGCTTGAGAAAATTTATTGTATGTAGTGTACTCATTCCGCTCACGCGCGAAAACAATGAAGCCAGAATGAAATATTCGTAACGTCCCTCACATCTCATAAGCAGTTTGAGATATCGAAAAGAAATTTGGCAAATGGTAGCATGTAATAAACTAAGCGCTGTGAATTGTTTTTATATTTCTCAAGGCACTTTAATCCTTTGGCAAGTTTCAGTACCAACCACTCATTATTAAAAATAGACTTTAGTAAGAGATTCCAGCTAAATCTCCAGGTGGAGATTTATTTTCACCAAACTTCTTAATCCTTACTTTTCTTCAGAGAAACATTATCAGTCATGAGTTTTACGTAACACCCACCTTTCTCTTATAAGCATGCTAAAATTTGCTTATTTTGTCAAAACACAGCAGAATTTACAAAAATTCATCTCACTAAAATACTAATGCAGTTGAAATTTGATGGATGCTGAAACAATGTATTATTAAACTAGCAACTTAGGGGAGACAGCTCAATAGTTTGTGAAAAGCTCTATTCTTGGCATAAAAACATTTAATTTTTTCACTTAACGTTGTTGCAAAACCTACTGCAATTCTCGGTTCAGCAGCTATCGATGACTCTTACAAAATCACACCATTCCACTGAAAAGACATGTAGTTGTATCACAGAGGATAATGAAGTTTTGCATATTAACCATATAGCATACTTCTCTTCTTTTTTTGTGGAATCATTTGTCAACATCTCGTTTTGATGTATCAAACTGTTTATATAACATATGAGGGACGTTTCGTTCTGGTTTCTTGTTTTCTCGTTATCGGAGATACAAACAGATCTTGTGCCAAGTTTAAAGAATAATTCAGTATGTTACCTACATTTTGTACACAGCAACCTGTGACCTAACATGCATCAAACACAAAGACATAGCAACCCTTCTTTTGCATTGCCAACTATTCGAATTTCGTGCAACGGATGACTTAATTAGGAAACATCACTGTAACTGGGACCATTAACGAAACGATAAACATTTCATCACTAAGCTGACGAATGAGTCTATGAGATGTGGGAGAATCAAATTGTTTTACCGAATGGTTTCTCAAAAATCGTTTGAGAAACGCTGCAGACCAGAGAGCAGGCGCGTGACATTATGTTTCGTGTCATGGATTAACCGACGTCCTCTGTGAGAGACTGTCTTTCAGGCTGTGACGTCAGACGGCAACAGGACTCCTGATTGGCCAATGCAAATAATATTCAGAGACACCGCGTTCGAATCCTGGTGGGGAAAAAAAAATCATACCGCCATTTGGAGTTAAAAATCTCGCTACTTGTGAAAAAATTCGATATCTAAATGGTTCAAATGGCTCTGAGCACTATGCGACTTAACTTCTGAGGTCATCAGTCCCCTAGAACTTTGAACTACTTAAACCTAACTAACCTAAGGACATCACACACATCCATGCCCGAGGCAGCATTCGAACCTGCGACCGTAGCGGTCGCTCGGTTCCAGACTGTAGCACCTAGAGCCGCACGGCCACTCTGACCGGCTTCGATATCTAACTGTTGATTGTATTTAGTTAACAATCCGATGAGTTCTGGCTTCTGATCACCGTCCAGCATAAAAAATTGTATGTTTAAACATGTGCACACTTTGTTACTTGTGAATGAAACCATTTTTATTATTTTCGGCACTTAACAGGGACAGTAGTTGATGATAGAGTCCCGGTCCAGCAAAAAAAATTTCGCTGTGCAATTTCAAATTGAGACTTTAACTGCTCTGGCCAAAAATGAGGTAGTTCATGCCTCTTTATCTCTAGTTAACAACGACATTTGGTGCTGCTTTCTAGTCTCTTTCAGACAAGAGAGCTTTGCTTGGTTAGCATTGCTGTGTTTGAATACATACCCAGAACAAAACAGTTGCCATGTCATTTAAAGTTCGAACATGTGCTCAACTAGCTGATCATTAACTTCTCAGATATTTGACACTGCGTGCTGGATAACAAAGGGCGATGGTTGACTTTTGAAATCTTATAGAGCCATGTGCCATCATGAATACAAGGAAATTATTAGTGATACGCTGTTGGTGTTGAGGACTCCACAGAACGCTTGACGCTATTAATCGTGGTTTATCTAACTGGATAGTTGATGGCTAATTTATGCAGAACTACTCGCCAAACGATCGACAGGTAGAGGTAGTATGGTAACGTCTGAGATGGCAAGAATACTTTGAATTATCATAAATCTCCGATCTTCTTGCAAACTTTCTTATAGATAAAAAAAACTGTTTCCTGTCTCAATAACGTGTTTGCCGATATTTGCAATACCGTGGTACTGATTTGTATCTGGATTAATTGCTATACAGTGCATTGATATCTAGGGGTATCTTGTGGAGATTAATTTATGTAGTCAAATGACTGTACAGAAAGGAGAGTAGACGACCTAGGAGAAATTTACGATATGTGGGCTGCATGCAAACCATGCAGAACGCTACTAAGGTGGTTTTGATACTTCTGAGCATTAGCACATTACACCTTAAAACAATACGGAGCATTTCTTTTTTTAGTATTGTTGTTTTTAGAATGGAGAATTTCCCATAGTCATTATGGAGGTAGCTAGCAACTTTATACAGATTACCTGCTTGCTGGATAATAGCATGTTGCTGTAGTTCTTCCTGTGCAGAAGACTCATTTTGAAGCGTAGACAAAAGTTTTGTTTTGCAAAGATGGACTTGCAGTAATAGATTAAAAAACCTTCTGTTTCTCTTAGCGAGCCCCCAGCAAAGCCTTAGTGGAGGCATGTCCCCTACAGCAGGCATTGCTGCTCGTAAAATAGGCGTCATTGTTCGCCGCCGTGGCGCATTGTCCTGCAATGAATGGGGTGTAGGAATTCTCCGCAGCAACTACACTCCTGGAAATGGAAAAAAGAACACATTGACACCGGTGTGTCAGACCCACCATACTTGCTCCGGACACTGCGAGAGGGCTGTACAAGCAATGATCACACGCACGGCACAGCGGACACACCAGGAACCGCGGTGTTGGCCGTCGAATGGCGCTAGCTGCGCAGCATTTGTGCACCGCCGCCGTCAGTGTCAGCCAGTTTGCCGTGGCATACGGAGCTCCATCGCAGTCTTTAACACTGGTAGCATGCCGCGACAGCGTGGACGTGAACCGTATGTGCAGTTGACGGACTTTGAGCGAGGGCGTATAGTGGGCATGCGGGAGGCCGGGTGGACGTACCGCCGAATTGCTCAACACGTGGGGCGTGAGGTCTCCACAGTACATCGATGTTGTCGCCAGTGGTCGGCGGAAGGTGCACGTGCCCGTCGACCTGGGACCGGACCGCAGCGACGCACGGATGCACGCCAAGACCGTAGGATCCTACGCAGTGCCGTAGGGGACCGCACCGCCACTTCCCAGCAAATTAGGGACACTGTTGCTCCTGGGGTATCGGCGAGGACCATTCGCAACCGTCTCCATGAAGCTGGGCTACGGTCCCGCACACCGTTAGGCAGTCTTCCGCTCACGCCCCAACATCGTGCAGCCCGCCTCCAGTGGTGTCGCGACAGGCGTGAATGGAGGGACGAATGGAGACGTGTCGTCTTCAGCGATGAGAGTCGCTTCTGCCTTGGTGCCAATGATGGTCGTATGCGTGTTTGGCGCCGTGCAGGTGAGCGCCACAATCAGGACTGCATACGACCGAGGCACACAGGGCCAACTCCCGGCATCATGGTGTGGGGAGCGATCTCCTACACTGGCCGTACACCACTGGTGATCGTCGAGGGGACACTGAATAGTGCACGGTACATCCAAACCGTCATCGAACCCATCGTTCTACCATTCCTAGACCGGCAAGGGAACTTGCTGTTCCAACAGGACAATGCACGTCCGCATGTATCCCGTGCCACCCAACGTGCTCTAGAGGGTGTAAGTCAACTACCCTGGCCAGCAAGATCTCCGGATCTGTCCCCCATTGAGCATGTTTGGGACTGGATGAAGCATCGTCTCACGCGGTCTGCACGTCCAGCACGAACACTGGTCCAACTGAGGCGCCAGGTGGAAATGGCATGGCAAGCCGTTCCACAGGACTACATCCAGCATCTCTACGATCGTCTCCATGGGAGAATAGCAGCCTGCATTGCTGCGAAAGGTGGATATACACTGTCCTAGTGCCGACATTGTGAATGCTCTGTTGCCTGTGTCTATCTGCCTGTGGTTCTGTCAGTGTGATCATGTGATGTGTCTGACCCCAGGAATGTGTCAATAAAGTTTCCCCTTCCTGGGACAATGAATTCACGGTGTTCTTATTTCAATTTCCAGGAGTGTATGTCCCAGAAGGGAGCGAGTCTTCACACGAAGGGCCAACTTAAGGTGGCACGGGGCCACATTCACTGACGAACTGGGTGGCCTCTGTTTGGCAATATCTGCACGTGTTTTTTAAGCGCTTTGTTTTATTTCCATATGATGTTTGATTTCTGACCAGAAAAATATAGGGTAATAGAGTAATCGCTAGAAAATGGTTAATGGGAGTAGGAATCGTCGGGAATAGGAAGGTGGAACAGAGAATGGTCAGTGACAATCGGCAGCAAATCTATGCCAACAACGATATAACAGGTACACTTGCCGACAACACAAGTAAAAGAAAAAGAGGTAGAGGAAGTATATGAAAATATTGAGCTTGTGCCCCAGCATGTAAAGAGAGATGAAAATCTAATAATCATGGGTAATTGGAAGGTTATAACAGGGGAAGGAACAGAAGACACAGTTACAGGAGTATGTGAGTTTGGTTGCAGGAGTGATTGCATTATAAAATGAATTTCAGTTAGCGACAGTGAACAAATTGTTCAAAAATCACAAGATTAGGAGATACAAATGGAAAGGGCTCAGACACATGAGAAGATACCAGCTAGATTACATCATGTAGATAATGCGCTGATGAGCACCACAAAACACAGTTCACTTGATGAGGAATGGTTGTCTCTAAAAAGAGGAATCACAGATATTGGACAGATGAATATACACCATCTAATCAAAGGTATCCAGTAGCAGTGGGAGGAATTCGCGAGTCTATAAAAAGATGGATGCACAAAGCATCCAACAACTTCCACCGTCATACCTTAACGAAGATCTGTCCAACAACCTGAGAAAATTCTGGTCCTAAATAAAATCGCTAAGTGGATGAAGGCTTCCATTCACTCACTCATTGGCCATTCTGGTGTGGCGGTAGAAGATACCAAATGCAAATCCGAAGGCAGCATAAGGAAAACTGAAGTCAAATTTTGCGTTTAAGAAATCATTCATGCAGGAGGATTGCACCAGTATATCGCCGTTTGACCGTCGCACAGACTCCTGTATGGAGGACTCAGTAATAGGCAACCCTGGCACAGAGAAGCACCCAAAGACGTGAAAATACCAGGGTTGGAAAGTACGAGGGTTGGCAACCATTTATTCACAACCGATACAAAAGTGTTACATGTTTGCTCCTGTTACTGTCCTTCAAAGGAGTCAGCAGCGTTGTGTAGAACCCGTTGCCAGCGATGTGGAAGGCGTGATATACCGTTAGCAGAGCGTGTTCTGTTGATGGTACGAATGGAGCGGTCTAAAATTATGCTGATTCTCGTGTACGACTGGGATGGTGTTATGCTAACGCATTACGTTCCTCCACGGCAGACCGGCAGTGCACAGTATTACTGTTCGTTTTTGGAACATCACCTGCGACCACCTTTACGAAAGAAGCGGCGACACTTTCTGCGCAACCCACCCATCATTTTGCACAACAATGCGCGGGCGCATACAGCGCAAGCTGTGGCTGCTCTGCTCGGTCGATAGCGCTGGGAAGTACTGTACCACCTACCATTATCCCCGGACTTAAGTACTTGTGACTTTGATTTGATTCCGAAGATGAACGAACCACTTCGTGGCATTCACTTCAGAACTGTTCCAGAGATTCGACAGGCAGTAGATCGCTCCATTCGCACCATCAACAGAATAGGCTCTGCTAACGGTATACTACGCTTTCCACGTCATTGGCAACGAGTTCTACACAACGCAGGTGACTACTCTGAAGGACAGTAACAGGTGCAAACATGTATTTTGTATCGGTTGTGAATAAATAGTTGCCACTATTTTCGTTCCAACCCTCGTAAATAAATCGCCAGGTCCAAGTGACATTCCAATTCGGTTTTACAGAGAATGATCTACAGGGTGTCCGAAAAGTCTTTCCCTGATTACATAAATTGATAACTCAGGCTAGAAGTAAGATGCAAATATGAAACTGGTGTCTAATTGTTTACAAACTATCAAAGTTTTTTTCACACATCAGTAAACTTCCGCTTCCATTCTTGCCCACTGACAGTACACGTCGATATGACTTTGCGTTCGAAATGCTATCACATATTGAGGACAATGATGGTTATCTCAGACGAATTGCCTTTTCCGACGAAGCGACATTTTATGTCAGTGGAATAGTGAATCGCCATAATGTGCGCATTTCGGGTTCACAACCCCCTGGTGAATTCATGGAGTGCACCAGAGGCAGTCCAAAGGTGAATGTTTGGTGCGCGCTATTGCACGATCGAATTATCGGGCCATTCTTCTTCGCTGAGGCTACCATCACATCTGCTGTGTATCTGGACTTGTTGCAACTGTATGCTGTTCCTCAGCTGCTTCAGTATCACCCCGATGTCTTGTTTCAGCAAGACGGTGCACCGCCTCATTGGGGTTTGGACGTCCGTGCCTATCTCGATATGATCTTTCCTGGGCGATGGATTGGTCGTGATGGGCCAACGGTTTGGCCTCCACGCTTTCCTGACATAACCCCATTAGATTTCTTTTTATGGGGTTACGTCAAGCACGAGGTCTACCGAACACGTGTACCAGATCTTGAAACCCTGCGGCAATGGATAACCACAGTCGTTGAATCGATCCCTCCAGCGATGTTGGCTAATGTGTGGACGGAAACTGAATATCGCCTATATGTGATACGTGCTACCAAGGGTGCTCCTGTGGCTGTTTACTGATGTGTGAAAAAAACTTTGATAGTTTGTAAACAATTAGACACCAGTTTCATATTTGTATCTTACTTCTAGCCTGAGTTATCAATTTATGTAACCAGGGAAAGACTTTTCGGACACCCAGTATAGTATTGGCCCCTTACTTGTCTTGCATTTATTGCGAATTTATCGCCCAGCGAAAAGTCTCAAGCTACTGAAAAAAAGCGCAAGTGACTCCAAGTATAAAACAATTGAGTCGCAAAATTATAGACAAATAGCCTTAACATTAGAATGAAATTATCTCTCTGCAGTGGAGGGTGCGCTGATGCGAAACTTCCTGGCATATTAACAATGTATGTTGGACTGAGACTCGAAATCGAGGTCTTTGTCTTTCGCGGGCAAGTGCTGTAAGGACTGAGCCAGAGTCCGTGCAGGATACGGTGGCCGACGTAGACTGACCAATTTTCGTCCAAAGCGCTGATCGAGTTCACTGTTTGTTCAGGAAGGGAGGCCGAGAAGGGTTTGCCACCTTTCGGCAGGTCGGCAACGACAGAATCGAGGAGCAGGCCCCGTAATCTTTCTCAAATGTCTTGATAGAAACCATTCGGTAAAAATATTTTATTTTTGCTTTACTTGTAGCTTCTTGTCGGGTTCATTATGATGTGCCCATCACTACGTTACTGGTCGTAATTATTGTGATATTTACGTGGAAGTAAGACACTGAGAGAAATTCGAAAAAGTTTGCAATGTAAATAGGAGTCACTATGATTTTGCGTTTGGCACATATTACGTAATTTATTGCTGGTTATAATGCATATTACATAACATCTTGCAGCATACGAAATTCGGCTAACCATATAGAAGTTTCCTTTAGACTTGGTTGGAGGTCTCTATCCATCACCAATCTCGAAAAAATTGATCTGATGTAGCACTTACCTTTGTGCTCGCGCCGCGCCAGCGATAAAATCAGAGTAAATTATCCACAACATCCACTATATTTCACAAACAGTTTGCGACGTGCAAATGAGATTTTGGCAATTGATAGCATGCAGAGAAGAGAGTATATTGGCGCATGGTTATCATGCAAAACTTCATTATCCACGGTATTTTCCTCTAACTATAGACTTTTTTGATGAAAAAATGTAATTTTTAAGGGCCATCGATAGCTGGTGAAACGAGAAATGCTATGGGGTTTGGAACAACACAAAGATATTACACGTTCGTTGTACCGAGGATGTGCTTTTTCATAATATACTGACCCTACTTTTACTCATTTCCTCACTTAATAGACTTAATAAACCACTGTTTCGGAATTGTTTTGAAATTGTGTCTGCACAACATATTAGTGAGTGAGACTGAGTGTACACCGCTGTGTTTTGGCATAAGACGCAAAATAAGAGAAATGCGTTAGGTTTTACTCAAAATTCGCCGCTCGTGACACTTCTCTGAAGTTACAAATGGTTAACAAGCCAGGCAAAAATACATCGCTGCATTTTCGGCGGAATTATTTTTAAAGCACTTCGTCTTCAGGCCACAAGTGGCCCATCGGGACCATCCGACAGCCGGGTCATCCTCAGTTGAGGATGCGGATAGGAGGGGCATGTGGTCAGCACACCGCTCTCCCGGTCGTTATGGTGGTTTTCTTTGACCGGTGCCGCTACTATTCGGTCGAGTAGCTCCTCAATTGGCATCACGAGGCTGAGTGCACCCCGAAGGAATTATTTTTAGATACTAACCAAAGCAGAGGTGACAGACCTTTTTGAATGGTCACCGTGCAAGTGTGGGTGTGGAGGGGTCCCACTTAATATTTCCAAAGAAATGTGTGTAAGCTTCAATTTATAGCGGCACTCTTATTCCGGCGGTCGACATTTCCCCTTACAGCGCCTGCCCCCACCATTACCATTTTCCTCTCGCGTGCCCTACCATCCCCCAGCATTCTTCGCGAAATATACCCAAGCATGACTCCCGCCCCGTTCTCAAACGTTTACATTCCTCAGTACCTCGTCTCCCACCTTCCAAACTCCACAGAAGTTCTCCTGCGAAACTTGCAGGAATAGCACTCCTGGAAGGAAGGATATTGCGGAGACATGGCTTAGCCACAGCTTGGGAATGTCTCCGGAACGAAATTTTGACTCTATAGCGGAATATGTGCTGATATGAAACTTGTCCGTAAAAGGCAAAGGTCCGATTTCGAGTCTCGATCAGGCATACAGTTTTAATCTGCCAAGAAGTTTCATCCTTATCATCGGTTTGCTGCAGAATTCTTGAACATATTCTAAGCTCAAGTATAATAAATTTCCATGAGACAGAAAAGTTTCTGTCTACTAATCAGCGAGAATTTGGAAAGCGTCTTTCATGCGAAACTTGGCTCGGTCTTTTTCTCATGTGATATGCTGTGAACCATGGATGAAAGGCGACAGGCAGGTTTCATATTCCTAGATTAAGCATTTCGACACGGTGCCCTACTGCAGGTCCAAGCATACACATTAAGTTCCCAGATATCGACACCTACATCTTCATCGACACCCTGCAGTCCACCTTACGGCCTCTGGCGGAGGGTACCCCATACCACTACTACTCATTCCCTTTCCTGTCCCGCTGGCAAATAGAATGAGGGAAAAACGACTACCTATATGCTTCCATATGGCCCCTATTTCTCATATCTTATCTTTGTGATCCTTACGAGCAAAGTATGTTGGAGGCAACAATCTTTCTGCATTTAGCTTCAAATGCCGGTTCCCTAAATTTTCTCAGTTGTGTTCCTCGAAAAGAATGTCGCCTTCCCTCCAGGGATACCCATTTGAGTTCGCGAAGCACCTGTGTAACACTTACGTGTCGTTCAAACCTACCCGTAAGAAATCTAGCAGGCCGCTTCTAAATTGCTTCGATGTCTTCCCTTCACCCAACCTGGTACAGATCCCAAACACTCGAGCAGCACTCAAGAAGAGGCCGAACTAGCGCCCTATATGCGGTCTCCTTTCCAGATGAATCACACTTTCCTAAAATTCTCTCCATAAACCAAAGTCGACCATTCACCTTTCTTATCACAGTCCTCACAGACTCATTCCATTTGATATAGCTTTGCAACGTTGTGCCCAGATATTTAAACAACGTGACTGTGTCAAGCAGGACATTACCATTGCTATATCCGAACATTACGGGCCGGCCAGGGTGGCCGAGCGGTTCTAGGCGATACAGTCTGGAACCGCGCGACCGCTACGGTCGCAGGCTCGAATCCTGCCTCGGGCATGGGTGTGTGTGGTGTCCTTAGGGTAGTTAGGTTTAAGTAGTTCCAAGTTCTAGGGGACTGGTGACCTCAGCAGTTAAGTCCCATAGTGCTCAGAGCCATTTGAACATTTCGGGTTTGTTTTTCCTACTCATCCGCATTAATTTTTCTACATCTAGAGCTTGCTGCCATTCACCACACCTACTAGAAATTTTGTCTAAGTTATCTTGTATCTTCCTACAGTGACTCAACTTCGACACATTATCATGCACCACAGCATCATCAGCAAACAACCACAGGTTGTTGCGCACCCTGTCCGCTAAACCATTTATCTATATGGAAAACAACAGCTGTCCTGTCACACTTCGTGGAGGCACACCTGACGATTACCTTGTCCTAGACGAACACTCACCGTCGAGAACAACATACTGGGTTCCGATATTTATGAAGTCTTCGAACCACTTACATATCTGTGAACCTATTCCATATGCTTCTACGTTCTTTAACAGATCGGAGTGGGGTAGCGTGTGAAACGCTTTTCGGAAAACTAGTATATCATGTACGAAAACGGCAAGCTGAGTTTTGCGCTAGCAATGCTTTCTGAAACCTTACTGATTCGTGAACATAACCTTCTCAATTTCAAGACAGTTTATAGCATTCAACCTGAGAATACGTTCAAGTATTCTGCAGTAAATCGACGTTAGGGATATTGGTCTAAATTTGCGGGTCTGTTCTTCTGCCCTTCTTATACATTACTGGCCATTAAAATTGCTACACCAAGAAGAAATGCAGATGATAAACGGGTATTCATTGGACAAATATATAATACTAGAACTGACATGTGATTACATTTTCACGCAATTTGGGTGCATAGATCCTGACAAATCAGTACCCATAACAACCACCTCTAGCCGTAATAACGGCCTTGATACGCCTGGGCATTGAGTCAGACAGAGCTCGGATGGCGTGTACAGATACAGCTGCCCATGCAGCTTCAACACGGTACCACAGTTCATCAAGAGTAGTGACTGGCGTATTGTGATGAGCCAGTTGCTCGGCCACCATTGACCAGACGTTTTCAATTGGTGAGAGATCTGGAGAATGTGCTGGCCAGGGCAGCAGTCGAACATTTTCTGTATCCAGAAAGGCCCACACACGACCTGCAACATGCGGTCGTGCATTATCCTGCTCAAATGTAGGGTTTCGCAGTGATCGAATGAAGGGTAGAGCCACGGGTCGTAACACATCTGAAATGTAACGTTCACTGTTCAAAGTGCCGTCAATGCGAACATGAGGTGACTGAGATGTGTAACCAATGGCACCCCATACCATCACGTTGGGTGATACGCCAGTATGGCGATGACGAATACACGCTTCCAATGTGCGTTCTCCGCGATGTCGCCAAACACGGATGTGACCATCATGATGCTGTTAACAGAACTTGGATTCATCCGAAAAAATGGCGTTTTGCCGTTCGTGCACCCAGGTTCGTCGTTGAGTACACCATCGCAGGCGCTTCTGTCTGTGATGCAGCGTCAAGGGTAACCGCAGCCATGGTCTCCGAGCTGATAGTCCATGCTGCTGCAAACGTCGTCGAACTGTTCGTGCAGATGGTTGTTGACTTTCAAACGTCCCTGTCTGTTGACTCAGTGATCGAGATGGGGCCGCACGATCCGTTACAGCCATGCGGATAAGATGCCTGTCATCTCGACTGCTAGTGATTCGAGGCCGTTGGGCTCCAGCACGGCGTTCCGTATTACCCTCCTGAACCCACCGATTCCATATTCTGCTAACAGTCATTGGATCTCGACCAACGCGAGCAGCAATGTCGCGATACGATAAACCGCAATCGCTATAGGCTACAATGCGACCTTTATCAAAGTCGGAAACGTGATGGTACGCATTTCTGCTCCTTACACGAGGCATCACAACAACGTTTCACCAGGCAACGCCGGTCAACTGCTGTTTGTGTATGAGAAATCGGCTGGAAACTTTCCTCAAGTCAGCACGTTGTGTGAATGTTCTGAAAAGCTAATCATTTGCATATCACAGCATCTTCTTCCTGTCGGTTAAATTTCGCGTCTGTAGCACGTCATCTTCGTGGTGTAGCAATTTTAATGGCCAGTAGTGTACACATGAGTCACCTATGCTTTTTCCCGGTCGTTCGGGACTTTGCGCTGGCCCAGAGCTTCGCCCTAAGCGCAAGCTAAGTAAGAGGTGAATGACGAAGAGTACTCTTTGAAAAACCGAACTGGGATTCCATCTGGATCTGGCGACTTATTTCGTTCCAACATTTTGAGTTGTTGCTCTACGCCAGATAGCCTTATTACTATATCGTCCGTACGGGAGTCTGTTCGATGGTCATGCGGCGGTATGTTTGTACCATCCTCCTGCGTCAACGATTCCTGCAACTTGAAAGTTAAAATTTCGACTTTCGTTTTGCTATTTTCAGCCACACTAGACTGGTCAACAAGTGAATGGATGGAAGCCTTAGATCCGTTTAGACTTTTTACATAGGACCAAAATTTTCTCGGGTTCTCTGTCACATCTTTCGCTAGGGTATGACAGTGGTAAGTAGTTCTATGCTTCGCGCATAGATCTTTTCACAGACGCGCGAATCTGTACTAATCCTTGCTTGTCGTGATTGCAAGTTCTCTCTTTAACCTAGAATGCAACAGCATCTGCTTACTCAGGATTTTCTGAATCTCATTATTAAAGCATGGTGGGTTTTTACCGTCCTTAATCCACTCACTAGGCTTATACGAGGGTCGGTCAAAAAGTAATGCCTCCCATTTTTTTTCTACTTAAAGAAATTAAGTTAAGTGAAAAATTTGAATTTGGCGCCATTCCTCAAACCTTCTTCTGCAATCCACTGCAGTAGTAACTTTCTGTGTCAACAGGTGGCAGCACAGCAGAAGTTTGTAAGATGGCCGACATCGATGTTCGTTTGAGACAGCGTTGTGTGATTGAATTCTTGAATGCAGAAGGTGAAACGCCCATACGCATTCATGAAAGACTGAAGAAGGTGTATGGTGTTGTGACAGTGGATGTCAGCACTGTTAGGCGATGGGTTCGTCGTTGTAAGGAAGCTGAAGGGCAAACACCGTTGACTGACGAAAAGCGGAGCGGCAGGCCGGTGAGTGCAGTGACTCCACACAACATTCAGCAAGTTGATGACATCATTCGTGGTGACCGTCGGGTGACTGCAGATGAAGTGTGTCGCATTATTTCTCTTAGTAAAGGCAGTGTGATCACGATTATTAAACAATTGGGGTACTCAAAAGTTTGTGCACGGTGGGTTCCAAGAATGTTAACCGATCAGAATAAAGAGGCAAGGAAAACAATAGCCTCCCAACACTTGCAGCGCTTCCGTTTGGAGGGAGATGAGTTTCTGAAAAAAATTGTGACCGGGGACGAAACATGGGTGCATTTTTTTGAACCCGAATCAAAGAGGCAGTCAATGGAGTGGCGTCACACAAGCTCGCCGAGGAAGAAAAAATTCAAAACTGTGCGATCGGCAGGGAAAGTTATGGCAACAGTTTTCTGGGATACAGAGGGTTTGATTCTGGTTGATTTTTTGGAGCAGGGATGCACAATAAATTCTGTTCAATACGTCACAACCCTCAACAAACTTAAAGCACGTCTTCAGCGAGTTCGCCCAACAAAATCAATGGCAGATGTTCTTCTTTTGCATGACAATGCAAGACCACACACCAGTCGTCACACCTCTGACGAGATTGTCAAAATTGGATGGGAAGTTTTGCCTCAACCCCCATACAGCCCTGACCTGGCACCATCAGACTTCCATCTGTTCGGGCCACTAAAAGAAGCTCATCGTGGGATTCATTTTGAAGATGAGGAGGCCGTCAAAACATCCGTGCGTCAATGGCTTAGGAAGCAGAGCTGTGATTTTTACCGTGCTGGGATACATGCCCTTGTTCAAAGATGGACCAAAACTGTAGAGATGGGCGGAGATTACATTGAAAAATGACAAAATGATCCTCAATGTTGTGGTTTTCAACCTATGTAATTGCATTTAAATTTCCTGACAATTAAACGTAGAAAAAAAATAGGAGGCATTACTTTTTGACTGACCCTCATAATTCTACAGACCTCGATTTACATTCTGCATAAACTCTCGCCAATAATTCATCTACGGCCATCTTACTGGAACTGAGTGATGTCATTTCACTGTCTAAGTTATATGCTAACAACTGCTTATCTGCTCTTTCTAACAGAAAGACTCTCCTAGCCTTCTTAACTGATTTATTAACTTTCGTAATCATAGTTGCTATAATGACATTATGATCGCTAATCTCCGTTTCTATACTGCCGTTTTCGATAAGGTTCGGCCTATTTGTAGTTACAAAGTCTAAGATATTTCCATTGCGTCTGGGTTGCCGAGCTAGCAGCTCAAGACAGTTTTCAGAAAACTGTGTTCAAAAGTACTTCGCATGTCTGTCAGTATCACCTAAAATGAACCCATAGATATCCCAGTCTATACCCGGTAGGCTAAAGTTGCCTCCAACTATTAATGCATGATCACGGTATTTACACGCTACTGACAACAAACATTCTTTGAATGACTCTAGAACTGTCACACAGAATGGGGAGGACGGTACAATCCCCCAACAGTTAACTTGGTTTCACCTAGACCTGTTATATGAGAGCAGATAACTTCACTGTCACACTCAACTTCCACCTCAATAGAGACAATATTTTTGTCAGTTGCAACGAACACTCCCCCACTTACCAGTATACGTTCCATGACTCGCTAAATATCTCAGAAACTTTCCACTTCGGGTCTCAGTCAGCTCTCCGTCTCGAGGATAATTTGAGTGCGAGAACTTCCCTGGAGGGCTGTAAATTCTGGAACTTTGTTGCGATTACTTCGACAGTTTACTTATAAAATTTTGGCAGTAGAAATGTCTTTACTCTGGATGCGGCCTGATTTTTCTTGCTGCGTAATGACTGCCGAGTGTTGATCAGAGTACCTCAAACTACCACCCAACCTAAAAGACCCTCATGTGCACTCCACAAGTGCTCTGCTACCCGAGTAGCTGCTTCCTTTGGTAATGCATCCGCTACCTATGAAGGGGAGTCCTACAAACACACAAACGATGATGAAGGTCTAGAAATCTGCAGTCGACGACTCCTTTGGTTGAGACCCTCCACTCGGCTCCAAACTTAAGGACCCCAATCAACTCTGGGAACAATGCTGCAAACTGTGAGCTCCGTTTACCCTACGCATGAGGCCAGCAGTCTTCACCATTTCCTCCAGGCGCCTCTACGAACTGAGGATGGCCGCAGAACCCAAGCGAATGGTGTCATTGGTGCCGACGTGAACCGCCACTTGCAGACGACTCTGCACCCTACACGCCCGATAGCCACAGGCAAAGCCGCGTCCACATCTCGGATGAGCCCACTGACAGACAAAAAAATGTTCAAATATGTGTGAAATCGTATGGGACTTAACTGCTAAGGTCATCAGTCCCTAAGCTTACACACTACTTAACCTAAATTATCCTAAGGATAAACACTCACACCCATGCCCGAGGGAGGACTCGAACCTCCGCTGGGACCAGCCGCACAGTCCATGACTGCAGCCCCACTGGCAGACATACCGTGTGCACATTGGCATTCTTTCCAGCCCTGAACGCTACGTGCCTAAGAGGCTTTATAACGCGCCCAGCATTGAAGCTCCCTATAACTACTGAACCCCTCCCTCCGTGTGCGTGCCGGGTCCTGCTGAGGAGCACTCAGAGGGTGAGACCGAACGACCAGTGTCCACATTGGCCGTCCGCCTCGAGCGGCGTGAACGCGTTACCAATCACCACTCGGTCTGCTGTGAAGGTGCATCCACCACGTCGGATACACTGGGAGGTACCTCAGTAGCAGAGCCCGTCCCGTGCAAAACGCCAGATCCTCCGCCACCGCTGCACCCCGAGGCAGCAGTCTGAAGAAGACTGACCGGAGCCAAAGTGCATTCAGCTGTTCGCGAACTGTGGCCAGTTCTTCCTTCTGAAGAAGACTGACCGGAGCCAAAGGGCATTCAGCTGTTCGCGAACTGTGGCCAGTTCTTCCTTTGTCCGCACAAAGCATTCACACATCCTACTCATCCTACCAAGATTAACTGAAGAAGTAAACTATAAAAGCAGATAGAATCCTAGATATGCAACTTGCTACCCTGCTGATGTGTCACCAATGGATGCTGATTCCTCAATGAGCTGTGTACCTGGGTGTTCAGAAGAAATGAAAACTGCGCTACAGACTGCCCGAATTTACACTTACAAATGCGAGCTTACACTTCTGAAACGGAAACACGCACTAAATTTAATAAATATTCTACGAGGAAAAGACAGGTAAAGATAAACACTTCACTTACCGCACTGTAAATGTGTACCAGCTGAGAGCAGGAGTTTCATTGACTGGCTTACTAAATGAACGGATGTTTGTCTCCTAAACAAAAAAATGAGCAACTACTGCGCTACAGACTGAATGAATTTATACTTACAAAAATTCGAGATTAAATCTCTTAAGCAGAAAATCATACATGAAATTTAATAAATATACTACGAGGAAAAGGCAGCAAAAGACAAACACCTAACTTGCACTCTGTAGACGTGTATCTGCCGAGAGCTGGAGCCTCACTTGTGCTACTCGAAGACTTCTTAAGTAACAGAACCTAGTATGCTGTCCTCGGCGGCGAGTGTTCGTCAGAGACAGGAATATCATCAGGAATGCCTCAGGGAGCTGTGATATGCCCGCTCTTATCCTCTATATACACTCCTGGAAATTGAAATAAGAACACCGTGAATTCATTGTCCCAGGAAGGGGAAACTTTATTGACACATTCCTGGGGTCAGATACATCACATGATCACACTGACAGAACCACAGGCACATAGACACAGGCAACAGAGCATGCACAATGTCGGCACTAGTACAGTGTATATCCACCTTTCGCAGCAATGCAGGCTGCTATTCTCCCATGGAGACGATCGTAGAGATGCTGGATGTAGTCCTGTGGAACGGCTTGCCATGCCATTTCCACCTGGCGCCTCAGTTGGACCAGCGTTCGTGCTGGACGTGCAGACCGCGTGAGACGACGCTTCATCCAGTCCCAAACATGCTCAATGGGGGACAGATCCGGAGATCTTGCTGGCCAGGGTAGTTGACTTACACCTTCTAGAGCACGTTGGGTGGCACGGGACACATGCGGACGTGCATTGTCCTGTTGGAACAGCAAGTTCCCTTGCCGGCCTAGGAATGGTAGAACGATGGGTTCGATGACGGTTTGGATGTACCGTGCACTATTCAGTGTCCCCTCGACGATCACCAGTGGTGTACGGCCAGTGTAGGAGATCGCTCCCCACACCATGATGCCGGGTGTTGGCCCTGTGTGCCTCGGTCGTATGCAGTCCTGATTGTGGCGCTCACCTGCACGGCGCCAAACACGCATACGACCATCATTGGCACCAAGGCAGAAGCGACTCTCATCGCTGAAGACGACACGTCTCCATTCGTCCCTCCATTCACGCCTGTCGCGACACCACTGGAGGCGGGCTGCACGATGTTGGGGCGTGAGCGGAAGACGGCCTAACGGTGTGCGGGACCGTAGCCCAGCTTCATGGAGACGGTTGCGAATGGTCCTCACCGATACCCCAGGAGCAACAGTGTCCCTAATTCGCTGGGAAGTGGCGGTGCGGTCCCCTACGGCACTGCGTAGGATCCTACGGTCTTGGCGTGCATCCGTGCGTCGCTGCGGTCCGGTCCCAGGTCGACGGGCACGTGCACCTTCTGCCGACTACTGGTGACAACATCGATGTACTGTGGAGACCTCACGCCCCACGTGTTGAGCAATTCGGCGGTACGTCCACCCGGCCTCCCGCATGCCCACTATACGCCCTCGCTCAAAGTCCGTCAACTGCACATACGGTTCACGTCCATGCTGTCGCGGCATGCTACCAGTGTTAAAGACTGCGATGGAGCTCCGTATGCCACGGCAAACTGGCTGACACTGACGGCGGCGGTACACAAAAGCTGCGCAGCTAGCGCCATTCGACGGCCAACACCGCGGTTCCTGGTGTGTCCGCTGTGCCGTGCGTGTGATCATTGCTTGTACAGCCCTCTCGCAGTGTCCGGAGCAAGTATGGTGAGTCTGACACACCGGTGTCAATGTGTTCTTTTTTCCATTTCCAGGAGTGTACATAAATGATTTAATGGGCAGGTTGAGCAGCAATCTGCGTTTGTTTGTGAGTGTACGGAAAGAGGTCATCATTGAGTAACTGTAGGAGTATATAAGATGACTTGAGCAAGACTTCTAGTTGTGTGATGAATGGCAAGTTGCACTATATCTAAAAAAATGTAATTTAATGAAGATGAGTAAGAAAAACAATCCCTTAATATTTGAACATAGCATTAGTAGTGTGCTGCCTGGCACAGTCACGTCGACTAAATATCTACGCGTTACGTTGCAAAGGGATGTCACATGGAACGAGCAAGTGCGGCCGGTAGTAGGGAAGGCGAATAGACGATTTCGGCTTATAGGGGGAATTTTAGGAAAGCGTTGCTCGTACAGAACACTAGTGCGACCCATACGTGAGGCTGCTTCCGTGTTCGGGATCCCCATCAGGTCAGATCAAGGGAAGATTTCGAAGCAGTTCAGAGGCGTGTTAGATTTGTTACCGGTACGTTCGATCAATACACGAGTATTACGGACATACTTCATTAACTGAAATAGGAATCCTTGAAGAGAAGGTGACGTTCTTACCGCGAAACACTTTTGAGAAAATTTCGAGAACCGGCATTTGAAGCTCACTGCAGAACGTTTCTCCCACGACGAAGATAAGAGAAGTTAGGGCTCGTACAGATGCATATAGATAGTCGTTTTCCCTCGCTGGTTGTGATACAAGGTACCCTCCGTCATGCACCACATGGTAGCTTGCAGAGTATACATGCAGACGCAGATGTTACTGAAATGGGGTGTGCCACCCACCGCTTTTGTGACGTCTTGAACTGTGTTGGAGACGCTTTCATTTGGGTGTCTGAATGTCTGTAGAGGACTGACAACCCTTTCTTACTCAAGAGCCGAAACCAGGGATGATAGTGATGCAGGATGTTGGGGACTGGAGAGAAGTCGACCTTCTAACTCATGCCAAAGGCGTTCCATTGGGTTCAGATTGGGCCTCTGGGCAGGCCAGTCCATTTCAGGGATGTTATTGTCCACATACGATTGCCTCGCAGATGCTGATCGTTAGCTGACGCATCGTAGCCTCTTCATTAGTACTCTCTGTGTAGCGCACTTAGAGAGCAGCAGTCACTGCAGGTCAGTTGACAGACTTTTATTAGTAGCGGTCGCCAGGACCAGAAGTGTTACTTGCGTTTCTCTATTCTGAAGAAGGCTGATTATATTGTATGTCGACCTTTGCTTGCGACACATCTATGTATTTGCAGTCGTGGATGATCATGTATAAAGGACTACAAGTATTCTCAGATCAAAGTATTTGTACTTGTCTTTTCGTAACAAAACTCATTCATACGAGTTGTTTGATTGTTTGCCTCACGAACCGAGTATGCAGGATTCCTAGACACAACACTTTCATTGGATTGCCACAGAGTATACCGTGTTCCATCGCTCCAAATCACTCGTTTCCAGTCATCCACTGTATAGTGGCGACGTCCTTTCCAACAGCTTAAGTGTCACTTCGCACTGACAACAGAAACATAAGTGCGTGGCTTATGAGGAGCTGTTGGACCATTCTAAACCATTCTTTTTGACTCCATACTGGCAGTAATTGTGCTAGCTGGTTTGCTGGCAAGACTTCGGAACTCACGAACAATTTCTTCCGGTAATTCAATGTGAATTTTTACAACGACGCTCCGTAATACTCGACGGTCCCTGTCCGTCAGTACATAAAGTTCGCCTGGTCTTGCTTCAGCTGTGGCTGTACCTTCGCGTTTGCACTTCGTATTCACATCACCAACAGTCAACCTGGGTAACTCTGTAAAATTACATTCCAGGTAATACACAACGACGCAACAGGATTTGGCCAGGTATGCCCTCTTTGTCTGTGCTGACCTGCTTTTTCTTTCCTCCTTGCTCCTTACTTCGTCTCTCATTGGATATTTTCCCTCCAACGTAGCAGAATTCTTTAACTTCGTTTACTTCGTGATCATCAGTTTTGATGTTAGGTTTCCTTCTCACTTCTGCCGCTTGTCATTACTTTTGTATTTCTTCGGTTTACTGTACTTATTAGAATGTTCACTCCATTTTTAAGATTTTGCAATTCCTCTTGACCTTCACTGAGGACAGCAACATCATCAGCAAATGTTATCGTTGACATCCTTTCATTCTGATTTTAATCCCACTCCTGAACCTTTAGTTTATTTCTGTCATTGCTCCCTCGATATGTGGATTGAACAATAGGACCGAAAGACTAATTCCCTGTTTTATACCATTTAGTACTTTGTTCTTAGTCTTTCATTCATATTTTCCCCTGTTATTTCTTAACCATCTGGTACATTATCCATCATTGCCCACAGCATATACCTGTTGCTCTGAGATTTTCGAACATCTTGCACCATTTTGCGCAATCGTCCGCTTTTTTTAGGTAGACAAATCCTATGATGGTCTCTTGATTTTTCTTCAGTCTACACTACTGGCCATTAAAACTGCTACACCAAGAAGAAATGCAGATGATAAACGGGTATGCATTGGACAAATATATAATACTAGAACTGACATGTGATTACATTTTCACGCAATTTTGGTGCATAGATCCTGAGAAATCAGTACCCAGAACAACCACCTCTGGCCGTAATAACGGCCTTGATACGCCTGGGCATTGAGTCAAACAGAGCTTGGATGGCGTGTACAGTTACAGCTGCCCATGCAGCTTCAACACGATACCACAGTTCATCAAGAGTAGTGACTGGCGTATTGGGACGAGCCAGTTCCTCGGCCACCATTGACCAGACGTTTTCAATTGATGAGAGATCTGGAGAATGTGCCGGCCAGGGCAGCAGTCGAACATTTTTTGTATCCAGAAAGGCTCGTACAGGACCTGCAACATGTGGTCGTGTTGAAATGGAGGGTTTCGCAGTGATCGAATGAAGGATAGAGCCACGGGTCGTAACACATCTGAAATGTAACGTCCACTGTTCAAAGTGCCGTCAGTGCGAACAAGAGGTGACCGAGACGTGTAACCAATGGCACCCCATACCATCACGCCGGGTGATACGCCAGTATGGCGATGACGAACACACGCTTCCAATGTGCGTTCTGCGCGATGTCGCCAAACACGGATGCGACCATCATGATGCTGTTAACAGATCTTGGATTCATCCGAAAAAATGGCGTTTTGCCGTTCGTGCACCCAGGTTCGTCGAGTACACCATCGCAGGCGCTTCTGTCTGTGATGCAGCGTCAAGGGTAACCGCAGCCATGGTCTCCGAGCTGATAGTTTATGCTGCTGCAAACGTCGTCGAACTGTTCGTGCAGTTGGTTGTTGACTTTCAAACGTCCCCGTCTGTTGACTCAGTGATCGAGACGAGGCCGCACGATCCGTTACAGCCATGCGGATAAGATGCCTGTCATGTCGACTGCTAGTGATACGAGGCCGTTGGGCTCCAGCACGGCGTTCCGTATTACCCTCCTGAACCCAACGATTCCATATTCTGCTAACAGTCATTGGATCTCGACCAACGCGAGCAGCAATTTCGCGATACGATAGACCGCATTAACGATAGGCTACAATGCGACCTTTATGAAAGTCGGAAACATGATGGTACGAATTTCTCCTCCTTACATGAGGCCTCAAACAACGTTTCACCAGGCAACGCCGGTCAACTACTGTTTGTGTATGAGAAATCGGTTGGAAACTTTCCTCATGTCAGCACGTTGTAGGTGTCGCTACCGGCGTCAATCTTGTGTGAATGCGCTGAAAGGTTAATCATTTGCATATCACAGCATCTTCTTCCTGTCGTTAAATTTCGCGTCTGTAGCACGTCATCTTCGTGGTGTAGCAGTTTTAATGGCCAGTAGTGTAGCTTCCATTATCGACTGCATCCTCAGAACTGCCTACGTTTCCTGTAGCCAAACTGATCATCATCTGACAGATCCTAGATTTTCTTTTCCATTCTTCCGTATACTATTCTTCTCAGCCGTTTGGTTGCATGAAATGTCAAGGTGATTATGTGATAGTCCTCGCACTTGTCGGCCCTCGTTATCTTCTGTACTCTGTGTATGAAATACTATCTGATAAAATGTATCCGTACACCCCTGTGTCATCTGGAATTGACCACTAGATGTCACGAGAGGCGAACCCGCCAAAGGTGTGGGAGAGTTTTGTGTTGTCAGTAGAGAAGCAGCGAGAACAAAATGAGTCCGTCAGGAGAACTACGGTTTAAAAATGCACACAATTTTACACCAATGATTCTTCATTTGCAGTCCTATTATCATCTACGTCAAAAATTGCCGACGATGAATTTTCCTCCGAAATGCAGGAGGAAAGGTGTGCAAAAGCGGAAACCTGAGGGAATCGAGAAGTCTGTTCTTAAAAACTGAGGCATATCAAAATAATGTTGATGTTGTTGTTGTCTTCAGTCCGAAGATTGGTTTAATGCATATTTCCACGATACTCTATCCTGTGCAAATCTCTTCATCTCTGAGGAACTACTGCGACCTACATCCTTTTTGATGCTGCTTACTGGTCTTCCTCTTCAATTTTTACCCTCACACCTCCCTCCAATGCTAAAATGATGATCCCTTGATGTCTCAGGACGTGTCCTATCACGTGTCCATCACTCTGTTTCCCTTCAAAGCAATGAATCCTTTTTAATGTATCCATCTAATCATTAGCATTCTTCTGTGGTACTACATTTCAAAAACTTCTAGTCTCTTCTTGTCTGAATTGTTTATCGTCCACAATTCACTTCCATACTATGCTACACTCAATAAGAACCTTCCCTACACTTAAATCCAAATTCGATGTAAACAAATTTCCCTTCTTCAGAAACACTTTTCTTGCTATTGCACGTCTACATTTTATATCCTCTCTACTTTGCCCATCATTAGCTATATCGCTGCCTATATAGCAAAAGTCATCTATTACTTTAGGTGTCTCACTTCCTAATCCAAGTTCCTCATCATCAGCTGATTTAATTCGACTACATTCCATTATCCTTGTCTTGCTATTGTTGATGTTCATATTGTATCTTCCTTTTTAAGACATCGATCCTTTCGTTCAACTGCTCTTCCAAGTCCTTTTGCTGTCTCTGACAGAATTACAATGTCATCAGCAAATCTCAAAGTTTTTATTTCTTCTCCTTGGGCTATAATTCATTCTCCAAATTTTTCTTTGGATTATTGTACTGATTGCTCAATGTGCAGATTGAATAACAGGCTAAGACTCTGTCTTACTTCCTTTTCAACCACTTTTTCCCTTTCATACTCCTCGACACTTATAACAACCGTCTGGTTTCCATACAAGCTGTAAATAACTTTTTGCTCCCTGTATTTTACACTTGCTCTCTTCAGAATTTCAGAGTGTATTCCAGTCAACAATGTCAAAAGCTTTCTCTAAGTCTGATAATGCTATAAACTCAGATTTCCCTCTCTTCTAAGTTGGGTCGTAGGGTCCTAATTGCCTAGCTGTTCCTACATTTCTCTGGAATCCAAACTCATCTTCCCCAAGCTCGGCTTCCACCAGTTTTTCCATTCTTTTATGAGTAATTCATGTTAGTATTCATTTATAACTTATGAAACCAATAGTTCGGTAATATTAACACCTGTCAGCACCTGTTTACTTTGTAACTCGAATTATTTCATTCTTCCTGAAGTCTGTGGGTATTTCGTCTGTTTCATACATCGTGCACACCAGGTCGAATAGGGTTGTCATGGACATCTCTTCCAAGGCCATCACCAGCTCTGACGGAATGTCGTCTTCTCCAGGGGCTTTGTTTCGACTTAAGGTGTTTCAGTGCTCATTCCAGTTCTTCTCGCAGTACCATATCTTCTATCTCATCTTCATCCACATCCAACTCCCTTTCTATAATATTGCCTTCAGGTCTATTTCTCTTGTATATCACCCCTATATGTTCCTCCCACCTTTCATCTTTCCCTTCTTTGCTCAGAGCTAGTTTTCGATCTGAGCTCTTGATATTTGATATGCACTATAGGTCTAAGGTTGCCTGGGAGTGGAATGACTGGGAAAAGTAAGGACTGAACATAATTCATATCAAGACTTTAATTAACAATCATCACCCAAAATAACTTTACGAAATAGGTCAACAGGACTTTGACATATTAAGACCAAAGTATGTAGTTGGACAAAGTGATTTAAGAACAATTACTGATAATCGATCATTAATTTTATCCAATATTTCAGTGAGATCAAATGACAAAATATTATAGTGTTAATTCAAATAGCTGCTCTCAACTCTCCAAAAGGTCATTCATAGGGACATGAGATAAGAAAATTTAGATTTACAACAAATGTCATTTTCTTTTCGAAATATACAATTTTTGTGTGCCACTGGTTACTATTTTTGAAATAGTTACAGCCAATTTCAGTAAGAGAAGCAAGATAATACTTCACCAATTGAAATTACATAACAAACCTCTTCATGTCCTTGAAACAGGCAAACCACATATGTCTTTGAATCTATAGAATGTGTTTGACTAAAATACAACAAATGGTTTAGGTTTATCGAAAAAGAAGTTCATTAAAACGAAACAAAAAACAGTTAAAGCTCCATGTGATGAAACCGCCACACATCAGGCAATGTGGTCTGGAAGAACATGCAGGCAACTGCCCCACTTACACCTGATAGTAAAGCCGTTTAGTGGCCAACCGAATTTCAGCTTCAAATCACGCCACGAGGCGGAAACGCTAAATACTCAACCGTAGCGCGGGATGGAAAACAGGTGGAAGGAAGACGCAGACAAATGGCTGATGAACGTCACCTATAACACAAGCTTGGCTTGGAAGTATAGCCCCCAAAACAATATACAACAAGATTTGCCCCGATAAGACGCATAAGCTTGCAGGCTCCATATAACTAAAAAAGAAGCGACGTGGCGATTTAGTGCACAACATATCTGCCGAAAGAACGATAGTTCGAACGTCCTACATAATGACATATTAAACATTAAAGCAATTTACATAACCGGAATAATTTAAAACACACCATCAAATCACAATTATACGACAATTATCAAATGGAAGCCATTATGCTTTGATACGAACGATTCTCTCCTCAAATCGCCAGGCCAGATACAGGAACAGAGAACAACAACACAAGGCTGACCGAATATGATGTAGAAGCAGCAGGCACAAACACGCACAGGAAGCAAACCAGTCACAACTACCACGCTCACAGTGAAGAGCAAGATCAATCTTGATAAATGCCGTGTGGTCTCGGCACAGAAACTACGAACTAGACGTAATTCGCAGAGCATACAAAGCCGCTGTGCAACGACAAACAGTGGAAAGATATAGAACCGCCAGAGGATGTGAGGATGAAGACGACCCACCGCTCGCCTACAGACCCGGTCGGCCAAAGAAATGACATGACAGTGTATCCACTCCCGTTTCCGGTGCAGGTCCAGAAGGTGCTCAGCCAAACCAACTTGGAAGTCACATTGGCGGTAGAACAAATAGCTGTCCCGTTGCCCACAGTCCTGCGCTGTCCATACTGCCTCACACTCCCTCTCTGCGGAGAAAAACCGCCATAACGGCACTCACCGCAAACATGCCAGACCTCATCCACGCCAAAGATCGTGTTGCAGGAGACATGGCGCGAGCAATCGGTCTCACGACGTTTTAATAATATTCATACAACTACTTCTCTTTTCTCCAAAGTCCTCTTCAATTTTCCTATTGGTGGTATCAATCGTTCCCCTTGTGATATACTTTTCTATGTCTTTACATTTGCCCTCTAGCCATTCCTGCTTAACCGTTTTACATTTCATGTCTCATTTTTAGACGTTTTTATTCACTTTCGCCTGCTCCATTTGCTACATTTGTATTTTTTCTCTCTTCATAAATCAAATTCGATATCTCCTTCGATGTCCCAGGATTTCTACTAGGTCTTGTCTCTTTACCTTTTTGATCTCCCACTGCCTTCACTATTTCGTTTCTCAAACCCACACATTAGTCTTCTATAGTATTGCTTTACACAGGTTCAGTCGATCATTGCCTAATGCTCCCTCTGAAATTCTCAACAATTGGTTCTTTCAACTTATCCAAGTCCCATTTCATTAATTTCCTACCGTTTCTCAGTTTCTTCAATTTTGATCTACACTGTTCGTAACCAATAAATTGTGATCAGAGTCCACATTTGCCCCTGGAAAGTCATGCAACGTCCCCTTTGAACAATTATACACGACTGTCCTTAACCTGACACACAATATTTTTAGCGCAACGCAATCTGACTTTCAAAATTCCCTACAAAAGAATGGCCCTGACTAACATTAAACTATACCTTTCACAAATCACTTACCTCACAAAAATCTTCGCTGCTCAAGCTACTGCAATACAGCGAGCGCCACTACTGCCAGCTAAATAAAAGATTCAAACTATGGAAGGCACTAACTACTGATAGGGGTAGTTAGCAAATGAAAGATATTAATAGAGAGCAAACAATGTATTTACCTTAATATCATCACAAATCATAATATATATATCAGTTCATGACAAATTACAAACCTCCGCCATCTCTCTCCCCACATCCACCACTGCTGGCGGCTCACCTCCAACTGCGCAACGCTACGCGCTGTTCACAGCCAGCTGCCGCTGCCCAACACTACAATGGCGAGTATTACAACAATGCAAAGCAGACACAGACTGCCCACAGCACAGCCAGTGATTTTCATACAGAGGTGGCGTTACCAATGAAAAACCTAAACAGCCTACTTACATAGAGAAAACATAAACAGCCTACTTACATAGAGAAAACATAAACAGCCTACTTACATAGCCCCCATGCTCCCCACAAAAAATTTTACAAAATTTTTTTTGGGCAGTGGCCAATAATGATTTGATAAAATTTTTCATAATTACAATAACAAAGAAATCAAATGCACACACTTATTGATACAATGTTGGTCAAAAGCTAAAAATTTCTCACAGTCCATAAACACAGTCCTGATCATTCATTACGGTAATCACAGGTTTTTTTTTCACAAAGTCTCATTAGTAAAAGAAATTGCACACAGAAGTAGTGGATTTCCATGCTCTTGAAGAAGTAGTGTTGTCCTTCCAACGGAAAGACAGTGCTGGCTCTTGACATGCTGACAGGTAATGGGCCACAATGGAGCAAACCCACAGCAGAGTCATTCGAAGTTTTGAAGAGTATTGGTAGGTAAGTCATCACAGAGCAGACCCACTGTAGTCCTGGTAGAGATTACGGTATTGGTGGGCCACCAGAGGTGCAGACCCACTGCAGTCCTTGTAGAAATAATGGTATTGATGGATCATCAAAGATGTAGACCCACTGTAGTCCTTGAAGAGATGGCCAGCAGCCATCTGTTGTGACTGTGCAGGTGCACAATCACCATTGAAGAGTCTTGTGGATAATATAGCAAGTCCATAAACCACCACTTGTGCACTCACAAAGTTTTTGAAATTGTCCTTAGAACCAGCAATGCTGTTATCCAGTCCCTTGCTGAGTTATTAACACACGTGCAAACACTAACAGTCCCTACTTCTCACATATTGTCCACATACTATGACCAACAGAAACGTGTGCAGTGAAATGTAACTAACAAGTACAAAATACATCATTAAAAACATAATAATACAGATAACATTTGTAATACAGGCTTTACAAAAGAATAGAAATAAACATATACATCAGTGTTACAAAAATAGTGACATAAGTACATACATAAAATAATGAGAATAGTTTTCGAAACATTAATTTCACACATGAACATTGAAACAGAACAGAATTGTAAACAACTTTACAAAGAAAATAACGTATTATATGAAACGTCCCCTTAATACGATTATACAGGACTGTGCTTAACCTGACACACAATATTTTTAGCGCAATGCAATCTGACTTTCAAAATTCCCTACAAAAGAATGGCCCTGACTAACATTAAACTATACCTTTCACAAATCACTTACCTCACAAAAATCTTCGCTGCTCAAGCTACTGCAATACAGCGAGCGCCACTACTGCCAGCTAAATAAAAGATTCAAACTATGGAAGGCACTAACTACTGATAGGGGTAGTTAGCAAATGAAAGATATTAATAGAGAGCAAACAATGTATTTACCTTAATATCATCACAAATCATAATATATATATCAGTTCATGACAAATTACAAACCTCCGCCATCTCTCTCCCCACATCCACCACTGCTGGCGGCTCACCTCCAACTGCGCAACGCTACGCGCTGTTCACAGCCAGCTGCCGCTGCCCAACACTACAATGGCGAGTATTACAACAATGCAAAGCAGACACAGACTGCCCACAGCACAGCCAGTGATTTTCATACAGAGGTGGCGTTACCAATGAAAAACCTAAACAGCCTACTTACATAGAGAAAACATAAACAGCCTACTTACATAGAGAAAACATAAACAGCCTACTTACAGTCATACAATTTAAAATCTGGTTCCGAAATATCTGTCTTACTGTTACGTGATCAATGTAAAACCATCCATTGTCTCCAGGTCCCTTCCACATATACAACCATCTTTCATGGTTCTTAAACCAACTGTTAACGAAGATAAAATTTTACCTCTGCAAAATTCTACCAGGAGGCTTCTTCACCTTTCACTCCTTTCCACCAATCGATATTCACCTAATACTTTTCCTCCTTTTTCCTACTATCTTTCCTTCGTTTTCCTACTATCTAATTCCAGTCCCCCATCACAATTAAGTTTTCGTGTCCCTTAACGACCCGAATAATTTCTTTCTATCTCGACATACATTTCTTCAATCTCTTCATCATGTGCGGAGCTAGTTGGCAACTTGTAATACTGTGATGGGTGTTGGCTACGATGATGTGTTCACTATGCTGGTCATAGTAGTTTATCCGCATTCCTATTTTCTTAATGTTATGAGACCTACTCCTGAATTACCCTTGTCTGATTTTGTATTTTTAACCCTGTATTCACCTGACCAGAAGTCTTTTTCCTCCTTCCTTCGCTAATTCCATTTACCTGTTTAAATTTTTCTAACCTACCTGTCCGATTAACAGATCTAAACTTCTGCGCTCCTACCCGCAAGACTCCAGTTTTGTTTCTCTTGGCGACGACATTCTCCTGAGTAGTTCTCACCTGGAAATCCGAATGGGGGACTATTTTACCTCCAGAATATTTTACCCAAGGAGACATCATCACGGTTTAACAATGCAGTAGAGCTGTACGTCCCCGGGAAAAATTACTGCTATATTTTCCAGTTTCTTTCAGCCATTCACAGTACCAGCACAACAAGGCCATATTTCCTGATGTTACAAGGCTGGATCAGTCAATTATCCAGACTTTTGCCATTGCAACTACTGAAAAGGCTGATGGATCTCTTCAGGAACCAAACGTATCTCTGGTCTATCAACAGACATCCCTCCGTTGTGATTGCACCTACGATGCGGGTATCTGTATCGTTGAGGCACGGAAGCCACCCCGCCAAAATATGTCCATCGTTTGTGGGAGGGAGGGAATCAAATACACATCTGAGAATCGTGAGCTGCATGAAGTACAGCGGACCGTATCAACTTTTTTCGTTTTTTAGAAATGTTTGCATATTTGGCTCCTTTATGTAAAAGAGATATGTGTAGCTTCCATGATGCTATAGCGCTATTGCTTAGTGCTAAAAACGAGAGTGAAATCATGTTACAGTAGAATGTTTGTTCAGCGAAAGATAAACCATACTTCATCTGTATCAGTGTCATAATTGGTCTCCAATGTTTTCGACATGTTTTACCATTAAAGCTATTGTCGAAGACAAAGTGTCTTTCACATCCGAAGTTATGTATTTGCGCAGCTATTATGCAAGCTTCACCATCAAAATTATGTGTTGCTGCTTTTTTTGTAATTACTTTTACACAAAAAACTGAAAATAATACCTGATTAATTCCTAGGAAAGTTGCAAATAATATCCGAGGAACTTTTTTAGAACTTGGTTCCAGTCAATAAAGATTATATGCACTACGTTTGTACGTGTATATAAAGATGAATGATTTCTCAGTGTGTAATGGGATGAAAAAATTCTTGCATTCTAGTTCCTTATGGAGGATTATGAAGAGTTATGTTCATTTATAAATATTTAAAGCAAGTCCTATTCGACCGAACTTATAGATAAAGATCATAAGACATTTTATCAGTCTGTCTAGTACACAGAAAATTGTGGATTTGACACTAATATCTGTCGTTTTCCCTACATGCAACTCTCTTCCTAGTGCCCCTCCACCCTTAACTGTTTCAGCACAATCTTACCCTCTTGGTGATATTCCTCGGATTAGTCTGGCTAATATTGTTCCAAGCCTTCCAGAGATAGACAGAATCAAGGGCGCCAAAACTATAAAAAATATTGGGTAGCGCCCATAAAGGGGAAGCTCTTGCCCTGGAAAATTTTCTAAATTTTAGATGCAAAATAGCAAGTTTTAAGGTTTTCTAAGCATTTTAGAGTCATATGAGCAACATTAGAACCCCGAAAACTGGACTCTCGATAACTCGACACTCTGGGAAACTCGACAAGCTTGACTCATTCTTTAGCTTTGAGAAAAGAAACAAAACATAAACACGCACGGTATTTTTGTAAAAAGATAATTTAATTTACAGTAATAATCATACTTATATAATATTACAGAGCAGTGAACATATAGCTCTGAAAAGACTGAAATTATATTTAAATAAATCCTAAACTATCATTAAAAAATTAAAACAAAATATTGCCATCGCACTGTAATAGCACTTTGATTAATAAGTGAAATAGCTAATTTAAGTTTACTTTCAATAAGGCTCAGGGTTCATTAAATAAAAACCCTATCTCAAAGTTAATGCTTTAATACAGTTAATAAACTTAATACAGTGTACCTAATACTTTCAGTCAAAAAGTATGTAAATAGCGGGTTTTAATTGGGTCTTACACCCTAAAAACATTTAAGTATTCGAAAATAACTAATACACTATTATAGTAATATAGTAATACAGTACTAAACTAGTACTAATATTTCGAAACTGAAAATTTAACCTTCCGTATTTAATTCTCTATTTTGTAAAGATTTTTAATATTGCTCTAAATGCCATTATTAGGGCTCGAGTGTCTTTAGAAAGGTGCAAATGTCGACCATCTGACAGGATTACTGAATATGAAGTCGTTGATGACTGGTCGGATATCCAGTTCATCCAAAACATCTCGGTGGGCATGAAGAACAACCAAGTTGTTCAATCGCTTCTGTCCCATTGTTGATCAAAGATATGACTTCAGACGTCCAAGGGCGCTAAATGACAGTTCTGCTGTTGCTGTCGTGATTGAAACTACTTGGAGAAGCTTAATGCACTTCACTACTTCACATAACATTTCTCCAACTACAGGCTTTTGTGTAATGTACTTTCTTACATCATACATGTTTTTTAAGACCAGTTATTTTTTATTAGCGATATCGGCTAACATATTCAAGTGTAAGCACGGTCTCTCAATGTCTAGGCCATTTTTGAAAAACTCTGTTGATTTTCCAAACTTGTTTCAACCTCTGTTTACTAAAAGCAAGCGTTCTTGTTCAACTGCAGTGACCTGTGTGAGTCTAGTTGAAGCAAACCGCTCAATACTGCAAGATTGCACCATTTCACAAACTTCAATGTAAATAGCCTTGTAGTATTCCTTTGGGGTTTTGAAAATGTGTGGTCAGCTGGCTTCGTTGTTTTCATACTTCTTTGATATACTTCGATACCAAGAAAGCGAAGGATCATCAACTTGTGAAGGTTTTTCTTTTAAACACAATTCCCAAAAGTGTTCAAAACCATCACACCTTCTGTTCAAGCCCTCTTTTTTTCAGATCAGGAACACTTACATGAGAGCATTGACATCCTCTACTGGGTTCATTGCATGGCAATAAAGACGTAAAAAGAAATAAGCCTTGAATTGTAACATTGACTCATGGTAGCCTGCACATTTGTAACCTGCCTCTGTTTTGTCCTCTGCCGAAAATGTTTCAAAAAACTCTAGAAGTTCTTCAAAGTTTTTCAATAATCTCAAGATACTGGAAGCTCGCATAGTCCATCGAGTCAGGCAAAGAGGTAGTCGACCAGCTTGGTCGTTGGCGCTCTCACAGCGTATACTTCTCAAAAGTCCCATCCTTCCGTTGGATTCCCTTACAGTGTTTATTACGTCCTTGGCTGAAGCCACAATATCCCTCATAGACGTAAGATGGCGGAGACGGTCTACAACTGCCAAGTCTAAACTGTGAGCAGTGCAGTGCACATAACGTGCTTTCGGTTGTATATCCAAAACTAACTTCTTTTTTTCGTCCTTTGAACTTACCTCTCAAATGCGAGACACCATCACAGCACTGTCCTCTTAAGTTATCCATTAACAAACCAAGACAAGCAGAAACATTTTTTTAAAATACTAAAGAGAGTTTGTGAGTCAGTCTTGGGGGTCTCATATAAGCCAATAAAGTCTTCGTTGATGATTAAGGAGTCATTGACAGTATGAATACAAAATGACACTTCGTGAATCGAAGAATCACTTGTTTCGTCAACCAGAATAGAAAAATGTTAAGTCTTCTTGATTGAACCCAATACCTTTCTCAACACAGACGTTCTTAGTAGATCAATGACCTCGTTTTGAATATTGTGCGACGTCCACTTATACATCAAACGCCCTAACCAATCTTTAAACTCAGGTGTGTCATTCTTTCGGAGCTCCAACAACTGAAAAAAAATTAAGTTTACATCTTCGTGCCCTCTAATTGCTAGTGCTTGTCAGCATAGAAATTGTCTCAAGAGCTAAACGGCCTTTCTTCATATTGCTATCTAACTGTTCATTCAATTGGGAGGCCACACTTCGGTTAGTGATAGAATTTAGTTTCAGAACACCTTCTTTATGCTTAAACGAATTTTCATGAAGACGGAAGTTTTCCAGAGTATTTTTCCAGTTCAAAAACCCTGCAGAAGTAAATGCATCTTATTTATTTATTTTTTTTTTTTTTTGAAGAAAATTGTAATAGATTTTTATCATCTGCCTCTTTGCAAGTTTTGCAAAAAACTTTTTGGTAGATGCTTCATATTCTAGCCATGTATATTTGATCAACCAAGACTTCTGAAATGATCTTTCCTTACCGGACTGTCCAGGTTTCGGCTGTGAACGGTTCTCACCTGAAGACGATGAAGCAAATGATGATGCAGTAATTGTTGGAGGTTGACTTGCAGCATCATCAACTTCCAAGGGCGCCATTTTGGTAACTAATTTATCCATTGCAAACTTAATTCATAGTACACTAAGAGACTAAAGTAAACAAATAAAATATAGTCATAAAAAATAGTCCCCAAGACACTACAGTCGGAACACTAAACACGTCTTCAGCATGCACTGAACGAATCTATCCACTGTGAATGACTGCATCCGCAGGGTGGGCTTTATATAGCCGTGGCGTCGTAATGTCTCGAAGCATCAAGGCGACGTGAGGCGGAGGGTTCCAGGCGCTTCTGCTCCAGTCCTTTTGATGTCGCCGCGGCCGCAGCGCTGCCACGCTGGCGCCAGACTTTACTCAAAGGTTCGCGCACCGGGCAAATTCTAAGTGTGCCCACAACACCGTAACACTATCATGATTCACACAACTCGTTTTCAGTTTGCCTGCTTACTATCATAATAATTATTTGCTTTAACTCATTACTAAATGTATTTTAGAACGTAACTAAACTAAATTTCCTTAAATTATTGGTAACTAATTTGTCTATTGCAAACTTAATTCACAATACACTAAGAGACTAAAGTAAACAAATAAAATATACTCATATAAAAAAGTCCACTAGACACAATAGTCGGAACACTTAACACGTCTGCACCATCCAGCTCCGCCCCCCCCCCCCCCCCAAAACGAATTTTTGAGGGGTCTCGGGCCCCCTCAGGCCCCATGGAGTTGGCACCTGTGGACAGAATGTACTATTACACTTTAATTTTAATCTGCTCTTCACTGTAAAGTTATTCCAGATGATTTTTTTTCACATATAAGCAACAAACTGAAATTAAATCAGACATTGGGGGACACTATTATTCTGATGCATGCAAGAAATGCAGTGAGAAACGTCGCAAATTAAATTCCATCGCCACCTGTAACCTCCGCTACGCCAGGTCGCTGAATTCTCCTTGGACCACGGATGCTGACGGGTTCACACGCCTGAGGAAACAGCGACCCAACGAACACCAACAACATTTAGTCGTATTTTCGGGGCACCCACGGAGGTTGTTGCCACTTACCACAGCATTAGTGCTTAAATAATTTCATTATTTTCATCAGAACTTCTTTTCAGAATACTGTACCCTCTTGCATTTTCGCAATCCGTTTTGAAAGTTAATGGAATATTTCGTGCCGTAATTCTGTGTATTTGTTGCTACGAATTTGACACACTACATGTTTTAATACCTCTTTCAATGCAACACTCAGATTTGTTTAAAAAGTTAGCAGGTCATTGACGCCTGAACTTCTGTAATAAGAGGCAGCAGGTGTAAAATGAAAGCAGATATAAATTCTAGAACCGAGAACTTTGGCGGAAACGAATACACAATCGAGGACTGAAACGTGAGAACTAGGAAGCGAACCCTAAGGCTGCGGTCACAGTGACTCCGATATAGGTGAATTCTGCCGACAACCAACATCGGCCGGGGACGGTCAACCTTTTTAAATCAGTACTCCACTACGTGCGCTGTCACACTATAGCCGATCTTATCTCACAAACGTACAGATTTCGGATGACAATCGGTGAAACGGAAATCAGTTTGTTATCTTCGGTCAAATCGACCAACGTTCTCGCATGCGGACTATGGAGCGTGAAAAACTGATAAGTTTAGTCCAACAAAGAGTGAGTTTGTGGCATTCTGAGGAAGAAAATATCATCGGAATATAGTTCGGAATCTATGGACTGAAATGTAGGTTTATTCGAAACCTCAAATACGCAAAATCTTTGTTCAAAATGTGTGTGAAATCTTATGGGACTTAACTGCTAAGGTCATCATTCCCTAAGCTTACACACTACTTAACCTATAGTATCCTAAAGACAAAAACACACACCCATGCCCGATGGAGGACTCGAATCTCCGCCGGGACCAGCCGCACAGTCCACGACTGCAGCGCAAAATCTTTACTGGAAATTGTAGGCATAGTTTATAACCTCAGATAATAATTTGTTCTTGTGTAAAGGATGGCTTGTAGCTACTCTACTGGATCTTTTTTGTGGTAGGTTGTCATTAGTTATCTACAAATTATTATTACTGCTTTCTGGAGTTTTATGCTAGCAGGGTAGTGATTCTACGTACATCAAAATAAGTTTTGCATCACCTCGGTTCCCAGAACTCCTGAAGATAGACGTTGACTGTGGATGTTGTATCACAGACACAATCCCTTTGACTGTTCAGAGATGTCACTAAAACAGCCCAAAGATGTAAACAACCATGCATGAGCAGCGCCTATTAGACGGAGGGGGTCCGCCAGCCGATCAGTTCCAGTCACTCCACCAGGAAGGAGGTACACGACTCGTGTTGTCTGTAGTTCAACCATGCCTAGACTGTCAATACCGCGGTTCGATCGCGTCCGCATTGTTACTTTGTGCCAGAAAGGGCTCTCAACGAGATATGTGTCCAGGCGTCTCGGGGTGAACCAAAACGATGTTGTCCGGACAGGAGGAGATACAGAGAGACAGGAACTGTCGATGAAATGCCTCGCTCAGGCTACCCAAGGGCTACAACTGCAGTGGATGACCGCTACCTACGGATTATGCCTCGGAGGAACCCTGACAGCAATGCCACCATGTTGAATAATGCTTTTCGTGCAGCCACAGGACGTCGTGTTACGACTCAAACTGCGCGCAACGGGCTGCATGATGCACAACTTCACTTCCTACGTCCATGGCGAGGTCCATCTCTGCAACCATGACACCATGCAGCGCGGTACAGATGGGCCCAGCAACATGCAGAATGGACCGCTCAGGATTGGCATCACGTTCTCTTCACCGATGAGTGTAGCATATGCCGTCAACCAGACAATCATCGGAGACATATTTGGAGGCAACCCGGTCAGGCTGAACGCCTTAGACACACTGTCCAGCGAGTGCAGCAAGGTGGAGGTTTCCTGCTGTTTTCGGGTGGTACTATGTGGGACCGACGTACGCCGCTGGTGGTCATGGAAGGCGCCTTAACGACTGTACGATACGTGAATGCCATTCTCCGACCGATAGTGCGACCATATCAGTAGCATAGTGACGAGGCATTCATGGACGACAATTCGCGCCCCCACTCTGCACATCTTGTGAATGACATACTTCAGGATAACGATATCGCTCGACTACAGTGGCCAGTATGTTATCCACATATCAACCATATAGAACATGTCTGAGGTAGATTGAAAAGCACTGTTCATGGACGATGTGACCCACTAACCGCTCTGAGGGATCTACGCCGAATCGCTGTTGAGAAATGGGACAATCTGGGCCAACAATGCCTTGATGAACTTGTGGATAGTATGCCACGACGAATACAGGCATGCAACAATGCAAGAGGACGTGCTACTGGGTATCAGATGTACCAGTGTGTACAGCAAACTGGACCACCACCTCTGAAGGTCTCGCTGTATGGTGGTACAACATGAATGTGTGGTTTTCGTGAGCAATAAAAAAACGGAAATGATGTTTATGTTAATCGCTATTCCAATTTTCTGTACGGGTTCCGGGACTCTCAGAACCGAGGTAATACGAAACTTTTTTGATGTGTGTATTAACATGGAGTGGTTTGCAAAAGTTGTGTGATATGTATTTCCACTTTTAAGTGCTTCAGATTTTCAGAGTATCTTATGCTACCGTTTATGCTTATCTTCCAATCGTGTGCTAAATGATAGTCATTGAAGTTTAACTGACGTACGTCTGCACAACTTTAAATAAATAAATACAGAGAAACTAACTGTTTGTAACTTGCTTTTCAGGATCACCAGGAATTATCTCGAGCATGTAACGGGACGTTTCTCCGTCATCTCGAATATTCGTAAAAGTTACCTAGTTATTCCGATAACTGAGCGGAAAGTATATAGTACTTCACGAAACAGAACAGCTCAGTCACAAGCATTCGGCGTCTCTTTAGCAGTAGAAAACGCTATTCAGCACTCATATGCAAGCACAGAGGCGTCGTGCTGTCCAACCCACTCCAAGAAGTTAAAATCTAACCTGCTTCATACAAACAATAGATTCTAACCTAGCCTTCTTGACCCTGCCAAAAACTGACGAAGGAGATCGGACGCACTGTGACCACGCTGTCGGCCGACGTTATTGGGCGACCTCAGACGACAGTGTCTGACGACCGTTGTCGATGTCACTGCCGACGCAGCCTAAGAAGCGAGAACTAAGAAACGGAACTGAGAAGTTCTGGGTCACTTCCCAGAACTAGTTGGAATCGGTGACTTGACAGCTGTAGGCAGCCCATACGAGAGTTTGTAAGGTTGGAGGCGGGAGGGTTATGCAATATTTTTACTATTTTGGAAGACAAATGGCAGCTTGTAAGTAGCCATAAAAAGTTCCAATTCCGCCCCTATTAAAAACTGCGTAATACCGAGTTTTATATCATTTTCTTGAAAGGAAAATAACTGACTGCCCTACATCTTTTTCGTTTCCCTGAGAAGGGATACCCCCAGGTATGACTGGCCTTGATTGCAGGATCTCGGACTGCCGATCTGATGGGGCAGCACAGCTGTGCAGCAGCACGTGCTTCGTGGATAAACAGCTTCTGCTCACACATGCAAACGATTTCAACCGTCTTTTTCTGCGCAGCAATCTCAGCCGCCTCACAACATGTATCAGCTTTACAGAGCAAGTTCGAGTGGTAACGGTGCGTGCGTCAGGTCTGTCTCATATACACACGACGAGGAAAGAGACTTCTACTGCGGGTTTATATCAAACTTGCTCTCATTCTTTACCGGAACAATGGAGCAAAACGACGCGGCCAGAGAAACAGTAAGTCATTCGTGAAGCATGTTCATTGACGATGTCTTGACGTAATTAGCTGGAGAGTGCGCGACGAAACGTAGGATGCACCACGTAGTTAGATGAAATACAGTTCCACAAGTTTTTAGTGCCACTTCACTGTTGTTATTACGACAAATGAGCTCGAGGCACCTACAGCTCTGCGTAGTTAAGTTCGAGTAGGTAAGTCCTACTGACCCGATGTCAACTACTTAGGCGCCAGTTAGTTACATGTTCCGTAGATCTTCTGTTATCGAAATGATGTGGAACGAATCAGTTTATGGGATATGTTTACATGATTAGTGTTAACATGAATGAACACGCTATTTCTCAAACCTATTCATGCAACTACACTTAGAACCAAGAGTTTTATTTCAGGCTACCAGTTTTGTAATAGAAATTCGTTCATGGAGTAGACGCTGTTTTGAAGGAGAAGTGATTTTAGATTACATTTAAAACTTGCTTTGCCATCTGTCAGACATTTTATGGTGCTGGACAAATGATTAAAAATTTTTGTTTCTGCATATTGACCTCCTTATTGAGCCACTGACAGCTTTAATAACGACTAATAAAGATAATGTGTTCCTCTGGAGTTGTCGGTATGGACATCACTATCGCTTTCAAATTTCGATGGATTATTTATGATCAATTACGTTAGCGAACATATGTAGTGTGACGCTCAAAATGCCCAGCTCGTTGAAGAGATGCGTACATAACGATCACAGGTGAATACAACATATTATTCTTACTGCTCGCTTTTGAGCAGTCAATACTTTCTTTCTTAAGTGGTAAGTCACCCCAGAAAATTATTCCACAAAAATTATTGGGTGGCCGGTCCAAGGAAATTTTTCTACACGAGGACTAGTTTGACGCTCCTTGCCCACTTGCCCCCCCCCCCCCCCACCCTCTCCTCCTTCCGCCAACCCACGTCTTTTCCCTGGTACACTCTCATTTGTTTTAGTTACTAACTATAACACGCACTGCATATAAATCCTGATTAAATCCTGATTTGGACGACCCAAGCGGCCGCTACTAATTGTCATACATACTGTATAGAAATCACACAGTTGTGACGCCTATGCTTGGCACCCCAAGTGGTGGCTTGGATAGCATGAGCCTTAAACCAGCCCTGACTGAAAACATATCAGGAGGCTGATTCATTTCTTTCCAAGACTAGCTGCTATACGAAGAACAAAAGTAGCTGAAGTTAATTGTTTGAGAAGCTCAGTAATATGCTTCTTAGACTTCAGGTTTTCATCAATTAGAAACCTAACAAATTTGAAGCATTTTACCATATTTACTGACACTTGTTCACATGCTGCATCAATTGTTGATATGACTATTTGTTGTACAGAACTGAATATATTGTCTTTTCTACAAATTTAGAGTCCATTTTCAGAGAACCACTTAATAATTCATTGAAAACCATCATTGACTAATTCTTCTGTGGCTTTCTCTCTAATGGCATTTATTATGAAACTAGAATCCTTTTCAAAATGTACCAATTCTGCTTGCTGAATATTAAATGGAAGGTCAATCACACATATAAGTAATAGGAGTGCATCCAAAATTGAATTCCATGGGACTCCCTTTGCAGGTCCCTCCCCCCTCCCCCAAAAAATGGCTCTGAACACTGTAGGACTTAACATCTGAGGTCATCAGTCACCTAACTAACCTAAGGACATCACACACATCCATTCCCAAGGCAGAATTCGAACCTGTAACCTTAGCGGTCACACAGTTCGAGACTGAAGCGCCTAGAACTGCTCGGCCACACTGGCCGGCTCTTCCCCCCCAAATCACTAAAATTTTCTATCCTTTAAAAATTGTTTAAAACTATTCAGCGCAACTTTTTGCATTCTGTAGCTAAAGTATGATTCAGACCAGTTGTGTGTAAAGAAGTCAGTTCCATAAAACTTGAGTTTTTCTAAGACTGTGTCATTATCTACACAGTTAAACATCTTGGAAAGATAAGAAAAATAACAGCTGGCGGTATTTTATTATTTAAGGCTTCTAATATTTGATGAATTCATGTATAAATGGGGTCCTCAGTTGAGCAACTAGTTGGGAATACAAACTGTGATATGCTAAGCAAACTGTTTTCACATCAGTAAGGAAATTGGATAATAATTATTTAATTCTTTCATATCACCTTTATTATGAAGAGGTTTAACAATTGCATATTTTAATCTGTCTGAAAAAAATACTGTACTAATAATAGATTACTTATATCACTAAAGACATCATTAGTAAGTTAGAGCAACTTTTCAGAACTCTGAAATTCTGTGAATAGCATTTAAGCTTGCGCTTTTTAGAATTTCTAGAATTATATTCATTTCAATTAAGAATTTTTGTGCTATTTCTAGCTGGTTAAAGTTTTGTAACATGCATACATTCTCTTGCTTCTTCTACTGAACAAGTTAATCCTATTTCTGCTGCTACATTTGGAAAATGCTTCTTAAAACTAGTTGCAGCTTGTGAGTTACCAGTCACAACATTGTCATTTAGTTTGTTATGTGTCCTGTATACTGATAATATCCCTTATAGTCTTAATCTATTATTTGCATTATTAATTTCTGTCAGGACATACGGTTTCCTTGACATTTTATTAATGCTCCTTAATATATTACAGTATTTTTTTGCACTAAGCAAGTAATGCTAGATCTTTACTTATTCTGGCCTTTAGGTAAATTTCCAACTTTCTTTCACATTAGATTTTAATTCCCTTACTCATCCATGACTTACTTGTTTTTTAATGTATTTTCCGAATAAGGTTTTAGGAAAGCACCCTTCAAATATTGACACAAATGCACTGTGAACTAAACTAAATTTGGCATTAGCATCTCTTCTTAAATATACATCATCCCATACTACCTCTTTTAAATTACTCTTAAAACGTTGTCTCCTGTTCTAATTAATAATTGAAAATAATGCATTGTTGACAATGAATGTACAGAGGGCGACAGAAGTATTTTTGCTAACACCAACATATCAAATGGTTTTCGCTCCCGTCTTCCTTTTCCCGTGCATCCAATGTCACGGAGCTTAAATTCGGTCTTCCATTTTGTTAGGTTCACAGTTCTTTATAGGCTGTGTTAATGGTTTTCCTTTTTCATACACGCTGTGTACGTTAATTTACGTTAATTTTGTGTTCTCATTACTTCATAAAAGAAAAGGTTATGTTATGTTTTGCAAGAAATGGATATTCCACATGAAAATAATTTTATGATGAGAAGTTTTTAGCTTGTTTTAATATCACATTGACTTCAATGTTATCATAGCCTACTTAGGATATTTGAGATTTCATTTGTTGTAGTTCATCTGTAAGAAGAAAATGTAAAACTACAGACAATCTTCAAAGTCTAGTTATTATCTGTATGGCTAATATGTATATGTTCAACATCTTCAGCTTCATCCCTCTTAAATATGGAACCGATTTCACTGCATTATCATCAGTTCAACTACAAAACTGACGAATGAAATTTCAGCAAGTAGTGTCTAGGTAGACAATTTCTTCTAATGTTTTGTTTTTGTGGTCTTCAGTCCTGAGACTGGTTTGATGCAGCTCTCCTTGCTACTCCATCCTGTGCAAGCTGCTTCATCTCCCAGTATGTATTGCAGCCTACATCCTTCTGAACCTGCTTAGTGTATTCATCTCTTGGTCTCCCTCTACGATTTTTACCCTCCAGCTGCCCTCCAATACTAAATTGGTGATCCCTTGATGCCTCAGAACATGTCCTACCAACCGATTCCTTCTTCTAGTCAAGTTGTGCCACAAACTCCTCTTCTCCTCAATCCCAATTCAATACCTCCTCATTAGTTATGTGATCTACCGATCTAGTCTTCAGCATTCTTCTGTAGCACCACATTTCGAAAGCTTCTATTCTCTTCTTCTCCAAACTATTTATCGTCCGTGTTTCACTTCCATACATGGCTACACTCCATACAAATACTTTCAGAAACGACTTCCTAACACTTAAATCTATACTCGATGTTAACAAATTTCTCTTTTTTAGAAACGCTTTCCTTGCCATTGCCAGTCTACATTTTATACCCACTCTACTTCGACCATCATCAGTTATTTTTCTCCCCAAACAGCAAAACTTCTTTACTACTTTAAGTGTCTCATTTCCTAATCTAATTCCCTCAGCATCACCTGAGTTAATTCGACTACATTCCATTATCCTCGTTTTGCTTTTGTTGATGTTCATCTTATATCCTCCTTTCAAGACACTATCCATTCCGTTCAACTGCTCTTCCAAGTCCTTTGCTGTCTCTGACAGAATTACAATGTCATCGGCGAACTTTTGCCTCAGCGATACAGATAGCCGTACCGTAGGTGCAACCACAATGGAGGGGTATCTGTTGAGAGGCCAGACAAATGTGTGGTTCCTGAAGAGGGGCAGCAGCCTTTTCAGTAATTGCAGGGGCAGCAGTCTGGATGATTGACTGATCTGGCCTTGTAACACTAACCAAAACGGCCTTGCTGTGCTGGTACTGCAAATGGCTGAAAGCAAGCGGAAACTACAGCTGTAATATTTCCCGAGGGCATGCAGCTTTACTGTATGGTTAAATGATGATGGCGTCCTCTTGGGTAAAATATTCCGGAGGTAAAATAGTCCCCCATTCGGATCTCTGGGCGGGGACTACTCAAGAGGACATCGTTATCAGGAGAAAGAAAACTGGCATTCTATGGAGCGGAGCGTGGAATGTCAGATCCCTTAATCGGGCAGGTAGATTAGAAAATTTAAAAAGGGGAATGGATAGGTTAAAGTTAGACATAGTGGGAATTAGCAAAGTTCGGTGTCAGGAGGAACAAGACTTCTGTCATGTGAATAAATGGTTATAAATACAAAATCAAATAGGGGTAATGCACGAGTAGGTGTATAAGGAATAAAAAAAATAGGAGTGCGGGTAAGCTACTACAAACAGCATAGGAAACGCCATATTATGGCCAAGATAGACACGAAGCCCACACCTACTACAGTAGTACAAGTTTATATGTCAACTAACTCTGCAGATGACGAAGAAATTGAAGAAATGTATGATGAGATAAAAGCAATTATTCAGATAGTGAAGGGAGACGAGAATTTAATAGTCATAGGTGACTGGAATTCGATAGTAGCAAAAGGAAGAGAAGGAAACGTTGCAGGTGAATATGGTCTGAGGGTAAGAAACGAAAGAGGAAGCCGCCTGGTAGAATTTTGTGCAGAGCACAACTTAATCATAGCTAACACTTGGTTCAAGAATCATAAAAGAAGACTGTATACAAGGAAGAAGCCTGGAGATACTGACAGGTTTCAGATAGATTATATAATGGTAAGACAGAGATTTAGGAACCAGGTTTTAAATTGTAAGACATTTCCAGGGGCAGATGTGGACTCTGACCACAATCTATTGGTTATGAACTGTAGATTAAAACTGAAGAAACTGCAAAAAAGTGGGAATCTAAGGAGATGGGACCTGTATAAAATGAGTAAACCAGAGGATGTACAGAGTTTCATGGAGAGCATAAGGGAACAATTGACAGGAATGGGGGAAATAAATACAGTAGAAGAAGGCAGCAGAGGATCAAGTAGGTAAAAAGACGAGGGCTAGTAGAAATCATTGGGTAACAGAAGAAATATTGAATTTAATTGATGAAAGGAGAAAATATAAAAACGCAGTAAATTAAGCAGGCACAAAGGAATACAAACGTCTCAAAAATGAGATTGACAGGAAGCGCAAAATGGCTAAGCAGGGATGGCTAGAGGACAAATGTAAGGATTTAGAGGCTTATCTCACTAGGGCCAGATAGATACTGCCTACAGGACAATTAAAAAGACCTTTGGAGAAAAGAGAACCACTTGTACGAATATCAGGAGCTCAGATGGAAACCCAGTTCTAAGCAAAGAAGGGAAAGCAGAAAGGTGGAAGGAGTATATAGGTCTATACAAGGGCGACGTACTTGAGGACAATATTTTGGAAATGGAAGAGGATGTAGATGAAGATGAAATGGGAGATATGATACTGCGTGAAGAGTTCGACAGAGCACTGAAAGACCTGAGTCGAAACAAAGCCCCGGGAGTAGACAACATTCCATTAGAACTACTGACAGCCTTGGGAGAGCCTGTCCTGACAAAAATCTACTATCTGGTGAGCAAGATGTATGAGACAGGCGAAATACCCTCAGACTTCAAAAAGAATATAATCATTCCAATCCCAAAGAATGCAGGTGTTGACAGATGTGAAAATTACCGAACTATCAGTTTAATAAGTCACGGATGCAAAATACTAATGCGAATTCTTTACAGACGAATGGAAAAACTGGTAGAAGCCGACCTTGGGGAAGATCAGTTTGGATTCCGTACAAATGTTGGAACACGTGAGGCAATACTGACCCTACGACTTATCTTAGAAGCTAGATTAAGGAAAGGCAAACCTACGTTTCTAGCATTTGTAGACTTAGAGTAAGCTTTTAACAATGTTGACTGGAATACTCTCTTACAAATTCTGAAGGTGGCAGGGGTAAAATACAGGGAGCGAAAATCTATTTACAATTTGTACAGAAACCAGATGGCAGTTATAAGAGTCGAGGGACATGAAAGGGGAGCAGTGGTTGGGAAGGGAGTGAGACAGGCTTGTAGCCTCTCCCTGATGTTATTCAACCAGTATATTGAGCAAGCAGTGAAGGAAACAAAAGAAAAATTCAGGGTAGGTATTAAAATCCGTGGAAAAGAAATAAAAACTTTGAGGTTCGCTGATGACATTGTAATTCTGTCAGAGACAGCAAAGGACTTGGAAGAGCAGTTGAACGGAATGGACAGTGTCTTGAAAGGAGGATATAAGATGAACATCAACAAAAGCAAAACGAGGATAATGGAATGTAGTCGAATTAAATCAGGTGACGCTGAGGGAATTAGATTAGGAAATGAGACACTTAAAGTAGTAAAGGAGATTTGCTATTTGGGGAGCAAAATAACTGATGATAGTCGAAGTAGAGAGGATATAAAATGTAGACTAGCAATGGCAAGGAAAGCATTTCTGAAGAAGAGAAATTTGTTAGCATCGAGTATATATTTAAGTGTCAGGAAGTCGTTTCTGAAAGTATTTGTATGGAGTGTAGCCATGTATGGAAGTGAAACACGGACGATAAATATTTTGGACAAGAAGAGAAAAGAATGTTTCGAAATGTGGTGCTACAGAAGAATGCTGAAGATTAGATGGATAGATCACATAACTAATGAGGAAGTGTTGAATAGGATTGGGGGGAAGAGAAGTTTGTGGCACAACTTGACTAGAAGAAGGGATCGGTTGGTAGGACATGTTCTGAGGCATCAAGGGATCACCAGTTTTGTATTGTATAGCAGTGTGGAGGGTAAAAATCGTAGAGGGAGACCAAGAGACGAATACAGTAAGCAGGTTCAGAAGGATGTAGGTTGCAGTAGGTACTGGGAGATGAAGAAGCTTGCAGAGGGTAGAGCTGCATCAAACCAGTCTCAGGACTGAAGACCACAACAACAACACAACCTGATGGATTTGGAAGTAGTTCCCCTAGTTTACTCCATGAGGGTCTCGGTTAGGCATTAAACTTGAACATTTCTTCTGCCTTCTTGAAAATAGGGCTATGCAAATAGGCTAAATACTGTGAAAGTACCCATGTGGATGTATGTTATGCAACTTGGTTTCCGATTTTTTATTCTAGTTCTAATTTAAATATTTTATAACTACTGATAGAAATAGTATACTTTGCACATTTGAAAATGAAATATTTTTAAGATACCGGTTTCCCAGTGTCAAGTGCATAGTTTTCGGATGCCAATAGATTAACTGCTATGTTAGCTTTGATTCCTGATGAATAGCAGCATTGTCACGTTTATACCTCTTTAAAAAAAAATATTCTGTGGAGTTGTTCACATCAGGTGGCATTTATTAAGCGGATTAAGTATGAATATTGTGCTGAAAAAGAAAGCAACCAATTGACTGACGAATTTCTTCAGAGTTTTGTGTTAATTTTCATGGAAATATTTGATTTCTTTCTCTCGAGTTGTAAACTTTTTTTGGTGACAAATAATAATCGAGAACAGAAATTCTTTTGAACAGGATTTGGTCCGTTGCAATAAATTTCAGTACTCCTATTTAATTAGACCATTTTTGTTGTTTGTTTGGAGAAACTATGCACGTAAATTAAAACATATTTTTTCCATTTGTCGTGAAATTTAGTGTTTATTGTAGTTCATGGTTTGCATTATCTAATGCTTGAATAGAGTTCATTACACCTTGTTCCCGAGTTGTTTGTCGACGTACTATGATGCTTGACATAATATATGGATACTTCTGAATCTGATCCACAGTGTTTCTCTTCGCCGGCCAGAGTGGCCGTGCGGTTCTAGGCGCTACAGTCTGGAGCCGAGCGACTGCTACGGTCGCAGGTTCGAATCCTGCCTCGGGCATGGATGCGTGTGATGTCCTTAGGTTAGTTAGGTTTAACTAGTTCTAAGTTCTAGGGGATTGATGACCTCAGAAGTTAAGTCCCATAGTGCTCAGAGCCATTTGAACCATTTCTTTCTCTTCTTTACGAAAAATTAGACGCCCCCAGGAAATATATATTTACCGCTAATACAGCGTAACTCCGCCTCTAGCCTTGATAACTCCCACAGTTCGGCAGCACTACCAGATTGCAGGGATGTAAACTGCCATGTTTCACTCGCTGATACAAACACACTGAAGCGTAAAAAAAAATGGCATAGGCATGGGTATTCAAATACAGAGGTATGTAAATAGGCAGAATACGGCGCTGCGGTCGGCAGCGCCTATAAGACTACAAGGGGCTGGCGCACTTGTTAGATCGGTTACTGCTTCTACAATGGCAGGTTATTAATATTTAAGTGAGTTTGAACGTGGTGTTATAGTTGGCGGACGAGCGATGGAACACAGCACCTCCGAGGTAGCGATGAAATGGGGATTTTCCCATACAACCATTTCACGAGTTTATCGTGAATATCAAGAATCTGGTAAAACATCAACTCTCCGACATCGCTGCAGCAGGAAAAAGATCATGCAAGAGCGGAACAAACAACGGCTGAAGAGTATCGTTCAACGTGTTAGAAGTGCAACACTTTCACTTCCGCAAATTACTGCAGATTTTAATGCTGGGCCACCAACAAGTGTCAGCGCGCAAACCATTCAGCGCAACATCTTCGATATGGGCTTTCAGAGCCGAAGGTCCACTTGTGTACCCTTGATGACTGCATGACACAAAGCTTTACGCCTCACCTGGGCCCATCAACACCGATATTGGTCTGTTGATGACTGGAAACACGTTGCCTGGTCGGATGAGTCTCGTTTCAAATTTTGTCGAACGGATGGATATGTACGGGTATGGAGACAATCTTAGGTATACATGGCCCCTGCATGTCACCAGGGGACTGTTCAGGCTGGTGGAGGCTCTGTAATGGTGTGGGGCATGCACAGGTGTAGTGATATAGAACTCCTAATACGTCTACATACGACTCTGATAGGTGACATGTACATAAGCATCTTGTCTCATCGCCTGTATCCATTTATGTTCATTGTGCATTCCGACGGACTTGGGCGATTCCAGCAGGACAATCGACACCGCACACGTGCAGAATTGCTTCGCAGTAGCTCCAGGAACACTCGTCTGAGTTGAAACACCCCGACTAGCCACAAAACTCTCCAGACATGAACATTATTGAGCATTTCTGGGATGTCTTGCAATGCTGTTCAGAAGAGATCTCTACCCCTTCATACTCCTACGGATTTATGGACAGCCCTGTAGGATTAATGATGTCAATTCCCTCCAGCACTACTTTGGACGTTAGTTGAGTCCATGCTGTTGATATGGACCCGCATTCACTGACAGCCGCAAGTCCTGTTGGATTTGAAACTGGCTGCCATTAACCAGGTGTGACACGTCCTTGACACCCATTGGTTAGGATGTTTCTGTTAACACAACTCTTACACTCTGTTATGTGACTGTGTGTGGTATATCATTCCTTGTATACACAATGGACAGACTGTGCTGACAAACCAACAGGTAGTAGGGGCAACCTTCGTTCTGGCACTGTTTTGATATCAAATTGAAATGAAATTAATTAAATTGTGACAGCTGATTGATTTATGAGCTTAACCTATTTTTCTGCTACGTGGTTTTTCATGTAACCCCTTCCCCTCCCCCTCCTCTCAACCTATTGTTCTGTTAATTTACTGGGGATAACCAGGATAACCGGTCCTCCTCAGAAAACCCCCAATCCTCCCCCTCCACCACTCCTCTGGGAAATCCCCTTTCTGATACAAGCACACCTTTGATATCAAATTAATTGACTAATGAACTAAATCGATAAACTAATTACACTCTTCCTCTCTGGTAAATCGCCCAGGCTGGAGAGGTAGGATCTCACAACATGAAATTCAAATCAATGTCAGTTACATAGCAAAGGATATACTGTTTATTTATAAAATTTAATTTGCAGGAGTTGGATCTGTCTTTTATTTGGTGGGACAAGCTTATCATTCTCGGCTTTTTTGGAATATGGATGTCTTTATCTTACTTACACATCAAGTTCCATGGGACCAAATTGAGGAGCAAATCTCTAAGGTGATGTAACATGTCAGTATTTGAAATTACAACATAAAAGTAATAACAGATAAAAATAAAATGTTTATGAATCCAAAAAAAAGTCATGCCATAAGTTTCTGTAAATTCAGTCAACAATATAACATAAGAATCAGCTTAATTTTTCAAGGAACTCCTCAACAGAATAGAAGGGGTGAACCACGAGGAAACTCTTCGGTTTCGTTTTGAAAGTGCGTGGATTACTGCTAAGATTTTTGAATTCGGGTGGCAGCATTGAAAATGGATGCAGCAGTATACTGCATACTTTTCTGCACAAGAGTTAATGACGTCCGATCCAAATGTAGGTTGAATTTCTGCCGAGTATTAACTGAGTGAAAGCTGTTAATTCTTGGGAATAAGCTGATATTCATAGAGAGAGAGAGAGAGAGAGAGAGAGAGGCCAATGTCAAAATACTGAGACTAGTGAACAGGGGTCAACAAGAGGCTCACGAATTTACACCACTTATTGCCCGAACCGCCCATTTCTGAGCCAAAAATATCCGTTTCGCATGGGAAGAGTTACCCCAAAATATAATACCATATGACATAAGTGAACGAACATAAGCAAAGTAGACTAATATTCGTGTTGAACGATCACTTACTTCAGATACCATTCGAATTGTAAAAATCGCAGCATTAAGTCTTTGAACAAGATCCTGAATGTTGGCATTCCGCAACAGTTAACTATCTATCTGAACACCTAGAAATTTGAACTAATCATATGTCCATTCTGTGAAATTAAAACGTCAGGTTTTGTTGAATTGTGTGTCAGAAACTGTAAAAACTGAGTCCTACTGTGATTTAGTGTTAGCTCATTTTCTACAGGCCATGAACTTTGTCATCAACTGCACTGTTTGAAACTGAGCCAGTGTTGCACAAAACTACCTTTGCTACCAAACTAGTGTCATTAGCAAACAGAAATATTTACCCGTAACACTAGAGGGCACATCATTTATATAAATAAGGAACAAGAGTGGCCCGATCACTGATCCCTGGGGCACCCCACCCCCTTCCATTTGACCATACCACACTCAGACCCCACATCACAGCCATTCTCAACACTGTGAATAATGACTTTTTGCTACCTGTTGTTAAAGTAAGAGGTGAACCAATTGTGAGCTACTCCCTGTACTCCATAATGGTCCAACTTCTGGAGCAATATTTTGTGATCAACACAATCAAATCAAACACCTTAGTTAAATCAAAAAATATGCCCAGTATTCGAAACATTGATAATTTCCAAGAATGGTTGCCTATCGAAGTCGCGGCGTCCAAACGATACATATCGAACGTGCGATCGTAACTCAATCGTGCGACTCTGGTGGCGGGCGTTATGATCAATTGCTTGTGATCGTCATTTTTATCTATTTTCCGTCGTTCCCTTAGTTGCTCTAAATTACATACCTCCGCTTCCCTTAGATGCTCTAAGTGACGTACCTCCGCAAATTGTTTGTGAGTTGTTAGGGAAACCCAGACGATCTATGTCAGTAGTGAGTGGGATATCTGGTGTTCTTGACGTTTCTTTGGCGGATTCTCTCACATCTAAAAATATAATTTCATGGGTATCCAGCGTAGAAAACTGTTCTACATTTTTGTCGCAAATATGGAGTACTACCAGACGAGGAAAGGATAGACTGTGTAGACTGTGGTGGTGCGCAATGTGTAAAACTTCGTAAGAATAGTTTCGATGCTGAAGCACCGTTACAGTTTGATGGCTGACAGTGTGGAAAACGAAAGAGTATCAGGAATAATACATGGTTCGACTCTTCCAAACGACGAGTAAGGTAAGTCGTCGTCTTTGTAATTACAACAAGTATTTTTGTAACGCTCTTCTTTTGTCGTTGCTGTAGTGACCACCGCAAGCATACTCATAAAGTCCGTAACCAGAGTCGCATGAGCGATTTACGATCGCGCGTTCGATTTGTATCGCTTGGACCCCACGACTTCGATAGGCAATCAATCTTGGAATTATCTAGTAAGTGAATATTCAAATCGGCAACTGTAACTTTTTCTTCCACTAAGAATTCCGTAGTAGCGATGTTAAATACATTTCGTCTTATTATTTTAGTATGTATCCACCAAATTGTGGATGAGTTGAAGACGAGGTTGTAGTAGCAGCAACTGCAATGTATGTAGTAATACATTTTTCTTCTTTGTAGTATTGTGCACACGTAATACATTGCTGTTTGACAATAACTTCATCAAATATATAATATGGTTCATATTCTTTGTTGTTTTTGTACACGATTTCCTGGTAGAACAAAAGGAACAGGGAGGGGTGTGAGTCGAGGATAAGCAGGAGCCATCGCAGATCTCCTGTATGTGCATATTCTAAAATAGTATTTATTCTCGTGGTTTTTTGCGCTTGTATGTGTTTTTATGCTTAAAAAATTAATATCTAGTTTTAGGTGATATCAGTGAGATAGACAGATGGCTCTTCGTCAGTTCGGGGGAAGATGAAATGCTAAATGGGTAGAGGAGATGGAGAGCGACCTTTGTCACCTGGGAGATGCCAGATGGGAGATGCCATATGGGTTTTAGGACATAGGTTGCTGCGTACGGAATGAAGCTAATATATATCGAAATTGTTTTTAATGGCGGAAAGAGGGACATATTTGTTTCCATTCTCGAGAAAATAGTTGAGATATAGAGGAGATTCTGCACGACGAGGCTGCCAGCTACATACCACATGCGCGACCATTGCTGCCTATGCGGAGTACGAAGTTCTCTCGTGTTTCTCTTCTTCATATGGTGCCAACACAAAGCGAAGCTGAAGGGAAAGAAGAACTTAATGACATGAAAAGACACCGGGAGTCATGAGCTCACAACGCTGACTGTATGCTTTTTAAATCTACACTGCCTGGTTTCAGGAAACAATGTCACCTATGTTACTTAATTTATTCACTCAAATAATAGAAAATTCAGGATGGAATGTAACAATATTCTACATCTACATCTACATTTATACTCCGCAAGCCACCCAACGGTGTCTGGCAGGGGGCACTTCACGTGCCACTGTCATTACCTCCCTTTCCTGTTCTACTTGCGTATGATTTGCGAGAAGAACGACTGCCGGAAAGCCTCCGTGCGCGCTCGAGTCTCTCTGATTTTACATTCGTGGTCTCCTCGGGAGATATAAGTAGGGGGAAGCAATATATTCGATACCTCATCCAGAAACGCACCCTCTCGAAACGTGGACAGCAAGCTACACCGCGATGCAAAGCGCCTCTCTTGCAGAGTCTGCCACTTGAGTTTGCTAAACATCTCTGTAACGCTATCACGCTTACCAAATAACCCTGCGACGAAACGCGCCGCTCTTCTTTGGATCTTCTCTATCTCCTCTGTCAACCCGACCTGGTACAGATCCCACACTGCTGAGCAATACTCAAGTATAGGTTGAACAAGTGTTTTGTAAGCCACCTCCTTTGTTGATGGACTACATTTTCTAAGGAATCTCCTAATGAATCTCAACCTGGCACCCGCCTTACCAACAATTGATTTTATATGATCATTCCACTTCAAATCGTTCCGTACGCATACTCCCAGATATTTTACAGAAGTAACTGCTACCAGTGTTTGTTCCACTATCATATAATCATACAATAAAGGATCCTTCTTTCTATGTATTCGCAATACATTACATTTGTCTATGTTAAGGGTCAGTTGCCACTCCCTGCACCAAGTGCCTATCCGCTGCAGAACTTCCTACACTCCGCTGCAATTTTCTAATGCTGCAACTTCTCTGTATACTACATCATCCGCGAGAAGCCGCATGGAACTTCCGACACTATCTACTAGGTAATTTATATATACTGTGAAAAGCAGTGATCCCATAACACTCCCCTGTGGCACGCCAGAGGTTACTTTAACGTCTGTAGACGTCTCTTCATTGAGAACAACATGCTGTGTTTTGTTTGCTAAAAACTCCTCAATGCAGCCACACAGCTGGTCTGATATTCTGTAGGCTCTTACTTTGTTTATCAGGCGACAGTGCGGAACTGTATCGAATGCCTTCCGGAAGTCAAGGAAAATGGCATCTACCTGGGAACCTGTATCTAATATTTTCTGGGTCTCATGAACAAATAAAGCGAGCTGGGTCTCAAACGATCGCTGTTTCCGGAATCCATGTTAATTCCTACAAGAGTAGATTCTGGGTTTCCAGAAATGACATGATACGCGAGCAAAAAACATGTACTAAAATTGCACAACAGATCGATGTCAGAGATATAGGCCTATAGTTTTGCGCATCTGCTCGACGACCCTTCTTGAAAACTGGAATTACTTGTGCTCTGTTCCAATCATATGGAACCTTCCGTTCCTCTATAGACTTGCAGTACATGGCTGTTAGAAGGGGCGCAAGTGCTTTCGCGTACTCTGTGTAGAATCGAATTGGTGTCCCATCAGATCCAGTGGACGTTCCTCTGTTGAGTGATTTTAGTTGCTTTTCTATCCCTTGGAGACTTATTTCTATGTCAGCCATTTTTTCGTTCGTGCGAGGATTTAGAGAAGGAACAAAAAGGTGTTTAGTATTTCAGCTTTACGCGTGTCATCTTCTGTTTCAATGCCATTATCATCACAGAGTGTCTGGTTATGCTGTTTCGATCCACTTACTGATTTAACGTAAGAGCAGAACTTCCTAGGATTTTCTGTCAACTCGGTACATAGAATTTTACTTTCGAATTCACTGATCGCTTCACGCATAGCTCTCCTTACGCTGACTTTGACATCGTTTAGCATCTGTTTGTCTGAGAGGTTTTGGCTGCGTTTAAATTTGCAGTGAAGTTCTCTTTGCTTTCGCCGTAGTTTCCTAACTTTGTTGTTGAACCACGGTGGGTTTTTCCCGTCCCTCACAGTTTTACTCGGCACGTACCTGTCTAAAACGCATTTTACGATTGCCTTGAACTTTTTCTATAAACACTCAACATTGTCAGTGTCGGAACAGAAATTTTCGTTTTGATCTGTTAGGTAGTCTGAAATCTGCCTCCTATTACTCTTGCTAAACAGATAAACCTACCTCCCTTTTTTAATATTCCTATTTACTTCCATATTCAGGGATGCTGAAACGGCCTTATGATCACTGATTCCCTGTTCTGCGCTTACGGAGTCGAAAAGTTCGGGTCTGTTTGTTATCAGTAGGTCCCAGATGTTATCTCCACGAGTCGATTCTCTGTTTAATTGCTCGAGGTAATTTTCGGATAGTGCACTCAGTATAATGCCACTCTGTCCCTACCACCTGCCATACACATCTGAGTGTCCCAGTCTATATCTGGTAAACTGAAATCTCCGCCGAAGACTATAACATGCTGAGGAAATTTGTGTGAAATGTATTCTAGGTTTTCTCTCAGTTGTTTTGCCACTAATGCTGCTGAGTCGGGAGGTCGGTAAAAGCAGCCAATTATTAACCTAGCTCGGTTGTTCAGTATAACCTCCACCCATAATAATTCACAGGAACTATCCACTTCTATTTCACTACAGGATAAACTACTACTAACAGCGACAAACACGCGAACACCGGTTGCATGCAATCTATCCTTTCTAAACACCGTCTGTGCCTTTGTAAAAATTTCGGCAGAATTTATCTCTGGCTTCAGCTAGCTTTCCATACCTATAACGATTTCAGCTTCAGTGCTTTCTATCAGCGCTTGAAGTTTCGGTGCTTTACCAATGCAGCTTCGACAGTTTACAATTACAATACCGATTGCTGCTTGGTCCCCTCATGTCCTGACTTTGCCCTCAACCCTTTGAGGCTTTTGCCTTTTCTGTACTTGCCCAAGCCTATCTAACCTAAAAAACCGCCCAGCCCATGCCACACAACCTCTGCTGCCCGTGTAGCCGCCTGCTGTGTGTTGTGGACTCCTGACCTATCCAGCGGAACCCGAAACACCGCCAACCTATGGCGTAAGTCGAGAAATCTGCAGCCCACACGGTCGCAGAACCGCATCAGCCTCTGATTCAGACCCTCCATTCAGCTCTGTACCAAAGGTCCGCAGTCAGTCCTGTCGACGATTCTGCAGATGGTGAGCTCTGCTTTCATCCTGCTAGCGAGACTGGCAGTCTTCACCAAATCAGATATCTGCCGGAAGCCAGAGAGGATTTCCTCCAGTCCATAGCAACACACATCATTAGTGCCGACATGAGCGACCACCTGCAGATGGGTGCACCCTGTACCCTTCATGGCATCCGGAAGGATCATTTCCACATCTTGAATGACTCCCCTCGGTATGCACATGGAGTGCACATTGGTTTTCTTCCCCTCCCTTGCAGCTATATTCCTAAGGGGCCACATTACGCGCCTGACGGAGCTCCCAACTACCAGTAAGCCCACCCTCTGCGTCCTCCCAGATCTTGCAGACTGAGGGGCAACCTCTGGAATAGGACAAGCAGCCATGTCCGGCCGAAGATCAGTACCAGCCACAGACAGAGCCTGAAACCGGTTTGTCAGACAAACTGGAGAGGCCTTCCATTCAGCCCTCCGGAATGTCTTTTGCCCCCTACCACACCTAGAGACGACCTCCCACTCCACTACGGGTGAGGGGTCAGCCTCAATGTGGGCAGTATCCTGGGCAGCCACAGCCGTAGTCCGATCGGGGCATGCATGGGACGAGCTGGCCATCCCCGGCAAAACCCCGTCCGGACCCCCACAGTGATGCCCATTGGCAACAGCCTCAAGTTGAGAAGGAAAGTTCCTACTCACCATATAGCAGAGACACTGAGTCGCAGATAGGCACAACAAAATGACTTTCACAATTAAGGCTTCCAGCCATGGGCCTTTGTCAACAATAGATATACATATGTACACTCACACACACACACACACACACACACACACACACACACACACAAACACTCGCGCACGCGCAGTCGCAACTCACACACACTACTGCAGTCTCAGGCAACTGAAACTGTGTGTGAGTTGCATTTGTGTGTGTGTGTGTGTGTGTGTGTGTGTGTGTGTGTGTGTGTGTGTGTGTGTGTCCTTATGTATATCTATTGTTGACGAAGACCCATGGCTGAAAGCTTTAATTGTGAGTGTCTTTTTGTTGTGCCTATCTGCGACTCAGCATCTCCACTATATGGTGAGAAGCAACTTTCCTTCTCATAACATTGTTAATTTATTCACTCATTTATTATAACCTATTCACTTTACAGTTGCTATTTTAGCTGAACGCGCTGAGAATTGTTCACATGTTCTGCAATTGATTGTTTCGAATGAGGCACAAGCAATACAACTGCGCACAGTCAAAATTTCAGTGCGTTTCCTGGACTGTACTTTCTACAAGTGAAGCAAATAAAACAAACATACATTCTGTTAACTCACGTTTACAGAGAAGCAATCGAAAGGAACAACAGGAAAATAAAACTTGTTTTACAGTCACACAATGCAGTTGTATGAGACAATAGTGTAACAACTGAAGCAAATGTCTAATATAATATTAATACATTCTTCGAGAGAGAAGTGTATGAAATTAAGATGCAATGATCAATTAATCACCCTCTCTGGTGTGAAAGTGCCACACTCCCCCTGCCATTTGTAGTTAAAATTCCATTAGGACAATGCAACCTCTACTAACCTAAGAAAATGGTGGGTAAAAATGGCACCTCCACTAACCTAAGTCATCCGACCGCCAGCTCTTCCTCGGAATTGGTGGGAAAAAGACTCTGTTGATTGATCATTTGGAGGGTATTCGATTGAAGTTATGAAATATTTTTAAGCAACTTAGACATTGTGTGGAATATTGTTTGTTTAAAAAGTTTAATGGATTCAAGGCATTGTATGGAATATATGGAAATTGGTGCATAGAAAGGATCTCATAACACGAAATCAAGGGTTTGTTTATAAAAAATTCAGTTTTTGGGGGGTTGGATTTCCTTTGCTCATCATTCTTTGCTGTTTGGAAACATGTATGTCTTGCAAGAAGCAATTACATGGGGCAAACATGCTCCATAACCTAATGTTCGGCACTGTACTCTGGCTGTCTAAACCTAATGTTTGGGCCTTTGTTGGCACTTAACCTATTTTTCCGTTAACAGGTTTTCCATGTCACCACCATTTCCTTAAACTATTGCGCAGCCTTTGATACCAAATTAAGTAATCAAATATGTCCTCCCACCACTTTCTGGTGCACTTTTCGAATTTCACATGTTGTTTCTGGCGCATTCTTCTTTGTCACCCACCCCTTAAACCATTTTACTGCATTTTACATAAAAATTATGCAAATTAACATAGTGTTCTGCACGTAACCTGCTGTTGTACTCCATGTCACCCACTTACGCACTCCCACCCATTAACTACTGTACTGCTAACACCACATTGATATAAAAATTTTTTGCAAATTAATTAAATCGGTATTCTTCACATGTATGGGGTAGTTTTTCTTAATTCGCAGCATTCTATTGGTCGGAAAAATCGATGGGATATAGTTTAAACAAAAGATTGCTACTAAGAAACGTATCCCCCACTCAAGACCCGACGCCGTCGCCGCCCCCGCCCCTCCCCCGCCATGCCACGAGCCACTGCCAGATGCAAGCCAGCACAAGTCATGGCTCTCACACCGTTGCAGGTGAAAGTAGGATCTATTTTCGTCTATACAGTTAGAATTCTTAGAGTTTTATACTGACGTCACAGAACTCCAAGGCATGCCCATGCTGGTCCCATATGTGATGATACATAGCTGTGGTACGGTCCAGCATGGAGAGAGATGTTCCAATGCTTCCCAGAATAGCACATGGTGCATTACTCCTACCGATCCTTCCACCATTGTTTTCTACAGACGAGACTTTCGGCGGTAAAAGTATTTTGCACGGATCGCTAAATTGCACTGACAGTTAAACATCGCTAAAGTTGTCTACAGGTCACTAAATACATACAAGACTCACAAGAATATTGGAAGCCAGGAACATATTTACCAGTATAACTACAGTTAAATATTACGATTGCTGCTCCAGTCTGTCACCGACCGATGTGCAGGTAATGTCTCCTCTTCATGGCTGTTGTTCTGGAACGAATCTCAGTATCTATAGCGAACTCTTTCAAATGACGTAGTGTCCCAGTAATACTTAACGTGCGCTTTTGTAGGAGCTATCGTCATGTCTCGGCTTGTATCCACGGAAATTCTTGCCCTAACAGAACCTGTTTACGAAAATAGCGTAGAATAACTTGGCAGCCCATCCATCACGTGTTACCCTTCCTGCTTTCAACATACGCAAACGTTCTCACCGCCAAAAAACCTGTAAACGCTCGCGAAAACACCGTTCATCATAAAAGCATTCTTGTTGTTTGGAACAGTTATGCAAACAGAATTCGAAGCAGAAGAGAAAAACATGGTCGGAATTTTCGGTATCCTACAGCTGCAGGTCTGGAGATGTCCTAATGCCACAGTGGCAGACGAGTGACGGCATCCCCGCCAGAGACGGATGGTCTGCTTCAACTTGACTTTGAACACTTGCTTTCTCAGAACTTTCCGTACATACCTTGTCTCCATCTTGTTCGAATCAGTTTGTAGATGCTCCTACATCCAGGCACAATTGATGTCTTGTGAATGAATAGCGCATTATGATTGTATTTTGTACAGATCACCATATTGCATCGACAATTAAAGCCTGCAATGTGCCCTACATATCGTAAAATATGGAAAGACTCTTACTCATTTACACTGCCCTCCCACTGAGGATAGGAGCTTGAATATTGGAGCGCAAAACAGATCTACAACCCAGCAATATATCCCCATGTACCCTGTCGATGTAGTAAACATACATTTCCTATCCTGCACCATACAAAATCATCCCTTTTACTTCATTTGTACATATACTGCAAAGACAGACAGCACCGTATATACTGCTTGCAGCTCTGGGTATTTCCATCGGAGGTCGGTGGTCATTCACACCCAACGGGTGACCAGAGCGCTCAGAGCGAACTGAAGTCACTCCCAGAACTGTTCTACAAATTCGGACTCGGTTCCCCTCGGCACAAATGCGTTACTGTTTCTGGTCTGGACCTGCTTGCTTGCTCGCTTTTCTACACCGCTCTCCAGACTCAGGGATTACAAGAACGTATGTATTTTCGCATGGTTTGCCATAATATTATACCATTTACGCGGTACTTCTCGATATCAAGCACACAGCAGCTCGTGCAACATAATCCTGAAGATATAGACAGGAAATTATCTCTCTACAAAACCCGAAACTTTAGCTAGGAGGAGGCTTGTTGTAAACCACTGACTAACTAGAAACTTGTCATGTCTACAAAGACATTTACGCGGAAACTCGTGAAAAATAGAGAAAACTGATATTTCAACTCGCGAATACCGATGCTCGTGATGTAGCAGATTCCCAATTAGCCCTATAATTTACAAGGTCAACTAAGGTGTTTCTTATGTCTAGAGATCCGGTAAACATGTCTTCCACATGCTAGATGCTCACACCACAGTCGATTTTCTCTCAACTATGTAAAGGCGCGAAATGTGCAGAAGCAGTCAACCGGAAAATTTACATGGGAGAAAATAACGGTCAAGCGCAAACACACATCCATATTGAATCTTCTCAAATTTCCATGTGATCACGAAAGCTATCCAACACATACTAAGCGTTAGTTCGCTATTTGGCTGTCTAGAGGACAACAGTTAAGTCAGCTACATTCCTACACCCCAACAGACCTCTGCATTCGGACGGCTCTTACAGTTAATGAGAAACGTGAATCATTCCTGCCACAAGTCACCAGCACTGCATGTCAACCAAGCATAGACAGTTTCGTCCTAGGAACAAAACTGGCCTCCTATATATCTGATCGCTATACTTACAATTAAATGTTACGATTTGCGGGTTCAGTGGAACGACATTTGACAATGAGTGAAGTATTGGAAATACATCCTGCTGACGGCTATGGCTCTGGAAATAGAAATATTTATATCATTCTTATGACTTGACATACTCCTCCCTTTGCAAATTTTGGAACACAAACATATACTTTATTAGCCTGATACTCAAGGTGAACCAATCACACTTGGTCAATAACTGATTGCCTATGATAAAATATAATACTGAGAGAAAATCAGCGATGGCTGGACATGTCTCATAAGTTTTTCTTGCGAGTGCTACCGCTGCGTCTTAGAAAGAGAGACGTAATCGTCCAGATGTTAAAATAACCCAACCGCAACAACTACTGTATGTTATTGTCACAGGCAGTCATGGTTCTACAGGTTCTACGATTCGATAACATAGTTTATCGTAGAGAAACTGGGAAGAAGGATGTATGTGATCAGCTTGAAATATATTTCATTCATTGGCATATTAACAGTGCTACATTCCATACAACTGATAGGTCGGAAATGCAAGCGATCTGGCATTATAGCCCATTTTAAGTGCGGAATGTTGTAGCCTTAGGAGTGCGTGTGTTTATGTTCTCTCTTACCAATACCTTCCAGCTACTTATCCTATACTCTAGAACAATGCTTTAGAGTTGATAGCTTGTTTGATTTTCGTAAAAATGCGCCGAGCTCCATCTGCCTGGAGCTCCATTGCGCAGAAAAATCATTAGATTCTTGTTCTTTTTAACTGTCTGCTATTACATCACAACACTTTGAAATCTGTTACTATACATCGATAAGGAATACTAACCTCCTCAACATGGGTGCATCTCAAGAAATCTTGTGTACTTGGGTGTGTGAGGACTCAGAAAACTCCATTCATTCACACGATGTGGAATCTAGCGGTCTTCTTCTGTTTGGTTGCGGATTAAATCGGTAATGGTGTTACAGGGCTGGTTGGTCAATGACAGAGTGAGGAGGGTCTTTCATCCTCTAACTTTACCCTAAGACACCCAGAGTACAGTGTCGAACAGTAGGTTATGCAGCATATTTACCCCATGTAATTGTTTCCTGCGAGACCTACATGTTTCCAAACAGCAGATAATGTTGAGCAACAGAAATCTAACCCCACAAAAACTGATTTTTTTTATAAACAAATAATATACCCTTGAATGACCTGTTATATGATCCTTCCCACCAATTTCCATATATTTCATACAATGCCTTGAATCCACTAAACTGTTTAAATAAACAATATTCCACACAATGTCTAACTTGTTTAAACAATATTCCATATACTACAATCGAATACCCTCCAAATGATCGATCAACTGAGTCTCTTTCCCGCCAATTCCTAGGAACAGCTGGCAGTTGGATGACTTATGTTCGTGTAGGTGCCCTTTTTTCCCGCCATTTTCTTAGTTGCATCGTCCTGATGGAATTTGAACTTCCAATGGCAGGGGGTGTGGCACTTTCCTACCAGAGACGGTAATTAATTGACCAATTTAATTAAGTAGTCAATCAAATTCATGAGTGTGAGATGGGGGCTTATTCCAGTAACTCAGACCTGAAAGTGTACCTGTAGCAGCGAGGGGGTTGGGGAAGGGGGAGGGGGAACAATAGGTTAAGTGCCTGTCAATCAATAGTAAAAGGGGGTGGCATGGAAAAGCACTTAACAGAACAATAGTTTTAGTACCTGTCAATCAAAGGAGGACAATAGGTTAGCTCCTGAATGCATACCTGCCCCTGATGTAGGTAACCCGCACTAACAAAATGCACCAGAACATAGCTTGTTCTACTACTTTCGTTTACATGCTGATCCAACTTAGGTGAACTGAGTATGAAAGTATGTAGACAACGACCAACAACTCCTGCAGTATTCTTTATCAGTCTCAAAAAGCTCATTCTTGATGTTATTTTTATTTACAAACAAATGGTTCTAAGCACTATGGGACTTAACATCTGAGGTCATCAGTCCCCTAGACTACTTAAATCTAACTAACCTAAGGACATCACACACAACCATGCCCGAGGCAGGATTCGAACCTGCGACCATAGCAGCAGAGCGGTTCTGGACTGAAGTATTTACAAACAAATCTTACCAGTCAAAACATGTGAGTAGCAAAAATTGTGACTGAAGAGACAGGTATCCCCTCCCCCTTTTTGATTGTTACCTCCAGCTCTAGTGTTTTGCTTTATTTCTTAGCCTCCAGAAATCAGAAGCATTTGGTCACACAGCGTATTTTCTTCAACACTGCTTTCCGACCTTGAGATCCTACAATGCCATACCGAAATAGTAGCAATAACTGCACTGCTGAACGTGAGCAAGGCGTGTAGGCAGTAGCTGAGGGAAGCAACCGTTCTGTTACAACTGCATAAACTATGATATCCACGGTCGTTTCTTCATTATGCTACTGAAAGGAAACAACACTATAAGAAGTGACATTGTGACAACAGTGTGAATTTAACTTTTTAATAGCCACGGGCTGACGGAAAGCATCTTCTCGTAGGCAGAAGATTTGAACACGAGGAGTAGTAGAATACATGTACCTCTCAGTTAATTTTTAAATCGTCTTTCTGCGTCTTTTTCTTATTTCTCAGGTAGTTTTTGGGTCCCTTCTACGTCTACATACTTAAAGGAGACCAATCTCGCCAGCCCCTCTGTACGGCTCTGGAAAAGAATTTTTCGTCACTAAGGGAGTTTTTTTTATTTGTTTAAAACAACAGTAGTAATGTTTACTTGTTCCTTTGTTGCTTACAGTATGGATGAGGTGTTTGCATGTACAACTCAGTATAGTTTTCCTCTTTATCACTGGTCGGAAATGGATTTTTACTATCGTCCTCTTGTAATATGAGCCCAGTGGTGAGCTGGTCATTGCACCACCTCCCTCGGTCGAGAAATGAAGAATTTTGCAAACGCCATTTTGGATTTACAATTTCGTACTTTTCGTATTATAACTTCCGCGTTACATCAGTATGCTATTAGAAGGCAATAGCGCCTTGAAAATTTATTTGAAACACGTCACTCTTGGTACATTTTACTATAATTAAATGTCAGTTAATGACATATGGTGCTAAAAGCGTTTCAGAAAACGTAAGATAAAAAATAATACAAAAGTCGTATGAGTTCACTGTTGTGAGCAGAGGCACAGATTTACAAAGCAAGAAGTTTCGTGCCTGCTACATACAAATGCAAGGGTGATTCAAAAGGGAAGAACAGATTTCAGTTGTTTATTACAGACAAATTGTGAAAGATAGACACTCATTGCGCATGTTACTGGGTAAAGGTAGATTCAAAGTTTTGTGTTCATACAGACACTATACCATACATTCAACATGAGCACTGTGGATTGCTCGAGAAGCATCGAAACGGTAGCTCATTTCATTCCATACACCAATCAACAAGTCCCTGTTTACTGAATCGACAGCTTCAACAATTCGATGTCTCAGCTGTTCAAGAGTAGCTGCCATAGGTGGGACAAAGACTCTGTCTTTTATACACCACCACAGAAAAAAAATCGTAAGGTGTGAGGTATGGTGACCTGGCAGGCCAAAAGCAATGAATAAGATCTTGTCCACCTCTTCCAATCCAACATCGTGTGGTCGTGTTGTTAAGATAACGCTGAACCTCATGGTGAAAATGAGGCCGGGTGCCGTCATGCATAAAAATTAAGTCATTGGAATCTTCTTGAAGTTGAGGAAAGAACCAGTCTTGTCGTATGTCCGGGTATCTCATTTCTGTTACAGTTTCCTCCGCAAAAAAGGAAGATCCACAAACTTGGCGAACAGAATTAAATTGTTCAAATGGCTCTAAGCACTTTGAGACTTACCATCTGAAGTCATCAGTCCCCTATACTTAGAACTATGTAAACCTAACTAACCTAAGGACATCACACACATCCATGCCCGAGGCAGGATTCGAACCTGCGACCGTAGCACAATGGCGGATTAAACAAATTTTATGGAGGGGGGGGCGGTAACCTCGAAGAGAAGGAGAACCTGGGGGTGTTCCCCAAAAACAAAGGAAAAAAGGTCTTTAAAAATGTAGCATTTCAAACTTTTTGAGACTTAAAAAACATATCAAAGACGTGGGAAAGACGTGCTTAATTTTGGGGATACAGACCTCTAAAATTTCTTCAAATGTCTGGCCTTGAAAGTCGTTACATAGGTATTTACATTTACATAATTGTTAACAGGAAAGTATCAAGTTACATAAGCATTTTGTAAAAACAAATATTATATTTTAAAACAGTATTAGTAAAGCCATAAATAAATCCATAGTTCTTTTTACGTTTTCAGTTTTTAAACAGTTTAGAATGATACTAGTTCTGAAAAAAATAGTATGAGCAATAGTCATTACAAACTTATATAAGAGATATAGAACAATAATTTTGAATATGATATGATGTATTTCTGTGTAGTGAGTGATTTAAATTTTGGTAGAAGTTAATTTTTGTATTAGCCTCTATTTGTAAAGTACATATTTGATCCGTTTAATGCTTATTAGCAGGTGGTTTGTTGTTCTTACAGTTCTTGTAAAAGTGCAGAAACTAATATAGTTTCATAATTATTAATTACTCTATCGTTTCTCATCAGCTGGTTTTACAACATCTAGATCTCAGAAAGCATGCGTCTTCTCCTCTTTCCACACTTTGCAATAAATCTATCTATGATTTTTTCTTTGTTAATAACAATGTTCCTATGTACGTACAATAAAGCAAGCCCATTTAGGCGGTTTTTCCCACAACGATTTCTTCACCAAGTCTTAATCAATTTCAGTGTGGAGAAAGATCTTTCAGCTGTTGCAGCTGAGACAGGAAGACAAGAAAGCATAAACATTAAAGATGTAATCAAGGGGAAAATATCTTTAGTACAAAACCGCAAATACTCAACTGCAGAGCTTGGTAGAAGTGTTTTCTTTGCAGTTACCATGTGGTGTGTGGCAGATGTTTTGTTTTGTGTCTTAGAGATTTAAGCCGTTTTTCCACATAGTTTTAATCTAGACCTTGCTGAGAGCTTTAATTCTGTACTGCATAATTTTGTATAGAACCTAAGGTTCACGCAGTGTACCGCAAAAGAGTACACTGGCTGGCTGGAGTCAAATTTTTGACCAGCTTGATTGACTATAATCGACATTGCTTCTTCTGTTTGTTGCCTAAAGTAGCAAAATAAATACTAAAACAGAGCCAGAGTATTTGTCTATTAATTAAAAATATTCCCATCAGTCGCATAAGCACAGCATTCAGTCAACTCATTTTGAACAGTTTTAGTTAAAAATGTGCGTCTTTTATTACCAGAGCTATCCTGTGCTTCTAATTCAATTTCCCCACATTCTTTGGTGCGAAATTTCATCAACTCTTTAAAGTTGCCTTTATTTGGTAGTCCAGGATTGTTAGAAAAAACAGAGCTATCATCTCAATGTCCTCTAAAAGGTATGTTCCACCCTCCAATAAATATGACGTTTTGCAAAGGAAATGACAACAGTTTTCGTTTTTTTTTTTCCTTCTCTTTAGTCGGAAGGTGTCAACTTGATTTTCAAACGATTTATTTGGATTTTGGTAAGAAACAAAAAAAAAAAACTTTGGCACGTCCTAAAGCTTGCTAATGATATACTGCTCTACTGTGATTTTCCAGGTCACGATCTTTACCTTAAATTAGCAAATTTTGTGAGAGGTGCAGTTACTAATGTGTTTAACTTTATTCCAACATGATACCCACCATTAACAGTAGGTGCAAAGAAAGGACACACTTTGCAAAATCAACCTTCTTTGGATGGAGACAAAACTAACCATGCTTTATATATATCTAAGTGCTCTTTTTTCAGAAATCTTCTTTCAGTCTTCCCACTCTTATTATGAGTAGAATGTGGGTAACTGTATTCAGCAGGAGGTTCCCAGTGGTTTTGTAGTATGGTGGCAAGCATATTGGATTGTTTAGTCCCAATATGTAGACCGATGTTGTTTTCGTAATGAACCCCTGAAGTGGGAGTGTTATCTGCAGGTAATGAAGTTGAAGTGCAGCTCATCTGATCACCTGGATCATTCGAAGTGGCAGGCATTGGCGGTGTTGAGTCCTCAATCTCATTATGTTCATCTGATACATTGCACCAAAGTCATAAACGATATGTATTTAACCCTCCTGCCGCACAAACTTACATGCCATACCACAGTTAGTACGCACAAGCAGCTGTTGGCATAAATGAATGCTTCGCTGCTCACACTGCCAATAGACTTTTGGCCTAAATGTGTACCAAAAGCTTAATACTATCTACATCTACATCAGCCTGAAGGGCACAAATCTTTTTTCCCTGTTCCACGATTTTCTTGTCACAGCTACATAATCTGCAACTCCATTGGCGAGCCTCATCTGGCACTATAACAGCTTCCCCTACAGCCGCTCAACCTCGACACATTACCACATACTACAGCATCACTAAACAACGCAGTCTGCTGCCACTCTGTCCACCAAATCATTTATGTATATACAGAACAACAGCGGTCCTGTCACACTTCCCTGGGGCACTCCAACGATACCCTTATCTGTGATGAATACTCGGCTTCGAGGGAAACGTACTAGGTTCCATATCTTAAGAAGTGTTCAAACCATTTGCATATCTGTGAACCTATTCCATATGTTCGTACCTTCTTCAACAGCCCATAATGGGGCACCGTTTCAAAAACTTTCCAGAAATTTAGAGATATGGAACCTGTCAGTTGTCCTCATCCATAGTTCGCCATATATCATGTGAGAAAACGGCAAATTGAGTTTTTCAGGAGCGATGCTTTGTAAAAGAATCCCAATTTCTTGAAGTAACCTTCTTGGTTTGAAGAAAATTTATTGTCGAAGGGTTCTGCAGCAAACCGATCTTAGGGATATTGGTCTGTAGTCTTGCGGGTCTGTTGTTTAGCTCATCTTATACACAGGAGTCGCCTTTGCTTTATTCCTGTCACTTGGGACTTTGTGCTGGATGAGAGATTCGTGCGCTAAGTAAGGGGCAATACCACACAATACTCTTTGAAAACTCCAATTGGGATTCCATCCGGACCTGGTTACATATTTGTTTTCAGCTCCTTCAGCTGTTTCTCTACATGAGGGATGCTTACTACTATGTCATCCATATGGGAAGCTGTTCGATGGTCAAACGGCGGTATGTTTATATGATTCTCCTGCGTTAACGATTTCTTGAACATAAAATTTAAAACTTCGGCTTTTGTCAAACCTTTGCGCGTATTCAGAGAGGTATCACCGTCCATATTCCTGGGTAGACATCAGAATCTTCCACAGTCTGAGATTCAACCACAAGTACCGCATCCGTCGCAAGCCCCCAATGCAGAACAACCACCAGCGTGGACAACCTGTTTCAGACAATGTGTTCAGTTCCCTGATTGTTTCCTCGTCACCGACGCTGTTATTTCTCTGATGGTGTTGATGTAGCGTCTGACACGTGTGTCGTCACATGTTAGTGCAGAATTAAGTGTTCACATAGTGTTGGTGGCTCAGTGTCACGTGATATATTCAAGTGAACCACTGCTGTCAAAACAATTCCATATCCGGCCGCCTGGGACGCTGTGGCTTTTTACATGTTTTATACTTACCCTATGCATTTGTTTTATTCCTTTCTTTGTGAATTTTCATGTCTTTTTACATGCTCCTTGTTGTCTTACTGTTACTGGTGATGACATTAACTAGTTTCCTTTGACAAAGAATTCTGTTTTCTGCAAGGGATCAGTACATTAAAATACAATATCTCGTTTCTATCGATTAGCGAGGGTGTCAGTAGATGAAGTACTTGCGGTAATGTTCTTACACCTCCAGACAAGTGTTTAATTGTCAGTTACGGTTACTAGCACTTTCAAGCAAATGTCGGTCAGCAAAGTCGACCCGAAAATTAGTTTTTTTTTTATTTTTTTTTTTTTTTTACAGGCCTGGCCTTTTCACTGACACACTGTTTTTATCGACATCCCATTCCATTCCATTGATGGCCTGCATGAATGCTGCTATTTATGATGCGCTGTGGGGTGTTGTTAAGTCCTGTATAGCCCCTTCTACTGTGAATCAATCTTTAACTTGCATAAAGCATTTTAACATAACATCTGGTACAGGATAATGAACAAGCAGTTGTATTCCTCTGACAGACTAGTAATCTTGGATTCCACAAGCAGCTGGGCTGACGCCACTGAGGGTTTGTTGTTCAGTTGGGCTGAAACTGCAGTGGTGTTGTAACTGTTTAGTTTATGTTTATTTGTTAGGCATCCATTCATCAAATATATATGATATGGGATATGGCTTTCTTTGTATATCAGCACACAATTTTAAGTACATGTTACATAACAGTAACATTGATTCAACACCATAAATAATTGAAACACATGATACAGTGTAGTAAATCATTAAAATTCAATACCTTAATAGTATAACCTAATGTAATACAATAGATGACAAAAGCAGTTTCAGATACATAATACAATAAAAGGAACTAACTTTAATTTATGTCCATAGCTCTTCGTTTATGAAAATATTTTAAATTTACACAAACAGATATTCATTTACCGTATAATAGCACCTGTCTTGTAAAAATGTTTTCAAAGCCACTTTGAATTTTTGTATTTTATATTTCATTGATGTGATGGAGTAGTTTTTTGTTAAGTTTTTGCCAGTTTTCAGCAGTTCATTTTGCCCAAGAATTATGCTTTCATGTTAATGATGGAAGTCTGATTTTTGCCTGGTGTCGTGTGCATGGGCTGTTTTAATTCCTGAAATTTTCTTTATGTATGTAATTATCTCAAGAATGTATAGGAATGGCAGTGGTAATATCTGGAGTGCTTTAAAAAGAGGTTTGCAAGAATTTCTGGTTGTGGCATTTTGAATTGCCCTAATATCCTCTTCTGTGCTATGAAACAGTTTTGCTTATTGTCGAATTTCCCCAAAATATTATCCGATGCAGGAATAGTGATTCCACTTGGGCATAACACACATTCTTTAGTGTTTCTTTTGTTGCACACCTAGCAAGTGTTTTTGTGGAATAGCATATTGTAATGTATTTGATGTGTGTGTTCCACTTCATGTTGTCCAAAATTCATAATCCTCGAAATTTTGTTGAGTTTATAATTTTTTATTAAATAGATTTATGATGGGGGCTAATGGATGTTTATTGTCTATGGTATGAAAGTGTATTGCAACAGTTTTCTGTATGTTAACAATGAGAATGTTTGTGATGAATCATTTTGTAATGTGTGTGTTGTGCAATTTTGTACTTCATATTATAGTATGCAGCAGTTTTGCTTTTTACCAGTAAATTTGTATCATTTGCAAATTTTATATATTTTTGGGAATCACTAGCTCATTCTAGGTGATTGACAAATATTAAGAACAACGCTGGGCCCAAGATAGAACCTTGGGGCACATCATACTTAATTTCTTTTCTTTTAAATTGGTAGGTGTACATAATGTTTTCTTCATGATGCGTAATTTCAACCATTTGCTCTCTGTTTTACAGATATGATGTCACCCACTCATGTACCGGGCCCCTAATACCTATATACTCTAATTTTTGTAGTAGTAAGTTTTGGTCTATCACATCAAAAACTTTTATGAGATCCAGAAATATTGCTGACACATGTTCTTCCTGGCCATAAATTCTTCGTTAAGAAAGTCAAAACTGGCAGTTTCTGTTGATCTGAGATTTTTGATCCCATGTTGGTTAATTGATACAAAATTGTTAATTGCTATAAATGAGATTGTCTTTTTTTTAAAAAAAACTTTTTCTGTTACTTTAGAAAAACTAGACTGCAGAAATATTGGTCTGTAGTTCTTTTCATTTGTCTGGTCTCCATTCTTGAAAAGAGATATTACCTTGGCTATTTTTAGTTTTTCTGGAAAAATACCACTATACAATCAAGAGCTGCAAAGATGAGTTAGGCTCTTAGTCAATACTGATGCACATTTTTAAATATGTAATCAGGGACATTGTCTATACCTGAAGAAAATTTTCGTTTTTAATATTCAGTACTTCCTTTTTATCTGTTGGATACAAAAGGATTGTTTTTTATTTAAGTTCTGCTTCCAAAAGCTGTTTTTTGCTGTTTTTTCCACCAATTTGTTTGCTATTTCTGTGAAATATGCATTAAATACATCAGCCATTTTGTGTAGGTCAGAATTTTTGTCTCCCTTTTTAGGCAGATTAATGTTACAATGTTTTCCCCATGTTTGGCAGTGCATTTGATACAAAATTGTTAATTTATGTGAATGAAGTCAGTCTTTTTTCGAAAAAGATTCCAGTATTTTAGGAAAACCAGACAGCAGAGCTATTGGTCTGTGTTTCTCTTCAGTTGGCTGGTCTCCCTTCTTGAAAGGAGGTCTTACGTTGGCCATTTTTACATGTTGTTTTCATATTATTTGTAGCTTTTTCCTTGTAGTTGTCATTTTTCAACTTTTTTGACCTTCTGATAACATTATTTAGGACCTGTTTGTATCTTATAAAATATGCATCAAATTCTGGATTTTTTTGGTTTGCTTGACTGTGGTATAGAGAAACCTTTTTTCTTCATTGAAGCTTTTATGCCTGAAATTATCCAACAACGTTTTTTATTTTTTCCTGGTTTTCCTTTTTTTGAGTGAGAAGCGCAGTTCAGCTGGAAGGTGCTTAGGAATTTATCAAATTTTTGATTTGCGTTGCTTCAGTTGCATTCTTCCTCCCACATATCTTTAGTTAAGCAGTTAATAAATGTATTTATGTTTGGTACACTGAAATTCCTAGTAGTTGTTAGTGATGTTTTGTGAAGATGTACAGGGTGTCCCAGTTTCACAGATATTATCTGTACAATATGATCCTCAGAACCTGTTGTGAAACATTTTGCATCACGTTTTGTAAGAATACCAGTAAATATTTGGTCTATTGCTGTGGTTGAAGTTTTTGTTACACCTGTTTCTGTTTCTATTGTAGGTTTCAAGTTGAATATTAAGAGGAGGTTCAATATGTCAGTTTATTGTTTTGATTCTACAGAAAAATCAATATTAAAGTCACCACAAATAATCATATCTCTATTCTTTTTAGATAACTTGCCATGGAGGTATTCTAAATTTTGTAGTAAAGTGTTCATCTCACTAGTTCTGTTTCAGCAGTTTGTTCCAGTGCGAAGCCAACTGAAAGAAAATCGCCGGGAAATAAACAGGTGGGCTATGTGATTTATGACAGTAAAGTTGGGCTCAAATGATTTTTTATGATACCATCTTGAGAACAATTTTACGGCAGCCAGTGGAAATGGTTGCTCATGACGCCACCGTAGTTTGTTGTATGTAGTTGTGGCGTCAATTTAGTTGCATGTGGTAATCCGGCTTGAAATGTATCTTTGCGATTGCGTTTAAATAGATGGCGATATACATCTGTGGTTGTAATGGCGGAATGTGAATTTTTTGTGTAGCGTCAGGGGAGGGTTTGTAGATGTTTAGTTGATTGTTTGTTTTTAGTATCTGTGGGTAACAGTGGCAGCTGTCTGTAGAGTGTCTTATTAATGATAGCTATATGCTGTGTCGCAACATGTTTAATACTGGTCTGGATAAACTAAACGCCTGTACCCACATTAGATCTTAACCTTAAAGTACTGTCCTTTCTGTAATTCTCAGTAGCAGCGTGGTTACGTTTTAGCAGTGTGTTTGTAACGTGGTTCAGAATTAAATGTTGTTTTGTGTTGTACGCTGTGTGTGTATGAAGAATAAAAGATCTTGAAATTCCCTGTATTGGAAACATGGATCCGTCGTACAATCAACGATTGGCGGGACCAGAAAATCAGTTCCTTCTAAATGATGTTGTTCCAGGGAATGGAATGACGGCTAGGGGGTCACGGAAGTTACCTAGTAAGTTTCTACTACCTTGTTCTTGATCGTGTTAATGATGCTGTTTCAGTGTGATAGGCTAAGTACGAGTAATTAGTTGCAACTTTTATTAGTGTCATAACCATTCGGGCAAGTGATCGTCTGGTTATGCACAAATACAGTAGATTTAAATTTGGAAAGAATACAGTTTTGCATTGTGGAAAATACCCATATCGTCCCGTTGATTTGCTGCACTGGAGAAGTACCTATCACAAGGAAGGTAGAATGTTGTATGGTTTTGGGTTCATTGTTCGAAGTTACGACTATGAAAAACTTAGAGCAGTCTTACTAAAACATTTAATCTAGGTAACTTTAGCAGTAAAAATTATTGCCAACTTTGGGGACATAAATATAAAAAGTTAAAATATGATATTCCCATATATTTCTGTTCACTGACGTCATATTGAGTAATTCTGCAAGTATAAGAAGTCCTTAACTATGGGAAAAAGTAGAAATATAGCCTGCCTGAAGGCTTGCACAAGTACATCTTATAAGGGATCTGTTAAAGTAAACCTAATAGTTATCAGTAAGCATAAGTACCATTACTTACACTCTAAATTTGACACCATTAAAATATTGTTTTAAATGTGTGGGTTCACATTCATGTAACCAATACATTCTATATCATAAAGTTCCATTAATGATGAATAAGATATATGAGGAATGTTACTAACTCTTTGTTGGTATTGAGTTACTTGCCTCAGATCAGTTGTAAGAAAAGCAATTGAAAATTTTGTAAATTATGTTAAAAGCTGCTGAAGGAGATCTTCATTTGATGTTACTGAAAGAGATTATCATGTGCCTAACTGGATAGGCCTAAAGATGAATATTCAATATTAGTCGTCATCTTTGACTAGTGACAAAGAAAACCCGAAGAATATCGTAAACAATATGGTGATTATGATGTGATATCAGTGGAAATTTTTCAAGCAGGCTAAGCTACAAATCAGTCTTGTTCCCATGGCCAGGTTCTTTGCTTCCACATTTGTTGGCTTCACCAACTAACAACCAAACTGTGAAAATGTACACCAGAACTTGATATCACAGAGGAATACTTAATACAAGTCGTCAGCTTTGACCAGTGATGTAGGAGACGTGTCCTTGACTATAGCTTGATCAACTGATTAACATATCTGTGTAGGCTCTTCAGTTTGTGGGGGTGTGATGAAAATTGCAAATTCAGATATGAAAAATGTAAATCCTTTTGGTCTTGTTTGATTCGTGGACTGAATAATAAAGTTTGTGCTGGGGTCATGAGATATACTCAATACTAGTTGTTGGCTTTGACCACTGATGTAAGGTACAAACATTCCGTCAAAGCCGATGACTAGTACTGAATATTTCTCATTACCTAAATAATAAAGTTTTTTGGGTGATATTCGACACTAGTCGTTGGGTTTGACCAGTGACATAGTGGTCGTGACAGTCCATCTCTGGTCAAAGCCAACGACTAGTATTGAGTATTTCTCATGACTCAACAAATTTTATTATTTTCATAAATCAAACAATACAGAAAGGTTTAAATATTTCGGATCTGAATTTGCACTTTTAATCCGACCCCCACAAACTGAAGAACCTATACACAGATACATTAATTAGTTGATCAAAACCTGTCATGAAAGAAGTTTGTGTCACGAGAATTTTGCTGGCACAGTAATGTGACGGTATATAGTTCCTGATTGTCAAGGTATGCATTAATATTTTTGATTAAATCCCAAATTTCTGTACATGAGATGCAAGTGTATTGTGATGATAACAATGATCTGTCTACTGACTGGGGCAATAAACACTATGGGTCCTGCTCAGTATCTTCATCCTTCTTTTTATCATAATCATCGACAATTACAATGACGCCTCGGAACTTTAATTAGAGCCAAGACACAAGCCCCTTACATGCATATGACAGAATCCTGCACTAGTGAACCAACTTCACAGAGGACAGGATTACTGTAAGTTCAGATCCCACTCTTCATCTTTGACCCATGATGACATCAAGATTGCAGCACACATATTTCGAGGATATTCAATATGGTGATCATGACACTACTCATTACATCCATGAACAAATGTAAATAACATGTGAATTACTTAACTCAAGCAATAAATGAAAGTAATTGGAAAAATGCACGAAGCAATTGGTGTTGGGTGGGGACAAACTAAATATATGATGATAAGAATAATGACATTGCTCCAAAACAAATATTAACCCAAAAAAGATGCAGACAAAATCTTCAACAATCAACCCAGCAAAAAATGCAAAAAAACACCATTGGTCATTCAAGTTTCACTTAACATAGGTAGGTGAACCAAATCTTACCACCAATATAAACTAATAAGTTGTTGTTGTTGTGGTCTTCAGTCCTGAGACTGGTTTGATGCAGCTCTCCATGCTACTCTATCCTGTGCAAGCTTCATCATCTCCCAGTACGTACTGCAGCCTACATCCTTCTGAATCTGCTTAATGTATTCATCTCTTGGTCTCCCTCTACGATTTTTACCCTCCACTCTGCCCTCCAATACTAAATTGGTGATCCCTTGATGCCTCAGAACATGTCCTACCAACCGATCCCTTCTTCTAGTCAAGTTGTGCCAAAAACTCCTCTTCTCTCCAATCCTATTCAATACCTTCTCATTAGTTATCTGATCTATCCATCTAATCTTCAGCATTCTTCTGTAGCACCACATTTCGAAACCTTGTATTCTCTTCTTGTCCAAACTATTTATCGTCCATGTTCCACTTCCGTACATGGCTACACTCCATACAAATACTTTCAGAAACGACTTCCTGACACTTAAATCTATACTCGATGTTAACAAATTTCTCTTCTTCAGAAACGCTTTCCTTGCCATTGCTAGTCTACATTTTATATCCTCTCTACTTCGACCATCATCAGTTATTTTGCTCCCCAAATAGCAAAACTCCTTTACTACTTTAAGTGTCTCATTTCCTAATCTAATTCTCTCAGCATCACCCGACTTAATTTGACTACATTCAATGATCCTCGTTTTGCTTTTGTTGATGTTCATCTTATATCCTCCTTTCAAGACACTGTCTATTCCGTTCAACTGCTCTTCTAAGTCCTTTGCTGTCTCTGAGTGAATTACAGTGTCATCGGTGAACCTCAAAGTTTTTATTTCTTCTCCATGGATTTTAATACCTACTCCGAATTTTTCTTTTGTTTCCTTTACTGCTTGCTCAATATACAGATTGAACATCGGGGAGAGGCTACAAGCCTGTCTCACTCCCTTCCCAACCACTGCTTCCCTTTCATGTCCCTCGACTCTTATAACTGCCATCTGGTTTCTGTACAAATTGTAAATAGCCTTTCGCTACCTGTATTTTACACCTGCCACCTTCAGAATTTGAAAGAGAGTATTCCAGTCAACATTGTCGAAAGCTTTCTCCAAGTCTACAAATGCTAGAAACGTAGGTTTGCCTTTTCTTAATCTAGCTTTTAAAATAAGTCGTAGGGTCAGTATTGCCTCACGTGTTTCCATATTTCTACAGAATCCAAACTGATCTTCCCCGAGGTCGGCTTCTACCAGATTTTTCATTCGTCTCTAAAGAATTCGCGTTAGTATTTTGCAGCCGTGACTTATTAAACTGATAGTTCGGTTATTTTCACATCTGTCAACGCCTGCTTTCTTTGGAATTGGAATTATTATATTCTTCTTGAAGTCTGAGGGTATTTCACCTGTCTCATACATTTTGCTCACCACATGGTAGAGTTTTGTCAGGACTGGCTCTCCTAAGGCTGTCAGTAGTTCTAATGGAATATTGTCTACTCCCGGGGCCTTGTTTCGACTTAGGTCTTTCAGTGCTCTATCCAACTCTTCACCCAGTATGATATCTCCCATTTCATCTTCATCTACATCCTCTTCCATTTCTATAACATTGCCCTCAAGTACATTGCCCTTGTATAAACCCTCTATATACTCCTTCCACCTTTCTGCTTTCCCTTCTTTCCTTAGAACTGGGTTCCCATCTGAGCTCTTGATATTCATACAAATCGTTCTCTTTTCTCCAAAGGTCTCTTTAATTTTCCTGTAGGCAGTATCTATCTTACCCCTAGTGAGATAAGCCTCTTCATCCTTACATTTGTCCTCTAGCCATGCCTGCTTAGCCATTTTGCACTTCCTGTCGATCTCATTTTTGAGACGTTTGTATTCCTTTTTGCCTGCTTCATTTACTGCATTTTTATATTTTCTCCTTTCGTCAATTAAATTCAATATTTCTTCTCATTTTTGAGACGTTTGTATTCCTTTTTGCCTGCTTCATTTACTGCATTTTTATATTTTCTCCTTTCGTCAATTAAATTCAATATTTCTTCTGTCACCCAAGGATTTCTACTAGCCCTCGTCTTTTTACCTACTTGATCCTCTGCTGCCTTCACTACTTCATCCCTCAAAGCTACCCATTCTTCTTCTGCTGTATTTCTTTACCCCATTCTTGTCAATTGTTCCCTTATGCTCTCCCTGAAACTCTGTACAACCTCTGGTTCTTTCAGTTTATCCAGGTCCCATATCCTTAAATTCCCACTTTTTGCAGTTTCTTCAGTTTTAATCTGCAGTTCATAACCAATAGATTGTGGTCAGAGTCCACATCTGCCCCTGGAAATGTCTTACAATTTAAAACCTGGTTCCTAAATCTCTGTCTTACCATTATATAGTGTATCTGAAACCTTTTAGTATCTCCAGGCTTCTTCCATGTATACAACCTTCTTTCATGATTCTTGAACCAAGTGTTAGCTATGATTAAGTTGTGCTCTGTGCAAAATTCTATCAGGCGGCTTCCTCTTTCATTTCTTAGCCCCAATCCATATTCACCTACTACGTTTCCTTCTCTTCCTTTTCCTACTGTCGAATTCCAGTCACCCATGGCTATTAAATTTTCGTCTCCCTTCACTATCTGAATAATTTCTTTTATGTCATCATACATTTCTTCAATTTCTTCGTCATCTGCAGAGCTAGTAGGCATATAGACTTGTACTACTGTCGTAGGTGTCGGCTTTGTGTCTATCTTGGCCACAACAATGCGTTCACTGTGCTGTTTGTAGTAGCTTACCCGCATTCCTATTGCTTTTTTCATTATTAAACCTACTCCTGCATTACCCCTATTTGATTTTGTATTTATAACCCTGTATTCACCTGACCAAAAGTCTTGTTCCTCCTGCCACCGAACTTCACTAATTCCCACTCTATCCAACTCTAACCTATCCATTTCCTTTTTTAAATTTTCTAACCTACCTGCCCGATTAAGGGATCTGACATTCCACGCTCCGATCCGTAAACGCCAGTTTTCTTTCTCCTGATAACAACATCCTGTTGAGTAGTCCCCGCCCGGAGATCCGAATGGGGGGCTATTTTACCTCCGAAATATTTTACCCAAGAGGACGCCATAATCATTTAACCATACAGTGAAGCTGCATGCCCTCAGGAAAAAATTACGGCCGTAGTTTCCCCTCGCTTTCAGCCATTCGCAGTACCAGCACAGCAATGCCGTTTTGGTTAGTGTTACAAGGCCAGATCAGTCAATCATCCAGACTGTTGCCCCTGCAACTACTGAAAAGGCTGCTGCCCCTCTTCAGGAACCATACGTTTGTCTGGCCTCTCAACAGATACCCCTCCATTGTGGTTGCACCTACGGTACGGCTATCTATGTCGCTGAGGCACGCAAGCCTCCCCACCAACGGCGAGGTCTATGGTTCATGCAGGGTACTAATAAGTACCCTGAAAATAACACCAAACTGAACTTAAATTACCAAACCTGAATCTCAACAAAAAAATTTTATATATATAGACACACACACACACACACACACACACACACACACACGCACACACGCCAGTGCCAGCTGAAGCCCCTCCCCAACAAAACATCTGGTGAGGTGGACAGAAAACAAAACACAGTCCCACAAGTCCAATGCGCCAGCTCCCCCCCCCCCCCCCCCCCCCCCAAAAAAAAAAAAAAAAAAAAAAAAAAAAAAAAAAAAAAAAAAAAAAAAAAAAAACCCACAGAGAGAGAGAGAGGAGGAGAAAAAGAAGAAGGAGGAGGGCCGCTTCCTATCACAATATACCAAACAACATTATAATTTTCCTGCACACTTTTCCTCCAACAGTATTCTTCAAGATGAAACTGTAGAGTCAAAGTACACCTCTTCCCATTCCTTGTAGCAGTCTTGAACCCCCCCCCCCCCCCCTTTCAAAACTCACAATACTTAATAAATTCAGTACACGTACTTCATGAAAGAATATCATTCCAACACACACTTACCACCCAGACCAGTTTCAAGTGCACACAACCAAATAGGATAGCTAACAAGAAAACCAATAATACATCAACAACAAAGTATCAGCCGGCCGCAGTGGCCGTGCGGTTAAAGGCGCTGCAGTCTGGAACCGCAAGACCGCTACGGTCGCAGGTTCGAATCCTGCCTCGGGCATGGATGTTTGTGATGTCCTTAGGTTAGTTTGGTTTAACTAGTTCTAAGTTCTAGGGGACTAATGACCTCAGCAGTTGAGTCCCATAGGGCTCAGAGCCATTGAACAAAGTATCACACAAGGCCATCCGAGATTGCTTGAATGGGGAATGTTTCCTAATGGCTCTCAAAATATTATCGCAACAGCACCTTCACATATACATGTCCCTGGTTTGGGAAGGAGAAACTGGTTAACTTCATCAACTTGCCATACTGGTGGTACCCAACACATTTGGCAAGTAAACTGAACAACTGTAGAAACTATATGATGTCAGCTAGTCATCCCCCCCTGGCAGTCATAATGACTGACTATTAAAGTTAACAGTTTGATCTCTACCTAGAAACAAACAAGAACCCACAACATTAAATTAATAAAATGAAAAAAATTCAAATGCTGAATTAACAGCTAAAAAAAGAGAAACAAACTTATAATTAATAATTGCTGATCTTCGATTCATAATCAAAACGTCCTTGGTCCTGGCTTCGAAACCCCCCTCCCCTCCTTGTCAAAGAGGGCGGAGGAGCGGAAAGGGTTTCAGGGCACTTTCTTGCGCTTGGAGTGGGAAACTGCCCCTAAAAGGTGGAAGAACCAGCAATGATTAATGGCATGAGGATGCAGAGGGCAACGGAAACACTGCATTAAAGACACACAAAGTGTATATCCACAGGAAATGTTGCCTGTAATTGAAAAAATGTCATGATGATCTGTCCATTGGCAAAAGATTCCAGAATAGTCCCCTATTCAGATCTCTGAGAAGGGACTGCCAAGGGGGAGGTGACCGCGAGAAAAAGATTGAATGATCAACAAAAGGATAATGTTCAGTGAGTCAGTGTGTGGAATGTCAGGAGCTTGAATGTAGTAGGGAAGCTAGAAAATCTGGAAAGGGAAATGCAAAGTCTCAACCTAGAAATTGTAGAGGTCAGTAAAGTGAAATGGAAAGAAGACAAGGATTTCTGGTCAGATGAGTATAGGGTAATATCAACAGCAGCAGAATAGGTATAATGGGAGTAGGATTTGTTATGAATAGGAACATAGGGCACAGTGTGTGTTACTGTGAACAGTTCATTTATAGGGTGAAGTTCTCTAAGGCTGTAGATAAAGCAGTAAAGAATAGTCCAGTAGGCAGTAGAGTTGAAGAGGAATGGACATCTCTGAAAGGGCAGTCACAGAAGCTGGAAAGATAAACATAGGTACAAAGAAGAGCAGTATGTCATCCTGAGTGGGGTGACTTCAGGTGTGCCCCAGGGCAGCGTAATAGGTCCACTGCTTTTTACGATTTACATTACCATTAGACTGTTTGCCGATGATGCTGTAGTCTACAGCAAAGCAGTATCACATGAAATTTGTGAATGAATCAATGAGTGTTTGCAGAAAATAAATGCGTAGTGTAATGACTGACAGTTATCTCTCAATATTAGTAAGTGTAACCTACTTCGTATAACAAGACGAAAATCCCCATTAATGTACGAGTAAAAAATAAATGCCCGGTCTTTGGAAGCGATAACATCTGTCAAGTATCTGGGTGTGACTATTCGAAATGATCTCAAATGGAATGATAGGATTACACAAGTAACGGGCAAGGTGAACTTTAGATTGTGGTTTATTGTTAGAATCCTGAAGTGATGTAGCCCTTCAACATAGGAAATTGCTTCCAATATGTTAGTTCGTTCAGTATTAGAGTACTGTTCGTCTGTATGGGACCCTTACCAGTTGGGTCTGATTCAAGAGTTTGAGAAGGTCCAAAGAAGAGCAGCAAGATTCATAACTTGTTACATTTAGCCATTGCGAGAACATTACAAATCTCATAGAAAGTTTTAAGTGGGACACACTTGCAGATAGACGACATGCTAAACAGAAGGGCCTGCTCACTAAATTCAGAAATCCTATCTTTGCTGAGGATGTAGAATATATATTATTACCACCAACTTTCAAATCATGCAATGATCACCATTCAAACATAAGGGAAATTAGAGCTTGTTCTGAGGCGTTCAGACAATCGTTTTCCCTCGCGTGATCCGTGAGTGGAACAGGGGGGAGGGGGGGGGGGGCGGCGGCAAATTGTGCCCTCCGCCACACACCACTTGATGGCTAGTGGAGTATGTCGATGTAGATGTAACTGCAAAGAAACCATGGGTAACAGAAGAAATACTTCAGCTAATCGATGAAAGAAGAAAGTACAAACATGTTAAGGGGTGTTCAGGAATACAGAAATAGAAGTTGCTGAGGAATAAAATAAACAGGAAATGCATGGAAGCTAAGATGAAATGGCTGTGTAAAAAATGTGAATAAGTTGAAGAGAAAGAAAAAAAAGATAGTCTGAAGGATTGGCTCAGCATATAGAAAAGTCAAAACAACCTTCAGTGAAATTAAAAGCAAGAGTGCTAACATTAGGGTTGCAACCGAATTATTTTTGTTAAATGCACAGGGGAGAGTGGGTAGGTGGGAAGAGTACATGGAAGGAAGATTTGTCTGATGTGATAGAAGATGAAACAGGAGTAGATTTAGAAGAGCTCGGGCAGAATCTGAATTTAAGAGAGCTTTGGAGGACTTTAGATCAAATGAGGCAGAAAGGATTGATAACATTCCATCAGAATTTCTAAAATCATTAGGGGAAGTGGCAACAAAACGACTATTCACGTTGGTGTGTAGGATGTATGAGAGTGCCAATATACCGTGTGACTTTCAGAAAAATATCATTGACACAATTCTGAAGACTGCAAGAGCTGACAAGTGCAAGAATTATCGTACAATCAGCTTACAGCTCATGCATCCAAGTTGCTGACAAGAATAATATATGGATGAATGGAAAAGAAAGTTGAGGATGTGTTAAATAACAATAAGTTTGGCTTTAGGACAGGTAAGGGCACCAGAGAGGCAATTCTGACATTGCAGTTGATAATGGAAGCAAGACTAAAGAAAACTCAAGACACATTCTTAGGATTTGACCTAGAAAAATTGTTTGACAATGAAAAATTGTGCAAGATGTTCAAAATTATGAGAATAACGGGTAAGCTATAGGGAGAGGCAGATAATGTACAAAATGTACAAGGACCAAGAGGGAATAATAAGAGTGGATGCTCAAGAACAAAATGCTCAGATTAAAAATGGTGTAAGACAGGGATGCAGTCTTTCGTCCCTAGTGTCCAATCTTTGCATCAAAGAAGCAATTATGGAAATAAAAGAAAGGTTGAGGAGTTTTATTAAAATCCAAGGTGAAAGGATATCAGTGATATGATTTGCGGATGACATTGCTAGCCTGGGTGAAAGTGAAGAAGAATTACATGATCTGCTGAGTGGAATGGACGGTCTAATGAGTACAGAATATGGATTGACAGTAAATTGAAGAAAGACGAAAGTAATGAGAAATAGTCGAAATGAGAACAGCAAGAAACTTAACATCAGGATTGATGGTAACAAAGGGGATAAAGTTAAGGAATTCTGACACCTAGGCAGCAAAATAACCAGTGACAATGGAGCAAGGGCGACATGAAAAGCAAACTAGAAGTGGCAAAAATGGCATTCCTGGCCAAGAGAACTCTATTAGTATCAAACATAGGCCTTAATTTGTCGAAGAAATTTTTGAGAATATATGTTTTAAACACAGCATTGTATGGTAGTGAAATGTGGACTGTAGGGAGAACTGGGACAGAAGAGAATTGAAGCATTTGAAATGTGGTGCTATAGGTGAGTGTTGAAAATTAGGTGGACTGATAAGGTAAGGAATGAGGAGGTGCTGTGCAGAAGTGGAGAGGAAAGGAATATGTGGAAAAAACTGACAAGGAGAAGGGGCAGGATGATAGGACATCTGTTAAGACATCAGGGACTGATTTCCATGGTACTAGAGAGCAAAAACTGTAGAGAAAGACAGAAATTGGAATACGTCCAACAGATAGTTGAGGACATACTGCAGGTTGCAAGAGGTGAAGAGGTTGGCACAGGAGAGAAATTCAGTTTGGGGTGTATTAAATCAGTCAGAAGACTGATGGAAAGGAAAAAAAGGGGGGGGGGGGAAATAGGCATCGCACAACACAACACAGTTACTGCATGGATCAAAGCTGACAGGCAGAATCACAACTATCGGTTGACCCCAAATGACTTATTGAGAAGGCAGCATCCTTTTCTCGTACCATAATCTACTTTTACTACTGTAGTGATTGTTGATTTCTTTGTTTTGGAAATAGAAGTTTCTTAATTACAGTCTGTTTTTATTTCATTTGTTTACATTTTATTTTTATGAGTAGTTTCAGGGCCGCAGCCCTATTGTCAACTACTCCCATGTAAAAATAAAACATAAAATGTATGAGTCTCATAAAAAAAACATAAAAGTTTTGTTAAATTACAGTATGAAAGAATTATAGTTCCATTAATTTATGTAGTGTACAATGGGAGACTGTTCCTTGCAAAACATGAAATGTAGTTTCCGCTACTGACAGTTACGTAATCTACAAGCAAATTGCTTATTTCATTGTAGGAATAAAACAGGATGATGCACTTAAAGGCAGTGAAACTGTCAAGAAGCAACAATTATAAACCATACAATAAAAATAATTATATAATTGACATTTGTTGTCAAGAGCAGAACTAATCTCCTGGACATATATTTGATGCAGCTATAGAAATCTTAGAATGTGTCTTATATCTATGCTTTGCAGAAAGTGCAATATGAGATCATATGGATGGCGGTATGGTAAGCAGATTGTGAGATGTAACATTCTGGCTTAAATGCACTAAAAATGAGATTTTAATGTTGATCAACACCGACAAACATTGGAAGAATATACAAAGATCAACAGAACAATATTTGTCATTGGATCATGCTGAGTGAAGGAAAAGAACATGCTTGGCCCCTCATGCCCATGGCCTTTCTGCTGTTGAACTTTCCCTCTCCCAATGCCCATGCAACTCCAAACTCTCTAGCTCTTTCCTTATACACCTTACCAGTTATATCCTCTTGCACAACTATTACTCCATTGAGGGGAGGATACACAAACATGTCTGTGGCACAGCCGTTTGCACCGGTGTGGCACCATCCTATGCCAACCTGTTTATGGGCCTTGTAGAGGGAACCTGCCAAACCTCCCAAGACATTAAACACCTTATGTGGTTCAAGTTCTTTCATATATTCAAGATTTGTATTCAGAGATGAGACATCCTTTCCTGATTTCTCTACAGCATCAGCACCTCCCCAACTACTTCGCCTGCCCCACTACTGGATCCCTACTCATCATTGTTGATGACACTTCCCTGTACACTAATGTCCCTCATGCCCTTGGCCTTGCTGCTATTGATCACCTTCGTGCACATTGTTTCTGCACCCCCTCTGATGGCTCCATCCATACCATGGCAACTGTCACCCCTTCTACCCCAAAAAATCACTCCAATTTGGCTTGGGTGTCCATTCACAACATATCTGCGGTGACAAAAAGGAGAAGCCCCTTGCCCATTGTGATGAACCTCTCTTGAAGACCTTCAAAGGCAGTCACTACCCCACAAAACCTAGTCCGCAAACAGATTTCCTGCATCATATCCTCACCCCCCCCCCCCCCCCCCAAATCCTCTCAACAATCCTGAGAACCAGCTGCGAAATTACCCCTTCATCACCCAATATTTACCAACCTGGACTGGAGCAGCTCAACCATGTTTTTCGCCAGGGCTTTGGCTGTCATTATGCCCAAAAACAAGGGATATCCTACCCATGATCCTTTCCACCCATCTTAAAGGGGTAATCCACTGCCACCCAAAGTACACAACTTCTTGGTCCATCCCTATGCCACTCCCGCCTTCCATCCCATACCACAGGAGTCATAACCATGTGGAAAGCCCAGGTGCAAAAACCTGCCTGGTTTACACATCCAGCAAACGTGCTCCAGTCTTGTCAAAGGCTTTCGTATACTATCAGAGGCAGGCTCACCTGCACATTCTGCATAGCATTTTATGTGGGCATAACCACCAAACAGCTGCCCACCAGAATGAACGGCTGCCGCCAAAATCTACCCAAGAACAGGGTTGACCACCCAGGGGTGCTAAAGGTCGCGGGGCACAACATCCTTGAGTTCAGTGGCTGCATCACAATCCATGCCATCTGTATCCTTCCTTCAAGCACCAGTTTTTCTGAGCTAAGCAGGTGGATGTTAATCTTTCAACATGTCCTTCACTCCTACATTCCTCCTGGTGTCATTCTCCGCTGACCCACTGCGCACATGCCGTCTATGCAACAGTCTCCCTTCCTCTGTACTCTCATCCCTTCCCATTTGACACCTCCATGTCATTGTTGTTAGGTCCTTGCACGAACTAACTGGCGTCAGCTAGTGTGTCCCATGCCTTCTCCATACACCTGCTGCCCACGTCCCCTATTCCTAGTCCAGACACTGGCTACCCTGCTCTGAACTGCTAGCTACACTCCCCAACCCCTTTCTCCCACTTCCCTACTCATCTGTCTCTGTCCACCTGGTCCATCTGCCATACTGTTATCCTGGCACTTTGTGTTCAGCCAGTGCAGTGTAGCTGCTTAGGTGTGTGTGTGTGTGTGTGTGTGTGTGTGTGTGTGTGTGTGTGTGTGTGTGTGTGTGTGTGTGTGTGTATTCTAGCTGCTCATCAGAGGTTTTTTCTGGAAGCTAACAAGTTTCCATTCTTTTTGTGTGCCTGTCAGTGACTCAGTGCTTCAATATTTGCTTAGTGGTCTCCTTGACTCCTAAAGAGTTAAAAAAAACACTCTTCAAATCCATGTACATATAAAATTGTATTCAAATGGACTTTTGCTGACGCAAGTAAATGAGCAACAGCTGGCTGGCATATGAAAAAGATCATCTGTTATACCTGTATGAGATATAGCAAAGTAACGGCTGTAATCAGATTAAAAGGCTAGAATTTAAAAATAATAACAAAAATAAAAATGAACTGTAGCTGTGGTGCTTCTACTTATCAAAACAAATAATTTATTAAGTGCATACTTGCAAATAGAATTCTCTTTTAAAAATAATGGAAATGATCATATTGAGTTGTTTCTGTAGGAATAATCTTGAATACTGAATGAAAGAGAGCACATAGAAAATATACTGCAGTGTTTTACGGATTTTGGTGTGTACAAACCTTGATTATGATAACTTATTGTGTACATAAGTGACGATTTTGATCAAGTAGCAGATAATTCCTCCAATAGAATTTTTGGAATATTGTAAACTGGGTTCAGGAAATCATCCAACCTTAGGGATAGGGAAACAATGGAACTCCAGTTGCAGACATGTGTACATGTAATGTGGATGAGGGATTAATTATAACATTGATGAAACATTAGTATAAATACAAAACTATTGTAATTTTTTGTAGATCTGCAGCACGTAGTACACTGAGGTAACAGAAGTCAATATATACCACCCAATATCATGTTGGATCTCCTTTTGCCTGGCTTAGTGCACCAACTCGATGTAGCATGGACCCAAAAGTTGTCGGAAATCCTCTACGAAAATATTGAGTCATGTCGCCTCTATATCCAACAACAATTGTGAAAGTGTTGTCAGTGCAGGATTTTGTGCACAAACTGACTTTTCGGTTATGTCCCACAAACGTTGGATGGAATTCATATTGGGCCAAATCTTTTGCTTGATTTGTCCAGAATGTTCTTCAAACTAATCACGAGCAATTGTAGCCTGGTGTCATGGCACATTGTCATCCATAAAAATTTCATCGTTGCTTGGGAACATGAATTCCATGAATGGCTGCAAATTGTCTGCGACTAGCCGAATGTAACCATAGTTGGACTGGAGGACCCATCCATTCCATGTAAACACAGTCAACACCATTATGGAGCCACCACCAACTTGCACAGTGCATCGTTGACAACTGGGTCCATGGCTTCATTGGCTTCATGGGATCTGCGCCACATTTGAATCCATCATTAGCTGTTACCAACTGAAATCTGACTCATCCGAGCAGGCCATGGTTTTCCAAGTGTCTGTGGTCCAGCCATGGTTTTCCAAGTGTCTGTGGTCCAGCCATGGTTTTCCAAGTGTCTGTGGTCCAACCATCATGGTCATGAGCCAGGGGAGGCATTGCAGCCAGTGTATTGCTATTAGCAAAGGCACTCGTGTTGGTCATCTGCTGCCATAGCCCATTAACTCCAAATTTCACCACACTGTCCTAATGGATACATTCATAGTTACTTAGTGGAGATGTCATCACCTAATGCACATTCGAGGAGACTTATAATGTGCTTTAAGTGATGATGTCCACAAAACATTTTGTTGACCATAAAGTGAGCATGATCTTGGAGCCATGAATATTCAGTTTGGCTGTCGACATGGAAGTTTGGCCAGCATATCCCCATAATTTTTTGTGTTTAGGGTTATTGTAATGAACCCATTTATCATCCACAGTCACAATGTGATGCAGAAATCACTTCCGTTTTTGCATCTGAAGCAAATGTTCACAAACACACAAATGCTGTTCAACGTCTCTTGGTTTCAGCTCTCATGGGATCCAAGTTCCTTCCTTCTGAACCATGCCCATAGCCTTGAGATGTTTTGAAATGGCTTGCTGTGTCACTCCCTCTAATCATGCCAATTCTTCTTGAGTTTGACACGTGTCTTCACTTAGCAATGTCTCCAATTCTGCATCTTTGAAAACATTCTCTCTTCCACCACTATGCCGATCTACGACATTAAAATCACCGTTCTTGAAGCGTTGAAACCACTCACGACACAATCTTTCGCTAATAATGTCCTTACCATATGTACTTGAGAGCATTCGATGAGACTCGGCTGAAGTTTTCTTAATATTGAAACAAAACAGTAACACCTCCCGCAAATGATGAGAATTAGACTTGTAAACCGACATTTTCAATCAAGAACAACTTTATGATGCAGACACAAATCTAATGTTTGAATGAGGTTATGTTGACGGAGGTCCAAGCTAACTGCCTGATGTGTGCAATCTGTTTCTTTCGACCACTACTTACTGTTGTCGCCACCTATTGGCAAATGGCGGAAGCAAAGTTGTACACCTTGTAACTTGTCAAGGCCATTTGCTGTTTGACCTGCTGGTTAGTAAATAAAAAAGTTCTTTCGAATTATGATACCAACTGTGTGACTGGGTTGAAACTAAGTGAAACAGAACAGAGTATATAATTTCTGTTGTATACAGAAGACATCACAAATGGTGAAAACAGGATCCATTGTGGCATATAGAAGTGCGGTAGTACCCTTACTATTCACTGAATAGATTAGCAGCTTACTTTAAATGTACAGAAATTTAAAAATGTGCAATTTGCAAAACAAACTCAATGAGTCACAGTTGGAATTGGCTTACTCATGCAAATACCTGGGTGTAACAATTTTTAGGTAGGCCTATAAGAAATGGAATGACCACCCAAGCTAAGTCATTGGTAAAGCATGTGGAAGACTGTGGTTCATTGGTAGGATACAAGGAAAATGTAATCAGTGTACAGAGGAGATTACTTACAAAGCAATTGGTGACTCATCCTAAAATATTACTGAAGTGTGTGGGGCCCTTACCAAATAGAACATAGAAAATGCAAAAGAAGGGCAGCACAAATGGTCACAGGTTTGTTTAACACATGGGGCAGAAAGTCACAAAGATGATGAAAAATCTGAGCAAGCAGACATTTGGAGATAGATGCCATCTACACCACAAAAGTGTGCTTACAAAGTTTCGAGAACCGGCATAAGTGTGGTCTGTAGGAATACACTACAACTCCGTACATATTCCTCCTGTGGGAATCATGAAGTCTAATTGCAGCATGCACAGAGGCATTTAGGGAGTCACTTTTCCCACACTTCACATGTGAATGGAACAGCAAGAATCTCAAAAAGCTGGTAGGATGGAAAGTACCTTCTGCATGGATTTCACAGTGGTTTGCTGAATGTAGATGTAGATGACATTGTTGGTTTTCTGAGGCAGTGTACAAACAACACTGTTGTTCATAGGAAAATCAAATAATTAGGCTATTGTAGCAGTGTACGAGATGTCTCGCAGGTGATCAATGCTCAGTGCAGAGAGTAGCACTTGATGTTCAGCATAAACATCATAATATTCATAATTTGACAAAAAATACTCAGTGTTGTTTTACACCACAATTGAACAGTATCTAGTGTAGTTATAACTACAAAAATCTAGTTATGATGAAGACTAATACCAGACTGTGATGCATTGGAAGAATAATGAAGTATTGTCTCATGTGCATATGAAGTCATATATAAACACTCATCCTATCTGTTGAGTATCTTTCATCATTTTTCATTCTCATACGAGTTCATATAAATGTAACATAAAGACCAAAAAGATTCAAAGAAGAACTGTGTGATTTGTCTGACACTTGTTTAGTCAGTGCAAGACTTTGACAGCAGTGCTCAGTAATTTGCACGGGAAAATGCTGCAACAAAGTTTATGTGAACCACATAAAAGCCTAATCCTAAAATTCCAATGGTGTGCATTTCAAAATGTGCCAGGAAACATATTACTTCCTCCCACATATATCTAACACAAAAGATTTGATGTGGAAATTGAAGAATTATAAACTTAAAATGGGTATGTGCCAAAAGTCCTTGCACACTATCATGGAATGGATCAGAAAGGGGCTGAAAGATACTCATACACTACTTACCATCCACTCACTGTACACTGTACGGTGGCTCGCAAGATATTTATGTGAATGAAAGAAGACACTTCCCTTGTTATTACAAAAATCATTTTGAACATTCTAATCCCTCTATGCCACCTGCATGTGATACCAACACAAAAGGTTGACTGAAGTGTGGTATGAGCTAAGTGTGAGTGGGCTGTCTGTGTCACTGAGGTGTACGATTTCCATCATGTTCCCCCTGAGCAATTACTTTCAAACAGCTGTTGCAATTTGTGTCAGGCATAGTCACTGTATGTTCCAAAGTGAATTTATTAACGAAGTGGAGCTTTAGGACAGTTTAGTTCCTCAAAAGATAACGTAAGTTATATGCTGATTTATTTTTCACAGTTTCCATGGGACTATTCGAGCCAGGAAAACTTATAAAAACAAGGAAATAAAATATTAGGGAATTATATGTAAATGAATAGAACCTTTCACTTTACTGCATTAAACTGCTGTTGGGAACTTCTGTACAGAATGAAGAGCCTTTGAACTCGAATTTAAATACCTGGAGCTCATTTCTCAAATTTTTCAATTCTGCAGAAAGCCTGTTGGAAGTACAATCTACAGGATAGTACACTTATTTCGGTACAATATTTGAGGTAGTGGTATCAAAATACAATTTTTTTTTTTCTGTCAAACGTTACCAGGGTGAATGCTGCAGTTTCCTCCTAATGAGCCCGTATTCTTCATCAACCATTTGACATCCATTGCTAGCAAAGGCCTTCTCAAGATGGAATGGTAGTGTAAGAATTCCACGACGTTTGAACGGTGGCCAGCTCAAAATTCACTAACTGACACTGCACATTGTTCAAGTTCTTCTTTTCTTAGAAAGCGCAAGAATGTTATAGAAAGCGCACAGAGCTGCCCATGTAGCCTATACAATTTGAGGTAGTGGTTGTTGTACTCAGTTCAAGCTATCACTTTGCATGCATCCTGGAATAGATCAGACTGATCAGCTTTTTCTTTTAGAAGTGTACTGTTCCCTTTACAAGGATGTAACTAACATTAATGTATAACTTTCTGAAGTCTTTAAAGTATAAACTGTACATATGTCAGATTGAAAATTCAAAAAATGAAGCCCTCCAAGTAAGTACTACAAAAAAGAAATTCGTAGTGGGCTGATAAGTGACTGAATGTTGAAATAGTGCACAAGAATAGATGGATTGTGTGCAGATGATCTGCCAAACCACTAATGAATCCATGTAAAAGGTTTTTTTGCCAATGCAGAGGACATGGTGGATCAGGTAGTGCAGCTTTACAGGTATGAACAGTCATATAGTGCTCTGGCTCTTGTGCTGTCATATCAAAGGCAGAACGTGATTATTGAAGGGAGTTAGAAGGACTCACTATAGTAATTCCTTAAATATGTTACTGAGTCTTCAGTTCTTTGGGGAATCATCGAGCTAATTTCAGTATGAGGTGAGAAGTATTTATTTACTGCTGTGATGGTATATGGGAAGATTCTTTAAAATCATGGAGACATGGCCATGATGATAGGCAAGTTTGCTAGAAACATTGCGAGTCATAATAATGCTTCTTCTGCCATTAAGTAAACACTGAAAAGGGCAGCTGAAACATCACTTCCATGAAATGTGACGCAATTGACTGTGCATGGCAATTGGGTACAGTATTGCTTGTAGCTTGTGTCTCATGACTAGGTTGTTGCAATAACTGACAGGGAATAAGGAGACCCTCCTCATCCTTTTACAGTTACATCAGTATCTATTGAAATGTCTGGAAACGTGTGAATATTTCTGCTGAACTGCAAACTTCAGTAAAGTCTTCTCAACATATTCTCTTTCATGCTCCATGCAGTAGTTCATGTTTTCAAGTGACTGCAATACATGGAAAGAAGTCATTTTTATTTCCCACCAGAAACATGTGAAAGACAGTACCTTGGAGCCAGCCACCACTCCAGGACATACCATTTCATCTTTGATGACCTGAAGGCAATTGGCGTGTCTGGCTCTCTTACAAAGTCAATGCACGTTAACTATAGTGTTCGATTCTGATAAGACTTATGATCCAGATTGGTGAGCAGTATTTTCTGGTAGCTTCAGGAAGGTACTTTGCAAGATATCTCTCTGTATTTACATTGTCCTCTTTTTCTCTTTATTATTTTAGCCACCAAATTGGTGACCATTGTATATGAGAGGACAGTATTCCTCAGTGTAGTGTTTTAATTATGAACATTTTCACAATTTTACACCAGGCATGACATCTGTTATAATCATTATATACATGAATGCAATTTTCTTCTTTTCTTTTCGCTTTGCAAATTAAATTCATGTGCAAAATGGATGGCTACAGCAATGGGCAGAAGCTTTTTATTATTTTGGGTCTAAATGGCTATAATTATTGTAGTATGAAAATCATATTGTAAATGTGATTGTGTCCAGAATAAAAAGAAATGTATATTGTGCCAGTTTCGTTTCTGCATTGACAAAAAGTTATTTTTTTCCAAGAGATAATATTTTTGTCCATCAATGGCAGCAAAAGTGTTGTAATTTGTGAATTACTATCTCATCTGTGACTGTTCAACTGTTTATTCAGTAATCAAACAGTGGAAACTCCCAGTAGGAATATCAACAGTGTAGGAAAAGATAAATTGCTACTTTCCAGCCTCTCGGACTGGAATTCCGGCCCGAGATGCTGGAGTTTGACACGTCGTCTTCATGGGGTAAGTAGCAATCTGTCTTTTCCGAAATTGCTGATCCAGTAATTCATCTATGCGGAAGAAATGGCATGTCTTGATGAAACGAGAGGCAGGCTACAATGTTGGTCAACAGTAGTAAAAACTTTTTATTGAAATCTTATTCTTCTGTAGTTTTTCTGTGGAAAATTTAGTTTTCCATGAAGTCCATTCATGATGTCCTGCTAAAATGATGATTTCCTCTATTGTATTGATATTTCATTATATGTATTTGTTTAGATAATTTTGAAGACTTCTCTGTTACTTATTTTGCACTGGTAATTTTTTTTTTAGCAGGAGCAGAAGGTTATGAAAAGCAGCCACTGTTTGAAAGAGCGGGTAGTGCTGAGCCTGTACGGTTGACTCCTGCGTGGGAAGAGACAAATCTGCCCAACGATGAGCTTAACTTCAAGGGTGTCACAATGGAAAGAGCAGATCTTGAGATGAATCCACCAATAGACAGGCAAGTTCTATATAAATATACCTAGTTTTTTTATATTTGTTATACCAATAAGGGGGCACAAGATGGAGATTTTGAGCTTTTAACAAAAATAAGCTAGTATTTGTTCACTACATTACACATAAGGTATTACATCCTTCCCTCTAATGAGTCAGTTTGAGATGCTGATCTCTTCCAAAACTGAAAATAAGCTGGTGAGACAAATACCACCTTTCTGGAGTCCTTCATGTACTCTGATGGGGGGAAGCAAGAGCAAAAGGGTGTGGATCAGTTAATTGTTGGCAGTTCAAACATATGCCAAATATTGGAACCCTCTAGAGATATGTCAAGAAAGGATAAGAAGGATCACCTTGCACACTCAGTATGTGTGCGTGGAGGCCTCATTCAGCTGTCATCAAGGGGACAGAGTGCAAACAGCTGCAAATTGTGGCACACATTGGAACAAGTCATTGTGGTGTGAGAGTCATTCCAGCAACTGGCAGAGAAAGTTGAGGACACCATCTTTGCTCACAGAATTTTGCTGAAGCTCACAGACTGCATCATTGTCTGTAGAACTGATCATGATACCCTGGTTAAGAGTCACTTGGAAGGCTTGAGTTAGAAACTTCTAAGGTTCAGCAAAAAGCTAGGCTTCGACTTCTTAGACTGTTTCCATAGAGTTCATAACCCCTAAATGAATCAGGGGTACATTGCACACCAGAAGGTGCTAACCATGTATCTGACTCTGTGTGGGCTGCACACAAGGCTTTTATTATTATTATTATTATTATTATTGGGTAAAGTGGTTCTCCATCCAGTCCAAATAATGGGAGTTGTGAGACACTATGAAATATAGTCTAAGATCCAAAGATAAAGAAATGTACCCCTGCCCCCTCCTCCGCTCCTCACTCACAGAAAAGACTTAAAATCCTAGTGATCAAGTGCCAAAGCATTCACAGCTAAGTTACAGAATTTGAAACGCTCCTAAGAAGCTGATGGAACTAACACAATACTAAGTATAGCAAACTGGATAAAATGTGAAATTGGCAGCAGTGAGATTTCTTTGGATAGGTTTGAATGTGTATTGAAAGAATAGGCTAATGGGAAATATATTTGTGGTGTACTTACACAGTAAAAAATAAACTCAAACCCACCGAGATAAAATTTGATGTTGCATGCAAGACCTAGTTTCACAAGTGAATGTAAACATATAATTGCATTCTTCTGTTGACCACCGACTCACCCCCAAATGTAACTGAAAACTTCAGAGAAAATGTCAGCTTTCTAGTACATATGTTTGCAAATCGTACTGTCATAACAGAGAGGGAGCCTAGTATCCGGCCATCAACTTTGGTAATTACAGTTTGCCAAGTGGTAGGCATGACAGGACATCCTGCTGAACAATACTAAACGCCTTCTCTGTGAAGACTACATAGGTCAGACATTTTGGAAGCCAACTCATGATGGACATATATTAGATCTGGTGGCGACAAATAGACATGACCACCTTGAGCAGGGATGGCCACGGCATGCCAAACTGCACGCATGTACAGATGTGCTGCACGCGTGCCGTCCAGGGCTTGGTCCACCTCGCCACTACTCGGCTTTCCTCGGTCTTTCGCGGCACTGCTCAGCATGGCGCGACACTAGACTAGCTGTGCGATGCGACATCTTTTCATCCGTCATAGGGTGCATTAGCTGATTCGTGGTGGCAGCCATGTTTATTCCTCACTATTTGTTAGCAATTCGTAGGAAGTTTATAAGTACTGTACAGTGGTTGTTGCAATGGAACACATGCTCACAAAGAGGCGGGGTAGTGACACAATGTCACGAGCCTTCAGAGCTGAATGGGAATTGCAATATTTTTTCGAAGAGAAGGATGAAAATTCTCAATGTCTTTTATGCAGTCGCATACTCGCAGGGCACCGCAAATTTGCAATAGAATGGCATTATAAGACCACACACAAAGGACTTAATGATTTAGTTGGGTTGATAGATCAAACAAGTTGGCGGAATTAAGACGACGTAGTGTTATGCAGCGAGACGGACCGAATGCGAGTACCACTTACAAATCTTTGTGTTTCTGATGTTTGTATTTGTACATATTTGTCGTTAGAATTTGAATTTAGAGTTCACTCAATTTTTGTTTCCTTTTTTTAGCCTGCAACCGAATGTAGCAACCTGTCTTTCAGAGCAAGCTACAAAATAGCGCTCAAAATTGCAAGAGCGAATAAGCCTTTCAGTGATGGTGACTTCATCAAGGAGCGTATTGTTGAGGCGGCGGAACTCTTGACGCCACTGGAAGTAAAGAAGTTCAGTGAAATTAGTCTTTCCAGACAGATAATAGCTCGCCGCATAGCTGGTATGACAGTGGATGTCTACAGGCAGTTAATCGATAGGGTCTGCAAGTTTATTGCATTCTCGATTGCTTTGGACGAGTCGACCGACATTTCGGACACAGCACAACTAGCGATTTATGTTGGTGGAGCCGACACAAATTTGCACGTGACGGAAGAACTGTTAGATTTAGTACCAATGAAACACACAACAAGGGGTACTGACTTGCTAAAAGCAGTTAAAGAGGCAGTTGAAGCCGTTGGCCTGAATTGGAAAAATGTTAGTTTCAGTCACCACAGATGGAGCGCCAGCAATTCGAGGTGCTCAAAATGGGCTTGTAGCACTGTTGCATAAAAAACTAGGACGATTGACAGAAGATTTGTACGGAATTCATTGTTTTGTACACCAAGAAGCTCTTTGTGCTAAGTATGCAAATTTGGAGCACGTGATGAAGTTAGTAGTCACCATAGTACATTTTTTGAAGTCGCATGGCTTAGTACACCGTCAGTTTCAACAGTTTCTCATGGAACTGAACGAAGAGTACAGAGATGTTATTTACCACTGGGAAATACGTTGGTTAAGTTGAGGATCATGCCTCGAAAGATTTTTCAATTTAAGACTCGCTATTGTTGAGTTCCTGAAGGAAAAAGGAAAGGCAGAGCCAAAATTAGAAGATCCAAAATGGATTGCAGATCTCACCTTTTTAGTTGATCTGACTGCACACTTGAATGCTCTCAATAAGACTTTGCAAGGTGAGTAGCAGCTTATTTCTGATCTGATGAAAAAAGTGGATGCATTTAATAAGAAACTCGCATTGTGGAAGGAACAACTCATGAAAATGAATATCGCCCATTGCCCTACGCTCTCTAAAGTCAGAGAGAACGCAACTTCTGATGAATTCATTTCTGTGTTGGAGTAACTACAGGCACAATTTTCTAAATGTTTTCAGGACACTGCCAGTCTGACATCTGTTTTTGAACTATTTTCTAGACCCTTTGCCGTTTCAGTTGAAAGTACTCCAGTGCATTTGCAAATGGAATTGTTGATCTGCAGTGTAATCCCCATTTAAAGGACAAATTTTTTTACATAAAAACTGTCCAGGGATTTTACGAAGGTTTTTCTTGGGAAGAGTTTCCCCGTCACCACAATGAGGCTGCGAAAGTTATATCAGTGTTTGGATTGACATACGTGTGCGAAAGGTTTATTTCGATTATGAAACTAAATAAGTCAGGATTACGTGGCAATCTGAGTGACGAAAAGATGAGAAACTGTCTGCGTTTGTCCATATACCATCAGTTTGTGCCGGATATGTACTTTATTATGTCTACAGTGAACCAAAAGTAATTAAATTAATAGTGATAATTTTGTTATATTTGTCATGTTTTGTTGAGAATTGTAGTTATTGCAAATTTTGTACAGTAGTTCCAGAATATAAAATTTGCTTGTTTCACATGTAGTTGGAATCACTTATTCCACATCATACTACATGCTGTAGACTACTTTCAAGTCTGTTTATATATCTCAGCTTAAATGTTGTAAGAATTTTACGAGTGACGATGTGAGAAGCACGATATTGTTGGTGTAATGCAGTTTCAAACCGAGCGTTATTGTTATTTTTCTGTAGGTGTATGAACAGCCAACAAAGATTAATTGCTCAACCTGATGTGTTGTACAGAGCTTAATATTATCAAACGTCGTAATATGAAACTAAGCCACATGCTAGCAGGGCAGTGTTCCATACGCGAATGCACTGTTGCGTGCGGCATGTTCGTAGTTCCACGCATGCGCGCGCAGTCAGCTGCTGTGGTAGTGGGGGACGTGTGACGTCAGAAGGGGGCGATCCGCACGCGTGTGAATGCTCGGCACGCGTGCATGCACACGTGCCACGTTCTTGGCCGTCCCTGACCTTGAGAATTTCCTCACTGGGTTTATTATTGAGCAAAATTGCTTGTAGCACCAGTAGTTACCAAAGTACAAAAGGCAAATACAACAAATACAAAGAGTTACATATGCAGTAAAGTAGGTAAAGAGGCAGTAACATCGAATCTCAGTGAGGAACATAAAACATTAGCTCTGAGCAGTAGGTTGTAGAGAGATTGTGGCTGAAATTTTAGAAGACTAGTTGGCCAAGCTAAGGATGAATGTATTTCTTAGTAGAACAGTTTGTGATGAGAGGGATCCCTCTCTGGTATGCAGTCTCTGAGAAGAAACATGAGAACTGTATAATAGGTACAAAAGCATAGGAATATAGGTAGAAATGTGATAAAAGAAATGCATTGGCTGTCAGAAGTGCAATGCATGAAGCCTTCAATGGCTACCATAGCAGAGTCTTATTGAAAGGCCTTTTGCAAAGTCCAAAGACATTCTGGTTTTATATAAAGGCCGTTAGTGGAACCAAAGTTAGCGTCAGTATTCAACACCATAATATATTGTAGGTCACGTTAACAAATAACATACTCAGTAGTTGGGGGAAAGTACAGGTCACATCTGTCTACATGAAGGCTAGCAGAAAAGGCCCACTAAACTACCATCTAGTATCCTTTACATCTGCCTGTTGTAGAATCTCAGAACATGTTCTGACCTTAAACATAATGAGATATCTTGAACAGAATGAGTGGCTCCTTGCCAACCAGTATGAATTCAGAAAATGTTGGTCATGTAAAACGCAAGTTGCACTTATCTCACATGACATCCCGAGAGCCATATCTCAAGGCAGTCAGATAGATTCTATATTCATTGACTCCCAGAAAGCATTTTGTTCTATGAGATATCAAGCAAAACTTGTGGCTGGATTGAAGATTTCTTGATTGGAAGAATGTTATTTTGAATGGAGAGTCATGGATAGGTTTTTAGAAATATCTTCAGGTAAGTGTGTTGGGGCCCCTTGTTTTTCAGGATGTTTATTAATGACCTTGCAGAGAATTTTAATAATAGTAACATCAGACTTTGCATGTAATGCATTCATTGGTAAAGAAGTACTGTCTGAAAAAAGTTGTGCAAATTTGGAAATAATATATGATCTAAAATGAGAAAGCGCCCTCCCACCAAAGATGTGCAGATAGACTCAGTTTTTCTTTATCAGTAACTGAAGGCATAACGTCATTTGTCAGCAGTGTTGATATATTTTACTGAGTGGGATGGTGCCGTGCCTAAAACACCTGACTTGCTACATTCTTTGATAAATGTTTCTCAGTTTTCCTGCCACATCAGATTTGTTTGTTAACTCAAGTTTGTAATGATTTTCTTTCTCATCATATCAGAAGTCAACTGTCATAAGTCATGTGGATCTCTTATGTAGTTGACCAATTTATGTTATGGGGACACCTCATTTTATTCCATGCTCTCTGATAACTTTGTAAGACATCTAAAGTACTGTGACAAAAGTTTGTCCTTTCAGTAACGTAACAATTTCTCTGAAGCATTTCAGTAGTCATTAAATAAAAGTTCTCTTATTTTATCACAGCTTCTAGGGTATTAATAAGACCTCAATCTTGAAAAGTTGAAAATCCAGTTTTCAAGGAAATTGCAAGTGGCACATAAAAAGTTCAACATGCAGCATAGACTTACAGGCAGGCCAGTTTCAAAGAGTAGAACTACACTTAGTTACAGGCAGAAGCTAATCAGAGGACTGTCGGCTGTGAGGAAGATCTTTAAAGAAGAAGGTACAAAAATAAATAAATAAATAAATAAAATGAAATGACCAGGAGGCCCCGTGCAGGGGAGTTCAGCCACCGTATCGCAAGTCCTTTTTGACGCCACTTCGGCGACTTGCAGGTCAGTGATGATGAAAATGATGATGAAGGACACACAACACCCAGTCCCCTGCCGGGAATCGAACCTGGGCCCCTTGCATGGTAAGCGGAAATGCTACTGCTACACTACGGAGGCGGACAGAAGAAGGCACAGTTTTCAAATGATACTGTGAGTAAGTGCTGCGGAAGCAATATGTGGGACGACAAGCAACTAAAAGAGATGGAAAGAAACACCCTGGTGGAATGATAAAAGAAAGGATATAGTACAGAAGAAGAATACATCCTTTAGGTTATGGTTCCAGAAGAGAACAGTAGAGACAAGAGAAGAGTATCAGGCAAGCAAGAAAGAAGCAAAAAGAGTGGTGGCAGAGGAAAGAAGAAAGTGGATGGAACAGTGGACCAGAATGATGGAGAAGGATAGTGAAGGTTCAAAACAGGTGTTATATGGGATGATTAAAAGTAAGAGGAAGAACAGTACAACAGATTATGCTCGAAAGGTGAACAAAAGTGGACAAGATGTAGAGAATATGGAGGAACTCAAGAATATGTGCAAGGAGTGTTTTGAAGAACTTCTGAACCCGAATGGAGACCTGGATGAGGAGGAACAAGCGGAGGAGAAAAAAGAGGAGGAACAGCAAATAGAAAAAGACCTTACATGGGGAGAATTGGAAGAGGCATTGGGCAAGATGAAGGGAAGGAAGTCACCAGGTCTGGATGAGCTAAGTGTAGAGATGGTGAGAGCAGTCGGAGAGGTAGGGATACAATGGCTATATCGAGTAATGAAAATTGTGTGGAGACAGATGATCCCAGAAGACTGGAAGAAGGGAATATTGTCCCGATCTTCAAGAAGGGAAATAGAAAAGAGTATAAGAACTATCGGGGGGATAACATTGATGAGTCATTGTGCAAAGATTTTTGAGAAAATTTTGGAAGCACGAATTCGGGCAAAATTAGAAGGAAGAATGAGAGAAGAGTAACATGACTTCAGAACAGGAAGGTCCAGGGTGGATCTGATTTTGCTGTAAGACAACTGCAGGAACAGCACTATGAATATGGAATAGAGCTACTAATGACCTTCCTGGACATTGTAAAAGCGTATGATAGTGTACCTATCTGTTTGCACAGATAGGGTAATGCAGAATTTTACAGCTCATTGTAAGGTCAAACTTAATGAGTAAACTTTGGGAGAAAAGCATCCTCCACAATAAGCATAATGAATCTGAAAGCAGTGAGCCTCCAGAATCCATGTGAAAGGAAGCGAGAGTGATTGCTTGTGCCAGGATGGTTTGTTCATTGTTTTATTGTCAAGTTGTAAAGTATTCTTTAAAATATTGATTGCTGAATTTGAAATTCTCCAGAATATAATTTGAGAACAGAATACTGCCTGGTAACTGAGATGGATGGCTAGTCTGTGATAGAATTAGAAGTGTTTCATACTAGCTTCATAATGTCATTATTGTTCCAGCACTGTTGTAACCTGAAACACAACACTAAATACCTTCACAAACTACATTGTTGCCTTTGATGGAATGTTGTTGTGGGATAATTGCTTGATCTTGCACAGTTTTCATAAGACTGCAAATTGGCCTAAGAACTGGCAGCTGGCACTGAATGTGGAACACTAGGAAAATAACTACTGAGCATTACTACATGTAGCATTGTTGGGGATTAAGAGGTTAAGAGTACACTTTTCTGTTAATTACATTTCTAGTTCTCTGTTGCAATTTATGGATCTGCTACAGTGACATTATCAACAGGACTTTTGTAATCAAGACCAGCTCCTTTCAGAGTGCATACACCGATACGTATTGTGCTGCACCCCCACTGTAGCCATGCCTGCAAGTGTGTGTGTGTGTCACTCAGCACACCAGTCACCCAAGGAATAATTTTTCTGCTGGCCAGAGTGGCCGAGTGGTTCTAGGCGCTACAGTCTGGAACCGCGCGGCCGCTACGGTCACAGGTTCGAATCCTGCTTCGAGCATGAATGTGTGTGATGTCCTTAGGTTAGTTAGGTTTAAGTAATTCTAAGTTCTAGGGGACTGATGACCTCAGAAGTTAAGTCCCATAGTGCTCAGAGCTAATAATTTTTCTTGTCCTCATCCCTGTCTTCGTGCCTCCCACTTATCTATACCCACAGCGTTCGTATTCTCCCTGCAGTTTTCTTCATCTGCTATTCTGTCTTTCAGTGTCTCCCAGCTGATGCTTTCTCTTAATGATATGACACACAACTTTCCCTGCCTTTACCAAGATGGTGCCATATTTCTCTTCCATTTCCTTGCTATCTCTCCTTCTCAGTACCTGATTAGTTTGCAGTTCGCAGTTAAGAGTTGGCCCTAGACTGGCTGTTGGCATTAAATGTGGAACACTAGGAAAACTACTACAGAGCATTACTAGATGTGCTTCATCAATCCACTTTCAGACTATTTCTCCACTGTTGCACTCTCAAATACCAAGTGGGAAAAATTGACACTTAAATCTTTCTGTGCAGGCTCTGATTTCTCTTATTTTATTATTATGATGATGATTTCAGATTGGAGTGCATTCAGAGGAGAAATTTTGTGATTGAAATTTCTTGAAAGATTGTCATCCCAGCTCACACATCATATCCATGACACCGTCTCTCCTTTTTCACAAATGTCGCAGTAGAGTCTCAATATTTCGCATCCGCCCCCCCCCCCTCCCCCCCCCCCCCCACAAAAAAACTAACTATTGTACATCATACCGAACCTTGGTTCATTTCCTCTGCCCACTCATAGCACAATACCTGTTGAACCACCCACTCGCCTTCATTGTGTCTTTGTCAGTGATACCATGCATACCCTTCTGCCAGTTTTTAATTATTAACACACGTAATCCCTTTGTTGATAGTGGTGTTTTAGGTTTGTCATTTTTGGTATGGTATGGTGCTGTGTTTTTTCTTTGTTGACTCTTTCTTTGCACCTTCTAAATGAGTGCTGCAGCAAAGAGGAGGAAATTTGTGTCTTTTAATGTAAAATTGGAAGTATTGAAACAATTTGACAAAGGAGACACAATAAGAAACTTCCTCTCGAATATGGTGTCGGTAAGGTTACTGCCGATGACTGGTTAAGAAACTGACTTAAATTAGAACAGCTTTCTTCACAGAAATGCTCTGAAGAATCTCTTAACCAAAGGACTATAAAGAAGTCAGTTTGAAAAAACAAATCAGTCATTGTTCATGTGGTTTACACAACAAAGACAGAAGGGGGTCTGATTTCTGGCCCAATCTTACAGGAGAAAGCTTTGTTTTTTAGAAACCATCTACAGGAAGGAGATGACTGTTTTGTCTCTTGCATGGGTTGGCTTGACAAGTGGAAGAAGAGGTATAGAGTGTGTCAATTAGATGTATGCAGAGGAAAACCTCGGTACTCTGAGGCCATTTCGGAATTTATAATAAAGTTTAAGAATATCACAACTGAAGACAATTTATCTAATGAACAAATTTACAGCTGTGACAGAAGTGATATACATTTCAAAATGTTGCCAGCAAAAGTATTGCTTTTTGAGAAGAAAAACGTGCTCCGGGATGCATTAAAAATAAAGAGCTACTCACAATTATAGCAACTTCAAATGCAACTGGAACTGCAAAGTAAAACTGATTGTAACTGGGAAGTCTGCCAAGCCAAGAGCAATCTAGTATATGACCATTTCAGCTCTTCCAGTTACCTACATGCATCAAAATAATGGGTGGATGTATTTGGAAATCCTTAAGAATTGGTTTTTGAACTTAGTTTTACTGGAGCACAAAAAAGTGTTTAAATGAAAAGGGATTGCCATGCTAAGCTATTTTGGCAATGATAACGCGTCCTCACATTCAAGTGCAGAAGAACTGCTGTGTGATGGGATCAGTGCCTTGTTTCGCGCACCAGATGTTACCAGTTTGATACAGCCATCGGATCAGGGCATTCTGGAAAGTACGAAGGAAAAGTATCATCTGTGATTGCAACAATCAGTCTTCCATTGGGAAGACAATGAAAACATTGTAGGAGCTTTAAAGAAAGTGATTGTGAAGGACACCGTGTTCTTCATTAGTGAGCCTTGGAGCGAAATAAAAGTCAGATACAGTTTCTCAGTCACAGAGAAAAATTCTATGAGGAAGTAGGCCTAACACAGAAACTGAAGATTTCGATAATGATGAAAAGTATTCGTTGTGTGATTTAATCAGAAGGTTGCCACACTGTGAAGAGGTGGAAAATGTGGAAATAACTCAGTGGTTAAATTCAGATGCACAGTTGGAAGTTACAGACTCTTCTATAATTGACATGCTTAACTCCTCAACCCACTGTAAGAGTTGTGAGAATGATATGAGGCCGAGACTGCACTGATGATGAGGCACACTGATGACTGTGCTGCACTTGAGCCCACAATGTGCTAGGTGGAACAACGGCCTGAGCTGACACCAACTGACACCCTGCTCTGCAGGAGCATGATATTGCCACACACAAACATTGCAGCTTCTCCAAATGAAAGACACTCCACCATTACTTCACAAAGTAAATTGTTAGCAGTTTAAAAATGAAGGCTCTATTCTGCCAATGTAAATGCGTATGTAAACACTTTGTTTAGTAAAGTTCATATTTTGACACCTGTGTTCTTTTTAACATAGTTTTATTTCTTTTTCCCATATAAGTTTTAAGAGTTCGAGTTTTCAGTAGTTCCAGGCAGTTCCAATCTCGTTCACCTCAAACTATCGAGATTGTACTACTGCCCTACTTTGAATTTTTTTAACGTCCTCCACCAAACATTTTTGGCAAGGATTCCACAACACACAGCAACACTCCAGCAGAGAACAGACAAGCCTATTTTAAGCAATCTCTTTAGTAGATTGGTTAAATCTTCTAGGCGCTTTGCCAATAAAATACAATATTTCTTTTACCTTCTCCAAAATATTTTGTGTGTGATGGTTTCAATTTAAGTTATATGTAGTTTAATCACTAGATAGTTAGCTAAATTGACAGCCTTCAAATTTGTGTGATTTACTGTGTAACTCAAATTTAATGGCTTCATTTTAGCACTCGTGGATGACCTCACTTCTTGCACCATACAGTTATCTAAGTCATTTTGCAATTTGCATTTGCATCTTCTGATAACTGTATTAAATTTTAAATGACATCATCATCTGAAAACAATCAAAGACTGCTGCTCAGGTTGTCTTCTAAATAGTTTATACAGATTAGGAACAGCAGAGGGCCTATATCATTTCCTTGGGGAATGCCAGAGCCTACTTCTGTTATACTGGATGACTTTAAAACTCATTCATAAAAACTTAATAAGCTTCCCTTAAAGAGTTAATGAATTGTAGCTGATATCAGTTATAGCATGTAAATAGCAGGAAATAATAGAGCAAAAAATAATAATCGAAACAGTCTCATAAGCTGAGTTGCTGATCAAGAAAATTTTTGGAAGGAATACTGGAAAATTACAGAATGGTTCCACTATTTGTGTTGTCCAAACTAGCTGATGGATGAAACTGTAAAAGAGTTTGCCATTTATGGTCGCTCCCAGTGGTCGTCATGTTAAGTTTCAGCTTTGAATGTGTGAATAGTATGTATGGATTATAATCAGAGCAAGAGTGCTTGCAAGTTCTAGCAGTTGTCTTACTCATATACAGAACAGTCATTATTGACAGCTTGCTTTGTTTTCCTCTAGTATGCTATTTCAATAAGTCTAACTAGTCTATCTGTAACATACTTGGAACTTTCATTTGGACTGTCATTTTCAGATTTTGAAATTTAAATTATAATGGCATGACAAAAATTAAGAAATGTGAACTGGTATTCATTAGAGGATTATTTTTGCATTGTACAGATTAAAGCTGGTATACCTAACGTTTGTTCTCCATGGAGTGGGGACACTTATGCCATGGAATATGTTCATCAATGCTAAATCTGTAAGTATGTTAAAAGTGTATGTTTACTTTCATTTCCATTGAAGGATTTTTTTCAACTGTGATGCTATGAAATCTTACCTCATAAGAACAAATAATTAGTAATTATTCCTTCAGGATTTATTTTATTCATATTTGTTACTATGTATTTATTTTTATTGCTTTGTTAGTTAACTGAGATCATTTGTATACATGTATACGTGCTGTGAATTTTATTCTGATGGATGTCTGTACATCTGTTAATGCAAAGGAGCAATAACCAACCATATTTACTTTATAATAACTTTGGGAACATTGTAACAGTGAATGTAATGGTAGAGAAAAGCCATCATTCATTCACATCTGTTTCTCAAGCTCCACATTCCCTTGAGTAGCCTCTTTCGCTAGAGAGATCTTATGGTAAAAGTATGCCTGTCAGTGGTTAAGTTAAAGGTAGAGATTGCGGTACCACATGATGGTAAAACTACTGTTGAACAACAGAAGCTTCGGGCATAGCTAAAAGTCATTTTGTGCTCTGTAAATGAAAGGGAGAATGAGTGTAAATGTCTGCAGTGATAGTGTAAGAATACCCTGCATATGAAGTAGTGGCCTACTTGGCCCAGATGCACACCTTTGCACTTTTTTAAAGCAACCTTTTTGTTTGAAGCGAATTGTACTAAAATGAATTTCTGTATGTCTACAAAAAGTTGAGGTAAGTGAAGTAAAACACTTATACGTAGCATTGGTGGCTGTTGGTGGAAAATATTTTCATCATAAATACAGTGATGTTTCATTTCCCACACATTTTTGTGGCATGCCAGAAGAGTAGCAAGTTGCATATTTGTTTTTTTTTCTCTGTTCTTTTGTAGTTAAACTTTTAAATTACTTGTGTAGTTGTTTACTGAAGAGTTATATCTCACATTTAGTAACTTTGCAGTATAGACTTCTTTAGTGCAAATGTCATGTGTTTTGAATAGCCTGGGACCTAGCATTCAGCTCACACCATAGCCTTCATTTGTGATACACAAGGAGAGTAGCAAGCTACATATTAAAAATCTATATCTATATCTGTACTCTGCAAACCACCATGAGGTGCATGGCAGAGGGTATGTCTCATCGTACCAGTTACTAGGTTTTCTTCCTGTTCCATTCATGTGTGGAGTGTGGGAAGAATGGTTCTTTGAATGCCACTGTGCGTGCAGCAATTATTGTAATCTTATCCTCACAATCCCTATGTGAGCAGTGGACAGCGAAAAATCCAGGATGGAATAATGACAGTATTATGAAAAAGTTAGTTGCTGCTCACCATATAGCGGAGATGCTGATTCACTAGGCACAACAAAAAGACTGTCAAACAAGTAAGCTTTCAGGTTTATAATTTAAATAAAAATATAAAAAACAGCTACCAGCCACATGTATGGTTTAAAAAAGGTTTATTATCTTCAGACCATGACCGGTTTCGGATTTTTCTTTACAAATCCATCTTCAGACGGCAGATTACAGGCATTCTTAGTTGGACCTAGTTTTGTTTGTGTTATTCGTTTGCTGCACTGGGAAAGAAATGAAATATTTTTGTTGTCATATCGGTAATGGTATTTTTACGAAAGATTTACTTCTTTTACAAAATCTAATTGCTCATGAGATGGTTTTTATAAACATTAGTAAACTTGCAGGTTAGTGTACTTACGAGCTGTGTAGTTCTGCCTGACGAAATATTCGTGCGTTTATGTTTTCAAACGCAAGCTTAATACACTTTTCGATATGCACTATGTGAGTGCTATTCCAGTCAATGGACGTCACTTCCAACCTCATCATCTTAATTACACATGCAGCACACACGAATAACGTTTACAAAATGTGGCCCAGCTTCACATTACAAACGAGAACAATATTTGCAAAGAGCTTACAGTCATAACGATGTTAACTTACAGATGCTGTATAGTTGATATGGGTATAGTAAAATATCTCTTTGCTGTTGTATGAGTTTAATCTAAAACGGAATAAATAAAATTACGTACAAATAAGATTACAAACATTATATTCATAAGTAAAATATTTAGTTTTTTCTGCATGCTTTTATAGTTTAATTCTTAAATTAGTAGTAGTAGGATGAATAGAGTGTGTGCATGTTGTGTACTGGACACAGGAGAGCTGGCTACAATCCGCAAACAGCTGAAGGCGGTGTTGGCTGCTGTCAGTCTTCTGTAGGCTGCTACCTCATGGTGTAGTGGTGGCAGAGAGTGGTGCATCCCATGGGAAACCTCAGGTGTAGCTTGTTTCATCCATCGGCTCTGTTGTTTTCTAGCATAGCTGATGCCATCTGCATCTGCTACGTTGGAAAATAGCAGAGCCCGTGGACAAAACAGGCTATACCTGCAAGTGGACGAGTGCCTGGTTCTTCACCAGGGTGTGAGCAGGCGTGCAGGGAGATGGGTATTCTAGTTATTTGGAGTTCTAATGTTAGACACCTTATGGAGCGTCTTAAGGAAATAGTGTGCAGGGCTGGAAAGAGATCCAGTGTGCACTCGGTATGTCTGCTGGGGGTGCCTTAACTGAGATTTGTAGTAAGCCTTGGTGGCGGCTATTGAGGATGCAGGGTGCAGTCATGTGCGAGTTGTGACTCAAGTTGGCACCAGTGATGCTTGTCATTTGGATTCTGAGGCCATCCTTAGTTTCGTTGGGGATGTTGGCGAAAGCAGTGCAGGCTACTGGCCTCGCTTACAGGGCACAAGCAGAGTTCATGGTTTGCAGTATCATACCCAGAATTGGTCGTGGTCCTTTGGTTTGAATCGACTGGAGGGTCTCAAGCAGAGGCTCCATAGATACTGTGAAGGTCTTGGTTACAGATTTTGGGACCAGTGTTGGGGGATGGAGAATTGTAGGGCTCCCTTTGGTTGCAGTACACACAGGGAGCAGCTACTCGAGTAGCAGAGAACATGTGAAATGCACATGGGTTGTATTTTTTTTACATTAGGTGATATTTTGAGATCGTCTGATGAATTCTCGCCAGTTGATACACGATATACAGTGTGTGAAATCAGATCATGTACAGTGTAGGGACAAAATAGTTTATAAACTGGGCATCCGCAGCTGTTGAAAGGCACGATATTAGGTAGAATTCTGCTAACAGCTGGTAAAATCGTTGTTTAATAAAACGCAACTAGTCTCGTGGTCTAAAGTCGCATCATCAGGTGCATCCTACATAGTAAGAAGCAAATTACAGTGTTAAAATTAATAAAGAGATGTATAAAATATGCTCACAACATTAAAAGATCTTAGGCATACCCGTCTTTCTCATCAAAATTTACTAATCAGTGAAAGTTTTTAATGGGGCCAGATTGGCGATAAAAAATTGTCACTGCAAAGGTAGCAGACAAAGGAATGCTCTATTTTTTTTGTAGAATACCATATCTGGGTGCAGTAGCTGAAAAAATTGGTAGATGTATGACACCTAAAAACAGTATTCCAGTATATTTTACTTTTTCAGATCTAGGTAGAAAACTCAGGCAGAAGGAAGCGGGTGTATGCTACATCACAGGCAATGATTGGTTAACAGTGCACTTATGCGAAGAGGGGCAGAGCACCACAAGCCCTTCAGAAAACTTGTATAAAGCCATATTTTGAATATGGTGGAATTAGATGAATTAAAGGCAAAGATTTTAAATTGTGCCCAGGAGAAGTACATTCTGAGTAAGTAGATTGATAACAGAAAAGACCCACCATGGTGTAATAATAAAATTTGGAAAATTCTGAAGAATGAGAGACTGTTGCACACTCAACTAAAAAAGGATGTGGAAATGTCAACAGACAAAAATTAGTAGAAATTTTTGCGTCAATAAAATTTTTTTTGCCAAGAATTCAAAAAAATTCTGGTCCTACATAAAATCACTTAAGCTGGTCAAAGGCTTCTTTTCAGTCATTCATTGACTAGTGTGGTGTGGCAAAAGAAGACAGGAGAAGGAAAGCTGAAATTTTAAATTTTGCATTTAAGAAATCATTCCCATAGGAGGCTCTTAAAGGCTTTGTTGTTTGACCATCACATAGACTCCTATATGGAAACATACTAATAGGCATCCCTGACAGAGAGAAGCTACTACTGCATTGGGTTCTTACTTAGCTTGCATTTATCATGAATTTCTCACCCATTCCAAAGTTCCAAGTGACTGCTTTATGTAAGAAGTGTAAGAGAGTGGACCTGCAAAATTACAGACATATATCCATTATATCCGTTTTATGCAGAATGCTTGAGTGAATTCAGATTTCAAATATGATAAACTTCCTTAATACAAAAGCTTCTGCACCAGCATGGATTCAGAAAGCACCCCTCATGCATAACTCAGCTTACACTTTGCTTAAATTATATCCTGCAAACCAGGGATTAAGGGCAACAGGCAGATTCCATGTTCTAGATTTCTGGCAAGCATTCGACTGTTAATGGAGGCTTGAGCATATAAAATAGATTCCTAGATATGTGAATGGCTTGAAGACTTTTAAAATGATAGAACCCAGTCTGGCATTCTTGATGGTGAGTGTTAATCAGAAAGAATGGTCCAGGAGGATAGAGGATGATGTAGCCAGAATTTCTATTTGGTGTGTTGGTTGTAGCTAGTTCTAAAGATAGAAAAATGTATGTTAATGCAGAGGGACAAGAAAAAATCCTGTAATGCTCGACTACAGTATTCTTCATATGCTGCTTGACACACTCATGTCAATTAAATATCTAGGCATAACATTGCAAAGTGATATGAAATGTAATTACCATGTAAGGGTGCTAGAAGGGAAGGCAAATGGTTGACTTCGGTTTATTGAAGAATTTTAGGAAAGTGTAACTTACCTAGAAAGGAGAGTGCATATAGAACACTAGTGTGACCCTTTCTTAAATATTCCTTGAGTGTTTGGGATCCTCATCAGGTCAGATTAAAGGAAGACATAGAAGCAGTTCAGAAGTATGTTGCTAGATTTGTCACCAGCAAGAATTGTTTCGTAAACTCAAACAGGAATCCCTTTAGGGAAGACGACATTCATTTTGTGAAACGCTACTGAGAAAATTTGAGGAACTGGCATTTGAAGTTGACTGCAGAAGATTCTTCTGCCAATCATCATACATTTTTCAAGAAGACCGTGAAGACAAAATAAGAAAAATTAGGTCTTCTTTGGGGGCATATTGAAAGTTGCTTCATTTGCAAGTGGAACAGGAAAGGAAGTGACAAGTAGTGGGTCAAGGTACCCTCTTCCATGCGCCATATGGTGGCTTGTGGAGTATGTTTGTAGATGTACGTGATTTTTAATGTGTGCCTCCCATGAGAATTTCCCTTCTATTCTATATCCCAGAAATCTGCTGCCTCTTTTCATCACTAATTACAGCACCATTGCAAATAGAATTTCACCACTGACAACATTATGTGGAGAAACTGGCTTTTTCGTTTTAATTACTTTGTTACGAAGTTTGTAACCAGACTTAGTAACAACCATTCTTACATCATCTGCTTTTAAACATTATTGGAGATATTTGATACACTTTATAAAAAAGTTGTAGAAATATGTTAGGAAAGAAGAGATTCAAGGATGGACCACCACTGTACACAGTGTGATAGTTTAAATTGCCTTTTGCCTAAAACCATGTAAATATGAGTGACATTAATTACAGTAGTTGTACTCATATTTTCCAAGTCAGTAGTATTTTCCTTTGTCTGTACTTTAATTTAAATATTTTAAATAGTTACCCTGCTGAGAAATTAAATACTATAATAGTTACCCTGCTGAACACACAGAAAGATGCTGCTACTTCTGCATTTACACAACTCAACTACTTTATACTGAGGTTGGCAAAAAAAGGGAAACACCAAGAACACAACACATTTTTTGTATTCTTGGTTGTAAAGGTTGTATGCAAGTGTGATGGTCCTGTGTTGCATTTAAGTACACTTTTATTACAGCATCACAACAAAGCCATGTTCAGCATCCAGCAGAGTAACAACTGAAATGATTGTTCTCAATCAGATATGAGTAACAGGATCAAAGTCTGTACTGACGACGATCTAGTGATCACATGAGCACAAGTATACAGTCAACGTGTCTCAGGCGCACTATTGGTACAGTGGCACATGGTGTCCTGTGAAGGCCATGTCGGAGGAAACAGCAGGCTCCGACAGATGTTGTTGGCCGCCCAATGTGGAGTGTCATCCCTAATAGCAGCTGGAGCAGTGTCGTGGTGCAGTGCAGTGTAGGCCCGTTGGAGTTGGCCACCACTTGACTCAGAGCTGTTGGGCACGCTGCCTGTAAACAGTGATGGTACCCATGATGGCACCTGCTAGCATTAGCCTATCAACAGATTGTAGTCAGTACAGTGTCCACAACTTAACAGTGTATTAGCTAGAGGTCTAAGCAGTCTCCAAAGGAGTAGCATCTTCAACCCTGGAGCAGGCAGCAGACACAAGAAGAGAACAAACAATATTTTGGAAGAATGAAACAACTGTGGTGCAGCCTACTTCTATGTTTAATTGCTGGTTGTATGAAAATAAATTAAAATTTGGTACAGGCATGTGAAATACCTTTTGTTGAATTAAAGAAAAGTGTACATGCTGAGGAAAAAAAACATACCATGGGGTATTTGTCCAAATAGGACAGAAATTGGTAGATGTGATGTACATATATAGACAAATAAATTATTACATTTCAGAAAAAAACGGGTAATTTATTCAAGGAAGTGAGCTTCACAAATTGAGCAAATCGGTATTGCATTGGTCCACCTCTGTCCCCTATGTAAGCAGTTAGTCAGCTTGGCGTTGATTGATGGAGTTGTTGGATGCCCTCATGAGGAGGGATATCATTCCAGATTCTGTCCAATTGGTTGTAAGATCATCAGAATTCTGAATTGGTTGGAAGGCCCTGCCCATAATGCTTCAAACGTTCTCAGTTGGGGAGAGATGCAGTGAGCTTGCCAGCCAAGATAGGGTTTGGCAAGCACAAAGACAAGCAGTAGAAAGTCTTGCCTTGTGTGGCTGGGCATTATCTTGCTGAAATGTAAGCCCAGTTTGGCTTGCCATGGAGGACAACAGAAGAGACAAGAAAGGGTGCTGCAGGTGACAACTAAATGAACTGCCATTGAAAGCAATGGCACCTCTGACCTTCACTCCTGGTTGTTGGACCATATGGTTGCCTGTCTGGGGCATCTCCAGACACATATTTGGCCTGGAATCTCATTTACTGGGAGAAGGAGAGAAGGTCTTCTAACAATTCCGGCAGGAGTGAATTTGGGAGTGGGTCAAAAGGTAAGGTCTTTGAAAAAGACTGTTGCTTCTGTGGGTCTAAGGCTGTTGGGGAAGACATTCATGACTGTGCTTCAGCTCTCTTTAGGTCTGGGTTCTGTATAATGGTGGGAGTGAGTTCCTGAGTGTGTGGTAAATGTGGTAGGTCTGCAAGGCAGGGTTTGTCAGCTGTGAGGGGATATGGGGAAGGTTTGGAGGCTCATGTAGAGGTGATGGATAGTGGTAGTTCAAGGTGGGAATAGGAGCTGAACAGGTTGGTGAGTTTTTTGAGGTGTGTTCCTAGAGGATAAGAGTTTCATTGTGAGAGAAGGGATGCAGGAATTTGAGATTGCAGAGCAAGAGAATTTTATACATGGAGAGGGGGTATTGCAAGGAGGTTTGACTCTGATTTACATGGTTTTGCAGAACTAGATTGGTGAGGGCTATGGACTGACAGAATTTGAACAAATAGAAGTCATTGTGAAAGGAGGGGCTGCAGCTGGAGATGTATAATTTATGGTCAAGCTGTTTGGAGAGATTCCATAAGCTAGAGATAGGGAAACTTTCCTATATTGGCACAGGTGGAAGGAGCAAGGATTCATAGTGGAGGATAAAAAAATGTGTGAGAATATGTGGGAAAAACTTGTAACAATACATAAAATATATAGAATTATGTGGGGAAATATCACAAAAAAAAGACGGAGCAGATGAAGTGTGGGAGGAAAGGTGAAATCTGAGGGAGTAAGGCCAGTAGTGAAAGGCAAAAACGAACTAAAAATGATCTCAAAACACAGTGAAATCAAAGAGAAAATTAAATGGAAAGATGATAATAGTGGGATGCAGATCACTGGGTGGATGTGTCTGATCAGAGAGAAAAGCAGGTGTAAATGGATTTAGTGAGGTTAGTATTTACATGCTGGAATAAGGGGGCAGAGGGGGGTGAGGTGCATGAAGGGGGGGGTTAGTGATGTTAAAGTTGAGTAAGTTTGTGTGGCACATGAAGATACAGAAAAGACGTGCAAAAATATGAGAGAGTAAGGGCCGACCTGTAATGAATTTGAAGATATAGGATTAATTATATCGGCAGGAAGAATGTGACACTAGATGCTGCACCAACAATGTAATATGCTGGTAGTGATATTTGAACTGATGACCTTCTTATTTAAATCCCATTACACTGTGCACTTGACTACCAATGAATTTGTTAAGTAACTACAATTGTTTGTTACTTAAAAGCACTGAGAAATCTCCAAATGCTATCTTTTCAAAGTTGAAGAAAATCAAAGAGGACAGACAAAAATTACACACACACACACACGTCAGAATTATTCTCAATGTCAGTGACTGAATTTTGGTGAGTGCATCATGCCACCTGTACATCCCATGCCAATTTCTTCAGGGCATTTTGTCGAATAATAAGTGTAATTTTGCAAACAGGGACATGCACACATTTTTGTAGAAATCCAGGTGCAGACTAACTACTTAAAACCGTACAGGCTTTAGAATACTGAGGGAAAACTGCCATGGTATGGTTATAAAAAGCAAGAAGAAATCATGGCAGGGAAGCCTGACCACCAAAAATTGTTCCAGTACAGCTTCAACGGTGTGGAGATCAATTGGGAAGATTCTAGGCAAGGGGGCAAGGTGCCCTATCAGGGCTAAATAAGGAATGGCACACTCTGGACCACCAAAGGAGATAGTACTCACACCATGGCAAAGAATTTCATCTCAGTTAATGAACCTGTTGCCATTGAGTGGTTGTGACTTAAAATTCACCAATTCATAAAACATCTGTTTCTTAATGTGGGTGTTGGCTTTGGCATTTTTTTGGCACACCACTAGGCCATGACCATATCCATTACAATATGTTCCACCATGTCACCAGGAATGCTAGGGAATTCAGACTTGATGTGTGAAGCAGGCTAAGTTCCTGACTCAGGAAAAGAAGTCAGTTCAATTAATCTCCTGGCAAGGGCAGTATGTTCTGTGAACCTAGCATAGTGTTGACACTCCCTTATTGTGTAAAAAAGACATGGCACCAGTTGACCCAAGTTTCCTTATGCTCCTTGCTCTCCTCATATTACTAAAGAGATAAAGTACAATTCAACCGAGAAAATTTATAAATGAAGAGGCGGAATGTACTAGGCTCATAGATAGAAAGTTGGTGTCATGCAATGTGGTTGAGAACTGTGTCCTCCAATGTACCATTTAGTATGATTGCGCTTATAAAAACAGTAAATAACATTACATATACAGTAAATAGTCCCATTTTTCTTCTGAAAGACTTCTCAATTCTTAGATGTTCTTACATCAGGCACAACCATCTGCAAATCCTGAGTGAGAGAAGATTATAAGAGTGGGAAGATCTGAGGGTTTTTGATTTTTCTGTTGAGAAACTTATCAATATTCTTTTTTTTTAGTGTGTGTGTGTGTGTGTGTGTGTGTGTGTGTGTGTGTGTGTGTGTGTGTGTGTTCCATTTTTAATTTTTTTGAAGGACCTGATTTTAAATTTTAAAGACTGGGTAAAGCTTTGACATGTAAAATTTTATGAAAATCCTGAAAGCAGGATTTCTCCTAGCACATGGTATTTTAAAATGTTTTTGCCACTTGTGTTGAGGAGCAGACCAAACTGGCCTGTGTCACTTTATAGAACCATTTTACAATACTAACTTAGCTTTGTATCTATGTTTCCTCAGAACATTATATTTATTAGGATATGAAGATGCATACTAGGGCAGTTAAGAACATCCTTTTAACCAATGCTGATGATTTACCAATCTCCATCACTCAGGGGCAGCAAGTATACAAAGTATGCTCACGTCACATTCACCAGCGTACTATACTTTTTGAACAGCTGTTTAATAATTGCATAAAATCTTCAGACAGCTTCAAGCATGGGTCTTCTGGGGACATATTTCTGTTTTTGTTTGGTCCTCTCTCTCTCTCTCTCTCTCTCTCTCTCTCTCTCTCTGATTTAAAGTCTGTGACATCAGATAGTTCTATACAAGAAAACATTAACCCCCCAATGTGGTGTTTTAAGTATGCACTGTTTTTAATGTTTTTAGTAGTTACTAATATAAGGGCAAAATAATAAATAAAGGTTTTTTCTTTGCTCCAAAAGTTAACAGCTCTGACTCAGTGATGACATATCTTAACCATATTGTTTTTGTTTGTGCTGTATTGTGTTAGCTGTGTTGGTTCAGTGAGTAACTATGTTTGTTGTGATTTAGGAGCATTTAATTGTCAGTGCCGCATTGTCCATAAGCACCTTGGAAGAAATGGAGGAGTGATTCATTTTGTGTATTCTGATGAGACTTTGCAGACTGCACCTGCAGTACAGTTATCACTGTCTTAGTGAGTGAAAAATTTAGAAGTGGATAAAACACTTTATAGGTCGATGTCTATCTGTCTGTGATGACGGTTCTCTTAGTTACTCCACTTTGAATGAGCAGGAGCATCAAGACAGCTTAGTGATTATTATCTTGCAAGAGATGATGACATTCTACTCGGAGTTGGACACAGCCACAGTTCAGCACCTGCAGTTGTCCACTGATCTCTAAACACATATGTGTTCATTGGGTACTGCATCAACTGACAGACAAATACAAAGTGGGGCATTTGGAAATATAGAAATCACCCTTAAGGCATTTTGAAGAGGAAGGAGGAGATTTTCTCTGTTATATAGTGACCATCCATGAGATGTGAGTTCATCACTATGAATGACACAGTAAGTGATAGAGCATAATGTGGAAACATCTGTCTTTGCCTACAGCAAGAAATTTCAGAAGTTGAGCTTCTGCAGGAAAGTTGATGATGACAGTGATTTGTGACCTGGAGGGCGCACTGCTGATTCAGGACAAACTGTGAATAGTGACAGCTCCTATGAGACCCAAAGTCAAAATGAAGAGGACAGGAAGTCTTACAAAAGTTGTGATTGGCTTCAGAATAATGCTTACTATAATTCTGCTGGAAGAATAGTCCATTGCATTCAAAATCTTGGTTTTGACTTCATGGAGCACCCACAGTGTGGTCCTACTCCAAATGATTTTTCACCTTTTTGGTCTGATAAAGGAAAACCTGCATGAGGTCAAGTTTTCATCGGATCAGAATGTTGTAGAGGTGGTGCAAGAATGGATATTCATGATGCTACAAAGCTGCTTCCAGGGTGGAATTTGGCGGATTGTTAAGAGATGGATCAAGTGTATAGAGGCTGAGGAAGATTGTATAGAGAAATGATGTTGTTTGTGTTTGTTGTTGTTGTTATTGTTGTTGTTTACTCAGTCTGAAAACTAGTTTAATGCAGCTCTCCATGCAACTCTGTCCTCTGCCAGGCTCTTCATCTCTGCATAACAGCAGCAGTCTACATCCATTTGAACTTGCCTACTGTATGCATCCCTTGGTCATCCTCTAAACTAGTTACCTCTCAAGCTCTCGTCTATTACCAAACTACTGATTTATTCATGCCTAATGATGTGTGCTATCAATTGATCCTTTTTTAGTTAAGTTGTGCTATAAGTTTGTATTTCCCTGATTAGTTACTTGATATGTCTATCTAATCTTGAGCATTCTTTTTGTAGTACACGAGTGGTTTGAAAAGTTCTCAGAAAGGAATAGGAAAAAAGTACTTACACCACTGAAACGTTTTTTTAATTTTTCAATGTGGTCTTGTTGTAGAATAATGCACTTGGTCTAGCGATGTTCCAGTGCCTTGATCCCACCGAAATGAGTTTCCTCCAGGCCTGCGATAGGCACAACCCTCCAAAACTCCCTCTCACCACCACACAGAACCCAGAACCTAAAAAGACCTGCAACACAGTTATGAACGTTTCCTCCAGAAGCCTTAGTCCCTTAGAAATATCAGTTCTTTCCAAAGGCCTCACTTTTTGCCCCGCTCCCAAATTCAACCATGCAGGACTAGTTAAGGACTTTGTTTCCTTCTCCTGGTCCATACAGTGGAAACACTTTTTTGCCACCAACCCGACCAATCAGACTCAACCAAAGATCAATATTGAACCTTGCCTAACTCAGTTCACTCCTCCATCCAACCATGATCCACCCCCACTGCCTCCAAACCAACCCCTGTTAACTTTCCAGAGTTTCTTAACCTTGAACCTCGCCTCAATATCATTCCCCAAATCCCTCAACATGCAAACTAACCTTACATCTGCAGAAAGAACTGCAGTCTACCATCTAAAAACTGATCCTGATCCTATAATCCTACCTGCTGACAAAGGCTCCACTACCGTTGTTTTGAACTGCAAGGATTATATGGCAGAAGGACTCAGTCAGCTGTTAGATACTTCCACCTACAAACCATGCCACAGTGATCCCATTCCAGTAATCCAGCAGGATCTCCAGTCACTACTCAAATCCTTTGGCCTGTCCCAGAACCTCTCCCCAGAGTCCATCTCTCTACTTGTCCCTACCACTTCCCGCACTCCCACCTTCTACATGCTTCCTAAAGTCCGTAAACCCAACCACCCAGGACACCCCATTGTGGCCAGTTACTGTGCCCTCACTGAGAGAATCTCTGCTCTCGTAGACCAACATCTTCAGCCTATTACCTGAAACCTATCCTCCTATATAAAAGATACCAACCATTTCCTTGACTGACTCTCTGCAGTTCCTGTCGCTTTACCACATGTTGCCCTGCTTGTCACTACTGATACCACCTCCCTGTACACTAACATTCCTAATGCCCATCGCCTTACTGCTATCGAACACTACCTTTCCAAACTCCCTATGGATTCCAAACCAACAACCTCATTTCTAGTCTCCATGACCAACTATATCCTCACCCACAATTACTTCTCCTTTGAAGGCATTACCTACAAACAAATCCGCGGTACGGCTATGGGCACCTGCATGGCACCATCCTATGCTAACCTATTCATGGTCCATCTAGAGGAATCCTTCCTAAAAACCCAGAATCCTAAACCCCTCACTTGGTTCAGATTCATTGATAACATCTTTGCTATCTGGATTGAAGGTGAGGACACCCTATCCACATTCCTCCAGAACCTCAGCAACTTCTCCCCCATTTGCTTCACCTGTCCTACTCAACCCAACAAGCTGCCTTCCTAGATGTTGACAACCACCTCAGAGATGGCTACATCAGTACCTCCATCCATATCAAACCTACTAATCACCAGCAATACCTCCACTTTGACAGCTGCCACCCACTCCATACCAAGAAGTCCCTTCGGTGCAACCTAGCCACCCGTGGTCATCACATCTGCTGTGATGAGCAGTCCCTCTCAAAATATACCGACTGTCTCACTGAAGCCTTTACTGACCGTAATTATCCTCCCATCCTTGTACAAAAACAAATCTCTCATGCTTTATCTTTCCAGTCTCCCACCACCTCCGAAAGTCCCACAGTCCGGCCACAGAGGAGCATTCCCCTCGTAACTCAGTACCATCTGGGTCTGGAGCAACTGAATTACATTCTCTGCGAGGGTTTCGATTACCTCTCATGGTGCCCTGAAATGAGAAACGTCCTGCCCACTATCCTTCCCACCCCTCCTACCGTGGTGTTCCACCGTCCACCGAACCTACACCATTTACTTGTCCATCCTTACACAACCCCTGCTCCCAATCCCAATCTCTCTGTATTCTATGTAGGCATGACAACCACCAACAAGCTGTCTGTCTTAAACGGCCACTGACAAACTGGCCAAAAAACAAGTGGACCACCCTGTTGCAGAACACACTGCCAAACATGATGTCCCTCATCTCAGTGACTGGTTCACAGCCTGTGCCATATGGATCCTTCCCACCAACACCAGCTTTTCTGACTTTTGCAGGTGGGAACTTTCCCTGCAATACATCATACGTTCCCGTAACCCTCCTGGCCTCAACCCTCGTTAGTCACTGTCTTCGCCCATCCAGCCCCCTCCCTGTTCCCATTCCAGCACCACACAGGCGTCATTTCACCGCCACACCCAGTATTTTAATTTCTTTTTATTTCTTTCCTTTCCGCTACTTACCCCTCCCCCCCCCCCCCCCCCTCCCCTCCCACCCCTCTCCGCACCTTCTCTCCTGCCCTCCGTCTGAACTGCAGCACTTCACTGTCCGCCACTCCCACCACACTATCTCTCTCCCTCCCTGCCCCAGCCTCCTCCTTACCCCCACCCAGTCGCCACTCCCATCATGCACTGGTGCTGCTGCTCGCAGTGTGGTTTCAGCTCTCTGAGACTGCAGACGTGTGTGCAAGTTGCATTTGTGTGTGTGTGTGTGTGTGTGGTGTGTGTGTGTGTGTGTGTGTGTGTGTGTGTGTGTGTGTCTACTGCTGACAAAGGCCTTAATGGCCGAAAGCTATAGTTGTGTGAATCTTTTTTTTTTGTGCCTATCATGATTCAGCGTCTCCGCTATATAGTGAGTAGCAACTTTCCTTCTCTGGTATTGTTAACGTGTGTTAACTTAACTAACAGAAGGAAAAGGTCTGTAGAACAGATCGCAAGGTATCATGAAATAAATTAGTTTGGAAGTGGAGTGGTGCCAAATCTTCAGTACAATAGGTGGGTTGAGATGGATGTAGTTCGCTGTAGCAATATGTAGATGGAGACACTTGCACAGGATAAACTAATGTGGAGAGCTACATACTCCATTCTTGAAAGTGGAGACTACAACTATAACCGTGCAGTAAAATTAGAAAATTTTAGGCTTATGCATATGCACATCAACAGTTATTCTTCCTCTACACATCTAATCACACAGTTCACTGAGGTTTTCAGAGTGCAAATGTAGACACTCATTTAGTATCGCTGTTTTGAGATAACAATGATCATAGTGGAATTTGGTACATTTCATCTTTTTATGGAAAGCATAGTATTATATATTTCCAGTGATCTTTAGGTGTAATTAATATCCTTTATCATTTCAGTATTTTGTGGACTACAAATTAGGAAAGGCATACCTTGGAACTGAATCTGTGTATGCTTCTAATTTTTTGGCATATGTTGGTTTTGCTGCACAGGTTCCTAATTTGCTATTCAATTGGTTAAACATCTTTATCACAATACGGTGAGTAAATACTGTACAAAATTGTTGTATCTGGGCTCATTTTATACTAATTAATGTTAATTTTTATTTCATGCAATAATAAGGTAATTTTTTAATTTAATAGTATGTTATTTTCTGTTTTTTAATCAATTACTATTTCATAATTCACACTATTTTCAGAGGCAACTTGACAACACGTATTGTGTGGAGTATTTTTGTCGAAGTTCTTGTTTTCATTGTCACAGTAATTTTTGCCATGTCAGATACATCATCATGGCCAGGACCATTTTTCTTTGTGACAATGGTCACCATTGTGTTGCTGAATAGTAAGTTTTCAGTCAATTTCTTTAATTACTTCCACTTCCTATGTAATACCATAGGCTTATGTTTCAATTTTCACACATTTTTATTAATGTTTCAGTGGCTAGTGGCATCTACCAGAACACTGTTTATGGAATGGCAGCTAAATTACCTTTTAAATATACAGGGGCTGTTATTTTGGGAGCTGTAAGTATTTTCATGGTCATGTTGTTGCGTGCTATTTAAAATTTGAGAGGTAGAAACGTTCTTGATAGAAAACGTCCAGGGAATGAGCTTGTCTGTCTTTATACGTTACATGAAATGCTTCAGCAGGAAAAAATTCAGTATTTAAAAATGAAAGTGGTGTTTTTAATCAACTTGTATTCAAAATTAATATAGTTGCTGCATTTTATGCTATGCATTTTGGTGATGCCAAATATTATTTCAGTTGAGTTTCTTTCTATATCATTACAAGCCGTATATTAAAGAGCTCTGGCAATATTATGAAGAGGGTAGATTGCTACTCATCATAAAGAAGAGCTGTTGAGTCACAGACAGACACCACAAAAAGACAACTACACATTAAGCTTTCAGCCAAAAGGCCCTCTTCTGAAGTATAAAACACATAAACATTCACTTAAGCACATTTCACACATGGAGCGATAGCAGGGTAGATATTAGGGAAGATGTAGTGCAACTCATGAGAGTATGCAATGCTTCGTGGGCGCAGGCATGGATTGCTAGGTACAATCTGCAGGTTTGGGCAGAGAGGTCGGGGAGGGTGAGTAGAGTGGAAAAGGAGAGTAAGCAGAGAAGTGAAAAACAGACTAGTGGATGCATTGGTGGAATGGAAGGCTCTGTCATACCAACTAACAAGCTATCTGTCTGCACAAATGGCCACCAACAGACTGTGGGCTAGAGGCAGGTAGACCACCCAGTTGCCAAATGTGCTGCCCAACACAGTGTTCTTTACTTCAGTGACTGCTTCATGGCTTGCTTCATCTGGATCCTCTCTACTAACGCCAGCTTTTCTGAATTGTGCAAGTGGAAATCCCCCTGCAATATATCCTATGTTGCCATAACTCCCCTTTGCCACTTCCTTGACTAGTCCCTGTTCTTCACTTGCCTGTCCCCTTCCACACTCACAGTCCAACACTACACAGCCTTCTATTCCTTCTCTCCTTCCCCACTCTCTTTTGTCCCTCTTCCCCCTTACCTCAAGCCTCCTGCCTGCACCTAAGAGCCCTATCTTGTCCCCACGACGTTCCTGCATGCTCCCACAAGAGGCATAACACAGTTCCACACGTCTACCATGTTATCCCTCCCCTTCCCTGCTCCAGCCTCCACTTTTGCACCAACTACATGCACCAGATGGCTTCTCCCATCAGGCACAGTTGCAGGCTGCTATTGTGGTGTGTGTGTGTGTGTGTGTGTGTGTGTGTGTGTGTGTGTGTGTGTGTGTTTTCTATCCCAGAAAGGGGGGGGGGGGGCAAAATCTTAATGTGTAGCATTGTTTTCATTGTGCCCGTCTGCAACTTAACATCTCCTCTATATGGTGAGTAGCAACATATCGTTTTCATAATAATGTCATTGTTCTGTCCAGGACTCTCTGTTACTGATAAAAATTGGTAGAGAACAACATTTTGATGCATGTATAAATTTGTTTATTTTTTGTTGTTTTTCTTTCCACAAAAAAGTTCTCTATTTTGTGGGTATGTATAATTTTCATCTGCTCTTTGGATAATGCTGAATTGTTAGCACCTCATTAAGCTTGGGCACACTAAGCTTCATTTGGATTTATCGAACTGGAGACAGGTCAGTGGTGCCAGTTCTGAGGTTACTGCTAGCTTTGGCCATGAATTAGGTCAAATATTGTTTCTGAGAATAGAGATTTTTGACTTAGCAGTTTACAGCATATGAGAGTACAGATCACTGTTTTCTTTCTTACCACACCTGTTAGACTCCACCATTCCTTTCCTTTGCTTCTCATATGACTGGCGTGGATCTCACTAGTTCAATATCACCACTCCCTTTGATTTGAGTGTACCACCAGGACACAGTGACATACAGACATGAGACCATGAATGTTCAATGGTCCTAATGAATCTTTAATGTTTTTAGAAAGAGTGTAGCAGTAACAGGGTACAGCCTGTCATTTAGATTCTGCTTGTACTCATAATAAGAGAGAAGGGACATTTGAGAATGTGTCCCCATGATGTGACTTACCAAACAAAAGCGCTGGCAGGTTGATACACACACAAACATACACACAAAATTCAAGCTTTCGCAACCAACGGTTGCTTCATCAGGAAAGAGGGAAGGAGAGGGAAAGACGAAAGGATGTGGGTTTTAAGGGAGAGGGTAAGGAGTCATTCCAATCCCAGGAGCGGAAAGACTTACCTTAGGGGGAAGAAAGGACAGGTATACAATCGCGCGCGCGCGCCCACACACACACACACACACACACACACACACACACACACACACACACTAGTCTGTGTCTGCTTGTGTGTGTGTGTGTGTGTGTGTGTGTGTGTGTGTGTGTATGCGCGCGCGCGCGCGAGTGTATACCTGTCCTTTTTTTCCCCCTAATGTAAGTCTTTCCGCTCCCGGGATTGGAATGACTCCTTACCCTCTCCCTTAAAACCCACATCCTTTCGTCTTTCCCTCTCCTACCCTCTTTCCTGAAGAAGCAACCATTGGTTGCGAAAGCTTGAATTTTGTGTGTATGTTTGTGTATCTATCGACCTGCCAGTGCTTTTGTTTGGTAAGTCACATCATCTTTGTTTTTAGATATATTTTTCCACGTGGAATGTTTCCCTCTAATATATAGGGAAACATTCCACGTGGGAAAAATATATTTAAAAACAAAGATGATGTGACTTACCATACGAAAGCGCTGGGAGGTCGATAGAAACACAAACAGACACATACATACACACAAAATTCAAGCTTTCGCAGCAAACTGTTGCCTCATCAGGAAAGAGGGAAGGAGAGGGAAAGACGAAAGGATGTGGGTTTTAAGGGAGAGGGTAAGGAGTCATTCCAATCCGGGGAGCGGAAAGACTTACCTTAGGGGGAAAAAAGGACAGGTATACACTCGCGCACACACACACATATCCATCCGCACAGACACAGATGTCTGCTTGTGTCTGTGTATGTGCGGATGGATATGTGTGTGTGTGCGTGTGTATACCTGTCCTTTTTTCCCCCTAAGGTAAGTCTTTCCGCTCCCGGGATTGGAATGACTCCTTACCCTCTCCCTTAAAACCCACATCCTTTCGTCTTTCCCTCTCCTTCCCGCTTTCCTGATGAGGCAACAGTTTGTTGCGAAAGCTTGAATTTTGTGTGTATGTATGTGTCTGTTTGTGTTTCTATCGACCTGCCAGCGCTATCGTATGGTAAGTCAAATCATCTAAGCAGACATTTTTTTCCCCCTAAGGTAAGTCTTTCCACTCCCGGGATTGGAATGACTCCTTACCCTCTCCCTTAAAACCCACATCCTTTCGTCTTTCCCTCTCCTTCCCTCTTTCCTGATGAGGCAACAGTTTGTTGCGAAAGCTTGAATTTTGTGTGTATGTTTGTGTGTCTATCGACGTGCCAGCACTTTCGTTTGGTAAGTCACATCATCTTTCTTTTTTTATATATATATCTGTGTGTGTGTGTGTGTGTGTGTGTGTGTGTGTGTGTGTGTGTGTGTGCGCAAAGTACTTTTATGTTGCCATTGAACCTAATATGCTACACAGTCTCACTAAACAAGTATACTCAGGGAATACCCCCATGAGACGAATTCAGAGGTGATTGGAATAATAATGGTATAACAAAAGTGAGAAACATATCAAAATGAGTGAAAACAACTACCTGACTACCTACTAGCTACTGTAAAATGGTGGTTTTTTGCTTACAACTTGGAAACTATCAACTTTTCATAAATAACCTCTGTATTAAAAATGGAAGTACATAAAACTTCCTAGAAATGTCACTATCTAGGTTTTATCTCCGACAAGCAATTGAGATTCAATTACTAATTGAAATGTAGCGTACGTCGACGGTCTCCACAAAAATCCACTTTTCCAGTCCAAAACTCTTAATTTTTTTAATTAAAGGCTGTAATTTAGTGAATTCATCCTAATTTTAAGTCGAATACAATGTAGACTGGTTTTATCTGCTATGCCAACTCCAGTACTTTAAAAAAATCCAAGTTTATATTGCCTCATTTTAATTCTGTTGCAAATGTAATTCCATATTGTACATCTTTCCATTTTTTTATTCTCTCCCTTCATCAGGGCCAGTTTGAGAACATTTTTCCACACAAGTGACTTAGCAACTTTTTTCCTCATACACTTTCACCCATGTAGTCTTGCACTTGGGCCCCCTTGGTGCCCCTCTCATCTCGTTGCCCCAAGCAGCAAAGTGGACAAGATTGCCAAAGCAAGAAACATGTTTCTCATGCTCTGTACGGGAAAGGACGTGCAACTGGCCCAAACAATTTGACGTACAGGCAATATTTCCTCACTACTCCCCACCGTAGCTGCTCCATGACAACATTCACTGAGAGTTTACTTTCAGGTGCAGCAGTGGGTACCTGGTCAAACAAAACTCAATGATCAACTAAAAAATCTGAACAAGCAGGGGTGGAAAACAACAAGGAGTAGTCTTGGGCAAGTACCGACCACATTGCACCCTGCACCAGGCTTTATACTCTGACTATTTCTCGTAAATGTAAAAAGGCTGCCAGTACAATTGTGGCTGCAGGTAGGCTGGCCTTCATTGCTCCCCAGTCTGCACATCATGTGAAGGGCTGTGTGAAAACGTTGAGTCCCCAGAAGACAGCATTAACATAGATGAAGAAGAGACTGAAGGAAGAGACCAAGAACAGATAGAAGAAAGACGCTTATATGATGCGGAAGGTGTGTGTGATCTCACAGTCTGTTTTGTAATAATTCCTTTTCTTGAGATGTCATCACAAGTTGTTGTTTTCTCACCACCTCTTTCATTTTCAGATGAAGCAGCCCTGACACTGATGATTGAACAACCAGACCCTGTGCCAGGATCCGCCATCTTCGAAGAACCTCAATCAGAACTCCCTGAGTGACAAAGGCGCATGCAATTTTTGCTCTTATAACTACGTAATATATAAGCATATGTAATATTATATAATTATATGCAATATTTTTTTCAATATTTTGCATTGGTATTTCAACTTTATTGTAACTGAATTTGTACAATTTCAGACTTGATTAAATGATTTGAATGTTGTGTAATTTTTCAAAACATGACCTATGCCTTTATGTACACAACCTAAATAAGGTTCTGCATAGAACTGGAGGAATTCACAGACAGCCTTCCAAAATAAATTCGAGTTTTTGAGTGGAAAAAGTAGGTTTTTATGGAGACAGCTGAAGTATGCCAATTTTCAACTAGCACTTGAGCCCTAATGGTCCAAGGGAGAAAAAACCTTAATAGTGAAATTTGTAGGAAATTTTATCTACTTTCATTTCAAATTCAGAGGTTATTTAAGAAAAGTGATAGTTTCAAAGTTATAAGCCAAATATCGGCCAAGAAGTGATTTTTTATCTTTTTTATATTTTTTCAGTGTTGTAGCATGAAATTTTGTTGACGAACCTCAGATAATGATTCAGTATCCCAAAAAGCATATGTAGTGGAAGAAATAAAAACTAACCCACAATTTTTCTTATAAAAACACGATGTGGCTGGGGTATTAAGATCTGATTGCAGTTGGAGACAGTGGTCATGTGTATGAGGAGTGGTATGTGGAAAAGGGAGGGGGGGGGGGAGGAGGCAGTCACTTGACATCTGTTTAACAAAGAACACGAGAGTCTGACAATATAGGAGAAATCTTGTTACATTTGCAGAACACTTAAGAGAAAATAATCACAAGCGAACCAAAAGAGACAAAAGCATGAAAATAATCAGGATAAACAACAAAACACATTCTAACTTTAGGCCTACAAGAAAGTTATCATACACACAGAATCCAATATATAAGATTATGATAAAAAACTAAGAGCTATAGTAGATGCATGTTTCTGACTGGTAATCATACTAAATGTACATTAACTAAACTCCAAAACATAAGATCTTCTTCCTCACTGTTGAGTGGAGTGTAGATAATGAGCTAAATTTTACTTGCGCTCGCTCTATCAATCAGTTGACTGTACGGTATATGAAGTTGTATCATAAATACTTCATTGTGACTGTGATGTTTCAACAGTTAGATTCAGCAAATGCAGATTGTTTCTTGTCCCTGCCAACCATTCTTTCTTCCATTGACAAAAGACCTTTTCACTCAACAGTGAGGTAATGGCTGACATGTGGACGGCATGTTGTACCACACTATAACCGGACTGTCCTCCATATCCATATGTCAGATAAATCAAATTCGTTGATACCTATGTTCTTTGATACCCAGCAAAATGTTAAGCATATCCCACAATTAATTTTTAGCATTTTCAAACTGTTTAATTTATGTACCAACAGACAAGCAAATAAAAGGCTCATTGAGTATCCTTCTATTCAGGGAAGGGAATTACCAGTCCTCTAAATTCCAGGGTACATGGGAATTAGCTAATGTGTTTAGTAAAGATGCCCATTGGATACACGGTAACCCAACTTATGATCTATTTATCAAGCATTGGCTCACTGTTACGGTACCGAGTTGTGCTATAATGAATATGACACAATAAAATGTGAAGCCCTGCTTTTAAAACATACTACACAGATACTTGTTTTGTGACATAATCATGTGTCTTGGGCCATGGCCTTGTGCCCATGAAACAAATGTCAGCAGTAACACAGATCCAGCAGTGGAAGACTGCATTCAGTGATACTACAGAGATTTGGCAAACATTTCTGTGGATTTGTTGAGCCATCATGAAATCTGATTTACCTAGCTTAATATACACTGAAGCGCCAAAGAAACTGGTATAGGTATGTGTAGTCAAATACAGATATATATAAACAGGCAGAATATGACGCTGTGGTTGGCAGTGCCTGTATAAGACAACATGTGCCTGTCACAGTTGAGAGATCAGTTACTGTTGCTACAATGGCAGGTTATCAAGATTTGAGTGAGTTTGAACATGGTGTTACAGTCAACGCAAGAGCGATGGGACACAGCATATCCGAGGTAGCAATGAAGTGGGGATTTTCCTGTACGACCATTTCACAAGTGTACCATGAATATCAGGGATTTGGTAAAACATCAAATCTCTGACATCACTGCAGCCAGAAAAAGATCCTGCAAGAACGGGACCAATGACAACTGAAGACAGTTGTTCAACGTGGCAGAAGTGCAACCCTTCCGCAAATTGCTGCAGATTTCAGTGCTTGGCCATCAACAAGTGTCAGCGTGCAAACCATTCAGTGAAACATAATCGATACAGGCTTTTGGAGCCGAAGGCCCACTCATGTACCCTTGATGACTGCACGACATAAAGATTTACACCTCGCCTGGGCCCGTCAACACCAACATTGGACTGTTGGTAACTGGAACGTATGTTACCTGGTCGGACGAGTCTCATTTCAAATTGTATCAACAAATTGTATAGACATTTATGGGTATGGAGACAACCTCATGAATCCATGGACCCTGCCTGTCAGCACAGGATTGTTCAAAGCGGTGGAGGCTCTGTAATGGTGTGTGGCGTGTGCAGTTAGAGTGACATGGGATCCCTGATATGTATAGATACATCTCTGATATGTGACATGTACGTAAGCATCCTGTCTTATCACCTGCATCCATTCATGTCCATTGTGCATTCCAACAGACTTGGACGATTCCAGCAGGACAATGCAACAGCCCACACGTCCAGAATTGCTACAGATTTACTCCAGGAACACACTTCTGAGTTTGAATGCTTCTTCTGGCCACCAAACTCCCCAGATATGAACATTATTGAGCGTACCTGGGATGCCTTGCAACATGCTGTTCAGAAGAGATTTTCACGCCCTGTTGCTCTTGCGAATTTATGGACAGCCCTGCAGGGTTCATGGTGTCAGTTCCCTCCAGCACTGCTTCAGACATTAGTTGAGTCCATGCCGCTACATGTTGTGGCACTTCTGTGTGCTCGTGGGGCCCCTACATTATATTAGGCAGGTTTACCAGTTTCTTTGGTTCATTAGAGTATACGGTAGCATTTAATAAGTTTGCCACAGCACTGTTTACTTTGTCCTCCGGAAGAATATTGCACAGTGTTCATCTTTCAATGTATAAAAAAATGAAATGAAAATATAACAATACGAGAGAAGGAAAGTTGCTACTCACCATATAGTGGAGATGCTGAGTCGTGATAGGCACAACAAAAAGATTCACACAATTATAGCTTTCGGCCATTAAGGCCTTTGTCAGCAGTAGACACACACACAAACAAACACACACACACACACACACACACACACACACACACACGCAACTTGCACACACATCTGCATTCTCAGAGAACTGAAACCATTCATTTAAAATGAAGATATTGATGACACCCCCTTCATTGTCCACTACATACAGAGGGGTCTAGAAAAATATAGATGCTCTTTGATAGTCAATGTTAAAGGGAGAAGGTTATTTTGTGTGTTCAAAGTGACCCCGCTAGCAGCCAAACAATGTCGATGCCTTTGAACTGTTTACCGAACTAAGGCTGGCAATGTTGCCAGTGTGGTATCTGCATAGGACTGGTTTCTCATAGCTCATTCAGTGTAACTGCTTTTTGTTGATTAACTTCATTTTTCAAGGTTGCCCATTGGTAGAAGTCGAGGTGTAAGGCGTGGAGACCATGGTGGGTACTGAACAGCCCCTCTTCAACCTATCCATGGTCCAGATGATTTTCATCCAAGTAGGCTCTGACATCTCTTTGGTAGTGAGGCGGAGCGCCATCTTGTTGTAGGTAAATTCTTCAATTTCCAAACACCTGTTGGCTCTCAGGTAAAATCGATGGTTGCAGCATATGAAGATACACATCACCAATTATGGTATCGTCAAAGAAGAATGGGCCAATCAAACCGCACCGGACATTAACACCCGGTAGATTAACATATTTGTCCACGTGAATGTTAGGATTTTCAGGAGCCCAGTATATGCACTTGTGGCAGTTTACAGTACCATTCAGTTTGAATTGTGCCTCATCAGACAAGGTCACCATCCCCACAAACTGTTCATCCTTGCGGTACTCCATCCTTTGATCCAGCTCATCCTTGTTCATAGTATGCAGCTATACTTTGCAGCCTTCAGAATTCGTCATATGCTTGATCGGCTTACTCTGCTGTCAAGTGCACCCTGCATCACAGATTTTTGAGGTGACCTAGTAAAATGTTGCAACACTACAGGACTTGAAGCTGGACTTGATGTTTTTGGTTAGCCAGACCTTTCTTTATGCACATCCTGATCAGTACTGTCAGTTTCAAATTCATCTCAAATGTGACAAATTGTTTTATGTGTTGGTGGCTAAGTTCCGTACACATTCCACCATTGCCGTTTACCTCTACTGTGTTTTTGTACTTAGAAGTAACACTTCAATACGGCCTTGCATTGGTCAAATGAGAGTCTTATTTCATTCATTGCTACACTACTATCTGCTGGAAAATACGCACCAAGATCTTTTGAGAAAACAATGGACTACACTTCCATGCAAAATTGCAGCAACATGTCATTTTGTTCCAAAAATATTAACTATCAAAGAGTGTGTAAATTTTTCTGGACCACTGTGTATATGTTCTCTAAGGAAGGTTTTGTTAAAAAGATTAAAGAAAAAATGCCTGTATAGTTACTTTGAAAAGTGCATGGCCATTTTCCTTCCCTCTTTTTTCTTAATCCAAGCTAGTGCTCCATCTCTAATGACCTTGCTGTCGAAGGGATGTTAATCTCTAATCTTCCTTCTGTCTGATACTTCTTTTACACTGCAGGTGTTTAATACATTTATTCAGATGCTATTCATTCCTTTAAATCCTTCAATACTTCTCAGAAACTGGATCTAACTACTATAGATATGCAGTTCTTGTTTATCATCCATAATACATTTCTATATAATAGTACTGCTAGAACAACAGTCTTATAAAAGTTCAGTGACATGTATTTGAGAGCTTTACTTTTTAGATATCTATTGATTGTACTGTAAATTTTCCTGAACGTATTCACCTTATTTTGTATCCCTGTATCATAAAGAAATGTTATAGCCATGATATCCGAAGTGTTCAACTTGTTCTGTTATTTTATTGTTAATGATAATTTTAGAAGCTATTTTTTGGGCACTGGTAGAAAACGAAGTACAAAAGAATGCTATGCTTACTACCCCATGAAACTAAAGTAGCGTTCACTGTTGCATGTGCCCATTTATAAATTGCTAGCTTTGCAAATTAATCATTGTCATTAACATAGAAACTGACTCATTATGTATCATGATACAAAGTGCAAATTACCTGTGGAACACAGAGTCATTTAACTATCAGCTGGAGATCTCTATTTCATACTCACATGCCAAAACAGAAATATGTGGAACAGGTCTTGCATCACGTGCATGCATGTCATTTTCTCTCCCTCCCCTCCCCCACCACCTCCACCTCACCCCTTACTACACACACACACCCCTTATGCTAAATTCTGAAAGACAAGAAAAAAGTGTTATGTACAGAAACTTAGCTATCTGCTTACAAGGGAAGAAAGGTAAAGACAAATTTGGATGACGGAGGTAGACTTTGTCCAAAGAAATTGAAACATGTACCAATGTGTGGTGTCAGTACAAGAGTGGTGAAAGTGCCAAATCAACCCTTGTGTAGTTGCCACAGAATAATGCAAAGATAAAAACTCATCAAAAGTCTGTATCCACACCCATGCACACACACGCCGTGTGCATGTGGACTATTTTCATACGGTTTCCTAGACTGATTGTAAATTTTGAGTAAAGCAGTTGCCATTATGGAGACAAAGGGTAGTGTGGCTGTTTTGCACTCCCATTGTTTGCTGTTTACTGATTCTCATAGTGAAAAATTATGTTAATCTCCTTCGTGAATATTTGAAAAATTTGCTTAGCTATTAGATGTAATAGAGATTGATTAATTAATGTATTTTTTTTATTTAGAACATCAGTGGTGCAATTTCATCAATCATCAACATAATGTCATTGGCAATGGCACCAAATGTGAGGACAGCTGCCATTTATTACTTTATTACAGCCCTCTTCATTTTGTTGGCATGTTTTGATACCTACTTCGCCCTTCCTTTGAATGTAAGTTTCAGTCAGTAAGTTAATATAATATAAGTTATGTTAGAGTTTTTTGTTGTTGTTGTTGTTGACAATCATTTCTTTTTAGAATGAAAGTAGTTTTATCAGTTAATATGACTTTCAAGTTAAACAGGAAAAGATTTTTCGTATAATTATAAAATAAAATTTTACTCTGACATCCTCTTATTTTACATTTACCGGATGAAGATCTTTAGAATTCTTCTAAGATTCAAAGATAAAACAATTTAAATGAGGAATATCTTGATATTTGTGCCGCGTAATAACTGATCTATTAAATTTCGGGAGTACTGCCACATGCAAAAGAGGAAATAGTATGTATGCGGCTGCATTCCTGAAATTTAATGGATCTGTTTAAGTGAGGTTTTGCAAATATATTTTGGTTTTATTTTCTCCGATCTTAGTATAAGGAGTGACCAGATCTAGCCAGGTGTAATTTAGAAGGTAAAGCACTGAAACTAATCAAGGCATTGCTTACAGATTTAGTTATTTTGTTCTGCAGTGTTTCAGATGGTATCAAAAGAAATATGGAGAAATTGGGAATTAGTTTCAAAGCCAGCATGGATGTAGCTCGATAGACGGAGGTATTTGTTCAGGGTTTTGAACATTTTGTTAATTTGAGGATGACCAAAGTTGAGTTACCCAACCAGCATAAATTTTGTGCTTGGAAGTGTGATACATTGAAAGACGTTGTTTAATGACCTTGATTCACAAATGGATGTAGTCAGATGGGCCTGTCTTAATTATTTACAAGTACTGTCAATGTTGATGGCAATGGTGAAATAATGTTAATATCCAACATAACTTTATGCCCCAGTAGGTTTTTTTCCCCTGCAGAAAGCAGTAGGACAGAAAATGATGCAAGTTGCCATCATAGCACTAATATCTGTCTTAAGTGGTGGCCTGGTAGTCCGACAGTAAAATCTGTGCTTGGAAACTGAAAGGTGACAGTATCAAATCCTGTTTGGATATCGGTATATTTCACTCAACCTTTAACTTAATCTACATCTCTCAGTGATTTGTGAAGATTCGCTAGGAACAACACTTAAGTTTGGATTTCATGTCAAGCTGTTGGTCCCTTTTCCATGTTATGATTACAAGGTACACACAAGTTGCTGGAGTAGTGTCTAGTTGAAGACTTGCACTACTGTACCAGTATGACACAGCATGTTACGCTCCCTGCATGTACTGATGGCTATACTTACGCAAGGTGGTCAGCAAAGTGTTTCAGTGTGCTCATCATGTTCCTGAAAGTTCCTTTCAGTGGTATGTGTGATGGTTAGACAGTTTTGAGTAATGACAGTAACACATTTCTGTCACTTTGTGAGATTTAGTTATGAAGATTGTTGGTGAAGTTTGAGTGTCATTTTAAGATGTTCATTTAGAACAAATCAGATGTGGTGTAGGAAACATATCAGAAATAAAGCTCTGATGGTTTTTATTAACTTTTATATTATTGAGCTTTGGAGCACAAGATGATAAGGAAATTAATAAACTGTAATTTTAAGGAAGCTAATGTAAATTATTTATTTCTGCACTCAAAAACTGTTAGTAAATTTATTTGTCACAGGTGTGCACATGTTAAACTTGAAAAAAATCTGTCTTGTAGGCTCATTTCTGGAACAATACTTGCATTCTCCTTACTGCATTTGTACACAGGACTGGTTCGTTTTCCTACGCATAAACAGACATTGTTTCCAAATGTAATAAGTGTCCAGCAGTAGTAACTAGTGCATGTTTTATTTAATTCAAACATTTTGTAGTAGTTTTAAAAAATCCTTTAGTGGTTTATCATAATGAATAAAAATTAGATACACTTCTGTATGGTGTATTGCACAAATCTAATAATGCTTTCCGGCTACTTGATATTTTATTGTTGTTGTTGTTACTATTATTATTGTTGCAGAGATTTTATCGTTACCATGAGCTTCTAGCTCAAAAAGAACAACAAAGCAAGGAGTGTCAGGCTGTTGGCAGAGCATCATCACATGTGCCCTACTTTCAGATTTTCAAACAGTGTTTCCCACAGCTTTTCAACGTGTTTTTCGTTTTCTTTGTGACGTTGTCTGTTTTTCCAGCTGTTCATTCAGGTTAGTTGAAAATCATAAGACTTATTTATTAGACTCTCTTGTGCATGTGAGAGATTATTAAATTGTATGTAGTAGTTTGCTTTTTACAGGGATAGAAGTTGTCGAGAAATTGTTGTCAGTAACTTTTCTGATATGATCTTTGATTGTTGAGATCACATGCCTTGTATTTGGTAGAACTATATCTGAGCAAATGGATAATTTATGAGGTAGAAACAGAGTTGTAACATGGGAGTAACCTTTTAAGTGGTCATGGCGGATATATGCGTCCATGCTCTGCTATTGCACAGTGGGTTCGACGGATATATCTGTCCACTGTGTTCTGTGGCTAGTAGCTAGTGGGAATGACGAGTTATCGGGCTGCCGTTGACACTGTGGTATTAGTTGAGCTTCGTCCACTAGGTGGCGGCTCTTGTCACGCAACACAGCGTGTTCTAGGCTAGTTATAACATTGTCCACCCGAGCGCGTCGAGAAAATGCGTCCTGTGAAGCAGCTGCAAAAGCACGCCTTTTTTGTCTGTGTTTACCGCAGCGTTAGTGAGTGACCTTTTGCAATGGCGAAAAGAAGTCGTTTATTAGATTCGGAGATTGAGAAGCTGCTTTTAGAAAGTGATGATAATTTCAGTGACAGTTCTGAAAGTTTTCAAGATACAGATGTTGAGGCTAGTGAAAGTGACTTCGATTCATAAACATCTGACGACGAGACACTAATGCAGCAGACGGTACCTAGTGAATTTGTGCGTGCTAGTTCAGTTCGTATTCAATATTTGTTCAGTGGTAATAGTGGTACAGTTGTGCTTCTAAAACAAAACGATGTGATGAGTTGTTTTATGTGTTTTGTGGATGATGCTTTGTGCACAATGATAGCTGAACAGATGAACTTATATGCAGAATATTTCATAGCTTCTCATCCCAATTTAGCAGCACGCTCCAGGGTTCACAGTTGGCTGAATACTACACGCGACGAGGTAAAAACACTTATTGGAATGCTTGTACTTCAAGGAATTCTTCACAAACCAGACCACAAAATGTACTTTTCAAAGAGGGAATCAGTTGACACACCTTTCTTCAAGAAAGTGATGAGTGAAAAGTGGTTTTATCTTCTATTGAAATTCCTCCACTTTGCTGACAATACCTCATATGATCCACTAGGCACTCTCAGCAGAAAACTATTCAAAATTCACCCCATTATGGAGCATCTGCAGCATAAATTCAGACCAGTGTACATGCCAGAAAGGAACATCACCGTTGACGAATCGTTGTTGCTCTGGAAAGGACGGCTTGGATGGAAGCAATATATTCCATCAAAGCGTAGCAGATTTGGCATCAAATTGTACGAACTCCGTGAAAGCAGTTCTGGGTATGTATGGGACTTTATTGTTTACACTGGAAAGGACACTAATTATGGTAGCCACTATCCAGACAAAAAAATAACCTCTCGAATTGTTTTGGAGCTTGCACACGATCTACTCGGGAAAGGCCACTGTATTTATCTTGACAACTGGTACACCAATACAGATTTGGTGGACAAACGTACCAGCAATAACACCGATGTTGTCAGCACAATGTGGCAAGACAGGAAGGGGTTCCCTGACCTTGTAAAAAAGGAAAAACTGAAGAAAGGGGAGTACATAACAGGGTCCAAAGACAAGCAGATGGTAATGAAATGGAAAGACAAAAGAGACGTTGTTATGGTCAGCACCTTCCACGATGATACATTTGTAAATGTAAACTCGAAGAAGGGAATTGTTCAAAAACCACAAGTTGTTGTTTGACTACAACAAGAATATGGGGGGGGTCGTGGATAGGTGCGATTCTCAGTTACAAAGCTACCAGATGGCCAGAAGCAGGCTGAAAAAATACTATCAGAAGCTTTTCCGCCACTTGTTGGACATTGCATGCTACAATGCATACATTCTGTACAAGAAGCATGGTGGCAAACAAAGTAGAATGAGCTTCCTGATTAGTCTTGGTGAACAGTTGACCATATCTTCACCACATCAAGGGACATCAGTAAGACGCTCACCTCGAACACCAAAAGCAACACGCCTTACAGCCAGGCATTTTCCAGACCTTCTGCCACCCACAACGAAGAAAAGATCAACAAGAAGGTGTGTGGTGTGTATGAGAAAAGGCCTTCGCAAAGAGACTTCATAGTGGTGCGCAGAATGCGAAGTTTCCTTTTGTGCAGCACCTTGTTTTAAAATGTTTCACACTGAAAACGATATGTAATATTGTGAAAATACAGTTTTGTTAACTTCTGCAATATATTTTATTCATTTCCACCCAATATCAATTTGAATTCAACAATGAAAATGCGAAGGAAAACGTGAGAACAGTGCGCAACCACCGCGAACGGGCGCACTGGCCTACATTACCCACTGTGGAAGAGGGGCGCGTACGCAAACTACCCACTTAACAGGTTAATGAGGCTTCAGAGGTATAAATGTTGCGCATTCTCATATAAGAAAATTAGGCAATGACACAACAGGTGTAAATTTTTCATCTCTCTTTTCCTTTGTTACGCTGTACCCAATAGATTTATGACTGTCCTTTCCCCTACAGGGGAAGAATTAGGATTCTTCTGTTTAATTATAAAATGTTATTTTTGTTCTCAATTCAAAGCTTTACAAAGTTATTGATCTCTCCTTATCAAGATAATCTGTTTTACAAAACATAACTATTTGCTATGAATAGATAAGTGCTATTTTTTATCAACTATAAAAGTTATGATAAGACATCAGATGGTTGAAATAACCAAAAAGTAACCTGTCTTGGTATGCAGTGAGTTTCATTAAGCTGTTAGATGCAGAAACATGTCTTTGACCCAAGCCAAGTTAAGTAATGAAACAGATCATTTGAAGTCCACCCGGTGAAGCTCAGAATATAAAAAGGAAGAAACGGACTGGAAGTAGCTGGTCATTTGGTCATTTATGACCTTTAATGTATTTAATGAATCCTGTGATTCTATTTTACTTTTCCTCATGTTTTACTTAGTTTTGTTTAACAGTTTTAGAACATCTGAACAATTTTAATGCTATCTTCCATTATGTGAGCTAGTGTAATTGTGCTGGTGATCATGGATGAGATTGGGGGAGAGTGAGTGCGATTTTATCTCAGATAGCTTTTTGTCTCTTTTCTTACCCATTCTCCATTTTAACCACATTAGTGTCTGCTGATTGAGAATAGCAACTTTTGAGGGCATTGGTCTCTGTTAGTAGCTGTATCTCTGCTTAGGTATCACAAGAGATATTATTGCCAGGAAGTGTGCAACACTCACACCATTAATTGGTTAAACACAATATCTGTGTAATTTTAAGTTGAAACACAGCCAAAACAAGATAGTAAACTGTAACACTGCTGCCAGAAATTAGTCTCCTCCTCTACTCTACTCAAAGTAAGTAAACATGGCAATTTCGATAAATGTAGTGCAAATCACTATGAGTGTGAAATGCTAGAGGTTTTCACTATTTTCAAATTATAAAAAGAAGAAAATAATTCTTATAAAAAGAATACAGTCACCAGTCACTATCAACAATTCCACTGCATGTCTAATTATTGATTTCGATAGAGGATCTCATGATTTAGATCAACACACATGATTACTACTATGTAATTACATGTGCAGCTCATAATAAAGGTTTTGAGGTGGAGCCACCCCAAAATATGTATTAGAATAAATTTATCAATAACATATTACAGAATTTAAATTATCAGAATGAATTTTGCATATTTACCACAAGAATTTAAACAATGTCAATGAACATTTTTGTAACTGTTGATATGTGATATCAAGAGCAATGTGTTTCAAACAGGTAGTAGCTAGACTTAGGCTGCACCTTGAAATACCGCTTCGCTCTATGTTACAGAGGTTTGGGTCATGACTTCCTTGGAGTACAGCTCTTGTGAACGTCCCGAAGGCTCTGGTGTTCCAGCCTAAGGGTGTTGTCCCAACCTGCAAACAGTTTTCATGTTCCATTGCTTACATCAAAATGGAATGAATGGAGCTGCGTAAACTTCGCTTTCAAATTGCTGCCTTTGCATATCTATTAGACTTTTATGTGTCATTAATTGACATATTGCCCAATCTGAAGATAAAAAATCTGTTGACTAGTAATTTTGACCTTCTGTGGGCATTCATAGCCCTATGACCCATGCTTGACAGCACTACAGATAGAACTGAAAGGCACCTCACGTAGAAGTTAAACCAAATGCACAGCAACTCAATTATAGCCTTAGGGGAAGAATTTTGGCACTGTTGAAAAGCATTACAGATTTTGTTTTGCAGTCGCTATAATGCAAAGGGCAGATGCTATATTTTGTAGTCCCAGATCACCATGAGTGTAAACAGACTAGAATTTTGAATGCCACATGAGATGGAGCAGTGCGGGGAAACTGGGCAGCAGTCTACAGCAGAACTGCCTCATTGTCACAGGGATCGCCAATTTCTTTTGGTGTTGTAAGGGTCGTAATCGAAGTCCGTTATGGACCAGGATTAGTCGCTTCACTTATTTTAAAGGAAGAAAAGAAAACAGTGAGCAATACACAACACAAAACACAAAGCATTTGGGGACAGATACCGTGCAGGTGCTTGTTGAAGTTAGCAGAGTATAGTTAACGACATAGTTCAGGCCAACCTCTAGTGGTATTCGATGGCACTACAGTTCAAATTATCGTCCATGTAATTTGCCGCATTGTAATTGTCCACATTATACTATCTTTTGAGCTTTCGCTAGCAAACAAATGTGTGTTTCTTTCTTGTAAAATGCTAGGTCCCATGACTGAGTACTACATTGCATTAAGTGACGTTTGTGTTAAACAGGCCATTCAATCATCACAGTTGGCATGACCCAGGTCATTGAGCACATTGCTACCTCATTGCATTTGTATGCTTTATTTTGCAAATAGGTTCTTTCACACATTATCTTTCCCAATTGGGCTTTGCTAGATGATGTACAGTGCCAGTAAATGCTTAAATTTTTGATATTATATACATAAATTAAAACTATTTCTTATTAATAGCTTATCAGGATACAATTCGCATCTATTTTGCATTCATTGCAAAATGTGAACTTTTCCGGTCCCTAGCCCTGCTGTGTTCTGAGGAATAGATTCACTGCTGCTGCCTTTGTGACTACACCCACTGTTTCAGTTGTTGTCAGTTTAAATACCCACACCGTCTGATTTACCTCCCTCTTGCTATGTCAGTGGAGTTGTGCATCACACGTTTGACGACATTTTTTGAATTGCCTTTGTCGAGTTACTTTTCTGTGAATTTGGGGCAGTATTTTTGTCAGTTGATGTGATAAGTCCTCAATATTTAGAATTTTAGTTAGGGCCTGAGATGTACTTTTGGAGGTTGACTTCATTCTGGTGATGCACGTAGGGTTGGAGAGCACTGTCTACTGCTATTGACCACATAGAATACATCACTTGCTTAGCAAAATGTACAAGGATGTGCTCCCAGGACTGGCTGGGCTTCAGCTGTAATGAAAGATTGGCCGGCAGAATTGGGAGACACTCTGCACATATGTAACAAGTGTGGATCAAGACCTTCTAAAATTTGTACCTGGTAAAAATATTGGTATGCTTCTGTGTTGAACATTCAGATCCTGATCCTAATCATCTGTTGCTACTGTGGGATTCTGTTGAATATCACAGGACATCCTAATTTTTCCAGCAGAAATATAAGCATGACTATTTGCAGTCTGCATAAACTTCGCTTTCAAATTGCTCTCTCTGCATATATCTATTCTTTTATGTGTTGTTAATTGACATATCACTGAAGATCAAAAATCTGTAGAAAGGCACTTCACATAGAAGTAAAACCAAATACATGGTAACTCAATTTTAGCCTTAGGGGAAGAATTTTGACACCGTTGAAAAGCATTACAGATTTTGTTTTGCAGTCCCTATAATGCAAAGGGCAGATGCTATATTTTGTTGTCGTAGATCACCATGAGTGTAAACAGATTAGAATGGATGATTTCTTTTTGTGTAATTGATCATATAAAATAGTAATCTCTTTACACTTAGAAATTTCCGTACCTTTGCTAGTGTATCAACTATTATTCTACATTCTTCCATTATAACGACAGCAGTTGTATGCATCATGATTTTATCCAAATGTGGCTAAGTGCATCTTTACTACACAGTTCTTAAGTATAGCCAAATTAAAATCTCGAACCAACAGAAACACTGCTGATCTGCACACCATCACTATTTCTATAGTCTATTGATTAGTTATTGTTGTTTATTCCAGCACTTGTCAGGCAAGTGTAGGTAGTCTTTATGTAAACAGCATGGTATGACTCAAAATACTTTCACTAGTCTGTGTGCATGACATGAAGGGGGAAAGGGGAGGGGGGAATGATCTATTTTATCATTTTCATGGTTTCAATACTCATTCTCTGATCCTTGTTTTTGTTGTGTAAGTGACAGGGAGAAGTGTGTCAAATTGTAGTATTGAAGTATGTAATTACAGCGTCTGTAAATTTCTGTTTTAATCATATTGTATTTGAAAAAGATAGAACTGTTAAAGATCTGTATTGAACGTTACCTTTTTATAATATCATGACTAATCATATCTTTGTTCCTACAGATATCAAACAGAGTGATCCAGATTTTATCATCAGTGAGAAGTACTTCACTGAGGTTACGTGTTTCTTAACATTCAACGTTTGTGCTATGCTTGGAAGCTTGTTGTCAGCTGTTTTCACGTGGGTAAGTATTACTAATTGGAGAGTACTACTGTTTTGTTTATTGTGAAGAAGTATTTTGGTTTAATTATAAAGACAAAATTTTCAAATTTCTTTAAATTAGTTATCTCACCCATGTGCTGCAATGAGTTATTAAACATAATTATTGGGAGTTGCAGTTCTCCAGTTTCTAATCTACTTTTGTTATGGAATTAATGAAGAGGTAAGAAGAATGTGTTGAACTTTTAGGGAAGCTCACTGCCAGTTCATGGGATGATGTGTTCTATGACATGGAAACGCCTAATGTAGTACTTCTGAATTATTACAATGCAATCAACTTGTGATAAAATATATGTGGTTGAAGTAACATCTTGCAGAGACTTCCTTAACATCCCTGTCACTTTAGCATTTCTATCAGTATATATTACAACAAAAATATTCAATTATTGATAAAATATAATATAAACGAATAGATAAAAAAGTCCACTCACCAGGGAACACACACACACACACACACACACGCACACACACACACACACACAAAAGGATTTAACTTTTACAAGCTTTCAGAGCCAGGGCTGAGACTTACCGGACGGGATGGGAAGGAAAGACAGATCCTTCTCATCCCATCCGCTAAGTCTCCCCGAACTGGGTGACTCTTTTTAACTGTACTCCTTTTCCTAAACCTCTCCAGTCCTTTCCCTTCACCCCTCTTCCTTTCCCTTCAACTCTTCTGCCAGAAGAAGGAGCCACTGGCTCCGAAAGTCTGTGAAAGTTAAATCCTTTTGTGTGCGTGTGTTCCCCAGCCGCTGGTTGGTGAGTAGATTTTTTTAACTGTCGGCATATATTTATTTACGTATTTATCAAGACCAAATTTCTCAGTTTCTTATCACCATTTTCTAGATATACTGGCGAGGGGAGGGGATATGGGTATAGGAGCAACTTCTCCTGTGAATTGTGTGACAAGATGAACTGGATTTTTTGTACAAGTGTTGGACAAAATTACAAGAAAATCCACCTAATATGATAAGGGGCCACCTCTGGATTGCAGAACAATAGTTTAAGGCATCATAAAACACCTTCTAGAAGCCTGCAGCTCAAATCGTTTTCATCTATGCTCTTTTTAAGTCTCCAAAATCTCTAACGGAAATGCTAAGATGGTTTCCTTTTAAAGTACTCAGATGATTCTCTTCCCCATTCTTAACAAGCAGAACCTTGTGCTTGTTCTCTATCGATCTTATTGTTGGGGTATACATTAAACCTTAACCTTCCTTCTTCCAAAGTGGCTTGAATTCTCTATCAGATAAAATGTCCTCGGGGGTGATCCATTACATTTTATATCAAGCTTCAGAAAGAAACTTCCAATTTCTGAGTTGGTTAATATGCCCTTAATTGTTTTTCACTACAGGTGACAACTGTCCAATAATATTCAAATTCAGGAATTGTAGAATTGAAGGAAATCATGGTATTTCAGCCTCATGATCACCAAATCAGTCTTGGAAATTTACTGTCATAACGCCAGGCACTATCATCTTATAACATGCACACTCTGCTGGGAACTGTGCATGTTATGTTGAATGCATAACTTATCCTACCATTGTTCCACAGACCTTATTAATTATCTCTGCTTCTTTACTTTAGTAGACTGTAGACCCCTCTAAAAACACTAAAGATAGAAGAAAGTAGCAGAGATTCCCCTTGTGTTCTCAATACGTAAACATAGGAAGATAAAGTACACTTGTTGGACTACATTGGATTTTTTTCATAGGTCACACAGCCAGGTTTTGTGCTTCTTACAGTACTGAAGCCTTTACTTTGCATTCACCGGTGTACAAGATGTTTGCAATACCGACTATATTGTTAGGACCCACTGGTCGCAGGGGGTTATAAAGTGCTAGGATGACTGAGAGATATGATTTGGGGAGAGGGCTGAATCACGCCAGGGCATACAGAGAAACACAGACAAGTTTGGCATAGATTTATTCTGCTGAAGAATATACAGTGTCTCTACTGATCCATATGGCAATTGTGCAGTGTGTGTACATGCATCAGCACAAACATCTTCATTGGACTCTGCTGCTACGCCACTTGGCCTCTTCGTCCTTGTGATGTAACGGTTCCTGTCCTGGCGCAGGCGGCATGGCCGGCAGTGTGTGTTGGTCGAGCCGGAAGCCCCATACAGCTGCCCACCAGAGTGTGGCTGGCTATTCCCTCAAGTGCTTCTCGTGAGCGAGCCCCAAAAGCTCCAGTCACTTGCCCAGGGCGGCAGCTTGCAGTCTGTCGAAGCATGTCACCGAGAGAGCAGAGGATGGCTGGCCGCCTGCTGCCCACACTTATGCCCCTCCTAGTTTTGGACTGTGGCATGCCTGTACAGCAGAGCTTGGCGGTTGATTTAGGGAGCCAATTGGCCACTGAAATTCATCAATTCATTAAACTCAAACAATTTTTATTCCCTCTGGTTCCAGATATGAACAGAATGGTGATGCAACTGCTTGCCTTATGCCTCTGGGCTCCCTTATTATACTCCTTTTCTTACACCTCTGATGTAGTCCGTGTGGAGGGGATGAGTGGGGTGTTCCTTAATAATTATAATGTCAGCTTTTTGTGGCCTGCTTCCGCCCTCACATACAGGTTGCTAGGTCCTGTTATAGCTGCAGCATACAGGTATTTTGTTGCATGTCAGTGTCGTGTGTTGCACCTGATTTCTCCACACCCATCTCCACATTTGTGTATATTCCTGCCAGGCCGTGCTTCCTCGCCTGCGAGTGATGTCATCCACTTACCCCGCAGAACTACTTGCTTAATAACAACACTACCAGTGCCCACTGTCTAATGTGTCCATCGGTCTTGTAACTTTTACCTTCCGAATGCTGCCCAAAATTTTCAAGGATTCCTTAATTCTATACCTATACTTATTTGTAATGCAGCATACCTCCTCCCTTTCGAGAAGATTCGTCCCAAATCTCAAATATCTGGCTCCCACTAAACTACCTTAACTGTAATAATTTGTATATTGAGGACAATCCTCCAGTTCACATTGTAATTTCCCCACATGGAACTTTTCTTCACACTTATTTTGCCCCCCTTAACTACTATGTACCCATATTGTACTCTTATATACTAATTAACTCCTTAAAATGCCTATCAACCATTCTGCTGGTTATTGGTGTGCTGGCATGTCTACAGCATGTGCCTACTTCCATTTTACTCAGAAACACAGTACGCAAAATTCTGCTAAAAACATGCCACAGCCAGTAGCCGATACACTTAATTTTGACACTTTGGGCTGCTGCTGTTCCCGTGAATAGTTTACATGCCGCCACATTGTCTGCAGATTGTGGTCTAGTGGCTAGTGTTGCTACCTTTGGATCATGGGGTCTTGGGTTTGATTTCTGGCTGGGCTGGGGATTTTCTCTGCTCGGGGACTGGGTGTTCGTGTTGTCCTCATCATTCCATCATCATTCATGAAAGTGGCTAGATTGGACTGTGTACAGATTGGGAATTTGTACAGGTGCTGACGACCACACGGTTGAGTGCCCCACAAACCAACTAAAATTGTAGTCATCATAATGCCACGTTTGTTCCATCAAAATTCTTCCTTGCTGGGACTTGTAATTTGTCCAAAGACTGCATAAATTATGGATTGATTGTTATTTAAACAGGCTAAAATTTTGAGTAGGTAATACCCTCAGACATCCTTCCAGCCAGTACAATGTATTCTGTGACAGTGTCATAACAGTTGAGTCTGCGAGTGTAGCCAGAATATGAAAGTCTGTCCCAATTATCTCACAATGTGTACCATTAATAATCATTCTGCTTTCCCAAAGCTCGAGTTTTCTCAACTCTACTGATCTTCCTCCTCCATAGCAATTCAAGCATACAGTTCCCAGCATGAAGACTGACTATACCAAGTGTATACCGACCCTCTGAAAGTAAGTTCAGGCTGTCAGAAGCTCTCACAACTTGTCCCATTTAGATTCCCCAGTAGCAAACTCACTTCAAATGTTTCCTTGTCAGTCCATACAGGGTCACGCAGACGGATCACAACCTTCCCGTGTGCGCACCTTTCCAACTTTACCCATGACATTACCATGAGTCTGCCTGTTGTCCGAGGCCAGCAATACTTCTCATGTTCTCACTTGTGCCCACATCCCCAATATCCCCCATTTCACTGGATACAGGTGAATGATGTAGCATTGAAACTCCCAAGTTTCTCCCCGCAACAGGTACGCGGGTCGCTATATGCATCCTGGCCACATCTGTTTCTGCCTCTACCCTAACTATACGGAAGAACAGTGCAACATTTTGGCTATGTGTTGTAACTATGTGGAAAACTGCTCTTCTGCTTGACACAGTCTGATTGTGAATACCTTAGGTGAAAAGTTGCCCATTTACCACATAAAACATCACCTCCTGTAACACTACCACTTCACTCCTGTCATCCCCAAGTTGGTCTGTTATTCCACGTAGTAAACTGTGCTGGATTCAGTTTTTTGTCCAGTGCACTCAGTTGCTTCTGTATTCCCTCCAAATTGCTATTCAGCACTTCCCTCGTCCCGCTAACACATCGAGTTAGCTCTGTTGCCAGTTCCTGTACTAGTCCCATGTTATTCAGCAACCTTTGTTCCAAGTTTGATAACAGTGTTGTATGCCATTCCATGACATCGTTCACAGAACTTATCTGCTGAACCTGAACAACTGTGATATTTAACTCCTGCAGTTCCTCCTCAACTGTTGTGGCGAATGTCGTCTTTAACAATGTTCCTCCTCCATTTACTCAGTCTCTCTTCCACTGGCTCCTAGCTTGCAGAATCACATCCATCAACTGTGACAACTGCTTCCTTAATTTACTGTAAGTGAACTGCAACTCCTGGTACTCTCCTTTATCTATCTAAACAAATTATTTCCTTTTGCCTTCTTATACCATTCTTAAAAGACTTCTTCTAACCTATGTACCTCATTTATAATCTCCCAGATCTTCATTGTTGCTTTTAGCATCCATTTATGACTAGTAAACCACACAGCTGTTTGTCTTGAGAACATCACACCAAATTCTAGAGACTGAACAGCTATTACAAGCCCTGTCTCACCCTTGGTGAAAGTCAACAACAGCAGGACCATCCTCATCCTTATGCATTGTTGTACAAAATTACTGTCTCACCTCCTCCCTTCTTCTGAGATTGCACACACACGCGCGCACACGCACGTGCGCACACACACACACACACACACACACACACACACACACACACACAAAAACAAAGAATATCAATAATAACAATATGAATAAAAACTAACAACTCTGCATCATACAGTGCACTTACATGACCTTAAACTACGTAGCACATCATGCCCCTTACGCTGCTCTACTAATGGTTGCAGTTGCCTTGCTATAGGGTATGGCTTCCTATAAATTGGTGTACTATCTCATGTTGGTATGTGCCGTTGTGTCACTGGATTGCTGGGAAACCTCCATCTGCACAAAATAAATCACTAAAACTCAACAAGTTTTCCATAGCCATTCGATCATTGCCCTACAGGTGACCCACTTTCCCTCATGACACTTCCGCGTCAGCAGTTGTTTGTGGCTTTTCTCTAGACTCGACCTATCCAGGTTTCAAGACTTCCAGTGTGATTACTATTGCACCCTCTGCGAAAGTTATCCACACTAACCAGAATCATTTTTTCCGCAATAATCTCATTCGCACGTGCCAAACTCCTGCAGATGAAACAGTGTAAACTATCCAACTCTTTATTACTTAAGAGTTCAGTCACACATAATGTTTCTCAATATTTCTCTTGGCAAATCAGTATCCACTGAAACCCACTCTTCCATTCCCGTATCAACTGGTATTTTATGCTGCTGCTCAATCTGTACTGAAAACATTCATAAATATGAACCTTAGCATGATCTTTGTTGAGAAAGTAGTCCAAGAACCACTGAATAGCCCTCGCCTACACGTGGCAATACCTACATATGTTTCCTGAAGTAATTTTTCTCAACTGAAAACTCCAATACTGCCATACCCAATTATTTCACACTATTATCGCTTGTAACCTATATCATGGTCACTCCTGTCCCCTATTTCCCATGAGGTTCAGAATAGTAATGGACACATGCGCCCCAATGTCAACCAAAAACCTTTGTTTCCTGACACTTACCAAGCCCATTAAGTAGCATTCCATCTCTGCACTAATTTGTGCAGTGTTACAGTCTATTGGAACTGCCTTCCAACAGTTGAAGCACTCCCGTTTGCATTTACCAGCTGCTTCCCATGGATGTGCTTCCTACTCTTCCACATGCATAGCACTCTTGTTGTCTACATTGCTTCCTTGTATGTCCCTCCCAGCCATGTCTATAACAACTGATTTCAGAACTGAACACCTGGTGGTCCACTTTTTGCTTTGATAATATCCACCTCCTCTACATGTGTTGCAGTCCTAAGAACTGACACTAATTCTTCTGGCTTTTCCATTTGTACCCTCTGTGACATCTCTGTTGGTATACCATGCAGAAAAACATCCACTGCTCTGTTTTCTGCCTCTTGGAAAAACAGCCTATTAGCTCCTGCACTCTGGGTCTGTGCATATATCTTTGCATTCACAGGATGTATATGCCCCAGGACAATCAGTAAATCTGGGAAAACCCCGGGAATTATTCAGAATTCTGGGAATTTTTGATTGTTTTAGTTTTCAGTTAAATTTTTGTAGTTTTGACTGGTAAGAACTGATACTCTAACAAATAATCTTACTGTATTCCGCTAGTGCAGAGTAATACTACAGCAATAAAATATAAACGAGAGAAAAAAAACAACAAACTGCTTCTCATGAGCGTAATGTCACAACTGTTTATGTTAGGTTCATTTGAGCAGTTGCCAGAGGGCTCATGTGCATGAGCAGTCCAGTCCCATATGAGCAGTATCTTCCCCCGCTTCTGGCTACTTGGAGCCAGATGCTACTACTACTCCGACTACTACTCAGACTACTACTACATCCCAAAAACCATACCAGGTTGAGGTCTACTTCATTGTGTATCTGGACATACGAAAGTGCACTTCAAGCTGAGTTGTACATTGGAGTATGTTTTACAAAATTCCGATGCCCTTGGGGTATCCTCTGATGATGTCCTGTTTCTTTTATGATGTAAGATCTCTCAATGCTTTATATGTATGAACATATGGGCTACATACGTCATCATAGCTGTGCATGCGCAGTGACGCCTTTTTTCTGGCGCTCTCTGGCAACTGCTGCAACGAACCCATTTCTAGCAGATCGCGGGAAGATATTGTGAACGGTAGTTTGAAAAGCTCTACTTTCAAGGTGAATTGTCTTTTACATAAGATGAATTCTGTTACATGTGAGAATGTGCGATGAATTTCTTAAATCACAGAGTGTTTGACTCTCGTTTAAAACTTAACACTTTGAGGACCGGTCACTGAAAAGCATTTCTAGCACAGAAGACTAGACATTTATGTCATTATTTTAAATTTTACTGGCACATTTGTGTTATGTACCTTAAAGAGTAACACACACATAAAAAGACCAATTTACATGTGAAAGCTTAGCTTCTCTTGTAGCTTATTAATGTTCGAGATCAATATTTATGTGAAAGTTTAGCTTTTCTTGTAGCTACACAATGTATATTAATTTAAACCATTAACTTTTCCTATTTGTGTTAACACTACTTAACAATGGTGTTGCTATTTGCTGACATCACGTGTCTTATGCTGTGAATATCTACTGTCATCTGCTGGCCAGATTATCTGATATGAACTGTGATTAGCTTACAGAAGGGCATCGTAATCCAAATTTCAATGTTTTGGAAACTAATGTGCTTTGTTTGATGGAATGTTAATTTATCATTTCATAATTATGAAAATATGCAGCTTATCGTAATATGAAAATACACAATGTACATGTTGCTACTCATTAGAGATCTTTCCAATGTTTTTTTTCTGGGTTTAATTTTCTAAAGTGATGGCGGGAAGATCCACACTGTGTATAAACCATTCAAAGGATTGATAAGTTTTAGAGTTCCGTGGGAAAGTATATTGTCACTTAACATGAGAAAAGTGTATTTTCACCCAGGAAAAAGTGTATTTTTTACCAGGAAATCCGGGAATTTTTTTCCTTGTCTGTGTATACACCCTGATTCAGTTTATAGATTCTATACGAGAACGTCTCCACAGACTTGTTGCACTACATTGTCAAAGTACTTGTACTACTGGCACAGTACGGCAGCTCACTCTCAAAAAATATGTGCTTTACTCGAGGTCCTGCAGTACATACAGTATACCTAATATCCTTAATAAAAATTTTCACATCCTCCGTTGCCTTGCCTAAAAAGAGATTAGTTAATGTGACCACTGTGGGGTCGGATGAGGCAGAAGGCACTCTCAATCCAGATTTATTTTCATCATCATCATCATCATCCAATTGCAGCTGAACCTGACTCGCTTTCCCATCCTCTAACTTACAATTAAGTTTGAAATTTCTGTACCTCTTGTGCTCCAATTCCTATGTTAATGTATGCACAAAGTAATTCTTCTAGTGAGTCATTGACCACCTACACTCAGTACAGCTACTAGCCAGATGAGCAATTTGCCTCTACACAGAACAGTTTGCTGCTTCAGCTCTGGTACATGGCACACCTTAGCTCAGATAAATAACTCTGACACGGAGAGCAAACTCCAAAAATAGAAATAAAACTAGACTCACCTCACCACATTGTGCTCAGCTGATACCACCAAACCCACTTCAGGTGCCACTGCCTCACTCACCACTCACCCAAAACCGACTCTCTCACCAAATTGTAGTGTCAGACACAGACGAACACTTTCTGACATCAAATTGTTACAATGCCTTGACCCAAGGGATCGTAATGCGACAGGATGACTGAGAGATTTGGTTTGGGAGAGAGGGGTGAATCACGCCAGGGTGTGCGGAGATACACAGATGAGTTTGGCACTGACATTTATTTCGTCAAAGAGTACACTGTGCCCCTGTCGATCCAGATCGACGGCGGTGCAGTGTGTGTACGTGTGTGTCAGTGCGAGTGCCAGCACCAGAATCTCCTGCTACGGTAGACGCCTTCTGACCTCGTGAGGTAATAGCTTCTGTCTCGGACTGGGCAGTTCGGCCAGCAGCACTTGTTAGCCGAGCTGGAAGCCGCATGCCTGCCCTCCAGAGTGCAGCTGGCTATTCCCTCTAGCACTTCTCAAGGTCACTGTGTAGACGTTAGAGGGCAACAACTGCCAGCCATCGTAGTGGAGCCTTGGAAGCTCAGGTCACCTGCCCCGAGCAGTCGGTCAGTGATCGAGGACGACCTCGGGCCCAAAAGGTCAAGAGATCGTGTCCTGTCTCCACCCTTGTCAATGGCAGTTTGTACCTGTCAGACAAAGTAACCCGGAGAGTGGTTGACAGCTGCCCCTGCTCCCTGCACTCACACACCACCGACTTTCTCAGACCCACATCACCATTGCTGTGATGCATCTGTACGGCAGAGCTCGGCGATTGATTCGGCGGGCCGGTCGGCTGCCAAAATTCGTCACCAGATCATTGTGATTAGCCTACATCTGAAACAATAATCATTTTTTCCTGTATCAGGTGCAGTCAGAATGGTGACACAACTGGTTGGCTAGAGCCGGTGGGCTCCCTTATTTATACTCCTTTTCTTTCATCTTGTGTAGTTTGTCTGGAGGGGACAAGTGGAGTGTTCCTTAATGTTTATAATGTCAGCTTTTTGTAGTCTAGTTTGACCTTCATACACAGATTGCTACGCGCTGTTGTAACAGCTACGTTTGGGTGTTCCATAGCACTTCAGTGCTCTGTGTTGCACCTAATTATTCCACACCTGTCTCCTCATTTGTTTATAGTGCCTGCCAGGCTGTGCTCCCTTTCCTGCGAGTAGTGTTGTAAAGACACCTCACCAAATAACGACGTTGCAGTGCTCGCTACCCGATGTGTTCGTCAGTCCCTTAGCTTTTCCTTATGGCCATAGCTGTGCAAAATTTTCAAGGATGAACCCACACAGCAGGCATGATGTGTTAGACAGCACAACGAGCTGTACAGGTGTGTGTGTGTGTGTGTGTGTGTGTGTGGGGGGGGGGTTAGCTTATGAAAGGATTTATCCAAAAGCTAGTGAAGTTCTCATTCTTTTTTGTGTTCCTGTTGATGAGTGAGTTATCTTCTTTTTAATAAATTTAATTTATTTTTTCCATTGACTGTGTATTCTATCAGGCCTCTAGGTACCATAGCTTTAGATCCCCCTAGTAGTTTTGCGATAATTGTAATGACATGTATATATGCATGCAGTGATTGTGTGTGCCCCAACAATTTTACCCTCATGAGAAGTATGTAGAGTCAAACATGAAGATGGATCAACACATCTTACTGCTGAAGCTGTTTACAGACTGGCATCACCCCTCAAACATAGTCCAGAAACATTCCTGGGCCATGTCCACAGGCGTCCCTAACCCTCTTACATTGCCTAGGAACCAGTGGCATATGAGGAACCCATATCGTCATGGACTGGAGTAACTTAACCACGTCTTTCACCAGAATGAAGTGACGAACATCCTACCCACAATACTTCCCATCCCTCCCAAAGCTGTATTCTGCAGTCTGCCCAATGTACGTAACTCCCCCAGTCCCTGCTTGCGCAGAACTTACTTCCACCCTCTTGCCACATATGTCACATCCCTGTGGAAGATGCAGTTGCGAGACCTGTCTGTGCACTAACCCTCCACATCCCTCTTCAATTCTGTTACAGGCTTTGCTTATCAGCAGCAGTGCCACCTGTGAAAGCAGTCGTGTCACATCTAGTTATGCTCTAACTTCTATACAGCGTTTTCTGTAGAATGACCACCAACTAAAATCAATCCTTGTGAAATCAAAATTAAACATATTAAAATAACAATGCAGTAAAAAGTATGATGTGTCAACTTTACCATAACTGAATTACATAGTGCACCTAAATTGGCATTACTTGTGATTATGCCATTCGGTCTTGTGGCACCAAAAGATCCTGAATGTGACTTTCAAATATCCCACTTCAAAGAAAGCAGGAAGTGATCAATAAGGTATTGCAACCATTGTCTGTGAAGAAAACACTTTCATTTGTGACCCATCATGTAGTTCTCTGACAGCACTTTGGACACTTTCAGGAAATATTAAGGTATGGTTTTATTTTGACTGCACTGTGGGACTTTAGGGAGTTGGTAATGTCCTATTTTTATTCTGAAGTTCCTTACACATTTACCTGCTGTCTTGGACATCTCATATCTCTCCACAACTGACATTCACATAACACAGTGGTCGGGTTACAGGTATCAAAGCCTTTTTACATGAAGTTACATTATCCATATTTTCATATTTTGCTTGCTGTAATTTTAAGCAATATTGGCTTTGATTCACAGACCCTGCAGGTAAATTAGTGTAGACAGATAGAGGTAATAACAGTTCCTGAGCTGTCTTGTCCTAGTTTATGTGACTGTTGATGCCACAATGTTATCAGTGTGTGAACCAATTAGTAAATTAACTTTCACCCAAGCAGTGTCAGCTAGCCTTCAATTATTTTTCTGCCAGGAATTTGCCTGCATCTATTGCTGTTACAGATTCTTCATTTTTCTCCGTGTGACAAAAATCAGTTTGTGGGAGGGGGAGGGGGGACTATTCATGTGACTCATTTAGCTCATTGAGGTTGTCATTATGTTTCGAATGGGGACTCACTGCGATCTTTTCTGAATTGTGTACCAAATGTATTCACATATTGAACATAACAAAGACTTTTAATGTTTAGGGATCTTCAACTCTGTGTCCATAACCATGTACACCTGTAATCATCAGATCATCTCTGCTAACTGCTTCAAGACAACAGCAGTTAGCATAGATAATTTGTTGGGTTACAGATTTATTAGATATGATTTTGGATAAAGTAAATATCCATCCATTGTTGCAATCACGTCTGTAAGGAACAAAACTCATTTATCAATCTCTAGTTATACCATAGAGTGAGCTTTAGGAAACTAGCAGTAGGCCTACATCGGCTCTTTTACTTCCTTTTTGTCTCAGTGGAGTTACCTGCCATCTCATTAGAGGTTATGTTTGCATTTATACCATGCATTGTTGCCTTGTATCATGTACTTTTGGTCTGTGGAACATAGAACAGTTCCACAAGCAGCAGCAAATTTGTGCTGTGTAGAGTGATTATGTCCTCATTTACACTATAAAATTAAGGCAGATGGTAGGGAAACATGTGACATTGTTGTCAATACCTTATCTGAAAATTACCTTAAGCAGCTTATCAGAGAACTGACTTATCAAGCCAACATATTAGATTTCCTGGTCACTAACAGGCTCAAACATTTTGACTCAGCTTAGAACAGGGAATCAGTGATCATAAGCCTGTTGTAGCATCAGTTGAATACAACTGTAACTAGGAATATAAAGAAAGGTAGAAAGATATTCCTGCTTAGCCGAGCAACAAGAAACTGGTTTCGTATTACCTGATCAGTCAGGTTGAAAATTTATCTCCAGCACTGACAATATTGAACATCAGTGGACAATGTTCAAGAGTTGTACAATATGCTTTACACAGGTATGTGTCAAGGAAACTTGTGAAGATTGGGAAAGACATGCTGTGATTCAACAGTCATGTTAGAAAGCTGCTACAGTACCAAAAAGAGGTTCAGTGCAAGCTTAAATGTAGCCAAAACCTCAGTGATCATAAGTCTGTTCCAGCATCACTTGAATAGTAAATAGGAACCTAAAGAAAGGCAGCCAAAACACAAAAAAACTAAAATTAGCATAAGGAGAGCCATACATGAAGCTTTAAGAGTTCAAAAGTAAAATTCTGTGTTCTGAATTGACAGGAAATACTAAGTTTTGTCTTATGTTGAAACAGTAAATGGATTGTGGATTGAAGCTATCGGTCCAGACTATCTGTGACCAAAATGGCATCGAAATGGAGGATGACACAGAAAAGACCAAAATACCAAACCCAAAACTGTTTCACTAAGAAATATCGCTCTGTATTTCCTCCTTAAATCCTCGCACAAACATCAAAACAACATATATTGAAATTTTTGTGTCATGGCCAAGGGAGTCATGCCAAATAATGTGCTCCAGGTAGCAAGAAATAAATGAACTTAACTCAAACTGAATCCAAAAATCAGTCATTTGGGGTTGAATACCCACTACTAATTTCCGATCAGTTGAAAGTCAGTGATCTTGCACTAGGGGACAGTGAAGGAGGGAGCAACGGCGAGTTGCACATAGATGGGCCACAGGTACGGCTGATGTTGGGTCAGTGTGGAGAACTCAGATGTAGTGCAGAATGACAGCTAGGAGATTTGGAGCAAAGGCATTGGCAGCTAGAACAAAGATCTTCAACAAGACACAGAGTGAAGACTGGGAATGCGGCTCAGATCAAAGATGCCAGAGGCCAGTACAGTGAACTAGAACAGGATTTGGGGTGAGGACTTGGACACAGTTCTTAGTGCTTTATAACAGCTGCCAGAAGGATACTTCCGTGACGATCGGCAGACACTTGATCAGCAGAAGAGAATCGGTGCCTGTGATTGCAGTTCGAATGGCAGCACCTCTACCAGTGAAGCAGGTTACTAAACTTCCCTACAGCTTTGCTATGATGGCAAATGAATCTGCTCCAGTCCTGAATCCCTGAACCATTACACCAATAACCTAAAAACAGCTTTCGCATCCCGCAACTACCCTCCCGACCTGATACAGAAGCAAATAGCTAGAGCCACTTCCTCATCCTCTCAAACCCAGAACCTCCCACAGAAGAACCCCAAAAGTGCCCCACTTGTGACAGGATACTTTCCGGGACTGGATCAGGCTCTGAATGTGGCTCTCCAGCAGGGATATGACTTCCTCAAATCCTGCCCTGCAATGAGATCCATTCTTCATGGAATCCTCCCTACTCCACCAAGAGTGTCTTTCCGCCATCCACATAACCTTCGTAACCTCTTGGTTCATCCCCAAACCACCTTCCCTACCCTCTGGCTCCTACCCTTGTGACCGCCCCCGGTGTAAGACCTGTCCCATGCACCCTCCAACCACCACCTACTCCAGTCCTGTAACCCGGAAGGTGTACACGATCAAAGGCAGAGCCATGTGTGAAAGCACCCACGTGATTTACCAACTGACATGCCTACACTGTGAAGTGTTCTATGTGGGAATGACCAGCAACAAACTGTCCATTCACATGAACGGACACAGGTAGACAGTGTTTGTTGGTAATGAGGATCACCCTGTGGCGAAACATGCCTTGGTGCACGGCCAGCACATCTTGACACAGTGTTACACCGTCCGGGTTATCTGGATACTTCCCACTGACACCAGCCTATCAGAACTCCGGAGATGGGAACTTGCCCTTCAATATATTCTCTCTTCCCGTTACCCAGCAGGCCTCAACCTCCGCTAATTTCAAGTTGCCGCCGCTCGTACCTCACCTGTCATTCAACAACATCTTTGCCTCTGTACTTCCGCCTCGACTGACATCTCTGCCCAACCTCTTTGCATTTACATATGTCTGCCTGTGTGTGTATATGAGCGGATGAATATGTGTGTGTGTGTGTGTGTGTGTGTGTGTGTGTGTGCGCGAGTGTATACCTGTCTCCTTTTTTTCCCCCCTAAGGTAAGTCTTTCCACTCCCTGGATTGGAATGACTCCTTACCCTCTCCTTTAAAACCCACATCCTTTCGTCTTTCCCTCTCCTTCCCTCTTTCCTGATGAAGGAACCTTGGGTTGCGAAAGCTTGAAATTTGTGTGTGTGTTTGTGTGTTTTTTATTGTTTATTTTGTCTCTGTCAACATACCAAAGCTTCCGTTTGGTAAGTTACAGCTTCTTTGTTTTTAGATATATTTTTCCTATGTGTAATGTTTCCCTCTATCATATTGATATTTAAAAAAGTTTTTATTAAGTACAGGTATAAGTGATGTTATATTGTCCTTCATTCACCATAATTCCACTTCCTAATATTTCTTTATATATTTCCTTATTTTAAGTTTTCTACTTCACTAGTGCACCAAATTTTTTTTAATGCAAGGCACTTCACACATTACTATACTTGAGAAAGATTTTGGTTAAATATATGTATAAAAGCTGTTACATTGTCCTTCATTCACCATAATTCCATTCAATCATTTTTTATTTCTTTTGAAAGCTTTCTACTTTACTAATTGGACCATACTGCGCTGTGTCATGTTACTGTGTCGCCACAGTTGCAATCATTTACTGTTGTTATTGTTACATTACTTGTCACATTACTGTTCACTTCTGAGTCTGTTGTGATTACTTTTTAATTGGTAGTCCTACATCATTGGTAACAATGTTTTCAATTTGTGTTTCAGCCCAAGCCTAAGCATTTAATTTTTCCTGTGGTACTGAGAGTTTTATTTATTCCATTCTTTATGGTGTGCAAGTACGAACCTCAGAATAGAATTCGCCAGTTTCCAGTATTCATCCATAATGATTGGGTGTATTGGGTAGCAAGCATGCTGCTTGGTATTTCCAGTGGGCATCTCAGTGCACTTGCTATGATGTACTGCCCAAGGTAAGTATATGAACCACTTTTGCAACTTAACCCAAGTACGCTTTTTAGATATTATGGTCATTTTAATACTTACGAGGGTTCCACATTAAAGGCTTAAGGGCTAATGACATAATGAAGTTCATTTTATTTCATGTGAGTGTCAAATTGTTAAAAGACGGAAAACAAAATAACCAAAGAGTAAGTTCTGAAGAAAGATAAAATTACCATTTGCACTGAACTAAAACATGCTAACAAGGCCAATAGGAACTTAGCAAAGGTGGAACTATATAGCAGATAGTTTGGAAATAAATTTTCCCTGTTCTTTATGGTGAATTGATATTCTCTGGAAAAATATTTTCACCACATAGACTTAAAATGTATTGTGTTTTGTCTCCTGATGTACGGGTCCAAGAAGAATAATGGAGCAAATAGGTAAACAGCAAAGTCTATGAATTATCTGAACAGCCCGCATCTCGTTCTCGCTTCCCACGCCCGGGTTCCCGGGTTCGATTCCCGGCGGGGTCAGGGATTTTCCCTGCCTCGTGATGGCTGGGTGTTGTGTGCTGTCCTTAGGTTAGTTAGGTTTAAGTAGTTCTAAGTTCTAGGGGACTTATGACCATAGCAGTTGAGTCCCATAGTGCTCAGAGCCATTTGAACCAATTATCTGAACATCTTAGTATTGAAAAAACCCCTACTTATGTTGTAGAAAATAATAATTCTCCTTAAATAATTCTCCATTCTAATGAATCATAGGTATTAACTGTTTCATAAATATCCAAATAACTACTAGAATCTAAAAGCAGATAAAGAGCAGGTATATAGCATAAATGAAAAACGCAGAACAGAAAGTTTTGAGAACAGTTACCTTTCTATATACTGATTATGATGACATTATCCAAAGTATGTTGTATTGTTTTAACAATTTAGTTGTGCTCAAGAACTCAGGACTATCTGCCATGTATATTTGTTTCTTTTTGGTACACACTTTCATAATTAGAGGGTAGTTTTGACAGTCCAAAATTGGACAGGTTTCAAAATTAGCACCCATTTTTTCATGGGCAGTGCTCATAATCACTAAGCAATTCAGACATGAGCCATCGTCATAGCATCCATTCAGCTCGTACGTATCTTGGTTCAGGTGCTGGTCCAGTATAAAGTTTAAATCCATCAGGATGTATCAAACTGGTGAACATGCCATCAAAGAGTGAACATTTCATTTTGGAAAAAAAATCACCCAGCTGTGGCTAAGCCATTTCTCTGCAATATCCATTTCACCAGGAGTGGTATTCCAAAAGGTATACAGGAGGGTGTTTGTTAAATTTGGAAAGCAGGAGATTAGCAATGGCAGAACTGAGTCCATGAGGCCAGTTTATTAGTTTTGTCTGAATAATTTGATCAGTAATGTATTCCTCCTGAAAGACAAGGTCTAAGTTTGAGTTTCTGTCCAGTCCGTCCTTGCAGTTTTGTCACCAGTCGATGATTAAGATGTTACTGTGGAATCTGGATGGCATCAGAAATTGTACAGGGCAAACAAAGGTCTTAGTAGAGGTCAGGTCTGTCTGTATTTGTCTCTTAGAATCACATTTGATGCCTTCTGATGCCATTGTACTGTGGTTTTATTTTTGACAGAAAAGAGCAGTGAAAGGTCCAAGGTAAGAAGGGAAGTGCTCATCAGTTTATCATTCCTTTGTCACAGTACATATGTCTCACACACAAATGTTCAGCTTACTTTAATTTTACAAAAGCTTTGTTCATTAATGTTCAGATTTTGGTTGCACAGTTTATCAGTCAGCTGACCCATCCTATTTAAAAACCCTGGATGTAGTATACCTTGAGGGCACTTATTTGGTCTGAAGGCCTCAGAGGATCTTACAGTAGTATTTACTGTAGGATCCAAGCAGGGGATAAGCTCAGCTGCTGTGTCATTTTCCTCAGCTGCGTTCCCATGGTCTCTCTCCCCTATGAATTTGGTCTGTTCAGAAAACTCTGTGATTATCAGGGCTATAAAGTAGATGGCGTACAACCAGATTTTGAAATTCCTCATTTATTTGGGTTCTCTGAATGCTGCGCAGACCCTCCAGCACTTGTAACCAGCGTTTCTAGAATGCTCATTTTCCACTTCAAAAGCATAGGAAGTATGTGGAATTCTGCTGGGTGTTGGAAATTTGAACTAATAAATCAACGGGCACCATACCCAAGGGAATGATTAGGTTACTCAGTATGTTGTCTCTTTGTTGGCTGTAGTGCCATTATTTTAGTCTGCTACACATGTATAAGACAAAGAGTTGTTGAAAACATTGGATAACAAACTGTGGCTGATAAAGCTAACTCTCTTAAGACGATAGACATATCCCATATACCTTTGTAGAGCTAGTTAGTGGGTATAGTTAACATGATTTAGCTGTATTTTCTGCCTAATGTACTATCTTCGGTTTTACTGTAGGATGCAATGAGGAAAATGGAGACCAGTCTGAGGAACTAGTCATTATATCAAATTTTAGCTGGCCAGCAGGTGCAGAGTTTTCTATTAGTGCACTCCAGGCGTATATTTCCTGTACTATTGTAGATGGGGATGAGAGAAGGAAGGAGCAGAAGATTTAGAGTTTTGATGTCCTATTGAAAATGATGTCATTAGATGTGAAGCTCAAACTTGCATTTGGGAAGGATAAGGAAGGAAGTTAGAAGAGCCCTTTTTAGAAGAAATGTCCCAACATTTGCCTTAAGCAGGTTCTTGGATAAACTAGTGGCCAAATTGGGTGAATGTCAGCCCATTGCCTTAACAACAGCACTATCTCTCTTATTTGGAGATGGTCATTTGACAAAAGAAAGTGAGTGGAAAATAAATTATATGTAAAGCTGTCAAAACAAAGGTCAGATGTGTGGCAGTTTTTTTTTTTTTTTTTTTTAAGGCAGAAGACTAAAACCCTTTTTCTGAGTGAGTGAGAATGACTGATTTTTACAGCGATATATGTTTTTAGTATACTTTCTCAGAGAAGATATTTTTTCATGTTACCGACAACTGCATGTATTTATTTGTTATTAATTTAAATGATAATGGAAAGTCATTGGTGCAATATAAATCATTTAGGGAGTGAAGGTGATAACATACTGAATAGTTGAAGCATTGAGTCATCTGTAGAAAGATAAACGAAACTGAATGTTGCTAGCTTTTGGACAAATTCTCCGTCATAGCTTTAGAGTACACATATGTATACCTGCGCAGCTACATTGTCCCAACTGACTACTTTGCACTGGCACTGCAGATCAACCCGTGTAATGTATTGTATTGGATGAGGTTGGTGGGGGGGGGGGGGGGGGAGGAGGAGGAGGAGGAGGAGGAGGAGGAGGAGAAAGAAGGCTGAAATGGGACTGAAAGTCATAGGGAAGGGTAGCATACAGCTAGAGGGAAGAGGCAGCAGACACCCGGGATGAGAATATGCCATCAGTGAGACCTCTCTGGCAGAATTGTGAGTTGCACACAGTGTGGAATTATGCACAGTAAGGGAAGATAGAGGAAGGGAGGAGAGGAGATCGAAGGATGTATTGAAAATTCCTTTCTTCAAAGAAGAGAAGCTGGTATTGGCAGGGAGAGGGGAGAATCAGATGATGGCACAAGTTGGGAAACAGCCATTGAAGCCGAGCAGTGTTCTGCCACAGGATCTGATACAGTTTGACAGTGGCTATTCATTCATGCGGACAGTTGATTATGGTTCTTACCCACATAGAAAGCTGTTATATAATTGCTTTCACAAGTGTTCCTGCCTCTGACAGGATAGGATATGCTTGTGATGTAACTGGAACGCGATGTGTGGGGTGGGTACATAGGACAGGGCTTGCATCTGGCTCTTTCGTGGAGATACGATCCATGTGGCAAGGGATTTGGATTAGATCAGGTTATTTCATAGGCTGTGTGGATAGCAGAATACCAGTTTTGGAGATAAGGGAAGGGTTGTGGGTAAAACGTTTCTCATTTCTGGGGCACGATGATATGTTGCCAAATCCCTGGTGAAGGATATGATTAAATTGTGCCAATTTGTTGCTGGGAGAAAGAATCCGATTATCTGAGTACTTAAATGGATTGTGAAGTGGTGCCTTTTGTACTGTGGAACATGTGCTGCTGTAGAGTACTGTTTGCTAACAGTGTAGATTGTCTGTTTACATTTGTCCTTAGTGGAAGTTTAGTTATTACCATGCCAATATAAGAAACATTAACAATGATTGCTAGTCATCAGATATACTTGTCTGATATGGCAGGTGATTAAAGTGCTTTTACCACTGATGTGGTACACTCTGCTGCTTTTATTTTTGCCTTCAAGGGATGTCTCAACCATCTGCTTACAGTAACCTATCTCTTTCGTGCTGTCAGTTTTGCATGATGTATGTTAGTCTGTGTACCCTTTCCATCTGTCTTTTGACAGGCTGCCGTCTGTTCCACACATAATTACTCAGATTTTCAAATCTTACCCATTGCCACATTGTCATTGTTTATTCTACTCCCTTTCCTGTTGTGATTCTTCGTCCAGAGATTCTGAAGATTTTCCTAGTTAATTCCCAGTTGTGTTTTCTCCAACAAGGACAATACAGTTTATTGACCAACATATTGTGAACGAGTGTCATACTATGCTCAGTACTGACTTCAACACTGTGTCTCAGCAAACTCACTGATACATTCTGGCAAGTGGTGCACTGCCTCTTGATCAGGTTAAATGGATGTCATCTTATTTGAATTTTTGTCTAATACAAAACTGATGTCTGAGAGTCAGATGTGTGTGAGAATGTGTGCCATCTTTGTGTTTGGCTGAAGTGAATGAAACCTTATATCTGTACTCATTCACAGCAGGCCCCAGCTTTGCATGTATATATCACCCTCACTTTGTACGTTCAAACAAGACAAAGGAAAGCCAGTAATTGTTTATATTTGTTATGAGATGATATTTTCTAGCAAGTGGAAGGGCATCTTTGTTTTTGCATAGACAGTTGCAAATGCAAATTTCCTTTTTGCAAGTAAAATGGCAGTTTTGATAATTCTACATCACTGCAGTGGCAGTACTGCTACATTCCTGCACTGGCAATGCTACTCCATTCCTGCATTTGGAGGCATGGGGTGTAAGTGATTTAACAGAATTAAAATAGACTAAATATTTATGTAGGATTTGCACTTGTAACTTTTGTATGTGTGTCTGCTCTTCTTTGTTCACTATAACAGTAAGCCATTTCTAGTGGTTTTTGAGCCAAGGGAAGACTGAGGTCTGTTAAGTAAGGGCCAAGCAGGTGGGGAAGGATGGGAGAGGGGGGGGGGGGGGTTGTAGGAGAAGAAGCATAGCATAGGAATGCAGTTCCTTGGCAAAAATCCATTGATGGAGATTGCCATATAACAGTGTGCATTGTTATGGAGCAGCATCCAAGTGCATGTAATGCCTGGTAACATGTGTGTTGTACTTCCGCTGAGTTTTTATAAGACTTCCTGATAAAAAGTGTGATTGCCTGTTTGTTCTGGAGGCACAAGTACTGTGTTGGTCCACCAGCTATAAAAAAGCAAACAAGCATTCATTTGATTTTGAATTTGGTCATTTTCAAGTTCTTGGAATGTGGATAGTTTGCAGTGTGCCACTCCTGACTTCAGCATTTTGTCTAGGGATCGTATTTGGAGGTCCATCATTGGTTACTTATGATAATGTGACTGGAAAATTTTGATTCCATTTGATGCCTGCCGAGATGATCAATACATTTGTCCTTCTGATTGCTCTTCTGTTCAGTTTTGCAGCTCTTTGGAACATTTTTTTTTCACAATTTTCGTAGTACAAATCTTTTCTTAATAAGTCATGGTATCTTAACACATTCAAAATTAAGTTAATACTGATCATTCGTGCCACCAATCCGTGATCTTACCCCACAAGACACTTCACTCTTTCCACATTGTCATTCATTGTAGACATTGGAGGTCTACCTGCAAAAGATTTACCTTCCATTCTTAGCCTACTGTAGAGGGTTTCTGCGATATTAGTACTTACGACCTAGATAGGGGATATCCTCCATTAGCTGTTTGTAACTTTGTGTAAGTAATATTTGCAGTTTGCATGAAGTTTTTGATGGTGCAGCATTAATCATACTTGTACACTTCACAACTACAGCTTCACTTCCGGTCCTCTCAACAATCGTTTAAGCTGGGGGGTGGGTCATCTAACATTAAATTAACTTTACAATCAGAAGAAATACCAAAGTCATCCTCTTTGAGGATAGTAAAGATCTTCTCGTCTGTACTTTTTTTTCTAACATATTATTTATTTCGCTGTGTATATGCCGCAGGACAACCAGGAAATCCGGGAAAAACTCAGGAATTTTTTCATCCAGCGGGAAACCGGGACAAACCCAGGAATTTTTTAGAATTCTGGGACTTTTTCATTGTTTTAGTTGTCAGATAAATTTTTGTAATGTTGACTGCTAAGAACTGATATGCTAACAAAGAATTTTACTTTAGCCCACTTCTGCAGAATAATACTACAGCAATAAAACATAAACGAGGGAAAGAAAACAAAAATAAACTCAAGTTGCAAAGGAAATGCACCATATCCAACAACAAAACACAGTGCACAAACAAGCATCTGCTCACACCAAAATGTGTCAAAGGCTTTAGGACAAAGACTATGCACTACTTCATAACAACAAACTGCTTCTGATGATCGTGATGTCACTTGAGCAGTTGCCAACGGGCTCATGTGCGTGCACGGTTGAGTCACGTATGAGCAGAACCTGCTCCCGCGTATGGCTACTGGAAGTATGGCTGTTAGCTGTATCAGCAATAGCAAAAATGAGCATGCAGAAATAGCAACCAGCAGTCAGACACTAGCCAGAAAAATTCTTCTGGCGAGCAAAAGCAGTCAGATTCACGCATGCGCAGAGGAGTCTAAGTTGCAGTGGAGAAGATGGAAGTCTCCATGTGATCCATGTTTAGGTTTAGTGATTTTGCTTTTTATTCATTGTTTACAACTCTCATATCAAATAAAAACAAAACGAATTTCTGTGGACGAGAGCTAGCAAGTGAATTAAAATACGTTCACATACTTATGGAAGGCTAAAATACAGGGTGATTCAAAAAGAATACCACAACTTTAAAAATGTGTATTTAATGAAAGAAACATAATATAACCTTCTGTTATACATCATTACAAAGAGTATTTAAAAGGTTTTTTTTCACTCAAAATCAAGTTCAGAGATGTTCAATATGGCCCCCTCCAGACACTCGAGCAATATCAACCCACAACTCGTTCCACACTCTCTGTAGCATATCAGGTGTAACAGTTTGGATAGCTGCTGTTATTTCTCGTTTCAAATCATCAATGGTGGCTGGGAGAGGTGGCCGAAACACCATATCCTTAACATACCCCCATAAGAAAAATCGCAGGGGGTAAGATCAGGGCTTCTTGGAGGCCAGTGATGAAGTGCTCTGTCACGGGCTGCTCGGCCGTCCAGAACTTTTCCCTTTGCACAAACACCCATTCTCTGTAAACTGTTTATACCAACATTTAATACACCACCTATCAGGAGGTTTAACACCATACTTCGTTCGAAATGCACGCTGAACAACTGTCGTCGATTCACTTCTGCCGTACTCAATAACACAAAAAGCTTTCTGTTGAGCGGTCGCCATCTTAGCATCAACTGACGCTGACGCCTAGTCAACAGTGCCTCAAGCGAACAAATGTACAACTAAATGAAACTTTATAGCTCCCTTAATTCGCCGACAGATAGTGCTTAGCTCTGCCTTTTGTCGTTGCAGAGTTTTAATTCCTAAAGTTGTGGTATTCTTTTTGAATCACCCTGTATGTTATTAGTTTTAGTTTCCTAGATTTATTTTATTTCCAGGTTTTTAACAGTCAATCATTAATTGCCTTGCAGAACACTGAAGTTATTTTTGTTGATTTGCTAAAGAAATTTTGCTTTTATTAATCTTTTCTGCAGGGCAGTCAATTTATTTGAAACAAAGTGTGCCACTTCACAGTATTGGCTAGTGTCAACTGTTTGCCGAAATACAAGTGCCCATTTTTATTTCCTGGTACATATGGCGTTATTCCATAATAAAGAACCAAACATGAGATAATACAGTACTGCAGCCCAAAAACCACGCTGAAAAGCTTAATAGCTGGTTGGGTCCTACTTCTTTGTGAATGTGGACATACGAATATCCACTTTCACCCAAATTATGGATTTTAGTTTGGTTTACAAAATTCCGATGCTCTTGGAGTACCCTCTAATGTTCTGTTTGGTTTACAACGTAATGTAAGATCTCTTAATGCTATACAGGTACAAACATATAGGCTTCCTACATCATCGTAGCTGCGCATGTGCAGTAATGACAACTGCTGAAACGAATTCTAACAGGTCGCGGTGAAATATTGCGAATGGTGGTTGAAAAGTGTTACGTTCAAAGTAAATTTCATTTTACGCAACAAGAATTATGTTACATGTGCGAATGTGCTTTGAATTTCTTGAATCACAGAGTGATTGGTTCTCGTTTAAAGCTTAACACACTGAGGGCCAACAGCTTAGAAGAATTTCAGGCCCAGATGTTTATGTATTATTTAAAATTTTGCTGGTACATTCATGTGATGTATATTAAAGTGTAACACGTGCAAAAAAGACCAATATTGTACGTGAAAGCTTAGCTTTTCTTGTAGCTACACTATGCATATTAATTTAAACCATCAACGTTTCCTGTTTGTGTGTTCGCGCTACTGAACAGTGATGTTGGTTGCTATTGGCGGACTACGTCACATGTCCTATCCTCTGAATATCTGCTGTCAGCAGCTGGCGAGATCACGTGACATCAGCTATGATTGGCTTACTAAAGCACATCGCAATCTCGATTTTAGTGCTTCGGAAACTAACGTGCTGTGTTTGGTGGAATTCAAATATATACTTTTGTAATACAAATATTTGCAGCGTAGGTATTAAAATTCATGGAGAAGAAATAAAAACTTTGAGGTTCGCCGATGACATTGTAATTCTGTCAGAGACAGCAAAGGACTTGGAAGAGCAATTGAATGGAATGGACAGTGTCTTGAAAGGAGGATATAAGATGAACATCAACAAAAGCAAAACAAGGATAATGGAATGTAGTCTAATTAAGTCGGGTGATGCTGAGGGAATTAGATTAGGAAATGAGGCACTTAAAGTAGTGAAGGAGTTCTGCTATTTGGGGAGCAAAATAACTGATGATGGTCGAAGTAGAGAGGATATAAAATGTAGGCTGGCAATGGCAAGGAAAGCGTTTCTGAAGAAGAGAAATTTGTTAACATCGAGTATAGATTTAAGTGTCAGGAAGTCATTTCTGAAAGTATTCGTATGGAGTGTAGCCATGTATGGAAGTGAAACATGGACGATAAATAGTTTGGACAAGAAGAGAATAGAAGCTTTTGAAATGTGGTGCTACAGAAGAATGCTGAAGATTAGATGGGTAGATCACATAACTAATGAGGAAGTATTGAATAGAATTGGGGAGAAGAGAAGTTTGTGGCACAACTTGACCAGAAGAAGGGATCGGTTGGTAGGACATGTTCTGAGGCATCAAGGGATCACCAATTTAGTATTGGAGGGCAGCGTGGAGGGTAAAAATCGTAGAGGGAGACCAAGAGATGAATACACTAAGCAGATTCAGAAGGATGTAGGTTGCAGTAGGTACTGGGAGATGAAAAAGCTTGCACAGGATAGAGTAGCATGGAGAGCTGCATCAAACCCGTCTCAGGACTGAAGACCACAACAACAACAACAACAACAACAACAACAACAACAACAACAACAACATGCTGCTGCACATGAAGTGCCGGGAAGTTCTACGCTAGTGTACAAAAAGTCTTAACCATTGAAAGGGTTGATAAATTGTATGGTTCTGAGAGAAAGTTCTTAAAGGCCACAAGACCAGAAAACTGACCAAAGAGATATTTAAAAACACTTAAGACTACACTAAAATATGATTCCAGAGAGAAGTTTCAGAGGCTTTTGAGATAAAGACAGGAGCGAGACAGGATGGTAGAAAAATATTATCCAAACGTGGAGGGAACAGTGCCATGTATACAGATATTTAACGCACAATGGTAAAATAAAAACTGAGGAGATATGAAAAACAAAGTGGAAAATACTAAGAAATATACAGGGTTCTGGAAAGGAATGTGACATTTAGAAGAAAAGGAGAAATCATGTTCTGCACACACACACACATACCAAAGAATTGACTGTTATAATGAAGGAAAAATGGCTGAAATTTGCTGGGCAGATCTGTGAATGAGTGATGGCAGATTGCCCAGAATAATCTGGAAGTGCAAAAGCTCTACAACATGGATGTAAGAAGTTACAAAAGTCTTAGAAGAACCAGGTCTCACCATAGAGAAGACATGATAGACAAATGCACACAGAAGAGTAATAAATTGATACGAAAAAAAGAGTTCAAAAAACCCAAGAAACAGCTGAGGACTTTTACTGACCTGAAGAGGAATGTTAGACGTCTGAAAAGGTTTTGGGAGCGGAAAAGCAGGAAACTGAAAAGCATAAGCTAAATCTAATCCACAAAACCTGCCCGTGCCCTTCCCCTTATAAAAAGTGGGTGGGGAATAAATAATATTCTCAAATGTTGCACAAATGTGTGGGTAGCATATCACATTTCACTACTGTGACAGCAGATAGTAACTAAGAGTTTATCTCTGTTGTGCTAAGGAGTAACATGTGATCAAAAGTAGTTAACATTAGGAACAGTGAAAGAGTTAAATATATATAATTGATTGCTTTACCAAAGATGTAAGATATTTTTATATTTTTTTCTTTTGTTGAGGAATTCCATAGGAAAGACTTAATATCAGTGGACTATTCATGTTCAGTCATATTTTACTTTACTGTCTGTAACCCTTGCAGTAACAGCTACAAAGTTGCCTTCAAGGTTTGCATAAACTGCACTCCACTCTTTTTCCAAATAGCCGACTCATTTAAATGTAATATAGTTTGAATATATTTTGATTAGGAAATCAGTCTAGTAAAATTCAAAACCTGACCAAGAACAGTGTTTGCCTAGAGAGACCAGTGATCCATTCTGGAACATTGTGTTGGACAGCGTGACCAAGTTATCTGTGTTTCTTATTCTTTTGTAATTTCTCAGCAAAAAGAAAGTGATGAGGGCTGATAAAGGCTACTTACGAGCTGCCTTGTTTCAGCACATTTTACCATCATTGCCACGTATGTACTTTTTATAGTTGAGGTTAACTTTATTTGACATGAAGAGAACAGTAATTCTTTTGTTTGCAGGTGTGTGGAGCCACAGTATGCGTCAACAGCTGGCATGTTTGGTGCAGCTGTGCTGATAACTGGAATTTTCTCTGGTATCACTTTTACACTTGCCTTACCAGAGTTTGTTGTTGGAGTTCCTTGGAACTTATGAATATTTATTACTTTAATACTGCCAAGAATTTAAATTGTGAGACATTATTATTTTGAAATAAAAATCAAACTAATGTCTGTTTTACTGTGTGATTTTCTGTGATGTGCTTATTTTGATTTTATAAATTTTTGTTAATTTTATCCAATTTTGTATATCCAACCAATCAGGGTATGATCTTAATATTAAAAGAAAGTGTTTCAAGGCAGTTTTTAGTCCACTGTGACACTGCAGCACTGACTTTCAAATTGTGTTCAGTCTGATTAGACACATTGGACTTAAAAATATTGTCTTTTTGTGCATTTTCTAGTTAATAATTTGGGATTAGATTTATTGTCAATTATCATTTGTTGTTTAACAAATTTACCAAAGTTCAACATACAAAGAGAAAAACAATCATACTTTGTATATAATCTTCAGTATGTTGTTCACATTTTTATATTTTTTCATGAAGTACAATGCTCTCTCTGATACGCTTTCGATTCATATCTATCTCTATTTCTGTGTCTTTCTTTCATTTTCTCTTTCAGCCATAACAAAATATATAAATCTTTATCATATTGTGGTTTAGATATCTTTTTATTGAAACTGCAACATAAAGAAAACTAAAGCAATATTAAGAATTTCACTTTGTACATTGAGTATATCACAAGAATATTTATCAAAAAACAAAGATGATGTGACTTACCATACGAAAGCGCTGGCAGGTCGAAAGACACACAAACAAACACAAACATGCACACAAAATTCAAGCTTTCGCAACAAACTGTTGCCTCATCAGGAAAGAGGGAAGGAGAGGGAAAGACGAAAGGATGTGGGTTTTAAGGGAGAGGGTAAGGAGTCATTCCGATCCCGGGAGCGGAAAGACTTACCTTAGGGGGAAAAAAGGACGGGTATACACTCGCACACACGCACACACACACACATATCCATCCACACATATACAGACACAAGCAGACATATTTAAAGACCAAATATGTCTGCTTGTGTCTGTATATGTGTGGATGGATATGTGTGTGTGTGCGCGAGTGTATACCCGTCCTTTTTCCCCCCTAAGGTAAGTCTTTCTGCTCCCGGGATTGGAATGACTCCTTACCCTCTCCCTTAAAACCCACATCCTTTCGTCTTTCCCTTTCCTTCCCTCTTTCCTGATGAGGCAACAGTTTGTTGCGAAAGCTTGAATTTTGTGTGCATGTTTGTGTTTGTTTGTGTGTCTTTCGACCTGCCAGCGCTTTCGTTTGGTAAGTCACATCATCTTTGTTTTTTGATAAATTTTTCCCACGTGGAATGTTTCCCTCTATTATATTAATATCACAAAAATATTTAGACATACAATGCCAAACATTATCAGGCATGTATCATAGTCAAATATAAATACAGTTATAACATAAAGATGCAGCAAAACATTATTGTTGTGAAATATAGGAAATCTGCAGTGTGAAAACAATGATCTGTTGAGTTATTTATCCTGTGTAAGATGACAGTCAACTGGTGGAATATTATTGGCATACTTTATCTAAAATGCTATCAGTAACAAACAGTTGATTGAGGAGAATCCATAAAACAGAAATGTGTTAGTCTTCAAAACTTTGAAACCTTCATAGCACTTATGTGAATTACTTCCATACCATCATATACTCCTGAATGATGATCAACAGATTTCTTATAAAAATGGCAAATTTCTTTGTTTTATAGAAACGTTTATGTCAAATTTTCGAAATATGTGAAATGTATGGGATGTATATTGTTGGGTATAGCAAATGTCAGCTGATGCTGTCGAACAGTAGCAGACCATATATGTAGTGTAGCTTGCTTCATGATGATGATGATGATGATGATGATGATGATGATGATGATTCGCAAGTATGGCTGGTTTTCATCTTTGTGTTCAATACTCAATCCAGTTCCACTATGGCAGATTTTTTGTTGGCCACTGAAGAGCCACAGATAGGATTCTTTGTAAGTCATTACATCAGTGCACCTCTAAATATTTCCTGCCTTTCATTCTGTTCTGCCAGACACATCTTAATTCTACAATTATTTAAAACTTAGTATGCATCTGACAGTTGGAAGCCTTTATTTTTTCAGTACTTCTTGAGATAAGTAATTTTCCTGCCTCAAGCTGGTTTTCATTATCAGTGAACCTGACTACATCACTTTCAGGTGGTTTATAATATTAGGTTCATGTGTTCCCCACATCAGGTTTTGTGGGCATCAGAGATCTATCTACCACCATTTATATTAAACACAAAACTGATTGCAGATTATCTCTTTACTTACCCTCAGAATACATTTTGCCCACATTGCCACATTTGGCTTACCTTTTATTCTAACTGAAATATAGTTTTCAACAAGTTTGCCTTTCACATTTCTTATTAAAATCACCATTCTGTATCAGCTGCATCATATTGTTGTCTGGTATTGGAGTACCTGACCTAATATGTCGCAAAGCAAAGCAATGCAATGCAATCCAATGCAAAGATCTTTTTTATGTGTGGGGCCACAGCTGCATTACATTTCTTGAAAAACTTATTGTCCTACATCAGGTTCCATTTTGCCAGTGGCGTAAAGTGTTATTTCAGATAAAAAATTGCCTGATTCAGGAAATTTGTTTAAGTTGTGAACAAGCATTTTCAGCATGACATAAGTGAGATGTAAACTGAAAAGTGGGGTATATTTTTGTACCTAAGCTAAGAAGGGTAGGCAGCATTTAATGGTTATTAATCCTACGAGCATCAATAAAATCAAAGTTTCTTCAATGTTGCAGTTTTGATAAGAAATATTTTATGTAACTAAAAGCACTGTATTATCATTGTAAACAATTTTATTTTGCAAACATGACAAATACCCAGTAAGCTGTCTTCCATGTTTTCCGTCCTAAGATGCTACATCAGATGCCTTATCTGCAATAAAACTGAGGTGGATATGGGCCAAAACATGAAAATGTTTGAAGTTTTCACAGTCTTGCTTACTGGGTTTCTGTTGGTTGCAGAATTTTCTTCACATTGAATTTTCTACTTCCATTTGTTCTTTTTGTAGTGATACTCTTTTTAACAGTGAAGATCATGTTCAAATACTCTTTAATTTCTGTGTTATATTTTACATATCTAATCATGGCTAGCTATGTATTGACTGGACCAAAGAACATTTTAAAACTGTATAGTAAGTGAATTTATTGGTGCTCAAATACTTTAAGTAGGTTTTATAGAGAGGTCAGCTTAGTATTGTTATATCTACAAGCTGTAGGGCAGTGCTACAGATCACAGTAAGAGTAGTTCTTTTTTATGACATTGTGGAAACATGTTTGAAAGAACTGAGTGTTTTATATAACATAGTAATGGGGTAGAAACTTATAGTACAGATACCTGTCGACAGGTTTGGTGAATTTTACAAATAAATCTGTCTTGTTATGGATTTGAAATATTGTATCTGATTTATTTTTTATACTAGTTGTGTTTCTACAATCCTCCCTATTGTGTAATAAATGTTCATAATCATTCCTGCTTGCCTTATTACCAACTTAATGACCAAGCAATGTCAATGATGATTCATTTTTGTACATACCTATCACATTTGTATGCATGTTCATTTCTGTAATAAGATTTTATCCAAGTATAAAATCATCCACTGTTAAATTAAAAATTAACAAAATTATCAAAGTGTGTTTCAGAAATATGAAATTGTTTGCTTATCTATAAAATTTACTTACACCCCTTTAATGCGTTTATTTTATAAAAATCATTTGCATTTGACCCAGAGCATAATGGGACCAAATTGAGGAAATATTTAATTCTCTCTCTGAAACTTTTAGTGCCTGCTACCATAGACCTATGAAAAACATGTGATATTATGTAAAGATGTTCCTTTTGTAGGAATCTTCCATGAATAAGAAAAGATGGAGGTACCTGCTCTTGCAGTAACTCAGGATTTCCTGAATGATGCTTATGTACTGCCGTGGACAGTATGATGTCCTAAAACAAATCAAAACTGTGCACTGGACAAGGACTTAAATTCAAGTTATAAGTTCCAATCCTGCACACAGATTAATCAATCTGTCAGAGTTTCAACCACTCATTTCACTGCAAATATAAATTTTACACAGGGTTTGGATTTATTGACAATCTTTCTCTAAATTTCAACACACACAACTTCTGAGCTATGAAAGCCATATTATGTAGAGTATGTTTGTAGACGACTACCCACTGTCTACCCAACGACATTATAGAGAGATTCTCCCATCCTTCCACAGTGCATCTTATAAATCAGTAGTGACACAGTATGCACACTTGCCTGTGGAATCTTACTTTTCAATAATAGGTGTAGTGTTCTTCCTATAAAGGCCAGTTCCCTCACCATGAGAACTGCTCGCACATCAGTTTACGGACAAACTACAGTATGAACTGTGGTGAAAATCAGAAAAAAATGTTAATGATGTAATACTTTCTGCCCAGTTCTCTAGCCTAGTGATGTTTGCCATTTCCTTTTTGTGTGTACCTAGTCAGCTTCCTACTGTCCAACTATGAAATTGCTTTTGCTTCCCATTCTAGACAGGCAGACATATGGTAATAAAAACAGAAAAGTAGGAAAAACACTGACCCCATAATTTTCTACTGCAGGTTATTTTTAGGTGTTTTGCCCAAAAATTACAAGTAATGTTAACTGCTCTCTGCCAAGTCTTATAACACACTCCTTTAGTAAGATGAGTTATTATATGAAAATGATTCAGTAGTTTTAAAATTCAAAGAATATAAAAGTTCCTTTCTAACAATTGTACTGAGTGGGGTAGCACAGTGCGAAGCACACTGGACTCACATTCAAGAGGGTTCAAACTCGCAATCTGGCCATCCTGATTTATGTTTACCATGATTTCGGTTAAATCACTTGCAAATTCCAGGATGGTTCCTTCAAAAGGGCACAGGTGCTTTCCTTCTCCATCCTTCCTTAATGTGAGCTTGTTCTCTGCCTCCGATGTTCTGATGACATCATTGTCAACAGAGCATTAAACACTAATCTCCTCCTCCTCCAACTGTTGTCTTTCAGAGGTCACTAGTGTAACAGTTTAAGTAACTCAGAAAAACTGTCTTGTAAATTGCGGATGGCAATTTTATTGCTCACCCCAAAAGTGAATTTTTGCAAATTGTCATCATAACCTACATTAGTTTATCACACATAAATAACTCCACCAGCCATGCAGTATTAAACATTGATGGCATTATGGGAAACAGTTAATAGGAATTAAGATTATTTCACTTCACTTTTACTTCATCATTCAGATCATTTCACTTCGCTTACAACACTGTTACTCTCAAAAAAAATTTAACAAAAGTTTTATACATCGAAGGTGGAACATAGAGAGACTGTTTCAAATCATCGACCCGATTCCTCCTCTTGTTGTCCATGGGTAAATACTGTTCACGGGTGCAGCTGGTGTCCACAGCTGCATCTAGCAGCCACTCATCATAACTCGTAAAATTGATCATAGCTTCCCATTTGGTACCTTGCAGTGACCTGATCTGATAACATTCAACTGGAAGGGGATCTTTTCCTGAGTGAAACACAGTAAAAAGTATGAAACTATCTTGAGAAAGTAAGGCAAATAGAAATTTTGAAATACTTGACACAAATGTATGTAAATTTCAAAAGGATCATTCAGGTATGGATTGTGGCAGAAGTATTTATGATACAATAGCCTAGTGCCACACCACACTAAATTTCGGAGCTCAGCAACATACAGAATTTCAAAACTGTATGTCAAAACCAAGAGGTGAATACTGTCCACAGATTCTACAAAATTTGACATTGCATGAGTTTTTCCCAAAGTAATCATTCAATATTGTAAACATAGAAAAATAAGCAGAATGAAAACATGTTGTATGTGGAATTACAGGTTTCTGCAAAATCTGGACTTTCTCCCTTTCATTCCAGCTGCTCATAAAAAAAAATAAATAAATAAAAAATAAAAAAAGAACCATGCAATGACTCACCTTTTTACAAATTAGCCAAACATTCTCTACTACACGCTAGTGACAATAAAGTTATTATTACTTAAGAATGATTGTGCAATGAAAGTGATGTCTTGCAGATGCTCTAGTGGCCTCTGGAATGAGGGAGCGCTTCTTTCAATCACAGCAATGGACTGGAGAGCCTGTCATTTGTATTAGTGGGTGGAGCAGAGACCACTTCATTTGCCACCCCGTGACATGCATTGTGACAATCATCACTCCTAGAGTCTTTTTTAATGTTTCACAAAGTAACAGTCATTTCAGTACTTTACACTGCTGACCATTAAAATTGCAGCACCAGGATGGGTAGCAAATAACATAATTTACTTACTTCATGTACAGTAACGTAGGAAGAATTTGTGATTAAGTTTGTTGATGATTTGGGATGTACAGGACGTGAAATTTAAATAGAACTGCCACCTATGGCAGCAACAGTGACTCTAACCCATCCGGGCATCGAGATGAACTGATGAGCTCGGATGACAGATCCAGGTATGGACAAGTGGTGGTGTGCCAGTCTGTTCAAATTACCAGCTGCATGAACCAGATGTGATTGTGTTGTGTGCCTGTGGCACCCCATACCGTCAAGCCAGATGTAGGGTCCATTGGCAATGAAAGCTGCAATCTGGCAGTGTTAATTCCTTCTCAGTGTCTCCACACACAGCCCCGGATCTACTATATTCCCAAACTGAGGCAAAAACTTCATAGTGGAGCTCGCTCCCCCATCCTCAATTGTTTGAGATAGGATGTCAAAAATTAAAAAAAAAAAGATTTTTCAAAAATATCTTCATTTATTCTCTGTTTAGGCATTATTACATGTTTGTATAATGCATTTTCCAAGCTATTACGAGAATAGAACTTTAGCAGCTGCTAACGGGGCTGTACAACTGGCCCTTAGTAGTGTAGCGATCTGGCAAAAATTTTCTCTCAAAATTTCATTTTCTTGGATACACCGAGAAGATAATACGTAATCTTTCTTAACTGTTATTCCTGTTAGTCGTTTATTTCCACTCTGGTAGTTTGAATCTATGGATTTCGCTAATAATTATACCAGCACTTGTCATTGGCACACCCAATTAACCACTTAAACCAACAGCGATTGGTGTTCACCCATCTGGATTTATTCAGCTCACCTCCTACGGCCCTCGTACCCTTTTGTCTGTGGGAAAGTTTTTTATTTCTACATGCGACAGGAATTCCTCTCGCAGAGATATCATGTACACTGTGCACACATTTAAAAATCAATTTATGATTCATTCAGAAATCAACTTAGAATGTGTTCAAAAACCAACAGAGATGCATTTCAAAATCTTATGAACAATCGATAGACCAATGTGTGCTGGATGCTAGGCGCTTTGTGAAACAAGGTTTTTTCTTCAAGAATATGAATTTGGTGCCCCCTGAAATTGCCATCCAGGGCAGATAGCCCGGTTGCCCCCCTCCCCTGCCCCACAGAAATGGGATTTGTGTGGGACCACTTCTGTGTCCAGTGTTGTCATTGGATACATCACTGTTGGTAAGCCTCTCTCTGCTGCCACATAAAGGGAAACAGTGGTCCCTATGCTGAATTTCTAGTGTTCCAGGCATCTTCTCACTGTTGGTGTGAATTTTTGACAATTTCCTGACTCGAGGTCCATAGTTTTTTACAGGACAATCATGTGATCCTGACCAGCATGAGCATCAGTATACCAGAACAATAACCCACAGTCCTGATAAGGCCACGATCATGCCACTGTCAAATTCTGACACGTGCAGGTAGCCATTTCTCACTCTTATATGAAGCATAACACAATATTCTCACAAACAACTAACATTCAAATGCAGTTTCTGAGAGAAACATGCTGCACAGTCTTTCCTTGTGTAAAGAATATAAATGGCATTGTTTTGCTTACTCTGTCCAGAAGCGATAATAGTTTGCATATCCAAGCATGTAGCACACTTCATGCCAATTTGATATTTGTTGCATTCAGTATTTAAGGTGGTGTAATTTTTAAAGTTCTGTGGCCTAAAAATTGAGCATTTCTTTTGTAAACAAAAGACAATTTCAGTTCGGTTTAAGAGTTATTCCACAGATTTTTTATGGAATGTACTGCAGTGATGCTTTTCATTACGAACATCTGTATTTGATTATTTTGAATAATTGCAATCCAGCATTACACATTCTTATGAAGTGCAACCAATCCTATCAGATAACAAAAGAAACTCCAAGTAGAAATATCAACAACATAGGAAAAGACAGATTGCTACTAACTGTAAAGAAGCCATGTTAAGTTGCAGACAGGCACAGTTAAAAGACACTTCAGCACAGCCTTCATCAGCAAAAGTGAAACACACACCATGCATACACACAAGCAAGCACACCTAACACACATACGGCCACCAACTTCGGCAGCTCGAGCCGGAATGCAACTATCACATGGGATGGATGCAGCAATCTGGAGGGGTTGGAAATGGGAAGGTATAGTAGTGTATGAGTGGTGGGCAGAGGGATGCTATCTGGCAGAGTGTGCAGGAACTAAGATGGTAACAGATGCAGCATCAGGAAGTTGTAGGGTAGGTAGGTGGGGAGAAAAGAAGCATTTGCCAGCTCTACTGCAATCAATGAATCATTACACAGTTTTCTATATTGGTATGAGTACCAACCAGCTGTCCACAAGGATGAACAGCCACTGCCAAACTGTGGCCAAGAGCGATGTAGACCACCCTGTAGCACAACATGCAGCAGAACATGGCATGGTAGATTTTAATGGCTGCTTCAGTTCCAAAGCCATATGGATCCTCGCCTCCAAGACCAGCATCTCTCAACTGCGCAGATGGGAGTTATCCTTACAAAAATTCTTTCCTCTCATAATTATCCCAGCGTCAAGCTACAGTACCCCCCCCCCCCCCCCCTCTGTGTGTCCACACACCCACCCAATTCTCATCACCCACCCTCTTTGTTTGCTGCCCCTTGCCAACACACCTGCCGATCTTTCCCCTCTCCTCTCCTTTTTATGCTTCTTTTTTCCCCACCTTCCTTCTCCACATTCTTCTGATGCTGCACCTGTTGGTATTCTAGTCCCTGCACACTCTGCCAGACAATGTTCCTCTTCCTCACCATCCATACACTACAATCCCTTTCCCACCCACTCCAGATTGCTTCTTCCATCGCATGTGATAGTCGCATTCTGACCAGAGTTGGTGGTCATGTGTGTGTGAGGTGTGCTTGCTTCTGTATACGAATAGGTGTATTTCTCTTTTGTTGATGAAGGCTGTGGCCAAAAGCTTTGTGTAAATGTCTTAATTGTGCCTGTCTGCAACTTCACATGTCGTCTTTACTGTAAGTAGCAATCTGTCTTTTCCTACACTATAGATAACAGAAGAAAATCTTTGACACTCGAAATATTTTGGAATATATATTGTAATGGTCCCACACAAGAAAGAATACCCAACAATTCTTAGCAAATGAAAGCAAAATGCACCAAGAAGTTTCAAAGAGCATGAAATTAGCCGGCCCCATAACAAGAGTTCACAGGAATTATAAGATTGTGTTGCAAAACAGACAGACAGCTGGTGGGTGTAGTTCGTACAAGCAACTTATGTGCCGTGAATGACAATGGCAGACTTTTGAACTGAGGCTTACTGAGCAGCCATTGAGCTCAGATGTGTTGTACAATTAAACCTGTGTACAGGCAATGGAACAAGGTGCCAAGTAACAACAACTGAAACAGGTCTTTATTGTGTATTTGTTTGTAGTGTGTGTGTGGTGGGGAGGGGGGTCAATTTTTATATATTAGTTCTTCCTTTCAGTATTCACAGAATATGACAAGATATACATATGAGACAATGGAGCCATTTTATATTAAATGTTCATAGTACCTGTATTATGCATTACATTTGAACTGTTTGCCATGTTATGCAAAAGGAAGAACACTTTCCATTGTGAGTGTAATTAAAGGTGTTACAGCCTCTTGACACACATAATAAAAACTCTCATCTATAAGTATGCAAGAAATCTATGCCATCTGATTATTAGATGTACTGACCAGAAAAAGATGTTTAATCTGCTCATTTCGATTCACTGATGGTGCAACAATGGTAGGTAATAGCTGGATGTTAAAAGTGGCCAGCATAATGTATTGGTAGCTCATGCTGTGACATGGCAAAACATTGCTTTGTTTGGTTTGGTTTGGTTTAAAACTAAAACAGTTGAATTTTTGATTGATTTATTTACTTGTTTCACATTTATAATTTGTTTCATCTGTAGAGAATATGAAATAACAGAGTGTTGTGATTACAGTTCTTATTGCGAGATGTAGACCTAAAAACAACACACCATATTGTTATCTCAGCACTTAGTATCCTATCCCAGGGCCTTAGACTTCAATGATCATTCTGATAGGAAGTAAGTATGTAAGGTGAGTAATAAGTGTGTCACTTTCTGCTACATCCTCCAAGGCCACTAGGTTGATATCCCACAGGCCATCTTGAGTTCTGGGCACAAGATCAGGGCAGCTTGTCAAAAATCTGTTTCATGCTGACACTTGGTTTGATCAAGTTGAGAACTGGTAAAGGAGGAAGCCAATGCACAAGAGAAATTTCGTTCTGTTCTGAAAATTATCCCAGCAACATTTCTAATATATATACATTGGAGATTAGTCCCGCTAGAAACATATTATTCTCAGGATACAGATGTTGTACCAACTGAGAGCATATAAGGCAGCATCGAGTTGACCTTCTATGATACAAAGCATTCATATTTCACAGAAAGAGATCTTGCTGTGCACATGGTCGCTGTGAGATACAATTTACATTTTTCCCTGCAAATACTAGCCACTAGTTAGTGTTCATCATAGAGCATCACCTCGATGGCGTCACATTTACTACATAGTCCAGCCTAGCTTCCAAAAGTCACAAAAAAATTCCAAATGCATTATTTATTGACGCAGAGAACAGTAAATACTGCAAATAAGATCACTGATTTAATATTTTATTGTCAGTTGGTCACTTCCTTGGTTCAAGGGCTATGTGCAGGTTCCAGAAAAATGGCTGTTTGTAGTTGGCAGATGCATATTTTATGCCACTGGTTTTCAAGTTCCCTCTGAGATCTGTCAGCACTGTAGTGGTGTGCCAAGGAGCTGTTTTCACTGGTTTACGCAGATCAACTGAAAATTGGTTTTCGGGTCTTCATGTCTTCTAACCTTTTCAACTTTTTCCATCAGTTCTTCTGCTGTCTAGAATAGTAGTGTCAAAATCCACATTATGATTACCACAACGAAAACGTTCTGTTAACCCATTGGCAGCACAGATTCAGAAAATATCGTTCTTGTGAAACACAACTAGCTCTTTATTCTAATGAAGTAATGAGTGCTATCAACGGGGGATCTCAAATTGAGTCCATATTTCTAGATTTCCAAAATGCTTTTGATACCAGGCCTATGGAGTATCTTCTGAAAGTCATTGAGTAAAATGGAAGTGATATCTGGCATTCTCCAAAGAAGTGTTACAGGCTCTCTGCTATTTCTAGTCTATGTAAATGATTTAGGAGACAATCTGAGCAGCCACCTTAGATTGTTTGCAGATGATGCTGTCATTTCCTATCTAGTAAAGTCATCAGTTGATCAAAACTCATTGCAAAATAATTTAGACAAGGTATCTGTAATGGTGCAAAAAGTGGCAGTGTTTTATTTATGTTTACTCTGTTTTCAACAGTCAGTGATTGATTGACAACATGAATTGCTTCAGAAGAGTTCAGTATTTAATGCCTTACGTGAGCAAGTGGCATTAATTGTTTCTTTTTATGTTAAGATGACGGTTCTCATAACTGCTTTCATATGCGTCAGTGGAAATGACACACTCAACTCACTTGCATTCTCCATGTTGCCTTTTGTGTTGTTGCTATACTCTCTCTTAAGTTGATTTTGGAATTTCTGAATGCCTGATGGAATGACTGCTTAGGTTGTGAAGGCATGATGATGTAGATGAATACACCATTTTTAGTTTACAGTGTGCTTTACCACACCTTCTGAAGGCCGAGTTCAGACGGAGATGACATACTCAACTATGATCTGATTCACGAATTGTGGTAGTCTGCACAAAGGCTATGGTTGTGTTATTTTTGTGCATGAAGTGGCACTGGGCTGTGCCTATCTGACTTCAGAATGCGATAGGGGATGTCGTGAAGATGAGGAATTGGGGTTGTGTGCAAATATTCAGTGTGTAGGCTTGTGCTTGGTGTTATGTCATTCGTATATATGGAGCAAAGGGCGGGACCTATAACCGAGCCTTGTAGACCTCCTGGCAAAATCTGCCATGTCTCACTGGACTTGTCTCTGTTCCTTAGAAAGAACTGTCATTCCAAAGGAAGGAGTCAATGATCCCGATTGTGTGTTCTGGGCACCTTATTTGATCTATCTTGTATGTCAGGCCATCATGTCAGACGCTGTCAAATGCCTTCTCGTTGTTCAGGAACACTATTACTGTTGCTTCTCTCCTTGCCTTCGCCAGACAAATGTGTTCTACCAAGTGGAGGGATTACTGGATAGTGGAATGCTAAGTGTGGAATCCAAACTGTTCAGGTATAAGGATATTGTTTTCATTCAGGAACTGACAGAGGGGTAAAAGGATTATTAACTGTAGGATTTTACTGAGGCCAGTTAATAGGGAAATGGGCCTGTAACTTACAGCAAGGAGTCGGTTTCTGTTAGGTTTGGGTGGGGTGATGACCTTTGCAGTTTTCCACGCAGAGGGGAAGTATGTTAGCTTCAGACAGGCATTATAAACACTTGCTAGGTATGTTGTAGCAGGAGGGGAAGATGCTTTAGGAGTGGGATATGGATTTGGTTGGGGCCAGTAGCCTTGTAGTGATCCTGATGTTTGACGAGTGCACATACTGTTGGCTCGTTGACAGGCACGAGTTGTGTCATTGGGCACGTATTTCTTATCTGAGTCACTCATCCAATAACTATTCTTTCCAGCCTATTGCTCTTATCATTGTGGATGATATGAGTTTGGAATTGTGACTCCAATGATTTTGCCATTACATCAGTCTGTTTTTGTTTGTAACATGCAACACCGTTCTTGACATGGAGTGGCTTGTTTTGGCTGGTAGGAGCATTCCACTGCTGAGCTATTTTCCCGATTTTGCATCTGGATAAGTCTGTTTTGGCTGATCTTAGTTTCTCCTCCCAGCAGTGGCTTCTGTTCTCTTGTAATCATTGTTTGACAAGGTCCTCTAGATTACAGAATAGACAGCACTCGGCTGGGTCACAGTAACATTGTCACAACTTATGCCTCCTGCGTTTCATGACTATGAGGTCCCAGATGTCAAGGGGCAGGTCCCTGGCATCAGGATCAGTGGTAATCCCGATGCTAGTTGCACAAGCACAGGCATGGAGGATACTAGTGAATTGTTTGATGGTTTCGTCCATTTCCCCTTCCATATGTAGGGGTGGTGTTTCTGCCATGGGTTCCCCCCTAGATAGTTATATCTGCCCCAGTTTGTTATCACTTGTGTGCTAGCCCTTACCCAAGCATTGTCTTAGAGACTGACAACATCCAGCACTGTGGCTGATGCATCGAGATTTTTGTTCGCGTGTCCAGGAACGTGCATGGGTTCCTCAGAAGCAATGACACTAAGGGTGGCACGCCTCTCAACAAACCCCCATAAGGCCTGCCCACCAATATATGAAAGCCAGTCCCCAGCAAAGCCTGAAGATCCTGAACAGAGATATGTGTAATGGAGGGGTGTTTAGGCCAAAATAATTTGCAAAAATTTCAGCCAATTTTGATTTCTACACTGGCAACCTCGACACGCTGAGTCTGTGGAAGATCCAAGGACTGTAAGCAACTCCTGCCCTTGACCAACAATGCTGTTCTGCCACCTGTGTGGTTCATGCGGTCGTACTGGTGGATGGTGTATTTTCTGACAGCGAATTCATTTTCAGGCTTCAGGTGCACTTTCGTCAGGCACACAATATTGATGGCGGACCAGTCTAGAAAGTCTTCTGAAACAGTTTCTCTAGTTTTAATGCCATTGGCATTCCAGGTTAAAATTTTGATTCTGTTGGACCCACAGAGATCCATCAAAAGATGATAGTTATGTTGCTGCTCCTTCTGCAATAATCATGACTTTAGTTAGGGCATCAGGCACAGCACAAAACTTTGACATGGAGTCCTTAAATGCGGAAAGAGCACAGAAAGGTTTATTCCTGCAAACAACTACCAGAGCTCTCTCAGCTCGTCAAGAAACATAGCTGGTGGAGCACTGGCAGAAGACTGTGGTTGTGTGGTAGCAATCTCTGCACCCTGGTGTGGGGAGGGATGATGTGGTGGGGTGCATGGCAGCCACAGAACAGCAGCAATCAGGGCACATGGTGAGGGAACTGCAAGGAATGAAGCAAACCCTGGCACATTCGGCCTGCAATTATTGACAGTGGCAGAGCTCAAATTGTGACTATGGTTGAGTGAGCAGGACTCACGGTCACTGCAGCAGCTGCAGTAGTAGAATGCAGGGACAACTGCAGTGGAAAGGCTCACCATCAGCTTTAGTCTTGTGGGGCAGCAGCTGTAGTTAGCTGGATGGCTATCACTGCAAAGTGTGCACTTTGCTGGTGTTAACGATTTTTGGGGCATGTGCTAATGAGGTGATGGCTGGTACATTTGACACACCTGGGTGGGTGACTACAGTTCTTGGCACTATGAAAGAGCTGCTGGCACTGTACAGGGCCTTCAGGCTCCCAATATTTTTCAATAGTGACATCGCAATGCAGAATGTGATTTATTGTGTACAGTTCCCTATTCTCCTGATCTGAATAAGTAGATCCTTGAAAGATGCATGCTTTTTGCTATCCTCTCTGGGTTTCGCTGGGTCAGAGGCACATGTTTCTTGCTGAATTTGTGGAAGATTAAGTTCACCTTAATTTCCGCTGGGTCTGTATTGCGAGGCAGCCCTTTGATCACCGCCTTGGAGGTGTCTCGCTCTGTTGTGGAATAGGTGTGGTGGGGGATGTTGTTCTGTTTGAAGCAGTCTATTAGTGTCCCCTAATCGGGTGGTGTGGAGGCCTGAAATTTAGCTGGCGTGCCCTGCGTGAGGTATTGAGGTCACCTTTTAGCTTGGGGGGGGGATCCCTTTAATAATTTTCGTAGTGCTATTTTGAATAGTGACGAGAATAGGGGGATCTTTCCCTTCTTCTGTCTCTGCTAGGCCCCTGAGGATGAGGACTGGTGTTTCTTCACCACGATTTCATCCGTTTCTGGGACTGAGGACCAGGGAGGACGCCCTGTGGCAGTTTTTGATTGGAACACATTGGTAGCAGATCAGATGACTCACAACAAAAACAGCCCAATCCCCACAGACACTGCACTGCCAGTACATCAGCAGCAACTGCACCACAAAGGTACTATGCCCAAGTTTTCACACAAGAATTTTGCCATGCTCATGCAAAGTGTGTGCACCCAACACACGACAATACTGCTAAGTTGTGTATATGCAGTGTACATGACAAATTTTGCTCCACTTTGGCAAGCATAGCACACTCAGGGTCCAACCGAACAGTGATCGGCAGCACAGCATCCACTTGCCATGAGTCCATCCTCTTCAATGGGCCCAGCTGGTGGTCTGTGCAGGCATGGACGAGGACTGCAGCATTGCAAGCAACAGTTGTGCCACATGCACACAGGTGCTCTGCTCATGAAGAAAGTATATATCCTGCAAATTACGTCTCTTGCTTGCTTATGTAGAATTAAGAGCAGCAACTCACTTAATGAGCTATCTAAGAATGATGCCGTCATAATCATGGGTGGAAGTAATGATGTATACAGAAATGAGGGTAAACATGCGACCCAATGTTTAACAACTACATTACTTGATCTGAAAGTTCCGAACATCATAGTTACTAGCTTGCCTCACAGATACGACCTGCAAGACAATTCCATTGTAAATCTGGAGCTTGCAAAAGTAAACAGACAGTTCTACAAAATATGCAAGTCCCAACAAAATGTAACATTTTTTGATCTTCCTGATGCAAGAGATTTGTTTACGAAACATGGACTACATTATAATAAGGCTGGCAAGTCATATGTTGGCAAAATGCTAGCGAAATTAATACAAAAAGATGATGACGTTGCAAGAAAAGCAATTGCCATGCAACCAGTTTCGACCAAGGATATGGAAAAACAGGAAAACAATTTCAAAATCGCGCACATAGTCACAGCCACAGCACCAGCTCAAACAGGAACATCACGTCCAGAAGATGAGACGGTGCCAGAACCAGCTTCAGAAGAAACAGCAGAGATTGAAATTATCATCAAGAAAACTGTACCTACTCATTATCCAGATGCTCACACACAGGGAAACTGATGAAAGGGGTCAATTCTTTCCGAATTTGGCCCAATACAACGAATCCAGAACAAACAGTCAACACTCAGGTGGACGTTCCATTACTTTATAGTCAATTTAGTTTTAAAGACCCTCTACCTAATAATATATGCAGTAGTAATTTCATTATGCACTTAAAACATCAGAGGTCTGTCTGAAGGAATGATCAGAAAGCTTTATGATATAGAGATTTTTCTAGAAAATGTGAAACAATCTGTGAAAGTAATATGCCTTAATGAACATTGACTAAAATCTGAAAATATCAGTCTCCTGAATAAACTTACAGGTTATAAACTGGCTACCAGCTTTTGCAGGACCAATGGGTATGGAGGCTCTTACATACTAGTTCATTCCACAGTAGACTATGATATCAAGACAGAATTTTAGCCATCTGAATGAAGAAGGTACATTTGAAAGTTGTTGTATAGAACTTAAAGAGTATAACATATTAATTATCAGCATATATCGCACCCCTGGGTACCATATAAGCTCTGTATTTTTAGATAAGTTTGATACATTGCTACATAAATTAAAAAGTGAGAAACTGTACAAGAAAGTGGTTATATGTGCTGACTTCAACATAGATGTAAGGACTGATGACAAATTTTCTTCACACTTAAAGAACCTGGTAGCCACAAATGGGTTATATCTCAATTTTGATCAGTATACAAGAATTACTGTAACCTCTGCAACATGTATTGACAATATTGTAAGTAGTTATAATTATTATGTAAAAGAAAAGTTTCTTCTAGATTTAGGAGTATCAGACCATAAAGCGCTATTTGTATCACTACCAAAGCAAAATTCAGTCTGCACAACAAAAAGATGTAGGAATTTCAGTCAAGAAAATGTGGAAGTATTTTGCAAAAAACTAAGCCAAACCAAGTGGACAGTCAGCAAACACACTTCCACAAGTGACAATTACAATAAGTTTTTAACTGAATTCTTGGGTATATTCAATGAATGCTTCCCTTTTGTAACAGTGAGGACCAGATCCCAAAAAAGTAGACCCTGAGTAACAAAAGGAATTAGTGTGTCAAGTGCTACTAAGAGGAAACTGCATATGGAGGCAAAAATAAATTGAAGCCCTCAATTTCTTAAGTATGTAAGCACATACAAAAAAACATTCGACAAAATAGTTAAACTAGCAAAACGTACTGTGAATAATAACTTCATTTCAAATGCAAAAAACAAATCAAAAGCTGTTTGATCTGTTATAAGAAGCGAAGTTGGCAGTGAGGCAGAGAGAAAATGCCCTCCTAAAATAGTGATAAATGGTAGAGCTGTTACAGAACCCGGTGCCATTTGTGAATCATTCAATGACTTTTTCATAAACTGTAACAAATTTGGTGACTGTTCACCACCAAAAACAAAGCCCAATATGACAGACAGCAATTGCCCATGTTTTAAGTTTTCTCATGTTTCCATCTCAGGTGTCATCAAAATCATAATGTCCCTAAAAAATTCAAAATCTGTGGGGTGGGATGAGATCCCCACTGAAACAATGAAAATAGTCTGTCACAGTATTGCACATCCACTCTCTTTCATAATCACCAATTTTTTGATGAGGGATGTTTCCCAGATCGATTAAAATATGCAGAAGTTCGGCCCATACATAAAAAAGGCAAACAAGATGAATTGGGCAACTATAGGCCAATCTCACTGTTACCAATTTTCTCAAAAATATTTGAAAGAGCTGCATGTGACCAGATCGAAAATCACAATTCATCTAACAGCATCATCTTAGGCAATCAATATGGTTTCAGAAAAGGCCACAGCACAATCCACGCAATAAATGAATTAGTCACAAAAGTCAGCAGATGTCTTGATGATAGAATGTGTGTGTCAGGCATCTTTTGTGACCTGTCCAAAGCCTTCGACACAGTAAATCATGATCTGGTTCTCAAAATATTGGCACGCTATGGTTTTCAAGGCAAATCTCTTAGCTGGATGTCATCATACTTGGCAAACGGAAAACAAAGAGTACTTATTAACATCAACGGCAAGAAATTTCTCTCTGGCTGGAAACACACTCAATTAGGTGTTCCACAAGGTTCAATATTAGGGCCACTACTTTTTCTGTATTATATTAATGATATGCCATGTTAGGTCCAGTCTGATACTATCCTCTATGAAGATGACTCAACAGCTGTAGTCTGTTGTAAAAATGAGGTAGACCAATTCATCATATTGAACAAACACTTGGGGAAGTGGAGGCATGGGTCAAAAACAATAACTTGACATTAAATTTTACAAAAACAGAAATTGTTCATTTCACCACAAAACAATCTGCACAGTCTAGAAGTGAAATAAGGTACTTGGACAAAACAAAAGACTGCAGCCTGTGTCAAATTCGTTTTATTAGTCAATAAAAACCTGTTATGGAGTCACCATGTGGACAACATACTGGGTCGACTGAATAGCCTTGTATATATTATGAATATCTTGTATAGTATTACTGATTTAGCTGTAATAAAAGCTGTATATAATGCATATTTTGTTTCAGTCATTAGGTACAGTATAATTTTCTGGGCGTCTGAAAAAACAAATTTACTTAGAGCTTTTAGACTACAAAAAAGAATCATCCGAGCAATGGTGGGAGCAAAACCAAAGCAACATTGTAAACCTTTATTTGTAAAACTGGATCTAATGAGCATTCCAAGCATATACATCTATGAAACTCTCACTTTCAAGAAAAGAAACACACAACTTTTTGAGGGCAACTTCTTCTTGCATCAATATGATACTAGATATAGAACGAGCTACATGTTACCTACCCACCGTTTAAAATCATATGAAAAAACCCCATACTATATGGGCATGAAATTTGCAAATAAAATATGGAAAGATATGGATGACCCAAATGTAAAAGGTACCAAAAGAGACCTGGAAAAATATCTGAAAGATAAATGTTACTATAGTGTAGAAGATTTCATGAATGGCAACAATGCATTATAGTTGTAATTAAAATACCACTTTGAAGATGTTACACCATATATATTATTAGTTTATTGTCTATTTTTAGTATTATTATATATAGTGTAAAACTGACAAGTCACCTATGTCACAATCTTTGATTGTATAAGGCATGTTATGTGATAATAAAAATTGAATTGAATTGAATTTATGCTTACCACTATCACCAGCCATGACAACTCTCACTATAATTATGTTTGATGCTCACACTGGCTGTGATATTCACAGCAGAGTGCTCATATTACCACTGAACACTCAACGGCCATTGGAGAATGCATTTCATCACATGTGCAGAAAGTGCCTAAACTCTACTGCCACCATTAGCGACATCAACTATAGACATTTGTATTTTTCCAAAATCCTCCATTGATTTCTACATATGGTATCAATATTTTTACTTCAATGAATTTTGAGGTTCCTCACTCCGAACAGAAAGGTCACCTGAACAGATAAAACATAATAGTGTGGAGAACACATCTACGAATTACAGATTGATTTACTAAGACTTCTGCAGAATCTGCTGAAGTAGTGTAATCCACCTTTTGGCATTTAAAATGCATTTGTTAGGCATAGTTTTAGTTAATGCACTGATTCTGACTGTTTTCTTATTTCTGCATTGTGGATTTGGATTTTAATATATTGATAATCTGCCACACATAAGGAACAAGATATAAGTGATTAGTTAAGATCTGAACTGACTGGCAATTGGGTAGCTGTCAAGAACAAGTTACTAACACTGTGCTTGTTAGCAGTTTATGTTAAAATATGTATGAATGCTCTGTAGAAATCATGGATGAGATTCTTATGAGAACAGGAATTCACAACACTTTATGGAAACTGAAGGAGACACTTCTGTCATCTGAATCCCTGGAATGAAGGGTATACAAGAATTTAATTTTTTTAAAGATAGCTCTCTCTTCCATTAGGTCTGCAGATAGGGTACAATGTAATGCTGTCTTTTCTGTACTGCAGCTCAGGCTGTTTCAGCTCAAGTGCCTGCCAACTGGCAGCTGAGCATTGGTGCACAGTAGTCATCAAACAGCTGACATGTGGGAATTGGGCAGCTGAGCTGTAGCCTGAACGAGAGGCCGTCATGGCATGGAGGGATGGCCAAATGGCTAGTGCACACACAGAACATGTGCAGAAGGACTGCCTTGTGAGCAGGCTTCTCCCCTTTTGGCAACTTAGTGGTGTTCACGAGTGCTTGTGCCCCGTGGGGAACAGTTGGTACAGCTTGCTGTGCTGAATTAATTACTACTGGGACATAATTTTGTCATCATATAAAGTCAGATTTTATCATTAGAGTCCTCTTATGTAGAAAACATGCTTTATTGCGCACCACAATGTTTGCTGTTTTAGTGAGATTAAAGAAGGATACTAGAGTTCATTTTTTGGCACACTGGTATTGAAGGTGTCACAAAATCAGCTAAGTGAAAAATTTCTACATTTACATGTATACTCTGAAAACCACCGTAAGTTGCATGGCAGAGGGTATGTCTCATTGTACCAGTTATTAGTGTTTTTCCCATTCCATTCATGTACGGATTGCGGGAAGAATGTTGTCTGAATACCCCTGTGTGTGTAATTATTCTAATCTTATCCTCATGTACCCACATGAGCGATACGTGGTGGATTGTCAGGAATTCCTAGAGTCATCATATAAGGCTGGTTCTTGAAACTTTGTTAATAGACTTTCTCGAGATAGTTTACGTCTATCTTCTAGAGTCTTCTCATTCAGTTCCTTCAGTATCTCTGTGACACTTTCCACAGATCAAACAAACCTGTGACCATTGTGCTACCTAAGCAACAACCAGTCACACAAAGGATTTGTACACAACCTCCTTCGTAGGCTGACAGCACTTTCCCAGTATTCTACCAATAAACCAAAGTGTACCATCTGCTTTACCCATGACTGAGTCTATGTTATCATTCTATTTCATATTCCTACAAAGTGATACACCCAGGTATTTGTATGAGTTGGCCAATTTCAATAGTGACTCATTGCAATTATAATTGTAGGATACTATAGGTTTTTTCATTCTGTGAAGTGCAAAATCTTACGTTTCTGAACATTTAAAGCAAGTTGCAAATCTCGGCACCACTATGAAATCTTATCAAGATCTGTCTGAATATTTATGCGGCTTCTTTCAAAAAGTACTTCATTATAGATAACTATATCATCTGAAAAAAGTCTTAGGTTACTATTGATATTGTCTGCAAGGTCATTAATATACAATATGAATGGCAAGGGTATCAGCACACTTCCCTGGGGCACACATGAAGTTAGTTCTACAATTGATGATGACTCTCCAGCCAAGATAACATGGTGCATCCTCCCTACCAAGAAATCCTCAATCCACTCACAAATTTTGCTTGATACTCAATATGATCATACTTGAGTTTTATAAGTTTAAGTGTGGTAATAAGTCTAATGCTATTCTGAAATCAAGAAATACTGCATGCATCTGGCAACCTTAATCCTTAGATTTCAAAACATCATGTGAGAAAAGGGCCAGCAGAGTTCCATATGATCAATGTTTTCAGAATTGATGCTTACTTGCAGGGAGGAGGCCATTCCATTTGAGCTCAGAATATGTTCTAAGATTCTACAACAAATCGACATCAGGGATATTGCATGGTAGTTTCATGGATTACTTCTACTACCCTTCTTGCAGACTCTCTACTACCTTTCTTGCAGATACTCTACTACCCTTCTTGTGGACAGAAATGTGGGCATTTCCCCAAGGTTATTTACACACATAATATGTGTCAGATAAAACCTCTTCAAAAATGTACATCTTAATATTTTAGATACAATTTAAAGGCACTGTTCATGTTGTGTCCTCATTATCTTTCACTGACTGTACCAAAACTTATGCTTGTGACATAATACATTGTGTATTTTTGATTGTTTAGAGGCTTGCAAAACATAATTCATGCTACATCATTGTTGTAAACCACATTTGTGCTGTCTGAAAATTTTGGCAATAGTACCCTCACTCAGACAACAATTCCCCTCAATTTTAGTGTGTATCTGTGTAAATAAAGGGTTTTCTTAAGAATTTTTGAAAGTTATGACTGTTGCACATAATTTATTTTATAGAAAATAAATGGTGCAAGATGCTTCACCCTTTGAAAAGCTCGTTGTGTTCCATGTCAGGGGGAAGGATCACTTTTTGCAATCAATACGTAAGCCAGTAAGTGTAACTAAAGAAGTTCAGGAGGCCATTTTTGGCACTGAGGGAGTAGGATGCAACCTACTGCATTGAAACAAATTATAAAAAGGGCTTTGAGGTCATATTTGGAATGTTCCAGAGACTGGCAGAGAAGCCATAAATGGGCAGCCTTGCTCACAGAATTCCAATGACATTCACACTCTGCATCATTGTCCCCAGAAGAGATCATGATGCCCTGGTTCTGAGAGGAGTGGAAGGGTTGAAACAGAGACTTTGAACCATACCATACAATAGAGTTTGAGAAATGTAGGGTTCCTCTAAGTGGCTCAGGTAGTTGACTTTATGTGAGGTGCACTTAATATCTTTTTTTATGACTCTTCACACATTTCAGAAAATGATACCTACATGAGACTGCAGAGTATTAGTTTAAGACCAACCTACATGAGACTGCAGAGTATTAGTGTAAGACCAATTGAAATGCGACCCACAGATGAGACTCTTAATATCCCAGTGATCAGAAGTTGAAGCATACACAGCGAAGTCCCAGAGTTTGAAGCACTTCTAAAAATCCAATGAAGCTCATAATACTAGGCACAGAAAGCTGGCTAAAGCAAAAAAATCAAAGCCCTGGGATTCCTGGAGCAAAACTTTAATGTATACCAAAAGCAAATATTAATGGGCAATGCCGGTGGTGGTGTATTCAAGATAGTGGACAAGAAAGTAAAATCCACCAAGAAAGAAACAAGATGCGGCACCTGTGAGATTAAAAACCCATAACTGCATCCTTTTATTGACCACCAGACACAACCCCAGATGTAACTGAAAACTTTAGAAAATGCGGAAACTGAGAAAAAGCACCTCATCAATATGAGGTGAGATCAAAAAGTAATAGGATTTTTTTAATTTTGCAGGCTTTATACATCTGATTTTAAATTCTTTTTATTTTGTTAGTACTTGTGTTCCTAATGTTTCTTTGCATTTTCAGCTGTTTTGAATAATTATTGGTAGAATCCTGAAGCGATACAGTCTTTCAACAAAGGAAACTGCTTACAATACTTTAGTTCATCCAATCTTAGAGCACTGTTCGTCTGTATGGGACCCTTACCAGTTGAACCTGATTCAAGAGATTGAGAAGGTCCAAAGAAGAGCAGCAAGATTTGTGACTGGTACATTTAGCCATCGCGAGAGTGTCACAAATCTCGTAGAAAGTCTGAAGTGGGACACACTTGCAGACAGATGATGCACTAAACGGAAGGGGCTGCTCACTAAATTCCAAAATCCAATCTTCGCCGAGGATGTAGAGCATATATTATTACCACCAACTTCTAAATTGCACAATGATCACCATTCAAAGATAAGGGAATTAGAGCTCATACCGAGGCACCCAGACTGTTGTTTTTCCCTCACGCGATCTGCGAGTGGAACAGAGGCGGGGTGGGGGGGTGGGATATGACTTTGGCACGAATAGTGGCCTCTGCCACACACTGCTTGGTGGCTAGCAGAGTGTATGTGTACTTGTACATGTACATGTATATGCAGAGGTATGAGTAAGACAAGATTTTATGAGTGGTATAAATGTTTCAAGTAGGGTCAAGAAGATGAAGATGATGACTGCCCAGGATGCCCTAGCACATCAATTACTAATGACACTGTGGAAGAAGTAAAGAAAATGGTTCTGGAAAATTGCCATCACAGAGGTTGCTGATGATTTCTGTATATTCTTTGGCCATGCCAAGCAATTTTTTTGGGATGTTTTGGGCATTGAACATGTATCAGCAATGTTTGTTCTGAAATTGTTGAATTTCGACCAAAAACAACATTACGGAGACATTGCTCAGTATTGCTGAATGAAGTTGACAACAATCCAGGACTTCTAAAGAAGGTTATAACAGCCAATGGAAAATGGGTCTATGGGTATGACGTTGAAACCAAGGTCCAAATGTCCCAAGGAATGGGACAGTACATTGAGTTTCTACCTTATGGTCATACAGTCAATTAGGAATACTACCTGGAAGTTATGCACCATTTGCGTGAAGCAATTTGAACAAAATGACCAGAACTGTGACAAAACCACTTATGGAAATAGCATCACAATAATGCACTCATTCACACCTCAATGCTTGATCGTGATTTTTGGGGAAAAAAAGACATTATGTTGCCTCAGCCACCGTATTCATCAGATGTGACTCCCCTGTGGCTTCTTTCTATTCCTGAGGCTGAAGAGAGCCATGGAAGGACATTATTTTGCCACCACTGATGACATATGAACACCATTACAATGACTGCGTTCCAAAAGTGCTTCCAGGATTGGAAAATGTGCTGGCACAAGTGTATTATATCTGAGGGGGATTACTTTCAAGGAGACAAAGTTGATGTCGATGAATACATAAACATTTTTTAATACAAATAAAAATTCCCATTACTTTTTGATTCCCCAGTTGCACTGTCATACTTGTTATATAATCCAACAATTAATTGGGACAATTACTTTAGTAAGAGGTGGGTACAACAAGACATCCTACAAAACAGTACTAAAGGTTTTTTTCTAAGAACTATACAATAGAGAGATTTCAGAAGCCCATACATGATGTAAATACATTGAACCTAATGGCCACATGAAGACATGACCATGACGTAGTTGAAGTGACAATCGTTACCAACACAAAAAGAGCAACTAAAACAAGTAGGAAGATTTACATGTTCAGAAAAGAAAGATAAAGAGACAGTAATGCCACATCACAAGGAAGAACTCTAAACCTTTAACTTTCGGCATGAGCATGTAGAAGAATTGTAGCTCAAGTTTAGAAAATTAGTTGACCACGCACAAGATAGATACGTACCAAGCAGAACAGTTCATGATGGGAGAGACCCCACCCATGGTACACAGTCACTGTAGAGAAACAGCGACTTATGCACATTATCTAAAACAAATCAAAGGGCTATAGCTAAAGAAATGATAAATGAAATTCTTTTGTTGTTAAAAGAGCCCTGTGTGAAGCCTTCACTGAATACTGCAGCAGAAACTTCTTGAAAGACCTTCTGGTCATATGTAATAGCTGTGAGTGGCACCAAAGTTAGTGTCAATACACGCATGGATGACACAGGAACCAAAATTGAGGATAGCAAAGCAAAATCAGAAAAGCTGAACTCCATTTTCATATTTTTGTCCATAAAGAAGGATCCAGAAATCCTGCTCCATTGCAATTCTTACATCATTGAAAAAATGCATGATATCAATATTAATGTTAGTGGCACTGAGAAACAGCTAAAATAGCTAGAATGGAACAAGACCTCAAGGCCTACTGGAATCCTTATCAGATTCTAAACGGACCTTGCAGATGAGTAACTCTCTCTTTCAACCACAGTATACCGTACATCTTGCAAACAAAAAGCAATGCCCAGAAATTGAAAGAAAGAACAGATTATACCAATCTACAAAAAGGGTAACAGAAGTGATGCATAAAACTGCCATGGAATACCATTGACACCTGTTTACAGAAGAATCTAAAAACATATTCTGAACTCCAAAGTAGGGAAGTGTCTCAAACAGAATGAACTCCTCCAAGCTACCCAGCAAAGAGTAAAAAAAAACAGGTCATGCCAAACTCACACTTTTCCTACATGCCATCCTGAAAGCCATGGATCCAATAATCATGCAGATGCAGCTTTCCTTCACCTTTGAAAAACATTTGACTTATCTGCAAATCACTGCTTATTAACAACACTATGATCATATGGGAGGTCACATTGAGGATTTCTTGGCAGGGATGTGTTTTGACTGAAGGGTATCGACAAATGAGGGCGTAACTCCAGGAACGCCTAAGGGAAATGTGTTGGGACCATCACTGTTCATGTTGTATGTTAACGATCTGGCAGACAATATTATCAATAACCACAGGTTTTTGTAGATGATGAATTCATACATACTATAAAAATGGATGTGTATATGTTCCACATCTCCTCCTAAACCATACAACCAATTTCAACCACACTTGGTACACACATCGTTTACTGCAGGCAGCAATCGCAGCGGGCATAAGAAACACCTACCTATCGTAGTTCAAGAGATATGATGTCATCAACACTGAGATGTGTGAAGAAATACCACATCATGCTTGAAGTTTTAACACATTTACTTTTTACTAATATTATAGCTTTCAACTGCAAAGCACAAATGGCTGTAGGTGATAAAAATAGCATCTATAAAGCTATGAAGAGGCATGGCCATAGAGATCTTTACAAAATCACATCGTAGACATGCAAAGCAGTTGTGCCCAGCATATAGAAACTTTCAGAATTTCAAAAGTGTTTTCATGAATACATAGAAATGAATTACTTTCTTTCTTTTTTTTGCCCGCATCTCGTGGTCATGCGGTAGCGTTCTCGCTTCCCACGCTCGGGTTCCCGGGTTCGATTCCCGGCGGGGGTCAGGGATTTTCTCTGCCTCGTGATGGCTGGGTGTTGTGTGCTGTCCTTAGGTTAGTTAGGTTTAAGTAGTTCTAAGTTCTAGGGGACTTATGACCACAGCAGTTGAGTCCCATAGTGCTCAGAGCCATTTTTTTTTTAATTTTTTTTATATTACAGTAAAAACATGATTCATTTTTTGTTCATGTTTCTAACAGAAAATTCCAAAAATTAATACCTGGACAATGCTGGGCTTGTGAGTTAGTTATCTACAGTAAAGCACTGTCTGGAAAAAGCTGCACAAATGTTCAGTTAGATCTTATTAGATTTCAAAGTGGTGCAAATACTGACAACTTGCTTTAAATGTTCACAAATGTAAAACTGTGCACTTCACAAAAAAATTGTATCGTATGAGTACAGTATCAATTGGAATTAGTCAACTCATACAAATACCTGGGTGTTGACAATTTGTGGGAAGATGAAGTGGAATAATCACAACGCTCAATCGTAAGTGGAGGGTAATGCTTGCCATGTCTGTGGTGGTTTTGATAAAGTCACATGTGCCCCTCTGACCGGGCCATTCTATATGTCGAGCACCTCAGGAAGCTTAGAATTCATTTTCTGCACTGGTGACTAGTGAGAGCAGACAGTCCTCTGTAGCCATAAGCTCTGAGCATGCTTCAGCAACCACCGTGCGGAGTGGTGGTGGAACATTGTATGAAACAGGGAGCAAGAATCTTAGCTTAACAACCTGGACTGTGAGGGTGGTAAAAATCTCTGTAAAGAAAACCATTGTGCCACCTTAATCAGTGGGCTAAAGGAGGTGTGGCCATTTTTGTAAATGATGCCATCCCTCAAGATCAGCCTACAAGCAGTTGCTGTAGTAGTGCATGTGCATCATAAATTGCCAATATGTTCACTCTATCAATCCTAATACAAGGTGCAAGACAAAGAGGCTCTCCGCAACTATCTTACTTTGCTCCGTCACACATTGGTGGTTTTAATGCCCACAAAGTGCTTCATGGCCCCAGGAGTAGAGCAATTGAGAGCCTTCTCGTGTTGTCATGTGCACGCTTGTTAAACAAGGAGCAGAATATGCATTTCAGCACTGCAACGAGGTCATTAACTGCTACTTACCTCTCGATATGCTCTCCAGTTCATGGGAAGTGATCACTGCCTGATCTGGAGTCACATGCCAGACACAGCACTGCCTGAAAGAAAGCTGCCATGTTGAATGGTCAGTAGGACAGACTGGACATTTTACAGCCAACTTGTTGTGTTTGAACACCTTGATAGCAGCCAGAAAGGTTTGGATCATACTACCCAAATGATCCATCAAGCCATTAAAACATCCATTCTGCAGTCTGTTGAGTGACAAATGCCATTCTGCAATCAGGACCAGGCTGGCAGCTCTGTGTAGTTTGAAGTCCCAGACAACTGCAGAGATCTTGATTAGATTTCAAATTGGTGCAAATATTGACAACTTTCTTTAAATGTTCAGAAATGTAAAACTGTGCACTTCACAAAGCACAAAAATGTAGTAATGTATGATTACAGTATGTCTTCTCCGATTCCTCTGAGAGGGAGAACGGTGTCCCTCAGGGTAGTGTTTTAAGCATGGTTGTCTTTTCCATAGCTATGAATAGTATCACTTCGGTTGTTAAATATCCTGTCCAATGTTCTTTGTTTGTTGACAATTTCTGTCATTTGTTCCTCTCTATTCCTTGCAACAACTTGTCAGCTGCAACTGACTCTTCAATGTTTGGAGGAATGGGTGGAGAAGAGGAGTTTTAAATTCTCAACTGGGTGGTCTGTGTGCATTCTTTTTAACCATACACATTTTGCCTTAAATGTTCCTGAGTTGAGGATGAAGGACACTGTTCTTAATTTTAATGACATGGTGCAGTTTCTGGACCCCACATTTGACTCTTAAATGTATATGGTTGCCAGAAGTTAGGAACCTGAAAAAAGGTCTCTAAAAGCACTCGCTATTTTAAAATGTCTTAGCCAGAATTCATGGGGAGTAGACTGAACTTGTCTGCTACAGTTTTACAGGCTCTTGGTGCAATCTTGGCTTGAACACGGGCACACAGTGTAAGGAAATGCATGACCCTCTTATTTCAGATTTGTTGCAACATGAAGGAGTTCGGCTGGGCACAGGGGCCTTTAGAATTAGCCTCATATTGAGCCTTTGTTCTGAGGCTAGTGAGCCATTGCTACACAGCAGGCAACACCTTCTCATGATATGACAGGCCTAAAAGACACTGGGCATGCCATGCACTCCCTGCTTATCACACTACTGTTACCAATGGAAAGGCTTTCTATGTGATTCACGTGAAGGACTGCATTTTAGAGATGGGTGTGGCTAGTTTTAGTTTTACACCAAGATTGCCGCAGAACTGCAACTTGGCTCCTAAGCAGACCCAGAATTATTTTTGATTTGATGAATTATTAACAAGACTGCATTTCTCATTTTATATTTCAATCTCTGTTTTTTAACTTTTAGATAGGTATTATGGTTTTAAAGTTGTGCACACTGATTTCTCCAAATGCAGGGACCCCCCCTTGGCTATTAAGAAGTGTTCCCCGACCATGTCTTCAGGACTCACTTTCCCCTTACATATACATCTGCTGCAATTCCCTTAGTGCCCTAGTGCAGCACATGTACACAGCAGAGAAGCTGGTCCAGCTAGTACATGACATCCTACAGCAGTGGGGGAAGCAGGTGTCAATCTACTGGGTACCAGGACATGCAAGAATTTAGGAAAATGAACAAGCATGCAAAGCTGCCAAGGAGGCCTGCCAGGAATGTGATAGGACACAATTTGCCCCCTGCAGGCTGTCATTTCACTGGTGGGTTAGAGATCCACGCAACTGTAGGGAAAAGAGTGGCTGGCAATGACAGATTTTAAAATTTTGTGTGTTTGTGAGCTTTTGTGTGTGCACGCCGTGCACTCTCTCTGTCCACACTTGTTTCATAAAATTTTAGTATGGCTGCTAAAGACCTTCCCCTCCCACGTGAGACAGCCTCACTGAAGGCACATTCAGTGCCAGGCAGGAGAGTTTGTGTATTCCAGTGAAGTTGAGGATTATGCCAGACAGGCTTTGACAAGAGCCAGATAAATCGTGTCTCACATAGGGCAAGGGTGGCTCTATTGGCATAGAGAAGCCAACCCTAGCAGAAGAGTACAGCCCAAAGGAAAATTCTAGTCCTCTATGTTGGGGTTTAGGTGTGGGGCTAACAACCCCACATTATAAAATGGAATTTTTGCAGTGACCACATGTTGGCCACAGAAGGATACAGGTTACAGTATGATGACCCAGCAAGGAAAAAGGTTAATGAGAAGGAAAATGGATATTATGATAGCCACTTGCAGTGTGAGGACATGTAAGACACATTGCAAATTGCAAGAAATTTGAGAGGAAATAGATAAGTGAACATAGCTGCCTTAAAAGAAATACAGGATGGGGCAGATAATGGTAGTATCGAGGAAACATATACTGCGGTATAATGGAGGGGTACAATGTACAATTTAAATATAGGTCAATGAAAGCAAATGTACTTAGCTTCACAGCAATTAGTGTTAGGTTCTGTTCTTTGAGATTTAAGAAAATAAAAATTTTAATGTTAAACAATGGAAAATCCAGGATGAAATATAACAATGTTTTGAGAAGGAAAGTTGCTACTCACCATGTAGCGGAAATGCTGACTTGCAGATCTACAATTCAGCATCTCCAGTATGTGATGAACAGCAAATTTACTTCTCGTAACATTTTTACATTCCATCCTGGATTTTGCATTGTTTGATTTTTGCCTGACAGCTTTTTTCGATCCTAACCCAGTGCTGTTTTCTTTTGTTACTATTTGCTTTTGCATAACTATACTGAATGTCCATCCTTCTCTCTCTTCTTTCCCGTGTTTCTCTTGCCGTCTTACAAACCGCACTGCACCCTCTACTTACGAGCCACACTGTATCAACTGTCTCAGCCGCGCACAGCAGATGGCTAGAAGACCAAGCTGATTGCTGGTGCAGCATCTTGTGTCACACGTTACTCCTGCCAATTTAATCAATCCTATGCTTTCAAATTGATCACTCTACCTGCATCATTTCCCGTATTTTTGTGTGTTAACTCCCACATCGCAGTAATAATAGACTAAGGCTGATAGGTTTCGTCAGTGAGAGTGTGATGATGACGAAAAGCCCATGGTATCCAAGGAAACACATTAAAAAGTGCATAAAGTGTAATACATAATAGGATGTCTCCGAAATTAAATAGAAGCAAGAATTATAAAAGGAGTAATTATAAGCATTTTTTTAGACAAGAAAGAACAAAAAGAAGGAAGAGGATATGGAAACTAAATGGGAGAAGATACTGAAAAGGGCCATCAGAGTAGCTGTGGAGGAAGTACTGGGAAGGGTAGAACACGAAAGAACAAATGGTTTGACAAGGAGTGTCCACAGGTAATCTAAGAAATAAATGGAGTAAAGCAAAGAATGCTGCAAAAGAAAACAAGACTAGCGGTGAAAGAGAATAAAGAGAAGAGGGGAAAGAGTGAATAGTTATACGGGGTGAAAAAAAGGCAGTATGAAAGGAGAAAGATAGAGCACTTGGATGGAATGAGGGACAATAATGAGATATGAAAGTCCCTGTAATTAGGAGGAACAAATCCACAATGGTTCAAATATTTTTACTGTAACAAGTGCTTGAGAAATTTTATGAATATGACAGCAACTTCATCAGCTGTACTTTGATTTTATACATGCCTACGACAGTCTAGACAGGAATGATTCTCCGAAGAATGAAAGATTTTAGAATTCCACTAAAATTAGTGAGGCTGACAAGAATGACAATGAAAGCAACATTTTGAAAGCTCAAAATAGAGCAGGAGTTATCAGGAGAGTTCAATTTAGGGAGGTGACTGCAGCAGGGAGATGAGATCTCTGCGATGCTCTGTAATGTAGCCCTAAAGAAGGAAATTTTGCAAATGTCAAGAAATCCAGGAGGAACAATATGTAACTGACAGATGCATGTAGTGGCAAACGCTGATAATGTAGCATTAATTGCTAGGAATGTCAGAGCTTAGAAGGGTAATTATGCTGCATTACAAGGAGCAGCATGGAAGTTAGGACTGGAGCTGAATACAGGCAAAACAAAGTACGAAGGTGGTTTGAAAAGTTCTCATAATCACCAAGAGAGATCAGCACTAGCACAATGAGTTGTTCACATGATATTCATTGGACTGTTGCCTGTAAACACATGCCATGTTAGTGCTCTTGGAAGAGAGCTGTGGAAGTGACGTGGCTCTGTCGTTGTTCCTGCATAGTGATTTGCGAAGATGGAAAAAAATCAAGATTCGAACAGTGGTTAAGTACTTCGTAAAGAAAGGTATGAAAACAAAAAACATTCATGCCAATTTCCAGAACAAACTGAGGGACTCTGCTCCTTCATATTCAACTGTTACCAAGTGGACAAATGAATTTAAATTTGGTTGGGCGAGCTTAGACGATGATCTGCGCAGTGGTCGGCCAAGATGTGCCACTACTCCAGAAATCATTGCAAAAGTGCACAAACAGTCACGGAGGATCACCAGTTGAAAGTGCTTGAAATTGCTCAAGCTTGCCAGATGCCATCTGAAAGGGTATATCGCATTTTAACTTAAGAAGTAGAAATGAAAAAGTATCTGCAAGATGGGTGCTGCGACTCATGGCGTTGGATCAAAAACGCATGGGAATGCCATGGCAAAATCACACGAACTAAGGTATGAATCATTGCCACATCCACCTTATTCATCTGATATGGCTCCTTCAGACTTCCATCTCTTCCCAAAACTGAAAATGTTTCTTGGTGGATGAAGATCCACTTCAAATGAAAAATTGATGGCCAGAGTTGACAACTATTTTGCAGGCCTGGAGGAAACTCATTTTCATGATGGGATCAAGGCACTGGAATATAGATGGACCAAGTGCATTAATCTACAAGGAGATTACACTGAAAAATAAAAAAAAGTTTCAGTGATGTAAGTACTTTTTTTCTGTTCTGTTCTGAGAACTTCTCAAACCACCAAACCACCCTCATATATGATGATGGGAGATCCCGGGAGGGATAGAGAAAAGACTTCAATAGAAATAAATGGGAAAGAATATCAAGAGTGGAAATTTTTAAATGTGTAGGTTCAATAACAACAGTTGGTAACAGGACAACAAGAGAAATTCAAGAAAGGATAGCAAGTGGAAACTGATACTATTAGGAACACAAAAAATCAAAATACATTTGACTCTATTAAGACACATAGTAATGTATGCATTGTGACTACAAAGGAAAAAGGCTGGGGATTGAGATAGGAAAGGAAAATTTTGAGAAAAAGATGTGGGGCACTGAGAGAGGAAGAAAGCTGGAAAATGAGGACAAATGCAGAACTGCAGACATTTTATGGACAGATGAATACTGTAGTGAAAATCAAGCATGGATCAATAACATGGGCTGGTCACATACACAGAATGCTGGAAACTCTGAGTGTTTGAAAGTGTTTATAGGAAAGCCCAAGGAGACAAGGAGAAGATGATGATGCAGGAAAAGATGGCTCAAAAATATGGAAGAGATCTAAAAGCAATGGGAATCAGGAACTGGAGAAGGAAAGCACTGGACAGAGATGAATGGTGGCAGGTGACAAAGAAGGCAAGGTTACACAAGGACTGTAAGCACTGACCAGCAACCAGTAACGGTAAGTAGCTAAAGACCTTGCTGTTGTGCACCCATCATCATCATCATCAGTTGTAGGTTAAGTACATGGCAGGTTTCAGATCATCAGCAGATACTGGAAAAATGCAAGAAGACTATGAAGGACATTGCTTACAAGTGTAACCCACCCTAGAATATTGCTCAAGTATGTGAGATAAGAGGATACTAAATGTATACAAAGAATGACAGCACAAATGGTAACAGGTTTTTTTTACCCATAGGAGGGCATCATGGAAACAATGAAATATATGAGCTGGAAAACACATGGAGATAGATGCCAACTAAAAGACTATTTACAAAGTACCAAGAACCAGTCCTTGCGTGTGTTGCTCCTGTACAAACAGTGAAGATGAGATTAGACCGATTACAATATGCAAAGAGTCACTTAAGCAGTGAAATCAAAATAGACTGTATTTCAATTATTTAAGAACTATCACAATATTTTGTACAATGAAGCAAATAAAAAAAAATCTGCAGGCATTGAATCTAGAGCTTTTATACTATTGTGTAAAAACCTAATAAAATATGTTTCAGCACCTTTCTGCAAATAAACATTAGGAAATGCTATCATATCATATTATTTAGCTCAGTGATAGTATTTTTTTATGCAAAAATAAGATTTAGCCACTATCAGATCTTGCATAAGATTAAACGTTACTCAGATCTGAGAGACATCAATTAACGATAGATCTTAAAAATTTGCATGCAATAGTCTTAAGGTAATTTTTATCATTTCACCTAGTTTTAAATTAATTTTTCAATATCATGCACAAGCTATGTCTAAATATTTTGCTGAATATAAACTTGAAGCTATATAAGCCACAAAACTGCTGTAACTGATTACAGTTTGGAAGCCTGCTAATATATTTAAACAACTGTTCATGCAAGTTTATTGTAAAGTTATGTACAAGTAACAAATTGAATATTTTGTGACTTATGAGAGAGGATTTTGAAGGTGAAAAGTAAATTGAAACCATTGATTCCAAACGAATTAGTTAGTACATTGGCTTGGCTTTGTAACATCATTTTTATCTGAAAGGGTGTTGCCTTAAGAAGAAAGTTCAAATAAAATTACTAGAGAACATTTATTGGAGATTAGATATGTTGAAAACAGAAAAAATACTCTACGAATGGCAACATAAACAGTTACTTGTATGATTATCAACGTTAGTACTGAGTTGACTGCATAGGCTTTCCCGTTATAATAATTTTGGGCAGTCTTAGGATTTAACGCCCTGTCAATCTTCAGGTCATTAGAGACAAACCACCTTCCCTACCCTCTGGCTCCTACCCTTGTAATCGCCCCCGGTGTAAAACCTGTCCCATGCACCCTCCCACCACCACCTACTCCAGTCCTGTAACCCGGAAGGTGTACACGATCAAAGGCAGAGCCACGTGTGAAAGCACCCACGTGATCTACCAACTGACCTGCCTACACTGTGACGCATTCTATGTGGGAATGACCAGCAACAAACTGTCCATTCGCATGAATGGACACAGGCAGACAGTGTTTGTTGGTAATGAGGATCACCCTGTGGCTAAACATGCCTTGGTGCACGGCCAGCACATCTTGGCACAGTGTTACACCGTCCGGGTTATCTGGATACTTCCCACTAACACCAACCTATCCGAACTCCGGAGATGGGAACTTGCTCTTCAATACATCCTCTCTTCCCGTTATCCACCAGGCCTCAATCTCCACTAGCTTCAAGTTGCCGCCACTCATACTTCACCTGTCATTCAACAACATCTTTGCCTCTGCCTCGACTGACATCTCTGCCCAAACTCTTTGTCTTTAAATATGTCTGCTTGTGTCTGTATATGTGTGGATGGATATGTGTGTGTGTGCGAGTGTATACCCGTCCTTTTTTCCCCCTAAGGTAAGTCTTTCCGCTCCCGGGATTGGAATGACTCCTTACCCTCTCCCTTAAAACCCACATCCTTTCGTCTTTCCCTCTCCTTCCCTCTTTCCTGATGAGGCAACAGTTTGTTGCGAAAGCTTGAATTTTGTGTGTATGTTTGTGTGTCTGTCGACCTGCCAGCACTTTCATTTGGTAAGTCACTACATCTTTGTTTTTTTTATATATAAGTTGACGGGTGTGTACATTGGCTGAGTTGATGTGTAGGGGAAGGATTAGGTGGGTGAGGGCCTTTCCGCTCCCGGGATTGGAATGACTCCTTACCCTCTCCCTTAAAACCCACATCCTTTCGTCTTTCCCTCTCCTTTCCTCTTTCCTGATGAGGCAACAGTTTGTTGCGAAAGCTTGAATTTTATATGTATGTTTGTGTTTGTTTGTGTGTCTATCGACGTGCCAGTGCTTTCGTTTGGTAAGTCACATCATCTTTGTTTTTATATCACATCATCTTTGTTTTTAGATATATTTTTCCCATGTGGAATGTTTCCCTCTATTATATGTGTGTGTGTGTGTGTGTGTGTGTGTGTGTGTGTGTGTGTGTCAGAAAGAACACTGTGACATCAAAAACTGCTCTTTATGCTTGACTGCAACAGTTGCAATCTGCTGGTTATTTAATGGGTGGCACATGTAACCAACAACTAATGCATGCTCAGACAGTAAAAATAAAGATAGTGTTTCATATAGATGAACAATATTAACACTTTATTTAAAACAAAATTCTGTGCACTAAAAGCAGAATTACAATGTAAATAGCTGCACAGTTTTAAAAACAACAGATATGACTAGCAAACTATTAGAATGCCAAAAGACATTGTACATATTTTGAATACAATCACATTCCACCATCACATTTATTCCTCTGAATTTCTTTTGCATGGAGCTAGTCACTGAAGTAAGTAAACTGATTAGTACACATGATCACCTATAAAACTAGATAATTCATTCTGTGCTATTGCACATGTCTTTTGTAAACCAGTATAAACTGTAGAAAGTGGATTTTGTCTTTCTTGTGATGAAGCATAGGTAACCACAAGGCACTTCCATTCTTCTGCTGTTACAGAATTTAACACACTATTGACAGCATTTTGCTATGAATGAAATAACCAAATTTAAAGTAGATGCTCCCTTCTTAATCAATTGTGTAAATATCTGATGAAGGTTTTTTTTACATTTTCCATTTCTCTACTTGAGATGAGCACATCACCACCTAGTGTTTTTCAGAATAATTAAGAAAAATAATGGATGATATAAAAGTTCTGGTCCCTAAAAAACACCACATCATCGAAGCAGCAAATACAAATATACAAAACAGCACAGTACAAACACTAGGAGAGTAAACATGCTTACAGAATAAGTGGATAATTTTTAGAATGGGATTTTAATTTGGTGTTCCAACTTTGAGGTAATCACAGAACTTCATTAAGTTTTTTGCAATGTACAATGGCTTTTTCTAATACAAGATAGTCAAACATATGCTTAATAACTTGATGTCATAGTTATGTAACATTATACACACTTCAAATATGAATCATTCATGGAGACACCCATTAGTAATTGGTGACAGTATGAAGTAATATAGTAATGGCTTTTCTGTTTCCTGAGATGAAGGTCTGCCTTTGTTAGTGTTTGCTCATGAAGTTTGAATACTTGATTAGCTACAAGGGACATGCAAAACTGAAAAGGTAATCAAAAATAATTATGTTGGGAAGGAGAGAAACTGGACCTAAAAAGCAATTAGAAGAACTTCTGAAAGAGTTAGGTGAGACTAAGAGAGGTCCAAAGTTCAAATGTTCTTACTAACCACTTGGATGGGGTCACTATCACTCAAAATGCTAAGCAGCAGTTCCTCTGAAGCTGACATGGCATAGGAATGGATACCTTTGTGACTTCTCCTCATTGTTCTGATAGATTTTAAAGACACTTCAAATCTGTAATGTAATTTCTTTTCTTCTTTTTTCTTGATAACCATGCCTTTCTCACAGAAAGTCAGTTTCATCCTTTGACAAATTCAATGACACCTTTCACTCAGTCTCCTAAAAAGTAAAAATAAGATGTATATTACTAGATAAGCATTTGCTTGTCTCATGCAAATTTAAATCTTTATTTTCATCTGTTCATGCACCAGCCTATAAATCAATAACATGTTGCTATATTATGAAAATGATAGTTGCTACTCACCATGTAGCAGAGATGCTGAGTCGCAGATAGGTACAACAAAAAGACTATCATCAGAAAATGAGCTTTCAGCCAACAAGGCCTTCGTCTGAGATAGAAAACACACACACACACACACACACACACACACACACACACACAGTGTGTGTGTTTTTTTCTATCTCTGACAAAGGCCTTGTTTGCCGAAAGCTCATTTTTTCCCAGTCATTTTGTTGTGCCTATATGCAACTCAGTGTCTCCACTATATGGTAAGTAGCAGCTACCCTTTTCATAATATTGTTACATTCTACTCTGGACGTTTCACTGCTGAATATCATGCTACCACATTACGTGTTATAATGGTGAGAGTTAAGAAAGAAAAACTTACTAGTAGGGATCTGTGAAGTGTGATAATTATAATTGTACTGTTAGGCAGTATGAGTTCACATGCACATGCATACTGTAATACATCTGAAACATGTAGCCACACATAATGAGGGGAATACCTTAAAATAATTTTATCCCCTCCATTGGGATCAGTGTTGAACACTGTAATTGTGGTGTGAATAGAAGACAATTTATAAAAGATACAACACCCATCTGCAATTTATTTTCTTGAAATACTTTGTACTTTTACCCATACACTAGCTATCAAAACACAATAAGCTCATCCTCAGATTATGGAAATCAGAGCAGATTACAACATAAATGTGCCATGCTACCAGTTATCTTACAAACCCAGCTGATATTCTGAAGGCAGAAGTCTCACAAGACATTCTCAGTAGTTCATAGTCAAGTTTTATAGTTTTTCAAAGTGACTGTCTTGTTTGAGCAGCTTGTATGGACATTAAAATATCTACATTACTCAGTGTGATATCAATGTAACTTACAAATACGACATTGCTTTGTGTGAAGATGGAATATATCAGTGTCAGAAAAATAAGCTGTGGATCAGTAAATAAACATAAAATTTAATTTGTGAGGAGCTGACATATAGAACTGAACTAAATAACTGTAGTAAAAATTTTCTCTTGGATGTCTATCAGAAAATACTGCACAATTTCGTTAGTATGCTGGTGCCAATTCTGAATTGCTCTGCTCACTGTGAAATAATTCTAAATATGGTGATGATTTTACCCATATGTCATCTTCCTGACATTTGCTATGGGGGGCCCATAGTAACAATGGGAAATTCCTTAATGAATATCCAATTTCATCCCTATGCCACTCCTGTTCCTCACCCTTTGCCACAGGGATCATATCCTGTGGAAGAAACAGGTGCAAGGCCTGCCAAATTCACCCACCCAGCACTTCCTACTCCTCTCCTGTCAGAGGCTTATCCTACCCCACGTCACCTATGAAAGCAGCCATGTCATATACCATCTCTGCTGCAAACACTGCACAGCTTTTTACGTCATTAACACTACCTACCAACCAGCTGCCCACCAGGATGAACGACTACTGTGAAACTGTTGCCAAGAACAAACACACTGGACAGCATGCAGCTTAGCATAAAATACTCAATTTCAAAGGCTCCTTCACAACCTCGTCCATCTGGATTCTTCCTTCCACCAATAGCTTCTCTGAACTATGCAGATGGGAGTTATCCTCGCAACACATCTTTTGCTCCTGTAATGGTCCTGGTGTCAATCTCTGGTAACCCAATGTACCCACACCCTCCACCCAACACTTTCCCCTTCCTCCATTCTATTGTCCCCTCCCAATTCACATCCCCACATCATGTTCAGTGTGTGATGCCCCCATCAGTTTCAACACCCATGCATCACTTGCCTAGCCCATGCTCCTGCCACCCATCCTTCTCATGTTCCTAGCTGGCAAAGCAGCTACCTACCTCTGAGCCACTTGCCATCCACCTGTAACGTGTCTTTCTGTCTCCTGACTCTCTCCCCCTTCACCCACTCCACTCAACACAACCCCCACCTCAACCTAGTCCACCAACCAAACTGCAGCACTGCCGTTGTGTGCCCAGCCACCAGTGTGTGTGTGTGTGTGTGTGTGTGTGTGTGTGTGTGTGGGTGCGCGCACGTGCATGTTTATACTCTAGCTGGAAAAATGATTACTCTGGAAGCTAGTAAGTTTTCTTTCCTTCGCTTGCGTGTATGAAGATGACTTAGCGAGTGGTCTCCATTGTTCTAAAGTATTTATATTCTACCAGAACTCCCGCCCTCCCCCTATAACAACAACAAAACATTAAAACAAGTCTTATGTGAAACTAATGTCCACCACACAGCCACCTGAGTGTTGCTGAAATAACTACTTATCATATCTAGTTGATTTTGGTTTTTAATTTCTCATAGTGAAACATTTAGTATAGAAGAAGAAAGATTACACTTTAGCTCTCCTTCAGTGATGGGGCAATCAGAGATGATGTACAAGCTTAGATGGGGAAGGAAATTAACTGTGTCCTTTTCAAAGGAACCACCTTGGCATTCATCTTGAAAGATTTAAGGGGACCATTGAAAAACTAGATATGGATTAGCACAAGAGAATTTGATCTACAGTCATCCTGAAAACAAGTCCAACATGCACTCAGGACAAAATCTAAAAACTAGCCTACATGGATGAAATGAAACAATGGAGGTAGCTGAAAAAAGTGTAGCAGAAAGCAAAGCAGACATTGAATACTTGGATATAAGTTGCAGATTGGAAGCACAACTGCTGTATTTATCTGCTTTGACCTAGTCTGATACAATCTGAATTTTTTATTGAAACCAGCCATCTATAACAAATTGAAAAACAATGAAAATTCCTGGATGGAACAATACCTAAAATAAAGAAAAGGCAGCTATCACCTTTAGCTGACTGATGTATGGCACATGTAAAAACACAACAGAAAACAATATTTACACTTTCAAGCTCCTGCTCTTTCTCTAGTAGAAGTACACGCATTCACAGTATAAGTGTGTGTACTTCTACTAGAGAAAAAGCAAGAGCTCAAAAACTAGTGTACATAAGTTTTCATTGTGTGTTTCCATGCATCACACAACAGTCAGCTATAGCTGAGTGGTTGCTTTTCCTTTATTTTATGTATAAACATGAAAACAATACAGATTCAGACCAGCCTTATAGTTTAATAACCAGTTTAAAAACATATGTTATACATTTTTGGCTTTTTCTGTTGTGTTGGTCTCTTCAGTCTACCACTGTCTATGTGTACAAGTTGGCTGAAGTGAAATTGTATATGGATAAAGGGGTCCTACTTATTTTTCTTTTGGCTTATTCTGTCTCTTTAGGTAGGTTCTTTACTATTTGACAGGCAAATTATTATTGAAGGCCCCACAACATGCATGACTCAGCCTCAGCTGTGAGTCAGTCGCAATCAAAGGCCATTCAAGGTTGGTGAAACAGTGCACCAGCTGATCCAGTGCACTTAAAAGTTTTGGAACACTAGGGATGACAGCTTCCAGCATTGTGAGTGGAAAGTCACTGTCTGAAAACTGCAATAGGCTGAGATCTTCAAAGAAGATGTACTGGGGAGCTCAAGCTCATGAGAAGTTTTGTTTATTTGCCCTGCAACTCACAGCATATAATACTTTAATCAAGGCTTCATTTGTATTAGAAATTTAATTTTGTAACATACAATGGCTACAAGAATTGTGTAAGACTTTTCAGTAGGAAAATGAGTAAATCAAATGAAGAGTGTCACTGTCATTGTTTTGCCAGTGTTGCAATACTCAATGATGTCCCATGGGCAACACACAGAGGGTAGACTTATAAAAGGACTGGAAAAATACACTCCTGGAAATTGAAATAAGAACACCGTGAATTCATTGTCCCAAGAAGGGGAAACTGTATTGACACATTCCTGGGGTCAGATACATCACATGATCACACTGACAGAACCACAGGCACATAGACACAGGCAACAGAGCATGCACAATGTCGGCACTAGTACAGTGTATATCCACCTTTCGCAGCAATGCAGGCTGCTATTCTCCCATGGAGACGATCGTAGAGATGCTGGCTGTAGTCCTGTGGAACGGCTTGCCATGCCATTTCCACCTGGCGCCTCAGTTGGACCAGCGTTCGTGCTGGACGTGCAGACCGCGTGAGACGACGCTTCATCCAGTCCCAAACATGCTCAATGGAGGATAGATCCGGGGATCTTGCTGGCCAGGGTAGTTGACTTACACCTTCTAGAGCACGTTGGGTGGCATGGGATACATGCGGACGTGCATTGTCCTGTTGGAACAGCAAGTTCTCTTGCCAGTCTAGGAATGGTAGAACGATGGGTTCGATGACGGTTTGGATGTACCGTGCACTATTCAGTGTCCCCTCGACGATCACCAGTGGTGTACGGCCAGTGTAGGAGATCGCTCCCCACACCATGATGCCGGGTGTTGGCCCTGTGTGCCTCGGTCGTATGCAGTCCTGATTGTGGCGCTCACCTGCACGGCACCAAACACGCATACGACCATCATTGGCACCAAGGCAGAAGCGACTCTCATCGCTGAAGACGACACGTCTCCATTCACGCTTGTCGCGACACCACTGGAGGCGGGCTGCACGATGTTGGGGCGTGAGCGGAAGACGGCCTAACGGTGTGCGAGACCGTAGCCCAGCTTCATGGAGACGGTTGCGAATGGTCCTCGCCGATACCCCAGGAGCAACAGTGTCCCTAATTTGCTGGGAAGTGGCGGTCTGGTCCCCTACGACACTGCGTAGGATCCTACGGTCTTGGCGTGCATCCGTGCGTTGCTGCGGTCCGGCCCCAGGTCGAAGGGCACGTGCACCTTCCGCCGACCACTGGCGACAACATCGATGTACTGTGGAGACCTCACGCCCCACGTGTTGAGCAATTCGGCGGTACGTCCACCCGGCCTCCTGCATTCCCACTACATGCCCTCGCTCAAAGTCCGTCAACTGCACATACGGTTCACGTCCACGCTGTCGCGGCATGCTACCAGTGTTAAAGACTGCGATGGAGCTCCGTATGCCACGGCAAACTGGCTGACACTGACGGCGGCGGTGCACAAATGCTGCGCAGCTAGCGCCATTCGACGGCCAACACCGCGGTTCCTGGTGTGTCCGCTGTGCCGTGCGTGTGATCATTGCTTGTACAGCCCTCTCGCAGTGTCCGGAGCAAGTATGGTGGGTCTGACACACCGGTGTCAATGTGTTCTTTTTTCCATTTCCAGGAGTGTAGAATAATGGTGTAAATGATGTAGGAATCTAGAGCTATGTTTCCATAAACAAAATTCAAGATGGAAGGAGAAATAGAGAGAGAATGATTTTTTCCTTCTCTCTTGTGGAGTGCACAAAGGGCATAGAAACAAGGCCCCACGAGAAGACCTGGGCATTTACTGTTATGTACAGTGTGTGTGTGTGTGTGTGTGTGTGTGTGTGTGTGTGTAACCAAGCATGACAGGCAACCATCCCTATGTATGGGGGGTGGGACAATAAACCCAATGACCAATAGGTGGCTCTGAAATTTCTGACAACAAGAATGTGGCATGGAATCTTGTGAAATATGGAACAAGTATATAGTGAAGATCTAGATCTTCATCTATATTCTGTGAATGAATGTGAAGTGTATGGCAGTGATTCCTCTTGTTTCATTCACATATGGAATGCAGGAACAATTATTGATTAAACACCTCTGTGTGCACTGTAATTAGTCTTATCTTGTCTTCACAACAACTACCAGAGCAATACATCCTTGTAACAGTATAGGATCTGTAATTATGAGTGATACTTTTTAAAACTGCAATTTACAGTTTCTAACATATTTTTTTGTTTGCTTCCAGCTGTGGAAACGTCCAGTACAATTTCCAGTTTCATCATGCTGTGACTCACACTTCCTGAATGTCCAGACATCATTAAAAATTTTTACCAAAGTGGCAGCTCAGTTGTGGGTGCTCATCATTTATTCACTGGAGAGCTGGGGTGCCACCACCATATCTCTACTCAGGCTATATGCTGTACTGTGACCAAATTTGAGCGGGATTTCTCTCTACACATCCAGAAGTCATCAAGAAGACAACATAAAGCACGAAATGAGGACAATACTGCATCAGTAATGGCCAATACTGAGGAAGAGCCAAATGTGCCAGTTTCAAGATAATCTCAGCAGTTGCAGCTATCTGAGACATCAGTTTAGCAAGGATTTGGGCCTGCGACATACAAAGTTGTATTGATTCAAAAGCTGAAGCCAAACACTAACAGATTGCATCATGGTATCACTGATGGGTCATACAGCAGTTGGGCACAGATCCTGATTTCTGTGGAAAAATAATCTTCTCAGATGAGGCACATGTTTGTCTTAGTGGCTTCTTCAATACACAAAATTGTCATTACTGGAGTGAGAAGAACCAACAAGTGGTCCATGAGGTGCCATTGCATTAATAAAAACTCACTGTGTACTCCAGTTTATAGTGTGGTGGCCTTATTTCTTTCGAGATTATGAGAGAAGAACTATTACCATCAATGCCAACACCAATAGATTTGTGTTAAATAAATTTCTGTGGGCAGAATTTGAGACGATGGATATTGAAAACATGTGGTTCCAGTAGGATTGTTTTGTGCCACACAGGTGATGCTACGCTTGATTGCTGAAGGAGAAGACTGGCAACCAGATCATCTCAAGAAATGGATCTTGAATTGGTCACCATGGTTATGTGATGTAACACACTTGGATTATTTTCTTTGGGACTGCATCAAACCCCATTTCTATGCTGACAAGCCACAAACTTTAAAACATTTGGAAGCAAACATTTGTCAGGCTATCACAGACATTACAATATTTATGTTTGACAGAGTAAGTACCAACTGGACCCATCACGTGCATCAGTGTGTTCACAGCCATGGTGGACATTTGAATGATACTTTGTTTCGAACATAACTGCAGTGTCTTCAAAATAGGGCACAGTTTACTTTGATAACTTGAGTGGTTATTTTTATTTTATATTCCTCACTTAAAGGTGGTTCTTGAGACATTGTAAGTAAGTTTTTGTGGGATAGTTTGTGTCTCTCTTCAAGTATCCAACAGTTAAATTTTTTGAGCATCTCTGTGATGCTCTCCCATGGGTCAAACAATCCTGTGACTGTCAGTGCTGTCCTCCTTTGTATATCTTCAGTATCCCCTGTAAGCCACATTTGGTATGGATCTCCCATACTTGACCAATGTTCTAGAATGAGTGGAATTTTCCTTTTCAAACTTCTTGAATTTTCCTAGTAACCAACCAATGAACTGCAGTCTGCCACCCAGTTTAACTAACATTGAGCGTAAGTATGTAAGTCTGCAGGCTTTCGTGGCCGTTGTCACTGAAGTAAAAATCTTCTGGGTTATTAGGCCATGTCATGTTTCTTCTAAAATGTTCGATGTTTTGACCCCTCTGTTGGGATCTTCCTCAGGATCTTATGGTGTCCACTACTGGTAGAACACTGTCAGAGACAAGTGTCGCATCCACTTATAAAGGGGAAATTTTCTGGTGTTCGTGCTGGAGAAGTGATAGTATTGGTTAAAATTCATATGGCTACCATTGGTGGGCCATAGTCATAGGCTAATACATAAGAAGGGGCTTTGGTAGCTCATCTCCTGTGGATACCATTGGCGGTCACTGTAATTGGATAGAAAGGAACTATTCCACACTTATGCTGGAGAAGGGTTATTGGTTGAAATGCCTGCTACCGCTATTGGTTGGTCATCATCAGTAGCTAGATTCGAAACGGACACAGCAAGAGAGGGGGAATGTTTACACAAAATATTATTGTTCACCGAAGTGACTTGCAGTGCGGTATTTATGCCGCTCACACACCATGGCCGCGTATTTACTTGCTTGATGGCGGGGAGCCACGATGCCGGAAGCCTATAGTTATCCTCTCTATTGAAATTAGATGCATTCTTAGAAATTTCAACTGCTTCTCGGACCTTTCTACTATAAATGTTTGTTTCTTTAGCCGGTACACGTACGTTATTAAAATCGATGTCAGAGCCAAAGTTCTTGTGTTGTTCCGCTACTCCCGATTTTGCACTTTATTTTAGCCGCATGTTCCGTTCATGTTCTTGAATGCGTTCTTTAACAGTTCTTCCCGTTTCGCCTATATACACTTTGCTGCAGCCACATGACACTTGATAGACTCCTGCATTGTGGAGGTAATCAGGTGCATCCATTTTCCGTCGGAAAAAGTCTTTTATTTAGTTTTGACTGAAGAAAGATGTCTGAATACCATTTTTCTTTACAATTCTGCTTATGCGGTCTGTGACCCCAGAAACGAACGGTAACCTGACGGAGTGAGAAAGCGGTTCCTCGTCATTCTTATTAGTGGTATAAATATTCCGCCTAAAAGCCCTGTCGATTGAATAACTATTATACCCATTTGCCTTCAATGCTCTCTTTAAAAATATTCAACTCCGATTCTAAGTTGTCATCACTGACACGGAAGGCACCGTGAAGACAGAGTGTTGAGTACTGCTTGCTTCTGGGCTGGGTGGTGGTGCAAAGTGGCATCTAAATACCTGTTTGTGTTAGTCGGCTTTCTGTACACTCTGTGACCAAGACTGTTGTCAGAGCATCTGTATATCAATACATCTAGGAACGGGCGACCAACCTCACTCTCAACCTCCAAGATGAATTTGATTTTGGGGTGAATTCCATTTAAGAAATTATGGAACGCATAAAGTTCTTCTTCGCCGTGTGGCCATATAAGAAATGTATCGTCCTCATAGCAGAGCCAGCAAGCAGGCTTCAAAGGAGCACTACTTAATGCTTGTTGCTCAAAATGTTCCATAAAAACGTCAGCTGCAATTGGCGAAATGGGTGAGCTCATGGCAAGGCCGTCAGCCCGTTCATAGAATTCACCATTGTATTTAAAATAGCTCGAATGAAGACATAATTCAATTAGGTCACAAACATCTGGAGCAACATTCTCTCTTATGATCTCCATTGTATCTGATACTGGGACGTTAGTAAATAACGATGTCACATCGAAGCTAACAAGAATGTCACCTGCAGATATCCTCAGTGTGCGTATAATTTCTAAAAAATGTTTTGAATCTTTTATAAAAGTATTTGTTTTACCAGTGAGATGTCTCAGTTTGCCAGATAAATGACGTGCTAAAAAAAAATTCGGCGAGTTAATGCCACTTACTATAGGCCTCAAAGGAACCGATTCTTTATGTATTTTCCATAGCCTGTACATTCTGGGTGAGACGGGCATTCGAGGTGTTAGATTCTTTGTGATAGAGCTGTCCAGTCTGGAGTCTGATATCAGATTTTTCACTTTCCGAACGATGCTGTTCGTCGGATCGCTTTTTAACTTGCGATACACAGGATCAGCTAGTAGTTGTTTCATCTTCCTGTGATAATCCACAGCGTCCAAAACAACAGTAGCATTCCGCTCATCCGATTTTGTTGCAACGATGCTTTCATTTCTCATGAGTTCAATAAGAGATTTCCATTCCTGCGACAATATGTTGCTTTTTGGGAGGTTTCGATTTCCGTTGAACTCTCGACACATCTTGTCTTACTTCTTCAGCCCGCACCTTTGGAAGACGAATCAAGGATGTTTCGACAGCACTTACGATTTCTTCAACAGGTATTCTCTTCGGTGTAGTTGCGAAATTCAGACCTTTGCACAGAACTGAAACAGCTGCTTCATCGAGTACTTCTGATGAGAGATTCACCACTACTCGCTTAGGATCCACAGTAGCGTCCTCCTTCTTAACTGTAACCACTAGCTTCTCGAACTTCTGTTTTGTTTCATAGCACTGAAATCCGAAAACCTTGCTTAATGATCAAACATTATTCTGTTCACTTTATCCCAGTCCTGGGGTGAGAGAGTTGCTGCCAGTGAAAAATGCACATCAATTAAAGTGGAGCTAACATAATTCAAGTCTCTGCATATTTGCTGGATTCTTTCATGGGAGAAATGCTTCGTGGCCCTTTGATAGATTCTCCTGGCTTTCACTGTCTGAACATGGTGGTTAATTCTGGTGAATGTGGGAATAACATCCTTATCATGGCACCGGGACAGAAAGGCCAAATCGCATAGTAATTTACCTCTTCTTCTGTGAAGGTTCTCCAGTCTTCTGATGGAGGTATAAACCTCTTGGCCATACAAGCATTTTATGTAAGTCTGCAGGCCTTCGTGGCCATTGTCACTGAAGTTAAAATCTTCTGGGTTATTAGGCCGTGTCATGTTTCTTCTAAAATGTTCGACATTTCGACCCCTCTGTTGGGATCTTCCTCAGGATCTTTTTTGGTGTCCACTACTGGTAGAACACTGTCAGGAATGAGTGTCGCGTTCACTTATAAAAGGGAAATTTTCTGGCGTTCGTGCTGGAGAAGTGATAGGATTGGTTGAAATTCATATGGCTACCATTGGTGGGCCCTAGTCATAGGCTAATACAGAAGAAGGGGCGTTGGTAGCTCATCTCCTGTGGATAGCATTGGCGGTCATTGTCATTGGATAGAAAGGTACTATTCCACACTTATGCTGGAGAAGGGTTATTGGTTGAAATGCCTGCTACCGCTATTGGTTGGTCGTCATCAGTGGCTAGATTCAAAATGGAGAGAGCAAGAGAGGGGGAATGTTTACCCAAAATATTATTGTCCACTCAGGTGACTTGCAGCGTGTTGTTTATGCTGCTCACACACCGCGGCCGCGTATTTACTTCCTTGATGGCGGGGAGCCACGATGCCGGAAGACTATAGCCATCCTCTCTATTGAAATTAGATGCATTCTTAGAAATTTCAACCGCTTCTCGTACCTTTCTTCTATAAATGTTTGCATCTTTAGCCAGTACAAGTACATTATTAAAATCGATGTCAGAGCCACAGGTCTCATGATGTTCCACTAATGCCGATTTTGCACTTTGTTTTAGCCGCATGTTCCGTTCGTGTTCCTTAATACATTTTTTAACAGTTATTCCCGTATCGCCTGTCTTTGAGGTTTGCCGATGACATTGTAATTCTGTCAGAGACAGCAAAGGACTTAGAAGAGCAGCTGAACGGAATGGACAGTGTCTTGAAAGGAGGGTATAAGATGAACATCAACAAAAGCAAAATGAGGATAATGGAATGTAGTCGAATTAAGTCGGGTGATGCTGAGGGAATTAGATTAGGAAATGAGACACTTAAAGTAGTAAAGGAGTTTTGCTATTTGGGGAGCAAAATAACTGATGATGATCGAAGTAGAGAGGATATAAAATGTAGAATGGCAATAGGAAGGAAAGTGTTTCTGAAGAAGAAAAATTTGTTAACATCGAGTATAGATTTAAATGTCAGGAAGTCATTTCTGAAAGTATTTGTATGGAGTGTAGCCATGTATGGAAGTGAAACATGGACAATAAATAGTTTAGACAAGAAGAGAATAGAAGCTTTTGAAATGTGGTGCTACAGAAGAATGCTGAAGATTAGATAGATAGATCACATAACTACTGAGGAGGTACTGAATAGAATTGGGGAGAAGAGGAGCTTGTGGCACAACTTGACTAGAAGAAGGGATCGGTTGATAGGACATGCTCTGAGACATCAAGGTATCACCAATATAGTATTGGAGGGCAGCGTGGAGGGTAAAAATTGTAGAGGGAGACTAAGAGATGAATACACTAAGCAGATTCAGAAGGGTGTAGACAGCAGTAAGTACTGGGAGATGAAGAAGCTTGCGCAGGCTAGAGTAGTATAGAGAGCTGCATCAAACCAGTCTCGGGACTGAAGACCACAACAACAACAACACTTTGCTGCAGCCACATGACACTTGATAGACTCCTGCATTGTGGAGGTAATCAGGTGCATCCGTTTTCCATTGGAAAAAGTCTTTTATTTTGTTTTGACTAAAGAAAGATGTCTGAATACAATTTTCCTTTAAAATTCTGCTTATGCGGTCAGTAACCCCAGAAACGAATGGTAACCAATACTATTACTTCTCCAGCATGAACACCAGAAAATTTCCCCTTTATAAGTGGACACGACACTCGTCCCTGACAGTGTTCTACCAGTAATGGATACCAAAAGATCCTGAGGAAGATCCCAGCAGAGGGGTCGAAACGTCGAACATTTTGGAAGAAACATGACATGGCCTAATAACCCAGAAGATTTTAACTTCAGTGACAATGGCCATGAAAGCCTGCAGACTTAAATAAAATGCTTGAATGGGCAAGAGGTTTATACCACCATCAGAAGACTGGAGAACCTTCACAGAAGAAGAGGTAAATTACTATGCGATTTGGCCTTTCTATCCCAGTGCCATGATAAGGATGTTATTCCCACATTCGCCAGCATTAGCCACCATGTGCAGACAGTGAAAGCCAGGAGAATCTATCAAAGGGCCAGCGAAGCACTTCTCTGTGAAAGAATCCAGCAAATATGCAGAGACTTGAATTATGTTAGTTCCGTTTTAATTGATGTGCATGTTCCACTGGTGACAACTCTCTCACCCCAGGACTGGGATACAGTGGACAGAATAATGTTTGATCATTCAGCAGGGTTTTCGGATTACAGTGCTATGAATCAAAAATAGAAGTTCGAGAAGCTAGTGGTTCCAGTTAAGAAGGAGGACGCTACTGTGGCTCCAAAGCAAGTAGTGGTGAATCTCTCGTCAGAAGTACTCGATGAAGCAGCTGTTTCAGTTCTGTGCAAAGGTCTGAATTTCGGAACTACACCGAAGAGAATACCTGTTGAAGAAATCGTAAGTGCTGTCGAAACATCCTTGATTTGTCTTCCAAAGGTGCGGGCTGAAGAAGTAAGACAAGATGTGTCGAGAGTTCTACGGAAATCGAAACCTCCAAAAAGCAACATATCAGCGCAGGAAAGGAAATCTCTTATTGAACTCATGAGAAATGAAAGCATCATTGCAACAAAATCGGATGAGCGGAATGCTACTGTTGTCACAGGAAGATGGAACAACTACTAGCTGATCCTGTGTATCACAAGTTAAAAAGCGATCTGACGAACAGCATCATTTGGAAACTGGAAAACCTGATATCAGACTCCAGACTGGACAGCTCTATTACAAAGAATCTAACACCGCAAATACCTGTCTCACCCAGAATGTACGGGCTACGGAAAATACATAAAGAATCGGTTCCTTTGAGGCCTATAGTAAGTAGCATTAACTCACCGAATTATTTTTTAGCACGTCATTTATCTGGCAAACTGAGACATCTCACTGGTAAAACAAATACTTTTACAAAAGATTCAAAACATTTTTTAGAAATTATACGCACACTGAGTATATCTGCAGGTGACATTCTTGTTAGCTTCGATGTGACATCGTTATTTACTAACGTCCCAGTATCAGATACAATGGAGATCATAAGAGAGAATGTTGCTCCAGATGTTTGTGACCTAATTGAATTATGTCTTCATTCGAGCTATTTTAAATACAATGGTGAATTCTACGAACGGGCTGACGGCATTGCCATGAGCTCACCCATTTCGCCAGTTGCAGCTGACGTTTTTATGGAACATTTTGAGCAACAAGCGTTAAGTAGTGCTCCTTTAAAGCCTTCTTGCTGGCTCTGCTATGTGGACGATACATTTCTTATATGGCACACAGCGAAGAAGAACTTTATGCGTTCCATAATTTCTTAAATGGAATTCACCCCAAAATCAAATTCACCTTGGAGGTTGAGAGTGAGGTTGGTCTCCCGTTCCTAGATGTATTGATATACAGAAGATCTGACAACAGTCTAGGTCACAGAGTGAACAGAAAGCCGACTAACACCAAACAGGTATTTAGATGCCACTTTGCACCACCACCCAGCCCAGAAGCAAGCAGTACTCAATACACCGTCTTCACGTGCCTTCTGTATCAGCGATGAAAACGACTTAGAATCGGAGTTGAATTTTTTAAAGGGGACATTGAAGGCATATGGGTATGATAGTTATTTAATCGACAGGGCTTTTAGGTAGAATATTTATACTGCTAATAAGAATGACGAGGAACTGCTTTCTCACTCCGTCAGGTTACCGTTCGTTTCTGGGGTCACTGACCGCATAAGCAGAATTGTAAAGAAAAATGGTATTCAGACATCTTTCTTCAGTCAAAACTAAATAAAAGACTTTTTCTGACGGAAAATGGATGCACCTGATTACCTCCACAATGCAGGAGTCTATAAAGTGTCATGTGGCTGCAGCAAAGTGTATATAGGCAAAACGGGAAGAACTGTTAAAGAACGCATTCAGGAACATGAACGGAACATGTGGCTAAAACAAAGTGCAAAATCGGCAGTAGCGGATCAACAAAAGAACTGTGGCTCTGACATCGATTTTAATAACGTACGTGTACCGGCTAAAGAAACAAACATTTATAGAAGAAAGGTCCAAGAAGCAGTTGAAATTTCTAAGAATGCATCTAATTTCAATAGAGAGGACAACTATAGGCTTCCGGCATCGTGGCTCCCCACCATCAAGGAAGTAAATACGCGGCCGCAGTTTGTGAGCAGCATAAACAACACGCTGCAAGTCACTTCAGTGGACAATAATATTTTGTGTAAACATTCCGCCTCTCTTGCTCTGTTTATTTTGAATCTAGCCACTGATGACGACCAACCAATAGCAATAGCAGGCATTTCAACCGATAACCCTTCTCCAGCATAATTGTGGAATAGTACCTTTCTATCCATTTACAATGACCCCCAATGGTATCCACAGGAGATGAGCTACCAACGCCTATGACTATGGCCCACCAATGGTAGCCATATGAATTTTAACCAATACTATCACTTCTCCAGCACGAACGCCAGAAAATTTCCCCTTTACACTCGTCTCTGACAGTGTTCTACCAGTAGTGGACACCAAAAGATCCTGAGGAAGATACCAGCAGAGGGGTCAAAATGCCGAACATTTTAGAAGAAACATGATGCAACCTAATAACCCAGAAGATTTTAACTTCATTGAGTATGTGTTCACTGAATTTCATCTCCCTACCCCCAACGATTCATATGAGTTGACCGTTTATAATTACAACTCATTCATATTGTCGCAGAAACTGTGGTGTAGTGGTTATGATAGTATACTGTTGCATGCAGGGTCATGAGTTCAAAACGCACCTGAACTGTAAAAATACATTCTAGAAGTATACACAAATGTCAAGAATCATTGTACTGGAATGTTCTGTACCTATATATACCATACGTGTTCTGGCTGGATGCAGTTTGCTCCATGCTCTTGTATGTGCAAGTGCTGAATAAACCTTTGTTAAGTGAAGTTAGTGTTCATCATGCATCTAATTTCACCTTCTTCTTCATGACATTATTCTCGTGGAGATGCTGGGTATCGGAACTTGTGATAGCGCACATTATCAATGACATAGTGGCTCCCATCAGGACACGACAGAGCCGCCATTTATGTGTTGAGGAACCAGAGTTTGAGCTATATTTAACGGATTGCAATACATCAGAGACAGAAGAAGAAGAGGACGTTACGATGACAGCAACTATGTGCCACCAAATGAGACATCCTTCCGGGTTCTCTCGTGTCAATGGCCACGATCCAAACAAGTGGCTGAAGGTATATGAGCATATAGCCAAATTTAACAAATGGGATGACACCGTGTGTTTGGCTAATGTATTATTCTATTTGGAGGGCACTGCTAACTAATGGTATGAGAACAGCAAGGAGAAGCTCACAAGCTGGGAAGTATTCTAGGTGGATGGTTCAAATGGCTCTGTGCGCTATGGGTCTTAACATCTATGGTCATCAGTCCCTTCTAGGTGGAACTGTGCAAGTATTTCGGTGACACACAATGACAGAAGTGGAAGGCTGTAGATAAATTGAAGTGCATAGCACAGCATCCTGGAGAAACTACAGCATCCTACATTCAAGATGTCTTGGAGCTACGTAAAATAGTGGATCCTAGTATGAAGGAGGAAGATATGGTTGCACATCTCATGAAGGGTGTTGCTGAGGACATGTATCAAACCCTACTTCTGAAGGAGGTTTTGACAGCAGATGACTTCATAAAATGGTGCCAATATATCAAGACAATCCAACAAAAAAGAATTACACGCAAGAAGTTTGAACGGCTTCCAAACATCGTGTCAATGTATATGAAGGAGGAAGGAAGTGATTTCACAAGCGTTCTTTGTAAGTTAGTGAGAGAGGAAGTTCAGGAGGCATTTGGATTGCACGACGAGCAAAAAACTAAGACACTTCAAGAAGTCATAAGGGAGGAAGTGGAACAGACATTGAACCCAATCTCTCGTCCTTCATTTCCCTTTAAAACAGTGAAAAAGTCGAGACCTAGGCGAAGTTATGTTCCTACAATGCCGTATGAGGAACCTGTTTGGGCACCAAAGAAGACTGATGTCTGGAGGACCCAGGATAACCAACCAGTATGTTCCCACTGCGGACAACTGGGACATATGGTGCGCTATTGTCGAGAAAGGCAGCGAATATTTGAAGATGCCTGCACCAGAAGACAGCAGACCGATCTTAGCCGACGCCAACTCCGAGACGACGAAGACGAACTAGATGATGTGGGTGCAGGACGATGTAGGTCACCATCACCATAAGCTAGCCACTGGAGAGGATGCTCCCCAACAAGCCAATCGAGGACTCCATAGCCGTTTAGAAGCTCCAGTCGATCACCTAGCTGCTGCAACCTGGAAAACTACAGGGTGAGACATTCCTTGGAGGTGAGGTCGCCGAAGAGAAAAATCCTCTGCAGTCAATCACTACAAAAATGATAGGAAACTACGTCAATATCCTCATGGATGGCTGACCAGCCCAAGCTCTTGTGGACTCTGGAGCAACATATTCAGACATTTTGGAGAAGAACTGTTGGCAGTTGAAGAAAACCGTATTCGTTGACAACAAAACATCTCTCCTGAAGGTGGCTAATGGGAAATATGTAAAAGCTACAGGAATTTGTGTCATTTGTGTGGGTATAAGTGGCCATACACAGCCCTTAGAATTCATCATCTTACAAGATTGTAGTCATGATGTCATTCTCGGATGGGACTTTTTAAAAGCTTCTCAGGGAATTATTCTCTTGTGGTCGCTCAAAGATTATGCTAGATGAGATGAGATACTGTGGACAGGAAGATGCGCATCTAAGTGTGTGGAGACTATGTGTGCTGGATGAAGTGATCGATCCTGCAGTCAGTGCTAGAAAGGTAACTGTCATGTGTCATGCCATGCATCAACCCACGGATCTTGAAGTGGAATGTAAGAGAAGCATACCACTGAAGAACAACTTGGTCATTCCAGCCTCTGTTGTCTCATTTACGAACGGATTCAGTGAACTGTGGATAGTTAACTGTTGCCGAGAACCGCAGATCCTTCCAAGACACATGTGCGTAGCAAACGCTGAGCCGTTAATTGCAGAAAGAGTCATAGAAACCTCCCGTGCTGAGTCTGTGGGCAAAATTAGCACTACCACTATGAGACAAGATCTTCTAGCTCGACTGCCACTAAATCTCACTAAGGAACAACAGAAGAAGCTACTTGCCATGCTTCAAGAGTTATCTGAATGCTTCAATCCACAGGTGAAAAGCAAAGTAGACAAATCGACGGTGAAGCACCGGATTAGCAGTGGAGACCGATCAACCAATAAGCCAGAGAGCATACCGTGTGTCAGCAACGGAACGTCGAATAATTCACAACAAGGTAGAGAAAATGAGGAAGAATGACATCATTCAGCCTTCACAGAGCCCATGGTCGTCACCAGTGGTTCCCATCAAGAAGAAGGATGGCAGTTGGCACTTTTGTGTTGATTACAGGAAGCTTAATAAGATAACTAAAAGGGGCATTTATGCCCTTCCAAGAATTGACGATACACTAGATTGTCAGAAGGAGGCTAAGTTTTTCTCAACCATGGACATGTACTCAGGTTACTGGCAAATCGAAGTAGATGAGGCTGATGATGAGAAAACTGCATTCATCACCCCTGATGGCTTGTATGAGTTTAAGGTAATACTGTTTGGTTTGTGTAATGCACCAGCAACTTTTGAATGGGTCATGGATAATCTTCTAAGTCACCTGAAGTGAACGATGTGTCTTTGTTATTTAGATGACATTATTGTGTTCTCAGAGACATCTGATGAACACGTAAAAAGACTGAGGGCCTTTCTTAAGTGTCTCCAACAAGGCGGGCTGAAACGTAATCCAAGAAAGTGTCTCTTTGGAGCAAAAGAAATCAAAATACTTGGACACCTTGTGTCAAACAAAGGTGTGTGGCCAGACCCAGAAAAGGTGAGACCTATAATGGAATTTCCTATTTCTAAAAGTATTAGAGATGCGAGAAGCTTCCTCAGATTATGTTCTTATTACTGTCGTTTTATCAAAGATTTTTGTATCAAAGCCAGGCCACTCCAAGAGTTGTTAAAAGCCGATGCTAAATTTATCGGGGGTGGTGCTCAACAAGATTCGTTCAGTGTGCTGTGAAAAACTCTTGACGACTGACCCTGTGCCTGGTTTGTATGATGAGAGAGCACCTACAGAACTACACACAGATGCCACTGGGTATGGGATTGGTGCTGTTCTGGTGCAAATTTTGGATGGAAAAAAGAAGGTTATAGCCTAAGCTTCTAGGACACTTACAAAAGCCAAGAGAAACTACTCAACTACAGAAAGAGAATGTCTTGCTATGATCTTGGCCATGTGCAAATTTCGACAGTATCTCTATGGAAGGCCATTCACAGTTGCTACAGACCATCATTCACTTTGCTGGTCAACAGGTCTTAAGGATCAAACAGGACGACTCGCCAGGTTGGCACTACGTCTTTAAGAGTATGACATTATCATAGTGTACAAAAGTGGAAGAAAACAGCAAGATGCCGATTGTCTCTCAAGAAACCCTGTCAAGACCATCAAGACTTTGATGAAGATAGTGACTGTCTCACTGCACTCCAGGATCTCTCTGCTGAGAAGAAGAAGGATGCCAAGATATCTCAAATTATGCTTACCTTAAATCGGTCAGAGGGTAAGAAAGGACAATTTAAGGCAGTTAATGGATTGCTTAGCAAGAAAAACTTTGATCCATTTGGAAGGAGGTGGCTACCAGTGATTCCTAAACACATGTTTTTAGATGTTCTACAGAAATTTCACGACACACCTGAGGCTGGACATTTAGGATTTATTAAGACATACAATAGGATCTGCAAGAGATTTTTCTGGCCAGGTTTATTTAGGAGTGTCCGTCACTATGTGTCACACTGTCGGGAGTGCCAGAGGAGAAAGGCAGTTCCTCAGAAACCACCTGGACGACTCATATCAATTCCACCAGCCGAAATGCCTTTCCAGCATGTTGGGATTGACCTCCTCAGGTGATTTCCAACGTCTGCTAGTGGCAATAGATGGATTATTGTTTGCACTGATTATCTGACACGCTATGCCATTACAAAAGCCGTGAAAACAACCAAAGCATTTGAGGTATACAAATTCATCGTGGGAGACATTGTATTAAAACACGGTGCCCCAAGGTTGTTAATTACGGATCGAGGAAAAGTTTTTCAATCAAATCTTGTAACAGAGATAAACTGTCAGTGCAACATTACTCATCACATGAAGACTGCCTACTATCTGCAAACTAACGGGCTTACTGAACGCCTCTATAAGACTTTGGTCGACATGCTATCAACGTTCATCAATGTTGAGCAGAGCAACTGGGATGAGGTGCTACCTTTCATGACATTTGCCTACAAAATCGCCAAACAAGACACCACAGGATTTACGCCATTTTTCCTGGTGCATGGGCGTGAGGCGACTACGCCGATGGACGCTGTGTTTCCATTACATCCTGATGACGTGGACGACGACTACATTAGCCAGGTGTTAACCAGAGCTGAGAAAGCTCGGCAGTTAGCTCAACTCCGCACGCTGCAGGCTCAAGAAAACGATTGCCGAAGGTGTGATGCGAGCCATCGCCCTGTTGTCTACCAGCCTGGTGACCTCGTCTGGGTCTTCACTCCTGTTCGGAAGGTTGATCTCTCTGAGAAGCTCCTCAGGTGCTACTTTGGACCTTATAAGGTTGTAAGACAGTTGTCTGATGGACAGTTGTCTGATGTTACTTATGAAGTTGAAGATTTCGACCCTGACACAAGATGGCGGAAGATCAGAGACATGGTCCATGTCCTTTGAATGAAGCCCTATATGGATCCTGCAACTCAGGGTAAATTCGAAGCTCCAGTGATAGGCAACAAGCAGAAAGGTGATGAAGAGTGTAGTGGCAAAGGAAGCTCTAAGAAGATCACTGCCAGGGCAAACATCAGTCATCGAGAGTCGGAGTATGCAGGACCGATGACTCGTTCCCGGACTAGGAGGACGTAACACCAAGACGCTGTTCTCGTAAGTAGAGTGCAATGTTGCAGAAACTGTGGTGTAGTGGTTATGATACTAGACTGTTGCATGAAGGGTCATGAGTTCAAACTCACCTGAACTGTAAAATTTTAATTTCTGTATTTGGTTCGAGTGCATTCTAGACGTATCCACAAATGTCAAAATCATTGTACTGGAATGTTCTGTAATTGCATATATACCGTATATGTTCTGGCCAGAGGCAGTTCGCTCCACACTCTTGTATGTGCAAGTGCTGAATAAACGTTCGTTAAATGAAGTTAGTGTTCGTCATTCATGTAATTACACCTTCTTCTATGTGACAATATTGTACTTATATGAAAATACAGTTTTTATTTTCATTTTGTGATGTGCAGAATTTTGCATTCCTGCACATTGAAAGCCAATCTTTGCCCAGTTTGAAATCTTATCAAGATCTAGTTGAATATTTGTGCATCTTTTTTTGAGCAGTATTTCATTATAGATAACTGCATCATCTGCAAAAAGATTACTATTAAAATTGTCTGCAAGATCATTAACATATGACACAAACAACAAGGTTCAAACATGCTTCCCCACACACCTACAATTAACTCCACATATATCACTGACTCTTCATCCAAGATATCTTTCTGTGTCCTTCCTACCAAAATATCATCAGTCCAGTCACGAAGTTCAATTGATATCCCATACAATCATACTTTAGATTATGAGCCAAGGTGTGGTACTGATTTGAATGCTTTTCTAAACTCTAGAAATTCTGCATGTACCTAACTGCCTTAATCCATGAAATTCGGGATCTCACGTGAGAAAAGCACAAGTTGGGTTCCATATAGTTATTGTTTTCAGAATGCACGCTCAACAGCACGAAGCAGCTCATTCTGTTCAAGATGTCTCATTATGTTTGAGCTCACAATATGTTCTAGGTTTCTATGGCAGATGGATGTCAGTGAAACTGGACAACAATTTTGTGAATCACTTCTGTCACCTTTCTTGTAGACAGGTGTGACCAATGCTTCACTGCTACTGACAAAATCTATTTCCAATGGCAAACAAGCTACTACAATTTTCCAGTCACCAAATTCAGTAACGAAAAAAGTCATGGTAATTTGGTTGTCAAAACGAGCAATGGTGATTATTTTCTACAAGCAGGTTACAATAGTCTACAAGAAGGGTAACAAAAGTAATCCACTAAACTACCATACATTATCCTTAATTTCCATTTGCTGTAGAATCTCATGACATATGAGGGGCATTTGAAAAGTCCATGCAAAGTCAGAGAGATGGGACTACCGGCGCATGTCAAGGACATGTTTAGGTAGTAGCATCTTTGGAAAGAGCGCACAGCAAGCTTCAGCCATATTGGTCTATTTATTTGTGTTTGGCATTCGTGTGAACCAAGGAAGTAGAGTGATTGTCAAAAAATGGACGAAAAAGAATTTCGTGTGGTGATTAAACATTACTTTATGAAAGGCAAAACGCCCCAGGAGACTAAAGAGAAGCTTGATAAACATTATGGTGACTCTGCACCTTCGATTAGAACAGTTTATAAGTGGTTTCAAAACATTTAGAGTGGCCATGTGGGCACAAGTGATGCTGAATGTTTTGGACGCCCTGTGGAGGTTACGACTCCAGAAATCATTGATAAAATCCATGATATGGTGATGGATGACAGAAGAGTTAAGGTGCGTGAGATTGCTAGTGCTGTGGGCCTCTCAAATGAAGGGGTACATAATATTTTGCATAAACATTTGGACATGAGAAAGCTATCCGCAAGATGGGTTCTGCGATTGGTCATGCTTGACCAAAAATGGAATCGTGTGAAGTGTTACAAGGATGGTTTGCAGCTGTTCAGGAAGAATCCAAAGGACTTTAAGCGTCGTTTCATCACTGTTGATGAAACATGGATACATTACTATACTCCTGAGACCAAACGACAATCTAAACAATGATTTACCAAGGGAGAATCTGCACCAAAACAGGCGAAGACCATTCCTTCAGCAGGAAAGGTTATGGTGATTGTCTTTTGGGATTTGCAAGGGATAATCCACATCAACTATCTGGAAAAGGGTAAAACTATTACAGGTGAATATTATTCATCGTTATTGGACCTTTTGAAAACTGAGCTGCAAGAAAAACGCCAATGATTAAGTCCTTTCCCATCACGGCTATGCACCAGCACACCCCTCAGAAGTTGTGGTTGCAAAATTAATGGAAATAAGATTCCAACTTGTTTCACATCCCCCATGTTCTCCTGACTTGGCTCCCTCAGACTACTATTTTTTCCCCAATTTGAAGAAATGGCTGGCAGGGCAAAGATTTTATTCAAATGAGGAAGTGTTTGCAACAACTAATAGCTATTTTGCAGACTTGGACAATTCCTATTATTCTGAAGTGGTGAACAAATTAGAACAGTGTTGGAGGAAGTGTATAAGTCTAAAAGGAGACTACGTCGAAAAATGAAAAAGGTTTACCCCAAACGCATAAGTAGTTTTTATTTTTGCATGGACTTTTCAAACGCCCCTCATATTCTGAGCTGAAATGTAACGAGGTATCTCAAGCAGAATGACCTCCTCCATTCCAGTCAGCATCAATTCTGAAAATACTGATCATGTGAAACTCAACTTGCATTTTGCTCACGTGACACCTTGAAATCCATGGATTAAGGCTGCCAGGTACATGCAGTATCTCTTGATTTCTTAAAAGCATTAGACTTAGTACCACACTTAAACTTATAAACTGAAGTGTGATTGTATGGGGTATCAAGCAAAATTTGCGACTGGACTGAAGGTTTCTTGGGAGGGAGGACACAGCATGTTATCTCAGATGGTGAATCATCGAGTGATGTAGAACTAACTTCATGTGCGCCCCAGGGAAGTGTGTTGGGATCCTTACTGTTCATGTTGTACATTCATGATCTTCCCCATAATATTATTAGTAACCTCATACTCTTCACAGATGATGATGCAGTTATGTATAATGAAGCACTGTCCAAATATAGCTACACAAATATTCAGTTGGATATTGATAAGATTTCAAATTGGTGCAAAGATTGTAAACTTGTTTTAAGTGTTCAGAAATGTAAAATTGTGAATTTCACAAAATAAAAAAAAAACATATTATCCTATGATTACAGTATCAAAGAGTCACAACTTGAATCAATAAACTCATAACTGGGTGTAACAATTTGCATGGACATAAAATGGAGTGATCACATACGCTCAGTGATAGGTAAAGCAAGTGGCAGACTTTGGTTCACTGGGAGAATACTAGAGAAATGCAATCAATATACAAAGGAGATTGCTTACAAAACACTAGTGAAACCCCCATTACAATATTGCTCAACCATGTAAGACCCATACTAAATATGATTAACAGTTGATATTGTCTGTATACAGAGAAGGGCAGCACAAATGGTCACATGTTTGCAGACATTTGAAGATAGATGCAAACAATCCAAAGAAGCCCACTGATAAATTTTAAGAATAATGGATTTAGAAATACACTACAGCCCTCTACATATCACTCCCATAGGGACCGTGATAACATGAATAGACAAATTACAATGTGCAAAGAGGTGTTTAGTCATTCTTCCCTTGCTCCCTAAATGAATGGAATGGGAAGATGCCATAATAATTAGCACAATGGCAAGTACTCTTTGCTGTGCACTTGACAGCGGTTTGCAGAGTATGGATGTAGATGTACTAATGTATAAGTTTTTAAGACTCACATTCAACCAAATCATCAAAAATATTCAGAACTCTATTTCACTGCTGTATAGAACTTGATAACATCTATCAACATTACTACAGAGTACAAATGAGAAATAATCTGGATGAATGTAGGCATCAAAAGTGAGTCAGACATGACAATTGGAAGAAGTGCATCCATTTAGCAGCTGCAAATCCCTTATAATGGATGTCTTTATAAACACAAAAGTGTGATCGACACATATTTTATTATTTAATTAGTCATACCAGGTGATTATACATCGTTATCATAATTAATGGTGTAAAGATACACACTTAAAAGTACACAAGAGGCAGACGACTGTCATTTAGGAGCCACAGCGACACTGAGGTGGGTCCTCGCAACAGAGTAGGTAACCATGCATTAGCCACGTATGGCCAATGCGGACCCAGCAGAGAACAACTGATTCCCTGCGAGAGGCCTGCATGGAAGACTTCCACACATTCATAGTCTCCTTAATGACACACAATTTGTTGTGCGTGCTGTTATGCCATTCTGTCTCCCAAAACCGGAAAACCCTGCAGTGTGAGAAAGAACGCAGGTCAGCTTCAGAGATGTCCATCTTCAGAAGTGGTTTCCGCGTTGCCTGTTTGGCCAGCCTGTCAGCAAGTTCATTGCCAGGGATTCTGACGTGTCCTGGGGTCCACACAAACACCACGGAACGGCGGGTCTGTTCCAGGGCACAGATGGACTCCTGAATGGATGCTACCAGAGGGTGGCGAGGGTAGCACTGATCGATAGCTTGTAGGCTGCTCAATGAGTCAGTACACAGGAGAAATGACTTGCCAGGGCATGAGTGGATGTACTCAAGAGCACGAGATATGCCCGCCAGCTCTGCAGTGAAAACACTGCAGCCAACTGGCAAGGAGTGCTGCTCAACATGTTCTCCATGAACATATGTGAAGACTACATGACCATCAGCCATTGAGCCATTGGTGTAAACCACTTCAGAGCCCTGGAACATGTCAAGAATCGAGAGGAAGTGACAGCAGAGAGTGGTGGGGTTAATGGAGACCTTAGGGCCATGCATAAGGTCCAGACAAAGCTGCGGCCGAGGCATACAACGTGGAGGTGTACGTGAATGGACCGCAAGTTGAGATGGTAAAGGCAAGGGCTCCAGTTCAGAGAGAAGCGACCGCACGCAAACCTCAATCATTAGCCCTGATCTGGGCTGCCGAGGCGGGAGATGGACTGCCGTGGGCGGGAAAAGGAGACGGTAATTCGGATGATCAGGGGAACTATGAATGTGTGCTGCATAACTGGCGAGCAGTTGTGCACGTCTGATCTGCAGTGGAGGGACACCAGCCTCCACCAGTACACTGGTCACTGGACTTGTCCTTAAAGCTCCTGTCACCAATCGAACCCCACAGTGGTGCACAGGGTTGAGTAAATGCAATGCTAAAGACACTGCCGAACCATAAACCACACTCCCATAGTCAATTCAGGATTGGACAAGGGCTCTGTAGAGCTGCAGCAGTGTACAGCAATCTGCACCCCAATTGGTGTTGCTCAAGCAATGGAGGGCTGCCAGCACTTCTGCTTAAGCTGACGAAGATGATGGAGCAAATTCAATCGAGTGTCGAAAACCAGTCCTAGGAATTGGCATGTCTTCACTACAGTGAGTGGATCGTTATTAAGATAAAGTGTGGGTTCCGGATGAACGGTATGATGCCGACAGAAGTGCATGACACATGACTTTGCAGCTGAAAACTGGAAGCCGTGGGCTAGAGCCCATGACTGCGACTTGTGGATGGCTCCCTGGAGGAGCCGCTCAGCAACAACAGTACTGGAGCAGCAGTACAAAATGCAGAAGTCGTCTGCATACAGAGGAGGTGAGATGGAGGGCCTGACAACTGCTGCTAGACAGCTAATGGCCACTAAAAATAGAGAGACACTCAATACAGAGTCCTGCAGGACTCCATTCTCCTGGATATGTATGAAACTATGGGAGTCACCAACTCGGACATGGAAAGTATGGAGCAACAGGAAGTTTTGGATAAAAATCAGGAGTGGTCCCCCTAGACCCCACTCATACAATGTGGCAAGAATATGAGATGGCCGAGTCATGTCGTATGCTTTACGTAAGTCAAAAAAGACAGCAATCAGGTGTTGCCATCTGGAAAAGGCTGTTCGGATGGCAGACTCAATGGACACAAGATTATCAGTCATAGAGTGACCCTGGTGGAAGTTGCCCGGACATGGAGCCAGCAAGCCACGTGACTCCAGGACCCAACCTAACCACCGACATACCATATGTTCCAGCAGCTTACAAAGAACGTTGGCGAGGCTGATGGGCCGATAGCTATCCACATCAAGCAGGTTTTTACTGGTTTTGAGCACTGGAATGATGGTGCTCTCCCACCATTGTGATGGAAAGACGCCATTGCACCAGATCCGATTGAAGATGACGAGAAGATATCGCTTGTAGTCGGATGAGAGATGTTTAATCATCTGGCTGTGGATGTGACCAGGCCCAGGAGCGGTGTTGTGGCAGTGTGCAAGGGCACTGAGGAGCTCCCACTCTGTAAATGGGGAGTTATAGGATTCACTGCAGCTTGTAGTGAATGAGAGGACGTTCCCTTGCAGCCACCGTTTGAGTGTGCGAAAGGCTGGGGGGTAATTCTCCGACACAGAGGCTCGAGCAATGTGCTTGGCAATAGCATTTGCGTCTGTACGTAACTTGCCATTTATGGTAACACCGGGGACAGCTGTTGGGGCCTGGTACCCAAAAAGATGTTCGATCTTTGCCCAGACTTGGGAAGGTGACGTGTGGCACCCAACGGTGGAGACGTATCACTCCCAACACTCCTTCTTCCGTTGTTTGATAAGGGAGTGAACACGGGCGTGGAGCCGTTTATAATCTATGTGGTGCTCCACGGAAGGGTGCCATTTATGCCTCTGTAGAGCTTGCCGACGCTCCTTAAGTGCTTCAGCAACTTCCGGTGACCACCAAGTGACTGCCATATGCCTCGGGCACCCTAAAGAGCGAGGGATTGCGTTTTCTGCCACAGAAACTATAGTGTGCTCAACCATCACACTGATGTTATTGTGTGGAGGAGATTCAGTGGTGACAGCAGAGGTGAAAGTTCCCCAGTCCGCCTTGTTCAAAGGACATCTGGGCAGGCGTCCATGTGCCTGATGCTGGGGCAGTGACAGGAAGATGGAGAAGTGGTCACTACCACACAGGTCATCATGTGCTCTCCAGTGGATAGATGGGAGAAGTCCTGGGCTGAAAATTGATAAATCAATGGCCGAGTAATACCATGAGCCACACTGAAACGTGTGGTGGCCCTAATATTTAATAGGCAGAGGTCAAATTGCGTCAGTAAAGTTTCGACATCTCTGCCTCGGCCAGTAAGCTGGTACCACCCCACAAGGGGTTATGGGTATTAAAATCTCCCAGAAGTAGGAAAGGTTTACGGAGTTGATCAATCAGTGCAGCTAATACATTCAGGGGTACTGCACCATCTGGAGGAACATATACATTGCAGACAGTTATTTCCTGCGTCCTCCTCATTTTGACAGCCACAGCTTCAAGAGGGGTTTGAAGGAGCACATGTTCACTACAGACTGAGTTTAGGACATAAATGCAAACTCCACCTGAGACTCGATTATAGGCGCTACAGTTCCTGTAATATCCCTCATAACCATGGAGGGCAGGGTCCGCGTTGCTGGGAACCACGTTTCCTGGAGGGCAATGCAGATAGCAGGTGTAAAGCTTAACAGTTGCCGTAGCTCAGCCAGTCGGTGGAAAAAACTGCCACAATTCCACTGGAGGATGACATTGTGAGACTGGGAAGGCATGGAACATTCAATGAGGCAATTTATACCTCAGAGTCACCTGCTGCCACAGATTTATTGCCTGAGCAGTCTTTACCCATTGTGTCTGAATGTCTGGTGAGATCTAGGTCCTCAGTGGACACCAAAACCTCCACCCCATCCTCAGCTGCAGGGCTTGTAGGTAGAGGTGGTGTGGGTGCCACTGCAATTTCCTTGGTCTTAGGGGTTTTCTTTTTGGATTTCTCTCGCTGCTCCTTGGGTTTCCCTGGCTGGGAGGATTTCACTGGCTCAGTCTCCAGGACTGAGGATGAACGTGAAGCTGTATGACCAGCTGCTTTTGGGCTCTTCAGCCACTGGTGGGTGTCGTCTTTCCCACTAGAAGAAACCCGGGAAGGGAGTGACCCAAGGGGCCCCTTCCTAGCGAGAGAAGCTGAAGATGACTTACGCTTCTCTGGCTTAGAAGTGGGGATGGATGTCCCCGATGGTTGGGGGGCTGTTGCTCCCGAAGTAGGTGGTGCAGGAGCAACAGGGAGAGAAGTCTTCCGGCTCTGAGAAGTGTCCTGGGTTGGCGGAGCTGATGGTGCCCGAACTGTTGTTGTGGGGGTGTAAGATGATGTCATACGCACAGGATGCAGGTGTTCAAATTTTGTCTTAGCCTCAGTGTAGGTCAGTCTGTCCAGGGTCTTGTACTCCATGATTTTCCTTTCTTTCTGGAGAATCCTGCAGTCAGGTGAGCAAGGCAAATGGTGCTCTCCACAGTTGACATAGATGGGAGGCGGGGCACATGGAGTATTGGGATGTGATGGGCATCCGCAATCTCGGCATTTGACGCTGGAAGTACAGCAGGAAGACATGTGGTTGAACTTTCAGCACCACATCAGGGGAGGGATATAGGGCTTTACATAATACTGGTAGACCATCACCTTGACCTTCTTGGGAAATGTATCACCATCAAAGGAAAGATGAAGACACCAGTGGCAACCTCATTATCCTTCAGATCCTGGTGGACACGCCAGACGAAATGTACACCTCGCTGCTCTAAATTGGCATGCAGCTCATCAGCGGACTGCAAAAGAAGGTCTCTGTGAAATATGATACCCTTGACTATACTTAAGCTCTTATGGGGTGTGATGGTTCCAGAAATATCCCCCAGCTTGTCACAAGCGAGTAACTCCCATGACTGGGCAGAGGATGCTGTTCTGATTAAGACTGACCCAGGTCTCATTTTGGACAAGCCCTCCACCTCCCCAAACGTGTCCTCTAAATGCTCAAGAAAAAACTGAGGCTTCACCGTCATGAAAGATTCCCCATCAGCTCTCGAACATACAAGGTACCGGGGCGAATAAGATCTGCTGCCATCCTTAGCCTGACATTCCTCCCATGGTGTGGCCAGGGAGGGGAATGATTTGGGGTAATACATCTGTGCGTTGAATTGAGCTCGTGATCGCTTAGAGACTGCTGTTGTTTCACCACCAGCAAGAGATGATGGATTACACTTCACCATGTGTCATCTGCCTCGATGCCACCCACTCCGACCAGGGGCTGTCCCCATGGCCGCCACACAGCCACAGCATACACAGCATAGGTCACCTGGCAGGATGGCCATTGCCGGGAGTCCTGATGCCCCAGGGGGATGGGCATCTACCCCTTGGCATATGTGGGGAGTTAACGGCGCAGGCATCAGCAGAGCAATCCCTGTGTGGTCAGGGGGCTACAACCAACAGGGTACATGGCGGCCCCACCACAACGGACTGGCTACCATGCTGGATATCAGGTGCAAAGAAGTCCATGGTCATCGTGATGCAGAAATCGGCACCCAGGAAGGTGTCCTCACCCAAGAGTTGGAGAATGGGCAGGGCTCCAATGCGACGACAAGAAAGTGGGGTAAAGATCTCAATGCACGATTGGCATGATGCACCTTGTAAGGTGCCTTTTCCCAACTGGCTCCCTCTTTGGGAAAATTTTGAAGACTGGAGGTCAAACCCTACAGGGGACCATTACATGAAGGCCGAAACATGTGAAACTCCTTTTAGTCACCTCGTACGACATGCAGGAATACCTCGGGCCTATTCTAACCCCCAGACCCACAGGGTGCATGCTTAGAGTCATCTAGTCTTCAACGCACATGCTCTGTATATATATATATATATATATATAATGGAAGGAAACATTCCACGTGGGAAAAATTATATATAAAAACAAAGATGAGGTGACTTACCGAACAAAAGCGCTGGCAGGTCGATAGATACACAAACAAACACAAACATACACACAAAATTCAAGCTTTCGCAACAAACTGTTGCCTCATCAGGAAAGAGGGAAGGAGAGGGGAAGACGAAAGGAAGTGGGTTTTAAGGGAGAGGGTAAGGAGTCATTCCAATCCCGGGAGCGGAAAGACTTACCTTAGGGGGAAAAAAGGACAGGTATACACTAGCACACACGCACATATCCATCCACACGTACAGACACAAGCAGACATATTTAAATATGTCCTTTTTTCCCACTAAGGTAAGTCTTTCCGCTCCCGGGATTGGAATGACTCCTTACCCTCTCCCTTAAAACCCATATCCTTTTGTCTTTCCTTCTCCTTCCCTCTTTCCTGACGAGGCAACCATTGGTTGCGAAAGCTAGAATTTTGTGTGTATGTTTGTGTTTGTTTGTGTGTCTATCGACCTGCCAGCGCTTTTGTTTGGTAAGTTTCATCATCTTTCTTTTTGGATTGTTGTCATGTTCATTCAGAACATCTGCACTGCTACCAAAGGATCTCTAGTACCTTTTCTTAATGTATAGCATTGCCACATTTCCTAACTGTGGTGATGTTTAAAGAAAATCAAGTCAGTAGCAGCTGGTAACACAAAGTCACAATTATCTTGCACACAGTTTATTTGCCAATCTATGTTTACTGAGACGTTTTTGCTTCTAGTATCATATACTTTCAACCCCATGTGTTTGTGCCATTAATAATGGCATAACCTGTACAAAGAATTTTTCCATTCCAATTTTCATTTACATTTCTATTTAGTTTTATACTGATGGCAACGATGGTGATCACTATTATTTTTGACTTGTGTATGGACCAACTAGGATCATGTAACAACTTTAATTCCTTTTTTGAAGCCATTTTGACTATCTTTTGACCATGACTGTCTCAAGAAATATGGAGGGTTATACCTCATCTTCAAGCTAAATGGCATTACAAAAACAAGTTGTCATTCTTCTTTCCATGTTGTTCTTTCTTCCTAGTTCTTTTCTTGTTTCTGTAAGCCATGCTATTCTCAATTACATTTTCTCTACTTATTTTTATTATCTTCATTTTAATTCCTAATTTTTAGTTGCTCTATCCCTGTTCTTCTCTGTGAGTGTTGTTATTTTAAGCCTATCATCATATGTCACATCAATACCATTACTTTGTGAGTCCCAGCTTGCCCCTTCTCACGTTTGGATCTGCCCTCTGCCCATCTCTGTCCACCGACGTACCTTACCTATCAATCAAGCATTCTCATTCCTTTCATTTGAACTAAACTAAACTAAACTCCATCCAGATAGGCCTTGGAAGGCCCAACGGTACCAACCAGCCACCGCGCTCCCAGCCGTATGTCGGTTTAAGAGAATGTAGCAGCAACTACTCAATCAAGTAGCTCCTCAGTTTGTGCCTCACAAAGGCTGAGTGCACCCCGCTTGCCGACAGCACTCGGCAGACCAGATATAGCCACCCATATAGGTGTTAGCCCAGCCCAACAGCGCTTAACTTTGGTGATCTGACGGGAACCAGTGTTACCACTGCGGCAATGCCGTTGGCTCCTTTCATTTGAGCAAATACAGAAAAAATCCAGTCTCTCAAATTTTTCCTGTTTTATTGCCTAGAACACAATGGATACCTATCTCATAATTAGCCTTTTTGAGAGAAAAATCTCATTTTTGTCTGCAACACTTCTGTCCACAAAGTTTCTCATTTGTTCATGTTCAGTTAGTGTGTAATGCTAACCTAACCAGTCCTAGAAAATTATATTATCCAGTCACAGACATGCATGAACTTCCTCTTTACCCCTAAATTATTTCTTTTCAGTCCTAAATTCCAACATCCCAACTCCCACACTGAATCGCTCACTTTCCAGTAATGAGACTAACAAGCACAGTGTCATCTCAAGTTCTCCCAGAGTATTTCTCACTTGCAGAATTTCTAATGCTTAGAATTCTTGCCTGAAGATGGCAACGAGTCTGTCAAAATGTCATGGAGAACTTACGGCATGACCTTTGCAGACACCGGGAAATACTACAAGTTAACAAGCACAATTGCACAACAAAGAAACTACCTAACACGAAAACTTCACAATCTCATCTTGGAGTTCTACTACCCACAATCACAACAGCCTACCTGTCTCTCATGGATACCAATCCCTTATTGCTGGACTGCTACATTTACTACACTCCAACAGAGTTCCTCTGTCAATCAAAAATTAGAACCCAAACAGATACTAAGTAACTCATGAAAACTGTTTTCAAAAAATTTCAACTCCACAGATGTTTTAATTCTCTATGAAGCACTCACCCTTAACCTCATAATGAATTTCCATCTATTTATTCTAATCAAAGACTCAATCTCTTCCACACAGTTCCCACATTTTAGTCAATTCTCTTTCACACAGTTCCCTTATTTTAGTCAATTCTCTTTCACACAGTTCTCACATTTTAGTCAATTCTTCGCAATCATTCAAACAAATCTGAACTTTAATCTCTGCCTCATTAAGTTTGCATGTCCATCCAACTAACAGCCTCCCCTTCTCCCACGCAACTATACTTTGGCAGCCTACCAAGTACTTCTAACTTGCTGCTCTTCCCTGGATCCCTAACCAATAGACCAACCTCACATCTGCAAAAATAGCTGTTACTCACCATTCAAAACAGTGCCGAAGTAGAACATTCTTACTGAACACGGAGGTTCTGTGCTGGCTATCATACACATTTATCTATAGCCCAGCTACAGTAACCACATCCAAAGAGTCACTTTTGAATTCACCCAGCACTAGAACTTCTCTCTTAGAACTCATTTCTTCCTCACTTTTACCATTCCCCACATTTTCACTCTCTATATGCTTCCTAGGATCAAGAAAACTAAAACACTCGGGAGTCCTAAGGTGACTGGAGAAAGGATCTCTGTCATTGTGGATCAAAACCTTCAACCCACTGGCAGCAAGCTACCACTTTGAATCAAAGACAGGAGCAATTCCTTCAGTGGCTCTGCATAGCTCAGAAGATCTTATCTCAGAATCTTCATTTTTAAGGATAAGTTATTTTACCAGCAACAGTAATCTATATATATAAAACAAAGTCGGGTTTGTTACAACACTTATAACTCGAGATCTGCTGGACCAATTTTCATGGTTTTTGATTTGTTGGATTTGTCTCCGCCCCGAATAGCAGAATACATCTTAAAAATAATGAAAAATTGACAAATAAAAATTTTCATGGTTTTTGATTTGTTGGATTTGTCTCCACCCCGAATAGCAGAATACATCTTAAAAATAATGAAAAATTGACGAATACTTGAAAAATGCGTTATTTTCCCTAAAAGTTCTTTAGTACAGAGCTGTCAAATTTTTTTGTCAAAATCTGTAAGTAATGATTGACATTTATGCATGCGTTCATAAACTATTTAAAATGGATGAATAAACTATTATGTGTATTTTTTTTAAAAAAGATTGAAAAATATTACGCGTGCGTTCAGAAATGTGTAATGAATACTTAATCATTTCAATAAATGCTCATTTGTTCATTACATGTCAAAGATTTGTTGTCCAATCCTGTCAAATACTGCAACAACTATTTATGTGTGCGTTCAGAAATTTATTTTGTGTAAAATGTCTCGAAAGTTCAGGTAGGTACTGTTATATTTGTTTGTTTTAGACATTAATTTGTGTAAATTATTTATTAAATTAATTAAAGATTTATTCTACAGGTTAACAAAAGTGTAAATGTCTTTTCATAGGTTGTCTATGATTTTTCTTGATAAGCTATTGTCTACGTCTCGATTGTTTTATGTGGTTTTGTGTGAGTGCATTTTCAGTATTACTATTAATAAAAAGGCCGTGTCCTAGAAGATCTAATCTTTCCCAGCGGAGCCGTAATGCAATTAGGCAACGGAATATCGCGAGTCAATTATCTGACGAAGAACGAGAAATTGCCCGAGAAGAGCGCCGCGTTAGGATGGAGCAAAGAAGGGCCTTAATTCGTGCTTCTCAAACACAAGAGCAAAGAGAGGCAGCCCGTGAAACGGCTAGATTAGAAACGAGAAATCGTCGAGCTTATCGTACAGATGAACAGAGGAATAATCTTCGAAGTGCAAGAAGAAATGATTCAAGTATTGATTTGAATCGAGCAGCGTTTCGATATGATTGCACCATCGACTACAGCTTGCATCATTTAGTTTGCATTGGTCCAATGGACGTTGTTTGCCAGCATTGTGGCGCACTGAAGTTTGCTGGTGAAATGCCTGGTTTGTGCTGCCTTAGTGGTAAAGTGACATTGCCATTAGTGGTCCCGCCACCAGAGCCATTGCGTTCCCTGCTTTATGGCGAAACACTAAAATCACGACATTTTCTAGCGAACACTCAAAAATACAATGACTTCATTTGGGGCGGAAATTATCGAAGAACACGGATATAATCTGACATTTAAGGTAATTTACGTTAAAAACTTTATTTTCTATGATTGTAAAAAAAATTTGGAATGTAGTTTGTTAGATTTCTGTATTTGTCTCTAAAATAAAAATGGTATGAATATAATGGAAGGAAACATTCCACGTGGGAAAAATTATATATAAAAACAAAGATGAGGTGACTTACCGAACAAAAGTGCTGGCAGGTCGATAGACACACAAACAAACACAAACACACACACAAAATTCAAGCTTTCGCAACAAACTGTTGCCTCATCAGGAAAGAGGGAAGGAGAGGGGAAGACGAAAGGAAGTGGGTTTTAAGGGAGAGGGTAAGGAGTCATTCCAATCGCGGGAGCGGAAAGACTTACCTTAGGGGGAAAAAAGGACAGGTATACACTCGCACACACGCACATATCCATCCACACATACAGACACAAGCAGACATATTTAAAGACAAAGAGTTTGGGCAGAGATGTCAGTCGAGGCAGAAGTGTAGAGGCAAAGAAGTTGTTGAAAGACAGGTGAGGTATGAGTGGCGGCAACTTGAAATTAGCGGAGATTGAGGCCTGGCGGATGACGAGAAGAGAGGATATACTGAAGGGCAAGTTCCCATCTCCGGAGTTCGGATAGGTTGGTGTTGGTGGGAAGTATCCAGATAACCCGGACGGTGTAACACTGTGCCAAGATGTGCTGGCTGTGCACCAAGGCATGTTTAGCCACAGGGTGATCCTCATTACCAACAAACACTGTCTGCCTGTGTCCATTCATGCGAATGGACAGTTTGTTGCTGGTCATTCCCACATAGAATGCATCACAGTGTAGGCAGGTCAGTTGGTAAATCACGTGGGTGCTTTCACACGTGGCTCTGCCTCTGATCGTGTACACCTTCCGGGTTACAGGACTGGAGTAGGTGGTGGTGGGAGGGTGCATGGGACAGGTTTTGCATCGGGGGCGGTTACAAGGATAGGAGCCTATGAAATCCCCAAACCACCTTCCCTACCCTCTGGCTCCTATCCTTGTAACCGCCCCCGATGCAAAACCTGTCCCATGCACCCTCCCACCACCACCTACTCCAGTCCTGTAACCCGGAAGGTGTACACGATCAGAGGCAGAGCCACGTGTGAAAGCACCCACGTGATTTACCAACTGACCTGCCTACACTGTGATGCATTCTATGTGGGAATGACCAGCAACAAACTGTCTATTCGCATGAATGGACACAGGCAGACAGTGTTTGTTGGTAATGAGGATCACCCTGTGGCTAAACATGCCTTGGTGCACAGCCAGCACATCTTGGCACAGTGTTACACCGTCCGGGTTATCTGGATACTTCCCACCAACACCAACCTATCCGAACTCCGGAGATGGGAACTTGCCCTTCAGTATATCCTCTCTTCTCGTCATCCGCCAGGCCTCAATCTCCGCTAATTTCAAGTTGCCGCCACTCATACCTCACCTGTCTTTCAACAACTTCTTTGCCTCTACACTTCTGCCTCGACTGACATCTCTGCCCAAACTCTTTGTCTTTAAATATGTCTGTTTGTGTCTGTATGTGTGGATGGATATGTGCGTGTGTGCGAGTGTATACCTGTCCTTTTTTCCCCCTAAGGTAAGTCTTTCCGCTCCCGGGATTGGAATGACTCCTTACCCTCTCCCTTAAAACCCACTTCCTTTCGTCTTCCCCTCTCCTTCCCTCTTTCCTGATGAGGCAACAGTTTGTTGCGAAAGCTTGAATTTTGTGTGTGTGTTTGTGTTTGTTTGTGTGTCTATCGACCTGCCAGCACTTTTGTTCGGTAAGTCACCTCATCATAAAAATGGTATGTTATTATTTGAAAAAAAAAGTGTTTGTAAATCTAACTATAACTATGGCTTTGAATTTACAGATTCAAGGCCAGATTTGCCATCGCATTGGATCATTACAACCTATTGAAGGTGCACAGCACAAATTCTTGCAAATATACTTCATGGGCAATATGGAAGAACAACTTGACCGGCGTCAAGGGATCAACACAGCTACGAAAAGAGCAATTCTCCAAGATTTGCAGCAAATGCTTCATGAACATCATGCATTGGTCAGGCTGTTCAAGACTGCTTTAGAGCGCATGCCAAGTGATGACTATAAAGTTGTAATCAGAGCAGATAAAAGACCAGCTGGAACACATGAACGCACATTTAATGCTCCAACAATCGATGAAGTGGCAATCCTGATTGTTGGTGAAAACTTGGAAACACGTGATATTGTGCTTACACGACGCAATACTGGGCAACTACAAAGAATATATGAAACACACCGTTCATATGACGCGTTACAATACCCGCTGATGTTTTGGCAAGGAGACGATGGATATCACTTTAATATCAAAATGATTAATCCATTGAATGGTAAGATCAATATCATTGTTTTCATTTTAACTTGATATACATTTTATTCTGTTTGCTTTTGGTACACAAAAAAAGTTGTCACTCCTAATTTAGTAGAGAGTAGCTGTAAGAGTCGTTAACCTATTAGGGGTTCTAAAATACAATTTTTACTGTATTTGTTTCAGGTGAGGAAACTACCAAGAAGGTTAGTTCGATGAATTATTATGCATATCGTTTGATGATTCGTGAAAATTCTGACAATTATTTGTTGCGATTTCGTCGACTGCTTCAACAATACTGCGTTGACATGTACGTTAAAATCGAAACGGAGCACCTGACTTTCATCCGGTTGAATCAAGCTAAATTGCGTTCAGACGAGTATATTCATTTACGCGATGCAATAAGCACAGAAGGAGATTCAGAAAATGTTGGTCGATTGACTATTTTACCAGCTACATACACAGGTAGCCCACGTCATATGCATGAATATGCGCAAGATGCAATGATATATGTTCGTCATTATGGTCGGCCAGATCTATTCATTACATTTACATGTAATCCGAAATGGATGGAAATTATTCAATTGCTGCTTCCCAGACAAACATCAAGTGATCGACACGACATCACCGCACGGGTTTTCAAGCAAAAAATTCGGTCACTAATAAATTACATTGTTAAGCAACACGTCTTTGGGATTACTCGATGCTGGATGTATTCAGTCGAATGGCAAAAACGAGGCCTACCGCATGCTCACATTCTAATTTGGTTAGTAGACAGAATTCGGCCAGATCAAATAGATGACATCATATGTGCGGAGATTCCTGCTCCTGAAACCGATCCAGACCTACATGATGTTGTAATCACGAATATGATTCATGGACCATGTGGCACTATCAACCGCTAATCACCGTGCATGGTCGACGGCAAGTGTTCCAAACGGTATCCGCGAAAATTCACGGCAGAGACCATTACAGGCAACGATGGTTATCCATTGTATCGGCGTCGATCGCCCGATGATAATGGTAGAACTATCACAACTAAAGTGAAAGGAAATGATTTCATAGTTGACAACAGTTGGATTGTTCCATATTCGCCACTTCTTTCCAAAACATTCAAGGCACATTGTAATGTTGAGTATTGCAATTCGGTCAAATCTATTAAATACATTTGCAAATATGTCACGAAAGGGAGCGACATGGCAGTTTTTGGTATCCAAACATCCAATATCAACGATGAAATCACGCGCTATCAAGTTGGTAGATATGTGAACTGCAATGAAGCAATTTGGCGTATATTCTCATTCCCTATTCACGAACGTTATCCCACTGTTGTACATTTGGGCGTGCATCTAGAGAATGGTCAGAGAGTATATTTCACAGCGTCGAATGCTGCTCAATGTGCCGAAACACCTCCAGCGACAACACTGACCAGTTTCTTTGCGATTTGTCAAAACGATCCATTCGCACGAACGTTGCTTTACTCTGAAATGCCACGTTATTACACTTGGAACGCTACATCGAAGAAATTTCAACGTCGGAAGCAAGGCAATGCAGTTCCTGGTCATCCAGATATGCATTCTGCTGATGCTCTTGGTCGTATTTACACAGTTCATCCGAAGAATGATGAATGTTTCTATTTGCAGTTGTTGCTGGTACATGTTCGAGGGCCAACATCATTTGAATCACTACGAACTGTTAATGGTATAGTGTGCCCCACATTTCGTGCAGCATGTCAAGAGCTGAATTTGCTTGAAAACGATACTCATTGGGACACGACAATCGCTGAAGCAATTATTTCTGCATCTCCAAGTCAGATACGCACATTATTTGCTATCATCATTTCGACATGCTTCCCATCGAACCCACGTGACCTGTGGAACAAATACAAAGATAACATGTCAGAAGACATTTTATATCGAATTCGTGTCAGCTCAAGAAATCCCGATCTTGAGGCGAATGAGGAGATGCATAACCAGGCTTTGCTCTTGATCGAAGATATGTGTTACCTCATGTGCGGCAGTTTGTTAGTTAGGTTAGGAATGCCAGCGCCAGATCGCGGAATGAATGACGCATTTAATAGAGAATTGGAACGTGAACGTGAATATGATCCACATGAACTAATCCAATCAGTTCAAACGAATGTACCACTGTTGGATCCTAAGCAGAAGGAAGTCTATGATACACTGATTAATGCAATTGATGATGGAAATGGTGGCTTATTTTTTTTGGATGCCCCCGGTGGAACTGGGAAGACATTCCTCAAGTCATTGATTTTGGCCACTGTATGTGCGAGATCCGAAATTGCGGTAGCAATTGCTTCTTCTGGAATAGCGGCCACATTGTTAGATGGATGCCGTACGGCTCACTCAGCGTTAAAATTGCCATTAAACCTTCAAACTACTGAACAACCGACATGTAACATTTCGAAACACTCCGCAATGGCCAAAGTTTTAGTAGCATCAAAAATCATCATATGGGACGAATGCACAATGGCGCACAAACACGCATTGGAAGCACTAGACCGAACATTAAAAGATTTGCGCAATGACTCGAGAAGTTTTGGTGGTTCAATGATTTTATTATCTGGCAATTTCTGACAAACACTACCATTAATTCCAAGATCTACTGCTGCCGACAAAATAAACGCTTGCCTCAAAGCATCAAATCTGTGGCGATATGTAAACAAACTTCAACTGTCTGTAAATATGAGAGTTGCATTGTTGAACGATCTATCTGCTGATGATTTCTCGAAGCAATTGCTGACTATCGGTAATGGCCGTGTTCCTGTTGACGAATCGAGCGGTTTGATTTCATTTCCTCCAAATTTTTGCAATTTCGTCTCATCAAAAGATGAGCTTATCAACAAAGTATTTCTGGATATCATTGCTAACCACAAAAATACTAAATGGTTAAGTGAGCGAGCAATTTTGGCAGCTAAAAATAAAGATGTAGATGACCTCAATTTTATAATTCAAAATCAAATCGTAGGTACTCTGTATTCATTCAAATCTATCAACTGTGTAACAAACGAAGAAGAAGCCACTAATTATCCAACTGAATTTTTGAACTCCTTGGATGTGCCTGGTTTACCACCGCACAATTTACAACTGAAGGTTGGCTCGGTAGTCATCATGCTTAGAAATTTAAACCAACCAAAACTGTGCAATGGAACGCGTTTGGTGATAAGAAAACTGATGAGCAATGTGATTCACGCATCGATACTTAAAGGAAAATTTAAAGATGAGGAAGTTATTATTCCAAGGATTCCGATGATCCCAACAGATATGCCCTTTGAGTTTAAACGAATTCAATTCCCGATTCGTCTTGCCTTCGCCATGACGATCAACAAATCACAGGGCCAATCCTCGACTATTTGTGGCCTCAATCTAGAAAATGCGTGTTTTTCTCATGGTCAATTGTACGTGGCATGCTCACGTGTCGGCAAATCATCCGCATTATTTGTTCTTGCGCCTGACCAAAAAACAAAGAATGTCATTTACCACAAGGTGCTTGAATGAAAATCCGCTTAATGAATTAATCAGAGTGTATCCCAACCTGCACAACATAGTTTTCAATGATTTTTTTCTGACATGTGTTTGAAAAACTTAATTATTATTATTTTTTTAATTTTTATTCTCATTCTGTATGTATTCATCATCATTCATCAAAATAAAATACTTTTATATTTCTATCTATATTAATATTATTTTGTATCACTGTATTACGTTCATCAAAGCCTAAATTAGTTCAGCTAAAAGGTAACACGACATTCATTGACTGTTAGGCGGTACGAAGTTCACCGGGTCAGCTAGTATTCTAAATATTTATGTGTACAAATATGTTAACAACTGAATCATTTTAATCAATGAGAAACATAAAGGCAGTATCCTTCTTGGAAAAAGTAACTTAGCCTGTTAACAACTTTATCTTTCCCTTTGCCATCAAATCTGATGGACATTAAATTGATTTATATGTAAACTGTTATTGAAGTATAATTAAAAACTTTAGTCAACATGAATGGAGCTGTGATAACTCTGAATTCAGAAATTAGAGAGAGAGAGAGAGAGAGAGAGAGAATAGTTAAGAAACCTAAAAATGACCCTGCACCAACCCTTTCCATCACTTCTGAAATTATGCTACTGATACATTTAAGGTCAACATGTTAAGAAGTGAAGATCAAACTGCAAAATGGCATTTCCTTCTTTTTCACAGTGCAATCCCAACACTATACTTACAAAACGAGCCCGGGGAAAGTTGTCTTCCTGTCATGGCCACAACCAGTTTCCTACAGGAGGAGTAACAAGTCCCAGTACAATGCTTGAAATAAGATTAACACTGTGGTTATCAAACAACTGATACCCACTTATGTGCTTCACACCAGGGCCAGGATGTTCCACCACAATTCCAGTCCGTTCATCGAGACCTGGAGCAAAACATGTTAACAAACTGTGTAACAACTGGACTTGATAAACAACTAATGTAGATACTATGGAATCAGATGTGTTACTGATATACCAAACACTTCAAACTAATTTTTACTGACACATAAAACAATAAAATATATAAGAGAAATTTTAAAAATCTTTATTCAAACTGATTACTAAATTTCTCCTGAATTTTAGCATCCAGTAATATAGAGTCCTTCACAAGGGAAGCAGAATATAATACTTGAGAATCATCTATACAGATTGAAATTAGTAGAGACAGGATTATATGCATTTGCATATTTGGCTCCTGTTCACCGGTTATTGCATATTTTAACTAAAAACTAGTGACGATGCATATTTTTGCTCTATGTTTACAAAATTTTAAAAATTTTGATGTGTGGTCTATAGCTCGATCTAGTTTCAAAGTCTCTTAGATTGACCGTGACATAGAACTTCATGCAATCACCAATTGAGAGGCCACTGCCTAGTGAAATCACTACAGAAGATGAACAGGAACAGGCAGACAGAGTCAACACTCCTGCACCCTCGCACCTAGTTAATCCCCTCCACTGTCATACCACACGCGTCTGTAACAATTAAACTACGCAAGCTTTTAGTTACATGTCCATTGTTTCAGTTTAGCACACAGTTGAACGTGTTTACAACATGTAGTGTGTAACGTGTTGTGCGCCATGCCACCTGAAAAAAGAAACATCATTTTGTGGATAGCTGACCATCCTGGAACATTTACATATGACAGAATTGTTTTATATTGTCAAGTTTGCGAGAGAAACATTTTCTGCAAAAAAAGGTTTCAAATAGACCTACAAGTCAAGACAAGTCTTCATATCATAGGAATGCAGAAGAAAGGACCACAACAACAACTTCTGACAGCAGCAAGTTGCAGTAGCACCAATTTGTCCAAAGGTAACTGAAAAGGCGGTTTAACAAGGATCTAAGTGAAGAATTCATTGCAAGCAATATTCCTCTTCACAAACCTACAAACCCTATCCTCAAAAGTTTCCTGTGCAAATATTGCTTAAACCAAGTGTACCAGATGAATCAACATTGTGTAAAAATTACATACTGGCAATTTACATAAATGTCCTGCATGAAATATGCAATGAATTCAAGGACAGCATTATCTGGATTTTAGTTGACAAAACTACAGACAATTATGGCCATTACATTGCAAATTTAACTGTTGGTGCTTTAAAAGAAGAGCCTCCTTCCTATTTTGTGGCCTGCAAAGAACTTGAAAAAGTAAATCATTCTACGATCATCAGATTTGTGAATGAGAGTATTAGAAAAATATTTCCAGAATCTTCTGCAGATGAAAGGGTGTTTGTGCTTATTTGAGATGCTGCTTCCTACATGATCAAAGCAGAAAAAGCCCTCTGAGTATTTTATCCCAATTTCATTCATGTGATGTGGTTTGCTAATGGAGTATATTACCATGCTGAAGACATACGTTTCACATTTGTGAATGTAAATAAACCGTTTTCATCCACAAAGAATGAATTTCTAAATGCTCCTGCTCACATCAAGACCTACAAAGAAAAACTACCAAATGCGCTTTGACCTCCCAAACCAGTGAACACTTGTTGGGGTACGTGGTTCTACGCTATGTTGTTTTACAATGAACATTTTGAGGCCATTAGAGGGGCAGTAAATGACTTCGATAGTGCAGAGGCTTCAGCAGCTTGCCAGTGCCAGGAAGTTTTTAATGATTCTGGTATTAAAAAAAAGACATTGCTGTGATTAGCACTCATTTTTCCCATATACCTGCAAGTATTAAAAAGCTTGAAACTCAAGGTTTGGCAATGAATGAATATATTCAGGTAATCAATAAAATTATTCTTGTGAACTCCTCATTGCTGGAGGTGTTCCCAAGAAAACTTAGAGAAAAGTTTGAAAACATTTTAAACAATATCCCAGGCTTTGAACCCTTGTGCCAAATTGATAGTTTTATTAATTGGACGGGTGAACTTTTACCAGAAACGATTATGTGCCGACCCAAATTCGAATACTACCCAGTTACCTCAGTTGATGCAGAATGGTCCTTTTGTGCTTATAAAAATGATTTGAGTGATCGAAGGCACAATCTTACCTATTAACTTTTAGAACAGTACTTGGTAGTTTATGTTTACAATAGTAGAAAAATGTAAAAAAATTTTAAATGAGGCTTTGGTCCAACAGTATTAATTAAAAGTTGACGCTGTTCAAAAAAGATCATTACTGTATGTTATTTTTTAAATAAAATATTACAGTTTCCAAGTTTGCTCCTCTGTGTGCAATGTATCTTGAAGTTGGCTGTTTTTCTGTGACTTACTTGCATCGCATCTGCTTGTCACTGACAACAATAGCAAAGAAGAAACAACTCTTGAAACACAATTTGCATTCCCATTTTCAAATTTTTAGAAAATAATCCCAGAAAGGTCCCCTTCCTAACCTCTACCAGAAAGTATTCAGAAAATGATATCATCATTCTAAATGTACCAATCTTTCGCGTGACCAGCACTCTTACTTCTGATATGCACAGGTTCGACTTTGAGATATAATGCATGCAGTAACTATCATTTTTTTTATTATTTGATCTTGAATACTACGACACTTTTCATACATTTTTTAGCATTTTTCATGCATATTTTAAGGTTTTTATGATGCATATAAACCAGTATAGAAATTAGGATTCCCATTGCACAAGTGAGACTAATTTCTCATGGGAGAAAGGCTGTTTGATCCCTTAATACTGTGCTGGCAATAAGCTGGAGACAAACACTTTCAAATGCTTTATTTGCTACATCATTAATTTCATTTTATGCTACTTAATAACTAATATGACTACAAAAACAATGATAATGTTTCTAGAATGAAATTTTCACTCTACAGCGGAGTGTGCGCTGGTATGAAACTTCCTGGCAGATTAAAACTGTGTGCCAGACCAAGGCTCGAACTCAGGACCTTTGCCTTTGGCGGGCAAGTGCTCTACCAACTGAGCTACCCAAGCATGACTCACACCCCATCCTCACAGCTTTAATTCCGCCACTACCTCGTCTCCTACCTTCTGGCACACAGTTTTAATTTGTCAGGAAGTTCCATATCAGTGTACACTCTGCTGTAGAGTGAAAATTTCATTCTAGAAAGATCCCCCAGGCTGTGGCTAAGCCATGTCTCCACAATATCCTTTCTTCCAGGAGTGCTAGTTCTGCAAGGTTCGCAGGAGAGCTTCTGTGAAGTTTGGAAGATAGGAGACGAGGTACTGGCGGAATTAAAGCTGTGACGACGGGGCGTGAGTCGTGCTTGTTGTGTCGGTATCTGGGCCGACACCGTGAAGTTGAGATGGCTGAAAATGCACGCTAGACTAACGCAGACGGGCGTGATGTACTGGAACAGGATACGTAATTAATGTTAGGAAGAAAAGTACGGAGCAGGATTAATACTTATCTTTAATATCATTGTGGTACATCGATCTTGACGATACACAGGAGACTTTAAGTTCAATCACTGTATGGCTAATGGCGCCTTGCTAGTTCGTAGCCATTAACTTAGCTGATGGCTATTCTGTCTCTCGGCTAATGAGAGAGAAAGGCTTCGTACATCTGGTCGGTAGCTAGGTTCTCGTACAACTGGGGCGAGTGCTCTCTCGTATCACGAGACCTGCCTTGGTGGTGGCGCTAGGTCTGCGATTACACAGTGGCGACACGCGGGTCCGACATGTACTAAATGGACCGCGGCCGATTTAAGCTACCACCTAGCAAGTGTGGTGTCTGGCGGTGACACCACAGTGCTTGTCTAGCTCAGTTGGCAGAACACTTGCCCACGAAAGGCAAAGGTCCCGAGTTCAAGTCTCGGTCCGGTACACAGTTTTAATCTGCCAGGAAGTTTCAATGACAATGTTCTACAGCCTCAATTTTAGATTAATAACCCTTGATTATGTGCAAAAGCAATCTATGAAACACTAACAAGATCACATTGTGTAAAAATAAAGTAATATACAGGGTGTTTCAAAATGAATATATGGGTTTTAAGGCTTGGTAACATTTATTACATTCAACTTATAATTATAAATAACACATCAAATGAAAGAGCAACGCGATCAGATTTGTTTGTATATCCATGCGCAACGGGAACAGTATGGAACGACCAAGAATGAATGAAAAACATCTTGAATGAGTGAGAGTCTGTCATGCGTAGTCCCAAGAAATCAGTTCACCCTTGTCATTCATTCACAGTTGTTACAAGCTGTAAAGCCTACATACCATTGTTTGTGTACCAGCTTCACAAACGAAATTTTGCTGCATGAGATGAAGATTTTCTGGGTCGTGTCGTCTTCAGTGTTGAATCAACATTTCACCTAAATGTGTGTATCTGGGGGTAAGCAAATCCCCATGAGATGGTACAGTTACAACAACACTCCTCTTGACTTTTTCGGTAAAGCAACTGTAACTGGTGTTTCTCAGCAACAAAATCGTGCACTGTCTCACTGGCATAACTCAGCATGTGACTGGTTAAATGACGTTGTACCCGACCACTGGATTGGCCGCAAGGCACTGGATCTAGTTTTATACGATCTTCATGTTCACACACAATCTGACCCCATGCAATTTTTGCCTTTTGGGATTTGTAAAGGATGATGTGTAAATGTCTCCACTACCAGGTGATCTATCTGGCTTCAGAAACAGCGCTGTTACAACAATTACTATAGACATAGTGATCAAGGTTTTGGAAAAACTTGTCTATCGACTCAATGTGTGACAATGGTGCTCACACTGAACACTTTTAAGAAAAACTGTTATACTTGCTCTTTCATTTGATGTATTATTTCTAATTGTAAGTTAAATGTAATAAATGCTACAATTCCTTAAAAACCCTATTTTCATTTTGAAACAGCCTGTATAATAAAGTATGTCTACTGTTATGTCCTAGCCAGTAATGCCACCCGAGCACGCTGCCAAAAGGTTGGCAGCATCAAAGTCCGGACGCCGTCCGTATAAGCAGCGCCAGCGATACAGGAAATCGCCGCAAGTCTGCGCGCGCCACCGCTGGCTTCTGGCTTCTTAAGCGCTGGAGTCGCGAGCGCTAGGAGTTCTGTATTCGCCGCTCAGTTGTATACTCGCCACCGAATTGTGTACTTGGTAGTCAGTTGTGTGTTCATCACAGCAGAGTTGTTGTTTGTCGTCAGCCGACGCTGACCTAGCCGCTCCGACTCGAACTAGACAGATTTCTGTAGACACCGAGTTCACTATTGTGTTACTGTATCTTCATTAATAAAAGATAAGTACCGACTTTTATTTAATATGAGTGTTTGGGCTTTCATCTTTCTGTTTACTGTTCCAGCGGACCGGTCGGCCCGCTATTAGAAGTGTGGCGGTGACTTCGTAAGCCATTTCTACAGCCAAGTGTTTGTCGCTACGAACACCGCCACAAAACTGGCGACGAGGTCTTCCGAACTCGTGTGCAGGGCTGCTTCAACTTGTTCTTGTTATACTAATTATAGCGATAAACTTTTGGGGGCTGGTTTAATTTGTGTTCACTATGTCTGCCGAATTACAACAGTTGATCTTGTTACAGAGTCAGCAAATACAAAGTCTGGTAGAAGCAATCGCCAAACAAGCGGCTAATCCTCCAACACAAAAGGAACAAGCACAGGCAGCACCACAGTTCCGGGCTTTTGATGAATCCAGAGAAGAATGGCGCGAATATTTCGCGCAGTTGCAGGCGCACATGTCAGTCTACAAAATCACAGGTACTGAGCGGCAGCTTTATTTAATTTCCACTGCAGGCGTGGAAATCTATCGACTACTTTGTAAGTTGTTCCTGGAATCCCAGCCAGAAGCTTTAGACTATGACGTTGTTGTTAGCAAGCTTGCTGAGTATTTCGAGTCGCGAGTTCATGTGGCAGCAGCCAGATTCAAGTTCTTCAGATTAAAGAAACTGCCACATCAATCTAATAAACAGTGGTTAACAGATTTACGGGGCCTCACCCGTCAGTGCCGATTTAATTGTGTGTGTGGAGCTTCCTACAGTGATGTCATGTTACGAGACGCTATTGCGCAAAACATTGCAGATTCTCGTATTCGTGCTGCTATCTTAAAGTTGCCTGACCCGTCATTAGAGACTGTGATGAACATCATTGAAGCCCAAGATACTTTTGACTATGCTGAGTGTGAGTTAGATCAGCCATGTATTTCCCAAATTGCCTGTGCTACGCAAGTTATGTCACGCCCGCGGCCCCACCGCCAGAGTCAGCCTGTAAACGCTAGCCGGCCGCGTCATGTTAAACACATTCGTCAGCCGCGTGTGCATAATGATAGAGTTAAGTCTTGCCCTAAGTGTGTTCTTGCTCATCCTCGTGAACGTTGCCCGTTAAGAAACGCGGTTTGTCACTTTTGTCAAAGGAAAGGCCACATCCAGACTGTTTGTTTGCGTAAACGCAAGAACAATTCTAGTGCTGCCCAGCCCATGGATATTCATGTTCTTCAAAGCCAGCCCGCCCAGAAGGTCGCGTTTAAAGACTCTTCCACGGTTCGTGTGGGTAATAAACTTGTTCGCAATAAGCCACCCACCCAGCCCTCTGCTATGCGACCCAAGCGTAATTCAAACGCTGTAAAAAGTAATGTACAGACTGCAAGTGAAGCGGGAGTTGTTGTTCCACCCGCCCAACCCACGAGATGTCGTAAGCAGCGAACACGCGCTAAACGCGCTGATTTGGTGTCTTCCGCCTCCACTGCACCGATCCAGAGACAGTGTAATAAACTATTTGTGAAGCTATGCATCCAGGATAAGACCTTCAATTTTGAATTAGACACTGGTGCGTCTGTGATTCTCATAAATAGTGCTACGTATGCGGCTATCGGCCGCCCTAAACTTTCAGCGGCAAAACATTCTTTGGCTACTTATAGTGGAGAACAGATTCCTGTGTTAGGTGTATGTAGCGTGCCAGCCACATTCCGTGGCAATACAAATACAGTTTCATTCACAGTGCTCCGCGCTACAGACAGTGTAAACATTTTCGGATTGGACTGTTTTTACTTGTTTGACCTGTCTATCCAAGACAATGTGTTGCAAATTAATTCTGTTGTTGTTCCTCAAGACAGCATAACCGATTTGTGTAAACGATACAGTGACATATTTAAAGACGAACTAGGTTGTGCTGCGAACTTTGCCGCTCATATTACGTTAAAAGATAATGCTCAGCCTCGATTTTGTCGTGCTCGTCCAGTGCCTCACGCCCTCCGGGCACCTGTAGAAGATGAACTTCGTCGTTGGCAAAACAGCGGTGTTATTCAACCCGTTTCAGCGAGCCAGTGGGCTTCTCCCTTAGTTATTATAAAGACACCGTCTGGCAAGTTACGTTTGTGTGCTGATTTTAAGTCGACAGTTAATCCTCAGACTGTCGTTGATTCTTTTCCTTTGCCTAGACTGGACGAGCTGATGGATAAGTTAGGGGAAGCTCGTTTCTTTTCCAAAATTGATCTCCGTGAAGCATACTTGCAATTGCCCCTCGACGAGCAATCACAACAGTATTTTGTCATAAACACATCGTTGGGGTTGTTCCGTTTTCTGCGTTTGCCTTTTGGTTGTGCGTCAGCTCCAGCTGTTTTTCAGCGTTTTTTGTCACAACTTCTGGCTAATGTGCCATCGTGTTGCACCTATTTAGACGATATTGTTGTGTCCGGTCGGACGCCTGCTGAACATTTCCGTAATTTGGAGTGTTTGTTTAAAGTGTTGTCTCAGGCAGGCCTACGTTGCAACATCGATAAATGTTCATTTTTCCTTACGGAGCTGGAGTATCTGGGACATGTTATTAATGCTCAAGGCATTCATCCCTCCCAGTCACATTTAGCAGCTATTCGTGATTTGCTCGCCCCTCGCAATCTGCATGAATTGCAAGCTGTTCTTGGCAAATTGACGTATTCTATTAGGTTTATACCTAATGCATCACAGATTGCTGCACCGTTGCATCGTCTCCGCCGTAAGAATGTTCCGTTTGTGTGGTCAGCTGATTGCCAATCAGCCTTTCAGCAGCTTAAAGAGGCTTTATTGAATGATCGTTGTCTGGTCAATTACGACCCTAACAAGCCTCTGGTGTTAGCTTGTGATGCCTCTTCTTTCGGCCTCGGTGCTGTGTTGTCTCACCGAGTCGGTAACACCGAACGTCCTATTGCGTTCGCATCTAAATTGCTAAACAAAGCTCAGTGTAATTATAGCCAATTGGACAAGGAAGCGTTGGCTATTGTGTTCGGTGTCACAAAATTCCATCACTACCTCTATGGTAGACCATTCTATTTAGTAACAGATCACAAGCCCCTGACGTCACTGTTTCATCCGTCTAAACCAGTTCCTCAGCGGACAGCTCAGAGACTACAACGTTGGCCTCTTTTGTTATCACAATACCAGTATGAGATACTGTATCGCCCTACAGCTCAGCATGCAAACGCTGACGCGCTTTCTAGATTGCCGATTGCTGCAGATGATGTCTTCGATTCCTCTGACGACTCTTGCCATCAGATTGACGCCGATGAGCATCAATCCCTCCGGGATTTTCCGATTGATTATCGTCAGGTGGCACGTGAGACAGCTACGGATCCTCATCTGAGTTTACTATTACGTTTTGTTCAACGTGGTTGGCTGTCCAAGGCAAAGGACATATCGGATCCTGTGGTTCGTCGCTTTTATCCGCAACGTCATCTGTTGTCTGTTTCGCACGGAGTTTTGCTGTTACGCACCGAGAATGACCAGCTTCGTGTAGTGGTTCCCCAAGTGCTCCAATCCAAGGTCCTCGACTTGTTGCATCAAGGTCATTGGGGAGTGGTCCGCACCAAGCAGCTTGCCCGCCGTCATTGTACATGGATCGGCATTGATAAGCAGATTACGCAGATGTCTACAGATTGTTCGACGTGTGCCGAACACCAAGCTGCTCCGCCTCAACGCTATTTTGAGTGGGTATGCCCTGCCGGTCCCTGGCAGCGAGTACATATTGATTTCGCTGGTCCATATTGGAATTCTCGTTGGCTCATCGTGATAGATGCATTTAGTAATTTTCCGTTTGTTGTGCCCATGCAGTCTACAACGTCTGCACAAACTATACAGGCGTTGACTTCAATTTTTTGTATTGAGGGTCTTCCGGAAGTTTTAGTGTCTGACAATGGTCCACAATTTACCTCTGCTGAATTTGAAAGTTTTTGTTCTGCCAATGGCATTCGCCATGTTCTTACTCCGCCGTTCCACCCTCAATCGAATGGTGCAGCGGAACGTTTTGTACGCACATTCAAGGATCATATGGACCGCCTTCGTGCTACGCACTCTCGTCAGCAGGCCCTCATCACGTTCCTGTCGTCGTACCGGACCACGCCACGCGACGGCCCATCGCCTGCGGAGCTTCTCCACGGCCGTCGTCATCGCACCCTACTACGGTTGTTGCACCCCCCAGCTCGACCCGCCGCTTCTGAGCATCGCACGCATTTTCAGCGCAACGACGCCGTTTTTTTCAGAGTTTATCACGGTCGCCGTCGTTGGGAACGTGGTACCGTGATAAGTGTGCAGGGTCACGGTTTTTAAACTGTTCAAGGTGCTACTGGGATGCACAGGAGGCATCAGAACCAGTTGCGCCGCGCTGGCCGCCCGGATTCTGCCGCTCGTTCTTTGTCCACAGATTTGGTCCGCGGAAGGTTCCAGCCGCGCCTTCCGACTTCACTGCCGCCCCCGGGGCAGCAGCAGCAGCCGTCGCCGCTACCATGCCGACAGCCCGTCCTGTTGATGCCTCCCGCGCAGCTTCATTCGGGAGCGCCCCAGGTGGTCGCTCCAGCGCCTGCGGTCCCTCTTCAGTCGCCACCGCCTTCGGAGCTGATGGACGTCGACCCCTCAGCCGGGCCGCCTTCCCAAGCGGTGGCTGTGCAGCCTGTCCTGCAGCCGCTTTCCTTGGGCACCCCCAAGGAGTCTGACACCGCAGCGCCTTGTCCGGCGCCCACTCAGCAGCCGTCGACGCAGCGTCAGGAGACGCTGCCTCTCTTCGTGGGTCCCGACGCCCCGTCGCGTCCAGTACCAGAAGCTGCGCCCGTGGTCACAGGCGTGCACCCTGACCTCGGTTTTCAGTCGGTGTTTCCCGAGGCCCCGCGCGGCCAATGCTGGGGTGCGGACCGGGGACTGCCACCGACAACAGTCTCCGCCCCGGTCTCTTCTGCTACGCCTGCGGCCAGACCCCTCCCCCGCCGTCGACGCTCGCCACGTCATTATTCAACGACGGTGCGGCGATTTGGGGGGGAGGAGTGTTATGTCCTAGCCAGTAATGCCACCCGAGCACGCTGCCAAAAGGTTGGCAGCATCAAAGTCCGGACGCCGTCCGTATAAGCAGCGCCAGCGATACAGGAAATCGCCGCAAGTCTGCGCGCGCCACCGCTGGCTTCTGGCTTCTTAAGCGCTGGAGTCGCGAGCGCTAGGAGTTCTGTATTCGCCGCTCAGTTGTATACTCGCCACCGAATTGTGTACTTGGTAGTCAGTTGTGTGTTCATCGCAGCAGAGTTGTTGTTTGTCGTCAGCCGACGCTGACCTAGCCGCTCCGACTCGAACTAGACAGATTTCTGTAGACACCGAGTTCACTATTGTGTTACTGTATCTTCATTAATAAAAGATAAGTACCGACTTTTATTTAATATGAGTGTTTGGGCTTTCATCTTTCTGTTTACTGTTCCAGCGGACCGGTCGGCCCGCTATTAAAAGTGTGGCGGTGACTTCGTAAGCCATTTCTACAGCCAAGTGTTTGTCGCTACGAACACCGCCACAAAATCTACCATCAAACTATTTTATTTCCATTCACCAAAAAAATACATCTCTATTATTAAATGAATTGCAGAACTCTATCTTTCTGTAAGTAATACTCGAAGAAGATTTTTTATTTACCAATCAATGAGACTGAAACACTGGAAAGACATCAAACAATTCCCCCTTCCTCCATCCTGTCACCCCCGCTCAATACATGTCCCCATGTCGTCTTCAGCGTATGCTGCTTCCCACTGGCTGCTACTATCGTGCCAGCCCATACGGACAAGTCGTTTTGCACCCAGCAAATGGGATGAGGATAGTTGAAGTTGAACAAAGATGACACTTTGTATGTACCAGACAATTCAAGCACTTTGCAGATGTTGGGATAGGCAGTCACTAAGTTAAGAATTCATGAATTTTACACGGAAAATTAAACTAAGGGTAGTGGAGGGACTATCCACAGAACTGATTCTGGGGTCTCGTGTAATTAAGAGCATAGGGCCAATTCTAATTCGGCACACAGTCACTTCATCTTCCAATTTTCTAGGAACAGGACATTCTCATTTTGACCACATTTTGATGTACCTGTAGCTGTGGTACACCAGTGTGAAGGGGGAGTTGGTGTGGTGCAACTAGACATTTATTACCAAGTCAGATGGCAGAATTACAGCAATTGTTCAGTGAATTTGATGATGTGCTGACTGTTAAATTAGAGCTTAATAACTTAATTAAATACTACTCTGAAGTGACAGAGAGTGCCAGTGAAGCAAACGCAATATCATTGTCACCACTGCACATGGAAAAATTAAAAAGGTTAATCAATAGTTGTTGGGGCAAGGAGTTATCAGCCCTTTCACATTGTCATATTCAGCATCCATTTTTCTCGCGCCAAAACCATCTGCCACATCAAGACTTGTAGTAGATTATAGGGAACTTAATAAGAAGGTTGTCCTTTGAGTCAAACCACTATCAGACAAGCATACATTTTGGCTGGCTCACAGATACAGGTGTTTTCACTACTTTCAATCTGAATCAGGCATATTATAAAATTCCTGTAGCTGAGAAATTGAAGTGCAATAGTGTTTTCCATTGATTAGAACTTATTTGAGTCTAATTGGGTGCCATTCAGGATCACAACTTCCATCGCTATTTTATCCCGGCTCTTACACACATTGTTTTCAGATATCAAGTTCAAATTTGTGTACCATTAGCTTGATAATTTGATTATTTTTAGTAAGAATTGGTAGGAACATAAGGAACACTTCAGAAGAGTTTTCACATGCCTTACAAAGGTGGGACTAATAGATAAACCCAAAAAGGTAACGGTTGAATTTTCTGATTTGTCATTTCTTGGGGGTATTGTGTTGCCGGGAGAAGTGGGGGTTGATCTGGAATGTACTAAGGTTATTAGAGAATGTGTTGCACCAAGAAATGCCAAGGACATAGCAATATTTCTCAGGACGGTTAATTTTTTCTAGAAAATTTGTGCTGCATTTTGTGCAGTTGGGTTGGCCACTGACTGAATTAAAGAAAAAAGGTTGCAAATTTGAATGGGGTGAGTACCAACAAGCCGCATTCGAAGTGTTAAAGGAGGCCTTAATAGAGGCTCCTCTTTTAGCCATACCATACTTCACTGTACCAGCTGATGCCTCGATGGTAGGAGTACTGCTTCAAGAATATCCAGAGAGGAGAAAACCAGTACCATATTCCTCTAGAGGGGTATCCCCATTTGAGAACAAGTGTTCTATTTATGACCTTGAAGCCTTAACAGAAATTTAGATTCTAACTAGACCACAAACCCTTTCAGTTACAGATGGACAATCAGACACTTAACTGTGTGTTGGCACATCTAGATGCACAAGCTGAATTTCCACATAGACCACATGAATTTCAGCTTTTCAATCTGAAATCAGACAGTCAAGAGGAGCCAACAATGTCACTGAGGATGGACTCTCATGTTTCAGGAGTTGTTGTTGTTGTTGTTGTGGTCTTCAGTCCTGAGACTGGTTTGATGCAGCTCTCCATGCTACTCTATCCTGTGCAAGCTTCTTCATCTCACAGTACCTACTGCAACCTACATCCTTCTGAATCTGCTTAGTGTATTCATCTCTTGGTCTCCCTCTACGATTTTTAACCTCCACGCTGCCCTCCAATGCTAAATTTGTGATCCCTTGATGCCTCAAAACATGTCCTACCAACCGATCCCTTCTTCTAGTCAAGTTGTGCCACAAACTTCTCTTCTCCCCAATCCTATTCAATACCTCCTCATTAGTTACGTGATCTACCCACCTTATCTTCAGCATTCTTCTGTAGCACCACATTTCAAAAGCTTCTATTCTCTTCTTCTCCAAACTGGTTATCGTCCATGTTTCACTTCCATACATGGCTACACTCCATACAAATACTTTCAAAAACGACTTCCTGACACTTAAATCTATACTCGATGTTAACAAATTTCTCTTCTTCAGAAACGATTTCCTTGCCATTGCCAGCCTACATTTTATATCCTCTCTACTTCGACCATCATCAGTTATTTTACTCCCTAAATAGCAAAACTCCTTTACTACTTTAAGTGTCTCATTTCCTAATCTAATCCCCTCAGCATCACCCGATTTAATTTGACTACATTCCATTTTAATTTGACTACATTCCATTATCCTCGTTTTGCTTTTGTTGATGTTCATCTTATATCCTCCTTTCAAGACACTGTCCATTCCGTTCAACAGCTCTTCCAAGTCCTTTGCTGTCTCTGACAGAATTACAATGTCATCGGCGAACCTCAAAGTTTTTATTTCTTCTCCATGGATTTTAATACCTACTCTGAATTTTTCTTTTGTTTCCTTTACTGCTTGCTCAATATACAGATTGAATAACATCGAGGAGAGGCTACAACTCTGTCTCACTCCTTTCCCAACCACTGCTTCCCTTTCAAGCCCCTCGACTCTTATAACTGCCATCTGGTTTCTGTACAAATTGTAAATAGCCATTCGCTCCCTGTATTTTACCCCTGCCATCTTCAGAATTTGAAAGAGAGTATTCCAGTTAACGTTGTCAAAAGCTTTCTCTATGTCTACAAATGCTAGAAACGTAGGTTTGCCTTTTCTTAATCTTTCTTCTAAGATAAGTCGTAAGGTTAGTATTGCCTCACGTGTTCCAACATTTCTACGGAATCCAAACTGATCTTCCCCGAGGTCCGCTTCTACCAGTTTTTCCATTCGTCTGTAAAGAATTCGCGTTAGTATTTTGCAGCTGTGACTTATTAAACTGATAGTTCGGTAATTTTCACATCTGTCAACACCTGCTTTCTTTGGGATTGGAATTATTATATTCTTCTTGAAGTCTGTGGGTATTTCGCCTGTCTCATACATCTTGCTCACCAGATGGTAGAGTTTTGTCATGACTGGCTCTCCCAAGGCCATCAGTAGTTCTAATGGAATGTTGTCTACTCGCGGGGCCTTGTTTCGACTCAGGTCTTTCAGTGCTCTGTCAAACTCTTCACGCAGTATCTTATCTCCCATTTCATCTTCATCCACATCCTCTTCCATTTCCATAATATTGTCCTCAAGTACATCGCCCTTGTATAAACCCTCTATATACTCCTTCCACCTTTCTGCCTTCCCTTCTTTGTTTAGAACTGGGTTGCCATCTGAGCTCTTGATATTCATACAAGTGGTTCTCTTCTCTCCAAAGGGCTCTTTAATTTTCCTGTAGGCAGTATCTATCTTACCCCTAGTGAGACAAGCCTCTACATCCTTACATTTGTCCTCTAGCCATCCCTGCTTAGCCATTTTGCACTTCCTGTCGATCTCATTTTTGAGACGTTTGTATTCCTTTTTGCCTGCTTCATTTACTGCATTTTTATATTTTCTCCTTTCATCAATTAAATTCAATATTTCTTCTGTTACCCAAGGATTTCTATTAGCCCTCGTCTTTTACCCACTTGAACCTCTGCTGCCTTCACTACTTCATCCCTCAGAGCTACCCATTCTTCTTCTACTGTATTTCTTTCCCCCATTCCTGTCAATTGTTCCCTTATGCTCTCCCTGAAACTCTGTACAACCTCTGGTTCTTTCAGTTTACCCAGGTCCCATCTCCTTAAATTCCCGCCTTTTTGCAGTTTCTTCAGTTTCAATCTGCAGTTCATAACGAATAGATTGTGGTCAGAATCCACATCTGCCCCTGGAAATGTCTTACAATTTAAAACCTGGTTCCTAAATCTCTGTCTTACCATTATGTAATCTATCTGATACCTTTTAGTATCTCCAGGATTCTTCCAGGTATACAACCTTCTTTCATGATTCTTGAACCAAGTGTTAGCTATGATTAAGTTATGCTCTGTGCAAAATTCTACAAGGCGGCTTCCTCTTTCATTTCTTCCCCCCAATCCATATTCACCTACTATGTTTCCTTCTCTCCATTTTACTATTAACGAATTCCAGTCACCTATGACTATTAAATTCTCGTCTCCCTTCATTACCTGAATAATTTCTTTTATCTCGTCATACATTTCATCAATTTCTTCATCATCTGCAGAGCTAGTTGGCATATAAACTTCTACTACTGTAGTAGGCATGGGCTTTGTGTCTATCTTGGCCACAATAATGCGTTCACTATGCTGTTTGTAGTAGCTAACCCGCACTCCTATTTTTTTATTCATTATTAAACCTACTCCTGCATTACCCCTATTTGATTTTGTATTTATAACCCTGTAATCACCTGACCAAAAGTCTTGTTCCTCCCGCCACCGAACTTCACTAATTCCCACTATATCTAGCTTTAACCTATCCATTTCCCTTTTTAAATTTTCTAACCTACCTGCCCGATTAAGGGATCTGACATTCCATGCTCCGATCCGTAGAATGCCAGTTTTCTTTCCCCTGATAACGACGTCCTCTTGAGTAGTCCCCGCCTGGAGATCCGAATGGGGGACTATTTTACCTCCGGAATATTTTACCCAAGAGGACGCCATCATCATTTAATCATACAGTAAATCTGCTTGTCCTCGGGAAAAATTACGGCTGTAGTTTCCCCTTGCTTTCAGCCGTTCGCAGTACCAGCACAGCAAGGCCGTTTTGGTTAATGTTACAAGGCCAGATCAGTCAATCATCCAGACTGTTGCCCCTGCAACTACTGAAAAGGCTGCTGCCCCTCTTCAGGAACCACATGTTTGTCTGGCCTCTCAACAGATACCCCTCCGTTGCGGTTGCACTTACGGTACGGCCATCTGTATCGCTGAGGCACGCAAGCCTCCCCACCAACGGCAAGGTCCATGGTTCATGGGGGGGTTTCAGAGGTGTTCGGAAGAAAACAAAGTAATTGACCAGAACTGGTTGGTAAACAATATGGGATGAATCCTATATTGAATCCTACATATTTTCAATGATATAGGCAAGTGTAAAAAACAGGATGTGTCCTTAACGGCGATCAGACAGAGAGTTGAACATGGGGCAGTGGACTGGCTGTATTTGATAAATGGTACACTGTATTGTAATACAAGGGGTAGCAATCTGCCCAGGATTGAGGTGCTCATGGAAGTAGCACCTATGTTATTTATCTATTATCACAAGTCATCAGTGGGTGGACTCTTGGGCATCTATAAAACATGTGCCAAAATCCACAGGGAATTCATATGGAAAAGAATGGATGGTGCAGGGATGCAAGATATGTTAAATTAGTAAACCTCCTCAGGATATGACACAAAGCACGTTGGTCTCAAAGCTGGTAGAAAGACCTCTGTTTCCTGCATTGATGCCTTTTCAAGATTCTCTTGCTGTTTCCTACCAGAGTGGCAATCACACAATCTGTGATATACCGCTTGAAGAGTTTTTAGTACCTTTGGATCTTATCATGTTTTAGTTTCTGATAATGCCAGGGCATTTATCTCCAGAGTCTTTAAGGAATTTTGTTCTGGAATAGGAACTAGGCATTCAACTATGATTCCATATTACCCAAACCCATTGTCTGATGAAAGAGTGAACCACAACCTGAAGGCAGCATTCATTGCACATCATCATTCAGGTTACATACTGGGATGAGACTCTAGAATGGTTTATGTTCGCCTTTAACACAGCAAAGCACGAGACACGTAGAGAGACACTGGCAGGATTAATGTTTGCTTCTATGATTAACTCCATACTTCCTAATTTGTGGTCAATCAAAGATTGATTGTCCAGTTTGGTATCATCTATGGAAATCAGGGAGAGGGGCCCAGAAGAATATTTTGGCTGCCCAAGAACAAGGTTCTCACAAATACAACCAGGGAAAAACCCCCTTCCATTTAGAAAGTGGGTCCTGATGTACACCAGGAACTTTGATAAGATGGGTAGAGCAGAGGCTAAGTTGATAGGAAAGCTGCTGCAATGGTTTAAGGAGCTTTTTGTAATTATTCAGTTTCTGACACCAGTCACAGTAATGATTATGGATGTAATAGTGCCAAGGGAATAAAGGACACATGTCTCACAGCCTATGACCTATATTAAATGTTGCAACACATGTGGTTTGGTTAAGTTTGCCACAAGTTGTTTATACATCTTTATTGAGTTAGAGTATTTTGGATTCTCTTGCAGGAGAGGAGAGAAGACTTTCTTATTTCACACTTTATTGTGTTTTATGGGCAAAAAGGCCAAACATTATGAGTTGTAAACTGTTTTGTTACTGGCCCCAATTTTGCTGTCAGTGGGTTGGTATCTAATATCAGATCGGCTTACTATTGTACTGAAAGTAATTTTAATTACTCTACATTTGTTTGGTGCTCACTTTCTCAAGAACTGTAGATGGGCAAGCTACTTGAGTTCACTGTTGTTCATTTTTTTATTTTTCTAAATTGTTGAAGAATTTTGCTGTGTTTAATAAATGTTTATAGCTATAACAAGCTCACATCTGCACAACCTCCAGGCCAGACCCCACTCCATTCAAGCCCTACACTACAGTGGTATTGGTGAATCAACTCTTGGCTGCAGCTTGTCCTCTGAACTAGGGGGAACTCTGTCTTCATGCACAAGATACTTTAACCTCATGAGTTATCAATCACTTGACCTTCTCCTCCTCATTTTAACACACATATCTTTTAGGGTAAAACATTACTCAAAGTGTTGTAGGAACATCTTTAAGAAATAGTTAACTTTTCGATCCACACTGTCTACCTTATAAATCTCTTATCAGCATCCTTCCCGCAATTTCTCTCTTAATTCTGTGACTGACTCACTTTTTATGATCCTGTGATACAGTATGTTTATTCTACGATACGAACCTAACATGTCAGTTTACTTTGTTGTTAACCTTTAATCGTTATCGTTAAAGAACAGAATGGCAATTGATTATACAGTTAAATCACTGCAATTTTTAAAAACAAAGTGCCAATGGCTGTTGTGCTATCTCCTTCAATCACCACAAGGAATTTTACTGTGGAATATAACTCAAAGTTGGACACCAACAACTCCAGTTACACTTTATCAACACTATCTGATAGAAAATCAACATTTATGTCTTCACAAACAACAATTCTCCAGTTAGGTCTGCGTCACCTTATTAAAATGATCTGTAACTGCTTTATGAAGCTTATGATATTTCCCAATGAAGGCCTGTAAACTGTCAGTACTATATAAGCTTGTGTGTTTTCCGATTCATTGTTGTGAACAACTATAAGAGTTACTGAACACAGTTTTATAAATCTAAAAGATCTGTGAATTACTCTACTTTTTTCATATTTATCCACCTGGTCCCTTTCCTCTTATTGGTTCTATAGCAATACAAAATTAGATTGCGTCTATCAAGATGAATTTTTTCATGTTTTAGTGCATTCCATGTGAGGTTTTTGTTTCATTGGCCCATTATTTCTTTTTTGTATGGGGATATTAGAAGTTTATCCTTTTATTAATGAGGTTTCTGATACTTAGATGATGTTTTCTTTAAAACCCATGACCTTGTCCAAGGTGCAATATTCTGGTTTGTTTGGTATCCCGGCCCGTGACAACGAAGACCCGCCAGACAGTATGGACATCAACGGTGGTTGCTAGGTGGTACTGCTGCAATTGCAGGGGCTGCAGTTGCTGATATGTGCTTCCATAGGCCATACCTGTCAAGCCAGCCTGTCAGGGCTTGCAACTACCCTTTAAAGCCAGCAGTGCAGCCACTCCATCCATCAGTTGTGATTTCTCTGTATTACCATATAGATCTTATTAACATTGTTATCTTGGTTCTGAACTCACTACATCTAAATATTTGACCTTAATTTGCTCTCTGAGTTTGTTATTCTGTCATGCTGTCTCCAATGTCTGTTGTTCTCTCAGGCCGTCCACCTGTTTTTCTTGGTCAACTCGCTGTTGACTCTCTCGGCCAGTTGGCCAGCCACCTGGACTTGTCTGATTCTGGTCGCTATAATTGGTGATGAGGATGGGATGGTCAGTGGCATTTCATGGACGCCAAGATCATGCAACTTGTGGACCATCAACAGCAACACCAGCAGCTGCTTTCACAACAGCAGTTGTACAGCAATTTCAGCAACAGCAATAGCAATTCCAACAACTTTTGTCAGATTGCTTACTGGTTTAGGGTCCCCAACCAATCCAAGCTGTGGTCACTTCCCAGTTGGAGTAATGCCCACCCACGTTTCCCCATGTAAAAGAGGATTGGGGTAATGTATTTGCAGTGGATGAAACAGCACTTCACCGCTATTCAGGTTTCACATGCCACTTGCAAACAATTGCTCTTCCTTTCTTGGACTTCTTGGGGGCGTTTTTCTTGGTAAAGAAGTTGGCTCCACTCTCGAATCTAGTTGTGCTTACATTCAAGGAGATGCATTTGTTGCTGTCCAATTATCATTCGCAATGATTCCAGTGATTGCATCATCCTCAAGTTCCATAAATACCGCAAGCTGCTTGGTTAGCTGCACCACTCACAGGTAATGGGTTTGCAAGGGTTGAATAGAAGCTGCAATTTCACTTGTACAAACCTAGCTTGCAAAACTTCGTATGCTCGTTCAATGATCCAAGAGCACTATAAGCTCCTGATCTGTAAGTTCACAATGCAGCTCTCAAACTGGACAGCCCTATGTTAGAGAATATTTCAAAAATCAAACAATCTTTTGAGATTGCACAGGTTGAATATATGTTGCAATTTCACTTGTACAATCCAAACTTGCAAAACTTCATATGCTGATTCAATGATCCACAATTTTGTAGTCAAATTGGCTCCTGCTGCAAGTTCACACTGCAGCCCTCAAACTGGAAAACCCTTCCTTAGAGGATATTTTTAAAATCACACCATCTTTTGCAATTGCACAGGCTGCAAAAAAAAGTCTCATGCTTTGATTTCAGGTAGCGGTGGTCCAGCCACTGCTTCAGGGGCAGTATTCTCATAAGTCTATTTCCCACCAGCGGTAGACTGATTATTGGTTTTAGTCATCTCTATGGCCTCTGAACAGCCTGTCACCCCCTATTGCAGTAGTGGGATCTCCTGTCATGCCCTGATTGCTTCATGGCACACTCCCATGGGGACTGTCCAGACTGCTTGGTGCACTGCACCTGTTGTTGGGAGAGATGGGCACCAGCACACTGTTTGTAATCAACCATCAGCATAGTTTGATGGATGACCCCCCCCCCCCCCCCCCCCATGCTTCATAGGACAGTGTATGAACTTCAGGCAGTTGTTTCTTGTGGTGATCCTTCCACCTCTAAGTTGTTTATCAACCTCATGATCACAACCCAGGATTTTCGCTTCCAGACAAATGCAGGAACTGTCTGACTGACCTCCACGTGTTTGTGCATCTTGGTTCCCCCTGACTTTGTCCCACTCTCTCATATGTTGGTCACCTATGGTGAAAGATCGGTTTTTCTCGGGAGTCAGTTCACAGTCAATGCTCTGTACAGAAAACCCTTACAGTTGATGACTGTGTTTCTTGTTGATAATCACCCAGCTGGAAACATTTTTGGTCTCAATGCCTTCTCGCTATTTTGGTTCTCCATCAGTGATGAGGTTTGGGTCGTCTCTGACACAGTTCCCTTCCAGGAGCTCGACGACCTCTCTATAGCCTTCATGCCTCTGTTTGAACCTGGCTTAGGGTGCCCCACAGAGTTCCACGCCTATATCTCTCTTACATCTGGGTGCTGTGTCTGTTTCTGCCAGATGCAACCTCTTCCTATCTCTCTATTGACAGCCATCAAGCAAGAACTTGATCATCTCTGCATGGATAGGGTAATTGAACCTGTCAAAACCAGTGCTTGGGCCACACCCCTGGTGGTGATCAATAAACCTAAAAATGATGATCAATGCTCAGGCACAAGCGAAAACCTAACCATGCTGCATCTGGAGGGCTTCCTCATGAAAGGTGCATATTTTTCCAAGACAGACTTTGATTATGTATATTTGCAGATCCCTCCGAATGAGGAATTTCAGCACATTATGGTCATCAACACTCCCTTTGACTTTTACAAGTACAAGTGCTTGCTCTTTGGGATGTCTTTTGCTCCAGCAATTTTCCAGAGATACCTGAAACAGTTAACTGGTCCACCCCTGTCCATGACAATAGGCCAGTGGAGCTCCTCCAGTCCACTTCTTGTTCTCTCACAACTCGCTGTCAACACTCTCAGCCAGTCGTCCAGCAAGTACTTGTTCCGCAGTCATTGCCAGACTTGTACAATTCTGGTCACTATAGTTTGCTTGTAGTGTTTCAAGTAAAACAACCTTTATACTGAAGCTCTTTCTTTAGGGTGAATTTACAATAAAAATTCTTGCGAAAACATTGGAAATCATTATGATGGGATGCAAATTGCTTTGATCAGTCTGGATACATTTGGTAATAAGCCATGCCTCTTACTAGTACCATTAAAATGCAAACCATTTCATGAATGATGCAACCAGGAGAAGGATGACGCATCAGTCACATCAATGTGAGAGTGTCCCCTTTTTCTGAGCAATATTCAAAGCTCTGAATCAACAAATTCAACAGCCTGCTTCATCAAGAGCTTACCACAACATTCGAAGAGTGACAAGATCTTCACACCAGCGTAAAGAGCGTTATCAGTTCCTAATCTCATCCTCAGATGAAGAATTCAAATTATGGTCCAAACTGTTGCCTGCATCGCTACTATCATAACAATCTTCTGCTCCAATTTACTTTATCAAAGAGCCAAAATCAGGAGTGACATTGCTGAACCCTACACTGAGCTTAAAAATACTAGGTACTTGGTAGTTATCTCCCCAAGAACTCTGTACCCATTTCTGACAACCCTCCTGGGACTACTACACAGCAAAAAGAAATTTTTTGTCTTCTTGTTATTTTTCTTTGTAGCCTCAGCTTGCATCTTATGTCCCATACTGTGTGGCTGTTTCTGAACTTGTTGAATTTTCTGTATCCTTTTGTCGAAGCAATGAAGCTATTGGAAATAGTTACTATCATCTTGGATGTGCAAAATCTCTTAGAACATTTCATTGATTCGAATGGTCTGACACTAATCAAATCTTCTAATCTACCCTTAAACTCACTGCTGCAATATGCAGCTTGCAATTATGTTAACTCTTCTTATACTACTGCCAAATCAGCTCACAGTTTAAAGATAAGGTGCTGTTTCTCCAATACTATCTAGTGTCATTGGCAATTAAAGCACCTCCAGAAATGGGTAGTATCTTCATCATTTATGTTGTATTACAATATCTGACATGAAAATAATGTTGACATTTCTCACACTGCTTGTTCTTGGTGATTCTGTGACAATTTGCACACTTGTCCAGTTTTCAGTGAAAGACAATGATTTAAGGATTTGTAAATCTGATCCTTTGATAAAACATTTTGTATATGAGAACGGTTCACAGAAAATTGTGTTATGTAATTTCAATGTAACTTTTAAGCTCAAGTACTTTGAGCAATGAAATTTAATTATGAGTAAAAATGAAAATTATTCACAAAGATAGCTTTGCTTACAAAATACAATTAAAATGAATTATCAAAGAAAAAGTTGATGCAATTTCTAAGAGCAAAGCTGCTGATCTAAAGAATCAAAAAATGGTTCAAATGTCTCTGAGCACTATGGGACTTAATATCTGAGGACATCAGTCCCCTAGACTTAGAACTACTTAAATCTAACTAACCTAAGGACATCACACACATCCATGCCAGAGGCAGGATTCGAACCTGCGACCATAGCAGCCGCGCGGTTCCAGACTGAAGTGCCTAGAACAGCTCGGCCATCACGGCCGACAATCTAAAGAACTGATAAATGAATATTATAGATAGATGAAAATGCTCACAGTGACAGAAACAAGGGTTACTTTAATTCACAGTCACTTCACAATCAAGATAAATCACAAATAATATTTCTGTTAAATTATGTACATCTAATAGTTTTGAGAACATTAAAGTGACACAAAACCAGTAAATCCATAAAAAAATTAACATTTTCATCAATTAAAAACTAAATCTTAGCCTCCGTTGATGATGTAATGTATTTCATCAGTGCAACAGGCATTTCACTGATATTTCTATAACTGAAGATGCACTGAGATTAAACTTTTGTGATCTCTATTGTGTTCATCAGTGTGTATGTAACAAGTGACTGAAATGGACAGTGTTACTGCACCTTGTGCCAGTTGCAAAGTAGATTGTATCATTTGCTTCCTGCAAGCAAAAGTAGTAAATGCCATTGAGATTGATTGTTAATTGTGTCATGTGTATGGGATGAGGTTATGAGTGGTATTGCAGGGGAGTCATACAGAATATTCCAGACAGGTCACAGATGTATGTGATGGAAGCGGTTGAGGAAGATAATCAGATATGACTGATGAATCTGTGCAACATGTTGATGAAATTTTGCATGCTTAACATTAGTTCAAAGTTGCCAAACGTTCTGAAAATAAATGTCAAGTTTCAAGGACAAGCCTTTTTAGCACTGTCACAGAGATGTTATTTAACAAAATTGAAAGAATGGATTCAACCTTGAGTTTCCTTCTACCCTATCATGTACAGGGAGGGGAAATTATGAGCAGAATTATGACTAGGGACAAGACAGGGTTACTATGCATGACTTCCGTAACTGAGGAACATTTCAAAGTGGATGCACACTCGTTCTCCTAAAAAAAAAAAAAAAAAAAAAAAAAAAAAAAAAAAAAAAAAAAAAAAAAAAAAAAAAAAAATTTTTTTACTGGGATCATAAAAGGATTTTGACAGCAGATTCCAAGAGAGTAGTGTGTGAGAATATTGAGAGATGACAGCTTCATTATGAGACTCTTAAGAAACATAAAAAGTCAATCCAAAACAAATGGCATGGGACAACTGCCAAAGGAATCATTCTTATTCACAACACACCCCATACTGCAAATTGAATGAAAGAAAAACTCAGACTTTTTGACTTCAAAATTTCTTAACATCCTCCCAACTGTTTGGACTTTCAACTTTTTCCCAAAAGGAAAGATTTGCTGCCTACTCAACACTTCACAACTGACAATGAGCTCATAGATGCTGTCAACAACTAGCTGGAGCACCAGACAGTGCCATTCTTTGATGAAGAGATAAAGAAGCAGGTGTCACAGTATGACAAATGTTTGACTTTGGGGGTAACTATGTGGAGAAGTAGTATGAGCATGTATACAAAAATTATCTACTTTTTCTTTTTTTAATATTGATCAGAGGATAAGTTATGAATAGCCCTTGTATTAAATTGTCTACTCTGAATAGTATTTCAATAACAAGAAAATTATCCTAGTGCAACAACTGTCAGATAAAATTACATCACCCATTTGCATGTTACATTTTCACTACAAAAATTTTAAAGAGGTGCTTCCTACCTTGTGGCAGATTACATAGTTACACAGTCTTTCATAGTATATCTGAATCATAATATGGATTCAAAAGAAGCTAAACTATCTAGGACACTATAGACCATATAAGTAATTAGAAGCGCCAGTAAATATAGCCTTGTTTTTCCTGCATATATGAGAGAGGATTGGAAAGTAATGCGCAGTAATTATTTTCTCATCTAGTACTGCAGCTGGAACGTTGAAACTTCATGATGATGTAGTTTGGAGTTTGTGTTACAGAGGGTATTTTGTTTTCATGTGCAGCTCTAGCGAGAGAAGCCTGAACTATAAAACAGACATGACACGCAAGTTACTGTCATCAACTTGTGAAGATCAGTGAAGTATAGTTCAATATTTGTGGGCCAAAGGATGTAAACTGAGTGAAATTCATAGTGACATGTGTAACATATATGGGGATGGCCATACGGACTGTAGCAATGTCTCCAGGTGGTGTGCATTCTTCCAAGACGGCCGCATGAACCTTAGTGATCGCCTCACTCCGGGTGGCCAGCAACAGCTGCAACCTCGTAGAATGTTGGAGCCACTGAGGCAGCAAGTTTGAATGAACATTTGTGCAACTGCGATTCTTATTGCAGCAGTTCAACATTTACTAAGGCGCAGTACAAGATATTGTTCATGATACATTGAAATTTCATAAAGTTAGTGCTTGCTGGGTGTCTAAGAACCTGACAGACAATCACAAAGGCCAGCAAATAATGACAAGCTTGGAGCACTAATCGTGTTCTTCTGCAGAAGGGTATGACTTTCTAAAAGGAATTGTCACCGGTGATGACTCATGGGCATACCATTACACACCCAATACCAAGCAGGCCTCTATGGAGTAGAAACATGCTGGTTCCTCAGTATGAACAGATTGCAAAGTGGCTCAATCTGCTAGAAAAGTGCTTATGACAGTGTTCTGGGATGTGCATGGTGTATTATTGGTGGACTTTGCTGAACACGGGACTATTGTGAATGCTGCAGTCTACATTAAAACTTTGGATAAGCTGTATGGTGCCCTTTGTGATAAATGCCACAACAATGAGGCTGATGGTATCAAGCTTCTTCATGACAATGCTCCTCCCCGTGTTGCTGCTCCTGTTCAAGAGAAAATCACCAAATTCGGGTGGGAGGTGCTCCAATATCCAAGATACAGTCTGGACCTTGCCCCATTGGACTTTCATGAAGAAATTCCTGGATGCCACTGCTTTGCAACAGACGCAGAAGTGAAACCAGCAGTCCACAGATGGCTACACTCCAACCAAACGGACTCCTATGAACAGGGCATACGGAAACTGGTACCACAACAGGAGAAATGTATTGAGAATGTTGGTGACTTCTATATAGAAAAGTAGGTAAGAGATGTAAGTTCATTTGTGATTTTTTTGCTTTGTTATCTATTTGACTTTTTGGTAATAAAATTATTGTGTGTTGCTTTCCAGCCTTTCCTCATATATATGGTACTTAATGGCACTGTGGCTAAGTGCCAAACTACGGGTTTAAAGATCTGGTATTTGATCCCAGTCTGCCACTTAACATTTCTTTGATCTATGGTAATATCTGTTAACACAAGAAAAGCTGGGTTGCACTGTGGGTCAGAGTCTGTGATAAACTGGCTGGGTATGTCAGTTCAGAGGTCAGAAGAAGGAAGGGTGTACAGCCTCCAGTAGCAGCATGTCTACTAAAGCACAGTGGTGTTCATATCAGCATTAAGGTTGATGAAAGTTTTATTTTTTACAGCTGGGGTATTTAACCTTTTCAAAGAAGAACAAGCTGTTTTTAGAAGTGAATGTAGCACAATGAACTGAGTCATAAATGGAATTACAGAACAGAGGACGCACTTTACCTACGATTCAGAGATTGTGAGGAAGCTTTTAACGTAAACTCAAGATAATCTGTACTAACATAGCTTGAGAAATAAAGCACTGATAAAATCTATGTTAGTATACTGAAGGACATATATATGGATGCTATAACTTCCATCAGGAAAGAAGGATATTCAGAACTGAAACAGAAGTCATGTAAGCAGATTGTATAGGATCAATGCTATTCTTCCCATCCTTTGGTATCTCCAGATACTTACACTGTGGAAAGGGAGGAGAAATGCATTTCAAGTGTTTCCTAATCACATTTGTTTTGCTGATGATATTGTACTGTTTTCCTCTAGTACATATGACTAAATATGATTAATGACAGCAGTTAATGGAATAAGTTTGTGAGTATGCCTGAAAGCCAGTTTTAATAAGATTAAAATAATATAAAACCAGCATACTGAAATTGTACAAATATACAATAAATTTATAGAACCAGATGATGAGGTTTTGTGTTTAGGACAACTGAAAACAAAAAAACTGTTTTATTATTGTTATATATTTCAGTCTCAACTCACACAAGTAGTACCAGTTATAACTTATTGTCAAGTCATCATCAGATCATTTGAATCTCTTTGAATTCGTCAAAGAGGTACTACATAACATACTCTGATCATCTGATCAAAATTGATTATGATCCCACTTGTGTGATTTGAGGCTGAAATGTATAATAATAATAATAATAATAATAATAATAATAATAATTACAACCCAGTCACTGTGTTTCCCTAGGCAGTGTTCTAGTCTATGTACCATCTGACTTGTCAGTAAAAGAGATACAGGTGAGTAAACACGCCTTAGAATGCTGTTGGTAAACAAAAGAAAGTTTTCAAAACTAAGCTTCTTGTATGTCCAAAAAAGATTGTTTATAATCAGTGTGTATAAAGTAATGAGAAATAGTCTGTGCAAAAACCTTCCAAAACTATGTGTTTCTGAGACAAAAACTGAGAGCCAGGAAAACTGATAGATCAGGTAATAAACTAGAAAGGAATACATAACTATGATTGTCATAAAAATGAAATTGAGGTGGAAAGGGCATTTATAGTGTAATAGTATCATTTCCTCCTCTCTATCTGATTTATGTATGATACATGCGAAGGAAGACCATCAATAGTCTCTGCATATGTATTACTTCTTCTTCTTCTTTTTTTACTCTAGAGACAGACAGGTATAATGAATACTGGTGGCTCCAGTCAGCCACCAATGTTCAGAATCTCAGTTTCATTGAACTAACACTTGGCAACAAATGGCTGCACTTTGAGATCCTCACCATCTGACAGCATCTTATGCAGGTCTTTTCACATCACTTATATTAAACAATGTATTGTATAAGTTGCATTCAACATACCCACCTGTGTGCTACACAACAATGTCAACAAAAACTAATTGTTATAATTATGTACATCTTTTTTTTTTTTTAAAAAAAAAAACAAATGTCAAACAATACTGCCCCTTACCAGAAAACTGAAAAACAGCTCCCAAAATTGAGTCAAAAATACTTCCAGCTAATCCAGCAAAAGCCCCTGCAGCAATTAGTGGCAGCTGAGAGGGACTCTTTTCCAGGATGCTTGGATCCACTGTGTACAAGACAGTAAAGTAGTAGGCTATGCCAATAACAGTCCCACCGAGCAGACTACACACAAGTCCAGCAATTGTAATGCCTCCATTGGTACCTGGAAATAGAACAATAATTGTTTTCAAAGTAGCATGTCAAAGTTTCAAGTAATATACATATTAAAAATGGCTAGTTATTATCAAAATCCAATAACTAAATGTTTTTATTTCTTTGCACAATACAATACATTTTAATCACAAAATGAATCATTTTTGTTGCCTAGACAATTAATGTGCTCAGTCATGTACCCCCCCCCCCCCCCCCTCTCTCTCTCTCTCTCTCTCTCTCTCTCTCTCTCTCTCTCTCCCCCCCCCCCCCCCCCCTACATTGTCCTGGTTGGCTACATCAACCCAGCACTGGAATAATGTGGTAAATTAACTTGACAGTTTTATAATTACCACAGTAGTTGACGCTGCTGGACATTAACAGAATATGCTTGCAGTGCCATATCACATCAATAACAGAACCAAAGTCCCTGAAGGTGAAGCCATAATTGCTTTTAAATCAATTGCAAATAAATGAAAACAACAACTGAATGGTAGAAAAGTAGTAAAACAACAGCCTTTGTTCTCCATAACAAAATAATGTGACAGTGTTGTGTTGGGTGAAGAGTGTCAGAAGGACAAGGAGGGGAGATTACACAGGGGCGGGGGAAGGGAGAGTGATGGCTGCCAGGGAGAGACAGCAAGGAAATAGTACAGAAAGTGGGAATAGTTGACCCTGCCCAGGCAGAGACTCGGCAAATTGCCTGTGGCACATGATGAAATGAGCATGTGGATGATGGAGGCGGTTGAGGGAATATTGTGGGTTTAGATTCATTAAATGAAATGGCAGGAATTGTAGATGAGTGTGAGATAGACTCTAGTGCAGATCGAAGCCAGGGGGATAGTGGGATCAAATGATGTGTCGTAATAAAGATTCCTATCTTTGTAATTCAGAGAAGCTGCTACTCAGGACAAAGTTCTAGATGGCACAGCATTTGTATTAGCCTTTAAAGTCAAGCATGTTGTGTTCAGTGGCAGGTTCTGCCAGTGGGTGGTTAATGTACTGAGGATGCAATTAATGAGGCGAAAAAGCTAGTAGGCGCTGCAGACACAAAATATGTAATAGGATACAATGATAGGGATATCTGAGATATTTGATAACTTACTGTTTCCTCCATTCTTTTGACGAATAAGGGGAAACAGGCTGCCTAAGAATGTTATACTACTGCCTCCTGGTTTACTGCAAATACTGATACGTGCTGCACTCAGGGCTTTGTGTGCAGTCCTGAATTCTGGGACATTAACTTAGAACTAAATCTCAATAGATTAAAAAGCAGTCAGGAATTGTTAGGAGTTGTTGCATATGCTGATGTTTTGTTACTTTTACTGCACATGGACAGTTGAGACTCACTAGAAAATAAGTGTGACAAACTCAACGGGGTCTTGCACAACTGGTGCTCGTAAATGTGACTGCAGGCACCACCACAAAAATCAACATGTACTTTACTTAAAGGAAGACTTATTAGGGATCCATCAAGTAAAACCTCAGAAGTTCCATAAAATTTCGAACAGTTGTATGATGGAGTTGGTAGGTGGCACTAGTGTTCTTTGAGGTTCAGGAAGTGACCAACAGAGTGATGCTGCAATGCAAGAGAAGGCAGCAGCATCTACAAAGAGATGGCTGCCCCTTGTCAGCCTTCACTGTGACTGAGCAGCAATCTGTGATGCATTTCTTGTGTAGTGAAGGTGTCAAACCAATCAAAATTCATCACAGAATGACAGCTCAGTTCGGTGATTTGTGTTTGTCGTTGTAGAAAGTGTGCGAGTGATGTAGGAAGTTTAAAAGTGGCGTAACTTCTGTGAAAGGTACCCCAAGACCAGAGCAGGCTCACCACATAGCAACGGACTAGAACATTGTGTTAGTGGAGGAGCTTGTAAAGGAAAACAGACACGTAACTCTGAATGAAATACCACAAGTCTGAAGATTAGTACTGGTTCAGTGCAGAATATTGTTCACAATGTACTGTGCTTCAATAATGTGTCTGTAAGATGGGTGCCACATCAGTTGACTGCAGACCTGAATGACTGTCGCATCGATATCTGTGAACTTTTGCATCATTTGCATGTCGAAGGTGATGCATTTCTGGGAAAAGTTGTTAAAGGGAATGAGACTTGGGTCCACTACCACCACCAGAAATGAAAAGGTCAAGCAAGGAATGGCACCACAGCTCATCACTGAAACCAAAAAAATTCTGCACTCAACCATCTGTAGGAAACTTCACATTCATTCTCTTCTGGAATGCAAATGGAGTAACTTTGGAATATTACATAAATAGGGGAGTGATGGTAACCAGTACTTCTTATTCAGACATGCTGAAAAATCAAATTTGCCCTGCAATCAGGGGTAAACAATGAGGACCTCTGACTTCAGGAGAATTATTACAGCATGACAATGCCCGACCGCATACAGCCCATAAGACAGTTGAGACTATTCAGGAAATTAAATGTGAATGTCTGGTACATCCACCTCATTCACCAGACCTCTCTCTCACAGTGACTTTCATCTGTTTGTCACACTTAAAGAAGCAATGGGAGGTAGGCACTTCAGAAGTGCAGATGAGGTGAGAACTGCCGTGCATGACTGGCTGCACACACAACCAAACGAATTCTTTCATTGTGGTATCTATGAGCTTCTGAAACAGTAGAATATGTGCATTTAACACCAGGCAGACAACGACAAAAAATGACACATAAGTTTTTTGTTCGTTGTTACAATTAAAAATATTATAACACTTTTAAGGGTTTCATTGAACTCACCCTCATAAATCAGGAGGTAATTCAAAGGCATTCTGACAACAGCTCTTTTGGTGTGCATCTGGACAGACAAGGGATATTCAATGCCTGTATAGAAATTGTAGCGAGGTGATGAAATTGTATAACGAATAAAATTATTAATATGGCTTAAAAGAGGTTTTGTTTGGCCCTGAATGTAATTAGACAGTACCATGAGTCTATCTTAACTACAGCTGTTGTCTATGATGCCAGTGTTTGGACCCACAGGTTACAACTGATCAAACCTCCTGCTGCAGTAAAAGTGCAATGAGGAATTCTGCTACATTGTTGCAGAGCCTTCAGCACCATGTTTACAGATGTCCTAACCATATTAATGAGCATATGTGCCCTCATCCTACAAGTAAGGAAAATGCTGCCTTCTATTGGCTGACAAAGGAAGAATATCAAAAAAAATACATGGAATCATCAAGAGAATCAGCAATAAACTCAACAGTAATAAAGAATCAGACATAGGAAGGAGAACATTTCAGTTTCTTCCTGATATTATGACACATACCCAGTCAAGTAGGGAACTAGTCCACTACCTTCCCCGACATGGGACATGTCCTACATATCTGTATAGAAAAGGTTAAAGAGCAATGACCACCTGTGACATTGGAGAAAGTGGCACATCAGATCATGTCCAATGGGAATGTCCCCTAGTTGAAGATACATCACGGACTGCTAGGCAGGCTTCAAGAGGTGAAGCTGTTTATGACATAATTAGAATAAAAAAGGGTATTGAAGCCTTACAGGCTTTGAGAAGTGAAACTGTGTATGACATAATTAGAATAGAAAAGGATCTTGTTCCTTAAATTTGTAGCTCCATCTCAGAAAAAGCGAGGAGTAACTATAACCAACAGATACCATAGCAGAGATGATCCTAGTGAGTGTGAATAAATCCTGATAGCTCAACAATCACATGGCCCTGAAACGGAATGACTGAAGGGAGGTAGTTGACAAATGTACCCAAGAAGACCGAGAAAAATCACTGAAGTATAAATGATGCACTCCAAATCGTTGCTATTCCTTCTGGAGGCAACAAAATACTGCTGGGCCTGAGAGAGTGGCCAGTCTGGTAGGGAATGTAGAGAGAAACTAGATTCATTTTGGTGGTAGTAAACTGAATGTTTGTGTGTCCATGTCTGACTACAATAAAGAAAAATAGTGATCATATGGAATCATAGCAGGAATATTAGTGTTAGTGTTAGTGTTAGTAACAGCAAAATAATTTTCAGTAGTAGTAACATTTGCTGAAGAAAAGGGAAAAAATAAACCTAGATGGTGGTAGAAGTATTAGTGACCCCCTTTACTTTTTTAAGTGTATTAGCTATAGAGCTTGTTATTGTGGCAGCAGTAATGCTGTTGTAACAGTAGTAACAGCAGGAGGTATAGTGACAACTGTAAATTAGTCAAGATAATTTGAAATAATGAAAATTTATGTCTCTCTTTCTCTCACAGCAAAGGAGGACCTGACTGAGGGTGGAGAGAGATCCTGCAGGAAAACTGTAGACAGCCATCTAAATGTTACAGTGATAAAAGTAAAGAGAAATTAAGATAAGCAAGATATTATATACAATGTAAACAGATCAGCAGAGGTCACTGATTTTTATGACAGTCAGTTGATAATCATGTCTAGATAAAAGGCTGTGCAGATGTTACAGCAGCGTTAGTATACGACATGACTGCTTTCACAGGTTGGTATGCTATGGCTGCGGCAGCAAGGAAGAAAAGGAGAAAGGAAGATAAAGATTTAATGTTCTATTGACTAAGAGATCATGAAATGGAGCACATGTTTGAATAGGGGAAGGATGAGGAAGGCTCTTCCAAAGGAACCATCCAGGTATTCACATTAAGAAATTCAGAGAAACTGTGGGAAACCTAAATCTTGATGGCCAGAAACAAATTTTAACTGCTGTCCTCACGAATACGAGCCCAGTGTCTTACCATTGCACCATCTCTCTCAGTGGTTGTGACAGAATTGGAATACGACATGCTTGGGTGAGTGTGTAGGTGTATAGGAACCGTTGACTCCAATGCCACAACCTCAGCTCTTATACTCATAATCAAGTTCATTATAAGCCACAACTTCTTCTACTTCCAGGGGGAGATTTATAAATAAATCTGTGGTTTTATGATGGACATCTGCTTGTCACCCTCATATGCCAATCAGTTTATGATATATTTATATGAAACTTCCCTAATGATTGGTTCAGGTTCATTGATTGCACGTACATAGTTTGGACCCAACCCCGTACAGCCCCTACAGATGTCTGTGGAAGGAAACTAAGCACTGCCTGGAATGCAGTACTGGCAGCATTAAATTAAAACAGGAGAAACAAGAAATTGGGACTTTGGCAATGTAGAAAGATAATCCAGCTTTTAACCTTTGAAGCATGCAGAAGCACAGTCATAGCCCACCATGCACACTCAGAACGTCTCTCTTCAGCTTCCAGCATGGGTACACCATGAGCCCAATTCTCCCCAACTGTGAGCGCCTCTCCATGCACGTGTAATTCCTGCTCCTAGCCCTGATAAATTATGACACGTCTGCACGAGTATCAACAGTCGTGTCTCGCAGCAGTTACAGCAAATAGTAACACCTGAAAATGGTGAACAGTTGTTCTGATGAAATATTGCAGAACTTGCACAATGTTATCTGGCAGCAAACACAGCAAGTGTATTTGTAATAGGTTATCTGACTCTTCTTGGAAGGTAGTCTCAGAGTTCTCTGGAAGGATCAGCCAACTCAAATGAAACATAGAGTTCAGAGCACTTTGCTGGAAAATGATGAAAACCGGGAACTGTAAAACTCAAGCCTCTTCTTTTTCATGGGTGTTATGTGGTTTGAAATTTACACAAATTACCAGTGCAGGGGAGTTGGAAAATCGAAGTCACACAGATTCGTACAAAGGCCAATATCAAGTTTGGATTCGGTGGTAGAATATTTGAAAATGGATTATACAAATACCTTTCATGAGATATACTGCTGTGACGTAACCACAGAGGGCTGTGGCACATAATGTTGCATCAGCAAGCATAAACAGTGACCACAATTTTGAGACAATGAAAACAGTTAGCAAAACGTCGTATTGGAAGACATCAAAAGGAGATACAATGGCATTTAATTAACACCCCCCCCCCCCCCCCAGAAAAAAAAACAACACACACACAAACATAGCCTATATTCGAATGGCGCACACACACAGCCAGTCCTCAAATGATGAAATTGCTTTGAACATATCTCCCTGCAACAGCTCCAGGCAACTCTAAATGTGCTAACTTTTGTCTTCGTCACTCTGTGTCTGTTCACATGAGTCTCGCACAAACACACATGCTCCCCTGACTATCCATTTTTGTACATACTGAGTACTGCAAATAAAATGTTATAGATAGCCTTTTAATGCAAGAGAAGGAAAAGCACCCTCAAACCCATTCTCCTTTATGAGGGTGTGTGTGGAGGCAAGTCATTAGTGCTCGATACCATAAATCAGCAGTGTTTCACAGTTCTCAGTCATTGTCACTATTATGGATGAACCTAGCCCCTTCATTGCTTTATACAAATATGACTTTGGTGCTCTTGTTAAGTTTGGTTAATGGGACTTTGAGAGCATTGTGAATGGCCACATGTTAGTCTGACTCATGGTTTAATCTCACAGAAATACTGAAGCATATGAACTGATGAATGCCTCTTTCCATACAGCAAAAACCTGCTTGGAAAATTCCAAGATTCTATGACTATTCTTCACACTCTTAAATATTATACAGGTAAAGATCTTTAAACCAACAAGGTTCCACAGAGGTGTGTATGTAGTCATTTATTTATTTATCGGTCCAAGAATCAGTTTCCTACATTGTTTGTACAAGTGATATAGGACAGTGGTAAAACTAGTTAGTTTACAATACAGTAGTCACTTTGACTACATTGTTGACATAATAAAAATGCATATAATGTAGGTTGGTGTACTAAATCGCTTCTACATGAGATAATAGCAGTTATTATGTGAGATGACATGATAAGCACACTGTAAACTATATTATGAGTTGACAATTAGTGAAATTTGCTAAATAAGGATGTTGCACATGCACATAATGTGCCACTTCACAGATATCCTTCCAATGGACTATTTAAGATGCTACGTGACCAGAACTTGCCACAATTTGCTCATGCTCTGGGATCAATGTCAGCTGCACCAAGCAGCCCATGTGTAGGCCATCAGCAATAGTTCCAGCGTGGGCCACAGTTTCCGACCGAATGTCAGTGAAGTGTGGCCTAGTAATCCAATTGGGCTCCTCCTGCAACACTGTGCCAACATTGCCTATGATATCAGCTGTCTGAGCCCATTGGTACCCTCTTGTTCCAGAAGCCACCACTGGTTCGAGCTCTGATCTCCCATCAGCTGCCAGTACTACACTGACATCTCTCCAGCCAGCCTGCACCTCACCAAACAACACTTAGGGCATTGTCACCTGGCCGAGCCAGTTTGGCAGTCTTGTGCCTCAGAGACTGCTTTTCGTTTGAACATTGGTCTCCCATTGGCTGCCAGTGCTCTGCTAATGGCGAACAGGCCAGCCTTTGCCTCGACTGAGCAACACACCATCTAGGACCTTAAACTGGACTCCAGTTGGGAGACCACATCATTCTACCCAAAGTGGCTATTATTTTGTAATTCATGTCAGAACTGTGAACTGTTTATTTAAATGTCTTTACTAATTAATGTGTTTCTTTCATGGTAACCAACTTTATTATGTGCTGTCCTTGCCACCATGTAATGACAAAAGACAAAAAAATAAACAATAACCCAATGCAGCTATTTTCATAATATGAAGTAGATGAAAGCAGTGTAACTGGAAAAATGCATCTGATAACACATCAAAACTTCAACAAACTTCCTGCAAAATATTACAGAGTTAAGCATTCAGTTAATTTCATTAACTAATTTTATTACATTGCTTAAATGTAAAATAGTCATGCAACTTTGCATTGGAATAACACAATACAGAGATGAATATCCCTACAAAAATCTTGTTTTAATACATAGAGAGCTACTTTTTGTGTGTATGTAAATGCAAATCATGCATTTACTTACCTCTGGGAACCTTCTTCCTGGATGTTATGAGAAATGGTTCAGCAGTACCTATTACAGATCCTAATTCTGAAGCCCAAGTATCCCCATTACAGCATGCAAATGCCCCTGTTGACAGAACGATATTATTGAGAACACTTCTAGTAATTCGAGACAGTGTTTCAATATGAAAAATAAGTAACATACCTAACACTCCAAGGCTTAGCCACGAGGAACGATAATCCCTGAGGAAATCTACAGGCCTCTCACCACAACCAGAGTCCAGAAGGTACAGCAATGCTAGTTGTGTTGCCATGCCACCATTACATAGCACTTGGATCCAATTTCTCTGGCCTCCTATTGAGAAGATTGTACACAATTAATAATTTTGTAGTCCTTTAATACATCAATGCAAATGTGTTGCTAATGATTCATTCAAAACCTTTGAAGTTATTATTTATTATAAGAATATTATATGATACGCCACTCCAAAAGTAAGCCTCATCGAAATAGATATCAGAATGTGTGAAATTTTTGTTTGCTGGGGGGGCCAACACAATTTAAACTTTGCTCTCACCAAGCACAAAGCTATCTGTAAGGGGTCAAAATATTTTTACAATGCCTCACAGATTCACAACTTGATGGCCAGCATCCTTCTTCTGTCACTTCTTCCCACTTGCTGCCCAGCATGTTGTCAGCTGTGATCCACCTGTTGTCCTCTCGTTTATTATTAATTTTCATTGTTTGTGCTACCTCCCTCTCTCAAATGTTTTGTCTGCTACATACTGTATTTTCACTCATTACTTTTTCTCATGCACCATGTCCAAAACACAGCTATGTTTTATTACACTTTCACCCTTCATTAAGTACTCATCTTTGTTGCCTGACACTGCAGCTGTCATCTGTGCATGACACCTTGAGCCTCCTGATCATATTGCTATCTACAACAGAAAAAATCTACTGCTTGAAATCTTATGTGTAAAGAACTTTTGCTTGTCTCTATCTGTTCCACTATTGCATGTACTTTGGCCTGGAAAGCTACTGAAGCAAACTAAAAAAATGACACATTATATAACAGAAAATATATATACACATGGAACTGATATTCAACTGAGATTTGTGGCTAAAACATATGGAGTGGCTGAGGGGAGGATGAGGCACAGAGGGAGAAGCAGTCGAGGGAAGGGAGGCTCACAGCTGAGAAGGAAGGGTGGGGGAGAGGTTGCAAGAGAACATGACATAATGTGACACTGTTGGTGCAGATTAATGCAGTAAAGTGGAAGGCATGAGGACTGGGTGTGAGACAGGACAAGCAGTGATTGAATGCAGAAGGATTGTGGGATCAAAGAATGTGTTGTAAAGACAACTCACATCTTCATAATTCAGAGACTCTGGCATTGGAAAGAGGATTAGGATGTCATGGGTTCCAAAGCAGCAGTGTTGATATATGACATGACTACTTTTTCACAGGTAGCCCTGCTTCTCATATTGTAAGATGGGTCTATCAGGGAACTGGAATAAGATGTGCTGAGCTAGAGAGTAGCATAGGTCTTGCACCTAGGTCTCCCTCATAGATAGAAATAATGTGTAAATTGGTATTCAGTAGGTGTGGCATAATGATGGACCAGGATATTTTGAAGATTAGGTCGGCAGTGGAATACTACTCTGGAAGAAGTAGGGAGGACTGTGTGAAGAAGATTTCTCTTTTTGGGCACAATGATGAGTAATCACAGCCCAGGAAAATAAAGTGATTACATTGTTTGTGTCTGTCATAGAATAGTAACGTTTCCTGTTCCAAGGTCCCCTTGACGCAAAACCCACAATCACATAGTTTAGAAACCTGACTGACAATATCCTTACCCATAACTACTTCTCTTTCAAGGGGATAACATACAAGCATATCCAATGGCACTGCGATGGACATCCATATGGCACCCTCCTATAGCAAACCTGTTCATGGGCCATCTAGAGGAAAACATTGTAAGCACCTAAGATCTTAGACAACTGTCTCCTTTACATTAATTCATGGTACTATCAGCAACCTTATTCCAGGGACTAGACAACCTATCTCCATTCCTTTACATCCTCTATATTTTCTCTCCTGCCTGCTTCACCTAGTCCTCTTCCACCCAACATGCCACTTACTCGACATTGGATCCCACCTCCCTGTTGTTTCGTAAAAAGTTTTGTTCACAGCAAGGCCATCAACCATAAATGGTACATCCATTTTTATAGCTACAACATCTCTTCTGTAAAGTCTACGCACCCATCAATGATGTGTATGCAATGATGAGAATCACTTGTAAAGTAGGAAGTCCTTCATACACAGGCACTAGTCTCCAAGCCTAGTCCACAAATTCATTTGAGTCATATCCGTACATGCTCCTAGTCCTCCAACAAATCCCACAGATCAACATCAAAGGAGACCAGCCCCAATTATCAAACATCACCTCGGACTCAAATAACTTAACCAATTGCTCCAATCCTTCACCATAGGTTCAACTACCTATTACCAATGCACAAAAATTAATAACATCCTTCCAAAAATCGTTCTCATTCCACATGAAGTGGTAATCTGCCATCCTCCCAATCTGAAAAATATCCTGGTTCATCCTTACATCACACCTACCCCAGCCACATTGAAACATGTCATATTCCAGTAGAAAACCTATCCTTGCTCTCACCCACCACATCCTATTCCAGTCCCTTGATAGGCATATTCCACTATAACACAGGATTCTTTGTGGGCATGACCACTAATTAGCTGTCCTCCTGAATGAATGGCCATTGTCAACTGTGGTCAAAAGCAAAGTTGACCACCTAGTGACAGCACATTCTATTGAGCACATATTACTGCTAGCCCCTGGCCCAGCTACACTCACTTCTAGTCCTGCTGCCAAACCTAGTGATTGGATGGTGGTTGATTGGGGGAGGGGATGAAACAGTGAGGTCATGGGTCACTGATCTACAGTGGTAGAAAACAGGCGAGGAACAACATGAGCGGCACAGTCTAGTGAAGGGGAAGGGAAAATGGGTAAACAAAGAGGTAAAAAGGAACGTCAGCACAGCAGGAAGAGTAAAGAACAGGAGTGGGAGAGGGACAGGAAGTCGAGAGCAGGGGCACCCCAGTGATGCTACGTGCATTGGTGCACCAACTCCATCGCCATCCTTTCCTGATTTCCACGCAATACCATGATTACTACACAATAGGGACAACACCAGAGGAGGAAGACACAAGGAAGGGGAAACAAAATGGCACAAAAGACCATACAAAATGTTGGGAAAAGGGGGCAGAACGTAACCAGTATGGAGGCAATGCCAAGGCCTCTATAACCAACATCCACGCTAACTGAGGGACTCCAATTCCAGTGGGAAATTCAGGTACTTAAACCTGGGAGGACAAACAACTTGTGTGAAGATAACTGAGGGCAGACATAACCAGGGGAGAGTTGTCCACTAACACCCAGGATAAAAGGTGGAGGCATTCCAGCAAAATATGGATGACTATGAGGGGGACCCCACAATTATGAAGGTGGGAAAGGGGGGGGGGGCACAGATCATTGTGGAGGAGCCAAAACAGGGTGTATATGCAGACAAAGAAAAAAACGCCCAGGTTTCTCCCGGATTTACCGGCCAAAAAAAAACCTCTTTCTCCTGAATGAAAATATGCTTTTTCATGTTAAGTGACAGTATACTTTCCCTCTGGATTGTAAAACTTATCAATACTTTGAATGGTTAAGGTTTTATACACTTGTGTAGAACCTCCCGCCACTTTAGGAAATGAACCACAGAAAAAAAAGTGTTTTGGAAAGCTCTTTGATTTGCAGCAACGTGCACGCTGCATATTTTCGTATTATGAATGTATATAGTCAAATTATACCAAACACATAATGTTAGTTTTCAAAGCATTGAAATCGAGATCGCAATGCGCTTTTGTAAGCCAATCATAGTTCATGTCATGTGATCTAACCAGTCGATGATAGCAGGTATTCATCATGTTTACACGGGGCTCCCAAAACAGGATTTTCTAAACTGATCTCCCAATACTGCTTCTGGATAGTCATGCAGACACTTCAAAATCAATTCTGGAAATTTGCTTCTTGTTGACGATTTCCCAATTCCCCAATCGATTTTCGCTCCCATGTGAACACAGCCAGCATTGAAACGTGCTTGGGCTGTGAGGTTTCATCTTGTTTTTAAAAATTTTGGTTAATATTGATGGAGTTGCTTTTTGTACAGTGAAGTATAAGTAGAAATATTAGACCATATTAGACACCTCATCTAACTGAAGAGAAATAGTGACTGTGCTGACTAAGTCATAAACTATATCTGCTATTTTCCGGGATCCGTAGTTAACTGGGCTAGCAAATTCGCTTCAGACTTTAACATGCAAACATGACAGCGAAAAATGGATTCCGAAATTCGGTTTTCATCTTCCAGAAGATGTGTTGCATGTGAATGTAGTGATTCAGAGCATACGGCATGTGATGTAGTCAGCCTAAAGCAACATCCCTGTTAAGTAGTGCGAACACACAAATAGGGAAAGTTAATGGTTTAAATTAATGTACATAGTGCAGCTACAAAAAAAGCTATGCTTTCATATATAACATTTGTCTTTTTTGCGCATGTTACACTTTGATACATCACCCAAATGCAAAATGTGCCAGTAAAATTTTATGATATACAGGACATAAAATCCCGTCTGAGGCCTGTGATCATTTTTACATTAATAATTGGCAACCAATGCTGCACAATTGCAATAAGGTCATGAGATGTTCAATTGACTCTTTTATTAGAACATTTTACACTTTTTGGGATTACACACATCTTCAGACATCACAAATTTCAACTCCTTCCTAACCAACCAGGCATGCAGCCTTAAGAACTGAAAGAAATAAAACATATGACTACAAATGTGACACAAGTAGTCTTGAAGCAGAGTATACACTCTGCTTAGGTTGTAGTTATAGTCATATGTTATTGGACACTTTCTTTGAGTTGTTAAGGCTGGACGTCTGTGATGTCTGAAGGTGTGTGTAACCCCAAAACGTGTAACACCTTCTAATAAAAGAGTCAATTGAACATCTCATGACTTTATTGCAATTGTACTGCATTGGTTGCCAATTATTAAGTAAAATTTTAAGTAATGACATAAATGCCTGGTCTTCTGGGCTCAAAATTCTTCTAAGCGGTTGGCCCTCAAAGTGTTAAGCTTTAAATGAAAACCAAACACTCAGTGATTTAAGAAATTCAAAGCACGTTTGCACACGTAACATAACTCATATTGCATAAAGTAAAATGTATTTTGAAAGTAACGCTTTTCAAACAACCAATTGAAATATTTTCCCACGACTTGTTAGAATTTGTTTCTGCAGTTGTCAGAGTGTGCCAGAAAATGGTATTACTGTTCCTGCACAGATACAATGACGTAGGTAGTCTGTATGTTCATATGTACACTATGTGATCAAAAGTATCCGGACACCTGTCTGAAAATGACTTACAAGTTCATGGCACCCTCCATCGGTAATGCTGGAATTCAATATGGTGTTGGCCCACCCTTAGCCTTGATGACAGATTCCATTCTCGCAGGAATACATTCAATCAGGTGCTGGAACGTTTCTTGGGGAATGGCTGCCCATTCTTCATGAAACGCTGCACTGAGGAGAGGGATCGAAGTCGGTCAGTGAGGCCTGGCATGAATTGGCACTCCAAAACATCCCAAAGGTGTTCTATAGGATTCGGGTCAAGACTCTGTGCAGGCCAGTCCATTACTGTCATGTAATCACTCTGCCACAGGCCATGCATTATGAATAGGTGCTTGATTGTGTTGAAAGATGCAATCGCCATCCCCAAATTGCTCTTTAACAGTGGGAAGCAAGAAGGTGCTTGAAACATCAATGTAGGCCTGTGCTGTGATAGTGCCATGCAAAGCAACAAGGGGTGCAAGCCCCCTCCATGAAAAACACGATCACACCATAACACCACCGCCTCCAAATTTTACTGTTGGCACTACACATGCTGGCAGATGACATTCACCAGGCATTCACCATACCCACACTCTGCCATTGGATCACCACATTCTGTACTGTGATTCGACACTCCACATGACGTTTTTCCACTGCTCAATTTTCTAACAGTTACACTCCTTGCACCAAGCAAGGCATTGTTTGGCATTTACCGGCATGATGTGTGGCTTATAAGCAGCCGCTCAACCATGAAAATCCAAGTTTTCTCGACTCCCGCCTAACTGTCAGAGTACTTGCAGTGGATTGTGATGCAATTTGGAATTCCTGTGTGATGGATTGGATAGATGTCTGCTTATTACACATTACGACCCTCTTCAACTGTCGGCGGTCTCTTATCAGTCAACAGACGAGATCGGCCTGCACGCTTTTGTGTTGTACGTGTCCTTTCACGTTTCCACTTCCCTATCACATTGTAAACAGTGGACCTAGGGATGATTAGGAACATGGAAATCTAGTGTACAGACATATGACACAAGTGAACCCAATCACCTGACCACGTTCGAATTCCGTGAGTTCTGTGGAGCGCCCCATTCTGCTCTCTCAAGATGTCTAATGACTACTGAGGTCATTGATATGGAGTACCTGGTGATAGGTGGCAACTCAATGCACCTAATACGAAAAACATATGTTTTTAGGGGTGTCTGGATACTTTTGATCACATAGTGTATATGGCATTAAGTGATCTTACATAATGTCATAAACGAAACAGGACATCAGAGGATACTCCAAAAGCATTGGAATTTCGTAACCCTACTAAAATGCATAATTCGACTTAAACAGCACATTCGTATGTCCAGATTCACAAAGAAGTAGGCCTCAAGCTGATATTAAACTTTTCAGTAAGGTTTTTGGAATGCAAATTTTCTTGGAGTACCACTGTTGTATTATCTACTATTTAGTTCTTTATTATGGCATGTCATACGTCCCAAAAGATAACAACGTGCACTTGAAATTCTGCAAACAGTCGACAGTAGCTAATAGTGTTCCAAATAAATTGTCTGTCTCTGCAAAAAAGATTAATCAAAGCCAAATTTTTTTAGCAAATCAACAAAAATTACTTGATGGTTCTGCAAGGCAATTAATAGCTGACTGCCAAAAACCAGGAAATAAAATAAGAAAACTGAAACTAATAAAATTCTTAGCCTTCCATAATTATGTGAATATTTTAATTCACTTTATAGTCTCAGCCACAGAAATATGTTTTGTTTTTGAGAGCTGTAAACCAAGAGGAAACAGCAAAATCACTAAACGTAAACACAGTTCACGTGGAGATTACCCCTCACAGCCCACAACAACTCAGACTGCTCTGCGAATGCACAAACCTTGCAGCGTGTTTCTGGGTAGCATCTGACTGCTTGTTGCTGCTGCTGATACAGCTCGTGCCGAATTACCTTGGATAAAGCTAACAGCCAGACTTCAAGTAGCCAGAAGTGGGAGAAAGACTACTCATACGCGACTCAACTGTGCATGCACATAAGCCTGCTGGCAACTGCTCAAACAAACCTATGTTAACCACTGTGATATCACGCCAATCAGAAGCAGTTTGTTGTTATGAACTGTTGCATAGTCTTCGTCCTAAAGCCTTTGACACATTTTGCTGTTGGCAGACGCTTGGTGTGCACTGTTTTTTGTTGCCGCAAATGGCGCATTTCCTTTGCAACTTAAGTTTCATTTATTTTTTTCCTCGTTTATGTTTTATTGCTGCAGTTTTATATTGCAGTAATGGGCTAAAGTAAAATTCTTTGTTAGAGTATCAATTCTTACCAGGCAAAACTACAAAAATTTTAACTGAAAACCAAAACAATGAAAAATTCCTGGAATTTTTAAAAATTTCCAGGTTTTCCTTGTTTTCCTCTGGATGAAAAAATTCCTGAGTTTTTCCTGGATTTCCCAGTTGTCCCTGAAAAAAACATGGGTCAGCATAGTATGGCCAATAGAAAGCTGGCAGAGGGTGGTAGATTCCCACCAGAAGATGTGGGGGGAAGAATGTCATATGGTTGGAGTCTCCCTGGCTGCGTGAAGTTTATTAGACCACGGGGATAGCTCCCCCAAGAGTTGGCCTACAATTGAGCAAAAAGTGATTTGACGTAAAGCCACAAATTCGCCCCTAGAGGGATCATGGAGAATGGGAGTAGGTTGTTGCCCCCCACACCCACCAGCCAGATGATCAGCAAGTTCACTACTTGGGATGCCCACATGGCCAGGGACCCATAGGAAATCAAACGAACATGCAGAAGTGCCAAGATTAGTGAGAAGGTCGTGGATGGTAGAGATCAAGGGGTGGTGGGAAAATGACAGAAGTAGCCTGAAGGAGAGAATATGGGAAGAGGACAAGGAGGGGAGATGGAAATGGCAGAAGAGAGAAGTGAGGCAGAGCTCAAAGAGTAAACTCCCCCGAGAACAGGCAGCAGGGTGGCGACTTCCTGCAACCGTGAAAAGAACAGAAAAGGCGGGGTGAATAGAGGAAGAACAGATATTGATGATGTAAGAAACCAGGAGTTGTGACCACCACAACGAAAGGGAAGCAGTCTCAGTGTCAAACAGACAAATATCTATAGGGCTATAGTCCATTTAATATTACTTGATAATAGACATGTGTCACCTGCCACTGTGGTGTTGCTACATCAGTCACCAGCTGCTGCTCATTTATAGGTGACACACAAACACAGCAAGTCACTTCACTAATGCTATTAATGTGAAACACACAGCAATGTGGGCAGTGGCCATCATGAGATATGTCGGAAACATTAGATGCTTCATCAACAGCTGATTTTAAGTGACCAATTACTAAATTGTGGCAGGAGACATGTTTTGTAGCCCTTAATTTACACTCATGTCCTAAGCTAACCACAGCCTCATGATGTGTAATGTATCCGAGAAAGTGGTGGTTAAGAATCTGCAGCTGAAATCACTATTTTTTTTTTTTTTTTTGGTTCATGGCTATTAAAGCTAATCTCTACAAGCAAACTCAAAACAGAAAATGTTCAGTTTCAGCACTAAAAGCAAACTGCAATTTGTTGCTATCGTTGTTTACTTGAAACCAGCCTGTCACTTGCTATGTGGCCTGCCGCTTTGCCAACTGATGAGCAATCCTCGTTGGCATTTGGATGTACATTATAAACAACACAGGCAGAATCCAGACAAAAAAAAAAAGAATGATAGGTAGGAAAATAAGAGAAAGTAAAAAAGTCAATACAATGATGAAAATACATGGCAGAGAATTAGAAATAAAAAATTACATTTAAACCAATTAATTGATAATCAAACTGTTTTGAGTAGATTTAGAAACAAAAAAGTTTCATATTTGACGAGATTTGAACCTACAACCTTCAACGTGGCAGGTTAATATGCCAACCACTGAATCAAGATGTTATATTTTCGACTGTATTCACCAGTCACAATGATGGAATGCAGCCTTCAAAATCTTGGTTCCACACAATGCAGTGTGAAGCTTATCCGATGTAAGCCAATCTCTGTGATTATGGTAACCACATATATGACACCGAGTTGTGTCTTATGCGGAAGTATCCCAAGAGTGCTGGGTGTGGAACATGTATTTCATTAGCATCATTGTGTGTGTGTGTGTGTGGGGGGGGGGGGGATGTTTGTTGTGTGATTATCATGTTTGATGAAATATGAAATAAAAGTGCCACACCCATGATTCAGGATCCAAACACTTCAAGAAAGAGTGTCAGACAAGGAACAGGAAACGAATTGACCAGGCATGATGCTGAGCAGTGATTGGAGGAAACCAGCTCCAACACGTGAAGTATTAACTATCACGTAATTTTAACCAGACTATAGTGTGAATGGCACCGATGGCTAAACGGCTACCATGACAGTGAACTGAGTACATGAGGAGCAATGTAGAGGGGCAAGTGATCCATAAATTTGACGACCATAGTCCAGACAAGACAGAACTAATGCCAGATAAAGATGGAGAAGACTTGAACAATCCACACCACAAGAGGTGGGAGCAAGGAAGCGAAGAACACGCAGTTTACAAAAACAGCCGACCTTCAGAAGGTGGATATGAGGGCAACCAAATATGCTTGTTATCATAAAGAAGACCAAATAAATGGAACTGGGGCATGACTGTCCTGTGTTGGGCACTGAAGGAGTTTATGAATACTCAATGCTGAGGGTATAGGTGTTGGGTGTCTAGGTAAAGCTCCGGATAAGGTTGGACAGTAGCACAGTGACAGAAATGCACCACTCTCAGCTTAAGGGGGGAGATCTGAAAACAGTGCAAGAGTGTCGACACAGAAGCACACTGGATGGTACCCTAGAGCTGTCACTCTGCAGACACCACCAAATAGGAGCTAGTGCAAATACAGAAATTATCAACATGTAGCACAGCGGTGACCAATGGTCCAGCGGGAGCCATTAGTCCATTAATAGCAATAAGAAAAACAAGGACAGTTAGTATGGAGCCATGTGGAATGCCATTCTCCTGTTTCTGTGGAGAGCTGAGAATGGTGCCACTTGAACTCTGAATGACGAGTGGGACAGATGCTGGAAAATAAAAATCGCAAGAGGGCCATGCAGACCCCACTCATGACGTGTATGTAAGATGTGATGGCAGCAAGCTGTGTCATAGACATTACAAAGCTCAAAGAAAACTACAAGGTCTGCTGAACTGCAGTTTCTGACTAAAGACCATCCCTCCTGAAAGCCACACTGATAAGGGAGATAAAAGGTAACGAGATTTGAAGACCCAACTGAGCTGATGGGCCACCATCTGTTCAAATACCTTGTAGGTGACATCGGTGAGACTGGCTGGCTGGTAACTATGAAGGGATGATGGATCCTTGCCAAGCTTAAGGACAGGAAGCACAATACTGTCTCTCCACTGAGAGGGAAAAATTCCTTGAAGACAAATACCGTTAAACACCCGGAGGAGATATTATCGTTATGGAGGACTGAGGTGCTGAAGCAATTCATTAGGGATGGAATCAGGACCAGGACTGAATCATTGGAAGAAGAGAGGGCCACAATAAGTTCCCATTCATTGCAGGATTCTGCCTGACAAGAGGTAAAATATAAGTAAGAAGCTTCAGCCCACTGTTTCCTGAGGAGGAAGGTAGCTGGATAAGAGGCTAACACCAATGCTATCACAAAATGGGTCGCAAAAGCTTAATGCAAGAACTGATGGATCCATACAAAGGCCATCTAGAGGGACAAGGCCTAGAATGGAAGACTGCTGACAACCTTAGAGGGTGCAGAGTGTAGCCCACACCCATGACGAAGGGACAGAAGAACCCAGGGAAGAGACAAAGGGTCCCCAACACATCCACTTGCTCTGTTTGATTAACTAATAGGCTTTAGTGTGAAGATGTTTAAAGGTAATAAGACCAGTGGAGGACGGGTGCCACTTAAGATGTTGCAAGGTGTGATGGCAATCACAGATGCTGGTGGGCATGAATTATCTTACTGGTTAGATCACGAACAACTTCATTGATACAACCTAACAAAGAAGGTGGAAACATGATCTGGGAGGGCAATCACTACGATTGAAAGCCCAGTGAGGTAAGCTGGTCATCAGGAGGTGGGAAGGGAATCAGAGAATCAATGGGAAGTTGTCACTATTGCAGAGGTCATTTTGTGGCAACCAGTGGAAGGGAAATAGAGCAAAACGTCAATGGCAGAGAAAGGGCTATATGAGGCACTAAAATGAGTAGGGGAACCATCAGTAAGAAGGCACAGGTCATGGTCCACAAGCAACTGGTCAATGAGGAGCCACCACCTAGACAATAAAGCACTGACCCTCAATGGGTGATGGGAATTAAAATCCGCAAGGAGGAAGAAGGGAAGGGAGAGTTGCTGAAGGAGGGCAGTGGGTGTACATGGCCTGTCAAGAGGAAGATAGAGATTGCATACCCTGACCACAGATCCAAGTGGACCTGTACAGCAAGCACTTCTAGTGTCGTATGAATGGGGATCTATGTACTAACAGCGTATACACGGACCAATGTGCAAATGCCACCAGAAGCCCTCAAAGGACCGACCTGGTTCCAACAGAATGCAAGGATCCTACAATGGGTCAGTGAATGAGTGTCAGTAAAGTGAGATTCCTGGAGAATGATACAAACTACCGAGTAAAAGGAAATAAGGGACTGCAACTCTGGTAAGTGATGGTAGTATCCATTACAGTTCCATTGAATAAGCATGGAGTGGGGTCTCACTGGGGAAATGGGGGGGATGGGATGAATGAGCTGGAGCCATTCACACTGCTGAGTCACCATTTGCCATCAACAAGGACAGTGAGACAACACAAATAAGACGTGAGACTCAGGTTGCCGGAGGGAGGGGAGATTGACCTATGGAGGCACCAGAAGTGTGTTATCTGGGACTTATGTTTCTTCTTCTTTATCACAGGTCAAGGTGGGTAGGGCACGCACGCGCGCGCGCCCACACACACACACACACACACACACACACACACACACACACACACACACACACACACACACAGAGAGAGAGAGAGAGAGAGAGAGAGAGAGAGAGAGAGAGAGAGAGAGAGAGAGAGAGGGAGAGGGAGAGGGAGAGGGAGAGGGAGAGGGAGAGCAGGCTTTTGCAAGGTACAGAACTGAGAGAGAGCAGTAGGCCTCTGGGCACATGTACTGTGAGTCCCACGGCCAAGTTGTGGTAGCAGGCCTCTCTGGCCTGGGAGATGTCCGGGGAGGAGGAGGTTGGTGTCCCAGGAGGAGTCCTATCACTGGCAGGTGCCAAATAAAGGGGACACTTCGCTGTCTGGGGTGGGGGAGTGGACCTGGAGGGCAGGGTGTGGGAACTGCAAGGGAGGGGAGGGGAGAGGAGAGGAGAGGGGGGGGGGGGAGGAACTGGGTATGGAAAAGTGGGAAGGGCAAAGTTAGATGTCAGTGACACAGGGTAAAGACAGTCATATTTCTGATGAGCCTTGTCATAGGATAAACAATCAATGGACTCTTGTGCCCTTCTTCTCTTTATTATAAACTGGGCAATCTGGCAAGCATGAAGAGTGATAGTCATGACAATTAACACACACAGGCAGCTGAACACAGGGGCTTCCCTCATGGAGTGGCTGTTCATATTCTACAGAGGATCCTCCATACAGGGATAAGATGGTCCTCTGTACAGGGCACGGTATGAGCCACATCATGGGTGGCAGGGCATACAGTTTCAGATGACACTGTGAACACACAACCTTGACTTTCTCTGGGAGGGTATCTCCCTCAAATGCCAGAATAAAGGAACCAGTATTGATACAATTGTCCTAATGACCTTTCTGAACACACTGAACAAAGTGAATGCCCTGCCATTCCAGAATGGTCTGGAGTTCCTCATCAGTTTGAAAGATGAGGTCCCTCAGGTTGGGCAGCAGAAGAAGTTTTGATCAACAGCACATCCGGCCACATTTTACTGAGAGACTCCACTCCACCAAAATTGTCTTCAATATTTCCCACAAAAATTAATAGCTTGGAGGTGGTGAAAGTGTCCAGCTCAGTCACAGACCAGGTAATGCGGAAAGTGCTTCACCCCAAACCAGCAAGCCTTGCCCTTCTCCCATGGTGTAGCCAGGGAAGGGCAGGACGCAGGATCATAAGAAGCAGCGTTACATGGTCCATTGCCAACTAAAGAGATGGCCATAGAAGAATGCCCAATTTTTTTGGAGCCTAATGCATTTCATATGGAAAGCATCCACCCTGATACTGCTGATTCCGATCAGGGGCTGTTGGTGCCATCCAGCCACAGCAAGGGCCGTTTTGCACAGCAGCCATCATTGAGAGTTCCAATGCCCCAAAATGACAAGCAACTACACCTAGGAATGCACATTGAGGCAACAGCTCAGATATCGGAAGTGAGATCCTTGTGTTCTCAGGGGGCTCTGCCGATGGATGCATAACAGCCCCACCATACGGACTGGCTACACATGCTGGTGACTTATTGGGAGGGAGGGTGGCAGGGAGGAGGGAGGGAGGCAGGGAGGGAGGGAGGCAGGGAGGGATCGGGGAGGGAGGGATAGGGGAGGGAGGGGCGGCTACAGAGGGGGGGAAGGGGCCTACAGTGGGGAAGGAAGAGGGGAAGGAGATGCAACACGAACCCATGCTGTAAATGCTAGGGAGGGAGTTCTTCCCCAAATGGCTCACACTACAGAGAGAAAATTTAGAAGTGGAAGTCAAACCTCAAAGGTGGATCAAAACAATCAAAGAGGAAAGATGTAGAAGAAAAGGCAAGGGGAACAAAAACCAGAATGAATACAAGAAAGAAAGCAGGTGGATGGCCAAGTCGATATTAGTAAGAACACTGAGAAGGGAGAAGGAGGGGGCAGAGGGCAAAGAGCGAGGATGGGAGGGAGGAACACAAGGAAAGAAATACAACCCAGGAAGGAAGAATGAGCCGCAATAGCTCGGGGCCCCATGTGCATCGCACAAAAACTCATGAGAGAGCCATAAGCCCCTGGAGGGCCAAACCAATTGCACTCAATTAATCTACTATCTAACAGACTTCTGTGTTTCATTATGTAGTACATGCAACTCCTCCTGCCTATTCCATGGTTGATATCTCAGGTTCTTGTCTTATTCCCTTGTGGCCTCTCCCTCCCACCCATTAGTTACCCTTCCCTCCCCTCCCCAGCTTCTTTCTCCTCTCACTCATTCTACTTGTTCCAATCCCTTGTCCAGTGTTAGGACACTGTAACCATTCTTTATATCAGTTAGCTTCAACGCACAGTGTCCAAAATCTCAGCTACATTTTTCAGTCTTGTTTACATGTAAGTTGACTGCTAAATTCCTCAGCCATACAGTGAATCTTTACTCCTTGTATTATTTAAAAATATAGTAACAGTAATATGATGTGTGTAAGACAAATTTGTGGAGTTCAATGAACAGCATTACAGAAAAGTAACACCCTGCAAGTTGAACAGAACACAAACTTGATTACAAAATAATACAGTCCATAGCCAACAAGAATGTGCACAGCATGAATGTGACTGCAAGTGGAGTGACATACACAATCTAGATAGGATAGTAACACGAAACATTTTCATCAATGCAACTTCATGAACTGTGACTGACTTGAGGAGATTCAGGCAATACAGATATATTAAATAATTTCAAATTTTTTGTGCACTGATACTTCTGAAAAAAATGTCACTGAAATTCTTTATTTGTGTAATGCTATCAGCAACTGCTTTATCAATAACTTATTAGTACTGACACTGTGCGTGCAACTACTAAAATGTTTCATTTTATTCAGTTAAAACACAGCCAATTGTAGGATTTGCTCATGTGTTCCTCGTTTTTAATGAGGATGTGATGTCTGTAGCCACATTTCATTTGAATTCTCCCCTTTGATAGTGGAGCTGCAAATAAAAATAGAAAGGAATTGTAAAAGAATGACACATTACAAGGCTGACAACCACATCTCCTAATGGGGTATATTTTTCAGAAGGTCAACAGCACAGTTAATGGACAGGCACAAGGCAGAAGGGAGTGAGGAGAAGGACTGTTTCCCTGCACCCCGCTTCATCCCTCGAAGGAGTTCTTCTCAGCTTCTTGTTGTGCAGACTAGAATATGAGAACAGACTTCAATACAGCACTAATAGAACTTACGTAACATGGAGGGTTAGTAATTAATGTACAGTTTGTTGCAACAATTCTACAGTGACAGCATCTCAAAAACAATAAGATCAATTGAGATAAGTAGCTTCTGTACAGGAAAAATGTTGTTAAACTCCACCAAAATTAATGACAGAAGCAAATTTGCATAGCAAATAAGCTAGGTCCTCTATCCGTACATGTAAATCTTGTTATGAGAAACAAAATTTCTTCTTTTGAAAATTCTTGGGTGGAATAATATGTAAAATAAAGAAAAGCCACCTATAACTGACTAACATGTGGTGCATACAAACGCACAGTTGTAAATGGAACTAAACAGTATTTATACTAGCATCTGAGCTCTTGCTATTTCTCTAGTTGATGTACACAAACATTCCAACACAAGACCACAAAGACACCCAAATGCACGCGCCTGTGGCATGTGAATGATGTGAGGTGATTGGTTACCTTTCCTTTTTTTTAAGTATAAATTTCTTCTTTTCTTACTTTATATACAATAAGAATAAGCAGAAAAAAATTCTGTGGGATGGAGGAAATTTTGAAATGCACAGATTTTAATAAGTAAGTTGTAAATTACCTCCCTTGTGACTCCTTCCATAAATTACTTGGATATCTTGTACTCTCAAGTGCCTGTCTATCTGTCAATACACTATACTACACACACAATAAAATAAACCACTGCACATACATACATACATACCAATATTATGCCTACAAGTGTCAGTATGCAATAAAAATAGTAGCTAAACAACATCTCAATAATATTACTAGAAAACTACAGGTTTCTCAAAGAAAAAAGAAGTTTACTGAGCATATAGTGAAGCATTAACACCCCATAATGAATTAGCATCTACAACAGATACTTCACCCTACTAAAGTATTTCCTTAACTTATAAAATTGCTGTCTTATATCCAAAACTACCATAACTTACAAAATATCTACCATAACATCTCAAAAACTACAGAGCGAGAGACCATATACACTGTTGTCATTAGTTTTTGGTGTCCAAGTTAACACAGTTTTTGATCAAATTCAACTAATGGCATTACACAACAAAACAACAAATAGTACCTTCTTTGAAATCATCTTGCAGTTTGCGTTTCCTCTCAGAACGGAATTTTGTAGCCTTTGAAGATGTCACAAAAAATGTAAACAGGCATGCTAAGAAGCAGTAACTAGTCAATGTCAGCACAAATCCAACTATTACTCCTAGAACAGAGACAGAAATAAGCAGAGAGATCTATCATGACACACGCTAATAAATTTAATTACAGATGGCAGCCAGCTGGAAGGAATACCCAATATAGCACCACTTCTGTCCAAGCTCTTCCTACGAAGTCCCCAAGCAGCTACTGTCAGTGGAATCACTACTGATGCAAGCCATCTTGTAGGAGGAATCACAGGACCATCTAAAACATACAAAGTTACTCTATCAATAGAATACAGCGAAATGTTCCTCATGCTATTTGTTACGTGTTTATGAACTAAAAACAAAGCAATAGCTGCTGCAGACAGACACACTTTCCCTCCACCCCACCTAGCTGCTCACTTAAAAGTAATCTTGCCACAGTAGAATGTGTAACACAAATAATCTATTATTAATGCTTAGTGTCTTTTTTTGTTAATAGTTCAGTGTTGTACTGAGGTGTACAATGGCTAATTGTAGCAGTATCCCAACTTATGGCTATTAAACTGGAAAATAATGAGGAAGTGAAATTTCTTCAAAATCCCCAGCAACCCATTATGCAGTCTGCTCCAATTTTAGCTCTTTTCTCACAGCTTGTTTCAGCACATTTTAGATCTTAATGTCTAATTCCATATGCATAAAATGAGGATTGTTCAAAAGTAATTTCATCCAATATGAATTGTTTCATAACTGAATGTTTGATGGACTTTATTCTGCAAGCACAGTGTTAGTGAGACACAGTCTCATTGGAACTGTTCTGTATTCAAACAAAACTTTGTTTTGGTCAATGGAAAACATACTAAAGTTACAAAATAGACCTCTCCATAGTGATAGATATATAATTGTGCGTGGCATTTTGAATGCAAGGATAACAGAAAATTATTTTCTGATTAAAATTGCATTTGGAGCACTGTTCACATAAATTACCTAACTTTTTGCTCACATAACTCTGAAGACTACAGTTCTTTAACTGTGGCTCTTACACAATGGAATATGGGTGTTATCCAACTCATAATTCTCCTAACACATGGCTGCAACCCTTACTAGCTCTGGAAATATGTACATATCAATACATTAAATGTATTCCATTAGTGCCATACGTGCTGCAAGGCTTTCTGCCTTCCTGCCATATAAGATAGGCATTTGTCATAAGCTATTGTTCTATACTTAATTTCGTTGTTACTTTAAAATCTCATTGGCATTATTTACAATCAGAATTAAAATTTATTCTAATATTGTACTTAAAAAGTTATATTTGTTACTAATGACAAGCTAGGTTTTTTGAAATTGCAAATATTACATTTGCTTCTTTGTAGTTGAGAAAGATGCACTTTGCAGACAGGCAAATAATATTCAATGTTATGTACTGTGGGACCATCTGGACATTATAAATATGTTTCTCTGCAGCTTTGTCACAGACGCTGTGAACAAAATTACTTCTTTACACCTTTGCCATTAGCCTCATGCCTAGTGCTATGGTGATTTAGTATCTTGATATAAGTAGGCAATACAAACTCTCAAATAGTAATGATACAATCTACAAATAATTGTAACTGACATGAGCTGTCTGTCTGATGGCCAGCACTAAAGCTCTTCCACATTAACAGCTTCATGAACACCTTCATCCTAAGATGCAGAGCACTTAGCAGCTATGAGGTAACTGTTAAAATTAGACCTACAAATCTCAAACAATTTTTTTAAAAAATGCACTCTCTTACTATTATTTTTCTGAATCGAAAATATCCCCATAAAGTTAAAATTTCAAAAATGATTCTTTCATCTCATACTTCCCATTTCCAATTTTGCAACTGGAAAAGCACTGTGGGAAAAAGAAGACGAAGATCAGGGCTTACGATAATGATACTGAAAAATTACAAATGCGAAGCCAATTCAGACTTTTTTTTTTTCCTTTTACCTTTCAGTATTCACCATTCGACTTTTCAGTATTGAAATACACATATTTGAACTACTGCATATATGGAAAACTTCCTAGCCAGATCTTCCAGAAAAGTGAGGGTACTACGGGTTCAATAATTCACCGAGTGTTTCTTTCTTCAATGAAGCCAACATGCGCAGCACTACAGTGGTTTAAGAGCTCGTCATAATAGTCATTATACACATGTTGAGTGACTTTTCCTTAAACCAAATCCTAATACAAACACAAAACAGAGTTTTACTTATATTTAGATGTCACAGAAAATTAAGCTGAATGGGATCATTAAGTCGAAACGAGGTCAGCTCTTGAACCTATATGGAGAAAACGTCTAGTGATTTATTCTGCTTCAATGTGCCTTGTTCTTTCCACAGGCTTTTTATTATTCCAAATTTATTAATTATTGAAGTCAGTAGATCTTCTGCATCAGTCAACACAAAAACAACTAGAATTTTTGCACATTTACCATTACTTTCCACAACTAATTCACTGCACTGTAAATGTTTATGCAAAATAATTGACTTCAGAAGTCCTTGTCATTACCTCCCTGTCTTTTTCTTAATCAATCCTGAAAGAAGAGAGTGGCAGTTGTCTGGCCCTAATTATACAATGATATGCCACACTTCAGCAAGGGATGGGCAGACCTCTAAGCTAGCTTAAAACTTAGAAGAAAAGAAGATTAGGATTTACATCCCGTTGACATCGACTTGGATGCAGAACACCTCGGACTGTTTCAATGATGGGGAGGGAAATCAGCTGTGCCCTTTCAAAGGAACTATCCTGGCATTTGCCTGTCGTCATTTAGGAGAATCGCAGAAAACTGAAATCAGGATGGTCATATGCAGATTTGAACATTCGTCCTCCCAAATGTGAATCCAATGAGCTAACCACTGTCGCCCCCCCCCTCCCTCTCTCAGTGCAGCAATCCAGAAAGCAAAATAAGAATGGAAGGAGAAGAGATTTGTTTTATATTGTGATGTCAGGATCTTTCCATTAAAAAGAATGTGGTTCATTTCCTGCCCCATCTTCCTCAAAGTGGATGGTAGTGGTCCACACATGTAAAATTTGCAGTATGGTGGGGAAAAAAAAAAAAAAAGATTACTCACAGAATACTGATATCAGTGCTTTGACAAGTTGTTATCAGTAGGAAGGATAGCTCACATCAGTACCAGATTATTCACAAAATATGTGCATTCAAGTAAAAGTGTCTTGTTGCTTCAATATTGTGGTGACATTTTGCATCATCACGAAGTACTTGAAATACTCTCTACAGATTTAGTTGCTTCCAGATTTTTACAGATTACCTATTTTCCTCCTCTCTTACAACTAACTGAGTGTGGGTGCTTTTGCTCTGTCACTTGAGTGTTCTCTCTCACTGCTACCTATGTGTGGGCAGTTGATGCACAAACCATTCCTGCACTCAATATTATATTACATGTATTGTAAACTGGGTGAGAGGTGATGGCAGAAGTGAAGCTGTGACAACAGTTTGAGAGTTGTGCATGCAAGTTCAGATGAAAAACACGTGTGATTTTGGGTTCAAATCCTGATTTGGCACACAGTTTTAAACTGCCTGGATGCTTCTAACAAGCACACATGCTGCTTCAGAGCAAAATATTGATTCTGGATACATGTTTGGCAGTCTGTTCTTTTCTGAATTTCTGACTCTGCTATTACACATTAATGGCAGGGCAATGAACAGAATACAGGCCACTTACTTGTGTAATGTTGCTGGTTGGAGTACTTTGGATGCACAAACCTTTCATCCTGTGGGAGGAAAAAGTGAAATATTTGTCTGAAAGAGGAGCTTGGAGCTTTCAAGGAGAATGGACTAATGACAGATCAATGCCAACACTTTGTCAAGGGATGCAACAGGGGAGAAGTCTCTACAGACGCAGGAGCTGCTCATTCACCAATCCATATACCATGTATTACCTAATAATAAGATATGCTGTCACAGTATTTTTCCAATAAGATATATTCATCTCAGAATTATTGGCCAAGATGCTGCACAATGTATTCCCTGACACATGCTTTCACTTCATCAGAAAAATACCTTCGGCATTCAGAAAAATGGGCGAGAAAGGAAGATGAATGTCAGATTGCCAGCATTGAGTCAGATTATAAAGAACACTTTGTGATACAGTTACTACAGCACTATCCATGAAAGGTAAAGAGATGGATCCATGTTGGAATGAATGTATAATTTTAAATATTTATTTCAATTAATATATTACTACGATGTAACAATTTTCCCTGCAGGACCAATATCTAGACTACCTCCATACTATTCAGTGCACTGCAGCTCACCATACATGGCTACGAGAAATATTTATGGGCTCAGGTGATAAAAGATAGCATAGTTATACTGTGACACAAGCACCAATTCTGGGTATGACTGTGCAAGTAAGTGCCCCACCCACTCTGTGTTACAAATTTCTGATTATCACACATTACTCCAGAGATTATCACAGGCACAGGAACTGCCTTGAGAATAGATGTTTGAAGATTGGTCACCTTGACTGATGAACCACTGTTGGTAGTAGTTGATAGCAGGGCTTTAGTATTTTGAAAATCACACAAAGCAGTGTGTTCTGTTTGACATAAGGGGTATCATTCAGGGATGTGGCTATAATACACTCATGTGAGAGATGTTTACACAGGATGAATGGAGTCACTGACAGGTCTGCCATAATTTCTCACCAGTAAAAGACATCAGAGCTTAATGTCCAATCATGTATATCATTTTCAAAAAGACAAAGCATCACTCCACCACTCTAAAATTGCATCAGTAACATTTGGGGATACACCATGGCCATGAGCTGGTCATAGGGATCCCTGTGCCAATTGATCTTAATCTTACTGAGGGAAATACGGAAGCGTCCGATCCCACCCGTCTGCTTTGACCCATGACATCACAAATATGGCGGAAACGCCCATAAACCACAATTCCAATATGGCGCATACAAAGTTGGTACGTACACATTACGAGGACGAAAATACATCGAAAAACAAACACACTTTCCACAAAAAGCCTAATGACAGTAACGGGACAAGCGCGGGAAATGGGGTGTTTTTAGGTGGGGGGCAAACTAAATATAAACAAATTTAGACACCCACCCCCATACAAAACCACACAAAACGACGACACTAACCATTCTGGATAATGAGCAAAAGCAAACTGATCCCATTACACAACACAAACGAAAACCCTGAACATACCACCAGAGAGCACAACAAACCACAACACGACGACATCAAAAATGCCACACTCGCAAACCATACTCCACGCCGTCATGACATCACACACGACAACGCCCTTATGTCACGGGTCAAAGCTGACGCGTGGGATCAGACTTTTCTGTTGACCCCCTACTGAGTTCGTCTGGGTCTGGGATGCCGCCATATAAGATGTCCACAGTCTTGATCCCATCTATACATCTACACACCTCAAAACAGTGTGGGATGCAAGGCAGAGAAAGCTTCCCATTGTACCAGTTATTAGAGCTTCTTCCAGTTGCTGTCACATATGAACTACAGACAGAATGATAGGTTAATCATATCTGTGCATCCTGCAACTACTGTAAAATTGTATGTGTGATCCCTACAGGAGCAGTAAACAGGTTCCTAACTTAAAATTGGTTCTTGAAACTTTGTATTTAGGCTTTCACAGAATAGTTCGCAACTTCCATCAAGTGTTTGCTAGTACAGTTTTACTAGCATTTCCATGACACTCACCAGTGTGGCCAACAAACCTGAGACTATTTCTCCTGCCTTTCTTTGCATGTATTCAATAGCTCTCGTTGCTTATATTAGGAATGGGCCTCACAGATTGGTGAGATATTCTAGAAGGCGCCGTATGAGTGTTTTATAAGTATTTCCTTTGTAAACTGACTGCGTTTTTTTTAGCTTCCCACCAATCAACCAGTATCTACCACATGCAGTTAACCAATGTTGTCCGATCATTCTGTTTCATCTGCACAAATTATAAATTAAAGTCACCTGACAGGTTATTCTGTCTGTTTCTGAAAATTAATCTAAGGAACTAGTTAACTGTATGGATTTTGATACAGTTATCAACAACAGATTGACTCATGAGGAAGGTTTACGTTTATAATTTATTACTGCTACAGTATAAGGCATCCTGGCCAGGCATACCTAGCATTACCAGTGGGAAGCCAGGACTGGTCTCTAGTATCCCTAAAAATTGTTATAACCAAGTATTTGTACACGTTCACAGATTCCAGTTGTGACTCAGTGACACTGCTGTCATAAAATACTGGGCTCCTTTTTTTTGTTTTGTGAAATGCACAATTTCTGGGTTCTGTACATGGAAGCAAGTTGCCAACTCACTGCAAAACTTTGCAATTTATCAAGATCAGACTGAATATTTGTACAGCTTTTTCAGGCAGTGTTTCACTAAAGGTAACGGTGACAGGGCAGTGGTTAAGGGCTAATTCCCTAATGCCTTTGATGTAGCCAACAATGCCATAAGACTATCTTACACTAATGTTTTTTTACCTCTGATACACTACAGAGCAGTGAAAATGGAGCAGATAAAAACTGGAGACTCAAAGTCAAAAAATCCCCTTTGTTTTCTCTTATTTGGTCAACACTGTAGTCAACATTTAACATCAAATAATTCCTGCTTTGTGTTGCAAATAAGTGGCAGGTGACTTGTCATTTGTGAGTTGTAGGAAAATAGTGATAATAGTGTAAATTTTTATTTGTATGAAACATAACTTCTCAACCTCATTCCGTATAACCTGTATGTCTTTTGATTTTCCATATAGAGGGAATAATCATCCTGTGCGTCTTTTAATTCTATGTAGTTAGACAATGTTTAAATATCATAGCAACTTTCATGTATCTTAGTATGCCAGGTACATGGGAGAGGGGAAAAAATAAAAATAAGCACAGAATGAAGTTTTTATTGAAAGCTGTCTATTGCATTTCTATTACATTGAATCAAAGTGTAAATATAAATAGCAAAACTAATTGTCCAAATTCTCATGCCACAGCATGTTGGCCAGCAAGCACTTGGTGCTGTCGGCATTACATTCAATTTTTTTTTAAGGTCTTGCGTTTGTTACTACAATATTTCTATTTGAATGCAGTTGTAACACAAAGAAAATTTGACAGATTTATATTGTGTGTGGTTCTTTCACTTTCAGACATATCCAAGTTTGCTTTACAACATGGCTTAGAAATTAGGTCTGCCAGTGTCTCTTACCTGCCCTTCCTACTTTGTATAGTTTTCTAGGTAATATAACATGGAAGGATTATGCTGGAAAACAGATTTGGCAAGGCTACAATTGTTTCCTGAAAAACTCTGTATGAGCAGTGGCATATGGCAAGATGTTTAGGTGCATCTCCAAGGCAAAGAATGACATTACTGGAACTGGATGGACAATAGGAGGTCAGTATAGCATGTGTAGAGATGGTTACGTAGTGTATTCCATTTCAGAACAATAACTGTGGAATTCACACACTTGCATTATAAGCTAGTTAGTAGCACCCACATAGGATTAGACACATAGGATTAGACAAAAATGTGAAAACACCAAAAACTCAACACTTTACCATGCCTAATACAGAGCAGGAAACCAGTTGACATTCAAAACAGCTTCCAGTTATTTCAGAATATATAAAAACAGGTCCTGCATGGTTTTCAAGGGAATTTCATATTAGTCTTCATGCAAAATAGTGGCCAGTTCAGCTAATGGAAATACGGAAGCGTCCGATCCCGTCCGTCTGCTTTGACCCATGACGTCACAATTATGGCGGAAACAGCCATAAACAACAATTCCAGTATGGCACGTACACATTATGAGAACAAAAATACATCGAAAAACAAACACACACACGTTCCACAAAAAGCCTAATGACACTAACGAGACAAGCGGGGGAAATGGGGGTTTTTGGGTGGGGACAAACTAAATATAAACAAATTTAGACACCCAACCCCATACAAAACCACACAAAACGACGAAAAAAAACTGACATTACAAATCTCCCCAAATACCACTAAACACAATATCATTTGGAATCAGACACTTCCCTTGACCTATATAGCTCAACAGCACCTCCCGATCCCATAAGTTGGGATCGAACACTTCCCTTGACCTATATAGCTCAACAGCAGCTCCCGATCCCATAAATTAGGACCTAACACTTCCCTTGACCTATATAGCTCAAAAACATCTCCCGATACCAATACCAATATTCACAGCCACAGATTGGCATCGAACACTTCCCTTTACCTGTTATCCTTATGACATCTCCACACACAGCCGTAACTGGTCTGAGACGCCGGAACTTTAAGTAAGCCTAATTTATTTCACGACATACTGAACACTTCATGACTTCATCCAAAAATCCGAATAGTTGAAGAAATTTTATTAGAGACAATGCACTGTCCCCCATCATAGCCAAAAACCGAAAACTGTTGACCCTGTCAGTCACATCCATACCTACCAAAGACATAAAAAAAAGCAATTTACCAAAATTCACACATGACGCCACACTCTCAAACTAAACCAAAAAATCACCTAACACACCACCAGAGAGCACCACCCATCGCATCAAAACGACACCTACAAACACGCCACTCCCACGAACTAAATTCCGCGCCGTGGCGACATCACACACCACAACAGCCTTACGTCACCGGTCAAAGCCGACGGGTGGGATCGGATGCTTCGGTCGACTCCAGCTAATGATGATGTAAGGTGGAGAGTCACATCTCAGACCCTTCTCTCCAAACTAGACCACAATAGATCAAAAAATTGAGATCTGGTGGTTGTGGAGGTCAGTCCAACATGATGAATGGTTTTAGTATTCCATCTCATGCCGCAATTCCAGCTTAAGGAGCTTCCTTTGTGTTGTTTTAGCACTGACAAAGTCTGCAAGTGTGGCATTCAGTTCTGCAGTCACTTTTTCAGCTGCCATCCTCTTGCTTTTCACCACAATCCTCTTCAATGACTGTCTGTCAAGATCACTCAACACACATTCTTGTGGCATTGAGACTTAGTGAGTGATGTTTTTCCTGGTTCCCTGTATGCTGTGTAAATCTTCAATATGGTGCCTCTTGAAACACAAATGCTTTAACTCCCTTGGCTACAGAAGCACCCACAATTCAAAATATCTTGGCTCCACTATAATGTACACACAATTACACAAAACACTGTTCTGACAATGACGGACACTTGCAACATACTGAGGACATTGCAAAGGTGGAAGTTCATGGTCAAATACAACTGTGCAATCAGCAGGCTTGGCTAGCATCTGTATTTATGTTCAGGGAGGCATTTCTTCTTGTGCTTCCATATTTTTGTCCAGCCTCTGTAATTTAGAATGATGTCAGGTAATAAGGAGAATGTTTGTCCCAGTTGAAAAGACATCATTCAGTTTGAGTAAACATAACCACACAAGATTTTTGATATAGTTTCGGAATGGGAAAGTATTTACAACATTGGTGGCATAATTGTTGAGAGAATCTCAACCAAACCACATTCATTTAGCTTCTATCTTTAACTTACTAATTAGAAGTGATCCAGAATTTGAATTGTGACTTAGATTTTGCCTTTCAGTGCCTGTGTAGGGCGCCTACCTTTTTCTTAGTATCATTACTTACTTAACACATGAATTTTTGGACACCTACAAAAGCTCAAGATCCAACTGTAGTTTTACGAGTGTCAACCACATCTTTGATGTTCCTATATCAATAGTCAAAAAGAAACTGCTGTGCTCTCGACACAAAAGTAATTATTAAATTCTGTACTTCAAGTTCACTAAGTAGAAATTTTTGTAGCCACAAATACTCTCTCTTTGTAGATACTGTTACAGAAAGTGCATATTGCTTGACAACAAAACTGTTTTTGTACAACATATTTTGGTGTGAACATTATTCTATTTTCATTGAAAGCAATTTTTTTGTAGCCTACTTATAGCGGTGGATAAAACAGGTTCATATACGAGGTGTATCAACTTCATTTACATTACAACAGAACAAGCAACACAGTGGTAAAAAGTAATGGGCTAATGTGAGTTGATCTCTACCACAGCTTGAGGTATACTGATTACTGCTTTCCAAGATTTACCCAAACCACTTTAATACTGTTCATTCCAGACCTATGCCAATCACTTCTTAGACATTCATGCAACAAGGTATGCGTTTCACATGCAATGTACTTTCTACCCCTTATAATCTGATGTGAAATGAAACAGGTTTGAAACGCAATAATTTACTGCATTTTCAAATAAGACTTAGTTCAAAGAATTAAAAAGTTCTTAGATCCCCACAGATCAATAAAAATGTACAAATGCACTGTATACAAAAGATTTGTCCCAATGCATGTATGTGGAACATCTGTTAGTTTGGGATTAAAAGTATATCAAGAGTACGACAACAAGTATCACGAGCAAAATTATACTTTACTAGCTATTCAACTTATGTTTTCTTCAATAAATGTTATTGAAGTGGTATGATAATGTCGGCACCACTTGGGATATCACGACTTCAATCAAGATAACCGGCAACAGGTGTACTATTCTATAGGCTTATAATAATTTAATTAAATCATAGCTCGGAAAAAAGAGCGCAGATCTATAGCTGGATTGCATACGCGGAAAAAAATGATCAAAACAACAGTGTTTCGAGACAGCTGTATATGAATCAATAACGTGCAAAACAGTCAAAAATATTAAAAATACCAATTAATACGTGTAGTTAAGCAGTGTGCACGTCGTTACTCCTAAAATTTTCGGTAAGTAAATGCTTAACGTCAAAAATAAAAATCGCTTACATTCATCCGCCACGAAAAACAGCCGGTATTTAAAAATTTTATTCAAAATCCACTTGTAAAAACGGGGAGACTACTAAAACAGGGAAAAAAAGGCAATATCAGGCGCTGAAAAAATTCTACCATCGCTGTATGGATCGCTCTCCGCGCTGGACATGAAGAACGAAATGGCAATATTTCCAATCCACAGAAGCATTGACAAGGGTAGAGCAAGCGCACAAATTATAACAGGCGCCACACTCGTTCCTGACGCTCTTTTCCTTTTACCATCCATGCCGCAGATCAAACTTTCTGCACTAAGTCTGTGACATCAGATTTGCAACAGCCACTCTCTAGACCTTGTGTACAACTGACATAATCACATAAAGCACAACAAAACTTGAAAACATTTACATGGTAGTCTTTGCCCATAGTTTATTTTATGCGGATCAGAGATGTTTATCGGGCAGACTGAAGTGATGCCACAGTCTGACATAACAGTCGCGTCACTTTGCCTCGATTTTGTTGCCTACAGCGCCAGCAGCGCCCCAAGCGGCCGGTAGGTTGAACTGTGAGTTCGGCGCGATCGTGAAAGCGAATAGTGATTGTTTATTTTGATTTATACAATGGTTTTTACCATCGGGGGCGTTTGTAGCGCAATAAATTGCAGCAACAACAGGAAGAAGACACCACAGCTGTCTTTTTTAGGCTTCCTAAGGATCCTGAGAGCTATATACCATAATGTTACTAAACTGTATCGTCAAGATTCACTTGCAACTATATGTGTATAAATGATGAATGTTTCGTTTTAAGAGCAGAAAATGGCTAGTTAATAGCAGACGAGAAAACCTTGTGAAGAAAGACCCAGTTTACCTGTATAATAATATTAGGTTTTTCCCGCTACATTTCGAACAAAATCAGTTCATGAACGCAGACAATAACAAACTCGTGTGGAATGCAGTAGACACACTGTTCGACATTCCAAATAAGCCACCTCAACTGACGATGAAGAGGAAACTGCCACAAGGATTCGACAGTCAATCTAAAGTTGTAAAACAGTCCTATGACACAGAAGCAGCCAGTTCAACTCTCCATGTATCAGTGCCAGATTCATCTGAATTATCAACACAGACCTGCTTTGGCGATGAAGTGGTTAGATTAAGTGCAGCTGTTCGTGTCTTACAAAGCGTGTGAAGTGTCAGAATGTGCAGATCGAACGAAACTATTATGGGACAAGGAAAGTGCCTACAGACAGATTGTTTGAAAATTATTCAAATATTTGGTTTTTCATCAAATGTAAAGTAATCAACTCATTATAATGTTTTCAGCATATTTCTCCCACTATTTGGCAGTTGCTTGTCCCACTTAGAATAATATAAAGATGAAGGGCAACGGGTGACAATGACACACACACAGTAGGCCTACAGAACGATAAACGAGCTGTCAATCGCTTGCATGTAGAGGAGACATGTCTGTGCTTCTTACATGTGAATCTGTGTATTTATATTCTTTTGATATCAACGTGGTAAGCTGCAATTCTGTCCAATGTCACAAGTGTTTCTTCACGAATGTGTTGTAGCTTGCCACTGTATTCATGGTTTTTGTCCATACTTGCGCTTATTTTAGAATCATTTTTAGAAACATATATGCCTTCTGATGCTACACAAACTCTTGGATGCAAGAAAATAACTCGAATAATTCGGAAATTACGTAGGAAAAAGGATGCAAACAAACATTATACGACGCGTCTGACGTTCACCTTACCTGCGGCTTGGAGCGCTAGTGTCGCTCCATCTGTCAAACGGCAACAACTTTTACAGCAGTGAGTGTCGCGACTGTTATGTTAGACTGTGGTGATGCGCAGGACAACATATTTGGCGCCAACATATACAGCGCCCAAAGTCAGGTGCTTGTGGTACGGAGTACGCTAGCCTCTAAACGCACTACAAATTTTGAATGTCATAACGTGAGTAGTAGGAAGAAATCACCAGCAAAAGTACTGTGTATTTACATAGACATCTTAATCATTTATTTTGGTATCTGGAATGAACTTGGCATAATGCTTTGAGGATAAAAAAGCAAGAGGATTTAGCTTGTTTGGATGTTTTTCATTTTGTATTGCACTTGGTCACATTACCGATTCTCTGTTTTAATAAATTATGTCCCAGCGACATTTACCAAAATGTTTTCCGAGTAAGCAAAAATCAAAATATCACGTAATATGTCGATCTCGATATTTTTCAAAATATAAAGCGGCTCTTTCTAATATGAAAACTGTAAACAAACTTTTGTGGGAGTTATTTATGAACAGTTAATTAATCTCCTAAGACATTAGTCGATTTGCACCTATGGTTAGTTACTTATTTGTGACAGCATATATTCACAATAACCGTTATGACATGGAACATGCAAACAGAACAAACATCAAAGACATAAAAGAGCATACACCTGAAAGGAAGAAAAATTGAAAAGTATTTGTATGGCTGCATGCTGGCAACTTACGTTTTTGTGTGTAAAAGTGACGAATTACTGTACGCAAAAATTCTACTATGGTATAGAATAAGCTGTTTAGAAGAAACATCTTTATGTGCTCTGCAAATGTATAACTAACTGACTCAGTAGAGTGGCCATTTTGAAATCCAAATTGCGTTTGGCAAGGTATCACATTACTACACTGCAGGATGAAACTCTGAAGTATATTACCACCACCAAATTTAAAAAAAATAATCCAGGAAGTGTCACTGGATAGTAGTTATGGACATCTATTGACTCATCCTTCTTTAGAGAGACCTGTTGTTGTGGTCTTCAGTCCTGAGATTGGTTTGATGCAGCTCTCAATGCTACTCTATCCTATGCAAGCTTCTTCATCTCCCAGTACCTACTGCAACCTACAGCTTTCTGAATCTACTTAGTGTATTCATCTCTTGGTCTCCCTCTACGAATTTTTAATCTCCACACTGCCCCCCAATAATAAATTGGTGATTCCTTGATGCCTCAGAACATGTCCTGCCAACCGATCCCTTCTTCTTGTCAAGTTGTGCCACAAACTCCTCTTCTCCCCAATTCTGTTCAATACCTCCTCATTAGTTATGTGATCTACCCATCCAATCTTCAGCATTCTTCTGTAGCACCACATTTCGAAAGCTTCTATTCTCTTCTTGTCCATACTATTTATCGTCCATGTTTCACTATCATACATGGCTACACTCAATACAAATATTTTCAGAAACGTTTTTCTGACACTTAAATTTATACTCGATCTTAACAAATTTCTCTTCTTCAGAAACACTTTCCTTGCCATTGCCAGTCAACATTTTATATCCTCTCTACTTCGACCATCATCAGTTATTTTGCTCCCCAAATAGCAAAACTCCTTTACTACTTTAAGTGTCTCATTTCCAAATCTAATTCCCTCAGCATCACCTGACTTAATTCGACTACATTAAATTATCCAAGTTTTGCTTTTGTTGATGTTCATCTTATATCCATCTTTCAAGACACTGTCCATTCCGATCAACTGTTCTTCCAAGTCGCTTGCTGTCTCTGACATAATTACAATATCATCGGCGAACCTCGAAGTTTTTATTTCTTCTCCGTGGATTTTAATACCTACTCCGAATTTTTCTTTTGTTTCCTTTACTGCTTGCTTAATATACAGATTGAATAACATTGGGGAAAGGCTACAACCCTGTCTCACTCCCTTCCCAACCACTGCTTCCCTTACATGCCCCTCGACTCTTATAACTGCGATCTGGTTTCTGTACATATTGTAAATAGCCTTTCGCTCCCTGTATTTTACCCCTGCTACCTTTAGAATTTGAAAGAGGGTAGTCCAGTCAACATTGTCAAAAGCTTTCTCTAAGTCTACAAATGCTAGGAATGTAGGTTTGCCATTCCTTAATCTTTCTTCTAAGATAAGTCGTAACGTCAGTATTGCCTCACGTGTTCCAATAGTTCTATGGAATCCAAACTGATCTTCCCCAAGGTCGGCTTCTACCAGTCTGTAAAGAATTTGCGTTAGTATTTTGCAGCTGTGACTTATTAAACTGATAGTTCGGTAATTTTCACACCTGTCAACACCTGCTTTCTTGGGGATTGGAGTTATTGTATTCTTCTTGAAGTCTGAGGGTATTTCGCCTGTCTCATACATCTTGCTCACCAGATGGTAGAGTTTTTTTAGGACTGGCTCTCGCAAGGCTGTCAGTAGTTCTAATGGAATGTTGTCTACTCCCGAGGCCTTGTTTCGACTCAGGTCTTTCAGTGCTCTGTCAAACTCTTCACACAATATCGTATCTCTCATTTCATCTTCATCGACATACTCTTCCATTTCCATAATATTGTCCTCAAGAACATCGCCCCTGTATAGACCCTATATATACTCTTCCACCTTTCTGCTTTCCCTTCTTTGCTTAGAACTGGGTTTCCATCTGAGCTCTTGATATTCATACAAGTGGTTCTCTATTCTCCAAAGGTCTCTTTAATTTTCCTGTAGGCAGTGTCTATCTTACTCCTAGTGAGATAGGCCTCTACATCCTTACATTTGTCCTCTAGCCATCCCTGCTTAGCCATTTTGCACTTCCTGTCGATCTCATTTTGAGACGTTTGTATTCCTTTTTGCCTGCATCATTTACTGCATTTTTATATTTTCTCCTTTCATCAGTTAAATTAAATATTTCTTCTGTTACCAAAGGATTTCTACTAGCCCTCCTCTTTTTACCTAATTGATCCTCTGCTGCCTTCACTATTTCATTCCTCAAAGCTACCCATTCTTCTTCTACTGTACTTCTTTCCCCCATTCCAGTCAATTGTTCCAATATGCTCTCCCTGAAACTCTGTAAAACCTCTGGTTCTTTAAGTTTATCCAGGTCCCATCGCCTTAAATTCCCACCTTTTTGCAGTTTCTTCAGTTTTAATATACAGTTCATAACCAATAGATTGTGGTCAGAGTCCACATCTGCCCCTGGAAATGTCTTACAATTTAAAACCCGGTTCCTAAATCTGTGTCTTACCATTACAGAGAGACCTAACCACAGCATATTTCAGTCTGCCTGGGTTAAACATCTTTAGTTAATGATGCATTACATGTGTTTCTAAGAACATTGTGTATTATAGGACAACAATTTATTGGTAACTTATTTGAGATGTTGTCCCCCCCCCCTCATGAACCATGGACCTTGCCATTGGTGAGGATGTTTGCATGTCTCAATGATACAGATATCCGCACTGTAGGTGCAACCACAATGGAGGGGTATCTGTTGGGAGGGAAGAAAAACGTATTGTTCCTGATGAGGAGCAGCAGCTTTTTCAGTAGTTGCTGGGACAACAGTCTGGACGATTGACTGACCTGGCCTAGTAACATTAATCAAAACGGCCTTGGTGTGGTGGTACTGCAAACAGCTGAAAGCAACGGAAAACAACAGCTGTAATTTTTCCCAAGCGCATGCAGCTGTACTGTATGGTTAATTGATGATGGCGCCTTCTTGAGTAGAATATTCCGGAGGTAAAACAGTCTTGCATTTGGATCTCTGGGGGGGAACAACTTAGGAGGATGTCATTATCGGGAGAAACAAAACTGGTGTTCTGCAGATCAGAGCGTGGAATGTCAGATCCCTTAATTGGACAGGTAGGTTAAAAAATTTAAAAAGGGAAATGGATAGATTACAGTTAGATGTAGTGGGAATTAGAGAAGTTCGGTGGCAGGAGGAAGAAGACTTCTGGTCAGGTGAATACAGGGTTATAAATAAAAAATCAAATAGGGGTAATGCAGGAGTAGGTTTAATAATGAGTAAAAAAATAGGAGCACAGAAAAGTTACCACAAACAGAATAGTGAACACATTATTGTAGCCAAGATAGACATGAAGCCCACGTCTACCACGGTAGTACAAGTTTATATGCCAACTAGCTCCACAGATGATGAAGAGATTGAAGAAGTGTATGATGTGATAAAAGCAAGTATTCAGATAGTTAAGGGAGACGAAAATTTAATAGTCATGGGGTCTGGAACTTAATTGTGGGAAAAGAAAGAGAAAGAAAAGTAGTAGGTGAATAAGGAATGGGGGTAAGGAATGCAAGAGGAAGCCACCTGGTAGACTTTTGCACAGAGCATAACTTAAGAATCATGAAAGAAGGTTGTAGATGTGGAAGAGACTTGGAGACACCGGAAGGTTTCAGATAGATCATATGATGGTAATACAGAGATTTAGGAATCAGGTTTTAAATTGTAAGGCATTTCCAGGGGGAGATGTGGACTCTTACCATAATCTATTGGTTATGAACTGTAGATTAAACCTGAAGAAACTGCAAAAAGATGGAAATTTAAGGAGATGGAACGTGGATAAACTGAAAGAACCAGAGGTTGTAGAGAGTTTCAGAGAGAGCATTAGGGAAAGACTGACAGGAATGGGAAAGAAATATAGTAGAAGAAGAATGGGTAACTCTGAGAGATGAGATATTGAAGTTAGCAGAGGATTAAGTAGGTAAAAAGACGAGGGCTAGTATAAATCCTGGATAAAAGAAGAGATATTGAATTTAATTGATGAAAGGAGAAAATATAAAAATGCAATAAATGCAGCAGGCAAAAAGGAATAAAAATGTCTCAAAAATGAGATTGCCAGGAAGTGCACAATGGTTAAGCAGGGATGGCTAGAGGACAAACCTAAGAATGTAGAGGCATATATCACTAGGGGTAAGATAAATACTGCCTACAAGAACATTAAAGAGACCTTTAGAGAAAAGAGAACTACTTGTATGAATGTCAGGAGTTCAGATGGAAAACCAGTTTTAATAAAAGAATGGAAGGCAGAAATGTGGAAGGAGCATATAGAGGGTCTATTCAAGGTTGACATACTTTGAGGGCAACATTATGGAAACGGAAGGTGACATAGATGAAGATAAAATGGGAGATATGACACTGCATGAAGAGTTTGACAGAGCACTGAAAGACCTAAGTCGAAACAATGCCCCAGGAATAGATAACATTCCATTAGGACTACTGATAGGAGAGGCAGCCATGACAAAACTCTACCATCTGGTGAGCAATATGTATGAGACAGGCGAAATACCCTCAGACTTCAAGAAGAATATAACAATTCAAATTCCAAAGAAAGAAGAAGTTGCCAGGTGTGTAAATTACCAAACTATCAGTTTAATAAGCCACGGCTGCAAAATACTAATACCAATTCTATACAGACGAATGGAGAAACTGATAGAAGCCAACCTCAGAGAAGGTTAGTTTACATTATGTAGAAATGTTGGAACATGTGAAGCAATAGTGACCCTACGACTTATCTTAGAAAATAGATTAAGGAAATGCAAACCTACATTTCTACCATTTGTAGACTTAGAGAAAGCTTTTGATGATGTTGGCTGGAATATTCTCTTTTTTAAATTCTGAAGGCGACAGACGTCGAATACAGGGAGCAAAAGTCTATTTACAATTTGTACAGAAACCAGATGGCATGAAAGGGATGCAGTGGTTGGGAAGGGAGTGACACAGGGTTGTAGCTTATCCCCGATGTTATTCAATTATATATTGAGCAAGCAGCAAAGGAAACAAAAGAAAAGCTCGGAGTACGAATTAAAATCCATGGAGAAGAAATAAAAACTTTAAGGTGAGGCATGGTAAAAAATGCTGTTTTGAAGAGCGCACTGCAGCCCATTGTGTGAAGCAGTCGCCCTCCGTTTCTGGCAGTGGCTTTGCTGTGGCAATCGCTGCTTTGGTATCTCCCTATGGTGGGAAAGGGGAAAGGTTGTCTGTTCATGTGCATTTAAGGGGCGCTATGAGCTCGCCAGGGGGTCAGTCTGGGTGAGTCTGGAGTCAGTCTGGGGTCAGTCTCTCGTCCCGAGCTTGCTAATCCGCCTCTCGTCCCAATTTGTGGCGCAGTGAAAGAATTCAACGAGTGGTCGCCTGTTCGGGGGCTTGGTTCCTGCATCTGAGCCTACGCGTTAGGCCGCCAGTCTGCTCTAGTTGCTCAGGCAATGGTCATTGGCAGTTGGATCGATCGGTTGGTCGGGAGCGCACTGAGACACATGATGACTTGTCCGCCTTGAGCGCCGGTGCATGTGAGGTCGACACGTGAGGCCAGTGGGCCGCGCCGTATAGCGAGGGGTAGTGGCTTCGCGGCCGACACGAGAGCAACGGGAGTCAACCAACGACATCAGTCTGGCCGGTGCGAGCTGCGAAGCCATGAGACGGGAGATCGGCGCGCCTTCCTGCGTCCGTTGAAGCGGCTGGCAGCGGACGGTTCAGGAGAGCGTTTTGGGGATGCTGCGCCAGATCTTCGCCAGAAATCGCAGTTTATTAGAAGTTAAGTGATTGGTGATATGTTGTTTCATTTACTTGTTAAATCTACTTGTTTTCTCGGTGAGATCACCCGCCGCTTTATTTTGGGGTCGTCCCACGATTCTTCTCCGTTTGCCCACCAGCGGGAAGGTGGTTATTTATGAATTGGGTGGTCCATTTTTCCCTTGTGGAGTAGGGGCGGGTTAGAGCAACCGTGGTTCGGCTTGTTCGGTAATCTCCCTATCAATCTGCCGTACGTTAATAGCTGCCTCTGTCATGTTTGTCGGATTCGGTTTGTTAACGAATTTATTGCTTGAAGTATAAGGGCCTAATACCTGAAACATGTTTTTATTTTGCCTATCATCTTGAGAGGCGGTATATGTGTACTGTAGGGCATGTTTGGCCAACCTTGTATAATTTTATGTAAGATTACGTTTCATGGCCTTTTATTTAAATGGTCATTTTAGTATATAAAGTTGTCGCCCTACCATCATAAGACTTTTCTTGGAAGTTAAAATCAAGTTGCACCTTCGGTGGCAAGTTAATCTTTTAATTTTAGTGTTTTGTACCATTTCCATCCCTCCTATGGGGTGTATAGTTTGTGTGCTTGTGTGAATTGTTAAAACTTTTATTTTAAGGTAATCTGGTGTGTTGCAGATTCGCACCTGCATAGTCTTTCAGAGGTTGTTTTGAGTGGTTGTGACTAAGGCCGCGCCAAAAGGGAATGGCAAGGTTCTCAGCCCGAAAGCTCATACACTCAAAAATTTGGTTCTTTCTGCCTCTGAATAAATTGTAACTTGATATTTAGAGGGTGCATTCTGCTTATAATTTTAAATCTGTATCTTAAAAACGAAAAAACTTTTAGGGAAAAAATTCCCATTTATTAAAAGCAATTTCATTTTAATTTAATCAGTTACTCCCCAGCAACTACTTCCACGCTAACATAGTGTGATTAAATGTGTTAATGTTCTTGATGAATCGCTAGTAAACAAAGTAAATTCTTAAGAAAAGGTTTTGAAAGTAAATTCACGGTTCATAAGGTTTGCCAATGTCATTGTAATTCTGTCGGACACTGCAAAGGGCTTGGAAGAGCAGTTGAATGGAATGGACAGTGTCTTCAATGAAAGGTAGAAGATGAACTTCAACAAAAGCAAAACTAGGATAATTTAGTGTAGTCGAATTAAGTCAGGTGATGCTGAGGGAATTAGATTAGGAAATGAGACACTTAAAGTAGTAAAGGAGTTTTGCTATTTGGGGAGCAAAATAACTGAGGATGATGGAAGTAGAGAGGATATAAAATGTTGACTGACAATGGCAAGGAAAGTGTTTCTGAAGAAGAGAAATTTGTTAACATCAAGTATAAATTTAAGTGTCAGGAAGTTCTTTCTGAAAGTTTTTGTATGGAGTGTAGCCATGTATAGAAATGTAACATGGACGATAATCAGTTTAGACTACAAGAGAATAGAAGGTTTCGAAGTGTGGTGCTACAGAAGAATGTTGAAATTTAGATGGGTAGATCACATAACTAATGAGGAGATACTGAATAAAATTGAAGAGAAGAGGAATTTGTGGCGCAACTTGACTAGAAGAAGGGGCTAGTTGGTAGGACATGTTATGAGGCATCAAAGGAGCACCAATTTAGTATTGGATGGTAGTGTGGAGGGTAAAAATCGTAGAGGGAGACAAAGAGATGAATACAATAAGCAGATTCAGAAGCATGTAGGTTGCGGTAGGTACTTGGAGGTGAAGGAGTTTGCAAAGGATAGAGTATTATGGAGAGCTGCATCAAACCAGTCTCTGGACTGAAGACCATAACAATAACAACATTCTAGAGGTTATTTGCCCCATACAAATTTTGACGTTTTAGAGTCGTGATAGTTTTCCTCTAAAATGTCAAAATTCGTATGGGGCAAATAAGTTTTCCTCTGACTAGATAAGAACCTGAAAACATACATAGCTTTAGTAGATGTAGAGAAAGCCTTTGATAATGTTAAATGGGATAAGATGTTTGAGGTACTCTAAAAAGTAGGAATAGACCATAAAGATAGAAAAATGATATGGAACCTGTACAAAAACGAGACAGCAGTTATCCGTGGACGGACAAAACAAGAAGAGGTGCATATACGGAAAGGTGTCCGGCAAGGTTGCGCACTATCCCCTGTTATCTTTAACGTATACATTGAAGATGCGCTGAAAAAAGTAAGGGAAAATTCACAGACAGGTGTAGTAATTCATGGCCAACGAATAGATATGATAAGATATGCCAATGATATAGCTGTCCTGGCTGAAAGTGAAGAAGATCTTGTAGTCCTACTGAATAGAATGGATAAAGTTATGGGTGAAGAATATAATATGAGAATTAATAAAGCAAAAACAAAAGTAATGGCATGCGACAAAGAAGATCAAGTGAAAGTCCAAGTTCATGTAGGCAATGAACTGCTTGAACAAATTGATAAATGTACTTATCTGGGCAGTAATATTACCAGGGATGGAAGGAGCAAGGCAGAAGTGAGAAGTAGAATAGCTCAAGCAAAGGCTGCTTTTAACAAGAAGAAAAACATATTAACATCTAAGAGCATCAGCCTTGAAACCAGGAAAAGATTTTTGAAATCATATATGTGGAGTGTGGCATGCTATGGGTGTGAAACATGGACTCTTGGGACAGAGGAACAGCAGAAGCTAATTTCTTTTGAAATGTGGTGCTATAGATGCATGCTCAAAATAAAATGGATCGACAAGGTCACAAACGAAGTGGTTCTGGAAAGAGCAGGTGAGAAGAGAAGCTTCTGGAGTTTCATTGTTAAAAGAAGAGTGCAATTTACAGGCCATCTATTAAGACATATAGGACTCCTGAACACAATCATAGAGGGATATGTTGAGGGAAAAAGACCAAGAGGAAAACCACGACTGAGATACATGGATCAAATCGTGAAAGATGTGGGATGTAACACCTATAAAGAAATTAAGAGAAAAGCTGAAAGACGCACAGAATGGAGACAAGCTGCCATTGTAGCTGTTGCAAACCAATCCTTGGATTGACCCCTACAGAAGAAGTTTTCCTCATTTTAGATAGGGATGTGAAATTTTTATTTTAGTTAATTTCCTTTTTATTGCTTCTTCACTGCACTGCTTTACTTTCTCTTCTTAACTATTTACACCACTTTGCTCATCTTTAAAAAAAAACACTATTAAAAATATCTGCCATACACAAACTGTCTTTTACAATGCTCTCATTTCTCTTTTTACAATATTCCATATTGATTTGATTTTATTGTCTGGTCTGCCAATTCCAGATAAGATATGCATAATCTACCAGCAGCAGTTTAATATAGCTGTTACTAATAAATATATGCATAAAAACAGGGCAAATAAGTGTAATATTAGAGTTTCAGGCTTAGTGCAAAATGAGAACATACAGAATAATATGGATGTTATGTGATAATTATGGCCTGATAGTGGCAACATCAGCAGTTGGCTATGCTGAGACTATAGATATTCCTAGTCTATGTGTACTCTCAGTTAGTATAAGGATCACTGCATTGAAATAAGTGCCTCTACACTCCATGTAACTGTATGGAGCAATGAGGTAGACGTCACTGCCAGGAAGCAGCGAAGGTAGATCACTACACCAAAGTATATTAATCTCTGTGATTCATAATGTGAAACTTATTTTTGCTGGTGGAATTAGCAATTTTAGTGTTAGACAATGTCTGCATCACACATATTATGATTCTTTTAGTAGGCTGTATCTTTTTATAGAGTTATTCTTTTTGCTGATAATTCTCAATATCCTATAGGTGTGTCTAGTGCAGTTAGAATTAGGACTGCCTGACCTTTGATAAGCAGTTACTTATTAAGCCAAATGGTAGTGCTTGAAACACCACTTTCATGATCTGGAAATTTTGAAACTTTATTGACCAGAATAAACACACTCAGATACATGACAACCCTGAGCAGTAAACAGATTAGGGGACATTTTATGTGAAAGTAGAATCGTTCCTTGTTCCTAAGCATTAGCTCATAATGGTGAAACTCTGTAACTATGTACACAGTACAATGCAAGAAGCATGTAAAGCAAAAAGTCGAAGAATAAACCTTCACTGCTACTGCTACATGCAGTATTTCTGGTTGGCATATTATTAAATCTGACTGCTGAAACAACAGCACACAACATGTATAGCAGACAACAGTAATCTGATTCTTCATCATCCCTGTGGTGTAATCCACAGCCGCCTGAATTAGGTGCGCACAATCGCAGAACGAGCCACCCGGCAGCACCATACGCGTCGATAGGTCGACAACACACTCCAGAGACGATGCAAAGCCCAGCGATTGATGCACAAAGAAGTCACAATGGTGGTGCTGCCAGAGAAGTAATATGCGCCAGCGCCATAGCAGGAGCGTTCAGTTCCAAGTCAGCTCGACCAGTGAGAAGATCGTTTTCTACATGAGTAGTTCGCACTCCATCACCTGCTTCTAGCGAGTCACACCAGCTCGCCTTCAGTCATCATTCTAGTGGGTCAATAATAGTTTACTACCCAACCTTAGCTTATGGAATAGTTGCTGAACTTCAGGATCTGCTGCCTGAGCCGATTTGTACAAAATTGAGTATTCGTCAATAAATGTGTGTGTTCTTGTCATTAATCATTATTAGTGTTCCAGTGTTCTCCTAATTCTCCTCTTGTAGTGTCTCCCTCAGCACGCTATAAATAGCTGAGGGTGGCGGCGAATAAGATATCCTTCTGTGGCTGTATCAAAAATACACTACAATTGGCCCCCTCGGTGGATGCAGAGCAGCATTTAGAAAATGTGGAGGAAATTGCACACGATATCTGGATTGAGTCGTTCACACCAGTTGCAGTTCCACATCAAGAAGTTGTTCCATCTGCAGTTGTGATTGTGGTGCTGGTATTGGAAGATGAGGTTGTCTTCGTGGTGCTTCAGCTGGTAGTGCATCCTGGAAGAGTCTGCCCCCTTGATGTGATAGAGAGAAACAGTTGTGGTCTTACCATTTGGCGCAACTCGTCTTAATACTCGGTGTGGACCAATATAAGGAGGTTATAATTAATGCTTCACACCATATGTAGTATTACATGAGAGCAACTGCCCAAATCATGATCCATGGAACTATGTGGCTGCCATGTTTGGAAGCTTAGCGAGGACAAATGCAAGTGATCTGGTCTCTTAGATGACGTATGAAATCTGGTTGCAGAGAATTGGTATCAATAAATTCTGCTGGGAGATGTAATTGCTTCACCATAAACAAGTTCCATTGACGAGGAATCTATGTCTGGTTTGTATGTGTTCCACAGACCAAGGAGAACTACTGAGAGAGCGATCATCCAGCTAGTGTCACGACATATGAGTGCAGCTTTAAGGGAATGGTGCCATCGCCTGATCATGTCATTACTGACTGGGTGATAGCTGTTAGCTTTATGGTGCATGTATCCATAGAACTTTTTGAGTTGGCAGATCTAAACTATCGCACTGGTCGGTAGTAACGCGCTTTGGGCAACCAAATTTAGATTGCCATGCTGACACAAAAGAAGAGGCTAATGTTTCTGTGGAAATATTGTCTACTTCGATGGAGATAGTGATCCTATGACATCGATATGCAAGTATTGGTAACATGAAGTTGTATTGGGGAAATCACCAAGAGTCGAGATACTTTGCTATGTTGACGTTGCAAACACATTCACGTCCACTCATTGCAGTCTTTATTCATCGCTGGCCAGAAAAACGCTTCCAGAGTAGGCGAAATGTTGGATGGATCTCAGGATGACACAAGTTCTGAGGTTGTTGAAGGATTGTCTACGAAATACAGTTGGTAGAAAAGGACGAGACCTTTCCTGAGAGACGTCATAATATGGCATGATATCTTCACCACAATAATCTCCGCATAAATGACAAGCTCCACACTTCTTAGGTAGTAGGTGTAGAGAGAACTACCATGGGCCACTTGATCGTCAGATAATTCCTTCTTTGAGCGACTTTAGGATAGCAGGTGATTATGTGCCAAACTTCTAGGTCTGCATAATACTGATGGGGTATCAGTAGTTTTAATATGGTGCACCGTATTATATAGCACTTCTTAGACGCGCCTGGAGGTCTAGTCAAAGGTGGGAAATGCTGTAACAGAGAGGGGTACTTCCAGTCACTCGCTTGTTTTAGATTGGCCTCGTGAACTGCTGTGCTGAGGCCAGGTCATGTAGTAGGTCTTATCCATTTTATCCAACGTACTTCCTTTTATCCATTCTTTCTTAACGTTTCTTATTTCACCTCTCCAATTTATGGCATTGTATTTCTAATGGTCTTCCACACATCAGTGACTTCTGCACTCCTATTTAGGTGTTGTAATAGTCAAAGAGCTAAACATTCACCACATCTGCCAGTACTGGTAATTATATCTACATGTGCATGGATATCCCGCAGTCTGTCATATGGCATGTGATGGAAGGTACACTGTACCACTACCAGTTATTGCACTTCCTGTACCACTCGCAAATAGAGCGAGGGAAAAACTACTGTTTATATGCCTCCATATGAGCCCTAATTTCTGTTATCTTATATTTGTGGTCCTTATGTGCAATGTATGTTGGAGGCAGTAGAATAGTTCTGCAGTTAGCTTCAAATATCGAATCTTTAAGTTTCTCAACAGTGTTCCTTGAAAGGAACTTCGCCTCCCCTCCAGGAATTCCTGTTTGAGTTACTAAAGTATGTCCATAACACTTGCGCATGGTTTGAATCTGCCCATAACGAATCTAGCAGTACATCTCTGGATTGCTTTGATGTCTTCCTATAATCCGAACAGTACTCAAGAATAGGTCGCACCAGCATCCTATATGTGGTTTCCTTTACACATGAGTCACACTTTCGTAGAATTCTCCAATTTTCTTTCCCTACAACAATCCTCACATGCTCATTCAATGTCATATTGCTTTGTGACGTTACACCCAGATATTTAAATAAGTTGACTGTCAGAAGCAGGACCACTACTAATGCTGTATCTGAACATTATGGGTGTGTTTTTCCTACTCATCTGCATTAGTTTACGTTTTTCTACATTTAGAGCTAGCTGTCATTCACCACATCAGCTAGAAATTTTGTCTAAGTCATCTTGTATCCTCCTACAATTCAACTTCGACACCTTACCATACACCACAGCATCATCAGAGCAGAAAATCGCAAACTGCTGCCCATTCTGTCTGCGAAATTATTTATGCACATAGAGAATAATGGTGGTTCTATCACACTTCCCTGAGGAACTGCTGTCGATAGCCTTATTTCTGATGATCACTCATTATAAGATCAGCTCCAATTGTTGCTAGCAAGACGTCAGCGACAGCGAAGTCCCAGACGAATGGGCGACACGCTCCTAAATCCAATTTCCTTTGGTTGATTCTGTATGTGAATATGCAAGACTTGTTCACTGCTGAAAAACAGAACGCTGTCGGTGGTCTGGACCCGTGCAATATACTTAAATCAAAACCAGTGTCCACCAAATATTTTTGACGTGATATCCTGCCACTGATAAACAGTCACTGTGGAGTAGAGAGGCAGTCAACTGCACCTATGACCAACTGCCACTAGCGTTTGGGAAGGAACACGCCGCAATATCATCTGCACCTATGACCAACTGCCACTTGTGTTTGGGGAGGAACACAGTGCAGTAAACTTTCGCACCTGCTCCTCAAACTTATGATAATACCAGCATACTAAATGGTCTGCATTAGAAGACATGGTGTTAGTTGATGGAAGGCTCCTTGATATTCTACTGATTGCCCTCTATCACTGTTGGTACCACTTTGAGGTAATAGACTGCTAATTTATATACACAATAAATCAACCTTTGCCACTTTGTAATCGGTAGACACAACTGCTGCTGTCACTATTGCTCTGCTGCATGGCTCTGCTACTCCGCTAACCTGAGCAGATAAGAATTACAGAGAAAAAAATTAAAAAATAAACATTAATAGAAGAAGACACAAAGGAATAGATTGTTTTTATTAAGTTCAAATGTATTCAAAAATATCAAAACAATTAGTCCACGATAAACATAATTTTTTTAAAATATTTTCAGACAAGATGATAAAAGTATGAAGGCTTTCACGACCGGATGACATATCTTCTGGTAAACCTTGCGGGATGTAAGGTCGTGGTCCATGAAACTCTTCAGCTCCTAACGTTTCGTCCAGTGCTTTGCTGGACATCTTCAGAGGGGTGTTTCTCCTCCGGTGAGTTGCCGACTGACGGGTCGGACGTCTGAGAGCGACTTATGTATCGTAGAAAGTGGGCGTGACCAGAGTTACACGTGATATGCAGAGATAACCTTTGTCAGAGATAAAACTTAACTATCGATCGTAATCTTGTCACGGATAAAAATGTCTAGCAATTCTGTAGTGCTACTGTCCAAATATCACTAAGTTTCACGGTCTCTTCTTTCCTATTAAAATTATCCCTATGTTTATATATTTCAATTGCTTCTCTACAAAGCCGTGGGTAATAGTTCGTCGTCGTAGATAAAATTTTTGTTTCGGAAAACTTCACTTGATGATTTCCTGGCTGAAAAGCGTGTTCTGCTACAGCCGATTTATCTGTTTTTCCTAATCGGCATAGACTTCTGTGTTCTTTTAACCGTGTATTTACGCTTCTTTTTGTTGTTCCAACATAAACTTTACCACATGTACACGGAATTTTATATACGCCACTGGCTGATAGAGGAGCGCGTTTATCTTTTACAGACCGAAGAACATGACAAATTTTCTTCGTTGGTCTAAAAACAGGTCTAATATCATGTTTACTTAAAACCTTTCCAATCTGATCCGTTACTTTCTTTATAAAAGGGAGAGAGAGACTGTATTCTTCCATCGTTTTTCGGACTTGTGCTTAAGCTTTTTGTTGTTTGGGTGCAGAATTCTGCTTACTTCTTTCTTTGAGTAGCCATTTCTCTCAAAAGCGTGCTTCAGATGTTTTAATTCGTCGTCTAGATACTCCGGCGTGCAAATCCGTCTGGCTCTGTCAACGAGACTTGTAATCACACCTCTTTTTTGTTTTGGATGGTGGTTAGAGTTTTTATGTAAGTATCTGTCTGTGTGCGTTATTTTTCTAAAAATCTATTGTTTCAAGCTTCCATCCGTCTGTCTCATAACTAAAACATCCAAAAACGGTATTTTGTTATCATTTTCTCTCTCCATGGTAAACTGGATTCTTGGATTTATATTATTAAGGTAATCAAAAAATTCACCTAAGGCTTCTCTACCATGTGGCCAGACCACTTTGATGAAGTAATATGCGGACATTTCTGTCTATTTCTTTTAAAACCATTATGCATAAATTATAAGTATAATGATATTTTGAATTAAGTAAATAGACAATTTTGGAAATAAGGCACTGCCTAAAGGTCTCACAATTAATGGTCAGATAAATTTAGAAAACAAAAAAGGAATTAAAAGTAAAAAAGGAATTAAAAGTAAAAAGTTTAATTAAATACTTCATAAAGAATTATGTGTCATTTTTAAAGCAAGTAAGAGTTGTATTGATTTTAAATGTAGAAGAACAGTAGGTGTAAAAGATCCAGTAAGTGGTTATGATGCTGTTACTAAACAATACTTAGAAAAAGAATGTGTTTCAAAATAAATATATAAATATTCTAACACAATTCCATAATTATGTCAGTAAAACACATTTCAATGAAAAAGTTTTTTAGATTAATCAAGATAATTTTAACACTACTACAAGTGTTGATGAAGAAATTAAAAGCATGCACACTTATCTTACGTTTGCTTTAAATAGGTGTAATAGACTTGAAAATATAATATATTATAGAAAAATAATTGAATTTACTTTTATGACTGGAGATGAACAAAAAATACACAATTTTGAGTATAATTTCAGGCTTAAAAGAATTATTGTTGTTGGCAAGAATATAAACAGGGATTTGGAATTTGACAGTTTTAATATTACAGTAAGTATATTTGATAAACTATATGAAATAACTTGTAATAATCAATCAATAACTGTACACAAATCAAATTTTCTAACTGTAAGATTAAAGGATAAAGTGAACACTCTTCCTGCTGATATAATTTAAATCCTATTGATACAATTTAAATCTTATTAAAGTTTTCAACTGTACAAATGGAAAACCATATCTACTGTTTGAAGTGTAAAAAAATTACTGAGACACACAAGTCTCATAGAGTAACAACTAAAAATGGAAGATAAAGGATCGAAGATCTTTGTACAGTATGTAAAACTAAAAGAGTAAATTTGTTAAAAAATTTTGTAGGCAAAGGAATAAATACACATGAAGAAATGATTAACAAATTACATAAACCAATAAGAAACATTTTTAAAAGAAGAAATATAATTTCTCCTGGTATAGATGATTTATGGCAAGCAGATCTAGTAGATATGGATTCAGGTACTTTGACAGAATTTTCGAAAATAAATGAAGCAAATAAATATTTATTGACTGTTAAAGATGTGTTTTTTTCTCAAAATTACCTCTGGCTATACCAGTTAAATATAAAACAGTTAGGATTGTAATCAATGCTTTTGAAAAAATATTTAGAGAAAGCTGTAATCCAAAAAATTTACAAACACATAATGGTTAAGAATTTTATAATCCAGATTTTAAACAATTGATAAAAAACTATAATTTTAATCATTATTTAACTTTTGGGTTGACATTGTTTCTGAATTAATTGATGACTACGATAACACAAAACCATCAAACATAAAAACGAAAGCAATAGAAATTAATGAAAAGAATTGTAAACCAACTGTTGTTGAAGCTAAAGCTAAAATAAATTTATAAAAGGAGATAATTTTAGAATCAGTAAAATTAAAGGACTTGTTGAGAAAGGATAGACAGCAATTGGTCAACAGAAATTTTTGAAATCCAAGATGTTATTCATTCTAATCCAGTAACATATAAATTGTTATTGTTGTTGTGGTCTTCAGTCCTGAGACTGGTTTGTGCAGTTCTCCGTACCCCTCTATCCTGTGCAAGCTTCTTCATGTCCCAGTATCTACTGCAACCTACAGCCTTCTGAATCTGCTTAGTGTAGTCATCTCTTGGTCTCCCTCTACGATTTATACCCTCCACAGTGCCCTCCAATACTAAATTGGTGATCCTTTGATGCCTCAGAACATGTCCTACCAACCGATCACTTCTTCTTGTCAAGTTGTGCCACAAATTCCTCTTCTCCCCAAATCTATTCAATACCTCCTCGTTAGTTATGTGATCTACCCATCTAACCTTCAGCATTCTTCTGTAGCACCACATCTCAAAAGCTTCTATTCTCTTCTTGTCCAAACTATTAATTGTCCATGTTTCACTTCCATACATGGCTACACTCAATACAAATACTTCCAGAAACGACTTTCTGAAACGACTTAAATCTATACTCAATGTTAACAAATTTTTCTTCCTCAGAAACATTTTCCTTGACATTGCCAGTCTACATTTTATATCCTCTCTACTTCGACCATCATCAGTTATTTTGCTCCCCAAATAGCAAAACTCCTTTACTACTTTAAGTGTCTCATTTCCTAATCTAATTCCCTCAGCACCTCCTGACTTAGGTCGACTACATTAAATTATCCAAGTTTTGCTTTTGTTGATGTTGAAACGTCCCCTATTGAACAATTGTACAAGGACTGTGCTTAACCTGATACACAATATTTTTTTAGCGCAACGGAATCTGACTTTCAATAATCCCTACAAAAGAATGGCCCTAACTAACATTAAACTATACCTTTCACAAATCACTTACCTCACAAAAATCTTCGTTACTCAAGCTACTGCAATACAGCAAGCGCCACTACTGCCAGCTAAATAAAAGATTCAGACTACTGAAGGTACTAACTACTGATAGGCATAGTTAGCAAATGAAAGATTTTGATAGAGAAAAAACAATGTATTTACCTTAATATTGTTCAAAAGTCATATTGTATAGATCAGTTCATGACATCCAGTCTTACAAATTTACTGTCTCTGTCCAGATCATCCGCTCTCACAACTCCGCCATCTCTCTCCCCACATCCACCACTGCTGGCTGCTCACCTCCAACTGTGCAACGCTACGCGCTGTTCACATCCAGCTGCCGCTGCCCAACACTACAATGCCAGACAACAATGCAAACTAGACACAGACTGCACACAGCACAGCCAGTGATTTTTATACCAATAAAAAAACCTAAACAGCCTACTTACAATGTTCATCTTATATCCTTCTTTCAAGACACTGTCAATTCCGTTCAACTGCTCTTCCAAGTCGCTTGCTGTCTCTGACATAATTACAATATCATCGGCGTACCTCAAAGTTTTTATTTCTTATTAAGAGATTTAAATGATTCTCTTATTAAGAGATTTAAATGATGGAGAACTTAAAGGACATTTTTTTGAGCAAGATTTGCAGAAAACAAAATATCCGTATGTTCAAACAACAAAAAAGTTTTGCATTACTCCCATTTCAAGAACTCCTGAAGATAGTGTTGACTGTGGATAATGTATCACAGACACTGTCCCTTTGACTGTTCAGAGATGTCGCTAAACGCATCCACAGATGTAAACAACCGTGAATGAGCAGAGGCTATTAGATAGAGGGGGCCAACAGTCAATCAGTTCACATCATTCCACCAGGAAGGAGGTACACCGCTCGTGTTGTCTGTAGTTCAACCATGTCTAGACGGTCAATACTGCGTTTCGATCGCATCCGCATTGTTACTTTGTGCCAGGAAGATCCTCAACAAGTAAGTGTCCAGGCGTCTTGGAGTGAACTGAACTGTTGTTGATCAGACATGGAGGAGATACAGAAAGACAGGAACTGTCAATGATATGCCTGGCTCAGGCCACCGAAGGGCTATTACTGCAGCAGATGATCGCTACCTACGGATTATGGCTCGGAGGAACGCTGACAGCAATGCCACCAAGTTGAATAACGCTTTTCGTGCAGCTCACAGGACATCGTGTTACAACTCAAAATGTGCACAATAGGCTGCATGATGCACAACTCCACTCCTGACGTCCATGACGAGGACCATCTTTGAAACCATACAGCGCGCTTCAGATGGGCCCAACAACATGCCAAATGGACCGCTCAGGTTTGGCGTCACATTCTCTTCACCGATGAGTGTTGCATATGCCTTCAACCAGACAATTGTTGGAAACGTGTTTGGAGGCAACCCGGTCAGGCTGAACGCCTTTGACACGTCGCTGGTGCTCATGGAAGGTGTAGTAATGGCTTTACGATACGTGAATGCCATCCTCTAACCGATAATGCAACGATTTCGGCAGCATATTGGCGAGGCACTCGTCTTCATGGACGACAGTTCGCGCCCCCATAGTGCACATCTTGTGAATGACTTCCTTCAGGTTAATGACATCGCTCGACTAGCGTGTCCAGCATGTTCTCCAGATACGAAACCTGTCGAACATGACTGGGATAGATTGAAAAGGGCTGTTTATGGATGCCATGCCCCACCAGCCACTGTGAGGAACCTATGTGGAATCGCTGTTGAGGAGTGAGGCAATTTGGAGAACCAGTGCCTCGATGAATTTTTGGAAAGTATGCCACTTCGAACACAGGCATGCATCAACGCAAGAGGACGTGCTAGTGTGTATCAGAAGTAACCGTGTGTACAGCAATCTGAACCACTGTGTCTGAAGTTCGCGTTGTATGGTGGTACAACATGCAATGTGTGGTTTTCATGAGCATTAAAAAGGGCGGAAATTATGTTTATGTTGATCTCTATTCCAGTTTTCTGCAAGGGTTCAAAAACTCTCAGAATGGTGCTGATGCAAAACTATTTTTGATGTGAGTGTATCTAACTGAAAACATTTTAAAAAAGAAAGATAATAAAGTACATTTTAAATGGATTTGATTTGATAATACACACAGAAGTCAGGTAAATAAAACTAATATTATCTTACAAAAATTTTTGTATTATGTAAATGGAAGCCATTATTGAAAGTTTAAATAATTTTGGTATTGATTATAATATTCATTCTGTTAATTGTTTTATTAAATAATATAGAGTATAGTTTGATATTCAAATAAAAGTTAACAAAAGAGATCTAATGTCAGAACCATATGAGGAATTTCAATTTGAGTTTATCGAATCAAATGAGGATTTAGTGAATTTTGCTGATTAAACGTATATAAATCTAGTTGTAAATGTTATATGAAATTCAATTATGGAAAAAGTTAATTGGTAGTTTACTTTATGGACAAATTATTAATTTACAAGTAAAAAGGCCATTGTTCTTTGTATTTTTGTCATCTTCATCAACTACCTAAATTTAAAGATATCTTATAAAAATTTTGTATTTAAATGCATCAAACTGTACGAGTGAGAAAATTTACTCTTTAATTTTTTGTAGCCTTGAATTGGCCAAATGACTATGAAGATATGGTCTCTAATATCATAAATCAATAAACTGATGAAAACAATCATTATTTATACAGTATAAATAGAGGAATATATTAGTATTGTTTATGAATACTTTAAAAACGAAGTTGCATGCTGGAGCCTGCCTTAGCTGGCACTGATTAACCGTACTTAAAATTACATTAAATCAATCTGATGAAGCGACTGCTGGGGTATTCTATTGGCTATGTGTAGATTTATGATATCATTAACCAATTGTTCTTGTGTATAGTCATCTATAATTTTAAAATAGTTCAGATGGCAGACAAACCTTACATTTTCTTTCATTCTTTGGTATAAATTTATTGAGTTAAGCTCATATTCAAATCTTAACAATTCTTTACAGTTTTGAAGTATATCTACAATTCCATATAACCGTCTTTGTAAATTTCTTCTTTGTATTATAATAACATAATAATAATCATATTCACAGTCATCATTGAATTATTTTAGAAGAACAAACATAATTCTCACATTTATATCTTGAGTTGGTGCAACTAGATGTGGTTGTATTACTCTAACTATTTAATTTTTCTCACAACTGTTTTATCTTACGTTTTCAATATCTTCTCTTCCTTTCTTCAGAACACACATAGTCATTTCTTTATCAATTTGTAAATCTTCAATGTGTTCTTGTAAACTGTCAATTGTAATTTTAGTTCATATTCACCATATTTTATAATTCATGGTAACACTTCTTTAGTTGACCATTTAGTAAACCTTTCAGCAAGAGGCATATTTGATTTAAATATCAACTTGTAGAGTCCAGATTCATATAGTTCCTTTTTCATTATAAGTTAGACCCAGTAATTCGACAAGTCTAAATATATTTTCACATTTCACTTTATCATCGAAATCTATATGTTTTTGATCTGCATCAACAGCGTCTTTATACTCAACTAATTCTGCAACATCTTATACTTTAAACCACTGATTATTCTCTTCATCAATTATCAAAAAACACTTCTTTATTGTTATATACAATCTTGTTGTTGTTCAGAATAAATTCAAATTAATTCATCATAGATGATTTAGCTTTAGATGTGCTTGGATGCACTCCTAAGTCTGCTCCAGCTGTCGCTGAGACTGCTTCAGATCTCGCTGTAATAGCTATCATTTATTAAAAATAAATTTTAGTACATTTTTCTAATAAAAATTATAGTTTTTTTAATTCTTATAACAGAGGCCATAATATTCAAGCACTGACTTTTTATGTAAATTATTCAACGTTACTTTTTAACTTTTTAATGAAATTTTATTTAATTTGGTTATTTATTTTAGTTCTTCTGCTAAGCAGGTCTGGATTATTACTATAATTTGCAGCTGTGATGATCATCCTGTCTAGTATTCCATAATGAATAAAATAATAAAGTATGTATAGTAATATATTTCCAGCATCCATTTTGTCAGCTACTGAACATAATTATTCTTCTTTTGTTGAAGATCTGCATGTTTTCCATGCCTGAAATTCCACATAGAATATATAAAGGCAACTTGCAGCACCTACACTTATTATATCATTAATCAGTTATTCTTGAGTGTAATTATTTAAAATAGAAAAATAATTATGCCAACAAGTTTGTTTCATTCATTGATATAAATTTACTGAGTAATTTAGTTTTAAGACTTCTTCATAATTTGGATTGCCTTTCAAGAGCTGAAGAATTTAGACTATTTTTATGTTAATCCATCACATAACATAATAAAAAGTGCAAAAAATGCACGTTAGAATATATGAAAAATGAGAAAGCCAAATTCCTTTGTACTAAGTACTTAAATATCTGTTAAATAAAAAATCTCAAATGTGTTAAAATTTGATATCTTATTTTTAACAAACATAATAAATTTTATTTTGTACAAATAAGAGGGTAAAAAAATAATTTAAGAGTATATAGTAAATTAAATAAAGTCAATCTAATTAGATTTATTAAAAGACATAAAATCCATGAAATCACAGTTGAAGGAAGTCTTTGGAAACAGTTACCTTATCATAAATTTAAAAATGGTGATGATGTTTTAAGAAATAATCAAGTCAAGCAATGAAAAAAAATTTCCATTTTCTAACGACATCTTTGAGAACCAGAAAAGTAGAAATAATAATGAAGTTAAAGCACTGAAAGAATCATTTGCATTTTCGAATGACACATTTGAGAAACAAAAAACTAGAACTAATAGTGAAACAATGTTTCCTTTTTATACTAACTTATTTGAGAAACCAAGAGATAGAAGAAAAGTTAGAGATTACATAGGTGATCATGTATTTTCAAACAAATTACAAACTGTAACTTAAGGAAATAATATAAATTGAATTGAACCTAATCATTTCTTTACTACAGTAAACCAAAAAATTATGAAGATCGTAAAATCTGTGATCTAAGATCATATCATGGATTGAAAATCAATTTAACAACATTTTGTGAGTACCAAATGCAGGCAAGCGACTGTTTAAGCAGTCTTCAGATAGTGTCTATTAGAAATATTATGGAGTTTCAGTTCCAAACAGTAAATTACAGGATTACAAATGAAAGGGAGATAATTAAACATTTAAAAAATTAAAATTGAAAATTGGTAAAAAATATATTTTATCGAGAATTGATGATTTTCAAGCACTTGGACTGCTATGGACATTAAACAAACTAATTGATATACAACAAGGAATCAAGAGGTATGTTCCATTGAGAGGATCATCTTACATTGAGTTATCAGATGAAACAAAAATGCATATATTGTTGAGAAAAACAAAGATCAAACAATGTTTTTTGTGATCTATAAAATCTGCTTTCCATGCTGGTGATAAAGATTGAGGAACAGTTACGAAATATAAAAATGTTGGTCTTGATCTTGGTCAGAAACTTGAAAATTTTGCTTTTATTCTGGTGGTTAATCATATTCCCGAAACATGAATATAAAATTAATGTATCTATCAATGTTTATTCGTTTGATGAAAAATATCAAGTATATTCATTAAAAACTACAGGTGAGAAAGAGAAACATGTAAATTTGATATTATTTTAAGGAAGGAAATAATTCACACTATTATTCTACAAAAAATTAATTTAGGCTTGTTCCAAGTCAAATTAAAAAACACAAAGGAGTAAAATTTATTTGTGATATGTGTTTACTCCATTTCACTAGTAAAGAAAAATTAAATAATCAAACATCAAGCTGTTTAGTTAACAAACCATTAAAAGCAGAAATGCCAGAGAAAGGTTCCTACATAAGTTTTAAAAATTATCAACTCATGGAGAAAGTTCCCATTCGTAATTCATGCTAATTTTGAGAGTTTACTGTTGAAGGTTAACAACTGTAAACGAAATCCAGAAAATCTATATACAATGAGCTACCAAACATATGAACAAAATGGGTTCTGTTATTGTATTATTTATACACTCCTGGAAATGGAAAAAAGAACACATTGACACCGGTGTGTCAGACCCACCATACTTGCTCCGGACACTGCGAGAGGGCTGTACAAGCAATGATCACACGCACGGCACAGCGGACACACCAGGAACCGCGGTGTTGGCCGTCGAATGGCGCTAGCTGCGCAGCATTTGTGCACCGCCGCCGTCAGTGTCAGCCAGTTTGCCGTGGCATACGGAGCTCCATCGCAGTCTTTAACACTGGTAGCATGCCGCGACAGCGTGGACGTGAACCGTATGTGCAGTTGACGGACTTTGAGAGAGGGCGTATAGTGGGCATGCGGAAGGCCGGGTGGACGTGCCGCCGAATTGCTCAACACGTGGGGCGTGAGGTCTCCACAGTACATCGATGTTGTCGCCAGTGGTCGGCGGAAGGTGCGCGTGCCCGTCGACCTGGGACCGGACCGCAGCGACGCACGGATGCACGCCAAGACCGTAGGATCCCACGCAGTGCTGTAAGGGACCGCACCGCCACTTCCCAGCAAATTAGGGACACTGTTGCTCCTGGGGTATCGGCGAGGACCATTCGCAACCGTCTCCATGAAGCTGGGCTACGGTCCCGCACACCGTTAGGCCGTCTTCCGCTCACGCCCCAGCATCGTGCAGCCCGCCTCCAGTGGTGTCGCGACAGGCGTGAATGGAGGGACGAATGGAGACGTGTCGTCTTCAGCGATGAGAGTCGCTTCTGCCTTGGTGCCAATGATGGTCGTATGCGTGTTTGGCGCCGTGCAGGTGAGCGCCACAATCAGGACTGCATACGACCGAGGCACACAGGGCCAACACCCGGCATCATGGTGTGGGGAGCGATCTCCTACACTGGCCGTACACCACTGGTGATCGTCGAGGGGACACTGAATAGTGCACGGTACATCCAAACCGTCATCGAACCCATCGTTCTACCATTCCTAGACCGGCAAGGGAACTTGCTGTTCCAACAGGACAATGCACGTCCGCATGTATCCCGTGCCACCCAACGTGCTCTAGAAGGTGTAAGTCAACTACCCTGGCCAGCAAGATCTCCGGATCTGTCCCCCATTGAGCATGTTTGGGACTGGATGAAGCGTCGTCTCACGCAGTCTGCACGTCCAGCACGAACGCTGGTCCAACTGAGGCGCCAGTTGGAAATGGCATGGCAAGGCGTTCCACAGGACTACATCCAGCATCTCTACGATCGTCTCCATGGGAGAATAGCAGCCTGCATTGCTGCGAAAGGTGGATATACACTGTACTAGTGCCGACATTGTGCATGCTCTGTTGCCTGTGTCTATGTGCCTGTGGTTCTGTCAGTGTGATCATGTGATGTATCTGACCCCAGGAATGTGTCAATAAAGTTTCCCCTTCCTGGGACAATGAATTCACGGTGTTCTTATTTCAATTTCCAGGAGTGTATAAATACATACTATAAAATTCCTATTGTTTATAGAAGAGCAACTTGATGTAAAAATTTATTTAATGTTTAATATAGAGGTTGAAGGAATTGGAAGAATTTATTCTGAAGTTGAGGGAATGAAACCATTAACTCCTCAAGAACAGTGAAGATATCGAAAATAAAAAATTGTAGTATGTGTAAATGTCCTTATTCACTGAAAAATAAAAAGGTTCATTAACGTTATCATTTGACTGGTTTTTATTAGGTATTAAATGTAATTTATAGTTAAAACATCAAAGTTTTGTACCAGTTCATCTACGTAATTTATCAGGATACGATTCGCTTCAGTTTGTAAAAGAACTTGATTATGATGAAAAAGAAATAGATTTAATACCAAACAACAGTGACAGATACATGAGTTTTGGTAAGAAGACAGAATGTTTGAAAATGAGATTTATTGATACTTTTAAGTTTGTGTCTGCTTGATTTAATAAACTTTCATGAAATTTGAAGAGAGGATAATGAAAACAATTAGATATTTTTTCAAGAAGAGTTGTTTGATTTAGTGATCAGAAAACATGTATATCCATATGATTATATGGATTATTGGAAAAAATTTGCAGATACACAATTACCAGCAAAAGCAGAATTCTATAACAAACTGAATAACTGTGAAATAAGTGATGATGGTTATAAACATCCAAAAATGTTTGGAAAAAATACTAAATTGAGAAAGGTGATTATCCTGAAAATAATATTTATGATACTCGACATGTTAACAAGAAAGTTGTAGCAAAAATGAGAGATGAATGTAATAGAAAAATAATGGAAGAATTCTGTGGTTAAGGAGTAAAAATGTATGCTTATAAAGTTGTTGATAAAATAGAGAAAACATCTAAAGTTGTTAAGAAGTGTATTGTCAAAAACAGAATAACATTATGAAGATTGTTTTTTAATAACAGAGAACAGTACAGAAGGATTTATTTGATCTTAAGTGACAACAATAAAAAATACTCAGTTGTAATAAACAAGAAATCATTGAACCATCATGATGACAAAAGATATGTTTTAGAAAATAAAATAGGTATATTACTGTAACGACATTACAAGTTATAAAAAATTTAAAAATATTTTCTGTATAAATGGAGACTCTAATCCAGAAGCTCAGCAATGTAAGTATCTCGAAAGAGGTTAAAAACCCTCTTGAGTTAGTGTTAATGTTTTATATAATGTTACTGGATGTGAATATTTATACACCAGATATGGAAAAAATATTGTATTGAGCTTAATAATAAGCTTAAAATTATTTTACCAGATGTTCTAAATTAGTTACTGATCGGGAGTTTAAATTATCCGAAAACGAACAGATGAAAATGAAATATAAAGGAGTGAAGAAACTTAAAAATAAAAATAGTGAATTTCATGTTTGAATTCTCAATGTGAAAAAATTTTCAAGATTTTATTTTTTCCTATTAAATTTTATAAACTTTAAGTAGACAGTACCAAATGGCTAAACCAGTGTGGTGACTGTCTAGAGAAAATGAATGTTAATGAATTTTATGAAGATAAGTATCGAAAAGATGGCTTTTGTTGGATTTGTAAAGAATAAAAAAATATTACCCCAAAAATGAAAGTTACTTGTGAATGTCATATAATTCTAAATAAACCTTCCCGAAAATCATTTACAATCGGTAGTTCATAAAAATCTTGTGGTTGCTCAAGAACACAGAATTAGAAAAATTTGGTTAAGGAATATATTTCATATGTTCACCATAATTAATTTCATTTATTTTCTGAGATGCACTTTCTATAGAAAAATATTAAATTTTTTATGTTCACCTTTTGTGAGACTGAAATAATTAATTTATAATAAGTGAACTCCATACGCAAAAAAAATTGTATTTTTCCAGGTAATTTACCATAAAATAAACTTTTTAAATTAAATTAATTGAGTTATACATGTAAATTGGATTATAGTAGGATGATTTAGTAGGTCATTGGCAAGTTCCCCTGTGATGGAGTATAATTTCACCACCTATCTAAATCTAGTTTTATTCACGTGAAAGTGAGGAAAGTTTTCGAAATGTTTGTGGATGATATAACTGAGGCAGGACTTGGGTACGAAATGAGCTTGAACCTACTTAATCATCCTACCCATGTGTTTATTATGCCGAGTGGTAGTGCTTGAAATAACAGTCTCATGATCCGCAAAATGTAGAAACTTTATTTATCAGAATTAACATACTCAAATACATAACAGCTCTGAGCAGTAAACAGATTAGGAGATGTTAGATATGAAAGAAAAATCGTCGCTGAATGTTAATCAATAGCTCGTTCTGGGGAAACTCTGCAACTGTGTACATATTGCAATGCAAGAAGTACATGACACAAAAGTCAAAAAACGTATACAGAATCACTGGTTGGCTTGTAATTAAATCTAACAGTCACAACGATGACACATAACACATGCAGCAGATGATAGCGATCTGTTGCTGCATGTAGTAATTCTTCCCCTGGCGTAGTTTTCGTCCTTTAGATGCCAGTATTCTTCCTTTTCTTGTGCCTTTGTCCCACATTGGTACTGGGTCAGAATGGTTATGAATGTATTTGGGGCAGACAACCACCCTTCCTGTAGCCACCCCATTACCCCCTGTGATGGAGTATAATTACACCACCTATCTGAATTTAGTTTTATTCACTTGAAAGTGAGGGAAAGTTTTCGAAACGTTTGTGGATGATATAACTGAGTCAGGACTTGGGTACCAGCCCAGTAATGCCCAGTGGGATGTGGGAAACCACTTGAAAACTACTGACATTCATTGGCAATCTGCTGGGTGGATTGACTTTGGGGCCAGCAAACCTCTCAATCCCGGAAGAGGCACTTAAACACACACGGATAGCCAGGTAAGTTTTCAGATGCTAACATTACCAAATCAATTCTTGTAGTCTATCACTTCATGTTCATTTATAATTTTCTGTTATCCCACAATCTCATATGTACCTTACCTATGTATCCTGCAGAAAGGTGGAAAGAATCAAGGATGTGTATTTTTGTTAGGCAAAAAAAATAGGATGACTTTACATTATGGTATATTTTGGGATTATGGTGCTACAGTGAGTCCTTGTGAATAGTTAATGGAGTTGAAGGAACAGTCCAAACTCGAGTTTTTTTAATTCGATATGAAACTTCGTTTTAATACCCACATGACATTTGAAATGCTCTGGTAAGTTGTTGACTACTCTTGTACTCATTTCTGTATTAATATTAAATATGTAACAACTTTCAAGACATTATTACTGAACCTAGCATTATAATCATGGTGTGCAATAATTTTTGAAATAATAGAAATGTTCACAACAACAAAGAATAAAAAGATGCAATGCACTATGAAACAGAGTTCAAATTACTAAGTTTTCTCACAGAGTACTTTGGTACTAATTCCAATTATAATAGTAATATATATTCATGTTATGATCTTTTTATGCAGTGATATAAATAATTCACTTCTAAAGGCAGACTGCAAATAATGACATATGAACTTAAATATGTGCATTAATTATGCTAATAACAATGTAAACTTACACATAAATTTGAATAAAACCAAACCCTGCTAATAACATCTGCAATCAATTGATAATCTATTTGCCTTTTGCACCGCATCCTTAATTTAGGTAATCCCAGTAATGAACACAACACACTAATCCCCTAAAATTTTCTTAATACTCCTCCTTCATAGTCTGTTGATTTCCCTGTTAGTTTAGCATTACCTACATTCATAAAATAGACATTATCATGAAAAAATGTTTCATCTATATATTGCACAAAATATTTCAATGGTTACCTCACAATTGGAATGTTGAATGTTGCAGATTCTTGTATTTCATGATTAAACGTGGAAAGAAAAGAAAAATACAACATTGTTTTACAAACTATACCTTAAAAATGCCACACAAATTTGCCTCTAGTAACTGCTTATTCAGGCTTGTGTATCCATTTTGAACCTGTGTGATGGACCTTGCTCAAAGGCACACTATTGTTTTTCAAATCGGATGTTAACTTATCAGTTGCTGCTGTTGGTTGTGTGATAGTTATATCAAAATCATCATCTTCTTCTTCTTTAGATAACTCAAATTCTGAAATAGTTTGGTCTTCCACAGCCAAGAGTTCCACAATTTCTTTAAAAGTTAGGCCTACAGCAAAACAAGGTTACTATGTTCATTTTTCCCATTATTGCAGTAAAATAAACCTCTAATATATTTACATAGAAGGAAATATGGTAATTTAATGCTGGAAAATGGAAGCCCACAAAGTTAGCAATATACAAAAAAATAAAGAAAAACATGTCACTATAATGTAGTAAACAAAGGGAGCAGATTTGAGCTGTTTGTACTAACTGAATCATGAGTCATCAAAAATGCACCTCCAGGAAAGCAGAAAACTTTGATCATTAAATACAATTTCTGGAAAAAATTTGCTTCAAAAGTGTCCCAGCATTTTGCATTTCTTCACAGCAAACACTTTCCAACAGTTGTATAACACGAAGAAGTTCTAACAAATGACAAACAGAATGCACAGACTGTATACTCTATGATAATGGCAGGCACTTTTGCTCCAACATTCAGTAAAGGAGTGAAAACATTGTAGGTTGCAGATACCATTATGATATCTATGGATACTAGAAACTATAAGAGTTTACAACATTTTTAGGGAACTAGAGTATGAATATAGAAATATGGTGCTTCATATGATTAATTTGGCGTCTAATGTGTAATTACCGATTAGAAATTTAATCCATATGAAAATATATTGGCATAGTCAACTCTGGCCCTTTTGTCACTTTCAGTGCTTTCACTTATGTCTTCTTAGTTAACATTACATAATTAGTTTTTTGTGTTAAAGAGTGAACTCTAACATTGAATGTGTAATGACAAAACTGAATGTAATCACCTGATGATGGGCATCAGTCTGAAACAGGTTATGTTATAAATAAACTGCCTTCAATTGGTATCCGATTTTCTTCAATATTAATTTTTAAAGAAACAGTCACTGAGTTCATTGACATACATTATGGATAAAATTAGGACAACTTGCTATCCATCACAATGTAATGTGCGGAGGCTCTTTACTTTGAAATTGCTTTCATATTGCATTTATCTTCATTATTCTATTTAGCAACTGGGCTTCAATTAGTCCACAACAGTTCCAAAAATCATTCACATACCAATATACATGTGTGGACATTCGTCCTAGAGTGAGCGAACATCTTTGTCATGAGCTGTGTGGAATCTCTTTGGGACAGTGCAATGCGAGTTGAAAGTGAGCTAGACAATGGGTTAGACTAGATGTTCTGCACTAGTGTTCCATTTAATATAGAGTTTTCTCGTGATTCAGGTATGTTGTCTCTATTGGTGGCTTACAACCACAGTAGTATCCCACTTCCAATGTTGGTGACACTGCGTCAATGTGAATACGCGCAAATTAGTCTCTGAACCCGATTGTGCTTACAAGGTTGTGACAATGTGGACATTGTACACAACATTATGGGGCACTGGATCTTCAATAGACACAGCTCACAGGAATACAGTGCAGGATCAGTGTGGACAGTGTGCGAATCCTACTGTGGAAACTTTAGTGTGTAAATAATGCATTTTCATTACCACTAGTCAATAGTGGGATGCTGCTGCATCAACAATGGTGACATACAAAGAACCTGTTAACTGACTTAAATCCAGTGAATTCCACAGATGTCTTTGAGTGTCTTCTCGATTCTAATCATCTCTGCAATGCCATTTTCGTGTCACCCGCATCTTCCATGCTGCATAGTGTATTTCAGCATGTGCAATTCACCATGCAACAAGCACTAAGCATGAACAATCAGCAGCCATCTTGCCTCTTACACTTGACTGACATAGTGCATCCACCAGTAAACTGATGTGTTCGTGCAATGCTCAGCTTTAACCACCGCTCTTCGATGCCAAGAATATGAGCTTGTGCTTCCTGATCATCAAGTGTATTTTTCAGCAACTGGCATTATCGAAGGATATACATCTGATTGGCCTCCTGCTGGGCCACTTCAAACCAATTTATGATATCACCAAGTTGCCTCTGGTGAGAATAGGTTTGACATAGCCAAGGCAATGCTGTTACAAACACAATACCACACACTGGAACAGCAACTTCAGGAGGTCATGGACGAGACCAAACTGGGTGATAGTACACTGTTACATTCCTGACGCCACCTGCAGACCTCAGCTGATCCATCTCTTATATTGGGTGCCACGCTGATGGCCCTGAGGTTGATGAAGCTACCGATAGATCTACAGCTCACCATGACCATAAATGAGACAAATCGACTGGACAGCACTTGGCTATGGCTGACAATGTTTACTATCATTCACCATAGACAAAACATAACAACATCCCAGGATTAGACTCAGTGGTGTGTGCAGCAGATTCCACCCCCTCCTCCCCCTCCCACTGCTTGAATGCAGCTGATGGAGATGAAGGACAATATCACAGCAAACTGCAGCACTCCACGTCACCAGTGCAGCAATGCACAGCAGCACCCAAAGCTACATATGGCAATGGCGCCACACAACCTGCACTGGCTCCAGGTCCTGATCCCTGCTGGTATTATACATAATTTGGTGATGCTGCACGCAAATGTCGAGACCCTTTCAAGTACCCAGACTCCACAAGCGGGCTGCAATAGGTATTCTGGCCTGCAACGCCTCACAAGGTAGCTCCAAATCCACCAGAATATCTAACACACATATGCCTGCGTCAGCTGTTGCTCATGGATGTCTCTTCGTCTTGAACAAAGCATCAAGCCAATATCTACTAGTCGACATGGATTCTGATGTTAGCTCACTTCCACACTCTTCTGCCCTCTGCTCCAGCTTCTAAGTCTATGACCATTATCACACTCCACGCTCCTAATGACTTCACCATTAAAGTGTATAGAACTGATGCACAAATTATGCGTCCGTTGGACGCACTCCAGTGCTCATGGACCTTCTGGGTTATGATGTGGTAGAACTAACAATCAGAATCGACTTTTTACTACATCAGTGTCTTACAGTCTACACTCATTCACATCTGGGGCGAATGAATGTAAGCTATCTCCGACTGTTCCATGCCTCCACAACCGTCTCCTGTCATACTACCCTAGACCACACCATCTATGACATTCTCTGTGAATGAACGAAAGTTTCAGAGGATGTTCCCCACAATCATCAACACTATACCACTTGCAACCCGCAGACGCAATCACTGTGTACAGAAAATGGCGAGCTTCGATATCGCATCGCTGCTGCTGCCATGGCTCTAGCAGTAGTTCATGAGCAGCTGCAAACAGCAGGCAACAAACATCTGGACATGGCCCTGCTTCCATCACATGGGCACAGTCGCCCTCCAGCACACTCCATGCCAACAGAGACGTCACTGTCCCTGTCAGCCACCCTAAAGTCAGTAAACCATAGTGTGCAGTGGCCGTTGACAGTGCTCCTAACCTCATCACCTCACACATATGCGCACATATCTGTGCTGAGCCGGCCCTTGTAACCAAGTAGTTCTAGGCGCTTCAGTCCGGAACCACGCTGCTGCTACAGTCGCAGGTTCGAATCCTGCCTTGGGCATGGATGTGTGTGATGTCCTAAGGTTAGTTAAGTTTAAGTAGTTCTAAGTCTAGGGGACATGATCTCAGATGTTAAGTCCCATAGTGCTCAGAGCCATTTGAACCATTACCTGTGCTGTCCATGACACAACTATGCATTGCATAACAACCACAGAAAGACCGTCAGTTCTATATGAAGTATGATCATTAGCCCCAGTAGATCTACAACTTGCCAAAGTTGCAGTTAACAAACTCCTTCAAGCAGGAATTGTTCATCCTTCAGATAGTCCCTGGGCATACAGAACCACACTTGTTCCTAAGAAAGATGGCTCTATCAGATTGTGCGGCAGTTACAGGGTCCTCAGTTCTTGAACAATGCATGACAGCTATCACATTGCCAAAATACAGAACTTTACACACTCTCTCACATGGGCTATAATTTTCAGCATGATCTGTCACAAGTGTGCCTAGCTACAAATACCAATGCACCCCAACGACATCTAAAAGACAGCCATTATAATGCTGTTTGGACTGTTTGCCATATGGACTTAAAAATGCTACATGGAGTTGGCAGTAGTTCATTGGTGTTCTCCTATTCCACTTCCCCTAGTGCTATATGTATCTCAACAACAAACTCATCTTCTTGCGTTCTGCGGATGAGCACTCACGGCACCCAGAAGTTCTAGCTGCATTGCAAATGGATAAAGTGGTCATTAACGGGGCGAAAACAACTTCAGCAGATGGAAGTCACCTTCCTAAGGCACACTCTTAACGCTGATGGCATCAAACTGACAATTGAACATAAGCTGTTGGTTCAAAACCTTCGTCACCCGGAAACGTATCACACCTACAATGATTTATCAAGATTCTCAACTTTTACCGCCGACGCCTTCCACAGGTAGAAGAGTTGCAGATCACACTAACAAATGGCTTGAAAGGCAAAGACAAGCAGAGAAAAGGAAGCGACAGAAGCGTTTTGCTGCTCTAAAAATTGCCTGGTTCAAGCTGTTACGTTGGCACATCCACAACCGGATGCACAATTGACACTTACAGCGGATGTGAGGGATTCTGCAATTGGAGCAGTACTTCAACGGATTGTTAATGGTGTGCCACAACAACTTCGATTTTTCTCCAAGAAACTCTTGGCCACGAAAATGGTCAGCGCTAGACTACGAGCTGCTGGCAGTTTACTCTGCTGTGGGTTATTTCAATGAAACAATTGAAGGCCGCCATGTAACAATATTTACAGATCATAGGGCCTTGATCGATGTCATTCGCAATCCATCCACAGATGCCAGCCCCTGACATTTCCGTCACTTGGATCTTGCTTGCCAATAAATGATCAACATCTGACACAAACATGGAGCCGATGATATCATTGCTGATTATTTCTCACGTTTTTCTGCAATCTCCTTACAATATGACTATGAACACGTGGCATAAGAACAAACGAACGATTCTGCTATCACCCAACTATTCACTGATGAAAATACGAGTCTCCTGATTGAATGATGCACTTTGCCTTTGACAAACACCACATTACTCTCTGATGTTCATGGCCAATGATCTCCCTCAACACGCAACGTGAAGTATTTGACCAACTTCACAATCTCAGCCACTCTGGCACCAGGAAAACGACACAGCTGAATAGGGACTGTTTTTTTTTTGGCATAATGTAAAACGTTACTGCCGCCAGTGGGCTCAATGCTGTTTACCCCACCAACAAAGCTAAACTGGGCATCACACTCAGCCTATATTAAGCAACTGTCCCATCTCAACAGCATCTTTCAAACATGTCCACACTAAAATCGAGCAGTGACCTTTGTCGAACTATGGGCTGCACACCTGATCATATTACGACTGACCAGTGCAGACATTTTAAGTCAATCCATTTCAACACTCTTTGCCACCTCAGTGGGATCGACCATATGTGCGCCATTGCTTACCATCAACGAAGTAATGACTTGGCCGAGAGGTGGCATAGAAAAATGAATGTGGCGCTCATGTACCAGAGGGTCTGACGAGCCATGGCACTTCCAAGGGTCCTACCAGGCACATGGACTACATATAAAGAGGGACTTCAGGGTGCATTCGCCAAAGGGGTGTACGAAGAAACTCTTGCACTCCCAACACATTATGCTCTCTTTGCAATCAACATCAGTGAGTTCAGTTTTCCATAGTTGGTATGATACATCAAAAATCACATCCATCACACATGGATCCCTCCACCATCACCACACTCCATACCAAAGGCATTCATCCAACAGTGTGAACAGACGATGTTGCATGATGACAAAATACATCCCACATTGCACCCTCCTCATTCAGGACCCTACAAAGTGCTCAGATGGGGAACCCACACGTTTGGTATTTCGAATAACAAGAAACCCACAACAGTCTCCCTTAACTGCCTCAAACTGGCATAGATACTACAAGACAGACTGTATATATCGTTGGTGGATGGCAATGATACACACCTTGACAACCACAACACTGACAGATACGACACAACACATCAGTGACCACATGTGCTACACGATGCTGCCATGTCTCTGCATGAGCTGACCAACTCGCCCACACCTCCAACATCACAGTGCGGCCACACTGGATGAGTACTGCAACACATGGCCCCTTCCAGGCTACGTCTTCCTCTGCGAGACATGGTCTGATCACGCCTTGCACAACCACCAGCCACGACGTGATTGGTCACATATTCTCCCGCACGCTCCACAAGAAACAGTCTAGTCGGTTCCTCTGCAGACATCAGACACAGCCTGGTCAGTCACATGCACCTGCACCACCACAAACAGCGGTTCTGCCTGGTGCTACCAAGCCTGCTGATGTAAATTGATGGTTAACTCCACAGTGAGCAGGGGGAGGGAGGTGCTCTGTGGCCACATGCATCCTAGAATGACTGAATATTTTTGGTACAAGCAGAGCGCTACCTTTTTGGGATGGCACAAAGCTACATTAGTACGAGCTGGACAATGCGACTGACTGGACACTCTTTTTTTTTCTGTGCTGTGTTTAATAAAAGTGTTCTTGTGATCCAGGTGTGTTGTGTCTATTGGTGGCTTACTACTACTGTATATTGCACTTCCTAGATACCATTCTGTTGTGAACTGATTAATTTGATACTCACTTCCAGGGAAGCTTGTCGGTATCACTTGTGTCTCTTTTTACCTGGGCCTTGTGACTGATAGTTACCCAGAATCAACATCAATACTGTGCCAACACGTTGACTTACCAAACTGCCAGGCCTGGTAGTCAAGTGTTGCAGCATGTATTTGGAAATCGAGAGGTCATGGGTTCAGCTCCTGATCTGACCACACATTTTTTTCAATCTGTCTTTAACCTAGCCTTCACCTCCCACTGATGTGAAGATTTACCTGGAGCGACATGTGCTTCAAATTCCACATTAAACTGTATGTCCACTTTTCCTGTTGGGAGTACTGAGATCGGTCAGTGACACACAAGGTGCAGAAATGGTATCGAATTGAGAGACATGCACCGGGATGTTGAGCCACACGAAGCTATTATACTCAACAAAACATTTCACATTTTTATCCAACTATAGCTGAGTAATATCTTTCGTAATTCCCCCACCCTTAACCCAGGACTTAATTTGGCCAATCAAGATAACAGCCATTTCCATTTAAGACACTTTTGTACTTACCAATAATGCCATAATCATTATTTTTGTCCAACAGTGATAGTAAATTTTGGTTTATTTATCCTTCCGTATTACTTCAGTTTACAATGTTGTAAAATTAAATCTGTTTTTATTATTCATGTTCCAAAATAGAATTATCCTGTTGACCAATCAACATTACAGGAGTAAACTTTTACCGGTTACCACAGAAAATTTCCTCTTTAACAGGAATCTTTTTCTCCAACAGTCTTTTTGCATCATTGCTGTTGTACAATCTCTTAACTTTCTCATTGTTGATTCTATAAGTAATGAAGCCGTTGGATGTGGTACCTTGTCTATAACAAAAGACGTCTATAAAGTGGTATATAACTAATGTACACCATTGCAAGTTTTGTATTATTATATTGCACAGTTTGTGACTCTCGAGAAAAGGTTCAAAGTTCTTTTCGTGCACATGTATTATCAAAAAGAAAGCTGATGTTCTTCCGTTTTTTCCTACTGCTTTCTCCTTTTCAACCCAGCAGGAAGTCAGCATAACGAGCCAAGAAATAGGTTCTCTGACTTCTTTATGCTTTCCACATGAAAATTAAATTCTTGATAGAATGGTGCCCATCATGTAAGGCGACTACGTAGAATATTTCCTTTTATTAAAAATTTTTAAGGCACAGTGGTCAGTATAAGCCATATACAGTTGACAGAATTTTTATTTTTTTATTTTGCATATAATGTTTTGCCCTTAGTTGTGTCCTTTCATGGGGCTAAATGTTCTACATTGTATAGCTTTTAATTCTCCTCACTTAAGTGCATTTCCTACTCTTGACAGTTTAAACTGGCCTATAATATGTGTTCACTGTTCTACTTTGTTCCAATTAATCATTCATCTTTGACCACTTGATACACTGTAATATGGGTTGTCCTTCATAATTCTCCTGTCACCTCTAATGGCACTAATCTTGTTGGTGAAATGTTGTAGTTTACTCAGCACCTTTTCAAAACCTAATATTTGACTCACTTTTTATGTTGGTCCCAAAAATGTAAGGTATGACCTGTCCCAATCCAGCACTATCTTTCAAGGAAGGTTTCTGTGAGGATGATACAATGAGATTAGAATATGTGTTACATTATTAACAATTGCATCAGTACTATACAAAGAGGAGAAATGAGTAACAGGAAGGAGTACCTGTCAAACCATTCCTTACTTATCTTCAGGTAACTAAGGACTGCATTGTTGGCATATGAAAATGCAGTAGCCCTACCATTTGTACTGCAGAAGTAACTGGCATTTCGGAGGTAATTGCGAAAATGACAATATCTAGGTATTAAGAAAGGTCTTTATGCTCACAAAAAATGAGGACGCCTAAAGCAAATTCTGGGAACCAAGATAAAGCTAAGCAAGCATCAAAAATCTGTTCATGCCAGCTACAGGAATTGTCAGAAACACAGGTATGTCAACGAGTGGAGTTACTGTCTAATGACGCCTTCAAGTTACTGGTTTCCATCACTCCCAGCCAATAAGGAAACAAGCCAGCACGACCCAAAATCAGAAGCACATATCATGTTCTACCTCCAGCACCTCCAAACGGTAAAGGCTTCTAGGGCTTGGTGCTATGGGCTGACCAAAAATAAATTATTTGCACATGGGTGGAGACCTGATAACCATCACTACTCATAATCTCCAAATCAGGTTGTAGCCACTGCACAAAGTCGAATGATAGACCTCTAATCATGGCTATTTGCATAACTACAGACAGAGTGGGAGAATTGGTTGAAATTTCATCCAAGACTGACGTTTAAGAATACATTCACAGTTTGGAAGAATGTGTACTGGCAACATTTCGATCTATATATCGCAGAAGAGATGTCTTTCTTCATTCCATGCACAACAACCGCAGTATACACACTTGGAAAACAACCAAACATTAGTTGAATAGTCATGCAAAAGTACTAACATTGTAACGACTACTTATGTTAAGTAGAGCATGTTTGGACATTGATAGTTTGAAGCTGGAAGCTACATAAGCAATACATGTCAGAGACTCTTGGGAGTCATGTGTTTGACATGTGGGACAGCATAGGCAGCATTGCTTCAATATCGTCAACTGGATCAAGCACCATTAATGAGCTAGCCATAATCCTCCAGAATATACATCAAAAATAAGATAAACCAATTAGAAATAATACTAAGTGAAGAAATTCCAGATATTCTAGCTCTAACAGAACATGGACTAAATGAGTGTGAAATTGTAAACCTTACCATAGCAAACGGAGTAACAGCTAGCTCATGCAGGCGAAATAGTAGAGGAGGGAGAAATGATATACTAATCCATAAGAAGATAAACAGAAACTATGTACCTAGTCTTTATTTACGCATAAAATATAATATAGTAAAGTAATAGAAGTAACAGGGCAGAAAGTCTGTATACTGTATTGCAGTCTGGCTTCAGCAGCCAGAGCAGTGGTTGTGTGTGTGTGAGTTGCGTTTGTGTGAGTGTGAGTGTGTGTGTGTGTGTGTGTGTGTGTGTGTGTGTGTTGTCTAATTTGGAGGAAGGCCTTTTGGCCGAAAGCTTACATGTTTAACAGTCTTTTTGTTGTGCCTATCTGCAACTCAGTATCTCCTCTAAATGGTGGGTAGCAATCTATCCTTTTCATAATATTTTCATAATTACATCCTGGATTTTTCATCATTTAAAAGCAGGGTGAATTAGAATGTCAGCATTGTGATTGTTCAATTTCTCCAGGCGTATTTTATGACGAAATAAATCTCGGGTGTACAGCCAGGTATGAGTGTGCATAGGACACAATATTTTAGCAATCGACCACATTGCCATCATCAGGTGCGCTGATGTACTGACCGGCGGCGCTATTTTTTTTTTTTTTTTTTTTTTTGCACTTTTCATTCCCTTTTCAGATGGAGAAGGGCGGGCTGTTGTAGAGCGTGCGTTTAGCTCTTTTCAGCCAAGGGGTAAAGTTTATTCTGCTGTGGCACTCTTTATTTCTCTCGCTGGGGTGCAATAAAGGGGGGGGGGGTTTCTCCCAATTGGGAATTTATTTGCAGGAGTTTGTTGGGGACAGTTCCGGTATTTACCTTAGCGGCCAAGGAAAACCTGCAAAACCCGGCCAGAACTGCTTGTTATGGCTTGACTTCTCTTTATTTGCCGTGTTGCCAGCGTTGGCGCTGGCGTTCACGGCGGGCAAGGGCGGCTTCGCGTCTTCTGTCACGCTCCACCTCTTGCTCCTCTTGCTTTCTTCTGAACTGCTCGTCTCGGGCTTCCGCCTTTCTTCTTATGAGCTCCTTGCTTTGCAGGAAGCTCATTTGGTGTTCATCTCGGTCGGCCAAGTTTGGGTTGGTGACATCCAGGATTTCGCTGTCCACAAGGGCGGCCCAGTGATTGACGAACTCCTTGGTTTGGACGCTTGAGTCCTGACGTGCTGCCGGTGCTCCCTTGCCTTCTGACGAGACCTGTGTGGCTCGACTGATGGTCATCTTCTTCGGCCAGGCCGTTTGTATGGCCTGGTCACGACTGGGGTGTGCTGCTTCTGTTGCCGGCCCATCGTCTTTGTGCTGCTCATCCGTCTGCAGCGCCTGCGTCTCCTTGCTGGTATTGCGGCGGAGGTATTTACGGAGAGTGAAGCAGGCGGCCTCTATCTCTGCATGGAGAACCATGCGGAATCTTGTTTCCGCCTCCTGGAGGGCCGAGTGGACGTCGGGACCAGCTGACGCCGCCGTCTTCCCACACACTGCGTCGCGCCGCCGCCCCCCTCCACCGCCTTTGCCACTGGCGGCGGGGGAAGGCGGCCGCACGTGTGCGGTGGCCGTCGCCGCCTCTCCTCCGGGTGCCGCCGTTGTTCCCGCGGCGTTGCCTCCTCCTCTCGCTGTTGCCTCTGCCCTTCCGTTGTTCGCAGCGGCTGCAGAACGTTGTCGTCTCCTTCTTCTGCGGCGTCGCTTCTTTGCCTGGGGCGCCGTCTCCTGTGCAGTGGCGGGATTTCGGCCGTTGAAGGCCTGGCATCCGCGCCAGTTAGCGACGTGCTCACCGCCGCACGTCGGTTGGACGTCTTGGGTGTCATGGTGACGTCCGCACTTGACGCACCTGGCGGCGTTGCGGCAGTGCTTGGTGGGGGGGAGAGAGTCTCCGGCTGCACGCAAAAGCCCAAGAGCTTTCGGATTCCCAGAATATCCCCGCCGTTGTCTGCCGCTGGTGTGGCGACAATAAATAGCGGCGCTTTCTTCTTATTGGTTTTGTTGTGCAACCTGACGGTTGCCTCAACAAAACCTTGGCGGCGCAGCCCTTCTTTCACTGCTCGCTCCGTGAGGATCCAAGGCAGTCCCCTCAGGAGCGCCTTGGTGACTTCTTTGCGACGAGTCTTCTGACCCATCGCACCTCTTTCCGGGGCGTCCACTGTGTGAGCGGCCACAAGGGCCTTCAGGGCCCTGTAGTCGTCCCAGTTCGCGGCCTGGAGCTTGATGGTGGCGTCGGAGTCGACGGACTCAACAACAACCTCCTTGTCGCAGCTCTGCCCCATCTTATCATAGATGTCCACCCACTCGACCTCCCTGCACTTGAGGTACAGGGCGGGAGCGGGGGAAACTAATTCTTCTGTCGCCGAGTTACTGCCTCTCGCGACATCTCGTCCCACGCTGCTCATTTTTACCATACTGCGCGCTAGGGTTTGACAATTTGCCGTTAGAACAGCAGCATGACAATTTGCCACCCGCGCGCAGTACGTTCTTCTCACTAACTCTCCCGCAGTAGCAGGACGCCGCATGCTACAGTGACCTGCGCGCTACGGCTGCCACAACTGTAGTGCGACCGGCGGTGTTTTTTTATTTCAAAAGGATGGGGCCCCTCCACGCCCACACCAACGTGGTGATCAAACCAAAAGTTCTACTGTCACCTCCGTAAACATGTTAGTTTTTGAATCAGGCGTCACAGGATGCGGGCTGTGATGTTATCCATGCGTCTGGGTAAGATTACTCATTAACATGGTCCATCAGGAGATAGAAGTGGTCGAAAACGATTGAAGGGTAGCGGTTGTAAGGGCAGAGGAAAAAAAAGTGCCAAGGCAAGAACCAAGGGGAAAAAAAACCTCTGCGACAGGAGGACGGGTAGTAAGGGCAGTAGCGGCTTGCTAGCTGCGACAGAGCATGCATTGGTCGTTAGCTGGGTCAGTCCGGTGCTGCGGCTTGGCTCGCTTGTAGTCTCCTGGGCCGGCCGCAGTGGCTTCCTCCCTGTAACATAAGAGTTCGGCGCGGCAACGCATGCGCTGCTGTTAGGCCCTCTGCTGCGCCTTGTCGTCGGTGACTTGGCGCAGCTTCATCAGGCTGGTGCAGATCGCGGGCCGGCACCAGGTATATATAGGACAATCCCCCTCCCGCTCCTCCCTCAGGCGCTTCCTATGAGTCGGTGCGGTCCGCGCCCCGCACGCGGTCCAAGTACAGCGTCCGTTCTCCCGCCGTCTGGGCGCTGCGTCCTAGGTCTTCTCGTTCAGGAGGGTCTGCCGGCACCGCTCTCGTTATTCTTCTCTCCTCCCCCGAAGTCGGTACACTCTGGTAAATATCCTTTCTCTTCTTAATCCGGCTGATCGCGGGTTCCCACGCCTTGCTAAGGATGTAACCGCTGTCACAATTTAGTTGTGGCTCCCTTACTCTGATCTCTATGGCTTCTTTGATGACACAGTCCCAGTATTTGGAAGTCTGTGTCAAGACTTTGAATTGGTCATAACCCATGCCATTGATGTTCTCAGCATTGGTTCTCAATCGTACGAATGGTCTGCCCTATGTATACACTACCGCATTGGCAAAGTATCTCATAAACCCCTGATTTACGTAGACCAAACTTGTCCTTGACACTACCAAGAAGGCTCTTGGTTTCGCTTGGAGGATGGAGGATGGTTTTCTCTTGCTAAATGAGAGTTTTATGATATCATTAACCACCTGCTTGGTTCGTCACCAAAATGTATTTCTTTAACTTGTTTGTTCCATGCCATTTCTATATTGGTAGAGATTGTTTGTTAGTTTTCGGTCCATGAGATTAACTGCAATTGCCTTTTGATGATATAATGTAACTATTATTTTCTGAGGATCTCATACTGTATCGTCCTGTCGTTATGGAACAAGCTCATGTAAGGTCAGTAAATTCCGGATGCCTTACAGACATGTGACACATCTCGAGTATCTGGTCTCACTGTCCATGTAGAAAAGTTAACATGATTCTAATAATCGTTTCCATGCAGCTCTTGACAGAGAGAGGTGATAGGGATGGAACCTATGTCAATGGAGAATGCGTAGCACACTTGCCTGACTCATGCTACTTCCTCGTGCGATTGTTCTGGAGCTAATGTGTCGATCAACTGCACAGCAGCAGAGTATTAATTTCTCCCTCTTCTGTTGTCACTTGTTTCCTTGTGTTACGCTGCCTAGGTGTTACACTACCACGTCACATTACTGCTTGAAGAGGTTGATAAATAACGCCGAGATGGGTTGACATCTATTGGGATATCTTACAGCATACACTCAACAAGAACTAACAGCATTCTTTCTTCGGTCTCCATATACCACAGACGTGTCAGTTTATTCTGCATTGGTAATTCTCATCGCCCACTGACAACATACTTCTTTGACTGTCACACACTAACTGACTAACAAGTCGCAGTGCATTAGCAACTAGGCAGGCTGAATGGCACAAACAAGTATCGGTGTGGAAACGTTTCAGAATACGATATCTCGTAAACGATTCGCACTAGAATCCTGCATCAAATATCACTGACATTCTAATTTATCCTATTCATACTTTATTAAGCACAATGGGCATTGTTCCATTTAAAAATGTCTATGTTTTCACAAAAAATACACTTTCTAGTTATTGTTACAATCTCTTGATTGGCTAACAAACCGAGTCCCTGACTACCAACCTATTCTATGAAAACCACCCATCAATAACACTTTCCATAATACGATCATTTTCTTGCAGTTACACATCTACAGGTTGGCAAGTGAATCTAGTGCCAAACTTTTCAGAAAGTCGTCAATCAGTTTTATCCGAAGTGCTGATGTACTAATATTGTTTCAGGCTCTACGTATACGCTAAATCCTTTGCAAGTTAGACTGTTGCAGAAATTTCTCCATGGAGTTTTTTTCTTTTAACAGAACAGCCTCTTCGTTTTCGCCTGTGATTTATGTAAGTTTACAAGGTTTTCTTGTGATGCATGTCTTCTGTACAATTTTAGGACACTTCATTGCACCGGTGAATTGCTGCACTCGTCGCTCCAACAGGGACTGCGAGGACAATAACAGACCAATTATCGGGCGCATAGGGACGTTTAAGTACACTTAGAGGGGTCAGTGAGTCTGACAGTCTTGTGGATAACCTGGGTTCAATTCCTAGTCTATCTATCTATATCTGGATCCTGCTCCAGCTACTGCCGGGTCTGGGTGCTGACGAGTCCTCTCCATTTGGCTCGGTCCTCCCATCACTTTTCTTCCTCCACTTGCTACCAGGTCACACCTCTCCTTTCCACAGATATTCTCACTCCCATTTTTCACCATGTTCTTGGGCGCCCTCTAGGTCTTTTTCCATCCATCTTTAGTTCTTCCATAATTTTGGGGAGTCTCTGCCCATGCATCCTCTTTACATACCAATACCATCTTAATCTCTTTTTTTCAATTTTTTTCTCTCATTCTTTCTTGTTTAAGGTCCTTTCTAATCTCTACATTCCTTGCTCTGTCCGTTCTTGTTTTTCCCTTAACTGCTTTGAGAAATTTCACTTACCCTGCTTGCAGTCTGCTCCACTCCCTTTCTGTCATTGTCCGTGTTTCTCCATCCTAGGTGACAACAGGGAGGTAATAATTCTTATACATAAGGAGTTTTGCTTTTTCTGAAACTTCTTTATTCCAAATCAGGTGTTTTATAGTTTGGTAGAAATTGCCTCCCTTCTGTAACCTCCTATTAATGTCGTTGGTTATTCTTCCCTCCCCAGATATTTCACTCCCTAAATAAGTGAAACTTTCTACCACTGTGAGGGGTTTTCCATTCAGGGCAAAAAATTCCGTTGATCCCTTTCTCTCTTCCAAACACCATTACTTCACTATTATCTTCATTTATTTTTAATCCATACCTTTTCATTATTTCCTCCCATACATGAAGTTGTAACTGTACATCTATCTCTTTATCACTCCATATTACCATATCATCTGCAAAACTCATCTTTTTGTCTTTTTCTTTTACTATATCATTAACTGCTCTATTCATTCCCTCCGTCACAACATTAAAAAGTTCAGGAGATAGAATAATTCCTTGCTTAAGTCCTTGTCTTATTTCGAAGCATTCAGAGTTCCCCAATGGTGTTCTAATTCTACAATTAATTCTACAATTGTGTCCTCTGTATATTGTCTTTATTAAATTAATGTATCCATCTTCTATATCCATCTTCTTCATTTCTTCCCAGAGTCTTTCTCTTTAACTGAGTCATATGCCTTTTCTATGTGTGCAAAGACGATTATCACCCTTTTGTTATACTAGCAACTTTTTTCCATCAGTTGACAGAAAATATCAAGTCGATCGTGCTTCTTTTCCTAAACCCCTGCTGTTCTTCACTCAGCTCCTTTTCTATCTTTTCACTTATTCGGCTTAGTAAAATTCTTTCAATTCCTAGTGCTACTGAAAATTGTTCCACGGTTGGAGGACTGGAACAGAGCCCACTCAGCCTCTCAGTGCGAAATGAGGAGCTGCTTGAATAAGAAGTAGCGGCTCAAAAGCTGGAAAGACGATCCCATGCCCCTGTATAAAGCATCTGAATGACCCCCTATAGCAGGCACTCCGTGGTCCTCTGGACCTGATCTCGGAGTTAAGTCTTTTTTCTAGATATAGAATCAGTTCAATAGCAATTTATCCTGCGCTTCATATGTCAGTGGTATGGGAAGAAACCCTATTACAGGTCCCAGTCAAATGCAAACTGAACAGCCACCACAATGGGACCATGGAATGGCTCCATTCAAAAGTAGTCACCACAAGTGTTAATGCATTTATCTCACTGAGAGTTGAGACGATAAGTTCCTGTTTTGTAGATCGCGGTCAGCCGGTGAGGGATCAAAAAATCGCACCCAGTTTAGCACTTCCTCATCTGACTCAAACCGACGTCCTTGCATGCCTTTCCTTGGGTCGCCAACGATGTGAAAATCACGTAGTAAAAGATCTGGGCTGCATGGAGGGTGTTGCAGTGCTTCCCAAGGAAATCACTGAAGCGTAGCTATCGTCCGATTGGCAGTGTGAGGGTGGGCGTTATCATGCAACAGGATGAATACGTCCAACAGCATTCTGATAGCCTGGGACCAAACGGCAAAGTCAACAGTGGCAACATCCCGCATCTTCCCCGCATCTTCTTCGAGGTAGCAATGAAGTGAGAATGAAGTGAACTGTGAATATCAGGAATCCGGTAAAACACTAAATCTCCGACATCGCAGCGGCCGGAGAAAAATCCTGCGAGAAGGGTACCAACGACGACTGAAGACAATAGTTCAACGTGGCAGAAGTGCAACCCTTCTGCAAATTGCTGCAGATTTCAATGCTGGGCCATCAGCAAGTGTCAGCGTGCGAACTATTCAACTAAACATAATCGATATGGGCTTTCGGAGCCGAAGGCCCACTCGTGTACCCTTGATGACTGCACGTCAGAAAGCTTTAGACTCCGCCTGGGCCCCTCGACACCGACACTGGACTGCTCATGACGGGAGACATGTTGACTGGTCGGACGAATCTCGTTTCAAATTGTATCTAGCGGATAGACGTGTACGTATATGGAGATAACCTCATGAATCCATGGGCCCTGAAGTGAGCAGGGGGCTGTTCAAGGTGGTGGAGGCTCTGTCATGGTGTGGGGCATGTCCAGTTGGAGTGATACGTGACCCATGATACGTCACGAGACGATTCTGACAGGTGACACGCACGTAATCATACTGTCTGATCATCTGCACCCATTCATGTCCATTGTGCATTCCGACAGACGTGGCAATTCCAGAAGGACAATGTGACGCCCCACACATCCAGAAATGCTACACAGTGGCTCCAGGAACACTCTCCTGAGTTTAAACACTTCTGCTGGGCACTAAAAGCCCGAGTCATGAACATTATTGAGCACTTCTGGGATGTCTTGCAACATCATTTCAGAAGAGATCTCCCTGCATGTTTCATGGTGCCGATTCTCTCCAGTACTACTTCACAAATTAGTTGAGTCCATGCCACGTCGTGCTGCGTCACTTCTGTGTGCTCGCGGGCACCCTATTCGATATTAGACAGCTGTACCAGTTTCTCTGGCTCTTCAGTGTATGTATTTCTACTGCACTCCTGTGACACGAGTGCACACTCCAGAACAACTGGTCGTACCTTTACAGGTAACTTCAGCACTAACAAATAACCTCATAGCCAGAAATGAGACGCCTCCATTTATTCCAGTAACTGAGCCATAAGGAGAATGGACGCTCCTATATGTGCGTCGGAGACTGAATCAGATAAAGTGAAAATCCTTCCTTCTATAATCACAAAACACGTAAATAAGAAACCTGGAAAGGGAAAAACGAAACTCTACACTAGTCTCAAACACAAGTAGCAGTAATAAAAACTGCCACATCGACATCAAAAGACATTAAAATACCAAGAGGCCACAAACATCCCAGAAAACCGAAGACCGAAACGGTCCGCACAGCAATCACGCGAAGAGTTACGAGAGTTGCAAAGTAAACTACGACGGATCCGTAAAATGTTAAAAAAAGATGGGAGATCACACGGACAGAGGAACATGAGGCAAAACCAAAACCCAAAATGGACGAACAGATCGATGACGCGAACGCTGAAGAGCAAGGAACGGAGACGAAAACCTTAGACACTTCCTTGAACTGATCTGGGCACAAAGGTTAGTAAACGTGAGATCATAGCTCCGCTACCGTCATGTAGTGTTACAAATCTGTAAATTTTAATAGAATCGAATTGTGTGTTAAATCAAAGCATTAACAAATTACCTACATGCTGCAGACTTAGAAGCCTGGAATGAATGTAACCGAGGGTTACCAACATATGCTGCCAGCGTAGTCGGCACGGTAGCTCAACGTGATTGGTCAGAGGGTTAGCTGCCCGCTGTAATAAAAAAACTGAGTGAATTAATCAACGGATGTCATATGATATTCGCCCCGAACAAATGCAACGAACAATACCGAAGAAAATGAATTGAAAAAAAAAAAAGATAGTGTAGTATCGCGGACGCAGCTGATAACACCAAGCCTCCCAAAATGCACGAAGGATTAACTGTACAAAAGCCAAATTAGTTGTAATCAGAGGCTATCCTTGGACGGCAACCAAGTTAGGGCACGTTATGTGATATTCCTAACGAACCGACGGCCGTATATCACATTATTCGTGAAACTAAAACAGCTAAGCAGGAAGTGGTAACTGAACTGGTGGACCCACAGAATAATGTGTACAACACAAAGTTGCTATCAAGGACTACGTTATGAACCTTTATTCTGAATATTTTACAGAACCGGTAACTAATAAAATTGCACAACAGAATATGGTAGGAAACATAGAAACAACGGTTACTCCGATAGACAACACGACGTTATTAGAGACTAAAATGTCTGTGGAAATAGAGAAAATAAGAGCTAATGCACAAAAAAAAAGCGGCAAGCGTAGACGGAGTGGCAATTAAATTTTATGTTCACTAGGCACATCACTGTTGCAGAAATTAGAAAGATGTTCAACGAATTAGTCTTCAACAAAATTATCCTTCGCAGCTCACAGAAGGTTTAGTAGTATTTATACCAAGAAGACCTCGTTCTACAACCTTGTCAAACTATTGGCCAACCGCGCTGTTTTCTTCAGATTTATAATTATTCACATGCAGGATAAAACGTATACTCCCGAAAGTGGCTGACAGTGTGGTGTCACCGCCAGACACCACACTTGCTAGGTGGTAGCTTAAATCGGCCGCGGTCCATTTAGTACATGTCGGACCCGCGTGTCGCCACTGTGTGATCGCAGACCTAGCGCCACCACAAGGCAGGTCTCGAGATACGGGATAGCACTCGCCCCAGTTGTACGACGACATTGCTAGCGACAATACGGACGAAGCCTTCCTCTCATTTGCCGAGAGACAGTTAGAATAGCCTTCTGCTAAGTCCATGGCTACGACCTAGCAAGGCGCCATTAGCCTTACATAGTTTGAGAATTATAGTATAAATGTCTCAAGAAGAACGCTGTAGTCATCAACTAATAAAGTTAAGTATAAAGCAGCTACGTACTTTTCTTGCTACCATTCAATAGTTATCCTGTTCCAGACTTGACGCCAGCCGGCGTGTGTGTACGCGTGCCTTTCTTTCGGCTACTACAGTGTGGCGTAACAGTCTTGTTACGTCACAACAGATTGGCGACGAGGCTTACAGGATCGTATTCTCCTTGCTTTGCTCTGATTTGTGTCATGGCTTCGCCACAATCTCCAGATGTACTGTCCGAATTTTATCGCTTGCAGAATCAGCAGACGCAGGCGTTATTGGATGCCCTTGGACAGCTCGTCCAGGGTCAACGTGCCATTCAAACAGATGCGGCAGCCGCCGCTTCACCGCTACCGCAGCCACAACTCGCAGTTGCACCGCCTTTTAGGAACTACGACCCGGAGCACGAGTCGTGGACCGAGTGGTCCCGCCAGTTTGCCTTCCATCTCGCCGCCTACAGAATTCAAGGTAATGAGCGGCAGCCGTTTTTGCTTTCTTGTGTCGGTGTGTCCACCTACCGTGTGATAGTGAAATTGTTTCCCCGACGCGACGTAGCAACTCTGTCCTACGAGGAAATTTTGTCTGCTTTAGATGCCTATTTCAAAGAAACAGTTAATGTGGTTGCAAAAAGGTATACGTTTTTTCGTACGAAACGTACGGCCGGTCAAACTAATAGGGAGTGGGTAGCAACATTGCAAGGACTTACTAGGGACTGTGCCTTTGACTGTGACTGTGGCCTTTCTTATTCAGATACAATGGTGCGTGATGCAATTGCACAGAACGTTTCTGATGTTCGCATACGGGAGCAAATTTTGAAACTAGTTAATCCCTCCCTTCAACAAGTGATAGACATATTAGATAGACAAGACACACTTGACTGTGCTCAGGAATCTTTTGAAACTTCGCCAGCCGTGTGTAACATTAACTGGCCCGCAGGGCGCGCTCGCGCTGCGCGGCCCGGTAACCGGGCCTCGCGCAATTCGACTCAGCTGCCGCCGCGCTCTCAGCCAGGTGTGCCGCGCCAGCACACAAATGCAGTGAAATCATGCCCGCGGTGTGCTACTCGACATTCGCGTGAACATTGCCCGTCACGCCAAGCTATTTGCTTTTTCTGTAATAGGAAAGGACATGTTCAAAGTGTTTGCCAGAAAAAGCTCCGATCAGACAATCACAATCATTCCAGGCCCTTTGCTTCGCGCCGGAATCGAACCAAGGACACTCAGGATCGTGGACCTTCGTCCATGGACATTCATGTAGTTAATTCCGATTCGTCCAGTGCCACTTTCTCTAACAGTGACTGTGTTCGTCCCACAAAAACCGTGCGTCGACGTCGCCGGAAATCACGTCCATTAGCAAGTGATTCTGTACCAGTGTCTATTCAAATTGCACAACACAGTCGCTCTTGTCGTCAGCAGGACAAACTTTTTGTGGCCTTAGACTTTGAAGGCAAAGTGATACCATTCCAGCTCGATACCGGAGCTGCAGTTTCATTGCTCAATCACGACACGTACAAACAACTGGGCGCACCTCCGTTGCGTGCCGCAAATGTTAACTACATATTCCGGACAGACAATTCCTGTGTTAGGACAGTGCAGCCTTCTTGCAACATACAAGGGACAAACAAAACTTGTGTCATTTTATGTTCTTCGTTCTTCTTCTGCAGTGAACTTGTTTGGTTTAGATTTATTTCAGTTGTTTAACATGTCTATTGTAAATCAGGTCCTATCAGTGAATCAAACTGTGCCTTCAGACAGTGTTTCTCGTCTGTGTGACGAATTTGCAGACATTTTTGCACCGGGCTTAGGTTGCGCTAAAAACTATGCAGCACATTTGGAACTGAAAGTAAACGCGCAATCGAAATTTTTCAGAGCGCGCAATGTTCCCCACGCATTGCGTGATGAGGTCGCAAGAACATTAAACGATCTAGAATCACAGGGTGTAATTGGATGTGTGCAAGCTTCTCTCAGGGCCTCACCCTTAGTAATTTTGCCAAAACCTTCCGGAAAATTGAGACTTTGCGTGGACTTCAAGGCCACAGTGAATCCACAACTAGTGACTACTACTTTTCCTTTGCCCCGCCCGGAAGATCTTTTTGCTAAACTGTGCCCGGGAAAATATTTTTCAAAGTTGGATCTCGCCGATGCGTACTTGCAAATACCGGTGGACGACGAATCCCAGCGCGTATTGGTGGTTAACACGCATCTTGGATTGTACAGGTTCAAAAGACTGCCGTTCGGGTGTGCATCAGCCCCTGCATTGTTTCAGCAATATTTACAAACTATTTGTGCGTCGGTCCCTACTGCAGCAAACTATCTGGACGATATAGTGATCTCCGGACAGACAGACGATCATCTTGCGAACCTACGAACGTTATTTCAGGTCTTGCGACAAAATAGTCTTCGCTTGAGGAAGGACAAATGTGTGTTTTTTGCTCGTGACTTACCATACCTGGGCCATGTCATCAATGCCCAAGGCATACATCCGAGTCCAGAGCACCTCCGTGCCATACAAGATTTGCCTTCCCCTCAAAATGTGAAACAGCTACAGAGTGTGTTGGGTAAAATTAACTATTATCATAAATATGTGCGCAATGCCTCTTCCATTTCCGCTCCGCTTCATCGCTTACGCCGTAAAGGTGTTCCGTTCGTCTGGACGACGGAATGCGAACGCGCCTTTCGCCAGTTGAAATCGGCGTTGCTTTCTAATACTTGCCTCACGCCTTTCGATCCCCAGAAACCCCTTTTGTTGATGGTAGATGCATCGGATTTCGGGATCGGTGCTGTGCTTGCGCACAAAGTTGGCTCCCATGATCGCCCTATTGCCTTTGCGTCAAAATTGCTCTCATCTGCGCAAAGAAATTACTCACAGATAGAGAAAGAAGCTTTGGCTCTCGTGTTTGGTGTTACTAAATTCCATGATTTCTTGTATGGTCGTCACTTCACCATCATCACAGACCACAAACCTTTGACATCGCTTTTTCATCCGAACAAGCCTGTCCGTCCACGTACAGCGCAGAAATTCATTCGCTGGTCTATTTTCCTCTCGCAGTACCGCTACGATATCTTGTATCGGTCCACTGCTAAGCACGGAAACGCCGATGCGTTGTCCCGTTTGCCTGTTGCTGAGGATAAAGCATTCGATTCTTCCGAACTTGCTTGCCTGTTCATTGATTCGGAAACCGATGAAGTGGTCGAATCGTTTCCGATTGATTTTCGTCGTGTAGCTACCGCCACAGCTGCTGACCCTGTCCTTGCTACTGTTTTGCGTTTTGTTGCTACGCAATGGCCTTTGTCAAAGTCTCGGATCGAGGATCCGTTGGTTCGCCGATTTTTTGCTCACAGACACTTTTTGTTCGACGTGGTGTTTTGTTGTTGCGTTCTGATAATGATCAGTCCAGAGTCGTGGTCCCACGTTCGTTACAGTCCTCTGTCTTACGGCTTCTTCACCAAGGACATTGGGGTATAGTGCGAACGAAACAACTTGCTCGTCAGCACTGTACTTGGTTCGGAATCGATGCTGCGATTACGAATATGTGTTCTTCTTGCATGGCGTGTGCCGAACAACAATCCGCTCCGCCGCGGAAAGTCTTTGCGTGGCCAAAAGCCACTTCTCCTTGGCAACGCTTGCACATTGATTTTGCTGGTCCATTCTGGAATGCTCGATGGTTGGTTCTGGTCGACGCCTTCAGTAATTTTCCTTTTGTTGTCCGGATGTCTTCCACGACGTCCTCCGCCACCATCCAAGCGTTGTCTGCTATCTTTTGCATTGAAGGTCTTCCGCAGACTATTGTTTCCGACAATGGCCCACAATTCATGTCCGCAGAATTTCAGTCATTCCGCCAGGCCAATGGTATTCAACATCTGACATCCGCGCCGTTTTCGCCTCAGTCAAACGGTGCCGCTGAACGATTGGTCCGGACTTTCAAGTCACAGATGTTGAAATTGAAAGAGTCGCATTCTCGGGAGGACGCATTGTTGCTCTTTTTGTCTTCGTATCGCTCTCAGCCCCGCGATGGTCGCTCGCCGGCTGAGTTGCTCCATGGTCGTCCTCATCGAACCTTGATGTCTTTGCTGCATCCGCCGCATCAGGTTCCTGTGCAGCGGCAGACTCCTGCTTTTGCTCCAGGCGACGTTGTATTTTATCGCAACTATCGAGGTTCACGGCGTTGGCTCGCAGGGCGCATTCTTCGCTGCCTCGGCCGCGCGATGTATTTGGTTTTGGGGGCCTCTGGTGAGGTGCGTCGGCATCTCAATCAGCTGCGCCTCTGTCGTCGCACGGGTTCTGCCGCTCCCCGTCTGCTTTCAGCGACGGTGTCGTCCGGTCAGCGCCCTGGGGACCCATCTACTGGCTCGCCTCATCCCCAGGTGTTACCGACGATGCCTTCCATTTTGCCCCATGGCGACGCGCCGCAGCCGCCGCCGCCGCCGCCGCCGCCGCCGCCGCCGCCGCCTGTTCTCCCGCCGGAGCCGCCCGCATTCGACGCTTCGCTGCAGCCGCCAAGCGCCTCCCTGGGTCACGCGCCGCCGATCGCTTCCCGTGACCAGCTGTCCTCCGCCATGGAACTCTTGCCCGCTCCGGACCACGTGACGTCATCGCGCGTCGGCTACCCCGACGCAATGGAGGTCGATCCTTCGGCCCCTCCTGTCTCTTTACGGGCGCATACACCGCATGTTGACGTGCATCCTGGACTAGGTTTTTAGGCGTTTCCTAGCTCCCCTCGGGCCGAATGGCCGCGTGCGGGTGGCACAGCCTCGCCTGTTGTTAGGCTCCCCACCTCATCGCATACGTCAACATGGGGTCCTCCCCACGGCGGGCGGAAGCCTTATAACACGACCGTTCGCCGATTTGCGGGGGAGGAATGTGGTGTCACCGCCAGACACCACACTTGCTAGGTGGTAGCTTAAATCGGCCGCGGTCCATTTAGTACATGTCGGACCCGCGTGTCGCCACTGTGTGATCGCAGACCTAGCGCCACCACAAGGCAGGTCTCGAGATACGACATTGCACTCGCCCCAGTTGTACGACGACATTGCTAGCGACAATACGGACGAAGCCTTCCTCTCATTTGCCGAGAGACAGTTAGAATAGCCTTCTGCTAAGTCCATGGCTACGACCTAGCAAGGCGCCATTAGCCTTACATAGTTTGAGAATTATAGTATAAATGTCTCAAGAAGAACGCTGTAGTCATCAACTAATAATGTTAAGTATAAAGCAGCTACGTACTTTTCTTGCTACCATTCAATAGCTATCCTGTTCCAGAATTCACGCCCGTCGGCGTGTGTGTACGCGTGCCTTTCTTTCGGCTACTACAGTGTGGCGTAACAGTCTTGTTACGTCACAACAGACAGTATCAGTCCGGTGCTGTAACCAGACGCCGGATGCTAAATACGCTAACAGAGTGCAAGAACATCTCGTACATCACGTGGGCCTGCAAGGCCATAACGTGTCAAGCATTTCTTGTTTTCGGTAAGGCGTTCGACAGGGCGCATCACGTTTTCTTGCTTAGAATGTTGAAACATATAGAATTAAACGATATTTTCTGTAAATAATAAAAAATGCTTATGTGGAACATACTCTAAATGGAAAGTTAATGGCCAATTAACGGGGCTTAAACACATAACAAGACGTTAAGACAGGGCTATCTGTTGTTCACGACCCTAAATGTAATCTTCTTGGAGCCACTTTTAAAAAAAGCACTACCTAGAATTCCCAGGTATACGGATTTCGACAAGAGTGCATGTCGCGAGTATGCATACGATGTCGTATAATAGTCACCAACATGCGAGATGTACAACGGGTCCAAGTAATTACACGGGTATACGGGATTACATTATGTTACTGGTGACCAACAAGTACAAATAAATGTCGCAGTTCGTATTGTTAGGAGCGCTCCAAGATTACATTGAAAACAGCAGGCTGCGACAAATAGACACAAGAAAACAATTGTGCATGAGTGTCGCTGCAGATCACAAACTAATGCTGAAGCGCAATTGGCATGAAAAATTCACTTAGTACACACTACTTTCAAAAGAACACTCTGGAATGAATTTATGTCGAACAGAGAAAACGCAACTAATCAATAGTTACATATATACCAAACAGCGTCATACTGCAACCACCTTGGCAATACTTAATGACATTGCTAAACACGCCTTATATTGTGAGGGCCGGTACATCTGCAGAAGAATACTTTTTCAAGTACGTTTCAAAACAATAGAGTTAGTACATCAGCAAGGAAGATTAGAACTCAAGGATTCACAATGGCAGTGCGCTGCGATGTTGATCGTAAGAAGTTAAGAATACTACCAAAAAAAAAAAAAAAGAATCAAAACGCTATTAGTCAGTCGTTGTTTATTTGATTTGCACCTCCAAGATAGGATGTACCCATAATCACGTTGGTCAATTCCAAGTAGACTTTTCGTAGTGAATATGCTGATGTAATCCATGTATGAAAAGTCTACTTAGAACTGAACAACATTCAAGTAAATTACCAGACAACGAATCTTTAGTTGTCTCAAACTTTACAGAGCGCTCACCACGCCTCCCGAACGGAGAGCTATAGAATATAAATACCCGCTTAACAACTAGACACCAATCCAGAAGAAAACCACAATCGATCGCTAGGAACCAGAACAAATGCATTATTGCATGAAATTGTCAATGAAACGATACCTACGGGAGAAATGATACATAAAATACTCACTCCATGTTTCATGAACTTCGTGTTGCATGCAATATCACTTGGTAGGCACGCTTGCACTTGCGTATTCATTTGCAGAAACCAAAGCGAAACTTGGAATTGGACGAGGAAGAAGCTTGCAGTCGTAAACAAGACAAGTGAGAGAACGACAGCCATAACGCACATAACCACGTGGACCATCAGCTACGTCAGGCAGCGAGAAACTACAGTTTCATTTGGCTCCTTGGTCAATAAGATCACAACGCAATCTCCCTCCCGCCCCCTTTCCCTACAGAACTATTTAATGTCCATCACGGCTCAGCACCAAATTACAAGAAAACACAAACATTACAGGAAATGGTTCCAAAACATTGTAAAAGCTAATACTCCTACAGATTATACATCTCAAAGAGTCACTTAACAATGAATACTCCACAGTATTACCAGCCATTTGATTCTCTTAACTTTAGAGGTGAAACGATATGTGGCCAAAAGATATATTGTTGTTGCTTTCTCATTGGAACAAACACTGAGGCAACGTACTGATTAATTGACACATACCTTAAGACACTCACGCATGGAAAAAAATTGCCACACTTTTTTCTTTTTACTTTTGTTTGCTTTGGCTTTAAAATTTCACAGTCAGCCTGCTGGACTACGCAGCACTCCTGACGTGAAGTTACTTGTTTTTAGTTCGCGATTTGTTTTTGACACAATGTTGAGAGGTCAAAAGAGCCTTGTCCCACAATTACGCCATCGTTAATCGGATTTGGCATGTTAATGTTTAAGGGTTGGCCGGATGCCTTCCTGCCGCCACCCCGTACCCCCTGAGACAGAATTAGTTCAAATGGTTCAAATGGCTCTGAGCACTATGGGACTTAACATCTGAGGTCATCAGTCCCCTAGAACTTAGAACTACTTAAACCTAATTAACCTAAGGACATCACACACATCCATGACCGAGGCAGGATTCGAACCTGCGACCGTAGTGGTCACGCGGTTCCAGACTGTAGCGCCTAGAACCGCTCGGCCACATTGGCCGGCACTGAATTAGTGTACCCCAACTGTCTGCTTCGAGTGTACTCCACGGAATAGAGCGAAAGTGTTCAGATGTCTGCGAGCCGTGGAACTGAGGCGGAACATGGGGACCAGCCCGGTATTCACCTATCGGGATGTGGAAAACCGCCTAAAAACCACATCCAGGCTGGCTGGCACATCGGCCCTCGTCGTTAATCCGCCGGGCGGATTCGATCCGTGGCTGGCGCGCCTGCCCGAGTCCAGGAAGTAGTACGTTACCGTACTCGGCTACCCTGGCGGGTTAAAAGAGACCAATGATCTCAGGTGTCAAGTTATGGAAGACGGGCGAATAGCGAAATATTGTTGCCTAAAAAAGATTTCATAAGGCGGAAAATACTCTGAGGTGACAAAAGTCACGGGTTAGCGACATGCACATACACAGAAGGTTGTAGTATCGAGAACACAAGATATAAATGGGTTGTTCATTGGCGGAGCTGTCATTAGTACTCATGTGATTCGTGTGAAAAGGTATCCGGCGTGATTACGACTGCACGACTTTGAACACGGAGTGGTAGTTGGAGCTAGATGCATGGGACATACCATTTCGGAAATCGTTACGTAATCAATATTCCGAGATCCACAGTGTCAAGAGTGTGCCGAAAATACCACATTTCCGGCATTACCTCTCACGACGAACAGTGTAGTGGCCAACGACCTTCACTTAACTACTGAGACCAGCGGCGTTTGGTTCAAATGGTTCAAATGGCTCTGAGCACTATGGGACTCAACTGCTGTGGTCATAAGTCCCCTAGAACTTAAAACTACTTAAACCTAACTAACCTAAGGACATCACACACATCCATGCCCGAGGCAGGATTCGAACCTGCGACCGTAGCGGTCGTGCGGTTCCAGAATGTAGCGCCTTTAACCGCTCGGCCACTCCGGCCGGCAGCGGCGTTTGGGTGAGTTGTCAGTGCTAACAGACAAGCAACGCTGCGTGAAAATACTTCAGAAATCAATGTGGGGACGTACGACGAACGTATCTGTTAGGACAATGTGGTGAAATTAGGCGTTAATGGGCTATGGCAGCAGACGACCGATGCGAGTGCCTTTGCTAACAGCACGACATCGCCTGCAGCGCCTCTCCTCGGCTCGTGACAATATGGTTTGGGCGCTAGATAAGTGGTATGGTTTGGTCACATGTACTGGATTACGGTTGGTAACAGCTGATGGTACATTCTGAGTGCGGGGCAGACCCCACGAAGCTGTGGACCCAAGTTCTCAACAAAGTGCTGTGCAAGCTGGTGTTGGCTCCATAATAGTGTGGCCTGTGGTTACATGGACTGCACTGGGTCATCTGGTCCACCTTAACCGGTCATTGACTGGAAACGGTTATGTTTGGATACTGGGGAACCATTTGCAGCCATTCGTGGACTTCGTGTTCCCAGAAAACGATGGAATTCTTATGGATGACAATGCACCGTGTTACCGGACCACAATTGTTCGTGATTGGCCTGAAGAACATTCTGGACAGTTCGAGGGAATGATTTGGCCACCCAGATCATCCGATATGAATTCGATCGAACATTTATGGGACATAATCGAGAGATCAGTTCGTGTACAAAATACTGCAACGGCGACATTTCCGGCAATATGGACGGCTATAAAGGCAGCATGGCTAAGTATTTCTACAGGGGACTTCCGATCGCTTGTTGAGTCCATGCCATTCGAGCTGCTGCACTACGCCGGGTGCAAGGAGTTCTAACACGATATTAGGAGGCACCACATGACTTTTGTCACCTCAGTATATGTAGGTGAGAGTGCATTATGTGGAAGCTACGTGAGTTCGAAGGAGCGCAAATTACTAGTGGTCATATGGTGGATGCTACCGTAAAGAACGTGGATGAAGTGTTTGGTGTTTCACGAGGCAGCACATCGAACATTTTTACCACGTACAGAGAAAGTGGGAATAGCATCACCAGGCTAAGTCACAACGCTGACGAAAACACAATGTGATCGAATGTATCCGGACACCACCAAAAATATACGTTTTTCATATCAGGTGCATTGTGCTGCCATCTACTGCCAGGTACTCCATATCAGCGACCTCAGTAGTCATTAGACATCGTGAGAGAGCAGAATCGGGCGCTCCGTGGAACTCAGGAACTTGGAACGTGGTCAGATGATAGAGTGTCACTTGTGTCACATGTACATGAGATTTCCACACTCCTAAAAATCCCTAGGTCCACTGTTTCCGATGTGATAGTGAAGTGGAAACGTGAAGAGACACATACAGCACAAAAATGTACAGGTCGACCTCGTCTGTTGACTGACACAGACCGCCGACACTTGAAGAGGGTCGTAATGTGTAATAGGCAGACATCTATCCAGTCCATCACACAGGAATTCCAAACTGCATCAGGATACACTGTAAGTACTATGACAGTTAGGTGGGAGGTGAGAAAACTTGGATTTCATGGTCGAGCGGCTGCTCATAAGTCACGCATCACGCTGGTAAATGATAAATGATGCCTCGCTTGATGTAAGGAGCGTAAACATTTGTCGATTCAACAGTGTAAAAAACGTTGTGTTGAGTGACGAATCACGGTACACAATGTAGCGATCCGATGACAGGGTGTGTGTATGGCGAATGCCTGCTGAACGTCATCTGCCAGCGTGTGTAGTGCCAACAGTAAAATTCGGAGGTGGTGGTGTTATGGTGTGGTCGTGCTTTTCATGGAGGGGCTTGCACCACTTCTTGTTTTGCGTGGCACTATCACAGCATAGACCTACATTGATGTTTTAAGCCCCTTCTTGCTTCCGACTGTTGAAGAGCAATTCAGGGATGGCGATTGCGTCTTTCAACGCAATCGAACATCTGTTCATGATGCACGGCCTGTGGCGGAGTGGTTACAGAACAGTAACATCCCTGTAACGGACTGGCCTGCACAGAATCCTGACCTGAATCCTACAGAACGTCTGTGGGATGTTTTGGAACGACGACTTCGTGCCACGCCTCTCCGATCGACATCGATACCTCTCCTCAGTGCAGCATTCCATGAAGAATGGGCTGCCATTCCCCAAGAAACCTTCCAGCACCTGATTAAACGTATGCCTGCGAGAGTGTAACGCGTCATCAAGGTTAAGGGTCTGCCAACACCGTACTGAATCCAGCATTACCGATTGAGGGCGCCACGAACTTGTAAGTCATTTTCACCCAGGTTTTCGGATACTTTTGGTCACATGGTGTATGTGCCGTCTAAGCCCGTGGTCTAGCAGTTCCGTCGCAGACGCGGCCGATGACGTACGTGTTTGAGTTTCGCAGTACACTCGCCAGCGGAGTTTGCAACACAGTGCAGCTATTACTGTCCAGTGACTGATATAAACACGGAATTCAATATCCACAAATGCAACGTGAAATCTGTATTCCAAAATGGTTTCGAATATCCCAAAGTTCCCGAATCGGATGAGTGGTTTCACGACAAGATAGATTTGGGTGACAATGAAATACTAGGTTTTCAGTACGATTTGTTTCAAAACGCCATATATGTTAAAATATTCGGTGATGGAGCTTGTACAAGAATTATTATGGATAGAACCCAAGGAGCTGCATACTTCATACACACAAACTGAGAGGTCAATGAGCTGGCTATCAGTTATGCATGTCTACGGACACAGAATTATCTACGTTCATTTAGAAGGGGCACTGGATCTGTTTCGGAAGAAACGTGCCTGTTATGGAACCGTTCTGCAGATAACGACTGATAAATGGATCGGAAGTAAGTAGGTACTTCAGTGTAGGCAAAGGGGTGAGAAGTGTTAGAACCGATTTACAAAAACATATCCCATCATATGTATTCATTCAGGAATTTAAAGCTTTTGTAAGCACCTGCGCTAACTGCAGATCCACAGACCACTGAAAATCTGCTTGTGTTTGGTTGATTTGAGGGAGGGGAGCAAACAGCGAGATCGTCGGACCCATCAGATTAGGAAAGGAGGGGGAAGGAAATCGGCCGCGCCCTTTCAAAGGAATCATCCCGGCATTCGCCTGAAGCTATTTAAGGAAATCACGGAAAACCCAAATCAGGATGGCCGGACGCTGATATGAAGCGTCGTCCTCCCGAACGCAAGCCCAGTGTGCTAACCACTGCGTCACCTCGCTCCGTAAAATCTGCATGTGCGGTAGTAAATGACTTGTACAAAAGCTTTCGCTTGCAACCAGACGCAAAACATAGAAACTCAAGAAACGGCCCAATAAATGCAAGTGTGTTGCACATTCCTGCAAGACGAACACACAGCCCAGCAGGTCGTACCTTTACAGGTAACTCCAGCATTAATAAACAACATCATAGCGAGAACTGAGATGCTTCTGCTAAACCAACTGATGTTACCGTACGAAGAATGAACGCCCCTACACGTGATGGAACCAGAGTGCAAATTTCTCCGTCCGTAATTACAAAACACGTAACACAGAAACTCTGACAGGAACAAAACGTGTCTGTCGAAATGCTTTCCGAATTTCCACAAGAGACTCAAACACAAGTAGCAACCATACAGATTACTGTGGCAAGATCAAAAGACATTGTAACACCACATGAGGTAACAAACATCACTGATGAGGAAAATGACAATACACCACAGAAACACAGAAAATCAATATGGTCTGTGCATCAACAAACGCCCAAAGGATTACGAGAGATAGACAATAAATTACGACGGACCCGTAAAATGTAAAAAAAAGGGGGAGGGGGGGGGGGGGTGGAAGTCACAAGGACACAGGAACTTGTGGCAAAAGCAAAACCCAATATGAACAAGCAGGTTGATGACATGAAAGTTGTCTGAGAGGCCGCCGAGACTCGGACAGTCAGGACGCGTCTTTCTTTCACAACCTGGAATTGACCGCTCAAAGCTGCATATTCGTCTTCTTTATTATGAACATTAATGCATCCCTGTTGCTGACGTCCAAGTGGAGCATACAGCTGAGCGGCCTATCAGATGCCCTTTCCTGCACACTGGAAAATTTGTTCAGTGTGATAGGCGAGCTCCAGTCTCGGAACCACCCCACGATATCACGCAGGTTCTTCCCGCCCCCCCCCCTCCCCCAAATACAGATGACAGTTTTCTCTCCCACACCATCACTATTTTGCTTCAAAGGATGTGTCAGTTCACAGCATGAAACTTCATGGCAGGATATCGTAAATAGTAGACGATTTTATTTCACTGTCCTGAATGGGCAGACACACATTTAGAAAACAGAATGAGTATTGGTAACCTGCAGCAGAGTCATCTTCATTGGTACACAAGGTCCGGATCTCCAATGCGCTTGCAACCACAGAATAGTTTCAAGCTGGTGTTTCACTAGCCCGGTGTAACCTAAACTAGCAGTAGTAGATGGCTTGTTTGGTAGGTATCTCTACGCGTAGCCGACGATAGTGAAATCAATATTTTGGGGTGCAGCAAATGTCTGGTGCTGTATGGCCCCAGGCCAAAGAAAATGCGCTGTTGAAGTTCCAGGTCACGGCGATGGCCAAGGGCGCTGAGAACGTGCCATCGAAGTACCAGGCAGGGGAGACAGAGCAGGATGTTGAGAATGTGCCATCAAAGTTGCAGGCCAGGACACGGAGGTATGGTGTGGCGAAATTATCGTAGACGTTACAGGCTGGGCTGACGCTATGTGCCGTGGCAGTGGTGTAGGCTGAGATGTTGCTGCAAGGCCACCCCTCGACAATTCCAAAATTTCTACAATGAATAAAATAAATGACACTGATAAGTATGTAGTGTGCATGTGTGTGTTTGTGTAATGACTCTGAAACAACAACAAGAATAAAATGCAAGCTTTAATTTTTTTTGGTACTTACATAGAAAATCATTGGGCTAAATATGTTGCTCATCTCATCATCTAAGATCATGATGAATCTTAATATTCGGTCCAGTTTAGCACATGCTCATCCATTGCCTTACCATCATCATTATCAATAGCACCTAGAAACGAAAAAGAAAGAAACATAAACATTTTAGGTAAGTGGAATTAATTATTATAGAAAAAGAAGATCCAATACGAATTACTACTACTCACGTATCCATCCATCTCTAATTTGAGTCCGATCCCTCGGACCTTAGGGTAGAAAACTGTGTTATGCTCTGGAATGGGTAGAGTGACTCATTTCGCTCAATGTCCAATGCTGTAGTGTCTACCCATTCAGTCATCGCGATATTGTTGTCTATACCATCCAAAAACGAGTCTCATGTGAATTGCTACTACTACTAGTACTACTACTTCTGCTACTGCTACTACTAGCGTATTCGTTCGTCTATTATTGATGCCATTCCCCATGAAGTCTGGGTCGAGAATGGCGTCAGCACATTCTTAGCCATTATTCCATTGCGCTCATCTCACTTGGCATCGGCATCGAACCTTTGACACATTTTGATGATGCCATGCAGATAATCTATAAACAAAACACAGCATTTCCTTAGGATTAAGCCTAAATTATTATTATTATTAACACTTCTAAAGTTAATTAACAATTATGTATAGTTTCATTGACAACTTAGGCCATCCTGCACGAACTTTGGGTGGAGAATGGTGTTGGAACAACGTTAGCCAACCTCCGACACATTTGATTAGCCATCAGTATTTAAAAAAAAAATAAAAAAATGATACGTATGAGTATTAAGCATACACAGGGTGATTTTTTTCACCGTGAACAAACACTAGGGATTGATCGATGAGAGGATATGGAACAAAAGGGGTCTAATGAATTATGTCCAGAGTTGCATGGTTTCCATGCTAGAGACCATTATTTAATATAATTTGTCACAGAGGCTGTGGTCTAATACCATGCAGCCAGAGTTACAGTATGTGTTGAAAATGGTCTCCATGTGCCTCAACACATGCGTGTACACGGCATAGCATGTTCTGTCTCACACGTTGATATTGGCCAGACTGCATCTGAACAGTGTCAAAGACAGCATGAATATGCTGCTCCAGTGTCTCCACATCTGGAATGGGCTGTGCATACACAATACTTTTTTGAGATGGCCTCATAACCAGAAATCGCACAGGTTGAGAAGTGATGAACATGCAGGCCATGCAACTGGACCCCCTTGTCTGATCCATCGATCAGGGAAGACACTATTGACACGTGCCCGGGTGTTAACGGCAAAATGGGCTGAAGCACCATCATGTAGCAGACACATAACCCTTCGAATCGTCAACGGCACTTCTTCCCACAGGGCAGGCAAATTTATCAGCAAGAAGTGCCAATAGTACAGACCTGTTAGGCGATGCGGAAGGAAGACTGGTTCCAAAATATGGTCGTCAATTATCCCGGCCCACACCGAGCGAGGTGGCGCAGTGGTTAGCACACTGGACTCGCATTCGGGAGGACGACGGTTCAATCCCGGGTCCGGCCATCCTGATTTAGGTTTTCCGTGATTTCCCTAAATCGCTTCAGGCAAATGCCGGGATGGTTCCTTAGAAAGGGCACGGCCGATTTCCTTCTCCATCCTTCCCTAATCCGAGCTTGTGCTCCGTCTCTAATGACCTCGTTGTCGACGGGACGTTAAACAGTAATCTCCTCCTCCTCCCTCCTGCCCCACACATTCCATCAGCACCGATGCTGATGATTCGCTGTCACAATGGCGGTTCTGCATACTATCCCACAGATGACTGTTATAAAGTGGAAGATACCACTTAGTATAAAGGTGGCCCCATCTGTAAGATGGATGACGCAGATCCCGGAATCGTGGTTGCCTGTTGAAGAAACCAGTGACAAAACTGATCCAGATGTGGAAAGTCTGTCGCTTGCAAGCCCTGCATATGTTGTAAGTAATAAGGGATTAACAATTGTCTTGGAGAATGTTCCACACAGTTGTCTGGCTTACCCTGTACTGGCAGGTCAACTACCTGGTACTGACAAGCAGTCACTTGCACTATGTTAATCACATTTTCCTTCAAGTCTGGTGTCCTAACATTTCTTCTTCGTGATTTTCCGCTTACTGAAATGACCCTGTATCAGACAAACGGCGAAACACTGTTGCAAACATTGAATGCTGTGTTTTTTGTCGCCGGGGATAGGTCTCCTGATACAACCTTGATGGCAACCGCCAGTTCCATTTGTCTTTTCGTAAGTAAACACCATGTGGGCAAAAATGGCTCTGAGCACTATGGGACTTAACATCTGAGGTCATCAATCCCCTAGAACTTAGAACTTGTTAAACCTAACTAACCCAAGGACATCACACACATCCATGCCCAGGCAGGATTCGAACCTGCGACCGTAGCAGTTGCGCGGTTCCGGACTGAAGCGCCTAGAACCGCTTGGCCACCGCGGCCGGCCATGTCGGCAAGGTCTCAATTTGAATACGGATCCATTGTGTACAACGCTGTATGACATCCAATACGAGTCAGCAAGAGAAGCGAACATTACCAATTACTATGACAGGAGAGGGCTCTAGGACATGACGTATGAGGAACAGTACCACCCTCTAGGAGGAAACCATGCATACTGTAGCTGTGGCTGCATGGTACAGTGCATATTAGGCCGCAGTCTCTGTAACAAAGTGTGATCGAATAACCATGCATTCCCAGACAAAAGTGCATTAAACCTGTTTTTTTCTATATCCTCTCATCGACCAGTCCTTAGAATGTGTACATTGTGACAAAAATCATCCTGTACCTTCATTGATCGAAAAAAAATCGCTACACTCAAAAATAAAGTAATGAAACTTCGGCAATACGTTTGTCTAGATATTTGAGTGATAAACATTCAAGATCACAGGTTAATGTAACTGTGAGATAAACCATTTCGAATGTGAAATGCTGGTACATTAATAACCAGTGTAGTTACCAGAATGTTGAATGCAAGCATGTAAACATGCATGCATTGCGCTGTACAGGTGCTGGATGTCAGTTTGTGGGATGAAGTTCCATGCCTGTTGCACTTGATCGGTCGATGCAGGGGCGGTTAATGCTGTTTGTGGATGACGCTGGAGTTATCGTCCGATGATGTCCCGTATGTGCTGGATTGGAGACAGATCTGGTGATCGAGCAGACCAAGGCAACACGTCGGCACTCTGTAGAGCAGATGCGGTTACAACAGCGGTATGTGGGCGAGCGTTATCGTGTTGGAAAACAGCCCCTGGAGTGATGTTCATGAATGGCAGCACAACAGGTCGAATCATTAGACTGATGCACAGTTTTGCAGTCTGGGTGTGTGGGATAATCATGAGAGTGCTGCTGCTGTCGTAGGACGTGGCACTCTAGGTACAGGTTCAGTGTGTCTAGCATGCAGACAGGTTGGCTGCAGGTCCTCAACAGACCTCCTTCTAACCAACACACGGCCATCAGTGCACCGAGGCAGAACCACCTTTCATCAGAAAACACAACTGACCTCCATCCTGTTGTCACTGAGCTTTCGCTTGACACCACTTAAGTCGCAAATGGCGATTGTTTGGAGTCAGTGGAATGCATGCTACAGGGCACCTGGCTCAGAGCTGTCCTTGAAGTAACCGACGTGTAACAGTTTGTTGTGTCTAATGAATTCAAACAAATGTTGACAACTAAACGTTACAGATTTAATAATAATATGAGAAAGAGTCATTCATAGCCAACATATTAATGAACCAGTAACTAAATGTCCTAGATATTATGCTGAAAACAATTTGGAAACAAAATTCAGAAAAATTAATAGCGAAATTTTAGACATAGTGAGCGGGCAGTTACACGATAGATTCAGTTTTTTGGGCACTCTGTGAGCTTTGGAACTTTTAAATTTACATAATTTCAATCAATACAAAGAGTGTTTTCCTGAATTTACAAATTTTTGATGATCAGATCCCATAAAGCTGCGAAACTGCGTCGATGTTGATTGGTACGTTTCACCTGGTGTTCCAAGTAGCCTCAGACATTTCCTGTAGGATTGAGATCGGATGATTTAGCGGTTCAGCCGAGGCGCAAAAGGGCGCTTGAGTGTTAAGTCAAGTGCGAATGTCTGCGTGTAGTCGTGTGAACACAGCTGTTGTCATCTTGGAAGACGTGCAACAAAGGACAACACTTGGCTACCGAATAGTTAAAATAAACATTCTGGTTCATACTTCTAGTAACATTAATGGTTGGCAACAGGTCACGGTGCTAAAAATATCCTGAAAACATTACAGAAACTCCTCTGGCCTCTACTACACCCTCCACTCAAGGTGGATTAAACGACTCACTGGGCTGTCGGTCCATTCGACGCCTAGTACCATTGGAAAAGACGCAAAATCGCAAGTTTTTGGACCATATCACGCTACTCCAGTCAGCTATTGTCTGGCTTATTGAAGACGTTCAGCTTTACATCGACAAAAAAATCATGGGATACTTCCTAATACAGTATCAGACCTCCATTTACCTGGCGTAGTGCACCAACTCGGCGTGGCATGGATTCAATAAGTTGTTGAGAGTCTCCTGCGGAAATATTGAGCCATGCTGCCTCTACAGCCAACCGTGTTGGCGGAAGTGTTGTCGCTGCAGTATTTTGTGCACCAACTGACCTTTGAATTACATCCCATCGGTGTTAGATGGGACAGACGTTGTTGGGCGATCTGGATGGCCAAACCATACTCTCGAACACTCGAGAATATTCTTCAAACCAATAGTAAAGAATAGTGGCCCTGTGACTTGGTGTATTGTCATCAAAAAAAAATCCATTTTTGCTTGGGAACATGACGTCCATGAATGACTGCATATTGTCTTCAAGTAGCTCAGTTGGACCAGAGCACCCGGTCCATTAATGCAAACAATGTCCACACAGTTATGGAGCCATCACAATCTTGCAGTGCCTTGTTGAGAACTTTGATCCATGGCTTCGTGGGGTCTGCATTACACTCTAATCCTCTCATCAGCTCTTAATCGATATGGTCATGAGCCCAGGAGAGGTGCTGCAGGCAATGTCGTATTGTTAGCAAAGGTACTCGCGTCAGTCATCTTCTGCCATATCACTTTAACGCCAGGTTTCACCGCACTGCCCTAACAGGTACGTTCGTCGCACGTCCTACAAAGATTTCTGCGGTTATTTCACGCAGTGTTGCTTGTCTGTTAGCACTGACAACTTTACACAATCGCTACCGCTCTCAGTCGTTAAGTGAAGGCTGTCGGCCGCTGTGTTGTCCGTGGTGAGAGGTAATGCCTGAAACGTGGTATTGTCGGCACACTTTTGGCACTGTGGATCTCGGAATACTGAATTCCCTAACGATTCCCGAAATGGAATGTCTCAGGTGCCTGGCTCCAACTACCATTCTGCGTTGAGAGTTTGTTAATTTCGGTCGTGTGGACTCACCTGAATACAAATGACAGCTCTGACAATGCATTGCTCTTTTATACCCCGCGTACGCGATACTACTGCCATCTGTATATGCGTATATTGCTATCCCATGACTTTTGTCACCTCATTCTACTTGCCACTGTGAGGACTGACCGTCTGTGAGGTGCTTGAATAAAAATTCCATTGCATCCAGTTCCCTTCGCATTGTTCTCTCGGAAGCTGATTCAGGTGGACCTGCATTCATTGGCAGCAGCAATTCCTGTTGGGCTTGAAATCGATTGTCATTTTCAAATCTTCTGACCATGTTGGTTAGAACTTTTCTACGACGATTGTTTGCTCGCCATATTTCGTGGCTGCATGTAGCACACCGTTGCTGCTAGATGCATTGGATAGTGCTCACTGCTACACAACAGACCAGGTAAATTCACTCACCATGTGGAACTGACCAAGTACCAGGGTCTTCCCATCGTCGTTTTCATCAAGTGGGAAGAGTACAATAAACACTTTTACAGGCTTCTACGATCACACAGAACTAACTGTTTCCTGGTGCTGCAAGCACTGAGTTGTAGATACTTTTTTTGAAAATTTTATTAAAAATTGTTACTTGTCACAGTAAAAAGTAAAAGGTGTTGGATTATACGGGGGTTATTCGGAAAGTAAGGAACGATCGGTCGCGAAATGGAAAATACAGTGAAAATTTGATGAAGCTTTGCACAGATGCGTTGGGCACTGTGTCTAGTACACCCGTTGATCGCATCATGTCGCTCTTCTCAGTTCTGAGCTCACAGTGAGAACGTAAAGATGGCTAGAAATTAGCGTCTCCCGCCAAGTATGAGGACCTGGAGAACGATTTCGCCTGAAGCTATGGAATCCACAAAACATAACTGTCATGCCGTTCGTTCTACACGACAATTCTCGGCCGCACTCTGCAGGGGCAATGAAAATGCTCCAGCAGCGTTTAAATTGGAAGTTTTTGATCACCCACAACACAGCCTGTAATTGGGTACCCCTGAGGTTCATCTCTGTTCAAATGAACCGTTGGCTATGAAGACAATGTTTTGACACAGACAACGAACTGCAGTCCACAGTAGAAAATTGTCGAAAAGCACTGGCGGCTGTCTTCTATAACGAGGGAATTGAAAAGTTGGTACAACGCTACGACAGATGTCTAAGTCTGAGCGGCGACTGTGTAGAGAAGTAGCTGGAAGGTGTAGCTAACCGTTGCAAATGAAACAGTTTCCATTTTGCGGCCTATCGTTCGTTACTTTCTGAATAGTCCTCGTAAACCTTTTGTTTAGACTTGTGAATGGAACAAAATTTGTCGAACCGCTCCATAGGACTGTGCTAAATATGGTCCATTTAAAATTACTTGATAGTTGACGTCTGTCACTTGGCGCTACAATGTTGCCACTTCGGCTATCGCTTGGTTAAAGGCGACACACAAACAAGACGTGTCATTCCATAAGTGGTGAACCGCTGTCTACGTAACAGGGAGCAGTGTTGGAAGCTGCTGCCATCAGATATGGCGGGAATGTGACATGCTCTGTCCACAGCTGATTTTAAATGACCAATGACTGGACTGCGACAGACAACGCATTTTGGAGACTTGAATTTACACTTGTGTCCTAATCTAACCACGACCTCTTGATGTGCAATGTGTTTGAGAAAACGGAGGTCAGCGATATGCAGCAGAACTATTACTCATGTTTGCTTTGCTCGCAGCGATTAAAGCGACCCATACGAGTAAACGCAAGACGGAAAATAATCAGTTTTAGCGCTAAAGGCGAACTGTAACGTCGCACTTTTGCTATGTGAACTGTTGCGACACCGCCCAATGAACAATCCTAGTTGGAACTCATTTTACAGGTTTTAGGTGACACGCAGATTCCTAAATATAGAAGAATGATAGGACAAAAATAGGAACAAATAAAACAGTGAATACGACAATTAGAATGATGCACCAAAAGGTTAAAAATAAAAATTACACTGAAATCAATTAGTTGAAAACAATAATAATGAGAGGAATTTTGGTAAAGACATGAAAAAGAAAAAAAATTGGCATTTCGTTATGTTCGAACCCATATCCTTTTGCTCTGTATACTGTAACGCTACCGGAGACTTCTACACTCAATGCTTATTCTATAGAACCTGTAGAACGAGTTGCATAGATCAATTTCTGCCTGCAGAAAGTTCGGTTTTAAACTATGTCGTACGAAGTTTACCTACTGCAAGCCGATCTTTGTGTGTGTGTGTGTGTGTGTGTGTGCGCGCGCGTGTGTGTGTGGGTGGGGGGGGGGGCGATTGTGTGCTATCACATGTGATGAAATGTGAAATAAAGGAGCCAGACCCAGGATTTGGAATCCAAACACAACAAGAAAAAAGCCAGACAAGGAAAAGTAAGTTAACTGGCCATTTGTTGTGGCAGTCTCGCAACAGCGAACAGTTCGGGCTTGACGTTAAGCGCTCTGATTGGAGGAAGCCACTTCCAACACGTGAATTGTCAACTATCACGTAATTTTAAAAACACTACAGTAAATATGATGTCGTCTGGAGAACGAGGCATCAAAGTAAGGTTGGCGCCTTGCAAATGGAACCATAAGGAAAAAATGTGAAGATGATATTTGTTCTTTCGGACATGTCCGAAAAAACAAATACCATTGGTGATTTTGCAGCTCTCGAAAAGATAGTCGCTGCAAATCGCATCGACGTAGCCACACCCAGAAACTTCCAGGTGAGTGCAGTACGCTCAGACCAGTCAGCGATCATCGAGTAAGACGACAGCATTGTCTTTGTCGTGTTCTCGTCGGAACTGTAGAGTATTGTACCGTAGGAATCAAGGGAGAGAATATTGTTCGATGGCCGGTATCCTCTTCCTACAACACAACTGTACACATGTGTTAGCAGGGTTCTCTATTTAATTAAACAGATAGCTGCTACTTATCTTTAATAGCGTCCTTGTGTTGAAGTACAAGCTCTTATATATTGGTCCTCGGTAGTCTCACCGCTGGTGAAGTACGAGTCTGGCTATAACGACTAATCTGGTCGCAGTGCACTGACAGAAGCCAACTTGTAGAGTGGGTTAGTGTGCCAGTGACTGAGCGGCTGATCTGGAGACTGAGACTGCGCTAGTGACTGAGACTGAAACTGAGGCCCTCCGATCAGTGGTGGAGATCTAAATACTTGCGGTCGAGAGGGCGTTGGTGGCGTCTTGCTTGCGAGACTGTCTTTGGCCTCTCTCTCTGATAGGCCCACTTGAACCCCGAAACCTACTATCAATCTTCTTGGTACATATTTGCTGACTGGTGTACTGGTGACAGCTTACGCCAGCATAGTCTTCTAGTAGGTCAGCTGTTGTGATCAGTGTATTAGGCAGAACACTGTAATTGTAATTTCTCTGCTTCAAGTGATACATTCCTGTGAAAATCGATTGCAGAAAGTTAAGTAACTGTTCTTAGCTATGCTGTAATGAAGTGAATCAACATTTTATGTGTTATAGTATCCACTCGTTCTCCTCCCGGAGTAAAATAAAGAACCCAACGTTGTACGATGATTGTATTTTCGTACGATACAGCAGTAAAGCTCTGCGACACACCATTTGGCATACAGACAGTCTATTTCCCCTCGTTGTGTTTCCGATTGGAACAGGAAAGGAAATGACTAGTGGTGGTCCGCCACGCAATTGGCACAACAAATGGTAAGTTAATTTACAGTTCCTTGTCTGGCTTTTTTTCTTGTTGTGTTTGGATTCCGAATCCTGGGTCCGGCTACATTTCATCACACATGATAGCACACACACCATAGAGCACTCGAGAATGGCGGTGGTAGTGACCATGTAGCAAGTTAATTCCGCTTTTGGCTGCCGCAACTCCTGGATGATGATGTTTGGTCTGTGGGGCGCTCAACTGCTCGGTCATCAGTGACGTACAAAGACTCAATTTTTACACAGTCCAATCTAGCAACTGTCACGAATGATGATGATGATGAAATTATGAGGACAACACAAACACCCACTCACTGGGCAGAGAAAATCCCCAACCTGGCCAGGAATTTAACGTGGGGCTCCCTGATCCAGATGCAGAAACACTAGCCACTAGATCACGAGCGCAACTGCGGGAGCCGGCAAACATTTCACATCCTTATGGCCATCGGTCTGTTACTGGAAATAATACCCAGCTCGGCGGCTGGAATGACGGTTCATTTCTTCTCATCTCGTTCAGATCAAGTTTTGTTCCGATGGTCCGCATCTTCCCAGCACGATAGTTCGACGCCTGAGACGTATATCGTGTGGGGAAGATGCAGACCACTGGCAGAACACTCGCTGACAACAAGATGACAACGAGCGGATGGACGTATACGGGTATGGACACAACCTCATGAATCCATGGACCCTTCTCCTTGTCGACGGTGGATTGTTTCGTCGCTAGTTTTACTTAACTATCGGTTGGGTGAAGTTCATTAAGCACAATGGATTGAGATACTACTATTCGTTTGTCGTACCCTTTATCGTAAGGTATTATACACTGAAGCGCCAAAGAAACTTATAGCCATACGTATTCAAAAACAGAGATATGTAAACAGGCAGAATGCGGCGCTGTGATCAGCAACGCCTATATAAGACAACAAGCGTCTGGCGCAGTTCTTAGATCGGTTACTGCTGCTACAAAAGCAGGTTATCAAGATTTCAGTGAGTTTGAACGTGGTGTTATTTCGGCGTACCAGCGATTGGACACAGCATCTCCGAGGTAGCGATGAAGTGGGGTTGTTCCCGTACGATCATTTCACAAGTGTACCATGAATATCAGTAATCCAATAAAACATCAAATCTCCGACATCACTGCGGCTAGAAAAAGATCCTGCAAGAGCGGGACCAACGATGACTGAAGAGAATCGTTCAACGTGACGGAAGTGCAACCCTTCCGCAAATTGCTGCAGATTTCAGTGCTGGGCCTTCAACAAGTGTCAGCATGCGAACCATTCAACCAAACGCATTGATATGGGCTTTCGGAGCTGAAGGCCCACTCGTGTATCCTTGGTGACTGCGTGACACAAAACTTTACGGCTCGCCTGGACCCGTCATCACCGACATTGGCCTGTTGATGGATGGATACATGTTGCCTAGTCGGAGGAGTCTTGTTTGAAACTGCATCGAGCGGATGGACGTGTACGGGTATGGAGACAACGTCATGAATCCATGGATCCTGCATGTCAGCAGAGGACTGTTCAAGCTGGTGGAGGTGTGCAGTGGTGTGGGCCGTGTGCCCACGTGCAGTTCGAGTGATAGGGGACCCCTGATTCGTCTAGATACGACTCTGACAGGTGACACGTACGTAAGCATGATGTCTGATCACCGGCATCCATTCATGTCCATTGTGCATTCCCACGGACTTGGGCAATTCCAGTAGGACAATGCGAGACCCCATACGTCCAGAATTGCTACAAAGTGGCTGCGCGAACACTCTTCTGAGTTTAAACACTTCCACTGGCCACCAGACTCCACAGGCATGAACATTATTGAGCATATCTGGGATGCCTTGAAACGTGCTGTTCAGAAGAGGTCTTTACCCTTCGTACTCTTATGGATTTATGGACAGCCGTGACGGGTTCATGGTGTCAATTCCCTCCAGCAATACTAGACATTAAGCGAGTCCATGCCACGTCGTGTTGCGGCACTTCTCCGAACTCTTGGGGGGGGGGGGGGGGGCGCCAGTTTCTTTGGCTCTTCAGTGTTAACAATAGTAATAAAATTATGGCACGAGATTCGAATAAAATTTCAGTCTTGGACGACATTCGCCGCGTGCAAATCACTGTTCGACATCCTCCCAACACACGTCCGTAAATTTTAGTACACTACTCGGCTTCTCCGCCCGGGAATTAGCGACCGGCCACATCTGAAGACTCGACGTTGACGACTGCCACGTGGACGCTAGGGTTAAAAAAGATACCGATATTTTATTTCTGAGTAACTAGTATTTTTCTGTATTTGTTTGGTGTTGGGTATAACAGGTGTTTTCCATTTTTTACTAAGAACCGTGTAAAATACCGAAACATCAGTTAATTCTAGCAGCTGTGCTAAATTTTTTTTATTTTAATTATACTTTTCAGAAGAGGTCTTTACCCCCCGTACTCTTATGGATTTATGGACAGCCGTGACGGGTTCATGGTGTCAATTCCCTCCAGCAATACTAGACATTAAGCGAGTCCATGCCACGTCGTGTTGCGGCACTTCTCCGAACTCTTGGGGGGGGGGGGGGGGGGGGCGCCAGTTTCTTTGGCTCTTCAGTGTTAACAATAGTAATAAAATTATGGCACGAGATTCGAATAAAATTTCAGTCTTGGACGACATTCGCCGCGTGCAAATCACTGTTCGACATCCTCCCAACACACGTCCGTAAATTTTAGTACACTACTCGGCTTCTCCGCCCGGGAATTAGCGACCGGCCACATCTGAAGACTCGACGTTGACGACTGCCACGTGGACGCTAGGGTTAAAAAAGATACCGATATTTTATTTCTGAGTAACTAGTATTTTTCTGTATTTGTTTGGTGTTGGGTATAACAGGTGTTTTCCATTTTTTACTAAGAACCGTGTAAAATACCGAAACATCAGTTAATTCTAGCAGCTGTGCTAAATTTTTTTTATTTTAATTATACTTTTCAGAAGAGGTCTTTACCCCCCGTACTCTTATGGATTTATGGACAGCCGTGACGGGTTCATGGTGTCAATTCCCTAATTCCCTCCAGCAATACTAGACATTAAGCGAGTCCATGCCACGTCGTGTTGCGGCACTTCTCCGAACTCTTGGGGGGGGGGGGGGGGGGGCGCCAGTTTCTTTGGCTCTTCAGTGTTAACAATAGTAATAAAATTATTTGTTTGGTGTTGGGTATAACAGGTGTTTTCCATTTTTTACTAAGAACCGTGTAAAATACCGAAACATCAGTTAATTCTAGCAGCTGTGCAAAATTTTTTTTTATTTTAATTATACTTTTTTTTTTAAAAAAAAGGACTAATTTTTATTCTTAATGTTTGTATTGGATTGAAATATTGTGTTATATAGAAAATGGGAAAAGCGATCAGTGCTGTTTGAATAACAATGAGCATAAAACACATGGCATAAGAATTGGTTGAGCATTGCTGAGACTGTAATGTCCCTGTTGCCGTGTGTCGTGGCTTAAGGTATACGTGTACGGGCATCGTGCAAGACCTGCCCCCACCTGGTATGTACGGTGATTTCTCGCTGTCACGCCGGCCATCAGTTGTATTGAGAATGCCACCAGCTCTAGTCTGGAAACCTTTTTAGGGAGTGACGTAGCAATGATGTACAATGCTTCAATTGCTATAACAGATTGAAGATTTGTCTGCCATTCCTATGAAATAAGAAAGAGGAAGGAAAACTCATCAACAATTCATTCATAGTATACGATAAAAATAGAAAGCAACTGATCTGCTGCCTCTGTCTACATAGTATGCCCTTACCCGCTTGTAGCTCTTGAAAACGGAGAAATTAACATTAACCCTAATTTTCACCCTTTAGTAATGACTATCCGTAATGCCCAAAATAGCGGTACGATCCCTGATTACAACATGATTTTTGAGCAGAGTTTCAAAAATTAGAATCACCAGGAGAATGTTTTATAGTATTCAACCACTTATCACTTTTCGAGAAAATCAGCTAACAGCGGGAAGACGACGTTTCTCTTTATTTCCCTATTTAATTTAATATATTGATTCTACGTGTCACGAAATTGACAGAGTCAAAATTTTTCAAACTTTCCTCGATTCTACATTCATTACAGAAAATAACAGGAATAAAAAAATCGAAAATTTGTTATTCCAGAAAGCGGCCATTTTCAGTGGTTTTAACAGCCAAGTGAAACTGGCATGGAAAAAAAGAAACGATATAACCGGAAACCGACTGCTTCAGCGATAACCGCCAGGCCCTAGCTTGGCGCACACTCGGAAACACGCAACCACAACACTCTTTGCTGAAGGCAGAAATGCTTAACCGCGAGTCCTCACACCTCTCGGAGGTTGTATCTGATGTATCGATCTAGATACAACAACAGTGACCTCATACCTTCAATTTGGAACCCAGATTGTGTGTTCTGTTGTTTAATACTATTCTGGCTCAATTTATTCGCTTTCTCGGTTAACACGACGGCTGATGCTTTGAAGATATCATCCTCTAGCTCTACCATGAGTTCGAGTCCATGAACAATGGGACTGTTTCGCTTTCAGACTGATCATATGAAATTACCCTCGTACCAGCAGTTTCTCTGGCCAGATGATTTCCTTCTTCGAGGTTCCTTTTTTGTCTGTGGACAGTGCAGCTACATCTGCAGCCATGTGAAGCTCATTCAGTTCATCACGTTCGCCTTGGGTGAGATGTATCCGATCTCCTTCCTTTGTATCTACAAATCCCTTATCGCAATTACACGGGCTTTCTTTCCCACAGGTTATCCTCTTCGTTACGTGAAAAGTGACCTAACAAGTCACCTCAAACGGAGTTGTCTTCTTTTTTTCCTGCCTACTATGCCAAGACACATACACCACTAATAGGGGAGCTTGATTTGTTCCATCCCTGTTAAATCCATGAGAGATAAAACTTCAAGAGTGATTACGTTGACTTTTTTCTCGGCTAACACGACTGTAACCCCAAGGTCATCGATCTCTGTCGTATGTTGCAAGAGTTTCTCAGTTTGTATGTACTTTTTCCGCAGCTGATCCTGGGTGTACTTCCGTTTGTGCTGTGTTCCTACAACGTAAATCCTTGCCCCAGTTCAGTTCGTTGCAGCCCAGATGTTATCCGAAATTGGTCCTATTTTTCTTGTTGCGCGCTTGCGTACTGTGCTATCTCGTCCATGAAAGCGTTTCTGTGTTGTTTGGTTTTGTAGGTCAGAATGCGTTGCTCCTTATCTCCGGCGAGTGAATGTTGCCGGTATTTATAAGTGCCCTTGATAAGGCAGTTACTTCTCTCAACGGCTCCTTTACTGCAGCGGCTGCTTCTATACGTTGTTGAATTGATTACTAATCATAGTCTTCTTTTTCAGCCCCCCTCCAATCGATCACTCGATGAGAGATCCGTGCCCAAAAACTGGAAAGGTGCACAGATCACACCAATACTCAAGAAAGGTAGTAGGGGTAATCCACTAAATTATAGGCCCATTTCGTTAACTTCGGTATGCAGCAGTATTTTGGAACATATAGTGTGTTCGAACATTATGAATTACCTGGAAGAAAACGGTCTATTGACACACAGTCAACATGGTTCCTGTGAAAAACAACTATCACTTCATTCATATGAAGTACTGAGTGCTATTGATAAGGGACTTCAGATCGATTCCGTATTTCTAGGTTTCCGGAAGGCTTTTGACACTGTACCACACAAGCGGCTCGTAGTGAAATTGCGTACCCATAGAATATCGTCTCAGTTATGTGACTGGATTTGTGATTTCCTGTAAGAGAGGTCACAGTTCGTAGTAATTGACGGAAAGTCATCAAGTTAAACAGAAGTGATTTCTGGCATTCCCCATGGTAGTGTTATGGGCCCTTTGCTGTTTCTTATCTATATAAACGATTTAGGAGACAATCTGAGCAGCCGTCTTCGGTTGTTTGCAGATGACGCTGTCGTTTATGAAGTAATAAAGTCATAAGAAGACCAAAACAAACTGCAAAACAATTTGGACAAAATATCTGAATGGTGCGAAAAGTGGCAGCTGACCCTAAGTGTGAGGTCATCCAAATGAGTGCTAAAAGGAACTCGTTAAACTTCGGTTACACGATAAATCAGTCTAACCTAAAAGCCGTAAATTCAACTAAATGCCTAGGTATTACAATTACTAACAACTTAAATTGGAAGGAACACACAGAAAATGTTGTCGGGAAGGCTAACCAAAGACTGCGTTTTATTGGCAGGACACTTAGAATAGGTAACAGACCTACTAAGGAGACTGCCTGCACTACGCTTGTCAATCCTCTTTTAAAATACTGCTGTGCGGTGTGGGTCCTTACCAGATAGGACTGACGGAGTACATCGAAAAAGTTCAAAGAAAGGCAGCACGTTTTGTTTTATCTCGAAATATGGGAGAGAGTGTCACAGAAATGGTACAGGATTTGGGCTGGACATCATTAAAAGAAAGGCGTTTTTCGCTGCGTCGGAATCTTCTCACGAAATTCCAATCACCAACTTTCTCCTCCGAATGCGAAAATATTTTGTTGACACCGACCTACACAGGGAGGAACGATCACCACGATAAAATAACGGAAATCAGAGCTCTTACGGAAAGATATAGGTGTTCGTTCTTTCCGCGCGCTATACGAGATTGGAATAATAGAGAATTGTGAAGGTGGTTCATGGACCCCCTTCCAGGCACTTAAATGTGATTTGCAGAGTATTCATGTAGATGTAGATGTAGATGAATCGTTAACGCTCCGCTTCTTACGCCTCTTTTGACAAAATTCATTAGAATACACTAACTGTAATTCTCACGTTATTAGGTTTACAATAAAGGGAGAGACAAGCTGTCTGCAGCTCGTGCAGGAACCAAACGGTAGCTGTAAGAGTCGAAGGGCATGAATGGATGACAGTAGGTGAGAAGTGAATGATACAGGGTTGCAGCTTAGCCTCCATGTACATAAATCAAGCAGCAAAAAAAAAAAAAGAAATTCTTCAAAGAAATAAAATTCAACAAGGAAGAAATAAAAACTTTGAGTCAGGACACAAAGGAATTAATGACATTAGTAGCCAGTTGGCACTGATTTAAATAATTGGGGAAAGTTGATAATTTTATGTGCGGCCATTTTTCTCCTGCTGACCAGGCGGTTGCGCTGAGCACAAAGCCATCTGGACAAAGTGGTCATTGCAGCTGCCTGGACTGCCTTAGCACGCGTCCCGACAGATAGTGTTACTTAAACATCGATAGTTGACACATCTGGTATTATCGATGATATCCAAAATCTGTCGTAGTATCGGTTCTATATCGATTGTTTTGGGCAGGTATTAGAAATGAAAAATAGTTTTCTAACAATTTTTATTGCTTAAAATACGGCAATACAAGATATACAAATTTTGTTGTAGATAAAGTAAGGTATTTAAGTTCTTTGTCCTTTAGTGTGTTGTTTAAAATACAGCGTTTAAAGCTTTTGTTTCTTCTCCTTTAGTCTGTTGCGTTTTCATATAGTTATTAATTCTGTATTGGAGAAAACCGTTTCTACGGGAACTGAAGTCGCTGAACACCACAAAAGTTTTAAATTACACGCAACATGCTATTAGATTTTGCACAATATTCTAATAGACAAATATGCTTCTCTGTTACAGGTTTTTCAAAATATTGATGTAGACCAATCATGGACTCTCTGCGTGGTGTAACGACATCGACGTTACGCTATTGCTAATTGCGCAAAAAAGTAGATCATCCGATTTCAAACTGGTGGACTATCCGCAGACGTATTAGCACTGCTCTTGGACGCTCCTGTTTCAGGTATTATCCTTGTAGTTTATGCGATGATAGCAGTATACTCTTTCCGAAGTACTTGTGCAGCGTTTTCTGCCTCTTGGAATGTCCTGAATCAAGTTTTTTAAAGCTAGGATCTAATAATGTCACAAGCATATTAACAGTCAGTGTGTTAAATGGTTTCACTCTTTCATTGGCTAATTTAATCAAGGTATCCAGAACACCTCGTCCTTCATTAGTTATTAAAGTGGTTTACTAGTTTGAAAACTTTACAGCAATACCTCGTATAAGAGGTATAATTGAGGAAGCAGTGATGTATGATTCCCCTGAGATTGTTGTTGTTGTTACTTCGAAACGTTTAAGAAGATCTATTATCTCGTGAGTAGATAAGTAATTTTCTGCTCTGAGGGTAGACAATGCTTTTGAACTTTCATTGATCATAATCTCAAGCTCACTTGGTGCTTCCAAAATTCTTTTGAGCGTGTGGCATGAGTTGTTCTATCGAGTCAGCACCTCTTGTAGCAGTCTCAGTTCTTTTTTGGTTGCTCTTTTTTTAACATTGTGCAGTTTGTCACTGGCTAGTGTAGAGTCATGAAAGAAATTCGCTAATGGCCTTTGTTTTCAATAAAATTTTGTAAAATATTTCTGCTTTGAAACAATCTTGTACTGTTAATTTGATGCAGTGGGCAAAACAGGGTGAACGTGGAATCCTTGAAATTTTGGCATCTCTTTCGTAATTGCAGCGTTCTCTGTAACCTCTACTACCGTCTTGTTACGGATATTGTTTTCTAGTAAGATTTGCTTGATGACCTGAAAAAAATGTAATGTTAAAGTAACCTGCCAGTATGTCCGAAATTTTGCATAATATTGTCAAAAAATTGCTTTTTTTCAACGACTTGTTGTCTGAAAAATTACTTACATAGATAAAAAAATAATTCTCATAAAATTGGGAGAATATACTTATTACCGATGTTACGTTGAGCTTCAGCGTCTTAGAAGTATGGGGAAAGCAGGAAGAGGAAGAGGAAGAAGAAGAAGAGGAAGGTCACTATAAGGAATAGGGACGGGAGAGGGGAAGTGTTTACTGGTCCGCCATGCAATGCTGCTATCTTAGGTGCGGATGCTTGCTGATGAACTGCAGCAGACACGGTATAAAGAGCACATGCGAATAGCAAGATTGAAACTGCCTTGAAGAGATCAGGGGTGGCTTCTTCATTCATTATGTTTTTTTCTCAGTTGAGTTGACGTTCAGTATAAAATAAAAGGATCATCACTCTACTGCAGTGCTACAGCTGCTACATCGCTGAGATAGGCAGCACTTGTCATCCTAGTGCATTCGGCATAAAGTGTGTAGCTTGTAGAAGTTTTGTTGGGGGTTTCTTCTTTCGTCGGGGGAAGCGCACGGAGCGCTATATATAAAGAGCGATGATGAAGGATAAGAAAAGGTGCGGCGAGAGACAGCAGTGCTGGCAACTTCACCCAACATACCGACGTATTCCAATAATACACCCGCGCCGCTCGAAGTTTGCACTTGACAAACCTGACAGATAGCGTTTCGTCAGCTTCGCTGTAGTGGAGATACAACAGCTGCCATTACACAATAGCTGAGATTTTTCCATTACCATTGGAAGGTTCCGATTTCGTTACTAAAACCTATATTTACAACTTGCTATGATTAGTCGTTTTTGGTAAATATATGCATTAGGCCTAATGCTGACGCTGTTTTATAAGCACCGAAAGTTATAATTCTGTTCCGATTGGCTAACACAATGGAAGCACTTCCGCATCAATCGCCAGAAAAGCAAGTTGTTTATATACTCGGAAGACAGCAACTCAGTAATTGTAATGCCACTTGCATCTGATTTTGCTATGCCGTATTAATTTCGGTTCAGACGGTGCTCGGGTTCGCGTTCGTTTCTCACTTGCTAGTCTGCTATCGCACAAACTCTCAAGTGAAAACTTTGGGCGTGGAAGTAACAATGCTTTGAGAAAGCGCATTATAGAGACAGCTATGTCCAAATGTGTTGCTTATTTGTAGTAGTGAATAAGAAAATACACTCCTGGAAATTGAAATAAGAACACCGTGAATTCATTGTCCCAGGAAGGGGAAACTTTATTGACACATTCCTGGGGTCAGATACATCACATGATCACACTGACAGAACCACAGGCACATAGACACAGGCAACAGAGCATGCACAATGTCGGCACTAGTACAGTGTATATCCGCCTTTCGCAGCAATGCAGGCTGCTATTCTCCCATGGAGACGATCGTAGAGATGCTGGATGTAGTCCTGTGGAACGGCTTGCCATGCCATTTCCACCTGGAGCCTCAGTTGGACTAGCGTTCGTGCTGGACGTGCAGACCGCGTGAGACGACGCTTCATCCAGTCCCAAACATGCTCAATGGGGGACAGATCCGGAGATCTTGCTGGCCAGGGTAGTTGACTTACACCTTCTAGAGCACGTTGGGTGGCACGGGATACATGCGGACGTGCATTGTCCTGTTGGAACAGCAAGTTCCCTTGCCGGTCTAGGAATGGTAGAACGATGGGTTCGATGACGGTTTGGATGTACCGTGCACTATTCAGTGTCCCCTCGACTATCACCAGTGGTGTACGGCCAGTGTAGGAGATCGCTCCCCACACCATGATGCCGGGTGTTGGCCCTGTGTGCCTCGGTCGTATGCAGTCCTGATTGTGGCGCTCACCTGCACGGCGCCAAACACGCATACGACCATCATTGGCACCAAGGCAGAAGCGACTATCATCGCTGAAGACGACACGTCTCCATTCGTCCCTCCATTCACGCCTGTCGCGACACCACTGGAGGCGGGCTGCACGATGTTGGGGCGTGAGCGGAAGACGGCCTAACGGTGCGCGGGACCGTAGCCCAGCTTCATGGAGACGGTTGCGAATGGTCCTCGCCGATACCCCAGGAGCAACAGTGTCCCTAATTTGCTGGGAAGTGGCGGTGCGGTCCCCTACGGCACTGCGTAGGATCCTACGGTCTTGGCGTGCATCCGTGCGTCGCTGCGGTCCGGTCCCAGGTCGACGGGCACGTGCACCTTCCGCCGACCACTGGCGACAACATCGATGTACTGTGGAGACCTCACGCCCCACGTGTTGAGCAATTCGGCGGTACGTCCACCCGGCCTCCCGCATGCCCACTATACGCCCTCGCTCAAAGTCCGTCAACTGCACATACGGTTCACGTCCACGCTGTCGCGGCATGCTACCAGTGTTAAAGACTGCGATGGAGCTCCGTATGCCACGGCAAACTGGCTGACACTGACGGCGGCGGTGCACAAATGCTGCGCAGCTAGCGCCATTCGACGGCCAACACCGCGGTTCCTGGTGTGTCCGCTGTGCCGTGCGTGTGATCATTGCTTGTACAGCCCTCTCGCAGTGTCCGGAGCAAGTATGGTGGGTCTGACACACCGGTGTCAATGTGTTCTTTTTTTCATTTCCAGGAGTGTATATTAAGCCTTTTGTAACGCAATTATTCAATGATTTGTTAAGGCTGGCAGTATCCGTAAACAGAACACAAATGACACGACGGCTTCAGATTTCTGCGGACAAGAGGGGTGAGGGTGAATGGGGTTGGGGAGGGGAGGTGTGAAACTGCCGACCACTTGACTTACACCGATATATAACGATCACAAGAGTGAAACGAAACTCAGCATGGCATTAACGATTTAGAGGAAGAAACATTTAAAAAATGTTAGTTACAAGTGCATAGATTCTGCGTTGTGATGACCTGAAGTTTAGTCACTTAAAAAATATGGGTGAAACTAATTTTTCGTCTATAGTGAAGTAAAGTGATCGTATGGCATTTATTGGGCGGGATATTCCCTTCGGGGTTCGGCCGCCGTATTGCAGATCTTTTTAGTTGACACCACTTCGGCAACTTGCGTGTCAATGAAACTGATCGACACACAACAGCCAGTCCCCTGCCGGGAATCGAACCCGGGCCCCCTTGCGTGGTAAGCGGTAACGCTACCCCTGCGGTCCGGAGGCGGACTGTCGTCTGTAATAAAGGGGCAAGTCAATGGTAGAATTCCTTCTTTGGCGTTGCATTTTCACAAGTCCGTTGTAACACTAAAAATTTTACATTTTGTAAGGACTTCCTATAATTTATTTTTAATCTCTTTCTACAGTTTTGAGATGAGTAAACACTTAAGTGTGGCTTTATCTGGCAACTCATATCTGCTGTTTCAGGCATAAACAAATTTTTCAAACCTTGATGGTCGGAGTTCTTTACGGCAGCATATCGATAGCAATCATTCATGCATAAAGAGATCAAGTTCTTTTTCTAATTTCGAAGTGGCATCGTACAACTGACTCCTGTTTTTATAGAGCTTCTCGATTCTTTTGATTGCACCTCTAGCACTTGATCTAGCTCGCAAGTTGATCCCTCCTCTTTTAGTTCTATTACTAATTCTTGGTTCCTAGTTTTTCACCATGCTTTCTTTTCAGTGGTCTCTATAAATTAGTCCTATTCCCTGGTCAAGTTTATAAACTTAATGCAAATGGTACACTTTACAAAGTGACTGTTATCCCCCATGCCCCCCTACTTTGTTACAAAATTCCACACAGATGATTGATTTTTACGGTTCATTTTCGAAACAATAACAAAAAAACTATTTACGCGCTCTTTCATAAACAAAATAATCTTGGAAGCGCGGAATGTCCTCAGCCAATAGAGACTATCGGTGGCGTGCGAAAAGCACTGATTGTTTCATGTCGCCACCATTCGGAACACTTCTTCGCTCCTGTGCTCTTTGTCTCTGCTGCCAACGACAGCGATTCAACAGTTGTAACACTATAGTTGCGTGATGAAGAATAATCCTGTTGTTGTGTGGCGGTTAAACAACAAATTGAGTGACGAAGAAGCCATTGTTGGAACATTGATGTCACCTCCTAGGTAGAGCTAGAAGCTTCAGATGCAGGATTCTTCCTCGTGACGCTCGAAAAATTATTAATCAGGTTGCAGAATGATGTAATGAAAGAAATGGAAAAAATAAAAATAATGGTGAGCCTATTCACCCGTTGCACAAGTTTCAAACAAGGGGTTTCAGCATTAATGGGCATGAGTTTAAGAAATATCTACAAGATTTGGAGTTTTGCGAAAACATTCCTGGACGTTCACAGTCAATTCTTGCCAAGAAGAGATTGGTTTTGTCTCACATCCATTGAAACATTCACATTTCGCCCGAATTACTTATGAATATGCACTGCAACGCTGTGGAAGCAGATAGCATGAAAATACAGCTGTATATTATAATTATTATGTCCAGCCACCAAAAAATAAAAAGAACTTGATATTCTATGGGTTGTGCTTTTGCTATATTCAGTTTTGCGGGATATGGTGTCTCCTTGAAAGAACAAGCTCCACTAATCGCCCACAAAATGGGTAACCAACATATGAATGGTATTTGAGGGGATCAGAAGTAAAGTGATATAAGTGCAATTCAGGTATTTTTCGAGATAAATGGCTTTGAAGTTCACCTGGTTATGAGAAAATCACTTTCGACGGCACACCTTTGTAATTTAGGTGTTCTGCAGACAAAAGATGACACAAGTTCATACCACCATTCTGGGTGAACAAAGGGCTTAAAATCACTTATATTATTTTGATATGGAAAAGGTTTAGCGGAAAAATAATACAGGTGCACGTGAACACATTAATAATTTTATTACGCAGTAACTATTACACTTTTGAACATTTTAAATAACGTAGGGTAACATTTTAGTAGTCCAGAATGTCAATAGCAACACAAGAGTTTCATTCCTATTGCGTTTTTCAATAAGACCAAAATCTTGATCACATTCGTTGAATGTGTGCCCATGTTCTAAGAATTTGTGATGGACAGTTTCAATATGTGTGTGAGAAACGATATGTATCCAGTATTTGACAATACTTACATTGAGATTTTGTCCAGAACAACAATCTGAATAAGCTATGATGTGCTTAACGTCAAAGATTTTACAAGTATCAACAAATAAGAACCGATTCCCTGTGAACCTCTGTGAGCAGTGCTTTCATCCCACATATACATATTGGCCTTGCCAGACACTACGTTGTGAGTGCCAACATTGTAAGTCCACAATCGACGAAGATAATACACTTTGTTAGCAGAAAGGCGTGGACATGGCAAAGTTTTCTGTAAATCAAAACACATCACCACAACATTATTCTGGTTTGATACTCTGTCAGATTTCTTTTCTTGCCGTGCACGTTCGGCCTTGAGGTGATGGAGCATCTGTTTTTGCTGCACTTCTTTTGCTTCATCACTATTTGGGTCACAGCTACGTAATAAATTGTTATGCTTGTCACATTTATTGCATGTATCAGTACTAGGACGGTGAAAACCCAAACTAAAACAGATGTTGAAAACATGCCGGTATGTTCATTCCCTTACGGGGTCTTCATTTCTTTCCACACACAGATTTCTGTAAATTTGGTTCATTATAGAAATATTGAGGCTTTCAGGGAGGTATTTTTTGTTAGGGTTCTGAATCTTGCTGTAATGTGAGATGTAAGCGAGAAATGATGGAATATGTTCTTCAACACCCTGTAGTTTTTTAGCAGCAGGTATTTTGTTTGACGGTGCATTTACTGGACATGACTCTACTGAAGCGAACATTTGATATATCAAATGTCTTTAGAAGAAACTCTTTACAAATGCGTACACCATTAAGTTTTATAACACTACTAAGTTTCCTTTTTGTGACTTTCCCCTTCTTCACTTTGGTTCTTTCGGTTCAACACAGCCTCCAAGAAAAACAGTTTGTAAATTCCATGAGCCAAGTACCCAATATGCAGTAAATAGCTCTTCACGATTTCTCTCTGAAAAATTGCTGTTACATTGATATCGACACTTGTGATTGAATGGTCTTACACATTTGGCTTGATGTTATATTCCTCTGTGTCCAACATAGGATTTCCCAGCATTTAGCATCCGTTTTGCGACCTCACCCCTATGGTTAGTTGGATTTCGTAAGCGTTTTCTTCCCCTTCTATTAGAATCCTCATCAGTTGGTGAAGTATCATTAGCAGAAAATGAGGTTTCTTCTGACACAGAAGGTTCTGCTGACAAAATACTTCTAGAATGCACAATATCTGAAGATTGAGATGATGCTGATTTTACTAGTGATTCATCATCACTAACACTATGATCATATTCCGATGGCCTGAAGTCGCTATCATCGGCAGATAGATGCGAAGAATCTGCGCTGGACTCATTTACAATAAAACAAACACCATTGCGTCATTTTCATATACTATTTAATTACACAACAACTCATGTAATATGACAATTTAGCGTACATCACAAGCTGATAAAACTATCACTACTTCCTAGGAAAAGTATGATTTTCCGTATGACCACACACTTTTTCAGGACAAGTACGCGTTACCTGCATTGGATACGCAGATGTACACAGCACATCACGAAACATTGTCCAAAATCGAATCATAACCTCACACATTACCACACAAAACAAACTTGAATCATTGTACCGATATTACTACATATTCACAATCTATTTACCAAATAAGTTCACTCTATAAGACACTAACTTCGTATATTAAATCAACAATAACTCACCTTGGTTCATTATGGCAAATAAATGTACGAACAGGGACAGGGTGCAACACAACGAACGTAAACAATGCACTTTTACTACTTTTTCTTGGAGCCAAAACCTCAGGGCCGAAGTAGTACATGTATTCGTACACCACAGTGCAGTTCTGAACGGAGTGTTACGTATAATACACAATACCTCACAACAGAATTAGTCTTCTAGAACACGTATATGCACTATCTCATTTTCTTCAAAAATTTCCCCTATATCATTTTGCTTCTAACACCCTCACTTCTGCTTCTGCAAAAGCATAAGTGACGCAGGGACAATAGGATTGCGTCAGCCGCTTTATATTTTCGAATCACCTTACACATTAACATGTACGACTGAAAACACTTGTAAGTACTATGGGGACTCAGAAACAGAAGACGACAGTAGCAGGTGTGTTTAATTAATAACGACAATAAATGTATTTATTTATTATGCATTATACAGCACAATCAGAAACACTGAACAAATCTTTAAAGTGTCATTTTTTCCTCTACTAACTGCGTTGCATTACAACAGCCTATTTCCTTGCCACAAGTAAGGAAGCTCACACGTTTGAGGATGAAAATGAGTATAATGCGCATTCACGAATCCATGTTATTTACTTGTGTAGCTTCTACCGCAAGCATCTGATCGGTACGAGATACGCACGACCGGGAGTTGTCATCACTGGAAGACAAACAAGAAAGTTCCCTCTTTCACGACCCCTTCCCCACAGAGACTATTAATAAATGGTTCAAATGGCTCTGAGCACCATGGGACTAAACTTCTGAGGTCATCAGTCCCCTAGAACTTAGAACTACTTAAACCTAACTAACCTAAGGACATCACACACATCCTTGCCCGAGGCAGGATTCGAACCTGCGACCGTAGCGGTCACGCGGTTTCAGACTATAGCGCCTAGAACAGCTCGGCCACCCCGGCCGGCATTCTATTAACAATATAGTTCATAAACAACTTAGACTGGCTACCTCTGCACTCTGCCATGGAGATAATAGGAACTGACAATTTTTCAGGCACCAACTCCAAGAGGATTACATTATGAACGATAAGACTGTCGATAGTTAAACCACACTACCGATAGTTACGATAGTGCAGATACTACCGATTAATCGATAGTTTATCGATGTTTAAATAACACTACCGACAGACCGAAATTCTCATCTTATCCACGCACTACTAATGTAGTGCCCCTTGCCCATTACCATTATTTCATTACTCGCGGCATTTCACCGATTACCTTAGAGTTTATAGCGTGGTGTGCGTCCTCACTGAAGGGATCATTGGCCGTTCTCACGTTAACTGCATAGCAGAAGACCCAGGATCGAATCCCAGGCACAAATTTTCAGCTTTCCCTATTGATTCAAATCAATGTTCACTGGCAGCTGATGTTATTAACTTCTTTCTGGCAGTGTCTGTTCTTTCACACATGTCTCAAAGAGTAGAGACCAAATTTATATTTAAGGTGAGGACAGCCAAAGATCAGCTCTGCAGACGCAGGCCATGCTCGAAGCGTTACAGGAATCAGCGAAATGCCGCGAGTACTAAAGATTGCAAAAACAGACATAATGTCTTATGGGATAACAGCAATCAGTGATTTTGTAATGTTACTTTAAATCCGTCTTGATTGCAAATTTTTTTTTATTATTCATATGACCGGTTTCGGTTCATTCAGAACCATCTTCAGATCTGATATTTAAGTTACAGGAGTAACCCGTCCAATTCAGCAACTTTCACATGCTACGTCACTAGCATATCAGTAGTGTGTGGATAAGTTGAGAATTTGCGTCTGACGGGAGGCGCGCGAGGGTAGTGGTAATGATACTTGGTTTATGGGGCGCGCAACTGCGTGGTTTTCAGCGCCTGTACACATTCCCAATCTTTCCACTGTCCAGTCTCACCACTTTCCCGAATGATGAGGACAACACGAACACAAAGTCCCCGGGTGGAGTAAATCCCCGACCCAGCCGAGAATCGAACCTAGGACTCTGTGATCCAGAGGCAACAGCGCTAGCCACTAGACCACGAGCTGCGATGACCACTGGCCACTGGCCATGTGCGAAAGAATAGACATCATATACACAGGGTGTTCGGAAATTCCCATTACAAAAGACTTGTAGAGGAGAGTGAATAGATAATATTTTGAACTGGAAGCCATTCCCGGAAAAGTACCGTTTCCTTGCTACAACCATTTTAAAACTTTTTCTTAACGCGACCCCTTGTACAGGTAATTGATTAGGTGTGACCCAGTACGTCGCTTGTATTACACTTCAACTCATTAATAGCCGAGGAAATTACTCGTTGAGGGTTCTCTTCAACTTAATACGACCTCTCCCAATTCGTGTATGCAGCATCTCCATGGAGTACTACAATCATGCCTGCTGACGGTGAAAGTACCCCTTCTCGAAGCCGTTGCGTAATTGTGGCGAAAAGGGTATGCGATGGTGTCGGACATTGTGGAGGAATGTCTAGCGAAAGACGACGAGCAGCTCTTTCATTACTGCGAGCTTCGCCATTCAGAAAGATCATGTCGTCGTATTCTGCAAACGTGTACTCAACCAGTTTGTTCTAACACTCACTGGCGCATGAATGAGGCTCGAACCAAGTCATAGAGATAAGATAGACGTCAAGCGAAATCAGCTGATCCGACGTAGCCCCCTCCTCAGCATGACTACCCTGTTGCATACCTAACCAGCAAATACGTTTTCAAACGGATGTAGCACTTACGGTACGTTTCCGAACATGGTTCCTGTTCAAAATATTATGTACTCATTCCCCTCTACAAGCCCTCGAAGTATGCGACGGGAATTTCCGAACACCCTGTATAATTAAGGCGAGGACAGCCAACGATTACTTCAGTGTCGATGCATACGACGCCCGAACTCTTACGGGAATCAGCGAAATGCCTCGAGTAATGAGTATAAAGGCCAAGGGGCACTACTTTATCAGTGTGAGGACAAGCTGAGAATTTGGGTCAGATAGTAGGCTTGCTAGGGTAGTTCGTGCAAGTGCGATGACTCTTATGTTTGGATGGCGCAGTGGTCACAGCGTCTCTCTACTGAGCAAAAGATCTGGTTTCGAATTCTGGTCCAAAACAAATTTTCAACTTTCCCCATTGATATAAATCAATGTCCATTGGCAGCTAATGTCATTAATACTTTCGTATCTTGATTCATAGGGGCTGCTGCATCAAAATGGTGCCCGTTCTTTCAGATATGTTCGAAAGCACAGACACTAAATATATAAAAACTCTGAGGTCTGCCGATGATGTAGTAACTATGTCAGAGCTGATAAAGGACATGGGAAATCATCTGAATGTAATGTATCTTATTTTGATACTATAGTTTTGTATCCCGCCTGGTAGGCAGCGCGTGGGTCTGCTCCTGTAAACTGAAGGGTAGGCCGAACGTATGAAGCTAGGAGGAACAGATGAGGTAGAACACTTGGTACCGCAATTAGGTTACAACTCTTTTACTTAACTTTGCGTACTGATGAGCACGTAGGTGCGAATCCGTTCATCCATCAAATCTAACAGCGGTTAGAAGTCACAAAGGCAAAATCTGTAGTGGCTCGCCCACTATGAAATAGAAACAATGTTGCTTGGTCGTCTCCTCGGAATCAAAATGGGCAGAATCCGGAGTGGCGCTCGTAGAGCTCCACAGCGCCGGCTAGAGAGCACTGTCGTCGGTGTCGGTGTCGTGGTGCCAACGTAGCAGAGCGCACCTACGTTGTGGCATCGTAGCTATCGATACCACATATAGAGTGCTCAAATTAAATCACGTGATGCAGATGGACTTTTATTTACGGAATTAGACACTAAAAGGAATAGATGAGCTTTGATATTTTGGCAGCAATGTAAAATATAGACTGGCAGTATCAAGAAAGATTTTGAAAAGGGAAATTTGTTAACGTCAGAAAGTCTTTTGAAAGTATTTGTCTGAGTGTAGCCTGTTATGGATGTGGAATGTGGACAATAAACACTACAGGAAAGAGGAGGATAGAAGCTTTTGAAATGCGATGTTACGAGAGAATGCCGAAGATTATATAACTAGATTGGATAATTACAACTACATCCACGCAGATACTTCACGGTGCATGGCGGTGGGTACCTTGTATCACTCACTACGAGGTGCATTCAAGTTCTAAGGCCTCCGATTTTTTTTCTAATTAACTACTCACCCGAAATCGATGAAACTGGCGTTACTTCTCGACGTAATCGCCCTGCAGACGTACACATTTTTCACAACGCTGACGCCTGATTCCATGGCAGCGGCGAAGGCTTCTTTAGGAGTCTGTTTTGACCACTGGAAAATCGCTGAGGCAATAGGAGCACGGCTGGTGAATGTGCGGCCACGGAGAGTGTCTTTCATTGTTGGAAAAAGCCAAAAGTCACTAGGAGCCAGGTCAGGTGAGTAGGGAACATGAGGAATCAGTTCAAAGTTGTTATCACGAAGAAACTATTGCGTAACGGTAGCTCGATGTGCGGGTGTGTTGTCTTGGTGAAACAGCACAAGTGCAGCCCTTCCCGGACGTTTTTGTTGCAGTGCAGGAAGGAATTTGTTCTTCAAAACATTTTCGTAGGTTGCACCTGTCACCGTAGTGCCCTTTGGAACGCAATGGATAAGGATTACGACCTCGCTGTCCCAGAACATGAACACCATCATTTTTTCAGCACTGGCGGTTACCCGAAATTTTTTTGGTGGCGGTGAATCTGTGTGCTTCCATTGAGCTGACTGGCGCTTTGTTTCTGGATTGAAAAATGGCATCCACGTCTCATCCATTGTCACAACCGACGAAACGAAAGTCCCATTCATGCTGTCGTTGCGCGTCAACATTGCTTGGCAACATGCCACACGGGCAGCCATGTGGTCGTCCGTCAGCATTCGTGGCACCCACCTGGATGACACTTTTCGCATTTTCAGGTCGTCATGCAGGATTGTGCGCACAGAACCCACAGAAATGCCAACTCTGGAGGCGATCTGTTCAACAGTCATTCGGCGATCCCCCAAAACAATTCTCTCCACTTTCTCGATCATGTCGTCAGAGCGGCTTGTGCGAGCCCGAGGTTGTTTCGGTTTGTTGTCACACGATGTTCTGCCTTCATTAAACTGTCGCACCCACGAACGCACTTTCGACACATCCATAACTCCATCACCACATGTCTCCTTCAATTGTCGATGAATTTCATTTGGTTTTACACCACGCAAATTCAGAAAACGAATGATTGCACGCTGTTCAAGTAAGGAAAACGTCGCCATTTCAAGTATTTAAAACAGTTCTCATTCTCGCCGCTGGCGGTAAAATTCCATCTGCCGTACGGTGCTGCCATGTCTGGGACGTATTGACAATGAACGCGGCCTCATTTTAAAACAATGCGCATGTTTCTATCTCTTTCCAGTCCTGAGAAAAAAAATCGGCGGCCTTAGAACTTGAATGCACCTCGTACAAGTCAGTTCCTTTCCTGTTCCACTCTCAGACAGAGGGAAGGAAAAATGAATGTCCATATGCCTTCGTATGAACCCTAATTTCTCATATCTTATCTTCGTGGTAATTACGCTCAATGTATGTTGGTAGCAGTAGAATCGATCTGAAGTTGCCCTCAAGCGCCGGTTCTCTAAATTTCCGCAATGGAGCCTCGCGAAAGACTGTCGCATTCCCTCTAGGAACTCCCATTTGACTTCATGAAGCATTTCTGTAATACTTGCGTGCTGACTCAACCTACCGGTGACAAATTTAACAGCGCGCCTCTGAATTTCTTCGATGTCTTCCTTTAATCCGACCCGATGAGGATCCCGAACATAGAGCGGTACTCAAGGATCCGTCGCGCTAGCGTTCTATACGCCGTCTCCTTTACAGATGAACCACACTTTCCCAAAAATTCTACTAATAAATCTAAGTCGAGCATTCGCCTTCCCTACAGCCAACATGACGCGCTAGTTCCATTTCATATCGCTTTGCAACGTTACTCCTAGATATTTAACCGACGTGACCCTGCGAAACAGCACGTTTGTAATGCTGTATTCGAACGATACAGGTTTGTTTTTCCTACACATCCGCATTAGCTTCCATTTTGCTACATTTAGGACAAGCTGCCGTTCATCAAACCACCGTTCTCCTCCTGCAGCCTCTTAACGACGACACCTTCCCGCACACCGCAACGTCATCAACAGACAGTCGTAAACTGCTGATCCACCCCATCCGTCGGATCATTTGCATATACAGGGTGTCTCTCCTAAGAATCTTCAGGCACATTTTCTCTTGTGTTTCTGCAGATATTTGCCATTTCGTTCTTACAGTATGTACCCTGGTGCCAGCCCAAACAAATAGAGCTTATCATGTCTTTCATGCGACGCCCAGCGTCGATGACAATCGCTGTCTTGTTTCAAGCGAAATTTACGTCCCCAATCGATAGAGCTGTCCGTAATTAGTCTAGAGTGATATTCCTTTTATAGATATGTATTAACAGAAGCAGTAAAACACGAAGAATAACCTGTTACTCCAGCAGCGGCTGAACAGCACCGCTTCATGGCCGTGGCAGTTAGAGAGGGCCAAGGCAGTGATATTGCTGTTGGAGAGTGCTGGTTATTCTTTGTGTTTTACTGTCCCCATTAATACCTACAGTAATACGAATGTCATTTAGAATAATTCCAGACCGCTGTGTCGAATGAGTACATAAAATTCCCCTTGAAAACAAACCTACCTTTACGTCGACATAGAGTGTCGCATGAAGGACGTGATGAGCCGTATTTGCTTTGACTGAGTCCAGCTGCACATTTCAGGAACGAAATTGCAAATATTTCCCATAAAACCAAAGAAGATGCATCTGATGACTATTAGGAGAGATTCCTGATACAGCGAGTAAGAGTGGTCTTATCACACTGACGATACCCTTGCCTCTGTCGAACATTCACCATCACGAAACCGTAATGTTATTTATTTATTTATTTTTTAAAGTCTTCGAACCACTCACATATCTGGGAACCTAAACTGTGTGCTCGAACCTTCGTTAACTGTCTGCAGTGAGGCACCGTGTCAAATGCTTTCCAGAGTTTTGAACCTGCCTGTTGCGCTCCATCTGTGGTTTGTAGAATATCATGTGAGAAATGGGCAAGCTGATTTGTGGTCATAAGAAATTTATTATACTCGAACTCAGTATGTATTTAAGAATTCTGCAGCAAATCGATGTTATGGATATTGGTCTGTAATTGTGTGGCTCCGTTCTTTTACCGTTATTTACAGGAGTCACCTGTGCTTTTTCCCAGTCGCTTGGGACTGTGGTGGGAGAGAGATTCTCTATAAATTCCAGCTACGTGAGTGGCCAGTGCCGCGGAGTATTATCTGTAAAACCAAAATGGGATTCCATCCAGACCTGCCGACTTACTTAGTTTCAATTTTTTCAGTTGCTTCTCTACTCCGGGGATTTCTATTAATATGCCCTACATGCGGGACTACGTCCGAGAGCCAAACAACGATATGTTTTTAGGATCCTCCGGCGTGAATGATTTCTTTAACGTGAAATTTAAAACATCAGCTTTCGTTTTGTTGTCTTTTATCGCCACCCCAGACTGGTCAATGAGTCACAGAGGCTTTTCGACCGCTTAGTGATTTTGACCATAATTTTCTAGGGTTATCGGTAAGATCAGTCGCTAATGTACGACGGGTTAAGTTGTTGTATGCTTCATGCATTGATCTTCTTAAGAACGCACGTATTTCTACAAATTTTTGCCTGTAGATATCTGTGTGTTCTTCTTGGAACCGAGAGTGTAACAATATCTGTTCCCTCAGAATTTTCCGCGGCGTGGCGCTTTATATTTTTGTTACTCCAAATGGAATGATGAGTTTATCCAAAGCGAACATCGTCAGCTGCTATCCTTTATACATTTTATATGTTGTGAGCGCACTGTATTGGCTTTCATTTCACATTTTACCATTCAAGTCCATTGTGTATTCGGACGGACTTGGGCAATTCCAGCAGGACAATGCGATATCCCACGCGCCCATAATTGCTACACAGTGGCTGCAGGAACACTCATCTGAGTTTAAACACTTCTTCTGAACCCCAAACTCCCCAGACATGAAGATTATTTAGCATATCTGAGATGCCTTGCAAAGTGCTGTTCAGAAGGGATATCCAACCCCTCGTACGCTTAGGATTTATGGATAGCCCTGCAGGATTCATGTTGTCAGTTCCCTCCAGCACTACGTCAGACATTAGTCGAGTCGAGTCCATGCCACGTCGCGTTGCGGCACTTCTGCGTGCTTGTGTGGGTCCCTACACGATATTAGGCAGGTGTACAAGTTTCTTTGGCTCTTCAGTGTATATGTGATTTTTTTCGTTATGTTGTCTCTCAAGTTTCATATAAATTAAATAATAACACCAGTGATGGGAAAACAGATTGATAATTAAGGTTGAGAGTGAGTCGAATCGTAGCCTCATACATGTTCGTCTAACGAAACTCGAAAGGTAATCACGTGACCACCATGAACTCTTAACGTCCAGCAACTACGCACAGACTTTCTCGGAATTTCCGGAGTAGTGCACTTCCTTCCTGCACATTAAGTTGTTTTAATGGCGTACTACAGGCGTATAAAATTTGAAGGAAATCTGTGATCTCACCGCCATGGCCTCCCATTGTGAGATTAACCGATTCCAAGCCATACCGACACCTCAGTCGCTTGCTCGACAGCTTGGAGTAAGTCTATACGTCTTGTAGTTCCTTTTCAAAGGCACTGGTCCAAAACGTCTTCGTCCGCAGCTCGTGGTCGTGCGGTAGCGTTCTCGCTTCCCACGCCCGGGTTCCCGGGTTCGATTCCCGGCGGGGTCAGGGATTTTCTCTGCCTCGTGATGACTGGGTGTTGTGTGCTGTCCTTAGGTTAGTTAGGTTTAAGTAGTTCTAAGTTCTAGGGGACTGATGACCATAGATGTTAAGTCCCATAGTGCTCAGAGCCATTGGAACCATTTGAAAACGTCTTCTGTTACACGTAGAGCATTATCGACACCTCGTATGTATATCACTACCTGAGCTGTATCTGTAAATTTTGTTACTTCATCCAAGGCAACAGAGAAAGCTGTCCAGGCACATAATTGAGAATAACACTTATACGTCGTGTCACTGTTTTCTTGCGAAGGCCTACTTCTTGATACCTGTTAACGTTCATGGGACACAAAAGTTCGGCAGAATGAATGAGACAGACTTTTACAAACTCCACTTCGGAAAACGCTTTCCTTGATCTTACTATTATTAACGCAGATTCGAAACTTGCTTGCAGAGTAGATGTACTGTGATGCCATTCTGGAAGACTGAAAACAGTACGTTGTACAGTAAAATAGATACGAATGTAAGACAAGAAACGAAGAGTTTAAGACGTATCAATTATTATGACTTACATTAAAAACCTATTCACGATCCTCATCCATTTTCTTAAACGCACTTAATTTGGCTTCATGTTCTTCACTGTTCAGTACACTAAATTTGTCTGTAAGAAATGAGATGTCGTGTGTTTCAGTCGTGACCTTGCGCTTGTCACCGATGATTTGGCGGCACAGCAAACACTGCCAGCTTTTACCTATTGCTGTATGAGGTGCATTCAAGTTCTAAGGCCTCCGATTTTTTTTCTCCAGACTGGAAAGAGATAGAAACATGCGCATTGTTTTAAAATGAGGCCACGTTCATTGTCAATACGTCCCAGACATGGCAGCACCGTACGGCAGATGGAATTTTACCGCCAGCGGCGAGAATGAGAACTGTTTTAAATACTTAAAATGGCGACGTTTTCCTTACTTGAACAGCGTGCAATCATTCGTTTTCTGAATTTGCGTGGTGTGAAACCAATTGAAATTCATCGACAGTTGAAGGAGACATGTGGTGATGGAATTATGGATGTGTCGAAAATGCGTTCATGGGTGCGACAGTTTAATGAAGGCAGAACATCGTGTGACAACAAACCGAAACAACCTTGGGCTCGCACAAGCCGCTCTGACGACATGATCGAGAAAGTGGAGAGAATTGTTTTGGGGGATCGCCGAATGACTGTTGAACAGATCACCTCAAGAGTTGGCATTTCTGTGGGTTCTGTGCACACAATCCTGCATGACGACCTGAATATGTATAAAGTGTCATCCAGGTGGGTGCCACGAATGCTGAAGGACGACCACATCGCTGCCCGTGTGGCATGTTGCCAAGCAATGTTGACGCGCAACGACAGCATGAATGGGACTTTCTTTTCGTTGGTTGTGACAATGGATGAGACGTGGATGCCATTTTTCAATCCAGAAACAAAGCGCCAATCAGCTCAATGGAAGCACACAGATTCAGCGCCACGAAAAAAATTTCGGGTAACCGCCAGTACTGAAAAAATGATGGTGTCCATGTTCTGGGACAGCGAGGGCGTAATCCTTACCCATTGCGTTGCAATGGGCACTACGGTAACAGGTGAATCCTACGAAATAGTTTTGAAAAACAAATTCCTTCCTGCACTGCAACAAAAACGTCCGGGAAGGGCTGCGCGTGTGCTGTTTCACCAAGACAACGCATCCGCACATCGAGCTAACGTTACGCAACAGTTTCTTCGTGATAACAACTTTGAAGTGATTCCTCGTGCTCCCTACTCACCTGACCTGACTCCTAGTGACTTTTGGCTTTTTCCAACAATGAAAGACACTCTCCGCGGCCGCACATTCACCAGCCGTGCTCCTATTGCCTCAGCGATTTTCCAGTGGTCAAAACAGACTCCTAAAGAAGCCTTCGCCGCTGCCATGGAATCATGGCATCAGCGTTGTGAAAAATGTGTACGTCTGCAGGGCGATTACGTAACGTCAGTTTCATCGATTTCGGGTGAGTAGTTAATTAGAAAAAAAAATCGGAGGCCTTAGAACTTGAATGCACCTTGTAAAGAAGAATTGCAGTTCCCCGTCGTGTCTAAATGACTGAGAAGACAGATCTCCATTTCAGTGGCGGATTTAAGAGACTAACATCGCCCGCGGGACTCTTGCAGCTAGTAAGCATTGCACCGCTGCCCGTTCACTGTAATCCTCGCACCCTCACACTGACGATGCGACACAGAAATTGCTTAGCGATTGCATACTACAGGCTCCCGTCCGTCGTATCTCCAAGGGAGTAATGCGTCCCTCTGGACTATAGTAACTTGTAAACGATGCATCGCTGCCCATTTACTGTAATTCTCGCACCATCACACCGACGATGCGACAAAGAATACTGTTCGGGATTGCATAATTCAGGCTCCCATCCGAAGTATCCCCAAGAGACTAATACCGCCTTCAGGACTCTAGTAGCATGTAACCGGTGCACCGCTGCCGATTTAGTGTTATCGTCGCATTCTCACACTGACGATGCGACACAGAAATTGATTCGCGATTCCATTATACAGGCTCCCTTTCGAAGTACTTCCAAGAGGCTAATACCGCTCTCAGGTCTCTAGTAGCCCTTAACCGATGAACCGCTGTCCCTCTATTTTGATCTTCGCATCCTCATACTGAAGATGCGACACCGAAATTGCTTTCCGAATGCGTACTACAGGTTCCCATCCGACGTATCTCCAACAGGCTAATGCATCCCACAAGACTCTAGAATCTAACAGCCAATGCACCACAGCCCATTTACTGTAATCCTCGCACCGTCACTCTGACGATGCGACTCAGAAATTGTTCACGATTGCATACTAAAAGCTCTCTTTCAAATTATCTCCAAGACACTGATACCGCCCTCAGGACACTAGTAGCGTGTAACCGATGCACTTACTGTAATCCTCGCACTCTCACACAGACGATGCGACACAAAATTTTCTTTGCGATTGAACATTACAGGCTCCTTGCCGACGTCTCTCCAAGAGACTAAAGCCACCCATAGGACTGTAGTAGCTTGTAACCGATGCACCACCGCCCATTTACTGAAATCCTCGCGCTCTCACACCGACGATGCGACACATAATTTCTTTGACGATTGCATACTATAGGCTCCCTTTCGAAGCATCTCCTAGTGATTAATAGTGCACTCGGGACTCTTGCAGGTCGTAACCAATGCACGACTGTCCGTTTACTATAATCCTAGCACCTTAACACTGATGAACCGACAGAGAAATTGCGTCGCGGTTATATACTACAAGCTTCCTGCCGACGTAAGTCCAAGAGAGTAATATTGCCCTCAATACACTACTGGCTTGTAACCGATGCACTACTTACCCATTCACTGTAATCCTCGTTTCCTCGCTCTGACAATGCAACACAGAAATTGCTTCTCGACTGCTTACTACAGGACCCCTGCCGAAGTATCTCCAAGACACTGATACCACCATCAGGACTCTAGTAGCTTGTAATCGATGCACCGCTGCCCGTTTACTGTAAACCACGCACCCTCACACTGACGATGTGACACAGAAATGGCTTTGCGACTGTATACCAGAGGCTCCCTGCCGACGTATCTCCGAGAGACGAACACCACCCTCAGAAAACTAGTAGCTTATAACTGTTGCACCGTTATCCGTTTTCTGTGCCCTCGCAGCCTCACACTGACGATGTGACATAGGAAATGCTTCGCGGTTACATACAGCATGCTCCGTGCCTCTGTACCTCCAAAAGACTAATACCGCCCTGATGAGTCTAGGAGCTTGTAACCGATGCACCGCTGCGTGTTAGTGTAGTCCTCACATCCGCACACTGACGGTGCTACATAGAAATTGCTTTGCAATTGCATACTACGGGCAGCGCTGCACCGGTTACAAGCTTCTAGAGTCCTGAAGGCTGTATTAGTCTCTTGGAGACACGTCGGCAGGGAGCCTGTACTATGCAATCACGAAGCAATTTCTGTGTTGCATCGTCAGTGTGAGGGTGTGTTGATCACAGTAAGAGGGCAGAGGTTCATAGGTTACGAGCTAATAGAGACCTTAGTTCGGTATTAATTTCTTGGAGATACGTCGGCAGGGGGCCTATATAGCGTGCAATCGCGAAGCGATTTCTGTGTCGCTTCGTCAGTTTGAGGGTGTCAGGATTACAGCGAGAGGTGCAGCGGTGGATCGGTTACAAGCTACTAGAGTCCTGAAGGCGATATTCGTGTCATGGAGATACGTCGGCAGGGAGCCTGTAGTATTCATTCGCCTAGCAATTTCTCTGTCGTAAGGGTGTTGAGGGTGCCAGGATCACAATAAAAGGGCAGCGGATAACCGGTTACAAGTGACTAGGGTGCAGAGGGCAGTATTAGTCTCTTGGAGATACATCGGGAGGTAGCCTGTAATATGCAATTGCGAAGCAGTTTCTTTCTCGCATCGTCACTGTGAGGGTGCAAGTGTCACAGTAAAGGGGAGCGGTTCATCGGTTGGTTGTTACTAGAGCCCTGAGTCTCTTGCAGATACATCGGCAGGGAGCCAGTAGTATGCAATCGCGACGCAATTTCTGTGTCGAATCTCCCCTGCTGGTCCGGGGGTTAGAATAGGCCTGCCTGTCGTAGGTGGCTTCTAAAAGTAGTCTCGGACGTTTCGGTCTTTACGTGATGGTCCCCTGTAGTGTTAGACCTCCATTTTTCGAAATTTTCCCAAAGAGCGAGCCAATTGGGGAAGGGGGCCTTACATGGTGCCCAGTGTCTATCATGCACTAAGACATCTCGCATCCTTCGTCGACGTGTATCTGCTCTTCCACTCATTCTCCTGCTGCTGGGCAAAGTAACCCTCCAGGACGCGTTTTCCTCCATCCTCTGTGCAGTATTTCTTTCTGCGCTGTCCACCGTAATTGACTGCTTAGCTCTTTTGCGTCTGATATTCAGAACGGTAGCCAGTCCATTGTGGTGGGACTGCCATGTACCATGTTGGTTGTATCCCCTGACCACACAGGGATCACCCTGATAACGCCTCCGCCGTTAACTCCCCATGTATTCCAGGGAGTAGATGTCTGTCGCCCTGGGGCATTCAGACTCCCGGAAATGGCCATCCTGCCAGGTAGTCTTTGCTGCAGGTGGGTGGCGCCAGTGGAGAGGACCCCCAGTTGGGTGGGTGGCATCAGGGCAGATGACACACCATGAAGCGTAGTACGCCATCTCTTGGTGGTGGTCAGACACCAGCAGGTCTAACTTCAATGCTAAGAAACACGACCCCAAATCGTCCCCACCCCTGGCCACACCATGCTAGGAACGTAAGGCTGAGGATGGCAGCGAAGCTTACTCACCTTGGTACCTCATATGTACGGGAATTGATGGGAAATCTTTCTTCTCAATGACACCTCGGCTTTTTGTGGAGCATTTAGAGGACAAGTTTGGGGAGGTGGGGGCTTGTCCAAAATGTGGTCAGGGTTGGTCTTGATCAAAACAGCATCCTCTGCCCAGTCAAGGGCACTACTCGCCTGTTATAAGCTGAGGGATGTTTCTGTTTCCAACACGCCCCATAAGAGCTTAAATATGAGCCAGGGTATCATATTTCACAGGGACATTCTTTTGCAGTCTGACGATGAGCTGCGCGCCAATTTAGAGCAGCGAGGTTTCTATTTCGTCTGGCCTGTCCACCGGGTCTGAGGGACAATCAGGTTGCCACTGGTGCCTTCATCTTGGCCTTCAAGGGTGACATATCGCCCCAGAAGGTCAAGGTGATGGTCTACCACTGTGAGATAAAGCCATATATCCCTCCCCCAATGCAGTGCTTTAAGTGCTGAAAGTTCGGCCATATGTCTTCCTGCTGTACTTCCAGCAGCACCTGTCGGAATTGTGGAGTCCTTCACATCCCAATACTCCTGTTGCACCGCCTCCCAGCTGTGTCAACTGCGGAAAGCACGATTCGACTTGCTCGCCAGACTGCAGGATTCTCCAGAAAGAAAGAAAAATAATGGAATACAACACCCTGGACCAACTGACCTACACTGAGGCTAAGAGAAAATACGAGAGTCTAGATCCTGTGCATATGACTTCAAGATTTTAAACATGGCTGAAGCAGCAACTGTTGAAATTCTTCATGGTAAATGATGACAGCCAAAACAGTTGCAGGATAAAGATTTATTAAAATTCCTGACCAAGGTTTCGGTATAACATCAACCTTTGCCGTCGCTATGACAACGGTTTTACCATCTTCTGCCACATACAGTTAGCTCTCAGAGCTGTCAGACTCCACCTGCCCTCTCGATGGTGGGGGGCACTTCCCTCCCTGGTGCTCCTGCACAACCTTCTTCAGGAGCAACCTCCCCCCCCCCCCCTCCCACACACACCCCAACCATTGGGGACGTCAGTCCCTACTTCTCAGCTGGAGAAGCGTAAGTCTTCCTCAGCACCTCTCACCAGGAAGGGATCCCTTGGGTCACTCCCTTCCCAGGTTCCTACCAGTGACAAAGCTGACACCTGCCAGTGGCTGAAGGAACCACAGATCGTAGGGCTTCACGGTCCTCTTCAGTCCCTGAGACTGAATCAGTGAAGCCCTCCCAGCGAGACAAAACTTAAGGAGCAGCGAGAGAAACCCAAAAAGAAAAGACCCCCAAGAACGAAGGCACTACAGTGGTATCCACACCACCACTACCTACAAGTTCTGTGTCTGAGGATGAGGTGGAGATTTTGGCATCCGCTGAGGACCTAGATCTCACTGGGCCCTCAGACGCAATGGATGTCGATTGCACAGATACTAGACCGTAGTAACTTGGATTAGATGAACCATTGACCCTTTACTGTGACCCTCCCACCCTCACACTGACGACGCTAAACAGATATGACTTCGCGATTGCATACTACATGCTGCCTGCCCATGTATCTCCAAGAGACCAATAAAGCCATCCGGACATATATCCAGCATACTAAAAAAGCTTTCTGGACTATAGCAGATTATAACCGATGCACTGTTGCCCCTTTTCTGTTATCCTCGCATACTCACACTGAGGATGCGACATAGAAATTGCTTCGAGATTGCATACTACTGGCGCTCTGAAGACGTATCTTTAAGAGACTAATACCACCTTGAGGACTCTAGTAGCTTATAACCGATGACCCACTGCCCGTTTACTGTGGTCCTCGTACCCTCACACTAATGATGCACCACAAAAATTGCTTTGCGATTACATACTTAATGCTCTCTACCGACGTATCTCCAAGAGACTAATACCGCCCTAGGACTCTAGTAGCTTGTAACCGGTGCACCCCTGTTTCTTTACTGTGATAGAAGCACCCTCACACGATGCCACACAGAAATTGCTTGGCGATTCCATACCTCTGGCTCCCTGGCGACGTATCTTCAAGAGACTAATACCGCATTCATGACTCTAGAAGCTTGTAATCGATGCACAGCTGCCCCTCTATTGTAATACTTGGACTGTCACACTGACGATCGACACAGAAATTACTTTGCGATTACATACTACAGGCTTTCTGCCGACGTAACTACAAGAGACAATACTCGATCAGGACAACAGTAACTTGTAACCAACTCTAGTAGCTTGTAACCGGTGCACCGCTGCTCCTTTACTGTGATCATTGCACCAGCACACTGACGATGCGGCAAAGAAATTGCTTATGGATTCCATTCTACAGGCTTCCTGCCCACGTATCTAGGAGAGACTTATTCCGATCTCAGGACCATAGTATCTTGTAACCGATTCACAGCTTGCCCTTTACTGTTATCCTCCCACCCCCACAATGACGATGCGACACTGAGGTTGTTTCGAGATTGCATTCTACGGGCTATCTGTTGACATATCCCCAAAGAACTCTAGTAACTAGCAACCACTGAACCGCAGCCCCTTTGCTGTAATTTGCGCACCCGCAACTGACGATTTGACACAGCAATTGCTTCGAGATTGGATGCTACAGGATTCCTGCTGACGTACCTCCATGAGGCTAATAAAGCCCACGAGACTCTAGTAGTTAGAAACCGATGACCTGCTGCCTCTTTTCTGTGATTCTCGTTCAATCACACTAACGCACGATACAGAAATTGCATTGCGATTTCATACTACAGGCTCCCTACTGACGTGACTCCAAGAGACAATACCACCTTTAGAACTATAGCAGCTTGTAACCAACGAACCGCTCTCCATTTACTGCGATCGTCGCATCCTCACTCTGACGATGCGACACAGAATTTTCTTTGCAATTGCATACTACAGTCTCCCTGCCGACGTATCACCAAGAGACTAATATCGATCGCAGAACTCTGGTAACTTTTAACCGATGAACCGATTCCCCTTTACTGTGACAATTGACCCTCACTCAGACAAAGCGACACAGAAAGTGCTACGTGATTGCATTCTACAAGGTCCCTGCAGACGAATCTCCAAGAGAGTAATAAAGCCCTCATTACTGTAGTAGCTTGTAACCGATGAACTGCTGCCCCCTTACTGTGATTCTCGCACCCCCACTCTGAAGATGCGCCACAGAAGTTGCTTTGCGACTGCATGCTATAGGCTCCCTGCCGACGTATATCCTAGAGACTAATATTGCTTCCAGGATTCTATTAGGTTATAGCTGGTGAACTAAGATCCTTTTCTGTAATCCTCACGCCCTCACAGTAACGAAGCGACACAGAAATCGATCGTGATTCCATATTACAGGATACCTGTCGACGTGTCTCCAAGGAGACTCCTCAGGAGTTCAGGAGCTTGTAACGGATGTACTGCAGCCCCTTTGCTGTGACACTCACATTCTCCCCCCCCCCCCCTCTCCACCCTTATGTGACACAGAAATTGCTACGCGATTGCATACTGCAGACTCCCTGCCGATATTTCTTCATGGAACTTATAAAGAGCTCAGGGTAGTCCAAATTTGGAACCGATGAACCGCTACCACTTTTTGTGATCCTCGCGCTCCCACACTGAAGACGGGCTACGGACGTCTCTTCGCGATTACATGCTAAAGGCTCCTTTTCGACGCATCTCCTAGAGACTAATATCGCTTTCAGGACTCTAGCAGCATATAGCCGATGAACGCAGATCCTTTTCTGTAATCCTCACATCCTCACAGTAACGACGCGACTCAGATGTCGCTTCGCGATTCGATATTACGGGATACCTGACAACGACACACTCTCCCCCCCCTCCCCCCCCCCCCCCCCCGACCTTGTTGGACAGACCTGTCTCTGTCTTCACTATATCTTGTACAGATTTTGTTATTATGCCTTACGTAGTTATCTATTTCTCATAATAAAGCTGCTTAGATTTCTGGATTACTGGCTTCAATATTTTGCAGCGTTCCTTGTAATGCATTACAATGCTGAGAGCAGAGTTGTTCCTAGATAGTAAGTAAAGTCTCTTTTCGGAAGCACATGGCATATTTATCCCTTCTGTAATCCATAGTTTATTTTTAGGCTTGTGTTTGATTTAAATTACTTTTAGGCAAAACAATTTTCAAATGAGATAATAACTTTATAAATGAATATATTGTATTTTCCATCTGAGTCAGAAGTGTTGTAAACATCTATCTACTTCATATATTGGAGCAGTCACCTACGTCCTCAATTTCTGAATCATTTATTACCCTTCTGTACTCAGATTTAACACAATTTTTCACTCTGACTAGTTTGCGCATGTACTATTGGTTGTGTGATATGACCTCTTCCCTACATGCATCTACAAAGATATTATAAATAGCAGCCTCAAAGCATTTACGTATCCTAGTAGCAAAGATGACAGTAGGAATTACACTGTTACTAATTGAAATAATTGTGCACCCGCAGAGGTTTTGAATAAACTCACAATGAAACCACCAGGAACCACTATTTCACTTTTTTTACGTGAGATGAGACAACAGAGTTCCCATATAATTTATGAAGTGGTTCAAATCTCTTTAGGGTCCTGTGTATGTACTTACTGATATATAAGGACTTATATACTTACTCTTATAAAGAACATATTATGAAATACTACTTCTGTTGCACAAGCTTCTAAAGCTGCTCTGAGCAAAATTTATTGATAACAGTTTCTGACAAATATGGCAGCTCTTCCTTTTGTCCATATTTTCTGTACATAAGTAAGAGGCTAACTTGAATCCTATAATATTTATCATACTTATGAAAGTGCTCACATGATGTTCTGAGAGGCAAGTTATATCAACTGTTTTGCTCAACACTTACTCTTCAACACAAATATGCAACTCATTAAGCTTGTCCTCAGTGCTCGAATATTCTGACGAATTAAGGATAAGTGAGTTTGTGAACTGGCTGGATTACAGCTGTGTGCTTCTAATTTTCTGTCAGTTTCTAAATATGTCTTTTATCAATGAGGGGCTGCTTGCATGAATTATGTACTTTAAAGTTTGCTTTCTGACTGTATATTTTATCAATGTGGATATAATTTTCATCATGTCTCCTAATACCTATTGTTTCTGGTCTCCCTACCCAAAAGAAGCTGCTATTCTGTCACTTATAACCACTGGTGCTGTATCACATGTGAAAGTGCCCCCGCACTCCCCCCATCCCTTCCAACTTTATGTTATTTGCTATCAGAAAAGACTGTTTTCCATTCTCTTTTATGTTGAGGTGAAGCCCCACCTACTGATAGAGACGACAGGTTCCACACAAATATGAGCTTCTGTACGTGATCCAACCAGTCGTTCCACCTCTAAATTAACTCCCATAACAAAAAACCTGCAATGAGTCGAGTCATGCGCCTCAGAACAAATACTACCAGAACACCATTATGTCCTGTTGCTGAAGCTATCTGTTCCAGGTCACCCTCAACTGAATAACTGCAGTCTCTGTCTATTCCATTGTCTGCCCCATTCAATATTATCGAGGTGTCTACCTTTGACAACTCTTTGCAAATTGAATCACCTATTCCAGACTAGCATTAGGCTTAAAAAAACCTTTGACTGGTAATCTGACCTTAGTTAATATTGAAACAGTTGGCCATCACCTCTACCATGTGAACAAAAACAAAACTTTCTTCTTCCTCACAATCTTATCTGACTTATCATTTCTTAAACACTTTTTGAAAGTTTAGCGTGTTCTGTCTACTCCTTCATATGCATGTGGATCATCAGTTTCTAGCTGAGACAACATATCAACTTTTTTTTCCAAATTAACAACAAAACTGTCTGAGAGAGTCCTATTCCTATTTCTTACACAACCTGTCGTCACTTTCCACCTCTCATTTCCCTTCTTCCCCCTTAACCTCTCCAAATGTCATTTGGCCATATCTAGATGCACGGGAAGGGCAGTAATCTTCCCCTCCTGTTCCACTATCTTCATACGTCTACAGCAAATCCTACACAACCAGTGAGCGTTGTTTATTTCCCCACTTCAGTCCCTCGCATGAAGGAAACTGCATCAAACCTAACACCGCACCACAGAATGGCAAGTCATAGACTTCTCACTCATGGCAAACAAATTTAAGCTTTAGTCTTAATTAAACAAGTATAACTTCCTAGACAACCGAATTAATTTGTTAAATTTCTTGAATACTAATTCAAAACATCTAGAAAAATATGAACAAGAGTAAACAAAGAACTGAGCCTGCACTGTGGGAACTATCCACTTATTTCCGAATTTCAGTGGTACTTCAGCTAGCTGTTGATTGTGAACACTGGCAGGGGCAAAAAAGACGGAATTACATCAAACAAATAGTTGAGGACGTGAGGTCCAAGTGCTACTGTGAAATGAAGAGGTTATCACAGGAGGGGAATTTGTGGCTACAAGCATAAAATCACTCATGAGGCGGTCATCCTTTCCGATACCCAAAAAACAGCGCACTCTTACATAATGTAACAGCTCAGTTTCAGCTATTTGCAAGAGAAAACCTAAGTCAACCAGTAATACATAATTCGAAAAAATTATAAATGCACGCAATAAATAAAGCTCAGTACGAAATTCTTGACTTCAAAAATTAATACTACCTATATTAAATTTATAACGACGAAAACGAGAGGTAATGCAAAGTGGTGGAGGCACCTGAAGTAACAATATTTTAGAGCCCCGAATCAGGTGTAAAAAGAACATCAACAGTACAGGGAAAAACAGTCACAGTAAGACGTAATGAAGCAAATATCACTTACAGAACCAGAAAATATGCGGACTCACTACAGTCCACATCGATTCATTACCACATACAGGAGTAATTGCCCGCATGCAGACATTTCAACCGTAGTTGGGCGTCCACCACATTGCACGTCTATTTTGCCAAACGATATGCCAAGGGAGGTAAACAAAGTGGTTTCAAAAGACAGTTACCTTGAAAATCGCAAAGGAACAGTAAAGCAGGGTATTTTTTTCATGGGAATACTTCGAAAATATCAACAAACGATCTTGACGAATCTTGGCGGGTGGGTAGAGGTGGCAAAATAATACAATGCGTATTTTTTTCTTTGTACTCAATTTCCAATTTCACTTTTAAAGCGTGAAGCAAACGCCGAAAGATAATTTGGCATATTAAGTTAGAATCAACTAGCCTCGCAGCAATAAAGTATAAAAATGTACATCATATAAAAGTTGATGTGTAATTAATGTTCTTGAAATTTTGCAAAAAAAAAACACCATCAATCAATTTTTAAAAATGAAAACTTTTGTTCCAGTAATTTACAGGATTGCAGCCTGGTGAAGTCGTCGATAAGCGCCGATATTTTGGGAGGAGCAAACCCATTTTCAATGCAAAAATGTAGCAAGTAAGCTCTGTGCAAAGGAATTTAAAACCTTGATTCGCAGAGTATCTCCGGAAGAATAACACTCACACGCACTACAAATATTAGCCCCTCGCAAATTCAAGATGACCTACGTGACAAGTTATCGATGTTGAAATTAATAATCAACGGGTGACGTAGCTTGAACAATGCCTCTACATTTTTTAACAAAAGCGAGAGCACTAATAAATGCAGAAGTTTAAGAAAAATCAACACCTCTATTTATAAGGTTACTTCCTAATTACACTACTTCCTTAATAACACTATCCCAATAGCTAGAAGTATGAAAGAATCTGCGTGTTGTCATACTCCATAGGATGACTGACGCCAAAGCAATGTTCTGCGACGCCGGATTCGCTCGATTGTCCTAAGCGTGAATGACGCTTATGCTCAGTACACCGGTCCTCCACAGTCCTGATAGTCCGACTTATATGTTACATGAAACAAGTGCCAGGAATACGGTAGACATCCGCCTTGCGCAAACCAAGGTCATCCGTTACGGAACGAAAAAGTACCTCGGAAATTAAGGTGTACGTAATGTGCTGTCAGTCTTACTTTCAACTCAGCTTATCAAAATATCTAACCATTCATTACTAGCTATTTTATATTAGCGTTATAGTTTAATTTGCAATTTTAGATTTACATTCTTTTTTTACGTTTTACATTCTGTTTTACTTTTTTTGTTTCTTTTTTAGTTTACCATTTCACATACATGTACTTGTTCACTGAAAATAATTAGTTACTCGTTAATGATACAAAATCATTACAATAAGGATAATCTGTAAGGAAATGCTTAACATATAAAATATAATAAATATATAAAAACAAATTTCTATACTATATGAAATTGTCGCAGGTGGTCATCTAAATATTCTGATTTGTATCGTGCATATTTCAGTACGTCGGTAAGCTGTGCTTTTCAAGTGGATTCTGAATCCAAGCCGTTCAACAGAACTAGATCTGAAAATCTTCTCACAAATTTCTTCCAAGTTCGAAAGCCACATAATTTTCACACCTGTGCCGTCGAGCCCATTGGGATTGCTATATGAACATGTTCCAAAGGGTTCGTTCACATTGACAACCTTAAGAATCGAACAGCAATTCGTATTTTCCACCGTCTCTGGGAAAGACGACTTTTTCAAATCTCTTTTGACCTGGTCAGACGATAGTTTACCAGATTTCGATGCCATCACAAGGACCTTTGACGCTTCGCAAAGAAATTCTCGAATTATTGCAGAAAACTGTCCATTAGTTTCTTTAAATATCTTGATAATCCGCGTGATTAGTGTGACTAACATAGGAGAGGACAAGAAACTTGTACATTTAGTGATCCCAAAGGATACGACGGCATAGGTACAATCGTGATACGTATAAAGCTTTCGATGTTGGAAGAACCATGTGAGAAGATTTTCAGATGTAATTCGGTTGAATGATTTTAATGTTAATCTCCACTTAAGAAACAGTATAATTAAGCTGCAGGCACTAGTACATTACCAATCCTATTCGCCACGGTTTACCAATGAATTGAAATATGCGTGATGAAAATCGGAACATTGAGTTGATAACCCGTGACAATTTTCCATCCTGCTGAATTTTATTGTATGTTTTGTCCTCTATCGTGTATAATGGTGTAATAAAATGTTACGTTTTAAGCATTTATTTACAGATTATCATTACTGTAATGATTTTTTATATAATAAGGATTAACTTACTATTTTCAATTAATAAGATACACACATGTGGAATGCTAAACTAAAAAAAAGTGAATGTGGGAAGCAAAACAACAATTTGAAACATAAAACAAATATAAGTAAACTAAATAACTAGACGAATACTGAAAGTTGAGATATTTTAATTAGATATTTTAATTAGGTATGTTGTAAACATTGTGACAGGGCAGTGTGTACAGCTTAGTACAGCTTATTTTCCAAATATGGTATTTCTGAAATCAGCTTTGTTATACATAGACGTAAGCAGCTTGAAAGCGTAAATAAAATTTTTATTTTTCGAAATAATTTGTGGTGGGGAATACTTTTCAAAATTTCAGATTATTACAAAACTCGGTTATACAGTTTTGAAAAACGTTAATTGCATATCAATATTTATATGAGAAATTTATGTTATATCCTTTTGTTTCGAACATGTTTCTTCCAAACCTAATAAGCCATATTACCTCCCGAGGTGTGTTTTGCCCCTTAACGGTGAAATTGGGGGCAAACAACAGAATACATATTGACTTATTTTACCCCCTCTATACACCTGAAAAGTTACATGACCATCGATTGTTGACACTTGAGAATGTTCCCTTGTTATTCCTGATGAACTAGAGGACGTATTTAGACGGACACCTAAGAGCGAGCCAGTCGGTCCAGATGTTGTGGTGGCGCAACTTCCGACAGAAAACCTGGCCACGCAGCTTCTGGCCCTGTCGTCCCGGTACGGCTGCCATCTCTGCTTGCTTAAACTGCGGTTCAGCATGAAATAGCACCCTATTTAAGTGAGGCTATATGTCTGTCCATATATTTGAAAGAATATACTTTTTGGCATATATTGAGTGAAATGATGCTTATAATTTGCAGGTAAATTATGGCGGGAGTGTTCTTTACGACGAACATCCAGCTACAACAGAGTTAATGCTAGAAAAAAGAAAATCACCAGACCGATATAAATGAGACACATTGCTTTATTCAGTGCCATCTTCAAAACATACACGCACGTGACAAATGTCAAGACTAAAGAAAGTTATAACAAAAACCTTAGGACGGTGCCTAAAATCGCCACTTGGGACTCATGATGGCGGATGAATTAAGTGATTGCATGTAACTTGGACAGTCCTAATACCTCTGGCCAACGTATCCGCGGACTTTCAAAAATCGTAGATAGGCTGGTAGATGAGCATGCCTCTCAAGTACTCTAAAAAATAGACTTAAATAAAAAGCAATCTCGAAGTCATCAAAATTTTCATTGATAAAATGGTCGGCTAATGCTTAGACCTGAAGGCTGTAGTATCATTTTAAACAGGGATAAAGAGAATCACGTTACAAAATAACGTATTAGAGAATATAGAAAAGAACAAACCTGGGATTCTCATTATAGTCCAGATAAATTAGGATACTCTGTTAGAAACCGGCTAAAACCAGCGAATATCAGTCTACAAAGAGGCATAATTGCAACTATGAAGCCATAGGAAATAGTACATCAAAACTGGAAATAAGAGAGTAAAAATGGTCGGGATCATCCAGAGGAAAGAAAGAATTAACAAACTATACAGGCTGCGGAGGGTACATTACGAAAGTACGTAATTATTGAAGAAGCTCCATTACATTGGCGCAACTTCCAACAGAAAACCTCGCCACGCAGCTTCTGGCCCTGTCGTCCTGGTACGGCTGCCATCTCTGCTTGCTTAAACTGCGGTTCAGCACGACATTGCACCTTATTTAAGTGAGGCTATATGTCTGTCCATATACTTGAAAGAATCTGCAAAATGGTTCCGCAAAAATAAGGAAAATCCAGCCGCAAAAATTATTCGGAACATATCATGCTGTGAACAAACATTCTCCCTTACTTTTAAATGCGACAAGGTCTTTCCATATTACGCCACCTGGTACTGTTTTAAAAGTAGTTTCATATGGAGCTCAGATCCCAAAAAGGTATACGGCAAAATACATTTTCACGCTTTTAAGTAATCCTTTAACATATCCTGTGGATACAAAATAAACAGACAAGAATGCAGGCAATATGAGGAGGAATATCCACGTTAAAATTTCAGCGCGCAAGTGTGAGAGCAGGTTAGCTTCATAGAAAGGCAGATGCCTCCTCCACCCTGAAACAGAAAGAAGGTAAATTATCTCCAGCGCCTGCCCTGCGGTGGTGCAACGTGGTGGTCACCATAGCTCACATCTACTATGTTACAAAATCACCATGATCTGATAAATGATCATGAAAAAAAATAAAAGGAAAAACAAGCATAATTAAGCAGATCAATCCCTACACTACAGAAATCACAAGTACCTTAGAACCAGAGAGGAAGTTTTTCTCACTGGGAAGCTTAACGCATACTTTTGAATAGCGGGATACTTGACCCAGTACATCATCAAACATGAGAACTCGGACCTACTGACTTTCTTCGAAACTTCCCTGGACTGCAATGGCGTCTTCAAAAACAATAACAGCAATGTTTCGCATCGCACTCAGGATATGAGCAAAGACGCGTGACGAAGAACAGTTGAGCATCATTTCGGAAGAGATGGCAACCACTGACATTATACTGATAACACTTCTAGATATCGATGTGGATTCTAAATTTCCTAACTAAATATCACACCTTGAAATAGAAGAAATCCACGGGGGAAAATAAAAACAGTTCCAGTCGTAATCTACTGCTGCTAAAGGAGCAACTTGAAATACTTTACTAAAGTTTGGTTTTCATTTCTATTGGGGGACAGCTGTTTACGAGGGTTTGCACTTCAACAGCGACGCTTACACTGCTCAAAAGAAGTAGGGGAACATGAGTTTCGGTGTCTGTCATACCCTCCTGAGCAGTAATTGAGGGCTGGTAATGCAGCAGGTTCTACCTTTGTCTTCCAGACATTAATTACACACATAAAACCTCATTACATCCTCGATTCTTTTGACAAACATAACTGAAATGTCACACCTACGTGGCATGCTCCGTATAAGTCTACGCAAATCGCCCAGTGATAGCTGTTCCCACTCTTCAATGAGTGCCCATGAGAGTTCTTGGAAAGTCTGTTACTGAACAAGACCACCACGAATATATCTGTCAAGCATGTCTCACATACACACAATGGAGCTAGGTCGGGACTCACCGCCGGCCATTCCATTATATCAATATCCAGAAATCGTAAGACGTCCCTGTTGATACCCGCCACATATGACCTGGCTATTAATGGTATTCAGGGCCACCACGGTATGCAGCAGCCACCTCATGGTTCAACAGGATGTGGTTTCTGGCGGTAAGCGACCATCGGCAACGACAAGGTCCATATAGCTATGAACACTGAAGCCACCCCACAATATCACAGAACTGTGGAAACAACCTGAAAAATATTTGGCAGGTTCCGTCCACCGCGGGACACCGTCCACGAACATGGCGATCGCCTTGCGTCAGAGGCTATCTGGACTCGTTTGCGAATTAAACATTGCGCCAATTACGAAGTTGCCAGTTGACATGGGAACAGCAGAACTGAAGGCAAGCTGCAAGATGTTGCGTCAAGCGGGCTCTCTAAGAGGACGCCTGTCTTGTAAGGTATATTTTCGTAACTTGTTCAGGGCAGTCTGGTCGCACACATCGGCCCCAGTGGTGGATGGATGAAAAATCTAGAGCCACTGGTACCCACAGCAGGTACACCGTCCTCATGAAAAAGTACTTCATCTTCCTGAAGTAGAAGCAGCAATAGCGTATGGGTAACCACCTGCGAAGTGTAGCAGGTACTGATAATTTGATCCGTTACAACCACCAAATGTGACGGCAAGTTGTGTGTGTTGGCCTCCAATCTATGAGGCATGGGGTGGGACGTTTTGTGCTGTAGGCGAGTGCACTCCACAACAGGGAGCTCACCAAGTCTACGCCATGCACGTGTGTGACTATCACTCACATACAAACAGAACCTATTCGAATAGCTAAGACAACGGGGCTCATACCACTCTCCAGTCCACTCTTACATGACTTCAGAGTAGGCATGCTTGGTTGTGTCGTGGAGTCGGTGACAGCTTGTCTAGAGGCACACGTGATCTTAGTATCTTAGTCCAGCTACAAGAAGTTTCCGATAGTCTTTGGTGACGCAGCAGACTCAACATGTCTGCAGGTTTCTTTCCTGGATGACGTTTGATCGGTCACCGCTTCTCCTGCAATGTACAGATCTTGACGTATCACTCCACTTTGCGGACGAGCAGGACCGGGTCTATGAATTTGGGAATGTTCCACAGGCGACATCTAAGAGCAGCTACACGTCACCGATGTATTGGGCCCCATATGTGCGGCAATTTCTTCGCTACATCCAAGCCGCTTCCCGAAAACCCAGAATGCGAACACATTCAAATGGCTGAAGTTGTTCACTACTCGCTGGCGGGGCATGGATGTGCCCTACAACGAATGTTCTACACGTTGTTCACCTCTAATCTCAGCGAAGCTGCCGCCTGCGGGGAGACGAAACAAGAGGGTGTGAAGACAGTCCTGCTGAGCGCCATCTGATCAGTGATCACCGATGATCGTGACAGATGAAACACTAACAGCCCCTCAAGATGCAAGCAGTACATCCCATTCCTTGAGCGCACCGCAGTATTTTCCGACAGTGTAGAAAGTTTGGCTGATGTGCAATCGTGTAACAGTTCGATAGCAAAAATTCCTATTACTGGCACAAAAAAAAAGTTCCTGGTCCTCGCATTTGAAAAAAGGCGTCCATCGCTCTGGACCGTTTAGCTGCTGCTTCATTCACATTATCTCAAACGAAAAATCATTTGTCGCGTAGATGAATCATGAGGATGTACGAACACAAAGAGAGAACGAACATTTTTTATTAAATTCTGGGATTAATTATGTCAACCACCAGGTTAGCGTACAACCGCAGAGTTTTTGATCTGTTTCAGTCCGTTCAGTGCTCAAATCTGTACGAAATACTTAACAATATTGCAATGGATAACAAGTGATGGATTTCTTTCGATAATCGTAGTGAAGGTCTTCCAAACTGAGCTGTTGTTCAAAATGGCAGAACATCATGAACAATATGTAATGCAGAAAGTGCTTGGACTTCGAAGAATAAAAAATATTATGTGCACAACTAATGAACACAATAATCTTTCGGTAATGTTATCGATACGGACACTGGCACATACCACCAACATCTCGCAGCTGTGATATCGGGTCGATAATTACAGCGTTACTGAAGTTTCATTTTCACTCACACACAACATGAGTCAAAAACAGTTAACAGTTTATTTGAGATTCTTATCTCCAGTAACCCCGTAAAGAGTGATGTCTTGCATTTCACAACACATAATGGAAAAAGTTGTCGGTATAGTGTCAACTATCACTCCATATTCACCAATTCAGACGATCACGCATCATCAAACGGTTATAAGTACCCAGGAAAATTTCTGGTCGGTTAGTATATTTGAGACACCAGTGCAGTAAATCTCAACAGAGCAGCTTTCTGTAGATCTGTACATTATTTAAACTGTTAAACCATGCGTAGCATTTTCGGGTTTTCGGCTGTCAGCGGAAATTATTTAAAGTGACGTATTCGTACACAAAATTACGCTGTGAGCAGGGTAGTCGCTTAGTGATGCACACTGTTTTCGTTTCTTGATGGCCTATATCGTCAGACTGTATTTGTTAGATCTACGACTAAGCCGTGTTGTAATGAGAGAGATAGAAGGTCACTAATTGCACGGGAGAGCAATGATTCTTGTCAAAACGTGTCAGTTACGTTTAGATTGATATGATAAACATCATTCCAAATTCTACTAACGGCAGCTGATCTGACGGTCCATCAGGTATGGCCTAAGACGGATTCCTCCGAATCAAAAACAATCTCGATACCAGGAGGACCTATTATCGCCGCATCCGATGGTACAATACAACCACTTTAATTCAGGGTGTACGCAACACTGGGAAAAGCTGACAATCGGTAAGGTCGTTTCCGAGGAAACGAGCCACGTAAGTTGGTTAAGCATGGCTGGCGTAAAGAGAAGCGATCCTATTGCTATCCCGCTGCCTCGAGACTTTGTCCATTGGAAGCTGAAGGCCCAGGTAAACCTCGTGTACATCTCGGAGAAGATCTGTGTGGTAAAGATCTTCTCGAGTGCTACTGGCGTTTAAAAACCCATCTACTTGATAAAAACAGTGACTTGCAGAATTTTTGCTTAATGAAGCGAGCTACCGAAAGTAATTAAAAGTTAATGACAGTAAGACATCGTCAGTAGCCCTCACCGGGTATCGATAAGCGGTACAACTATTGTGATCTTCCTAAGTAGTGTTACATATTTGAAGATAAGGCGTTCAGAAAATTGAGCTAGTCTTTAAAGTAAATGTACAGATATATTTTGTTTTGCAAATATTTAGTGTACTCTCATTATCTCTTTTTCTTTCATTTCCCTTATTTTCTTTCCATTCCGACGAAAATCTGTTTCCGTTTCCTGCCGTTCCTGAACCTGTATCGGGTAAGTTTAGGGTTTTTGGGAAATTCTATACTAAGGTATCACTGATGTTAGGATACTGAGTAACATATGATATGTTAAGGTAATGTTATTAGTTCCTACAATAAACCTTCGTTGAACAAATTCACATTATTAACTTCAACTAAAGCTTGTGTTTTTATCTTCAGACATCAGTGTTTCGTTGTTGTCAACATTATAGAGAAGATTAAAATACTCTATCGGGATTTTCCAACCAATTTTCATTTCACTCGTTTAGTTTTACGAGAATAATTTTTATCTAACTTTTATCTAACGTGATTCATCGGGTTACTGAAATGTACTTAGAAATAGCGAATATTTTACGTCACTTGTTAACTATCTGTGTAATGACAATAGTCAACCTAACGTGTAAAATATTTATGTGAATAATTTATTACGTAATTTCTTTTCCTATTGATGCATGTGTATTCACATCACGAATCGTGTTCAAGGAAAATGTATCGATACAGGAAATTAACCGTACTGTAGTCACGGCTTTATAAAAATTTTGTTTTTAAATAATGCATTATTCCAAATCTCAGATATTGTCATTTTATTTTCTAGGGACGAAGATTAGTGTTCGATCGTTGTACGATACCTCTGGTACACTCGTTTTCCAAAAGAGAACTGGAGGATTTTCTGTTCTCTGTGGATTATGGCACACATCCTGTCGATACCAACCCTTGGGATGGCGACTGGCGTGGACCGCCGGAATATTATTGTAAGTTTTCTTCCCCTCTCCACCTTCAATTTACATATAATCCTATGTTATTAGTACACAAAGTCACGTAATAGTGGTAACTGATAGAAATGCCATTATTTTAACTAACACAGCTATTCTCGTACAGGCGCCGGACTCTACCGACCGCCACCCCAACATGTGCCAGTGGACGCAGTGTCCCGCAGACGTCGCCAGCTGGAAGTGGTGACTGAGGAGGAGGAGGCGAGTCAAGACAGCGCACAGACGTGGGAGGGCGGAGACGTGCCAGCGCTGGACTCGTCCGGCGAGAAGCAGCTGTCACCGGACCTGGTGGGCGACGGGGAGAGGGAGGGGCCAACGTGCTGCTCAGGTCTCTGGCGTTGGCTGAAGAAGATAGTTTGTGTTCGGCGACGATAGGAGGTCTCCAGCTACTAACAGTAATACAATAAGTGTGTTACGTGTTTAGTTATTTGCAGCATCACTAGCATATATTTCACACAGACGAAGTTTTTTTGGTGTAGATTACAGATGTAAGTAATCTAGAGCGCAAGATGAATTTGAACATGTGATTAGCCAACATGTGACTCATGTCAGTCCCATATACACCCATAGTTCAGAATAACCGTCTTTTCAGATGAGTATCCAAACTGTTTTCTATCGAAATAAAAGACCACTATTTCTGTCAAAGCCTTTTGCATGTTTTCACCCTCTCTTGAAAGCACTTCTTTATTTGGGATCCTAAAGCTAAACTAGAATGTTTCTGTTTTCCCGCAGCACTTGAGAAACTTTACAAATATTACATAACCGCCTTTAGTTAGATATTACTATGTTAAGACAAGTATTAGCTTTGTCACTGTGCAGAACCATACTAATTTCTGTATAAATACACATCATGCTTTATCTTTACCTTCTTTCTTACTATATTATTAAATCTATTCATCGATTAATTTTCTGTTGTTTCCGGTTTTGTCAACACCTACTTCAAGCTAAAGAACAGATGACAGAAGATCGGTCTAGCTGTTTAATTCAAAGAGACCGTCATCAGACTGCTGTAAATAATGTACATAACATGTAAATACGTTGAATATCGTTCTGCATGGTTGTTTTTTAAAATTTCTACGTATTAAAAATGTTTGACACTTTTACACCTGCGTCTTTATTGTAGAGGAGCTAGAAATACTGACAGCCACTCCACAATTTATTTCCGGAATTATGAGCAATTATGATAAGACAGCAACTGCAGAGGACATCATGGCACAAGTTGGACGCAACATAAGACAGAAAGTGCGCAAATAAGAGTAGTAAATCAAATATTCGCCAACCTTCCTGCCCCTCATCTCTCTCTCTCTCTCTCTCTCTCTCTCTCTCCCTCTCTCTGTCTCATAGACACACACACACTCAATGTATATCTACTGATGCAAACAATGAAAGAAAAATACAATTTGACTCTAATATAATTGATATTACTTTGTCCTTTCACGCAGGGCAATTGAAAATACTTTAGTGACGATAAACAACTGTAGCTAATGCATGACGATATACAGATGTGAATTTTTTTATCCTGTAGAGCCGTTGTCTATGACACCCCTTCGTACCATGAACTACATCTAACCAATAATCCATTTCGCACCATACACTCTGAAGCATATGTGTGGTCACCGATATGGGAACATTAGAAATGTGTATTTTGAATTGTGGAACTGCTTTTCGCAAGTGAGGCACATACACAGGGCTTTCAGATAATGTAGTATAATGCAAACCATCTAAACGGAATAATTATTTACTTGTTATGTCAAGTAATTGGTTTTGGTCTAAGCTACCATCTTCACACCATAAGCATACTACTGAATGGTTCAAAAGGCTCTGATCACTATGCGACTTAACTTCTAAGGTCATCAGTCGCCTAGAACTTAGAACTAATTAAACCTAACTAACCTAAGGACACCATACACATCCATGCCCGAGGCAGGATTCGAACCTGCGACCGTAGCGGTTGTTCGGTTCCAGACACTAGCGTCTAGAACCGCACGGCCACTCCGGCCGGCTAGCATACTACTGACCTGTGGACATAGTTCACTGAGCTGTAATGATTACCAACGGAATATACAGTGTCGTCACGTCCAGTACGATTGATACAATGGTTTAGAAGACACTGATTCAAACATCTATCTTCCACAGAGTCTAATAACCTACATCCCCCATTCTCTCCTTAATCAGGAAACAAGTCAGAGAGCCTAGAGGATGGTGTGATGTAATACTGAAGTCGACTGCAAATGAAACAGTACCTATAACTTCAGCAGAGTGCACCATCCTTAAAATATAGAAATGTAGCAACAGTTGCCGCCTCGCATAGCCACGAGTGTTAAAAGACCCACTTTCGGGACGCGGATTAACGACGAGTGTCAGTATGCTGATCAGCCTGCATGCGCTTTTTATGTGATTTCCCACATCCCACTAGCTACATCTTCATCTGTCTACGCACGACACATGAGAAAAGTCGTGAGATAGCGGTATGGACATACACAGATGGCGGTTGTATCGCGTATACAAGGTATGAAAGGGAAGTGCTTTGACGAAGCTGTTATTTGTTTCAGGTGATTCAAGTGAAAAGGTTTCCGACGTGATTAACGCCACACGACGGGAATTAACAGACTCTGAAAGCGGAATGGTAGTTGTAGTTAGACGCACGTGACATTCCATTTCGGATATGAGTTCGTTATTATGAAATCTACAGTGCTAAGAGTGTGCCTAGAATACCAGATTTCATGTATTGCCTCTCATCACGGACAACAAAGTGGCCGGCGGAGCTCACTTAGCGACCAAGGGCAGCTGCGTTTCCGTAGAGGGTCGTCAGTGCTAACAGACAAGCAACATTGCGTTAAATATACAAACATATCATTGTGCGGCGTACGAAGAACGTCTTCCTTAGGACAGTATGGCAAAATTTGGTGATAATAGACTATGACAGCAGACGAACGACGCAAGAGTCCGTGCTAATAGCGTTGCCAACAAGGCATTGTGCAGCCTATTTCTGAAATTAAAACAGATTCTGACAAAAGTGGCAACTCCCCCTCTCTCCATATTTTCTCTGCAGAGGTAAGAGGCTAACTCGAATCCTATAACATTTAAGATATCTGTACCAGTGGTCACATGATGTTCAGAGACATATATTATGTCAACTGGTTCGCCCAATTCTAATTCTTCAACACAAACAAACAACTCTTTAAGCTTTTATCTCAGTGCTAGGATATTTGATGCAATAAGGATGGCTAATACTGTATTTTGCGCTGGATGAATTACATCTGGATAAATCTAATGTTCTGACAGTTTCTAAATATCTCATGTTTCGATCACGGTCTGTTTGCATGAACTGTGTACATTAATATTTGTTTCTGACTGCCTGTTTTATCAGGGTGGACGTAATCTTCAACTTGTCACTGAATATCTTTTGTTTCTCACTCTCTACCTCAAAAAACTGCTGTTGTGTCACTTATAAGCACTGGTACTGTAACTCATATTATAGTGCTCTGCCCACACCCCACCCCGCTTAATTCATTTGCTATTAGATAATACAGTTTTCCCTTTCCTTTTCTGTTGAGGTGAAGGCATGCCAAGCAAAGTCCCAACCACTGATAGAATCAACAGGTACCACACCTATATGAGACACCATATCTGATCCAAGCCCTTGTTACACCTCAAAATTACCGCTCCTAACAGAAGAGTTTAAGTGAGGCAGATCATGGCGCCTTAGAATAGATACAAGCCTGATAGCAGTATGTCTCATTGTTGAAGCTATGTTTACCAGGTCATCGTTAATTCAATAATGAGGATCGCTGCCTATTCTGTTGCCTGTCCCACCCTCTGTTACCATGGTGTCTTCCTTTGTAAAGTCTCTGCAAAGTGTATGTTCATCCTCTGACACCTGATCCAGACTTGTAATAGGCTTAAAACATTGTTACATTGTAACGAAGCAGGGTTGCCCACTGCTATCCTGTTTTGGTTTTACACTTCTTCAGTAACTTAGTTAAGCAATAAACTTTTTTTTTTTTTCATTTTCACTACTCAGATTCCGACTACAGATTCTGTGGCCTTCAGCCTCAAAGCACAGAATTCAGAAATAGTTTAAATAAAATTCCCCTAGTAAAATCTATTATTTCAGTACATTCTAATGTATATTCTGAAAGTAATGAGCTAATTAGTTTTATTGGAAATGCATCCTATTAAAAGTTATGAACAATGACGTATATTGTGCAATACATATTAAGTAAAATTCGAGTGAGCTAATAGATCGAATTCAGCTATAAGACTGCATCCAAAAGAAAGCCTAAATTTTACTGATTCCAGCAAAGTGTTTAAATTAACCTAAAGTCTATTAGTTAAATAAATATTAAGAGTTGAAATCTGTGGCCTGTATGACTTTCAGTGCCAATCATGACCGAACTACTGAATAATTCCGAGATCTGTTTTGATACTTTTGCCACCTATATTTTTCTACGTAAAATGACTCGAGTCTCAACTTTGTAAGTGCATTAATTAAGAATTAAATAAATTTTAATAAGTAAAAATTATTGTTCAATAGGGCTGCCATGGTTATAAGTCGGGAATTCCTACTGCGGATGCATAAGTTAGTTCTGTGTATTTAAATTGATACAGCTCACTCATGTTATTTAAGTAATAAAACCCAATAGTTAACTTCAAAACCAATTAGAAAGGATCATTTTAACTCTGGGAAATTATAAACTATAATATATTAACAGAAATAGCCAAATATTCAAGCACTCGTCTATATAAGGTCCGAGGTGGTGCGGTTCTCAGTTAGTTCTCGGTCAGATTCTTTTGGAGCAAAAGTGCGGCAAGTCGGTGCCGGAATGTAATGTGATAATACTTGAAACAGAAACTTAATTTTTCCGGTAGGTACCAAAAAAGTGTAATTGTATTCGGCTTTGAACATTTAACGCGTATTGTGAACATTGTTAAAGACTGAAAGTTTTTGACCTACCTAATGTGACGATTATTAAGTGTAAGAGGCCTGGTCACATGAATATTGTGTGAGTGAATGACAACAAATAAATCGCACTGTGGTTATCATAAGTGTTCAACAATGAATACGGTCTTGACTTTTGATTTTGGAAAACATAATCTAGGATCCTGGCTTCTTAATTGCAGTGTGATTTAGGTGAGACGGACGCAGCTACCGAGAAGACGATATTGAATAAGCAAAGCAAGGTAGGTCAGGAACACTGCGCACTATCTACTGGGTGAGGAAATGTTTCACTACACCCGGCTGTGACGTGAACTTTAAGTGGCACTAATACAAGGATTCAGCCCGACACGTTACAACATGGTAACCTGATCCTAGTTCATCTTGCAACAGTTCTCAACACCTCTAACACGTGTACTACTTTACAACAAGACTTTGTTATTATTGGAAACTTCTCCTGGCTTCTTATTCCTCAACCACGTTTTCAAAGTTTGTTGTGCCCTGTCTCCTCCTACATTTTCTTGTGGCTCATCAGTTTCTGGCTGTGATAACAGTTCAAACCTGTTTTCCACATTGACTACAAAACTGTCTGAGAAGGATTTGTACTTCTTCCATAACCTGTTGTCACTTCCCATCTCTGTTTTCCCTTCTCCCCCCTTAACCTTTCCAGAGCTTGTTTTTCCTTATCTTGTTCCGCCTGAAAGGCAGCATTCTTCTCCGCATATTCCACTATCTTCCTATCTTTACACAAAATCTTACACAACAAATAAGTCTTGTTTACTTCCTCAATTCCCACGCTACTACAGTCACCCACATGAAAAACCTGCGACAATCCTGACACCACACCCTAGAATTAACAGTCTTACGTCAAGTAATGCACTTCTCACTTATGGCAAACAAATTTCAACTATAGTCTAAATTAAAAGAGGATAACTTCTTAGACTACTCAGTTCATTTATTCATTCATTTCGTATAGGCCATCTTTGGATCACGTTATATCAAGTGTCTTGTTTTACGTTTTGTGACGTTTGCCCAGTGCTCCACATTCGTTCTCGGTGTTGCTCCTTCCTCTCCTGGGTCCCAGCCTTTCCTGTTTTTAGTTTTGAATTTTCTTGGAAACCATGGCACGCCATAAGTTTCTCCTTGAGTGGGACACGCTTCAAGATGTCATCATGGGTGATCCCCACTTCTTTCAGATCTTTCTCCACCTCCTGTGAACCAGGCCCATTTTGTTTTCTTCTCCTGAATGGAGGTGATCATACGATTGGTGAGTCTTCCAGGGCTCATTTGGGCCATGTGTCCATATAACATAATCCTCCTTTTCCGGATGGTATCAGTTATCTTCTCTATGTGGGATTACAGTTCATGATTATGACGTCTTCTATATTCCCCATTCCATTTGATGGGACCTAAGATATTTCTCAAAATCTTTTCCTCAGCCTCCCGTTTCTCGATTAGGCCTTTTGTGTTCATTACTAGGCATTCAGAAACGTAGAAGACCTCCGGACGGATAACACTGCTGTAATAGCTCAACTTTGCATTGAATGATACTGATCTATTGTTGTAGATGTTTTTGGTTAAATGGAATGCCATTTTCATTTTGTTCATGCAAGGTATGAAGGTTTCTTTCTCTGATAAAGTAGCTATTATCCATTTTTCGAGATATTTAAACTTTTCAATTCGCTTAATTTTTCCTTGACCCACCACAAGATCCCTTGGTGATGAATTTATGTTCGTTATAATCTCGGTTTTCTCAAAAGAACTTGGAGGCTAGTCTTCCGTGCTTGTACGTTAGCCCATTAATCTATTTCTCAGCTGTTTCAATGGAATTAGAAAAAATTGCAAGATCATCTGCAAAAGCAAGACAATCGAGTTCAAGATTTTGTTTCTTGTAACCCAGCTGCAACCATTTTTAATTCCTTGGTTTTCCAGTTCTTTGCGCCACTCACGAATTACCTTCTCGAAGACACAGTTGAAGAGCAGAAGTGAGAACCCATCTCCTTGCCCCACTCCAGTCTTTATTTCAATACCTTCTGATGCTTGTCCTCTAAATTTCACTCTTGAGGTTGTGTTGGTTAGTGTTTGCTGGATTATCGCTTTGGTCTTCTTGTCAAGGCCAAGTACTTCTAGAATTCTGATCAGGGTTTTTCAATCAATATAGTCTACATCTACATCCATACTCCGCAAGCCACCTGACGGTGTGTGGTGGTGCTACGAAATCCACAAAAGTCACAACAAAATTTTTATTCCTGAACGTCAGGTACGAAAGGATGGATTTGAGGTTCATTATCTGTTCGACGCATTATCACCCCTTCCTGAAACCTCCTTGACACTCTCCTAGCTGTGGGTTTAGCAGTTCTTCTGTCTTAGTATGCAGACCTTTCGACGGAATCTTATAGGTTGTTGATATGAGAGAGATACCACGATACTTATTTACGTCTCTTCTGTAGCCTTTCTTATGAAGAGGATGAATTAGAGCAGAACTCAAGCCATGTGGGAGTCTTTCAGTTTCCCAAATGTGGCTGATAATTTCTGTTAGTTTATCTACTGCCTTATTCCCTGCATACTTCCAAAGCTCAGCAATTATAGAATCTTCCCCTGGTGCTTTGTTGTTTTTAAGCGAGTGAATTATCAGCTTGATTTCCTCTTTCGTGGCTCGTGATGACTTTGGTTGTACTTCTATGTAGTCGGTAAATGGAAATGTAGAGGTTGGACTCTCACAATTCAGAAGAGCTGTAAAGTAATTCGCTAATATCTGAGACCTGTCTTTATCATTGTGAGCTAGCTTCCCGTTTGGAGCTTTGAAGTGGAGGCTTGAAGGATTGTACTTGGTGAGATTGGCCTTAAAAGTTCTATAGAAGTTTTGTGTATTTGTCTTCTGAATGTCTTGTTCAATCTGTGCCAATTAAATTTTCTTACAAGCACACTTCACTCCCTGTATGATCTTTGCAGCGTGTTTTGTAGCATCCTGGAAGTTAGTTTTGTTAGCTTCATTTTTCTTGGTATTACATCTCTGCCACGAATGCTGTCTTTGCGTCAATGCTGCCTCACAATCACTGTTCCACCAAGCATGTTCCAGAAGCGGAACAGTTTCCCTTGCTGTTCTGACGAGGGCTTCTTGCAATTCTTCCCAGCACTCTGTATCTAATAATTCAAGTCTACGAGTGAATTCTTGATTGGACATCAGTTTTTCCGTGTCAAATCTATCTTCTTTGCCTGTGTTTTTCTAGAATTTATTGGAAGTATCTTAATTTTAATCATTGAAAGATAGTGATCTGAACCCAGATTGGCATTCCTCACAACTTTAACATTCTGGATCACTCGTTGTGCTTTTTGGGTAATGGCAACGTGGTCCATTTGATATTTTGCAAGATCTGGTTTTGCGAATGATCAAGTTTTCCGTTTCCTTGGCGTTTGAATGCTGTTGATTTCATGACTAGGTTAAAGCTTTACACAATTCCACGAGTCTCTCCCCATTGCGGTTGGTTCTTTTATGTGCTGGGTAACTTCCAACAATATCTTGGAATTTTCTCTCCTTGCCAAGTTGCGCAATGAAATCTCAAAACCAGGGTGATGATGTGTTTGTCTAGGATCTTGGATGGGAGGTCTTCTAGTTCTTCCCAAAATTCATGTGTTCCTTTCGGATCTCTCTTGTTTGCCTGGGTGATAGGTGCATGAACATTCACAGTGCTGTAAACTTTGTTTGTGCTTCGGAAAGAAATAGTGGATACTCGGCTGTTTGGTGGGCTAAAGTCTACGATGGAATCTAGAATATTCTTGTTGACTATAAATCCCGTGCCAAGATGAGGAATAGCTTTTACAGCGCAATTGACAAAAAAAAAAAAAAAAAAAAAAAAAATGGTCAAATGGCTCTGAGCACTATGGGACTTAACATCTGAGGTCATCAGTCCCCCAGAACTTAGAACTATTTAAGCATAACTAACTAAATGACATCACACACACCCATGTCCGAGGCAGGATTCGAACTTGCGACCGTAGCGGACGCGCGCTTCCAGACTGAAGAGCTTAGAACCGCTCGGCCACACTGGCCGGTCGCAATTAACAGTTTTACCTTTAAGTATTCCGTAGCCTTCTGACTCAAGGGTATGTTCATCTATGAATATTCTTTCTTGAATCACTGCAATTAGTATCTTATGTTGCTGCAGGGTCTCTGTAAATTGTTTCAGTTTACCAGATTTCAGTACTGAGTTGGCATTAAAGGTGGCAAAGTAATTTAGGTGTTGTGCTTAATCTTTACAGGAGTCTCCGATACGTCCAAGCATGTTGGTGCAGGCTCCCCAGACTCTGAAGGCCTGCATGCATCGTCCAAGACGACGGTGGATTCGGTACCACCTGGGGTAGTAGCATTTGCTGAGCTTTCCTCCATTCTTTTTTCAGTTGAAAAACTATTTTTTGGGATCGATGATGTTTCGCACAGACGAAGAGCCTGCCAACTGAGACCACTCAGTTAATATGTTAAATTTCTTAGAAAAATTTGGCCTTATGTATATATAAAGAATTGAATCTGTATTATTTACGTGACAAAACAAAATTGAACACTGTTAGTTAAGGAAGAGACTGAGCTACAGCCAACAAATAGTTGAGGATGTGAGGTAAAAGTGCTACTCTGGAGAGGTTAACACAATACAGAAATTTGCCGAAAATAAATGCCGCAAACAGGGTAGACGCCTAACGTGAATTACAACTTTGAACCCAACACTGTGAGAATTTGGACTACTTGATAGCTGGGAATCCAAGCATGCCCAAAATTTAGCTCACTCTTACATAACATTGCAGCTAAAGTTGTAGATTGCAAGAGAAAAGCCTGAAGAAATCAGTACTACACATAAAGAAAAAATTATAAAATACACGCAAGAAATGAAACACAATACGAAATTCGTGCCATTAAAAATCAATACGACCTCCATTAAATTTATGAAGACAATCACGAGAGGTAACGCAATGCGGTAGGGGGACACGAATAAATAATATTTCAGATACCTGCGTCAGTTACACTAAGATCTTCAACACTGCGGTGCAAACTGGCACAGTAATACATATTAAAGCAAAAATCATTTAAATATACTGATAGCACATGGAGAAGGTCACGGAGTAAGTCCATGGGATCTCACTTCAATCCACAATGATTCATCACCACATACATGAGTTACTGTTCGCCCGGAGACTTTTGAAACATAGGTGGGCGCCCACCGTATGACAGATTTATTCCCTGAAACAAAAGAATAGTTTCAAAAGATAGGTAACTTGAAAATCGTAAACAAACAGTAAAACATGATTTCAATTGCGTGATAACTTTCCCAAAGTGTAGATAAATGACCTTTGATGAAACTTGGCTGATGTGTAGAAGGGCAAAATAATGCAATATATATTTTTTAGTTTGTGCCCAATTTCACTTTTAACGAGTAAAATACACACCGAAAGGTAATTTGGCGTATTAAGTTTAGAGGGAATATCTTCGCTGCAATGATGTATAAAAATGCACCTCATATAGAAGTTGATGTGTAATCAATGTTCTCAAAATTGTGGAAAATATCAATTACAAAAATGAAAACTTTTCATCAAATAACTCAAGGGAATGCAGCAGGTTGCCGACGCCGACAATCGCCGATATTCCGATAGGAGCACATCCTGCCATTTTAAAGGCATAACTGCAGCAAGTGAGCGATGTGCAAGGGAAATTGAAACCTCGTTTCTCAGAGAAACACTGGGAAGATAACATTCACACATATTATAAATAGTAGTGCCATCACAAACCAAAGATAAGCGACGTCAGTAGTTACTGATAATGAAATGAACAATCAACGGGTGGCGTAGCATAGACTCTGCAGAATCTGTTTTCTAACAAGAAAGGGAGCAGGATTCCATGCAGAATTTAAACAAAAACTACCATCTCTATTTACAAATTTAAAACTAATTTAATTTCAAATGCTTCCTTAAAAACACTATCCAAATAACTGGAAGTATGCCAGAATTCCTGGGTTGTCATACTCTTTAGAATAACCTTTGGCAAGGCAGTGTTTTGCAATGGCGGATTTGCTCGTTTGTTGTATGCGTGTGCGACGCTTATGTTAATAACACCGGTCCTCCACAGTCGTGACGGTCTGAGCAATATATGACATGAAACAGCTGTGATGAATACGGTAGCCACCCCACTACGGAAACCAAGATCATCATACTTACACGGAACCTAAAAGGATCCGGAACTTAGATGGTGATAGAACAACACACAATCACAACACATTTCCGCAAAATGCGGCCAATCCTGTTAGAAATGCTCCCTGTGTAAAGGAAAAAAAAAAACACTTAGTGTTTGGGGAAACCTCGGTGTTACCATCAGTCACTCACCCGGTGCATAGTTGGCCGATAGCGCTACGTCTGGTGTATCATTCACTGTAATCATTCTGACGAAAGGTGACTTCGAGATGTACTAACTCAGCTGACAAACTCTCAGGGCCCGAGATGACAAGGGCCCTGTCAACCAAAGTATAGAGTACCACTTTACGATGAGCAGGGTGGTGACAACCACGGACCTGCAGATACAAGTCCGTGTGAGTAGGCTCTGTATAACGTCATGTACCAACGTACCATCAACTTCCTCCTGACCAACACGTCAAGGAAGGGAAGACAACCATCTTTTTTCAATTCTATCGTAAACAAGTATTCGGGAGGATTGAGATCATATGTTGCGAAAAATCGTTAAAATTCTCATTGCCATGAGGCCAAAGAACGAAACTATCATCTACACACCTGAAAAAACACACATGTCTGAAAGCAGTCGACTCCAAAGCACGTACCTCATAATCTTCCATAGGCAAACTCGCAGGAACAAGTGATAACAGGTTCCCATCGCAATTCCATCTTTGAATAAAAAGTGGAAACAGGTGTCCGCCATGCACACTTACAACAGCCGAGCGCAGAACATTGTCATGGCACCGGTCATCCTAGAGAATATAATAACACGTATGTCCTGGCATGCACTTCCAGCTATTGCGATTGTATTATCAAGGAAGCTGTTCAAATTGAATAAGCCAGAAACCATATAAACAGAGCTGATGGTTTTTCTTTAAATGGAATCCTGCGCTCTCTCTGGTAAAAGACAGAGAGACAGAGTTTATGCTACCTCATCGGTTGATTATTAACTTCACTATCGATAAGTTCTGTCGTCGGTCATCTTTGGTTTGAGATGATGCTAGTGTTTACAGTGTGTACTCGCTCGCGTGTGTGTGAGTTATCTTTGCGAAGTTTCTCTGAAAACCGAGGTTTTAAATTCTCTTGGATGGTGGTTACTTGCCGTAATTTTGCCTTGAAAACGGAAGGTGTGCTCCTGTCGAAATATCGGCGGTCGTCGACAACGCCAGCCTGCTGCATTCTTGTAACTTATCTAAACGTTGCATACGCCGGGGGAAAGTCAAGGCTCACATGAGGACTTCCGTTACAATATAAAGTAAAGAAGTTTAAAAGATACAGTATCCGTGTCCAATAAAGATGCTTATTGAAGTACCATTTTCGGAAAATAAGCTGTACCCAATGTTCTGTCAGAGTTATTTCAACACACCTAATTAAAATATATAAACATTCATTATTAATGTATCTATTTATTTTATTCATATTTTTCTTATGTTTTAAATCGGTATTTTACGTTTTACATTTTTATATCTTTATGTATTTTTTAAAAATTTTTTGTTAGTTTACTATTTTACATACGTGTACTTCGTAACTGAAAATAATTAGTCACACATTTGTATGATGCAAAATCATTACTATAATGATAATCTGATAAGAAATGCTTAAAACATAACGTTTCCTTACACCATGTACATTAAATGAACGCAATTTCTTCATATGGCATACATGATGGGGAACACAATATAAAACAAAACTCAGCAGGATTTCAAAATGTTGCAGGTCATCTTCCAAATATTCTGATTTGTATCAGGCATATTTCCGTACGCTACTAAGCTGTGGTTCTCGAGTGGATTCTGACATTGAAGACTTTCAACAGTCTTCAACAGAATCTTCTCACAAAGTTCTTCCAACTTCGAAAGCCGTATACATTTCACGCAAGTACCTTTGGGATCGCCATATGAACAAGGTCCCTGTAATCACGTACGATTCTCCAAAAGGTTCTTCACTTTGACAACCCTAAAAATCCAACAATTCAGATTTTTCCACATCACCGGGAAAGAGGACATTTTCAAATTACTTTTGCGCTGGTCAGACGACTGTTTACCAGATTTCGATGCCGTCACAAGGAGTTTTGAGGCTTTGCAAATAAATTCTAGAATTATTGCAGAAAACTGACCATTAGTTTCTTTTAAAACTAGGAAAAGCCTCGTAATTAGTGTGAAAATGCCAATTTGACTATCATAGCCGACTACAAGAAAGTTGATCATTTCGTGATCCCAAAGGACACGACGGCATAGGTTCAACTGTGACACGTATAAGGCTTTCGATGTTAGAAGGACCTTGTGGGAAGATTTTCAGATCTAATTCGGCTGAATGAGTTGAAGGTTAGTCTCCACTTAAGAAACAGTATAATTAAGCTGCAGCCATTAGTACATTATCAACACCTTTCGCCATGGCTTACCAATGTATTGAAATGTGCCTGATGCAAATCGGAACATTCAGAGGATAAACCGCGACAATCCTGCTGAAATTTATTCTATGGTATGTCTTCTGTCGTGTATATTATGTGATGAAATTTCGTTGATTTTATGTACATGGTGTAATAAAACGTTACGTTTTAAGCATATATTTACAGATTATCCTTATTGAAATGTATCAAAATAACGAGTAAACTACTATTTTCAGTTAATAAGACACATATATGGGAAATGGTAAACTAAAAAGAAAGAATGGTAAACGTAAAATAACAATTTAAAACATAAAACAAATGTAAGTCGTATAAATAACTAGACTAATACTGAACGTTTAGATATTATAATTAGGTATGTTGAAAACACTATGACATGGCACTGAGTACAGCTTAGTACGGCTTATTTTCCAAAAATGGTATTTCAGAAATCAGCTTTGTTACACATAGATGTAAGCTGCTTGAAAGCTGCTTTAAGTTACGCTGTAACAAATGTTTTCATTTTTCAAAATTATTAGTGGTGGTGTGGTATTAAGCAAAATTCAAGGTTATTACAAAATTCGATATACAGTCCTCAAAATGGCTAATTACATAGCATCTTTTGTATGAGAAACTTTTTTTATACAGGGTGTTACAAAAAGGTACGGCCAAACTTTCAGGAAACATTTCTCACACACAAATAAAGAAAAGATGTTATGTGGACATGTGTCCGGAAGCGCTTAATTTCCATGTTAGAGCTTATTTTAGTTTCGTCAGTATGTACTGTACTTCCTCCATTCACCGCCAGTTGGCCCAATTGAAGAAAGGTAATGTTGACTTCGGTGCTTGTGTTGACATGCGACTCATTGCTCTACAGTACTAGCATCAAGCACATCAGTACGTAGCATCAACAGGTTAGTGTTCATCACGAACGTGGTTTTGCAGCCAGTGCAATGTTTACAAATGCGGAGTTGGCAGATGCCCATTTGATGTATGGATTAGCACGGGGCAATAGCCGTGGCGCCGTCCGTTTGTATCGAGACAGATTTCCAGAACGAAGGTGTCCCGACAGGAAGACGTTCGAAGCAATTGATCGGCGTCTTAGGGAGCACGGAACATTCCAACCTATGACTCGCGACTGGGGAAGACCTAGAACGACGAGGACACCTGCAATGGACGAGGCAATTCTTCGTGCAGTTGACGATAACCCTAATGTCATCGTCAGAGAAGTTGCTGCTGTACAAGGTAACGTTGACCACGTCACTGTATGGAGAGTGCTATGGGAGAACCAGTTGTTTCCGTACCATGTACAGCGTGTGCAGACACTATCAGCAGATGATTGGGCTCCACGGGTACACTTCTGCGAATGGTTCATCCAACAATGTGTCAATCCTCATTTCAGTGCAAATGTTCTCTTTACGGATGAGGCTTCATTCCAACGTGATCAAATTGTAAATTTTCACACTCAACATGTGTGGGCTGACGAGAATCCGCACGCAATTGTGCAATCACGTCATCGACACAGATTTTCTGTGAACGTTTGGGCAGGAATTGTTGTTGATGTCTTGATTGGGCCCCATGTTCTTCCACCTACGCTCAATGGAGCACGTTATCATGATTTCATACGGGATACTCTACCTGTGCTGCTAGAACATGTGCCTTTACAAGTAGGACACAACATGTGGCTCATGCGCGATGGAGCTCCTGCACATTTCAGTCGAAGTGTTCGTACTCTTCTCAACAACAGATTCGGTGACCGATGGATTGGTAGAGGCGGACCAATTCCATGGCCTCCACGCTCTCCTGACCTCAACCCTCTTGACTTTCATTTATGGAGGCATTTGAAAGCTCTTGTCTACGCAACCCCGGTACCAAATGTAGAGACTCTTCGTGCTCGTATTGTGGACGGCTGTGATACAACACGCCATTCTCCAGGGCTGCTTCAGCGCATCAGGGATTCCATGCGACGGAGGGCGGATGCATGTATCCTCGCTAACGGAAGACATTTTGAACATTTCCTGTAACAAAGTCACGCTGGTACGTTCTGTTGCTGTGTGTTTCCATTCCATGATTAATGTGATTTGAAGAGAAATAATAAAATGAGCTCTAACATGGAAAGTCAGCGTTTCCGGACACATGTCCACATAACATATTTTCGTTCTTTTTGTGTGAGGAATGTTTCCTGAAAGTTTGTCCGTACCTTTTTGTAACACCCTGTATATCATCGTTTTGCAGATATTCCCTCCAGACCTAACATGCCAAATTATCTTTCGGGCTGTGTTTTGCCTGTTAAAAGTGAAAATGGACACAAACGAAAAAATACATAGTGAATTATTTGAACCTTCTATACAACTGCAAAGCTTCATGACCATCGTTTATTGTCAGTCGAAAATGTTCCCTTGTTAGTTTTGATGAACTACAGGACGTATTTAGATCGACACCTAAGAGCGAGGCAATCGGTCCAGATGATTTAGCAGCGAACGTTTGTAACGCTTTCTGGCATATACTGAGTGAAATGATAGTTTGAGGGGAGTGCTCCACCCAATGAACATCAAGCTACAATAGTGTTAATATTTGAGAACAGAAATTCGAGGGTCCGACAATAGTGAGAGCCATTGCTAATTAAGTGCCAACTTCAAAACAATCACGCTCGTGACAGATATCACACTACAGAAACTATTAACAAAAAACTTCGGACGTTGCCTAAAATCACAGTCTAGGGACTCAGGATGGGCGATATACTAGATGAGTACCGCGTGATCTTGTGCATGTAGCTTGGTCAATTGAAACACCTGTGGCCAACGTATTCGTGAACTTTCGAAAATTGTATGAGACGCTGGGGCACGAACATCTCTTTAAAGTATTCTAAAACGTGGGTTTAAATTAAAGTCTGTGATGCTTGTCATAAATTGTTTCCAAAACAAAGCGATATTGAAATCATCAAAATTTTCCGACGTAAAGTGGTCGCAAATGCATACGTACGCCTAAGGCTGTAGTATCGTTTTAATCAGGGATAAAGAGAACTGCGTTGCAAAATACCGTATGGAAGAATATCAACAAGGACAAACCTCAACTTTTCATTACAGGCCAGACAAATCTGACACTTTTAGAAACCACTAAAACCAGAGTTCATCAGCCTAAAAGTACACGATTGCCACAACGAAGCCACAGGAAGTGATACACCGAAACTGGAAATAAAATAGTGAAACATCAGAATCAATGAGAGCACATGATAGTTCTTGGAGAGACTGTGATGGAACACGACGACCATGAACACATCTCTTAAGAATGTCCCACATATGCACGATGAGGTTTAGGTCGGGACTCACCGCCGGCCATACCATTATTCCAATGTCCAGACTTCGCACGACATCGATACTGATGCTAACCACGTAGGCCCCAGTATTAAAAGGAACTGAGTGCCATCACGGCATGCAGCAGCCACCGCATGGTTCAACAGTATCTGTTCGATGTACTGTCTGGCGGCAAGGCGACTGTGGGCAACGTCAAGATCCGTATGGGCATGATCGCTGAAGAGCCACCCCACAGTATCACAAAAAGATGGAAATTTCCTCAACAATTGGCAGGTTCCGCTCACCATGGGTTACTGCACACGAACATGGCCATCGCCTTGCGTCACAGGACATCTGGACTCGTCTGTGGACAACACGTCTCGCCAATGACGAAGTCGCCAGTTGACATGGGAACGGCAGAACTGAAGGCGAGCTGCAAGACGCTGTCGTGTCAAGCGGAGTAGTCTAACAGGACGCCTGGGACGTAAGGTCTTTTCTCGTAAGCTGTTCATTACAGTCTGATCGGACAAAGGAGCTCAAGTGGCCCTTCTGATATCGTTTGCAGTGCTCAAGTGCTCAAGCGGTAGCTGTACGAAGTCGCAGCGCAGAGCCGGGGAGATGTAGGGTTGTAATGCGCCAGCGACGTTGTCCGACTCGCCTTGTGTACAGACCTCTCTCCCTGTAGCATGTCCACAATGAATGGATGAAACATCGAGATGTATACGCCCAAAAGTGCATTCTTTTTCTGTCACACAGGCCACTCTAGCAACTTGCACTGCATTACGATGTCGCATAGCATGTGCTTGGTTGCATATAACGTTCACAAATGAGAGCTGCCAGCTATGTTCCTCACTAGAAAACACTTGCATACCGGTAGTCTCTTCCCCCCTGCCGCCTTAGCCTTAGCTTACAGGGAGAAGAAAAACCGTAGTGTAGTCACGTGATTATCCTACAAAAAGTCGGTGTTAGGTAGATGTTTAACAGGGGTGGAACTGAAACTTTTTATCGACACTTGCAAATTGCCAATCGTCCTCCAAAATATTAAAAATATTTTTCCCCACCGGTTCTGGTCTCTGGCGTTGGCTGAAGAAGATATTTTGTTGTTCGGCGACAGTAAGGGATCTGCAGCACCTGTCGCCCAGTTTAGTGTCCACAGTAGCAGCAATACTGTACATGTGCTATGAATTAAGTAATTTGCTGCATTGTTACCGTAGATTACAAACCGACTAATTTACTTTTGTGTAGCATGAAGGTTTAACTAATCTATAGCGCAAGATCAATTTGAAATTTGATTAGCCGTGATGTGACCCGTTTGAGTCCCATATATACCGGGAGTTCAGTAAAACAGAAGTTATAAATACGCAGTTTTTAGCTCTATGATGGACTACTTTTTTATATCTGTCCTTGTATAGAGACATTCTGCAAGAATATTTCTCTTACTCATTACAATAATACTCAAATCTGTGATGTTGCAAAGGTTATTTCCAAATGAATCTTAGCTATTTAGGTCTATTACTGCGGTATGCCTTCAGTATGTAGATCAGAATCAAATTAAGGCCGATATTTAATATTAGTAGACTTCTTTTGTCCAGGAATGCCCTTTTTGCCACTGCTAGTCTACTTTTGATGTTCTCCTTGCCATGTCTGTCACTCGTTATTTTACTGCCTAGGTAGCAGAATTCCTTAACTTCATCTACTTTGTGACCATCAATTCTGATTTTAAGTTTCTGGCTGTTCTCATTTCTACTACTTTTCATTATATTCGCCTTCCTTCGATTTACTCTCAACCTGTACACTGTTCTCATTAGACTGTTCATTCCGTTCAGCAGATCATGTAATTCTTCTTCACTTTCACTCAGGATATCAATGTCATCAGCGAATCATATCATTGATATCCTATCACCTTGAATTTTAATTCCACTTCTGAACCTTTCTTTTATTTCTATCATTGCTTCCTCCATGTACAAATTGAACAGTAGGGGCGAAAGGCTTCATCCTTGTCTTACACCATTTTTAATACGAACACATCGTCGTTGCTCGTCTACTCTTATTATTCCCTCTTGGCTGTTGTACATATTGTATTTGACGCGTCTCTCCATAGCTTACCCCTACTTTTTTCAGAATCTCGAACAGCTTGCACCATTTTACACTGTCGAACGCTTTTTCCAGGTCGGCAAATACTATGAACGTGTCTTGATTTTTCTTAAGTCTTGCTTCCATTATTAATCACAATGTTAGTATTGCCTCCGTCGTGCCTTTACCTTTCATAAATCCAAACTGATCGTCATCTTGCGCATCCTCGCGTTTCTCTTCCATTCTTCTGTATATTATTCTTGTAAGCAGCTTCGATGCATGAGCTGTTAAGCTGATTGTGCGGTAATTCTCGCACTTGTCAGCTCTTGCCGTCCTCGGGATTGTTTGAATGATACTTTCCGAAAGTCAGATAGTATGTTTCCAGACTCATACATTTTACACACCGACGTAAATAGTCGTTTTGTTGCCACTTCCTCTAATGGTTTTAGACATTCTGATGGAATGTTATCTATCCCTTCTGCCTTATTTGATTTTAAGTCTTCCAAAGCTCTTTCAAATTCTGTTTCTAATACTGGATCCTTTATCTCTTCTAAATCGACTCCTGTTTCTTCTTCTATCACATAAGGCAAATCATCCCCTTCATAGAGGCTTTCAATGTACTCTTTCCACCTATTCGCTCTCTCCTCTGCATTTAACAGTGGAATTCCCGTTTCACCCTTAATGTTATCACCTTTGCTGTTAATGTCACCAAAGGTTGTTATGAGTTTCCTGTATGCTGAGTCTGTCCTTCCGACAGTCATTTCTTTTGTGATGTCTTCACGTTTTTCCTGCAGCCATTTCGTCTTAGCGTCCCTGCACTTCCTATTTATTTTATTCCTCAGAGACTTGTATCTCTCTATTCCGGAGTTTCCCAGAACATTTTTGTACTTACTCTTTCATCGATCAATTGAAGTATTTCTTCTGTTACCCATGGTTTCTTCGCAGTTACCTTCTTTGTTCCATTCCTCTTCAACTGTACTGCCTACTGAAGTATTCCTTATTGCTATATCTATAGCCTCAGAGAATTTCAACGGCATATCGTCATTTCTTAGTACTTCCGTATCCCACTTCTTTGCGTATTGATTATTCCTGACTAATGTCTTCAACTTCAGCCTCCTCTTCATCAGTACACTATTGTGATCTGAGTCTATGTCTTCTCCTGGGTACGCCTTACAATTCAGTATCTGATTTCCGAATCTCTGTCCGACAATGATGTAATCTAACCGAAATCTTCCCGTGTCATCAGGCCTTTTCCAAGTATACCCCCTCCTCTTGTGGTTCTTGAACAGAGTATTCGCTATTACCAGCTGAAACTTGTTACAGACTCAATTAGTCTTCCTCCTCTCTCATTCTCCTGTAAACTTTCCTTCTACTCCTTCTCCTACAACTATATTCCAGTCACCCGTGACTATTAGATTTTCATCTCCCTTTACATACATTATTATCCTTTCAATATCGTCATACATTTTCTCTATCTCTTCATCTTCAGCTTGCGACGTCGGCATGTATACCTGAACTCGTTGTTGGTGTTGGTTTGTTTTCCATTCTGGTAATAACAATCCTATCACTGAACTGTTCACACTAACACACTCTCTGCCCCACTTTCCTATTCATAATGAATCCTACTCCCGTTATACCATTTTCTGCTGCTGTTGATATTACCCTATACTCACCTGACCAGAAATACTTGTCTTCTTTCCCCTTCACTGACCCCTACTATATCTAGATTAAGCCTTTTCATTTCCCTTTTCAGTTTTTCTAGTTTCCCTACCACGCTCAAGCTTCTGACATTCCACGCCCCGACTCGTAGAACGTTATCCTTTCATCGATTATTCAATCTTTTTCTCATGGTAACCTCCCCCTTGGCAGTCTCCTCCTTCAGATCCGAATGGGGGATTATTCCGGAATCTTTTGCCAAAGGAGAGATCATCATGACACTTATTCAAATACAGGCCACATGTCCTGTGGATCCCCGTTACGTGTCTTTAATGCAGTGGTTTCCACTGCCTTCTGCATCCTCATGCCGTCGATCATTGCTGATCATTAAGCCTTTAGGGGCAGTTTCCTACCCGTAGGACGGGAGTGTGCCCTGAACCTCTGTCCGCTCCTCCGCCCTTTTTGATAAGGCCGTTGGCAATAAGAGTGGTGACTTCTAATGCCGGAAGTCTTCGGCCGCCAGTATAGACATATAGAGGAGGCAAAAGAGTTCACTGTGTATTTCTTTGTTTATACCCAACTTCACTTTTATGGGGTACAACACACCCAGAGAGGTAATTTGGCATGTTAGGTTTGGTGAAAATATCCTTCAAACGATAATCTATAAAATGTTTCTATACAAAAATTGATATGTAATTAACCTTCTTGAAAACTGTATAATCGATTTTTGTTATAATCGGGAAATATCCCACCACCACTAATTATTTTGAAAAATGAAAATGTTTGTTACAACGTGACTTAAAGCAGCTTTCAAGCTGCTTACATCTATGTGTAACAAAGCTGGTTTCTGAAATACAGTTTTTGGAAAATAAGCTGTACTAAGTTTTCCACAGTGCACTGACAGAGTGTTTCTCAACAACACCTAATTAAAATTACTAAACATTCAGTTTTAGTCTAGTTATTTATTTTACTTATGTGTATTTCATGTTTTAAACTGTTACTTTACGTTTCACATCCACTTTTTTGTTGTTTTTTTAGTTTACCATTTCACATGTGCGTATCATGTTAATTGAAAATGATAAGTTACTCATTATTTTGATATAAAATCATTAGAACAATGATAATCTGTAAGGAAATACTTAGAACATACCGATTTATTACACTATGCACATAAAATGAACGAAATTTCTTCACATAGTGTACACGCTAGAGGACATAACATACAACAGAGTTCACGAGGATTACAAACTGTCACGGGTTATCCTCTACGTGTTCCGATTTGCATCGAGCATACTTCAGTACATTGGCAAGCCTCGGTGAAAAGGATTTATTATGTGCCTGGAGCTTTATTATATTGTCTCTCAAGTGGCGAATGACATCAAAACCTTTCAACAGAACTTGATTTAAAAACCTTTCACAAGTTTCTTTCAATATCGAAAGCCTTATACGTGTCACTTCTGTACCTGTGCCGCCGTGTCCTCTGGTATCACCAGATGAACAAGTTTCTTGCGCTCGGGTGTGATGGTCATCCGCTCTTTCATAGTTTTAAAAGAAACTAATGGTGAGTTTCGACAGAGAGTTCGAGAATTTCGAAGTTAAGCCCCAGATTTCCCAATGACGGCCTCGAAATCAGGGAAACAAACGTCTGGCTAGGTCACTAGATATTTGAAATATGAATTATTTCCCTTGAGGCAGAAAAATCTGAAATGTTGTTGGATTCTTAGGGCTATCAGTTTGGAAGAAGCGTGCAGAGCATCTTACCTAAGGACAAGAACCTTGTTCGTCTGGTGATCCAAATGGGCACGACGCCACAGGTACTTTCGTGAAATGTGTACATCTCTCGAAGTTGGAAGAACTTCATGAGAAGATTCCCAGATGTAGTGCTGTAGAACGACTTTGATGTCATTCTCCATTTGAGAACCACTACTTACCAATGTACTTAAATATGCCTGACACAAATCAGAGGATTTAGATGATCACCTGCGACAATTTGAAATCCTGATGAATTTTGTTTTACATTGCGTTCCCCATCATGTATATTAGATAAAGAAATTTAGTTTATTTTATGTGCATTGTTAAAGAAAAGGTTATGTTATAAGCCTTTCTTTACAGATCATCCTGGTAGCAATGATTTTGAATCATATTAATGAGTAGCTAATTATTTTCAATTAAGAAGTACACATGTGTGAAATGGTAAATTAAAGAGAAAAAATAATCGAAAAAGAACGTAAAATGTTAAGAAAGAATGTAAATTAAAAATTGGAATTTAAAACATAAGACAAATATAAATAAAATAAATAAATAGGCTAATAAGGCATGATTAGATATTTTATTTAGATGTGTTGAAATACTCTGACAACCTATTACGTACTGCTTACTTCCCGAAATCCTTCTTGGTTCCGTAAAGGATGATCTTGATTTGCGTAAGGCCGTTGTTCACCGCATTCCTCGCAATTGTTTCATGTCATGTACTGGTCGGACTTTCAGAACTGTCTAGGACCTGTGTACGGAGCATAAGCGTCACACACGCCTACAACAAACGTGCAAATCCGCCGTTGCAGAACATTGTTTCGGCATTGCTCATCCTATGGAGTATAACAACACCGAGATTCTGGCATACTTACAGCTACTGGGGTAGTGTTATTAAGGAAGCAGTCGCAATTAAATTAGGAAGTAGCCCTATAAATAGAGATGTTGGTTTTTCTTTAAATTCCGCGTGGAGCCTTCCTCTCGCTTTTGTTGAAAAAATATAGAAGCAGAGTTTATGCCACGTCACCAGTTAGTTATTAATTTCAATTTCGATAACTTCTGACGACGGTCATCTATGGTTTGCGATGGCGCTAGTTTTTATTGTGTGTGTGTTATCTTTCAGGAGTTTCTCTGAGAACCAAGGTTTTAAATTCCTTTGCACAGCGCTCATTTGGTGCGATTTAGTCTTGAAAATGACAGGTATTCTCCTGTCGAAATGTCGGTGGTTGTCGACAACGTCATCAGGCTGCATTCCTATAGGTCATTTGAACAAACGTTTTCAATTTTAAAAATTAATTATTGGTGGTGTAGTATTTTGCAAAATTTCAAAACATTAATTACACATCAACTTTTATATGAGGTACTTATTTATATATCATTGCTGCGATGCTATTCACTCCAGCCTTAATATGTCAAATTACTTTTCGGCGTTTGTTTTATCCCTTAAAACTGAAATTGGGCACAAACAAAAAAATACGTATTGCATCTTTTTGCCCATTCGACACACACACCAACTTTCATCAACATCCTTTGTTGACACTTTGGAAATGTTTCCATCTAAAAAAATTCCAGTTTTACTGTTTCTTTGCAATTTTCAAAGTTATCGCTCTTTTAAAACTACTTTTTTTACTCCCTTGGCCTAAAATTTGGCGAAATAAAACTTTAATGTGCTGGGGGCCCACCTTCGATTGAAATTTCTCCATGAGAGCAGTAATTCCAGTATGTGGTGATGAAACGATGTGGCGTGCACTGAATTCGCATACTCTCATGTTATTTAAATGATTTTTGCTTTAATATGTATTACTGTGACTGTTTTTTCCCGTACTGTTGAAGTTATTGTTACAGCTGACGCAGAGCTCTGAAACAATATTCCTTCGTGGGCCACCGCCACTTTGCATTACCTCTCGTGTTTGTTGTTATAAATTTAATAGAGGTCGTATCGATTGTTGAAGCCACGAAGCTCGTATTGTGCTTTATTTCTTGGGTGCATTTAGTTTTTTTCGAAATTGTGTTACTGGTTGCATCAGGCTTTTCTCTAGAAAACTGCTGAAACTGAGCTGCCACGTTATGTAAGAATGAGCTGTTTTATTGGGGATGCTTGGATCTCCAGCTATCGATTGGTCCACATTCCCACAGTGTTGGGTTCCAAGTTTTAATTCACATCAGATGTCTGACCTACTTAGGGCAGTTTTATTTATTGATTTCTTTTAGGTATTGAGAAGAATGATTGGCCTCATGACTAATTTCACAAAGTCTTCTCCTACGGTAACCTCTTCATTTCAGAGTAGCACATGCTCCTTACGTCCTGAACTGTTTGTATGATAAAACTCAGTCTCTTTTTTTCCTTAATAGTGTTTACCACCAACAGATCCATCAAGTAGCTTGGAAATTCGGAAATAAGTGTATAGTTCATACAGTGCAGGCTCAGTTTTTTGTTCTGTCACGTAAACAATACAGATTTAATTATATATTTTTAACTGAAGTTTTGAGTCAGTATTTAAGAAATTTAATGCATTAACAGAGTAGTAGACGAAGTTATTCTTGTTTAGTTTAGACCAAAGTTTAAATTAGTTTGTCGGGAGTGAGAAGTGTGTGACTTGTCATCGAGTTGTCAATACCAGGGTACGCCGCGGGTGTAGTAGCAGTTTCTTTCATGTGGGTGACTGTAGTGGCGTGGGAATTGGGCAAATAAACAAGGCTCATTGGCTGTGTGACAACAGGTTATAGAAGAAATAGAAATAGAACTCTCTTAGGCAATTTCGTTGTTAATTTGGAAAACAGGTTCGATCTGCTGTCATAGTTGGAAATCGATCAGCCACAAATAGGTGTAGGAGTAGACAGCACACAACAAACTTTCAAAAAAGTCTTTGAGTAGTAAGGTAGTTCACATGGCAGAAGTGTTGGGCAACTGTTTAAGGATTAACTAGAGTCAGGTTACCAGTCACAAGATCTTTCAACCATAATGCATGTCTGGGTTCACTTTGCAAAGACTTCACAAAGGAACACACTGTGGTAATAGGAAAAAAAGGAAATAAATACTGGTTGTAGGTGATTTTAATGTGGGCTTATTGAAAATCTCTGCCAGTGAACAATTATTGCAATCAGTAAAATTAACAATCAATTTAATTATTCCCATGACCTGTGCAACTATGGTATGTAAATGCTCTGAGACTGCTGTTGATGATATCTTTGTAGACAAATGTAGGGAAAGAAGTCATTTCAGAAGACCAATAGTACATCGGCTATCTGATCATGACATGCAGTATCTTATGTTATATGCTGAAACTCGTCGGAATAAAAAATTCTGTTAAATCTGAGTACAGAAGGGTAATAAATCAGTTAGAAATTGAGTAATTAGGAGACTGCTCCAAGATATGAAATGAATAGATGTTTATAATACTCCTGACTCAAATGGAAAATGCAATACATTCAATATCAAAGTTATTTCCTCATTTGAAAATAGATTCACTTAAAAGAAATTAAAATCAAACATAAGTCTAAAAATATACCATGCATTAAATTAGGAATAAAGATGTCACATGGGTCAAAAAAGAGACTTTATTTACTATCTGGGAACAACTCTGATGTTAGCAATGTAATTCATTACAGAGAAGACTGCAAAATATTGAAGCCAGTAATCCAGAAATCTAAGCAGCTTTATTAAGAGAAAAATATAACTACACCAGGCATAAAAACAAAAACTGTATGAGATATAATGAAGAGAGAGACAGATTTCGCCAAAGAGGAAGAAGAACAGATAGATCTAAACATAAATGAGACATTGGTAACAAGTTCATTTAATGTTGCAAACCTCTTAAACAAGTACTTTTTGTGTTGCTGACAGCTTGGGGCTATCAAGAATGGAAATGACACTTGACACTCACGTCTTCTAGAAAAGTATCATTCATAATAAAATGCTTAACACAAACGTCTTCTATCTGTTATGAGAATATACAAACAAAGTAAGTCAAAAAGCGCTCATCTTAGTTTTTTGTGTAGTGAATCTCTTGTCAGCAAAACATTTGCAGACTGGGTAAAATACGCCGAAGGTAAACCTCTCAACAGGAAGGGGAATAAAGAGAGACCATCAAACTATCGACTAATTTCACTTTGCTGGCTTTCTCTAAAATATCTGAAAAGGTGTTCACGCGCCCCCTTAAGCATCTGACTGCGAATAAGATATTGTCCAAGTCGCAGTTTGGGATCCTTAACGGTTCTAATATAGAGAAAGCTACTTACAGCACTGTGAGAATGTACTTAATTAATTAGATCACAAGTTAGAGGCTACTGGCATGTTCTGTGACCTGTCAAAAGCGTTTGATTAACTGTATCAGAGCATTCTCTTCAGTGAAATGGAATATTATGATGTCACTGGCAGTGCTGCAAAATGATTCGAGTCTTATCCAACCAAAAGGAAACATAAGATGTAATTCCAAAGCAGCTGTGGAGATAGCAGTCCGTCTTCATAAGACTGGGAATTAATTGCAAGTGATGATACTCAATGTTCCATCTTGCATCTTGCATACGTTGATGACCTCTCATATGTTACATTGCCAGATGTTAAGGTTGTGTTTTTTTTTGACATGACACAAACATTGCAATAAATAGCAAGTTATGCTCAATCTTGAAACAGGTGTTAATGAAATTTTCAGTGGCATTAAAAATGGTTCAAATCTAATTCACTGACATTAAACTTTGGAACGATTCACTATATACAGTTCATAACCTGTAACAGATTTCTTTCCAGTACGCATATACATGTGAAGACATGCAAATTGAAGAGGTTGATAGCGTTAAATTTCTGGGATTACAACTCGACAATAATTTCAGTATAGAAATGCATACCACAGAATTGCTGAAGTGCCTAAAAACGACTGTATTTGCAATTCGAATGATGTCAGATGTAGGAGGTATGAAGGTAATAAAAACTTGCATACTTTGGCTAGTTTCATTCTATTGTGTCTTATAGGATCATATTCTGGGGGAACTTGTCAAACCCAGCAAAAGTTTTTAAAGGGCAAAAGAGTGTAATAATATTCGTGGTGTAAATTCGAGAACATAATGTAGAATCCTGAACTGGGTATTCTAGCGACGGATTCTCAGAGTTTTTATTCCTTAGTGAAATTTGTTGCAAATGATGTGTCTGTGTTTGCAAGCAATAGCTCAATACATACTGTCTATATTAGGAATAACAACAATCTACATAAAGACCTAAAATCACTTACCTTGGTCCAAAAAGAGGTCCAATATTCAGTAACACACATTTTCAATAAACTGCCAGTAATAATTAAAAACTTGGTTCCAGGTAGAGCACAGTTTAAACAGAGTTTGAAAGGTTTTTGACAGGCAACTCCTTCTACTCTATACATGAATAACTTTACAGGGGCTGGTAGAAAATTTAAAAAAAGTCTGATACAGTTCAGTTTTGATAGCACTTGGTCACAGCAGTCAAGATTAGGTATTTTGCGTACGATTAATTTATTAAAAATGAATAACTATGTTTCTTTCTGACATTTTACTAACTCTTTAAATATTATCACTTCCATTTTGCTGTAATGTGTTCTCATATTTTGAGTCACCTGACTGATAATCATTGAAGTGAGTATTGTATTAAGATGTTTTTCTTATATTATACATTCTGACATGTAACACGTCCACGAGAACATATCATTTTTGGGGCTATGGAACCAAATCTTAATCTAATATAATCTAATCTCTAACCTGCCCAACGTCTTAACTACATATCTTACCACTATGTTACTTGATCTTGTCAGTCTTTTCCATATATTCCCTTCCTCATCGATTCTGCGGGGAGCCTCCTAGTATCTCATCAGTTCACATAATATTTAACTTCCTTCTGTACCACATCAAAAACGCTTGAATTCTCTTCTTCGCTGGTTTATCCACAGTCCATGTTTCACTACCGTACAATGCTATGCTCCATACATAAATTCTCATAATAATTTTCTTCTGATTAAAACCAATGACTGATAGTAGTGCACTTCCTTTGACAGAATGCGCTCTTAGCCTGTGCTAGGTTACATTATCTGTCTTCCTTCATCGACTGTCATGTATTATTTTGCTTCTAAGATATCAGAATTCCTATACTTTATTTACTTCTTCATTTCTTTCGTCTTTCTTCAGTTTAGTCTCATTTCATAGTCTGCGATTATTAGGCTGCTCATTCTAGTGAACAGGTCCTGTTATTCATACTGCTTTTCACTGATGATAGCCATGCAATGAGCGAATTTTATCAATGATAAAAGTCCTTTCACCCTGACTCTCAATCAGACTCCCAGACTTTTGTTTTAAGTTCTTTATTTGCTTCCTCGATGTATAGCTTGCACAATAGTGGAGAAAGACTACGTAACTGTCTTATGCCCTTCATGGTCTCCACTCTTATTGTTCTTTCTTGCAACTTGTCCAAGAGGTCGGCAAAATAATGGGAATAGTGGTAGTAATCAATGATTGTGTTTGACGGTCAACAACCCAGGTAAGGCACGTGTCACGGTTGACTGTGCGTCTTCGTTATGGAGTAGGTATCAGTGCAGGTTGTTTACGAGTAGTGCACACTTCATATATGCATTCAGAGGCCGAGGTCGACGTGCAATGAAACACCTAACAGAGTTCCAAAGAGAGCAAATTGTGGATTCCCGATTAGCTGGAGCATCAGCAATCAAGACAGCAAACTGATTGAATATTTCAAGAGCAACTGTTTCAACAGGCATTACGGAAAGATATCATCGTGTAAACGAAATAGTGGTCGCAAATCAACATTAATGACAGAGATCGTCGTATGCTAACACGAATTGTGTCAAAACAACACAAAATTACGGCGGTTAAAGTGACTGCAGAGCTCAATAGCCATCTTCGAGACCCCGTATCGACATTGTCCGCTGGGAACTCTATAAAGCGAATATTCATGGACGAGCTGCTACGCCGAAACCATTAGTGACGACAACCAATTCAAAGAAGAGTAAAACAAGGTATCATGAGCACAAATCCTGGAAGGCTCATTTGTGGAAACTTGTCATAATCCGACGAGTCAATGTTTTAGTTATTTCCAACATCGGGCCCTGTTTACGTCTGGAGAACGCAAAAAGAAACCTATAATCCTAATTGCTTAATTCCTACGATAAAGCGTGGAGGTGGAAGTGGGATGGTGTGGTCAACTATATCTTGGTATTCTGCTGGTCCCATCATTACTCTCAAAGGCCATGATTTCTTCAGTTACAAAGCTTGAAGCTGCAATGGATGGCATAATTGTTGTGGACCGACTGTGGGGATCCAACGGACGTCCAGCACATCTGAGTACCCCGATCGGTTCACATTGGTGGCCAGACCAGTTACTGGTCGCACTGAAGTTGACCCCTACCCGTGGTGGAGTGGCACGTCGCTTCTGGGTGTGACAGGCGGCGAAAGACTTGCGCAGGAATCGCACGTATGGCCTCCCCGGTTAGTTTGACAATCAGGTTCCAGAGCTGTCTGTGGCTGACACTGCCCCTCAGAAAGATGGACTCGCTTGTTCTGTTTCAGCGGAAATTTCAGCCTGCAAGATCCAGGTAATCATAGTTTGTGGGATTATTGGTAGTTCCAATGTTGGGCTCCTTATGGGGTCCCTTAGAGACGTGGTTGCCAAGGAGGGGAAGAAAGAAAGTCTTGCTTACGAGATGAGAGCATAGCTCACCACTTGCAGCATAGTCGACAAGACCGATTGTGGACCTCTGGAATAGAGCCGAGTGGATGTTCTGAACCAGAGGCTCAGACAGTTCTGCGATCGTATAGGCTGCAGATTCCTCGACATTTGCCATCGGGTGGTTGGGTTTTAGGTTCGGCTGAGTAGGTCAGGAGTTTACTACACGCTGGCTGTGTGATGTGAACTGTGCGATTTTTTAGTTCAGAGGGTCTCGGGGAAACACAAGAAGGGCTTCAGTCTCAAAGCTTGCAGGTCGAAGACAGGAAGAACGTACATCAAGAGACCAACGGTATAAGAGTTGTAAAATATCGTAGCTGTCTTGGGATAATACCAGAGATACAAACGCTAATTGAAAGACTGATGTACACTCCTGGAAATTGAAATAAGAACACCGTGAATTCATTGTCCCAGGAAGGGGAAACTTTATTGACACATTCCTGGGGTCAGATACATCACATGATCACACTGACAGAACCACAGGCACATAGACACAGGCAACAGAGCATGCACAATGTCGGCACTAGTACAGTGTATATCCACCTTTCGCAGCAATGCAGGCTGCTATTCTCCCATGGAGACGATCGTAGAGATGCTGGATGTAGTCCTGTGGAACAGCTTGCCATGCCATTTCCGCCTGGCGCCTCAGCTGGACCAGCGTTCGTGCTGGACGTGCAGACCGCGTGAGACGACGCTTCATCCAGTCCCAAACATGCTCAATGGGGGACAGATCCGGAGATCTTGCTGGCCAGGGTAGTTGACTTACACCTTCTAGAGCACGTTGGGTGGCACGGGATACATGCGGACGTGCATTGTCCTGTTGGAACAGCAAGTTCCCTTGCCGGTCTAGGAATGGTAGAACGATGGGTTCGATGACGGTTTGGATGTACCGTGCACTATTCAGTGTCCCCTCGACTATCACCAGTGGTGTACGGCCAGTGTAGGAGATCGCTCCCCACACCATGATGCCGGGTGTTGGCCCTGTGTGCCTCGGTCGTATGCAGTCCTGATTGTGGCGCTCACCTGCACGGCGCCAAACACGCATACGACCATCATTGGCACCAAGGCAGAAGCGACTATCATCGCTGAAGACGACACGTCTCCATTCGTCCCTCCATTCACGCCTGTCGCGACACCACTGGAGGCGGGCTGCACGATGTTGGGGCGTGAGCGGAAGACGGCCTAACGGTGCGCGGGACCGTAGCCCAGCTTCATGGAGACGGTTGCGAATGGTCCTCGCCGATACCCCAGGAGCAACAGTGTCCCTAATTTGCTGGGAAGTGGCGGTGCGGTCCCCTACGGCACTGCGTAGGATCCTACGGTCTTGGCGTGCATCCGTGCGTCGCTGCGGTCCGGTCCCAGGTCGACGGGCACGTGCACCTTCCGCCGACCACTGGCGACAACATCGATGTACTGTGGAGACCTCACGCCCCACGTGTTGAGCAATTCGGCGGTACGTCCACCCGGCCTCCCGCATGCCCACTATACGCCCTCGCTCAAAGTCCGTCAACTGCACATACGGTTCACGTCCACGCTGTCGCGGCATGCTACCAGTGTTAAAGACTGCGATGGAGCTCCGTATGCCACGGCAAACTGGCTGACACTGACGGCGGCGGTGCACAAATGCCGCGCAGCTAGCGCCATTCGACGGCCAACACCGCGGTTCCTGGTGTGTCCGCTGTGCCGTGCGTGTGATCATTGCTTGTACAGCCCTCTCGCAGTGTCCGGAGCAAGTATGGTGGGTCTGACACACCGGTGTCAATGTGTTCTTTTTTCCATTTCCAGGAGTGTACAAATCGTTATAGGCTAAAGCCGGAGATAAGTTCAGTGAAATATTTGCGAAGAACCTAAATGTGTTACGAAAAGATAGGGTAAATAGAGTTCGCGGTGGCATGCTTGTTGCTGTTAGAAGTAGTTTATCTTGTTGCGAAATTGAAGTGGATAGTACCTGTGAGTTACTGTGGACCGAGGTCATTCTTGGCAATGGGAATAAAATAATAATTGGATCCTTTTACCGACCTCCCTACTCAGATAATACAATTTCTGAGAGATTCAAAGAAAACCTGAGTTTCATTTCAAATACGTACCCGACTCATACAGTTATTGTTGGTGGTGAACTTAATTTACCCTCGATATGCTGGCGAAAGTACATGTTTCAATGTGGAGGCACGCATAAACCATGATCCGAAATTGTGCTAAAAGCATTCTCTGAAAATTATTTCGAGCAATTCGTTTATGAGCCCACGCGAATAGTAAACGGTTGTGAAAACACACTTCACCTCTTAGCAACAAATATTCCTGACCTAATAACGAGCATCAAAACTGACACAGAGATTAGTGAACACTGGGTTGTCGTTGCGAGACTGAATATTGTAACCCCCAAATCCTCCAAAAATAAACGAAAAGTATAACTATTCGAAAAGTCATACAAAAATTCACTTGACGCCTTCATGAGAGACAATCTCCACTTCTTCCAAACTGATACGTAACTACAGACAAGACGTGGCTTGAATTCGGAGAAATAAGAGCGACAGCAACTGAGAGATTTATACCAAATAAATTAACAAACGACGGAGCTGATCCCCCTTGATACACAAAACGCGTATGAACTCTGTAGCAGAAACAACCAAAAATGCATGCCAAATTCAAACGAATGCAAAATCTCCATGTCTGAAGATCTATAATAGAAGCTCGAAAATTAGCCGTGTACTTCAATGTGTGATGCTTGTAAAACTCCTCACAACGAACCTTTTTCTCGAAACCCAGCAGAAAATCCAAAGAGATTTTATTCGTACGTAAAGTATCTACAGGCAAGACACAATAAATATCTTCCCCGCGCGATAGCAATGGAAATCGTATCGATGACAGTGCTGCCAAAGCAGAGTTACTAAACAAAGCCTTCGGAAATTCCTTTACTAAAGATGGCGAGGTAAATATTCCAGGATTAAAATGAGAACAGCTGCCAACACGAGTACCGTAGAAGTAGATATTCCCGGACTGATGAAGCAACTTAAATCACTTAATAAAAGCGAATCTTCCGCTCTAGACTTCACACCAATTACATTCCTTTCAGACGCTACTGATGCGACAGCTCCATGACCTCGAAGAGAACGGTCTATTGACACACAGTCAACACGGATTTAGAAATGATCGTTCTTGTGAAACACAACTAGCTCTTTATTCACACGATATCTTGAGTGCTGCTGACAAGGGATTTCAAATTGATTGCGTACTTCTAGATTTCCACAGTTCTTTTGACACTGTACCACACAAGCGGCTTGTAGTGAAATTGCGTGCTTAAGGAATATCGTCTCAGTTATGTCACTGATTTTTTATCAGAGAGTTCACATTTCGTAGTAATTGACGTGAAGTTATCGAGTGAAACAGAAATTATTTCACGCATTCCTGAAGGTTGTGATATAGGACCTCTGCTGTTCGTTATTTATATAAACGATTGAGGAGCCAATCTGAGCAGCCGTCTTAGGTTGTTTGCAGACGATGCCGTCGTTTATCATCTAGTAGAGTCGTCTGAAGATCAAAACCAATGCAAATCAGTTTAGGAAAGATATCTGCATGGTGCGACGATTGGCAGGTGCCCATAAATAATGAAAAGTGTGAGGTCATCCTCACGAGTGCTAAAAGGTATCCGTTGAACTTCGGTTACACGAGAAATCAGTCTAATCTAAAGGCCGTATATTCAACTAAATACCTAGGTATTACAATTACGAACATCTTAAATTGGAAGGAGCACATAGAAAATGTTGTGGGGAAGGCTAAGCAAAGATTGCGTTTTATTGGCAGAACACTTAGAAAATGTACTAAAGAGACTGGCTACCTGCGCTTGTCCGTCCTCATTAAGAGTACTGCTGTTCGGTATGGGATTCTTACCGGACAGGATTAAGGGAGTACGTCAAAAACGTTCAAAGAAACACTGCATGTTTTGTATTATCGCAAAATAGGGGGGAGAGTGTCACTGAAATTATACAGGTTTTGGGGTGGACGTCATTAAAACAAACGCGTTTTTCTTTGCGGCGGAACCTTCGCACGAAATATCAATCACCAACTTTCTCTTCCGAATACTAAAATATTTATTTGACGCCGATCTACATAGAGAGAAACGATCATCACAAAAAAATAATGTAAATCAGATACTTGTTCTTTCCGCGCGCTGTTCAAGATTTGAAAAATAGAGAATTATTGTGGTGGTTCGATGAACCCTCTGCCAGGTACTTATATGTGATCTGCAGAGTATCCATGTAGATTTAGATGTATACAGACTTAACGACTGAGAGCAGCAGCGTTTGCGTAGGGCTGCCAGAACTAAGAGACAAGCGACACTGCGTGAAATAACCACAGAAAACCATGTGGGACGTACGACGAACGTATTCGTTAGGATAGTGCGGCGAAATTTGGCGTCAATGGGCTATGGCAGCAGACGACCGATGCAAGTGCCTTTGCTGTCAGCACGATATCGCCTACAGCGCCTCTCCTGGGCTTGTGACCATATCGGTTTGACCGTAGAGGTATTGAAAGTCGTGGCGTGAGGAGATGAGTCGCGATTTCAGCTGGTAAGTGCTGATGGCAGGGTTCGACTGCGGAGCATACCCCTCGAAGCCATGGACATAAGTTATCAATAAGACACTGTCCCGTCGACATCGAGTTCATTGAAGACGATGCGCAACCTCGGATGTGTCAAGGCTAGGGAAGGTAATCCGCTGTGCCCTTTCAAAGGAACCATTCAAGCATTTGCCTAGGGCGAATTAGGGAAATCACGGAAAAACTAAATCTAGATGGCCTTACGCGGGTTTAAACTGTCGTCGTCCCGAATGCGAGTCTGTTATGGTAACCACTGGCTCCATAATTGTGGGGATTTTGCACCATGTCGCTGGGCCACTGTTGTTCGTTATTGGTTTGAAGGTCATTCTGGGCAATTCGAGCGAATTTTTGGCCATCCATATCGCCCAATCCCATCGAACATTTATGGCACATAATCGAGAGGTGAGTACGTGCACAAAATCGTTCACCGGTAACACTTTGGCAATTATGGACGACTGTAGAGGCAGCATGGCTCAATATTTCTGTAAGGAACTTCCAACCACTCATGTCACGTGGAGTTGCTGCACTATGCTAATACTGTATTAGGGTGTATCCCACGACTTTCGTCACCTTGGTGTGTACCCACGAAGCTAACAAATATGAAATTGGATCGAAGTTAAGTATTTGAACCAGAAGTGTATGTACGAGATATGTGTTTCGTACATAACTATGTAAGCTGTAAACACCTTCCTTTCCGTATACTGAACTCTAACAGCTGTAGATTTAAGAGGCACTGTGCCACCACGTATTAATGGAGTGTTTAATTGATGTTAATATAGGTCAGTTTTAATGCCATTCAGAATCCGTTATATACACGTCAAGTGCATCACGCCTATAACAGTGTCAATTATAATTTTGATCAGTAATTTTACTATGACTCTTCAAAATTATTTTAATAACAGCATATGTTTTGTAGACTTGTACATGAGAACGCCCGGAAAACCGACGGATATTTGCCATAGTTTAGCGATATTTTTTTTATTAGGTGACTTTGCATAAATCTTTATGAGTTAGTTTCAATGAAAGCGCTTATCGATAGGCCTTTGATTCGCTCAAGGAATGTTATGTCATGTTGTTTAGTCTTAAAATGCTCCTGACCATAGAGGTTACGTCAACTGCACACTACCAACTTACTCCACTTTATATTTCCACATTTCTGCAGATGCTCTTGTTGGTCAAGTGAAAGATGCAAAATAAATAAAAAGTAAAATGCAACCTGTAGCGGCTCTGCATTATTAACTTAACTTTATACGCGATGTTAACAGATTTATATTCTTGGAAAACGCTTTTATTGCTCTTGTTCGGCTGCATTTTTTTTTCTCTTTTCACATTATCAGTTATTTTGCGGAGGAAATAGCGAAGCTCCTCTACTACTCCTCTCGATTCCTAATCTGATTCCCGCTGCATGTCTGATTTAATCCGAATTTTTTCCATTACCCTTGTTTTCTTTTGCTGATTTTCGTCTTATAAACTCTTTTCACGCGACTATGCATTGCGTTAAAATGCTCTTCCGAGTACATTCCTTTGTCTGGCAAAATTACAATGTCCTTAGCAGACCTCAGTTATTTTATATCTTCTCTCTGGAATTTAATACCCTCTCTAAATTTCTCATTCACACCAAAGTTCGATATAAAGACTGGGTAACATCAGAGATGGGCTACAACCTCGAGTCGCTCCCTTCTCAACCACTGCTTCCCCTTCACGTTCTACAACTCGTTTGCCTCTAGTTTGATTTCTGTACAAGTAATACATAACCTTTCGCTTCCTGCAGTTTATTCCTCTTAACCCTAAGAATTTTGAAGAATGTATTTCATTCAACATTCTCAAAACCTTTCTCTACGTCTACAAATGCTGTCAACGCAAGTTTGCCTTTCTTTAACCTACCGTCGTCTAGGCGTACCGTCTTTGAGTAAAATACCTTTGGTCTAGGGTCAGTTCAGCCCCGAACACCGAGCATGAAGGTTGTTAATGTAGTGTCTCATCTCAGCTTTTCCACAATGTTGTCTGTGTCCTCGTGTGTGCCACAACGTCGTTTGGTCGGCGGCGTCAGTTGTGTGTTTCCGTTTATAGGGACGTAGTCGCTAATGGTGGTGGTGGTGGTGGTGGTTAGTGTTTAACGTCCCGTCGACAACGAGGTCATTAGAGACGGAGCTCATGCTCGGGTTAGGGAAGGACTGGGAAGGAAATCGGCAGTGCCCTGTCAAAGGAACCATCCCGGCATTTGCCTGAAGCGATTTAGGAAAATCACGGAAAACCTAAATCAGGATGGCTGGAGTCGGGATTGAACCGTCGTCCTCCCGAATGCGAGTCCAGTGTGCTAACCACTGCGCCACCTCGCTCGTTATAGTAGTCGCTAATGTCAACCATGGGTTCCAATAGCGTTCCAAGAAAAGGTACAGTCAGCATTAGTTTCATGAAGTACACGCGTTCAGTGCAGCTCGGAAGTTTGGAGATTCAGGACTGGCTCATGTACGGTGTTTCTTACTGAGACGGAACTGGATTATATCAATGTCCGAGTGCTCAGTCTCCCTCCGGGAGTTGACGACAGTTTACTTAGGGATACGTTGTCCCCTTATAGTGATGCGAGGGGTATACGACACGAACGCTGGACCACTCAACACTGGTTGCAGCGCTATAGCGGAATCTGTTCAGTGCGGATTGCAGTCAAATATAACATTCCTTCCCATTTAGAGGTATACGTTTACCCTATTGATTTAACATGTAGTGAGCAAGTGCGGACATCCGTTCTCTACAAACAAAATCACCACCTCAGATCTAACAGTTCACATGGGTATTTGTATTGAATCCATGATTTGAACAGTGTCGGAAAACTGACGTTAGGTGATCTCGTTTCTACTGACCACGGGATTGGTGCCACGTCTTGACGGGTGCAGTGGAACAACAGAGTGACGCGCAGTTTACTGCTCCCGACATTGCGCATTTACCTTCGCAGCACGGTCTTTGAATTTTGATACCAAGCCGGCAGTGTCCGCAGTGCAACATATGAGACGTCATAGGGGAGGTGGTGAGGAGTCAGATATGCCTAACCCACACCTCCATGAACTAACTTTGTCGCCTGACGTATCTTGTAGTGCTGATTCCTGCATTCCTGATAGAGTCGATGGTCAGAAAACAACTGATGAGGGTTCTGGTGTTCTCCTAGAATTCCTCCCGCGATTAAAGTAACTCCTCCGAAACCAGACAAAGTTGAGGAAGTGATTGAGCTTCCTGATGTCCCAATGATTCAGCAGCAGCAAATTCAGGTGCCCCTAAAATTATCTGTTCCCTTGATGTCACTCATTGAGGTGGCGTCAGAAGGACCACCTCTTGTTGCTCCAGTGGCCAGGACATAACACTTGTTGACCCAGATGTGATGATTGACCCCTCTCTTGTCCGTCGATCTGAATTACATGGATCGCATCCTGCAGTGTGTGATTTTGAGGCTCGTTGTTTGTCACCTACTTTCGAATCCCATGGAACGGATTGAAGCTCTTGATAGTAAAAGAGGAATAGGATGTACTTTCCTTCACCTGATCTTGATTCTCTTTCATGCACCGTACAGTACCGGACGCACTTCATCCGTTCCTGATTTTATAAGGAACAGGTGATTTATTTCCATCAATAAAATTTTTCTGGGTTTGTGACTGCATTGCCAATATGTAAAACTACCGACGCCACAAACCCTGAAAAATTTAATTGACTGTGACAATGCCCGTGGAAGCCTACGTTTATAGGCGATTTATTTGTTACGGGAGAGCCCGCAGAGTATTTCGATAGGTACTGATTTTAACTGTGCATTGCGTCTTGTAGATCATTCTCCCAGCTTTTAATTTATGTCTCGAAATGTAACATCTAGTTTGCACTTGAACCGCCGGAACGAAGAGGCGTAACGAAAGACCAGAGAGGGCAGTGAAGAATCGGCGGCCAATGCTGTGCGGAATCGGACCGCGCCGCGCCAGCGCGCCACCTGCAGGAGCTGCATGTAAACGCAGCTCATGCTAGCCTCGGCCGCACAAGATCGGTCCGAGTCTCAACGTGATTAGTGCTCCGCTGAAGAGATCCGTATCAAGTAGTTCCTTCGACTTGGTGTATAGCAAGATCTGTGTTGTTTTCGTGTCGCCTCTCGCTAGCGATATTTGATGTAGTAAAAGTTGTCAATTTGCTTTTCTGGAAATAAAACTACTAATTTTGTGTGTTCGAAATTGTTGTATAACATCCCGAGCACGCTGCATCCCGTAGACACCCTATTAGTGACCAGAGGGCGAGACACCACGGGTGTTATCCCCTCCAGCTTCACTTATCATCTACATCTACATCTACATCTATACTCCGCGAGCCACCTTACGGTGTGTGGCGGAGGGTACTTATTGTACCACTATCTGATCCCCCCTTCCCTGTTCCATTCACGAATTGTGCATGGGAAGAACGACTGCTTGTAAGTCTCCGTATTTGCTCTAATTTCTCGGATCTTTTCGTTGTGATCATTACGCGAGATATATGTGGGCGGTAGTAATATGTTGCCCATCTCTTCTCGGAATGTGCTCTCTCGTAATTTCGATAGTAAACCTCTCCGTATTGCGTAACGCCTTTCTTGAAGTGTCCGCCACTGGAGCTTGTTCAGCATCTCCGTAACGCTCTCGCGCTGACTAAACGTCCCCATGACGAATCGCGCTGCTTTTCGCTGGATCATGTCTATCTCTTCTATTAATCCAACCTGGTAAGGGTCCCATACTGATGAGCAATACTCAAGAATCGGACGAACAAGTGTTTTGTAAGCTACTTCTTTCGTCGATGAGTCACATTTTCTTAGAATTCTTCCTATGAATCTCAACCTGGCGCCTGCTTTTCCCACTATTTGTTTTATGTGATCATTCCACTTCAGATCGCTCCGGATAGTAACTCCTAAGTATGTTACTTGCAGTCACACGTGACAGTCGGGGAAATTCTTTCGATCGCCTTCAATGCTGAACGTGGCGCAGTTGGTGGATCCGACTCTCGATAAGATGATCGGCAAGTGTGGGACCGTAGACTCCGTTGAACAGCGCAGTACGTCTCCATTTTCGAATGGCGAGTTCAACTGGCAAGATGGGGTTCCAGCATACACTGAAGAGCCAAAGACATTGATACACCTGTCTAATATCGTGTAGGACCCCCGAGAGCACGCAGAAATGCCGCAACACGACGTGGTATAGAGTCGAATAGGGTCTGAAGAAGTGCTGTAGGGAACTGACACCATGAATCCTGCAGGGCTGTCCATAAATCCGTAAGACTACGAGGGGGTGATCTCTTCTGAACAGCACGTTGTAAGGCATACCAGATATGCTCAACAACGTTCATGTCTAGGAGTTTCGTGGCCAGCGGAAGGGTTTAAAGTGAGAAGAGTGTTCCTGGAGCGACTCTGTAGCAGTTCTGGACGTGTGGGGAGTCGCATTGTCCTGCTGGAGTTGCCCAAGTCCGTTGGAATGCACAATGGACATGAAAGGATGAGACAGGATGGTTACGCACGTGTCACCTGTCCGAGTCGTATCTAGACGTATCAGGGGTCCCATATTACACCAACTGCACACGCCTCACACCATTACAGAGCCTCCACCAGCTTGAACAGTCCGCTGCTGACATGCAGTGTCCAGGGATTCATGATGCTGCTTCCATAGCCGCACGCATCCATTCAGTCGATACAATTTGAAACGAGACTCGTCAGACCAGACAACATCATTCCAGTCATCAAGAGTGCAATATCGGTGGTGACAGGCCCAAGTCAGGCATAAAGCTTTCTGTCGTGCAGTCCTCAAGGGTACACAAGTGGGTCTTCTGCTTCGAAAGTCCATATCGATGATGTTTCGTTGAATGGTTCGCACGCTGACAGTTGTTGATGGCGCAGCGTTGAAATCTGCAGCAATTTGCGGAAGGGTTGCACTTCTGTCACGTTGAACGATTCTCTTCAGTCGTCGTTGGTCCCGTTCTTGGAGGATTTTTTACCGGCCACAACGATGTCGGAGATTTTATGTTTTACCGGATTTCTGATATTCACGGTACATTCAAGAACTGGTCGTACGGAAAAGACCCCACTTCATCTCATCGGTCGTACGCCGACCATAGTACCACGTACAAACTCACTTAAATCTTGATAACCTGCCATTGTGGGAGCAGTAACCGATCTAACAACTGCGCCAGACACGTGTTCTCTTATATAGGTGTTGCTGACAGCAGCGCTATATTCTGCCTGTACACATATTTCTGTATTTGAATACTCATGACTATACAAGTTTCTTTGTCACTTCAATCTAGGTTTATATGATTCTGCGCGGACAGAGCGAGGGAATTTCGGAGGACGCAAGCATTTTTCTACTGTCTCTTACGTGACCCATATGAAAGTGCTCATCAGACTCATCTATGGCCGACAGACATCACGCGTGTAAAGGCGCATTTGTTACGGTTGAAGCAGCGTCAAATTAAAAGGTTGAGGATGCGATCCAAACCATGTTCCATGATAAGGGATGAATTGATTTCTCTATAACATCTGATTCGGCATCTTATTCGTGGTAGACGTAGTAATTTTACATTACTTTTGAATGAAGTGTTAGGACTGAGGTTTATGGTCGCCTCGTTTAAAGTTGTGTTAATTCCTAAAAGCTCATGTCTGGCAGCAACTAATAAATTTCTCTCCCTACCTTATCAGATTTTTATCATAAGACTACATCGTGGGCGGTGAATAGCGGCTCTCTGCATTGTTGGAGAAAGTCGTTGCTGACCATCAGAGTTGTACTCCTGGTCGTACTATTCTGATCCCAGTAGCGGAATAACATAGTGTCGTATCGATGGCCGCTGTTGCTTCTGCTCCTGGTGTTTTGTCATTTTTGGATTTTGACACGGCGTTCAACAGAGTCCTGCTGCGGGTACTTGAAGTCGTTGGAGTCACAAATGATGCATGCATTGTCTTGTATAATTTGTTTAGGGGTATCCAGGCTTCGGTGGCTGTCAATGGCCAACTAACACCGCCGTAGCGATTTTCCTCAGGGAAGACCGATTTCAGTGTCGTTGTTTTCTGAATCACTTGAGCCCTTTCTTCTAAGAATCGTTGCTCAGTTACAAGGACGGACAGCCTTAGGTTAGGCGATCGCGGAGCGCGTATGCGCCTACGATGTGACCGTGTTGCTCCGTTCTCTCGCTGAGAATCCTTTGTTCAAGGCAATGTTGGATGCCTTATGTCTGGTTACTGATGCCCACATCAACGAAGGCAAATGCCGTTTGATGAAATTACGTGGTTTTGATAATGATGTCATTTCATGGGCCGCGCGGGGAGGCTGCGTGGTTTGAGGCGCCATGTCACGGAGTGCGCTGTTCCTCCCGCCGGTGGTTCGAGTCCTCCCTCGGGCATGGGTGTGTGTATGGTTCTTAGCATAAGTTAGTTTAAGTTGGTTTAAGCAGTGTAGGGACCGATGACCTTAGCAATTTGATCCCTTAGGAAATCACACACATTCATTCATTCATTTCACGGGCAACGATGGTCATTACACATAAATCTCTGAGAGTCATAATTGATCGTTTTCCACTCTAAATGGCCACGCTTAATTGGAGGTCGGTTACAGAGAAGGTACGACGAGAAAAACTGGAACATAAAAGGCAATCCCTAGACGTGCTTCAGAAAATTCGAATCCTGGATACCTACGTCTTGTGCAAGGTATATTACTTCGCTCAAATCTTTCCCCTTCCCGCAATGATGGCTAGGAAACTAAAACAGCATCACATTTTCCGATTATGATACGAGATGATTGCACGTGGACTCTCTCTCGGGGGTTTGGTACTTTCCGATATTCACAGGCAAGCGTCCGCGTTATTTGTTAGGTGCAGCGTGCTATCTCTCACGCAGACTACACATTCACGTTTGGGTTATTTTACTGTCCGCGGCCGGACAGTTTTGAACCGCCTGTAGATGTTGGTCGAGTCAATTTCCAGTTAAAACGCGTCCGTGAATTTTATTGCTGTCAGTTAATTGAGGGCAAATATTCTCACAACCACTTTTTTGTTAATGCGCAGGAAGGGAAATGAGTATACGGCGAATGTTGAAGTGTCCTCATCGCAAATTTCTTTGAAGACGATGGAGTTTCATCTTAGCCTTCCTCTTTTACCAATGGCGGTAGCATCTTGGTGGTTTCAATTGGTGCACATCCTGTTATCTACACATGATACACTGTCATAGTTTTATACGGAGAAGGGTTGTGCGCTTAGCTAACGTTAATGGGGAAATGATCATGCCAGTAAGTTCGCATAACATTCTGACAAATGAAGTGAATCTCCCGAGAGGATTACTTATAGATACTTGAAGATGACGATGCCGAAGGGTCACGCTGTGATTACAGCATCAAACAAACCGTCAATGCATCTGTAGTAGAAGACAAGGTTCGTCGCTTGAAACATAGTAAACGAGAAGCCATGGAAGCTTCGTTGTTAGAATATTCAGTCTTATTCAGTTGAAATGGGCCACTTCTAGCAACACCTGCCACACAACACCGCACTCCAACAGACACCAATCCATCAGTTAATAGGAAACCATATCGGATAGCGAAAATCCTACAGCTACTAGTAGACGAATTTATAGATCAGTAATTGCGTGAGGGTAGTACCAAGCATAGCGATAGCCATTGGTCGGCAAGTATTGTCCTTGGATACAAAAAATCAGTTGACGGTACCGCAAAATATCGATTTTGCTGTGGCTATCGTTACTTGAACCCACGAACCATAATGAATGCATATCCAGTACCGAACGTAACGGATACATTAGACAACCTATGAAAACGTAAACATTTCTCAACGATTGATCTTAGAAGTGATTATCATCAAGTATAAGTTTTTCCTGAACATAGACACAAAAACGCTTTTACAGCAAATTCAGGTCATCGAAGACTGCTGTTTGAACTGGAAAAGGCTCCAGTAAGATGCCGACGATCACTAGATTGTGTACTTCTTGGATTAAACACGAAAACCTAAATGGTAACTCTTGACCATATAGTCGTCTATTGAAGAGCTTTAGATGATCATGTTAAACGTCTGGATGAGGTATTGAGTATACTCAGGACAAAACATCTCACTAAGTATGGACAAACGCCATTTAGCTCAGACACAATTAACTTATCTTGGGCAAATTATCAATCAAGACAGACTGAGGACGGATCCTCGACTTACCTCTGCTGTACATTATTTTCCGTCACCACAAACTTCTAAACAATTACAGTCATTCATAGGATTATACAATTAATATCGCAAGTTTATGAAGGGGTTCGCTGAAATTGCATGATAATTAACTAAGTTGCTATGGAAAGGTGTTAGTTTTCGCTGAACATCACAATTCAAGGAAACTTTTGAGACACTCACGGAAATATTAATATCAGGTCCTGTGTTGATAAAAAAATGGCTCCGAGCACTATGGGACTTAACTTCTGAGGTCATCAGTCCCCTAGAACTTACAATTACTTAAACTTAACTAACCTATACGGTCGCGTAAACATGTAACATCTGAGAAGTAAGGAACAATGTACAAAGACTGCAAGATATGTTTACAACTTAACAAAAGGAAATAGAGAAAGGAAGATTATTGGAAGATATGCAGAACGACTCTAGTATGAGAAACTGAGGACTCAGCTGCAGCAGATAACAGAAATTGTACCGAAAGTTTAATACGTAAAAAACGTGGTTGGTTAGATTCAGGAGAGAAACTGGTAAAAACTGTGTTTGGGACAGCGGATAATGATTATATGAAGAATTTAAACAGCTCGATTTAAAATGTACCAGAGTTAACAGAAGATAGAGAAACATAAGTAGATTGCCAGGGGACAGGTATAGGGAACATGAAACAAGGAGTGCTCAGAGTTGTTAAAGCAGTACGAAATTTAACAACAAGATTAGAACAATAGCCGCGCGGGGTAGCCGCGCTGTCTAGAGCGCCTTGTCACGGTTCGTGCGACTTCCCCCGTTGGAGGTTCGAGTACTCCCCAGGGCTTGGGTGTGTGTGTTGTCCTTAGCGTAAGTTAGTTTAAGTTAGGTTAACTAGTGTGTAGGCTTAGGGACCGATGACCTCAGCAATTTGGCCCTCAAGACCCTGCCACAAATTTCCAAATTTTTAAAACAATATGCGCGTAACACAAAGCATGTCTTAAATAGTGATCTAGAAAAGATACAGACCGATTTAAGCAGCCTAGATAAAAAAGTATTAACAGGTACGTCATTACGAACTTAAGCAGATAGATATGACGACGCAAGAATCGAAGTCGAAATCCTACGTGATGAAATACGTCACGCTACACATTGGCAATAGAGTTGAACCTTATTAAATACACATCAAGAGCTAATGGTATTACAGAAAGCGTAAAGAAAATTTCCAGACATATTACATCACGTCGTGCCTTCAACGAGTAAGAATATAGCTTTATTTTATCGTATATCTGATATCAGAATAGATACTGGTCAGGCAAGGCTGCATATTGAAACTGTATTTCCAGCAGTAGGTATACACACGCAGTAACAGTGTTGCAAGGTACATCCATATCCAACTAAATGAAACAGAAATGGGAAATACACTACTGGCCATTAAAATTGCTACACCAAGAAGAAATGCAGATGCAACGGGTATTGATTGGACAAATATATTATACTAGAACTTAGATGTGATTACATTTTCACGCAATTTGGGTGCATAGATACGGAGAAATCAGTACCCAGAACAACCACCTCTGGCCGTAATAACGGCCTTGATACGCCTGGGCATTGAGTCAAACAGAGCTTGGATGGCGTGTACAGGTACAGCTGCCTATGCAGCTTCAAAACGATACCACACTTCATCAAGAGTAGTGACTGGCGTATTGTGGCGAGCCAATTGGTCGGCCACCATTGACCAGACGTTTTCAATTGGTGAGAGATCTCGAGAATGTGCTGGCCAGGGCAGCAGTCAAACATTTTCTGTATCCAGAAAGGCCCATACAGGACCAGCAACATGCGGTCGTGCATTATCCTGCTGAAATGTAGGGTTTCGCAGGGATCGAATGAAGGGCAGAGCCACGGGTCGTAACACACCTGAGATGTAACGTCCACTGTTCAAAGTCAATGCGAACAAGAGGTGATCGAGGCGTGTAACCAATGGCAACCCATACCATCACGCCGGGTGATACGCCAGTATGGCGATGACGAACACACGCTTCCAACGTGCGTTCACCGCGATGTCACAAAACACGGATGTGACCATCATGATGCTGTAAAAAGAACCTGGATTCATCCGAAAAAATGACGTTTTGCCGTTCGTGCACCCAGGTTCGTCGTTGAGTACACCATCGCAGGCGCTCCTGTCTGTGATGCAACGTCAAGGGTAATCGCAGCCGTGGTCTCCGAGCTGATAGTCCATGCTGCTGCAAACGTTGTCGAACTGTTCGTGCAGATGGTTGTTGTCTTGCAAACGCCCCCATCTGTTGACTCAGGGATCGAGACGTGGCTGCACGATCCGTTACAGCCATGCGGATAAGATGCCTGTCATCTCGACTGCTAGTGATACGAGGCCGTTGGGATCCAGCACGGCGTTCCGTATTACCCTCCTGATCCCACCGATTCCATATTCTGCTAACAGTCATTGGATCTCGACCAACGCGAGCAGTAATGTCGCGATGCGATAAAATGCAATCGGGACATTCTACAATCTGACCTTCATCAAAGTCGGAAACGTGATGGTACGCATTTCTCCTCCTTACACGAGGCATCAAAACAACGTTTAACCAGGCAATGCCGGTCAACAGCTGTTTGTGTATGAGAAATCGGTTGGAAACTTTCCTCGTGTCAGCACGTCGTGTCGCCACCGACGCAAACCTTGTGTGAACGCTCTGAAAAGCTAATCATTTGCATATCACAGCATCTTCTTCCTGTCGGTTAAATTTCGCGTCTGTAGCACGTCATATTCGTGGTGTAGCAACTTTAATGGCCAGTAGTGTAGATACAGATACAAACTCAGGAAGTGTTATTACTTTCTACACAGAGAGATGCACATGAAGTCGTATCTGTAGCAGATTTCAAAGACTATATTAGAGAAAATGAAATTATTTGTCCAACAAGGATGATACAGACGAATAATGAGTCATGGCGCGTCAAGTTGCTGCACTATGCCGGGAAAAAGGAGGTCCGTCAGGGTATTATGAGGTATTCGATGAGTGTTGTCAGCTCATTGTATACAAGAAAGGCAAGTGCAGTGATAAACGTAACATAATATGTGAATTCTATAACAAAAAGGTTTCAGAAACATACACCAGCAATATCAAGCATTTGCCGACAACCTAGGGAATATGATTCCAATAATGTGTATTGAGTGTTATACTTGAGTTGATTCAAGGAAATATTAGTGCATCATGAATCCTGTATTTTGTGTTATGCTGAAAATGAGTGATGTTGTCTGTTTAAAAGCCTATTGTAAACGAGAACTTAAGAAATTCTTGTAATAATATCATGCATAGGTAGCACAAAATTTATAGTAAGGTTTGGATTTCAGCTTCCACACAGAGAATTTTCCTTGAGGCAGAAAAGCATTTCTAAACAGGTCAGCACTGATTTAGATAGCATCACACGTGCGAAACACAGTTGCCCTTTTATCTCATGATATTCTACAACCCCCTCCCCCCCCCCCCCAATGAACCATGGACCTTGCCGTTGGTGGGGAGGCTTGCGTGCCTCAACGATACAGATAGCCGTACCGTAGGTGCAACCACAACGAAGGGGTATCTGTTGAGAGGCCAGACAAACGTGTGGTTCCTGAAGAGGGGCAGCAGCCTTTTCAGTAGTTGCAGGAGCAACAGTCTGGATGATTGACTGATCTGGCCTTGTAACACTAACCAAAACGGCCTTGCTGTGCTGGTACTGCGAACGGCTGAAAGCAAGGGGAAACTACAGCCAGAATTTTTCCCGAGGGCATGCAGCTTTACTGGTATGGTTAAAATATGATGGCATCCTCTTGGGTAAAATAGAGGTAAAATAGTCCCCCATTCGGATCTCCGGGCGGGAACTACTCAAGAGGACGTCGTTATCAGGAGAAAGAAAACTTGCGTTCTACGGATCGGAGCGTGGAATGTCAGATCCCTTAATCGCACAGGTAGGTTAGAAAATTTAAAAAGGGAAATGGATAGATTACAGTCAGATATAGTGGGAATTAGTGAAGTTCGGTGGCAGGAGGAACAAGACTTTTGGTCAGTTAAATACAGGGTCATAAATACAAAATCAAATAGGGGTAATGCAGGAGTAGGTTTAATAATGAATTTAAAAAAATAGGAGTGCGGGTAAGCTACTACAAACAGCATAGTGAACTCATTATTGTGGCCAAGATAGAACGAACCCCATGCCTACTACAATAGTACAAGTTTATATGCCAACTAGCTCTGCAGATGATGAAGAAATTGATGAAATGTATGATGATATAAAAGAAATTATTCAGGTAGTGAAGGGAGACGAAAATTTAATAGTCATGGGTGGCTGGAATTCGAGAGTAGGAAAAGCGAGAGAAGGAAACATAGTAGGTGAATATGGACTGGGGGTAAGAAATGAAAGAGGAAGCCGTCTGGTAGAATTTTGCACAGAGCATAACTTAATCGTAGCTAACATTTGGTTCAAGAATCATAAAAGAAGGTTGTATGCATGGAAGAATCTTGGGGATACTAGAAGGTATGAGATAGATTATATAATGGTAAGACGGAGATTTAGGAACCAGGTTTAAAAACTGTAAGACATTTCCAGGGGCAGATGTGGACTCTGACCACAATCTATTGATTATGACCTGTAGATTAAAACTGAAGAAACTGCACAAAGGTGGGAATTTAAGGAGATGGGACCTGGATAAACTGACAAAACCAGAGGTTCTACAGAGTTTCAGGGAGAGCATAAGGGATCAATTGACAGGAATGGGAGAAACAAATACAGTAGAAGAAGAATGGATAGCCCTGAGGAATGAAGTAGTGAAGGCAGCAGAGGATCAAGTAGGTAAAAAGACGAGGGCTAGTATAAATCCTTGAGTAACAGAAGAAATATTGAATTTAGTTGATGAAAGGAGAAAATATAAAAATGCAGTAAATGAAGCAGGCAAAAAGGAATACAAACGTCTAAAAAATGAGATCGACAGGGAGTGCAAAATGGCGATGCAGGGATGGCTAGATGTCAAATGTAAGGATGTAGAGGCTTATCTCACTAGGGGCTAGATAGATACTGCCTACAGGAAAATTAAAGAGACGTTTGGAGAAAAGAGAGCCACTTGTATGAATATCAAGAGCTCAGATGGAAACCCAGTTCTAAGCAAAGAAGGGAAAGCAGAAAAGTGGAAGGAGTATATAGAGAGTGTATACAAGGGCGATGCACTTGAGGACAATATTATGGAAATGGAAGAGGATGAAGATGAAGATGAAATGGGAGATACGATACTGCGTGAAGAGTTTCACAGAGACACTGAAAGACCTGAGTCGAAACAAGACCCCGGGAGTAGATAACATTGCATTAGAACTACTGACGGCCTTGGGAGAGCCAGTCCTGACAAAACTCTATCATATGCTGAGCAAGATGTATGAAACAGGCGAAATACCCTCAGACTTCAAGAAGAATATAATAATCCCAATCCCAAAGAAAGCAGGTGTTGACAGATATGAAAATTACCAAACTATCAGTTTAATAAGTCACAGCTGCAAAATACTAACGCTAAGTCTTTACAGACGAATGGAAAAACTGGTAGAAGCGGACCTCGGGGAAGATCAGTTTGGATTCCGTAGAAATGTTGGAACGCGTGAGGCAACACTGACCTTACGAGTTATCTTAGAAAGGAAAGGCAAACCTACGTTTCTAGCATTTGTAGAGTCAGAGAAAGCTTTTGACAATATTGACTGGAATACTCTCTTTCAAATTCTAAAGGTTCAAAAATGGTTCAAATGGCTCTGAGCACTATGGGACTTAACAGCTGTGGTCATCAGTCCCCTAGAACTTAGAACTACTTAAACCTAACTAACCTAAGGACATCACACACATCCATGCCCGAGGCAGGATTCGAACCTGCGACCGTAGCAGTCGCGCGGTTCCGGACTGCGCGCCTAGAACCGCGAGACCACCGCGGCCGGCAAATTCTAAAGGTGGCAGGGGTAAAATACAGGTAGCGAAAGCCTATTTACAATTTTTACAGAAACCAGATGGCAGTTATACGAGTCGAGGGCCAGGAAAAGGAAGCAGTGGTTGGGAAGGGAGTGAGACAGGGTTGTAGTCTCTCCCCGATGTTATTCAATCTGTATATTGAGCAAGAAGTAAAGGGAACAAAAGAAAAATTCGGAGTAGGTATTAAAATCCATGGAGAAGAAATAGAAACTTTGAGGTTCGCCGATGACATTATAATTCTGTCAGAGACAGCAAAGTACTTGGAAGAGCAGTTGAACGGAATGGACAGTGTCTTGAAAGAAGGATATAAGATGAACATTAACAAAAGCAAAACGAGGATAATGGAATGTAGTCGAATTAAGTCGGGTGATGCTGAGGGAATTAGATTAGGAAATGAGACGCTTAAAGTGGTAAATGAGTTTCGCTGTTTGGGGAGCAAAGTAACTGATGATGTTCGAAGTAGAGAGGATATAAAATGTAGACTGGCAATGGCAAGGAAAGCGTCTCTGAAGAAGAGAAATTTGTTAACATCGTGTATACATTTAAGCATCAGGAAGTCGTTTCTGAAAGTATTTGTATGGAGTGTAGCCATGTATGGAAGTGAAACATGGGCGATAAATAGTTTGGACAAGAAGAGAATAGAAGCTTTCGAAATGTGGTGCTACAGAAGAATGCTGAAGATTAGATGGGTAGATCACATAACTAATGAGGGGGTATTGAATAGAACTGGGGAGAAGAGGAGTTTTTGGCACAACTTGACAAGAAGAAGGGACCGGTTGGTAGGACATGTTCTGAGGCTTCAGGGGATCACAAATTTATCATTGGAGGGCAGCGTGGAGGGTAAAAATCGTAGAGGGAGAGCAAGAGATGAATACACTAAGCAGATTCAGAAGGGTGTAGGCTGCAGTAAGTACTGGGAGATGAAGAAGCTTGCACAGGATAGATTAGCATGGAGAGCTGCATCAAACCAGTCTCAGGACTGAAGACCAGAACAACAGAAACAACATTCTACAAATCATGAATGGAGGGCAACAGGCAGATAATGTATTGCTGGATATCTAGATGACTCGTTGCCCCACTGCAGAGTGTTGACGAAGGTCCGAGCAGGTGGATTAGGTACTGAGATACGTGAGCAGCTCAAAGACATTTTAAGTAATGGAACCCAGTATGTTGTCCTCGACAGAGAGTATTCATCAGGGACAGGGGTATCGCCAGGAGCGCCACAGTGATGTGGGATGAAACCTCTCTTCTTCTCCGTATATGTATAAATGATCTGCCGGACAGCTTCATCAGCAATTTACTGCTGTTTACTGATAACGATGTGGAGTACGGGAAGGTGTCGTCCCTAAATGACTGTAGGTGGATACGAGATGATGTAAACAGAATTTCTAGTTGTGGCTGCTTTCTAGTGTGGCTGCTTGCTGTAAATGTAAGTTAATACATATGAGGAGGGAAAGCGACCCTATAACGTTCGGTTACATTATTAAATCGTGGTGCTTGACACAATCATATGGATTAGATATGTGGGCACAGCTCCGCAGAGCGACATGAATTGGAATGAGCACTCGAAGTTAGCAGATGCTACCGCAAATGTTCGACTTCGTTTCGTTGGGAGAATTTTGGAAAAGAGTAGCTCAATTGCAAAAGGGGGGGGGCTTATAGAACTCTACCACGACCCATTACTGAGTACTGCTCTACTGTCTGGGATCCCCATCACGTCGGATTAAAGGAAAATATAAAAGCAACTCAGTACGTGCTGCCAGACTTGTTACCGGTAGGGTCGATCTGCTCGCAAATATCACGGAGATGCCTCGTGAACTCAAATGGGAATATCTGGGAGGAAGACGACGCGCTTTTCGAGAGACACTCTTGCGGAGATTTAGAGAACCAGCATTTCTGGTTGGCTGCAAAGTGATTATACCGTCCCCGACATACATATCGCGTAAAGACGACGAAAAAAAGATGAAAATAATTAAGCCTTGTAAGGGGGCTTTAGACCATTCATTGTTCTGTTTGCAGTTGAAGAGGAAAGGAAATGACTAGTAGTGGTTCGTAGTACCCTCCGATTACGGAGTGCACTGAGATGAGGAAAGTCATGGGATACCTCCTAATATCTTGTCGGACCTTTTCTTAGCCCACCGTAGTGCAGCAATGTGACGTGACATAGACTCAGCAAGTCGATAGATGTACGCTGCAGAAACACTGGGCCATGGTGCCCCTAATGCCGACCATAATTCCGAAAGTGTTGTCGGTGCAGGATTTTGTACACCAACTCACATCTCGTTTATGTTCCAAAAGTGTTAGGATGTGTAACGTATAGGGGAGCCTGGGTGGAAAAAACTGTTTGCTCCATTTGTCCTGGATGTTCTTCAAACTAATAGGGAACAATTGTGATTGGTGACATGAGGGAGCCATCCATAAAACTTCCATCGCATATGGCTGCAAATGGTCTCCAAATAACAGAATATAACTTATTCCAGTTAATAATCGGTTCCGTTGGACCAGAGGACACCGTCCGTTCCTTGTAAACACAACCCAGACCATTATGGAGCCTCCTATAGGTTGCACAAAGCCTTGTTGACAACTTGGGTCTATAGTTTCGTCGGATCTGTGCCACTCTAGAACACTACCATCAGCTCCTCCCAACTAAAACCGGGACTCATTTGATCAGGCCATGGTTTTCAAGTCGTCTGGCGTCCGCTTCGAGCGCCGAGCGGGAAGGTATTTGTTTAAATCACTTGTCGCAGCGTCGCCTGTGTGGAGTTTTCCTCGTTAGTGTTGTTCTTCCTGCCAAGTGAGTCGTAGCACCTCCTCTCCGCCTTACTGTCTATTTGTGTTCGTCCACTCGCAGCGGCGTCGGCCACTCCGCTGAGGGTACCATGGTTTACACGTGTATTCCACGAAAATGTACTGTGAGCTTTACTTTCGATACACATGCAGTCTGAGTCTCTAGGAATCCACGATTAGCTTGTCGATACAATTCATGTGAACTCTCATCAGGTGCAGACCGCTTATTTTGACGCAGACGAGTACGTGTTTTACGTGAAATTTATGGATGCCCTTCACGTTGAAAGATTACTGTCGCGACGTGGGTCTCAAGTCCCGTTCAAGCATCGCGAGAATTCTGTTAGCATGGTGTCACTCACAGATTCTGAAACTGACTATATCAATGTTCGGTTGGTACACCTCCCGCCGGAGGTTGATGACAACTTTCTAAAGGACAAATTGACTTCTTATGGTGTCTTGAAAACGTCCGCCGTGAACGCTGGTCTACTCAGTTCAGATTATAGTATTGTAGTGGGATTCGTTCCGTGGAAATTACTGTCAAACGCAATATTCCATCATATTTACAAGTGTGTGGTTGCAGCGTTCGTGCCATTTATAATGGTCAAGAGGGAACCTCATTCCTATGTAATGAAAGTGGACACGTTTGGTCTAATTGCCCGCGGAGGGTTTTTGAATTGAAACCGTCATTCATGCAGCGTAGCAAATTGACGGTTTCTATCTTGTTCCTTCCACTCCCGACGTCGAGTCTGCTTCTGCTTCAGATCATAGTGAACAAAAAGGCAGTTCCGATAATCGTGTAAACGAATTTCCGCCTTTTCCTCCGCAACAGGTTCAGAATCCTATTGCCCCAGGATAGAACCCATAACAGTGTGAAACACGCGACGTCGCACTCAAGATGGCGTGGGTGAGGATTTGGCTGTGCCTTCTGCCCCAACCTCCTCCGCATCGATTGTGTTCCCTGCTCCTCTCGATGCTACGATATCTCCCGTCCGTGGCACGGTGAGTGGGAAAGGCGTTATCCCCAACATCCCTCCTGATTGCGAAGTGACTCCTTCTGAGCTACCTGTGTGTGGAGAGGGAGCGGAGTATCCCCCTCCGTACTTGTATCCTCCGTTGCAGTCTGAGACAATTCAGTATCCTCCTGCTCCTTCGTCTTCAGCCGACGACGGTTTTCCGAATATGATGCCTACAGCAACTTCCGAGGAGAATAAAATTAGCAACCAAGTATCACTTGGTAATTCCACAGAATGCTTCCGCCTTAGTGACTGGACTAGCATTGAATGACCCTTGCTCTGAGGGGCAGGACTCCTCCCACACCTCCATCTGCAGAGGCCGCCATGCCTCGTAGTCGATAGAAACAGCGTATACTACATGACCGTGCGGTGGCACGTAAGAAATCTAAGTAGAAAGGTTATGATGGTGGGGGTGTGGTCCCCCGATGTCTGCTTCATCTGTGTACTGCGCAATGGATCGCTGTCTAGCTACTTCTGCTCGATGCGCTCCGTACATCCCTGTATAACTGTGATCAATGATCCAAGCCTACACTGTCCTATTCTTAATTGTTAATCATGCGGAATCAGAATTGCGATTGGCTTCGCTGCTTCAGTTCATTTATGACTTACGTGAGAACATAGTGTTCTTATTTAGGAATATCCCCTTACCTGGTTTTCGTATGATCTTCAGTGTAGCATCCGAATATTCTACGGGAACCGCCTTATTCTTTCGCGAAGGTATTCCTGTTGTCGAGGTGGAAAAGCTGGATTCTGGCAGGGGCATAGGATGTCAGCTTTGTAATGTTACCTTGGTTCTTTTATATACCCCTTCTGGCACTGGTCGCACAGTAGATCATTCGCATTTTTACAAAGAGGAGATTGTTTCTCTGTTGTATAAGAGTACTCCGGGTATTCTGTTGGGTGGTGATTTTAAGTGTGTATTACATCCTGCAGATCAATCTCCAAATTTTAATTTCTCTCTTGAAGTACATGAACTGGTCCGTTCCTTACGGCTGAAAGACGTCTGGACATGTAAATACCCAATATCGGTTAAATTTAGCCACTTTACTGCGACCTCTAGTAGCAGGTTTGTAAGGTTTTACTTATCAGACTTCTTGAGTGATAGTATTCATAATGTTGAAGTCGTCCCACATTCGTTTACGGATCACAGTGCTGTGGACACAACTCTCAATCTTGAACGGAAACAAGTCAAATTATTTCTGCCTCCTTGGATGCTAAACGTCGCTCACTTAGCTGACCCCTCTGCCAATGACGTGATGCAGGCCTTGTGAGAGCGTACTCTACGGTCCACTGGAAATACTCTTCCACACTTGACTGGTGGACAAAGCTGGCAAAACCGAGCCTCATGCAAACTTCGATAATTTTCTGTGCTGCCAAAGCGCGAGACTTTCGGAGACCTTACGAATATTACTATTCCATCCTGCGTGAACTTTATGCTGCTTCGGATCTCGCCCCTCTGCGAATTGTGGATGTCAGGCGTGTAAAGGCAAAATTGTTGACCTTGAAGAAAATACAAATGGAAGGTTTGAAAATCCGATCCAAGACGCGTTCATTGGCGACGGAAGAAATGACTTCCTTATATCATTTGCTTCGGTATCAGACCCGCCGCCGACGGGCTTGTATTCGTTCTCTCACGACAAGTGATGGACGTATCGCAATGGCGCAAGCTGCTGTTGTGCGTGTCTTGTACCAATACAATGTAGACTCCTGTGACATCGATGAGTCCAGTGAGACGTTTTACGACCCACTAGTCAGCATCTTGGATACGACAATTACACCTGAACAAAATGCAACGCTCTTAGCTGCCTTTCAGCCTGAGGAAGTTTATGAAAGTATTGTGGGATCACCTTCTCAAATGACCCTGGATCTAGATGGACTTCGCAAGGAATTTTAAGTGCGATTTTGGCCGTAGTTGGGTGCTACCTTTACGACCCCCATTCAAAGTGGGAAAAATTGTTTTAATCCAGAAACGCCCTGGACCGGCTGTCCCTGATAGCTATCGCCCAATTACTTTGTTAAAATTTGATCATAAGACTGTGGCGAGGGTAGTTAATAGTAGAATGTCGGCTTTGATGGAGTCGATTGTTGAAAAACATGAAAGCTGCCTACCTGGTCGTACAATTCTGACCCCTATAGTCGAGTCTCGTGACGTGATTTCGGTTGCTGCTGTAACGCCCGTCCCTTGTGTCCTTGGTTTTCTAGATATCGATAAGGCATTTGATCGTGTTGATCATGACTTTTGCTTCGGATTCTGGAGGCAGTTGATTTCACTGTTGACATATGGCGAGAGTTCTCGAATCTGTTTACGGATAATTCGGTTTCAGTGGTTGTTAATGGTTAACTGACACCACCGATAACTATCCGTTGAGGAGTGCCTCAAGGAAGCCCGCTGTCAATACTTTGTTTGTTGTCTCTGGAACCCCTACTTCGGATGCTGGCATCCCAGCTGACAGGTGGACGCTTTCTGACGGGACTGTAGCTGTTCGTGCATACGCGGATGACGTTATGGTTCTACTTCGCATTCCTGCTGAGATAGGTCTACTCAAAGCGGTAATCGATGATTTTGGTCGGAGTTCAGGTGCAAAACTTAATGAAGGTAAATGCAGGCTTCTTCCCTTGCGAGTTTCTTATGACGCGGTTGCTACATGGGCTACTGCAGTGGGTCGGCATACGTCTCTCGACATCATCATTGATCGTTGTCCACTCAAAATGGCGACGCTCAACTGGATGTCTGTTAAATGAAAATTTCAGGAAGTAGAATACTAGATACATATGTCTTATGCAAAGCTTATTATATACCCCAAATTTATCCACTTCCCTCGATGGTGGCGAAGAAACTATAACAATTGTCTCGTCGTTTCTTATGGAAAAGACGTATATTTCGCTTACGGTATGAGGTGATCACGAAGCCTCGTTCCTTTGGGGACTTGGGCCTGACTGATATACGAAAGAAGACGCAGATACTACATGTGCATCGTACTGTTTTGACGATGACTGAAGAAACTCACACATTCACTTCTCGTTTATTCCTCTGTGTCTGTCCTGCTAGTCTTGAACCTCCTATTGATGTTGGTCGCATAAATTATAAAACACATTCGTGACTTCTATCTTGCGGTGGGCTATTTAGGGGCTGACATTTTATGGAGATTCGTCCTCACCATGAAATTCCTAAAGAGTTGTTAGGAAGCAGTCCCTTGCCCGAACCTTGTTGACAGAGAATCGCCGCAAACAACCTGGACGACAGTTTTGGTTCAATATCAGTCTTCCGATTTTGCCGATGCGTATAGCATCCTCGTGGTATAAGGTAGTAAATAATTTGATTCCAGCAAAGGAGCGACTTTTCCGTATTGGACTGAGCGACTCGGATTTATGTCGTCGTCTTACGTCTACAGATACGATACGACATCACTTTCCTTGTGGAGGTGATATAGTAAATTGGTCTTGGTCAGGACACAAGTGACGTTCTTTTCTCGATCTTCTGAGAGTGTATACACCACGGACGTCACATTCTTCCTTCTTTCCATGGTCGAAAATCCATACCGTTATATGATTGCTGGTATATTTCGTCCATTATGTTGCAGAAGGCGTAGGGGAAGATAACATGAACTTCGTGCAGTAGATGATCACTGCCTATTGGATATGCTTGGAAATGCCTTGATACCGAGACCTCTTCGCCAACAAGTTGAATTTTGTTTTCGGTCGGCAAGGTCTTGGTTATTTCCAATGTTTTGATGATAGGTGTTTTTCTTTGTTATGTATGTTCCCCTCTAATTTTCTTCAGCTTGTTCTCTTCTGTTTTGCCTGTTTGTTTTGTTTTGTGTTTTGACTCAGCATCGCTCCACTTCTATAGTAAAATGTGTGTAGATGAAATATAGATACACATGAACTAATACAATCTTTGCAATTAAATTGGGATTTTTCTTAGTTTGCTGTTTCGAATATTAGGTTCTATATAAAAACTATAAATATATATATATATATATATATATATATATATAAAACATTAATTTTTTTCTGCAATTTGCAGATTATATTACATCATGATTTGACTATGGCAGGGGCGGGCAGGAATCCTGCACGTGTGCGGTGCACTTGCACGCGTGCAGTTAACAGGTGTTCTGCGTGCACACAGGGGCAAGCTGGCCACCCGCTTACCTCCCCTCCCCACCATACCTTCTGTCCACTCCTTCCTCTGTAATGCGTTTTGTTTTTCTAGCTTGCTTTATTGAATGATGGAATAAGGCTAGCAGGAGTGCTTGAAATAAATCATGGTTTGAAAGAGTACCTATTAACTACCATACGTTTTATTTAATTATCACAGGTGGAGTTTACAATACGTTTAATATCTGGATCAAAATTTCCGCATACAGACAAACGCAAACAGTTACGTAAATTTTCATCACTTATGTTTGCTCTTAACCGAGGCTTATTAATTCAGCAAATGGTTTTCCAGCTCTCACTATATTAAGCGCAATTTTATAGCTTGCACGTACCGCTGGGCTATTATTGTTGTCGTCCTGAAAAATTGAAAACAGTGCTCCATAAAATGTTAAATCAGTTAGATGAGAGACATGACGAGAGAAAGTCGCAGATCTCTCGTGACAACGGCAACTAGGACAGATGCATCTAATATCGTCAGGTCGCTCTTCTTAAGCTCAGTCAATTTCCCCATCCTCTCAGAATCCGACAATAAATTGTACTCGTCCTTGTGAAATTTATTATAATGGCCTTCAATACTAAACTTCCGCTGACCAGCGAGAATACTGCCACATATTAAACATTTCGAATTTTCACGTCTTTGCACAAAGAAAAAATGATTCTCCCATTACTTTTTAAAAGATAGCAAATCTCCACGTCTCCGTTTCCTTGCTTCACTCTGCATTTTCAGGTTCTTGAAATACAACGTTCACTACGTAGTGGTCGCTTCGCATCAACGTCCGCGGCTTAGCCTTGTACTACACTGACGCAACCTGCCGGCCGTCGCCACTACTGCCTCAATCGACGATTGCACGCGAGCAGCACACGTGCAGCGCTGTGCGCTCTCGAGCCGCGTGCAACGTTTGCCCGCCCCTGGACTATGGTCTACTGAACTGTCATGATGGGAACACGTCATTCTGATAATAAAAAAGAGAGAGACGCTGCATGCGTCCTGATATTAGCATAGGAACTTGCGTCATTCGTCTGCTGCCATAGCCCACTAACACCAAGTTTTGTCACATTGTCCTAAGGAAGACGTTCGTCGTACGTCATACATTGAGTTCTGAGGTTACTTCACACAACGTTACTTGTCCGTTAGCACTGACAGCTCTAAGCGAAAACGCTCTTGCTCTTGATCGTTAAGTGAAGTCCATCAGGTTCTGCATTGTCCGTAATGAGAGGTAATATATGAAATCTGGTATTTTAGGCACACTCTTAACACTGTAGATTTCGGAATAATGAACTCACTAACGATTTCCGAATTGGAATGTCCCATGAATCTAACTCCATCTATCATTCCACTTTCAAACTCTGTTAATTGCCATCATGCGACATTAATCACGTTGGAAATCTTTTCACTTGTGTCACATGAGAACAAATGACAGATCCGTCAAAACACTGCTCTTTCATAGTTTGTTGATGCGATGCTATGTGCATTTCGATATCTCGTAACTTTTATCACCTGTATGTGTATAGATGTAGATTCAGCCAGTGGGATGTGGAAAATCACATAAAAATCTCATGCAGGCTGGTCGGCATACCAACCCTCACCGTTAATCCACGTCCCGGAAGTGGCTCTTTTAACACTCGTGGCTATGCGAGACAACTGTTACTACGAATTTTTTTTCTAGGGATGACTCACTATGTTATAGTTACAGTTCTTATTTTATTTGCAATAGACTTCAGTGTTACGTCTCCACCTCCACACCCTCCATCTCCTTCATCAGGGCTATTTCCAGCACCTCCCCCTCCCAGATGTTGAACTTTGCCTTGACATCTACCCTTCCTTCCAACTGTAGCCTGGCCTTGTTCCCCCCATCCCCTGATCCCCTTTTCCCTCCACCCTCCTTCTCCCAGAGCGGATTTTCCTCCTTCCCTCCCTGAGTCCATGCACCCCCTCCACGGCTGTTTTCCTCTCCCGCCCTTCCCTCCCCTCGTCCCACTTCCTCTCCCCTACTCCTCGCCTCCTTGTACCCTCTCCCTTCCCTCCCCCCCCCACCCGACACCGGGTTTTATTCCTTATCAGTGTGCTGTGTTAGTGTTGAGTTTCGGTGTCGTTATGCATTGTCATCTAGTGACGTGGTTTTAATGGTGTGCTCGACCTGTTTATCGTCCATGACTGTTCCGTACTCCATCGTGACTGTTTTAATCGTCCTGCGACTTTTTACGCTCCAGCTTCGCTTTGCCTAGTGCATTTTAATACAGTGCGTGTTTTTTGTGTAAAATCCGTATTTAGATTTTTACCTCCGTTTTACAGTCACCGCTTTGTGTGCTTTCTTTTCTTACGTTTCTGCCTTTTTTGTTTCTATATTCCGACATTTTTTCGTCATTATATTGTTTTAAATGTCTTCCTGTCTGCTTATGTCTCTCGCTCTGAATAGCAGCACTTATGCTGCTGCCAGCCCGCCCCTGATGGGGAATGGAAATTACAATAAAGGTAGAAAAAAAATCAGTGTTACATGACACCATATTCCACTCTCTATATCTTGCTTCCTGATTATGGAGAGAATGAGGGCTGTACGTCCATTAGACTGTGGGGGATAGATTTTTGAATCATATCTTCTAAAGCGTTTATCGATCGTCCTGAACACGACATATTCTGTTGATAATCATTACCACTCCGTGAACTATCTCCCCACGTCAGTAGTATGCTTATGGTCTGGAGATGGTAGATTACCATAAAAACCAATTACCGGACTTCATAAATACATAATTATTGCGTTCCGATGTTTTCTGTTATTGTACATTATGTGAAAGCCCTGTGTATGTGCCTCATTTGCCCAGAATAAATCCACAAATGAAAAATACACAATTCTAATGCGCTCAAGTCGGTGACCCCAAATATGTTTCAGAGGGTATGACGTGAAATGAATTATTGGTTGGATGTTGTTGATGTTACCAAGGGGTGTCATAGAGAATACCTCTGAAGGATACAAAAAATTCATGTCGGTATATCGCCACACATTAGTTGTTAGTCGTCACTGAACTAATTTTAAATTGCCTTGTATGACAGTGAGAGATATATGCAGCAAATATGCCGAGTAATGGAAGTCTGAACATAAAAAGTAATATGAATTATATCAGAGATAATTTTTTTTCAGTGTTTGCATCAGTATGTACACATTTGCGTGTTTGTGCAATTTGCGCACTTACCGTCTTATGTTGCGTCCATCTCATGCCATGAAGTGCATCAGTTGCCACCTTTAACTGTTATCATAACAGCGGAACTAGATTGTGCAAATGTTTGTCAGCATTTCTAAGTCTTCTAGAAATAAGACGCAAGAGTAAAAGTGTCAAACAAATTTTAATACGTAGGTATTTCGAAAACAAACATTCAGAACGATAATGAACGTATTTACATGTTATGTACATTATTTACAGCAGTCTGATGACGGTCCCTTTGAATTAAATAGCTCGTCAGGTCTTCTTTAAACTGTTTCAAATAGCTTGATGTAGGTGCTGACAAACCCTTGAACAACAGAAAATCAATCGATGAATATATTTAATAACAGTTGCAAGAAAGAAGGTAAAGCTAATGCCTAATGTTTATTTATTGAGAAATTAGTACTGTTCTGTGCTGTGACAATGCTAATACTTCTCTTAACTTCGTAGCGTCTAACCAAAAGCAGTTACCTAACAATTGTAGTGTTTCACGTGTGCCGTGGAGAAATGGAAATATTCTAGTGGACGTTTAAGACACCAAATAAAGAACTGTTTTGAACAGAGTGTGAAAATATGTTTTTACATGTCACAAGAATTGTGATCCTTCTCTGCCTCGTGATGACTGGGTGTTGTGTGATGTCCTTAGGTTAGTTAGGCTTAAGTAGTTCTAAGTTCTAGGGGACTGATGACCATAGATGTTAAGTCCCATAGTGCTCAGAGCCATTTGAATTGTGATCCTTTACTTCGGCAGAACGCTGTTTGGATACTAAACAGAAACGACAGTTTTAGTAAAATTTAGTATGACGACTATAACATCCAGAATGCAACCAAAATTTGAAAATCTCAAAATACATCACAGATATTCAAATTTCGAATCAGTGGAGACTGCATCATCAGCTGTCTTTGAATGGATCACTTCAGTGATACTGTAGCTAATTCGTTCATTTAACTTGATTTTTTGATCAACAGTCTGAAGAGATACCGCCGTAATTGACCTAAATAGCTAAAATTAATTTGGAAATAACATTTGCAACACCACAAATTTGAGTAATATATTACACATTAATGAATGAGAGATATATTCTTACGGAATGTCTGTATGCAAGGATAGATGTAAAAAGAACAGCGCATCATTGATTTAAAAACTGGCTAGTAATACCACTTGATTCATTGAACAACCTGTATGTATAGGACTGAAACGAGTCACATCACGGCTATTCACGTTTTCAAACTAATCTTGCCCTCTAGGTTAGTTACATATGCGTGTACACAAAATTTAGTCGGTGTGTAATCTATGGTAATTATGCTTTAAATTACTTAACACATACACCTGTACAGTGTTACTGCTACTTTGGAGACTAACCTGCGTGAGCAGTGCTGGAGAACACCTAACGGCACATGTTGAGGCAGAGGTCGGTAGAATCCGGCGCCTGTAAGAGAATAACCGGGTCAGTTAAAAGGATGACATTTCCCAGTAATTACTAATCTTATGTGATTTTTCGATGAGAAAAATACCAATGTCTTACACTTCGTCATTCTAAGGTTCAACCTACAGTACCACTCGCGTTGGGTACTAATAAGTCTGGATTATACGTAAACTGAAGGTGGAGAGAGGAAGAAAGAAAAGGAAAGGGAGGGGATAATTGCTGTCAGCTGCATTGGGACATTACACTTCACCGGAATTTGTTTCCCTCAGAATCCGCCAGTTAATGTTCTCTAGCCTAGGACCAGAAATAACAGAGTATCAGCAACACTTTTTCCCCTTACCCACATACATCTATAAAACCGGGAAGTTGTAGGTACCTGCAATAATATTCCGGCAGCCCAGGCCAGTCCTCATCCCAAGAGTTAGTATCGACAGGATGTATGTCATAGTGCACAGAGAGCAGAAAGGATTCCAGCTCCCTTCTGGGAAACGAGTGTACCAGCGGTATCGTAGAACGATCGAACACTAATCTTCGTCCCTATAAAATTAAATGACAATATATGAGATTTGGAATTATTCGTTATTTAAAAACAAAAGTTTTATAACGCCTTGATTACAGTAAAATTATTTTCCTATATGGATATTTTCCCCTGAAATACGATTCATGAAGTGAATGCACATGTACCAACTAGTCCAGTCAAATCGCAGATATACCTTGCAAAAGGTGGGGTAGAAGATCTTATTTTTTCAACTCGTTCATATGGTTGGAAAGATTAGAAAACCGAGTTTTGCCAACAAAATTTCGCGTGGGAAAACTTTCTGCAGTCAAAAAACTTGGAAAGTTTCGGCCTTTTTCGGTTTTTTCAAAATATCTTGGTTTCATTTGCTCCTATCGCTTTAACGTCTATTTTATTTTTTAAAGAGCACAAAATACTCTACAAATTTGATTCTTGCCATTTTTTTCTACTCCCAATATCTAAGGCGTTACAGCGCCTAAAAAAATACCAATTTTTCAAATTTTGAGCATAGTGGCAAGATACCTTATTTTTGAACACTATTTTTTCTATTTCTGTTTGTGTAGTATAAATACATTATACATCATGTTATATGTTGGAATTTACCACCTCACTTTCAGGTATTCAATTTCTCTGTATGCAACATGAGGATTGCTGTGCACCCAACTATTGTGATTCTTACATCATTATCTCAAGTTCACTATGGGGCACCTCTGCCCTGGTATTTGTAAAACTATAAATATAAAAATACATCATTAAGAGACATACACACACACACACACACACACACACACACACACACAAAATAATTTGTCTCAGGAAACTGAACTATTGTTAGCTGCAATAGGCAACCTAATGTAGGTAGGTAATTATTCTTGTGTATAAAAGCCACGCAGTTGACATTAAAAGTAAGTAGCGTTATTACAATTAAAATGCATTGTCAGTTACTAAAAAATGTAGACAGTTCTGGGTGTGCAATACTTGTAATATCGCACTTTAGCGCACTTGAGACAGATATGAGCATCACTTCCAATGTTTTGATGGGCCAGGTTCCTCAGTGTCACCAGAAATACCTTGAGTTATGGATTCAGGGTCTGTACATAGAGTTGATCCCAGATTGACCTCTTCTTTAAACAGCGAGTCAGCCCCAGCAAGTTAGTTGATTTCGTCAGCGGTTTCCTCAACATCCTCCATAACATCTTCTTCACTGTCTTCATATAAAAATTTTGGCACGTTTTCACAGTTGACCCCAATACATTTCTTACAAATTGAAGAACATTTCAAACCCGCTTTTCTGCAGGAGCACGCTCCGCCACAGTTCAGCTTGCATGAGCATGAAACAATGTGAAGAAGTGCTTCAGGTGCTGGATCTTGGCTCATTATAACGGGTATTGGACCGTGGTCACTATGATTCCAGCCCCATTTCTCAGGAGGTTTCCAGTTTCCCATCCGACTTTGGACTTGTTGGTAAGTCCGCAATGAATGATGTGCAGCATCTTGTGTAGGTGGCAACCGTGCAGGATTCAGTTTGCTTTTTGTGGCAGACTTGGCGAATAGCTGGCACCGCAAATGATCTAGTGTGTGGGAACTGCTGACACCTCCACTATACAATGCGATAGTAACCTGTTCTCCTGCTGTTATTATTTCTACACGGGTAGCATGTGGTTTATTGAACGTGCAGGAAGGGCTGAGGTTAGGTGTTCATTTTTCGCAACAATATTGCAGCACTTAATTTTTCCTTGACCAAAAAAAGCGGATGTTGTATCACATCCGCTAAAGGCGTAAGTGAACAGAATATATTCACTGTCAAACTTGTAATCTGCAGTGGAAAACCACTTGTCTTCTGCATTTCTTCTTCCTGGCTTTAAGAAAAATAAGTTTTCAATGCCTTGCCCCAAACCGGTCATGAGCACAAGCACGTCAACATCTTCTCCTACAGTGACAACACTTCCAAAATCTTTGGTTCTTGAAATGGCAGATGTTACAATCATAACGTCAGCATCTTCTTGTGCCTGGAGCAATTAAATGCTACACTCCAGAAATTCCTTTTTAAGAAGTGTGATCAAACACATCTTGTTTCGTTCGTTGTACAAGAACTTGTCCTGAGGGACTTGGTTCACCATCTCTGATTCAACCACAACGTCAACCGAAGAATGTTTTTTGGACCTACGAATCCTCTCAGCACTCTTTGTGCTATATTTTTCTCCCTCACATGGATACTCATAAAATACAATAGCAAACTGAGATCCAAAATAACATTGCAGGTAAGAAACATAGCTTTGGGCTATTGACTTGAAGCAAACATTTCGAGTCCGAGTCACTTTGTGGATAAGGTACCCTCCATCAATGACAAAAAATTTACTCCGTCCACCTGACTTCACATCTTCCACTGGAACGAAGGCCAAAGAATAAATACGCTTTTGTCCGCTAAAGAACAATTCCTACATACTTTTTCTTATAACTGATCATCAACGTCAATCAATTGTAGAAAATGTATGGCACCTGCATGCAATCGTATTGTAACACAAATAAACTTCATGCAATCCGACGTGAATGTGTTAGTAGTTACTGAATATGATTACTGAATATGATGCTGTTTGTCCTGGCCCTGCAGCAGAGTGAGATGGTAAATTCCAATGAATAACATGATGAGTAATATGTTTATACTACACAAATAGAAACTGAAATAACAGTGTTCAAAAATTAGGTAATTTGCCACTTTGCTCGAAATTTGAAAAAAAATTTTATTTTTTGACGTGCTGTGGCGCCTTAGGTACTGGGAGTAGAAAAAAATGGTAAGAATCAAATTTGTAGAGAATTTTGTGCTCTTTAAAAAAGAAAATAGACGTCAAAGCGATAGCAACAAGTGAAACTGAGATATTTTGAAAAAACTGAAAAAATCCGAAATTTTCGAAGTTTTTTGACTGCAGAAAGTTTTCCCAAGAGAAATTTTGTTGGCAAAACTTCGTTTTCTAACCTTTCCAACAATATGAAGGAGTTAAAGAAATAAAATCTTCTACCCCACCTTTTGCAAGGTACAGTAGAGCGTCGATTATCCGAACGTCGGTCAACCGAACGACCGCTTAACCGAACTGTGTACTCGCTCGCACCTGTTACTCTCCCACCCTACCGTCCATCATCCCCCTTACTCCCAAACCAAGTTTCCCACAGTAGTCGCCGCACTGGGCCACCGCTGGCGGAACATTGCTTCTAATGGGGCCTTCAGAAGGCGCTGCTGACCGGCCAAGCACCCAGCCGCTGTGTTTAAACAGTCAGCACACTTCTGTCGGCTTGGCACTGGTAGTAGAAGTAACGGCAGTATCAAAGCTGTTCACAGCAACAGCTGCGCCAGCTTAGAGTTGAGGTGTGCCGCTCAGCACAGTTTGAAGGACTGCGCCCCCCAAGAAGAGCTTCTCACGGTGCAGTCACCTGTTCTCTGTTACAACCACTTGTGTGCTGCTGCGTGAAGAAGTGAACTTGACGATACAAAATGCTTAAACATAAACGTGTTGTCCTTTCTATGGGGGACAAGTACGATATTATTACTATATATTCCTACTGAAGTTGCCTTTGTATGTTACTTTGTAATAGGTACTAAAAGAGATGCCTGTTTTATGAATAAATTTACCGTACAGTACTTTTTGGCAAATAAACATGTACAGTTCGATTATCCGAATAAACCATTTTTTCCGAACACCCATGTCCCCCAATTACTTAGAATAATCGACGCTCTATTGTACAGGCTTTCTTTCTGACAGTTTCACTGGACTAAACAGGGGAAAATAAAGTATTCGCTCAAATCTTTTACATGTTACGTTGACTTTTGTCATTACACAGATGGTTAAGAGGTCACGTAAAATAATGCTATTTCTAAGCACGTTTCAGTGACATGATGGATCATGTTAGATTAAAGTTATTCTCGTGAAACCAAACGAGTGAAATGAAATTTGGTTGGAAAATTCCGAAACTGTAATTTAATGTTCTGGACAATGTTGACAACAACGAGAATGTGATGTGTGAACATCATAGAGCAAGTTTCAGTGAAGTTAATAATATGCAAGTGTTCAACGAAGGTAATTGGTTGGAACTAATCATCAGTCACCTTAGCATATCACTTGTTACTCACTATCCTAGGAAAGGAAGGGATAAGAAGGAGAGAGAGTAAGCGTAGACTAAATGTTTGCGAAACAAAATACATCTGTGTATTTAAATTAAGGCATCGCTTCATTTCTGAACGCTTTCTGTTCATAGCAGTAGGAAGACCTCATAAATGTACTGCTAATCGCTACCCGGTGTAGGCACTACACACTTACACTTTACATGGCTTCTCATATGGAAAGGTGATGTTTCAGTATAATGTTAACTTCAAAAATCTGACGACCCCTACCTGTCATTATATTGTAACTACGCTTGGTAGCTCGTGTCATAGGACAAAAATTCTGCAAATCACTGCTTTTCTCGACTAAATGGCATTTTTAAACGACAATCGAATAGGACGATAAACGCCACAAACAGATAGTGCTCAGACTGAATTAGAAAGTGGCTCTAAGGACTGTGGGACTTAACATCTGCCAGCCGGAGTGGCCGAGCGGTTCTAGGCGCTTCAGTCTGGAACCGTGCGACCGCTACGGCCGCAGGTTCGAATCCTGCCTCGGGCATGGATATGTGTGTGATGTCGTTAGGTTAGTTAGATTTAAGTAGTTCTAAGTTCTAGGGGACCGATGACCTCAGATGTTAAGTGCCATAGTGCTCAGAGCCATTTTTTGAAAACAAGTGGTGTGAATCATGATAGTGTTACGGTGCTGTGGGCACACTTAGAATTTGTTCCAGTGTGCAGACCTTCAGGTAAAGTCTGGCGCCGGCGGGCCAGCACTACGGCCGCGACGATATCAAAAGGACTGGAGCAGAAGCGCCTGGAACCCACCACCTCGCGTCGCCTTGACACTCTGAGACATTACGACGCTGCGGCTATATAAAGCCCACCCTACTGTTGCAGTCATTCGGTATGGATAGTTTCATTCAGTGCATGCCGCAGACGTGTTTACTGTTCCAACTTTAGGTAGTATCTAGTGGACTATTTTAATGACTATATATTATTTTTTTTAGTTTAGTCACTTAGTGTATTCTGAACTAAGTTTGCAATGGATAAATTTGCTACCAGTAAGGTGCACTTGGAAGTTGATGATACTGCAAGTCAACCTCCAACAATTATTGTGTCGTCAATTGTTTCGTTGTCTTCAGGTGAGAACCGTTCACAGCCGAAACCTGGACAATTCGTTAAGGGAAGATCATTTCAGGAGTTTTGATTGATCAAATATACATGGTTAGAATATCTACCGGAAAAGCTTTTTGAAAAACCTGCAAAGAGACAGATGCTAAAAATCTATTACAATTTTCTCCAAAAAAAAGAAGATGCATTTACTTTCATAGGGTTTTCTAACTGGAAAAAGCTGTAGAAAAATTCTATTTTCATGAAAATATGTTTACGCATAAATAAGGTGTTCTGAAACTAAATTCTGTCACTAGCTGAAGTGTGGCCTCCCAGTTGAATGAATAGCTAGTCAGTGATATGGAGAAAGGCCATTTAGCTCTTGAGACAATTTTTAATACCATGCAATTTCTATGCTGACAAGGACTAGCAATTAGAGGGCACAAAGATGTAAACTCAAATTTTTTTCAATTGTTGGAACTCCAAAGGAATGACATACCTGAGTTTAAAGATTGGTGTTTGGGGTATAAGTGGACATCCCACGATATTCAAAATGAGATCATTGATCTACTAGGAATGCCTGTGTTGAGATAGGTATTGGCTTCTATCAAGATGACTGAACATTTTTTTTTTATTATGGTTGACAAAACAAGTGATTCTTCAATTCAAGAACAAGTGTCATTTTGTATTTGTACTGTCAATGATTCCTTAATCATCAAAGAATACTTTATTGTCTTATATGAAACTCCCTACACTGAATCACAAACTCTGCTTAGTATTTTAAAAAGTGTTTTTGCTCGTCTTGATTTGTCAATGGATAACTTAAGAGGACAGTGCTATGATGGTGCTTTGAATGTGATAGGTAAGTTCGAAGCACTAAAAAAAGGTAGTTTTGGATATACAACCAAACGCATGTTATGTGCACTGCACTGCTCACAGTTTAGACTTGGAAGCTGTAGACAGTCTCTGCCATCTTACATCAATGATGGATATTATGGCTTTAGCCAAGGACTTAATAAACAATATAAGGGAAATCAACAGAAGGATGGGACTTTTCAGAAGCATATGCTGTGAGAGCACCAACGACCATGCTGATCTACGACCCCTTTGCCCAATTCAATGGACTATTGGCGCTTCTAGTATCTTGAGAATATTGAAAAACTTTGAAGAACTTCTAGAGTTGTCTGAAACATTTTCTGTAGAGGACAAAACAGAGGCAGTTTACAAATGTGTAGGCTACCTTGAGTCAATGTTACAATTCAAGACTTATTTCTTTTTATGTCTTTATTGCCTTGCAATGAACCCAGTAGAGGATGTTAATGAAAAAATTCAGTGCCCTCATCTAAGTGTTGCTAATCTAGAAAAAATATATGAAGGTTTGATTTGTATATTGAATGCAAGGCGTGATAGTTTTAAACACTTTTGGGAATTGTGTTTAAAAGAAAAACCTTCACAAGTTGATGATCCTTCGCTTCCACAGAATTGAAGTATACCAAAGAAGTATGAAAACAACGAAGCCAACTCACTGCACACTTTCAAAATCCCAAAAGAATACTACAAAGCTATTCACATTGAAGTTTGTGAAGTGATGCAATCTTGCATTACTGAGCGGTTTGCTTCAACTGGATTGAGTCAGGTCATTGCAGTTGAACAAGAGTGCTTGCTTTTAGTAATAAGAGGTGAAACAATTCAACTGAGTTTTTCAAAAATGACCTAGACATTGAGAGACTGCACTTACACTTGAATGTGGTAGGTGATATCACTAGTAAAAAACAACTGGTCTTATTGACGTAAGAAAGTGCCTTACAAAAGAACCTGTTGGAGAAATGTTATGTGGAGTAGTGAAGTGCATTAAGCTTCTCCAAGTAGCTACAATCATGACAGTAACAGCAGAATGGTCGTTTAGCTCCCTTAGACATTTAAAGTCATATCTCCGATCAACAATGGGACAGATGCGATTGAACAACTTGGCTGTTCTTCATGCCCACCGAGATGTTTTGGATGAATTGGATATCCGACCAGTTATCAATGACTTCACATTCAGTAATCCAGTCAGACGGTCAACATTTGCACCTTTCTAAAGACACTCTAGCCCTAATAGTGCCATTTAGAGTAATATTAAAAATCTTTATAAAATGGGGAATTAAATACATACATAACGTTAAATTTTCAGCTTCAAAATATTAGTACTAGTTTAGTACTGTATTACTATATTACTATAGTACTGCATTAGTTATTTTCAAATATTTAAATATTTTTAGGGTGTAAGACCCAATTAAAACCTGCTATTTACATTCTTTTTGACTGGAAGTATTAGGCATACTGTATTAACTTTATTAACTGCATTAAAGCATTAACTTTGAGATATTGTTTTTATTTAATGAACCCTGAACCTTATTCAAAGTAAGCTTAAATTAGCTATTTCACTTATTAATCAAAGTGCTATTACTGTGTGACAGCAATATTTTATGTTTTATTCTTTTAATGATATTCACTGCTCTGTAATAGTCTATAAGCATGATTATTACTGTAAATTAAATTAGCTTTTTACAAAAATATCATGCGTGTTTATGTTTTGTTTCTTTTTTCAAAGCCAAAAAAATGTGTCACGCTTGTTGAGTTTCCTGGAGAGTTGAGTTATCGAGAGTCCAGTTTTTGGGGTTCTAATGTTGATCATACGACTCTAAAATGCTTAAAAAAACTTTAAAACTCACTATTTTTCATTTAAAATTTATAAAATTTCCCAGGGCAAGACCCCAGTCCCCTCCCCCCCTCTCCCCCAATAGTTTTTATTAGTCAGTGCCCCTGAATTTGTACTTTATAGAACTCTTGGAAACAGTATCCTGATTCAAAAATAATTGTCCCTTAATTTCATTGTATAATTATGTGAAAAAACAGGTCTATTTTTTAGAATTTTTGGCATTTGCAAGCATACATTTTGAAACCTTTTGGAATTTGTGAGCACTGTGAATAACCTACTTCATAGTAAATCATCATTTGTGATTTAGTTAATGAGTGCATATTATAACTGATGTATCATGATACATTTAGTTTTTCTGATCAAAAGGAGGGTGTATTATATACATTTATAGAAAGAAATGCTGTTTTTGAGTTTTTTAGCCACTGTAATCTCATAACAAGTTCAGGGAATTAGTAAGTTTTATCCCAGATTTTTCTGTTGCCTTAATAGATATCTCATTTTGCATTCAGTGCTTTAGTTCTTGTGTGGAATTAGTACTACTTTTAGCTTAACAGGTTCAGAAATTAGAAGAGAAACAACAATTTTATTTTAAAGATATTTGTTTACTGTTTTGTAAAACATTACGCCAGCCACAATTCAGCCCCACTATGAATGCTGTTTTTGAACATGTGATGAGTTAGTTCATGTTTCTATATAGCTGTGAATCACCATAAATACTGTCAAATGACTAGAAGCTGTTGTGAGTGTGTGTTCTGGGAGAGCTCCTGAGAGCCACGTACCAGGGATACCAAATTTACCTCGAAGTCTATCCTCTGCTGTGGATCCTGTCTCTTCTGCAGGAAGTACAGGATATACCACTGTTCATCCACTTGACTGTGAGTGGTGTGCCAGTAGTAGGGCTAGGTGTCATGTGCAGGGGAGACAGAGACAGTGAGAATTCAGGGTGTTGAACCAATCTCCCTAAGCAACAATCTCCAGATGCTCTCTTCCACTGAAATCAACTTCACATTGTAACAAATCAGGTGGATTCCTTCCAGCTTTTACATTTCATTCCTCTCAAAATTGTTGTTTTTTTCCTCATTTTGTAGTATCTTTGATACTGTCATTTATATACCTTTTGCAGAGTGCCTAAAAATTTCGAATATTCGCACAGGGATTTAACTTCACTTTATGTTATCTTCTTTCACTTACTTAGAATCCAGAAGTGTGAATATTTTACACAAAAACCATGCTATTTACAAAATATCACTAAATTCAGATTTCATTATCATTGTTCACATGTAATTACATACCCAGTTACTAAATTCTTGATAAAGTACATGAAAAAGCTATATAAATAAATAATTTATTCTTACAATCAATGATAAAAATGTGTTACTAGTACTGCACTCATTTAATTAACATCCTTAGTTAAAACATAATAATAAATAAATGCGAGTGTTGGCTGAAAAGTAATGCCTCCACCTTCATAATTCTTCAACCATTGGCAGCATTGGTATGTGGCAGGTACTGGCTTGTTCTCTAGCCTCTTCTCTACAGCTCCAGATGGTGGGAAGCCTTACCATTGAACAGTTGTGTTGTTACAGTGTGAAGTATAGAACCCTGCGCAGATGGTCGGTCAATGCGATTTAAGCAACATGCAGTCATTGAACTCTTGACAACAGAAGGTGTCATCCCAAAGTAGATTCATCAGATAATGAAAGCAGTTTATGGTGATTGTGTTGACGTGAGTACAATGTGTCATTGGACAAGTAAGTTTAAAGATGTTAAGGTGGGAACATCCGACCTGCGTAACAAACAAAGAGTTGAACGTCCTGTGACAACAACCATTGAGTTTCACAAGCAAAATGTTGACAGATTAATTCAGGATGATCATTTTATCACTCAGAGAGAAATTGCAAGCACAATCGGCATTTCACAAAGACGGATGGGTCACATTATTGCTTTGCTTGGCTATCGGAAGATCTGTGCACGATGGGTACCCCAGATTCTGACTCCTGAATTGAAAGCACACAGAATTGAAATTTGCCAGAAACTCCTCTCACATCATGAGAATGAAGATGATGCCCTTCTCCAATCAGTTGTGACAGGAGATGAAATGTGGATACACCATTACAACCCAAGGCATGGATGTGTGTGATGTCCTTAGGTTTGTTAGGTTTAAGTAGTTCTAAGTTCTAGGTGACTGATGACCTCAGAAGTTAAGTCCCATAGTGTGCAGAGTCATTTGGACCATTTGTTGATTTCCTTGATCGTGGAACATCAATAAATTCAGGGTCTGAAAGGAAAAGGGAAATGTTTTCCTGCAGCATGACAATGCCAAATCAGACACTTCATGTGCCACTACAGCAGAACTTCAGAGTCTGAATCGCACCACTGTATGGCATCCTCCATACAGTCCAAATTTAGCACTGTCTGACTTCCATCTGCTCCTGATAATAAAAGACAATATGCAGGGACATCATTATGCTTCTGATGAAGAATCTGAGAGAACTGTGAAACTGTGGTTGCAGAAAGAGAGTGTCGACTTCTTCCATGACAGCTTCAGAAAACTTGTTCATCATTGGCAGAAATGTATCCAATTGGCTGGTGATTATGTGGGAAAGTGAATATTGGTAACATTCTAAGGATTGTGTTTGATTTATTAAAATATTCCCATCCAAACCCAATTAATGAAGGTGGAGGCATTACTTTTCACTCATTACAATGTAAAGACAACCCTTAGCTGCTTACAGGCATTGACATACGTCAATGGGGACAGATGAAAATGTGTGCAGGAGATCCCGGGTTCGAGTCCTGGTCGGGGCACACATTTTCATCTGTCCCCGTTGACGTATGTCAACGCCTGTAAGCATCTAAAGGTTGTCTTTTCATTGTAATTTCATTCTAATGAGCTGCTTGGTCACTGATGGTATATGTTCTCTTGGACGCACAAAAAGTGCCCAAACTCTTACCGGAATCAGCAACGCACCCCGAGTAATGAGTATATTGGGCGGGGGCACTACGAATGTAGTGCGGGACAATACATTGAGAATGTGGGTGTCGCGGGAGGTGTGCCAGAGATAAGTCCCTGCAGTCGCACCATCCTCTGTTTCCTCGGTGGCTCAGATGGATAGAGCATCTGCCATGTAAGCAGGAGATCACGGGTTCGAATCCCGGTCGGGGCACACATTTACATCTGTCCCCATTGACGTATGTCAATGCCTGTAAGCAGCTAAGGGTTGTCTTTTCATTGTAATTTCATTCTAACGAGCTGCTTGGTCACTGATGGTATATGTTCTTTCGGACATGTCTGAAAGAACAGATACCGTCTTAGTATATACACTTTTCATTCAACCCTCACATAATCCCATATTTAGGCAAACTAACTAGCATAATTCAACAGAAATTATTACTGTATCTGAAAGTCCATACCAAAATGACTCTCCTTCCATTACTAGATGACTCAAAAATTTAAATCTTTAATTGCAATTTACAAAAATCTGGTAAACAATAATAGACAACTTACACTGTTGACTTACAAAAGAGACATGTTGGAAGCCATTTTAGTTCAGTAGCAGTTCAGTCTGTGGAGAGTTATGAAATAAGTAAGATCTTTGTCTGACAGTGTGGGAAAATGTACCATAAGTGGCTTAGTACATTAAGAGCCAGAAACTGTACAATATTTTATGTGAATTTTACATCTGAGAGTTTATTTAATAATTCATTAACTATTTTAAGTGATTAATTGGAGAGTGAATGGGTAATTAGTAACACAGATTGTATCAAATATCAACACTGACTGTCATCAACTGTGGCAATAGATTGGGTCATGAGCAGTGTTTGTGTACTGTGCCCACCTTACTAACATTCATAATGCTATTCAACTGTGTTACTTTACCTGGACTGTGTTGACTGGCAAGTTTGTCACACATGAGGAGTTGTGACTGATTATATTATGACTGGGTCACTGCACTTGAACAACAATATTATAGGACATTAACCAAGTGTAGTATGTGGCTAGCTGTTTATCTCTGAATAATTGAAGTAAATGAGACTTGAACTGGCTATAAACAGTTCATTCAGCAATCAAAGTATAATTAAAGTGTCTCAATTGTAATCTCGGTGGGGACTATATTATTTACAATGGCCTACTTTCAACACTAACTTTTAACAAGTTTTGACACAGATAACAGGTAGGCTACAACCTGTCGGGAAATCTGTTGCATCCAGTGTCAAATGAAAAAGGCCAAATGTCTATTAATCATAGTCAGCTCAAACATGTGGTGAATACAAGGCTCACCGACAGCACCTAAAACTATGCAACTTCGGCTCCTGCGCGCCGCCATGCGACCGCCACTGACAACACAAACAGTGCACTCACGCCAAGCGTTTGGCCTGCGACCATGCTGCCATAGGCCGTGCCCTCGGACAATGGTCTGACTAACGGCTCACGAGCTCTACCGAGCTCACCCGACCACAGTGCCACTGCTTCGGGCCGGCAGCCATCTTGTCATGTTGACTCCTGGGACACTTTGCTGCCTCAGCTCCCGTCCGATCTGTCGAGTGGCTCTGAACACCACGACCATGCCTCATCTGCCCCACCCACCATACATTGTAAACAAACCGCCTCCTGAGCCACTGGCAACATTTCTGTCATCACCAATGGCACGGTTCACAAGCTTTGCCTCACGCCAGGTCTCCCAATCTCCAGTAAACCACATCGATTTTGTTCCAAGCGCCTCAAAAATCAGATTTCTGAACTACTAAGCTCTGGTGTCATTGAACCCTCTGCCAGTAGCTGGTCTACGACCATACATATGAAACTCAAGAAAGACGGGTCCTGACCCATGTGCGGAGACTACCGTCGACTAAACGCACCAACAATTATGGACACCTACCCAATACCCAACATTGCCGACTTTACCAGTTTCCTTGCAGGTTCGACCACGTTCTCTGTCATTGATTGCAAATGGGCCTACCACCAGATCCCCATGGCACCTGAAGACATTGAGAAGACAGCAATCACCACCCCAATCTGGTTATTTCAGTTTCGATTCATGCCCTTCAGTCTGAAAAACGCTACCCAGACGTGGCAACGCTTCATCAACGAAGTGCAATTCGACCTAAAATTCTGCATTGCATATCTTGATGACATTCTTGTGTTCAGCTCCTCCATCGAGAACAAAATTATACATGTGCAAACTGTTATGAACACTCTCGCGGCAGCAGGCATTGAGACCAATCAGGACAAATTGCAGCTACATCAACCCGCTGTCACTTTTCTTGGTTTTCAGGTCTCTGCCGACGACATTTCACCGCCCTCTGAGAAAGTACAAACAATACTAAACCTATCCAGACCTTCATCATTCAAAGAGCTCCGGTGCTTTCTTGGGACGGTTAATTATTATTGCCGACATCTACCTGGGCCTGCAGAGATTCAGGCTCCACTGACGGACGCCTTGGCAGGCACCAACACTTTTGGATTTCGGCCCGTACCATGGACCCCTGCTATGACAGACTCTTTCACTGCCCTCAAAAATCTTCTTGCCGAGGCCTGGACCATGACGCATCCTCATCCCAATGCACAGCTTTTCATCATCACAGACACGAGCGATACTGCCATTGGTGCTGTTCTTAGCCAGCCAATCGATGACCAAACTTCGCCTCTGCAGTTCTTCTCGCACAAGCTCACCAATGCACAACGAAAATATTCCGCGTTTGACAGGGAGTTGCTCGCCGTCTACGAAGCGATTAAGCATTTTAAGACTGACGTTGAGGGACCCCCTTTCTATGTTTTAACGGACCACAGACCCCTTGCTGTGGCCATTACAAACCCGCCAGCTGACCCGCCTCCTCGCTGCTTCAGATACGTGGACTTCATATCTCAGTTCACCGATGTCAGACACATAAAGGGTGTTGATAATATAGTCGCTGATTTCCTTTCACGAGTCGACGCTGTCCATTCGCTGTTAGACCTCTCTGAACTGTGTAACGTCCAACCCACCGACGAGGAAACACAAAACCTGATTTCAGACTCTACTTCTTCAGTACACTTTGTCCGCACCACCTTCCCTGGCATTACTGGTGAGATATGGTGCGACGACAGTATGGGCACGTTACGCCCCCTCATCCCAACCACGCTCCATCGAGCTGTCTTCAACGCATTGCATAATTTAGCCCACCCCGGTGTTCGTGCGTCCATCCACCTCGTAACAGATTGCTTTGTGTGGAGTAATGTCAACAAGGACTGCCAGCAATGGGCACGCTCCTACATCACGTGCCAAAGCTGCAAAGTACACAAGTACACTTCACCCCCCCTCGGCACCTTTTCGATCCCTCCTGGGCGTTTCCAGCATATTCGGATGTCCAGCATATTCGGATGTCCAGCATATTCGGATGTCCAGCATATTCGGATGTCCAGCATATTCGGATGTCCAGCTGTTATCACGACTGACCAGGGCAGACAGTTTGAGTCGGCCCTGTTCAACGGGATTTGTAACATTTGCGGCATCCGGCGCATCCATACCACAGCATATCACCCACAAAGTAACGGGCTAGTCAAGCGCTGGCACTGCACTTTCAAGGCGGCTCTTTGATGCCATGACTCTCTATGGACAGAGGCCCTTCCCCTTGTGCTACTTGGCATTCGTGCAATCTATAAGGAAGACCTCAAAGGCACAATAGCCGAGTTTGTATACGGCCAGAACATTGTTCTCCCTGGCGAACTTGTGAGCCCTTCCGTTTCTCTCCCTCAGTCTGACTTACCTTCCTTCGTGGACCATGTCAGACGCCACTTCATCAACCTCCATAACCCTCTGCCCGCCAGCCATTCCCGCTCTAAGGTTCACATCCCGAAATCTCTGGACAATTGCGAGTACGTCATGCTCCGAGATGACACTGTCTGTGCTCCCCTCCAACCTCCATATACCAGCCTGTACAGAGTTCTCCGGCACTCAGCCAACACCTATGACATCCAATGAAAGACTGAGCTTTTACAGTCTCTCTCAACAGACTTAAGCCTGCTCATGTTGAGCCTTCTTCTACCCCCTTCAGGCCACGACCAGGCCACTCACTGTTGTGGCTCACGACGCTCCGACCACTCTCTCCACGTCGGACTTACTCACTCCGACGAGTGACTTCCAGCTCCAATCGTCGCGCTCTCCTCTGACCTCGGCCTCTACTCCAGTCTCACGCACTCAGTCGAGTGATCACATGCTCCCCACATCGAGCTTACCTACGATCACGCCCTCGCCGCAGGGCCCTTCACCAGTCCCTTTGACCTCTCCACTGTCGCCTGTCTCGCCCTCGCCCTGTCGAGGTTTCTCATGCCCCTCCCCCCCCCCCCCATCTTGAACGTGGCCTCGCGTGAGGTGTTTGTGCCTGTCCCCCCCGGACATAATCCATGACATCTCAATAATACTGCATGATGATACACTGTCCATCGTGTGTTTCTCTTCATCCAGTGCTCATGACACAACCTCCACCATTCCCTGCCACCTGGTGAAATGTGTTCCCCTCCTGCCACACATTGACCTGGACATGTGTTCGCCACATCCACTGGAGACATCGTCGTCGTCGCGCCGTCCCACCCACAAACTGCCAGCCTACCTGTTGCCGCACGACCAGCACGCCCGGTATAATGCCCCGCTCGCTTCCACGACTTCCAGGTACGGTGGCCAAACCTTCCTTCATGACATCTACCCAACAGCTCCCCGACGACCCTGTTGAGCTGACTGTGGTCCAGGGTGGGGGTGTTAGATTTGGTGACAGTGGAGGGAACTCAATGGGCCCTCTTTGTCCAATCCAATGCCCTGGAAAATTGTCATTGAGGAAAGCTCGTACAGCTAAGTGGTAGTGTGGTGGTGCCCCATCATTTTGGTAGAAGACCTCTTCATCAGCTCCATAAAGTGCACATATACCTAGCAAAATTGATGTGTGTAACATTTCCAGTTACACTTCTCCAGTGACACTAGCATCAAAGAAAAAGGGCCCTACCGAGCCCCCAGATGATAGTCCACACCACACATGAACCCCTGGTAGATTGACCACTTTATCCACACAAACATGCAGATTTTCTGATGCCCAGTACGCACTGTTATGCCGATTCATGGTACCATTAAGTTTAAATTGTGCCTTGTCACTCCACACTACCTTTGTCACAAATTGTTCATCATCAGTTACCATTTGCTGATACTATTCACAAAACTGCATTCAGCGATCAGGATCATCATCATTAATCACATGCAATAATTGTGTAATGTAAACTTTCCACTTTGCAGCTTTCAGAATTCTTCATACACTTGTACTGCTAACCCCCACTTCATGAGCACGTTGTGTAGCAGACTTCTGTGGAGAACTAACAAAATTTTCCAGCATGAGAGCTGACAAAGCAGGACTTGTAGCTGTAAGCTGTCTTCCTGATTTTCCTTGTGAATATCACAAAACATTCCGTGCAATTCAAACTTGTCAATGATGTGTTTAATTACTAGGTGGCTTGGCCATTCTGTTTCAAACTCCTACCTCCACTGACATTGCCCTTCAATGGCATTATCAAACTTGAAAAACCATTTCACAATACATTTTCACTGCTCAAATGTCAAGCATGCCCCAGCCATCTTGTATTCTCAATACTGACATGAAAGTGCTAATATCTGTTGAGCCAAAGGCCGGACTACGACACTCTCATAACTCAAATCGGGTGACAATCTCGATATCTTGATAGAGCCTGTCAATGAGTGTTTACATTTTTCTGGTGGACACTGTATATTCAGTATAATAATTAAAAGTCATTGCTTAAAAGCCAAATTATTCAATTCACTTCCTTATTAAAAATGTGAAGGACTTGATTCAGATCAACTTACTTCATTCTTTCCTTTTCAAAGCATAGAAATAACATGGTTGCCATTCTTTCATGACCCATTGACAGCCTATGAGGCATATTGATTGCAGTCAGATTTGCACACAGCAGTCGTACATCTTATGGTCACCACAGTTGCAAAAAGTTCTTATGTATCTTTGAACATGTCTCTCAGTGCTTGTACAAGACTTGCATTGCGTTTTCCATTCTTGCAACAACTCAAATAAGCTTTGACCACAGTAGCTTTTTTGATAAATGGAATTAGTACAGTACACCTGAAGAATCAGTTGAAATTATGAATTGGACAAAAATAACACTAATATTTTACAAGCAGCAACATACTTTTGTTTTTTTCGCACTTAGCTAAATGTTTCAATGTATCATTTTGTCTACATCCAACTCCTCAAGACTCAATGAATTTAATGCATCTTTGTTGTCTGAAAATCTTCTTTATAATTCAGCAATTATTATGTCCAAGAATTTGAAATAGATTTAAATGAGTGAGCATCCTGGTCTTCCATATTTTGTGTCACAGGAGAACAGGAAGGGCCATACATCAACTCGTCATCCATCCAGTTTGATTTTTTTGACTTGCCTGTTCTTGGTCTGGGTCCTGTTTTCAGAATCACTGCTTGTCATAGACTTATCTTCTTCCAAAATTTGACGATATATTTCACTGATCTCAGTTTCGTCATTTCATCTTGGACACATTTTAACATTGTTATGGCATCTTTCAACCCTGTGCTTCAGGCTTGTAAAGCTGCCTCTGCAGGCTAAAGCATGGATAAGATTTCTTCAGTCACAACCGTGGCCATTTGGAATTTCAAATTGTGTATAACTTTTTATTGCCAACACTCTTGGCAACATCATAAATCTGACATTTTCAGTTTCATCTAAACTCTTGAAAATCAATGAATAATTATCATTTACAACTTTGTAACTTCCAAGCATCCTGACCAACACTGCTTGAGGTGTTGCCCAGTCCTTTATCCACCATATAAGACAGCTATTTTGCTGTGGTGAAAGAATTCATATAACATGTTGCTCAAAAAGTAAAAGAACGAAAGTCATTTCCATGATAGTCCTGATGACTATTAAATGCAAGCAATACTTATAGCAATGGATGTAAGAAATTTTTCAGGCCAATTTATTTTCTATTCTAGTCACAACTCCCAAAACTTTCCCCCTCACTACACTCACACCATCGTAGCACTGGCTTACCATATGAGAGAAGTCAATGTTACTTTCTATAAGGATATTTAATGTTAATTCCATAAAAGTGGCTGCATCAAGCTTTACAGTAGTTGGAACTTCCAGCAATGACTCACTGATGATTCCATCCTTAACATAATATATTGCTGTTGCAATATCTTCAGTTACTTTTGTCTCTCTTCCTGTCTTTCCTTACAGTAAACCAGTTCACATCTTTAATATTTTTAACAATGGAATTTCATACTGCTTGAATAATTTCTTGAATTATTTGATTTTGAATTTCAGGTGAAGAATATGTTGAATTCTGTGGTATATGATTCAGAGCCTTCTCAAAATATAGACCTTTCACAGATTTATTCAAACAAATTCTGAAATAATTCTCCTTCTGCAATAATATAATTTCCAGACAAAGCTAATTCATTGACAACTAGAAACTATGGTACTTCAATAACGGGCTTCATGTAATACCTGTTTTTATCTGATGCTTTTTATTGTATCAACACTTCAGCATTGCTAGTTGATATTCTATGTCATTTGACCTGCCACATTGCCATGTCTTGTATATGATAAATGGTTTTTTTGTGTTTTTTGAAAACCACTTTCTGAATCAGCAGCATTTTTCCAGTTTCTGAATCCTATAGAAAGGTACAAATCTGTTTGCTTCCATGAGATAAAAACTGCTGGTAAGGATAGCAAAATGCAGCACCTTTCTCGACAGAATACTGCAATCCTTTATATCACTTGAACCAGTCTGCTACAAGAGCCACGCTATTTTCGTTTGGATATAGGTCTAAAATAACTTGCTTAATCAGCTTTACCAGTTCCCCAATTTGTACAATATCAGAAGGAATACCATTGCTAACATTACCAACATGTTTCACTGAACTCCATTCCATAGGTCTAGGAATAGCAATTGCATCTTGTGCTTCCATCTGTTTTAAAGAATGAGTTTATTCACAGTCAATTTCCTCATAAAATCCTTGTCTTTTGCTAAACAAAGCCCATATATCCATTGCAACATCAATCAATCTTCAGTTCACAGCAATCCCACACTGAAAAATTCCAAATACTGAGTGTTGCAATACCAGTTTTGGTAACACTACTTTTTCCACACATCAACAAGGAGACTTACTATTTCTGCATGGTGCTATTCCTGTTCCTGAAAACATTTGCCAACATTATTCAGATTGTAATCACCTGAGAAATCTTGTGAGTCATAGGCGGGGGATAACTTCTTGGGCTCATGAAGTGGTAGAAAATGTGAAGGCAATAGGTTTCATCAGGCTAGAGGCATCCCTGTCTCAAGTAACAAAGTACATTTATTCAGAGGAAATCTATAAGTTATTATCAAAGGGTTATATTGTACTAATTGGTGGCTCATGCGATGTGTACCAGAATGAAACATCAGTAGACTATCAAGAACTGAAGGAGTGGTTGAGTTATCTTGGACACTGAAATGTTATGTATGTAAACATTCTGCACCAGTATGATTTACCATCCTGTTCATGTGTGAACAAAGAGATAAGTGTTGCAAATGAACAGCTCTTGAACACATTTTAAGGATACTCAAAAAATCACTCACAAAATCTGTTCTCATACATGTATATTATGCTTACTTCCATTCTACATTACAGTATGGAATCATATTTTGGGGGAACTCACCTGGAGGTAGATATATTTTCAAAATGCAAAAAAAGGCAATACACATAATATGTAATCCAAGTCATAACGAATCATGCAGACGACATTTCAAAACAAATGGCATTATGACACTGCCCTCTGCTTACATTTATAATATCGTCTCATTTGTCAAGTCATACCTGTTAAACAATGACTGCACACTAAAATTCAATGGAGATATTCATAACTATGCAACAAGGCAGCAATCTGACCTACATATGATTCAGTCCAGAACTACCTGCTACCAAAAACGTGTTTTAAATGTTGGGATACAAATGTATTATAATTTACCCAATGAAATCAAAGCAACAAAGAACCCAAGAGCCTTCACACATAAGTTAAAAAAATATCTCTTGGACCATTGGTTTTATGCAGTTGATCATTTTTTTGAAAGGGGTTAAAAATGTAAACAATATGATAAATGTTCAATTAGGTCTGAAAATTATATACTGTGCATGTCTATGAAATACACTAGACTACTTTACTATTACATTTGTATTGGCTGTTTCTATTTTACCATACAACATTTGTATTTACTGTTTTGTTAAAGATAGCTAACTTCCTCATTGCAAAATAATGTAAAATCAATTTATTAAAAATTACTTGCAAATATGTTCTCTTGACCTGTCCAATATCGTATGTACAACCTTACAATTCTATGATTTGTATTACCTGTTTTGTTTAAGATGGATAATTTCCTAGCTACAAAATAATGTAAAAATCAACTTGTAAAAATTACTTGTAAATAGCTCTCTTGACCTGTCCAATATCATATGTACAGCTGTACAATACTATGATTGCCTAGATCAATAAAAATACAATACAATACAATACAATACATACAGTCACTTTACAAATGTGAATGTTCTGGATATCTATAGCATTGACCAAAGATTCCATACCACACACAGTCCTCATTTAAATGGCATTGGAAAAAAGTTTATAACTTTAAAAAGTAGTCCAAACAATCACATGTAATTCTGCCATGTCACATACAACAGAAGTTATAAAAAATGTTGTCTCTCTCACTACATAAAGAGAAATAGTGATTGTTTGCCACTGAGCATATTCCTGTAGTAGTTAACACTCAAAAAAAGCCCTTTTTTTACTAGAAGATAATGAAAGTTATAGAGTAAATGTTGTATCTGTTAATAATACTTTAGCTCATGTCAAATCTAACATTAAGAAATCTGTCAGAAGTACAATAGATTATCTGAGTAGCATAAAAATATTTCACCAAAGAAGCCTTTTAAATAGAGAAGAAGAACTCCTGCTTTCTCTTCAAGAAACAGGTGACGTACTCTGCCTAACTGAACATCATCTGGAAGCTACAGAAATCGATAAAATACATTTAAACAGTTATAGAATTGTTTCTTACTACTACAGGACCAACTAAAGTCAAGGTGGGTGGCAATTTATATGCACAATACTCTTAGATCAGAAACCACAGATGTAGCTTAGTATTGTATTGAAAAACATTTTGAATGTTGCTGTCAGTTAGATCTGGAAACTCAGTTCCTGCAGTTTACAGGGCATGTGTGAGAAACATTGAAAAGTTCCTCTTGCAGCTAGAAGTAGTTCTCACAAAACTTTATAGGAATCACAGTCATATTATAGCATAGGCAATTTTACCATTAATTTTCTTTCAAATAGTAAGAGTCATAAACAACTGGAATTATCATTGTCAACTTTCAACCTACTCCCAATAGTCCCATTCACAACAAGAGTATGTGAACACAGCAATATCTTGATTGATAATCTGTTCCTGGACCCCACAAATTACAATGAAATAAAAACACAAACCATAATAAATGGTCTGTCTGATCACAATAGTCAACTGACAACCTTAAAACTCACTAGCAGAAAAACAGTAAATGGTCACACCCAGGTTAAGCATATTAGAATAATGAATCAGAATCCACTAACTTATTTAGAAACAGTTTACACCATGAATGGTGGGAGGAACTTTACCAGGCAGATACAATTAACAAGAAATTTAATTTGTTCTTGGACTTATTTCTGAAAGAGTTTGAAGGCTGCTTTCCCCAAAGACAGATTAAAATGAAATCAACCTGTTGTGGAAGAAAAGAGTTGAAACAGCTCACATCAAAATACTGTGTGCTAAAAAGAGAGACCTGTATTGGAAGAAAGGGCTAATACAAAATCGGCAGTGAAACTAAAGTACAAAAAATACTGTAAAATTCTAACATGTGTAATCAGGAAGACCAAGCAAATGCACTATGCAGAAAAAATTAGCAAGTCAAACAATAAAGTAAAAATCATATGGAACCTCATAAAAGCGAGACAAATAGTAACATAAAATCTGAACAAGCAGGGACTCCACAGTCCTCTGGTAGTGGTTCAGATGAGAATAATCAAAAAGCTGCAGCCTCAGATTTTAATAACATTTTTCTCACTGCAGCTGAGAGAACATGGTACCATAATAAACAGTCTCCCACATAAGCCATGGAGCTACTAAATCACATGAAAATCACATCAAATACAATACATTTCAAAAGCACAACTCCTAAAGAAATTGAAAAAATCATAAAACTGTGTAAAAGCTCTGGATCTTCTGGATCCCACAGCATATCAAATAAGATTTTAAAATCATGTGCAGACTTAATCAGTCACATATTGTTCTATTTACGTAAACTGTCAATGAAAACTGTAACATTTTTGGACAGATTGAAACATGCAATAGAGATGTCAATCCACAGAAGTGGGACAATGAATATACTGGCCCATCTCCTTCCTGCCAATGTTCTCAAAGGTAGTTGAGAGAGCAGTGTAGGACAGCATTTATGTCCAGATGACCCAAAATGGCTTACTGAAATTTACACAGTTAGGCTTTTGTAAGGGATTCTCCAAAAAGAGAGCTAACAGATGAAACTGTAGGTCAATTAAACCTCAGAAAGCATCCAGTGATAATCTTTTGTGACCTTGCTAAACCTTTTGACTGTATAGCTCACTACACATTTCTAAAAATCTTCTGCACTATGGCATCAAAGACAAACCTGTGACGCAGCTAGAATCTTATCTACACAACAGGAAGAAAAGTGTTACCTTAATGGAGGCAGATGTAACAGTAAACTCAGACTGGGGAAATGTAACATACAGAATCCCCCAGGGCTTGATCCTTGGGCTACTGATTTTCCTGATCTACATTAATGATCTACCAGTTACAATGAATTACAGAGCAAAAATAGTCATGTTTATGGATGATACAAATACTCTGATCAAGGATCCCAGCTCTGCAATGCAGGATACAGTCACTAAGCAAGTACACAGATGGTTCACAGCAAATAGCCTAAGCCTAAATTTTTCAAAAACTAATTTTTTAGTGACAGGCAGTAAATAAAAAACTACAAGTTCATGAAATGGAGATTATCAACCAAAAAATTTATGAAACCACACCTACAAAATGAATGGGCATCCAGATAGACAGCCACCTAAGATGGAAAGAGCAAATTGATCAACTGGTCAATGAACTTGGCACGGTGTATTTTATCCTGAGAGCTATTTCCCACCTTGTTGACAGAGAAATATTGCTTTTGTCACATTTTGTATATTTCCATTCTGTACCCTCCTATGGTATTGCCATCTGGCAAAATGCTACAGTAGTTGAAAAAAATCTTCAAAATACAAAATCAAGCAGTGAGGTTAACATATGGGGTCTGTAACAGAACATCATACAGATGCCTCTTTAAGACTCTCAGGATATTTGCTGTTACAAATCAATATATATTCTCACTGATGATGTTTGTAGCTAGCAACAAGGAATTATTCCAGAAAAACTGTGACATTCATATGCACAACACAAGACAGGACAAAATTTCCACCAAGGCTTTGCAACTCTCACAGAAGTCCATAGGGAGTAACTGAGTCAGGAATAAATGTATACAGCAAGCTACTGCTATTTTAAGCATTCACTAGGACTTATACCAGTAAAATGCATGTTGTAATATTGTCCACAAACAATCATTCATAGAAACTAAGTATTTGTATGACATAAAATGCTCACTTAATTTTATGTTATTTCACTTGACTGTTACTAGTACATAGTTTGTGCAATATTTAATCAACAGGACCAAATAAAAAATCAAATCAGATTGCCTCAAACAAACAACTGTGTCACTAACTGACTGAAACACTGTACTGACACAACACTAACCAACATCACAGGCAAAAAATACTCTCATATGCTTATTTTAGTTTAAAAGGGAACTTATTGTACTGTGGACTGAAATATGGGAACAGCATCAAAACATAATTTGAATGCCATCTATGGGTATAATAAAGAATTATTTATTAAAAATGATTGTGACAAACCAGGGTTTATTCAGAATTTTTTAGATGTCAATACACTGGTACTATGAACAAACAGTTTACTTAGAATATCATCTTAGCTGATAGTATTTTTTGATGTATGGCATTGGTATTTCAAGGCACAGCATTGCCCCACAATGCCTAACCCTCCCCCCCCCCCCCCCCCCCCCAACTCACCCAGCTATAGCTGTGGGCAAATAATGGTAACCCTTAAGCCCTTAAGGAAAGGGCAGCATGGGATAGAAAGAAACATGAGGTGCTAAGTGCTCTTATTGTGTATGCATGGGGTCTTATTCAACATATTGAAGAGACTGTTCTAGTAGCCATTGAAAGAACAGGGTGCAACCAACCACAGATTGTGGCACACATTGAAACAAACGATACCTTTCATCTGGGCTCTGAGTTCATATTTATATCATTTCAGCAACTACCAGATAATGTTGAGAATATCAGGACTGTATGGTTATTTCCAAAAAAGCTCAAAATTTGCAGCATTGTCCCCAGACGTCATCAAGGGCCTCTGGTTCTGAGTCAAGTGGAAGGACTGAACCACTGAACCAGAGACAAGCTAGGCTGTGACTTCCTGGACTTGCGCCATAGGGTTGAAAATTGTAGAGTCAGGTGTGCACTACACATCAGAGGCTACTACTCAGACAGCTGACTGTGTATGGGGTGCACATAATGGTTTTTTACTCTAGGTGGCTCTCCATTCAGTTTCACATAATGACAGCTATAAGGGGCCCAGAAGTGTTGTAAGATCCAAAGAAATGCCCTCTACAGGAAAGAGTATTAAAATCCTTGTGATTATATGATGAATTATTCACAATAAAGCGTCAGAGTTGAAGTACTTCTAACAAACTGTGGAGCTCATATCATCCAAGGTACTGAAACCAAAAACTGATAGCAAGGGTATATTTGGGAAAAATTTATGTGTATATCAAAAGGATATGCTAACGGTAAATGAATGTGGTGTACTTGCTGCAGCAGACAAGAAACTCAAATCAACTGAGACAGAAATTGTAACTGCAGGCAAGATTGCCAATGCAAGACTTAGTATCAAATGTGGCCATAAACTTATAATCAGGTGCTTCTACTGATCACTAGAGTCACCTACAGATGTAACTAAAAACTTTAGAGAAAACCTCAGTCCACTGCTATGTAAGTTCCCCAGTCATAGGGTCATAATTGGAGGAGACTTTAATCATCTAACTGTCAATTGGTAAAATTACAGTTTTGTAAACAGTGGATGTGACAACTTTACTGAATGTGTTCTGTCAGAACTATCTAAAACAGATTGTTCAGAAATCCATTTATGATGGAAATATATTGGATATAATAATAACAAATAAACCTGACCTCCTCGAGGATGTCCACATAGAAATTGGTATCAATGTATGAAGCCTTCAACTATAGTAGAATATTATCTAAAGATCTCTCAAAAAACCAAAAGAAATTCTGGTGATATGTAAGGGCTGTTAGTGGTAAAAAAGAAACAGCTGAAATTGCTGAAACTGAACAAAGGTCCAGAGCTCAATGGGTTTCGTGTCAGATTCTATACTGAATTTGTGTCTGAGCTAGCCCCTCTCTTAACCATAATCTAATATAGATCTCACAAATAAAAAACAGATCACATCTGTTTACAAGAAAGGTTGCATAAATGTTCCACAAAACTAGCATCCATTACCTTTGATATATATATTTGTTATAGAATCTTAAAATACATCCTGAACTCAAACCCAATGAGATATCTTGAGCAGAATGACCTCAATGCCAGCCAGCATGGATTCTGAAAACATCCATCATGTGAAACCCAACTCACAGTTTTCTCACCTGACATCCTGAAATCCATGGATCAAGGCAGTCAGGTAGGAGCAATAACCACTAGCAATATTTTATTGTTTTTGTTTTACATACCTACAGTACATTATGGTTAAGAGAATCATTAAGTCATTCAAAAATTCTATGTGGAATCTGACAGGGATCTCATCAAGACCTGGAGCCTTTTATAATGTTAGCGAATTCAGCAGTTTCCCCACACCACTGACATTTCTATATCCATCTTTGTACTGGTATGATAATAAAACTGTGGAAAACCACCTGGACATTTCTTTGTGAAGGAATATTTGAAAAGTGAGTTTAACATTTCATCTTTAGCTTTGAAATCTTCAATTTCAGTTCCAATGTCAACAAAGAGTGTCTGGTCACTGACTTTGGTGTCAGTGACTGCCTTAACTTATGACAAGGGTTTCTAAGGGTTTTACAAGAGGTCTTTGGATACAGTTCTGCTGCTGTTGTCATTAGTGACATCATGTAATGCTCTTTTGAAAGCCAAATGTATTTCATTTAGTGTCTCTCTATCTCTAGTCCTATACTTTGTTATATAACTGGGTACTTGTATGGATGTTTTCTAAGAAATTTTGTAGCATGGGGGAGTCCCTCCTATTATGAATTGTGCTACTAGACAATAATATCTTTCCAATAGTAAGTCAACTACTTTTCTAAACTTCAGCTTCTTTGCCCGGAGATACATGTTTCAAGTTCCTCCTTGAGATATGACAAAACTGCTTCTTTATGAAGCTTACTTAACATACAGTGCACCCCAAGAGGAAAGGTCGATATCCAAGGATATGACAGGAACCACTATCTGAAAGAAAATGTCTGGCAGTCAAAGGCTCTAAAATGCATACCACAAGAGCTATGAGCACATACTCATCTTCAATATTTCAAAACAAATCTCTTCTACTACCTGAGCCCTGTTGCCTCATTCTATTTTCTTTTTTACAACTTTGCCCACTGGTGTGACATGTGCCTGTCTAGTTACCAGGTGGTGCTTCAATCGCCTGTTAGTTGAGTCTTCAGTTGTAGTTCCTTGGGGCAGCTTGTTGACCCAGGGGCATTCAGTCGGTCGCAATCAGTGAGGGAGAGATAAGAGGCACAGGTGACATATGGTGAGCTTCATGGACCTTATGGGCACACAATTGTCTAAATGGCTCGTGGTCGATTTTGGGCCTAATGTCGAGACAATAAGTTTACCTGAATTAACCAGGCATAGTTACTGGTGTAGGTGTTGGAGTGCTGTTCAATTTCTGATGCCATCTGTTCTCCTCTTTGGTGGTAAGGTACTTCTTACTTGATTTATACATGTGCTTCCATGTTGAAGTTGCTCCCACTACACTGGATTGCCTGTGGTCCTCCATCACTCTCTCTCAAGTGTTAAATTCACCCTTTGGTGCCTCTGTTTGAAGTTATCTGAGTATCATATTTGTACATTTTAAAATTTCTTTTAATTATAGCTTGTTCAATGTCTGCTTATTTTGTCAGTTGCACCTGATATTAATTGTCATATGTTCTAAGCTGCCGTATGTGTTAGTGACCACTAAAGTCTCATATTTGTGTTGGAAGTTGTTGCTTTCCTGACTATAACATTGCCTACAGCTGTGGTAAGGAATCTTGGCTCATGTGGGTAATTAAGTTCTATTTACCCCTTTACAAGAAAATTAATATTTATTGTTTTAAATATAATTTATAATGTAGTTGTTTGAGTGTTAGCTCTCACAATTTGCCTGTTACCTTTTAAGCCACTTAACTCATTGTGTCTTAGTACTTTGTGATTTCCTGGTTATTATATTAACTCGTTATATTTTATTGTAATATTAACCAGTTAACCCTTTAGTAATTCTTACTATAAAATTCTTGTTGTTGTATGTAAGGTTTGGTTGGGGCTTGGGTCAACACTCACATTGAGCTTCTTGTCTGGTCTGAGAATTCTCATATGTTCAATGATTATTAAGCATGAATTACATGTTTGCTTGTTTGCTCCCGGCTTTCCAAGTGATTCATAGTGTTTGGAGGAACTAGTTCATTGGGCATAGCCTGGTCGCACCTGTTGTGTATGTGCATGAGGCTGACATGCTGCTTCCCATCTCTCCATATCCTCTGAGATGTCATGGCCTCCTGGCTTACTACGGCATCCCTCAGAAGTCAAGTTTTTATCTCATACCAATCAGGTGTTAATTTAACCAGTAGTGCCTGTTATTCTAAACCATTTTATTCAAACCTGGTATGGTGTACCTGCTATCTCCATGCTTTTGCTGTTTGAGGTATGGTTTTTAACAAAATAGTTTAAATATTGGTGTAATGCTCAATTTGTTAAACGGTATTTTATTATTTTTCATGTCAGGATCTTGAATATGCCTAAGGGGCTTCTCTGATTGATCAAAAATTGGATATTTATATTGATACCAGACTTGTGTAAATGTATGCTACTACACTTCTTGTAAGTTGTATTCATTAAAGTACCCCTTTGGACAGCCAGATGTTGGAATTGTAATCGTTAGCATCATTGCTGTCTTCGTTTGCCCTGTGGTAAATGAAATGTGATATTCCTGGCTATGGTCACCAGTATTTTATTTTGCTAGATGCTCACCTTGATTCAGCTTCATACACATGAAGTAGCATATGGTACAAAAGTGGAGTGAGGTACAGGTGACAGATGGTACAGTATGTACCAGTCCCTCAGAAGAGTCCGCCAATTGTACTGAATTTGCTTCTGATTGGTCGGCATGTTCGGGTGCTAGGTGCCAAAATGCCTAACTTCTCTTATTAATTATTTATATATTTTTCATTGTGTTTAAACCAGTTTTTAGTATGACAATCCCTCATGGTTACCTATGAGTATATATCATTTTTGTTTATTAAATTTCACTAGTTTTGAGAAATAAGAGTAACGATATTGCAGCCAAAGTGCTTTGGATGCCTTCAGGTTGCTTTGGTGTGCCTGGGAGATGAAGTACTTTGGCTGCACTAGTCACTCTATTTTGGGCATTCTGGAAGACCAGACATGTATCTCTGTTTCAGGTGTTCTGGAGGGCTAGACACATATCTCTGTTTTGTGCATTACTTAGATGTAAATATGTAATAGTCACTCTGTTTCAGGTGCTCTTCAGTGCTGGACGTGCTGTACTCTAAATCGGGTGAAACTTAGTTGTGAATATGTAATACTTAGTCCGTCTAGTGTGTACTGGAGAGCTGACATGTGTGTCATATTTTGGAAGTTGGATGGTAAAGTTACCACACAATTAAGAAAGCTATGTCATGTCTTGTAAAAGACAGTCTATATGTGTGAATATTTGAATAATATCCAAACAGGGTACTTTAATGAGAATTGTCACCTACCATCATTGTCAATACTACAGATCTTGTCCTCTGTGGATACAGAGAGTAACCTGGGCAAGTGGCATCCCACAAAAAACACAATCATAGGTTCAAATTGATAGCATAGTAGCCTCCGCTGAAGAATATCTCATGACCAATGAACTGTTTTCTGTACTGGGGACGCAACTTTAGAAGATGAAAGGTTGGTGGAAAGAACAGTCAGACACTCTTATTCAATTTCTCCGGATCTCTCCAGCTTCCACATTTGACTTCCAAAGGGACACGTAATTTATGCATGGCATCTCCTTGCTGGGGAATATGTATTTAAAGAAGGAGCTACTTCCATTAACGAGAACTGTGAACTGGATGAGATGTGAAAATCATAGTGAGAGCAGAGGACTGTAACCATAAAACACCCAAACTAACAGTGTATGAACAGTGAAAAAGATAAAAAACAACACTGTGTGAACTGTGAAATTATATCCTGTCTGAACTTTTGTAAGTTTCTTTGAACTGTTGGGTGACAAAATTTATAAATGGCACTAATTAATCTGCATCGCATAGTTGAAAGTGAAAATGCGAAAATGCATAATTGAGGTGTGAAGTTATAGCTGTGTGCATGGTCCAATTGGATTATGTTTTATATCATTGCTACAAGAAACAATGCTTCAGGGAGCAGTTAGCAGAGCAGCGTACAGAAGGCGAGGCGGATGACATGGAAGCAACACCTGTCACCTCCATCAGCTACAGTCCAACATTAGCAAGCAGCGAACAGCAGAGATATGTGTCTGTGGTTGACTACAGCAGCTGAAGACACCCAACACAACAAAAACAAAGTGGCAAGCAGCAGCATTGTGCCAGAGAAGAAGTTAGTGTGTGCACTAATCACTTTACAGCTAGCAAGAGGATGCTAGTTTTTTAAGAATATTGTTAAATTGTTTCATAATAATTTCTTCTATAATAAAATGTCATGGGAAAGCAAAATGCAGTTCAATCTTAGAATTAGAGAGGCAGTGCAGCCTCAGGGTAATGAAATTGAAGAGGCAAGCCAATTACAGGTCATGCCACATTAAATTAGTAATATGAGTAAGGAGCAGATTAACCTAAAGTCAGTGATGGAGAATGTACAGAAAAAATTAGATTCAATGGTAGATAAGGAAAGTGTACAAAATAAAATGGATGATAGTTGTTTGCCAGAATTATCTGATGTAGAAACTGAAGTTTTCCAAGAAAACATAATTTCAGATAGAAACAATAGTGAAATTGGAGAGGTGCATTCTGATGCAGATGACATGAATGTTAATGATAAGTTAAATAAGGTGAATGGTGATGTCAGAGGTGATGACTCTGACACTGCCATTGCCAATGAATCAACAAGTAGAACATGCAGATTATGCCATGGAACAGTATCAGCTGATACATCACCTACACAAGATAATAATGAAAGTATGGTTGAAATAATAATGGAGTTAGTATCTGGACAAAAAGAATTTAAAAAATGCTAGTAGAAAAGATAGAAAAAAGGGGCAAAAAGAATTAAAAAAGGATTCAAATGAATTAAAGAAAGGGCATAAATTACTTGCTGATAAAATAGAAGCAACAAATGAGGGGATAGCAAAAATTAATCATAAGTTTAAACATGTAGAGTCCAGGGTTGATTCTCTTGAAACTAGAATACGAGTTTGTGAGAAAAGAATTCAACATGAGCGTAAAGGATGGGGTTCAAAATTAGATAGTGTAAGCAAGATGTTAAACATAAAATTGATGATGAAGTAAAGAAAAGAAATGATCTCATGCAAGCTCAATATGCTTAAGTATCTTTAGTTATGGATGAAGTCATTAAATTACATAATGATTAGAGTAAAATAAACAAAACTTGCAAAGACAACCATGAAAGACAAAACAAACAAGTCATAGACTTAAAGGACGAAAATTCTGTCCTTAGCTGTAGAGTATCATGAATAAAAGCTGTTTGTAATGGTAATACAAATACAATTCAGGATTGTTTGAGATAAACAGAATGCAGGAAACATACCTCACCTAAGTGAGGTGAATAAAAATATAGATAATTTGGAAGTTGTGTTAAATTATAAACTTGAAACATGAGTTGAACAGAAAAAAACATAACATATTAGTGAAGTAGTCAGTAATGCCAATGGTTACAAATTTCATAACTTTTCTAGCAAAAGTAGTATATATCCTGTTGCTTTCATTCATCAGTTTGAGGGCATCATACCTGACAACATGACAGAACAGCAGATAATCAAATTTGTAGCCAGTCGATTTGAAGGGGACGAAATATCATGGGGAAGAGGAGCCAATAACATGTGCAAAACACAACAAGAAATTATTAGCGCATTTTTATACCAACAGTGGTCCATAAGTACACAAAACAGTATAAGAAAAGAAATATTTGAAGCTAGGAGCTTTGAAAACAATGGCTGTGATAGTTTTAAGGAGTTCTTTCAGCACTACTGGAAAAAAACTGGTATTTAACTGATCATTTATGTGAATCTGACTTGGTAGAAATAATAGTTCTTTAGTTTCCAGTATGTGTACAGGAGAAACTAATTCATGTCCACAAGAGTGAGGTTAACACCCTTCTGTATATATTAGAACAGCTGGACATGCTTTCAGGCAAAAAACAAGTTCTGAAAGGCTGGCATAAAAACAGGTGGTGTGCAGACTGCTACAATGACTGTGACTCAAACAGGAATAGCATGTCAAATAGTAATAACGAGCAAGGTAGAAGGGAGGAAGACAGACCTCACGATAGTAACCGTAGTCCATCTGGAAGGGGAAGAAGTGGGTTTTGAAGAGGTTTTAGGAGAGGAAATAACCATAATGGTAGCAGGGAATATTATAGTAATAATGATCAATTTCAAGGCAGAGATCGTCACCGGAGAGGGAAAGAAATCAAGGGGAATCGGAAAACATGTAGGCAGTTTGGACATGGTCCAATGGCGAATGCCCAAAATGAGTGGACCCCTAATGAGATACTTGGGATATAAGGAGAGGGATAACATTAAAGATGCACTTATGGAAGAGGACTGGCCAGAGATACCAACCAACTGTAGAAACTGAAGTTCAAAACATTAAGACAGTTGCGATTCTGGACTCAGGTAGTGAAGTTTGTACAACCTCAAGTGACTTTTATGAGAAAATAAAGAAAAATAAGCAAGTACCAGAGTTATCTGTACAAGGAGTAATGGAAGTTACTGCTGTGGGGCCCAAAGCAAGGTTATAAAGAAGCAGATTTTATTGGAATTTACACTGCAGGAAAAGACATTTACTTTTAATGTCATGGTAATGACCGGCCTGTGTGTCAATTTAATCCTGGGAGCAGATTGGTTAATTGCTAATAGAGCTATGCTAGATTTTGCTGAAGGTGTAATGAAAATGAAAGAGGGACAGGAGGAAAATGTAATAAAATTTTTAGGGAACCAAGGACCACAATGTGAAGAAAGTAATACCAGAATAAGAGTGCTCGGGGAACAGATGTGTTGGGGCCTCAAATCAAGAGAAAACCTTGGTTTATTTACAAGAGTAGACTCACAGGAGGAGGTAAGCATTGAGATTAGGATCACAGAAAAGATGGCAAGCATTAAAGGTTTAACTGTACAACAAGCCTATGAGTTAGAACACATAATACTACAGCACAAAAGAGCATTTTCAAAGAAACCAGGCTGCATGAAAGACTATGAGTATTGTTTTCAAGTAAAGCCACATGACCCCTTTAGGTTTAACCCCTATTACATTCCACTGGCAGAAAGGGAAGCTGTGGACAAAAAAATTAAAAAGATGATTGAATGGAAAGTAATAGAACACTCCCAACGTAATTATAGTAGCCCTCTCATCATTGTAACAAAGAAGGATAACTCAGTTAGAATTAAGTTTAATGGCATCAAGATATTGACAAGTATACACTTGACTGCCAGCTTCTGGCAAACACCTCTATTTCAGGAATGTAAAAAATATACAGCATTTGTGTATGGAGGAAGAAGTTATCATTTCAGAGTGTTACCATTTGGTCTGAAAACATCAACATCAGCCTTCATATGCATGTTGGACAAAGTGCTAGGAGAACAGCTACTAAACAAAATCACAGTCTACATTGGTGATGTTCTAATTACTGTCAAAAGTTGAGAGAAATATAATGAAATATTCAAACTGGTTCTTGATAAATTGGAGAAGAATAACATTAGTGCCAACCTAGCCAAGTCCAAATTTGGAAAAGGTGAAATTAAAATTTTAGGGCATGTCATTTCAGCCAAAGGCATCAAGCCTGACCCTGACAAACTTGAAGCCATTAGAAATTTCACACAGCCTAAGACCAAAAAGCAGGTTAAAGCATTTTTAGTGCTCACCAGATGCTATCATAAATTTGTGAACAATCAAGCACTCGATGCACAGGCATTGCTAGGATTAAATAAAAAGAAAGCCTCTTGGGTGAGGACTAAAGAGGGCAGAGAAGAGTTTCAAAAGATCAAAGATGAATTATGTAACAGTATCATGTTAGTCCACTTGATTTTAAATGAGTCATTCTGCATTTTTGCAAGACAGTTCAGAGCATGGTTTAGAGGCTTGTCCTTGCCAGTTTATTGAAAATAATGATAAAATAGAAAATAATACCATATGTTTTGCCAGTAGAGTATTAAATAAATAGGAAAGAAAATATTCTGTCACAGAAAAGGAGGCTTTGGAAGTAGTCTTGCATTCAAGAAATTTGGATATTATGTCATGGGCAGAATGGTTAAGTTTACAGGGATCATAAAGCACTATCTTCCCTTATGGATTGCAGACTGAGCCACAACAGATTGACCAGATGGGCCACTGCTCTCCAGGAGTATGATTTAACTATGGAGTACCTTTCTGGAGAAAATAACATAGTGGCAGATGCCTTATCTACGTTAACTGTTGGAATAGATAAAGTGGACTTTATTCATTCAGGAGAAAAGGAGGTATCAATTATGTACCTCACACAAGTAAAGAATGAGGACAAAATTTGAGTCATCCTACAAAACCTACGAAGGGAACAAAATAAGGATGAGGATATGAAGCTTATCAAAGCAGTGTAGAGTAAGAACACTAACAGTAAAATCAGGAAATATTATATGATTCAGTAAATAAAGGGATCTTATATAGGAGAGAAGATATTGAGAAAAAACAGTGAAAGGTCTACTGGCTGAAACAGTGTATGAGTAACATAATTTGGTTTATACACTGTACGTATGCACACTTTGGTTTGAAAAAATGCGCACATGAGGTAAATGAAAGCTGCTGCTTCAGCAGTATAGAAAAGAAGGTCAGAGCAGTATTGAAAACGTGCATTAAATATTAGAAGACCAAGGCGTCTAGCAATAGAATAGAAATGCAGAACATGATTCTTACCAAAGTATTGGAAAGGGTCTGCATTGATTTATATGGCTCCCTTCCAACATCTTGATTTGTGATGCTGGATATTTTGTCAAAGCGTGTGAAATTGTATTCATTGAGAAAGGCTACTGGTAGGTCTGTAACAGATAAAATAAAGAATTACTATGTTACTAAGGTAGGGAAACCAAAGATAATCATTAGCAATAAAGGAAAGTAGTTCACTTCAGTATACTGGAAGCGAATGTTGAATGCTTTAGACATAAAAACCATTTACATTTCAAAGTACCATCCTCAATCCAACATGAGCAAGAGAGTGGTGAGAGAGCTCAATAGATAATTTAGAACCTACTGTGCTAAGAAACATTATATGTGGGTAGAATATGTGGGAGAGTTTGAAAGAATAATCAATGAGTTGCCTCACTTGACCACGGAACTACCACCACAGGAACTGATGACAGGGGAGAGGGTGCCCAGTAATATTGAGCAAATAATTAGCCTTCCACCCAGAGATGAATTATATACTCAAGAGAAAAGAGACCTGGTTAAAGAGGATAAAAGGAAAATCTGGCTAAACATAGGAGTAAACATCATCAGCAAATCAAACAGGTATTTCCTGAACTGGTGCCAATGAAGTCTAGACCGAGAGTCTCAAAAATCAGTTTGGAAACCAATGAGTTCCATGAAACATATGAGGGTCTGTATAGGATAATTAGATTGGCTCACCCCTAGTACTGTTGAGGTGGCCAGCCCAAAGACAGGACAGAGCAAAATTGTTGATATCAAAAAGTTTCATCAGAAACAGAGAAACCTCAGGGGGCAATAGCACTCTTTGCATTGCTAGGTAGCTGACACCTACCAGTCACCTGAGTTTCCATGCTGCTAGTTCTTCCCTCTTCACCATTCTGAGCTAAAATCTGTCATCTATCCTTCTCCTCTATACAAGATACAAGGGTAATCCCAAAAGTAAGGTCTCCTATTTTTTGCAAGTACATAGACCTGTTTATTTCTATAATGATTTACATCAGTTTAACGGCTTGAACATTTAGCAATTTTTTGACATAATCACCATTTATGTCGATGCATTTTTGTAGATGCTGTGGCAGTTTTTGTATGCCCATGTTTTTCCAGCTCACTACCATGCTGTTCAGAAAGTTATGAACCTCTTCTTTCACCTTGTTGTCGGAGCTGAATCGCTTTCCGGCCAGGTGTTCTTTTAACCTAGGGAACAGGTGATAGTCATTGGGCACTGAGTCAGGACTATAGGGTGAATGGATGATTATGTTCCACTGAAACTGTTGCAGGAGAGCAATGGTTTGCCAAGCGATGTGTAGGCGAGCCTTGTCATGGAGAATGTGGACGCTCTTGCACATCATTCCTCTTCTCCAGTTCTGAATTGCCCGTTTGAGTTTTTTCAGAGTCTCACAGTAACTGTCAGCATTAATTGTGGTCCCAATGATTTGTGGTGCTGGATATCTTGTCAAAAATTGTGGTCCCAACGATTCAGCTCCAATAAAGAGATGAAAGAGGAGGTTCATAACTTTCTGAACAGCATGGCAGTGAGCTGGTATGACATGGGCATACAAAAACTGCCACAGCATCTACAAAAATGCATCAACAGAAATGGTGATTATGTCAAAAAATAGCTAAATGTTCAAGCTGTAAACTGATGTAAACCATTGTAGAAATAAACAGGTCTATGTACTTATAAAAATATAGGAAATCCTACTTTTGGGATTACCCTCATAAAAACATAAAAAAGAGACAAAAAAGGGATCAATTGAAACAATTGAAAAGTCAAGCAACTGATCATAGACTATACTATGTATAACAAAAGATGATATGCAGCATAAAGTTTGCAAAACACGTACAGAATCTAGACTATAAGACCTAAAATCATCATCCATATAGGCAGGAGAACACCATATATACAAACCTTTTTATGTATGTTATGAAACACAAAGAAAAGCCACAGTTAAAATGATGATGAAAGAGTTCTGGATCGATCAGAGATGTCAAGTACTCATATATAAATGATAATGAGAAATATTTGGATTGACCACAGAAGTCGACGTCTCATGTATGATGATAGTGAATAGGAAGGTAATAAGCAATGTGAAAGTTAGTCACACATTTAAGGATTAGCAGGTGAGATATTTCTGCCAAAGCATTGTTTTAAGTGTATCACAATGCAGAAATGTTATCCACACAGCTGATGAACACAAGACATGAATCTCACATTGTTTGTTATATTCATAGGGTTTACATGTTTGAGCACCAAAGTCCATAATAAGCTTTGTCCAAATTTAAAGCAACAAGCAGTGCATCAAGTGCCAGTATAAACTTAAATGGAAGTGAGCTTTGACTGGGATGATTCACACATGACGTGTAACAGCAAGATATTAACAGGTGGTGGGAGAGTGCACTGACCAATGCGTCAAGGTTAAGATTAGGAAAACAAAACATTAGCCACATGAGGAGACAATTCAAATGAAAGCCCTGCAGTCACCACAGCAATGACAAAGACTCTGTAAATATTATTGTATTGTATTCAATGCAACATTGTGTATATTGTAAAACTATGTAACATTTATGCATGAATTTTATGTAAGGACACTTATATGCTGACATAATTTAGAGTATTTTGAGACTATGTGATAGTAAACAACACATATGGATGGTCTAGTGCCGGCATTAGTAAAAAAAAATGTGAGTGCTATTAGATAAAAGTGTACAGCACTGGGCTGATGTCAGATAAAAAAAAAAAGAGTGTTATTAGGTAAAAGTGGACGGCATTGTGCTGATAGATGAGAAACGTGTATTGTGTAAAGATGGGCAGCATTGTGCTGACCGACATATATTGTTTAGTTCCTATCATATATAAACATCAGTAAGTGTAGAGAGTGTTTATAAGAGATTTAATGGTCCAGGTGTCGATGTTTATTGTTGAATAACAAGATTATAGAAAATATAAAGGACAGCTATGAACTGATAATCATAAATGATATTTTGTTGCAAGAAGAAGTTCATGATGTAATGTGTGTTTAGTTAAGGTTTTTTGGTAGAATTAAGATGAGAAAGTATGTGTTTAGCATTAGGAAGTCCATCGTTATGGTTAATTGAGATGATATTTTAGGAAGAGCATTTTCCTAGGTTTTTTTTAAAAGAATTTCCATGAATGAGAGAGTAGAGGCGCTACTGAGAGATTGGAAACTTAAATTTTTTCCAAAATTTGGGGCAAAATTTTCTCATTTTCCAACTTTTTAATTGCCTTCAAGAACAGGCCAATTTTGGAAATCAAAGAAGGAGGGGGATGTGTGATATTCCTGGCTGTGGTTGCCAGTATTTTATTTTGCTAGGAGCTCATCTTGATGCAGCTTGATACACATGAAGTAGCATATGGTACAAAAGTGGAGTGAGGTACAAGCGACAGATGGTACAGTATGTTCCAGTCCCTCAGGAGAGTCCACCAGTTGTATTGAACTTGCTTTGATTGGTTGGCACATTCAGGTGCTAGGCACTGAAATGCCTAACTTCTCTTATTCATTATTTATATACTTTTCATTGTATTACCCAATATTTAGTATGGCAATCTCCCATGGTAACCCCGTGAGTCTATCATTTTTGTTTATTAAATTTCTTTAGTTTGAAGAAATGTAAGAGTAGCGATATTGCAACTGAAGTGCTTCAGACACCTTCGGGTCACTGTAGCATTCCTGGGAGATGAAGTACTTCGGCTGCACTAGTCACTCTATTTCCGGTGATCTGGAGGGCCGGACATGTATCTCTGTTTCGTGCATTACCCAGATGTGAATATGTAATAGTCACTCTGTTTTGGCTGTTCTTCAGAGCTGGACATGTTGTACTCTATATAAGGTTGTGACTATGTAATGCTTTTTCTATCTAGTGCATAATGGAGAGCTGGACATATATATCATATTTCAGAAGTTGGATGGAAAAGTTACCATACAATTAAGAAACCTATATAGAGTGTTGTAAAAGACAGTGTAAATGTGTGAATATTTGAATAATAACTAAACAAGATACAGTAATGAGAAGTGTTGCCTACAATCATTGTCAGTACTACAGATCTTGCCCTCTGTAGATACAGAGACTAACTTGGGCAAGTGACACCCCGCAAAAGCACAATCGTAGGTTTGAATTGACAGCATAGCAGCCTCCGCTGAAGATGATCCCATGACCGACAAACTGTCTTTTGCGCTGGGGACTCAACTTCAGAACATGACAGGTTGGTGGAAAGAACGATCAGAGACTCTTATTCAATCTCTCCAGATCTCTCCAGCTTCCTAGTCTGACTTCCAAAGGGACACATAATTTATAGCATGTTTGAGATATATTTGACTGTACTATTTGCTTGTTAGTCCTTTCTAAATTGGTAATTTTTATTCATTTTGATTAACTAATTAATCATCAGTTGGTTCAGTTGAAGGAATTTTGGAATAATTACCTGAATCATTTGCATTTTATTAGTGCTTTTGTACGTGCACAACAAAGAATTGTTGGTTTGTGAAGTAACAAATGACTTGTGATAAATGGCCTGCATTTTTCCCAAGCCCGTTTTGTTATTCCCTTACCATGGTGCATCCACTGACATTTCAATGGTGGCAGAGCATGGTGGTCCTCTGAAAAGTCATTTTTTACTGTTTATCTACTATATTGTGTCTAACACGTTGCATGGTAATTGTTCCAGATTTGAGTCAGCATGATGGAGAACTGGGCTTGTGTTGTGTTATCTTCAGCATGAGCAACGTCAGTATGAATTTATAGTTAAGGAAAGAAGGTGATGGCAGGGGAGTGAAAGGGTGGGGGAGGGGGGGGCTCCCTGAACTTGTGGCTCGTTTGCTCACTGTCTGGTCCAGTCCAGCTGATGTCATGACAGCTACTACTGGCGAGGTAGATGTTGCAATGTCTACTTGTTCTTCCGCCTTACAGGAACTTTATCAAAATTTGAACTTTCTCAGAGATAGCAACCCCACCTGGAAAACATTGCTCATGATACAAGCTCAACTATACCATTGGAGAATCACTTGACTGATTTAGGGGGTCTCCAACATAGTCAGTTGCAGCAGGAGGCAGTTGATAAATTGAGGTTCAGAAATTGTTAATCTCAACTGGTACCTTAGGGTTGGAAGAAGAATCCTTTATAACCAGGTGCCAGATTTGTCATTGGTTAACTTAGACCTGGGGACTCGACCTTGGCCCATGTTGCTCCTACCTTTCCCAAATTGCATAACCCCATTATGTATTTGTTAAAGGATATTCAAATGTTCAAATGTGTCTGAAACCTTATGGGACTTAACTGCTAAGGTCATAAGTCCCTAAGCTTACACACTACTTAACCTAAACTATCCTAAGGACATACACACACACCCATGCCCGAGGGACCAGCCGCACCATCCATGACTGCAGCGCCTCAGACCACTCGGCTAATCCCGCGCGGCGTTAAAGGATATTCGTTGATCATTTACATCAGGTTAAGCATATATTGTGGTTAACTGTTCATTTCGAACATCATGTTGATGCTTTTAAGGTATCTCACATCATTTTTCATAGTTGGTTGTAGTTTAACTGATTTCAGACAGCGTTTTCTCCAAGAGAAATTGTCGCTGAATGCCTGCACTGACTTAGAACGGACGCATTATAGGCGTGTTCAGGTGCCAAATGGGGTTTTTCTTCCCTTTATAGAGCGTGTGCGCACTGCAGATGGCGCCGTACGGATGACCTTTGCAGAACATTTGATCGTTTCTACCATCTTAGAAGGGATGAGACCCGAGGACTGGACATCTGTAATTTTTGCGAGTAGGCCTACCACCTTTTCTGAATTAAATGTGTTAGTTGGTTCAAGTGAAGCCTTACAGTTTGCTGATGAACAGCGGAATCTGGATAAGTGGGAGCGAGTTTCAGTCTTCCCTCACTTAACGAGTCTTGTTCTTCCTTATCTGACGAGCGATCACAAAGGTGGTGTTTTCGTTTTGGATCCAAAGATCATTGGTGCAGGAATGACCCTTGAGCACCCACCATGGCCAGGTAGCTGATGTCATCAAAATACAGTGGTGGGAGGGGGTGGGAGGGGGGGGGGGGGAGAGCTGTCGTCGAAGAGGTCCAGCCTGTAGAGCCAGTATCGTTGTTGCTAAGGATTCTTCCCTTCCCTTTGTTTGTGCTACTAGTCTGAGCAACTAACCTGTTTGCGGATTGTTTGACTCCTTCAGCGCTGTTTCTGTTCTTTACTACAGATGGCATTTAGAGTTCAGGAATGTTTGTAAATTTCCTCCCCTACGCTCACCTTCGCAGAGATGTCATTCCGCCAATAGGCAAGAGTTATCTCTGCTTGGAAAAATAAAGGGAAAATTAACTATTTGTGGATTTTCGTGGCTAGTGACCTTTTTTCTCGCGCAGAGTTTGTCTGTTACATTAATTCTTGGGTTTAATTTCATATGGCGGGCTGACCTGGTGCTTGATTTCAGCCGTGACACCTATCATTTTAAATTTTCTCCCTTAGAGAGAACAACGCTGTGTTCATGCAATTTTGACGCTAGCGTTAATTGTGTCCAGTTTCAGGATCCACAATTTGACGTTAGCCATTTCGCTGTCAATGAAGGGCGGGAATTGTTAAATATTTTGCATGAGTTTTCTGATTTGTTATCTGATAGACTCGGTGCTACTAATTTAATTTAATATAAGATCCAGCTCACTGACAATGCTCCGGTAGGGTAGGCGCCTTACCGCCTATTTCCATCCAAGACGGCTGTCCTTCACGAGAAGATAAATATTATGCTTCGCCAGGGCATCATTCGGCCATTTACTTCGCCGTATGCCTCCCCGATCTTTTGGGTCCCAAAGTGTTGAGACAGTGATTATAGGTCAGTGATTGATTATCATGCTCTCAAAAAGAAAGTAGTGTTAGGTACAGTGCCACTTCCCGACCTACATAATGTCTTTACATGGTTTTCCCGTGCTTCTTATTTTACGGTGTTTGGTTTAAGCCAAGCACATTATCAGATACCCCTTATGGGGGATTCCAAGCCGGCTACCACTTTCTGTACTGGCTGGAATCTGTATGAATTCAACGAAGTTCCTTTAGGCCTACCCACTGGTGTGGCTGCCTTGCCTCGGTTATTGGGCCACGTGCTCGGGGATTTCAAGTTCCACTGTGTTTAACGCTCTGGACGACGTAATCATTTGTAGTCACCCAATGAGTCAACATCTTGAGCATCTCCATCAAGTTTTGATCGGGTTATGGAAGGCAGGTCTTACTGTTAAACCATCAAAGGTCACCTTAGCTAGGCGCCAGGTTTTTATTTTGCGGCACTTAGTGTGCAGTGACGGGATTAGAGCCGACCAGGAACATGCAGTTGGTCTAAGGAACTTTCCTCCTCCTTAAATAAGACGGCTATTGCCAGGTTTGTTGGCATGGCAAATTATTTTTGTAAGCTCGTGCCTAACTTTGTCCAGATCGCTGTTTTCCAAAACAACTTGCATAGGAAGAGGCAAAATACCATGTGGGGTAAAGCCAGCAGGTGGTCTTCAACGCCATCAAAACTGCCTGATTAACCCTACTTTGAGAAAAGATTTTTTGCCCAAACTAATGCCTCCAATGCCTTTGTGAGCGTAGTGTTGCTTCAGGAAGATGGAAGAAAGAGACTCCCTCCCCCCCCCCCCCCTTGCCTGTGTCTTTAGAAGATTGGCCGGCCCCGAAATTAAATACTCAATTTATTTGTGAGAGGCGTTGGCTGTGTTGTTCGCTCTCGCAAAATTTAAATTTTACCTATGACACCCAGAGTTCGATCTCTAGACCGACAACCAAGCCGTTAGTTAGGTCCTTACTCGGCCTAGAAAGACGAGAAGAGTTGCTAGGTGGGGTGTCGGTTATCTCCGTCTTGAAGTGTGGCACTCTGGCGCATATACACACTGGAAGTATTGCCCATCTGAAAAATAAGGCCTTACTGTATACTGACTTTTATTATCTCTGAGTAGTGTTTTGTTTTTCTATTATCTCTGAGTAGTGTTTTGTTTTTCGCCATTTAAGTGCTCCATCTCTTTTCGGTAGTACGTAATAGTTTTCAGTTTTTTGTTTTATTTTTTCTTTTGTCAAGAAAAATGCACAGGTCAATAACTGGTGAGCCATTAGCCTCTGGGATTACTGGCTCCACAATGTTTTCAGATCGTAAGAAGGGACAGACGATTCATCGTGAGGGTAGTGAATAAGGAAGTATGGAATATTAACAAATCACGCGATCTACACTCCTGGAAATGGAAAAAAGAACACATTGACACCGGTGTGTCAGACCCACCATACTTGCTCCGGACACTGCGAGAGGGCTGTACAAGCAATGATCACATGCACGGCACAGCGGACACACCAGGAACCGCGGTGTTGGCCGTCGAATGGCGCTAGCTGCGCAGCATTTGTGCACCGCCGCCGTCAGTGTCAGCCAGTTTGCCGTGGCATACGGAGCTCCATCGCAGTCTTTAACACTGGTAGCATGCCGCGAAAGCGTGGACGTGAACCGTATGTGCAGTTGACGGACTTTGAGCGAGGGCGTATAGTGGGCATGCGGGAGGCCGGGTGGACGTACCGCCGAATTGCTCAACACGTGGGGCGTGAGGTCACCACAGTACATCGATGTTGTCGCCAGTGGTCGGCGGAAGGTGCACGTGCCCGTCGACCTGGGACCGGACCGCAGCAGCGCACGGATGCACGCCAAGACCGTAGGATCCAACGCAGTGCCGTAGGGGACCGCACCGCCACTTCCCAGCAAATTAGGGACACTGTTGCTCCTGGGGTATCGGCGAGGACCATTCGCAACCGTCTCCATGAAGCTGGGCTACGGTCCCGCACACCGTTAGGCCGTCTTCCGCTCACGCCCCAACATCGTGCAGCCCGCCTCCAGTGGTGTCGCGACAGGCGTGAATGGAGGGACGAATGGAGACGTGTCGTCTTCAGCGATGAGAGTCGCTTCTGCCTTGGTGCCAATGATGGTCGTATGCGTGTTTGGCGCTGTGCAGGTGAGCGCCACAATCAGGACTGCATACGACCGAGGCACACAGGGCCAACACCCGGCATCATGGTGTGGGGAGCGATCTCCTACACTGGCCGTACACCACGGGTGATCGTCGAGGGGACACTGAATAGTGCACGGTACATCCAAACCGTCATCGAACCCATCGTTCTACCATTCCTAGACCGGCAAGGGAACTTGCTGTTCCAACAGGACAATGCACGTCCGCATGCATCCCGTGCCACCCAACGTGCTCTAGAAGGTGTAAGTCAACTACCCTGGCCAACAAGATCTCCGGATCTGTCCCCCATTGAGCATGTTTGGGACTGGATGAAGCGTCGTCTCACGCGGTCTGCACGTCCAGCACGAACGCTGGTCCAACTGAGGCGCCAGGTGGAAATGGCATGGCAAGCCGTTCCACAGGACTACATCCAGCATCTCTACGATCGTCTCCATGGGAGAATAGCAGCCTGCATTGCTGCGAAAGGTGGATATACACTGTACTAGTGCCGACATTGTGCATGCTCTGTTGCCTGTGTCTATGTGCCTGTGGTTCTGTCAGTGTGATCATGTGATGTATCTGACCCCAGGAATGTGTCAATAAAGTTTCCCCTTCCTGGGACAATGAATTCACGGTGTTCTTATTTCAATTTCCAGGAGTGTAGAAGCAAGGCAGAGAAGAAAACAAGGTTATCTACTTGCTGCTTGTTATGTTGACGTATCTCTACGGTTTGTTGCAAAAAGTCGAAAAAAGCGTAATTTCCACAGACATGACCAATTTGCGCTTCTGGTAAAAAGCGTCCAACATATGAAGTACATAAGTTTCACTATCGTGATTTGGATATGGATGTAATAAAAGACATTATACTATGTACACGTGGACATCACATTTCCACTGCAAGCTAGAAAAGTCGAGAAGCCCTCACAAATAACAATGTTTTAATTGGCTCGCCGAGAGGAGCAAAAGCATTTCAATGGTTGCATACACATTATCAACATTAATAAACTAATTATACAGCAGGCTACACAAATGAAAAAAAATGGTAGGTGTTATTATGAAAGTATGAGTAGCCTGAAATAGTGTGGTTATTAGATGTATTTAATTTGTTGAAATGTATTACTGACAACGAACGATGTGAATTGCCGTTCACAAGGCACACATGGCTAGCTTTCACATTCCTGTCGCGCGCATTATTCTCAACTGCACACAATACACTGACCATTGTGTTGCGCGACAGATCAATTTTTTATTTTTCTCTATAACTACTATTTTATTCGCGAATCACACATTGTCAGTTTGGAAAGCCGTAGGTGAGTAACTAGGATCTGGCATGTGCTTATCATTCCTCCTGAAGGGAACGATCCTCATTATTTTAATACTGACCAGGTCAAGAGAAGGAATAAAATCCTTTAATAAGTTTCCATTCGAGTCGTTCAGTGTTAAGAATACGATGGGTTACGGCGATTCAACCAAAATTCCAACAGAATTGACAGTTTATTTTGCGTGAATTGTTAACCTTTTCTCATTCGAAGAAGCATCACCACTTATAAGTAATGGCCACATTTCTCTTGTCGTCAGCCGGCCGAAGTGGCCGTGCGGTTAAAGGCGCTGCAGTCTGGAACCGCAAGACCGCTACGGTCGCAGGTTCGAATCCTGCCTCGGGCATGGATGTTTGTGATGTCCTTAGGTTTAACTAGTTCTAAGTTCTAGGGGACTAATGACCTCAGCAGTTGAGTCCCATAGTGCTCAGAGCCAGCCAGTCTCTTGTCGTCAGATTTAATTGTACTCCCTTTGCCAAAACACAGTGTAATTTGCACAAACTCACCTCACAGCAAGCAGTTATTGCGGCATAATTCTGAAACAGAGAGCCTCATTAAACAAGCAATTGGCAATCAGGGAGCTCAATGGCTTACGAAAAACCTCATAGTGTCGGTTTGCCGTAACATAAGGTAAGAAATTTCATGTTTATTTTCATACTAGGAAACTCTTGCTTCACTAGCTGTCGATAGCTCTTAAAAAATTACAGTCAATGGAGTGAAAAAAATAAAAAACGGAAGTACAACTACTGATATTTCGCCATAGATAAGAAAGTTCCGTGTGTTTATGAATTGGCAAAATACTCCCCTCCTTGTGTGCTACCATTCGCCAAAATCTTGTTTCGATATGAGCGATGTTGTGAATATTTCATTCTCGAGGGCGTGAGATCGGGAGTGAGCGCGTTACATAGGATCCATGTTCCCGAGATGGGAGGCAGATATAGACCTCCTCCCAAGTCTATAGAAAAATTCAACATGTTAGCTAAATTTCATATGCAGCGACGTATGGTTTAATACGGACCAAACATAAAATCATAGCGACTCCTATTTTTCATCGCAAACTTTTCGAATTTTGCGTAGCGTCTTACTAATATGTGTATACCACAATAAGTATGACCATTAGCGAGATGATGGGCACTTCGTCACGAAGCTGAGATATACCGCTACAAACAAGGTAAAAATGAGATATTTTTATTGAATATTTTGTGTAAAATCGTTTGAGAAAGATTACAGTGTGCGCTCGCTTCGTTTCTGTCAGCGCAGAGCGTCGCCAACCGGCGCGTGCAAAGTATGTGTATGCGTCTCAATATGCGTTGGACCCGCGCGACACGTCATGTCACGTTACACGTGATATACGCATCTCAATTTGGGCTTAGCCTTAGAAGGTCTGATAACTTAACTACTGACATACTTCATCAGATGTTTGGGGAAGATAATGAGCCAGTTCCATGGCCTTCTTCCCAGGCAGAGTGTCTTGTGGGTGCATTCCTACTGAGGTTTCCCAGCTGTTTGGATATCTGAAGAGTAAGAAAGATCAAGACCACGACCTAACCTTTATTCGCAGGTAGCTCTTGGCTGGTGTTTCGATTCTAGGCTATACCTTGCAAAAGGGAATCCTTTGCTGAGAAGTGGGTAGTATGATATACCTTTTGCATTTCTTGCTTTATGTTTTCGTTTTCTACAAAGGCAAAGAGAAAAGGTGAAGGGGTATCCTGGCGTAAAGCCTGCACCTACCGTCATGTATTTTTGATTTTCAAATGTTAAAAAAAAAGCAGATGATGTTTTTCGTGTTCCTCGGTAAGAGAAAGGACTCGCTCTCTGTTAATGAACGAAGGTAGACGCACGTTATTTTAGAGCGTAACCGGCGGTAGCCATTTTGGTTGAGAGAATAAGTAAAAAGCTGTATTTTTGATATGCATCGAAGGAAGAATATAGTATTAATTTACCAGTGAATAGTTGTATGAGTCATTATTCCAAGTAGTGCTGCAATATACAGAAAACCAAGAAGCCCACCTGTGTACTTAGGTGTTATCGCGAAGATCCGATTACAACAGTGTGAAGGACACGGTCAAGATTTTGTACGTGATACGGCTATCAGACGTAGTGTTATTAATTGGTAAACATAAATCTACAACACGAGAAAGGCTATTTCATTTATGTGGAACTAATACGAAAAGATTTTTTTACCCATTTACAAAATGGTTCAAATGGCTCTGAACATTATGGGACTTAACATCTAAGGTCATCAGTCCTCTAGAACTTAGAACTACTTAAACCTAACTAACCTAAAGACATCACACACATCCAGGATTCGAACCTGCGACCGTAGGAGCAGCGCGGTTCCAGACTGAAGCGCCTAGATCCACTCGGCCACTCCGGCCGGCACCCATTTACAGGCATAGCTCAGCTTATTGTGCTTGTCCAACACGCCGGAAAATTTCATAAGAGGCAGAAATCAAAATACCAATTTCAGATCATCTTTTTATTATTTTCTTATCTCCCCTTACTTAATTTCATTATTTCCATATCTTTTATTATATTATAGTAGGTCCTTGCAACCAAAAATTTGTGTGCCTGTCGAGCTGATTCCATCCACTTTTATTACTATCATGGTTCTTTGGCAGGAGGCCACTTAGGCATCGACAAAACTATTCTGAAGATTCAAGGCCATTGCACCTGGCTCAATCTTTCCAGGGATGTTTGTCATCTAGTGGGGGAGTGTGAACTTTGTAAAATCCACAAACTTAACCCCAACTAACGCCAAGGCCTGCTTTGTTCGAAATATGAACAATCCCCCATGGATAAGCTGTATATTGATTATGTTGATTACCTATCCCGTACTAAGACCAGGAACCGTTACATACTGGTCATCGTGGATGCCTTCTCCTTATTTCTTTGGCTTCTTCCTACCCAGGCGAGGACGGCACCTGTAACTATCTACCATCTGGCTAGGATATTTTCTCTGTTTGGACCTCCTAGGGCGCTAGTGAGTGATAGAGTGCCCACCTTTGTTTCCAGGGATTTTAAACGGTTTTGTTTTGGCAATGGCATCAAGCATGTCACCACCACTACCTATTTCCCACGGCCTTCCTTTGCAGAAAGGATAAATAAAAACCTTAGGTCTGCCCTTATAATTTATCATGCAAGGTCTCGAACCAAGTGGGATAGTTCATTCCCTGGATCAAACTTGCCTATAATTCCACTCAGCACGAAGCCTCTGGGGCAGTCCCAGGCACTTGATGCTTGCCTACTCTCTTAATTCCCCCTTGTCCAACCTTTGGAAAATCAACGATCTTTTGCCTGAAGCTATTTGGGTGTCATTAGGCAGAGTTGGGAGCAGTCCTGGAGGAGTATTGAACTAGCCCATAACTGATTGATGAAGCGCTATAATCAGTGGAGGAGATGGGTCTCATTAGGCAGAATTGGGAGCAGTCCCGGAGGAATAATGAACTAGCCCATGATTGGTTGAAGAAGCGCTACAATCAGTGGAGGAGACACTTTCAAGTTAAGCCAGGAGACAGGATCTTAGTCCGAAATTTTAGCCCTGTTGGGGGCTCCACAGGGGCTAGCTCTAATAAACTCACCCCACGATTTCAAGGCCATTGTAGTGTTTTACGGGTTTTGAGTCCGTTAAACTTTCTGGTGCATCAACCCCAAACCGGGGAAACTTTGAGGGTCCATATAAGCCAAGTCAGGAGCGCTAATTGACTCCATCTCTTGGGCGCCCACATAGGGGGTAGTGTTTTCGTCTTTAGTGGTTGAGATTGAGCCATATTGGTTTGTTCTATGTTTTTACATCTTTGCCTAATGCGGTTTGCGTCTCTGTTTAGTTCCAGGGTGGCGCTTCGGAGACCTTTTAGTTAAGTCTTTGGTTGTAGTTCCATGGCACAGCTTGTTGACCGCATGGGCACAGTAACAGTTAGCGCGAGAGAGAGAGAGAGAGAGAGAGAGAGAGAGAGAGAAGAGGCACATGAGACGTATGGTGAGCTTCACGGAGCTTACTGCGCATGACTGTCTAAGTGGCCGGTTGTCGATAGAGTGGTGTCGGTTGGCAATGTTTGGGCCTGATGTCGACACAGCGAATTTACCCTGGCGTAGTTGCTGATGTGGGTCTCAAATTCACCCCATGGTGCCTCTGTTTGAAGTTATCTGAGTGCCATATGTGTGCATTCTTAAAATTTCTTTTAACTGCAACTTGTTCAATGTCTGCTTATTTTGTCAATTGCACCTGATATTAATGGTCATATATTCTAGGCCACCACATGTGTTAGTCACCACTATGGCCGAAACTGACTCTTACTTGTGTTGGAAGTTGTTGCTATCCTGTCTAATGTAGCGACTATAAAACCTATGGCCGTGGTAAGCAAACGCTAGTGGGCCAGTGGTTCTTGACTCGTTTGGGTAATAAAGTTCCATGACTCTGAGATTTTTCCCATTTGAAGGAAATTACTATTGCAGTTGTTCGACTGTTAGCCCTCAAGATTTGCCTGTTACCTATTAAGCCACTTAAGTTAATATGTCTGAGTACTGTGTGATCTCCTGGTTATTACATTGACTTGTTATATTCTATTGTAAGATTAACCGGTTAATCGTTTAGGAATTGTTGTAAAATTCTTGTTGCTATATGTGAGGTTTCGGCCCATGCTCACATTGTACTTCTTGCCTTGCTCTGAGCATTCCCACATGTTCTGCTATTATTATGCATGAATTACACGTCTGCCTGTTTGCTATCGTCTTTCCGAGCTGTTTGTGGCGTTTTCAGGTGCTGCTTTCACTTTTACTTGCGCCTTTGTCCGCAATGGTCACCACCACTCCAACATGGGCTCTAAAATGCATACCTTAAGAGATATGAGCTCTTGGTCAGTAGAAGAGACATCTTTCATAGTAGTGAAGATGAACAAGAGCTCTTAAGGTATGCACTTGAGAGCCCATGTTTAAGAGACATTATTTTCTTATTTTGCTCCACACTACCAGCTCTCAAAACATGGAAAGCAAGAGCTTGCACTAGAAGAGATTTGTTTCACTGTATCAAAGATGAAGGCATGCCCATAGATCTTAAGTTATGCATTTTACAGCTCGTGTTTACTGGACCTTTTTTTCCTTCGAATGATCGTTCCAGTTATATTCGGTCCTAAACTCAGTGAAATCTACATGAAACACGAAAGAAATATCTCTTTTCACTTTGTGTTTTTGAGACCATTACTTCAAGGACCACTGAGACTAACACTAACGAAGACGTCGCTCCAAGAATCCAGCTGACGAATACCGGAGCTGTTAGGTACTGAAACAACCCACAGTGTTGTGTCGATAAATAAGAGTGGACGATGAAACAGTGATGAGTGACGAAACATTTTCGATGACTAAAGCATAAAAATGGAGGGCAGACAGTTTCAATCATTGCCTAGAAAAAAATAATATGCCTAAATTAATTTTTTGCTTTTTTGCATTCCAATAGACGTCCGCAAGGAGTGGCGGGCAAGAGGTGCCATTTGCCTCCGCCTGGGCTCTGAGTACAGGTTTTTTGGTACATTACAGAATTCTCTCGAGCTTCTAGTAGTAGTAGTAGTAGTTAAAGTAGTAGTAGCTTTATTCATCCGTAGATCTCTTTTTACAAGGATATAGGACATGTCAAAGTATTTACAAGTTTAGACCAATTTAAAGTAACCTAATTCGTATACATTCTCGCAATCACTTTCCGCGAGTGCACTATGCAGGTTTAACGTTGCCGACCATGACGGGAAATACTGTAGCTTTAACAGTCATTGTAGCCTATATCTCGTGTTTTCATAGTTGTCAGTCCGTTCACGGGAAATCATGCCTATTCCTTGATGGCGCTGCTGCTGCTTTTTGTGCGCTGATCTGCAGTCAAGATGAATACGAAGCTTTACAGAACAGATCCGAAATAATGTCTTCAATCTTTTTCTATTGCTCCGCCGTTCAACCTTTACCATACAGCAAAATGGGAGCCGGCCAAATACCCTGCAGTGCGGATTACACAGCCGAATCACAACACAGTAAACATGGTAGCTCTATACGAGCCAGTCATCACCTCCAGTTTCAACAAGGACGCCCTCAGCACATATTGCACAACAGAATCATAACAGCAGTTTACTACTTCTCTGTGTAAAAAGAAAATCCACGACAGCTTGCTGATGCTGCATTCAGTTTTACACCCCTGAGCTCGGAAGAATACAGTCATGCTGTATTTTATTTTATACATGTGTACATAAAAAAATGCTCCATGAAGAAATTATCTGAATCGGACAGAAATTGATAAGTGTGAAGAACATGTACAGACAAACAAATTATTACAATCTCAGAAAAATTGGATGATTTATTCGAGAGAAAGACCTTCACAAACTGGGCAAGTCAATAACGTGATGGTCCATCTCTGTCCCCTGTGCAAGCAGTTATTCGGCTCCGCATTGATTGATAAGAGTTGCTAGATGTCTTCCTGAGGGTTATCGTGCCAAATTCTGTCCAACTGGACGTTAGATCGTGAAAATCCCGAAATGGTTGGAGGCCTCTGCCCATAAAGCTCCAAACATTCTCAAATGGGGAGAGATCTGGTGACCTTGATAGTCAAGGTAGGGTTTGGCAAGCACGAACACAGTCAGTAGAAAACCTTGCCGCGTGCGGGCGGGCATTAACTTGTCCAAAAGGAAGCTCAGAATGGCTTACCATGCACGGCAATAAAACGCGGCGTAGAATATAGTGACGCACCGCTGTGCTGTAATGGAGTCGTGGATGAGAAACAAAGTGGTCCTGCTATGAAATGAAATGACACCCCAGACCTTCAGTCCTGATTGTTGGGCAATAGGGCAGATGACGGTCAGGTTGGCATCCTACTGCTGTCCGGGACGTCTTCAAACATGTCTTCGGCCCGGAATCTCATTGACTGGAGTATAATTGTCTTAAGTGATGAGTATCGCATCGAAATCAGCCGTAGTGACCAGCGAAGACATGTCCAGAGATGTCCCGAATTTTGATGGGATACATACCTGACTGTCATCCGCCATACTGCCCGACAGTCAAGTGTGATGGTCTGTGGTACTACTTCTTCCCATAGCAGGACCCATTTGGGTGTAATACGCAGTACCCTTACAATACAGTGGTACATCGTCGATATTCTATGCCCCATTTTATTTCCCTTCATGGCAAGCCATCCTGGGATTACATTTCATCAAGATAATGCCCGAAGCAAGGAGTTTCGACTGATCATCTTCGTACTTGTCAAACCCTACATTGGCCATAAATGTCACCGGATAACTCACCGGTTGAGAACGTTTGGAACATTATCAGCAGGGCCTTGCACCAGCTCAGGAATTTGATGATCTAACCGCCAATTGGAAGTAATTCGGCATAATACACCTCAAAGGGAACCTCCCCATCGCACCCCCCTCAGATTTAGTTATAAGTTGGCACAGTGGATAGGCCTTGGTAAACTTAACACAGATCAATTGAGAAAACAGGAAGAAGTTGTGTGGAACTGTGAAAAAATAAGAAAAATATACAAACTGAGTAGTCTGTGGGCCATATAAGCAACATCATGGACGCAGTGTGCTTAGAAGCGCCGTGGTCCCGTGGTAGCGTGAGCAGCTGCTGAGTGAATGATCCATGGTTCAAGTTTTCCCTCGACAGAAAATTTTACTTTCTTTATTTCTGCATAGTTATTATCTGTCCGTTCGTTCATTGACATCTCTGTTCACTGTAATAAGTTTAGTGTCTGTGTTTTGCGACCGCACTGCAAAACCGTGCGATTAGTAGACGAAAGGACGTGCCTCTCCAATGGGAACAGAAAACATTCCTCCACAGGAAAAAACATCTGATATATTCTATACGACACTGGTGACGGCATGTGCGTCACATGACAGGAATATGTTGTCGACCTGCCTAACTTGTACACTTGGCGAATGGGTAAAAAGATTCTTCTACCTTGCCCGATTTAGGGTTTCTTGTGGATGTGATAATCACTCCCAAAAAAGTGATGAAAACATAAGAGTTTGTCACATAAACTGAAAATAAAAAATTAAAATTTACACTTGATGGAAAATCTGAACCTAGGACCTCTTGTTCCGCAGCTGCTCACGTTACCACGAGACCACAGCGCTCCTGCGCTCTTATTGTCCTTATTGTTGCTTATCTTCCCTTGAACTACTCAGTTTGTATATTTTGCTTATTTTTTCACAGTTCTACACAATTTCTTCCTGTTTTCTCAATTGATCTGTGTTCAGTTTTTCAAGGCCTATCCACTGTGCCAACTTATAACTAAATCTGAGGGGGATGCGATGGGGAGGTTCCCTTGTCAGGAGGACATCCAACAACTCTATCAATCAGTGCCAAGCTGAATAGCTGCTTGCATAATGGCCAGAGGTGGACCAGCACTTTATTGACTTCCTTACAGTGTGAAGCTGTTAAATAAATCATACATTTTTTTCTGAAAACTAGAATTATCTGTTTGTCTGTACATGTACAGCACATCTACAGATTTTTGTGTCATTCGGTTAATTCGTTCAGGGTGCGTCATTTTTCCCCCTTCTTAGGGTGTATATTTAATCCGAAATAAGTCAAAATACCATTTTATGCGCTAGAACAGAACGGAAAAAGCATGAAATTTTGAAGTCGATAAAATTAGACACTACTGGGACCTTCTCAAAGTCAGTGGGCGCAACACAGCGCCTCATTAATTCAGCACTCAACCTGGTATGCTGCACAATAATGTGACAAGTTGGTGATACGATGATTAACTGGGTGCAGACCAAGGCTGCTAAAAGTTGTTCTACTAGCCAGTTTGTGGGTGGTGATTTGGAGGTTTCTCACATTCATGTAGTTATATTTGGATATTTGGCCCTGGGCTACACTTCACGCACTAAAACTACTAAACTAAAAAAATGTGGTTTTCAAACAAAATTTTCTCTCAACTTCAGTTACCCCAGTCGATAGTAGAAAAACATAGATCTGGAGAGTAACGCAAAAATCCATTAACGTGAACAAATGTGACGTGTAAGAAGGAAAATTGTTGTAGATAGAATCACGGTTAAATAAGCCTTTCTGAAGTTTATTTCCCGACTCTCCACTTCGACAAGTGCTAATGTGGCATTTTTGTCAATTTACAGCAGAATTTTATTAATTGTTCTTTCTCCCTCTTTCAGTTTTTTAATTATTAGTTGTTGTTGTTGTGGTCTTCAGTCCTGAGACTGGTTTGATGCAGCTCTCCATGCTACTCTATCCTGTGCAAGCTTTTTCATCTCCCAGTACCTACTGCAACCTACATCCTTCTGAATCTGCTTAGTGTATTCATCTCTTGGTCTCCCTCTACTATTTTTACCCTCCACGCTGCCCTCCAATACCAAATTGGTGATCCTTTATTGCCTCAGAACATGTCCTACCAACCGATCCCTTCTTCTGGTCAAGTTGTGCCACAAACTTCTCTTCTCCCCAATCCTATTCAATACTTCCTCATTAGTTATGTGATCTACCCATCTAATCTTCAGCATTCTTCTGTAGCACCACATTTCGAAAGCTTCTATTCTCTTCTTGTCCAAACTATTTATCGTCCATGTTTCACTTTCATACATGGCTACACCCCATACAAATACTTTCAGAAACGACTTCCTGACACTTAAATCTATACTCGATGTTAACAAATTTCTCTTCTTCAGAAACGCTTTCCTTGCCATTGCCAGTCTACATTTTATATCCTCTCTACTTCGACCATCATCAGTTATTTTGCTCCCCAAATAGCAAAACTCCTTTACTACTTTAAGTGTCTCATTTCCTAATCTAATTCCCTCAGCATCACCCGACTTCATTAGATTACATTCCATTATCCTTGTTTTGCTTTTGTTGATGTTCATCTTATATCCTCCTTTCAAGACACTGTTCATTCCATTCTACTGCTCTTCCAAGTCCTTTGCTGTCTCTGACAGAATTACAATGTCATCGGCGAACCTCAAAGCTTTTATTTCTTCTCCATGAATTTTAATACCTACTCCAAATTTTTCTTTTGTTTCCTTTACTGCTTGCTCAATATACAGATTGAACAACATCGGGGAGAGGCTACAACCCTCTCTTACTCCCTTCCCAACCACTGCTTCCCTTTCATGTCCCTCGACTCTTATAACTGCCAACTGGTTTCTGTACAAATTGTAAATAGCCTTTCGCTCCCTGTCTTTTACCCCTGCCACCTTTAGAATTTGAAAGGGAGTATTCCAGTCAACATTGTCAAAAGCTTTCTCTAAGTCTACAAATGCTAGAAACGTAGGTTTGCCTTTCCTTAATCTTTCTTCTAAGATTAGTCGTAAGGTGAGTATTGCCTCACGTGTTCCAGTGCTTCTACGGAATCCAAACTGATCTTCCCCGAGGTCGGCTTCTACTAGTTTTTCCATACGTCTGTAAAGAATTCGTGCTAGTATTTTGCAGCTGTGACTTATTAAACTGATAGTTCCGTAATTTTCACATCTGTCAACACCTGCTTTCTTTGGGATTGGAATTATTATATTCTTCTTGAAGTCTGAGGGTATTTCGCCTGTTTCATACATCTTGCTCACCAGATATGGTAGAGTTTTGTCAGGACTGGCTCTCCCAAGACCGTCAGTAGTTCCAATGGAATGTTGTCTACTCCGGGGGCCTTGTTTCGACTCAGGTCTTTCAGTGCTCTGTCAAACTCTTCACGCAGTATCATATCTCCCATTTCATCTTCATCTACATCCTCTTCCATTTCCATAATATTGTCCTCAAGTACATCGCCCTTGTATAGACCCTCTATATACTCCTTCCACCTTTCTGCTTTCCCTTCTTTGCTTAGAACTGGGCTTCCATCTGAGCTCTTGATATTCATACAAGTCGTTCTCTTATCTCTAAAGGTCTCTCTAATTTTCCTGTAGGCAGTATGTATCTTACCCCTAGTGAGATAGGTCTCTACATCCTTACATTTGTCCTCTAGCCATCCCTGCTTAGCCATTTTGCACTTCCTGTCGATCTCATTTTTGAGACGTTTGTATTCCTTTTTGCCTGCTTCATTTACTGCATTTTTATATTTTCTCCTTTCACCAATTAAATTCAATATTTCTTCTGTTACCCAAGGATTTCTACTAGCCCTCGTCTTTTTACCTACTTGATCCTATGCTGCCTTCGCTACTTCATCCCTCAAAGCTACCCATTCTTCTTCTACTGTATTTCTTTCCCCCATTCCTGTCAGGTGTTCCCTTATGCTCTCCCTGAAACTCTGTACAACCTCTGGTTCTTTCAGTTTATCCAGGTCCCATCTCCTTAAATTCCCACCTTTTTGCAGTTTCTTCAGTTTTAATCTACAGGTCATAACCAATAGATTGTGGTCAGAGTCCACATCTGCCCCTGGAAATGTCTTACAATTTAAAACCTGGTTCCTAAATCTCTGTCTTACCATTATATAATCTATCTGATACCTTTTAGTATCTCCAGGGTTCTTCCATGTATAAAACCTACTTTCATGATTCTTAAACCAAGTATTAGCTATGATTATGTTGTGCTCTGGGCAAAATTCTACCAGGCGGCTTCCTCTTTCATTTCTTAGCCCCAATCCATATTCACCTACTACGTTTCCTTCTCTCCCTTTTCCTACACTCGAATTCCAGTCACCCATGACTATTAAATTTTCGTCTCCCTTCACAATCTGAATAATTTCTTTTATTTCATCATACATTTCTTCAATTTCTTCGTCATCTGCAGAGGTAGTTGGCATATAAACTTGTACTACTGTAGTACGCATGGGCTTTGTGTCTATCTTGGCCACAATAATGCGTTCACTATGCTGTTTGTTGTAGCTTACCCGCATTCCTATTTTCCTATTCATTATTAAACCTACTCCTGCATTACCCCTATTTGATTTTGTGTTTATAACCCTGTAGTCACCTGACCAGAAGTCTTGTTCCTCCTGCCACCGAACTTCACTAATTCCCACTATATCTAACTTCAACCTATCCATTTCCTTTTTTAAATTTTCTAACCTACCTGCCCGATTAAGGGATCTGACATTCCACGCTCCGATCCGTAGAACGCCAGTTTTCTTTCTCCTGATAACGACATCCTCTTGAGTAGCCCCCGCCCGGAGATCCGAATGGGGGACTATTTTACCTCCGGAATATTTTACCCAAGAGGACGCCATCATCATTTAATCATACAGTAAAGCTGCATGCCGTCGGGAAAAATTACGGCTGTAGTTTCCCCTTGCTTTCAGCCGTTCGCAGTACCAGCACAGCAAGGCCGTTTTGGTTATTGTTACAAGGCCAGATCAGTCAATCATCCAGACTGTTGCCCTTGCAACTACTGAAAAGGCTGCTGCCCCTCTTTAGGAACCACACGTTTGTCTGGCCTCCCAACAGATACCCCTCCGTTGTGGTTGCACCTACGGTACGGCTATCTGTATCGCTGAGTTATCAGTTAACGTAAGAATATGGGAGTGTCGATAAATTATTTTTCTGAATATCTTCCACCTTTATTTGATAATTCAATGTAGTCATATGAGGATGTAATTTCACATCAACGAATTAAACAAGTGGCGTTCATATTCATGTTAATAAGATAAGGACATATACACTGCATATACTATTGAAATACGCTTACCATTTAGGTACCAAAGTAATCTACTTTAAAAATACTGAGTAAATAATTATTAATTTTTCGACGTACGATAGGTTTTGAGTACTTTTTGTCAGATTTAGATCTTGCGGTACGACAAATTCATCTATTGAGATACTGTACACAAAAACTAGCAAGTTTTGAATCTTGCGCCCTCCTAGAAAAATTTTCGCGCACGCTCATGAGTCTAGAGTCCACATTGATTGGTTGATTGGTTTGGAGTATAAACGGACCAAACTACAGGGTCACCAGTCCCTTTTTCCTCTAGCAAACAAGTCTCAAGGTGAAACAATTAAAAACAAAAGAGTGGGGGGTGGGAAGAAAAGGTGTAAACCTAACGGGGAACCGCACCAAAAAAGAAAACGAAAGAAGCGAACCAAAGGGGAAAACGAACACTAAAAGGAAAGGTAGAAGAAGGTATTAAAATAATGTAGCAGGTGGCCTGGGATGGCTGATCACAAGGATAAAATGGATGAGCCAGCCTCTCTGCAGCATACTAATACCGCCAGCCTAAAAGACAAGGCGAGAAGAACGCAAAGAGACGAACACCAAAGCAAACAAAATGCAAAGCAGGAGAGGCGAAGGGGTAAAAGGGAGGGAGGGTGGAGGCCTGAGAGAGAAGGCCAGACGCCCAACCTTAGATTGTACGATATACCGCACGCCCCACAAATAAAACAAAACTAAACTGGCTGTTGAAGCATTTTCGGCCAACACCTTGGGTATAGTGCTGAGAAGGTTAAAAGTTCGCCACAGAGCAGCTAAAATTGGGCAGTCCAACAAGAGGTGAACTACAGTCATACGGGAGCCACAGCAGCACCGAGGTGGACCCTCACGAAGGAGGAGGTGACCATGTGTCAGCCAAGTATGGCCGATGCGGAGCCAGCAAAGGACAACAGAGTCCCTGCGAGTGGCTTACATGGATGACCGCCACACATTCGTTGTCTCCTTGATAATACGGAGTTTATTTGTGGTACTGAGGGTGCACTATTTGGTAACCCAGATCGTGAAAACTTTGCGGCTGAAGACTGATCAGACATCAGTCTCTGGCAGGCCGATCTCTAGAGTTGGTTTAGTGGTACTGTTTGGGCCGGCTGTCAGCAAATTCATTGCCCGGTATCCCGACATGTCCTGGGGCCAAGTGAAAGGCACTGAACGTCCACTGTTCTCGAGGGTATAAAGTGACTCCTGGATAGTCATTACCAAAAGATGTCGAGGGAATCGCTGTTCGAGAGCTCTTAGGCTGCTTAAGGAGTCACTACAGATGACGAAGGACTCACCAGGGCAGGAGCGGGCATGCTCAAGAGCGCGATGATGGCTACCAACTCTGCAGTGAAAACACTGCAGCCATCTGGCAAGGAGCGCTGTTCACTTTGGCCAACTTGAGCGTAAATGAAGCTAACAAGACCGTCGACCATTGATCCATCTGTGTAGACTATTTCTGAGCCCTCAAGCTCGCTGAGAAGAGAGAGAAATTGCTGGTGGAGGGCCTCAGGTGCAACAGAGCCTTTTGGGTCCTGCGATAGGTCCAGCCGAAGCCGTGATCGAGGTATGGACCATGGAGGTGTACGTAAGTGGACCCGCATGAAAGGTGGTAGAGGGGAAGCGTCGAGCTGTGTAAGACGCGGCCGGACACGGACGACGAGGGGATTCCCAGTTCCGGGACGCTGTTGCCGTTTTAGGGAAAGGGAGACTGTAATTTGGATGAAGAGGCGAACTATAATTTGCAAGCAGTAGTTGCCGCCGGAGCCGCAATGGAAGAATGTCAGCTTCCACAAGGCAGCTGTTCACGGGGCTCGTTCGGAAGGCTCCCGTCGCGAGCCGAACTGCGCAGTGGTGGATAGGGTCCAGCAGACGCACTGCGCAGGGTGGTGCTGAACAATACACCAGTCTCCCATAGTCAATATGAGACAGTAAGACGGCTTTGTACAGCTGCAGCAATGTAGGGTGATCAGCACCCCAGTCGGTGTAGCTAAGGCATCGAATAATATTAAGATTCCGCCAGCACTTGTCCTTAAGCTGACGGAGATGGGGAAGCCAAGTTAAGCGGGCGTCGATGAAGAATAGTGTTGTACGGAAATGTCGCAGCTGTGTCTGGCCAATCCACACGGCCAGTGTTGCCAATTTGGGGTAAAAGTCGCTGACAGCACAACAGCGACTAAAATTCGTGTTTGGGATTGGATATTTTTTGGGATCTCCTTGGATATATTGTGAAAAATTTGATGATTTTTCACTACCATAACTCCCAAACTATCCTCCGAGGTACCTGGCGGAAGTAAAGCTGTGAGGAGAGGTCGTGAGGCGTGCTTGGGTAGCTCAGTTGGTAGTTGCCCGCGAAAGGCAAAGGTCCCGAGTTCCAGTCTCGGCCCGGCACACAGTTTTAATCTGCCAGGAGTTTCACTACTGCAATACTTCTGCAATAATGTAGAGAGGCATACGGAAAAAATATGAACCCCAAATATTTCATGCGCTTGTGGGTTATTTAGTGAGTGAGGGGAAAGAAAGAACTTGTTTTCCAATGTGAGAGGTGAGTAAGCCTTATTTCAGTGAACAATAATTAGTATGACCCATTCTGAGTAAATGAGCATCGTTCCTTCCTGTATTGCACCACCTACGAAACAAGAGCAATCTGTGCTGTGAACTCCCTCGTTTTGATCTAAAGAACAAAGCAAGTAAAGAGGTTACGACAATGAGTCTCGCAGAATACAGTGTACTTTTGTAGTGATGAGTTACGTTCACTTCAGTGTTTGATTCCAAATGCGTCCTTGTGCAAAACTATGCATATTACTGGTGTTTCGTGATGGGATCTAATCCTAAATATGAACAACATTACAGACATGTTTGGGAGTCCTATCCTCAGTTTAAAGGGTGGTTACGTTCTGTTGACAATGACATTACAAGAGACTACTGCACCTACTGCAAATGCGAAATTAATGCAAAATTAACAGACATTAAAAAGCATGTTAAAACACAGAAAGATAGCAGATTTTCGAATCCTTTCGAAAGTTCTCGACAGTGGAATCTTCCGCTTAAAAGTGAGACGAAAATGTCAATAAATTATCGAAAACAGGAATCTGCATGTTCATTGCTGAACACAATCTCTTTCGGGTGACGTCCTGTCAGCTTTATGTAAAAAATAATTTTCAGGTAACAAATGTGCGAGAGAACTCCAGTTACACAGAACTAAGTGCAGAAAAATTGTCATAAACGTTTTAGCTTCCGTAAACAAAGGAATAAACAATGGTGTATATAAAGGCTGAAACAAGATTTAAACTTACCTCACGTGATTATGATGCATTGTGTTTGTCATTCATTGCAGTTAGCAATCTCTCATGCAACGGAAGAGGCATTGTCAAGAAATACCGACATTTTGTTTCGAGAAACCTACAACTGGTTTTCGCATTCCTCTAAGCGCCAAGCGGTGCACAGGGACTTTCATAATACATTAAATGAAGAGGAGGAACCTCTGAAAAGTCCAGATGTTTGGGACGGGATGGCCTTCTACTGAGCCGGTTGTTACAAAAACATTATCACAATGAGAAGAAAATAAACTTCACTTTCAGACTGTCAGATCTAAAGAAAACTGCTACACAGCAGAAATGCTGTACAACATGTATTACGATCCTGTGAATAAGCTGTGTTGGTATTATTTCAAACCAATAGTACAGAAGGCGTCAAAGACAAACCAAGGCTTTTGAAAGAGAGAACGTTGACTCTTACAAAATTTCTTCAGGATTTGACGAATCTCATCCAGTCAGTGGGTAGGAGAACTATAATACCTACAACGGAAGTAGATATCCTAACAAGTCATATTAATTCATATGTCGTCAGAAATTAAACTCAGTCATGAAACTGAAAATCTCCTTTGTAAACGGTACATAGCTTTCACAATAAAACTCACTAAAGAACTAAGAAATAGGCTTCCTAATAACATTTCCATCCTGAAAGAAATTAACATATTCTCTGTGAAAAGGCTCTGAAGTCTCTTACAAACCGATTACTGAATTAGCTGAAATATTTGGTTTACTGTAAGGTGGCTATAATTTCGCACCTTACAAGCACTCATCCACATACTTTGCCATGAACTACAACCACAGTTAGATGTCATTTGATAGGTTGTACATCGTATATATGAATATTTAAAGGAGACTAACATTGTCACGTATGCCTTGTAAATAATTGTTAACGCTTATTGCATGAAAGGTGACGGAGTGTCTTTATGATAAAAACGGCGTAACGAATGATTGCCTTTACTAGTAGAGGTTGGAATGCCAGTGGAAATGAAACGGCAGGCGGAACTCAAGCCCTGGGTGGAAGGCCCACATAGGTATGTTGGTCCTGCTTAAACACAGGAAGTAGCAAGACGGACGTAGAGACACCAGAGCGCTCATCTACATCTACATCTACATGATTACTCTGCAATTCACATTTAAGTGCTTGGCTCCCTACCATTACACTCCCGAACAGCGCGCGGGAAAAACGAACACCTAAACCTTTCTGTTCGAGTTCTGATTTCTCTTATTTTATTTTGATGATCATTCCTACCTATGTAGATTGGGCTCAACAAAATATTTTCGCATTCGGAAGAGAAAGTTGGTGACTGAAATTTCGTAAATAGATCTCGCTGCGACGAAAAACGTCTTTGCTTTAATGACTTCCATTCCAACTCGCGTATCATATCTGCTACACTCTCTCCCCTATTACGTGATAATACAAAACGAGCTGCCCTTTTTTGCACCCTTTCGATGTCCTCCATCAATCCCACCTGGTAAGGATCCCACACCGCGCAGCAATATTCTAACAGAGGACGAACGAGTGTAGTGTAAGGTGTCTCTTTAGTGGACTTGTTGCATCTTCTAAGTGTCCTGCCAATGAAGCGCAACCTTTGGCTCGCCTTCCCCACAATATTGTCTATGTGGTCTTTCCAACTGAAGTTGGTCGTAATTTTTACACCCAGGTACTTAGTTGAATTGACAGCCTTGACAATTGTACTATTTATCGAGTAATCGAATTCCAACGGATTTCTTTTGGAACTCATGTGGATCACCTCACACTTTTCGTTATTTAGCGTCAACTGCCACCTGACACACCATACAGCAATCTTTTCTAAGTCGCTTTGCAACTGACACTGGTCTTCGGATGACCTTACTAGACGGTAAATTACAGCATCATCTGCGAACAACCTAAGAGAACTGCTCAAATTGTCACCCAGGTCATTTATATAGATCGGGAACAGCAGAGGTCCCAGGACGCTTCCCTGGGGAACACCTGATATAGCTTCAGTTTTACTCGATGATTTGCCGTGTATTACTACGAACTGCGACCTTCCTGACAGGAAATCACGAATCCAGTCGCACAACTGAGACGATACCCCATAGGCCCGCAGCTTGATTAGAAGTCGCTTGTGAGGAAGGGTGTCAAAAGCCTTCCGGAAATCCAGAAACACGGAATCAACCTGCGATCCCCTGTCGATAGCGGCCATTACTTCGTGCGAATAAAGAGCTAGCTGCGTTGCTCAAGAACGATGTTTTCTGAAACCATGCTGATTACGTATCAATAGAGCGTTCCCTTCGAGGTGATTCATAATGTTTGAATACAGTATATGCTCCAAAATCCTACTGCTGGGGCACAACAGAGTCGCGACCGGCCGCTATTGTAATAGGGCCGGAAGGATAACTGGATAATACTTCCGAACTTTGCAAATCTTGGACCCAGGTGAGAGGAACGAAGAAGTGGCACCTTGGAAACCACGCAGGATATGTTATTTCCAAAGTTTTTTACTCAGAAGCGTACCATTGTATGAGAATATGTATTTCCTCGCAAACTTTCCGCACTGGACGACAAAAGACTAAAATATGCTTGGTCGGCGTTCAGAAGAATCTGTAGAGAGGGAGAATATTCCGTGGTTTCGGGAATATGATTCGATTTCGTAATTACGATGGTGGGGAGCTGAGCCTCGCTGGGAGGCCAGTGGTGGAGAGACGAAGTCTTCCACTGTGAGAGCCTGAGTGTGACGGTCGCTCGATATCAACTAACTTTGTTGGTGCAGACGGACTTGCTGTCTTTGCTCTGTTGCGAACATACACGATTCTGGACTTCAGGTTGGAAGTCGTCGTTGAGTATGCAGCGTTTAGTAATTGAGAGCACTTCCTCTGCCTATACTTACGTTGGGACGTTATCTGAACTCCGTCCTTGTGGTTGGGAGTTCACGTTTCTCATCTGTAGAACACAGAGAGGAGAAGACAGTATCAGAGTATATTAGTCAGAGAACCGCCTTCTGCCGCCCGAATGTTTGAAAGAGTTTTTATTTTGTGGGTGTAGTTCTTGCATCGTTGCAGACGAGTACGAGAACCATCACTTCGACGCACCGGATGCAGTGCATACGGTGATATCGCAAATTGCTTCGGCTTATTAGGGCTATAAAAGCTAAACAGCTGTGATCACGTTAGTTTATTTCCACTGAGGTTCCACACCACTGTAGATCATTTTTGAAAGTAGTGTCTTCTAGTATTTGGTACGTAGATGATGTCAGTCATTTCGCGTTATTGATATTAGACCGCACAGTCATAATAAGGGGCAGAGTTGGGCAACTGATTAGTAATTTTACTTAGAAAATGTAAATTTTGTAATATACAGGTTTTTGAAATCTACAATAAATACGTAACCAGGAACAACGTTTATCATTTAGTAGGATTAGTTGCCTTCATCATTCATTTATGTTTAGATTGTAAGTTATCGAATTAAGAGATCCTAAGATGTGCTTCAGGGGGTAGTCAGTCAGGGCCAAATCTTCATTTTAGCGTTTATTACTCTCCGTTGCTCACATTCGAGTACACCCGCCTGGAGTAGCATCCGTGGAATACTAAGCCCGACGTAATTGAATCCATCACTAGTCTGTGGCGGAATACCAGTTTCATTATATGGCACAACAATAGTAATACAGTGGATTTTTCAACTGAAGTGCGTACTTACAAAGATTTCACATGCATGAATTTCTTTCAAGAGTTTTGGTGTCTCGCATTTAAAATGTTAAGTCTCTCTCTCAGTCAAAAGCGAAGTGTTGAGGGTTTTCAGTCAAATGAGCATTGAGAAATAAAAATTGCATAATGGGATGGGTATCGATACTCTGAGCTTGATTCTTACATTTACAAGTGGGCTAAACCGTATAGGGTAGTGTTGCCATTTGTATGAACCATCAGATTCTGTGTTAAAGTTGACAGGTACAGTGTCAAGTGGCACCAGTCAGTCTTCTCCTGACAATGGAGCAGCTGGACCTAGTTAGTCATCTTCAAGAACGGAGGAATTTGGAAGTGAGGAAAAGGACTTAACGTAAATGTAAGTTTAAAAAAACACTGTATTTTAGGTAGTATCAGATTATCATTACCAGTTTAATTTAAATGAGATAATAAATTTTAAGCGAAATCTGACATTCTGCTTATTTCTGTATGTGTTTTAAATTTGATCAAAATCGGCGACTTTTTAAATGGCTTTTGGGAACTTATAGTATCACCGAGCTGGCAACACTGCACGTCTAAGGAAATAATATGGATCGGCCTGACACAGCTGCGACATGTCAGCTGTCGCCTAAAACAAATTACTGTACGGTACTCTATCTCAGCGGTCGTTAACCTTTTTTGCTTGAGAGCCAGTACTGACATGTACGCTCACACCTCGGGCCAAACAGGAAGTGTTGAGGGCGACTCAAAGATGAATTCAATTTTCATCAAACCATGGTTGTTACAAAGATTGAATCTAAATATTACAAGGTACTTCACCAAATATTTTCAAGTGAAAAAGAAATATGTAGGCGCTATATGCATTTCTCTCAAGGTTTACAACATACCGTAGTTTACAAGGGTCCTCTTTTTCATACGCTAGGGGTTAATATGACAAGTACCACCGCAACAGGATCCTTTCTCTGTTTTTCTGAATTCCTGGCGGATTTTCTAGGCATCTTCACGTCCTACCATATGAAAGTCAATCGGACTTCTGCAATAGGCCAAAATAAAAGGCCATAGACAGTTTTAAGTAATATTATTTAATCAATTCAAAATTATCACAAAGGGATAGAATGGCAGATGATAGCTTTGTATATCAAAGTGTTTGGAAGTAAGTTTTATCTGTTGTATGCGTGTTTTTTTTTGGAAGTAATTCTCTCTTCACGGATAAAACTATCAAACTGAAAGAAGAAGCAACAAGGAACTACATTTGTAGGCCTAAAAATGTTGTTGAAACGTTGATGATGTTAAAAATTAAAGTGTGGTAAGAAGAATAATATAAATGAGTTATCTTACATCGGACGACTCAAAAACAAATAAGTTTTACTATAAAAACGGACCAAGCTTCCTCTGTCAATCTCGTTGACAACAAAGGTGATGCATATTAGAACTAGCGTGACCACTTCTAGGTTCAAATGGCTCTGAGCACTATGGGACTTAACATCTGTGGTCATCAGTCCCCTAGAACTTAGAACTAATTAAACTTAACTAACCTAAGGACATCACACACATCCGTGCCCGAGGCAGGATTCGAACCTTCGACCGTAGCGGTCGCACTGTTCCAGACTGAAGCGCCTAGAACCGCTCGGCCACAAAAGCAGGCCCACTTCTAGGCAGACAGAAGCACTGTTTAGGACAAAAAAATATGCAATGGCCACTTTTCCTGTCCTGCCCACTAAACCACACCTTCCCCTACCGATCTTACTATTAATTGGTAACCTTCGCGAATAATTACAATATGAGGCACGTTTACTAAACCTTTTGAATGTTATTTTCCTTTTACTTAATGCCTTAATTTATTTAATTTTTTGCCACAGACATTTACCACATCTGAAGGTGGCCATCTCTGTAATACACATTTCACAAATCCATGTTGCATCCATTTGACATTTATACCATAGTGAATGTGATCGGTGCTATTTGCGAACGCTCGTGAGTTGTCAGCATAGGAAGACAGACAATAAAATCTTCCCCCTATTCCCTCCTCCCCCCCCCCCCTCCTCTCTTATAAACCTTGTAGTGGCCGCGCTACGTACCAATCCGCCCCTGACTAAGTAGCAAATTTTATTTATCTCATTGTCGAATTAACGAACGTCAATTATAATTAAGCACATCTTAAAATATTACTGACTCTGTAAGTATTTCTGTTTGTTACTGAACAAGAAAAAGTACATTCTTAAGAAGCTCTTAACGTTAGTTGTCGTTTTTAGATTCTGCTGTTAACTGCCAGAAGCATGTTACTCGTATTACAAAATGCGGCTGAGAAGCGCGGGCCGCACGAACATTTGATATGCGCCGCATGCGGCCCGTGGGCGCAGTTTGACGACTATTGCTCTACTTTTATCAGTGGAGTGCGCCATTGTGTTTTGACTTCCCTAGTGACGTACCAGGATACTGCGACGTGGGGATTTCAGTGGGTATCCTGGACTGCAGACGCAAACAAAAAACGAAATCAACTTCATAATTTTATGTTTTTCGAGATGATAAAACTTTATGACTACGACTTGAACGTTATGTAAAAATTATGTCGGTTTTCTTCCACTCCAGTTTAACCTGACTTTTAAAACCAGTAAAAAATCGATCTCTGATATAACCAATTTTCAGTTTTTTATTTGTATTATTTCCTGTAATAATCGTAGAAATGGAACAAAGATTGAAAATTTTTAACTCATTCAATTTGATGATACATGCAATCAAAATATTGAATTCAGTGGACCATATACATTGAAGCGCCAAATAAAATGGTATTACGCATGCGTATTCAAATACAGAGAGATGTAAATAGGCAGAATACGGCGTTACGATCGGTAACGCCTATTTAGTACAACTAGTGTCTGGTGCAGTTGTTAGATCGGCTACTGCTGCTACAAGGGCAGGTTATCAAGATTTAAGTGAGTTTGAACGTGGTGCTACAGTCTCGCACGAGCCATGGGACACAGCATCTCCGAGGTAGCGATGAAGTGGGGATTTTCCCTTAGGACCGTTTCACGAATGCACAATGAATATCAGGAATCCGGTGAAACATGAAATATCCAACATCACTGCGGCCGGAAAAAAAGATCCTGGAAGAACGGGACCAACGACGACTGAAGAGAATCGTTCAACGTGACAGAAGTGCAACCCGTTCGCAAAATTGCTGCAGATTTCAGTGCTGAGCCATCAACAAGTGTCAGCGTGCGACCCATTCAACGGAACATTATCGATAGAGGCTTTCGGAGCCGAATGCCCACTCATATACCCTTGATGATTGCACGACATAAACCTTTACGCCTCGCCTGTGCCCGTCAACACCCACACTGGACTGGTAACATGTTACCTGGTCGGACGAGTCTCGTTTCAAATTCTATCGAGCGGATGGACGTATACCGTATGGAGACAACCTCGTGAATCCATGGACCCTGCATGTCAGCAGGGGACTGTTCAAGCTGGTGGAGGCTTTGCAATGGTGTGGGGCGTGTGTAGTTGGACTGGTATGAGACTCATGATACGTCTAGGTACGATTCTGACAGGTGACGCGTACAGTCATGCTCAAAAGTATCCGAACGACGTGAATTGCATTTCGCCTGATTGGCATGCAACCCACATAAGGCAGCTGTCTAGCAGGTCCTCTAATCGCTCCTTGGTACAGTCTTTTGACTATTGAAAATGGTTCCAAAAAGTCACCACTAGAAAACACTGCTCTGTATCGCAATAACTCAAGATGTAAAGTAATACCATGATACTAGAAATATCAAGGAACACCTTATCACAGATAAGACTGTCCTTAAGGCTTGTGAGCTCACATTTATTGCAATAAATAACATACCTGAAATGTTACCACTCTCATTATTACGACAGATAGGTAATGCACGTAATAAGTTCGTCGTATTCATGATTTCCTCTTCAAAGTAACATTCCGCACTTGTTATTTAACACAAAATGACATTAAAAATTTAAGTTATTCACGAACAGCTAGTTGAGAATATGTATGAACTTCAAATGACACGACGAACCGTCTCGTTATGCATATGCATTCAAACCCAGGTGATACAGGCTAAGATTTCGTGACTAACGGAAACTAACAGTCATTCCTGACTAAGCATACACAGAGTGATATACCTCGATTTTAGACATTATCAGTTAGCAAATATCAACTTTAAATTACATAACGGAAACATTTTTAACGGACGCGAATTCCTACCCAGCATCTATTGTCCTTGTTAACGAACTTCGAGAGATGTTAAATATTACTTCTTCACAAGTAACTTGCTTGAAATGCCGTGAAGTAAAGCTTTGTGTTGCACTGGGATTCGAACCCAGAACCTAATCGGATTGTTATCGAAGCACAATCAACTGTGACTTACCGGATTTTCTCGGCGGTAGCTAGATGTTTTAACTGAAATGACGAGACGAAACATTAATATTTTCCTTCCCAGGACTCCAACTCGGCACCTATAGCTGTTATATTCTAGAGAAAACTAACGTTAGATATGGGTTTGTTACTCCAGAAGCGAAATGTGAGCATGTTTGAACTAGAAATAATATTACGAAGAGTTCAGTGCTGACTAGGAATCGAACCCCGCACACATCGTTTCTACACACAAACAGACGTCAGCTCCCGTTTTTTTTCTGTACCAGCAGCTCTGAATAACATCCTTGAGCTTACAGTGATCTCGCAAATAATAGATGATTCACTGGGAGTCAAAAACGTCAGATATCGTTAGTGTTACAACGAAAGAAAATGCATTAAAAATCAAAATTATTATCCACCAGCAGATAGGTGTTCTCCTGGTAGAGCTTGATAATTCATAATGAAAATCCTATTGCCGGGCCAGGTTTCGAACCCATTCACGTGCAATATGTGGAGATGTTGAGGAATCTGCAGTTTTGAATAAACAACAAATTGTCACGAAGGGATCGAATTCCGTGTTAAGGGCGGTCTGAGTTGCAGTCCCAGTTCAGAACCGATTTTATAGGCATACAGAAGCTCAAATAAAAGATGGAATAAGTGTCCTGTGACCCTACATAGCGTTTGTTAAGTCACTAGAAATAAATAACTAGTATAAGAAAGGTTACTGGTGATACAGTTCCTACATGTCGCCACTCCTGACTTTATTGTGGTTCAACCTAACGTCTACTTGGTACAGAAGGAATATCATGTTTAATGTGAATTTCAGACCACATTGTTACTATACCTTCTTCACTTGCCGTAGCCAGAAGAGAATAGAATCTGTCTCTCCCTATCAAAAATCATGGGCAGAAGATGGAATCGAACCCAGACCATAAGTATATGAACCTATCATCAATCCAACTTTTTTTTTCATTTTTTCATTTTTTTTTTCACGGGCCTCCTTCCTCCCCTACAGTACGTCCTTCCGCTCGCCATGTGTGCCTTCTTCGGCTAGCTTCTGTGCTATGTTTGTTCCATAAGAGATAGTTGACCAACGAAGTAAATGTATACAAGTAAACAAAATCTCTTCTTTTGGGGTTGTGGAAAGAAAATAGGTCCTCTACATTCTTCGATTTTTATAGGAGAGCCAGGCGTACTTCAGTTTGCTGGCGTCTCATGTTTGCGTCAGCAACCTATTAGTGCTGCTACACGAGGGCAAAGGGTTAACGAAATAGCCACCTTGTTGGCGTAAAATGTATGAGAAACTTAATAGATAATTTCATAAAGAAAAAAAAAGGAATCCTGAGAGTGAACAAAATATCGTTTGATCGTTCTTCAGCTCTGTCGGTAAGACAATGTTCGGTTCAAGAAATTTGCGTAATTTTCTTTGTATTTCTTTTGTCGTTCGAGCTTTTGATGTTCTGTCATCAGGTGCATCCAATAATCTGCTTCACTCTTCGTCATAGCCGTTGAGATGTAATGGACTGTCAGTCCTTTGAGCCAGTTAGCTGACCTTCTTTTAGTGTTAGGATATGGCACGTCATCAGGCAGAAGGACGTGTGTCGGTGTAATCGTGTTAGGTGACTTGCGGAGCACATGTGCTAGTTTTTGCCTGAAGAGATTCCACACGTCTTTCACATCGTCACAGACGAAGCGATGTTCTGCAGTGTCGACGACATTGCAGCTGGGACAGTTTGGTGTGTGTGCCAGACGTATCGCGTGCAATTTAGAGTTTTTGGGGATTTTTCTATTGACGGCGAGGTACCACGTCGATCGCACATTGGATGGTAGATGGGGGTCACATACGTTTTCCCATATGTTTTTTCCATTTATAATGTCGAAACTTGTTTTCTATTCGATTGCGCAATTTTCCTTCCAGCAAGGTGTTGTAAACCTCCTTAACCTGATATATGTCCTTGTCCGGTATTCGATGGCGTACTTAGCTGTATTCCACAAGAAAATGTTTATAGTGGTACAGCTCGTGAGAGATGTGATGCACATCGATTGGTGGATCTCTGCTGACTGGGGTGATTTCACGTAAGAGATGAGCCACTAAGGTCCGCGGTGATCGTTGCCACTGTTTATAAGTTTTGCTAACGTATAGCGCTTGCGCTTTAAGGTAGATGTCTGTCAGATGTAGCCCTCCATTGCGTGTCGGTAGCGTCAAGGTATCATATGAAACCTTAAATATCTGACCTCTGCTGACAAAATAACTAAGCGCTGCTTGCATTAGTTGTGCTATGGTTCGTGGCAGAGGCAGCACTTGAGCAACATAGTTTACTTTGGAGGTTATATAGGTATTGCATTTAAATTACGCAAGCTGTGTTGTTTTATGCTTGCTCGTAATGTGGCAAGTAATTTTCTATAATTGAGAGCGGCCGTGCGGCGGATATTACTCGTATATTCTATTCCAAGGCATTTAATTTTTTCCGCAGTGTTGATACGTCCAGCGGCTCTGATCTCTATACCCCGACCAAGATTCATAATACCAGATTTATTGCGGTTGAGTTTAGCTCCTGACGCCAGTTCGCAGGTCGCCACAACTTCAAGTACTGTTTCCACCTCGCTTTCGCCAGTCACAAGTACCCCTACATCGTCCGCGTAGGCTTGACATGATTTTCTGGCCGTGTATATGTAGTACACGGAGTTGCCGAGTCAGGGATACTAAGAGAGGTTCAAGCGCAATCGCGAAAAGCGTCATGGACATGGGACAACCTTGTCTTACCGAACTCTGAATATTGATCGGTTCTAGGCGCCACAGTCTGGAGCCGAGCGACCGCTCCGGTCGCAGGTTCGAATCCTACCTCGGGCATAGATGTGTGTTAAGTCCTTAGGTTAGTTAGGTTTAATTAGTTCTAAGTTCTAGGCGACTGATGACCTCAGAAGTTAAGTCGCATAATGCTCAGAGCCATTTGAGCCAATATTGATCGGGTGACTGAGTTGTCCGTTGACACTGATTCTTGACGTGCTATTCGTCAGTATGTTTTTCACGGAGGCTATAATTTTCTGTGGGAAGTGGATGGATGTCATACACCGGAACAGGTACGAATGATTAACTTTATCAAAAGCTTTTTCAAAGTCAAGCGACATCAGAGCACAGCGAATGTTGCAGGCTTCCGATATCGCTATAATGTCTCTGTAGTCGCATAAGGTCTGAAATATCGTTCTATCCTTTCCCACACTTGTCTGGTAAGCTCCTGTCACTGTACGAATAACTGAATTAAACCTTTGCATCATGATACGGGCGAAGATTTTATAATCACTATTGAGAAGTGTTATGGGTCGAAGATTCTCCACGGTTTTGCCTCCTGGTGTTTTGGGGACTAAGTCCACTGTACCTTCACAGAATTCCTTCGGAAGGTCAGTGTCGGCATTTAGTATTTCATTGCAGACGAGTGTCAATTTAGCAATTATCTGTTCGCGAAAAGTTTGATAAAATTCAGCGGGTAGCCCATCTGGTCCAGGTGATTTATTCTTTGGGCTCCTCGAGATGGCATCTTCGACGTCGTCGTCCGTTATTCTTGCTGCCAGCACATCAGCTTCTTCTGGAGTGAGTCGCTCTGTCGTCCTAGCAGTGAGAGCTTGCTGCGCTGTTTCATCTGTCTGTGTATTGGCCAGCAATTCACTAAAGTTGAAACGTCCCCTTTGAACAATTATACAAGACTGTGCTTAAACTGCCACACAATATTTTTAGCGCAACGGAATCTGACTTTCAATAATCCCTACAAAAGAATGGCCCTGACTAACATTAACCTATACCTTTCACAAATCACTTATCTCACAAAAATCTTCGTTACTCTAACTACTGCAATACAGCGAGCGCCACTACTGCCAGCTAAATAAAAGATTCAAACTACGGAAGGCACTAACTACTGATAAGCATAGTTAGCAAATGAAAGATTTTAATAGAGAACAAACAATGTATTTACCTTAATAGTGTTGAAAACTCATAATATACATAGCAGTTCATGACATCCAGTCTTACAAATTTCAAAACTCCGCCATCTCTCTCCCAACATCCTCCTTGAAAAATTCGGCCCTGCGGCGCTTGTTTCCGGTTCCTGACGGGGCATATACGTTGATAAACCTGGTGTTGTTTATCGTGACAGCGAGACCTCTACTGTTCGGCAGTTTCGCCACGTCTGTAAGTAGGATCCCCTCTTTAGTCATAACCGCTGTGCCGAGGCTTTTGTCATTGCCAGGATTGATGGCGGCGTTGTAACCAGTGATGTCGTCCAAACGGATAGCCGTTACTTCTTGCAGCATTAAGATGTCAACATCAGCGGCGTACAGAAAATCTTGGAGATTTCTCAGATTGAGGGTGCTGCTAATTTTATTTATATTCAAGGACGCAATTCTGTACGCCTGCAAGGACGTCATGTCGACTATACCGCATCAGGTGGGATACTATTTGCCAGGTGAAGTGGATGTTTGCTCTACTTAGAAGAAATCGGCATCATCATCTGCTGCACGAGCGTCTCTGATGGTGGTTTGCTGCCGGGTGACACATCTTGTCGACGGTCGGGTGCCGTCCGTCCTGAATGTTGTGGTATGTCAGCCATCTCTGCATCATGGCTTTGCTCCTCCATGTCATCTGCCCAATCTCGCGTGCACGTAACTTCCCGCGTGTCCGTTTTTGGTACACGTGGAGGGTCCTTCGGACTAGCTGTACCGTCTGGAATGTGGATTCCACGGTCAGGTTCAGTGTCCTCATTTCGGGTCTTCTTTTTTGTTGTTCGATCTTCCAGAGGAGTTGCCTGTGTCGTCTCCGCCAGTCCTTGCCCTATCTGTTTCGCCTTTTCACGCAGGATTGGCGCGATTTCTGCTGCTCCCTGACGGGCTATTCGACGTTTCTTTGGTGAAACAGTTGTAGGCTGCTGGTCATTATCCTCCGATGTTTCAACCGTGTCCTCTTTGTGTTGCCCAACTTCTTCGAGTGGTTTGCACATGCCTTCTTCTGCCGTCTTAGCCTGGTCTTGTTCTTCACGCCTGTCAGTTTCCTCGTCTTGTGAGTGTGCTGGACCTGTAGCTTCTGTGCTGCTAGTATCCATGGCTACGTTACCGTCGGGAATGTCGGCATAAGCAACTACCGCCCTGTCGAAACATATGTCTGGGGCGACGTCACTGCGAACTGCGGCGGCGTACGTCACGGGTAGCGGGTCTCGCTCCCCAGTCGGCAGTTGCGTCACACGCCGTTGAACACACTGCGCGCGGACGTGTTGGGTCGAACCACAACCCGAGCAGGTTCTCGGCTGGCCATCGTAAATGATGATCGCTCGATATCCACCAATCCAGAGATACGATGGGATATGTTTCAGCATGTCAATCTTAACTTGCCTGACTCCATTTAATACTGGATACTTATGCAAGCTAGACCATTTTTCGGCGACATTGCTGATAATGGCGCCATAGTCTCTCAGTTTGTTGTTAATCTCCTCGGACGTTATTTCAAAGGGGAGCTCAAAGATTCGAACCGTTCTTATTCCCATTCCGGCACGCGAAACCGTGACCTGCCCTATGTGTCCGTCTGAATGTTTGAATTTTGCCATCCCACCACATGCTTCTACAATTTGGTCGCACTTGCCAGAACTGGATAACTTAAGGAACACAGTCGGACTGACAATCGACAGGTGAATTCCAATCAATTCATCCACTTTGATCTGAAAAGTTTCTTCGATAAATGCCTCAACTTCGTAAGATTTCGGGCGGGCGTAGTTCGGATCGAAAATCAACTTCAAAGTAACGCGTCGCGTTGTCTGTTCCATTATGTCATTCTAGGAATGTGATCGCGGATTATGACTAACACAGAAAGCGCGCACTCACCACACAGCGCCGGCCGCTCGCAGCGACGATGTAGACACAGCAACAGCCGCTCCGCACGGCACAGACCACCAAATCCTCTTCTCTGTCACTCATTTTTCTATCATAACACGGATGCGCCACACTGGATGAGTCTTCTGACACACAGGCTCCCTGTAGTGGTTTGCAGCATGTTCAGTACATTCATTTACTTGGTTGACCGAATCGCCATGAACTATCTGCCTCGGCTATGCAGTGCAAACATTCGACTCTGTTTTGTAATCACCGAAATAAAATCACGTAACTGCCACCTACACAGAACTGCCGACAGTGTAGGATGCAGAAATTTAAATAGGAACTGTTCCTGTCCACTTGAGCTATTCTACTGCCCTATCTGTTTGTTGAAACCGTCGTGCAGTGCAAAAGAAAAGCTGTGACTTTATGTCTCTCAGAAGTCTAGATTCGGCCATATGTATTATCTCACAGCACTGTGGAATGCGGAATTTCTGGATGAATTGTTGTTGACTTCTGGAGCAGCTGTCGCTACGTGACAGGGAGTAGCGTAACGGTAAGCGTTACGCACTGTGGATGAGACGTTGCGAATTTTATTACATTCGCTGCTAAATTTTTTTAAATGCAAATCTGATGTCTGCTGAAGTTATCAATTTAATGGAACTTTGAACATAATTCCCTTCACTTCTCAACCTAAAATAGTCGCATGTGGAAAAAGGGCTAAATTCTGCGACATTTTGTTCTTTTCAGGTTTAATAGATGGACAGGCAGCAGATGCATCTCGAAGCTTTTGTGTTATGTATGGGGAGAGCGCATCGTGCCAAATTGTCAGAAAAGTATTTTCTACATTAGCTGTCGTCTGGTAAAGGCATTTTATTCTTCTTCAATCTTGTTTGACAGCATTAACTCAGAACAAGTGTTCTACATTCATGTAATAAATAAACTGCAAGTGCATTGTCAGACTGTTACAGATAACATCAGAGAATTCACATATATCGTTGATGATTAATTTCTCTGTCATGTTTATTATTGTTTTAACAACACTAAAAGAAACCTTACGAAAATTGTGCACTGTATTATAAGAAATGAAATAAAACTACCCATGATAACCTTACGACGAAAGTCTGTTTTAATAAAACTGAGTATCTGTACACAAGCGTGCCAATATCGGCACGAATTTGTAAAATACAACTCACTTACATTTCGATTGGGTCTGTGTTTAATTGGTATGCTGTGTCATGCTCAACAGGTATGCAAATCTGACATTTCATAAATAAAGTTATGTATTCCTAGAAACCCAAAATTTGCTTGTCAGCAGCGAAAAGAGGCGTTACCTGTTGTGCAGCATTGTAAGTTTTTCACCATTGCACTATGAACTGAAAGTATTTTCTTGCGATTTGCTTCACTATGTTTGATCTGACTGCTTGTAGCTCCTTCACAGAAGGGATAAAAACGTTATAGTCAGAGAGACCCGAACCGCGAACTATAACAGACTTTTTTCTACAGACCACCACATCACCATAGAGCTAGCGAAGAGATTTGTGCCTTGTATTCCCCTTAGAAGCTCAATATGAGCTGGAACTCGTAAACCGCTATTTAAAGGACGAGATTAGTTGTGATTTCCATGTGCAACTACTTTCCTTGGCAGAAAACCGTAAATTTACACTCTTCTGTTACACTTCAAGCGATAATAACTCAGATTATTCAATGGAAATGACAGGAAAAACCAAGTGAATTTTGAGGCTTAATTCCGTGCACACCAGGAAGTAACTCGTCGATCACAGTGTTGCTGAACATAGAACATACCTTGCCTTGTTGCCAAATCTCAGTTACAGTACCAGCAGGAAGAAGACGAACCGATGTGATCCTACAGCGGGCTGGGAAGTGACCATAGCAGGCGTCGTATAGACGCGGCTGCTACGGCCTGGAATACGTAATGCGTCTGATTCGCATTTCTGTAACTAGGTTTAGGGACTGGAGCATAGTTATTAATAATAATCAGAACTGACTGCTTACTAAGCATCATAAATCAGTAACTCTCATAGTTGTTTTAATATTTCTTTCGTAACTGTACTCAAAACTAAGAAACTCGTTCATGTACGTTTTCGTGCCTCGCCGATAGTCGAGCACAACAAACAAATAAAAATAAAAAGAGAATGTGTGTGTGTGTGTGAGTGTGAGTGTGAGTGTGTGTGTGTGTGTGTGTGTGTGTGTGTGTGTGTGAGAGAGAGAGAGAGAGAGAGAGAGAGAGAGAGAGAGAGAGAGAGAGAGAGAGAGGAGAGCGAGAGAGAGAGACAGATAAAAATAAAAAAGAATGAGAGAGAGGGTAAAAACTAGTTGTAAAGAAATTGAATACTGGTGTGTAAAGAAATCTTTCATTAAAATGACACGTTCCATGTCATTACGAAATGTCGTATTTGTGATCTACGGAACAAGTATTAATCTAATCTAATCTAATCATATCATATTGCTGACTAGTCACGAAGAGTCATGAATTACCGAAATTTTCGGCAATATCAGTAACCAAATCTAAACTTGAAAATAAAAGACGACAGTTTCTGTAATAAACCGGGACACCTATCAAGACCCTTTCATCCCTGTTAAGTAACTACGAAAGATTTCTGATACTTCTCAATTCAGAAGTAACAAGTGTGTATCCATTTAAAGATGAAGCGCATGATGTGAAGCTCTGTGACGGAGATACGAACCCAACACATAATCGGATTGTTAACTAAGTAAAATCAAATGTTACGTATCGGTTTTTCTTACCAGCTGCTAGGTGTTTGAATCTAAAATAAGGATACAAATTTTTGTGCCTGAGCGACAATCGAACCGCACTCGCATCTGTATCGTCCACGAATATAGATTAAGTATCAATTGCTTACTCAACAACAGTAAGATGTGTGCATGTTTGACCAGAAATTGTTGGCAACACATGAACAGACATTAAAAATGCACGTTAATTTTCACTAGCAGGCCGGTGTGCACGTAGTAGGGCTTGAAATGAAATTATGAATATTTTTATACTGGACCAGGAATCAGACCCACATACTTACATTTGGAGGAGACCTAGAGAAGATTGGGAAAAGGAACGAAATGATTGAACTATACTGTTCCGAGAGATTCAAATCCCCGAAAGAGGAGGCGCGAATTCGAATCACAGTCCAGCACCAAATTTTTCAACATCTCTAGTTCAATCAAGTACAAGTAAAATAAGAGCCCTGTTCCCTTAAATGGCTATTGGTTCATCAAATAAAATAAAATTTTCTAATGTAAGTTTACTGGCGACAGTATTTCTGTTTACCATGACCTCCACCTATGACATTTCCCATCGTAAATCGGCACTGCCCAGTTGAGAATGAAGGAACGTGATGTTTAATGCGGGTTCTGGATTATAACATCTTTCTCTTGAGGTTAGCAGAGGTATTGTAAATCTGTTTGTGCCTCTTAAAAGTAAATGCCTGAACCCACACATTGCACTTGTGATAGTTTCCCAGCCCCAGAAGTGTGCTGTAACGGATGATATGCTTAGCTTACAAAATTAGCCACGGTGGAAAAAATGCGAGTCTATTAAATGATTAAGTAGAAGAAGCTTCTGAAGTGGAGATAATGCTGTTCTCATGTCAGCGGGATGTAAAGACTCTTCTAGGCATCATTGCCTCGATGTGAAGCCATTTTGAAATTTTCACTAATTCAGGAAATTTCTTAGTTCGAGAAAATCCACTGTGAAGTTGAATTTACCGGATTATTCGATTATTACCGTCATTATTACTATCATTTTCTTCATACCGCTGCTGAAACACATGTGCTTGAAGATCATTAAAGCGTTTTGGTCATTATAGAAGTAGTTGCCCAAGAACAGGTTCTTTCCCTGTCTACGGAATCCTTTTCATGTTAATATCAAACATCAGCAATTACTCGTAGATCACATTAAAACTAAAGCAATTGATGAAGACGTTACCTGATAACAAAAACGCGCTGCCTTTCTTCATTTACTTGTGCCTAGAAATGGCTGTCGAATACTGCAAAACCAAAAGCCAAGGGATCTTACTGCCTTCCGATATACGTCGCTGTCAGTTCTTCCATATGATTTGGTCGACGTGACCTGTTTCAAGTTGAGTATGACAGAGAATGTTTTAGAAAATCGATTGTTTTCCTTTGCAATAAACAGAAAGATTTTCGTTCTAAGCTATCCAAGTCCATAATTTTCGCAATATTAGTTCAAATTTAATATTCGCTTCTATAATATAGGAAAGTATTTCACAGTTGCAAAACTCGCATCCGACTCATTGTCTTTACACTTAACCGCTAACCATAAATTCTAGCTCAGAGTGACACTAGTATAAGTAACCTAACGTAGCGAAGACTGCTTGCCAGTGCTCTTTCTCACCGGAAAATATGCAATTCACTCATTGGGCTCCGTAAGTACACTGTAACAGTAATTTCTGTGTGTATCCAATGCATACAGATTGTAACATTTAGTGGTGCTCTCTCTTCCACTTCTGTATACAATATGCCTGACCTAAACGGGCCCTTTATCATTACAAGCACTGGACGGTGCAACATCATATTGACAACAGCAATGTGCTTATACTGACAACCTCACTGTTCGTTTTACCTGGTTTTGTAATCATTTAAATAAAACAACATGACCTTCCAGTGGGAGACATTTCGTCCCCCTTTTCCTTCTGTGAAATTTGTCAGTAAGCTTTTTGCCTTCCAACGAGCGAAACGCGGCAGAATACGGCCGGTAAACGATTCACAAACCACAATTTAGTGCCATGACGATTTCTTTAAACATTGGCGTAGCTGAAGGAATTTAGTTTCTTCTTAAATCGTCTTATGCAGCAACGTTCACAGATATCTCAAATAGGAAAAGCTCTTTATCCAGGTACGATGGTTGTAAAACAAACTTCCCACAGTATCAGGTTGATCTTTTCGTCTGACTGCACTGCGTAAGTATTTTGTCTGAGAGGTCTCACAAGTAGTGTTCCTGTAGCTGTTGGAATCATTGGTTGTAAACGAGTTTAACACCAATGGGTACAGTACTTATTCAGAATGATTATCTACCTAAGTCTGCGTTCAGCCACAAATTGAGGCGTATTTGTAATATTGAAGCTAGACTGTGTATCCATGTCTTCCTTTAGTGGGCATTGCAAGGCGTTTACACACACGTATACGAGGGTAATCACAAAGGTAAGGTCTCCTAAGGGGCACGCAAGTGCCAACGCAGGCACAAACAAGAGATCCTAATTTCAATGCCACACAGGAACCACTGTGTTGGCTGCATGGTGGCAAGGTGATAAACAGCAAGACTACCTATACAAAGGTCTCAGGTTCGATCCCTCTTCATTCTTGCGATTTTTATGCGCCATTTTACATTTGTTTGCCCTCGGGCAGTGTTTTTTGATGTGAAAAATGTCGAGTTGCACTGTGGTCCGAAAGCCACGTTAAACTGTAGGTTCCCCTATAAACTGACTAGGTAAGTCAACTCAAATGTCGGAGGAAAGCAACGGCATACCACCTCCAACGTGCATATTAAAGCACAGTGGTGATCAAACCACTCTTTCGACTGATGACTGCTTTACTTTCTATGGGTTTCAAAATTAATGATCTTCAGGTTATTAACATTTTTGTGTTTTCGTGCTGTAGCTTTGATACCAGTAAACGTAAGTAACAGGCCGAACACTGTCACCGTTCCAGTCGTCAAGGGGGTAGACGACGATGCTGTCGACCCCAGTTACAATCTTGGTCATGGCTATGTTTCAGTCGAATACCTCTATGTGCCTTTCTGTGTATTTCAAGATATACTTTTATACACTTGGTACGCATCCAAATTGATATCTGATAGAGCTGTATTTAGCAACATGAATCAGATATCTTTTCCGTGCAATATATCTGACAACACGTCAGTGCAGCGAGATTTAGTTTGTTTACTGCGCACGGTGCAAGAAATATTTGTGTTTTGCTTGCTTTTGTGATAGGTTTCACCCCACTGAATGCGAGCAAGCTCAGGAATAGACTGTCAATAACTGAAATTACGCAATAATACACTTGAAAGTTGTATTTTTGCATTACGCATCCCAATGAAAATAACTGTAAACAGGTTATATGCCTGCTTGCTTATTATTTGCGCTTCTCGATGCTTTCCTCAAAAAATAAAAAGAAAAATGAAGAGAGAGAGAGAGAGAGAGAGAGAGAAAGAGAGAGAGAGAGACAGAGAGAGAAAACAGAAATGTATTTCAAATGTCAGCTCAGTGACGCCATGTTCGACTCGTGATGTAAAGCAAGGATAGGTATTATATCGTTGTACTAGCGATATGTATGGCTACAGGGTTCTTTCTTTTCTCTCTGCCAACAACCAGAACAGAATTCAGTAACAAAGTGGTAAGAACACCTATGCAGTGCGCCAATTAAACACTCAGCCATTCTTGGTTATTTTGTCAATCGTCTGTAATGCAGTAAACACCCTTGATTATTGATTTGTTATTACTACCATTGTTATCGTTATTCGCCACCTCACAACAGCTTTCAAAAATGGTTCAAATGGCTCTGAGCACTATGGGACTTAACTTCTGAGGTCATCAGTCCCCTAGAACTTAGAACTACTTAAACCTAACTAACCTAGGGACATCACATACATCCATGCCCGAGGCAGGATTCGAACCCGCGACCGTAGCGGTCAGGCGGTTCCAGACTGTAGCGCCTAGAACCGCACGGCCACCCCGGCCGGCTGAGTAACTTGAGTTCCATATATACGTTTACCGTTGTAGTGGCTTTGTCTGTTATAAAGCATCAATATTCATTGTTTTGTGATGCAGGCATAACACGCAACTATTTCTGTCGACTTAACACCAAGACGACAGACAAACTGGCGTCTCACTGTATTTTGAATGTAATTCGTTAGCCTTCTTGCGACCTCGTGGGAGCAGGCATAATATTTTGCTTTTTGGACACCGAACAATAACACACAAAGATAGTAGATGGAAGGATACAAAGAAACAATCAAAGTCACGGGTGTGGATGCAGTTCATCATTAGAAGACTCAACAAGAGAAAAACATTACGAAAGCAATGAAAACGCTGGTTAGTATACATTGTTTGTATAGATCTGAAGATGAAAAAGCGCATAGCTGCACAGTGCCCACATCTGAACTTTAGTTTCTGTCTCAGTGGGCATAATTTTTAATTTCTTCTGTTCCAAATTTTCAAACGAATTGATTATTACGTGGTAAAGAACAATTAGTTAACTGTGTTTCTTACAGCTTCCATTCGCACCAAAATGTTTCTACATTCTAGTGCAGTTCATGAAATTCTACTTGTTTGATCACAAAACTGCACATAGACGCAATCGATTTCGAGGTGCAAAGTGTTTGTTATCTTACATTTCGTGACAGGTGGGCAAAGTTGATTTCCAAAGACTTTATTGTACTGAAATAATCTTTCGTCACAAAGTAACGAGGTAAGTGTTTTATTCGTATATATTTTTTGGGAAACTGTAATCGTGATCGATGATTACACACCTGAATGTTTGACACAACTGGTAGGAGAAAACGCTGCATATTAACCAAACCCCGCGCCTCCTGTCCCTATCCTCCTATGACACGAGCACGAGATTCTCCTCCTATAACGCTACAGAGCTGTTCCTAGCACAGCTGAGAATTGGCAACATCGTCACTAACATTTGGCAACACTGTGACAGTGCAATCACTTCCGCGTATAGTACTGAATTGACTCGCTGAAGCCGGCCGTAGTGGCCGATCGGTTCTAGGCGTTTCAGTCGGGAACCGCGCGACCTCTACGGTCGCAGGTTCGAGTCCTGCCTCGGCCATGGATGTGTGTGATGTCCTTAGGTTAGTTAGGTTTGAGTAGTTCTAAGTTCTAGGGGACTGATGACCTCAGATGTTGAGTCCCATAGTGCTCAGAGCCATTTGAACCATTTTTTGACTCGCTAAATTCACTTGATATTCCGTTTCCATTTGAATGACTAGTGCTATATAATCCTCATGTAAACTACGACACTGAGAAAATTCAATTTTTTGGCTAACGAAATGCTATTCTTCACATAAGTGACACCTTTTATAAGCGTTCACGATGCGTTATGAGGCTGAGCAACTAATACCAAGATGAGAGGGGCGTGTTGGCAGCAGTGTGTCCGCAGCCACGTGGTACCGCCCGTGTCTCGTGTTGCAACGGTTCAAGTAGTCGTCAGTGCTGACCACTGTAGGGGCCAGCGTGTTCAAACTTTTTTCCGTGGTTTATTTTCTGGAGCTGCGAATTTCCAGATCAAATTCTGTAACGAAATGAGAAGAAAACCTTCACACATCAAATCCTCTTGGCAGCTCGACTCAGTAAGTTGTGTTAATGGTCATAGATCTCGGCTTTCTGACTGCCAAGCTGCTTCACAATACAAGCGTCTCTGAAGAAATTCGAATCGACCGTCAACGAAACGAAATTCAATATTGTTCTTCACTTACGACTCACGTGCCAGGGTGATAAGTATGAAGGAAATGAACTGATAAGCAAATCGCAAGAAAATACTTTCAGCTCACAGTGCAATGGTGAAAAACTTACAATGCTGCACGACAGGTAACGCCTCTTTCCGCTGCTGACAAGCAAATTTGGGGTTTCTAGGAATACATAACATTATTTATGAAATGCCATATTTGCATACCTGTTGAGCATGACACAGCATACCAATTAAACACAGACCCAATCGAAATGCCGGCCGCTGGTGGCCAAGCGGTTCTGGCGCTACAGTCTGGAACCGCGCGACCGCTACGGTCACAGGTTCGAATCCTGCCTCGGGCATGGATGTGTGTGTTGTCCTTAGGTTAGTTAGGTTTAAGTAGTTCTAAGTTCTAGGGGACTTACGACCTCAGCAGTTGAGTCCCATAGTGCTCAGAGCCATTTGAACCATTTGTACCCAATCGAAATGTAAGTGAGTTGTATTTTACAAATTCGTGCCGATAGAGGCACGCTTCTGTGCAGATACTCAGTTTTATTAAAACTTACTTTCGTCATAAGGTTATCGTGGGTAGTTTTAATTCGTTCCTTATAATACAGTGCACAATTTTCGTAAGGTTTCTTTCAGTGTTGTTAAAACAATACTGAACATAAGAGAGAAATTAATCATCAACGATATATGCGAATTCTCTGATGTTAACTATAACAGTCTGACAATGCACTTGCAGTTTATTGATTTCATGCATTTAGAATACTTGTTCTGAGTTAATGCTGTCAAACAATATTGAAGAAGAATAAAATGCCTTTACCTGACGACAGCTAATGTAGAAAATACTTTTCTGACCATTTTCGCACGATGCACTCTCCCCATACATCATACAAAAGCTTCGAGATGCATCTGCTGCCTGTCCGCCTATTAAACCTGAAAAGAACAGAATGTTGCAGAAGTTAGCCCTTTTTCCACATGCGACTATTTTGGGTTGGGAAGTGAAGGGAATTATGTTCAAAGTTCCATTTGATTGATAACTCCAGCAGACAGCAGAATTGCGTTTTAAAAAAATGTAGCACTGAATGTATACGAACTCACGACACTTTATCTACAGTGCGCAACGCATCCCATCACGCTAACAGCTAACACGTAGTTACGGCACAAGCAGAAATTAACAACAATGCCTGTATAAATTCCACAGTGCTGTGAGATAATCCATACGGCCGGATCTAGACTGTTGGGAGACAGACAGTTACAGCTTTTCTTTTGCACTGCACTACGGTTTCAACAAACAGATAGGGCAGTAGAATAGCTCAAGTGGACAGGAACAGTTCCTATTTAAATTTCTACATCCTACACTGTCGGCAGTTCTGTGTAGGTGGCAGTTACGTGATTTTATTTCGGTGATTGCAAAACAGAGTCGAATATTTGCACTGGGTAGCCGAGGCAGATAGTTCATGGCGCTTCGGTCAACCACGTAAAGGAATGTACTGAACATGCTGCAAACCACTACAGGGAGCCTGTGTGTCAGAAGTCTCATCCAGTGTGGCGCATCCGTGTTATGATAGAAAAATGAGTGACAGAAAAGAGGATTTGGTGGTCTGTTGGATTGATGAGAGGTTCATATACTTATGGTCTGGGTTCGATTCCATCTTCTGCCCATGATTTTTGATAGGGAGAGACAGATTCTATTCTCTTCTGGCTACGGCAAGTGAAGAAGGTATAGTAACATTGTGGTCTGAAATTCACATTAAACATGATATTCCTTCTGTACCAAGTAGACGTTAGGTTGAACCACAATAAAGTCAGGAGTGGCGACATGTAGGATCTGTATCACCAGTAACCTTTCTTATACTAGTTATTTATTTCTAGTGACGAAACAATCGCTATGTAGGGTAACAGGACACTTATTCCATCTTTTATTTGAGCTTCTGTATGCCTATAAAATCGGTTCTGAACTGGGACTGCAACTCAGACCGCCCTTAACACGGAATTTGATCCCTTCGTGACAATACAGGTCGACTACAATTTGTTGTTTGTTCAAAACTGCAGATTCCTCAACATCTCCACATATTGCACGTGAATGGGTTCGAAACCTGGCCCGGCAATAAGATTTTCATTATGAATTATCAAGCTCTACCAGGAGAACACCTATCTGCTGGTGGATAATAGTTTTGATTTTTAATGCATTTTCTTTCGTTGTAACACTAACGATATCTGACGTTTTTGACTCCTAGTGAGTCATCTAACTATTTGCGAGATCACTGTAAGCTCAAGGATGTTATTCAGAGCTGCTGGTGGAGAAAAATTCGGTAATTGACGTCTGTTTGTGTGTAGAAACGATGTGTGCGAGGTTCGATTCCCAGTCAGCAATGAACTCTTCGTCATATTACTTCTAGTTCAAACATGCTCACATGTCGCTGCTGGTGTAACAAACCCGTATTTAACGTTAGTTTTCTCTAGAATATAACAGTGATAGGTGCCGTGTTGGAGTCCTGGGAAGGAAAATATTAATGTTTCGTCTCGTCATTTCAGTTAAAACATCTAGCTACCGCCGAGAAAATCCGGTAAGTCACAGTTGATTGTGCTTCGATAACAATCCGATTAGGTTCTGGGTTCGAATCCCAGTGCAACACAAAGCTTTACCTCACGGTATTTCAAGCAAGTTACTTGTGAAGAAGTAAGATTTAACATCTCTCGAAGTTCGTTAACAGGGACAATAGATGCTGGGTAGGAATTCGCGTTCGTTAAAAATGTTTCCGTTGTTGTTGTTGCAACACAACAACAACAACAACAACAACAACTTGTGAAGAAGTAATATTTAACATCTCTCGAAGTTCGTTAACAGGGACAATAGATACTGGATAGGAATTCGCGTCCGTTAAAAATGTTTCCGTTATGTAATTTAAAGTTGATATTTGTTAACTGATAATATCTAAAATCGAGGTATATCACTCTGTGTATGCTTAGTCAGGAATGACTGTTAGTTTCTGTCAGTCAAGAAATCTTAGCCTGCATCACCTGGGTTTGAATCCATATGCATAACGAGACGGTTCGTCGTGTCATTTGAAGTTCATACATATTTTCTACTAGCTGTTCGTGAATAACTTAAATTTTTAATGTCATTTTGTGTTAAATAACAAGTGCGGAATGTTACTTTGAAGAGGAAGTCATGAATACGACGAACTTATTACGTGCATTACCTATCTGACGTAATAATGAGACTCGTAACATTTCAGGTATGTTATTTATTGCAATAAATGTGAGCTTACAAGCCTTAAGGACAGTCTTATCTGTGATAAGGTGTTCCCTGATATTTCTAGTATCATGGTATCACTTTACATCTTGAGTTATTGCGATACAGAGCAGTGTTTTCTAGTGGTGACTTTTTGGAACTATTTTCGATAGTCAAACGATTGTACCAAGAAGCGATTAGAGGACCTGCTAGACAGCTGCCTTATGTGGGTTGCATGCCAATCAGGCGAAATGCAATTCAGGTCGTTCGGATACTTTTGAGCACGACTGTACATAACCATCCTGTCTGGTCACCTACATCCATTCATATCCATTGTGCATTCCGACAGATATGGGCAATTCCAGCAAGACAGGGCGACAACTTACGCCTTTCAGAATTGCTACAGAATGGCTCCAGGAACACACTTTTGAGTTTAAACATTTACGCTGGCCACCAAAGTCTCCAGACATGAACATTATTGAGTATATCTGGGATGCCTTGCAACTTGCGGTTCAGAAGAGATCTCCATCCCTTCGTACTGTAACGGATTTATGGACAGGCCTACAGAGTTCATATTATCAATTCACTCGAGCTCTACTGTAGACATTAGTTGAGTCCATGTCACAGAGTGTTGCGGCACTTCTGCGTGCTCGCAGGGGCCCTACGCGATATTAGGCAGGAGAACCAGTTTCTTTGGTTCTTCAGTGTAAAACAAAACTTAGTCTGTCCACCGTTTGCCGCTTTTCTCCAAAAGTGATATGTGGTTGTATAATACAAAAAATCATCAGTATTCTCCCATTGATGCTAATTGATTGAGACTCTACTCAAAAATCATGTTGTAAGTGGGGATCACCCCATTGTTTGGGCATTCAAATACGTAGTTAGGATTTTGTCAAAGGGGAGGAGGGAGTCAGATGAGTTAAAGAGGACCTTAAAAGGGCTCGTGTTTTTCGTTCATTCCGAAAATATATTTGTTTAATTTTTAAATTTTATGTACACAATTTTCTTTTGGGATACCTTCAGACAAATAGTATATGGTCTCTAGAACTAAGCAAGAAAAGAGTTTCTTAAAAGAGTGTAACATATACTCTCAACAGTATGTAAGAAATACCCAAACGCACAATTAATTTATTTGGCAATATGACAGCTTTACTTTACTGCCAAACGAATTATAATTCTAATATAATGTATTCCCTCTTTGCTCAGTCCTCTAACATACAGTTCAGTGTCATCCCTCGAATCCCAGAAACGGTGTGCTAACGGGCGAGGCTATCCATGCGGGTCGGATAAAATTTCAGTCATTTTGGATGAATCAGTACCATTTGTGCCACGTCATTGCATGCCTCAGGGTTTCGTCGTGCATGTTTGCGAATTTTGACCTTACAGGACATAAATTCATGCATATTGCGTATTTTAATTTTTTATACGTAATATGACAAAAATTTGCACTTCAGTCCTGCACCTTTCCCTGCCTTAGTGCATAATATTACACAATCGTACATAATAGCGTATTTTCTCAATTTTAATTCATAAAATATGAAGTTTCAATCAAGAACGATATACCATTCTCTTCGGTGTTTATCTCAGAGCTTTCACTAAGCGGAGATATAATTTCGTTACTTTGGAGTACTGTGTTTTGGCAAACCTGCTATAGTCTCCCCTCAGCCTTCAATGTTATTTTACATTCTTCTTCTTTCAGTTTCGATTGGAGCTGAGGAAGTGATCACGGGTCAACGGACGTGAATTTCTTGGGACCCCATGATTATTGCCAACTGGTTTGTTGGAATAAAAAACAGATCTGATATTGTTGTGTTCGACAGAGAAGCTAGAGCAAAGGATCTGGAATTATCCAGTCTTGCACTGTGCCAAATTTCCTCATTTAAGTATTTATCTGTCACTTCTAGCAACGGAGAAAGATCATTTTCTGCAGATAAGCGCATCAGCCTAAACAGGAGAATTTGGATTATTATTTACCAGCGGAAGAAAGTTCCTATCGGAGAACAAAAAGGTGAATATTCTCCTGTTTAAAAGACTGACTGGGGTACCAGATACTTCATTATCCATCATCAGCCTCTTTGAAAGTGTTCCCAAACATTTTAGAATGCGAACATATCCGACGTTCTTTTTAAAATGCAACTCACCTCTCACTCCCTCTTTAACTCGCTCACACCCACCAGTCCATCGCTAGACATCACACAAACCGATCCCACTTGCCCAGTCTCACTCACATATTCAGCCCCAGTCATTTTCATTATCTCTTTGTGTCTCTTTAACTGTCACTGTCTCCTGTCTCAGACCATGGTCTCTTTCGTTCTGACCTACTAATATTGTCTCTGTCTCCTTCTTGTTCTCTCTTACCTCTACTATCTTATTTATTCCTGCCCACTACCACTGTCTTTTCTCAATATTGTTATCACTCTCTTCCTCGTTGACACTGTCACAGACTCTGTCTCTCACTACCACTGTCTCTCACTTATTTCCACTTTCTCAGTCTCTGTATTCCTCTCACAGTGGCACTGTCTTCTTTGTTTCGCATCACATTTCTGTTACTGTGAACTATGTTCCACTGCCACTGCGTTCGTCTCGTTCTCTCACACTGCCATCGTCTTCTTGGCTCTTTCTGTAGCACAGCCATTGTTTACTATCGTCCAATATTTATTACTTCTCCGTCTCTCTCCCCTGACACTGTCTTCTTCTTCTTATAGTAGAATGAAGCAGCTGTTACCCCAACTTTTTAGTTAGAATCTTTTGCACACGAGCGTATTGGCTGTTTCCGCGCTTGGATAGGAACGTTTTTCCGCAGGTTTCCTTCTTTTCCCTGCTACAGCAGGGCAAGTCACTCGTGAAAAGAACTGTACGTGTCAGTAAAATTTTGATGGTTTACTTATGCGAAACCGACGTGCATAAAAATTTTGCATGTGCTTCAGTACTACAGCATGCTGTTCCCAGACCTATTCTGATGATAACGGAGACACTTTACAGCAAGCAGTATGTGATCAAAAGTATCTGGGCACCTGGTTGAAAATTACTTATAAGTTCGGGGCGCCCTCCAACGGTAATGCAGGAAATCAATATGGTGTTGGCCCACCCTTAGCCTTGATGACAGCTCCCACTCTCGCAGGCATACGCTCAATCAGATGCTGGAAGGTTTTTTGAGGAATGGCAGCCCATTCTTCATGGAGTACTGCACTAAGGAGAGGTATCGATGTCGACCGGTGACGCCTCGCACGCACGAAGTCGGCGTTCCAAAAAAAAAAAAAAAAAAAAAAAAAAAAAGGTTCAAATGGCTCTGAGCACTATGGGACTTAACAGCTGTGGTCATCAGTCCCCTAGAACTTAGAACTACTTAAACCTAACTAACCTAACATCCATGCCCGAGGCAGGATTCGGCGTTACAAAACATCCCATAGGTGTTCTATAGGATTCAGATCAGGACTCTGTGCAGGCCAGTTCATTAAAGGGATGTTATTATCGTGTAACCACTCCACCAAAGGCCGTGCATTATGAACAGGTGCCATATCGTGCTGAAAGATGCAATCGCCATCCCTGAATTGCTCTTCAACAGTGGGAAGCAAGAAGGTGCTTAAAACGTCAGTGTAAGCCTGTGCTGTGATAGTGCCACACAAGAAGACAAGGGGTGTAAGCTCCCTCCATGAAAAACACGACCACACCATAACACCACCGCCTCCGAATTTTACTGTTGGCGCTACACACGCTGCCAGATGACGTTCTTCGGGCATTCGCCATACCCACACCGTGCCATCGGATCACCACATTGTGTACCGTGATTCGTCACTCCACACAACGTTTTTCCACTGTTCAATTGTCCAATGTTTACGCTCCTTACACCAAGCGTGGAGTCGTTTGGCAATTACCAGCGTGATGTGTGGCTTATGAGCAACCGCTCGACCATGAAGTCCAAGTTTTCTCACCTCCTGCCTAACCATCAAAGTACTTGGAGTGGATCCTGATGCAGTTTGGAATTCCTGTGTAATGGTCTGGATAGATGTCTGCCTATTATACATTACGACCCTCTTCAACAGTCAGCGGTCTCTGCCAGTCAACATACGAGGTCGGCCTGTACACTTTTGTTCTGTATGTGTCCCTTCACTTCACTATCACATCGGAAGCAGTAGATCTAGGGATGTTTAGGAGTGTGGAAATCTCATGTACAAACGTATGACATAAGTGACACCCAATCACCTGACCACGTTCGAAGTCTGGGAGTCACGCGGACAAACCATTCTGCTCTCTCACGATGTCTAATGACTACTGAGGTCGCTGATATGGAGTACCTGTCAGTAGGTGGCAGCACAATGCACCTAATATGAAGAACGTATGTTTTTGGGAGTGTCTGGATACTTCTGACCACATAGTGTATGGCTCCGTGCTACATCACTTTATGAAATACGTTTTCGACTCACACTGGATTTTACGTCTACAAGTACTGTAAGATGCCGTGGTCTCCTGACCTTCATTGCTTACGTATTCCGCCCTCACAATCATATTCCGCACATCAAGACGCTTCATTCGAACCCAAACTCGATAAGATAAAGTCAATGTTGTATGAATTCATGTAAACACTATGCAAATAACTAATAAATAGCAAGTGCGCACCGTGGTTGAAATACTTGAGGCTGGCGTACACACATACATTCCAGACACGACGGTCACAGGAACTTTTAGTTTGAGAGAGGCAAGTCCCAACCCGTCTATGTCGATCGGTGGCCGCCCGTGGAGTGGACAGTGTTCGCCTGAGGGAAAGGAGGAACAACCCCGTGTTCGGCTTAAAAGCAAATTCCGCATTCTTTACACATAGCACGCAGTTTCAGAGATTTTCACAGGGAGACAGCAAACGCCAAACGCTGATACTACAGGCGTCCGGATTGGTCGCCTTAAACGAAACGTCATTCTCCCGTTTTAGAAGAGCAATGCTGATTGGCAGACAATATTTCTGACGCCTTGAGCTGAAGGAGTAATGGAAGGGACCAAAAGATATACCCCTTCACGTCTGGCGTGGAAAGGCGCCGTTCCGTTGTCGCTCTTGGAGCGACGAACAAGTCCCTCCTCAGTACTTCACTGGGAGAGCACCTCTGTCGAGAGCGAATCGAAGTGCGACTCTATATTGAGTCCTTGCGATTAAGCATTGTTCACTGTGTTGGCCGACACACTTATTGTGCGGTGTGAACCGGACAGAGTTATAGTTAAACACCTGCGAGCGAATTTTTGAGTGGATTGCGGTAGACCTGACCGGTGTACCACGTCAATAGTTAGACTAGGGGCAAATAGGAATCCTAGACTTCATCAAGGCGTGGGGAGAGTTTGATTGGTGAAGGTCAATCTAGATAGAACGAGAGTTATCTTATTTGTCAGCAGCGAGCGGCGCAGACAGTAGTCATCGCAGCTTACGGTATTGTGCGCTACATCTATTGCGAGCCCCATATTTCCTCCACAACAGTACACTTCACTGCATTTCACACGCGACAGCCTCACCGTACCTAGCAACATTCTAAAGGATAATTATTCAAGTTGAGTAGGCGCGCCTCTCAGCCATTCTGCCAAGTCAACAAGCATCTTAAACTTTGTATAGAAATTTCATTAGCGAATCCTATCCTTGAGAGGTAACTTCACATTCCGAAAAGAACCAGGATATAACTTGTTCAATTCATTACTAAAAGTGCCATTGTGATTTCTCAGAATTTTTGCAAAATAAATAATAACTTTCGTTAGTTTCATGTTTTTCTTACACTAACTAGCACTACTCCAGTACCCAAGTATCCCACTAGTTACGTAAGAAATTTTGTGAATTTTTGTGTCATTTCCTTACAGCAGACGACTCCAGAAGATATTTATTGCTAAAAGTTTTTCAGGCATTTCTCTTTAGAACGTTAGGAGCGTCTGTCTGACTTCTGTAGTAGTGTGGGGGTGGAAAATGCATCTTGCAGGAGCCACAGGGAAAAGGGTACATCTCAGATTAATCCGTTGCCCAGAATAAGAGAATCTCAGATCAACCCCACGCTCACAGTACGTAATTTTGAACCTCTGTATCTCAGAAATTTATAAACATATCAAGAGATTTTTTTACATTGTTTGAGATCGGGATATTAGGAAGTAAAAGTTTTGCTGAGCATAGCCGTCTTGGAATCTGTAGCTTGGTTTTAGTACTCAAAAGCCATGTTTTTGAGGTGTTTCTCGATAAAAGATAAATATTTTTTAAAATTAGAAGATGGAACTTCTAGATAAATGCCTTGACAATATAAACGTAAAATTTGAGCAATTTGCCGCTGTTATTTATTATTTGAACCTCCGTAACTCGAAAGCGAATACAGATAGCAATAAAATTATCAAGGTTGTTAGAGATCGAGATCTTAGGAACGTATCATAAAAATTCCAGCCATTTGCTGTGCCTAGTCGTCTTCGAATTCCCGGCTCGGTTTTGGTACAAAAAATGGTAAAGAACTCCTCTTTGGGTTTTCTAAGGAACCGCCCATGAACTAATGATGCCCACATAAGCACCTTAAGGCACACCTTAGACCACATCAAATGCAAAAAGAACCAAACGATGTGCTCCGTTTGTATAAGCAGGCTTAAGTGTGTAAGATTCATAATTTAACTCTGCACTGTAGGATAGTGAGACGAACACGACCCCTCTGTTGGATATACATATGGCCCTTGTCCAAGGCCTATCCAAAACGCATGACCACACCATTCTACCACCAATAGAACACGAGGTATGAGCCACGGAAGAATCTCGGTTTTTTGAGCGGTGTTTTCAAACGTATTAGGTAACGCATACTATTGCATGTGTACCGATTTATGGCGTGCCCTTTAGTGCTCGAAGTCTCCGGAGACACACCCTGTTCGCCTTCGATGCAGCTCTTTTCATTTAAGCAGCGAGGCTGCATCTTTAAGAGAATAAAAATCTGTCAGGAAAGGAAGGAATTGGCTATGGCCAATAGTAAGGAACCAACACCGGCCTCGTCTAAACCGAAAATCCAAACCACATAAACGCATTTTAAAAGTTGCCGACGGCTAGATTCGAATCATCCCGCCTCCCGAATCCAGGGAGTGCTAGCTGAGAGTCTCTACGCGCAGATTCACCTCGGTAGGTGGAGGATTTGGAAAAACTGGTTGTTGTACATTGTTTTAAAATAAAACGCGTCACAACAAAAGAAGGAATTCTGATATTCCATGCTTTTCCTTTAAATGTGCATGTCTGGTCATTTGATAGTGTACAAATCCATGCATATTTTAAGAATTAATTTGCGTGAAATTCCTGGCTTCAGTTATTATACACTACTGGACATTAAAATTGTTACACCACGAAGATGACGTGCTACAGACGCGAAATTTAACCGACAGGAAGAAGATGCTGTGATATGCAAATGATTAGCTTTTCAGAGCATTCACACAAGGTTGGCGCCGGTGGCGACACCTACAACGTGCTGACATGAGGAAAGTTTCAAACCGATTTGGAGAAATGCGTACCATCACGTTTCCGACTTTGATAAAGGTCGGATTGTAGCCTATCGCGATTGCGGTTCATCGTATCGCGACATTGCTGCTCGCGTTGGTCGAGATCCAATGACTGTTAGCAGAATATGGAATCGGTGGCTTCAGGAGAGTAATACGGAACGCCGTGCTGGATCCCAACGGCCTCGTATGACTAGCAGTGGAGATGACAGGCATCTTATCCGCATGGCTGTAACTAATCGTGCATCCACGTCTCGATCCCTGAGTCAACAGATGGGGACGTTTGCAAGACAACAACCATCTGCACGAACAGTTCGACAACGTATGCAGGAGCATGGACTATCAGCTCGGAGACAATGGCTGCGGTTACCCTTGACGCTGCATCACAGACAGGAGCGCCTGCGATGTGTACTCAACGACGAACCTGGTTGCACGAATGGCAAAACGTCATTTTTTCGGATGAATCCAGGTTCTGTTTACACCATCATGATGGTCGCATCCGTGTTTGGTGACATCGCGGTGAACGCACATTGGAAGCGTGTATTCGTCATCACCATACTGGCGTATCACCCGGCGTGATGGTATGGGGTGCTATTTGTTACACGTCTCGGTCACCTCTTATTCGCATTGACGGCACATTGAACAGTTGACGTTACATTTCAGATGTGTTACGACCCCTGGCTCTACCCTTCATTCGATCCCTGCGAAACCCTACATTTCAGCAGGATAATACGCGACTGTATGTTGCAGGTCCTGCACGGGCATTTATGGATACAGAAAATGTTCGACTGCTGCCCTGGCCAGCACATTCTCCAGATCTCTCACCAATGGAAAACGTCTCGTCAATGGTGGCCGAGCAACTGGCTCGTCACAATACGCCTGTTACTACACTAGATGAACTGTGGTATCGTGTTGAAGCTGCATGGGCAGCTGTACCTGTACACGCCATCCAAGCTCTGTTTGACTCAATGCCCAGGCGTATCAAGACCCTTATTACGGCTAGATATGGTTGTTCTGGGTACTGATTTCTCGGTATCTATGCACCCAAATTGCGTGAAAATGTAATTACATGTCAGTTCTAGTATAATATATTTGTCCAATGAATACCCGTTTATCATTTGCATTTCTTGTTGGTGTAGTAATTTTAATGGCCAGTAGTGTAGCCTTACAAGAACTTAATTGATTTTGAAAGGATGACCCAGATCGGTTTTCCTCTTCTTACTTGTTACAAACTCATCCTCAATTAGAAATTATCTGAACAGAACATAGCACAAAACAATAAACGGCAAGAATTACAGGGTGACAATTATTGACCTGTATGAAATAAAATCGTCGTAACTTCTGAACGTTTGCGTTAGGACGATCAAACTGCACGGCTGGCGGCGGGGCATGATGAGAATTGTATGGCTTGGCTCAGCGACGAAGCCCACTTTGATTTGAATGGGTTCGTCAATAAGCAAAACTGGCGCATTCGGGGGAATGAGAATCCGCAAAAGGTGACTCTGTCGTGTGCAATGTCTAGTCAGAGATTAATCGCTGCGATATCCCTTGATGGCACCGTGACTACGGAACGGTACGTGAAGTTTTTGGAAGATGATTTCATCCAAAGTGACCCCGATTTCTACAAGATACTGTTCATACAAGACGGAGCTCGACCCCATCGAAACAGGAGAGTGTTTGATGTCCTGGAGGAGCACTTTGGAGACCGCGTTCTGGCTCTGGGGTATCCGGAGGCCACTGGCATGGGCATCGATTGGCCGCCATATTCTCCGGATTCAGCAGATTATGCAGAATTCCGCTATTCGTCTGCACCACGTCATTGCCAGTGATGGCAGGCATATCGAACATGTCGTAACCTAAATCCGATTATCTGTAATGACTGTAATTTACATTTTTCATATAGTTCAATAATTGTCAACCTGTACATTAAATTAAACTACGAGTATGAACTGAGCTGATTAGTAAAACAAAAACTTATCTCAGGTAAGGCCAACAATTTACAGTAGTTAGTCTTGATTAAATTAGGGTTTGACGACAGCTAATGTGGCTAGTTGACTATCAGTAGTGCGTAACCCTTTTCGTAGCATGGTTGAAAATCAAAATACCTTCCAATTAGACTACACGGCAACGAGGTCGCGTGGAACTTCATTTAGGTGATAGGGGGGTCGGAACCCCCCCCACCCTTATAATATGCCTTTGGCTACGTCCTTGGGACTTGACGAATAGTCAGTGCTAAAGGGAGAAAAGTGTGGTTGAAGAACTCCATTTGTCGTGTTAATTTGTTCGTTTTCAAGCTACAGGCAGATAAATGTATATTATGTCAACTACTTTCTCTTTCTACTGTACACTATGAATGAAATGTTGTTGAGTTTTTAATTTGTTGCTGTTAACAAATTTCTTCCTCTTTTATTATTTCATAGAAGTGGCAGACAGATCTTTAACCTTTTGAAGCAAATAAAGCATTGTACTTCATTGCTATGTCACTTCGTAAAAATATTTCCAGAGTAGGGTTGGTGCCATTCTGCAGTACAACGGATGTCCAGCGACGATGGGAGGAAATACCGTACAGACCAGGTGGGGACAAATCTTGCACACTGCACGTACACGCGTTCCTTAGGCCAACACACGGCAGCAGGGATTAATTGTCTCAGCAGTGGCGTACCCATAGACCACAAAGAATATAGACTGCGCACGGCCTTGTATCGGCCATGCTGAGGTGTGGTACCAACATCTAAGGCAACATCTATCTTACAGTACAGCACTCTAACACCACAGTGCACATTAACCAAAATATTATCTGAAATGTGTGAAGCAAATTTTAAAGCACTAATGGAGCAATATCTGAAGGTAAATAAGTGTTTAATACACTTTACGTCCATCATATTTCTTCATATCATTCATATTACACTATCATATTTCTTTTACAAAGATTTAATCAAAGAAATGATCAATATTCGTCAAGTTTATTTGACAAAGATCTTTGATGTGACGCTAAAAAGGAGTATTATACTGTCATCATATTTTTCGTCAACGTTCAAGATGGTTGACAACAGCAACTTGTAATTAACCGCAGCAGTAGCATTTACCACGATTGCACTGTGTGCACATTTGGAAGAGAAGCCGGGGAAAAAAAGGAAACGTATCTGGGTGAAGCCGTGGGTTTTACGACGAGACGGTAAAAGCATTCAATAAAACTTGTTACGTGAGCTTGTAGTGGAGGACGTCAAGTCGTACATAAATTACTTAGGAATCGATGAGCATACATTACAGTATTTGCTCAGTGTAGTGTATCCTCGTATCACAAAGCACAATACTCACTTAAGAATTGCTATATCGGCAGAAGACAGGCTCACAGTACACTCCTATTCCTTACTACAAGGGAGAGTTGCTCTAGCTTACAGTACAGCACTCGAATATCACAGTGCACATTAAGGAAAATAATACCTGAAACGTGTGAAGCAAATTATAAAGCACTGAAGGACCAATATATGAAGGTAAATAAATGTTCAAAACTATTTATGAGCCTTAAGAACTATTTTTATTTTAGAAACAAGTCAGAATTACATTTTGTGTCCGAAAACTACAAAATTAATATAATGTATGAAGCTCATGAGGCGTTTTACAACATGAGGCATCCGGAATACAAAAATAGATTAAGAAGACTGGATATGTACATGATTTACCACCAACATCCTCCATCTCCCGCAGTTAATCTGCGATGTGGGTGGCAAGGGCATTATATCGGTCTTCCTCGGAAAGGCTGGAGCTGATTTTTGGTCATATCAGCCACAGCCTTCAACGTACTGGTGGCCTCCACAATAACGTTAGTTATACCTTTCCTTCTGTTTGTGGGAGGCTGCTCATGATGCTGGGGCTGGAGATGTGGCTGTGGCTCACTACACGCAACATCAGTCTCTTCTTGGGAGGAGTAATGAGCCTGCATTTCATGTTATAAAATAGAAATGAAACCCATTAGTTACATACTACCTTACACATAGATAAATCGTATTTATGTGTACGCACAAGCAGAGAAGAGTGGGAGGAAATCGCAAATGATTTCGAGGACAGGTGGAACTGTTATAACACTATAGGAGCAATGGACGGCAAGCGTATTCGTATTAAATGCCCACAAGTTAATGGATCTCATTTCAAAAATTGTAAATCCTTTAACAGTATCATTTTATTTGCCATGGTAGATGCTACCTACAAATTCTCGTATGTTGATGTAGGAACTAATGGGCGTGTCAGTGATGCTGGAATTTTCAGAAAGCAAACTACGGGAGTGTCTCAACGACCGATCTATTCTGAACATTCCTGAAGGCAGGATGCTTGGGAACACAAACATAACAACTCCAGTGATTGTACTGGCAGATGATTCTTTTCCTCTGAGTTACAACATTATGAAGCCGTACCCCTCAAAAGGAATCACTAAGGAAGAAGAGGTTTTCAATTACAGACTGTCACGAGGAAGAAGATTAGTCGTAAGCAGCTTTGACATTCTTGCCAATCGTCTCAGGATTTTTCTTACTACCGTTAATCTGTCTCCAGATAAAGTTACCACAATTACACTGACTGCCTGCACACTGCACAACTTGTTAACTGAGAGAAGAAAACACATGTACACTCGTCAGGAAGCAGTGTCTGCCTTAGTAGGAAACTACACTTATCTTGAGTCTCAAAACACCGAGGACCTACAGCGAATGGAAACAATAGCTTACCAAACTGCTTCTGGACGTCCAGTACACGGGAGAGCTGTTAGAGAATGCTTTAAACCATTTTACAGTAGTGCTGGAAAAGTGCCCTGGCAAGACAATCATATTTCGTAATGTGAAATGTAAACAAATGTACCTACCTCAAACATTTCTTCGAACGTGGGTGTTCCACATTCACTGCCACTTCCGGTTCCCTCTACGTTACTAAAACTTTCGTCCGCCTCTGTGGCCTGGAAGAGGAATTTAAGCAAGTGGCACCAGTACACTTGCGGAATATAAACAGCCTGTGCATTGGCTCCAATTTTGCTTTTAGCACCTGCAGTAATAATAATGAAAATAATGTAAACTACTTGTATGTTATGTAAACATTATTGTATGCTTCAAGTACTTACAGTGAACAAAATTATGTAACCCATTTGTATGTCATGTAAACATTACTTGCCTAAATAAAATGAAATAAGTATGTCGATACGTACTTTTGCTTTCTCGAAGGAGCAGCTTGAGCGGAGGGCATTAATTTTCTTTTTTATATCTCCAGCTGTGCAACCTGGCCGTATCTCACGGCTGACCTCCGCAATATTTTTGTAACTCTCCAATATTCTTAATCTATTTTTGTACTCAGGGTGCCTCGCGTTGTAAAGCGCCTCATCAGCTTCATATATATCAATTAATTTTGTAGTTGACGGTACACACCAATTGAGTTTAGCGGCCATGTTTAAAAACAAACTACAGATGACAGAACGCTGCATGTGGTAACATGTCACATTACAGTGAACAGAGGACAAGCTACTTTTATGATCAAATCTACAGCGAGGCCCTAGATTTGGTCATATTTATTTGACAAAGTTCCTTGTTACACCATCAAATTTCTTTGACACAAATATCTGACATATCAATATTGGCAAAGAAATTTGATAGTGTAATACCGGCCTAAGTCACGTGATTCGTTGCAGGAAGCCGAGTTTCCATCAGTGCGAGCTATGTGAAGTGGGGTTGACGGTTACAGTTTTCTTCGTTTATATTTTAAACCAACCATTGATTTTAACAATAAAACAATTCGCCTTAATGCTGTTACAAATCCTTTAACAGTATCATTTTATTTGCCAAGGTATATGCTACCTACAAATTCTTGCATGTTGATGTAGGGACTAATGGGCGTGTCGGTGATGCTGGAGTTTTCAAGAAGCAAACTACGGGAGTGTCTCATTGACCGATCTACAGTTAGCCTAATTTCTCCTAAATTCTTAATATTAATGCCGTGGTTATCGTTTCGTCTTCTGCTCCCATGGAAGCGGTGAACTGAAGGACTGGCAGTGTAACAAAAACAAGTATTGACTGAAGAACTGTAGTTCTGTTGCTTGTAAACAGAACTGTCGGTACGTTTCACCTGGTCATATGTAAAAACGAAAACCATGTGTAACAGCATTAAGGTAAATCGTTTTTTTGTTAAAATCAATGCTCGATTTCATCTATAAATGAGGAAAACTGTAACTGTCAACTCCACTCCACACAGTGCGCAATAACAGAAACAGCTTCCTGGCCCGAATCACGTGACTTAGATGTTGGTTTCAGCCGGCCGCTGTGACCGAGCGGTCTCATACTCTTAGATCCATTTGAACCATTTTTGTTGGTTTCAGCGCAAAGACGTCATGCGCAGTCTATATATCTGTGGCCTATGGCTGTACCGATTCTTTTACCTCGTGTTTGTTGCTCGTTTCTGTTGGCACTGTTATTAAAACAGCATTGTTCGCTTTTCCCATTTTCTATACTAAAGCAATATTTCAATACAGTGCAGGTTCTGCGAATAAAAATTGTTCCTTTTTTAAAGAAAAGTTTATTTAAAAACGAAAAATTTTAGCACTGCTGGTAAGGCTACTTAATATTTCGGATTTTTGTCGAGTATTAGTAAAAAATAAAAAAAAACACCTATTATAACTGGGACCGAACAAATATCGAAAAATACCGGTTATTCAGAACTGAAATACCGTTATCGTTTTAATCGGTCGGTTTTTCCCATCCCTCCTATGTACTGGCGCGGATGGTCGCTGTTGTGCAACATTCGTTTGTCTTCCGCGTCCTGTTGCCTCACGGCTGCCTGTTATTAGCTGACGGGGATGTACCGTACCTATCAGCGTGGCGGCAATCAGACCTAGGCCCAAATATTTAGTAGAGCCCAGTTATCTTCAAACCGTGCTGGTGCCACTGGACAAAACAACAGTTGATTGAATCGTCTTATCACATGTTCCAGCTTGTTAATTGAACATTGACAGGTATTTCAGTAAATTTGTCGTTTAAGTTTTGTCCATAACTATTGCATAAAAAACAACTCTATCGTACAATAACTCTGACCACGATAACTATTACCGCAAAATAACCGCTTCACCCACCTCTGGAATGAACGTTCGAAAGACGTACATGCTATGGATAACTGTTCAACATTCCAACAAACGACGAAGAACCATAGGAATTGCTATTTTAACACCATGTGATGAATATACTCCTGTCCCACGATTGTTACCGTTATTTTCAAGGTATACGCTAAAAATTCCGTGCAGAAGTCTAGCGTACTTAGCATGTTGTGGTGGACGTAGGAGGTTTGAAGAGAGTAAGTGACTTAACTGCAGTTGTAATTTGAACGCTTCCGTATTACGTTTGGATTTCATCTTCAAATCCTCTCTGATTTCACTTTGTACCCAGGCCATGTCAGACGTTTTATGTTCTGGGCCATGATCGGATTAGTATTTACATTAAGTTTAACATATCTGGGTACTAATTCATGCATTATACAATAAATATTAAATCTGGTTTTTATGGTGCTCTTTCTGTCATCCCATCTTACTTTACATAACAGTTTCAGCTCATTAACGGAGCCGACTAGGCGCTCTATAGGCTAAACTCTGAGTAATGGTCTGCGAACATATTGTTTCGGTGTTACAATTATAACTTGTAACAATCCTTACGGTAACTTCCTCTCTTGTATTTTGACTCTATCCATACTGGTCTGCCAGCCGGGGTGGCCGAGCGGTTCTAGGCGCTACAGCCTGGAACCGCGCGACCGCTACGGTCGCAGGTTCGAATCCTGCCTCGGGCATGGATGTGTGCGATTTTCTTAGGTTAGTTAGGTGTAAGTAGTTCTAAGTTCTAGGGGACTGATGACTTCAGAAGCTAAGTCCCAGAGTTATCAGAGCCATTTGAACCATACTGGGTCTCACTGTTAGTGAATCGCTAGATACCACTTTTTGTCGATATTCACGTGATTCGTGGCTTTCCCTTTAATGATACTTTCTATTGTTTTAATTCATTATTTCCATTTCTTTATTCTATTGAATAGTTATCAAAACATCCGGTACACTTTTTATACAAAAATACACACTTTCGGAAAAACTAGTCATTCATGTATATGTACGTCCAACTTAAAGAAAATAACATAATAATAATTATTAATGTCAATAAAAGTTATATATTATACCAACAAATGAATTTCTAATTTTCAAATGTACAAAATTAATGTTACGGGGTCGACCAATGTGACTTCTGTGAAAAAATCAACCCTGACATCGGACAGTCTTTGGTAGTGAGTTGGCATAAAGCGTGGCGGAGTGGATTGTGGTTGGCTGTGTTGTTACTGTAATGGGCTAGGAACGAACAGTTTACGCTATTACTGTATCTTGCCTATGTTCATATGAATGATTAACGACAAACTGTGAGCTGGACAAAATGCTGGTACTTTAGAGACGGATTATCAGAAAAGTAATGGATACAAAGAATGTTAATCTTCTTTGGACATTTCTACCGTGAACGAGAACAGGCTAACGAAACAAATATTTCTGTATTTCTGGAAAAAGAAGTCGATAGCAGCACTGATTACAGAGAAAAGAATACAACTAGAAAGAAACGACACCAAAAAAACCGGAAATAGGAATAAACCATTTTCTTACGAAGTAATTAGTGCAGTCGACAAGGGACGTCAAATTGATTCCATATTTTTATAGTTCAGAATGCTTTGACCACGTTGCTCACAAGCTTCTTCTAACTAAACTGTGTGCCTATGGAGTACCGTCTCACTTGTGATTCTGGATTCATGATTTTCTCTCAGAAAGGTCACAGTTAGTAATAACTGATGGAAAGTCATTGAGTAGAGCAGAAGTAATTTCTGGCGTTCCCCAAGGAAGTGTTCAAGGCCCTCTGTTGTTCCTAATCTACATAAACGATTTAGGAGACAATCTAAGCAACCCTATTAGATTGTTTGCAGATGATGCTGTCATTTATCGTCTTATAAAGTCATCGGATGATCAAAACAAATTGCAAAATGACAGACACGATATCTATATAGTGCAAAAAGTGGAATTTGACTCTAAATAATGAAAAGTGTAAAGTCATCCACATGTGTACTAAAAGGATTCCGCTGAATTTCGCTTCCACGTTTGATCACACATATCTAAAGGCTATAAGCTCAGCTAAATATTTAGGGATTATAATTACGAATAACTTAAATTGGAACGATCACATAAATAATGTGGGGAAAGCAAACCTAAGACTGCGATTTGTTGGCAGAACACTTAGAAAATGCAGCAGGTCGACTCAACAGACTGCTTACAGTATGCTTGTCCGGCCTCTTCTGGAACATTGCTGTGTGGTATGGGTTCCGCATCAGGTAGGACTGATTGGAGGAATCGAAAAAGTTCGAATAAATGGATCTCGTTTTGTAATGTCGCTAAATAAGGGAGCGAGTGACACGAATATGATACAGGAATTGGGATAGCAAGCAACAAAACAAAGGCGGTTTTCGCAGCTGCGGGACCTTCGCACAAAATTTTAATCACCAAATTCCCCTCAGAGTGTGAAAATATTTTGTTCACGCCCACCTACTTAGAGAGAAATGATTATTAAAATAAAATAAGAGAAGTCAGAGTACGCACGTTTTTCCCGCGCGCTGTTCGAAAGTGAAACGGTAGAGAAATAACTTGGTTCGATGAACCCTCTGCCAGGTGCTTAATTGTGAATTGCAGAGTAATCATGTAGATGTAGATCTTAAGAATGAAGTAAAAAATTTAGAAAGCTTTCAAGGCCGAAAAAATAAAAAATGGGAGCAACATGGACAGAAAAAAGACAAGGCAAAGTTAGGATGGGATGAATGGTACTTGAGAAATAGGAAACAAAGAAACCAAACGAATTAAAACTGTTACGTCATCCTAGATGGTCAATGCAAATATTTAAAAAAAAGCGTCTTAGCGAGATTTCACCTTACAGTCAAATACTGCAGCCAAGAATCTTTCAGCTCCTTCGATATCAGAACTCGAGGAGTCAAATGAGCTAATGAAGCTGTAGTCTGCTACACTGACGAGTTCCCAACCGATCAACAATAACATCCCTGAAGCCAACCAGTTATCACGCATGTACCTTTGACCACACAGCACTCTTCATAAAGCCGTCACATTTCCTTAGCGCACACGACTGTCGTCTTTTCGTCTGTCCAGAAGTAGACAGTTTACCTGTCTTCTGTTTTTCTTTCCGCGTACCAAATACTCTCGACACAGAACTTCCAGTAAAAGATATTTCTGAAATTTGCCGTATTGGTTGCGATTAACATCCTTTTTTTTCTAAAAACGTCTCGAAAATAGTAAGCGCAATCACTGCATTTTGACGGTTTTCGGTGTCTATGATTCACTATAGTACACGAATCAACTCTACACATTTCCACAGCATGTACGAAAGACAAGATTTCATAAGCACGACTGGCAGAACAGAGAAAGCTACTCTCCAGTGCGATTTAAAACTACAACTAAGTGAGTCCAACATTTAACATGGCTATGATGAAGACAATAACAACCTTCAGTCCATAAGACTCCTTAGAATGGCAAAACAAGTAGGGTCCATTTCCAATGGCAACATATCGAGGTTTGTGGGAAAGATAGTGAGGCTGACAACATGACGAACGATCTAGCAACACTGTGTGTTCTAATTGTATAGGTGCGTATTCATCTCTTCCCGATGCTAACTCGGAGTTTCAGCACCGTACGGCCATCACGTGATTTTTGAGAGCGCCATCAGTGAATTTGTGTTTTCGTTGTGCGTTACGAAAATGAAACAGCGTAATTTAGAGCAGCGTTATGCAATCAAATTTTGTGTTAAACTTGGGGCATCCATGAGGATGATCTATGAAAAGTTGAAACAGGCCAATGGGAAACATTACTTATCAAGAGCATAGATTTTCGCTGGTACAAATCATTTTTGGAGACCCGAGATCACGTTGCACGTGAACTTCGCAGGGGAGAGCAACTGCAAAAACATGTTCTTGGTCTTGTGATATCAGAACGACGTTTAACAAGGATGTGTTAAACACTTTCAGAGTCCGAGTATATCAAATTTTGACTGAAGATTACCACATGCGAAAAGTTTGTGCCAAAATGGTCCTGAAGAACCTCACAACTGGGAAGGTGGACAATGAAAGAAATGTGTGCGTTGATCTTGTTGAGAGGACTGCCAATGGCAACGAATCGTTCTTTCGTGTGATCACAGGTGATGAATCCTGTATTTCTCACTACGATCGTGAGACAAAGCGCAAAATGTAGAGTGGCACCCTGAGACAACTCTTCGACCGAAAAAGGCTCGAATGAGCAAATCAAAGATAAAAACGATGCTGATTTGCTTTTTTGACAGTAGAACTTGACATTAAGAACTTGTTCCTCCAGGACAAACTGTTAACCAAGTGTTTTACAATGAATTCCTTGAAAGGCTCAGCAAACGGCTGAATCAGACATTGCAGACAAGTGGATGCTGCATCATGATAACGCCTCATGTCACATGGTCACTTCCATATTGGAATTTTTGATCTCAAAAGGCATTCCTGTTGTTCCACAGCCTCCCCCCCCCCCCTCTCCCCGCCCCCTATTCAGCTGAAATGAGTGCTTGTGACTTTGTTCTATTCCCGAACTTGAAAAAAATCTTAAAAAGGAAGTCATTTTGGGACTCTGGAGATCATTCAAAAGAATGTGACAGACATATTAAAGGGCCTACCACGTGACGCCTTTCAGCGCAGCAACGAAGACTGAGAACGACTCCGCCGAAGGGAACTACAGGAGGATAATAATGTTGTTTAGAAAACTCTGGTAGATAAAAAAAATCAGTCTCATTAGTTTTCTCCCACACTTCTTAGGGTGCAGGAGCACTGCTCCTGTTGATGAACCATTGAACAGACGTTTATTAACATTGAGATTGAACTTAAAGCGAACAAAGTATAACACCTTTTCAATTCTCTGCTGGCTTACAGAAAATGGTAGCTGTGCTGGACATTATGCATGAAGAAATCTTCTTTAGACAAGTACGTAAAATTTTCTCCCTGACGAAAAATTTTTATGGTAAATTGGCGAATATGACTGACGATTGGATAAAGAAGAATCTCGCTTCTTTAATAAATACCTGAAGTTTAACGTTGCTCCCTGAGTGGATTCTATGTTCATCAAAAACGCCGTGTGGAGGTGAAAAGTGCATCTGACATATTGAAGCTTGTTAGATACAGTTAGGAAGAACTGCAGGACCTCTTGGATGGAACGAACTGTCTAATGGGCACACACTATGGAGTGAGAGTAAACCGAAGATAAACGAAATGACATTGGCAATGAACATAACATCAAAATAGTGAACTACGAAGCAGATGAAGCGAAGGAATTCTGCTTGCTTGGCAGCAAAATAAAATACAATGGACAAGGCCACTACGACGAACGGAGAAGGCATTCATGCCAAAAAAAAAGGTCTTATAATATCAAACATTGGCCTTAATTTCAGGAAGAAATTTCTGAATTTTTAACAACGTATTGCTTAGAAGTGAGTCATGAACTGTGGGAATCCTGAAAAGAAAAGAAGCTAAGCGTTTGATGCTTTAGAAGAATATTGAAAGTTGGTGGACTGATAACGAATGATGAAGTCCTTCGCAGAGGCAAGGAGTGGAACATATGGAAAACACTGACTGCAAGGAAATACAAAGTGACATAATATATGTTAAGACGTCAAGGAATAACTTCCATTGTACTTGAGAGTGCTGGAGAGGGGAAGACAGAAATTGGAATGCATCCAAAAATATTGAGGACTGTTGTTCGATTGCGCTGTAGACGACAAATCACTGGAAACCGTACTACATCTGGGAGTAACCATTCAGACCGATCTAAAGTGGGGTACTCATATAAAACATATTGTTGGATTAGATTAGATTCGATTCGTTCTACAGACCCAAAAATGATTCTCATGGTTGTGGAGCATGTCAGAAAGTGTAACATAAAAACATATGACATTTGAATACAATCCACACTTCCTTCATCATTTGTCTGGAGATGGTTAAGACATGTGAGAAATTACAGTAAAGTGGAAATGCTGATATTTACAGAATTAGTACACTGTCAGAATGAACATAGTTACGCAGATTTAGTAAATTTATCATATACAAAATACCTCACCTTGACTGTTGTGACAAAGTGCTGTCAAAACTGAAATCCAACAGACATTTTTACTTAAGCCAGGTTTACAATCTCTTTTAAGATATTCATCTGTAGACTAGAAGGTGTTGTCCACAAAAACTCTTCCAAACTCTGTGTAAACTGTGGTTTATCTGAAACCAAATTTTTAAAGTTTCCTGTTAATTTTATTGGAAATGAGAGTTCCTGAATATTGGACCTCAATTCGGATCAAGATAAGTGATTTTAGGTCTTTATGTAGAGTGTTCTCATTCCTAGTATTAAAAATATGTACTGTGCTATTGCTTGGAGATAGAGAAGTTATTTGCAACAAATTTCATTAAGCAATTAATATACTGAGAAGTAGTGAGTAGAATATCCAGTTCTTTGCCTAGGTTTCTCCATTATGTTCTTAAATGTACACTACAAATGTGTCTTATTACATGCTTTTTCACTCTAAAAACTTTTGCTCCATTTCACGAGTTACCCCAAAATATGATCCCATGTAACAGAATAAAACGAAGTATGCAAAGATTTTTTTTATATTTATGTATCCTACATCTGAAATCATTCACACTTCAAATACAGACTTGTTTAGGCACTTCAGCAATTCTGTGATATGATCTTCTTAATTGAATTTATTATTGAATTGTAATCCCAGAAATTTAACACTGTCAATCTCTTATGTCTCTATGTCTTCATATGCTACACACATGCTGGAAGGAAATCTCTTACAGGTTCTGAATTGCATATAATTGATCTTTTCAAAGTTTAATGGCAGTGAATTAGCTTTAAACTATTTATTAATGTCAGCAAAAATTTGATTATCAGCCATTTCTAAATCTGTACTTGACTTGCTGTTTATTGCAATGCTAGTATTATCTGCAAACAAAACAAACATAGCATCTGGCAATGTAACAGATGAGAGACAAAGAGAATGCTATGATTCACACAGTCAAAGGCTTTTGACAGGTCACTTAAAATTCCAGTAGAATCTAATTTGTTGGCTAATGAATTACATAAATTCTCAATGTGTGTGTAATTAGCCTTCTCTATATTGGAAAACAGATGACAAGCTGAGATTCATTAGAACTATATTATCGAAATATCATCCATACAAGAAATAAGTGGCTTACAAAACCATCATTCTACCATTTCTTGAACAGAGGAAAAAAGCAATAGAAGAAAAGCAATGGATCCAAGATGGAACCTTGAGGAACACCACTTGTAATTAATTTCCAATCAGATGAAGACTGATTGCTTACTACGCAGGTATTTTGCTTCCTATCAAGGTAAGACTAGAAACCATTTTGCAGCACTGCTACTAATAGCATAATATTATAATTTACTTAAGAGAATGCTATGATTCACACAGTCAATGGCTTTTGACAGGTCACTTAAAATTCAAGTAGAATCTAATTCTTTAGCTAATGAATTATATAAATTCTCACTATATTGGGAAACAGATGACAATCTGAGATTCATTAGAACTGTATTATCGAAACATAATCCATACAATAAATAAGTGGCTTACAAAGCCATCATTCTACCATTTCTTGAATAGGGGAAAGTTGGGCAAAATTGGACTCCTTAGGTTTTAATTCATATTGTTGTCACTGATCAATAAGTTGGTAAATTAAGGTTATTCAGAGCTCTTATATTTTCAACGTGATACTAGTCCAGTTTCAGCTCAAAACAAACCATTTCAGCTTAGAAAACAATAACTTTGTTGGGTACAAAATACTCAGTTTTTCCCCATTCATTGGGTAAATTGCAAAGGAATGTAAAAAACATGTCAACAAGAAAAATTTTTTATTCTATTGCTAAATATGCATATATTAATGACTTGGCACTTTATATTCATCAAGGTGCAGAGCTAGTTCTTTTTCCTGTTGATACACTGAACAAACAAGAATCAGCTGAGGAAATTATAAATAATGTCTTTCAGAAAATTGTTAAGTGGTTATCTGCAAATGGACTCTCACTGAATTTTGAGAAAACACAATATATACAATTCTGTACAGTAAACGGCATAACACCATTGATAAATAAAGATTTTGAACAGAAGTCTATTGCTAAGGCAGAATATTCAAAATTTTTGGGTGTGTGCATCGATGAGAAATTGAATTGAAAGACACACATTGACGACCTGCTGAAATGGTTAGGTCCTGCTATTAGGATTGTTGCAAATTTTGGTGATATACATATCAGTAAATTAGCCTGCTATACCTATTTTCATTCACTGCTTTCATATGGCATTATATTTTGTGGTAATTCATGTTTAAGAGAAAAAGAACTCATTGCACAAAAGCATGTAATCAGAATAATAGCTGGAGCCCACCCAAGATCACCACACAGACATTTATTTAAGGAACTTGGGATATTTACAGTACCTTCACAGTACATATATTCACTTATGGGACAGAAAGAGGTGAATTATGCAGCCAAAAAATCTTTGGTCATTTGCCAAATAGCATTAAACGTCTGACAGATAGCCAACCAACATTTAAAAAAAATTAAAAGAATTTCTGAATGACAACTTCTTCTGCTCAATAGATGAATTTTTAGATATGAAGTAGTAACTGTAAAAAAATTAATTGATTATATTGTGTAAAGAAAACTTATGTTTAACTGACACGTTCCTTATCATTACGAAATGTATCCATGATGTATGGAGCAAGTATTAAAGCAATGTAATGTAAAACATATAAAAATCCTTAAAAATACTACCAAAGGATTCCATAAATCTATTTTAAGTACCAAAAGTGGCCTCTGACAAAGAACTTCCAATCGTCAAAATATTAAACTAGTATAGTCGAAGTTCCTGGTAACTAGTCCTAATAAAAAAAGTAAAAAATAAAAACGCACTTTATTAATAACAGAAATCACAGACGAATTAGTTGATTTTTTTCCCTTTGGGACATTGATCATGAGTCTAGCTACGGAAAGACAGACACTGCATCTGCCCCTCCTTCGATAATGAGTCTCAATGCAGCGTACTAGAAAATATGCATGCTTTATGTGACTCTTCTTCACCTAATGTGAAGAATCTTCTCTTTTCCATTTGTTTTTGAGCCAGTCTATTCTTTCCAACTGTTGTTTTAGGCTACTTAGCTTACTTTATGGCATAACACTTGTGGTTCTTCCCAATACAAAGTCTTCGTTTTGAGTGTTCCTTTGCTTCTTTCTCTTTCCTGGTTTATCTTAAGGCTCCAAATCATGTTATATGGCAAAGAGATCAGTATTACTATTTGCCCTCTATACTTATTAGTGATTATAATTGTACTTCCCACCAAGTCAGTCTTTGGAGGAGGCATTAGAAGCTTGGTGACACAGAGAACGACGATAGCACTTCAGAAGTTCCAGCAACCACAACAAATTCGCCCGATGTCATTTATTAAGTCCCAGGAACAGTTGCCAATTCATCTTGCAATTCTGAAAAGTTTTCAGTTGTAGATGACTAGGAAACTTTGTACTGGAACCCACTACATGAGGGGCCTTATCTTGAAGTGTGTCATGTTCTGATGCTTCCCATTGTGGTGCTTTGTCAGGGTGGCTCGGTTTTGTCCCATCTGCTTTACCCCGTTTTTCCAGACAATGCAAAATCTAACAAATCATGACATTGTTAAGTTATAATTCACCCTATGTTCATCATACTAACATTGAAATACAATGAGAAACATGCTTAACCGACTTAAAAAAATGGTTCAAATGGCTCTGAGCACTATGGGACTTAACTGCTGAGGTCATCAGTCCCCTAGAACTTAGAACTACTTAAACCTAACTAACCTAAGGACATTACACACGTCCATGCCCGACGCAGGATTCGAATCTGCGACCGGAGCTGTCGCACGGTTCCAGACTGAAGCGCCTGGAACCGCTCGGACACTCTGGCCGGCTTAACCGACTTAATTACTTACCTATTTCGTATCAGGTAACGTTTTTCTTCAAAACGATGCTGCCACTAACGAGAGTCGTCTAGAGTTCCCCAAAACGGCGGCTGTTATTAGCTCCGAGTGTTATCAGACAAAAGGGAGCACTGGTCACTGAGAATTGGAGGTACCTGATTTAACCAAATACTTGAATTTACTCTCCTTTAATGCTCATCTGTGTGGCACCTTTACCAAATATGATTAATAGAAAAGATAGAGAAGATGCGATGAAGAGCCGTGCGTTCGTCACGGGATCGTTTATTTGACGCGAAAGCTTCACTGAGGCGCTCGATTAACTACAGTGACAGACGCTAGAAGAGAGGCATTGTGCATCACTGAAAGGTACGTTGTTTGAGTTGCGAGAAGTATGTACCAAGAAGACATACGTCTTACGAAATGATCAAGAAGAGAGAGAAGTTGAAACTCATATGGAGGTTTATCAACAGTCTCTGATTCCACATACTATTCGTGAATGGAACAGGGAATAGGGGATAAGGTAATGTACTCTCTGCCACACATCACAATGTGATTCGTGGACTATACATACGAATATAGATATATAGAGTGGTCCATAGGTGTGAAAGTACTCTTATAAAACAAAAATAGGCTGATAAACAGGAATTAAAGTTCCTTTACCAGGCTACAGATCAGCTGGCTGTTTCTCAAGGAGTTCCTTGCGGGGTGGGGGAGTGGCTCTGTACGTAAAAAAACAGTATTTCATTTGAGTACATAGACGTATCACGACACTGCACTGAACAGATATTTGAAAGTTGTGCAGCATTAGTTGAATTTAGTGGAACTAAACTTCTAATTGCTGTTGTTTATAGGTCCCCTAACTCCGACTTCAGAGCATTTTTGCTTAAGCTAGAGAGCGTTCTTGATTCACTTTGCAGGAAGTACCAGAAAGTAATTATATGTGGTGACTTCAATATTAATTTTGTACATGATTGTGCAAGAAAAAGGATGTTGGTAGATCTCCTAAATTCATATGATCTGATGCAAACTGTGTTTTTTCAGACTAGGGTGCAGGGGAACAGTAGCACAGTCATAGACAATATTTTTATTCATTCTTCACTACTAGATGGGCATACTGTTAGTAAAAGGGTCAATTGCCTTTCAGACCATGATGCACAAATTTTAACATTGAAAGGTTTTTGTACTCAAACCAACACAGTATTTAATCACATACTACGTAGGAAAGTTAATTCAACAGCAATAGAGAGTTTTTCAAAACTTGTCAAGGAACAAGAGTGGCAAGATGTTTATAGTGCCAATAATATAGATGATAAATACAATGCTTTCCATAACACATTTCTCACGCTCTTTGAGAGTTGCTTTCCATTAGAACATTCTAAACGGGGTACTAGCAGTAATGGACAGCCCGGTTGGCTGACTAGTGGGATAAGGATATCATGTAGAACAAAGCGGGAATTATATCAAAATGTTAGAAGTAGTCACAATCAAGCTACGGTAGCCCATTACAAGCAGTATTGTAAGGTGCTTAAAAATGTTATTAGCAAGGCAAAAAGTATGTGGTATGCAAATAGAATAGCTAATTCACTGGATTAAATTAAAGCCATATGGTCAGTTGTGAAAGAAGTGTCTGGTCAGCAGCACAAGGTTGACGATATAAAGTCAGTTCGCAGTAATAATATTTCTGTTACTGATAGATCAGATGTATGTACAGCATTTAACAACCATTTTCTGAGCGTTGCTGGTGAATTAAATAAAAATTTAGTTTCTACAGGAAATCATATAAATTTTTTAGCAAATGCCTTTCCGAGATTAACGTCTGAAATACTCCTCTGTGATACAGAGAAGAGGGAGATTGAGTCAATAATTAAATCACTGAAGACTAAGGACTCTCATGGTTATGATGGAGTGTCTAGTAGAATATTGAAGTACTGTGCTGCACATGTCAGCCCTGTATTTAGCCATATTTGTAATTTTTCCTTTAGGAATGGTCAGTTCCCTGAGCAATTAAAATACTCAGTAGTAAAGCCGCTTTATAAAAAGGTAGAAAGGGATAATGTAGATAATTTTAGACCTATGTCTATGCCATCAGTGTTTGCAAAAGTTATCGAAAAGGTTGTGTATGTAAGGTTAATTGATCATTTTATATCACACGATTTGCTATCAAATGTACAGTTCGGCTTTAGAAGTCGTTTGACAACTGAAAATGTTATATTCTCTTTTCTCTGTGAGGTACTGGATGGGCTACACAAAAAGTTTCGAACGCTTGACGTGTTTTTTGATTTTACAAAGGCCTTTGACTGTGTTGATCTCACAATATTGCTCCAGAAGTTGGATCATTACAGAATAAGGGGAGTAGCTCACAATTGGTTCACCTCTTACTTTAGCAACAGGCAGCAAAAGGTCATTATTCACAATGTTGATAATGGCTGTGATGTGGGATCTGAGTGGGGTACTGTCAAGTGGGGGGTGCCCCAGGGATCAGTGTTGGGGCTGCTCCTGTTCCTTATTTATATAAATGATATTCCCTCTAGTATTATGGGTAACTCTAAAATATTTCTGTTTGCTGCTGACACTAGCTTGGTAGTAAAGGATGTTGTGTGCAACATTGACTCGGTTTCAAGTAGTGCAGTACATGACCTCAGTTCATGGCTTGTAGAAAATAAACTAACGTTAAATCACAGTAAGACTCAGTTTTTACAGTTTCTAACACACAATTCAACAAAACCTGACGTTTAAATCTCACAGAATGGGCATATGATTAGTGAAACTGAAAAGTTCAAATTCCTAGGTGTTCAGATAGATAGTAAGCTGTCGTGGAAAGCCCATGTTCAGGATCTTGTTCAAAGACTTAATACTGCCATTTTCACTATTCGAACGGTATCGAAAGTGAGTCATACTTCAACCTGTAAATTAGTCTACTTTGCTTATTTTCATTCACTTATGTCGTATGGTGTTATGTTTTGGGGCAACTCTTCCCATTCTAGAAGGATATTTTTGGCTCAGAAACGGACGGTTCGGGCAATAAGTGGTGTGAGTTCACAAACCTCTTGTCGACCTCTGTTCACGAGTCTGGGTATTTTGACATTGGCCTCTCAATATGTATATTCCTTATTGTCGTTTCTTGTTACCAATATTAGTTTATTTCCTACAATAAGCAGCTTTCACTCGGTTAACACTCGGCGGAAATCAAACCTCCATTTGGATCGGACTTCCTTAACTCTTGTGCAAAAAGGTGTGCTGTATACTGCTGCATCCATTTTCAATAAGCTGCCACTTGAATTCAAAAATCTTAGGAGTAATCCACGCGGTTTCAAATCGAAACTGAAGAGTTTCCTAATGGGTCACTCCTTCTATTCTGTCGAGGAGTTCCTTGAAAAATTAAGCTGCTTCTCATTGTACTGCTGATAGCGTTTGCTTAAACTTATGGACTGATTTTCTTTCAGGTTCATGAACATTTATTTTTATCTGTTATTACTTTTATGTTCTAAATTCATTTACTGACACGTTCCATGACCTTGGAGATTTGCTCCTCAATTTGGCCCTACGGAACTTGACATGTAAATAAATAAATTAAGTATGAGATGGGAGAGGGTCAAAACATGGTAGACAAAATAGAAGCCACCATCTCGGATACAACCTGTAATTTACGAATGGTAAGGGGTCATACGACATGTCAAACAGATAGATAATTACACGAGAAAAGCAATGCCATCTCATGTGAACACAGCGTCAATCATTATCGAGCTACGACCGGTGTTTCTTCTCTCCGGCTGACGTGAATGCTCTTAATACAAGCCGAAAGCAATAGGATCGTCCTGATTTCAGGATACAAGAGAGCAGAGGATTTCAACCATCGTCACCCAGACAGACCATCCATTACCCACAGCACAGGTGTGAAACTTCTCGCGATGTTCCATGAAATTGGCTGTATCACAGACAATCCGAATACTGAACAAACCAAAACGGCTACGGAGGAAATAACATTCACCGCTTCAACTTTTGTAGTCCTGTCTTCCTCAACTGCGTATAATATTACGGTATATTGGTAATTTTTACTTTTTGGGCCGTCTGACTACAACTGAGTGAATCACAATGTGCGTGCCACACGCGTTTCGGCTTTATTCTCTGAAAGGCATCTTCAGTGGCCGGGAAGATGTACATATGTTTACTATTTAGTTTACATTTTGGAGCAGTGTACCTATAGGTTATAAACATTTTAAATTATACTTACAGGTTGTGTGGACGATTTTCTACATAAGACGTTTTTGTTACATTTTTGGTGCTGTTCCTCTTCTTGTAATTGCCACTTCGGGTTTTCTCCACAATTCACAGCCCTAGGAACTTAACACTTGTTTTAATGCAGTGTTTCGGTTTGTGTTACCGACTGTCTGATGTTCTTGCCAAAGATCAAATCTTATTGCCAACTTTCGAGAGTAATTTTTGAAGTATCTGCGAACTGTTTGTGTATGCATGTGTGTGAGTCTTGGTGTGAAATATATTTATTTTGGTGTGCTTTTTCTTTTATTTCTTTTTTATTCTTTTTTTTATTTTGTGGTTATTTGTGTGAGAGAAACGATTTTTATCATGTCATTTCTTTTATTAAGTGTTTGCTCATTTATCACATGTTTGTTTTCAGCGATGGCTTTCTGAATGTGGAAGTTTTCTTGCATTTGTATGAGGTATTTGGCATGGTTGTTTATTCTGATTATTTTTATTTCTGGTTTCATGTTTGTAGCATGGTGGTTATGGTGTTTTAAATGTTCTGCAAATGTGGAATGGTTTATTTCGTACTTCCAACACCTAAAATATTCTTTGTACCATATTTTAAAATTCCTGCATGTCATCCTGCATCTCAACTTTGACATACAAATTTATATATTCCTGATCCCTGGAATTTATCCCTCTTGTTAGTTGGTTGGATTAGGTGTGATTGGAGGGTTTGCCCAGTCTTATGTGCTATGTACAAGCTTTGTCTCTTCAGTATGTTGGCAGCACTGTGTGTTAATTTATGTGTATACACTATGATGTACCACCTGGTTCTTTTCTGTGTGATGTTGTCATTGTGTGTGTTCATTGAATGTGCTGGTGAGTTTGCAACTTGTGAGTTATCTTGCATTCTGGAAGTGTTGTGTTTGTTTCGTATTTGTGTTTTTATTTCTTGATTGATCCTGTGTACTACAAGTGTGTCGTACAAATTGTTCCTAGCTATTTGTATGATTGTACTCATTTCTTTTTTCATACAACCTGTAAGTAGAATTTAAAATATTGCTACATCATAGCAAAAACCAGTCACCAGAACTGTTTATAACCTATAGGCACATTGCCCAAAAATGTAAACTAAATAGCAAAAATATGTACATATTCCAGGCCACTGAAGATGCCTTGCAGAGAATAAACGCGAAACGGGCATGGCGAGAAAACTGTGTTTCATTCAGTTGTAGTCAGACGGTCAAAAAAGTAAAAATTATCAATATACCGTAACATTCCCCCGGTTCTCGCAGTGTCCAGAGCACCGTTCTCACAGTATCACGCAGGAAACTGGGGTCAGCAGTACATCTATGATGAGAATTCTGGTCGCATGTAAATAGTGCCCTAACAAAATGCAAATGTTGCAACATCTCACCGAGAAAGACTCAAACCGTACCGTTCATTGTCCATAGTGGGTGACACGCAACCTGGACGAAGACCTTTCCTTCCCATTTAGCTACACTGTTTACGAATGAAACTAATTTCTGCGTGAACGCAGAAGTGAAAAAATAGAATTAAGGTATTGATCGGATGTCAGCCCTCACTTTGTCGGGACGTCGAAGGTAGCTGGCGCATTGGAAGTGATGGTTCGGTGTGGAATATGTGGTTCTCTTATTGTTGCGGTCTTCTTTATTGATAGTACGCAAACAGTTATCTGCTGTCACTGCTGTCTGAAGACGGTACATTACCAGCTTTCTTTCAGCATGATGGTACTCCACCTCATTACGAGCACGTCCGAAAATTCATATTCATAGACATGATGGGCAATAGAGGTCTGGTGGAGTGGCTGCACGTTTTTTCAGTTTTAAGTCCATTAGATTTTTATCACTGGGAATATGTGAAGGCAGTTGTGTATGTGGTGAATACCAGAGCCTTTCATACCTCATGGAACGGATTGGTTCTGTTTGTGCTCGCATTGTGGCACACGGTTTAAGTCTATGAAGTATGGGAACGAACTTTGAAAGTGCTGGACAACACATTGAGTACATCCTGTCGCCTTTATGTCTTAACAGCATTGGCCTTGTTCTGTAAAAACTGCGAAATAACTTGAGAATGAATAAAGCTGTGCTTAAATGAAACACTCCATTATTTTATTCTTTTCTCATCTAATTCTCCACCTGTTTAATATTCCCCATGATCCCATTTCCATTTAATAATTAGGCTTGTATCCAAGATGGAGGCTTCCAGAATGGCCACCATGTTGGTAACATGGCGTAACAAGCTTTCCTCTTCTCTGATCTCGTACAACTTGATTTAAGTTTCTGTCTATCCGCCTGTTTTCGTTTTAGAAGTGTGCTTCCACACTGTGGATCACCTTGTAGACTTAGATACAGATATTGACTTTCCTTCACGTCTGTCACAACTGAAATACTTAATCTTTTAGACAGTATAATTGCGTCCTTCACATGGATAATTCTTCTAGTTTATGTGCTACAGAGGCTTCCCATCCCACAGCAGGCTTACCTCAGGGCTCTGTCCTCTTATATATCCTCTACAGGGCCTTAACCTCCTCTTCGTGTCTCCTTTCTCCAGCACACAGGCGACATTGATTTCCTAGCCATGTAAGCCAAACTCCAGAAAAACCAGCGATACTTTCAACTACATATCAATTAGTTTACCTGTTAGTGCAATAAATTCAAATGGCTCTGAGCACTATGGGACTTAACTGCTGTGGTCATCAGTCCCCTAGAACTTAGAACTACTTAAACCTAACTAACCTAAGGACATCACACACATTAATGCCGGAGGCAGGATTCGAACCTGCGACCGTAGCGGTCGCGCAGTTCCAGACTGTAGCGCCTTTAACCGCTCGGCCACTCCGGCCGGCCAGTGCAATAATTTGTTCCTCAAAACCAGCTCTTGCAAGACGCAGGTAATACTGACAGGATGAACCAACTGCAGTATCCGCCTCCCTGTCTTCTTCTACTGCACCATCTGTAACCGTCGTATCCGATTACCTAACATACTCAACTGCCTCAGATTTGCACTCTACCGCAAACTAACATGGTTCCAAACCTACTAACTTCTCAACAAGAAAACCCACAATAGACTAAATCTACTAGTCGACCAGATATGGGAACTGCTTATCTCCACCATACTCCACATTATTAATCCCTTAATTTGACCAGTCCTCTCTTATTTAAGTGTCGTTAGCATTTGTGCTCCACCGAAATTTTCCTCCCTTGCATTTGAGCTCCACCAAAATTTTCCCACTTCCTATAAGCGCCGGCCGGTGTGGACGAGCGATTCTAGGCGCTTCAGTGTGGAACCGCGTGGCCGCTACGGTCGCAGGTTCGAATCCTGCCTCCGGCATTAATGTGTGTGATGTCCTTAGGTTAGTTAGGTTTAAGTAGTTCTAAGTTCTAGGGGACTGATGACCTCAGCTGTTAAGTCGCATAGTGCTCAGAGCCATTTGAACTATTTGAGCCCATAAACCCTCGAATGCTATGCAGTATGCCTCGCTTCCGTTGTTCATCGCCTCTCTCCCCTCTCGTACAGTTCCCTCAAAATTGATATCAAACTGTCTGTCATTTCATCCCTGATTATTAACCCCCGTACTCTGACGCACTTTTACCAACACATAACCCCACCGTCGTACTTATACACTCTGTATATCCTAGCTCATAAAACCTCTGGCCACCTGCCTCCTCCTAGCTTGCCTCAGAGATCTGCACATTCTTAAAACTTCAGCGGAATAGTCCCTCAAGATGTCAGAGCTCCTCTTTCCCTGCGTCCCCCCCACCCCTCCCAACCGACACACTCCCAATCCCCTCTTTCCAAATGTTTTGTGATCGTCTTCCTCAATTCTTCCATCCAAAACTTATTCCCGAATACTCTTCATCTACGAAATTTGAATTATATTAATACCTTCAGCTGCTGACGGGTGTTGATATATGTCAACGGGGACAGGTGAAAATGTTGCAGGAGATCCCGGGTTCGAGTCCCGATCGGAGCACACATTTGCACCTGTCCCCGTTGATATTTATCAACGCCCGTCAGCAGCTGAAGGTATTAATATAATTCTAATTTCGTTCTAGACGGCTGCAGGTCATCAATGGTATCTGTTCTTTCGGACATGTCCGAAAGAATAGACACCATATCCATGTAAGTATACAGCTCTTCATCTACTGTTACTTTCTTGCACCTTCAGTAAAATGAAGTGCTGCGGTTTTACAAAGACTATCCTCAGCTGACTATATTTTAAGGAATACAATAATGTTGTAAGTTTTGTGATATCTTTAGAAGCTGTACTTGCGTATTATAGTAATGAGGTCGGCTGAAGAGCGAAGCGCATCGCAGTTAGAATAAAGGGAACAAAAGCTAAGGAGCATATCGTATTAAAATTACTGTTTTATACTTAAATGAGTCTATTTTTATGCAAAAAAATTTATTTCACTTCACTTCACAAGCGTTGCTTGTATGTTGTTATACGTTAGTAGTTTTACGACTGACGCACTGTTAGGTATGGCACCATCCGATGTCAACGGTAGTTCCTTCAAACATGAAATGCGAGAAGTAGACAGCTGGGCAGCTACGTTTGTACAAGAAAGTGTTGATTTGACAACATAATGTGTATCTGTTTCTGGGGAACACTTTTTTTTCATTTTTATGACATGCTTTTATCTTTGTGTTTGTAATGGTCATAAGGTTAGAAGACACCATGTATGTATCTGCTCCTTATTGACTTCTGTTTCTACGTTATATTGTAAATATTACGATGAAATTACTGACACATTTAATATGTAGATTTTAGCTAAATAAAAAAAGTCCGATCAAGATGGAACGTTTAATAAGTACCATTATTTTCACAACAAAAATCTGGTCTGTGCTTCCATATCTAAATAGAAAGACGCGCATTACAATTACCGAATTGCTTTGCATATTTTGATGTGAGCGTCATTTAAGTGAACTGCACTCATTTGCAGGTATACGTCTGAAACGGCGAAGAGGACGCAACCCTTGTCGTTCTTCAAAAAAAAAAAACATGGCTCTGAGCACTATGGGACTCAACTGCTGTGGTCATCAGTCCCCTAGAACTTAGAACTACTTAAACCTAACTAACCTAAGGACAGCACACACATCCATGCCCGAGGCAGGATTCGAACCTGCGACCGCAGCAGTCGTGCGGTTCCGGACTGCGCGCCTAGAACCGCGAGGCCACCGCGGATGGCTGTCGTTCTTCCGCCAGTTGCATTGTTATCGCCACAGAGTGTCTTAATGAATGTTTGCCTTAGTCGACCAACAACACTGTAACAGTAACATTATCACCCACCGTTTGAGGACATTTCATGATAAATTTACTGCTGCGCACACGCATGAGCGACCAATACAAATACATGACTCGAGGAGCCAAGTTACAATTTATTGTGAAATCGATTTCTTCTCTCAGGATGTCTTCGTATATTTCTTTTCCTTTTCTCATTTTATTGGTCATTGCTGATAAAGAAGGTGATCAGATATAAAAAGTAATATACACTACTAGCCATTAAAATTGCTACACCACGAAGATGACGAGCTACAGACGCGAAATTCAACTGACAGGAAGAAGATGCTGTGATTTGCAAATGATTAGCTTTTCAGAGCATTCACAAAACCTTGGTGCCGGTGGCGACACCTACAACGTGCTGACATGTGGAAAGTTTCCAACCGATTTCTCATACACAAACAGCAGTTGACCGGCGTTACCTGATGAAACGTTGTTGTGATGCCTCGTGTAGGGAGGAGAAATGCGTACCATCACGTTTCCGACTTTGATAAAGGTCGGATTGTAGCCTATCGCGATTGCGGTTTATCGTATGGCGACATTGCTGCTCGCGTTGGTCGAGATCCAATGACTGTTAGCAGAATATGGAATCGGTGGGTTCAGAAGGGTAATACGGAACGCCGTGCTGGATCCCAACGGCCTCGTATCACTAGCAGTCGAGATGACAGGCATCTTACCCGCATGGCTGTAACGGATCGTGCAGCCACGTGTAGATCCCTGAGCCAACAGATGGGGACGTTTGCAAAACAACCATCTGCACGAACAGTTCGGCGACGTTTGCAGTAGCATGGACTATCAGCTCGGAGACTATGGCTGCGGTTACCCTTGACACTGCATCACAGACAGGAGTGCCTGCGATGGTGTACTCGACGACGAACCTGGGTGCACGAAGGGCAAAACGTCATTTTTTCGGATGAATCCAGGTCCTGTTTACAGCATCATGATGGTCGCATCCGTGTTTGGCGACATCGCGGTGAACGCACACTGGAAGCGTGTATTCGTCATCGCCATACTGGCGTATCACCCGGCGTGATAGTATGGGGTGCCATTGGTTACACGTCACGGTCACCGCATAGACGGCACTTTGCACAGTGGACGTTACATTTCAGATGTGTTACGACCAGTGGGTCTACCCTTCATTCGATCCCTGCGAAACCCTACATTTCAGCAGGATAATACGCGACTGTATGTTGCAGGTCCTGCACGGGCATTTATGGATACAGAAAATGTTCGACTGCTGCCCTGGCCAGCACATTCTCCAGATCTCTCACCAATTGGAAACGTCTGGTCAATGGTGGCCGAACAACTGGCTCGTCACAATACGCCAGTCACTACTCTTGATGAACTATGGTATCGTCTTGAAGCTGCATGGGTAGCTGTACCGGTACACTCCATACAAGCTCTGTTTGACTCGATGCCCAGGCGTATCAAGGCCGTTATTACGGCCAGAGGTGGTTGTTCTGGGTACTGATTTCTCAGGATCTATGCACCCAAATTGCGTGAAAATGTAATCACATGTCAGTTCAAGCATAATATATTTGTCCAATGCATACCCGTTTATCATCTGCATTTCTTCTTGGTGTAGCAATTTTAATGGCCAGTAGTGTATTTGAAGTTGTGTGAACACGATCTGCCGGCCGAAGTGGCCGTGCGGTTCTAGGCGCTGCAGTTTGGAACCGCAAGACCGCTACGGTCGCATGTTCGAATCCTGCCTCGGGCATGGATGCGTGTGATGTCCTTAGGTTAGTTAGGTTTAACTAGTTCTAAGTTCTAGGGGACTAATGACCTCAGAAGTTGAGTCCCATAGTGCTCAGAGCCATTTTAACAATTTTTCAACACGATCTATGATTAAAATCGTGACGAAGAACACGTGATGGCATGTGAAAGTTGCGACAGAGACACCTACGTGTTGTCACAGAAGAACTGAAAACAGCGCGTCGAAGAGATCAACGGTGCGGAATACTGTAGCAAGTCCGTGAAAAGTTACTGCGCACCGTACAAAACAATTCGGTGTGGTCCGCTCACGTAGAGGGCACGTTTGCTTCGCGATAACACGCGTTCTAGCGATAACCAAAACACGGATGGACTGTTCGAAAAGCTTCCGTGCGCGCCACTGGACCACCCACAGTCCAAACCGGAACTAATACCTTTTTTTTTACAGCGTCCGTTACATGTCTTATCACCTCGCTGCAATAGAAAATTTTTCTTGGAAGAACGTGCGTTGCCTGTTCTCATGAGATAGCTTAGCCTTTTGCCATACCGGTACATGGATGGACCGTTCGAATAGCTCCGTGCGAGCCACCGGACCACCCACAGTCCAAACCGGAACTAATGCATTTTTTTACATCGTCCGTAACATGTCTTATCACCTCGCTGCAACAGCTAATTTTTCTTGGAAGTACATGCGTTGCATGTTCTCATGACATCTCTTAGGCTTTTGCGATACCGGTATTTAGTCTGTATACGCTAATTAGTGCTCCTTGAAGTTTTTCTTCGTTTCATCTGATATTCCGATGACACATGCAGCAGGGGATTTACATACTTTTAATGTAGTGACTATTATAAATTTTTAAGGAAACGGTTATCATGTAGCCACTGATTATTCTGTAGAATATAACGTATTTTTCATTTTACCCAAAAGGGAGATAGAGTATATAGGAAAATAGGAAAATGTGTTTTCTGGTCGGTGTTCCATTTAAATGACTGAAGGAATTCGCACTAGAAACCGCCATAGGCTGTTTCCCGCATTTTATACTGTTGCTGCTGTTGTGAGACATGAGATGTGTTTTGTGTAGTATTTGTAAAGATTACGAGTTTACATATTTTCTTTCCATGAGTCTCTCATAGTTAATTACAGATAACAATTGTATCAATATGTCCCTAAATTGGGCTTCACTTACCACATTTTTACAATTAACAGCTGTAGTTTTTCCCTTGGTCTCAGCCTTTCGCAGTACCAGCACAGCAAGGCCACGCTGGTTGCTGTTACAAAGCCTCATCAGTGAATCATTCAGACTGTTGCCCCTGCAATTACTTAAGTGGCTGCTATCCCACTTCAGGAACCACACGTTTATCTGACCTCTCAACAGACACGCCTCTGCTGTGGTTGCACTTACGGTATGGCTAACTGTATCGTTGAAGAACGTATGCCACCCCACAACGGCAAGGTCCTTAGTACACATGTAATTTGCACACTCGTGCTCAGTATTAACAACAAACAAAATTGTTGTTAATATGTGATAAACCGTGAAGACAACTTGCTCAACAGAGCGCCTCTTTATGCACTAATTAACAGTGGTTTTCAGATTTTACGCACATATTATACTTTCAAATGAAAGTGTCTTTATTTTAGTCTAAACTACCATTTAATTAATTAAATAAGAAATCAGTTATAAATATGATTTCTGGTAAAACACTAAAAGGTACGAGGGATTCGTTTTGTGTGTAAGTGTGGAGATTACGATCTTTTGGTTCATGTGTGAAATTAAAAAGACATAAACCAAGGTATTACCAAATACATAAAATGTATAGGAGTTTCAGTGAGGATAACCAGTGACCTCAGTTATTATCCAATACCTTGGTACTAAAAATCGCGCTAAGTTTTTAAGAGTTATTAATTTAAACTGGTTGTCCATTTCCAATACTGTCCTAATGTCTATATATTTACTATATAACTGATATTAAAGTCTCAGTGCACGCACCTCAACGCAGTGATTATGCAGATGCTACTGGTTTTGAGATATGGTGAATCCGGGAATTATTATTTATTCTAAAATATTCTATAGGTGCCATTTTCGCGATATTAACAGGATCCGCCTCTTTTGTCCATCTCAGCAGTCTTCATCCTTACCGTCCGAATGACGCCTTCTCCTCCTCCTCCTTCTCCTCCTCCTCCTCCACAAAGGTCTTCCAAAAGCTACCCTCACCGGTCGCTGACGCCTGCGGCTGTCTGTCCCGGCCCAGCCCAGCGCAAGCTGTACTGAAGATGACGCATTCATTGTGAACAACTCTGCGGTGGTGTATGAACCAGCGTGAACTTCATGGGACAGGACATGTGAACTGATTAAAATAGAGACGCAATAAACCAAATATTAAAATGAAATATCAAGAGACCTGAAATGTAAAGTAAATGATGGATAAAAACACAAGAAATCAGGAATTAAAGACAAAAATACTATGAAAAATGCTAAATATTTAGTCATTTGACGTTGTGCACATTTTTAAACGTTAGCTTATGCTTTGTTATTAAACTTCATTTAACAAATTAGAACATCGTTTTGTTACTCATTCACCCAATTGCACTTCAAAACTGCCATGATTTTTGTGGTGATTTCCAGTAGCACTCGTCCTCCAGAAGCCTTCGCTGATTTCGTGGCTTCAGCAGGCACATACTCTGCCCGCATATATGCATATTCACGGCCCCCAGTCAGGATGAAAGTGTTTACTCCTCCAAAATGAGACTGTGACATATTTACGTAGTGAATCGCAAAAGTTCAGGCCCTGAATGCCGTCCCCTGTGCACCCTCTACAGTCAAAAGGCGGATAGGCAGAAACTGATTTAAAACTTTGCAAAATACACTCATTTCCGTTCAGGCGGTCTTCCAACATTTCTTCCAAGTTTTCACAAGTAAATTAATTAAACGCCAAACTTCTTACTTTTTCATTTACAAATTATATATAGCATATTTAAACCACCAATTAACTTACATCCCTAACGCATAAAAGCCCTTCCAAAATAACATACACAATAAAACTATAACTATCCATACGAATTTCTGCCATATAAATTTGCTTTTACGTTAAACTGAATTAAATTTCTGTTTTACAAGAACATGCATCACTATCCATTGATCTCCACGCACCAAATTTGTGCAGAATTTTTTTCCTACTTCCGTTCGGCAAATCATTCTTTCATGTTAACCTCTGCACACCGAAAGTGTTACCTCCTTATTCCTTTCATACATAATGATGAAATAACTAATCACCATTATCACAAAACATAAAACGACACAAAATCTTATACATTACACAAAGCAATGTTATATACATACACTTACGTTCACACATGTATCACATACTTGTTTCAAAAAGTGCAACTGTACCACCGTTGTCTTGTGTAACATACATAAAACAGTGAGAGTATGCTTCGGACTTTAGTTTTCTCTGTATTCTTTTCTGCTCAAACTCAGGGCCTTTTTCCTCATAAATAAATGGATTTATATTCTTAAAATTTTAGATACGGAACATTAGTTTTAGAATTCAGAAGTGCACATTTTTCTTTCCTAACAAACATCTATCTCTAAAACAGTAAGCTGTATATCATTAATCTCTTCCCTCTCCATATATCTCTCCATTAACAAATTAACTACAATACCCTTTCCGTTATTTTCTGTGTTTATGCACGCATTTTAACTACAGACATTTCCTCCAGATTATAAGCTCGCTTAAATGTATCGACAGATACTTTCTTCATTCCTGTTCTACCCCTCTGCCCTTGACGTCCCTTCACCACTTTAAACATTTCCCACGCCCACATGTGAGGTAATAACGTCTTTAATATTTTACCATAAGACATCCAGTCAACAATAGAGTAATCACTTTCCTCTTCGACTTATCATTCTCTATTAATGTCAGCTCCTATAACGAGAGGCTCCTCATCACCCGTTCTATATGCACCTGATCTATCTCTAATACACCCTTCTAAGTCTCCGTCGAGAGCTTTCCGCTTACTTTCCTCTACAGAGCTGAACACATTGATTCCTTCCTCCGAAGCATCTGTTCAGTAGCTGCAACCTGCTCACACCTAAAGTTACCTCCTAATCCAACATTCTTGTCTCCCCTTAGCAGTAAATCACTTTTTCTCCGATACTTTATAAAATTCACCCTAACCATCTTCCTTTACATCCACCGATACATCAACGCCCCCTTTACCAATATTTTTCCCTACTAAACCACCACCAATATCATAAAAATTGCCACTCTTACATCGTACTTCATCAGAACTCTCAATACATTTCATTTCTGCCAAGTTCAGTTTTATCTCTGTCTTTCTGACAACAAATTTCTCCCCAGAATGTCACCCATGTTATCAGTTTCGTCCCTTGAATAAAGTAAAACGTCCAGCCCCATATCCCCATAATCTAATTAACTTCATTTTTCTACCTTTAATGCACTCTTTTTTCTGCTTGGCTGCTTCACACCGTTCCATATTTTATCAGCAGTTTTTCCAATATTTGAGCTGTGATCACTGTCCTTTCATATGCAGCTGGATCACCCACATTACGCATCCTTTTTATTGTCGATTTATTTTGGAATCTCGGAAAATAAAATGTGGTGCACATAAGTTTTCCTATTCCCTATCTTGGTTTTGCGGTCCGTGAGTCACAGGTCCCTCAAATTTTATTCCGATCGCGATTTTTATTTTGAAAATTCCCATCATTATTACTACCCCTCTGACAACTATCATTATTACTACTATGAAAATTATTATTTTGTTCACTTTGTTGATATCTGTAGCGATTTATGTTCTTGTTTCCAATTTATTTTTGTTATTCAAATTTTGGGGTTTTAGTTTTAACTCCTGTTCGATCTTCTCCTTAGCATCTAAACTTTCGTTCATCAACTTTGTTGGATCATCGTGCAAACGTCTTTTAAGCTTCGTAATTGCCGGTAATACATCCAGTAGCCAGTTTATGTGTATTAATTTGCCTAATTCTCAAACACAAAGCTCCTGTCTTGAAACATTGCCGTGCTTGTAAGTTCGTCCGTTTGGGAACTCATTCTGAAGTGGTGTTTGTTTCAATTCACTCCATAATTCGTTCAGAAAACACTTGACAAATGCCTTACGGCTAATGAAAGAGTTAATATAAGTTTGATTAAGATTCTGCTTCACTTCCCAAATGACTCTTTGCTGTTTTAATTTTTGCCTCGTTCGATATTCCTGGCACTCAACCGTCCCTACAAGCCGTGACAAATTTACTGGGTGATACGTCGCAACATTTGCAAAACATTTCACGTTTCCAGATCCAATCCACCGTTTATTGATTACACAAACGAACATTTTTTTTGAAAAACTTTTTTTACTTTGTTAACTGATCTTTATAGATTTTTATGAGCTGAATTCAAATCTAGCCTTAGATTTTTGTATCACCCACAGTTTTCGAGCAATATGCATTTTACTATACTGTATAAAAATCCTATGCTATAGGGTAAACGGGGAAATTAATGAAACGCTTTGTTACAACATAAGCATGGTTTGTATTTACAGTAAGATTCTTAAAACAATTATATATGTTAATAGAGGTTTCAAAAATGGTTCAAATGGCTCTGAGCACTATGGGACTTAACATCTGTGGTCATCAGTCCCCTAGAACTTAGAACTACTTAAACCTAACTAACCTAAGGACAGCACACACATCCATGCCCGAGGCAGGATTCGAACCTGCGACCGTAGCAGTCGCGCGGTTCCGGACTGAGCGCCTTAACCGCGAGACCACCGCGGCCGGCAATAGAGGTTTCACTTGTCAGCTGGAATTGGTTTGTATTTTCTTTTTTCATTGAAGCTTCTTGTGCAGCTTTTTCTACGATGAGTCTCTTGCTGAACTTCTGTTGGTGTTCCAGCGGCCTTGGTAGCGTTTTTCCATCACTTTAATGTTTTGGTGAAAACGCTCTCCTTGCTCCTCACTAACATCTCCCCTATTGTCTGGCAAGTAATCAAGGTGACTGTTCAAAAAGTGAATTTTCAGGCTCATTAAACATCCTAAAGTTTTAAACTTCTTTAACATTGTAGCTATAATAGAAACATATTCTGTTTTTTTTTCATGTCCTAAGAACTTTGTAACGACTAGCTTGTATACCCATGCTTCTTTCTCATTTAAGGTCATTGTGGATTCAAAGTTAACATCAAACATCAAAATTATAATGCCAGGTCCGACAACGGCGCCTTCTTTTAGTTTAGCTTCTGAAAGGTGTGGAAACTTTTGGCAGAGATACTTAAAACTGGTCCATCTGTAGGCAAAGCCTTTACAAACGCCTAACGTTATATGTAAAGATGGTAGGAGTACGTTTTTTGGATCTACAAGGTTTTTGCGTAGAATGTTCTTCTCACCAGGTTTTAAAGACTCCATCACAGGCCAGTTCTTTCTTCACCGGTGTTGATCCCTAGCCCTACTGCGCACAAGAAACATGGAATTTTGGTAAAGCCACCTTGCTGACCAAGGAGCATGAATGATACTTTTAGATCGCTACATATCATCTAACCATGGACAGAATAACCTATTTTATTTACCACTATTTCTAGGTTTTCTCAGCTTTCTTTCATATGTAGAGAATGTCTAACAGGTATAGATGCATACATGTTACCATTTTGTAATAAAACAACCTTTAAACTAGTTTTGGATGAATGAATAAACAGCCTCCAGTCTTCCTTTTTGTATTCCATACCTAACTCAGTCATCAGACTGGTAATGTCTGAGCAGTACATTAATCACCTTCTTGCTGAAAAAACTTGAAAAATTGCTGCTCTCTCTTTCTACACATGTACATGCTGGTTCCAACTGGCAAAAAGTTCTTTCCTTTTAACCTAGAGTCAAGTAATTCAACTTTTTCTTTCGTTAAGTCCAGATCCCTAACAGAACAGTTAAGCTCGGTCTGAGTAAACAATTTGGGCTCTAGACTTTCTGTATTACAATGGAATTCATCATCATCTGGTTAATCTAAATCAGAATGTACAACAGAAAATACTTCTGTTGGAATAGAATTTAAATCATCTGGTGGTTCAGGAATCGGCAAATCTACACCTTGCCCTACTGGTCGGATGGCGGACTGAGGGTTAGTGTACCTTATTACCTTCTTGTTTTTCGAATTAGAATTATGACCAGTAATATCAACACTGCAAAAGTAGCAATCATCGGAATGATTTCTTGGCTCCTTCCATATCATAGGACCAGCAAATCTAAAGGCTTCTTTCTCCTTTTTGGACCTTTTCTATTATCTTCAACACAAACACAACATACCTAATGCGGCGCCCAAGATTTATCTTGATCACCAAGTTTAGATCCATAGTATGATAAATAAAACTTTTCCGCATAGTCTGTAACGTTTCTTTGGTGTTTTTTAATCACAAATTCACAACAAATATAACAAAAATTGTCAGCAGAGCTTTGTACTGAGCACATGTACAGGAAACGGGAAAGTGAGGTTAAGTTTACGGTAAACAAAACACAACACACAAAACTAGAATAGACCTTTTTTTGCCAACAAATGTTTTTCAGCAGTGCTACCAACGTCATCCACATTCATTACACCTCCTGTTTAAATCATTTTAACTATATAAAAGCTGTTAAGTTCTTAAAAAATCACTTAATTTAATAAAATCAATCGTAAAATGTGAAGAAATGGTGGGTGATACAGTTTTTTAAGTATCATATTTGGATTTCCCACCCTAAAAACATAAGAATAAGGTATTTTCAGTAAAAGAGTTTTCCATCGTTGGCCTGTGTTATACTAGCGACTTGACCCACTACTAAAGAATTTAGCTAAGTTCACACATCTTTAGTCTGCTGCTAGCGTTGTGTTGCCCCATCATACACTAAGACAAAAAAAGAAAAGACGAACCACGAACTGTCCGAACGGGTCGAAAATCGGTAGATGTGATATACATGTAGACCAACAAATTATTACAATTTCCGGAAAAGTAGATGACTTATTCAAGATAGAAATTGAGCTACTCAGTAACGCCTTGGTCTACCTCTGGCCTTTATGCAAGCAGTTATCCGGCTTGGCATTGATTGAAATAGCTGTTGGCTGTCTTCCTAAGGGATACCGTGCCAAATTCTGCCGAATTGCCACGTTAGATCGTCAGAATACACCTTCTTGGAGGGAGCTGCCCATAATGCTCCAAATGTTCTCAATCGGGGATATATCTGGTGACCTTGCTGGCCAAGATGGGATTTGGAAAGGACAAAGACAAGCAGTAGAAACTCTCGCCGTATGCAGGCGGACATTATTTTGCTGAACTGTAAGCCAAGGACCGCTTGCCATGAAGGGCAACAAAACGCCACGACTGCTCAAAGGCCACACACAACTCATGGAGACACTTTTGAACTGGCTTCACGACGTGCGCGTTTCGCTACGTGGCGTCCAAGGTGTATTTAAAACGCTTGTGGCCAAATGAGCAGGGAGAAGAGAGGAGGGGGGGGGGGGCACATAAACAGCCCTCATTTCCGTGAAGAGCCGGCCGGAGTGGCCGTGCGGTTCTAGGCGCTACAGTCTGGAACCGAGTGACCGCTACGGTCGCGGGTTCGAGTCCTGCCTCAGGCATGGATGTGTGTGATGTCCATAGGTTAGTTAGGTTTAATTAGTTCTAGGTTCTAGGTGACTGATGACCTCAGAAGTTAAGTCGCATAGTGCTTAGAGCCGTTTGAACCATTTGTCCGTGAAGTGCTCGTGAAACCGCTCTGATTACAAAACCCGCGCTGATTACAAAAACAAGCCTTGTCAATAAGCAACATTTTTAGGAGAGTAGTAAAACGTCGTCAGATGTTGTACGAGGTGCGACAATAAAGTAATGAGACTGATGTGAAAAAAATTTTGCTTTCCGTTTTAGTCAAGTTTAGTGTTGTCTCCTTCAAACACTTTTTCCAGCGCTTCTGCCATTCGTGGTAACATTTCTGGAACTCATCTTCTGTAATATTCTCCAAAACCCTCGTCACAGCTTTTTGGACATCTTGTGTTGTTTGAAAATGCTGTCCCTTAACCGCCGTTTTGACTCTTGGAAATAGAGAAAAGTTGCACAGAGCGATATCTGGTGAATCAGGTGGCTGTGAAAGTCCTGAAATTTGTTTTGAGATTAAAAATTGCTGTACTGACAGAGCAGTATGGGATGGCGCATTAACGTGATGCAGAATCCAATTAGCAGCAATGTTGGCACGGATATGAAGAACACTTTTACGAAGTGTTTCTAAAATTTCTTTGTAGTAATATTGGTCAACTGTTTGTCGAGGAGGCACCCACTCTTTATGAAAATCCCTTGGAATCAAAGAAGCACACAAGCACTTTGACATGCGAGCTTTTTTTGGTCTGGGTGATCCTTTTGAGCACCATTGCGTTTTGTCTCTGGATCGTACTGAAAAAACCAACTTTCATCACCAGTAATAACACGGCTCAACAATTCTGGATTGATTTCCGTTTGCTCTAACAGATCGGCTGCCACATTTTTCCGTGTTTCTTGCTGTTGTGATGTGAGATTTTTGGGGACGATTTTTGCACAAATCTTTCTCATACCAAGATCTTCAGTTATTATTAGACGAAGCGTTTCTCGATTGATGTTCAGTTCTTGTGCAATAATTTTCACGGATAGTCTTCGATCAGATCGTACGAGTTCATGCACCCTGGCCATGTTGACATCCGTCCGTGAGGTTAGTTAGTGGTCGTCCACTGCGGTCTTCATCTTCACTAAACATTTTATGCCAACGAAAAACTTGAGCTCTTGACGTAACCTCCTCTCCAAAAGCCTTCTGAAGTTTACCGTCAGTTGTCGTCGCGTTTTCACCCTATTTAACGCAAAAAGAAATGGCATACCGTTGCGCAATATTATGCGGTTCCATTTCCGGGCACAAACACATATTAACTTGTTATAGCACAACTCACGACTGGGCAGTTGTATCGATATGCTGCTTGCACCAGAAGCAGCTTATAGACAAAGGTCAAAGATATTGTGCCTACGCAAGCCTGCAGGGTTGCCACATCTTGCAAAGAAAATCAGTCTCATTACTTTTTTGTCGCACCTCGTATATCGTCTTGTTCCTGATAATATTTCTTTATTGCTTCACCTTATAACATTCCTGTGACATTAAAACAACTTCTCTTTCAGCCTAGTCACTGCCAATTTTTTTTAAGTACAGGCCTCACTGACACAGGTTGTTTTTGTCAGACAGCTAAGCGAATAGGAAGGAATGTCATGGTAGGTGCACTAATTTAACGCTGCAGAACTCAGTGACGAAAGTACCTTACGGATGATGTGTCACTGCCAAGAAACATAACTCGAAGAAACTTGGACCATACATAGAAAAAACTGCTACAGCATAGTACGGAAGGTAATTGAAACAAACATGCAGTGAGACGAACAGAAACGATACTTTTATTCAAAGACAACAATGACCCTAAAGTCGCCGTGATTTATGCTGGTCCTCTAGACATTAAAAAAGGCCGAATGTGGTTCTTGATAGGGTGTGTGATCTCCGCGGATGGCTGTGTGTGGTCCGCAACGTGTTCCCACGCAGGCCACAAGATTGTCGAGTAGTTATTGTGGTAGGGTGTTCCCTTCCTCGTCCAGTGTGGTTGACAACTACCTGGATGGTCATTGCTGCTGCAATACGTTTCCCCAACGCATCCCACACCTGCTCGCTGGGACTTAAGTCGGGAGAACTGGCAGACCTGCCGATTCGCCGAATATCCTCTCGTTCCAAGAGCGTCTCCGCCTGCTCTTTCCGATGCGGTAGCGCATTGTCATCCATAAAAAAGAAATTAGGGCCGAATGCACCCCTGAAAAGACGCACCTGGGGAAAGAGAACAGCGTCACAGTAACGTTGACTGCAGACTATGCCCTGTTTAGAGATTTGGATGTCAGTATGCTCATGTAACATCGTGTCTCCTCACATCACAACGCCTGAACCACCAGAACGATCCTGTTCGACAGTGGTTGCATTACGTGTTCCGACCTATGTCCATATGGGGGAACATCCAAAATCACACAACTCAGACTGAATCTGCTCTCATCGGCGAAGAGCATGCGACTCCACTCCCCGTTGGCCCTGTCCCAATTGCGAATGGTGCCGACGATGAGCAAGTGTTATCAAAACACAACGTTTCTATTGCCGGACGAAGAGACCTCGCCCATGCAGTCAACTTGCTACTGTGGAGCCGGCCGCGGTGGCCGTGCGGTTCTAGGCGCTGCAGTCCGGAACCGCGGGACTGCTACGGTCGCCGGTTCGAATCCTACCTCGGGCATGGATGTGTGTGATGTCCTTAGGTTAGTTAGGTTTAAGTAGTTCTAAGTTCTAGGGGACTGATGACCTAAGATGTTAAGACCTAAGTGCTCAGAGCCATTTGAACCATTTTGCTACTGTGGAGCGTAAGATTGCAGTCCTCTTAATTATGGTTGAAACTGCACCCGTTGTTAGACGTGGGTCCCTTCTTGCCTGCTGCGCAATGCAGCGGTCATTTACATCTACATCTACACCTACGTCATTACTCTGCTATTCACAATAAAGTGCCTGGCAGAGGGTTCAATGTACCACCTTCAAGCTGTCTCTCTACCGTTCCACTCTCGAACGGCACGCGAGAAAAACGAGCACTTAATATTTTCTGTGCGAGCCCTGATTTTTCTTACTTTATCGTGATGGTCATTTCCCCCTGTGTAGGTGGGTGCCAACAGAAAGTTTTCGCAATTGGAGGAGAAAACTGGTGATTGAAATTTCATGAGACTATCCCGTCGCAACGAAAAACAACTTCGTTTTAATGGTTGCCACTCCAATTCACGTGTCATGTCTGTGACACTATCTCCCCTATTTCGCGATAACACAAAACGAGCTGCCCTTCTTTGTACTTTTTCGATGTCATCCGTCAGTCCCACCTGATGCGGATCCCACACCGTACAGCAATACTGCAGAATAGGGCGGACCAGCGTGGTGTTAGCAGTCTCCTTAGTAGACCTGTTGCACCTTCTAAGTGTTCTGCCAACGAACCGCAGTCTTTCGTTTGCTCTACCCACAATATTATCTATGTGATCGTTCCAATTTAGGATATTTGTAATTGTAATCCCTAAGTATTTAGTTGAATTTACAGCCTTCAGATTTGTGTGAATTGTCGCGTAATAGAAATTTAGGTGATTTCTTTTAGTACTCATGTGAATAACTTCACACTTTTCCTTATTCAGGGTCAATTGCCACTTTTCGCACTATACAGACATCTTATCTAAATCATTTTGCAAGTCGTTTTGATCATCAGATGACTTTACAAGACGGTAAATGACAGCATCATCTGCAAACAATCTATCTACTCAGATTGTCTCCTATGTCTTTAATATAGATCAGGAACAACAGAGGGCCTATAACACTTCCTTGGGAACGCCGGATATTACTTCTGTTTTACTCGACGACTTTCCGTATATTACTACGAACTGTGACCTTTCTGACAGGAAATCTACTGCTGTAGTTGACCATGGACGACCACCTCCTCTTCTTCGAGCAACGACAGAGTCTATGGTTCAGTATGCTCCCCATGTGGAACAATGTTGTGAGCAACACCAAACATCTCCTCTTTCTTTCAGTTCTGCTGGCCAGTGTGGCCGAGCGGTTCTAGGCGCTTCAGTGTGGAACCGCGCGACCACTACGGTCGCAGGTTCGAATCCTGCCTCGGGCATGGATGTGTGTGATGTCCTTAGGTTAGTTAGGTTTAAATAGTTCTAAGTTCTAGGGGACTGATGACCTCAGATGTTAAGTCCCATAGTGCTCAGAGCCATTTGAACCATTTGAACCTTTCAGTTCTCCGATGCCTCTTCTCCGTGTGAAGTCTCTCCATGCTATGCTCTAATGAAGAACACAACCACAATTCACCGTAACTGCTCGCTGATTGACACACAGTATCTTTTCCCGTTCCTTTAAATGCCTCGTCTTATGCGGCCGTCCCCATTTGACGCTATTGTCACGCTGACGTTATGCTGTGTGACGTATAGCTTTCTGTGTACGATTGGCAGACCTCTGGTAACATGCTCCCGCAGTTCAATTCATTTCCAACAAGTTATTAATATGTCATGTTACTTTATCTATCTCGTACATAAATTTTACAGAGCAATTTACTTTAATGACATCGTGTGTGCTGATGTGGTGTAGAACAAAAGATGTATCATGGGAACGAGGTAAATTATTCTGTTCAATATCTTCACGCTGTTCACCAGACTACAAGTTAGCGAAAATCAGTATAAAGGCAAGGCTCTTACGAAAGTAATATACAGTGTTTGAAGCACACATGTATCAAATTTATTTTGGAAGAATAGATACATATAAGACAAAGTCCTGATGGAATTACATAGTTTTTGCATATCATGAGTAACAACATAAGTCGATTGTGTTTCAAGGACGGAACTTTGTATAAAGGCACTCACTGTCCTGTTGTGTTATTGTGTTGTTAGTACTTTGTCCAATCCCCGTTCTCCACAATTACCTCAAAAATTCTCTTCAAAATTGATGTTATTTGGGTTTGTTGTTCTTGCGATGAAATTAACGTCCATTCTTCTCCTAACCTTCTTCTCAGCTCATATATGACCTCAAATTGCCTTCGGTTGCGATGAACAGTCCGTGCAGGTATCACCCAAACATTTTCCACGGGGTTCAAATCCAGGTTACGCGCAGGCCAGGGCAAGACATCTATATCTTTATCTTCAAACCACTTTTTCCTTGTTGAAGAAACATGCACAGATGTATTATCTTGCTGAAACATTAGACTTGCGTCCCCTAGATCCTCATACATTCTAACCCGTTCTGTCTATAGCATCTCCTAGAGTTCACCCAAGCAATGTGTGTTTAGCTTTAGTGCAGAAGGCTCCCAAATCATAACACTTGCACCACCAAAATTTATCCTCATTCTTACCTGCTGCTGTGTTCTCAGATCAGAGCAATTACGCTGAAATGCATCCGGACCGTCTAAATCAAACTTCATCTCATCACTGAGCCCATCATACATGACCGAGCGAGGTGGCGCAATGGTTTGCATACTGGACCCGCATTCGCGAGTACGATGGTTCAAACCCGCGTCCGGCCATCCTGTTTTTAGTTTTCTGTGACTTCCTTAAATTGTTTCGGGCAAATGCCGGGATGGTTCCTTTGAAAGGGCACGGCCGACATCCTTCCCCATCCTTCCCTAATCCGATGGGACCGATGATCTCGTTGTTTGGTCCCCTCCCACAGATCAACCAGCCAACCATGATATATGTTTTTCAGCACACTCCAGCCAAGCTTTTTTATGCTCAGGTGTTAGAGCAGATTTCTGCAGTCGTTTCTTGAACGCAATACGTTTGTCATCAGACAAAAGTTGTCGTTCACGTCTGGCAGTCACTGGCAGCTGTAAATCAGCAGCAAGTTGAGAAACACAACAGCTTGTGGCCCTCGCCTTACTCAAAAGTAACCGTTTCGATGCCTGATATAATTTTCTACTTCGCCCATGTTTTCATTTCTGACAATATCGTGCGCCGAGTCTAACGAAATTATAAATCACTGTACTTGAATGGTTCAGTTTCTTGGCGATTTGACGATTAGAAAGTCCCATTATCTTCTAGGCATCGATTTTCCTTTTTCATCACACGGAAACTGTTTTCTGCGTGGTATTTTCACACTCACTGTTTATGAACACAATATGCACTGTCACGAATAGTGTCTGCTTTGCATCTGAAGGAAAGGCACACTGACGCGCATGTTAACACCGCACAGAGCCGACTGGCTTTATTCTATTTCCACCTTCTGCTACCAGAATCGTTGATGTCTTGTTACGCACTGTACTCTTGACATCAAATGTGATACCATTTGACTGCATTTTTCAATATACTGGATCTCATAGAATTTATTGTACACAGGCCGTGCGCACCTATTCCAAGCGAAAATGTTCATTTCCCTACAAACATCCATACCTTCATACTAATTTCCACTACTATATAAGCAGGTGTGATGTTCATTACGATATTTGAGTGACAGAGGAACTGCACGCGGTCTGTTTTTCTGTCCTATACTTTACAGCATGGGTCGCCAAACTGCGGCCTGCGGATCGTATCTGGCATGCGACTTCAGTTCTTACGGTCCGCGCGACGCTACTTGAACCTGCTTCACACAACGTATGGAGCACGAGACATTGTGATACAACTTAAATTTGAACATTATTTTTAGAGCAAAAAAAGAGATCTTAAGTATCATTTTTAAAATAATAGATCTCGTGACTGCTATATCCCTTAAACGCGCCATTTTCAGCTTTAAATTAGAGTATGTAAATATAGTATAGAACGATGGTGCGGCCCACGCTCTTCATTTTGTCAGTTATCCTGCCCGCTGTGAAAAAAGTTTGATGATCTCTGCTTTACACAAATGTTGTTCGAATTCAGACGCTGCTGTACAGCGTGTAGTCAATCTCTCAGGATTTCTTGCAAAGCCGTGTAAGCATTACGGACATGAAGCTCTGTATAGTGGCATCAAAAGTCACTCGGACTCGTCCCATATTGCTCCCTCCCCGTGCACTGTCTTACGCGGCCTTCGGTGTTCCCGCATTGTCAACAGTGATAAGACCAGTCGAATGGCAGTCTTGAAAAATTTTTGACTCTATTTTTTAGACCTGTCGTCGGCTGATAGCATTACAGTCTTTTGCGTCTGCAACCAATGCGAGCATGTGACAATTCACCTACACACGATCTTGTAAAGAAGAGATGCTAAACATTTCTGGCGGAGAAAAGGAAAGAACGGAAACAGTGTTCACGTGCAGTCGTCTCCAAGAGGTTTAGTGGGAAGACCTCTTCCGGAGTGGTGACGTGTTCCCTGTCCGCCAGGTTTATTTTTTTATTGGTTTTCCTTTCTTCCTTCACTTTTCTGGACACTGTCCTCGGAATTCATTACAGAATCACAGACATTGAACCTTAACATAAACAAGAACTATACTGGAAGCCCCCTACAGTAAAAATTTAGATTGCGTTGTCGTGAACTTTCTCACAAAAATAGCCCTTGCAAAGTGGCAAAACATGTTTTTCTCAAAAAGCTTTTCACGAGGATTCTTGCCGTAGAATCGCTCTATCTCTGAGTTGCAATAACTCAGAACGAGGGCTGAGTCTGCAAAATTTGATTAATGCAAATATTGGCTCTTGCCCACAGTTACCAGAATGTTCTGAAACCACAAAAAACAAGCGTTATTTTTGTAATGAACTCTTTAGAAGCGATGAGGAGTTGACTGTCATGTCGAATTTACAGATATGCTGTTGGATAGTAAACAGATACACATTGCTGAGCAGAAGTTACGTATATCGTTGGTCGGTAAGATACGACGGTAGACGCGTAGGCCCCTTTTCTGCTGGTGTAAGTAGCCTTTTGACGAGATTACCTCCACTGCCTGGTTGAACATGCCTGACTGATACGTACGATGCACTGCCTCATGTGGTTCTCGACGTACTCGCACATTGCCACCAGCACGTGCCAATGTCTACGTCTTGACATTCTCGCACACTGCCATCGGCTTAAGCCAACAAGTATGTCTCTATGTGCTCTGCACTGTAGTTCCTTCTCTAGATTATCGCACAGATGACAAAATGGTAGATATCGGAATCGATGACAGAAGGAGAGAAAAACAATTACAATCGCTCAAAAGAGGAAAGGCCGTTGGACCTGATGGGATATCAGTTCGATTCTACAGAGAGTACCCGAAGGAACTTGCCCCTCTTCTTGCAGTGGTGTACCGTAGGTCTCTAGAAGAGCGTAGCGTTCCAAAAGATTGGAAAAGGGCACAGGTCATCTCCATTTTCAAAAGGGACGTCGAACAGATGTGCAGATCTATAGACCTATATCTCTAAAGTCGATCAGTTGCAGAATTTTGGAATACGTATTATGTTCGAGTACAATGACTTTTCTGGAGAATAGACATCTACTCTGTAGGAATCAGCATGGGTTTCGAAAAAGACGATCGTGTGACACCCAGCCCGCGCTATTCGTCCACGAGACTCAGAGGGCCATAGACACGGGTTCCCAGGTAGATGCCGTGTTTCTTGACTTCCGCAAGGCGTTTGATACAGTTCCCTACAGTCGTTTAATGAACAATGTAAGAGCATATGGACTATCAGACCAATTGTGCGATTGGATTGAAGAGTTCCTAGATAACAGAACGCAACATGTCATTCTCAACGGAGAGAAGTCTTCCGATTTCAGGTGTGCCGCAGGGGAGTGTCGTAGGACCGTTGCTATTCACAATATACACTCCTGGAAATGGAAAAAAGAACACATTGACACCGGTGTGTCAGACCCACCATACTTGCTCCGGACACTGCGAGAGGGCTGTACAAGCAATGATCACACGCACGGCACAGCGGACACACCAGGAACCGCGGTGTTGGCCGTCGAATGGCGCTAGCTGCGCAGCATTTGTGCACCGCCGCCGTCAGTGTCAGCCAGTTTGCCGTGGCATACGGAGCTCCATCGCAGTCTTTAACACTGGTAGCATGCCGCGACAGCGTGGACGTGAACCGTATGTGCAGTTGACGGACTTTGAGCGAGGGCGTATAGTGGGCATGCGGGAGGCCGGGTGGACGTACCGCCGAATTGCTCAACACGTGGGGCGTGAGGTCTCCACAGTACATCGATGTTGTCGCCAGTGGTCGGCGGAAGGTGCCCGTGCCCGTCGACCTGGGACCGGACCGCAGCGACGCACGGATGCACGCCAAGACCGTAGGATCCTACGCCGTGCCGTAGGGGACCGCACCGCCACTTCCCAGCAAATTAGGGACACTGTTGCTCCTGGGGTATCGGCGAGGACCATTCGCAACCGTCTCCATGAAGCTGGGCTACGGTCCCGCACACCGTTAGGCCGTCTTCCGCTCACGCCCCAACATCGTGCAGCCCGCCTCCAGTGGTGTCGCGACAGGCGTGAATGGAGGGATGAATGGAGACGTGTCGTCTTCAGCGATGAGAGTCGCTTCTGCCTTGGTGCCAATGATGGTCGTATGCGTGTTTGGCGCCGTGCAGGTGAGCGCCACAATCAGGACTGCATACGACCGAGGCACACAGGGCCAACACCCGGCATCATGGTGTGGGGAGCGATCTCCTACACTGGCCGTACACCACTGGTGATCGTCGAGGGGACACTGAATAGTGCACGGTACATCCAAACCGTCATCGAACCCATCGTTCTACCATTCCTAGACCGGCAAGGGAACTTGCTGTTCCAACAGGACAATGCAAGTCCGCATGTATGCCGTGCCACCCAACGTGCTCTAGAAGGTGTAAGTCAACTACCCTGGCCAGCAAGGTCTCCGGATCTGTCCCCCATTGAGCATGTTTGGGACTGGATGAAGCGTCGTCTCACGCGGTCTGCACGTCCAGCACGAACGCTGGTCCAACTGAGGCGCCAGGTGGAAATGGCATGGCAAGCCGTTCCACAGGACTACATCCAGCATCTCTACGATCGTCTCCATGGGAGAATAGCAGCCTGCATTGCTGCGAAAGGTGGATATACACTGTACTAGTGCCGACATTGTGCATGCTCTGTTGCCTGTGTCTATGTACCTGTGGTTCTGTCAGTGTGATCATGTGATGTATCTGACCCCAGGAATGTGTCAATAAAGTTTCCCCTTCCTGGGACAATGAATTCACGGTGTTCTTATTTCAATTTCCAGGAGTGTATATCAATGACCTCCTGGATAACATCGAAAGTTCACTGAGGCTTTTTGCGGATGATGCTGTAATATATCGAGAGGTTGTAACAATGGGAAATTGTACTGAAATGCAGGAGGATCTGCAACGTATTGTCGCATGGTGCAGGGAATAGCCATTGAATCTCAATGTAGACAAGTGTAATGTGCTGCAAATACATAGAACGAAAGTTCCTTTATCATTTAGCTACAGTATAGCAGGTCAGCAACTGGAAGCAGTTAATCCCTTAAATTATCTGGGAGTAGGCACTAGGAGTGATTTAAAATGGAATGACCATATAAAATTAATCGCCGGTAAAGCAGACGCCAGACTGAGATTCATTGGAAGAATCCTAAGGAAATGCTGTCCAAAAACAAAGGAAGTGGGTTATAGTACGCTTGTTCGCCCACTGCTTGAATACTGTTCTCCGGTGTGGGATCCGTACCAGATAGGGTTGATAGAAGAGATAGAGAAGATCCAACGGAGAGCAGCGCGCTTCGTTACAGGATCATTTAGTAATCGCGGAAGCATTACGGAGATGATAGATAAACTCCAGTGGAAGACTCTGCAAGAGAAACGCTCAGTAGCTCTGTACGGGCATTTGTTGAAGTTTCGAGTACATACCCTCACCGAGAAGTCAAGCAGTATATTGCTCCCTCGTACGTATATCTCGCGAAGAGACCATGAGGATAAAATCAGAGAGATTAGAGTCCACACAGAGGCATACCGACAATTTTTCTTTCCCCGAACAATACGAGACTGGAATAGAAGGGAGAATCGATAGAGGTACTCAAACTACCCTCCGCCACACACCTTCAGGTGGCTTGCGGAGTATGGATGTAGATGTAGATGTCGTGTGCACCTCGATGTACTCGCTCACTGCCATCAGCATGAGCCAACGTGTAACCTTCGATGTACTCACACACTGCAGTTGGCATGAGTCAATGTGTATGTCTCGACGTACTCATTGGCAAGTCCCAACACGTACATCTCGACGTACACACTGCCATTGGCATGTGCCAGTGTGTACGCCGAATGGCAAGCCCAGCTATCTGTTTTCCATGCTTACAGCGTCCAAGAGCAGCGTTACTATCGCCTTAAATATCTTTTGCCTGAGACACGCAGACTAATCAGAGGTGCACACACATCGAATGGTGGCTTTTGTACGAGGCGATGTGGCTGCACCCCATTACTGTTGCGTAGCTCTAAAGCAGCAAGTATTTGTTGCACTGCTGGCATTTATTCGCTGTTACACTTCGCAGTAGTTGACGGCGGCTCCAGCATTCAACAAGTTGTTACCCATATCACTTGTTTCTGACGAAGGAGATGTTCTGCGAATTGACGTTTCCACTATTGCACATTTGACATGGTGGCACGTGAAAAGTCGTGTCTGCGCGCTCTTGATAGCGGAGAGTCCTTTGCCGGCCGGTGTGGCCGAGCGGCTCTAGGCGCTTCAGTCTGGAACCGCGCGACCGCTACGGTCGCAGGTTCGAATCCTGCCTCGGGCATGGATGTGTGTGATGTCCTTAGGTTAGGTAGGTTTAAGTAGTTCTAAGTTCTAGGGGACTGATGACCTCATATGTTAAGTCCCATAGTGCTCAGAGCCATTAGAACCATTTGAACACTGACTAGTACGCATTCTAAGTCACTGAACTCCCTTGCCCGACCCCTTCTGCTGTTACTGCATCTGTACCGACAACAAATTACTCCCCACCTCGTTTTATAATTCCGGTTTTCTTAATTAAAATAAATTCTTCCGAGTACGTTTCTTGTGGTATCTAGTGGTCAATTCAGTTTAACGGTACATAAGGATGTCCGGATCCTTTTGATCAAATAATGTAGATGTAGGATAGTAACAGGGAGGTATAGCTCATACGAAAGTGTAACAGAAATGACCGGAGAACTTAAAAGGCAAACACTGGAAAGACAGGGTGTTACGGGTATAACTGCAAATATTTCTATTGGTGACTGAGGACATATTAAAAAATGACTCTGTGCACTATGGGACTCAACTTCTGAGGTCATCAGTCCCCTAGAACTTAGAACTACTTAAACCTAACTAACCTAAAGACATCACACACATCCATGCCCGAGGCAGGATTCGAACCAGCGACCGTAGCGGTCGCGCGGTTCCAGACTGTAGCGCCTAGAACCGCTCGGCCACTTAGGCCGGCGAGGACATTTTAACATGAGTATTTACGTCGTTTGCAAACTGATAATTAGTCATTAGCAGTCACATGTTTTTACGTTTGTTAGTACCTCCAAGTACATGTGCCTAGAATGAGCAATTAATCCTTATTCTCCCTTGGACAGCAGGTCAGGTGTTGAAGTGAGGACACATCGACGCAAAACGCTTAGTCCCTACATGCTCAGTACGACCATTCAGAAACCGTCAGGTCCTAAAGTTTTGCCCTGTTTGTGCGTAGACTGTTCGACGCACAGAGAGAAAAAGCGACCAACACACTGATGTGCGTGCATATTAAGGTACCACGAATAAAATTATCTGCACTTAGACCTGTTACATCCTGCATATAGACGTAGTTCTCGCGGTACCGTATTGGATAAATCTGGAGAACTTGCGTTCGGAGAAGACCATTCGACTATTATCCCGCCACTATCATATTTCTCGTGAAGTGATCATGAGAATAAGATAAAAGTTATTAGGGCATGTACAGAGACATATAGACAGTAATTTTTTCCGGGTTCAATACGCGAATCAAATAGGAAAGGTAATCTATAATGTTGATGCGATGTACCCTCCACCGTGCACTATACAGCGATTTTCGGAATGTATGGGTGGGTGTAGATGTATATGATCTTCATGCCAGTGGTGTGAAGGTGGTCAGCTTTGTAGAAAGGTACGTTTCCCTGGAGTATTATTAAGTCTCCTACATCCTAGGGTAGATTAGTTTTTCGTTCCATAGATCCGTGCTGAGGAGATCCTCGTGGATGTGGAACATGTCATTATTATTATTATTGAGCTGAAATAACAATACTAATAGTATGAATATATACAATACATGATTAGTTCCTGTTAAAAATTCTTCAATGGAGTAGACGGAGTTGGCCACTAGTAAGTCTTTCAGGCTCCTTTTAAACTGGTCTTTATTTGTGTGGTGTGCGTACTGTAAGACATTCGGTACACACACCATCAGATTATTTGACTTGTCGCTCTAACGAAGTAGGCGAGTGTCAGCAATATGTCTCGTGGTCTTATTCGTGGCGTGTTTATCTTCTGCCGTTAGGTCAGACGATAGAAATGCCACTTGCACGCTTAGAGTAGCAGATTGACGGTGACCAACTTTAAACAGAACTTGATTAATTTTCACACATATTTATTAAAACAATAAAAATCATAGACATTACGTAACTTGATTCTGGATGCTGTTTACCATTGACAATCTGAAGTTCCTTTGGTCTTGGTGCGTTAATCTTATTCTCACATATCTCTGATACTTGACAAAGTGTCTATACATTTCTCTTCATGGCTATGTACAGGAATATGGTAATCTTATTAGGCGCAGACTGAAACTTGACTATAGACTGGTACAGAAAAATGCAGACAAATGCAGACCGACTAATCGGAGGTCTGTACACTCGTTATAATACCTCGAGCGTTTAGGTATCACTGCGCGAGTGTGATCCGCGAGGAGAAAAGGTTCTACGTTAGCAGTAATCTCATTGGCTGGGTGACATATTAATACACGGATCGGCGGAAGTAGAATTTGGTAGGTATCACTGCGCGAGTGTGATCCGCAAGGAGAAAAGGTTCTACGTTAGCAGCAATCTCATTGGCTGCGTGACATATTAATACACGGATCGGCGGAAGTAGAATTTGGTCCGTATCTAAGACAGTCCCATCTCGTAGTGCGAAGACGGACGAGCGCTGCGCCTGCGCTGTTGTGCTTAGCGGGGCGCGCTCTAGTGGGAAAGTTGTGTACGCGCTGACTACGCGGAACTATGTACACAACAATTTGTAACTACATTTTTTACGTTTGCTGGCAAATTATTGAAGATGAGTGTTCCTGAGTAGTGGGCCCCTTTTTGAACTAAAGTAAGTGATTTTAAGTCCTTGTGCAGACTATTTTTGTTCCTGGTATTGTATGTAAGTACTGAGCTCTTTGTTGGAAAAAAGAGATATATTATTTAGGACAATTTTCATTAAGGAGTAAATATACTGAGAGGCAGTAGTTAGTATACCCAGTTCTTTGAAGAGGTTTCTACAGGACAGGTGAATTTACTCCAAAAATAATACGTATTACACGCTCTTGGACTCTGAAAACTTTTGTTTGACTTGAAGAGTTACCCCAAAATATTATGACATTATGGAATGAAAGAAGGCAAAGTATGCAAGCTTTTTCATTTTTACGTCGCCTGTGTCAGCTAACACTCAAATTACAAATACAGATTTGTTAAGGTGTTTCTGCAGTTCTGTGATGAGTTCCTCCCAACTGAATTTATTGTCAAGTTGTAATCCCAGGAATTTAAGACTGTCAACTTCTTTTGCAGCCAGCCGAGTTTCTGTTTCTATTTCCAGTTCCTCCATTTTGTGTGACACATCCCCCTGAGCTCTTTTTGTCGGACCGTAGCGGTCATATCAGTAGCTCTCCTCGCATTTATTTCTGGGCCTGGCATCCCAGATAGCGACCTCCCGTTCTTATCACTTTCGGTTGCTGCGGGCGGCCACGTCAGGCGTCCCGGATTCGGAGAAATGCTTTCGGTTTATTCACGTTTTTGACAACGCAGAATGCATACTGTAATCACTGTTTTTGTGGGTTTAACGCTGACAAATGAATTCGTTATCGTTGTCTGTATTGCTGTGGCGGCTGAATTCTGCTGGAGTCTTCATCTACGTCTGCTGGATAACGCTGCGCTGCCCCGAAATATGTAAAGATAACGCTTTTCACCGGCTCACATACAGTAACGAATTATGCAGCATTATAGACATGACGTAAAACGATTGTTCCAATGCTGAATTTTTTTCTTTTTAATCCATCAACAGTGTAATAATGTGTCTCTCTCTCTCTCTCTCTCTCTCTCTCTCTCTCTCTCTCTCTCTCTCTATATATATATATATATATATATATATATATATATATATATATATATATGACGCACCACGAAGGAATTGTCCTAATGCCTAATGGGACGGACATTGGTAGATGTTGTTCACATGAACAGATAAACAAATCATTACAATTTCAGAAATACTAGATGATTTATTCAAGAGAAGGAGCTTCATAAATTCAGCAAGTTAACAACGCTATGGTCCGCTTCTGGTCATTACGCAAGCAGTTATTCGGCTTGGCATTGACTGACAGAGCTGTTGGGTGTCTTTCTGATATCGTGCCACATTCTATTCAATGGACGCGTTAGATAGTAAAAATCCCGAGATGGTTGGAGGCTCCTGCCCATGATGCTCCATACGTTCTCAATTGGGGAGAGATCCGGCTAAGGTAAGGTTTGGCAAGTACGGAGACAAGCACTAGAACATCACCGGCAGTACTGCTGCTTTATAAAGTCTATGTTTCGTTTCCGTCTGTAAGAAAGGCGCTAACGCCTTTGGCATTTTAAATATTTTTCACTACTTTCCTGGCGTTACGGTTAAAACAGAGTGCTCTACCGTCGAACACTTCGAGGTATTTAACTGTCTTATACCATTCTGTGTTTCTACCGAGTGCGAAGCTGTTGCACATTTGAGTTTTAATTGGTTTAGTGTAACTTTGTTTTTACGGCACCATTGGAGTATTTAGCTACAGTTAGCTTTGAAAGTAAGGCACAGGGTTGGATAGTCCCGCTACCAGTGCCGATCCACATCTACAACATTTCGCTGCAATTCACACTTAAATGACTGGCGAAGAGTTTATCGAACCACTTTCAGACTATTTCGCAACATTCCACTCTCGAATAGCACGTGGGAAAAACGAATAATTAAAACTTACCATGCGAACTCTTATTTCATTGCGATGATCATTTCTCCTATGTAGGTGGTAGTCAAAAAAATATTTTGGCATTCGTAGGAGGAAGTTGATGACTCATATTTCGTGAAAACATCACGCTACAACGAGAAAAGTCCTTGTTTTAATGAATGGTACCCGAACTAGGGTATCATATGCGTGATACTCTTTTCCCTTTTTCGCGATGACGCAAAAACTTTTTCGATGTCCTACGTCAATCCTGTCTGGTAAGCACTCCATGCGGAGATACTCCAGAATAGGACAAAAAAAAAAAAAAAAAAAAAAAAAAACGTAATGCAGCCACTCTCTTTCGTACATGCGTTGCATTTTCTAAGTTCTTTGGTTCGCCTGCCCCACAATATTTTTCATCTGATCGTTCCAAATTAAGCTTTTTGTGATTGTAGTCCCTAGGTATTTAGCTCAGTTGACAGCCTTTAAATTTGAGTGATTTATTGTGTAACCGAAATTTAACAGATTCCTTTTAATACTCATGCGGATGACCTCACACTTTTTATTTTTTAGATTTAAGTGACACGTTTTACGTCTTGTCTAAATCAAAAAAATGGTTCAAATGGCTACGAGCACTATGCGACTTAACTTCTGAGGTCATCAGTCGCCTAGAACTTAGAACTAATTAAACCTAACTAACCTATGGACATCACACACATCCATGCCCGAGGCAGGATTCGAACCTGTCTATATCATTCCTCAATAATAGTCACGTGGAGTTCTTATATTTACAAGCTGCAATCGCTGCCTGTCTTACTATCAATATTGTAAGTTCTTTTTTGTGATACTCTGTCTGTGCACATTAGTCTGTATGCTTCGTGCAATGCAGCTCATATTTTATCAGCAAGTATGTTGAAAGAAGGAAGATTAGGGTTCGTCGTCCCAAATGGCTCTGAGCACTATGGGACTTAACATCTTAGGTCATCAGTCCCCTAGAACTTAGAACTACTTAAACCTAACTAACCTAAGGACATCACACAACACCCAGCCATCACGAGGCAGAGAAAATCCCTGACCCCGCCGGGAATCGAACCCGGGAACCCGGGCGTGGGAAACGAGAACGCTACCGCACGACCACGAGATGCGGGCTTCGTCGTCCCGTCGAGGATTACATCATCAGAGACAGAGTACAAGCTTGGATTGGGGAAGGCAGTCAGCAGTTTCCTTTCGAAGGAATCGTTTCGGATTTTGACTTCAGCGATTTAGCGAAATCGCGGAAAAGCCAAATCTGAATGACCAAAAGGGGATATCAACCGTCGTCCACACGAACACAGTGTCTTAAAAATATATGCTGAAGTCCGTCCATAGATATTCATCTTTTATATTATTATGAAGTACCTCGTGTGTAATTTGTGTCTTAAATTCCCGTACCGGTGACAGTATTGGGCAATGTGTTGAGTGGGTTCTAATATCCAAGTGGACAAGCAGTCTCCTGACTTATATTCATGCGTCTTAGATGCTTGGGAGGCGGGCCATACGGTGTCCGGACATTTGCCACGCCGGACATTTGCCACGGTTTTACCTGCTCCGAAGGGTTCGGTCCTTTGGCGGTCCCTTGTCTCCCCCCCCCCCCCCCCCCCACTCCTCCTCCTCCTCTTCCTGCTCACCCGACCGCCCGGTTTGCTTTCGAAGTTCCTAACGTGACCATCAGTATGGAAGTTATTACAACGAACAATGGCAGGCCCCCTGCTCATTACAACGGTTATGCGTATCTTAAACAGAGGGAATCTAAATAAGGTGCTGTTACATGGATGTGCTTACGCCGAAAAGCGGATCATTGGAAGGGAAAGCTGCTTTCGAGAAACGGAGAAGTGTTGAGCGTATTAGAACATCTCTGTGGACCATCTGACGATGCAGCTCTGAAAGTGGAAAGAGCGAAGAGAAGGTCTCGAGAAGAAACTACACAGTTATCGGAGATGAAATGGGAAATCTACATAATAAAGTTTATCACTTTGTTACAGTGATGCCTAATTCAGAATCTATGAAGAGAACCATGCGTCGTCGATGGAGTCAAGAGTGGGGGAACCAACTAGAGCCTAAGAACTCTTATGAAATCGATCTTCATGAAGATCTATTAAAAATGGGAGATGGCAGTAGTTTTCTTCTGGAATACAATAGATTAGAGGTAGAATAATGATTTTCAGTGGAAGTAAAGGAAAAGAAAGTTTAAAAACATGTTCCCATTTTTTAATGGATGGAACATTTAAGAGATGCAGCAAGCAGTTTGCACAGATCTACACCACACACGCAGACTTAGGAGGCCCGATTAAAGAAACAAACATTCTTCCTACTGTATTTGCACTGCTCCCTAATAAGTGCCTATGCCACGATTCACATTTTTCATAAAGAACCTCTTCCTGATTTCGTGGAAAACACGGGAGACTCTACGGCTCCTATAGCTAATCTCCAATTTCCTTTGCCAGATGTTCACCTGCAGTAATATATTCCTAGAGTCATCATTTAAAGCTGGTTCTTGAAACTTTGTTGATAGACTTTCTCGGGCTACTTTACGTCTATCTTCAAGCGTCTTCCAGTTCAGTTCCTTTATTATCTTTGTGACACTGCCACGTATCAAAGAAACCTGCTACCATTCGTGCTTCCGTTTTCCGTATATGTTCGATAACCCGTGTTAATCCTGTTTCGTACAGATCCCATACACTTGAGCAATATTCTAGAACCGGTCGCAGGAGTGATTTGTGAGCAGTGTCTCACACAGGGGTTAATAACTGCACGCACGGCGTAACCAGTATCTCATATTCATTATGTACGTACGTCTGCGTTCCCCGTAACATCAAAAACTAAATCAACACCGGGGGTGAACCTCAACAGCCTTAACCCACACAACAGCAACAAACAGTAGACTCAAACGAAATTCGCCATTTTCTTGGCACAGCTTCACTTCCTACGCCCTACAACACTCACTACTCATAACACTTACGAAGCTCTGAAACCGACTGTGGCAGATTGCCCTAAAATCAAATTGTCCTCACTATCACATCCATTTTTACCCATAGAATTAGTTTTACCGATGCTCGTCGCTGAAACCTGTGGCATTCCTCTCTGAAGGGTTTCACGTTGCTCAAATGATGCTCACCCCGGGATTTACGTGATTTGATGGATTAAACTTCAACAACACAGGTTGAACAAGACCGTCCAATTATACCTTACATCTAAGGACAGGGAAGGACAGGTGTTCTCGAGAAAAGAGAGAAGAAATAAGGAAATGATTAAGACCATCAAGTACATATTAACTAATACACCATACACTACAACAAACACATGTTTACCAACTGTTAACTTATAACTACAGCATCATTTTTCTATACTCCTATAATACTCTGGACGAACCTTTCTCGCCAACTGTTTCTCACCTCCTCCATCAACACAATCTCAATACAGCTTACTTCCATTGCAACGATTCTGTTGAATACTGCGTCGCGAGAATTCGGGGCGCATGCAGCTCCTATGCGTTCGATTCTTTTCCTTACTACGGTGGATCGAATTCGCGTCGCCATCATCATATACTCACTCCCTTTCGACTATCTTTACCGTAGGCATAACGACGTAAGCTAGTTGTCTCACGTACCTTCCGTACCCATGTGCTGAACGAGACAGATTCTTTCGTCCATTATTTCTTCCTTCCTCGTGACTTCGGACGACCCACGACTCGTTCATATTTTCCCGGAAGGTTTCCAAATTGCCTTCACAACGCCCCACTAGGACTTCTTGATATGCGCTTGGTAATTTCGTATAACAAACTCAGAGGAGATCAGAGCCGCTCAAGTGGACATCAAGAAACTCATTGTTCCTCAGCATCTCATCCAAGAACATCACGGAATTATCACACCCCGACTCATTAAACATGGGTCTCATAATGACATTATGTTCCACTCGCTCCTGCATTTCTCGCGGCCAGTACCAAGTCAAGAATGTTAGTTAGAATTCCGAGAACGATGCGCAGCTTAATCTCGTCCCATGCATGTTTGATACGGCATCAGCATCAAGGTACTTCCAGATAAAATTCAAATATTGTCTCACAGGCCAAGTAGGGGACAGCAGGTCAGGGAAATGGCAAATCTAGGGGACTGGATGGATTTCCTTGCCACTATTCCAAAATGTTTGGAATTTGTGGAAGGTAAAGTTAGTGTTCATTATCACAAGTCCTTCAGGCAGCCTATTGACTACTAGCTGTCTCTGACTCATTACGCCGAAATTCTCGTATCTCCTAAATTATTTCTGCCATCACGTCAATGTTGTTTTCTTTCAGTCGTTCTACCGCCTCGGATATTCGCCTCTCCGTATCCACGAACCATTGGTCCACACTCGCTTCTAATGTTTGTAAACGTGTGGCTAAACCTTCAACTTACGTCTCTTGTACGACTTGTGACTTTAAAACTTACCAGTCTGTTGTTACAACAAGGGAAGTTGTTACAAGTCGGAGCCGCGACTGCTAATTGTTCCTCCATGTCTACCAAAGCCGATCCGACTCGCTACGTAGATCTTTAACCATTGGCTTGTTTCTTGCGTTCTATGATCCGTTTGTGTCACCAAAGGGTCTGCTCTTTACAGTATAATCTCTGTCGTCTTTGCCGCATCCCTCGACGCACACTCCGTCAGGTTTTGAAGCTGGCTGCTCATATTCGTTAGCCGTTCATTCGCTGCTTGTGTCACTGTCAGGGCTTCACGTTTGGCGACCATCATCTCGTCACATTGAGCTCGCAGTTCCTCAAAGAGGGCGGATGTCGCGCCGGTTACGCCTACATACACCCCTATCAGGTTCACAGAATTCTCCCTTACACATCTCGCAACGTCCTAAACGTGCACATTCACATTCGTTTTCCATGATACCGCGTTATCTCATTCTTGCGTTCGTCCACCAAAGCCTCTTCGAGTTCCGTTGTGCCTACTGGTATTATGGAGTTTACTGGTGGGACCAAAGCAACGCTCTCGGAAACGGATTTTGCTAATAAAGTTCTATCACTGGCACACAACTCATTCATATACCACTCCACCTGGAGCTCTACAATTTCATTCTGAGTCTATATCTTCGTATGTCTACTTCTTCGTATGCCCATTTCGGGTTGTCGAAATCACTGAAGCTATCTTTCGCCACAGCCTGCGTCGACGGATTCCTATCTTCACGTAATTGAGGCACTGGTTTACCTATACCACATGCCTCCTTTCGATTGTCAGTAAGCACTTCCCTCACACAAAGTTCGTACAGCACGTACCCAAGGATTAGCACAGGATAATCCTCGGTAGTGAAACCCAAAAACTTGTTGCATAACGCGGAGTACTCCAGAGAGGAACAAAGAGAACCATGACTCTTTGTTTCTCATTGACCGAACAGCGGTCTCCCCACTGTGAAAATCGTTAATTACTCAGATTTCGTTACTTGAATTATCTGCAACCGCATATATCATGACTTTTGAAACCCCTGGTACACAATTTTATCCATGTGATTCACGTAGCTCTTACTTCCCTATTACCTAATCGCTTTCCCGTTCTCTTGCAATTATTCGTATAACTTACCTTTTCCTTCTCATGTTCAGCCATGCGCACTCTCCACAAGCTCCCATGTGGTGTCCATACCGTCTGCATACTGACCAAAGATCTGATGAACAATGCTGGCATGGCGCCCGATGCCCTGTGAGGTTACAATGTAAGCACCGAATAACGTACAAGCCACCATCTGCCTCTCTGGTATTACACGTATGTTCTCTATAAATCTCAGCTAACCTTTCATCAATAGGCTCCATTTGCAGTTTCTGATAATTTTGCGTTTTCTTATCCCTATAAACACACTCGACTTCTCCATATATAGCAACACACTAAACACGGGAAGAGACCCCTCCAAAATCCACAAACCAACAACGCCCAACAACAATAAAGCAACGTCAGAAGTCAGAGCTGCAAAGAACACAACATAGAAAAATGCACACAGCAATTTATATTTAATAACCGCCACTTTTAAAAACAAGCCATGATTTTAATCATTGTCCCCTGATTTAACATAGAAAATTTAAATTATACTCAAAATCACTATTTCCGAATATAATCGTCACCTGGGAACTTCACTGTCAAGAATTACATACAGGGATATTACAAATGACTGAAGCGATTTCATAAATTCACTGTAGCTCCATTCATTGACATATGGTCACGACACACTACAGATACGTAGAAAAACTCATAAAGTTTTGTTCGGCTGAAGCCGCACTTCAGGTTTCTGCCGCCAGAGCGCTCGAGAGCGCAGTGAGACAAAATGGCGACAGGAGCCGAGAAAGCGTATGTCGTGCTTGAAATGCACTCACATCAGTCAGTCATAACAGTGCAACGACACTTCAGGACGAAGTTCAACAAAAATCCACCAACTGCTAACTCCATTCGGCGATGCTATGCGCAGTTTAAAGCTTCTGGATGCCTCTGTAAGGGGAAACCGACGGGTCGGCCTGCAGTGAGCGAAGAAACGGTTGAACGCGTGCGGGCAAGTTTCACGCGTAGCCCGCGGAAGTCGACGAATAAAGCAAGCAGGGAGCTAAACGTACCACAGCCGACGGTTTGGAAAATCTTACGGAAAAGGCTAAAGCAGAAGTCTTATCGTTTACAATTGCTACAAGCCCTGACACCTGATGACAAAGTCAAACGCTTTGAATTTTCGGCGCGCTTGCAGCAGCTCATGGAAGAGGATGCGTTCAGTGCGAAACTTGTTTTCAGTGAGCAACATTTTTTCTTAATGGTGAAGTGAACAGACACAATGTGCGAATCTGGGCGGTAGAGAATCCTCACGCATTCGTGCAGCAAATTCGCAATTCACGAAAAGTTAACGTGTTTTGTGCAATCTCACGGTTTAAAGTTTACGGCCCCTTTTTCTTCTGTGAAAAAAACGTTACAGGGCACGTGTATCTGGACATGCTGGAAAATTGGCTCATGCCATAACTGGAGACCGACAGCGCCGACTTCATCTTTCAACAGGATGGTGCTCCACTGCACTTCCATCATGATGTTCGGCATTTCTTAAACAGGAGATTGGAAAACCGATGGATCGGTCGTGGTGGAGATCATGATCAGCGATTCATGTCATGGCCTCCACGCTCTCCCGACTTAACCCCATGCGATTTCTTTCTGTGGGGTTATGTGAAAGATTCAGTGTTTAAACCTCCTCTACCAAGAAACGTGCCAGAACTGCGAGCTCGCATCAACGATGCTTTCGAACTCATTGATGTGGACATGCTGCGCCGAGTGTGGGAGGAACTTGATTATCGGCTTGATGTCTGCCGAATCACTAAAGGGACACATACCGAACATTTGTGAATGCCTAAAAAAAACTTTTTGAGGTTTTGTATGTGTGTGCAAAGCATTGTGAAAATATCTCAAATAATGAAGTTATTGTAGAGCTGTGAAATCGCTTCAATCATTTGTAATAACCCTGTATATTTATCTATCTGACTTGATCAGAAGATTAAGCTAACGATAAGATCCAGGCCAAGGGTCGCCATTATTTAATGCAAGGTGCCACTGCGTTGAGGCTCCGGTCAATCTGTTTTGCCACTGACACTGAGTATCCTCTCTCAAGGTGCTAGTCACTCGTTATCGTCCAAATGAAAAAGGAACTCCGCACCCAGAAACGGAATGACAGGGTTGGCCCTAACATTTCGACTAGAATTGTTTGTGTGCCCGGATAAACACAGATAATTACTAAGCGGTGGGGGGGCCCATCAGCTACTGTAATGAAACGAGGGTTCGAATCGCGTACATGTATTGCTTGTGAATTCAGTGACGGCTCAGAAAAAAATGATCAAACACGGGAGAATTAGTGCATATACATATACAGCAAAGGACTTGGAAGAGCAGTTGAACGGAATCGATAGTGTCTTGAAAGGAGGATATAAGATGAACATCAGCAAAAACAAAACGTGGATAATGGAATGTAGTCGAATTAAGTCAGGTGATGCTGAGGGAATTAGATTAGGAAATGAGACACTTAAAGTAGTAAAGGAGTTTTGCTATTTGGGGAGCAAAATAACTGATTATGGTCGAAGTAGAGACGATATAAAATGTAGACTGGCAATGGCAAGGAAAGCGTTTCTGAAGAAGAGAAATTTGTTAACATCGAGTATAGATTTAAGTGTCAGGAAGTCGTTTCTGAAAGTATTTGTATCGAGTGTAGCCATGTATGGAAGTGAAACGTGGACGATAAATAGTACGGACAAGAAGAGAATAGAAGCTTTCGAAATGTGCTGCTACAGAAGAATGTTGAAGATTAGATGGGTAGATCACATAACTAATGAGGAGGTGTTGAATAGGATTGGGGAGAAGAGAAGTTTGTGGCACAACTTGACTAGAAGAAGGGATCGGTTGGTAGGACATGTTCTAAGGCATCAAGGGATCATCAATTTAGTATTGGAGGGCAGCGTGGAGGGTAAAAATCGTAGAGGGAGACCAAGAGATGAATACACTAAGCAGATTCAGAAGGCTGTAGGTTGCAGTAGGTAGTGGGATATGAAGAAGCTTGCACAGGATAGAGTAGCATGGAGAGCTGCATCAAATCAGTCTCGGGACTGAAGACCACAACAACAACATATACACTGAAGAACCGTAGAAACTGGTACACCTGCATAATATCGTGAAACCCCCACCCCCCCACGCCCCCCACCCCCACCCCCGCGAGCACGCAGAAGTTCCGCATCACGTCGTGGCATGGACTCGACTAATGTCTGAAGCAATGACGGAGGGAACTGACACAGTGAGTCCTGCAGGGCTGTCCATAAATCCGTAAGAGTACGAGGGGTGGAGATCTGAACAGCTCGTTGTAAGGCATCCCAGATATGCTCAATAATGCTCATATCTGGGGAGTTTTGTGGGCAGAGGAAGTGTTTAAACTCCAAAGAGTTTTCCTGTAGCCATTCTGTAGCAATTGTGGCCTTGTGGGGTGTCGTTTTGTCCTGCTGGATTTGCCCAAGTCCGTCGGAATGCACAATGGACAAAAATGGATGCAGTCCATCACACGGATACTTACGTACGTGTCAGCTGTCAGAGTCGTATCTAGACGTTTCAGGGGTCCCATATCACTCCAACTGCATACGCCCCACGCCGTTACAGACCCTCCACCAACTTGAACAGTCCCTTGCTGACATTCAGAGTCTATGGATACATGAGGTTGTCTCCATAACTGTACACATCTGTCCGTTCGATGCAATTTGAAACGAGACTCGTACGACCAGGCAATATGGTTCCAGTCATCAACAGTCCAGTTCTACGTTGATGGCCCCAGGCGAGGCGTAAAGCTTTGTGTCGTACAGTCATCAATCGTACACAAGTGGGCCTTCGGCTCCGAAATCCTATATCGGAGATGTTTCGTAGAATGGTTCACACGCTGACACTTGTTGATGGCCCAGCATTGAAATCTGCAGCAATTTGCGGAAGAATTGCACTTGTGTCACGTGTGTTATTCTCTTCAGTTGATTCCGTTGTTGCAGGATCTTTTTCCAGCCGCAGCGATGTCGGAGATTTGATGTTTTACCGGATTCCTGATTTCACAATACACTCATGAAATGGTCGTACGGGAAAATCCCCAATTCATCGCTACCTCGGGGATGCTGTGTCTCATCGCTCGTACGCCGCCTATAACACTACGTTCAAATTGACATAAATCTTGGTAATCCGCAATTGTAGTAGCACTAACCGATATCACAACTGCGCCAGACACTTGTCTTATACAGGCGTTGCCGACCGCAGTGCCGTATTCTGCCAGTTTACACATCTCTGTATATGAATACGCATGCCTATACCAGTTTCTTTGGCGCTCCAGTGCATGAACATGTGATAATCGTGGATCTTCAGAAAGGATTGGAAAGGTCTCATAAATTAGACCGAACGAACAAGAAATCGTGTTAATGGACTGCCACTCGCGAAACTGAAGTGTTGGGGATGACTGTGTCGGAATGTTAGTGAGTAAAGAGAAACAAAGTCCCGAAGAGTAAAATCATGACTGAAAGGTTACCACACAGCGATTGACTGACTGATATGAACCAAAGTGCCTATCATTCCGTCCGAATTTCGTACGCTTTTGCTGCGACCCTTACATCATTTGCAGGAGATGAGGCACGGTCAGGTAACCGTTGGGGAAGGACGGTGGTATGTCACAGCCCGTCTGCTATTAAATATGATGCTTCTCTCGTGGTGAAGAATTCTGTTCTCTACACCTCTCAATGACCAAGTGTTCTTTGCTTCTCGACGACGGAGTCTCTACTGTGGTTCCCGGCAGATAAGTGTCTGATGCTTTTCTCGTGCTCCTTCTCAGTGTGAGCCCGCCAAAACTGCCATTCTGGCCAATCTGAGACCACGTGCTTTATTTTGCCAATCCGAGACCCCCCCCCCCCCCCCCAACAATTTTGTTCTGGAAGGTTCGGCATAGATTTCGTAGAAGATTCCAAGTGCTGACTTATACGAACTACTCTTTCCAGCAGCTGGCGAGTGCCGCCCTGTGGCACATCTCCATTCCGAAAGATTCGATGTTCTGAACTGTCAAAACGCGTCCCACCAAAAATTACCCACCACTTTGTCTCCTCAATTTTTATGTTCAAGGCCTCAGTGACCCGTCACCACTAGGCAAAAGACTCGCCTGTGGAGGCGCCGCATGGCTACTGCACAATGCTGTGAAGTTTGTCTGTATCACACGGGACACACAATTTGCGTGGGTGATCTGTCGTTCGGTGAAACCTCAGTATTCACATACGAGAACTGGCGAGGGTAGGGTGAGTCCGCTGGACTCAGCACGCAAGTGCGTTCTTTCCGGAGCGTAGCTAACTTTGTCAAAGAAGCACGCCGCCCTCGGCCACGGTGAATGGGACAACGGGTGACGGTGCATCGGCTGCAGGTGGCCGGCTTTAGCCACAGCGTGTGTCGTCAGCTATCTCGTCCACTAAAGACAGGCGAAGGCGAGCGGAAACTGTTAACACCATATTTTTGCCTGCGCTAACTTTCTTTCACTTGCGCCTTCGTCCCGCAATGTTCGCAGGGTCGGCGTGGTTACAACGGATTTGGCATAGTTAATTTAAAGGGGTGGCCGGATGCCCTTCCTGCCGCCACCCCATATCCCCCCCCCCAGGACGGAATCAGTGTACCCCAGCTGTCTGCGTCTAGTGTAAACCACGAAATAGTGCGGAAGTGTTACAAATGTCTGCGTGTCGTGTAACTGAGGCGGGGTGTGGGGACCAGCCTGGTATTCACCTAGCAGGATGTGGAAAACAGCCTAAAAGCCACATCCAGGCTGGTCGACCCAAGTCGTTAATCCGCCATGCGGATTCGATCCGGGGCCGGCGCGCCCCCCCTAGTCCAGGAAGCAGCGCATTAGCGCTCTCGACTAACCTGACGGGTTTTGCCTGCGCTAACTGCCAGAATGAATTCAGCACGCACTTTGGAAATGGGGAGCAGTTAACGGAAATTCTCTACAATTATCACCAACACTCACGGGTAATATCGCTCTTTTGCATATACATCGGAATTTACTGATTAATTACACCTATCCTACCAACTATCAAGCGTGCTTAATGGAAAAAAAAGAGAGAGAGAGAGAACGAAACACGAGGCTGGGTACAGCCTGACGTATTTCAGTATATAGACAAACAAATGATTACAGTTCCGAACAAATTGGATGACTTATTCAAGAGACAGAGCTACACAAAGTGAGCAAGACCGTGTTTAATGGAAAAAAAAGAGAGAGAGAACGAAACACGAGGCTGGGTACAGCCTGACGTATTTCAGTATACAGACAAACAAATGATTACAGTTCCGAACAAATTGGATGACTTATTCAAGAGACAGAGCTACACAAAGTGAGCAAGACAGTAACGTGTTGGTCTACTTTTGGCCTTTATGCAATTGGTTATTCGGCTTGGCTTTGATTGAGGGAATTGTTGGATGCCCTCCTGAGGCATATTGTGCCGAATTCTGTACAATTGGCGCTTTAGAACGTCAAAACCCCGAGATAGTTGAGAATCTTCTCCGTAATGCTCCAGACGTTCTCAATTGGGGAGACATCCAGCGACCTTGCTGGCCAAGGTATTGTTTGGCAAGAACGCAGACAAGCAGTAGAAACTCTCGCCGTGTACAGGCGGATCCTATTTTGTTGAAATTTAAGCCCAGGTTAGCTTGCCATGAAGGGCTACATAACGGGGCATAGAATATCGTTGACGTATCGTTGTTCTAGAAGGTTGCCGCAGATAACAAAGGCGTCCTGCAGTGAAAAGAAATGGCACCCCTGGTGTCGGGCTTATGCCAGGCGACAGTCAGGTTGGTCTTCCACCAGTGTTCAGGGTGTCTCCAAAAATTTTAATCGTTCGTTTGCTGTACGTGCACATCACATCTACCATTTTGGTAATTCCTTCTTGGTGCGTCATTACCTTTCCTTCTGTTTTATAGTGTACACTCTTGCTCATAAATTAAGGATAATGCTGATACATGGTGAAACAACGCTCTGGTGGGCGGTTTTCGGCTTTAAATCACCTCGGGGTATGACCATGGGGTGCATTTGACCTGCGGTCGTCGCACGGTGGCGCTCGCAGCATTCCACATATGCAGAGGTGTGTTGGTGCATGCCAGAGTACTGTGCGTGGAGACGTTTTCAGACGTGCTATTGGTAACTGTGTGTTCAAAATGGCTCAAAGAACACATATTGATGACGTTATGTGGGGTAGAATACTAGGGCGACTGGAGGCTGGTCAAACACAGCAGGTCGTAGCATGGGTCCTCCGTGTGCCACAAAGATTATGGCGACGATTCCAGCAGACAGGAAACGTGTCCAGGCGCCACAGTACGGGACGTCCACAGTGTACAACACCACAAGAAGACCGTGTTACATGGCAGATGGCCACGCAGTACTTCAGGTAGCCTTGCTCGGGACCTTACTGCAGCCACTGGAACAGTTGTCTCCAGACACACAGTCTACAGACGACTGAACAGACGTGGTTTATTCGCCCAGAGACCTGCAAGGTGAATTCCACTGACTCCTGATAACAGGGGAGCCCGTAAAGCCTGGTGTCAAGAACACAGTACATGGTCATTCGAACAGTGGTCCCAGATTATGTTCACGGACGAGTCCATGCATAATCTGAACAGTGATTCTCGCCGGGTTTTCATCTGGCGTGAACCAGGAACCAGATACCAACCCCTTAATGTCCTTGAAAGGGACCTGTATGGAAGTCGTGGTTTGATGATGTGGGGTGGGATTGTGACTGGTGCACGTACACCCCTGCATGTCTTTGACAGAGGAACTGTAACAGGTCAGGTGTATCGGGACATCATTTTGCACCAGTATGTCCGCCTTTTCAGGGGTGCAGTGGGTCCCACCTTACTCCTGATGGATGATAACGCACGGCCCCACGGAGTTGCCATCGTGGAGGAGTATCTTGAAACAGAAGATATCAGGCGAATGGAGTGGCCTGCCTGTTCTCCAGACCTAAACCCCATCGAGCATGTCTAGGATGCTCTCGGTCGACGTATCGCTGCAAGTCTTCAAACCCCTAGGACACTTCAGGAGCTCCGACAGGCACTGGTGCTATAAAGGGAGGCTATACCCCAGCAGCTGCTCGAGCACCTGATCCAGAGTGTGCCAACCCGTTGTGCGGCCTGTGTAGGTGTGCATGGTGATCATATCCCATATTGATGTCGGGGTGCATGAGCAGGAAACAGTGGTGTTTTGTAGCACATGTGTTTAGGGACGGTTTTCTCAACTTATCACCAATACAGTGGACTTACAGGTCTGTGTCGTGTGTGTTCCTTATGTGCCTATGCTATTAGCGCCAGTTTTGTGTCGTGCCACGTTGTGAGACATCCCAGTCTGCAATTATCCTTAATTTGTGAGCATGAGTGTATTTGACTTTTAAGAAGAAAATTAAAAGATAGTATAGAATAGAGAGGATAGGTTTATCCCATCGCCTTAAGCGTCCGGGCTCGGCGGCGGGAGGGGCGGGGGGGGGGGGGGGGGTTCGGGGAGGGGGGCAGTGAGTACGGATTCTCCAGCCAGTGCCTTCCGAATGCTTTTAATAGTCTCAATTTTTATAATACCGACGATAAATTTTAATTTGTTCTTGTTTTGGATATGTTACATACCATTTTTTTCATATGTACTTCCTTTTTTAATTACTACAGAACTACACTGCCGGTAAAAAATTAGTCCACCCTTTTAGATGTTTCCAATTTACTCAAGAATTATTTTTGCAATAGTCCATATGGTGTACATGAAATGATTATACACTACTGGCCATTAAAATTGCAACACCAAGAAGAAATGCAGATGATAAACTGGTATTCATTGAACAAATACGGTATGTTATAGTAGAACGGACATTTGATTACATTTTCCCGCAATTTGGGCGCATAGATCCTGTGAAATCAGTACCCAGAACAACCACCTCTGGGCGTAATAACGGCCTTGATACGCCTGGGCATTGAGTCAAACAGAGCTTGGGTGGCGTGTACAGGTACAGCTGCCCATGCAGCTTCTACACGATACCACAGTTCATCAATAGTAGTGACTGGCGTATTGCGACGAGCCAGTTGCTCGGCCACCATTGACCAGACGTTTTCAATTGGTGACAGATCTGGAGAATGTTCTGGCCAGGGCAGCAGTCGAACATTTTCTGTATACAGAAAGGCCCGTACATGACCTGCAACATGCAGTCGTGCATTATACTGCTGAAATGTAGGGTTTCGCAGGGATCGAATGAAGGGTAGACCACGGGTCGTAACACATCTGAAATGTAACGTCCACTGTTCAAAGTGCTGCAAATGCGAACAAGAGGTGACCGAGACGTGTAACCAATGGCACCCTATACCATCACGCCGGGTGATACGCCAGTATGGCGATGACGAATACACCCTTCCAATGTGCGTTCACCACGATGTAGCCAAACACGGATGCGACTATCATGGTGCTGTAAACAGAACCTGGATTCATCCGGAAAAAATGACGTTTTGCCATTCGTGCACCCAGGTTCGTCGTTGAGTACACCATCGCAGGCGCTCCTGTCTGTTATGCAGCGTCAAGGGTAACCGCAGCCATGGTCTCCGAGCTGATAGTCCATGCTGCTGCAAACGTCGTCGAACTGTTCGTGCAGATGAGTGTTGTCTTGCAAACGTCCCCATCTGTTGACTCAGGGATCGAGACGTGGCTGCACGATCCGTTACAGGCATGCAGATAAGATGCGTGTCATCTCGACTGCTAGTGATACGAGGCCGTTGGGATCCAGCACGGCGTTCCGTATTACCCTCCTGAACCCACCGATTCCATATTCTGCTAACAGTCATTGGATCTCGACCAACGCGAGCAGCAATGTCGCGATACGATAAACCACAATCGCGACAGGCTACAATCCGACGTTAATCAAATTCGGAGACGTGATGGTACGCATTCCTCCTCCCTACACGAGGCATCACAACAACGTTTCACTAGGCAACGCCGGTCAACAGTTGTTTGTGTATGAAAAATCGGTTGGAAACTCTCCTCATGTCAGCACGTTGTAGGTGTTGAATGCTCTGAAAAGCTAATCATTTGCCCATCACAGTATCTTCTTCCTGTCGGTTAAATTTCGCGTCTGTAGCACGTCATCTTCGTGGTGTAGCAATTTTAATGACCAGTAGTGTATTCTTAATTTTTATAATACCGATGTTAAATTTTAATTTGTTCTTGTTTTGGATATGTTACATGCCTTGTTTGTTAAATGTACTTCCTATTTTAATTATTACAAAACCACACTGCCGGTAAAAAATTAGTCCACCCTTTTAGAGGTTTCCAATTCACTCAAGAATTATTGTTGTAATGGTGCATATGGAGTACATGAATTGATTATATTTACGGATGAACAGCACAAGCAGTTCTGAGGTACCAGGTATCGACGCCTGCTGCAACACCCATTTTAGCACGTGGTGTAGCCTCCACGGGAGGCAGTTCAGGCGCCGACTCTGGCATCCAGTCGATCGTACAGATGGCGAATACTGTCCGAGAATACGTTATGCCACGCCTCCTCGACCTGTTCGTGTACTTCTGTAAGATTTGTTCGGTGACGAGTCACCCGTGTCACTTCTCGTCCCATCATATCCCACACATGCTCGACTGGACTAGGATGTCGTTTTTTTTCGCAGCAGGACTCCATTGGTTGTGACCCTTGGCACCCTAGCAGCACTGCGGTACGTCGACGATATTCTACGCTCCGTTCTATTGTCGTTCATGGCAAGCCAATCTGGGCTTAAATTTAGCAAGAAATTGCCGCATCTACATATGACGAGAGTTTCTACTGTTTGTCTTCATGCTTGCCAAACAGTACCTTGGCCAGCACAGTTGACGGAAGTCTGCTCAACTGAGTACATCTGGAGCATTATGGACAGAGCCCTCCAACTGTCTCAGGATTTTGACGGTCTAACGCCCGAATCGGACAGAATTTGACACAATATTCCTCAGGAGGACATCCAACAACTCTCTCAATCAATGCCAAGCCGAATAACCACTTGTTGCATAAGGGCCAGAGGTGGGCCAACGTGTTACTGTCTTGCTCAGTTTGTGAAGCTCTTTATCTTGGATAAATTATCCAATTTTTCTGAGATTGTAGTCATTTGTCTGTCTATATACTGAAACGCGTCAGGCTGTAGCCAGCCTCGTGTTTCATTTTTTTTTTTTTAGTAAACACACTTGATCCATCGGTAAGATGGATCTAGTTAAACAACAAATTTCGATGTACATGCAGAAGAGCAATATCATCTGTGCTTGCTAGGGACGTTGCTGCTCGTTCTGCAGAGCACTTTGAGTGTCACGGACAGTGTCTGGGCGAGCATTATCCTGTTGAATCAACACATCACCTCCTGTTGCTAGAACGGCAAAACAATAGGTCTAACAACAGTTCAAAAAGATTTCGGGCTTGCAGCCGGTCGTGGTAAACTTCATTGCACGATATTTCGGCTGGACAACTGCCAGCCATCCTCAGGTGAGCGGAACGAGGACTGATGAAGACGTTCTCCGCTCCAGCTTATATAGTGCGCTGATGGTACGGCCGCGCATGCGTTGCAATTGAGAAGGCAGAAGGGCCACACCGCCCAGCGAACAGTGCCCTCGCTGGTGGAACTGTAGTACTCAGCTGCCGTCCGTATTGTCGCTGGCTGCAGCTATCGAAGTCTTCTGGCGTCTTCGTCTCGAGCAAATTTTGGAGATGACGGGATTCCACGCGTTATTCAATTGGTAACCACTGTCACGGTTCGTTAGATTTCCCGCAATGCGTATTTCAACTGATTCTTTGATAATGGAGTCCCAAAAAATTGTTTCAGTGGCCAAAATCGAAGGTTTGTCGTACTCCATTGAATGTCCGTTAGAAATACAATGTTCCGCAACTGCAGACTTACTGGGTTGCAGTAGGCGAGTGCAACGTTGATGTTCTGTACAACGGTCTTCCACTGTACGCGTTGTCTGTCCTATACAGGCCATGGCACATTGACGAGGGATTTTGTAAATTCCCGCCTTCCGCAGTAACAAATCATCCTTCACCGATTCCAGCAAATCCGAAATCTTAGAAGGCGAACGAAAAATCACTTTCACATTAAAATGATTAAGAATCCTTGCTATCTTGAAGGAGATATTTCCGACAAAGGGAAGAAAAGCTAGGGACTTGGCGGGCGCGTCCTCCTCTTTATCCACTTCCTGGTTCCTGGCTCTAGTTGAGAAGGCCCTGTTAATTTGCCGGGTCGAGTACCCATTGTCTCTGAACAACCGTCCTCAAATGTGCCAGTTCCTTAGGCAAATTCTCTGCATCCGACACTGTGTGTGCCCTGTGTACAAGGGTTTTAAGTACACTCATGGTCTGGAATGGGTGATGTAACTTGAGGAATGCAAATACAAATCAGCGTGAGTGGGCTTTCGATAGAAAGGTCTAACAACATTCTGCAGGTACCGAGAGCTGGCCAGCGTCGCCTCCAAATACACCAAAGGTGAACGAGAGTTGTAGCTTATCGCAACCCAAACCACAACGCCTGGGGTGGCGTCAGTACGTCTTGGACGAATGCACTCTACGAGACAGCGCTCACCAGGTCTGCATCGTAACCGCGTGCAGCAGAATTTGCTTTAATCGCCTTTATCTTCTAACAAGGGAATCTCCCCATCGCACCCCCCTCAGATTTAGTTATAAGTTGGCACAATGGATAGGCTTTGAAAAACTGAACACAGATCAATCGAGAAAACAGGAAGAAGTTGTATGGAACTATGAAAAAAGAAGCAAAATATACAAACTGAGGAGTCCATGTGCAAGATAGGCAACATCAAGGATAGCGTGAACTCAGGAGCGTCGTGGTCCTGTGGTTAGCGTGAGCAGCTGCGGAATGAGAGGTCCTTGGATCAAGTCTTCCCTCAAATAAAAAATTTAATTTTTTATTTTCAGACAGTTATCCAATTTCAGGCATTCACACATAATCAACTTCGCTCTCCAAAATTCCAGGACATGTTCAGATTTGCTTGGACATGTGCAGGATTTGACGGTCTACACCCGGACAATTTTGAAAACGTTAAAAACATATGTTTTGACAGGGCACAGGGAAAAGTGTGCGACTGTGAAACTGTTGCATTCATTTGTTGCAGTTTATGTGACAAACACTTATGTTTTCATCACTTTTTTGGGAGTGATTATCACATCCACAAGAAAACCTAAATCGGGCAAGGTAGAAGAATCTTTTTACCCACTCGCCAAGAGTGCAAGTTAGGTGGGTCGACAACATATTCCTGTCATGTGACGCACATGCCGTCACCAGTGTCGTATAGAATATATCAGCCGTGTTTTCCTGTGGAGGAATCGGTTGACCTATGACCTTGCCATCAAATGTTTTCGGTTCCCATTGGAGAGGCACGTCCTTTCGTCTACTAATCGCACGGCTTTGCGGTGCGGTCGCAAAACACAGACACTAAACTTATTACAGTGAACAGAGACGTCAATGAACGAACAGACAGATCATAAATTGCGAAAATGAAGTAAGTAAACTTTTCACTCGAGGGAAGACTTGAACCAAGGACCCGTCGTTCCGCAGCTGCTCACGCTAACCACGGGACCACGGCACTCTGAAGTTTACACCATCCTTGATGTTGCAGATCTTGCGCATGGACTCCTCAGTTTGTATATTTTGCTTATTTTTTTCATAGTTCCACACAACTTCTTCCTGTTCTCTCGATTGATCTGTGTTCAGTTTTTCAAGGCCTATCCATTGTGCCACCTTATAACTAAATCTGAGGGGGGTGCGATGGGGAGGTTCCCTTGTAAGTGATCCTCTGACGCCACCAGTCGAACCGTACACGTCAGTGTCGTACCGTGAGTGGAAGACGGGCTAGAGTAATGCATGCCCGTAGTGCCGCTATAATAACCGTTTCACAACAGTTCATGTTGATACATCTGGGCTCACGAGCCCTCTTATCTGTACACTGTGGCAGCTGTACGATCTGCCACTGCTGCCCTTAAAATACGACGATCCTGGCAGGCATCTGTGCTGCTGGGACGTCCAGAACCTCGTCTACGGGTGTGAGAATGTTCACGTGACCACTGGTACAAGCATAGTTACACAGCTGAAGCAGCACGTCCAACCTGTGTGGCAATTCTCCTAAAGGACCATCGCCCCACTCGGAAGGCCATAATTTGACAATTTCCAATTCGTCCAGTTGGCTATAGGTAGCACAACTGCGCCTGCGCTGCATAGTCGCCTGCTTGCTTCGCACGCTTGTACCACAATGAGCCTTCTTCTGGCTGTGAGGATTCTCTAGTAATAGGTAGACACAGGTGGCGCTCTAGTAGCTATGCTGCTACGCAATCTGTTGGCGGACGACGTTGACAAAAATATCGTACATTTACTATCCCCTAGGTGGCATATGCCGTCATCAGCCAAAATCAACGTTGTCTTTCCATGTGTACTCACTTTTTCCGGCAGTGTATTTACACTACTGGCGATTAAAATTGCTACACCATGAAGATGACGTGCTACAGACGCGAAATTTAACCGACAGGAAGAAGATGCTGTGATATGCAAATGATTAGCTTTTCAGAGCATTCACACAAGGTTGGCGCCGGTGGCGACACCTACAACGTCCTGACATAAGGAAAGTTTCCGACCGATTTCTCATACACAAACAGAAGTTCACCGATGTTGCCTGGTGAAACGTTGTTGTGATGCCTCGCGTAAGGAGGAGAAATGCGTACCATCACGTTTCCGACTTTGATAAAGGTCGGATTGTAACCTATCGCGATTGCGGTTTATCGTATCGCGACATTGCTGCTCGCGTTGGTCGAGATCCAATGACTGTTAGCAGAATATGGAATCTGTGGGTTCAGGAGGGTAATACGGAACGCCGTGCTGGATCCCAACGGCCTCGTATCACTAGCAGTAGGGATGACAGGCATCTTATCCGCATGGCTGTAACGGATCGTGCAGCCACGTCTCGATCCCTGAGTCAACAGATGGGGACGTTTGCAAGACAACAACCATTTGCACGAACAGTTCGACGACGTTTGCAGCATCATGGACTATCAGCTCGGAGACCATGGCTGCGGTTACCCTTAACGCTGCATCACAGGCAGGAGCGCCTGCGATGGTGTACTCAACGACGAACCTGGGTGCACGAATGGCAAAACGTCATTTTTCGGATGAATCCAGGTTCTGTTTACAGCATCATGATGGTCGCATCCGTGTTTGGCGACATCGTGGTGAACGCACATTGGAAGGGTGTATTCGTCATCGCCATACTGGCGTATCACCCGGCGTGATGGTATGGAGTGCCATTGGTTACACGCTTCGGTCACCTCTTGTTCGCATTTACAGCAATTTGAACAGTGGACGTTACATTTCAGATGTGTTATGACCCGTGGCTCTATCCTTCATTCGATTGCACCATTGTTTAATTGTCTGTTCTACTTGCTTTCTCTTCTATCTGGTCCCTTTTGGCAGCCGATACGAGAACTAATACGTGTGCCAGTACTCCACACTCTCTAGTGTCTCTTTCCAGTACATGGAGGAGGGTTCATTGGAAATATCCTAGAAAATGGACCATCAGCTCTATCCTTGCGGACAACCCTTGGTTATTTTCTTAATAACTCTACAGTTGCCCGAGCACCATTGTACGCCCCTGCCCCTACATTATTCAAGGGAACTGTGGTATAGAGCTTCAGGTAACTCCAGTTCTTTAAGCTTCGCGAACATTGTAGGTCACCAGAGAATGTCAAAGGCGCCTACAATGTTTATGGTTACTACAACTGCATGTTTGTATGTGGTTCCTGAGAATATACAGGGTAGCCCATTGATAGGACCGGACCAAATATTCCACGAAATAAGCATCAAACGAAAATACTACAAAGAACGAAACTCGTCTAGCTTGAAGGGGGAAACCAGATGGCGATATGGTTGGCCCACTAGATTTCACTGCCATAGGTCAAACGGATATCAACTGTGTTTTTTTTTTAATAGGAACCCCAATTTGTTATCACGTATTCGTGTAGTACGTAAAGAAATATGAATGTTTTATTTGGACCACATTTTTCGCTTTATGATAGATGGCGCTGTAATACTCACAAACGTAAAGTACGTGGTATCACGTAACATTCCGCCAGTGCGGACGGTATTTGCTTCGTGATCATTACCCGTGTTAAAATGGACCGTTTACCAATTGCGGAACAGGTCGATATCGTGTTGGTGTATGGCTATTGTGATCAAAATGCCCAACGGGCGTGTGCTATGTATGCTGGAAACAGGAAGTGTTCAGCCACATGTGAAACATCAACCACGACCTGCAACAAATGATTATGCCCAAGTAGGTGTTTTAGCTGCTGTCGCGGCTAATCCGCACATCAGTAGCAGACAAAGTGCGCGAGAATCGGGAATCTCAAAAACGTCGGTGTTGAGAATGCTACATCAACATCGATTGCACCCGTACCATATTTCTATGCACCAGGAATTGGATGGCGACGACTTTGAACGTCGTGTACAGTTCTGCCACTGGGCACATGAGAAATTACGGGACGATGACAGATTTTTTGCACGGGTTCTATTTAGCGACGAAGCGTCATTCACCAACAGCGGTAACGTAAACCGGCATAATATGCACTATTGGCCAAAGGAAAATCCACAATGGCTGCGACAAGTGGAACATCAGCAACCTTGGCAGGTTAATGTATGGTGCGGCATTATGGGAGGAAGGATAATTGGCCCCCATTTTATCGATGGCAATCTAAATGGTGCAATGTATGCTGATTTCCTACGTAATGTTCTGCCGATGTTACTACAAGATGTTTCACTGCATGACAGAATGGCGATGTCCTTCCAACATGATGGATGTCCGGCACATAGCTCGCGTGCTGTTGAAACGGTATTGAATAGCATATTTCATGACAGATGGATTGGTCGTCGAAGCACTATATACCATGGCCCGCACGCTCACCGGATCAACGCCTGACAACATGCGTCAGCGCATTGTCAATGCATGTGCGAACATTACTGAAGGCAACTACTTGCTGTTGAGAGGAATGTCCTTACATATTGCCAAATGCGTTGAGGTTGACGGACATTTTGAGCATTTATTGCATTAATGTGGTATTTACAGGTAATCACGCTGTAGCAGTATGCGTTCTCAGAAATGATAAGTTCACAAAGGTACATGTATCACATTGGAACAACCGAAATAAAATGTTCAAACGTACCTACTTTCCGTATTTTAATTTAAAGAACCTACTCGTTACCAACTGTTCGTCAAAAATTGTGAGCCATATGTTTGTGACAATTACAACGCCATCTATCACAAAGCGATAAACGTGGTCCAACTAAAACATTTATATTTGTTTACGTACTACAGGAATATGTAATAAAAAATGAGGGTTCCTAAACGCAGTTGATATCCGTTTGACCTATGGCAGTGCCATCTAGCGGGCCAACCATAGCGCCATCTGGTTTGCCCCTTCAAGCTAGACAAGTTTCGTTCTTTGTAGTTTTTTCGTTTGACGCTTATTGAGATACTTGGGCTGGTCACGATAAATGGACCACCCTGTAGTGAAAGCCCCGTTTATGGCATCATCGATTGAAGGCATATTGATGTGAGCTGAGTCAGTGAAGGGCTGTGTGTGCGTGCAAGCGGTCGCACAGGAGCCTTTCCTGGACCGTAGCTACTGTATTTATTAGACAGATAGGTCTGTATGATTCTAGAACTAACGGATTCGCAAATTCTTTTGGTTGTTATTGAGTTGGCTGTCTTCCAAACTATTGATACTCTGACCAGCCTTAGTGCAGGTTAATATTGGAACGACCTGTGGCGATGCCTGTTGTAATACCTCAGAGTGGATCCCATCCGGCCTGGCTGCCTTTTCCTTTCTCAGTCTTGCAATCGCTTACGCAACCTCCTGTTACGCAAACGGGCAGGTAAAAGTAGTCGTGTGGTTCCTCAAGCTGTTCTCGTAGTGTGCTGTGTGGTTCCTAGTCTGTGGTCATGACATCATCACGAAGGAGTTCATCCAGCAGGTAATTTGCTATTTGCCTCCATCCTGGTGTCATGGATCTATCTCCGTGCCTTAGCGTTGCAAGAATGAATGGAGATTTCATTTTTTCAGTCAGTGTTTTGTATGGTCCTCCCCGCATGTTTTTTTTGTCTTTGTGTAGCCACAAATTGCCCATGTCCAGTGTTTTTTCTCGGTCTCTGTGAGAGTGGTTGTAAAAGTTTCCTTCGCTACTCTATATGCAGCTTTCCTTAGTTGTTCCCTAGTTGTAATGGTTCTCTGGTATACACGTCTTCTTCGTTGCGTCCCGCACTCCATACCGATTTTGTTCTTTTCTTGGTAGCTGTTGAAATTGCCTTCTGCTGCGCTTTTTGTAGTGTTTCAAATAGTTCGAGGTCTCGGAATTTCTATTAATTTGTTGTTTTCTTCCATTCTCTTTTTTTCCCTGTCCGCTGTGCCTATTAATAAATGTTTTGCCTTTCGTTCTCAGGTTGAGGTTGTGTCTTGCGTCTTTGTGGTGTGAAATATTATTACATTGTGATCGCGTGTTGTTAAATGTTAGATTAAAGTTATATCTACAATCACGAGCCAAAACATTATGACCACCTGTTATGTTTGTCCGCCTTTGGAACGAAATACATAACTGATTCCGCGTATCAAGGACCCGACAGTTTGTTGGTAGGTTTGTGGAGATATGTGACATTCGATGTCTACGAACAGGTCGTGTAATTCGCGTAAATACTGGCCCCTGATATGTGTACGCGGTAATGGCGCCGGATAGCGACCCAGATAGGTTCTGTAGGATTTACATCAGACGAATTTGGTCGCCAACACATTAACATGACTACACTATAATGCTCCACAAATCAATGTAGCACGGTTCTAGCTCCGAGACACGGACAATATTACTGCTGAAAGATGACATCGCCGTCTAGGAAACATCCAGCATGAGCGGATGCCAGTGGTTCGTAACTATCAGCGTATCTTCGATTCATACCACAGGTCCCAGGCAAGCACGGGAGAACATCTCCCATAGCATACTTCTGCTTCCACCAGCTTGCGTCCGCGGCGTGCTGCACGTTTCGAGCCGCCGTGCACCTCGATGACGGCGTTTGTGGACACTACCATCGACCTTGTGTAGCAAAAATGTGATTCACCCGAAGAGCCGACACTTTTCCTTGACTGACAGTCGAATCCCGGCTGTCCCTTGCCCATTGCAATCGTAATTGACGGTGTCGTTGGGTCAAAATGTCAACACATAGGAGTGGTCTGATGCGTTCCTTCAGGTTCAACTATGTACGATGAGCAGTATGCTCTGAAACACTCTTGCGTACACCGGCATTGTGCTCTTTCATCAGAGAGGCCATAGATCACCATCTATCAATTTATAGAGCAGACAAGCCTCCGAAACCCTTGTTTTGTGAATAGTCGTGGACGTCCAACCATGTACCGCTTAGTGGTAGTTTTACTGTCCTACCTTGTTTCGTACAAGCTCATGACAGCAGCACGTGAACATTCGCCCAGATTCACCTTTTTCGAGATGTTCACAGGGTCTGCGTAATAATAATCTACCCTTTGTCAAATTCGCTTACCTCAATAGATTTTCCCATTTTCAGCCCATATCTTCCTTCGCGTGATTCCTCGTCGTGTCTGCTTCGCTTACATACGTGGGCAGTGGTCACAATGTTTTGGCTCATCACCGTATATTGCTAGTTGATCCGTCGCGTCCTGTGTATATTGGGAGTTTTCCTTCCTTGCTTACTACGTGCAGTCCACATTCTTCAATGATGTCGTTAATTACTACTCTTCCCTCGTTTGTCCTGTCTGACTTCCACTGGGTAGACCGTGAGTTGATGTCTGAAGTTACAATTAGTCTCTTTCATTGTAGCCGGCTGAAGTGGCCGAGCGTTTCTAGACGCTACAGTCTGGAACCGCGCGACCGCTACTGTCGCAGGCTCGAATCCTGCGTCGGGCATGGATGTGTGTGATGTCCTTAGGTTAGTTACGTTTAAGTAGTTCTAAGTTCTAGGGGACTGATGACCTCAGAAGTTAAGTCCCATAGTGCTCAGAGCCATTTGAACCATTTGAATCTTTCATTGTATGTTGTTATGTCCTTCATAAACGCTGCATATGGTTCCACCCTGTGGAAAACTGCCCGTAAATGGGTACCACCACCCATGTTTCATTGCCCTGTGCTACATCAACCGGCACGAGATGTTCGTTACGTAGCTGGCTGACCTTCTCAACTGCCGATTCAGGGCCTGAACAGCTACGTCGCCTTGGCCTCTGGGCTTGCTGTAGCCGTTATTGCCCTTGTTGGTTGATTGATTAATTTTCCCCCTTTGATGCAGTGCTCTTATAAACAAGTGATATCCATTCTTAGCTGTCAATGGTTTTTGGGAGTTCTGCAGGAATCAAAATGCTTGCATGACATTACAATGTAGAATTCTCAAGGGTGTTTCGCATATACAGGGTGTAAATTTTAAGTTGAGAAACCACGAAAAAATGTGTAGAATCCAAAGTTGATTATTTCCGAGGGGGAAATCTGCTGGTGCTAAAATTAGCCCTCTACCCCAGCCGCCTGGGGGTGGGGCGAAGGCAACGTTAAAATTTCAAATGGGAACCCCCATTTTTTATTGCAGAATGATATTCTACATAAAAAAACTACGTACAATTTGTCTTACGATTTTTTTTTTCATTCTTGGTAGTTGGCGCTGTAATTCAAGAAAATCCATGTTCCTTGTATTTGTCTTCAATGTGTTCCACGAAAAAGAAAGGCTTTGCGGCCAAGAAGGTGTCCCCATCGGTCCTGGTACAGACCAGGTCCTGGATGACGATTTTGCTCCTTGCTGTCTAGCCCTGTGTTCTTCCTGCAACATGGCCAGGGAAGGGAACATGTTTGGATCGTACTTTGTTGCATCATACGACGCCTCTCCATTTGAAGAGACTGCTGGGGCTATATGATCACCACCAGGAGAAAGTTTAAGTCACTTCATGTGTGAACTATCTGTCACGGCGCTACCCACTTCAGATGAGGTTCTCCCCATGGGCGCCACCCAGCCACAGCACAGCAACGGCTACCTGGGAGTTCCCGTGCCCCGGTCATGACAGGCACATACTCCATGGCATACATGGGGAGTGAGCAACGCAGGCGCCGACATTGTGATCCCTGTGTGGTCATGGGGTACCATCGTGCAGGTACTTCATGAACTCCCCCACCACAGGGGAATGGCTACCGTGCTGGGTTTTGGGTGCACTATGACAACAGGAAGGTCAGGTGCCAGGGTGGAAGGGTAGATGGGTGGAAGTACAGAAAGGCACTGAGGCAGACCACATACCACAATGGGCGACCTTCCCTGCACGACACAGACTTCTGTGAAATCTGGAAAAGATAACAGGTCAAACCCAATAATGGGGACAATGTAATCGTCAGTGGAAGATGGGAGTAAAACTAGAAATCAAAACAAAAATCGTGAACCAAGTTCAGGAAGGGTCTGCACCAAGAATACTGTCCGACAGAAAGGCAGAGGAGGTAAGAGATTGTCTAAGCATTGAAGTAATGCTGCAAAGGCTGGGGCCCCATGGCAGCCAAGCTCCTACTTACCAAAGAATGGTGAGCACCCTAGGTGGAGTAATGGTGGCAGGGCCAGTAGTGGCAGGACTGGCGACAGTGGTGCTGATGGTGGCAGTACCAGTGGTGGTGGTGGTGGTGGTGGTGGTGGCTGCTTCGGTGGCAGCAATGACAGTGACAGGGGCGACAGTGCTGAGCCGGCACTAACGGTGCTGACAGCGACGGTTGTGCTGACTATTTTGCACGTGCCACTGCTGCTGGAGGCGTCAGTGCCAGTGGTGACAGTGCTAGGGGTGATGCGTTTGTGAACAATGGTACTGGTGGCGATGACAGCGGTAGTGACGGTGCAAGACATGGCTGTTGTTTACAATGAAGGACTGGCACCGATTCGAGGAGTGGCTTGGAGAATAATGTGGATTGTTTACGGTCTGGAGAAAGTAGAATGGATGGTCACGAGCCCTGTAGCGTGAAGGAAGAGGCTTTCGAATATTGAGTTTGTCCAGGAGCTTGAAATTTGTCTGAGTAGGCGCTGGCTTCGACCTATAGTTGAACATTGGACAGAGGAGCAATTTCAGCACCAACGTTATGGGACTGTAGATCGTAATATGTATTAGCACCAGAGTAAGCGAGGAGAAAAGCTCATTCTCGAGTGTCATCTTGAACCACATAAGCCAAAATGTACTGTTTCAACCACGTGACGAAGACAGCCACAGTTACAACTCTTCACTGAATTCCTGAAGTTGCAGAGGCTGCGCTGTCGATTACGGGGTAAAGGTGGCATCTCGGTGGGTTAACTTCAGTAAGAAAAGTTCGAGCTGTGCTGTCGGTACAGTACGCAAATCAGGAGCTGCGGCAAGATGCCTGAGGGTTGTGATTTCGTTCCGAAAAGGGGCAGTGGGCATTGAGAGCACACACATGCGGGGAAAAAAGTCAAAAACAGTCGTAAGTAGTGCATGAGTAGGAAACAGGTAATCTGGGAAAACATGAAAAGTCTGTTCATTTGGTTACTAGTCACAGTTGGGACGTAATCCCTAAGCCAGTTATCTTCTTTCTCTTAGTAGTGTTTGTGACAGAAGCAACACACTTCGATTGCTGTACCTGGCTAGCAAGGGACAACTGTACTTAAATATATTTAACAGAATATTGTAAAAGTTTCTCTGTATCTGAACCCACGCTACTTGGTTTAAGCTGAAAGTCAATCATTGACACAGCATTGGAATGTTCTTGGCTGAAAATCAGTGGCTGACGTTGCACTGGAATGTCCTTAGATAGAAAAAGTCTGTGAGTCTGTGGTCGGTGGTGAGCAGTAGGCTGAAGATAGTCCAGTGAGGCAGTGAGCTCGAGGATGGGTTGAAGATTGGCCCAGCGGGCGATGAGATTCAGAACAGGTAGAAGACAAACTCCACTGAGGCAGTAAGTAGGGGTTTAGCTACTTGGACGCAGCAATGAAATGATCATCACTCTGCTTGGCCATGTGAACTGGCTGTAGAGTGGCTGGCCAGCATTCGTAATACCGACCCACTGGAAGAACATCAGCTCGGCAGTCAGTGGGTACGTGACTCGGGAAAAGAGGTAGCACTCAGTGGCAGCAATGCTTACAGCGGTGCTTACGCCTCTGACATAATACTGGCGCAACATAGTACCATGACAGCTGCTGGAGATTCCGATGGAAACAACCCAGCTTATTTGTGTTGATCTCTTTTTTCGTGCTGTCTCCGGAGGTAGTATATAGATATGTTTTATGTTTTGCTATAAAATAACGTGAAGTTCTCATTGTAATGTATGACATATAATAATAATAATGTTTATTAAAATTCATATATTGTGAAAAATTGGTGGGATGTTATCTCTACTTGAAAATTACACAGTTTCATACGCTCCCCGTTTGCTGCACGATAAATGCTAAGTAAAGTAAGAGCTTTTGTAGCTTTGCCACTGTGCAGGGCACTACGAAAGTAATGTCCCGTGTGATCGATAAAACATTATCTGATCATAGGTGTATGGACACCTATTAGTGGACATAACTATGGGGTGTGTGTACCCTTCACCTTTTTAGCAGCTTGAAATCTACTGGGAATCTTTCATTGAGATGCCTAAATACCTGTGCAGGAATGGCAGCTCATTCCTCCTCAAGATCCGAAAGCCGAGTAATTAGTATAACGCTAGTGCGGAATTTTAAATGTGCCAAATATGACCTTAACATGCAACAAGCGTTACCCTCTGGGAAGAATTTTGAAAAGTTTGACCATGTATTAAACTAACGGACAGAGGGATTCGAACGTGAACTTCGTAAAGGTGGCAATTAGTATACAGCAGAAAGACTATAATTTAGAAAATAATGAAAGTAGAGAAAATTTACATAAATGAAACAAAAAACGGTCGCCAGTCTAATTAGGCATAATAATGTGTAAACATTATTCAAATGGATTTATGTATACTCTTTCAAAAGCATTAATTCTTTCCTAGTAAAGTGCAACGAACACCTATAACGACCAGACGAACTACACAGTGGGTAGCAGTAATTATCAACAGTATAAGTTAGCGATCACAGAAATGTAAGAGAGAATTTCTCCCTGTTAACTACAATCATCACCTCAACCATTAACTAATTCAGCACAGAAAATGTTCTCAACAAAAAACAACACGAGAGTAGGTGGCACCTGGCAAGAGTTCAAGTTTAACTAACATACATGTACACATCACAAACGCAATAATATGACACTGAAATAACACATTTCATTTTCATACGACAGTGTCAATGTTTCAGATTCACTGCAAAACCCAGATTCAAATTGACTTTCTCCTGCTAGTAAAGATCAAAGTGGGGGCCCTTAAACTGTCCCTTTCTTTATAAGTAACTATTCTCACATTTCAGAAACACTTTGCATCACAAAAATGCTGAACCGCAACTCCACTTTAAATTATTTAGCCCTCAATGCTTTAAAACAATTTACGCTAGCAATATTCTTATTTAGCTTTGGAAATAAATTAAAGTTAGATTTCGGATAGGATCAAATTTAAGTGCCTCATAACACCACTAGTGAAGCAAATGATTTCTACTAACCATATTTATGTTCATTAGTACTAAAACTTTAGTACTTTCAAATTAAAGCAGTTCATAGGAAATTAAAACTTTTCATCAGTTAAATACTATGTCCCTCTCTTTTTATCTGTTGAACAAATGATTTAACTAACAACTTACATATGCTTTAATGCATTTAAAACTGAACTTAGGCACATTTAAAGATAAACAAATTAGCATTTCTTCATAGTTAGGATAGTCGGTTATTAACACAGTTAGGATAGGATTCTACTTGGTATCGTGAAGAAGTCAGTTCAAAAATTAAACACGTATTTTGCAACACTGATTATTATTGCAAAAGTACACACTGGTTCATACTGACATACATATGTTTTCCAAAGTTGATGACTGGGTGTTGTGTGATGTCCTTAGGATAGTTAGGTTTAAGTAGTTCTAAGTTCTAGGGGACTGATGACCATCGATGTTAAGTCCCATAGTGCTCAGAGCCATTTGAACCAAAGTTGATGAGGCAGTTGCGCAATATTGGTAGCAAGCACGTAGTGGCTTTCAGGTCTCCTTCTGGCGGTTTTAAGCTCTATTTAAAGAGCTTAACCAAATACGAGAGCACCCCTTTTTACAGACAGAACCACATCCGAGGCCATTCCATTATAGATTTGCCTCACTTGGCACCTACGGGGTTGACTATGTGAGTGCTGGCTACTGACTACTTTAACATGCTCTCTCTCTTGCTGCCCAGAGTGACCGCCACTTCCACCTTTCCTTGCGCACCAAGCCCCTTCCGTAGTGGAGGGGGTTCCCTAAGTCTTTTCTTTCCTTACAAAACAACTCCCTAAGTATGAACCAGTTATTTACAAACAATTTCGTTTTCATAAACAGACATATTTAATAAAGTTTCATTATTTAAGCACACTGTTAAGTTAAACAAATTATACATAATCAAGTTCCATTTCCCTCCAACAATTCAAAGATCTTAACTCATAAAGAATAAACACTTCAAAGTTATATAAGGGGTGGTCCATTGGTAGTGACCGGGCCAAATATCTCACGAAATAAGCATCAAACGAAAAAACTACAATGAACGAAACTCGTCTAGCTTGAAGGGGGAAACCAGATGGCGCTATGGTTGGCCCGCTAGATGGCTCTGCCATAGGTCGAACGGATATCAACTGCGTTTTTTTAAATAGGAACCCCGATTTTCATTACATATTCTTTTAGTACGTAAAGAAATATGAATGTTTTAGTTGGACCACTTTTTTCGCTTTGTGATAGATGGCGCTGTAATAGTCACAAACGTATAAGTACTTGGTATCACGCAACATTCCGTCAGTGCGGACGGTATTTGCTTCGTGATACATTACCCGTGTTAAAATAGACCGTTTACCAATTGCGGGAAAGGTCGATATCGTGTTGATGCATGGCTATTGTGAGCAAAAAGCCAAATGGGCGTGTGCTATGTATGCTGCTCGGTATCCTGGACGACATCATCCAAGTGTCCGGACCGTTCGCCGGATAGTTACGTTATTTAAGGAAACAGGAAATGTTCAGCCACATGTGAAACGTCAACCACGACCTGCAACAAATGATGATGCCCAAGTAGGTGTTTTAGCTGCTGTCACGGCTAATCCGCACATCAGTAGCAGACAAATTGCGCGAGAATCGGGAATCTCAAAAACGACGGTGTTGAGAAAGCTACGTCAACATCGATTGCACCCGTACCATATTTCTATGCACCAGGAATTGCATGGCGACGACTTTGAACGTCGTCTACAGTTCTGCCACTGGGCACAAGAGAAATTACGGGACGATGACACAGTTTTTGCACGCGTTCTATTTAGCGACGAAGCGTCATTCACCAGCAGCGGTAAAGCAAACTGGCATAATATGCACTATTGGGCAACGGAAAATCCATGATGGCTGCGACAAGTGGAACATTAGCGACCTTGGTGGGTTAATGTATGGTGCTTCATTATGGGAGGAAGGATAATTGGCCCCCGTTTTATCGATGGCAATATTAATGGCGCAATGTATGCTGATTTCCTACGCAATGTTCTACCGATGTTACTACAAGATGTTTCACTGCATGACAGAATGGCGATGTACTTCAAACATGATGGATGTCCGGCACATAGCTCGCGTGCGGTTGAAGTGGTATTGAATAGCATATTTCATGACAGGTGGATCGGTCGTCGAAGCACCATACCCTGGCCCGCACGTTCACCGGATCTGACGTCCCCGGATTTCTTTGTGTGTGGAAAGTTGAAGGATATTTGCTATCGTGATCCACCGACAACGCCTGACAACATGCGTCAGCGCATTGTCAATGCATGTGCGAACATTACTGAAGGCGAACTACTCGCTGTTGAGAGGAATGTCGTTACACGTATTGCCAAATGCATTGAGGTTGACAGACATCATTTTGAGCATTTATCGCATTAATGTGGTATTTACAGGTAATCACGCTGTAACCGAAATAAAATGTTCAAACGTACCTACGTTCTGTAGTTTAATTTAGAAAACCTACCTGTTACCAACTGTTAGTCTAAAATTGTGAGCCATATGTTTGTGACTATTACAGAGCCATCTATGACAAAGCGAAAAAAGTGGTCCAACTAAAACATTCATATTTCTTTACGTGCTACACGAATATGTAATAAAAAATGGGGGTTCCTAAACGCAGTTGATATCCGTTTGACCTATGGCAGCGCCATCTAGTGGGTCAACCACAGCGCCATCTGGTTTCCCCCTTCAAGCTAGACAAGTTTCGTTCTTTGTAGTTTTTTCGTTTGACGTTGATTTCGTGAGATATTTGGCCCGGTCGCAATCAATGGACCACCCTGTATACTTAATTACACTATACTAACTACTCATAATCAATAATGGTGTTAAAGTAGGAATGTCGGATTCTGGGGTCTGTAGAAATTCCGAAGCTCTAATTCATCCCGAAGATGTTCCACCGAATTCAGGTCGGGATTATGGCATGCCAGACGCATTTCTGGAATATTATTGCCCACAAACCATTGCCTCACAGTTGCTGCTTTATGACAGCGTGCATTGTCACATTGATACAGTCATCATCTCTGAACTGTTCCTCTACTGTACACAGTACTCAGTGCTGTGAAACGTGTTCAGATCCTTTCGCATTCAGCGCTTTCTTATGCACAATAAGGGGACCACACTAACCATGAAAATCGTGGCCTGATTCAAAACTCCAAATCACTCGTTTCCAATCACTTGCTATCCACGCCGACGTGCCTTACACCACCTCAAGCATCGCTTAAGCACTGACTACTAAATGTGTTGGTTATGAGGGGCTGCTCGACCATTGTACCTCATTATCTCCAATTCCCTACGCTCGGTCACGCTGCGCAAGTTGGACAACTGTTAACAACTTTGGTGCTCCCGAGTGATGCCTTCTGCTGATTTCATGTGATTTTTTACAATCGGTCTCCGCAACGTTCGACGGTACCTTTCTATCAATACATGAGATCTGCCTAGCCTTGCTTTAGCTATGGTAATTCCTTCGCGTTTCCAGCTCGCAATCATATCGCCAAGAGTCTACTTGGGCCACTATAGAAGGGATGAAATGTCCCTGACGGTTTTGTTACCTGGGTGACATCCAATGACTACTTCACGTTTGAAGTCAACTAAGCTCTCGTGACCGACCCATTCCGCTGTTACTTCTGATATTGGCGAGACTGCCTTAGTGAAATCTAGTGGTTATTTAGCATTGCACAGGGGTGTCCAAAAATGTAAAAGAGACAAATTTTTAACAGTGAAACACGCTAATTACACTGGAACTACTGCGTTTTTGGAACTGTTTTGAGCCAGCCTGAGTGGCCGAGCGGTTCTAGGCGCTACAGTCTGGAACCGCGCGACCGATACGGTCGCAGGTTCGAATCCTGCCTCGGGCATGGATGTGTGTGATGTCCTTAGGTTAGTGAGGTTTAAGTAGTTCAAAGTTCTAGGGGACTGATGACCTCAGCAGTTTAGTCCCATAGTGCTCAGTGTCATCTGAACCATTTTGAACTGTTTTGAAATGCATTTTCTTGTAATAAAAACATAAAAATTTCAGGTTGTTTCTTTGCGTATATCAAGACTTCAAGATCAAAACGATGACGGCTCTGCTGACAGGACGAAATGGTTTCACAAGGCGCTGCTTGCTGAGCACTGGTTAAGATTTTTCGCTCTGCAGCAACATGTAAACTATTGTGATACTTCCTCGCAGATTATAATTTCATGCAGGATGCAGATCGATCACATATCGTTGCAGATGATGGGCGATGCTACTGTCAATTGAGCTATCCAACGACTCACGACTCTCAATACAACTTCTATCTGTCAATATTTCTCATCTGCGAAATGGAAAGGTCTGCGTTAGACTCCCAAACCTGTTGTAACATCTCATTTCCTGGCCGCGCCTATGTGCTCTTCCTGCGGCTATAGTCTATGACAGGATCGTATTCTGTGGGAAGGATTAACTGGTCAGTTATTACCTAATCATCCTAAATGGGTTGTGGCTAGAGCATTCATATTTGACTTATAAGGAGGCTAATTTAGGTACGACGGTCGGTGTCTCCAAGACCTATTGGACAAAAAGTTAATAAGATCCTGGTAGAAGCTAGGACATTACACAAGCGTTGTGAGGAGGAGCAAGAAGTGGCCAATGAGACTGCCTAGATTGTGCTGCTGATTCTGATTGGTTAGAATGCTTCAAGCTTGCTTTTTTTTTTTGTGGGGCGTTTTAGGGACTCACGGCACTGGGAATTTTGACTGGAGGTGCGGCGTATATCTGAAACAGTAACCCGTGGTCTAAGGTTAGTGTCTTTGATTCGTAACCAAAATGTTCTCTTTACCGGGTATGAACCCCGCCACTGCTTAAATTTGGAATAAAAATCATCAGCAATGGTATCCTAAGACTTCCGGCATAATAAGTCACTTCCGGCATAATAAGTCACTCTCATTCAGCCAACAGCCTTGTCAAAGAGTGCGGAGGAGCTCAGAGAGGTTTAGGGCACTCTCTTGCTCATGATGGGAAACCGCCACTAACGGCGGAAGAATCAGCAATGATCAACGGTATGAGGATTCAGAAGGCATTAAAGACAATGTATATCACCGAATATGTGGTCTTTAATTGAAAAAGTGTCATGATGACCTCTCCATTGGCAAGAGATTCCGAAACAGTCTTCCATTCGCGCCTCCGGGAGGGGACTGCCAAGGGGGTAGTGACCGTGAGAAGAACATTGAATAAGCAACGAAAGGATAACGTTCTACGACTCGGGGCGTGGAATATCAGAAGTTTGAAAGTGGTAGAGAAGATAGAAAATCTGAAAATGGGAATGCTAAGGCTCAATCTAGATACAACAGGGGTCAGTGAAGTGAATTGGAAGGAAGAAGACAAGGATTTCTGGTCAGGCGAGTATAGGGTGGTATCAACTGTAGCAGAAAATAGTATAATGGGAGCGGATTTAGCTATGAATAGGAAGGTAGGACAGAAAGTGACCTACTGCGAACAGTTTTGTGGTAGAGCCATTCTCGTCAGAAGCGACAGCAGACCAACACCGACAACAATACTTCAGGTATACGTGCCGAAATCACAAGAAGAAGAGATATGGAAAGTATAGGAGGATATTGAACGAGTAATTCAGTACGTAAAGGAAGATGAAAATCTAATAGTTATGGTTGATTGGAATGCAGTTGTCGGGGAGGGAGTAGAAGAAAAGGTTACGGGACAATATGGGCTTGGTAGTAGAAACGAGAGAGAAGAAACACTAATTTCGTTCTGCAATAAATACCAGTTAGTAATAATGAATACTCTGTTCAAGAATCACAATAGGAGGAGATACACTTGGAAACGGTCGGGAGATAGGGGAAGATTTCCGTTAGATTACGCCGTGATCAGGCAGAAATTCCTAAATCAGATGCTGAATTGTAAGGCGTACCTTGTAGCAGAAATAGACTCAGATCACAATTTAGCAGTGCTGAAGGCTGTAGTTAAAGATATTAGTCAGGAAGAATCAGTACGCAAAGAAGTTGGATATGGAGGTACTAAGAAATGAAGAGATACGTTTGAAGTGCTCTGAGACTATAGACTCTGCAATAATGAATAGCTCAGTAGGCAGTTCAGTTGAAAAGGAATGGGCATCTCTAAACAGGGCTGTCGCAGACGTTGGAAAGTAAACCTTAGATACAAGGAAGACAACTTCGGAGAAACCATAAAAATCAAATTAAGTATTTCAGCAGATCGATGGAAGATGGAAGTACAAGAATGTACAGGGATATTCGGGAATACAGAAATACGAGTTACATAGGAATGAATTAAATCTTCAAGACAGGGAACCTAAGGGGCAATGACTCCACGAAAAATGTGAAGAAATCGAACACGAAATTATTGTCGAAAGGATTGGTTCAACATGTTGAAAAGTCAAAACTGTCTTCAATGAGATTAATAGCAAGGGTGGTATCATTAAGAGTGCAATGGAAATTCTACGTGAAATGCAGAGGAGAGAGCGGTTAGGTGGAAAGAGTACACTTGTGGCTTATGCTAAAGAAAGGATTTATCTGATGACGTGATAGAAGAAGAAACAGGAGTCGATATAGAAGAGATAAGGGATCCAGCATTATATTCAGAATTTGAAAGAACTGTGGAAGACTTAAGATCAAGGATTCCATAGGAATTTCTAAAATCATTTGGGAAGTGCAACAAAACGCCTAGTCACATTGGTGTGTCAACTGCATGAATCTGGCGACATACCATCAGAATTTCGGAAAAACATCATCCACACAATACCGAAGACAGCAAGAGCCGACAAATGTGAGAATTATCGCACTATCAGCTTAACAGCTCATGCAGTCAAGTTTCTGACAAGGGCAGAGGATAGAAAGGAAACTGGCGATCTATTAGATGACGATCAGTTTGGCTTTAGAAAAGGTAAAGGCCCAGAGAGGCAGTTCTGACGTTGCGGTTGATAATGGAAGCAAGACTGGAGATAAATCAAGACACGTTCATTGGATTTGTCGACCTGGAAAAAGCGTTCGGTAATGTCAAATGGTACAAATCTTCGAAATTCAGAGAAAAATAGGGGTAAGCTGTAAGGAAACATGAGTAATATACTATATGTACAAGGCCCAAGAGAGAACAGTAAGAGGAAGATCAAGAACGAAGTACTCGAATTAAAAAGAAGTACGACATGGGTGTAATCTTTCGCCCCTGCTGTTCAATCTATACATCTGAGAAGCAATGGCGAAAATAAAGGTTCAAGAGTGGAATTAAAAGTCAAGGTGAAAGGATACCAATGATAGGATTAGGCGATGGCATTGATATCTTCAGTGAATGTGAAGAATAATTACAGGATATGTTGAATAAATTGAACAGTCTAATAAGTACAGAATATGAACTGAAAGTAAATCGAAGAAAGTCGGAAGAAATGAGAAGTAGCAGAAATGAGAACAGCGAGAAACTTAACATCAGGATTGGTGATTAGGATGTAGATGAAGTCAAGGAATTCTACTATCTAGGCAGCAAAACAATCCATGACGGGCGGAACAAGGAAGATATCAAAAGTAGACTGGCACTGGTGAAAATGGCATTCCTGTCCAAGAGAAGTCTGCTAGTAAAAATGGTTCAAATGGCTCTGAGCACTATGGCACTTAACATCTGAGGTCACCAGTCCCCTAGAACTTTAAACTACTTAAACCTCACTAACCTAAGGACATCACACACATCCATGACCGAGGCAGGATTCGAACCTGCGACCGTAGCGGTCGCGCGGTTCCAGACTGAAGCGCCTAGAACCGCTCGGCCACACAGGCCGGCCTGATAGTATCGAACATAGGTCTTAACGTGAGGAAGACATTTCTGAGAGTGCACGTTGGAGTGTTATTGTACGATAGTGAGACCTGGACTGCGGGAAAACCAGAACAGAAGAGAATAGAAGCTTTTGAGATGTGGTTCTACAGAATGTTGAAAATTAGGTGGACTGATGAAGTAAGGAATGAGGAGGTGCTCCGCAGAATCGGTGAGGAAAAGCAATATATGAAAACCACTGACAAGAAGAAGGGACAGGATGATAGGGCACCTGTTAAGGCACCAGGAGACAACTTCCATGATACTAGAGGGAGTAGAGGGAGCTGTAGATGGTAAAAACTGTAGAGGAAGACAGAGATTGGAATACATCCAGCAGATAATTGAGGACGCAGGTTGCAATTGCTTTTCTGAGACGCAGAGGTTGGGATAGGAGACGAATTAGTGACGGGCCGCATCAAACCAGTCAGAAGAGTGATGACACAAGAAAAAAATCTGGATCAAGTAAGTATGGTCAGATGCCGAAATTGGGCACTGAGAGACCCCAAAATACCTAGGAGTAACACTTTATAGGCCTCTTACTTTCAAGAAGCACTGTATCAACTGCAAGTCCAAAGTTTACACGAGGAACAATCTTCCTCTGGAACTGGCCAGATCACAGTGGGGGTAACCAACCTCAAACTATACGAACTACCGCAGTGGCACTGCGTTAGTATGCACAGAGTATGCACGTCCTGTCTTGCATAATTTAACACATGCTAAAAAGGTGGACACTGCTCTGAGTGACACACCCATAATCAGAATATGTAGCTTTAAATCCACTTCAGTCGAATGACCTTGCCACTTCGCAGGAATAACGCGACCTCCTGTTCTAAGAGCAATATCTAAAAATGAAGAAAGGAAGGGAAGCAGGAGAGAACCCATTCCCTGTGTGAGCACGAACTTCACCCGCAACAATTGACATCAAGGAAGAGTTTCCTTAGTGGATCAACGACGCTTTGAATCAATGCTGAAAAAGCTAGGTTACAGCTATGGAGGGCTATGACTTACCTTCCTCCCCCTCCCCCTGAAAAGCAATGCTCAGAGCAGAGTTCCTTGTCGAACTTCTCCATACTTATTATTTTATACGGCCACTGAATTACGATAAGCCTTGCGGCTATCATCATTTCCACCGTGACGTCATCTACTCCGGAGCATTGCCATTTTTCTTTTCTAACTCAGCTTTCTTTCCATCCAAATTCTACAGATCTTCTCTTTCTATTTCCTCTGTAATGGTTTCACTTCTTGTATATTTATTTCATCCTGTCCATATAGATTTTGGAAATATTCTTCTCCACACTTTCAGAAATTGTGTCTTCCTCCCACATGAATTTTCCTTCTTTGTTGATGACTTTTGAAGAATTTTCTTTACACTTTCGTATTAACACATGACGTTATTTTCAGACCTTGGTAAGTCACTTTTTATTTACATCGTCTTAATGATGTATCATTTATTTCCAAGATCAAGATGCACATAAAAAACGAGAGAATTTTATTTGTTGTTTCATGTTGCTGATGAGACATTTTCACACTGACACTGTAACAGAACTGTTTAGATTGATTATCATTATTTTCCTAGCAAAACGAGAGATGTGCTGCGCTTCCTACCTGGAACATGGATCATTGTGATAGTTAAAAGACAGTATAATTTTTTTCGTACACTATCAGTAAGTACAGACAATAAATTGTAGATCGTAGGTAAATTCATTTATTCTAAATACACTATATCTCGCTGTTGGCTTGTCTCGTTGACCAATTGTGGAGTATGATTTTAGAGGTACAGTATGTATGTGTGTGTGTGTGTGTGTGTGTGTGTGTGTGTGTGTGTGTATGTTTTTAACGCTGAATGTTAGTTACGTTAGGAAACTGGTAATATAATGACTGATCTTACATCACTGAAAACTAGTTATGAATGTGCTGCTTTCAATAGTTACGTCTGCAGCCATAGTATGCAAACCACTGTGAAAAGCATAACATGGAGTAAGGCTTGTTGTACTGTATACGGGGGCTATTCGCATAGTAAGTTGCGAAATGGAAAAGAGCGAAATTCCGGTGAACACTTGCACGGATGTGTTGAGCAGTGTGTCTAGTACACCTGTCGATCGCGTCACGTCGCTGTTGTCAGTTCTGAGCACACAACGTGCACATAAAAAGTCTAGAACAATAGTGTCTCCCGCCAAGCATGAGTGTCCGCTGCGACGTGTCGTCTGATTTCATGCAAACCCACATGATGTCACGCATTTCCTTCTTCGTGACAATTCTCGGTTGCACACTGCTGGGTCAGTGAGGTTGACCTGCAGCGTTTTCGATGGGAAGTGTCTGATCACCCACCATACGGCCCAGACTTGACTCGCTCTTACGTTCATCTCTGCTCACATGAACCGCTGTTTATGGAGACAACTTTTTGGCATAGGCAACGAACTGCAGACCAGCTTAGAGAAGCGGCAGAAAGCACAGGTGTCTACCTTCTATGACGAGGGTATTGGAAAGTTGGTACAACGTTACGACAAATGTCTAAGTCGTAGCGGCGATAACGTAGAGAACAAGCTGGGAGGTGTAGCAAACTGTTGCAAATGAAACATTATCGCTTTTCATTGTGGTTTCCATTTCGCGACCGATTGGAGATTACTTGTCCAATTGATCTCAAATTATGGTTTCTTCGCGTTCCATTCATGCATGTAGCATGAGAACAATGATTGTTTAAATGCATCTGTGTGTGCTGTAATTAATCTAATCTTGTCCTTGCGATCCCTATGGGAGCGATACGTGTAGATTTGTTATTTATTCGTAGTCGTCCTTTAAAGCTGATTCTTAAAATTTTGTAGTAGGATTTCTCGGATTAATTTACGTCTGACTTCAAGTGTCTGCGCCGGCCGGTGTGACCGAGCGGTTCTAGGCGCTTCAGTCTGGAACCGCGCGACCGCTACGGTCGCGGGTTCGAATCCTGTCTCGGGCATGCATGTGTGTGATGTCCTTAGGTTAGTGAGGTTTAAGTAGATCTAAGTTCTAGGGGACTGATGAGCTCAGATGTTAAGTCCCATAGTGCTCAGAGCCATTTGAACCTTTTTTTTTTTTTCAAGTGTCTGCCAATTCAGTTTCTTCAGCATCTCTGTGACACTTTTCATGGATCAAATAAACTTGTGACCATTCATGATGCCCTTTTCTGTATACGTTCAGTACATTCTGTCTGTTCATTAAGCTGGCTTTGTGATGATAAAGATCAATGAATAAAAATGTCCCTTTTGAATTAATTTATTTTCTTTGTCTACAATGTGAACAGTACATAGTACTTGTTCCGAAGGTCGTCTTTTATGGATAAGTGCACTCAAAAAGTAAATTTATTCAGACTGAAGCTTAGGACATGCAGGTGTTCTTTAAATTGCATTTTGTTCAAATGTGTGTGAAACCTTATGGGACTTAACTGCTAAGGTCATCAGTCCTTAAGCTTACACACTACTTAACCTAAAGTATCCTAAGGACAAACACACACACACCCATGCCCGAGGGAGGACTCAAACCTCCGCCGGGACCAGCCGCACAGTCCACGACTGTGGCGCCTAAGACCGCTCGGCTAATCTGGAGCGGCTCTTTAAATTGCATTTTAAAGACATACAGGATGTCAGAAACAGTGTAGAAAGTTTACAAGGGTGTTGCCAGGCTGGTTGTGCTGAGAAATAATTGCTAAGAAAAAATTCGATACGTTGCGACGTTTCCAATTCAGTTAGCACGGAAGTGAGTCAACCATGTCGTCGAGATCACAAATTCAAGCAACCTGCCAGGGTCCGTGTCACCAAACGTGTTCTTCGTTTTGGTTTCCTCAAACCGAACAGACGTAGCTTATGCTCCCTAGCTTAAATTTATCACTTCAGAAAAAGGCACATTTCAACTAGTAATGAGCATTTGAACAAGTCGTGTCACATGGACCCACAGATGTCGGTGCATTGTCGCATTTTAGTGCACGCAAATTCTTGATGTAGTGCGTGCAACGATCTGATTGGCTAACGTCCATGCTGATTAAATCGGAAACGGCGCGACGTATAGAATTTTTTGCTTAACAATTATGTCCCCGCCCAACCTCCCCTGCAACATTCTTACAGACTGTTTCCGACTACCCTGTATAGTGAGACGAGTATTAGTTTTTTTGAAACATCCATCTTCCTCTTTGTAGTTGAAGGCCGACGGTATGTTGTAGTTAATGATAAATGGCTATTCTGTATGAACCATGATTTTTAAAGTGTCACACTGCTAGCATTAAGTATTTCAAAGACAGTATCGTCATTAGATGTTTTTACTTTAAAATTTCATACTCGTATGTTATGTTTACGGTAAAAGTTTTTATGTTTTTTTTTTCGTTCCAACTTTCGTCAGTGGTGCTGAAAATTATCAAGGGAAGTATAAAAAACCAATTTACAGTAATTGCTGCACTTCTGTCACAAAATAAGACCTCACGTGTAGAGATAAGTAAGACAGACACAGATTAAGTGTCATAAGATGACAGTTTATCATTCATGTAAAGGATGATGAGAAAGGGAAAATTTATGCAAATTGGTTATCTCTAGAAAGAAGACTAAGAAAATACATACACTCCGGAATAAGTTAGAAGAGGAAAATGCAAAGAGGAAGAAGAAAATGTGTTTCAAACAAAAGGGAAATTTATACAAGACAACTTGTTCACAAAATTGTCGAATGTGCTTGGGTGTTGCACATAATTTTCATCCGTGGTGTCGGTTTGTACTTCCATGCCAGTAGGGGCAACGTCAAGAACATTTTACTCGTGTATTTCACCTACTGTTTATGGTCTCTCGTTTACTTAGTACAGTTACATGATCATTCTATAGGGTAGAGGCTTTGAAAGTGATCTATTCGAATGTACACCACCGCCATTACTGATTGCACCTAAGCTTCACATGTTACCTCAGAACGAGGAAATGAGGAAGCAAACATTAAATAGAGTCAGTTGGTGTTGCGTGGCACGCACAAACAAAGCAGTTCGATCAGGGTTTCCACAACGTGCACACGTTACCATGTAATGTCAACATTTCGGGTGTTCCCCCGTCACCGCGCGTTGACACGGCCCAGCGAGTGTTAGTTATCGCTGCTCAAGGTCAGCCGGTGGAATATCTTTGGTCGCGTCCCCCGTTCCCACGCAGTCCAGAGGCAGCTCGTGCGGCGTGAGCATCGGAAAGACAAAAGCACCGTGACATGGCGGAACAGGCAGCGAAGATCTCGCAGCAGAGGAGCTGCAAAGGTTAGTTAATTGCAGCTGCATCTGCGACTGACTTGCACTGCTCTTGCACAACCTGCTGCGAGACGTCTCCGAATTGTACGAGCACCTGTCGCAACTTTCCACTGAAAAGCATTCACCCACTCATCGTCCTTAAGATATTTGTCTTTTGACATTGATTTGATGTTACTTCACACACGCTTAACCATTTTTAAGTTCAGCTTTGTGGACACATTTTCAGCAGTGAATATTATCTTCTTTTATGCAGCGTTTTCTGTACCCGTGTCAGATCCCACGTGGACCTTTGTTTACAAACATTTGCCTACGTCAGTGCAGCTGGCAAGTAAACAATAATTCATATTGTGTCAAAACGTTTATACAGGACGTACTCTTTCACACATGTCAACTCTTTAGCAAATCGCCATTCCTCACGTTTTAACTGCGTCTTCTTTTTAAACAGTGCCTAAGTGGTAGTATGTCGTTTGTAGAATAACGTTAGGCTAAAGTGTTGAAACTTTAACTCGGGTAAGAATAATACCCGGATCGGCACGTTTAGAAATGTCTAGTTCAATATCTATCGTAAAGTGAAGGAGAAAAAAAAGAGACATTGGTCGGTAATGTAAGTTGAAACCAAGCTGTTCTTTTACAACAGTGGAACAGAACGGTTTCGATTAAATAAAAAATAGCTGTGCATTTGTTTAGTGCGAACGGTCCTATCATTGAACATTTTTAGTGGAAGGGGCTGGAGGGAGTATGGGTTCAAACATTGTCACGTAGTAGCGCATACGTGGATTCCAAATATATCTGGTGTGGATAAGAATTATGTAGAGACATCCCCGAATTTTTCATAGGCGATGTAAGGTATATGTACATAATAAGCACCAAATATTCGTAAGAGATGTGTCCAGTATATAAAAGTTTTCTGAGTTTACCTTCCAGTTTGCTATTCATAAAGAATAGTGAGCTAAGTAACGGGCAAATTTAGATTACGATAGGTTGAGGCTATCACTCTCAAATCCTGATATATAGGCATCTTTACCTGGTCTGATGATTTGACAGTATTAGCGTTTACCCAACAAGTCTGCAGTCTTCCATAGATGACACCTTTAACTGTGTTTTCGATAGGTGATGCTTCACAATTGCAGCGTGTTTTACGAAGTTCACGTGAGACATAGCTACAGTTGCTATGGAAATTGTACTACCTGTTGTGATCTTAAAAGTCATCGAAAAGACACAAAAAAATTACGTGTGTGTGTGTGTGTGTGTGTGTGTGTGTGCGTGTGTGTGTGTGCGCGCGCGCGCGCCCGCGTACTCAGTCAGTTTCTGTAATAGCCATTCAGTCACAAGTTAAATTAAGGTATAGTCAAACTTACTTGAAAATTTCTATCTTCGCATTTTTAAATATGGACAAAACTGCAGGTTGACGTGTATAGTGGCTGTCTATAAACAGCTCCATTTGAAATGCCGACACCTACCTAAACACTTCTCTACTACCTTCAAACGACAGAAACTGTCGAAAAGCAACACGTACGTGATACTTGTTGCTATTTCAAATATCAGCATTAAAATCTGATAAGTGCTGCAGCGTTCACCGTTAAATGCTTTCACGTCCATCGATGTGTTCAACCTGCAATTTTGCCCATAAGTGACAAGGAAAAAAGTTTAGATGCCGGTTTGACTTCGCATACATTAAAATTGAGACAGGTCATCATCGAAATAATGATTGATTATACGTATGCTAAGGCAACATTTTACCACCAGATGATATGGAAGAATGAAAAAGGTATCACAGTAAATTCATTTAGCAACTGTTGGTGGGTTTTCTAACATGACTTTCATAAAATCTGTAAAAGCGTCGATGGATCAAGCGTGCGTTACGTAACTAGTTTCTTATCGCCCTGTTCAGAGTGTAATAAATGTAAACAAGGCGATTACAGTTTCTGAAATGGATTAAAATTAGCTTGAGCGCATCTTATTACGACAAACGCAGGCTTGATACTGTACAGCTATTATTTTCTGCATGGAAAAATGCTTGTTCGCTGCAGCTAACAGTGTTTAAGTATGAAGACCTCCTCAGTTAAGTGATGGTCTGTTAGAATCATTCGGGAGGAGTGATGTTCAGTGTCTGGTAAAGTCATTCACATCTCCTTTGCGCGGGACTCCCTAACGCACTACTCTCCAGTATTGCACTGACTCTGTAACTAAGCCACGAACAATTCCTTCCCCATCTTCTTCGAATGCAAAAACTGCTGTTTGTACAGAAAGTTTTTAAATAAAAGGTGGCTAGCTAATTAGCAGTATTACGGGAAAACTGAAGTGATGACATCACCCCTGGGAATAAGAGGCATGTATGGTGTTGAATCGCCCTTGCACATATTCAGACGTCGCACAAACTAATTAGAAAGTAGTACTTGTTCTTACTCGCGAATAAGGTTGCTCTGGAACGCATACTTGATACAGAGTAGTATGAACCAAAGCCTCCAACTGCAGTTCCACGAGCTCGCTATGACACATGTTTACGGAAATATACGTTCATTTTCCTTTAGAAATTCAGAAATAGTAACTCTTCCATAAACAGTGTGTTTCACTTCTTTTAGATATTTATTTGTATCATGAAATGGCTATTACATGAGAGCTTATAGTTTTTAATGTAGGCCGTCCTGTAACAGTACTATTTACAGTAATTTCACAAAAATAAGGCTTCACGCTAGCTAGTGCTACATCGGCACTGTCAGTTATCTATGCGGCGCTTCTTTAATGATAGTGGAGCGTATTTTCTAAGAGACTTATGCACACGTATAGGAGCTAACGCGAGATACGGACAACAGTCTTAAACAGTCTTACAACCTTGAGCCTTGTGATACCCATGATGTGCCAAATTAAGTCCCCCGTCGTCACACATCAGTTAGTGCGTCTGACTCCTTTATTCGCTACTAATTGCTTCCTGCCTGTTTGGCGAGGGGACCAGAGTAGCTGTCATTGGAACGACAGCTTCAGCGGCCCGTTGATGTGGAGTGCTGTGGAAACCATTTCACAATTCTGATTCCACCCAGCTGTTCTTATACATACCTTTAAGAAAGCAAAGGTCTGGTGTCGGTCTCTCGATGATACAAGGAATTTTTCCCTCGATCTTCAAAACGAGGAAAATAACAAGTTGCAATGTATTTGGGTAGCACGATGAGCTTACCTGTTGGACCGCAGCCACACGAGTGCTTTGGTCTTGAAACCAACAAACTGCAATGTCCTAAATAATACGAGGATACTACGTAAAAGTTTGTGTAGAGAGCAGATCCAGCCATAAATATCTTTAGAAGGCATTATTTTATTGCCATGAAAGATTTTAGGCTGTCATGTTCACCTTCGAATAGTTACTCTCGTTGTAGTACAGTATTAGTTACGAGCACAGGTAGTGCGTCCTCTCACAAATGTACAAGGCAGAAAACGAGACAAAACACGTTCACTAGAACGAACTGTAAAACGCGGATGACGTGCTGTTGTCGAATCTAACGCTTAATAAACAAGTGCCGGCCGAAGTGGCCGTGCGGTTAAAGGCGCTGCAGTCTGGAACCGCAAGACCGCTACGGTCGCAGGTTCGAATTCTGCCTCAGGCATGGATATTTGAGATGTCCTTAGGTTAGTTAGGTTTAACTAGTTCTAAGTTCTAGGGGACTAATGGCCTCAGCAGTTGAGTCCCATAGTGCTCAGAGCCATTTGAGCCATTAAACAAGTGTATCCGCCTGAAGATGAGCATGAAGGCCCGAAATTGACCATTGAAATAAAATAACTTTTTAATAGTATTTGAGGTAAGTTTTGCTCTACATTAACAATGCTTAATCGATTAACAGCCACTGAGTTCAAGATGCAGCAGGGATAAAATAAGTTTATTCTGCCTTTAGTGCTGAAATTAGAGACACCTGTACGAGAAGTGAGTAGTACAGAGTAATGAAAACATTATTTAAACCAGATTTTACTCTGCTCACAAAAAGCACAGTGTACAAGGAAAACGAGGGATTTTCTACGACGGAATACAAAAGAAAGCACAATCATCTCCGTGGAGTGTTTCAAAACAATTATCTAATTTAGAGCCAAAGGAAGGTGCATTGTCTCCGTAAAGGTACAGGCTGCGTGTGATGGGCTTTCGACGAATATAAGGATGGGTATGGTCAGATAGGAGGAACCTGTATCGTTTATCAGTGAGAAACTGTGGCAAACTAATCGTTGTTGTTGTGGTCTTCAGTTCAGAGACTGGTTTGATGCAGCTCTCCATGCTACTCTATCCTCTTCAAGCTTCATCATATCTCACTACATACTGCCACCTACATCCTTCTGAATCTGTTTAGTCTATTCATCTCTTGGTCTCCCTCTACGATTTTTACCCTCCACGCTGCCCTTCAACACTAAATTGGTGATCCCTTGATGCCTCAGAATATGCCCTACCAACCGATCCCTTCTTCTAGTCAAGATGCGCCATAAATATCTCTTCCCTCCAATTCTATTCAATACCTCCTCATTAGTTATGTGATCTACCCATCTAATCTTCAGCATTCTTCTGTAGCACCACATTTCGAAAGCTTCTATTCTCTTCTTGTCTAAACTATTGATCGTCCACGTTTCCCTTCCATACGTGGCAACACTCCATCCAAATACTTTCAGAAACGACTTCCTGACACTTGAATCTATACTCGGTGTTAACAAATTTCTCTTCTTGAGAAACGCTTTCGTTGCCATTTTCAGTCTACATTTTATATCCTCTCTTCTTCGACCAATTAGTTATTTTGCTTCCCAGATAGCAAAACTCATTTACTACTTTAAGTGTAATTTCCTAATCTAATTCCCGGAGCATCAGATTTAATTCGATTAGTCCATTATCCTCGTTTTGCTTTTGTTGATGTTCATCATATATCCTCCTTTTAAGAGACTGTCCATTCCGTTCAACTACTCTTCCAAGTCCTTAGCTGCCTCTGACAGAATTACAATGTCATCGGCGAACCTCATAGTTTTTATTTCTTCTCCATAGATTTTCATTTCTACTCCGAATTTTTCTTTTGTTTCCTTTACTGCTTGCTCAACATACAGATTGAATAACATCGGGGAAAGGCTACAACCCTGTCTCACTCCCTTCCCAACCACTGCTTCCCTTTCATGTCCCTCGACTCTTGTAACTGCCATCTGGTTTCTATACAAATTGTAAATAGCCTTTCACTCCCTGTATTTTACCCCTGCCACCTTCAGAATTTGAAAGAGAGTATTCCGGTCAACATTGTCAAAAGCTTTCTCTAAGTCTACAAATGCGAGAAACGTATGTTTGCCTTTCCTTAATCTATTTTCTAAGGTAAGTCGTAGGGTCAGTATTGCCTCACGTGTTCCAACATTTCTACGGATTCGTAACTGATGGTCGGCTTCTACCAGTTTTTCCATTCGTCTGTAAAGAATTCGTGTTAGTATTTTGCAGCCGTGGCTTATTAAACTGATAGTTCGGCAATTTTCACATCTGTCAAAGCCTGCTTTCTTTGGGACTGGAATTATTATATTTTTCTTGAAGTCTGAGGGTATTTCGCCTGTTTCATACATCTTGCTCACCAGATGATAGAGTTTTGTTATTCCTGGCTCCCCCATTATTTACTAATCGTACCATGCACATATCCCCCATACTAGAAGACTTCCAGCATCTGCCTGAACATCGTCTCATGTGGTATTAGATGTACAATGTCTGATCAAAGGTAGGAGGACATCGATATGTAATTCGGAATTGACCGCCAGATGTCACGAGAAGCGTACCCGCTGGTATAAAAGGAGGCAGGAAGTGTTGTGTTGTCAGCAGAGAAGCAGTAACAACAGAATGCGTCTGAGAGCACAGTGACTTCTAACGTGGTTAGTCTTTTTAACAAGGCAGTTCAACCTTTCTAAAGCTGCCCAAGTCAACTGTTGGTATGGTTGGTAAGTGAAAATCTGAATTAACGACAGACAGGCAGACTTCATGCACTGATGGGCTAGGACCGTCTCACTTTGCGTAGGACTGTTTGAAAAAAAGTCGATCGAAATCAACGTAAGTAATCACTCGTGAGTTCAAAAAGGCTGCTAGTATTCCAGCTAGTAGAAAGATTGCGCATAGGGAGTTAAAAACACATTTCTGTATTCACTCCTAAGGAACCCTTGAGGTGATCCAATGAGCGGCGTCAGTGGACACTGGATGGTTAGAAACGAATGATTTGCAGTGATCAACCAAACTGCCCTCTGGGAATCCGATGGAAGGGTTTGGCCAATGCCTGGAGAACGTTACCTGACACGTGCAGAGCCAACAGCCGTGTACTGGGGATGTGGTGTTACGGTATGACTTTTTTTTGTTTTTTTTTTTTCGAGCATAGGGCGTGGTCCCCTTACTGCTATTAAGAGAATGCTAAATGGGAATGGATATTAACACATTTTATAGCATTATGTACTACATAAAGTACAGGAATATTGCGGAGCCAGTGATTGCTAGTATCAGCATAATAATGGATCCTGTCATCAGGCAGCATATGTGAGGCAATTGTTCTTGTCCATTTCGTGAAATGGACTGGCATGCTCCAAGTCCCAATCTGAACGCAATGGAACTCCTTTGGGATGAGTTACAATGTCGTCGTCGTTCCAGTGACCCCAGCAGAGTTAGAGAGGTCACAAAGGTGAAGGGTTGATACACCCCGAATTAATATCCACTAACATGCCTATTTGTACACTACAATCGAGATGTACGAAAGTGTACTTTGCAACAGTTTAAACTACGAGATGTGTAGTTGGTGGTATAAGACACCCGGAAAGTACATCTACGTGATTACTCTGCTATTCACAATAAAGTGTCTGGCAGAGGGTTCAATGAACCACTCTCTCTACCGTTCCACTCTCGAACGGCACGCGAGAAAAACGAGCACTTAATTTTTTCTGTGCGAGCCCTGATTTTTCTTACTTCATCGTGGTGGTCATTTCTCCCTATGTAGTTGGGTGCCAACACAATGTTTTCGCAGTCGGAGGAGAAAACTGGTGATCGAAATTTCATGAGAAGATCCCGTCGCAACGAAAACGCCTTTGTTTTAATGATTGCCACTCCAATTCACGTATCATGTCTGTGACACAATCCCCCCTATTTCGCGATAATACAAAACGAGCTGCCCTTCTTTGTACTTTTTCGATGTCATCCGTCAGTCCCACATGATGCGGATCCCACACCGCACAGCAATACTCCAGAATAGGGCGGACAAGCGTGGTGTAAGCAGTCTCTTTAGTAGACCTGTAAATCAATTTTCAACAGCGATCTCGTCAGGTTACTGTAACTTTTTAAATCTGTAATCCGCAAGTCACCTTACAGTGTATGGCGAATGTGGAAAATATGTTGGGCGACTCTTCCCAGAAAGAACTGTTGTTTCCATTAAAGAGTCCCAACTTCATAAATCGTTTTTCTAATTACAGTCATGCGTCTCGTTTTATTATCCAGTTGAGTTTTATTTAAAAAATTGTACTTCTGAGCTTTGAAATTGTTTTTCTGAAAAATTACTTTATTGGGCTAGGGAAACCACTGCAACTGTAGTGTTTATTATTTATTTAGATAATGTAGAAGTACATAAGACACACAAAACAGAATAATAAAATAGGACACAGTCATGTTAAAATATTAAACTAGTGTTAAATTATAGCAAGTGAACATTTGCAGGTATTAATATCAGAGCTCTGTTAGGGAACTCAACTGTGCTACAGTCTTCAAACAAGCATTTATGAAGTCCTTCCAGTACCCTAGAAATCTTATCATTGGAGGTTCACTACGGTTGTGTTCTACTGTTTGCTCCATTGTACTGGGCGGTGTACAATACCTTATTTGAAAGACATGAGTTGCATAATACATGCCTGACTCTGATGACACTATGGCGGCTCCAGACGTTTCTTGACACCTGTGTGCCAGTAGACTATACGGTTGTATCAGTCTGGTTCTCCAGGCCTCGTTCAGCAATCAGTGTCAAATTAGTTCCCGACCACTCTCGCAAGTTGTGGTGGATACTGTTGAGAACTCATGCAGGCTTTTTAGATTTAAGTCTGGCATGTGGATGGCGAGAACTTACCTGTTGCACGATTTACTCCATTTCTCGGTCCTCTGCCTGCTGTAGATATTTGATGGCGCTTTTATTGGATAAGGCCTGTAGCCACGGAATTGATGTTGGTTTTAGCGTTGCAATGACAATTCTACAGCACCTATTTCTTCGTTTCTGTGTGTGAGAATTTTTTGATAGGTTACTGATCTTTAGCCTCCCCTTACCCTGCAGGTCGTAAAATAAGTATTAACCGCGATGTACTATAAAGACAAGTATTCTTTCAGAAGGAATTTTCAACCTGCAGTGAAGTGTTCTCTGATCTGAAACATCCTAGCCGATTAAAAATGTGTGCTGCACAAGGACTAGAACCTGGGACCTTCGCCTTCTACCTTCCAGATTTCGAAGTAGTTCTCCTACATGTCTTGCGGTACGAGCACTCCTGGAAGAAAGGATATTGCGGACACATGACTTAGCCCATGCTGTGGTACCACTGGTGACTCAGCAGACTTCGTTACCGGCAGAATGACAACGCATTACCGCTCAATGGAGCATGTCTGCCGGAGCGTAACAGTGACAAATACTGGGTTACTTAATCAGTCGAGTGCAGAGATAGCGTCACACATGATGAAGCGCAGATAACTTGCCACCAAATTAACTAACCGATAAAATGTTATTTTGTACTCTGTAACACTGGTGGTATGTTTAGAGTCGAAAAGTTTCCCGTTGGTATACTTTTAGGCTTGTCACTCGCTTTCTTCATGTAATTTATAGCTAGTTTCTGCACCCAGCAAGGAATGTTACACATAAACCGCCACAACCCCTCCTCCACACACCTGGCAGTACTCCCCTATGGTCTGCGAAAGTGGACACGAGTTGGCCAAATGCAGTTCCATCGTGTAACCAGTAAGCAACACCAATCGTTCGCAGTTCATTTCTACAAACGTCTGAGCGGAAGAAGCTGCGCGACTGTCTTATACTTGTTTTTATTGATGTCGGCTTTGTATCCATCTCTTCCTGGCACTCTTCGTCCCGTAGGAGCATCACTGCATGCAGAGGAATAGCATTCTGTCTCACATTGTGAAGGGGCTCATACCTCTTTGCCTGGGCTACCACCTGTTATTCTCACAGACAAACAGGTGTGTCGGACCAAGCAAAATGCCACTTTCCCGTCTTTCATACTGGGAAGACGACGTAGATATTATGGACTATTTGCTGGAAACAAGTGGTGGAGAACATAGAGATCAGGAACCCCGATTCTGCCCCTTTTATGATACGTAACATCTAACTATAGATGCCAGATAACACCGGCGTACGGTCGATTTACAGATTTCACAATGGCAAGACACTTGACTTTCATTGAAGGAAAGGGTGGTTCAAATTCATTTCCATTCTTAACGCGGTTTACTTAAACCGCCCAACACACTTGCCAGGATGGTTCCTTTCGGCAGGAGACGACGCAATTCCTTAGCCAGATAGAGCTTTTGCTCGGTCTCCAAAGAGCTCGCCGTCAAGGGGCTTTGAATATTTTTTTTCTGTCCATTGATCTTTTGGAGCAACAGCACTGTTGTAGCCCCGACTAATAGGCTACTACTGATGAAAAGCTTTCGGCTTCCCAGCCGAGCAGTGGTTAGCACACTGGACTCGCATTCGGGAGGACGACGGTTCAATCCCGGGTCCGGCCATCCTGATTTAGGTTTTCCGTGATTTCCCTAAATCGCGTCAGGCAGATGGCGGGATGGTTCCTTAGAAAGGGCACGGCCGATTTCCTTCCCCATCCTTCCCTAATCCGAGCTTGTGCTCCGTCTCTAATGACCTCGTTGTCGACGGGACGTTAAACAGTAATCTCCTCCTCCTTCCCAGCCGAATGGCAGTGTTGAAATCTGCACTGACATCCTGCTTCGGAAAATAACGCTTGTTGCAATGCTAGCCTTTAAATACAGGGTGTTTCAAAAATAAATACTTATCACGTTGTTAAAATTATCGATCGCTGCGCCTCGGCTCGGTTGTCAGAGGACAGAATACTTTGTCTAGTTTATATTCATCGCTGGTCGATGGCTGTTCTCTGCTTGGTTAACGCCGCAATTTGCAAAATAGCTACTCCGCAGCAGAAATCTTTTGTATTCTCGAGGTTGCGAAGTGTAATTTCAGTGCAAAGATGTTTCAGGCTGAGGTACCAAAGTGATCCTTTGGAGGAACATTCGCAGATGGTATCGACAATTTGTACACTCAGGATGTGTATGTAAAGGAAAGCGACCTGGCCGCCCTCGTGTTCCCGACGAAAATGTCCCGTGGATTCAAACCGCTTTCGAACGTAGTGATACAAAATCAACTTATAATTAGTGCCAGTCTGGAGTTACAAAGGCCGAAAACAACAATTTGCTGTGTTTTGAGACGTCGGTTGGTTATAAAGCCGTACAAGTTACAGCTCTTATAGGTTCTATGTCATGGTAAACGCAAACTTGTGGCATTTTCTGAGGAGCTTCAGAATTCTACTAACAACACTTTCGCACAATGCATCGTTTTCAGTGATGAAGCGAATTTCCACCTTAGTGTGAAAGTAAACAAACAATATTCGAATACGGGCCTAGAAAACCCAAATCCACACGTACGAGATTAATCCAAAGTCAATGTGTTTTGTGCGATATCCCATTCATCTGTTTACGGCACATTCTTCTTTTATGGAAACAACGGTTAGTTGTATCTTTCTATGTTACAAAACTGATTGCTTCTGAGACTAGAGGAGGACAACATTTTCCAACAAGACGGGGAACTCCCTCATTGGAGTCGCAAAGTGCCTGAATATTTGGATGAAACACTTCCTAGCCGTTGGATTGGTCGTCGAACAAGCGGCAACTTAACACTTCTCACCTGGCCTCCACAATCAAACGATCTGACATCCTGTGACTACTTGCTGTTGAGTTTCATTAAGGACAACGTTTATGCACCAACACTACCACAGAATCTAGAAGAGTTAAAGAACTGGGTTCGTACTGCCATAACATCAATGACGATGAACATGCGTAAGAGTCTGGGAGGAATTACAGTATCGATGTGATATTGTTTGTGTCCCTGGTGGAGGATTTATTGAACATCTGTAATCATAGCTTGAGAGATTCGTAAATGTGTGTCTCAAGTTTCATAGTTTTACGGCCTACAGTTTAAATATATACGTTAGAAATACATCTTTTCTTTTTGAAACATCCCGTAGAACTGTCTCAGCTATATGCAGCTCCCCAGCACGCGTTCTTGGCCATGCTGCGTACTTTATCAGGCGTTTCCTCGCAAACGGTGGATCGTACTGTAGTCAGAGTATTTTTGTTCGCATCCGCGCCAATTTCTGAACATCCTTCATATTTTTAGAAAACTTACATAAATACATGTTGTTATGTCACACTTTTATAACCGGTTGCTAGCACTCCTGTCACATTGTTTCTGTCGTGGAAGCGTAGCCGTGAGCGCGTGCAGCGCTTGTTTCCCCTAATAGCCGCATCAGCCGTTTCCGGGAATTGGTTGCTCGGTTAACGACGGTAGGCCGCTTCGTTCTTCATCACTACGATTCTCACTTAATAAACTGAAATTAGACAACCCAATGATTTACGCACTGACTGGCGTCTGTAGTGTTTAGATTTCCATGCGAATATATCCTGCTGATATATTTAAGATATTCAGAAAACTAATGAGAACTAGATTCGCAGAAGCGGCTACCTATTCTATTTTGCTGATGCATACAGCTCACCACCATGAGCGATAGTAGCATGTATTCCAGGCAGTCTGCAATTTGCTTTGTGCTTAAGCTAGAAAATTTGTACGTTAACTATAAGTGTGATTTTTCTATTATACTTCGCATGCTGCTTCCTGAAACATCGTGCAAACGTGCTAACAGTCAGAGACAGAAGCAGAAGCATTTTCATAATACGAACCATTGTGTAACGCATACAGGGCGTGCAGATCCTGTAACGCCGCGTTGGGAGAACATAAGCCTGTATGCCATCTTTCGTTGCTTTAGAGTAAGTAAATCTCCCGTTTTTTTTTTTTTTTTTTTTTTTTTAGTAATGCACTGCAGATCACCTCTTTGATCGCTCAGCTCCCTGAAAAACACTTTAGATCCTATATTGTATTAGCCTTCTCTATTTATTTGTCCCGAGGAATACACTAGCAGATTAAGCATATAAAGTAAAAGCTATGTATAAAAAAGAGGTTTGTTTGTTCCAATATAATTCTGAAAGAACTAGGAAAGTTACAAATAAACGCGACTTACATATGTCATACAATCAGATAAAATAATCTGAGGGTGAGAACTCTAGAATCCTAGAGCAATTCCTAATATTTGGTACAGTTTTCGCCCATGTTGCACTGTGATTTGGAACAGCAACTGTTTCAAAAGAAATTGAAACAATTGTGTGTCGGTCACGTTTTCGTAGGAAAAAAGTAACTGACATTGATTACTCCTTTGTCTTTTTGACGTGGTACATGTATGAATCACTAAACAGGAAATATTTGTGAGGCGCTAAGACGCCCTTAGAAATAAGATGACGAGACGATGAGGAGCAGGTGACAGAAATAATCTAAATCTAGTCATTTTTAGCGCTGAACTCAGAACTCATAATTAATGTAGAACTCTATACAAGGAACCAAATATGAAAGAAATAATTTTCTCATAAGTTTTGTTGGAGTGACCATTTTCCGCAGGAAGTATATAAATATTCGTTTCATAAATTAAAAGCCTTATTCTTTCTGGAATTTAGTCACTAGACGCGTTTCACCTTTCACATTAACGCAGCTTCAGTGAATTTAATCTGCAGTAACACAACTGTGTTTTTATATGCGATGCTTCCAGATTAGAAAAAAAGTTCGCGCTATAATTTTTACATGAATAAATTATCACTGTTATTCATTTGCCTGGCCTAAATGTGCGCTTCTTGTGATCTGGTCCGAGGTTCGAGATCGCACCGTCACTCAACGTCGAGATCTTCTGTTGTAGTTCTTATGTCTCGTTAATTGAATGCTCTCTCTCTCTCTCTCTCTCTCTCTCTCTCTCTCTCTCTCTCTGTGTGTGTGTGTGTGTGTGTGTGTGTGTGTGTGTGTGTGTGTGTGTGTGTGTAGAAGATTTTCAGGTTTATCAGACGCCTGGATCTGGTTTTTAGGTTATTTGGAGTACAGTAAAATAACCAATGACGGACGGAGCAAGGAGGACATCAAAAGCAGACAAAAAAAGGCATTTCTGGCCAAGAGAAGTCTACTAATATCAAATACCGGCCTTAATTTGAGGAAGAAATTTCTGAGGATGTACGTCTGGAGTACAGCATTGTATGGTAGTGAAACATGGACTGTGGGAAAACCGGAACAGAAGAGAATCGAAGCATTTGAGATGTGGTGCTATAGACGAATGTTGAAAATTAGGTGGACTGATAAGGTAAGGAATGAGGAGGCTCTACGCAGAATCGGAGAGGAAAGAAATATGTCGAAAACACTGATAAGGAGAAGGGACAGGATGATAGGACATCTGCTAAGACATGAGGGAATGACTTCCATGGTACTAGAGGGAGCTGTAGAGGGCAAAAACTGTAGAGGAAGACAGAGATTGGAATACGTCAAGCAAATAATTGAGGACTTAGGTTGCAAGTGCTACTCTGAGATGAAGAGGTTAGCACAGGAAAGGAATTCGTGGCGGGCCGCATCAAACCAGTCAGTAGACTGATGACAAAAAAAATGGAGTGCATCTGGGAAGAGTTGCTGAAAGCGTTTGGGTGCCATTATTCTCATAACATATTGGGATATTACTGTACTATTTTCTCTATTAATATGGAGTGGGTGTCATTTGCAATGCACACGTGATCATTGTCAAAGATTCTATCTTCTGCTTTGTTTTTCGTATACTTTACTTTTCTTTCAAGGTTAGAACAAGCCTTTTACTGTTTATTGTGATGTGGAGCAAAAAAGCTACTCAATATTTATACATCATCTCAGACATCGTAATCACCAGCGAGCCTCCAGGGAAGAATAAACAATAAACAAGCCTTCTAACCTGGGAAGGAAATTATCTACAAAAAACCAAAGCAGCAAATCGGAAATCCACCACGTAACCTCGAATCTCGTATTTCCCCTTTTGTAGCGTCTGCCTCAGGATTAGGTGACAATCACAGCGACGCTTTCGCTGACTAAACGAGTACGTGAACGCGTGACTATGTGATCTTCTTTGTATTGTCTCTTTTTTATCGTTTCTATTGCCTCTATCAATCCTCTTTGGTACGGTCCCACAATGACGAGCAGTATTAAAGTACCGGATCGAATGAGGGATTTGTAATCTACCTCTTTCGCGGGAGTAGGGTTATTCTAATGAATCAAAGTCTAACAAATGTTTCCTACGATTAATTTTTTCTAGGGTCGCTCCACTTTGTCACTCCGTAATTATAAGCTCAGGTATTTGCGGTATGTGACCTGCCTAAGTATTCTGAATTATATTTGTTTACGTTGAGGGTTAGTTGCCAATCGCAGCACCAAGTGTCAATACTCGGGAGGTCTTTGTGCGTTGCGCTTTGGTTTTGTACGGTTTCGTCTTCTCTACATACGTCTTTCACGAACAGTCGTCACGCAGTTTCAGGTGTTATCTACTAGGTCCTTTATGTATACTATGAACAATAATGGTGCAATAAAGCTATCCGATGAAACTTTTACGCCTGAAGACATCTTGCCGTTAATTCACTGAACTTAAGAACTCCTTAATGTAGACACAAAGCTGGTCTGGCGTTCTGTGTGTCTGTATTTTGTTTATTAACCTACAATGCGGAACTGTACCCAACTCCTTCCAGAGGGAGCACGGCATAGCACCTGGGAGCCGATAACTACTGATTTCTTAAATATCACGTGAACGATTGGGCGGAGTTGGGTTTCACACAAATCATTGGTTTTGGAACCCATGTTGATTACTACAGAGAAGCATTTGTCCTTCAGGAAATCACAATACTCGAACAAGAAATATGTTTCAAAATTCAACAGCATGCTGACGCCAGCGATATCAAAATATGTTGTGTGCTTCTGTTCGACGACCCTTCTTCAAAACGAGAATGACGTGCGCATATTTTCCAATCACTTGGACAGTTTCGTCCGTCAAGCGATCTACGGTAGCCAGAGTGCAGCTAGGCTTACGGAAAGAGTGCGCTTATACACTGAAGAGCCAAAGAAACTGGTACACCTTCCTAATATCGTGTAGGGCCCCCGCGAGCACGCAGAAGTGCCGCAACACGTCGTGGCATGGACTCTACTAATGTTCGAAGTAGTGCTGTAGGAAATCAGATTAGATTAGTACTTGTTCCATAGATCATGAATACGACACTTCGTAATGATGTGGAACGTGTGAGGTTAATAAAAGGTGTCTATACAAGATATTACATTACACAAAATATTACATGACACTCAATATTTTTAATTTTTTTTGTGGTGGTTGGGGAAATTACCTACCCACTTACTATATCCAAAAATTCATCTAATGAGTAGAAGGAGTTGCCATTAAGAAATTCCTTTAATTTCCTTTTAAATGCTATATGGCTATCTGTCAGACTTTTGATGCTATTAGGTAAGTGACCAAAGACTTTTGTGGCAGCATAATTTACCCCCTTCTGAGCCAAAGTTAGATTTAACCTTGAGTAGTGAAGATCATCCTTTCTCCTAGTGTTGTAGCGATGTACATTGCTATTACTTTTGAATTCGTTCGGATTGTTAATAACAAATTTCATAAGTGAATATATATATTGTGAGGCTACAGAGAAGATCTCTAGCTCTTTAAATAAGTGTCTGCAGGATGATCTTGGATGAGCTCCAGCAATTATTCTGATTACTCGCTTTTGTGCAATGAACACTCTTTTACTCAATGATGAGTTACCCTGGAATATGATGCCATAGGCCGGCCGAAGTGGCCGTGCTGTTAAAGGCCCTGCAGTCTGGAACCGCAAGACCGCTACGGTCGCAGGTTCGAATCCTGCCTCGGGCATGGATGTTTGTGATGTCCTTAGGTTAGTTAGGTTTAACTAGTTCTAAGTTCTAGGGGACTAATGACCTCAGCAGTTGAGTCCCATAGTGCTCAGAGCCATTTGAACCATTTTTTATGATGCCATACGAAAGCAGAGAATCAAAATAGGTGTGGTAAGCTAATTTACTCAGATGTATATCGCCAAAATTTGCAATGACCCTAATAGCATAAGTAGCTGAACTCAAACGTTTCAGCAGATCCTCAGTGTGTTTTTTCCAGTTCAACCCCTCATCAATGCATACACCTAGAAATTTTGAATATTCTACCTTAGCTACCGATTTCTGATTGAAGTCTATATTTATTAATGGTGTAATTCCATTTACTGTGTGGAACTGTATATACTGTGTTTTGTCAAAGTTTAATGAGAGCCCATTTGCAGAGAACCTCTTAATGATTATCTGAAAAACATCGTTTACAATTTCACCAGTTAATTCTTGTCTGTTGGGTGTGATAGCTATACTTGTATCATCGGCAAAAAGTACCAGCTTTGCATCTTCGTGAATATAGAATGGCAAGTCATTAATATATATTAAGAACAGCAGAGGACCCAAGACCGAACCTTGCAGCATCCCATTCTGGATTGTTCCCCAGTTTCAGAAATCACCAGTTTTTTGCATATTATGTGAACTGTTTATTTCAACTTTCTGCACTCTTCCAGTTATGTATGATTTAAACCATTTGAGCAGTATACTATTCATAACACAGTACTTGAGCTTATCTAGAAGTATTCCATGATGTACACAATCAGTAGCCTTTGATATATCACAAAAAATCCTAACAGGTGATTCCGGTTACTCAGAGCATTTTAATATTTCATTAGTCAAAGTATATATAGCATTTTCCGTTGAAAAACCCTGATTGGATTGACGCCATGAATCCTACAGGACTGTCAATAAATCCGTGAGAGTACGAGGGGGTGGAGAACTCTTCTGAACAGCACGTTGCAAGACATCTCACATATGCTCAATAATGTTCGTGTGTGGGGAATTTGATGGCCAGCGGAAGTGTTTAAACTCAGAAGAGAGTTGCCGGCCGGGGTGGCCGATCGGTTCTAGGCGCTAGTCTGGAACCGCGCGACCGCTACGGTCGCAGGTTCTAATCCTGCCTTGGGCATGGATCTGTGTGATGTCCTTAGGTTAGTTAGGTTTAAGTAGTTCTAAGTTCTAGGGGACTGATGACCTCAGATGTTAAGTCTCATAGTGCTCAGAGCCATTTGAACCATTTTTTTCAGAAGAGAGTTGCTGGAGAAATTGTGGACGTGCAGGGGTGCCGCATTGTCCTGCTAGAATTTCCCAAGTCCGTCGGAATGCACAATGGACATGAATGGATCCAGGTGATCAGAAAGGATGCTTACGTTCGTGTCACCTGTTAGAGACGTATCTAGACGTATCTGGGGTCCCGTATCACACCATCTGTACACGCCCCACACCATTACAGAGCCTCCATCGTCTTGAACAATCCCCTGCTGACATGCAGGGTCCATGGATTAATAAGGTTGTCTCTATACCCGCACGCGTCCATGCGCTCGATACAATCCGAAACAAAACCCCTACGACCAGGCAACGTTTCCAGTCACCAACAGTCCGATGTCGGTGTTGACGGATCCAGGCGAGGCGTAAAGCTTTGTGTCGTGCAGTCATCAAGGGTACACGAGTGGCTCCGAAACCCCATATCGATTATGTTCGGTTGAATGGTTCGCATGCTGCCACTTCTGGATGACCCAGTATTGAAATCTGCAGCAATCTGCGGAAGGGTTGCACTTCTGTCACGTTGAACGACTCTCTTCAGTCGTTGCTGGTCCCGTTCTTGCAGCATCTTTTTCCAGCCGCAGAGATATCTGAGATTTGATGTTTTACCATATTCCTTATATTCACAGTACACTCGTGAAACGGTCGTACAGGAAAGTCTCCACTTCATCGCTACCTCTTGGATGCTGTGTCCTATCACTCGTACGCAGACTCTAACACGTCGTTCAAATCCACTTAAATCTTAGTAACTTGCTACTGTAGCAGCAATAACCGAACTAACAATTGTCGACCGCAGCTCCGTATTTTGCCTGTTTGAATACGCATGCCTATGCTACTTTCTTTGGCGCTTCACTGTACAAAAGGATACGGATTCACATGAAACAGGCGATTCTGTGAGTTACGGACTCAAAAGAATGTCACTGTCTTTCCCTAAAGGACAAGATGTGAACTGTCACTGCTGACTAATGCGAAAAAGACGAACCTCGTGACCGCTTGCACAGATACATGAATAAACGAAATCAGACCCCTACCATCTCAGCGTAGTTACCTAACGCAGGTGTGGTCAGCCTTGCGGCAAGCCAACGTGACAAGATCTTTGATGTTACAGAGTGTTCGCAGAGACATGATAGGACAAAGTAAGCAGCGTCCTCCATGTGCCCTCCAACTAAAGATATTTATAATGTGTTAGTCACAACACGTAACATTTTCTATGCTAAAGTGAATCATGTTTTATGTGGAAACTTATTGGAAAGTAGATAAACTCTAAAGGTCGGTTAGAAATCACCACGGTTAGTTATTCAACGCAGTAACTGTAACCAGAATCAATAAAAATCTGATTCCTTGGGTACAATAAGCCGAGTGATTTAACAGAACAAACACGTGATCATATTAAACAAGAAATCAAAGCTATTACAAAGTGACACATAAGACATTTCTTGACGGTCTTGAAGCCCAGTGATAAAAAAAACTGTTAGTTTTTGGCAGCAGGTGAGTTGAATTTCCCTCACATGATCATGGTTCACATTTATCGAGGTTTTGAAGCATAAGCGGAATGTTTAGTAGGAAAAAAGGTTTGACAGAATTTTATGTTTTGTCCGCCACATTTCGCGATGGACTAATGAGTATAAAGTTTCGAAGTCAGATGTGATGTGGGAACTCTGACAGTGGAAAACGTGGACATTAGAATGCCGTAAACTGATTTATTATATTCGTCGATACTGACCGAGCGAGGTGGCGCAGTGGTTAGACACTGGACTCGCATTCGGGAGGACGACGGTTCAATCCCGCGTCCGGCCATCCTGATTTAGGTTTTCCGTGATTTCCCTAAATCTCTCCAGGCAAATGCCGGGATGGTTCCTTTCAAAGGGCACGGCCGAATTCCTTCCCCGTCCTTCCCTAATCCGATGAGACCGATGACCTCGCTGTCTGGTCTCCTTCCCCAAAACAACCTAACCCCTCGTCGATACTGGCATTATAGGGTAGCAAACGCGACCAACATGTAGATGTGCATCATGTGTTGTGCGTACACAAACTGCAGATTGCATAATGTGATATGTACACATGATCATCTCTGATGTACAGGTCATTAAGACTGCTGTCTCATAACTTCACACGTACAGTCGATTAGTCCTAGAGAAACGGCATTCTGTACAGTTAAGGAATTAGCAGACATAACGAAAAAGAAAATTGTTCCCTGAAATAAATCTACAATCCGCATGTTCCGGCCACACAGTGGCGTAAGATACGGCCCGTGTAAACACACCGTCAGCACAGAAGGTGACAAATGCATATCCGATATCCACCTCGTCATTCAGAGTGTGGCTTTTTTGCACAACTGACAGCAGTATCACTCTCCCCCTTCCGCCTCGAAGACAACGAGGAGAGAAAAAAAAAAAACTAAACTATGACTCGTACTGGAGTGTGGAATGGGCGCCATTGCTGTAACCCATACGCGAATAAACAGGATGTTCAATAGGCATCACGCGACAGTAAAAAAACGGAAATCTGACCGATTTAAACCCAGTGCCAGGCCAGATGTGACCGTATGAAGACACGCAAAACAGTATCCGCTAGTCGCAAAGGAAGAAAAACGACTCGCCATAGACATACTAAAAGTGCCTATGAATATCTGGGATACTCTGGTTTTCCGCCAACAGAAACACTGTGACAGTTCTCTGCTACGAATGCACCTCCGTTACAGACACCATTCTGAAGGCTACGTACAGCGCCGTCATCTATTGGAATTTCATGAAACTATGGGGTTGAAACCGGAATATGGCACGATGTCCAACTAATCCCGCATTTTTTTTCAATCGGAATCGGACGAAAAAAAAGTGCGGTGCATTACTTATGCCCCTCGAAAATTCACAACAGTTTCTCTGCTAAGTAAGAGTACTATTTGTTTGTATCTATAGGCTCCCACACTCGCACCAATTTATCGGCTGACTGACCGACCGACAATGTCAGCCTACAAACGTCTCGACCGAGTGGAGTCGACGATTACAGCGCAGCCCTGTTGTGACTTGTGTATCTTAAGTTCACTGTGTTTAGTTTCAAACGTGGTTCATCTTGGCTGCTTTAAGGGTAACAAGGCAAAAAAAAAAGAAAAAAAAGAAAGCTGAGAGAGAGCTGTGGGCAAAGCAGTGGCCAATGCAAGGAAAGAAATTCACCCACGTTCTGTTAGTTAAGCAGTTTGGAGCCGATCATTTTTCGTAATTATTTAATAACGGGTGAATCACGTATTCCGCAGCACATAAGTAAATCATTCTTACCGGAAAAGAATACAGATATTCAGAGGAGCTGTAAGCTGTGAGGAGAGGCCATTAGCCACACTACGATTTCTAGCCACTGGCAGAAGTTAAGATGACCTTAGATTTAGTTTTGTTGTATCCTCATAATTATTAAATAAATGATTACTGAAACCTGTTACGTAAATTATAGTTGACTGAGGAACTACATCACGGTAAAGCAAACCAAATAAAACAAAAGGTGTTCATGAAAACTTCAGTGATTTATTTATGGATGTAGCATGAAAGATGACCTGTAAATTTAAGAAACTCATTTCAGATTCGAAGAAGAAAGGCTACACATGGCGCACATCATCTAATAAATTAAACAGACCCATAAGAATCTGCGAGCAGCAACTCGTATACTCCTAGCTTACTTATTTGTTACATAGTTTAATTCTTAATTTCTTTGCGTGTTTTTGGGTACTTGCATTGTTTAATTCATAAATTTCGGGCGTATTATAGTATTTGAGAGTTGTAGCGTCGCGCTTTAGTGTTAACTTCGTAGATTCTTACTTAAACTGCGTGTAAGTTTCGTATAGGAGGTGTAATTTCGAGTTTTAGTTACTGTAATCGTAAATTCAGGCAGATTGTGGCGCAGTCGTTAGGCATTTGTGCAAGTTAGTTCATACATTCTTTGCGTGTTTCCCTTGCGTTATCTAGGCACGGACTCGTGTTTCAGTAACTGTTGTTCAACATCGATTAGAATGGACAGGGACTGTGATTGCTGTGTTCGGATGAGGGCTGAGTTGGTATCCCTTCGCTCACAACTGCAAGCGGCGCTGACTTCGGTCGCGCAGCTTGAGGCTGTTGCCAATGGGCACCATTGTAGGGAGCCGGACTTGGGTATCACGGGGATGTCAACCTCGTCCCGTCTGTCCCCGGATCGGTCTGCCGCTGTGGTTGCCCCGGTTGCTGCCCGCAGTGGGGCTGAACCCTCGCCTGTGGTTGATTGGGAGGTCGTTCCAAGGCGTGGCAGGCAGCGAAAGACGTCCCAGGAGGCTGATCAGAAAGCCTCCCCAGTGCGTCTGACAAACAGGTTTCAGGCACTGTCTCTGGCCGAGCCAGATGCAGCTGCCAGCGCTGTTTCAGAGGATGTTTCTCAGCCTTCAAGGTCCGGGCAGTCGCAGAGGGTGGGCTTATTGGTAGTTGGGAGCTCCAAAGGCGCGTAATGGGGCCTCTTAGGGATATGGCGGCTAAGGAGGGGAAGAAATCCAGTGTGCACTCAGTGTGCATTCCGGGTGGAGTCATTCCTGATGTGGAAAGGGTCCTTCCGGATGCCATGAAGAGCACAGGGTGCAGCCAGCTGCAGGTAGTGGCACATGTCGGCACTAATGACGTGTGCCGCTTTGGATCTGAGGAAATTCTCTCTGGATTCCAGAGGCTATCTGATTTGGTGAAGGCTGTCGGTCTTGCTTACGAGATGAAGGCAGAGCTCACCATCTGTAGCATCGTTGACAGAACCGACTGCGGACCTTTGGTGCAGAGCCGGATGGAGGGTCTGAATCAGAGGCTCAGACGGTTTTGCGACCGTGTTGGCTGCAGATTCCTTGACTTCCGCCATAGGGTGGTGGGGTTTCGGGTTCTGCTGAATAGGTCAGGAGTTCACTACACTCAGCTGACGGCTACACGGGTAGCGGAGGCTGTGTGGCGTGGACTGGGCGGTTTTTTAGGTTAGAAGGCCTCGGGAAAGTACGGGGTGGGCTGCAATCTCAAAGGGTGCATGGCAAATACAGGAAGTGCTTGGATCAAGACAGTCGGAACTGTAATTGTAAACTGTTGCTGGGAAAGTCCCTGAGCTTCAAGCGCTAATAGAAAGCACAGAAGCTGAAATCGTTATATGTACAGAAAGCTGGCTAAAGCCTGAAATAAGTTCTGCAGAAATTTTTACGATGTCTCAGACGGTGTTCAGGAAAGATAGATTAGGCAGATTTGGTGGTGGAGTGTTCGTGTCTGTCAGTAGTGGTTTATCTTGTAGTGCAGTCGAAGTAGATACTCCGTGCGAATTGGTATGGGTGGAGGTTATGCTTAACAGCCGAACTAAGTTAATAATTGGCTCCTTCTACCGACCCCCCAGACTCCGATGATATAGTTGCTCAACAGTTCAGAGAAAATTTGAGTCTCGTAACAAATAAATACCCCACTCATACGGTTGTAGTTGGTAGGGACTTCAACCTTCCCTCGATATGTTGGCAAAAATACTTGTTCAAAACCGGTGGTAGGCAGAAAACATCTTCCGAGATTGTCCTAAATGCTTTCTCCGAAAATTATTTCGAGCAGTTAGTCCACGAACCCACGCAAATTGTAAATGGTTGCGAAAACATACTTGACCTCTTAGCCACAAACAATCCAGAGCTAATAGAGAGCATCATGACTGACACAGGGATTAGTGATCACAAGGTCGTTGTAGCTAGGCCCAATACCGTTTCTTCCAAATCCACCAGAAACAAACGCAAAATAATTTTATTTAAAAAAGCGGATAAAGTGTCACTAGAAGCCTTCCTAAGAGACAATCTCCATTCCTTCCGAACTGACTATGCAAATGTAGACGACATGTGGCTCAAATTCAAAGATATAGTAGCAACAGCAATTGAGATTCATACCTCATTAATTGGTAAGAGATGGAACTGATCCCCATGGTATACAAAACAGGTCCGAACGCTGTTACAGAGGCAACGGAAAAAGCATGCGAAGTTCAGTAGAACGCGAAATCCCGAAGATTGGCTAAAATTTACAGACGCGCGAAATTTGGCACGGACTTCAATGCGAGATGCCTTTAATAGGTTCCATAACGAAACATTGTCTCGAAATTTGGTAGAAAATCCGAAGAAATTCTGGTCGTTTGTAAAGTACACAAGCGGCAAGACGCAGTCAATACCTTCGCTGCGCAGTGCCGATGGTACTGTTACCGACGACTGTGCCGCTAAAGCGGAGTTATTGAACGCAGTTTTCCGAAATTCCTTCACCAGGGAAGACGAATGGAATTTTCCAGAATTTGAAACACGAACAGCTGCTAGCATGAGTTTCTTAGAAGTAGATACCTTAGGGGTTGCGAAGCAACTCAAATCGCTTAATACGGGCAAGTCTTCAGGTCCAGATTGTATACCGATTAGGTTCCTTTCAGATTACGCTGATACAATAGTTCCCTACTTAGCAATCATATACAACCGCTCGCTCACCGATAGATCTGTACCTACAGATCGGAAAATTGCGCAGGTCGCACCAGTGTTTAAGAAGGGTAGTAGGAGTAATCCATCGAACTACAGACCTATATCATTGACGTCGGTTTGCAATAGCGTTTTGGAGCATATATCGTATTCAAACATTATGAATCACCTCGAAGGAAACGACCTATTGATACGTAATCAGCATGGTTTCAGAAAACATCTTTCTTGTGCAACGCAGCTAGCTCTTTATTCGCACGAAGTAATGGCCGCTATCGACGGGGGATCTCAAGTTGATTCCGTATTTCTAGATTTCCTCACAAGCGACTTCTAATCAAGCTGCGGGCCTATGGGGTATCGTCTCAGTTGTGCGTCTGGATTTGTGATTTCCTGTCAGGAAGGTCGCAATTCGTAGTAATAGACGGCAAATCATCGAGTAAAACTGAAGTGATATCAGGTATTCCCCAGGGAAGCGTCCTGGGACCTCTGCTGTTCCTGATCTATATAAATGACCTGGGTGACAATCTGAGCAGTTCTCTTAGGTTGTTCGCAGATGATGCTGTAATTTACCGTCTAGTAAGGTCATCCGAAGACCAGTATCGGTTGCAAAGCGATTTAGAAAAGATTGCTGTATGGTGTGGCAGGTGGCAATTGACGCTAAATAACGAAAAGTGTGAGGTGATCCACATGAGTTCCAAAAGAAATCCGTTGGAATTCGATTACTCGATAAATAGTACTATTCTCAAGGCTGTCAATTCAACTAAGTACCTGGGTGTAAAAATTACGAACAACTTCAGTTGGAAAGACCACATAGACAATATTGTGGGGAAGGCGAGCCAAAGGTTGCATTTCATTGGCAGGACACTTAGAAGATGCAACAAGTCCACTAAAGAGACAGCTTGTTCGTCCTCTGTTAGAATATTGCTGCGCGGTGTGGGATCCTTACCAGGTGGGATTGACGGAGGACATCGAAAGGGTGCAATAAAGGGCAGCTCGTTTTGTATTATCACGTAAAAGGGGAGAGAGTGTGCCAGATATGATACGCGAGTTGGGATGGAAGTCATTAAAGCAAAGACGTTTTTCGTCGCGGCGAGATCTATTTACGAAATTTCAGTCACCAACTTTCTCTTCCGAATGCGAAAATATTTTGTTGAGCCCAACCTTCATAGGTAGGAATGATCATCAAAATAAAAGAAGAGAAATCAGAGCTCGAACAGAAAGGTTTAGGTGTTCGTTTTCCCCGCGCGCTGTTCGGGAGTGGAATGGTAGAGAGATAGTATGATTGTGGTTCGATGAACCCTCTGCCAAGCACTTAAATGTGAATTGCAGAGTAGTGATGTAGATGTAAGCCTTTAGCACTGTTAGAACTCGAAAAAATGTCCTACACTTCGGTCTTCATAATAGAGGGCTTGGATATAGTTTGGACTTTTGTAACTCTTGTAAAAATGAAGCAAGTAGATTTTATGAATTAACGTTCATGAAATATCGATTCTTAGGTCTTTAGATTTCATTTCCAAAAAGTGTCGGAAATACAACGTAAAAACAGAGAAATACAGACGGTCAACGGACGTTTATTCTCTCTGTGCCACACGAAACCTTAATGGACTCATAATGAAGCAAGTGCTTCTTTTCTTGTATCTCTATTGCTGTACTCCTCGCACGACGTGTCCCAAAGACGTCTGCATTCTTTAAACATTTCCAGAAACTGTCCTTAAAGTTTCATCCGCCTCGCACCCCGTCATGTATGTTAGAAGAGCATTTAATCTCGCGCACTGTGACAGAAGACAAACTGTTGTCGTGCGTTTGATACGAATGCGCTACACAAAACACGACACTGTTTGTTGGGTGGAGTCGTCGGTTGTCGGGTGGTCCTATTCGTTCAACATCCCGACATTTGTCGGTCGGTAAGTAGGTCGATCGGTCAAAACGCTTAGATACAGTTTGTTGGTCGGTCGGTCGGTCTGTGCGTGTGTAGGGGCCCATAAGTCTGTAGGCTTTGAGATATCAGTGAACATGTGAGTCTTTGAGGTACCCGTCTTCAAAGGTAGTTTAGAGTTCAGCTAGCGCTTTCTCATCTGCATTTACTCTTCCGATATAAACGACGCTGTATGTAATCCACAGTAACATTCCCTGCATTATAAAGTATAAAACTAATAAGGGCGTTGCGCGTAAACATATTTACAGCTAGTTTCTTTCCGCACCGTACGTGCAAGCAAATAAATTGTGAATCCAGTTCCTAATTACATCCATTTGTACTGATTAAATGCTGTGAAATGCTGCTTCTAACGAAGAATGAACTTTGCGAATATTGTTTCACAAATTATCACGAAAATCTTAGCAACTGAGGTAGTATAAATTACTTCTGCTCGCGGTGCACATGTAGGATGATTGCTGAAAATAAGTAACATGACGAAAACCGTTTTTGTACACACTCGAATGTAATAGACAAACTATGTACTCTTTTTTGGTTGCTTTATATAGAGGGACCGAATTGATAATCATGGATCTTACTTTAGTTCAATAAGAATGAGGTGCTGGAGCTGGCAGACGTCCATGGTAGATGTAGTTTTGCCTGACAGAGGTTATAGAAGAGTACGCAGAAGATTCAGAATTAGGAGATTCTGATGCAGATGATGTAGCTAGTATCGTTACCGTTTCAAACACTACGACAGTAACTAACAGCGATCTGGGCAACACGGTGTCAGTTGGACTAGTGAGTCAAACATCTAGCATAGATTTAACAGGTAGGATATACAGTTTGCCTGTACTTGAAGAAGAATTTTATGAAAGTCGTGAAACTGACTCCTAAACTGAAGTGGCTGCACACGTAGATTTATATGCATGGCATGTGAACCTCTTTCCTTTGGGATGTGTATTTCTCCTGAGGACATATGGGTGGTAACGGAAGCAGACATTGATAGTTTCCTGCAGATGTTCTCAAACTTAACAGTGAAATTGCCATATATGATTCTGTGCCCCTTATTCATTGGTATGAATAGTTACCACCCCATAATTTACAATGGACTTGGACATCTGTACTAATAATAAAACTGTAAAACCGGCGTTTCTGTCTTTTTAAAAACGCTAATCTCCAAAACTTCTAGAAGAATTTTCATGGGTTTTCCACAGGTAACTTGGTTACAGCGTGTGGTAACCTACAGGCTTTATTTCATAAAAATCGAATCACAGAAAAAAAAATCGTAACTTAATGTTTTATCTAAACTCGTCTGCTCAGCTTAGTAGTTCGGATGTCTAACCATCACAGTGCAATACACCAAAGAACCAACAGATAGTACTGTTAGTTTCGTGGTACACCTATGAACCAATAGATTACGTTGTTAGTTTTTTAGACTCTGTGACAGAATTAAGCTACGCAATCTTATCTTTCCGAAGACAAACTAACATGGAAGTTACTGGGCTAGGATATATGGATTTACTGATTTTGCTTTGTGTATTAAAAACTTATCGACATTAACTTTGATCCTTTTGATAATTTTATTTATGTTCTTTTCTAGGAACAACGGATTTATTAAGTTCGTTTTGTGATTTATGTGGGTACTTATCACATTTTGAATTAGTTTTGTATTCGAATAAAAAATAGCTAAAAAACGGTCGAGTCTTTCTGAATACACGAGAATGGTTAAAAGACCAAGGGCTGTGTGATCACAAGAATCCAATGAAGATCGTGAGACGAGAATTGCTGTAGATGGAAAACATCAGGCCTCAACTCGCTTTTTGGAATCTCCTTCTGGAAGCGTGGTGCGATGTAACTCTGATAGAGAATGTCCTGCACTAGCTCTCTCCTCAGAACAGTTCACCCACGGAGGCTTAAAGTTACTTTTCTTCAGTGTAACATTATTTTGACGGGAAGTGGCGCCGGAGAGAGAGTTTTTATGCCACGAATTTCTCTTATTACTAATTACGGACCATAGTCCTTTAAACGTGTACAATTCATCGTGAGCGTATGTTATGGCATGACCGTTAATAAAGCGCAAGGCCAAACGCTGCGTGATGTGGTCGTGGATCTTAGTGTCAGCTGCTTTTTGCGTGGCCAGCCCTTCATTCATGCCACCAGCCATACTACTTCAAACATTGTGTACAAGGAAACCTCAAAAGCCAGAAGTAAATTCCACGGATTCGAAGTGTCGGCACAGCTGTAATTAAATAATCCAAACAACGCCGTGTTCTCAACTAGTACATAACTTCATCAGTCTTATTGATTAATATTCCCAAAGAACATGTTTCCATGTACACTCCTGGAAATGGAAAGAAGAGCACATTGACACCTGTGTGTCAGACCCACCATACTTGCTCCGGACACTGCGAGAGGGCTGTACAAGCAATGATCACACGCACGGCACAGCGGACACACCAGGAACCGCGGTGTTGGCCGTCGAATGGCGCTAGCTGCGCAGCATTTGTGCACCGCCGCCGTCAGTGTCAGCCAGTTTGCCGTGGCATACGGAGCTCCATCGCAGTCTTTAACACTGGTAGCATGCCGCGACAGCGTGGACGTGAACCGTATGTGCAGTTGACGGACTTTGAGCGAGGGCGTATAGTGGGCATGCGGGAGGCCGGGTGGACGTACCGCCGAATTGCTCAACACGTGGGGCGTGAGGTCTCCACAGTACATCGATATTGTCGCCAGTGGTCGGCGGAAGGTGCACGTGCCCGTCGACCTGGGACCGGACCGCAGCGACGCACGGATGCACGCCAAGACCGTAGGATCCTACGCAGTGCCGTAGGGGACCGCACCGCCACTTCCCAGCAAATTAGGGACACTGTTGCTCCTGGGGTATTGGAGAGGACCATTCGCAACCGTCTCCATGAAGCTGGGCTACGGTCCCACACACCGTTAGGCCGTCTTCCGCTCACGCCCCAACATCGTGCAGCCCGCCTCCAGTGGTGTCGCGACAGGCGTGAATGGAGGGACGAATGGAGACGTGTCGTCTTCAGCGATGAGAGTCGCTTCTGCCTTGGTGCCAATGATGGTCGTATGCGTGTTTGGCGCCGTGCAGGTGAGCGCCACAATCAGGACTGCATACGACCGAGGCACACAGGGCCAACACCCGGCATCATGGTGTGGGGAGCGATCTCCTACACTGGCCGTACACCACTGGTGATCGTCGAGGGGACACTGAATAGTGCACGGTACATCCAAACCGTCGTCGAACCCATCGTTCTACCACTCCTAGACCGGCAAGGGAACTTGCTGTTCCAACAGGACAATGCACGTCCGCATGTATTCCGTGCCACCCAACGTGCTCTAGAAGGTGTAAGTCAACTACCCTGGCCAGCAAGATCTCCGGATCTGTCCCCCATTGAGCATGTTTGGGACTGGATGAAGCGTCGTCTCACGCGGTCTGCACGTCCAGCACGAACGCTGGTCCAACTGAGGCGCCAGGTGGAAATGGCATGGCAAGCCGTTCCACAGGACTACATCCAGCATCTCTACGATCGTCTCCATGGGAGAATAGCAGCCTGCATTGCTGCGAAAGGTGGATATACACTGTACCAGCGCCGACATTGTGCATGCTCTGTTGCCTGTGTCTATGTGCCTGTGGTTCTGTCAGTGTGATCATGTGATGTATCTGACCCCAGGAATGTGTCAATAAAGTTTCCCCTTCCTGGGACAATGAATTCACGGTGTTCTTATTTCAATTTCCAGGAGTGTATTTCACTGTTTTGCTTGCTGGACCATTTCGGCACATGAACATCCAACTGCTGTATGACTCACTAGTAGTCAAAAACTGGAGGGTTATCGCTAGTCTAGCTAAAATTGATTCAAAATGGTTCAAATGGCTCTGAGAATTATGGGACTTAACTTCTGAGGTCATCAGTCCCCTAGAACTTAGAACTACTTAAATCTAACTAACCTAAGGACGTCACACACATCCATGCCCGAGGCAGGATTCGAACCTGTGACCGTAGCGGTCGCGCGGTTCCAGACTGTAGCGCCTAGAACCGCTCAGCCTCTCCGGCCGGCCAGCTAAAATTGGTACATATTATTTCATACTGGTACTGACCTTACTAATTCTCAGACGAACTGCTTTTAAAGGATATCAGTTCGATTGCTTAGAAAATAAAAAATAATAGGTTCCCAATGCCCAATTTCTCATTTCCTCGCTATCTTTCTCCTTGTGGATTATTAATACACGGGAGCAGTTCACATATACACTAGGACGCTTTCCCTCACAGTATGGTTCGTATAAACACGTCTTCACAGGACAAGTTGCCGAACATCAGACTGCAATTCATGTCGCCGGTAATGTTTTCGGGGAACACTGCCGCGCTATAATGACGGCGACGTGTAATTGTTGTAACGTGTGTGAACTTACTTTAAGTCAATCAGTAGAGGTAAACACCAAAGTATATGCGGAATTCGTGTCAGCACTACGATCAAAGGTCGTCATGAGATTTTGACTGTATGTGTTCTGATTTGTGGTTTCGCTGCAGGAGGTAAACGCTGATTCTTCTTGCCGATTTCCGAACGACAACTCGGGAGAGAATTGTATCGCGTGAACATTTGATCCACCGTCGCTCACAAGAGATGTCTGCTCATTACTACACATAATTTGCTCCGTCGCACGTATGAAAGGTGAACCGTAGAAGGATTGGATACTAGTCTCTGACGGATGGATTATTTTTGAAATAATATTTCCAATACAGTACTCGTGGCTGTCGCATCGCGGTCGCGAATTGGGGCCAAGGCAGTTTCAGATAAGTTTTTACAGTCTGACGATGATTTATGAATTTGTAGTTTTAGCTTGACGATGTCCACTATGAACAAACGGTAGTTACTTTTATTCTTAAGAAGGTTGGTTTATCCCGACTGAAACCTAAGTGAATCTAGGTAGTCTGTGCAACTTTGGCTGTTGTTTTTTAAAATTAAAATTAATAGGATTATTTTTTATCCGCTTGTGAATTCATCGGTTCATTATTCTGCTCGTAGACCCCAAGAAGCCTTGCGAGTGCTTCCTCACTACTGTCATCTAAATCCAGAGCCTTTCCTGCCCCGTGAAACAGAGACAGTGTGGAGATAGCACGAAGGTGACATTCACGTCGTATGAACGTGCTTATAATGTGTATTCAGATGCTTTCCACAACATGAAAACCGTTTCGATTTACGTCTGATAGAAATGCAGTCAGAGCAACATTTCATTCAGCAAACTCGGGCGTCGGCGTAGTTGATACCTCTTTTTTTATTTTTTGAACGGTGACTAAGAATGAGCCTGCAGATCCAAAAATTCGTTTCTCACAATATTTCGTTCCTTTGATTTTTTTTGTCACCGGTTCTTTCCGGTGGCAACATTTCATTCAGCAAACTCGGGCGTCGGCGTAGTTGATACCTCTTTTTTTATTTTTTGAACGGTGACTAAGAATGAGCCTGCAGATCCAAAAATTCGTTTCTCACAATATTTCGTTCCTTTGATTTTTTTTTGTCACCGGTTCTTTCTATTCCGGAGGTAAAATAGTCCCCCATTCGGATCTCCGGGCGGGGACTACTCAAGAGGATGTCGTTATCAGGAGAAAGAAAACTGGCGTTCTACGGATCGGAGCGTGGAATGTCAGATCCCTTAATCGGGCAGGTAGGTTAGAAAATTTAAAAAGGGAAATGGATAGGTTGAAGTTAGACATAGTGGGAATTAGTGAAGTTCGGTGGCAGGAGGAACAAGACTTCTGGTCAGGTGACTACAGGGTTATAAACACAAAATCAAATAGGGGTAATGCAGGAGTAGGTTTAATAATGAATAGGAAAATAGGAATGCGGGTAAGCTACTACAAACAGCATAGTGAACGCATTATTGTGGCCAAGATAGATACGAAGCCCACGCCTACTACAGTAGTACAAGTTTATATGCCAACTAGCTCTGCAGATGACGAAGAAATTGAGGAAATGTATGATGAAATAAAAGAAATTATTCAGATTGTGAAGGGAGACGAAAATTTAATAGTCATGGGTGACTGGAATTCGAGTGTAGGAAAAGGGAGAGAAGGAAACATAGTAGGTGAATATGGATTGGGGGACAGAAATGAAAGAGGAAGCCGCCTGGTCGAATTTTGCACAGAGCACAACATAATCATAACTAACACTTGGTTTAAGAATCATGAAAGAAGGTTGTATACATGGAAGAACCCTGGCGATACTAAAAGGTATCAGATAGATTATATAATGGTAAGACAGAGATTTAGGAACCAGGTTTTAAATTGTAAGACATTTCCAGGGGCAGATGTGGACTCTGACCACAATCTATTGGTTATGACCTGTAGATTAAAACTGAAGAAACTGCAAAAAGGTGGGAATTTAAGGAGATGGGACCTGGATAAACTAAAAGAACCAGAGGTTGTACAGAGATTCAGGGAGAGCATAAGGGAGCAACTGACAGGAATGGGGGAAATAAATACAGTAGAAGAAGAATGGGTAGCTTTGAGGGATGAAGTAGTGAAGGCAGCAGAGGATCAAGTAGGTAAAAAGACGAGGGCTAGTAGAAATCCTTGGGTAACAGAAGAAATATTGAATTTAATTGATGAAAGGAGAAAATATAAAAATGCAGTAAGTGAAACAGGCAAAAAGGAATACAAACGTCTCAAAAATGAGATCGACAGGAAGTGCAAAATGGCTAAGCAGGGATGGCTAGAGGACAAATGTAAGGATGTAGAGGCCTATCTCACTAGGGATAAGATAGATACCGCCTACAGGAAAATTAAAGAGACCTTTGGAGATAAGAGAACGACTTGTATGAATATCAAGAGCTCAGATGGAAACCCAGTTCTAAGCAAAGAAGGGAAAGCAGAAAGGTGGAAGGAGTATATAGAGGGTCTATACAAGGGCGATGTACTTGAGGAAAATATTATGGAAATGGAAGAGGATGTAGATGAAGATGAAATGGGAGATATGATACTGCGTGAAGAGTTTGACAGAGCACTGAAAGACCTGAGTCGAAACAAGGCTCCCGGAGTAGACAATATTCCATTGGAACTACTGACGGCCGTGGGAGAGCCAGTCCTGACAAAACTCTACCATCTGGTGAGCATCCCAAAGAAAGCAGGTGTTGACAGATGTGAAAATTACCGAACTATCAGCTTAATAAGTCACAGCTGCAAAATACTAACACGAATTCTTTACAGACGAATGGAAAAACTAGTAGAAGCCAACCTCGGGGAAGAACAGTTTGGATTCCGTAGAAACACTGGAACACGTGAGGCAATACTGACCTTACGACTTATCTTAGAAGAAAGATTAAGGAAAGGCAAACCTACGTTTCTAGCATTCGTAGACTTAGAGAAAGCTTTTGACAATGTTGACTGGAATACTCTCTTTCAAATTCTAAAGGTGGCAGGGGTAAAATACAGGGAGCGAAAGGCTATTTACAATTTGTACAGAAACCAGATGGCAGTTATAAGAGTCGAGGGACATGAAAGGGAAGCAGTGGTTGGGAAGGGAGTAAGACAGGGTTGTAGCCTCTCCCCGATGTTGTTCAATCTGTATATTGAGCAAGCAGTAAAGGAAACAAAAGAAAAATTCGGAGTAGGTATTAAAATTCATGGAGAAGAAATAAAAACTTTGAGGTTCGCCGATGACATTGTAATTCTGTCAGAGACAGCAAAGAACTTGGAAGAGCAGTTGAATGGAATGGACAGTGTCTTGAAAGGAGGATATAAGATGAACATCAACAAAAGCAAAACAAGGATAATGGAATGTAGTCTAATTAAGTCGGGTGATGCTGAGGGAATTAGATTAGGAAATGAGGCACTTAAAGTAGTAAAGGAGTTTTGCTATTTGGGGAGCAAAATAACTGATGATGGTCGAAGTAGAGAGGATATAAAATGTAGGCTGGCAATGGCAAGGAAAGCGTTTCTGAAGAAGAGAAATTTGTTAACATCGAGTATAGATTTAAGTGTGAGGAAGTCATTTCTGAAAGTATTCGTATGGAGTGTAGCCATATATGGAAGTGAAACATGGACGATAAATAGTTTGGACAAGAAGAGAATAGAAGCTTTCGAAATGTGGTGCTACAGAAGAATGCTGAAGATTAGATGGGTAGATCACATAACTAATGAGGAAGTATTGAATAGGATTGGGGAGAAGAGAAGTTTGTGGCACAACTTGACCAGAAGAAGGGATCGGTTGGTAGGACATGTTCTGAGGCATCAAGGGATCACCAATTTAGTATTGGAGGGCAGCGTGGAGGGTAAAAATCGTAGAGGGAGACCAAGAGATGAATACACTAAGCAGATTCAGAAGGATGTAGGTTGCAGTAGGTACTGGGAGATGAAAATGCTTGCACAGGATAGAGTAGCATGGAGAGCTGCATCAAACCAGTCTCAGAACTGAAGACCACAACAACAACACCGGTTCTTTCATATCTGTAAACTGTTTATGCGGTAAGTGCCAGGTTTCACAACGGTACAGAGTCCACGTTGAATTGTAGATCCTCCTGTTCCTGGCTTTTTAAGTGAGATCGGAGGAAGGCAAGCGTTGTGTTGTTAAAATCTACTTTCGGGTTTTATTAATCGGATGTTTCTGAGGGTCTGTTATTGTAAATCAATCCCCCAAACATTCAACCTGCAGAAACCGATGTGGAGATCCGATTGAGAATGTGTTATTGAAATCTTCTCGATTTATCAGACGACTGAGGCCACTTTTCAATGCGACGTTCCAGCGAGTTTTCTACCCTTCATCCTGATAACACAAGATTACTTAGCCACTGAAATGTGCTGACAGTCAGCTTTCGCAAACACTGAAATATCTTGATTATCTTCCATTCAGAGTTCATCCCGGCGCCAAGCTTCATAAATTATATAATTTTCGAGATTAATTATAACAGCCGTATCACGTGACAGGGGAGAGCAGTATCCGAACCCTTCCTTCCCCCAAAGAGAAAAAAAATCGCGAACCGAACCCTCAACCTGCAGCGCCGGACAAACGTATCAATTCAGTATCAGACAGAAGAATACCAGAATATTTGTGAGATACAGACTCGTAGCAAGTGTGTCTAGAACTATGTGCGCTGAAGTACCTCAACTATTTCGTCACCTCTTCGTTTCAGCAAAAGATTTTCCTGAGATGTCCATGCTGAAATTCTAAATTTCTCTGTACCAATTTTTGTTGTATCTGAGAGAAATTTTCACTACATTGGCGAAAAATGAAATTTTTTAAGCTGCCACATCACTTGGGGATTATTCCAAGTTCATCTTGGGTTTTAAACAACATACATACGAAACTGATGATTATTTTTGTTGTCGTTCAACAAATAATGTTGAGTCGTAATATTTTGCCACAGAAAAGTTTGAAATGTTGTTATAGACTCCATTTACAATGATAAAACTCATGCTAGATGAACAGTCTGCATTGTTTTATCATTCAGGTTTGTTAAACATACTCCAATCATTATAGGAACACATACATAATGTCACTGCATGCATAGCTCTATTATCACGAATAGGTACTTAGACTTTGAGGTACTCATAACAGCTTAATCTGTGTTATTAAACAGCTAAAACTATCGCTCAGTCGCAGGTTTGCTCTCTAACGGGCTGCAAGAGCAACAAAAACTTGATTTTCATTATTTCATGTTATTGACGGATTTCAAAAATTAACAATGCTGTCATGATCTACTCATTAAGAGGTATAATCTTATGTTAAAGGATTAACACACTAAGACAAGTATTAAAGTTAGACAATATGGGACTGTGGATCAGCTTTGATGCAGAACACTATTACTTCTTTGCCAAACTAGTTTCAGCGAAATACCACCAGCATTTATGGATTTCGTTATTCTAAAACGGTCATAAAACATAACGAAAAACGTTATTACATGTGTACTGTTCAGTTCCAGATTGTTTTATATCACCTTTTTACTTTGGAATCTTTTCATAATTTCTATGTTTTTTGTCGTCTTTTCAGCATACAGCATGTCATCTGCAAGACATAAGCAGCTATTAATAACAAATATCGAAATGTGAACTTATAAACGTCAGTGTTATTACTATTGAAATTTGCAATAGTGTTGCGAATACAATTTTGGTGGGCGCTAGATTGTAAGTTAATCATGTCATGTACTCACTTTGGTTGGTCCACAACCGATCACTTTGCCAGTAATTCAAAACATCAGGCCATTCACGCGTGTTGTGAGATGCGTCGCATATGTGTGTGTTGCGTGAGGGAACGTAACTCACGGCGTGCAAATACCCAGAATTACTGGTCTTTGAGGAAAAGTAAGTTAGCAGCTGTTTGTTTGTTTGTTTGTTTGTTTGTCTGTTTGTCTGTCTGTCTGTCTGTCTGGGCTTTAGGTCACAAAACAGTTGAGGTCATAAGCACCCAAATCATGACTTAATGTGGGACGTTTTCTCCACGTATCGTTTACACCGAGATCTTGTAATGCTCTGTAATGGGCATGGAAATGCATACCTAAGGATATATAATAAATTCGTGATTGTTCGGATCATTTTAAGGATGTTTCCTCTTCACTTCCACTACTTACCTTATCACAACGAATACACGTATTCCCAATATTACCATTATTTTTAGAACTATAAATGTGCAAAAGTTTCACACGTGTCTCCTGGTTGTTTTGTATGCAGCAGAAACATCTAGGCCTATTCTAGAGGGACACTAATTTCGCATTCTCTGTCTAACTGAAGAGCATTTCTTGCAAATCCGAAGATGGTTGAGAACTACACGGAAGCAGCTGTGGCAAAAAAACAACGTATGACTCGAGGTGCAGTTTGTGTTGTCGTAACCATAACCAAAAACAGAGGAAAAATCAAAATACTGTCTTCGAAGCTAACTGCAACACACTTATCGCAAATTAAGCAAAAACACATTAGGCGAATCGTATAGTTGGATCAGACATGTTCATGCATTGCACGTCGCAGCAAATAAACGCTGGCATGACGACATACTGCGATATTATTGCCGTACAACAGTGTCCGCTAATGCTGAACTGCTTCTTTTCCTTAATTGCTCCCCATATTTCTTAACTTTGAACCTTGAAAAGTGTCATTTATGTTACGTTAGAGAGTAGAGGCAATAAAAAAACGTAGTATATGTTTGCGGTTATTACGTTAGACGATAGGAGAAAATAGGTAAATACGTGGGTAACTCCAAAAGAAATGCACACTATTTTTTTTTTAAATCCATCTTTCTTCCTACATGTTTGAAAGTTTTACAGTGTGTAGATACATCCCTTAGGAACAAAATTTTCATTTCTCCACATAATTTCCATCCTTCTCAACTGCATTACGACATCTTGGAACCAGCGCCTGTGTACCCGCACGGTAAAATTCTAGACCAACCTGTTGGAACCACTGTTTGGCAGCGTGCACAAGGGAGTCATCATCTTCAAACCTTGTTACACGAAGAGAGTCTTTCAGTTTCCAAAAAAATGGTTCAAATGGCTCTGAGCACTATGGGACTTAACATCTGAGGTCATCAGCCCCTAGAACTGAGAACTACTTAAACCTAACCAACCTAAGGACATTACACACATCCATGCCCGAGGCAGGATTCGAACCTGCGACCGTAGTGGTCGCGCAGTTCCAGACTGAAGCGCCTAGAACCGCTCGGCCACTTCGGCCGGCTTTAATTTTCCCAAAGAGAGAATAGTTACATGGATCCACGTTAGGACTGTAAGGCGGGTGTTTCACTGTTGTCCATCCGAGTTTTATGATCGCTTCCATGGTTTTTCGACTGACATGTGGCCGAGCATTGTCGTGCACTAGCGAAACATCCTGATTTTGCCGATGTCGTCGAACACGACTCAGGCGAGCTTGAAGTTTGTTCAGTGTCATCACATATGTATCAGAATTTATGGTGGTTCCACTTGGCATGATGTCCACAAGCAAGAGTCCTTCGGAATAAAAAAAAAAACACCGCAGCCATAACTTTTCTAGCAGAGGGTGTGGTTTTGAATTTTTTTTTTTTTCCTTGGCTGAATTTGTATGATGCCACTCCATTGATTGCCTCTTCGTCTCTGGTGAAAAATGATGGAGCCATGTTTCATCACCTGTCACAATTCTTCCAAGAAATTCATCTCCACCATTCTCGTACTGTTCCAAAAGTTCGCTGCATACCGTTTTTCTTGTTTCTGTGTGAGCCACTGTCAATTTTGTGTACATAGTTCCGCGTAGTCAGCGCGTACACAACTTTCCCACTAGATCGCGCCCCACTAAGCACAACAGCGCAGGCGCAGCGCTCGTCCATCTCCGCACTACGAGATGGCGCTGCCTTGGAGACGGACCAAATTCTGCTTCCGCGGATCTGCGTATTAATATATAACACAGCCAATGAGATCGCTGCTAACGTAGAACCTTTCCTCCTCGCGGATCACACTCACACAGTGATACCTGAACGCGCGAGGTATTATAACGAGTGTACAGACTTCCGATTAGTCAGTCTGCATTTGTCTGTACCAGTCTGCATTTGTCTGTACCAGTCTGCATTTGTCTGTACCAGTATATAGTTAAGTTTCAGTCTGTGCCTAATAGGATTACCATATTCCTGTACATAGCCATGAAGATAAATGTATAGACACTTTGTCAAGTATCAGAGATATGTGAGAATAAGATTAACGTACCAAGACCAAAGGAACTTCAGATTGTAAATTGTAAATAGCATCCAGAATCAAGTTAGGTAAGATTTATGCTTGTTACTATTTTAATAAATGTGTGTGAAAATTAATCAAGTTCTGTTTAAAGTTGGGCACCGTCAATCTGCTACTCTAAGCGTGCAAGTGGCATTTCTATCGTCTGACCTAACGGCAGAAGATAAACACCCCATGATAAGAACATGAGACATATTGCTGACACTCGCATACTTCGTTAGAGCGACAAGTCAAATAATATGATGGTGTGTGTACCGAAGGTCTTATAGTACGCACACCACAGTCAACATCCTGGGAACCCACCTGGCACAAACCTTTTTTAACGCCAACACTTTCAGTATTCTGCAAACACTTCCTCCCCCTATCCCAACGTAGCGTGACAATTCGTTCACTGTAATGCATCTGTCAGCAGTCACCAATTCGTTATCTCTCTGCACACTTGTCTGGAGTGTGTGCAGTACGAGGCCTGCCGCTGCCAGGACAATCCTAAATATTGCCGTTCCCGCTTTCATCACGTAACCTGCTTGCCCACCGACTAACTGTACTACGATCGACGGCAGCATCTCCATACACCTTTTTTCAAGCTCTTGTGGATATTTCCCACTGTCTCGTTTTCACAGCACAGGAATTCTATGACAGTACGTTGATTCTGACTAACGTCAAGTGCAGCAGCCATCTTGAAGACATGGTGTGATGGCGCCACTCACGGGAACAGGTTGAACTAAGTTTGAAAACAAGCGGGAAGAATGTATCTACACACTGTAATACTTTCACACATGCAGAATGAAACTGTATTTTTACAAAAATAGTGTGCATTTCTTTTGAAGTGACCCTTGTGGTGTTATAAAAGTGTGGCTAGATTACTGAGACCTGCTTTGATGGACAACGAAAATTACTATGAAATTTTATCAATGGGACGTAGTCAATGGGATAGTCATCACCGCCGTCGAACTGTGTGCCTGTCATACTAATTCATGAGACAATAACTGTTAATAAATACATGTTAAAATAGTATATGTAGACTGCTTCAGACATCTTTAGCTTTGTGCACCAGAATAGCTGAAGGCAATCTGGTCCAACCCGTTGAATCACTGATGTTACTTCAGTAAAGAGAGGAAGACCCCCAACGCTGCACACATATACAGGATGAACATTAATAAAGCCGACAAACTACAGGGGCGGATCCCTGACTGGAAATGGAGGACAAGAGGTCCTGTGAACATGTGTCTGGAGACGCATCGTTGCCACGGTAGATGGCGGTGACGAAAGAAAGGTCGTGGGTCTATGTGCCGTGTGTTCTTTGTGTGTAGCAGGTTCTGTGATTGACGCAGCATGCTTTAAGCAGCAGAATGGTCCGGTAGTAATGTCGGGAAAAAGCCAAGAGGGTGTTTGTGTACTGCCAAGCAGATGGAAACGGTCGGGACGCAGCACTGCTAAACCAAAACAAGCGCAGTCACTCACCAACCACATCACCCATTTTAAGTCCTTTGCTCATTGTGATCATTTCGTGACACACATGTGGAAGTAATACGTTGCCCGGTTCTAGGCGCTCCAGTCCGGAGCCGCGCTGCTGCTACGGTCGCAGGTTCGAATCCTGCCTCGGGCATGGGTGTGTGTGATGTCCTTAGGTTAGTTAGGTTTAAGTAGTTCTAAGTTCTAGGAGACTGATGACCACAGCAGTTGAGTCCCATAGTGCTCAGAACCATTTGAACCAATACGTTGCCCGACTCTTCTTAGAACACACGCTCTCGGTATTTCAACAATAAACGTATCCGTGAAGTACAGCATCTCTCTTGTTGCTTCTGTCACGATTTTGTTGACCATCTTTGCAACGATCCGGTCACGAAACGTGCCGCTCTTCGTAGTATATTCTTTAGCTCCTTTATTAATCCAACTTGGTAAGGGTCCCAATTTGATGATCAGTATTCAATACTTCCAGCGAATCTCATCCTGGCGTCTGCTTTTCCTGCAACAACTTTCGTGTGGTCATTTGTCATTCCACGTCAGGCCGTTCTTGTCAGTGACTCCTAGGTGTTTCACTGTAGTCACTGCTTCCGTTGAATTATCGCCATTAGTGTAATAGTAAAGTAACAGATCTCTCCGCCTATTTACGCGCTATACGTTACATTCATTTGCGGGCGGGGTCAACTGCCAGATACTGCATCAACAATATATTCTCAGCAGCTTTTCCCGCATTTCATCGCAGTCCTGTGCTGTTACCCACTAAATAATTTACATACAAGATTGTTCATAAGAACTTCCGTTGTTTCAGAAGGCGACTACGGGAAAACTGCAGGACCTACAGAATATTGACACATCGGTGGATATGGCATCCCTCCAAATTCGAATCGTAATGGTCACAGTGATGTACACTCCTGGAAATTGAAATAAGAACACCGTGAATTCATTGTCCCAGGAAGGGGAAACTTTATTGACACATTCCTGGGGTCAGATACATCACATGATCACACTGACAGAACCACAGGCACATAGACACAGGCAACAGAGCATGCACAATGTCGGCACTAGTACAGTGTATATCCACCTTTCGCAGCAATGCAGGCTGCTATTCTCCCATGGAGACGATCGTAGAGATGCTGGATGTAGTCCTGTGGAACGGCTTGCCATGCCATTTCCACCTGGCGCCTCAGCTGGACCAGCGTTCGTGCTGGACGTGCAGACCGCATGAGACGACGCTTCATCCAGTCCCAAACATGCTCAATGGGGGACAGATCCGGAGATCTTGCTGGCCAGGGTAGTTGACTTACACCTTCTAGAGCACGTTGGGTGGCACGGGATACATGCGGACGTGCATTGTCCTGTTGGAACAGCAAGTTCCCTTGCCGGTCTAGGAATGGTAGAACGATGGGTTCGATGACGGTTTGGATGTACCGTGCACTATTCAGTGTCCCCTCGACGATCACCAGTGGTGTACGGCCAGTGCAGGAGATCGCTCCCCACACCATGAAGCCGGGTGTTGGCCCTGTGTGCCTCGGTCGTATGCAGTCCTGATTGTGGCGCTCACCTGCACGGCGCCAAACACGCATACGACCATCATTGGCACCAAGGCAGAAGCGACTCTCATCGCTGAAGACGACACGTCTCCATTCGTCCCTCCATTCACGCCTGTCGCGACGCCACTGGAGGCGGGCTGCACGATGTTGGGGCGTGAGCGGAAGACAGCCTAACGGTGTGCGGGACCGTAGCCCAGCTTCATGGAGACGGTTGCGAATGGTCCTCGCCGATACCCCAGGAGCAACAGTGTCCCTAATTTGCTGGGAAGTGGCGGTGCGGTCCCCTACGGCACTGCGTAGGATCCTACGGTCTTGGCGTGCATCCGTGCGTCGCTGCGGTCCGGTCCCAGGTCGACGGGCACGTGCACCTTCCGCCGACCACTGGCGACAACATCGATGTACTGTGGAGACCTCACGCCCCACGTGTTGAGCAATTCGGCGGTACGTCCACCCGGCCTCCCGCATGCCCACTATACGCCCTCGCTCAAAGTCCGTCAACTGCACACACGGTTCACCTCCACGCTGTCGCGGCATGCTACTAGTGATAAAGACTGCGATGGAGCTCCGTATGCCACGGCAAACTGGCTGACACTGACGGCGGCGGTGCACAAATGCTGCGCAGCTAGCGCCATTCGACGGCCAACGCCGCGGTTCCTGGTGTGTCCGCTGTGCCGTGCGTGTGATCATTGCTTGTACAGCCCTCTCGCAGTGTCCGGAGCAAGTATGGTGGGTCTGACACACCGGTGTCAATGTGTTCTTTTTTCCATTTCCAGGAGTGTAGTTGCCCTAGGAATCAAGCGTATCAGAACACATAAGTAAATCATCCGTTCCGTGTTGTGGCATCGAATTAGTTCGCGCCTGCAGATAGGCAACTGAATGAACAGATTTCCAAAGCGGGTTGCTGACATTACGACTAAATGAACAGGGCACAGATGCTCTTCCGCTTGTTTTGACAACAGAGAAAGGTGGCGCAGTGGTTAGCGCACTGGACTCGCATTCGGGGGGAAAACGGTTCATACGCGCGTCCGGCCTTCCGGATTTAGGTTTTCCGTGATTTTCCTAAATTGGTTCAGGCAAATGCCGGGATGGTTCCTTTGAAAAGGCACGGCCGACTTCCTTCCCCATCCTTCCCTAATTCGATGGGACCGGTGATCTTGCTGTTTGGTCCCCTCCCCAGACTCAGCCAAGCAATCGTTTTGACGTTTTCTGTGTCACAGAAGTTGCTCATATCGAGCACCTGTAAAGCGAATTAAAAGCTTGGAGACATTCTCCGTCCACTGACGTGTGTCCATTTTCTGCATGTCTTGCGTTTTCGCGCTGTCGTCTTCTGAAACCCTCGAGGTACTTCTGAATAACCCTACATATTATAAATATAAACTGTTGTGTAAATAGTCCTCCATATTGTAAGTAGAAACTGTTGTGTACAGACTTCGCATACAATGGTAAGATGAATTGGGCTATAGAGTGATGCGGCAGCTATCGTCATGGGAAAACTAGACAGGAGCAGATTTGATTAGCGATCAAGTTAACTCAGTAAACAGAAGATTTACTTAACTTGTACTTCTCCAAGCGTAAGAAGACTCATTACAAATAATTCAGCAGAAAATAGTCAAGCTCTCAACTTCAACAAGGAAGAGGCTCACTGTACTAGCACAAACTATGGCGCCGTAGCGAAGAGGCTCAAAGTGCGCAAGTGGGTGTGTAGCAGCTGCCGCCTGTCCTACATCGCGGTGGCAGAGGGCGCTTGTAGTCACTACAGTCGTGGCTCAGCGGGCACACACTATGGGGTCTGCCACATCCCGCGCGACCCCTAACGCCATCAGACTGGAACTTGGAAATCCGTTGCCAGCTGTGACGCCCGTGGGGTGATGTTGATACGTAATACCACTCAAATGGCGCTGTAGGAACTCTGGGTTGCATGTGACTGCACTCATTAGTTTTAGTACCTCTCCAGAAATTGAGTCCACATGTCCAGTGGAATATACCTAATACTTCTTCAGAAGGGACCTCTGCGTGAACGTTTAATTGCCACAGTATGACAATACAACGTAACAATGCGGAATTTGATTGCGGAGCATTCGTGAGCGTAGAATAGCAGAACGAAACGTCGTCGGATTTTCGTTGTCTTCTACTAAATGTGAACCAGGGTGATTCAAGAACGTTTTACACGTTACAGCCCGAACCCACCAGCTGCCTTTTAGGAATATAGCTTTCTGAAGCTTAAGTGCCGTGTCGCATCCCGGCAAAAGTCCTATCACCAGCTAGGGACGAGGGCGTGTCCTGCTTGGCGGAATGATGATGTTGATGACAGTGTCGTCTATTGTCCAGCTAAGTTACTTTTAACGGAGTGAGAGGGATATTTAGCACAGCTGATTTTGGAACAGAGAAGAGAAGTTGCTTGCTTTGTAGGAAATGAATAAGGGAGCGAACATTTAAAGATTCAGTTTAAGAACGATTTATTTTCCCAATAGTTCAACCTTAATTGGAGAGGTGTCGTACAGCGGCTTTATCTCTTTACAAATCAGTGAGTACACCCTATCACTCTGCATGTTAGTCCTTTCCAGCAACTCTCAGTTCCTGAGTTCTCCTTTCGATGCCAGAGATGAGCGTCCTGCTTGCAACTCGTTCTGACAATGGGCAATCAAATATTTTAACCACAGTGGGACACTACTGCGAGACGGTGCTTGTTTCTCTTTATATTTCGACACAGAAAATATCAGCTATCACTCGTTGCGACCATACGCAATAATTCACAAAAGAAGGCAAGTGCGAGGCAGAGCTTGTTCCTCTTTATACCTTGACGAACAAAGTATAAATTATTACTTATTGCTACTACTAGAGACAAACTCTACAGAGCTTGTTCTTTACTAACAAGCAGAAAACTCAACATAATAACTGTTGGTGTGTACTTATCGGAAACTCAGTTGTCCTTCCTCCGATCTGTGCAACTTTCTCGTAATTTACATGGTGTTGGGAACAATCAAATGAAAACAATCGATTTAGTCAGTTGTTGGAAAACTCATTCGATTGTCGCTTTATGTATCGATTGAATTATTCATCTATTGAGTGAAATCAATCTATGTAGGAGAACAACAGAATGGAAAACAAACGAGTCAGTCGGTTGCGAGGTCCCGGCAATGCTGCGCTGCGCTCACGCCGGCTGCAACCCTGGCTCTGGAGGCAGCAGCAGGGGGCCGCTACGACGGCGGATCCACGCGCCCGCCCCAGCGACCCTAAGACCACCCAAACCCACACGTTGAGTGAAAACATTCATATAACTGGCGTAACCGAAGATACTTGTCAACCAGGCGAGTGAGTGAAAACATTCATACGAGGCGTGTTTTTTAAGTAAGTACCGTTTTGAAATTAAAAAAAAGATGTGCTAAGATATCTCAATAATTTTATTTTTACATGAAAGCCTGTACCTTAATCTACTTTTCTAGATAATTTCCGTGAATATTGAGGCACTTGTCATAACGTTGTACGAGTTTTTGAATACCCTCCTCATAGAAATCTGCCCCCTGACTTGTTTACCACTGCATCACCACTGTTTTGACTTCGTCATCGTCTTGAAGACGCCGACCGCCCAGGTGTTTCTTCAAGTGCAGAAACAGATGGTAGTCACTGGGCGCAAGATTGGGGCTGTACGGAGGATGATCTAGAGTTTCCCATAGAAAAGATGTGATGAGATCTTTGGTCTGATTTACCACATGCGGCGGCATTTGTCTTGCAGCAAAACGATGCCCTTGCTCAAATTCCATGGACTGTTGCTTTGATTCTGGTGTGACGAAGGCCACCCATGTGTCATAGCCCGTAACAATTTGGCTTAAGAAATCATCACCGTCGTTGTGGTACCGCCCAAGGAAAGTCAATGCACTGTCTAAACGTTTGGTTTTGTGCACATCCGTCAACATTTTCGGTAACCAACGTGCGCACAATTTTCGGTAATTCAAGTGCTCGGTCACAATGCCATACAAAACACTACGAGAAACATTAGGAAAGTCATCCCGCAAGGAGGAAAACGTAAAGCGCCTGTTTTCTCGCCTTATTGTCCACTTCGTGCACCAAACTTTCATTAACGACCTAAGGACGACAACGTAAACAAGGAAGAATTAGACTGTAATGGTGTCAATGCGTAGATTAAGGTACAGGCTTTCATGTAAAAATAAAATTATCGAGATATCTTAGCACGTCTTTTTTTAATTTCGAAACGGTACTTACTTAAAAAAAACACGCCTCGTATAACTGCCGTGCAGTCGACAGAGACTTGTGCGTCGGTTGTCTCGCATTGAATGAATGAAACCACTAGAACGCGGTGAGTAAAAATATTCACATATCAGGCGTGATGCAGGGACTAGTTTCATTCGACTGAAAAAACCGACTGAAGAAAAAACAGTCGATTGGCCAGTCGGTTGTCACACCATTAAGTTTACAGCAGCAGCAGCAGCAGCAAGAGCATCGAAGTGTCACTCCATAGTGAGTCCGAGGATCGGCCATAGTAATGCTTTCCTGCTTTCTGGTAATCATTGTCTGGACCCCTTGCACCGGCCGTTTATACACTGGTTTTTCAGAACTTTTGTGCGATTTCCTCCTTTAGAGATGTTTTCCCATACTCTCCTGAAGGTGCAATTTTGTCATATGATGACATAATGGAGACCGTGGCTGTTGTTTGAAGATAAATGTTGATGGTGTTAGGACAGCAATAACCCGCAAATTCACTTTCAGTTCCTTTATTTAAAGGATACCGTTTCCGGTTTAGAATCGTTGTCATTCATCCTCAGACGGTTTACACGCTTTCTGTATGACATGTGGTGTGTTTTTTTTACAGATTAATTGTCCTAAAATATAAATAATACATAATTAGAAACACCTCACACACTGATGGTTGCGTTACAAATTTTCGTTGCATGTGACTTAACGTGAAACGTCGGTATGGAGTGTTTGTTTTCATTACATTCGTCCAACAGATCTGAATACATTCCCATTGTCTTATTGTTGCACACGTAAATTGTTCTCACTGAACACTTTAGATTTGTCACTGAGAAGATTTCTACCACGCACCACATGTTTTGATACATACAAAGAGCTTACAAACATGTGGGTATCAAAGATGCTATGATATATCGTAACATTTGACGATGATGTCCTATGTTTGGAAAGGATCATATATTCATTTACGCAACTGTGATGCCTTTTACACTAGTACAGAGACATTGAATTTTTGAGTTGATATTGTTAAATTAATTATAAAGGTTTTTTTTGTGACACATCAAAACTAGTCACATGTGAGAAAAATGCAGTTGCATACAAGACAAATAAAATAATGAAACAACTTCAAACAAATAATACCCGCTAAAACACTGAACTTAAAGATTTGAAAAATATTAATAGCAAACTGTCTGAAAGTAAAGCACTCACAGTGCTTCAGTTTTCTCAATTCTGTTGCGAAGACACTTTCCTATTTCTCCTGGTATGTCTCCGACGACAGCTGTTTCGTAGCCCCCAAGGGCACAAAATAGAGGCATTGTTTTTTCTTCGAAGCGTGTGATTGTGGCTGGGAGTTTACTGAAATAGGTCCTAATAAACACTAATTTACTCTGGAGACCCTCCTCATTGCAAGCACTAATTGCAACTGGGACACTTGCTGCTTCGTTTCTGTCCATCACGTCCGGCACCCTTTTCACGTCTTCTAAATGTTCACTGTAATGCAGAGCTGCTTCTATCCATGTTCCCCACCTCGTGATGATTGGCTGTGGAGGGTAAACGAATTCCTGGCATCATTTCAGTAAATAATTTTACTCTTGATGGCGTCTTCACAAACACTTTTTTCACAGAGGAAATTAAGGCATTTACTTCTGGAAAATACACTCGAATTTCTTCACCCAGTCGGTGAAGAGCATGTGCTAAACAAGTTATGTGAACTACCTTGGGATAAAATACCCGCAAAGCTTTAGCAGCCTTAATCATATATGCTGCTGCATCTGCAACTATCACCAGGAGTTTTTCCTCGTTTTCTTTAGCGGGCCACAAAACGCGTAATGCATCACGAACAACCGTAGCAATAGTAGAATGGTTTACTTGTTTCCAGTACTCTAGAGATAATGAGATGTGTTCCTGGATCAGGTTCCGCCATTTTTCCGACGACAATGTTGGCAATATATCTCCTACATGAGTCAGTCGTTTCATGTACAGATAACCACACGTTTGAATCCACAATATCATCTCTGATCTCTTGTATTACCTAAAAAGAATTATTTTATTGAAAAATGGCTCTGAGCTCTATGGGATTTAACTGCTGAGGTCATCAGTCCCCTAGAACTTAGAACTACTTAAACCTAACTAACCGAAGGACTTTACACACATCCATGCCCGAGGCAGGATTCGAACCTGCGACCGTAGCGGTCTCGCGGTTCCAGACTGTAGCGCCTAGAACCGCTCGGCCACTTCGGCCGACTTTTATTGAAATTTTGTAAAGAACAGCCATTGTAATATGGGTCTCACTTTTTTTTTTTTTTTGGGGGGGGGGGGAGAGGGTTGAAGGAAAGAAAGGTAAAGTATAACAAAAAATATTTAAAATGTTTCTTGATCGCAAACTCGTTGACACTACAGGGCATACGAAATTTTGTGTTTCGATTTTAAAATATTTTTGTGTAATAGATTTAAAATTCTTAAAAAGTTGAAAAGTTTTAATGAAACTTAAATGGAGGTTGGGGGATATGGGGGTAGCTGACATGGGAACTAATTTCATTAAATAAATGTTTAAACTTACCTCTTCATAAACTTTGCCAAGATAGTTTTTCCTTATTGTTGATTCATCATGAACTTTGTTTGGTATATTTTTCGAGGAAGCCTCGAAATTCTACATTATTTAATTTATTGAAAGGGATGTTGGCTGAAACTAAAGCTTTGTAGATACCTTTCGAAAAATTATAATTGCCATCATTTCCACTTCTGCTTGCAGAAAATGCTGCTGGTAAGGTTGTCTGGGTGTTGGAGATATTTTTATTAGCAGCATTTCTATGAGCATCTGTTTGTAAATATTATGTAATTTGGAATTCTTTATCACAGGGCACGTATAACAATGGTATAAAAATAAAGTGAGTTTATTTTCATTAAGTAAAAAACTAACTCGAAAATCACATTGATTTTTAACTTTGAGAAAGCAAAAATAGAACTTAAGTGCTTGTCGCACACTTGGCACAATACTACATTCCCGTCTGTTGTTATAGTAGGATTTCAATCAATCCACTGTCGAAGTAAATAAACTTACTGTTCTTCTCCTTCGGCATTGTGGTAATATGGTCTCCTCTTGCGCACACTTCAGAAATCACGAAGAACAGCACACTAGTTACTGATTTATAGGTAGCTGATAATGGAACTTTTTCATTCTTGGAAATGTCATTGTTGCCGCCGGCGGCTTCGTTTGTTTCACAATACAAACCGTACTGACTTTTATGACGCGATGGCCGACCGAACTTTAAAGGTTTGCCGCATGATTGTTGATCGCTATTTAGTTTTTGTTAAGCTGTCGAGAGACATATTTTTATAGTACAGGAACCGCTGATTGCTATGTTCGCCTCATTTTTAGGCGCCCTTTTATGTTTCAAATGGCTCTGTGCACTATGGGACTTAACTTCTGAGGTCATCAGTCCCCTAGAACTTAGAACTACTTAAACCTAACGACATCACACACACCCATGCCCGAGGCAGGATTCGAGCCTGTGACCGTAGCGGTAGCGCAGTGCCACAATGTAGCGCCTAGAACCGCTCGGCCACCCCGGCCGGCGCCCTTTTATGGATATGTAAATATGACAGAGAAGTAATTCTACACAAACAGAGCAATAAAAGAGAAATTTGCTCAGGTCTTACTCTTCTTCTTAAACTATTGTGGTGAAATACTTGTATTTCAAGAATCGTTGTTGCAAAAGTAAAATATATGCATAAATATGCAAAACTTATTTGTATATGCAATAACCCCTTAAATATGCATTTATATGCACTATCATGCAAATGTGCAAAAATCATAGCTTTAGTGATAACCTATATCCGAATATCTGTGGAGACGTTTAAATGTTGAATAAAGTGCGTGCACGCCGTAGTTTGTAACTAATTTATGTTTTTTTTTCCTTATAGTTCAATAACTGTCACTCTGTAGGTATTATATGTGATGCATTCCAAGACTCACTGATATAGTAGTCATGTGATTCTACAGTTTTTGGGTTTTTCGAAGGGGACAATTTTACGTTTTTGATCATTTAAAGCGAATTGTCAACTTTGTTCCGGTTTGAAATCTCATCAAAATCTTAATTGACTTCCGTGCAGCTTTTTTGAACCAGTACTCCATTCCACAGGGTGTCCCAGGAGGAAAGATCAACATTCAGGGAAATGACAGGTACGATCATTCGAAGCAAACAAGTCTGGTAAACATGGGCTCTAAAATGCTTACCTTAATAGCTACGAGCACTTGTTCAGTTGAAGACATGTTTCACTGTAGCGAAAGATGAAATGCTCATAGCTCTTTTGGTACGTATTTTAGAGCCCATGTTTACGATACTTCTTTGCTTCGAATGATGGTTTCTGTAACATCCCTGAATATTGATCATCCCTCCTGGGACACCCAGTAGATATCATCTGTGGCACGCCGGAAGTTACTTCATCCTTCTATGACTCTATCCGAGATAAAATGCTGCGTCCTTCCTACGAAGAGATCGTAAATCAGCTCACTTATTTCGTCTGATAACACATACGATTGTACAATCGATAATAAGCGTTCGTATGATACTGTATGAGATGCTTACCGCTAGTGAAGAAATGCTGCATCTACCTGAGTGTCTCGATCCCTGGATTTGAAGATGTTGTGTGAGGAAAAAGCGACTAGGGTTTCACGCGATCGATGTGGCTGGCAAGGGGAACTCATTCTGATAGAGATATCTCATTCCGTTTGTGCTCATGATATGTCCTAAGATTCTACAATAGATGGATGACAATGATATTGGACGGTAGTTTCGTGGTCCCCTTCTGCTACATTCCATTGTAGACGGATGTAACCTGTGATTCGATCGATTCAGAGCGCTCACCATCCACGCCAGAAAGCAGGTACACGTTCGTGTTCTCTTCGCGTATGTAGGCCTTTAAGAGATATACGACACCATGTGAGCTCAGCCAAGCTTACCCAATTCACCGGAGTGCGCCTGGCATGACAATGTTTGCTTATATTCTCCGAGTTTGTTTGCCTTCGGTGTCGGCTTGAAGCTACAAGCGGCGCTTGTATCTAAAGTACGAGAAATGTTAGTACCTGCAACGTAGCTGCTTACGATATACCAGTATATATGTATTATCAACAAAGTAGTCTGAGGACAGACGGAAGATATGTTAAGGATATGACAGTAGGTACATTCCGGTAATCTTACAAATGCGGCGCTACTGAATTAAATGACTGCCAAGTTTTAGCAATTGTTATTTCTTTCGTCTACTGCTCAGGGCCTTTCGCTGGCAGTACGCGAACGATTGTCTTCAGTGGACAAGTTACGATAATCCCGAACTACGATCGTGAACTTGTCCCCTGCCGATGATGACGGCGACGACGACAAAGACGACTATTCGCTTGTGTACGTCCAGTTTGACAAAAGTTCAAAATCTTTCTCGTTGTCCATCCAAGCATATATATATATATATATATATATATATATATATATATATAGGGTGAGTCACCTAACATTACTGCTGGATATATTTAGTAAACCACATCAAATACTGACGAATCGATTCCACAGACCGAACGTGAGGAGAGGGGTTAGTGTAATTGTTTAATACAAACCATAAAAAAATGCACGGAAGTATGTTTTCTAACACAAACCTACGTTTTTTTAAATGGAACCCCGTTAGTTTTGTTAGCACATCTGAACATATAAACAAATACGTAATCAGTGCCGTTTGTTGCATTGTAAAATGTTAATTACATCCGGAGATATTGTCACCTAAAGTTGAAGCTTGAGTACCACTCCTCCGCTGTTCGATCGTGTGTATCGGAGAGCACCGAATTACGTAGGGATCCAAAGGGAACGGTGATGGACCTTAGGTACAGAAGAGACTGGAACACCACATTACGTCCACATGCTAACAGCTTTTTATTGGTCTTTTTCACTGAGCACATGTACATTACCATGAGGGGTGAGGTACATGTACACACGTGGTTTCCGTTTTCAATTACGGAGTGGAACCGAGTGTGTCCCGACGTGTCAGGCCAATAGATGTTCAATGTGGTGGCCATCATTTGCTGCACACAATTGCAATCTCTGGCGTAATAAATGTCGTACACGCCGCAGTACATCTGGTGTAATGTCGCCGCAGGCTGCCACAATACGTTGTTTCATATCCTCTGGGGTTGTAGGCACATCACGGTACACATTCTCCTTTAACGTACCCCACAGAAAGAAGTCCAGAGGTGTAAGATCAGGAGAACGGGCTGGCCAATTTATGCGTCCTCCACGTCCTATGAAACGCTCGTCGAACATCCTGTCATGGGTCAGTCTAGTGTTAATTGCAGAATGTGCAGGTGCACCATCATGCTGATACCACATACGTCGACGCGTTTCCAGTGGGACATTTTCGAGCAACGTTGGCAGATCATTCTGTAGAAACGCGATGTATGTTGAAGCTGTTTGGGCCCCTGCAATGAAGTGAGGACCAATGAGGTGGTCACCAATGATTCCGCACCATACATTTACAGTCAACGGTCGCTGTCGCTCTACCTGTCTGAGCCAACGAGGATTGTCCACGGACCAGTAATGCATGTTCCGTCGATTCACTGCCCCGTGGTTTGTGAAACCCGCTTCATCGGTAAACAGGTAGAACTGCAACGCATTCTCTGTTAATGCCCATTGACAGATTTGCACTCGATGATTAAAGTCATCACCATGTAATTGCTTGATGTAGCGACACATGAAACGGGTGAAAGCGGTGACGATGCAGTATGCGCATGACACTACTTTGACTCGGGGGGGGGGGGGGGGGGGTTATGGGCGCTCAACATCGCAACATCGTACTTTGACTCAGTCCACCGGCTCTGGCAATGTCCCGTGTACTCATGTGTGGGTTCATGGCAACAGCAGCTAACACACCAACTGCACCCGCTTCTCCTGTGACGGGCCTGTTACGGACCCGTTTGCGTGCTACGACCATACCTGTTGCATACAGTTGGCGGTAGATGTTTTGCACGTTGGATGCTCTCTGTCCGGGTACCGTTCTGCATACACCCTGCAGGCTTCAGCTGCATTTCGTCGACACTCGCCATAGATGAGTATCATCTCCGCCTTTTCAGAGTTCGAATACACCATGGTCACAGTTCCTACAACACTACACTATCACAGACATCTGGTAACACGGTGTACTACAGTTGGTCTGCGTGCGGAGACGAATGCAGAATAACAATAGCAGCAAGCGCTACATGCGGACACTGCGACAGCTAGACCAAACCACAGCAGTGCACTGCAGCCACACTCGTAAACACGGTCGTCATCGTAAACATGTCCCTGCAGATGCTGCTCGCCGGCTGTGGCCCGTGTTTGTTACAACACGCAACTGAATGTCGGAGGTTTCAAGCGTCAACTTTAGGTTACAATATCTCCGGATGTAATTAACATTTTACAGTGCAACAAACGGCACTGATCACGTATTTGTTTATATGTTAAGATGTGCTAACAAAACTAACGTGGTTCCATTTAAAAAACGTAGGTTTGTGTTAAAAAACATACTTCCGTGCATTTTTTTATGGTTTGTATTAAACAGTTACACTAGCCCCTCTCCTCACGTTCGGTCTGTGGAATCGGTTCGTCAGTATTTGATGTGGTTTACGAAATATATCCAGCGGTAACGTTAGGTGAGTCATCATATATATATATATATATATATATATATATATATATATATATATAAAATCTTAAAGAGTTATGTAATCTGTAGCCCGAATGTTTATTAGAGAGTAATGTAAATTTTTGGAGCAAATTGTTAAAGACCTTTTGGAGATTTATCTTAACAACGTTAAATAATGACTTCTCTTTATATAGTAGTGTAGACACACAATGGATCACGAACAATAGGGAAAACTGACACACTTGAAAGCATATGATGATAAAAACAAAATATGTTCCAGTCAATATCAGTCCGCAAACGAACCGTTTGATAGTTGGGGATGTGCGGTTACTAGCAGCTACTGATCTGAGCATGAAATATTGTCCTGTATGTGCAATGTCAATTTTTCGATTAGGTCCCCGTTCAATTAGACTCGAATCACACCAATGGCGTACTGTACAATGCGCGAAATGGGGAATATGGCACCAGCATGATGGAGCACTGGCACATTTTGCTGCACATCTAAAGCTCCAGTATGGTCCAAGATGCGTATGTCGAGCACAACTTGTGCGTTGGCTTCCAAGGTCACCTGACCTCACCCCTATGGACTCTACTGTCTGGAGTAATCTCAAAAATAAGAATGTACAGCAGTGTATTGTGCAGTCTTGTCAAGGTTTAAGAGATTATCTGGGGTTCGAAAAAGGTCGTACCACATTAGAGTGAGTAGTGCAGTACTGCATCAAAATGTGAGGATGACACATGGCACACACAGGTAAGATTGTACAGTACGCCGTAACAGTATTTTCATTCTTGTTAAGGTAGGCCTTGGGTGAAATTTGAACCTAATTACATGGGGATTTGATCGAAAAGTTTACGTTCCGAATGCATCTATACAACTACTAAATTAATGTCCCCCCGAAGCGTTTAATGTGAAGGCTAATCTCAGAACTACTGTAGGGATCTTGATACGGTTTTCACTAATAGATCGACAGATTCACGAGGGCGGTTTGTGTGTATAATCTATTACCCATACACCAGACAAGTCATCCGGCAGTAGATCCTTAGTGGTACGCGTGCGAAGCCTGGGCGGTTGGCTGGTACATGCTGACCAGGTCATTAATACTTCAGTATGAAGTCAACCACCATGAACCATGGACCTTGCCGTTGGTGGGGAGGCTTGCGTGCCTCAGCGATACAGATGGCCGTACCGTAGGTGCAACCACAACGGAGGGGTATCTGTTGAGAGGCCAGACAAACGTGTGGTTCCTGAAGAGGGGCAGCAGCCTTTTCAGTAGTTGCAGGGGCAACAGTCTGGATGATTGACTGACCTGGCCTTGTAACACTAACCAAAACGGCCTTGTTGTGCTGGTACTGCGAACGGCTGAAAGCAAGGGGAAACTGTTGTGGATTGGCAGGAGAGCCAACCCACGAATTTTAGAGGAAGCCGATAGGCACGCGTTTAAGCTCACGCAGGCTGGCGTGAGGTCTGGAAGAGGACAAGGAAATTAGACTTCAGAAAAAGGAGGTAACTGGTGGAATACTTAACTTTAATCCATTAATGTTGAACGTAGCTCTTGTCTGTACATTATTTACAATATCAATAGTAACTGAATAATGGCGCCTTGCTAGGTCGTAGCAAATAACGTAGCTGAAGGCTATGTTAACTATCGTCTCGGCAAATGAGAGCGTATTTTGTCAGTGAACCATCGCTAGCAAAGTCGGTTGTACAACTGGGGCGAGTGCTAGGAAGTCTCTCTAGACCTGCCGTGTGGCGACGCTCGGTCTGCAGTCTCTAATAGTGGCGACACGCGGGTCCGACGTATACTAACGGACCGCGGCCGATTTAAAGGCTACCACCTAGCAAGAGTGGTGTCTGGCGGTGACACCACAGAAACTACAGCCGTAATTTTTTCCGAGGGCATGCAGCTTTACTGTATGGTTAAATGATGATAGCGTCCTCTTGGGTAAAATATTCCGGAGGTAAAATAATCCCCCATTCGGATCTCCGGGCGGGGACTACTCAGGAGGACGTCGTTATCAGGAGAAAGGAAACTGGCGTTCTACGGATCGGAGCGTGGAATGTCAGATCCCTTAATCGGGCAGGTAGGTTAGAAAATTTAAAAATGGAAATGGCTAGGTTAAAGTTAGATATAGTGGGAATTAGTGAAGTTCGGTGGCACGAGGAACAAGACTTTTGGTCAGGTGAATACAGGGTTATAAATACAAAATTGAATAGGGGTAATGCAGGAGTTGGTTTAATAATGAATAAAAAAATAGGAGTGCGGGTAAGCTACTACAAACAGCATAATGAACGCATTATTGTAGACAAGATCGACACGAAGCCCTTGCCTACAAGTTTATATGCCAACTAGCTCTGCAGATGATGAAGAAATTGATGAAATGTATGATGAGATAAAAGAAATTATTCAGATAGTGAAGGGAGACGAAAATTTAAGTCATGGGTGACTGGAATTTGAGAGTAGGGAAAGGGAGAGAAGGAAACATAGTGGGTGAATATGGATTGGGAGAGAGAAATGAAAGAGGAAGCCGTCTGGTAGAATTTTGCACAGAGCATAACTTACTCATAGCTAACACTTGGTTCAAGAATAATAAAAGAAGGTTGAATACATGGAAGAATCCTGGAGATACTAGAAGGCATCAGATAGGTTATATAATGGTAAGACAGATTTAGGAACTACGTTTTAAATTGTAAGACATTTCCAGGGGCAGTTGTGGACTCTGACTACAATCTATTGGTTATGAACTGTAGATTAAAACTGAAGAAACTGCAAAAAGGTGGGAATTTAAGGAGATGGGACCTGGATAAACTGACTAAACCAGAGGTTGTACAGAGTTTCAGGGAGAGCATAAGGGAACAATTGACAGGAATGGGGGAAAGAAATACAGTAGAAGAAGAATGGGTAGCTCTGAGGGATGAAGTAGTAAAGGCGGCAGAGGATCAAGAAGATAAAAAGACAAGGGCTAGTAGAAATCCTTGGGTAACAGAAGAAATATTGAATTTAATTGATGAAAGGAGAAAATATAAAAATGCAGTAAATGAACCAGTCAAAAAGGAATACAAATGTCTCAAAACAGAGATTGACAGGAAGTGCAAAATGCCTAAGCAGGGATGGCTAGAGGACAAATGGAAGGATTTAGAGGCTTATCTCACGAGGGGTAAAATAGATACTGCCTACAGGAAAATTATAGAGACCTTTGGAGAAAAGAGAGCCACTTGTATGAATATCGAGAGCTCAGATGGAAACCCATTCTAAGCAAAGAAGGGAAAGCAGAAAGATGGAAGGAGTATATAGAGGGTCTATACAAGGGCGATGTACTTGATGACAATATTATGGAAATTGAAGAGGACGTAGATGAAGATGAAAGGGGAGACACGATACTGCGTGAAGAGTTTGACAGAGCACTGAAAGACCTGAGTCGAAACAAGGCCCCGGGAGTAGACAACATTCCGTTGGAACTACTGACGACCTTGTGAGAGCCAGTCCTGACAAAACTGTACCATCTGGTGAGCAAGATGTATGAGACAGGTGAAATACCCGCAGACTTCAAGAATATAATAATTCCAATCCCAAAGGAAGCAGGTGTTGACAGATGTGAAAATTACCGAACTATCAGTTTAATAAGTCACTGCTGCAAAATACTAATGTGAATTCTTTACAGATGAATGGAAAAACTGGTAAAAGCCGACCTCGGGGAAGATCAGATTGGATTCCGCAGAAATGTTGGAACACGTGAGGCAATACTGACCCTACGACTTATCTTAGAAAATAGATTAAGGAAAGACAAACCTACGTTTCTAGGATTTGTAGACTTAGAGAAAGTTTTCGACAATTTTGACTGGAATACTCTTTCAAATTCTAGAGATAGCAGGGGTAAAATACAGGGAGCGAAAGGCTATTTACAATTTGTACAGAAACCAGATGGCAGTTATAAGAGTCGAGGGACATGAAAGGGAAGCAGTGGTTGGGAAGGGAGTGAGACAGGGTTGTAGTCCCTCCCCGATGTTATTCAATCTGTATATTGAGCAAGCAGTGTAGGAAACAAAAGAAAAATTCGGAGTAGGTATTAAAATCCATGGAGAAGAAATAAAAACTTTGAGGTTCGCCGATGACATTGTAATTCTGTCAGAGACAGCAAAGGACTTGGAAGAGCAGTTGAACGGAATGGACAGTATCTTAAAAGGAGGATATAAGATGAACATCAACAAAAGCAAAACGAAGATAATGGAATGTAGTCGAATTAAGTCGGGTGATGCTGAGGGAATTAGATTAGAAAATGAGATACTTAAAGTAGTAAAGGAGTTTTGCTATTTGGGGGGCAAAGTAACTGATGATGGTCGAAGTAGAGAGGATATAAAATGTAGACTGGCAATGGCAAGGAAAGCGTTTCTGAAGAAGAGAAATTTGTTAACATCGAGTATAGATTTAAGTGTCAGGAAGTCATTTCTGAAAGTATTTGTATGGAGTGTAGCCATGTATGGAAGTGAAACATGGACGATAAATAGTTTGGACAAGAAGAGAATAGAAGCATTCGAAATGTGGTGCTACAGAAGAATGCTGAAGATTAGATGGGTAGGTCACATAACTAATGAGGAGGAATTGAATAGAATTGGGGTGAAGAGGAGTTTCTGGCACAACTTGACAAGAAGAAGGGACCGGTTGGTAGGACATGTTCTGAAGCATGAGGGGATCACAAATTGGAGGGCAGCGTGGAGGGTAAAAATCGTAGAGGGAGACCAAGAGATGAATACACTAAGCAGGTTCAGAAGGATGTAGGTTGCAGTAGGTACTGGGAGATGAAGCTTGCACAGCATGGAGAGCTGCATCAAACCAGTCTCAGCACTGAAGACAACAACAACAACATGAAGTAAGTGAGGTTTCGTAACCACACATTCACAGTTATTTCACAAACGGCTTGGTTTGCCGGATCATGTTCCCTGGAACCTTACTACTTCTGTAATCGTTCGCTTTGATCCTCGACCGTTTGCGTTACTAATTACGATGCGCCCTATACACAACAGTTGCACGTGGGCGTCTCTGACGGTCAAAGCCGCCGCTTGTGTCGCCTGGCCCTCAAACCAGACCCGCCTCTTCTCACATTACTAAACTGCGTTTTAATCCAATATTTAAAATATAGAGTTTATGTGAGATTTCCAATGACCACAACCACCTGTATATATACACACAAACTCAACTTCTGTCTATATTAAATATTAGAGTTAGACGGGATTTACAGCCCCACTCTAAATGTTCTGATAAATTGTGGGAATAATGGCTAATGAGATATTCTTTTACTATCTTTTCGAATATCTGGAGATTTTTCAATTTCCTTCGCGATGTCTACTGGCAGTTTACTATGGAGTTTTGCATCAAAGTATAAAACTCTGTTCTGTACTCTTGACAACGATGCGAAGTCTATACGAAATTTGTTGTTACTTCTGGTATTGTGGTTGGGAATATCTCGGTTCATCCTAAAGTCACTCTTATTATTAATCAGAAATTTTTTGAGTTATATGTATTGAGCAGATCAACAAAATGACAGATTCGAACTGCAAACATGATAGTTTAATTAATTAATTAATTAAACTACTGGCCATTAAAATTTCTACACCACGAAGATGACGTGCTACAGACACGAAATTCAACCGACAGGAAGAAGATGCTGTGATATGCAAATGATTAGCTTTTTAGAACATTCACACAAGGTTGGCGCCGGTGGCGAAACCTACAACGTGCTGACATGAGGAAAGTTTCTAACCGATTTCTCATACACAAACAGCAGTTGACCGGCGTTGCCAGGTGAAACGTTGTTGTGATGCCTCGTGTGAGGAGGAGAAATGCGTGTCATCACGTTTCCGACTTTGATAGTCGATTGTAGCCTATCGCGATTGCGGTTTATCGTATCTCGATATTGCTGCTCGCGTTGGTCGATATTCAATGACTGTTAGCAGAATATGTAATCTGTGGGTTCAGGAGGATAATACGGAACGTCGTGCTGGATCCCAACGGCCTTGTATCACTAGCAGTCGAGGTGACAGGCATCTTACCCGCATGGTTGTAACGGATCGTGCAGCTACGTCTCGATCCCTGAGTCAACAGATGGGGACGTTTGCAAGACAACAACCATCTGCACGAACAGTTCTAAGTCTTTTCCAGCAGCATGGACTATCAGCTCGGAGACCATGGCTGCGGTTACCCTTGACGCTGCATCACAGACAGGAGCGCCTGCAATGGTGTACTCAACGACGTACCTTGGTGCACGAATTGCAAAACGTCATTTTTGGATGAATCCAGATTCTGTTTACAGCATCATGGTGGTCGTATCCGTGTTTGGCAACATCGCGGTGAACGCACATTGGAAGCGTGTATTCGTCATCGCGATACTGGCGTATCACCCAGCGTAATGGTATGGGGTGCCATTGGTTACACGTCTCGGTCTCTCTTGTTCGCATAGACGGCACTTTGAACAGTGGACGTTACATTCCATATGTGTTACGTCCCGTGGCTCTGGCCTTCATTCAGCAGGATAATGCACGACCGCATGTTGCAGATCCTGAGCGGACTTTTCTGGATACAGAAAATGTTCTACTGCTGCCCTGGCCAGCACATTCTTCAGATATCTCACCAACTGAAAACGTCTGGTCAATGGTGACCCAGCAACTGGCTCGTCACAATACGCGTCACTACTCTTGATGAACTGTGGTATCGTGTTGAAGCTGCATGGGAAGCTGTACCTGTACACGCCATCCAAGCTCTGTTTGACTCAATGCCCAGGCGTATCAAGGCTGTTATTAGGGCCAGAGGTGGTTATTCTGGGTATTGATTTCCCAGGATATATGCACCTAAATTGCGATAAAATGTAATCACATGTCAGTTCTAGTATAATTTATTTGTCCAATGAATACCCGTTTATCATCTGCATTTCTTCTTGGTGTAGCAATTTTAATGGTCGGTAGTGTAGTTAGCCAGATTCAGGAAGCAACGTTTCGGTAAGCTGCTGACCTAAATGGATTTCCACAAGACTGCGCGTGTGCTGCTGGTTATAAGCGAATGAGATATGTAGTTCTATTAAAGGTGCAGGTACATTCACTGTCTGCATATTAGATTAGAGCTATAACTTTCAAGGCACGGAAGCCACCCAGCCGCAGATCGAATATGTCCATCGGAGTATCAGGCCCCTGCACTGTCACTGTCTTTATCCCAGTTCAAAGAGTTTCTCATGGATTCACCTTTCCCACCACCAAATGACAGCGAACACTTAAGAAAAATTAGTAGAGTGTACACGTGATGCTGTTTGTGAATGCTCTTTCCCTTGATTGTCATTAAGATGTGGAGGGAAGAGTAAGCGAACACAAAAATTGCAGATTGATGGTTACCAGGCTCGATGCACACGAGCGAGTAACAACCGCGAGTGCTCGCAGCGTCAGAAATCGTTTCAGTGCACATGTTAGGGCTGTTGATAAAATATCGATATTTTTTTCAAAAGTTATCGATATACATTGTCAGTATTTTTCTTCCCGAAACCTCAGTATCTAGATATCGAAATGGCAGTATCAAGTGCCGATATATTTATTTTATATTTTTTTCGCAATTTTCTGTAAATTTTTCAAATTGTTCTTTTGAAATTGTTGTAGAGCATAATTTTACCTTCACTACTTTGACTACTTTTTGAGTTTTCATGACGTCCAGTCTTTCTCTTTGACTGTGTGAAGCAAGTATAGGTGGCACAAAGTAGTAGTCCGATCCGATACCACAGGGGAGGGGGGGGGGGGGTGATCGAAGGGGAGGAGGTTCATTGTGATTGGAATAACAAGATTTCCGATGTGAAGAAATAGCCCAACAGTTGTGTTAAAAACAATTTTTAAAGCGACTAGTGTGCTATTTCTTCACATCGGCTTTCTTCAAAAACAGTTGCTGTAAATGATGAACAAAATTAAAAATGACAAGATTGGTCTTTGCTGTGGACGGAGACATGTGAGGGCAAATGCTGATGTAATGCCTCTCGGCGCTACCAGCAGAGACAATGTTTAACGTCACCACGAAATTTTGACACTACAACTGCTAGCTTGTTGTGGTTTGCAGAAATGAAAAAACAGTAAAGTCGACACGAAGTGTTCCAGACAAAATCCGATATGTGACGAAACCGAACGACGGACCCATCGGACATCTTTTATTGTGCCACTTACATGCAGTTACCATTGTTAGCAAAGTGTTTATCGCCAAGCGTGAACGTGCATCGTTTCCCATTCACTTCTTGCTCTGAGGGCTACTAGCTTGTTGATGTGCAGAATATCTAATGATAAATCATTACTTACATATACAGCACTTAACCCGGCACTATTTTACAATATGCAGCCAATATCCTTATAGGCCAGTACGCCGATATCTTTTCACTCGACATATCGATACTTTTTCCGATGTATCGTAAGCCGACGACTATGACTATTAAGTATATCGGAAGGCCATGTATTTTTCAAAATATCAACAGTTCTAGCGCACACGGCATCACAGCGACAATCGTCCCAGTAGTAGCAACATGTGTGACCAAGAAAATGAAGCACACAGAAGGAAAAAGTAAACGAAATGAAACTTCACGGATTGACAGCTTATGTTACGTTACTTATGTGATTACAGAATCGAGTCAGATTTACAAAGAACCTGGCAGTATGAAGTTGCACGCCCTCTGGCCAAGATGCATGCACTGATTCAGTTGGGATGGGTGTCGTAAAGCCTTTGTATCCTTTTCTGAGGCAAGCTGGCCTACATATGTTGTTGCTGGTACTTGATATTCTAGATATTGGCAATGCAACAAAGTTGACGTCTGAGTTGGTCCTTCACATTTTTTATCGGAGACAGATCTGGGTATCTTGCTGACCACGGGACTACATCATCGAACAGATTGGTCGTAGTGACAGGCGTCATATGTAGACGAGTATTGCCCTGTTGGAAAGTGGCATCACGATAATGTCGCGTGAAAGGTAACACATGAGGACTCAGGATGTCTGTGACGTACTGTTGTGCCACCAGAGTTCCCTCAGATTACTACCTGCTGTGATCTGAAGTCATAAACGACGGCTACCCACACCATGACACGAGGAGTCTCAGAGCCCTCCAAACACTGGCAGAATGAGATCTCTCCACAGGTGGACGCCTTACTTCCTGACGATGGTCATCCAGGCCAGTTCAAAACCGCGGTTCATCGCCGAACGCAGTTTCGACGCCACTAATCAAAAAAGCGAGGTGGCGGGGTCGGCGCATATATACGAACAGATCTCAAAGCGAAAGTCTTATGTACGTCAAATCCTGCTGAAGAAAAAGAGGCTGAATTCATGTTCATTGAAATAAATATACAAAGTCGGAAATTCTTGACTGGCGTCGTGTACAAGCCGCCAAAAATAAGCTCAATGAGTTCCTTCCAGTCGGAATTACATTCACTTCAGTGTCAATACGAACATGTCATCGTAATGGGTGACTTGAACATAGACCTGCTAAGAGACACTCCCTCCGCAATAAACCTAAGAAGATTGTTTAGTTGCAATAGCATGAACATTCTTCCATTACAACCTACACACCATACGGCACAGTCATACTCTTATACACGTAATCGCAACGAAACAGACTGACAAAGTAAGAGATGTTGGTCAAACATCGGCCCCTGGCCTCTCAGCACATGATGTAATATTCCTGGCCTACTCTGTGCAGCCCCCCAAGGATCAAATCGCGTTACATAACTTGTAGGAACATGAAACGTATTGACCTTGACGCTCTAACAGCCGATTGCTCAGAAATCTCATGGCATCAAATAATCAGAAAACCTACAATCGACGGCAAAATTAATGAACTTGGTGATAAACTCACTGCCCTCTATGACAAACATGCACCTGTGCGCACAATCCGTGTAAGAAAATCTCCTGCTCCATGGCTGACAGCTGAATTACGTCAAATGATGGCTAATAGGGATGCTGCCCACAGGCGTTTCGAGGCAGATCCGAAACCCGAGCGTTTCGAAGAATATAGAAAGCTACGGAACAGAGTGAAACAATGCATTCGCAATGCTAAAATCAGGCACGCTCGCTCCCTTGTATGCAGCGATCTGACGCCCACGACTCTATGGAAGAATCTCCGTAGCTTGGGAGTCGGAAAGGCAAAATCGGAAACTACTTTTCATGTGTCCGCTAACGAATTAAATGAATTCTTCTCTGCACCTCTGAATACCAGCACGGCTGATAATTACCGTCCACAAGAATCTCCAAACAGGATAACTAACAACGATACCTTCCATCTAAAACATGTAACAACAAATACGGCAAGAAAAGCAATAATGAGAATCTCTTCTGATGCAATAGGCAACGACAGTATCGGTATAACCATGATTAAGAATGTTGCCGATATCTTAGTACCTGTCTTAACTGACATATTTAATTTTTCCCTCGTGAACGGATATACCCCACTGCATGGAAAAACCCGCAACTGCCTAGTGATTACCGACCAATTAGCATACTGCCTGCTATTTCCAAAGCACTTGAATATATTGTTCATGACCAAATCACTGAACACTTGCATGAATTCAGCCTATGTGACATATTTCAATCCGGTTTCCGTAAACATCACAGCACAAACACTGCTCTAATTAAAGTAACTGATGGCCTGAAATATGCCATCGAAAATCGAAAGGCAACAATATTGACGCTACTTGACTTCAGCGAAGCTTTTGACGCTGTTAACTTTGACATATTGCTCAGAAAAATGCAACAGCTTAATTTCTCTGATAGTGCAATGAGATGGTTTGAAAGCTACTTAAAAGACAGACAGCAATGTGTTGTCTGCGTAAATGAAAAATCTTCCTGGAAACATGTTTCCTCGGGAGTGCCACAAGGATCAGTCTTAGGACCACTTTTGTTTTCTTTATATGTCAACGGTATTTCGTCGGTTCTGTCCTCCTGTAAATATCATTTCTATGCCGACGACCTCCAGCTCTACCTAAGCGTAAGACCTGAAGATGTAAACACTGCAATCACTCAGATGAATGATGATCTGTCTTCAGTAGTGACATGGGCGAAAAACCTGGGGCTTAAAGTAAATGAAAAAAAGACGCAAGTAATCTTAATAGCCCATCAGAAATTAATAAGTTCAGATTTCCGCGAACGGCTACCTCCTATTCTGCTCGACGGTACTCCAATACCATATCAGAAAACAGTGAAGAACTTGGGTGTAACTTTGGATGAGCATCTCAAATGGGCGGAGAATACAGTCGCAGTGTGCCGAAAGACGTCTGCTTGTCTCTATGCTCTCAAAAAGTTTCGGAACATATTTCCACAGGACTTGAAACGCCAGCTCGTGCAAGCACTCGTTCTACCGAACCTCCACTATTGTGATGTGATTCAACAAGGCATGAATAGTGAAAACAAAATACGGCTAGAGCTAACCATGAATGCCTGTGTGCGTTACACCTGCAACATTCGCCGATATGATCATGTTAGTGCTTCATACTCCGAGCTAGGGTGGCTGCGACCGGACAAATTGCGTGACTACCACACTCTGTCTACTTCACTGACTCCTCGTCGCGCAAGCACCCCAGTACCTTGCTTCAGAGATTAAAAACCTGTCGTGCCATCATAATCGAAACACGAGGTCACTCTTATTTGGTATCCTAGCTGTGCCCACTCACAAAACAAAAACTTTTGCAAACTCCTTCTCAGTTGCCGCTGTCCGCCTCTGGAACAAACTGCCCCTTACCTTGCGCAAAATTCAATCTCATGCTGCTTTTAAGAAGAAGTTGAAGCATTTCCTACTATCATCCTCATAAAGTTCTCCACAAAATTAATGTACAAGGGCAATCCCCTCATCTGTCAAATAGCAAAGCTAGCGTCTCCTATCTTGCTCCTGAGATGCCTTCCTCTTCATCTATCTCTATTAGCCACACAATCTTCTTTTCCTTTATATTTCCTTAATTATGTTTCATCATGTCTCTCTATTCTCCTCCCCCACCATGAGTCTCCCTCATACTCCCTGCTGCCAGCACTCCTATCTAAAATCTGTCTCTGCAACAATGTCTAATTATAACAGTGTTTATGATCTAAGAATATAAACTCTATATGTATGTATTTTTCCAGGTGTACCTTTCTAATTGTTTATTTCACTTTTTATACTAGGTGTAGTTTAACATGCCTACTAAAACGTATGAAAGTAAAATAAGTAGAATGCCTGGTTAGATGTAAGAGAGGGCCTGATGGCCCTAATCTTGCCAGGTTAAATAAATCAATAAATAAAATAAATAAAATAAATAAAATAAAATAAAATAAAACTAATCAGCAGTTCATGCTCCCGTTCACGATACCTCTCCAAACACAGTCCTTTTCATGGTGGTGTTAATCAGGGCTGTTGATAAAATGTTAATATATGGATATTTTCTCGAAAAGGCATCGATATATACCACCTATATATTCTTACTGATAATAGAGGACAAAGACAGAGCTGGCACAATTTGTTAGTGTGCGTTGCCTACATCAGGGGCAAGTATGCACTCGGAGGCAAACCTTCTGTTCTCCTTCGATTGACAGGAGAACAATAGATTTGCCACTGAGTGCATATTTGCCCTGACGTAGGCAACTCACACTATCAAATTGTGCCAGCTCTTTGTTCCCCTAATACCAATATATCGATTTCTAAATGGCAATATAGAGTACTGCTGCCGCGGGGGTTTAGCCGAGCGGTCTAGGGCTGTGCAGTCATAGACTGTGCGGCTGGTCCCGGCGGAGGTTCGAGTCCTCCCTCGGGCATGGGTATATGTGTTTGTCCTTGGAATAATTGAGGTTAAGTAGTGTGTAAGCTTAGGGAATGATGACCTTAGCAGTTAAGTCCCATAAGATTTCACACCCATTTGAACATTTTGAGTACCGTTGCTTTTATTTTATATTATATTTCTTTCGCTATTTTCGATAAATATTTGAAAATGTTCTTTTGAAATTGTTGTAGAACATAATTTTACTTTCACTATGTGAAGGAGTCTTACTACTTTTTGAGCTGTCATCACATTCAGTCTTTCTCCTTGACTGTGTGAAGCAGGTATAGGTGCCACAAAAGAGGAGTTCAATTGCACTGGGGGATGGCGATGTGAATGGAATAACAAGATTTTAAATGTGACGAAATAGCACACCAGTTGCATTAAATTTTTGACGCAACTAGTGTCCTACTTCTTCAAATCGGCATTCTTCAAAAATAGCTGCCGAAAATGGGGAACAAAAATCTAAAGGACAACATTGGTATTTGCGGCAGGCGAATACATATGACGGGAAATGTTGACATATTCGGCGCTCGGCGCTACTTACAGCAACTGCATCATTTAACTTCACCACGCTATTTTGACTCTACAACTGTATGTTCGAATGACTCTGATTACTATGGGACTTAACATCTGAGGTCATCAGTCCCCTAGAACTTAGAACTACTTAAACCTAACTAACATAAGGGCGTAACGCACATCCATGCCAGAGGCAGGATTCGAACTTGCGACTGTAGCAGCAGAGCGGTTCCGGACTGAAGCGCCTAGAACCGCTCGGCACAGTGGCCGGCTACAACTGTAGGTCGCTGGCGTTTATGAAAATGGGAAAATAGAGAAGTCGCCATGAAGTGTTCTGCACAAATCCAATATTTGACGAAACCGAACGACGAATCCATCAGACACCTTTCATTATGTCACTTACATGCAGTTATCATTGTTAGCAAAGCGTTTATCGCCAAGCGTGAACAGCCGCGCGGGATTGGCCGAGCGGTCTGAGGCGCTGCAGTCATGGACTGTGCGGCTGATCCCGACGGAAGTCCGAGTCCTCCCTCGGGCATGGGTGTGTGTGATTGTCCTTAGGATAATTTAGGTTAAGTAGTGTGTAGGCTTAGGGACTGATGACCTTAACAGTTAAGTCTCATGAGATTTCACACACATTTGAACATTTTTGAACTGTGAACAAGCGTCGTTTTCCTTTCAATTCTTGCTCGAAGTAGGCTGCTAGCTTGTTGATGTACAGACTATTTGATAATAAATCAATACTTAAATATACAGCTCTAAAACCGGCAGCGCATTTAAAATGTGCAGCTGGTACTTTTATATGGAGGTATGTCGGTATTTCTTCCGTCGATATATCTATACTTTTTTTCCGACATCTCTACGGCAGATGATGATATTTTTAACATCAATACATCGAATTCCCGATTTTTTTATGTTTTTAAAACTATCAGCAGTCAAGTGTTAATGGGGGTCTCATATGGGAAGGTAATTCCCTAGTTCGACTGCTGCTAGTCACCGACTGGAAATGAGCGTATGGCATCGTTGGCTGGGAGACCCCGTCCGGGGAAGTTCGGCCGCCAAGTGCAAGTCTTATTTCAGTCGACGCCACAGTGGGCGACTTGCGCGCCGGTGATGAGGATGAAATGATGATGACAACACAACACACAGGCCCCAAGTGAGACTAACGGTGTGACATGACGTAAAATGTTGCAGGGAGTCCATTACTTATTCTTCTGTGGCAGATGCAGATGTAATGGGGATACAATGTGTTTGGTGCACACTACAGCTATCTCCCCTTGCGGTTGTTAGACATGGTGAACCTGATCCCTGACAAAGAGTATGGCTGCTGTCACATCAAAATGCCTAAAAAATCAGTATATTGCACGATTCTGCCAGCTGACCAAATGGAGACCCTCAGTGAGTGCACTTTCAAACTCTGTCAGATGCTGATAAAGCTGTTTCATTAGAGCTATGCAGCATCTCCGTGTCCTTCAGTGGTCACTAAGCATCCGAAGCTGTTCATGCCCCTTATACAGGACTATAACAGCACTAAACACAAACAAAACTAAAGCAGTCTGGTGGCCATACTATGCGTCACGGAGAATTGGAACTCTAATCAGTTACATACTAGCTTATGTTGTTAAATTGACGCCCTCCCATGTTTTCTGGGTGATGTTCCTTTGTCAGGCAGTGTTGACTGGAAGGTCACCAATATGCACATGGCTTGAAGAAAGCAGACAGAATAGCTGCAATAAAATAAAGCAGTGTGTGCACTGAACCGGTAGAAATGAAGAAAAATGCATTTTAAACTGTTGTTATTGACTGTAAGATCTGTACATTCAGATGAAAGAGCTCATGTCAGGGAGCAACGCAGTCGATGGCCAGAACTACATCGAGTTTTGAATGACAGTATTTGAGCCTAAACTTCACCACTAGAACACAGACACGAAATTTTTTAACCGTTATACTCGCCTATATCATTTCCCTCCCGATACGAGTTCGCAGCAAAACCGTCACAGAACTGCACACACTTAGAAAACAACGTGACTCTGTCCCTGTTATGGTACTCCTTGCGGGATGTGATACCACATTTCAGGGTATTCCCTCACCTCTTCAATGAACAGTTTCACAGCCAAACCGGCTGCTTCTGTGGCAGGCTGACGGCAGCTGGTTACAGTGTTGCGACGCCGTGTGCACTGCCCAGTTCACACAGCTGCTACTCCTACACCGCGGCGTCGGCGAGCTGCAAAGCACCAGTGGCCGGCAACCACAATTCTCTTGTCGCTTCCTCGCGACGAGTTCGCAGCTTCACTGCCGTAGTTTTCGTGGCATCATTGTTTCATATCACTAAATGGTCACACACTTCCAATTAAGGTTTGCTTATCTAACTACTTCCAGGTGCAAAAAATAGATCTTCGGTATTTTATATATTTATTGACTGAATTTAAAAAGCTGTCACAATCTACTCATTAAGAGGTACAATTTGCGTTAAAGATTAACACAGCAAAGCCAAGTATTAAAATTTAAACTGTGAAGACTGTGTCCTGAGGCAGTGCAAATCACTGACACTGTATGTATCTAACCGATAATTGTCGAAGTAGAGAGGATATAAAATGCAGACTGGCAATGGCAAGGAAAGCGTTTCTGAAGGAGAGGAATTTGTTAACGTCGAGCATAGATTTAAGTGCCAGGAAGTCGTTTCAGAAAGTATTTGTATGGAGTGTAGCCATGTATGGAAGTGAAACATGGACGATAAATAGTTTGGACAAGAAGAGAATAGAAGCTTTCGAAATGTGGTGCTACAGAAGAATGCTGAAGATTAGATGGATAGATCACATAACTAATGAGGAGGTATTGAATAGAATTGGGGAGAAGAGGAGTTTGTGGCAGAACTTGACTAGAAGAAGGGATCGGTTGATAGGACATGTTCTGAGGCATCAAGGGATTACCAATTTAGTACTGGAGGGCAGCGTGGAGGGTAAAAACCGTAGAGGGAGACCAAGAGATGAATACACTAAGCAGATTCAGAAGTATATAGGTTGCAGTAGGTACTGGGAGATGAAGCAGCTTGCACAGGATAGAGTAGGACGGCAAGCTGCATCAAACCAGTCTCAGGACTGAAGACCAACAACAACAATGTATCTATCGTTTGAGAATGAGAGCACTTCGTGATCGAACAAACTTAACATAGATTCAGACCTTTTCGAAACTTTCTCGTTGATATCCTGCATAGAATAATGAAAGGACAGAAGTTTATCGCTTACTACATTTTCGCTATTCATGCAGTAGAACTTCAGTATGAGGTGCGACGTTTTAATTTATTACTTCTTTACTGTTAACTCTATCCGCTACATATTTTGCAGACGGTATCAACATACACCACTTAATATACCTGCAAAATTATATCATTGAACGACTGACAATTCAGGAGATAAGACGGCATAAATACTGATACCAACATAATTAGGATTTTTCGCCTCAGCCGTAAAGGTTTTACATGGTTAACGTCAATTAACTGATTTGTAAAGTGATCAGACGTTTGAAGCCCTGTTATACTTTGGTTGGGAGGGGGGTTAACCGTCTGGTATAGGTCTATTCTACACTGAAGAGCCAAAGGAACTGGTACATCTGCATAACATCGTGTAGGGCCCCCGCGAGCACGCAAAAGTGCCGCAACACCGAGTGGCATGGACTCGACTAATATCTGAAGTAGTGCTGGAGGGAACTGACACCATGAATCCTGCAGGGCTGTCCATAAATTCATAAGAGTACGAGCGGAGGAGTTCTCGTCCGACCAGCGCGTTGCAAGGCATCCCAGATATGCTCAATAATGTTCCTGTCTGGGGAGCTTGGTGGCCAGCGGAAGTGTTTAAACTGAGAAGAGCGTTCCTGGAACCACTTTGTAGCAATTCTGGGCGTGTTGAGTGTCATATTGTCCAGCAGGAATTGCCAAAGTCCGTCGGAATGCGCAATGAACATGAATGGATGCAGGTGATCAGACAGGATGCTAACGTGCTTGTCACCTGTCAGAGTCGTATATAGACTATCAGGGGTCCCACATCACTGCATCTGCACACGCCCCGCACCATTACAGATCCTCTGCCAGCTTGAACAATCCCCTGCTGACATGCAGGGTCCATGAATTTACGAGGTTGTCTCCGTACCCGTACACGTCTATCCGTTCGATACAATTTGAAACTAGACTTGTCCGACCAGGCAACATGTTTCCAGTCATAAGCAGTCCAATGTCGGTGTTGACGGGCCCAGGCGAGGCGTAAAGCTTTGTGTCGTGCAGTCATCGAGGGTACACGAGTGAGCCTTCGGCTCCGAAAGCCCATGTCGATTATGTTTCGTTGAATGGTTCGCACGCTGACACTTGTTGATGATGGCCCAGCACTGAAATGTGCAGCAATTTGCGGAGGGGTTACACTTCTGTCACGTTGAACGATTTGCTTCAGTCTAGTTGGTCCCGTTCTTGCACGATCTTTTTCCGGCCGCAACGATGTCGGAGATTTGATGTTGTACCGGATTCCTGATATTCACGATACACTCGTGCAATGGCCGTACGGGAAAATCCCCACTTCATCGCTACCTCGAAGATGCTGTGTCCCATCACTCGTACGCCGTCTATAACACCACGTTCAAACTCACTTAATCTCATTAACCTGCCATTGTAGCAGCAGTAACCGATCTAACTGCACCAGACAATTGTCATATAAAGGCGTTGCCGACACCACCGCCGTGTTCTGCCTATTTATAAATCTCTGTATTTGAATATGCATGCCTATACCAGTTGCTTTGGCGCATCAGTGTATATCTGTATCCTCTTCTCTACTAATAATAAAACTGTAAAACCATCGTGTCTGTCTCTTTAGTAGACGAATTTTCACAGGTAACCTGAGCATAGGTTGGGGCAACGTATAAGCTTTGATGAAACAGTCAGACCACGAAAAACAAACAAAAATTATCGTAATTTAAAGATTTAAGAGTCTGCTCAGCTTAATGGTTTGGAGGTTTACCTTAGTGACACGATCGTCACTGCTTGCTGCACCAAAGAACCAATAGGCTGCGCGGTTTCCTTTGTTACCTTAGCGACACAAGTTTTTTTTTTTTTTTTCCGGAAGTTTACGTCAGTGACAGAGTTAAGCACCGCCATCTTATTTTTACGAACACAAACTAACGTTGCATTTACTTGGCTAGGATTTCGCTTCTTGTATTAAAAACTCACTGAAATTGCTTTGCTTCTTTCAGTAGGTACCGTACTTATTTATATTTGACTTCTTGGCAGGGAAAACTGAATTTACTGAAAAATGATTCTATAAGGGTTCCATTTTTACTGATAGGGGCACGGAACCCTATAAAGCGGCGGTGTGCAAGGGCCCTGGTTTAATGTCGTTCGTTGCGAAGCACGGGATTATAGCTAGTATACAATAAAACCCAAGCTAACCAAACAACTAAGAGCCATACTGTTAACGGACAGGCACGACATCACAACTAAACCTATAAACAAAAACGCATGGAGGCAAAACATCACAAAATCTAATTGATATCTGACGCCAAGTTTCACAACATTCACGATGGCTCGCTTTGTTTGTTAGAACCGATTAGAGCAGGGCTTCTCAATTTGTGGTCCGCGCACACCTTAGGGGTCCGCTGTCTCTTTCTAGGGGGTCCGCAGCCACCTTTGACCAAATTGTGTAAAATATTGAGTAAAATTATTGAATAAAAATGTGAAAATCAAATTCATCACATTTTTTTCGTGTGTAAAACATGTGTACTTTTACTTCAGGTCGTATTCCCAAGCAGAGTTTGCGGTTCCTAAGTGAGAATGCATACACAGTTTAGTGCCGGTGAATGCGCCTTCTCTGATCGACTGTTTCGCATAGTGGTGGGCAGGAAATCGCGTATCTGTTAGAAATCGCAGTGACTGAGAAGTCACAGATATCACAGTAGCAACTTTACAGAATCTAACTGCGATTTCAGTCACAGTTAGCAGTCGCAAGTAGTATTTCACATTCAAAGACGTGAGCCATCTATTGGTCGAATTTAGCACTGCTTTCTGCGATTTCAGTGACTAGTCGCAACTAAGAGTCGCAAGCAGCAAGTAAAAAGCGCGGTTAACAGTGGCATCTGTTGGCCAAAGTTCGTACTACGTCCATCTCTGCGGTACGCTATGGAGTCTAACTGCGATTTCCGTGACAAGTCGCAACTAAGAGTCGCAAGTAGCAACTAAAAAGCGCAGTTAACATACTTTTCCTAGTGTCATCTGTTGACCGACGTACGTTCTTCGTTATGAGAGCCTTGTGCCTCACGAGATCGATGTGCTGTGTGTGCATATGAAGGGCTTATTTCAATAGTGGTACAAGTCCATTTTTGTTAATTTTGAGATATAGAGTCGTAAAGTTAAATGAGTGCTGAAAAATCTGCAGTTGAGATACCAGAAATATTCAAGCATATGGCTTCTTGCTAGAGATGAACCTTTATTTATGTTTGTTTGGATCACTAATTTCAGAAGCATTATAGACAGAAAAGAGTAGGTAATGGACTTGTACCACTATTGAAATAAGCCCTTCATATTATATGACGACATGCACATTCAGCATCAGTTATGGTTGGTCAAATACTGCTGTGACTCTGAATGTATTATATTAATAAGAAGCAACATTGCCTTTTTCTCCTGAAAATATCAAGTAACGTAACAAATGTGTTTGATTCTGCTTCCAATATGACAGTTTTGGTTAATACTCCACATGCCTACAGGACTTTGCAATGTTAACACAGCAGAACTCAGACATCTGTATAAGTGTAGAGAAATGAAAACAGTCATATGAATGCCTCACTTTTGTTCCGACACAGTTCAAGACTCGGGAGAAAAGTTTTACACCTGGTGTTCTACATGGCAACTTCACACACAAGAACTTTTTGCCGACACTACTACCACCTACATAAGTAAGCTTTTCCTGTGTCACTTTCAAGTAATGCACTTCAGCTATTCCTGATTTAACTGGAAGATCTGTACTTCCCACTTTCATATCAACAGCCTCAAAATGCATATTGTAGACTTCGGGATATGTTACAGGTCAGTGTCACACCAAGATTGTGGAGAAAGGGGGGGGGGGGGGCGGCACGTCGGTATCCAACAAGTGTTTACCAATAAATAAGTGGCGGAAAATTACGGGTATAGGACGGCTTAACATGTGGAAAATGAGATTTTTATTATTCACTCAATGTATTTAACATTTATTATTCCTTTAAAATCGCACAACAACTTCAATAAAACACTTTAATCAGTCACACACTTATTTCATAATTATTTCACTTTTAAACTGCAAATCCTCTAAGAGCTGTCTTGAATCTTCACGAGTCTCTCTCAACAGCCTTGATGTGGATAGACATGTACAGCAACCAGTAATCAGTCAGAACTGCGTCTGCAAAAACACAAGGATTATTAAACAATTTTTGCTGTCACTAATTACTAGCAATATAATTGACAGAGTAGATTGCTAATATTTGCTATATCACATTTGCTAATATTTGCTATATCACATTCGCAAGAACGATCTCACTGAAGTAATTAAGTCCATCAAAACGCTTAGAAACTAACCTCTCGTCTGACGAAAACGGTCTAAAGACTGGCAATTTCTTCAGATCTGTTGACAATGATATTTTGAATTATCACTTTACTGAGTGACTGAAATGTAGTTCAGGTACCTATGAACATAACAATATGTTAGAATTCATTTTCTAAACACGAACTATTACGGTACTGTGCGACTACTTACATATTAATTACACTATTAATATTTTCACAGTTGTTTCTTTAATACAAAATTAAAGCCAACGGAAGAATAAACGTAAAACATACTTACCAATGACAGGTTTGTTGAGATGCAATTTTCTGTGTGGACAGATGTAACTTTTTCATACGGTGGTACGTCGCAGAAATCGCAGGAGTCACTGAAATCGCAGAAGTAGCAGAAGTCACAGAAGTCGCAGAAGTAGCAGAAATCGCGGAAGTATCAGAAATAGCAATGGCGGAGGGATACGCGACTTAGGTTCCTTAACTGCGACTCTTAACTGCGACAAATCACAGTTAAGAATAACAGATACTGAAAAGTAGCATTCACAGAAATCACTGATATCGGAAAATCGCAGTTTAGCCCATCACTAGTTTCGCAACAGTACGGGGGTCGTTTGTGGGCCGGCTCACGGCGCTAGATGCGCTGAAACCTTTTACGCATGCGCGGAGCGAGCTTTGTCGACCAATCACAGTACTCGCTGGCACGTATGCGGCCCCAGGCATCGTTAAATGTTAAACTTGCTTTGTCAGTGCACTACCTATTTCATAAGTCGATTTTTGTCCAGTTTATTACTTCTAACATGGATCCGTGGCTGAGATCAGGATCATTGAAGAAGGGTGCGGTTTCTCCATCGCCTTCACAACAAGGGAAGTTTCCGGTTGAAATGAATGAGGGGGGAGGACGACCAAAGGAAGAATAATCACAAGGAGCTCCAAAGACTATTGATACTTCAGGGTGGGGGCGATGGGGGGGGGGGGTCATTGGGAATATGGCACTTGCTTTAAGAAGCTTTCAGTTCCCATGGGTTTCGCTCTGAAATTTAAAGTTATTGTGCTGTTGATTGACTAGGGGTCCGCCAAGGATTTTCGACTGTAGAAGGGGTCCGCCAGTGAAAAGGTTAGGAAGCGCTGGATTAGAGTAGATTCTCGTACCTTCGAAATCAGTACCGCATTTCAAAAATGCGCGGGAAAGTATGTTTTCTTTAAAAAGATATGGAACTACCAGTATTGAAATAGTTTCAAATGAGGAGTGTTCCCTTTGGAACGATGGGTAGAAATTGTTATAAACCAGTATAATCAATCAGAATTTTGCCTCATGTATACACGAGGGTGCATTTGACGATTTTATTTATTCTTCTTATCAAACATTGTGGGGACACACAAAAATAGAAAGGGTGTGGAAAGACGGAAAACGTTTCTATATTACGTTACTGCACGTCAGATATTTCGAACACATGGAATACTTCCCAAATCACAAAGGCTCGTCAGAAGATACTTACTATCGTACCCAGCTATTTCTGTTCCGTTCATGCATGGAGCCCTGGAAAAGTGATTGCTTGTACAAGGAAAGGTTGTGAATTTCTCGGTCTGTCAGTGAAAAATGCATTCATTTTATGACATACTATCAACTGGCACATCTTTGCAGCGTGACAACCGTTATATTAGGTTGGTACATCACTTCGTAGCTTTTTTCCATAAGTTTAATAAACGCAAAAGATACACGACTTCAGTCATCAATAATGCATTCACCGAAAAGAATCGCAACACCGAGAAGGAACGAAAGTTGGTTGGCCTGTTTCTACACCTGAAAGATGATATCTATTCAAATTTCGGGCCAGTCGCAATGAAAGTGGCGCTAGGAGCGCCGCTATGAGGATGCAAATCGTGTTTGCTTTAAACACGTGTTGGAAATGTGAGCGTTAGTTTACTTTGACATTGGACGTGGTGAGTTGATGTTAGTCAAGAATGCCTTTTACGCGACGAAGAATCCATTACCAACATCTCACTGGCTTTGAACGAGGTCATGTAATAGGGTTACGAGAAGCTGCATGTTTCTTCTGCAATACTGCATAAAAACTTGGCTGGAGTGTAGCAACTGTACATGACTGATGGCAGCAGTGATCACGAGAATGTACGGTCACAACTAGAGCGAATTCGGACGGCCACGTGGTACTACAGAGGGGAAGACCATCGTGTTCGACGTATGACTCTGGCGCATCCTACTGCATCTGCAGCAGCAAATTGAGCAGCAGTTGGCATCACAGTGACACAACGAACTGCTACAAATCGGTTACTTCAAGGACAGCTCCAAGCCAGACACCTTTAAGAGCGCATTCTATTGACCCAGTTTGTGACCCTGGTGGTGTCAAGCGAGAGCTCATTGGAAGGCTGGGTGAAGGTCTGATGCGTTTTGTGATGAAAGCTAATTCTGCCTCGGTGCCACTGATGGCCGTGTGCTGATTAGGAAGAGGCCATTTGAGAGCCTGCAGCCAACCTGTCTGCATGCTAGACACACTGGATCTACATCTGGAGTTACGGTGTGGAGTGCGATTTCATACTACAGTAGGAGCGCTCTTGTGGTTATCCCAAACACGCTGACTGCAAATTTGTGCGTCAGTCTGGTGATTCGATCAGCTGTGAACAGCGTTCCAGGAGGTGTTTTGCATCAAGAAAACGCTCGCCACATACCGCTACTGTAACACAACATGTTCTCGGACTATCGACATGTTGCCTTGGCCTGCTTGATTACCAGATCCGTCTCCAATCGAGCACATATGGGACATCATCGGACGAAAACTCCAGCGTCGCCCACAAACAACATTAAGTGCCCCTGTATTGACCGACCAACTACAACAGGAATGGAACCCCATCCCACAAAATGACATCCGGAACGTGTGCATATACATCTAAGTTTATACTCCGCAAGCCTCCCAACGGTGTGTGGCGGAGGGAACTTCACGTGCGACTGTCATTACCTCCCTTTCCTGTTCCAGTCGCGTATGGTTCGCGGGAAGGACGACTTCCGGAAAGCCTCCGTGTGCACTCGAATCTCTCTAATTTTACAGTCGTGATCTCCTCGGGAGGTATAAGTAGGGGGAAGCAATATATTCGATACCTAATCCAAAAACGCACCCTCTCGAAACCTGGACAGCAAGCTACACCGCGATGCAGAGAGCCTCTCTTACAGAGTCTGCCACTTGAGTTTGCTAAACATCTCCGTAACGCTATCACGCTTACCAAATAACCCTGTGACGAAACGCCCGCTCTTCTTTGGATCTTCTCTATTTCCTCTGTCAACCCAACCTGGTACGGATCCCACACTGATGAGCAATACTCAAGTATAGGTCGAACGACTGTTTTGTAAGCCACCTCATTTGTTGATGGACTAAATTTTCTAAGGACTCTCCCAATGAATCTCAACCTGGCACTCTCCTTACCAAGAATTAATTTTATATGATCATTCCACTTCAAATCGTTCCGTACGCATACTTCCAGATATTTTACAGAAGTAACTGCTACCAGTGTTTGTTCCGCTATCATATAATCATACAATAAAGGATTCTTCTTTCTATGTATTCGCAATACAATACATTTGTCTATGTTAAGGGTCAGTTGCCACTCCCTGCACCAAGTGCAGATCTTCCTGCATTTCACTACAATTTTCTAATGCTGCAACTTCTCTGTATACTACAGCATCATCCGCGAAAAGCCGTATGGAACTTCCGACACTATCTACTAGGTCATTTATATATATTGTGGAAAGCAATGGTCCCAAAACACTCCTCTGTGGCACGCCAGAGGTTACTTTAACGTTTGTAGACGTCTCTCCATTGAGAACTACATGCTGTGTTCTGTTTGCTAAAAACTCTTCAATCCAGCCACACAGCTGATCTGATATTCCGCAGGCTCTTACTTTGTCTATCAGGCGACAGTGCGGAACTGTATCGAACCCCTTCCGTAAGTCAAGGAAAATGGCATCTACCTGGGAGCCTGTATCTAATATTTTCTGGGTCTCATGAACAAATAAAGCGAGTTGGGGCTCACATGATCGCTGTTTCCGGAATCCATGTTGATTCCTACAGAGTAGATTCTGGGTTTCCAGAAATGACATGATACGCGAGCAAAAAACATGTTCTGAAATTCTACAACAGGTCGATGTCAGAGATATAGGTCTATAGTTTTGTGCATCTGCTCGACGACTCTTCTTGAAAACTGGAACTACCTGTCCTCTTTTCCAATAATTTGGAACCTTCCGTTCCTCTAGAGACTTGCGGTACTCGGCTGTTAGAAGGGGGGTAAGTTCTTTCGCGTACTCTGTATAGAATCGAATTGGTATCCCGTCAGGTCCAGCGGACTTTCCTCTGTACAACACACTGCATGCTTGCATTCAACATTCTGACGATTACAACGGTCATTAATGTACCAGCATTTCACATTTGCAATGGCTTATCTCGCGCTTATATTAGCCTGTGAATTTACAATGTTAATCACTTAAAAATGTTACCTCAACAAACGTATTCCCGAAGTTTCAGTACTTGACATTAAATATTTTTGGTGCTGCGATTTTTTCTGTCAGTGTCTCCTTCACTATTTACAACAGTCTGCCAAAGCGAGGGGCACGTTTTCGATTCCGCAGCTGTAGAAATCATGTGGTTGTGCGGCGAAGAACACTTCGAGCCACGTTCGAAACGCATTTTCATCCGCAAAGGAAGTTACTTTAAGGGTTCTCAATGGAGATCGGAATTGTGGATGCGTGCATGTGTGTGTAGGAGAGGCGGTGCTGTGTTTGGGCGCAACCATTCCTTTCTTTTCCATGTTAACATAAGGACACAATTTCTCGTCACCAGTAGCAATACAGGATAGGAATGTCGGTGTCATTCATGACCCAGTTGATGAAGAGCAAGCAGAGATGCACTTATGGCCTCCCGCCAATTTTTGTGATTTTGGCTTCGAGAGCATGCGATACCCATACACGCGATTTTTGAATCTTTCCCATGATACGCAAATGTCGCACGATGATGATCACAGGTCATCACATTTGCCAATTCTCTAGTACACTGACGTGGATCATTATGGATTAATGGGTTTAAACGATCTTCATCGAACTCCGAAGGTCTTTCTGAATGTAGAATGTCACTAAAGTGAAAACGAGCCTCCTTAAAACGAGAAAACCACTTTATTGCTGTGTTCTTTCCAGTGGCATTATCCCCATATAAGGCGCAAACGTTTCTGGCTGCCTTTGCTGCTGTCACACCTCTGTTGATCTCAAACGGAAGAATATGTCGGAAATTCTCAGATTTCTCCACTTGGCACTCCATTTTCTAGCGCCCGCAGCTCCATTCACTACCTCCAATTGATAAAACGACAATACATGAACTCAAATAGCAACACTGAGCTACAAATAAAAACATGAAAATCAGTAAATTTATCCATAGCATAGACCAACATGCAAAATAAAGATACTAAGAGTGTATGCCCCGACCTAAAAATTCTGAACTAAATAAAAAATGTGGCTCTTTTTTGCATCACATGCAGAAGATATTTAGTAACAGTCACCTTCGTTTTCAGCATTTACAAGTGTTTACAAGTCCTGTCGATGTTTTCGCTTTCATCTTTGAAGAGATTTTATTGTCTGGTTTAAAAGTATTCATTCACATCTTAATAGAAACTGTTTGTTCATGACAGTCTGAGTGGGTTTCCACGAGGTTTTGTGAACAGAGGAAGGAAGCTTCGGTTACCAAATCCCAGCCGACCGCTGTGGCCGAGCGGTTCTAGGCGCTTCAGTCCGGAACCGCGCTGCTGCTACGGTCGCAGGTTCGAATCCTGCCTCGGGCATGGATGTGTGTGCTGTCCTTAGGTTAGTTAGTCTAGGGGACTTATGACCTCAGATTCTAAGTCCCATAGTGCTTAGAGCCACCACCACCACCACCACCACCACCACCACCACCAAATCCCAACTCACGATGATAGCCGAAAGGACAACGGTGGTGAGGGAGAAACAAGCTGTGCTTTCTTGACGCAGTTTTGACAGTCCACATATGCTAGCTCATTTGGCTCAACAGGACACGGCACGACAGTCACTTCGTAGTGGATACGACACACACAGGTTGTGTATTGTCAGATCGCTAATGTTGGCGGCGTCCAGACACACAACGTTAGTGGTCCAGCGTCGACAGACGTCTGCCAGCTCCAGCTGATCGAAATCTTGGGAGCAAGTGTTCAGAACATTGTAAACAAACTAAATTTCTATTAAAATAACTTTGTGATTAACAGACTGCAGTGGCAGGGGCAGTGCAGCTGGTGTGCAGCCACCCAACCTTTGAAGATGCTGCACGCACCTACTAGTTCTTCACTTTCTAAAGAGCTACCGCATGTTCGCTTATAGAAGTCGAAAGGTTGTGTACGACTTCGGGACGATATTCACTTGCTTCCAGTCGCTACCAAGCTTGTCTTCCAATAATGTGTGCCAGTGTGCTGATATTGGTGTAAACATCTTGCCTCCGGGTTAATATTTCCTGACCGAACTGTGACTCGTGAACGAATTGCGATTTGTAACTGTTTTGAAAATTAGTGATGATATTCTGCAACACCCAAATGGCAGCTTTCTTCAAATGGTTCAAATGTCTCTAAGCACTATGGGACTTAGAATCTGAGGTCATCAGTCCCCTAGACTTAGAACTACTTTAACCTAACTAACCTAAGGACATCACACACATCCATGCCCGAGGCAGGATTCGAACCTGCGACCGTAGCGGTCGCGCGGTTCCAGACTGAAGCGCCTAGAAACACTCGGCCACTGCGGCCGGCGGCACCTTTCTAAGGCCGACTGGAGGCTTTACCCCTCCCTATCGACCTTCGATGAACATTTCCCCAGTTCCGATGAACTGGTAGAATATCTTACACATTACGCTTATCACCACAGAACATTTCATTCCTCACACTCCCTCTATACCCCAGCGTGTTCCGGTCCCTTGGAGGACTGAGGCATGCTGCGATGCAATTTGTGCACAGAGACGTGCTCTCAGCATTTTTAACCATCATCCTATGATGGCAAACTGCATTCATTACAAACAGTTGCATGCATAGTGTCGTTGAGATCTTCTGGTAGCAGAAAAGCTAGCTGGATTCCCTTAACTAGTTCTTTTAACTCTTATACTCCCTCTTCCATCGTGTGGGACAACCTCCGACGGCTCTCTGGGACGAAGATCCATACCCCAATTTCCGGCTTTGGCAGTAGCAGATGATGTCATAGTGAACCCTACCGATATCTCCAACACCTTGGGCCGCTATTTTGCGGAGATTTCGATCTCCGCCCACCATCAACCTGCCTTCCTCCACCGCAAACCAGCGAGGGCGGCTTGGGTGAGACATTTCTCTTCTCTTAGAATAGTGAGTGCTACAATGCCGTCTTTACTGTGAGGGAGCTAGATTATGCTGTCACTTCATCCCAATCCTCCTCCTCGGGGTTGGACAATGTTCACATTCAGATGTTGCAGACCCTTTCTCTACCGGGTAAGCACTTTCTCCTTCTTACGTACAATTGCATCAGGGCAAAGGGCGCGCTCCCAAGATGCTGGCGTGAAGCCAATGTCATACCCATACCTAAGCCTGGCAAGGACGAACACCTTCCTTCTAGTTATCGCACCATTTCTGTCACCAGCTGTGTTTCCAAGGGGATGGAACGTATTATTCATGCCTGGGTGGTATGGTGACTAGAGTCTCGCAATTTACTAACCACTGCACAGGGTGGATTTCGAGTGGGCCGTCCTGCAGTTGACCATCTCGTCACTTTATCAACACATGTCATGAATGGTTTTTGGCGGAAATACCAGACTCTGGCCGTGTTTTTCAATTTAGAAAAAGCCTAAGACACCTGCTGGAGGGCTGGTATCCTCTGTACACTCTAAATGTGGGGCATCCGTGGCTGTATGCCCCTAGTTTTCAAGGTACATGTAGGTTCTCCCCAGTCGGACATCTTCACCCAGAAAAACGGTGTGCCTCATGGTTTCATCCTGACTGTCGTTCTCTTTACTATCGTCATTACCCCTATAATGTCCTGTCTCCTGCCAGGCATCTCCAGCTCCCTTTTCGTAGATTTTGCGATCTATTGCTGTTCTCCACTGACTTGTCTCCTTGAGCATCATCTTCAGTGATGTCTCGATTGTCTTTACTCATGGAGCGTTGACAATGGCTTTCAATATTCCACTATCAAAATTGTTTATATGAATTAATGGCGATGCAATTGGCTTCTTCCATCGCCTTTACATCTTGGGCCTGTTGCTCTTCCAGTAGTTGAAACAACGAAATTCCTAGGGCTCATGCTCAATAGGAAACTTTCTTGTTCCCCCCCATGCATCGTACATGGCTGCCCACGTTACACAGTTCCTCAATGTCCTAGTGTCCTCAGCGGTACTTTCTGGGGAGCGGATTGGACCACCCCCATCTGTATCAGTCTCTTGTCCATTTGAAATTAGATTATGGGTGTATCGTTCATGCATCTGCACATCTATCTCTCTTGTACCGTCTCAGTACTATCAGAATCGTGGCATCCATTTGGCCACTGGTGCCTTTTACAATAGCCAAGTTGAGAGCCTGTAAGCCGAAGCTGCTGAACTCCCACTGTCCATGACTTTCTCCTCAGCAGATACGTATGCTGTTTATCTGTCACACCTGGCCAACCAACCTACATCTCCTTCGATGACTCCTTTGATCGCCAGTACATGGCATGTCCCTCTTCTCTGTTACCTATTGAAGTTCGCTTTCGGTTCTTGCTCCGGCAACGTATCTTCATGCTATCTGCCACTTTCTCGATGGGTCTGATCCCTTCAGTACTGTAGCTGCATGCAGTGGCCCATGTTTCTCTTGGCCTTCATTCGCTTCCTAAGTATGCTTCTCCAGCCTTGCTCTGTCGCTGATGACCTTTGCACGGAGCTTTGTGGTAGTGTCTTTGTGTACACTGATGGCTGTTGGACTGACCGTGGTGTCGGGTGTGCGTTTGTCATTGGCATCGACGATTTTGGGTATCGGCTTCTGGAACACTGCTCAGTATTTACAGCAGAGCTCTTTGCTCTGTATCAGGCCATGTATTACATCCAGCAACTCTGCTCCAACACTCTGTGCCGTTCAAAGCCTTCATGTGCTGTACACTGTCCATCCCTTATGCAACAGGTCCAGAAAGCTGTCCTGGTCACATCAGTCTGATGGGAAATGAGGCTGCTGACGCTGCTGCTAAGGCTCCGGTCCTCATACCTTGGCCCACTAGTTCTCCCATTCCCTCTGATGATCTCTGTGTTGCCGTCTGTCAGCAGGTGGTGTCACTTTGGTAACACCTCAGGTCCACCATTCATGGGAACAAGCTCTGGGCAGTTAAGCCTCCCCAACATCTTGGACCACCCCCTCTTGGCCCTCTCGCTGTGAGGAGATCATTTTAGCTATGTTGCATATTGGGCACTCTCCTTTCAGACATCGCCATTTGTTACGTGTTGCTCCACCACCACTCTGTGCTCATTGCTCTCAACCTCTGATGGTTTGCCATTTCCTGACTGAATGCCCTTTTTTTAACCACTTATGTTCTCATTTATGTTTGTCACCTGAGTTATCAGCCATTGTAGCAAACAATGCGCAGGCTGTCGACTGCATTCTAGGTTTTATCTGTCTTAGTAATATGGCAAGGGATGTTTAATCTTAGTTGAGGACTTCCATTTTTCTATGGCGCATTTTATGACATTCCTCCAAGTCCCTGTTTTTAGCTGTCTTTCATTCCATTGGTTGGACTTAATGTGTAGTCGTTTTTAACTCATTTTTATTTGTCTTCATGTTCTATGGTTCTGACAGATTAGATTAGATTAGATTAGATTAGATTAGATTAGATTAGATTAGATTAGATTAGATTAGATTAGATTAGATTAGATTAGATTAGATTAGATTAGATTAGATTAGATTAGATTAGATTAGATTAGATTAGATTAGATTAGATTAGATTAGATTAGATTAGATTAGATTAGATTAGATTAGATTAGATTAATACTAGTTCCATGGATCATGAATACGATATTTCATAATGATGTGGAACGAGTCGAATTTTCCAATACATGACATAATTAGGTTAATTTAACAACATACTTAAGTTAATAAAACAATTTTTTGTGTTTTTTGTTTTTCTTTATTTTTTATTTTTATTTTTTTATTTTTTTAATATTTTTGATTTTCTTTTTTTTCTTAATTTATATCTAAAAATTCCTCTATGGAGTAGGAGTTGTCATTCAGAAATTCTTTTAATTTCTTCTTAAATACTTGTTGGTTATCTGTCAGACTTTTGATACTATTTGGTAAGTGACCAAAGACTTTAGTGCCAGTATAATTCACCCCTTTCTGTGCCAAAGTTAGATTTAATCTTGAATAGTGAAGATCGTCCTTTCTCCTAGTATTGTAGTTATGCACACTGCTATTACTTTTGAATTGGGTTTGGTTGTTAATAACAAATTTCATAAGAGAGTATATATACTGAGAAGCTACTGTGAATATCCCTAGATCCTTAAATAAATGTCTGCAGGATGATCTTGGGGGACTCCAGCTATTATTCTGATTACACGCTTTTGTGCAATAAATACTTTATTCCTCAGTGATGAATTACCCCAAAATATGATGCCATATGAAAGCAATGAGTGAAAATAGGCGTAGTAAGCTAATTTACTAAGATGTTTATCACCAAAATTTGCAATTACCCTTATTGCATAAGTAGCTGAACTCAAACATTTCAGCGGATCATCAATGTGTTTCTTCCAATTTAATCTCTCATCAATGGACATACCTAAAAATTTGGAATATTCTACCTTAGCTATATGCTTCTGATTAAGGTCTATATTTATTAATGGCGTCATACCATTCACTGTACGGAACTGTATGTACTGTGTCTTATCAAAATTCAGTGCGAGTCCGTTTACAAGGAACCACTTAGTAATTTTCTGAAAGACGGTATTGACAATTTCATCAGTTAATTCTTGTTTCTCAGGTGTGATTACTATACTTGTATCATCAGCGAAGAGAACTAACTTTGCCTCTTCATGAATATAGAATGGCAAGTCATTAATATATAATAAGAACAACAAAGGACCCAAGACTGACCCTTGTGGAACCCCATTCTTGATAGTTCCCCAGTTTGAGGAATGTGCTGATCTTTGCATGTTACGAGAACTACTTATTTCAACTTTCTGCACTCTTCCAGTTAGGTACGAATTAAGCCATTTGTGCACTGTCCCACTCATGCCACAATACTTGAGCTTGTCTAGCAGAATTTCATGATTTACACAATCAAAAGCCTTTGAGAGATCACAAAAAATCCCAATGGGTGGTGTTCGGTTATTCAGATCATTCAAAATTTGACTGGTGGGCACATATGTGTTCTAAGATGAAACAAAACAGTGAAATTGTTTCTTCTTTCTCAAAGCAGGATCTAGTTGCAAATCTTTGTCATATCTAGAAACAATTTTTACAATTTTGGATAGCTCTTTGCATACCACCAATGAAGTTTTATTCCATAAATACAGTGATGATTCTTTGATAAAATGCTTTGTGATCCATCTTACTTCTATCCTCCCAGTAGAACTGCGACACATTGTGTTTGGCTACATTGACAAAATATGTGGTAATGAGGAATGACTATTTCTTTCTTTTGATAGATACTCTATAGAGTTAAATATTTTGGTCAGCTCTGTCAAAACTACTGTAGCAGTAAATGACTTGGTTGTGGACTTGCTATCTGTCTTTCCTGCTGAAATGAATATTACATTACTGGATGTGTTGCATTTATAGTGTGATAGTTTGTTGCCTCTGTCACCATGCTGTTGTCATACCAGGAAGCCACTAATATACTGCCTCTTGTGTCAGATCTGAAATCAAAAGTCCCTCTGGGTTTCTTTTTCGGTTCCCCTCCCTTATTTTTCACAGTAATTCATTTATTATTATTGCATTTTATTTTCTTATAATGAAATTCTTATTGAAAAAGTGCAGATTATAAATAAAATGTTCACTAGTAGGATTTTTATATCTGCACTTATGAAACAACAGTTACATAAATTTGGGTTCTCGATGTGATATAACAAGCAATGAAAATTCCTACACTCATAATGATGATGAATATGATTAAGAGCATATTATATACATTTTAGTATGTCTTTGCTGTTAAAATATAGTATAAGCACATGTTACAGCAAAAGATTAGTGGCAGAAAATATTGTAGGGGAGGTTTGGTTAACTGAACCTCAGGGTTAATTGGACCATCACATTAATTAACAATTCAAGAGGGATTTGTTTTTTCATGCCATAAAGTTGCTTCCTTAGGCTGCAAGCACAGCTGTTGTATTGTAGCTAAATTCGCAGATATATATGAAAATGTGGAATCCAGTGGTAAGAGTAATTTTTTCTTGCATCTAACAATTGCTTTAAAAATTTTAATTACCGATAGCACACAGCTTTGTTTCCTTGAATGAAATTAAGTGGTTATTGCTTTGACACTACACGAAACTACTCTGTGCTTGGAATCATTTTTCTGCTGTTTTGAAGGTTTTTGATAAAGTGTAGGTGGGGTTAACTGGACCGTTCAGTTAATCTCAGAAAGTTGCTGATGAATCAATATAATGAGTAACTTCACAGGAAAACTTGCTAGTGACCCCAGAATTACCATATAAGTCATTGCAGTCTTGTAGGGGTGGTATAGCCTTTGACGTTTACTGTCTCCAACATCTTGAGAGGCCTTGGTGTTATTGATATTGAGTCTTTCAATTCAAAGACATTTACTGACCAAGATTTTCTTCTCATCAAATGAAACAGGCATACCTCTATTAATTCAGCAACAAACTGTTGATGACTTATTGGAAGAAGATGCTAGCAAAGCTTCAAATGAAAATGTGGAGAATATTGGATACCAGACAAGATTAGCAAACAGAAATTATACATCCTATGAAAGTTTGGCCGTATTCCCAGACCGGTGCAAGAAAGACAACAAGAGGTAGAAAGAACCAAAAATCAACTACTCTTACCAGTACATCAGCTGAAAAAAGTTAGATCTATCAGCAAAGACACCACATCAAAGAGCATTTGCCAAAAAAGCATACATTCAATGAAGTAAAACCTTCAGTTGAATGCCATACATTGGAAGAGAGTAGCAGCAACTCTCTCAAGATGCTGACTATATGTCCAGTACATCAATTCCTCTAATACTGACTCTGCACAAGTGGTGACAAAATGTTGAAACAGCAAAGAAGGGGACTTCATTGTAGTCAGAGTAGGAGGGGAAACTGCCACGAGTGGTCACTATTATGTTGCTCAAGTCCTTAAAATGTATGATGATGGCTGGGAAGTAAAATGTTTTACTACAGTTGTTTCTACTACAAAATTATAAGCTGCAGATGAAGATGGTACCTTTGTTTCTTTAATTTAAGTAATTGTCAAAGTATCCAATCCAATACATGGCACTAGGACACTCTATGAAAATATGACATTTTAAATCTGTAACTGCAGCTACTAAAAAATGTGCAAGCAGAAATTCCAGATATAAGCAGAAATCAGACAAAAATTCTAGAAAGTGGAAAAGTGTCAATTAGTACCAAACAGCCAACACATTGGACACCTGGCACTTGAGCATGGACTACGATTGACTGGCAGGTGGCCCGTATCACTCGCCTCCCCAAAACATCAATCATAAAATTATTTTAATCAAAGTATGTACATGTTTTCCTTCATTGAGCTTATAATGGTCTTACATGTAAATATTATGTTGCATTTAGGTGTAACAGTGTCACTTGAAACTTTACACCAGGAAACTTGGTAGAAAGAGACAACTGTGCCAACCGTCTGATGAAAATTTTGGAATAAGTCTTAAGTGTGACAGTTTAAAGCTGCTGTTTCAATGTTTTAAATATTTATATGCACTTAGTTTTCCAATAAAGAGTTTGTAGAGTTTATATAATCTTTCCTCTTGCATATTTTGGTGGTCACTTTTTTTTTGGCACAGTTGATGAAGCTACCTCATTTCTGTAACTTTTTCATTACCATCTGCAAATTTTTTAACATATAATTTGATTTGTCAATATGTCACCTTTCCACTAATTGTGAATGTACAGACAAAGAATGTGAATATCATGAACCTGCACCTCATTACTAGCCAGAGATATATCAGAGAGCATGTGTACATCACAGAAGCTCAGAACAAACTAATTCAAAGATTGTCCTGTGCCATAGTGCTGGCCAAAGAGGTTCCTTATGAAGCATCATGCAATCACTGCTAAGTTTCCTCAGAGCTTCCACACAGCCTGGTAATGCAGAACACTGGGGGAGTGGAAGGTGCAGCTGCAAATCCCATCTTCACACAGGTGCACGTGATCAGCCATGCCATGGCTAGCTGCCAACACAGGGAAAGTGCTTGACAGTTTCACACTGCGTGGAGTAGGTAGAGTGTACAAGATCAGTAGTAGTAAAAAAAGGTGGTATTGCACAAGTTGAGTTGACAGCCAGTGAGGTCATCCAAAATGGGAATGGACCTCAGTGTTGAAGTGGGAGGCAGCAGTGTCATGGCAGTTCATGTTATTTACTTCATTGGCAAATGCTGGAGCCGAGTATGTTTTTTAAAAGCCGTAACTGTGAGAACCCCATCTGCTGATAATGTGGGTGTGACAGAATACAGAGTGGCATCCTATGAGAGACTGTATTCTTGGGAGAATGTTCCTGTGAGTGTACTCCCATGGGTCAATTGCTCATCTCATTGTCCTTCCACAACTACAAGATTGTTGATTAGTTTGACTGAGATCTCCTCAGCTTGGAACTGGTGCAAGTCCACTTGCATTATAATTTTGTTGTCATCCAAGTCAACCTGCAGAATGTTGTATACATACATTGTAATGCTACTTCCAGGTGTCATTGGCGTCGAGTAGAGTCCATGCTGGTTTAAATTCCATTAACTGTAACAGCAGTCAGTATGCCATGCAGTTAAATGTCAAAGGTGTTGCCACCCCTCTAATCACTTTGTGGGTCGGAGTAGGACAGGTGAGAGTGACAACATCCTTGGCAGCATGCACATGTGCTCAGTATTGTTTGGCTCCCTGCTGTTGTGTCATGGCATGTTCCCTGACTGAGGCAAAGCCAGACATCATGTTCATTGAATTATTGCATTGTTGAAATTTTAACACTATAAGAAGTCTGTCCACTAAAATTAACCTCCTTTGCAATGGTTCATGCTCATGCGAGAGCATTGCTAACTGAGGAGGTAAACTTCACAATCCATAGTGTCCACAAGGTGTGGTCTGGCATGAGTGCCTAAACATTCTTTGTAGATAAGCTGACATAGTAGCTTTACTGGTGTTTGAATAAGACATCAGGTGAGTGCAGTCTCTGCCACATCACATTTGTTGGCATCCAGAGTAACAATATAATATAATTTATGGGGTTGGCATGATCACCAAGGTGGTGCAGTAAGGTGACGAACTTGGGCTATCATCAGAAATGCCATAATTGTGGACAGTGCACTCGGTGACAGCAAACCACATGTCTGGTTGTTCTAGGTGAGAGGTTGGCAGTTCTGGCAGTGAATTAAGGTGCACATGACTGCCATTAAAATTCTGGGTTCATGTAGCACTGCAGTTGGTCAAAGGATGACAATTGACAAGCTCTTGTGTGAAGGCCATGGCACAGAAGCAAAACCTGGGAAGGATCCTGTGCATAGCCTAGCCAGATGTGCCGTGAATGGCAATGTACGCATGCTCAGCAAAATTGTAAACAATGTGGGAGTTGTTACCTAATCGAACCACACCAGTCTGTGCCTATCCATGTTGGTTTTGTTGAGAACCATCTTGTTTGTTTATGGAAGAGTTTCATTTGTTGCCAAAATCAGCCAGAAGGTTGGGAATCATTATTGATTATTATTGATACAACTGGCACTGCAGAAGAAAATCACTTTCACATTTAAACAAAGGTAAGAATTGTCACAACTGACATGAAGCAGTGAATTCAACATTGTATAAGTTGCCGTCGTGTATTTGCTTGTCTCGATGACTAAGGTTGTACGATGGTTCCAGTGTTGTGGCAAGCAAGATGAGCTTTAGAATGTAGACTAATCCATAGCTGATAACATCATTTGATGCAGGGTCACCAATGTAGAGTAGATGTAAGTGAAAACGCTGCAGGTTAAATAATGGAGGAAAATGCTGCAGGTTAAATAATGGCGATGACAAATACTGTAGATCTGCACTTTATTATTAGGTACAGATGCATCAGAGAACAAACGTACACCACAGAAACTCAGAACATACTAATTCAAAGTTTCTCCTGTGGCAGAGCTGTAGTGTTGGTCTAAGAGTTTGCTGCTAGGTCGCCACAGGTTTATGATGTTTCCACACATTTTCTTATTCATCAATTAACACAATCACTGAAAGAAAGTAAAAAAAGTTTTTCTATTTGAAGGTGGTCCTCTTTTTAGCTCAGGATATTTGGACCACCCATGGCTATGTTAACCCCTTCACTGACGTCTGAATGTTTTTCAACCACAAATCTATAAAAATGCTAGTAGGTGGATGTTGGAGAATGACAATTCTGGTGACTGGAGTGGATGATCCAACATTTATGTTTCAAATCCCTTGATTTTCCTATTGCTGGATGGTCCTGACTTGAAATGATTTGTGTCCAGCCTTCTTCCCTTGTCTTTTTTTTTTTTTTTTTGTCCAAGCAATCCAAAAGACTAGTAATAAGTTCACCACTTATCATTTAACTCATTGCAAGGTAATCAATAATAGTAATATAAATCATTTTTGCATACTAACAGCTTCTTTGTTACTACAGCATTGGAAGTAATTTGTAATAAATACTTCAATCTGTCTCAACATTTGTAAACAACCAGATTGTTCTTCATGATAAGGTTTGTGTAACAGTACATGTGAATGGATGAAGCTTCAGGAGCTTTTGTATTCTATCAATTACAAGTTTTGTACTGCACATGCCAGTTGGTGATTTCTTTCTTGCTTGTCATAGTTTGCTGAATAAATTATAACCATAACTTGTATCAGTTATTGCTGGTATTAATACTTTTTATATCCTTTGTTTTTTGTGAGTTTTCATGTTTTAAAATACTTCTTTCTTTCAGGTCATGGTTGTGGTCCTGGCTATGCATCTCCCTTGGAGGCTATGCGGTGTGGACCTCGAGAAAAAATTGTGTATGTACCTTGCATTCAGCCTGCTGAAGCTCGCAAGACTAAACCAGACTTCTTGGCAACTGTTGACATTGATCCTCATAGTCCTACATTCTGCCAGGTGAGTGGAGCCTCTCTGTAACAGTTCTGGTTAAGATAAATAACTCTTTCAGATAAACTACTTAAAATGAGAAAAAACTGAGATGGTTATGAAACTCATGTTTACCATGTTGCTGCATATTTCAGTTCTATTCATTTAAATATCAATTTTAATGCAAGCAGATCTTGTTTTCCTTTACTAGTAATAGGCGAGGAAATGTTGTCTGTTGGACAATTTTTAAGGTGGCAGAAATTAATTTCCTTTTGTTCTGTGCTTGTAACTCAAAGATTATGAATTTAAAAATATCTATGTATTCATAGCTATTCTTCATCAGTTCTCATATGAAGTATGAGGCTCTTCCAAATTGATTTATTAAGATCTGCTATGGCAATAAAATGATTGTTCTATGTTGTGTCAAAGATACAGTTTGAAAACTGGTACTCTTTACAGGTAATACATCGTCTGCCAATGCCTTACCTAGGTGATGAACTCCATCACTCAGGATGGAATGTTTGTAGTAGCTGCCATGAAGATTCAACAAAATGTAGAGACAAGCTGATTTTGCCATCACTTGGCAGTTCAAGAGTCTATGTTATCGATGTTGGAACCAATGAGAGAGCACCTCGTATACACAAGGTTTGTAATCTTACATAAAACTGAGTTTCATTGTTGTTATCTTCGCTGTACTGATTCCTCTTTCTTCCATGCTTGTTGAGTATACAGAAAATTCTGCTGTTTATGATAGATAAAATTGATCAATTTTCTTTCAGCTTTATTTATTTATGTAATTTTTTAAAAATGCAATCATATTGAATGTAATAACTCATGTTTCATCATTAAGCATTTTTGCTTGATAAAATATAGACTTGCACTTGTGCAAATCTAGTTACGCTTGGGCGGGCATCCTACGTATATTCCAACTAACAGTGTGTATCAAAGCACATTAACTGATTGACTTATGCCAGTTAACGTGCCTCAATAGACTGTTTTAGTTGGGAATGTATGAGAGGTATTCAGGAATGATTTACAGTAGCAGTTTTTGTACCTTATTAATTAATTAACATGAGTCAATGCTCATTGGATCTCTCAATGTACTCCCCGCTGACATCAGTCTATGTCTGCCACTTCCTGGGAACTCCATTGCTGCGTCATGGAATCACTGTCTGAAGGTATTACAAACCCACTAATGGACAGCTACTGACAATTATTCATTGTTGCTGAACTTCCTACCTCACAGTGCCTCCTTTATGTTATCAAATAAAGCATAATTAGATGTAGTAAAGTGTGGTGAATATATTTCACAGCAAATGACCCCAGTGGTGTCAGCTTTGTAATCATAGCATTGCTGGTGTGGAGCCACTCATTGTCATACTGGAGGAGCACTCCTTTCAATGACTTTCCCTGTTGAATTCTGCATCTAAGCTGTGTAAGTGTCATAGTAAACCTTGGTGTTGACAATTGTTTCTTGTGGAAGCTAATCCACTAGCAGTATGCTAAGAGTGTGAGAAAGGGAGAGGAGAGAAGTGGAAAAGGGGAAAGGACTATTTAGGTGCATTTACAGGATGGAAGACGTGTAGCACTGGATTGGGAGCAGGGAAGTAGTAGGCAGGTGGAGCATGGGGACTAGCAAAGGCTGAGGCAAGAGGGATACAGGAATGAAGAATATGTTGTAGGAAGAGTTCCCCACTACACGGTTCAGAAAAGTTGGTGGGAAGAATCTGGATGCTACAGGCTGTGAAACAGTCATTAAAGTGAATCTATCTTGTTGGGTGGCATGACCAGAAACTGGGTGGTCCATCTGTCTCTTGGCCTCTGTTTCACAGCAGCCATCTATGCAGACAGACAGCTTGGTAGTTGTCAAGCCCATCTAGAATGGAGCAAAGGGGTTGCAGCTAAGTTTGTAGATCCAATGGCTTCTTTCACAACTGGTGCTGCATCTAAGGAGGCAGAGATGCCTGTGACTGGCCTTCTAACCTGTCAACACACTTACATAGTCCTTTACCTATGTCTACTTCTCTCCTCTTGCCCTCCCTCATCCCTCCTCTCTCATCCCTCCCCTCTCATCCCTCCTCCCTCATCCCACATATCCTGTCCCATTTCCTGTCTCATTTCCTAATCTAATTCCCCCAGCATCACCTGACTTCATTCAACTGCACACAACCACTATTGCTTTACTTTTGCCAAGATTCATCATAACCCCTCTTCAATACAATATTTATTCCCTTCTGCTGATCTTCCAAGTCCTTTGCTGTTTCTGAAGTTGTAACTCTCTCAAAGTTTTTATTTCTTCTCACTGAACTGTACTATATTTTCCTTGGTCTACTGCTTGTTGAATTTTCAAATTCAGTAATGCTGGGGATAAGCTATAATCCTGTCTTTCTCCCTTCTCAACTACTGCTTCCATTTCATGTTCTTTGACTCTTATAAATGCAGTTTGGTCTTATGAATTCTATTTATGCCCCTTACTGATGCCCCTCTTTCCTCCAAAGGTCTCTAATTTTCCTATAGTTTACACCTTGCTTTCCTGTAGGAATGCATGTTTCTATGGCATTATATTTATCTCCTAGCCATTCCTGCATAGTCAGTTTGCATGTTGTAACTCATTTTTTAGACATCTGTATTTCCTTTCTGCCTGCTTCATTTGTTGCGGTTTTATATTTGCATTTACATATTGATGTGCCTTGACAAATATGAGTTGATGTGAAAGCTAAAAGTTGTAAGAACATTAAAATTTGTAGGTGATGTACTGATAGGAGGGTTTTTTAATGATATTGTAGGGGAAAGCAAATGAAATAAGAATGTAATAATAAGTGTGTACATTGGCTCAAACAGCAGAATTCCATTACGGTGATCAGAAAATTAAGCCAGGAAGATACAAGCAATGTATCTTTTGATAGCGATTTTTACTTATTACCAAGAAATCAGAAACTTCACACAATGATTACTATAGCATCTTTGGTCGTGAGTTTGCTACTGCATCTGTGAGTATTGTAATTAGCTGCCCTCCCTCTAGCTGCTAATGGGATACAGATTCTTTGAAGAAAATTTTGCATCTTTAACCCTTGAAAACAAATTCAGAGTTATGTAAAATATCAAACAGAGCTACAACCTCAGTTGTGAATCAACAGTCACATCAATAAAGAGGAAAAAAAATAAGATACATGATCCACTTTTGGTATTCTATACCTTCTTTATGTGACATACAACAATATCCCTAAATTGTCAGCTACACAAAGTGGTTTTAGAACAATGTTCCTAAATTGTCAGTTACACAAAGTGGTTAAATATCCTTTGACTATCAATGTGTGTGTTTCCTTGCCACATGGTTACTTGTGTCATTTTTATGTACATGTGCTACCAGATACATTGATCTCCCTACTTTGTAGTTGAACACACTTTCTTGGCTTGTCCTTTGTGTTTGTTTACTGGGGCATGAATAGAGAAGTGTGCTCAAAAGAATACCACTGACATTGTTGAGACTGTTCAGTGGAATTTCGAATTTTGAATTCTTGCAGATAATACTGTTTCAGGAGGTACTTGTTCATTTTTAATATCAAAACTCACAATTCAGACCTTACATTTCTAACATTCCAACATTAAATTTAGAAGTCAATGGGAAACATTAGCTCCTCCTATCAAACTTTTCTTAAGAATCTGTGGAAGTTTTTCACTTTGCTTGGAATCACAGTCACACTGTACTTATGAATTGACATTTTTAGTAGGTGATTCCTGTAGAATGATATTCTATTTTTCCCACTGTTGATTTTGGCATACAGTCACTTAGAAGTGGTTTGAAGAACTGCAGCACATGTCAGACTTCAACAGAACAACTGATGTATAAAATATTTGTCATCGTCAACACTAGAGACAGTGTACATAAGCATCAAATGTTCAACTTGTTGTTCATGTAAGTAGCTATAACTGCTGACAGTCAAATATTTGCATGTTGGTGGTTCAGTGGTAGTCTGTGACATGTGATAAGGCACTTCAGAACCACTTGAAAATGCCTGCATTCTCTAGAAGTTTGTTAGTAGAGTTCACATTACTCTTACTTGAAGGAAAAGGCTAATTCTGAGAGTGATGTAATCAACAATACAGCAGAATGTTGCATATTTCACTATTTAAAATGGCTATCAACTCAGTAACATTTTATTAATTAATATTATTGTAACTGTTTACATTCACACTACAAACATAAAAAAAATTCCAGTAAATTTTGGAAAAATGCCGTAGCAATAAGTCAAGAAAACCAATACATTATGAGATATTTGCGGGCCAGCATTTCTCCAGGACGCAAAATATAGACAAATTCTTGTGCCTACCTGCATCCTCAGTACAGGTATGCCACTGTCATCCTGGAATGCAAGTTCTAATCTGTGGGGAAAGAAATATTAGTTCTGAAAGCTACAGTAGTGTGTCATTTTTCCTTTGATGTATGTGTATCAGCAGTACTACAAGTTTCACCTCCTCAAGGTAAGTCCAGGCCAGCAGTTCTTTCTCATTTGAATTCATTTTTGTCCATTTCAAGAAATCATATTCCTCAGTAGCATACTGTTGATTAATATTTTGTGAAATTTTGGGAAGGATGATGGGTCCAAAAACTTGATAGATCAGACACACTCAAACTGTGTCACAGATATATGTTAACTGTTTGACCTTTCCCTATGGCACTGCTGTCTTAAGTAACATAAAGAATTCAGCAATTAATAAAGTCAGTTGCATGAAGAAAATGGAATTATTTTAATTTACATAATTATTAATTTGAGTGGATTAGCCCCAATTGTTATTGGTTGTTAATATACTTTACAGAAGTAGCCTCCAGTGGTGTGTCATTTTACTTGTTCCAAATCCCTGAGTGTTCTCATTTATCATGGGATGAGGGGATGAGCACTGACTGTGAAATGCCTGACAAGACCAAGAAATTAAAATCATTTGATGGGGTGATTCAGCAGAAATGGATAGAACAGAAAGCAATCGGTGCTAGGTCACACCCAATTTAAGATCCTCTCATCTGACACTGGAAGACCATAACAGTTTGTATGATGAAGCTTCTGGCTGGATTTCATATCTGATAGCATTGTAGCCATGCTGAGGCACTACTTGTATAAAGAAATTCTTATGAGAGGATTATATGCATCAGAAACTTAACAAGGAATAACAAGGACCAAATTTTTGAGCTGATTAAAAAAAGTTCAGGCTATAGTTAGGTTGGTGGATAGGGACACTGTCACAGCAAAGAAAGCAGGCATTAACCTGAAGACTGAGGATATATTGGTGGGATTTCATGGCTGGAAGGAAAACTGGACCAAAATAAACAAATTGATTTTTCACAGTTAACATGAAGTTGATGGAGGTGGAGTAAAAAAGGAGAGGAAACCATGAATCTATTGTCCTAGAGCAACAGTCTAGTTTGTCCTACTTTCATTTTCCATTTCTTCAAAGTGAATTTTCTATTAGACATGTATTAAAAGTTATTTATGTTTTGTTGTTTTCCTATACTGTAGTGAACTGATGCCATTTATGAATTTTTAAGGTTGTAGATCCTCAAGATATAATAAGTCAACTTGATGTTATTGCATTTCACACAACGCATTGCCTTCCAACTGGAGAAATAATGATATCTACATTGGGTGACAGCAATGATGAAGGAAAAGGAAATTTTCTTCTTCTTGATGCAGAAGCTTTTGAGATTAAAAGTGAGTATCACAAATATAAGACTTTGCATTCCTCATAATGCACAATTACAACACTTTGTGATGGAACAGGATTATCAGACTGTACACACATGTGCAGCAATGAACCATTATCTTAAGACAATGGTGCAAATCTACACTGATACGAAAATGTCAGATTTTTCCCTTACAAGAATGTCTGTATGAAGTATTTCTATATTTTTTCTAGACAGCACTTCATTTAAGGCAATAGTTAATAATACTGAAAATTTATTTTATGTTCTAAAAGCTTTTAAGTGTCATTTTGTTATGACTGTACATTCAAATTCAGAAGACAAGTGCTACTAACCAACATCATCTGCTATTTTTGTTCCAACTCCAGGATTGCTGATGCAATAAAAAGAACTGTACGGACAAATTTGGATATGGATTCTTTTGCATAAAGTTTAATAGGTGTTACAGGTTTGCATTATGAAACTACTACTTCCATAAACCTTCAAACATATGTCATTTGGCTGTGTTGCTAAAATATTTATAGCATTTGCAGGTTTAGAAAAAGCTTTTGAAAAAGTTGACTGGATTACGCTCTTCAAAATTCTGAAATTATCACAGATAAAATAGTGAGTGAAAGGCTGTCTATGAATTCTGCAGAAACCCAGACTGCATTTAAGACAGTCAAAGGACGAGCAGTAAAGCAAAACAAAGAAAAATTGGGTATAAGAAATAAAATTCAGGAAGAATAAATAGAAACTTCATCATCATTTAACAGTTCCAGTTTCCCAGGTACTGATAATGAGCCTCTTCCACTTCGTCCTGTCCAAATACACCTGTTCCCAGAGAACATCATCCACTGTCCATCCTCTGGTCACTAGATCAGCCTTAATCAAGACCATCCATCAGGTTCGAGGTCTTCCTTGGTCTTTTCCCATCCACCTGTCTTTCCAAATTTATTTTGGCTGTTCTAGTTGGCTCCATTCTCATCACATGCCTGTACCATCGAAGTCTAGATGTGCCAATTCAATCTAATAGGGATGTCTTTATTCCAGCTTCTTTCCTCACCTCCTCATTCCTTAACTTGCCCATCTTCATCTTCTGGATGGTGGATCTAAGAAATTTCATCTCTTATGATTGCAGCCTTGATGATTCTTTTTTTGTGAGGCTACATGTTTCAATTACATGTTTTACGAAGCAAAACAAGGATAATGGAATGTAGTCGAATTAAGTCGGGTGATGCTGAGGGAATTAGATTAGGAAATGAGACACTTGAAGTAGTAAAGCAATTTTGCTATTTGGGGAGCAAAATAACTGATGATGGTCGAAGTAGAGAGGATATAAAATGTAGACTGGCAATGGCAAGGAAAGCGTTTCTGAAGAAGATAAATTTGTTAACATCGAGTATAGATTTAAGTGTCAGGAAGTCGTTTCTGAAAGTATTTGTATGGAGTGTAGCCATGTATGGAGGTGAAACATGGACAATAAATAGTTTGGACAAGAAGAGAATAGAAGCTTTCGAAATGTGGTGCTACAGAAGAATGTTGAAGATGAGGTGGGTAGATCATGTAACTAATGAGGAGGTATTGAATAGGATTGGGGAGAAAAGTTTATGGCACAACTTGACTAGAAGGGATCGGTTGGTAGGACATGTCCTGAGGCATCAAGGGATCACAATTTAGCATTGGAGGGCAGCGTGGAGGGTAAAAATCGTAGAGGGAGACCGAGAGATGAATACACTAAGCAGATTCAGAAGGATGTACGTTGCAGTAGGTACTGGGAGATGAAAGAGCTTGCACAGGATAGATTAGCATGGAGAGCTGCATCAAACCAGTCTCAGGACTGAAGACGACGACAACAACAACAACAACAACAACAACATCATGTTTCAATACCTTAAGTCAATACTGGTATGAAATAGCTATTAAACATCATCAGTCTGACCAGTTTTGGAATCAAGTCATCCCATAAAAGTGATCTTAATTGTTGGTAGAATTCAGATCCTTTTTGCACTCCGTTGGTGATTTCATTTCTGACCAGATTATAACTGGAGATTACACTTCCAAGGTAAGAAAACTTTCCACACACTCTAGTTGGTAGTTTCCTAGTTTTACACTTGCTGGTTGTCCACCTATGTTGACTGCCATCACCATTGTCTTGATCTTGCTGATAAGGTTATATTCCTGGAACTGAGATTTCCATTCATCAAGTCTGATCTGTACTGTTTCACCCCATATCATGATGCCGTCAGCAAAGGTGAATGCATTCAGTTCACCTGACCTCTCCTTGATGTTCTTCATTATAGTATGTATAACAGTGATGATTATAGTATGTATAACAGTGCCTTAAACCACCTTACTGGGAGTGCCTGTGTGCCCGCATGGTACCGTTCTGCTGGTAGACGTCGAAGCCAACGTCTTGCTGCACCAATATCCTCCCAATCATCCACATACTGCTTCCCCCGGAGTGCATCCTTCATTGGGTCTAACAGATGGAGGTTGGAAGGTGCAAGATCCGATCTGTACGGTTGATGAGAAATAACAATCCGATGAAGTGGGGACAGTGCACTTCCTTGCTGAACTCCACTCTTGGTCTCAAACCATGATGATCGCCCTTCCCCAGTTTGTACACAGCTAGTACAGTCTTTGTACAACATCTGATTTTTTTCTTATTAGTCCTTCAGGCACATTCTTTTTCCTCAGGCATTCCCAGGTCTTATTACACTATCATAGGCTATTTCTATATCCAAGAATACAATGACCAGCTCCTTGCCTTTTTCCCAATACTTTCTCATCAACATGCAGGTGCTAAAAATTAGATCTATTGTTGATCTGTTTGGAATCAAGTCATCCCATAAAAGTGATCTTAATTGTTGGTAGAATTCAGCCAACGTCTTGCTGCACCAATATCCTCCCAATCATCCACATACTGCTTCCCCCGGAGTGCATCCTTCGTTGGGTCTAACAGATGGAGGTTGGAAGGTGCAAGATCCGATCTGTACGGTTGATGAGAAATAACAATCCGATGAAGTGGGGACAGTGCACTTCCTTGCTGAACTCCACTCTTGGTCTCAAACCATGATGATCGCCCTTCCCCAGTTTGTACACAGCTAGTACAGTCTTTGTACAACATCTGATTTTTTTCTTATTAGTCCTTCAGGCACATTCTTTTTCCTCAGGCATTCCCAGGTCTTATTACACTATCATAGGCTATTTCTATATCCAAGAATACAATGACCAGCTTCTTGCCTTTTTCCCAATACTTTCCCATCAACATGCAGGTGCTAAAAATTAGATCTATTGTTGATCTGTTACTTCTGAAGCCATATTGTTCTCCTCCAGCTGTGGTTCTATGATAGTTCTCAGTCTCTTTTCTGTGATCTTCTCAAGTATTTTCAGTCCATGAGACAATAGGGTTATTCCTCTATAGTTGGTGGCTTTCCACCTGCTACCTTTCTTAAACAGGGGAATTATTACACACTTGCTCCAATCCGCAAAACTTGAAGATCCGTCTTCATTTTCTGACAGACTAATTCATGACAAAATGATTATTTGTTGTATGGCTGGATCTCTGTCTCCAAAAGGCATAAACAGTTATCAATCATGTTTCCATTACCAGATGTGCTGATGAACATCCCACCTCAGGACAGGCATACAGTATATATCTCCTCCCTTTCCTACAAATCATTGCTCCATCCTAGGTTTGCATCTGGAGATGCAGAGTAACAACATGTCACTTGTTCTCCACCTGGCATCAGTGTCAGAGCATTGTAAATATGTTGATACTCCCTTATGTGTCTAAAACATCACACCTGAGTTAAGTGATAACATAAAGGTGTGCTGAAAAGTAATGCCTCCAAATTTTAAAACTTTTTAAGTAAAAGAAACATTATTAACATTCTACAACTTAATTCGTGATGTCTATGTGTTTGCAGCCCTCTGCCATTAAAGGGCTGTGAATTGTAGTGTGTAACATAACAATGTCAGTGCATCAGAAACAGCATGCTGTAATATTGTTTCAAATTTGAGGAGTTCATCCACACAGAGTACCCCCTTCTACAACATGACAGTGCCAGACCACACAGGAGTGCTGTGACCTCTGCAACAATCTGATACATTGGGTTCAGTGTCATTGATCATCCATGCTGTCCCGACTTGGCCTCATCAGATTTTCATCTGTTTCCAAAGATTAAAGAACACCTTGGAGGACTTCACTTAGTGATGATGAAGTGGTGCAAGCAGAAATGAGGTTCTGACTCCTTCAACAAAGTCAAACATTCTTCAGTGACAGAATTGATAAACTGGTCTCTCATAGGGAGAAATGTGTTTGCCTATGAAGACATTAAGAATAAAGATGTAGAATCTTAATAACATTTGTTTTGTTTAAAAAGCTCACAGTTTTCACATAAATTCAGAGGCATTACTCTTGATTGTGCCCTCATGTTTCATTGATAGATATGTAAGAAAAGGCATTACACTTCAAAATTAATCAGTCATAGCTGTAGTTCATGAAAATAGTGTGAATGTATGAGCTTGGCTTCATTATGGGTGCATGCTGTGTAGGTCTGCAATTGATCCTTCTTTTCATAAAGTGGTGCACCATGATGCAATTAGGCTGGCCAATGGAGACAATAGAGGACACAATAGAATACACACTCATCATTCGTCAAGAACAGGGAAAGCTTGTATTAAACTATTGGGTACCCAGGGCACATAGGCATTGGAGCTTTGAGCAAGTTGACCAAGCTGCCAAGGAAGCATTCAGGGAACACAATGTCCCATTCTCCTGCAGGCTGCTATTCATTGTTGAATCAGTGCACATGTAACATATCATCTAAATTGCTTAAGGAATGCAGGAATGAGTTAGTAAAACCCTTAACACATTTAATAAACAGTTCAGTTGGCCAGGGTACTACTCATGACCTTTTAAAAACCTTAGCTATGCCAAGAGTTTAGAAAGGGAGCAGTAACTGACTTAAATAATTGCAGTCCAGTTTCATTTGCAACATTGCTTGCCAAGTTAGTTAAGAGTAATTCTAGACTGCATAGAATCATTCTTCTGTAAATACAAGCAACCTACTAAGCAACTCATGGAATGGGTTCCAAAAACGTGATCCCACTTGCCCATTCACACCCACTCATTCAGCATACTGCATTGTCATTATCTCCTTGTGTATCTCTAACAGTCACTGTCTCCTGTTTCACAGCCACAGTTTGCTTCATTCTGCCCTTATACTGGTGTCTCATCTCACCATTACTGTCTCCATCTTGCTCTCTCTTACTGCTACTATCTTATTCTTTCCCATTGCTGCTGCCTCTTCTCATTGTCACTATATCTCTCTTCGTTGTTGTTGTTGTTGTTGTTGTTGTTGTTGTTGTAGTAGACTCTGTGTCTCATTACCACTGGCTCTTACGCACTTCCACATTCTCCTTCTCTTTATTCCTTTCCCAGTGGGGCATTGTCTCCTTCAGTCTTTTCCTAGCACTGTTCTGTCACTGTCAATTACATTCCACTGCCACTGGGTCCCTCTCTTTCTCTTACACTGCCACTGCCTCCTTCAATCTTTCTATCCACAACCAGTTTTCCAGTATTTATTATTTTTCCATCTCTTTCCCACTCCCACTGCCACTGTCTCCTTCTCTCCCAGCATAAAAAAGTGTGAATATGTTCACATGCCAAAATTTTTTAACTTGCTGAGGAAGGTAGACATCAAATCGCATAGACATATCAGGATTTTATCAGTAAATTATCAGAGAGTTTATAACCAGGTTGTTGAATTTACTGTCCTCCAGGAAAGTTCTCATGCTCAAATTATTCTGGGGAACAGAGAGCTGGCTATAACCTGAAGTAGAAAGTTCTGGGATATTTAGCAAGTCATGGAACATTCATTGGAAGGACAAATTAACAACCACAAGAGGGGGAGTGTTCACTGCAGTTGACAAAAATATTGTATCTATTGAGTGTAACAGTGAATTTACCTGGCCGTTTATAACAGGTGTAGTTAAAACAGAAGTTAATTGTTGACAATATAATGTAATTACATAAATTGAGGCATTCTGAAAAAGTCTATGGTCAATAGTGTGTAACGACCTAGATTGTGCAGTTCTAGTTGGAGAAAGCTTTAACCTAATGAGTATAAGCTGGGGAATCTATGGATTCATTGCAGGGGGGGGGGGGGGGGGGGTTTGCAGACAGGCAGTTTGGCAAAGTACTTTTGAACACACTTTTCTGAAAACTGACGTGAGCAGGTAGTTCAGCAGCCTACAGGCAATAGGAATATCTTTGACCTCATAGCTACAAGCAGATAGGACCTTATTGATGGCATCAGTATAGAGATAGAGATTAGTGATCATATCATCTAGCGACTATGGTTATGAAAGTTAATAAATCAGTCAAGAATGATAAGCAGAGTCTTTCTGCTAGAAAGAGCAAATAAGCAATTGTTAGCATCTTACTTTAACAATGAATTGAAATCATTTAATTCCAGTATAGTGGACATAGAGGAATTATATGCAAAGTATAAAAAGATTGTAAATCATTTTCTTAACAAATATGTGCCTAGTAAGTGGATTAAGGATTGACTAAGACCCACTGTGGTTTAGCAACGAAATTTGGAAAATGCTATGAAAGCAAAGGCTGTTGCTTTCTGTTCTAAAGAGAATGTGTGAACTGTAGCAAAAGATCTGGCCTAGAACCCAAGAAAATTCTGGTCCTAAGTAAAATTGCTGAGTGAGTCTCAGGCTTCCACTCAATCACATCACACAGAATCCTGAATGGATGACATATTAATAAGCGTCACTGGCATACAGAAACAACTGAAAGAGTTGAAAATAAATAAGTCACAAGGTCTTGGTGGACTCACAGTTCAATTTTACAAAGTGTAATCTACAGCATTGGCCTCTTACTTAAGTTGCATTTATTGTGAATTTCTCACCCAGCTCAAAATCCCGAGCAACTGGAAAATAGTGCAGGTGACTCCTTTATATATAAAGGATAAAATAATAGATGCAAAATTACAGACCAGCATCCTTAATATCAGTATGCTGCAGAACTCTACAACATATTCTGAGCCTGAATGTATTCAGTATCCTAGAGACCAAAAACCTTATGTCCACAAATCAGTGTGGTTTTAGAAAGGACACTCATGTGAGACTCAGCTTCCTTTTTTCTCATATGAAATACTATGAACTATGAATGAAGGGCACTGCAGACTATTTATGGAGGTATGAGCATATGAAATAGGTTCGCAGATATGAGTGGCTCGAAGAATTCTTAAGTAATAAAAACCAGTATGTTGTCCTCAACAGCGAGTGTTCATCAGAGACAAGGGCATCATCAAGAGCGGCCCAGCGAAGTGTAGTAGGACTGCTATTAATTTCTGATTTGGTGGATAAGGTGGGCAGCAATCTGCAGTTGTTTGGTAATGATGCTATGGTGTATGGGAAGATGTCATCATTGAGTGACTGTAGGATGAAAGATAACTTAGACAAAATTTCTAGTTGTTGTGATGAATAGCAGCAGCACCAAATGTCGAAAATGTAAGTTAATGCAGACGAGTCTGAAAAACAAACCTGTAATTTTCGGAGACAGCTTCAGTAATGTTCTTCTTGGCACACACAATTTAAATATCTGGGCATAACATTGCAAAGTGATATAAAATGGAACAAGGATGTGAGGATTGTGGTAGGGAAGGTGAATGGCTGACTTTTTTGTACAGGGGTGTGGTTCATCTGTAAAGAAGAATGGATACAGGATTGTACTCCCAAGTGTTTGGGGTCCACACCAGGTTGGATTAATGGAAGGCGTCAAAGCAATTCAGAGGTGGCTCGCCAGATTTATTACCGGTAGGTTCAGACAACATGCAAGTGTTATGGAGTTGCTTTGGAAAATGAAATGGGAATTCCTGGAGGGAAGGTGATGTTCTTTTCAAGGAACACTATTGAGAAAATTAGAGAACAGCATTTGAACCTGACTGTAGAATGATCCTACTGCTGCCAGTATACATTTCACATATGGCCATGAAGATAAGATCTCTGTCTGCAAGTGGAACAGGAAAGGAAAAGACCAGTAGAGAATATTAGCCTTTTTTGTGGTCCAATAGGAGCATTTTTCCACTGGTTCCTTTTTTCTCCCTTGTACAGCAGGGCATCTCACTCATGTCAAAAGAACTTTATGAGCTAGTAAAATTTTGATAGCTTACTTACATGAAACTGAAATAATGCAAAACTAATTTTATACCTCAGACTGGATTTAACCTGCAAAAAAATTTTGCATGTGTTTCAGTGCAACAACATTGGTTTTGGAAACCTTCTGATGATAACAGAGATGCTTTACAGCATACTTCTTCATGATAAATCACATTATAAACTACGTTTTTGCCTCACACCAGGTTTCATGTGCACATTTTATATGTACCGCTAGGGTAACTTTGAACCTCTGTGTATCAGAAATGGATAAGGATATGAAGAAAATTTTCAAGGTTGTTCAAAATTGGGTACGTTGTAAAAATTTCAAGCATTTGCTGTGCACAGCCATCCTGGAATCCACAGCTCATTTTCGGTACCCAGAAACTAGGTTTTTCGGGTATTTATCAATAATGGATAAAGAATTTTTAAAATAGAAAAGTGGCACTTATGACCTATCCTTCGCCTCTTTATCCCTACAGTGGAAACACTTCTTTGCTACCAATTCCTCCAATCATAGCCAACCTAATCCCAGTATTAAACATAGCCTCTCCTAGCTCATACCATCAACCAACTGTGATCCCCTCCTCTGTCCCACTTTACCACACTCTGGTTACCTTCCAGGAATTACTTATCTTAAACGTGGTGTCACCATCCTTCCCCTGGTCCCTTCCTAAGAACACAAAACTCTCAACAGAGGAAAGAACAGCCATTCACAACCCCCAGACAGATCCAGATTTGATTTAATAATCCTCCCTGCGGACAGTCTCCACCACAGCTGTGATGAAACATGGTGACTACCTGACAGACGTGTTTCACCAACTGTCCAGTTCCTCCATCTAGAAGCTTTGCCATGGTGATCACATCTCAGAAGTCCAACATAACCTCCAATTCTGACTGAAATCCTTAGGCCCATCCAAAACCACTCTCCCAAGTCCAACCCCCTCCTCAGCCTGACGACACACAGCAAACCCACCTTCTACATGCACCTCAAAATCCACATACTCAACAATCCTGGATGCCCCATTATAGCTAGTTATTGATCTTGTACTGAATAAAATCTGCTCTTGTTGATGAAGAAGAGCATGTCAGGCATATTAACCAACTTCACTGACCCTCCATCATCCCAACCCCTGTACATCCTGGATCACTACTCATTACTGTGGATGCCAGCTCCCAGTACCTCACCACCCTCATGTCCTTGGCCTTTCTGCTGTCAAACATGACCTCTCCCAACTGGCTTCTGCCAAACACACTACCTTATTCCTTAGACATCTAACCAATTACATCCTCCTCTCCATCATCCCAACCCCTCTACATCCTGGATCACTACTCATTACTGTGGATGCCAGCTCCCAGTACCTCACCACTCTCATGTCCTTGGCCTTGCTGCTGTCAAAGATGACCTCTCACAACTGGCTTCTGACTCCAAACACACTGCCTTATCCCTTAGACATGTAACCAATTACATCCTCACACACAATTACTTCTCTTTTGAAGGGAAAATAAACAAACAAATCCATGGCATGGGTACATGCATGCCACTCTCCTATACAAACCTTTTTATGAGCCATCTAGAGGAAACATTCCTGGCCTCCCAAAACCACAAATCCCGTGTCAGGTTCAGGTATATGGATATCATCTTCGTGATGTGGACCCATGAGCAAGACATTTCTCTACAGCCTCACCACCTTTTCTCCCATTCACTTCATGTGGCCCTCTGCAACCCAGTGTGCCACCTTCCTGGATATTGATCTCCACTTTGCTGATGGCTCAAACCTTTGACCATATAAAATCTACTAATCATTAACAGGACTTGCATTTTGACAGCTTATAACATTTCTTGTTTTGAAGTTAAAACTAAAATCGGGGTTTGTACTTGACCATATCTGCCGCAGCCATGGTCCCAGATTCTTAAACAACTACTGTAAAAGTTGACAATAAGTCAAATGAATATTAATCAAGTATTATGTTTCAGAATACTGTTTATTTGAAAAATCCAACCTTCTTTACAAACCTGAAATAATTTGTAACACACTTACAATAATGAAATGAATCTTATTCAACAAGCTACATGCTTTCGGTCCAACATCACACAAAGTACTGACTCCCTTGGCCAACATGGCTGTAACTATTTATACTTTCTTAACAATCCTGAACAATCCTCGGCATTGTTTAGAATAATTTTTTGATTAATTAACAATTAAATTGACATAGAAATATTGAAAATAGATATATAAATATATGTTTATTTCAGAACAGTTAGTACACTATGATATTAGTACATGTCTGTTATTTTATTCGAGAATAACTTCTCGAATAAGAAGTTACACTAATACATTTACATTTTTTATTAATCACTAGAGGTTCCCTTCATGGAAAATGTTCCCTTCATTTACAGAGCTTCTACACGTTAGTGTAATTAAAATTTCATAATTTTTTTCTTTGTAACTTTCCCACAAGTACATATTTCCATACACCTCTGTGTCAGAAATTACTGTTTATGGGTAAAATTTACATGTTTAAATGGGTTTCAATTAGACTGTTACATTTCAACAACCCCCAAAAGGGTTTGTTAAACTGAAAGTTGAACAAAACCTTTTCTGACAGGTATACCTAACCATACTCATTTTACAACCAATTGGATGAACAAACAATTTGCAAAAGATATGTGCAACCAAATATGTAAAATTATCATTAATTATTTTGTATCAGATTCAACTAGATTAAACAAAATATTAATTAATAGCACAAAGAAAGAACAAGTTAATTCACTGGATTTGTCTGCAGCATGTATTACAACATGAATGTGAGGTAAATCTATTTCAATCTGAAAAATTATGTATTGGAAGTTAGCTGAATTGGCTTTCTTTCTGTATATTTATGTCTGTCATTAGATCCTCCAGATTCTCCTGAGTGCATTAGAGACACTGGTGCGTATAACTCTTTCTCAATATTGGCGATGCATTGTGGAACGAGCGTATCAGATACTACAATACTCAAAATCCATATTAGTTTGTACTTAGCCGCCTCCTATCTTTGGCAGGTAGTATTAGACCATAATAGAACAAAGTGTTCAGTTTCCTGAAGAGCACTGAACTGAACTACACTGTAGATCTCTGCTCATCGGAAGTTCTTCGTTGCAAAAACCTGAAATGTGGCTCATACTCCTCTCCTTATGACCATCATATATATTGTGTAATTGATTGTTTTGAATAGAGTAGTTCAATTCAGCAAAATTACAGCTGTTCATACTTCAACATTTCCTGTCTTAAATCTCAAATTGCAATTTTAACTTGTTCTTTGATAACATATCGCTAAAATCATACTAGTACAAAATTTTCAAGTGCGATGGCACTATTTTCTGTAATTTATATTGACATTTACATATAGTATTGAATAACAAATATATTATTACAATATAGTACAAGTAAATTCTTGGAGTATAGTTCCTCAGCAGTTAACATAATTCACCCTACATATATAGAATGAAATGTGTGACCAATGTCCAATCTTTCCATTTCTCATTTGTCAAGACACTTCCAATGCCACTTTCCCACCTTTACAATCATTCGAACATTAATTAATGCATTTTTCAGGAATATTGTCGCTACACAGTTGTTGCTTTTCCCTTCACAGTAAGTGCTAACAATAACAGAATGACATATAGGAGTGCAGTTACATATTACTTTGAATGACAATATACAATAACTTGAATAAGTGACTAATACATCATACTGGTTGTGTTTTATAAGTGATTGTAACATCACAACAATTATGTTTGGGCATTATGCATTGGTAAATTGGTTCATAAGTGACAGATAAATCATGACAATAATATGAATAGGTTTTATACAAATAGAGGGAAACATTCCACGTGGGAAAAAATATATATATAAAAAAACAAAGATGTCAATATAATGGAAGGAAACATTCCACGTGGGAAAAATTATATATAAAAACAAAGATGAGGTGACTTACCGAACAAAAGCGCTGGCAGGTCGATAGACACATGTTTGTGTGTCTATCGACCTGCCAGCGCTTTTGTTCGGTAAGTCACCTCATCTTTGTTTTTATATATAAAAAACAAAGATGATGTGACTTACCGAACGAAAGTGCTGGCAGGTCGATAGGAACACAAACATACACACAAAATTCTAGCTTTCGCAACCAACGGTTGCCTCATCAGGAAAGAGGGAATGAGAGGGAAAGACGAAAGGATGTGGGTTTTAAGGGCGAGGGTAAGGAGTCATTCCAATCCTGGGAGCGGAAAGACTTACCTTAGGGGGAAAAAAGGACAGGTATACACTCGCATACACACACAAAACACAAGCAGACATATTTTTTTTTTTGTGTGTGTGTGTGTGTGTGTGTGTGTGTGTGTGTGTGTGTGTGTGTGTGTGTGTGTGTATATATATATATATATATATATATATATATATTATGGAGGCAAACTGGCCATCACTCAAATGGGATTCAAGCAAAATAAATGTGCTATGTGCCAATGATCCAACTTTAAGTACACGGTGTTGCATCTGTTATTGAACTGGGAGCCGGCCGTTGTGGCCGAGTGGTTCTACACTCTTCAGTAGGAACCGCGCGACCTCTATGGTTGCAGGTTCGAATCCTGCCTTGGGCATGGATGTGTGTGATGTCCTTTGGTTAGTTAGGTTTAAGTAGTTCTAAGTTCTAGTGAAAACACTCATGTCATTTACCAGCTCTGCTGAAATGTCTACATAGCAGTTTATGTGGGCCTGACCACCAGCCATCTTTTCACAAGAATATATTGGCTACTGCCAAACAGTCGCCAAGATCAGAGTTGACTAACCACTGGCAGCACTCTGGTGAATAAAACATGCTCAGATTCAATAGCTGCTTCACAACCTGTGCCATCTGGGTCCTTGTCTGAACTACATAATAGGAGTTATCCTTGCAACATATCCTTTACTCCCATAATCCTCCTGGCCTCAGTCTACACTAACCCACTACATCCACCCTCTTTTTTCTGTCCTGCCAACCATTCTCAATTCATGCCTCCATGTTATCATATACCAATACACATTTATGTTAAACAGATAACTCATTTGGTTGCACAACAAGTGCCCTTTCATGTACAGTCATCTGTAATAAAACAATCCGTAAGAGCTGATGGTCAATTCAACTAATTTTACTTTACTTCCAGAACTGTGGGCTAATAAGGAGGATGAAACACCCTTTGGTTATGATTACTGGTATCAGCCATTCCATGATATACTAGTCTCATCAGAATGGGCATCACCAAAAGCATTCAAGTATGGATTCAAACCCGAAGATGGAATGAATCCAGGTAAGCTGGTAAAAGTCTTCATATCCCAATGCATTAATGTCATAAATGGAGAAATATTGATAACACCTACTTTAAAAAATGAATGATGGGGTTGACTTTGGCAGCATCATTGCAAACATCTTACCAGTGCTGAACATACGGCAGCATATGCCTATTTTTTTATCTGGAGTGTGTTGATGTGGACATGATCATGTGTTTATGGTCATAGTAGAAGCTAACAGGGGTTTAATTGAGGTCTTGTTGGTGATTGCTGTGGCAGTGACATAAACTTTTCAGCTTCCTGTAGAATTGGAGCCTGTAGCATTACCACTCTCCCATAGTTTGAAAAGTGTGGTTTTTCTTTTCTGTCATGTTCCACGATGTAATTTCTTTGTAAAAAAAAACTAAAATGAAACCAGCAGATATTTGTTCCACACTGATTGTGTGTATAGTAGCATAAAATTACAGAAAGATAGAATGGCTTGCCAGTAGTTAACTTTAGGAGGCGAAATTTCTGTACTGCTGATACAATTAAAAGTAGAAAAAACTGTTCATAGCTATTTAATTGCTAGTTATGTTCTCAGGAAGGAAAGAGTAGTTAATTTGAGAAAGAGGGGCAGGTCACTCACGCTTTGGAGCGATTTATTGATTTCATATTTTTTAGCATCCTTAGTTTAAGTAATAATTGTCAAAGAGCCAGCTGATAACTCCCTTAATGAGGCTGTTCTAATGCTTTCCCATGAGGTGAGGGCACCATTGACCACCTCTCAGGACTCCAACAAGCAAGATCGGGTAGTATTGGCTACCTGCGTGATGCCCCACCTGCATGTGTTCTGTGCTTGTGTGACCGGCTTAGCCACACCTGGCTGCCTGTGCTTGGCTGGTGAAGAACTACAAAAAACACTGTAATATTTTATGGAAAGTCATTAAAATATGTCATTAAAGTATGTGTACCCTAAAAGAAATTAATGATCCAAACAATAACATTAAAAGTATGTGGGGTGTTGTCAACGGGGAGGAAGGACAGTCAGCCATCACACAGGATACCATATCAATTAAACTAAATGACTATGTTGCATGTGAATTCACAAGTTCCAAGTAATTTTAATGATTACTTTCTAAAGGAAACAACAAAAATAATAATAAATAGTTCAGTTGAAGAAACAAAGGAATGTTAGTTGTTCTAATTTAATAAGCAATGTCCTTAGTGATATGCATAATGCACATGGAATTTTTACAGACAAATTAAAATGAGCAGTTGTTGGACTGCTTCATAAGAAAACTGACAAGAAAAACTAAAATAAGCAGCATCCAGTTTCCATACAGACACCTTTTTTCAAAATATTTGAATAAGTAATGCACTCAACAGTAGCCTCCCATTTAAGTAAAATGATTTACTTAACATATCACACTTTGGACTCCATGAGGGTTACTCAAGAGAATGCTACTTATTCATTCACTCATCAAATATTACAAGCCTTAAGTAATAAAATAACACCAGTTAGATCTTTGTGATATTTCCAAGGTATTTGACTGTGTAGATCAGGCTGTTCCAACTGAGCTCCAGGGAGCTGGAGCGCTCCAGAGCGCTCACTGCAGCAGCTTGGAGCCCGCATGGAGGGGGAAAGCGAACTCACTGCCCCCTGGCCGCAAGCAGCCGCAACTGACGCAATAATCTGTGTTCAATGACAGCTATGACTAGCCACGGGAGCCCTGTACCTCTATTGGAGAATACCTTTCTATTCATTGATCGGAATGGTCCTCCGCAGTGTCTTGTATGTCATAAAGTATTTAATTCTGCGAAGAGGTAAAATATACAGCGCACTAAGATCAGGTAGAAGGCGTTGCACGCAGAGAACTGGTAGCCAGGCTTAAGAACGACATACCAGGAGACGTAAGTTTAAAAACGGTTTCGTAATACGGAGGGTGTCAAAACATGTAACATAGTTCATGTTCTGTAATGCGTTCACAATTTTCAGGTGAATGAGAGCGGAGAAAACTACTGAATCTGCAATTCGAGCAAGAACAGGGTCGCTCACATCACTGCGACGAGTGGCAAGCCGTTTTCTGTGGGACCACTCGTAAAATCGTGCATGGTAGCAGTTGCAGAATGTTTGTTTCCAAAGGAGGTGCGGGCATTTGAAGGGGTTTGCTGTCGAAGCAAACAATGTCTCGTCGAATCCTGGACATGGCAGCAGATTTAGAGACACAGCGCAGGAAAAAGGCGGAGAGCTTTGTTGCATTTTCGCTAGCGCTTGACGAAAGCACCGACATATCGCACTGTGCTCAGATTTCAGTCTTTGTGCGTGGTGTCGACATGGAGCTGTAAGTAACTGAAGAACTCTTGGATGTGGTACCACTCGATTACACCGCGACAGGACGTGACATTTTTGAAGCTGTTTGTGAATCAGTGGACAATATGAATTTGCCATGGCATAAGCTCCATTCTGTAGCAACAGACGGTGCACCAGAAATGATTGGGCATCACCAAAGTTTTGCTTCTCGTTTGAAAAATAAACTCAGGGACGAATTCAGGAAAGACGACTCTTCATTGTTTTATTTACCAAGAGGCACTGTGTGCTACAACAGTAGAGCTAGGTGGCGTAATGAAAGTTGTCGTGAAGTGTGTGAATTTTGTGCGGCGTCACGGTATGAATCATCGCCAATTCAAAGGGTTCCTGAAAGATATGGAAACGGAGTATGGGGATATACCTTACCACAGTACAGTTTGTTGGCTGAGACGGGGAAAAGTTCTTGATGTTTTCTTTCCCATTCGTAAGGAAATATCCCTTTTTCTCGAAATGAAAGGGAAAGAAATGAGTTGTCTGGAAGATATAAAAGGGATATCAGACCTGGTGTTCCTAGCTGACATAACTATACATCTGAATAATTTAAATCTGTCATTGCAGGGCACTGGGCAGCTAATCGTTGACATGCATGACCTGATCAAAGCGTTCATGGATAATTTGCGTTTATTTGAGAGGCAGATGAGTAATGGACATTTAACGTTCTTCAATCGTCTTGCTTCTTTAAAACTACGTGAAGGTACTACTTTCGGCGATTACAAAGCAAAGTTAAAGCAGCTCACCACGTCATTTGAAACACGATTCCGAGACCTCACTAGTTTGGAAATGGAACTTATGGAGATTATTGATTTGCAAAATTCAACTTTGTTGAAAGAGAGGTACAACAACACGTTGGATTTGTCATGATGGTATCGTTCATTACAGCAAAAAAATTTCCCAAGCTTCACAGCAATGCCGATCAGATCATGTGCATATTTGGATCTACATATTGCTGTGAGCAGCTTTTCTCAGCAATGAAAAGAGTAAAAAGTAAGGAACGATCATTTCTTCAGGATGCAACAATGAAGGCCATCCTCCGCATTAATGCTGCGAACACTTTGACGCCTGACATTTCTGATCTTCTAGTGAAAAGAAAATGTCAAGCTACGGAGGCCTAATAAATTTAGTATGCAATTTCTTGTAAAACAGTTGTTTCTTATTTATTTCCTAAACATCGTATTTCCTGGTGTAGCATGTCTTAGCAGGTAAGAGTACAAGGTTGTCGATCTTGTAAGACGCAGCTGGCACATCAAAACGATTGCCTCCCTGAGCCAGCCGTGCCAGGTGCCGGCATGCCGCCACACTTGAATGGTCACAGCGAGCGACACGGCTCCCTGGAGCAGGGAGCACTCCGCGGCTCACAACGGAGCCGACTAGCTGGAACAGCCTGGTGTAGATGATGATACACTCTCAGAAAAACTCAAGTTTTATGGAATTGATGGCTTTACACACAGCTGGTTTTAGTTAAAAGATGAATGCAAAAATTGAGCTGAACAATTAAAACAATGTTGGAAGAGTAGAAAATTTTAGTGCCTGGGCAGAAATTACAAAAGGAGTCTCAAATGGTTCAGTTACGGGTCTAGTCCTATTCCTTTCATATGTGAATGTCCTTCCACTTCACATTTTACAAGCACAATTTATACTTTTTGCAAATGATGCAAGTGTTATAATAAATCCTATTGGAGTGAAAGCCACAGAAGAGATTGTTAATGATGTTTTTCAAAGAATTATTAAGTGGCTCTCTGAAAATGGGCCCCCTAAATTTTGAGAAAACACACTATATTCAGTTCCATACTGAATACCAACAATTGATATAGCATGTGAACAGGAGTCAGTAAATGGGGTTGCTGTTCCAAATTTTTAGGTGTTCATATTGATGAAATATCAGCTGGAAGCAGCACATTACTGAGATTCTCAAATAATTAAGTCAGCTACGTTTACCCTTCATATAATTGTTAGTCTTGGAAATAAATGAATTAACCTCTTGACATATTTTTCATATTTCCACTCAGTAATGTCTTGCAGAATAATTTCTTGGGTAACTCACCACTCAGAAAGAATGTATTGAGTGCACAAAAGCAAGCAACCTAGGAATAGTACACGTTGTTCAGCCACAGGCTTCAATGTTAGTAGCTCTCCAAGCAGCTACACATTTTAACTGTACTGTCACAATACACATATCTGCTGATGACATTTGCCGTAAATAATAAATTACAATTTGAGAAGAGTGGTGACGGCCATACCTACAGCATTAGAAGGAAAAAATCCTTCACTACAGCATTATAAAAGCTGTCAGTGGCTCAGAAAAGAGTTCAATAAGCTGCAGTAAGTAGTTTTGATTACTTACACAATAATATAAAATTCCTGAAAGGTAGCAAAACAAGTTTGAAATCTACCCTAAAATTATTTATCCTAGACATCTTTTTCTGGTGCATGGATGAATTTCCATTTAAAAACTACCAACCTATAAAAAAATTTGTTTTCAAATGTAATAGTGCAAGTAGGACTAAAAAATGTATTCATTAATGTTAATACTATTCGTGTATACATATCTGATAAATTGACTCAGTCCACATCATTTTGATAAAAGAATCATTTAAATGAGTTAGGGAACATCTCGCTAACTAGCTGACTAATCTACAACCTGGTTGCTATATTGCCCACCCAGCTGCCTCTGGGTGAGTGTGCAAGCTGAAACAGCCTGGCCTTGGTAATAATTGAGAGAAGGATCTTGTATTTTTGTTGATTGGTATTTAGTTCCTTATTATCATCTGTTCTGCAGAAATTAAATCAGGTTAAGCTATTTTTACTGACTTCAAAATATTTATAAACCATGCTCATTTGTTATAATGTTCAGTCTGAGGACTAGTTTGATGCAGCTCTTGGATGAAGAAGCTTGCGCAGAGTAGAGCAGCATGAAGAGATCATACTTGTACACTGTTATTAGAAAACTAAAAAATTGATGTTTTCCTAGTGATTCAGTTCATAATGTTGGGAAATTTTGATAATGTGTTGAATTTTGCTTCTAAAGATAACATTTCATACAATCATGCATATGTTTGTATACTTTTAGCTAACAAGTGTCTGAACTGTACAGCAATATTTTAATAAACTTGCATCAAATGTTTAGTGAAATTAATAGTGATTTATCGATATACCACAATCAAACACCCCTTGCCACTCTCCGAGTGCTCCCTTGATCATCAGAACGTCCAACAGCATGAAAATATATATATCTTGGCAGGTTACATATTGCTTTTATTTAGGCTCCCAATGTTTTGGAACTCATTACTGTGTCATTGTAATATTAAATCTATTGTGATAATTTTGTGTTTGTAGACAGACATGTACATAAAGCCATTTTGTGGAATCAAATAAGCATTTCTCTATTGTTGTCAGCTGTTTATGGACGTCATTTAAATTTTTTTTCGTGGAGCACGCACAAGAAGATTCAGAGTATTGATCTCGGAGAGGAGGGAATTGCACCACTAGAAGTGCGTTTCTTGCATAACCCACGCAGCCGTACTGGATATGTTGGCTGTGCTCTTGGCTCAACAGTTTTCCGGTATGCATTTTCTTAGTTATTTACGAGGCCTATCTAAAACGTATCTGACCTTGGGTGAGAAAAAATACTTCAAATACCCGATGGGGTTGGGACCCTAATCCCCTTCAAAGTAGGCCCCTTGTGCTTGCACACACTTAGCCCACTGATCCTTCCACTGGGAGAAACACCTCTGGAAGTCTTCTTTTGGAATGGTGTTCAGCTCTGTTGTCATGTTCCACATTATCTCTTCTGTACTCTCAAAACGGGATTCTTTAAGTGGCGTCTTCAATTTTGGAAACAACCAGAAGCCACAAGGAGCCATGTCTGGAGAGTAGGGAGGTTGGTGAACGGCTGTAATTCCATATTTGGCCAAGAAGTTTTGGATCAAGTGGGATGAATGTGCGGGGGCATTGTTGTGATGCAGTTGACAGTTTTGCACCATCCAAATGTCTGCTCTTTTGCGCCAAACTGCATCACAGAATCACCAGAGAACAAATTGATAGTACTCCTTTGTCACTGTTTGTCCTTCCGGTGCATATTTGTGATGCACAATTCCACAGACATCAAAGAAGACAGTCAGCATCGCCTTCATTGTGCTTCACATCTGCCACACTTTCTTCAGCCTTGGAGACTCGGGATGCTTCCATTGCAACGACTGTCTTTTTGTTTCTGGGTCATACCTGTACACCCATGACTCACGTCCAGTTATCACAGTGTTCAGAAACCCAGGATCAGTGTTGGAGGTGTCCAGAAGGTCCTGTGCAACATAGAAACAGAGGTCTTTTTGTTTTGGCAACAACAACTTGGGCATGAATTTTGCAGCCGCTTGGTGCAAGTTCAAATCATGACACAAAATTGCATGTGCAGAATCTTTACTCACTCCAGCCTCTTGGGCAATCTCCTGCATGGTCAAATGATGATCTGCCGTCACCAAATTTTGCATCCTCTCAACAACAGCTGCACTCAGAGCAGTTTAGGGCCTGCCAGAACGCTGATCATTCTCCGCTGATGTGCGGTTGTTTTTGAATCGGTTTAACCACTTCTTAGTTTGTGTTTCACCCATCACATCTTCTCCAAACACCTGTTGACTCTTATGAATCTTTGAGAATCACCAAGTTTTTAGCATAATGTGATGCAGTATCTTTGCTCAACATGTTCAGTCATCCTGAGAGAATCGATAATCCGGCGAACACATTGTGTAGCACCTCACTTAGCGACCAACAGGCAGTGACTGATGCGTTGGAAGGTGGGGACAAAATTCACGCATGTGCATAAAGGTCTCTTCCTTTACTGTGTACAGTGGCGCCATGCTATCATCCGTATTTTTCATGGGAAAATCAAAGGTTGGATACTTTTTAGACAGACCTCGTATTTATTCTGATCTGAGTATTATTTCTTATTTACAATGATTTAATATCTTCTATAAAATAGAAGTTAGCAATCTATTTTGCATTTGTCTTATGTACTTATGTAACCTTTTAATGATGTCAGAGGAAGACTGAACATACGGACATTTTATTTTTACAGATTTATCAAAAAGGTTGATGGTACTTGGGCAGCTGAAAAGGTTATCAGTGTACCCAGCAAAAAAGTGTCAGGGTGGCAAATGCCAGTAATGCCTGGTGAGTACCTCTGTTCATTTGATTTGGGTATCTGGACTAATATATATAAAACAAAGATGATGTGACTTACCAAATGAAAGTGCTGGCAGGTCGACAGACACACAAACAAACACAAACATACACACAAAATTCAAGCTTTCGCAACAAACTGTTGCCTCATCAGGAAAGAGGGAAGGAGAGGGAAAGACGAAAGGAAGTGGGTTTTAAGAGAGAGGGTAAGGAGTCATTCCAATCCAGGGAGCGGATTGTCTGCTTGTGTCTGTATATGTGTGGATGGATATGTGTGTGTGTGCAAGTGTATACCCGTCCTTTTTTCCCCCTAAGGTAAGTCTTTCCGCTCCCGGGATTGGAATGACTCCTTACCCTCTCTCTTAAAACCCACTTCCTTTTGTCTTTCCCTCTCCTTCCCTCTTTCCTGATGAGACAACAGTTTGTTGCGAAAGCTTGAATTTTGTGTGTATGTTTGTGTTTGTGTGTCTGTCGACCTGCCAGCACTTTCATCTGGTAAGTCACATCATCTTTGTTTTATATATATATAAAGAGGGAAACATTCCACGTGGGAAAAATATATCTAAAAACAAAGATGATGTGACTTACCGAACAAAAGCGCTGGCATGTCGATAGACACACAAATATACACACAAAATTCAAGCTTTCGCAACAAACTGTTGCCTCATCAGGAAAGAGGGAAGGAGAGGGAAAGACGAAAGGATGTGGGTTTTAAGGGAGAGGGTAAGGAGTCATTCCAATCCCGGGAGCGGAAAGACTTACCTTGGGGGAAAAAAGGACGGGTATACACTCGCTCGCGCGCGCGCGCGCACACACACACACACACACACACACACACACACACACACACACACACACACACACACACACACATATCCATCCACACATATCATCCACATGGATGGATATGTGTGTGTGTGCGCGAGTGTATACCCGTCCTTTTTTCCCCCAAGGTAAGCCTTTCCGCTCCCGGGATTGGAATGACTCCTTACCCTCTCCCTTAAAACCCACATCCTTTCGTCTTTCCCTCTCCTTCCCTCTTTCCTGATGAGGCAACAGTTTGTTGCGAAAGCTTGAATTTTGTGTGTATATTTGTGTTTGTTTGTGTATCTATCGACCTGCCAGCGCTTTCGTTCGGTAAGTCACATCATCTTTGTTTTTAGATGTATTTTTCCCACGTGGAATGTTTCCCTCTATTATATATGTGTATATATATACAAACAAATGCATATATATAAAAAAGAAATTCACATTTTATTTCGTTGGGTAAATACCCACTTCATAGACACTCTCCAAGAAACGATCCTCATCATTTCATAAACAGTACTGAACTATATGGTGCATATACACAAATGTTTACTGTGCGGCAGGCAGACATACTCCTGACAGTCAACATGAGGACACCCCAGTGAAAGGTGTAGTGTGTGCTATGGTTAGCAGAGTTAAAATCTGTAACATGTGTTCAGTAGTGAGCAAGAAGAGAATGGAATGTGGATCCTTCCATGTGTAAATTCATTTATCTGTGGGAAGAACTCTTAGAGGATGGCAAGTTTGATTTCAAATGCCGGAAAAATCCTAAAATGCATGTGAATGAAGAGACAGGAATGCGTTTGTGAAGCATTCACTAGAAGCCAAATAAATCAACGTGATAAGCTAGTAGGGAACTAGTTTTCCTCCATCTGAGGGTGCACAACAATGTACACAAATGTCTCTGGTTGCAAACTTACAGTGTCCAACTTTTGCATTACATTAAGCTTGAGGATCACTGCAGAAAAGTGATTGTGCTGTAAATTGCAATTACAGTGTATAGACGACTATGTCAATTCAGTGCTGTTCAGCAATAAATATGCCTTCCATGTCTATGGCAAAGTTAACAGCCATAACTGTCAAGGGTGTGGAAGTGAGATTCCAGGAGAAGTGACTGAATATGATAGGGATACACTATAAGTTAATGTGTGGTTGGCATTACATAAATATAGTGTGATTAGTTCATTTTTTATTCCCAATATGCTGGCGAATTACGCAATTCACCAGATGCTTCTGATGTCATTTTCCAGATGGATGGTGCCCCATCTGACTATCATTGGTATTTTGACGCATTTCTACATGAGACATTTCCTGAGCATTGAATCAAGGGGAGTTCCATTGCTTGGCCACCCTCAGCCTCCTAATCGGACTTCAATGAATTTCAGTGTATGGGGGTTTATCAAGAACATTGTATACGGAACAAAGTTTTGAGATTTGGAAGAATTGGGACAATGGGTTTACACCACAGTAGAGGCCATATCACCTGTTGTACTTATGAATAAGTTGCAAGAATTGGAATATCTTTTCGATGTAGAAATGTTGGAACACCTGAGGCACAATTGTAGACTTGGAGAAAGCTTTTGACAATGTTGACTGGAATACGCTCTTTCAAATTCTGAAGGTGGCAGGGGTAAAATACAGGGAGCAAAAGGCTATTTACAATTTTTACAGAAACCAGATGGCAGTTAGAAGAGTTGGGGACATGAAAGGGAAGCAGTGGTTGGGAAGGGAGTGAGACAGGGTTGCAGTCTCTCCCCGATGTTATTCAATCTGTATATTGAGCAAGCAGTAATGGAAACAAAAGAAAAATTTGGAGTAGGTATTAAAATCCAGGGAGAAGAAATAAAAACTTTGAGGTTCGCCGATGACATTGTAATTCTGTCAGAGACAGCAAAGGACTTGGAAGAGCAGTTGAACGGAATGGAGAGTGTCTTGAAAGGAAGGTATAAGATGAACATCAACAAATGCAAAATGAGGATAATGGAATGTAGTTGAATTAAGTCGGGTGATGCTGAGGGAATTAGATTAGGAAATAGACACTTAAAGTAGTAAAGCAATTTTGCTATTTGGTGAGCAAAATAACTGATAATGGTCGAAGTAGAGAGAATATAAAATGTAGACTGGCAATGGCAAGGAAAGCATTTCTGAAGAAGAGAGAAGAGAAATTTGTTAACATCGAGTATAGATTTAAGGGTCAGGAAGTCATTTCTGAAAGTATTTGTATGGAGTGTAGCCATGTATGGAAGTGAAACATGGACGATAAATAGTTTGGGCAAGAAGAGAATAGAAGCTTTTGAAATGTGGTGCTACAGAAGAATGCTGAAGATTAGATGGGTAGATCACATAACTAATGAGGAAGTATTGAATAGGATTGGTGAGAAGAGAAGTTTGTGGCACAACTTGACTAGAAGAAGGGATCGGTTGGTAGGACATGTGTTGAGGCATCAAGGGATCACAAATTTAGTATTGGAGGGCAGTGTGGAAGGTAAAAATCATAGAGGGAGACCAAGAGATGAATACACTAACCAAATTCAGAAGGATGTAGATTGCAGTAGGTACTGGGAGATGAAGAAGCTTGCACAGGACAGAGTAGCATGGAGAGCTGCATCAAACCAGTCTCAGGACTAAAGACCACAACAACATCTATTGAGCTACAAATGGTGCCCACATTGAACTGTATCAACATTTATAAAAATCTTGGAGCTTTTGTGTACAATGTTGGACAAATAAAGTTATAAGCCTTAATAAGTTGTGAAATATTAACAAATGTTTTTGTATACCTGTAGTCCAGATACTCCGTACAATTAATGCATGATTTCAACATTTATGGTATAAAATTGTTATTGTGGTTATGCACCTGATGTGAGTAAGTTATTGCTTCCATGGGCTGCAACAAGTACCTATTTGGGTACCCAATTTGTCACCTGTTGCAATTAATATCGGCTAATTCTACATGCTTCAAAACTTAGTTGCAATTGTGTTAATATGTAATTGTGTGATGGTTATGTTTTTTATTATTATTTATTTATATCACCTGGCAAGCCTTCATGGCTCTTGTGCCTTTTATCATTTAAATTACCTTTATAAAATTAAGTGAAAACGCTCTTTGGGAGAGCTGGGGGAGAGGAGAAATATGAAAAATACAGATATTTAGATGGAAGGGAAGAGTTTCGATAGAAAGATTGACGAAAGTAAGAGGAGAACAGGCAACAGTGATTTGGTCCCTTTTCAGGGAAGAGGGTAAGTGTTGGTGAAGAGATTCTACACAATTATTGTGAGAAAATGCTTCAATCATATTGAAAAGGCTTAGGTTTTTGAGAGATGTCCCAGAAGTTAAGGCACTGAATGAGCTTTTGGGAGGAGCAATGTTTGAATCCTTGCCTAGTCATTCAGGAACATGCTTTTGCTGTGCAAGAATGGCTCCTTTGAAAAGGACATTGTCAATTTCATTCCTCATCAGTAAACAATCACACTAATTCCCTGTGCAAGGCTTCTGATAACATTGCTGTTGACAGGATGTTAAATCCAGATTTTCCCTTTTTTATTTTTATTTGTTTGTGTTTTAAGTTCAAGATTATGCAGGAATTTCTTACGTAGCTTGTGCAAGGAGTTGATGGTACAATAGAAAAGTGACAATAGGTACTTCATAGTTATTAGTTAAGTATGTAATGTATGAAGAGAGGTATCAAGTACTTTGTACACTAAGAAATAGAGCATATGGCTACATGTAAATTATCTGGTTGAATTAATCCTGCATATCTATAAAATAAACTGATAACGTTAGCTTTCACAAGTGTATTGGTCAGAAGCATTTGTGGATGTAAGACTTTTGGACTTTTGCAACTTCCACCATATGGAGCTGCATCACAGTGGTTATAATTGTTGGAAATATTTGGATGTCTGCATAAAATGCACATAGCATTGATACCAACAATTAAAAGGCTATGTTTCAAAATCTTGAGATATGAACCTTAAGGCAGGAGGTCAAGGAAGACTAAATGTAGATATTAAAGGAGGCACGCACCCAGCATTTGAAATGATGAAGGAGAAGGATGTATGCACCAATTGTTCATCATTGTATAATTACAGAAAACAGGGAAGCAGTGAGGTAGTTACTACTGATGTTCATATCATGGATAACTGAAACTGCATTAGGCATTGCAGAAATGAGTGTAGATAAGTTTTAATAAATTAGCAGATGGAATTACTGACCAGTACCTAACTTCAGGTGACAAAAAGTGTTGTACTGTTTATGGACACTTGTAAAATATCACACTTTACCTTGCTAACTGAACTAATAGTTTCTTTCTCAAGAAAGAAAAACACACACACACACACACACACACACACACACACACACACACAAACACAAAAAAAAACTAAGCACGCTTCATGTGCACACAACTGCCAACTCCAGTGTCTCGGGCCAGAATGCAACTATCAAGTGAGATGCAAACGGCAGTCTGGAAAGGGCAGGGAAGAGGAAGGGAAAGTAGTGTATTGTTAGGGAAACAAACACTGTCTAGTAGAGTGTGCAGGGACTATGTTGCCAGCAGGTGCTGTGTCAGGAGGTTGTGGGATAGGGAGTTGGGAAAAAAAGGAGCAAAATAGGAGTGGGAAAAGATGGGTGGATGCATTGGCAGAGGGCTGCAGGTCATCCTGGTGGACAGCTGGTTGGTAGCCATACCAACATAAAAAGTTGTGCAGTGATTGCAGCAGAGCTGATAAATGACATGGCTGCATTCATAGGTAGCCCAATCCCTCATGGGGGTAGAATAAACTTGTGACAGGAATGGAATAGGAAATGCTGGGTGGGTGGATTGGGCAGGTTTTTCACCTGAGTCTTCACAGGGATATGATCCTCGTGGCAAGGGATTAGGATTGGGAATGGCATAGGGAATGGCATAGGGAATGGCATAGGGAATGGCATAGGGATGGACTAGGAGGGTGGGAAGTATCTCGAATAGGATATTCCTCATTTCAGGGATAGGTAATCAAAGCCCTGGCAAAGAATGTGGTTCAGTTGTTCCAGTCTGGAGCAGTACTGAGTGATGAAGGGGACACTTATTTGTGGCTGGTTCATGGGGGTGATGGGAGGGTTAGGGGTATGAGGGGAAATGGCACAGGAGATGTTTGCAGACTAGGTCTGGGGAATAGGCCTTGGTGAGACTGTTAGCATACTGAGTAAGGGAACTTTTGCCGCTGCAGATTCGCCATTCCAAGGTGGCCAAGCTATACGGGATTTTTTGGTGTGACAGCTGTCAATATGGACAAGGGTGGAGTTGGAACTGTCACAGAGGAGGTGGTCAACATATAGGAAGGTGAAATGCTGGGTTGAGGATTTCCATTTGAAGTGGATCAGAGATAAGTTGTTGATGGTTTGAAGGAACAAAGATAGGCTGTCTTGGTCCTGAGTCCAGATCAGGAAGATATCATCAGTGAACCCGAACCAGACTAGGGGTTTGGTGTTTTGGGAGGCTAGGAAGGTCTCCACTAGATGGCCTATAGAAAGATTGGCATAGGAGGGCATATGACAGTGCTGTGGATTTGTTTATATACCTTCCCCATCAAATGAGTAGTAGTTGTGAGTTAGGATAAAGTTAGTGAGGTTTATGAGGAATGAGGTTGTAGGTTTGGATTCTGAAGGACATTGGGGAAGGCAGTGTTCAATATGGGTAAGACAATGGGCATGAGGGATGTTGGTGTATAGGGAGGTGGCATCAGCAGTGACAAGTAGGGATCCAGGAGGTAAAAACGTGGGGATGTGGAGTATCGGTGAAGGAAGAGGTAGCTGTCTTTGACATGGGAGGCTAAATTACAGGCAATTGGTTGGAGGTTTTGGTTAATGAGGGCCAAAATTATTTCAGTGGGATCACAATAACCAGCCACAATGGGGTGTCAAGGATTGTTGGGTTTGTGGATTTTGGGGAGCATGTACAGTAGAAGGTGGATGTGTGGAGTGTCAAAGGGGTGAGAAGGGAATTGGATTTAGGGGAGATGTTCTGGGAAGGCCTAAGGCTTTAAGCAAGGATTGGAGTTTGTGTTGGACTTCTGGAATGGAATTACTCTTGCATAGTTCATAGGTGGAGGAATCAGATAATTGACACAGGCCTTCTGCCAGGTAGTCACTGTGATTCATAACAACTGTGGTGAACCCTTTGTCTGCAGGTAGGATGATTAGGTCAGGATTTATTTGGAGGTTGTGTGTTGCTGTTCTTTCTGTGACAGAAAGGTTGATGTTTTGAGGAAGCGACCTGGGGAAGGATGGCAAGGCTAAGCTGGAGGTAAGGAATTCCTGGAAGTTGACGAACAGTTGGTTAGGTGGGGGGAGGGAGGGAGGGAGGGAGGGGGGGGGATCACGGTTGGATGGTGACATGAACTGTAAAAACGGCAGGGTCCAGTGTAGGAATTAGGGATTGGAAGCAGTACCAGGCTTGTGAGAGCCAGGGATTGGCAGAATCTGAAAAGGTTATGGTGAAAGGAGAGGTGGGATCCCAGAGAGCAGAATCCTTACAGTTAGGTTATTTGGAGGGATTCCATGGTTTAGACAGCATTTGAGAACAGGATGTGGGACTGGGTTTTAGCTAGAGAAAGCGGCTAGTGTAAAAATTCGTTGTGCGTGTCCGAGAAAAAAGTGTGAATTTTGCCGTGAAAAAGAAAAATTGTGACAGTTGTAAGGATGAAATTACAAAGCTCAGCGAACGGGTGTCTAGTTTACAATTTATTATCAGTTCCTTGAAGATGGATATCAAGAAACTTAAAGAAGAAAAAAGTGAACGGAACATGAAAAACTCGCGCCATGAAAGTACGAATATGTCGGAGAATTGGACGGAAGTGAAGTACAAAAGACGCAAACAGATAATACAAGATACAGAAAACGGCGAAAGAAACATAAATATAGTGAACGAAAATTACTTTCAAGCTCTTTCGACTATGGATTGTGAAAGTGAAGTTAACAGTGCGAGTGTACCATGTGGAAAATCAAATGACTCTGTGAATAAGGTAAAACATGGAATATTTCAGCAGCGGTTAAGTAAAAGATCATATGCGAAAGTGCTCACGAAAAATCTTCCACCGCTAAGCTGCTCTACTGAGACAATATCGACATGTGTTAGCAAAAAAGACACAATAAATAGTGCCAAACAAGACTTCACTTACTGCAAAGATAGGCAGAAAACAGGCAATCTCGGAACAGCAAGTACCGGTAAAATTGAACTGTAAGCCGACAGCCAAGGACGAAATACAGCCGCTGAATTTCGGCGTACACGTAGTCAGAATTTTAGTTTTAACTGTACAATAAAACCAGGAGCAAAATTCAGTGCTGCTACGTCAATGAGTCAAGAAAAAATTTCCTCATTGAGCAAAAAGGACTTTTCCATCTTCCTGGCGGGATCAAATGATATAGCTAGGAACGAAAAAAACGATCTCTTAATCTCGCTAAAAAGAAAACTGTATGAGCTGAGAGGAACAAATGTTATTGTTTTTTCAGTGCCACACCGTTACGACTTGATAGAATGGTCCTGTGTAAATAAAAAAATTGAAACTGCAAATAAAGAGATGCAAAATATTTGCAAGCGGTTTGAAAATGTAACATTTGTGAACATCAGCAATTTAGGGAAAAGATTTCACACAACACATGGTTCCCATCTAAATGTACTGGGAAAAAATGTAATAGTAACCAAAATTTTAGAACTTGTAAATAAAATCTCAAATGTGCAGTGTGATGATAGAAAAGTCATACCTCTCATGGACAGGAAGTGTGTGTATCCTGTAGAATCCAATGTGAAATCTGCTATCAGTGAAGCTACACCTCTCCAAGACAAATGTGAAATTTTATTAATGCAAGTGAACACTCCAAATGTTAATAATTCACAGAAAGGCACAGCAGTTATGGAACAACAAACACCAGAAATAAGTGAAACAGCAGCAGCACCATCATTATCAGCAGAAGCAGCAGCAGTAACAGAACCAACAACAACTGGAGCAGCAACACAGCAATGCTTAAGGAGGAGCCAAAGGAAAAATACATCTGTGTCATTCAGTGATAATTTTTTATGGTTTCAAGCCAAGAAGAAAATAAAAATGTGAAAAACCAGCCTGCTAACTCACAGATAAGTCACAACAACATCCTATTTTTAAACATTCAGGGTCTTGAAAATAAAATTGAAATTCTGGATGAGTCATTGCCACAGAATAAGTATTCTTTCTTATGTATATCAGAACATTGGCTTAAACCAGAACAAATACAATATTATGTACCAGAAGGTTATAAATATGGAAACAGTTTTTGCAGATCTCAGTACCGTAATGGTGGTACTGTTATCTATGTTTCAAATGAAATAGAGTGTAGAGAACTAGATCTTAGTTGGGCATGTGTAGAGAAACACTTTGAAATTACCGGGATCATATGTGATATAATGAAACTTATCATAGTATGTATCCACCATTCCCCCGACTCAGATGATAAAACTTTTTTAGATAATTTAGACAGTGCTGCTACATAACGAAATGGAAAAAGTATGTAACTGTAATTGGGGGAGACTTTAATTCAAGCTTTGATGTAACATGTAACAAACCCAGTGTAAATAAGTTACTGAATATGCTGAGGCAGCACAACTTCCATCATGTAAATTCAGAACCAACAAGACTACAAGCGTGCTTGGATAATGCTTTTGTCAACTGTGCTCGTGATATGTACTCCACCAAGGTAAAGGAGTTTGTTTTCTCAGACCACTCCATGTTAAAAGTAAAGTTAAGACATTTTATAAAAGGAGATGAGAGCAAGGCTGGACAAAAGTTAACAAAATCTAATACCTTAATATTAACAAAACACAATCTCATAAAACTAACACACCAGTTGAGCATAACAAACTGGGACAAATTATTTCAAAACTGTGATTCCAGTGCCCAAACAGTTTATGAAACATTCCACAATTACTTAACAGGTATTTTAAAAGCCCATCTTGTTCAAAAGAAATACCATAAAACAAGAAAAGGTAAATTTTGGTACACCAAAGAACTGGAGAATCTAAAAAATAAGCTACTGCTGTTGAAGCGCCTTGCCAAAGTAAACAATTCTAATGAAATTAAGGATCTCGAAAAAATCACTAAGAAACTGTATAAGAAAGAGTTGCAATTAGCGAAACTAAGATACAACACAAATTTCATAAAAAATAGTAAAAACCAATGCAAAACAGCCTGGTCAGTAATTAATACTGTTAAAGGTGAAGTCAGAAACTTCGACAAGACAGTCCCAATACCAGCAGATACATTCAATAAATATTTTGTAAGCAGTGCTGATGATATCAAAAAGCTGATCAGTAAACCCAATGTAACATGTATAGATTATCTGAAGAGAGCGAACCTAAATCATAATAGGGCCGGATCATCATTGAAACACTTCAGAGAGGTATGCCAACATGAAGTTCTTAAAATAGTCAAAGAAATCAAAAATTCATACAGTACAGATATTTTTAATATGTCAAACAATCTATTGAAAGAAATCATACATTACATTGCAGCACCATTAACATATTCTATAAACCTGTGTCTCATAGAAGAGTTTTTTCCTGATCCTCTCAAACTATCCAAGGTAACTCCAGTCTTTAAGAAGGGTGTCAAATCAGATCCTGCAAACTACAGACCAATTTCACTAATTCCAGTACTAGGAAAAGTCTTTGAAGGCATAATATATAAGCAGATGTATGAGTACCTAGAACTAAATGGTATGTTAAGTGCATCACAGTTTGGTTACAGAAAAGGAAGGTCAGCTATACATGCCATACAGCTCTTAGTCAGAGACATTCTAGCGGCATTTGAGGACCATGCGCACGCACAGGTAACCTTATGTGATCTGAGCAAAGCTTTTGACTGTGTTGACCACTCACAGGAAATATAGATGTAAAGACATATATATATGCAGATGACACAACTTTTCTATCTGTAAACCATGTACTTGATAACCTTGTAAGTGATATGAAATTGGCAAAAGAAAATGCAACATCATGGTTTAATGCCAATGGTCTGCTATTAAATGAGGAAAAGACCCAGAATATGTGGTTCAGTCTATCAAAGACTACAAAAATAGAAAAACAAAAGGCAAAGTTTTTAGGTATTGTACTTGACAACAGTCTAACATGGAACTCTCATGTTGATCACATAGTGGTTAGGTTGTCAAGAGTTATATATTTGTTGAAGAGACTGATGTGTTGTGTGACATTTGAGTACGTAAGGACAGCGTACTTTGCCTTTTTTCAATCTGTTTTAAGGTATGGGTTAATACTCTGCGGAAACAGCAGAAAAATAAATGAAATTATGGTGATCCAGAAGAAAGCAATCAGAGTAATGGCTAAGGTAGATAATAGAACACATTGTAAACCATTGTTCACTAAATATAGAATTTTAACAGTAATTAATTTATATATTCTTGACAGTGTTAACTACATACTTGCTGAACTACCTAATTTAAGTGTAACAAATGAAAGACATTGCTACTATACAAGAACGTGTACTTCTCTGCTGTTGCCACAAAATAGATTAGCTAAAACTAACAATAGTCATAAGTATATGGCAATTAAAATATATAACAAATTGTCTAAAAATGGGTCAATCAAGCCTGACAAATTATTTAAAGACAATGTTCATAACTTCTTGTTAACCAATCCATTCTATTCATTAGAAGAATTTTTAGAAATGCCTAATATCAACTTAAATGTGTAAAAATTTTTTTTTGTAAAATTAATAGGTTAAGTGAACTGACAAAGTCTATTGCATGTAACAATGCTGAATGACTAATAAAGAATCTGAATCTGAATACTGCAGAAATGTAGAGGAAGGGTCCATTGTGGCAGGAATGGTGCACAATGTGGAGTTTCCATTGTTTGATAGCCACATCTCAGTAAAATATGTCTCAGCTTCAATATTCAGACATCATTTGTTCTTGGAATTAGTGATGGTAGATAATTCGTATAGAATCAAGTTTCACACATCTTAAGTTTTTACTTAAAGAAGATATAAATACAGTAGATGTCTTCAAAGGAAAGTCTTCAATTAAAAAAGCTTATTTCTTGTAGAAAACATTGATAGTGTAATTGTGCTGTTCTGTAGAAAACTGAATTTATCAAAAGAGTTACTGAATTTGGTGAGATGAACAACAAACATTCAAAAGTATATAACTTCATTCCCTAAATTTTGTAGGTGTGCCCTGAAACAAAGCAGCATGTTTTCAAAGCAAAAATATACTGTGTCCATATTATCTAAAGTGTGAAATGAGAAAGTGTCTGTTATCTTTCTATGAAAATTATGGTCATTTTCTGCTTAGTATGAATAATTTTTAAATACTTCTAAGATAATGTATAATTGCATTAAATGTCAATTAAAATGTTTTAGGTCTTGTGACTGACATCATTATATCATTAGATGATCGTTACTTGTACTTCTGTAACTGGCTTCATGGGGACATACGTCAGTTTGACATTACAGACACAGCTCATCCAAAGCTTGTGGGACAAATTTTCTTGGGAGGCAGTATTGTAAAAGGTGGTCCAGTTCAAGTGACAGAAGATAGTGAGTTAACGGTTAGTTGCATTGTATGTTGCTCCCCAATTTTTTTATGTATTTCTGTATATTTTTAAGCTATTATTATTATTATTATTATTATTCCAGAAATATTTTACTGTAAGACTGAAGTTAACAAGGTAAATATTTTGAACTTCGTGCTTTTCAGAGGTTATATTTCCATATTGCTACTTACTGATTGTGTGTGTGTGTGTGTGTGTGTGTGTGTGTGTGTGTGTGTGTGTGTGTGTGTGTGTGTGTGTTTAACAAGAGTGTATGTAACAAGCTACCAGGTTGACAACCAGGAAATGCACAATTCATGTGAACTGGAAGGAGTCCAATGAAAAGGTTAGGGCAATCACAATACTATTTTATAGTTTCCATAATGGAGTATGGGATTGGAATTTACTTACTGAAAAAATTGTATGCAGTGCTTTGATCTAAAGTGGGACTATATAAAAGAGGAAAAAGCCACACAACTCTCTTCATGTGACAGTGCATGCAATTTTTTTAATATGTCTGGTAAACAACAATTCTCTCATGACCAGGGTTTCCGGATGACTTTTCCAAACTCTCCCAATTTCCTATACCTCACCAGTCCTTTTCCTTTACCTCTCATCCTTCCCTTTCACCCAGAGGGAGGAGCCGTTGGCTGTGACAGATTACAGATTTAAATACCTTTGTATGTGTGTTCTCCTGCCACTGCTTGGTCAATAGATGTTTTATCTGTCCAATTACACTATTATAATGTGTCATCCGTGGCTGTTTTCTATAATCCATCTGTTTTTTCCCCAGTACTCTGTCTGCTGTTGATGATGTATTGCGTATTATTTCTATAGATGGAACTATCTTTTTCTGTATTAAATTCTACTAGCTTAGCTCTATTCAACTGAAACTACAAATGACAGTAACCAGCCACAATTTTTTTATATTCCCACGATGCATTTCAGAGTGTAAACATTCATCATCAGGTGGATTTATGTCAGTTAATAAGCCTTTATGTATATGTTTTTTGCAAACTTTGGCACTGCCTTCCAGTGGTTACAGGTTCATTTCACTGTTGTATTTACATACAACATGACATATGCTTCACATACTTGGAACTAAGCAGAGTTGTTGGATTAGTATCTAACAAGTGCAAAGAAATTCAGATATAAAAAAAAGTAGACTAGTTATTGTAGCTATTAGCTTAAACTGATTTTCGTAAGTCATGACATAATCTAAGATGAAATTTTCACATTAACTTTCTTCTTTACCATGGTCTTCACAAATATGCATAGGTGTCTACAAAGGGGAGAGGGGGCAAGAAAGGACACTTGCTCCTCCTGGAATCTGGATACATGCTTTATATCCAATACAGATTTCTCACATGTTTCTGGAAATGATTATCAGTGATTGCACCACAGATTTAACATTGCTAAGCCTGATGGGAAATACAGCGATGTTAGCAAACAATATACATTATGACTTTTTGTGGTTTTCATGCTGCTCATGGGAAATCATGCTGATTCCTAGATACAGGGGTGATTTGAACACTGTTCTGCAGTCAAGATGGATGTGGAACTTTATAGAACTGTGCTGAAGCAGTGTCCTCAATCTTTTCTTTGTAAGTTCATCATGCAGCCCTTATCAAATTGCAGATTCCCTGCCACATGGAATCAAATAGCAATTCCCAGAACAACATGAACATAGCAGCAATTTGTGTACCCATCACCTGTCCCCCAATTACCATAAGGATATCTGCTGTAACCATTGCTTGCCCTTGTAACTGGGAAATCTAGAGTAAATTCTGCACTGGGCCACTGTTTCTGCGTCTCACCTCCTGAGAAAAAACATATGGTGGGAAAACTGTTTCTCTCACCTCTTAACATGTTACTTGTCAAGTTTGCATTATGCTGCCCATCATGGACACTAAACTGGGGAAATACTCTCACCAAAATACCTAATGTAGACAGCACTTCTTTTTCCCCTTCACAGCCTAAAGAAAAACCAAGGAACGCAAGAAGATACACTAAACAGGAACAGAAAACTGGAACCCAACAAAAAGACAAAAACAAGTTGAGAGTGAGAACATTAAATGTAATAATCTTGACAGGAAATACTGAAGATATTGTAGACATGATGGAGGGGAGAAGGATTCATATCCTTGGATAGAGTGAGACCAAGTGGAAGGGAAAAACCTCTAAATTGCTGAGAGGTGAGTACAAATTATACTGGCAGTCACAATAAAGAGGCAAAAAATGGAGTGGGGTTTGCATTTCACAAAGACATTGACACAGTTACAGGTGTGAGCTTCCTAAGTGAAAGGATAATTAGAGCAAGAGTGAACTTGGGAAAGAATAGTTTTACTATACTGAAAGTGTACACACCTCAGCAAGGGTGCAGTGAGGAAGAAAAAACAAAATTCCTTGAAGAACTGAAAGACCAAGTAAGAGAAGATAACATTATGATATTTGGGGATCTGAATGCTCAGATTAGCATGGATAGAAATGGATATAAGGAGGTTATGGACCCTTTTGGATAAGGAAGACAAAATGTTGAGGGTGAAGAAATTCTAAATCTGTGCATAAGGAATCATCTTTTAGTGAAGAATACATTCTTCAAGAAACAAGATAATCATAAGATTACTAGATATGGTTGGGATGGCAAATCTAATACAGTTATGGACTGTATATTAATGAACAGATTAATTGGAGGAAAAGTAAGGGACACTAAAGTCATACCACGTGAGCACTTTAATAGCAACTACAGGTTACTATTGGCCGATCTAAATTATAAGATGAAAAGTGTGAATGCTGTACAAAGAATGCCAAAAATTATAGAGTGGAAGTTGAAAGAAGTAGAAAATAAGAAAAGCTTCCAAAAACTAGTAGCACAAAAATTGCCAAAAACTGAAAGGGGTAGTGTAGAGGAAGAGTGGAACATATTTCAAACATCAGTGCTGTGCAGATATGCAGCAAAACAAAGGGTAAAGTGAAAGACAAAGAAACCAGTTGGTGGAAACGATAGAGTAAAAGATGCAATTAAAAAATGTAATATGGCAAAGAAAAACATGGAGTTTAAAAAAATAAATCAGAACCAGGGGCTGGTACCAAAAGATGAACACAAGGTGACAACACTGGAAAAGGAATACTGACAAAAGAAACTCAAGCAAAGAGAATCGTGAAAAAAGAAAAGGAGAACAACTTGACACACCATCAGGAGAAAACATCATCTGCCATCTTGTTAAGTCACATCACCGTTCAACTCATGACATTGAGCATGTCGTGCACATAAAGGGAGCCAATGCCAAACTGCTAAAAGATAAACAATCTATTCTGCAACATTGGGCAAACTACTTTCCTAACATCAGCAACAAAGAGTTTATGCATCCACCAGTTGCTAGTCCTGATCCTACCTTAGGACCTGTCCCCTCAATTACAACTGAGGAAGTAATGCTTGCAATTATTAAGATGAAAAATGGAAAAGCAACTGTCCCAAATGACCTACCTGTGGAAATCTGGAAAATGCTCGGAAAGCCTGCTTCAGAATTCCTTGCCTCAGAATTCCTTGCCTCACTCTTCAACCGAATCATCATCGAAAAACAACTTCCACAAGCATGCACAACTAGCATAACAGTTCCAATCTGGAAGGGAAAAGGAGACGTGAATGATTGCTTGACTTATCACCCTATTCAACTCCTCTGTCATACTTTAAAGATCTTTGAATGGGTACTTGCTAGCAGACTCGGAAGTATTCTCTCAGAAACACCAAACCAGTGTGGATTTGTTAAGGGTTGCAGCACCATCGATGCTATCCATGCCACACGCCTTTTGATGGAAAAACACAGAGACAGACAGAAGAGTGTACACATGGTGTTTCTGGACACAGAAAAGGCTTTCAATTGTATCCCACATGATCTTATTTGGCGAGCTCTTTGCTGCCATGGCATCCCTGAAGAGTATGTAAGCTGGGTGCAACTTTTGTACCATAATTCCACTAGTGTTGTTTGGGATCCTACTGGAATTTCTTCGCCCTATGATATCACTGTGGGTGTTCATCAGGGCTCTGCCCTTTCACCATTGCTATTCATCCTTTGCATGGATGCAGCAACAGCTGGCATACGGACTTCACATCCCAGGACCCTTCTTTATGCAGATGAAGTGGTACTTGCCAACCAAGCTTGCTCTGAACTCCAGCGCCAGGTTCAAAGATGGACAGACTGGCTGAAAATGGACTGTACCTTAATGTCCAGAAGATAGAGTACCTAGGATGCGACTCCCAAACCAGAGGCACCATAAGTATCGGCAAAGACGGCCTGCATAAGACCATACATTTTAAGTCACCTCAGACTGTGACACAACTCTTGATACTCGAGTGAGGGTGAATGCAGCTTGGCTCAAGTGGAGACGGGTCACTGGATCCTCTGCATAAAAAGATGCCTCAGTATCTAAAGGAAAAAGTATATAAGACCACGGTACACCCAGGAGCAATGTATGGGACTGAGTGTCGCTCTATGTTACACACTATGGAGATGAAGATGCTTCGATGGTCCATGGGGCTGATGCGATGTGACCATGTAAAAAATACAGTGCCCAGCAAAGGTTTGGTGTCGCACTGATCACTGACAAAGTGAGGGAAGCCCGTCTCCACTGGTATGGCCATGTCATGAGAAAGCAAGACAACTCGGTGGCAAAAACAATGCTCCACATCAACCCAGGAGGAACAAGACCACCAGGAAGACTATCAAAGAGGTGGACTGACATCATCAGGGGAGACATGCATGTTGTTGGCTTAAGACCAGAAGATGTCAATGACAGGGAGAAATGGAGGAGATGTAGGAAAACAGCAGAGCCCGCAAGTCAGGATTAATGCTTGGGGGGGGGGGAGAGGGGGGGGGGGGAGAGAGAGAGAGAGAGAGAGAGAGAGAGAGAGAGAGAGAGAGAGAAGAGTTGGGAAACGTTCACCCAGAAACCTAGAGTAGGCTAGCACAGGGAACTAAAAACTGCTATATGGGTTATTGAAAAGTAAAAGACCTGATAAAGAAGACATAAAAGCGATTGAAACAGAGAATGCGGATATTATCAGTGACATGGAAGGTATCAGAGAAGAGATGAAGAATTATTTTGAAATCTTACTGAATGGGGAAGGTGCACAAGAAAGTGACACTGAATTCATTGAATTAGAGGAAGAGCATGATCCAATATCTTGGTTAGAAACAGAGAATTCCGTGGAACAGATGAAAAGTGGGAAGGTGGCTGGAGTAGATAAGCTGACAGCGGATATGATTAAAGCCGCAGGAATCCACGGAATACATGGTTACACTGGGTGCTGGGGTTGATATGGAAAGAAAACAAAGTGCCAGATGAATGTAAAAAAGTATTATAATACCATTGTTCAAGAAAGGTAATAGAAGGAAATGCACCAACTACCGAGGAATCACACTGTTCTCTCACTGCCTTACGATAATGGAAAAGGTCATAGAAAAAAGATTGCAGAAAATTCTAGAACACCAATTTGAGGAACAACAGCATGGGTTCAGAAGTAATAGGGGAACAGTAGATCTAATTTTCTGTCTCTGTCAATTAATGGAGAAATACTGGAAAAAGGGAAAGGACTTGATAGTGGTGTTTGTGGATTTGGAAAAAGCATATGACAGTGTACCAAGGTATAAAATATGGGAATGCTTGAGAAAACATAATGTTCCTGATTTATTAATTTAAAAAGTCCAGATGCTGTACAATGGTTGTGAGAGCAGTGTACAAGTAGGAGGTGGAAGATCAAAATGGCTTAAGACAAAGAGAGATGTTCAGCAAGGCTGTTTGCTCTCCCCATTACTCTTCATTACACTTATGGGCACAATCATGAAAGAAATGAAGGAAGAAGAAAATGAAGATCTCAAAGCTTTTGTTTGTTGATGACATCACCATTTTGGGAGGGACGGAAAAGGAGGTTCAGAGGAGACTAGATTACTGGAACACAAAATTTAAAAAATTCAAGTTAACTGTGAGTAGGAACAAGACAGTGGTAATGAAGATGAGCAGGACACCCGCACCTTGTCACATCATACTAGAGGGGGAGAAGGTCGAATGTGTGAAAAGCTTCAATTATCTGGGTAGCATCACATCATGCGATGGAAGTTCCAAACTAGAGGTCTTAAACAGAATAACAAAAGGATCTAGCTTCTTCCACAAGTACAAAATCTAATCTGGGACAAGGAGGTCCCTCAAAGAGACAAGCAGACCATGTATAAAACTTATCTCCTGCCAATCGTGATGTATAGTCTAGAGGCCTGTGTCATAAATAAGAGAGAAGAGAGTTGAATACAAGCATGTGAAATGAAGTCCCTTAGGTCACCTCTACAAAAAACTAGGAGAGACCTGCAGGTGACATTGACTACAGAGGAGAGAATGAGTGCTTCGAGATTGAAGTGAAGTGGTTCGGTCATGTGAAGCGAATGCAACTGACTCGAACTCCACGCCAGTATTTGGAGATGGAGGTACCAGGGAGAAGACCAATTGGGCAGCCTAGAAAGAGATGGACAGACCAGGTTAAGGAAGATCTCAAAAGGAGAGGAGTAACATGGGATGTAGTGAAGAGGCAAAAGCTATACCAGGACTGAAACCAATGGAGGCATATCGTTCACTAAGTTCCTACCTGGCTTGCTGGAAGGAAATCCTGATAATGATGACTCTCATCATGCCTTAGTTGACATGAAAATTGGTGCTAAATTTTCTATTTGTACCACAAAGTGCATGCAACAGGTGCAGCTGAAGGACACTATTGGCTGGTATGTCACGTTGTACACTGCCCCTTGCCATTGTGTATGGGCCCACCAACTACTTTCTTATGTACACACTACTATGACATTACTGGAATTATTTCTAAAATAGTTTACTATCCACATGAAGCACATAACATTTCAGATGGAACTTATTAGTTTTGAAGCTCTCTGGTTATCTTCAGATGGTTATCCAGTCAGCCAAAGACTGTGCTTTTGGATTCACTGGTGTTTCTCCTGTATAATTTTCTGCAAGTTCTGTACTTTGTTAGAAAGCACTGCAGTTTTTTCTCTCTGTATAGAATACATATCTCCTTCATGTTTTCATTTTACTTAACTATGTTCGTAAGCATTTTAAAACTCTTTGAATTTTCTGATTCTCTTAAAATTTTTACAATTTTACATGTCTGATTCAAATTCTGGCCCAATATTTCAAACAAATGCCTACACTTTTCATTGGTATTAAATGTTTCATATACCTGCTACTAATTTGTGTGCAGGGACTTCCTTACTTTCATTATGGTCAATTGTTCTTTAACAAGTAAGTCACCATGTGACATTGTTCCATGATCTGTATTAATCTGGATGAGTGGAGGTGTATGATTAGAGAGATGGTTTTCAATAGTTCTAACTCCAATTTCTTTCTTTAAATATGTAACATGGTCAATGTAAATTTGTGAGGTAGGTGTTATTTTTGTTGGTGACAACATTATTTGGGTACAGTTGTAGCATTATAACAAGACAGAATACCTAATGTAATTTATATTTTAGCTTAAAAAGCTTATATTCAGGTCTCCTAATTTTATAGCTTTTTTCCAAGCCAGGGATTTTATCCTGAAGTTGTAATGACAGAATTCATCACCAATGTCCAATTACTTACAATGATCAAATATTATTAACCTGAGCTGGCCTATCTTTATTGTTACTGCTGTTGATTCAAAGCCATCTCCATGGAAATGTTTCCCACACTACTCATTATTTATGTTATAAATGTCTACACCACAATCCTTTTGGACATCTTTCTATAGTATACAGCCACAATTTTATAATTACTTAAATAAACCTTTCGAGTAAAAGTGGTTTCTGCCTGAAATTACCATTTTATTATTATTATTATTATTATTTTTTAAATACCTACCAGTGCCTTTAGCATGCAACACCAATTCTGTTGCAAGACAGACACACGTAGTGGTACACTGAGATACTTCTATGAATATGATGCATTGTAGCAGTCAATTACAGCATTCAAAGTAATAGTTGACGCAGAGATTGTGCTATGTGATTGTAGGAGATTGTGATGTGCGGCTTTTGTTAAAGTGTCTATACTGAGGAGATCATTGACATTCAGAGCAGTTACTACACTCTCCTTCCTAGTTGCTGCTATTGCTCACCAATGTGCAAAGTCTCATCTGAAGATTTGACAGGAGTGAGATTACAATAAACTTTTCAGTTTCCTTATCTTTTCTTTTAGAGATGGCTCCAGTTGTTCTTGCCTAGGGGTCTCATTCTTGAAGCTGAAATTCTCACATTTTAGGTTCTCATGGTTCAAATGATCTAAATAATTTTGAAGATTGTCGTTGCAGAATTTTTGTTATTACATTAATTTATTTTGTCACATTGTTGTGCAGCACACAGTCTTTTGAATTTTCACATTGAAAAAGCCGAAATTAAGTTGTTCACCCAAAATACAAAAATATGTCCAATCGTATCACAGGCATTCTTACTCTGCGATAATAATATTCCAAAGGGTTTACAAATTTTCTTCACAAATGAATTTATATTAGTTTCAATTATTATTTCATAAATGAATCCAGAAATAAACATAATAAACAATACTAGATTGTGTAATCAATTATAGAAATTTCTAGTGTGCCAAATAATTCCTAATTTCAAATGTTTCAAAGGAAGACTGTACATTCAGAGCAAGCACATATTGATCGTAACAACGAAAAGAAAGTAACTCCTGTTCATAAATTGTAGCTTGAAATATATCACATTGTGTATAAAATTATATGAAACTTTTCAGTAAAACAGCTGAGATAATATTGACCTGTCCAAAATTCAAAACATATTACTGGTATTGACTACTATTGTTGAGGAAAAGTAGTGTTAGGCGAGGATGTCCCTTTACAAAGTCAATATACAATGTCATTGTAACGTAAATTTCAGACTGTACTGCTGCTTTTATGAGAGGTTTTGAAATGGAACCACAAGGACAGCATGTAGTTTTGATATCAAATTTAATATATTTTAAACACATTTTAGCTTGTTTTTTAGGACTATAATTTGTTTTAGGCATTAAAAGTTCATAAAAGTTTGGAGATGTGGGACTGTCTAGGAAAAATGTGAATTTGGTTTCAAATGTGTCACATGGAATGATGGGAGGTTGGAAACTCTATGTCCTAGTGGTTCCAAAGTAAACTATCTTCTTAAAAAAATTTATTGTTTACATTTTGCCAGTTTCTTCTTGTATTCATTGCTTACTATTATGATAAAAGTTTGTTTTGTGAAATATTCTAAAATTTTATTCCAAAGAAAAACCAGCCCCCCAAAACCAATTGAAAGTTTACTTTTGGCCAATGTCTTCAAGTATTCATTGCTCACTCTGATAACAAAGGCAACTTTTATGAAAAATTTTAAAATTATATTTGTTTTCATATTGCTGGGATTCAGAAGGCTACATATGAGTCTGTTCAGTCTTGCAGCCAAGTTTATTCACAATACATAAGTGAAGTGTGTTACTTCTTGGATATTTGCCAACTTGTTCTACTTTATTAATCAAGTATGGAACACTCTGTAGCATAATTTTAATTTTTTTGGGTTCATTGGTGCTGGCAGCTGGTGCTCTTAATAGAAAAGTGAATATTCCTGGTGCATATGATCTGAAATGATTTGTGTTCACTCGTATAGTTTATTTATAAATTAATAATGGATAATTTTTCCTATATTGCAAAACATTTCAATAAATTCACAGCATGTGTAGTATGTGTGATTAAAAGTCTATTTCAATACATTTTCTTGCAACTAGGAACAGCCTGATCCATTGTTTGTAAAAGGAAAAAGACTGTATGGTTCACCACAAATGCTGCAACTTAGTTTGGATGGAAAAAGGTTATATGTCACCTCATCTTTACACAGTGCTTGGGACTGGCAGTTCTATCCTGATATGGTCAAGTATGTATAAATTCAGTCTTTTTTTCCTTATTACACTGACAATCTCAAATGTGTAAGTGTTATATTGCTGTATAACACATGTGCCATGAAGAGAATTATAAGCAATGTTACTGATGGTATAAGTATACCAGTTTTCATACATTTTCCACTTCTTTGCAGACATGGTTCATACATGCTGAAACTACATGTAAACACAGAGAAAGGGGGGCTCACTCTGGATAAAGACTTCCTTGTGGAGTTCAGAGATGAAACAGGTGGACCCGTCAGTGCACATGAGATTCGGTGAGTACTGTGATCTCAAAATTGGTATCAAACAATGTTAATATGTAATGAAAACTGTCAATGTCGTTAACAACAGTCACAGCAGTGGGAGAGATAATGTTCGAAAATTTTGCTATGAGTTAACACATGTTATAAAAGTTAAATCACTATTTAATGTGAAGTAGTTGTAAGACAGTTATCCATTATTGAATAATATGTGCAGTTATTAAACTTTTGCCAGCCGTTGTGGCTGAGCGGTTATAGGCACTTCAGTCTGGATCCACGCTACCACTACAGTCGCAGGTCCGAATCCTGCCTCGGGCATGGATGTGTGTGGTTAGGTTTAAATAGTTCTAAGTTCTAGGGGACTGATGACCTCTGATGTTAAGTCCCATAGTGCTCAGAGCCATTTGAACCATTATTAAACTTTTGAGTTGTTGTTCTTCAGAAGCTAAGAGTATGAAAGATTAGTGAACATCATTAGTCACAGTTATTGAAAAGTGAACAAAGTAACCTTCTACAGAACTATCTTGAATGGAAATTTAAAAACTGAAAGAGTGAGATTTTATCAGGTTTATCTCTTTTTGGTGAGGACTTCTTTCTTTCACTGATGGTCTTCAGTTTTTTATTTTACATACTTCTGTATTTAATAATCATTCCTTAATATTTGATTCTCTCACAAAAGATAAATGTTCGAAGAATAGTTTATGAGATTGGCTACTGCCTATTGTTGCAACAAATAGTCTTCATATGCTACTCTTGTTGTTCAACATTTCAGCAAATATACATCTTCAATTAAAATTTCAGTAAATTAGGAAATTAGTAATGAGGTGACAAATATGATGAAATGTGTTTGGATGAGAAAAGTAGATCATTTGTCCCCTTCAGAAGCTGTTAGAAGCCATTCCTAAAATTGTTTCACCATATAAGTTTATCAAGTAACTTCTTTTCATTGGCGACTTCCAAAATGTGTGAAAAATAGGAATAGAAGTTCTTGATCTTGTGAAGGAATCTGACTTTGTCTGTTAATATCTGCTTGTGCTCACTAGAGTATTGGGAGCATGGTCCCAATTCTAATCACCATCCATATTAGCAATCTCAGCTGTGGACCTCAGAATAGCATCTGTGTGGCTTTACTTTGTTTCCCATACTCATTCACATGATTGGGACTTTTGCTTCAAGCACATTTAAAACAGAACATTCAGTACAGAATAGACTAGTTCAAGATGTCTTTTGCCATTGGTTCTGCTCAAGAGGTTGCCATAACAGCAGCCAAACAGTCAGTTGTTTCTAATCAAGATAATGGAGAACTATATCAAAAGCTTATGATTTTACACAGGTTTAACATTACAAATAAACCAAAAATGCTTTACATGACTGGAAACTATAGGGCTGGGGAAATTAATAATTGTTCAAGAACGTAGCAAACAGAAAAATACAAACAATATTGCAATATTGTTTCACTCGTCATGAAATATGACTATTTTCTTCTTGTACTCTGTTCACTTAACATAGGAAAGTCACCATGGGCCTTTAATGAACAGCAACTTCTTTGTAAATTAGAGTGACTGACATCTTTAAGGAATGTTGGTTCATCAGTTCATCCTAAATGTCTCAATACTACAATAAAAAATTGGTGCCTATAAAATGGAGCTCCCCAGTAGAGGTTTTGTCAAGGATATTATCACCTCCAACCATTAGTTTATGAATGCAGTAACAACAGTAAAAGCATCATGAATTGAAGCATTTTTGGTCTGTTCTGTCCTCAAATATTATTTGCTTAACCATCTTCCTTTTAGTTGTTTAACATCACTTCCTCACTGATGTGGCTGCACCCCTTCTTACTCCTTGTTGTTCCATTTGTTCCCACTTTTGTGGTGTCATTCAGATCAAAAATATTTAGTATATGCTGAGCATTCTTTTCCACTCTTCGTCTGTATTTTCTCTTCCTTCATTCGTTCCTTCCCTCCTCCCTCCTTACTTCTGCACATGGAATCGGACACAAATGTGGTTGACAGATGTTTTGTTAGCAAATTCAATACAAGGTATCTTGTATCAGGTTTGATACAGTAATATAAGAGAGCACTGGAGTTTCTGAAGTATATTTAGTAAAACAAAATGCTTGCAGTCCTTGATGCATGTTATTTGTGAACTGACCCTCACCTTACCCTGGCAGTTGCTGCTACAATAATAATAATAATAATAATAATAATAATAATAATAATAATGTGATTAGTTGGTTCAGGACAGAACTAAAGAAGCCTCGGACAAGCGCCGTCATGGTCGGGGACGACGCTTGAACCCTATGCCCGCCCACAATGGTAACGACACTGCTAGCCAACTGGAAAATGATTTAAATCCAAATAGAGGTGTTTTGCAGGATATGCTTCCTGCAACCACCCTAGAAGGAAAACAAAGACAGAGGATGAGATGGTCAGATGAAGTTAATCGACACCTCATGTTCTGTTATTACCAAGCAACAAACCTAGGAACCAACACAACTGGATACAGATCACAAATATACACAACATTTATCACCAGATACCCGGAATTAAAATTTTTAACAGAACAACGACTAGCTGATCAGATCCGTGTAATAATCAAAAATAACAGGATACCCCAGTCAGAATTAGAAAACATCAAACAACAAGTACAACAAATACTGGAACAAAATAATGTGCAATTAGAAGAAGAAGAAAATACAGTAATGGACTCAAACATCCCAGAGAAAACAAACAATGAACAAAACGCGTCAATTAAACAATCAGAGGAAAACGAAATCTTAAGACAGCCACCAGCACAAGCACAAATAGAACATGAAGTGACACTCATGTTAGATATAGAAGAAAAATTTCAGTTGACATATATAGAATACAAAGACACAAATACAGACATTAGACCATTCTTGCATAGACCACCAAATAACCCACAAGTCGAAACAACAATAAAAACTAACAACACAATCATACACAACAAAATAAATGAAAACACAACTATGGAAGAGTTACAACTACTGGTTTATATAGGAGCACTCACTACACTAAATATACACACTAGGCAGAGATCAGAACCAACCAACACACAGAAGAAACCCACAAATCCAGCATGGCAACACAGGCTACAGATCAGAATAGAAAAACTGAGAAAAGACATCGGACAGCTAACACAATTTATAAGAAATAAAATCTCGGAAAAAAAAAAAAACGAAAAAGGTTAGGTAAAATCTCACAACAAGAAGCGACAGAGCAATTAGATGAAAAGAAGCAGAAATTACAAGCATTCGCCAAACGACTCAGAAGATACAAAAAAAGTGAAAATAGAAGGAAACAAAACCAAACATTCAACACAAACCAAAAGAAATTTTACCAGACAATAGATAACACACACATTAAAATAGACAATCCACCAAACATATCTTATGATTAATAGAAGAGGCAACACATATGCTGTGTATTGGTTAGCAATTGTGCCAAATAGAATGTGATTGTCTTGAAATAGTGTCCCAAGAAGCAGTGCTATAAATAACTGCAGGTAAGAAACTAATAAGTATTGTGTTTAGGGTATCACTTCCAACTAAATATTTTGCAGATGGTTTCAATGTATGAAAATTTCTTGCAGTACTCCACTTTGACATCAAAGCAACACAATATGAAACCATCACATAAAATGTACGGGAAATGGCAGCAGTAGGGTGTCTTCCAGGGGGAGGCATATTTTCTCCACAGTAGATATGTTAAAAAGAGACCTGTATGTTCAGTCCTTATTGATCTAGTGATCAAAATTTTTATCAGAGTGAAATAGTAGAAGAAACTGCAAAGTTTCCTAAGAAATTGCACATATATAAAAACACATGTCGACAGATTGAATGGGGAAGGTATCATTATTCTCAGTTTGAAGTTGTAGTGTAGTGATTGTAGATTGTGAGACAGCTTTTCCTATGGTTATGGAGTTGTTCATTATTTAGTGTCTTCTACACTGCCTTAATTCAGAACTAGATTATCTCTACAACAGGGATAAACCTCTCTGATAAAAATTTGATCCTTTTTAAGAATTTCAGTATTTTTAATGATGTATTCTATCAAAGAATTTCTCATAATAAAGTAAACCTGGACAAATATTAACTCTTTTCTTGTAACAGCTTTGTAAAATAGTTTTGCTACGACATTCGCTTCTCGTGTGCCTAAAACATTTCTAAATTCAGACCATGAATGACTAAAATACCTTCAGGTTTAACTGAAGAGTTTTGGGAGTAATTCTTAGACATATTCATTGAGCCAGGCTTGTTTAGGTAACAAGCATATGTTCGTCACATATCCTCACACTTTGTTTTGTAGGGAGAAAGATTAGTGTTGATCAAGTTCATTGTATTTGGTAAATGCTAGTCTCCTAAATCCCAATGAAAATGTTTTGATTCATTCTTTGAGAAAGAGTTCAAACTGTTTCACGGCAATTTGTGGCATTCTCATCAACTTTTTAAATCAGTAGGCCTATTGTTTTGTACTTCAATCTCATTGTTTATTCTTTTCCATCTAAATGACGAGTGATACAATCACCTAATACAATGTTTTTGTTACTGAGGATGACAGTTTCGTACCAAAGATGTAAAACCAAAATAAGAAATTACATACCTAAATTAAGTAGCAAAGTTATGGACTGAATCAAGTGTCTGAACATTTGTTACCTAAATATATGCTGGGAATCCTCCCTGGCCACCACCTTTGTGGACTTCTTCAATAATATGTGACATTGCCTGTACCTCATCATTCCTGCACTCTGCATCTTCCTTTAAAGCCAAAGTATTCAAGATGACTTTGCAAATTCTGTGTCCTGTAAAAAAATGATTGAGTCGAGTGTTCATTCAGTGAGCTCACCAAATCCAGAGATACAAGATGTAGGTTACTTTGAAAATTCCACTCTCCTGTACATTTATTTGCAATGCTAAACTGAGCTTTCTGAAATCTGGAAATTACTGTGAAGGTTGGTTCTGGAAATTTCAGATGGCCTGGTAATTCCTGCAGGTCATGATAGAACATGTGGTTCATCAAATGCACCTAATCCCAAACTGTCGGCAGAAAACATCACCGATTTGCTGAGAGGGTAGGCAGGCCTGTGCTGTATTCACAAAATGTACTTGGCATGGCACATATAAAACTAAGCTGTGGAAGTCACAGTACCGGTCAGCCTACACCGATGACGTAACCATGTGCCAAGAGTGATCAAATGTGCCCCAGTTTCCGGAACCTGTCTGTGTTGTATACCATGCCACAGTGCCCAAATCTGCTCTTCATGCTTTCCTTTTAGCTATTTCTACAGTTTCCATGTGGGAAAGCCATTGCTGCATATTACATGGCATTGTTACTCCACTGTGCATGTTCAACAGAATGACATCATGCTCCCTTGTCTTTGACGTCACTTTGCTGCCTCATCATCTAGGTCCTCCAGCTCAGGTGGTGTGTGGCAATTTGGCTCAATGGTGTGATCATGCTGTCTGCAACATCGAATGTTCTGTGGAGTTCTCATTCCAATATAGATACTGCTCTGGCACTGCCCAGGGAAACCATAAAAATTTTCGCATTCACTTGGAATATCGTTCTGATGTACAACAGTAGTATGAAGGAAGCCTATGGCAATAGTTCAGCATTGACTTATGCTGACCTGGTTTTGAACACTTTAAGAGTCCTGAATTCAGTGAATGATGGCTAATGTAACTTACAGAATGTCCAATTTGACTGTTCTTAGGTGCGACTGTAGTCTGATAGTTTTCCTGTGGTGCTGTGCCAATACAGTCAGAGTGGAACCACGTGTTGGCTTATACGTGCATTTGACAGATGGATGTCCACCTTAGAACTATTTACATGACATAAGGTGGAAGTATAAAGTAGGTCTTGTCACTTTTTATAGGTAGCTTGTCATAACTCAGTTGCACCCAAGTTGCAGGCAACTCGGGTCTCTTCTATGTAGGCTGTCCCCGTATCTTCTGGAGGACACTGCACCCTCAATGTAATATTAGATACAGTCTAATCCCCCCCCCCCCCCACACACACACACTCAAACACAACACTTATTGTGCACATTAACTGTACTGAAACAAGCTGTGAATAGTGGCACATTGAGACCATATTTGCTGCTAAGAAAAAGGAAGATTAGAACTAAACGTCCCATCCGAGCCTCACACATATTTCAGATGTCTGACATATACAAAAGGCAGACAGGTAAACAGCCTTTGAGTCACTCATGAAAGTGGTCCTTATACAGAAAGAGATGGAGCAGATGCTTGTGTTACAGAAGGGCCCTTTTCAAAGGAAACATCCCAGCATTTGCCTGGACTGATTTAGGGAAATTACAGAAAACCCAAAATCTGGATGACCAGATGGAGATTTGAACTGTCGTCCTCCCAAATATGAGTCAAGTGTCCTAACCACTGTGCCACGTGCTGCTAAGTATGCAGGACCAGAGGGAATGCACTCTCCCACAATGTCAATCAAATTTGTGCTAGTGAGCTACATCCTGGTATTGCATGTAACCTTGATCTTACCAAATATATTGGTAAACTATTTTCATGAACTGAGTAGTCTATCCAGTATGGTTACTAGATACTCTAATAAATCTTCATGCACCAGCTCCAACATTTGGTAGGATTCTGACATTGGAATCTTCTAAGTTAAAAGCTTTCCAATCAGCAAATTAGGAGTGCTGTTGGGAGAGTGCCTGTCTACATATTCTGTCTCATTCATTGTAGTTCTGGTTTGAAATTGATTATTGATAGGTTATGTGATACCTTGAATAGTATTGTGAAGTATGTCATTTGGGATTATCAGTTGTCATGCCGCTTACACTTGATATTGTAGGTTCACAAGCTAATAAAAATATTATTTGTTGCAGGTATCCTGGTGGTGACTGTACGTCAGACATTTGGCTGGTGTGCGATGAGTGATCTGCAAATCCACCATGAAACAAGTTGTACTAACGAGGCCCTCACAGAAACTTGGGGAATTGCCTGTGTGATAGTTTGTCATCGTGCTTCAACTTACCTGGATTAATCACACCATAATGGGAAAACTGCACTTATCAGAAAACTAATACTTAAGTGAGATATCTATGCAAATAACAGAGAAAACATTTATGACCAGTAAACACTTTAACATTATTTTCTGTTAATTTAAATGAAGCTGTATTCTGAGATTTTAGAATTTTTTGTATGTTTCATTTTAAAATTTGTATTTCACTGTTGAAAAAATAAATCACATTGCTGTGTAGCTCACTCTTAATTATTCCAGCATGAGTAAGCGGTACGAACAGTCTGACCTACATACTTCTTGTAATTTCTTGCAAAATTTTATTATATGCACAACATATTAAATTTACAATAATTCTTCATAATGGTACCCTCAGCTGCTATGCAGTCATGACATTTTCACGCAATGTTCTGTCATAACTGTTACATAACATCACTGTTGTCTGAACAGTTTAAACTGCTGCACTGCTAGCCTGTAGGTGAATGTGACTCTTTCAGACATCATCATATCATCAAGTTCTCAAAACATTTCATGCTATAGAGCAAGAGAAATAAATCTTGATGGCTAGCTTTGAGAAATGCACCAAAAGTTATCAGTGGACCCAACAGCCAGAATAATCAGGAAGACATAGGAGCTGCTCAATTGGAACAGGATCTTATTAATAAATCTCTCTTGGGCACCTCGATCACATTTATTTTACACTTTCCAAAAGTTCGCGAGAAGGACACACCCCTAAGGCCCATTATGAGCATCACTAAATTGTTGACTTGTAGACGTGCAAAACATCTGGCCAGCCCTAAACTCTACATGTTCATTACTGTTTGCATAATATCAACTATAAGATGAATTTCATCAGCTGAATCAAAAGCCTGCATCTTGGAGGTGGAGATGGGATGGTCAGCTTTCATGGGGCCTCATTATTCATGCATGTTCCCATCAAACTTCAGAGATCTCCTCTCCCAGTTATTCTGTGCCAATGTTGTGGATTTATTTAAGCACATTCTGGCAATCATATTTTTTATGTGGTGGAGAGTATTTCAATCAGATGGGTGGAGTCAGAATGGGAAGCCCATTAGCTCAAGTTTATGGAGTACCCCGAGGATGTCACATTGGACACAGCTCCTGCAAAGCCTGTTTTATCATTAGACATTTGTTGTCTGGCCTCATGGATGTGAAAATCTGGAAGAATTCTTGGGTTATGCCAACAATATAGGCGCCTCACACAGGCACCTCACTGCTCCTTGACACCCTTGTCTGCTGAAATCTGGCATCTGCATACTACCAGCTATCGTCCACCAGGACAGAACCAGTCTGTTCAGAAGACCCTGGAGCACCTAGACAAAGCCATTTCAGACATTAAAAATGTACTGAAAGAACTGAAGCACTTACTGTTGATTGTTTTAGTAATTTTTAAAAAAGTTTTCAAAGAAAATGACTGAAATGCTGAACAGATTTTGCAAGCTATTTCACCAAAGTGTTCTAAGCAGAAGCTTTCTGAGGAAGACATGAAGAAGTAAAGACATGAAGAAGTATTTTTTTTTTTTTTTTTTTTTGGCCATTCTGTGGTTCAGTAACAGGAAAGATTAGCCAACTTGTACAGAGGCATAAAATCAATTCAGTATTCAGGCCTCCAGCAAAAATTCAACAACTCATAAGATCTGTGAAAGATGATGTAGTCCTCAGAACACCAACAATTTACAGGGTACTGTATGGGTGTGGACAGTTTTATGCTAGACTTTGCACACTACTGAGCAGTATGAGATGTTTCTGCCTCTGAATATGCTGAAATATGGAAAGCAGGCACCAAATTGCCATTGACAGAACATCTATACTAAACAGACAAATGCTTTCTGGGATAGCACTGTAAAAGAAGTGATCAATATAAAAAATTCTGAAAACACTCTCATCAAAGACTGTGGTCTGCAATTAAGCACAATTTGGGACATGGCCATTGCTACAGCTTGCCAACCAAAATATCTGAACATGACAAATAGTGTTTTGCACAGTTCCCACCAATATATAAGAAAGGAAATAGATTAATCCATTTAATTACAACATTATATGTTTGACTTTGATTTGTTGTAGGATTTGGAACATATACGGTGTTGCAAATACCCTGAAGGAACTAGCCAAGGTGACTCCAGTCTTTATGAAGGGTATCAAATCAGATCCTGCAAACTACAGACCAATTTCACTAATTCCATTACTAGGAAAAGTCTTTGAAGGCATAATATATCAGCAGATGTATGAGTACCTAGAAATAAATGACATGTTAAGTGCATCACTGTTTGGTTACAGAAAAGGAAGGTCAGCTATACATGCTACAGAACTCTTAGTCAGAGACATTTTAGCAGCATTTGAGGACCATGCTCACACACAGGTAACCTTATGTGATCTGAGTAAAGCCTTTTACTGTATTGACCACTCACTTTTGCTCTCTAAACTTGAGTACCATGGAATATGTGATAAAAGTTTAAAACTCATCAAATTATCCCTCAATAAAAGGATGGTGAGTTCAGGAAGTCGTGTGTCAAACACTTTCGAGGTTCAACATGGAGTGCTGCAGGGATCTGAATTGGGACCACTTCTCTTCCTTGTGCACATAAATGACTTACCATGCTATATAGATGTAAAGATGTATATGTATGCAGATGCTACAACTTTTCTATCTGGAAACCATGTATTTGATAACCTTGTAAGTGGTATGAAATTGGCAAAAGGAAATGCAACACCATGGTTTAATACAAATGGTCTACTATTAAATGAGGAAAAGACCCAGGATATGTGGTTCAGTCTATCAAACACTACAAAAATAGAAAAACAAAAGGCAAAGTTTTTAGGTATTGTACTTGACAACAGTCTAACATGGAACTCTCATGTTGATCGCATACTGGTTAGGTTGTCAAGAGTTGTATATTTGTTCAAGAGACTGATGTGTTGTGTGACATTTGAGTATGTAAGGACAGCGTACTTTGCCTTTTTTCAATCTGTTTTAAGGTATGGGTTAATACTCTGGGGAAACAGCAGAAAAATAAATGAAATTATGGTGATCCAGAAGAAAGCAGTCAGAGTAATGGCTAAGGTAGATAGCAGGACACATTGTAAACCATTGTTCATTAAATACAGAATTTTAACAGTTGTTAATTTATATATTCTTGTCAGCATTAACTACATACCTGCTGAACTACCAAATTTAAGTGTAACAAATCAGAGGCACGACTATTAGACAAGAACCTGTACTTCTCTGCTGTTGCCACAAAATAGATTAGCTGAAATTAACAATAGTCATAAGTATATTGCAATTAAAATATATAACAAATTGTCTAAGAATGTGTCAATCAAGCCTGACAAATTATTTAAAGAAAATGTACATAACTTCTAGTTAACTAATCCATACTATTCATTAGAAGAATTTTTAGAAATGCCCAATATCAACTTAAATATGTAAAAATTTATTTTGTAAAATTAATAGGTTAAGTGAACTGATGAAGTCTATTGCATGTAATAATGCTGAATGACCAATAAAGAATCTGAATCTATTGTTCCACAACGTGCATGGATTCAGGAAATATCATTTTTGTGAAACACAACTGGCTCTTTATTCATACAAAGTAATGAATGCTATGGATCTCAAGTTGATTACATATTTATAGGTTTTGAGAGGGCTCTTGGCTCTGCTCCTAACAAGCACCTTCCAATATAATTGTGGGCCTGTAGAATATCATCTCAACTGTGCATCTGGATTTCTTATTTCCTGTCAGGAAGGTCACAGTTAATAACAATTGATGAAAGTTATACCAGGGGTTTCCCAAGGGAGTGTTACTGGATAGGTTCTCTGCTTTTCGTAATCTATGTAAATAATTTAGGAGACAGTCTGAGCAGCCATCTCAGATTGTTTGCAGATGATTGTTGTTTACTGTCTACTAAAGTAACCAGAAGATGAAATCTAATTACAAAGTGGCTTAAACAAAATATTTGCATGGTGTGACAACTGGCAGTTGACTTTGAACAGTAATTTCTGTTACAAAGTGGGTCTTGCAAATTGAAGGATGACAATCTAACTAAATACCTAGGGATTATTTTTACAACTAACTTAACTTGAAACCATCACATATTGTGAGGACAGCAATCAAAGACTGTATTTTATTGGCAGAAAACATAGGAGATGCAACAGATTTACTGTAGACACTGCCTACATTACACTTGTTCTCTTCTGGAGTATTGCTATGTGGTATGGGTTTCCTTGCCAGGTAGGATTGGCGGTGGACATTGAAAAAGTCCAAAAAAGGACAACTCATTTTTTATTGTGAAACAGGGGAGGCTGTGTCATGGATATGATATGGAGTTGTTAATCATTAAGACAATGGCATTTTTTATTGCAGTATATCATTTTACAAAATTTTAATCACCAACCTTCTTTTCCAAATGTCAAAATATTTTATAAATACAAATGTTTTATTCCATCATTGAGCATATTTACAGGGCTATTGATTGAAGCGATTTCATAAATTCACTGTAGCTCCATTCATTGACATATGGTCACAACACACTACAGATACGTAGAAAAACTCATAAAGTTTTGTTCGGCTGAAGCCGCACTTCACATTTCTGCCACCAGAGCACTCGAGAGCGCAGAGACAAAATGGCGACAGGAGCCGAGAAAGTGTATGTCGTGCTTGAAATGCACTCACATCAGTCAGTCATAACAGTGCAACGACACTTCGGGACGAAGTTCAACAAAGATCCACCAACTGCTAACTCCATTCGGCGATGGTATGCGCAGTTTAAAGCTTCTGGATGCCTCTGTAAGGGGAAATCAACAGGTCGGCCTGCAGTGAGCGAAGAAACGGCTAAACGTGTGCGGGCAAGTTTCACGCGTAGCCCGCGGAAATTGGCTCATGCCACAACTGGAGACCGAAAGGGGCCGACTTCATCTTTCAACAGGATGGTGCTACACCGCACTTCCATCATGATGTTCGGCATTTCTTAAACAGGGGATTGGAAAACCGATGGATCGGTCGTGGTGAAGATCATGATCAGCAATTCATGTCATGGCCTCCACGCTCTCCCGACTTAACCCCATGCGATTTCTTTCTGTGGGGTTATGTGAAAGATTCAGTGTTTAAACCTCCTCTACCAAGAAACGTGCCAGAACTGCGAGCTCGCATCAACGATGCTTTCGAACTCATTGATGGGATATGCTGCGCCGAGTGTGGGAGGAACTTGATTATCGGCTTGATGTCTGACGAATCACTAAAGGGGCACATATCGAACATTTGTGAATGCCTAAAAAATTTTTTTGAGTTTTTGTATGTGTGTGCAAAGCATTGTGAAAATATCTCAAATAACAAAGTTATTGTAGAGCTGTGAAATCGCTTCAATCATTTGTAATAACCCTGTACATGTAGTTGGTGTCATCAGTGTTTACACAACAACAACAACAACAACAACAATAATAATAATATAAACTTTGACATGACAAATGTTATTAACTACAATATAACAATCCAAGATGGAAACAATACATACTGTGGCAAATGTCAATAACGACAAGAAGTTTCCTAATAGGTCACTTACAAGATAAATGAGCTACATAGTTCACTGAATGACAAATAAATAATCAAACAGATAATTAACAATAAGTACATGAAACAGTAGTAAAATAGTTGCACAGTGTGGCATATTTATAGTTTGCAGTTAATTTATAGTTCATTTTCGTAAAGAAAATGGGTCATTTGTCACATATTCGAGGAACCCTTGAGCAGAGTAAATTACTTTACTTTTGATCCACCTTGGAAAACTGGTTTTAAATTTATTTACTGGCACTGTTTAGGCATTTTCAGGTAATTTGTTGAAGTAGACAGGACCAAGATATTTGTAGCTGTTATGTGTCTTTGCAAGCCTAGCATGTGGCATATTAATTGTATGTCCACTTCCTTTGTTCATGAGCTGTTCTCCTTAAGTCAAATTTACTCAGATTCTCTTTAACAAAGACAAGGCCATTGTAAATATACAGGCCAGGCACTGTCATTATATTTAGTTTCTTAAAATAATATCGACATGATTCATATGGGCTAAGTTCTGATATGCACCTTATGGCTTTCTTTTGCCATTTGAACACTAATTTTGAGCCTACGGCATTGCCCCATAATAGTATTCCATAACTCAGGTGCGAATGGAAGGGTGCAAAATATTCATATAACAGAAGTTCTTTACTGACATTGTTCCACAGCTTGTACAGCAGATATATGGCACGTGCCAATTTACCACATATCTTCCCTGTGTGGATATCCCAGCTGAGCTTTTGATCTATATGAAATCCTAATAATTTTAGTGTTTTGTTATCATGACTGGGAGCATTCAGATTAACTACAATAGCTTCAGTTTTACTATCATTCTTGTGCTGTACATTTGCCTCAAACCAAGTCGTGCACCTCTCCATTGTAAACTGAAGCTATTAATTTCGTGGTTTGGCAACATTATGGCTGCAGCTGCAAATTTTGCTTCTATGCACAGTACACTTACATCTGCCCTATGCTTTGCAAAAACGGTGCAACTGCACACTCTGCTCATCTGTCAACGGTGTGCAATCGGCCTGTTAAATTGTTAAAAGCTTAGTCAGCCGGTGACGTAATTTTGAAGAGACGTAAGAGTTAGTATGAATGTCACGTAATAAATATTTTGCGTGAAGCGCCGTTGCGACACAGGCAAAGGTCAATTGTGGAAACTAAGCCACTGAATATGAAAAGCGAAAATATTAGGGAATACACACGACTGACTACTCAAAATAAGTGGGCACGTACATTCGCGAGTCAGTGGTTCAGAATAAGAATCAGTACTCTAAGGGAAATGGGTCACAAGTATAGTTACGTCGGTACACACTCAGTTGTACGTGTACGTACGAACGGTATAGAGGCACGTACATTCAAAGTACTATCATTCCCTGTGGCCTGGGTAAAAAGAATTATGATTAAAATGCGTTTATTCACCCGAGAAAGAAAGTAGTGGAATTAGTAATTAAATGTAAAGAAAGGTTGCAGGTTCTGAATGTCGTGGCAAATATGACCTAAATATTGAAATTGACACTGGCGGCCACGAAGGGAAAGAGATGAACATATTCACACATGTGAGCAGCGCCGTCGTGAAGATCGACGCCTCCATCTAAATTCTCCATACAAAGTTAAAGTAATAATAACCTTCCAGAGGTACAGGAGCTGGGATCCATGGTATCGTAAATGAGAAAGTCGTATTGTTTCAGAAGTTGCTTTCATTATTTAGCACATTTCACTAGAAAATTACACAGCACTTCGCTTGTACGTCTTCTCACATGGACATGAGAACAACAGAAGGTAACTATCACTAAAACTAATAAACAAAGAGCGTAAATCTTCTTTTGTCCATTTATCAATAAGAAAAAAAATATTAACTTCCTTTATAGGTCGAACGGCATGAATTGGTTTCCTGGACGCCTGATTCCCCGATTTGGTGATGTGGCTCTGGCAGCACGTTTGTGAGATGTGACAGCTTCCGATTTCTTTCCCTGGAGATATCTTACGTCCAGAGTGCTTGAAAATCGCAATACAAACCCTCAGGGAGTGGATGCCAACATCCATAGAGAAGACGCAGGTATTCCTGTTGGAGTACACTTTGCGTAACAGCTTCATAGCTCGTCTACATGTGTGCTCCGATAGGGCGGTGCTGCTCATCTGAGTGATGTGATCATTAAGAAGTCAGTGCTATATACCACATGAAACTCCAAACTCACTAACACGTCTGCATTTGTAAAACATGAGGACCTGGATTAATAAAGTTTTTGTAAAGACTTGCAAAGGCGCATTCTTTCCGGATCACACTGTATTTACTACACATTTTAGTGAGATATGGCTTTCCTTCCAGCCTGATGGCTGCACTTCGTGTACATTAACGTATGAATTATACTCCAGTGAGTGTAATGTATCAAGCTACCACATTTACTGCAAGCTCTCCGAATTAACTGCTGTAGGAGTCTCAGTTTCAGAACATTATAATAACTACAACTACTAAAGACAAGCTATGTTGTGAGACTTAAAGATGTGAAAGAATTGAAGCTTTTAACCGAACAGTATATTTGTAATAGCTTGATAAAAATTGTGAATCAGACGTTGTCCTTCTCAATATTTTTCTGCAGAAATTACGTTTTTTAAGTAAGGTCCGTTTTGTTGTAAACACTAGTAGTGCGCGCATACCGCAACGGGCACGTACGTCGCGTACTAGCTTGCCTCGGAAATAACTGTGCTGTTTCAGCTCTGAAGCTAACCTGTAATGTTCTGTTCTGTGCTTTCAAAATGTTTAAGACTGTCAACTCGCCCGCCGCCTGTGAGGTTCGCACAGTGATACACTTTTTGTCAGCAAGGAACCTGCCTGCTACAGAAATTCATCGACAGATTTGCGAAGTGTACGGTGATAGTGTTATGGGTGAAAGCAAAGTGTGTAGGTGAGTGCGAGAATTGAAAGATGGCCATGACAACGTCCATGATGAGGACTGCTCCGGTAGCCCTTCTTTGATTACAGACGATTTGGTGGCTTCAGTTGAAGCAAGGGTGAGAACAGGCGTTTCACAATAACAGGTCTCTCAAGCGAGTTTCCTGACATGTCGAGAGCAGTGCTTTACAACATTGTTTCTGATCACCTAAACTTTAGAAAACTGTGCTCCCGTTGGGTCCTGAAACTCCTAACAGAGGGCCACAAAAGCCAAAGATATGAGTGTGGGATGAAGTTCTTGACTCGTTATCACGAAGAAGGTGATGGCTTCTTGAGTCAGATCATAACTGAAGACGAAACATGGGTTTCGCATATCACGCCCGAATCGAAGCCACAAAGAATGGAATGGAGACCCACACACTCACCTGTAAAGGTGAAGGCCAAACAGACTCTGTCCCAGCCCAAAATCATGGCGTCAGTGTTTTGGGATAGGCATGGTGTTTTGTTGGTCGATTTCATGCAACAGGGAACCATTATTAATGTAGAAGAATACTGCCAAACCCTGACAATGCTACGCAGGGCGATTCAAAACAAAAGACGCGGCATGTTGACAAAGGGAATTGCCCTTCTGCATGGCAATGCAAGACTTCACACAGCAGGTCAGTCCCACAATTTATTGGACAGCTCGGGCTGGGAAGCCTTAGACCACTCACCCTACAGTCCTGATATTGCGCCGAGCGATTACCATCTGTTCCCCCACCTCAAACATCTCAGTGGCAGCCGTTACAACGATGACGATGACATGAAAACGGCAGTGAACTCTTGGTTATCTGAGCAGGCGGCAAGTTTTTATGAAGAGGGTATTTTAAACTTGGTTGAGAGGTATGATACGTTTTTGAACAAACTTGGCAACTATGTCGAAATATAGAGTGAAGCATGTAGTTTCTGAAAATAAATTGATTTCTTTGAAATAATCTTTCGTTGTGTACTTATGTTCAAATGGACCTTACTTTAAAACTGGCTCTGAGCACTATGAGACTTAACATCTGAGGTCATCAGTCCCCTAGAACTTAGAACTACTTAAACCTAACTAACCTAAGGACATCACACACAACCATGACCGAGGCAGGATTCGAACCTGCGACCGTAGTGGTTGCACAGTTCCAGAAAGAAGTGCCTGGAGCCACTCAGCCACAGCGGCTGACTTACTTAAAAAATATGTCTTGTAAAACGCTTACCAAACCAGAACTTCAGTGACACATACAGTTCAATTTTATTTATATTAAAAGTATTTTTATAGTGGTGCAACAGAATACGCAGAAATCACCGCGTATTTGGCGCTCCTTCCCCTCCCCCTTCTCTGCCCGCACGCCCTAGAGGCCAGCACCAGCTTGCACCCTCCCAACCCCTGCAGGGCGCGTCACCTCGCAAGGCAATTGGTTCTCTGGAACATCAATAACAAAGCAATTTTAAGCAGAGTATAATGTAGCCCCATAAAGAAGGCACAATTTCTGGTGAACCTTGGAGGACCAGGAGCCACCCCAGCACAGCAATGTTCATCTTTCGTGGGGGTGTTTCTTATGTTGCATTTATCGCAATTTACAAACAGAGACCGGGGTGAGAAGACTGGATGACTATTTCTTACACGAAGTGTAAGGGAACGGAAATGCGAACTAAAAGACCAATGTCATCACCTGTTGTATGGTTGTTGAACATATTCTGAACTCTAAGGTACTGGCATATTTTTAGCAGAAAACGAATGTAACCTAAGGCAGCATCACTAATGTGAAACATTGTTTACTATTTAGGCACATGAAATCTCCCAAATCACGAATTTGGTGTTGCAGAATAAGCGGCAGGCGCTCCGGACATTACCGCATTTCTGCAGGAAACAGAGGAACAAACATACGCAGTATCTTTCGAAAAACGTCATCCTACTGTCGCGGAAGACATCAGGCATGAAGAAACGCAGATGGTCTGCAATAGTGTTCAAGTATTCCACAGCTGTCTTGCTGCATTCGATTACTATCACTGAGCCCATGGATGTACATCTCCCATACCATTATAATTCCTCTACCGACCTGCGTCCATGGCGCAGTTTGAGCAGCTGTTTGTCTGAATGACGGCATATCCAGATATGACCATCGTCCTAGTGAAACAAGAAACTTGATTCATCTGAGCAGGCGACACGTTTCCACATCTCGATGATCATGTGTACACTACAGTCGTAACTGACAAGTGTCATTGGGTCAACAAGCAAACAAGCATGTGTCGTCTGCTGCAGAGCACCACGTCCAACAATGTGTGCTGGAAGACTAGTGCCTGCATCAGTATTGTGCTCTGTCGTCATATCTCCCACAGACTGCTGCTTATTCTGCTTTACAGAGCAGACAAGCCCCCAACCTACACGTTCTGTCATGACGTGTGGATGTTCAACCCCTTGCTATCCACTCCTGGTTTCACCATCCGTCAATCATGATTCTTAGAGGCTGGCAGCAGTAGCACGTCAGCAGTTTACCAACTTCGCCGTCTCCGAAATGCTCGTTCCTAGGTGCTCCGCCATATCAGTCTGTTCTTTCTTACACCAAGTTCTACAGTCACAATAGTTCCTAACTGTGTGTCCAAGCGTATACACAGGAGTTCTTGTGTTGCTCATAACACTCTAAGACGCACACACACAGTCACACAAATGCGGTGCGCCACGAAGGAATCCAATTGAGAATGTTTGAGCATTATTGGTAGGGCCCACAAACAACATCGGCATTTTGACGATCTAAGGTGCCTATTAGACATACTTTGGTGCGTTGTCCCTCAGGAGGACATCCAACTACTTTATCAGTCAATGCCAAGCCGAATAAGTGCTTACTTAATTGCTAGACAAGGACCAACGTGTTACAGACTTGCTCAATACTTGAAGCTCTTTCTCTTGAAAATCATTCAGTTTTTCTGAAATTGTAATCATATGTTTGTTTGAACATCACATCTGCCGATTTGCATCTCATTCGGGTTATTTCTTTGTGTTGCGTCGTTTTTGTTTTTGTTTTTTTTCTTAAAATATGATATACTCATTCATACAGCCCCTGAACATTTCGGATATTATAAGGGGCTGCAAGATTTCTTGTCGGGAAACCCTTAACAAATTTTGTGGTACGTTCTTATGGCACCAAACTGCTGAGGTCATCGGTCCCTAGACTTACACACTACCTAATCTAACTTAAACTAACTTACGCTTAGGATAACGCGCACACCCATGCCCGAGGAAGGACTCAAACCTCCGACAGGGGGAGCTGCGCCTAAGACCGTACGAGTACCCCATGTGTCAAAAATACCCTTTTCAGTTAGACGGGGGTACCGCGCACAAAATTTTCACGCGACCCTACAAGAACAAATCAAGTGGGGTGAAACCAAGTGAGCGAGCCTTCCATGACCCAGAATCTCCTCCGCCTCTCAAATTTCTGTGGAATGTCTGGTGCAGGTGTTCACAAGCAGGATGTGCACAGTGATCTGGGGCATTCATAATACTGTAACCACATACATACAAGATGGTCAAGTGGGATATCTTCCAGACAGAGGGGAAGTACGTCTTCAAGAAACACCATCTACATTGCATCATACCCCTCTATCCTCTTTTTGTTGTTTCTCCTGTTCGCTTGCTTTTGCCTCTTACTCTTATTGTGTAGTACTGTATTTCTTCTTAAGGCAGTCCTTGAGTGAAATTTAAGCCCAATTAGATGGGGACTTAACCGAAAAGCTTACATACTGTTCTCCTTGTTGGCCTTGTTATTCTTCTTCTTCTTCTTCTTCTTCTTCTCCTTTTCCCGTTTCGGTAAGGAGTCAGCATTGTTAAAAGGGCTTTGGCTTTGTTAATAACAGGCTGTGGCCAGATGCCCTTCCTGATGCAACCACTGCCCTGGGACATAATTTGTGTAGCCCATCTGTCTACGTCTAGACAGATTAACCTGTAAGGACGTTTTCTAAATATCTACGTAGCTTATATCTGAGGTGGGACGTGGGTACCATCCCCATAATCACCTAGTTCGATGTGGGAAACCATCTACAAAGCACATCAATGCCAGCCAGTTCACTATCACCTGTGACGCGGTTCGATACGGGCAGGCGGGCAACATGGTTACTAGGACTGTATTTTGTACTGAAGTCAGTGGCCGCTAGTAACTACACATTCGCAATTCTCACGCACATTTGCGGGGTCAAGTTTATTGCAACGTCTTTGCTTCCATTACCACATACTGTCGTCTGTACCGGTTTTCATTATTGAGTGCAACACACCTTGCATGTATGTTAATATTTTTATTATAGTATTTGTATTATTAATTATTGTGTCCGCAGCTCATGATCTTGCGGTAGCGTTCTCGCTTCCAGCGCACGGGGTCTCGGGTTCGATTCCCGCCAGGGTTAGGAATCTTCTCTGCCTCGAGATGACTAGGTGTTGTGTGTCCTTCATCATCATTGACTCGCAAGTCGCCGAAGTGGGTCCAACTAAAAAGGACTTGCAATACGGCGGGTGAACTCCCCCGCATGGGGCCTCCCGGCCACCATGCCATCGATCATTTCATTATTTATTTATTTAACAAACTCCATTACATTGTAACATTACTTGTTTGATGTCTAATGTAAAATATTATCTGCTGAATTTCAGATTAACAAAGATAATACATCTCATGTGGTTACATCACTTACATTTCTTTTCACATACAAAATTAGAATGTTCACCATCTCACAAAAAAAGTGAAGCACCCAGCAAATATACTCGAATGTCAATATAGCTTCATACACATACACACTACTGATGAGTACATAAATGACTCGGGTTGCAATTTTCTGTGTCGACACCTGAGTGCATTACTGTTATTTGTGTTTACTGTTGTTACAAGGTCTGGAAGGATATATAAGGGACGTGAACAGTGCCAGATGTTGAGTGACTGCTGTGGAAGACACAGACATGCTCTAAACTCGTGTCAGACAGAGTTATCAACATCTGACAGAATTTGAAAGTGGCCTAATTGTGGTTCTCCATTTGGGTGGCTGATGGAATCACGAGGCATTCAGATGTTGTGAGGCCCTATGTTGGACTGCATGGGAACGTAAGGGCAAGCTTACATGTCATCAAGGCTCCAGTCGACCACATATGACTACCAGAAAGGACCATCACCATATTGTGCAGCAACTTAGTAACCACTTCACTTCTACTCTGCTATCCAGGAACAAGTAATGGACTCCATGTAACATCCTGTATCACCCCATACCATTTGTTGGAGACTATCAACAGCCAGAGTGGGGAATTACCATTCTATGGTTAGGTTGCCGTTAACATTACAAGACGAATGGCTGCGTTTTGTATGATCGCGTGATCAGGAACACTTGTGCCCATAGGATGGTTCGTAGCGGGTGGGCTAGACCTGGGGGTATGGAGTATTCTTAATACTTTGGAAGACGAGTGGCGATTTGTAAGTAGCCACAAAAAGTTCCAATTCCAGCCCTGTTAAAAAGCTGCATAATACCGCCTTTTAAGTCATTTTCGCCGGTCGGAGTGGCCGAGCGGTTCAAGGCGCTACAGTCTGGAACCGCGTGACCACTACGGTCGCAGGTTAGAATCCTGCCTCGGGCATGGATGTGTGTGATGTCCTTAGGTTAGTTAGCTTTAAGTAGTTCTAATTCTAGGGGAATGATAACCTTAGAAGTTAAGTCCCATAGTGCTCAGAGCCATTTGAACCATTTAAGTCATTTTCTAGAAAGGAAAACATCTGACTTCATTATTTTTTATTTGTTTCCCTGAGAGCTAGGGGCTGCCGCAGCGCCCATTATTCCCAGATATGAGTAAGCTCGACCAGGAGGCGTGGACAGCTGATGAATGGCACCGCACTGTGGTCATCCATGAATCACTGATCTGCATTACCCCAGGTGAGCATCATTGGTGAGTATGGCAGTACCCTGGGGAGAGTTCCTATTCTGCCAATGTTTTGGAGAGGCAAAGCAGCCTACTCCTGGTGACCCGGCGTGTGGAGCCATTGGATACGACTTGAGGTCACAGTTGGTAGTGACTGATGGAACTCTGAAATCACAATATTATCTCACGGATATCTTGCCTCCTCATATGTTATCTCTCATGCAACAGTACCACAGTACCATTTTTAACTGGACAGCGCTTGTTCATGCACGGCACATCTCTATGAATCGTTGCGTGATGCTCAGGAACTCCCATGGCCAGCAAGATCTCCAGATCCGCCCCTGATACAACATGTTTGGGGTCTGATCGGACTTCAACACTGTCCCAGTGCCAGTACTGAGGATATCAACCACTAATTACAACAGTTGTCCGCTAGCTTACCTCAGGACAGTATACAACGTCTATATCAGCGATCGGCAACTGTCGGACCACGATCCAGGTCCAGACCGCGGAAGGTCAGAAACTGACCCGCCAAAAATACTTTGAAAGTATAAATTACGTGCTCAAATTATTTTAAAAAGTATTTTTCTACACATAACAATTCGTTTGAGAACCACTCTTTTCTAGTACCGTACAATTAACTTCCCGGCAGCATACACTTTGACACCAAAGTAGCTCCTTTGCGGTTCGTCCGCACCTGCTGTGTGTCGAGGGTCGGTATTTTTATAAAAAACGAATCTATGTAAAGCACACAAATTTCACCGCTATTTCATCAGTAGATGTTGCTATTGTCGAGGCTTATAACGTTTATTTTGCATCGACATAGGCGAAATGTTCATAGTGAAAGTTTTTAACTGACTGAACTGAACAATGTCGTTTTACGCTGCCCGATAGGCCAGGAACTGTTCCAGTTGCCTCATACGCAACAGAACTGTCGCTGTTGTTAAGAGTGCTGAATTAAAGGGACACTACGAAACAGCTCATCAGCATTTCTATCAAAATTTTCCTCTGGGTAGTGAAACTCGTCAAGAAAAACGCCAGACATATCTACACTATGTGATCAAAAGTATGCAGACACCTGGCTGAAAATGACTTAAAAGTTCGTGCCGCCATCCATCGGTAATGCTGGAATTCAATATGGTGTTGGGCCACACTTAGCCTTTATGACACCTTCCACTCTCGCAGGCACACGTTCAATCAGGAATGGCAGCCCACTCTTCACGGAGTGCTGCACTGAGGAGAGGTATCGATGTCGGTCAGTGAGGCCTGGCACGAAGTCGGCGTTCCAAAACATCCCAAAGGTGTTCTGTAGGATTCAGGTCAGGACTCTGTGCAGGCCGGCCCATTACAGGGGTGTTATTGTCATGTAACCACTCCGTCACAGGCAGTGCGTTATGAACAGGTGCTGAATTGTGTTGAAAGATGCAGTCGCCATCCCCGAATCGCTCTTCAACAGTGGGAAGCAAGAAAGGGATTAAAACATCAATGTAGATCTGTGCTGTGATAGTGCCACACAAAACAACAAGGGGTGCAAGCCCCCTCGATGAAAAACACGACCACGCCATATCACCACCGTCTCCGAATTTTATTGTTGGCGCCACACACGTTCGCAGATGAAGTTCACCTGGCATTCGCCATACCGACACCTTGCCATCAGATCGCCACATTGTGTACTGTGATTCGTCACTCAACACAACGTTTTTCCACTGTTCAATCGTCCAATGTTTACGCTCCTTACACCAAGCGAGGTGTCGTTTGGCATTGACCGGCGTGATGTGTGGCTCATGAGCAGCCGCTCCACCATCAAATCCAAGTTTTCTCACCTCCTGCCTAACTGTCAGAGTACTTGCAGTGGATCCTGATGCAGTTTGGAATTCCTGCATGATGATCTGGATAGATGTCTGCCTATTACACATTACGACCCTCTTCAATTGTCGGCGGTCTCTGACAGTCAACAGACGAGGTCGGCCTGTACTTGTCCGTTCCGTTTCGACTTCACTATCACATCGGAAACAGTGGACCTAGGGATGTTTAGGACTGTGGAAATCTCGCGTACAGACGTATGACACAAGTGACACCCAATCACCTGACCACGTTCGAAGCCCGTGAGTACCGCGGAGCGCCCCATTCTGTTCTCTCACGATGTCTAATGACAACTGAGGTCGCTGATATGGAGTACCTGGCAGTAGATGTCAGCGCAATGCACTAATATGAAAAACGTATGTTTCAGGGGGTCCAGATACTTTTGATCACATAGTGTATCCTGTTACAAAAAAAGCACGACCTTCCTAGTTCGCTCTGCGAACGAGCAAGAAAAATCTACAGAAGCAGCGATGGGTGCGTTTTTAAAGAAAGCTTCGTACACACCAGAAGCCATTTTCAGACAATGAGATAGTAAAAATATGTGTATTGGAAGAGAAAAAGGCATTCGTTTCCGCAATTCAAGGTATTCCATTGTTGGCAAGAAGTAATACAAGAATAACCAAAATTTTGGCTGCTGACAAAAAAAGTAGTTTGTTCGAACTTCTGCAGGAGGCGCCTTGCTACACCATAGCACTAGATGAATCATATGACTTTGTTGATGAAGAGCAGACGTCCATTTTCGTGCGATTTTTGAATATTAAAAGAAAAGAATTTAGGAAAGAATTGATAACAGTATTGTCGTTGTAAGGCAAGATTCGCGGAGAAGATTTATTCAAGACTTTTGATGATTTCATGAGAAACTCAAACATTAGTCATGATACGGTGTCTCTTTCAACTGACGGGGCGCCAGCGATGATAGCCAAAAAAAGTACTAATAAAAAGACTCAAAGTTAAGAATGCTGGGCCATTATCTTATTAATACATAATTCACCAGGCAGCCCTTTGCGCAAAACTTAGTGTGACTGAAAGAAGTAATGGATAGGCTGATAAGCTGATTAATTTTATGAGGTCTCGTTCATCTCTTCAGCACAGACAGTCCAAAGAGTTTCTTCCCTCGGTGGGATTCGGCGCATTCTGACTTACTGGAGTACAACAACGTTCGTTGGCTAAGAAAAGGTCAAATGATTAAACGTTTTTGTAAATAAAAGAAGACGTAACATCTTTCTTAGAAAACTCGGATTCACAAGAAGCAAGAAACCATTTTTAGTTTCTAGCAATCGAACGCAGTACGCTAGCTGTAGCTCTCTTGAAAGAGATTCTTAAACACCTAAATGCGCGCAATACCAAGCCACACGGAAATGTAAAATTAATATGTGATTTGATACAAAGTGTGTCTTCTTTCCGTCGCAAGCTGGATATCTTAGAAAAAGACATTGCCAGTCAATAATTTTTTTCACTTTACAACAATATTTGAATATAAAAATAATTCTAATCTACATCTACGTCTACACGGTTACTCTGCAATTCGCACTTAAGTGCTTGGCAGAGGGTTCATTGAACCATTTTCAAACTACTTCTCTACCATTCCACTCTCGAATCGCGCATGGGAAAAAGGAACACCTAAATCTTTCCGTTCGAGCTGTGATTTAGACATATACAGTGAAGGGCAGCAAGAATAGTCACTGGTTTGCAAAATGTAAACTATCCTGAGAAAGCTTGCTTACAAAGTTATAATAACCAGCTTTAAGTGATGACTCTAGGAATATACTACCTCCTTTGTATTGCCCACATATGCACAGTGAGGGCAAGTGAAGATTAAATGCCTCCATGCACAGTGTAATTAAACAGACATTCTACCCAGGCTCTATGCATGAATGGATTGGGAGGAAACCTTAATAAATGGCAGGCTGGGACATAGCCTCTGCCATGCACTTCAGTGGTTTGCGGAGTGTAAATGTAGATGAAGATGTAGATGTGGACACTTCTTCTGACATGTTAAAGCTTTATAGGCCATAAAGATTATTCATTGTGTTTATTTCAGGTCTTAAGAAGGAATTTGCAGCAAGATTCCAAGACTTTTCAGAGATAGAGAGGCTGCCGCAATTCTTAAAATCTTCGTTTGAAGTTTCTCCAGCGACAGAATGAACGGATACAGCTGCAAAGTTGTTCTACCTTTCAAATCCTTTACTTCAAGTGGAGATAATAGACTTGCAAACATATAAAACTGCATCCGCTAAAGAATTTTGGAGTAAACATATCGCACAAAAATTTAAAAATTGCAAAACATTAGCCATACAACTTGCTATTATGTTTGGCTCCACATACATTTGCGAAATTTCACTGACAAAAACTAATTTTTAGGAGAAAAAGTATCGCTCAAGATGAATGGGCACCCACCTTGAAGACATTACTCGCATCCCCATGCCAACCTAACTTTAAGAAACTGTTTCAATACCGCAAATGCAATTTTAACATTGATTTTTTAATACGAATATGCCTCATCTATTGTGTTTCATATTTAGTGAGTGAAAATTAAAATAAAAAATACTGCCGAATATTCCATTCTCACTAGAATTTTCAATAGAAATATGCCTATCTGTTGTATTTAATATTTTTTGTGAGTGAAAATAAAAATAAAAAATAGTGAAGAATATAAGGTTTTTGTGGATCTTTTAATACAAATATGCCCATCTATTGTATTTTATATTAGTTTGAGAGTGAAAATTAAAATAAAAAATTAGTAAGGAATATGAGCTTTTTTCTACCCACCAGGATAGCCAAGTGCACTAACGCGCTGGTTCCTGGACTCAGGTAGGCGCGCTGGCCCCGGATCGAATCCGCCCGGCGGATTAAAGGCAAGGGCCTGGATGTGGTTTTTAGGCGGTTTTCCACATCCCGCTAGGTAAATACTGGGCTGGTCCCCACGTTCCACCTCAGTTACATGCGTCGCAGGCATCTGCAACACATCCGCATTCTTTCACGATTTACACTAGTCACCGACAGCTGGGGTGCACCGATTCTGTCCTGAGGGGTACACGGTGGTGGCAGGAAGGGCATCCGGCCATCCCTAACACTAACACTGCCAAATCCGTTGTAACCACACCAAACCTGCGTTCGCTGCGGGACTATGGTGAAAGAGAAAGAAAGAAAGAATGAGCTTTTTTATGGGTGTTTGAATACAAAATGTCTATCTCTCATATTTCATATTATTTTGTGAGTAAAAACTAAAATAAAAAATTGGTAAGGATTTGGAGGTTTATCTTCTGGACCTCGATAAAAATTTTCAACTGTATCCGGACCCCTCTAAAATTACTTGCAGACCCTTGGTATATGATACTGTTCCCCATGGAATCAGCACTCACAGTTGGGCTAGGGGTGGTTGCAGCATTATACTTCCAAGCTGTTTGCAAATTTGAGTCGATTTGTAATCAGTGGAATAACAAATATCATATATGCTATCAAGCTGTGAAGTTTCGTTTCGTTTGATTCTGGAAGTTTTACTTTTTTGATCATGGAGTGCACTAAGAGACATTTGTGCAGATCTTCGTTTTGACCTATGATTGCAAATTTATTAGCGTCCTAAACTATATCCAGGTCTTTCAGGATATGTCTGAAGTTATCAAATGATTAACATACAGCCGGCCGCTATGGCCGAGCGGTTGTAGGCCCTTCTGTCGGGAACCGCGCTGCTGCTACGGTCGCAGATTCGAATCCTGCCTTGAGCATGGATGTGTGTGATGTCCTTAGGTTAGTTAGGTTTAAGTAGTTCTAAGTCTAGGGGACTGATGACCTCAGATGTTAAGCTCCATAGTGCTTAGAGTCATTTCAACCTTTTTTTTTGGAACTATCATACAACTTAGAATCTTAGTGAACCACAGAAATTATAAAAGTCTGTTGCGAATTTGTGAACTAAATCTTACCAATCGTTTGGTCATCATTCTCCTTTTACAGTTACTTGCTTCCTGACAGTGTCCCTCTCTTTCGTTAATTACTGCAGTTAGTTGCTTGGCCTTCTCAATTACACTTGCACAGTGTGTCTTCAATTACACTGTCCAGTCACATTAACGAGACAGCCCGTCAAAAGCCTCAATATCCACCTCTTGCAGCGTGGACCACTGCGAGACGCGCAGGAAGAGGTTCTGATAGGTATCGACAGGAATGCGGAGCCATGGCGGCTCCAGCGCCGTGGCCAGCTGGACTAGTTTTCTTGGTTGATGATCCATGGCACGAACAGCTGATCTAAATGTCCCACGGATTCTCGACTGGACTTAAACCCGGGGAGTCAGGTGGCGAGCAGAGTACAGCAAACTCGTCCTGGTCCTCTTCGAAGCACGCATGTACACAGCGAGCTGTGTGACACATTGCATTGTCCTGTTGGTAGATGCCACCATGCAGATGAAAGCAAATGGGCCCTAAGAATAGATGCATACTTGTATTGATCCATTATGCTGTCCAGAACGACAAGATTACCCGTGGAATGCCACGAAAACATTAGCCTGACCATAACGCTCCCTCTACATCTACATCTACACGGTTACTGTGCAATTTACACTTAAGCGCCTGGCAGAGAGTTCATCGAACCATTTTCATACTACTTGTCTCCCATTCCACTCTCCATGGCGCGTGGGAAAAAGGAACACCTAGATTCCTCTTTTTTTATTACGATGATCATTTCTCCCTACGCACGTGGGTGTCAACAAAATATTTTCGCATTCGGAAGAGAAAGTTGGTGAATGAAATTTCGTAAATAATTCTCACCGCAAAGAAAACCTCCTTTCTTTTAGTGACTGCCACCCCAACTCGCGTTTCATATCAGTGACACTCTCAGCCCTATTGCGCAATAACACGAAACGGGCTGCCCCTCTTTGCACTTTTTCGATGTCCTCCGTCAATCCTCCCTGGTAAGGATCCCACACCGTGCAGCAATATTCCAGCAGAGGACAGACAAGTGTAATGTAGGCGGTCTCTTTAGTGGGGTTGTCGCATCTTCTAAGTGTTCTGCCAACAAAGTGCAGTCTTTGTTTCGCCTTCCTCACAACGTTATCTGCATGGCCTTCCCAGTTTAAGTTGCTCGTAAGTGTAATTCCTAGGTATTTAGTCGAATTGACAGCCCTTAGATTTGTGCGATTTATGGTATACCCAAAATTTATCGGATTCCTTTTAGTACCCATGTGGATGACCTCCACTTTTCTTTGTTTAGTGCCAACTGCCACTTTTCGCACCATACAAAAATTCTCTCTAGATCTAGATCTACATCTGCATCTACATCCATATTCCACAAGCCACCCGACCGTTGTTGGCGGAGGGCACCTTGAGTACCTCTATCGGTTCTCCCTTCTATTCCAGTCTCGTACTGTTCGTGGAAAGAAGGATTGTCGGTATGTCTCTGTGTGGGCTCTAATCTCTCTGATTTTCTCCTCATGGTCTCTTCGCGAGATATACGTAGGAGGGAGCAATATACTGCTTGACTCGTCGGTGAAGGTATGTTCTCGAAACTTCAACAAAAGCCCATACCGAGGTACTGAGCATCTCTCCTGCAGAGTCTTCCACTGGAGCTTATCTATCATCTCCATAACGCTTTTGCGATTACTAAATGATCCTGTAACGAAGTGCGCTGCTCTCCGTTGGATCTTCTCTATCTCTTCTATCAACTCTATCTGGTACTGGTGAGCAGTATTCAAGCAGTGGGCGAACAAGCGTACTGTAACCTACTTCCTTTGTTTTCGGATTGCATTTCCTTAGGATTCTTCCAATGAATCTCAGTCTGGCATCTGCTTTACCAACGATCAACTTTATACGATCATTCCATTTTAAATCACTCCTAATGCGTACTCCCAGATAATTTACGGAATTAACTGCTTCCAGTTGCTGACCTGTTATATTGTAGCTAAATGATAAGGGATCTTTCTTTCTAGATCATTTTGTAATTGGAATTGATCGTCTGATGATTTTACTAGACGGTAAATTGCAGTGTCATCTGAAAACGGTCTAAGGAGGCTGTTTAGATTATCACCTAGATCATTTATGTAAATCAGAAACAGCAGAGGAATCTATGACACAACCTTGCGAAACTCCAAATATCACTTCTGTTCTACTCGATGATTTACCGTCTATCACTACGAACTGTGACCTCTCTGAGAGGAAATCACGAATCCAGTCACACAACTGAGACGATACTCCACACGCACGCAGTTTGATTAATAGTCGCTTGTGAGGAACGGTATCAAAAGCCTTCTGGAAATCTAGGAATACGGAATCGATCTGAGATCCCTTGTCGAGAGCACTCATTACTTCATGGGAATAAACAGCTAGCTATGTTGCACAAGAACGATATTTTCTGAATCCGTCCGGCCTGGACGCTTCTGCCGATTGCTGTACGTTGCTTTCAAACACACGTTTCACCCCGATGGAGCATAAAACGTGACTCATCTGAGAAGCCACCAGTCGACCCTCAACGGAAGTCCAATTGCGGTACTGACTTGCAAACCCAGGCTTCGTCGCTGTTGGACTGCAGTCAGCTTGGGTGCATGAACGAGGCGCCTTAAGCGGAGGCTCGTAAGCCAGAACATTTGCTGAGCGGTCGTTGAGGAGACATTGTTGATAGCCCTTTGGTTCAACTGGTCGGTGAGTTACTCAACAGCTGCGTTGCACGTGTGTTCTCCCGTGCACATCTGTGCATCCGTCGTTCACATCCGTTATCTATGCCCGGTTGTGTACCACAGTTGTCTCGCTGCCGGTTTTGGATAGCGCCATTCTGGCATGCGCGGTATACTTTAATCATGGCGCCACGTGAACAGTTAGAAACTTAAGAAACTTCCTGGCAGATTAAAACTGTGTGCCGGACCGAGACTCGAACTCGGGACCTTTGCCTTTCGCGGGCAAGTGCTCTACCAACTGAGCTACCCAAGCACGACTCACGCCCCGCCCTCACAACAAGAACGATATTTTCTGAATCCGTCCGGCCTGGACGCTTCTGCCGATTGCTGTACGTTGCTTTCAAACACACGTTTCACCCCGATGGAGCATAAAACGTGACTCATCTGAGAAGCCACCAGTCGACCCTCAACGGAAGTCCAATTGCGGTACTGACTTGCAAACCCAGGCTTCGTCGCTGTTGGACTGCAGTCAGCTTGGGTGCATGAACGAGGCGCCTTAAGCGGAGGCTCGTAAGCCAGAACATTTGCTGAGCGGTCGTTGAGGAGACATTGTTGATAGCCCTTTGGTTCAACTGGTCGGTGAGTTACTCAACAGCTGCGTTGCACGTGTGTTCTCCCGTGCACATCTGTGCATCCGTCGTTCACATCCGTTATCTATGCCCGGTTGTGTACCACAGTTGTCTCGCTGCCGGTTTTGGATAGCGCCATTCTGGCATGCGCGGTATACTTTAATCATGGCGCCACGTGAACAGTTAGAAACTTAAGAAACTTCCTGGCAGATTAAAACTGTGTGCCGGACCGAGACTCGAACTCGGGACCTTTGCCTTTCGCGGGCAAGTGCTCTACCAACTGAGCTACCCAAGCACGACTCACGCCCCGCCCTCACAACAAGAACGATATTTTCTGAATCCGTCCGGCCTGGACGCTTCTGCCGATTGCTGTACGTTGCTTTCAAACACACGTTTCACCCCGATGGAGCATAAAACGTGACTCATCTGAGAAGCCACCAGTCGACCCTCAACGGAAGTCCAATTGCGGTACTGACTTGCAAACCCGGGCTTCGTCGCTGTTGGACTGCAGTCAGCTTGGGTGCATGAACGAGGCGCCTTAAGCGGAGGCTCGTAAGCCAGAACATTTGCTGAGCGGTCGTTGAGGAGACATTGTTGATAGCCCTTTGGTTCAACTGGTCGGTGAGTTACTCAACAGCTGCGTTGCACGTGTGTTCTCCCGTGCACATCTGTGCATCCGTCGTTCACATCCGTTATCTATGCCCTGTTGTGTACCACAGTTGTCTCGCTGCCGGTTTTGGATAGCGCCATTCTGGCATGCGCGGTATACTTTAATCATGGCGCCACGTGAACAGTTAGAAACTTAAGAAACTTCCTGGCAGATTAAAACTGTGTGCCGGACCGAGACTCGAACTCGGGACCTTTGCCTTTCGCGGGCAAGTGCTCTACCAACTGAGCTACCCAAGCACGACTCACGCCCCGCCCTCACAACTTTACTTCTTCCAGTACCTCGTCTTCTACCTTCCAAGCTCTCCTGGAGGAAGATAGGAGACGAGGTACTGGCAGACGTAAAGTTGTGAGGATGGGGTATGAGTCGTGCTTGGGTAGCTCAGTTGGTAGAGCACTTGCCTGCGAAAGGCAAACGTCCCGAGTTCGAGTCTCGGTCTGGCACACAGTTTTAATCTGCCAGGAAGTTTCATATCAGCGCATACTCCGCTGCAGAGTGAAAATCTCATTCTGGAAACATCCCCCAGGCTGTGGCTAAGCAATGTCTCTGCAATATCCTTTCTTTCATGAGTGCTAGTTCTGCAGGGTTCGCAGGAGAGCTTCTGTAAAGTTTGGAAGGTAGGAGACGAGGTACTGGCAGAAGCTGTGAGGACGGGGCGTGAGTCGTGCTTGGGTAGCTCAGTTGGTAGAGCACTTGCCCGCGAAAGGCAAACGTCCCGAGTTCGAGTCTCGGTCCGGCACACAGTTTTAATCTGCCAGGAAGTTTCATATCAGCACACACTTTGCTGCAGAGTGAAAATCTCATTCAGTTGTAAACTTAGTCGTTTCGTAAATGTCTCCACCTCGGACGTCAGATAAATCGCTCAGTTTCCGCATTATGACAATGGCTACATTATTTTCCCTGCCCCCTGACACAGTTTATGTACCCTCCCCTGCTCTTGCTGTCTGGGAGTGGTTACTGCACCCTGACGTCGAACATATGCGGTGATCACGTGAATGGAAGTGGACCGTGTATTTTGAACCGTTTATATCAAGTCTCCATTTTCCCATGGTCTTTAACAAGGCTTTGCTAAAATTCAGTGACAACGATATCCTAATCGTTAAATACTGGCGGATAGTAAGAAAATACTGTTTTGTATTTCTCTCATTCTTAGTTCCTTGTCATTCAGTCTCCCATTTGTTTCTAAACTCCTCTTAGTTTTTTTTCTTTATTGCACATATAGGTATTTTTCTGTAGCTCACTGCTTCCAGTGATCTGGGTGCTGTCTCCGATTATCAGCTAGTTGAATGCCCACACACCTATATTACTTTTAATCCATCGATAAATAAATAATAAATCTCCTGTGGCTCACAGTTTGGTGCAAATGTTTTCGCCTGTCGTCATTCCTGTTGCAGATGTGTCAGTTTACATTAATGCTGTCACCAGCTATCGAACCAGATCTCCCATATGATTTCTCTTTCGTACAACACACAATTTTTCCCTTTTTCAGTTGCATACATAAAAATTTTGACCCTTTTTGGAAATTTTTATTGCAAACTTTCCAAAATGTAATTACTTACTGGTGAGTTTTTATCACGTGTAACATAAAACTTACGCAGTTGATTAGTGTCTTATGTTTACCCCATCAATATAAAATTAAATGGTATTTTTAGTATTTCTCCCCCATTGTTCAGAACAGGATTAAAAAGCTCCATTGTTGTTGTTGTTGTGGTCTTCAGTCCTGAGACTGGTTTGATGCAACTCTCCATGCTACTCTATCCTGTGCAAGCTTTTTCATCTCCCAGTACCTACTGCAACCTACATCCTTCTGAATCTGCTTAGTGTATTCATCTCTTGGTCTCCCTCTACGATTTTTACCCTCCACGCTGCCCTCCAATACTAAATTGGTGATCCCTTGATGCCTCAGAACATGTCCTACCAACCGATCCCTTCTTCTGGTCAAGTTGTGCCACAAACTTCTCTTCTCCCCAATCCTATTCAATACTTCCTCATTAGTTATGTGATCTACCCATCTAATCTTCAGCATTCTTCTGTAGCACCACATTTCGAAAGCTTCTATTCTCTTCTTGTCCAAACTATTTATCGTCCATGTTTCACTTCCATACACGGCTACACTCCATACGAATACTTTCAGAAATGACTTCCTGACACTTAAATCAATACTGGATGTTAACAAATTTCTCTTCTTCAGAAACGCTTTCCTTGCCATTGCCAGCCTACATTTTATATCCTCTCTACTTCGACCATCATCAGTTATTTTGCTCCCCAAATAGCAAAACTCCTTTACTACTTTAAGTGCCTCATTTCCTAATCTACGAGGGCAGTTCAATAAGTAATGCAACACATTTTTTTCTGAAACAGGGGTTGTTTTATTCAGCATTGAAATACACCAGGTTATTCCCCAATCTTTTAGCTACACAACACTATTTTTCAACGTAATCTCCATTCAATGCTACGGCCTTACGCCACCTTGAAATGAGGGCCTGTATGCCTGCACGGTACCATTCCACTGGTCGATGTCGGAGCCAACTTCGTACTGCATCAATAACTTCTTCATCATCCGCGTAGTGCCTCCCACGGATTGCGTCCTTCATTGGGCCAAACATATGGAAATCCGACGGTGCGAGATCGGGGCTGTAGGGTGCATGAGGAAGAACAGTCCACTGAAGTTTTGTGAGCTCCTCTCGGGTGCGAAGACTTGTGTGAGGTCTTGCGTTGTCATGAAGAAGGAGAAGTTCGTTCAGATTTTTGTGCATACGAACACGCTGAAGTCGTTTCTTCAATTTCTGAAGAGTAGCATAATACACTTCAGAGTTGATCGTTTGACCATGGGGAAGGACATCGAACAGAATAACCCCTTCAGTGTCCCAGATGACTGTAACCATGACTTTACCGGCTGAGGGTATGGCTTTAAACTTTTTCTTGGTAGGGGAGTGGGTGTGGCGCCACTCCATTGATTGCCGTTTTGTTTCAGGTTCGAAGTGATGAACCCATGTTTCATCGCCTGTAACAATCTTTGACAAGAAATTGTCACCCTCAGCCACATGAAGAGCAAGCAATTCCGCATAGATGGTTCTCCTTTGCTCTTTATGGTGTTCGGTTAGTCAACGAGGGACCCAGCGGGAACAAACCTTTGAATATCCCAACTGGTGAACAATTGTGACAGCACTACCAACAGAGATGTCAAGTTGAGCACTGAGTTGTTTGATGGTGATCCGTCGATCATCTCGAACGAGTGTGTTCGCACGCTCCGCCATTGCAGGAGTCACAGCTGTGCACGGCCGGCCCGCACGCGGGAGATCAGACAGTCTTGCTTGACCTTGCGGCGATGATGACACACGCTTTGCCCAACGACTCACTGTGCTTTTGTCCACTGCCAGATCACCGTAGACATTCTGCAAGCGCCTATGAATATCTGAGGTGCCCTGGTTTTACGCCAAAAGAAACTCGATCACTGCCCGTTGTTTGCAACGCACATCCGTTACAGACGCCATTTTAACAGCTCCTAACAGCGCTGCCACATGTCGGAAGTCAATGAAACTATACGAGACGAAGCGGGAATGTTTGAAAATATTCCACAAGAAATTTCCGGTTTTTTCAACCAAAATTGGCCGAGAAAAAAAATGTGTTGCATTACTTATTGAACTGCCCTCGTAATTCCCTCAGCATCACCCGACTTAATTAGACTACATTCCATTATCCTTGTTTTGCTTTTGTTGATGTTCGTCTTATATCCTCCTTTCAAGACACTGTCCATTCCATTCAACTGCTCTTCCAAGTCCTTTGCTGTCTCTGACAGAATTACAATGTCATCGGCGAACCTCAAAGTTTTTATTTCTTCTCCCTGGATTTTAATACCTACTCCAAATTTTTCTTTTGTTTCCATTACTGCTTGCTCAATATACAGATTGAATAACATCGGGGAGAGACTGCAACCCTGTCTCACTCCCTTCCCAACCACTGCTTCCCTTTCATGTCCCTCGACTCTTCTAACTGCCATCTGGTTTCTGTACAAATTGTAAATAGCCTTTCGCTCCCTGTATTTTACCCCTGCCACCTTTAGAATTTGAAAGAGAGTATTCCAGTCAACATTGTCAAAAGCTTTCTCTAAGTCTACAAATGCTAGAAACGTAGGTTTGCCTTTCCTTAATCTTTCTTCTAAGATAAGTCGTAAGGTCAGTATTGCCTCACGTGTTCCAGTGTTTCTACGGAATCCAAACTGATCTTCCCCGAGGTTGGCTTCTACTAGTTTTTCCATTCGTCTGTAAAGAATTCGTGTTAGTATTTTGCAGCTGTGACTTATTAAGCTGATAGTTCGGTAATTTTCACATCTGTCAATACCTGCTTTCTTTGGGATTGGAATTATTATATTCTTCTTGAAGTCTGAGGGTATTTCGCCTGTTTCATACATCTTGCTCACCAGATGGTAGAGTTTTGTCAGGACTGGCTCTCCCACGGCCGTCAGTAGTTCCAATGGAATATTGTCTACTCCGGGGGCCTTGTTTCGACTCAGGTCTTTCAGTGCTCTGTCAAACTCTTCACGCAGTATTATATCTCCCATTTCATCTTCATCTGCATCCTCTTCCATTTCCATAATATTGTCCTCAAGTACATCGCCCTTGTATAGACCCTCTATATACTCCTTCCACCTTTCTGCTTTCCCTTCTTTGCTTAGAACTGGGTTTCCATCTGAGCTCTTGATATTCATACAAGTCGTTCTCTTATCTCCAAAGGTCTCTTTAATTTTCCTGTAGGCGGTATCTATCTTACCCCTAGTGAGATAGGCCTCTACATCCTTACATTTGTCCTCTAGCCATCCCTGCTTAGCCATTTTGCACTTCCTGTCGATCTCATTTTTGAGACGTTTGTATTCATTTTTGCCTGTTTCACTTACTGCATTTTTATATTTTCTCCTTTCATCAATTAAATTCAATATTTCTTCTGTTACCCAAGGATTTCTACTAGCCCTCGTCTTTTTAACTACTTGATCTTCTGCTGCCTTCACTACTTCATCCCTCAAAGCTACCCATTCTTCTTCTACTGTATTTATTTCCCCCATTCCTGTCAATTGCTCCCTTATGCTCTCCCTGAATCTCTGTACAACCTCTGGTTCTTTTAGTTTATCCAGGTCCCATCTCCTTAAATTCCCACCTTTTTGCAGTTTCTTCAGTTTTAATCTACAGGTCATAACCAATAGATTGTGGTCAGAGTCCACATCTGCCCCTGGAAATGTCTTACAGTTTAAAACCTGGTTCCTAAATCTCTGTCTTACCATTATATAATCTATCTGATACCTTTTAGTATCTCCAGGGTTCTTCCATGTATACAACCTTCTTTCATGATTCTTAAACCAAGTGTTAGTTATGATTACGTTGTGCTCTGTGCAAAATTCGACCAGGCTGCTTCCTCTTTAATTTCTGTCCCCCAATCCATATTCACCTACTATGTTTCCTTCTCTCCCTTTTCCTACACTCGAATTCCAGTCACCCATGACTATTAAATTTTCGTCTCCCTTCACAATCCGAATAATTTCTTTTATTTCATCATACGTTTCTTCAATTTCTTCGTCATCTGCAGAGCTAGTTGGCATATAAACTTGTACTACTGTAGTAGGCGTGGGCTTCGTATCTATCTTGGCCACAATAATGCGTTCACTATGCTGTTTGTGCATCAATATAAAATTAAATGGTATTTTTAGTATTTCTCCCCCACTATTCAGAACAGGATTAAAAAGCTCCATTACGAAACTAAAACTGTTACAGAAATTTATATTCTTATTCTTTCAACACAGTTTGATAAAACACATTTTTATTCAAGCTAGAACAATGCAATAGGTCTAGTCCCTTCTGCTTTTATTAAAAGCTTTTAAAAATCTGAAGAATTAAAGAAATGAAAATGTATTATTTCTTCTTTTAATATTTGACACTGCAATAAGTTTCATAAATTTATTTCTGTTTCAGACATACAAAGTAGCACTTATTTTAAAAGAAAAACGAGCTCTTTCCCGAGCACTAGATTTAGATTTATTTTTAAAGGTCTTGCCAAGAGACCAAAGGAAGGCATCTAACGTTGGAACGGCAGAGGGCCATGCAAATATCACGTCGCTTGTGTCAAAAAACCTTTGAACAGATCCATATGAGAAGCTTACAATGTTGGTCGTCATCAGTGATCACGATGTTGACAATAGACAACTGTTACCAGAACCATACTTATACTTACAAGAAATTCTTTTTCTCTGTCGTGTTAATCAGAAAGAAGTAAGAATGATCGTTGGTTTGCAATAGAAGCAAGTGAATAAAGAAAATCGTCGTTTGTCTCCACTTTTCAAGTTTTGGGTTAAGAAATCCGCCTGAAGAAGCTCCATTTTAATAACTTTCACGGTCAAGTGCTAGCATCTGATAAACTAACAATGTTTCCGCTATATTCTGCCTTCACATCTGTACTCCGCAAGTCGGCGTGTGGCGCAGGCTACGTCGCGTACCACTGTCGCGTTCTCCCTTTCCTCTCCCAGTCGCGAATGGTGAGCAAAACGAACGACGGTTGGTAAACCTCTGTGTGATCTCAAATGTCTCTCATTTTACGATCATGGTCTTTTCACGAGATATCGTAGGGGAAGCTATTGGTAAGCCTCCACGTGAGCACAAATCCAGCGGAATTTTGACAGTAAACCATACCACTATGCACAACGCCGCACTTCTACCGTCTGACACTGGAGTCCTATAAGCTTGTTGGTGACGCTTTCGCGCTTATCAGATGAATCCGTGACGAAACGAACGCTCTCCTCTATTCTCTCTATTAATTCTATCAGTCCTACATGGTAACTATCACCTACTGAGGAATAAAACTCTAACGAAGGTTTTGTAAGCTGCCTCCCTAGTAGGTTGTCTACACTTCCTAACGATTCCTCCAATGAATCTCAGTTCCACTTCAGATGGTCCCGTATGCATGTCCCCGGATATGTAAAAGATCTGTCTGTTTCGAGTGTTTGTCAGTCAACTGTATAAATAAACAATAACAGGTCTTCGCCACAGTTAATGCCCAAATTTATGCACTAAGCATCGGTCTTCTGCTGTCTTCCTGCAGTTCACTACAATTTTAGCATTTCTCGATATACGAAGGCATCATCGGCGAACAGCTTCATGGAGTTTTCAGTTTATATACTGTATAGTGGGTGTATTAATGGTCGTATGATACTCTCTTGGTATACATCCGAAGCCACTTCTAGTCTAATAATTTCTGCCCGTTAAAAATTACGTACATATTGTAGTTTGTTTACAGAGCGAGGTGGCGCAGTTGTTAGTACAATGAACCCGCATTTGAGAGGACGGCAGTCCTAATTTAGGTTTTCCATCGCTTCAGGCAAATGCCGGGATGGTTCCTTTGAAAGAGCACGGCCGACGTCTTTGCCCATCCTTCCCTAATCCGAGCTTGTGCTCCGTCTTTAATGACCTCGTTGTCGACGGCACGTTATACACTAACCTCCTCCCTCCTCCAGTACCTTGTTTGGCGGAAACTTTTTAAGCCAGTAACAAAGCTGGTCTGATATTCCATACGCTCGTATTTTGTTCATGAGGCAGCACTACACTACATAAAACGTCTTCCGAAAGTAAAGTAACGCGATATCGATCTGAACGCCAGTGTCTACTTTCTTGTAGGTCTCCAGGAGGGACATAATGCAGGAGTACGAAATGTATTCCAATTTTCTACTAGTTGAATCATAATTAATGGCGTGAACGCATACACTAGAAAGTACATGACATTAGAAGGAAAAAAGTCTCAGTAAACAGAGGTCCGTAAACGAAGCATTTGTGAGATAATTGCTAGTTTGTGGTTACCTGTCAACACTGACTTGATTCTGTGTTAACTTTATCCCAATTTGGAGAGGGTAGCAATGCTGTACAACTCTGAGAAAAGCTACAAAAGATACTTTGTCAGAAGTGCGAGTGTTTGAATGAAGACGAGGACAGTTACGTAACTGTACTCGTAGTTCAAAGTGTACCAAGTGACTTCCTTGTACCGAGATGCAGTCCTGTACCCGTCGCCGCAATGAGTTTCGAATAATTTCATATACCCTTGGATTATTTAGGAATATTTTTGACAAGCACTGCAAGAGCCTGCTCAATTCTTCAACCGTAGTGGCGCACACTACACCTTTAGAGTGACCCCCAAACAAATAAATCCACGGGGTTCAGATCAGGTGATCTTTGAGGATATGGTACAGGTGCTTCTCAGCCAGTCCATCTTTGGGTATGTCGTCTTACTGTAGCAGCAAAGTGCGTCGGTGATATATCATACACGAACCACATCCTCTGGCGCTGCTCTAAGCGAACATTAGCAAGCAATCCTTGCACGATGATGCCGCAGAAATCGAGGCTGATTCCGTCCATTGAGTTTGTTTGGTAAGATAGGCCCAATGAGACTAAGTAGTGCCCGTATCCACATATTCAACGAGAAATGTCGCTGGGTTAGAGACTCATGCACGGCATATGGGATGGAGCCTACGTGACTCAAAATGTAAGAATCGTGATAATTAAACACACAATCACGAGTGGGCCATGCTTCATCTGTAAACAAAATGTTATTCTTAAACGTGACTGCCTACAGTGTATTGTTGCATAACTGACAGAACGTTAGTCTAGGATCGAAGTCTGCCTCACTAACACATTGAACTCGTTGCCACGCATTATTCTCCAAGTACTCTTGTGGCTCACTGCAGGAGTTTGTATGATACGTCTTCTTGTCGAGATTGCTCGATAGTATTCGAGTGTTTCCATCACCACATCTTCGAGAACAGGTGTAATTCGTGCAAGCCTACCAGCTCTCTCAGCTTGTGCAAAGCAAAGCACCCAGTTTCTTGGAACCGTCAATACATCCCTGCAAACGTTCGATTCAATGGGTGCCTTCGGGCGGGAAATGCTTCTCGTTACAAGCGTGCAGCCTCCCGTGCATTGCTGTTAGCCTTGCCATACATGAAACGCATATCCGCATACTCCTCGTTGCTTGTATTGGTCCAAGTTATCAACAACAACCGTACCAGGCAACTGATGCTTCGCTAATTACGGACGTGAGTGGCACTGTACTGCCGTATCCATACTGTTTACAAATCTACGTCTCGAAAATGTACCACGGACCGGCATGCAGTGTTTACACAATATCACGTCAGTATGGCTGGTAACCACAAAGTTGGAATAATATTCGCGAACGGTTCGTTTGCGGACTTATGTTTACCGAGACTTTTTGGCTTCTATTATTGTGTACTTTCAGCTGTGTGCATTTACGCCGTTAATTACTATACACCCTGTATAAAAGGAAAAGGCCTACAGTTCGATGAGCCTTTTTGAAATTAGGAGTGACCAGCGCCTATCTCCAATCACTTGGAACGCTTCGGTCCTCCAAAAATCTATGATATACTGCTAGTAGGTGAGGAGCAATTTCTTTCACATACTCTATTAATCCAAGATGGCTGCCATGTTGGTAGTAGCTTAATGTCCACTACGGCTGTATTGCGTATTGGTGGTGGAAAACGGAACCCAGTAACGTTCGCGTTCGGTTAGCTAGTGCATGTAATGGCTTCTGTACCGCTGTGGGTGAGTGCGATACTTGCGGACGATACTGAGATAGTAAAAAGTGTCAATATTCTTAGTGAAGTCGCCTGGGTGTAACTTGTCGTTCTGCGCTGCCCGTGCTTTGGTGCATCGCATCGGATTGCGGTGTCCGCCCCCGATAGCTGAGTGGTCAGCGTGAGAGACTGTCAATCCTAAGGGCCCGGGTTCGATTCCCGGCTGGGTCGGAGATTTTCTCCGCTCAGGGACTGGGTGTTGTGTTGTCCTAATCATCATCATTTCATCCCCATCGACGCGCAGGTCGCCGAAGTGGCGTCAGATCGAAAGACCTGCACCAGGCGAACGGTCTACCCGACGGGAGGCCCTAGCCACACGACATTTCATTTCATCGGATTGCGGTGTCAGCATAAGCGTATCCGCCGGAAATAGCTTACAACAGCAGCAGCGCCAGCACTAGCTGAATGAATAAATGAATATGAATATGAATGTTTCGTCCATAAAGACGGCATCGTGAGGACTTCGGTTGTTAATGATTCAAATAAAACATTTTACTGCGTGAGTCATGTATTCTTCCATTGTGTGTTTCGATGGTTCACACCATCATCTCCAGGTGGTGAATTGTGTACTTACATTGTCGGTGTTAGTGAAGAGCACAAATCCCTTTTCATAGCAGCAGATCAAGTGTAAGGCAGGATATGTTGCCACTTTTGCTGGTGATAAAATTGGTTTTCAGAAAAGGCACTGCTTAAGAAAAAAAAACATGAATTTGTAAAAGTAAACTGCACCTACATGGCAAGTAGAGTCGAAAAAGTGCTGCATACTGCTGCCTGCTGCAGGTGATCTTCACTGTTTTACTTATACTAGCACCAGCTGATACACTGCCGCCCATTGGGGCACCGGGGACATCGGTTTCGGCGGCGGTGAAGGCGTGTGACGTCGGCACCGGTGGAGACAGCAGAGACGCCATCAACAGTGAGTATCAACAAGCAAAGTGATTCTACAGTGAGGGTTAGGCACTTCATCGACACAACATGAAGAAACATGGACGATGCAAAATGTGACGCAGAGAGTACAATAAGGCCTTCTACGTAAACTGGAGGGTTCCAAATGTGTTTAAAATTTCGATCCAAACTGCGCCCTCCCCTTCACCGAAGTATTAAATCTCGCCGGACTGGTAGAGTCCAGACCCCGCCCCCCCCCCCCCCCCCCCTCCCTGCTGTCAAATGGTACAAATGGTTCTGAGCACTATGCGACTTAACTTCTGAGGTCATCAGTCGCCTAGAACTTATAACTAATTAAACCTAACTAACCTAAGGACATCACACACATCCATGCACGAGGCAGGATTCGAACCTGCGACCGTAGCGGTCACTCAGTTCCAGATTGTAGCGCCTAGAACCGCACGGCCACTCCGACCGGCAGTTGATTGGTGTCGCTAACTATAACTACAGGAAATTTGCGATTGAAGTGCATGTAAAACGTGAGGGACTGTGGGAGACAATTGCTGTCACTGAAGAAGATCCGAAAAATGTACGGAAAGCAATATCCAAAATATTTCCAACTGTATTTTTATCTGTATATCCAAAACTTCGAGGAACAACGCTTGCCAAAATAGTATGGTAAAATTTACAGTCAGCATTCGAAGAGAAGAGTTTATCTGCGCAGATACGTCGGGCTGCTACAGTTATTGATAAACATACGATGTGCTTCTGAGACAAATACTGGAGCTTGCTTTTCGAAAATGATGTCACTTGTCCAACAAATTCGATGCACTACTAAGGAAATGGACGGTGATTTTGTAGCTTCGGTCATACCCAGTGGACTTCCAGCACATTTCCATACCGTGATTATGTCTACTGAGAATTCCAGTTAAGTCAGCTGTTAACTACGATTCGACGCTGACAGCTAGTATGCGGACTAGTAAACACCAGAAGTCGAACATCAATTGTGAAGCACGAAATTCTAACAGTGAGTTGTTTACGACATTTAAATGTAAGAAAATTGGGGGGTGGGGGTGGGGGGGGGTGGGGGGGGGGTGGCGAGAGAGTGTAAAATAAGAAGAAACCAAATATGTCTTCAGATTCTGCGAATACTGTGAAAACTGAAAACGAAAATGCATTGTTGGCGGTCAAGAGGCCTATTCATCATAAGCAGCCCAAGTTCTTGTACAGTCTTTCATCGGCTTCTCTGCCATGCGACCGCTGATTTCGCATTTGCGTCCATTGCGAAAATGTGTCTGTCATATCGACACGTTATACTGCTTGAGTTGTTCCAAAATCGGATATTCACATGCTATATAACTTTAAAAGTAAGATAACTGACGAAAGCATTTTACTTTCCTGTTTCTATTTCACAGACGTTTTTTAGGCGTGAAAATGGCAGGAAAAGTGCGGGAAATGTCTCCGCATGTCCATCTTTTAACAGACGGTTGCAGGGTCTCTGCTTTTCAGTACAGAAATTCACATCAAACACCTTTCAGCAGCATAAATTGTTATTTTATTGGGCTACCAGTTACGGCGATATATTACGCCATCTTCAAGCCCTCTGACCGACGTGTAGGAGGATTTCCATCTCTGGTCCAATCCAAATAGGCAGACGATGTTTGAAGTGATCACTGTCTCAAAGTCTACGGACATCAGGCGTTCAAAGCTGGCTCCTATTTTGACTGAACAAAAGGTGGGAATCATCCAAAATGTCGGCCAGGGCGCCTGACGATTGCGTAATATATCGCCGAAACTGATAGTCTGATAAAATAACGATTTAGACGGCTGGAAGGTGTTTGATTTGAGTCTCATTTTTTGTTGAACCAGCTTTGCGCCATGAAGCAGTATTTACTCGTCATCAGTACGTTAGAGAACTATCAGCCGTCGTGTAAACGATCACAATTTGAATGACTATAGGTTTAAAACTTCGTTCTTTTAACACCGAAGTGCAAATCGCAAATTCTATAATAATGTACATATTCAGGTGCGATAATGTTTGCCTTGCATCTAAGATCATTTATATGGAAAGATAATAACATGTGTTTTGTTCTTTGGATTCTATCAAGATTGCAGGTGTCTAACCGTTCTACATAAAGATGGAAGATGGTAAATATTACTCACCACTTCCATTTATTTCTGCTTGAAGAAACGGAGCGCTTCATTTCGTAGCTTCGTGCTTGCCTCTGAATCTTTGTTTCACGTTTCATCGAACCTGGCTTTTCAGTTTGCGCTTACAAGCCTCTGTTGATTTCGTGAGATCTCGGATTTTTATTTTCTTTGCTCCAAAGATATGGAATTCAACTAATTTGCTTGGTTATTAATGTGCAATAACTATTAGGTGCAAAAAAGATTTTCACATGTAGTTATTACCGTACTCGCCGATTACGTCGTGTAAAGGGACGATTGTCAACAGATTCGTGAGATTCGGAATAATTTTTACGTTCTGGCACAAAAGAATATAACAAGATGACATCAAACACCAGGCAGAAAACTGGAAATCTGCAGATCTTAAACAAAGTAAGAGTATCTTACTAGTCACTCCATTTGTAAGTATTTAAAATATTTGGACATCAGGTTTTAAATTACGGTTAAGACAATGTTCATATTAAATGGGTTCTCGCTTTCCTACTATATAGATAGCTGAAGTTCTGAGTAGTTACACGTCTGGTTTGCAGTGTTTGATAAAAACGACAGCCCAGTTGTGTAAGAGAATGAGCAGTGGAAGTGCTTTCACAAAGTAATTCCCATAATTTTCTGTATGTGTAGATTAGCACTACACGTAATTGGTTGTTAGTGTATTTTATTAACACAACAATAGCTAGAATGGCGTCTGTCAGTTAACGTATAATTTAACCCGTTCCATATCCCTGAAGGCCCTCCTTAATGACAAAATTCACGGAACACGATTCTCAATACGTTGGCAGTGTAAATATTACAATAATTGCCTTCGTTCTTCAAGTGTAATTTATGTTTGTTTGTTTGTAAACCAAATAAGATAGTAGTTGTGTTTTCGCTCTTTACTTCAACGTCACGTTTAGCATGAAAAAATGTGTAGCCGATGTGCGTTTCCAAACAATATCCGGATGTACAGAAAATTGCAAATGGAAACTGCACTTGCATGCTGCATTGATTCCATGTCACATACGTTTTAAAGAACTGTACCAAGAATGCTTATGGAAGGAGACTCATATGTCAGTGTTAAGGAAGATTTGGGGTGCTAAAAATATTTTAAAGCAGCTGTGTTGAAAATTTGAATACTTAACGAAGGTTTTCGAGAGTATGCAGGTTTTCCCTAAACTATTGCCCTCTTACGAAACAGTGCGCACGACATGCTTGCTAAGGTGCCAGCCCCTTTTCCACAGGCAACGAAAGGAGCATATGCATCCCCATACTACTCCCACATGGCTAGTCAACTAGTCTATGGAAACATGCGGTCACCGAAGATTTGCGAACACAACCGGTTCACGGAAGCATTTACCTGGTCCAGGCCGGTACTTGCCCCCCCCTCCCCCCCGCGGCCAACAATTCTCTCACAAGAAATGAGAGCTGTGTGAACATTGCGCTGGTCGAAACACAAATCCCTGTGCTTATTTTGCTCCCGAAGCAAAGGTGTTCTAGCCTATAAACAAACAGAAAACATTATACTGTTTCAGAATGTGCCTGAGCATAGTGTATGAGTCCATGGATGTCTTCGAACTAAACACTTAAAAACAAAACGAAAAGCTATTATTTTAATTAAAAAAATTCTTAGGTAGCTTCAGTGTATACAATAAGAATTATATTTAACACTTTGGAATGTGGTTCGTAAATGATTTTCTGCGACATTGTTTTCATTTTAAACATCAAAAAACAGTTTTAGCTTGCCAAATTAAATCGCAGCAGTATTCCAATTGCCACAGTGGAAAACTTGATTCCGCTTAGGATATCTATACAGTAAGTGGTAGGCCGTAAAATGTACTTTGTCTCACGAAATTATCGCAAATGGTCAAGGGATCTGGGCGTCTAAGTATGTTATGTGCTAATCAAAATCTAAGTCTGCGTATATATCTAACACTTTTATCCCCATTTGCTTAGATTTGTGTATTACTATACAGTAAAACTGATCTTCTTACCACAAAACTAATTACTTACTTTTTTAAATTATCTGTAAACATTATTACATGGGAAGCGTCATTGCTTTGCAGATTTTCATTACTGTTATACTGCTAGAGTTTGCTGATACTACGACACTAACCAACACTTGAATGACATTCCTTCCGCCAAAAACATCTCTTACCTCTAAAATTTTTTCAGCTCCAGTTTTCTCTTTGTTTAGGCCTACCATGATTTATGTCTCTATTCTGTCTCGTGATATCGTTAATATTTTTTAGAAGCCGCAAATGACATGTAATAGAATATCAAAAAATGTGTAATCGTTTTTCGACATCGTGGATTCTTGAAATCGCATTTCCAAATGAAAATACTGACATAACTGATGGTGTGATAGTGGCTTTGTTGGGGTCTAGTTTAGCAGGGGATACAACCCGTTGACTTTGACCAATGACGCCAGAATTCGCCAGATAGCATGTATTACAATTATGAAAGATCTGAGAATGTTCAGAAACAAAGGAATGCGAGAGAGAGAAACTGTACTTTACATATATAAGGGCCAGCAGTATTTTCACGTTGACGATAACGGGTATTTATATCTTAATATTTCTCCGCAAAATACAATGGAAAGAAATGAGTGAAATATGTTACTAGCAAAGAATACATCACGTTACATGTATGTCAGTTGCATCTCGAAACTCTTTGGAACTATATTGCTTAAGTGCAGTACGGGATACAAGTTTAGCGTACGTCGATTTCTTAGTTTTAAGTAGCATTGCTGTCCTGGTGTTCACGTGAACTATGTTACGCCTGTTTCACTAAACCGTAAATGAAACACCCGATACAAATTAAAAGCTCATTAGAAGTGTGTTGCGTAAGTACCGTACGGAATACGAGTGTATCGTAAGTCGATTTCTTCGTCCTCACTAGCATTACTGTTATGTTCTTCACTTGAACGATGTATCCTCCGCTTTAGTAAACCCAAAATGAAATACGGGATACATTTTGCCAACATGTTTAATAAAACATTTAAACGGGCAATATGTCCACGGAATACTTTGTCTCCACGAATATTCATCTAGGTGGCTTTGAAGAGTCGAAATCTGACGTTTCCCTTTTCCTACAAGAGATTTTACCGCTGACCAGTACCCCTCTATGCTGTTAGTGCATGCGCCTGTCGATAGAGATCTAAATTCAATGTTGTGGTTCACTACTAGATGTTGATAACCCCTATCCCCTAAATCCCTATGTGGTGTCACCGCCAGACACCACACTTGCTAGGTGGTAGCTTTAAATCGGCCGCGGTCCATTAGTACATGTCGGGCCCGCGTGTCGCCACTGTCAGTGATCGCAGACCGAGCGCCACCACACGGCAGGTCTCGAGAGACTTACTAGCACTCGCCCCAGTTGTACGGACGACTTAGCTAGCGTTGCAACACTGACGAAGCCTCGTTTATTTGCAGGGAAGATAGTTAGAATAGCCTTCAGCTAAGTCAATGGCTACGACCTACCAAGGCGCCATAGCAAGTGATAGTTATCGTATGAAGCATGTCTCATCATGAACGATGTATACAAATGATGGATTAAAGTTAGGTATTCCAGCAGCTACGTACTTTTCTTTATAGCATTCATTACGTATCCTGTTTCAGATGTCACGCCATCCTGCGTGAGTTTAAGTGCGTGCCTTTCGGTTACCCGCCACTGTGGACTGGCTGTCTTGTCAGTCCACAACATCCTATATGAAGAAAACCCGTCTGAAATAACAATAGAACCCTCTGCAACCCGATCTTCAATTAACCTAACCAAAACTTCCTTACTTCTATTTGGTACTACTCTCAACACTACATCGTCACAATGATGACCTGAAACTACTGCCCCCCACACCCATAATCCCACCGGAGGTTCCCTCCTATTGTATTTCCTTTTCCCAAAATGTGATTCGTCAATTTCGACCATAGCACCCCCCCCCCCCCCCCCCCGCAATGGCCCCCTATATTTCATATATTCCCCACAAACTTCTCAACAAAACGAGTACCAGTCTACTATTGTACGATTACTCACACGACATTCGTGCACACAGAGCCACACAAGATATCTTAAACACCGCTCTCTGCTGCACCTCCATACAAATAAGTCGTGAGTACGGCGACTTGATACACTGGTGAGGCGCATATGTTCGCCGCACTCACGACATCGGACGTATTCAGCTATGAGACCACACATTTGCAAGAAGCAAATTGTGGTCAACATGTCTTCGCCCATGGCTTCTCTTAAATCGTCAAGATACATTGGGATAGACAAATCCATTCCTATAAACGAAAATAAGACACTAAAAATTGTTCTACAATAAAAAAATAATACTCCAAATTACCTCAATATCATTATGAAAAATATTAAGTACCGTCTGAATAAAAAACAAACAATTAACTTAATTAAATCACACGATTAATAATTTAACGAATATCAAGCGATTGCTTTTAAATTCACATTAAATTATTTTAATGATAGCGCTTATTAGAACACAGAATCGTTTTATTATCTATGCCTCGAAGTGAAGACATTACTATCTATGACTAAGGTATGACGTCATTGGTCAAAGCCGACGGGTTGTATCCCCTGCTTCACTAGACCCCTTCATTGTATTGAAGGGCTGACAATACAAAACTGTTAATTAATGCTGAACGTCTGGCGGCTCCTTATGCACTGGCGGTGTCGAGAAAGATGCGGACATGATAGCTCGTAAGTGAAGATGTGCAGAAACCGCCAGCTCGAGTAAGGACTTCCCCCATTCCCAGGGATCGGTGCCCGTACCACATGGCAAAAATGGTGTTCTCTAATGGGAGGCAAATCCTGCTGTCGACATAGCTCCGTATCTGCATTTCCACAGCATTTGTGGAAACATCCTACTGGCTCGCCGTTATGCGACCTTGCCCCAAAAATTGCCGTAAGGACTTTCCCCCAACCACTGTCCAAGAGCTACCAGCAACTGCCGCTATGTGGCTCTGTTCTTATTCTGTTGTTCGTTCAACAGCACACAGCTTCAATCGTTTATTTGTGTACGTGAGTACTAGTTAGCGTAGTGACAAAAAAAAGAAACAACTAAGTAAAGAAAACTTTGCAAAGCGGCAAAATGCTCTTAAACCTTCTACAGAAACTTCATTTAAGCTTTCGCAAATTCTTTATAATCAGTTATTTATAATGAAGTACGGATTGAAGTCCTCAAGGAAACCGCAGTGAAAGCAGGATTGCAAATATCTTTTGAGAAGACACAATTTATGAACATAAATGCCACTGATCCAGTCTGGATAATGAGGACCAAGTATGGCGACATCAAAAGAGTTCAGAGGTTCAAGTACCTAGGAGAGATTTTGACTCCAAACAAAAATGAAAAGGCAACAATTGAAGAACGGGCAAGAAAAGTGGAAATAGCATTCAGATTGTGTCAGAACACATACAAATCTAAATCACTCATACCAGGCCAAATTCCGACACTACAGCACAGTCGTCAAACCTGAATATTTATATGCATCTGAGACAATAGCCAGGAAGGGACTTTCAGACATGGAAAAGAAAGAAAGGAAATTCCTAAGAAAGATTCTTGGTCTCAGAAAAATATCAAAAGAATTTACGTTCCACCTAATATCAAATCAAGAACTTTATCAACGATTTGAAAATAACACCACAACAATGAAGGAAAGAAGACTGTCTTTCTATGGATATATTGAAAGAATGGAATCAGGGAGGCTCGCCAGCAAGATTCTTCTCTTCCAGGAGAACAGAAAGACAAGTTCCATGAGTGAAAGAAGCGCACTGGGATCTAGAAAAATGGCGGGATCACGGCAGAAGAAATTGTGAACAGGTAGATCTTTAGGGAAAAAGCTGCGGAGGTGAAGGAATTCTCCAAGGAGAAAACGAGGAAGAAGAACGTGCACGAGTGAGCCAACGGATGAAGAAGTACTGGTGAAAGAGGAAGGAAGAGAACTTTAGAAAATGAGAGAAGTTGTGTAAACGTAACCCATAGACGGCTGTAACGAAAATAAATAAATAATAAAGTACCACATCATTTGAACGCCATAACATATTCGAAAAGTATTGTAACTGATAGTGTGGACTTGTTGGTGCCCACATTACCGCAGAACAGTATATATTGTAAATATTTTTTGATTTCAGTATAATAATACGAATGATGCGTGGGTTCAGAAGGATGGAAGGAAGGAAGATTAAAGTTTAACATCGTTGGCCGCGGTGGACGAGCGGTTCTAGGCACTTCAGTCCGGAACCACGCTGCTGTTAACGGTCGCAGGTTCGAATCCTGCCTCAGGCTTTGATGTGTGTAATATCCTTAGGTTTAAGTAGTTCTAAGTTCTAGGGGACTGATGACCTCAGATGTTAAGTCCCATAGTGCTCAGAGCCATTTGGACCAGCCAAAGTTTAACATCATTAGAGATGGAGCTCAAGTTCGGGCTGTTTCATGGAAGGGGGAGGGAAATCTGCCACACCCATCGAAAGGAATCGTCTCGGCATGCCTGGATTCGAAGGCGGATCGTACAGGCTGCTGGTTCCTTTGGTGCAGACAGCTAGCCTCGCTCGCGGTATGGAAGCAGAGCTAGCGTTTTGCAGCGTTGTTCACAGAACCGATCGTGGTCCTCTGGTATGAAGCTGAGTGGAAATTTTAAACCAGAGGGTCAGATGATTCTGAGATGTGGATTTTTCGGTCTCCACAAAGTCGAGAGGGAATAGTAGGACTGCCCTTAATGCTTCAGGCGTGCACTAGGGTGACGAAGTACATGTGGCATGTAAATGTGGTTTTTCTTAGGACGGAGAGATAACTCACCAGGCCTGAAAAGATGTGTCAGTCTGGTGATTCGACCTCTTGCGCTGCCATTTATGAACAGCATTCTAGGGTATGTTTTCCAACAGGATAACGCTCTTCCACATACCGCTGTTGTCACCCAACATGTTCTGCAGAGTATCAACATATTGCCTTGACCTGATCGATCACCAGATCTGTCTCCAGTTGAGTATATACCGGATATCATCGAATGACAACTCCAGCATCATCCACAAACACGACCGACCGAGTGAGGCAGGCATAGAACTCCATCTCACAAACTGACATCAGGTATCTCTTCAACACAATATATGCACATTTGCATGCTTGCATTCAATATTCTGGTGGTTACACCAGTTATTAATGTATCAGGGTTTCACATTTGCAATAGCTTATCTCACACATTTACCTGTTATCTTGAAATGTTAATCACTTAAATATGTTACTCAGGCAAATGTATTCCAGAAAGTTCCATGAGGCTTTTCGTGGACTATACTGTTGTATTCAGAGAAGTCGCAGCACTAAAAAATTGTAGCGAAATGCAGAGAGGCCTTCAGAGGAGCCTCTGTTGGTGAAGAGAGTGGCAACTGACGCTCAACATGAATAAATGTAACGTATTTCGCACTAATATGTAGAAGGAACCCATTACAGGAGCAAAATGAAGTAGAGTAAATTTTATATTTACGGGCACCTGTGACCTATCAGAACTTTCACTAATTCTAAAAATAATAATAAAAGCTATTGAAAAAATACTTACGTTCTAATGTATCTTTAGGGTTAATAAATTGTAAATAACAAACAGTATTTCACACAAAAATTTGGAAATAGTGCCTTTAGGAATGTTGTAAACATATTAGAGTGATAATAAAGAGGTCTACAGCGGCCAGGTATCTCCGAGTTACTTACAGGGTGACAGTTATTGAACTACATGAAAAAAACGTAAATTAGTTACAAACTACGGCGTGCACACACTTAATTCAACGTGCAAACGTTACTACAGATATTCGGATTTAGGTTAAGACATGTTTGATATGCCAGCATCATTGGCGATGATGTGACACAGACGAATAGTGAAATTCTGCATGATTTGCTGAAGTGTCGGAACACTGATGCTGTCGATGACCTCCTGAATGGCTGTTTTCAGCTCAGCAATGGTTTTCGTGTTATTTCCATACACTTTGTCTTTAATATAACCCCACAAAAAGGAGTCGCATGTGTTTAGATCTGGAGAATATGACAGCCAATCAAGGTTCATGCCAGTGGCGTGTGGGTACCCTAGAGCCAGAATACTGTCCCCAAAGTGCTTCTCCAGGAGATCAAACACTCTCCTCCTTCGATGGTGTCGAGCTCCGTCTTGCATGAACCACATCTTCTAGAAATCAGGGTCACTTTGGATAATGGACATGAAACTATCTTCCCAAACTTCCACCTACCATTCGCTAGCCTCTCTGCCATCAAGGAACATCACACTGATTATTCTGTGACTGGACATTGTACACCACATAGTCACCTGTTGAGGGCGAAGATACTCCTCGAGTGCCAAATGTGAAATCTCGCCCCCAAAATACGCCAATTTTACTTATTGAGGAGCCCATCCAAATAAAAGTGGGCTTCGTAGCTAAATCAAGCCATATTAGTATACTAATTTCCATCATGCCCCGTGGCCAACCATGCAGTTTGAACATCCTAATGCAAAACGTTCAGAAGTTATGACGATTTTATTTCGTAGACAGGGTGGCGCACGAAATCTGTTACCAATTGTTTCTTTGACAATTTACGACACACATTAGATATCCCGCTGGGATCTCTACAGCAGTACCAGCAGAGCTTGGAAAAACAAATGAGTTACGAAATGCCGCGTAATTCACGATACTGCCGCTAGGAGACTAGTAAGCAGCAATGGCTGACAATGGAAGACTGACGACACAGCAACGATCGGCAATTGTGTTACTTTTTCATGAAACGAAAAGCCTTGTTGTCACTCAGAGGAGTTTTCGACAACAGTTTAACACACGATGGGTCCCTTGCAAGAAGACCATCCACAGGTTGTACGATAAATTTGTACAGGAAGGAACAGTATTGGAAGCGAAGCGACCTCGGCCTAAGCCTGTTTGTTCGTCGGAGAATATTGAAGCGGTACGAATTGCTGTACAGAGAAGTCCCGGGCAATCATGTAGAAAGGCAGCTGTGCAACTGGGAATATCCAGACGCTCCTTTCAATGTATTCTTAAAAGTGCCCTCCATATGTACCCATACAAGATGACCTGTGCACAGAAGCTCACTGAAGAACACAAGCAACAGAGAGGATAGGGAAGAAACTCTCAACAACGTTTGGTTTTCAGATGAGGCGCATTTTCATTTAGACGGTGTGGTTAACAAACAAAATGTACGCTTTTGGGCCACTGAAAACCCACAAGTGCTTCATGAACAACGACATTATACTCCGAGGATTACAGCGTGGGCAGCAATTTCCAGTCACAGACTTGTTGGACCCTTTTTCTTTGAAGAAACTGTGAACAGCGAGCGTTATTTGAGCATGCTTCGCAATAGCTTGATTCCTCAGCTTCTTGCTACTGCCTTGCCCTTCAACACGCAGTGGTTCATGCAAGATGGAGCAAGGCCACACACTGCAAACACTGTATTGGAGTTTTTACAAGAGCATTTCGATATGAGGATCATTTCACTCAGGTTTCCAGGTCACTTCAATGACGGACAAAATTGGCCCCCCAATAGTCCAGACCTCAGTCCACGTGACTTTTTTCTTTGGGGGTACCTAAAGGAAAACATTTTCCCGAAACGTCCACGTGATTTAATTGAGCTCAGAAGACTTATTCTTCAAGCTTGCAGTTAAATTACGGAAGACATGCGCCGTAGGGTAATCACTAACTTCAGTGTTCGTTTGAAGGATGTTAGGAAACGAAATGGTGGACATATTGAGCATGTGCTGAGTTAGAACAAATCTCCATGGACAGCTCTTCATTGTAGTATATGTTCCCTTCAGATTGTATTGACAATAAAGTTTATATTCAAAAATAAAATGGTAACACATTTCGTGCGCCACCCTGTAGTTCAATAATTGTCACCTTGTACAAATTAAAGTGTATTGCCTTGTCATCTTGCATATGTGTATCTGTCTTCTATCTAAATAATTTGACAGTAATTTTTCAGGTAATTATTCATTTACTTTTTGAACGACACTTCATTTTCCACCAACACTTTTACTAGCATATTTGATGCCTTCGAATGATTTCTGCGAGAATTCCATTTTTGTACCTAATAATTCTTAGACTGCGAACTTCTTATTAACACTTGTGTGAACTTTTGAGCTAAAATTTGCACATTTAGATTTATGTTTGCACGACTTACTTTAGTTGATGCCATCTTGAGTACAGTGCCAGCAGTGTCAATTTAAGGCTCAAACAGCACAGGCTGCTGCCTAGGACGGCAAGTTGAGAGAGGCACCACAACTGTAAGGTTTCTACCCAGGGCATACAGTCTGTCACAGGAAGAAGAACGAATTCTGAGGGGATACAGGGAGTGGAAGAAGCAAGTCCGCCAACTCCTAGCCCACAAGCTGCTATGTGAAGATGGGCGGTGAGTGGGGTACAAGCCGCGCTTGCACAGTCGAGTTCTGGCGGTACTCTTGCACTCACATGTTAATTTATATCCAAGCTGCATTGACAATGCCATCTATTGAATACCGTGGCAGCTGACAACTGCTATGTATTGCATCTATATGAAAGTAACAACAGAGGTAGAAATGCAACAGAAGCTTACAGGATTCATGAAGTCGAAATTGATAGTTTCATATTGAATAATGGTATTTGTTGCTATTCATCCCATATCACTTCTCAAAGAAAATTTGAAATTAAAATGAGATAGTAGTAAAAATTACACTGTGGCAATAATTGCCATTGTTATTGTGGCTTTAGTCATGTAATAGCTCACATGAAATTCTTGTTTGTTAGTGAAAAAGACGGCCCTATAGGGTAAATGATTGCAGGGTGTCATAACCTAAACACTTATGTTATATTTCACATACATATCTATCTGCCTATGATATATGTATATACAAAGTCAAGAATATGTTTGTATGTCCAGGAACACCTCCCAGGTCCCTGGACTGAAGTGGACCAAATTTGGCACACAAACTCCTTGCTCTGAGAGGACTAACATAGGAAAGTTTATAACGCTTTATCTCTGATACTTACAGAGAAACAGACATGTTACATTTTAAGCCGCTGCCTTATAGGTCGCCATGCTGACAGGTGCATTGTGTGGGAAAAGTATCAACCTGCCTTATGGACCTGCCTTGCAGGGTAGCCTACACAGCAGAGGCAAGAAACAGTTTTCAAGACTCTTACATGTAGGCTGCCTAGCCGTGTAGCACCAATCCACTGTATTGGCTGTTTTGTATGGTATCCTACATGTCATGGGAAGAAAAGGGTTTCCATGATCTTCGCATACAGGCTGTGCTGCACTTGAGGTGCACTGTGGGAGTAGTACCAGCTCGCTTTATTGACCTCTTTTGCAGGGGCTACACTTGTAGATGAACATGCCTTGTGGGAAGGTTGAGGTGGGTAGAGGAGGGGATGTAGAGAGATAGGGGCGGGAGGGGATGGACAGGGAGAGAGGGCAAGAAGGGATGGGTTGGAATGGAGGGAGCAGGAGGGGATGTAAAGATAGAGAGGGAGGGGAAGGAGGAGATAGACTGAAAGAGAAGATGGAGGATGTGATGGACAGAGAGAGGGGAGGACAAGTTTGACAGAGAGAGTGGGGGAGATGGAGAGAGAGAGAAGTGGAAGGATGAGATGGATAGATAGCGAGGTAAGGAGGTGATGGGCAATGAGAGGGGAAAAGAGAAGATGGATCAAGAGACGTGTGCATTACATGTGACATACATATATGCAGGTGAAGCCATGGGGAAAGGCTAGTATATATTTAAAGCAGACTGTAAGTGTGTATGTATGTATGTATGTATGTCTGGGATCTCCCCCTACATAACGGCATTGATTTCATGCAAATTTGGCACAGAAACTGCAAACTTCACAAGTACAAGCACCATGGAGTTCATAACCTCCTAGCTCCAGTAGCAGTGGACGTACAAGCAAAAACATGTTTATTCAGCCTCTGCCATATAAGCTGCCTTGCACAACAGGTGTGTTGTGTGGGAATGGTAACAGCCTGCCTTATGGACCTGCTTTGGAGGATAGCCTATATGTCAGGGGCAAGAAATGGTTCTCCAGCCGCCTATGTGTAGGCTGCCCTGCATGACAGGTGTGTTGTGTTGTAGTAGTACAAGCTACCTTATCAACCAGCTTTTCAGGGCATCCTATATATCAGGATGATGTGTGGCAGTAGATTGGCCTGCCTTATCAACCTGTTTTGCAGGGACTATATGTGCGGATGAGTTTGGCTGGAATAAATTTGAAATGGGTAGAGGAGGAGATTTACAGAGAGTGGGGGACAGTAGTATAAGGACAGGGAGAAATGAGGGGGGAGGATATGGACAGGGAGAGAGAGGGGGGAATAATGGACAAGGAGAAAGGGGGAAGGAGGGTCTGAACAGAGAGAGGGGGGGAGAAGAAGGTGGACAGGCAGAGAAAGAGCAGAAGAAGATGGATAGGTACAGAGGGGAGAGGATATGATGGGCAGAGATTGAGGGGAAAGGAGGTGATGGACACATAGAGAGGAGGAGGAGGATATGGATGGGGGAGAGGGGGGAGAACAGATGGACAGGGAAAGATAGGAGGAAGAGACTAACAGAGACAGGGGAAAAGGAGATTAACAGAGAGGGGGAGGAGGAGATGAAGAGAGTATGGGGGATGTGGCGGAGAAAGAGAACAGAGGAGGTGGGCAAAGGATGGAGAAGGAGCCAAAGATACAGAGAGAGTGAGGAGGAAGAGATGGCCAGACAGATATCAGAGGCTGCTGTGGAGAGACTGATGGGGGGAGGTGGGTGGAAGAGATGGCAAAAACAGATTTTTTCTACCCCTGACAGGTAGGCCACCCTGCATGAAAGTTGCATTGTGTGGATAGACTCATTCCTTGCCAGGGTTCATGTGCACTGAGTATGGCTGTGCAGAGAAAGGGGTAAGCAATGCGTAGTGAGAAGGGGGGTAGGTCGAGTTTGACAGAAGAAAGGGGAGGAAGAAATGAACAGACAGGGAGGGGGATGAGATAATCAGTAGAGTGAGAGGGTGAAGACAGGATGTACAGAGAGGGGGAGAATGAAGTGCGCAGAGAAAGTGGGGAGAAGGAGATGGGCAGAGAGAGATGGGAGGAGATGGCCAGATGTGTGGAGGAAGATGATGTGGACAAAGAGGTGAAGGTGACTGACTGAGAGAGGGGCAAGGATAGGATGTACAGAACAGCGATGGGTGAGGAGAGGGAGGTGCAGGAGGCAAGTAGAAAGTGTAGAGGGGTTGTGGGCAGGTGGAAAAGGAAGAGGGACAAGGAGAAGGCACACAGAGAGGGGGAAGAGGGTATACACATGGAGAAGGGGTGGAAGATATAGTCAGAGAGAGGGATTGGAGAATATCGACAAATAGAAATGGGGGGAGGGACTATAGAGACAGATAGAGTGGAGAGAAGGAGATGGATAGGTAGAGGTGGGAAGATGAGATGAGCAGGTATAGAAGAGTGATACAATGACACTATGCTTGGTTTTTTCCACACCAAAGGCAACCACATCACACTACTTTTGTGTCTATTTCAGGGTTGTTGCATAACTCTGTGTTGCATGCTGTGTTTTGCACATTCAGGTTATTGCTTTTTCAGGCAATTCACTGTTGTGAAGGTATTTTTTACAGAAAAATCTGTGACTGCAGTAACGAACTTGGTAAACCATAATTACATTAGTACTCTGATAATAAGCTACCTGAGATTGTGGGTCACTTATATGAAATTGCTCAGAAGGTGTCTCTCTGCATCTCTTAAAGTTTGTCTTTGGAGTTCTGGTCCAACTGTATATGTATTAAAAAAATAAATAAATAAATAAATAAAAATAAAAAAATAAAAAAAGAGCATCTAACAAAACCCTAACATTTTCAATACACTATTCCTTTCATGGCTGGAGAAGTACAGCACCAGTAATTCAATGCTCTTCAAAAGCATCTCCCTCAACCATGGAAGCCTCAGTGCCTTGTGTTTTCTCTCTCCATCAATGTAAGTCTAGATCTTAGTGTGTAAGGCAATGTGCACATAAACTGTCACCTGTTCCACTTGCTGTGTTACCTTCTTCTTCCTACTTTCTTCCCAATTTTTTGGACTGACACTGGGAGTGGTGGTAGAGTCTGGTGTGCCCCAAAAAGATTGGATATACTCAACAAGGAGAGACTGTCATTTGAGTCAGAAGTTCTACTTTCAAGTTCACCAGTGAGCGCATCTCAAGTACTTGGAAAGGACCTTGATAATGTATGAACAATTTTTTCGTCTTTTCCTTTGGGGATGTAAGAACTTGTTAACATTACACACTGTATTTGATGACTTAACATTCCATTGCCTCATCCATTCCTATCCTTTTGTATTTGCTTTTTGTCCCCAATTACATGCCATCTGTAAAATTCTTGCAGAATTCTGTGTGAGTTCCTCATTTTTTCCTACTTTATGCTTCACTACCTCTATTGGAGATGACATTTTCTGGCCATATACTACCTCATACAGCAATAGCCTCATGCTCTTATGAACCTCAGGATCATGTGCAACCACACTGTATGATAATAGTATGTCCCAGCTGTTTTGATGACAGTTTATGTATGTACATAAGCTCTTTGCCAATATTTGATGAACTTGCTCTGTTTTCCCATTTGTCTGCAGTTGTAATGGCCTTTTCTTAACTTATGGATATGCAATAAATGACAAAATTGCTTCAGTAACTCCAACATGAAATTGGTGCCTTGATCCATAATCAATTCTCTAGAACATCAAACTCCAACAACTAATTAATCACCATGACCTGAGCCACTGCCCATTTCCACGCAGCATGAAAAGTGATCTATTATTGTGAGCATATGGTGATTCCCTGCCAGTGTTTGCCAAAAACAACCTAAGGTGTTCATACTGAGTTTATTTGTCTCTGATAATCTTTGCAGTGAAGTACGCTGATGCCGTATTTCTGCCTGTTGTCCACAAGGTACACAGTTCTCGCTAGATCCTGGTCATATGTTTGCCACCAATACTGTTTGGTTACATGTTGTTCTGTGTTTCTTCAACCTCCATGGCCCACTAGCTCTTGATCAAGTTCTTGTCTCAGTACTTTTTTCTGCAGCATAACTGGAGCCACAATGCAAGGTCTGAGTTTTGTTTGCTTAAATAACACTCTGTCATGCACAATTGACTGTGATTGCATTGCAGACAGCTTACAGTCCTTGTCAACTGCTTGTGATTTCTACCACTTTGTAGTAGTGTGACACAGTTTTTATAACAAACCTTTTGAATGAGGTCATCTGCATTTCTTCGTACTCTGGTTCATCGATGGATGCCCTCAAAATTGAGCTCTCTGAATTTCTGTGCTCAACACATTAACCTGCTTGATGGACTTTTCAACTCCAACAGCCACTTTAATGCTGCATGATACGTTATTGCCCTGAATTTTCTATCGTATAAATAACACTGAAAGTATGTCATGCCGTATATGAGACTCAGCATTTCCTTCTATGTTGAAGAATAGTTTTTTTTCCATTCATTCATCAAATGTGAGACATAGGCCACTGGTTGCTCTGCTCTATCTACTTCTTGACTGAGGACGCAGCCAAGCACATGATGCTTTGCGTTGCGTGGCAACATGAATGTTCTCTCATAAAATGAAATAAAAAACAACTGCGGACCAGTTGTCAAGAATTCTTTCAGTTTACTAAATTTAATTTCACCATGAAACTTTACTCCTTTTTTTCAATAGCTGAGTGAGAAGTTAGGCAGAGCCCACAAATTTCAGAACAAAATTTCTTTAATAATTTGCTTGGGCCACAAAGTTTTTAACTCCTGCTCTGTACATGGTGTTGGAAAATCCTGTATAGGTTTTTCTAATCTGAAGTCAATTCAGACTCTCTCACAACTAATCACATGACCTAAATATAGTATTTTCTGTAAAGTGAAGTGTCACTTTTCTATACTTGAATGGGAATACTGAGAAACTCCAAACACCTCCCCTAAAAGCTCAACTTTTCATGAGATACAAAAAACATTCCAGATATTAAAATTATGCTGAATTTCTAGTTTACTTCTCATTTTTTGTTAAAGTAAATGTAGAGGGAAGAATGCTGTGGTAATGTAGACATTCTTGATATGTTTTCTTGATGTTAAGCTAAAATTTGTTTAGTGAACCTGTGGGCTTTTTCAGTATTTTGTAATGAATAAGCATAAAATATATAATTCATACTTTATTTCTAATACAGACCAAAACCAAACAAATTCTGCCTATTTTCCATCGTCTTTGGAATTATGCTCTACACATGGCTGATTCGTTGACTCATGTTAGCCAACTGCTTATGTCACTGTTGTGTTGGCTGCTATGGGAGTCCGCACCAACACAAACAACGAAGAAAAGAAGTTGCAATGGCTGCTAGTAGGAATCCAAAAATATCTGTACATTAAACTCGAAGATTAATATAACACTTTATTTCTACAAAGCAGAGAACCATTACTTAACTTGTCATACTTTCTACGTGCAAGTACACTGACAATTTATTACTACTCGTGGATTGCAGGCTGAGTATCATTTTGTACAGAAGTCGTTGGCAACATCTCAGTGGGATGTGTAGCCATCCTGGCAGTGGTTGCTACCAATGTTGTTACAAGAGGTGATTACTGGGAGGACATGAGTAGAGTTGGTTTCGTGTCAGGAGGCACTCTCCCAGTTCGCTTCTTACCAGTTTTCCCCAGAAGGATGGTAGTGACACGTGGTTACTGGTAGGAGCAGTGGATGAAGATTCAGAATTATTTATTTCTGTAAAAGTACAGTTAGCATCTTGACTTGTGGTTGGTATCAGCTGCCAATGCCCGCTGAGGAATCACATCATAAGCAGCCTTCAGCCTGCTTATGGTAGCTGACACCACACGCTTCATTGCAGCCAGCTGCTGCATCTGTGGTTCACCACTTGTGGTGGCCCTGGCTCTGGCTGTACCATGATGCACCAGCAGTGAGTGACACTGGTGTGTGTATTGAAGCATGCTCTGTCCCCTCCTGCTCCACTACCCCTCTTGTCATCGATCGTATCTCAATGATGGTTGCCATGTAGCCATGAAGTTCAGTGGTAATGACCTTCCATCCAGGTAGGCCCTATTCAGTCTGCCAGGATCAGGAATGCTGGAGTCCTGATCCTAGTGGGACAGAAAGAGCCCAGGTCCTTCCATCAGCGACAGAGGCAGACTGTTGTGTTGAACTCCATGACTGGTGATTGTGGTGAAGTATCCATCTTTCCAATAGTGGCTGTTGTTGTCTGTAGCATGCAGGATATCTACAACACACTTGTGCTTGATGTCACTTTGCTGCAATCAGGGAATCAAGTGTGAATGTCATGTACACCATCAATCCATCTGACCGATTGACTTATGAGCTAAACTGCGGGGGTATTTACAGAGTGAAGTAGTGGCTAATGTCTACCCGACATCATTCATCATGACCACATAGGACTTGCTATTATAATGGTATCAGTGGTTTCCCTTCTGGTGTGCTTGCTAAAAGAGTTTATTATAGCATAGAACTGGTTCATAAAATCTCTTGGTACCATTTGTTGCGTTCATTTTAGCCTTCCTTTTGTCACATAATGAAGGTGATGTGGCCCTGATTGATGGCTCTGACCCACTACACTCTGCTGAAGTCTGCTACCTGGCTCATCAGAAATGCTCATGTTGTATTTTGCCCTGACCTACACGTGGTGGCCACCTTGTTTCAACTTTCCATAATGTAGCAACATAGCTTCACTCTGGAACTTCGAAAATTTTATCTGTTTCACTGCTGTACACAAGGTTGGCATGTTGCATGCAACATACCCTCTTACCTAAAACGTTCATCACTAATTTTTAGGGAAAACCAGAAAAATCTTAACCTTTAATATAATAATCTGACTCCTCTTATAAAACTGTTTATCAACTTAATCTGTGCTATAATTTCTCTTCTCCTTTCTGGTACAACCCATTCTAGAGGAATCTCATGTGTGGGCTTAAACTCTGCATCCATTATTTTACTTCTTCTGAAAAGATAAAACTGCACCATTGATTGCTAGTACAGCGATTATACTAATGGTTGCTACACTGATGGTAATTGTGTTCTGCTTTCACCCACAGTGATATTCATGAACATGCCTTAACATTTTATCAACAGGAATTTGCATCTTTTCTCCATCAATCAATTTGTCTATACTCTACAATACCACAGCATCAGTGTGTAATTTAGAAAGGAAATATTTGGAGTAGGAAAATTGCTGAAGGTATTTTCCAGCCAGTACAATGCCAGTTGTACACTAGTAATTAGTGTAGTAATCATGATGGTTGCTGGTGCATGAAATTCTTCTCTTGCTATATCGCATTCAGTTCTGTTTATTAATATACCACTAATATGTAATTCTATTCTTGTTATTGTAATAGTCTTGTTTTTATAACAGTTCATTACTATCATTTGTGGCTTCAATGCAGGATAAAGCCAATGATTTCCACTTCGGTGGTAATTTGTCCATGGCTTCATGACTACCTTCTTATCCTCTAGTGCATTCATATCTCCCAAGAATAATTGTACTTAACACCATTGATTATCTGTTTGAACTACTTGAGCAGGACATATAATAATAACATGATTAATACACTTAGAACAACAACAACAACAACAACTACTACTACTACTACCAAAATCTTCTACTGATAGAATTACATGCAATTCACGTTGTTCAGGTATAAGCAATACTTCATTAACCAAAAAAATTAAATCCTTCTGTTAATAAGACACCATCCTATTAGATATGCATGAATCATATAACACTCAAATTGTGACGTAATACTAATTACAGGGAATTGTGTGTGTATGTGTGATCTCTCTCTCTATGCTGTATAACAGAGGGATTAAGTTTTCAGTTAATGAAATATATCCCATCTAGGTGTCATCCTCACCATCACCTAGAGGAAATAATTTTTATTTACTCCCTTCCTCCTTAGAAAAATGTGGAAATACAACAAAAATATCTATATTCCTAAGTACACTACATGAAACAAAGAAAACAAATAAAGGAAATCCTTCTATTACCCACATATCTCTACATCCATAACTACATATTCCTTGGTCTCAACCCATATGGCCTATTCTACAGTATTTCTTTACCCTTTCGATTCTTAATTGAAGTACGTGGCATCTCTGCTAATACTTAAGGAAAGGAATCAATGGCTCCTTGAAAAGGTTTAATTCTACTGATATGGACTACTGAAGTTTGTCCCAGTAATTGCAGCTTTATATTTACAGACTATTTTACCTTGACCATCTGGTAATGACCCTGAAACTTAATCAAAAACTTTTTCGTCTTACCCTTGGGAGTGTAAGGTTTTGCAAGTAATGTCCATTGACCTATCTGATACTGTGGTAAATTCCTCTTACTTAACCCCACATGCTCTTGAAGTTCTACTGCTTTTGTGTTAGCCCATTGTACCGTCTGCTAGACTTCCTTTAGAGTTTTTGTGAATAACTAAATAAACCAAATGTAGATATACATCCCAGTCTAGGTGTTGAGAATTCACGTAATTGGTTAGAATCTTAGATATAGTTCTATGAACTCTACCTGTATGACCATTTGCCTTTGTGGGGAATAGACCTATATGTTATTTCTTAACTTTCAGTAAGCAATACAACTGCTTAATGAGATCGGACATGAAATTTGTTCCCTGGTCCATAATAATCATTTGTGGCACCCCAGGTTTAAGTATCCAATGATTTACGACAGTATGAGCTACTGTGCTTCCTTTCTGATCTGGTATTACTACAATCACCAGGTACCTTGAGAAGTGATTGATAATTGTTAACGCATACTTGTTACCTGATTGACTTTTCTGAAACAACCCAAAAATATCTGCTCCTACCATTGAAATGGATAGTCAGACTCTGGTGGTGTTTGTAATTGTATCTTCTAATGACATAAATCAGTACATTGCGCAGATGGGATACAGTTCTTGACGTATTGTTGGACATCAGTGCATCTTATTCTTAACCAGAACCTTTCCACTACTCTTTTATCTGTTTTTCACTTACCGCCATGACCCGATAACATACAATCATGTGCTTGCTGTAATACTTTTGTCCACAAAGCTGGTGGAACCACAATACAAGGCCCCACTTGGTTGATAAAACCCCGTCTTGTATGACAAACTGTGGTTGTTTGCAATACATCTGAGACTCTTTATCATTTGCTTGTGCTTTCTTCTGATCCTTAAATCAAATCCAGAGACTTGCAATGCCCCAGTCTTTCTACTAAATGCATCTGTATATGCGTGTTTAACACCTGGTTTGTGAATCACGTCATATTGAAATTCACTTAGTTTCAAAGCCCACATCGTCAGACGACTTGAAGGATCTTTTAGCCCTAGTAGCTGCATGATCAGTAATCACTATGAACATGAAATGCATATGCAACTGCTCGTTTTTTCTGATCAATGATTTGCCCTAAAACTTCTCCCAAAGCTGTAGCACTTGCATCACATGGCAGTATGAATCCTTTTGTGAAATCAGGAAAAATCAGAACTGGATCTGAAGTTAATATATCTTTTAAATTTTGAAATGCTGTCTGACACTCAGATGTTCAGCTAAACATAATTCCTTTCCACAGTAATTTTGTTAGTGTTTGTGCCACTTCAGCTAACATCTTCATGAATTTTCTATAGTAGTTTGCTAATCCAAGGAAAGATTGTAATTGTTTAACTGTCTGAGGAACCAGAAAGTCACATACTGCTGATGTAAGGCACAGATCTCTCCTTACTCCATCTTGGCTTATTATATGCCCTAGACAGTGTGCTTGTGATTGTGCAAAGCGACACATGATCAATGTTAAGCATAAGTCAAACCTTTCTCAACCTGTCAAATATCGTCTCCAAATGCTGAACATGTTCTTCCAGGTTTTCTGCAAATATAATTATATCATTGAGGTACACCACACATTTTTTCGGTTTTAAATCTCTCAGGTCTCCATCTGATAAATATTAAAATGTAGCAGGAGCATTTTTCAGCCCAAAAGGCATCCTAAAATATTTGTAGTGACCAGAAGTTACGTTAAATGCTGTTTTAGATCTATCTCCAGGATGTACCTCAATTTGATGATACCCATTTATTAAATACATGGGCAGAAAGAACTTACACTGATCCAAATTATCTAAAGTGTCAGTATTGTTACTGTTTCTTCATTTAAGAATCTGTAGTTGCAACAAAACTGATGTTTCTTCATTCCATCTGGTGACTTCTTACCCATGATCACAATACTCACAGACTGTGGTCTATCACTACATTCTATAATCCCATCTGATAACTGTTGAATCACCATTTCCTCCACTAAAGGCTTTAAATGCTTAGGTAGCCAATAGTATTTTCTAAATACTGGCAGATGATTGCCTGTTGGTATTCTATGTTGTGTGGTTGGTGTAGCAGGTAACATTCCTTGTCAATTGAACAAATCCTTATACCATATTAACACTGATTCCATTAGTGCATTATCTTTACCCTGAAGGTGTTTAACTTTTTCTCACAATGCAGATATGTCATCAGTTCATTCTGTTCTACCTTGTACCCTAGAATCCTCAATATATTCCTCTTCTAGAACTTCTATTGCGGCTATCAGTAATCCCTTTGGGAGATTCACTTCATCTCCTCCAAAATTATCCAGGCTTATTGCCACTCTAACTGGACCATTAATATCCCTTGTATGTATTATACACCACGTACAAAACAATGTTGCTCATCCCACATATCATTACTTGTTAATGATTCTGCCAAACACACTACACCCTGTGGAATGTTACTGTCTACTGGCACCCACATTAGTTTTCCTGTTCCTTCTGGTAATCTGTCACACAAAATAGCTTTTAGTAGGTGTTGGTGGTGGGATGATGTATGGGATAGGTCTTGCATCTAGGTCTATTACAGGGGTATGAGCCATGAGGTAAGGGATTGGGTGCAAGGGGTGTATTAGGATGGATGAGAATATTGCATAGGTTCAGTGGATGGCGGAAAACCACTGTGGGAGGGGTGGGAAGGATAGTCGGCAAGACATTTCTCATTTAAGAGCACAACGGGAGGTAATTGAAACCCTGGCGGAGAAAGTGGTTCAGTTGCTCCATTCCTGGGTGGTATTGAGTTACAAGGGGAACGCTCCTCTGTGGCTGGATGGTGGGGCTTTGGGAGGTGGTGGGAGACTGGAAAGATAAGGCATGGGAGATTGTTTTTGTACAAGGTTGGGAGGATAATTACAGCCAGTGAAGGCTTCAGTGAGACCCTCGATATATTTCGAGAGGGCCTGCTCATCACTGCAGATGTGACAACCATGTGTGGCTAGGCTGTACAAAAGGGACTTCTTGGTATGGAATGCGTGGCTGAAGTAAAGGTATTGCTGGTGGTTAGTAGGTTTCATATGGACGGAGGTACTGATGTAGTCATATTCAAGGTGGAGGTCAACATCTATGAAGGTGGCTTGTTTGTGAAGCAAATGGGGGAGACGTGTTGAGGTTCTGGAGGAATGTGGATAGGGTGTTCTCACCTTCGATCCAGATAGTAAAGATGTCATCGATGTATCTGAACCAGGTGAGGGGTTTAGGATTCTGGGTGTTTAGGAAGGATTCCTCTAGATGGCCCAAGAATAGGTTGGCATAGGATCGCGCCAGGCAGCTGCCCATAGCCGTACCCCAGATTTGTTTGTAGGTAATGCCTTCAAAGGAGAAGTAATTTTGGGTGAGGATATAGTTGGTCATGGCTACTAGGAAGGAGGTTGTTGGTTTGGAAACCATTGGGCACTGGGAAAGGTAGTGTTCAATAGTGGTAAACCCATGGGCATTACGAATGTTAGTGTACAGGGAGGTGGCATCAATAGTGACGAACAGGGCACTCTGTAGGAAAGGGACAAGAACTATGGAGATTTGGTGGAGGAAATGGTTGGTATCTTTTATATAGGAGGGTAGGTTCCGGTAATAGGTTGAAGGTGTTGGTCTATGAGAGCAGAGATTCTCTCAGTGGGGGCACAGTAACCAGCCACAATATCCTTCATTTCAATGACTGCTTCATAGCCTGTGCCATATGGATCCTTCCCACCAACACCTGGTTTAATTAATTGCACAAGTGAGAACTTTCCTGCAATATATCCTACTTTCCTGCAACCCTCTGGGCCTCAACCTTCGTTAGTCACTGTCCTCACCCATGGAGCCCCTTCCCTGCTCCCATTTCAGCACTACAGCACTACACAGCTGTCATTCCACCACCACACCCAGTCTTTATTTTATTTTTTATTTATTTATCTCTATTTCTCTCCTTTTGCACTACTTCCCCCCTCCCCACCTCTCCCCTGTCCACCGCCCAACCTGCAGCACTTCACTGTCCGCCATGCCCACTATACTATTCCTCCCCCTCCCCTCCCCACCCCAGTCTCCTCCTTTCTCCCACCCAGTTGCCACTCCCATCATGCACCTGTGCTGCTGCTTGCAGTGTAGTTTCGGTTGCCTGAGGCTGCAGTCATGTGTGAGTTGCATTAGTTGTGAGTGTGAGTGTGTGTGTGTGTGTGCATATGTGTCTCTATTGTTGACAAAGGCCACTGGCTGAATGCTTTAAGTGTGAAAGTCTTCCTGTTGTTCCTATCTGTGACTCAGCATCTCTGCAATATGGTGACTAGCAACTTTCCTTCTCATAATATTGTTACATTCCAGCCTGGATTTCCATTATTTGATTGTATGAATGATTGGAAATTCAAAAGGAATATTCATAGTGTCTCAACTACATTATTTGTTCTGCATACACAAATTTGTTATTTTTTCTGTGAAGTTGGGATTTCTAGTCATAGCCTCCTGGATAAACTATACTGAAAAACTGATTGTAATACTTTTTTGCACCTTTTTTCTTCAGTTTTCATATTTTGTCTGACAAATATACCTTCCAGGTCATGGCTGTGGCCCTGGCTATTCATCTCCCCTGGAAGCTATGCAATATGGGCCTAGAGAAAAAATTGTGTATGTGCCTTGCGTTCAACCTGCTCAAGCTCGCAATACTAAACCAGACTTTTTGGCAACTGTTGATATTGATCCTGACAGCCCCACTTTCTGCAAGGTGAGTACAGTCTATCTCTAGCAGTTGTGGTTAATGTAATTTGCTGTTTCAGATAATCTACTTAAAATAACACAGCACTGAAATTATTATGAAACTCATTTCTACCATAGTCCTGCATGTTTCAGTTTTGTTCACTTACAAATAAATTTTAATGGATGCAGTTGTTTTTTTCCCCTGTATTTTAGTAGAGAAGGAAGTAGTATTTATCAGACAGTTTTTAAGGTGGCAGAAATTTATTTTTCCATTTATTTTGTGCTTGCAATTGTTATTGTAGAAAAGTTGTTTTGCTTTTGTAAGAAAATTCACAAATATTCTACACAGGTGCATAAAATAAAGTCATGTTCTCCTAAATTGATTAACCAGGATTTACTATAACAGTAAAATGCATGTTCTATGTAGCATCATTGACACAATTTAAGAACTGATATTGTGTACAGTCCAGCTGCTTAGCTGGGTGGTAACATGCTCACCTTCCATGCAAGCAAGCCTTGGTTCAATTCCCAGTGAGGCTGGAGATTTTCTCTGCTTGGGGACTGGGTGTTGTGTTGTCCTCATCATCATTTCATCCTGATCAGTCACCCAATGTGGCAAAAGACTTGCACTTGGTGGTCGAACTTCCCAGGGTGGGGCCTCCCAGCCAACGATGCCGTACGCTCATTCATTTTCATTGTGTACAGGTAATACATCGCCTGCCAATGCCTTACCTAGGTGATGAGCTACATCACTCAGGATGGAATGTTTGTAGCAGCTGTCATGAAGATTCAACGAAATGTAGAGACAAGCTGATTTTGCCATCACTGGGCAGTTCAAGGATATATGTTGTTGATGTTGGAATCAATGAGAGAGCACCTCGATTGCACAAGGTATGTAATATTACACAGTTTTAAGTTACACTATGGTTATCATTACCACACTGATGATTCTTGCTTCCATGCATGTTGAGGCTGTTTATGACAGATAAAGTTAATAACTATCTTTCACCTGTATTTATTTATGTGAAAATATTATATGTGATTTTGTTGTCAATATGCTTCTTTATTATGAATCTTTGCTTTATGAAACTGAGATCTGCAGTCAGGCAATTCTATTAATCCTGTTTATGTTTCTAGCTAACAAACTGTATCAAAACACAGTAACTGATTAACTAACATCAGTTAAAGTACCTCAATACAGTTTGTCAGTTGTGAATATATATTGGATTTAAGTGCATGCACATGCACACATAAATATGGTATATTTTTAAGCATAAGTGTAGTATGAAGTACCATACTAACTACAAAATCAATCCCATATAATATTTTTACATTAATAAATACATCTGAAAGAAAAGTTATTATTTTTATGTCCTAAATTGATGTTGTTTTGTGATATTTAGTCTGCAGGCCAGTCTGATGCAACTATTCATGCTAGTCTAAAATGAGCAAGCCTTTTCATCTTTACCTAACTACGGCAACATACAGCCGTTTGCATCTGCTCTCTGTGTTCAAGCTTTAGTATTTCTCTAAAATAATAATAATATAGATATGTACATTGGGTCAACCAACTGAATTCCATTACAATTATCACTAAATTATGTCAAGAAGATACAGATGATTTGTCAGCTATTTTTATTCATTACTGTCAAATCAGAAACTTCAAAAACAATTTATCTAGCATGGTTTCTAGTGGGCTAGCTACTATATCCATGAGCAGTGCAGTTACCTGGCCTTCCTCTGGCTGCCAAATGATTTGCATTCTTTGAAGAACATTTTGTAGAATAGAGAGAAGTGCCAAATAAGAAGCAGAAATTACAATTTCATGCTTCATGAACTGGAGGTGCTATCATGTACAATAATTGATGCCATTACCAATTTGATACAAGAAAGTATTGTGCAACCTACTTAGATATCAAAGAAGAGGCTACAATCAAGCAGCATCAACAGATTTAACTATCTGGAAAAATTTACTTATAATTAATTCATGACATGGTTTTAATATAGATCTTCATGCTTTGAATACAAATTCAGAGCTTTGTAAATTATAAAGTAGTGCAGGAATCACATACAGCAGCGTTCCACTAATCTAAACCCCGGTAACCCGAACGTTCGGTTAATCCGAACATGAAAAATGTTAGTCTAAGTGTGGAAAACTGTGTGGTAAACTGCTGTACATACACACTATTTTAATTTACACAGTACAGTAAACATGTATTAGAAAAATTGACAAGAAAAGATTAGCTTTAAACAATGCATAACAATGAAAGAAAAGCTGTCAAACTTACTAAAATACAACGGACATTTTATCCCTACTTTTTAGATGACAAAAACTCAGTGATTGTTTTTTGGCATAATGAAGACAGTCTGTTATATGATGCATCGTTGCACCATTGTTTCATAAACATCAAATCAGAAGGTGTAGCAGTGGGCTGTGGCTCCCAATAACATAGCGTGAGGTCAAGGGCTGCTGCTGCATCACTTTGTGACACCAACTCTCCTTTGTCACTTTCACGCTCATTGTCACTTCCATCACAGCAGACCACTTCCTCCTGGTCTTGAGTCACAGCAGCAACTAAATCAGCATCAGTAGGCTTCTCCACACATGCCCCATCCACTGCCATCCACTCATCTACATCTCCTTCACTAGCTTCTTCACATCCACAGAGTGTCTGTATCAATTGTAGTAGATTTTCCTCTTCATTTTCAACTAGGTTGTCCTGAAATTCAAGAGATGTCCACAGTTTTCTCCACGATTTTCTCGGAGTATTTTCTGAAATACTCTGCCACACCTCAGCAGCCCAATAAACAACATCCCTCACATTGGTCTTTTTTATTTTGTCCACTAAAGGAATGCTATCATCTTGGATCAGCTACTTAAAAATTGTTTTCTGTAAATCAGTTTTAATGTTTGCAGTGAGCCCTGGTTTATCGACTGTAGAAGTGGTGTAACATTCGGTGGCAAAAACTTCGCCACAATTTCTCCATCACATAGTTCCTCAGTGCTAGAGTGAGATGGCGCATTATCAATCAAAAGGATTGCATGGGAAGACAAATGATTTTCCTTAAAAACTGTTGAACAGAGGGAACAAACTGGCTGGGAATCCATTCTTTGAACAGCTTACCATACATCCATGCTTTCTTCTTGTTGTGATAATATATGGTCAGGGACTTCGTGTTGCAGTTTTTAAAGGCTCTGGGCCTAGCATATTTGCCGATCAGCATTAAAGGCAGCTTGTGGTCACCAACAGCATTGCTCCACACTAATAAAGTCACACAATCTTTGCACATTTTAAAACCAGGAGCATGGTCTTCTGTTTTTGATGCCAGGCTTTTTGTTGGCAATGCCCTAAAATTATGGCCAGTCTTGTCACCATTATAAATTTGTTGAGGCGAATACTTTCCCTCTCTTATCATTTTTGCAAACTCACCCAAGTAATCCTTTGCTGCATCATGGTCAGAAGAAAGCTTCTTTCCAGTAATTGTTAGCAGACAGATTCCATGCCATTTTCTGAATCTGTCCAAACAAACCATATCGCACTCAACAATGCACAACAACAAGGGCAGGGAGTGAGAGTGAGCCATTGTGCCCACACTTGTTCCCATTTGTTACCATGATGTACCTACTTATATGCTTGGTATACTTCATTCTAGAAACGTGTCACCATAATTCTGGCAAATTTTAACAAATTGGTAATCCGAGCAAGGTCCGGTCCCAATTAGTTCAGATTAACAGGACTCTACCATAATTAAATTTGTGCCAGTTGAGAATCAACACTCACATTAATAGAACAAACTTTTGATATGAGATCCACTTTTGCTATTTCATACCTTATTTATGAAGAAATGACATATGAAAATACGCCATATTCTCAGATGAGATTTCATTACTTGGTTAATCTCTCAACTACTATTTGGCATCTGGTTGGAAGCATGGCAGTATGTCGGACCACTCAGTACAAAATACTGTCATATGCCTTGCAGTCTGGTTAATTATGGATGTATTGCGGTGATCTTGACATTTGGGGCCGGCTTGGGTGGCTGAGCAGTTCTAGGCGCTACAGTCTGGAACCGCGCGACTGCTACGGTCACAGGTTCGAATCCTGCCTCGGGCATGGATGTGTGTGGTGTCCTTAGGTTAGTTAGGTTTAAGTAGTTCTAAGTTCTAGGGGACTGATGACCTCAGAATTAAGTCCCATAGTGCTCAGAGCCATTTGAACCATTTGACTTTCGGGCAGTTCATTTGCCGACTGTGACATCTAAAATATGTTGTGGCATACACTATTTGATCAAAATTACCTGGACAGCCCTGTGTAATGTGGAACTGGCCTTTTCCAATATAGAAAGGAGACAGGAGTATTGTGTTGTCAGCAGAGAAGCAGTAACATTAGAATGGGTCAAGAGAGTTCAGTGACTTTGATTGTGGCCTGGTCATTGAACATCACCTGAGTAATAAATCCATCAAGGAAATTTCAACTTTTCCAAAGCTGCATAAGTCAACTGTTGGTGATGTGATGTGAAGTGGAAACATGATGGATGAGTGACAGCTAATCCAAGACCAGGCAGATCTAATGAACTTGCAGATACTGACAAACAAACATTGTGCAGAATGGTTGCAATTAGTTTTAAAACTGCTACCAACACACCTACTGCACAATGATTGTGAATAGGAAGTTCGAATAGGAAGTTAAAAAGAATGGATAAGCCAACCATTTCTGTAGTGAATGCTAAGCAATGCTTGAAGTTGTGTAAAGAATAATGCTACTGGACAGTGGATGACTGGGAATGAGTGATTTGGAGTGCTGACTCATACTATGACTTGAGGCAATCATATAGAAGGTTTTGGGTTTGCTCAGTGCCTGCTGCTACTTGCCATCCCAAAAGTGAAGTACGGAAGATGTGCTGTTTCGTTATGGAATGTTTTCTGTGGTTAGGATGTGGTCCCCTTATTACGTTTAAGAAAACACCTGTATGCATAATGATATGAACATACTTTACAGCATTATATACTGCAGACAGTGGAGGAACAGTTTGGAGATGTGATTTTTTTATAAGCATGACATGCACTCTCTCACAAAGCAGCTACTGGGTGGCAATGGATTGCGGATAGTGTAATATAACATGGCAAAAATTTTTTGTGGGTGAAGTTTGGGATGTGTATCATTATTTAGTACAAGAAGAATAATGATTAATATACCCCACCTTATTATGGATATCCTCCACCAATAAAATAATACATACCTTGTGTAATATGGGGTGTTGCTTCTTAATGCTGCCATAGGTTCATCTTGATGTTATTGCATCACCACATGGGAGTCATGCAATGATAGAAATAAGTTTAGTACTTCTTGTCCAAAGAGAATCTTATTTTGCACACTAGATGTTTGACGGCGAATGTACAAAGTCTGACTACATGCTGTTGAAAGAAAATTCGGTCCAAGACTGACGTAATACCGACTTGGGACTGACCTCAGACTGACCTATGGCGGCATACAAATCACCTCTGTTTATATGGTTTTAAACAATGACTGTCATTGTTACATATTGAATTTTGGATTTATACAATTAAAGTTTTTGCATACATCTTCGCAAATAACATAGAAATTTACACGAAATAGAAGTGAATAATTTCATACAAAGACAGGAAAGAATCTGTTTCTATTGAAACTAAGAAATTACATGTTTTATCATTGCAACAATGTGTTTCATTAATTTGCATATATTTTTTTACTGTCTTAAAGGATATCATCCCATCATTTTCAGGTGAACGGAGCAATTAGTTTTATTGAATATAATGCCTAGATTCAACTAATTAAACTATGTATGAGTAAAATTTTACATTTCTATATGGTCATAATTACAGTTTAGCTAACTAACACCAATTAAAACATGAGTATCCTTAATTCTGACTGAAAAATCATCATGTTGTATTTCTGTTAGGGATACATGTAGTTTTTGAGTTAACAAAGCATAAAAATAGCTGTTTCCTGATGACTAGAAATATTGGAACTTAAATTGTTGATTACTCCATAATTACAATAGCAATTTTATTCCTACCATGTTCCTGTGGTTTGTATTATGTGCAAATTGTGATCGTATCTTAGCTTTTAACATGTTTCCTTCATTCTACATACTGGTGAGGCCCAACGTAAACAATGTCAAAACAGTAGCTTAAATTAGTGCAAATTACTAATTTTCTGCACAAAAAATCTTCAGTGTATTCGAATCCAGGTAACCAGAAAAGACAAAGTCAAACAGCAGTTTAAGTTGATGTAAGTCCTCTTTGGGAGAGTGGGGATGAGAGTGGAAGAAGAGGATACAGGGGTTGTGGTATTACAATACATCCCAAAGAGGTTTGACTATTGCAGAGAGACAAAGCACTCCTAAATCTCTGGCTAAAAATGAAGGGAATATAATCATGACTAGTGAAAAAGACCAGCAATTTGACAATTAGTGTGAGTGAAAAGTACATGTTATGTATAAAGTTTAGTCAGTCAACTTTCTCATTTACAAGATGAAATACAAGAAAGATACAAGTGCATAAATTTTCCGTTTTATCATCTTGGTGCTCTTTTGATGCACTCCATTGAATGTACTATGAGATTCGTTCAATTGTTCATATATTATTGCCTAATAAGTTGTATCTTACCTCTAAAAGATGTTAGTGTGAGTTGGTTGTCAAGTTATGGATACATAATTTTTTCCCAGGCAAGAACATGCCTCAACTGGAATGCCAGACATTCGTTGCTGCATCAAACCGACTTCAATGTCAAAATTTCAAATAGACTAAAGAAATGTATCATCTTCCAAATTCAATTATCAGAATGATCACATCTATATCAATGTCCTCAAATAAGTGTGAACATACATCAGGAAACAAAATTAATTGTTTCTCAGAATAACCTCCTTGTGGTCACAACTATTATGCCCATTACTTCCATGAGTTTATTAAATGCAGTAAACAGTATATCAGTATAAAGTGCTGTGTTTTACCGTAATTCCCTTCACATCACTTTGTTCCAACTCCTTCCTTGGTTCATTTCAAATTTTCACCAGTGCAAGACTGTCATTAGTTTACTTATATATACATATATCCCATGATTGTTAATTAATCTAATCACTGTATAACTTCCAATTCAGAAGAATGGTGAACTATAAAGAGTTATTCTGTGTATACAATACAGTGTGACAAAGCAAAATTCAAGTTGATAACATAAAATCTTACCTACTTTACTAGACAAAATATATATTTGTATCCATGAATGACAAATAAGATTCAAGAGTTATCCTACATCAAATCATAGAAAAACACTAATTCAAAATATATACCAGAAAACGCAAATGAAAATTCCCTCCAGTCTGTTAAGTGAGACCAAAGTAGTGCATAGAACCATACAGAGTTCATCTTGTCATAGGAAATGCAATTGCAACAAGTGACAGTAAGGCCACAAAACAAGGCCTAACACACAATCAAATACAAGAGTTAACCTACAATGCATTTATATATATGACTAAAACTATACAGGAAGTCTCAAATCATGACATCACAACTGAAAAACAGATCAAATTGATATAGTAAGCAAAACTACATGAAACTAGAATTTGGCATGAGACACCTCAAACCAAATTGAAAATGTTCAAGGCCTATTTTTGCGATGATTGGACTGACCTAAAAATGCAAAGCACTGGGTACTAACCAGTAAAAAGTTCATAATCAGTTAGTTCAAATTTCAAAATCCATAAGGAATCAGTATGGAAATATGCAAACCAATGTGATGTGGGACTTCAAGTTCCATACAAAAATGTTCAAGGCCTATGTTTGCGACATTTGGACTGACCTGAACCTACAGGTACTAACTAGTAATAAAGTTCATTATCAGTTAGTTCAAATCTCAAAATCAATAAGCGATAAGTATGCAAGTATGTGTATCAAAATGATGTAGAACTTCAAGTTCCGAATAAACATCATCTACTACCATAAGACAAGCAGGAGTTAGTATTAGGAGCACAAAGGTACAGGGACACAATGAAACATCAACAATGATTGCAAGTCATGACAAATATGGGAAAATCTTCCAGATAAGCAAAATTATTCGTGTTCATACAGTAATAAAATATAGCAAAAATGATTTTGTAGGTGATGTTCAGTCACAATCTAATTATTTCATATCACATTTTAATATGAATGTGTGTTTGAAGATAAATACATACGTTAGTACATTGGCACTTAAATGATTTAATAGGAAAAGCAATGTAAGTATTCAAAAATATCCTGAACAAGCAGTTGAAGAAACACTCGTGTTTCTGACACTGATGTGAGAGCAGATCCTGACAAAAGTGATTCAACAAGGGTGATGTTGAGCATCAAAGTACTAAAGAATATATATGATGAATGCTAACAACTAATATAGAAAACATGACACGAACACACATACTGAATCAAATATAGATAAAAACACAAGCATAATGCAAAGTAGAGTAATACACTTGATGTACTGAACCATAGCTTAAACTCCATTCATAATTGGTGTGTCAAAGAAATGATTGATGTCCAGCCAGAGCATCCAACCAAAATATCTCCTATCTGACTGATGCCTTCCCCAGACCAATCAGCCAATGCATATATCTCATCAAGACTGTGGTCATCTGTAACCCTGCAGCCAAAATCCACTAATAATACTATCATCACCCTAGGACAACAGCAAGCAAAACACTCCTAAATCATATTAATCAAAAGCTTTCAAAGACAACACCAAATTTATCACAGAGCAATCGGATTCATTATAGTCAAGATAAACTAAATAATAAGTAAATCATTGAAGTCAATAGAATATGTGTCATGTATAAACTTCAAATAGTAGGCTAATTGCGTGCAATGTAAGTTATGTCGATTGTCACTAATAGTCTCCATAATAATCATGCTGAACATTCAATCATGTACGTATGAAGTATTTCAGATTCACATGACACTGAATAATTGTAAAATCATGAAGATGTGAAACAAAAACCAATGTTATACAAGTGACCAAGATTATACCAAAGTTCCTGCTGATCAACTAGAGTGTTAAGTAGACAAATGTATGTGTTTATGTGTATTATCCAGTTGGCTATACTTTTCTTCAAAATTCATACTATTCTCAGTTCCTGCCAGTATAAATAAGATAAAATACTATTTTCAAATCAGCAAAGCATTTCATGTACCTAGAATTGATTTAGACATGTGTCTAGAAACTAAGTGTAAATGGTGTAAATAAGGAATATAGTACCAAAGTATAAAGATGTTGAAGCAGATACAACATTAGCTGGGGCCCTTGTGCTTGCCAGACACGTAGTACACACAAAGAGTGTACCCCCCTGGGGTTGATCATATTAAACCTCAGAAAATATGGTTAAAGTAGAGTGTATTAAGCAAATTATTGCACCTCATGTCATCAAACACCAATATCATGAATCAAATAGGTAATCAAAGTCAGCATAAATCCAAAGGATAGAAGTGTGTATGAATATGTGTGTGAATGTAGTACTGATGTATAATGGTGTTGAAACAGATACTACATTAGCTGGGGCCCTCGTGCTTGCCAGATACACGGTACACAGAGAGAGTGGATCAGTAGTGACCTGGCCAGTGATAGCTACACCTGATTCTGTTTAAAGCCTTGACAAATCTCAAGTGACTAGATGTTGGAGCATCATTGAGAAATCTCAGGATAGCTTGCCATAGATGAACTGGAAAGAGAAGCAACCATTTCACTTATACAATGTTCTGTTTATTAATTGGAATCCTCCTTTGGTTAGTTTCTCCTCCTTCAAGGTTTCTGTGGTTTTCACTAGTGGTGGATGTTCCGTCTGATAATAGGCAATGTCATCTGATGCAGTGATGACTGAGATTTAATCCACATTGCTGTGTTCTGCCAAAGGATTTCTTCAAAGGCCATCAATGTCCTTATGTTTGCATCTATTTTTGTATACTACTGTGATGTCATACTCCTGAAGTATCAGTACCCACCTTGCCAGCTGAACTGATGGATCCTTCAGGGCTGTCAGCCGGCATAGAGAATGGTGATTTGTCACAAGGTGAATAGTTTTCCAGATAAATAGAGCTGGATGTCATTGATGGCCCAAACAACTGCAAACACACTCACAAGCTTGTAGAGTAATTCATCACGGACTTTGCTCTGGAAGCATAAGCTATCACTTATTTGGTATAGTTCTGAATTTTTACTAGAACTGCACTTTTCCCATAATTGCTTGAGTGTGAAGTTCTGACTTGACATTCTCATCATGCAGTGCTAGAACTGGAGAAGATATTAGCAACTCCTTAAGGAAGGATAGATTTTTTTTGCACCTTGCTCCAGGAACATTTGGTGCCTCCTTGTATTAATCATTGCAAGAGTTATGCCATGAAGCAGAACTTCCATATGAATTGCCTTTAGTATGAGCACGTTCCCAGAAAATTTCTCTCATCAAGGACATGCCAAGGAGTCAGAAAATCTGTGACTGCTCTTATTTTCTCTGGATTGGAATGGACCCATCACCATTAACTATTTGCTCCAAGATTTTTATTTGTTGAGAGATGAAGGGGCACTTTTTTTGATTCAGATGGAGCCCTGTGGTCTGAACACACTTCAATATGGTTGTAAGACAGCTTAAGTGTTCTTCAGATGTCTTCAAAAAGCAGCAGTGTTATCCAGATAGCAGAGACAAGTCATCAATTCAGGGTGCCGAAGCAGATATTCCATCATATATTCACAGCTGGCTGAAGCATCATATAATCCAAATGGCATAACTCTGAACTTGTAAAGGCCATCAGGAGTTATGAAAGCAGTCCTCTCTGGGTCAGCATCGTCAACCACAGTTTGTCAGTAAACCTGTCTGCATGTTCACAGTTGAGGAGTACTTTGCTCCTGTCATGCTGTCTAGTGTGTCACCTGTGTACGAAAATGGGTGTACATCTTTCTTCATGATTTAGTTCAGTCATTGGTAGTTGGCACAGAAACACCATGTGCCATGTTTCTTCTTTACTAGGACTGCATGAGAGGACCAAGGACTCTGAAAGTTCTGTGATTTTATCTTCTGCGTTGTTCAGCCAGTGACACCCTGTGCAAGTGCTGATTGATTGGTGGGTGATTTTCAGTAATGGTACGGTGTTTTACCATGGGTTGCTTGATCTGACTTTTCTTCACTCCAGATTTGAATTAGTCTGAAAATTGCTGCAGAATGGCTAACACTTGCCCATGCTTTTCCTCAGTCAGGTCAGATCTTATGTCCAGTTCAATAGCAGCTTCCTCCATTCCATTGTCCGTAGTGGTAGCAGCTCATGATTCTTTGTCAGTGGCATTGGGTTGCCCATGCTGGACTGGCTCAGATGTTCCTATACACATACTGTTAGGGATAAGTTGTCACTGCTAGTGACAGTTAGTGATTCCAAAGTTCCCTTGACCATCAGTAATGCTGATGATTGTCTCTGGTATGTACATTTTTTATGTGAGCCAGAGTGGCTTTTGGGAGTTGACAAAAGATACAAAGTGTAACTGAGTGTCTAGCTTGATGATTGGAATTTTGGTACTTGTCTTGTTATTATGGTGGGATAACAATGTCCTCACCAGCGAACAACTGTTGAGAGTAATCTTTGCGTGCGCATTGGAATAGCTTATAAAATCTGGGGCTTCAATCTTCTACAGTCTATGACTGCTTGTGATAGTTGAAATCTTGAGGCTTTGTAGCCATTGAAAGCTCATCACCTCTCTCTGCAGTAGTGTACAACATGTCTATGGCATCCATAGCGAGAGCTTAACAATATGTTGTATTCTGTCCTCCAAATGTCCATTCTCCTGTGGCAGAGATGTTTGTTGCACCTGGGTGAACATTGGGTTGTTTTTTTCATATGCTGATACCACCTGATGACTTTCCCAGTTGTTATGACCTCCTTTACTAGAAGAAATTGTTAAATGCACTTCTGTAAATCCACTCTTCAAATGAGAGATTTTTCTGGCTTCTTTCGTGTGTCATATTCACTATGTGGCATAGACCAAAATATTCTGTATGTGTTATTCCCCATAATATAAAGCTCTCTTCTCCAATTGTTCTTGCACTAAGCTGATTTGATGCTGCTTGTCATCAAATATTTTCTTCAGTTTGGTACAGAATTTGTTTCAGCTAATGAGTTGCTCTTAATTTTTCTTGAACCACTGGTGGACTGTACCACCCATGTAAAATTATGCATTGGCCAAACACATCGTGTCATCCCACCTACTCGCTCAAATCCTTTCAGCCCTTTCACTGGGTTCTGACTACCATCTCCAGAAAATACTGATGTATGCCTTAAGTGCAACTGACTTGTTGCTGTTTAGGAATTCATTGGTTTCTTGAATATAAAGACCTTGGGAATGATGTACTGCTTGTATTCTAGGTCTGTCTATGTAAGCAATACCTTTTAAGTTGCATAATTGGAGCCACAGTGATGTAAATGTTTTGAAATGTCGGAGGTCTCCCCCAAAGAGTGTCATATCATAATCACAGCCAAGTTCAAATCTGAAAGCATGGTTGTCAGTGAACTACAATACTTTGCAGTCAAAGCAAGTTTATTGCAAACACCAACATATAGATAGAAGAGAAATCAACTTTTTAGAGGAGCATGTTGCCTATTTATACAAACATGGCATATTCCAGAATACACAAACATTACAAACATTAGAAATTTCAAGAACCTCCCAGATATGTCAAATACTAAATAATTGCTGATGGTTAGGTTTGAAATGGTGAACTGAAGTACGGCAGCTTGCAGTGCTGGCCTCTATGCCACATTGAGTGCACCACAGCTCATGGCTATACACAAGGCAAGTGGTGGTTGAGAAGGGACTGAGACAGGGTTGTAGCCTATCCCCACTGTTCTTTAATCTGTACATTGTGTGAGCACTGAATGAAGCCAAGTAGAAATTTGGAAAGTGAATTTAGGTTAAGAGAAAAGAAATAAAAACTTTTAAGTTTGCTGATGACACTGTAATTCTATTCAGCAGTTCTGTTCACCAAAGAACTTGGAAGAACAGCTGAACAGAATGGAAAGTGTCTTGATACGAAGTTGTAGGATGAAATTCAACAAAAGTGAAACAAGGGTAATTGAATGTAGTCAAATTAAATCATATGAAGCTGAGTGAATTAAATTAGGAAATGAGACACTAAAAGTAGTGGATGTGTTTTGGTATTTGAGCAGCAAAATAACTGATCTTGGCTGAGGTAGAGAGGATATAAAATGCAGACTGGCAATAGCAAGGAAAACATATCTAAAAAGAGGAATTGTGTTAGTAATTTGAGTGCAGCCTTTTACAGTAGGGTTATGTGGACAATAAAGAGTTCAGACAAAAAGAGAACAGAAGCTTGTGAAATGAAATGTGGTGCCTCAGAAGAGTGCTGAAGATTAGATGGGTAGATTGAGCAACTAAGGAGGAAATGCTGAATTGAATTAAGGAAAAACAAAATGTCTGACCAATTTGACTAAAAGGAGGGATCAGTTAATAGGACACATTCTGAGACATCAAGGAATCATCAGTTTGGTAATGGAGGGAAGTGTGGGAGTTAGAATTATGTATGGAGACCATAGTATGAATACAGTAAGCTTGTTCAGATGGATGTAGATTGCAGTATTTATTTAGAGATGAACAAATTTGCACAGTATAGAGTAGGGTGGAGAGCTGCATAAGCCAGTCTTTGGAGAAGGTAATAACAAAAACAACAAAAAGATTGTATCTGAAACAGTATTCTAATAATGCAACACACAGTGCACAATTTTTGCTGTAAACAGCTCTAACTGAAACAACTGATATGTTGCTGGAATTTCTGACATTATCTTTTTTCAGGGCAAACTATAGTCAGATCTGAAAAACATGTTGTTCAGAAGTTCAGCAACATTTTCAATCTTGTTTATGTGGCTGTTAACTGCTCATTACATCAGTTGCTTGTAGGCTGTTGCTATTATTCTTCCCATTACTTATATTCATTCCAACAAAGACTTCCCAGTGTACACATAAAAATTTCTGAACTTGTAAAACCATTGTCGTACAACAATAGTTTAATTTGTGTGCTTCCATTTTGCCTTTCTTCCAAATTTTTTTCTGTTTGACAAGTGTCACATGCTGTTATGTTTTGCTGCTTCTTTATGCTATAGTGAACTGACACTATTTATCAATTTTGAAGGTTATAGATCCTCAAGACTTAAGTCAACTAGACGTTACTGCTCTACATACAACACATTGCCTTCCAACTGGAGAAATAATGATATCTACATTGGGTGACAACTGTGATGAAGCAAAAGGAAATTTTCTTCTTCTTGATGCTGAATCTTTTGAAATTAAGAGTGAGTATAGTGAATATAAGACTTACCATCTATTTTAAAACATTATTACAACACTTTGTGAGGAAGCAGGAATATCTGATACTACACACAAAGGCAGCATTGTCTACTAAAATTTCCAAATCTTTTGACATGATGTATTTAGTAAGCTGAGGTAACAATATGAAGGTACACTGATACCCAAACATATCATTTTTTTGAATGAGAATTCTGTGTGTTGTATTTATGTACTGATATATGAGGTAAGGCCAAAAAATACCAGAATATTCATAATTTCGTGCCAATGGTGTATTGGAGAAAATACTCTTGGCATCCCTGCACATGCCAATGTTTAATGTGTAACTGCCAGAAGTTTCATTGTAGTGTGTCTGTTAGTTATTGCTCAGTGGTGTATTGAGTACAATGTTGTGTTGCACAGTTTGTGAACTTCAAGGTGGCAGAGTTGAGAAGCAACACAACTGCATTAAATTTTGTGTGAAACTTTAGAAAATCTTTAAGAGCCACCAAATTATGCAGGAAGCCTACAATGATGAATGCTTAAGCCTTACTCAGTATTTTGAATGAATGGTTCAAATGGTTTAAAAATGGGAGTTGGAAGTTAAAGATGACCCTCATTCATTACGCCCTCTGAAGGATTAATCCATCATGTATTCGTACCACAGGGACAAATTGTTGATCGATAGTACTATCATGGCATGTTGTGATGCCTGCAAGAAAATGTGAGAAGCAAATGGCGGCAAATGTGGCGAGACAAGTCATGGCTCTTACATCACAATAATACACCTGCACATTCATCCCTGTTGGTACGTGACTGTAGCACAAAAAACAAAATCACTGTGCTGCCTCATCCTCCATACTCTCCAGACATGACCCTGCAGATTTTCTTTTATTTCCAAAATTGAAAACTCCAGTGAAAGGACTTTTAGGACAGTGAAAGGATTTGCAATGATGGACGAGATAAAAGAAAATTCATAGAAGGCACGTAGTGGGATCCAGCAAGAGGCATACTAAGACTGCATCTGGTTGTGGAAATGAGATTGGGAGCAGTGTATCAATTTTGGAGGAAAGTATTTTGAAAGAGATCATGCACAATAAGTAAAAGGTAAGAATAGAAAATTTTTATGGACAAAGTTCTGGAATTTTTTGAACAGACCTTGTATGTGGTGTCTGTTCTTTTGGACTCATCCAAAAGAACAGACACCACATACATAATTAAGGCAATGCTGGCCAATGATACCTTCAGTGCATATGCAATCCAGGCTTGAACTCTTACGGGAATTTGTGACATGCTGTGAGTAATGACGCTAATGAGCAGGGGCACTACATCAGCAGTGTACGGTATAAGTTGAGAATTTGGGTCTGACGGGAGGCATGTAGGGTAGTCCGTAGGCTTGTGGTGACCACAGTGTACAGACGGTGTATCTGCCTAGTCAGCAGGAGACTCAGGTTTCAATCCTGATCTGGCCTAAATTTTCAGCTTACCTCATAATATCAACCAATGCCCTCTGGCAGCTAATTTCTTTAACCCCTTAATTTAAAACCTTGAGTTGTCTCATGTCTACTATTTTGACAGAAACTTAAAATCCTGAATATACTCAGGCAACTTAAGAAAAGACCTCTGAAAAAATAGAACCCTACTTATATCCATTTCAGTACTGGTAGTTACATGTTCAGCTGCTACAGAGCACCTGGTAGTACATTTGTAGCCTGGTTGTCATGTTTTGGTTGAGGTGGTTGCCACTAGGTAGTACAGATGTGTACTGTGTGCAGCTCTGGATACTGCACAACAAAATGTGTGCTTTCAGACTCTCTCCTATATTGTTGTTTAGGCAATGCTTTCAACGAAATATGGCTGTAGCAATTCTGAGTTTGACATTGAATTTAGCAACTCAGAAAGTGGAAAAGAATGTGATGTTACTTCATTAGAGACTGAAAGTGAAGACATTTTGTCAGTTGACTGACAAGTGCTCACCAGTGGCACAAGATAAATATAATGACTGTGCTCCAGCCAGCTCCTCCAAGATTTGTGGTCTCAGAAAACTGTTGTGAAATATGTGGTTATACTTCATAGTTAGACAGAAATTAAAAAATGTCTTCAAGTTTCAGGATATTTTAGTCAAAGTCCAGTGCATATAATGTTATTCATCATAGAATTATTTTCATTAATCAAGAATTCTTTTTTTTTTTCAAATAATTTGAAAAAAATTTTTAAGTTAAGGGTTAATTCCTTTGTGACTTGATTCATAGTTGCTGCAGGATCAAAATGGTGTATGTTCTTTTGGATAAGTCCAAAACAACAGACACCATATACATAATTAAGGCTATGACAGCCAATTATCCCTTCAGTGCAGATGTACAAAAAGCTCGAACTTGTACAGGAATTGGCAAGATGCCATGAATAATGAGGCTAACAAGCAGTGTCTTCACTATATCAGTAGTCTGTGGTATAAGCTGAGAAGTTGGGTGTGATAGGAGGAGTGCGAGGATAGTATGTGTGGTTGTGGTGACCATTGTGTCCAGATCTGCTTAGTAAGCAAGGGAGCCACATTCGAATCCAGATCCAGCACAAATTTTCAACTGACCCCATTGATATCAATCATGCCCACTGGCAGCTAATGTCTTTAATTCCTTTATGCTTCAATGAGAATTTTTTTCCATCAATCTTCTGACTGGTTTGATCAAGTCTGCCACAATTCCTTTCCCGTGCAACCTTTTCCATCTCAGAGTTGCACTTGCAACTTACATCCTAAATTATTTGCTGGATGTATCCCAATCTCTGTCTGCCTCTACAGTTTTTACCCTCAACAGCCGCTTCTAGTGCCATGGGAAGTTAACAGGTGTCCTGCCATCCTGCCCCTTTTTCTTGTCAGTTGTTTCTGTATATTCCTTTCTTCACTGATTCTGTGGAGACCCTACTCATTCCTTACATTATCAGTCCACCTAATTTTCAACATCCTTCTGTAGCACCACATCTCAAATGCTTCTATTCTGTTCTGTTCTGGTTTTTTCACAGACCATGTCTCACTGCAATAAACGTTGTGCTTCAAACATACATTCTCAGAAATTTCTTCCTCAAATTAAGGCCTATGTTTGATTATAGTAGACTCCTCTTGGCCAGGAATGCCCTTTCTGCCAGTGCTAGTCTGCCTTTTATGTCCTCCTTACGCCATCTGTCATGGGTTATTTTGCTGTCTTGGTAGCAGAACTGCTTAACTTCATCTGCTTTGTGATTACCAGTTAAGATTTTAAGTTTCTTATTGTTCACATTTCTGCCACTTCTCATTGCTTTCATCTTTCTTTTATTTGCTCTCAACCCATAGTCCGTACTCATTAGACTGACCATTCCATATGTCAGCTCCTGTAATTCTTCTTCACTTTCACTGAGGAGAGCAATGTCATCAGTGAATCTTAACATTGATATCCTTTCACCCTGAATTTTCATCTCACTCTTGAACCTTTCTTTTATTTCCATCATTGCTTCTTTGACATATAGATTGAATAGCAGTGGTGAAGAACAACATCCCTGTCTTATGCCTTTCTTAATCCTTGATTAGATTAGATTCTGTTTTCGTTCCATAGACCCAAAAAATGAGCTGATCCTCTTGGATGTGGAACATGTCAGAAAGTATAACATAAAAAACATAAAACATTTGAATGTAATACTTACTACCCTGGCCATTTGTCAGGAGATTGTCAGAGTAGGAGAATGCATTGCAATAAACTGGAACTGCCAATATTTACAGAATTAATACACTGTCAGAATGAAACATTGTAGTGCAATTTGAATAAACTTACCATTTACAAAATACCTAAGCTTGACTGTTGTGACCAAGTGCTGTCAAAACTGAAATCTAACAGGCATTTTTACTTAAGCTGTTAAGATATTCATCTGTAGACTATAGAAGGAGTTGCCTATCAAAAAGTCTTTCAAACTCTACTTTATCTGAAACCAAGTATTTAATGGCTGCTGATAATTTATCGAAAATGTGTGTTCCAGAATAATGGGCCCTTTTTGAACTGAATTAAGTAATTGTATGTCTTTATCTAGATTGTTCTTAGTCCTAGTATTGATACTATGTATTGAGCTATTGGTTAGAAATAGAGATATATTATTCACAACAAATTTCATTAAGGAACAAAAATACTGAGAAGCAGTGGTTTAGAATACAAAGTTTCTTGAACAGGTTTCTACATGATGATCTTGAATTTACACAAGGAATGATTATTATTACATACTTTTGTATGCTAAAAACTTTTACTCAGTTTGATGTGTCGCCACAGAATATGATCCTATATGACACAATAGAATGAAAGTAAACAAAGTATGCAACTTTTTTATATTTATATCTCCTACATCTGACATCATTCTCAATGCAAATACAGACTTGTTAGACACTTAAGCAATTCTGTGTAATGCCCTTCCCAAATGAATTTATTATCAAGTTGTAATTCCATAAATTTCACACTGTCAGACTCTTCGATCTGCATGTGTTCATATGTTACACACATGTTGGAAGGAAATCTCTTACAAGTTCTGAACTGCGTAAAAGTTTAATGACAGTGAATTAGCTTTAAACCATTTATTAATGTCGGTGAAAATTTGATTAGGAACCATTTCTAAATCTGTAGTTGACTTGCTACTTAATGTAATGTATCATCTTTAAACAAAACACATTTAGCATCTGGCTATGTAACAGACAAGAGATAATTAAGGTACACAAGAAAAACAATGGATCCCAGATGGAACATTGAGGACACCACATGTAGTTAATTACCAATTAGATGAAGGCTGACTGCTTGTTCCACAGGTATTTTGCAACAACAACCTTTGTTTCCTAATAGGTAAGATTCAAACCATTTTGCAGCACTGCCAGTTACTTCGTACTATTCTAATTTACTAAAGGGAATGCTGTGATTCGCACAGTCAACGGCTTTTGACAGGTTGCAGAAAATGTTAATTTGTTATCTAATGAATTAAATACACTCTCACCATACATGTAAATAGCTTTCTCTATATCAAAACCCTTAAGGAACCCAAACTGTGACTTGGACAATATATTGTTTGTGGTAAGATGCTTAAGGAGATGCTTGAACGCATCTTATCAAATATTTTTGAAAAAACCAACAAAAGTGAAATTGGTCAATAGTTTGATTGTACCTCTTTATCCCCTTTCTTGTAAAGAAGCTTAACTTCAGCATGTTTTAGGTAGTCTGGAAACATTCCACTGATAAGAGACTGATTATACAAATAACAAGATAGAACTCGACTTGCATGAGCATTCTTTGATTGACTTCATTGACCTGTTATCATAACTACTAGAATACTTTGATTTTAGGGTTTTTGTGATGGACACTACTTCTTTGGGAGATGTGAGTGTCAATTTCATTTTACTAAAATTATTTGCAAAGACCAGTCTCAGCTACTGTGTTGCACTGTTTACTAAAACTGAAAACCCTAAGCTGTCAGTAAGAGACACAAAGTACTTGTTTAAGAGGTTTGCAACACTACATGCACTTGCTACCAATATCTCATTTATTTTTAGAGTGGGCTGTTCCTCTTCCTTTTTGGTCCCACCTGTCTCTGTCTTCACTATATCTCATATAGTTTTTGTATTTTATTGCCTGATGTAATTATTTTTCTCTCATTAAAAAGCTGCTTAGATTTCTGGATTACTTGCTTCAGTATTTTGCAGTATTCTTTGTAATGTTATAGTGTCTATAACATCAGATAACTTCAAGTGTACCTCTTCATTCCTTAGTACCTGTGCATCCCATTTCTTTACACATTGATTCTTCCTGTCTAGTCTCTTAAACTTCAGCCTACTCTTCATCATTACCAGATTGTGATCTGAGTCCATATCTGCCACTGGTATGTCTTAAGGTCCAATGTTTGATTTTCAACTCTCTGCCTGACTATGATGTAATCTAGCTCCTAAGTAGACTTTCTCCTTGTGCTTCTTGAACAGAGTATTTGCTATTATTAACTAACTCAATTAGTCTTTCTGTTTTATGATTCCTAGTACCAAGCCCATATTCTTCCATAACCCTTTCTTCTACCGTTTCCCCTACAATGTCATTCCAACTCCCATGGCTCTTAGATTTTCATCTCCAGTTATGTACTGAATTACCAGTTAAATATCCTCATATACTTTCTCTATTTCTCCATCTTCTGCTTGTGATGTCAGTGTGTATTTCTGAAATATTGTTGTCAGTGTTGATTTGGTGCAATTCTGATGAGAACAGCTCTATCATTGAACTGTTCACAGTAAGTTGCTCTTTGTCATACCCTCCTCAACAAATCCTTCTCCTGTTATACCATTTTCTGCTGCAGTTGATATTACCCTATACTCATCTGATTAGAAATCCTTGGTTTCTTTTCAGTCACTTCACTGATGCCCGCTGTATCTAGGCTGAGCCATGGCATTTTCCTTTTCATATTTTCTAGCTTCTCTACCGTGTTCAACCTTCTGATATACGATGCCCTGACACATAGAACACTATCCTTTTGTTGGTCATTCAATCTTTTTCTCATGGTCACTTCCCCCTTGGCAGCCCTCTCACAGAAATTTGAATGGGGGATTAATCTGGAATCTTCTGCGAGTGGAGAGATCATCATGACACTTTTTCAATTACAGGCAATATGTCCTGTGGATACATGTTACCTGTCTTTACAACAGTAGCTTCCGTTGCCTTCTTCATCCCCTTGCCACTGATCATTGCTGATGTGATTCTTCCACCTTTTAGGGCAAGGAGTGTGCTGAACCTCTGTCCACTCCTCCACCATCTTTGACAAGGCCATTGGTAAATGAGGGTGACTTCTTATGCAGGAAGTCTTTGCTCGCCACTGCTGATGATTTTTTATAAAAAATTTAAATGGTAATAGTATTGAAACACAAGACTGAGGGCACTTTGATTACTAATCAAAGATGCTACAGCTATACCATACCTGAGAACTACAGGCTCATTGAGGTAATGGCTAAAAGCACTTAAAATTTATTTCGTGCTCTTAAAACTTTCAGAAGCCATCATGGTCAAGTAGGTAGACACTAAACTCTAGCCCTGGAGGTGACACATTCAAGTCAGGTATGAATAGAGATTTTTTCCTTGTTCCAGTCCCACCAGGATGGCCACAGGTCCACTATCAATTGAGTACCAGGGATGTTTCCTGAGGATAAAGTGTGGCTGGTGCAATGGGCTCATCATCACCTCTCTCCTAGTGCACCCTACCTGCAGTCAGGCCAGTAGCCTACTTTTGGGTTGTGCACCACAGACATCTTTTTTAAAAAATACTTTTAAATGTCAGTTGGTTATTATTGTACATTGGCAATATATTCAAATTAAGAAGACAAGCACCACAAACCAACTTCATCCAGTATTTTTATTCTAATTCTAAGGTTTCTGGTGTGATTAAAGGAACTATTCTCACAAATTTGCAGGTTGTCTCCTTTGTATAGAGTTTAGTATGTTTCCATTGTGTAAGTACTACTTCTATAAATCTTCATACATATGCCACTTGGCTATGTGGCCAAAATATTTATAGCATTTGTAGGTTTAGAAAAAGGTTTCAATGATATTAACTGGAATACGCTCTTAGACATTCTGATATTATCGGGTATAAAACATGGGGAGTGAAAGGCAATCTGCAACTTGTACAGAATGCAAACAGCAGTTATAAATGTTAAAGGACATTAAGACAGGTGGAAACTGAGAATTGAGTAAACAGTACAGGGAGTTGATAAAAGCAAGGAAAAATTTGGTATAAGAATTAAAATTCAAGGTGAGTAAATAAAATGTTTAAAATGAATCTTCAGTTTCACCCAGCATAACTGATGACAAAATGATTCATGAGTGTATGACTGATTCTTGGAGTCCAACAGGCACACCATTTCAGCAACCAGTCGTATTTATATTATCAGGTCCGCTGATGAACTGACCGCCTTATTGGGCATACAATATATATCTTCCTCTCTGCCTCCACTCCACCCCTAAAGCTTGAAGGTGAGTGGAAGAGATGAGAAATAAAGTTGCTGATGTTTAATGATGGCAGCGCTAGTCACCCAAAACTCCAACACAATTGATGCATACATACTTTCTGCAGCCTCTGCTGCCATCCTGTAGCATTTCCATTCTTCCTACCCTTTCATATAGGTTTCTGTTTGACACTTTAAATTGTCATAGTTCTGAACAAGATGGCCAGTTTGTATTACACTGTACCATCCAGGTCCTGTAGAGTTGTATTAAGACCCTAAAATTATTGTTTGTTATTTTTATTGAAACAACCTGAAAGAATAATTGATGATCCAAGAGTTAATCTGATATGATTTTGGGCTGGTAGTGACTTTATGTACAACATGGTGATGCCACTTTTAAAACTTTTTTTTCCAATAGACTTTGATTGACATTCTTTTTTAAAGGAACCTTTAGTACACAAAATATTTCTGAAAAGTTTCAGCAGTATGGCAGACAGAGCTGAAAAGCAACTTTAAGAAATCCATCTCTTAATTCTTTCTAATTGTCTACATGTCCACTTAAGTAGTTCATATAGTTCATCCTTCTGAGCAATCTACTCATGAAATGTAATGAGATGAATAGCTTTATGAGTAAATTGTTCATTTCTCTTAAACCAACAGCTATTTTGATTGCACAGTAAGTACCATTTTATGTACAAATCTCTCTTATTTCCTTTACTATGATCAATAAGACCAGACTGTAAATTTAACTAAGTTTACTTTGGTTTCAGAACTGTGGGCTAGTAAGGAGGATGAAACACCATTTGGTTATGATTTCTGGTATCAGCCATTCCATGATGTATTGGTTTCATCAGAATGGGCAGCACCAAAAGCATTCAAGTATGGATTTAAACCCGAAGATGGAATGAATCCAGGTAAGCTGATTGAGAAAACTAGTCTTCATATGTCATTTCATAACTAACATTGTTGATACGTTGTTAAATGAATCTATTTCAATAATGAGTAATATCTGTCATGGCCATATTATTGACATACCTTTATTCATTCACTCTTTATTGATCCACTGAATCATTTTGTGTACAGAGAGTACTACATGATATGGGACAAGTCATTATAGTAGTTAAACATTTAAAAAATACATAACACATAATTAGATACACCTAGACTTACACAATTGTGTGATAGTTATAGATTACAGGATATAGCATTAGTATACTCTTAAGTTGTTCAGTAATACACAAGACATCAGATTGGGTGTTACTTAGTGCTATTTCGAGTTCACAATATTTGCTCTTGAGGCACTGCACATTTAGAGTCATAATCTTTAGAATAGGGGAGTGAGCACTGATGGCATTTCTCCTTTTGTTTAACACTGTTAACTTGGGCTGCCACAGCTAGTATAAACAATCAATCAGCATAATCCATTTCAAGTAGGAAAAGTAACAGAAACAAGAAACCTGTGGTACAACAGGATTTTTGGTATCCGGCCTCAATGAAAACTCCAAGTTAACAATGTTAAACAAAAGGAGAAATACCATCAGTGCTCACTCTCCTTTTCTAAAGATTATGACTCTAGATGTACAGTGCCTCAAGAACAAATATTGTGAACTCAAAATAGAAGTAAGTAACACCCAACCTGATGTCTTGTGTATTACTGAATGCTGGTGTAAGTACCATGAAATTAGTAGTATTCATATTAATCCATTTAAACTGGCAAGTCATTATAGTAGGAAAATTGCAAAAGGTGGTGGAGTCTGTATTTACCTTAGACAAGAGTTAGAATTTATAAAGAGATGTGAAGCAGAGAACTTAAGTATTGAAAAGTTCTTTGAAGCAGGTGCTGTCCAGCTATATGGCCTGATGAAAAAAGTCATAGTCATAACAGTGTATAGGTCACCATGTGGAAACATAGAAGTCTTTTTTGATGAATTAGAATTGTTGCTAAATATTTTTACAAAAAACTATGAATATTCTTTGCAGTGATTTCAGTATTAATCTTCTAGTTGAAAGTCAACAAAAAAAGGCAATTTTTGGACATATTAAAGAGTTTCAACATGTCACCACACATAAACAATTCAACTAGAATAACAAACACCTCCAATAGAATCATAGATAACGTTTTCTCAAATATGTCAACAACTGACATAGAGGTAACAAACATAGATTTAGGATTGTCTGACCACAGTGCTCTCACCATTGAAATCCCTTTAAGGCGAAAGGAAGATAAAGGTGTAAATAATATTTGCAAAAGAAACTTCTCTGTGGACAGCTGTCATTAGTTCATAAGTATCTTAGAAAATGAAAATTGGTTAGATGTTATGAAACAAACAAGTACATATGAGGCATATAGTGTATTTGCATCGAATTATATGATGAACTTTGAGATGTGTTTTTCAAAGAAACTGACCAGAATCAAGTCTACTGGACACATAAAGTCAAGTTCTTGGATGACTCTTGCATTAAGAAATCATGTGAAAACATGAAAAAACTCAATTCAGAGTTGAGGGAGTGACTTTATAGAATATGTAAAAAAGTATAGGAAAATATACTGCAGAGTAATTGCAAATGCAAAGTTACTAAGTAATGACACGGAAATAAAACAGTCCAGAAATAAAACTAAAATAGTTTGGGAATTTGTGAGAAAAGAAACTGGGGTACCTATCAAAGATAAGGAAATTATTCTGAAAGAGGAGAAGAATAAAATGGTAGATAAATGTGCCATGCCTAATTATATAAATAATTACTTTTTAAATATACCCCAGACATTAAGCTGGAATTTTGGGGAGCAGATTGAGAGAGCAACAGCCAAGGCAGCCAGCAGTATGATGGCAGTCCCAACAAACAAAAAGGAAGTTTTGAAAGTGATTAAAAGTCTGAAGTCCAAGATGTCAGCTGAAATAGATGAGGTGCCAATAATACTAGTAATGAAAACTACTAATCAAATAGCGAAACCATTAGCACACATAGCAAACTTGTCAATGGCTGAGGGCGTGTTTCCACAGAAACTGAAAATTTATAAAGTTGTTCCCCTGTTGAAAAAGGGTGATAAGCTTAAAATAGAAAACTACAGACCTGTCTCACTTCTCCCAACTTTCTCTAAGGTTTTAGAGATACTAATGAAATATAGAGTCACACATTATCTTAATATCCACAATCTCATAAACAGTAATCAGCATGGATTTCAAGCTGGGAGAAGTACCGAAACAGCTGTACTGGAATACACAAAAGAAACAATCAGTAAATTGGAAGAGGGAAAAAGTGTAGTCAGGATAAATCTAGATCTGTCAAAAGCCTTTGACACTGTTGACCACAGCATACTTTTGGTAAAGCTTGAAGTTATAGGTTCAAATGGTTGAAATGGCTCAGAGCACTATGGGACTTAACTTCTAATGTCATCAGTTCCCTAGAACTTAGAACTACTTAAACCTAACTAACCTAAGGACATCACACACATCCATGCCCGCGGCAGGATTCGAACATGCGACCGTAGTGGCCGTGCGGTTCCAGACTGTAGCGCCTAGAACTGCTCGGCCACCCCGGCCGGCTGAAGTTATAGGTATCAGAGGACTGGTAAAAAAGTGGTTTGAGTCATATCTGGATAAGAGGATGCAGGTGGTTGAAATTACAGCACCAAATATTAACCAAAAAATTAAATTAAGATCAGATCCAAGGAAGGCCACAGTAGGAGTACCCCAAGGAAGTGTATTAGGCCCCTTGCTGTTCCTTGTTTACATTAATGGTATTCAGGTGTCAGAGAGAAAAGCTAGAATCATGTTATTTGCTGATGATACTAGTTTAATAGTTAGTGATATGAAGCAGTCATTGCACAGTACTGTGGACCATGTCCTACAAGATATACAAAAATAGTTTAGTGCAAACAACCTAACACTGAATGTAAAAAAAACTTTTTATGTGCAATATGGAAAAATAAGTGAACATTATGACGTAAATCCCACCGTGGAGGGCAAGGAACCTGAAAGAGTACCGTGTGCAAAATTCCTGGGTATGCACATTGATGAGAAGATAAACTGGAAGGACTATGTGGTGAGCTTAGCACTAGAACTAAATTCAGCGTTTTGTACTTACCAGGTGTACCGGTATGAAATGAGCGTTAAGGTACAAATGTGTCGATAGGGAACATTTGTTGTGAACAAGCCTTAATTTTTTTTGTTTGGTTGGTATGACATCTGTCAAAGATATTTAGTATACATCAAGTCATGGAACAAACAACATCATATGTTTTCATCATGTTAGCAATGTCGAATTTTGTACCAGAAAGTGGTGATTTGGGGAAAGCATTAATTTTTTGTATTCATTTGAAAAAGAGTGCTGCAGAGTCGCATCGAATTCTTGTTGAGGCATATGGTGATCATGCTCTATCAGAAGCAACATGCAAAAGATGGTTTCAATGGTTCAGAAATAATGATTTTGATGTAAGAAATGAAGAACGTGGAAGACCACCAAAAAAGTTTGGAGACGTCGAATTGCAAGCAATATTGGATGAAGATGATACTTTGAATCAGAAGCAAATGGCAGCAATGCTAAATGTTGCACAACAAACAATTTATGACCGTTTGAAAGCTATGGGAAAGATCCAAAAGTGTGTAAAATGGGTGCCACATGAATTGAATTAAAGACAGACGGAAAACCGAAAAACCATTTGTCAAATTTTGCTTCAAGGACATGAAAGAAAATCAATTTTACATTGAATTGTTATTGGCGATGAAAAATGGATTTATTTTAAGAATCCTAAAAGGGAAAATCATGGGTTAATCCAGGACAACCATCACCATCAACTGCAAAACCAGATCGATTCGGCAAGAAGACAATGCTCTGTGTTTGGTGGTATCAGAAAGGTGTGGTGTATCATGAGCTTCTAAAACCAGGTGAAACTGTGAATACTAATCACTACAGACAACAAATGATCAATTTGAACTATGCATGGATCGAAGAAAGACCAGAATGGGCCAGAAGAAAGTAATTTTTTTACACAACAATCCACCTGCACACAAAGCAAAACTGGTTCAGGATACAATCAAAACAATTGGCTGGGAGCTGCTACCCCACCCACCATATTCACCAGACTTGACCCCTTCCAACTAACATTTGTTTTCATCAACGGGACACGCATTGGCTGAGGAACACTTCAATTCCTACGAAGAAGTCGAAAATTGGGTGTCTGATTGGTTTGCTTCAAAGGATGAACATTTCTATTGGCGTGGTGTCCACAAATTTCCAGAAAGGTGGTAAAAATGTATAAAAAGCAATGGTCAGTACTTAGAATAAAATGTTTTTACTTTTCAATTCAAAATTAGTTTCATTTTCACAAAAAAAAAATGCTCATTTCATACCGGTACACCTGGTAGAATAATTTCAAAAGTTTGTAGTAATGACTGTACCAGATTAGTATATTTTGGCTATTTTCAGTCCATTGCATCCTATGGGGATAGTATTCTGGGGAAAAACAAATTGTTGTCTAAATGAGATTTTCAAATTACAAAAATGCGCTATTTGGATAATGACCCAGAGCCCACCTCAAACACATTTTAGCCCCTTTTTAAAGCATTGATAATTTTAACAATTCCGTCATTATACATTCTGAAATGTTTGTTGGTGATAAAAAGAAATCAGGACAAAATGAAAACCAATACATACTACCATAATTACAGTACACGACAATGTAGAGATCTCCACTTACAAGCTGTAACAAAGACCTGAAGTCAGAAACATGTATGTAATCAAGGCATCAAACTTTTTAATGCACTACCAAAACATATCAAAGAGCTGGAGAATGAGGATAAATTGAAAGCTGTTATAAAGAATCACATGCTTGATAGATGTTATTACAGTAAAAGTGAATTTCTATGCTCAACTGTATTAGAATATAAAGAACCACATCCTTGACAAATGTTATTACAGCATAAGTGAATATCTCTGCACAACTGTATAAGAATATATGTTTAAATTAATGTGACAAGTGAAATTACTTCAATGACTATGTCTGTCAAGCACATAAGAAGATTAAGAACCACATGCCTAACAAATGTCACTACAGGATAAGTGAATAGCTTTGTTCAACTGTATAAGAATGTATGACATCATTAATGTGACAAATGAAATCACAACATCAAGGACTAGGTCTGTCAAGCACATCAGAAATTATGTTATAAAAACACTTATTAGTTGTATATTGTATTAAACATAAGACAGCTTCATATGAATTCAGCATAGAAATGTTTTTTGTATAGATGTTATATAGTTGTTGAGATGTATCCTGACAAATCCTATATCACAAATGTGATCATTGGGATGATAAAAAATAAGTAAGTAAATTTGATCAAAATTAAAGTCAACAAGGCCTAATTAAAATTAAAATTTGTGGATAAATTTAAAATCAAATCAAGAACAGATGAGCATTACAATACTTATACAATAGTTAAGATTTACTAGATAAACATAATAAGTACATACAAGCAGATCAGTTTTTAACAGTCAGTTAGGCATTACTGAAATTTACATTTTGAGGATAAATTATAGTACAGACAGATAAGTGTACCAATATATACATAGAAAAATCATGTTGGAAATATTTATGTAAGTTATAAGAGGATATTTCAATAATATCGACTTAAGCCTTCTTTTAAAATGTACTGGAGTGTTGATGTTTGTTATGTTTAGTGGTAGATGATAATAAAGTTTAATCCTCAAGCATTTTACACTGTCACCTTATAATATGGCGGAATGGGGAAACTGTGTCAACAAGTATTTCTCTCTAGTGTCGTGCTGGTGATAGTCCTGATTCTGCTTGAGGCTGCCAACATTTAGCTTGGTAAAACTTAGTATCTGCAATATGTACTGGCATAGAAGTGGAAGAATACCTGGTATTTGGAATAGTTGCTTACACGATCTCTCTGTTTTTTAAATATAATTATCCTGATAGTCCCCCCCATGAACCATGGACCTTGCCGTTGGTGGGGAGGCTTGCGTGCCTCAACGATACAGATAGAGGGGTATCTGTTGAGAGGCCAGACAAACGTGTGGTTCCTGAAGAGGGGCAGCAGCCTTTTCAGTAGTTGCAGGGGCAACAGTCTGGATGATTGACTGATCTGCCCTTGTAACACTAACCAAAACGGCCTTGCTGTTGTGGCACTGCGAATGGCTGAAAGCAAGGGGAAACTACAGCCGTAATTTTTACCGAGGGCATGCAGCTTTACTGTATGATTAAATGATGATGGCGTCCTCTTAGGTAAAATATTCCAGAGGTAAAATAGTCCCCCATTCGGATCTCCGGGTGGGACACTCAAGAGGACGTCGTTATCAGGAGAAAGAAAATTGGCGTTCTACGGATCGGAGTGTGGAATGTCAGATCCCTTAATCAGGCAGGTAGGTTAGAAAATTTAAAAAGGGAAATGGATAGGTTAAAGTTAGATATAGTGGGAATTAGTGACGTTCGGTGGCAGGAGGAACAAACTTCTGGTCAGGTGAATACAGGGTTATAAATACAAAATCAAATAGGGGTAATGCAGGAGTAGGTTTAATAATGAATAAAAAAATAGGAGTGCGGGTAAGCTACTACAAACAGCATAGTGAACGTATTATAGTGGCCAAGATAGACACGAAGCCCACGCCTACTACAGTAGTACAAGTTTATATGCCAACTAGCTCTGCAGATGACGAAGAAATTGAAGAAATGTATGATGAGATAAAAGAAATTATTCAGGTAGTGAAGGGAGATGAAAATTTAATAGTCATGGGTGACTGGAATTCGACAGTAGGAAAAGGGAGAGAAGGAATCATAGTAGGTGAATATGGATTGGGGCTAAGAAATGAAAGATTAAGCCGTCTGATAGAATTTTGCACAGACCATAACTTAATCATAGCTAACACTTGGTTCAAGAATCATAAAAGGATGTTGTACACATGGAAGAATCCTGGAGATACTAAAAGGTATCAGATAGATTATATAATGGTAAGGCAGAGATTTAGGAACCAGGTTTTAAGTTGTAGGACATTTCCAGGGGCAGATGTGGACTCTGACCACAATCTATTGGTTATGAACTGTAGATTAAAACTGAAGAAATTGCAAAAGGGTGGGAATTTAAGGAGATGGGACCTGAATAAACTGATTAAACCAGAGGTTGTAGAGAGTTTCAGGGACAGCATAAGGGAACAATTGACAGGAATGGGGGAAAGAAATACAGTAGAAGAAGAATGGGTAGCTCTGAGGGATGAAGTAGTGAAGGTAGCAGAGGATCAAGTAGGTAAAAAGACGAGGGCTAGTAGAAATCCTTGGGTAACAGAAGAAATATTGAATTTAGTTGATGAAAGGAGAAAATATAAAAATGCAGTAAATGAAGCAGGCAAAAAGGAATACAAATGTCTCAAAAATGAAATCGACAGGAAGTGCAAAATGGCTAAGCAGGCATGGCTAGAGAACAAATGCAAGGATGTAGAGGCTTATCTCGCTAGAGGTAAGATAGATACAGCCTACAGGAAAATTAAAGAGACCTTTGGAGAAAAGAGAACCACTTGTATGAATATCAAGAGCTCAGATGGAAACCCAGTTCTAAGCAAAGAGGGGAAAGCAGAAAGGTAGAAGGAGTATATAGAGGGTCTATACAAGGGCAATGTACTTGAGGACAATATTATGGAAATGGAAGAGGATGTAGATGAAGATGAAATGGGAGATACGATACTGCGTGAAGAGTTTGACAGAGCACTGAAAGACCTGAGTCGAAACAAGGTCCCGGGAATAGACAACATTCCATTAGAACTACTGGCGGCCTTGGGAGAGCCAGTCCTGACAGAACTCTACCATCTGGTGAGCAAGATGTACAAGACAGGCGAAATACCCTCAGACTTCAAGAAGAATATAATAATTCTAATCCCAAAGAAAGCAGGTGATGACAGATGTGAAAATTACCGAACTATCAGTTTAATAAGTCACAGCTGCAAAATACTAACGCGAATTATTTGCAGACGAATGGAAAAACTGGTAGAAGCCGACCTCGGGGAAGATCAGTTTGGATTCCGTAGAAATGTTGGAACACGTGAGGCAATACTGACCTTACAACTTATCCTAGAAGGGTTGTAGCCTATCCCCAATGTTATTCAATCTGTATATTGAGCAAGCAGTAAAGGAAACAAAAGAAAAATTTGGAGTGGGTATTAAAATCCAGGGAGAAGAAATAAAAACTTAAAGGTTCGCCGATGACATTGTAATTCTGTCAGAGACAGCAAAGGACTTGGAAGAGCAGTTGAACGGAATGGACAGTGTCTTGAAAGGAGGATATGAGATGAACATCAACAAAAACAAAACAAAGATAATGGAATGTAGTCGAATTAACTCGGGTGATGCTCAGGGAATTAGATTAGGAAATGAGACACTTAAAGTAGTAAAGGAGTTTTGCTATTTGGGGAGCAAAATAACTGATGATGGTCGAAATAGAGAGGATATAAAATGTAGACTGGCAATGGCAAGGAAAGCATTTCTGAAGAAGAGAAATTTGTTAACATCGAGTATAGATTTAAGTGTCAGGAAGTCGTTTCTGAAAGTTTTTGTATGGAGTGTAGCCATATATGGAAGTGAAACATGGCCAATAAATAGTTTGGACAAGAAGAGAATAGAAGCTTTCAAAATGTGGTGCTACAGAAGAATGTTGAAGATTAGGTGGGTAGATCGTGTAACTAATGAGGAGGTATTGAATAGGATTGGGGAGAAGAGAAGTTTGTGGCACAACTTGACTAGAAGAAGGGATCGATTGGTAGGACATGTCCTGAGGCATCAAGGGATCACAAATTTAGCATTGGAGGCAGCGTGGAGGGTAAAAATCGTAGAGGGAGACCAAGAGATGAATACACTAAGCAGATTTAGAAGGATGTAGGTTGTAGTAGGTACTGGGAGATGAAGGAGCTTGCACAGGATAGATTAGCATGGAGAGCTGCATCAAACCAGTCTCAGGACTGAAGACCACAACAACAACATCCTGACAATTTTCTTTTGGAGCTTAAATATTTTGTTGGACTCAGAACCGTGGCCCCAGAATATGAGGACAAACGTTAGGACTGAGTGAAAAAGAGCATGGTACACTGACGTTAGCATATTTATACTTGTCACTTCCCTGACTGACAGAACCATAAAACATACTTTACTTAGCTTGGTAGCTAAGCTGTCAGTGTACCTTTTCCAGCTTAGAGTGTCAGAGGTAGGTATTTCAAAGAATTTACTTACATTTTCCAGTTCAATACTATTTCCACCTATTTGTATAATTGGGACAGTGGGATTTCTGTTCTGGACAGTATGAATTGTTAGGTCTACAGTCTTTTTTGTATTAAGAAGTAGCCTATTAGCTGCAACCCATGAATCTAGTAGAGTTGTGCATTTGTTGACTGCAGCTTCAGTGTGATCATCTGAGTCAGATCAGTTGAAAAGAAAGGTATTGCAGGTCAGTAGGTGAAGAGGAAGATAATTAATGAACAGGAGAAATAGGATTGGGCCTAAAACCGATCATTGAGGGACACTATGTTTTATGGGTTGTATATTGGAACATGAAACTGTGGATTTTCCTGAAAGGGTGACTTCACATAACTGCACATACTATTTTCTGTTTAGTAGGTAGCGTGCAAACCAATCGTAGGCAGTGCCCCATATACCGTAGTTGTATAGTTTTTGTAATAGTATTCTGTGGATCAAGGAACAACCCCACAGCTGGCTGTTCCTTATCTATGAGAGTGAGAGTTCTGTCAAGAAATTTATTAACAGCGTCTACTGTTGTTTTCCCCTCCTGGAATCCATACTGAGCTGGAGAAAGATACTATACTTATTCAGAAATGATTTTAGTCTGTCAGCCACTACATACTCAAATATTTTATTAAACACAGAGGAGTGCTATAGGCCAATAATTATTGGGATCTTGTTTAGAGTATTTTTTGTGTATTGGTATAATTTTTGATATGGTAAGTAATTTAGGGAATATACTTTCCAAAAATGAAGAGTTAATGACATGTGATAGAGGCTTACTTATTATACTTGAACATATGTGAACAATGAAACAAGGGATTTCATCTTGTCCAGCTTAAGGAATATTTTTTTTATTTTTTGGCCGATTGTATTTTCAATTTGCTTGAAAGAGAGGCTGGCATGGGGTTATTCTTTAAGTGACCAGTAAGGTTTTCAACAGAATTTGTGAAGAAGGAGTTAAATTCATGAACCATTTCTTTTTTTGTTAGTAATCAGTCTTCCATTTATTTCTAGGTTACTGCTATTTGTAACATTTTTAGCCCTACCTGTATGAATGTTAAATATCTACCACATACATTTACTTTTGTTACTTGAGTTTTTGAGATGTATACCATAATGAAGTTTTCTGGCTTCCTTGACAACATTTCTGAATATCCTTTTATAAGCAGTGAAGTATTTCTTAAACTGGACACTCCTGCCAAAGTTTGGTTTGCTCAAGGAGAAAAGCTCCCTTTTTCTTTTGAAGGAAGTTATAATGTCTGAAGTGATCCTCTTTCTGAAATAACCAGGAACAACTTTTTTTTTTAATTTTAAAGGCAAATGGTAATTGAAGTAACAAGAGAAATATTTTTAGGAAGGCTGCATACTTATCATCTACTGTTTGTGATTGGAAGTCTGTCTGCCAGTTTTATTTATTCATGTTGGATAGAAAATTTAAACTATTGTTTTCTGAAAAGTTTCTTACTGCTTTTTTGGCTAAGGCTTCGCTATGTGGTAACTTTGCATTTATAATTATAGCATTGTGGTCTGAGAACCCTATGTGTACAGAGTTTGCAACACATTCTACATTAGTGGCTAGTTGGTCAATACAGCTACTACTATGGGATGTGATTCTAGTTGCAGATTTTACTTTCAAATGAAGGCTGAAAGAATTTATTGATTTATGAAGGCAGTCTGGGTGCTGCCATCATTCAAGAAGTCAATAATTAAAACTGCCACAGATTAAGATATTTGGAATGCTTCTCTTTGTTAGAGTTTCAAGAAGGGATGTAAAGTTTTTAAAGTATGAGCCTATCTTACCAGAAGGTGATCTATAAACAGTTATTAAGAGTAAATTGAGGTCAGTAAGTTGAATCCCAGATAATTCTATATCCTTTTCAGCACTGTAAGAACAGCATATTTGGAGTGAATGGGCTGCAATGCATTCCCTTGCAAATATGCAACTCCCTCCACCTTTGTAAATTTTTCTTGAAAAATTGTCTATTAGTGTGAATTGTGGGAGCACTATACTTTTGATTTCTTGTGCTTCCATTAAGTCCTCAGTTGTATATGGAATATTTGCATCTGAAATTTCACTTACAGAGTTTATTAACACTTCTAGGTCACATATTTCATGTCTAAGACCTTGTACATTATGAAATTAAAAATTTTTAGAGTCTTTGCAATTAGGTACTCTTTAATTACATCTAGGTAATTACTTTTTTATCAACAATTGGGGCTACTTTGGCAGCTACATTTAAATGGATGGATTTATCATCTACAGGACTATTGCAAGAAAGATTACCTATGTCCTTCTACTTGAGGGGGTAATAAAAGTCCTCCCTTTGACATTAGGTCATCCCAGTCTTAGAAGCATTTTTCTGTTTTCTGAACTTTGAGGTGGAGCTGCTGCATCAGAAATATCTCATAATGAGTTATTAGCAGCTGCACCTGCACAAACACCTGGTGCTGAAGCAAGAACATCTATAACTTCTTGTGCTGGGAGACCAACTGGAGATGAGTGACTAGCAACAACACTTGCATTATCACCTGACACACCTGCCCCTGACACTGGATCTTCCATATCTTCATGAGCTGGAAGAGCAACTGTTGATGAGTAATTAGTAGTGGCACTTGCCCTATCACCAGACACATGTGTTGCTGAAGCTACTGTCATATCCTCTTGTGGTGGAAGAACATCTGATAAAGAATAAGGAATATCTGCACTTGCAAGAGTGTTGGTAAAGGTGCAGCATATACCTATTTTGTATCCACAGACGTAATAGTATCTAACAGATAATATATAAGATTACTCAAAAATGAGCATCCTGACACTTCTGGAAGTGAATGACATGTCACAACTGCTGTTTTTGTTAAATGGCATGTGCAAAGAAACTTTTGAGGATATTTGATACTGAAACACATTACATGCATCCCAGGAACTAACACAAAAAGACAGGAGACAGAAACAAGTGGTAAGAGAACAGAACACTTATGATATAAACATTAAAATATTTATCTCATAGGTGTTCTCTTATGACTCAGTGAATGACATAAACTTCTGAGCTTCCTGGAGATTTGGAACTCGAAGCATTGCCACTCTTGCATAAGTGTAAATATGTGCTTTTCATGTCTCTTCTTTTCAACACCATAGTTCCATGATGGGTGAGTTCTTTCTTCTTTTTTTTTTTTTTTAAAAAAAAAAAAAATGAAGCGAGAAGGTAGTTGTCCAATACTGATTGCATCAGTTTCAGTGTGAGAGTATGCAATATAAAACAAAATGTGTATACAGGTTGTCCTCCCAGGAGGAATGGTCAATATTGAGGGTTATGACATGAATTATCATTCGAAACAAAAAATTCTAGTAAAGCGGACTCTAAAATGGACACCTTAAGATCTATGAGCACTTGTTCATCTTTGATACTATGGAACACACCTCTTCTACTGTTGACTAGATAATTTTTTCTTGTTTTGGTCCATACTACCTTCTACGAAACTATGGAAAGCATAGAGCTTGCAGTAGAAGAGATTTGCTTCATAGCATTGAAGATGAAGTAGCTCATAAGGCATGTATTTTAGAGCCCATGTCATATCACTGAGTATTGACTGTTTCTCCTGGAACACCCAGTATATTACAAGGAGGCAGAAATGCTGCTTGGTACTTAGCTTCATGGGGTGACATTTCAGTACTGCTGGTACACACAATCAAAACTGTTAGTTCTGTCCTCAGGAAGTAAATAGGGATAGGTCCTCAAGTTGAGGAATAATTTTGCAGGAGCCAGCCACTAACCCATCCTTAGTAATAGCTGAGAGGAGGATTCTGTGGAGTCTGCTTTGATAGGTACTCATTACCTTATTACCATGCAGGGTGTGGCTAAATTTGCTGTACAGACTTTGAGGACTTGTATTTGGGGACCAAAATGGCTAACTTCAGCAAAGGAACTCATTTCCGGAAATATACCATTTTTGCGCTACACACAGAATATAACTACACGTGTTGCTCCCTGATTCCTGCTACTTATCATCTGGGTCCACTTACAAGGAGGGACCAATGTGACAACCACCAATGCCAACACAGATGTGGTACCTCTGTACCACAATGTGGTGTGCACGATAACCAATCTCTGGTCCTCCAGCATCTGCTGCAGTCGTAACCCATGCTAGTAGGTGGATGCCACAATGACCTCATAAATCAAGGATTTAATGTTATCCTTCAGGTAGTAATCTAGAGTCTTCATGTCAGGAGAACACACAGGCCAAGCAATTAGGCCATCACAACATGTCCACTGTTGCTCAAATCATTGGTCCAGATGATATCAGACTACATGTGAAAAATTAGGTGGTGCACCATTGTGTGGAATCACTTTTCGATGCACAGGCAGTGGCAAATCTTCCAAGAGCCCATGCAGTAGGCCATCAAGGAAATGCAAGTAAGTGGCACTCAAGATATGTAGTGGAAGAAGACATGGCCCAATGATGTGTTCATCCAAGAACCCTGCCCAAATGTTCAGACCGCATAATTCCTAAAACCTATGGGGGTGTGCAGCAAGCAGATTTTCATCATCCCACACATGACTGTTGTGAGAATTGAGAACACCTTCCCTGGTGAACATGGGTTCATCCGCACAAAGGATCTGCTGTAAGAAGTTGGGCTCATCCACACAACAGTGCAAGAACCACTTGCAGAAGTGGGTTCATCCTATGGCTCATTACCTGTACCTTCTGGGGAAAGTAAAGGCATAACTGCTGCTCATGCAGAGTGTATCAGGCAGTTTGATGATCCACATTCAGTCTACTTGCTATGTTTCTGGTACTCGTCACTGCATAGAGTCACTGCTAAACTTAACCTTCTTGTTTCCCACTACAACTCCTCAACATCTGTGAGGGTAATTTAGTTATACACTGTATATTCTGTTTAAATGAAGACAAATGTTTAGTTATTTTGGATGACTGTACAAAATTTGTTTATGGTAATCATATGTTAAGTGCATCACAGTTTGGTTACAGAAAAGGAAGGTCAGCTATACATGCCATAGAGCTCTTAGTCAGAGACATTCTAGCAGCATTTGAGGACCATGCACACGCACAGGTAACCTTATGTGATCTGAGCAAAGCTTTTGACTGTGTTGACCACTCACTTCTGCTCTCTAAACTTGAGTACTATGGAATATGTGATAAAAGTTTAAAACTCATCAAATCATACCTCAATAAAAGGAACCAGGTGGTGAGTTCAGGAAGTCATCTGTCAAACATACTCGAGGTTCAACATGGAGTGCCACAGGGATCTAAATTGGGACCACTTCTTTTCCTTGAACACATAAATGACTTAGCAGGAAATATAGCTGTAAAGACATATATGTGTGCAGATGACACAACTTTTCTATCTGTAAACCATGTACTTGATAACCTAGTAAGTGATATGAAATTGGCAAAAGAAAATGCAACATCATGGTTTAATGCCAATGGTCTGCTATTAAATGAGGAAAAGACCCAGAATATGTGGTTCAGTCTATCAAAGACTACAAAAATAGAAAAACAAAAGGCAAAGTTTTTAGGTATTGTACTTGACAACAGTCTAACATGGAACTCTCATGTTGATCACATAGTGGTTAGGTTGTCAAGAGTTATATATTTGTTGAAGAGACTGATGTGTTGTGTGACATTTGAGTACGTAAGGACAGCGTACTTTGCCTTTTTTCAATCTGTTTTAAGGTATGGGTTAATACTCTGGGGAAACAGCAGAAAAATAAATGAAATTATGGTGATCCAGAAGAAAGCAATCAGAGTAATGGCTAAGGTAGATAATAGAACACATTGTAAACCATTGTTCACTAAATATAGAATTTTAACAGTAATTAATTTATATATTCTTGACAGTGTTAACTACATACTTGCTGAACTACCTAATTTAAGTGTAACAAATGAAAGACATGGCTACTATACAAGAACGTGTACTTCTCTGCTGTTGCCACAAAATAGATTAGCTAAAACTAACAATAGTCATAAGTATATGGCAATTAAAATATATAACAAATTCTCTAAAAATGGGTCAATCAAGCCTGACAAATTATTTAAAGACAATGTTCATAACTTCTTGTTAAGTAATCCATTCTATTCATTAGAAGAATTTTTAGAAATGCCCAATATCAACTTAAATATGTAAATTTTTTTTTTGTAAAATTAATAGGTTAAGTGAACTGACGAAGTCTATTGCATGTAACAATGCTGAATGACTAATAAAGAATCTGAATCTGAATATGTAGTTATCAGTGGACAGAAATGTCTTTAAGGAACCATTTTTGTGAATTCATTCATAATGCTGATAAATCATGATAATGATGTGTTGAATTTTGTATGTAAAGATAATATTTTATGGAAATATATCAATTGTTTTTTTTTTTTACGTAATGGATATTGGTACTGTACAGCAAAAGTGAATTTATACACATCAAATGTTTAGTGACAGCGCTAATGGTTTGTGGATACACCTTAATCAAAAATCCATTTGCTCCCTGCTCCTCACTTGGCATGCCCTTTGTGATTAGGATGATCAACAGCATGGAAGTAAATGTGTCTTGGCTTGTTACATATTTAAAAATGGCATTACTAAGATTATTTTTAGTTCTCCAAAGATAAGTAGCATATTTTTGTGTCTCTGAATTATTCAATATGTGATAATTTCATTCTTGTAGGAAGGTACATGTATATGCCATTATGTAAAAACAAACTTAGCATTTCTCTGTTGTTATTAGCTATTTATGGAAATCACTTAAACTTCTTCTCATGGAGCACACACAAGAAAATCCAGAGTATTGATCTTGGAAAGGAAGGAATTGCTCCACTAGAAGTGCGTTTCTTGCATAACCCACGTAGCGATACTGGATATGTTGGCTGTGCTCTTGGCTCAACAGTTTTCCGGTATGCATTTTCTTATTTACATACTTGTTTTGATCTGAGTGTTCTTCTTGTTTACATTACTTTGATATCTTCCATGAAACAGAAGTGGCCACTTCTTTTTTAATTCATTTTATTTGGTGGTAAGTTTCTAATGATGTCAGAGGAAGACTGCTACATATAGACAGTTTTTTTTCCAGATTTAACAAAAAGGTTGATGGTACTTGGACAGCTGAAAAGGTTATCAGTGTACCCTGCAAGAAAGTTGAAGGGTGGCTATTGCCAGTAATGCCAGGTGAGTACCTCCATTTTGATTGATGTTGGAATACAATAAATGCATGATTTCAGGTGTGTTTCAATATTTACAGTATTAGAAAATCATTATTGTGGCTTTGTATCTAATTTTTGTATTTATTGGTTTGATGAGATGTAACAAGTGTCTTCTCGGTACCTAATTTATCAGCTGTCGCAATTAATGCCAAGTACTTCTCAATAATTCCAAACTTAATTACCAAAGGCTTATATTTGGCTCAGATGCATTTAAGAAAGTTGCAGATTGAACCACCTATCTGTGTCAATAAATAACTGTGTTATGCTCACTTGTTATTGTTAGTTACTGTGTATGGAAAACCATCATGCCTCTTGCATCTGGTTGTGCTACATTAAATTATCTTTATAAATGGCACTACATTTACAGTTATGGTAACTTCAGCAGCAACTAACTGCAGTTGTAAGGTTCCTGCAAAAGGGAGGGAGTACAAAATACTTTAAGCTATGACAGTGGCAAAAAAATAGTTTAATGTACATAGGTGAAGATGTTCTTATGGGAAGAGAAATAAATAAAAGAAAATAAACAGGGATTTAGATGGAAGGGAAGAGTTTCAATAACAAAAATATTGAAGGAAATAAGAGGAGAACAGGCAAGAATGATTCTTTCCTTTTCACTGCCCTTTAGGGGAAAAAAGAGAAGTGGTTTGAACAGAGATTCTGTGCAATTAGTGGCAGAAAATGCTTCAGTAATTCTGAATAGGCTGTATATTTTGACCATATAAAGTGCTGCACTATTGGGTAAGGCACTGAGCAAGCTTTTGGGGGGAGCAATGTTTCAATTCCCATACAGTCAAGCGGGAGTATATTTTCACTCAACAACTGAAGGTGAATACCAGGATGTCTTCTTTGGAAAGGACATTGTCAGTTTCCTTCTTCACAGTTATCTAATCAAACTTGCATCCTATGCTCTATCTCAGGATATTAAAGCCTGATTTTTTTCCCTTCTTTTATTAACTTATTTGTTTGTTTAAGTTTAATGCTTTGCAGGGACTTCTTACATAGCTTGTTTTAGGGATAGTTAGTGCCATGGAAAAGTGAGAGAAAGTACTTTATAGTTGTGGTAATGAAGTACAGGATGTGCATAGAGAGGTGCTGAGGATTTTGTAGAATAAGAAAATTCTCAAAAACTGAGCTTATGGCTACACATAAACTGTATGGTTGAATTCGTCATGAGTGAGTATAAAAGAAACTGTCAGGATCATATTTCAAAGGCACAATACCCATCACAAGGATTTATGGGTAGCTGGTGACATTATAGACTCTAAGCTTTACCTTAGGTGAATGCTTGGAATGTGGTTTGCAGTTGGAATGGACAGTACCTCTGGAGAGGGAGAGAAGCAGGGTACTCAGGTATCTGTGCGTAGAATGCGTGGCACAGTGTATCTGGGAGTAGGTGACAGAGGGGCACTTGCTGGAGCATTGGCAAATTGCCATTTATCTTTGAGAAACTTTTAACTTGCTTCAGAGAAAGGTGTTAATTGAACTGCTATACATGGACTTAAATGCTTACTATTGTACAACAGTTGCACTAGCTTGGAGCAGCTATTCCTATGTTCCAGTTGCCAATAGTTGGGAACTGCTCTGTGGTACTAAACAAACTGTTGTTTTAATTTGTGATTTTTATGTTTGCCTACATTATTTGGTAGCTCTGCCAGCCTATAACAACTCAGAACTACAAACCTATAGACTGTGCATAATCATCAAATGGACTGATGGCATTTATGTGAGAACTCACACTAACCTCTAGAAACAAAATTCTCACAAGTTCATGTCTTCTGGGCATTTTTACTTCTTGCATGGTACTGAACTGTATCACATTGGTAGATAAGTACTGTAAGGAGCTTCATTTCAGCCTGATATGTAAAAGATCATATTTCAAAATATTGATGTATGAACCTGAAGAAAGGAGGTCAAGAAAAAGTAAATATGGTTATCACACATGCTCAGTACTTCAAGTGAAGAAGAAGATGAAGAAAAAGAAGACATGCACCAATTTTTTGACACTGTATGACAGAAAGTGTGAAATCAGGGAAATAGTTGCTTTTGCTGTTCATACCTCAGGTGCAGAAATGAGTATAGATAAGTTTTAATAAATTATGAAACTGACTTGCTGAGCAGCACATAAATTCGAGAGGCAAAGTGCTTAGTACTGCTGACAGGCACTAAAGTAAAAGTGACACTATACCTATCTGGCTTTTAGATCTAATAGCTCCTCTCCCTCTCTGAGGAGAGAGGAATGTTTCTGTTAGCTTCCTGAAGGTAAGATGTGGGCAGAAACTCTGTCTTAGAATTTATTAGTTTTCAACTGAATTTTTCTTTGAAGTAATAATAGATAAGTTGTCTGCATTAAGAAATTTTATGTCTCTAACAGTTACATGTCAGTGTAGTATGACTCACCTCCAGTGATCATCCATGGGAGCTGTCATCAATGCATAATTCTGCGTAGAAGCAAGTTCATCGCACCTTCAGTTGTTTCCACTCAAAGAAGATTGAAATACAGTACATTTCTTTAGAGAAAGATATAGACTTTGACTACTGGCATTCTTTTAGAAAACATTAATAATATAATAGTGTGTTTTTGTAGAGAACTGAACTTATATCACAGGAGTCAGCAAGTTTAATGTGATAAACAGCAAACATGCAAAAATATGTTCCTCTATTTTGCAGAGTGAAATATTATCACATTTTTCATTTCTCCTTAAAAGACTGTGAATAGCAGCATGTTTTCAAAGTACAAATTTGCTGTATCTATATGCTCTAAATTGTGAAATGAGAAAGTGATTGATTTTTTTATGTGGGTGTTGGTCCTTCCCTGCTGCTTCTGTGAGCACTTTGGAATTTTATTTGCAATAATTACCATTCCTTATATGCATTTCAGCATTGCTTGGAGATTTAGGTTGTTAAGTTTTCTCTAGTTACATTTTTTAAACTGACATTTGAACCATAAGACTGTACAATTGTCCTATTTGGAGGTTGGCAGTTGCACATCAATTAACTTTCACAATGTTTCTTACTCTAAACTGGAGATGAATATTTTTTGACCCTATTAAATAGCAAAATCACTGTTTTAAAACTACTTTATTAAACTTAAAAAGAGTCACCGTCTACATATTCAACCTCTTTGGTTTCTTTATACAGAAATTTCAATGTATTACAACTTTGCAAATAGTAGACTTGCTTTCAACCACGTAACTATGTTATAGCATGGCCAAAATGAGAACTGAACTCTAAATTCACTAGTATTGCCACTGGACTTCATAAGATACCACACCATCAAGGGATAGCAATAAAAGTTTCTAATTACTTCAGTTAACAGAAACTTGAGGCTAAAAATTAAGTCAGAAACTTAAGTAATTAATGAGTTTAAATATTTTCAACATTTCACAGCCCTGACAGCAACTGTATAAATATTAATGTTAATTTCAATAACCAACAGCCTCAGTTGCAACATTTACCTAGAATTTACCTAGGTTTCAGTAGGGATAACACAACCTTCTTCAGAATAAAAGTAACTGCCATTTGTCCATAGTGAACATCGTAAGGCTAAAACTATAAATCCATAAATTATCGCCAGACTGTAAAAACTTGTCTGAAACTACCTTGGCCCCATTTTGTGAGTGTGATGTGGGGGAGCCTCGAATTCTGTACTGGAACTGACCGTAGCATCATGAGGCCCACCTAGGTGGACACAATACCTTGCACCTGTGCATAAACTGTGTGATAGTTACTTGTTGGGACAAGATGCGAACCTAACTCCTGACCCTGACTCTACTAGTAAAGTGAAATGAAAGGTATAGCTGAGGAAAAGGGCATATATGTTATCCTGTGCAGAATGTACTTAGATCGACGTCCGTAACATTTATGAAGTATTCATTGGTCATGATATGAGGAAGACATCATGTGCTTACAAGGTACAGCCTGTCTAGGAAAATTTTCTGCTTAAGCATGAAGTTTAATCACCTAAAATGATCTTAGGAGTGGGAAAAATAATATAAAGCCAACATCGTCATTATTATGACTAGGTCTACAAATTTTGAGACGTATATGTTAAGCACTTACTTAGCTATGGTTGCAATGAATTAACATCCTATCGACTTAACACATAAATGGTCGTGATTGAACTTATGAACAAGTCTATATCTAATCTGTAACATCTGGAAATACAGGCCATATAAAATAGATGGTCGTTATTCAAGATTTAGGTGTTCCTTTTTTCCACACACCATTTGAGAGTGGAATGGTTGAGAAGTAGTATGAAAATGGTTTGATGAGCCCCCTGCTAGGCACTTACGTGTGAATTGCAGAGTAACCATGTAGATGTAGCTGTAGATGTAACAAAAGTAAATATTTGGAAAAATCTGCAGCAGTATGTAATTTCCCTCAGGGTGAAAGAATAAAGCATTTTACAACAGTGATCCTGGGACTTCAAAACTAGAGTCAGGTTAATGATTAAATGCACAAAAATAGTTGTTAATAATGTTTACTTTCTTCTGATAAAAATGACTACCCACGGAGATCTAAATGCTCTGTTGGTCTCAGCATTTTTGTCACTGTCCTAGCCTAACTTTTGCTATTGTTTCAGAAGTTTTGAAGGTGCTCATTAATGTAAGCATTCATTTTGAATTTTTGTGTTGAGAATAACACTTTTTGAATCACTTCCAACAGATTTAAGGCAACTTATAAATTCTTAAATGTCACTTTAAAAATTTTAGGTCTGGTGACTGACATCATTATATCATTAGATGACCATTACTTGTACTTCTGTAACTGGCTTCATGGAGATATACGTCAGTTTGACATTACAAATGCAGCTCATCCAAAGCTTGTTGGACAAATTTTCCTGGGAGGCAGTATTGTGAAAGGTGGACCTGTTAAAGTAACCGAAGATTCTGAATTAACGGTTAGTTGCACATTACTCCCCAACTGCTTTCATGATTCTGTTTGTCTGCAAGTCATTGCTTTTATTATTATTACTTTTATTATTATTATCATCATCATTATTATTATTATTATTTTATTGATTTCAGGAATATTTTATTGTAAATTTGAAATTAGCAGGGAACATATATGCTTTTTATAGGTTATATTTTCACATTGCTCGTATTTCTTATTGATTTTTGTGTGTGTGTGTGTGTGTGTGTGTGTGTGTGTGTGTGTGTGTGTGTGCAATAAAAGAACGGAATTTCAAGATTAAAAGTGATACATGACAGCAATAAATTTCATATAATCCCTATGACTAAGTGACTCTTTGCAGATTAGAGCTGTATACACAGCCATGCATTGTTAGTAGTATACCAGTTCCAAAATGTTATTAAAGCATGTTTCTTTCTAATGTTTCATCTCCTCTGAGAAGGTTTCCAACATTAGGAGAGGAAGCATTATGCAAAGATATGTGCCTTGGGCCATGGCCAAACACCCTGTCACCTTAAACACAATATAATTACTTACCATTAACATTATTATTTAGACTGGTTCATTAAACCACACTCCATTGTCTTCTCTCAACTGCTAAACTTTTTGCAGATTATAGTCTCCATGGCAAGGGAAAATATACTGGTCTGAAACAGATGTGTTGTTGCAATCAACTTCTGTTTGAAACTGAATAATGATCAAAGTTGTCAGAACTACACCAAATAAATCTGAAGCATTTTCAACAAAGTGCCAGGGCTTGAAGTGTTCCTGAGCTGCAATGAAGCTCACATAATACTAGGTACAGAAGATGATTAAAACTTGAAGCTGACAGCAGTAAGATTTTTGGGGAAAATTTAAGCATATGTATTGCAGGGATGGACTAATGTGGAATTACAGTGGTGTATATCTCAAAGTAAACATGAAACTCAGATCTACTAAGACAGAAATTCAAGCTACATGTGAGATTGTTTGGACAAGGTTCAAAGGAGATGGTGTAGAATTATAATTGGATCCTTCCATCAGTCACCAGACTCACCTCCTGATGTAAAAAAAATCCTCAAATCGCTAGCACATATGTTCACCAATTATACTGTGATCAGTGCAGGAGAATTGTATGACCAACAATTAAATGGGATATTTATGATTCTATTGGTTGTGAACGTGACAAGATGTCCCACAGAACATTACTAAGTGCTTTCTCTCAAAATTACTTGCAACAGATGATTTGGAATCCCACTCATGGTGAAAATATATTAGATATAATGGCAACAAATAGACCTGAGCTCTTTGAGGATCTTCACATTGAAGCTGGTCTCATTGACTATGAGGCAGCTGTAGCAACAATGATTACCAAAATACAGAGGGCAACTAAAATAAGTATAAAGATTGATATGTTCAGTACACTAGATAAAAAAGTAGTATTGTCTAGTTGAATGATGAACTTAAAAATTTTGGCTCAGGGCAGGAGCATGTAAAGAAACACTAGCTCAAGTTTAAATGCATAGTTGACCACGTACTGGATATATGTACCATGTAGAACAATTCATGATGGGAGGGGTCCTTTTTTTATATGTAGTTACAGTAAATAAACTTCTAAAGGCACAGAGAATACTTCATAATGTGTGGAAAACAAAGTATAGGGCTGTAGATAGAGGGATGCTGAATGAAATACATTTGGGTGTCAAGAGGGCAATGCATGAAGCCCTCAATGACTACAATAGTAGAGTATTATTGAAAGATCTTTCGCAATAGTCAAAGAAATTCTGGCCATGTGTAAAGGCTGTTAGTGGCATCAAGGTTAGTGTCGAGGCACATGTTGGTGAAACACAAACTGAAATTGACAGTAACAAATCACAAGCAAATGCTGAAGTCTATTTTCAAATGCTCATTTACAAAAGAAAACTCAGGGGTAATAACCCAGTTTGATTCTTGTACCATTGCTAAGATGAATGAATTAGATATTAGAAATAATAATAGAAATAGTGGGAATCATTAAAACTGAATGAAGTTCTAGAGTCCAATGGAATATCTATCAGATTCTATACCAGATTTGCAGCTGAGTTAATACCTCTTTTAATCATAATATACTGAAGATCCCTAACAAAAACGTGTGCTCAGTGGTTGGAAGAAGGCACAAGTCACACCATCTATAAGAAGGGCAGCAGACGTGATCCTCAAAAATTACCATCCAGTATCCTTGATGTCCATTTATTGTAGACTCTTAGAACATGCTGTGAATTCCGATGTAATTCTCAAATATTTCCAACAGAAATACTTCCTCCAGGCCAACCAGAATGGATTCCAAAAATATCATTTGAAAACCAACACACACTTCTCTCACATGCCATTTTAGATATCTCAAAAAGAATGAGCTCGTCCATACCAACCAGCATCTGTTCAGAAAATATTGATCATGTGAAAACTAACTCACATTTCTCTCAGTGCCATTCTGAAATATATGGAAAAAGCCAGCTTTCTGAATTGCACAGGTGGGAACTCTCCATGCAGTATATTCTACATTCCCATAACCATTCTGGCCTCAACCTTTGTTAGTAATTTTTCTCACTCATCCAGCCCCTTCCCTGTTCCCCTTCCAGCATTACACAGCCCTAATTCCACCAACACGCACTGTCTTTCTACTTTTCTCCTTTTTTGATACTTCCTCCCTCTCCACCCTGCCCTCCGTCTAACCTCCCGACTGCACCTAGCTGCCCTACCCTCTCTCCACCTCATCTTTGTGTGCTCCCCAACAGCACTTCACTATCTCTCACCTCTACCCTGCTATCCCTCCTCCTCCCTGCCTCCTCCTTACCACCACCCAGTTGCCACTTCCATCATGCACTGCTGGTGTTGCTGGCAGTGGGCTTCTGCTGCCAGAGGCTGCAGTCATGTGTATGTGAGTTGTGTTTGCATATGTGTGTGTGTGTGTGTGTGTGTGTGTGTGTGTGTGTGTGTGTGTGTGTGTGTGTGTGTGTGTATCATCAATTTTCAACAAAGGCCTTATTGGCCGAAAGCTTATTTTGTGACAGTCCTTTTGTTGTGCCTATCTGCACTCGGCATCTCCAAGGAAGGATTCTGCCAAGATTCTTGGCATATTTTGAGGGGGGCCACTCATCACTGCAGATGCAATGGTCACAGGTGGCTAGGCTGTATGGAAGGGACTTCTTGGTGTGGAATGGGTGGCAGCAGTTGAAGTGAAGGTATTGCTGGTTTGATGTGGATGGAGGTATTGATGTAGCCATCTTTGAGGTGGAGGTTAACATCAAAGAAGTGGCTTGTTGAGCTGAGTAGGTCCAGGTGAAGTGAGTGGGGGAGAAGATATTGAGATTCAGGAGGAATGTTGATAGGGTATCCTTACCGTCAGTACAGATCACGAAGATGTCATCAATGAATCTGAACCAAGTAAGGGGTATGGAATTCTGGGTGTTTGGGAAGAACTTCTCTAGATGACTCATGAATGGGTTGGCATAGGATGGTGCCACGTGGGCACCCATAGCCATACCCTAGATTTGTTTGTAGATAAAAGAGAAGTAATTATGAGTCAGGCTATAGTTGGTCATGGTGACTAGGAAGGAGGTTGTAGGTTTGGAATGCATTGGGTGTTGGGAAGGGTAATGTTCAATAGTGGTAAGGCCATGGGTGTTAGGTATGTTAGTATAATGGGAGGTGGCATCAATATAGACAAGCAGGGCACAATGTGGTGAAGGAACAGGAACTGTGAAGAATCGGTGGAGGAAATGGTTATATAGGAGGGTAGGTTGCGGGTAATAGACTGAGAGCAGAGATTCCCTCTGTGGAGGCATGGCAACTGGTCACACTGGGGCTACTTGGATGATTGGGTTTATGGACTTCAGGAAGCATGTAGATAGTAGGGGTTTGGGGAGTGGCAGGGGTTGAGGAGAGAGATGGGAAGAGATTCTGGGATGGGCCTAAGGATTTGGGGAATGGATTTCTGGAATGAGGTTGTTGTGGAACGGTTTGTAGGGTGATGAATCTGCCAGCTGGTGGAGTCATTCTGCTAAGTAATCCTTGTGTTTCAAAACAGCAGTGATGGAGCCTTCATCAGCAGGTAGGATTATGAGGTCGAGATCAGTTGTTAGGTGGTGGACTGCACTTCGATGTGTGTAAGGTTAGTTTGCATGATGAGGGATTTTTGAAGTGATTGTGAGGCAAGGTTCAAGGTTAAGAAATTCAGAAAAGTTAACAGGGAGTGATTTGTGGATAGTGTTGCTGGATCACATTTGGATGGAGGAGCGAACTGAGTCAGGCAGTGTTCAATATTGGTCTTTGGTTGAGTCTGATTGGTAGTGTTGGTGACAAAAAATTGTTCCCACTTATGGACTGGGAGAAGGAGAGGAGGTCTTTAACAAGTCCTGCATGATTGAATTTGGGAGTGGGGAAAAAGTGAGGCCTTTGGAAAGGACTGATACCTCTGCAGAGCTAAGGCTATTGGAGGAAAGGTTCATGACTGTATTTTGCGTCTGTTTATGTTCTGGATTCTGTATGGTGGTTGGAGGGAGTTCTTGAGGGTGGGGATAAATGTAATAGGTCTGTGGGACAGGGTTTGTCAGCTATAAAGGGATGTGGGGGAGGTTTGGAGATTGTTGTAGAGGTGGTGGATAGTGGTAGTCCAAGGCAGGAGTAGGAAGTGAACAGAGTGAAGAATTTTTTGAGGTGGCACTGTGCATGTTGCTCTAGGTCCTAGAGGACAAGAGTTTCAGTCTGTGACATGGGATCCAAGAATTTGGTATTGCATAGCAGGAGAATTTTGCATATTGAGGTGAGGTATTGCAAAGAGGTTTGGGTCTGTTTGATATGGTTTTGCAGGATTGTATTGGTGAGGGTTAAGGATTAGTGGAATCTGAACAGCAGGAGGTCATTGAGGAAGGAAAGGTGGCAGGCAGAGATGGGTAATTTAATGGTAATGTCATTTGTGGATGATTCCATGAGCCAGAAAACAATCCAGGAACAGTATATGGGACTGAGTTCTGGCTAGGGATAAGGAAACTTTTCTGTATTGACACAGATGGGAGGAGCAAGGACCCATGGTGGTGGATAAAAACGTGTAAAAATATGTAAGTAACATATAAATATGGCTGAAAATTTCGAAAAAATATGCACAAAAATGTGGGAAAAATCGCAGAGAAAGCAAGATGAAATATGAAGGAGTTGGCTGATATTGAAAAGCAAAAAAACTACTGAAATTGGGGTGAAGACACAATGAAATCAAAGAAAAAATAAATAAAAAAGTTGTAATGTGGGTTGCAGTTCTGTGGGTAGATAAGTGGGAAGAAGGGGGATGGCAGGCATGAGCTTTTCCTTCAAGAACCGTAGCTCTATATAAGTATCACTCCTTTCCAAAGACCTCACCTTTTGCCCCACCCCCAAATTCAGTCATGCAGGAGTTGAAGCCCTTCTATCTTTCTCCTGGTCCCTGCAGTGGAAACACTTTTTTGCCTCCAACCCTACCAATCAGACTCAACCTGACTCAGTTCAACGCCTCCATTCAACTGTGATCCATCCACACTGCCACCGAATCACTCCCTGTTAGCTTTTCAGACTTTCCTAACCTCCACCCTTTGCCTCGTCCATCCCTCCACAACCCTTGCTCCAAAACCCCTGCCTCATGGCTCATACCCCTGTAATGGACCTAGATACAATACCTGTCCCACACATCCTCCCACCACTATCTACTCTAGGCTGGTCACAAGCATCATCTATCCCCATGGGCAGGGCTACCTGTGAAACCAGTCATGTGATCTACAAGCTAAGCTACAACCACCATGCTGCATTCTACATGGGCGTGATAACCAACAAGCAGTCTTTTCTCATGAATGTACTCCAACAAACTGTGGCCAAGAAACAGATGGACCACCCTGTTGCTGAGCACACCACCCAATGTGACGTTCTTCATTTCAGTGACTGTTTCACAGCCTGTGCCAAGTGGATCCTGCTCACCAGCAACAGGTTTTCTGAACTTCAGAGGTGGGAATTCTTCCTTCAGTATATCCTATGTTCCCGTAATCCTTCTGGCCTCAACCATCTAGCCCCTCATTCCAGCACTAAAAGCCCTCTACTCCACCAATGCACCCACAATCTTATTACTTCTCTCATTTTTAGCTTATTGGGAGGGCTGAGAAAAAAGATTGCACTGAAAAACTTAAGAACTTAAAGGTGGAAAACAGATATTACTGAGGAACATCATGCAAGAGTCAATAAGAGTGGAAAGCTAATTCCATTATACATGGTAGGCAGGTAAGGGGGCATAGAAAAATAGACAGCTTGGAAAATAAAAAATGTAGAAAATAAAAGGGAACAAAGAAATATAATAGTCACTGAAAAGAAATACTGAGACCATAAAAATTAACTAAATTAAGACCAGGTGGGTGGCAAGAACCAAGCACATGTTGTAAACCCATTTCTTACTTGTAGAGTTCCGAAATGTTGGTGTCAGGAGGGAGGTTCCAGATGGCATTTGTGCTGAAACAGGCACCAACGTAATGAATGTCATATTGTAGAGTGTGCTCTACAGCAGGATCATCTGTGTCGCCAAGATGCACTTTTTGCGTATGCCCTTTCATCCTAATTGATAACTTGGTGGTAGTTATACCAATGCAGAAGGCCAAATGGTGTTTATGTCTGATACATGACACATGTCATTTCACGGGTGGCTCTTACTTGATTACTCCTCTTTGTTTTCTTTCCCAAAATTTTGCCTTTTGATATGTCTGCTAAAATCTTATGCATAAATAAATTTCCAAGACACTTTGTTTTCCTTTTTTGAATAGTTTCTGTGAGATTTTTCCACTTTTTGATATTTTTCAAAACCTCTTCAATCATTTTCTTTCCATCCAGCTGGTCCATGTCAGTGTTCTCCAAAGCCACATTTGCGTCACTTCTAAGCACTTTCTACCTGCCTTCATCAATGTCCGACTGTCACAGTCTTATAGGATCACACTCCAGGTGAATGTTTTGAAAAATTCTTTTTTTGCTATGTGAAATGGCTTGTTGACTATTAGCTGCTGCCATACTTTGAAAACACATTTAATTGTTGTAATATTTTTTCTGATTTCTGTGCTGCATCTGTTGTCTTCTGTAACCAGGTACTTAAATAACAAAATTTTGTAAATGTTATTTAATTTCCTTTGATTCTGATGTCAGGTGCACTCGTTCTTTATTTGCATACTATCATAATTTTGGTTTTTGACAGTTAATTTTAATTTGAAACATTTCATAATTAGTAAAAAACTAGAAACTATATTCTGCATATGTTTTTCACCATCAGATATTAATGCAGTACTATCTGGAAATTTTATGCAGTGAATTGGGGGCCACTCACTTTAAGTATCCAGGCTCCAAAAATATAATACTGAGAGAAAACTGAATGTTGGTGACTGAGCCACAGACAGAAACAACTTACATGGGGCATGCAGGAACTGAACAGATGACCGTACACCAGAAATAAATTCAAATAAAATCAGTCATTAATTTTCTTTGAACTTCTGGGTAATATCAGTAATTATACTACTAAATCATAATGTCCCATTAAAGGTGGTGAAATAAGTAGGGACAACATAGTCAATAATGCTTTAATACAGCATACTAATAAAGACATGTTATTTACTCCTGCTCCTCTGTATAAGCCATGAAGAAAAGTTCTCACAGCCTACTGAAATTGTGGAACTAATAAAGCTATCAGAAATTAGTAAGTTATCTTTGAATGATTTCACAGTGCCATTTGGCAGGCCTAAAAGACCACAGTCTGCTGGGAATTGAAGAAATGACAGAGTCAAGTGACTCAAACTACTGTTCTGTTATTCGAAATCTGATCTTTGTATAATCTGTCCTGTGTAAACCAAGAAATGACACAGTATATGAACAGTATGACACTCCAGAGCTTAAACAGTCTGTGTTCACATCTCAGTAATATGAGATATTGTTTTTTGTTTGTCAAGACTATATCCACTGGGTCTTATAATGACAGAAAAATTCATCACTGTTTGTTGATCTGTACATTCCAACTATTTTGCTGCTGATTCAAAGCCATCATCTCTTTACGATTTTTTTAGAGTGAACATTGTTGTTGTTGTTGTGGTCTTCAGTCCTGAGACTGGTTTGATGCAGCTCTCCATGCTACTCTATCCTGTGCAAGCTTTTTCATCTCCCAGTACCTACTGCAACCTACATCCTTCTGAATCTGCTTAGTGTATTCATCTCTTGGTCTCCCTCTACGATTTTTACCCTCCACGCTGCCCTCCAATACTAAATTGGTGATCCCTTGATGCCTCAGAACATGTCCTACCAACCGATCCCTGCTTCTGGTCAAGTTGTGCCACAAACTTCTCTTCTCCCCAATCCTATTCAATACTTCCTCATTAGTTATGTGATCTACCCATCTAATCTTCAGCATTCTTCTGTAGCACCACATTTCGAAAGCTTCTATTCTCTTCTTGTCCAAACTATTTATCGTCCATGTTTCACTTCCATACATGGCTACACTCCATACGAATACTTTCAGAAATGACTTCCTGACACTTAAATCAATACTGGATGTTAACAAATTTCTCTTCTTCAGAAACGCTTTCCTTGCCATTGCCAGCCTGCATTTTATATCCTCTCTACTTCGACCATCATCAGTTATTTTGCTCCCCAAATAGCAAAACTCCTTTACTACTTTAAGTGCCTCATTTCCTAATCTAATTCCCTGAGCATCACCCGAGTTAATTAGACTACATTCCATTATCCTTGTTTTGCTTTTGTTGATGTTCATCTTATATCCTCCTTTCAAGACACTGTCCATTCCATTCAACTGCTCTTCCAAGTCCTTTGCTGTCTCTGACAGAATTACAATGTCATCGGCGAACCTCAAGTTTTTATTTCTTCTCCATGAATTTTAATACCTACTCCGAATTTTTCTTTTGTTTCCTTTACTGCTTGCTCAATATACATATTGAACAACATCGGGGAGAGGCTACAACCCTGTCTTACTCCCTTCCCAACCACTGCTTCCCTTTCATGCCCCTCGACTCTTATAACTGCCATCTGGTTTCTGTACAAATTGTAAATAGCCTTTTGCTCCCTGTATTTTACCCCTGCCACCTTTAGAATTTGAAAGAGAGTATTCCAGTCAACATTGTCAAAAGCTTTCTCTAAGTCTACAAATGCTAGAAACGTAGGTTTGCTTTTCCTTAATCTTTCTTCTAAGATAAGTCGTAAGGTCAGTATTGCCTCACGTGTTCCAGTGTTTCTACGGAATCCAAACTGATCTTCCCCGAGGTTGGCTTCTACTAGTTTTTCCATTTGTCTGTAAAGAATTCGTGTTAGTATTTTGCAGCTGTGACTTATTAAGCTGATAGTTCGGTAATTTTCACATCTGTCAACACCTGCTTTCTTTGGGATTGGAATTATTATATTCTTCTTGAAGTCTGAGGGTATTTCGCCTGTTTCATACATCTTGCTGACCAGATGGTAGAGTTTTGTCAGGACTGGCTCTCCCATGGCCGTCAGTAGTTCCAATGGAATATTGTCTACTCCGGGGGCCTTGTTTCGACTCAGGTCTTTCAGTGCTCTGTCAAACTCTTCACGCAGTATCATATCTCCCATTTCATCTTCATCTACATCCTCTTCTATTTCCATAATATTGTTCTCAATTACATCGCCCTTGTATAGACCCTCTATATACTCCTTCCACCTTTCTGCTTTCCCTTCTTTGCTTAGAACTGGGTTTCCATCTGAGCTCTTGATATTCGTACAAGTCGTTCTCTTATCTCCAAAGGTCTCTTTAATTTTCCTGTAGGTGGTATCTATCTTACCTCTAGTGAGATAGGCCTCTACATCCTTACATTTGTCCTCTAGCCATCCCTGCTTAGCCATTTTGCACTTCCTGTCGATCTCATTTTTGAGACGTTTGTATTCCTTTCTGCCTGTTTCACTTACTGCATTTTTATATTTTCTCCTTTCATCAATTAAATTCAATATTTCTTCTGATACCCAAGGATTTCTACTAGCCCTCGTCTTTTTACCTACTTGATCCTCTGCTACCTTCACTACTTCATCCCTCAAAGCTACCCATTCTTCTTCTACTGTATTTATTTCCGCCATTCCTGTCAATTGCTCCTTTATGCTCTCCCTGAATCTCTGTACAACCTCTGATTCTTTTAGTTTATCCAGGTCCCATCTCCTTAAATTCCCACCTTTTTGCAGTTTCTTCAGTTTTAATCTACAGGTCATAACCAATAGATTGTGGTCAGAGTCCACATCTGCCCCTGGAAATGTCTTACAATTTAAAACCTGGTTCCTAAATCTCTGTCTTACCATTATATAATCTATCTGATACCTTTTAGTATCTCCAGGGTTCTTCCATGTATACAACCTTCTTTCATGATTCTTAAACCAAGTGTTAGTTATGATTACGTTGTGCTCTGTGCAAAATTCGACCAGGCGGCTTCCTCTTTCATTTCTGTCCCCCAATCCATATTCACCTACTATGTTTCCTTCTCTCCCTTTTCCTACACTCGAATTCCAGTCACCCATGACTATTAAATTTTCGTCTCCCTTCACAATCTGAATAATTTCTTTTATTTCATCATACATTTCTTCAATTTCTTCGTCATCTGCAGAGCTAGTTGGCATATAAACTTGTACTACTGTAGTAGGCGTGGGCTTCATATCTATCTTGGCCACAATAATGCGTTCACTATGCTGTTTGTAGTAGCTTACCCGCATTCCTATTTTCCTATTCATTATTAAACCTACTCCTGCATTACCCCTATTTGATTTTGTGTTTATAACCCTGTAGTCACCTGACCAGAAGTCTTGTTCCTCCTGCCACCGAACTTCACTAATTCCCACTATATCTAACTTCAACCTATCCATTTCCCTTTTTAAATTTTCTAACCTACCTGCCCGATTAAGGGATCTGACATTCCACGCTCCGATCCGTAGAACGCCAGTTTTCTTTCTCCTGATAACGACATCCTCTTGAGTAGTCCCCGCCCGGAGATCCGAATGGGGGACTATTTTACCTCCGGAATATTTTACCCAAGAGGACGCCATCATCATGTAATCATACAGTAAAGCTGCATGCCCTCGGGAAACATTACGGCTGTAGTTTCCCCTTGCTTTCAGCCGTTCGCAGTACCAGCACAGCAAGGCCGTTTTGGTTATTGTTACAAGGTCAGATCAGTCAAACATCCAGACTGTTGCCCTTGCAACTACTGAAAAGGCTGCTGCCCCTCTTCAGGAACCACACGTTTGTCTGGCCTCTCAACAGATACCCCTCCGTTGTGGTTGCACCTACGGTACGGCTATCTGTATCGCTGAGGCACGCAAGCCTCCCCACCAACGGCAAGGTCCATGGTTCATGGGGGGGAGAGTGAACATTATTTTTACATAAATGCCTATGTAGAATATCTCCACTGTGGATATGGGAGGATGTACCAATAAGATGGTCAACACTACTACACTACTGGCCATTAAAATTGCTACACCACGAAGATGACGTGCTACAAACACGAAATTTAACCGACAGGAACAAGATGCTGTGATATGCAAATGATTAGCTTTTCAGGGCATTAACACAAGGTTCGCGCCGGTGGCAACACCTACAACGTGCTGACATGAGGAAAGTTTCCAACCGAGTCCTCATACACAAACAGCAGTTGACCGGCGTTGCCTGCTGAAACGTTGTTCTGATGCCTTGTGTAAGGAGGAGAAATGCGTACCATCATGTTTCCGACTTTGATAAAGGTCGGATTGTAGCCTATTGCGATTGCGGTTTATCATATCGCGACATTGCTGCTCGTGTTGGTCGAGATCCAATGACTGCTAGCAGAATATGGAATCGGTGGGTTCAGGAGGGTAATATGGAACGCTGTGCTGGATCCCAACGGCCTCGTATCACTAACAGTCAAGATGACAGGCATCTTTTCCGCATGGCTGTAACGGATCCTTCAGCCACGTCTCGATCCCTGAGTCAACAGATGGGGACGTTTGCAAGACAACAACCATCTGCACGAACAGTTCGATGATGTTTGCAGCTGCATGGACTATCAGCTCAGAGACCAAGGCTGAGGTTACCCTTGATGCTGCATCACAGGCAGAAGCGCCTGCGATGGTGTACTCAACGACAAACCTGGGTGCACGAATGGCAAAACGTAATTTTTTCGGATGAATTCACATTCTGTTTACAGCATCACGATGGTCTCATCCATGTTTGGCAACATCATGGTGAACACACATTGGAAGCGTGTATTCGTCATTGCCATACTGGCGTATCACCCAGCGTGGTGGTATGGGGTGCCATTGGTTACACGTCTCTGTCACCTCTTGTTCGCATTGACGGCACTTTGAACAGTGGACGTTACATTTCAGATGTGTTACGAACCGTGGTTCTACACTTCATTCTATCCTTGCGAAACCCTACATTTCAGCAGGATAATGCACGACTGCATGTTGCAGGTCCTGTGGGGCCTTTCTGGATAAAGAAAATGTTTGACTGCTGCCCTGGTCAGCACATTCTCTAGATATCTCACCAACTGAAAATGTCTGGTCAATGGTGGCCGAGCAACCGGCTCGTAACAATACGCCAATCACTACTCTTGATGAACTGTGGTACCGTGTTGAAGCTGCATTGGCAGCTGTACCTGTACACGCCATCGAAGCTCTGCTTGACTCAATGCCCAGGCGTATCAAGGCCGTTATTACGGCCAGAGGTGGTTGTTCTGGGTACTGATTTCTCAGGATCTATGCACCCAAACTGCATGAAAATGTAATCACGTGTCAGTTCTAGTATAATATATTTGTCCTATGAATACCCATTTATCATCGGCATTTCTTCTTGGTGTTGCAATTTTAATGGCCAGTAGTGTATGAATAGATAACATTATTATGAGAGAACACTACAATACAAGAAACATCTACACAATACAAAGGTCAAAACAAGAATGTCTTTGATCTCCAGTCTCCCAAATATCCCACTTCAGAGCTGCAGCTCTTTGGTCTCTGATGAGACACCAATAGTTTATTGTTCCCACAGATGGGACAGTGTATACTTGATATGGAGCCAAGTGTGCCAGTGGTTATAGTGTGTGGCTGAACTGTGACTGTAGTGGGGAAAGTCATGTAGGTGGCTACTACTGTGGCGTTTGAGATGCTGCTGGGGAACAGAACATTGTTGGCGGTGTTGTGAGGGCTTCTGGCTGGTAGGAGGTGTGGATAAGTGCAGTGATGATGAGGATACCATTTTAAGACAAGTGTGATGATAGTGCCTTGCAGTTGATGTGGGAAGATAGTAAATATGCATGTGAGAGTAAGTAAATAGATGGAGTGTGCTTGGAAGGCCTTGCTGTTTGGTGATGATGAGATAATTACTGAGTGTTTTTGCACTGACACCCTTTGGCTGGGATTGGTGTACATTGATGGTGATGACTACCAGTGCAGAGAGTGGTTGTGAAGTTGTGTCAACATTTTTGAGTGATGTTGTGTTTGTGTTCTCCACATTGGTGTTGTAAGGAGACTGCAATGATGGATGAATAATGTCATCATGGAGCATCACAAATTCACACTCCAACAGTGCTTTGTACAAAAATGTTTTTGGTATAGTATGTGCCATCAGAGCTGGAATTTGACATTTAGGGATGTGCTGTTTCATGTGTTATACCAGAGCTGGGAGTTTGGTTGGCACAGCTGCAGTTGCGGGTAATACAAAGCCTGCTGGAAGGCTGAGGGCTTCCTCATACAGTAATTGTGCCAGAGATGCCTGTAGATCTACCTTAAAGACTATATGGGTGCCAAGGAAGGCACACGGTAATGCCTCTGACACCTGGCTGTGTGGCACATGAGATTGGTCTTAAGTGTTACTTTAAGGATGGTACACCATTGTTTGATTTCGTTTGTGGTGTAGAGGTGACAAAGGGCTTCAAAGAAAGTTGACTCAAATAGGTGTCCTTGGTTAGTAATGATTGTCTTGGGAGAGCCGAAGTGGGATACTCACACATCCATGAATGCATGGGCAGTGGACTCAGCCGTGTTATCTTTGATGGGTACTGCCTTGACCCAGGAAGAGATGTGAACGATGACTGATAATATGTATTTAATGCCAACTGGTTTGAGAAGTGGATTGATCAGATCTAAATGTGCTGAATCAAACATACAGTATCCCATAGCAACCGATTATCCATTGTGGTTGCTGCCTGATCTTGCTGTGTTAGCAAGGCAGATAGGCCTGTGCCCAGGTACAGCAGTCCCATTTGATATTAGGCCACATGAATTGTTTGGTCATCAGCCTTATTATTGGTCAGACACCCGTGTGAGCCAGGTTGTGAATTTGGTCAAATAGTGCATGGTGTATGGAGGCTGCTGTGAGAAATCTCAATCTGTTTTGTAAGTTGTTACACAATAAGTGAACATTGGTGCTTAGCATAGTATGCTAGACATATTATTGTTAAAAATATCTAAGTTTGGTAATACAGCAAGAGATCGTGTCCAAGTGATGGAAGCACTGGTAGTTGATGTCCTTGGATGGGTTGTGTATTGAAACTGCTACTGGTTTATGGTCCATGTATGTCACTATTTGTCTTCCTTTGATGTCTTCTCTGTAGAAGTATCATACGACTTTGTACAGAGGAGCATAGAGTTTCTGGTTGAATGGGGACTGTGCAATTTTAAGTTTTTTTTTTTTTTTTTTTTTTTTTTTTTTTTTTTTTTTTTTTTTTTTTTTTGAGAAAAAAATGTAGGGGTTGTGCCTTGGTGTCTATTCTTGCTGAAGGACTGTGGTAACAGCTGTCTTGCTTGCATCTGTCAAGACCATGAGGTGTGCATCTGAAAGGGGGTGAGTGAGTGTCACTGGTTTTGTGAGGCTGACATTTGCTTGTTTGAAAGCGGTTTATTTTTCTGGTATCTGTAAGAGTTTCTTCTATCATGCTTGTTTGGTCTCATGAGAACATTGATGTGTGAGGCTTGAATTTTGGCTGTGCGTGACAGGCGGTGATGGGAAAAGTTGAGAATTCCAAGGAATCACTGTAAATTGTGACCATGTTTGTGGAGGCTGTAGCTGTCAGATGAATTCAGTCTGCTCTAGTGAGGGTTTCATGCCATTGGCATTTATAGTATACCTGATGTTTTCAAATGCGGTTCTTCTTCATTTATGGTGACCTCACCCTCCCGGAGGGCAGTGAGAACTAGTTCAAAATTATGCTCATGGTCTTCACTGGTGTGGGAGAAAATTGAGATGTCACCTTGATATATGTAACAACAGTCTAATGTAAAGAGGATACCATCAGTGAATCACTGCCAAGTTTGGGAGCATATTTTAGATCATAGTGCATGAACAGGGAAGCGAACAGGCAAAACGGGACAATGGTCACTGTTTTATCAATGTCTTCTGGATGCATTTGTATTTGCAGATACGCCCTTTTCCAGTCTATCACACTGAAAATTGTCACACCTGCAAGCAAGTGTGTGAAATTCTGCATTTTGGGGATGGGGTAACTATCATATGTATTTCAAAATCTGAGCACTCCATTATCACCACATAGGTGGAGAAAACCATTCTTTTTCAGGATGAGTTTAATGGGTGACACCCAAGGAGCTGTCAGAGGGATGAATGATCCCTAACTGAAGGAGATCATTACTCAACATCTTGGCTTCTTTCAGGAGAGCAGGAGGTAATTGGCATGCCTTGTGGTGTGCTGGCAGGCTGGAGGTAGTCAGGATGTGATGCATTGTGCCATTGTGAATGGTCCATGCACGTCATGGAGAGGGTTAAATACAGGATCAGAGAACTGGGAGACAAGGCCAAAAGTGCCAGACTTACCTGTTTTTGTAGTGATGAGTTGTGTTGCATCAGTGGCACATCTGCTTGGTGGTGATCCAGTGGGATGGGGCCGTCATGTGGGTGGGCGGCCACAAGCACCTTATGTTGCTCAAGAATATGTGCAAGATCTCACAAGAGATCTTGCACAGAAGAGAAGGAGAATCTCTGCTTGTTGGTGACTGTCAAGTTGTTGTTGCCGTGTCACTGCAATCATGTCAATGACTGCTGCGCATTCTTGGCTGATAGCTGAGCATTCGTTGTTAGCATTGTTAGCTGAACCAGTAGATTCTGAGAGAGAGTGCACTGGCAAATGTGATACTGGGGAAGAAATGTCTGATGATGAGGTGTTGGGTCACTCGGTGTATGAGAGCTGTTTGTTCGCAGTCAGACTTGAGGTGGAAATATCAAATAAACTCCATGCCTAATGCTGGTTCCTTTATGTCAATAGCGAGGAAAGTCTATGGGCAGTGAAGATTTTCACTGTACTGGAACTTGTGATCAACTGATCCATGTGCTGAGATCATGGAGTCAGTGATAGCTCAGAGTAGAAGCACTGATGAGTCAATAGACTTTGTGAACATGTCATGGGAACTGTGTTACAGCTGGAACCATTGTCCATGAGGAACTATATGCCTGAATTGTGATGTAGTATATACAGTTAGCCATGTGATAGTTTATCCATCGTTGAGGAGTCATGTCTAACTCAAAGTGCGCAAAGGGAGCTTATTGTCCATGTGCAACCCAATGTACCTGTTTTGGTCTGTGCTTGGCATTGGGCTGCGAGCAGGGGAGCTGACAGTTGAGTGAAGTGTCGCTGAACTGTGTGTGGCACCAGCACAGCTGTGTAGTAGTGACAACAGGATTGGGTGTCACAGTGTTGTGAGCTGCAGCAGTGATGTTGTGTGCAGCCGGCCATGATTCCCAAGATCATGGTGGTGATATCATTGTCAACTGTTCTCGGCTCCACCCATTTGGGGTGGCTCATAGTGTGTCATGGGTTGCAGCATTCTGATGTGCTGTTGTGCCTTAATGTCTAATGTTAACACAGTGCCCGTATTTTAGTACCATAGGTAATCTGTCCACTAGGGAAGTTTTATATCAGCTCAGCTTCCTGCAGAATCAGGGTGAATTGCATTTGCTGAGGAAACTTTACAGCCCAGAAAATCGAAAGCATATTGTCCAGCATGAGGTTTGTGTCTAGCATAGTTTGCAGTCAGCACTACAACTGTCATGGAGTTTTGTCTTGCCACTTTTCATCATATATGACCTGTCATAACTACTGTTTCGGGATACATGCTAGTCGTTTTAGTAAGGCCAATTTGCTGCGGTGTACCACAGATGGCATGAGGATGAGCATGTGCAGCGGGATGTCAGATGAATGTGACAAATTTAGGCACATTGTCCAGTACCCCCATTGATGCTAACACACATTCCGCCAACTCAAATCACAGGGCTGGTTGCTTGGTGCAGAATGGAACCAGTTTAGGTTGATGAGAAAGTCTTTGAAGGGTAGGCGTAGTATCTGGCAATGAAGGACTGTGAAACACATAAAGCAAAACAATTGCACTCGTGGCATGGGTGTAGAATATTTAATGATGTCGGGTAGATGCGAATCATCCCATACATTGTTATGTTTTCAGCTGAAAGTCACAGTGTGGTTGATGCAGATTACATGCTCAGGTTGGAGTCAGTCAGAATGTTTGAAGATTGAGCACTAAGTCCAGGCTGTATCATGTTTGAAGCTGGATTCTGTGGAAATTCTAATAATAATATGTTGGATTATGGCAACCATTGTTATGGAGTGGCAGTTGCAATAGCTTGAGGCTGTATCATTTGCACATATGAACATGGTTCTGGTTTAATCACTGTTTGCCTATTAAACCAATCACTGCACTGACGGCATACATATTGAGGCAGGATCCATACAGTGTCCTCACAGAGCAGTTGATGTGTACAATGTCGCAGAAGATTGCTGCATTGTTAGTGTGTAGTAAAACAAAGTGAGAGAATTGCTGACCAGTGCAGTTGTCATGTTAGTTGTGGGTCATCAGTGTGGCAGGTCTCCACTATGGGTACAGGAGGATGTACCAATAATTCAGTCAAAAAGGTTAAGAATGGATAAACATTTATTATAAGAGAACACATACAAGACATCTACACAATACGAAGGTCAAAACTGGACTGTCTTTGATCTCCAGCCCCATAGATATCCCACACCGCAGCTGCAGCTCTTTGGTCTCTGAAATCGACAGTGTTGTTGTTCCCACACCTACACCACTACCCTTGTGGACCATTCTACAGTCTACACACATCTTAAGCATATGAATCTTTTCATTCATAATACATAAGTGAGGCGCACTCTGTCTTGGAAATTAATTGATTTGTTCTATTTTATTAATAAAGTACTGAATATTAAGGAGCATTATTTTAATTTTTTTGAGTTCAGTCGTTTAGCGAGCTGGTGTTCTGTGTGTAACAGTTTATACGCCTTACACCATTTAGCCACATATGCAAATGATTGCAGTGCCTTTTGTTGAGTAATGTGTCTTATTTATAAATGAATATTGGTTAACTTTTATTGTCCCACAACTGATATACTGTAAAACAATTCAGTAAATCTATGCATGTTGTATATGCAACATACATAAACAGAAATTTATTTAAATGTACTTTATTGAAATTAGGAACAGCCTGATCCACTGTGTGTAAGAGGAAAAAGGCTGTATGGTTCACCACAAATGCTGCAACTTAGTCTGGATGGAAAACGCTTGTACGTTACTTCCTCGCTGCACAGTGCTTGGGATCAACAGTTCTACCCTGAGATGGTCAAGTATGTATAAATTCAGCTTTTTTATTATTCCTAAATCATCTCACATGTTTATTACTATATTTCAGATGGTTTACATGAATGTACTGTGAAGAGAAATGTACATAGTGTTACTGATGGAGTAGGAACAGTATTAACCTCTTTTACATTTCCCATTTCTTTTGTAGACATGGTTCATACATGCTGAAGCTGAATGTAAATACAGAGAAAGGGGGACTCACTCTGGATGAAGACTTTCTTGTGGAGTTCAGAGATGAGACAGGTGGTCCTGTTAGTGCACATGAGATTCGGTGAGTACTGTGCTCACAAAATTTCTGTGGAATGATGTTTATACATAGTGAATACTGTTAGAAATATTCTGCTGCAGCTGATAAAGAATTTGAAAACTTTGTGATGAGCATACACACTTGAAAAAAGTTAGATCACAAATTAATACAAAGTAGTTGCAAGAGACTTAGGCATACTTTAACAATATGAGCAGCTGTTCATTTTTTGAGTTACTGTTCTTCAAAAGATGAGAATGTGGAAATTAGTATACATTGTTATCTGTGAATGTACAAAAGTGAACAAGGTATTATTCCACATTCCTAACTGTGATGAAATTTATGAAACTGAAGAAGTGACTTTTTATGAATCAAATATGCCTGATCATTGCCAAATACTTCCTTCTTTTACTAGTGATCTACACTCATCATAATTACATACTTCACTACTGAATAATTATTCTTTGATTTCTGATACCCTAAAAAGCATATATATTTGTGTAATAAATTGTGGAACTTTTTTCAATCTGTTTTACCAGCAAAATTAAATTAAGAACTCACTGAAGATGAGACAGGTTTGATGAAACATGTTTGAGGTGAAAACTAATATAAGAAGAAACTTTTTCATGTCTGTTGCAAAAACATGTAGAACACAGTCCTATATTTTTTTCACCATATAAGTTTATACAGTAATTTCTTTTCATTTGAGACTAATGAAATGTGCAAAAGGTATTAGACTAAACCTTCTTACCTTATGAATTAATTTGTGGCACTTTCTGTCAATATTTGCTTGTGATACCCAGAGTATTGGGAGCATGGCTCAAGTTTGAATTATTGTTTACATTTGCTATCACATTTGTGGACTTCAGAGTAGCTGCTGTGGGAGTTTCTTTATATGATGAAGAGCTCTTCAACCTTGCTCAAGAGATGCTTAAAGCATTAACAGAACATAACAGTACAGATAAGTTCCAGATGTCTTACACCAATGTTTCTGCTCATATCAGCTACATCGCAAACCAGCAAAGAACTTGGAAGTAAGAGTTTGGGAAAACTAGAAAGTGTTCAAGAATGCAGTCTAACATTTTTGACGACTAAGAGTATGTGAAGTGTATGTGCAAACTTCCACTTCTCTTATATGAGTTGACTTACTCGATGTATACAGCCAATCTTCTTCTCTGGATAGCCGGCTTCTGGAATCTCTACAAACTTCTTTTCTGAAGAATGATGCTAGTCATGGAAACCTTTAAGACTCTCTTTCTCTTTGCAAAATAATGAGGTACTCGAAGAATACTTTTCAACAATTATCATATATCTGAACTTCCACAAAGAACAAAGTTCACACTTCTCACATAAACAGTTGACTTCTTGTAAGTCACCTGTGTCATCTTACATTAGAAACAATTAAGTTACATTTACAACAGAGTATGTACTCATTCATTATCTGTTGTAGTTTGCAGGAACTCTGGGCAACATGAAAGTATTCCTTTTGGCACTCACAAACTTACATAAAACGTAATAATACTTGCAGTGCATGGGATTCATACTTTCCAGAATCATTCCTATAAAATGTGTGACTTATGTCACAATACTGTTCCCTTCTGCTAGGATCAGTACCTATACCTTGCCTGTGGGTTGACCATATGAGTGCACTTCCTCTTCCCACTTTGGTAGGTATGCCCATTTATAAGACATTCCTATTTTTTAGGCCACAGGTCGCCCTATCTCCATGTAGTTATGCCTGCCCTATATACATAGTAAATGCCGGGTATGACCCCCTTATCCTTTCTGAGTAGGCCTCATGGTTCATTACACCAGTACATGTTCATGTGTATACTATAACTGTCTGGTTAAGCTACAAATCTACTCTACATTTTGCATATTGTCTAGTACATCATCAACTCCCTAGTGTCCTCTACTCACCAACTTCCATACTCTCACTGGATAGTACTGTTACCTAAAATTCAAGTCCTACTATCCTACAATTTGTCAGAATATTTATTAAACTGACCTTCTTTAATGATTATTACAATTAATTCCTCTCTGGCTTATGTTCTCTTTCATTACTCATGCCTCCTTCTTATGTATACTCGCTCGATGTGAAATCGTCACTGTTTTATATATATGATGTAGAACTGTCATAGTTTTTATACACATATACATATGCGTACGTGTTTCCCTGTGTACACATATCTTTTTTTCCCCTACAACACCTGGTGGTTCTCACAGCAAGACAGGTTTCTAATCTGTAATTTTAATGTTTGCGTTTACATGTAATTTTGTGTGTTTGCGGGCATGTGTTCATGTATTCCGATTCTTTGGCCTTCTTATCTAAAGATAAGATGTAGGTTTTAGAAACCAGGGAAACTAGGAAGGACTTCTGCAATAGAAATATATGAATATGGAAAGAAGGAAAAAATAGATAGGTCCTCAAATGAGAAGTAAGAAAGGAAAAAAACAGTGCAAGACTTCTCATGCTGCCACTTAGTAGATTTTTAATCCATCCAATTACAGTGCATCAAATCAGATAGACAATAGCCAATATGTTCTTAAAATCCACAGCTGCCAAAAAATCAGATAGACAATAGCCAATATGTTCTTAAACTCCACAGCTGCCAAATGCATGAAGCTACAGAATCATGTAATATCCTAAATTGAAACAACAGCTATTGTGTATTAAAGTATCAGATCAATAGGTTGTACAGTTTTGCTGTGTGAGCCAGAATAATATGATGAAAAACCTGAAGCACACCAGTGATTCAACAAGGCTATTATTTATGAATAAGCATAAATGACTTGCCTTGTCCCTGTTCACATCCCCTGGCATCACTAAATTGTGTAATTCAGTGAGGTAAAATTGCTTTTTCATTTTAAACGCCTGTGATAATCAGATGACTGTCATCACCAAAGACCTTGTTTAAATAGAATTGTAGAACATAACCTACTTGTGCTGGACGCATAATTTAAAACTTAGAGACTGAGGGATAATTAGTTGACACACAGACTGGGTGCAGTCTTGCACGTTTGCTAACTTTAACTTACTTATGTATTGATTATACATTTTCAAACTTTTGTTATTTGCAGTAAGTTGGAGCCTAGCTCAACTTGTGAATGATGGGCCACAGTCAGTACTAGGATATACCAGTGGAGACAAGCTTATGTTTAGTGAAAGCCCATTCATTAATGTTAATATCTGGTGATATAAATCATTGACAGTGAATTTTATGTACCACATTCCTGTGTTTCATATAAATGTTGCTCAACTTCTGTATGAACTTACAGTTAGGCATAAAGGACAGTACTTGAGCTCACAACAGCAGGCAGTAATTTGCCGAGCTTTTATATGTGCTCTCCTCGTCCCCCAGACATAAAACAACAAGGCCAAGTAACATTTTTATCAGGGGCATAAATTTTCAGTAAGAAAAATTTTGGAATTGTCTGCCATATTAAAATTTAACTCTACTCCCAAAGAAAATATAAACTATTTACATCTTCTGTTTTTGAGTCAAAACTTGAAACCATGGGTAAGGCCATTTCTATGGAGTGAAGCATGTTTACAACACACTAAATAAGATAAATAAAACATAATCTACAACAACACTCTTATTTTAATGAAACTGGCAAGTGGCAAGTGGCAGCACGAGAACACATATATAAAAAAGGTTTTAAATATGCATGCTTTCAGAGCCAGGAGCTCCTTCTTTTAGCAGAAGGGTTGAAGGGGAAGGAAATGATATGCTGTAACTTTTACACTTTTAATTGTACAGTTAAGTGGCTTATGTTGTTATACTCATCTGTGAGACTTGTCCTTTGATCTGTGCAGACTGAATTTAACATTAATGGTTGCTGAGATCATGTTTTTGGCAGACAACTATTGAATGCACACTTTGTGCAACCACAAGGAAGCTAGTGCTAACTGTTGTCTACCTATTGTTTTGTGAGGGAGAATCCACTAGTAACTCAGTTCCTCACCATCTCTTGACATTTCACAGCTATTTGCTCTGTTCCTTGGCTCATCTGGTGTCACTCACCTTCTCAGATGGGCACATTGTTTTAATTGCTTTGTGTTTTATACCAACATTTCCTAGTACAGTGGTCATTTCTGTAATGCTACAAAATGTCGTAATCATAATTATAAAAGACATTTTAACATAAATGATTTGAAAACTGGGTTATGGATAAGATCAGTGTATGGTTTACAGAGAGTAGACCTTTGTTTACCCCTTAAACGGTCGCTCGGGGTGTTCAGAACACCCCAATCACCCTTATGGATGGATTATTACATAATGGATAGGAGTATAATGTCATGTCCTTTAGTACCTTTCTAGGATGGAATATGAAAGCTTTGAGTAACAATAGAATCTACAATGGAAGTGCACGTTCCGAGAAAACATGCAACAATATGCCTTGGGGTGTTGTCGGCACCCCGTGCGTTTCTTTATGTTGCATTGCTGTGAGAAAGCACACAGTTGTGTTCCGTAGCAGATGCTTCTATTTTGTCACTCTGTGCAGTTATAACAGCTATCAACCATTACAAAATAGAACAAGAAAGAGTGCAGAAGCTTCTGGAAGAAGTCTTACATGAAACTTTTGAAGGAGGAGAAGAGGAAGAGGAGGAAACAGACAAAGTTCTCTCTCATCACAGTGAGACAGAAATGGAGGATGAAGACAACCTGGAAGTGGAACTGCAAGTAAGTGGAGCGGATAATGAAAGCAAGCATGATTTTTTTATTGGAAAGGATAAGGTTACAAAATGGATGGAAAGTTGTCCTAGTCACAATGTAAGGACAGTTGTGAAAGCTATTGCAAAATCTGCGAAAACTGCTGTGGACTTTTTTCCGATATTTACTTGTGTAAATGACATAATAACTAGAATGATTGCATTGTGCACAAATATTTACATACAACATATTGAATCAAATTTCACAAGAGACCATGATGCCAAACCAACAAATGAGGAAGAAATCACATCTCTTCTGAGTCTGTTGATATTGGCTGGGCATTACAGGGCAGGACACCAAGATCTGGAAGAATTATGGGACACAAATGGTTTTGGAATTGCAGTATTTCATGCAACAATGAGTTTATGGCACTTTCGTTTCTTGTTGCGTTGTTTGAGATTCGATGATATTCAGACAGACCACAGCATAAAGAACTTGATTGCCTAGCTGCGTTTAGAGAAGCGTTTGAATTATTCATGTCAAACTGTTTCAGTAATTATACTGTGTCTGAATATAGACAGTGGATGAACAACTGGTTGCATTTAGAGGCAAATGCAGTTTCCAACAGTATATACCAAGCAAGCCTGCGAAATATGGTTTGAAAATTTTCACCTTATGTGGCGCAAGAACATGGTATACTTTGGGGATGGAAATCTATCTTGGGAAACAGCCAGAGAGTCCCTTTGCAATGTCAAACTCGTCTAAGGAGACAGTAAACAGTCTTGTATGGCCTATTGAAAGTACAGGACGCAGTGTGACACTAAACAACTGGTTTTGTTCCATACCACTGGCTGAAGAGTTCCTGAAAAAGAAACTTACAATAGAAGGAACTCTTAGAGAGAATAAGAGAGAGCTCCTTCCAGACTTTGTTGGTAAGAGAGGTCATGAACTTAGAAGCAGCCCTTTTGGATTCAGAAAGGATATCACCATAGTTTCATATGTGCTTTCTTTTTTTTTTTGGTCATCAGTCTACTGACTGGTTTGATGCGGCCCGCCACGAGTTCCTTTCCTGTGCTAACCTCTTCATCTCAGAGTAGCACTTGCAACCTACGTCCTCAATTATTTGCTTGACGTATTCCAATCTCTGTCTTCCTCTACAGTTTTTGCCCTCTACAGCTCCCTCTAGTACCATGGAAGTCATTCCCTCATGTCTTAGCAGATGTCCTATCATCCTGTCCCTTCTCCTTATCAGTGTTTTCCACATATTTCTTTCCTCTCCAATTCTGCGTAGAACCTCCTCATTACTTACCTTATCAGTCCACCTAATTTTCAACATTCGTCTATAGCACCACATCTCAAATGCTTCGATTCTCTTCTGTTCCAGTTTTCCCACAGTCCATGTTTCACTACCATACAATGCTGTACTCCAGACGTACATCCTCAGAAATTTCTTCCTCAAATTAAGGCCGGTATTTGATATTAGTAGACTTCTCTTGGCCAGAAATGCCTTTTTTGCCATAGCGAGTCTGCCTTTGATGTCCTCCTTGCTCTGTCCGTCATTGATTATTTTACTGCCTAGGTAGCAGAATTCCTTAACTTCATTGACTTCGTGACCATCAATCCTGATGTTAAGTTTCTCGCTGTTCTCATTTCTACTACTTCTCATTACCTTCGTCTTTCTCCGATTTACTCTCAAGCCATACTGTGTACTCATTAGACTGTTCATTCCGTTCAGCAGATCATTTAATTCTGCTTCACTTTCACTCAGGATAGCAATGTCATCAGCGAATCATATCATTGATATCCTTTCACCTTGTATTTTAATTCCACTCCTGAACCTTTCTTTTATTTCCATCATTGCTTCCTCGAAGTACAGATTGAAGAGTAGGGGTGAAAGGCTACAGCCTTGTTCAAATGGTTCAAATGGCTCTGAGCACTATGGGACTCAACTGCTGAGGTCATTAGTCCCCTAGAACTTAGAACTAGTTAAACCTAACTAACCTAAGGACATCACAAACATCCATGCCCGAGGCAGGATTCGAACCTGCGACCGTAGCAGTCTTGCGGTTCCAGACTGCAGCGCCTTTAACCGCACGGCCACTTCGGCCGGCTACAGCCTTGTCTTACACCCTTCTTAATACGAGCACTTCATTCTTGATCATCCACTCTTATTATTCCCTCTTGGTTGTTGTACATATTGTATATGACCCGTCTCTCCCTATAGCTTACTCCTACTTTTTTCAGAATCACGAACAGCTTGCACCATTTTATATTGTCGAACGCTTTTTCCAGGTCGACAGATCCTATGAAAGTGTCTTCATTTTTCTTTAGCCTTGCTTCCATTATTAGCCGTAACGTCAGAATTGCCTCTCTCGTCCCTTTACTTTTCCTAAAGCCAAACTTATCATCACCTAGCGCATTCTCAATTTTCTTTTCCATTCTTCTGTATATTATTCTTGTAAGCAGCTTCGATGGATGAGCTGATAAGCTGATTGTGCGATAATTCTCGCACTTGTCAGCTCTTGCCGTCCTCGGAATTGTGTGGATGATGCTTTTCCGAAAGTCAGATGGTATGTCGCCAGACTCATATATTCTACACACCAACGTGAATAGTCGTTTTGTTGCCACTTCCCCCAATGATTTTAGAAATTCTGATGGAATGTTATCTATCCCTTCTGCCTGATTTGACCGTAAGTCCTCCAAAACTCTTTTAAATTCCGATTCTAATACTGGATCCCCTATCTCTTCTAAATCGACTCCTGTTTCTTCTTCTATCACATCAGACACATCTTCACCCTCATAGAGGCTTTCAATGTATTCTTTCCATCTATCTGCTCTCTCCTCTGCATTTAACAGTGGAATTCCCGTTGCACTCTTAATGTTACCACCATTGCTTTTAATGTCACCAAAGGTTGTTTTGACTTTCCTGTATGCTGAGTCTGTCCTTCCGACAATCATATCTTTTTCGATGTCTTCACATTTTTCCTGCAGCCATTTCGTCTTAGCTTCCCTGCACTTCCTATTTATTTCATTCCTCAGCGACTTGTATTTCTGTATTCCTGATTTTCCCGGAACGTGTTTGTACTTCCTCCTTTCATCAATCAACTTAAGTATTTCTTCTGTTACCCATGATTTCTTCGCAGCTACCTTCTTTGTACCTATGTTTTCCTTCCCAACTTCTGTGATGGCCCTTTTTAGAGATGTCCATTCCTCTTCAACTGTACTGCCTACTGCACTATTCCTTATTGCTGTATCTATAGCGTTAGAGAACTTCAAACGTATCTCGTCATTCCTTAGTACTTCCGTATCCCACTTCTTTGCGTATTGATTCTTCCTGACTAATGTCTAGAACTTCAGCCTACTCTTCATCACAACTATATTGTGATCTGAGTCTATATCTGCTCCTGGGTACGCCTTACAATCCAGAATCTGATTTCGGAATCTCTGTCTGACCATGATGTAATCTAATTGAAATCTTCCCATATCTCCCGGCCTTTTCCAAATATACCTCCTCCTCTTGTGATTCTTGAACAGGGTATTCGCTATTACTAGCTGAAACTTGTTACAGAACTCAATTAGTCTTTCTCCTCTTTCATTCCTTGTCCCAAGACCATATTCTCCTGTAACCTTTTCTTCTACTCCTTCCCCTACAACTGCATTCCAGTCACCCATGACTATTAGATTTTCGTCCCCCTTTACATACTGCATTACCCTTTCAATATCCTCATACACTTTCTCTATCTGTTCATCTTCAGCTTGCGACGTCGGCATGTATACCTGAACTATCGTTGTCGGTGTTGGTCTGCTGTCATATGTGCTAAAGAACGGCAAAAACATTATTCTCCTTTCATCTTTGCATCATGACGGTGCCATTGACACTAATACTGTGGAGGAAAAGAAACCAGAAATTATAACAGTGTACAATAAGACCAAAACAGGTGTGGACACAATAGATGAAATGTGCACTACTTATTCAACCTCAAGAAAAACTAGATGCTGGCAGCTTGCCCTATTTTTTTCCAAATGATTGACATTGCTTGCATTAACGCCTTCATCATATACACAAATAATAACAATGAGAGGATTTCCCAAAGAATTTTTTTATGTGGTGTCGGAAGGCCATTAGTAAATCCCATAGTGTGCAAGAGAGCAGCCACTCACTCCCTGCCTAAACAAATTGGACAGAAAGTTGCTAAAATGGTGGGAATTGAAGACAGCAACAATGCGCCAACTTCTTAACAAAGAATACTTAAGCCCAGGCACTGCACAGTTTTTCCTCGGAGTAAAGAGATAAAAGTTAAATCGCACTGTGCTCAATGTTTGAAAGTTGTGTGTAAAGCACATGAGAAATGTGTGTGAAAAGTGTTACGATAACGCACCCCTTGCAGCCAGTGATAATGACTGATTCCATAACATGTTTGTATGAGTTGACTGAACAAATGTTTAATTATATGTATAATGTCTTATACATGTAATACAGTTTGAAGAATAACAGAAATAAATAATTAAACAAAAATAAATAATTAAGAGAATGGAAATTATTGCTTATGTTTCAGATAACCCAATTTAATGCTAAAGTAACATTAAATAAAACGATAATGTACTGGGAGATAACATTCTAAATAGCCATTTGTGAAGTAAAAATATTCATATAAGTGATATACTGTACAACAACCTTTATTTGGGCTGTTAGCAACACCCCGCACAACTATTAATGTTACGAAAAGCTGCACCACCGCATAAGGGTTAATTGGAACAAAACATAGTGCATACAGTTTCTGACCCAAAAAGTGTGTTATGATCACATGGGAATTGAATAAGAAAGGAAGTCAAGTATGAAGATGGACGAAGAGCTTTACTGAACCTATCACATTTAGGATCTTGTTGGAAGTGAATAGTGCTGTCATCCTCTAAGAATAACCTCCATTGTCATCGATTTGAAACAAACATTTTTAATTTTACTCTGTTGTCTGTGGCATCATCTTTTAGGGTAACTCTGTGCTTTTGAAAGGAATATTCTCAACCCATATAAGGTAGGTCATAACAGCCTACATTGGCAACTTGTAAACTAGAGATTAGAGATGGAACAAGTACAAGTCTAATATTGAGGGCTGCATACATTAGGCAGCAAAGTGTACATCAATGCCATAGTGCCTTCCTTCCTTCTGTACCTCTGCGAGATGAGGAGTTTGAGATCAGTGGCACTTGGGTCGCTTCCTGCTTGTTGGCGTCTTCTGTCTTACTGAAGCGTGCTGGAGTGAGGCTCTTCACAACTTAGATGCAGCAGAATGACCTATTGTTGGGGTCAGATAGTCTCTAGTGAAGACATGTTTTCTGAAGCTGTGGAGACAGTGAGACAAAATTAAGTGATGCAGTGTATACAGCTGCAGAAGTGCTCCTTTACAGGAAGAATTGTAACTGCAAAAATATCTATACTGTTGTCCACAATTTAGACATTTGATGCAAACAAGATGGTTGTGTTCTTGTTTATTGCACATGTATTGGGAGAAAAAATATGTGTTCTGTTAAACAAAACTGGGCACAGCACAGCAGCACTGTTATGTTCCTGCAGCCAAATAGTGTGCTGTTTGTGTATTCTTTTGGCCATGGCAACCTGTGTTTATGGGCTAATACTGAGTTGTATAGCTTATTACTCATTTCTATAACTTTTTTGAGGATTGCTCTAAATTTATTCAAATAATTAATACCATTTAGGGAATATGCTTTATTCTTGTGTCCTGTTTTCATGCACTGTTGTTGAAAGTGTACATCTGTCAATGTAACTGTCAAACAGTCTCTGTACAGAGATTAAATATAATGTAAATTTACAGCAGTCTTCGAAACAGTTTTCTTTGATGATTTTTATTCAAATGTAAAATCCCCCAAAGTGACACAGATAATGCAAAGACAAATAATTTAAAACAAGACACATGAGGCTGCAAATGTCGTGAAGTAACCCAAAGGTGAATGACATCACCATGTGAAGTAACTTGCTACTTGTGTAGCAGTTGGGCTTGTCAGTCTTACCCTCATGGGTAGGGACTAGTGCTAGACATTGCTTTGCTCGGTTGATCTGTTTTCTTTCTTGCATTATCTGGGTGATACAATAGTGCCCACTACAGTGTTAATACAAGACTGTAAAGAATCTGCTTACATTAAACAAGCTTGCAGATGTATATCTCTTTTATGGTGTGCTTACAGTGATACGGATTTATACTGAACGTTTCCCACAGTGTGTGTACCTTCTCACACATAATTTGGTACTGTGTATCATCAAATGTTGTATGAAATAGGAGTCCTGCACATAAGTAAATGTTGAAGGCAAAAACTGTATTGAGGGAAGGCAACACAATGGTCAGACATGCCGTGTTCTGAAATCAAGATTAATTATCAGGTAAGACCTAACATATATAATTATATCTACTGTGTTGTTATTTGTTGGCAATAGTGTATCACACTGGATAATGCAAGAAAGAAATGAGAGTAGCCTAGTGGAGTAATGAACAGTACTGCCCCAACTGACAAGGGTAGGGGCGACAAGCCCAACCACTGCACATGCGGTGAGTTACTTCAACTGGTGATATCACATGTTCAACATTTGTCATCCACTTTTGGGGTATTTCCTGACATTTATGGTCCCACATGTGTTATGTTAAATCACTTGTCTCGCCATCATCTATGTCACTTCATGGGTTTGTAAACAGTAACAAGAATCCCCCTGTATATACAAATAATGGACTTTGCAGATTTCTGTGTCAACCTACAATATTAATTGGAGTCTATTAGCAGCCACACTAGGGGAATATCATCGTGTGCATAGGCTACTGTTAACACCAAAACACAAACTGCTGTGTTTGGAATGGTGCCTTGATTGGGAAGCAATAATCACTAATAAATGGCACTGCAATATATTCAGCAATGAATTGTGCTTCTGTGCTACCCCTGATGGCCATTGCTGATGAGTAGGTTGGCCACCTGGGCAGAAGTCCCAGTCTTCCAGTGTTTTGGAGCGGCACAGTGGCATTACTCCTGGCATCATGATGTGCGACAATATCATGGTGCCATTCTTCAACAAGAAAATGCTTGTCCTTGTGTGGTACATGTGTCTGTGAACTGTCTGGCGAATGAGATCTCCATATCTGTCCTTGATAGAACATGTGTAGGACTGGCTCGAATGTCAAATCCATCCAAGGGCCAATATCCAGGATGTTAAGGACAATGGTTGTGGGTCAGGTCGCCACTTTAGAGGGTACAATAGCTTTATGACATCCTCCCCAATTGAATCAATGCTTGAATCTAAGTCAGAGGGATGCAACATCATTCTGATAGCTGGACTCATATTACCAACTTCTTTTTAAATTTGTCCTGATATTGTAATCACAAAAATAACACGTCATTTCATTTCCTGCTCCCCTTTTGGGTGCTTAATTTTATCGGCAAGATGTGTACATTCACAATAGTTGTTCACTCGCAGAGTCGCTGTTATGGTATCAAGACAATACTGCAAATTTTCTTGTAGTTGTTTGGACAATGTCATAGGCAGCAGGAACTCTCACCTGGATGTCTCTGCCAATCTTGACAGCTGTATTGGACACAAAAGGCTATACATAACCCTAAAAGCAGATTTGAAGTAGGTCAGGTCAGATGAGTGAGTTGACACTGGTGGACAGGCTAGCGTCTTGTATGTGGTCTCCTTTAAGATGAACCATACTTTCTCGAAATTCTGTATGGTTCATCTTAAAGGAGACCACATACAAGACGCTAGCCTGACCTACTCTTGAGTACTGCTTGAGAGCTTGGGATCCGCACCAGATCAGATTAAAGGAAGACATCTTAGCAATTCAGAGGAGCGTGTTAGATTTGCTACTGGTAAGTTCGAACAACACGCAAGTATTACAAGGGTGCTTCAGGAACTTATATTGGAATCCCTGGAGGGAAGGTGGCATTCTTTGCGAGAAACGCTGTTGAGAAAATTTAGAGAACCAGCATTTGAATCCGCCTGCTGGACTAGTCTACTGACACCAACATACGTTTGCCCCCTGCGGGTTCGGGGGTTAGAATAGGCCCGCGGCATTCCTGCCTGTCGTAAGAGGCGACTAAAAGGAGTCTCACATGTTTCGGCCTTATGTGATGGTCCCCTCTCGGGTTTGACCTCCATCTTTCTAAATTATTCCGAAGAGCGAGCCACTTGGGGAAGGGCGCCTTACATGGTGCATTGTATCCGTCGTGCAATTAGACCTTTAGCCGTCTTTCTCGTCGTTGCAATGGTGTCCCGCTCGTTCTCGATCTCTTGGGCGATTACCACACTGCACTCTGCAGTGTTTCTTTTAACTGAGACGACGACCTTGGCCATTTTTGCACCTAAGATCCAGCACGGTAGCCAGTCCGTTGTGGTGGGGCCGCCATGTACCCTCTTGGTTGTAGCCCCCTGACAACACAGGGATCGCTCTACTGATGCCTGCGCCGTTAACTCCCCACATATGCCAAGGAGTAGATGCCCATCGCCCTGGGGCATCGGGACTCCCGGCAATGGCCATCCTGCCAGGTGGCCTTTGCTGTGGCTGGGTGGCGCCCGTGGGGAGGGCCCTTGGTCGGAGTAGGTGGCATCAGGGCGGATGACCCGCAATGAAGCGTGGTACATCATCTCTCGCTGGCGGCCAGCCGTCAGCAGTCTCTAAGCGTTCCAAAGCTCACTTTAACGCTAATGTGTATGACCCCAAATCGTTCCCCTCCCTGGCCACACCATGGGAGGAACGAAAGGCTGTGAATGAGAGCGAAAGATACTCGTCCCGGTATCTCGTCTGTACCAGAGCTGACGGGGACTCGTTTGTGTCTGTGAAGCCTCAGTTCTTTGTCGAACATTTAGAGGACAAGTTCGGGGAGGTGGAGGGCTTGTCCAAGATGCGGTTTGGATCGGTGTTGATAAAAACGGCATCCTCTGCCCAGTCACGAGCCTTGCTGGCTTGTACGAAGTTGGGGGATGTGTCTGTTACTATCACCCCACATAACAGCTTAAATATGGTCCAGGGAATTATTTTTCATCGCGATCTCCTTTTACAGTCTGATGACGAGCTGCGCGCCAACTTGGAGCGCCGAGGTGTCCATTTCGTCCTGCGCGTTCACCGGGGTTCGAGGGATCGTCAAGTTGCCACCGGTGCCTTCATCTTGGCCTTCGAGGGTGACACGTTACCTGAGAAGGTCAAGGTGATGGTGTACCGTTGCGATGTCAAGCCGTATATCCCTCCCCTGATGCGGTGCTTCAAGTGTTGGAAGTTCGGCCACATGTCTTCACGCTGTGCTTCCGACCTCGTCTGTCGCGATTGCGGTCGACCTTCCCATCCTGATCATCCCTGTGCGCCGCCTCCAATCTGTGTGAACTGTGGTGCACACCATCCGCCTTGCTCGCCAGTCTGTCCGATTCTGCAGAAGGAGCGGAAGATCATGGAAATCAAGACTCTCGACTGCCTGACGTACACTGGGGCGAAGCGGAAATATGATCGGCTTCATCCAGTGCGCATGACAGCTTCTTATGCCGGAACTGTCACTCCTTCTACAATTCCATCCACTCCAGTCAGCTCTCAAGAGTCGAAGTCCCACACCTGCCCCCTTGATGGTGGGGGGCACTAAACTCCCTCCTGTTGCTCCTGCTCCATCTACTTCAGGAGCAACACCCCCCCAACCATCGGGGACATCAGTCCCCCCTTCCCAGCCGGAGAAGCGTAAGACTTCTTTGGCTACTCTCGTAAGGAAGGGGTCCCTTGGGGACCTCCCTTCGCACGTTCCGACTGGTTCCAAAGCCGACAGCCACAAGTGGCTCAAACAACCGCCAGTCCCTGGTCGTCGGGACACACGGTCATCGTCTGTCCCTGAGACTGACCCAGTGACGCCCTCCCAGCCTCAACCACCCAAGGCGCAGTGCGGGAAGCAGAAGAAGAAGAAACTCCCCATGGCTACCGACATTGCGGTGGCACCCATTCCACCGCTTCCTACAAGCTCTGCGTCTGAGGATGAGGTGGAGATTCTGGCGTCCACTGAGGACATGGATCTCGCCAGTCCCTCGGATGCAATAGATAGCTGTTGTCCAGGTGGTGACTCAGTAGCAGCAGGGGCCCCAGAGGCGTAATCTGCCTCCCCAATCCCTTCACGCCTTTCCCATCCATGGCTAATACCATCCTCCAGTGGAACTGCAGCGGTTTCTTCCACCATCTAGCTGAGCTCCGCCAACTTATCAGCCGTCATCCTTTCCTTTGCATTGCTCTGCAGGAAACTTGGTTTCCAGCAATGCGAACCCCCGCCCTCCGTGGCTATCGGGGTTATTTTAAGAACCAGGCAGCTTATGAAAGGGTGTCTGGTGGCGTCTGCATATATGTCCTTAACTCTCTTCACAGCGAGTTTGTACCTCTACAAACAGCTTTAGAGGCTGTCACTGTTCGGGTGTGGACGCCACAGGCTATTACCGTCTGCAGTATTTACCTTCCACCTGATGGTGCTGTCGCGCAGCATGTCCTGGCTGCTCTGATAGCCCAACTGCCGCCACCTTTCTTGTTACTGGGCGATTTCAATGCCCACAACCCTCTCTGGGGTGGGACTATCTCCGATGACTGCAGTCGGGCCGTGGAGCATGTGTTGGCTCAGCTCGACCTTAGCCTCTTGAACACCGGTGTTCCCACGCATTTCAGGTGGCCCATGGCTCGTTCTCGGCCATCGATCTCTCTATTTGCAGCCCTGGACTTGTCCCATCCCTCCACTGGAGAGTGCATCCTGACCTGTGTGGTAGTGACCATTTTCCCATCTATTTGTCACTGCCCCAGTGTCATTCTTCTTGGCGCTTGGCCCACTGGGCTCTCCACAGGGCTGACTGGCCATCTTTTACTTCCGCTGCAACCATTGAGTCTCCCCCACAGGGTGACATTGACGAGGTGGTGCGTGTTTTAACCACGTCCATCATTTCAGCGGCCGAGGCTGCCATCCCCCGTTCTTCTGGCCACCCTCGGAGGAGGGCTGTACCCTGGTGGTCGCCGGAGGTTGCTGAGGCTATTCGCGACCGTCGGCGGGCTCTCCAGCGTCATAGGCGGCACCCGTCTCTTGAGACCCTCATCACCTTTAAGAGGCTCCGTGCCTTCGCCCGTCGTCTTATTGCACGGCGTAAGCAGGAGTGCTGGGAGAGGTATGTCTCATCCTTGGGCTCCCATGTCTCCCCCTCGCTCGTGTGGTCCCGGATCCGGCGGATTTACGGATACCAGACCCCTATGGGTGTCCCTGGACTCTCCTTGGACGGCGCTGTCTGCACGGACGCTGCCGCCATTGCTGAACGGCTTGCCACGCACTTTGCTCAGAGCTCTGCGTCTGCATCCTATCCCCCCACCTTTCGCTCTCTAAAGGAGCGAGCCGAGCAGACGCCGTTATCGTTCTGCACGCGTCGTTCTGAAACATACAATGCTCCTTTCAGCGAGAGGGAATTCCTCGCTGCCCTCGCCGATTGCCCTGATACAGCACCAGGACCGGACTGCATCCACGCACAGATGCTGAAGCATCTCTCCAGGGACTGCCAGAGACACATCCTCACCATCTTTAACCGCATTTGGAGCGAGGGCGTGTTCCCGTCGCAATGGCGAGAGAGTGTTATTGTCCCCATCTTGAAGCCCGGTGCGGACCCACTGGCGGTGGACAGCTATCGTCCCATTACCCTCACCAACGTTTTGTGCAAATTGCTCGAACGTATGGTGGGGCGGCGTTTGTGTTGGGTCCTTGAGTCGCGCGGTCTCCTCGCTCCATCCCAGGGTGGCTTCCGTCGGGGCCGGTCTGCCACGGACAATTTGGTGCGGCTGGAATCTGCAGTCCGTACGGCCTTTGCCCGACGTCAGCATCTCGTTGCTGTATTTTTCGATCTGCGGAAGGCGTATGACACCACATGGCGGCATCACATCCTCGCCACGTTGCATGAGTGGGGTCTTCGTGGTCGGCTCCCGGCTTTTCTTCAAACCTTTTTATTGCGCCGCTCTTTCCGGGTGCAAGTTGGTGCCACCTCTAGTTCATCTTATATACAGGAAAATGGGGTCCCGCAGGGCTCAGTGTTGAGCGTCTCCTTATTTCTCGTGGCCATTAATGGTCTGGCTGCAGCAGTGGGGTCGTCGGTGTCTCCTTCTTTGTATGCCGACGACTTCTGCATCTCATTTAGCTCCACGACTACGGGAGTCGCCGACCGCAGGCTGCAAGTCGCCATTTGCAAGGCAGCATCATGGGCTCTGACTCATGGTTTTCAGTTCTCTGCTGCCAAGACTCGAGTTATGCACTTCTGCAGGCATCGGACGGTCCACCCTCATCCTGAACTTTACCTCGACGGCCACCTGCTTGAAGTGGTGGACACTTGCCGCTTCTTGGGACTCGTGTTTGATGCCCGGCTCACATGGGTTCCTCATGTTACTCAGCTGAAGCAAAAATGGTGGCGGCACCTCAACGCCCTCCGCTGCCTTAGCCACACGTCTTGGGGTGCAGATCGCTGCACGCTGCTGCGATTGTACAGAGCCCTTGTGCAGTCCCGGCTTGATTATGGGTGCCTGGCCTATGGGTCTGCATCACCCTCAGTGTTGAAGTTGTTAGACCCCATACACCACTGTGGGGTTCGGCTTGCAACTGGCGCTTTTCGTACCAGCCCCGTAGATAGTCTACTGGTGGAGGCCGGGGTTCTCCCGCTGTGGATTCGCTGCCATCGACAGCTCACCGACTATGCTGTCCACGTGCATTGCTCGCCAGACCATCCCAATCGTCGCCTGCTTTTCCCTGCCATGGTCCTCCATCTGCCCGAACGGCGACCTAGGTCTGGGCTTTCCGTAGCTGTCCGTGTCCAGTCCCTGCTGTCAGAACTGGGGTCATTCCCTCTTCTGCCTCCCTTCCGGGTCCGTACACCTACGCCTCCCTGGTGTTTGTCCCGGCCGTCCGTCCGTCTGGATTTGGCACAGGGACCTAAGGACTCGGTTCCGCCTGTGGCCCTCCGTCGCCGTTTTCTTGCGCTCCTCGAATCATTTCCGGGCTGTGAGCCTGTCTACACTGATGGTTCCCTGGCTGATGGTCGCACCGCCTACGCTTTTGCTCACGCTGCCCATGTTGAGCAACGCTCCTTGCCGGCTGGCTGCAGTATTTTTACTGCAGAGCTGGTGGCCATCTTGCACGCTCTTGAGCATATGCGTTTCTGCTCAGGTAGGTCCATCGTCATCTGCAGTGACTCCCTGAGCAGCCTTCAGGCCATTGACCGCTGCTATCCCTCTTCTCCTCTGGTGTCCTCTATTCAGGAGTCTGTTTCCGCCATTGCCCGTTCTGGACGTTCGGTGGTCTTGGTTTGCACGCCAGGTCATGTTGGCATCCCGGGGAACGAACGTGTTGACAGGCTGGCCAAAGGGGCGCTCGACGCCCCAGCTTTGGAGATCGGCCTCACGGCTCCCGATCAGCAGCTGGTGTTGCGCCGTAAGGTGCTTGGGATGTGGTCTGCTGAGTGGCGAGGCTTGACAATGCCTAATAAACTGCGGGCTGTCAAGGAGACGACCGATGTGTGGCGCTCCTCCCTGCGGTCTTCTCGCAGGGACTCTGTTATCCTGTGTCGGCTCCGCATCGGCCATACATACCTGACGCACGGCCATCTTTTGCGTCAGGAGGATCCCCCCCTGTGTCGGTGTGGGTCCCAGCTGACGGTCGCCCACATTTTATTGGAGTGTCCCCGACTGCGCACCCTTCGGCAGTCTTTTAATTTCCCGGGCACCTTGCCTTTGATTTTATGCGACGATGCCTCCATGGCTGACAATGTTTTACATTTTATCCGTGCTAGTCCTTTTTATGGATCCATTTAGGGGGGTCCTGCACTTTTCCGTTTCTGTGTCTTTTGTCCTCGCGTCTCTCCATATTTGTTGCTGTTTTGGTGTCTCATCGGATGGTTGACTTTTTCCCTTTTTTGTTGTCGTGGTCAGTCAACCAGTCTCCGGCCATCTTCTTTTCTTCTATTTCTTTCTGTCTGGTGTTCGTCTGTACTCTTCTTTTCTGTAGTGTTCGTTGCCTAATTTGTGTTCTTTAGCACCTGGTGGGGGGGGGGGGGGCAGTCTCCTTCCCCTTGGGGTTTTATCTGCTCTGCGACTTTGTCTCGCTTGTTTTTGGAATGGGGGACTGATGACCTTAGCTGTTTAGTCCACCTTAAACATCCCAACAACCACCACCACCACCACCAACATACGTTTCTCATAAGGGCCACGAAGATAAGATACGACAAATGAAGTTTTATGTGGAGGCATATACGAGGTGTGTGAGAAAAGTAATGAGGCTGGCGACTCTGTGAGCACTCTGGCGGTGCTGTGTTGCTCTACTTGTGTAGACCGGTGGGTTGATCCCTTCTAGATGCTGAGTCCGAGTTTCAGCTCCGTGCAATCATTGATTTTTGAGAGCACCTTCAATGAATTTGTTTTTCTGTTGAGTGTTACGAAAGTGAAACAACAAAATTTAGAGCAACGTTATGCCATCAGCTTTTGTATTAAACTCGTGGAAACCGCGAGTTTTACTTTTGAAAAGTTGATAAAGGCCTATGGGAAACATTCATTATCAAAAGCACAAGTTTTCCGCTGGCACAAATCATTTTTGGAAGGTAAAGAACACATTGAAGGTGAACCTCGCTCAGGGAGATCTTCAGCTTCAGAAACCGGCGGTAACGTTGATCGTGTGCGTGCTCTTGTGAGATCAAACCGACGTTTAACGATATGGATCATGGGTGACCTGTTTAACACTTTCACCACACATCAAATTTTGACCGAAGTTTTGCACTTGCGAAGAGTCCGTGCCAAAGTGGTGCCGAAAAACCTGACAACTAAGCAGAAGGGCAATGGAAGAAACATATGTGTTGATCATATTGAGAGAACTGCCAATGACAACGAATGGTTCAGTTGTGCGATCAGGTGATGAACCATGGATATTTGGGTACAATCGTGAGACAAAGCAGCAGAGTGAGGAGTGGCACACTGAGACAACTCCTCGACCGAAAAAAGCTCGAATGAGCAAATCAAAGATCACAACAATACTGATTTGCTTTTTTGATAGCAGGGCTATCGTTCATCAGCAATTTGTTGTTGCAGGACAAATTTCAACCAAATGGCCTACAAAGATGCCCTTGGACGCCTAGGGAAAAGAGTAAATCGAGTGAGACTAGACACTACAGACAGTGGGTGCTGCATAATGACAACCCCCATGAGACATGGCCACTTCCATCATGGAGTTTTTGACCTCAAAAACCATTCCTATTGTTCCACAGCCCCCATTTCACCTGATCTGGGTCCTTTGTGAAGTTTTCTCTTCCAGAAACTGAAAAAGTCTTGAAAGCACGTCATTCAGGGAAACTGGAGAACATTCAAAAGAATGTGACGGACATGTTAAAGGCCCTACCAGTTAAAGCCTTTCAGCACTGGTACCAAGACTGGGAACGATTCTACCGGTGTACAGCTGCCGAAGGGAACTATTTTGAAAGGGACAATATTGTTGTTTGAAGAAATAAAAACTATGGTAGATAAAAAAAATCAGTCTCATTATTTTTCTCACACACCTCGTAGACAGTCGGTTTCACTGGAACTATTTGTGAGTGAAGCAGGAAAGGAAATGACTAGTGGTGGTACAAGGTACCCTCCGCCTTGCACCGTACGGTGGCTTGCGGAGTATGTATATGCATGTAGATGAGTGTATCCACAAATAAATATACATTTCATCAAGATTGCTTATTGTAATGTACACCGTATATGCGTGTATCTAGCTAAGTGCAAGTACATTAATTGTTGTAGAGCTACAAGTGTTTGATGGATGAATGACTCGAAGTACTACCAGATTTATGATCTGTCACCTTTCAGCTAGGGCGCCACCGTGCATAGAAACGTGAGCTGTCGTGTTGTGTGAACAGAGTCGCTGTTTCATTGTCAGCGTAGTGCGCGCAGCAGTTTCATCTCACGACGTATGACGTCGAGGTTTCATTTCTTGCGCCTGTCATGTGCAGAGGAGGAGGAGGAGGGGGAGGAGGAGGAGAGGAGAAGCGAGAGATCTCCGCAATATTCGTAATGCGCCGCCAGGTGGCAAGCCGACTGCTGCCGCTATTGTCTGTGTGCCGCCGGAAGGCATGGCAAGTCGTCGCTCGCGGCTAAAGGGGAAGGAAGGATGGCAGAGAGCGAGGAGGTAGAAGGTGTGCATCACCCAGCAGCCTAGAGCACCAAACGGTTTGAATATATTCATCCTGCTCATCTTTCCAGTTCCGAGTAGGAGAGACAAGGGCCTTACGTGTTCATATGTGACGAGAAACCATATTGTACTGTTGGATGGCCGTTTGAGACAAACCGAGACTGCACATTCGTATCTGCATAGCGACAGTTTGCCGCTATTGAGGAAAATTATGTGGTGTACGTCAACCTTCCGCACTCGAAGCTAGTGTAAACTGATTTAACGACTGGTCACGTGAACTCAAATGCTACTCAATAGGATTTTGTAATTGATATATATTATAAAATGTGTGTATGTGTGTACGAGGTATGATCAAAAAATTTCGTAACATTCGTAATTTCGCGCCAATGATGTGCTGGAGCGACATGCGGTTGGCATCCCTGCACACGTCTGTGTCTAGAGTAACTGCCGCAGGTTCCATTGTTGTACGTCTGTTAGTTCAGTGCTGCGTTGAGTAGAACGTTGTGTCGCACAGTTCGCGAATTTCGAGATGGCAGAGTTAAAGGAGCAACGCGTTTGCATTAAATTCTGCGTGAAATTCAAAAAAATCTGTACAGAGACACACCAAATGATACAGGAAGCCTACGGTGATGAGTGCTGAAGCCGTACTCGGTGTTACGAATGATTCACACGGTTTAAAAAATGCCGAATGGAAGTTAAAGATGACCTTCGTTCAGGACGTTCTTCGACGTTTACCGACGACGCTCATGTCAGGAATGTCAGTGAGACCAAGGTTCAGTTTTCACAATGGGTCGGGAAAGGTTCTCCAAGACGAAAACATCTCGTCAGCTCAGGTCAAATGTCAAAACCATGCTGTTAGTTTTCTTTTTTTTTTTTTTTTTTTTTTTTTTTTAATGGACTTGTAGTCCGGGGTGATATGTTAGTTTTCTTTGACTTTGAAGTATTAGTTCATCATGAATTCGTGCGACGCCTGCGAGAAAATGTGAGAAGGAAACGGCCTGAATTGCGGCGAGACAATTCATGGCTCTTACATCACGGTAAAGCAACCGCACATTCATCCCTGTTAGTGCATGACTATTGCACAAAAAAAGAAATCACTGGCTCGCCCCCCCTCCCCCCTCCCCCATCCTACATATTCTCCAGACCTAGCCCCTGCGGGCTTTTTTTATTTCCAAAGTTGAAAACCCCGTGGAAAGGACGAAGATTTGCAACGATAGACGAGATGAAAGAAAATTCACAGAAGGCGATTCGCGCGATCCAGCAAAGTGGAGTACCAAGACTGCTTCTGTAAGTGTAAACGGCGTTGGGAACGGTGTCTCAATCGTGGAGGAGAGTTATTTCATAGGAGACCATGCACAACGAGTAAAAGGCAAGCGTAGAAAAATTTTGTGGACTAAGTTCCGGAATTTTTTGAACAGACCTCGTTTGTGTGTGTGTGTGTGTATGCGTGTTCCTCATCTCCACCTAAATCACTCTGCCGAATTCAGTCAAACTTGGTACACATATACCTTACTGTCAGAAAACAAAGGTAAAAACCACCTACTATCAAAGGGGTGGGGGTGAAAAAAGAAGCGTGAATTCCCAGACTTTCTTCAACTAGCATTTGAGAACACGAGCACTTAGCGACGTGCAGCAAACTTTACACATAATTTCAAACCTTTACGAAATTTTACCTCGCTGTCAACCCCTACAAAATGATGAAAGGAAAAGAAGTTCATTGTATACTACTTTTCTGCAGTTCATGCAATAAAAGTAGTGGATGAGGCAAGACGTTATAATTTATTACTTACTTAGTATTAACTGTATTCGCGACATTTTGCAGACAGTATGCACATATGCCTCTGAAATTACCTAGAAAATTATATTGTTGGACGACACATACTTCAGGAAATATAACGCCATGAACATGAAAGCACAAGGCCAGGCGCTAAGTGGTAGAACCCACGGGCGCGGACGCACAGCTAAAATAAATACCTGGGCAATGCAGGGTTTCTCTGCTAGTAATGAAATAAAATTTGAAAAATTCTGAAAAAGCAAACCTCGGACTAGACGAAAAGGGTTGCAATTTCTTGAGAGGTGCAAAAAGACGGCAACTGACCCTAAACTGTATTTCCAATAGAGGCCACAATACATAGGCATCCACGAGGAGGTGGAGAGAGGAGGTGTGGGGGCAAAATGGATCAGTTACCCCTCTCGGAAGTTCGGTGCAGGCTTCTTATTCATTACACAATTCACACACACTTCAATGTCAATGATTTTCAGTGACTACTGAACACCAAATTTAACACTGCTGAGACAGATGGGAGATACCGTGACTTTAGCAGCCAGTATATATCTTGGATTTTTTTTTTTTTTTGTTCTCACGCTGTTCACGACAAATTATGCCGATTCCCAGATGCGACGTCGATTTCGCGGCGCTGTTCTGTAATCAAATTGAATGCGATATTTGATAGAACAGTGCCGAAATAGTGTCCTCAGTGTTTTCTCTTTCACTTCCTCATGTGGCCTTTATCATATTGCAGATCCCTGGCGCGCGAATTCCGACTCCAGTTGCCAGAGCAATATAAACTTGACAACAGAATACACGCCCATCATTCATCCCCCAATTCCTATAAGGACGCCTTCTTCCTTTGCTGCACAGCAGAATCACAGCAACAGCTGACTGTTTTCTTTAGATGCAGTTGTGCTCTACCAAAACTACTAAGTGGTAGGATTACCGATACTATTGATAGCGTTTACTAGAGAAGGAAACATGAATAAACATTTAAGAGAGAAACTGGGAGTCGACGACTTGTCTTTGTTTTTTTGGTTATTTGTTTTGCATATTATTAGTATCGTATTCTATTCAGCGTTAATCCATTGTGTTTTACATCATTACATAATATAAATCGCTTTTTGTAATTAAGAAAAATTCGTTGATTGCATAACTTCTGCGCTTTTATGTAAAAAAAGCAATTACTTTTGATGCAAGTACAATTTATCTCCACAAACATAAAAAATATACACTGAGGAGCCAAAACATTATGACCACCTGCTAAATAGTTTGTTGGGTCATCTTTCTAACGCAATATATCACCGACTCTACTATTATCGATTCTACAGTTCGTTGGTGGATTTGTCGAGCTATGTGGTATCGTGTCTACACACAGGTCTCGTAAATTGTGTACATAACGGGCTACTGATTTGCGTACGCGATGATAGCGACCGAGATGAGTTTCATAGGATTCACATCAGGCGAATTTGACCGCCGAGACATCTACGTGAGTTCACTAATATGCACCTGAAACCACTGTAGTACGCTCCTGGCTCCGAGACACGGACAACTATACCGCCAATAGATGACATCGCCGTCGGAGAGGACACCGAGTATGAAAGGATGCCGGTGGTTTCCAGCTGTCAGCGTATCTTGGATCACTACCACAGGTCCTGTGACGAGTAGGAGATTGTCTCCCATACTGCTCCCACCAGCCTGCGTCCGAGGCGCGCTGCACGTTTCGAACAGTCGTTCGCCTGGATGACGATGTTTGTGGAGATGACCATCGATCTGGTGCAGCAAAAACGTGATTCATCCGACGAGTCGACACGTTCCCAGTGTTACATGGTCCAGTCTTGATGATCCCGAGCCCACTAAAATCGTAACTGACGATGTCACTGGACCAACAAGTGAGCACGCAAGGGTGGTTTGCTGCAGAGCCCCTTGTTGAACCAATGTGCGCTGAAGGTGAGCTCCGAAACACATGTGCGTCCACCGGCATTATGCTCTTTCGCCAGAGGTGCCATCTATTCTGCTTCACAGAGCAAATAACCCTATAAGCCTCCAAACCCCATGTCCTGTGGAGAGTCATGGACGTCTAACCGCTTAGCGCCTAGTGGTAGTTGCCCTTCTACCCCTTTCCATAGACGCTCACGACAGTAGCACGTGAACATTCGACCAGCTTCGCCGTTTTCGAGATACTCGTTCCTAGGCTCTGCGTAATAACAATCTGTCCTTTGACAAACTCGTTTATCTCAGTGGATTTCTCCATTTTCAGCACATATCTTCGCTAGGGTAATTCTCCATCTGTCTCGGCTCAGCTTATACTCATTTCTTATTGCGTCACGTGCCCGAATCGCCTCCAGGAGGCAGTGGTCGTAATGTTTTTGCTAATCAGCTTATGTAATGATCGTTTTTATTTTGTGTTCGAGTGAATGTTCTTAATCATGATCAAAGGCAAAAATTTCCTGTTATTATTGATAAATGCGATAATTGTTTATGAATAACAGAAACATGTCTTATATAAGTTCGACGAAGTATTGAAGCGATGTTTGTTATATTTTTGTTTTGCATTTTTTATTTTCCTTGTTGATAAGGAAATTGCGTTTTCTAGCGTTGTGTGGCACATCTGTACTGTTTTCTTCATTTTTACTACAATATTCCCCTGTTTCACGATACAGATCAATAAATTTCGAATAAAACCTGAACTGAATATTGACAATTTCAATTTCGCAATACATACTGTTTATTTTTAAGTAACGGACAGGAGAATATCTATGTAGAACAAAAGTGTTCCGTAGGTTACCCGGCCCTTTATATACCCTCACACAGCTTGTAGACGGTTCATGGCTTCCGGCTTTTAGTGTAATATTGACCGCAAATGCAAGAAAAGTGATCTTTGTGGGATAATGTCCGATACGTATGCAACGTACCTGACGTGCAGGCAAAGCTGGTACAGCCTTAACTGACCGAAGCTCCCAGGAAAACTACCGTGATGTACACTTACTTCTAGTAGTCTAAGATAGTCTACGGTAGTTTTAGAACTCTGTCTGTAGATGAAGAAGACCTGGATGGGTTGTTTGAACATACATTCAAATTTGCAAACAGATCTAATGTAACGCTCTCTCAAGAACATAGCCATGCTATACTATAGGTGTGTATACGTATACTTAATCTTCTGAGCGAAATACATCAGTCGAAAAAATATCATATCGTTTTCTGCGATAGAGCAGAAGAAAAAAAATGTGAAATTTTAAGGTCAAACAAACTCTATGCGTGCAACACAGCGCTAATTGCAGTCATGGAGCTACGGATTCTGTAGTTCAGGTGGCCTGAATGCGCATTAATCTAACTGAAGAGGCGAGGTCTGCCTTGGTTCAGCACTAGGATGTTAAAAGTCAGTTCTATCGGCCAGCTGAGGGTGTTAAATGCTGGCACCGGCTTTTTCTAACCAACCACAAAAAATATAGCTTTCAGAACACATTTTCGTTCAACCTTAGTTACGCCAGTCAGAAAGCATCCTAGTGATGCAATAAATCCATTAAAGTGACTAGATGTGAAGTTACGTAGTCAAACCAAAAAAGGTCACGAAAATTGAGTAAGCTGTTTTTAAAATTTATTTGCTGATTCTCGAATTTGTCCAACATTAAAGCGACATGCTTTGTTAGTTATTCTTGTTAATATCCAAAAAATAATTCTCAGCCATTTTGAGTTTTCGTATTTCAGATTTTTACGTTCAAAAATGGCTCTGAGCACTATGAGACTTAACTGCTGAGGTCATCAGTCCCCTAGAACTTAGAACTACTTAAACCTAACTAAACTAAGGACATCACACACATCCATGCCCGAGGCAGGATTCGAACCTGCGACCGCAGCGGTCGCGCGGTTCGAGACTGTAGCGCCTAGAACCGCTCGGCTACTACGGCCGGCTTTTTACGTTCAGTCTCAGCTTGATATTGTTGTGGAATTATTTTTTGTTAATATTTTCTACTTATATTTCATAACTCATTTGTTACCCTGGATGCAATCAAATTATGATATTAATATTGATTAAAAAAGGTAGTATTCATATTCATGTTAATACGACGGACGTTCAATAAATAATCTAATGCATTTTTTCAGAAAGCAGGTTGTCTTTATTCAGGATTGCAATACACCATGTTATTCCTCACTCTTTTGGCTACAAATCCTTATTTTTCAACATAATCTCCGTTCAATGCGACGCCCTTACGCCACCTTCTGAGCGAGCCTGTATGCCCGCATGGAACCAGTTTACTGGTCGATTCGGAGGCAAAGTCTTGCTGCATCGATAACCTACTCACCATCCGCGTACTGCTTCCCTCCCCCCCCCCCCCCCCCCCCTCCCGTGGTGTTTCGTTCATTGGGCCACACTGAGATCCGGGCTGTAGGAATATGAGAAGACTCATCCAGTGAAGTCTTATGAGCTCCTCTCGGATGCGCAGACTTGTGTGAGGCCTTGCATTGTCATAGAGAAGAAGTTAGTTTGTAGCTTTGCGACCAAGAACACGCTGAAGGCGTTTCTTCAGTTTGCTGAGGGTAGCACAGTACAGTTCCAAATGGATCGTGCGCCACGATGGAGGACATCTAACAGAATAACCCTTCATAGTTCCAGAACACCGTCGCCATGGCTTTACTTGCCGAGGGCGTGGCTTTGAATGCCATTTTGTTTCCGGTTCGAAGTGATGAAGTTTCGTCGCCTGTGACGATGTCCGACAAAAAATTGTCTCGTAACGCTTAAGCAGTTCCGCACGGATGGTCCTTTGTTGGTATTTATGGTCCTCTGTTGGGCGTCGACGAACCCGGTGGGGACACTCCATTGAGTACCCCAACTGGTGGACAAATGTATCAGAAGTAGCAACAGAGACATCTAGTTTTGCAACGAGGTGTTTGATTTTGATCCGTCGATCACCTCGATTGAGAGTGTCCTACAGGGCGGGAGCCAGAGCTGTGTGTGGCCCGCCGACACTCGGGAGATGGCACAGGTTGCGATGATGACAGACGCCTCGCCCAACGACTCACCGTGCTTTAGCTCGCTGCCAGGTGTCTGTAGACATTCTGCAAGCGGCTTGAATATCTGCGATGCTCTGGTTTTCCGCCAAAAGAAACTCAATGACAGCCGGCCGGGGTGGCCGAGCGGTTCTAGGCGCTACAGTCTGGAACCGCGCGACCACGACGGTCGCAGGTTCGAATCCTGCCTCGGGCATGGATGTGTGTGATGTTCTTCGGTTAGTTAGGTTTAAGTAGTTCTAAGTTTTAGGGGACTGATGACCTCAAAAGTTAAGTCCGATAGTGCTCAGAGATATTTTGAAACTCAATGACAGTTCCCTGCTTGGAACCCACTTCCATTACAGAAACCATTTTGAAGACTACGTATAGCGCCGCCATCTGTCAGAACTTCGTGAAACTCCACGAGCTGAAGCGGGAATATTCCACGATGCCCCACAACAAATTCTGCGTTTTTCCAGCCGAAACTGGCACAGAAAAAAATGAGTTACCTTACGTATTGAACAACCCAAGCACCATGCATACTGTGTAGGTATCGAAACAATCTACCTTAAAAGTAGTTAGCCGATAATTATCAGTCGGTAGCAATACAATGGTCCACTTCCGTAGCTCAGTGGTCAGCTTGTGTGGCTCCTATACATGGGACCGAGGTTCGATTCCCGGTACTGCCATGCATTTTTCGTTGGTGGGAGGACTGGAACGGGGTACACTCAGCCAGCTGAGGGGCTGCTTGAGTGCCAAGTCGAAGGCCTCTGGGAGAGCGGTGTGCTGATCCCATGCACCTCCATACTACATCTAATGGTGCCATTGTCAGTAGACGGCACGGCGGTCGGTCGCTTACAGTTGGCCCATAAGGGTCAGAACGTGGAGTTTTGCTTGCTTGCAGTACAACTGGTTTTGCATAAGTCACGACAAAATTAGTGCTTGATGCACGACACGTTTACAAATCCACAGAATAATTTGTACAAAAGTGGGCAATTTTAGGATATTGGATAAGTTTCTGCGGACGTTCATTCCAAAGTGACTCAATAATAATTCACTCTAGCGATCTTGAAGAAAAGAGGAGAAATGTTGTTTCATCTTCATAGCCATCAAACAATAGCCAATGAAAATAAACGTAATTGATCTATAATGCTGTTACAAATCTTTCCGTTACCTCTCTTTTCGGTGTGTCCATAGGACCCACTGTCAATCATAGTGTCGGTGCCTAAACCATTACGGAAACAGTAACCCACGTCACATTTGAAAGAAAATTCATTATCTAATCAAAAGTATCCGACCACCCCTATGTAAAGCGGAATTGACCATTAGATGACACGAGAGATGGACCTGCCGATATAAAAGGAGACAGGGAGTATTGTGTTGTCAGTAGAGAATCCATAACAGCAGAATAAGTCGGTCAGGGCAGCTCAGTGCCTTCGAATGTGCGCTACTCATTGGATGTCACCCGAGTACTACATCCATCACGGACGTTTCAATCCTTGCAATGCGGGCCAGGTCGACTATTGGTGATGTGGTTGTGAAGCGGAAACGCGAAGACAGGATAACAGCTACACCACGAACAGGCAGGGGTCATGTACTGACAGACAGCCACCCTCCAGCATTGCGGAGGGAAGCTGTAACGCATGAAATCAGCGGATGTCGTCATTTATGAATTCTAAAGAGCTACTATCAGTCTAGCTAGCTCATTGACTGCATATGGAGTGTTAGCAGCAGACACAGTGGCTGCGCCAAAGACTGAGACGGCGTGGAGTTTTACAATTATTTATTGTACTTTCTTTACAATTTCTCCCTTGTCGTCGCTGCCCAGCCTTGTGGACTCCTCCGCCTGGCTGCTGCTGTGTAGATTCTACGACAATGCCCGCGACGCACGCCGCTGATCGCACTCGGGACCCTCTCGCCACTAGTGCTCCGCTGAAGCCAGGATGCCCTGTGGTTGAGATGAACACGTCGCCGCTCGGCGCCCCCAGTACGGGCACGCCCACGGAGCCGCATTGCTGTGAGGTCAGCTGCCGACGCCTGCTGCACCGGCGGCTGGGAAGCTCTCAGTCGCGATGTCCACGAGGTCCCGTCACGGACGGACCACGCGCTGTGGGGCCGGGTTGCCGTGAAGTCTGGGCGTCAGTCCCCGGCGGCGCCTGTGACCGAGACCGCGCTGCGGCCGGTCCTGCTGGACGTTCTCGCTGTAGCTAGTCAGCCATGGTGCCGACCAAACTCGGGCCGACCTCCAGAGCTGAAGTTGACATCTGGCGGCGAACGGATGACTCCTGCGAGCTGGAACAGACTTCTGGAATCGTCACCTACGAAGATTGAACATTCGGACACGGATCACGTCTGTCCTCAAATCCGAACTAATGGCTTCTGTCTGTTGCCGCCTGCACTCCACTATTTATATCCGGCAGGAGGACGTTTTTTACCCTCGGTGGTAGCTTTTTGTTATTACTGCCACAGTATATTGCAGCGTAACTTAGCGTGCTGGCCCCAATTCCCCTCACTCAGCACTCTCCAGGCTTCGCTCAGCGCTAGGTCTGTGTGCGTCCTCGCGTCAGCCTGTCGGTAGACTCTCTGCTGTCAGCAAGGCTATCTGTGCCGCGCTAATTTCGCAACCCCTTGGTCGCCGGCTGCTTCTGTTTTGCCATTCTCCACTGCGTGAAGCAACGCTTACTACATGTGGCCGCAACAGGAGTTAAAAATAATGGGGTACTATGGTGGAGCAACTTCTCGTAAGTAACACATTTCTGTTGCTAAGCGATGCTTGAGATGGCGTAAAGAGCGATGTCACTGGAAAGTGAATGGCTGGAAACGAATGAGCTGGAGTGATGAATCCTGCTGCACCCTGTGGCAATCAGGGTTTCAGAGAGTGTTATGTTTCATCATGTATGGTGCCAATAGTGAAGTAGGGAGGAGCTGGTGTTACGGTATACGGGCTTTTTTCGTCATTGCGACATGAACCTCTTATTGCTCTTAAGAAAAAGCTAAACGTGGAAAGATGTGGACACATATCACAACCTTTTGTCCTGCACAGAGCTGAGAAACATTTTTGAGACGGTGATTTTTTGTATCAGTATGACAATGAGGACAATATTACGGAAATGGAAGAGGATGTAGATGAAGATGAAATGGGAGATACGATACTGCGCGAAGAGTTTGACAGAGCACTGAAAGACCTGAGTCGAAACAAGGCCCCGGGAGTAGACAACATTCCATTAGAACTACTGACGGCCTTGGGAGAGCCAGTCCTGACAAAACTCTACCATCTGGTGAGCAAGATGTAAAAGACAGGTGAAATACCCTCAGACTTCAAGAAGAATATAATAATTCCAATCCCAAAGAAAGCAGGTGTTGACAGATGTGAAAATTACCGAACTATCAGTTTAATAAGTCACAGCTGCAAAATACTAACACGAATTATTTACAGACGAATGGAAAAACTGGTAGAAGCCGACCTCGGGGAAGATCAGTTTGGATTCCGTAGAAATGTTGGAACACGTGAGGCAGTACTGACCTTACGACTTACCTTAGAAGAAAGATTAAGGAAAGGCAAACCTACGTTCCTAGCATTTGTAGACTTAGAGAAAGCTTTTGACAATGTTAACTGGAATACTCTCTTTTAAACTCTAAAGGTGGCAGGGGAAAAATACAGGGAGCGAAAGGCTATTTACAATTTGTACAGAAACCAGATGGCAGTTATAAGAGTTGAGGGGGATGAAAGGGAAGCAGCGGTTGGGAAGGGAGTGAGACAGGGTTGTAGCCTCTCCCCGATGTTATTCAATCTGTATATTGAGCAAGCAGTAAAGGAAACAAAAGAAAAATTCGGAGTGGGTATTAAAATCCAGGGAGAAGAAATAAAAACTTGGAGGTTCGCCGATGACATTGTAATTCTGTCAGAGACAGCAAAGGACTTGGAAGAGCAGTTGAATGGAATGGACAGTGTCTTGAAAGGAGGATATAAGATGAAGATCAACAGGAGCAAAACGAGGATAATGAAATGTAGTCGAATTGAGTCGGATGATGCTGAGGGAATTAGATTAGGAAAAAGTAGTAAAGGAGTTTTGTTATTTGGGGAGCAAAATAACTGATGATGGTCGAAGTAGAGAGGATATAAAATGTAGACTGGCAATGCCAAGGAAAGCGTTTCTGAAGAAGAGAAATTTGTTAACATCGAGTATAGATTTAAGTGTCAGGAAGTCGTTTCTGAAAGTATTTGTATGGAGTGTAGCCATGTATGGAAGTGAAACTTGGACGATAAGTAGTTTGGACAAGAAGAGAATAGAAGCTTTCGAAATATGGTGCTACAGAAGAATGTTGAAGATTAGGTGGGTAGATCACGTAACTAATGAGGAGGTATTGAATAGGATTGGGGAGAAGAGAAGTTTGTGGCACAAATTGACTAGAAGAAGGGATCGGTTGGTAGGACATGTTCTGAGGCATCAAGGGATCACAAATTTAGCATTGGAGGGCAGCGTGTAGGGTAAAAATCGTAGAGGGAGACCAAGAGATGAATACACTAAGCAGATTCAGAAGGATGTAGGCTGTAGTAGGTACTGGGAGATAAAGGAGCTTGCACAGGATAGATTAGCATGGAGAGCTGCATCAAACCAGTCTCAGGACTGAAGACCACAACAATGACAATGCACTGTGTCATAAAGTAGCACCTGTGAAACTATGCTTTTGGACTAACATTTTTGAAATGGACTGGCGTGCTCAGAGTTTCGACCTGAAATCAGTGAATACCTCTGGGGTGAGTTTATAACAGTGCTTTAGCATAACATCCAAGAAATTGCAATCCACAGAAATGCAGCATTTGAAAAACATTCGTCCGAAAATTAGAGAAGTACATGTTTCATGGAGTTGATTAAAAAATACATATAATAGCACTCAGCTCTAACAGCGTTGATATAAAAATTTAGCGCGTATTCACCATTATCAGAATTTGACTTAGCATTAAGATCGCGAACACAGGTGTGCAGATTATGACTATGCGAGCGTGTGAATGAGGGGAATGTTGTTTCTTTGTCATTTCCACGTTCGTTTGGGAGATCAGCCTTTCTATTGGTTATTTCTTAGTGGAGAGGGAAGTCTTCCCCTTTCCGTCCTGACTTATATAACTTCCTGTAGTTTGACGGCCCTACTTACGGACTCTCGAACCGTGTCGGAGCTATTATCGGCAGCATGTACGGTCAGCCGGTGAATGTACGCCTTTACTTCCCTGGAATGTTCTCCGCAGTTGGTAAGGGCGCAAGAACATCCAAGTCGCCTAGAAACTGAAAAGTATCCTGTGTTAAACACATTTTTTAATTTTCTAGAATTCCTTGCCATTTTCGAGCCTCCTAGGTTTCGTGCTACCTTATTCTCCGAATGTTATCTGAGCGGTTTGGAAAATTATATTTGTAAAAATATAAAAGCTTTTACTAAAATAGTTTTTGGGGATTAAGGATCTCCCACCCCCTCGCTCCCGTCGCCCACCCCACTCTACACTACTTTGGATCCGCGACTTGAACATATGTGCCCGAAATATCGGGTCATTTAGTCACTGGCTGTTTCACGTGTCACTATGTATTTGCAGTGAATCTTCTCAACGCATACACTACTTTAGCTAGTTCAAAAGTGAGATGCCACGAATGGTGAAAGCTATGCTGGTAGATGGATAGCTGTGCATGTGCTTCGAGGAGGTCCGGGAACATGTAAACAGGGGAGCTCAAACATTGTCCATTTGAGCGGAATAAACAGTTCAGCCATTCAAATGGTTCAAATGGCTCTGAGCACTATGGGACTTAACTTCTGAGGTCATCAGTCCCCTAGAACTTAGAACGACTTAAACCTAACTAACCTAAGGACATCACACACATCCATGCCCGAGGCAGGATTCTAACCTGCGACCGTAGCGGTCTCGCGGTTCCAGATTGTAGCGCCTAGAACCACTCGGCCACTCCGGCCGGCTAGTTCAGCCATTGAAACTCCAACTGTTCAGGCCTTGGTAGTGCCCCACTTGCAGAAGTATTCCTCAGAACTAAATCACGACAATTATATAATGTCGAAGTCTGTCTAGCCAATGCTGTGCCAAACTTTATTAAGCGTGATCGATATCGGTTATAGTGGTTATCAATGTAAAGCGCGATTTTGGACGCCAGCTAGTGTGAAAAAAATTTAAATGATATTATCAAGATTATAATGTAGTGGAACTCAGATACGGCGGTCGTTGGACAGTATTCGGGGCTTGCAAGAACACAACTTTCCGTGTATGCAGCATAGTCTGTTAAGAGGACAGCCCAACTAGATTTTGATCGAAATTTAATAATTTCTGAATAAATTCTGCTGCCACACTTTCAATAATTCGATGACGTTTGGCACAGGGCAAGTGATTTAATTCCATTAAATTAAACAATACCGAGGTTTTTTTAGTATTACTGAAACCTCGTCTAAAGAGATCTTGCTCACTGAGTAGTCTACGTATTCATTCAAGATGTCTGCATTCGTGCACTGGCCAAATACAGAATTGAAGAGTATAATCGACCTACGCGTTTCAGCTCATTTTAATTGTCAGATGGTACCCTCATTCCATATTTTAAGCTAGAACAGTCCTTGAGTGTTCTACCAAAAGCAGTGACGATCGACTCAGCATAATGTTTTATGTTGCGTAGAAAAGTAAAGAACTTTAAGATTTAGTACAAAAGATAGGTTACAGATTTACCCTATTGTTTCTACACTGGGTTTAATTGTTATCTTCATTTAAATTTTTAATTGTTATCATTTAAAATTGCTTTTTACTGTAGAACACCTTGGCACTAAACCGTATCGAGCAAACGATCAGTAATTCGTCTTGGTAATGTAATGCTGCTATCCGAAGAAAAATCTGTTTGTTCGAAATCGGTAATGACAAGGAACAATAAATCAATTAAACTTCAAAAATATAGTGGTTTGTAGTTCTTTTACCTTAATATAAAGCGATTGTATATTTAAAATGTCATTTATCGACGAAATAGTATTTTTAAGACTTGGAAGCGTCTTGATAACGGCTTAGAACAAACCTCAGTCACTCTGACACATCAGCTCCAGGTAAATTCTTTTCCGCGGGTGTTAGGCCGAGATAATTAATTTCTTCCTTCCAAAAATCAGTGTGGAATTCTTGAAACTGTTTCAATCACTCAAGTAGACCTTTGAGATGAATAATCTGAGTTTTCCCCGATTTCTGAGAAGAGCTTCAGTCACGATGGAAAGGATACCAACAAAATTTCGGACTTTTTATGTCTCTTTGGAACTCTTCTGACACTAACAATTTAATCATAAAAGCCAAGACTACCAAAAATGTTAAGCAACAGAATCGGCATAGAATGAGCGCCAAACTTTGCTATTTGTTTAATTTTTTCTGTAGAAAAACTACGTGAAAGAACGGCAATTTTACACAATTTTCGAAAAACACTCGTTTAGTCGCTATAAAACGTGCATCATCTGAGAACTGGCAACTTCGCGCGAAATTTTATAGGAGAAAAGTTGTAAAGCATCAAATTGTGAAATTTTAAAGACAAAATCGAGTCCTACCTACGAATTGTATGATACCTACAATCACAATGCACGGCAAAGTCATGCCTAACAACGGTGCAGAATCACGTTCCACGAGAAGTCCAATGAAGAGATTCAGCACAATTTAGAGTACGAGCTGGCCCCATATCCTCGAACTATGTTTGACGACTTAGGTGTACAGCAAACACAATAAGCTGTGTTTTACAAGTCGTTTGATGCCCTTTAAGACTCAATTAACTTCGAAGAGCCAGAGTTTGTTGCAGATGGAGGGTTTCTGGTGTGCAAAGTGGAATGGGAGGCAAAAGAACGATTTTGTTCCATAATTACACAGTATGTATGTCACATCAAGTGTTGTTATGACAGAAAGATTATAATTGTGTTTGATGGATATCCTGGTGTGAGAAGTGACAGCAGCACGAAATCAGCTCAGTGGCTGTGCGGAGCCACCGAAATAACTGCACCAAACACCACATTTTATGGAATAACGTCAGTAACCATGGAAAGGATTTGTTTCTGTTGAATGAACAAAATAAACAGTGCCTCATTTTTTTTATTGATAGCACAACTTGAAGGTGATCATTTCAGCAAGCCGCCGAGGACGACGATAAAGTGTATCTGCTACTAGGGACATGATTTCGCTATCATTCTTTGAAATATGTATATCAAAGACACCATTCAACCTCGTTTATTTACCTTCTACAGACGCAGCTGCTCGACAGCATTCCCAGGTGCAAACTTGGGCAAAAAAAGCACTAGATCCATTGATATGGGACTGGAAAGCTTCAAAATTCGGCCTCTTGCCAGTTCCCACTATAAAGAAGCAGCACCGGCGGAAATGTTGAAAACCATTTATTGCACATGCGGCCGAGGATAGCATGGAGATAGTTCTTGCTAGAAAAACGGCATTAAGCTTACCAGCGTTCGCAAACTAAGCAAAGGCCAATTCTACTCCAATGTTCCAACTGACATCCCTGTTACTTTTTGGAAGAAGGAAGAATAGATCCCACCGAGGATATAAATACGGAAGAAGCAGAAGAATTATAGTTACGTTATTTGAACCTTCGTTTTCCAAGCATGTAAAGAAGTACGTAATATTGTAGAACTAAGAAAAACAGATTAAGATTTATCTTTTACCCTACATGAGAGTACTTTTTTAATTGTATTGCCTTAACGCAGTTTATAGTTAACTGAATTAAGCTTTTTAATTCTTGATATAACGATAGTAAAAGCTGACGAATTTCTTTTCACTAATATTCCTTTAAACCATTTTTTTGTACAAATATTTTGCTAATTCAGTAGTTTTCTCGGTAATATGTAGGTTAGGGATTATGTACCAGTATCAAAATAAAAAAAAAGTGAATATTGGAAAAATTAATTGAATGTAAAGCGTAAAGTTGATCTTAGTCGTCAGTCACGTGATTTACGTTTAATCGAATACTGACGATATTTACTAACCAGTTAGGTTTCTTGCCGCTTTCTTCGACTTTTTGAAAACACAATTTGATGCTGTACAACTTTTCTCCTATAAAATTCAGATTGGCCAAATCTCAGATGATATACGTTTTTTAGCAACGAAACGAGTGTTTTTCGAAAAATGTAAAAAATTACCGTTTTGTCACGTACGTTTTCCATAGGAAAATTTAGTGAAAGAGCAAAGTTGTTGTACTCAGTAGAGCCAGAAATTGATGCACTACATTTTTCGTAACATTGGCTTTTTTTTATTACACTCGTAATTTCGAAGTAATTCGGGAAAAACCTGAAAATTCCGAAATTTTGGTGATTTTGTTTTCATCACGGTTGAAGCTCTACTGAGAATCCGGGGCTAACTCAAATTATTCATATCAGTGGCCTACTTGAGTGATTACAACAGTTTTCAGAATTCCATTAATTTTCGGAAGACACCCATTTTTTGGCGCTAATTTTACTGGCCTCGTCTTTATTGGCAGTAAATTGTACGTCTACCTCGCCAGGGTGATGCAGCGTACTTCAGTTTCTCAACATACGAAGATGTCACCGTAAACGCAGTCAGAGCCAATTTTATCGAGAAGTAGTTCTTGATTCACGATAATAAGACGGAACGGTGGCGAAGCAATGCACGGTTTCAGAGGTCTTATCCAGCAGAACCTTCGTGACTACCAAATAATAAAATGACGTGACTTTGGGCCAACTGATGTATTTATTTTTATGTGACTTTTTACTTCTTTCACTTCCGGGAATGCTTTTAATATGAAAAATGCCAAGTTATGCCATCGTTCGGAAACCACCATAAACTGTAGAGTGTAGATCCCCCTGTAAGTGGCTGCGTAAGTCAGTTCAAAGGTCGGAAGAAGGCAATAACATAGGACCTGCCTAGTAAAGCGCAGTGGTGTCCAAAGCAACTTTGGGGTTGTTTTATTGTTGTTTTATCTGTTTGTATGCCTCATTCTGCAATATGGAGGCACACGTTAAGTATATAATATAGTCATGCCTATACGTTTCCTTCGTTTTAAATATGCAGACAGTCTTCCGTTAATCACTTTGGTAATATCTTTAATCTTAATTCAGCCGGCCGGTGTAGCCGTGCGGTTCTAGGCGCTTCAGTCTGGAACCGCGTGACCGCTACGGTCGCAGGTTCGAATCCTGCCTCGGGCATGGATGTGTGTGATGTCCTTAGGTTAGTTAGGTTTAAGTAGTTCTAAGTTCTAGAGGACTGATGACCACAGATGTTAAGTCCCATAGTGCTCAGAGCCATTTTCTTAATTCAGATAACCATATCCAATACTTCCTTTATGCCACTTGGACTTAACACATTACCTGTCAGCAGTATCTTCCCCTAGGAAGACAAACTGAGTTGCAGTACGGTCCGGTAAGGCTGTAACTGATACCTAGCAGAGCGCGTACAGATACGATTATTTTTGTGTGTAAAATAGCAGTCGCTAGAGCCCATTTCAGGCGCTACCAGAGCTAACTGCTCCTCTTTTATGGGTTTCGTTACATCGGAAAAATTTGTAGAGGCTCACCCTTCCTCCACTGAAGCTCTGAGACCGTGGGAACCCGTGCGGCTGGCGTATAGCTTAACATAATATTTACATTCGGCTCACTGTCAATTCTGGAAATTTTCGCCTCGTCCAGTGAGGCGCGACGGCGGGCGTCGCGAGAAAAACCAAATATTTGCGTACCACGCCTGCCAAATGTGATAAGATACAGCCTTGTTATTCCACTTACCAGCGTAGCTTGTAGAAGTAGAGGAATGTTATTTTGAAGTTGGTGGGAACTGCTGCAAATTTAGTGCGGTTGATACTGTACCATCTCATTATATATGCGATATTACAAGGTTGTTTCGCCCTGTTATTACTTGTGCAGATCTCAAGAGTTACATGATCAATTTGTACGATATCACTTTTGAATAGGGAAGTACTGAAGGGCACCTAAGGATTCCATTCTTCTGGCAGCGCTACTAAATTCAGTTCGTCTCTAATGCACAGCTGGCATCAAACCATATATTGGTTTGAGTTGAGGACTGCAGTGCTTTGCTGGGTGTGGTCCTACTGGAGGTGGTATACCCTCTGATTTTTGAACTGGCCTTCCAGCCAGTTATATGGGTATTTATACATTAATGTGGCTCTGGATCTTTGCGCTACAGAATGAGTTGTTGTTGTTGTCATATGAAGGTTATTTTACCTGCTTCTAAAAGGGATATAGGTAAAATAGCTGCTATCCTTTCGTATGTAATGCAGTACTGTAAACTAATGATTGATCAGGAAGAAACCTATGTATGGAAGTCCATGATTTGGGTGCTGTGGGGCACTATAATTCGAGGACTGACGGATATTGTGAGAGGTGAAGGTTCTACAGTTCGTCAAAAATGCAACAATAGCTTCATTCCGTGCAGTAAATTACGAAAGGGGTTCAAGATTTCGACCTGCAACTTGTTTACAAGGTATTCATCGACGGCGTACACACTGACGCACGTGGTGAAATAAGAGCGGGCACTTGTCTTAGCCTCGATTAGTTCGGTAATGTCCGGCTCAGATGTTATAGAAAATGGTTCAAATGACTCTGAGCACTATGGGACTTAACATCTGAGGTCGTCAGTCCCCTAGAGCTTAGAGAACTACCTAAACTTAACTAACCTAAGGACATCTCACACATACATGTCCGAGGCAGGATTCGAACATGCGACCGTAGCGGTCGCGCCGTTCCAGACTGAAGCGCCCAGAACCGCTCGGCCACTCCGACCGGCTGTTATAGCATACGTCGTGGTTTTCACAGTGTCCCACTCAAAGTAGGCAAGAGGTGTAAGACCTAGTTACTGTGGTGTGGAACAGATTTCCTTTCTCAAACTTCGATATCCCTCAGGACTCAAATTGTGTATTTGCAGACGAAGAATCTTCCTGGAAAAATGACCAGTTTTCCGTTTAATCACGATACTTGGCATAAAGCCACCTACTGAAACCGCTTTCATGTGTCCCAAAGCACCCGACAAGGTTCTACACAACTGTCATCTTACGATGTTCAGTAATGTAATTACTAATAGAAATTAAAGCAGTTCATAAAGCACTTGAAGTGTATTCATGTAGCTTAAAATACTGACAGATGTTGCACAAGAAGTATACAATTACTCAGCTTCCGTTATAGGTAATAAGCTGAGAACCACTCCCGAGGTCCAGGGCCAGGCAGTGCCCCGAGGGCAGTGCGGCTGTGAATACGTACAAAAGACTGCGTAAAGCTTTCAATAGACAAAGGCACGCCATTATCATCATACGCCGGAATATCCCAGCCTGCCTACAACCCATTGACATCCACTGAGGCTTCTAGAAATATAGCAGAACCTCGCAGGATGTTGATATCACGTGAACGCTATTTACTCGTGCTAGCATGTGCACCACGCCGCCTCAGACGCCTTTGCCCATTGCTGAACCGTATTAATGAGAGGGAACTTGGAACGCTATTTCAAAAGCAACAAACATAGTGGACGGATAAAATTATGCATTTCTAGAACAAACCGGTGTCCACGGTCGAAAATTAAAACTCCTTTGCCATGCTCTAACGGCGGGTAAATAGTACAACGCGTTTTGGAGCCTGTGCCGTATCTGCTAAAACCTTAAACAGCCCATGTAACAAACACAAATTAAAGTGTAAGGGGTAAGAAAATTGACGCTGGGCTAGAAAGTGACGAACCGTCAGTGGTTCGTTACAGTTAGAGCGAAGTGGTAAGGGATCGTCGCGTAAGAGATGAGGATGGCTGAAAACACAGTTTCCTGTACGTAGTCTAATTACAATTATCTCCTTGTGACAATGTCGGCGAGAACAAATCACTCAAGCCGTCGGGAGTGGCTGACTCCACTGTTCTCATGGGAGAGATGACTGGTGTTCCTGCCAGAATGAATTAATGTTCCCAAGTACAGCAACGCTGAGATCCTGTCGGGAGGACGGAATTGCTAAAACGGTTGGATTGCAGGGTTGCAGCAGTCTTTGCAACAGCATCTGCAGCACCATTCCACGCCACGCCGGCATGCAATCGTCTCACACACCCGGCTATTGCGGAAAATCCTGAAGTATGCCACGCGACTCCTACACCACCTTCCATCCACACTGTTAGCAGGTCACAGGCATGTACACCCCCCCCCCCTCCCTACCATCCACCCCCTGAATAGTGAACATTGATAATAAAAGACATCATAACTAGACAAACAGACATACAGCACAAATCGTGCACCAAACAAAATGTAATAAAAACGCGAATATTCGCCGACTTCAACAGAATGAATGTGATACGGAAGCAACACCTGAAAAAATTTCACTGTTGCTTCCGAATGCCGATGGTTCCTCTTTAAAGACACAGCTAATTTCCTTCTTCATTTCAGCTTGTACACTACCTCTAATAACCTCTTTGATCAACATTGAGTTGGTTTGAATAATTTGATACCGCCTGCAACTGTCATTTTTTCTTTGTGTACTATTGTACATTTTAGTTCTTAGGCGAGTTTAAAGTATAGTGATTAACGGAAGCAAAAGGAATTCAGTGTATTGACAATCGGTTATAAGTGTTAAAATGTAAGACACACTAATGAGCCAAAACATTACGACCACCTACTTAATATCTTGTTTGTCCGTCTTTTGAACTAAATATATCACTGATTCTGCGCGTCAGGAATCCGACAGTTTGTTGGTAGGTTTGTGGAAGTATGTGGCAGTAGATGTCTATGCACTAGTCATATAGTTCGCGTAAATAACGGGCCACTGATTTGCGTACCCGGTGACTGCGCCCGATAGCGACCCAGATGGGTATTATATGATTTACATCAAGCGAATTTGGTCGCCGAGACATCAACGTGAGTTCACTGTAATGCACCTCAAACCACGGTAGCATGATTCTGGCTCCGAGACGCGAACAGTAATACTGCTGAAAGATAGCACCGCCGTCGGGGAAGACATCAAGTATGAAGGGCTGCAGGTGGTTCGCAGCTGTCAACGTGTCTTGGATTACTACCACAGGTCCCATGCAAGCGCAGGAGACTGTCACCCGTAGCATAATACTTCGAGCCGCCGTTCACCTCGATGACGGCGTTTGTTGAGACGACCATCGGACAAGTGTAGCAAAAATGTCATTCACCCGAAGAGACGACACGCTTCAATTGATCGACGGCCGAATCCCGATGGTCTCGTACCACTGCAATCGTAATTGACGATGTCGTTGGGTCAACAAGTGAACACGCAGGGATAGTCTGCTGCGGAGCTCCGTGTTCAACAGTGTACGATGAACAGTGTTCTTCGAAATAGTTGTGCGTGAACCATGTTGTGCTCGTTCAGCAGAGATGGCATAGGTCACGATCTGTTCTACGTTACAGAGCAGACAAGCCTCCTAACCTCACGTTCTGTGAAGAGTTGTGGACGTGCAGGCATTTAGCGCATTGCGGTAGTTTCACTGTTCTACCACTTTCTATAGATGCCTACGACAGCAGCACGTAAACATTCAGCCAGGTTCACCCTTTTCGAGATATTCATTCACAGGCTCTGCGTTATAATAATCTGCTCTTTGTCATAGTCGCTTGTCTCAATGGATTTCCCCATTTGCAGCCCATATCTTCGCCAGGGTGTTCCCCCGTCCGTGTCTGCTGTGCTTACAGACCCGCATCGAATGTCGCGATACGCATTGGTCATAATGTTTTGGCTTATCATTGTATACTTGACATACAGTGTATCATCTCTATCTGTCTGCTGTGTTCAGCATAAGCTCATTGTAATAACATTTCCTTAGTGCCACGTCCGCATTAACTATTGTGCCCTCGTAACCTGTAAGTCGAATGCAGTGTGTAACATTCCAGGCTTATGGTTACCACCCGTGCATTATGTATTACTAGATCAATACTCTTATATCTCCAGGTATAATTAAAATCAATTACCTTCCGGTAATAGGAAAAAGGCTTTTAGAAGAATAATAGGAATACCAAACGATAGTAGTCACAATACCATTTGTACCATAAACAATCAAAATCAGATTCAGGAGATGAATATATGGAAAATGTTAAGATAAAAGAATATGATATTTTGTTCTCAACATCTGTGAATGGTAGGAATTAAATCTCAAGCATAATTAACAAAATATAGGTAATTGATCGTTTAGCATTGTTAGGATGCCCCAGTTTCAATATTAATGTGATTTTTATGTGTTTAGAAAATGTCTTAAACTTGTTCTAGCAAAGTAGGGAATATTATAGAGTGTTCGATAATGTTGTTAAACCATTTCATATTATAAATTATGTTTTGGGTTATTATAACCAGTAGTACGTAGTAGGAAGAGTATAAATACTCGGCCTCATATATTGTTAGGACAGATGAGTGTTGGGCCCACTAGAGGACAGATCTGTGCATACAGTTGAGATAAGTTCTTGGTGCATGATTCAGGCTTGGATTTACAATAGAGCAAGTCGTGGGGTGGACATTTTCTGAAACAGCATATTAGAACAGCGCAGCGACGGATTATTTCGGAGCGTTAAACAGTTTGATTTAATATCGCAAAAGGCAGAATGATAGGTGACATTATATTCGTACTTTGTTGAGTATTAGTGTTGAACAATGCACTGGATCTCACACACGCATTTCTATCAAATTACTGTATTTGGACTATTTAATAACGCCTGTGTAGTATGTACTATCATCGGTTAGCTGTAGCAGTAACAACAAGGCTTATTACACCGAAGATTATCATGAGCTCATAAGATACAGGTTTTGAACTGAATAAATCTTCGTACTTACTTTACTTCAGTTGTGGTCTACATCATTGTAGTGAAATCGATTATGGTATCCTGTATTTATTGAACAAGCATATTTTAGCTCATATATGCAATCGTCGAGGGACACCGAAGGGAAGATATTCTCAGGCATTTAAACCATTTTTAACTACTTACTAACCGGTGGGACGTTACAAGTGGTACGTGGAAATGTGCGGCTTGTCCCGGTATTAACCGTGTCAGTTATACTGGCTTCATGACAATGACGATATCTGCAGTCTCGCGCAGAAAGACAGTGGAGGCCATTCAAATATGTGCAGAGACTACGGTGCCATAAATGTATTATCGCTGAATTTTTGTTCAGTAATTTTTTATTAATACTAGCAGTTATTATCATATGATTTGCTACTATGTTTAACTTTTGACTGATTGGTAACACAAGGAATTTATGTTGTTTCCGTTTATGAGGGTACTTAAAAATGGTCTAAGACCGAAACTGTAGAATAATATGCAAATAAAGAGAAACAATGAGAGATGGAGGCAGTATCAAATAATTTGAACCTTGTCTTTGATGGGTTCCTTTTCCAGTCTCGATTTCACTCTGCCGCCAGTAATTCCACTGTTAAAGACAGAAGAGAGTGCGGTAAATAGAAAGAGACATTGAAGACCTCGACGATGGGTAGGACTTGCCTGATGGAGTGATAAAATAAAAAGTGGAAGTGGATATGGAGGAGATATGGTATCGAGTATAAGAGCTAGAGTTCGACTGACTCTTGGAAGATTTGCGATCAAATAAGACAGAAGGGACAGATATCATGCCACTGGTATTTTAAAATCGTTTGGAAATTGGCAAAAAAAACAACAACAACAAATCAATTTGGGATGTAGAACCAATGGGACTGGAGACTTTCGAAAGTCATTCACACGATCCCGGAGACAGCAAAGCCAAATAAATGCGAAAACGATCACGCAATCAGCTTCACGGCTCATGCATCCAAGTTACTGAGAATAATAATAAGCAGAAGAACGGAAAAGAAAATCGTGGAGCAACTAGACGACGAATAGCTTAGCTTTCTGAAAGGTAAAGGCACCAGAGAGCAGTTCTGACGTTGCGCTTGATAATGGAAGCAAGACGTAAGAAAAATAAGGACACGTCTCCTTAAATTCGTCGACCAAGAAATAGCGTTCGACAATGTAAAATAGTGCAAGATGTCCGAAAAACTGTTAAAATAAGATAAGCTACAGAAAAAGAAGGGTAATATACAGTACGTACAAGAACCAAGACAGAACAATAAGAATGGATTTTCGCCCTTGCTGTGCAATCTGTGCGTCGAAAAAGTACGAAGGAAATAAGAATGGTTTGATCGTGGGATTAAAATTCAGAGTGAAAGGATGTCAATGGTAATATTCACTGATGACATTGCTACCCTCAGTGACAGTGAAGAACGATTGCAGGATCTCAGGAATGAGGCTGCTGAGTACAGAATATGGTCTGAGAGAAAAAAGAAGAAATACGAATGTAATGAGAACCAAAAATGAAATTAGCGACAAATGTAACTTCAGAATTGGTGACCGCGAAGTAGACGGAGGTAAGGAATTCTGCAACAAAAAAATGGTTCAAATGGCTCTGAGCACTATGGGACTTAACTGCTGATGTCATCATTCCCCTAGAACTTAGAACTATTTAAACCTAACTAACCTAAGGACATCACCTGCGACCGTAGCGGTCGCGCGGTTCCAGTCTGTAGCGCCTAGAACCGCTCGGCCACTTCGGCCGGCATTCTGCAACACATGGCGGACGATATAAGAACATAAGAAGCAGACTAGCGCAGGAAAAGAGGGCATTCCTGGGCAAACGAAGCCTACTAGTATCAAACATAGATCTCAATTACGGGAAGAAGTTTCTGGAAATGTTCGTTTGGAAAACAAGTTTGTATTACAGTGTATTAAAACAGTACGAAAACCGAAAGAATCGAAGCGTTTGAAATGTACTGAGGAGGATGTTGAAAATTAGGTGAACTAATAAGGAATGAGGAGATTCTCCACAGAATCGGCGAAGAAATGAAAGGCGATAAACACTGACAAGAAGAAGGAAACAGGATGTTAGGACGTGTGTTGAGACATCGGGGAATACCTTCCATGGTGCTAGAGAGAGAGAACGCAACTGTGATAAGGAAGGCAGTGAATTGCGAGTACTCGGTCGTCGGCAGTGGAGCTAGAAATACCGAGGGCCGCGCCCTGCAGAGAGCATGATTAAGGAGCGAGGCTATTAAACTGCGACTCTCACGCCAGTGGCCGGCAGTAACGCGTGGGCTGACAGATGCCCCAGCAGGTGTTTGGTGGGCGGGGCTGCAGGTGCGACAGACAACCGATACGCCGCCCACGCAAGGCGTGCCGAGGTCACGGTGGCGCAGGCGGAGGCGTCAACTCACGGCGTCCGTCGTAAACCACTCTCCAGCTCAGCTTATATATTAAGTATACGTATCGGAATGCGGAATCTATTCAGTCGTAATGTCAGCTTTACCGCTGTGATAATTTCGAAAGGAAAGAAAAGCTGTCTTGTCTTGAAACGGGAATAGTCGTCTACAAAACACACTGTTGTACTAAAACGTATGGTTTGTTTAGTTGCCACGAAATTCATGGACTTTGAGTCCACCGATGTGACACAGAGTCTCGAGACCTTCCTGTGATTATACACTCCTGGAAATGGAAAAAAGAACACATTGACACCGGTGTGTCAGACCCACCATACTTGCTCCGGACACTGCGAGAGGGCTGTACAAGCAATGATCACACGCACGGCACAGCGGACACACCGGGAACCGCGGTGTTGGCCGTCGAATGGCGCTAGCTGCGCAGCATTTGTGCACCGCCGCCGTCAGTGTCAGCCAGTTTGCCGTGGCATACGGAGCTCCATCGCAGTCTTTAACACTGGTAGCATGCCGCGACAGCGTGGACGTGAACCGTATGTGCAGTTGACGGACTTTGAGCGAGGGCGTATAGTGGACATGCGGGAGGCCGGGTGGACGTACCGCCGAATTGCTCAACACGTGGGGCGTGAGGTCTCCACAGTACATCGATGTTGTCGCCAGTGGTCGGCGGAAGGTGCACGTGCCCGTCGACCTGGGACCGGACCGCAGCGACGCACGTATGCACGCCAAGACCGTAGGATCCTACGCAGTGCCGTAGGGGACCGCACCACCACTTCCCAGCAAATTAGGGACACTGTTGCTCCTGGGGTATCGGCGAGGACCATTCGCAACCGTCTCCATGAAGCTGGGCTACGGTCCCGCACACCGTTAGGCCGTCTTCCGCTCACGCCCCAACATCGTGCAGCCCGCCTCCAGTGGTGTCGCGACAAGCGTGAATGGAGGGACGAATGGAGACGTGTCGTCTTCAGCGATGAGAGTCGCTTCTGCCTTGGTGCCAATGATGGTCGTATGCGCGTTTGGCGCCGTGCAGGTGAGCGCCACAATCAGGACTGCATACGACCGAGGCACACAGGGCCAACACCCGGCATCATGGTGTGGGGAGCGGTCTCCTACACTGGCCGTACACCACTGGTGATCGTCGAGGGGACACTGAATAGTGCACGGTACATCCAAACCGTCATCGAACCCATCGTTCTACCATTCCTAGACCGGCATGTATCCCGTGCCACCCAACGTGCTCTAGAAGGTGTAAGTCAACTACCCTGGCCAGCAAGATCTCCAGATCTGTCCCCCATTGAGCATGTTTGGGACTGGATGAAGCGTCGTCTCACGCGGTCTGCACTTCCAGCACGAACGCTGGTCCAACTGAGGCGCCAGGTGGAAATGGCATGGCAAGCCGTTCCACAGGACTACATCCAGCATCTCTACGATCGTCTCCATGGGAGAATAGCAGCCTGCATTGCTGCGAAAGGTGGATATACACTGTACTAGTGCCGACATTGTGCATGCTCTGTTGCCTGTGTCTATGTGCCTGTGGTTCTGTCAGTGTGATCATGTGATGTATCTGACCCCAGGAATGTGTCAATAAAGTTTCCCCTTCCTGGGACAATGAATTCACGGTGTTCTTATTTCAATTTCCAGGAGTGTAATTGCACAGCCCGCCTAACGAACAAATTTACCCTTTCGTAGTGACACGTTGTCACGAATGAGATTTTCTTTCATATGAACGCAGTGAAACTTCGCGCTTCTCGCAGATACAGTCCCGCACTGTCGTTTAATGCAGGAGTTCTCAAACTTCTTCCGTCACCTTCCCCGTCCCCTTTGTGAAACATAATTTTTTTATTCCCCTGTACTTCTTTCCATACTCGCTACTTCTCATTTTTGGTGAAAAAACGCCTCACAATTTGCATTTTCTTCTTCTAATTATTTCAGCTGTCAGTCAAAATAATAATAATAATAATAATTACAGAGTGTTATTCGAGCACATCAGATTTATTTTTTTAAAAATTATCATGCATTTGTGTTATTCAAAGGTGGTCAAAGTTAACAATCACAACTAGTTTATAAGTAACGGTCGCAACTTGGGCAGTTATTGCAACTGAGCAAATACGTATTTATCGATACATATTTAGCTTACAAATAAGTCAGTTACTTAAGGTTTAGCTGTTTCTATTTTTAAAATCATTAAGAATGTTTTAATATCTGAAAGATCACAAAATACAAATACAAATAATAACACAATAATAGTTAACATTTAAAATCCAATTAGTAAAAATGCACGCAATTCAAAATTCGGAAATTTTCTGACATATGCACGTTTAGTATAACGTATGTGCTCGAATTTGCGAAGGAAGCGGATCGAGTCTTGGCTGACTTTGAAACACCAACTCACAGATCCCGTTCCAACTGCGGTCGAGACCGATGTTTCGTTTTGATTAACAGCATTGTGGAAAATCTTGACTCGTACAAGTAAGTTTGTGCGAAGAGTGATAACAAGTCCATTGTACTTGTTGCTAAATTGGGATATTCATTCCCAGTCTACATCCAAAAATTTTCAAGAGACTTCGATTTAAATTCATTTCGATGTTTTCTACGCCTGAGAGTTCTATTTGCTCCTCCTGTCCTTCTGTTGACAAGTGGCCTCTTGTGATCGTATCAAATGGACTGCGAATCCTCTTTAGAGTTCTGTTAGCTCCTCCTGTTCCACCGTTGACAAGTGATCTTGTGATCGTTTCAAACGGGCTGTGGTTCCCCTTGAGAGTTCTTTTAGCTCCTCTTGTTCCACTGTAGACAAGGGGCCTCGTGATCGCGTCAAACGGACTGTGGATACAGTCATACTCAAATGAATGTTCTGGAAATTTATCCTCGAATTGTTGGTGAAGGGTTCGAGATGTACTGTTCAGATTTTATTAATTTTACCTATTTACAACTCATTTTCCTTTGCGGAATCATTCAGGCAAGATAACATCTCGCAGTTACCCTTCTCGATCTGGGTTTTCCAAAGTCCAACTTTTCTCTTAAATGCAAGCACAGTCTCACTCCTTCGGTCTTGAGTGATACGTTAAGATCTTTCAGTCTCAAAAACGTCGGCCAAGTAGCTCAATATTAGAAACCATTTTTCAAACAGAAAGAGAGCCGCGACTGCAGGATTGCTATTCAACAGAAAAAGACGAAGTTCATCCTTCAGCTGCACGACACGACGAAGAACTTTAACACGAGACTACCAACGTACCTCTGTGTGCAGTAGAAGTGGACCTTGAGTAGAACCTATCGGCCCACAAAGAATGGAAAACAGCCTACTGTTTACAGCTCGTGCTTTTACAAAATTTACGGCACTGGCTGCATCCTCAGCGAGTTACTGACTTCCGGTTGTACTACTTTAGAATACAATGTCTGTTTTCCCTTCCAGAGCTTTACAAAGACTCCTTTGAGTCCTTGTGCATTTCATTTTCATAACATAGCGCACAAAAATAAGAACCTTTGGAAATTTGGATATCAGTACTATCATCAAGTTGCATGGGGAATTTTGGGTTATCATGAAGACGTGGCAGCAATTGATTTTTCATGGCAATGGATATCGCATCAATACAACGGCCACGATATCATCTGAGAGTGGTACTGACTTAAGGCTTTCAACAAACCTTCCTCCATGCATAGCTTCGCACATTTTGACGATGCGGAAGGAAGTAATTTTTTTCTGCAGATTCTCTTCAGTTTTATAGGCTTAAAGCTATTATTAGCTAAAATCTCCAAACAAAGAACACATTGCAGTACACACTTTGGTTTTGCATTGAGGACTGACGTTGCCGACAGTAACAGAGAAAAATGCGAAAGAAGAATTTACTTTGACTAAATTCGAATATTTTTCCTTATTAGAACTGCACACTTTCGAAGGAGAAGAGACAATTCCACGGAATCTCCTGTTACCACTGAGAATCAGCTGCTTATACATGGGAACGATGGAACTTGTATCACTTTATTTTAAAACTAGTTGGCTATTTTCACTGAACACACAGTAGAATTCAACTTCTAGCTAACTCACTATCGTTGAACTGACTCCGGGAGTCTGGTTGACCGGAAGTCTGGCTGAAATCGAGTGAACAGTCAGCGTCGATGATTAACAATCTGTTCTTGCAGTCAGTGTTGCAATGAAGTGGCGGGCACATTGTCAAGCGGCTTATTGTCATTAGTAGCTGTTAAATGTTTGGTAAGTAGCTAATCCTGGTGATGATCAGAGACCAGGGCTTTGTGATGGAATATTACTCGCTGCTTTTCGCAGTATTCCTGCTGACAGGATCTACTAGTCATATCTTGTGAAGTAAGACAACAAATTAACGATGAGGGAGCTTCCTAACTAGGTTCATGGAAGTGAGAATCTGACGCTAGCAATATGTTTTCATCGGAAGTTTACTCCTTTCACAATATGAAGTATAAGTATTTCAATGAAAGCTGACACCCCCTTCCATTACTCCCACTCTGAGGACGGCTGGTTTAGCGGAGAAAATAAGTGATTACCGAGTACCTGACCAGATCTGTGATTGGATTCACGACTTTCTTGCTGATAGAACTCAACGTATTCTTAACCGAACGAAATAGAACCAGTTGAAGATGATTCCTAGAGTGCCCCAAAGTAATTTTACATGGCTCGTTACTGTTTACAGTTGGCATTGATATTCAAGTCGACAACGTTGGAGGCTCCGTGACGCTAGTCGCGCACGATGCTGTTTTCTACAATAAGGTTGCAAATCCAGAAGACTGTAGCGATAAAGGACCTGCAGAGGATCGATGTTCAGTGCAGGAATTAGGAGTTGACCTTGAACATAAATACATGTATCGTTCTGCGCGTAAATACTAGTAGTTGAAGAGATTGAACTGTTGGCAACAAATCGGTGGATGCAGTAACTGCCATAAGACCCCTAGGAGTAATTATCCGGAACGATCCTAATAGGAACGACTACATGAAAGAAATAGCAGTAGTGGAACAGCAAGGAAATAGTGTGAAAATGGGTCGATAAACCCTCTGCCTGCAGAGTACTCATGTAGATGTAGATGTAGAAAGGCAGATGTCTGGCTGAAATTCTTTGGGGCAATCGTAAGCAAATGGAATCATGAACGAAAAATGTAACTTACAAAACACTTTTCAACTGAGTCTTAGGTGTTGTTCATTAGTCTGAGACCTTTCTTATGTTGGATTGGAAGAAACAGAGAAGATCCAAAGAAGAGCGGCGCGTTTCGTTACGGGATCGTTTAGTCCACCTGAGAGTGTTACAGAGATATTTCACAAACTCCAGTGACAGGCGCCGTGACAGAGGTGTTGGCCATTACGGAGAGTTTTACTATTAATATTCAGACAGCGTATGGAGCACGCATGGCTTAGGGGTAGTGTCTCTGATTAAACAAAACATCCTCGGTCTCGGGTACGAAACCGGCCACTGCTTAAATTTTGATTAATAATCAGCACTGGCGGCCGAAGACTTCTGGCATAAGAAATCATCCTCATTCTGCCAACGGCCTTGTTAAAACGGGCAGAGGAGTGCGCAGAGATTCAGCTGCACTCTCTTGGTCTTGTGGTGGGAAACTGCCCCTAAAGGTGGAAGAATCAACAATGATCAACGACATGAGGATGCAGAAGGCAATGGAAACCTCTGCGTTAAAGATATGAACATGTATCCACAGGACATGTGGCCTGTAATTGAGAAAGTGTCATGATGATCTCTCCATTGGCAAAAGATTCCGGACTAACCCCCTATTCGGATTTCCGGGAGGAGACTGCCAAGGGGAATTGAATAATCAACAGAAGGATAACGTTCTGGAATGTCGGAGCGTGGAATGTCAGAAGCTTGAACGTGATAGGGAAGCCAGAAAATCTGAAAGGGTAATGCAAACGCTCAATCTAGATATAGTAGGCGTTAGTGAAGTCAGGTGGAAAGAAGACAAGGATTTCTGATCAGATAAGTATCGGATAATATCAACAGCAACAGAAAATGGTGTAACGGGAGTAAGACTTCTGGCATAAGGAATCAACATCGATTAGAATGGACAGGGACTGTGATTGCTGTGTTCGGATGAGGGCTGAGTTGGCATCCCTTCGCTCACACCTGCAAGCGGCGCTGACTTTGGCCGCGCAGCTTGAGGCTGTTGCCAATGGGCACCACTGTGGGGAGCCGGACTTGGGTATCACGGGGATGTAAACCTCGTCCCGTCTGTCTCCAGATCGGTCTGCCGCTGTGGTTGCCCCGGTTGCTGCCCGCAGTGGGGCTGAGCTCTCGCCTGTGGTTGATTGGGAGGTCGTACCAAGGCGTGGCAGGCAGCGAAAGACGTCCCCGGAGGCTGATCAGAAAGCCTCCCCGGTGCGTCTGACAAACAGGTTTCAGGCATTGTCTCTGGCTGAGCCAGATGCAGCTGCCTGCCCTGTTTCAGAGGATCATTCTCAGCCTGCAAGGTCCGGGCAATCGCAGAGAGTTGGCTTATTGGTAGTTGGGAGCTCCAATGTTAGGCGCGTAATGGGGCCCCTTAAGGATATGGCGGCTAAGGAGGGGAAGAAATCCAGTGTGCACTCCGTGTGCATACCTGGTGGAGTCATTCCTGATGTGGAAAGGGTCCTTCCGGATGCCATGAAGAGCACAGGGTGCAACCAGCTGCAGGTGGTGGCACATGTCGGCACTAATGACGTGTGTCGCTTTGGATCTGAGGAAATTCTCTCTGGATTCCAGCGGCTATCTTATTTGGTGAAGGCTGCCGGTCTTGCTTACGAGATGAAGGCAGAGCTTACCATCTGCAGCATCGTTGACAGAACCGACTGCGGACCTTTGGTGCAGAGCTGGAGGGAGGGTCTGAATCAGAGGCTCAGACGGTTTTTCGACCGTGTTGGCTGCAGATTCCTTGACTTGCGCCATAGGGTGGTGGGGTTTCGGGTTCCGCTGAATAGGTCAGGAGTTCACTACACTCAGCTGACGGCTACACGGGTAGCGGAGGCTGTGTGGCGTGGACTGGGCGGTTTTTTAGGTTAGAAGGCCTCGGGAAAGTACGGGGTGGGCTGCAATCTCAAAGGGTGCATGGCAAATACAGGACGTGCTTGGATCAAGGAACAGTCGGAATTGTAGTTGTAAATTGTTGTAGTTGTGCTGGGAAAGTCCCTGAGGTACCAGCGCTGATAGAAAGCACAGAAGCTGAAATCGTTATAGGTACAGAAAGCTGGCTAAAGCCTGAAATAAGTTCTGCAGAAATTTTTACGAAGTCTCAGACGATGTTCAGGAAAGATAGATTAGGCAAAATTGGTGGTGGAGTGTTTGTGTCTGTCAGTAGTGGTTTATCTTGTAGTGAAGTCGAAGTAGATACTCAGTGCGAATTGGTATGGGTGGAGGTTACACTTAACAGCCTAACTAAGTTAATAATTGGCTCCTTCTACCGGCCCCCAGACTCCGATAATATAGTTGCTGAACAGTTCAGAGAAAATTTGAGTCTCGTAACAAATAAATACCCCACTCATACGGTTATAGTTGGTGGGGACTTCAACCACCCCTCGATACGTTGGCAAAAATACTTGTTCAAAACCGGTGGTAGGCAGAAAACATCTTTCGAGATTGTCCTAAATGCTTCCTCCGAAAATTATTTCGAGCAGTTAGTCCACGAACCCACGCGAATTGTAAATGGTTGCGAAAACACACTTGACCTCTTAGCCACAAACAATCCAGAGCAAATAGACAGCATCATGACTGATACGGGGATTAGTGATCACAGGGTCGTTGTAGCTTCCAAATCCACCAGGAACAAACGCAAAATAATTTTATTTAAAAAAGCGGATAAAGTGTCACTAGAAGCCTTCCTAAGAGACAATCTCCATTCCTTCCGAACTATGCAAATGTAGATGAGATGTGGCTCAAATTCAAAGATATAGTAGCAACAGCAATTGAGAGATTCATACCTCATAAATTGGTAAGAGATGGAACTGATCCCCCATGGTACACAAAACGGGTCCGAACACTGTTGCAGAGGCAACGGAAAAAGCATGCGAAGTTCAGAAGAACGCGAAATCCCGAAGATTGGCTAAAATTTACAGACGTGCAAAATTTGGCACGGACTTCAATGCGAGATTCCTTTAATAGGTTCCACAACGAAACATTGTCTCGAAATTTGGTAGAAAATCCGAAGAAATTCTGGTCGTATGTAAAGTACACAAGCGGCAAGACGCAGTCAATACCTTCGCTGCGCAGTACCGATGGTATTGTTACCGACGACTGTGCCGCTAAAGCGGAGTTATTGAACGCAGTTTTCCGAAATTCCTTCACCAGGGAAGACGAATGGAATATTCCAGAATTTGAAACACGAACAGCTGCTAGCATGAGTTTCTTAGAAGTATATACCTTAGGGGTTGCGAAGCAACTCACATCGCTTGATACGGGCAAGTCTTCAGGTCCAGATTGTATACCGATTAGGTTCCTTTCAGATTACGCTGATACAATAGCTCCCTACTTAGCAATCATATACAACCGCTCGCTCACCGATAGATCTGTACCTACAGATTGGAAAATTGCGCAGGTCGCACCAGTGTTTAAGAAGGGTAGTAGGAGTAATCCATCGAACTACAGACCTATATCATTGACGTCGGTTTGCAGTAGGGTTTTGGAGCATATACTTTATTCAAACATTATTAATCACCTCGAAGGGAACGATCTATTGATACGTAATCAGCATGGTTTCAGAAAACATAGTTCTTGTGCAACGCAGCTAGCTCTTTATTCGCACGAAGTAATGGCCGCTATCGACAGGGGATCTCAGGTTGATTCCGTATTTCTGGATTTCCGGAAAGCTTTTGACACCGTTCCTCACAAGCGACTTCTAATCGAGCTGTGGGCCTATGGGGTATCGTCTCAGTTGTGCGACTGGATTCGTGATTTCCTGTCAGGAAGGTCGCAGTTCGTAGTAATAGACGGCAAATCATCGAGTAAAACTGAAGTGATATCAGGTGTTCCCCAGGGAAGCGTCCTGGGACCTCTGCTGTTCCTGATCTATATAAATGACCTGGGTGACAATCTGAGCAGTTCTCTTAGGTTGTTCGCAGATGATGCTGTAATTTACCGTCTAGTAAGGTCATCCGAAGACCAGTATCAGTTGCAAAGCGATTTAGAAAAGATAGCTATATGGTGTGGCAGGTGGCAGTTGACGCAAAATAACGGAAAGTGTGAGGTGATCCACATGAGTTGCAAAAGAAATCCGCTGGAATTCGATTACTCGATAAATAGTACAATTCTCAAGGCTGTCAATTCAACTAAGTACCTGGGTGTTAAAATCACGAACAACTTCAGTTGGAAAGACCACATAGATAATATTGTGCGGAAGGCGAGCCAAAGGTTACGTTTCATTGGCAGGACACTTAGAAGATGCAACAAGTCCACTAAAGAGACAGCTTACACTACACTCGTTCGTCCTCTGTTAGAATATTGCTGCGCGGTGTGGGATCCTTACCAGGTGGGATTGACGGAGGACATCGAAAGGGTGCAAAAAAGGGCAGCTCGTTTTGTATTATCACGTAATAGGGGAGAGAGTGTGGCAGATATGATACGCGAGTTGGGATGGAAGTCATTAAAGCAAAGACGTTTTTCGTCGCGGCGAGATCTATTTACGAAATTTCAGTCACCAACTTTCTCTTCCGAATGCGAAAATATTTTGTTGAGCCCAACCTACATAGGTAGGAATGATCATCAAAATAAAATAAGAGGAATCAGAGCTCGAACAGAAAGGTTTAGGTGTTCGTTTTTCCCGCGCGCTGTTCGGGAGTGGAATGGTAGAGAGATAGTATGATTGTGGTTCGATGAACCCTCTGCCATGCACTTAAATGTGAATTGCAGAGTAGTCATGTAGATGTAGATGTAGATGTAGAAGATTCGTTATGAATAGGACGGGAGGGCAGAGAGTGTGTTACTGTGAACAGTTAAGTGATAGGGTTGTTCTTATCAGAATGGAGAGCAAACCAATACCAACAACGATCGTTCTGGTATGCATGCCGACGTCGCAAGCTGAAAATGAAGAGAAAGAGAAAGTGTATGAGGATATTGAAGGGGCAATTTAATACGTATAGGGAGATGAAAATCTAATAGTCATGGCGAACTGGAATACAGTTGCAGTGGAAGGAGTAGAAGAAATGGTTACAACTGAATGTGGACTTTGGACAAGGAATTAGAGGGGAGAAGGGCTAACTGAGTTCTGAAATAAAAATCAGCTGGTAATAGCGAATACTCTGTTCAAGAATCACAAGAGGCCGGATGATACGGAAAGATTTCAGTTAGAATACATCGTGGTCAGACAGATATTCCGAAATCAGATAATGGATTGATTGTAAGGCATACCCAGGTGCAGACATAGACTCAAATCACAATATAGTAGTGATGAAGAGTAGGCTGAAGTTCAAGACATTAGTCAGGAAAAATCAATACACAAAGAAGTGGGATACGGAAGTACTAAGGAATGACGAGATTCGCTTGAAGTTCGCCAAGGCCGTAGGTACAGCAATTTAGAATAGCCCAGTAGGCAGTACAGTTGATAGAAATGGACATCTCTAAAAAGGGCACTCACAGAAGTTGGAAAGAAAAACATAGGTACAAAGGAGGTAACTGCAAAGAAACCATGGATAACAGAAAAAAATATATCTTTTGATTGATGAAAGGAGGAAGTACAAAAATGTTCCAGGAAACACAGGTATACAGAAATACAAATCGTTGAGGAATGAAATAAATAGGAAGTGCAGGGAAGCTAAGACGAAATGGCTGCATGAAAAATGTGAAGAAATCGAAAAAAAAAAAAAGATTGCCGGAAGGACAGACTCTACATATAGTAAAGTCAAAACAGCGTTCGGTGAAATTAAAAGCAAGGGTGGTAACATTAACAGTGCAACGGGAATTCCGCTGTTAAATGCAGAGGAGAGAGCGGATAGGGAGAAAGAGTACAATGAAGGACTCTATGAGGGAGAGGATTTGTCTGATGTGATAGAAGAAAAAACAGGAGTCGACACAGAAGAGATATGGAATCCAGTATTAGAATCAGAATTTAAAAGAGCTTTGGAGGACTTAAGATCAAATAAGACAGAAGGGATAGATAACATTCCATCAGAATTTCTAAAATCATTGGGGAAAGTGGCAACAAAACGACTATTCACGTTGGTGTTTTGAGACTATGAGTCTGTCAGACATACCATCCGACTTTCGGAAACATATCATCCAAACAATTCCGAAGACTGCAAGAGCTGACAAGTGCGAAAATTATCACACAGTCACCTTAAAAGCTCATACATCTAAGTTGCTGACAAGAATAATAAACAGAAGAATGGAAAAGAAAATTGAGGATGTGTCAGATGACGATCAGTTTGGCTTTTGGGAAAGGTAAAGACAACAGAGAGGGAATTCTGACATTGCGGTTGATAACGAAAGCAAGACTAAAGAAAAATCAAGACACGTTCAGAGGATCTGTCGGCATGGAACAAGCGTTCGACAATGTCAAATGGTGCAATACGTTCGAAATTCTGAAAAAATAGAGGTAAGCTACAGGGAGAGATGGGTATATGCAATATGTACTAGAGCCTAAGAGTGAACGAGCAAGAACGAGCAAGAACGAAGTGCTCGGATTAAAAGGGAAGTAAGACACGGATGAAATCTTTCGCCCCTACTATTCAATCTGTACGTAGAAGAAGCAATGATGGAAAGAAAGGTTAAGAGTGGGATTAAAATTCAAGGTGAAAGGATATCAGTGATACGATTCGCTGATGACACTGCTATACTGAGTGGAAGTGGAGAAAAATTACGTGATCTGTTGAATGGAATGAATAGTCTAAAAAGTACAGAATATGGATTGAGAGTAAATCGAAGAAAGACGAAAGTAATGAGAAGTAGCAGAAATTAGAACAGCGAGAAACTTAACATCAGGATTGATGGTCACGAAGTAGATGAATTTAAGGAGTTCTACTACCTTGGCAGCAAAATAACCAATGATGGACGAATCACGACATCGGGAAATGACCTCCGTGGCACCAGAGGGAGCTGTAGGGAGCAAAAACTGTAGAGGAAGACAAAGATTGGAATACATCCTGCAAATAATTGAGGACATAGGTTGAAAGTGCTACCTGAGACGAGAGGTTGTTTGATGGAAAAAAAACATGTAAAATGAATGGATGAAAATGGGGAAGAAATGGCTTTAAATATTTTTGTTATTTACTCTTTCAGTACGAACTTTGTTGTAGAACCCCTTATTTACGTGTGGTAATAAAAATTCGTTTAGACAGAATTAAGCACATTTAAAATTACGTGAACCTTAGCAACCCTCTCATCCTGATAAATTCAAACTAATTGATTAATAACATGTATGACTCTGAAAATTATTTAAATTAAATTTTTTACGTATTTTGGCCTTGGCACACATTTTCTAAATGCAGCGGTTTTTTAAATATTTACTGAATTCTTTCCCGGCGTTAGCTATGGAACACAAGACTGTCTTTGTTAGCATAAAATGGTTAAATATTGCCAAGCCGACCTGAACCTTTAATTATCATTGATAAAACGCACTTCACTATACGTTTAAGTTATTTGCTTTAGAAATTGAACGAACCAACAGATTAACAACTTCAACGTTAATTATCCGCCTATGAATGTACAAATGTAAAACCAGTAATAAATTCAGTCAGCCTCAGGATCGCTGTAAAAGAAAAATATTTCGTAATTCACTGCTAATTTTACCTGCTCCCGATTTACGGGTTTGGTTAATTTTATAGCGGAACAATTTTTTAAATGTGTCGCCGCTGCAAATCGTTCGGTCGTGGCACAGCCCAGCAACACCAAAGATAATCGCTAAAAGTGCTGAAAATTCTTTAAAGAGATATTATAGATGACATGGGCAAGCTAATTTGCATTAGTAATACACAATTTTGATAAATTATAGTGTATTTAGACAATATCAATAATTAAAATTACACACCTTTATAATTTCTCCTCTAATGGCGGCTAAAGATAGATACAGGCAAAAGAAGTCTACTCATTCATATAATGCTACGTCACAGGTTCCTCTCTCTCTCAGCTCTCGAGGGAGACGACAAAGAATGCACATTATGTTGTGCTATTTATAGTATTGCTGATAATAAATATCTCTTTGTAATCTTACAACATTATTTTCCTCTGTGGCTATATTTTACATTTTTTTCATCGCAGATATTAACATATTTCGTAATTACATTATGAGTATAGAAATATTACAATCATAAATACATCGAGAATATTATTGCAGAAAATATTACAATAATAACCAACGTCCTTTATACAAAATTAGATAATATTTTTTGTTAAACAATTACAGTACATACGAATTGCTTCATAGCGGTGTACATAGTACAATTAAATGTCATTTCATTTTATTAATAGTGTGTGTGCTGCCAGGGAACGTTACAGTTGGCACCGGAGAGGAATTCGTGGCGGGAGATTCAAATCAGTCAGAAGACTGATGACTAAAAAAAAAAAAGTTTCAAGAAGAGTCGGACAACATGTTACTTCGCGGCTGACGTTTCAGCGAGTCAAGTAGCAGGGGCCAGCCGTTATCCAATCCTAGTTCTTTCCGGAGCGTCGCGTGCTTGGTGCGTTTCCAATTTTGTAGGCACATGCGGAGCTGCATGCCGGCAACATTGAGCCTACGGCAGTGTGGCAATCTCAAAGTTATTTTAATCATAGTGCTGATACAGCGGTTTCCCGACTGTCATTCTTCCCACGCTCCATTTGTGTTTGGAAAAGGTAAGAGGGGAGAAGACAGGGGTACAGGACACTGTAAGGCGGCTTGTGAAGTATACATGTAGATGTAGGTATAACGGAAAATGCACCAGAACGTGAAGTAAAGGTCCTTTTTCCTTATCATGACTGCTAAAGCCGTAGCCGTGTACTACGCCATTTCACTGGGGCTAATCATCTATATACATGGTTGTGAAAAGAGACTGCAGTATTACAGACCAGTACATTAGGACCAACAGTCTCGTGTACAAATCATGCAGTCAGCAGTTTTTGTACCCACCACATATAACGTACATCTACATGTTGGTCAGACTTGCCAATTTCTCATGTTAACAACACTGTACATAGTAAATCAGTTTATTACAGCGTACAAAACGATAAGTATGTTCACGTATTGGACTGGCAGAGTTATCGTCCCACGTTTGGCTACGAAATTTGAACTCAGAACTTGCAAGAACCTCCCACTTGTACTAAACCTCCAGAAATGTCTCATTTTAGCCAGTGAATTCGTAGAGGATGGTAAAAAAGCATACAGAGTGACTGGCCGTGCTTTTCCACTCGAGTTTTGCGGAGATTAAGACAGTTTGTCCTTGGACTGTCTTAGTCAGCCATTGTGTAGGATTGTTTCTACCTGTTTTGCCGAGAATCTCTCGAAGTTTATGTCCCTCGCAGAAGACGTATCTGCACCGCCGGGATCTCCGTAAAATGCACTTCTACGTACTATGATTCCAAGGATTCCAAGTGGTGAAGCAGAAAGCTGTATTATTCGGGGTAGCATTCAGAAGGGACGCCATTATGATGTATTTATTTACTAAACACCATAAACTGATAATGTCGCCACAATTAATAATGATTATCTCGAATGAAAAACAGTCCACAGTTGCACTAATTATGTTTATACTAAATCTTGACCATGGTTTCAACTATAATAACATAGCCTTCTTCAGAAGTCAGAAGCTTTTAAAAATGAGAAACGTCTCAGCCCAGCGGCTGCGTCACGATCAATAAAATAAAATAACTTCAATGGACATAAGCCTGTTTCGATCATAAATAAAACTACATATGGCACCGTCCTTTCCCTAAGCACCTCGCTGCTAACGTAACGGGCATTCTCATGACTAGCCATAGCGCCTTATACCGCCGTCCACTGGCAACGCCATATGGTCCACCGCCTCCTTCAGCCAGCGTGGGAGCTGAAATCTTACTCCCGACAGCGAGCATTCTGTAGTGCGGCTTTACTCATTGAGTGCCACATGATATCTGCAGACGCGATACAAAATTGTAAAACTGTAAAATAAGGAAATAAAATGTGACCTGAATAGAAGAGGTACCTTATATAGCCCTCCTCGAAATCTGGCGATCAGAACATCAAATCGTTTCATACAGCTTTTTGCTTGTTAAACTTCCCATTGATGTCCTAAAACGACGAGAATTGTGAACTTTCTTCGTGTAAAAATGTGTACATTATTTTATATTTAGGCTCTAGGACCCTCAGAAAGTGTGTTATGTGTGTCTTATACTGATGTCTTTTGCAGTATTATCTTTTTTTTCTGCCAAAGGTGTCTTCTTATAGTCGATTGTCTTTCTTCCCATATACCACTCGCAGATGGAACAGGGAAAGAAGCACCCTCAACTACACTCTATAGGGCGGCTTGCGGAGTTAAGATGTAGCCGTACATATTGGGTATGGTGGAGGCACGGAAAAAAATAAAGCACTTTAGTAACGCTGTGGAAATGTGTAGTTAGTACGTGTGTGGTATTAGTCCGGGGGACTGATGCACCAAAGAGATTATTCTCACTTTAGAGGCGACGGCCAGTAGCTCCAGACTCCACACTGCAACATTTTTTTCGTACCTCTCTACCTGTGCGTGAGCATGTGGGCTCGACTCTAGTCGTGAGTTCTCAGATGAACTAGCAGTGCAGAAATGGGAAAACTCAGTGACAAGAAAGTCCTGCGTTCTTTTATACAAACGTCGAAGACTCCTAATTTGGTATACATATGGAAACAGGACAGTGTTCTCTTACAAAGAACGATTATGCATTGACGCACTTCGTGGTGAGCTGTCACTTAGCAGTGGCATAACAGACCGAAATCGCGATCGTGACAAATACATGTAATAAACGTGTGAGTGGAAAATCTTAGTATGCATTGGAAGGAAGTATAAAGGGGAGAAATAGAAGGGACAAGCAAACTATAGAATATACAAAACATTTTATGACATGTTGATTTTTCTGACTCTCAAGCTGCGAGATGAGACGACAGGCATTATCATAGCCATAGGAGATACCGCAAATATACTAAATATAAATACAATGATCAGGAAAATAGTGAATATCTTTCACACTTTATTTGAAAAAGGTCAAAGCCAAATTATGTTTTCCTGCACGTACTACAAAGGTGTAAAACTAAAATTGGCCTGAAAAATATTTCATGCACCGTAAGACAGACAACCCAGCTTACATAATTTGCCCTGGATATAAAGATGATATAAAATGTGTTGCCTATCTCAAGGCGAATGAAATATTATCCCGGGCAGTTTTATTTAACACATAGTGAAAATAAGGTACAAACTGATAGTAAAATGGCAAAGGTATCGTTGATTGTCAGAAGAAATTTATTACTGAATCAAAAGCTTATCCTTGAGCTGGCTTGAGGAGTGAGATGAGGATTCTTATCTGGACGATTCACTGGGAGGAGAGTAGTTGATATCAGAAAACATAGTAAAAACATAGAAGCGTTAGCTGAAAGTCGTACTGCATGGGCAACTTTAGTGGAACCTTTACCCAACAGTGGGCGTGAAATGGATTATCACCTAACATATTCACAAATTTCTGGAGATCTTCCATTGGTACAGCGTAATCAGTTGTTTCATCCATACTTCATTGACTGCACTGTGGTTATGGAATTGGTCATCATTCACTTTAATCTGCACTGTCTGTGTTCAGAATTATATCTTCCGTACAACTGAGATAAACCTCTCTGATAAATGTTTTGCCCTATTAAAAATTTCGATAGTGTACTGCGACGTATCCTATCAAAATATTTCTCACAATGAAGAAAACGCAGACAAGTGTTCACTCTTTCATCATAAGTTTTGCATAATGATATTTGTGTTACAACATTCGCTTCTCATGTACCTAGAAAACGTTTATAAATTCAAATTTCCAATAACTAGAAATACCTTCACGTTTACGTCATGTCTTTTTTTTTTATTAGGAATACTTGTACAGCCAGGTTCATGTTTTGTTTAATGAGCCTATGATCATTAAATCTCCTTGTACTTTGTTGTGTAGGGAGAAGAAGCAATATTGATAAAGTCATTTGCATCGGATAAAGTGCAGTGCCGTGAATCGTACTGAAAATGTTTCGATTCACGGTAACGCATTTTTGCAAGGAGTTAAAACAATTTTACTGCGATTTTGTTTGGGTCACTTGCCTTTTCATAGCAATTTATATTAGTCTCTATCTGCTCTTCTAATGATGCGTGTTTTGTTTTGTAGTTCACTTTCATTTCTATTTTTTCCATTTAAGTGTCGAGTGATTTAATCATCCCAGACTTGTATTTTTTGTGGCTGCCGGTCATGACAGTATCATACCAACGAAATAATAATAACCAAAAAGACCCACACGTAATGTAGAAGTTAAGTAGAAAATGTTCGGGACCGAACCGACTACATGGATGTTTGTTAAATAAAAATATGTTGGTAGTCCTCCCTGGCAAATGCTTTTGTGGACATCCTTTCACAATATACCTGTATTTCATCATAATCGAAAACTTCATCTTCTTTTAAAGCCCCGTAGATACTACGTCCTGTACGAAAACGGTTGTGTTGACTCCTGATTTAGTGAGTTCACCAAAACTAGGGACACAAATTGTAGGTTCCTTTGAGTGTTTCATCATTTGGAGCACTGAAGTGGTACTTTCTTGTCCGTTTGTTTGCAAGGTTAAACTGACTTTGATCAATCTGGAAGTTACTGTGAAGACTGGTCTTAGAGATTTCAGGAGTCTTGGTAATTCCGGTGGGTCATGGGAGAGTGGCTCATGCCTTTATCGAACGCACCCAATCTCAAATTGTCGGCAGTAAAACATTCCTGATCTGGTTGGAAGGGAATGGAAAGCTCAGAAAGCAGTCCACTCATGTACACGTCAACTGTACTGCAATGAACCACGGGTAACCATACATTGAGATCATATTGTGCTGCTAAGTGTGCCAGTTAGGCATTATGCAAGGCCGAATAGAATCCGCCTTTCCGCAGCCACTCTGTTAACCAGTTCTGTGCCAGCGAGCTTCTTTACGGTGTTGAATCTGACCTCGATCTTCCCAGGTATGTTGATTAGCTATTTTGAGAAATTTAGGATTATCTCCAATGTGGTTCCTGGGTATTCTGAGAAATCTTCAATCGTAGGGGCCCAAACAGCAAGTAGGCATGATCTAAGTGATCGAAAGCTTCAAAATCAGTTAAGTAGGAGTGCTGTTGGGGAAGTGACCGTCTGAGAGATCCTCTTCATATTCCTTGTAGTTCTGGCTTTAAAATGATAACTGAAAGATTTGTCAGAGTATGGTAACTTCCTCCGTGAAGTGATAGGCTTATCTGCATTAGACAATTCGAACAGTACTGGCGCAATTTCAGAGTATTAAGGGAGACAACGATCCTCTAATAAACATAGAGCGAACTGCCAATGAAGAGAATTAAAAAGTGGCAATTTTGACGAATAATAAAACACATAGTTTCGGAAATAAAATGCTGACTGACTGTTGATGTGATTTCTTTTATCCTGAGTGGTAGAGTAAAGCAAATGCTAGAAGTAGTCACAATCAAGCTACATTAGCCCATTACAAACGGTATTGTAAGGTGCTTAAAATATTATTAGGAGGGCAAAGAGTATGTGGTGCGCAAATAGAATATCTAATTCACAAGATAAAATTAAAACCATGTGGTCAGTTGTGAATGAAGTGTCTGGTCAGCAGCACAATATCGACTATATAAACTTAGTTCGTAGTAAAAATATTTCTGTTACTGATAAATCAGATATACGTACAGTTTTTAACAATTATTTTCTGAGCATTGCTGGTGAATTAAATAAAAATTAAATTTCTACAGGGAATCATATAACTTTCTTGGAAAATGCCTGTCCGAGATTGATGTCTGAAATACTCCTTTGTCATACAGACATGGGGGAGATTGAGTCAATAATTAAATCACTGAAGACTACGGAGTCTCATGGTTATGATGGAATGCCTAGCAGGGTATTAAAGTACTGTGCTGCACATGTTAGCCCTGTATTTAGCCACATTTGTAATTTTTCCTTGAGAATGGCCAGTTTTCTGAGCGATTAAAGTACTCAGTAGTGAAGCCGCCTTATAAAAAGGGAGAAAGGGATAATGTAGATAATTTTAGATCTATTTTTGTGCCATCAGTGTTTTATGAAGTTATTGAAAAGGCTGTGTATGTAAGGATAATTGATGATTTTATATCACACGATTTGATATCAAATGTACAGATCGGCTTTAGAAGTCGTTTAACAACTGAAAATGTTATATTATCCTTTCTGTGTGAGGTACTGAAAGGTTTAAACAAAAGATTTCGAATGCTTGGCATATATTTTGATTTAACTAAGGCGTTTGATTGTGTTGATCATGAAATATTGCTCCATAAGTTGGACCATTACGGAATACGAGGAGTAGCTCATAATTGGTTCACCTCTTACTTCAGCAGCAGACAGCAAAGGGTCATTTTTCATAATTTTGAGAATGGCTGTGAATTGGGGTCTGAGTGGGGTACGATCAAGTGGGGGGTGCCTCAGGGCTTAGTGTTTGGGCCACTCCTGTTCCTTATTTATATAAATGATATGCCATCTAGTATTACAGTAACTCTAAAATATTTCTGTTTGCTGATGACACTAGCTTGGTAGTAAATCATGTTATGTACAACATTGGCTCGGTTTCAAATATTGCATGTCATGACCTAAATTGAAGGCTTGTAGAAAATAAACTAAACCTAAATCACAGTAAGACACATTTTTTACAGTTTCTAACACACAATCCAACAAAAGTTGACGTTTTAATTTATCAGAATGGGCATATGATTAGTGAAACTGAACAGTTCAAATTTCTAGGTGTTCCGATAGATAGTAAACTGTTGTGGAAATCCTACGATCAGGATCTTGTTCAAAGACTTAATGCTGCCATTTTTACTATTCGAACGGTGTCCGAAGTGAGTGATCGTTTGACACGAAAATTAGTCTACTTTGCTTATTTTCACTCGCTTACGACGTATGGTGGTATATTTTGGGGTAACTCTTCCCATTCTAAAAGGATATTTTTGGCTCAGAAACGGCTTCACGAACCTCTTGACCCCTGTTCATGAGTCTGGGTATTTTGACATAGGCCTCTACTGTCATTTCTTGTTGACAATATTAGCTTATTCCCAAGAATAATCAGCTTTCACTCAGTTAATACTCTGCAGAAATCAAACCTGCATTTAGATCGGACTTCCTAAACTCTTGTAGAAAGGTGTGCAGTATACTGCTGCATCCATTTTCAATAAGCTACCACTCGAATTTAAAAATCTTTGCAGTAATCCACGCGCTTTCAAATCGGAACTGAAGAGTTTCTTCATGGGTGACTCTTTCTATTCTGTCGAGGAGTTCCTTGAAAAATTAAGCTGATTCTTGTCGTATTGTTGATTGCGTTTACTGAAACTTATGGATTGACTTTTTTCGGGTCATACACAGTTTATTTTTATCTGTTATTACTTGTATGTTGTAATTTAATGTACTGACACGTTCCATGACCTTGGAGATTTGCTACTCAATTTGGTCCTACGGAACTTGATGTGTAAATAAATAAATATGATAGTTTGTAGGGGGAGGGGGTAGACAGACCTGGAGGTATGGAGCATTTTTAATATTTTGGAAGACGAATTGCGTCTTCGTAAGAAGCCATCAAAAATTTCCAGTTACGACCCAGTTAAAAACCTACATAACACCTTCTTTTAAATCATTGTCTTGAAAGAAAAACACCTGACTAAACTATATTTTTTCCTTGTCTGAGAGCTAGATGGGGGGGGGGGGGGACGGTTCCCCCTTGCCTTGGGGCATTGCAGCCCTTAGTGTAAAGTATGTCATACCACTTGTGCTTGACATTGTAGACCCACTAGCTAATAAAAATATTATTTGTTGCAGGTATCCTGGTGGTGACTGTACGTCAGACATTTGGCTGGTATGTGACGAAGTAGCTGCAAATCCCTAATGAAACAAATGATGTACTAACAAGGCGTTCACAAAATTTAGGGGAATTGCCTGTGTGGTAGTTTGTCGCTTGCCTGGTTTAATCACACCATGTTTGGAAAACTGCACCTCATCGCAGAAACAATTTTTAAGTCGAATATATAAGCAACTGATGTATAACAAATAAATTATATTTCTGTTTAGTTTGCTGTTAATTATTTGAACATGAGGAAATGGTAAGGACTCTCTGACCTACCTACGTCATGTAATATCGTTCATTTTGAAGTGTTAAGAAGGATGCGTGTGATTTCTTCAGAGAAGGCTAAATCATTAGGATTTTTATGCTACTGCGCGGAGAAGTAAATCTTAGTGACTGACTATGGAAGAACACAGTAGATATTATAAAAATAGTCTAAATAGGTGCCCACATAAATCCTCAATCTTAGGTGTATGTTTATTTTACGTTTCGGTTCACTATTTTCAAGCAGTATTGTAACTGTTGATATTTTGTGAAAGCTCTAAAATTAAATAAAATTCTATAACTGAGTGATGACGGAGGTTACAATAAACAAATTTTGTAGGAAATACTAACTAGTATCAATAGTGGAAAGCATGCGCGCACCTCTAGTAAAATTATGACAATGTTTTCGTGTAGCTGAGGGTGAGTTTTAAATAATGATGCACCTCGAAAAAGGGATTCACTCAAAAACGACAAAATTTTCATAGTCTGTCCTTATACTTGACGATTACCATTCCTAAAGATTCCTGCACGATCAAACTTTCAGTTAAAGGAGCGAACAGTGGTTAACTCAAATAATTTACTCAAAAAAATATTTTTCTAAGGTCACGTACGAAGAAGAAATTACACTCCCAGCAAGAATGCTAGTTTCTTGCCAAAGTCGGCAAACTGTCATAGCGCAGCAGTCAGGAACGAGGTCGATCCAATTAGGGATGTGCTGTAGAGGTTCGAATGTGCTCTTGCCCGTAGAGAAGTAAGAATTTGCACAATTACAGCTGGTATGTAATGGAGTTCAGTTCTACTCGTTAAACGAAGCACGTAATTCTGCGTAGTAGCCGACGAGCTGTCACACAGTTAATTGGCTTCGGCAGTGAAGGATCACTGGTCGTATTGCCCATCTCCCACTCTCGTCACAGAAATTGTATAGGTCTCATTGAACCCGTGAGGAAATGTGTACAGTGACCAGGGTGCCGACTTCCTCACCAGATCGCAAGAATAGAGTTCATCACGCTTGCTTCAGACAATCTACATACTGTTCACTATTATCTCTTAATACACTCATGCTCGTAAATTAAGGATAGTTGCAGAATGTGGTGCCACACAACGTGGCACTACACAAAACTGGCGCTAATAGCATAGGCACATAGGGAACACACACGACACAGATCTGTAAGTCCACGATATTGGTGATAAGTTGAGAAAACCGTCGCGAAACACATGTGCTACAAAACGCCACTGTTTTCTGCGCATGTAGCCCAATATCAATGTGGGATATGATCACCATGCACACGTACACAGGCCGCACAACGTGTTAGCATACTCCGGATCAGATGGTCGAGCAGCTGCTGGGAGCCTGTCGGAGCTCCTGAAGGGTCCTAGGGTTTTTAAGACGTGCAGCGATATGTCGACCGAGAGCGTACCAGACGTGCTCGATGGGGTTTAGGTTAGGAGAACAGGCAGGCTACTCCAGTGGTGCTGTGCGTTGTCATCCATCAGAAGGAAGGTGGGACCCACTGCACTCATGAAAAGACGGACATACTGGTGCAAAATGACGTCCCGATACACCTAATCTGTTAACAGTTCCTCTGTCAAAGACATGCATGGGTGTACGTGCACCAATTATAATCCCACCCCTCTCCATCAAACCACGACCTCTATACACGTCCGTTTCAAAGACATTAAGGGGTTGTTATCTGGTTCCTGGTTCACGCCAGATGAAAACCCAGTGATAATCACCTGGACTCGGTCGTGAACGTAACCTGGGACCACTGTTCCAATGACCATGAGCTGTGTTCTTGACACAGGCTTCACGGGCTCTCCTGTGACCAGGGGTCAGTAGAATGGACCTTGCAGGTGTCCGGGTGAATAAACCATGTCTGTTCAGCCGTCTGTAGACTGTGCATCTGGACACATAGTGTTCCAGTGGCTGCTGTAAGGTCCCGAGCAAGGCTACCTGTAGTACTCCGTGGCCGTCTGCGGGCACTGATGGTGAGATATCGGTCTTGTTATGGTGTTGTACACTGTGGACGTCCCGTACTGTAGCGCCTGGACACGTTTCCTGTCTACTGGAATCGTTGCCATAATCTTGAAATCACACTTTGTGGCACACAGAGGGCCTGTGCTACGACCTGCTGTGTTTGACCAGCCTCCAGTCGCCCTAGTATTCTCCCCCTCATAACGAAATCAATATGTGTTCTTTAAGCCATTTTCAACACCCAATCACCATTAGCGCATCTGAAAACGTCTGCACACTACTCGCTGCACCGTACTCTGATATGCACCAACACACCTCTGCGTATGTAGACTGCTGGCAGCGCCACCGTGCGACGACCGCAGGTCAAATGCATCGCATGGTCATACCCCGAGGTGATTTAATCGCTCAAACCGCCCACCAGAGTGTTGTTTCACCATGTATCAGCATTATCCTTAATTTATGAGCGTAGTACTGGCACAGCCTTATAGGGCTATAGAGTTATCTGGCCTGATATTTACACTGATGAGCCAAATCATTATGACCACTGTCCATCGCGAGGCTGAATACCGTCTAGCAGAGTTCGGGAACCTGTTATGGTAAGGAAACTACGAGGAGTGTTCAATAAGTAATGCAATGCATTTTTCTGAAAGCAGATTAATTTCATTAACGATGCCAGTACACGATATTATTCCCCTCTCTTTTAGCTGCAAAACCTTGATTTTCAACATAATCTCTGTTCAATGCGACACCCTTTTGCCACGTTACTGGGAGGGGCTGTGTGCCCGCGTGGAACCACTCTACTGGTCGATGTCGGAGCCAACGTCTTGCTGCATCAATAACCTCCCCACTGCCCACGCACTGCTTCCCGCGGAGTGCATCCTTCATTTGGCAACTCAGCACAAATGGTCTTTCTTTGCTCTTTACGGTCTTCTGCTTGGCGGCGAGGAACTCAGCGGGCGCACACCTTTGAGTACACCAAACGGTGGATGAGTGTTTCAGTACTACCAGCAGACACGTTCAGCTGTGCAGCGCTAAGTTTGATTACGATTCGTCGATCACCTTGAATGAGAGTATCCAACATTGGAACAGTTACCTGTGCTATGTCGGCACGCGGGACATAGGACAGATTAGCGTGACCTCATGGTGATGATGACGGACACCTTACCCAGCGACTCAGTGTACAGTGACAAGTCATCTGAGAGATTCTGCAAGCGCCTATGGATATCTTCGATGCTCTGATTTCCCGCCAAAAGAAACACAATCATAGCTCTCTTTGGAACGCACCTCCTTTTCAGAAGGCTACGTATAGCGCCGCCATCTGTCAGGACTTCAAGAAACTATAGGGGCTGAAGCGGGAATATTCCATGTTGTTCCACATCAAATTCTGTGTTTTCCCAACTGAAATTGGCCGAGAAGAAAACTTATTGAACGCCCACGCATATAAGCAGAGCAGAGATGAATGGGGAATCATTCTAGCTATGATACGTGACATAAATGGTGAAATCCAGTGACATAAGCGACTTTGATAAAGGACAGATTATTATGGTCCGGCACTCGGGTTACTATCATCTCGGAAGCAGCGAAGCTGGTCGACAGATCGCGTGCTTGTGTTGTGAGCGTCTATGGGAATTGCTCGAAATACGACCCGGGTGGCCTCGCAGCCAGCCCTTACTACGCAGAAAGAAGCGCTACAGGACCCCTTCTATGGTCGCTGGCGAGGTGTCGCACAGATGGCGGCACGACTACTAATGTGGTTCTGCGCTTGTCTGGCACTGTCCGCACCCACCTGCACAGCGCTGCCCTTCATTTTTTGTCCTACCTGAGGCCGCTGAAATTCTTTACCCTCCACCCATTGTTACTAGATCGCACAGTCTGGTATAATGATGATTCGAAAGGTGGAAAGTATCGCAGTGTTCCAACCACTCTGTTCAGCGCACGTTGTTAAGAAAGAGCTCTGCAGCACACGACCCTTATACGGCCCTCGTTCATCCAACGGCAAGATGAGCTACCAGAATGAGATTTTCACTCTGCAGCGGAGTGTGCACTGATATGAAACTTCCTGGCAGATTAAAACTTCTTCCAGGAGTGCTAGTTCGTTCGCAGAAGAGCTTCTGTGAAGTTTGGAAAGTAGGAGACGAGGTACTGGCAGAATTGAAGCTTTGAGGACGGGTCGTGCTTGGGTAGTTCGGATGGTAGAGCACTTGCCCGCGAAAGGCAAAGGTCCCGAGCTCGAGTCTCGGTCCGCCACAGAGTTTTAATCTGCCAGGATGTTTCAAGGTCAGCTACGTTTGCTCTGGGCACGGAATCATCAAGACTGGGAGTAAGTCAATCGTAACATTCCACTCAATGGTTTCAAAGTTTATCCTTGAGAATGTTTTAAAAGTATTGCCCATCGAAAAGTAGATACTAAAAAAAAAAAGAATATATTTTTTGGACAATTTTGAAGAAATCACTGGCTTTCAAGGATGCTTTTGCCGTATCATTAACAACAAGCCTGAGAGAACGGCTACTGCGTGGAACATTGGATGCACGCGAATTACATTGTTTGATTCTAGATTGCACCTCCTGCTTCGTCACCTTTATACTGGACCAGTTTAGTGTCCTTGCACTCTTGATATCTCTTATCATGTTGTCGCTTGTACTTTAAAAAGCCAGACCACTTTTACCAAGCATTTTAGTAATTGCTACGATTCTTTTAAGAACCTCATCCCAACTATTCATTTCGGCATTGAAAATTCTTTGGAAGGCCGCACCTACAACACTTTAACCGTTGGTTCATTTACAGCCATGATTTTTGGGCCTGAAAATGATTGTTGAAAATTTCATGCTGTTTTCAAGTTTCGCTGACCTGATTCCAACTTTTAAAATTCTCGTTTGAAAGAGAATTAACTATACAGCCGAAAATTTTGCAACAGAAACAGTTAACGCCTTATTTTGAAAGCGAATAAATTAGCGCTCCATTGCTTAAAATTTGTGCGTGATAAGTTGCGCTAAAATTTGAACCAGTGTCATTGGAAGGAAATTGTAACTACGCAATGGTTTAGGTGAATCTTGTTTCACTAAAAACCCTGTTTCGCCGTCCCCAAAAACTCTTGGCCACAAGGCTGGGTCTGTACTCAAAGTCTGTAAACGCTTTCTGGCGATGTCAGTTTGGGGTCAATTTTTTCAGTTCTTTCATCTGGTGACGACAGAACCAGACTGTCGTCTGTTCCCAATTCCAGTTAATTTAGAAACTTCGTAAATTTGCTTGCTGTTATCAACCTTTCACGATTGGGTATTTTCTTTTATAAGTGTACTTGATGTTGAGTTCTCAGAGTTGTCACTCGTTTCGGTGCAACTCTCGATATAATTCCATAACACGCCAGCTTACTTTTGCGTTTCCTTTCCTTTCCAGCCTTCTTATTTTGTACTGGTAACCATACAGTTTTTCTAGACCGGTAGGCATTCTGGATAAAGGCAGATGCTCATACTTCAAATGAAATAATATAAACTATAAAAAATAAAAGCTAAAGAATTATCGTTGTTCTAAATAAGCTAAAACAGTAACTAACATAGCTTGAAAAGTATTTTGCATCAATTGATATAAAAACATGGCCTACACAAAATATTTTTCGTGTCCTGTGAACCTGAAGAATGTTTAGCGTTATTGTATATGTATTTTATAATAACAAATATTTGACCAAATCACAATTAGTCATTAAAAATAATTTTATAGTTCTTGATTTTGAGATTTCGTTTATTCAAATATGTTGTTATAGAAAACGCTTTATTGAAGCAATGAACTTAATAAATGTGTCACATTATTGATTAAAGAAATTTCATAAAGCGAAAATATAAATAATTGTACCTAAAGAATACATTCAAATGTTTTACTGTTACACTAAATTGCCTTTTTGCATTAATGAAATATCTATTTTATTTAAAACGCTTCCATTGTTTAGATTCGATTAACGATAAACTAGTACAATCAAACTAAACAACAGCTGAATTATGAACGTACTTGCCTTTAAAAAAGCCGGGAAATTGTTAGTAGGATTCGTGCCCTGAGGGTTCCGTACCGCGAATGGTGCACGACGGCCGCTCTTCTTACCTGAGCCACATAACAACAGGTCACACAGCCGCGACAGTGGTGTTTGAAGCGAGCGGAGAAGAACCTTTGTCACCGCAGACACCGGAGGAGATCAAACGGACGCTCTTGATCGCCCAGCAACAAGGCGCGCAGCGAGAGACGTTGTCACAGTACTGAAAAATGTTGATAACCGATGAGACGGAAACCACTCGCATGACTAAAACTTACATCTTATGTTTGCATGCAGTAATATTTTTGTATTATTATTTAACACATCAATATATTTCTCCCCACTTACAGTCAAAATGGCACCCCTAAATTTTGGTGTCTCGAACAAATGTCCAGGTTATCCGCCGACACCAGTCGGTTCATCACTCCCCCCCCCCCCCCCCCCCAACCCTTCCCGGCCTCTCGCCCTCTCTGTAAGAGAGAACGCGCTGGCCCCCTCTCCCAAGCCAACAACGTAGAAAACGTTGTATAATGGTTCTCTGCCATCGACGGCCGAGTATGACGGAGCCCGTCATGCTAGCTAGAACCATTATCGTTACATGACTGCTAGCGGGACTTTCATTTCCAATAGTACTTTCGGGAGAAAGTACGGTAATTTCCTCTACCGATGGTGTTAGGCAGAATATACGGATCAATCAGCTGGTCGTGAACTACACCAGCCCACATATTCATGGTAAATCTCTGTTGATGGAGAACACGAGTCACATGATTTTCCAACTCCCAGACATGGGAACTGTAGATGTTTAATATTCCTTCCCTTGACAAGGTAGCCTTGTGAGTTATCAAAACACACATTTGGAGGGACAGGACGTTTACAGTTTAGTGTCGATACTATTGACAAAAATCCAGACACAGTATGGAGAGAGAAGAAATTGTTAAAATCTGTCACAGAGTGAAAAATTTAGAAACTAAAAAAAACTCTTGGCCACAAAGCTGGGTCTGTACTCAAAGTCTGTAAACGCTTTCTGGCGATGTCAGTTTGTGTAGAGCAACATATAGAACCATGTGTGTGTGAGCTTGAACTAAATACTGCTCAACAGTGTGGGATCCGTACCAGATAGGGTTGATAGAAGAGATAGAGAAGATCCAACGGAGAGCAGCGCGCTTCGTTATAGGATCATTTAGTAATCGCGAAAGCTTTACGGAGATGATAGATAAACTCCAGTGGAAGACTCTGTAGGAGAGACGCTCAGTAGCTCGGTACGGGCTTTTGTTAAAGTTTCGAGAACATACCTTCACCGAAGAGTCAAGCAGTATATTGCTCCCTCCTACATATATCTCGCGAAGAGACCATGAGGATAAACTCAGAGAAACTTTTTCCACACAGAAGCATACCGACAATCCTTCTTTCCACGAACAATACGAGACTGGAATAGAAGGGAGAACCGATAGAGGTACTCAGGGTACCCTCCGCCACACACCGTCAGGTGGCTTGCGGAGTATGGATGTAGATGTAGATATGCTGTCTCGAGCCACTTACTGATGTAACGTAAGATCAGAACTTCCTAGGATTTTCTGTGTCAAGTCGGTACATAGAATTTTACTTTCGAATTCATTGAACGCTTCGCGCATAGCCCTTCTTACGCCAACTTTGACACCGTTTAGCTTCTGTTTGTCTGAGAGGTTTTGGCTGCGTTTAAACTTGCAGTTAAGTTCTCTTTGCTTTCGCAGTAGTTTCCTAACTTTGTTGTTGAACCACGGTGGGTTTTTGCCGTCCCTCACAAAAAAAATGGCTCTGAGCACTATGGGACTCAACAGCTTAGGTCATCAGTCCCCTAGAACTTAGAACTACTTAAACCTAACTAACCTAAGGACATCACACACACCCATGCCCGAGGCAGGATTCGAACTTGCGACCGTAGCAGTCCCGCGGTTCCGGACTGCAGCGCCAGAACCGCTAGACCACCGCGGCCGGCCGGTCCCTCACAGTTTTACTCGGCACGCACCTGTCTAAAACGCATTTTACGATTGCCTTAAGAACTTTTTCCATAAACACTCAACATTGTAAGTGTCGGAACAGAAATTTTCGTTTTGATCTGTTAGGTAGTCTGAAATCTGCCTTCTATTACTCTTGCTAAACAGATAAACCTTCCTCCCTTTTTCTATATATCTATTAACTTCCATATTCAGGGATGCTGCAACGGCCTTATGATCACTGATTTCCTGTTGTGCGCTTACAGAGTCGAAAACTTCGTGTCTGTTTGTTATCAGTAGGTCCAAGATGTTATCTCCACGAGTCGGTTCTCTGTTTAATTGCTCGAGGTAATTTTCGGATAGTACACTCAGTATAATGTCACTCGATGCTCTGTCCCTACCACCCGTCCTAAACATCTGAGTGTCCCAGTCTATATCTGGTAAATTGAAATCTCCACCTAAGACTCTAACATGCTGAGAAAATTTATGTGAAATGCATTCCAAATTTTCTCTCAGTTGTTCTGCCACTAATACTGCTGAGTCAGGAGGTCGGTAAAAGGAGCCAATTTTTAACCTAACTCGGTTGTTGAGTGTAACCTCCACCCATAATAATTCACAGGAACTATCCACTTCTACTTCACTACAGGATAAACTACTACTAACAGCGACAAACACACCACCACCGGTTGAATGCAATCTATCCTTTCTAAACATCGTCTGTGCCTTTGTAAAAATTTCGGCAGAATTTATCTCTGGCTTCAGCCAGCTTTCCGTACCTATAACGATTTCAGCTTCGGTGCTTTCTACCAGCGCTTGAAGTTCCTGTACTTTACCAATGCAGCTTCGACAGTTTATAATTACAATACCGATTGCTGCTTGGTCCCCGCATGTCCTGACTTTGCCCCGCACCCTTTGAGGCTGTTGCTCTTTCTGTACTTGCCCGAGGTCATCTAACCTAATAAACCGCCCAGTCCACGCCACACAACCCCTGCTACCGGTGTAGCCGCCTGCTGCATGTACTGGACTCCTGACCTATCCAGCGGAACCCGAAACCCCACCACCCTATGGCGCAAGTCGAGGAATCTGCAGCCCACACGGTCGCAGAACCGTCTCAGCCTCTGATTCAGACCCTCCACTCGGCTCTGTACCAAACGTCCGCAGTCAGTCCTGTCGACGATGCTGCAGATGGTGAGCTCTGCTTTCATCCTGCTAGCGAGACTGGCAGTCTTCACCAAATCAGATAGCCGCCGGAAGCCAGAGAGGATTTCCTCCGATCCATAGCGACACACATAATTGGTGCCGACATGAGCGATCACCTGTAGATGGTTGCACTGTACCCTTCACGGCATCCGGAAGGACCCTTTCCACATCTGGAATGACTCCCCCCGGTATGCACACGGAGTGCACATTGGTTTTCTTCCCCTGTATTGCTGCCATATCCCTATGGGGCCCCATTACACGCCTGACGTTGGAGCTCCCAACTACCAGTAAGCCCACGCTCTGCGACCGCCCGGATCTTGCAGACTGAGGGGCAACCTCTGGAACAGGACAAGCAGCCATGTCCGGCCGAAGATCAGTATCAGGCGGAGACAGAACCTGAAACCGGTTCGTCAGACAAACTGGAGAGGCCTTCCGTTCAGCCCTCCGGAATGTCTTTCGCTCCCTGCCACACCTCGAGATGACCTCCCACTCTACCACGGGTGAGGGGTCAGCCTCAATGTGGGCAGTATCCCGGGCAGCCACAGCCATAGTCCGATCGGGGGATGCGTGGGACGAGCTGGCCGTCCCCGACAGACTCCCATCCGGACCCCCACAGTGATGCCCATTGGCAACAGCCTCAAGCTGTGTGACCGAAGCCAACACTGCCTGAAGCTGGGAGCGAAGGGATGCCAACTCAACCTGCATCCGAACACAGCAGTTGCAGTCCCTATCCATGCTGAAAACTGTTGTGCAAAGAACGTCTGAACTAATCTACAGAGAGCACAAACAATTCGACGCAAAATTTAAACGGTCATTAAAATACAAGATTGCCTAGTAAATGCAGTAATGCTGCTACTTGCGCACTGCTGACACATTGCTCGGTGGCGGAAGGAGACTACGCGATTTTACACTATTCAGGTACTAAAACGCGATGCTACAACTCTCAAATACTATAATACGCCCGAAATTTATGAATTAAACAATGCAAGTACCCAAAAACACGCAAAGAAATTAAGAATTAAACTATGTAACAAATAAGTGAGCTAGGAGTATACGACTTGCTGCTGGCAGCTGCTTATCCAACGGCAGCAGGGAGCACACTGGCTGTGACCAACCGACACTGGCCGATCAAAACAAAAACAGAAGACAGACGACTACGCGAATTTACACTATTCAGGTTCTAAAGCGCGATGCTACAACTCTCAAGTACTACCCGAAATTTATGAATTAAACAATGTAAGTACCCAAAAACACGCAAAGAAATTAAGAATTAAACTATGTAACAAATAAGTGAGCTAAGAATATACGACTTGCTGCTGGCAGCTGCTTATCCAACGGCGGCAGGGAGCGTACTGGCTGTGACAAACCAACACTGGCCGTTCAAATAAAAAACAGAAGACAGACGACTACGCGAATTCACACTATTCAGGTACTAAAGCGCGATGCTACAGCTCTCAAGTACTATAATACGCCCGAAATTTATGAATTAAACAATGCAAGTAACTGCTGGAAGAAGCAGTATTGTCTTTCATGTTCAGTGAGTTGAGCACAGAATATATCAAGAATTTCCACATATTCAACCGTGTTGAGGGTAGTGTGATCGCTGATGTTATTCGAAATCCATGTGCGGTGATCTACACGTTTCTGACTGTCATCATCTCGTAATTACTGCACAATCATCACACGACATGGCTTCAAATATTTTTTGATATTCTGTGGCAACTCCTCCTACTTACAAGCGCCTGATGGATCAGTTTACATGTAGATTTCTGCGGGCTCTGAATCATTCTTAGGCAAAATGGCTGCAATAACTTCTGGTGTGTGAATTGAAGAAATTCTTTTCATTTTACATTTTGCACTGGTCCTTAGGTGCGCCAGTTTTTATATAGACTATGTATTACTCTCTCTGCTAGTAGTTCTCTATCCGGATACTTGACCCCGAAAATATCGCGAGTTTCCTTAATCGAACCTGTTTTCACAAATACTTCCACTATTTCTGTTCTTTCTTCTACCGAGAAAGTAATTTTTCACACCGTAAAGAGAAATGTCTAATTTCACTGATGAAACAATTGACATCTGACAGAAGAATGCTAACAATCGATTAGTGCATAAAACTGTCCGTTGTTGTAGATATTTACCCTATTTCAGAAGTCAAAATACTGCATTCGCATGCAAAGGGGAGGCGGGCTATTTTTAACTGCGCCACCCCGTATAAATCTCAATTCTGCGCATCGCATGTATTTCCTCTTGAAGAGGTCTCTCTGAATCGGGTATTGTTCCCCTTGTTAAAAAAGATTTTACTGCATGACCATGTGCGGGGAAAGCAGCAATTAGGGAACACGGGCATTCTATCAGTCCGGTAGTACAGGATACTGGCAATTAGGAGAAGCACAATCTTGCTGCCAGCAGACGTTTTCTCGCTAGTCTTGCAGCTGGGGAACGAGCCATCACTGAAGTACATCAAACGATTTTTGTCACCCTTGCTTCAGCAAAGAAACCCACTACCAGGTGCTCGTGATATAGTACTAATTAATCCTGTTTTGGGAGGTCTTAACTGAGTTGCAGTATCTCTTGATAACTGTATAACCAGCAGATACCTACACTGAGTTTTTACCTTTCCATCGAGAGGAAATATTAATCCGTCGTAGAGGGTAACATAAATGTGTGCTTCATACACAAATGTCGTTCAGGATAGCGTGAGTGTGTACTTCATGCACTAACATATCTTTTGTGGACTTAGCACACAAACCGAAGTCTGTACACTTTGTAGCTTTTAACAGCTTTAAACGATACCGATACGGATGCAGTTCAAAGAATTTCTTTAAAACTCTCTAGGTAGCGGTGGAGATGCTAATTAACAGCTACCCATCGTAACCCACTTTCTAAAGCGAGCAAAGTGTAAGACACTCCTTCAAGATCTAACGTTCTGATGTAGAGACTCTTACAACACGCGGTACTTTTTCCTCTAAAAAGGCAGCAGGCAGTTTTGATACCATCTGCAGATGTCATTTTTCGAGTTATGTTTATTGAATTTTAATTATAGAAATTTCCACGCAAAATACGTAACCCAGAAAACCTACTGTCGGTTACAAGTGTGTTTCAAACAACTGTTGGAGACTATAGTTTATACGAATTGAATCGGTAATTACGAAAAGATCATAAATCCATAAAACATGATTTTGAGATATTCAAAGAAAACCGTTTTATGCTTCAATGGTAGAAGATATGAAGTATTTTGATTTTTATACTCTGCAATTAAATCTACATTTTCAAATTATCAGCTTTATTTACATATTCACAATAAAGGATGACAGCCAAAAACAGTTGCAGGATAGAATTTTTTTATTAATATTAATTAATATTAATATTAATTAATAAAAAAATTCTATCCTGCAACTGTTTTTGGCTGTCATCCTTTATTGTGAAGAATTCTAACAGTTTGCTGCTGCAGCCATGTTTAAAATCTTGAATTATTTACATATACTTCAAATTAATTTATCATAGGCTCATGACCTTTTTGAACCAAATTAAAATAAATAATAGTACAAATACATAATTTTGAAAAAATTTATTAATAAACACACATTATCAATAGTATTTTAATATCATCGCCATTACAGATAAGCATTGTTACAACATTTTCTGTAGGTTTCATACATTTTCATCTTCTTCAGCTGTTGTAGGCCAAGTGAATAAATCAATGTAAAAGTCTTGTGCACCTCTGGGATGTACTGTTCCAGTTTTTTATATCGCTTATCTCTGTTTATAGGACATTTCTCTCCATGTGCTAAGGTTTTTGGTAGTGTCATATTTGCTAGAGGTTTTAAAAGTCTGAAAGTTTTGAGTCACCCCATCAGTGAATGACTGGGCTACTAATACCCCTGGGTTGTGGCTGTCATGACGTTGACTTTCATTTAACTGTCTTTTCCAATTGCTTCTAAACTCTGGGAACTGCATTTAAAAAGATCTGACCACCAGTCCTTATAGTTCCTAACATCGTTCTTATCCTCAAAGTAGTTGACAATGAATGAATTCTTTTTATTGGCAGAATAAAGAATAAGTTCAATATGTTCTTTTGTTGTGTTGGCAGAAGAGCCAACACTGTGTTACTAGGGGAGGCCGAAATGCACGCGTTTTAGCTCACGCAGGCTGGCGTGTCGAGGGAAGAACTATACTGACATGAGGTCTGCAACATGACAAGGAATTAGAATTCAAAAAGCGGACGTAATTAGTTTGATACTTAACTTTAATCCATTAATGATGAACATCGCTCTTGACGGTACATGATTCACAATATTATCTGTTCAGAAGAAATATATTAACTGAATATGGCGCCTTGCTAGGTCGTAGGAAATGACGTAGCTGAAGGCTATGCTAAGCTGTCGTCTCTGCAAATGAGAGCGTATGTAGACAGTGAACCATCGCAGCAAAGTTGTCTGTACGACTGGGACGAGTGCTAGGGAGTCTCTCTAGACTAGACCTGCCGTTTGGCGGCGCTCGGTCTGCAATCACTGATAGTGGCGACACGCGGGTCCGACGTATACTAACGGACCGCGGCCGATTTAAAGGCTACCACCTAGCAAGTGTGGTGTCTGGCGGTGACACCATATCTTTCACAGTGTAAACTCTATCAGTTTGTTGTAACTTTCTTCTTATACCCTCAAACACCCTATCACAAGGTAAGAAAGAGTGCCGAAGGATAGGAAAGTATTGAAAAAAAATTTTCAGACATACCAAGCCCTGCTGATACCATTAGGTATCGGACTACTGTATTCTTACAGGTTTGTCCTGGGCAACCATCAGAGAAAATGTTCATCTCCTTAAGGGGACATTATACCTGAAATTCGTTGATATTTGTCATTTTCTGATTTCTGCTCCGTAATGTTCTTTGGACTTTCCTGAACATTTTGGTATATAATACATTAAAATCAGACAATTGTGAGACCTTCAAATATGTTGAATGTTGATGTGTGACGCTCAAATTTTGTGGTTACACAGATACTGTCACAGTTGAGCAGTCATATCATGGGAACTACACAGTCTAGAAGGCTGTGAATTGCTTTGTTTCGTGTCTACTGCTACGTCTGATTCTAGTTTTTGTTGAAAGTAATGTGATTATCGGCTATTTTTGTAGTAAGCTAACTTCTATTGCTTTTTATATGTAAATAAAATGACTAAGCGTAAAAGTAACCTCCAGAATTCCAAATTTGCGGGGAACAGATAAGTTAGACCTGCATTTTCTTCTGAAGTACTTGAAAATGCGTGTGCTAACAGTGGAGGAAACCAGGATAATGTTTATGAAGTGCTCACGCCACCTAGTGGATAAAAAAGGAAAGTAACTTTAGAAACGGTTGACAGTGGTAAAATCAATGATATTATGGACAGCAATAGAGGCAATGAAACCTATTTACAGAGATTTGACAAATCCTGAGCTACTAAAGAAGTGTTTACATGGGAAGGCCCAGAATGTGAATGAGTCCTTCAATAATGTTGTGTGGTGCTGTAGGCCCAAAAATGTATTTATTGGCCTCATGACTCTAAAGTTAGTAGTGTCTGTTGCTGTAGTAACTTTTAATCGTGGGAACTATGAAAGACTTAAGGTTCTGGAGAAGTTAGGGGTAAGATTTGGACAGAACACAGCTGAAGGAATTCGGGAACTGGATGAGCTTCGTGTACGTGAAGCAGAGTTAGCTGCTCAGTAAATGACAAAAGAAGCAAGAAAGGCTGTTGTGACACTGAAGAAGTCACACACTATGGGCCAGGGCAATTCTAGTGCATAAAAGACGCAGAAATGTAAGTCTGTATAAGAATCTTTAATTAAAAAAGTTTTAAACCTCAGTATCTCTGAACTACATTTTTTGCAATAAATGACCCGTTTTTTTTTTTAAAGTACTGATGGTAGAGACATGAAATTTTCACAGCACACCAAGTGTCAGATGAACACATATGGAACTAGAATGTTTTTATGTTCACTTAGTTAGAAAATTCTGTCAAGAGTGTTTGTAAGAAAAAGATAATATGCCCCACAATACAATATTAATAGTAATTCTAGTTCAGCGTATGTAGAAAGGTGCGTTTAATAATTACGGAAAATTGTATGTTGGTGTCTTAAAACGTTTCCAAGATAATAAATCTCAAAATTCGATAATTTAACATTGGTAGCATAGGACATACAATGTCTGCTTAATATTTTTACCAAAGTAATGGTTTTCGAAGAAAGCAAGCAAGAAACTACAAATCTCATTAGCTCCCTTTTGAGCTATTTCTTCATGGAATACAAAGAAATGAGGTTTGCCAGTTTTAACGTCGAAAAATACAGGAAGTAAATACCCAGAGCTGACGTAGGTAAAACACTTCTTGCACTGGAATGCAGGGAAGTGGTACATTTTGCATAAAATCCATACATATGCCTTCGACATCATCGTTTTGCTTGTACTTTTTCTGTACAACTTTTATCTTTTTATAAAACTTTTTGGTTCATCGAATATGAACCATTTGCTCAGCAGCAATCACTCTTTTAGCTAAATCACAAAGGTAAGTGTGTTTTGGTTTAGTTTTAAGTTCCTCAGTGTAACCACAAACATCTTTTTGAGGTGTACCAGACTTGTAATTCTAATTTTCGTGGAAAAACTTTATATAAAATCCATATTTTACATCCAAATCAGGAAACGTCTCTGGAAATATCGAATGCATGATCTTTACATTCAAATTGGCTTTCAAATCCTTAATATCTCTGATTGTATAGTGAGTAAATATTACCTCGAACGATTCAAAGTGTTCCTTTATTTTACCAATAACATCACCTTTTATAGCACTGACTCTGCCTCCCATGCTCTTACCCTGTTATCTACAAAGATTATCCTAAAGCCAGCTGGTCTCCTGATCTTCGAATCCTACTTCAGGCCATGAATATTAATAAATGCAGTTTTACATACCAGTAGTCTCTTTCCCTGAACTTGAACATGATATTTGAAGTTCTTCTCCCTGCTTTTTGGATTATCTTTCCTTGGGCATCTGCGGGCAATTTCCTTAACTTCCATAAGACCTTGTAGATACCCATCTTCTGCATCCTTGCTCCCGAATTCCTTGAACATTTCCAGGATCTGGGCTCTGTCGATCTCATCAATGACCAAAACAGCGAAGCTTACAACTGCAACAGAAGAAAGCAATGTTTCGAATAACCAAGAGAAAATAAGGGCTTTATGTATTACTATACATATACAAAACATGTATTCAACATTTAGTATTTAATGTCATACTTATTTGCAATTTTTTCCCGTTGTAGTTGCAGGAATGTTTTGTCCTTTGTAGTTAATATACGCTTCTCCTCGTAATCTAGCATTCTTTATTATGATGTTTTTGTATTTGTCATAACGCTGTATGCCTTTCCTCTTGTTATAGCTGTTACCTTCTTCATTTGAGTCCACGCTCTCTTTACTGATTAAATTGCCACTACTAATGAAAGATTAGACAACAACCACACAAGATTTGTCTTACAGTGTGGTGCCAACAATAGATCATGAAATCGATACTGGTAAAATCTGATTGTTGTTAATGTAGGGACATAAACCATAGGCAAAGTCCGGTGATTAAAAAAAATGGTTCAATGGCTCCAAGCACTATGGGACTTAACATCTGAGGTCATCAGTCACCTAGACTTAGAACTACTTAAACCTAATTAACCTAAGGACATCACACACATCCATGCCCGAGCCAGGATTCTAACCTGCGCCATTAGCAGCAGCGCGGTTCCGGACTGAAGCGCCTAGAACCGCTCTGACACAGTGGCCGGCTGGTAATTTAAAAAATATTGCATATAACTAATGAGAAGATGAAGTATGAAAATGTCATGAGTCTTGGACTCATGACATTTTCGTGCCAACTAAATATTTTGGCAACGATTTTCTTGGCTTTGAAGGCAGAAACTCATGACATTCTCAATACAGATACATGCGTCTACAGATTGTGAATGCAAAGATATTGAAAACTGAATTTGTGAAAAAATGGACTCATGACCTTTTCATAATAGCTAATTCAATTATGCCCACAGATGAAAAGAATACATTTGTTCCTTCATTCTAGTTGTGAATAATTATAAGTCTCATATAATTGGAAGAGGTGTAGCAAAATACAACACTCGTCTGTTCGTTTTGAAATTATGCTGTTGGCCACTAAAACGGCACCATGAAGTGTTGCAAATGACGTAATTTTACTTTTTGTGCGTAGAGACTACACTACAACAAGAAGAATACACGATTGAATTTGTACATGATTTGGGGATACGTAGAGTGCGAAATTCAATACGTAGAACTGCCACCTCTGGCAGCGACGGTGGTTTAGCCTAGTAGAGAATCGAGCCTGACTGACCTTGGATGGCAGATACGTGTACGTCTTCCCATTCCGCTTCAATCTATGCCAGAGTTCAACTATCATGGAGGTATCTACTCTCTCTTGGCAAATAACGTAACCGCCTGTTCTCCAAAATATCAAGTGGTCCGTGGTTATAATTAAAGAGCAGCTACTCGCAGAGGTGCAGTGTGGGCTGTAATTATCGTGTGGCAGCGATACTTTGTAGATAGTCAAATGCGTTAACGCCGAACCGAATTACGCTGGAAATAAAATTACATCCAGTTTAGGCACCAGGTCCGAATATGGCGCTGTGAATGGAAGAAAGACGTATAGAATAGTTTCCGTATACAGGGTGGTCCATTGATCATGACCAGCCCAAATATCTCACTAAATAAGCGTCAAACGAAAAAACCACAAAGAACGAAACTTGTCCAGCTTGAAGGGGGAAACCAGATGGCGCTATGGTTGGCCCGCTCGATGGTGCTACCATAAGTCAAACGGATATCAACTGCGTTTTTTTTTTTTAAATGGGAACCCCCGTTTTTTATTATATATTCCAGTAGTACGTAAATAAATATGTAGGTTTTAGTTGTACCACTTTTTTCACTTTGTGATAGATGGCGCTGTAATAGTCACAAACATATGGCTCATAATTTTAGACGAACAGTTGGTAACAGGTAGGTTTTTTAAATTAAAATACAGAACGTAGGTACGTTTGAACATTTTATTTCGGTTGTTCCAATGTGATACATGTACCTTTGTGAACTTATCATTTCTGAGAACGCATGCTGTTACTGCGTGATTACCTGTAAATACCACATTAATGCAATAAATGCTCAAAATGATGTCCGTCAACCTCAATGCGTTTGGCAATACGTGTAACGACATTCCTCTCAGCAGCGAGTAGTTCGCCTTCCGTAATGTTCGCAAATGCATTGACAATGTGCTGACGCCAGATCCGGTGAACGTGCGGTCCATGGTATGGTGCTTCGACCACAAATCCACCTGTCATGAAATATGCTATTCAATACCGCTTCAACCGCACGCGAGCTATGCGCCGGACATCCATCATGTTGGAAGTACATCGCCATTCTGTCATGCAGTGAAACATCTTGTAGTAACATCGGTAGAACATTACATAGGAAATCAGCATACATTGCACCATTTAGATTGTCATCGATAAAATGGTGGCCAATTATCCTTCCTCCCATAATGCCGCACCATACATTAACCCGCCAAGGTCGCTGATGTTTCACTTGTCGCAGCCATCGTTTACTTTCCGTTGCCCAATAGTGCATATTATGCCGGTTTACGTTACCGCTGTTGGTGAATGACGCTTCGTCGCGAAATAGAACGCGTGCAAGAAATCTGTCATAGTCCCGTAATTTCTCTTGTGCCCAGTGGCAGAACTGTACACGACGTCTAAAGTCGTTGCCATGCAATTCCTGGTGCATAGAAATATGGTACGGGTGCAATCGATGTTGATGTAGCATTCTCAACACCGTCGTTTTTGAGATTCCCAATTCTCGCGCAATTTGTCTGCTACTGATGTGTGGATTAGCCGCGATAGCAGCTAAAACACATACTTCGGCATCATCATTTGTTGCAGGTCATGGTTGACGTTTCACATGTCGCTGAACATTTCCTGTTTCCTTAAATGACGTAACTATCCGGCGAACGGTCTGGACACTTGGATTATGTCGTCCAGGATACCGAGCAGCATACATAGCACACATCCGTTGGGCATTTAGATCACAATAGCCATACATCAACACCATATCGACCTTGTTCGCAGTTGGTAAACGGTCCATTTTAACACGAATAATGTATCACGAAGTAAATACCGTCCGCACTGGCGGAATGTTACGTGATACTACGTACTTATACGTTTGTGACTATTACAGCGCCATTTATCACACAGCGAAAAAAGTGGTCCAACTAAAATATTCATATTTCTTTACGTACTACAAGAATATGTAATAAAAATGGGGGTTCCTATTTACAAAAACGCAGTTGATATCCGTTTGACCTATGGCAGCGCCATCTGGTTTCCCCCTTCAAGCCAGACAAGTTTCGTTCTTTGCAGTTTTTTCGTTTGACGCTTATTTCGTGAGATATTTGGCTCGGTCACGATCAATGGACCACGCTGTACAATGGATTAGGAACTGGACATGGGCAGAAAAGATGAAACAGGTGAGAAAATCATAGGGTTGATTTTATTATTAACCGCTGCCTGCACAATTTCTTCAGTAGGAGCACTGGAGATGTCGACGAGATACTGCATCCACAAAACGGCGTAATCAATAGTTGCTCGCAGCAGTTCCAGTGGAATACTATATACTGGTCTTCAGATCAGGTATAGACCGAACGTGTCTCTAGTACACGCTTTCTTTTACGTAACCCTAGAGCCAAAAATCACATGGATTCAGTTCAGGTGATCTTGCAAGCCATGCATCTGGAAAACCTGTGGAGGTAATACGTTCGTGCAAGGTAGGATTCAGCAGACTATCCACTGGGCGAGAGACATGAGGTATTGCTATGTCTTACAGGAGATAGTAGTTTTCACACAGCTGCGCTCTTCCAAACCAGGAATCTGTTACAGATCTTTAAAGGGAAAAGAAAGATGCTGTATGGAATAAATATGCCGAGTAGCGGAAAAGAATTAATTTATATATATGTGATTGGCATAAGAGAAAATATCTCAGATAATTTTTATTTTTAAAACAAAAGGCAAAAACTCTCAATTATTATTCCTCTGTTCTGTCTGTTAGACTTTTGGAGGGGAAAGGCTTAGCGTAATCTACCAGACGCTGTACATTATTTAGTTGATAATGCAAGTCAATCAAAGGTATCAGTGTTTTATTTAAAATGACGGCACACCGAACCTAATTACTTCTATCATAAACAATTTCTACTTGTGTAGTAATATTTCGCAGCCATCAGCGCGAAGATAATTGACGAAGGATAATGGCCGTTAACCAATATTTTAGTAGCGGTCTCGTATTATAATATGTGTCTTTTCAAATCATACATCTGCATCTTTTACATATCGAAGTCTAATGTTTCCTTGTCCGGCGACAAAGTTACAAAATAACATTTTAATTGTTTTGATTACGAGAGCCACTATTCCTTTGAGTCTTAGCTAAAATTAGTAAAAAGAGAGTCCCCTTAAAAGTGTAACAAAGTTACATTAACATTACAATTGAAAACTGTTTCAGAGACCACAACTCAAACCTGTAACACGAATATTTATCTCATTTCACGAATAAGCCAACTATTAAACCACGTGAAGTACAAGGAAGTCTCGATAACGCGCAGACGTCACGATACACCTGGCAGGTCCTCTGCGTACGAGGGTTGCCCAGAAAGTAATGCACGGTATTTTTTTTTCTCAGCCGAAAACATTGCTACGAATGCGAAACGTTCCGTATGTGTTATCTGAGGTCTCCAGAGTGAGCGCGACAAGTTTCTTCAAAATGGCGTCTATAGGTGATGTACTTTAAAATCAAAGTGCTGTCACTGCAAAGAAAGGAACTGTGGGGAATATTCAAAACGCTTGTACAAAGTATATGGAGCATCTGCTGTCGACAGAAGTACAGTTAGTCGCTGGGCACGGAGGGTGAGGTCATCAGAAGGGTGTTCAGCAGAGCTCCACGATTTGCAGCGATCGGGAACACCATCCACGGCTGTCACACTTGACATATTGTAGCGAGCTGATGTCATTCCCGAGGACAAGCGCATAACGACTCGGCAGTTGGCGCTCCCATCTGTCAATTAGCAGAGGACGTTCACACAGTGAAGCACTGGCTCCGCCACAAGGACAAGGATTGGTACCGATGGGGCATACACACCCTTGTTTCGCGCTGGGAGAAGACCATAGAACGGAATGGAGATTACGTGGGAAAACAAGGTGTGTAGATAAAACACCATTCTTTCGTGTGGGTAATTCTCATTATGTTCAATAAAGAACTGTTGAAGAAAAATATGCGGTGCACAACTTGCTGGGCAACCCTCGTATATTCTCTTGAAAGAAGAACGGACCGAGAATAAAGGGGCTTTTGATCCCACACCACACAGTGACATATGGCGTATGCAATGGCTCTTAGTGCACAACATGCGGTCTAGCAGTACTCCAAATTCTGCACTCTTTAGCGTAAAATCTGCATCGTAGCTCCACAGAATATTGCAGGACACATGTCATCAACTTCTATCTGCGCCAGAAACCGAAGCGCAAAATCAGAATGTAGCTGCGGATCATGAGCTTTCAGTTACTGCACCGTCTAGATTTTGTACAGGTGCGATAATAAAATAGCCCGCAAAACTTTCCGTGCTGTTGACCGCCTTTCTCTTCCAGGTGTCACACCAAGCTCACCCGTGTTTTCGATTTCATTATCATGATTAAACCATTTAACGACCATTAACGATGTCGGGTCTCTCCTCAGACCTTTCAGTCACCACTACTCTCAATGCAGCACTGAAATCGCTCCCATTCGCATAAAAATGTTTCTCTCTTCTCGATAGTCCTATTGTTCCCTCACGTTACGGCCTGTCGAATGACAGCGTGTATGTCATAGCGTCATACAATAGTGCCATATTTGCACGTGATGGCCAGAACTGGAACTAATTTGTTTTCCAGCGTAAATCCGTTCCGCATTAACGAATTAATCTACAAAGGTTCGCTGCCACACGCTAATTACAACCCACGCTGGACCTCGTTGGGTAACGGCATTTAATTATAGGTATCCGGTACAAACTTTCATGACATATCAGTGAACGTCCTTGCCTATTGAATGTCGCTCGTCATAACAATGAAGCAAGATAATCTGCAGTACGCTTGCCAAAGAATCACATATTCGCCCATGCCCTGAGACAGATATACACTCATGCTCATAAGTTAATGATAATGCTGATATATGGTGAAACAACGCTCTGGTGGGCGGTTTTCGGGTATAAATCACCTTGGGGTATGACCATGCTGTGCATTTGACCTGCGGTCGTCGCACGGTGGCGCTGGCAGCAGTCCACATACGCAGAGGTGTGTTGGTGCATGTCAGAGCACGGTGCAGCGAGATGGCGTACAGACGTTTTCAGACGTAGTAATGGTGACTAAGTGTTGAAAATGGCTCAAAGGACACATATTGATGACGTTATGAGGGGGAGAATACTAGTGCGACTGGAGGCTGGTCAAACACACCATGTGCCACAAAGTGTGATCTCAAGATTATGGCAACGATTCCAGAAGACAGGAAACGTGTCCAGGCGCTACAGTACGGGACGTCCACAGTGTACAACACCACAACAAGACCATATCTCACCATCAGTGCCCGCAGATGGCCACGGAGTACTGCAGATAGCCTTTCTTGGGACCTTACTGCAGCCACTGGAACAGTTGTCTCCAGACAAACAGTCTACAGACGACTGAACACACATGGTTTATTCGCCCGGACACCTGCAAGGTGCATTCCACTGACCCCTGGTCACAGGAGAGCCCGTAAAGCCTGGCGTCAAGAACACTGTACATTGTCGTTGGAACAGTGGTCCCAGGTTATGTTCATGGTATAGTCCAGGTATAGTCTCAACAGTGATTATCGCCGGGTTTTCACCTGGCGTGAATCAGGAACCATATACCAATCCCTTAATGTCCTTGAAAGGGACGTGTATGGAGGTCTTGGTTTGATGGTGTGGGGTGGGATTATGATTGGTGCACGTACACCCCTGCATGTCTTTGACGGAGGAACTGTAACAGGTTAGGTGTATCGGGACGTCAGGGGTGCAGTGGGTCCCACCTTCCTCCTGATGGATGATAACGCACGGCTCCACCGAGCTGCCATCGTGGAGGAGTATCTTGAAACAGAAGATATCAGGCGAATGGAGTGGCCTGCATGTTCTCCAGACCTAAACCCCATCCAGCACGTCTGGGATGCTCTCGGTCGACGTATCGCTGCACGTCTTCACATCCCTACGACACTTCAGGAGCTCCAACGGGCAATGGTGCAAAAATGGGAGGCTATACCCCAGCAGCTGCTCGACCACCTGATCCAGAGTATGCCAACCCGTTGTGAGGCCTGTGTACGTGTTCATGATGATCATATACCATATTGATGACGGGGTACATGCGCAGGAAACAGTGGATTTTTGTAGCACATGTGTTTCGGGACGGTCTTCTCAACTTATCACCATTACCGTGGACTTACAGATCTGTGTCGCGTGTGTTCCCTATGTGCTATGCTATTAGCGCCAGTTTTGTGTAGTGCCACGTTGTGTGGCACCACATTCTGCAATTATCCTTAATTTATGAGGATGAGTGTAAACGCGTCCGTAGGGCTCCAAAGAAGCGGTGTGTAAGCGGAACTCAAAGAGCCCCAAGGGCCAAATAAATGAGGTGTAAGTTCGTATGATCAGAAAAAAACGTCATCAGTCGCCCGTAATTATCGTATGACGGCGAGCTGCAACATTATAATCACCTGCTTTAAACCGAGTTAGTCCACCTTTGGAAAGCAATACAGCGGGGACTCCGTGTGGCTTTAATTCTGCAAGTCCTTCATAGGTCTCGGGAGATATTTGGCACCATATGTCTAGGCACAAGTCAAGCAATTCCTGTAAATTACGAGCCAGAGATTTGTGGATGCGTATCTGGCGCCCGGTACTGTCTCAGATGTGTTGCATCGGGTTCATCTCAGGCAGTTTTGGTAGCCAAGGCACAAACATGAGTTCACTGTCATGCTCCTCAAATGCACGTGCCCATGGCGGTTCCCCAAGCTGGTCGACGAGATTTCAATCCGACTGTGGTACCTTCCTGAATGATATTACGTATGGGGAGTGACGGAACAAGTGAGTGATTGCTGCCTTACTTTGTGAGGTACAGTGATATTGAAATAAAACTTTTAATCATTATGGATGTGGAATACTACGACTGTGATGGGTAAAGGTTTTGAGAAATAACTGCAACCAGTTGCCTTTACTCGCCACAGACACAGTGTTCCATTTCAACATCAGTCTACGTCACAAAGGAAACAGACCCTACTCTCTCTGGTACGAACGGTAACTAGTCATGCCCCGCACTTCATTCAGCAAGGCTCCATAATCCAATTGAAATGTCGTCAACCAGCTTGGGAAACCGGCATGCCGAGCGGTCTATGGCGCTACAGTCTTGGAATGTGCGGCTGGTCCCGGCGGAGGTTCGAGTCCTCCCTCGGGCATGGGTGTGTGTGTTTGTCCTTAGGATAATTTAGGTTAAGTAGTGTGTAAGCTTAGGGACTGATGACCTTAGCAGTTACGTCCCATAAGATTTCACACACATTGAACATTCGAACAAACCGGCATGGTCCTATCAGCCAGTACTTGCAATTGAAAGGCTGCCTGTAAATTGGAGTGGTCATCTTCGCCGTAGCAAGGAGTCTTGCGAGTTGAAAATCCAACTATCAAACCATGTGGTTTTAATATTCATCGCACACCAGGCGTGGTACAGGAAGAACGGCTGCTGCTCTTCGCAGCCCTCTTACTGACTGCCATTTGCGTGCTTTGGCCAGATCCTGGAAGAACTGCATCAGGCAATCCGACTCTAAAGCTGGAAAACTTTGACACTGAGTTTTAAATTTTCATTTTGGCTATGTAACAGGTTAATACTGATTTCTTTGTAATTGTTAACGTATAGTGTTATCTCAAAACTCATCTCCGATGCACATAAAACAAGAATCCCCAAAAGCGATGAAATCTTTATTGTAACATTGTGGGGATGAGTGTGCCAAGTCAGGAAAAATCGAGGCAGCTAAGTACTGAACGTGGTGAAGCATCTGGAATTATTTACATCGTAAGGTCGACTTGAAGGTATCACTTACAGTCATCTGGATCCGTGAGAATAATCCTGATGCACAATCACTTTGGAAAACATAGTTTGTTTTCCATTTATGTTAATTATACAGAACTACACAAACTTTGCCATTGGTGACAGCTACCACGTGCTCTACATTAGACAAACAAACTGAAGAGTGTGACTGTAACTATTGTTCAAAAGTATTGTGTTAGAGAAGAGATTTTCTTTGGTCAATATTTGCATTTTTGAAGGTTGCACGTTGTTGTTCGAGATAAAAGCAGATATTTTCTTTCCTCAACACTCGCACATCTAGAAGGTCAATGATAATCTTTCGAAAATGCGACTGTCTGGCAAAGAAAATGTTTTCTCCTACGTAAAGACTTTGAACATCAGCTACAATACCACTCTTTGATTTGTCAGGATCCTGTAGAAAACGTGGGAGCTGTCATCTGTGGTAAAGTCTGTTTAGTGCTGTGTTATTAATATAACTGGAAAATAAAATATGCCACAACAACCCTGCAAGGCTATAAATAATCACCAAGAACTATTGCTAGGCGAGATCAAAGTAAAATTTTGTTATCGGGTGACTGTTTGTAGTTATCACTGAAAACCATTACAGTGATGTTGCTTAACAACGGGAGCCACTAAACACATGCAGGCAGAAGCACACCAAGCATAAAGTGTATGTATGGTCTGTCATAAATGAACATTTGTTAAGTGGATGTGGGAACTGTTAAATCATGCAACTGAACGGTACTCAGCTGACGAACAAACTAACATCAGCGCCAATGTTCTTAAAGTGATTGCCTCGGCTCCTTAAGTAGCTCCAGTTAGGTTTTACTATACATTGTTGCGGCTCTTCACTTTTTCAGCTGTTTTCCCAAGATGATGTCGACAGGTAAGTGATTCCTGACCAGTTAAGTTTGGATTGCTTTTGCATTGTAACCCACTGTCTCTGGGCATTGCCTTGAGGACAGCAGTTTGCATATTTGTCGCTCAGATGGAACGCTGCTACTTTCTGTCTTCTGCGAGACGGTTTTGGTTTTATCTTTCACCCCATAAAATACTCATCTAATACTCGTAGGCCCTCTGTCACTATATTTTTCTGAGGGACTGATTACAGAGATCTTCAGAGAACTTAATTGTGAACTGTTGAAAGATAAACACCTTTCTTCTCACGATATGCATAAATGTAGAAAAATTGAGGCACAGCTTTATATATTATATCTACGCTTCAGTCTTGTATTATGTTTAATTTATTCATGGTTCATTGTGCACCAGTCAAAGAAGATGCAAAATTCAGCAGTTGGCAGATGTCAGTAACAGCAGACTCTGCGACGTCGAGGCCTCTTGCTAAGCCAGACTGACTTGGCGCAGACTGCAGAAGCAGCGAACTGCTCTAACTGCTGCCCACTGGTGCTACTACAACTCGCAACTTTGCCGCTGGACGGATGCCAGACAGGGCAAACCGCTGCTAAGTGCATAATTAGCTAAGTGAGATGCTGGTCAGTTCCTAGCAACCAGTACAGCGGACTGGTTATTGACTGCAATCCATGCTTATGCAACCTCTGCACTCTGTGATTCGCTGACTTATGAAGACGCTGCTGACATGAATTTAGGAATGCCCTTACGACACTCCAGATCCATTCTTTGAATATAATAACGAAACCATGGCACATGCAGGGTGTTTCACAATTCATGCCACACACTTCTAGGGTAGTAGAGGAGACGTAGCAGATCTAGTTTTACGTAGGAACCCATGTCCGGCTACGGTTTGTTTCATGTTACAAGGAAAATAAGATGTATGTATTTCACTACTGTTTACTGTGATATTACAACAGCTGTTCGATATGACGACCACTAAGTTTGTTTCACACAGTGTGCCTGTGCAGTAAGTTCCCACAAACTCTGTCCAGCATGCGTGGGGTATGGCTAATCACTTCTGCTGCAGCCTTGATCCGTGCGACCAGACCTTCATCCGACTGGACAGGGGTCTCGTAAACAAGACTCTTCACGCGGTCCCACAAGAGGAAGTCCATATGGGTTAAATCTGGGAATATTGGTGGACAAGCACGTGGTGCACCTCGACCGATCCACCTGTCCCCTTAGAGTACGTTCAGATGGTTTCGGACTCGGACAACAAAATGTACTGCCTCGTCATCATGCTGGAACCACAATTCGAGCCGAATGTCCGATGACACATCTTCCAAAAACTCCGCCAACACTTATTGCAGGAATATCACATGGCACCCATCACGAGAGGAATAAGGACGTACGGCCCAATCACACAATGTTCGGCCCAGTCACACTGTCAGTGCAGGTACCTGACCAGATACTGATGCCGTAGGTGTGCTGAAATCTGTATACGTGGTTTCTGGTTTTCTTGATCCCAAATGTGGCTATTTAGAGTGTTCAAACCACCTCCCTAGTTGAAATGGGAGCGTGGCGTGCATCGTCTGAAGGTGATATGGGTGGAGTTGTTGTTCTCGCAGAACACGCCAGACAGACGAGTGAGACACACGCAGATCACCTGCTATGGCTCGAGTACTCATCGACATCCAGTACGACAGTGCGCCGCTTTCTTGGACCACCACAGTTTGCTCTATCACTTGCACATTTACCACTTTCCCGTTGTTCTACTGTGGCAACCATGGGATTATATGGAGTCACACGATTTGGAAAGGACCGGGGTGCAGATGTTGAGCTTCTCTTCCAGTACGGCGAGCTTCACCCTAAATTAAGTACGTATCAGTGTACTCTGCGGACGAGTACTCAGCATCCTGTTACTGCACCACTGGTCACCGTAATGTCAACTGGCGATCACCAGAAAGCACGAAAATAAGGCAGTTGGAAACAGAGTTCCTAATGTGATATCGCATCGTTGTGCTGTTCATGAATGTGAGTAGCCCACCATAACGGGCGAATTTCGTAATAAACATCTAATGTGCGATTGAGTAGCTGTTCTTTTTCTTGTAACATATAAATGAACCATTTCCGGACATGGGTTCCTACGTAAAACTTGATCTACTACGTCTCCTCTGCGGCCTCTAGAAGTGTGTTACATGGATTGTGAAACATCCTTGAAACGTAACAGTCCAATTAAAACTAATAAAAACGCATAAATTTTAACCATAAACAGTAGTTTCTGACACAGAGGTGTATGGACACATGTACTTCTGAAAAAGTTACGAAGGAAATAATTACCGAATCTTAATTACACTAATGTGTAGAAGTCTGTTAATTGGTAGGGACCTTTTATATGATATGAATCTTCTGTAATTAGTAAATATAACAAGTGTATTGTTAACATTTAACACCTAAGCGTTTACACACTATATAAAAAGTATATAGACTAGAATTTACTCATGTGTTTAATATAGAAGAATCTAGGTAATCTTCAAAATGTGACATTTGTTTAGGGATAAGAGTTTTAATTGTTAATTAATGAAATAATAATTTTAAACAATGCCGAGGATTGTTCGGGATTGTTAAAAAAGTATAAATACTAACTGCCATGTTGGCAGAGTCAGTCAGTCTGGTTTTGGGTTTTGAGCAGTGAGCATGTAGCTGCTCCTTTTGCATTATAAGTTTTGTTTGCCTTTGTAATAACACTTTTATTTTGTTTTGAAGATATAATAAAAATGAATAAAATTAATACAAGATTAAACTAAATCAGCTCTCCAGTAGTTTTATTACAGTGGCCGTAATGTTCTCAGGACCACGACTGCAGCAGACAAAGAGTAGCTATAATCAACTCCACTATTACGTGTAGTTAGAGAAATGTTATGTCCTGTATGTGCGGTCGATATTTTAGAAGTTTGGCTCATTTATAGGTTCCTAGCGTTCGACCATACCCCAACGTATTTACGTCCCTCTCTTTCTTTTCTTTTTCCTAGCGTTTATCCTACCTAGTACAGGGTCCGCTTTTTCGGCATTTGGCAAGCTTTATTTTATTACTAAACTCAGTGGCCGGATGCACTTACTGACGCCGCCTTCGTCGAGGTACCCTAAGGGAGGGAAATCATGTGCTCCATACGTCTGCGAGTGGTATAAACTTCGTTCCGTGTGCTATCATGTTTGAACTGTCTGGGTATCGTATGCTCTGTGTGTTATCCCTATTAACTCCCGAATTTTGAAGAGTATTTTCCAGGCAATGTTCCCAAATCCTTCTAAATCTACAATGGTGTAAATTATTGCCTTTTTCAGTCTGTTTTCTAAGAAAAGCCTAAACGTCAATATTGTAGAGGTCACTTGAATATCAGGGCTAACCCTGCGTTAGCAGAGGTCACTACAATTTTTAGTTCACGGTTAGTCCCCATAGAATATCGATACGCGTGGTAAAATCTTGTTCATGCAAATGGTCCAATTCTGTTGCGTTTTCATAGACAGCCACTGCTGTGGTACGTGACGACATGCATGAATATTATCAGCAGGCAGACGACCAAAGACGAACATAATATGTGTAGTTATGTAACATGTGACCAACATTATGTGCATCATTTTATTGTGACGGCGTATATACGTGTGTGTTGAAGATGAATGTATAAGTACGTAAAGGGATTCATAATGGGCAAGCAGTTAAACAAGATTTCCAATGATACACAGGAGCGCACTCACTCGCAAGCTATCTAGGCAGCAGTTGCCCGGACCACTAATATTTTTCATAAGTATAATGTCTTTGAATGTTATGGTGCGAGCCCCAGCACATCCGCAAAAGACGTAGACATAATTATTTTGTGTAGAATTATTCAAGTGAATTATTTGGCAGACAGCTGATATGAATTAAGTCAGCATTCATTTCTTAAACGCCGGGCTCAGTGGCGCTCAGTCAAACGTGTGGAACTTCAGTTGGCAAAATCGCTAAAATTTTAACAAAATGGTCAACGAAATTTTCAGAAGATGGTACCCTACAGTTCGTAAAGATTTGGAGAAAGCCATGATTTACCACCAAGAGCTGCTGGTAAAATTTCTTTATTGAACAACCAGTTTCGGTCTACGGATCATCATCAAGTTCATAAAACACAGAAAACTGGCTGCCGTTGGGATGAATTTGCAGCCGTTATTCGTGAAACACTGGTTGTGTTGAGCGTGCTAGACGATCATTAGCACGCGGATGCCAGTTGTGCACTAAGGTAAACGAATGACATTTACAGCAACGTCTCTAAAACAATAATCATCAAAAGATAATTTGAACATCGTCGCTGAACATCACTCGCGTCAGAACCTTCATGGACACCCAATAGGGAACGTTGCACCTGTGACACTTTCGTCACATAAATGAGTGTTTCACTTTACCTCCTCTAAACACTCCAATATTCTGTGTACATAGCCTTTTTCTGCGCTGTACAAGTATGCAGGTGTACAATATGTCATAATGTCCTTAGCGTCTGACAAATAACTTACTGACTCGTGATATCAAAGTAAGACCAAGAAATCACCGTGAGCCTTTTAGCGGGAAACTGTGTATGCGCTCGGTATTGCTGGTGATGAATCAAGACTTCTAAGTTATGAAGAACTTATAAACAGCTTCATTAGTTTCAATGAGATTAAGTAAAGTTTCATTTTAAGGCTGAACGTTTGGGAAAGTATTGCATAAGGGGCAGTCATATGAAAAAGAGACAAATGGAAAAAAAGTAAGTAAGCTGTTTATTATTTCACAAATAATCGCCATAACTGTTGCTACATTTGTTCCATTATGAGACAAGAGGGTCATTGCCTTCAAAGAAAAATGTTTGCGGTTACCTGCTGAACCATGATTGTATCCAGGCGCACACCTCTTCGTCCGAAGCAAATCGACGCGACGGCCACGAATGGTCTTTCTTCAAGGTTCCAAAAATATGGAATCACTTGGAGAGAGTTTGGGATTGTATGAAAGATGAGTAAGGGCTTTCCAGGTGAACTTCTGCGGCTTGGTCGAAACAAACTCGGCAACATGCGGGCGGGCATTATGCTGCAATAGAATGACGCCGACCGTCAACTTTCCGGGGCGTCTGTATTTGACAGAGCGCTTCAATTTTTGCAGTGTCCACATACCGCTGTGCGTTAACTATGGCGCCGTGTTCCCGAAAGTCAACGAGCAATGGACTCTCGTAGTCAAAGAAAAAGGTCATCATGACTTTCCCGGAGCTGGCATGTCTATTGTTTCGATTACGCTGCAAAAGTTGCGCCGGGAAGCCCTAACACTTTCTCCATACAGTCCCAATCTCTGCCCATGCGATTTTCGTATTTTTGGAAACCTGAAGAAAGACATTCGTGGTGGTAGATCTGCTTCGGATGAAGAGGTCCGCACCTACATACAATTAAGGTTCCGTAGGGAACGTCAAAACATTTTTCCGCTAAGGCACTGGCCGTTTTGTTTCACAGTAAGAGAAACACATTAACAGTTACAGTGATTACTTTAGAAATAATTAAGTTTACTTACTTTTTTATTTTTAAAAAATTAAATTTTGCACAGACATGGATCTTAACGTTTCCTTCCACTTTAAAAAGATCTACTCGGTCCTACTGAACATGTTAATAATTTAAATGCTTTTCATTTTTTCAGTCTCATCCGTTCATTCATACATTGTATACTGTATAAAATCTTTCACTGATCAACCTTAAATACTGAATTATAGGCTTTGAATTCGGGAATTGCTCTCAACTTTTATGAACTATTTTTCACAGAGTTAGGTTAGGTTAGTGTTGTTTTAACGTCCCGTCGACAACGAGGTCATTAGAGACGGAGCGCAAGCTCGCGTTAGGGAAGGATGGGGATGGAAATCGGCCGTGCCCTTTCAAAGGAATCATCCCGGCATTTGCCTGAAACGATTTAGGGAAATCACGGAAAACCTAAATCAGGATGGCTGGAGACGGGATTGAACCGTCGTCCTCCCGAATGCGAGTCCAGTGTTTTCACAGAGTTTTCCCTGGTATTGCTTGCAGCGTGTGGTCAACATAGTGGCTATAGATCATACATTACAGGCCATTAAAATTGCTACACCAAGAAGAAATGCAGGTGATAAACGGGTACCCATTGGACAAATATATTATACTAGAACTGACATGTGATTACATTTTCAAGCAATTTGTGTGCATAGATCCTGAGAAATCAGTACCCAGGACAACCACTTCTGGCCGTTTTAACGGCCTTGATACGCCTGGGCAATAAGTCAAACAGACCTAGGATGGCGTGTACAAGTACAGCTGCCCATGCAGCTTCAACACTATACCACAGTTCGTCAGGAGTAGTGGCTGGCGTATTGTGACGAGCCAGTTGCTCGGCCACCATTGACCTGACATTTTCGATTGGTGAGAGATTTGGAGAATGTACTGGCCAGGGCAGCAGTCGAACATTTTCTGTATCCAGAAAGGCTCGTACAGGACCTGCAACATGCGGTCGTGCATTATCCTGCTCAAATGTAGTGTTTCGCAGGGATCGAATGAAGAGTAGAGCCACGGGTCGTAACACATTTGAAATGTAAGGTCTACTGTTCAAAGTGCCGTCAATGCAAACAAGAGTCACCATACTATCACGCCGGGTGATACGCCAGTATGGCGATGACGAATACACGCTTCCAATGTGCGTTGACCGCGATGTCGCCAAACACAGATGCTGTAAACAGAACCTGGATTCATCCGAAAAAATGACCTTTTGCCATTCGTGCACCCAGGTTCGTCGTTGAGTACACCATAGCAGGCGCTCCTGTCTCTGATGCAGCGTCAAGGGTAACCGCAGCCGTGGTCTCCGAGCTGATAGTCCAAGCTCCTGCAACCGTCGTCGAACTGTTCGTGCAGATGGTTGTTGTCTTGCAAACGTCCCCATCTGTTGACTCAGGGATCGAGACGTGGCTGCACGATCCGTTGCAGCCATACGGATAAGATGCCTGTCATGCCACAATAAACCGCAATCGTGATAATCTACAATCCGACCTTTATTAAAGTCGGAAACATTATGATACGCATTTCTCCTCCTTACACGAGGCATCACAACAACGTTTCACCAGGCAACGCCGGTCAACTGCTGTTTGTGTACGAGAACTCGGTTGGAAACTTTCCTCATGTCAGCACGTTGTAGGTGTCGCCACCGGCGCCAACCTTGTGTGAATGCTCTGAAAAGCTAATCAATTGTATATAACAGCATCTTCTTCCTGTCGGTTAAATTTCGCGTCTGTAGCACGTCATCTTCGTGGTGTAGCAGTTTTAATGGCCAGAAGTGTAGATACGACTCTGATAACACAAGTGCAGCTTATAAAGGCAGATTTGCATGCCGTGCGTGAGTTTCCTCGGAAACGCGAAATCTTAATTAATTAATTAATCTGTGACAAATAAATAAAGCCTATGGCACAGAACTGCAGCGCTGTGTCGCTGATAAAACAAAAACACAATTACGATACTCTTATGTTTCTTTAAGAAGGGGAGGTCTTGGACAAGTGGTGCGGGAAGCACGTATATTTCATTGACTGGCACACCGCCATATTTGATGTTATATAAGAACACTGCGAGTTGCAATCTTACTAGGCACTCGATTCTGTAAAGAATTTATATTTATGAAAGTAAGTAGGATTATTTAACTGTAGGCTTATTCGTTGAATATATCTGATTTAACTAACTGTGTAAACTTTTTATGTTTAGTAGACAGTCACTTCTGTACGACGTATTGACATGGCTGGCAAATTATTCTAATATTGAGATTTAGATTTGAGTCCGCACCTACCGCAGCAGTCTTTGGAAACGATTTAAATACGAAGTCCGATTATCTGAGTCTTATTTCACGGTCAACTATGAATAACATTACATTTACGAAAAAGCCATTGTCAAGCGTTTGATACCGAATAATTAAACATCCACGTTCCAGATAAGCAAATATTAATTACATCCAATCACTATCATACATAATTAATAATTAATATTTTATTTTATTTATTTTATATTGGCTACTGCGTGTCGGACTTGTTATTTTGTCATTTGTTACATTGTTCTCTTTGTTTCATGTGAAAAATCAACTTTCTGGACCTGGACTTGAATATATGAGAAATAACAAAAATCTGAAGATATTTGCCAATTATAAAATTTTGCGGGAAGACGCAATGAAGCTTCCAGCAAAATAAGGTAAGACGCAGCATCTTTGCATTGGCAGGCTTGACCAGATGCATAATTCAGTGTATTAGTAGATTCTGTAGTATTTCTTTCGCGTGTAGCAGTTTTCAGTGATAAATTTCATTCTCAGTACTTTTCCTTAAACAATAACTACTGCAACAATACCAATACACGAGTGTACAATATGGCCGACTTCTGTACGATACGTTGTAACATGGACAGCAGCCATTAACAATAATCCCATATTCAGTTTACATTTTTAAATTAACAAACAGCCATTGTTGCTACGAGCGATTCATGCTCAACTGCATTTTATTTAAAAACCAGTGTCAAACATTATTTTCTTGAAACATATATCACGTGTGGCATGGTCATAACTAGAAAACAATACGCAAAGATGGAACAGCAAAGACATACTATTAAGACGCAATCCGACACGGACGAGAGACAAATGTTAGAAAATGACTTTACGACAGCAACCGGTAGTGACGATTCATCAAATATTGACGCAAGTGTTAACGGAAATTTTGACAATAAGCCGTCCATCACAAAAATTTCAAAGTCTCAGTCAGAGCCCATGTTAATACATGACGTCACGTCTAATGACGCGGCGGGGGCAGAGACCTTGCAAACAGTAAACATTGCCAACATGTTACAAATGCTAATGAAACAAAACGCAGAAAATACGGCAACCTTAAGGATGCAGAACGCGGAAAACATGGCAACCGTAAGGATGCAGAACGCGGAAAACATGGCAACCTTAAAGACACAAAATGAACAGTTAAAGACACAAAATGACGAAATTAAATCTGATCTCATAGCAATCAAGACAGGTAGTGACACTTTGTGTAAACGTGTGGAACTTATAAACGCCACACTGACCAAACAGATGACTGAACTCAGTACGAAATTTTCCAAGCTTAATACGATACAAGAAAAGACTACAAATGACGTAGCACTTTTACAGACACAATTAAAAAACCTTAATGTCACGTGTGAAGCTCTTGCTGAACAAATTCAAACATATCCTTCAGTACACGACAACCTTGAAAAACGACTTACTGACGTGCAGAATAAATTTGACGATGTTGAACAACACCTGACTGACATCTTACAATCTGATGCCACAGCTCATTTTCAAACTATTAATAAAGAATTTCACGATTGGGTAGAGAACAAAGACAAACATTTTGATAGATGCATACGTGAAAATTTACCAACAATTGTGCACGACTCCGTAGCGGAATACATCACTAATAACAAACAGCTGATAAGTGACGCAGTACAATCCGTCACTGCACCCATGAGACAATTCACCGATCAACCACAGTCTGAATGTAACGAAAATATCAGTCAAAACGTACAGTTCAGAAACCAATATACATTCGAGTATGACGCACACATGCCGCACACGACAAACACACAAGAACAAAACACACCACGACTACAACACATACCACGACGTGCAACCACAAACACAAGCTATTATCATGGTAAACCACAGCAACATTATCGTAATTACTCGCCAGCTGAACATTGCAGAAATTACAGTGGAACAAATCCATATCATAATGCAAAGGAAGAAGAAAGCTTAATAAAACACAGGCAATTTCAGGCTTTTATCCCAGAAAAACGAACCATTCATCCGGTGATTTTTCTTAAATCTTTTAGTAACGCATTTCCACGCACTTGGAGTGACCGGAAAAAGATTTCATATATTGTCGGTTACATCCAAGGCGATGCAGCTGTCTGGGCATACAGTCAAGCTGACGTATGTACCACGTACAGTGAGTTTGAGCGTGCCTTTCTGAACAAATTCTGGTCGCAAACCGTCCAGGAGCGACTCAGAAGACAAATTTTAGAACCTGAAACTTTTAACAGTAAAAATGGTAACTTACGCAGATATTTTGAAAAATACTTGAACATGGGACATTTTTTGGACGAACCAGTCGCAACACGTGATATACTCCGTGCGTTGAAGGCCAAATTGCCTTTCAGCATTAAAGAAAAACTCTTACATATTCCGGATGACGATCCAAATTATTTTTTAACAGCTTTAGATTCGGTTGACATGTTACTAGAAGATCAGCGCTTCGCGCGGCAAAACAGCAGCCACAATGTTTATACTAGTGGTATGCAAAACATGCAGGCTTGCCAACTCAATTCTGGCGCGCCCACAGTTGGGTACGCGGTACAGCAAAAACAGCAAACTCACATGCCGTCTCAATACGGAAATCAAAATCAACACGCGTATTCCAATACAAACAACAGTTACAACAGTAATAACACTCCATGCGGCAATCCATACAAAAGGCACCGCGGTAATAACAACAACGGATACAAATGTAACAACAAAAACACAAACAGAAATAGAAATAATAATAACTACGAGCCAAGACAGCATCAAGGCTGGACTCGTAGCGATCAATACTTTCATTCAAACACTGCTTTACCACAGCAGCCACCAGGACAAAATTGGAGCATACCTTACGACCGACAGGTAAGTTATAATGCGCAACAGCAACAACAACCGCAAAAGTTTGGAGATCACAACAGGCAATATCCGAATGTGAATATAATAGAAATGACACCTGATACACAACCTCAATCTGTGTCAGTACCTAGTACAAATGCTAATCCAACAAACTAGAAACAGTCACTTCTATGCCCCGGGTCGTGGCTGAAGAATTCTTGGGGGGCGACTTCAATGTTAATCAGTTATTTGACACCACAATTGAACAACAAAATATTGATATGCCTAATAATTCTAAACAAAAACTACCTGTTTTATTTATAAGATACAACCACAATGACAATATATCAGATGAACTTTTGCAAGACAGTACACAATGTCGTTCAAACACAAATGAAATTGTTTTAGCATCTACTACTGGTGTAGTAGGTGGGATTCCAACTACTATTATCTTAGATACAGGTGCAGCTGTGAGCGTTTTGTCTTTTAATTTCTATAGAAAAATGTGTGAATTGGAGCCTGTGCCTGAGTTTCCCGCCCAAAACTGTAAAATAACTACTGCTCTAGGTAATAAGTCATGTAGGGTTACGAAGCAAGTTTTTGTAAACATTAAAATAGGTAATGGAACCGTACAATGGCCATTCCTGGTTGTACAAAACCTTGTGACAAATTGCATATTAGGAATAGATATTATGAGCGAGAAGGACTGCATTATAGCCTTCTCCAAAGGTAAATGTATTTTAAATGATAAAGGCAGTGTAATTATTATTGATTTGGACAGGAGAACTCTAAAGCATGACAAACACTGCACAGGATACAAGGTTCAGTTAGTACTTGACAATGACATTGAAGACATGCAAACACACTCATGTGACACAGAGCTAATGGACTTGAAAACATTGCTTGATCATAAGATAAATGAAGCTACAGCTCTCAGTGTACATGAACGTATAAAACTACAGGAAGTGTTATCCAAATATTTACAAGTTTTTACCAAACGATTAGGTGTTATCAACACGTATGTGTACAAGATTGAAGTTAAGCCTCACAAGATCTTCTATCACAAGACATATAACGTACCGTTATCTCAACGACCTGCTGTGTGGCAAGAATTAAAACAAATGTTAGACTGGAAGGTCATTGAACCATCCACCTCATCTTACTGTAGTCCTCTACTTGTTGTCAAAAAATCAAATGGTAGCATTAGGCTAGTGTTAGACGCACGAGCAATTAATGAAATAATTTTACCGGTTCACACAAAACCCGAAAATTTAGAAGAGCAATTACAGAAATTTCTAGATGCAAAGTATTTTTCCACAATAGATCTCGCTAATTCATTTTGGCAAGTACGTATCACTCCTGATTCTCGGAAATATACTGCATTTATGTTCAGGGGGCGAACCTATCAGTTTTGTGTTCTACCCTTCGGATTGAATGTCAGTTCTGGGGTATTCATTACAGCCCTGGATACCGTGCTTGGCGTTGATTTAGTTGAGACAGTCCCACACTATGTAGATGATATACTGATAGCTACACAGTCTTGGAATGAACACGTTGACACACTTCAAAGAATTTTAGAAAAATTTGCACAAGCTGGAGTTACAGCCAATCTTAGAAAATCAAAATTTGGTTGCAGTGAGATAAAATATTTAGGACATATCATTAATTCACAGGGCATACGTCCTGATCCCAGTAAATTAGATGCTATCAGAAACTTTCCTAGCCCTCGAACTAAAAAGCAGTTAAAATCATTCCTTGGGCTATGTTCATTTTTCAGACGTTTTTTACCACAACCACTTTTGAACAGTAAACATCTGCTAAATCTACTCAGAAGGAATCAAGTTTGGATCTGGTTGGATCAGTGCCAGAATGACTTTAATACAATTAAACACGCTTTAGTGAATGCAAACATATTGAGCCATCCAGATTTCAATTTAGATTTTTGTATGACTTGTGACGCTTCACGTACTGGCTTGGGCTGTTCCTTATTTCAAGTTGTAAAGAATAAAGAAAAGGAACAGATAAGAATTATTGGGTTTGCAAGTCGTACTCTAACTGAATGTGAGCGTACATACTCCACTACTGAGTTAGAAACACTTTCCATAGTCTGGGCATTCAAGAAATTCAATTATTATTTATTTGGAAAACATACAGTAATTTATACCGATCACCAGGCCCTGACATTTTTGTTAACTTGTACATCCTAGACTATCACGATGGGCAGTTACTCTTCAGAACTACTCTTTTGAAATTAAGTACATAAAAGGTAAGGACAACACCATTGCCGACGCTTTGTCTAGACTTCCACAAGGTATGAATGAAACCAACAGTGACTTAGAAAATATAAATGACTACAGGATTCTCTTAATGCAAGACAAGCAGTATTACCAATATTATATTGATATGTGCAGAAACATGGCTAAATTACAAAAATCTGATCCTCACTGTTATAAGATAATAACATTACTGGTAGAAAAACACAATCACCCTTTGACTAGGAATTACAAGTTACACAATGATGTGTTATTTTATCGCCGACATCCAAATGCTACTAACTGGTGTGTATGCATTCCCAAAGAGTCTGAACGTAATTTGATAGTTTGGGGTCATTATGGGACGAAAAAGTGTTTGGCAAAGCTCAGCACATACTGTTATTTTAGCAATATGAGAAGAAAAATTTACGGGGAACTGAAAACATGTGTCATATGTCAAAAATCAAAACCTCAGAATTTATCCACAAAAACAGATTTACATTCTATTTTACCGAGTAAACCCCTGGAAATTCTGTGTACTGACATCAGTGGACCGCATCCAGCAAGCTCTGGAGGCGTCAAATATATCTTAGCTTTTTACGATATATTTTCTAAACATGTAAAACTTTATGCTTTAAAATCCGCCACTGCAAATGCTATAATACGAAGATTCTCAAGTGATTACCTGACGCACGTGGGAGAACCTAAAGCAATTCTGTCAGATAATCCAGCATACTACTCTGGTTACAAATGGAGAAATTTCTTGAAGGACAATAACATTAAAAGTATATTTATTTCAAGGTTTAGTCCACAATGTAACGCGACTGAGAGACTTTTCCGAGAACTAAACCGATTCATGAGGACCTATATTTCATCAAAACATACTAATTGGGTGTCCTACCTAAGTCTTTTCGAAGACGTACACAATAACTTAAATATTTACAATACAAATTACACACCTAACGAGATCATGTTCAATTGCAAACAGAACGATCAATAGATAGAACCATTACCTAAGTTGTCAGACAAGGAAATCACACCTGAACAGAAAATAAAAGAAGTATTGACTACACTGACACATCACGCACAGATACGAAACAAGCATCACACAAACATAATAAAAAGAAAACAAAAATTCAAGGCAGGAATGCTTGTACTACTTCGTACTCATCATAAATCTGTAGCACTCAAACGACGCAATGCTAAGTGGCGTCTGCTATATGAAGGACCTTATATAATTGTTAACATACCGCATCCTGGTGCGTATCTGTTACAACTTCCTAGAACTAACAAAATTATTGGGCTATACGCACACCGAGATCTTAGAGCATTTCATGCTAAATAATGTCAAAGTCATACCTATGAAAACATTGCTAAGCAACTCGCAAAACTCTGTTTGCTAAAACACAGATAATAAGTAGTATAGAAATTTTCATTTCAGCGGTTCCAGTGACGCAGTTGAAGACAGAAGAACTTTTCTTTCAACGCCGCGGCACCACCGAGAAGACTGAATATTAAAGTAAAATTTATGATTACGTAGCAGTGAACGATATATTAATTTTTCACGGAACATTTGTGACTGTAGGCACCACTGACTTGGTATGACACCTGACAAACCGACAGACGTCATCTGTGAAGCGATCTTTTACTTCGAGAAACAGATTAGACGCACATCTCTCAGCAAGAAAAGCATCTACCAGTAGCCAAGGCCACACAGACACTATACACACACGCACAAAACGCGAGGAATCGAACAGTTTTCCGTCTCTTATTATTTTGAATATTTATTGAGTAGTGAAAACGCCTGGTCTTGCCTACTGATGTAATGAATGTTATGTCTAACCTATCTTAATTTCAGATGACATCACAAAAAACATCGATAAAATCCCAGCAAAACCGTTAAAAAGAACGTAAATATCTGCAATTCATGTAATCAAATGTGACATAATGTAATAATTTATAGCTATGTAATGATGATGTAAACATGTTTATTTGTAACTGTATTATGTTTATGCTAAGAAAATATGTGACGTGTATATGAATGATTACTTATGTTTTTTTTTTTAAAAATGATGTATAATGTAACTGTTACTATGTGAAAATTTGAACCATAACGAGTGCCAAAACGTGAAAAACTTAAAGAAAAAAAATTGCATAGTGAACGACTGTTCACGGACATTAACGTACATTACTAAGTCTGCAACTACGCAGAAACCTATGTGAAAGAAACTGTTAATGACATTCATCATGCATCATACCTTTGTAAACGCGATGAACGATTTCTTTGATAAGTAACTACGAACATTTAGGTGAGCTATATTTAGCAAAAAACTGAAAATGTGAAGTGCGTAATTTGTGCATCGTCTAGTGACATTACTACAGTATCTAACTTCAAGATGTTAACTGGATTAAATGGTCACAACGTGCCTGTCCAGAAAACAACACGACGAGTGGAAGAATTTTGGTTGGAACTTCAGGGAATGGAATGTTCTCGAAATGTGACGGACGCACTTACCTGGACTGTCCAAGGATCGACGCCGAGGTTCTGCAACCAAGCTTCCACGGAATATCGAAAACGAACTGCATATGGACCAATTACTCGACGGGTCACGTCTGATCTGTAATAAACAATGCTTTTTGTCACAACGAACTGCATCACAGCGACTATAATGGAAATAGGAAATGGACATGCTTATGTATCAATCACGTTGTTATACAGCGATGTTACTGTGATCAAAAAAAAAACTTTACCACGACGACACTAACCTGTGAAAAATTATTGTGCAGCAGATGAATATAATCTGTAATAACGACACGATGTGTATAGGTCAACGCACCTGAAACAAAAAGACATTTTTCTTTGAAGCATTTCATTGCAATACTATGTAACCAAGAACATTCAACAATCTAAAGTTGTATTGTATTATAACAAATATTGTAATTTTAAAACTAAGTTACCTGTCATAGATTGTAGTCTTCATATGTAATCTTGGTGGAATATTTTCTTTGTGCAACGACTAAGAAATGCGCGCGCACACGAACAATATGAACTGCAATACTGTGCCGCGTGATCTAAATTTACGATATAACGGCAGTGCCGGAGTCACACAGACGCTTCTGCGCATGCGCGCACTCTATTTTGCCAACATAAGAACTTTTACGGCGCACGCGCGTCATTCAAATTTTGTATATAATATACAGTATAATGTAAGTCATGTAAATAGTTGTAGATAACTTAGATTTTCTTGTGCCTTTAGGTGAATTGCTCGCCTGCAGATGTGTCCTTTCGCCTCGCAATTCAGGGGGCAATATAAAGGCACATTTGCATGCCGTGCATGAGTTTCCTCGGAAACGCGAAATCTTAATTAAATAATTGATCTGTGACAAATAAATAAAGCCTATGGCACAGAACTGCAGCGCTGTGTCGCTGATAAAACAAAAACACAATTACGATACTCTTATGTTTCTTTAAGAAGGGGAGGTCTTGGACAAGTGGTGCGGGAAGCACGTATATTTCATTGACTGGCACACCGCCATATTTGATGTTATATAAGAACACTGCGAGTTGCAATCTTACTAGGCACTCGATTCTGTAAAGAATTTATATTTATGAAAGTAAGTAGGATTATTTAACTGTAGGCTTATTCGTTGAATATATCTGATTTAACTAACTGTGTAAACTTTTTATGTTTAGTAGACAGTCACTTCTGTACGACGTATTGACATGGCTGGCAAATTATTCTAATATTGAGATTTAGATTTGAGTCCGCACCTACCGCAGCAGTCTTTGGAAACGATTTAAATACGAAGTCCGATTATCTGAGTCTTATTTCACGGTCAACTATGAATAACATTACATTTACGAAAAAGCCATTGTCAAGCGTTTGATACCGAATAATTAAACATCCACGTTCCAGATAAGCAAATATTAATTACATCCAATCACTATCATACATAATTAATATTTTATTTATTTTATTTATTTTATAAGCTGCTTAATCAGAGCGTAGTGGTTACTGTCCAAACCTCCAGAAGATGCAGCTCACGTTCTGAAATACGACTAGATCATTAAAAAACTAAAATACATACAGTTGACAATATGCTGTTAATAAAAACGGAAAGCATTTTAAGTGATAATTGCACATTAGAGATGGGCGATGTTGGAAATTCGTCAATGATGATTTAGATTTCGTCACCGACGTCTGAACATAGATGTCTGATATCACAGCCCCAAAACATCGATATTAACACTTTCGCTGCGGCATCGGTGCAGGCGCGCAACTCTCCAGTGCGGCCCGGCAACCTGCGAGTGCGGGCCGGTAACACTCCGAAAGTGCAGGTACCGCTCGTAACCGACGCTCCTAAGCACACCTGAGTTACAGGCTGACGTAAAGACCTTGTAAGATCTGTAGGGTCATGTTATATACCGACTTAATGATGACACCTATGACACCTTAGATGCATTACTTCAAATAAGCTTCGACTGTATTGTGGTCTTGTTTTAAAGTCTGTTTGCTGTCTGACACCTATACGGGTCACACAGGCGTCATTCAAATGTTCATTAGCCGCCATTACGAACAATATACATTCGATAACTGATCACAGGAAACAAACGTTTACACGCTATGATGCTAGCTTAGACACTGCAACTAGACTGAGTAATCCGATAGTGAGCGCGGCCGCTTATAAGCGTCAGCCGCACTGGCTCATGGCTTGTTGTGACGCTTATAAGCGTCAACCGCAGCGAAAGTGTTAAATGACGAATTTATAGAATGGCGTAAAGAGCAAGATTTAAATACATCTATCACACTTATTAATCAATAAATACTGCAATATCACATTACATATCCCACAACTTTCTGTTCAAAAAAATGGTTCAAATGGCTCTGAGCACTATGGGACTTAACATCTGAGGTCATCAGTCCCCTAGAACTTAGAACTACTTAAACCTAACTAACCTAAGGACATCACACACATCCATGCCCGAGGCAGGATTCGAACCTGCGACCGTAGTAGTCGCGCGGTTCCGGACTGCGCGCCTAGAACCGCTAGACCACCGAGGCCGGCCAACTTTCTGTCCACAGCTGATTATGTGAGTACACGGCTCAAGTATTTGTAATATCTGAATGTAGTTTTTTGTGTTTTTCGATAGGTAGGATCAATGATGTGAGTACTATAGAAAATACCCATTCAAGAACAGAAAAACGTTAGGAATTGCCTTTCTGACAATACGTTGCTCATGTAAGCACCGTAATTTTTGATACTTAAAACATGTGTTGGCCGTATACGTCAGAAATAATGAACAAGAAGCAATAGTAAACAGTAGTCTACAAATGTTTTGGGCTATTTCAGAGGGTGGTACGCCCCGCCCTCTCTAGCTTCAAAACACCTTACAGCGTAAGTCTATAGCGCCATCTTCCTTCTTCTTTTTACCTCCATGATTATTTCACGAAATTATTTTCACATCAAATTAAAACATTACACAGCAAATCAAGTATCATCAGTTCCTGACTAACACACAAATATTCTCCAAACTAGTAGCAATAACTAATAAAGTGGTGTAATGCACACTGCGTGTATTGAAATAACTATTACACACATTATGCCACTTACCCTTCACTTACTTTTACGTGTTTCAGTTCAGATGAGATTTAATCTTTGAGTGGCGCAATATAAGGTATCGTTAGTCAATGACGAATACACTGCATGGCGCAATATAAGGTATCGTTAGGCAATGAGGAATACACTTTAACGACTGACGGTACATAATTTAATTTCATATTTGTTGTCTGGCAGCAGCGGCGTTCCCATGCTTCATGGCTGTCTCGAGTTCCGTTGCCCTGTCGACGTCGCTCACGCAGTCTAGGCCAGGTACTTTTATCTCCCACAGCGCGTCTGGACAGTACGCTGTGTGGTTACAAAATCTCTTTATGTAAAATAACTTTACACACATGGGCTAGTGACGAATCCCCTACTTGTGGCTCAGCTGTGAGGGGTGTTCGAAAGAAAAGGTACATGCCCTTAAATTCAGGGGCGTCTTATGCTCGAAATTAACACTTCGCCGTCTCGTACAAATTGTAATCGCTTGGCGCCGGCAGTGCTAGTTCGGATTACTTGGCTTGCCGCCGGCCGTTCTTGACATTATCGGGAGACTATAAATTGTTAATTTTTACTAATCTCGTCGTTAGTTCTCATAAGTTCACAACCCTGTTCCCCTACTTTTATAAAATTTCGAAGATATGCATACGTGAATAAAAACAAAATTTGTTTGTTTCATATATTTGTTTATTTGCATTGTCTTTGGTACTTAGTACTTCTCTTTCGTATGATATGCAGCAAAACAGTCTCCAAGATGTAACGCAACTGCACAAGTCTTGCATATTAAGTTTGTTGTTCTCCTTTTCTTGGTTTTGGAACATAATGGCAATTCCTTCGTTTTCGTTTATTCGTTTCGTAAATAAGTATTAGCTGCTGTTGCTTTATGTGACCGGAAATTCTGTCAACCGGATCATGATGGAACGTACGCGATGTAGTGGCAACCCCCAAGTTTTGCTCAGAAGCAGGTACATGGTCTTTTATCCACGAATCAGACACTTTCAATAAAAAATCGTTAAATTGGAGACTCTAGTGGTCTGTATTGAAATATTGCCATGTACGGAACGCATTAAATGACGCGCAGTTAAAGAGGTAGAAGCAAATCTTTTTTGATCGTTTTGTAGTTTTTCTGTATATAGGGTAACAACTCAAAGACTACATTTGTTGTAGTCTAATAGACGTTCATGTTTTTTTAGTGTGTAATTGGTTTTGCCGTATCGTTCCACAAACTCGAATTTTCTTTTCAAGTAACTTCTGTGCAAGTTGTACACTGTTATAATAATTGTCCATGTAGAGATGATACCACTTTCCATAAGAAGGTGTCAATAGTTCCATCACTGTTTTTGCTAAAGGCTGTCCAGCGTCGCTATATATCTTGAATGAGGAAATGTATCCCGTACTCGAATCACACTGCATCCGAATGAGTATGCCATATTTCGTAAATTTCGACGGATTGTAAACTTTGAAATCTAACCATCCACGCCACAGTATCATTCCTTCATCAACTGAAATGTTTTGACTAGGATTAAAGGTTTCTTTAAACATTTTGAAAAAATAATCAATTACGAATTGCACTTTGAAAAGCCAGTCGGCATTATCCGGTTTATTGTTGTTGTCGGAAAAATCTAAAAATGATAATATTTGTCTGAATCGGTTGTAGGAGATCGTTTTGCAAAATATCGGTGTGTTTATCAACGGATTCGTTGACCAATAATCATCGATCCTTGATTTTTTTACAATTCTCATAGGGATAGCAAGCCCAAACCATTTTCTAAGCTCGGGTCCCGTAACGTCAACAAATTCGGCATTTTTTATCCAGTTTTCTTCTGTTGAAATTTTGACTGTAGTACTTGCAGTTTTCGTTGCTAATATATTCAAATAGATCGTTCCCAGTGTATAGTTCTACGATATACTCGACGCTCTGTGTATCTTTGGGAAATGTGTTTGGACCGATAAATCCTTCAAATTTATTATTGGTCCTCGGTAAATCAAAGTCTGACCACCGTGCACTGTCCTGTTCTTCTGATTCACTCGAATCAGTTGGCAACCGTAGCGTTCGCCGGATTCTTCTTGCACGTATTTCACTATCTTCCGACGATTCTGCTTCACTTTCATTTTTTGGTATTAAATGTCTTCCTTCTTCTCACTTTGCCAAGTTGCCCGGAACGTCAGACAAGACGGCCGCGCATTCATCGCAAATAACCGTATCGTCTCTTTCGTCTGCCTTTATGAAAGGGCACGTACTTGGTGCCGTGTCTAACCTATTTTCACCTAAACAAAACACCAACAGAATGCAATAGAGCTGTCGCCGGCCACTGAGCGATACTATTATGCACACGACAACACTGTAGTGTCGCCGGACGGCATAGTGTTAATATAAAAATGCCCAGTGTTTGATGTAAAATTCCCGCCAGTCTTAAAAATGGCCACATATTCCATGCCGAGAGAAACTGAACTCTTACCTGGCAACACTGGATTCAACTGGCAGCAGCTGTGCACCGATGCGATGAACATGAGTTACGGGGATTCGTAAGTTTGGTAACACTGTCTCCATCCCGCCCCGCCATCACAAACCCGGAACGCTGCCTAGCCTATGATGCGTCATTGCAGTCTACGGTGCCAGTGAACTTGAACTGAAAGTGATTTGTGTTATCAGTAACAGTACAATATTTTTGTTAGTTGCTAGTTTCGTAATGGAAAGAAAATGAAAGGTGTTCGTATGATGCGGGCTATAAATTGAAAGTAATAGCATATGCAGAAAAACATGGAAACAAAGTAGCTCAGCGGCATTTCGGCCCCCCACCAACACAAAAAACCATTTGCGATTGGCGGGCGAGTAAAAAAGAACTGGTCGAGTAAAAAAGAAATGGTCGAAAATAGAAGATGACGTACTGAAATGTATCCAAGGGCAGCGTCAAAATACATTGGAATTAATACAAAACTGATTCAGATTCACGATCGTAAGCTAGCGCTACAGTGGAACTTAACTGACTTTAAAAGTGAGTTGGTTGGTGCTGCAAGTTTATGAAGCGTCGTGGACTTAGCATGCGAACAAAAAACAAAATATCTCAGAAGAGAAAATATAATCTTTCCATCGCTTTATTGTTTAACATCGAAAGAAAACCAGAGTGGAACGAACTACACCAAATAGCGAATATGGTCGAAACTTCTCTGTGCCAAGTAACAGAACTGTTGCCATGAAAGGTGCTGATACTGTATCTATAAAAACAAGTTGAAATGAAAAAAATGCACTGCACCGTTTTTCTTTCATGTTGTGCTGACGGTATTAAACTTAATCCAATCATCGTTTTCAAGAGCAAAACAATCCCAAAACGTTCTGAAGTACCGCCAGGTGTTGTTCACGTACATGACAAGGGTCGGATGGACGAGGCTGGTATGAAATTATGGATTAACAGGGTGCGGGAGAGAAGGAAAGGTGCTTTATTGAAGAATAATTCTCTTCTTGCGCTAGATCAGTCTAGTAGTCATTTGAAAAATTCTGTGAAAGAGAAAATGAGGCAGGGAAATACAGAGCTTGCTGTTATACTGGGAGGACTTCACAATTGCAACCCCTTGATGTCTCGACAAATAAAGTGTATATGAGGGAGGAACGGAACAAATAGATGCTGGGTGAAACACAATATGAATTCGCGCCGAAGGGAGCTGTAAATCGATCTACAATGATGCAAACGTGTCGATGGATAAAACAGTCGTGGTCTAGAGTGTGAGAAGACATTACTGTTAAATCTTTCAAGAAGAGCGGCGTAAGTAACGCTATCGATGGCAGTGAAGACCATCTTACATATGAAGAGGGTAACGATGATGGTGAAGAGGAAGAAGAAGAAGAAGAAGAAGAGGAAGATGAACGTTCAGATGACGATTTTTAGGGATTTCAAAGGTCAGTCTAGTTTGATGAACTAATAATTTTTTTTAGCCTGGCATTCCAATCTAGTAATGAAAATGGTAAAAAAGTTGTTTTTCCAAAAAAGTTCTTAAAAATTAGGTGCGCCTTATAGTCGTAAAATACGGCACGTATACTGTGGGTATAACTGAAGTCTTTATTCAAAAGTAATCATTAGAGGCCTGAGTAAAACTATCCCACTGTTTATCAAAACTAGACATGATTGTCTTAATGGTATTTCCGCGATCGTTCTTTAAATAAAAATATGGCATTTCAGTCTTTGATCGCTATTTTTATTTTCATGACCGGTTTCAGGCTAGCTGCCCATCAAATGGTTCAAATGGCTCTGAGCACTATGGGACTTAACTTCTAAGGTCATCAGTCCACTAGAACTTAGAACTACTTAAACCTAACTAACCTAAGGACATCACACACATCCATGCCCGAGGCAAGATTCCAACCTGCGACCGTAGCGGTCGCGCAATTCCAGACCGTAGAACCTTTAACCGCTTGGCCAACCCGGCCGGCAGCTGCCCATCTTCGATCATATATTGCAGTTACGGAGTAACTTGTCAGTACAGAACAGTCGGTTCACTGTCATAACTGTTATGACAGTGAACCGATAGTTCTGTACTGGCAAGCTACTCTGTAACTTCAATATATGGTCTGAAGATGGGCAGCTAGCCTGAAACCGGTCATGAAAATAAAAAACAAAAAATAGCGATCAAAGACTGAAATGCCATATTTTTATCCCACTGTTTCACGAGCCGAAGGATTCCCTGTTTACAGTATTCCTGTGGCTATGACAGAAACTAGTCGTCCACTGTGTCCTCCAGCTCGTCCTCAGAATTGAAGCGCTTCCCTTTGAGATATATTTTGAGCGGACGAAACACTACAAAATCGCAAGGTGACATGTCAGGGCTTGTTACATGGATGCTGAAGCCGCTCCCACTTGAACTTGGTCATTACAATGTGTGTGGGCCTAGGAGACCTCTTGAGGACGCGCACTATCGCGCAGCGGAACCACTCCGTTTGTATCTCAGGCCGTTTGCTCTTGATGAACTTGCGTAGGCTACGGGGTGTCTCACAGTACACGTCACTGTTAATGATTTTTCTGGGCTCAAGAAATTCGATGAGTATCGGATCTCGAACTTCGAAAAAGAAGGTAAGCATCACTTTGCCTGCTGAAGGTGCAGCTTTCAAATTTTTTTTGTTTAGGGGCACGATGATGGGTGACGATGATACGTTAACCCAAAGTGGCATGTGCAAATATGAACCGGTACAGTTGTTAAGGTGTTTCGTACCATTCATTTCAACACTCCTTATATACAGTTCAGTACGTTCTCCCACTTTTATGATTTGTACAAGGATTAAAATTACGTACTAACGTTATTCATAGGCGAACCGTTACCACTCGCTCGAAATACATTAACCTTTAGTGATACTGACAAGTATGGTAGCCGTGTCCGATTCATCGCCATCAAAATACTTAAAGGTAATTCCCAGAAAACTTCCAAAATGCGTTGTGTCAATAAAATATGTGTCGTGATTGTTTAATTGCCGACGTTGTGAATTTTATATTTGAAGAAGTTCTGAGTAACTTCATATTGCTTTTCCGGCATTCTCCTGATGAATGTACGTCTCGATGGTACTTTGCACAAAGGTACAACGACTTTCGGCAGACTTAAAAGGCTTCGTTTTCAACACCTTAAAAAGGATGTGCATCTTTACATGTTGTGTGCAAAATTACATTAGTTTCTGAAGCATATTGTGAGACATTTCGAAAATATAAGATGAAGAGAGTTTTTAGACACTGTGCCTGAACCTTTACATTTGCCTGATTCGCTGTCGCTAAACATATTGCTATCTCTGCCCGCCTGCCCCGAACTCCCTCTTCGCTCGCCCTCATCGCCCCATGCCCACATTTGACACGTCGCAAGAGACAAGTTCAGGAAAAGTAACTTTTAAATGACAAGAATTATTGACAATGGTAACAAGTAGCCCAATTTATTTATTTATTTATTCGCCAACAGCAAATGTCGATATTTTCTCTGTAACGTCGATGTTCAAATCAAATGGCTCTAAGCACTATGGGGCTTGAACATCTGAGGTCATCAGTGCCCTAGACTTAGAATTACTTAAACCTAACTAACCTAAGCACGTCGCACACATGCGTGCCCGAAGCAGGATTCGAACCTGCGACCGTAGCAACAGCGCGGTTCCGGACTGAAGCGCCTAGAGCGGCTCGGTCACAGAGGCCGGCAACATCGATGTTACAATGTTTCATAGGCATCTATGTCAAACACTGATGTTTGGCATACAACTTAAGTGTTTCGAAAATATTGATGATCATCGCCATCCCTATCACAGATTACTGCTTGCGTACTGCAAGGCAGTTTTAGCTTCTTGTTCAGGCGTCGTCACATTCGCGGCAACCCCTTTCAGTCGACAAATTGACGCCAGACAAATTCAAAGTATGTTTACGACTAAAGTAACTTTTTTATCTCTCACTCCAGCACTGAAACATTATCGTATGGCGTATCTGAGATATACAGAAAGTTATTAAAATACTAGCACTCTTTTCTGAGAGGTCAACGCAAGTAAAAAAGTATATGTACAACGAATGACAAGCTATCAACCGGAATTAAGGATTCAGCTTCAATGGCCAATTAATGGTGATGTTAAATGCCGCCCTTATGCGACTGAGAAACATACGGAGCAGTTTTCGTTATTACTTGAAAGAAGTAAACTGTATTTTATGATAACTAGATAGATGATGTGAACATCTTGGAGAGAATTACACATGAAACGATCAACAGACCACGAAATAGGAAGGGTTTCATTTATACATGTTACACAGTCTTCCCCGGTAATATAAACTAACTAACGCTAAGATAATAGAAGATTTAATGTTCTGGAGCTGCGGAACTGTCTTTTATAAAAGTAAACACACCAGAATAAATATGTTTTCCTTATATCTTGCAATTGTAGAGATATAAAAACAAACTGTACATTAAACGTCTGTGAACTAATTTATTTGAAGTTACATTACTGTTGCGAAAGCAAAATACTCAGAAGGCTGGTGTCGAAAGGAATATCATCCGTCAAAACAAACACTGGCAACCGTGGTTTACTTTGTTAATTAAAATTTGCCTGAAGGATTCCCAGAAAATTAAATGTGTTCACAAATTACCGGACATTTCAAGAGCTGTACAACTTTTCAAACGAGCGAAATAAAGAGGGAAAGAGGGAGGGTAGAACGAAAGCAAACGGCTGCTGAAGCTGTCGCAAAGAACACATTTTGAATGACAATCTATACCTGCCAGCGGCTATAAATAGAGAAAACACTTGTAAGAAATGGTCGTGTATATCCAATACTCTACGCAACCGTTTTAATGGCTGTTCGTGAGCGCAGACGCAGCTGCAGATCAGAAAGAGGAGAAGGGTACATTATTGAGCAAATATCTACTACCACTGCACTAAAGATTATGGTGTCAGTGGAAGAAAAAAAGGAAGCAGAAGGCATGGTATTCTTTTCACTTTATTTTACTTTCTTACTAATGTTCTCCCACGATTTATCTTTTCTTCGGTGGCAAAATCACATTCACAATACACACATAAGTCATAGATACACCCAAAACTGAACACCTAGAAACTACACAAACTAAAATTGCAGTGTTGCCTCTGTTGATTTTGCAAAGATGCGGTGATGCCTTCCACTGTTTTAAGTGAATACACACCAAATAACTTTTCTGAAAAGTACAAATTAATTCGTACCAGAATATGGAGGAATAGCCAGGAGAGACGAATATTTTAAATGTATTCACAATCGCCGATTTTCAGGCACAACAACGCCCAATATCCTATTGTTGGGGCGCGATCCTTTATTAAACAGAAAAGACACGTAAAGCACTTAGATCTGCTATGTGATCACAAAAGCTTTGTTTTGTAAGAAGTCATTCCTCACACTAATTCAGTAAAAGCCACACTCCTCCGTCATTTATAGCTCACGTATTGAGTCCTTTATGCTCATAAATCACTTTCAGAATCTCAGCAACTTTACTCACTTAGAATCACTCTTTCTTTACTCTGTCTTTTGCATTAACTGCTACTAGTACTCTTCAGTTGTTCCAGTTCTTATTTTCGTACTTTCAGTGTCTCGATACTCTCCTTCAACTTTCTCGTAACTGTCAGTTGTTCTGATTTTATACAACTCATACTCTCTCTGGGTATAGCACCCATCCAACAGAAAATTCTTACATACATGCAAATTTATTTACTTCAGATGACAGAGAGCTTCTGTAAAGTTTAGAAGGTAGGAGACGAGGTACTGGCAGAAGTAAAGCTGTGAGGACGGGTCGTGAGTCGTGCTTGGGTAGCTCAGTTGGTAGAGCACTTGCCCGCAAAAGGCAAAGGTCCAGAGTTAAAGTCTCGGTCCGGCACATAGTTTTAATCTGCCAGGAAGTTTCATATCAGCGCACACTCCGCTGTAGAGTGAAAATTTCATTCTAGAAACATCCCCCAGGCTGTGGCTAAGCCATGTCTTCGCAATATCCTTTCTTTCAGGAGTGCTAGTTCTGCAGGGCTTGCAGGAGAGCTTCTGTAAAGTTTGGAAGGTAGGAGACGAGGTACTGGCAGAAGTAAAGCTGTGAAGACGGGTCGTGAGTCGTGCTTGGATAGCTCAGTTGGTAGAGCACTTTCCGGCGAAAGGCAAAGGTCCCGAGTTCGAGTCTCGGTCCGGCTCACAGTTTTAATCTGCCAGGAAGTTTCAATTCTGAAATCGTTTCCGAGTTAATTAGCGCTGAAGTAGGCCTATCAGGCCGTTGCGGGCCCAAATTTAAGCGGCCCGCTCGAGACAGTCTCGGCAGTTGTGCTCTTCATTTGGTTTCCTAAAACCGAACAAGAGAACGATACAGTAATTGGACGGGGACAGTAGTAACAATCAAGCCAGAGTCTGATGCTTAAGACACTAATTGCATCTGGCTTAACTTCGGTACTAATTAACTCGGAAACGGTGCAACATACCGAATTTTCCCTTAACAGTTATTCCCCAGCACAACCTACCCGGCAACACCCTTACAAGCCTCTTAGACTTTGCTGTCACCCTTATAGACCCTGAAGAGACAAAGACACTGGTAAAGCTGACTAATTTCCTATACGGTCCCCGCGAGCACGCAGAAGAGCCACGACACGACGTGGAATGGACTCGACTAATGTCTGAAGTAGAGCTGGAGGGAACTGGCGCCACGAATCCTGCTGGGCTGTCCATAAAATCGTAAGAGTACGACAGGGTGGAGATCTCTTCTGAATAGCACGTTGCAAGGCATCGCAGATATGCTCAATAATGTTCATGCCTGTGGAGTGTGGCGGCCAGCGGAAGTGTTTAAACTCAAAAGTGTGTTCATGGAGCCACTCTGTAGAAATTCTGGACGTGTGAGGTGCCTCATTGTCCTTCTAGAATTGCCCAAGTCCGTCGGAATGCACAATGAACATGAATGGATGCAGGTGATCAGACAGGATGCTTACGTACTAGTCACGTATCAGAGTCGTATCTAGACGTATCAGGGGTCCCATATCGCTCCAGCTGCACACGCCCCACACCATTACACAGCCTCCACCAGCTTGAACAGTCCCCTCCTGACATGCAGGGTCCATGGATTCGTGACGTTGTCTCCGTACCCGTACACGTCCATCCGCTCGATACAATTTGAAACGAGACTCGTCCGACCAGGCAACATATTTAGTTATCAACTGTCCATTGTCGGTGTTGACGGGCCCAGGAGAAGGCTAAAGCTTTGTGTCGTGTAGTCATCAAGGGTACACGAGTGGACCTTCTTCCTCGAAAGCCCACATGCGTGATGTTACATTGAATGCTTCACACTCTGACTCTTGTTGATGGCTCACCAATGAAATCCGCAGCAATTTGCGGAAGGACTGCACATCTGATACGTTGAACGATTCTTTTAAGTCGTCGTTGGTCGCGTTCTTGCAGGATTTTTTTCCGGCCGCAGCGATGTCGGAGATTTGCTGTTTTATGGATTCCTGATATTCATGGTTCACTCATGACATGGTCGTACGGGAAAATCCACGCTTCATAGCTGCCTCAGAGATGGTGTGTCCCATCGCTCGTGCGACGACTATAACAACACGTTCAAACTCATTTAGATCTTAATAACCTGCCTATGTAGCAGCAATACCCGATCTAACAACTGCGCCAGATACTTGTTGTCTTATATAGGTGTTGCCGACCTTAGCGCCGTATTCTGCCTGTTTGCATATTTCTGTATTTGAATACGCATGCGTATTCCAGTTTCTTTGGCGCTTCAGTGAATAACGAAATGTTATATAGGGTAGGATTTACTTTCTCTACCTTCAGTGTGGTGTGGATAGTCGACCAACTTCACGTAACGGATTTCCGAGAGCATCGAAGAAGTACAGGGTTTGGAAGAACCTTATTATTGTTACTTCTTCTTTGCCAGCGTTAATGTGTTGCCTAACATTCCCAAGCCTAGATGACTGCTGGTTTGTTGGCTTGTGTGAGTGGAAGGTAGCAATCACTTACCTACAGCAGGCCTGAACAACTGTGTCACTGGAAACCGCAACGTTACTAACAGAGGCCCATCATTTAACATCTGTCTTGAAAGACTCTGCAAGGCACCCCTCCGTGACATTCCAGGGATGACATTATACGCGGCAGACCCGCAGGAAGACCGTTTGCGTTTCTGCTGTTTGTTCATCCATTCAGTTCGTGCTTCTGGTTTCGCCTCTCGTATACTCTCACATTAACACTGACTGCTGTTGTCGCAAATGACGACACACTATGTTCTCTTCTTGCATTTGAATCAGTGTCCTAGAGGACAGTGGCATGAAGAAAATGAGGAACTCAAGACCGTTATTAACAACTGCTTCAAGTTTCAGGCGGATATATTCGAGGCAGTAAAGTTCAAGAAGCTAGTGCAACATTACAAAAACTGCTTAAAACGACGACAAAGACAGGAAGTGTAGTTTGCCTGTGGGAAACAAAAACCACCAGTAAAAGCTTTCCATAAGGAATAAATTTATGACCGAAGGGATCATACTTTTCGAATACGCCTCGTACTTGCCACAGTCTCCGATTCTGCCTGTATTCTTTGCCACGTCCGTTGAATAGCGCGTGAAGTACTGTTTTATACGGATGTGCGATACCTGAGGAAGACCGTGTTCTGAAAATACTATATAGATCGGCCTTAGTTATTTCTTTTTTTCTCACCATAGTGGCGCCGCATTTACGCGCAGGCGGCCTAGTCTGCAGTCTGTGGCACTGCACCACAAAAGACCCCATCCCAAAAAAACGTAAAATAAAAAATTTTTGTTTTAATGCGTTGCTATATTGTGCGCCCTCTTATAAACTTAAAAGACATAGGAGAATTTTTTTTTTGTACGCACTTATTAGAGTGAACTTTTCAGTGAAGAGTTGATGTGAAATAAGTCAACATTCACTCTTCAAATCACGCGCTCCCTCCTGTCAAATTTCCAGTGGCGGACGGTCAAACTCGTTGCGTTTCAGTTAGCTAGATCGTAAGGCTTTTAAAGGAATGGTTAAACGGAATTGTGGCAGTTTAAAGGGAATTCAGTACAGCGGAAAGCCGATTTCTTCCACATCACATATTATCATAACCTGAATACGCGTAACATTTTGCTTCCTGTCTCCAACACGAGCTCTGGAGCTCTTGAACCTGAAGAAAACGAGCTGTTGCGGGGAAAACGAGATATTGCAAGAAAGGTACAAGACGTCTTAAGATCCTAAGCTTCTGATAGATAGCTCACTGACTCGTGACGTCAAATAAAAGTCACGCAGTCACCCTGAACGTTTTAGCAGGAAATTCAAGCGGACCCCCAGATACAATTATTATCAGTTGTTTTCATGGTGTCGATAACAGCGCACGAGACTGTTCAACCTTTGGCTCGGCTTTCATCCTTACTACCGTCCCTTGTCCAGTGTCGGTGTTGTTCTCTTATTCGGTTTTAGGAAACCAAAGGACGAACATGTTAGGCGATACCATCTCTGGCAGCTGAGTGAATTTCCACGCGCAACGACCCGATTGGCTAACTTCAATGTTAATCATCTCGGAAACGACACAACGTGTAGAACTTTTTCTTAACAATTATTTCTCAGTACAACCTACCCTGCGTCACTCTTACAAGCTTTTCAGACTGTTTATGACCACCCTGTCTACTTTCCATACTTCACATGCGTGCAACGTCGCCAGGCGGCATTCTGTCTGGTGATGGGCAGTGGTCAGATTGTTCTGAGCTCATCACTGTTTTACGAACGTTTGTGTGACGACGGTACAAACATTCAGTGATGATGGAGACGAGTAAATGAGTCAAAGCTATAAGCGAAATTGAGAATTCGTCAAATTTATCGATGATCGATCGGGATATCTTCCAGAAAGGTGAAGAGTACGTCAATCAGAAACACTGCCTACACTTCTTCATATCTCTCTCTCCTCTTCTTGTTCGTTCTTCTACCTATTTCCTGTTGCCTGTCAATCCAGTTATGTAGTAGTGTATTTTCTTCTTAAGGTAGGCCTTGGTTGAAATTTGAGCCCAGTTAGTTGGGAAATTAACCAAAAAGTTGACACACCAACTATGTTTCATACTTAAGTCAGTGGCGGTTTGAAGCCACACCTTCTCATTTATCTCGCAAACCGCTCGTTTTCGAACGCAAGTTTACTGGAACGTTTTTGCTTCTATTATCGTTTCACTGTGAAGTGTGATAAGCCTTATGTATTCAGTAAGAACACTTTTAATATATTTTTTATTGGTTTGGCCTACTGAGAACCACATGAAATAAGCTATGTTTTCTTTTTTTTTCTCCTTCCCTTTTTCAAGCACTTTTCCATTCTTTCCCTACGTTTTCTCTTCTCTCTTCTGTCCACACTGTGCTTGTATTTTTCTTTGTTTCTTTTTCCTCCAAGCTCTTGAAATTTTTTGCTTTTGCTCTGAACTTTTCCTTTTCTCTCATTTCTTTCTTCATTTATAACATTCCACTCCCGTACCACACCTCGTTTGTAGTGACACGTGTTCCTTAGGATCCCTACAATATGGAATAAGGCATCTGATACGAAGTAAAATTATCCTGTAGTAACGTAGCGGCTGTTATAACCGATCTGCCATTAAGCCACTTTTCTACTAATGACGATAAATAAAGTCTCGGTTAACTGAAATATTATTCAATTGTTGATTTGAAATTACAGTGGTTAGTTGTCCTGACTTCCTGCTCATCGAATATACACAGTCAACTGAAACAACGTTGCGGTCGCCGGCTTGCTGAATGAGTAACTCTTGTTTACTGAAATATTGAAATAATGACAATACCAGCGTAACTCAGCTCGTTTTGTTATTAGTATACGACACTATTGATCTTCTCACAATATATTGACACAGATATGAAATGGAAATGCTACAGGGAAAGGAAGGTTTCTGTTCTGCTCAAAGCATCGGCACTGCCCATTAAATGCTCTGTACCAAAATGTTCGCTTCTAACTGAATATTACGAAGTTACACACCTTAATGCTTAATGTCGGCTACCACAAAACCTGTATGGGAATATTTTGCGTTTGCTCTTATACTGTATATTAGCTTCGAAAATGGAACAGTAATTGAATATATTTTCTAGCGTAGTGATTTTAGCAATAGCTGTAGCGTAATACTCACTGCAATGCTTAATACGTTAATTTCGTTAATCAGTAACGAAGTAAAATCGAAAATTGACGTTCATGTCTTGAAAACTGAAACGTAATGCTCTTTATACGACAAAAAACCCTGAAATTTATCACAGGAAACGTGATAGTACTGACGATTGTTCAAATTATTTAATCAGAGAACGACGAATTACTTTCGTAAGATATTTTTTGAACAGTTTTTCCAAGAAATTAATTATTTAAAATAATTTGCGTTTCAGATAACATAGATCACACTGCCTCAATTATTTCTCAGTACAACCTACCCTCCGTCACCCTTACAAGCTTTTCAGACTTTTTATGACCACTGTTATTTAACTGTTATTCTATTATGAGCAGTTAATATAAAGCATTGTCAAAGTTACGACTGTCTCAAAGTGATCACAAAAAATGTATTATTAGATTGTAGTTTACTCATTTAAATAAGTTTCTGTCTCTTAATGCAACTAGGAATTTCACTTAAGGACAGAAAGGATGCTATCATGGAAAATGTTTGGGTTGAATTATAACAATTATCATCACAATGAAGAACTGTAATTTAAATACTATCTGTCCTAAACGCTAGAATTTCTGTATAATCTCTTACGATAAACCGGTTAGATCTTACTTTGTGCTGAATATTCTTATGTGCTTCGACGGATAACCCTAAGTAGTAATAAATGTTGTCGATTTACACTATATCATATTGGGCACACAGTACAGGGTGGTCCAAAAGTCCGGAAACAGCCTGATAAAATTCAAATGGAGTAGCAAACAAGGAAACAGAGTCCCTACGCACGAGTAATGGGAAAGGCGAAACTTCATAGGCTATGCCACCAACATGGCGGCCATCTTGAAAGCCGCAATCTTGGATTCAACTCCAAAATTTCAAATGGGAATGTGGTCATGTGACTTATCACACAGGTAGAGAATTTCACCAGAAAAACAATGCCGTTGTTATTTTAAACATAGCTTTATTCATTCTCGGGGTATAGCCAGTTACATGTGGCAGTGGTGGGACGCTCAGCAGCAAGTGTGTTATGTACCGAAGAGACATTACGCCGATGTTACACACTCTCTAAAGACCACCAATAGTCACAGAATGGCTCGATATGTTGTCCATTATATTGGATTGTCAATGCTATCCTCTGAACCCAGACCTGATGAACTTTGACCAACACATCTGGCTGTATTTGACCACACGCATCAACAATGCGCTGCTTTAGATGATGCAAATCCCGTATTTTCACAGAATAAACTAGTGCTTTGACATGACCCCAAAGATAAAAATCCAAAGGAGTCAAATCTGGTGAACGTGGTGGCCACTCCACAGCGCCCCTACGACCAATCCTCTTTTGAGGGAACTGCACATCCAGGTATGCTCGCACATTGTTCCCATAATGTGGTGGGTCTCCAACATGCTGGAAGAATTCCGGAAATGTCATCCAATACCCTCAGATAACCATTGGCTGTTAACGTACCTGGTAACGTACCATCAATAGAAAAAGGTCCAACTACTTTGGTACCCCACACACCACACCAGACCATAACTTTGTGAGTCGACCGTTTTGGAAGCATCAATCCAGTGCGGATTTATGTCGGACCAGTATCTGTGATTCTGCTTGTTCACTTCACCATTGATATAGAAATTGGCTTCATCACTGAACAGCACCTGATAGGGGAAACGTGGGTGTATCTGCAGCTTCTGTGTCGCCCATTCTGAGAACTGTATCCGACGGTCTGGATCATCCTCGTTCAGGTGTTGGAGCAGCTGAATTTTGTACGGGTGCCGTTTGTGCTTCGATAAAATTCGCAGTATGGAGGTACGGCTAACCCCACATTCTTGTGACAGGCGACGAGTACTCCGTTGAGGACTCCTGCTAAATGATGGCAACACGCTCACTGTTGTTGTTTCATCGGTGGCGGATTTTGGTCTTCCAGCCTTAGGTTTATCTGCGACAGAACCTATTGCTCGGAATTTGGTCAAAAGCTCGGCAACTGCTATGTGAGTGATGGGCTGTCTGGTTGGGTGACGACTGTTTAAATCCTCATCAATGATCCATGTGCTTCTTTCTCCTGATATCAAGATGATTTCAATGCGTTCTTCATGTGTTAACGACATTTTGTAACCTGTAAATAACGGAAATATGATTAAAACGTTAGCATGAGTAAATGATACCTAACAGTTGAACACATGTAACATATCTGGCATGGGATACTCAATTTGCATCGTTTCAGACTCCATTTTATGACTTCTCAGTACGTAATACTCACGCTGCCGAGCGTCCCACTGCTGCCGCATGTAATTGGCTGTAACCCGAGAATGAATTAAGCTATGTTTAAAATAACAACGGCATTGTTTTTCAGATGAAATTCTCTATCTGTGTGATATGCCACATGACCACATTCCCATCTGAAATTTTGGAGTTGAATCCTAGATGGCGGCTTTCAAGATGGCCGCCATGTTGGTGGCATAGCTTATAAAGTTTCCCCCTTCCCGTTCCCCGTGTAGGGACCCTGTTTCCTCGTTTGCTACTCCATTTGGATTTTATCAGGGTGTTTCCGGACTTTTGGACCACCCAGTACATTCTGTTGCCAGTTGTTGAAGTATTGTACTGTGCCCAAATAAACCCAAATACTGCCAGTCCATACAAAGTCTTCTCATTGCAGCATAACGACGAACTTTCCAGCACCATCTTAACGAGACACAAATCTCAGCACACTTTGACTGTAACACATTTTACGCCTCAACCAGAAGCAGTCTAGTAACGCAATGCAAATGGGTGTCTCTCCAACATCTGTTTCGCGAGCAGGCGCGTACAAAGACATTCATGAAGTCTGCCGTTTGATACTCTTACAGATAATGTTACACCCTCAACTGTTCCAGCGTGTCTACATACAATAAACTTTTATCATTGATAAATTTGATATATAACACACGGAATTAAATAGCATTAATAAAAATATTCACACCATAAACGTTACAGAAAAAAAATACACAATCTTAAGCATACACTAAATCGGTAATACCCTATTTTATGGTGTTATGGGTGCCCCACAATTCATTGTTCTACATAATTGGATGTAGATTTAAGGAAATGTCAAAGCCATACCATAGTGCTTACGATACCTTGAAATTTCAACAGAACAATGCTTATTAAGTTTTTGAAATTTTTCAAATCTTAGTAACATGAACTAAGCTAACAGTTTTTGACTACATCAATATTTAAATTACATCATTTACATACACACACATTTATATACACTGAAATACATTGAAATTATGGTTATTCGAAAGGCATGTGTCATTATTCAAAAGTGTAGCATTTTGTTCTCATAATTAATAGTTATTACTCATAGCAATTTTTAAAAAAATTATTATATAACTTTACACAGCATAATTTCATCTGTATCCATTTATATATACTATCCACTATGATATGTAAGTACTTATAAGCGTTTATTACTTTTTACATTCGTGTATTTTATGTTTCATTCCTGCCCAAGAAGACATATTTCACTTGTGCCAAATAACTTTCCTAAACATGTTGGGTTTTGGTGTCCAGGTGTCAAGCACATCCACAGACTATGATTTCCACTTATTTTTCTCTTCACCACTTTAGGTACTTTCTAGAATTAATATCAAAGCTTTCAGTCCATCTCTTTGATTTTATTGCTCATTATCTGCAACTTAATCAACCATTCTCAGTATACATAACTAAATAAATTTTACCTTAATAATTAACCTCAAAAATGTAATGTCATATGATACTCTGTACTTATTAATACAAATTTCATAGTCCAGTCACATGACATATTTTTGCAGATTTATTCCTAACTTCATGAATGAATGTTAACATTAGTCATTGTTAATATTTCAGATCGATAATGTCATGTGCATCCAATCTTTCACCAGACTGAGGGTAAACCAAACAAAAAGCATTAGCGTGAGGAACACTCTCAATCCTAAATGTTAGATTATAAAAGAATTAGAACTTGTATATTTCATTTTCGGTTTGCTCGACTTCTAGTGAGTTTTCGCGAGGACAACATCTCCTGCCTTTAACTGGTTTCGATTTCTGATCGTGCCTCTTTATTCATGCTTCAGCACGCTTCTTCATTTATTCTCTCAACAATTCCTTTTTATGTGACATTTCCAATTCTTACCTTGGTGGAAGGCTAATTTTCTCTTCGATTATACTTTTTGGTTTATGACTTAACATGATTTCAATTGGAGTAAAGCCTACACTTTCAAGTGAGACTGAGTTAATTATTTCTTCTGTTTAAAATACATATTTGCACCATGCTGTATGATTACTGTGACAATAAGTCCTAAAATACCGGCCCAATACAAGCATACATCGTTCAGATGGGTTACTTTGCAGGTGGTAGGCCAATATACTCGCCAGTTTTCCCCATTTTCATTCTTTCGTAAACATAATATGTCATCATGCACTTTATAATACTTTCTCAATTTGGCACCTACTTCTTCCCTAGCATCACATTTAGTTTTCACTAGCTTTAAACATTCATTTTCAGATCGATAACGATGAATATTTTTACATATGTTATCTACATTTCTTTTACCTTCAACCTTCTTAAATTACACCATTTTAAATGTTCCCTCTGAACTCTCCCAGTTAGTTGTAACACTGAGATCAAATGACAGTCTTGACAAGGCATCTGCTACACAATTATCAACTTCTTTTATGTAACAAATTTTACTATCACACATCTGTATGAATAATGCCCACCTTGTCACTCTGTCATGTAACAGATGACAATTTTTTAAAAACGTCAACGTCTTATGATCGGTATCTACTATTACTTTACATTCACATAAAAACTTTTGAATTTCTTAAAACACCGTATGATAGCCAATGCTTCTTTCTCTGACACTGTGAAGTTTCACTCGTTTTTGGATAATATCCTGCCCGCAAAAACTATTGAATGACTTGCTTTATCTTTTCCTTCTCCTATTCCCTGAAATGTATGAACTGCAATGACGTAATCACATAAATCAGTCCCCATATGAAATGGCAGAGATAGAACAGGGTGGTAAAGAATGTGATCTTTAGTAAGTTCATGTTGCAGCCTGTCTAAGGTAGCTTGACATTTTTCTGTCAATACATATGCACTATTCCTTTTCAGAAGATTACATAAATCTGGATCATTAAAGGCGTGCCTATATACAAATTTACGATAAAAATTACATAGACCCAAGAAACGATTTTAGCTAGCCTTTGGAGGCTGACACTCCCTGATTGTCTCTAATTTCCTAGAACCCATTGCTATTCCAGTTGTTGTAATAATATGGCCTAAAAGCTCCAACTCCTTTTTTACATATATACACTTATTTATTTTCAAAGTCATTCTTCTCTGAAAAGTCTCATCTAACATTTCACGATGCTCTTTCCAATATGACATCGCTATCAACAGGTAGTCCACACATATGATTATTCTGATACTTAGTTCCTTCCCTAATGCACCATCAGAAGCTCGGATAAATACTGACTCAGATGTGTTCAATTCAGAAGGGATCAATTTGTAATGATAACATTTTACTGCAAAAACAAATGCAGCCGTCTTCCTTGAATCTGTTTCAAGGGCGATTTGCCAATATTCTGCAATCAGATCGAGATTCGTCAAAAATTTTACCTTACGGAATTTGTATAACATGTCGTCAAAACATTCTGGCCTATCAGTTTTACGTATCCCTACATTATTGAGAGCGTCTATTACAATCCTCAAACCACCGTATTTTGTGTTGACTAGCACTAGAGGATTATTATATTGAAATCTAGATCTTTCTGTTATTCCCCATTCATCCATATGATTTATTTCTTTTTGCACTGCTTCTTTCCTAGCTAATGGTATTTGGTAAACTGGCCGAAAGTATGGTTCATGTGGTATAGTTTCTATTTCATATTCAAAGTCACACACCAAACCAAGCCTATCTGGAAACAGTTCTTCGTTGTTTACCAGAATATTGCACAACTAATCCTACTGTCCCAATAATACTTCTGATATTCTTCCTACTGAGACTCTTAAACCATCTTCAGCTCCTTCACCTAAATCTACACACTCTGGTAATGTAACAATTCTCAGATTTGCATCCTCTCTCATATCAGTTTGCACAACACTATCGAAATTCACTTCTATTTTATTCTCCCCTATGGAAAAAAACATTACTTTAGTATCACAGTCAATAATTTCTTTATGTTTCGTCATCCGATCCATGTCCACAATTATCTCAGTACACAACTGACGAACCACTAAAAAGTCATGTTCAGACAACATATTATTAATATCAAATTCTATCAAGATGTGAACTTTAATTGGTTTGCTGCAACTATCTGTTGCATGAATGAGCCAAAACAGTAACATGACTGCCACCAGCAACTAACAGTTGTGTTTCTACATCGTATACTTGTACTGGGATCATCGCCCTGCTTCATTACCTTTATCTTCCCACAGTAAATCTTATTCAATATCTAAATCTCCCCACTGAATTTCCTCCTACTTTAGCATTTTATCTTGTGGCTTTTTCTTTCTTTCCCTACCTCTTTCTTCCTTTTGATACAGAATATGCTTTAATTCTATTGTATCATCAAGAACACACTCTCCGTCACTTTCGTTTGAACGTATTACATTGGCTGTAACTTCATACGCATTAAAATCTTCCGTTTCACTTATTAATCGGACACAATCATCTAAAGTTTCATGTTCTTGCCCCAATAGCAGTCTCCAGGTGTCCTTTCTAATCGAAAGACTTCACTGAGTTCAGGAATGGCTTCAACAAAATTATTCTTATATACCTCATACTCTTCATACTTCTCATCATAACTGTAAGTTTCATCTATTTTACTCATTATATATTCATTATTCATCTTGTTATTAAATGCACTTTCATTTCTCTTCCTCTAAGATTCATCGTTGTTCCCTATAAAACCTATTTTATTTCCCATTCTTCTAATACCCTGTACTTCTTGTTCATCTGCAGCAACCATTGTTTAAACTCTACTACGGTTTCCGCTTCATTTACAGAGACACTGTGCATATTTGCAACTGACCACTGAGCTAGAACCGGCGCAGCAGCACTACTCGTGTATGTGAGAGCATTCACTCCAACAACACTCGTAATTTCATGAGCTTGCACCTTTGGAACTGATCCCCCGTGGTACACAAACAAGGTCCGAACGCTGTTGCAGAGGCAACGGAAAAAGCATGCGAAGTTCAGAAGAAAGCGAAATCCCGAAGATTGGCTAAAATTTACAGACGCGCGAAATTTGGCACAGACTTCAATGCGAGATGCCTTTAATAGGTTCCACAACGAAACATTGTCTCGAAATTGGGTAGAAAATCCGAAGAAATTCTGGTCGTATGTAAAGTACACAAGCGGCAAGACGCAGTCAATACCTTCGCTACGCAGTGTCGATGGTACTGTTACCGAAGATTGTGCCACTAAAGCGGAGTTATTGAACGCAGTTTTCCGAAATTCCTTCACCAAGGAAGACGAATGGAATATTCCAGAATTTGAAACACGAACAGCTGCTAGCATGAGTTTCTTAGAAGTAGATACCTTAGGGGTTGCGAAGCAACTCAAATCGCTTGATACGGGCAAGTCTTCAGGTCCAGATTGTATGTATACCAATTAGGTTCCTTTCAGATTTCGCTGATACAATAGCTCCCTACTTAGCAATCATATACAACCGCTCGCTCACCGATAGATCTGTACCTACAGATTGGAAAATTGCGCAGGTCGCACCAGAGTTTAAGAAGGGTAGTAGGAGTAATCCATCGAACTACAGACTTATATCATTGACGTCGGTTTGCAGTAGGGTTTTGGAGCATATACTGTATTCAAACATAATGAATCACCTCGAAGGGAACGATCTATTGATACGTAATCGGCATGGTTTCAGGAAACATCGTTCTTGTGCAACGCAGCTAGCTCTTTATTCGCACGAAGTAATGGCCGCTATCGACAGGGGATCTCAAGTTGATTCCGTATTTCTAGATCTCCGGAAAGCTTTTGACACCGTTCCTCACAAGCGACTTCTAATCAAGCTGCGGGCCTATGGGGTATCGTCTCAGTTGTGCGACTGAATTCGTGATTTCCTGTCAGGAAGGTGGCAGTTCGTAGTAATAGACGGCAAATCATTGAGTAAAACTGAAGTGATATCAGGTGTTCCCCAGGGAAGCGTCCTGGGACCTCTGCTGTTCCTGATGTATATAAATGACCTGGGTGACAATCTGAGCAGTTCTCTTAGGTTGTTCGCAGATGATGCTGTAATTTACCGTCTAGTAAGGTCATCCGAAGACCAGTATCAGTTGCAAAGCGATTTAGAAAAGATTGCTGTATGGTGTGGCAGGTGGCAGTTGACGTTAAATAATGATAAGTGTGAGGTGATCCACATGAGTTCCAAAAGAAATCCGTTGGAATTCGATTACTCGATAAATAGTACAATTCTCAAGGCTGCCAATTCAACTAAGTACCTGGGTGTAAAAATTACGAACAACTTCACTTGGAAAGACCACATGGATAATATTGCGGGGAAGGCGAGCCAAAGGTTGCGTTTCATTGGCAGCACACTTAGAAGATGCAACAAGTCCACTAAAGAGACGGCTTACACTACTCGTTCGTCCTCTGTTAGAATATTGCTGTGCGGTGTGGGATCCTTACCAGGTGGGATTGACCGAGGACATCGAAAGGGTGCAAAAAAGGGCAGCTCGTTTTGTATTATCGCGTAACAGGGGAGAGAGTGTGGCAGATATGATACGCGAGTTGGGATGGAAGTCATTAAAGCAAAGACGTTTTTCGTCGCGGCGAGATCTATTTACGAAATTTCAGTCACCAACTTTCTCTTCCGAATGCGAAAATATTTTGTTGAGCCCAACCTACATAGGTAGGAATGATCATCAAAATAAAATAAGAGAAATCAGAGCTCGAACAGAAAGGTTTAGGCGTTCGTTTTTCCCACGCGCTGTTCGGGAGTGGATTGGTAGGGAGATAGTATGATTGTGGTTTGATGAACCCTCTGCCAAGCACTTAAATGTGAATTGCAGAGTAATCTTGTAGATGTAGATGTAGATGACTCGCGTTGCATCTGAAACAAGCCACTAGCGTCTTGTTATTCAGGCCCGCTAACCCCTTCGCGACCTTGACTGCACCTTCAGTTATATTGCCGTAGTAATAGTTGCAGCAAAACTGCTTTCTTTTCCGTTGGTGTCGGGGGCGCGCAGTTCTGCCCGCAACAGTACGCCTCTTTACCTATGCGAATCTTCGTTTTCCTCATCGCTATTTTCACGAGGTCTGAAATTTGACCTTTCTTTCCTGGACCAAAACCTCTTCCGCCTCTTCTCCCTCTGTCTGCCTGTGCTGACCTCATACTGTACTCGTTATTATTACCACTTTGACGATAATGATTGCCATTAACGTTATTGCGGTTTCTACTGCGGTTATTGTTATTGTTATAATGGTTTCGGTTTGGGTGGTTGTTAGCATTGTTGTGATACCGATTTTCGTCATGATGTTACAGCATATATAGACCTCCTACTTTCTTTTTTTTAAAAAAAAAAAAGAGATTTTATCACAGTCCCCAATAATGCAATAATGTATCCTTGGACATTTCGTGATAATTTGTCCCGCAATATGTTCAGCGTTCGTTTTTCACTCATTTGACCATTTATGTGTTCCACTTTTTTACGCAGATCCTCTCGATAGGTTTTCATCTCGGCACGGAATAGCATAAGTAAACTCCATTGTCACTTCCTCTTGCTTAATTGCTGACCAATATTCTTTTTTAAACCTTCTCAAAGATTCTTCGAGCGTTTTGCAGTCTTCCAAACCGCGAACTGCCCAACTATCTGCATCACCACTCAACCTTGTTGTAGCAGTCCTCACACGTCTTTTCTTCGGAAGTTATTTCGTCGTTGATGACCTACACATATTCTTGAACACCACCAGATTGTTTCTGCCTTTTGGATCAAACTTATTATCTATCTCATTCTGACATGAGACTCATATCACTCGACTTACAATAAGATTTCTGATACTCTCTAGGCTTTTAACAAGTTACTGAATTTTGCTTGTTTCTGTGTTCATCGCGGTTACAGCTCCCTGCAATTGTGATTCCATTTTTTTAACCCCATCTAGCCTTTCGTGCAAATAATTTACAGATTACTTTGCACATGGTCTGACTGTTTCCTATCTTTAGATCAACATCTGTTTGGATATCGTCATTAACCTTCTTTATCTTTATATCTACATTTTGATTTACCTGAGACATCATATACTTATTATTCTCTGCGATAACGCCACTCAATCCCTGTTGTATACTTTACTTTGCACCCTTTATTTAATTGGTAAACAATTTTTAAGGGTCTCCATTTCATCTCTAAATTTCTTGTCCATTTTATTTCTCAAAGACTGAATGGACGGGTCAGTTTTACTATTCAAAGATTGATTAGAATTTCTTAACTCAGTTCTCAAATTGTCTAACGCAATGCTCAAAGGTTCACTTGAATTCTTGAACTCAGTGTTCAAAGAAGATGGCACTCTTCAATTTTACTGTCGAAACAGTTAAACCAGCTGACTTAAGCGTTTCTATTACTGTATCCATATGATATGCATCCAATTTGATTTCCTGCCCCACTAGTGGTTTCATTTCTGTTACACTTTCATTCAAAAGGCTTAAAATCCCCTGTCGTTTTCTCTGCATTTTCCAGACTATCCTCAAAAGCTTCCTTCTTTATTACTACGTTGTTTATATCTTCCATTCCGCAATATTGTTTCTTTCACTTTTGATATCTAATTGATTGTCAAACATCTCTCTACTCAATACGTGATTTTATGTTTCTTGTTCAGCCTGCACTGTCGAATTTGACCTTCTTATCTATTGCTTACTGCAATTTACCTTACTACTGAAATCTTCAAATCGGACTTTTATAAAATTCGGAACAGTAGTAATTAATTTACTCCCCCAATCCTGTAGAGCACGGGATTTGAAGTAAAATTATCCTGTAGTAACGTATTGGGTGTTATAACTGATTTGTCATTAGTCCACTTTTCTACCAATGAAGATAAACAAAGTCTCAGTTAACTGAAATATTATTCAACTGTTTATTTGAAATTTTAGTACTTAGTTGTCCTGATTTCCGGGTCATTAAATATCCACAGTTAACTAAAGCAAAGTTACGGTCGGCAGCTTGCTGATCGAGCAACTCTTGTGTACTGAAATACTGAAATAATGACAATACCGGCGTAACTCAGCTCGTTTTGTTGTTAGCATACGACACTACTTGATTTCTCGCGATATATTGACACAGATATGAAATGGAAATGCTGCAGCGAAAAGAAGGTTTCTCTGCACTGCCCATTTAATCCTCTTTACCAAAATGTTCGAATCCAGCAGAATATTACGAAGTTACCCACCTTAATGCTTAATGTGAGCTGCCGTAAACCTGTATGGGAATGTTTTGCGTTTGCTCTTATACAGTATGTTAGCTTCGAAAATGGAGCAACAACTGAATATATTTTCTGGTGTAGTAATTTTAGCAATAACTATAGCGTAATACTGACTACAATGCTTAATACGTTAATTTCGTTAACCAGTAACAAAGTAAAATCGAAAATTGACATTCATGTCTTGAAAACTGAAATGTAAGGCTCTTTCTGTGACAAAAAACCCTGAACGCTATTACTGGAAACGTGATAGTACTGACGATTGTTCAAATTATTTAATCTGAGAACGACGAATTATTTTCGTAAGATATTTTTTGAACAGTTTTTAAAATAATTTGCGTTTAAGAAAACATAGATCAAACTGTCTTTATTATTTAACTGTTACTCAATTGTGAGCAGTTAATATAAAGGGTTGTCAAAGTTTCGACTTTTTCAAACTGACCACAAAAAAGTTGGCAGATTATTGTTCACTCATTTAATTTATGTTCTGTCTCTTAACGCAACTAGGAGTAACACTTAAGGACAGAAAGAATACTATCATGGAGAATTTTTGGGTTGAAACATAACAATTACTATCACAATGAAAAAAATATAATTGAAATACTGTTCTAAAGCTGAAATATCTGTAAAAACTCGTACGATAAACTAGTTAGGTCTTACTTTGTGCTGAATCTTCTTAGAGGCTTCAGCAGATAACATTATATAGTAATAATTGGTAGGAGCTCTTCATGGCGTCGATTCACACTATATCGCATTGGGCCAACAGTACATTTTGTTGCCAGTTAAGCTCTTGAAGTTTTGTCAAGAGATTTACATAAGCGTACTTTTGAAACTGCTTCTTGTAGGAAATTTATTCCTTTGTTGCATTTCGATGGATTCAGATAAGATGGCAAGATCGTCTGCAAAAGCCAATCAACCAATTTTCAGATTATCCTATTTCCTCCAAATTATGGTTCTTTAAATTTCTTCTTCTGTTCTTTTCCTCCATTCCCTGTTCACTTCTTTTAGTACCCAATTCAACAGCAGTGGGGCAAATCATCTCCGTGTCTTAACACCAGTTTTACTCTCAAGAGCCTTGGACGTTTCACCTTAGTGTCAGATTTCGTGTTTTATATTTGTTAATGTATCTTTTATGCGAGCCAATGAAATGTTGTCAGATCCAAACACTTTCACGGTGTTGTATGATTTATCCCTGTTAATCAAATTATATGTTTTTTTAAGTCTACAAGTGTTATATAAGTGTCATTCTTCTATACTTGATTATGAATTTGATGTATAAAACTTGTTTCATACAGGATTGTCCTTTTCTAAATCCTCCTCGGTGCTCTCCTAATTGTCTATCCAGGTGGCTTTCCAATGTGTTCTGCAATGCTTTTGAAAGAATTTTATAAGACACTGGAAGAAGGGAAATTAGTCTACAGTTGTTGGGACAGTTTTATCTCCGTTTTTTTTTTTTTTTTTTGGATTGCAGGAACTAATGCTTTTTTTCCAACTTCTGGTATAACTTCTGTTTCCCGGATTTTTTGAATGACTCCATATAGCTTTGACTGTTCCAGCACTTGCAGTTTTTCATATTTCAACAGCTACTGAATCCTCCCCAGTGGCCATATAATTCTTCAAATCTTAAATGATATTTTGAATTTCAGTCTTTCTGGTGGGTTCTTAGTTTGTATAAATGCATCCCGGATTGTGCTTAGGAATTTTGCTTTTGGTTCCCAACCACTTAATAACTTCTTAAGATAAGTTGCTAATAAAAAAAAAAAGGTTCAAATGGCTCTGAGCACTATGGGACTTAACTACTTTGGTCATCAGTCCCCTAGAACTTAGAACTACTGAAACCTAACTAACCTAAGGACATCACACACATCCATGCCCGAGGCAGGATTCGAACCTGCGACCGCAGCGGTCGCGCGGTTCCAGACTGTAGCACCTAGAACCGCTCGGCCACTCCAGCCGGCCAAGTTGCTAATATTTCGCAGTTTTCTTGGTTGTTTAGTGCTAATTACCGTCTTCGTTTTTGAAGTACAAGTTAGTTGGTTGGTAAGTTTGGAGACTTCGTTCAAACGTTTTATAGAAGTTGCTGTTTCTGTTCTTTTGAGAATCTTCCTCAGATAGTGACATCTGGTTTCTTTCAAACTTCCCTTTCACTGCCCGGATCGTTTTGGAGTTTGACATCCTTGTTGATTAAAGCTGATAAAATGCTTACTTATTTTAATGGAATACAATTTCACCATGCCAGTTTTCTATGAAGTAATGCTTTTTCACACTGTCCATGCCATCATCTGTGATTTTGGTGTCCTTTGAGTGGTGTTCTTTCTATAGCTGTTTTGATTTATTTTCCGCCCAGTCTTCTGACTTTATATTTCGCCGTTCCTGAAATTATTTGTTATAATCATAACTTCTTTACCTTCTAACATTCTGCATGGTGTCTGTTTGTTCCAAGTCGTGTCTCCCTACCACTTTCGCGCAACGGCGCTTGAGCGTGTATTTTAGGGAATTGATCGCGTGCGTTCATTACCTGGTCGGTGGTTAGGCAGCGTCAGGGGCGGCGGGCGGCGCAGCTCCACACATCTCGCCATCTCGGTAGCAACTCTCTCGAACTTATCCTTACTACTGTTTACCGAAGTTAGTTTTATAAAAAAAGGTATCTGGCTGTGTTTTCAATTGACCGATCAGTGTCTCAATGTTAACCTTAAGCTCCACCTACAAAAATTCTATCTATCCAATGAGAAACGTTATACTATTCGTGGTGGGGCAATGTTTTTAATGTTTGCCTCGTAATAGAGATGCGTACAGTTTCACACTAAAACGTGCAGCTGGTGTGGCCATTTAGTGTTATCGTAAGATCTGTACTGTTCTTCTGGATGGCTCTATCTTTTAACATGGGCTGGGGGATGGACCTCCCAACAGTCAGCCATGTGGGTGTCCCATTGTCCCACTCTTATCGTAAGGGCCTCCTAGCCTACACGGCTCTGCTCTCGGCTTCTGTTCTCATTTCTCCCCTCAGAACTGCGTTTGTTTCACGGTGGGAAGGTATGACATGCATTTAGGCGTTGTTGTGTTAGTCTGTCTTATTCCATTTGCTCACTCGTTGGTCGTATTACTTTGGTTAATTTAATGTCAGGATTTATTGACAGCTATGTGACATATGCCGGATTTGGTATCTTGTCAGGGTTTTCATGGAAGGTGTTGGATTTTCCTGACACCTTACAACCTTTTTAATATATAATTTGTAAAATTATGTATATGAAGGTTAACTTAAAACGTTATTTGTTGAATTTTAGATTCACGAAGTTAAATGCAACACATACAATTACATCAGATACATTTCTTTCCCATAATGTGTCAAGTCAATAATTTACTGAAATACATGTAGTTCTTGTCTTGAAGTATGATTAAAAATTTGTTAGTGTCCTACCATATATCCAGGTTTTCCAGGGATCTTATAAATTATAGATGACACCAAAGTATTATTACACAATTAAAAAAAACTGTTTTTGAATTACAAAAATTGTAAAAAATGTGTTGTGAATTTACTAACTGAGTCTGCTGTATTGTAGTGCCATTCCCCTCCTTCCTCAGTTATTTGCTGTCTGAGAGTCTCCCTATGTGTTGTTAAATTACATCAGTCTAAAAGTAGGTGGTCAATAGTTTTATCTCCTCCACCACACATGAGCATTGTTCAGTGATAGTGATGGCTAAATTGTTGAGCATTGCTGTATCGCATGATAATAAAGCTGTGTTTCTCCCATTTTAGTTCATCGTCGCGTGTCCCATTTCTTTCTAAATTCCTCTTTTAGGGTTTTCTTTATTGCTTATTTCGGTATTTTGCTGTAGCTTACTGATTTTCCGTGATGTGGCTGCTGTCTTAGCTAGATTATCAGCTAGTTCATCGGCCCACACACTTGTATGAGGGTTAATCTATCGTTAAACACGTAATAAATCTGATGTGGTTTACAAATTAGTGAAAATATTTTCGCCTGATGCCATTTCAGTAGCTGATGTGTCAGTTTAAGTTGGAGCTGATCGAACCCAGGTCCACCATCTGATTTCTCTTTGGTATCACACACAAATTCGTATTTAATTTTCAGTTGCATACATAAAAATTTTGACCCTGGTAACCAATTTTCAGCTACTTTCATTACAAACATTTTAAATAGTAACCAATTACTGGAAAGTTTGCTTCACATGTAACGTACAACTTATGCAATTAAACAATGTCTTACGTTTAACCCAACAGTATAAAAATTTTTGTATTTCATCGCAGTTAGTCAGATGGAAAATGAAATGAATTGTTAATTATAACACTAAAAAGTTACATTATTAAAGCGGGAACGTTAGAGTAGAGAGGGCTGTGAGACGGCGTCAGGCAATTGCACACTGAGCGACCCCTCTCCAGGACGACAACGCGGCGGCAGTGCTCTCGACACGAAGAGGACATTAACGCCGCGCCGCCTGCCTGCGGCCCAGTTGGAGACTAGCAGTTCTACGACTTCCACAGCGGCATCGAGAACAGGCGCTTGTATAGCAACGACTTAGAAACTATATTACTTCTCTTGTATTTCGAATTGTATATACTGAAGGGATTGCTTCTGTCGCATGTCGCCCTTTGCTTGCGACATATAGCTGTAAATTTCTCCGAGTTAAGTATTGTTATTTATTTTCGGTAAATAAAATTCATTAATAGAATTTGATTGAATTGTTGTCTAGAGATCCGAGAAGCAGGTTTCCTTGGCACCTCATATTTGACGAGTAGGCTGGACACAATAGGTGTAGTTTTATCTGATTTCACTAAATGTTCGGAATTAAACGGAAGTGGTTTGTTTCTTCTTTTCATATTAAGCATTGGAATAAGACTCATAAATTTCTTTTGGTGTACATGTACAATATGGTATTTATTTTAACAGAAAAAGACAACCTATTTACACGAGAAGTAGATTAGATTTATTTTTAAAGGTCTTACTAATGTCAGAAAGGGGGAGGGAGATGCAAACACATGTCCATAAGTATATATACACGAAATTCTTTCTCTCTATCGTGTTAAAATAAATCAGAAAGAAGTAATGATGATTGCTTGAGAATTATTTTCCTCTGTCGTGTTAACTTGTATCAAACAGAAGTCAGGGGAAAATTTTATTTTCAGTCAAAGTAAGTGTCCATAAATAAATCCACTAATTTGTCTTCACTTCTAAAGTTTTCGGTTAAGAAATGTCACGGTTTAAGTACCAGCACCTGATAACCTAAAAATGTTTTTACTATATCCTGCACCCAGATCTACACTCCGCAGGCCACCCTCACGACGTGGCTGTGGTAAGTTCCTATGGGACCAAACTGCTGAGGTTTACGGACCCTAGGCTTACACACTACTTAATCTAACTTAAACTAACTTACGCTGCAGACAACAGGCACACACATGCGTGCCCCCGAGGGAGGACTCGAACCTCCGTCGCGGCGTGAGGGGGGGGGGGGGGAGCCGCACGAACCGTGGCAAGGCGCCGCGGACAGCGCGGTTACCCCGCTCGGCCCTCACGGTGTGTGGCGGACGCTTCATCGTGTATCAGTGTCACGTTTCCCCTTTTCCTCTTTCATATGCGAATGGCGAGCAAGGAAAAGAAAAATAAGACTGTTGCTAAGCCTTCGTGTCATCTCATACTTCTCTCGTTTTTCCTTCAAGGTCTTTTCTCTAGATATACGTAGGGGAAAGTATTGGTAAGCCTCCTTGTGAACTCAAATCCCTCGGAATTTCAACAGAAAACCCCACCACCATGCACAACACCCCACTCGTACTGTCTGGCACTGGAGTTGTATGAGTATGGCGGTGACGCTTTCCTGCTCATTAAATTAATCCGTGACGAAGCATGCTGCTCTTCTCCGGTTCCTCTCTGTTAATTCTATCCGTCCGACCTGGCAACGGTCTCAGACTGAAGAACAACACTCAAATATCGATTCTAGCGAGGGTTTTGTAAGCTGCCTCCCTCGTGGGTGGTTTACACTTCCTAACGATTCTTCCAACGAATCTGAATTCGACTTTAGAGAGTTTCGTATGCATATCCCTAGATATTTGAGAGATCCGTCTGTTCCCATAGATTTTGCGTGATTCGTGTAAACAAAAAATAAGAGGGCTCTCTGACTGTTTAAGCGCAAATTTATACACTAAGCGTCGGTCCCATGCCTCAGATTCAAAGTGGTTCAAATGGCTCTAAGCACGGTGGGACTTAACATCTGACGTCATCAGCCCCCTAGACTTACAACTCCGTAAACCTAACTAACCTAAGGACATCACACACATCTATGCCCGAGACAGGATTCGAACCTGCGACCGTAGCAGCCGCGTGGTTCCGAACTGAAGCGCCTAGCGGCCGGCTCCCGCCTGAAATTCATTTCAATTTTGGGCTTTCTCTATATACAAAGATATCATCGGTAAATAACTCCAACTAGCTTCCAACGTCACCCACGAAGTCATTTACGTACAATGCGAACAGTAATGATCCTGCACACTCCCCTAAAGTCACTTTTAAATCTGAAGATTACTGCCGATGAAGGGTGACATTCATATTATATTTCGTTCGCTAGAAAATGTCCAAACCAATCACAAACCTCGTCTTATATTCTGTACGTTCGCATTTTGTTCAATGGGTGGCACTGTATAACTACATAGAACTGATAAAACACGGTATCAACCTAGGTGCCGCAATCTGCTGCCTTCCGGGTCTCATGAACGAACACAGCTCCCCGGGTTTCAGACGATTATTGTTGATGGAATCCATTTAGATTCCTACAGAACGGTTTTTCTGTCCCCAGGAACGTCATAACCCTCGAACACGAAATTTATTCACAAAAATCTACTAAAGAAATAGGCATGTAATTCGATGAACATTCTTGAAATCGGGAGTGACCGGCGTATTTTTCAACCGCTTGGAGCGCTTCGATTCTCCAAAAATCTACGACAGACTGGTGCAAGAGGAGCGTGTTCCTTCAGACAGATGTGTATTCAGATAGATGTCTCATGAGCTCCAGTCACCTTCCCTCGGTTGAACAATTCTTTGGAGTTTAAATTGGTTGATTTTGGAGGAAAGGGACCAAACAACGAGGTTGTCGGTCCCATTCAATTAGGGAAGGATGGGAAGGAAGTTGGCCACGCCCTTTCAAAGGAACCGTCCCGGCATTTGCCTGGAGCGATTTAGGGAAATCACTGAAAACCTATATCAGATTGACTGGACGCGGGTTTGAACCGTCGTCCTCCCGAATCCGAGTTCGGTGTGTTAACCACTGAAGTTTAAATGAAAACTATTCTGTGCGTAATGTGGCGATTGAGACACCATTCATAATGGAGCAATTAGTTTCATGTTCTACAGATCACTTATACGATTAAACGTAATGATGCGGAACCAGTCATTTTTCATTCACATTATACACTCATATGTAGATATGACTACCTGCCGGCCACAACGTCTTTATTTTTATTTCTTTTTTTTTTTTTTAACTACAGATGTCAGTAACACCTACCACCACATTTTACACACTACGAAAAATAGAGATTCTCCTGCTGAATAGGAGGAGTTCTGAAGGAGAAACTTTTTCAGTTTACTTTCAAATTCTACTTTTCTTTATATCAGACATTTTATATCATTGGCTAAGTGATAAAAAATTTTGGTAGCAACATTGTGGACCGTTTTGTATTAAAGACAACCCTAATGTTGAGTAATGAATGTATTGTTGTCTTCTGGTATTGTAATGATGTACATCATTGTTTCTGATGAACTGCTGTGGATTATTTACAGCAAACTTTATGAAGAAACAAACATACTTTGAAGCAGTGGTCAAAATGTCCACCTCGTTAAACAGTCGCCTACAAGATGATGGTTGTGAGTACCACATATACTCTTACAGCACGTTTTTGAGCAATGAAGACTTTTTCTCCTAAGGTGAGTTACCACAGAAAGTTATTGTTTACGACGTACTTGAATGAAAATACGCAAAATATGTCAATTTACTGATTTGTCTCTCCCCAGGATTTTAAAAAAGTCGGTTTAGGAGCAAAATGTGTTTTTTCCAATCTAAATTCTCATAAATTCGGACACCTAAAACTTTTAAAGTTACCGCTCTAGTTACTATTTCCGCACCATTTAGCACTGGCATAGTACCTCTAGCTGTGACCAACTGAATATTTTTGTCTATCTGAAACTGAGACTGAGACCATTCGCAGTAAAACCACTCAGTAATACTTTTAAGAACATTATTTACCACTCTTCCGTTGCTGTGTGTATGTTTGGATTGATTGCAATACTAGTGTCATCCTTGAATATATCTCCCCCTCTATTTAGCAGCGAGTAGAGTTGTGTCAAGTTTACTGCGTTTAATTCATTATGTCACTTTCTGACAATATTTGACGTTGAATTTCCATATTTCTGCCAGTGTGATTTGGTGAGTGATAGCAATGAATCAATATTTAAACAGAAAGAAACGACAAATGTTTTGTGTCTGTGGAGAGAAACAGCTGAAAATGTGGCTTGTCATAAAACGCATATCACACTGCTTGAGTGGGGCGCATAAAGTCAACCGGTTTGTTTCGAGATTCCGTTACATCATCAGACAGTCACATAACCTCCAATCTGAATGGTTCTGTGGTTGCAAAACGGTGCGAGAATAACGGAGTGGGAGTCTATTTCTCGTTTAGGTTGTCACGTTACTCACTCACTCGAGACGGGGCTGTAAAACGTTCGCCCAAGCTGCACGCACTTATTCCGCAGCGAAGTGCTTTATTACGTTACCTCCTCTCTTCGCTGTAGTGCAGCGCAGCCATCGTCGCATACTCCTACGTTACACGAAGCATGTTGCCTCCGCAGGGACTTTGTTTCAATTTTGTTTTCGTTACCGGTACCTAATAATTTCATAGGTAGCAAGTCAGAACTTCGCTTCTACTGTAGCGATGCAGACGTTCATAACACTTTTTGGCTGTGATTATAGAAGGCCTATTATGTAAGACTAATCATCAGTATCATCACTTTTCTGCTGTGTCAACAGGTCCTTTGCGTCTCCATTCCTCAGCGGACCATCGCCTCATTTTAAATGGTTCTACATGTGCTGCCGTCAAGTCATTATCGAGGATCTGAAGTCTCTTTTCTTCTTGACACCTCTATCGTTCCTCCCACGGTTCAGTGTTTTTATTACTTCCTCCTTTATTCTTAATATGCACTGCGTGATCAAAAGTAACCGGACACCTGGCTGAAGATGACTTACAAGCTCGTGGCGCCCTCCATCGGTAATGTTGGAATTCAATATGATGTTGGCCCAGCCTTAGCCTTGATGACAGCTTCCACTATCGCAGGCATACGTTCAGTCAGATGTTGGAAGGTTTACTGGGGAATGGCAGACCATTCTTCACGGATTGCTGCACTGCGGAGAGGTATCGATGTCGGTCGGTGATGCTTGGGACGAAGTCAGCGTTCCAAAACATCACAAAGGTTTTCTATAGGATACAGATCAGGACCCTGTGCAGGCCAGTCCATTACAGGGATGTTATTTTCGTGTTGTCGTGTAACCACTCCGCCATAGGCCGTGCATTATGAGCAGGTGCTCGATCATGTTGAAAGATGCAATCGCCATCGCGAATTGCTCTTCAACAGTGGGAAGCAAGAAGGTGCTTAAAAATCAATGTAATCCTGCGCTGTGATAGTGCCAAGCAAAACAGCAATGGGTACAAGCCCCCTCCATGAAAAACAGGACCACACCATAACACCACCGCCTCCGAATTTTTCTATTGGCAATACACACACTGGCAGATGACGTTCACCGGGCATTCGCCATACCCGCACCCAACCATCGAATCGCCACATTGTGTAGCGTGATTCGTCACTCCATACAACGTTTTTTCACTGTTCAGTCGTCCAATATTGACGCTCCTTACACCAAGTGAGGCGTCGTTTGGCATTTACCGGCGTGATGTGTGGCTTATGAGCAGCCGCTCGGCCATGAAATCCAAGTTTTCTCACCTTCCGTTTAACTGTTATAATACTTGTAGTGGATCCTGATGCAATTTGGAATTTCTTGTGTTAGTCTGGATAGATAACTGCCTCCTGAATTGTTGGCGGTCTCTGTCAGTTAACAGACGAAGTCGGCCTGTATGCTTTTGTGCTGCACGTGTCCCTTCACGTTTCGACTTCACTATCACAACGGAAACAGTGGACCTAGAGATGTTTAGGAGTGTGGAAATCCCGCGTACAGACGTATGACACAAGTGACACCCAATCACCTGACCGCGTTCGAAGTCCGTGAGTTTCGCGGAGCGCCCCATTCTGCTCTCTCACGATGTCCAGTGACTACAGAGGTCGCTGATGTGGAGTACCTGGCAGTAGGTGGCAGCACAATGCATCTAATATGAAAAACGTATGTTTTTGGGGGTGTCAGGATACTTTGACCACATAGTGTACATCCTGTCCCTCTCTTTTTCTACTTTTTCATTTCACACATTAACTGTCTCTACGCTCTCGCTCTTATGAGCACCTTCTTATTTGTCACCCTGTCCATCCAACTTATTTTTTCCACACTCCGCCAGCCACATCCCGAAAGCTTCCAGACTTGCTCTAACTGCGTTCCTATTGTCCACGCTTCAGCACCATACAGGAGAAGTGAATCACACTGAGCGAGTCTCTCGACCACTGCCGACAGAGCAGTTTTTGCAGTGCACAAACCGCAGTTACATCACAAGCGGCTACCTCATGACAAAAAGCAGCTTCTGTAACACGTGCGCTTTCTACGAGACGGCAATCATGAATAATATCTTTATTACTGCACCCATTCATGAAAATTATTTCTTTTATTAATAAGCTGCTATGCTGAGCATACCCTCCATCGTAAGAGGAGAGAGAAGTGGTGGCGTACAGTTCTTGATATTAATTAGTTTACGATGGAATATACACAAAGCTTCTTCACAACGTCATACTGGGTGAGTTTATGTGGCACTGTCGACGCTGGTTCGCTTGTCGTGGTCAGTAAGGTGAACGACGTCTGTGAGCCGTTCTAGAAAGGAACGGTTTCATTTTCTTCTTACATGTGTTCTCTTAATGCGCTCACGCAACATAAAGTAACCACTCGTTACAGTCACTGAAATGGGACGTTCAGTTCAATACCACATGTAGTGGATGCTTTAGTACTATATCCCACTATCATTAATGGACTGTTTTTAACTTAGAAAGTTTTTAGACAGTGCGAATTGTGGAAGCCTCGTGCAAGAATATTGTGCGCCAGTAGAGATCATGGGTATATTGCTTTCACATTTGCTGTATGACAGAAAGTAGTATGTACCACATAGCGATAGCCACTTGGGACCTGAAACAAGCAAACATGGTGTACCGCAAGATTTCATTTTGAGTCTATTGTTGTTTGTAATATACATTAATTTGCGTTGTCATAAGGCGCAAATAATGTCCTTTTCGCAGATTACATTTATAGGCGTAAAAAATAGTATCAGTTGTCTTAGCGAAAAGGAAGCTAATGAAGTATCAGAAAACATCAGCAGATGTTTCGAGGTAAAAATCCAACAATCTAAGGGGAAAAAGAAGCGACGCACCACGATTAAATTATCCGAATGGTACGGAAATCGGTAGGTGTCATGTACATTGTAATGTTGTTGCTTTAATTTCTTCTGAAAGCGGTGCTGATAGACAATAAAAGCGGGTTAAAAGCTGTGAGCTGTCTGGGGAAGTTAACCTTGCATTACTGAGCAACTGCTTCACCAGGTATGCAGTCTAGCTTACCAAATTCCCAACCAGACTAACATTAATTATAATCTTTTAATAGTCATACGACAACCGGTGATATATATATATATATAAAAAAGAGAATTTAAATAAAAAGAAATAAATCAGCTTATATTTGGAAATTTATTTTAACATTGATCATTGAAATTTCAGCATATTAAACTTGATTCATAACTAAACTGGTGCCTTATTTAGGATTGTGAAAACGTGAGTTTGTAATCTTACAGAACACATCAAATATGGAGCCAAGATTGGGAGACTGCATACAACACTGCATTCATAAAATAACACACGAAGAACGTTGAAACATATGCAAGAGGAAATTAACCACTACCAACCGATTAAATTTTCACCCAAAGAAGTTACGTTCGTAGCGCAATCCTGTTCGTCATGTAATTACCACACACTGGTATACTAAATTCATACTATCTCTCTGTGAAATCTTCCCGAAAAGAATAGCTGAGGGCTACTTTGATGATTACACCACATGCTTCACGTGGTCAACTTGGTTTACACAAAGAGTGTAACTCCACAATAATTTTGATAATTAAAATAAATTAGATCGAAAAGCAATTTACAAAAGAAAAACCTCGAACTGGTTACTAACGTCTTACTATTAACCTGATGGGTCAAACAGTTGTATAAGCACGTGGTACTGGTCTCACAAAGTACAGCCCACGTGGGTTGAACATAAAGAAAAGTTGCTATATTGAAAAATATTGTCAAGACGAGACGTTATAATCTCACGCACATTCGCATTTAAGATTGATGATCTTAGTTAGAGTTACTGGTCAACACGTGGTTCCACTTTACTCACAAAGTAGTGACAAAGCAACTACTGGAAGATATTCTGAACTGTACACTCGAATCACACTGCGTTGCAATTTAAGATAACATTAGATATTTTAGAGCTAAACCTGAAATAAAGGTGGTTAAATTTTCAGTTAGGCTGAACGTAAGACATCCATTGTCCTATGGACTTAGCAGACACGCGCTTAGCCGGAGATCTTACCACTTTAGACGCTCGCCGCGGACAGACTGACCTGGGCTCCTACCGAGCGTGCTACCCAAATACAAACGGAAGTGACCAGAGAGGCAGCTCCCTATACCAACATGACAAGGGACGGACAGGACCATACTAAGAATAGAAGCCTCTCTGCTTTTAGAAAGCGTAGCTACCTGTTCCGACGTTGGTCCTACTGTTCTCTAGCAGACAGGCTTGTCTGCTACCATCAAGCATGCAACTAGAAATAAATTTGCTCATTCATCCTCTCACACAGAAGGGAAGGGGGATGACAGTATCTTATCATATACAGTATGTAAAAGAAAGCGGATGTAGGTTCCGTATGAGACTGTGTGACATGAATTACATATAAACTGTGTTTTAAAGTGTAGTAGTGTGACAGATCGTTCTTGTTTATGTGTAAAAGTAACACGTTTCACTGCTCAGTCTCCTCCAAGATAGTCAGAAACACCACAACAAATTTAGAAGAGGAATTTATGCCGTAAATGACAACATACACTCCTGGAAATGGAAAAAAGAACACATTGACACCCGTGTGTCAGACCCACCATACTTGCTCCGGACACTGCGAGAGGGCTGTACAACCAATGATCACACGCACGGCACAGCGGACACACCAGGAACCGCGGTGTTGGCCGTCGAATGGCGCTAGCTGCGCAGCATTTGTGCACCGCCGCCGTGTCAGCCAGTTTGCCGTGGCATATGGAGCTCCATCGCAGTCTTTAACACTGGTAGCATGCCGCGACAGCGTGGACGTGAACCGTATGTGCAGTTGACGGACTTTGAGCGAGGGCGTATAGTGGGCATGCAGGAGGCCGGGTGGACGTACCGCCGAATTGCTCAACACGTGGGGCGTGAGGTCTCCACAGTACATCGATGTTGTCGCCAGCGGTCGGCGGAAGGTGCACGTGCCCGTCGACCTGGGACCGGACCGCAGCAACGCACGGATCCTACGCAGTGCCGTAGGGGACCGCACCGCCACTTCCCAGCAAATTAGGGACACTGTTGCTCCTGGGGTATCGGCGAGGACCATTCGCAACCGTCTCCATGAAGCTGGGCTACGGTCCCGCACACCGTTAGGCCGTCTTCCGCTCACGCCCCAACATCGTGCAGCCCGCCTCCAGTGGTGTCGCGACAGGCGTGAATGGAGGGACGAATGGAGACGTGTCGTCTTCAACGATGAGAGTCGCTTCTGCCTTGGTGCCAATGATGGTCGTATGCGTGTTTGGCGCCGTGAAGGTGAGCGCCACAATCAGGACTGCATACGACCGAGGCACACAGGGCCAACACCCGGCATCATGGTGTGGGGAGCGATCTCCTACACTAGCCGTACACCACTGGTGATCGTCGAGGGGACACTGAATAGTGCACGGTACATCCAAACCGTCATCGAACCCATCGTTCTACCATTCTTAGACCGGCAAGGGAACTTGCTGTTCCAACAGGACAATGCACGTCCGCATGTATCCCGTGCCACCCAACGTGCTCTAGAAGTTGTAAGTCAACTACCCTGGCCAGCAAGATCTCCGGATCTGTCCCCCATTAAGCATGTTTGGGACTGGATGAAGCGTCGTCTCACGCGGTCTGCACGTCCAACACGAACGCTGGTCCAACTGAGGCGCCAGGTGGAAATGGCATGGCAAGCCGTTACACAGGACTACATCCAGCATCTCTACGATCGTCTCCATGGGAGAATAGCAGCCTGCATTGCTGCGAAAGGTGGATATACACTGTACTAGTGCCGACATTGTGCATGCTCTGTTGCCTGTGTCTATGTGCCTGTGGTTCTGTCAGTGTGATCATGTGATGTATCTGACCCCAGAAATGTGTCAATAAAGTTTCCCCTTCCTGGGACAATGAATTCACGGTGTTCTTATTTCAATTTCCAGGAGTGTATTTAAGAAATTAACATGAAAGGAATCCAACAGAGACCTTTCAACATGTACAGACAAGTAATTTCAGTAAAATTGGATGATTTATTCAAGAGAAACAGCTTCACCAATTGAAGAAGTCAATAACGAGTTGTTCCACCTCCTGCTCTTATGGGAGCAGTTATTCGGCTTGACATTGACAGAGTTGTTGAATGCCCTCCTAAGGGATATTGTGCCAGATTCTGTCCAACTGGGGCGTTAAGCTGGTTGGAGGGTCCTGCCCATAATGCTCCAAAGGTTCTAAATTGGGAAGAGATCCAGCGACCTTGCCGGCCAAGTTATGATTTAGCGAGCACGAAGAGAAGCAGTAGAAACTCTCGCTTTGTACGGGCGGGTATGATTTTGCTAAAATGTAAGTCCAGGTGCCTTGCCACGAAGGCAACAAAACGGGCGTAGAATGTCATCGACGTACCGTTGTACTGTAAGGGTGAGGCGGATGACTATCAACGACGTCCTTCTATAAAATGAAACGGCGCCCCAGAACATCACTCTTGGTTGTCGGGCCATATGCGGGCTGCGGTCAGGTTGGTATCCCGCCGCTGTACAGAACTTCTCCATACACCTCTTCTCTGTTCATCGCGGCTCAGTTCGAATTGGGACTCATTACTGAAGACAATTCCACTCCAGTCAGTGAGATTCCAGGCCAAAGGTGCCCTACACCACCGCAAAGGTCAATGGTAGTCGGTGCAGCGGGAGGGGGGGAGGGGGAGGGGAGGCGGGTGGTTTGAGCCAGCCCTCATGCGAGCCGCCTATTAACGGTCACTGAAGCACCAGCTGCACGTTGGCTCGGTGATAATGATAAATCCGGGGCTCTGAGTGCATCTCTGACGATTGCTCGGCCCTCACGTTCCGTCGTTTTTGTAGGTCGACCACTTACTTCTTGACGCTGTGTTCGGGCCATGGTTAGCCCGTTCCTACCAACGCTGTCGAATAGTGGCATCAGTTCTGTTCAAATATCGAGTGATTTGCCGATTACTCCAACCGGTTTCTTTGAGACTCCTCTCTCAAATGCTGACTTCTGCACATATTGTTCACACGCCTGTCTGTTAGGCGTAGATACTGCCCAGCTGAGTTCATGGAATAAAATTCGTCCAGCTATCGACGTGTCCCCAGTTTGGCATCCTTGCCAGCTGACCAGTGAAACTGCCCTGCTGTGTTGCCCATTCAACTATCGGCCACCAAGTTTACAGTTTTGCATTTTCCGCCGATACCGTATGGGTATCATTTTGTGGGCAATTTGCATTATTCCTTCGTGGTGCATCGCTTTTTTGTTTATTTATTTTTGTCTTAGAATGTATTCTAACAATGAATTACATGAAGCACTAAACGGGATGTTGGTTTCAATATGATTCACGCGCTGTCTGTCTCATTTAGGCACGCCTTCTACACACAACAGGCACGTTGGTCACTTTGGAGCGCTGTGGACGGTATAGAGCTGGCATCGCTGTGACATAAGTCGTGGCAGTGAAGTTGTATGTATATGGCAGTCGATTGATTAACATCAGTGCAATAGGATGGTTAGACGTTGTTACTTGAAAGACTGGCAGAAGGAGCTGTTGTGTTCGGATGTGCCCATGATCACACCTAGAATTAAGGTGTCCGATTTGTTGGTGTGGCTTTGTGGACTGCCAAACATGTCTACAAGAAATGGTGTACCATTTCTGCCATGTAACTCGGTTTGAGAACAATGGATAATATCCTACCTAACGGGGATAGGAAAAGAGTGTCACGCCTTATCAAGGACACTCGGTTAAAACTTTACAGCAACTGTGACTGTTAATGAATGCGGGTCCACCTCAAGCAGTTTCCTAGCGAACTTTGCGAAGAGAACGGCGTGCAGTAAACGTCTGGAGTCGTGTATTTTTCAGGAGGCTACTGCTCACAGTGGTGCTTAAAGCTGTGGCAAAAATAACATAGAAACTGGACGGCACTTGACTGCTGGCGAGTAGTGTGGTCCAACAGTCACGATTTCGTATTCTGTCTACTGAAGCAAGGCATTCAGAACACTGATGTTTCAATGGATAGATCAAAGGGAGTGGATTGTGCACATCAAGGCACAGATGATGTCACGGGATTGTTTTTCTTACCATGACTTGGGCGCATTCATTCGTGTTATAGCGAACGTCAAGAACGCTCATTTTGGCATTCTCTGTGACCAGGAGTTTTTTTTTTTTTTCATTCATCCTTGTTCACCGAGGTGCATGTATACGTTCCTGCTTTGATGTGCACTCAGGCATGATATCACGGCCGGCCGAAGTGGCCGTGCGGTTAAAGGCGCTGCAGTCTGGAACCGCAAGACCGCTACGGTCGCAGGTTCGAATCCTGCCTCGGGCATGGATGTTTGTGATGTCCTTAGGTTAGTTAGGTTTAACTAGTTCTAAGTTCTAGGGGACCAATGACCTCAGCAGTTGAGTCCCATAGTGCTCAGAGCCATTTGAACCATTTGAACCATGATATCACAACCCGGTGGCTCCTAAATCGTCCGATCTTAATCCCATAGGAAATGTCTGGGACTATATGAGGTGTACTGTAGTAATCAACATACCCCAGTCTGGTATTTCTTCGGGACCTCCTGTCAACAATGAGTGGCTTGAGCTGGGTCTTTCGCCCAGTCTCGTCGTCAATCTCTTGCGTCTACGAAGCCTGCATACTCGGTTCGCTGGACAAACAATCATAGCAATCGTATTATTACAATTGATCAAATACAATTCTTAATTTTGGCAACTACAAAATGGTTCAAATGGCTCTGAGCACTAAGGTCATCAATGCCCCAGAACTTAGAACTATTTAAACCTAAGGGTATCATACACATCCACGCCCGAGGCAGGATTCGATCCTGCGACTGTAGCAGCAGCGCGGTTCCGGACTGAAGGGCCTAAAACCGCTCGGCCGCACCGGCCGGCTGGCAACTACTCAGATGTGTCGCAAGCAAAGGGCGACATAATAAATAATCAGTTTTCGCAGTGACTGCTGATCTCTAACTGACAAAAGTCTTTCCTAAACTGCTATCCAACTGCCTTACGTTGACGCTGCTATCCAAGTCGCTAATCTTGAAGCTGCTATTGAACTGAGGCGTCACTAGTCGGTCGCGGCGCTTATGTCCTCCCCACACAGGGGCCGCTGCTGTCGCATTGTCGTCCTGGAAGGGAGGTCAGTCAGCGTGCAATTGGCTGACGTCTTCTCACAGCCATGTCTTCTCTGTCGTTCCCGATTGGCGTGCCGGCGCTTGACTTTAGACCGTGACACTGGATACGGCATATCTCCTCCCCCCCCCCTTCCCTTGAATTGGGGCAGTTATCAATATTAGATGCGGTCTTACTAGTTATTAGGGTGATGTCTCCTGGGGGTTGCTGATATACAGGATGTTCCAGAACTGTTGTAGAATGTATCTTGAGAAATAAATCGAGGATAGGAATCCGTGTCAGGAAAAAATGTTCAAAAGTGAGTGAATTCCTAAGGGACCAAACTGCTGAGGTCATCGGTCCCTAGACTTACTGAGCCGTGGCGGAACTGGCGCCAGTAGTATCTCTGACTTAAGTGCGATCGATTTCCCAGTGTAGAGGTTTGTCTTTGAGCTTGGGCCGGCTCGAGATATAAGGGAGTGCCGACCGCAAGTAAGGAGAGGACACAACGCTTGAGAACGGAACGCGGTGGTGCGCGAGTCGGCGATTGGTTGGCGGACAGAAGCGAAGACGGCGTGCCTGAGGCCGGGCGGCGGTTGTCACGTGGTTGTACTGGAGTCGGCGGGAGTTGGCCGGCGCTGGGCATTCTCCGGCAACCTCGTGAGCTGTGGATGTGCCTGATTCCTTGGAGGGACACGCTGTTATGGTCTTGCGAAGTGTTGGTCTGGCATCCTCCCAAAATCACCCCAGCATCTAAAGACCCAGTTAAGTACTCTGATTACTAAGAGCGCTTAGTTAACTGTGATGGTGATCGCTCTTGGTACAGTAAGGTGATGCACGACGTCTGATGTGATGCCTGTTCGATTTCATTTGAGGCCTCCTACTAAGCGTTTGCTCTGCTTCCGCATAATATTGATGTACTTGCAAAAAATGGTTCAAATGGCTCTGAGCGCTATGAGACTTAACATCTGTGGTCATCAGTCCCCTAGAACTTAGAACTACTAAAACCTAATTAACCTAAGGACATCACACAGATCCATGCCCAAGGCAGGATTCTAACCTGCGACCGTAGCGGTCACGCGGCTCCAGACTGAAGCGCCTAGAACCGCAAGGCCACACCGGCCGGCATGTATTTGCAGATATGTCATTAAGTTCTAGTGAGTGCTGGTTCTCGTGAGCCAGATCATTTCCCACTCTTAGTGTTTGTTTATCAAGTACAGTTTCACTTAAATAAAACACTTCGTAATGAAATCAGTTGTTGTTTATCCTTGATGTTATAGAGTCAATTTGCTGATCAATCTTAAGTGTTAAGGTTAAGAAATGTTTTTCTGCCTTCTGTTGTCGGGCGTGGTCTGTGTTTCAGTGCGCTGAGGCAGCGGGCAACCGAAACGCAGGGGTTCCCTTTAGATTACAAGTTTGGCTTACAGGCGGTGGACTTCGCCTGAACTCGGGTGTTCCTCTTCGGTAGTGTTTGCTTGGTTCAGATTTTGGTGGTCTACTCGACGTGGGGTTGCAAACGGAGCCACGTCTCATTCGGTATTAGGCTACTCCTCTCAGTCGGTTCCACCGTTCGTGGTTGAACTTCGGCCTTACAAGCTTGGACTCTGCTTCTGTTATTACACATTTATCATTGTACAGGGTTGTAACTTTATATACCCTAAAGGTTCACCTTACAAGTCAATGTGCATTTGAATAATTTCGGGGTCGCTCTGTAAGACTGACCAAGTTATAAATATCTTTTAAGTATTCGTGTTGAAGTTGAGGCTGTGTGCCAAATGTTATTTTACATGTAATGTAAGGTTTTAACTGTAAGGGTCTTAAATAATGTCTTAACTAGAATTGTTTGTTAAAGCTATGGTAGAATTCAGCCTCAGTGGCTTCTGTCAATTTTGGTGGAAATTCGTGGGCTACATATAATGTTAATTGAAAGGGTCTTAAATAATGTGTCCTAACTAACTAGAGTTTTTTGTTAAAATTAGTTATTAACTTGGTTATGATTAATGTTCTGAATGTCTCTTAAATAATTTTGCCCGAGTGGCGTCTGTCAAATTGCATCTGAGATTGTTTTGGGTAGTTAATAAAGCCATTGGAATTGAAATATTCACTTTATTGAGTCAGCCCTTCCACCCCCTTTAAAGGTTAAACGAAACAGCTGCTAAGTAAAACCGTTCCAACCGTTCCACTTACACACTACTTAAATTAACTTATGCTAAGATCAACCCGAGGGAGGACTCGAACCTTTGGCGGGAGGGACCGCGCATCCGTGACATAGCGTCTCTAACCGCGCGGCCACTCCCCCCGGCGCGTGTGCGGAAACGTCATCCAATGACACTATAGAGCGCCGAAGTTACAGGCGCTGGCGCCTGCCGCTAGTCAACCCCCTTGGCAGCAAACGTGACTTTGTACGCAGACGGCCCATAGGCGGAAGGTCCCGTAATATTTTTATTATTCAGTGATCGCGACTGATTGCCACGACCACCCACAGAGAAGACGGAGCTAGCTGCATCGTAGAATGGTCTTGTCTCCTAATACGATGCTCTCTTGCCTTGATAAATGACAGTTTCAGACACAGGCCTCCACCCACAGTTTATTTTTCTCTTGGAACTCCCTAAAATCTTCAATGATTTTTGGTATGCAGAAGAAAAACAGACTGCAAATGGAAACCCATGTCTAAAACTGTCATCTCAAAGGCAATAGAGCATCGCATTCATAGAAGACAAGGCTTTTCTACGCAGCAACTATCTCCATCTTCTCCTCTGGCGATCGTGGTCATCACTCGTGGTCACTGAATAACAGACAACAGTGTGAGACGCTCTGCCTACGGTCCGTCAGCGTACAAAGTCACTTTTGCTGCCGATGGGGTGGCCTGGTGGCCCGTGCTGGCGCCTAGAACCTCGACGCTCTCTATAGCGTCGTTAGATGACATTTCTGGAGACGGGTTGCTATCTGTCCCTCAAGAGGTTCTCTGCAACCCCTCGAAGTTTGTCGCAGTACAGAGGGATCCAAAAAAATGTATATACTGTTTAACAGCCCATAACTTGCAAACTAATTGACAGAGTTGTCTCATTTTTGGTGAAAGTGTAGCTTAAAGTCCAACCACACAAACGATGCTGCCGAACTGCAGCACGAACTACTGACTTCAACGTGTTCAGTTGGATATTTGCACATGAATGTACGATGGATTCTCGAAGTTCATCCAATGTGTGTGGCTTTTGTCCATAAACGACGTCCATTAGTGTTCCCCTCATGTAAAAGTCCATAGAGGTCTGGGGAACGTGGTGGGTACTCCACAGCACCTCTACGGCCTATCCATCTTCCTGGTAGATTTTCGTCGAGATACGCCCTAACACGATTTTGGTAGTGGTCTGGGGCACCATCTTGTTGAAAGTAAACTCTTCCGTCTCCATACAAGTCTCAGATGGTAGGTAAAGTGGATGTCTGGAGCTTCTGAAGGTACACCTCACCTGTAACTGTGCCGTCAAAGAAGAATGGCCCAATCAAGCCCCGGTAAGACAACCCACGCCACACATTTACTCCTGACAAATTCACGGCTTTGTCTACATGGACGTTCGGGTTTTCGGCGGCCCAGTAGATGCAATTGCGGCGATTTACTACACCACTGAGTTTGAACCGTGCCTCATCAGACCACACAATCATCTCTGCAAACTCTTCATAGTTGGGCACCATGTTAGTAAACTACTCGTAGTACTCCATTCTACGATCTGGGTTGTCCTCGTTCATTGCGTGTACCAATCGTGGGATGTAGAACTTCCACTTTACTGTCTTCAAAATTCGCCGACCACTTGAGCGACTCACCCCAGTTTCACGGGCACACTGTCTCACAGACTTCTGTGGTGAGCGAGTGAATTATTATAACACACGACGGGAGTTAGCTGGATTTGTTACTGTTACAGGTCGTCCAGATCGTTGTTTGTGTACATCTTTAACACAGCCTTCGGCTTGAAATTTGTCTCGAATGCGACGTATCGTTAATCGTGTCGGTGGCTCTGTTTGATAATCATTTCGCCATTGCCGTTGAACCTCATTAATGTTTTCGTACTTAAAATACCACTTCAAAACTGACTTCCTTTCATCGAATGTGAGCCTTGCGCCAGCCATGTTTACTCGAGTAACTAGGTGCAACTAAGAACAAAACGCTTACTATCTGGCGACTGTCATCTGACAAAACAAAACAACGCAACACAACGCTTGTGTGGCGATTGCCGGAACTACAAACTATTGCACTACCAAAGATGAGACAACTCCGTCAATTAGTTTGCCAGTTATGGACTTTTAAACAGTGGATACATTTTTTTGGACCCCTCTGTATTTCTGTGACACTCTGTACAAGTGATGTGCTTGCATCTGTGTCATTCGTTTCTCTTTTATTTGCAAGCATCGAAACGATTTTATTTTGAATATTGTTTGTTTATACTTACCAGACAGGTTTTCGCGAGAACAATGTCGCTTTTCTCAGATATTTTTCGTTTTAGTTCCCCGATTATTTCGTATGGACTGTAAGAGCTGTCGCGGTCATAGGAGCACGCCTCTGACTTCGTAGGACGTCTTCCGCTATTCCAACTTGATACGCAACGCCTAGCAGTCTAGCTCACACCAGCGTCTCGTATGTGGTTTCTTATACAGCTGCTCTTCACATTCCAAAAGTCTCCAAAGATGTCTAAACGATTTACTCGCTCTCGCTATTGTTGCTTTTACCTCTCTGTTGCACTTCATATTGAAAAATAGTATTACTACTGCTGATGGAACGATGTTGATGGTTCAAATGGCTCTAAGCCAGGGGCGGCTAAACGTTGCACGCGGCTCGTGAGCGCACAGCGCTGCACGTGTGCTGCTCGCGTGCAGTCGTCGAATGGGGCAGTGGCGACAGCCGGCAGGTTGCGGCAGTATAGTACAAGGCCAAGCCGCGGACGTTGATGCGAAGCGACCACTACCTGAAAATGCAGAGTGAGTCAATGAAACGGAGACGTGGAGATTTGCTATCTTTTAAAAAGTAATGGGGCTTTGTGCAAAAACGTGAAAGTTAGAAATGTTTAATATGTGGCAGTATTCTCGCTGGTCAGCGGAAGTTTAGTATTGAAGGCCATTATAATAAATTTCACAAGGACGAGTACAATTTATTGTCGGATTCTGAGCGGATGGGGAAATTGACTGAGCTTAAGAAGAGCGACCTGACGATATTAGATCCATCTGTCCTAGTTGCCGTTGTCACGAGAGATCTGCGGCTTTCTCTCGTCATATCTAACTGATTTAACATTTTATGGAGCACTGTTTTCAATTTTTCAGGACGACAACAATAATAGCCCAGCGGTACGTGCAAGCTATAAAATTGCGCTTAATATAGTGAGAGCTGGAAAACCATTTGCTGAATTAATAAGCCTCGGTTAAGAGCAAACATAAGTGATGAAAATTTACGTAACTGTTTGCGTTTGTCTGTATGCAGGAATTTTGTTCCAGATATTAAACGTATTTTACAATACCTGTGATAATTAAATAAAACGTATTGTAGTTAATAGCTACTCTTTCAAACCATGATTTATTTCAAGCACTCCTGCTACCCTTATTCCATCATTCAATAAAGCAAGCTAGAAAAACAAAACGCATTACAGAGGACGGAGTGGACAGAAGGTATGGTGGGGAGGGGAGGTAAGCGGGTGGCCAGCTTGCCCCTGTGTGCACACAGAACACCTGTTAACTGCACGAGTGCAAGTGCACAGCACACGTGCAGGATTCCTGCCCGCCCCTGCTCTAAGCACTATGAGACTTAATATCTGAGGTCATCAGTCCCCTAGACTCAGAACTACTTAAACCTAGCTAACCTAAGGACAGCACACACATCCATGCCCGAGGCAGGATTCGAACCTGCGACAGCAGCAACAGCGCGGTTCCGGACAAAAAAGTTGAAAACGCTTCACAAGATACTAATATTTCCAGTGTGCTTACCATCTAACGACACTACCGTTGCAACTTATACTTCTCGAGTGAGCGGAGCTATTCCAATACTTTGCAGGCAGCATTCCCTCACCCGAGGGATGAATTACTACTTAAACCTAGCTAACCTAAGGACAGCACACACATCCATGCCCGAGGCAGGATTCGAACCTGCGACAGCAGCAACAGCGGCGTTCCGGACAAAAAAGTTGAAAACGCTTCATAAGATACTAATATTTCCAGTGTGCTTACCATCTAACGACACTACCGTTGCAACTTATACTTCTCGAGTGAGCGGAGCTATTCCAATACCTTGCAGGAACATTCCCTCACCCGAGGGATGAATTACCGGCTGCCCGGCATAGCTCGGACGCACGCTACTGCAAGAGCCATTGAGGAAGAGGAGAAAACGGAAGGCCGTGGAAACCGGCTTGTCGCAGGTGGGGCGCGCTCCGCGCGTTGCATGAGCTGCAGGGGCGAGCAGGTAGCGTAAGTCGGTCAGTGGGCCCGCAGATACCTGCCGCGGCCGACCCGTTAGCGCCGCGGGCGTCGCCACCTGACTCTGCGTCGCCGTCCAGCGTTCTGGCGTTGCGACGCGCAGGCTGTGCCCACTCTGCCCTGCTGGACGATGAGGCGGGTGCACACTGGGCCACAGACCTTTCACAAGGGAGATGTTGCATCTGGATGCAGTGAACCGCATTCTGCAGCCGGTCTCCGGCACAAAAACGAAGTATCGTGAGGTGTTGTATCCACTCACAAAATATTTCCCAGTCGGGGAGTAGTCCCTTGAACTGTTATCATTACGAAGAATTATAAAAATCGCCATTCCGCTCTTGTGTCTTGATGAACTCCACTTCTGGGAAAAAAATATAAATAAAATGTTTTATACTATTCCAGATACTTTATGAATCAGGGATGGATGAAAACACCAGAAGACTTGTTGAACAAACGCTCACAGATACAACATCAAGAATTAAGTTTCAAGGCGAAATTTCTGAACCATTCGAAATCAAAACAGGAGTTCGACGAGGAGACGGACTGTCCCCAGTTCTCTTTAACTTGGTTTTAGATAAAAAAGTAAAAACATGGGAAAGCACATTAAAAAACAGGCACAAAGGGTATAAGCATGGGCCAAGGAAAGAACAAATTTGAAGTGAAATGTTTAGCCTTTGCGGATGATATGGCATTGATAACTGAAAACCGAACAGACGCAACGGTTATGCTTGATCTGTTACACGAGATTGCTGAAAAGACTGGGCTAAAAATATCCTATGAAAAAACCGAGTATATAGAACACAAACATAATACAGAAAAGTTTATGAAAACAAAGTAAGGAAAAATTAAAAGAGTTGATAGATTCAAATACCTGGGGTAGTGGATCCAAGCCAATGGATTGGATAACACAACAAACAAAGAAAGAATAAAAAAGTTAGAATTTGCATATAAATTAACACAAAACTACTACAATAAGAAATCAATATCCGTACAAGCGAAGATAAAACATTATAATTCAGTTATTAGGACACAAGCAACGTATGGATCAGAGTGCCTAACATTGAATAATAAAGGTGAATTAAGAGAACTAGAAAAAAGAGAGAGAAAAATATTAAGAAAAATTCTAGGTCCTGGGAAAAACAAGGAAAATAGGTGGATTAAAAGGAGAAATGAAGACCTATACAAAAGTACAGAAAAGATCACAATGAGGAAGAGATGGCTAAAATTTTATGGACTTAAAAAGAATGGAAGAAACACGGATTACAAAGAAAATATTTAATTACGTTAGTAAGCTGAAAAAACTGTAGGATGGATAGAGCAGTAAAGAAAGACGCCAACCAAGTAGGTGTTACAGAATAAATAATACGTGACAGGAATCACTTTAGGCTACTTATAGAAAACGCAAATTATGAAGAACATGAGCCAAAACCACGACCGAAGAGAGTGTGGACGGATGAGCAGCCGGCCGGAGTGGCCGAGCGGTTCTAGGCGCTTCAGGCTGGAACCGCGCGACCGCTACGGTCGCAGGTTCGAATCCTGCCGCGGGCATGGATGTGTGTGATGTCCTTAGGTCAGTTAGGTTTAAGTAGTTCTAAGTTCTAGGGGACTGATGACCTCAGATGTTAAGTCCCATAGTGCTCAGAGCCATTTGAACCAGTTTTGAACAGATGAGCAGGGACGAGCAGTTGGCGAGAAAATGAAGAAGTACTGGGAAGAATGGAAGAAAAAGAAACACCATAAGTGTTAAGTTGTATGCGGTCCATAGCTGGCCAAATTCACAAATAAAAAAATGTTTTATGTACGGGGTGACAATTATTGAAATATATGAAATAAAATCGTCATGACTTCAGAAAGGACTGCGTTAGGACGTTCAGACTGCACAGGTGGCTGTGCGGCTGCTCCCGGCGGAGGTTCGCATCCTCTCTCGGGCATCGGTGCGTGTTTGTCCTTAGGATAATTTAGATTAAGTAGTGTGTAAGCTTAGGGACCTTACCAGTTAAGTCCCATAAGATTTCACACACACATTTTTTTTTTTTTTTTTTTTTTTGCACAGTTGGCTGCGGATCATGATGGGAATTAGTATGAGCGTGCGCTCGCGCCTAGTTGATGTCGGCCATTTGCACTTGAAAATGTCACGGCACAGCCTGCCTGAACGTATAGCGTTTGTGAAGGCCTACTATACGAGCAATAACAGTCCAGCTGCGGCTCAAAGGAAGTTTTCGATCGAGTTCAAGCTGAAAACAACCGGTTCAATTGTGCTAACAATCAAGAATTTGATTCACAAGTTTGAGAGAACGGGTAGTGTTTGTAATGACAGTGTAGGCAATGTCGGTCGTCCAACAAAGGTGAAAAAGCCTGAAAACATCGAGAAGACATGTGGTGTGCTTCAAACAGCTCCGGGACATCGATTAGACGAGCTGCACAACAGGTGGGATTCAACCGGGAGACACCGCGACAGATTAATGTTGAAGACCTGCACCTCTTCCGAAACAAAAATCAAATCCATCATCCATTAAACCCCAGGGCCATGGAACAGCGCTTGTGTTTCGCCAACACTATTGCCCACAGAATTGACGAATATGACTTTGGTCTGAATATGGTTTCGTTTAGAGACGAAGCCTACTTTCATTTGGATGGGATCGTCAATAAGCAAACCTGGCGCATCTGGGGGACTGAGAGTCAGCATTTCGCGATCGGTAAGTCTCTTCACCCTCAACGGGTGACTGTGCGGTGTGCTATATCCAGTCACGGAATAATCAGTGCGATGTTCCTTGATGGCACGGTGACTACCGAACGGTATGTGAAGGTTTTGGAAGATGATTTCATCCCCATTATCCAAAGTGACCCCGATTTCGATAAGACGTGGTTCACGTCAGACGGATCTCGATTCCATCGAAGCAGGAGAGTGTCTGATGTCCTGGAGGAGCACTGTGGAGACGCATTCTGCCTCTGGGGTACCCAGAGGCCACTGACGTGGACGCCGATTCGCCGCCATAGTCTCCGGATCTCAACACTTGCGACTGCTTTTTGTGGGACTGCGTTAAAGACAAGTTGTAGAGCAAGAACGCCAAAACCATTGCTGAGCTAAAAACAGCCGTCCGGGTCATCGGCAGCATCGATGTTCCGACACTTCTGTGGGTCATGTTGAATTTCGCTATTCGCTGCGCCACATCATCGTCAATAACGCCAGACATACAGAACATGTCATACCCTAGATCCGAATATCTGTAGTGACGCTTACATGTTGAATAAAATGTGTGAACGCCGTAGTTTGTCACTAATTTGCGTTTTTTTCATGTAATTCGATCATTATCGACGTGTCAGTGCAGTGTAAGCTTCTTGAGTTTCTTGCCACGCCTATCTGCAGTTTGTCCTCGACGTTTCGGAAGACATGTTCTCTCCTTCTGTCTTCTATCGAACTACCGGAGTCTCGCAGTCCATGTCCTTATACACCGTCTGGTTAGAAGTATCCGGACAATCCTATTCAATGCAAAATTGACCACTAGGTTCACAACATATGGAATTCAAGAGATGGAACCGCCATTATCCGCCGAGTTAGAATATGTTGTGTGTTTAGTAAATAAGCAGCAACCCCAGAATGGGTCAGTCAGGTAAGCTTAGAGATTTCGAACGTGGCTACCCACTAGATGTCACCTGAGTAGCAGTTCCATCAGGGACATTTAGACCCAAGTCGAATCACTCGTCAGTTTGGAGTCTGCTACCAGAAATCCGGCTCGCACAGTGACTGTGCGCAGGAGTTACAGATAATGGGATGCAGTTGTCGAGCAACTCCTTTTAGGTGACACATTTTTGAAGTCAGTCCTAAGCGACGCTCGAGGTGGTGCAAAGAGTGACACCACTGGACAGTGGACGAAGGGAAACAAGTGAGTTGGAGAGATGAATTACTCTACACTCTGTGGCAGTCCAATGCAAGTTCTCGTGCCGGCCGCTGTGACCAAGCGGCTCTAGGCGCTTCAGTCCGGAACTGTGCGCCTACTACGGTCGCAGGTTCGAATCCTGCCACTGGCATGGATGTGTGTGATGTCCTTAGGTTAGTTAGGTTTAATTAGTTCTAAGTTCTAGGGGACTGTTGACCTCAGATGTTAAGTCCCATAGTGCTCAGAGCCATTTTTGTTGGAAATTCTCGTATGTTGCTGTTGGGTAGTAGGTCTGTACATAATGCAGCTGATGTCATGGATTTAGCAGTCAGCGAATTAATTTAGAAAAAATATTCAAGCAGCTGTGGATCGTCAACAATGCCAGTTGTGTAAGTAGGCTGTTTAGGTTTTTATGTTGGTAACGCCACGTAGCGCTCTGTATGAAAATCACTGACTGTGCTGTGTGCAGTATGTGGCTGGTTGGCATTGTTGGAATATTCGCTATTGTAGTGTTGGGCAGTGGGATGTGAACAGCGCGTAGCGTTGTGGAGTTGGAGGTGAGCCGCCAGCAGTGGTGGATGTGGAGAGAGAGAGAGAGAGAGAGAGAGAGAGAGAGAGAGAGAGAGATGCCAGAGTTTTGAGAGGTTGTTATAAGCGGATGACCTGGACGTGTGTCCGCCAGAAAAAGGAAATTTGTAAAGATGAATGTCATGAATTGATAGATAGATATATGATGACTTTCGAACTCTATTAAGGCAAATACATTGTTTGCTCTCTATCAAAATCTTTCATTTGCCAACTATGCCGATCAGTAGTTAGTGCCTTCAGTAGTTAGAATCTTTTATTTAGCTGACAGTATTGGCGCTCGCTGTATTGCAGTAGTTCGAGTAACGAAGATTTTTGTGAGGTAAGTGATTCATGAAAGGTATAGGTTATTGTTAGTCAGGGCCAGTTTTGTAGCGATTGTTGAAAGTCAGATTTCTTTGCGCTCATAGTATTGTGTGTCAGTTTAGTGATAATCAGAATAAGTAAAGAGAGAAATGTATGAGTACGTTCAGTTTTGAACAGCTGTATGAAAATAAAATAATGTAAGAGGTTTTCCAGCACTGGCCATAATTTTCCTAAGGGCGTTACAGTTGTTTCAGACTTGCTCGTGAACAGTGTACCCACAGGTATGGTTTTCCAGAATAGGGTGGAAAAAATTATTTTGCGTCCCCAGCTGTGAGCCTCTAACAAGGAAAGTATACACATATCACATCATCGATTTCGCTCATCTTTCACACGACTGTATATGTAGCTGTAGAAAAAAAAAGCTCTCATACGATGCCCTTCTTAATAATTTCCGAGAATTCCAGGTTTAAAGTTGCACGAAACTATTGAACACCACACGAGAGCACTAACCGTCGAGCAGGATTAGCGCAGTCACCCAAGGCATCTCATGATCCTCGTTGCTGGAAGACATGGATTTCTGTTCTGCATGAAAGCAGTTGGATCGCGGTGTAATTAATTGAGGCCTGATCTCTCGTCTCGTTGATGTATAATTCTTCGTATCTGGAAATATTTGATCGGGCTTCGATCTCCGATGGTGCTAAGACTAAAATAACAAGAAAATTCGTAAGGAAGTTCATTCGTATTTCTCTTTCATAACGAGAAAAGCTTTTCATGTGTCACTTGGTTTATTAAGAGATTTTCCACAGCCTTTGTTAATGTGTAGCCTAGTGCGAGAACAATTAATTACATGTTACCTCTACTATGACACTGAGGCAACAAGAAACCATACTAGAGCCCACGTCTCTTCATTTGTTCCTAAACAGCCTAAGTGAGATCTTTGCAAACCTACATGTAAAAATATTCTTACAGCAGCTGATGGTCGCTCCACTGATATATCTGAGTAACATACACTAGAAGAAAGATATTAATAATAGCCGCCAGAGGATATTAAAAATGGCAGCTTAGAAGACTGCACATACAGCGTTCGAGTGTTATCATTTTTTTAAACTTCCACCAAACTGTTAATAAAATTTTTCTGGTTTTACGACCACATTGTCAGTATGTAAAACTACCGACGTTTCTGTCACTGTTGCAAGTGACTTTCTTCAGGGTGTTTTTGTTTAATGAAGCTCACTTGCAACAGTGATCGAGACATCGGTAGTTTTACATATTGACAACGCGGTCACAAGCCCAGAAAAATTTTATTGACTGTGACCATGGCCGCGGAACACAGTGTGTAAACGACAACAACACCCTGAAGAAAGTCACTTGGAACAGTGATTGAGACATCTGTAGTTTTACATATTGACAATGAGGTCACAAACCCAAAAGAAATTTACTGACTGTGACAATGGCCACAGAAGCCTACGTTTACATTCCACCAAACGCTTTGCGACACTCCGGGCGCTAGTCAAGTGTGGGAATTCAAGGCGCCACTGGGGTATGGCAAGGTGGAGGCTGTGCTTGTAATTTGTATTGAGTGAAGGGTCTCGATATTTTTATCGCCTCCTTCGAGTCGGATATGATGTGACGAATTGTGTGCACGGAAACGATTGAGAAATTAATGGGCCTGACAAATGAGTGTAGTCCACCCCAAAATTGATAATAACAAAAGGGTTAAGGGGTTCATTTAATTACTGAAATCAAAGATGGTTCCACTTTGACCAACATTTATTGTTACACAAAAAAGAGGGAACGAGAGGAAAAACATTATTTACGAATGAAACAATAGTGTCTCCAAACCCACAGATAGAGGAAATTGGACAACACAAACCGTACAATATCCAGTTAAAATAAAAACAATATTGTGCAGCAGAGTCCGCAGGAAACAGGAAGGGAAAGAATCTGAAACCAACCCCGCGTTTCACCGGAAAGGATTAAACGAACTGTTCCGAATCGGACAAGCTGACTGTATCGATCGTTGTGGTGTAAAGGAAAACACATGCTGGAAACCCAGCTGCACTGCGCAACACAATTAAAGAGTCACTTATACGAAACCACGTAATTGTCTTCCATTGCGACGGAGAAGTTTGAAATTGGCCTTAAAAATTGTTCAAATGCCTCTGAGCACTATGGGACCTAACATCTGAGGTCATCAGTCCCCTAGAACTTGGAACTACTTAAAGCTAACTAACCTAAGGACATCACACACATCCATGCCCGAGGCAAGATTCGAACCTGCGACCGTAGCAGTCGCACGGTTCCGGACTGAAGCGCCTAGAACCACTAGGCCACAGCGGCCGGCTTTGTCTTAAAGGTCCGTACAACTTTCCTCTGTAACAGTGCAGAAGCGTGGCGCCCTGTGACGTCAGCCTCATGCTCGACGACGCTCCAAACAGCCAGGTGTCGACACATGGCGAAAGAAAGGCCAGAACTCAGAAGTCCATGTGAGGTGTAAGGTGTGTTAATGATGTCACATTGTCACCAAACATCACTACAACTCTGCCCAAAGACCCCGTGGAAGCGTCACGAGATGGGAAGATCGTTACAACCCCTGTGACCCACATTATACCCTTTCTTTTGACGCCTCTGCAATGGAGGTCGGAAACGCAACGCCAAAGGTTGAAATCGCGATGTTTTGTTGTGGGATGCCTAGGAAAACATTTCAAACAGGCTGCCACTCAGAACCGTCATGAAAGGATCTCAGCGGGTAGCATAAGGGGCGTCAACAAAAACCGACCCTTCTCTTGTGGCTGTGGTTCCCACACATTTCGCGGTCGAAAATGACAGTTCCCAGTGAGATGAGTAACAGGACGACGTTCTTAACAACCTTTACCACTGACATCGTGAACCTGCAACACACTTTACAATGATCTCATCCCTTTCGAGAGCAGCACGACCGCAACTTCCGCTCCGAAGTAATGATCGTTCAAAACTATTCGAAGATCTCCGAAGGTGATTCAAAGCAGCAAAGAGTGTTTATGCTTTTTCAGCCCTCGCGTTTTGCGTCCTCCTATGGCGTGATCTCTGGGTGTGGGCCTTTGACATATGCGTGAATAAACTAGCCAAGTGTCTCTCTAAGAGTTCCCCCCCCCCTCCCCCACCATTCACTTCGGCAACGCCATAGGTGCCACACGAGCACCTTTGTTGCACACTTTAAAAATGTCCCTTCACAGAGACAGCCGTTCACTGATTCCTAGGCAATGGTGTGACAGGCAACCATTTCCACACCGCTCAGCTGAGTGGCACTACATTGTAGAACTAACGCCTGCTCACTTCACACGAAATCTAAGGAGCGCCGAAACGGTTGCCTCTCACGCCAGCGCCTAGAAATCAGTTAATGGCTGTTCCTGTACAGGGACACTTTTAAAGTTCCCAAAAAAGGTGCACGGGTGCCACCGAGGGTATTGAGAACTGAATAGGGATGGGTGGGCGGGGGGAGGGGGGGGCGGGGTGGGAGTAGAGCAAATCCTACTGTCATTTTATTCACTTATATGTCAATGGCTCATCTCCGGTGACGACGCAATAGGAGGATGCAAAACACGAGGACTAGAAGCATAAACGCCCTTTGCTGCTTTGGATCACGTTCTACTTTCTTTGAAACCTTTTGAACCTTCCGTAGCGGTGCCATCCTACACACCAGAGCGGCATTGCGGTCGTCCTACTCTCCGAAGTGGTGTGATCACGTTCAACTACCGTTTTCGACAGCGAAAAGGGGGTAATGAACGTCGAAGGGAAGAGGCGGTTTTGTTGATGCCTTTTGTACCACCCTCTGAAGTCTTTTCGTGTTGTTTCTGAATGGCGGTGTGTCTGAAATGTTTTACTCTCCCTCCCATAAGAAAACCGCGTGATTTAATCGCTGGGTGTCGCGGTTCTGACTTCCATCCCAGAGGCGTCAAAAGAAGATCTGAAATGTAGGTAAGAGGGATATAATGATCTTCAAACAACACGTCCATGGTGGCGATGGGCAGAATTATGGCAAGGTAGACAATTACGGAGATTCGAAATAGTGCGTAGTTTTTCGTAGTGTGCTTAAGTCATGAGCGAACCATCGCACATAACGTAATTCGAAACAAGGACTCCTCAACTTTAAAACAATGCTACGAAGACTGACTCGACAGTTCAACCCGCTGTTACATTGGGAGCGTAAACGTACTATGACCCTGTGGCAGAAGAAACTAGACTGCAACTAGACTGCAGACGTCGAACTCAAAGTAAAGTCTCAGAGACAGACGTGGTGACACTTTAAAAAAATAAATAAATGAATAAAAAAAAAAGCGGACTGAAGATTCCACAAGTTTAACTTTGCTACAGATCTGGCGATGTTATCTCCTGAGTCGACCCCCAGCAGCCTGTTGGTTTATGACTAGCGTCCGGCTTGAGTGCAGCAGGTGCTACAGAGGGCAATTTGGATGAATAGAAGTAACAGTAAAGAAACGCACAGATTCTCTGCACTTCCAACGATTCCCTTAGTCCATACTGTCGTGGACGATTTTGTGCACACTACCTGTCTGAAGCCTGCTCAGTTTCTTAACAGTAAAGAAACGCACAGATTCTCTGCACTTCCAACGATTCCTTTAGTCCATACTGTCGTGGACGATTTTGTGCACACCGCCTGTCTGAAGCGTACTCAGTTTCTACAAAAATAATCTGGATGCGTCTCCAAAGCAGCGTCCCGCACACAAAGCTGAGCGGTCGCGTTGACTGCCCGCTGTCCCTGGCGCAGGGGCGAGGGAGCTGCAAAGCTCCTAGAACTCGGAAAGCCGGCTCCCAGGCAGATTGCACAACGGGCCACCAGACACTGCGAAGGTGATGATGTTTGGTTTGTGGGGCCCTCAACTGCACGGCCATCAGATCCCGTACAAGGTCTCAATTATTACGCAGTAAAATTTTTTTACACAGTCCAATCTAGCCAACGTCACTAATGATGATGATGATGAAATGATGAGAACAACACAAACACCCAGTCCCCGGGTGTGATAAAACGATAAATTATTCTTACATGCACAACCTTTTCAATAACTTAAGCAAACACTGATGTCATTGAAATAGGTCTAAAATTGTCTACATTATCCCTTTCTCCCTTTCTGTATAGTGGCTGTACTAATGAGTACTTTAATCTTTCAGGAAACTGACCATTCATAAGGAAAAATTACAAATATGGCTAAGTACAGGGCTAACATGTGCAGCACAGAACTTTAATATACTGCTAGGCACTCCATCATATCCAGGAGAATCCTTGGTCTTCAGTGATTTAATTATTGACTCAATCTTCCCCTCGTCAGTATCACAGAGGAGCATTTTAGACATCGATCTCAGAAAGGAATTTTCCAAGAGAGTTATATGATTCCCTGTAGAAACTAAATTTTTATTTAATTCTCCAGCAATGCTCAGAAAATGGTTGTTAAATACTGTTCGTAAGTCTGACTTATCAGTTGTTGTGTTGTTGTTGTGGTCTTCAGTCCTGAGACTGGTTTGATGCAGCTCTCCATGCTACTCTATCCTGTGCAAGCTTCTTCATCTCCCAGTACTTACTGCAACCTACATCCTTCTGAATCTGCTTAGTGTATTCATCTCTTGGTCTCCCTCTACGATTTTTACCCTCCACGCTGCCGTCCAATGCTAAATTTGTGATTCCTTGATGCCTCAAAACATGTCCTACCAACCAATCCCTTCTTCTAGTCAAGTTGTGCCACAAACTTCTCTTCTCCCCAATCCTATTCAATACCTCCTCATTAGTTACGTGATCTACCCATCTAATCTTCAGCATTCTTCTGTAGCACCACATTTCGAAAGCTTCTATTCTCTTATTGTCCAAACTAGTTATCGTCCATGTTTCACTTCCATACATGGCTACACTCCATACAAATACTTTCAGAAACGACTTCCTGACACTTAAATCTATACTCGATGTTAACAAATTTTTCTTCTTCAGAAACGCTTTCCTTGCCATTGCCAGTCTACATTTTATATCCTCTCTATTTCGACCATCATCAGTTATTTTACTCCCTAAATAGCAAAACTCCTTTACAACTTTAAGTGTCTCATTTCCTAATCTAATTCCCTCAGCATCACCCGATTTAATTTGACTACATTCCATTATCCTCGTTTTGCTTTTGTTGATGTTCATCTTATATCCTCTTTTCAAGACACTGTCCATTCCGTTCAACAGCTCTTCCAAGTCCCTTGCTGTCTCTGACAGAATTACAATGTCATCAGCGAACCTCAAAGTTTTTACTTCTTCTCCATGAATTTTAATACCTACTCCGAATTCTTCTTTTGTTTCCTTTACTGCTTGCTCAATATACAAATTGAATGACATCGGGAAGAGGCTACAACCCTGTCTCACTCCTTTCCCAACCACTGCTTCCCGTTCATGCCCCTCGACTCTTATAACTGCCATCTGGTTTCTGTACAAATTGTAAATAGCCTTTCGCTCCCTGTATTTTGCCCCTGCCACCTTCAGAATTTGAAAGAGAGTATTCCAGTTAACATTGTCAAAAGCTTTCTCTAAGTCTACAAATGCTAGAAACGTAGGTTTGCCTTTTCTTAATATTTCTTCTAAGATAAGTCGTAAGGTTAGTATTGCCTCACGCGTTCCAACATTTCTACGGAATCCAAACTGATCTTCCCCGAGGTCCGCTTCTACCAGTTTTTCCATTCGTCTGTAAAGAATTCGCGTTAATATTTTGCAGCTGTGACATATTAAACTGATAGTTCGGTAATTTTCACATCTGTCAACACCTGCTTTCTTTGTGATTGGAATTATTATATTCTTCTTGAAGTCTGAGGGTATTTCGCCTGTCTCATACATCTTGCTCACCAGAGTCACAGAAATATTTTTACTACGAACTGACTTTATATCGTAGACGTCGTGCTTTTGACCGGACACTTCCTTCACAACTGACCATATGGTTTTAATTTTATCCTGCGAATTATCTATTCTATTTGCGTATCACATACTCTTTGCCTTCCCAATAACATTTTTAAGCACCTTACTATGCTGTTTATAATGGGCTGCTGTAGCTTGATTGTGACTTCTAGCATTTTGATATCATTCCTGCTTTGCTCTACATGATACCCTTATCCCATTAGTCATCCATCCAGGCTGCCTTCTACTGCTAGTAACCCGTTTAGAACGTCCTAATGGAAAGCAACTCTCAAAGAGCATGAGAAATGTGTTAAGCAAAGCATTATATTTATCATGTAAATTACCAGCACTATAAACATCCTATCAGTCTTGTTTCTTAAACAAGTTTAAAAAACTCTCTATTATCGTTGGATTAGTTTTTCTACATAGTTTGTAATTATATACAACATTTGCTTGAGTACAAAAGCCTTTTAGTGTTAAAATTGGTGCAACGAGATCTGAAAGACCATTCACCATTTTACTAACAGAATGCCCATCTAGTAATGATGAATGTACAAAAGTATTATTTGTGGCTGCGCTACTGCTCCCCTGCACCCTGGTTGGAAAAAACACAGTCTGCATCAGATCATATGAGTTTAGGACATCATCCAGCATCCTTTTTCTTGCACAGTCACATGCAAAATTAATATTGAATTCATCACATATAACTAAATTTTGGTGAACCGAGAACCCTCTCTGGCTTGAGCAGAAATGCTCTGATGTAGGAATTATGGGACCTATAAACAACGACATTTACAAGTTTAGTTTCAGTAAATTCAACTAGCCCTGCACAACATTCAAATACCTGTTAAATGCAATGCCGTGATACGTCTGCAGACGCAAATGGAATATGGTTTTTACGTACATGGCCACTCTCACACTCCACAAAGAAATCCTTGAAAAAAAAAAAAACCAGCCTGTATTTGGTAAAGGAAGCCTCCGAATCGTCAAATTATTTAAGTACTGCTCTGATATACCAATAATGTCAGAGTCAACGTCTATAAGCAGTTCACTAACTTTATCTCTAATACCTCTTATATTTTGATGAAATATGCTAATTCCTTCTCTACTTCGATATCTGACGTCCTCTGAAGGTGATTCCTTCATTAGAGGGACTTCCTTTAAGCAGGTATACTTATCAGCTGACTTCAATCTGTAAAAGGTGCAGCTTTAACACTGCAGCTTTAACACTGCTGCTTTAACTACTGTAGGAATTTTTCCATGAGTGATCCCACCACCACCCACTACACTGTCAACTATAAGCTTTACCAGCTTCCCCTTCCGATACCTATTGAGGTGCAGGCCTTGCCTAGTGAAACCCGATATTGATAAACTCATCTGGCACCACTGCAACTGTTTCTAGTAACTCTATAAATTCAATAATTTCAATCTGTGAACACTATTTGTGCTTTAGTAAATTGTTCTTTATTACTGCAGTGGCTCCTTTAATAAGACATCTACATCTACATGGATACTCTGCAAATCACATTTAAGTGCCTGGCAGAGGGTTCATCGAACCAACGAATATAGGTTTGTGATGTCTAGTGATATAAAATGGGCACTGTCTGGAATATTTATTTCTTTTATTTCAGCGACTAGAGTGGTATTGATTTTTTCGGTATATGTTCTGTTATATGAGAAATACTTTTTTGGGAACTGATTGAGCTTGTGAGATAGTTGGCATGCAGCGCTGTTCTTACTGTTAATTACAGGCCCTACAGGACATTCTTCATTGTACACCTTAGGTTGGGATCTTAATTGGGGAGCCTTAGGATTCCTATAGGTGTTGTATTTTTTCATATTCCGTCCGTAAGAAATGTGTCGTTGATTTTATTAGGGACTTTTTTTGTTGGATCTTTGTTAAGATTCGCTATATTGTTTTCTGTGAAGAATTTAAGAGTTTTCTCAAAGTATTCACTTTCTTTCACAATAACAATAGTGTGGATTTTATCAGATTATAAGGTTAGTCCCTGAGTTTTTCGTTTACACTGCTGTTTTTTTGGTCATTTTGCGTGTGCCTGTATTTATTTTCATACTTCACTGATTCCTTTCTAAGGGGTTTGTTTACTTTGTGACCTATGGCACATTTTTCATTGCCTTTTAGTTTTGCGATGTCTGTTGCGCTCTTTGTTGCCACTACGAGGTGTTTCAGTGTGTTGTCCGACAGGTTTTCTTTTGCATTGTATTTTAAACCTTTGATTAACACGTTAAACTGTCTTTTATTAAATACTATGTCTGTGTTGTTCACTGCTCTGCTGTAGAAAGTGTGTGTGTTTTTAACAATGTCCCTTTCTTTACTACTCTGGTATTGTTTAGATTTTAGATTCTTCAATTTCCTTCTGTGTGTGCTACAAATCTTAAGGTGCTCCTTAAAAACTATAACATGAATTTTTTTTACTATACAGTGTCCCACACATTATGGTACATGCTGTTTGCTATTTATAAATGTACGTCCAAAAGTTGTCTGTATAGAATGTCTGTCTCCTTGCACAATAGCTTTATTTCCGTATTTAAACATAGTGCTTCTGTTTTCCGCTGCACAGATGTCACCGTACAAAAATTGTGAAGGGGAAAACATCTAAGACGACGAAGGGAATTATGACAAAGAGTGGAATACAGTCAAGAAATAATTGGGAACACAGGGTGGACATGGCTACTCTGAGATGATGAGGTTAGTGCAGTAGAGGAATTCTTGGTGGGCGGCATTATTCATTTAGAAGAGTGATGACTTAAAATGTATACTCTTATATTGTTAACAAGTTTATAACTTTATTACTAGTTTTTTCCTCATGGAAACTAGAGGTGAAGTACTATAGTGACCCACTGCGCTTGACTGTCACTACGTTTCTCCTGGGTGTTACTACAGAAGTAAGTTTCGGAAGCTAAATTCATGAGTAAATAGATTGATAGAGTCGCAGAAACTGAAAGTGACAGCATACAGCAAGCCCACCCCCTGCTCCTCCCCCTCCACCCATTGACGCTATTGAAGAACTGGAGCGGTGAACCAGAGAGGGCCGGAGGGGGAGTGGAGGGGGCAATATTGGCGCACCATTACGTAATCTGGATTTCACGCTACATAATTTGTGACTTTTCCTAGCTGCCAGAGATGAGGCATACTTGAATGGAAAAATTACCCCAACGGACAACGAAGTGATTCAAGATCCAGCGACAAAGTATTTGACAGAGAACAAGCAGAGCACTTGTACGAAGTTCTATAGGAATCGTTTAACGAAAAGGGTTGACATAGACACTGATCGTATAGCAACGAAACAAAAGCTGTGTTTTCGAGACATCCCAAGTTAATATGAAACTAGACTGTATCTTCGTTTTCCAGGTTACCGAGTTCTCAATTCTCAAAAGCAGTTAGTGTCACCAGCAGCCACTTGACGAGTGCCCCTCCAGGGTCAGCCATCAGCGCCATCCATTGTGTCTCTTCGTCCTCGCCGCAGTGAAAGGCAGCGCAGGTTTTAAGTCGATGGCCAAGACGAGGTCAGCGGCGACTCGCTTACGGCGCCTTTAGCAAACTCATTCAGCCTATCAGCTTTTTTTCTTTTTTATTAAATTGTTACCTCCAGGTCCCTCATAAACCCAATGGATAGCCGATTTCTCTCATATTTTGCACGAATGTCGAACATCATGTACATTTTCGGGCTAGACAACTTTTCTGGTAAGAAATACAAACAATTTAAAGCTGAGCGCACCATTTTCTTCGTAGCCATTCAACGACGTGCACTTCATTCTCATTGACTACGCAAGCCTTTCAGATTTTATGCTTTTTGTAACGTAATTATTTTCCAGCTGTCTTTTATAACTGCACTTGAATGCCTAAAAGCTTAGATTACTTTTTTAAATTAATATCACGCTAGTTACTGCGAAAGGACGGCTACAGGATATTTTTCTTTATTTTTACAGTCAGTCCAGCAGCCGTCCTGTAGCTAATATGGCTACACCTTTTCTGTCTTGAACGTTGTTGTACGGGGAGCACATGGAACCAGTTTGAATGCTAGGTGGTGGCCAAAATTGTCCCTCTTCTTAGTCTCTCAAACTGTATCAACCCTGAAATTTCACTTCTCATTTTTTTTTAACTCCGCAAAGTAGCCTCCCTGCGAAATCTGGGCCCCGGTTGACTGGGGTAGGAGCGCGCCATGTTCGCTTCTTAATGCTCACAGTCCATCTCCTGAGACAATGTGTGGTGTCACCGCCAGACACCACACTTGCTAGGTGGTAGCCTTTAAATCGGCCGCGGTCCGTTAGTATACGTCGGACCCGCGTGTCGCCACTATCAGTGATTGCAGTCCGAGCGCCACCACACGGCAGTTCTAGAGAGACTTCCTAGCACTCGCCCAGTTGTACAACCGACTTTGCTAGCGATGGTTCACTGACAAAATACGCTCTCATTTACCGAGACGGTAGTTAGCATAGCCTTCAGCTACGTCATTTGCTACGACCTAGCAAGGCGCCATTACCAGTTACTATTGATACTGTGAATAATGTACAGTCAAGAGCGACGTTCACCATTAATGGATTAAAGTTAAGTATTCCACCAGCTACGTCCGTTTTTCTAAATTTTAATTTCCTTGTCCTGTTCCAGACCTCACGCCAGCCTGCGTGAGCTAAAACGCGTGCCTTTCGGCCTCCTCTATTAACACGGTGTTGGCTCTCCTGCCAACCCACAACACAATGCATCTTCGGTCAGTGGTAATCTGTTGCCGCTCGTAGCTGGAGGCGCTACGTCAAGGTTCTGTGACGGTAAGGGTGAGTGTTCTCTGCGAACCGAACCTTCGTTGGCTTTAATACCGTGAGTGAGTCAGGTAATCCTTCATTTAGAGCGCGTTCGTAGTTTTCGTTTTTTTGCAATTTTTTACCGTAAATCTAAGGACTTCTCTGTCATACTGGGTTTAGTATCTGACCTCGGTCCGTTAGAAGCGACAAGTGATATGTGAGTGGAATTAACATTCTTTAAATTGCAATCTTTGTGAAATGTGAAACGTCCCCTTAGAAAAATTAATGAATTACTGTGCTGATAAACTTCTTGCGTTATTTGATTTTCAAACAGCTGAGCAGAACTGAACGTACTCAGACATCTCTCTCTTTACTTGTTCTTATCAACCCTAAACTGACACACAATATTTTTAGCACAACGCAATCTGACTTTCAATAATCCCTACAAAAGAATGGCCCTGACTAACAATAACCTATACCTTTCATGAATCATTTACCTCACAAAAATCTTCGTTACTCAAACTACTGCGATACAGCGTGCGCCAATACTGCCAGCCAAATAAAAGATTCTAGCTATTGAAGGCACTAACTACTGATAGGCAGAGTTAGCACATGAAAGATTTTGATAGAGAACATACAATGTATTTACATTAATAATATTCGACAGTCATCATATATATATATATATATATATATATATATATATATATATATATATATATATATATATCAGTTCATGACATACAGTATTACAAATTTCCTCTTTCTGACGGACACTCATCCAGATCGTCCGTTCTCGAAATTCTGCCATCTCTCTCCCCACATCCACCACTGCTGGTGGCCCACCTCCAACTGCGCAACGCTATGCGCTGTTCACATCCAGCTGCCCAACACTACAATAGCGAATATCCAACAATGCCAACCAGCCACAGACTGCACACAGCACAGTCAGTGATTTTCATATAGAGCGCTACGTGGCTTTACCAACATAAAAACCTAAACAACCTACTTACAAATGGGCCTGGCCTTTGTTCTAGACCACGCGATCACGTGATGAGCGGCTGGCCTTGCGTTACGACAATTTCAAAGCAAGGGTTCATATCCGCGGTCGAAAGTTATTATCACGGACATTGATGACTGTTACTTGATTCCCGAGCGGGAGGCCACTTTGGTGTTTTCTTATTCTTGTACTCAGCATTTGTTTTATTCAGATTACAGTACTGGCGGCTGCATGCTGATAACTTCATTCTCTTACTAAGAAATAACATAACTTACAGTCACGGCGATCATGTCCCTCGTTTCCTTGGCCGCCATCCTTTTGTTTTCTCGTCATTGCGAAAAAGGCAGGGTGCTGGACCAACTCGCTCACCCCCCTCCACCCCCGCCTACTCACTATAAGGTCATGTTTAACGCTATCAGAGCAAGTAAGAATAACGACGTTCATTTTTTGTTCTCGTGAAACATACATTTTCTCTTCTTTCGTTAGTAAAGACGCAATATTAATGTTAGACTAACTTTTCTCATTCACTAGAAGTTCATCCAGTCACATGAGAATACATTACAAGACCCCTGTTAAATCGTTCTGATTATCAAGGTAGTTAATTGATAAGTGGATTATGTGGGCTGATACATAAGGTCGGGTGGATTTTGCGTCATGTTCGAGCTAAATTGGTTCGCGCACATCCGTTTCGGCCATTATACTTGAGGTACCGCTAAGAGCCAAATCTAAGATCTTCCCCCGTTACAGCAAGAGAGAGGTTATGGCTCACTGCGAGTCATGAATAAAATTCCACTCGATGTAGTGAAAGAAGGATGCCTTATTCTGAATAGTTGGTAATGAGTGGGAATATCTTTATTGACGCTTATGACCAAAATACTAAATCGAAAAAAACTTTCCGTGTTCGTTTAATCTATTTCAAGATCTTTTATCAGTTCCCACAGCAATGAGAAAGATCAAGCACCACTTACCGTTCTATCCTATTTCTACTCCTCTGTCTATAGTAATAGATTTTTCTTGGTATTCCGCTTTGGTGCATACGTACTAGATGCTTGTGCAATTCCTTTCGTTCCTGATACATCTTTTCTAAAATTCCTAGAACATGAAGATACTCTATCTTATTGTTCCTCTTATTAGCTTGTGATCTGTATCCTGACAAATCAGAAGTCTAATTTCAGACTTTTCAGTTCATTTCAATTGTTTGGTAGTTAAATTCTATACTTTGCACTCGTAGAGTAGTAAATGTACAGTCATAGTATTACCAGCGGGATAATGCTCCTATCGCAGCACAAGAAAAGCCAATATGCTCCTATTTATTAAAACACTCTGACTGCAATATAGGGTTTCAGATGCCTCAATTTACCTCCCTCACCATCTTTAAAAAATTTTCCAAAAATTTTGGCACGCGATCATATTCGCGCTTTTTTTAACATTCAAGTCAGCTCTCACTCCCACAACCTGCCCTAACTGTAACGCGCTGTAAGTCACTCATACCCATCCACTGCCACTTCCCCGTTCTTACACACTCATTCAGCCTGTCTCATTCATTACTGTCACTGTCACCTGTCTCACAGCCACAGTCGCCATGGTTGTGCCTGCTAGTACTGTCTCCTCTCAGTGCCACTTTCTCCCTCTTGTTCTCTCTTACTGCTGCTATCTCTTTCATTTCTTCCAGCTGCTGCTGTCTCTTCTCACTGTTGCTGTCCTTCTCCTCCTCGTTTTCATTGTCATAGACTCAATCTCTCGTTATCGCTGGCTCTTACTCAAATCCAGTTTCTCCTTCTTTTTATTTCTCTCCCACTGGCATTGTCTCCTTCACTCTTCTCTTAGCACTGTTCTCTCACTCGTACATTGCCACCGTGTCCCTCTCTTTGTCTCACACTGCCATTGTCTACTCTACTGCGCTCTTTCCATCCCACATTCTCCACTATCTTCCTGTACTTATTACTTCGCCGTCTCTTTCCCGCTACCACTGTCTCCTCTCTCAACATAAAAAAGCGCGAGTATGTTCGCATGTCAATATTTTTTCGAAAAATTTTAAAGGTGCTGAGGAAAGTAGGAGAGGCAGCTGGTACTCCGCTTTTCAGACATATTCTTTAATAAAGAGGAGTATGATGTGATGTGACAAGAAGGTCCAGACAGTCTCAGGTGACAAGTGAGTCAATATTATACCTATGTGATGATCTATGTTGAATAGGATTAGTGTTAAATATTGTTGTTGTAAATAAAATGCTTATGTTATATACTCGATGTTCTCTTTGTATTCTATTTCGAGGAAAGGCGCCATAGCTTGCAGTCGGCAGCATCTTCGACGCCGCCGCCAATGACCGTGAGCTGGTCGCTGTTGCCCTCTGCGCGAAGGCCATCGGACGGGAGAAGATCCTGTCGCCGCTTGTTATGGCCTTTGGCTTAAATCAAATTACTGGATGAACATAGTTGTTGAAATGTTTTGTAATCATGGAGACCTACGATGAAAGTGGAAAAATACCATGTTTTAGATCAGATCTTGTTTAAATCTGATACTAAGTTGGTTGGTTGTTTTGGGGAAGGAGACCAGACAGCGTGGTCATCGGTCTCATCGGATTAGGGAAGGATGGAGAAGGAAGTCGGCCGTGCCCTTTCAGAGGAACCATCCCGGCACTTGCCTGGAGTGATTTAGGGAAATCACGGAAAACCTAAACCAGGATGGCCGGACGCGGGATTGAACTGATACTAAGAATACCTATGTTAGTGTATGAGTGCTGATGTGAAAATATGCATCGACAACTGTAGAAGTTGGCGTGTTTCTCAGTCAAGAATACTGATATGTCGGAATACGTCGTAGATACTTATGAATTTTTTTTTTTTTAGTCTGTCGTCTTCATGTGATGACTGATTTGAGGACCGAATTTCATTGATGAATTCTGAAACGTGGCTGAATATTAACGTGAGGCACCGATCGATATATTGAGAGTTGGTAGCAGGGATTTTAGGCAGTTCGTGCATTTTGGGAAAAGCCAAGGAGTTTTGTGAATGTTTGATCCGTACAAAACCGAATTTAGGTCTCTCTCAATTTCCCACCTTGTAGAAAGTCAATCAAAACGATTCTTGGAGTTAATTCATTTTTCGCTGTGGCAACCTTCTGGAAAAGAAGTATGTTGAGGTCAGGATTTAGTACTTTCCACATCTGATAGGAAGTGTTCATTACCGTAGCATCTACTGGTGTTATAACCTATTTAAAAAGTGGCGTGGTGTCGCAATATTCGCCATTTTAGAGTTCCGGTAGGAGTGTTTTTCCTCTAATTCCATTGTTTTCCCTGCCACAGCAGGGCATGCCACTCATATGAAAAGAACTTGATGGTTCAAAAAAATTTTGATAATTTACTTACGTGAAATTGAAATAACTCAAAAATAATTTTACACCGCAGATCGAATTTCACGTGCACAAAAATTCTGCATGTGCTTCAGTTCGATAGCGTCAAGTTCCCAGATCCCCTCTCATGATATCGGAGAAACTTTACATGCTATTTCTTCGTTCTACGTCATTTTATAAACTACATTTTCGCCTCTCACTGCATTTTTGTGTGCACTTTACATACACAATTAGGATAACTTTGAACCTCTCTCTCGAAAACGGATGAAGATAGCTAAAAAATTTCAGGGTTGTTCGAGACCAGAATCTTAGAAATATGTCGTAAAAATTACAGCCAGTTGATGTGCATAGCCATCTTGGGACCAGAGATTGGGATTTGGTCTCGTGCAGAAGGAAAAAAAGGTGATAAACACTATTTGGATGGGTTTCCTCAGGAAACGCCCATGAATTTATACAAATTCCTCATTCATTTGCCGGCCGGAGTGGCCGAGCGGTTCTAGGCGCTGCAGTCTGGAACCGCGCGACCGCTACGGTCGCAGGTTCGAATACTGCCTCGGGCATGGTTGTGTGTGTTGTCCTTAGGTTAGTTAGGTTTAAGTAGTTCTAAGTTCTAGGGGACTGATGACCTCAGAAGTTAAGTCCCATAGTGCTCAGAGCCATTTGAACCATTTTTTGAATCAAATTATTAGCCTCTGTATCTGGGAAAAGGATGACGCTATCAAGAAATTTTTCAAGGCTATTCGAGATCAGTATCTTAAGAATATATCGTAAAAATTTCAACCATATGCTGCTCATAGCCATCTTGGAATCCTCTGCTGGGTTTTGGTGCGCTGGTGACGGCTAAAATGTAGTAAAAAACACTTTTTTGGGGTTTTCCAAGGAACCGCGCGTAAGTTGCATCAAGCTCGCCGTAGGCCATAAAAAATTCAAAGAGAACCAACCAATTTGTTCCACTTGCCTAAGCAGGGGGAAGTGTGTAATGTTCACTAAAAACTACGACCCTGTGCTGTAGGATAGACACTAAGACGTTCCTTCTGTTGGGTATAGAAATGGTACCTAACCCAAGGGCTATCGGAAAAATCTGACCCTACCTTTTTATCGCAAATAGAATTTGAGGTATAAGCACAGGAAATCCCGTTTTTATGCGTGGCGTTTTTGGAACATATTGATGAGCACGTTTTCGCATGCATACCGAAAGAATTTAAGTACTCTTTCCCTGTTCTGTTCTTGAGCGTTCCGTTAATCGTACCTAACACATGTAGTACATTTGTCGTTTCTTTTCAGGATCATTACCATAACCGGTATCACAGCCCTGGAAGTTGAATATATGAATTTATTCCAATATGTTATTCTCGATTATGACTTTTCTTCGCAAATACGTGATTGGCTCTTTGATTATTTGACTAATACTGGATGACTGATGTTATACGGAAACGAAAGCAACATCGTCTGTGCACCTATAGGACTGTTAAGGTTTTCTACATACATAAGCGATTTATCAGATCAAATGAGCAGTACTAACAGCTTGTTCTTTGACGAAGCTGTTATCTACAGGAAAGTATCGCAATTAGACAATTGTAAGGATATGCAAACGGACCGAAATAAAATTTCCATGTGGAGTAGTGAATGTGGATGAAATAAAAACAATATCTGTAAGAAAAGTAAGTGAACGAATAGAGCCAGGTTACAATATTAGGAGTTAACAATGTTACGTGACCATTTCCCAGAACCATAACATATGTAAAATTAGCTTATTAACATTCAATACATCAGAATAATCAATCAACACTGATAAATGTGATGCATAACAGTACTAGTCGCTGTCGGTAGTTATTTGTCGGAATTTACATTTTATTCGAATTTGCATGCTTTTATTAATAATTTTTTCTAGTTTTAATTTTCACCCGTGGTCTAGGGGTAGCGTCTTTGACTAGTAATCAAAACGTCCTCGGTCCCGAGTACTAAACCCGCCACTAAATAAATGTTAATAAAAATCAACAACATTGGCAGCCGAAAACTACCGGCGTGGAAGTCACCCTCGTTCAGCCAACGGCCTTGTCAAAGAGAGCGAGGAAGCGGACAGAGGTTGAGGGCGGTGTCTCGCCCTTGGGGTAGGAAACTGCCCCTGAAAGCCGGAAGAATCAGCAATGATCAGCGGCATGAGGATGCAGAAAGCAACGCGATACATAATGTGTAACGAAATGACACGTGGCCTGCAACTGAAAAAGTGTCATGATGATCTCTCCATTGACAAAAGATTCCGAACTAGTCTTCCATTCGGATCGCCGGGAGGTGTTGTCAAGGGGGAGGTAACCATGAGAAAAAGATTGAATAACCAAGGAAAGGACAACGTTCTACAAGTCGGGGCGTGGAATGTAAGGAGTCTGAACGTGGTAGGGGAGCTATAAAATCTAAAAAGAGAAATGGTAAAGCTCAGTCTACATGTAGTGGGGTTCAGTGAAGTGAAGTGGAAGGAAGACAAGGATTTCTGGTCAGTTGAGTATAGGGTAAAATCAACAGCAGAGGAAAATGGTAATATGGACTAGGTTTCGTTATGAACAGGAAGGTTGCAGAGAGTAACTTACTGCGGACAGTCCAGTGACAGAGTTGTTCTCATCAGAATCGACAGCAAACCAACAGCGACAACAATAGGTCATGTAAACATACCGATGTCGCAAGCAGAGGATGAAGAGATATAAAAACGGGCAATTCAGTAAGTAAAGGGAGATATAAACCTAATAGTCATGGGCGATTGGAATGTGGTTGTAGGGGAGATGGTTCAAATGGCTCTTAGCACTATGGGACATCTGTGGTCATCAGTCCCCTAGAACTTAGAACTACTTAAACCTAACTAAGGACATCACACACATCCATGCTCGAGGCAGGATTCGAACCTGCGATCGTAGCAGTCACGCGGTTCCAGACTGAAGCGCCTAGAACCGCACGGCCACACCGGCCGGCTGTAGGAGAGACTATGGGCTTGGTAGCAAGAGTAGAAAGACTGAGGTCTGCAATCAGTTTTAGCTATTAATGCCGAATACTCCGTTCAAGGATCATTAAATGGGGCCGTACTTGGAAAAAGCCAGGAGATACAGGAAGATTTCAGTTTGATTATGTCAAATCTAATATGTGATTTCGGATTGTCTGCCTGTCCATGATATAATCATGAGCAGGCAGACAATCCTAAATCAGATAGTAGATTGTAAGGCGAACTCACGAGCAGATATAGACTCAGATGACAATTTAGTAATGATGAAGAGTAGGATGAAGTTTAAAAGACTAGTCAGGGTGAAATACTGTACAATAAATGGGATACGGATGCACTACGTAATGAAGACATACGCTTGAAATTCTCTGAGTCTATAGGGACTGCGATGATCAACTGCTCTGTAGACAGTGCACTTGAGGGAGAATGAAACTGTAAAAAGGCAGCCACAGAAATTGGAAAGAAAAACATGGGACCTAGGAAGGTAACTGTAAAGAAACCATGTAAGCAGAAGAAGTACTTCAGTTGATCGACGAAATAAGGAAGCATAAAAATTTTCAGAGGAATTCAGGAATACGCAAATACAAGTCGCTTAGGAATGAAGTAACCAGGATGTGCAGGAAAGGTAAGGTGAAACGGCTACGTGAGGAATGTGAAGGAGTCAAAAAGAAATTACTGTCGGAAGGACTGATGCAACATACAGAAAAGACAAAACAACCTTTGATGACATTAAAAGCAAGAACGGTAACATTGGAATTGCAATTGGTTAAATACAGAGGAGAGAGCGAATAGGTCAAAAGAGGGAGGGGGGGGGGCAGACTTGTCTGAAGACATTATAGAAGAAGAAACAGGAGGCGATAGGTAAGAGATAGGGGATACAGGAATAGTATCAGAATTTAAAACACCTTTAGAAGACTTAAGATCAAGTAACGTAGAAGGCGTAAATAATATATCATCGGAATTTCTGAAATCATTGGGGGAGTTGGGAACAAAATTACTACCCTTGCTGGTGTGTAGAATGTACGAGACTGGCGACATACCATCAGACTTTCGGAAAAACGTCATCCGCACTGCTCCGAAAATTGCAAGAGCCGACAAGTGCGAGAATTATCGTATAATCAGCTTAACAGCTCATATATCAAAGTTGCTGGCAAGAAGAATACACAGAAAAATGAAAAAGACTATTGAGTTTGTGTTAGATGACCAACTGTTTGGCTTTAGGAAAGGTAAAGTCACCAGAGAGACAGTCTGACGTTGCAGTTGATAATTGAAGCAAGATAGAAGAAAAATCGAGACCTGTTCATCTGGAAAATACGTTCGTCAATGTCAAATTGTGCAAGGTGTTCGAAATTCTGAGAAAAATAGTGGTAAGCTATAGGGAAAGATGGCTGATCAATATGTATAACAAAAGTAAGTGTACAATGTGAGTGCCGCTAAAACTCAGAAAGGATTCCTGGTACGATCAAGGGAGTTATATTTTTGTGGTAGCACTCTATCCCCCATCATTGAAGAAGGTTCTCGTTTTTACCTGAAGGGCGTGCTTTTGAAGATATAAGGGCTGTTAAGTTTCGCCCTCAAGAAATTTCTAGAAATTTCCACAACATTCGAGAGAGTTCGAGAACATTCCAGAAAATTCTAGTGTATACGAGAGCATCACACAACATTCCACAATGTTTCGGGGTGTCCTGGAATGTCCGAGAATTGCGTGGAACATTCGGGGACATTTCAGAATGTTCGGGAACATCCCAGATCATTGTGCGACGTTCCAAAACACTCTCAAATGTTGTGGAATGTTCTGAAACATTGTGGACGATGCGAAGCCTTTTTGGTATGTTCTGGGTTTCGCCACTGGTGGGGCTATCCATTGATAGGGGTATATAAAGCAAGACCTATCGTGTGTTCGAACGTCAGTTTCTTATTGATGACGAAGGAAGGAACGGAAAAAGAAGTCAGTGGGTGAATAGAAACAAATAGTGAAGTGTAAGTCGTCAAATTGATACAGTGACTGAACATAAACCGAAAATAAAGTGTGAAAAGTGTGTAAAGTGTATTTAGTATGTTAATAAAAAGTTGATTTGATTTGTATTTTATTCAATGTCCAAACGTAAAAGAGGAGGAGATCTTGTTAGTTCTGGAGCAAAACGACGAAAATAAAAACAGCGGCGAAAAAACTAACCAGACGAAAAGCGCGAGGCACGTGTAAATTTCCAAAGAACGAGAGTGAGCTCCACGAGAAGCAGAGAAACAGAATAACAACGAAATAAAGAATTGAAGAATCAAGAATTGGGACTCAATCTTGTAATGAAAGTCTGCGAACTCAAGCCAGCCACGAAAATATCGCCTGGGCGATGTCAAGTAAACAGCACAATCTAACAAATGATGCATTCTAATACGACCAGAAGAAAGAACATAGAAAAGACACGAACACGTCGTAATCGTAAAAATGGACAACATCTGCCAATTTTGCAACGCGAAAACATTCAATAGAGAAACACCAGGAGGCTGTTGCATGAATGGAAAAATTTCATTTCGAACAATGGTCCGCACCTCGTGGTCTCGCGGTCGCGGTCTCGCTTCCCGAGCATAGGGTCCCGGGTTCGATTCCCGGCAGAGTCAGGGATTTTCACCTGCGTCGAGATGACTGGGTGTTTGTGTTGTCTTCGTTGATGAAAGTGGCAAGTTTGGACTCGTCAAAGCTTGGGAATTTGTACGAGTACTGATAGCCGCGTAGTTGAGAGCCCCAAAAACCAAACATCATTACCAACACTGGAAGCACCTCCGCAGCAATTTTTACGTTACTTGACCGGAGCAACTCCAGAATCAAAACAGTTTCTTCAAAATATAAAATTGTACATCCTATGGATCCAAATGACTTCTTTCGGTGTCATGCAATCTCATATCAACTCCTTGAGGGAAACTAGGTACCCGAGCAGGTTTACTATATGTACAAGAACCAAGAGGGAACAATAAGACTAGCTGACCTTGAACGAAGTGTTCGGATTAAAGAGGGTGTAAGACAGGGATGATGTGTTTCGCTGCTGCTGTTCAAACTTCGCATCGAAGCAGCAATGTCGGAAATGAAAGAAAGGTTCAAGAGAGGAGTTAAAATTCGAGACGGAAGGATATCAATGATACGATTTACTGATTACATTGTTATCCTCAGTGAAAATGAAGAAGAATTACAGGTTGTGTTGAACGGAATGAATAGTTTAATGAGTACAGTATATGGGTTGAGAGTAAATCGAAGAAAGACGAAATTAATCAGAAGTAGCAGAAGTGAAAACTGCGAGAAACTTAACATCAAAATTGATGATCACTAAGTAGATGAAGTTAAGGAATTCTGCAACCCAGACAGCAAAATAACCCATGATCGATGGAGCAAGGATCACTAAGTAGATGAAGTTAAGGAATTCTGCAACCCAGACAGCAAAATAACCCATGATCGGTGGAGCAAGGAGGATATAATAAACTGACTAGCACAGGCAAAAAGGTCACGCCTGGCCAAGAGAAGTCTGCTAGTATCAAATACAGCCCTTGGTAATGAAACACGGACTGTGGGAAAACCGGAACAGACGAGAATCGAAGCGTTTGGGATGTGGTGCTACAGACGAACGTTGCAAATTAGATGGACTGGTAAGAAATGATTCAAATAGCTCTGAGCACTATGGGACTTAACATCTGAGGTCATCAGTCCCCTAGACTTAGAACTACTTAAACCTAACTAACCTAAGGACATCACACACATCCATGCGTGAAGCAGGATTCGAACCTGCGACCTTAGCAGTCGCGCGGTTCCGGACTGAAGCGTCTAGAACCGCTCGGCCACAGCGGCCGACGACTGATAAAATAAGAAATGAGGAGGTTCTTCGCAGATTCGGCGAGGAAAGGAGTATATGTGTAACACTGGCAAGAAGAAGGGACAGGATGATAGGACACGTGTTAAGACATCAGGGATTAACCTCCATGGTACTACAGGAAGCAGTAGAGGGTAGAAACTGTAGAGGAAGGCAGAGACTGGAATACTTCCAGCAAGTAACCGAGGAAGTAAGTTCCAAGTGCAGCTCTGAGGTGAAGAGGCTGGCACAAGACAGGAATTCGTGTTGGGTCGCATCATCCAAGTCAGAAGGCTGGTGGCTCAAAGCTGATTGGGATGAGGTGGCAGAACTGGCTCGAGCAACGGAGCCACGTAGGCGAACTTAGGAATCATCCTCAGAGCAGTTCTAAGAAAGACGTGCCAGGAGGGTCGCAGATCAACGCCATGCAGCCCTGTCCACCTGACTCTCTTTTGTAGTACGTGCTTGGGCGGCAGACGCACAGCAGGCAACACAGATGTGGCGTAAGGTCACCCAGGAGCTACCGTTTTACCGCGCTGATGTGAAAAGAGAAGGAACACTGTATTTAGCAAGGTCCAGGAAGCTCTGTTTCCTTGGAAATCACCTGTCTCTGTAGACAACATCTAGGAAATTGAATGAGAAGCCACAGATTGGAGCACCTCTGGAAACGTGATGTCGCTGAATGTTGACTTAACAAAAACAAACTGTTTACGCAACATACGAATTACCAACATTGGCTAACATAAATAAACTGAATGTTAGAGAAACTCGATCGTGCCGGTGAGGTCGCACCTCGTAGCCCACAGAAAGATTTAGAAAGAGATTGAGTGGCCCTTTTTCAGCACTAAACAGTAGGAAGTGGGTTACTGGCTAAACACCTGAAGAAAACCTCAGGGAAAGGGACCAGAGTTTTCTAAGGATTTTTTTTTTACTCTATGGTGATCAGAAGACTTGTGGCCCAGCCAATCTAAACAGCATAAAGAAACGCAAAACGCAGAAAAGCGAGTTTTTCTTTTAGTAAGCTTTCAATACAAATTACTTTGTCACGAGGTCTTGATTGCAGGAATCCTTCATTTCTTGATCTCCGGGAGCCTCTACTACCGCCGCCCTACGACACAGTCACAGCAGTCGAGCTGAGGAACTTAAGAAAGATTTCGGGCTAATCTGACGTAGTCGCTGGCGAGGATTGTTGGTGTGCTGCCAGAGACAGATCCTGCAGCTGCTTCAGCCTCCACCTACAGTCTGCCATGGTGAGAGCGAGCCGTGACTGTGAGATGATTCATAGCGACAGTAAGATCATTTTTATAGAATATCGTTAACTTCAAGGTTCGCTTTGAGGACGCATTCAGATTCAAATGACCAGTTTGCTTTCGGCTCCAGCCACAGATGCAATGCATTCCCTTCTTCAGTACTATCTGTCTTTTACACTAACGTCGCCACAAGCACGGTACAACTTCGCGACTGAAATTCTGTCGTTTACGCGATTATCAGAATCTTCCCCTGCTCTCAGATGTGCCAAGGTTTAACTTTAATATTACCATTGCTTTTCAAATGTTCTACGAGACAGTTTAATGGAATAAACCGAATTGATTGTAATACTTGTTTCGTTTAGTAGCCATCGAAAATGTGCAGCTTTCAGGTGGAAGAGGTGTGGGATCAGATGATTTCTTAAATAATTTTAGAAGGAAAATATTTTATACAAAATGACACGTCTGGCGACAGTTAGTTTTATTAATTTGACATCTGAATTTCAGTTTCGCGGACCCGTATTCCGATAGAGGGCGTGCATACAATATGATAATTAGCCATGCGCCTAAGCGTGTCATATGGAGCAAAATGCGGATCGACTGAGAGCGCTCATATAGCTTCGATCTATGCTCATGCGCCTCCGTGCCAATTTTTGGTGGAACTTCGTGAGATGGACCAGCAATCTCCAGCGTGGGATACCGCCTAAAAACAAACACTCAGACTGGACGTTGTATCAGTCCATGGTCGTTAAATCACTGTGCAGCCGGTCTGGCTCTGACTCACTTTCCTGCTTCATATTGCACCTGCTTTTTCAGGATTCAGCAAATATTATTTTCATTATTTAACTGTGTGGGTGGATGCGCTTGTTGATGCCGCAGTCGTACATATAATTCATGGAGAGTACTCGTGTACTCCATCTGTCTGTGCATAGTATCAATTCTGTTTCGTGGGTAATCGTATTTGAACCGTTTGTGTATCTTGTTCTTTCGGGGCGACCCCAGTATTTGTCTAGACGAGCGTGGGAAACCGCCTAAAAACAATCACTCAGGCTGGGCATTGTATCAGTACATGGTCGCTAAATCAGTGTGCCGCCGGTCTGGGTCTGACTCACTTCTCTGACACGCATGCTAGCAAGCACGTCCTGAAATATGTTACTATAATAAATAGATAATAAAAACAGGTATTAGATAAAAGAATCAGTTGCAAAACACCTATAAATATTGTGATTCTTGAAGGTTTCCCCGCGTAATGAGTATTCCATGAAGTTTCGGGATTACAGTCGGATGACATCGATATCTTACCACGATACTTCTGGCGACAGTCATTCATCCATCATTAGGTGACTGTTTTGCACTGGAAAATACATGGGAGCGACCGTAAATGAGAAATGCCTTTACGGTCACCGCCATCAGCCACAGCACCGAGTGTCAAGTTGGTTTGTGTGGACAGTACAAGACGCTGATGTGACCAACTCTACACTATTATGTACATTGTAACCTGTTCTACACCATTATTACTGTGTTTGAGGTTCTCATCAGGTAGACATGACAACAGCCATCGAAGCTCGTAATTGTGAGACGCGTGGCTAGAATCATAACAGATCGATATAGCCTGTGCGATAGTGCAAATGAAATGTTCGGGCAGTTTAAAAGGAAATCCTTGGACGACGTAGTTTTCACGAAACCCTGGTGCCTAAGTTTAGAGATTCTGTATTCGAAGAAGACTGTGGGCCTTGTATCTCGCCTAGAGATCAGGAGAATGAGAGAAATTAGGCTACCCTCCGTGATGTACTGTACAAAGGCTTGCCGAGCATTGAGAGGTTTAATAAAACTACGAAATCAAATTTATACACCTATTTTTTATAATCATCACTCTTCTGACTGCTTTGATGCGGCTGCCACGAACTGCTATCCTGTGCCAACCTCTCCGTGTCAGCGTATGAACGTGTTCTTATTATTTTTTCATTCTTGCTTCCGTTATCAGCTGCAACGCGAGAACGGCCTCTCTGCAGCCATTATGTTTCCTAAAGCCAAGCTACGTCCTCATTTTTTATCCCAATCTCTGTCTCTGTCTACAGTTTTTACACTCTGCAGCTCCCCTAATACCACGGAAGTTATTCGCTGGTGTCTTAACAAACGTCCTATAACTCTGTCCCTTCTTCCTGTCAGTGTTTTACATGTTTTCCATTCCTCTCCGAGTCTGCGGAGAACATCACCATTCCTAACTTTACCAGTCCACCTAATTTTCAACATTCGCCTTTAGCACTTCATTTCAAACGCTTCCACTCCCTTCTGTTCCAGTATTCTCACAGACCATGTTTCACTACTATAAAAAGCTGTGCTCGGAACGTACATTTTCAGAAATTGCTTCCTCAAATTAAGGGCTATGTTTGATACTAGTCGGCTTCTCTTGGCGGGGAATGCACATTTTGTCACTCCTAGTCTGCTTTTTATGTCCACCTTGCTCCGTCCATCATGAGTTATTTTGCTGTCTAGGTAGCAGAAATCCTTAACTTCTTCTATTTCGTGATCCCCATTTCTAATGTTAAGTTTCTCGCCTTTCCAACTTCTGTTACGTCTCATTACTTTCTTCTTTTTTCGATTTACACTCAGTCCATATTGTCATTAGACTGTTCATTCTATTCAACATATCCTGTAATTCTTCTTCACTTTCTCTGAGGATAGCAATGTCATCAGTGAATCTTTCACCTTTAATTTTAATCCCACTCTTGAAACTTTCCTTCATTTCCGCCATTGCTTCTTCGATGTACAGATTGAACAGTAGGGGCGAAAGACTTCATCCCTGACTTACACCCTTTTCACTCCGAGCACTTCGTCCTTGGTCGTCCACTGTTATTATTACTTGTTGGCTGTTGCACATATTGTATATTATCCGTCTCTCCCTATAGCTTACTCCTATTTTTTCTCAGAATTTCTAACATCTTGCGCTATTTTACACTCGTCGAGAAACCTATGAACGTCGTCTCATTGTTTTTTCCGTCTTCCTTTGTTATCAGCCACAGCGCCAGAACTGCCCCTCTGGAGCCTTTCCGTTTCCTGAAACCAAGCTGAACGTCATCATTCTTGTCCATTCTTCTGTTCTTATTGTTGTCAGTATCTTGGATACAGGAGCATTAAGCGAATTTTGCCATAGGCCTTGCACTTGTTAGCTCTTGCTATCTTCAGAATAGGGTGGATGATGTTTCTCCGAAAGTCTGATGGTATATCGCCTCTCTGATACATTCTACACACCAACTTGAGTAGTCGTTTTGTTGTCACTTCCCCAATGATTTTAGAAATTCCGAGTGTTATTTATCCCTTCTGTCTTATTTGATCGTAGATCGTTCAGTGCTCTTTCAAATTCTGATTCTTATACTGCATCCCCTATCTCTCCGCTGTCGACTGCTCTCCCTCCAGCATGTCATCAGACAAGACCTCCCAGTGCTCTCTTTCCACCTATTCTTTCTCTCCTCTGCATTTAGCAGTGGTATTCCCATTGCACTCTTTGTGTTACCACCGTTGCTTTTAATTTCGCCAAAGGTTGTTTTGACTCTTCTGTATGCCGAGTCAGTCTTTCCGACAATTAACGGAGATAGAAAGAAACACTTATGTCACACAAATGTCACAGGTGCAGCATTTCCAAGCCAGGGGGCCTTGAAGTGTCTGACGCGGGGGTTCCCGTAGGCCAACGTTCGCAGTTGTTATTGCTGCTTGGTATACAACGCGCTGACACTGGAATCTGATTTGCAACACAAATAAATCTGGCTGCTAGGAATGGTAAATATTCATTACTGCTTACAGTGTACACGTCAGTGGTTTACATTTACGTTGTCATTGTTTATGTTATTTTGTGCTTACATGAAAGCTTGCACTTCTGTTTACGGGTTCTTGATGGCTGACTACACTGTGAATTAGCTGACATGCGTCTTATTTATGATGAAGCACTATGCAACAGTTTATGAAAAAAGGCGCCTGTACGCAGAACTTCTCCCAGGTTACCACATCACGTGAAATTTCAAAAAAAGGTTTGATGGCATTCTTCTTGAAACAGGATCCGTTGGATCAGAACGACGGAAAACTGACCTCTCAGTATGCGAAGTGTTCGGTTTGAGTAAGCTGTATTGCAGTGACTTGAGAATAACCCTAGCACCAGCACACAATCCGTAACCAAGGAAATAACTGCCACTGCTTGGAACGTCCTACACGAGACGGGCATGGATCCATTTAAGTATGAGAAAGAACAAGATCTATCAGCTGACGACTTTCCGCTATGCGTGGAATTCTGCCTGTGGTATCAATACCAAGTTGTACATATCCTTGACTTACAGACCTGTATTCTTTTAACTGACGAAGCTGCGTTCCTAAGAGAAGGTATATTCAGTATCCACAATAGCGGTGACTAGGAGCTAGAAAATTTTATGGTAACTCATGTGTTCCACCATCAACAGCGATTTACCATGACTGTACGGGCACGTATTATTCGCGACCATCTCATTGGGCCGTATCTTCTGCCTAACACGACAAATGGAGAGAATTATTACATCTTTCTCCGTGAAAGTACTATCGGAAACGTTGGAGAATGTCCCCCGCTAGCAGTCAGGCACCGGTTATTGTTACTGCGTGACGGAGGCCCACCACAATTTGCCACTGATTTCAGGAAACATGAAGATAATTATTTCCCCTAATCGTTGGATTGGAAGAGGTGAGCCAGCACCACAGTCAACACGTTCTCTCGTCCTCGCCCCTATAGATTTCTTTTTCTGTGGGGAGATAGAGCGTATGATATACAACACACTCCGGAAGACTAAGTTGCCCGATTGGTTGAATTTGCTGGTATTATTCGTATAAACCTTGTTCTTCCGAGCGTGTTAGACAAGCATTGGCATGCAGGTGCCAGTAAATTGACGACATTTTCAGCATCTCCGTAACAATAGTCATCACACGGCAATTTGAACACTGTCTCTGAACTTCATCAGCGCCTGAAACGTCGTGGATCACTAGTGGGGAAACAGCGCACCTGTGACGTCTTTATCACGTAAAAAATTTCTTATCTCCACTAAAGCCTCTAAAATATGTGTAAGAATTTTTTTAACACCCTATATAAGATTTCAGGAAACGTATGATTCAGTTTACTGTTGATTGTTTAGTCGGCACTCTTGACATCCATATTAGGATTATGGAAGTTATATATACATATGAGGAGCAGTCAATTAAAGACGAGACAGATGGAAGAAATTGAACAGGTGCGAGTAACTATCGCGATCTGAGGGCTCCGCACAAATTTTATTACGTATATAGACAGTTCATCCCATCCGGGAATGGAGAATCTCGACAGTTTTTGCCTGTTGTATACTGACAAGATATCGGTCCTAGGGTTTTTCGAGAATATTTTAATTTCAATAATATAAATGTGAAATCAAGACATGCAGGAGGCAGGCGACCATTTTTATAATAATCAGTTGTTCTCAATTCAGACTGACCGGGCCGCATTGGTAAAAGTCAAACATCGGGCAAGGAACGACGTTATTGCTCATGTGACGCTTTCGGAATTTATCCATCACCAGATACCCACCGAACGAATGCTTCGTGTAGATAAGGCGTTTCAAGTTGTATGCGAAACAGACATTCGCAGACTAGTCCGATGATTCCCAAACGCGTCGTATGAGCCTTAAAGTCATTCCTTTCCCGATGTTTGACTACCATCATTGCGACCCAGTCAGCGTGAATGAAGAACTATTGATTGTTTTAAATTCAGGTTGTTAATTCCGTAATCGCTGTTGGAATTATCTTTAAATCGCCTTCTGCGAGAGTTAGCCTAATTGGAAAGGACCAATTAGTTGCTAGTTTGCCTTTTTAACGAAATTCTTCGTACAGCGACATTACCCAAAAAATTTAAAAGAGCAAAAATTATCGCTATCAAAAAGCCATGGAAAGAGGGAACAGCTGCAGAACACTTCCACCCAATATATCTACTTAGCTGTGCTTACAAGCTATTGGAAAGAATGATTCTAAACCGAATCCAAGATCAAATGTAATGCTATGATACGACCTGAACAAGCTGGATTCAAACCTTATAGAAGCTGCTGTGAACAAGTGCTCTCCTTGACTACTCACATAGAATCTGGACACCAAAAGAAACTTAAAACTGGAGTAGTGTTCATTGACCTGTCAGCAGCTTATGACACGGTGTGGTGGGAGGGCCTATTATTGAACTTTTTTACAGCAATACCTTGCAAAACTCTAGGCAACCTCTTGAGTAACATGTTAAGCAATAGGCGGTTTAAAGTACGTCAAGAAAAGAGAAAAGCAGATGTCATGTAGTCAGTGACAGATTACCTCAGGGCTCTGTTCTTGCTCCAGTGTTATTCAGCTTCCACACAGCTGACCTGCCGAATTTGACCTGCCGAAAATTTCAATACGCAGATGACCTGGCAATTTCATTTCAGAGTGAAGACCTTTCTGAATGTCAAGAACACCTAACGAACAGCCTTACTAAACTTTATGAGTATTTTGAGACATGGCGACTGAGACCAAATGTTTCTAAAACTGAGGTAAGCCTATAGCACCTCTCTAATCGCCTTTCATCAGCAAAGATCAGTCCACAGTTCGGCCCTCTTGGCACAGTCAGATACAACGAAAATCCAAAATACCTGGGGGTCACTCTAGACGGAACTTTAACATGCAAAAAACACCTTTCCAACTTGGCCAAGAAGATACAAACACGAGTGAACCTTGTGAGAAAGCTGGCAGGCAGTACATGAGGAGCAACCACATCAGTCCTCCGAGGAGCATCCCTTACACTGGTATACTCTGCAACAGAATACTGTGCACCAGTTTGGCTCCGAAGCGCCCACGTGGTGAAAGTAGACGTCCAACTGCACTCAGTTATGAGAGTAATTAGTGGTACAGTCCGGTCTACACCTACTTGCTGGCTACTAGTGCTTTCAAACATCTGTCCTCCAGACCTCTGTCGAAAGGCTGCTCTTTACAGCCTCTGTCACCAAGTTTCTGAAAACAACTTGATCCCTCTTCATGACGATTTGCTGTCACTGTCCAGGAAACGCCTCAAATCTAGAAACCAGCATATGAAATGGGAGTCCAAATGCTATCCACAGGATTCGACCAGGACGCAGAGTGGAAACGTGAGTGGCAAGCTATAAGAACGCGAAACCACGAACTTGTAGACAATCCAACAGTTCCAGTTCCAGGCTTCCACTAGCCAAGGGAGGTGTGGGTGCAGTTAGATATCGGACTGAAGAGGGTAGGTGCAAATACAACATGCACAAGTGGGGATTTTCAAATGACAGTGTGTGTGACTGTGGTGACACCCAAACAATGAGCCACATTGTGAATGAATGTCCAATCAGACGCTTCCCTGGTGGTACTGAGAAGCTCCATCGAGCATCCCAGAGGGACTCCGCTGAATCGAGTCCATCAACATCCCAATGTAGTCTGAGCCGTTTTAAAACTTGTGTACTGTACATAATTTCACATGTTCATTTTTATATATATTTCTTTCTTTTGCTAAATGTGTATTACTTTAATTCAAAATGGTTCAAATGGCTCTGAGCACTATGGGACTTAACTTCTGAGGTCATCAGTCCCCTAGAACTTAGAACTACGTAAACCTACCTAACCTAAGGACATCACACACAACCATGCCCGAGGCAGGATTCGAACCTGCGACCGTAGCGGTCGCGCGGTTCCAGACTGAAGCGCCTAGAACCGCTCGGCAACCCCGGCCGGCTTACTTTAATTGATGCATTCGATAATAATAATAATTGCAAGTTTGACGTCGGAAAACAAACGACAAAAGAAATACTTTTTTCGTGTGATATAATTACAAATTTACAGTTTTAGGTTTTTTTCCTATACTTGGATTGTTCAATCTTACTACCTGCCAAATTTTATCACTTTAGATCGACAGGAAGTACCCTATATGTTTTGATGAGTTAGTTTACGAGTGTCAAAATAAGTGACATTGACTTAGGAGCTTGAAATTTTTACACCGACAAGGCACCATGGACCTCAGTATGTGCCAAAAATTTAAACTTGAGACGCCTACTCGTTCCTGAGACAAACTGTTTTTAACTTTTGGATAGATATACGGACAACAAAGCGATCCTATAATGGTTCCGTTCTTACCAGATGAGGCATGGAACCCTGAAAAGTAAGTATCGTGTGTATTAAACTGGGGACCTAGAAACGACAGAGAGGCTTCGTCCCGCCGAAGCCCTCCTTGTTCACAAAGCCACAACTGGCCACAGCAATTCACCCACCTCACCGCCGCCCCACGCCGAACCCAAGGTTATTGTGCAGTTTGGCCCCCAGCCCCAGTGGACCACCCCCCTCCCCCCGGGGGGAGATCGTCTCATACCAGACGAGTGTGCCCCAAATATTTGTGTGGTAGAGTAATGATGGTGCACGTGTATGTGGAGACAGTGCTCGTGCAACAATCGCTGACATAGTGAAACTGAGGCGGAATAAGGAGAAGCAGCCCGCATTCGCCCAGGTAGATGGAAAACTGCCTTTGAAAACCATCCACAGTGCGGCGACACACCGGTTCTCGACACTAATACGCCGGGCGGATTAGTGCCGGGGACCGGCACGCCTTCCCGCTCGGGAAGCACTGCGTTAGACAGCGCGGCTAGCTGGCGGGGCTTAATGTAAGTATACTGTGTATAGTTTCAATAGACGAATAGACAAAATGGTTTGTGCCTTCGAGGAAAAATGTTTGCGATTGCCTACGGAACCATGCTTGCACCCAGCCGTTCATCTTTCCGTCTGTAGTAAATGTAACGTTATCTGATTGCCCTCCCATTTTAAATCATTGACTAATCGAGCATTCGCTTGGCAACAGCTACAGTTAGCAAATAACGTTGCGAGAGTGTAAAAAACGAACGTCCTGTGACGTGACGTGTTTATTGTGCAAGCGTCGTCAGAGATACAGTGAGCTATTGACTTTGAAAGCCGCTGCGCGAAAGGCAGACAAAAGAAGAACATTTTTACACATTCTTTTGATATACGAAATATTCTCGATGAACAGTTACTCACTCTTCTGTCTTTTGTAATTTTTGTCGCACACGCATGTCTTGGCACTGTATTATTATTGTTTAAAAAATACTATTTTATTGTCATGTGAAAGTGCCACAATGCATAGCAGTAGATTTATGAGAGAAGCTATCTGGTGCGACGTGTATTTAGAAATGTCGAAGGATGTAAGTTCGTTGTTTATTGATGGCCATAAATTCAAAGTTAAATGTAACTTGTGTATGGACTAATTATTTAGTATAGAACATATGTCTCACTACTTCATGACCATACGTATTTAATTTTCTTTTATGTTTCTGCAAATTTTGTTGGTTCACAGGCACAAATTGTTTCGTCGAAATCGGACGGAAGTTGTATACGGCGAAATATTTTCTCCGCTCCTTATTCTACTGGTAAATGCATGATAAACTTCGGTCCCTTAGGAACTTCATTTTGATTATATTTTCAATAGTCATTTACCCCTCACCATTAAAGGTATTCAAAACCACTACAATAACTAGTTATGTCTATTGGCCTAAAATACAATATATATCATTATGTGTCTTTCTCTGCAAATATATTTTCACCGCCGATTACAGCTGTATGTTAACGCACAGAAGTAAACATATTGTTATATCTTCCGTTAGGACTCCAAAAACATGAAAATCGTATGGTGGGGAGATCGGGACTGCATGGAGGATGCGGAAGGGCTTCCCAGTTAAACTTCTGCAGCGTAGTCATATCAACGTTGGCAATATGTGGGCGGCCATTACCCTACAACAGAATGATGCTGGTAAGGCCGTTTCGACTACACTGCAGAAGTTTCGCTGAAAACTACTACCGCATCCTGCATACATTTCCCATGCGATTTCCATATTTTTGGAGCCCAGAAGAAAGACATTTGTGGCCGTCGATTTGCTTCTGACGAAGAGCACACACGTGGGTACAATCATGGTTCCGTAGGTAACGGCAAACATTTTTCCATGACGGCAGTGACCGTCTTGTCTCTAAGTGGTATAATGCATTAACAGTTGTGGCGACTGCTTTCGAAATGGTTCAATAACTTTTTTCCCATTTGTCTCGTTTTCATTTCCACGCAGTTACTAGTAAATGGGCGACATTTTCAGCTACATGTCTGCCCATGGCATCTTTGGAAGTGGTATGGAGTTATCACACCACTTTCCTGGTCGTCACCCGGAGCGGCTACTACTCGGTCAAGAAGCCTTTAAATAGGCATGGCAGAGAGCAATCCGATCCAGTCCTGCCACCAAGGAAAAACCCATGGCAGTACCGGGAATCGAACTCATGTCCGCCACATGGCAGTTAGTCGTGCTGACTCCTCATCTAGATAGGCGGACATTTAGTGGGGATGGTTGGGATTTTATATAATTTCTTGTCTGTAGCATTACCTTCATCAGATCTGCATTCTGCTTCATGCATATTTCGGCTAATAAATCTAATTAATCCAGAAAGTGATAAACAAAATCCGAGACTCCTTGTTGACAACAGTTTCTTTCGCTAAGCCAGTATCCAAGGAGATTGGGTGGCTGTGTTATCGTTGGATGAGAGAGTTATTACCATGTCTTGCACGTTCACTCGATCTTACTTTACCCTAATCCTTCTCTAGATGTTTATAAACAGCAGTATTGAGCCATCTGCCTCTATAGCCGCCTATAATTGAGAAACTGTTGCGGGTGCAGGATTTTGTGCAAGAACTAAGCTCTCGATTATGTCCTATAAATGTCTGGTCTGGGTGACCAAATCGTTCTCTCGAACTGTCCAAAACGTTTTTCAAAATAGTCGCGCACAGTTGTGGGTTGATGCAATGGCCTCTTTGTTTGGGAACTTGAAGTGCGTAAATGGCTACAAATAGTCTCCAAGTAGGCGAACATAACCATTTACAGTCAATGATCGGTTCGATTGGACCAGATTTTCCAGTCCATTCCATGCAAACACAGTCGACACCATTATGGAGACGCCACCAGCGTGCACAGTCCCTTGTTGACAACTTGGGTCCCTCGATTCGCGGGGTCTGTAGAGGCGACCTCGCGCTGTTAGCGAAGACACTTGCGTCAGTCGTGTTGTGCCATAACCCTTTGACGTCAAATTTCACCGCACTGTTCTAACAGGTACATTCGTCGTACGTCCCACATTGATTTCTGGTGTTATTCCACGGAGTGTTGCTTGTCTGTTAGCACTGGCAACTCTTCACAAACGCCTCTGCTCGCGGTCGTTAAGTGAAGGCCATCGAACATTGCGTTGTCCGTGGTGACAGGTAGTGCCTTAAAGATGGTATTCTTGGAACACTGTTGGCGCTGTGGATCTCGGAATGTTGAATTCCCTAACGATTTCCTAAATGGAATGTCCCATGCGTCTAGCTCGAACTACCATTACGGGTTCAGAGAATGTTAACGGGAGGTACCGGTGAAATTTCAAACCGTTAGCAAAAAAATCGTAAGGGGACTGAAAATTTGTTTCATAATATGTCTTGACATGCTGACTTCAGAGGGTGAATCCAATTTGTTGCCGCGCGGGGTAGCCGCACGGTCTTTGGCGTGCTGCCACGGTTTGCGCGACTTCCCCCGGTAGGAGGTTCGAGTCCTCCCTCGGGCATGGGCGTGTCCACAGCGTAAGTTAGTTTAAGTAAGAGTAAGTAATGTGTAAGCCTAGGGACCGATGACCTCAGTAGTTTGGTCCCATAGAACTTACCACAAATTTCCACATTTCCCAATTTGCTAAACAAAATTTGTTTCATATTATTTGATTTTTGAGTGCTGAAAAATAATCAATATTTTTCAAAGCTATACGAGGAATTGTTGGTTATCACTAATAAATTCACAAAAATGTTTTGAGTCAAAATTTTTTAGAATTAACGGACGAGTAGCATTTTACTGTTTTGGCCATTCCCACCCTTTCCAAATACATTCAAGTATAGCAACCTTTTTAACACTACATTCGTATGAAAAGTGTAAATAAATTATAAAAATTCTGTATTTATGACACGTGACAAGAATTTAGCGTAAAATAAAAATACTACTACAGTATGCAAACTTTGGCCAAGTATGAAGGAAAAATAAATAGAAGACGACCTCCACGTTTGAAAATTGTATTCTTTATTTTGAAACACGTATGTTGTGTGGCGGCGATGGCGAGGCATTGCAGAGTCTCTGACCAGAGAGCCATTTATCGTGGCTAGTCTGCGCTTGACTGCGCGAGAGTTGCGAGCGGTACTCTGTCAGTAGTAGTCGTGCAGTACAGTTGCGAGCAGTCTGTCGGTAGTAGCAGCCCAGGGCAGTTGTGTGATGTAGTCGGTGCGCAGTAGTAGTCAAGTACAGTTGTGTGTGAGGAGTCGGCGGGCGTCGACATGGCACTCTGGTCAAGATTCAGGATGAGGTATATTATTTTTTAAATGCGCTCAGCTAATAATGTAAATTAACTGTAACTAATTTGTGCAATAATCGCCCCAATAATAATTTTGATTTCAAAGCAATATTTTTAACAAAAGAACTATTTAATTGAACGAACGATTTCCTTCCATTTCCTTTAAAGAAAAGTTTCAGTTAAATTTCAAAAAAAAAAAAAAAATATTACTTGCAATGCATTTCCTCCAAGCCGTGGCCAACAATAAGAGCAGAAATTTGACATGCAGGTTCAATGAGGTAAGAAATTAATTATGATTTTTTTGCACAGGGCCAAGGACCGATATTTCGGTTTAATTGAGTTATCATTATCACTGAGATTTTATTATCACTGAATTGACTTTCATTTTTTTTGTGAGGAACTTATACTTGGGTCAGATTGCTAATTTTTGTTTAATTGTCATTGTGATTGAATTTATTTGCTGGGAGGTTACGTCAGGTTGTATTCTTGTTAACATTCAACTATTGTGGTGGTGGTGGTTGTTGGATGTTTAAGGGGGACTAAACAGCGAAGGTCATCAGTCCCCCAACTATTGTGTTTCAAAATTTCTCTGAGGAGCTTACACTTAGCTCAATGTGCATTAAAATTTAAAATAAAATATCTTTTAAATTTCGGTGGGGAGGCTACACTTGGCGACACCCAGTCCAGGATCGTATTTCGTTGAGAATCTTTTGAAAAACAGTCAGATATCTGCTCTTATTTGCTTACATATACGAGTAATTAGGATTTGGCGCAACGCTTTTACTAATATTGTGACTTTCTTTCTACAGGTCAACGGCAATTCGTTGCTCTGTTGTATTTGTTTGTTGCCTTTTTGCATTTGTGCTTATTTGTTTTGTGAATATTTGTGACTATTGTAAAAACGCCGCGAAAGACTGTGAACAGTGTATCGCGAGGTATTATGAATGAAATCACCGACTTAAACAACGTGACCGATAGCAATTGTGACAATCCTGCGTTCACTGACAATCAGTGCGTTCCAACCATTAATAATGATGTAGACCTTAATGATGAACAAACGAACTCGATTGTGTCTTGTGTTGATTTGATGACAATTGATGACGCCGGGCGCACTATTGTAATGAGTGCTGCCCAGCTTAACACAACCGGTTTACTAAATTCACGTGACGAACAGACAAATTTGTCTAATGAAAATGGACAGTGTTCTGAAAGTACGACGGATCCATTTAATTCAGAAATAATGACCGACAGTGTACATTCGACTGACAAACCTTTTTGTAAATCTCAAAATAACCAAATGGTTACAGAAAGTGAAACAATTCCAGATCCACCATTAAACAGCATAGAGAATAGAAATGCTGACTTTGAGTCGAATCCAATTATGGCATTGTTGCTACAAATGAGTAAACAACTTAATGAAAATAGGTAAGATTCCAAACAACAGAGTAAAGATCTTAAACAACTTAGTGAACAGGTCAAACAACAGAACGAAAAACAAGACAAGCTAAATGAGAAATTAGACAACAGTTCCAGACAGTTAAATGAAAAATTAGACAACAGTTCCAGACAGCTTAGTGAACAAATTAGAGACGTTGCCGCGCAGTGTCACGATACTAAGGAACAGTTGCGCGAGGAAATTGAGGCTTGTTCAAGAAAAAGTAGCGAAGAAATTAGGTCTGTTGCTCAGGAATTAAGGGAAATGCAAACAGCTACAACAGAAACACTTAGAGCGGAAATTAGTACAGTCGCTAAACAATGCTCTGAAAGAGCTACACAATTACGGGACGAGTTTAAAGCAATGACAGCAGAACTTTCGCGCACAAAAGATCGACGCGAAATTCGACCAACAGAACACTCAGATTGACGAACGCTTTAATCACCATATACAAAACAGTGATACGCGTTTCCGTAAATTTATTCAGGATCAGAACAAAGTAAAACGACAAGTAATGGAAACAATCACAGCACAGAGACAAGAAGACAAACGTAAAATGTTCGCGAAAGCGAAGACATATGTAGATAACAATATTGCTACAGTGTGCGACGAAATTAATTCCATCAAACAGTCGAACACAGAATTACGTGACGAAATTTCTGATCTTAAATCGAAAACAGACACATACACAACCGATTTTCAAACAGTGACCGACAGACTCGAACAATTAGAACTAACACAGGATTCCGATGTCGTCAAAACTGACGTTAAAAAACTGAACGAAACAACACGTAAATTGCAAAAACAGATTAATGCCTCTGACACTAAGTCTGATGAGCAGGTAAAAATACTGACTGAAAAATATGATGAATTGGCCAGTCGTATTGATGTTATAGAAAGTAGTAATGACAACAAATCAGACGATACTTCACGGGTTTCATTTAATCAAACACCTGAATTTCAAAATTTACAGCAGACAATTAATGAGATCGATTCGTCTAATAACACGTTACGTAGAAAGTTATCGAGTTTACAACAAGAGGTAACAGATATGAAAAATATTTCAGTTAATAACTCAACACAGCAGACGCCACTTAGTGAACATTTGTCAGACTCGCGCGGCGCGTATAATTTGGGCAATCTGCAAAGAGTACGGGACTTAGATTCCGAACGGACACAGACAAACAGATTCTCTTACAATACTGAACCTGTTCCATCACACAGAGACGATAATTTTGATTACAAACATTTTCTGTCAGTGAGAAAGTTTAAAGTGTTTAAAAACGACAGAACACAGATTCACCCATTGGACTGGATACAGCAATTTAGCTTTGCTTTTCCACCGATTTGGCCTGTTACGCATAAACTTGAATTTATTTGCAGCTTTTTGGAAGGCGAACCGGCAACTCGTATGAGACCGATCGCGAGGCAATGCTACTTAGTAGAGGAATTTCAGAATGCTTTTCTGTCTGCGTATGGGTCGAAAACGACACAGCGCGGAATTAAAGATCAGTTAATTAGTTTGCCAAATTACGATAACTCAAATTTTCCCAGTGTGACGCAATTTTTTGAGCACATGGTGCAACAAAACCAGTACCTAAGTGAACCGTACAGTGAATCCGCACTTATACAATTATGCATCTCTAAATTACCACGGTCATTAAGGGTGTCACTTCTAACGGGCCAGCAAAAAGAAAACATTTCAGCATTCAGAGATCTTTTACAGTTTTTAGAAGTGCAGCAATCAGACTATTCTTTGGTAAACAAAAACTTCACATATAACAACCAAGGCCAACAAACGTACAGCAATTACGATCAGCCACGTAATTTCAATAGGAAAGGCAACAGACGCTTTAGGAATGACAACCACCAAAACTTTAATAACAGACAAAATTCAGATTATCAGTATCGTCAAAATTTTCAGCAACAGGAAGCACATTTTGGTAACAATAGACGTTTTCCACCACAACAGCATGAAAGTCAGCCGGTTAGCATACCTAACCAACAATGTAGTGCACAAGGTCAACCTAACTTTAATGTTTCGCCGCGTGGACGTATAGTCCCTGGTCCAACAAATAGTAACGCACGGCAGCAAGGAAACAACTACGCACAAAGAAGACAGTATTTCAATTCCTATCGCAATGCACCGAATAGGAATGACTTTCACGACAGACGTAAAAACGATGAGCACAATTATCAGCGTACATCTAACAACAGTCGGTCATACCAACAGCGGAATTATCCGCAAGAACCTATTCTCATGAATGAACCCGACAGTAGGTATCATCCAGAGCGTAATACGTCTGGAAGAAGTAATAGAACTGTTCAAATAGTAGAAATGCCACAGCATCCTCCTGATAACAATAACACGTCAGATAGAATCTGACTAGATACTGTACAGGTCGCATCTTCCAGTAACACGAGCACTACTTTAGACACGCAGAATGTTGTTCACGAAAATGTAATTACTTTTGACGACATACGAGACACTCTTTTACAGGAAAGACCTGTCGTTCAGAAAACCATTTCACATCCTGTTATTGAAATTAAAATTGGTTCATCGAAATTCTCAGCAGTAATTGATTCCGGCTCACCTATATCAGTAATAAATGAAGAAACTTTTAACGAGTGTAACAAAGAGAATACCTATCCGACATTACCTTTAGGCAAAACAAAAGTGAAAGGAGCAGTATCGAGTAAAGGAGTAGACGTTAAATTACAGACGCATTTATCATTTTGTATTGGAGGTCATACTTTCCACTCAAATTTTTGGATTGTTCCTTTATTGACAACAGACGTAATTTTAGGTACGAATTTTCTGGTACAACACGACGCAGTCATTGATTTTCAGAATTCTTATTTAATGTTGAAGGATGAAAATATACAATTTGCTATAGAATTTCAGCACTCACTATCTGCGGAAGAGCAAACAATTAATCGCACAGAGGTCATTTCCGCAACACGTAACATTGACTGTAATCCCACATTGTTCACGGATACGTATGTACACAACTATAACATTCCAGACGAAGCTGACTACGACGTAATACAGATGATTTCTGATAAGGTTAAAGAGAGCAGTGCAAATACAGACGACGAACGCACGCAGCTACACGAAATTCTTTTACAGCAAGCTCCAGTTTTCGACAACATTCCTGGTACTATGTTCGGCTTTATGTATGAATTTCAAGTGAAACAGCACGACACATTTAAAGCAAAGCATTATCCCATTCCATATATCCACAGAGAACAGGTTAAAAAAGAGTTGCAGGATATGCTTGACCAAGGAATTATTGAACCGGCAGTTAGTCCGTACATAAACCCGCTACATATTGTTAAGAAAAAAGATGGCTCACTTCGCCTCGTACTTGATTCACGTCACATTAATGACATTATTATTAATGAAACTGATCGACCACAGACATTAGAGGAACTTCTACAGAAATTTCACGGTACAGCTATTTATTCCACATTAGATTTTGTGATGTTACAAAATAGAAGTGATGTTGCTATTCAATGGAAAGTTGGAAATTGAGATTTAACTAACTGTTTTATCAATCACAATTGGCGTAAGAATCATGGATTGACCATTGTCATAAAATATTGCATTATGAGATGTGAATAGTTTTTACTTGCGGTTTCGCGTGGCTTGAGGCAGTCACAACTAGCGTGCTATTGATTAAGAAGTTGCGTTATCGTCTTTCTAATTACTTCATGATCGTAGATACGATCATACCCGGTTGTGAAGTTATTGTTATGACAAAAAAATTTCCTAAGGGACCAGAAAGTTCTTAAGGGCGCAAAAACAACTGTAACATCACACAAAAGGGAATTCGATATTAAAGCTGATGCAAGAAGACGATAAAACAGTTTTCTTTTTATCAATGTAACACGCACATTGGACTGCTGATCTCCGTGTCTGTAATCTTATCAAAATGCATAATTAAAATGAAAATAATACTGAGGAGATGATAGGAATGAGCACTGCTAAATGATTCAGTATTCCCAGAACAAATATTTATTATAACTAAAACATATATCGTACCTTAAGCTTAATACAACAATGGCGGTAGATTTTTATGTCCGTATCATGTCCATTTAGCGCTCTTTTATATAGCCATTGTCTTCTTTGAGTCGCTCGTGCGTCGTCACGGTAAGTTATAACAGTTCTTTACACTTCACTCCACTCAGACATACACGTTCTTATACATTCAGTAAAAATTAGATCAGACTGCCACAAATCTGCGTCCGTCTTACTCGAGAAAAACAGTAAAAGTCTTCTTAGCGCTCCAGGCTTCATTTGTTCTCCAGCGAACAAAATAGTGAAGGATCGCATATCCATCCGTACTTTTCTGTTTATATTGCCGCCCAAAGACGACGAATTACATTATCTAGAAAATTCCACCGTCGCCATGCGACGCCTTATTATATATTAATCATTCTTTATAAACAAGTATTTGCCTACTGGCTGAATTTGCTGTTTTAATTAAGCCAAAAATAGCGAATATCACAATTTGAAATCGGGATTTTGGCAAATTCAGCTTCATCCGAATTGCAGAAAATATACAGCTTTTCTCTGTTTTGGCGACTGTTATCAATTTTGTAAATTACCGTTCGGCTTAATTATTTCTTCTGCAGCTTTTATTCGCGGTTTGTACACAATACTTCCGACAGAACTTAAAGACAGAATTACGACGTATGTAGACGACATTCTTATCGCAGAAGCTAACTGGTCTGAACACAATCTGATTCTTGAACAACTGTTACAAACTTTTCGTGCACAAGGACTTACAGTTAACCTCAGTAAATCGCACTTTGGCAAAACTTCTATAAAATTTCTTGGACACGTAATTTCAGCAGAAGGCATTGCGCCTGATCCGGAAAAACTTCAAGCTCTACGTGACATTACTATTCCTACAACGAAGAAGCAATTACGCATTTTTTTGGGCTTAATTAACTTTTTTCGTAAATTTATTCATCACTCTGCTTTAGACACACCCAGATTGTGCCAATTAACAGGTAAAAACAGTATTTGGTCTTGGGATAAGCAAGCACATTTTGAATTTGAGAACCTGAAACATGCTTTGTTGAATGCTCCACTTTTGTCGCACCCAGATCTTACCAGAAATTTTTCCATTGCCACCGACAGTTCTAACACCGCTTTAGGGGTACACATTTTCCAGGAAATTGAAGAAGATGGTTCTACAGTAATTAAAAACATCGCATTTGCAAGCCGCATTCTGTCACCTGCTGAACGAAATTATTCCGTTACAGAATTGGAAACATTATGTGTTGTATGGGCTTTTACGAGATTTCGGCACTTTCTTTATGGCAGACACACCACCGTTTACACAGACCACAGAGCGATACAATTTTTACTTTCGGCTAAATTCACTCACGACAGATTAAGCAGATGGAAACTTTATTTACAGGAATTTAATTTTACAATAGTTCACATTCCCGGCACACAAAATGTTATAGCAGACGCACTATCGCGTTCTCTGAGCAATAATCAGCAAGACGTAGCAACCAACTTCTGCAAAGCAAATTTCAGTGTCATGTACATTCAACAAGTTGCATTTGAAGATTTTATTTCGTCGTCATTACAGGACATAGCACAAGAACAAAATAAAGACAACGTGTGGAAAGAAATTAAACACCTTTGGCAAGATAGGAATAATGTTACGATTAGAAACCATTACACTGTACGCAATGACATTCTGTTTCGCCGCTCTCATCCTGACAGCAACAACTGGTTATTATGCATTCCTGACGAACTGGTTAACAAATTAATCTGGTACACTCATTTAAGTTACGCACATTACGGAGCACGAAAATGTTTTCTTATACTGAGACAGAACTGTTATTTTACCAACATGGAGAAACGTATACGACGAGTTTTAGCGTCTTGTAAAATTTGCCAGAAAGCTAAATCAGACACCACTTCACATATTCCTCCTTTATATCCCATTATACCTGTTAAATTAAGACACATGGCCGCTGTAGACATTTTTGGTCCAATTCCGAGAACTAACAGAGGTTTTTGCTACATCTTTGTCGCTGTTGAGCTCACTTCAAAATTTCTTACTTTCACTCCGTTACGCAAAGCTACTGCTAAAGCCGTTTCGAAAGCATTTGTAAAACATTTTCTATTTCATGTAGGGCATGGGATGAAAGTAATTTCCGATAATGGATCACAATTTCGTTCTGCTACATGGACACGTATGTTACGAGCTAGAAAAATTTCTCTGATTTATATATCCAAGTACCATGCTTCTTCGAACCCCTGTGAAAGATTAATGAAAGAAATTGGTAAACTGTGTAGAATATACTGCCACAAAAGACATATTGATTGGGATACACACATACTCTCATTCCAAGATGTAATTAATTCCATTCCAAATGAATCCACTATGCTATCTCCGTCTGTTATATTGAAAAACGTTGAACCACCAAACCAAATTAAAGAATTAGTAAACTTCCCTACTTGTCGTCGACTAAGACACCATGAAATAATTAACATTGCGCTGAACAACATCAAACGTGCCGCAGAGCGCCGGAGAAGACAGCAAAAACAGGTTTGTACACGCCGCGACTTTCACATTGGACAGAAGATATTAGTGCGTACACACTATTTATCCAACAAAATAAAAGGTAGATGCAGTAAATTTGAACTTCTATACGCAGGACCATATCGGATTCGCAGCATTCCTCATCCCAATGTGGTACACGTCGAAACTTTGAGAACCAGAAAATCGAAAGGCAACCACCATTGGTCAAATATTAAACCCTTTATTGAATGAAGACACTTTATGATTTAACATGCTATGATGCCATTTCCTAATCTTTATGACCACATGACTAATTACTGATGATTATCGTATTTTTTCTTGGCAAGTGCCCGGCAAGGTAAGGTTAGCAGGTCGCTTTTCTTGTCGTTACACATCTGACTGTGCACATTTTTTTCCAGAGACACTCACGTATTTTATGAATAATTATGCAATGTTGTCTAATGACATGTTAATTTCGTTACATTTTTCTCCATTAAAGTCTTTAATTCTCACCTCTATTAACTACACTACATACAAGCTGAACACAACGAACGTCACATTTTGTCTTTTTATGTATGATTGTATTCCAGTTTTGTTTGTATGCACTGTGAAATAGTTAAGACATAACACACACCAGTTGACTTTGACATTTTTGTTGCCCTATGACATCTCAAGATCGTGACTGTTTTACATTTTTTGCCGCTGCATTGTGATATTCTCTGTACATTTTGCCTTTGAACACTGTCTATGCTTTTGACATATTACGTTTTCTGTCATGTTATGCTGTATGCTTAATTGTGTCACCATTAACCAGTCATTATTTAATGGGTATATGATTTAAATGCAAGGCATTAATCTCTGTTCATCAATTTCAGAAAGAAATGATGCGTGTAAGAAATAAATTCAACAGAAATGGGAATTTCACCTACGGAATAAACGAAAGAAGATGCAATAACTTTATGAGGAAGAGTAAATGGATCAGGATTAACAAGCATTAACAAGAATATACTATACTCATCGTAGAATAGCAGTCTTAACTAATTTTTCTTTCAGAATACAAGGTGATTGATGCAGGCTGTCAGACAGAACTACACATCTTAGTTTTAGTGATGAAATATGCTAGAGATAAGGAATAGTTGTGTAATGAGTAATGAAGTGATTTTTTTGCAGATGATAATGAATGCTGATGAATAATGATGAAGAATATGCTACTATGAATAATGAAGTTTTTCTTTACAGGTGATGATGATAATGGTGTTATGATGAGATGTATAATGAAGTTTTTTTTTCTTTGCAGATGAGGATAATGTTGAAGTTATATTTAGGCTATGTACTTATTTAAGTATTTGTTGCAGTTCGTTTTGACAGCAAGTGTTATATTGCACAGTATAATGACTGAAGGTTTTGGAAAGGACAGCTATGGAACACATTTTTTATACACATTTCACTACCTGTTAATTCGAAGTTCACTACTTTTCAGCATAAAATGCATTTCTCTTTTCAGCTTAATAATCCATTTTTAAATATTTTTTGCAGGAGAAATTATTTATGAGATTAATGTGTTATAAGCAGTTGTTCATTAAATCTATGAATGTGGTTACATATACTCTACTTGTTTCATAATCTTGCCACAGCTGACTTATGACGAATGACGTTACACATTTTTCATTTATACCAATAACCCAGAAGCAAATTCTTCTCTCTTGCTTTCCCCTATAATTACCCTAAGCAATGCATTGCTAACAAAAAAATGTATTAGTAGTCCCAAATAATGTTACTAGTTTAAGAGAATTCTGAATAATACTGATCAGCTCTGAATAGTATGTCACTTCAGTAATGACTTCTTAATGATACAAAAAAAATATATATAAAATAATGCTTTGTAACGGGCAAATAACTGCCACTGTTTATTGTAATGAGAGTACTTATAATGCCCATGATTATTAATGCTATGACTGTAATTAACTGATTTTTAATCACGACTTCTTAATGGTGTGTATCATCAGTTTCAAATAATGCTACTCATTTAAGAAAGTTCTGAATAATACTGAATGATGAACAATGTTTCATACTATTCAATACTTACTGGCCACTGAGTGCCAATAATTAATCTAATTAAATGAATTATGACTTTTCATGTTCTATAACTGGGCACTGAGTGCCAATAATTAATGTCACTAAAAGAATTATGTTATTAATTATGCCATTAATTAGCTCTTGTTTTCAATGTTGACTTTTCATGTTTTGGTAAATGGCCAATGAGTGCCAATAATTTGTATCACTCAATGTATTATGTTAATGCTAGGCCAATAATTGACTCTCCTTTTCAATTAAGACTTCTGATGAACATTATTCTGTCATACTAAATATGCTTTGTAACTGGCCAAGGACTGCCACTGTTTATTGTAATACTATTACCCATGATGCCAATAATTTAATTTTATGAACATTATTCTGTAATACTACATACTTGGTACAGAAATGTTCAATAACTGGGCTATGAATGCCGCAAACTACTACTGTAATTCTCAATGAAGCCTATTATGTGACTTAATGTCCTTCACCTTATGAGCTAACTACCCTGAATTACTGCAATATCCATTTGTCCTGTCCATCCTCATGATCATGGAGCACTATATTTGGTTTTTGCACTAATTCTACGTTGGTGTGCCTTGTAAGAGCGTGGTGTTGACACGACATGCTGTCCACCACCGTGAGCGATGAAGACGTTATTATGGTCCCACTGTTTGGTGTACCTGATGTACTGCTAAAATGATAACAGGAAATATTACTACGACATTTCAATGTCTTGGATACGCTGATAAATACTTCTGGGAAAAGAACTGCAAATTGTGTCACTTGGTGTTGTACTTCTGTGGAAAGATATGGACTTTCAGAACAGCTGTGTGCAATCTAAAGTGCTACAACCATGATCCAATCCTTCCCTTTCCTATCCTAATAGTGAAGATCATTTTTTTTTTTTTGGCTAACATCATTTATGTTCATGGGATATACATTTTTTTTCGATTTGCTGAACTCCAGTGCGAGTACACTTATGTCACTTGTCGACATGATTTTTTTGCCATTATGTTTATTTGTTGTGAAAATGCTAAAGACGTTTTTTCGATTTGTTCTGAAGTACAGTATATGTGCACTCTTGTCTTTTATATTGTATATACATTTTTATTTTGATGATATGTTCTGAACTACAGTGCATGTGCACTTATGTGTTAATATGTTTTCTACTGAACTTCAGTGCCTGTGCACTTTTCTCATTTTTCAATATGATTTGTACTCATTCTGTATGTTCAATACTTCAGTGCGTATGCACTTATGTCATTTGTTACTCATTGTATATACATTTCGTCATTTGCTGATATATTCTCAACTGCAGTGCATGTGCACTCATGTCACTTGTCAACATGATTTTTTGCCATTCTGTTTATTTGTTCTGAAAATGCTAAAGAATTTTTTCAGTGTGTGTGCACTTTGTTATCTGTCAAATAATTTGTATATACATTTTTCTGATCTGCAGATATGTTTTGTACTCATATCTTGTCTTTGTCTGAAATGTTTTGTACTCGGTGCATGTGCACAACATTTAATTCATGTACTACATCTAAATATTCTGTAAATTGTAAAAGTTCATTAATTAAAGAAAAAATTTTGCCGCGCTTGGCAAGTCCAAATGACTCACCATCGCTGCCAAATTTTTGCCCCCCCAGTGGAGGGTTATGAAACACGTATGTTGTGTGGCGGCGATGGCGAGGCATTGCAGAGTCTCTGACCAGAGAGCCATTTATCGTGGCTAGTCTGCGCTTGACCGCGCGAGAGTTGCGAGCGGTACTCTGTCAGTAGTAGTCGTGCAGTACAGTTGCGAGCAGTCTGTCGGTAGTAGCAGCCCAGGGCAGTTGTGTGATGTAGTCGGTGCGCAGTAGTAGTCAAGTACAGTTGTGTGTGAGGAGTCGACGGGCGTCGACATGGCACTCTGGTCAAGATTCAGGATGAGATATATTATTTTTTAAATGCGCTCAGCTAATAATGTAAATTAACTGTAACTAATTTGTGCAATAATCTCCCCAATAATAATTTTGATTTCAAAGCAATATTTTTAACAAAAGAACTATTTAATTGAACGAACGATTTCCTTCCATTTCCTTTAAAGAAAAGTTTCAGTTAAATTTCAAAAAAAAAAAAAAAATATTACTTGCAATGCATTTCCTCCAAGCCGTGGCCAACAATAAGAGCAGAAATTTGACATGCAGGTTCAATGAGGTAAGAAATTAATTATGATTTTTTTGCACAGGGCCAAGGACCGATATTTCGGTTTAATTGAGTTTACATTGTCACTGAAGTCTCATTAGCATTGAATTGTTTTTCATTATTTTCGTGAGAGCTTACACCTTGAGTCAGATTGCGATTCTCATTTATATTGTCATTAAATTTAATTGCTAGGGAGGTTACGCTTGGCTCCATTTCTATTAAATAAAATATCTTTTAAATTTTTGTGGGGAGGTTACAATTTTAAGTTTATATAACACAGCGCACATTTCCGTTTCCGCTGCTTCCGCACGGGTGGGTCTTGGGCAGAGGGTATAGCTGGCCACACGGAATAAAAGTGGGTCTTTTCCGGCCGCCAGGCGTGGTGCTGTCATCAATCGCCAGACTTCTGCGACGCGTTAGAGTTGTTAGACTGCAGGGGCGTTCACCACCAGTGTTTATCTGTGTATCATGGTATAACAAAGTAATGTAAACTAACTGGACTGTGTCCAAGTGTTGGTCATCTGCCAGTCCTATGAACCTTGCAAACCAGCCGCCACCTATCCTGGACCAGAAAGTTTATAAATATTTCAGTTCACAATGGAGTCCGCCTCGAACATAAATCCACATATCTGCAAATTGCAAAAAAATCTAAATTCTATTTATAGTTATTTATTTACGTCGATTTCCGGTGTTCGTATAGACTAGGCAGATATACATACACGATTACGGATGTTCGTACAGATTATGCACATAAACAGACATATTCATATAAAATTAATATTTCAAATGGTTGAAATATGGATCAAATGGCTCTGAGCACTGTGGGTCTTACCATCTGAGATCATCAGTCCCCTAGAACTTAGAACTACTTAAACCTAACTAACCTAAGAACATCACACACATGCATGCCCGAGGCAGGATTCGAACCTGCGACCGTAGTGGTCACGCGGTTCCGGACTGAAGAGCCTAGAAGCCGGCTGTTAATATTTCAATTAAACTGCTGCACCGCAGGTATCTATCTACTGATAGAAAACTAACTATATTTCAACTTTTTTTAAAAAAAATCAAAACAGTTATATTAAAAATACGACACTCCTCCGTCAGTTATAAACATTTTTGGCTCAAACTTTTTTGTGACTGCAGTCTGTGACAACCAACAACACCACGCATGCATTTGAAAAAATATTGGTTTTTCAAAACTCAAAAATCAGAACGTAGGAAAAAATTTTGTTTAGCAAATTGGATCCACCCACTGAACTCAGCATGCCATAATATGTCATGAAACAAATTCCCAGGCTCCTGCGAACTTTTTAAGCCCGGATTGAAGTTTCACCGGTTCCTCCCCTTAATTAGGTCGGAAACCTGTGACGTCAATCACCTTAGTACAAATGACAGCTTCGCCAATGCACTACCCTTTTGTATCTTGTGTACGTGCTATTAGCGCCATCTTTATACACTCCTGGAAATTGAAATAAGAACACCGTGAATTCATTGTCCCAGGAAGGGGAAACTTTATTGACACATTCCTGGGGTCAGATACATCACATGATCACAGTGACAGAACCACAGGCACATAGACACAGGCAACAGAGCATGCACAATGTCGGCACTAGTACACTGTATATCCACCTTTCGCAGCAATGCAGGCTGCTATTCTCCCATGGAGACGATCGTAGAGACGCTGGATGTAGTCCTGTGGAACGGCTTGCCATGTCATTTCCACCTGGCGCCTCAGTTGGACCAGCGTTCGTGCTGGACGTGCAGACCACGTGAGACGACGCTTCATCCAGTCCCAAACATGCTCAATGGGGGACAGATCCGGAGATCTTGCTGGCCAGGGTAGTTGACTTACACCTTCTAGAGCACGTTGGGTGGCACGGGATACATGCGGACGTGCATTGTCCTGTTGGAACAGCAAGTTCCCTTGCCGGTCTAGGAATGGTAGAACGATGGGTTCGATGACGGTTTGGATGTACCGTGCACTATTCAGTGTCTCCTCGACGATCACCAGTGGTGTACGGCCAGTGTAGGAGATCGCTCCCCACACCATGATGCCGGGTGTTGGCCCTGTGTGCCTCGGTCGTATGCAGTCCTGATTGTGGCGCTCACCTGCACGGCGCCAAACACGCATACGACCATCATTGGCACCAAGGCAGAAGCGACTCTCATCGCTGAAGACGACACGTCTCCATTCATCGCCCCATTCACGCCTGTCGCGACACCACTGGAGGCGGGCTGCACGATGTTGGGGCGTGAGCGTAAGATGGCCTAACGGTGTGCGGGACCGTAGCCCAGCTTCATGGAGACGGTTGCGAATGGTCCTCGCCGATACCCCAGGAGCAACAGTGTCCCTAATTTGCTGGGAAGTGGCGGTGCGGTCCCCTACGGCACTGCGTAGGATCCTACGGTCTTGGAGTGCATCCGTGCGTCGCTGCGGTCCGGTCCCAGGTCGACGGGCACGTGCACCTTCCGCCGACCACTGGCGACAACATCGATGTACTGTGGAGACCTCACGCCCCACGTGTTGAGCAATTCGGCGGTACGTCCACCCGGCCTCCCGCATGCCCACTATACGCCCTCTCTCAAAGTCCGTCAACTGCACATACGGTTCACGTCCACGCTGTCGCGGCATGCTACCAGTGTTAAAGACTGCGGTGGAGCTCCGTATGCCACGGCAAACTGGCTGACACTGACGGCGGCGGTGCACAAATGCTGCGCAGCTAGCGCCATTCGACGGCCAACACCGCGGTTCCTGGTGTGTCCGCTGTGCCGTGCATGTGATCATTGCTTGTACAGCCCTCTCGCAGTGTCCGGAGCAAGTATGGTGGGTCTGACACACCGGTGTCAATGTGTTCTTTTTTCCATTTCCAGGAGTGTATGTGCATATCGCTATCCCATGACTTATGTCACCTCAAAAAAATGTGTGTGAAATCTTTTGGGACTTAACTGCTAAGGTCATCAGTCCCTAAGCTTACAGACTACTTAACCTAAATTATCCGTAGGACAAAGACACACACACCCATGCCCGAGGGGGGTATCGAATCTCCGCCGGGATCAGCCGCTCAGTCCATGACTGCAGCGCCCCAAACCGCTCGGCTAGTCCCGCGCGGCTATGTCACCTCATTGTGTAACTACTGACTCAATAGTGTATAGCGTGTTTCCCGCAAATAACGGGCTAGTGGTTAGTGAACGCGGGGCTGGCAGCTGATTGCGTCCCAGACGTGTTTCATCGGGTTCTAGTCAGCCGAGATTGATGGCGATGACATCAACACTGTCTCTGAACATCAATAGCGTCAAAACATTCGTGGATCTCTTGTTGGGAAACGGTGCGCCTGTGGCATTTTTGTCGCATAAAAGGGCACGCCTTCTCTAAAATTTGATATACGCAGTGTTTGTTTTACAGCACATGTATGTAGATGTGAATGTAGACGAATGATTCGTTTGCGCTCTCCGAATTACACTGAAGAGTCAAAGAAGCTGGTAATCCTGCTTAATATCGTGTAGGGCCCCCGCGAGCACACAGAAGTGCCGCAACACGACGTCGCTTGGATTCGACTAATTTCTGAAGCAGTGCTGGGGGGGGGGGGGGGGGGGTGAGGGGGGGGGGGGGGAAATTGACACCATTCATCCTGCAGGGCTGTCCGTAAATCCGTAAGAGTACGAGTGGGTGGAGGTCTCTTCTGAACAGTACGTTGCAAGGCATCCCAGATATGCTCAATAATGTTCATGTCTGGGGAGACTGGTAACCAGCGGAAGTGTTTAAACTCAGAAGAGTGTTCCTGGAATCACTCTGTAGCAATTCTGGACGTGTGGGGTGTCGCATTGTTCTGCTGGAATTGCCCAAGTCCATCGGAATGTACAATGGACATGAATGGATGCATGAAGTTATAATGAAATCTAGACCTTTCGCTGCGTACAGGCGTTGATAAATATCAACAGGGAAAGTTGAAAAATGTGTGCCCCGACCCTAACACGAATCCGAGACCTCCTGTTTACATGGCAGACGCGTAGTGTGTGGACAGAAAGGTGGAAAGTGTGGGTCCCACGGGAAGCGTGCCAGAGAGAAGAAGCCCCTGGAGCCGCAATATCGCCTGTGTCCTCGATGGCTCAGTCGGATGCCGGCACGGTAGTTCAACGTGTTCGGTAATAAAGAAACTGACTAATTGGGTGTGTCATGGGACGTTCGTCCTGAACAAAAACAACGAAAAATATGGAAATGAGATCAACGAAGAATAAAAAAAGATAGAGCGACTACCATGTAAGCAGGAGGTCCCGGGTTCGAGTCCCTGTCAGGGCAACATTTTACAACTGCCCCGTCGATATTTATCAACGCCTGTAAGCAGCGAAAGGTCTAGATTTCGTTATAACTTCATTCTTTGAGAGCTGCAAGATCAATGATATCTGATACCAGCTTCATGTGAATGGATGCCGGTGATGAGACAGGATTCTTACGTACGTGTCATCTGTGAGAGTCGTATTTACACGTGTCAGGTGTCCCATATCACTTCATCTGCACACGCGCCACACCATTACCGAGCCTCCGCTAGCTTGAACAGCACCCTGCTGACATGCACGGACCATGAATTCATGAGGTTATCTCCATACCCGTACACGTCCATCCGTTCGATACAATTTGAAACGAGACTCGTCTCACCACGAAACGTGTTTCCACTCATCAACAGTCAAATGTTGATGTTGAGGGGCCCAGGCGAGGCGTAAAGCTTTGTGTAATGCAGTCATCAAGGGTACACGAGGTGGGCCTTCAGCTCCGAGAGTCCACATCGATGATGTTTCGCTGAATGGTTAGCACACTGACACTTGTTAATGGCCCAGCTTTGAAATCTGCAGCAGTTTACGGAAGAGTTGCACTTCTGTCACGTTGAACGATTCTCTTTAATATTCTTTGGTCCAGTTCTTGCAGGATCTTTTTCCGGCCGCAGCGATGTCGGAGATTTGATTTGTTCCGGATTCCTGATATTCACGGTACACTCTTGAAATGGTCGCACGGGAAAATCCCCACTTCATCGCTACCTCGGAGATGCTGTGTCTCAATGCCCGCGCGTGACTTTAACACCACGTTCAAACTCATTTAAATCTTGATAACCTGCCATTGTAGCAGCATACCCGATCTAACGACTGCGCCAGACACTTGTTGACTTACTTAGGCGTTGACGGCCGCAGCGCCGTATTCTGCCTGTTTACATATCCCTGTATTTGAATACGCATGCCTATACGAGTTTCTTTGGCGCTTCTGTGAATCTAGCAGTGCACATTCTATAGCATTCGACACTTGACCGCGGTGTAAACTGTGTGCGAAAGTATTCTCGCCCACTCCCCGTTTCCCCCTTGAGCAGAGCTATTAAATCAGTAGCCACTTGACTAAATTACTGGCCCAGAGTGGACCAGCCTCGTGAGACAGTGGTGCACACTCGCGCTATGTGAGACACGTCGCCGCTCGGCCCTTTGTCTCCGGCGCGTTATTTCTGCGCGTGCGTTCAACGACTGCCGCCGCCCTTGGCGTAAGGCTGGACCGACCATGTAAGGGGAAGCTGAGCTCGCCGTGTCCCACGCGTGGCAGCAGCGGCGGCCGCCTCCTCTACCAGGCGGAAAGCGGGCGGCCTTCAGGGCCGGGACCCGCCTGCGCCACTCCATCACCGATCGGACCGGCACGGCGCGCTGCTCAAGGTCGGGGAACCGCTACTCGCGGCGTGTAGACGCCCTACTGCCTGCTGCCTAACACCGACTCAAAGGAAGGCCTCGGCGCTTGTTGGTGACGTCACGTCAGCTAGGCACGGCGAACGCCGGGTCTGTTGCAGGCAGAAACGCCTGGGCGTGCTTATCACTATAAATCTCTTATTTTTGGACAAAATGTTTGGTACTGTTTTGGATTCTGCAGTTTTATTTAGATGAAAGATTTTCTTACTATCGTAAAGCTACAAATGAAGATCAATATGAGAAGATGCTTTGCCCCATTGCAAGCTTCGGAAATTTTACACTCAAGTAACTATATTTACTTGATCCATTTTGCTATCGAAACTTACCCCAACCCCCTTACAATTAACTCATTTCTTTCATTTATTTATTTTCGTTTGACATTGTCACTGGAAATGTGAACTAATTTACATGTGTAAGTGTCCAACTGTTGCCAGTCATTAGATTACAGTCGTTTTCAACCAAAGGAATTCTAAACAGGAAACAAAATAGCTTCATACATCGAAAATACTGCTGAGCTTAAACTTTTTGAAACATACACATTAGAAAAGATAAATATTCCCCTCTTGCAACTGAAAGGAGAATATAAGACAAAAAAAATTTATTTGATAAAACAAGTATCTTTCTTTTGCCTCTTCTTCTGTCCCCCACCCCCTCCCCCAACGTGTACAATCGTAAGATATTTCATTAACATTCAGTGCTCCTCACCCCATTGTCAACCAAGATACCTAAAGAAGAGCACCAATATGTTCACAGTTTCTTGTAAAAGCAACCCAGTACAAACGTAACTTCCACAGATTTACAAATAAGGTAAAGAAGCACGAATTCTGTTGCTGCTGGGCCATGAAGGTCTTTTTGTATGTCAATCCTTAAAACAGCTGGAAATTTAAGTTAAGGAGTACACTATTTGTTAAGAAGTGTAATGAATTGCACAATTAATTGATTGCAGAAATCTCTCAGAACAATGTGTGTTGGTCAACTACCGCCAATAGTTTCACATTTTCCCGTGTGAGAGAGGGAGACCCCACCATTATGAGTATGCCTGCAACAGACCTGGCGTTCGCCGTGCCTAGCTGACGTGACGACACCAACAAGCGCCGAGGCCTTCCTTTGAGGCGGTGTTGCTACTGCACTGCACTCCCTCCCTCGTGCTCCTTTTGCTGCCTCTCTGGCGGCGCCCACGCCCGGCACTAATCATCCTAGTACTGGCTACTGGCTGCTGATTAATGTCGGCGATGCGGCTACCTGTTGGCGGAACAAGTATAATCAGGTTCTTCTTCCGTTTGTCTTTCTTACAGTTTTATGTTTTCTCGAGAGCGAAGCCGTTCGTTCAGGATAGGACTGTTGATATTTTCAAAAATATCGGGATTCCGACATAACGATACTTAAAAAAATATTATTATCGGTCCATGATAAATGAAAAAATTATCGCTAAATCGACATACCGACGGAAAAATATCGGCGTGCCAGGCAAAAATTAAAATGAATATATATATATATATATATATATACGTCACGTGACTCGTTGCAGATACATTACTGGCCATTAAAATGGCTACACCAAGAAGAAATGCAGATGATAAACGGGTATTCATTGGAGAAATATATTATACTAGAATTGACATGTGATAACATTTTCACGCAATTTGGGTGCATAAATCCTGAGAAATCAGTACCCAGAACAACCGTCACTGGCCGTAATAACGGCCTTGATAAGCCTTGGCATTGAGTCAAACAGAGCTTGGTTGGCGTGTACAGGTACAGCTGCCATTGAAGCTTCAACACGATACCACACTTCATCACAGTAGTAACTGACGTATTATGACGAGCCAGTTGCTCGGCCACCATTGACCAGACGTTTTCAATTGCTGAGAGATCTAGAGAATGTGCTGGCCAGGGCAGCAGTCGAACATTTTCTGTATCCAGAAAGGCCCGTACAGGACCTGCAACATGCGGTCGTGCATTATCCAGCTGAAATGTAGGGTTTTGCAGGGATCGAATGAAGGGTAGAGCCACTGGTCGTAACACATCTGAAACGTAACGTCCACTGTTCAGAGTGCCGTCAATGCGAACAAGAGGTGACCGAGACGTGTAACCAATGGCACCCCATACCATCACGCCGGGTGATACGCCAGGATGGCGATAACGAATGCACGCTTCCAATGTGTGTTCACCGCGATGTCGCCAAACACGGATGCGACCATCATGATGTTGTAAACAGAACCTGAATTCGTCCGAAAAAATGACGTTTTGCCATTCATGCACCGAGGTTCGTCGTTGAGTACACCATCGCAGGCGCTCTTGTCTGTGATTCAGCGTCAAGGGTAACCGCAGCCATGGTCTCCGAGCTGATAGTCCATGCTGCTGCAAACGTCGTCGAACTGTTCGTGCAGATGGTTGTTGTCTTGCAAACGTCCCCATCTGTTGACTCAGGTATCGAGACGTGGCTGCACGATCCGTTACAACCATGCGGATAAGAAGCCTGTCATCTCGACTGCTAGTGATACGAGGCCGTTGGGATCCAGCACGGCGTTCCGTATTACCCTCCTGAACCCACTGATTCCATATCCTGCTAACAGTCACTGGATCTCGACGAACGGGAGCAGCAATGTCGCGATACGATAAACCGCAATCGCGATAGGCTACAATCCGACCTTTGCCAAAGTCGGAAACGTGATGGTACGCATTTCTCCTCCTTACAGGAGGCATCACAACAACGTTTCACCAGGCAACTCCGGTCAACTGCCGTTTGTGTAAGAGAAATCGGTTGGAAACTTTCCTCATGTCAGCACGTTGTAGGTGTCGCCACCGGCGCCAACCATGTGTGAATGCACTGAAAAGCTAATCATTTGCATATCACAGTATCTTCTTCCTGTCGGTTAAATTTCGCGTCTGTAGCACGTCATTTTCGTGGTGTAGCAATTTTAATGGCCAGTAGTGTATGTTGCGTTTTATAGCTGTATATTTAAGTACTGATTTATTTTTAGATATTCTGTACATCAGCATGCTAGCAGCCTGCTTATCTTCCACAGAGTGAGAATTGAAAGGAAAACGATGTACGTTCACGCTTGGCGAAAGCACTTTGCTGATATTGGTAACTGCACATAACTGGCACAATAAAAGGTAGTAGTAGTACTAGTAGCTTCATTCATACTAGATCTCTTTTTACAAGGATATAGGACATGTGACAGTATTTACAAGTTCAGGTCAATTTTTAAAAAAGCTAATTATTATACACGTATATTTACAGACTTCTAGACAAATATTTACTCTTGGTGTACAATATTTTTTTTACAAATAAGTTATTAAATAATGTAATGCCACACTGTTCACTCATATCTCACTATCAGTCACTGCACACACTATACACACATTGTTTCATAACACTTCACTCACGACACACACAAACTCTCTCTCTCTCTCTCTCTCTCTCTCTCTCTCTCTCTCTCTCTCTCTGGTGATCTCTGGGCCATTTTCTGTACTGCAACTTCTCATTTGCTATCCTGAAAAACTCAGTCAGCATGCCTCCATAATGAGTGAGATGTTGAGCTCAGAAAGAGGAACAGGTGTTAGTACTATGCTATGCGTAGGTTGGGGGTAAATATTTCTAGAAAGGAAAAAAGAAGGAAAAAAACTTAACGTGAAGGTGCTATGTGGAATGTTGGATGTTTTATAATCATTATTATTATTATTTATTTGTATGACTTTTCTATCAAACCCCTACTAAGTTTATCTAAGTAAGCCTTCAATTTATAAAATGCACTGCATAATAGGTACTTTTTAGCTGCCTTTTTAAATAAGTGTATTTTTGCAATTTCTTTAATCTCTTTTGATAATTTATTGTACAGTTTTATTCCTTAGTAGAAAATGCTGTTTTGAGTTTGTTTTTTCTTGGTAAATGTAAGTTGAATCTACCTCTTGTTGCATGGTCATGGACAGAGCTGTTTGTGCAGTAATTACCAATCTTATTTTTGATGTGTACAACTGACTGGTAAATGAACTCACTTGGAGCAGTTAAAATTCTCAGTGTTTTGAACAGATCTTTGCAATGAGCTCGGCTAGTATTTTTGGTTATTATTCTTATGGCTCTTTTCTGGAGTTTGAAAATTGTGTTCATATTTTGTGCATTTGTTCCCCAAAAGAGTGCGCCATAGCTAAGAACTGAGTGTACATATGAATAATATGTAACTAAAAGACACTGCATGTTACACACTGACGATAGGATTCTAAGGGCATAACATGCTGATGATATTCTGTTTGCGAGTACCTTTGTGTGTTCACAGAACTTCAACTGAGAATCACTATTCATTCCTAGAAATTTTTCATTTGTTACACAGTCTATAGAGGTGCCGCCTGCATTTAATTTAACATTGTCATTTTTCCTCTTCAAACTGAAATTCATTGCATTAGTTTTCTTTATGTTCAATGTCACTTTATTGCTTATTGACCAATCATAAACTTCCTCGAGAGTTTCATTTGCTTCCTCGGCATGGAGTTCTCTTGTTTTCTCAGTGACTATAATATTGCTGTCATCAGCGAAGAGAATTTTTTCACCATGAGCTCGACTAGTATTTTTGGTTATTATTCTTATCCGATGGGTCCGTCGTTCGGTTTCGTCTTTCGTGACATATCGTATTTGTCTGGCACACTTCATAGCGAATTCCACGTTTTTTTAAATTGCGGTAAACGCCAACGACCTAGCAGATGTAGTGTCAAAATTGCACGGTGAAGCTAACCCTTGTAGTTTCTGTCGGTAGCGCCGAGCGGCTATTACGTCAGTATTTCCCCTCACATGTCTCTGCCCACCATAAAGACCTATCTTGTCATTTACATTTTTGTTCGTCAGTTTCAGCAGTTGTTTCTGAACACTGCCGATATGAAGAAATAGCACACTAGTTGCGTAATAATAGGTTTTTAACGCAACTGGTGTGCTGTTTCGTCACATCGGAAATCTTGTTATTCCATTCACACCGTCACCCCTCCCCCCCCCCCCCCCCCCCCTCTGTCTCTCTCTCCAGTGAAATAGGACTTCTTCTTTGTGCCATCTATACTTGCTTCACACAGCCGATGAGAAAGCTCAAAAAGTAGTAAGACTCCTTCACACAGTGACAGTAAAATTACGTTCTACTGCAATTTCAAAAGAACAACTTCATTTATCAATTGCGAAAAAATATAATATACTCATAAAATAAAAATATTTGCGTTCCATGTTGCCATTTCAATATCGATATATTTGTGAAGAAATGGCCGCCGACATATATCGAAACCTTTCCGGGAAATTATTTTGGATATAGATATTTCACGCATTCAGTCACTTTTTATTCGCGACGATAAATGGCAAGTGTCGTACATCGTTTTCCCAGAAACTTCGCTCAGTGGAGGAGCGGTCACAATAATCGATCACAAGTCTCAGCTAATCTGTAGACAGATGACGGTAAAAGTTTTCTTGGTGGTTTATGTGCCTCTTAGCGAGTAGACAGTTCAACTCAAGTGGTGGCACATAGGATTGCCTCGCGGCTTCACACTTCCGCGCCTCGTGTTCGAAACCTGGTTATTATCGTCATTTTTGTTTTTCATTTATCTACCCACGCCATTAGAAGCTTACTACACCAGTATTTTTCAATGTATGTTTACAAACTTTGTCCTTATTCGTCTACTAATTCTGTGGTGAATGTATTAAGAAGGAAGGTAAATGAACGAGAAAATTGTTTGAAATTATTTTAGGTGACACTCCTATAGTATAAAACTTTTATCCATTATTGATAAGAACCACTGTGACTGTGATTAATAAAGGTTTACTGAAAGAACTGCAACCAGTCGCCTTTTGTTTTGTTCTTCAGTTATTATTATCCCATTACCGGTTTCGAACCGCCTAGCGATTCATCATCAGATATTTAGTGATTCTCTGTAGCAGTGTGGAGTCGTGTAGCTGTGGCAAGATGAATAAACGTAACCTGTAAGCACTGGTTATTCTCGCCTCAGTGCTTACATGTTTCGTTTATACATCTTGCCACAGCTACACGACTCCACACTGCTATAGAGAATCACTAAATATCTGATGATGAATCGATAGGCGGTTCGAAACCGGTAATGGGATAATAATAATAATTGAAGAACAAACCAAAAGGCGACTGGTTGCAGCTACTTCAAGAAACATTTACTTGTATAGTATATCTTGAATCATAATAAGTAATTCGGTAAAGTGACCCGCTATGTGTGGTTTGCTGTGAAATTATTGCCAACGAACGAAATCTACAGCAGTGTTAACGACGTTCCTTTCCCAAGTCAGTGCACGAAGAAATATCACTATGGTAAATCTGCCTTCACGCGGTGATGCTCATGGATGCTACAACCGGTATTATCCAAGGGAATACACAAAATCTTTCTGAAGAACAAACATAAGAATTCATATAAAAATAAAATACAACAGTATGAGAATTTTAAAAGAGTGTCACCCCTGTTAAAACCATACACACACATCTACACCAGTGATGTCAAAATGGATGTAATTCTGTTACATTTTCGTGATTAACCCACTGAACTGGTTTCGATTAAAAGCGGTATGGAGATAGCTAGAATCCCGAGGAAGAATGTAGGATACTTTGAAAACTGTTTAGTACAAGATACTTATGAATATGATGAATATTACGTGAATTAAGGACAAATGATTGCTCTTTGTTAAAGCTAACTTTTATTTAATCTTTATCGTATCTGTAAAAATGCTTTTATCGGTTAATACGTGCAACTTGATACGATTAAAAGTAATGAATACAGTGCTTACACAGTCTTCAGTAAATTTCATCCATACTTTCACACTATTCGTTGCGAAATGTACACGGTGTATAATGTGTAGCTACCTCAATAGCATGTTGCATAAATGCACAGTCCTGGCCATGCCCCTCCGTATGCACTGCTCGTCAGCGATGCTGCACATCCCGATGCAGAGTGCCGGCCGGAGTGGCCGTGCGGTTCTAGGCGCTACAGTCTGGAGCCGAGCGACCGCTCCGGTCGCAGGTTCGAATCCTGCCCCGGGCATGGATGTGTGTGATGTCCTTAGGTTAGTTAGGTTTAATTAGTTCTAAATTCTAGGCGGCTGATGACCTCAGCAGTTAAGTCGCATAGTGCTCAGAGCTATTTTGAACCCGATGCAGAGTGCGTTGGGACAGCTTGGGAGGGGGGAGACAGTGGCGCACATCACGAGCTATGCTTACCAGAACAGGCAAACACGTGAGTGCATCCGATGTTATTGCACGCACAGTAGCTAACTTAATCTCCATCACTTATTATACCTGATATGCGAGCCGCGGGTAACAGGTAGTTGTATGATAAATATATGACACTTACTGTGAAACCCGGCTGTGACTTACAATTAATGTAACGCTCGTGTACCACTAAGCTGATAAGAAACATTCGTGAGGTAACCTACGGCCATGGGTAGATAAATGAAAAAAATGCAAATAAAATAATAACCTGGTTTCGAACAGAGGACGCAAAAAGTGAAATGTCATGACCCTAGCCACTGTGCTACCTTATCTACTGACGTTATCGAGCACTAAAAGGCACGTAGAGTACCTGGAAAATTTTGGCCGTCATTTACTCAGAAACGGTCGAGTACCTACACATAAGCCGAGACATGTGTACGTTTATTTTGATTCCTCTTCCACTGACCGGAGTTTCAGGGAAATCGGGTTATGGCACTTGCCGTGTTCTCCTCGTCAGTCAGAACAGAGAGGATTCAATCTGAGGCTCATGTAAAAATGGCTCTGAGCACTATGGGACTTAACATATGAGGTCGTCAGTCCCCTAGAACTTAGAACTACTTAAACCTAACTAACCTAAGGACATCACACACACATCCTTCGAGGCAGGATTCGAACCCGCGACCGTAACGGTCGTCCGGTTCCAGACTGTAGCGCCTAGAACCGCTCGGCCACTAAGGCTCATGTAAAGAATTGCTCCTGTTCACTGCACTTCAATTTAGGAAGATCCTCAAAACTCTACTGCCTTCCATTACGGTACTTTTATTTTTAATTATAATTTCGCACAATAGCTGTACATAACTTTATGGCCGCTACCAGTTTTGGTCAAATATAGACTGCCACTGAATGTAAAAAAAACCGACATTAATTACAAAATTTACATCCAATCATAATCGTTTCTATTTACATCAGAATTATTCAGGATTTTCACAAAGTCCTGGTAACAATTTCAGAAAAAATATAAGCTGGCCGCGATGGTCGAGCGGTTCTAGGCGCTTCAGTCCGGAACCGCGTGACTCCTACGGTCGCAGGTTCGAATCAAAAAAATGGTTCAAATGACTCTGAGCACTATGGGACTTAACATCTATGGTCAACAGTCCCCTAGAACTTAGAACTACTTAAACCTAACTAACCTAAGGACATCACACAACACCCAGCCATCACGAGGCAGAGAAAATCCCTGACCCCGCCGGGAATCGAACCCGGGAACCCGGGCGTGGGAAGCGAGAACGCTACCGCACGACCACGATATGCGGGCAGGTTCGAATCGTGCCTGGGGGCATGGATGTGTGTGACGTCCTTAGGTTAGTTAGATTTAAGTAGTACTAAGTTCTAGGGGACTGATGACCTCCGATGTTAAGTCCGATAATGCTCAGAACCATTTGAACCATTTTTTGAACTGTATTATTTGGAAACAGAGTCAGAACATCAAGGTTTGTTCTAAAACGCTTAGCAGCTACCAAACATTTCTTCAGTTACACCAGACTTTCAGTATTTGCTCCACTCGTAACTCATAGAAGATCAAGGCGATATTAGAGTCCTAACCGTGTTCGGGTCAACATTGCAACATCAACAGTTCAGATTGCCTCGTTGATTGATGCATGAAGGGTAACATTGTCATTGGCTGGTGTAGGGTAGACGCAATCCTCACACAACTCTGAAAAGAATGTATATATGCAGGCTGAATCGGCGAAGATTTGTACCAAGGCCATGATTCGAACCCAGGTCTTCCGCTGACTAGGGAGATGCGCTAGCCACTATGTCACCCTGGCACAGTGGCTTTTCAGAACTGCACTGACTACCTTAGCAGACTGGGGCGTCAATGTAAATTTGGATCGAGGACAGAGACGTGCTAGGATAATCTGTGCAATTGTGCAAAGCCACTGTGTCAGAATGGCATAGTGATTAGTGCATCTGCCTAGTGACCAGGAGACCCAGGTTAGAATCCCGGCCTTGGTACAAATATTCATTCGTCGCTTCACTCTACATATATCATAGATGTTTGAGACTTGAAAAGGTTTCTGGTACCATATAGTTCCACTTGACCCTGGAGAGAAATCTAATAGCGTGATATTCACAGAGCACAGAGGCCACGCTATGGGACGTCCACATGTCAAGATATGTGTCATTCAGCACATCAAACTCCAGTGTGAGGGGTGCACCATTGGTCTATCAGCCTGAAACACGTCTAGTACTACGCAGGGGGATTATGTGGGCGGAAGCTATGTGGACATCCTGGCAGCGTGCATTAAATGAAAGAAGTCTATAATGTTGCGAACTGTTGCTGTTTGGTTTTTCTGATTATTCAGTTCCAGGATCGTCAGATGCTTGAGCATCAATGACTAAGATAAAATGAGATAAGATTTCCTATGCTCTGTAGGCTAATTGAAACCTACCTGTAAATTTAGAAGTAAATTAACACTACTTAACCGTCGTAGGAAGGCAATGTCCTCACGTGTATGTACGTCTGATAGGCTTGGTTAATGCATATTTAAATGACATGGGATCCATTAGTATTTTATTAATACCTGCAAAATTGGGGCAAAGTGAACAAGGCGAAAGTCTTCGCTCAAAAATAACATGAATACAATATAGTTTCAAATTGTTTCAATTACAGTTATCCGCCTGCATAGCTGGATGGTAACGTGCTCGCCTACCGTGCTAGCGTGCCCGGGTTCGATTCCCGGGCGGGTTGCAGATTTTCTCCGCTTGGGGACTGGGCGTTGTGTTGTCCTCGTCATCATTTCATCCTCGTCACCGGCGCGCAAGTGGCCCAATGTGGCGTCGAATGGAATAAGACTTGCACTTGGCGGCCGAACTTCCTCGAATAGGGGCCTCCCGGCCAACGATGCCATACGCTCATTTCAGTTCAATTAGTTAATGCATGTAATGTCAGGTTCGCAAGGTCCTGGGAAACACTATGTAAAAGAGACGGTATTTTTAAAGATCATGACTGATTATATAATTACGCTACGCTCGGCATTCAGATGAGGTTATACGCAACAGAATTAGTACATGCACCTGACAATTTAACGAGCAACTCAATGGTCACTTAAAATTCACTACAACAAAAATGTCATGTCCAGAATCACGACAGAATTTAAATTAAAAGTTAAAAATCGTGATTTTGGCTGTGAGGTAATTCTAACCTGACCACTGCAGCACGAACTCTCACCAATGTAGCTCCCGCCTCAGATCTCGAACAAGATCAAATTGCTCTCCACCGATTTCCGACATCGAATGTTCTCTCCATCGTTTCTGCAAACCGCTTGTTCTTTCGACAGCTCCTGCAAACCGAATGTAAGCTCGACTTCCTCACTGTCTCTAGCTCTGGGTTCTCAACAAGATAATTCCGCAAAAAATTCACCTCTGCCAACCAAGACTCTTAAAAGAAAAAAAAAATCCACAAAAGTCCCTTCGTCTCGTCTTACCGGGGTCAGAATGAATTACATCACATATTAGTGCCCAATGAGAACTCTAATCTAGTGTTGGTGTTAGCCTCTGAGACATGTGCAAATGCTTGTTTTTTCCCCTACCATCCAGAATATTATTTGAAATCGTCTCAACTCTTCCCGTGGTTAGGGCAAACACTTCTGGTGTGAGTACGTCGGCTGCGAGCGTAACGTCCATCTTAATAAGCAAGCTGTCAACATCGCACCAGTGCTAGCAAGTCGCCTGGAGGCGCGATTTCCAGCTTCATCAGCAAACCTCTGTATGTCCATCTTCTCACAGATGGTTGTAGGACCTCGGCTGTTCAGTACAGAATGTCAAATCAAACACCTCTCAGCCGTCTAAATTTCCAAATTGTTATTTTATTGGGCTACCAGTTTCTGCGATATAAAACATCATTTCCGCCCTTTTTATTGCTCATGAAAACCACACATTGCATGTTGTACTATCATATAGCGAGACCTTCAGAGATGGTGGTCCAGACTGCTGTACACACCGGTACCTCTAATACCCAGTAGCACATCCTCTTGCATTGATGCTTGCTTGTATTCGTCGTGGCATACTATCCACAAGTTCATCAAGGCACAGTTGGTCCAGAGTGTCCCAGTCATCAACGGCGATTCGGCATAGATCCCTCAGAGTGGTTGGTGGCTCACGTCGCCCATAAACAGCCCTTTTTAATCTATCCCAGGCATGTTCGATACGGTTCATGTCCTGAGAACATCCTGAAGGAAGTCACTCACAAGATGTGCACGATGGGGGCGCGAATTGTCATCCATGAAGACGTCGCCAATATGCTGCCGATATGCTTGCACTATCGATGGGAGGATGGCATTCAAGTATCGTACAACCGTTACGGCGCCTTCCATGACCGCCAGTGGCGTACGTCGGCCCCACATAATGTCACCTCAAAACAGTAGGGAACCACCACCTCGCTGCACTCACTGGACATTGTGTCTAAGGCGTTCAGCCTGACCGGATTGCCTTCAAACTGGTCTCCGACGATTGTCTGGTTGAAGACAAACGCGACACTCACCGCTGAAGAGAACGTTATGACAATTCTGAGCGGTCGATTCGGCATGTTGTTGGGCCCATCTGTACCGCGCTGCATGGTGTCGTGGTAGCAAAAATGGACCTGGCCATGGACGTCGGGAGTGAAGTTGCGCATCATGCAGCCTATTGCGCACAGTTTGAGCCGCAACACGACGTCCTGTGGCTGCACGAAAAGCATTATTGAACATGGCGGCGTTGCTGTCAGTATTCCTCCGAGTCATAATCTGTAGGTGGCGGTCATCCACTGCAGTAGCAGCCCTTGGGCGAGCTGAGCGAGGTATGCCATCGACAGTCCTGTCTCTCTGTCTCTCCTCCATGTCCGAACAACATCGCTTTGATTCACTCCGAGACGCCTGGACACTTCCCTTGTTAAGAGCCCTTCGTGGCATAAAGAAACAATGCGGACGCAATCGAACCGCGGTATTGACCGTTTGGGCATGGTTGAACTACATACAGCACGAGCCGTGTATCTCCTTCCTTGTGGAATGACTGGAACTGATCGGCTGTCGGACCCACTCTGTCTAATAGACGCTGCTCATGCATGGTTGTTTACATTTTTGAGCGGGTTTAGTGACATCTCTGAACAGTCAAAGGGACTGCGTCTGTGATACAATATTCACCGTCAACTTCTATCTTCAGGAGTTCTGGGAACTGTGGTGATGCCAGATTTTTTTTGATGCGTATATTACACCGTCTTCAGGTCCCCTGACCAACGTGTAGCAAGATTCCCACTTTTGGTCCAGTTAAAATAGGGGTGAGCATTCAGTGATCAGTATCCTGTACATTTTTTACACAGAGACCACTTCAAACATCACCTGTCGACTGCTTGGGGTTGTCTAACAATCAGCAGGTGAAGTATGAATTGATACCTGTGTCAAACATTTGCGAATGCTAGCCCCTATTTTGAGTGGGCCAAAGGTGGGAATCTTCCTATATGACGGTAAGGGGGCCCGAAGATGGCATAATATAACACCGAAACTAGTAGCCCAATAAAATAACAGTTTGGATATTTAAACGGCTGAAAGGTGTTCGATTTGACATTCTCTAATTAGCAAGGTATTTTCCTCTGGCGCTAGCAAGTCACTTGGGGACGTGAAACAAAATCCGTTTATGAGTTGTTCCTTAGGTGCTAGAACCAGGAAGTCTACCCGGAGCATTTCTCTGCCGTTAATCAGTGAAATGTGTTTGCACGACACGTACCACCTGGAAGACGGCGTGACGAACACCCTGCGAGCTTGAAAAGCGACCGCGCCGGTCAGCGTTTCTCTAGAGTACAATACTGGCGACTGCATTGTCCAGGAAGCATTCACAGACACACTTCTTCGTAGGGGTCGTGCAGCGTTGCGTGTGGAATTCAGCTATCCCTCACATTACCTCTGTGAAGGAAAACTATCATTTCAATCGGATCCGACTTGCTTGTCCTGTTGACCTGTCAATGGGGCTATTAACGTGTCTATCTAGAATTAATAAAGTGGTCTAAATAATGAGGGCGGACACAGATTACCATTTATTAGAAATGGATAAGGAATTAGCCACATGCTCCCTCCGAGAGGTTGGTGATATTTGCGCCCAGTTAGTAAATGGCAACAGCCAATGAACAATGTAGAAAATGCAATGGATATGAGAGGTGTTTTGCAGATCTCTCTCATCCCTATCATGCATAGCGGAACGTTGCTTCAGTCAGTCACTCTCACCACCTGTGGAGGCCAGCATACAACACTCATAACGCAGAAGACGATCATTTGGCTGCAATACGTTGACGATTTGCACTTTGTACGTAAAAAGATGTAGCCACTTATGTAGCACTTTATGGACAGTTGATCTTGTTGTGGTGTCACCGCCAGACACCACACTTGCTAGGTGGTAGCCTTTAAATCGGCCGCGGTCCGGTAGTATACGTCGGACCCGCGTGTCGCCACTATCAGTGATTGCAGACCGAGCGCCGCCACACGGCAGGTCTAGAGAGACTTCCTAGCATTCGCCCCAGTTGTACAGCCGACTTTGCTAGCGATGGTTCACTGACAAATTACGCTCTCATTTGCCGAGACGATAGTTAGCATACCCTTCAGCTACGTCATTTGCTACGACCTAGCAAGGCGCCATTATCAATTGCTATTTATCTTGTGATGCATGTACCGTCAGACCGATGTTCACCAATTATGGATTAAAGTTAAGTATTCCAGAAGCTACGTACTATTTTTGCTACTATAGAGACCATGTCCTGTTCCAGACCTCACGCCATCCTGCGTGAGCTTAAACGCGTGCCCTTCGGCCTCCCGTCCTAGTGGATTGGCTGTCTTGCCAGTCCACAAAACTTGTTTACTGCAATTCGTGTCCTGCGCGACGAATTGCCTCCTGGGGGCTGCGCTATAATTCAGCTTAAGCTCTGTGAACATATGCTTGAGCACAAGCTGTCATCCACTTTGAGGAAGGTCTTTGACACTGATGGTCTCCTTACAGTTTTTGAATTACTTCATCATGCTTTCACCAGTGGTGCTCTCCAGCACTACCACCGGTAATTCCGCGGTACCTTTGTCATAGATTTGAAGTGAATGTATGACACATTGGACCTTATCCAGGACTGTCGCCATTTTGATGCACCCCTAGTCAAATCTGCTATAAAGGGCAAAGTAAAGAGTTTTTGAGAACTGCTAAACGTTTTACAACAAGCAGATAATGTATCTCTAACAATTTTCAACTTGCGGTTATTTGAAGTGACAGCGGGATACCCTTACATTAACAGACACAAATGACTGTGATCGGGTGCATGTACTATAACAAGTCACTTTTTTTCTATCATGGGTTGCTCTGTTGATAGAATGCACCTTGTAATTTTAACAAAATACGGTCACAGTGGCACTTCATAATTTTTCAAAAATATTTAGAATCTACAAATCATTTTTTTCTTGACACAAAAGTATTCTGAGTGTAATACAGCGTCATAACGTATAAACTGTCACTGGCGAAACCAGCGTATCGGTAAATATGAAAATGGTTATATGAAGATGGACATGTCCGAAAGAACAGATACCATCGGTGACCGTGCAGCTCTCTAGAATGAAATGGTAATTAAATCAAGACCCTGAGCTGTCCGAAAGAACCGGTACCAGCTTCATATAGTTAAGGCTAACCGGCCATTGACTTTCTTCTGTGCGGATGCACACGCATTGCCCGAACTCTTACGGGACTCGGTAAGATTGTCTGCCGTGAGTAATGAGTGTAATGGGCAGGGGCACTACGAATGTGGTGTGTGGACATTAACTTAAGAATGTGCGTCTCACGGGGAGCGTGCAAGGGATAAATCATTGCACTGCTCGCCCTATGTAATAAAAAAATCGTGTAAAGTAATCAACGATCAACTTGAACGGATGTCTTGTGACGTCCACTTAGACCAAACGTAACGAACAATACCGAACGAAATGAAAAAATAAATAAATGTATAGAGTGTTTGCCATGTAAACAGGAGATCCCGGGTTCGAGTCCCGGTTGGGACACACATTTTCAACTGTTCCCGTTGATGTATATCAACGCCTGTCGGCAGCTTAGGGTCTTGATTTAATAATCATTTCAACGTTTCGTTTGGCTTTGTCAGTAACAGTTTTTTACATTATGACGTGGCATCATACTCAAAAAAGTTTATAACTGACTCTGGCTACGAAAGCCTACGCAATTAAATTTTCTTCTTCTTCTTTTTTTGTCCGTTTTTCCAGCATCTGCACAATGCCAGTATGGTTCTGCATATTCATCTACATCTCCACACATGCTCCGCAGCTACCGTACGGTTGGTGGAGGTGGGTACCCTCGACCACTACTAGTCATTTCCTTTCCTGTTCCTCTCACAAGTAATCGAGGAAGAAACGACTGTCTGTGTGCCTCTTTGTAGCCCTAATTTCTCCTATCTTATCTTCATGGTTCTTAAGCGAAATGTTTATTGGCGGCAGCATAAGCGTGTTGGGTCGCTTCAGATTCCACTTTTCTAAATTTTCTCACTAGTGTTTCTCGAAAAGAACGTCGCCTTCGCTCCAGGCATTCCCATTTGAGCTCTCGAAGCATTTTCGTAACACTTCTGTATTGTTCGAACCTGCCGATAACAGATTTAGCAGGCCGCCTCGGAATTGCTTCTACGTCTCCCTTTCAGCCGACCTCGTATGGATCCCGGACACTTGTGAAGCGTCCTGTATGAGGTCTCCTGTACAGATGACCCATACTTTTCCAAAATTCTCTCAACACACGGAAGTCGAACATTCACCTTCCCTACTACAATCCTTACATGCTCATTCTATTTCATACTGCTTCGCAGCGTTACATCTAGTTACTTAACGGACGTGACTGTGTCGACCAGCACACACTAATGTTGTATCCGAACATTATGGGTTTGTTTTTCGTACTCATCCGCATTAACTTACATTTTTCCACATTTGTGGTAGCTAGCATTTCATAGCGGCAGCTAGGTATTTGGTCCAAGTAATCTTGTATCTTCCGACAGTCACTGAACTTTGACACCACGGCACCATCAGCAGACAAACGTTGACTGCTGAACAACCCATCTATCAGGTCATTTATGAATATAGGGGCACTCCTGACGACGCCATTCTCACTGATGAACATTCGCCGTCGACGACTACATATTGGGTTCCAATCCTTAAAAAGTCTTCGATCCGCTTACATATCTGTGAACTTATTCCATATGCTCATACCTTCGTTAACAGTCTTCAGTGGAACACCCTGTCAAATGCTTTTCGGAAATCTAGAAATATGGAGTCTGCCTTTAGCCTTTCATCCGTTGTTCACAGTATATCATGTGAGAAAAAGGCAACCTAAGTTTCACAGGAGCGATACTTTCTAAAACCGTGCTGATTCGCGGACATAAGCTTCCGTGTCTCAAGAAAATTTATTATATTCGAACTGAGAATATGTTCAAGGATTCTGCAAAAAGCAATGTTAGGGATATTGGTCTTTAATCTTCCGGGTCCGTTCTTTCAATTTTCTTATGAGCTGGAGTCACCTCTGCTTTTCTCCAGTCACTTGGCATTTTTCTCTGGACTAGAGACTCGCAATAAATGAAAGGTAATTAAGGGGCCTCCGCCGTAGAATACTGTTTGTAAATCCGAATTGGGATTCCATCCGGACCTGGGGGCTTATTTGTTTCCAACTCTTTCATTTGTTTCTCTACACCAGGGATGCTTATTACTGTGTCATCCATACGGGAGTCTCTTCGGTGGTCAAACGACGGTATGCTTCTACGATTTTCCTGCGTTAACGATTTCTTAAAAGTGAAATATAAAACTTCGGCTTTCCTTTTTTAATCTTAACTGCCATACTAGACTGGTCAACGAGTTACTGTATGGAAACCTTAGACTCGCTTATCGACTTTACAACGGATTTGACATAATGTATGGATTCTCTTTCTGTCGTCACCCCATTAATCCTCTGGACTGAACATGTGTACCTCAATTATCTGCGTGTAGTGCTATTTGTCTCAAAGTGTGTGAAAGTTCTTTAAACGTTTGTAAATCGTGTAACTGATGAGACGTGGGTAGCAGCCCAGTATTCAATTGGTAGGATGTGAGAAACCGCCTACAAACCGATATCAGAAGCCGATGGAATTAGACATGCATCGTTATCTTACCGGAATATTTGCTTGTAAAATCTTCTCGGTAGCGTGGGGTATCCTTATGCCGAGCTTCCAGCGCATCTTCAGACAGCTGACTTATCGATAACGGAGCAGCTTCGATTATGGCATATCAGTGCATATGAACTATGTGGTGTGGAGTGATGTCGGCACGAGGCATTATCGAAGGATATTGTGAGTCCAATGAAGTTGGTGCCCAACTTTCGTGAAGTATAAATTTTTTCAGAGTTCTTGATAGATATGTTTTAGTTCTAGAGCACTCTGTACAAAATTTGAATAGTTCTTCGGCATTTCCCTTAAAAAATGTTACTCGGGGAAATTTTATTCTTGTAAAAAATTATTTGTCAATTAAAAAGTAAATAAAAGTACCTTATGATCACAATTCCGAGTAGCTCCCCAAGCATCCTACAGAAAACTCTAATGACAGTTTTTGCGTTGTTAATAGTTTATGAGATAGCTGCAATAAAGAGGGACAAACTTTTTACCGTGTGACACTGCCGCACGACAGAAAAATGACTATCAACTAAAAACGTCCAAATATGTGCACTCAAATACATTTTAACTCGGTAACTATACTGTTAAATAGTAGGAGCGCCGTTTACAGAAGTGGAACCACGCATAGGAAATTTAGTAGCCAACGATTTCGGATAATATCGGTAGTAGCGTAGTTTTAAGTCATTACAGCTGTTAATGGTGTTATAAACAAACGTTCTGGAGTACTACCCACCTCATTGTACCTGACAGCTAGGCACGATCACTGACATATATTAAACAGGCCACACAAACAATATCTGAAAAGTGTGTCGTTGTCCGAATCACTGTTTACAGTCAACACTATCGATTTGACACTGGAATGACACCGCAGCAAGTACGTACTAGTGCAGTCTACACAACATCTCGTCTTCTTCTTCTCTTCAGGTATTAGGCGAAATTGCCTGTTATGGTACTCATTGTTGCCGTGGTCTTCAAAAATGGTTCAAATGGCTCTGAGCACTATGGGACTCAACTGCTGTGGTTATCAGTCCCCTAGAACTTAGAACTACTTAAACCTACCTAACCTAAGGACATCACACACATCCATGCCCGAGGCAGGATTCGAACCTGCGACAGTAGCAGTCTCACGGTTCCGGACTGCGCGCCTAGACCCTGAGACCACCGCGGCCGGCTGCCGTGGTCTTCCTCTATCTATTCTTCTTTGGCACTTATAATTTCTAAGCTATAAGAGGTGTCTGTCTCTCCCTCCATTCTTTCTAGGTGTTCGTTCCTTTTTCTTCTGTACTTTAGAATTTTATCATTCAGCCTAAAAATTTTTAGTTCTTTTCCAACATCTTGATTCCTTGGTGTGTTTTCCATTTGAAAACTTTTAACTTTTCTCAGAAATTTCATTTCTTGCGGCGGAATACAGCTTTCTTGCTTTTTGGTAGGCACCCATGTCTCGTTTCCATAGAACAGAGTGAAGACTGCAACTGTTTTGTAGAACTTTAATTTGAGTATTTTTCCTAGTTTTGCTTTTAAGGTTTATGTTAATTGTTCCAAATAACCGGCTAAATTTACTAAGCTTCATTTCTACATCTTTGCTGTAGCCATACGACACCTCATCGTAGGTAACTGAAATACTTTACTTGCTCTAAAATCTTCTGATCTACAAATATGTTGGTTCTAATGTGTTCTTTGCCCATAGAGACCATTGTCTTAGTGTTTCCCGTTGAGATCTCCGTTTGAGAATTCGCATTTATTTGTTTCAGAAACCCCAAGAAATCCCAGGTCATACTTATATCTCATCCAAAGTTAATCAGTCGGTACTTTCGCGAAACAGTCCCTCAAATACTCCTCAATGGTACCCAACTACCATACCAAAAAACAGTAAAAGACCTTGGAATAATCTTGGATGAACACCTAAACTGGGAAGAACAAACAGTCACAGCTTGCCGGAAATCGCTCTCCTCCCTACATGCAATTCAAAAGTTTAGAAAAATATTTCCATCCCATGTTAAACAAAAATTAGTCCAAACACTAGTCTTGCCTAATCTTTACTACTGTGATGTAGTTCAACATGGCACAAATAATGAAAATTCGAGATGCCTCGAGCTAGTGATGAATGCTTGTGTTAGATACGTATGCAACATACGGTTGTATGATCATATCAGTCCTTCATACTCCCAGCTAGGTTGGATACGCCCACATAAGGCACGCGATCTCCACACGATGTGCTTACTTCATCGATTTCTTAGCCACTGGTGCCCCCAATACTTATCTTCTCACATTAAACACCTATCATCATTCCACAACCGCAATACCAGATCGGATACGTCTAGCATCTTGGCTGTACCTTTACATAACACAAAATCTTTCTCCGTGTCATTCTCCATCTCAGCCATACGACTATGGAACGCGCTCCCCTGTGATCTGCGTCTTATCCAAAACCACTCAACATTCAAGAGGGAACTTAAGACTTACATATTAGGGACGGTATAGCCACCATTGTTGTGCCCCCCCCCCCCCCCTCATCTTTTTCTTTCTCCTCTCCATCATAGCTTCGAATTTTACCATTCTATTTCTCTTCCTCTAACCTATCTACCTCTTCTATATCTCTTTCACCCCATTCCATCGTCTTATGTCTCTGCTTGATGAGAATAACTTACAAGCTGCAAGAATATAACGAGAAAATTCCCAACTAGCAATAGGACTGACACTCATATAAGAAAAATATGTTTACTTTCATATACATAGTCATTATTATTATTATTATTATTATCATTATTATTATTATTTTTATTATTCTTGATTGTTATAATTATTTTTTGATTGTTATAATTATCATTGTACTACTTTTATAATCTCTATTTTTTTTCTTTAACATTAATACTGTATAACATGTTATATGTCCTAATTTTCTGTAGACACTGAAATTTGTTGAATCTGAGTATGCCTGGTTAGGTGTAAGAGAGGGCCTGAAGGCCCTAATCTTGCCAGGTAAAATAAATGCATAAATAAATAAATAAATTCCTTTGTAAAGGATCAATGTATCATCGGCGTATAATAAGTTATTTAAAAGAATCTCCTGTCTAGGTCATACCTTTTTGAAATTCTGTTTCCCAGATATGCAGTATTTAATGTATGTAAATCTTAAACAAAGCAGTGGAGATACAACACTTCGTCGAACTCCTTTGTTAGTTTGTTTCTCATTAGTAATTTTCCGCTGAGATATAATGTGGTACTCGTGTTCTGATACATACTATTTTTCGCGTGTGTTGGATGTTTCCGATATCCATGGTTCGTCGCTATCTTCCAGAGTTTCTATTGACATTGTCAAAATGTTCTTATAATTGATAAAATCAATGTGTGTGTTTTTTTTATTATATTCTCTGCGTCTTTGTATTATCCGTTGTAAAATAAAAACGGTATCCATCGTACGTCCTTTCTTAAAACCCATTTGTTCCTCATGTTCCTTACGTTTAAGTCTTGTGTTTAAAATCTTAGAATACATTGTATATCCTGAGTCCAGTAAACTTATTTCCCTGTAGTTACTGCATAGGCCTTTGTTCAAAAATGGTTCAAATGGCTTTGAGCACTATGGGACTTAACATCAGAGGTCATCAGTCCCCTAAAACTTAGAACTACTTAAACCTAACTAGCCTAAGTACATCACACACATCCATGCCCGAGGCAGGATTCGAACCTGCGACCGTAGCGGTCGCGCGGTTCCAGACTGTAGCATCTAGAACCGCTCGGCCACACCGGCCGGCAGTTTATTCTCAGGGCGGGTTTAATTCGTCACAGGCTACGACAGTACATAGCTGTTACGGCGTAAAGTCAGCGCCGGCACCCAAATTGGGAACGACAGGGAAGAGAGAGCTATGAGGTCAGCAAATCGCACTCTGACCGACCTCCCTCCAAGACGACAAAGCAGCGGCCTCTAGGAAAGAGGACATAAGCTCCGCACCTGGCTGGTGGCGGCCCACTTCGATAGAAGCTTAAAAAAAAAAGTTCAAATGAGTGTGACATCTTACGGGGCTTAACTGCTAAGGTCATCAGTCCCTAAGCTTACACACTACTTAACCTAAATTATCCTAAGGACAAACACACACACACACACACACACACACACACACACACACACACACACACACACACACATGCCCGTGGGAGGACTCGAACCTGCGCCGGGACCAGCCGCACATTCCATGACTGCAGTGCCTTAGACCGCTTTTTTTGGTTGATTTCATTTTATTCTAAATTGTTCGTTGAATTTGTTTCTGGCGGACGTCCGATGACACCGTTCAAGTTGTTAGTTGATCCGTTCACTCAGTTTTTTTTTTATTACAGAGGGTAGCTAAACCCTCTGACCGAACACGCTGAGCTACCGTGCCGGTGACCGCTCGGCTAATCCCGCGCGGCGATAGAACCTTCAACTTTAGCCTCTGTGTTAGCCGACGCATCGTAGCCTCTATCATTAGCACTCTCTGCGTAGCACATTTGTTTATTCTCAAGAAGACTGATTATTATGTATGTCGCCCTTAGCTTGCGCCACACATATCACAGTTAAGTATTTTGTACTTGCCTTGTTATAATAAAATTAATACGAGTTGTTTGATTGTCTAGCGAACCGAGTATGCAGGATTTAGAGACACAACAATAGCGACCAGATTAGAGACTATAGTGGGTCTATTACTGATGAGCTTGTACCACAAATATGTTCGCCTCGATAGCTGAATGGTGCCGCACGGTAGTTCAACGTGTTTGGTCAGAGAGCTGCTTGGCCTCTGTAATAAAAAAGTACTGAGTGGAAGGTTCAACAAACTAACTTTAACGGATGTCATGTGACGTCCGCAACGACAAAAAAAAAAAAAAGAAAGGTCAGCGTGGCGGACTGCCGTCCTCAGGGGCCCGGGTTCGATTCACGGCTGGGTCGTTGAGGGACTGGGTTTTGTGTTGTATTCATCATCATTTCATCCCCATCCGGCGCGCAGGTCGCCCAATGTGGCGTCGAATGTAATAAGACCTGCACCAAGGCGGCCGGACCTGCCCCGTAAGGGGCCTCTCGATCAATGATGATAAACGCTCATTTCCATTTTACCACAAATGTGGACTCTATTCAAGTTAAGTTTCTAGTTCACGTAAATAAAGAAACGTATTAATACACGTGTGCATTAGTGTTGTAGAAAGATGATACCGGCCACCCCATAACGGTACAAGGCTCTACAAGTTACCTTCGTCCCATCCAGTAATACGACGGGGAAATTTGTTTTGCATCGAGCCACGCGTGTTTTTAAGAGACTGAACAGAGAGTTTGGAGCAGCTGGACCCCTGAGACTGTGGCGCGGCGACTGGACGCGGAAGCTCGTCGCGGCGCGCGATACGGACGGGACAGATAGGGCGGCCCGGCAGGGTTGCGCAACGCCGGTCATACCGGCAGCCGGCGGGGCTGGCTTGCGCAGCAAGGCGCCGCGCGGCCAGAATCGCCGGCGTGCCCTGCGAGGCGACCAGGAAGTCGGCGTGGTGTGTCTGGCCGGGCCAAAGACCCCGCCGCGGGAAAAGTGGGCCCTGCAGGCGGCCGAGCCGGCCACCGTGTGAGAAGCAGAGCGCTGCCCGCTGCCAGTCAGGTATACCTCCTACCTGCCTCTGGCCGCCCCTCTGTAATCGTTACGGGTGGCGGAGACACTTTCTCCACGACAGCTTACGTATAACTTATAAAAATTGGCCAACATTTGGAGCCACGCGAGAGATCCGGCGCTGTTACGGGAAACGAGACAAGTTTCCAGTAAAATGAGACTTACAAGGAAACTGGTGTGTCGGTAGCAAGGGTAGCTAATGAAAGCAGTCAAACATCTACAAAAAATATTATACATTAATAACTTCACGATAAAGGATGACAGCCAAAACAGTTGCAGGATAAAAATTTATTAAAATTATTGACCAAGGTTTCGGTATATATAAAATATACCTTCATCAGAAGTAAAAAATCCTGAACAGGAGGACACTTTCATTAGAAAAACCTTAGCATTGGAAATGTTTTTTTTTTTTGTGGTGGTGGTGCTGAAGCCTGATCAACTTCGTTGATTTTTACTTCTGTAGGGAATGGAAAGGGTAAAAAGTTTCGCTTTATTTATTTGTTTATTTATTCTGCTTTAGTTTGGGCACACAGAAGGGTCCTTTAACTCGCTGCTCTTGGTTGTAGAAGTGCTAAAAGACTTTATGTCCTTAAATTATGGAGAATTACGTAGGGATAACATTTCATTGGAAATGATTTTTTTTTTACTTTATTGTTATTTTAATACCTGTACAAATCAGGTAGGCTGGCAGCGGCACACTATGCCACTCTTCAGCCATAGTGTTTACGATAGTATAAGAACGGAGAATGATAATGAACATAGTGACGGGCACAAGAGAGAGGTCACAGAGACACAAAAAACACGGAGTCGTTCACACGTGACGATAACAACACTGAAAACACGTTGGCACGGCGCACAGAACACTGATGAATCCGACGGCACAAGTGAACGTAGTAGTGGGACGGTGGACACCAAAAACACTAAACGACGTCACACACATGAGAGACAGATGGCGATGATCTCCGGCGCGCGAATGTTCACTATGCGTGTGCGAGTCCGGGGACCTGCCAAGAGAGGAGGAGGAGGAAGGGGAGTGGGAGAGCGAGAGGGGAGAGCAGAGATGCCACGGGCAGGGGAGATAGGGGGGAGGGAGGAAGGGGGAGAGGAAGCCCGGGGGAAGAGAGGGGAAGGAGGGGACGGGGAAAAGGAAAAAGAAGGGAAGAGAAGAGAAGGGAGGGAGGGTGCCGAAAGGAAAGGACACCGGAAGTGGGGGGCAAGGCAGGGTCAAAGTTGATAGGAGGGGTAGATGGAGGGGACGAGGACATCATCAGGGAGAGGGAGCTGGCGGAAGCCACCTTGGGAGAGGGTAAGGAGGGTGGAGAGATGGAGACCGGGCGGGACGTGGGAATACAGGCGCGGCAGCGGGCGGGGGTGGGAGAGGATTGGGGATACGAGTGGGTGAGGAGGATCAAGTTTACGGGAGGTGTACAGGATCCGTATCCTTTCAAGGAAAAGGAGGAGGTGGGGGAAGGGGATGAGATCATACAGGATCCACATGGGGGAGGGGAGACGGATGCGATAGGCAAGGCGGAGAGCATGGCGTTCAAGGATTTGGAGGAATTTATAAAAGGTAGGGGGGGCAGAGATCCAGGCTGGATGGGCGTAACAAAGGATAGGGCGGATGAGGGATGTATAGGTGTGGAGGATAGTGGAGGGGTCCAGACCCCACGTACGGCCGGAAAGGAGCTGGAGGAGATGGAGTCGGGAACATGCCTTGGCTTGGATTGTCTGGAGATGGGGAGTCCAGGAGAGGCGACGGTCGAGGGTGACGCCAAGGTACTTAAGGGTGGGAGTGAGGGCGATGGGACGGCCATAGACGGTGAGATAGAAATCAAGGAGGCGGAAGGAAGGGGTGGTTTTGCCTACAATGATCGCCTGGGTTTTGGAAGGATTGACCTTGAGCAACCACTGGTTGCACCAAGCAGTGAACCGGTCAAGATGGGATTGGAGAAGGTGTTGGGAGCGTTGCAGGGTGGGGGCAAGGGCAAGGAAGGCGGTGTCATCGGCAAACTGGAGAAGGTGGACGGGGAGTGACGGCGGCGGCATGTCCGCAGTGTACAAAAGGTACAGAAGGGGGCAGAGGACGGAGCCTTGGGGCACACCGGCGGAGGGGAAAAAGGTGTAGGAATCTGTGTTATGGATGGTGACATAGGAAGGACGGCGGGAGAGAAAGGAACCGATCAGACGGACGTAGTTAATGGGAAGGGCGAAGGTTTGGAGCTTGAAGAGGAGACCGGAAAGCCATACGCGGTCATAAGCGCGTTCGAGGTCAAGAGAGAGGAAGATTGCGGAGTGACGGGAATTGAGCTGTTCGGAAAGGAGATGAGTGAGGTGAAGGAGAAGATCGTCGGAAGAGAAGGACAGCCGTAAGCCACAATGGGTAATGGGAAGGAGGCGGTGCTGGCGGAGATGCTGGTGGATGCGTCGGGTGAGGACAGATTTCAGGACCTTGCTGAAGACCGAGGTAAGGCTGATGGGACGGTAGGAGGAGACGGCGGATGGCGGTTTGCCAGGTTTAAGGAACATGAGGATACAGGAGGTTTTCCACAGGTCGGGGTAGTAACCGGTGGACAGGACTACATTGTAGAGTCTGGCCAGGGTGGAGAGAAAAGAGACAGGAGCTTCACGAAGGTGACGGTAGGTGACACGATCGTGACCAGGAGCGGTGTTGCGTTTTGTGCGGAGTGTAGCAATGAGATCCTGTGTAGTGATAGGAATATTGAGGTCCGTGTGTGCAATGTTGTCCAAGTACTGGAAACCAGGAGCGAGGGGAGGGACAGAGGTGTCAGTTCGATCGCGGATATCCGGGAAGAGGGAGTAATCGAACTGGGGATCATCGGGGATGGAAAACACATCGCACAGGTAGGAGGCTAAGTGATTGGCCTTACTAAGGGCGTCAGGGAAGGGGTGATCATCATGGAGAAGAGGATAGTAGGAGGAGGGTTTAGTTCCAGTAAGGCGACGGAAGGCGGACCAGAACTTGGACGAGTTTATAGGGAGGGTAGCATTTAAACAGGTGCATGTCTGTCGCCAGTCCCGGCGTTTCTTACCCGCGAGTAATTTACGAATGTGTCGCTGGAGTTGCCGGTGGCATCGTAGGGTGTCCGGGTCACGCGTGCTGAGAAAGTCACGGTAGAGACGGCAGGATTCACGGAGGAGGAGGACGGCCTGTGGGGGTAAGGTAGGACGGTGGGGGTGGATGGCAACAGTAGGGACGTGGGCCACCATGGCCTCAGACAAGGTCTGCTGGAGAAAGGAGGCGGCATGGGTGACATCATCGGGATGGCGGTAGGTGAGAGGGTGGCTATCGATCTGGGTGGAGAGGGTATCCCGGTAGGCATTCCAGTTGGCACAGGAATAGTCATGGATGTACTTAGGGGGAGGGTCATTATGAGGGTCGGGGCGGGGGCGACGACCGTCTGAAACGGTGAGGAGGACAGGGAGATGGTCGCTACCAATAGGCTCCAGGACATCCACCGTAATGCGACCAAGGAGGCTGGGGAAGGAGAGAATAACATCATGAGTGGAGTTGGATTCGGGACGGGTGTGCTGGGGGATGGGGATGAGGTCGCCTTGAAGGGAGGAGAGGAACCAATGCCACTGCCGTAACTGGGCAGCGGAGCGACTATGGATGTTGAGGTCGGCGGCGATCACGTAGGAGGAGAAGGTATGGTCGATGTGGGAGAGGAAGTCGAAAGGAAGAGGGGCGTTGGGGCGGCCATAGATGGTGGCGCAGGTAACGGTAAGGCCGGGGAAGAAGAGACTAAGGATCAGGTGTTCGGTGGGGTCGGGAAGGAGAGGTTGGAGGTGAACGGGGATCTGGCGGTGGTGACCAATGGCAACTCCGCCACGCGCAACTGGGAGGGGATTATCGGAGCGGTGGAGGAGATAGGGGGAGGTGTGGATGGAGTGGTGGGGTTGGAGGAAGGTTTCATTGAGGAGGAAGGCATCCACACAGTGGGTAGCAAGGGTGTGCAGGAAGAGGTTCTTGTTGGCGAGAAGGGAACGGATATTGTTGAAAAGGATACGGTGCTGTCGCGCCATGACAGGGATTTAGACGAGGGTGTCAAGACGGGAAAAGGTGAAATGGGCCTGGTTGTTGGAATAGGTGGCGTACATTTTAAGGTGGAAAATGGAATGGGCGGCGAGGGAGATCTGTTGGAGGGTGTGGGGGCGCTGAAAGGGATGAACATTCTGGAGGACGATGGTGAGGAAACTGATGATGTCCTCAGCGGTGGGGGGGGGGGGACGAAGGGAATTGCCAGGAGGGGTGGGGGCGTCCAGAGGACGGACAGGTACGGTGAGTTCAGGAGTGGTTGGAGGGGGTCGGGCTTTACACTTTTGGGAGTAGGTGGGATGGGGGAGATTGCAGGTATTACAGGAGGGAGGGGATTGAAGGTTAGGGCACTGCTGGAGGAAGTGCGCTTGCCGACAATGCGGGCAGGTGGGGCCCTGCGGCACTCAGCTGTTGGGTGCGCATTATAGCGCAGACACCTCTGGCAGCGCAGGGATTGAGGAGGGGAACGGGAGGGGTCGACCTTGTACCGCTGGTTGAAGAGGAGGGCACCCTCCTTCAGGAGACAGTCAATGGAGGGGGTGTCCTCAGAGAAAACCCGCATAAGGCGGGTGGGGCCGGCCGAGTTGAAAATGCGGCGGACCGCCCGCACCTCCAGCGTGGGATGGGCCTTGAGCTCCGCCAACACCTCCTCCTCCGTGATCGACGGACTGAGCTGAGTGATCACGGCAGTGAGGGTCGGCAGGCGACATGGGGGTTGGGGTTGGTGGGTAGGAGATGGAGAAGGAGCAGGGGTAAGGGAGGCGTTGGCGCCAAAACGGGTGATGGGGAGGCGGGAGAGGATGTCAGTATGGAGGGTTGGGCTGGGGGAGGAGATGAGAACAGAATCCCGTCTGGGAGTAAGGAGAGAGATGAGGACACCAGGGAAGTGTTGGCGGAGGAGGAGGGAGAGATTCCGGGCCTCGAGAAAGGAAGGATCGGGATGGGACAGGAGATATTTGTATAAACAGGGGGGGAGGAGGAGGAGGGAGCAGGGCCAGGTGGGGAGACATCCATGGCACCCTGGGGGGGGGGATGGAGGTTGGGGCGGGGCCTTTTTGGGAGCGGAGGAGGTGGGGGTGCCACTAGGGCGTTGGACGGCGGCAGAAGGGCGGGTGGTGATATGAGGGACGGGAGCTATAGGGAGGTGGTGGGAAGGGACAGGTCCCGGCGTGGATGCAGCAGTCGGCGCTTGAGATGGTGACGGTGACGGTGAAGGCGAAGGCGACGGTGACGGCGACGATGATGACGGTGGTGGCGGTGATGGCGAAGGCGACGGGGAGAGCTGGGCGTGGACAGTGGCCCGACGGGCCACCACCCTAGCCGGAGCTGCAGTGACAGGCTGGGGGAGTGGGGGGAGGATCAGAACGAGAGGAGCGAGAGGAAGAAGCGGGAGAGGGGGCGACAAAGAGCGAGGGCGAAGGGAGAGTGAGGAGAGGTGGGATGGAAGGAGGGGGGTGTGACTGGGCACACCAAGTTGTAGTGGTGGAGGCGGCGGAAGGGGATGTATAGACGATGGCGGGGGTGGTAGTGGTGACGGTGGTCGTGGGGGCGGACATGACGACAGGGAGAAAAAACGCACACCACGAAAAGGAAAGGACACAAACTGGGAACAGACGAAGACGCAGACGCAGACGGACGAAGACCAGGGTCGGACGGCCAGGGTCGGACGGCGACGGCGACGGCGACGGCGTGTGGCAGGAACGCCGCAGCTGCTGCTGCGGCGGACGGGGCCGGGGCTGCTGCTGCTGCTGCTGCTGCTGCCACAGGAGGAGGACTGGCTGGCTGCTGCCGGTGGGACCGCTGCTGCAGGCTGGGGCCGGGACCGCGACCGGGACCGGGACCGGACCGGGACCGGGACCGGGACTGCTGCTGCTGCTGCTGCTGCTGCTGGACCGCTGCGGCTCTGCTGGGCTGGCTGGCTGGCTGGCACCTGTAACACCTAGCACTGCGATGAGCGCTGGAATCGCACTATCGAACCTTTCGGTGTACCGCCGGAGATCTTGGAAATGATTTTTTTTTTTTTTTTTTTTTTTTTCTTTATTGAATTTCAATTCCCCCCAAAGGGGGCGGGCTGGCAGCAGCTTAGGACGCCGCTCTGCAGCCTACAGATTTTCTGACAAAGAGCAGGAGAATAAATAATAATAAAAAACTGGCGATAAAATCGGGGACTTACTGAGTAACAAGGTGAAAAGAAAATGGGGAAATTAAAACAAGCAACAGAGGGATGATGAAGCGAATAAAAATACATACGGAGCAGACAGGGAAAACAATAGACAGTTAAAAAAACATGGCGACAGTCTGGATTCTGTTCGCAAAGTATATAAAATTCACACCCAGCGACAGCATGGTTTCTGTTCGCAACACAACACTGAATAGGCACTAGAACACAGCACGAAAAAGTCGGCAAAGGTGACACCACAGTCGAGAGCAGGTGGGGGGAAACTGGACAGGAGATGGGAAAACAAAAGGGGGGGGGGAAAGGAGAGTAAAAGCGAAGGGGGGGGGGAACTGGGAAAGGAGCTGATGGAGGATGAGGACCCATAAGAGGGGTAGGGGGCAGACGCGACAGGGAGGGGGGAGGTAGAGGAGGGGAATACAAAAGGACTGGGGGGGAGAAGGGAGGTAGGGAGAGCCGTAGTGGGGAGGAAACAGGACGGAAGGGGGGGGGAAGAGGGAGCCCAGGGAAAGGACAGAGGAAAGGAGGGCGAGGGAGGATCAGAGTTGATAGGAAGGATAAATGGAGGGAGAGAGGGCATCATCCGGGAGGGGGAGCTGACGGAAGCCACCTTGGGAAAGGAGATGGAGGGTGTAGAGATGGAGGGTAGGGGGGACACAACGGTGAAGACGTGTCAGGGGGCAAGGATGGTAGAGGAGAGGAGCAACCAGGGGGTGAGGGGGTTCAAGATGGCGGGAGGTGTAGAGGATGCGGATATGTTTGAGGAAGAGGAGCAGATGGGGGAAAGGAATGAGATCATAGAGGATCCGCGTGGGGGACGGGAGGCGGATACGGAAGGCGAGGCGGAGTGCATGACGCTCAAGGATCTGGAGGGACTGATAGAATTTGGGGGGGGGCAGATATCCAGGCAGGACTGGCATAACAGAGGATGGGACGGATTAAGGATTTGTAGGTGTGGAGGATGGTGGAGGGGTGCAACCCCCATGTCCGGCCAGAGAGGAGTTTGAGGAGGCGGAGGCGATTGTGGGCTTTGGATTGGATGGATCGGAGATGAGGGATCCAGGTGAGGTGACGGTCAATGGTGAGGCCAAGGTAGGTGAGGGTGGGGGTGAGACAGACAGGACGTGCGCAGACAGTAAGGGAAAAATCCAGGAGCCGGAAGGAGCGAGTGGTACGACCTATGATGATTGCCTGGGTCTTGGAAGGATTTAGTTTCAGGAGCCATTGGTTACACCATGCAGAAAAAAGGTCAAGGTGATTCTGGAGAAGGCGTTGGGACCGTTGGAGGGTAGGAGCGAGGGCGAGGAATGCGGTGTCATCAGCATATTGCAAGAGGTGCACTGGAGGGGGGGGTTGGGGCATATCGGCCGTGTACAGGAGGTAGAGGAGAGGGGAGAGGACAGAGCCCTGGGGCACACCGGCAGAGGGGTAGAAGGTGCGGGAATTGGCATGATGGATGGTAACGAAGGAGGGGCGGCGGGAGAGGAAGGAGGCCACCAGACGGATGTAGTTGATAGGAAGGGCGTAGGTTTGGAGTTTAAACAGGAGACCGGGATGCCAGACACGGTCGTAGGCCTTTTCAAGGTCAAGTGAGACAAAAATGGCGGAGCGACGGGAGTTAAGCTGGAGGGAGAGGAGATGAGTGAGGCGGAGGAGTTGGTCATCAGCAGAGAAGGAAGGTCGAAAGCCACATTGGGTGTTTGGGAGGAGGTGGTTTTGGTGGAGGTGGAGATGGATGCGCCGGGAAAGGATGGATTCCAAGAGCTTGCTGAACACCGACGTGAGACAGATAGGACGATAGGAAGAGGCATCAGATGGAGGCTTATTGGGTTTGGAGAACATCAGGATACGGGAGGTTTTCCACAGGTCGGGATAGAAGCCAGTGGCAAGGATGACATTGTAGAGGGCGGCAAGGAGGGAAAGGAAGGAGGGAGGGCAGTGTTTGAGGTGGCGGTAGGTAACGCAGTCGTGGCCGGGAGCAGTGTTGCGTTTAGTGCGGAGTGTGAGGCTGATGTCCTGTGTAGTGATGGGAGTGTTAAGTGCAGATGGTGGGGTGTGGCCCAAGTACTGGAAGCTAGGAGCAAGGGGAGGAACAGAGGTATCCGTACGGTCCACGACATCAGGGAAGAGGGAATAATCAAAGTGGGGATCATCTGGGATGGTTGGAAATGATTTTTTTTTTTTTTTTTTTTTCTTTATTGTATTTCAATTCCCCTATCGGGGCGGGCTGGCAGCAGCATATGCGCTGCTCTTCAGCCGAAAGACATAGAACAAAACAATAGAAGACATTTAAAAACAGCAAAGGAGAGAAGAAGGCGAACATAGATATAAAAAGGGAGAACATCATGGAAGGCAATATACAAAAAACGGGGTGACTGTAAAATGGAGATAAAAAACTGTTTAAAAGTAGCACACACAAAAGGCCACACACTGCGACGATTAAAAGAAACACAAGGCACAGTATGACTGGAGCATAAAGGTGTCGACGGCTGGCATAGCACACAGCGTAGCACTGACGGCGAACCTCCAGGCAGCACACAATTAAAATCACACCTCTTGACGCACACGAGAAAAGCACGAAACACAACACTGACGTGGCACACTGATGTTGATCAATACAGAGGATCTGCCAGGTTCAAGGAGATGAGGGAGACCTGAAGAAGGGAGGGAGGGGAAGAGATGGGGGAGGGGAAATGGGGGGCGCTCGGAAGAGGGCCAGGTAGGGAGGGATGTGGGAAGGAGAGAGGCAAGTATGGGGTGCAGGGTCTCAGGGGAGGGGGGGATGGAGGAAAATCCGCTCTGGGAGAAGGAGGAAAGAGGAGAAGGGGGCCCTGGGGAGGGGGGGGGAACAAGGCCGGATTATAGTTGGAAGGAAGGGTATATGTCACGGCGAAGTTCGTCATCCGGGAGGGGGAGGCGTTGGAAATTGCCCTGATGAAGGAGATGGAGGGTGTGGAGGTGGAGAGAGGGAGGGATACAGCGATAGAGGCGCGGCAACGGGCGGGGGGTGGAGAGGAAGGAGGAAACCAGAGGGTGGGGGGGATCAACCCTGCGAACAATGTAAAGGATGCGGAGATGTTGGAGGAACAAGAGGAGGTGGGGGAAGGGGATCAGTTCATACAGGAGCCGTGTGGGGGAAGGAAGGCGGATACGGAAGGCAAGGCGGAGCGCATGGCGTTCAAGGATTTGGAGAGCCTTGTAAAAGCGGGTGGGGGCGGAGATCCAGGCGACGCTGGCATAACAGAGGATAGGACGGATGAGGGATTTGTAGGTGTGGAGGATGGTAGAAGGATGCAATCCCCATGTCCGGCCGGACAGGAGTTTCAGCAGGCGGAGGCGGGAATGGGCTTTCTGCTGGATGGTCAGGAGATGAGGGGTCCAGGTGAGGTGTCGGTCAAGGGTGAGGCCAAGGTATTTCAGGGTGGGGGTGAGTTGGATAGGACGACCATAAAGGGTGAGGTAGAAATCTTGGAGGCGGAAGGAGCGAGTGGTACGGCCTATGATGATTGCCTGGGTTTTGGAGGGGTTGAGACGGAGGAGCCACTGGTTACACCAAGTGGTGAACTGGTTAAGGTGGGTTTGGAGGGTACGTTGAGACCTTTGAAGGGTAGGATAGAGAGCCAGGAAGGCGGTGTCATCAGCATATTGGAGAAGGTGAACTGGTGGGGGTGGCTTGGGCATATCAGCTGTATACAAGAGATAAAGGAGAGGGGAGAGGACAGAACCCTGGGGGACGCCAGCCGTGGGATAAAAGATACGGGAGTTGGTGTTGTGGAGGGCAACATAGGAAGGACGGTGCGAGAGGAAGGAAGCGACCAGACGGACAAAATTGATAGGCAGGGCGTAGGTTTGGAGTTTAAAGAGGAGACCGGGATGCCATACACGGTCATAGGCATTTTGGAGGTCAAGGGAAACAAAAATGGCGGAGCGACGGGAGTTGAGCTGGAGGGACAGAAGGTGAACAAGGTTGAGGAGTTGGTCATCAGCAGAGAAGGAGGGTCGGAAGCCACACTGGGTAAGGGGGAGGAGGTGGTGTTGAGCAAGGTGCCGATGGATACGGTGGGAGAGGATGGATTCAAGGACCTTACTGAAGACGGAGGTGAGGCAGATGGGACGATAGGAAGAGGCGGCAGAAGGGGGTTTGTTGGGTTTGAGGAAGAGGAGGACGCGGGAGGTCTTCCACAGGTCAGGGTAGAAGCCAGTAGAGAGGATGACATTATAGAGATGGGCGAGGACAGTTAGGAAGGAATAGGGGCTTTCTCGAAGGTGACGGTAGGTGACACAGTCGTGACCAGGGGCCGTGTTGCGTTTGGACTGGAGGAGAAGTTTAATGTCTTGTGCTGTGATGGGAGTGTTGACGTCCGAGGGGGGCAACTGCCCCAAGTACTGGAGACTAGGAGCAAGTGGAGCGACTGAGGTATCAGCACGTTCCATGACGGTGGGGAAAAGAGAATAATCAAAGTGGGGATCATCGGGGATGGAGAAGACCTCGGAAAGGTGGGAAGCGAAGTGGTTGGCCTTACTGAGGTTGTCTGGAAGGGGGCGATCGTTATGGAGAAGGGGGTAGTGGGGAGCGGAAAGGGAACCAGTAAGACGATGGAAGGCAGACCAGTACTTGGAGGAGTTGATAGGGAGGGTGGCATTGAGTCGTGTGCAGGTCTGGCGCCAGTCCCGGCGTTTCGTTGCTGTAATAAGGTTCCGTACGTGTCGCTGTATTTGCCGGTGGCGTTGGAGTGTATCCCTGTCACGAGTGCGGAGGAAGGAGCGATAGAGGCGGCGGGATTCACGGAGGAGGAGGACAGCCCGCGGAGGGAGAGTGGGACGGTGTGGGTGGATGGTTTTAGTAGGAACATGGGCCTCCACGGCGTCAGTAATTACCGTCTGAAGGAAGGACGAGGCGCGGATGATGTCGTCAGGATGGCGATAGGTAAGAGGGTGGCTTTCGACCTGGGTGGAGATGGAGTCCCGGTAGGCAGCCCAGTTGGCACGGCGATAGTCATGGACGACCTTGGGAGGGGGTGCAGGTTGCGGAGCTGGAGGGGGGCGGTTTGCAGACGTTATGGTGAGAAGGACAGGGAGGTGATCGCTACCTGTGGGGTCAAGGACGGCGACAGTGATACGCCCAAGGAGGTTGGCGGAGGCAATGACAACATCGGGGGTGGTGTTACTTTCGGGTCGGGTGTGCTGGGGAATGGGAACAAGGTCACCCTGGATTGTGGAGAGGAACTGATGCCACCGCCGAAGGGCAGCAGGAGTGCGGCTATGGACGTTGAGGTCGGCGGCAATCACATAGGTGGAGAAGGTGTGATCAATGTGTGAGATGAAGTCATAAGGAAGAGGAGCAGTGGAGCGGACATAGATGGTGGCACAGGTAATGGTGAGGGAGGGGAAGAAAACGCTAAGGATAAGGTGTTCAGTGGGGTCATTGAGGAGAGGTTGTGGCCGGACGGGGATATGCTTAAGGTGGCCAATCGCGACTCCACCCTGCGCACGAGGACCAGGAGCATCAGTGCGGTGGAGGATATAGGGGGAGGAGCGGACAGAATGGTGGGGCTGGAGAAAGGTTTCATTCAGGAGGAAGGTGTCGACCTGGTGGTGGGAGAGGGTGTGCATGAGGAGGTATTTGTTGGAGCGGAAGGAGCGAATGTTCTGGAAGAGGATGCGAGACTCGTGCCGCGCCATGACGGGAAGGAGGGGGGGAAGAGAGGGAAGGGAAGAGACTTAAACTAGGGTGTCGAGGCGGGTGAAGGTGAAGTGGGCTTGGTTGTGGGAGTAAGTGGCGAAGGTGTTCAGGTGGAACACAGAGCGAGCAGCAAGGGATATTTGTTGGAAGGTGTGCGGGCGCTGAAAAGGGTGAATGTTTTGGAGTACAACGGTAATGAACCGGATGATGTCCTCGGCCGTGGGGGGTGGACGGAGGGAATTGTTAGGATGGACAGGAGGATCGACGGGACGAACTGGGACTGTAAGTTCAGGGGTGGCTGGAGGGGGTTTAGCTTTACACTTGTAGGAGTATGTGGGATGGGGGCCATTGCAGGTATTACAGGAAGGAGGAGCAGCGAGGTTGGGGCAGTTCTTGAGAAAGTGGGAGGCCTTGCAATGGGGACAGGTGGGGGGGTTTTTGCAGTTGGGAGTCAGGTGGTCATTGTACATCAGGCACCGTTGGCAACGGTAGGATTGGGGAGGGGATTTGGAGGATTCAACAGGGTGGCGACGGTGGTATATCAGGGCACCCTGGGTGAGGAGATGGTCTATGGACGGGGCGGACTCTGAGAATACCCGCATGAGGTAGGTGGGACCAGAGGCATTGTGGATACGGCGAGCAGAGCGGATTTCCAAGTCCGGGTGGGAGTTCAATTCTACCAACACTTCATCCTCTGTGATCACCGGGCTGAGCTTGGTGATCACAGCGGTGTAGGTGGGGGGGGCGACGGGGAGGCTGGGGCTGACGAGGAGTGGAAGCGGAAAGGAAGGGTGTCAGAGAGGCGTGGGGGCCAAACATAACTCGTGGGAGTTTTCGCAGGAGGTCTGTGTGAAATGATGGGGATGGGGACTTGATAAGGACTGAGTCCCTGCGGGGAATGAGTTGGGAGATGGGAGCACCAGGTAAGTACTTTCGTATTTCCTTGGTGAGGGTACGAGCGTCGAGGAACTTAGGATCGGGAGTGGACAGGACAAAGGTGTGGAGGGTGGGGGCCAAGGTAGGGGTGGCAGGAGGAGGGGTGGTGTCCATGGTGACGGCAGGGGGAGGGGGAGGGGGAGGTGGCGTTGATTTTTTGTGGGAAGTGGCGGGAGCAGAGTCGGTAAGGACGCGCTTTTGGGGTTTTTTGGAGACTGGAGGCTGGGAGGAGGGGAGAGGGACGGGGAGGAGAGGGAGGTGGCGGGTGGCAGATCCCTGTGGCGTAGTGGAGGCACCGGGAGAAGCAGCTGGTTCAGTGGTGGCGATGGTGGCTCGGCGCAACGTGATGCGTGCGGGAGATGCAGAAGACGAAGCGACGGGGTCGGTGAGAGAGGGGAAGCCAACCACCTGAGGGGCGGCAGCAGAGGCGGCAACAGAGGCGTACGTGAGGGCGGGGGTAGTAGTGGGAGCTGTTGAGGGTGTGGAGGCTGGAGGAAGGGTGTAGAGGTGTGGGTATACAGCAGGGGAGGAGATAGGGGGGTGGGTAAGTGGAGGAAGGGAAGGGGAGGTGGAAGGAGGGAGGCCAGAGGCGGCACTCCAGGAAGTGACTGTGGGAGAGGGGGAGGGGGAGGTGTAGATGACGGTGGAGGTGGGAGTACTCATTGCAGACGAACGGCGACGGACAGACGGACGTGCAGCAGGCGGCGTCGGCGTCGGCGATGGGCAGCGGCGAACAGCAGGCGGCGTCGGCGTCGGCGTCGGCGTCGGCGGCGAACAGGCGGACGAACAGCAGGCGGCGGCGGCGACAGCGGCAGCGGCAGCGGTTACGACGACGGCGATGGACAGCCAGCAGGCGGACGGACGAACGAACGAACGAACGAACAGCGACAGCAGCGAGCAGACAGACAGACACACACTATCTTCGAAGACGGAGATTCCACCCTGAGAGTAGCCCAGGCTTTGCAATCTGACGCTTTCGAAGGAGGGGATCCAACCCTCTAGATGTGGAAATGAGAAACACTAAAGCTTAAGTAACAGTGAAATTACAAGAGTAATACAGGCACAAAATCTTTTAGTTACTTACTAAAATTGCTTCATGCAATGGAGATTAATAAAACAATTTTGCCAACGGCGTCGTCAATAATTAAGACATCTTCTCCATTTATACAACATGACTATGAGCACAGGGTCAATACCAACAGTTTAGTACCGGTACTTCGCGTATGAACAATCGAGACAGGAGTGTGAAAGCACTAGGGCAGATGGTTTCGCCGAGAGAGGGCACTTGTGGTATGTGCCAGACACTCCGCATATTAAAATCCGTGGATACCTACATAAGCGCATCAAAATTATTAAAAGCTGTGCTAATTCAAACCTTCTGTCTTAATAAATAAAACATATCAGACCATTTAAAAACATTTATGTAAAATAGTAAATATGGAACCAATTTACCTGTGTCCTAGCGTCAAACAGATGAAGCTTGCGCTATGGACCACATCTAACGAGAGAGGGCACTAGTGTAATGCGCGAGAATCTCGCGTAACGTAGGCAGTGAAATATATACTAGTGAAAACAACCAAAATGTTACAGTAAAACGAAACCATCTGTCGTTGTGAATAAAAACACACTAGTCAATTAGCCACACATACACATCGAAAATCACAAACAGCAAACATCAAAAATACGTAAAATCCCAACAAAACAGGAAAATCGCATTTCACCGGCATCAACAAGCAAGAAAACTAACTTGTAGTCAGCCAGACTATATTGCATTAAGGCAAGGAGGAGTTTGAAACTGTCTAAAAAGTTTTTGTTTCTAAGCTGCACCTGTTCATTAAGAACAAAACCATCTTTCAGAGACAGATGCTTCAAAATCTCAAATTCTTCGAGCAAGTCCAGTTTGTAACCCTTATTCGCTTCATGAAGCAATTCAGCCATGTTTAAAATCTTGAAATACATTAATAAGTTTATTTACACTGTGAGTACTTAATAACTGAGACATATGAAGAGAAAGTAGTGCAACGCATTGTTATTGGACATCACGGAATATTCCCGCTTCTTCTCCTTTAGTTTCATAACGTTCCGGTAGATGGCGGCACTGTACATAGCCTTCAAAATGGCGCTTGTATAGCGGAGGTGCACATTGAATTTCCTTCAGCGGAAAACCAGAGCATCGCTGATATTCATAGGCACTTACCGGAAGCTCACGGAGATATGACAGTCAACAAAAGCTCGGTGAGTCGTTGGGCGAGGCGTCTGTCATGATTAAAACAATGTCATGCAAACCTGTCCGATCTCCCGAATGCTGGACGGCTGCACATAGCCGTGACTTCTGCAATCTTCGAACGTGCGAACATTCTCATTCGAATGAAATTGCAATTAAATCAATATCATTAGCTGCTGACGGCCGTTGATATACATCAACGGGGACAGTTTAAAATGTATGTCCCAACCGGGACTCGAGCCAGGGATCTCCTGCTTACATCCATCTGAGCAACCAAGCGCACAGAGGATAGTGCGACTGCAGGGATTTATCGCCGGCACGCTCCCCGTGAGACCCACATTCTCAACTTATAGTCCACACACTACATTCGTAGTGCCCCTGCCATTATACCCATTACTCGCGAAGACAATCCACCACAAATCGTGTGCATCCGCACTGAAGAAGGTCATCAGCAGGTTAGCCTTAAACGATACGAAGATGTAATCTGTTATTTCGTACATGTCCGAAAGAACAGATGCCATTTTCATATTCTCATTCGAGGTGATCGACGGATCATAATCAAACACCCCTTTGCACAACTGGACGTCTCTGCTGATAATGCTGGCATACTCGTCCACAATTACGGGTACTTGAAGGTGTGTGCCCGCTGGGTTCTTCGCCGCCTAACAGAAGACCATAAAGAGGAACCAAGGACCATCTGCGCGGAATTATTTGCGCATTACGAGGCTGATCGCAATATTTTTTTTTTGTGCAACATTGTCACAGGCAATAAAAGATGGGTTCATCATTTCGAACCGAAAATAAAACGGCAATCCATGGAGTGTCGCCATATCACTTCTCCCCCCCAATTAAAAAGTTTAAAGCCACAACCACAGTCGGTAAAGCCATGACGACGGCCTTCTGGGCCTCTGAAGGGGTTATCCTATTTGATGTCCTCCATTATGGTACAACGACTAACCCTGAAGTGTTATGGTACCTTTAGGGAATTGAAGAGACAACTTCAGAGTGTTCGCTACCGCAAAAATACAAACGAACTTTTCCTTCTCCATGACAACGCAAGACCTCACACAACTCTACGCACCCGAGAGGAGGTCACAAAACTTCATCTAATCTAAAGTCCTGACCTCGCACCTGCCGACTTCCACCTGCTTGGCCCAATGAAGGATGCACTCCGCGGGAAGCAGTATGTTTATTGTACAGCAAGACGATGGTTACGAGGTCGCCCAGAAGAGTAGTACCGTACAGACATATGGGCCCTCCAAGCAAGGTTGCGTAAGGCTGTAGCATTGAATGAAGATGAAAAATAGGATTTTGTAGCCAAAAGAGTGAGGAATAATGTGATGTATTCGAATCCCGAGTGAAACCAATCGGCGTTCAGAAAAGAAATTCGCTGTTCCGCAAAATTTCGGGCGAACTGCCGGATGTTTGCAACTTCCTGCCACAATATTTCGGCGCAGAGATACTGGCGAAAACTCCCTGAGCTCTGGTATTTAAGGCCCCTCCGGCATATGCGTGATGGATTCACTTGGCGTTGCACGTGCGCTACTTGAGCGCGTTCGATTCTGCTGCGCCGCGCGCCCTCAGTGGCGAAAACTCGCCGGATCGATATCAATTCGATTGCCTTCCCGCGGTTCCATCACAGAACTACGCCAGCTACGGAGGACAGAAAGTTTTTCGACGACTGGATTCCATGCCGGATTCAATTGGTAACCGCCGTCACGATTAATAAGAGACTCATTATCAGACACAAACGATGGGTGTTTTGAAGACATTGATTCACCGAGTCCACGTCATCTCTGACACCATTAGTTTGCAAGCAGATCTGGAACACCTGCAGACCGTATTTTTGAAGAGTGGGTATTCGTGCCAGCAAGTGGAGAGAGCGCTGCAGACCTGTAAACGACGGAGCAAAGAAGAGGAGGACGCCTTGAAAACTACTGCCTATTTACTATGTATTGATAATATTTCAGCGCAAATAGGCAGAATACTAAGAAAATATAAAGTGAAAGAAATCATTCGCCCTCCTGCAAAAATTTCGTCGCTGTTGGATCTGTCAAAGACGACCTAGAGCTGCACAAGGCAGGTATTTACAGGATTCCGTGTGAATGCGGCAAATCTTATATAGGGCCAACGACGCGTACTGTGCAGGATCGCATTGTAGAACATCAGCGGCATACTCACCTTCTTCAGCCTTGTAAGTATGCCATCGCCGAACACTGTATTTCCACTGGTCATGCCATGAATTACAATGAGACAAAAACTGTGGCCCATACGTCCGCAGCTCGTGGTCGTGCGGTAGCGTTCACGCTTCCCGCGCCTGGGTTCGATTCCCGGCGGGGTCAGTGATTTTCTCTGCCTCGTGATGACTGGGTGTTGTGTGATGTCTTTAGTTTAGTTAGGTTTAAGTAGTTCTAGGTTCTAGGGGACTGATGACCATAGCTGTTAAGTCCCATAGTGCTCAGAGCCATTTTGAACCATACGTCTAACTTTTGTAGTTCTATTATTAATGAATCCGTGGAAATACGGCTGTCTGACAATGAGTCTCCTATTAATCCTGATGACGGTTACCAGCTGAATTCGGCATGGAATCCAGTCGTTGAAAAATTTCGTGCCCTCCGTAGCTGGCGCAGTTCTGTGATGGAACCGCGAGAAGACAATCGAATTGATATCGATCCGGCGAGTTTTCGCCACTGAGGGCGCGCGGCGCAGCAGAATCGAACGCGCTCAAGTAGCGCACGTGCAACGCCAAGCGAATCCACCACGCATATGCCGGAGGGGCCTTAAATACCAGAGCTCAGGGAGTTTTCGCCAGTATCACCTGATGATGGCCAGAAGACTCTGCGCCGAAATATTGTGGCAGGAAGTTGCAAACTTCCGGCAGTTCGCCCGAAATTTTGTGGAACAATATGTACCCCGGGAAAGTTTTAAATCTCACAAGGAATGTGCTCCATTACATGTTGTACGCCCCTCGTATGTAGCTTCGTATAGCTGCTCGTTCTTCTGTAGTGCTGAGTGAAATGCTTGTTGATAGAACGAATAGTCTTGAATGCTTAGCTACTTAGATAGTCTTTGAATATTAGTAATTCATAGTAGCGTTGCTCTAAGTCGATATATTATTTTCACTGCACTCTCCTGTACTAACCTTGATACGTCTGTAGATGGACTCAATGTGGATGCGAAGCTCTGAGTGTGGCTGCTTAAAAGGACGTGCCAGTCAGCCAGAGTCGCAAGCAGTGAGATCATGTGGGATTTGTGTCCATGACGGCGCGTATGCGTGGCGCCACCCATTAGAGAACAACGAGCAATACAAATGCGAGCTCACCCGGTGTCAGACCGGCGGAATATTTAAACGTGCCGTCTTCCGTGTAGGCGTGAGCGAGGACGGTTTGCTGGGTGCAGTCGACGAAGATGCCGTCGATGTTGCAGAAACCAACTATAACACCTTGGGAACGAGAGATAGATTAGGAAAATAAAGAATGAAAATAACTAAAATTAATTCATCCATGCCGTGTGGGTAGGGCCTCCCTTCGGGTAGACCATTTGCCTGGTGCAAGTCTTTCGAGTTGACACCACTTCGGTGACTTGGCGTGTCGATGGAAATGAAATGATGATAAAGACAACACAACACCCAATCCGTGAGCGGAGAAAATGTCCGACCCAGCCGGAAATTGAACCCGGGCCGTTAGGTATGACATTCCGTCGCGCGGACCACGCAGCTACCAGGGGCGGACAGTTCACCCATTATGTTCCGAGAATCTTCAGCGATGCAGAACGAGTAAAGGTATACGAATTGTAGATGTAAAGTTTTAAGAATCACCTCGAAAACTGGTTATCCAATTAATAGTTTATTTGTTTGCACATACATTTCTGCGATCCTGTACACGTTGAAATCTCATGGGCATAACTCACCGCTAGATGAGCCAAAACATGATGGTGCAGAGCACAGGTAAAGTGATGTCTTCTTCAGGTTCCAACCGGGCGTTCTGCATCGTGTCTTGTTATGAGCATATTCATTTGTTTGTGTATTCGTCGATTCCTCATGTCGTCCATCATTCCAATTCTAGCTCTTCCTCTGATTCCTTCCACTTTCGCTCCTAATTCTTTGTCGTAGACAATTGCTGTACAGTATATGTTCCACCCCACATACATTTTTCTCTTTCTGATCGTTTCCAATAATTTTCTTTTCCCTCTGTTTTCCTTATTAACTCTACATTCGTAAGTCTGTCAGTCCACTTCGCCCTAAGCAGTCTTCCTTGTAGGAGCATTTCAAAACGTTTTCTTTGAAGTGCCCATTGCTGTATAACACTACACTCTAGACATAATATTTACCGAATCTTTTCTTCAAATTCATTAGCATCCTTCTAGCCCTTATTGACTGATCCACCTTTTGAAATGCTATCTTCCGCATGGAGATTCTCCTTCTTATTTCATCTCTACAGCTCCCGTGCCACGTCATTCCACTTTCACGCACAGAGAGGATACTATTTGCCTTATCTTTTTTCTGTCTGTGAATATGTTTACTGGTGTTTTCTTTGTGCTTATTCATTTTTCCAATTGCTTATTCTTTTCTTGTCTTTCCTTCTTGCTTATTCTATTCTTGTCTTTCCTATATTTATTTTTATTCAGCACTCATCACCACTTCTTGCAGTACTCTTCAGCACCTGTTGTAGCTCCTGATTCGGCCCGTACTGCTCGATCATCCGCGTATTTTATAGTCTTTATCCTTTCTTCTCCTATTAAAATGCCTTTTACGTTGTATGTGCTGGACTATGAACTCCAAGTGTGTTAACCACATCGCCCCCTGGCTCAGTTTTTGTGTCGAGGGAGCTGCTGAATACGTATCCATGGTAGTTTACCCACAGAAAAAGTACAGAAGAGGAACGATAGCCGGCCGGAGTGGCCGAGCGGTTACAGGCGCTACAGTCTGGAACCGCACTGCTGTTACGGTCGCAGGTTCGAATCCTGCCTCGGGTATGGATGTGTGTGATGTCCTTAGGTTAGTTAGGTTTAAGTAGTTCTAAGTTCTAGGGGACTGATGACCATAGCAGTTAAGTCCCATAGTGCTCAGAGCCATTTGAACCATTTTGAGGAACGACAGTGCCTGCGTAATGTAAGCACCGTCACGATAAATACGTCACAACAGTAAAAACACAAAGGGTTGTTCGACATCGTCCGAATATGGCCTCAGCCATTAATAACGTGATACGCTCTTAGAACTTCAAAAAGTATTTCTGTGACAGTATTTTGACTCTAGAAAAATCTACGAAAGTGAACCTCGAGTTGGTATACGTTATAGGCAAATTATATAAAATAAATTCCTTTCTAGTTGATCTCGCAAAGAAGGTGTACTTTTAATGAAGAGCATTTTTCTGTCTAGAGACATCTAGAGACGATTACTTGAGCGATCGAAATTGGTAACCACTTTATAAAGGTGTGATAAAGACAAATATATTTCAAACTGATTTACAATGACATTATTGTCGTAGTAGCATACGCACGAAAACGTAAGAAGTCATAATATTCTGTAAACAATCTTGAAAGTAGGGCAACCACAGTTAGCGTAGTCATTTTTGATATTAACCAACCTCTCCAGCTGTATTTAGTCCTATATTATTGGATCAGTATTGATTTCGTGGTGCTAAAAGCCATACGTTCAACTGAAAATGTAACTAAAACATTAGAGCGGAAAAGCTGGGAAACTTTTTTCGCAACAATCATTGCCCGTCAGAACAAAACACCGCTATGACATGTCGCCATTTAGCGGTGTCTTGTTCTGACGAACAACGGATTTTGGGAAAAAAGGTTCCGAGCTTTTCCGCTCTAATGTTTTAGTTATATTTTCAGTTCACGGTGTGTCTTCTAGTGCCACGAAACCGGTAGTGATCCAATGATAAAGCAGCAAATACCCAAGATAATAATATATCGCACAGAACATTGCTCTACACTGGTTGATTCGAAAGAATTTCTAAGTAGCGCTCAGTCTCGGGTGTTATGGATTGGGGACTGTCCGGCAGATCAATGTATTGTGCTCCACGGTACGCCAATTAGACGGCAACTTTCCCCTTCAGACAATCCTTCTTGCAATAAGGCGACCACGCGCTCACGTTCTAAGCTTAAGATGACCTTTCTGGGCATGCTGTAACGTCCCCTTAGAAAAATTATGAATTACTGTGCTGGTAAATTTCTACGTTATTTCATACAAAGACAGCTGAGTAAAACTTATTCTGATCATCACTAAACTGCCACACAATATTTTTTTAGCGCAATGCAATTTGACTTTCAATAATCCCTACAAAAGAATGGCCCTGACTAACAATAACCTATACCTTTTATGAATAACTTACCTCACAAAAATCTTCGTTACTCGAACTACTGCAATACAGCGAGCACCACTACTGCCAGCTAAATAAAAGATTCTAATTGCTGAAGGCACTAACTACTGATAGGCACAGTTAGCAAATGAAAGATTTTGATAGAGAACAAACAATGTATTTACCTTAATAGCGTTAAAAAGTCATTATATATATGTATATGAGCCGTGGTAGAAATTACTGTTTTCAAGAGCGCGCCACAGCGCGTAGAGTGAAGCAGTCGCCCTCCGTTTCTGGCGGTGGCGCCGCTGTGGCAATCGCAGCTTTGGTGTCTCCCTCTGGTGGGAAAGGGGAAAGTTGCCTGTTTACGTGCATTTAAGGGGCGCTATGAGCTCGCCAGTCGGTCAATCTGGGTCAGTCTCTCGTCCGCATTTGTTAGGCAGTAAGAGAACTCAGCGAGTGGTCGCCCGGTCGGGGCCTAGTTCCTGCATCTGAGTCTGCGCGTTAGGCCGCCAGTCTGTCCAAATTTGCTCAGGCAATGGTCATTGGCGATTGGATCGATCTGTTGGTCGGTCGCGTACTGCGACACAAGATGACTTGTCCGTCTTCAGCGTCGGCGCATGTGAGGTCGCCACGTGAGTCCAGAGGGCCGCTGCGTATAGCGAGGGGTAGTGACTTCGCGGTCGACACGAGAGCAACAGAGTCAACCCACGACATCAGTCTGGCCGGTGCGAGCTGCGACGCCGTGAGACGGGAGATCGGCGCGTCTTCCTGCGTCCGTTGAAGCGGCTGGCAGCGGACGGTTCGGGAGAGCGATTTGGGGGTGCTGCGCCAGGTCTTCTCAAGAAATAGCAGTTTATTAGAAGTTAAGTGATATGTTGTTTGATTTACTCTTGTTAAATTCTACTTATTTCCTTGGTGAGGTCACCAGCCGTTTTCCTTTGGGGTCGTCCCACCATTCTTCTCCGTTTGCCCACCCGCGCGAAGGTGGTTGTTTATAAATTGGGTGGTCCGTTTTTCCCTTGTGGAGTAGGGGCGGGTTAGAGCAACCTGCGGTTCGGGTTGTTCGGTAATCTCCCTGTAAATCTACCTTACGTTAGTAGCTGCCTCTGTCATGTTTGTCGGATTTGGTGTGTTAACGAATTTATTGCTTGGAGTGTAACGGCCTAATTCCTGAAATATGTTTTGATCTTTGGAAACTATGATATTATTGCCTATGATCTTGAGAGGCGGTTTCTGTGTACTGTAGAACATCTTAACTATTGTTTGGCCAACCTTGTAGAATTTTATATAAGATTGCATTTCATGGGCTTTTATTTAAATTACCATTTTAGTATATAAAGTTGCCTCCCTTTCACCGTAAGACTTTTCTTAGAAGTTAAAATCAAGTTTCACGTTAGGTGGCAAGGTTAATATTTTAATTGTTAGTGTTTTGTACCATTTGCATCCCTCCTACGGGGGAGGGGGGGGGGTGCATAGTTTGTGTGCTTGTGTAAATTAGTTCAAAGTTATCTGGTGTGTTGCAGATTTGCACCAGTGTAGTCTTTCAGAGGCTGTTGTGAGCAGTCGTAACTACGGCCGTGTCAAAAGGGAACGACAAGGTTCTCTGCCCAAAAGCTCATACAGTCAAAACTTGTTTCTTTCTGCCTCTGAATAAATTGTAACTTTGATATTTAGAGGGTGCTCTCTGATTATAACTTTAAATCTGTTTCTTTTAGAAAATACTTTTAGGCACTATTAAAGTGAATAAAATTCCCATTTGTTAAAAGGAATTTAGGTATGGTTTCATCAGTTACTCCCTGGCAACTACTTTCATGCTTACATAGTGTGATTAAATGTGTTAATGCTGTTGATGAATCGCTAGTAAATAAAATAAATTCTTAAGAATATTCTTTGAAAATAAATTACGGTTCAATATATATATATATATATGTATATATATATATATATAATTTTGTGACATCCAATTAAAAAAATTTCCTTTTTCTGACGGACACACGTCCAGATCGTCCGCTCAAAACTCTGGCATCTCTCTCTCCACATCCACCACTGCTGGCGGCTCACCTCCAACTACACAACGCTACGCGCTGTTCACATACAACTGCCCAACACTACACAAGCGAATATTCCAACAATGAGTCCAACCAGCCACAGACTGCACACAGCACAGTCAGTGATTTTCATACAGAGCGCTACGTGGCGTTACCAACAAAAAAACCTAAACAGCCTACTTACAATGCTAACGGACTGAACAGTGTACACAAGTTCCGATGTGCCGTTCATGATCGGACATACATAGCGTCCCCTGTAACGAGAAAGTAGGTTTACTTCTACCTCCATTACACAAGTGGCTATAACGGATTTCCTGTAGTCAAACGAGTCTTGAGAAAGAGTAACACAGCTCGATGAAATTTGGACCATAAATAGGGAAAACTGCTGCAGTGTAGTGTAGTATAGGTGGTAACTGAAAGAAACACCCAATGAGACGAACAGACATGATACTTTCATCAAAAGACGATAATTACACTGGAGTCACCGCGATTCGTTGATGGTCCCCTGCATATTAAAAATGCGAGACATGGTTCTTAATAGGGTGTGTAACTACCACGGATGGCGATGTATGTTTTCCAACGTTCTCTCTCATTGTCGTCGATAAAAACGAAGTCAGGGCCTAATGCACCCCTGAAAAGACCTCCATGGGGAAGGTGTACAGTTTCACAATATCATTAACCTTTTTTTTATTTTTATTAAAATGGAACTCCTCCACCTGTACTTAAGATTTCATATTTATTTGGCTACTAGTTTCGATGTTGCGTCAACGCCATCTTCAGGACCGTACGCTTTGAGGAAATCAACTGTGTGTGGCTGAGTACTAGAAGTCCGCGGTGAGTCCAATACGTGCTGCACATGGATGGCGGGCAGTACTGCAACGTCGAAACTAGTAGCCAAATAAATATAAACTCCTAAGTACAGCTGGAGGAGTTCCATTTTAATAAAAATAATACCAGCTGTGTCCCATCCATCTTAAATATGGATGTACGAAGATAACATTAACCGGTGCATTTACCGTGGTCAAAGGTGTCGTGATCAGTACGGCCATGCCTTCGTACACCATAACAGCTGGACCACCAAAACGATCATGTTCAGCATTGTTCCTGGGTGAATTATGTGTTCCAATCACTCACCATACTACACTACTGGCCATTAAAATTGCTACACCAAGAAGAAATGCAGATGATATACGGGTATTCATTGGACAAATATATTATACTAGAACTGACATGTGATTACATTTTCACGCAATTTGAGTGAATAGATCCTGAGAAATCAGTACCCAGAACAACCACCTCTGGCCGTAATAATGGCCTTGATACGCCTGGGCACTGAGTCAAACAGAGCTTGGATGGCGTGTACAGGTACAGCTGCCCATGCAGCTTCAACACGATTCCACAGTTAATCAAGAGTAATGACTCGCGTATTGTGACGAGCCAGTTGCTCGGCCACCATTGACCAGACGTTTTCAGTTGGTGAGAGATCTGGAGAATGTGCTGGCCAGGGCAGCAGTCGAACATTTTCTGTATCCAGAAAGGCCCGTACAGGACCTGCAACATGCGGTCGTGCATTATCCTGCCGAAATGTAGGGTTTCGCAACGATCGAATGAAGGGTATAGCCAAGGGTCGTAACACATTTGAAATGTTGCGTCCACTGCTCAAAGTGCCGTCAGTGCGAACGAGAGGTGACAGAGACGTGTAACCAATGGCACCCCATACCATCGCTGGCCGGAGTGGCCGAGTGGTTCTAGGCGCCACAGTCTGGAACCGCGCGACTGCTACGGTCGCAGTTTCGAATCCTGCCTCGGGCATGGATGTGTGTGATGTCCTTATGTTAGTTAGGTGTAAGTAGTTCTAAGTTCTAGGGGACTGATGACCTCAGAAGTTAAGCCCCATAGTGCTCAGAGCCATTTGAACCAACCCCATACCACCACGCCGGGTGATAGGCCAGTATGGTCTTCGAGCTGATAGTCCATGCTGCTGCAAACGTCGTCGAACTGTTCGTGCAGATGGTTGTTCTCTTACAAACGTCCCCATCTGTCGACTCAGGGATCGAGACGTGGCTGCACGATCCGTTACAGCAATGCGGATAAGACGACTGTCATCTCGACTGTTAGTGATACGAGACCGTTGGGATCCAGCACGGCGTTCCGTATTACCCTCCTGAACCCACCGATTCCATATTCTGCTAACAGTCATTGGATCTCGACCAACGCGAGCAGCAATGTCGCGATACGATAAGCCGCAATAGCGATAGCTACAATCCGACCTTTATCAAAGTCGGAAACGTGATGGTACGCATTTCTGCTCCTTACACGAGGCATCACAACAACTTTTCACCAAGCAACGACGGTCAACTGCTGTTTGTGTACGAGAAATTGGTTGGATACTTTCCTCATGTGAGCACGTTGTAGGTGTCGCCACCGGCGCCAACTTTGTGTGAATGCTCTGAAAAGCTAATCATTTGCATATCACAGCATCTTCTTCTTGTCGGTTAAATTTAGCGTCTGTAGCACGTCATCTTCGTGGTGTAGCAATTTTTAATGGCCAGTAGTGTAGGATACGTCCAGTAATGTCGAACTTAATCGGTTTGATAGTCCAAGTATTATGATGTGTGGAGATGTAATTTTGCATGGGCGTACTGACATCCAAATCTTTAAATATGGTACGATGACTACTGAACGTTATTATGGCACTGTACTCACTTTACCAGGTGTGTCTTTTCAGGGGTGCATCCGGCCCTGACTTGATTTTTAGTGATCAGCGCAGCTGGAAGAATTTTTAGAACGAGAGGATATTCGGTAACTGGACTAGTCTGCCCATTCCTCCGACTTAAATCCCATCGAGGACGTGTGGCGTTCGTTGGGGGAACGTACTGCAGCACGTCCGCGAGCCCGCGTGACGAGCCAGCAGTGGGCAACCACGGTGGTGGCAGAATGCAACGCCCTATCAATCTTGTGAATAGCAGGGGAGCACGTTGCGCAGCGTGCACTGTAGTCCGTTGTGATCGGACATCCTATTAACAATCATGTCCTGTCTTTTGTAATGTCCAGGGGACCATCGCGAATCACTGTGACTTAGGTGTCACTATAGCCTTTGAATAAAAGTGCCATTTCTGTTCGTAACATTGCGTATTTGTTTCAGTTACCCTGCGTGTGCTGTGCTGTACTGCAGCAGTTCTTTCTATGCGTGGTGCAAGTTTCATCGAGCTATGATACCTGGCAGTGACGAATCATGCAAAAGTTACTTTCGTCCTTCGTTTTTGGGCACCAATGTAATTTAGAACGCAGGCTGAATAATCGTGATTATCTAGCATAATTCACATTAAAAACGTAAAAACTACAAACCTGTTGTGATATTACCGTCAAATGACTTTACAGCTTATCGTCTGAATCGTGAAGTCCGTATGGAAAATGAGATAAACGGGATCCTTATGCGGGTGTTGTGACTGTGCTACTGTTAAACACATTACAATAGGTTTGCGTAACATTTACAATTAAGCTACGAATTCCTTACAGGAGAATCGGAAAACGTAGAAATTAACATCGAAGAAGATCAGTCTGGATTCCAGAGAAATGCAGGAACACGCGAGGCAATACTTATCATAGAAAATATAATAAGGAAAGGCAAATATTCGTTTGCAGCATTTGTAGACTCAGAGAAATATTTTGACGCTGTTCAGTGGAGTATTCTCTTTGAAATTCTAAAGGTAGCAGAGATAAAATACAGAGACTGAAAGGTTATTTACAACCAGCACAGAAGCCAGACGGCAGTTGTTGAAGTCGGAGGGGAATGAAAGGGAAGCAGTGATTGAGAAGGGAATGAGACAGAGCTGTAGCCTATACCCCATGTTATTCTATTTGTACGTTGAGCAAGCAGTGAAGGGAACAAAAGACAAATTTGGAGTAGGAATTAATGTTCGTGGAGAAGATAGAAAAACTTTGGGGTTTGCTGATGACGTTGCAATTTTGTCAGAGACAGCAAAGGACTTGGAACAGCAGTTATGACGCTGAGGGAATTAGCTTAGGAAACAAGACACTTAAAGCAGCAGATAAAATTTGTTATTTGGACAGATGATGGTCAAAGCAGAGAGGATGTAAAATGTCCACTGACAACAGCAAGAAAAGCGTTTCTGAAGAAGAGAAATTTGATAACATCCAATACAGATTTAAATGTTAGGAAGTCTTTTCTGGATGTATACCATGTGATCAAAAGTATCCGGACACCTTGCTGAAAATGACAATTTAGCAGCGCTTTCCGTCGTTAATGCTGGGATTCAATATGGTGTTGGCCCACCCTTAGCCTTGATGACAGTATCCACTCTCGCAGGCATACGTTCAATCAGGTGCTGGAAGGTTTCTTGGAGAATGGCAGCCCTTTCTTCACGGAGTGCTGCACTGAGGAGAGGCATCGATGTCGGTCGGTGAGGCCTGACACGAAGTCCGACTTCCAAAACATCCCAAAGGTGTTCTCTAGGATTCAGGCGAGGACTCTGTGCAGGCCAGTCCATTACAGGGATATTATTCTCGTGTAACCACTCCGTGCATTATGGAAAGGTACTCGATCGTGTTGAAAGATGCAGTCGCCATCCCCGCATTGCTCTTCAACAGTGAGAAGCAAGAAGGTCTTAAAACATCAATGTAGGCCTTTGCTGTGATAGTGCCACGCAAAACAAAAAGGGGAGCAAGCCCCATCCATGAAAAACACGAACCACACCATAACACCACCACCTCCGAATTTTACTGTTGGAACTACACATGCTGGCAGATGACGTTCACCGGGCATTCGCCACACCCACACCCTGCCATCGAATCGCCGCATTCTGTACCGTGATTCGTCACGCCACACAACGTTTTTCCACTGTTCAATTGTCCAATGTTTACGGCCCTTACACCAAGCGAGGCGCTGTTTAGCATTTACCGGCGTGATGTGGGGCTTATGAGAAGCCGCTCGCTCATGAAATCCAAGTTTTCTCACCTCCCGCCTAATTGTCATAGTAGCTGCTGTGGATCCTGGTGCAGTTTGGAATTCCTGTGTGATGGTCTGGACAGATGTCTGTCTATTACACATTACGACCCTCTTCAACGGTCGGCGGTCTCTGTCAGTCAACAGACGAGATCGTCCTGTACGCTTCTGTGCTGTACGTGTCCCTTCATGTGTCCACTTCACTACCACATCGAAAATAGTGGACCTAGGGATGTTTAGGAGTGTGGAAATCTTGCTTACAGACGAATGGTTCAAATGGCTCTGAGCACTATGGGACTCAACATCTTAGGTCATAAGTCCCCTAGAACTTAGGACTACTTAAACCTAACTAACCTAAGGACATCACACACATCCATGCCCGAGGCAGGATTCGAACCTGCGACCGTAGCAGTCCCGCGGTTCCGGACTGAAGCGCCAGAACCGCGCGGCCACCGCGGCCGGCGCGTACAGACGTATAACACAAGTGACACCCAGTCACCTGAACACGTTCGAAGTTCATGAGTTCCGCGGAGGGCCCCATCCTGCTCTCTCACGATGTCTAATGACTACTGAGGTCACTGATACGGAGTACCTGGCAGTACGTGGCAGCACAATGCACCTAATATGAAAAACGTATGTTTTTGACGGTGTCCCGATACTTTTGATCACTTAGTGTATTTGTGCGGGGTGTAGCCAAGAATGGGAATGAAACATGGACGATAAACTGTTTACATACGAAGAGAATAGAAGTTTTTGAAGTGTGGCGCTACAGGAGAATGCTCAAGGTGCTGAATAGAATTTGGTAGAAAAGAAATTTTTGGTGCAACCTGATTAGAAGAATGGATTGTAGGACACGTTGTGAGACCTTAAGAGATCACCAATTTGATACTGGAGGGAAGTGTGTGAGGGTAAAAATCGTGGTGGGAGACCAAAAGGTGAATAGAGTAAGCAGATTCGGAAGAATGTAGGTTGCAGCAGTTACTGAGAGATGAAGAGGCTTGCTCAGGATAGAGTAGCATGGAAAGCTGCATCAGACCAGTCCTCAGACAGAAGTTCACTACAACAACAAATGCTGAAGCACGAACACAATTAAAATGTGCAACCTATATCGAAAAAAAATTACAAAACAATGGAAAACGTCATCCTATTTTATTTCCAGTCAAAATAGGCAACCAAAAGAAGCCACAGGCATTTGAAATAAGGTATATGAGTGGTGTCACCTTCACAACTGCTACTGTGCAATTCGTCGCGAATGTGAGCGTGCACGGCGTTAAGTCCGTGAGAGCGTTGAGTCAGAGTGTGGGAAGCGGCGTCCACCGGCAGAGGAAAGTGAAGAGAGGCCGCGACGCGGCCCACAAACCCGGATAGCGCGCGACCCCTCGGTATTCCAGCCTCTGCCTCTGCCTGTGATTCCTGCTTCTGCGGCGCAGTCTGCCTGCCCAGCGGCTGGCCATCTTACCTCTGTGTGGGAAACTGAGTTGCGATCAAACTGGACTTCGCAGACTTACTCTTGTTAACGACAGGTGCACTCTGCGAAAACGTCGCCTGTGACGAAACTGTATAAAGTTGTAGATATGTCGACCGTACACTATTCAGTTATTCTCCCTGTTACAGTCATGTCACTTAGTTTTCAAATTAAAAATAACCCATATGATAACCCATATTATACTTAACGCAGCAAATAAAAGAATTACAAACATGGTTTGATTGAGACTGGCAAAATCGCTCCTAACAGTAGTAACCTTATTGAGCCCAATAGCCTATATTATTCATGTTGCAGATACGAGTAATACAGGGTGGTCAATTGATCGAGCAAATACCTCGCGAAATAAGCGTCAAACGAAAAACTAAAAGAACGAAACTTGTCTGCTTGAAGGGGGAAGCCAGAGGGCGCTATGGTTGGCCCGCTAGATGGTGCTGTCATAGGTCAAACGGATATCAACTGTGTTTTTTAAATGGGAACCCACATTTTTATTGCATATTCGTGTAGTACGTAAAGAAGTATGAATGTTTTAGTTGGACCACTTTTTTCGCTTTGTCATAGATGGAGCAGTAATACACTCCTGGAAATTGAAATAAGAACACCGTGAATTCCTTGTCCCAGGGAGGGGAAACTTTATTGACACATTCCTGGGGTCAGATACATCACATGATCACACTGACAGAACCACAGGCACATAGACACAGGCAACAGAGCATGCACAATGTCGGCACTAGTACAGTGTATATCCACCTTTCGCAGCAATGCAGGCTGCTATTCTCCCATGGAGACGATCGTAGAGATGCTGGATGTAGTCCTGTGGAACGGCTTGCCATGCCATTTCCACCTGGCGCCTCAGTTGGACCAGCGTTCGTGCTGGACGTGCAGACCGCGTGAGACGACGCTTCATCCAGTCCCAAACATGCTCAATGGGGGACAGATCCGGAGTTCTTGCTGGCCAGGGTAGTTGATGTACACCTTCTAGAGCACGTTGGGTGGCACGGGATACATGCGGACGTGCATTGTCCTGTTGGAACAGCAAGTTCCCTTGCCGGTCTAGGAATGGTAGAACGATGGGTTCGATGACGGTTTGGATGTACCATGCACTATTCAGTGTCCCCTCGACGATCACCAGTGGTGTACGGCCAGTGTAGGAGATCGCTCCCCACACCATGATGCCGGGTGTTGGCCCTGTGTGCCTCGGTCGTATGCAGTCCTGATTGTGGCGCTCACCTGCACGGCGCCAAACACGCATACGACCATCATTGGCACCAGGGCAGAAGCGACTCTCATCGCTGAAGACGACACGTCTCCATTCGTCCCTCCATTCGCGCCTGTCGCGACACCACTGGAGGCGGGCTGCACGATGTTGGGGCGTGAGCGGAAGACGGCCTAACGGTGTGCGGGACCGTAGCCCAGCTTCATGGAGACGGTTGCGAATGGTTCTCGCCGATACCCCAGGAGCAACAGTGTCCCTAATTTGCTGGGAAGTGGCGGTGCGGTCCCCTACGGCACTGCGTAGGATCCTACGGTCTTGGCGTGCATCCGTGCGTCGCTGCGGTCCGGTCCCAGGTCGACGGGCACGTGCACCTTCCGCCGACCACTGGCGACAACATCGATGTACTGTGGAGACCTCACGCCCCACGTGTTGAGCAATTCGGCGGTACGTCCACCCGGCCTCCCGCATGCTCACTATACGCCCTCGCTCAAAGTCCGTCAACTGCACATACGGTTCACGTCCACGCTGTCGCGGCATGCTACCAGTGTTACAGACTGCGATGGAGCTCCGTATGCCACGGCAAACTGGCTGACACTGACGGCGGCGGTGCACAAATGCTGCGCAGCTAGCGCCATTCGACGGCCAACACCGCGGTTCCTGGTGTGTCCGCTGTGCCGTGCGTGTGATCATTGCTTGTACAGCCCTCTCGCAGTGTCCGGAGCAAGTATGGTGGGTCTGACACACCGGTGTCAATGTGTTCTTTTTTCCATTTCCAGGAGTGTAGACACAAACATATGGCTTACAATTTTAGGTGAACAGTTGGCAACAGGTAGGTTTGTTAAATTAAAATACAGAACGTAGGTACGTTTGAACATTTTATTTCGGTTGTTCCAATGTGATACATGTACCTTTGTGAACGTATCATTTCTGAGAACGCATGCTGTTACAGCGTGATTACCTGTGAATGCCACATTAATTCAATAAATGCTCCAAATGATGTCCGTCAACCTCACTGCATTTGGCAATACGTGTAACGACAGTCTTCTCAACAGCGAGTAGTTCGCCTTTCATAATGTTCGCACATGCATTGACAATGCGCTAACGCATGTTGTCAGGCGTTGTCGGTGGATCACGATAGCAAATATCCTTCAACTTTCCCCGCAGAAAGAAATCCGGGGACGTCAGATCCGGTGAACGTGCGGGCCATGGTATGGTGCTTTGACGACCAATCCACCTGTCACGAAATATGCTATTCAATACCGCTTCAACCGCACGGGAGCTATGTGCCGGACATCCATTGTGTTGGAAGTACATCGCCATTCTGTCATGCAGTGAAACATCTTGTAGTGTCATCGGTAGAACATTAAGTAGGAAATCAGCATACATTGCACCATTTAGATTGCCATCGATAAAATGGGGGCCAATTATCCTTCCTCCCATAATGCCGCATCATACATTAACCCGACAAGGTCGCTGATGTTCCACTTGTCGCAGCCATCGTGGATTTTCCGTTGCCCAATAGTGCATATTATGGCGGTTTACGTTACCGCTGTTGGTGAATGACGCTTCGTCGCTAAATAGAACGCGTGCGAGAAATCTGTCATCGTCCCGTAATTTCTCTTGTGACGAGTGGCAGAACTGTACACGACGTTCAAAGTCGTCGCCATGCAATTCCTGGTACACAGTAATATGGTACGGGTGCAATCAATGTTGATGTAGCATTCTCGACACCGACGTTTTTGAGATTCCCGATTCTCGCGCAATTTGTCTGCTACTAGCCGCGACAGCAGCTAAAACACCTGTTGGGCATCATCATTTGTTGCAGGTCGTGGTAGACGTTTCCCATGTGGCTGAACACTTCCTGTTCCCTTTAATAACGTAACTATCCGGTGAACGGACCGGACACTTGGATGATGTCGTCCAGGATACCGAGCAGCATACATAGCACGCGCCCGTTGGGCATTTTGATCACAATAGCCATAGATCAACACGATATCGACCTATTCCGCAATTGGTAAACGGTCCATTTTAATACGGGTAATGTACGGGTATGTGCAAATACCTTCCGCACTGACGGAATGTTACGTGATACCAAGTACTTATACGTTTGTGACTATTACAGCGCCATCTATCACAAAGCGAAAAAAGCGGTCCAGCTAAAACATTCATATTTCTTTACGTACTACACAATTATGTAATTAAAAATGTGGGTTCCTATTTAAAAAAAAAAAAAAACGCAGTCGATATCCGTTTGACCTATGGCAGCGCCATCTAGCGGGCCAACCATAGGGCCATCTGGTTTCCCCGTTCAAGCTAGACGAGTTTCGTTCTTTGTAATTTTTTCGTTTGAGGCTTATTTCGTGAGATATTTGGTCCGGTCACTATCAATGGACCACCCTGTATACATGCATTCCACGAAGTTTCGATCTCAGTCGGATTATGTCGATTATTACCACGATATTTCGGCTGGCAATCATTCAGCCACCTTCAGGTTAATATTTTACAATGGATATTTCTGGTGTGTGTTGCTAACTTTATACTAAAAACTAGTGGGAAGACGCACTCGCATAGGTTAATGCTGCGGTGATAGGGACAAAGGAGCTGGAACACCTACAATCTTGTTCAAAGAAGATGGATTTTCTCCGGAATAGATTAGAAAAGTTTTACGGAGCAAGAAACGTGACTACTCACAAGATCAAGAGCAGAAGGTGTTGTGCAAGTCCAGGGCGTTCCTCCCGTATGTCAGCAAAAAAAAAATGGTTCAAAAGGCTCTGAGCACTATGGGACTTAACATCTATGGTCATCAGTCTCCTAGAACTTAGAACTACTTAAACCTAACTAACCTAAGGACAGCACACAACACCCAGCCATCACGAGGCAGAGAAAATCCCTGACCCCGCCGGGAATCGAACCCGGGAACCCGGGCGCGGGAAGCGAGAACGCTACCGCACGACCACGAGATGCGGGCTGTCAGCAATGTTTCGCCGAAATTAGGCAGAATCCCGAAGAAATATTATGTTAATGTAATCTTCCAGCTATGTAAAAGACTTGTGCTCTTTTCGGTACGGTAAAGAGCGATATGGGACTGTGAAAGGCTCGGTTCTAGAGAATACCATGCCAATGTGGCAAAATCTATATTGGTCGGACCACATGAGCAGTACGTATAAGGTGAGCTGGAGATCATCGCCACACTTGTGTTACGTAGCCCATAAAGTCAGCCATAGCCGACCATTGTATTGCTACAGAACATCCTATGAATTATTCTGCCGCAGAAATATCGGCCCCAACGAAACCCTCGTCAGGTTCAGTTATGAAGGAACCATATTAATGTTGATGACAGCTTTCAGATGGATACGGCGTGGGACCCGATGATTTCTTTAATAATTTTAGAAGGAAAACATTTTATACAAAATGGCACGTCTAGCGACAGTTAGTTTTATTAATTTGACAGTTGAATTTCAGTTCCGCGACCCGTATTCCGACAGAGGGCGTGCATACAATATAGTCATTAGCCATGCGCCTAAGCGCCGTCATATGGAGCAAAATGCGGAGAAGGCACTAAAATCGACTGAGAGCGATCATATAGCCTTGATCTACGCTCATGCGCCTCCGTGCCAATTCTATGTGTAAACTTCGTGACTTGCACCAGCAATCTCCAGTGTAAAACAGTCACCTGATGATAGATGAAAGGCTGTCACCAGAAGTATCGGGCTAAGATATCGACGTCATCCGACTGTAAACCCGAAACTTCATGGAATACTCATTACGCGGGGAAACCTTCAAGAAGCACAATATTTATACGTGTTTTGCAACTGATTCTTTTACCTAATATCTGTTTTTATTATCTATTTATCACAGTAACATATTTCAGGACGTGCTCGCTAGTTTGCGTGTCAGAAAAGTGAGTCAGACTCAGACCGGCCGCACAGAGATTTAACGACCATGGACTGACACAACGCCAAGCCTAAGTGTTTGTTTTTACGCGGTTTCCCACACTCGTCTAGACAAATACTGGGGTCGCCCCCAAAAGAACAAGAGCCACAAACGGTTAAAATACGATTACCCACAAACAAAATTGATACTATGCACAGGCAGATGGAGAACATGAGCACTCTCCATAAGTTACCTGTACGATTGCGGCATCATCAAGCGCATCCACCCGCACAGTTAAATAACGAAAATAATATTTGCTGAATCCTGAAAAAGCGGGTGCAAAAAGCCCTAGGGAAAAGTAAAGGAAGCCAGTAACGTATTTTACAAAATATACAGTTTCGGTGCCACGGCTTAGAACAGTCTGCACTCTGTGGTGTCACCGCCAGACACCACACTTGCTAGGTGGTAGCCTTTAAATCGGCCGCGGTCCATTAGTATACGTCGGACCCGCGTGTCGCCACTGTCAGTGATAGCTGACCGAGCGCCACCACACGGCAGGTCTAGAGAGACGTACTGGCACTCGCCCCAGTTGTACAGCCGACTTTGCTAGCGAAGCTACACTGATCGATACGCTCTCATTTGCCGAGACGATAGTTAGCATAGCCTTCAGCTACGACCTAGCAAGGCGCCATAGCAGTTGATAATTAATATTATGAAGCATGCACCGTAACGAGAGATGTTCTACAATTGTGGATTAAAGTCAAGTATTACATCATCTACGTACTTTATTTGCAATTCTCAAGATATTGTCCTGTTCCAGACCTCACGCCAGTCAGCGTGTAATTAAACGTGTGCATTTCGGCCTCCTCTAGAAACACAGTGTTGGCTCTTCTGCCAACACTACACACTCTAGAGCCTTTTCAAATTTCTATTTACATAATGAAATTTCATTTTACATATTGCCTGCTAATAGCGTTCTTTAACCTGATTCTCAGGAACGAACCATCCAGGACCCACAGTGTTCCAAACTGTGTTCAACTTTCTGTTTAATCAAGAATTATTGTTTGTTTGCCATATGGCAAAATAAGACGGTAATATTTCCAATTCCAAATAACGTAGCTGCTGACAATTGCGAAATTCACTGAACTATCAGTTTATTAAACAACGGTTACAAAATACCAACAAAAATTCCGCACAGAAAAATGGAAAAACTGGTAGAAGCAGACCTTGGGGAAGATCAGTTTGGATTCTGCAGAAATGTAGGAACACGTGAAGCAATGTTGACCCTAAGGTTTATCTTAGAAGATAGGTTAAGGAAAGGCACACCTATGTTTACAGCATTTGTAGACTCAGAGAGAACTTTTGACGATGTTAACTAGAAGACGATCTTTGAAGTTCTGAAGGTATCAGGGACAAAATACAGGAAGCGAAAGCCTCTTTACGACTGGTATGAGTGGGATTGGACTATAGCCTGTCCCAGATCTTATTCAAGCAATAAAGAAAACAAAAGAAAAATTTGGCGTAGGAATTGAAGCTCAGGGAGAGGAAATAAAAACTTTCAGGTTTGCCGATGAAATTGTAATTCTGTGAGAGACAGCAAATGATTTGGAAGAGCAGTTGAACGAAATGGACAGTGTTTTGAAAGGAAGATATAAGATGAACACCAACACCCGGGTTCTCGGGTTCAATTCTCGGCGAGGTCAGGGATTTTCTCTGTCTCGTGATGACTGGGTGTTGTGTGATGTACTTAGGTTAGTTAGCTTTAAGTAGTTCTAAGTTCTAGGGGTCTGATGACCATAGATGTTAAGTCCCATAGTGCTCAGTGCCATTTTTGAACACCAGCAAAAGCAAAACAAGGATAATGGGATGAAGTCGAATTAAATCAGGTGATGCCGAGGCAGTTGGATTAGGAAACGAGGCACTTAAAGTAGTAGATGGTTTTTGTTGTTTGGGTAGAAAAATAACTGATGATGGCCAAAGTAGAAAGGACATAAAGTGTAGACTGGCAATGGCAAGGAAAGCGTTTCTGAAGAACAGAAATTTGTTAACATCGAACAAAAATTTCAATTTTGGGAATTATTTTATCAAGGCATTTGTGTGTTTAGCTTTGTATGTAAAACGAGAACGATAAACAGTTCTGTGAAGAAGACAATGGATGCTTTCGAAATGGGGTGCTAAAGAAGAATAGTAAAGATTAGATGGGTAGATGGCGTAACTAACTGACTGGAACTGCACAGAAGAGTAATTTGCGGCACGACTTGACTAAAAGAAGTGATCGGTTGGTAGGATTCATTCTGAGACACCGGGGTATCACCAATTTAGTCTTATAGGGATATGTGGGAGTCATGGGGGGGGGGGGGGGGTGACGGAGTAAACATCCTAGAGGGAAATCAAGAGATGAATACAAAAAGCAGATCCGGAAGAATGTAGGTTGCAGAACCGGAGATTAAGAGCCTCGCATAGGATAGAGTAGCTTGGACAGCTGCATGAAACCGTCTTCAAAGTGGAGACCGTATCAGCATTATCATGGAAAACTAAGATCTACAAGCAACAAATTCTTAATCTAGAAAAAACGATTCGAATTACAGATCACAAATTTTACAAATGAAACTTCCATATCACAAATTTGACAAAAAAATAATGAAGCCATTTCTTAGAATATGTTCTCTCGGAGCTCTGTTGGACGATGTGCTACATGGTCTGCTCTACAGCTACAATCATGCGTTTCGACGATGTCCCGTATGGTATCACTAGATCTGGCATGGCCTGTTCGGGTTGCAACGAATTTTCCGGGAGAGTACGACACTGACGCTGGAGTAGTGGGGGATCTTCGTAGTCCTTACGATGGAAACTCTTGTTAAATGTCCATTTCTCTTCCCAGAATTGCACAGGGAAAAAGCGTTGACGCTGCTACAGGACATCGTCTTCGTGAACTGGTGTGCTGGATCTTAGATGCGAGCTTAACAGCGTTACTCAGTAGGTCGTGCACCATGAAGCTTCGCCCATTCTCTGTGGCCTGTTGTCTGAGGTCTGGGTGGTTGGTTGGTTGCTTTGAGGGGGAGGGAGCGACAGGAGGGGCCAAACAGCGAAGGCCTCGGCCCCATCGGATTAGGGAAGGATGGGGAAGGAAATCGGCCATGCCCTCCCAAAGGAACCATCTCGGCATTTGCCTGAAGTAATTTAGAGAAATCACGGAAAACCTAAATCAGGATGGCCAGACGCGGGCTTGGACCGTCGTCCTCCCAAACGCGTGTCCAGTGTACTGACCACTGTGTCACTGTGTACCTGAGCTCTGGCGGAGCGATATCTACAAGGACATGCAGCCAACGTCTCGGTGTCTGATTCAGCGTCCCAGCTGTGATGCTCGCCATCCAATCTAGACAGCCATCTATTTTGTTGGTTTACTTGCTCTTGTACCGTACATGTGCACAATGGTCAGCAGCTGTGTGTACTAGGGACTTGCTCTCCTCAGACTGTTCTGTCGATTTCCTGATTGTGATTTATCTGTTCTTTAGGTCTTGTGCAGTTAGCGGCAAGTGTTTTCTATGTACTCGCGAACGGTAAATCAATACATGTTTTTTCTATTCTATCATTTCTTTGTTGGGATTGTATATTGACGCACTGGCCGCTTAGTATAAGATATGTTACATCTATTCCTACAAATTTTTAACTGATTGCACGTCTATTCTGCTTAAAAAAAATACAAGGATACTGAGCCGTGCTGGTCCTGGCTTATGTGTTGGTTTAAACCTTGACTGTTACTCTGCGTTCGGTTTCCTGCGGTTATGTCGTGGTTCTTCCTCTTTCTACGTGTGGTAGCAACGATGTGTATCGATATTGGCACCTTGTACTATCTTTGTTCTGGTGCTTATAGTTTCCGGCTAGCCGGTGTGTGGCGTCTCTACGCAGTGTCGGAGTGTGGTGGAGCTGATTGCTATGAGGTTCGTGGCTCACCGATCCAGGACATCAAGGGTGATCGGTGATTTAATTACAGAAACGTCTGTTCACATTGTGCCGCTGGTTTTCATGGTTGGCTGTTGGGGGTATTCCCGTGAGCAACAGCGAGTGTTCGAGTTGGCGAAAGTTTGGCCACCATCCGGTGGAGTTTAGCTGTATTTTGATTATTTGATGTCCAAGTGCACCAGCGGAATTTTCTGTCCTTGTGGCCGTTAGCGTTACGGTTGTAAGTAGGCTATTTAGGTTTTCTTATTGGTAACGCCACGTAGCACTCTGTATGAAAATCACTGGCTGTGCTGTGTGCCGTCTGTGGCTGCTTTGCATTGTTGTAATACTCGCCATTGTAGTGTTGGGCAGTTGGATGTTAACAGCGCGTAGCGTTGCGCAGTTGGAGGTGAGCCGCCAGCAGAGGTGGATGTGGGGAGAGAAATGGCGGAATTTTGAAATTTGTAAGACTGGATGTCATGAACTGCTGTCTATATTATGACTTTTGATGAATATTAAAGTAAATACATTGTTTGTTCTCTATTAAAATCTTTCATTTGCTAACTATGCCTATCAGTAGTTAGTGCCTTCCGTAGTTTGAATCTTTCATTTAGCTGGCATTAGTTGCGCTCGCCGTATTGCAGTAGTTCGAGTAACCAAGATTTTCGTGAGGTAAGTGATTTGTGAAAGGTATTCGTTAATGTTAGTCAGGGCCATTCTTTTGTAGGGATTATTGAAAGTCAGATTCCGTTGCGCTAAAAATATTGTGTGTCAGTTTAAGCACAGTCTTGTATAATTTTTCTAAGGGGATGTTTCATATGGTTACCTGCCGCTGCCGATTACGTAAAATTCAGGCAGTGTCCTTTCCTCACCGTGATGTCGCTGTCCAGCACATGTGTGTAGTTTTGACAGCTTACACATACTTGGCTGTGGGCGGTTACGCCTTTTACGTTTTGGCATTGGAGTTCCTTGCGTACTGGTCGAGTGGAAAGCAAGTTGTTTGTCGATGGGTCTTTGACTGTCTCTAGGTTGGGTTGCCGGCTGATCGGATGTAGATGGGCCGACTACCTGTCGCCCCCAAGCGAATGTTAATATTTCAAGTGCAGACCCACCCCGGAAAATTCTGATCGCCGCTGGCTGTACTGCCTTTTCTTATTGGTGTATTTTAATGGCTCATAGCCCATGGTTTGAATTTGTTTGCTTTTAGTTGGGTTTTAAATAATGGGCCTTCAGCCGTTTTAAAATTGAAAGTTCCTTACTTGTCAAGTCTTGCATTGTTTATGCCTTCAGCCTCAGTTAAAATACTTTTTTGGATAAAGTTTTGAGCCTTCTGCCTTTTGAAAATTCATTGTATTGTGTTTTTCAATCATGGGCCTTCAGCCGTCTTAAAATTTAAATTCCTTACTTGTTAAATCTTAGATTGTTTGGGCCTTCAGCCGCATTTAAAAAAAATTACGGATTAAGTCTTGGACTTTCTGCCTTGTAAAAATCTATTGTAGTCGTGTTTTGAATCACGGTCCTTCAGCAGTATTAAAAGTAAAATTCCTTATTGTTAAGTTTTAGATTTTTTGGGCCTTCAGTCTCCCTTTCTAAAATTATTTAAGGATATAGCTTTGGGCCTTCTGCCTTTGAAAATTTATTGTAGTTTTAAATCAATGGCCTTCAGCCGTTTTTAAAAATTAGAGGTTGTGCCCTTAAGCCATAAGATTGTGTGACATATTCAGTCGATAGTTAAGCTCGGAAATTTGCGCTGCAATGTTTGGGCAACTAAATAAAGTTACATGTGTCCGAGTGTAACTGACAGCCGCTCATATTTGGCCCCTTTCCACAATTCCAACTACCTGTTCTGTCCTGCGGATTTAACCATGCGTTTCAGATACCCTCCAGTTATGTGATGTTGTGTTAGTAAACTATAACTACGTTTCGTCTGGTAATTTGTTAGAGTGTTAGTACATTATTTGATAAAAAGTCGCCACACACCTCTCTATAGTACAAATTGACCACTAGATGTTACGAGAGGCGTAACAGGCAGTATAAAAGGAGGTGAAGAATTTTGTATTGTCAGCAGAGAAGCAGTAATAGCAAATGGGTCCGTTAGGGGCGCTCACTGACATAGAACGTGGACCAGTCATCGGATGTTAGCTAAGTAACGTATTCATCGTTGCACAAGTAGGCTGTTGGTGGTAGCACTGTTCATATACCATAGTTTATATTCGTGCTACGATGCTGAGCTGCTTTTGTGTTTATCTTTTGACGATGCCGCTGTGGATCCATTATACTAGGACATGTTCCTAGATGACTGTTCTATTCGCTACCATGTCGCAGCTTATGGTGCTGCCAGGTGTCCAGTTAACACAATTGCTGCGCTTGGGAAGTTAAAAAGGATGGGATACAATGGCTGAGTAGCTCCCCGTAAGACACACATTTCTGTAGACAACGTTGACCAACGCTTGACGTGGTGCAATGAGTGACACCAATGGACAGAGGATGACTAGAGATGAGCGATTTCAGTGGATGAATCTTGCTGTACCTCTGGCAGTCCGATGGAAGGGCTTGCGTTTGGTGAATACCTGGACAACGGTACCTGGCATGAAGTACAGAGAAAGTGGTGCTACAGTTGGGGGTGGTTTTCGTGGATGGGTTGTGGTCCCCTTATAGCGCTTAAGACAACGTTAATTGTGGGAGGACAAGAACACAATATAAAACATTTTCTACAGCATACAGTAGAAGAACCATTCTCAGATGACTAATTGTATCGGCATAAGAGTACACACTGTCATAAAGCAGCGTCAGTGAGACGATATTTTGTGGACAATAACGTTCCCAAAGTAGACTAGCCTGCCCTGCGTTCCGACCTGAATGCAATGGGAGACCTTTGAGAGGAGTTCGGTCGACATCACTATAGCCGACATTCAGACTGCATATACTGGGTGGTTCAGGTACCCCGACCTATGAATTTTATGAAACCCACACCACCTCGAAACACCATGCCCAACATTTTCGTATTCTTTCGCTCACTATACGCAAACTGTTACTCCTACAGAAATTATGAACAGGACCTTTTTGTTGGAAATTTAATCTAGTTAAATTTTGTTCTGGAATATGTTTTCGCTAGAGGCCATATTTTACGAATTATTCAAGAATAACATACAAAAGTTCCCTTCAAATGCTTTTCTCTTGGATATTTTGAAAACTGTGGCCTCCAGCGAAATGTACCCAGCACAAAATGAAACTACAATAAATTTTCTATAAAAAGGTGCTGTTCATTTTCTCTGTAGGACTTGCCTGGAGCAAACGAGAAAATATTAAAAACTTGTCTGTGGTTTTTCAAGGTGTTGCATATTGCATAAAACCTGTCGGTAGGGGCAGCTGAAACAGCCTGTATCACTTGAGGACAAATACAGTCCAAGAAGTATTGCACGTGACCACTGTACATCTTAAGACAGACTTCAGCATGTCTCCTCATCTGTACAAAATTCTTAGGAGTGTTCCGAAAGCTTTGACAACCATACACAACGCATTCCTGGAGTTTTACGGCCCCTATCAACGGGGTAGGAGTACGCCTAAGCTGGTAAATATCCCTACACAATAAAAATCCAACGGTTTCAAGAAGGGACACCTGGGAGGCCATGGATTGGCCATCCACGACCGATAGACTCGGTGTCCAAGATTCGTGCTATGTATTTCCGAATACCCACATGAAAGTGTGCCAGTGCACCATTAGCATGTACTACATACGAATCCTTTCTCCATAAAGGATATCATCCTAAAAGACGATTAGCTTATGCTGCAGGAAATGAAATTACACATGAGCAGTAAGTCTGCAGGACTGGAGTTGTAAATACATTATATCGGGGAAACAATAAGGTTTCCTGTCTTTCGTTTATTGGAATCTTTTGCTTGTTGCATTGTCCTCTACTCGCCCCTTTCGTTTGTACTTACTGTGGTCAAACAGACTGTATCAATTTGTTACTCTAGTAGAAATGCTTTTCCATTTACTGTGATCATTTCAAAAGTTATGCACACTGTAAGATAGAATTGAAAAATATAATTTATTTTACAAAATACCTTTCCAAGCCTTGAATATAATCTCCATTCTTGTTTATGGCAGCTTCCCAACGTTTTGACAACTTCTGTATTCCCGATACGCTAGCTTCACTGCTAACATGGACCCAGATAGGGTCTCCTCACTGGAAGCTTCATCAGATGTATCAAAACATTTTTCATGGAGTTGTTCCATCATTGTTGTTCGGGAACATGAAGTCCATGGATGGCTGTAATTGTTCTCCAAGTAGCCAAATACGATCGGCTCAGTTGGATCAGAAGTTTCAGCCATTCCATGTCAACACGGCCCACAACGTTATAGAGCTACCACCAGCTTTCACGGTGCGTTATTGACAACTCGGGTCTATGGATTCGTGGGTCTGTGCTGCTCTCGAATCCTATCGGGACTCATCTGATCATGCCACGGTATTCCAATCGTCTAGCGTCCAACCGTTGTGGTCACGAACCCAGGAGTGGCGCTGTAGACGTCGGCGTGCTGTTGGAAATGGCAGTCGCGTCGCTCGCCTGCTGCCATAGCCCATTAATGCCAAATTCGGCAGCACTGTCTTTTAACGGATGCTTTCGTCGTACGTCCCACATTTATTTCTGCGGTTACTTCACACAGTGTTGCTTGTCTGTTAACGCTGACAACTCTACGCAAACTCCGATTCACTCGGTCGTTAACTGAAGGCCGTCGGCCACTGCGTCGTCCGTGGTGAGAGATAATGGCCGAAATGTGGTATCGTCGGGACACTTGACACTGTGGATCTCGAAGTATTGAATTCGCTAACGATTTCCGAAAGAGAATGTCCTATACGTCTAGCTCAAACTACCATTCCGCGCTCAAAGTCTGTTAGTTCCCTTCGTGCAGCCATAATGACGTCGGAAACCTTTTCACATGAATCACGTGAGTACAAATGACAGGTCCGCTAATCCATTGCCCTTTTGTACCATATGTACGCGATACTCTCACCATCTGTACATGTGCATATCGCTATCCCATGACATTCGTCACCTCAGTTTATACCCATAGGCTCTTCCGGTTTAACGTCTCCATACTTCTTCCTATAGGGCTACCTTATAGGAAGGGTCTATTACAACAGGAGGCACAGACTGGTGGAACTCATCATCATCATCATCATCATCATCATCATTTAAGACTGATTATGCCTTTCAGCGTTCAGTTTGGAGCATAGCCCCCCTTATAAAATTCCTCCATGATCCCCTATTCAGTGCTAACATTGGTGCCTCTTCTGATGTTAAACCTATTACTTCAAAATCATTCTTAACCGAATCCAGGTACCTTCTCCTTGGTCTGCCCCGACTCCTCCTACCCTCTACTGCTGAACCCATGAGTCTCTTGGGTAACCTTGCTTCTCCCATGCGTGTAACATGACCCCACCATCTAAGCCTGTTCGCCCTGACTGCTACATCTATAGAGTTCATTCCCAGTTTTTCTTTGATTTCCTCATTGTGGACACCCTCCTGCCATTGTTCCCATCTACTAGTGCCTGCAATCATCCTAGCTACTTTCATATCCGTAACCTCAACCTTATTGATAAGGTAACCTGAATCCACCCAGCTTTCGCTCCCATACAACAAAGTTGGTCGAAAGATTGAACGGTGCACAGATAACTTAGTCTTGGTACTGACTTCCTTCTTGCAGAAGAGAGTAGATCGTAGCTGAGCGCTCACTGCATTAGCCTTGCTACACCTCGCTTCCAGTTCTTTCACTATGTTGCTATCCTGTGAGAATATGCATCCTAAGTACTTGAAACTGTCCACCTGTTCTAACTTTGTTCCTCCTATTTGGCCTCAATCCGTTTATATTTCTTTCCCACTGACATTACTTTCGTTTTGGAGATGCTAATCTTCATACCATAGTCCTTACATTTCTGATCTAGCTCTGAAATACTACTCTGCAAACTTTCAATCGAATCTGCCATCGCAACTAAGTCATCCGCATATGCAAGACTGCTTATTTTGTGTTCACATATCTTAATCTCACCCAGCCAGTCTATTGTTTTCAACATATGATCCATAAATAATATGAACAACAGTGGAGACAGGTTGCAGCCTTGTCTTACCCCTGAAACTACTCTGAACCATGAACTCAGTTTACCGTCAACTCTAAATGCTGCCTGACTATCCATGTAAAGACCTTTAATTGCTTGCAAAAGTTTGCCTCCTATTCCATAATCTCGTAGAACAGACAATAACTTGCTCCTAGGAACCCGGTCATATGCCTTTTCTAGATCTATAAAGCATAGATACAATTCCCTGTTCCACTCATAACACTTCTCCATTATTTGTCGTAAGCTAAAGATCTGGTCCTGACAACCTCTAAGAGGCCTAAACCCACACTGATTTTCATCCAATTGCTCCTCAACTAATACTCGCACTTTCCTTTCGACAATACCTGAGAAGATTTTACCCACAACGCTGATTAAAGAGATACCTCTCTAGTTGTTACAATCTTTTCTGTTTCCATGTTTAAAGATTGGTGTGATTACTGCTTTTGTCCAGTCTGATGGAACCTGTCCCGACTCCCAGGCCATTTCAATTATCCTGTGTAGCCATTTAAGACCTGACATTCCACTGTACTTGATGAGTTCCGACTTAATGTCATCCACCCCAGCCGCTTTATTGCACTGGTGGAACTAAAGATGAAAGTAACAACGGAGGTTAACATCATGTATTAACGTGCTCCGCAAAGTGGCCTCCAAAATGATAAAACGAGTACGTGCACGCATTATTGAATAGCGCAACCATTTTTAGCACATGTTATATTCAATGATTGTGAGGTTACGCAATAAAATATGTAAAATAAATACCACGAAACACACTCGAAATTCTAGATGCCACCGACTTGTCGATCACCCTTCACTTGTTACATCTAGAAAAAAGTGTTAGAATGAAATACTTGGTGAGATGTGGATTATTTGACTTGTATGGAGAACAACAGGTAGTCAGTCGTTTAGTCTACCTTCCTGTTAACGTCTTTTTCTACGTCGTCAATTCTATGACTTATGCTGTTGTCGAAAATTGTACTTACCATTGTATCCTACATATTAGTCATCAACTGAGTCTCGTTTTGAAGTTGTGTTGCCATCAGGACACGAATAGAGAATGCGTGGAGCGGGAACAACGCAAGCCGTGAAATACGGAGCAAATGATTAATATGGTGTTCTGTTATGGTTTAGCCAACGATGCCTCGTTTTCTATACGCCAGACGGTAGCACAAGCTTTTAATGAGCGATAGCTTGGTATGTGAGGTCCTGCAGCAATGCGTTTCTGTTCTGAAATTTGTGGCTTCGCGCACATTTAACAGCGTTGTTGTACTCAGTGTTCACCGACAATGTGCACGCATTGGTTGAGCATATGTTTCATGCATGTTACCAAATGCAAGAGCAATCACACTGCTCGCACGAGTTCGTGGTTGAGAGGGCTGAAGGATCTGTAAGAATGAGCTGAAAATTGTCATGGTTTATCAACGTCCACGCATCTTATTTCACACGTCTTTTTCTCGCGAGCAATAATTGGTGCAATATCTGCACCCACTGTTGGATTATTTGTGTTATCGCTTCTCCTGTTGCTGCGATGCCTTATCTTGTTCAAGATCTTTAAACTGAGCGAAGGCTCAGCCAATGAAAATTGTTAGCTTTGTTTTCTGTCCACATGGTTTGCGTGTTCACAGGAGACAAAGATTCCTTCAACGCATTCTGTTCAAGTCTGTTCTGGCAGTTGGTCATATGCGTCTTGCTTTTGTGTGCTACGTATGGTAGTAAGTGTGGGTGCTCTGAATTATACTGAGAAGGAAGGAGAGTGAGGTAAGAATGGAGCCTTGAGTTTGTGTACATGGAGTTATGCTGAGAACTGCATAAAATATTTCTCCATGCATCTGCTCTGGAAGACAAGGTAATACTTTTCTGTAATTACGAACTTGCCGAACCTTATTGAGAAAGGAATCCAATCCGAGTGTGGCAGCAGTATGATTAGCAGAGTGAGTCTAGATGTTACGATCGACGAGGGGCAAATTCCATTCTAGTTACACGTTGTGTTTAATTCGTAATCAAGTTGAGCAAACAGGTTTTTCATTCACCAAACGCTTCTTGCATTTTATTAGTTTCATAACTACTCTGTGGGTGAAGTCTCTGTCTGATCATGACTATGGATACCATATGGCTTTTTTTTTTTAATAAATGTGATATTATCTATAAAAGTATCTGTGGCTTTTCCGCAATCATTCGTTATTGCAAACTGTCTTCCGTTTATTTACACGTCTTTAACTCAAAAAATTAAATAGGAAAATACATCTTTCTAAAGTTTGTCTTTGAAGGACATGAGGCTCGGTACACTTGTCTTACAGTAACGATATCTGATTACGATTTTTGTACACTGAACACGACCGTTATTCCCATGACATTGTTTCTCATACTAAAGAGATTTCTCAAACTCGAAAGTTTCTTGCCGTATTCTAGCACGGTTATTCAAATTCCAGAAGGTAAGTAAACGCCGAGAAATTCGTAACAGCAGTTGTGGCACCATGGTCCAAGTGATTTGAGTAGGTTCTGAAGTTCACTTGGAAAATACAGTAGGTGTTCTGGTCTGTAAGCACGAGTAAAACATGCTCATTACACTTGCTTCCCCTGTGATGTGTAATGTAAGCAATGTTTATAAGATCGCGTGTTACCTTGTGTGATTTGGTACTTTGTGCCCAATTAAGTTTTAATGACCAATTAACCGTTGCACTAAGTAATTTTTCCTGTGTGAAGATTATTCCTGAAGTCAGACTGCATTGTAAAATATTTTATGACTCAATACAGTTGGAGAAACGAGGGCATTTTCATTAGGGCAATTAGGGATTTTTCAGGCCCTCTCAATTCGTTTTTACAAGGGGGTGGTTAACACACTGAGCACCTCCTCTAAAGACAGTAGACGGACGACTGCCGTAGAAAACTATGGCCCATATCTGAGCAAGTGGACCGGTTGCTATTAAAATTGAAATATCATGAAGGTGGCAAACAGCAGTCGTCAAAATGAGGAGAAATGTAAAACATATCTGGATACACAAATGATTAGAAATTAAGCACAACCGCACAAAGTAAGTAGAAGTAGCGTCGGATACCTTCTGTATATAAATACGCAGCGGCTGCCCTCCAGCATTTGTCAATATTCGATAGCGGTAGGTGTCTAGAGAGACTTCAGTTTATTGTTCCGTCATTTTGCTGCTCACGTTTTCCAAGATCCCATGACTGTCATGCTAAAATGAGTAGATGATTTCAGAAGCGCCATAACACCGAGGATAATCTCAACGGCTCCAAGTGCCTGGTGCTCGAGAGAACAGACATATTATTCAATCCACTGTGTGGAGACCTGTAGCCACGTCGTGCTACTTGAGTTGGGAAATGGGCATGTTTGCTGTAAGACAGGTTTCCACACGGGCGGTGTTACGACGTCTGCAGCACCACAGTCTTTCAGCATGGCTACCATTGTTGAGACTTCAACTGCCGTGGCGGCGGTGCTCCGACAGTGGTGCGTTCTATGGCAACACTGTACATAGGAATGGCGCGACGGCAGCTTTTCAGACAAGTCCCAGTTCTGCACAGATCACGATGGACGTATCCGTGTGTGGACGTTCCGAGGAGAACGAATGTAGCAAGGTTGCATTTGTCATCGTCACAGGGCCCAGAAAAGATACATTGTTCCTTAGGACATCCATGCATGTCCCAAGGAAAATTGCATCGTTCTTGCTAACGACGCAGGTACTGCAATATCGTATTCCCTAATTTGCCTTAGTCCTTTGAAAATGCCACGACTGATTTCCTTTGCCATTGTTCCCCAATCGCTTGCTCCATCACTTGTGAACTCGTCGAAGATGCGACGTTCGACCATGCTCTTCCCTTTCTTCCCTCTCTTTCATAGATCAATAATACAGCACTTAAAAACTGTTTTTGCACAGTATACTGTATGTTATTCGAATATCGTACATTCAGAACCTGTCGTAGTTAACAGAAGTGTTATGCTTCTTATGACAATCATCTTGGACAATGTTGTCAGCTTACCCTTTTCTCACATGATATACTGAGAACTATGGATGAAGCGCAACAGGCACATTTCATACTTCTCGATTTCCGGAAAGCATTTGACACGTGCCCCTTTGCAGGCTGTGAACGAAGGTACGAGCGTATGGAATAAATTCAGAGATATGTGAGTGGCTCGAAGACTTCTTAAATAATAGAACCCAGTATGTCGTCGACGACGAGAGCTCATCAGAAATAAGGGTACCGTCAGGAGTGACCGAAGGAAGTGTGATAGGACCGCTGTTGTTCTCTATATACATAAACGATTTGGCAGACAGAGTTGGCAGCAATCTGCCGTTGTTTGCCGATGATGCCGTGGTGTACGGTAAGGTGTCGAAGTTGAGTGACTCTAGGTAGATACAAGACGACTTAGACAAAATTTCCAGTTGGTGAGATGAATGGCAACTAGCCCTAAATGTGGAAAAATGTAAGTTAACCTACAAAGTTCGGATACAGCATTACTAGTGTCCTGCTTGTCACAGTAAAGTCGTTAAAATATAACGTTGCAAAGCGATTTGAGGTGGAACGAGCATGTGAAAATTGCAGTAGGAAAGGAGAATGGTCGAATTCGGTTTATTGAGAGAATTTTAGCAAAGAGTGGTTCGCCTGTAAAGGAGACCGTATTAGGAATCTGGTGAGACCTATTCTTGAGTACTACAATAGTGTTTATAATCCGTACCACGACGGATTGACGGAAGACATCGAAGCAATTGAGAGTCGGGCTGCCAGATTTCGAGAACTCAAACGGGAATCCCTGGAGGGAAGGCGACGTGCTTTTCAAGGAACATTATTTAGAAAATTTAGAGAAAACGACATTTGAAGCTGACTGCCGAACGGTTCTACTGTCGCCAACGTACATTGTACGTAAGGGACATGAACATACGATACGAGAAATTATGGCTCTTACGAAGGAATACACAAGGTCGTTTTTCCCTCGTTCAGTTTGTGAATGGAACAGGGAAGCAAATGACAGGTAGTGGTACAGGGTACCCTCCGCCACGCACCATTCGGTGGTTTGCAGAGTATCGATGTAGATGTAGAACGTTGCTGGTGCCTTACGTGTTCTCACCCCTCGCCATATTATTATTATTATTATCTTATGCATCAAATGCAGTAATACACATTTAGCAAAACAAATATATATAAAAATGAACATGTGAAATTATGTACAGTACACAAGTTTTAAAACGACTCAGACTACACTCGGATGTTGATGGACTCGATCCAGCGGAGTGCCTCGTGGGATGCTTGATGGAGCTTCTCAATGCCACCAGGGAAGCGTCTGATTGGACAGTCATTCACAATGTGGTTCATTGCTTGGGTGTCACCACAGTCACACACACAGTCACTTGAAAAACCCCACTTGCGCATGTTCTATCTGCACCTACCCTCATCAGTCCGATATCTGTTTCACTGCACCCACACCTCCCTTGGTTGGTGGAAGCCTGGAACTGGAACTGTTGGATTGTCTACAAGTTCGTGGTTTCGGGTTCTTGTAGCTTGCCACTCACGTTTCCACTCTGCGTCCTGGTCGAATCCTGTGCATAGCGTGTGGACTCCCATTTCATATGCTGGTCTTCTAGATTTGAGGCGTTTTCTGGGCAGTGACAGCAAATCGTCATGAAGAGGAATCGAGTTGTTTTCAGAAACTTGCTGACAGAGGTTGTGAAGAGCAGCCTTTCGACGGAGGTTTGGTGGACATGTTTGAAAGCACTGGTAGCCAGCAAGTAGGTGTAGACCGGACTGTACCACTAATTTCTCTTATAATTGGGTTCAGTTGGACGTCTACTTTCACTACGTGGGTGCTTCGGAGTCAAACTGGTGCACAGTACACCAGTGCAAGGGATGCTCCTCGGAGGACTGATGTGGTCCCTCCCCATGTACTGCCTGCCAGCTTTCTCACAAGGTTTACTCGTGTTTGTATCTTCTTGGCCAAGTTGTAAAGGTGTTTTTGTATGATAAAGTTCTGTCCAGACTGACTCCCAGGTATTTTGGGCTTTCGTTGTATATGACTGGGCCAAGAGGAACTGTGGACTGATCTTTGCTGATGAAAGGCGATTAGAGAGGTGGAACAGGCTTACCTCGGTTTTGGAAACATTTAGTCTCAGTCGCCATATGAGAGAACATCCTATATTGTCGAGCATGATGATTTTGATGGTCCAGGTATCATGGAATGGGGAGAGTTAATGCTCCTTGGGTTTACAGACCTGCATATCTTTGAGCATGATAGACTCACTGGTCAACGTTATAGTGTCATTGCACTCCTTTCCCATGAGCGTCTTTTCAGGGGGTATCTCGCCCCGACTTCATTTTTATGAATGAAAATGCGCGATCGCACCGAATTGCGCAGGTGGAGGAGGTTTTGGAACCTGAGCATGCCCGGTGAATGAACTGGACATAAAAGCTGTGTAGCACCTGGATACGTTGTGGAGATTTGTTGCTACAGACAGAATCCAGGGAAGTATGTTACATCCTCAGTTTCCTCTTGTGATGCTAACCTGTGACAAATATGCAAAATTTTGTTTTAGAATGAGAAATATATTTAAAAATTTAGGTCGACAGTGATTCACATCATTATCAATATTTTAGAATTTTCCGACAACAGTGGGCAAGAGAGGTAGAGAAGGACATTATAGTTATATGTTCCAAATTCTGTGAATTTAACCTCAGTTATTTAGGAGAAAAATGTACCTGAGTGATAAATATCACATTTCTGGTAAATCGCGAAAGAAAATTCACGAACTTATTATCTTACCACTCTGCAATTTTAGAACGTTCAAGCTGTATATTCCTGTTGGTTACCTGATTCTTTATCCTCCACACTCTTTCTCTTCATTCTTTTATTGATCCTGGCCTCCTTGGTAGCAACTTCTGCAGCTCTCTCCACTTGGTTTGCTCGCAGCCGATCAATAACAGAGCTGAAAACAAATTTCTTCAAATCTGGATATTTAATTTTTTCAGAATGAGAGTCCTGGAAATTACATTGAAAGTTATTAGTGCATCCATTACACCTATCTTCAACACTGTCAAGTCTGACAAATACTGTATAGTTTTTCGTATTCGCTCTCATATGCAGCTATTGAAGCTCTCGCTGGAATTCTGTGAGAGACCATGGAGATATCTCCTAAGAAGATTTATATTTGCCGGATCGCTTTCTTTAGGCTTAACTGAGTTCGATAAGCAGGGAATGCTTGTTACTGTACTTGATTCTTGAACCAAGTGATATGCATTATTCGATATTGCTTTAAAATGGTTGCCTTGAAACCTCCATTTGGTGTTAAATTTCTTTATTCTTCCCATTTGTGTAAAACACATACAATGAAATGGAACATCACAGCACTAGCTACGGGGCACGTCTGTTTTAAATTCCGAAAGCAAGAAGTAAATAAATATAAGATCTCTGGTTGCAGCGAAGCTGCAGCCTTCTATGTAGATACGCCTGTGGTCAGGCTCGGGAGGTCAGAGCCTTCCAGGATGCACATATTTTTATGATTAACATCTAAAAAGTTGAAAAACGTATGTATTCTGAAGCACTTTAAAATGACATTGGGGCGTGGTACCAGTGTAACATTACGTTCAAACTAAATTTACAAACAAACGGAAAAAGCCCATAAGGTGCACATTTTTATAATCAGCATGAAATGCTCTTTTATCAAATTTTTGGTCACTTTTCAGAAGCAGAACCCGTCCAGTTGTCTTTTGTACTATGCTGTAGTAATTCTTTCCATGTGTGGTCGAAGTTTCAGAGACCTGCGTTACCTGTCATTACACTACACTTGAAAGTTACTTTCATCCTTAAGTTTTGCGCACCAGTGTCTAAAAGCTTCTACAATTACATTTTTTAAGTGGCGAGAGGTGGGCGGAGAGCATGCTCTTTATGATAAACTCCCCTCAAACCCGCCCCTTTGTATCCACGCACGCTGTCGAAAGGACTGTGTTAGGTGAGCACTTGAATGTACACGTTGAACAAGAGCGGTGATTAGCTGTCGGCATCCTTCTTGCACTGTTTAGCTAGACCAATATGTTCCACCCATGAGTGATTTGTCCGGAAGTGGACCGAGGGAAAGCGGAGAATTGTGTTTCCTAGAGTCTACTGTAGGGACACGTTCTCGCAATTCCGCAAGCAGTTCGCCACTGGCACACGCTTCCTTCCTTGAGCAGTTTTCCATTAGAACTCAGTCGACTTCTCTGAAAAGCTTTCGCGCGGACCCAATGAGCCAGTCACGAATCATGAAAAAGCCGAACTACATTCTGCGGGCTTTTTCTTCTTAGCCAGTTTACCTTCTACAGGTCGCTCAATAGCAATTATATGGTCCTGTATGTCTTAAGACATTTCACACCAATTTGTATCAACTTCTATTAAAACTGTCATAGCGTTGTTCAGTTACAAATTAATCTGCTAGATAAAGTGTAAAAATAGGAACGATACGAGAAACGTCCCGTGTAGAACGACTTTAATGGAAAATCCTTACCAGGTAATGAAATAAGACAGGTTCAAATGGCTCTGAGCACTGTGGGACTTAACTTCTGAGCTCATCAGTCCCCTAGAGCTTAGAACTACTTAAACCTAACTAACCTAAGGACATCACACACATCCACGCCCGAGGCAGAATTCGAACCTGCGACCGTAGCAACCGCGTGGTTCCAGACTGTAGCGCCTAGAACCGCTCGGCCACCCCGGCCGGCAAATAAGACAGAATATCCATCAGGACTAGAGGAACAGATGAAGATTATAATTTGCAAAGACTGGAATTACTGTAATTCTGCCCAACAATGAATTCTTTTCTGTACAGTTTACTTGTTGAGATGATATATCATATCCAAGCTTCAGTTTTTATTTTAATTTGATGATGTCTGTGGCGATCTAGACAAGTTGTGTGTAACTTCCGAGAAAGATCACCGACCTCCATAAGTATTTCTTATTCCACGTAATGAATAACGAAATATATATTGGAAATGCGGTTTGGTAGTGAGCGAATCTATCTATGGAGACTACGTATACGGGTCACCGGTAACTTTACTGCTGTTTCTGCAAACAGGGAGGACATCTGATCACAGAATTAAAATGAAATTTACTATGTAAACATTGATGGGCCGACTGACGATCGTCCTTGCTACTGGCGGACCATAACGCTCTAAAACTATGTTCTTTAATTCCTTCTTTTTCGCTACCATAAGGGACTCTTCTCATTTCAGACGTATCTTAGGTGCAACAAATTCTTGAATATTGCTGTACTGAAAATAGTTTATTGTTTGGCAGAATCAGAATAATTTCAGTACTAAATCATCCGTTTTGTATTCAAGTGGTCGTCATGTTTCGGATAGTGAACTATTGTCAAAACAAGCAATCATTGGCATCACTAGCAAGATGGGAACTGAATGTTCCTTTCAAACACCATTGTGCATTTCAGTGATAAATGCAATGTATAATTCAGCTGAAAGACTGAGACTGATAATATTCCGTCGGAATGTCTAAAATCATTAAGGAAGCGATAACCAAGTGACTATTCAAGTTAGTGTGTAGCAAACGGCAAATAAATATGAGAGCTGTGTTGCACGATCGGGTTGGCAGCTCATGTATGCAAATTGCTGGTCAAGACAATAAACATAAGAATGGACAAGAAAATTGAGCATTTGTTGCAGGACGATCAGTTTCGTTGTAAGATGTTAGAAAGTCTCAAAAATTTAGATGTAGGCTGCAGAGAAACACTGACAATATACAAATGTAGGTACCAAGAATGAACAATAAGAATGGCCGAGAGGCAAGTGCTCAGATCTAAAAAAACCAAAGCAGGGATGCAGCGGAGAGCTGCGCGAAGCGAAACTTTTTGGTTGAAGACCAAAACAACTGCACGGAGTGGACTTAGGGGAAATATTGATATTCACAATTACCATACAAGAAGTAAAATGTGCTGTCCAGACACATTGATGTGGCCATCTATCAAAGTCTGAATAACAACCTTTTGCAGCGCTGGCCGCTGGGACGTGGAGCCACAGATTATCGCCTGGGTTTAAATACCAGGAATCTGGTGGCCAGGGGAGTACGGTAACCTCATCCTGGTGATCTTTGAACCACACACGTACAGTGCGAGCTCAGTGACACGTTGCATTGTCCTGCTGGTGTATGCCATCGTGCCAAGGAGAAACAAGTTGCATGTGGACGTCCACATGGTCCCCAAGAATAGACACATAGTTGCTTGATCCATTGTGCCTTCAAGAATGACGGGATCAACCAGGGGAAGCCACGAAAACACTCTCCAGACTATAACGCCAACTCCTCCGGCAGTACAAGAGGCGGGTCTACGGGATCGGTGTATTGTACGGAAGTATTTATTTTAATTTCACATTTTCCCAAGTTTTTCTATAAGATTTTGGAACATCATTTTATTTTTCATTTTAATAGAAGGTAATTATCCTGTAAGTTCCGTTTGTTTTATATGACTTTAAATGGCTTACATTTCGCACTTTCCAATAAATTGGTTACGAAATTTCTCATAACATTTCATTGTCTATTAAATCAAGAACTGTTACAATTTTTCGAAAGCAAAGTCAATTTTTCATAAAATAATAGTCTTATGGAAGAAGATATAAAATGTTTATTATTTTGGCACCGTGGTATATGCCGTAATTTCCATAAAAGATCTATTTCAAAATTGTGTACAATAATGTATAATTATTTTTATTTTTATAAATTTTACTAATCTCAATAGCCATATTTTTTTGGTAACCATTCACTCATGCAGGCAAAAAGCATTTCCAAAGTTAAGTTGACCAATTGGCGGTTCTGTAGCAGTCTGGAACTTCATGCTGTAGTATATCGTTTTGTCATATGCGTCAAAAGTCTTTTCTGGGGCTCGTATAGGGTAGTCTGTGTTTAGGAGAGGAGTTGTAAGCTAATCCTTGAGGTGTAGACAGAATGTGTGCCAAGTGCGATTTTTCCTGTCGTGGAAACTGTAATTTATATTGAAAACGCATTCGGAATGTTTAGCGAATTTGTTGATTGAGGCCAGTGATCAGTATGAAATCTGTATATATTCGATAGAAGACTCTTTAGCGACGTGCAGAAAACTGATGAATAGATGTCATTCTTCTCTCATGCGTGAATGGGAAATAAAAGAAAATGTCATGAAAATCTATCTCCACTATCTTCACTAATGTTGGACAAACCCTGACCTTTACATCGTAACCTAGACAAGATGAATACTGGAGCCACAAATACAATGACGAAATTGTGCAATTACCAGGGGAAAATCGTGCTTTTATAGTTTTAAGTAATAACAGTATTTGTAATAAGTGCAGTCGTTGGGATAAGGATAGTTGTCGGAATGAGGGGAAAACATCTTCGAAAACGATCCGGACGATCCGGACGACGTGAAATGATAATCTTGAATTTATGACACATCCTTGTACATACAAGCATATAATTTTTAACAAAATTCTTTACAGGACATTAAAATACCTTGTTGTAAACGATATTTGACGTAAGAATCTAATCTTCCTGTACTTTTTGTTTTTAATTTTCTTTCAGGGATACAAAAATATTAGTTGATTTAGTTACCCTTGAAAAGCCCACACACAACTTTCCGAGAGTAAAGACGGCCTTTAGTAAGTACAATCTTGCTCTTTGAAACGTTTCTGCCTGCGACTTGTTTATAGTGGTCGAAAATGCTATATTACTAGGCAACTGCCTCCTTACCAACCGAAAAGGCGTGCTTGGATCAGATGGTGTTAAGTTTATCCATGTTATTACAACAGTTTTCCCGATGTCAATCAGCTGAGTATTAATTGTGAACAAGAGTTGTGTGCGAAACTTTCGCGCTTTTGTGGCTGTAAATAGTGACAGTATTTGGGATAAGTGTATTTGGAATAAGGGTAGTGGTGGGAATGAGGGGAAAATGTCTTCAAAAATGGCACAAGCGAGGCGAAACAATAATCGTGAATTTATGACACATCCCTGTACATAAATTTCCATACACAGAATTCAGCAATAGCGAGCACGTTAGGCCGTAGCAGCAATAGGTAAATTACGACTCAAGGCTACAATGACAAATATGTTTTGTCGTTTCCGGAAGTATATTCGTTTAGAAAATTCAACTTGCATGACAGGCGTAGATACTGGACCACTGGAATGGTCATGGTTACTATCTTTCACAATTCTGTATAAAATTATCCAGTTAATAAGAACTTTAAAACAATTAAAATAGTATTTGTAATAAAATATGAAAGAGGAGTCTCTAACTCGTGACCAATAAGTAAGCTTCGTGAAATATGGGTATGGAGCTGGGCATTGATGATACCCTTTTACCTATGATAGTCAAAACTCTCTCCCATCTTAAAGTTTTGCACAAATTGTAGGTTTTAACGCAAAATCTGTCTGCAATGTCAGATGCTGGTAAAAAAACTTTTCTAGCGGTACCTCATTCATCCCTGTACGATTAGTATGCGTTGAGAAAAAGGGATGTTGAGAAATAGTATATACTATGATTACAATTTTTCGTCATTACATCTTCCAATTTAAATTTTTTTTTTTAACTTTGCTTTTCCCGTAATTTAGAACTACGCATCTGCTTAGCTATATGAGTAGCTGAAGGGATGCAGTTAATTATCATAAAGTTTCGTAACGATGACTTCTAAATGGACGTAGAGATCGCTAATTGGGACTGCATCGTAACGTGTAGCATATTACAAGGGCCTCAGGGAAGCTACTTTCAGCGTGCGTACACAGTCATGTCTAAGTGAACAGCGTTTGTGGAAACAAGTGTACAGTAGAAAGGTTTGATAGGACGATGGAGCCTGTCTGGCACGAAAAACTCACTTGCTGTTTATTCCGCAACAGTATGACTTGTCTTCTAGTTTTACCCCGTTTCCAAAAGTTTCAAAGCCAACACTGACAAGCTTTATATCAACGTACTCGTGTTTTTAAGAACTTTCGAAAGTCGTAACAAAAATTACGTTGTTCCATTTAAGAGTACATTCCCCCTTCAGTATTGCGGTTGATACAAAAGTAAAGAGCATTACACAATGAAATCCCGTTCCCTTCTGGGTACTATCGTATGCCGGAAACCTCGTTTCGATACCTTTGGCAGCTCACGAAATGTAGCTTTGACGTGATTTCTACAGTTGCTAGAGCATAATAGAGTTTTAATACTACAGTAGGCTACAGTAAGTCTATCATAAGCAATCGTAGACTACAGTAGCTTCCCTATTAGCTTTGATGGATTACAGTAGTACCCACGTTACCTGTATGTTAGGTGTAATGCATACTTATAGGGCGTTACCTCATAATGATCGCTTTCTTTACCTATGCGATCAGTCTTGCTAGATTCCCCTAAAAACCGGAAGCGGTGAACCGTCCAGAAACTGAATGAGAAAATATAAAAGGCCCCGTAACTTACGGAACATTCGTGTCCTCCATAATTATCCTTCTGTATGTTATTTAAAACTAAACAGTGTTTATAGCAAATTTGAAAGTGTCAAACTGTAATTCAGGTTTTATTCAAAAATTGTTAATTTGTAGCGTGATACAGGGGCTGTAGTAGTAAGAATAAGGAAAACAATACAGGTTTATCATATAGCGCTAGAAAACGGAATTTATTAAAAAAAAAGTTAAAATAAAAAGTCCGGGTAAGTGCGAGCTGCACTGGTTCGTCGAGGGTGCCGTACAAAATGAATTATCTGTACAGATAGTTTACCCATTCTGGAAACCGGGAATTTCGCCAACTTACGCCTGTTATCGATGTCGACACGGCAAGATATCAAAATATGTGACATAAGTGGACGTATCTTTCGATTACATTGATGTAGGAGCTCAAATATTTTACACCGCCACGGGACTTGATACGTCTTGAGGGAATGGGTTTTAGCAGAGGGAGTTGACAGACAGACGATCAGATAGCAAACGACATTTTTTTCTGTGATATGATTACAGATTCACAATTTTCTGATTTTTCCCTTTACTTGTACTGTGGACCCTTGCTTCTTGACCGAGCGAGGTGGCGTTAGTGGTTAGCACACTGGACTCGCATTCGGGAGGACGACGGTTCAATCCCGCGTCCGGCCATCCTGATTTAGGTTTTCCGTGATTTCCCTAAATCGCTCCAGGCAAATTCCGGGATGGTTCCTTTGAAAGGGCAGGACCGACTTCCTTCCCCGTCCTTCCCTAATCCGATGAGACCGATGACCTCGCTGTCGGTCTCCTCCCCCAAAAAAACCAACCTTGCTTCTTGCCAAATTTCATGTTTCGAGGCCGACGGGATGTGCCCTGTGGACGAGTGAGTTTTCAAGTATCAAACTACGTGTCATAAATGGCCATATACGACTGCACCTACTTAGGAGCTTACAATTATTATACCACCAAGGGGCCGTAGACTTCAGTATGTGGCATAAATTTCAGCATGGTCCTGAGGAGAAGGGGCCTTAAGAGATGAGCGGACAGACAGACAGTCGGATAACAAATAAATTTTTTTTCGTTTGATATAATTACAGATTCACATTGTTCGGATTTTTTTGTTTTTTTTGTGCTGCGAAACTTTGATTCTTGCCAATTTTTATCTACCTCAACGGAAAGTACCCTAAAGGTTTTGATGAGTGAGTTTCGGAGTACCTTTTGATTGGAGTATCTTTTGATTGCATTGATTTAAAAGCTTCAATTTGTTGTACCACAAAGATATCGTAGAAGATAGTATGTGCCGTGAGTTTCGACTTGGTATGTATAGCGGTTCCTGAGAAAAAGGGTTTTCAACAGTCGAACCGACAGATAGAGGGACGGATGGAGAACAAAATGTACCTGTACAGGGGTTCCGTTTGTACCGCGAGGTACGGAACCTTAAAAAAACGCTAAACAAAAATGTATTAATCGTTGCTTCAATACGTTGTCGAACTTATATGAAACATGTTTCTGTTATTCATAAACAGCTTCCTTTTTTATTAGTTATAATCATGAGGAAACTTCTACCGAGTCAAAATATCAATAATATATCTAATTTTAATGTTCTTACATGTAAACAGAACTTTCCTTAAAAGTACCTGCTTTGGTTACATAAAAGCACAGAATGTATGCCATCCAATTATTTTTATTAGTATTAAAATGAAATTTATATTCTGTAAGGAAACAAAATACACAATGGACTAACACTGAATGATTTGGTGTTCTAATTATTTGCAAAACAAATAACAAAACAGAGGAATCATCGGCACCCAGCTTCTCTCTTAGATATTTTTTTACGTTTCTTTCTCTACCTGTGCTACCAGTATTACTGGGAATCCTACCATTTACTACGCTATTTATTTAGTGTACCAAGACTGCCGAAACGTAGTTTTGGTTCAGCACGACTCTAGTGCGTTACCAGTAGCACTATTTCGCAGCGTTAAATAGCATGCCTGTCTCCTTTAGTCTTTTGAATTGTTTTCTTTGGAAACCGCGTGAAATGTTAACCGCTCGCAAGACACACGAAATTCCTGTGAATTATTTCAGCTGACACTCTATTTAGCAGTCGCGTTACTCGGATAGTATGCATTTTTGAGAACATTCTTGCTTCGTTTCCTTTCTTCGTTTTACTTGAGGGAACCGATTCCTTAGCAGTGGCCACTGTTTTGTACACATTGTGTCGCTGATTATTTTCTTCTTATTTCGCGCGTGCCTCTCTTTTACTGGTGTCTGTAGCGAAAGAAATGATAATGCTTTGCTTATTTACATATCTTTCATCTGAATACATGCTGGAGATTCTTGTGCAGCATCGGAATTCCATCGCACACTATTACCTTTAGCGAACAATATATTATCAACTGAGCCATCAGAACACAGCACACAGTTCCATGTATCTTAGCGCGCCGCGTGGCTCGACACAAAATGCCGTTGTATCAGTACATCTCTGCTACCCGCCCAAATTCGACTAGGGTTCAACAGTAAACATGTATACCTCGGCTCTCATTCATGGGTGAAACATATGCCTGAGAATGACTTAGCTGTAGCCTACCCGTTGTTTCGGTAGTACTCACTGGCAAATTTTTCATTTCATCTACAAAGACAGTCCCCATAGTCACAAAGTTATCATGTAAATGTCATTTTAACCATGCTGGATCTTGTTATATTACATGGTTGTTGTTCCGTTAAAGATTGTTGATGGTATGAAAAATAGTCACCTGGAATATAACAGAAGGCTTTAGTACAAAGAAATCAGAGCTTACAGAAAACTTGAAACAAAGGTACATAGACATCACTGTAATAACTTTTGTTGAAGTTTCAAGAACATACCCTCACCGAGGAGTCAAACAGTATATTGCTTCCTCCTACGTATATCTCGCGAAGAGACCATGAGGATAAAATCAGAGAGATTAGAGCCCACACAGAGGCATACCGACAATCCTTCTTTCCACGAACAATAAGAGACTGGAATAGAAGGGAGAACCGATAAAGGTACTCAAGGTACCCTCCGCCACACACCATCAGGTGGCTTGCGGAGTATGGATGTAGATGTAGATAGATGTAGAAGATGCGATAAGAGGAACAAAATACTTAAATAATTATTCATTAATTTACAATGCATTCAAACAACCACAACGAGCAAAGAGTGTAGTATGTACTCTTATAGATGCAAAATGGAATAGAAAGATACATATTTATGACGGTGTAAATGGAAGGATAGTAATTGTTAGATTTAGAGTTTATAGAGGACAGACATCCGCTATAGGAGTGTGAGCACCTGAAGAAGGAAAAACGCAAAGGCGTAAAGATTATGAAGTACATCATGAAGAACTACAGGAACAAGTAAATAAACATAACAAAACTGATCACTTTTTTCTGTTAGTCTTCTGACTGGTGTGAGGCTACCCGCCACACAAAATCCTCTTCCGAGCAGCTGTTGCCATCTTCCGTCCTCATTTATTTGTTTTATACGTTCTAGTCTCCTTCTTCCTCTACAGTTTTTATCATCTACAGCTCCCTCTAGCCCCACTAAATTTATACCACGATGTCTTAACACATATCCTACCATCCTGTCCCGTCTTCTTGTAAGTGTTATACGCATGTTACCTTCTTCGCCTCCTCATTCGTTACCTTCTCAGTCCTCCTAATTTTCAACATTCTTCTGTAGCACAACATCTCAAATGCTTAGATTCTCTTCTGTTCCGGTTTCCTACAGCCCATGGTTCACTACTGTTCCATATTGTGCTCCAAACATACAGCCGGCCACTGTGGCCGAGCGGTTCTAAGTGCTTCAGTCGGGAACCGCGCTGCTGCTACGGTCGCAGGTTCGGATCCTGACTCAGGCATGGATGTGTGTGATGTCCTTAGGTTAGTTAGGTTTAAGTAGTTCTAAGTCTAGGGGACTGATGACCTCAGATGTTAAGTCCCACAGTGCTTAGATCCATTTGAACCAACCAAACGTACATTCTCATAAATTTCTTCCTCAAATTAAGGCCTATGTTCGATACTTGTAGATTTCTTTTGCCTAGAAATGTCAGCGCTCTCTGCCTTTTATGTCATCATTGCTTCGTCAGTCATAGGTTATTTTCCTACAAAGTTAGCAGAACTCATTAACTTCGACTATTTTGTAATTATCAAGTTTTATGTTAAGTTTCTCGATATTCTAATATCTCCTACTTTTCATTATTTTATTCTTGCTTCAGTCTTCTCTCAAGCCATGTTCTGTATTCATTAGACTGTTCGCTCCATTCAACAGATCTTGAAATTGTTCTTCACCTTTACTGAGGACAGCAATGTCATCAGTGAATATTGTTATTAATACCCATTCACATTGAATTTTAACCCCACTCTTGAACTTTTCTTTATTTCTACATCTACATCTACATTGATACTCCGCAAGCCACCCAACGGTGTGTGGCGGAGGGCACTTTACGTGCCACTGTCATTACCTCCCTTTCCTGTTCCAGTCGCGTATGGTTCGCGGGAAGAACGACTGTCTGAAAGCCTCCGTGCGCGCTCTAATCTCTCTAATTTTACATTCGTGATCTCCTCGGGAGGTATAAGTAGGGGGAAGCAATATATTCGATACCTCATCCAGAAACGCACCCTCTCGAAACCTGGCGAGCAAGCTACACCGCGATGCAGAGCGCCTCTCTTGCAGAGTCTGCCACTTGAGATTATTAAACATCTCCGTAACGCTACCAAATAACCCTGTGACGAAACGCGCCGCTCTTCTTTGGATCTTCTCTATCTCCTCCGTCAGACCGATCTGGTACGGATCCCACACTGATGAGCAATACTCAAGTATAGGTCGAACGAGTGTTTTGTAAGCCACCTCCTTTGTTGATGGACTACATTTTCTAAGCACTCTCCCAATGAATCTCAACCTGGTACCCGCCTTACCAACAATTAATTTTATATGATCATTCCACTTCAAATCGTTCCGCACGCATACTCCCAGATATTTTACAGAAGTAACTGCTACCAGTGTTTGTTCCGCTATCATATAATCATACAATAAAGGATCCTTCTTTCTATGTATTCGCAATACATTACATTTGTCTATGTTAAGGGTCAGTTGCCACTCCCTGCACCAAGTGCGTATCCGCTGCAGATCTTCCTGCATTTCGCTACAATTTTCTAATGCTGCAACTTCTCTGTATACTACAGCATCATCCGCGAAAAGCCGCATGGAACTTCCGACACTATCTACTAAGTCATTTATATATATTGTGAAAAGCAATGGTCCCATAACACTCCCCTGTGGCACGCCAGGGGTTACTTTAACGTCTGTAGAAGTCTCTCCATTGATAACAACATGCTGTGCTCTGTTTGCTAAAAACTCTTCAATCCAGCCACACAGCTGGTCTGATATTCCGTAGGCTCTTACTTTGTTTATCAGGCGACAGTGCGGAACTGTATCGAACGCCTTCCGGAAGTCAAGAAAAATAGCATCTACCTGGGAGCCTGTATCTAATATTTTCTGGGTCTCATGAACAAATAAGGCGAGTTGGGTCTCACACGATCGCTGTTTCCGGAATCCATGTTGATTCCTACATAGTAGATTCTGGGTTTCCAGAAATGACATGATACGCGAGCAAAAAACATGTTCTAAAATTCTACAAGAGATCGACGTCAGAGATATAGGTCTATAGTTTTGCGCATCTGCTCGACGACCCTTCTTGAAGACTGGGACTATCTGTGCTCTTTTCCAATCATTTGGAACCCTCCGTTCCTCTAGAGACTTGCGGTACACGGCTGTTAGAAGGGGGGCAAGTTCTTTCGCGTACTCTGTGTAGAATCGAATTGGTATCCCGTCAGGTCCAGTGGACTTTCCTCTATTGAGTGATTCCAGTTGCTTTTCTATTCCTTGGACACTTATTTCGATGTCAGCCATTTTTTCGTTTGTGCGAGGATTTAGAGAAGGAACTGCAGTGCGGTCTTCCTCTGTGAAACAGCTTTGGAAAAAGGTGTTTAGTATTTCAGCTTTACGCGTGTCATCCTCTGTTTCAATGCCATCATCATCCCGTAGTGTCTGCATATGCTGTTTCGAGCCACTTACTGATTTAACGTAAGACCAGAACTTCCTAGGATTTTCTGTCAAGTCGGTACATAGAATTTCACTTTCGAATTCAATGAACGCTTGACGCATAGCCCTCCTTACGCTAACTTTGACATCGTTTAGCTTCTGTTTGTCTGAGAGGTTTTGGCTGCGTTTAAACTTGGAGTGGAGCTCTCTTTGCTTTCGCAGTAGTTTCCTAACTTTGTTGTTGTACCACGGTGGGTTTTTCCCGTCCCTCACAGTTTTACTCGGCACGTACCTGTCTAAAACGCATTTTACGATTGCCTTGAACTTTTTCCATAAACACTCAACATTGTCAGTGTCGGAACAGAAATTTTCGTTTTGATCTGTTAGGTAGTCTGAAATCTGCCTTCTATTACTCTTGCTAAACAGATAAACCTTCCTCCCTTTTTTTAAAATTCCTATTAACTTCCATATTCAGGGATGCTGCAACGGCCTTATGATCACTGATTCCCTGTTCTGTACATACAGAGTCGAAAAGTTCGGGTCTGTCTGTTATCCGTAGGTCCAAGATGTTATCTCCACGAGTCGGTTCTCTGTTTAATTGCTCAAGGTAATTTTCGGATAGTGCACTCAGTATAATGTCACTCGATGCTCTGTCCCTACCACCCGTCCTAAACATCTGAGTGTCCCAGTCTATATCTGGTAAATTGAAATCTCCACCTAAGACTATAACATGCTGAGAAAATTTATGTGAAATGTATTCCAAATTTTCTCTCAGTTGTTCTGCCACTAATGCTGCTGAGTCGGGAGGTCGGTAAAAGGAGCCAATTATTAACCTAGTTCGGTTGTTTAGTGTAACCTCCACCCATAATAATTCACAGGAACTATCCACTTCTACTTCACTACAGGATAAACTACTACTAACAGCGACGAACACTCCACCACCGGTTGCATGCAATCTATCCTTTCTAAACACCGTCTGTACCTTTGTAAAAATGTCGGCAGAATTTATCTCTGGCTTAAGCCAGCTTTCTGTACCTATAACTATTTGAGCTTCGGTGCTTTCTATCAGCGCTTGAAGTTCCGGTACTTTACCATCGCAGCTTCGAGAGTTGACAATTACAATACCGATTGCTGCTTGGTCCCCGCATGTCCTGACTTTGCTTCTCGATGAACAGTAGATGGACAGGCTGCTTCCCTGTCTTACACACTTATTAATCCGAGCACTTCGTTCTTGGTCTTCCAGTCCTGTTGCTCCCTCTTTGTACATCTACATATTGTATGTTACCCGTCTTTCGCTATAGCTTGCCGCGCGGGGTAGCCGCGCGTTCTAAGGCGCTTTGCCACAGTATGCGCGGCTTCCCCCGTCAGAGGTTTCAGCCCTCCGTAGGGCATGGGAGTGTGTGTGTTGTCCTTAGCGTACGTTGGTTTTAGTTAGATTAAGTAGTGTGTAAGCCCAGGGACCGATGATCTCAGCAGTTTGGTCCCACAGGAACTTACTACAAATTTCCAAAATTTCCCTGTAGCTTACCCCTGTTTTATTCAGATTTTGCAGTATTCTACATTTTCGGGTGCTTTTTCAATGGCGACAATTCCTATGAATGTTTCAGATTATTCTTCAGTCTTCATTCCACCATCAAGCGCACAGGTGGATTTACCAGACCTGAAGCCAAACTTATCGAAATCTAACAGTTCGTTTATTTCCAGTATTCTGCTTAATGTGGTGCTACAGAAGAATGTTGAAGATTAGATGGGTGGATCACATAACTAATGAGGAGGTATTGAATGGAACTGGAGAGAAGAGGAGTTTGTGACACAGCTTGACTAGAAGAAGGGATCGGTTGGTAGGACATGTTCTGAGGCATTAAGGGATCACCAATTTAGTACTGGAGGGCAGCGTGGAGGGTAAAAATCGTAGAGGGAGACCAAGAGATGAATACACTAAGCAGATTCAGAAGGATGTAGGCTGCAGTAGGTACTGGGAGATGCAGAAGCTTGCACAGGATAGAGTAGCATGGAGAGCTGCAACAAACCAGTCTCAGGACTGAAGACCACAACAACAATAAAAACAATTCTGTTCAAATGGGTCAAATGGCTCTAAGCACTATGGGACTTAACATCTGAGGTCATCAGTCCCCTAGACTTAGAACTACCGAAACCTAACAAACCTAAGGACATCACACACGTCCATCCCGGAGGCAGGAATCGAACCTGCGACCGTAGCTGCAGCGCGGTTCCGGACTGAAGTGCCTAGAACCGCTCGGTCATAGCGGCCAGCCAGTATTCTGTATATTATCCTTGACAGCAAGTTGGAAGCATGAGCTGTTGAGCTGATTGTGTGATAATTTCCGCACTTGCTATCTTCGGAAAGGAATGGCTGATTTTATTCCGAACGTCTGATGATACGTCGCAAGTCTCCCCACCTCTCAAAAGGCTGAATAACCACATTTCTCAGCGTGGACCGCTGCGAGATGCTCAGGGAGAGAATCAGTGAGATTCTGGAAGATACCGACAGGGATGCGGAGCCCTGCCGACTCGAGTGCCGTGGTTAACTGCACTGGGTTTCTCGGTTGAGGATCTATGGCGCGAACAGCCCAATCAACGCGGTCCCACACATTCTCGACTGGGTTTAAACCCGGCGAGTTTGGTGGCAAGCGGAGTACCGTAAACTCGTCCCAGTGCTCTTCGGACAACGTACGTACACTGTGAGCTGTGCGACACGTTTCATTGTCATGCTGGTATATGCCATCGTGCTGAGGAAAAACAAACTATGTTTAGGGGTAGACATGGTTTCCAAGGATAGCTGGATACTTGTTCTGATCCTGCGTACCTTCCAGGAAGGCGAAATCACCCACGGAATGTCACGAAAACATTCCCCAGACCACAAAGCTCTCTCCTTGTTTACTTTGAGACGTTTCACGCAGTTTACGCCAACGACAATCTGTCCGATGGAGTGCAAAACATGATTCATCTGAAAAGGCCACTGAGTGTATGTCGAATTGCGGTACTGGCGTGCAAATTCCAGCCTTCGTCACCAATAAACAGCAGTCAGCATGCAAGCACCTGCTGCAGAGTCCCGTACGCTGCAACGTTCGCTGCACGGTTGTTGAGGAGACACTGTTGGTAGCCCAATAGTTCATCTGGATGATCAGTTGCGCGTCTGTTCGCCCGTACACGTCTCTGCAGCCATTTTTCACCCCTGTCGCCTGCGTCCCGTGGTGCACCACATTTGCTACGGCGCCGCTTTCGGATAGCGCCTTTTTGCCATGCACCGTGTACTTTCAGCACTGCGGCAGGCGAACAGTTCACAAACTTTGACATTTCGGAAATGCTTCCCACCTTGTCCCGAAAGCGAAGAATCATGGCCTGGGCGACAGATAAATCGCTTTGTTTCCGCATTACAGAGACTACACTGTTTTCCATGTCTCCCGACACACTTTATGTACTCTCAACTGCTAGTTCTCATACCTACTGTCTGTGAGTTGTTATTGTACGTTGGCGTCGAGCATAGGCGGTGGTGACATTAATGTATCTGTATCGTGTAGATTCTACACAGCGACTTGAATAGTCGCCACTCCGCCAATGATTTTAGAATTTCGATGGTATTTTACTTATCCCTTGAGCCTTATTTATTTTCGGTTCTTCCAAAGCTCTTTTAACCTCCCACTCTAGTACAGATCCCCCATCTCTTTTATATCGACGTCAAAAGACAGGTATTCCCAATCACGGAGCTCTTTAATGTCATCTCCACGTATCTGCTGTCTCCTCTGCGATTAACACTTGAATTCCTATTGTACTCTTAATGTTGCTCCTCTTACTTTTAATTTCACTTTTGTGCACGCGCAGTCAGTCTTTCCGACGATCACAACTTTTTCAATTTCATCACATTTTTCCTGACGCTGTTTCGATTTGGCCCCCCTGCACTTCCTTTTTATTTCATACCTGACTGACTTAAATTGTTGTATTCCTGTCTTTCCCAGAATATTTTTGTACTTCCTTCTGTCGTCTATCAGTTCAAGTATTTTATCCAAGGTGAACTCGTTGTTACCTTCTTCGTACCTATGTTTGTCTTTCCAACATCTCTGATTTCTCTTTTTAGACGGGTCCACTACTGTTCAACTGAACTGTCGGCTGTGGTACTCACTATCGCGTAAAAGAAATAAAGCAAAAAAAAATGTAATGAGAACATATCATAGTGAATCCTGGAAAAAATCATTGATAATGTATAACATAACAATTACGGAAGACGAAATACAGCTTTTAAACAAATGAAACATCTGAATAAAATGGAGAAAGATACTGCAAACACTACCATAACGACAGAATGTCAGTGGATACAACATTACAAAAATTTATGCTACGATGACGATAGTGAAGAAAGTTATTATATGAAAACTGATAATAACTCAGAACATCAAGAAGACATAACGTTATTAAAAACAGCCCTGAATGTAAGAAAATATAGAAAAGATACTGGCCTAGGTGGAGTTAATGCTGAATTACTCAAATTCGAAGGAACCATTTTAGAATGTTGCTTTCCCTGTTCCATAGCTGGAGAATGGAACACAGCTAAAATTATTTCTAAACCTAAAATACTCAATAGGATAAATACAGAGGAATAAATTTATTACATGCCGAATACAAAATTTATGGGACAGTTCTTACTCAAGGAATGAAAACTATCCCTAATGGAATAATCTTACAAGCATCGGGTTTCAAGAAGGGACAGTTCGTGCAATGCTATTGTATTTATAACAAGAAAAATTACTGAAAACGTCGGCAATTTGGCTTAGAAACGCGTTTAGTATTTGTTGATTACGTGTAGGGCTTGAATATGATTAGAAGTTCCCTTTTGTGGGAAATATCAGAGACAAAAGGTTTCCCTACATGTATTATTAGTCCATAAAGAGTCTACACGTAAGTACAAAAACAGTTATAAGTTCAGGTTCGAAAACATCAGGTGAAATTCTAAAAAACCACGGTGTTTGACAAGGGTTAGTCTATCATGGATTTTATTTAATTTATATGTTAACGACCTAGTTACGAAATGGAAAGCTGAAATACAGTTAGAAATTAAAGTACTATCTAGTTTAACATTATACTCTATTATATGCTAACGAATAAGTAATTACAGAGGAAACAGAAGATAATTTACAAAGAACAGTATATAGTGTGTGCCGAAATGCAGCATACCGCAGCTTAACTACATCTGGAAATAAGACAAACACAGTCGCTTTCAAACGAAGAAGTCCAATTGGTTAGGACAGATTATTCCCAGGAGGTCAAAAATCAGTTCACAGTGAGTCATAAGTCAATCAGCATAACAAGAAGTTAAGGACCTAAATCCATAAATTATCACATTTTAATTAGTTAGCATGTCAATTTGATATCAAAAGTGTGCCGAGATCAACTTTATCCCACTACTGCCATTAAATCATTAGCGCTATTATGTTGAGTTATAATATCTTTAAGAAGAACTTTCAATAGAATGTGGGTTATACACTTAAATGGTCATTTTATATGCAACAAGAGAAAACTCCAGTGCTTTGTGAAATTAAATACTTATTTCACTTTCAGAAACAAAACGAACTTGCAATTTATCTACAACTGCAGTTCATCATTAAACTAGTTAACTGCCGTTCTAAGATAATCAGCATTTAGTTGTATTTTCCTGAGAAAAGACTTTCAGTATTCTTAGTGCATGAAGCACACTGCACTCCAGTGCCAAGTGATTATCAAGCGACCATTGATGTCTCATTTGTGCACTCAAGATCAGGAATAAGGTCTTGTTTACACTTACTCATAAATTCACTAGCCGTTAAATCAATGGAATTCTGTGGACGTACGTATCGCATCACTTGTGAAACAAAGTGCCTCAGCCGCACTTTGCTACGACACACTTATTGTTCTAGGATGTGGCAAGCAAATCTCAAATGTTTCCCTGACATAAATATATGCTCTTGTAGTATGAAAGTTAAGCATTAATGCGAAAAGACCTCGTAAGTGAACCCTTTTTCTAAGAAAACAGAATTTGTTGCTTTGGTGAACTGAAGGGCACACAAGCACTTAAACGTGTCTTTTCTTCTTTAAGCCCTTTATCACATGATTCATATAACTATTTCGCTCCTTGGGACGAAAACTTTGGTTGATTGTTCTCCTATATTGAACACACTGCATAACTTTCTCTCGATATGAGCAACATTGTCACGAGGTAATGCGTCTGGATTAAAGGGAATATATTCTGGTAACAACAGAAAACAAACAGACGCATTAAAGAACACAATTAGCATTAGTTTGTCAAGTTTATGATGAACAGAAACAATTACTACTTTTTAGACCAGCAGTTCTCAGAATAAAGAAAAATCTTACTACATAACAATTAGCTCACAACACACTTACACACAAAAAAATAATTAACATGTCGATAATTTTAAATAAATAATTTGTCGTGTATCCACAAACGTGATTCGCTGGATTATCTCAAACGAAAGATATATAATGCAGGTACAGCTGCTGCGACACAAGATTCCAGCAGCAAAGGCAAACAAACATTATAATCAAGCGAAAACGATAGCCGCATATGTAGCTATGAAGAGGCATTGCCATAGAGATGTTTGCAAATCGCGTTGTAGATACATGAAGCAGCTGCACCCAGCCTACAGAAACTGTTCGGGATCACGTTTCTTAATGCGGATACCATGCTCGTACAGTTGCGCACTGTGCGTCTTTCTTTATACTGCTTGAACCGTTGCGGGACCGATAGGTCTCACCAAGATATGTAGTAGAACATCTTTGCCTTAGGTTTGCGCGGAGATGGGAGGGAAAATAGTGACAGTGAGACCTGGAAGGCGAAACAGTACGCTCCGGGGTGAGGCGGCCGAGTTGGAACCTGGCGGCAAGGCCAACAGTGCGCCCCCGGTTGGTGGCTACTGGAAGTTCGGCAGTTAGCAGCCACCGGCTCTCAGCGTAGCAATGATGCCAGGAAGAGACACTCTGGCGGGTTCCTGGATTGCGAACCATTATTCCCCCCGTTGCGGCCGGCTGCGAACCTCTGGACGTGTGGGGCGCGTACAGGGGGAAGGAGCGTGTTGTGTGCTTCAGCGACCAACCGGGCCTGGAGCCGGACGATGGACCACCGCTGTTTTGAATTTGTGCGTCGGCTCCACGCTGTCCTTCCTGGATCATTGTACCGATATGTCTGGTGAGCTTCTGACTTGGTTTAACGGATGCAAGTGAGACGAGCGCCGGCAGTAAACATAGCTATAATTGCCATTTCTTGCTCCAGTACTGTGACTGTTTAGTTCGGTTGTTTTCTGCTTGTTCGTTCGTGGTGCGCTTCTGGATCCATATCAAACTTCTGATTATTGATCCCGCTTCTATCTCTAGGCAGGAAAGTTGTGTGTCCACTCCTGTAAAACCACTGAATTAGTTTCTTTACGTAATGGTCGAACCTGAGTGTTGGTGGCCAAGTTCAGTCTCAACTTCCTAGTCGGCTGTCGTAAGGCGTCGGATTTGTGGCGGCGCGCATTTATATATCAAGTGGGTTCATTTTATGTGTCACGTCCTTCATGTACTCTTACTGGAGCCCACGATTTCTTCTGTTGTCTTATAGAGTGCTTATACTACCAAGTCTGACTGTGTTTTTCTATTGTTTGTAAGGATGCGGCCTCTTAATCTTATTAAGCCTCTCTGTCAGTGATGACTTCATTTTGCCTTTGTTACTATCTTATACACACATAAAAAAAAGATTTGCATCACCCCGGTTCCCAGAAGACCTCAAGAGAGACGTTGACTGTGGATAACGTATCACAAACACAGTCCCTTTGACTGTTCAGAGACGTCACTAAATCCGCCCAATTAGCCGAGTGGTCTAAGGCGCTGCAGTCATGGACTGTGTGGCTGGTCCCGGCGGAGGTTCGAGTCCTCCCTCGGGCATGGGTCTCTGTGTTTGTCCTTAGGATAATTTAGGTTAAGTAGTGTGTAAGCTTAGGGACTGATGACCTTAGCAGTTAAGTCCCATAAGATTACACACACATTTGAACAAACCCGCCCAAATATGTAAACAACCATGCATGAGCAGCGCCTATTAGACGGAGGGGATCCAACAGCCGGTCAGTTCCAGTCATTCGACCAGGAGGGAGGCACACGGCTCGTGTTGTCTGTAGTTCAACCATACCTAGACGGTCAATACCGCGGTTCGATCGCGTCCGCATCGTTACTTTGTGCCAGGAAGGGCTCTCAACAAGGGAAGTGTCCAGGCGTCTCGGAGTGAACCAAAATGGTTCAAATGGCTCTGAGCACTATGGGACTCAACTACTGTGGTCATAAGTCCCCTAGAACTTAGAACTACTTAAACCTAACTAACCTAAGGACATCACACACATCCATGCCCGAGGCAGGATTCGAACCTGCGACTGTAGCGGTCGTGCGGTTCCAGACTGTAGCGCCTTTAACCGCTCGGACACTCCGGCCGGCAGTGAACCAAAGCGAAGTTGTTCGGACATGGAGGAGATACAGAGACACAGGAACTGTCGATGACATACCTCGCTCAGGCCCCCCAACGGCTACTACTGCAGTGGGTGACCGTTACCTACGGAGGAACCCTGACAGCAACCCCACCATGTTGAATAATACTTTGCATGCAGCCACAGAACGTTGCGATACGACTCAAACTGTGCCCAATAGGCTGCATGATGCGGAACTTCACTTCGACGTCCATGGCGAGTTCCATCTTTTCAACCACGCCACCATGTTGCGCCGTACAGATGGGCCCAACAATGTGCTGAATGGACCGCTCAGGATTGGCATCACGTTTTCACCGATAAGTGTCGCATATACCTTCAACCAGACAATGGTCAAAGACGTGTTTGGAGGCAACCCTGTCAGGCTGAACGCCTCAGACACACTGTCCAGCGAGTGCAGCAAGGTGGAGGTCCCCTGCTGTTTCGGGGTGGCATTTGTGGGCCCGACGTACGCCACTAGTGGTCATGGAAGGCGCCGTAATGGCTGTACGGTACGTGAATACCATGCTCCGACCGATAGGGAAACCATATCGGCAGCATATTGACGAGGTATTCGTCTTCATGGACGACAATTCGCGCACCCATCGTGCACATCTTGTGATTGACTTCCTTCAGGATAAAAACATCGCTCGAATAGAGTGGCCAGCATGTTCTCCAGGCATGAACCGTATCGAACATGCCTGGGATTGATTGAAAAGGGCTGTTCATGGACGACGTGAGCCACCAACCACTTTGACGGGTCTGCCCCGAATCTCCGTTGAGGAGTGGGACAATCTGGACCAACAGTGACTTTATGAACTTGTGGATAGTATGCCATGCTGAATACAGACATGCATCAATGCAAGAGGACGTGCTACTGGATACTAGAGGTACCGATGTGTAGAGCTATTTGTACGACGACCTCTGAAGGTCTCGCTATATGGTGGTACAACATGCAACGTGAGGTTTTCATGAGCAATAAAAAGGACGGAAATAATGTTTATGTTGATCTCTATTCCAAATTTCTGTACAGGTTCCGGAAGTCTCGGAACCGAGGTGATACAAAACTTTTTTTAATGTGTTTATGTGTTTATGTGTCTGTAATGTTATTCAAAAGGTTATGTTTTATCTGCTGTTAGTCAGGGGTTCATTAGGCAACCGGCCGCGTTAGGTTGGGGTTTAGTGCCCCGCCCCGCGTGGCAGTTACTTGTTCACACCTGGCCCACGCTCCGCGAGCTTGGTACAACATGTCGTTTGCAGTCTAACTTCCTGATCGGTAACTGGGTTAGGGACTGTGTTTAGATTTTGGCCGCCTCACGGGTTTTCTGATTTGACTCTGTTAACTCACTGAAAAAATTATTTACTTGTTTTTCTTGTTGCTGTAGTTTTGACTGCTGTGCGCCTGCGTTCGGTCCCTAGTAGAAGCTTGGCCAAATTCCTGTTCTAAGTTCTGCATTTCTCTGTTAATTAGGCTACAATTTGTATTTCTTATGATGAGACTTAGATGAAATCTGCCTCGTTGGCAGGGCAGGCGCAGCGTCCGAAAGCGAGGCCCAGTCCGCTCTCGAACGAACGGCCAGCCGAATGCAGGTGGTCCTGCATCGCTTAACCTCTCCGAGCCCATTATGCCTGGTCAAGACTGGCTTTTATAGCACGCCGATGTATTTATTTGTATCTTAATCATTGCGCTCCTACTGAGCTGTCATTTTAATTTTATTTTATTTCTAGTTCATGCAAATTGTTGAAGCATTAACCGGCTACTTCGCCAGATGAGTAATTATTGGGCTTATTTTCGTAAATGTGTTTATGCAAGTACAGCTCGGCCAACCCAGTGGCTATTAACCTTACTCTTCGTATGCATTGTTGGTTTAGGAACTGGTCGAAAACTGGGGGATCTAAGATCTGTTAATTTCTTGAAGTTCTCACTGACAATTTGTACCATTCAGGACGCAATTTTAACATGAATTTTGCTTAGTTATTTCTCTTGCTTTTCTTGCGCATATCCCCTATCCGGCGCTATAGTAATTTTCTTAGATGGTGGTTATTTGTGGAGTGTACTTCTATTTCGCATTGTAAATTTTAACGTTTCTTTCAACAAGGAATTTTTAGCACTCTTTTTATACCACTGTAGTTTCTATTATAGTATTCAATCTGTTTGCTGTTAATATGGTACAGTTTTCCCTGTAAACTAGACTGTTTCTTAATAGTCAGTACAGCTGGAGGTGTTTCTCTGACAGACGTTTAATAAATCTAACTTAATGTGTTCTGTTAAAATAAAGAGAAGGATCACAACAGAAATGAGGCCCAATCTCCCTATGGCCCTGTCCTTCCTACGACAGACAGCCTGACGCAGGTAGTGCGTACCACGGCTGTTTCATACTTTCAAAGGTGTTTCCCGAATAAATGGAAATGAAATTTTTTCAGTAGAACACTACAAACACAGTTCATTTTTCGTTAGGGTTTGTGATATGAAATTGCCAAAATGAGTACCCAGGAAATGTCAGGTTTGTTAGCTAATTGTATATACAAAAGTTTGAAGCGAGTGAATGAGAGAATCGAAATGAGTATCCACATTTAAGCGAAAAGTATTATTTTAGATAAAACATTTACCTGAAGAAAGTAATAGATGACGTTCCGCTTCTGTTTGTGCATCTGTAGTTAATGCTGGTAACCATACTTTAACAAAAATGTACGTTTGTGTTTCATGGATGTCACTACAATACCCACACGGTACTCACACTGTTTTGGTCTCTACAATATGGCGGACCGCATAAGTAGCTGGCCTCACTTTTACAGCCTTAGAGCATTTCCATAGATACTCTGGTCATACTGGCTAAGATTAGGAACTGGCGTAATTACCTTGACAAATGGTAACTTCCTTGGTCGGTGCAGTTTATTTAATTATTTTGTGTCTCGTTGTTGTTGACAGTGCCACTAGCTTATTTGCCAGTTTGACGTGTATTTTCATCATGTGTGTGAATGGTTTTTCTGTTTTGACTCACTTTAATAACTTTGAAGGGCGGGATCTGATTTTATTTGAACCCTGTGGTTCCCAATCCTCCTCCTTCGGTGTCGTCATCACATTTGTTTCCTAGGTCTTGTGCTTATCTACGTTCTTTTGCTGTCTGATATTTGGTGGTTGGTTTCTCGTTTGCTTGGTTGTTGTCCTTTAGTCTACTGGGGGGTCTCCTATTAGCAATCTTGGTACCTTCTGTTTGTGCCAAGTTTGTGGGTGTGTTGTTCCTAAGTTTGCCAGGTGTCTGACATTTCCCATGAAGAGATCGAGTTTTGTGTAGGTAGTGGTGGCGAATTTCTTAATGGTTTCGTGAATGGTGTCCATCTGTAGGGCTTCGTGTAGCTCTCCTATTCGAGTCCATGGCGGAGCGTATGATATCCACCTTAGGATTTTATTTTGGATGACTTGTAGTTTCTTTAGGTGGGTCGTACTTGCGGTTCCCCACGATGTGTAGCCGTGAAGTCATTACTGGAAGAGCCGTGGTTTTATATGGTGTCCTTTTCGTTTCAATGGCCAGGACTTTGCTGATAAAGAAGGGGATTAGTGCTTTGGCTGTTACGAGTGCTTTGTTTCTTTTTCCATTGATGTGAAGGCCGAAAATTAGTTTGGTGCCTAGGTGCACTCCTAGATATTTGACTCCCTGTCTCCATGGCAACTCTTGTGCATTTAGTGTTAGTCGTTCTTCTAGGACCGGTAGTTTTCTCGTAAAGTACAGAGCCGAGGTTTTTGTGGCGTTGAGTGTCATTTTGTTATCTTTGCACCACGTTTCGACTAGCTCCAGTTGCCTCTGTATACGCCGAATGTTTGTTTCGTGTCGCCTCCCGCTGCTGAAGAAGGCGGTATCATCTGCGAACCGGGCGATGTCTACGTGTGGTGCATGTACAGGGTGTCCGAAAAGTCTTTCCCTGATTACATTAATTGATAACTCAGGCTAGAAGTAAGATATAAATATGGAACTTGTGTCTAATTGTTTACAACTATCAAAGTTTTTTTTTCTGTTTTAGGTTCGCAGTACGTAATTAGTGGATGAGGTGCAGTGCCGAAGAAGCCATGTTAACCAATCAGGAGAAGCCACAGTGTGTCATGTGGTACCATGAGACACGATCAGCAAGGACAGTGCAGAGACACTTGCAGACAACATTTGGAAGGAATCCACCTGATGTCAAGAGCATTAAAGCCCGGTATGAGAGGTTCAAGAACAGAGGATCGGTTGCTGACCTTCCGAGGTCTGGTCGACCAAGAACTTCAGCAGACAGGGTGGAAGCTGTAAGGCAGTCTTTTCTGCCAAGTCCGAAGAAATCGGTGTGCAGGGCCTCACGTGAATTACAGATGCTGAAAAGCTCTCTCCATGACATTTTACATAAACGTTTATTGTTTCGTGCATAAAAAGTGCAGATCGTTCAGGCCTTGTTACCCAATGACAGTACATGTCGATATGACTTTGCGGTCGAAATGTTAGCACGTATTGAGGACGATGAGGGTTATCTCAGACGAATTGCCTTTTCCGACGAAGCGACCTTTTTTGTCAGTGGAGTAGTGAATCGCCATAATGTGCGCATTTGGGGTTCACAACCCCCTGGCGAGGTCATGGAGTGCACCAGTGGCAGTCCAAAGGTGAATGTATGGTACGCGCTATTGCACGATCAAATTATCGGGCCATTCTTCTTCGCTGAGGCTACCATCACATCTGCAGTATATCTGGACTTGTTGCAACTATATGCTGTTCCTCAGCTGCTTCAGTATCACCCCGATGTCTTGTTTCAACAAGACGGTGCACCGCCTCATTGGGGTTTGGACGTCCGTGCCTATCTCGATATGACCTCTCCTGGGCGATGGATTGGTCGTGATGGGCCAACGGTTTGGCCTCCACGCTCTCCTGACATAGCCCCAACAGACTTCTTTTTATGGGGTTATGTCAAGGACGAGGTCTACCGAACACGTGTACCAGATCTTGAAACCCTGCGGCAACGGATAACCACAGTCTTTGAATCGATCCCTCCAGTGATGTTGACAAATGTGTGGACGGAAATTGAATATCACCTAGATGTGCTACGTGCGACCAAGGGTTCTCATGTGGAAATTTACTGATGTGTGAAAAAAAACTTTGATATTTTTTTTAAACAATTGGACACAAGTTTCATATTTGTATCTTACTTCTAGCCTGAGTAATCAATTTATGTAATCAGGGAAAGACTTTTCGGACACATCTAGATCTACATCTACATGATGACTCTGCAATTCACATTTAAGTGCTTGGCAGAGGGTTCATCGAACCACAATCATACTATCTCTCTACCGTTCCACTCCCGAACAGCGCGTGGGAAAAACGAACACCTAAACCTTTCTGTTCGAGCTCTGATTTCTCTTATTTTATTTTGATGATCATTCCTACCTATGTAGGTTGGGCTCAACAAAATATTTTCGCATTCGGAAGAGAAAGTTGTGACTGAAATTTCGTAAATAGATCTCGCCGCGACGAAAAACGTCTTTGCTTTAATGACTTCCATTCCAACTCGCGTATCATATCTGCCACACTCTCTTCCCTATTAAGTGATAATACAAAACGAGCTGCCTTTTTTGCACCCTTTCGATGTCCTCCGTCAATCCCACCTGGGAAGGATCCCACACCGCGCATCAGTATTCTAACAGAGGACGAACGAGTGTAGTGTAAGCTGTCTCTTTAGTGGACTTGCCTATGAAACGCAACCTGTGGCTCGCCTTCCCCACAATATTATCTATGTGGTCTTTCCAACTGAAGTTGTTCGTAATTTTAACACCCAGGTACTTAGTTGAATTGACAGCCTTGAGAATTGTACTATTTATCGAGTAATCGAATTCCAACAGATTTCTTTTGGAACTCATATGGATCACCTCACACGTTTCGTTATTTAGCGACAACTGCCGCCTGGCACACCATACTGCAATCTTCTCTAAATCGCTTTGCAACTGATACTGGTTTTCGGATGACCTTACTAGACGGTAAATTACAGAGTCATCTGCGAACAACCTAAGAGAACTGCTCAGACTGTCACCCAGGTCATTTATATAGATCAGGAACAGCAGAGGTCCCAGGACGCTTCCCTGGGGAACACCTGATATCACTTCAGTTTTACTCGATGATTTGCCGTCTATCACTACGAACTGCGACCTTCCTGACAGGAAATCACGAATCCAGTCGCACAACTGAGACGATACCCCATAGGCCCGCAGCTTGATTAGAAGTCGCTTGTGAGGAACAGTGTCAAAAGCTTTCCGGCAATCTAGAAATACGGAATCAACTTGAGATCCCCTGTCGATAGCGGCCATTACTTCGTGCGAATAAAGAGCTAGCTGCGTTGCACAAGAACGATGTTTTCTGAAACCATGCTGATTGCGTATCAATAGATCGTTCCCTTCGGGGTGATTCATAATGTTTGAATACAGTATATGCTCCAAAACCCTACTGCAAACCGACGTCATTGATATAGGTCTGTAGTTCGATGGATTACTCCTACTACCCTTCTTAAACACTGGTGCGACCTGCGCAATTTTCCAATCTGTAGGTACAGATCTATCGGTGAGCGAGCGGTTGTATATGATTGCTAAGTTGGGAGCTATTGTATCAGCGTAATCTGAAAGGAACCTAATCGGTATACAATCTGGACCTGAAGACTTGCCCGTATCAAGCGATTTGAGTTGCTTCGCAACCCCTAAGGTATATACTTCTAAGAAACTCATGCTAGCAGCTGTTCGTGTTTCAAATTCTGGAATATTCCATTCGTCTTCCCTGGTGAAGGAATTTCGGAAAACTGCATTTAATAACTCCGCTTTAGCGGCACAGTCGTCGGTAACAGTACCATCGGCACTGCGCAGCGAAGGTATTGACTGGGTTCAAAATGGTTCAAATGGCTCTGAGCACTATGGGACTCAACTGCTGAGGTCATTAGTCCCCTAGAACTTAGAACTAGTTAAACCTAACTAACCTAAGGACATCACAAACATCCATGCCCGAGGCAGGATTCGAACCTGCGACCGTAGCGGTCTTGCGGTTCCAGACTGCAGCGCCTATAAACCGCACGGCCACTTCGGCCGGCTTATTGACTGGGTCTTGTCGTTTGTGTACTTTACATACGACCAGAATTTCTTCGGATTTTCTACCAAATTTCGAGACAATGTTTCGTTGTGGAACCTATTAAAGGCATCTCGCATTGACGTCCGTGCCAAATTTCACGCGTCTGTAAATTTTAGCCGGGATTTCGCGTTCTTCTGAACTTCGCATGCTTTTTCCGTTGCCTCTGTAACAGCGTTCGGACCTGTTTTGTGTACCACGGGGGATCAGTTCCATCTCTTACCAAGTTATGAGGTATGAATCTCTCAATTGCTGTTGCTACTATATCTTTGAATTTGAGCCACATCTCGTCTACATTTGCATAGTCAGTTCGGAAGGAATGAAGATTGTCTCTTAGGAAGGCTTCTAGTGACACTTTATCCGCTTTTTTAAATAAAATTATTTTGCGTTTGTTTCTGGTGGATTTGGAAGAAACGGTATTGAGTCTAGCTAGAACGACCTTGTGATCACTAATCCCTGTATCAGTCATGATGCTCTCTATTAGCTCTGGATTGTTTGTGGCTAAGAGGTCAAGTGTGTTTTAGCAACCATTTACAATTCGTGTGGGTTCGTGGACTAACTGCTCGAACCTCGTATATTAAAGAGTCTTGGGGAGATGGCGGACACCTGGGGTATGCCAGCTTGCATTACCCTCTTGGATGACTTTTTCACGTCGACTGCCATTACGAAAGAACGCCCCGTCAGGACGTTGTCAACGATCTTTACGTATCTGTCCGGTATTATTGTTGTCTCTTGTAATTTGTGGACCAGTCTCCCGTGCTACACTTTGTCATAGGCTTTCTCCCAGTCGAGGAACACCGTTGCTGCCGAGTTGTTCATGTGTTTTGCAGTTTGCTCTGTCGGTGCAGCCGAGCAGCTGTGAGAGCGTGCCAGTGTGTGTGTGGCGGTAGGTCGTTGAGCTGGGCTGAGCAGAGCTTCCGGCCATTAGCAAGTGGGTCGGCGACCCGGTGGCCCACCAGCCACAGCCACAGCCGCGGCGCCACGAGGTCGACCGACCGCTCGCCGCAGTCCACAGCTGCAGCCACCTGTCGGCGTGACGGCCGCTCGACTTGTCGCACCGTCTGCATCCACTGCTCTCCACGTCGCTGGTTTCCTTCCTTCACCGATCTCTACCGAAAAATATTTGACTACTTTAGTGGTTAATTCAGTCTACCGTCTTAATTTGTAGGATCCATCATGAGAGAGCCACAAAGAGATCCAAGCAAAAGTTCAAAATACACTGGTCAGCAAGTACATTATGACCACTGCCCACACCGAGACTGACTGCGGCCCCGTGCCGTTGCGGATACGTGAGGCTTTAAGGAACGCATAGACTTTAAGCGGAACAGAACGGGTAAGAATTCTAGTGATGATACGGGCCACAAACGCCGAAATCCACTGACACTAGCGACTCTGACAAAGTGCAAATTGTTATGGTCCGGCACCGGGGAACGGGCATCTGAGAAACGGCGTACGTTGTCAGCTGTTCCGAGTGCTACTGACAGGGACATCTATGTTGTTGATATACCTCGCTAGGGACAGCTGAAAAAGTGTGCCTCGACGGGGACTCGAACCCGGGATATCCAGCTTACATGTCAAACGCTCTATCCATATTTTTGTCTTTTTTTTTAAGTTGTGGTAGGTCTAGTAGGTCAGGGGGCAAACCATATGAGCCACCAAGGACACAGATGAATAGCGCGACAGCAAGGACTTATCCCTTGCACGCTTCTTGTGAGACCCACATTCCCAACTGTCCGCAGTCTACATATGTAATGTACCTAATATATATTTTTTGTTACTTATAATCCGTCTTGATTGTAAAATTTTTTTGTTCATATGACCGGTTTCGGTTCATTCAGAACCATCTTCAGATCTGATATTTTAGTTACAGGAGTAACCCGTCCAAATCCAGCAACTTTCATATGCATGTGAAAGTTGCTGGATTTGGACGGGTTACTCCTGTAACTGAAATATCAGGTCTGAAGATGGTTCTGAATGAACCGAAACCGGTCATACGAATATAAAAAAAAATTTGCAATCAAGGCGGATTATAAGTAACATTATACAATCACTGATTGCTGCTATCCCATCAGACATTATGTCTGTTTTGGAAAAAATGAAACAGATATTTGTCCATCCACTCATTACTTGCGCACACTAAGATGACGATTCCCGTAAGAGTTCGGGCCACCTGTGCGCATTTGCACAGACGAAGGTCAATGGCCGGGTAGCCTTCGACTATATATGAAGATAGTAACTGCTCTCGAAAGAACAGATACCATTAGATCCCGGGTTCGAGTCCCGGTCGGGGCACACATTTTTCAGCTGTCCCCATCGAGGTATTCCTGCCTCGGGCATGGCTGTGTGTGATGTCCTTAGGTTAGTTAGGTTTAAGTAGTTCTAAGTTCTATGGGACTGATGACCTCAGATGTTAAGTCCCATAGTGCTCAGAGCCATTTGAACCAACCTAACGAGGTATATCAACAACACCTGTCGGCAGCTGAGGGTTTCAATTACCTATAATTATTCTAGAGTAGCTGCACGGTCATGAATGGTATCTGTTCTTTCGAGAGCAGTTACTATCTTCATATATAGAAAGTGGTTGAAGGGAGGTGAAACCACGAAATATTTCTGTGCTGAAAAGTTTCTGTGTGAAGAAGTTTGCCGGGAAAATGTTCTCTATACATCGGCGTGCATATATTTAAGTGCAAAGTCTTTCTTGCTTGAAGAAGAAGAACAACGTAGGAGCCTTGATGCTCTCTGACAGACATTAAATTACAGGCTGTGATGAGAATCTCAACAAGCAATCTTAGTGTCGATTTAGGGGAAAATAGATGTAGAAACAATGATAGGATACGTATGTCTCATTAAATTTATTCTAAAATGCTTGCAGTTATAGGTGATACGAAATTAGCGGAATAAATAAATTTATTAAAACTACCTCAACTTCATTTACCTTATTTATTGATTTTATAGTAAAATTTATACCTTTTCTGAAATGAAACGTTGAATAATGAATATAAACATTTTGAAAGGTGCGGGCCTCCGATGATCTCTGCTTCCACAGTGTGGACCCTGAGCCAAAATACAGGGTGTCCCAAAAAGAATGACCCGATTTCAAACAGAATTATTTATTAGGAAGAAGGGCGTAACACCAACAAATTGCATACTAAATCGCTCAGAAGACACAAAAGTTTATAAAAATCCATGATAAATGTTCAGTATGTCCTCCATTGGCTGCATGGGTGACATCTAGCCGATAGCCGAATTCATCCCAAACTGAGCGTAAGGTGTCTTCTGCCACTGAAGCTACAGCAGCTGATGTTCTGGTTTTTAGTTCATCAATGTCACGAGGTAAAGGAGGAACGTACACACATTGTTTAACATATCCCCACAGGAAGAAATCATATGGTGTTAAGTCAGGGGACCTAGCAGGCAAAGAGTGTAAAGCCTGGTCTCGCGGTCCTGTATGCCCTATCCAACGTTGAGGCACGTTGGCATTGAGGAAACTGCGCACGTTGTTGTGCCAGTGTGATAGATGAAATTGTCAGTCAGGTTGTGTGAATAACCAGTTCCGTTGCATTGCAAGATATGACTATACTGTTACGGTTTCTTCCTCAAAAAAGTAGGGTTCATAAACCTTTCTTTGCGAAACAGCACAAAAAACATTCACTTTTGGTGAATCACGTTCGTGTTCAATTGTATCTTGAGGATTTTCGAGCCCCCATATACGCACATTATGACGGTCAACCTTACCGCTAATATGGAAAGTTGCCTTATCGCTGAATATCAACTGTGACATAAAAGTGTCATCTTCCATGTCCTCTAGAATAGCATTGCTAAAGTCCACTCGCTTCACTTTGTCAGCATCTCGAAGAGCTTGTAACAGTTGTAATCGGTATGGTTTGAGGGCTAAACGATGCCGTATCACACGCCACACTGTCATGCGCGGTACCGCAAGTCCTCGGCTAGCACGACGCGTGGACTTGCGGGGGCTCCGCTCAAACGCTCGTCGGATTTGTTCCACTTAAATCTAGCACTGTTTCAGTTACCTAGTGACATTTGTCTCAATATTATTACAAGTTAAAATCGGGTCATTCTTTTTGGGACACCCTGTACTTGCCAATCCTTGTGCTAAGGTATTGGACTTCCAGTCCCCATCAGAGAACGTAGAGTTCGGAGTCTTTCCCACACTGTAAAGCAGGATAGGTGGCGATCTGTCGCAGGTCTGACGACAGAGTACAACGCTCGTGCAGGCACAGGTGTTTCTTAGCTACGGTTTAGGCCGCATTGTTGTATATGGAGCTCCGCTGCAGACGATCATTACTTTCTCTTACGTTCATCTAACTACAATTACAATTGCAGCGCGCATGGGACAATCGAGAGTGGATCGTATGTTAGTCGAAACCTATCACGGAATCGGAGGATCACGTTTTTTCTTACACCAGGTAGTTGGCTGTGTCAAGATAAGCGACATCAAAGCGAATGCAGCTTGTCACGGTCGCAAATTGGTAGGGGGAGTGTTATGCTGTGGGGGTCATTCATCTGGGCTTGCATTGGACCTGTCATGATAATCGAAGGCACCGTGTCAATCTTGGACTATGGCTGGATCAATCATGACCACAATCACGCTACAATGCACTGGGACACAGTCGGGCTCGCTCCATGCCGACAAAGTATTAACCTGTAGCTTATGGGAATTGCGTGATCTGCACGCAGACATTGGGTACCAAGTACCAATGGACATCTACCAAGGGCTTGTTAGCTCCATGTCAAACAGAATCACTGGTGAAGGGCGTTCCAAAGATGGACCAACAAGTTATTAAGCAAGTGGTCGTTTTGCCTCACCATGTTACGTCACATTACAAAAGGAAACACATCTTTTTCAAAAATTTAAAAACCAATTTTAAGCTTAAGAGGCCATCACCGGGCGACAACTGAATGTCAAACCCACATATAAATGACGTGCGACTTACACAAAATGAAAAGTGCATATGGCATATTTTGACCGGAGTCTCCTTTTGGGAGTTCAGTCACTTGGTGTAATTCTTTATATTTGTCACCACCTTGGCGACTTGTGCGTCGATGATGATGGAATGATAAGGACAGCACAACGCCCAGCCCCAGAATGGAGAAAATCTCTGAACTCGACGGGAATCGAAGCCAGGATCCTCGCGTGGGAGGCAGACATCTGAACACTCAGCCACAGTCGAGGACAGCGACTTACGCAGTTATACATAATAGAGTTTTCCTTATTTATCTGTCATCCTGCCAATATCTACAAGAAGATACATGCACTGACGATACACTTTTTGTAAGAAATGTGAATTTACAGACACAAAAAGCACCACTTAAAGAACGAGCGTTCTGGGCAGTTGAATGTAGATAAGTTAGTTTAAATAATGTAGGATTAGGAGCTGAATGGACGTTCGGTAGGGAACTGCAGATTTAACGGCTCGTGATTAAAGCTGACATACCATACAGAGGCCGGCCGCTGTGGCCGAGCGGTTATAGGCGCTTTAGTCCGGAACTGCGCTGCTGCTACGGTCGCAGGTTCGAATCCTGCCTCGGGCGTGGATGTGTGTGCTGTCCTTATGTTAGTTAGGTTTAAGTAGTTCAAAGTCTAGGGGACTGATGAGCTCAGATGTTAAGACCCACAGTGCTACGGTCGCAGGTTCGAATCCTGCCTCGGGCGTGGATGTGTGTGCTGTCCTTATGTTAGTTAGGTTTAAGTAGTTCAAAGTCTAGGGGACTGATGAGCTCAGATGTTAAGACCCACAGTGCTTCGAGCCATTTGAACCATTCTTTTTTTGTTTTGTTTTGTTTTTGATACCACACAGATGACAAGAAAGAGCAGCAAAATTCGCATGCAGAGTACTGGTAGAGCACATGCCACCGAAAGGAAAGGTCCCGGGCTTGAGGCCCGGTCTGCCACACAGTCGTAATCTTCCAGGAAGTTGCGATAGACATGTTGCTGACTTGTGCATACAGGATCGTAGAGCCACATCACAAACTTTGTCAGGAATGAGCTTGTTTGCTGTAGGACAAATATTCGCATATGGAGATGGCATCTGTTCTTTCGGACATGTCCGAAAGGACAGATGCCATTGGTGACCGTGCTGCTCTCTAGAATGAAATTACAATTAAATCAATACCATTAGCTGCTGACAGGCGTTGATATACATCAACGGGGACAGTTGCAAATGTATGCCCCGACCGGGACGCGAACCCGAGGTCTCCCGCTTACATGGCAGACGCTCTTTCCATCTGAGCCACCGAGGGCACAGAGGATAGTGCGACTGCAGAGACTTATCACCGCCACGCTCCAGGTGAGACCCACATTCTCAACTTATAGTCCACGCGCTACATTCGTAGTGCCCCTGCCATTATACCTATTACTCCCGGCAGACAATCCACCGAGCCCCGTCAGAGTTCAGGCAATTCGTGTCCATTCGCACTGAAGGTCAGCAGCCGTTTATCTGTCCTAAACAACAGATGCCATCTCCACATCATTAAAGCTAACCGGGTGATGACCTTGTCCCCGTTGATGTATATCAACGCCTGTCAGCAGCTAATGTATTGATTTAACTGTAATTTCAAATATTCACATGGACAGTGTGATGACGCCTGGAGCACCACGTGCTGTCAGCAAGGCGACTATAGTCTCGGCTTCCCTTGATGCAACAGCACAGGCAGGCGCACAGTCTGTGGTGCGCCCAGTGACGGCACTGGATACAAGTCAAACAGATCTGCCTCAGTGCTGCCTACCTGCAGGGTGGCTCAGAGGGTGCGACTGTTGCCAGATTGAATTCGTCTTCGTTATTTGGGGCCAACTGCTAACGTGAGAGTATGGGGTGCCGTTGATTACACAACGCGATCACCTCTGTTTCGAGTAGCCGGTGATTTGGACAGCAGACGTTTATATCTGTCTTCGATGTCTCCATACCACTATCCTTCAACAGCTGACGTTACATCTGTCTTCGATGCCTCCATGTAGCCTGTGCTGCCCCTCTGCCTCGATACAGAGGGTGTCTTATCTTGCCCTGGCCAAGAGCTCTCACTTACTGAAAACATGCGATAAGGGTTGGCTAGAGACTAGCACGCCACCTGTCGCCAGTCTCTGCGATTAATGAACTTTCACACAGATTTGAAGTAGCTTGGTATGACGTAACAACGACATCTGTCATCCAAACTCCGTTCAGCTTGATGCCCAGTCAGGTTCAGCAGTTGCTGCTGGCAGTTGTGACAATTCTATGTGCCAAATGTCCCATCCTGTACGTTCCACATCACCTGCTGATGTAATTATGTGTTATCCCTATTGTACTCTATACACACAATAAGAAGAATACGTTATTTGTTATCTTTCCTAGCATTACAGTGTTAATGGCCAGTAGTGTATTAGAAAATAATTATTTGGTATAAAAACGAAAAAAGTGAGGAGACATCACAATAAAATTAATAAGTATAAATATTGTGGTAGCCAACGGCCTTGCTCAAGTGGTAACACCGGTTCCCTTCATATCACTGAAGTTAAGCGCTGACGGGACTGGGTAGTATTTGGATGGTCACCGTCTGGGTCTACCAAGGGCTGTAGGCATTCGGGGTGCACTCAGCCCTTGTGAGGCCGATTGAGCAGCTACTTGCTGAGAAGTAACGGCTCCGGTCACAAAAACTGACAATGATCGGGAGAGCGTTGTGGTGCCCCTCCATATCCGCATCCAGTGACCCTTGTGCTCTGAGGATGACACGGCGCTCTGTCGGTATCGTTGGGTTCAAATAGTTCAAATGACTCTAAACACTATGGGACTTAACATTTGTGGTCATCAGTCCCCTAGACTTAGAACTAGTTAAACCTAACTAACCTACGGACATCACACACATCCATGCCCGAGGCAGTATTCGAACGTGCTACCGTAGCAGGAATGAAGCGCCTAGAACCGCTCGGCCACAGCGGCCGGCGGTACCGTTGGGGCTTCAAGGACTGTTCGGACGCAGTTTACTTTTAACACTGTGATTACAAACACGACTGCTGTCATACATGTCAGTTATACGTTGTAACTTCAAGGATATTTCGGTGACTTGTCGAACTTAAAAAAAAAGCTATTAATGCCAGTGTTGCTTGAGAACAACGGAACGAGAGAACTCGCAGTAAACTCTGTTGCCGGCGGCACAGCTGTTAAAAAATTGTCACCAGTTTCGTACACGAAATCTGTGAGTGGTTAATTTCACCTTCTGTAATGTTACACAGTTGCAGAATGGGTTTGGAAGGATTTCATTGCCATGAAGGTGTGCCGGGAAACATCCATGTTGAAACTGTTGTGACTTGGCAAGACAGCCAAGCCACTAGGAGGTAGCCGAAAGGCACGCGTTTAAGCTCACGCAGGCTGGCGTGAGGTCTGGAACAGTTAAAGGAGTTGAGTCTAGTAAAAAAAGTACGTAGCTTCTGGAATACTTAACTTTAATCCATAACTGGTGAACATCGGTCTGACGGTACATGCATCACAAGATAAATAGCAATTGATAATGGCGCCTTGCTAGGTCGTAGCAAATGACGTAGCTGAAGGCTATGCTAACTATCATCTCGGCAAATGAGAGCGTAATTTGTCAGTGAACCATCGCTAGTAAAGTCGGCTGTACAACTGGGGCGAGTGCTAGGAAGTCTCTCTAGACCTGCCGTGTGGCGGCGCTCGGTCTGCAATCACTGATAGTGGCGACACGCGGGTCCGACGTATACTACCGGACCGCGGCCGATTTAAAGACTACCACCTAGCAAGTGTGGTGTCTGGCGGTGACACCACAGAAACCTCGTTCGGTAAATTACTGATCATCTGGGTTGACAGGCGTCGTGAAACCAAGGTTACCGTGGGACAGTGGACTGAATGCCTTCGCTAGATCCACCCTTGGCTAGCTCAGTCGTTCCGATCCTATTTCCACCTTTCGAATGCTTTCTGTGTTACCAAACTACACGGTTCTGAGGATTAATGATTGTCTTCAATTAATGGACGATTTTTTGTGACTTCCTCAGGAAGAATGACGACTTCTTTACTATGAATCACGCATGAGGCATAATCAGGAGAAATTCCATTGTATCGCGTCGTATTTCAGTATGTACCTGCGGTGAAGTTACTTATCTTGTAATACCACATATTATGCTTTATAGCATACTTAACTGACGTAGAATCTGATAAAATAAAGACCCTCTGAAACATGAACAGATCTTCCATATTTTACCTCTTCTGTCGTGACTGCAACTTTCGTAGAAATACTGAAGTTTCGTAGTTATATATAGTTATTATAAACAGTAACATGACTTTAAAAGGAGTTAGAAGGCAATGCATTACGTTTTAAGCACAGTAAAGTTCATTTTACTGTTTTAGTCTGATTCTGTCAACAGGTATAACAACGTTATTTAAAACAGAGGATAAAACAAATTGTTTCTGTTATTTTAAAACATTGTGCGTCAGATGCTTATTGATCTGAAGTATTTGCAAATAGTGTAATTTTTCGTCTGTAGTTCCTGCAACGCATGTCCGAAAGAACTGTACATCGTAACACGGGACAACACCGGGAGAAGTTCATTGTAATGTGTCTGGAGTATTTTACAGTTAAAAATGCGAACTCGAGCTATGGTGGCGGTTATTTCTTTTATATTTTATTATTATTTTGTTTTGAAATTATAATTTTTTTTAAATATTGAAATTTTGGAATTTAATTACCACCATATTTTTGTTTAGCCAGTCTTCTCTACCGGGATTGTCTGTTGGCGAGTATAATTTTGGGATGTGCTTTACGCCTAAAAGCTATCGGACTTCGTCTTGCTAAAAATGAAATTTTAGATGCAGGTTCTATTTTGAAAGCAAACCGAACGTATTGCATTGATTGCTGCCGTTAATACGCGATCGTTCAGCAACAGACTTCCCCACGCATTTACTTTTCAAATTCATGAAACAAAAGCTGAGGAAAAAAAAGGTATGTTTATTCTTAATTACAAACACAGTGAAATTAAATAATTATTATTATTACGCGAAATGTGCACAAATAACAGAATCTCTACCTAGCTGCGACCGTACCGGACAATGGCTGATCAAGAAAAGAAGGAACAAAAAGTTACCAGTCCGGTAATATTACTTAGATAATATTTACAGAGTGGTTTTATTGTAATCGCAGCGTCTATTCAGCAGCGATAAAATCGTCTCAGCGCTACTGTGCGAAAACACAGTCACGAAATGCGTTAACACTTGGGAAACATTATACAGCCCCTAAATTTTTAAAAGATTTTAAGTCTTTGAGCAAAAAAAATTAATTTACATCGCTTAATTAAGTTTTAGTATTTAGATTGTCCCCTTTTGTTCATCATTTCATTCGTTTGAGCTGGAGCCTGTTTTAGCTTTTCCAGGGATGTAAATTGCCTTCCCATTCGGGTGCGATCCTGCCGGTACCTGGCGAAATGACAGGAAACGCATAGGCATTCTGTTCCTTTCGCATAGAATTTGAAAACATTACACATTGACAAAATCAGATAATTTAGTACAATTAATCAGGATGAACAAATTACATCACTAGAGAGAAAAAAAACATTAAAGTAGAAAATTAGTGCTTTTGACAGTTAACTGACCTTGTGATTTTCGTTTGCGTTTTGAAATGTTCATACTAAACACTTAGGAATCATCGCTTGGGTTTTTGTTATAGAAATACGTATGGCTTTTTTTGAAACGGTATGCAATAATCACTCAGTTGAACATTATTCATTTTTGCTCCATGGTTGTAAAGGCGATGCATTGTAGGCGTAGTCAGTCGTGCTGCAGCATTCGCCGTTACTGCGGTCTAGAACGGTCACGACGGCGTGATCGCGATGTTGACAAATCTGCATACGTGTGAGCTGCGACGATCTGCGTTGTCTGCGATGGATCAAGAAGATTGCGTTCTGGACCGGTTGTGCTCGACGGGGTCCAGTCAGCTCAGGATACAGGGATTACATGAAACATTCGTAAATTGGGGCCGGTAACGCAAATTTTAATACACATTCCCTTACAAGAATTTTGATTAGTACGTTGTTGCAATCACTTGCACCACTAATTTACATCAGTTTGTTCGGTAGTAGCTGTGGGTTACATAGCATCTATGGTTTTATTATGTTCATGCACTTTACTGTCAGTTGACATCAACACCGGTACGGCGCAAACACATTCAGTTATTTACAAAATTCTCATAATATTTACATAGGTACAGCCACTCTAGGAAATGTTTACTCAGTAAAATACAGGGTGATTCAAAAAGAATACCACAACTTTAGGAATTTAAAACTCTGCAACGACAAAAGGCAGAGCTAAGCACTATCTGTCGGCGAATTAAGGGAGCTATAAAGTTTCATTTAGTTGTACATTTGTTCGCTTGAGGCGCTGTTGACTAGGCGTCAGCGTCAGTTGATGCTAAGATGGCGACCGCTCAAATGGAAACAGATGAATCTTTCGTTTCAAAGATTGTGTTTAGTGATGAAGCAACTTTCCACACTAACGGGAAAGTCAACCGTCACAATATCTGTATATGGGGCACTGAGAATCCGCGGGAAACAACTCAGTATGAACAAGACTTGCCTAAGGTGAACGTTTTCTGTGCCATTTCAGCCAATAAAGTTTTTGGTCCCTTTTCCTTCGAAGGTGCTACTGTAACTGGACTACAGTATCTGGAGATGTTAGAGAATTGGCTGTTCCCTCAGCTCAAACAAGAAGCACAACAATTCATATTTCAGCAGGATTGAGCGCCACCACATTGGCACTTATCTGTCCGTAACTACCTGAACGTCAACTACCCGAGGCGATGGATCGGCCGCCAGGCAGCCCGTGACAGAGCACTTCATCACTGGCCTCCAAGAAGCCCTGATCTTACCCGCTGCGATTTTTTCTTATGGGGGTATGTTAAGGATATGGTGTTTCGGCCACCTCTCCCAGCCACCATTGATGATTTGAAACGAGAAATAACAGCAGCTATCCAAACTGTTTCGCCTGATATGCTACAGAGAGTGTGGAAGGAGTTGGAGTATCGGGTTGATATTGCTCGAGTGTCTGGAGGAGGCCATATTGAACATGTCTGAACTTGTTTTCGAGTGAAAAAAACCTTTTTAAATACTCTTTGTAATGATGTATAACAGAAGGTTATATTATATTTCTTTCATTAAATACACATTTTTTTAAGTTGTGGTATTCTTTTTGAATCACCCTGTATTTCTATATATCTTGTTGTAACATGCGACAGGTTTCATCCCTATACAGCTCCTCTGTTGGCTCACGGGACAGAACAGGTAGAGTTTCTTGAGGCTTTACTTGCATTGTACACACATATCCTTTAATTATACCGAGCTTTTCATCAAAAACAGATGTATATTTGTTTAAAAGGTTAACTAGTGTTAAAATAAACTGATTCATAAACATTGCATCGTATTTCCTGTCTGCAAGACTGTACATCAAATTCCTGTAGGCTGGGCTGTGTCAGATCTGGCAACATAAAAAATAGATTGTCACATAAAATTACCTCTGGTTTTATGTATTTGATTCGGACTACTTGACGTAACTTACTGTGAACCGGCTTGCTTTTAATGAGTGGTAGAGGTATCCCCTTCCTATTCACTTTTAACACACATTTGCCACAAGAGAGGTCAATTACTGCATCCCTTTCTTGTAAGAAATCTACACCCCATATGCAACTCACTGATAAACTTTCGCAAACCAGGAATGTGCTCTCTATAGCTCCATTACCTGCCTTAACTAATACATGAGTCTGCATACGTATTCCCTTTGACTTATTCCCGAACGCACCAATGATCCTACGATTGTGTACCGGCTGCGTATGTGGTGTCTGAAGTTCAGAAATCTTATTACAGAATTCTAAAGCCATACAATTTGTAGCAGCGACTGTGTTACAATTGGTATACCACCTACTACTGCGTGAAATGCAGCTTGGATTGTTTCCTTTTCTGTTAGTTTACACAAATGGTTTTTTCACAAAGTTCATCACTCAGATTTTTTCCCTGATTATATCAGATTATTAAATACACGCTCTCACGACATTTCCCCCTGCTTCTTCCCCAACCGCCATATCAGGTTGTATGAGGTCGCATTTAGTTTCAAATGGTTCAAATGGCTCTGAGCACTATGGGACTTAACAGCTGTGGTCATCAGTCCCCTAGAACTTAGAACTACTTAAACCTAACTAACCTAAGGACATCACACACATCCATGCCCGAGGCAGGATTCGAACCTGCGACCGTAGCAGTCGCGCGGTTCCGGACTGCGCGCCTAGAACCGCGAGACCACCGCGGCCGGCCGCATTTAGTTTAACGCCTCTGAAGAGTTGGGCGTAGGGTTGCCCACCACTTCTATAATTCTTACTGGTGACTGTTGCCTCCAGTTTTGTCCGTAACTATTGTGTTCAGCAGCAATGTTCGATGGTGCGGGAGCGCCATCTGACTGTATGTTGATCCTGTGTTAGGGTGCCAATTACTGTTTGACTGCTGTCCTATCGGTTGCCAGCAGTTTGGTTGATTACTGTTATTACCATTGTAATTACCGTACCCTGGATGATGCCTGTTGTCTTGCCTACGCATCTTATTAAAAGCGGGAGAATTTCTTCAATCCGTTGACCCTACGTTATTATTACCATTGTAAGACTGATACAAACGATTACCATTTTTGTTATCATTACCGTTTTTATTGTGATAATGGTAGTAGTTATTACTGTTGTTACTCCATACTTGAGCATTACTGCCCCCGTTCAATTTCGCTTCTTCATGCAACAGGTCAATAGAATGAAGCGTTGACATGAAAAGTTCTACATCTGAATCCGGTACATGTAGTTTTTCTTTTGTTGATACTAGTAAATTTGATTTTAGAAGCCATATGTCTTCTTGTTTCGGCATTGGTTCATCCCAATATTTCGTCTTATTTAGATACTTCTCAAAATATTTACGCAGTGTACCTGCTGTACTATTGTACATCTCGGGTTTATGTACCTCACGCCTTAAACGTTCTTCTGTTTTTGCCGACCAATACTTACTTAGAAAATCGTTCCCGAATTCCTCATAAGTATGGCAATAATCTATTACTCTATTATAGTAGAAAGAGAACTGCACCCCCCCCCCCCCCCATTCACAAGCTACGTGAAAGGGTTGTGAACTGGGCATTGTTGCCGAACAGCTGTTTGGTATTGCTGCTCTAGATGTCACAGTCTGCGTCTCTGGCAACTTATTGACACGTAAATCAGCCTTGCCAGCTGCGTTTTTTATCGCTGCCAGCTCCCTTTTTAACGTGCCTACTTTTTGTGTGAGTGTCTGTTTCCATTCAGAAACCTGTTCGGTGTTTTCACCTAACATGTTTGCTGCAGACGAAGCTTTGTTAATCGCTTTCTTTACGGTTAGAGGCAGTAAACATTCTTGAAATTCGTCGTCTCTCGTGTTCAGCCAGTTTACAAAGTCAAGAGTAAACTGACTGCCTTTCTTTACAAACTTCACATCTAGAGATTTCTCCTGTTCGATAGCGAGTGACTGTACCTCTGTAGCTGTTTGCTGCACAGATTTTTCTAATGTGCTTCGTGCTTGCGCGACCTGCTTGGTTACATCATTATCTGCTTCGGGCAAGTGCTTGTACATTTTTCGCATTTCGTCAAATTCATCACTAATATGTTTGAAGTTAGTTTCAGTTTTATTGAATTTTCTATCAAGGTCGTCACGAATTTGTGTGGCGACATTTTCTTGTATCTGATGGGCTATGGCGTTCAAATTTTCGTTTGCTAATGTTGTTATATTATTTTGAATTTCTGTTTGAAGCGTCCTATTTAACTGTCAGTCTGATTTTGAAGTTCTTTGTATAAACTGTCAGTCACATTTTGTAGTTTTGCGTCTAAGCTATCACTCATACTAGTTTTGATTTCAGTGGCTACAGTTCGCAGTTTTGCATCTAAACTGTCTGTTACTTTTTTCTGAACTTCGATAAAGTGTACCTTTTGTTCATGAACAGGGCGATGTAAACCTTACATCTGTTCTCTGAAAAATGTGAACACTTCCGGGAAATTAGTAGGTACTGATTCACTCTGGGTGGGTTCTTCAGTATATTCGGCCGTAGGTGCATTTTCACCCGCCGACAATTCATTACTTTGAGTTTCTTGACTCGCCATATTTTGCTCATCACTGTCTTACATCTGATTCTACTCCGGGCGGTATAGCCATTTTAATATTTCTACCGAATTCTCCCACTGAATTTAATGAAATTGACCGTTAATTCTCCTCAACTTACACACGGCACACGTTATGTAGTAAGAATTACTGTTAATGTATGGGGATTTACAATAAATCTAGCGACGATTTTCTGTCGTTCTAGAAAGCGGCCATCTTGCCGACATTACGTTTTGCAAATTTCACAAAAAAATTTTGCAAGCTATTGTGAGCATCGTTTTTTAGAATTTAACACTCCCTAAGTAACTTAGGCACGCCGGGGCAAAGGAAAACAGTAATGTCCTTACCTCCTTTCTTACTGCGCTTCAGCAACGTTTCGAGTCGTGGTTTTGTCTTTTAAGGATCGTGCTCCACGTCACGTATTATCCAGCTCGTTGAAATGGTCTCATATCTCGTTACAGTGGTTTTTCATGTAACAGAAATATACATTTTTTTTAGATACCAAATTTACAATAATACATATACATAAATCTACACATATATAAATAAGTCCTGTACTAAGGTTCAAAAATGGCTCTGAGCACTATGGGACTTAACATCTGTGGGCATCAGTCCCCTAGAACTTAGAACTACTTAAACCTAACTAACCTAAGGACATCACACACATCCATGCCCGAGGCAGGATTCGAACCTGCGACCGTAGCAGTCGCGCGGCTCCGGACTGAGCGCCTAGAACCGCGAGACCACCGCGGCCGGCCCTGTACTAAGGGAGCCATTTTTATGGTGGTGGTTGTTTCGTTTACTTTCTATTATTATTTTGTTTTGAAGTTATTATTTATTTTTAAATACTGAAATTTTGAATTTAATTACCAACTTTTTTTTTAGCCAGGCATCTCTACCGTGATTTTCTGTTGGCGAGTATAATTTTGGGACGTGATTTACGCATAAAAGCTATCGGACTTCGTTTTGCTAAAAGTGAGACGCTCCCACACAAAGTAAGCCACATTTGCTTTTCAAATTCATGAAAAAAAATCTGAGGAAAAAAAAGGTATGATTATTCTTAATTACAAATTATGAAATTAAATAATAATTATTATTATTACGCAAAATGAGCACAAGTAACAGAATATCTACTTAACTGAGACCGTACCAGACAATGGCTGATCAAGAAGAGAAAGAACAAAAAGTTGCCGGTCCAGTTTATTTAACTTTACACAGATAATATTTACAGAGAGGTTTTATTGTAATCGCAGCAATAAAATAGTTTCAGCGCTACTGCGCCAAAACACACAGTCACGAAACCCGCTTAACACTTGGGGAAAATTACAGAGCGACACAAGGAGCTGAGAACTCGAAGAGGGCGAAAAGGGTGTTCGGACCGAGTATTCCCAGGCAAGAGGGCACAACAGAATGCCAATAGATGGGGCGAGCGAGCGAGGGCAATCGGCTGTTCCCGCTGCTGCGCCATTATTCTTTGTCAGCCAGCAGCAGTAGTTTTATAGATTTACAGCCTCTACATTCTCTCGGTGCGCTGACGGAACGACATTGCTAACTTCCTGGAGTACCCTTCGGTTCACGATCCCAAAGCACGAAGACAAATGCCAACGGGAAGACAGGCGCCAACTTTCGCTTTTGTCAGCTCAACATTTACTACACACTTAATATAATTTGAATAGGTAATTGCCGCGCTGGGTAGCCGAGCGGTATGAGTCGTCCCGTCAAGCGACTCCCCCCCTCGGAGGTTCGATTCCTCCCTCAAGGTGGGTGCGTGTGTGTGTGTGTGTGTATGTGTGTGTGTGTGTGTGTGTGTGTGTGTTGTCCATAGCGTAAGTTAGATTAAGTAGTGTTTCAGCTTAGGGACCGACGCCCTAAGCGGTTTGGTCCGATAAGTTCTTAGCACAAATTTACAAAAATTGGTAATTTGTTGTTTTGTCGCTTCATGTAGACGTCCTTGGCAAATAAGCATAAATGGACCACGATTAGCAGTAGTGATCCAAATTCCAAAATCCCAAACGGAGATATTAATCCATTTGTAAACCTTCCCATTGTAAGATCTGTGTAACAGCTGTCATTTCCAAAATGTCGGCAGTTAGGTACGATGTAATAAAAATATGTTACTGTTTTAAAATACTATACCCTTTTGAGGTGTGGTGCTATAAATGTATCTTGGATCATTATCGCCTGGTTAGGAAACTAATATTCTGGGTTCAGGAATAATAAATCTCCAAATAAATTGAGAACACTTTGATGTTTCCAATATGGTTATGGAAACGGAGCGTTTGGCGTCATTGGCCGGGAGGCCCCTGACGAAGCAGGTCCGGCCGCCTTGGTGCAGGTCTTATTACATTCGACGCCACCTAGGGCGACCTGCGCGCCGAATGGGGATGAAATGATGATGAAGACAGCACAACACCCAGTCCCTGAGCGGAGAACATCCCTGACCCCGCCGGGAATCGAACCCGGGTCCCTTAAGACGGCTCTCCGTCACGCTGACCATTCAGCTATCGGGGCGGAAAATACGTTTATGACAAACATAGAAACGAGGTGAGAAAAGTAATGGGGTACCTCCTAACATCGCGTCGGACCCAGCCTCACTATGTGGCGTGGACTCAACAAGTTATTGGAACTCCCCTGCAGAAATATTGAGCTATGCTGCCTCTATAGCCGTCCATAGGTGCGAAAGTGTTGCCGGTGCAGGATTTTGTGCACCAAATCAACTCACCTCTCGGTTATGCCCCATAAATGTTCGATGGGGCTCCTGTCGGGTAAACTGGGTGTCCAGATCGTTCGCTTGAACTGTCCAGAATGTTCAAACAACTGTGGCCCGGTGACATTTCTGGGTGGTCATCCATAAAAATGAAGTCCATGAATGGCTGCAAATCCCAAGTAGCTGAAAATAACCATTTCCAGTCAATTATCGGTTCCTTTTGACCAGAGGACCCAGTCAGTGCCATGTAAACACAGCTCACACCATTATGGAGCCACTACCAGCTTGCACACTGCCTTGTTGACAACTTTGGTCCGTAGCTTCCTGAAGTCCGCGCCACACTCATGCCCTACCATCAGCTCTAACAAACTGAAATCGGGACTTATCTGACCAGGCCACGGTCTCCCAGTTGTTTAGGGATCAACCGATACGGTCACTCGCCGAGGAGAGACGCTGCTGGCGATGTCGCGCTGTTAGCAAAGCCACTCGCGACGGTCGTTTGCTGCTGTAGCCCATTAACAACAAATTTCGCTGCACTGTTCTAACCGATAAGTTCGTCGCACGTCACACAACGCTTTCTTCTGTTATTTCATGCAGTGTTTCTTGTCTCTTAGCACCGACACCGGTGCTCTCGTTCGTTACGGGAGAGTCGTCGGCCACTACGTTATCAGTGGTGAGAGGTAATGCCTGAAATTTGGTATTTGCTGGACGCCCTTGACACTGTGGATGTCGGAATATTGAATCTCTTAACGATTTCCCAAATTGAATGCCTCGTGAGTCTAGCTCCACCTACCATTCTATGTTCAGAGTCTGTTAATTCCCGTCGTGTGGCCTTAATTACATCTGAAACCCTTTCACACGAATCACCTGAGTACAAATTTTAGCTCCGCCAATGCACTGCTCTTCTATTCCATGTGTTCGCGACACTACGCCATCTGTATATGTGCATACGCTTTACCATGACTTTTGTCACCTCACTATAGTTCGATGTGCTGTCAGCAGAGGTATTGTAATTGTTATGGTAAACTGTGTGTAAGAAGTAATTGGTTCAAAGGGCTCTGAGCACTATGGGACTTAACTTCTGAGGTCATCAGTCCCCTAGAACTTACAACTACTTAAACCTAACTAACCTAAGGACATCACACACATCCATGCCCGAGGCAGGATTCGAACCTGGGACCGTAGCGGTCGTGCGGTGGCCAGACTGTAGCGCCTAGAACCGCTCGGCCACCCCGGCCGGCTGTGTGTAACAATTTCATATTGAAACATTTTTAAATTGATCAAGATATATGTTTTATTTTATGTTGATATGTTTTTGTAATGTGTTGGTGATAATAAGGGAGTTACTTACGTCAATAATGTATCTTTGTATGGAACTTGGAAACCATAAGTTACCTTTTTCCACAAGCTGCGACATTGTCGCGAAAAAACACAGTGACCCATATATGTAATAAGTTTCCTTTAATTTACGTCTATGGTCACAATCTTTTTTGTTTAACAGATTACCGGTTTCGGTCTTTAATGACCATCATCAGATCTGCAGCAAAAATGGAAAAATATAAATACACTCGCAAACTGTATACAGCTTAAGAACAATACATAGAGCATATTCAAAAGTAGTACTGACAAAATTTACATTTGTGTGCTTTAAATATGAAGAGGCATACCTGTTTATAAAAACAAAGTCTTAATGTACTGCAGCCATAGTGGCATCGTCAAATGTTAAATGCGGAATCAGCACCAGAATCGTCAAATACATTGAAATCACATCACATGCACGAGTCATGTTGCCAGTAAAACTACTGTTTAAAACAAGCTGCCATACAGTAGCCACAAGTTGTCTTCTAAGTTGACCAGATGTCACTAATGTCGACATATACTAGTTTTCAATAATTAATTGAAACAGCGAAAACAGTGAAAACGTCCATCCGCTCGAAACAATTTGAAAAAGAGACTCGTACGACCAGGCAACATGTTTCCGGTCATCAACAGTCGAATGTTGGTTTTGACGGGCGCAGGCGAGGCTTAAAGCTATGTGTCGTTTAGTCATCAAGGGTACACGAGTGAACCTTCGGCTCCGAAACCTCATATCGATGGTGTTTCGTTGAATGGCTCTCACGCTTGTTGATGGCCCGTCATTGAAATCGGCAGCAATTTGCGGAAGGGTTGCACTTTCGTCACGCTGAACGATTCTCTTCAGTCGTCGTAGTTCCAGTTCTTGCAGGATCTTTTTCCGGGCGCAGCGATGTCGGCGATTTGATGTTTTACCGGATTCCTAATATTCACAGTACAGTCGTGAAATGGTCGTACGGGGAACTTCTCAGTTCATCGCTACCTCGGAGATACTGTGTTTCATCTCCCGCGCGCCGACTATACAACCGCGTTCAAACTCACTTAAATCTTGATGACCTGTCATTGTAGTAGCAGTAAGGGCGATCTAACAACTGTGCCAGACACTTGTGTGGTTATATAGTCGTTGCCGGCCGCAGCGGAGCATTCTGCATATCTCTGTATTTGAATACGCATGCCTATACCAGTTTCTTTAGCGCTTCAGTGTGGTTTCGTATTTCTTAGATTAATAATACAGTCTTCATAAAGGGGCGTTATTATCTAATATTACCACGAATCCTTGTCGTAACTCTATTTGTTAAGTATGTTTTTCAGCTTTTGTGACGGTGAGCGACGATTTAAGTTGGACGATGCTAATGCAGTGACGGCGTTCACCGGCCGCCATTACAGCAACCTTACATGAATAACACATTGTCAGCAATGGGACCCGCATTTATTCTAAATTTATTACACAAAGTCTCGTTCTTATAAAGAATTAATAAACTACAAAGCCCGTACAGGTCACTATAGCTGGGCAACATTAGTAAAAATTTAACTTCGATAATCGTTAATCCATTAGTAAAAAAGTTAACTTCGTTAAACATGAATGTGTTACATTTCAGCAGAGTTATCGGAAGTTAATCGTTAATCGTTAACACATGATAGTCAACTTCACGTTGGGAGTATAGTGAAATGAGCAAGTATATCAAACGTATTATTATGGCATAAACAGAAATGTTTTGGTTGGGGAAGTTCTGGTAGGATATCGAGGATGAATAAAAAATTTAATCATTTAATTATTTAGTTTTATAGTTATTTAGTTATCAATGTTAAATCTCGGGAAATCTAGATACAGGAGAATTAGACAGTATTTGACATAACATGCTTATCTCCCTTCATGAATATCAACATCTTAAAGATCTCAACCGATAGCGACGCTCGTTTAGGAGACAAAATGTCTTTCCCCACAGAAAAATAGTCGTTCGGCTGCAGCACTCTAAAGCATAGGAATATTATAAATAATAAATAAATTTAGTAAAAGCTTTTCCTCAAGAATGACGATATCGTTGTCCAGCCACATAATGGGCTTCTCTTTAGATTGAGTGATAGACGTAATAAAATCTTCCTCTTCGACTTCGCTGATGCTACTTCTGCCACTGCCGCCAAAGTATCTCCGTTCTTTGAACTTTCGGCGGGTTGGTGCCACAAAGCCTCTTCGACAACTTTTTCCATTCGCTTTCTTACTACTTGCTCTCGACTGTTGTCATACATTTCCAGGCATATGAACCTAAACTTTGGATGAGAAGCTGCAGTAAGTTGGCAGTGATCATTGTCTAGTGGAGACCCAAACCTTATATCTATGGCACTTAATAAGACATCGACTAGAGATGGAGATTTCTCAAGACCGTAGGCCTTACATTCTTCAATTTAAATTCAGTTACCACAATTGTTGGAAGGTGTGACTCAAGGTATGCTTGAGCCCTTGAATCTGATCAAGAGTTTCAGCGACCGGTGCCATAACCTGCAAACAAGTTTATCAATGAGCCGTTAATTGTTTATTTTTAGGCAAGCGCTGTTTACTATCGATAAGTATTGGTTCTGTAGATCTGGATACAAAATTGACGTAATTAATTAAATACGTCCATGGATTTTCATCAGTGGTAGAACTAGAATCTGATTCCATGACTTTTTTTCCACCATCACTCCACTTACAAAAAGTAGTACCTAACGCGAAATGAGTACATGAACAACACTAAACAGGCAACACCGAGTTATTCTCTCTCGCACTCGATTGTTTACACCAACCGAATGCACCCATTCCAACTACTTCCTCTCGACTGTATACATTTCCAGCCATATCAACCAAAACTTTGGATGAAAAGCCGCAGCAAGTTGTCAGAACATGATTTCCACGGGCGGCGCTGCGTTTGTTTCCTCAACGGACTTAAAGAAAGTTAACGAAAGTCAAAGAGTCCGTTAGCGTTTTTAAAATTAACTTAAAAGTTAATTCGTTACTCAAAAAAATTAAGCCGGCCGGAGTGGCCGTGCGGTTCTAGGTGCTACAGTCTGGAACTTAAAAGTTAATCCGTTACTCAAAAAATTAAGTCTGATGATTAACAGTTTAACAGTGTTGTGCCAAGCCACGAAGCTCACGCGTAACTATTTTAGCAGCGAATCAGTAAGCACTTATTACGACGATGTTTTCTCTATCTCAAGTCATTCAGATGAGATCGCTTTCTCTTCTTGCTAGTGATCAAATAATTAACCTTCAGTCTTTTATTCAGAGTGAAGTAGGAATTATAGCTCCTAAGTCAATGCAGTCAAAAGATACCAGCTTATATCTCACATATTTTGATAGTCACAACCTCACTCATCAAATCTTATAGATGAACAATCTACATACATGGTGCTCTAGCGGCAAAGCGCGTGCGTGGAAACACAGAGGTTATCTGATCACCGACTTTTCTGTCTTCCTTTTATCGTCACCTTCACATATCAACAATGTGAACAATCGTCATAAGCAACACACTATTCGGATCCCACCTTAAACTGTAAATCCCCTTTCACCGGCTAGATAACTGGGTTAGGTTAGTGTCACGCAGATCGTCGAGGTGGCATCCAATAGAAACACTTGCACCAGGTCATTGAGTCACACGAAATTATTTTATATCTATAAACATAATTAAGTTTGTATTGAATTGTCGGAGCGCAAGTCCTACAAGTGGACTGCAATACTTCCACGAGAAATTTCCGCATCCAACCGTGTTTTCAGTTAGTGCAGCTGGCTATTACGTGATTTTATTACAGTGATCACAAAAGCAAGACAAAAGCACGCATTGTGCAGGCGATTCAGCTAATGAATATCAACGTAGACGAACAAGGAAATGAATGTGAGACTTGAGTTTCTCCCGGCGCATTCGATGTTCAAATAACTTAACAGGAACACAGCGGGGTGACGTCGTCGACAACCGCTGATATTTCGACAGGAGCACAGCATTTTCAAGGCGAAACTGCAGCAAGTAAGCGCTGTGCAAGAGAACCCAGAAAGGATAACACTCACGATCACTGCAAAAACACTGGCGCCACACAAGCCAAAGATGACCGAAGTCAGAAGTTATCGATAGCGAAATTAATAATCAACAGGTGAGGTAGCATAAACTCTGTCCCTCTGATTTTTGACAAGGAAGAGAGCAGGATTCCATGCAGAATTTAAGCAAAAACCACCACCTCTATTTACAAGGTTATCCGGTAATTTAATTTCTTAATAACACTATCCCAACAGCTGGTAGTGCAAGCCAGAATCTTCGTGCTTTTGTATTCCATAGGATGGCCGGTGCCAAGATAATGTTCTGCAGCGATGGATTTGCTCGGCTGTTGTAAGCGTGTGTGTGTGCCGCTTATGCTCGGTACGCCCGGCCTCCACAGTCCTGACAGTCTGACTAATATACGGCATGCCACAACTGCTAGGAATACGGTAGACACCCGCCTTACACAAACCAAGGTCATCCATTACGGAACCTAAAAGGTTCCTCATTTTATATGAGGGTCGAAAAACACACTTCACATCATATTTCCGCAGAATGCGATTAATCCTGTTCGAAATGCATTCTGCGTAAAGCAAAGACGCCGTAGGCTTTGGTGCCATCTCGCTATTCTTATCACTTAACCGGTGCACAGTTGGTCGATAGTTCAACAGACGTCTGGTCTGTCTTTCACTATAACCATTCTCAAGAAATGGCAGGATGTGCTCTGTCGAAATATCAGCGGTTGTCGAAGGTGTTACCTGACTGCATTCACGTAAGTTATTTGAACAAGGAAATGAATGCTTCGAACAGGTTGTAATCAACCTCCAGGGAATTAGAATCGTCTTTCAATGTGAAGCATGTTTTTTTACGACACAATCAGGAACCAATGTTTTGTTTCTATTGGTGGTCTGTTGAAATGTTAGTTACGGACGCCTACGGTCTGGGTTCGATTCACATCTTGTAACGTCGGTTGAAAAATGTAGGGTTGCAGTTTGGTTCCAAATCCATGTTAAACTTGAGTTCCTTCGCTGCTTATTTTAGGAGAGTCGGTGCAGATTGCACAAAAATCACACCAGGTAAAAACATGCAGAAATCACGCCAAGAAAAAAATATAACAATTTGGCTTCCTTACACTAGAAATGTTATTTATTTATTTAATTTTTTTTTATTAACGGGCCTACCGTCATGTAAGGTCACAGAGTTTCTAATTCTTATTGTGTTTGAACTTGAGATGTTGAAAATATTGGCGCTGGACTCAGATTCGAACTCACATCTCCCCTTTCACGGGGTTTAACGCATTTGCGACGATGCAGTTCCATCGGTTCATTGTTTCCTCAAGATTTCCAACTTCTTCAAGTCTTCACGATGAGCGCCTATTTCGATTCGAATCGTGGTCTGGCATAAAAGTTTACATCGTGTCATTTCAAGCTGTGCAACGCAAGCTACAGGTGACAAATTATTATGATTTTTAACACTTTGTAACAAAAGTGTATTCTTTCCCCCTGATATGTTTTTCTTCTCTCCAAAATTTTTATATATTAATTTTTTGCAAAAATCTTCGATAGTATTTTTTATACGGAAAGTGCGCAGTGCCCAAAATCTTGACTATTAACTCATGTCTTAGCCAACTTAATTTTATTATCCATTACATTCATTTGTTTAATTACAATCCGGTGGTGTGAGCAGTTTACTTAAACACTGAGCTAATTACCATCACAAATAATTTTAGATTTAGTTATCATGTTCGTATGTAAATATATTCCCGGTTAGTAACGTTTGGATAAAGTAGAGAAAAGAAAAATATAAATAAATGACGCAATTAGACATCTAAGGTCGAAAATTTTTTAGTAACTTTTGCCTTCATTTAGTTTAGAGTAATTAGCATTCATAGTTAAAAACATTGTTACTGAAGCAGTAGCTCATATTTTGCCAAACTAGCTAACGTAACTCAATATAATTTGTTTCTGTATCTAAAAGTTCTCATTCAAATGAATTCATTTAATCAGGAATGTAAAATTTTTAATTGTAGCTTGTGAAACTCTAGCCAACAACAACAGCCGAAAGTTGATTCAATTATTGTAAACTTATAAAAGGAACATTTCGGAAGCCATTTTAATCAGTCTGCGGAAGATTATGAAATGTGCAAGACATGTCTGCCGATAAGGGGAAATGTACCGCAGACGACTTAGCACGAATTAACAACTCGCACAATGTACCGACTTTTAACTAAAGTTCGTGTCCGACAGTTTATTCTGTGACTGTTTTTAATGACTGACTGTAAACTGGTAGTTAATTTCATGAACTGTGTGACCTTTAATAATGCGTTCTGTAAACTGTGGCAAAAGTACTATATTAAGACATGTGTCATTTTCAAATTGTATTTACTGTGCACGTCGTTTTCGTACCGAGTGGACTATACGATTCCAAGGACAATGATCTGTGAAAAAATTCAGTAAATGTGTTAATGATTTATTATCCACACATTAATTAGTGTGAATCAGTAAGTCTATTCTAGGTTACTGCACTCGAACAGTCGTATTATAGGACATCATTAGCGTCTAGTATATGAGTAACCATTTACCTCTGCATGAACTATCACAAATGAGATTCGATCTGGCCATAAACCGTAGGCGATTCAACATCAAAGTGCTATTAAATATTTCAACACTCAACTTTGTGAGGGCCGTGGGCCGTAGGAAGAAAATGAAGCAAACTTTTTTCCTTCAAATTTCGAAGCTGAAGCTCTGTAATTTATGAATAAAATGCGATCAAGAGCTTGTGGGGTTAAAATAGAGCCTTCTCCTTGAGCTCTGGCTTTGCGATTAGATAAACTGTATGAATATAGAGAAGTTCTGATTTCATTCTGACATGGCAAACAGCGGTTTCTCCCTCTTTCCTCCGATGAAGAAAATAATACGTGACAGGCATTTCCAGACCAATGACGATTGCTGAACAGTTAAAATGCAGACTTGTAAAAGTCCTCTGGCAAGTCACCTATTGTTGGGACAAACGTACCGAATTTACGGACGAACACTACCACCCTGTTTCATGATCGCATCTCGACTTTTAGGAGGCGATAATTAAAAATTCATGACAGCACTGAAACGTCTCAACAGAGCTGTTCCGTAAGAACTTCCCACTAACTAAACCAATTATATATTGTGTTGCCCACCGAGTAACTGTGGTTGAGCGTATGAACCGCCCCAGAAGGCTTGAGTAGGTGGACCGACGGCAGAAAAATGTTTTTCTTGCCACAAAACCAAGTATTTTGCAAAACGTCATCGGTTTTTGATTATATCATTTCATTTATTATGTTCCACGTTTCCACATATATACCCATTCCTTTCCCTGAACCGTCTTGTTTGTGTGAATGTGAACAAAAGAGCGTTCGAAAGTCTTTTCTATCTATTTGTGGTGGAAGTTGAGTTGGTCGTCGTCTGCTAGAGCGAGGGCTGTGTGCTCGTTGCTTGGAGGGGAGACCAGAATGACCAACTCAAGATCCTTGTACCTGGGCAGAGAGGTCCAGTCTTTCTGGAGGTGCTACTGTTGATTTGTCAGGTTGGTGACGGAAGCTCTCTCTCTTGTTTCCGTTTCCACGTGGTAGCCGGTGGAACCTTTGTGGAGAGGAAGGCATTCTGCTGCTGGTTACTGATGAGTACAGACGTAGTCCTATGTTGCTCTGCTAGGAACTTCCGCAGTTTGCGTTTTATCCGTTGGAGATAGCCTGAAATATTTAAGTTCGCTTCATCTCAAGCAGGTAGCGGTAATAGCCCACCATTATGTGCAATTTTTTCCGCTGATCGGACTTGGCTTTGTTCCAGTAGAACAACGTGGTGCAGTTCACTCACCACAGAAACTTTCCAGCATGTTTAAGTTAGAATAAAGTGCCCACAAGTAAGTGAAAAGTAAGGGTGATTATTTATTCATGCGCGTACGTATTTCAGTTTCTTTACGCCCTTGATTTCTAAACTGGAATGGGTGGAGGCCTTCAGCCAGGCCAGATTATTCCCCTTCGATTTGATTTAGACGGCTGTTATTCTGTGACAGAAATGTATTCTCTCTGACCACGTTTCCTCCTATGCATGCGAGTGCTGGTGGTGGTTCTTGCCTGAGTCCATCTTCTGAGTGATTGAGTATATGGCCATTTCCGTATTACTACATTTCCTTTTCCTTCCGTTGAATTTCACAAATGTTACTGTCTTCTCATTAAAGAGAAGCAGGTTATTTTGTTCCAGTGTCAGGCAACCGTTTTCTCTTATAATGTAACAGATTCCCTCCATTCTTGAACACTGCTGATTTAATAAATGTGTGGTAAGTTATATACTGCCAATACTACGTATTATTTCATGATCGTTAGGTTAATACCCGATTTCAATTGTAAAATCAATATGAATGCTCTCTTCATTTTTACATCTTTTGATGAGCCATTGCATAAGGGTAGTAAAAGAAGAGAAGGTGAAAATCACCAGAAAAACTTAATTAAGTGATCAAAAAAGGGGTCAAACAATTGTAAATCCCTTTTTACAAACATATTCCAGTTCAGTCGGTTCTCTTGTCGTGAGAGGCTAGTGGCGACCCTGAAATTCTATCACATTAGTTGTAAGCAGGTTGTTTAGGTTTTTATGTTGGTAACGCCACGTAGCGCTCTATATGAAAATCACTGACTGTGCTGTGTGAATTCTGTGGCTGGTTTGCATTGTTGAAATATTTTCTATTGTAGTGTTGGGCGGTTGGATCTCAACAGCGCATAGCGTTGCGCAGTTGGAGGTGAGCCGCCAGCAGTGGTGGATGTGGGAGAGAGAGATGGCAGAATTTTGAGAGCGGACGATCTGGACGTGTGTCCATCAGAAAGAGTAAATTTGTAATATTGGATATTATGAACTGATATATACACTCCTGGAAATTGAAATAAGATCACCGTGAATTCATTGTCCCAGGAAGGGGAAACTTTATTGACACATTCCTGGGGTCAGATACATCACATGATCACACTGACAGAACCACAGGCACATAGACACAGGCAACAGAGCATGCACAATGTCGGCACTAGTACAGTGTATATCCACCTTTCGCAGCAATGCAGGCTGCTATTCTCCCATGGAGACGATCGTAGAGATGCTGGATGCAGTCCTGCGGAACGGCTTGCCATGCCATTTCCACCTGGCGCCTCAGTTGGACCAGCGTTCGTGCTGGATGTGCAGACCGCGTGAGACGACGCTTCATCCAGTCCCAAACATGCTCAATGGGGGACAGATCCAGAGATCTTGCTGGCCAGGGTAGTTGACTTACAACTTCTAGAGCACGTTGGGTGGCACGGGATACATGCGGACGTGCATTATCCTGTTGGAACAGCAAGTTCCCTTGCCGGTCTAGGAATGGTAGAACGATGGGTTCGATGACGGTTTGGATGTACCGTGCACTATTCAGTGTTCCGTCGACGATCACCAGTGGTGTACGGCCAGTGTAGGAGATCGCTCCCCACATCATGATGCCGGGTGTTGGCCCTGTGTGCCTCGGTCGTATGCAGTCCTGATTGTGGCGCTCACCTGCACGGCGCCAAACACGCATACGACCATCATTGGCACCAAGGCAGAAGCCACTCTCATCGCTGAAGACGACACGTCTCCATTCGTCCCTCCATTCACGCCTGTCGCGACACCACTGGAGGCGGGCTGCACGATGTTGGGGCGTGAGCGGAAGACGGCCTAACGGTGTGCGGGACCGCATCCCAGCTTCATGGAGACGGTTGCGAATGGTCCTCGCCGATACTCCAGGAGCAACAGTGTCCCTAATTTGCTGGGAAGTGGCGGTGCGGTCCCCTACGGCACTGCGTAGGATCCTACGGTCTTGGCGTGCATCCGTGCGTCGCTGCGGTCCGGTCCCAGGTCGACGGGCACGTGCACCTTCCGCCGACCACTGGCGACAACATCGATGTACTGTGGAGACCTCACGCCCCACGTGTTGAGCAATTCGGCGGTACGTCCACCCGGCCTCCCGCATGCCCACTATACGCCCTCGCTCAAAGTCCGTCAACCGCACATACGGTTCACGTCCACGCTGTCGCGGCATGCTACCAGTGTTAAAGACTGCGATGGAGCTCCGTATGCCACGGCAAACTGGCTGACACTGACGGCGGCGGTGCACAAATGCTGCGCAGCTAGCGCCATTCGACGGCCAACACCGCGGTTCCTGGTGTGTCCGCTGTGCCGTGCGTGTGATCATTGCTTGTACAGCCCACTCGCAGTGTCCGGAGCAAGTATGGTGGGTCTGACACACCGGTGTCAATGTGTTCTGTTTTCCATTTCCAGGAGTGTATATACACACACACACACACACACACACACACACACACACACACATATATATATATATATATATATATATATATATATATATATATATATATGTATATGATTTTGTTTGTTCTCTATCAAAATCTTTCATTTGCTAACTATGCCTAGTTAGTGCCTTCAATAGTTAGAATCTTTTATTTAGCTGGCAGTAGTGGCGCTCGCTACATTGCAGTAGTTCGAGTAACGTAGATTTTTGTGAGGTAAGTGATTCATGAAAGGTGTAGGTTATTGTTAGTCAGGGCCATTCTTTTGTAGGGATTTTTCAAAGTAAGATTGCGTTGTGCTAAAAATATTGTGTGTCAGCTTAGACACATCGGTACCATATTTCTCTAACACAGAATTACAAAGTTATCTGATCATTTAACTGAGAGAGACAAACATTTTTTCACTACGTCAGTGACACATGTTTACGCAATTACACAGTTGGATAACTTCATACTTATGAAATTGTATTTTGTCTGTACTTTGTGAACTGCTCATATTTTTTTGGAACTATTGTGATACTTCGAGAGCTTTGAATAATGTATTTGGTATGGGATCATGAATTTTAAAGTACATTTGAGATAGATGACACTATTGAAATGAGCAGAGAATTTTTTTTAGATTTTGAAATTATTGGAGGAAGCTACGACGATTTTGAAATTTGATTGATGTGCTATGATATTATTACAACGACGATGTGTACTATGCTGTTGAGGTATGTTTATGATCAATAAGCTGATGCTATATGTGGAATTTGATTATGACACATTTATTATGATGAAATATTGAAGTGTCGACGAATATGTATATGTGTAATAAGGTAAGGAATAATGAGTAGTGATTAGGGATTCTGGTTTGTGAAAAAGGATGTTGGAAACCAAGAATCGTACTTTAAGAGTTATGACTTGTGTGTCCATGCGTGAATGTATCACAACACTGCTATTCATGAGATTTCGTTTCTACGCATTTCTACTGTAATTTTTCGATCTGTCAATTTTTTTTTATATGAGACTGTCACTGTAGCGGAAACTGCTGTCGTAAATATTTTGGTAAGAAAGTTAAGTGACCTTCATGTAATGCATTGTGGGCGTCCAGCTGGGCCAGTCGCCTGGAGAAAAAGCCACTAGGTGGAGAAAAAAAGAGGCCATTAACCTCTCTATTGACATTCCTTTGTAGAAAGCATCGCAAATATGACATGCTATTACTTGGAAACATATGATTATACTGTGGAGCTCGTACTTTGTGCTACTTACTGAAATGCTTATGAATTGATGGGAAATATTCTTACATATGCACACCTGATTAAGATAAGTGTCTTTCTACGAGAGTTGAGACAATTTCTACTGACTTATGAAATGCCACATGGCTATTGAATGATGTTTTTATGCTTTGCTTTGTACATAGTTGCTTATTTCATTTGATATCTGGTTTCCAGCTGTGCTGCAACAATGGTTTTATAAAATAAAATTAAATGCATCTGCTAATGTGAACATTTTCTGTCAATAGGTCTCTTAAATAATAATTTTATGATCCACATTCTTCAAAAAAGGAGCACTTGGAAAGGAAAGATCAATAAGAAGGGACTAATAACAGTAACTGCATACATAATTTTCTTTTCAAGTACTTGGTAATTTTTTTTTTTTTTTTGTAGAATAAGTTGTTGTGGTGCACCACTTTATTGACATAGACATTAAGATGTGAATAGACATTTCCATTATCTGCATTGTTGTCTTTAGTGTACTATTTTTTCTGCTTGTGGGTTTGTCATGTTTAGATATACGTTATTGCATTTGCTGCTGCTGATTGCCAGGCATAGTGCTACTGAATTTCACTTTGTATTACTCTGTTAAGCCAGTTTTACTACTGATTTATTTTTCTTGTTTGCTGCACAATGCCTTATATTAGTTGTAATATTGCAATTGCTTTGCTAATTTAGATGTACTACTGCTTGCTTTGCCAATCTGCATTTTTTTGTCATTGCTATTTGCGTTAATTTGTTATGTGCTGCTGCATTGGCTCGTCCCTTAGTATATATATTTGAGTTCAATAGATTGAAGTTAGCTTAAGAGGGAGTAGACTATATAAGAAAATAACTATGAAGAGTAGGGAAAGAATGCATTGAGAAGTTATAAGAAAATGATATGGGCAAAAATGAGTATTGTACAATGAGAAATATTTATTTTGAAAGAGGGTACGAACAAAACAGTAGGGTTTAGGGGCAACAGGGTTAGATAGGATTTTTTTTTGTTTGCTTTGCTGGAATAAGAGGAAAGATCTATGGAATGAAGTTTTGGATTCGACTGCAGTACCAAATGTTACACTGAAAACGAACCCTGTCCTTTCCTTTTGTGTTATTCCACTATGTGTTTGTGTACCCTTGTGTATTTATGTTTTTCCTATCTTTATGTGTTTAGCTAATAAGATTTATGGTGTAGAATTTTTCTAATACTAAGCTACATTCACTCTGATGAGGAATACTGTTATCTTCAAATATAATTTGCATTAATAATATTTACTTTGTAAAGATGTTTAGACATTATTTTCGAAGGCTATTCTGATCTTTCATGTATTTACTTATGTCATAATCCCCGTAACACTTTTGTATATGTTTATTTCTATTCTTTTGCATAGCCTGTATTACTACAAATGTTATCTGTACTATTACGTTCTTTAATGATGTATTTTCTACCTTTGTAATTGTATTCTTATGTATATACACCAGTTCTTCAAATTAAGTTACATTTTGCTGCACACGTGTCTGTTGGTCATAGTATATGCACGACAGGTGAGAAGTTGGGACTGTTAGTGTCTGCACGTGTGTTCATAATTCAGCAAAGGACTGGTTAACAGCATTGCTGGTTCTAAGGACAATTCCAAAAACTTGGTGAGTGCACAAGTGATGGTTTATGGACTTGCTATATTGTCCGCAAGTCTCTTCCATGGTGATTGTGCACCTGCACAGTTACCACAGGTGGCTGCTGGCCGTCTCTGCAAGGACTGTAGTGGGTCTGCACCTTTGATGGCCGACCAATACCATACTCTCTACCAGGACTACAGTGGGTCTGCTCTGTGATGACCTACCTACCAATATTCTTCAAAACTTCGACTGACTCTGTTGTGGGTTGCTCTGTTGTGGCCCATTACCTGTCTGCATCTCAAGAGACAGCACTGTCTTTCCGTTGGAAGAACAACACTACTTCTTCAAGACTGCATGGAAATCCATTACTTCCGTGTGCATTTTCTTTTCCTGCTCGGACTATGAGAAAAAAAGATAAAACTGTAATTACCATTGTGATGGATGATCAGAACTGTCTTTATGAGAACAATTTTTCTTTTGACCAACATTACATTAATAAGTGTGTGCATTTGATATCTTTGTTTTTGTAATTATGAAAAATTTTATCAAATCATTATTGGCCACTGCCCAAAACAATTTGTAAAACTTTTGTGGGGAACATGGGGGCTATGTAAGTTGTCTGCTTAGGTTTTTATGTTGGTACCGTCATGTGCGCTCTATATGAAAATCAGTGACTGTGCTGTGTGAATTCTCTGGCTGGTTTGCATTGTTGAAATATTTTCTATTGTAGTGTTGGGCAGTTGGATGTGAACAGCACATAGTGTTGCGCAGTTGGAGGTGAGCTGCCAGCAGTGGTGGATGTGGGGAGAGAGATGGCAGAATTTTGAGAGCGGACGATCTGGACGTGTGTCCATCAGAAAGAGTAAATTTGTAATATTGGATATGATGAACTGATATATATATATATATATATATATATATATATATATATATATATATATATGATGACTTTTGAACATTATTAAGGTAAATACATTGTTTGTTCTCTATCAAAATCTTTCATTTGCTAACTATGCTTAGTTAGTGCCTTCAATAGTTAGAATCTTTTATTTAGCTGGCAGAAGTGGCGCTCGCTGTATTTCAGTAGTTCGAGTAACGAAGATTTTTGTGAGGTAAGTGATTCATGAAAGGTATTGGTTATTGTTAGTCAGGGCCATTCTTTTGTAGGGATTTTTGAAAGTCAGATTGCGTTGTGCTAAAAATATTGTGTGTCAGTTTAGAGTTGATCAGAATAAGTAAAGAGAGTAATGTCTGAGTACGTTCAGTTTTGCTCAGCTGTTTGAAAATCAAATAACGTAGAGGTTTATCAGTACAGTAATTCACTAATTTTTATAAGGGGACGTGTCATAGTTGTAAGTCTAAATGCCCTCAAGGTACTGAAAGTAGCATACCGATTCATGGGTCCTAGGTCAAGTTGCTAGTGCAGACTCCGTGCAAGACCTTAGCATACTACAGGGTGATTCAAAAAGAATACCACAACTTTAGGAATTTAAAACTCTGCAACGACAAAAGGCAGAGCTAAGCACTATCTGTCGGCGAATTAAGGGAGCTATAAAGTTTCATTTAGTTGTACATTTGTTCGCTTGAGGCGCTGTTGACTAGGCGTCAGCGTCAGTTGATGCTAAGATGGCGACCGCTCAACAGAAAGCTTTTTGTGTTATTGAGTACGGCAGACGTGAATCGACGACAGTTGTTCAGCATGCATTTCGAACGAAGTATGGTGTTAAACCTCCTGATAGGTGGTGTATTAAACGTTGGTATAAACAGTTTACAGAGAATGGGTGTTTGTGCAAAGGGAAAAGTTCTGGACGGCCGAGAACGAGTGATGAAAATGTAGCACGCATCCAGCAAGCATTTGTTCGCAGCCCAGGAAAATCGACTCGCAGAGCTAGCAGAGAGCTACAAATTCCACAATCAACTGTATGGAGAGTCCTACGAAAAAGGTTAGTTATGAAACCTTATCGTCTGAAATTGGTTCAAGGCAGGCAGCCCGTGACAGAGCACTTCATCACTGGCCTCCAAGAAGCCCTGATCTTACCCCCTGCGATTTTTTCTTTTGGGGGTATGTTAAGGATATGGTGTTTCGGCCACCTCTCCCAGCCACCATTGATGATTTGAAACGAGAAATAACAGCAGCTATCCAAACTGTTACGCCTGATATGCTACAGAGAGTGTGGAACGAGTTGGAGTATCAGGTTGATATTGCTCGAGTGTCTGGAGGGGGCCATATTGAACATCTCTGAACTTGTTTTTGAGTGAAAATAAACCTTTTTAAATACCCTTTGTAATGATGTATAACAGAAGGTTATATTATGTTTCTTTCATTAAATACGCATTTTTAAAGTTGTGGTATTCTTTTTGAATCACCCTGTATTTACAGAACCTCGCGACCGAATAAGTTTCCATTCCTGAGGCATTTTTGCTAAATTTCTTACAAAAGTCCAGTATAAGCAGACGTACATGAGACAGGTGCAGCGTAATGTACGAGGGGCAGTCAATAAATAATGTAGCACTCTTTCCCTCGGGGAATGTCGCTTGAAAGAAGGCGGAATTTCTCGTGGGACATCGTGGAATATTTCCACTTCAGTCCCTAAAGTTTGGTGAAGTTTCGCAGATGGCGGGGCTATACGTAGTCCTTCAAAGTGGCGTCTCTGATGGAGGTGCGTTCCAAGCAGAGAGCTGTCAATGAGTTTCTTTTGGCGGAAAAGCAGAGCATCGCAGATATTCATACGCGCTTGCACTATGTCTACGGAGAGCTGGCAATGAATAAATCCACAATGAGTTGTTGGGCGAAAGCCGGCCGTTGTGGCCGAGCGGTTCTAGGCGCTGCTGCTATGGTCGCAGGTTCTAATCATGCCTCGGGTATGGATGTGTGTGATGTCCTTAGGTTAGTTAGGTTTACGTAGTTCTAAGTCTGGGGGACTCATGACCTCAGTCCCATAGTGCTCAGAGCCATTTGAACCATTTGTTGGGCGAAGTGTCTGTCATCATCGCAACAAGGTCGCTCAAACCTGTTCGATCTCCCGCATGCCAACCTTCCTTACACAGCTGTGACTTCTGCAGTATTGGAATGGATGGTCACACTCATTCGAGGTGGTCCACGGATCATAGTCAAGCAACTCACTGTACAACTGGACGTCTCTGTTGATAGTGCAATCGTGAAGTCACATTTGTCGACCAGCTGGGGTACTCGGAAATCAGTGTCCACTAGGTAACCTCGCCTCTTAACAGAATACAATAAAGAGCAACGAAGGCCCATCTGTGAGGATTTGCTTGAGCATTACGACGCTGATCGTGACAATTGTTTGTCGAACGTCGTCACAGTCGATGAAACATCGGTTCGTCACTTCGAACTGGAAACAAAATGGCAGTCCATGGAGTGCGGCACAATGCACTTCCTCCGAAGAAAAAGTTCAAGGTTGCTGAGACGCTAAACCAACAGGACAGGATAGGTAGTTTAATTTGTGGAAAGGGGCCAAAATAAGCGTCTGTCAGTTACACCCCAACAAACAAACATTTATCTGATCAGACATTGCAGGAGCAAAGAAGAATTAAAAGAATCAAAGCTTTAGTTTTGGAACTTAATTAGCGGTTGAATGCATCGTACCATCTCATTCCTTAAGGGCAAGACCACTTTAATTTAAAAATGGCTGTAAGCCAATAACTTAAAGCTCAACCAAAATCAGAAATTTAAAAGGCAAAGCCTTATCTTGAAACAGTTCTTTAACTAAGATGAAGGCCCAAAGAATCTGACACTTTAAGAGCAAAACAAGTTAAATTCAAACTCGGCTGAAGGCCCAACACTTAAGAATCAATAACATTAATTTTAAAAATGCCAGACGCTTTACGTAAAAGATGCTGAAGGCCCAAACCATCTGATGCCTTTAGGGCAAAACAACTTTAATCTAAAAATTGGCTACAAGCCATACAAGTACAAACAACAAGAGCAAACGAGGAAAGGCAGTACGCCCAAGTGCGCTCACAAGTTTCGAGGGTCGGCCTCGAATTCAAACACTAACGCTCGCTTAGGTGAGACAGGCAGTCGACCCAACGATTGTCGATCCGACGACAACCCTACCGACAGACAGTCAACGGACCCACCGACAAGATAACTTCTGCTTCGCCCGACCACCACACAACAGGGAGTTCAATGGAACAACGTAGAAGGTATTGGCGCTCACAACCAATTATAGACTGAGCTGTCAAACTACACACCGTGCTGGACAGCGACAACACGATGAGGAAAATACACTGCCTGAGTTTATGTCAACGGCCAGGGCAGGTAACCGGAGCGTTAATGGCCACAAGGCAGAAGATTCCGCTGGTGCACTTCAATTCAAAAAACCCCCGAACGGTGGCTAAAATTTGCCAACTTGAAAACACATGTTGTTGTTCCCGGAAATATCCCAACAGCCGACAACGAGCTCCAAACGACACAATGTGAAGAATCGTGACTTGCTGGTAGATTAAGTCAAAACTCAACTTTCATGTCCAGGATCGATGAGCCACGAACATTGTAGCAATGGGAACAGCACCACACACTCCCAAACTGCATAGAGGCCGCCAGGGGGCCCGGCCAAACTATGCGCCACAGAGATTTCCTCTCTGCCCCACACCAACCGACCAACTGCCCGCACACAGCCCAGCTGGAAACTTTAAGCGCCAGGCCAAAGATAGTCCAAGGTGCGAATATCGATACACACCGCTGCTGCCACTCGCGGAAAGAGGGGACAACAGCATAATCGCGATAACCACGGGGCCGGCCGAAGTGACCGAGCGGTTCTAGGCGCTACAGTCTGGAACCACGTGACTGCTATGGTAGCAGGTTCCAATCCTGCCTCGGGCATGGATGTGTGTGATGTCCTTAGGTTAGTTAGGTTTAAGTTGTTCTAAGTTCTAGGGGACTGATGACCACAGATGTTTAGTCCTATAGTGCTCGGAGCCTTTTGAACCATTTTTTTTTATAACCACGGGAGGCTAAATACAGAATAGCAACCAAGGTTTAATCCAACGCATAGCACGAGCCAGCCAAGCCTCAGCTGCACCATCCTCTGGGAGCTTGACGGGGCTATTCTGTATTATGTCCTGCCTCATGGTGCAACGATCAACTCCGAATCGTATTGTGCTGCCCTCGGGAAATTGAAGAAACGACTTGGGGCTGTTCTTTGTCATAGAGATGGGAACGAACTTTTAGTTCTCCATGACAACGCAAGGCCTCACACAAGCTTGCGCATGCGAGAGGACCTCACAAAACGTTATTGGACTGTTCTTCCTCGTCCACCTGACAGCCCAGATCCCGCACCTGTGGCGCAATCAAAGATTCACTTCGTGGGCATCAGTACGTGGATGATGAGGAGGTTACAGATGCCGACCAGTAGAGTGGTACCATGTGGATGTACTGGTCCTCACACTACGATGGCGCGAGGACATCGCATTGCACGGAGGTTATGCTGAAAAATCGGATTTTGTATCAAAAAGGGTGGGGAATAATGTAGTGTGTTGGAATCCTGAATAAAACTACCCTCCATTGAGAAAAAAGTGTCGCATTACTTATTGAACACCCCTCGCAGTTTGCTGCATTCTGGATATTGATTTCAGGAGCTGACCTTGAACTGCTGACATCGTTATGCGATCACTGTGTCCCCTTCACGCAGCCAGCCTCTTCGGCCCCGCGGCCATCGGGCGCCTCGCCCTAGTCTGGACTTTTCGTGGCTTCCGCTATTCTGCGGCAAGAATCGGCGACCGGCGGCATTGTCTGTCTGCGGCGGCGGCGTGCTAACGACCCGCCACAGCCAGCGCCACGCCACACGTAACGAGCTTCGTTACCGCCTGCAGCGGATTAGGAAGCCCCAGCTGCGAAGTCGCCGGCGACACAGCGCGGCCTCAGGATAGGGGCGTAGTGGGGCGCCTGCATACGAAAACTGTGCCCACTGAACGTAACCACGTAGGCTTCCGCAGCCGGTGACGTGATGATTAAAATTCCTCTTGGTGTAGTACCGCGCCACTGTATAATATTCTTTAGTTACAGATTGTACACTACTGGTCAATAAAATTGCTTCACCAAGAGGAAATGCAGATGATAAACGGGTATTCATTGGACAAATATGTTATACTAGAACTGACACGTGATTACATTTTCACGCAATTTGGGTGCATAGATCCTGAGAAATCAGTACCCAGAACAACCACCTCTGCCCGTAATAACGGCCTTGATACGCCTGGGCATTGAGTCAAACAGAGCTGGGATGGCGTGTACAGGTATAGCTGCCCATGTAGCTTCAACACGATACCACAGTTCATCTACAGTAGTGACTGGCGTATTGTGGTGAGCCAGTTGCACGGCCACGATTGACCAGATGTTTTCAATTGGTGAGAGATCTGGTGAATGTGCTGGCCAGGGCAGCAGTCTAACATTTTCTGTATCCAGAAAGGCCCGTACAGGACCTGCAACATGCGGTCGTGCATTATCCTGCTGAAATGTAGGGTTTCGTAGGGGTCGAATGAAGGGTAGAGCAACGGGTCTTAACACATCTGAAATGTAACGTCCACTGTTCAAAGTGCCGTCAATGAGAACAAGAGGTGACCCATACTATCACGCCGTGTGATACGCCAGTACGGCGATAACGAATACAGGCTTCCAATGTGCGTTCACTGCGATGTCGCCAAACACGGATGCGACCATCATGATGCTGTAAGCAGAACCTCGATTCATCCGAAAAAAATGAGGTTTTGCCATTCGCGCACCCAGGTTCGTCGTTGAGTACACCATCGCAGGCGCTCCTGTCTGTGATGCAGCGTCAAGGTTAACCGCAGCCATGGTCTCCGAGCTGATAGTCCATGCTGCTGCAAATGTCGTCGAACTGTTCCTGCAGATGGTTGTTGTCTTGCAAACGTCCCCATCTGTTGACTTAGGGATTGAGACGTGGCTGCACGATCCGTTACAGCGATGCGGATAAGATGCCTGTCATCTCGACTGCTAGTGATACGAGGCCGTTGGGATCCAGCAAGGCGTTCCGTTTACCCTCCTGAACCAACCGATTCCGTATTCTCCTAACAGTCATTGGATTTCGACCAAATCGCGATAGGCTACAATCCGACCTTTATCAAAGTCGGGAACCTGATGGTACGCATTTCTCCTCCTTAGACGAGGCATCACAACAACATTTCACCAGGCAACGCCGGTCAACTGCTGTTTGTGTATGAGAAATCGGTTGGAAACTTTCCTCATGTCAGCAAGTTGTAGGTATCGCCACCGGCGCCAACCTTGTGTGAATGCTTTGAAAAGCCAATCATTTGCATATAACAGCATCTTCTTCCTGTCGGTTAAATTTCACGCCTGTAGCACGTCATCTTCGTGGTGTAGCAATTTTAATGTCCAGTACTGTATATATGTATAGGAATTAGCTTATTTTAAATTGGTCCAAACTTGTAAAAACTTTGGCATGTCCTATATCCTTTTAAAAAATACGGATGAATAAAGATACTACTACTACTATTCTGTATTCTGAAACAACAGCATGTAGATAGTTACATTTAAGTCGCAGAGTACTCAATAAGATCACATCTAATAATTTTAACCTGCTTTGTCTCATCGTTGTTGGAGCGCTCTGGAACAATAAATGTATGGAGTTAAACAGGCACCATACGCAAGATAAATCTGAGCAATCCCACGGCACCGCACTGCTTAAATGGATGGAGTAAAACCGATGTCGTAACAGGATGCCGGCTTGGCCAGACACACAGTAGACCTGTTCTGTGCGATAGGTTCCCGTCTGAATTTGTCAGCCTTCACTTAATGGCGCTGGGAACTGGTCATCGCAGTTGGGCTGATTTCGAATGGTGGCCGCAGCCTTGAATGCGGTTTCTACATAATTATTTCGAATACTGGTTTCGCCTCTAACATGGAGTCAGTGTAATGTTTTGAGGAATTATAACCTTTTCCAGAAATCCAGATTGAATTAAGATGTACCTTGATTGAAATTTTAACGCTACGGAAGGTTTAGGGCGTGTTGCTGTTATTGTTTTCCGAGTAGTTGCTTATATTTGCCCCATCCAATGTCACCGAATTTTATGTCAGGCGATACAACAGAGTAACGTCGTAAACGAATGAACGCAGTTATGTTTGTATTCGGCAGTTTCAAAATAAAGAAAAATATTTATAACTAAAACAGTTTTCGATAAAATGTGATCATGTTATCATTGAAATGACTAGCAACCCAGAAATGTTTAAGACAACTAGTTGCAAAGAGAAAAACTTTTTTGCCCAAGGCTTAATAAGGTGAAATCCATGGCCAAACCGTACCAGAACTGTGGGAGACCTGTGTATAGAACGTAAGCATCACAGTCACTAACAGCCGGTAAAGTGTGCGGCTGCACAGCATTGTCCTCATACTGATCATCCCCTGGAATTTAGCAGCGCAGAGGTACTGGCGTGCAAGCGTTACTAGGACGGTATTATTAAGGATACTGTTGAAACGAAACTAATAAATGACATAAGCAGAGACGGAGATTTTTGTCTGAATTTTGACTGGACTCATGCTCTCTCCCAAAATAAACAGCAGAGGACAGAATTTGGACAATATATAGGTTGACTCTTACACAGAAGATTACAACAACCATCCACTTTTTACAATGCTATTTATTTATTTAGACAGCCTCGTTACCGGTTTCGAACCGATGGGTTCATTTTCAGACGGCGAGTTCACGTTTAACATTAGATTTCGTGTTTTGTTTCCCCACATGACGAAACTTCCTTTGGGTGGTCATAATAATAATTGCATACAATAAATAACAATCAAATAAATAATTAATTAATTAAGAGGAAACGTAGTAAATGAAAAGTAAAATTAATTTAAATATTTCACTCGCACACACAGATCACTTTCTTAATCTTTTTTACCTTTTTGCTGTTTGAAATGAAGATCGGTAGACTCTTGGCGTACTGAAAAACGTTTAATTTGCTTTCCTATAATATCAGGGATATGATTAGCTGTCTCCTCGCCTCGCGAGAAAATTCAGGACAGTTTTAATTTTTTTTTTTTAAAAAAAAGGCTCTCAGCACTATGCGACTCAACTTCTGAGGTCATCAGTCGCCTAGAACTTAGACCTGATTAAACCTAACTAACCTAATAACATCACAAACATCCATGCCCGAGGCAGGATTCGAACCTGCGACCGTAGCGGTCTCGCGGTTCCAGGCTGCAGCGCCTTTAACCGACCGGCCACTTCGGGCGGCACATTTCGATAGGAAAGGAAAACAGTATGTTGTTACGTCGCGGGCAGGGCACAATATTACATGGTGATGCCAATGAAGAATCCGCGCCATTACGTTCCAGTGCTTGCTGCTTATCTTGCAGCATCGAAAACTGTACAATGCACGAAATCGAATGGGAAACAAAACAGGAAACCTAATGTAAGACGTGAACTAGCCGTCTGAAGCCGAACCTATCGATTCTAAACCAATAAAGCTGCTGTTTAAATAAATAGCTCTGTAAAAAGGACAGGACAAGAACATTATTAATTTCTATAATAGTGAGTCAGATCACCTACAATATGAAGATTGTTACAACTGCCTGCGCCTTTAGCCCAGACACATACAGACTCATATTCACCTATTTTATGGTGACTATTAGCCCTTAGAATAAGAGGCATTGTAGAGATAAAATAGGAAGCTCCCATATCTCTGTTCAACACTTCAGCAATATGATATGTACGATAGGCAATAGTGTCTCTATCATTAAAAGCCTCAAGTTCTTTAACTTTAGACACTTTGTTCCTGGGTACCGTACAGTAGCTACGGTCACCCATCCATTGCCAGCTCTATTCTGATCATTATTTTGTAGAGTGAAATCTCTCCTGTGTAAGAGTCAACGTGTATTTCGTACACACCCACGTGCTCAAAATGTCAGGTTTTCACAAAATAGAATTTGCAGTGATTGCTCACTTGCTATCGCTTAATGTTGCACTATCGATAACGAATTACACTTTTCAACTTTGTTTGGATGGTGACTCTAGTTGTTTACGGTAATTGTTATACAACTGCAATGAATATATCTGAGTGCTAAGAGCCTTGCCGCAGTGATACCACCGGTCGCCGCCAGATCACCGAAGTTGAGTGCTGTCGGGCTTGGCTAGCACTTGTATATGTGACCATCCGATCTGCCGAGCGCTGTTGGTAAGCACTCAGGCTTTCTGAAATGACCCTCCATATCCGCATCCAGTGACGCCTGTCGGTTGAGGATGACACGACTGTCGGTCGGTACTGTTGGGTCTTCCGAGACAGAGTAATACATCTGAGTGGTGTCTGCTCTGTCGGACCTGCGTATTATCCTGACCGTCTTACGATCTTTGTTGGTGCCCGGTAATCAAAACATAGTAAACTGATTCTGTCTACTACCCTGATCATTATTATGACCTTTGCGAGTGCTTGGTAATCATGGCTCTGTGTGCTTTCCTCCATATTTGAAATATGATTCAGACAATATATCTGCATACTGCAGACCCAGCTGAATTTGCCTGTAGGTTAGCACACGCCTTCTCGAGTAGCGAAGGCGTGCCGACTCCGGATCCAATCCGCTCGGCAGACAAGTGAGGAGAACGTGTGGTGGTCGTCTGGATGTGGTTTTTAGGTGGTTTCCCATATCCCACCAGTGGAATGTCGAGCTTCAGTTACACGATGCACAAACATTTCGATAAAGTTCTCTCACTTTCGCATGGCTAACACTAGAAGCGGACAGATGGCATACAAAATTTCCGTCGTGAAGGGAGGGAGGGGGTGAAAGGGGGGGGGGGAGGGGAGGGCGACAGGAAGGGCATCCGGCCACGCTATACTACTAACTCCCGGAGGCCGAGAGGTTCTAAGCGCTTCAGTCTGGAACCGCGCCACCGCTACGGTCGCAGGTTCGAATCCTGCCTCGGACATGGATGTGTGTGATGTCCTTAGGTTAGTTAGGTTTAAGTAGTTCTAAGATCTAGGGGACTGATGACCTCAGATGTTAAGTCCCATAGTGCTCAGAGCCATTTGAACCATTTTACTAACTCCCGGCATAGAAACAGGACAAAGATCACAGAAAAGAAGAACATCGGCAACGAGTGAAAAGTGGCTGTTGACCCTACACAGTAAAAAGTGTGAGGTTATCCACATCAGTTCTAAAAATATTCTAGGCAGTTTCGGTTACACAATAGAACACACAAACCAAAGGTTATCAGATCAACTGAATACCTATGGCTTACAATTACGAACGTCTGAACAATCACATGACAAATATCGTGGAGATGGTGAAACACAAGACTGCATTTTAGTGGCAGGACACTTAGAAGATGTTACAAATCTCCTAAAGAGACTGCTTACACTATGCTTATATGTCCTCTTGTGAAACAATGTCGCGCGGTATGGGATGCTTACCAGTTCTAATTGACGGAGGGGCTTGTAAAAATTCAAAGAAGGGCAGGTGGATTGGTACAAAACACAGGAGAGTGTCACGATATAATATGTGAGTTGATGTGCTAAACATCAAAACAAAGACAGTTTTCGCTGCGACGAAATTTCTCGAAATTTTAGTCTCCAATTTTCTCCTGCAAATGGTGAAATATTTTGTTGACTCCCATCTACATAGGCAGAAATGACCATCGTAATAAAAAAAGAAAAACCAGAGCTCACAAGGCAAGATTTTCGTGTTAATTTTTCGCACACCTCTAGAACGATTCAGACATAGTAAAAGTGTTTATATGCTCCTGCCAAGCACCGAAGTAAGAGCTGCAGAGCACCTGATATAGCTTCTGCATGTAGATATACAATAGAAGTGAGTTTCCCGCCATTTCAGGCGCTGACTTGTGCAAATTGAACTGAAATTAATTACAGATCACGTTACAACGTAAAATGTGACGAGTTACAAAATTATAAAGTTGAAACCTTTGCACAGAACAAAATTTCGTGACGCACTCCGTAAGCCTGTTATAAGTTTTGCTTAGCGGTGCAAGAGAATGAACCCAAAGGCTTTTATGAATGAGTTAAACATTGTACCATCCATGTAAACTTGACTGAAATGCGTTCGAACATGGTAGACTAACATACTTTAAAGACGCGCTTAAAATTGCTGCAAGGAACTTAAAGCAGGATAGTAAAAACAAACAGTGAGCTGTAAAATGGTTCAAATGGCTCTGAGCACGATGGGACTCAACTGCTGTGGTCATAAGTCCCCTAGAACTTAGAACTACTTAAACCTAACTACCCTAAGGACATTACACACATCCATGCCCGAGGCAGGATTCGAAGCTGCGACCGTAGCGGTCGTGCGGTTCCAGACTGTAGCGCCTTTAACCGCTCGGCCACTCCGGCCGGCAGTGAGCTGTAAAATCCCCAAACTTAATCAAAACCAATTCTGATTCCCTGACGGTTTCGCTTTGCGACCCCTTTCATTTAGCGAGAGAGTATAACAGCAATTAATGATTTTTAGGCGAACGTGGTTAACCGTGGAGAGCAGACGGTCATTATCGCCAGTGTTCTGGTGCACGCTCGTAATACGGAATAAAACACTGCACCAAGTTGCAATACGTAAAACGTGGCTTAATAAAATAGAATGACGACCAATGTATCCTTCAATCCTTTCGAATGTACACACACAGTTTCATGTAAGTGGTCGACTTTCTTTTTTTTTCAGTGCTGCACATTCATGTATACACAATTCTAAACAACATACTGTTTTCAATTTAACTTTTTGGTAACGGTTAATTTTCCCCATAAAAGTTGCCACCTAGCGACGGGGTCCTGACAGCGCGAGGCCGTAAAATGAGCTGCGAGGCGCAGTAATAAAGTTTTAATTATCGCGTCGAAAAATAAAGTTACGTAATTAACTTTTTGTTTGTTTGCAGGTACATGTCTGCAGTGCTGATACACATTTAAATCCCCACGCAACCGTACCACAACGCGACGCTACAGAAAACGAAACAAAAAGGCTCGTCCCTTTGATAAAATGGGGTATCCTGCATTTGAAGGGAACAACATTGCAACAACCTATACTGCGCTGCTGGAATAGGGTGTCATCGAATGACGCAGTGATTATGTGGTACAGATGCTTTCAACTTGTAATTTAAAAAAGTTGCGTGCTTGCTTAGTAGTCACTGGTTTTCTCCGAATTTGTTTATTAAGTTTCAAGACGCGTTTGGGGTTTAACCAATCAGCTATCAGCCTAGTATAGTTAGACAAAGGAACATGTGATTTTACAAATTTTCGGTTTATTTTATTTTTTTTTTTTTTTGTATATTGCTATTTCATCCCTCCCCCCCCCCCCCCCCCTCCCACACCAGCCCCGTATGAGGAGGGGGTGTGCTGTCAGCTGAAACAATCTGCCGCTATTCAGCTACATGAGAGTAAAATTTTTAAAAAAATAATATAAAAAACTGGACATGGCGGTTAACAAAAATAAACGTTTTGTACTATAAAAAACACATTGTTATTTGCATAAGTTAAAATATAAAAGGTTGATTTGTATTTAATTAAAATGTAGACACAAATGAACTGAAAATGAATGTCGCACACGAATACATAAAACAGGTAGGCAGTTGTATAAGCTGAAACAGGAAGGCTGATGTGTTGATTGATTAAAACAGATACATAGATGAGTGAAGATTAAAAGGGATAAGGGTATGATGAGGACGTAGCATTTAAAGGTAGTGCGGTGGAGGATTTTTGTGTGGATAGGGATGGGGAAAGCGTTGAGTGGGAAGCGCTTCCGAACCAAAGCTTAGGAAGTGGGAGGAGAGGATTAGAGGGAAGGGAGTCCGGCCAAAGGAAAGGAGGTAGAGATCTCCTAGGTCTGGTAGGATTTGCCCACATCAGGGCGGGTTTCATGCTTGGATAAGGGAAGGCGATTATTGTTTCGTTGGGACAGGATGTGGAGAGTGTGAAGGTGTAATGTTGAGGGAATGTGGTGGTAGAGGCGCGACAGAGTACGAGGATCATTAAGATGGGGGGAAACTAGGGAATGGTTAGAGTTGGATTGATGGGTTATTTAGGGTATTCTGAGATGTTTAAGATGGAAGAGTAGGCTGGGGAATTTTATAAGTTGGAAGAGGATATGGGTGGGGCACGGTAAGTGGTTCCAAAAGGCTAGGCAGCGTACATGACGATCGAGGATCTATAGGAAGTGATAAAAGGTGGGAGTAGCAGAAGACCATATCGCATTGGCATATCAGAGAATGGGTCAGATTTGGGATCTATAGGTGTGGAGGATAGTGGAAGAGTACAATCCCCATGTTCGCCTGGTTAGATGTTGTAGTAATTTTAGTCTATTGTGAGATTTCTGTTGACTGATTAGTAGATGGAGCTTCCACGTTAGTCGGCGATCAATAGTCTGAGGTACTTTGGTGTGTTAGCTAAGTGTATATGACGATGTAAATGACAAGGTAAAAGTCATGGGGGTAGAAATTACGAGTGGTTCAGCCTGCTTGGGTTTTGGTGTAGTTGATTCTGAGGAGCCCCTGGTTGCGCTAGGCGGAGATGAGTAAGGTACAGGAGTTAGTCATTGAAGGAAAACTTAGGGAGGAAGCCACAAATATGGACAGGAAAGGGTAAGTGCTGTTGTAGGTAGGATGGACACAAAGACCTTGTTAAACACAGAGGTAAGGTTCAAATGGCTCTGAGCACTATGGGACTTAACTTCTGAGGCCATGAGTCCCCTAGAACTTCGAACTACTTAAGCCTAACTAACCTAAGGACATCACAGACATCCATGCCCGAGGCAGGATTTGAACCTGCGACCGTAGCGCACAGAGGTAAGGGTGATGGGATGGTAGGAGTAGGTGTCAGGGGCAAGTCTGTTACGTTTTTGGAAAAGGAGGATTCGAGAGGTTTTCCATGACTCAGGATAGAAACCCGTAAGTAGGATTATATTAAAGAGTGGCTAGAATTTACAGGGAGTATAGCGAGCGTCGCTTCAGGTGTCTGCAGTCTATGCAGCTGTGATCAGGAGCCATGCTGCGTCTGCCAGGGAGTATTTTGTGTTGTGCTTGGAGTACTGAGTTCTGCCCATGGGATGTTGTCGAGCTACTGGAAATTAGGAGAGAGGGGCAAGTGGGTATCAGTGGTATGCTGATGGACTGTCAGGAGTAAGGAGTAATTGAAGTGCGTGTCGTCTGGGTTGTTGAAGGTGTCAGAGAGGTTGGATGCAAAGTGTTCAGCGTTGCTTAGGTTGTCGCAGAGAGGGTGATCACCATGCAGGAAGGGGGTAGGAGGGAGCAGGGTTGTTGCCAGTAAGGCTATGAAATCCTTTTCAGTACATGGAAGAGTTTATGAGCAGTGTGGCGAAGAGGTTTGTGCATGTTCGGTGCCGGTTGGAGTGGCCGGCCGGTTCTAGGCTCTGCAGTCTGGAACCGCGCGACCGCTACGGTCGCAGGTTCGAATCCTGCCTCGGGCATGGATGTGTGTGATGTCCTTAGGTTAGTTAGGTTTAAGTTGTTCGAAGTTCTAGGGGACTGATGACCTTAGAAGTCCCATAGCTCTCAGAGCCACTTGAACTTTTTTTTTTTTTTTTTTTTTTTTGCATGTTCGGTGCCAAACGCGGCGTTTCTTTATATACAGTTATATTCAGCAGGTTTAGATTTTGTAGTTGTAGTTGTCGGTAGCATGAAAGTGTGTTTCAGTCACAGGGCTGCAGGAAAGGTAGGTAAAAGCTACAGGATTCATGGAGGTGTAGGAGAGCATGTGGAGACAGTTTGGGATGATGTGGGTTGATGGGTTTTGTCTCAGTGTGGTGAGTTATGGCATTTGACAAAGTCTGTTCTAGGAAGATGGTAGCATGCTGGATGTTACTCTGACATTGGAAAGATAGTGGATGGCTTACAAGACGGGTAGCAATGAATTCCCTGTAGGAGCCCCAATTGGTACAGTAGTAGCACTGGTTGTGTTTAGGAGTGGTTGATTGGTTGGTTGATTTGCGGGAGGGGACCATACAGCGAGTTCATTGATCCAATCGGATTAGGAAAGAATGGGGAAGGAAATCGGCCATTCGCTTTCACAGGAACCCTCCTGGCATTGGCCTGAAGTGATTTAGGGAAATAACAGAAAACGTAAATCATTGTGGCCAGACGCAGGTTTCAACCGTCGTCTTCCCGAATGCTAACCACTGCACCATCTCGCTTGGTTTTGGGAGAGGCAGGAGGAGTGTGTGGGATGCAGGGGATGGCGAGTAGGACAGGGAGATGGTCACTGCTGATAGGATACAGGACTGCTGCAGTAATGCGCCCAAGGAGATTAGAAGAGGTGAGGAAAACATCAGTACTGGAATTTCTTTCAGGACGGATATGCAGAGAGAGAGAGAGAGAGAGAGAGAGAGAGAGAGAGAGAGAGAGAGAGAGAGAGACTATATCACCCTGGAGGAAGTCAGTAAACCGACGCCAGTACTGGAGTAAAGACACTGCAGGGTCAAAGAAACTGGTACACCTACCTGAAATCTTGTAGGCCCTCCGCGACCACGCTGAATTGCCGCAGCACGACGTGACTTGGACTCGACTAATGTCTGAAGTATGCCGGAGGGAACTGACGCCACTAATCCTGCAGGGCTGTCCATAAATCCGTACGAATACGAGGGGGTGGAGATCTCTTCTGAGCGGCGCGTTTCAAGGCATCCCAGATATGCTCAGTGTTCATGTCTGGGGAGTTTGGTGGCCAGTGGAAGTGTTTAAACTCGGAAGAGTGTTCCTGGAGCCACTGGTTAGCAATTCTGCACGTGCGGGGTGTCGCATTATCGTGCTGGATTTGCCCAAGTCCGTCGGAATGCATAATGGACATGAAAGGATGCTTACTTACGTGTCACTTGTCAGAGTCTTATCTAGACGGATCATGGGTTCCATATCACTCCAACTGCACACGCCCCATCATTACGGAGCCTCCACGAAGTTGCACAGTTCCCTGCTGACATGCAGGGCCAATGGAGTCATGAGGTTGTCTCCATACCCGTACACGTCCATCCACTCGATACAATTTGAAATGAGACTCGTCCGACCAGGTAACATGTTTCCAGTCATCAACAGTCCAATGTCTTGTTGACGGGCCCAGGTGAGGCGTAAAGCTTTGTGTCGTGCAGTCATCGAGAGTAGTCGAGTGGGCCTTCGGCTCGAAGATGTTTCGTTGAATGGGTCGCACGCTGACACTTGTTGATGGCCCAGTACTGAAATCTGCAGAAATTTGCGGGAGGGTTGCACTTCTGTGACGTTGAACTATACTCTTCAGTCGTTGTTGGTCCCGTTCTTGAAGGATCTTTTTCCGGCCACAGTGACGTCGGAGATTTGATGTTTCATCGGATTCCCGATAGTCACGGTACACTCGTGAAGCGGTCGTACGGAAAAATCCGAACTTCATCGCTATTTTGGAGATGTTGTGCCCCGTCGCTCGTGCGCCGACTATAACACCACGCTCAAACTCACTTAAATCTTGATAACCGGCGATTGTACCGGCAGTCGATCTTGTTGTCTTACACAGGCGTTGCCGACCGTAGCGGCGTATTCTGCCTGTTTCCATATCTCTGTATGTGAATACGGATGCCTATACCAGTTTATTTAGCGCTTCAGTGTATATGGCTTACGTGAGTAAGAAAGTCGTATGGAATGGGATGATGTCGGGTATAGATAGTAGCACAGGTAACAGTTGTGGTTTTGAGGAGGAGAGTGAGAATAATTTGTTTGTTAGGAGCGTTATATGGGGGTTGTAACGAAACAGAGAGGTCCTTGTGGTGGCCTGTAGAAACTCCGCCTAGGGAGCAGATTATCTGTTCTATGGAGGATGTACGGTAAAGTGTGGATAGTATGACGATGTTGGAGCTATGTTTCATTCAGGATGAAAGTATCAATGTGGTATTGATAGAGGGTGTTCATGAGGAAGTGCTCATTGATTGAAAAGCAGCAAATATTGCGTCATAATTTAGGGAGAGGGGTAGTGAGGATATGTGGCTGTGGTGAATTTAAACTAAGGTGTCAAGATGGGTGGAAAGAAAGTGGACCTTGTTCTGGGAATGGATGGCTTGTGTGTTGAGGTGGAAGACAGAGCAGGCAGCAAATTTGGCGTAGGGTGTGTAGCCTCTGGAAAGGGTGGATGTTTTCCCTATCAGACTTCCCTAGAGCACAGTACCTTAGTCTCTCATGAACACTCGCCGTCGAGGGCAACGTTCTTGATTCTGTCACTTGAGATGTCCAGCGAGTGCACGCAGGGGAACAGTAATATATAGAAACTAGAACTGTAGAGCAGCCGCTCGTCGCATGGGACTTTTCTTTATCCTGAGGTGCTTCAATCGACCAGGGCGAGCATCTTCGTGAACTACGTAGCCAAGGGCCACACGGTACAAACATCGCATTTTTAGTTTTCTGAGTCTTTCGCGACGGTATACATAAATAAAACTTTCTCGGTTTTCCAGGCGCGTCAGTTCGAATAAAATCCTCGAGCTTTCGATGGGCACCTCCGCCATCGACGTCAGTTCACTGACTGCCGGGGCTACGCTACGTTAATTCACGGAGCTTCATGCCCCTGTGAGTTGGGGGATGAGCGGATCACGCCTTCCCTACTTCTTCCTGGAGATGTTGAGTGTTTTCCTCTCGTTTGAATCGTCCTCACGGTTGCGTTGCTGCTAGTGGGTCTTCTGGCTAATGTTGCGGCGTTCCTTTACACCAGCAACAGGTCTGGCCACCTTGTGGTCGGGCGCCAGTGCACCTGGTTGCCCAGGTTGCGGACGAGTTCGTTCTCCGACATCCGCGCGGCTGCGTAGAAACGATGCGCCGTTTGCCGGAATCGGTGTTTGAGCAGCAGAACTCCTGCTATTCTGAGGAGTCCTCCGGTGCTTAAGTCTCGTGGCACGTGAAGCGATAACCTAAGCGCCCTGTTCTGGACCGTCTGCAGCTTTGCGATTGACGAGTCGGCCGCGTTGCCCCACACCACAGCAGCGTACTCCAACACTGGCCTGATTAGTGTTAGGTACGGAGTAATGCCGCAGTGTGGGGGCAGGGTCGTCGCTGGGTTCAGTAAGGGGTATAACAAGGGCATTCTGCCAAGCGCTTTACCCATTACTTCCCCGATGTGCGCCTTCCACGTCAGGCGCCTAGGTAGCGTCCGGTGTTTGACTACGGCATGGGGCCTCCCATGATGCTGAATGCCTGCATGTCGGCAGGAATCTTCTTCCTAGTGAAGATGACCGACTGACTTTTGGCTGCGTTAAACCTGAGAGGCCATTTGGTGGCCCAAGCTCCAAGGACGTCGCAAGCCGATTGCACGCGGTGACGCATCAGCCTGGCGTTGATGCTACTGCCGTAGAGCGCCGTATCGTCCACGTAGAGCGCAACATACACGCCCTGCCTCTTCGGAACGTAGGCGGTGTGCAGTGAGTAGAGCAAGGGGCCGATGACGGACCCTTGCGGTACTCCAGTTGCTATGGAGCGCGCTGTCGACGTCCCGTCGTCGGCGCGCACGTGGAAGGTGCGCCCAGTCAAGTAGGATTTGAGCAGGCGGGCGTGTGACATCGTTAGGCCTTGTGTAAGTAGTTTATACACAAGGCCGTCGTGCCACACGCTGTCGAAGGCTCTGGAAACGTCCAGGAGTACCGCCCCAAGATGCGTCGTTCCAGCGCCCCCATCGCCTGCTCCATCAGTCGAAATAGCTGCTGGTGTGTAGAGTGGCCCCTCCTGAAGCCGAACTGTTCGTCAGGGAGCAGGCCTTCCTCCCCGACGTGTCGCCACAGCCTCTTAACATATAGCCTCTCGAAAACCTTCGACACTGCGGGCAACAGGGACTACCGGGGCTGCTACGGTTTCTCCCTTATATAGGCATGATGACATCGTCATCAGCCAATCAGATCGACCCAATGTGGCGCGGGCAGCTAGCGGAGCTATTGCCCGTGGCAGCACCGGTGACGTCAGGTGGCGCTAGGGCCAGGCCCCACGTTTGAAACTGGCGCTCCCGCGTGGAGCATCTGTCTTTGCTTTCTTTCGATGTCCAATTTCGCATTTTTAGCTTGTGGCAGTCGGCTGCGTAGTTTATGAAAATGCTCGCGCAGGCCGAGTGAAACACGCCAGAATAAAGACAAATTACATGCGAATTGTTGCTGCTCTACTATTTTATCTTATCTTAGTCTTCGAGCCACTCACATAGTGGGTCTTTGGGAATAAGTGGTGTTGGTGGTTAGTGTTTAACGTCCCGTCGACAACGAGGTCATTAGAGACGGAGCGCAAGCTCGGGTTAGGGAAGGATTGGGAAGGAAATCGGCCGTGCCCTTTCAAAGGAACCATCCCGGCATTTCCCTGAAACGATTTAGGAAAATCACGGAAAACCTAAATCAGGATGGCCGGAGACGGGATTGAACCGTCGTCCTCCCGAATGCGAGTCCAGTGTGCTAACCACTGCGCCACCTCGCTCGGTCTTTGGGAATAAGTGCAGACATTGTAGTCGTTGGTATCTTAATATATACCCACTTCAGTGCAAATGTCAGTTGTTCTTTCTCTCCTAATATTTTTTTCACGTATTTTTTTCACATAATTTAGTGCCTGATGTTTTCCTTCTAACAAGGGACAACTTTGACCTTGAACGCTCGGAACCGCACGAAACCATAGCTAGAGTAACACTCGATCATACAAACAAAAGTGGTCTGTCATTTCGATGCAAAACTGCGCACTTACGTGCTAGCGCCATCAGATGGTGGCATATTGTTACTGCATTAACAAGTGTTTGAGGTGCATGAGTGGTGTAGCTGCCGTATGAATGTGTCTCTCGCTGTGTTTTCATGCGGGTTACTCTGTAAACTGTGCAGGAAACATCTCTAGACAGTTAACGTGTTTAGCTGAAAATTTTGAATGAAACAGTGAAAAAGCAAATTTATTAGTAGCAACATACGGTGTTCAGTCCAACATGGTTATCTGTACAGTCATTCTGTTTTTTTTTTTTATTTTTTTTTATCAATTCGTCTATACTCTCGGGCCCTTTTCTCACCGGTATTATAATTTTATTGATTTCTCTTGCGTCGAGAACTAGTCGTACTTGTCCTTTTGGTTTGTCTACAGCAAGTAAGGGGCTCGAATAGGGACTGTAAGATGGTTCTATGATGTTCCATGCAAGCATCTTTTGAACTTCATTACTAACTGCGTTTCTTTTTGTCCATGATACTTGGTACGAACTATGACAGAAGGCTTTATGTGGCATGACATTCATCCTATATTTATATCCCCTAATCACACCAGGTTTTTCTTCGAATACTCGCTCGTATTTCACGAGAACCTTAAACAATTCAGAACGCTGCTCTGAGGACAGCTGAGCAGATTCAGAGACAATTTTTAACATTTGTCGTTCAGATTTTATTTCTTGAACCTGATTCCCTAGGCCTGTAGTTTTATTTCTTGAAATTAACTTTATTTGTATACCCGGGCAAAACCTTCCATGTGTGTCGGTTATCCTCAGTAATTTTAGAGAAACGATTTTCTGTTTGACCTTCAACTCACATATCCCGTAAGAAAAGTCGATCTTTACGTTCTTTTCTTGCAAAAAATAAAACCCTAAAACACAGTCCACTATCAACGCATCAATTATGAGGAACGTGCATTCAATCGCTACATTTCCAAATTCTATCTCTAACTGGGCTTGTATTTTCACGCTTCTACTTCTCCCTCCAATCGCTCCCAAAACCTTACAATTCCTAACCGGCAATATTGGCACCCGTGTTGTTTTAGTGATCTGTCTAAATAAGTCCATAGAAATCACATTAATATCATACCCAGTATCAAATATTGCGTTCACTGAAATACCTTCGATTAATATTTTAACGGCAGGTTTTATAACTGCTGGATGATTGGTGCTGTATTTAGTATCCTCGTTATACAATTCATTTCTCATGTCAGTGCCATCATTGTACCTTAATATTTTTAATCTTAAATCAGAATTCCCCCCATGAACCATGGACCTTGCCGTTGGTGGGGAGGCTTGCGTGCCTGAGCGATACAGATGGCCGTACCGTAGGTGCAACCACAACGGAGGGGTATCTGTTGAGAGGCCAGACAAATATGTGGTTCCTGAAGAGGGGCAGCAGCCTTTTCAGTAGTTGCAAGGGCAACAGTCTGGATGATTGACTGACCTGGCCTTGCAACACTAACCAAAACGGCCTTGCTGTGCTGGTACTGCGAACGGCTGAAAGCAAAGGTAAACTACAGCAGTAATTTTTCTCGAGGGCATGCAGCTTTACTGTATGATTACATGATGATGGCGTCCTCTTGGGTAAAATATTCCGGAGGTAAAATAGTCCCCATTCGGATCTCCGGGCGGGGACTACTCAGGGGGACGTCGTTATCAGGAGAAAGAAAACTGGCGTTCTACGGATCGGAGCGTGGAATGTCAGATCCCTTAATCGGGCAGGTAGGTTAGAAAATTTAAAAAGGGAAATGAATAGGTTGAAGTTAGATATAGTGGGAATTAGTGAAGTTCGGTGGCAGGGGAACAAGACTTTTGGTCAGGTGAATACAGGGCTATAAAGATTATCAAATAGGGGTAATGAAGGAGTAGGTTTAATATTGAATAGGAAAATAGGAGTGTGGGTAAGCTATTACAAACAGCATAGTGAACGCATTATTGTGGCCAAGATAGACACGAAGCCCATGCCTACTACAGTAGTACAAGTTTATATGCCAACTAATTCTGCAGATGAAGAAATTGATGAAATGTATGATGAGATAAAAGAAATTATTCAGGTAGTGAAGGGAGACGAAAATTTAATAGTCATGGGTGACTGGAATTCGAGAGTAGGAAAAGGGAGAGAAGAAAACATAGTGGGTCAATATGGATTGGGGGCGAGAAATGAAAGAGGAAGCCGTCTGGTAGAATTTTGCACAGAGCATAACTTAATCATAGCTAACACTTGGTTCAAGAATCATAAAAGAAGGTTGTATACATGGAAGAATCCTGGAGATACTAGAAGGTATCAGATATATTATATAATGGTAAGACAGAGATTTAGGAACCAGGTTTTAAATTGTAAGACATATCCAGAGGCAGATGTGGACTCTGACCACAATCTATTGGTTATGAACTGTCGATTAAAGTGGCTCTGAGCACTATGGGACTTAACATCTGTGGTCATCAGTCCCCTAGAACTTAGAACTACTTAAACCTAACGAACCTAAGGACATCACACACATCCATGCCCGAGGCAGGATTCGAACCTGCGACCGTAGCAGTCGCGCGGTTCCGGACTGAGCGCCTAGAACCGCTAGACCACCGCGGCCGGCTGTCGATTAAAACTGAAGAAACTGCAAAAAGGTGAGAATTTAAGGAGATGGTACCTGGATAAACTGACTAAACCACAGGTTGTACAGAGTTTCAGGGAGAGCACAAGGGAACAATTAACAGGAATGGGGGAAAGAAATACAGCAGAAGAAGAATGGGTAGCTTTGAGGGATGAAGTAGTGAAGGCAGCAGAGGATCAATTAGGTAAAAAGACGAAGGCTAGTAGAAATCCTTGGGTAACAGAAGAAATATTGAATTTAATTGATGAAACGAGAAAATATAAAAACGCCATAAATGATGCAGGCAAAAAGAAATACAAACGTCTCAAAAATGACATTGACAGGAAGTGCAAAATGGCTAAGCACGGATGGCTAGAGGACAAATGTAAGGATGTAGAGGCTTATCGCACTAGGGGTAAGATAGATACTGCCTACAGGAAAATTAAAGAGACCTTTGGAGAAAAGAGAGCTACTTGTATGAATATCAAGACCTCAGACGGAAACCCAGTTCTAAGCAAAGAAGGGAAGGCAGAAAGGTGGAAGGAGTATATAGAGGGTTTATACAAGGGCGATGTACTTGATGACAATATTATGGAAATGGAAGAAGATGTAGATGAAGATGAAATGGGAGATACGATTCTGCGTGATGAGTTTGACAGAGCACTAAAAGACCTAAGTCGAAACAAGGCCCCGGGAGTAGACAACATTCCATTGGAACTATTGACGGCCTTGGAAGGGCCAGTCCTGACAAAACTCTACCATCTAGTGAGCAAGATGTATGAGACAGGCGAAATACCCTCAGACTTCAAGAAGAATATAATAATTCCAATTCCAAAAAAAAGCAGGTATTGACAGATGTGAAAATTTTCGAACTATCAGTTTAATAAGTCACGGCTGCAAAATACTAATTCGAATTCCTTACAGACGAATGGAGAAACTGGTAGAAGCCGACCTTGGCGAAGATCAGTTTGGATTCCGCAGAAATGTTGGAACACGTGAGGCAATACTGACCCTACGACTTATCTTGGAAAATAGATTAAGGAAAGGCAAATCTACATTTCTAGCATTTGTAGACTTAGAGAAAGCTTTTGACAATGTTGACTGGAATACTCTCTTTCAAATTCTAAAGGTGGCAGGGGTAAAATACCGGGAGCGAAAGGCTATTTACAATTTGTACAGAAACCAGATGGCAGTTAGGAGAGTCGAGGGACATGAAAGGGAAGCAGTGGTTGGGAAGGGAGTGAGACAGGGTTGTATCCTGTCCCCGATGTTATTTAATCTGTATATTGAGCAAGCAGTAAAGGAAACAAAAGAAAAATTCGGTGTAGGTATTAAAGTCCATGGAGAAGAAATAAAAACTTTGAGGTTTGCCGATGACATTGTAATTCTGTCAGAAACAGCAAAGGACTTGGAAGAGCAGTTGAACGGAATGGACAGTGGGACAGTGTCTTAAAAGGAGGATATAAGATGAACATCAACAAAAGAAAAACGGGGATAATGGAATGTAGTCGAATTAAGTTGGGTGATGCTGAGGGAATTAGATTAGGAAATGATACACTTAAAGTAGTAAAGGAGTTTTGCTGTTTGGGGAGCAAAATAAGTGATGATGGTCGAAGTAGAGAGGATATAAAATGTAGACTGGCAATGGCAAGGAAAGCGTTTCTGAAGAAGAGAAATTTGTTAACATTGAGTATAGATTTAAGTGTCAGGAAGGCGTTTCTGAACGTATTTGTATGGAGTGTACCATTTATGGAAGTGAAACATGGACGGTAAATAGTTTGGACAAGAAAAGAATAGAAGCTTTCGAAATGTGGTGCTACAGAAGAATGCTGAAGATTAGATGGATAGATCACATAACTAAGGAGGAGGTACTGAGTAGAATTGGGGAGAAGAGGAGTTTGTGACAACTTGACAAGAAGAAGGGACCGGTTGGTAGGACATGTTCTGAGGCAATAAGGGATCACAAATTTAGCATCGCAGGGCAGCGTGGAGGGTAAAAATCGTAGAAGGAGACCAAGAGATGAATACACTAAGCAGATTCAGAAGGATGTAGGTTGCAGTAAGTACTGGGAGATGAAGAAGCTTGCACAGGATAGAGTGGCATGGAGAGCTGCATCAAACCGGTCTCAGGACTGAAGACAACAACAACAACATCAGAATTGTCCCTATCTCGCCCACCCGCCTGCACTTCGGGACTTAATGCGGCGGTAATTTGTTTTCCGCTGGCTGAGAAATCGGCCGCATTTCGGTATCATTTACTTCATCGATTACTATTGGTGGTGGATGCTGTCGCCAGTTTTGATTTATAGGGTTTTGTGTCTGGGTATTCTGTCTCCCTTGATTTCTGTTTTGTGTCGTTTCGTTATTACTGAAGTATCCTGGAGTGAACTTACGTTCCTGCCTCCTATCCGCGGTACCTCGTTCCCACCGACCTGTTCTACCGTATCCGTGTGCGTTGTTATGGTCTTGACTTTGGTACGCCGAGCTGGGTTCTCTACCAGCCGGCTCTCGACGCAGAATATTTCCATTCCTCCACGACTGACTGTGATTTAGTGATCTTGCCCGCACATCCTCCTGCATCAAATCAATTGCATCAAGGATGGGGATAAACTCATCAATGTTTGCGTCTGGAGCGTGAATTAATTTTTCGCGTATATCAATAGGCATCTTACTCTTAAGAATGCACAACAAATCTTTATGCGAAATTGGCTCGTCCCAGTATTTCGTTTTATTCAGGTACTTCTTGAAATACTTTCGGAGCGTTACTTTGCTATAACTAAACTGCTCGAGGTTCAATACAGCCTCACGAAGTCGTTGCTGCACCCCTAAAGACCAATATTTCGCGAGAAACCTTTTTTCAAGCTCGTCATATGTGGAACATTTTTCAGTGGCTTCAGTGGCCCACAAGGCCGCATCATTTAACATGAATCCACTTACGTAACGCGTCTTTTGTAATTCCGTTCACTTTGTGGGTAACGCGCCACGAAAAGAACGAATAAATACTACTGGATGCAGCTGACTCATGTCAGGTGAGAATGACTGTCCCCTCCTGTGTTTGATAATGTTTTCCTCCATAATGATTTACATAAGGTGTCGTAGCCCCCGGTAATGAATATGATTCCTGATCCCGAGTTACCTCAGAATTTACTTCGTTGGCTTGCCCCCGCTTTTGAGTACTAGCATCTACTACGTTCTCTCCACGTGTCGGCGTGGAAACATCACTCTTGACTACCTCTTTAATATCGGTAAGCTCATTACTAAATTTGTTTAATTGCTCATTTGCTCCCCTTCGCCATTGGGACAATTCCTGAGTAATTTGCATTTTTACTTCAGAAATCTGAGCAGTTGGATCTATCGATTGTCTTTCGTGTTGTTTTGAAATGGAATTTACGGCTTCCTTTACCCGAGAATCTATTTCTACAGATATTTTCGCATGCTTTAATGACAATTCATCGAGTGTCGTAGACAACTGATTTACTGTGACCTCGAGAGCGCTTTGATTTCCTTTTAACTGTTTTACATCCGAATTTAAGTCTCTGACCGCGTTCTCGTTTTGCGTCTGAGACTTATTGTTTCTTGAGCCATTTGTGTTTGATTTTGAGAAATTTGCCCTATCTTACGAGACATTTCGCCTACTTGTGCCGACACTGATTCCTGGCTTTTATGTGTGTCATCTACTCGTACCGACAAGGCTTCCTGACTTTTATGTATGCCATCTACTCGTTTCGACACGGCTTCCTGTTTTTTATTCATCTCACCCACTTGAAAAAATATAGCGGAGATGGTACTCGTCATGATTTGTAATTGCTTTTGTATACTGGGAAGATTTTCAGCAATTTCTAATTCCTCAGTCTCATTAGTCTCCAATTGTTCTTCACCTACTTCCTTTAAATCCATGATTACACACGTCAATTTCAAATCTTAGGCTAGTCGTCACACGAAATGTGGATAAATATTCAGGGACGCATGTCCTTCACGCTTACGCAGTGGCCTATTTTGACTACACTTGGCTGTGGTTCCGCTTATCTACAGCACTACCCGCTACGCTACGTACCGTAGGAAAGGAAAACTGTTCACTAAGTATCGGTTGGAAACTATTCACTACACTTGGGTGTTCTACAGGTAGATAAACCACTAGGACAAAATAAAGTATGTTGCTCACCAAATACCTCGTTTAACCAGCTGAACCGTCGATTTTGAGGAATCCATTTATAATTACAATTGCTCATACACTCGTTTACATGAAAAAGAAAACAGACATAGATTAGCAGAATGCCAGTTTTTACCAGAAAAATAGAAATATACATATAACTCCTATTTTGGTGAATAAATTGTGAACTTACTTTAGAAATAGGCTTAAGCGAAATCCCTCCGGTGCCTCCAGTGTGACGTATAAATTTTGCGTACCTACAGTGCTACGTCTTTCAGTGTCACACAAATTTTTATTTTAAAAGGGGATCACTTAAGATTATTTACATGGGTTCGCCCCTCAAATTTCTCCCTCATATCACAAAATTGTCGTCTGATGTAGTGCAAACTGAAAAAATAAATTCCTTTTAAAGCACAGTTTCGTATATAATTTATATTCAGAACCTTACACCTGTGTCACAGAACAAATTCTACATCGAGAATACTTTACACAAGTATAAGGGAAGAAATGCTTCCGATAATTATTACAGCATTTAAAGAACATCAAAATATGAACAGGCTGAAATGAACAAACAGTACATGAGACTATGTTAATCAATTCAACTGTAAAAAGCTAAGGAGCATATTTTAGCAAAACGAGAAATATGCAAAAGTGAAATGCCAAAATGAGCACTTCTCAGTTGGAAGTAAATCAAAACAATCAGAATGGCTGAAAGAGAGCACAATAACATGAGCCATAAACGAATAAGAGCTAAGCAACTAATCAAATAAGAGAATAGGCAAAAATGAGATGCCAACAAAATGAGAGCTGGCCGAAATCCGTCGGCACTTGTATACGGTTGCGCTCGTGGCGGCACCTCGCAGCCCGTACGCAACACGCGCGCCTGCGACCGCAATGCACTCTTAGCGCTCGCGGCGGCGTCTAGCGGCCCGTACGCAAGGTGTGCGATTGCTGTCGCAGGTCGACCCTTAATCTATGATGTTACAGTGTGTAGAATGTATGAGTCTGGCGACGTAACCACTTGACTTTCTAAAAAGCGTCATCCACACAATTCCGAAGACGGCAAGAACTGACAAGTGCGAAAATTACCGCACAATCGGCTTAACAGCTCATGTCTCCAAGTTGCTTACAAGAATAATATACAGAAGAATGGAAAAGAAAATTGGGGCGCCGGAGATCATCGCCTCGTGTTTCTGTGTGTGACGTCGTTCGTGCTCAAGTGTTCCAGTGTTATTCGTTTTGTGCTCCTCCGTTCGCGTGTGACAATTTTCGTCTCTATGTGTGTCCACGTATCCGATCAAATTTTATCTTGGACTCTACGCCCGTGAACGGCTCCATGTATTTTAAACGTGTATGTCTCCGTTTCTACACTCCTGGAAATGGAAAAAAGAACACATTGACACCGGTGTGTCAGACCCACCATACTTGCTCCGGACACTGCGAGAGGGCTGTACAAGCAATGATCACACGCACGGCACAGCGGACACACCGGGAACCGCGGTGTTGGCCGTCGAATGGCGCTAGCTGCGCAGCATTTGTGCACCGCCGCCGTCAGTGTCAGCCAGTTTGCCGTGGCATACGGAGCTCCATCGCAGTCTTTAACACTGGTAGCATGCCGCGACAGCGTGGACGTGAACCGTATGTGCAGTTGACGGACTTTGAGCGAGGGCGTATAGTGGGCATGCGGGAGGCCGGGTGGACGTACCGCCGAATTGCTCAACACGTGGGGCGTGAGGTCTCCACAGTACATCGATGTTGTCGCCAGTGGTCGGCGGAAGGTGCACGTGCCCGTCGACCTGGGACCGGACCGCAGCGACGCACGGATGCACGCCAAGACCGTAGGATCCTACGCAGTGCCGTAGGGGACCGCACCGCCACATCCCAGCAAATTAGGGACACTGTTGCTCCTGGGGTATCGGCGAGGACCATTCGCAACCGTCTCCATGAAGCTGGGCTACGGTCCCGCACACCGTTAGGCCGTCTTCCGCTCACGCCCCAACATCGTGCAGCCCGCCTCCAGTGGTGTCGCGACAGGCGTGAATGGAGGGACGAATGGAGACGTGTCGTCTTCAGCGATGAGAGTCGCTTCTGCCTTGGTGCCAATGATGGTCGTATGGGTGTTTGGCGCCGTGCAGGTGAGCGCCACAATCAGGACTGCATACGACCGAAGCACACAGGGCCAACACCCGGCATCATGGTGTGGGGAGCGATCTCCTACACTGGCCGTACGCCACTGGTGATCGTCGAGGGGACACTGAATAGTGCACGGTACATCCAAACCGTCATCGAACCCATCGTTCTACCATTCCTAGACCGGCAAGGGAACTTGCTGTTCCAACAGGACAATGCACGTCCGCATGTATCCCGTGCCACCCAACGTGCTCTAGAAGATGTAAGTCAACTACCCTGGCCAGCAAGATCTCCGGATCTGTCCCCCATTGAGCATGTTTGGGACTGGATGAAGCGTCGTCTCACGCGGTCTGCACGTCCAGCACGAACGCTGGTCCAACTGAGGCGCCAGGTGGAAATGGCATGGCAAGCCGTTCCACAGGACTACATCCAGCATCTCTACGATCGTCTCCATGGGAGAATAGCAGCCTGCATTGCTGCGAAAGGTGGATATACACTGTACTAGTGCCGACATTGTGCATGCTCTGTTGCCTGTGTCTATGTGCCTGTGGTTCTGTCAGAGTGATCATGTGATGTATCTGACCCCAGGAATGTGTCAATAAAGTTTCCCCTTCCTGGGACAATGAATTCACGGTGTTCTTATTTCAATTTCCAGGAGTGTATATCCACCATATTTATTCTCTGTCTTCATTTGTCTCTTTTGTATTCTCTGTGGCCGAAGAGCGGCCTACTATGCCGCTGATGGCCTGCCTGTAAAAGGTTTAAAAATAACAATAAAGAAAAAAAAATTGGGGATGCACTAGATGATGATCAGTTTGGCTTCAGGAAGGGTAAAGGCGCGGGAGAAGCACTTCTGGCGTTGCGGTTAACAATGGAAGCAAGATTGAAGAAAAATCAAGACATGCTCATAGGATTTGTCGACCAGGAAAAAGCGTTCAACAGTGTAAAATGGGCAAGATGTTCGAAATTCCGAAAAAACCAGGGGTAAGGTACAGGAGAAGACGGGTCATATACAATATGTACAACAGCCAAGAGGGAATAATGGGAGTGGACGACCAACAACGAAGTGCTCGTATTAAAAAGGGTGTTGGACAGGGGTGTAGCCATTCACCCCTACTGTTCAGTCTGTACGTCGAGGATGCAATGATGGAAATAAAAGAAAAGTTCAGGAGTGCAATTAAAATTCAAGGTGAAAGGATATCATCGATGCGATTCGCTGAAGACATTGCTGTCTTGAGTGAAAGTGAAAAAGAATTACATTATCTGCTGAACGGAATGAACAGACTAATGCGTACAGAGTATGGATTGAGAGTAAATCGAAGAAAGACGAAGGTAATGAGAAGTAGTAGAAATGTGAACAGCGAGAAACTTAACTTCAGGGTTGATGAAGTTAAGAAATTTTGCTACCTAGGCAGTAAAATAACAAATGACGGACGGAGCAAGGAGGACATCAAAAGCAGAATAGCAATGGCAAAAAGGGCATGCCTGGCCAAGAGAAGTATACTAATATCAAATATCGGCCTTAATTAGAGGAAGAGATTTCTGAGAATGTACGTCTGAAGTACAGCATTGTATGGTAGTGGAACATGGACTGTGGGAAAACCAGAACAGAAGCGAAACGAAGCATTTGAGATGTGGTGCTACAGACGAATTTTGAAAATTAGGTGAACTGATATGGTAAGGAATGAGGAGGGTCTGCGCAGAATTGGAGAGGAACATGTGGAAAACACTGATAAGGAGAAGGGACAGGATGACAGGACATCTGTTAAGACACGAGGGAATGGCTAGAGGGAGCTGTAGAGGGCAAAAACTGTAGATGAAGACAGAGATTGGAATACATCCAGCAAATAATTGAGGACGTAGGTTGCAAGTGCTTCTCTAAGATGAAGGTTAGCGCAGGAGAGGAATTTGTGGCGGGCCGCATCAAACCGACTGATGACCTGATGACAAAGAAAAGCCTTGGTGACACTTGGCTGTTAATATTTCCAAAGTTAAACTGGTTGTCAGTCATTAAGACCGCTCTGAAAGAACGTCTTGAAACATTTCTTGTGAACACTTATTACAAGAGAACACACACTGCGGAACCACAAGTTCCAGCTAAAATACACCAATAATGATCCGGTCTTTCAAACACAGAAATGAACAGCTTAGTACAACAGGTTGTTCAGATTACAAGTAATGACTGAGAAACGCAATTACAAACAAAGAATTGAACCGGTAACACCTAAATCTAACCACAAGGTCCCTCTTTTGTTTAAAGCAACCTGTGCCTTAGTACAATTGTTTCGGCTGTATTTACGCCCAAGAGCTGATTAATTAGAACATTAATGATAGAGTACAAACCAGAAAGGAAAGGCCATAGAACTGCACGACAAATTTTCAAATGACGTCTAGTGTCTTAGGACAAGACTACTGCCTATATCTACGACCAAAGAATCAACCGAGTAAAATCCTGAGGGTCGAGTACAAACCGGAAAATAATAAAGAGGGTAGGTAAACAATGAAACAAATCACCACGAACATTACAGAATGTTGCTCCCCTTTGTTATCAAGAAGTTCCATGAATCCACGGTGGGTCACAGCGGTTACTGAGTGGTCCCGATGAAATCCAGGTAGAAGAGGACAGCCACGAGCAGTCGTCCAATACCAAAGTTGCCAACCAAACGACGGGACGTCAGCCTGCTGCTTGTAGTCCACGATGACTCCGGTGAAGTACTCCGGTATCTTTGCTCTGCGCAGGCCGTCCTTGCGCAGCTCGTGGCTTCGGCCGCTCGGACCTCGTGCCCACCTCTTGTCGCGACGCTACCGCCAATTCGCAAACTTCATGCCTTTCTCTAGGGCCAGCGAACCCCTTATAATATATCGGCAAGCAATGACCCAGTCAGGACACAAGTCACAGATACCAACTCTTCCTCACAGATATTGGCAATGGGGCCGCAAGAGGAATAGTTGATACTACACCTGAGTCAGTGGCGCCATACAGAACAAACTCAGTGGCGCCATTGCTCACTCAGTTATTCGTGAACAGTCTGCATTGGAGCATTGTGTCAAACGCTTTCCAGAAATCTAGCAATATGGTTGTCGTCCTTCATACAAAAATGGTTTAAATGGCTCTGAACACTATGGGACTTATCTTCTGTCATCAGTCCCCTAGAACTTAGAACTACTTAAACCTAACTAACCTAAGGACATCACACACATCCATGCCCGAGGCAGGATTCGAACCTGCGACCGTAGCGGTCGCGCGGTTCCGGACTGTAGCGCCTAGAACCGCTCGGACTGCCCTTACATTGTGCTAAGGTCGTGCTCCAATGGGCAAACAGCCTCATGAGCATACTACCGAAAACTCCTGACGAGGTTGCAGTAGCCTGCCAAGACAAAACGTCACGGTAAGCGGCTGCTCCTCTATCTTCTGATGAAGAAATGTTTGCCTAGCAGACATTTCCAGAAACTCGACTGATGTGATTTCCAAGATGGAACGTGAACAGCCAAAGATCAGACATCTACAGCCAAAGTCACTGGCAAGTCGTCCACCGTTGCGAAACAAGGATGAATGTTTAGAGAGGGACTAATTGCATAAACAAGTTTGATGGTCACAGCTGGATTTAATGTGGTGATAATTTGCATTTTATAACTTCCCTTCACACATGCGCCGAATGGTTAAACCGACTCTGATTATTCCACCAGCTCGCTTTGGCGTTCGGTGTTGTAGCGTAAGTACATTGCCTACTGATGGTCTTCTCGAGTGACCAGAACGCCAGACCTCTGATTGGCATTTGAGGAGGAGTAATGACACGAGTGTCCATAGCAATCTGTTTAGCTCTGCAGCTCGCATGGAATGGTCGTGGTGCCTCCGTAGGGTGGAGGCTTCAGCGCAGTCGAGACTCGCCAGCCCAGACCGCTAATGACGCGGCCTGCCCCTGCTTCCCGAACCCCTATAATTGCGCACCTACACGCAGCAACTGCACTCATTAGCAGCGAATTAAAACGACGCCTCATCTTTCCCCTTGTTACGCGGACGGCCGCGCTGCTTTCTTTCGACACCGGCCAGACGGGGCTAATGAGACTCAAAAACCCCGGCCGCCAGTGCGTTTACAAGTCTCAGAAATCCCGTAGACCGATGATCCACCTCATTAGTCCGAACAGGACACGGCCCAGAATAGGCCTCCGCATCGTCTGACAAGCTTATGCAACAGAAGCTGGAAAAAAGCGGGGGGAAAGAAGCGGCGTTGTTCAAACTGAACAAGAAATCTCTTGCCTCGCCCGTCTTCTCAACACTTATCTAGCTAAAGACCAAGTGGATGGTTCGGTAAAATAATTCGTTTATGAGATCGCTTACTGATGTACCACAAAAGCTTCTCTCTCAATGACACTGTAGAGAGCGTAAATTTTAACCACCATAGGCCGTCAGTTGTATTCGTTTAATTAACTATGCATATGAATGTACACTCCTGGAAATTGAAATAAGAACACCGTGAATTCATTGTCCCAGGAAGGGGAAATTTTATTGACACATTCCTGGGGTCAGATACATCACATGATCACACTGACAGAACCACAGGCACATAGACACAGGCAACAGAGCATGCACAATGTCGGCACTAGTACAGTGTATATCCACCTTTCGCAGCAATGCAGGCTGCTATTCTCCCATGGAGACGACCGTAGAGATGCTGGATGTAGTCCTGTGGAACGGCTTGCCATGCCATTTCCACCTGGCGCCTCAGTTGGACCAGCGTTCGTGCTGGACGTGCAGACCGCGTGAGACGACGCTTCATCCAGTCCCAAACATGCTCAATGGGGGACAGATCCGGAGATCTTGCTGGCCAGTGTAGTTGACTTACACCTTCTAGAGCACGTTGGGTGGCACGGGATACATGCGGACGTGCATTGTCCTGTTGGAACAGCAAGTTCCCTTGCCGATCTAGGAATGGTAGAACGATGGGTTCGATGACGGTTTGGATGTACCGTGCACTATTCAGTGTCCCCTCGACGATCACCAGTGGTGTACGGCCAGTGTAGGAGATCGCTCCCCACACCATGATGCCGTGTGTTGGCCCTGTGTGCCTCGGTCGTATGCAGTCCTGATTGTGGCGCTCACCTGCACGGCGCCAAACACGCATACGACCATCATTGGCACCAAGGCAGAAGCGACTCTCATCGCTGAAGACGACACGTCTCCATTCGTCCCTCCATTCACGCCTGTCGCGACACCACTGGAGGCGGGCTGCACGATGTTGGGGCACGAGCGGAAGACGGCCTAACGGTGTGAGGGACCGTAGCCCAGCTTCATGGAGACGGTTGCGAATGGTCCTCGCCGATACCCCAGGAGCAACAGTGTCCCTAATTTGCTGGGAAGTGGCGGTGCGGTCCCCTACGGCACTGCGTAGGATCCTACGGTCTTGGCGTGCATCCGTGCGTCGCTGCGGTCCGGTCCCAGGTCGACGGGCACGTGCACCTTCCGCCGACCACTAGCGACAACATCGATGTACTGTGGAGACCTCACGCCCCACGTGTTGAGCAATTCGGCGGTACGTCCACCTGGCCTCCCGCATGCCCACTATACGCCCTCGCTCAAAGTCCGTCAACTGCACATACGGTTCACGTCCACGCTGTCGCGGCATGCTACCAGTGTTAAAGACTGCGATGGAGCTCCGTATGCCACGGCAAACTGGCTGACACTGACGGCGGCGGTGCACAAATGCTGCGCAGCTAGCGCCATTCGACGGCCAACACCGCGGTTCCTGGTGTGTCCGCTGTGCCGTGCGTGTGATCATTGCTTGTACAGCCCTCTCGCAGTGTCCGGAGCAAGTATGGTGGGTCTGACACTCCGGTGTCAATGTGTTCTTTTTTCCATTTCCAGGAGTGTATTACCGGTCAGCTTCGGTCTTTGGCCATTATCAGATGTTTGATATGGGTGATGCGTGTGTCACATTTAATTTTTTTCTTCTTTCGTGTGATGTGAGAACAGACACGTTCTCACAGATACACATGTCGAATGTTAACATTGGTGTGTATGTACAAGTGCGGAAAAGTACACAGTATGTTACTAAACGAATGTACAAGGGTTAGTTAGCTACCTGTTAGAAATGTTTTTGTCTGCATAACGTCTTGTGAAAGTTGTTCTTGTAAGCTGATTGCTATGTGCAAGACCATATGTATGTCATTCGACATGTGTATGTGTGGGAACGTGTCTGTCCCCTGTGGAGTCACGATCATTCCTAATAGCAATGCCACGTATATATCTACCAGAAAATGTCAATCAGAGAGCGTTATTCTGCCCTAGTGTTATGAAGCTATACGAGATTGAGATCGATGATATGCAATCTCGCTTGATAGGGAGTCAGAGTTACAGTACCGACTGTTAGGATTCCCTTATTTGACTTGATGCTCCAATTAGTGGTAGCCTGTGAATTCACTTCGGGGAATCAACTTGGCTATGCAGTCGCTGACACTTACATCCCCTGGCGTCAAGTATGCCTAGTAAGAAGGAGATGCCGGCCGGTGTGGTCGAGCGGTTCTAGATGCTTCAGTCTGGAACCGCTCGACCGCTTCGGTCCCAGGTTCGAATCCTGCCTCAGGCGTGGATGTGTGTGATGTCCTTAGGTTAGTTAGGTTTAAGTAGTTCTAAGTTCTAGGTGACTGATGACCTCAGATGTTAAGTCCCATAGTGCTCAGAGCCATTTGAACCATTTAAGCAGTAGATCCCGGTGTCCCAACAAATAACACGGTGAGACCGAGCCAGCAGCAATTAGGGCTTTAGTAAGCTTCACTTACTCTAGTTTAGAATCCAGATTCAGGGTTGCATTTGCTAAAGACATGATTTCAACTACGGTTTGTCCGAAGCTTATTCATCTCTGAATTGCGCATTAGATTCAAATAGTTGCTTCCCACTGTTTTCTCAGTCAATCACAGATACCAAATTGACTTTATAGTCAGAAAGCTTTCGCGAGTTTTTCATTAACTTTGAAGTCAGACTTCACTTAGAGAATCTTTAACCTTTCAGTGGTGGATTCCACATCAGGGGCCATTAATCCTAATATAAGGTTACATTTCTTATGAAGTGATCCGACCCTTATTCTAAGCACATTTGAATACATTGGTAGTAATATTTCTATCCAATTATCTTCTTGAATGCAATTAATGAATAAATTATACCTCGTATCAGTTTAAAACTGCTCTCCCCATTCATTTACCAATAACACATAAACCCCTCCTCCCCTCCCCCCCGGCCCCCTACTTCCCACATAACACGAAACAAAAGATCTTTTCAACGTTAAACTCCGATCACATCATCAATATCATGCATATTATAATGGTCTAAGCCGAAGCTGGCCAGTAACGTGATTCATACGCACGGTGCAGAGAAGAAATAAAACCGGCAGCCTACGGTGGTTAAAATGATTCCATCATTTTGATGGTACATTGAGTCTGCGGACACGTACGTGGAAAAGTACTGCATAGAGCCTTCATCGGATGACTGATGACAGCAGAGCTTCACAAATACATCAACTTCAGACTGATAGGTGCGATAAGAAGATGGCATGGTGGAACTTGGTGACTGTATTCGTTCAATTATCGTTTCTGTGAACAGAGTTACCAGCATCAGTACAGTCATATGACTAATTTGGCCTATACATGTACTCCATACCTTAACTAGCTGGACACTTGAGGAAAGTAATCAATAGATTTATGTGTATTCCGTATAATTTCTCTCCTGTACACTAGAGTATCTGCATAATCCGCAGTGAAGGCAACCACAGTATTGAATGTTTGCAACAGTGTTTCGCCGTTTGTCTGAGGAAGGGTCGTTCAGGAAGCAGGAAATCATGAAAGACGTACCCGGAATATTCGGACACTTCAAGCGATATTGTCATACAGTGCCATATATTGCTGGATGTCGTGAATTCAAACCGTATCCCAAGTGCTTAATTCGAATACTTAGTTGCAATCAAGTCTTCGAATGAAGCACTTGGGATACGGTTTGAACTCACGACATCCAGAAATATATGGCACTGTATGACAATATCGTTTATTTTCGAAAGACGCATATGGGGCCTGAAGATAGCATAGTGGAACGCCGAAAAATAAAATAATATCTCAGTTACACGACTGTTGGCGAATTTCATTGATAATTACGTGACGAGCTGATGTCCCCTGTTCATGATGGATCAAAAGAGGCATCTCAATCGTGTCTTCCCTGGTCGATAGATCGGACGAGGGGATCCAGTTGCATGCCCTCACGTTCAAATGGTTCAAATGGCTCTGAGCACTATGGGACTCAACTGCTGAGGTCATTAGTCCCCTAGAACTTAGAACTAGTTAAACCTAACTAACATAAGGACATCACAAATATCCATGCCCGAGGCAGGATTCGAACCTGCGACCGTAGCGGTCTTGCGGTTCCAGACTGCAACGCCTTTAACCGCACGGCCACTTCGGCCGGCGCCTGCACGTTCATCGGGTCTCAACTCATTTGATTTCTGGTTATAGGGCCATCTCAAAAGTATCGTGTGTGCAGAACCCGCTCCAGATGTGGAGACACTGGAGCAGGGTATTCATGCCACCTTTAGCACTGTTCGGCTGGAGCCCGGCCGATGTGAATGTGTGAAACAGAACATGCTACGGCGCGTACACACGTGGGCTGAGGCACATGGAAAACATTTTCAAGAGATGTTGTAACTGTGGCTGCATGCTATTGCGCATGTTAGACCGCAGTCTCTGTAACTATGTATGATTAAATAATTGGTTTCTGGCATGGAAACCATGCATTTCAGAAGTTCATTAGACCTTTTTTGTTCGGTAGCCTCTCATCGATCAATCCCTAGAGTCTGTATACGATGGAAAATATCACCCTGTAGAGTAGCTTCATGTGCAAATTTCTGAAGCCCATAGTAATCGGTATTGTTTCAAATCATGATCTTTTTTGTGATAGTTAGTTAAAATAATAGCGGTCATGCAATTGCCAGCGAGACTTTGTTAGTAGGTTCATATGATCTTATACATTTGTATATTATACTGCACAGCAATTTTTTCCAGTGGTGTTATTGTGAGACAGTGTGTACAGCTGCATTTATTTGTCATTCTGTGTTCTGCATAAGGGTTAACTGTCGTGTTGTTTGCTAGGGCAAGTTGCTGTATTATATTGAGAGGAACTGCGTTAGAAGTGATTAGTTAGGGTATCAAGTGAGGTTGGTTTTCATAAGTGAAATTTATTCCACTTTGCCATAACCATTGACCCCGCATTGCCTAATTAGGCTGGCGACCGCATATATATATATATATATATATATATATATATATATATATATATATATATATATATTATTTTCGTATTGGTTGAACGCCAGTTCAAAGTCCGGTTGCTTTACTGTTGTTACTGTTTCACTTACTTCGCGATTACGAAATTATAATTCGATTCCTTGTCGTTATGTACTGTCACGGTCAGCCTGAACCCTTCACAGAGGGTTAACATTATCGGCGATTGCCAATTTGGTAAGGGCCGGTAGTGTTAAGAATTGACATGTCAATGTCAAAAGCAGTGTACTCAATATGTTCAAAGTTAAAACCAGTACTTACAAAATTTTTCGTCAAGTGCATTCGTCCCATATTACAGATCACAGAGTACATCATTGATGCAAGACCCAGCTGAACGGGCACTCAACGAAAGTTACTAGAGAACAGGTGGACATTTCATGCCGCTAGAGGTCGCATGTGTACTCATGCCAATGTCAACTACAAATATAGACATGTAACTTAAATAAGCACGTGGTAAACTGCTACCTAATTTTAAAATTATTTTGGTAGTACGTAGAAGCTAAAATATTTTCTAAAATTTTGTTATCTCGGCACACTCTTGACACTGTAGATCTCGGAATACTGAATTCCCTAATGATTCTCATAATTGAACGTCCCGTGCGTCTAGCTGGAACTGCCATTCTGCGTTCAAAGACTGCCAATTCACGTCGTGGGACCATAATGACGTCGGAAACCTTTTCACATAAACCATCTGTGTACAAATGACAGCTTCACTAAGGCACTGCCGTTTTATACCTTGTGTACGCGATACTACAGCCATCTGCATATGTGTATATCGCTATCCGATGACTTGTATCACTTCTGTGTAAGTATATCCCTGTGATAGATACAGGATTTACTAGAAGACTCCTGATGTAATTCATTCACTAAAGAGATCATTTGGGAAACCCATCTTCAGCAAGTTCTTGGGTACTGTTCGTTAGTATGTGAGCCTTAACAAGTTAGCTAAACAGAAGTGATGGGAAAGATTCGTTCAAGTGTGTTCAGTCAGCATGAGCGTCACAGAGAAGTTTAACAAACTACAGTGGGAGGCGCTATAGGGATGGCGGCATATTCGCGGAGAGGGGGACTCAAAAAACTCACCACATTCCAAAATTATTCAATAGACATATCATTTTCTTCAATGCACAACTCGCCTATTCACGACGTCAAGTGCGGGTTCAAGATTCTGTTCTTGCGGGCGGAGGACAGTTCAAAGGGGTGGAACAGACATATCACCGTTTGCGTTTGTTAGTGTCTCTCTCTTTGTCTCTCCTCCGCCCCCCCCCCCCCCTCCCCCCGGAAATATAACTTGCTTCAAGTTTTCTTTTACATGTTTACAATTTTAATAGTAATAACTATGAAATACATGAAATGTTTAAATGCAAAATAGAGGTATTACAGTGTGGTGATTAAAACCGGGTGTCATTATGGCTCCGAATGCCCCGCCATAAACACAGCCAAACATTTAAATAATTTAGAGAGGAAAGAAAGAAGAACAATTCGAAAAACATTGCGTCCAAACATGAAAATGGTATTTGGAAATTGTGAAGCAACAACGAAGAAAATAATATACAATGGGAAAGCGGATATTACGTTTAATAGCATTTAAAAAGAACGGATCACAAGATTCTGACAAGAAAAAATATTCAGAACTCGAATTTCGTGGTTTGCAGACGTTAAGAAAGGTCTACAGGAGTAGACAGTAACAGATAAAAAGACAAGAAACAGATATGAAGTCAGTTAAGTGGCACAGTAAGTCAAGGGTTTCGACAAGAAAACACGACAGAAGAGAGGAGTGGTATGGACACAAGAAAGAATAGAACAACAGTACAAGAGTGATAAATAATTTGAAGCCATATTGACTGTTAATCGATCGTGACAGTTTTAGAAATATGAAGAGGTTTCCAAATACCGCTACCATTCACAAAATTTGTTGACAACTAAATTATTTATTTAGTTTTGTATATTGGTCTTGTGAACAGAAGACCAATACACAAAGTGATATCGACTCTTACTAGCTTATCCTTCTCTCTCTCTCCATAGGATGTTGATAGCAGTCATGTAAAGAACAAAGACCAATAGAAAAAGTGATATCGCCTCTTATTAGGTTATCCTCTCTCTCTCTCTCTGTCTCTCTCTTTCTCTCTCTCCACAGGATGATCGCAGCAGTCATGTAAAGAAACTTTAATATCTGTCTACACTTGTGGTAAATGTTTTTATAATACCAATATGGCCTGATGGTGGGACATAACCTTGAAACATGTCGCTAAATAATTAATTTAGTTGTCAACAAATTTCATGGGTGGGAGCAGTATTTGAAAACCTTTTCATAAGAATGGAAAACAATACGTCGTAAATAAGATAACCATTTGGAGTAGATTGAGAGATAAACAAAAGATCTGGTCTTGGCTCACTAGCGGAATCCTGAAGGAAGAAACGGAAGGATTGATTTGTGCTGCTCGGGAACAAAGTATTAGAACTAACTCCATAAAAAGCACAATCGAGAAATCAGCAAGAGATTTGGGTCTGACGAAACAATTGACCGTAGCTTGAGCTATTGCAAAAAGATCGCTTAGGCTGATTACAAGCAGAATCATAGTGACATGCCACGAATGATCCATTGGAACTTATACCAAAATTATCTGCCAATGGCAAGGAACTAGCGGCACTTTTTTTTAAAGCCATCAGTCCTCTAGCTGGTTGGTTGCAGCCCACCAGGAATTGCCAACCTCTTCATATCAGAGTACCACTTTCAACTTCTATCCTCAATTATTTGCTGGATGTATTCCGATCTCTGTCTTCCTCTACAGTTTTTATCCTTTACGGCTCCCTCTAGTGCCATGGAAGTCATTCTCTGATGTCTTAACAGATGTCCTATCACCCTGTCACTTCTCCTTGTCAGCGTTATCCAAATATATCTGTCCTCTCAGATTCTGCGCAGAACCTCCTCATCCCTTACCTTATCAGTCCACCTAACTTTCAGCATTCGTCTGTAGTGGTACTACAAGCCATAAAAACTTCTCGAAAACGAACATGCCACATTACTGCGCCACTTCCAGCTTTAGACAGATTCAATGGTGGAACACAGTACAGGAGACATCACAACTGTAGCGAAAAAGAAAGTGTAATCACTGATATTGCTATCAGGTGACAAGGGAATGGACAAAAAAAAAAAACTTGTAAGACTTTCCAAAAACAGGGCTTGATAATCGATCTGCAACGACTTTGGCGAAAAACTATGAAATTGTCTCAGTGGTTTTCGGCTACTAGGAGCACTGCCGAAAGATCTTTTCGGTGATTTAAAAACCATTGCCATTGACAAATTATCAATGTCACCTACAAAAATCCACTTTATTGAGATCTACACGAATTATTCGCGATTACACCAAGCCGTCATAGACAAATGCGAAGAGTACAGATAGTGATAAAATACAAAATCCAACGCAGTAATAATTTGCGGTGTTTATTGTTACAGTAATAATATTAATAATAAAAATTATAATTTGTTTACATCAGTGGATAGTCAGGGAGTCGACAAAAATATGGAAACACAACACATTATCATGCCTAATACGGAGCACGAAACCCACTGACATTCAAACTACCGTATAGTCGTCTCTGAATGGATAAATACAGGTACTGTATCGCTTTCAAGGGAATCCTATGCCGTTCTTCCAGCAAAATAATTACAAGTTCAGGTAACGATGATGGACGTGGACAGCGACAACACGTCCTTCTTTCCAATGTAGATAACGAACGCTCTATAATATTGAAATCTGGTGACTATGGTGGTGAAGGGATATACGAAAACTGATCCTCGTGCTCACAAAATCAGTTCCTCACGATGAGAGCTGTGTAAACAGGGCGCCTGTTGTCTTGAAACACAGTGTCACAAAAAAATGGTTCAAATGGCTCTGAGCACTATGGGACTCAACTGCTGAGGTCATTAGTCCCCTAGAACTCAGAACCAGTTAAACCTAACTAACCTAAGGACGTCACAAACATCCATGCCCGAGGCAGGATTCGAACCTGCGACCGTAGCGGTCTTGCGGTTCCAGACTGCAGCGCCTTTAACCGCACGGCCACTTCGGCCGGCCACAGCGTCACAATTGGGGAATAAACACTGTACAGGGGGATGGCCCTGATCAGTCAAAATGGTCACATAATCATTGGTAGTAATGCGACCTTGCAGAGTAAGCATACAGCTCATGGAATACAAAGATACGGCCGACCAAATTATAACTAAGCCCCCCCCCCCCCTTCCCACGTTTTACTCTTGGGAGGTTAATTCGGCCAGAAGTTAGAGACAGTATGAAGCAAGTCTCATTCGGTCAAATGAGTTTCTTCTATTGCTCCGTAGTCCAGGTTTTATGGCTTCTACACCACGTAACAATTTATGAATGCTTCGATGATGTTGATGTTCATCATGATGATGTTTTGGTTTGCGGGGCGTTCAACTGCGTGGTTATCAGCGCCCGTACAAATTCCCAACCTTTGCTCAGCCCAAATTCGCCCCCTTTCATAAATGACGAATGCTCCGAGGAAACCAAAATTGTCGGATTGTATTTGTCATCGTCACACGGACCCAGTAGATGACGTGATGCTAGGTGGGTACACAGCATGTTTATCTCTAGTGCTCGTGGCTGGTAGTTTCAAGAGCAGGAGCTACATTTACGTCGTGTTAAGACCTATGGTTAGACCCTTCCTTCGAGGTCTCCTCATGTCAATTTTCATGAAGGAAACAAAAGGCCACTTGTTGCCCATAGTGTCCTGATCAACCTAGATACAGTGTTCAAATGTTGCCCTAGCCAGCACGTTCTCCTTATCTCTCATCGATTGAAGGCCAGCCCATTCTCCTTATCCTCATCCATTGAAATCATCTGATCACAGTTTGCTGAGAGACTGGATCGCCACCACTCGCAAGCCACTACCATTGATGAACTCTGACTAGAGTTGTAAAATTACCACAGGCTATCGTACATGATGATAAGCAAGCATAGGCTGCGGTAGTTTTCTTTGTAGTTTTGTTCAGGTAAGGTCGTAAATGCATTACTTGCATGTCAGGAGTGTTGCATACCTATCAAGGTGTCATCTGACTTGGATCACTTCTTTAGCATATGTGATCAGTGTCTTACTAGATTTCCCTTGAACTCAGAAGTGGTGAGCCATCTACAGGGTGAGTGTTGATAAAGAAAGAGCCACGCAACCTATGGAATGTTTTGTTCTACATAGTTATCTTCTTGTATATGACTTAAAAATAAACAGTTTTTTTCTCCAAACTGAAATTGTCAATTTTTAAATTAAATTTTATTCGAAATTTGTTGAAACAGAGGGATGTTGCTGTAAAGACAGAAAACCATATAGATTTATTATACAGTGTTAGAAAACGTAATGTCCTCAAAAAACATAAAATTAAAAAAACTGCAAAACAAATACATCTTCGGTACTTCATTGAACTTGTATAAAACATATTTTTGGTATTCATAAACAATGTTGGCACTTGTCCATAATAAGAGGAAGCTCTTGCCTTTGAAATGATGAACGTTCTATTGAGTGAAATATATGAAAAATTATAAAGTTTTTCTTGTGTTTATGTATGTAAACTGCACTTTCATCAAAAGTAACTGCTTTGGTTACATAAGAGCAGAGATGTTAGATGACCAACTGTTTTTTATGACTTGTAAAATACAATTTATATTTTGTGAGGATATGAAACACACAATGGCCTAACAACAGTGAAGAGCATGCGACTCCAATTATTGTGGTATAAACGCATCGATACAACCCCATTGCATATCAAGGTTGGTAACAAAAGAGCAAGTTTCCATCTGATACCAGCAGCAGTAGCGCGCCATCTGGCACACTCAGTGGTGGAGATCGGCAGAACTACCCCTCCAACAACTGTGTGCTATGAGCACCCTCTGCCACTGCAATACAGGAAGGCCGGCGACAGCCACTGGCCCACTTGCATTTGGAGCCACTACTCTACAACATTTTCATTCATGCTTCATTCTTGTTGACACTGAGACAGCAGTACTCTGTTTCTTGCTGCAGTAATTGTACTTACACTATGTGATCAAAAGTGCCCGAACACCTCCAAAAACATAAGTTTTTCATATTAGGTGCATTGTGATGCCACCTACTGCCAAGTACATCAACGACCAGAGTAGTCATTAGACATCGTGAGAGAGCAGAATGGGGCGCTCCGCGAAACTCACGGACTTCGAACGTGGTCAGGTTATTGGGTGTCACTTGTGTCAAACGTCTGTACGCGACATTTCCACACTCCTATACATCCCTATATCCACTGTTTCCGAAGTGATAGTGAAGTGGAAACGTGAAGGGACACAGACAGCACAAAAGCGTACATGCCGACCTCGTCTGCTAACTACCAGAGACGGCCGACAGTTGAAGAGGGTGTGCCTCTACCGCTCAGGTCCGTACACCGTCTTAAGTATACTTACGGTGTACTCAGCGAATGTGACGAAAAGGGTGTAGGATTTTACCACTTAACTTTACTGATATTTACGCCCGGCAAGAGCGTGAATAGAGCACTTATTTGGCGGTACGGACACAAGAAGAAATCATGATAATATGACGGACCTGAATCCATACTTTCGTAAAATAGTTCTCTGAACTCTGATTATTCAATAGCGCGCGACTCACCGCCTTGTTAATATTGGATTGCGTGAGGCGTTTTGTTAAAACTGAGGTCTACGTGAAGCTTTCATACTGGCAAAAAAGCGTAAACCTAATCTCAGGGATTGTATTTCGTGTTATCACATTACAATATTGCTGCAGGATATCTTCACTATAGTGAAATTTAATTAAAAGAAACCTTGTAATGAAATAAAGTACTTCATTCTTTCTTAAAGTAACAATTTTCGTCTTGCCGAGAAGCAGCCAATATTTGAATTTAAGGAATGTTCTTAGGTTCTAATTTCATACAACATAAAATAGTATATTCACTTTCTTTCCCTTAATAATTATGGTGCAAGTCTTTTAATGCGTCCGTTGATGACGGAACGCAATTAATTTTATAATGAATTTTTTCCTACACAAGATGTCTGCCAAGCATAGGCGATTGTTCGACCGTTCTTGTCGTTTATCCAGCGTGCTGAGGGCTTACAAATAAAATTTTTATTTCTGTATGAAGGTCACTAGGCATATGAAGAAAAAAGTACACAATCAGCATAAATTGTCATATATTATTTAAAATTTACAACCTGCAATGCGTAATGGCCGCCGTAGCGTGTGTTAGCTTGAAGACTAGAACGATGAGTGAATAATAAAGCTGGTCTTTTTCGTTTCTTTAGTCAGCCAGTAAAAGAATAATTAATACAGAGATCCTATACAGTTATCTTATAAGGTATGTTTGTACCATTATTATTTCATTTTATTATAAATTACCATTATGAGAGTTAATTGCACGCGCATTTTCAGCGTTTTTTACTATTTTCATTTTACTTTGTTTTGTGTCTGACTTTTCGTCGCACGTTTTAATATTTAGTACAGTATCGGTGCAAAGATCGTAATGTGTAATGTAAATGTCGTGTGGCTAGGGCCTCCCGTCGGGTAGACCGTTCGCCTGGTGCAAGTCTGTCGAGCTGACGCCACTTCGGCGACTTGCGTGTCGAAGGGGATCAAATGATCATGATAAGGACAACACAACACCCAGTCCCTGAGCGGAGAAAATCTCCGACCCAGCCGGGAATCAAACCCGGGCCGTTAGGTATGACATTCCGTCGCGCTGACCACTCAGCTACCAGGGGCGGACCGTAATGTGTAATAGGCAGACATTGTCCAGACCATCACACAGGAATTCCAAACTGCATCAGGATCCACTGCAAGTACTATGACAGTTGAGCGGGAGGTGAGAAAACATGGATTCCATGGTGGAGCAGCTGCTCATACGCCAGACATACGCCGGTAAATGGTAAACGACGCCTCGCTTGGTGTAAGGAGGGCAAACATTGGACGATTGAACAGTGGAATCACGGTACACAATGTGGCGATCCGATGGCAGGGTGTGGGTATGGCAAATGCCTGGTGAACGTCATCTTCCAGCGTGTGTAGTGCCAACAGTAAAATTCGGAGGCGGTGGTGTTACGGTGTGGTCGTGTTTTTCATGGAGGGGCTTGCACCCTTATTGTTTTGTGTGGCACTACCACAGCACAGTCCTACATTGATGTTTTAAGCACCTTCTTGCTTCCCACTGTTGAAGGGCGATTCGGGGATGGCGATTGCATCTTTCAACACCATCGAGCACCTGTTCATAATACACGGGCTGTGACGAAGTGGTTACACGACAACAACATCCGTGTAATGGACTGACCTGCAGCGTGTCCTGACCTGAATCCGACAAAACACATTTGAGATGTTTTGGAGCACCGACTTCGCGACAGGCCTCACCGATCGACATCTATTCCTCTCCTCAGTGCAGCACTCCGTGAAGAGTGGACTGCCTTTCCCCAAGAAACCTTCAGCACATCATTGAACCTATGCCGGCGAGAGTGGAAGCTGTGATCATTGCTAAGGGTGGGCCAAAATCATATTGAACTCCAGCATTACTGATGGTGGGCGCCACGAAGTTGTAAGTAATTTTCAGCCAGGTGTCCGGATACTTTTGATCACATAGTGTACTTGTACTTACGCTTGGAGAAATAGAAGTCAAGTAGTTATTCTGTTTGTTGTGTTAACTTGGTTGCTGTTCATTTCTGTTTCTGTCCAGCTTTCCAGTTATTCTGTTTGTTGTGTTAACTTGTTTGCTAATCATTTCTGTTTCTGTCCAGCTTTCCTACGATGACAGTTGCAGTACCACTCTGTAGCCCATCTCTAATTACCGTAGTGTACAAAGTTGTACACGACTATCACTTGCAAAACAAAGAAACAAAACAAAGAGAAGTCTTCGGCTTCATGTTTCTTTCTCACACATTCATTTATGTTTCTTTTCTTACCAATGCTACCAAAAGTACCAGTAATCATGCCATTTACTATGTCATTTATGTACTGTACCAGAACTACCGTACCATAGTTTTGATAGAGTGCGACTCCAACTCTGACAGAGATGAAGCCTCATGGAATACCTTTGCGCAGTATGAGGTTTTTACAGAATTTTAGCCGAGTACTTGATAAAGTGCAAGGCTATATATGTTGCAGATAAGTACCCTGACGGTCTGCAATTGCGTGTCGATCTCACAATCTCCGAAAGTTTTAAATTTCAGTGCTTGAGAATATTTGTCTTTAAAGATTCGACTTCATTGCATAAAATGAATTGCTACATTACACGACAAAATCATGAACATATTTGTGTGTCCAATGTGCAAAACATGTATGACAATACTTTTAAACAGACAGATAGAAGATGTAAATAGTAAGACAATATATTGCCACCCGTATTGATATAAACTGCCGCCGGCCGTTGTGGCCGAGTGGTTCTAGGCGCTTCAGTCCGGAACCGCGCTACTACTACGGTCGCAGGTTCGAATCCTGCCTCGGGCATGAACGTGTGTGATGTCCTTAGGTTAGTTAGGTTTAAGTAGTTCTAGGGGACTGATGATCTCATATGTTAAGTCCCATAGTGCTTAGAGTCATTTGAACCATTTTTTATGTAAACTGCCGGGAAAAAATGCACCATCCTCAGTAACTGAGTCCAGTGATACCAGAGTATAACACGTGCATAGTGAGGGGTTGTAGTATTAGTGACTTATATGTCACGGTCTTCGGCGATCAAATGGCGTTCAGGAGGCCTCTCTGTGCACCCTCAGTTTTGACTCTTGAGGCAGTAAGATGCTGAGTTTCTATGTGAACAATGTATGAAGCATTCATTCTACGATACAGCCATCCCCCACCATTCCTATTGAACAACTTCAGCCATTTGAATGGAGTCGTATTGTGGGCATGCGGGAAGCTGGATAAACGTATCGCTGAACTACGTGTTGTGCACAAAGTATCGGTGGTCTGTCGCTGCTTTCAGTGGTGGGCTGTGGTACATCATCGTACTTGCGGAACATGTTCTGGATGTCCGTCTAAGACAGACGCACGCCAGGATGTAAGCACTGTGCGAGCAGTGGTGGCTGACTGAACATCATCCAAGGCCGAAGTCCGGGCACATGTTGTCATCAGGGACCACACTGAGAACCGACTGCTTGCAGCGCGGTTAAGATCACGTGCTCCCCTGGCCTGGCTACCACTGAAGCCACGACACCGCCAAGCATCGCTACCCTGGTGTCCTGGAAAAGGTGAATGGAGAGTGGAAAGGCACTCTGTTGTCTTCAATGATGGGAATAGATTCTGTCTATACGTGAGTGATGGACATACAAGTGTATGGTGTAGACTTGGTGAGCTGCCTATTCCAGTGTGCACTCGCCCACAACACACAGATTCCATCCCAGGCGTCATGGTGTGGAGGGCGATCACTTAGAACAAGGTAACCAATGCTTGCTACACTGCACAGGCTGTGCTACTGCCATTTCTTTGACAGGTAGGTGATGTGCCGTTTCCAGTAGGACAATGCACATCCACAAACGGTTGCTGCAGTGCCGGTGATCAGGGTCAGCAGATTTATTTATTTATTATTTAGCGTATGGCTATACATGCAACATTAATACATCAAGTGTTAAACATTAAAATCTTATGACAATCATAAATATAATTTACGTTTATATTAGTCAGTTAAGAGGTTATATCGAGGTTTGAGATCCATTCTAGCGCCGATGGGGATGCCTCCAGGAAGTCGGACCATTTCCCTGCATATGCTCGCAAGGACCATTCACCATGGATGTGTTGGATCGTCTGTCTAGGGGCACCGCAGTCGCATTCTGGTGACATCGCTCTTCCCCATTTGTGTAGTGAATCCGCACACCTGCCATGTCCAGTACGTATTCGATTTAATGCGGACCATGTTTTCCGTGTTAGTTCCATTCCAGAGATGTTGCAGTTATAGCTCTCAAGCCAGGTCTGTAGTTGGTCATTTGTCTTTTGGTTCCAATCTAGTCTCCATTGTTTCATGTGGTCATAGTTATTATTTTGAAGCTGCTCAGCTGTGCGTATGGGTGGCTTTCTTGATTTCAATCGAGTGTGTCGCAGTTGTGAGAATTCTTCTTTAATTGGTAGTTCTGGTTTTGTCTCAATCTTTCTGAATTCGTGCAGTAGGGCCGCTTTTCTACGCAGGTCCGGGGGCAGGATATTACATAGCACCGGTAACCAGTACGTGGGCGTTGATTTAACAGTTCCAGAAATCAACCTCATTGTGTTATTTAATTGCCTGTCAATAAGTTTGGTGTGACAGCTATTAATCCAGACTGGAGCGCAGTACTCAGCCACAGAGAACACTAAGGCGATAGATGAGGTGCGTAATGTTTTTGCGTTAGCTCCCCAAGTAGTACCGCTAAGTTTTTGGATGATGTTATTCCGTGTTCCAATTTTTGCAGTGGTGTTCTCCAGATGTTTTCGGTTAGAAAGAGTGCGATCCAATGTTATACCTAAGTACTTAGGAAACTTATTATGTTTGAGGTTGGTGTTTCCGAGTTTTATGTTAATAATTTCATTTGCCATTTTGTTATTAAGATGGAATGTAGATACTTCAGTTTTGTTAGGGTTTGGCTTGAGTCTCCATTTCTTGAAATAATTGTATAGTATTTCAACGTCATTATTAAGGACTTCCTCTGTATTGAAGAGATACTTGTCTCTGGTAGCCAGTGCTATGTCATCCGCATAGCAAAATTTTCTTGACTTTGTGTTTGGGAGATCTGCTATATAGAGGTTAAACAGAAGAGGGGCCAATACGGAGCCTTGCGGAAACCTGTTGTTAATAAGTTTTGTTTTGCTTGTCTTTCCGTTTAGGATGACTGGAAGGTTCTGTTACTCAGCATATTATGTATTAAGGATGTTAGAATCTGGCAAGGAATCACTCTTAAGAGTTTGTAAATTATTCCGTCTCTCCAAACAGTATCATGTGCAGATGTTAAGTCTAGAAATACAGCACTTGTTTTCAATTTCTGTTGAAAGCCAGCCTCTATGTAGGATGTTAATGCCAGAACTTGGTCACAGCAACTACGGCCAGGTCTGAAGCCTGCCTGTTCTATAGGTAAGTTCTCCATAATAATGCCGCTAATTCGATTATGGACAAGTCGTTCGAGAAGTTTGTATGTACAGCTAAGAAGTGCTATTGGTCTGTAGCTTAGCGGTTGGTCTGCTGGTTTCCCTGGTTTCAGCAAAGCTATTATTCTTGCCTTTTTTAATTCTCTAGGGAGATGGTTTGTAGTCAAAATGTTCGAAAAGAAATTTGCCAGCCATTTGACTACGTTCTTTCCAGCGTAGGTTAGAAATTCTGCATGTATGTTGTCAAAACCTGGGGCTTTGCCCGGATTTATATCCTTGAGGGCAGTAATGACATCATCCTCAGTGAATGGTCTGGAAAGCTCTGATATATTTGGAGTATTCTTTTTTAGTGTTCTGAGTTCGCGGTTTGTCTCTCGGAGCTCTTGACATTTCGACAATGTTTTTTGCAATTTTCTCTGGTGTTATGGTTGGATTTTTCTGGGCTGGTCTTGTCGTACCTCCGAGTTTACGTAACAAACTCCATGCCTTCCTACTTGATTGAGTGAAATTCATTCTTTCAGTTGCTTCAGTGCATCGTTGTTTTCTTGCGGAATCTAGATTGTGGAGGAGGTCATCAGCTATTTCTTGGTCACCACTACTAGTAAAATCCTCATATAGCTGATGGCATTTTGCATCCCATCCTGGGATGTATTCTTTTCGAAACCCCCTAGGGATGTGTTTTTTAGCTGTGGTAATTATAGCTTTCCTGAAACGATCGTAGCATTTAGGTAGTGACGGTATAAACCGGATGCATTTATCAAGGTCCGCTGAATACTTCTCCCAGTCAGCTTTTTGGAAATTCCATCTAGGTCGAGGGAAGGACCGTATCAGGGGTATAGTGACACCGATGTCTAAAATAACAGACCTATGCTGGCTGTGTGGGAAATCTGTGGCAATCCTTCTATGTATAGGCACTGGTTTTCCCTCGTTATCGGTAGTTACAAAGCAGAGGTCCGAATTGTAGTCCCTGCGCCAGGCGGCCGAGTGGAATGTGCCCCTCTCCTTGGCATCGAATATAAGATGTAGATTGTTCTCGTCGGCCCATTCCACCAGCGCTTCTCCATGTTCATTATTTTGGGTGTATCGCCACATTTCATGATGGCTATTAAAATCACCGGCATATATCGTTGGGTGTTCATGTACGGGTAGTACAATACTTGGCCAGATTTGGTTTGGTGGTTTGTAGACATTTATAAGTCTTATGTTGTCTACTTTTATATCAACAACATGGATGTTGTTTTCTGTGCTTGTGGACAGCAGGTGTGCATGTTCAATATCGGATCGGGCATATGTGGCTGTGCCATAGGCGTGATGATATGTTGCGCCTATTTGTTGGAAGCCTTGAATACGTCCACTTCTTTGTAAGTCTTCCTGCGAGTCGGTATGTGTTTCCTGAAGGAGTACCACATCGATGCTATTGTCCAATAGAAACTTTGAAAGATATTCAGATTTGGATCGACTAATTCCCTCAATATTTAGCTGGCAGATCCGGACTGATGGTCCCAATCTTCTAGTCGGATGGTTCCCAAAGGAATCGTTCATTTGCTCACTTCGTTGCATGTTTGAATTACCAGGAGATCCCAAAGGATAGTCTGGTAGCCAAGTTTGTAGACTATTTAGCCGCGATATAATCGCGTTGCCCGGCGTGCACCACGTGGAGGCTAGTCTACTACGCACCCCAGGGTCAGCAGATGTCTCGCCACTTGAACGCGTGTGGGACATGATGCAGTGGCAACTTCCTCGTTCTCCAGGGCCTGCAAGATCTATTGCTGAACAGTACCAAAGGACTCAAGATGCTTAGTACAATCTATGGCAGGATGCCATTCAGCACCTTTATCATCATTTGAGTGCAAGAATACACTGCTGAATTGACACCAGAGTAGATGGGGCGGCTGGTACGTTCTTGATGCGACTGTTTCTTTTGGCATGAATTTATCATATAGTTCTAAAATGATGTACTTCGTGCCACATAACTTGTCAATAAAATGACCTTGTCCTTAATTGTACTGCATTTATTCCGGGCCGTGTTATGAGTTGTAAGTTTATACATACGTATGCCACTACGGCTGTGGGGTTATTTTAAAGCGATGAGAAATGTGGAATGTTGGTATCGCTGTTGTTGACTGCAACAGAATTTACGTATCAATATGACAGACGTACATTTGTGTACAGCAACGAAGGGTGACGGCGTAAATTTAAGACCATAGCTGTACTCACTCGAAAATGCCAAAGATCCAAAATCTATTGATCGTGGTATGGATGACAGTAATAGTATAACAGTCAGGGTGGAAAATGGAACTGTCTTTCAACAAATTTATAGCAGTGGCACCCGAAACGAAAAAATACTTACTGAGTGACGTATCCGACACTCACACACGGTTTCAGTTCCACGGGTCCCCAGCCGGGGCTTGTGCCGTTATTGCTCTGCGTACTAAATTTTGCACTCTGTACTCCAGCAAACCACAGACTTATCCTGTATTCCCCCTACTACGTTGTATACGCTCAAAAGTGAAACTTCGCTATTTTCAGTCGTTCCTGATACTGAAATTTTAATGGCCATTAGTAGATCTGAATACTGCACACTTAATGCGTGCAATCAAAACTGATGCCACTCCTGAAGGGAAAAATCTGTTAACGTTGCACTGGTTCTGCAGGTGCCAGTAATCCCTCCGCCGTCGGACACGCGCCGCCGCTGCAGAGTGCCATGCTCCCCCCTCCCCCAGCCTCCACACCCCCACCGACGGCGCAGAGCATCAGGAATTCCATCGACGGGTCCGCGAGAGCCCGCGGCTGGTCCCACGCGGATGGCGGCGATAATTTATGCAGCCTACAGCCGCGACTCACTGCAGTATTGAAGACAACCGCCTCCCACGAAGAGCGATCCCGCGTTGCCTGGTGAATCGCGGAGCAAAACCAGGCCGAGAGGTCACAGCTCCGATCTGGAAGACACTCATCCTCTCCGCGAACCCAGCTCTGTAAAATCACAGCCAGCGCCCCACTTCCACATCGTACGTCGCGCATTATATAACGTCACAATGTTAACCACACCCAGTCGCGCTTCGTACTTGAAACAAACTAACTACTTGACACAGAGACTTTTGCGTAAACGTGTATGTTTTGATCTGTATTTGTAATCGTTCATTCATTCTCTAATTTTATTGTGTCAGATATCGCTTATGTTGTTACTGTACGTCGTGTGATAAACTCTGCAATTGTATTCTGAGGTCGACACAAGTAATATTGTCTGTTGCAGTTATTGTTGTGTTGGCAGAAGAGCCAACACCTTGTTACTAGTGGCGGCCGAAATGCACGCGTTTTAGCTCACGCAGGCTGGCGTGAGGAGGGAAGGACTATACTGACATGAGGTCTGGAACATGACAAGGAATTGGAATTCAGAAAGCGGACGTAATTAGTTTGATACTTAACTTTAATCCATTAATGATGAACGTCGCTCTTGACGGTACATGATTCACAATATTATCTGTTCAGAATACATTCATAGTTACTGAATATGGCGCCTTGCTAGGTCGTAGCAAATGACGTAGCTGAAGGCTATGCTAAAGTTTCGTCTCTGCAAATGAGAGCGTATGTAGACAGTGAACCATCGCTAGCAAAGCCGGCTGTACAATTGGGGCGAGTGCTAGGGAGTCTCTCTAGACTAGACCTGCCGTGTGGCGGCGCTCGGTCTACAATCACTGATAGTGGCGACACGCGGGTCCGACGTATACTAACGGACCGCAGCCGATTTAAAGGCTACCACCTAGCAAGTGTGGTGTCTGGCGGTGACACCACAGTTATAATACGATCTGAAAACGTTACTTGGTATGCAGGATAATACGATGGCACAGTTCAAAATATTCACTGCCTGACAGAAATGAAGCAACCACGAAACAAGGCCGGATGTCAATGGAGCTTGGTACACGTTCACATTATTGGCGGGTACGTAAGTAATTAGATATGTAATTCTCTGTGACATGTAGGATGCCCGGCCATTGCAGTGTTAATGGGCAGTAGTGTATTAGAAAATAATTAATAAGCATAAGTATGGTAGACGTTAACACTATGGTGGCCAACTGCCTTGCCGCAGTGGTAACACAGGTTCCCGTTAGATCACCGAAGTTAAGCGCCGTCGGGGTTTGGCTAGTACTTGAATGGGTCTGCCGAGCGGCGTTGGCAAGGGGGGAGCACTGAGCCGTTGTGAGGCAAACTGAGGAGCTACTTGATTGAGAAGTAGCGGCTCCGGTCTAGGAAACTGACATATGGCCGGGAGAGCGGTGTGCTGACCACATGACCCTCCATATCCGCATGCGGTGACGCCTATTGGCTGAGGATGACACAGCAGCCGTTGGACTTTCATGGCCTGTTCGGAAGGAATTTTTGTAGGATGCCTGCGGGAGCGCATTAGTGCTGTTTCTGTTTGGTATCGTTGCCAGGTCTTGTACATTATATAAGGGATATCAACAGCATCAGATGTTCAGTGATCACTGAAACAGGACATGAAAATGCCGAGTACTCGTGTGGGACAGCGATATCAGGACCTGGCTGTTTGTAAGTGACCTCATTGTTGGTCTCCATTTTGCCAGCTGGTCGATTGTTCAATATTAAGATTTGTGGGGCATTCAGATGTAACAGCAACCAGATGTTGGACTGTATGCGAACCTGAGTGCAGGCATTCTCGTTGTCGATGTTCCAGTCGACTAGGTCTGACCACCACATGGGAGGATCGCCAAAGTGTCCACCAAGCATATCGTAGCTCCTTCACATTGTGTCTGCCGTCGTAGAACAAGTATGGGGTCAATATTTTCGTACAGTTCCTGTCGTGTTCTGTGTATCCAGATATCCCCATATTTTTTGTTGCTCAATATGTCTTTCAAAATTTTCCGTTCCTCCTTCTCCAACTGTATACAAACTCTCTTGCCGAGTGTGATCGTTTCTGATGCATACAGAACAGCTTTTCTTAAAGTTGCTGTGTAATGTCGCAATTTGGCATTCCGTGACAGATTTTCCTTGCCATACTTTGTTTTCACCGCATGCCGAAGCTTCTGCAAAAGCTGTGCCCTGTCTACTGCGCTACTGTTGCTCTGTATGCCACCAGTTATCTTCTCCCCCAAATAACTGATGACTTTTTCAACCACTTGGCCATCTATCTTCCAGTCAGACTCAGTGTTCAATTCTTGGTCTTCTTATATGCTGTTTCGGCCCAGAACGTGTGAATCATCAACTATCGGATAGTAAAATGATTTAATTATAATTTACTTCGTTTCCCTTCCCTTTTCATGCCTTTTAAGAGAATATTAGTTCTTACACTGCACTGAGCATTATTTCGGTAGATTTGCAGTGTGAGTAACGTAAAAATTGAAATTAAATAATACTTTCCTCATCGTAACTCGATCTCATGACTTTGGATTATCGTTCTGTACTCTTTCCGCCGTGCCAATCGCCACCTGGAAAGACGAAATCACAAATAGCTCATGCCTCAGCAGACCCACGCCAAAAATATTGTTTCTTCCTAAACGCCTGACCATCTGGGAACTCCCATTTCTGTGACTTTCATTTCTCGCTAAACTTGAACGAAATCGATGATGACGAGTAAGTGCGGTCCCCATGTGAGTGCAGTTCCTTCAGTCGGAGGTGGAAACTGCATCTGCGATTCTTAGATCTGTCTATTCGCCTAGGAGCCTATGACTCTATCCTGCCTTTCTGGAGCAGCCCTCTGCTATTTCTGTCCATTGTTGGTCGAGGTGCGTCAGATAAATTCGCATTTCCGACCCGTGTTCTGCATGGTACGCAAATACACCAGGGACTTCCGGGAGATATCACATAATGAGTGCAAAACCACTTCCTGCCGATAAAGACGCTAACAAACACTGCCACTGCCTCTATCTCTTATCGCGTACATGCATTCACGGCTCGTGCCGGCAGATTTATTAATGTTGTGCTGGGTGGCGTGCATTAAGGCGCTAGCAGCAACCGTCCGTGTGTACGGATTGAACACTTTGAGCTGAGTAACGGTTTGGGCCGCATTCGACCAATTTTTATGTCGAAACACATCTGGAAAATTGCACAAAAGCAATATTGTACCACTGAACCTCAATGCAAATACTTATCTATCGTTCGATAGTGCTACTCGTGGTCGAATCGCACGAGGTTTACTGTTTCTGGAATTACTTGGTTATTTATTTATTTTTTCATATAGTTAGTTATTGTTATCATTAGACTCATTATCTACATTTATATGAAATTTGTATACTTGGTTACATGACATAAATAATAAAGATTTAAACTTTCAGGTTTCCTCCTCGTGCTTCAGTTATGGTGTGCTGTCGGAGATCAGTGGAATACTTATTCCATTTTTTGTATAGCACCGTTAACGAGTTTGTCGAAATGAAGTTCTCAAAAAACCTAATAAATCGTGACGAAGGTTTGAATTTATACAAGGCTTTGGGTCCGGTACTCAATTTATTAAGATCTCACCGGTCATAGCATCAACCACAGCTGGAAAAACGTCAATAAGAACTATTTTGTTTGATGCATGGTGTAAATGTCTTATTTTCCACGTATCTAATCTAGTCCATAGTAACTGGTTTTGCACTTAGGCAGCTGTGAGTCAAAGAGGTGCCGTTACATAACACCATGAACATTTCCAAAACGTCAAAAGAGAGAGATCACCATTTGATATCCACTTTACCAAACTACGCCTCACATTCAACTAAGTTTACCTGAAGAATCCACTAACCCGCGACGTGCTTGTACCGGCCAAAATAATAGTGAAGCAAAATTACACAATCGTGTTTTGCAAGGGTGTTAAACGACCATTCATTTATCAAATGTTTCAAATTGTTCTGATCACTATGGGACTTGACTTCTGAGGTCATCAGTCCCCTAGAACTTAGAACTACTTAACCCTAACTAACCTAAGGACATCACACATATTCATGCCAGAGGCAGGATTCGAACCTGCGATCGTAGCGGTCGCGCGGTTCCAGACTGTAGGGCCTATAACCGCTCGGCCACTCCGGCCGGCCATTCGCTTGTCCTTTGGTGAATTGTCTACATCTACATCTACATGGATACTCTGCAAATCACATTAAAGTGCCTGGCAGAGGGTTCATCAAACCACCTTCACAATTCTCTATTATTCTAATCTCGTATAGCGCGCAGAAAAAATGAACACCTATATATTTCCACGCGAGCTCTGATTTTCCTTATTCTATTATGGTGATCGTTTTTCCCTATGTAGATCGGCCTGAACAAAATATTTTCACGCTGAGATGAGAAAGTTGGTGATTGAAATTTTGTGAGAAGATTCCGCCGCAACGAAAAACGCCTTTGTTTTAATGATGTCCACCCAATTCCTGTATCATTCCAGTGATACTCTCTCCTCTATTTCGTGATAATACAAAACGTGCTGACCTTCTTTGAACTTTTTCGATGTACTCCGTCAATCGTATTTGGGAAGGAGCCCACACGACACAGCATCATCCAAAAAGAGGACGGACAAACATAGTGTAGGCACCCTCTATAGTAGATCTGTTACACTTTCTAAGTGCCCTGCCAATAAAACGCAGTGTTTGGTAAGCCTTCCCCACAACATTTTCTGTGTGTTCTTTCCAATTTAAGTTGTTCGTAATTGTAATTCCTGGTATTTAGTTGAATTTACGGCCTTTAGATTTGACTGGTTTATCGTGTAACTGAAGTTTAACGGATTCCTTTTAGTACTCATGTGGACGACCTCCACTTTTCGTTATTTAGGATTATGTCTTTTCTAAATCGTTTTGCATTTTGTTTTGATCTACTGATGACTTTACTAGTCGATAAACGACAGCGTCATCTGCAAACAATCTAAGACGGCTGCTCTGATTGTCTCCCAAATCGCTTATATAGATAAGGAACAGCAAAGGGCCTATAATACTGCACTGGGGAACGCTAGAAATCACTTCTGTTTTACTCGATGACTTTCCGTCAATTACTACTAACTGTGACCTCTCTGACAGGAAATCACGAATTCAGTCACATAATTGAGACGATATTCTGTAAGAACTCACTTTCCCTTCAAGCCACTTGTGTGATACGGCGTCAAAAGCCTTCCGGAAATCCATAACTACGGAATCAATTAGAAATCCTTTGTCAATAGCATTCAACACTTTGTGCGAGTGTACATGAAAGTGGCACAGAACATGGTCAGTTGTTGTTGTAGTTGTTGTGGTCTTCAGTCCTGAGACTGGTTTGATGCAGCTCTCCATGCTACTCTATCCTGTGCAAGCTTCTTCATCTTCCAGTACCTACCGCAACTTACATCTTTCTGAATCTGCTTAGTGTATTCATCTCTTGGTCTCCCTCTACGATTTTTACCCTCCACGGTGCCATCCAATGCTAAATTTGTGATCCCTTGATGTCTCAAAACATGTCCTACCAACCGATCCCTTTTTCTAGTCAAGATGTGCCACAAACTTCTCTTCTCCCCAATCCTATTCAATACCTCCTCATTAGTTACGTGATCTACCCACCGTATCTTCAGCATTCTTCTGTAGCACCACATTTCGAAAGCTTCTATTCTCTTCTTGTCCAAACTAGTTATCGTCCATGTTTCACTTCCAGACATGGGTACACTCCATACAAACACTTTCAGAAATGACTTCCTGACACTTAAATCTATACTCGATGTTAACAAATTTCTCTTCTTCAGAAACGCTTTCCTTGCCATTGCCAGTCTACATTTTATATCCTTTCTACTTCGACCATCATCAGTTATTTGACTCCCTAAATAGCAAAACTCCTTTACTACTTTAAGTGTCTCATTTCCTAATCTAATTCCCTCAGCATCACCCGACTTAATTTGACTACATTCCATTATCCTCGTTTTGCTTTTGTTGATGTTCATCTTATATCCTCCTTTCAAGACACTGTCAATTCCGTTCAACTGCTCTTCCAAGTCCTTTGCTGTCTCTGACAGAATTACAATGTCATCGGCGAACCTCAAAGTTTTTACTTCTTCTCCATGAATTTTAATACCTACTCCGAATTTTTCTTTTGTTTCCTTTACTGCTTGCTCAATAAACAGATTGAATAACATCGGGGAGAGGCTACAACCCTGTCTCACTCACATGGTCAGTAGAGGGCGTAAATTTTAAGTTGACAAACCGGAATAACTCGAACAATAAGCTTCACACGAAAAAATGTGTAGAATCTAAAGTCGATCATTTTCGAGGGGGACATCTGCTGCTGCTAAAATTAACCCCCCACCCCAGCCCCCTGGGGGTGGGGCGGGAGGCAACTTTAAAATTTCAAATGGGAACCCCCATTTTTTATTGCAAAATCAGATTTAAAAAATAAGTACATTTTGTCTTATACATTTGTTTTGATTGTTGGTATATGGCGCTGTAATTGAAGAAACTCTTTTACTTTGTTTAGTCTGTTAATTAACGAGTTCACTCGTTAGTAAGTAGGATGTTTGGTTTGTTAGTTAGCGAGTCAGATGATTTGTTCGATAATTAAAAGTTGTGTGGCCTCATGCCACGAAACAAACAAAACTTATCCGAATCTGCGGAAAAAATTAATATGTTGGTCAACATTTGTAAAACTCTGATTTCTCTCTCTCAAACCCCACTCTATGGGGAGAGACGGAGAGTTTTAGTTTTAGCGAAGCAAAATTTACGAAGTAAATAAGTATTTTTTATTCATCCGTAACCATTTTCCACGCAAAAATGAGAACCTGGATTTTCTTGAATTACAGCGCCAACTATCAAGAATCAAAACAAATGTTTAAGACAAAATATACGTAGTTTTTTATGTAGATTCTGATTTTAGAATAAAAATTGGGGTTTCCAGTTGAAATTTTATAGTTACCTCCTGCCCCACAGCCTGGGGAGGAGGGCTAATTTTACCACCAGCAGATGTCCCCCTCGAAATAATCAACCTTGGATTCTACACATATTTTGTTTGAAGCTTATCTTTCCAGTTATTCTGGTTTGTCAACTAAAAATTTATATCCTGTGTACTAAATAAATGGTGTTATCTTAAACGAGATTATGCAGCAATTGTCGACCGTCAAGCAACTGATACGTTCATAAGTAAACCCACACTAACTAGCAAGATCCAAGAGCTAGCGGGTTCGTCAGCCTTGGTTGAAGATGAGGTGTAACATAGTCAATATTTGTGTGCTGTGTACTGTGGACATGAAACCGCGATGTCTCTGTTATGGCAACATCAGTGGATTTGGTACCGCTGTATCGATGCTCGCTCTCAGACTGTCTCATTTCGCAGCACTGAGTTCCGGGTTCTATTATAGGAGGGCGCCTTGCGCGAGAGTGAGGAAACTAAAGAACCAGCGCATGCGCTGGACGGAAGAGAGCAGCTACGGACCAAGACGCCAGTGGATGGATGACACGAGAAGTCATCAGGCAGGGCAGGGCAATGCGCGAAGAGCGGATTGCTGTTCGGTGTATGGGGAAGGCGTGCTAGAGGAACACACGAGGACTACCGCCGACGGTGGTGCGTTTGGGCGCAATCGAGCAATTGTGTGTATGCTTACCTACTGTCTATTCCCTGTTGCACACCTTCGGGTGCGTCAGCACATATGGACTTACGTTTTACAAACACTAAACATTCTTGTCATATTATGTTCCACATTTCTTGACAGTGTGGTAACTGGATGTTAATGATGTGGGTTGGGAGCCCTAATGCTAAATGATGTTGCAGTTATTCTGCCTCTGCCCGTAGTGAAAGTGTTCTAAGCTGGGGTTACGAGCTATTGCGGCTTTTTAATGGTTTAGACTTTTAAAGGCGGTTCTTTCATGATGTCCGTTTAATGGCGTTGTTCCTTAAGTTTTTAAAGATCCAGCGCTTCTATTGTATATTAGCAGTCCTCCTCATAGCTTACCATTCTTCTGAGAATTTCGAAAAATCTTGCACCATATGACATTATCGAACACTGTTTACTCAAATCCTACGAACATGTCGTGCTTCCGTTATCAAGTGGAACATCAGAACCGCCTCTCTGGTGCCTTTACCTTTCCTGAAGCCAAGTTGATCGTCCTCTAACAGATACTCGGGTTACTTTTCCAGTCTGATGTACGTTTTCCTTGTCAGAAACTTGCGTGCATGAGCTGTTAAGCTGATTGTATGATACTTCACCTATTTGTCTGCCCATTCTCTGTTCAGGAAGTTGGGAAAGGTATATTTCCGAAAGTCTGATGGTATGTCCCCGACTAACAGATTCTACAAACCAATCTGAATAGTCGTTTGATTGCCCGTTGATACAAGTCCGAAGGGCGTTATCTATGCAGTCTGCCTTATTTGATCACAAGTCCGCAAAGCTCTGTTAAACTATAGTGCTGTATCCCCCATGTCTTCCATATCATCCATTTCTTCTTCTGTCACGTCATGAGACAGTTCCTCCGTGTCGTAGAGGCTTTCAGTCTATTCTTTCCACATACTTGCTCTCTTGTCTGTGCTTAATATAGTGGAATCTCTGTTGCACTCTTGATGTTGAGGCCTTTGCTTTTAATTTCATCAATGTGTGTTTTGACTTTTCTGTATAGTAAATCATTACTTTTTCATTCGATTTCATTACGTTTTTCCTGCAGCAATTTCTCCTTGGCTTCCCTGCACTTGCTATTTATTTCATTCCTAAGTGACTTATATTCCTGCGTTTCTGAATTTCCCTGAACGTTTACGTACGTCCTTCTTTCGTCTACCAAGTATTCCTTTTGTTACCCAAGGTTTATTCGCAGTTACCTTGCCTGTACCTATACTTGTCTGTCCAGCTTCTGTGATTGCCCTTTTTAGAGAAGACCATTGCTTTTAAAATGGTTTATTGTCGTATTGATTACCGACGTCTACATCTACATCTACATCTACATTTATACTCCGCAAGCCACCCAACGGTGTGTGGCGGAGGGCACTTTACGTGCCACGGTCATTACCTCCATTTTCTGTTCCAGTCGCGTACGGTTCGCGGGAAGAACGACTGTCTGAAAGCTTCCGTACGCGCTCGAATCTCTCTAATTTTACATTCGTGATCTCCTCGGGAGGTATAAGTAGGGGGAAGCAATATATTCGATACCTCATCCAGAAACGCATCCCCTCGAAACCTGGCGTGCAAGCTACACCGCGATGCAGAGCGCCTCTCTTGCAGAGTCTGCCACTTGAGTTTGCTAAACATCTCCGTAACGCTATCACGGTTACCAAATAACCCTGTGACGAAATGCGCCGCTCTTCTTTGGATCTTCTCTATCTCCTCCGTCAACCAGATCTGGCACGGATCCTACACTGATGAGCAATACTCAAGTATAGGTCGAACGAGTGTTTTGTAAGTCACCTCCTTTGTTGATGGACTGCATTTTCTAAGGACTCTCGCAATGAATCTCAACCTGGCACCCGTCTTACCAACAATTAATTTTATATGTCCTAGAGAACTTCAAAGCTCATTACTCAGTACTGCAGAATTTTACTTCTTTCCACACTGATCCTTCCTGACGACTCTCTTAAATTGTGTTTATCATTACTAAATTGTGAACTGAGTCTACATGTCCTCTTAGATACGTCTTAAAATCTAATACCTAATTTTGGAATTTCTGTCTGACTATGACGTATGTAATCCAAATGGAATATTTCCGTGTCACCAAGGCATTTCCAAGTATACCACCTATTCTTATGATTTTTGAGTACTGTATTAGCTATTACTAGCTGAGATTAATTGCAGAACTCTATTACTCTTTCTCCCGTCTCATTACTACTATGCAGCCCATATTTTCCCGTAGGTATGTATTCTATTCCTCCCCTACTAAAGCGTTCCAGTCAGCCATTATTATTAGATTTTCATCCTCTACATACTGAATTATACCTTCAGTGACTTCATATACTTTTCTTTCTTTTTCTTTCTTCCGCTTACGCCATAGTCCAGCAGCGACCGCAGGGTCGACGTGGTTTCAACGGATTTGGCAGTGTTAGGGATGGCCGATGCCCTTCCTGCCGCCACGCCGTATCCCCCAGGACGGAATCAGTGTACCTCAACTGTCTGCGTCGAGTGTAAATCGTGAAATAGTGCGGACGTTTCAAAGGTCTGCGAAGCGTGTAACTGAGGCGGGACGCGGGGACCAGCCCGCTGACCTGAGTCCAGGAAGCAGGCGCGTCAATGCTGTCAGCTACCCTGGCGGGTAATTCATATACTTTCTACGGTACCTATTTTTATACTGCTTGTGATGTAGTATATATTTGAACTGTTGTTGACGTTGGTTTGCTGTCGGTTCTGATAAGCATAATCCTATCACTGAACTTCTCACATTAACTCGCTCTCTGCCCTATCATGATGAAACCCCCTCGCTTTATATCATTTCAGCTGCTGTACTACATTCCCCTTAGGTCGTTAGTTTTTTCCGTTTCATGTCACCAATCCTTACTATATCTAGACTAAGGTTTTGTATTTCATTTATCACATTTTCTAGTTTCCCTACCAGAATCACACTTCTATAGTGCACACTCCGACTCGCAGAATGTTACTCATTCGTTGATTATTCAGTCATTTTCTCGTGGTCACCTCCCGATTGGCAGTCTCCTGTCGGATGTCCGAATGGGGGACTTGTCCGGAATTTTTGCCAATGAAGAGATCGTTATCACTTTTTCAGTTATAGGCCCAGTGTCTTGCAGATACACATTATGTGTCTTTAATGCATGTTTTGCACTGACGTCCCATGCCGCTGACCGTTGCGGATTGTTCCACCATGTGGGGTCATTTCCCTATACGAGGAGCAAGAGGATGTCCCAGATCTCTGTATGCTTCTCCGTCCTGTTGTACAATATCGTTGGCGGAACGTGGATGACTTCTTATGACGGAGGTCTTCGGCAGCCATTGCTGGTGATTTTTATTCAAAGTTTTCCCTTTCAGTGGGTCTGAACTCGGGACCCAGCATTGTCTGATTGCGAGCCAGGGACGCTATCCGTAGATTACAGACGATACAGAGCGTATACAACGAAGGCAGTATGAATGGTCACAGGTTACTGACACCCAAGGAAGAATGCCACGGAAGTGCTTAACACCTGAACTGCCAGATGTTTGAAGGCAGACACCAGCTATTGCGAGAAAACATACAAAGATTTTAGAATAAGTCTCTGGTATCTAGAAATATATTGCCTCTTCCTGCGTATCATATCCATAGGAACCGCGAACACAATATGAGGCAACTCCGAGATATGTAAGCAAGGGGAAGAAACCATAAAATGTGTTACGATGGGAACCGTCCTCTGGTTGGCACTTAATAGTGGTTGGCGAAGAGTGAATGTAGATATAGACGTGAATCAAAGACTGCATTACGCAAGTGTCAGTTACGGACTTTATCGTTGCAATCGATCTGTTAATAATGAAAGACGCAAATATCTGGAACTGTTTCACGACTGTTAAACAGGCTGTTTGAATATTATACGAGGGGAGTTCAGTAAGCAATACAAAACATTTTTTCTCGAACAACTTCCCTTGAAAAAAAAGAGGGATTTGCTGTGGGAATTTTGGAATATTCTCGCTTCGGCCTCTATGGTTTGACGAAGTTCCGTTAGTTGGCGGTACTATACGTAGCCTTGATAATGGCGTCTGAGGGAAAACCAGAGTATTACAGGTATTCATAGGCGCTTGCAATACGTCTGCGGAGCGTGACAGTGAATAAACGCACGGTTAGGCGAAGCTTCTGTCACCATCTCAGCAAGGTCGCGCAAACGTGTCCGGTCTCCCGCGTACCGACCGGCCCCACACAGCTGTGACGCCTGCAGGGTTCGAAAGTGCGGTCTAACTCACTCGAGGTGGTCGACGGATCACAATCAAACACCTCGCTGTACCACTGGATATCTCTATTGGAAGTGCTGACACACTGGTCCACGAGTTGGGGTACTCAAAGGCGTGACCGAAAACAGCATCTGTGCGGAAATGCTTGCGCGTTACGAGGCTGATATTGACAATTTTTTGTCGAACATCGTCACAGGCGGTGAAAGAAAGGTTCATCGCTTCAAACCCGAAAAGAAGGGAAATCAATCGAGTGGCGCCATACCACCTCTCCTCCAAAGTAAAAGCCGCACTCTCGACCGGTAAAGTGAATGAGACGGTCGTCTGGGGTCTGAAGGGGGCTCTTCTGTTCGATATCCTCCCTCAGGGTGCAACGATTAAGTGTAGTGAGCCCCCTCAGGAAACCGAGGAAAGGTTCAAAAGTTGCTCTGAGCACTATGGGACTTAACATCTGAGGTCATCAGTCCCCTAGAACTTAGAACTACTTAAACCTAACTAACCTAAGGACATCACATACATCCATGCCCGAGGCAGGATTCGAACCTGAGACCGTAGCGGTCACGCGGGTCCAGACTGTAGCGCCTAGAACCGCTCGGCCACTTCGGCCGGCGGATGACCTCACAGCGTGTGGCGCTTGTGCCCTACAGATCAAGGTGCACCACATTTTAGAAGGCTGGGTTTTGATCCAGACATCCGGACATCAGTAACTTTTTCGATTGATTGCACTCTGTTTTAGTTATCATTGTCACTAACGTGGTACCTATGTCTTCTAACGTTTTGTCAATGTCCGACTTCTCCCATAAAATTTTAGGGAGACATTTTCGAGTTATCAAAGTGGCTGGCTGATCTGTGTTTTTGTAAGTGATGAGTCAGCCACATGTTCATATATATCTACTTTAATTTTCCTTGTGTTTTAATTGACAGGTTAGGATCATCTGACCATTTTAACGCTATCTTACTTGATGTGACGTACTGTGTTTGTACGGGTGGCAATGGGTGACGTTGTGAAAAAGTGAGTGCGATTTTATCTCTCTCTCTTTTAACACACACACACACACACACACACACACACACACACACACACACACACACACACACATACATACATACACACACACACACAGACAGCGATGTTTTACCTGATACAACGCATTACGACTGGTCACGTGTACACCTTATAACAGAACGCCAGAGGATTCAAACTGCAGGTACGCCCTTGACGAAAAATACATTGCAACGAGTGTTCCACATAGTTGCCGTTCATGTGAAGGCAGCCTTCAGTACATTTCCTCATCGAGGGCCACACACGTTCAAAAATCGCATGGGTGTTCCGAATCCATTGACAACCATCCACAATGTGTTCCCACAATTCATTGAAACTATCAACAATGCTGGAATACACCAAACATTACGTAAGTCCCCGCACAAAAGAACCCGGTGTTCCGAGTCCGGGGACCTGGGTGGCCATGATATTGGCTAGCTACAACCGATACATTTGTTTTCGAAAATTCGTGACACGTGTTTCCGAACAGCCACATGAAAGTATGCCGGTTCACCATCATGCATGTACCTTATGTGCATCCTTTCACTATAAGAAACGTCACTCAAGTTTAATTTTAGACAATGACAGCTTTTCTGTAACACTGACATGAATGCATTAGGGCATGTGTCGTATTGGAGAAATCATTGGTTTCAGCACTTACGTTTATTAGGATGACTCGGTTCGGCTGTTATCCTTTACTCCCCCTTTCGTTTGTACGTGTAATAGACGAATATTCAGTACAGTAATTCTTCTGATGGCTGAAGGAATGGGCTCATTGGTATGAGTGATTACACATATGGAAATAACAGGAGTATCTGCTGATTGCCGTAGAGATGCAGGGCAATAGAACACTTGTATTGAACAAGGGATTCTGTTGGAACCAGTGCTGAAAAGTAATGCCTCAGAATTTTTTATGTGAAAATTCTTAAAGCTGTTTAAATAAAAGAAATATTATTAACATTCTACATCTTTATTCTTTATGTTTACACATTATTTGTCAACACAGTCACCCTGGCGACGAATACATTTCTTCCGACAAGAGACTAGTTTCTTGATACCGTCACTGTAGGACGTTTAACGTTGCTGACGGAGCCACAACCTCGCCTCCGCTTCCACCCTTCATCACTATCAAAATGATGTCCTCGAAGGTGCTATTTAAGTTTTGGAAACAGATGAAACTCGGTTAGGACCAAGTCGGGATTGTACGGAGGATAATCAATGACAACTCCGGATTGTTGCATACATCACAGCGCTCGTGTGTGGTCCGGCATTGTCTTGATCAAGGAGAGGGTGTCCCACGTGCGGACGAAACCTTCGAATTCGAAACTCGGTTACAGCATGATGTTTCTTTCGCACCGACACAGTTACGTTACACACCGCCATGTTACAAGTTACAGTTCGGAGCCCTCTAGCGGCAGAGTTCTGCAAAAAAGTAGACTTGAAGAATAAGGTCGTATAATATTAATAACGTTTGTTTTATTTAAAAGCTTTTAGGGTTTTCGCATTAAAAATTTATAGGCTTTACTTTTCAGCACACCCTCGTAGCCAGCGGCGTCTGTGGGTCCTGCGGGTTTTTAAAGGGCAGCCACAAACGAACTATGTACAATGAAGATGTGATATGAGAAAATTACTTCTGTGTAACTTCATTACTCACCAAGACGGAAGAAGGTAAGCAGTCAGACAAATATGTACAATTCCGCCGTGATATTCCCCTCAGTTTAGAGGCACAATTGTGGATTTAAGACTAAAAAATGGTTCAAACGGCTCTGGTCACTATGGAACTTAACTTCTGAGGTCATCAGTCCCCTAGAACAGAACTACGTGAACCTAACTAACCCAAGGACACACATCTATGCCCGAGGCAGGATTTGAACCTGCGACCGTAGCGGTCGCGCGGGTCCAGACGGTTCCTAGAACCGCTCGGCCACGATTTAAGACAGAAACATTCTGTATGAAGTAGTCCTGCATGTTGATATGTCAGCCTGTGGGATAATTTCTCCGTTCTGTAACAGTAAATGTTTATTTCTGTATTTTATGGCACGGAGACGTCTCTCGCCTAGAAGAAGTTAACACTAACTCACGCCAGGCGAGAAAGTCCGCTCTCATAATATTGACACACTCTCTCTCTGCGCAGCAGGCGCCTCTGGCGACATTGGGTATCGTAAATCGATGCCCCATTAACTAATTTTAAATCTGTCGCTTTCGTGCGAGAGACTTATTTATGAGAGCGACCGAGAACTGTCCCACAAACTTTCTAGGACACACTGAAAACAGACATATTCTGCTGTTCTGAACGTTCTCGCCGTTGCGCTAATCAACTTCTTGGTAACTACAGCAGACGGCCAATTACGTATCCCAGTAACAGTTGGAAAAAAAAGAATGTCACTCTGCCTTTTCGTGACACGTAAGCCTGGTGTTGTTCATCCAGAGATGTCATGTACATTACGCTTCATGGAATACGGTAGAAAACTGATACCTGATTTTCTTAAAATCATGTTCCTTCTGCAGACACATTGAGATGCTGCAAATCTGATCCAGATAAATGAGATAAGTATAACATCGAGCATATAACGATCAGAGTACCTCAAAGACCAAAAATGGTGAGGGCAGCCGCTCATTATTGGGGTATTTGAAGTTGTTTACGGAATCCACTGAAAACCTATATTTCAGAATGGCCGAAATGCGATAGTAAATGCTCTTATAATTAAAATATTACACTCATGCGATGATACAGTGCACTCAATGAGCCACCTATAGTAAATATAGCACTTTTAAACGCATAGGATTCCACAGCCAGCGCCAATTTAAGTAATATCCTGTAGGATGTTACGTCGTGTCATTACGGAACACTAAAAACCACTGTAAATGTGACACATCAGTAGTCTTCTTCAAGGCAACTAAATCCATTCAAAATGCTGGAAACATGTGATTTATAGTTGTAGCATTCGCTCTTTCGTTAAATTTTTACAGTATAGTTCCAAAACCAATACCTGTTCTTTCTAGGAGTTATGGACTACACGTAGACGATGCTCAGTAATTGAATTAAACAAGTCGTTTCATAATTCAAAAAAACCGGAAAGCACTGATTTGTGATAGGTCTGTATATGACTGAAACCGCAGCAGAAGAGCATAAATGCTGCCGACCATCAGCTAAACGTGCAAAATCACGATATGGTCATAAGATTGGTGCAAGATGTTAGAAATTCTAAGAAAAATAGGAGTAAGCTGGAGGAAAGAAGGATGGCATACCATATGTCAAGAACGAGGACAGAAAACCGCGATCGGAAGACAAGAAGGAAGTGTTCGGATATAAAAGGGTGTAGACAGGGATGCAGACTTTCAACCCTACTATTTAATCCGTACATCGAAGAAGCAATGACGGAAATAATTTTCAAGAGTGGGATTAAAATTCAGGGTGAAAGGATACCAGTGGTAAGACCTGCTGAGTACATTGTAATCCTCAGTGAAAGTGAAGAAGAATTACAGGATCTGTTGAGTGGAAAGAACAGTCTAATAAGTGTAGAATATGGACTGAGTGTATACTGGAAAAAGACAAAAGTAATGAGAAGTAACAGAAAAGAGTATATTCAGAAATTTAAAATAAAAATTTGTAATTACGAAGTTAAGGCATTCTGCTGCCTTGGAAGCCAAATAACCCATCACGGACGACGTAAAAAGCAGACTAAGCCAGGAAAAGAGGGCATTCTTGGGCAAGAGGCGTCTACTGGTACCAAACATGGGCTTTAATTTGGGGAATAAATTCAAGAGTATGTATGTTTGTCGCTCAGAATTCTACGGTAATGAATCATGGACAGTGGAAAAACAGGAACAGAAGAGAGTCAAGGCGTTTGAGTAGTGCTGCTGTAGCAGAATGATGGAAATCAGGATACAATAAGGCATGAGGAGGTCTTCCATAGAATCCATGTGGAAAACACAATCAGGAAGGAGAGGACTATAGTACATATCTTAACCTCCATCGTACTGGAAGGAGTTGTAGAGGGTAAGAGCTGTAGGGGAAGTCAGAGATTGGAATACATCCGGGAAAAAATTGGGATGGAGGGTGCAAGTGCTACTCTGAGCTGAAGTGTTTGGTGCAGAAGAGGAATTCGTGGCGGTACGCATTAAACCAGTCAGATGCCTGACGACTCAAAAATAAATAAATAAATAAATAAACGTCGCAGATTTTGTTTTTACATGTGCTAAAACTAATGCTGCCAAATCGTCAACCAGAGCCGGAACTAGACTGCCGTAACTTCCCACGCAGGTAAATATTTCTTCCCTTGTAAGGGATTTTCCAAATCCAGCGTCCTTAGCTACTGACAGAAAACCAGCTGTTTGTTAATAAAATCTGAAGAGTTATACAAAACGCAAAAGCAAAGAAAGAAGCACGCTTTGTCTCTGATTATAAAGACAGCAAGCAACATAATTCTTTATACAGTAGTTCAACAGTAATCGTTAGCTAAAATCTGAATCTATAGTGTCCTTTTAGCAAATTACTTAAAATATCCTGAACGAATGTAAGTTATTTACAACTGCTGTGGCAGATCAGTGATATAGTGATCTTTCTCCACATTCCATTAATGCAGTTACACTTAATATGTGTTACAAGAAACATATTTGAATAACTGGTGTTTTTATGGTTCCATACTTCAGTTGGTAAAAGCGGGATGCCTTATAGGATCAAATTGTTGTCCGTGTGCCTGTCCGTCAGTTAAGACCTTTTTTCCTCGGGAAAGGGTAGAGGTATCAAGCTGAAGTCTATAGGGGACGGTTCCTTGGCAATGTCAAAAGTTTAAGCAATGCAATCAAAAGAAACGGCCATTTATGTCCTTGTTTCGAGAGTCCCAAACCCAGTCATCAAAACCTGTAAGTTACTTTCCGTTGACCCAGAATCATGAAATTTGGCAAGAAGCAAGGTTTCACAGTACAACTAAAGGAACAAAATCCGGAGATTGTAAATTTGTAATTACATCCTATAAAAATATATTATTTCCATTTTTCTGTCTTTTAAGACCCCTTTTCCTCAGCAACGGGTTGGTGTTTAGAGTTAAAATCTATGTCAAAAACTAAGGTCTACTGTCCATTTGCGGTGTAAGAAATGTAAGCTTCTAAGTCAATGCAGTCAAAAGATACTGTCTTTTATGTCACATATTTTGATATTCACAAAAGCACTCATCAAAACGTGTACATGAACTATCTATCTGAACCCTCAGAATCACCGCTTTTTATTATTTTCTTAAACTGTTGCACATTGGTACTGTACACTGCAACCTACAACTTGAAATGCTGAAAGCTGGCAAAATGAATAGATTTCCAAACTTTTTTTAGTAATTTGCTGACTTCTCCATTCATTATCGTACATAAAAAATACAGCTATTAATAAGCATAACATTTTGAAATATTTGCCTCTCTGTATTTTTCGAGACACCCCCAATTGCACTTTTCTTTTTTGGATAATTGGTCTTCTGACTGGTCTGATACGCTTCACAACGAATTCAACTTCTGTTCCAAACTCTTCATCTCAAAGTAGAACTTGTACACAACATATTCAATTATTTAGTGCATAGATTTCAATTTCTCTCTTTCCCTACAGTGTTTACCCACACCGCTCCCTCAGGTAGCGTAGAAGTTACTCATTGAGGTGTTAACATATGTCCTATCATCCTGTCTCTCCTTCTTGTCAATGTTTTCCACATTTCTTATCAATCCAGTACCCTTCTACGAGGGTAGTTTGAAAAGTTCTCCGAATGAAATAGAAAAAACGTACTTACATCACTGAAGCTTATTTTTATTTTTAAATGTAGTCTCCTTGTAGATTAATGCACTTAGTCCAATGATGTTCCAGTGCCTTGATCCCGTCTCGAAAATAAGTTTCCTCCAGGCCTGCTAAATAGTTGTCATCTCCAGCTACTAATTCCTCGTTTGAAATGAATCTTCGTCCATCAAGAAAAATTTCAGTTTTGGGAACAGATGGAAGTCCGATCAGGTGAATAAGGCGGGTGTGGCACTAATTCATACCTTAGTTCGTGTAATTTTGCCATGGCGACGGTACATGTGTACGGGCGCACATTATCTTTATGGAAGATGACTTCCTTCCTTGCTAAAAATGGTCTTTTTTCGCGTATCTTTTGTCGCAATTAGTCCAGAAAGTTAGCGAAGTATTCTCTAGTAATTGTTTCCCCAGTGAGGAGATAATCTACAAACAGAATCCCCTTCGCATTCCAGAACACTGATGCTATGATCTTTACTGCCGAACGAATTGTCTTTGATTTCTGTGGTGGCGGAAAATCAGCATGTTTCCACTGCTATAACTGTTGTTTTGTCTCTGGGGTATAACAGTGCATCCAAGTTTCTTCTGTGGTCACAAACCGGCACAAAAAATCTTGTTCGTTTCTCCTAAAACGGGCCAAACATTGTTCCGATATGTTCATTCTCATGCGTTTTTGATCCAGCGTTAACAGTCGCAGCACACATCTTGCAGATATTTTCTTCATTTTTAATTCTTCGGTGAAAATGTGATATACCCTTTCAGATGACATCTGGCAAGCGTGAGCAATTTCACGCACTTTCAATCGGCGATCCTCAGTGACCATTTAGTGCACTTGTGCAATGATTTCTGGAGTAGTGACACATCTTGGCCGACCACTAGTCGGATCATCATCTAAGCTCTCCCGACCAAATTTAAATTCATTTTTCTGCTCCTTCATATTCACCTGTTGCCCAGAGTATTCTGGAAATTGGCATCAATGTCCTTTGGCTTCATACCTTTCCTTATGAAGTACTTAATCACTGCTCGAATCTCGATTTTTTCCATCTTCGCAAATCACTACGCGGGAACAACACAGCCACATCACCGCCATAGCTCTCTTCCAAGAGCATTGACGTGGCACGTGTCTACAGGCAACAGTCCAATGAATATCACGTGAACAACTCGTTGCACTAGCGCTGACCTCTCGTGACTCCGAGAACTGTTCAAACTACCCTCGTATAGCACTACACCTGAAATGCCTTGAGAGACTTCTTTTTCGGTTTTCTCTCTATCCATGATTCACTTCCAAACAATGCTGTGCTCAAAACGCATGTCGTTAGAAATTTCTTCTTCAAGCTGAAACAACTGTTGATATACGAGGGTAATCCCAAAAGTAAGGTCTCCTATTTTTTTTATAATTACATAGACCTGTTTATTTCTACAATGGCTTACATCAGTTTCCAGCTTGAATATTAAGCTATTTTTCGACATAATCACCATTTCTGTCGATGCATTTTTGTAGATGCTGTGGCAGTTTTTGTATGCCCATGTAGTACCAGTCCGCAGCCATGCTGTTCAGAAAATTATGAACTTCTTTCACCTCGTCGTCGGAGCTGAATCGCTGGGACCACAAATAACGCTGACAGGTACGGTGAGACTCTGAAAAAACTCAAACGGGCAATTCAGAACCGGCGAAGAGGAATGTTGAGCAAGAGCGTACACATTCTCCATGAGTTCGCTCGCCCACACATCACTCGGTAAACCGTTGCTCTCCTGCAACAGTTTCAGTAGAACATAATCACCCTCCCACCTTAAAAGAACATTTGTCCGGAAAGCGGTTCAGCTCCGACGACGAGGTGAAAGAAGAGGTTCATAACTTTCTGAACAGCATGGCGGTGAGCTGGTATGACATGGACATACAAAAACTGCCACAGCGTCTACAAAAATGATCGACAGAAATGGTGATTATGTCTAAAAATTGCTAAATATTCAAGCTGTAAACTGATGTAAGCCATTGTAGAAATAAACAGTCTATGTACTTATAAAAAAAATAGGAGACCTTACTTTTGGGATTAACCTCGTAAGTAGATTTCTTTTGTCTGGAAATGTCCTCTTTTCCTGTACTAGTCTACTTTTTACGTCCTCCTTGCTTTGTCTGTGATGTTTTATTTTGCTTCCAAGATAGCAGACTTCTTTCACCTCGTCTGATTCGTTTTGGTGTTAAATTTAACACAAATCTCATTTCTGGTGCTTTCACTTTATTTCACCTTTCTGTTTGCTGTCAGGCCTTAGTGATGCTCATTGGGCTGTGTATTCTATTTATCGGGGCCTTAGTCACTTTCACTTAGGAAACATCAACAAACTTCGGAACCATTATCCCTGTAATATAGCAAAGCCTGGCTGCTGCAAAGAGTGTGTCAGACTGGTATCCAGAATCGACGCCCTAACTTGTCAGTCCTATCGGATTCGCTTTCTTTTGTCATCGTGCTGAAATGGGCAGTTGAGCACATTGGGCTTGATGAATCACCTTTGTCAGGCTGCACCGTAACTAAGGCACACGCTGTTCAAACTAAGTGTGGGTTGTGTGTGCTCCTATTACTCGGGGAGCTCACCCCTTGACAAGCTGTTTCCACAGCGGAGTGTCCTAAAGGGTAGTGAGGCGTCCCAAACGTTATATTACAGGACGGGGACTTAAACCCTATATACCAGCGGTCGGCAAATGGCGGACCGCGGAAGGTCGAAAACTTGCCCCTAAAAAATATTTTGAAAGTATAAGTTACTGTATTAAGGAAAATGTCTTTCGGTAGATAACAATTCGTTTGAGAGCCTCCCTTATAAATTTTTCTAGTTGTGTACAATTAACTGCTGAATAATTAGAATACTTAATGATTAGTTAAAGGTAGATCAAATACACGGCTACTATGCTGTTCAAAGCGGGAGAGTGCACTGAAGTGCGGGAGCGGAAGAGAGCAAGCTGGCCGGCCGGCGCAGCGTGTTATGTCTACCCACATAAAAGCTCTGTACACACGAATGCAACACAAGAATTTTATTTAATGAAGAAGGAAATTTTGCAAATCGGTTTCAGACTTTGTTAAATCGGAGATGGCAATGTTTACTATATTTCGTATTTTGTGAGCAAAAATTTAACAGAAAATAGTACTGAATGTAGGCTTTTTCTGGATTTTTCAATACAAATATACCTATTCATTGTACTTCATAATTTTTGTGAGTGAAAATAAAGTTAAAAATTGTGAAGAATACAAATTTCTTCTGTGTGTTTTAATACAAATATGCATGTCTAATCTCTTTCATATTACTTGGAGAGTGAATATTAAAATATAAAATTAGTAATGAATGTGAGCTATTGTCTGAAATTTTTAATACAAATATGCCTACCTATTGTATTTCGTATTTTTTGTGAGTAAAAAGTAAAATAAAAATTAATAAGGAATTGAGGTTTTTCTTCTGGACCGCGATACAAATTTTCAAAAGAATTCGGATCCCATCTAAAATTACTTGCCGACCCTGCTATACGATACGATATTAATATCTTAAGCATTGTTCATACAGTAAAATATCAGTTTAGGGTAAGTCTGGGTGAGTTGGACAACATTTTTCCTCAGCATAAAAATGTTTTTTTTTTATTTTTATTTTTTTACTATATGCAGTGTTATTGAGGCACATCACTGCCACTTAAAACACAAGAGATATGATAGAATGAAAATATATATGAATGGACCACTCATAGGTATACGGGCGAGATGGACCTAGGAGGCCGCCTAGTCTAGCTTGATGGTGATATTGAGAAGAATTCGTGTACTGTCCCGTTACATTTCCGACTGCGGCTGCCATCTTGCGCAGACAGCGGGGAACACTAAGACTCAGGGTTCTTTCTTAATGGCGACGCAGTTGTCCCGATGTGTCCCCGCCACAAGACGTGGAGAATGGAAACGACCACCGCTTTACCTGGGTTTTATGATAAACAGCGCCGCGCCTTCCTGGAAGGCAGTCGTTGTCCACATCTGCCGCAGTAATGGTACTCAGCTCTTGGGGTCCAATGGCTCAGGCGCTCACATACTTTGCATGCTAATGTCAGTCTGGATGTGTGCCCATAGTTGGAACTCCATGTATCATAAATAAGTTGGAGTTTCTTTTCTTCGCTTTTTACTTCTAGCTGCGACCACGTAAACTACTGTATCTTCGTTCGTTGTTACTACTACAACGACTTTGGTTTGACGTATAGGCACGTTGTGCGTTTATGTGTGACTTAAAATATGCGCAGGAAATATGTCCACCACAACTACAGAACACACTCTGAACTCCAACACAATGACGAGAATAACCTCGTGCTTGCCAAGCAGCGTCGGTCTTGAGAAACCAACACACACGTTCCTCACACGATATCCTTAAAACAACCAAGGTTAAGGGAATGAAGTATCGAGTCAGATCTTGATAAGATTTCAGTGGTACAAGCAATTTACTTTAAATGTCAGAAACGTAAAAACTGCGTTTTTCGAAAAATGTACACCCACAAAAATACAGAGAAAAGACGCAGTGCACATTAAGAAATACGAGTTTCCTGGCTATAGAAGGCAGTTTAACTGCCCTTACCTCTGCGTTTTAAGCAGCTTGTAACGTATTTAAATACCAAGTATAAAATTTTCACATTCTCTCACTTGCTACGCACATGCTATTAGTCCTACAGAAAAAATGAACAGAAATGTTATGTCGGAATTTTAGTTAATTTTTTTACTGGGATACGTTTTTGCTGGAGGGCGCAGTTTTCGAATTATTCAAGAAAAACTCATTTGGAGGTCACTTTTGTATGTTTTTCTTGAATAATTCGGAAACTACACCCTCTAGCAAAAACCCATCCCGTTATAAAATTTAACTACATCAAACTTCCTACAACAAGGTTCTGTTCATTTTTTCTGTAGGACTAACAGCTTGCACGTAGCGAGCGAGAGGGGGTGAACATCCTGCGTTTGGTATCTGAAAGTCTTGCAGGTGGTATACAAACCAGCAAAATTGGAAATAAGTGGTAAGGTCTTATGGGACCAAACTGCTGTCACCGGTCCTTAAGCTTACACACTACTTAATCGAACTTAAACTAACTTACGCTAAGGACAGCACACATACCAGTGCACGAGGGAGGACTCGAACTTGCGACGGGGGGGAGCCGCACGAACCGTGACAAGGCGCACTAGACCTCTCGGCTACCCCGCGCGGCACAACTCAGCAGAAGGACTAGCTCAATCACCCTGCACATGAAATACGATTCAGCAAACCTACCGATGTCGTTTTACGAAATCCGGAATCTTATATCTCTCCATTGGCAAAATAATCCGGAATAGTCCCCCATTCGGATCTCCGGGAGGGGACTGCCAAGGGGGAGGTTACCATGAGAAAAAGATCGAATAATCAACGAAAGGATAACGTTCTACGAGTCGGGGCGTGGAATGTCAGAAGCTTGAACGTGGTAGGGAAACTAGAAAATCTGAAAAAGGAAATGCAAAGGCTCAATCTAGATATAGTAGGGGTCAGTGAAGTGAAGTGGAGGGAAGACAAGGATTTCTGGTCAGATGAGTATCGGCTAATATCAACAGCAGCAGAAAATGGTATAACAGGTGTAGGATTCGTTATGAATGGGAAGGCAGGGCAGAGGGTGTGTTACTGTGAACAGTTCAGTGACCGGGTTGTTCTAATCAGAAACGACAGCAGACCAACACCGACAACGATAGTTCAGGTATACATGCCGACGTCGCAAGCTGAAGATGAACAGATAGAGAAAGTGTATGAGGATATTGAAAGGGTAATGTAGTATGTAAAGGGGGACGAAAATCTAATAGTCATGGGCGACTGGAATGCAGTTGTAGGGGAAGGAGTAGAAGAAAAGGTTACAGGAGGATATGGGCTTGGGACAAGGAATGAAAGAGGAGAAAGACTAATTGAGTTCTGTAACAAGTTTCAGCTAGTAATAGCGAATACCCTGTTCAAGAATCACAAGAGGAGGAGGTATACTTGGAAAAGGCCGGGAGATACGGGAAGATTTCAATTAGATTACATCATGGTCAGACAGAGATTCCGAAATCAGATACTGGATTGTAAGGCGTACCCAGGAGCAGATATAGACTCAGATCACAATATAGTAGTGATGAAGAGTAAGCTGAAGTTCAAGACATTAGTCAGGAAGAATCAATACGCAAAGAAGTGGGATACAGAAGTACTAAGGAATGACGAGATACGTTTGAAGTTCTCTAACGCTATAGATACAGCAATAAGGAATAGCGCAGTAGGCAGTACAGTTGAAGAGGAATGGACATCTCTAAAAAGGGCCATCACAGAAGTTGGGAGGAAAACATAGGTACAAAGAAGGTAGCTGCGAAGAAACCATGGGTAACAGAAGAAATACTTCAGTTGATTGATGAAAGGAGGAAGTACAAACATGTTCCGGGAAAATCAGGAATACAGGAATACAAGTCGCTGAGGAATGAAATAAATAGGAAGTGCAGGGAAGCTAAGACGAAATGGCTGCAGGAAAAATGTGAAGACATCGAAAAAGAAATGATTGTCGGAAAGACAGTCTCAGCATACACGAAAGTCAAAACAACCTTTGGTGACATTAAAAGCAACGGTGGTAACATTAAGAGTGCAACGGGAATTCCGCTGTTAAATGCAGAGCAGAGAGCAGATAGGTGGAAAGAATACATTGAAAGCCTCTATGAGGGTGAAGATTTGTCTGATGTGATAGAAGAAGAAACAGGAGTCGATTTAGAAGAGATAGGGGATCCAGTATTAGAATCGGAATTTAAAAGAGCTTTGGAGGACTTACGATCAAATAAGGCAGAAGTGATAGATAAAATTCCATCAGAATTTCTAAAATCATTGGGGGAAGTGGCAACAAAGCGACTATTCACGTTGGTGTGTAGAATATATGAGTCTGTCGATATACCATCTGACTTTCGGAAAAGCATCATCCACATAATTCCGAAGACGGCAAGCGCTGACAAGTGCGAGAATTATCGCACAATCAGCTTAACAGCTCATGCATTCAAGCTGCTTACAAGAATAATATACAGAAGAATGGAAAAGAAAATTGAGAATGCGCTAGGCGACGATCAGTTTGGCTTTAGCAAAAGTAAAGGGACGAGAGAGGCAATTCTGACGTTACGGCTAATAATGGAAGCAAGGCTAAAGAAAAATCAAGACACTTTCATAGGATTTGTCGATCTGGAAAAAGCGTTCGACAATATAAAATGGTGCAAGCTGTTCGAGATTCTGAAAAAAGCAGGGGTAAGCTATAGGGACGGATGGGTCATATACAATATGTACAACAACCAAGAGGGAATGTTCTAGGCGCTCCAGTCCGGAGCCGCGCTGCTGCTACGGTCGCAGGTTAGAATCCTGCCTCGGGCATGGATGTGTGTGATGTCCTTAGGTTAGTTAGGTTTAATTAGTTCTAAGTTCTAGGGGACTGATGACCACATCAGTTGAGTCCCATAGTGCTCAGAGCCATTTGAACCAAGAGGGAATAATAAGAGTGGACGATCAAGAACGAAGTGCTCGTATTAAGAAGGGTGTAAGACAAGGCTGTAGCATTTCGCCCCTACTCTTCAATCTGTACATCGAGGAAGCAATGATGGAAATAAAAGAAAGGTTCAGGAGTGGGATAAAAATACAAGGTGAAACGATATCAATGATACGATTTGCTGATGACATTGCTATCCTGAGTGAAAGTGAGGAAGAATTAAATGATCTGCTGAACGGAATGAACAGTCTAATGAGTACACAGTATGGTTTGAGAGTAAATCGGAGAAAGACGAAGGTAATGAGAAGTAGTAGAAATGAGAACAGCGAGAAACTTAAGATCAGGATTGATGGTCACGAAGTCAATGAAGTTAAGGAATTCTGCTACCTAGGGAGTAAAATAACCAATGACGGACGGAGCAAGGAGGACATCAAAAGCAGACTCGCTATGGCAAAAAAGGCATTTCTGGCCAAGAGAAGTCTACTAATATCAAATACCGGCCTTAATTTGAGGAAGAAATTTCTGAGGATGTACGTCTGGAGTACAGCGTTGTATGGCAGTGAAACATGGACTGTGGGAAAACCGGAACAGAAGAGAATCGAAGCATTTGAGATGTGGTGCTATAGACGAATGTTGAAAATTAGGTGGACTGATAAGGTAAGGAATGAGGAGGTTCTACGCAGAATCGGAGAGGAAAGGAATATGTGGAAAACACTGATAAGGAGAAGGGACAGGATGATAGGACATCTGCTAAGACGTGAGGGAATGACTTCCATGGTACTAGAGGGGGCTGTAGAGAGCAAAAACTGTAGAGGAAGACAGAGATTGGAATACGTCAAGCAAGTAATTGAGGACGTAGGTTGCAAGTGCTACTCTGAGATGAAGAGGTTAGCACAGGAAAGGAATTCGTGGCGGGCCGCATCAAACCAGTCAGTAGACTGATGACCAAAAAAAATATCTCGCTCACAAAGATAATGCGCGAAATTTTCATATTGTCTCTCTAATTACTAGCGGACTGTAAGTCCTACAGAAAAATCAACAAGAACATTTTGTAGGAAATTTAATGTAGTTAAATTTTGTTCTGGGATATGTTTTCGCTAGAGTACGTAGTTTTGGAGTTGTTCAAGAAAAACGTACGAAAGAGACCTTCAAATGTACCCCCACTGCCACACTCAGCCTCCACCAATCAGAATTTCTAGTGTGTTGTTCATGGCACTCCATCGTACCACAGTGCAACAATTTGAGACTGCACGAACGGCAACGTTTAAATTAATAACGTTAACGAAATAGCTGACTATTCTGGTGGCGTTATTGTCCACTTAGCAGAGACCAAAGAAAGGTCGAATATCAGGACTAGTTCGTGTAGTCGAAAATTTTCGTGCAGTGGTATGAGAGAGTGTCACGAACATACGAACATTATAGTAGAAATCCTGACTGGTGAGAGGAATGTGGGAGTGGGTGTGCGTTTGGAGGTCACTTTTGTACGTTCTTCTTGAAGAAGTAGAAGACCGCAGCCTGGAATGAAAACGTACCTCAGTATAAAATTTAACACTAAATTTCCAATAAAAAGCTCCTGTACACTTTTTTTTTTTTTTTTGAGTCTTCAGTCTTCTGACTCGTTTGATGCGGTCCGCCAAGAATTTCTCATCTGTGCCAATCTCTTCACCTCAGAGTAGCACTTGCAACCTACGTCCTCAATTATTTGCTGGATGTATTCGAATCTCCGTCTTCCTCTACAGTTCTTACCTTCTACATCTCCCTCCAGTACCATGGAAATCATTCCCTCATGTCTTAACAGATGTCATATCATCCTGTCCCTTCTCCTTATCAGTGTTTTCCGCATATTCCTTTACTCTCTGATTCTGCGCAGAGCCTCCTCGTTCTTTACCTTACCAGTCCACCTAATTTTTAACATTAGTCTGTATCACCACATTTCAAATGATCCGATTCTCTTCTGTTCCTGTTTTCCCACACTCCATGTTTCACTACCATACGATGCTGTACTCCCAACGTATATTCTCAGCACATTTCTTCCTCAAATTAAGGCCTGTATTTGACATTAGTAGACTTCTCTTAGCCAGGAATGCCCTTTTTGCCATTGCTATCCTGCTTTTGATGTCCTCCTTGCTCCGTCCTTGGTCATTTTACTGCCTAGGTAGCAGAATTCCTTAACTTCATCAATCCTGATGTTAAGTTTCTCGCTGTTCTCATTTCTGCTACTTCTCAATACTTTCGTCTTTCTTTGGTTTACTCTCTATCTATTTTCGGTAGTCGTTAGATTGTCCAATGCATTCAGCCGATCATGTAATTCTTCTTTACTTTCTCTCAGGATAGCATACAGCCTTTCACCCTGAGTTTTAATTTCACTCCCGAACCTTTCTTTTATTTCTGTCATTACTTCTTCGATGTACAGATTGAACAGTAGGCGCCAAAGACTACAGTCTTGTTTTACACGCTTTTTAATCCGAATATTTCGTTCTTGGTCGTCCACTCTTATTACTGTCCTTTGGTTCTTGAACATATTGTATATTACCCTTCTCTCTCTACAGCTCACCCCTATTTTCCTCAGAATTTCGAACATCTTGCACCATTTTACATTGTCGAACACTTTTTCTAGATCGACAAATCCTATGAACGTGTCTTGATTTTTCTTTAGTCTTGCTTCCATTATCAACTGCAACGTCAGAATTTCCTCTCTGGTCCCTTTACCTTTCCTAAAGCCAAACCGTCATCTAACACATCCTCAATTTTCTTTTCCATTCTTCTGTATATTATTCTTGTCAGCATCTTGGATGCATTAGCTGTTAAGCTGATCGTGCCATAATTCTCACACTTGTCAGCTCTTGCACTCTTTGGAATCGCGTGGATGATATTTTTCCGAAAGTCAGACGATATACTGCCAGACTCATGCATTCTACACACCAACGTGAATAATCGTTTTATTGCCTCTTCCCCTAATGACTTTAGAAATTTTGAGGGAATATTAACGATCCCTTCGGTCTTATTTGATCTAAAGTCCTCCAAAGCTCACTTAAATTTTAATACTGGATCCCATATCTCTTCTAAATCGCCTTGTTTCTTCTGCTATCACATCAGAAAACTATCCCCCTCATAAAGGCCTTTACTATACTATTTTCACCTATCTGCTTTCTCCTCTGCATTTAACAATGGAATTCCGATTGCACTCTTGATGTTACCACCCTTGCTTTTAATTTCACCGAACGTTGTTTTGACTTTGCTATATGCTGAGTATGTCGTTCCGACAACCATTTCTTTTTCTATTTCTTCACATTTTTCGTGCAGCCATTTCGTCTCAGCTTCCCTGCACTTCCTTTTTATTTCATTCCTCAGCGACTTGTATTTCTGTATTCCTGAATTTCCCTGAACATTTTTGTACTTCCGCCTTTCATCGATCAGCTGAAGTATTTCTTCTGTTGCCCATGGTTTCTCCACAGTTACCTTATTTGTATCTATGTTTTTCTTTCCAGTTTCTGTGGTTGCTCTTTTTATAGATGTCGATTGCTCTTCAGCTATACTGCCTACTGAGCTGTTCCTTATTGCTGTATCTTCAAGCGTATCTCGTCATTCCTTAGTACTTCTGTATCCCACTTCTTTCCGTATTGACTCTTCGTGGCTAATCTCTTAAAGTTGAGCCTACTCTTCATCAATACTACATTGTGATCTGGTCTATATCCGCTCCTGGGTACGCCTTACAGTCCAGTATTTGATTCCGGAATCTCTGTCTGACAGTGATGTCATCTAACTGAAATTTTCCCGTATATCCCGGCCTTTTCCAAGTATACATCCTCCTCTTGTGATTCTTGAACAGAATATTTGCTGTTACTTGCCGAAATTTATTACATAACTCAATTAGTCTTTCTCCTCTCTCATTCCTTGTGCCAAGCCCATATTCTCCTGTAACATTTTCTTCTACGCCTTCCTCTACAACTTCGTTACAGTCACTTATTATGTAGGACTAATAGTTGACGCGTAGCGAGCGAGGGAATATGTAAATCTCGAGCGTGGTTTTTTTGAAGGAAGATTGGGGGTTTCATGAAACTACATGTGTAGGGACAGGTGAATCATACTATATAATATCATAAATTATTATTACAATATTATAAATATTAATAATTCTGTCATATTTTTCACGATTAAACTGCTGAACCGACTTCGATGAAATTTAGCATGGAGATAGTTCGTACGCTAAGGAACAACATATGCTGATTTAGAAAGCATACAGTTCAAGATATTTATTGATTTGAAGAATATTACCAGAATTTTGGAAAAATATTCATTCCTTGTAAAGGTTATTTATTGTTTGAACTTCTTCATATTTGTGAAGACGCTTTTATTGCTTGATATTTTCTATGTTATACCATTCAACGTGATGGATACGTTGCTTATACAATCCTCAAAGTGTTTGATCCTTACTAATATTATAAAATGCCAAAGTAGCTCTGTCTGTTACGTTTCCACGACTAATCAGCTGAACTGAATTCAATGTAATTTGTTATAGAGATAGCTTGAACTCTGAGGATCAACATAGGCTACTTTTGAAAGAAAATAAATCGACCCATAAAGGTCGAACAGAAAATACTGTTAAAAATTATGAAATTTGGTCTGTAATGTACACATGGTATACTGTGTAGCTACTTCAGTAACACATTGCTCAACACTATGCTACTGCACCTACAATGGTTTTATTACTCACCATCAGTCATTGTAACAAAACTACGGATATGAAACTTCCTGGCAGATTAAAACTGTGTGCCGGACCGAGACTCGAACTCGGGACCTTTGCCTGCGAAAGGCAGGCACAACAAAACCCTGGGTCCGGTGTGGGGCGGCGGAGGGGTGAAGTGGACTGCGGTAGTCGCTGTGGGGTTGCTGAGCACAGCATCTGCGGCGGGAACGGAGCCTCTCCGTCGTTTCTAGGTCCCCGGTTAACATAAAATACTATACAATACCTATGTACCGCATTTTTAAAATGTGATTACGCCTATTCAGGTTGTTTTAATTTCTAGACCATGCCCACGTACACATATTATAGAATCAGGTATATCTTCTGAAGAATGCTCAATTACTTGGGCTGAAACCTAGGTAAAGGTTGGTATCATTACCGCAATCGAGGCTGATGGTTTCCTATATATGGTATTTAAATATGTATTGTATTATGCATTTACATTGTCAATTTCTCATCCACTAGAAAATGGTTTCGATACAAAAGTCGATGAGGTCATGGACTAAAAGAAAGAATATTTCAGCAACTGGAACAGGTATTCATTACGCTTCACTAGCAAAAGCTGCATCATATAATCTCTTTCCTTCAAATAAGACTAGTAGTGAACCTGAACAGCAACCAAAGACTACTTGTATTGTTTCACAAGAACAATATTTTCTGGATGCGTATTGGTTATGTATCAATAGATAGTTTCCTTCGAGGTATTACATAATGTCGGAATACATTATATGTTCCGAAATCTTACTACAAATCGATACCAGTGGTATGAGACTATAATTCCGGGGATAACTTTTACTTCATTTCTCGTGTATTGGTGTAACCTATGTAGCTATCCAGTTTTTAAATAGATCTTTCGTCGAGCGAAACGCTGCATATGATTGCTAAAAATTGAGCCTCCATGCAATTTGCCCAGTAAAGGAACCCTCGACATAACTGGTCTACGTCGTTTCTTCTCAGTCTCCTAGTGGTGCTCGGACTTGTGGTGCGTTTATGTTGGAGTCGCCGTGATCGACAAAAATGACGATACTTGTGAAGTGGCGAGAAGTGTAAGCAGCATACCCAAAGCGGAGTTTACAGCTGAATATCGGTCTGAGAAACATTTAGTAACTGGACAGCGATAATGACGGTGGTACTACCTGCTTGGGATAACTTCGCTAGTTTCTGCTATGCATGTCATAAGCTTGATTGGTGAAATACTTGTCAGTCTTGTACTGTGGGACGAAAAAGTCAAAAACCATCGTAACGGAATCGTTTTGTACAGTTTTTGGACTGAAGTGGCAGTTAAATTTTGACAATGCGTAAGTGAAGAAGTTTATTCTCGCAATAATTACTGTCGTAAGCAACATGAATCTGCACAGAATTTTTCAATGTTTTGACGAGATCCCACTCATTTACGGTCTCTTTAATTTTCTCTTCCCGTGGAAGCTTGGATAGTTGTCACATTTATTGGCTGCTTTTTCTGTTACGCATCTTCCCTGGTGCACTGCAACACACTTATTTCTGCGGCATTTTCTGTACTGGATGGAGCTTACTTCCACTGCTCTCGACATTGTCCTTATGCGACTGAAGTTCGACAAGTAACTATTCCAATGTTGAAACTTTCTGTCAGGGATTTGAAGCTAGTACTATAATAAACCCCATTAGAGAGGAAGCAACAGAAGAGATGGTAAATGATATTATACTAAGAATTTTATAGTGGTTATCAGAAAACGGACTCTCCTTAGTTTTGAAAAAAAGCACACTATACTCAGTTCTGTATAGCATATACAGTCATACCAACAATTGATGTAGCATATGATCAGGAGTCAATAAATATAATAGAATGCTCAACATTTTTAAATGTCGATATTGACGAATACCTCAACTGAAAGGCGCATTTACTGAGTTTCTCAAATAATTACGTTCAGGTGCTTTTACTCTTCTTATAACTGCTGATCTTGGAAAAAACGGCACCCTCCCGACACATATTGCGTATTTCCGCTGATTAATTTAGGCAATAACTGTTTGGGGTAGCCGGCCGGGGTGGCCGAGCGGTTCTAGGTGCTACAGTTCGGAACCGCGCGACCGCCATGGTCGCAGGTTCGAATCCTGCCTCGGGCATGGATGTGTGTGATGTCCTTAGGTTTGTTAGGTTTAAGTAGTTCTAAGTTCTAGGGGATTAATAACCTCAGAAGTTAAGTCCCATAGTGCTCAGAGCAATTTTTTTGTTTGGGGTAGCTCATCACCTAGAAAGAAATTATTGATTGCACAAAAGCAAGCAGTAAGAATAATATGGGTGTCCACCCATCGACGTCATGCAGGCACCTCTTTAAGAAGCTAGGCATTTTAACTGTGTTGTCACAATACGTATATTCGCTAAGGAAATTCGTCATAAATAAGCCATCACAATTTAAGAAGAACACTGATGTCCTTATTTACAACACTAAAGGGAAAAATGTCCTTTATTACCCATTATTAAATCTGTTAGTGGCTCAGAAAGGAGTTCAATATGCAGGAACAAAATTTTTTGATCATTTACCCAAAAAGTTATAATGTCTGACAGGTAACAAAACTATTTTTTGACTGTAACTAAAATCGATTTCTCTCGGACAACTTCTTTTATTCCTTCGACGAATTTCTAATTATAAATTGGCAGCCAGAAAAAAAGCCTTGTTTTTGAGTCTCGTTCATTAGTAGGAGTAACAAAATATTGTCTTAATGAATGTTAGCATTGTTCATGCAGATATCCTGTAAAGTGGCTCATTCGAAATAATTTCGTAACAGAACCGTTCAAATGATCTGTGTTATACTGGAAGAAAGGAAAAATTAGCGCACACTGCACTGCAGAGTGAAAATTCAATCTGTAAACAATCTCCTAAGCTGTGGCTAACACAACTTTCTACAATATCTTTTCTTCCAGGAATGCTAGTTCAGTAGCAGAAATTTAGAAAGTAGGTAAGAAGATATTGGCAGAAGTAAAACTTTGATGGGATGTCGTGCCTGAATAGCTCAACCAGTAGAGCACTTCCCCATAACCTGTAGACGTCCCAGGTTCGAGTTCTGGCGCGGCACACAGTTTTAATCTGCACGAAGTTTCAAGTTGTATCTGTGTTGAGCTTCTCTTGGTGCGCTAGAAATAGATATACTTCGCGCGCTGATTCTTGAAGAAGTCCGAAATGTCACAACAAGAACTGAAAGGGAAGAAATTAATTACAAATTTCAGAATACACTGTATTCATTTACTTAGCTCACGTAACTCAGATACCCACAGGTACAAGGGCTGTCAATTTTATCCTCCAGATTTCCTTATGAACTGCAGAATGATTGTAAATAGCTGACACCATGTAACAAATATGTTTGGGACGTATAATTTCGATTTTTTAGATATAGGAACAGCTGTCTGTATTTAAATTTCGGAAAAGCGATACCGTACTCAGAGAATGAATGTAGGGGAGCAGATCCTGCATTGTCGGTCATGGCTCGATCCAAGTGGAGATGGTCTGCCATTGCTTTGCTCCGATCTGTTATGAAGCGTGAAGTGTGTCGTGTGGATGACTGGCGAGTGCTGGTAGTGTGTTTGTGTGGGGGGGGGGGGGGGGGAGGGACTAGAGAGAGAGAGGGGGAGAGAGAGAGAGAGAGAGAGAGAGAGAGAGAGAGAGAGATTTGTATTTTTATGGATTAAGGGAAAAAATGGAAATGAGCGTTAGGCGTCTTTGGCCGGGAAGCCCCTTAAGGACAGTTCCGGCCACCTTGGTGCAGGTCTTATTACATTCGACGCCACATGGGTGGTGATGGGGATGAAATGATGATGAGTGGGACAACACAACACCCAGTCCCTGCGCGGAGAAAAGCCCCGACCCAGCAGGGAATCGAACCCGGGCTCGTAGGACGGCAGTCCGTCACGCTGACCACTCAGCTATCGGGGCGGACGATTAATGGAAAACAGTGGGTGAAACCCTGTGCCACCACGTAGCCTATTCATCTCGTACGTCACCAACGGACCGCCCAGCTAACCATTACCTCCAACAGTGCCAAATGCACGCACATCGTGAGACATTGTGGAGAGATCGGGAATATAATCCACGACACTGGTGTCAACTCTGGTGATCAGGAACTTCACGCCACCATATCGCTTCCCTTTGCCGGTCAGAGACTAGCAGTGAAAATTTCATCCAATGCCAGGATTCGAAACGGCTTACGCTCGAGTTGAGTGCAGCCACACGGGCGTGCGTTAGCGACTTCAGCTTCGGAGGTGGGTTATTTAAATTTACGACATACAGAATGAACACAATTAGCAAAGAATATTGCAAATATTTGCAAACAGCTTTGCTTCATAAATGTAGAAAGCAGCTTGGCTCATACACTGAAGAGCCAAAGAAACTGGTAGGCTACACCTGCCCAATATAGTGTAGGGCCTCCGCGAGCACGCAAAAGTGCCGCAACACGACGAGTCATCGAGTCAACTAATGTCTGAAGTAGTGCTGGAGAGAACTGACACTATGAAACCTGCAGAGCTGTCCACAAACAGTATTAGTATGAAGGGGTGGAGATCTCTTCTGAACAGAAAGTTGCAAAGCATCCGAGATATGCTCAATAATGTTCATGTCTGGGGAGTTTGATGGAGAGCAGAGGTGTTTCTGGGGCCACTCTGTAGCAATTCTGGACGTGTGGAGTGTCGCATTGTCTGCTGGAATTGCCCAATGCACAATGGACATGAAAGGATGCAAGTAATCAGACAGGATGCTTACTTACGTGTCATCTGTCAAAGTCATATCTAGAAGTATCAGGGGTCCCATATCATTCCAACTGCTCACGCCCCACACCATTACAGAGCCTTCACTTGCTTGAACAGCCCCTGCTGAGATGCAGGTCCATGAATTCATGAGGATGTCTCCATACTCGTATACGTCCATCCGCTCGATACAATTCGAAACGAGTCTCGTCCGACCAGGCAACATGTTTCCGGTCATCAACAGTCCAATGTCGGTGTTGGCGGGCCCAGGCGAAGCATAAAGTTTTGTGTCGTGCAGTCACCAAGGGTACAAGAGTGGGCCATCGGCTCCGAAAGCCCATATCGGCGATGTTTCGTTGAATGGTTCGCACGCTGATAGTTGATGGCCCAGCACTGAAATGTGCAGCAATCTGTGGAATGGTTGAACTGTTACGCTGAAGGATTCTCTTCACACGTCGTTGCTCTCGTTCCTGCTGGGTCTTTTTTCGGCCGCAGCAATGTCGAGAGGTTTGATGTTTTACCAGATTCCTCTCATTCACGGTGTGAGGTAATGGGCGAGTTGTGGCTAAGTTCAGAGTTGGCGGCCACCGCTCGGGCCGAGATCATTAGCATCCGCGTGGTGCCTCACAATGGCCGGAGCACGTTGTCCATCGAGTACGTGGCTGGGAATTCCTTGGTGACGCTGTGCGCCGGGAGGGCCAAAGATGGCGGACTTTGTGAAACCTTCCGGGAGGGCCAAAGATGGCGGACTTTGTGAAACCTTAATAGCAGACATTTCACAGTTCGTATAGAAATTAATAGTTGCCAGATGAATCATGATACCTCAAAAAGAAACATGTACATTACTCTTATTTGCACGACGATTCTGATGGTGTAATCAGATTTTCAATATCTTTATTAGTTTAAAGTTTGGTATCTGACGGTAAATTATACAAGTAACACCAAGCAACAAATTTCCAAAATCTAAACTCTTCATCCGATTTCGTCGATAGACGTGTCTTTAGCGTATTAGTGTATCAGTGTAAACCTAAATTGGTATAAAATACAGGCATGTAACTTGAATAATACATGAGTTATTGGAGGTCAAAGTGGCCGATTACTACCGATCGCGTCAGGCCATAAGTTCTCCACAGTTACACCAAGAAACGGTAGCAGCATGCTTATAAACATATTTATTCATCTATGTCTTTGTTTATTACCGATATATATTATTCTTGAAGAAATTAGTTAAATACTGTGCTATAGAAAGCACAGAGACATTATGCTACTGGCCTACCTTTTGTTCTATTTGTTTGATATATGTTTATTTAATTTGTTTGTGTAATAATGTTGTTAGAGCGTGTTTATGGCCCAGCCGTAGGAACATTTATTCAATTTCAAGTTATTTAAATTTAAATCCAGTATTTCGAAATTGTTTTATGTTTGTGAGTGTACGTTAGCTTGGGGACGTGGAGGGAGTGCTCTAGCCAGTCACAGCGCTCCTTACTAAGAGAGACGAATGGAGGTTGGGGAGGAGCATCGTTTCCGGAGAGGACACGAGGTAGTTCTGAGGAGTGCGGCGCGAGGGACAGTCGCACAGGACACGGTCTGGACGTGACGGCGCGACGGACGCACAGTCGCGGGAGAGGGAGCGGTTTGCGCGTGTCGCGGCAGATAGAAATATTTCGTAGTGCTTACTTAATGCACTTGTGAGATTTCCGTGGCTTCTACAGTGAAGACGTAGTGTGCGGTTTGAAGTGAGTATCTCGCGAGCTATGATGTTGCTCATAACTAATTACGTGAAGTAGAAATCTATTGTTTCCCTGTTTTTTATTCAGTTGCTGGACCATCGTCACCAATAAGTGTTTTGCAGAAATATACCGCATTCTCAAAAGTACTTTGACTATCGTACTCGTCATTTAAAGTCGTTAAAATAGTACCTGCAGATTTTATTTAATTTAAATCTTTCATTTTTAAATTGATATGTTACATTCATTATTCGCAATTGCCGAGTGATAGAAACCTTCGACCATTCGGTTCACGTGTGTATTCTTATCGTATACTGTAGACTCAGCAGTATTTCGCCTCTAATGGGGCAACTACGTATCCTAGCCCCTAGACAACGAAACCAGCCAAAGCTTTTAATATTGCAACGTTGAGTCAAGGGTGCGTAGTTGAGGCCACCTCATCATCTCACATTTTCTGTTGTGAAAGCCCACACGCAGCCAAGAAATTTACTGGGTGATATATTCCGTCATCTGTGTAATATTTCACAGATCTGGTATTTGCCCAAGGGATATTTGTAACCGGCGTAGCCTGTTGGGAGGCTAACGAATTTAACTCACTTTTTATCTGTTGCATTTGTTTTTTAAATTCATTTTCAGTAGTGACACAGGACTATATTTTTATTCTTAATTGTGCTCACTTCTTTCTCCCCCTCACCGACACTATTGGTCCAGTGCAACCGATCCATCGTTCAGCGATCCTTTGATTTAAAAGTTCCCACACTTCCAGATGCCTCTGTGGCGGTGGCCAAACCTGTTCGTAAATCAAGTCCTTCGAATCAGTCTCCAACTGTGGAAAAGGAACGATCTCAAACTCATCGAGATATGCGCTTCCTGTAACTGTGTTCTCAGCAAAGAAAAAATGGACCATACACCTTTTCCCGTGAAACTGCACAAAACACGTTCAATTATGGAGAGTCCCTCCCATGTTGTATAACTTCGTGTGGTTGTTGCGTACCCCATATTCTCACATTATGACGGTTCACCTTTCCATTTAAAGAGTGGAAGGTAACTGTCATCCTCCATCTTGCCAAGAACGAAATTACAGAACTCCACACGTTGTTGTTTGTCACCTTCACGAAGCGCTGTCAGTAGCGGAACTTTGTATGGTTTCATGTGTAAACGTCGACGCAACACACGCCAGACTGGCGTCAAGGGAATGTTGAGCTGTCGAGCTGCACGGCGAACGTATATCTGCGGACTCCTTATGAAACTATCGCGATTGTGTTCGACGTCTGTGTCAGACGCTCGGGACAGCCCGGCGATTTACCTTTACACAAACAACCTATTACTCCAAATTCTTCATGCCATCGGCTAATGCTCTGTCCTGTAGCAGTATCCACACAATACCTAGTACGCAAGTCACGCTGAACCGCCATCACTGAGCCGCAAAACGTAGAACGCAAAACGCTTTCTGTTGTCCCGATACCCGTTTCTACTAGAACTGAAATGGGCGCACACTGCTGCTACCTACTGGGAACCATGTAAAACTCGAGAGCTTGCTCTTTCCAACAGCACGTTGTTCACGCACATACCCCAAATAATATGTTTTTTTTAGTCGCATTATTCTTTTTGATATGCCCTTTATTTTGATGTGACATTTAACCTTAAACTGCACAACACAATCTCGTAAAAAAGATTCAATAGTAGCACAACATTCGAGAAAAAAACAAATGAGTTGCAAAACTAATATTACATCTAGCGAACTTGGTGGCACCAGATGGTTTTCTAAGTTCACTTTAGAAACATCGACGACATGTAATAGTGGAGTGGAAAACCACAAAATACACCATATGATCCACAATCTCACTCTCGGAGAAGCACACAAATATTATTCTTTCATCATAGAACCTGAATCATCATGAACAGATGATTAGCTGTTAAAACGTTGAGCAATTGAACCTCAAATCACTGCACCTTAACGTGACCAATCAGAACATAATGAGTGCGCCTGGGAAAAAGGGGGAGGGAGAGATAGAGAGAGAGAGAGAGAGAGAGAGAGAGAGAGAGAGGGAGAGAGAGAGAGAGAAACATGTCGTTTAGCGGAATGAGAGTTCCTCTAAAAAAAATGAAAACATAGTAAACGTACCTCAGCCTGTAAAACGACTTTGGTCTGGTTTAAGTAACATCACTTTTAGACTTTGAGTTTCCTACAGAGTTTTATCTCTCACACTGAAAGTACGGTATTCCAGGGCAAGATAAATTTCAACAATGTCGACAAAATAATAATACGAGAACCGACGTCACTTTGGTGACATCATTTTGCAAATACATGCCTTTAACAGTCTCAGAGTAAAGAGTTTCCAGCTTCTGTCATTGTACTATACTAACGAAAAGGTTGGAAAAGTCTTATTTAAATTTATTTACGAGCTGCTCACACAGCTAGATGTATTTTTTGTGTTATATTGATTTCTTCCCCCTTTCGCATTAACGAATGTGTAGCTTCTCATTACTGTGTTAAAAAAATGGTTCTATGCACTATGGGACTTAATATCTGAGGTCATCAGTCCCCTAGATTTAGAACTACTTAAACCTAACTAACCTAAGGACATCACACACATCCATGCCCGAGGCAGGGCTCGAACCTGCGACCATAGCAGCAGCGTGATTCCGGACTGAAGCTCCTAGAACCATTCGGTGACAGCTGCCGGCTGCTATGTTAAATGTTCCTATCTGCGAGATGAGAGAAACAAGATAATTCAGGTTCCCATACCTTTATTTTATCACCACGACCAGTCTGAAATATGATCAGTTGTCTAAGGAATTTCTGTTGCAGTAGGGCATGGACCCAACAAACCTTACGTACTGATCAACTGAGATTACTATCTCCATTAGGAGTTCTAACATTTTCAGTCAGTTTTGGAGCTGCTGAGTTTTCGCTCTTCGGACATTTTCTCTGTCTCACTGCTGCGGTCAATACGGAGAGGGCAAGTCATTTCCCGCTATCTCCTCCTTTTCAGCGTCAGCGATTATCTTTTAGCGAACATCCAACGGAGTAACACGAGCTAGAATCTGAGCATTTCCGCACGTGTTGGTTTGAAAGATTAATTAACTTGCCTCGCCGTTATGGATCACGGCTACCCGCTTTGCATGAACAGACCCAGAACAGAAACAACGTAGAAATAAAAAATAAATAAATAAATCAAAAACACTGTTTCAGAACTGAGTATTACCGGCTGGGCTCACCAACGCCTTCCAATAAGTTTTTTGAATCCTTTTGGATGAGATTTAACAAGTTTATTCGATACATCATGAATCTGTCTAAAGAAATACTTGCGTATTTAAGTTATAATTGCGTGACATGGTAGTATATTCCGATGATTCCAATTTTTTTGTGCTGGTAGGGGTGGGGATGGTGGCTTCGCTTCTTACTGTAGCATTAAGTTGTTGTTCCTGCTCTTAGAAAGCCTATATTGGACTGCCAAGTTAAACAACATATACCAAACTCCCGCGGTAAACAACATATACAAAACTCCCGCTTTCATTCTGTCTGGGCTGCTCATTTACGTGTATGTTGAACAATGCTGAAATTCAGATACTATACATAGAACAAAATGCATTGACAATAACTTCATTTGCGCTTTGTACACAGCGAATATAATTTAGCGTCCAGTCCACAAAGGCAAGAATGACAAAGCATCGGTTGGGAACGGTCTGTAGGGCGCAGTGAAGAGCTTTCCAAGAGAAACAGAGAGAAACGGAGAGAGATAGGGATATATATAGAGAGAGAGAGACAGAGAGAGAGAGAGAGAGAGAGAGAGAGAGAGAGAGTTGCGTGTTCCGTACCTTTTGTGTTCGCAGTCCACGCAGAACCGCTCACTGCAAGTTGAAAGCAGGCCGCACTTCGGGCAGCATACAACTCCTCCATCCCGCAAGTATCTGCAGCTGTCATGCCTCCAGTACACCCCACACACCACCAGAGCCAGCGAATATTCTTCGCAAACGTTCCTTTCTTTTTTATTTCGTGTGTTTTGGTATCCTATCTAATAGTCTGAACGCGGAAACTATCCAGAGAAGAGCAAGCAGTGTGACAACCAAGCAGATCAACCTGGGTAAATTTATGTTTTCGTAATGGACCAAAGACAAAAAGAAAATACCTACATTTACACTGGATTCTAACAACTGTAGAAATTATTTTGTCACACATTACTGAAAAAGATGTCTGGACACAACTTGTGTTGTACATACGTAACATATCCATTGAAGTAAACAGTAAACGTATAGGAAAAAAAAAAAATTCGATTTTAATCATGAAAACAAACAAGTTGGGTTTACAAGTGGGTTTAGCACAATGCGCCACTTGCAACTTACAGCAACTTGGAAATTATAGCACACAGTATGAAATACCACTATGACCCTGTCTTCGCATATTCTGAGGATGATTTCGACTCGGTTTCATCAATATTGAACTATCAGCCGTTCAGAAACATGGAATGTATTCAACCTGTGTCAGTATACTGATGAACATAAAAGTCAATGCTACAGTTTCATCACGATAGTAGAAATGTAAAGTGGAAGGGTAGTCTGGGCAGGAGATTCCGTATGATAAAACCTAGTTTTCAGATCACTGAACAGGAGAAAGAAGCATATTGATGGGACATAGCTGAAACACCTTCGTTTTGTTAATTATATTCTGTTGTTTTCCTCTAGTCCAGATCAACAACGAGTGGAAAGTTTGAAAGCAGACATGTAATTCAATTACAATTACATCAAAATAACGTATTATCAGCACATCTAAATGAAAGTAATGAAAATTGACGGTGATCTCCTGTGTCCAGCAGGTAAGCTCTTGTATTTAGGACAGTACAAGGCAGTGAATAGAAGGTCAAGAAACGAGAAAAAAACAAAGAAGTATAAGCGCTCTGCAGTGATTCTTGAGGGGGGGGGGGGGGTATATAGATTTCAACACAGAGATTCCGCTGTATCCGGAACGGGAGGCTCACAACTGGCGAGTATCACAGTTTGTGCCGGTGTGGTATCTTTTTTCAGGAATGGACACAGAGAGTTCTTTAAATCCACTGTCTGTACTGAAGCGATGTATAACGTGGTTCAGCGTGAATACGCTGCTTGATAGACAGGTATACTGTACGTGTCAGCGGAGTACATATAATGTTCTTTTTCATAACTGAAAAAAGGTTCATTGTTTCAAATATGAGGTTCACCACTTCAGATACTTAGGATCTCGGTTTACCAGTGACATCAGTTGTAGAGAAGGGACATCAAGGAAAGAACTGCAGTAGGAATGAAATGCATGCATTCCCTCAGGGAGACACCTAGTACAAAATCAATATCAGTGGACACTGCGAGGAGAACCTATAACAGCGACAGCGATGTGCCAAACAGTCATGTACTGTTCAGAAACATGGAGCATGATTAAACGAGAAAAGACAAAACTATTAATATTTGAAAGAAGAGTTATGAGGAATAAATGTGGCCCAGTCTTAGAAAAGGAGAAAGGAGGAGGGGAAAAACGAGGAAATCTACCTGCTACTGCAACAACCAACAATCCTGCAGAAGTTGAAGAGCAAAAGAATCCAGTCGGTGAACCATATAGCCCATATGCTAGGAAAAGTTAGGTGGGGAAGGTATTAGAGGGAAAACAAAACATCAGACGCCTCAAGGCAGCGCTGGATGGACGGCTTGACGCAGAACCTGGCAGCCACGGGTATTAAGGGGAGGTTTACTATCTCTTGATCCAAAAAATCGATTGTTTAAAATTGCATTTTTGGATCCATAAATGTTTAGAATCCACCCCTGAAACGGTTTTTTCCGAATACGGAACGGAAATGTTTGTTACTCGCGGTTGAACAAGAAAATGCACCTGCGTGAAATCAACCTTTTTCACGCACCAGTTTTTTTTCTTTCGGAGGACGAGTTATTACACCGGTGCTTGCGAGGAAACACAAAATTCAAATGAAAGTTTGAACGCGTGTGTTTGGAAGTTAGCCCCCAAGCATTAGCATTCTGGTGCGAAGACTGTGGGGATTGCGACTTTCCTGGCAGTGAGCAGCTTCAACTAAGGGACTCTATTTGATGCAGTTCGCCAAGCATTCGTACGATCACCGGATTCAAGGGTCCGAAAACCGCTTGTCACCGGCCGTACGAGCGGCTCTGGAGCAGCGCAGGATGATCCAGATCGAGCAGAACGCTCTCTATGAGGAAGAGGAAGAACTAGATTATGGACCCGGAATAGCAGATTGAACGTACGTAGCATAATACTGCATTTGTAATCAAAACTTTAAACGCGTTTTTCTCGAAATAACGTGTTTTTTTTGTTTTTTTTTTGTTTTTTTTTTTTTCGCGCGGTATGGTAACTTCAAACGAGCCAGCTGACCTGTGACATACCGCGCGTGGAGGTCTATATAGAAATTTTGTTTCGTTCTCACGGCACTTCCGCCTTTGCTCTTCAACATTTCCGGTCGAAAAGTTCTAGTTTGTAGAGGAAATATCAGTAAAAATTTTGACCAAATTTGGCATTGATATCTGTAACAAATCCCGAGAAAAAATTCTCAAATAACATGCTTTTTTTCGGGCCAGAGATAGTAAACCTTCCCTTAAAGACACGTGGAGTAACTGAGTGCAAAACGGAAAGGGTTGGAGGCAGTTCGTGGAAGCAGCGCTTGGTCTGCAAGGGCCTGTCATTGCTTAATGTGTATGTACTAGGGGCGTTCAATAAGTAATGCAGCACTGTTTCTATTCAGGATTCCGGTACACTGTATTGTTCCTCAAACTTTTGGTTACAAAACCCTGTGTTTTAACACAAGTTCCGTTCAGTGAAACGCCCTTACGCCATATTAACTTCCCCACCACCCACATGTCCGTCCCCGGTAGCTGAGTGGTCAGCGCGACAGAATGTCAATCTTAAGGGCCCGGGTTCGATTCCCTGCTGGGTCGGAGATTTTCTCCGCTCAGAGACTGGGTGTTGTGCTGTCCTAATCATCATCATTTCATCCACATCGACGCGCAAGTCGCCGAAGTGGCGTCGAATCGAAATACTTGCACCCGGCGAACAGTCTACCCGACGAAAGGCCCCAGTCATACGACATTTAGATTTATCACCCACATACTGTTTCCCGCGGAGTGCATCCTTCATTGGGCTGAACAGATGAAAGTCGTAAAGTGCGAGATCCAGGTTGTAGGGTGGATGAAGGAGAAAACAGCACAATGGAGTTCTGCGAGCTCCTCTCGGGTGCGCAGACGTGTGTGAGGCCTTGTGGTGTCATGAAGAAGGAGAAGTTTGTCTGTATTTCGGTGGCGGCGAGTACGCTGAAGTTGTTTCTTCCGTTACCTAAGGGTAGCACAATACACTTCCTAATTGATCGTTGCAGCACGAGGGACGACGCCAAACAGAATAACCCCTTCAGACTCCCGAAGACCGTCGCCATGACTTTACCGGCTAAGTTAGGGGATTTCAACTTTTTCTTCGGAGGAGAGGTAGTGTGGTGCCACCCCATGGATTGCCGTTTCGAAGTAATGAACCCATGTTTCATCCCCTGTGATGATGCTCGCCTAAAAATTATCACGGTGAGTCTCGTAACGCGCAAAGTAACTGCACACAGATGGTCCTTCGTTGCTCGTTATGGGGTTCTGTCGGGTGGCGAGGAAATCAGTAGGCACACACCTCTGAGTGCCCCAACTGGTAGACGTGTTTGTCGGCGCTACCAACAGTGACGTCCAGTCGTGCAGCGAGGTGTTTGTTTACAATCCGTCGATCACCTCGAATGAGAGTGTCCGCACGTTCCAACACTGCAGCAGCCACAGCTGTGTGCGACCTACCGGCAAGCGGAGGATTGGGTGGATTAGCGCCTAACGACACACGTTGCTTTTGATCACTGCCAGCTCTCCGTAGACATTCTGAGAGCACATATGAATATCTGAGATGCTCTGGTTATCCGCAAAAAGAAACTCAATGACAGCTCTGCTGGGATCGCACCTGCGCTAAGACGCCATTTTGAAAGATAGGTATAGGGCCATCACGCACTGAAACTTCGTGAAACTATAGGGACTGAAGCGGGAATAGTCCACGATGTCCCACAATAAATGCTGCAATTGTTCAAGCGAAATTGGTTGAGAAAAAAAAAGTGTTCCATTACTCATAGAACATTTGTCGTATGTACGAGGTACGACAATAAAGTAATGAGACTGATATGAAAAAAAATGTTGCTTACCGTTTTAGTCAACTTTGGTGTTGTCTCCTTCAAAGTAGTTCCCTTCTGATTGCACACACTTTTTCCAGGGCTTCTGCCACTGATGGTAACATTTCTGGAACTCATCTTCTGTAATATCCTCCAAGACCCTCGCCACAGCGTTTCAGACATCGTGTGTTGTCTGAAAATGGTGTCCCTTGACCGCCGTTTTGGCTCTTAGAAATAGAAAAAAGTCGCACGGAGCGATATCTGGTGAATAAGTTGGCTGTGGTAGTACTGAAATTTGTTTTGAGGTTAAAAATTGCTGTACTGACAGAGCAGTATGGGATGGCGCATTATCGTGATACAGAATCTAATTATCAGCAATGTCGTCACGGACACGAAGAACTTTTTTACAAGTCTTTCTTAAATTTCTATGTAGTAATATTGGTTAACTGCTTATCGAGGAGGCACCCACTGTTTATGAACAATTCCCTTGGAATGAAAGAAGCACACAAGCACGCATTTCACTTTTAACTTTGACATGGGAGCTATTTTTGGTCTGGGTGATCGCTTTGAGCACCATTCGAATTTTGGCGTTTTGTCTCTGGATCACCAGTGATAACGCGGCTCAACAATTCTGGATTGATTTCCGTTTGCTCTAACAGATCGGCAGCCACGTTTTTCCGTGTTTCTCGCTGTTGTGGTGTGAGATTTTTGGGGACCATTTTTGCACAAATCTTTCTCATATCAAGATCTTCAGTTATTATCAGATGAACCGTTTCTTGATTGATGTTCAGTTCTTCTGCAATCATTTTTACGGATAATCTTCGATCAGATCGTACGAGTTCACGCACCCTGGGCAAGTTGACATCCGTCCATGAGGTTGATGGTCGTCCACTGCGGTCTTCATCTTCAATATGAAAAACTTGAGCTCTTGGTATAACCTCTTCTCCAAAAGCCTTCTGAAGCTTACTGTAAGTTGTCGACGCGTTTTCACCCAGTTGAACGCCAAAAGAAATGGCATACCGTTGCGCAATATTTGCAGTTCCATTTCCGTGACGAGAGACACAAACACGTGTTATTACAACACAACTCACGACTGAGCAGTTTCATCGAAGTGCCGCTTGGACTAGAAGCAGCTTATAGACCAAGGTTAAAGACGTGCCTACGCAAGCCTGCAGGGTTGCCACATCTTGCAAAGAAAATCAGTCTCATTACTTTATTGTCGCACCTCGTATGTTTGTATGTGCGTATGGCTGAATCTGCTAAATGAAAGAAATTCTTGGCTAAAATGTCTGTACCGTATTTTCATTTTAACATTACACATGCTGCTAACTATTCTGCCCTAATGTATACTTCCTAAGGTAAAAGCATATGTTCTTGTTGTGATTGTGGTCTGTAGTCAAAAGACTGGTTCGATGCAGCTCTCCGTCAGTTCTCCGTATACTTGCTCGTAATTTGTACTCTTCTGTCTACTCATATAGCACGTTTTCTCATTAGCAGCGAGCATAAATACAAATTTCACAGCTTGGTGTTCAAAGTATCGCAGCTATAGCCAGTCAATAAACAGTTTAGTATGCTTATCTAATACTACAGCCTCATTAGTACCAATTCCTAACTCACAGGAAAAAAATTCAAAACATTCTCAAAAATCCGAAAACTTCCTGGAATGTTGTTTATACTGTATTTCATCAGTTTCCGACTCGCTCAGTTTCCGAACCACTCAGTTTCTGAGAGAAACCAAATTAGAACAATTTTACCAAATTACGAAAGTACCAAAAGGATATGGGGTCGCACTACTCAGGGTGTATCGCGACTCCTTGCGACGGAGGTGCGCAACTCTCTGTTTCGAACGATCTTTCTCCTCTCTGACTGTTTTACTCATTCAACTGTATAGATTTTCTGGAACAGTGTTGTAACTCCCCCCTCCCCCGTGGCTCGTCGTAAACTCTCAATTTAATTTGATCATTAGCCCAATTTCCCATTTTCCGAAAAGCAAACAAATTCGAAACAACCACATCTTTACTTGTCATAAGAACAGAAGCACAGAGTTTAATTGTAGAAGAACTAAACTGCCTACTTTACAAAAAGCATTTTTGGGGGAAGTCATTTCCCTGCATAGGCTGTTTTATTTTGGTCGTTGTGACCGAGCGGTTCTAGGATCTTCAGCGTGGAGCTGTGTGACCGCTACGGTCGCAGGTTCGAATCCTGCCTCGGGCATAGATGTGTGTGATGTCCTTAGGTTAGTTTAAGTAGTTCTAAGTTCTAGGGGACTGATGACCTCACATGTCAAGTCCCATAGTGCTCAGAGCCATGTGAACCATTTGAACTTTATTTCATTATTTACTGAGTAGCTAATTTCGCTTCCTTGGACATTATCAAGCTACGTAACTCAGACTAAAAGAAAAAATTATTCGTTATTTTTTTCGTTTACCGTCGTTCCTTAGTTGCATCAAAATTCATGGATGTACACTCCTGGAAATTGAAATAAGAACACCGTGAATTCATTGTCCCAGGAAGGGGAAACTTTATTGACACATTCCTGGGGTCAGATACATCACATGATCACACTGACAGAACCACAGGCACATAGACACAGGCAACAGAGCATGCACAATGTCGGCACTAGTACAGTGTATATCCACCTTTCGCAGCAATGCAGGCTGCTATTCTCCCATGGAGACGATCGTAGAGATGCTGGATGTAGTCCTGTGGAACGGCTTGCCATGCCATTTCCACCTGGCGCCTCAGTTGGACCAGCGTTCGTGCTGGACGTGCAGACCGCGTGAGACGACACTTCATCCAGTCCCAAACATGCTCAATGGGGGACAGATCCGGAGATCTTGCTGGCCAGGGTAGTTGACTTACACTTTCTAGAGCACGTTGGGTGGCACGGGATACATGCGGACGTGCATTGTCCTGTTGGAACAGCAAGTTCCCTTGCCGGTCTAGGAATGGTAGAACGATGGGTTCGATGACGGTTTGGATGTACCGTGCACTATTCAGTGTTCCCTCGACGATCACCAGTGGTGTACGGCCAGTGTAGGAGATCGCTCCCCACACCATGATGCCGGGTGTTGGCCCTGTGTGCCTCGGTCGTATGCAGTCCTGATTGTGGCGCTCACCTGCACGGCGCCAAACACGCATACGACCATCATTGGCACCAAGGCAGAAGCGACTCTCATCGCTGAAGACGACACGTCTCCATTCGTCCCTCCATTCACGCCTGTCGCGACACCACTGGAGGCGGGCTGCACGATGTTGGGGCGTGAGCGGAAGACGGCCTAACGGTGTGCGGGACCGTAGCCCAGCTTCATGGAGACGGTTGCGAATGGTCCTCGCCGATACCCGAGGAGCAACAGTGTCCCTAATTTGCTGGAAAGTGGCGGTGCGGTCCCCTACGGCACTGCGTAGGATCCTACGGTCTTGGCGTGCATCCGTGCGTCGCTGCGGTCCGGTCCCTGGTCGACGGGCACGTGCACCTTCCGCCGACCACTGGCGACAACATCGATGTACTGTGGAGACCTCACGCCCCACGTGTTGAGCAATTCGGCGGTACGTCCACCCGGCCTCCCGCATGCCCACTATACGCCCTCGCTCAAAGTCCGTCAACTGCACATACGGTTCACGTCCACGCTGTCGCGGCATGCTACCAGTGTTAAAGACTGCGATGGAGCTCCGTGTGCCACGGCAAACTGGCTGACACTGACGGCGGCGGTGCACAAATGCTGCGCAGCTAGCGCCATTCGACGGCCAACACCGCGGTTCCTGGTGTGTCCGCTGTGCCGTGCGTGTGATCATTGCTTGTACAGCCCTCTCGCAGTGTCCGGAGCAAGTATGGTGGGTCTGACACACCGGTGTCAATGTGTTCTTTTTTCCATTTCCAGGAGTGTATGTTCCGTCTTTGCAACTAAATGAACGGCGGTTTGTTTTCTGCCGTGCGCGTTTCGCTTCTGTTATTTGTGAAGCCTCTTCGGTGGCCTGTAACACACGTTTGTTTTCATGTTTAATGAACGCATTTTGTAGGAGTTACAAGTATATTACTATGTTATGTTTTCTCAGGTTTTTCTCTTGTTTATCGGCTTAGAAACAACTCTTGCATCACAAGTTTCGTAAGGTTAAATGATCGTTTGGTGTTACTTACGATTTCCAATGTTGCTAGTTTGTACGTGTGGTGCTGGAGATCCCCTGTAACTGGAGATGTGGGGCGTTCACAACACCTCAGGTGTAAAAGTTTACTGGTATTTAGTGAAGCACTTTGGTCACACTGTTGAGCGCCTTTTTATCTTTGTTCAAAGGGATGCACATTGTTGCGAAACCATTGTACGTGTTTTTAAAAGTAAGCAACACTGTACACAACAAGTTTTCAACGCTGGAGTACTGATAACACCCCGCCTACCTAGTACTGTGATTTTCTGTGTTGAGCAGTGTTCATCATAATGTCATATGAGGAGGAGCAAAAACGTCTCAGAAGGCTGTTGGAGGAAGTTTGTAATGAAGATGAAGACTGTGAGATTCCAGTGTTTGAAGATTCGGATGACACTGAAGAAGAACAGCTCGAAAAAAGCAATCATATAACTGCAAATGATCAATCTGTTGACGATGCTAGTGAAGATGCGGCTTCCTCCTTTCCAACAACACCTCAGAGGTTTATGCCTGGCAAGGATAAAATAACTAAATGGATGACTACACCTAAGCCTAATAATATCAGAACAAGGAAGCAAAATATAGTAACTCAGCTTCCTGGTACCAAACTAATTGCTAAAGACTCAAGACTGCTGTAGAATGCTCTGATGTGTTCATAAATGAGCAAATAATTCGCTCAATAGTAGAGTGCACCAACCTTCATATTGATCGCATTGAGGTCTTCTAAAAGAACAAAAGTAGATGCTGGCAAACAGATGTAATAGAAATATGATCTTTCATTGGACTACTTGTAATTGCTGGCTCTTATAGAGCAGCTAAAATGAATTTCAAGATCTGTTTTCTTCACAGGGACTAGGAGTAGAAATATTTCACACTACTATGTCACTGGAAAGATGTTTGTTCCTTATGAGGTGTCTGAGATTTAATCATATTCATGATAAGGGGCAACGTAAGGAACTGATAAAAGGTTGCAATAAGGAAGTATTCACCTTGTTCAACAAAAACTTGGAAATGATGAACAACTCGTTCCCTTCAGAGGTAATCGTCCCTTTTTGGTGTATATTCCTAGCGAACCTACTAAATACGGAATAAAAATGCAGACATTATGTGATGCGAGGACTTGGTATACATTTCCAATGAAAGTGTATGCGGTAAAACGGCCTGAAGGGCCTTTCCAAGTTTCTAATTCGGGTAAAGGCGTCGTTTTGAGGCTTACTGAGGGGATTCAAGGAACTGGACGAAATGTAGCAACAGATAACTGGTACACTAGTACCTTGCTTGCAGAAGAATTACTGAAAAAGCGGATGAAACTTGTTGGCACAATGAGAAAAAGTAAGCCTCAGCTTCCTACTGAATTTACCGTCATGAAAGGGAGAGAAACTGTATGTACAATTTTTGCTTAAAAAGGGGACATCACTTGCCATTCATGTGTACCTAAAAAAGGTAAAAATGTTATACTGCTGTCAACAATACATCCAATTTCCAAGAGTATTGACACTACAACAAGTGACTGCAAGAAACCTGGGATCATTACCTCCTACAACCTTACAAAAGGCGACGTTGCACAGTTGACAAGTTGTGTGAAACATACACTGTAGCAAGAAGAACAAAACGATGGCCATTAGCGGTGTTCTTTGGGTTGGTAGATATTGCTTGCATTAATGCTCAAGCTATAATGAAGAGCAACATCCCCAGTTTTTCTGTGGCAAGAAGGCAATTTGTAAGACAGGCGGGGCAAGAGGTTTTGCATCCTTAGGTTTTAAAAAAAGCTTCAAAATCGGTTGTACCGAGATCCATTCGGCTGAAGGCAGCTGATATCTCAAATACAGAAGAGTTTATTCCAGCAGTTCAAAGTAATAAACGCACACCAGGAAGGCGCACAGTATGTCCAAGAAATGCTGACAAAAAAGCCAAGTTCATCTGTTGCAAGTGTAACCAATTTATGTGTTTAAATCATATGAAAGTCTTCTGTAGTAAATGTATCATTTCAGAATCTTCTTCCAGTGACGATTAAAATGTTCAGTGTTGAACTGTGATTTTTCTATAGACTTTTGATGTGAATGATTGTTACTTTGTTAACATCTCTCTACAATTCTAAAATGGTTAAGGCTTTTTTTGTTTGATAATTTAAAAAATAGTATGTATACGAACATTTGAAACCATTTCACACATGTTATTGATTTATCAGTTACAGATAATTATTTGAGTTCCTTAGTAACTAAAATTGTACTTAAATGACTTAATAAAAAACTAACTGCAGTGTTTACTGTGTAATAAACAATTTAAGAAAAAATCGAAACCTCAGTGTCGTATTTATGTAGATTGCTGTGGACACCCCACGTCCCTAGTTATGTTATGAATGCTGATCTCTCCAGTTAAAGATTAATCATCACCATGCTCCTGATGGCTGATTTCCGGCGTTTTTTCACCACATTATTACAAGACTTCCTTACTCTTTTCATTGTGTGTTGGACGTGTGTGCGTTTACAGTGTGTAGTGTTACCAACTGTCGGTGTGTGTTTATCTTTCATCTTTTGTTCGTGTTGTTTGTGTGGTTTCTCATGTCCGTGTGTTAACAGCAGAGGTAGAACGTCTATTTCCATACTTCCAACTTATTGTATGTCCCTTATACTTACTTTTGAAATTTCTGCCTGTCATCCCCATATATACTGATTCATATTCTTGGCATTCAAACTGGGATAAACATCTGGTTTGTCTATTGTCGTTTGTAGGTGTGAGTGGAGTGCGTTGCTTGTTCTGTAAGCAATTTGTAATCCTTATTTCTGTAGTATATTTGCTATTCTGTGTGTTGATTTTTGTCCATGTGTTAAAATGTACTATCTCTTTCTGTTATATATATGTTGAGTGTTATTGTTTTATGTTTTTGTGTGTGCTGTAGTATATGTACTGTTTGTGGTGATCTGTGGTGTTTGCGTTCACTGTTTGTTTTCATTTTTCATTAGTTGTGTTTTGAATTTGTCGTACGTTATTGGTGTTATAGGCATTGTTCGTGGCTATGAGTTGTATTGTTTGTAATTCTTTTTTTATAGTTTTCCTTGCTGAGTGGGATGTTGTTTAGTATGTATAACATGTGTTGCAGGGCAAGTTATTTTTGATTTTGTGGTTGGCTGGATGTGTCATCTATAAGGGTGTCTGTGGCTGTTGGCTTTCTAAAGATGTCAAATGAGTGCTATCTGCTGCATTTCTTTATTGTTATACCCAAGAAATGTATTTGCTTTTATGTTTTATTTTCCATGGTGAATATACTGTCTACGTCTATACGAAGTTTGTCAATTTTTCCTGTTGATTCACCTAATATACAGATTATATTATCTACATATCTGTACCAGCAAACAGTTTTGTATACTTTCTTTGGGCTGACTGTATCAAACATTGCGTTTTATACGTGGATGATGAATATTTTTCCCAATATAACTTGACACTGGGGATTCCACAGGAATGCTGTATTGTTGTTAAGTAAAATTCTTTTTCAAAATGGAGGTACTTTTGAGATGTGATTGTTTTGTTTTGATTATTTCTCTAATTTTATCTGCAAGTAGTTTGGTGTACGTCACTAGGTTTCCTTCAATTACTTTTATTATGCCTGTTGTGCATATCGCGGTATACATGTTCTTTGTATTGGAAGAACCGTTTGTCGAATTTGTAAAAAATTAATGAATAAAGGGACATATATGGGGCATTCAGTGGACAAGGAAATCTAGTCAGAATGAGAAAGTTTTGAGAAATAGACATAAAATTTTTGCTGAATAATTAGTTACAGGAAAACGTTTATGCCATTTAATAATATTTGAATGATAAAAGATATTTTCTATTATGTATACTAATATTGAAGATGACATTTAGCGATATTACATGCTACTTTGAATAGGAAAGTAAAATTATAGGCTTGATTATTTTGTACACTGAATGTATTGAACTTGTATATTCCTCCTTATAATCGTCTCCAGGTTTCATTAATAGAAATAGCAAAGAAAATGCATTTCTTGAATATATAATTATAATTAATTTCCCTGTATCTGCTTACAACAAGTATTTACAAACAGGAAGTTATGCAATGTAGGTCAAAATGAAAATGTATTCACTTTTGTCTGCTGGCTCTTACTAAGCTCAAGACCATCTCATATCAGTATCACATGGTAGATTCTTCAAAAAATGATGATACTTGGGAGCAACGTATACTAGTAAATTCCCCATATTACACTCCTGGAAATGGAAAAAAGAACACATTGACACCGGTGTGTCAGACCCACCATACTTGCTCCGGACACTGCGAGAGGGCTGTACAAGCAATGATCACACGCACGGCACAGCGGACACACCAGGAACCGCGGTGTTGGCCGTCGAATGGCGCTAGCTGCGCAGCATTTGTGCACCGCCGCCGTCAGTGTCAGCCAGTTTGCCGGGGCATACGGAGCTCCATCGCAGTCTTTAACACTGGTAGCATGCCGCGACAGCGTGTACGTGAACCGTATGTGCAGTTGACGGACTTTGAGCGAGGGCGTATAGTGGGCATGCGGGAGGCCGGGTGGACGTACCGCCGAATCGCTCAACATGTGGGGCGTGAGGTCTCCACAGTACATCGATGTTGTCGCCAGTGGTCGGCGGAAGGTGCACGTGCCCGTCGACCTGGGACCGGACCGCAGCGACGCACGGATGCACGCCAAGACCGTAGGATCCTACGCAGTGCCGTAGGGGACCGCACCGCCACTTCCCAGCAAATTAGGGACACTGTTGCTCCTGGGGTATCGGCGAGGACCATTCGCAACCGTCTCCACGAAGCTGGGCTACGGTCCCGCACACCGTTAGGCCGTCTTCCGCTCACGCCCCAACATCGTGCAGCCCGCCTCCAGTGGTGTCGCGACAGGCGTGAATGGAGGGACGAATGGAGACGTGTCGTCTTCAGCGATGAGAGTCGCTTCTGCCTTGGTGCCAATGATGGTCGTATGCGTGTTTGGCGCCGTGCAGGTGAGCGCCACAATCAGGACTGCATACGACCGAGGCACACAGGGCCAACACCCGGCATCATGGTGTGGGGAGCGATCTCCTACACTGGCCGTACACCACTGGTGATCGTCGAGGGGACACTGAATAGTGCACGGTACATCCAAACCGTCATCGAACCCATCGTTCTACCATTCCTAGACCGGCAAGGGAACTTGCTGTTCCAACAGGACAATGCACGTCCGCATGTATCCCGTGCCACCCAACGTGCTCTAGAAGGTGTAAGTCAACTACCCTGGCCAGCAAGATCTCCGGATCTGTCCCCCATTGAGCATGTTTGGGACTGGATGAAGCGTCGTCTCACGCGGTCTGCACGTCCAGCACGAACGCTGGTCCAACTGAGGCGCCAGGTGGAAATGGCATGGCAAGCCGTTCCACAGGACTACATCCAGCATCTCTACGATCGTCTCCATGGGAGAATAGCAGCCTGCATTGCTGCGAAAGGTGGATATACACTGTACTAGTGCCGACATTGTGCATGGTCTGTTGCCTGTGTCTATGTGCCTGTGGTTCTGTCAGTGTGATCATGTGATGTATCTGACCCCAGGAATGTGTCAATAAAGTTTCCCCTTCCTGGGACAATGAATTCACGGTGTTCTTATTTCAATTTCCAGGAGTGTATTTTTCTTCGCTTTTGTTACTGGTTGACATTTGGTGGAAAGAGGGCCGTGTTGTATGGTACAGAAGTGTGAAATCGGGTGGCTTAATTGTTTTCTTAAGTCAGCTTGATCAAATTTCACATCAGGTTTCTGAGTCTGCTTAAACATCAAGGTAAAAAGAGATTTTACTTCATAATGTAACGATCTCATAGTCAGTCAGTGGATGCCATAACCATCAGTCATTCATATGCTGTTGGTTATTAAATTCTCCAAGTTTCCGGAGGATAAGGAATTTCATTTTAAATGGAAGACTTTTTCTTTCTTGTCTAATGATGTCCATCCAATCATCTAGCGCGTAAAGGTGGGAAATATTCCTACTGGCTTCCTCCACTAAACCAAATTCAATATTATTATGTAAGAATGTCCTGATGCCAAGAATTTGTGATCAACGGGTGAAAATTAATGCTCCGGTCTTGTCGTAACTTCATTAGAGACACTGACATTTAATGTTCGTCTTTTAGCCAATCGAGTAGTCTACATATGAGATTGGTTATATGCATAGGTTACACACACTTACGGATCTCAGTCCAATATTTGAAGTTAATGTTTTTAGGATTTCCGGAACCAGTTCTTTTCCGAGACGTCATTGTCAGAGCAGATGGAAAAAGTCCCCGAAGATATACAGTCTGCCGACTATTATCATAAATATGTTTTTTCTCTCATCTTCTTGAAGCTAATTTTGGCATTGTAACTTGCTGAAAGGGATATTAGCAAAAAGGCTGTTAGCTGGAACTCTTACATCCTTTCTCGTAGAATACTTCATCCCTCAGATCCGCTACCGTTGCCTAATACCCCTCTTCCGCTTCTAGGAATGCCGAGAAGGTCTTATTCCTTTGCTATTTGCTCCGCCTTGATTTGAGACATTATTGTCAACTGATGTAGAAGCACCACCTTCCTCGGCAGGTGTGTCTTCTACATTAAAAGAAAAATTGCAGTTTTGACAATAGACTTGTCAGGACGTGAAAAATCATCTTCCAATAATCCTTTTATTGCTGAAAATGATGCTGAAGGTTGTTTAGCTGAAGAAGCTGAAGAGTCCATACAGGGGACTACAACGTTACTGAAAAGAAAAATAAACAGGTAGCCAAGGTCGCAGGAATTCTTTTTATTCCATGGTTACCGGTTTCGGCGAAACTAAAGCCACCATCATCAGATCTTAGGACACATACAGGTTACAACATCAAGGCAAACACTGGTGATATTAATAGTTGGCTATAACACGCAGGCCTTACAAAATTGTCGTAAGTAGCACATAGGCGTCCATGAGAGATGATATTATAAATTTTAAGTATCTCCAACACATACAATCGCAAGCTAAGTTCTATGTGCTACTTACAATTTTGTAAGCCTTGCGTGTTATAGGCAACTATTAATATCACCAGTGTTTGCCTTGATATTGTAATTTGTATGTGTGCTAAGATCCGATGATGGCAGCTTTAGTTTCGCCGAAACCGGTAACCATGGAATAAAAAGAATTCCTGCGATCTTGGCTACCAGTTTATTGTTATACAAGCATCTAGATAGCTCCACACGAGCACAATGTGCTCCCTACAAAACAAGTTACTAAAAAGTGTGCTCACGAATATTTCAAAACTCTGATGAAGGATGACATGCTTTACAGCTTGGTAGCCCAATCAAATCAGTACAACGTACAAAAGACCAGAGCAGCAGTCAATACAAGTAATTCGGAACGGAAAAAAATGTTAGGCATGCTCAAATACCCTGCATTCGCAGCTACTGCGAGACCCAAATGGCCTCCCCGATGGTTTGTAACGTTACGGCACGAAATAGGTTTGAAAAATTGTTGAGCATCCTCCACTTCGAAAATAGTTTATTAGCAACTCGTGAAACTAAAACTAATAATAAGCTGTGGAAAATTCGACCAAGGCTGAGTCAACTCAGAAAAATTGTTTGAAATAACTTCCAGAAAAACCCTGCTGTATCGATGAAGTAATTATTGCTTTTCAAGACAGAAGCACCTTGAAACAATTTATGCAAAACTAATCTGTGAGATGGGGATTCAAAATTTTAGCTAGAGCAAGAGCTTCTGGCTATTTATATGACTGATATTTATAAGGGTGCAGCAGGAAAAAAATGTAAACGGTGAAGAGAGAAACAGGAAAAGACCTCGCACATGAAGTGGCGTAGAATTAACAGACATACTGCCAGAAAACCACAGTTTAAAGGTATATGCCATCAACTTTTTTACGAGCGATATACTTGTGCAGTATCTGTTTAATAGAGGCATGTATTCCACTGGAACAGTAAGAGCAAATAGGATGAAAGATTGTTATCTGGCCAACGAAAAAGACATAAACCCTGAAGAACGAAGAGCAATAGGAAGCCTAATAGACCACACAGGACGATTCATTGTAGTGAGGCGGTACGACAAAAAACCTGGTACTCTGTTGTCATCTTTCGTTGGTGTTGAGTCCCAGGTTCAAGCAAACAGGTAGCACAAATCACAAAAAGAATATGTGCAAATTGCAAGACCAGTTGTTGTCCCAGCTTACAACACCCGTGTGGGTGGTACTGATGTGATGGACATGCTATCATCACTATCCAAATACCACATAAAATCAAGGAGATGGCACTGTATTATAGTTGCGGTGGTGAACAATTGGCTCAAATTCGATAAGCACTGCAAGTTTTTTCAAGAACGACACGTTCCACGGTACAGGTTCCAAGCAGAAATTGTGCTTAAACTAGTATTGGCAGGGAAAGACAAATCAAAGAGAGGATACCCAGTAACGTCACAAGTCAAAAAAGGAGAAGAGGGCTGCAGCAACTGTGCTGCCAGTGTTAGACTGTCAAAAGAACAAATATGACCATTGGCCCGTATGGAAGGAAACAAGAGGACGATGCTAGAAATTTATCAATATGGTGGTGTGCAAAATGTGATCTTTCTTTGTACTTCAATAAAGACAGAAACTGTTTCACAAGATTTCACGCATAAAAACTGACAAACAGAGATGGTTAGTAATTTCAGTTGATTTTTTCCCATTTTATTGTGAAAAGCAATTAATAACTTTGCATGATGTTGTTCTATAGCACATACCAACCTAACTGTACAGAACTGAGATGATATGGTGACTTCTACCACACTATAACAATTTACTTCATCCTATATGTATTAATTATGAATAAATGCTTTTAAAAGCAAGCTGGTGTTAATAAATTCATTCATCAACCCAGAAGTTTCCATAAAAATTAGAAACAAAGAGATTTTGCAACTAGAACCTATAAATTAAATTAAATTAAAACCTTAAAAACATGTTCTGCCATCCCGTATTTTGCCTCGCTGCAGTTGTAAAACCGGTCCCCGTCAGATCACCGAAGATAAGCGATGTCGCGCTTGGTTAGCACTTGGATGGGTCTCCGTCCAACTGGGATGCACTTAGCCCTTGTGAGACCAACTGAGGACCTACTTGATAGAGAAATAGCGGCTCCGGTCACAAAAACTGAAAACGACCGGGAGAGTGGTGTTTGACCAGATGCCTCGTCATATCTGCATCCAGTTACCCCTATCGCCTGAGGATGACATGACGGTCGGCTGGTACCGTTGGGAATTCCGAGGAATGTTCGAACGGAGTTATTGCACGGGGTGACAAATATGTCATATTAAAATTTTGGTAATGAAATAGTGAAAAGGGCCATAATAATAGGTTTTGGTGAAATAATAATTTTTGGGACTATGGGGAATGGTGTTGGACATTATGGGGGTAAATGGCTCGTCAGTTGAAAATGTACTCCACAGTTGAAGTAGACGGGGGTAAAACGTCTAGATTTCACATTGATTTAGGGTGAAATTCTGGCGGTATGTGGACGAAATGCAATGTGTCCAGACGCCGTGAAATAGTGGTAACAATTTGATCAAGGCCACACAGTCGTGGATGGTGATGGTCAGGAAGTCCAGATGTTGCACCATGGGATTTCCTTCTTTCCGGTAAGCTGGAAGAACATGTGGGGGAGAAAGAGATTTCCCAACGACGAAGACGTTCACAAAGCGGGTTTCGAATGGCTCCGTGAACCAAGGAGGTGATTTCTGTCGTCGATGAGCTGCACGATTGGTAGAAGGTTCCGACTGTTGTTCACAGGCACTTAGTGACCATGTTGCAAAATGGTGACATAAATCTGCGTCATTTTCAAATGCAGTTCAGAATTCATTAAAAGTTACTTGACCGCACACAGTAGTGTGTAACCTGCATTCTGAAGTCCCCTCGTAGCTTCATGACGTCACAGGAGTGATATTAGCTAATCGTCATATAATGAAATACAGTCATCACTTCAGAATAACGCAGCCTACACAGGGAAATAACTTCCCTCAAGAAATTCACAGCAGCTGGCGATCCATATATACAGAAGGCTAACAGGCATTTCATGCGACTATTGCACAATGTGATTCAGACGCTCATTTATAATTAATTATTAACAAATTCGAATATTATACCCTCACTCACTCTGACAGCAGTATAAATGAAAATAATAATCGTTCAACAAGAGAAAATAATAGTGTCTCTTTTGAAAGTGGGAATATTACGCAAATTACAGTTTTATGGACAAAATACTGCTTATTTAACTATGTAGCAACACAATGTTGGATGACAAAAGCATATTAATACGTCAGGATGTTTTATATAATGGGAACCTTGGTTTTAAGTAATTTTCAATCCCTTATATCAGAAATTATTTCAAATATAGAACTGAAATTCACACAGCAGTTAACTACTGTTGTTAGGAAAGGTTACATAAAATTTCATGACATCTGTTGTACGAGGAATGACCTTAATTCATGGATTTGAGCACGATTTTTTTTTTCGATGCACGAAGCGTGACTGGATCTGCACGCATGCAAAGGAAGAGACGACAGATGGCAACTTCCCGGCGTGGGAACGCGATCTGCAGGACATAGGGCGAGTGAAGGCAGCAAAAGGAATCTCACAACTTCCTAATCGTCAGTGCTTATCGCTACGCCACGCAGTGTAGACAAAAGACCGTTGAACATGCTACAACTATTAACGAACTGTGGCACATGATAGGAATTAGTGTGAGTAACACTATATCATGGAGCTAGGGTTCCCAGGTCCAAAAGTAGAAAAACTGGACTCAACGTTATACACTCCTGGAAATGGAAAAAAGAACACATTGACACCGGTGTGTCAGACCCACCATACTTGCTCCGGACACTGCGAGAGGGCTGTACAAGCAATGATCACACGCACGGCACAGCGGACACACCAGGAACCGCGGTGTTGGCCGTCGAATGGCGCTAGCTGCGCAGCATTTGTGCACCGCCGCCGTCAGTGTCAGCCAGTTTGCCGTGGCATACGGAGCTCCATCGCAGTCTTTAACACTGGTAGCATGCCGCGACAGCGTGGACGTGAACCGTATGTGCAGTTGACGGACTTTGAGCGAGGGCGTATAGTGGGCATGCGGGAGGCCGGGTGGACGTACCGCCGAATTGCTCAACACGTGGGGCGTGAGGTCTCCACAGTACATCGATGTTGTCGCCAGTGGTCAGCGGAAGGTGCACGTGCCCGTCGACCTGGGACCGGACCGCAGCGACGCACGGATGCACGCCAAGACCGTAGGATCCTACACAGTGCCGTAGGGGACCGCACCGCCACTTCCCAGCAAATTAGGGACACTGTTGCTCCTGGGGTATCGGCGAGGACCATTCGCAACCGTCTCCATGAAGCTGGGCTACGGTCCCGCACACCGTTAGGCCGTCTTCCGCTCACGCCCCAACATCGTGCAGCCCGCCTCCAGTGGTGTCGCGACAGGCGTGAATGGAGGGACGAATGGAGACGTGTCGTCTTCAGCGATGAGAGTCGCTTCTGCCTTGGTGCCAATGATGGTCGTATGCGTGTTTGGCGCCGTGCAGGTGAGCGCCACAATCAGGACTGCATACGACCGAGGCACACAGGGCCAACACCCGGCATCATGGTGTGGGGAGCGATCTCCTACACTGGCCGTACACCACTGGTGATCGTTGAGGGGACACTGAATAGTGCACAGTACATCCAAACCGTCATCGAACCCATCGTTCTACCATTCCTAGACCGGCAAGGGAACTTGCTGTTCCAACAGGACAGTGCACGTCCGCATGTATCCCGTGCCACCCAACGTGCTCTAGAAGGTGTAAGTCAACTACCCTGGCCAGCAAGATCTCCGGATCTGTCCCCCATTGAGCACGTTTGGGACTGGATGAAGCGTCGTCTCACGCGGTCTGCACGTCCAGCACGAACGCTGGTCCAACTGAGGCGCCAGGTGGAAATGGCATGGCAAGCCGTTCCACAGGACTACATCCAGCATCTCTACGATCGTCTCCATGGGAGAATAGCAGCCTGCATTGCTGCGAAAGGTGGATATACACTGTACTAGTGCCAACATTGTGCATGCTCTGTTGCCTGTGTCTATGTGCCTGTGGTTCTGTCAGTGTGATCATGTGATGTATATGACCCCAGGAATGTGTCAATAAAGTTTCCCCTTCCTGGGACAATGAATTCACGGTGTTCTTATTTCAATTTCCAGGAGTGTATTTAGCCGAGTATTTTACCCTAAAATCCGGAGTAGCTGTTTTCAACAAAAATAGATAGTAGGGTATTTTCAACAATTTATTAAAAATCAATTAGTCAGTTTCTTGCGAGATCAACCACAAACTGGCCTTTTTTTTTAACAGCCTTACAATTTGGCGTTGCAATAGCAACTAAGTGTTGTCTTCTTAATTGTTCAATCTTCTTCGCAGTGTTATATTATATTAAAATAAAGCAGAAGTTGTTCGCTAAACAAAATGAAAATTTATCTGTCCTTCTGCAACGGAAAACGAAGAGAAATTCAATAACTTGTATCAATTAAGGTAGATTTATAAAGCAATGACAGTAATTTTTGTCATGTGTAATGTTCCTCATTTGAACCCACTTCATTAATAAAGCTATTTTTTTTTTGAAATCATTTTGTGATACTCTTGACACGATAATTTTAAATTACATAATAATAGCATTTTTGTCACTGTGCCGATTTTCAATCTGTTCCGTTCCATTGTCTTTTGATACTTTCGACGTTGCCATAATGGCTTGGAGTAGATAAGTAATATTCTGACAATTTCAGTAATTTCAAATAAAAACGTTCATTACACTGTGATCTGAAATAAGCTGTCCACTTTTCCTGTACCAAAAGCTTTTAAAACAAGAGACGTCTTTTTTGTTGCAGGAATTTCGTGAAATTTTCTCACTGATCAAAGAATTTACCGTCGTCCAGCTTACATTCGTTCTAGACAAAATATTTGTATTTCCTGCTGCTTGTTCCCAGGTTCGAACAATGACTGAGATTATCCACTAAAAGTACTTTAAGTGGGTGCGAAATCCGCATGCCCAGGCTTTTATGTAGTCTTTGGCATTTATATACATATTATTCATGTTAGCTCTAAATTCTTCCGCCTGGTTTGGCATCGCTGATCGGCACTTTCTATAACACACACATCAAAAAAAGTTTTGCATCACCTCGCTTCCGAGAGTTCCGGAACCTGTACAGAAAATTGGAATGGAGATCAACATAAACATCACTTCCACCCTTTCTATTGCTCATGAAAACCACACATTGCATGTTGTACCACCATACAGCGAGACTTTCAGAGCTGGTGGTCCAGATTTCCGTACACACCGATACCTTTAATACCCAGTAGCACGTTCTTTTGCATTGATGCGTACCTGTATTCGTCGTGGCATACTATCCCCAAGATCAACAAGGCACTGTTGGTCCAGACTGCCCACATCTCAACGGCGACTCGGCGTAGATCCCTCAGAGTGGTTGTTGGGTCACGTCGTCCATAAACAGCCCTTCTCAATCTATCCCAGGCATGCTTGACAGGCTTCATGTCTGGAGAACATGCTGGCGATTCTAGTCGAGCGACGTCTTTATCCTGAAGGAAGTAATTCACAAGATGTGCACGATGGGGGCGCGAATTGTTGTCCATGAAGACGAATGTCTCGCCAATATGCTGTGGATGTGATTGCACTATCGGCTGGACGATGGCATTCACGGATCTTAGAGCCGTTAGGGCACCTTCCATGACCATCAGCGGTCTACGTCGGCCCCTCATAATGCCACCCCAAAACATCAGGGAAACTCCACCTTGCTCCACTCGCTGGCGTGTCTAAGGCGCTCAGCCTCATCGGTTTGCCTCCAAACATATGACGAATATCTGGATGAAGACATACGTGACACTCATCGGTGAAGAGGACGTTATGCCAATCCTGGGCGGTCCATTGGGCATGTTGTTGCGCCAATCTGTGCCACGCTGTATGGTGTCGTGGTTGCAAGATGATCTCGCCATGGACGTCGGGAGTGAAGTTGCGCATCATACAGCCTATTGTGCACAGTTTGAGTCGTAACACGACGTCCTGTGATTGCACGAAAAGTATTATTCAACATGGTGGCGTTGTTGTCAGGGTTCCTCCGAGCCATAATCGGTAGGTAGCGGTCATCCACTGCAGTTCAAAGTAGCCCTTGGGCGGCCTGAACGGGGCATGTCATCGACAGCTCCTGTCTCTCTGTATCTCCTCCATGTCCGAACAACATTGCTTTGGTTCACTCCGAGACGCCTGGACACTTCCCTTGTTGAGAGCCCTTCCTGGCACTAAGTAACAATGCGGACGCGATCGAACCGCGGTATTGACCGTCTAGGCATGGTTAAACTACAGACAACACGAGCCGTGTATCTCCTTCCTGGTGGAATGACTGGAATTGATTGGCTGTCGGACCCCCTCCGTCTAATACGCGCTGGTTTATTGACATCTCTGAACAGTAAAATGGACTGTGTATGTGATACAATATCCACAGTCAATGTCTGTCTTCAAGAGTTCTGGGAAGCGGGGTGATGCAAATTTTTTCATTCATTGAAAATAGCAAAATAAGCTCGCAAAATAGCCCAGAAAATGCTAAATTATAATTAATACAGAGCAGCCGCGCGGGATTAGCTGAGCGGTCTACGGCGCTGCAGTCATGGACTGTGCGGCTGGTCCCGGCAGAGGTTCGAGTCCTCCCCGGGCATGGGTGTGTGTGTTTGTCCTTAGGATAATTTAGGTTTAGCAGTGTGTAAACTTAGGGACTGATGATCTTAGCAGTTAAGTACCATAAGATTCCACATACATTTGAACATTTTTCATACAGAGCAAAAGTAAATATTATCCTTATCTACCTCATCTCCTATGCTGATGCTGCAGATTTCGATTCTCCTTCGTGTGTGCGGCATTTGTACCAACAACCAACAAGCCTTAGTACTTCTTCTGAGTCTCCGTATAATAGACAACAGTTACAGTGACGTCTCAGTCCGTACCCTACACTCAGAGTAGCAGAGAGGGCATTCGTGTTAAGTCTGTTTCTGAGTTTATTTTTCACCAACTTTACGTGGCTAAAATTGTCTGGACCTCCGCAAAGGAGTGTGGTAGAGTTAATGCAAGGGATACTAACTCCGAGAAACGATTTTCACCTCCGGCATCACGATACTGACTAACTACTTGCCACAATTCAGAAGTGGATGTTTGATTTATCCATCTTACATAAGTAATGATTCGCCATTGGTTTTCAATTTTGTCGGCATTTTGGTCAAAACCGATAGCTAACACCAAACCAGTGATATGTTCTTTCGTTTTTTTTTATTGTTTCTTTAACACAAATGCAGTCTCGCCAAGACAAGAACTAAGAAGGATAGACTCATTCGGTGCGACGTTCATATCGTTAATCTACAGGGCGATTAAGCTGCCACTACTAATGTCGTTTAATGCAATCTGCATTGTTATACTGTATTTGGTCTTCAAAGACCACGCGTGAGATTTCCATATTCTCTCGCGCTAAGCGCAAGCTATTAGGGCTGCAGAAAAATGAACAGAACCTTTTTGTAGGAAATTCAAAGTAGTTGACTTTTGTTCTGGGGTACGTTTTCGCTGGAGGCCACGGTTTTAGAGTTATTCAAGAAAACATACAAAAGTGACCTTGAAACCCACTTCCTCCCACATATTCATATTTCACCAGTCGGTATTTCAAGTATATTATTCGTGGAACTTCCACTTACAACTGTATAAAAATTTTCCAATTGCTCGAACTCTTCCAATATGCTACCTTTTTTGGTCTCTATTGACTGTGCTATTAGCATAGTCGGCTATTATATTATTAATTTACACATTCCCGTGAGGGTAATGAAGGAAAAAACGACTTTTGTAAAAGCTACATTAAAACTAATTACGTTGACAATTCGATCCATGCGTAACCCATACAAGCACAGTAATTTACTAGTCAGAATGTCTGATGAATACAAAGCAGCAATTTCTTATTTTATGCTACTGAAATTCATAAAACTGTTAAGTAAAATTTACACAAATTTCGATATTTCACAAATAATAAGTCTCGACTAAGCCGTTGGCGTAATTAGGCCAGTCAAGAAGACCAAACATGTCGAATGTGAGAAATAAGTTGGCAGTGGCAAATTTTTCTGCAATAGTAGGAGGTAGTGCCCTGAACAACATACTAGAAAACCTGATCGTGGGGACTGAATGTAGGAGTGGGGGTACGTTTGAAGTCACTTTTGTACGTTCCTCTTGAATAACTCGAAAACTACGGTGTCTAGCGAAAACGTATACCAGTACAAAACTTCGCTACATTAAATTCAGTACAAAAATGAGCTGTTCATTTTTTCTGTAGGACAAATTGTTGGCGCGTAGCGAACGAGAGAAAATGAGAATCTGACACGTAGTTTTTGAAGGCCAGTAATAACATTGTGTTTTGCAAAAAACCGCGTTGATAGGAGCAGCCGAATTATCCTGCATATGAAATGGACCAATAGTCACGTTTCAATGGAAAGTAATCATCGGATTAATTCATTGAATGAGGACCACTATGCATTCCTTTTTACGATATATATTTGACACAGGTATAAACATGAAAAACGAGTTACCGGAAAACAGTAAACGCCGGGCTCGGTCTGATTAGGTACACGTCACACGAACTGGTGGAGCTCCCAGCTCCCCAAATGGATGTGTTGAAAAATTTACGCACTGTGGTAGTGTTAATGAGTTCTGAACAGGGAGATAATTATATTCCTGTCAGAGCGGACAGGTCACCGTGTGGCATGTGAGGTAAGCTCATTGGCTTTGCCCAGTCACGAGGTATGCAGCAGGTGCCTTAATTAAAACGCCGCCAACACAGGCCACGCTGCTGCTGACGTGACAAAGGCTGAGAGCCTCCGTTATCTCATTAAAGCTGCAGTTGCGCGCTTTTTTTTAATATACTTCTCTTGGAAAACAGGAGATTCATTACAGTGGCAGATTTCGTTTCCGATTTTTCATAATTGAATACCTTGTATTCCAAACGTCAGCACTGATGCGTAGCGGTTATCGTGATGAAATTACACGAGGGGATTTTTTTTTTTTTTTTTTTTTTTTTTTTTTTTTTTTTTTTTTTTTTTTTAACTCGATCCACCCTAGAATGATTCCTCTTCCACTAAAATTGCGATAAGTAAATAACGCAGGACATTAGTTTTGTTGTGTGATCTTAGTAGTCCTCTTTATGATACAGATAATTTTGCTCTACGTTTGCCCCGTTTGGCCAGCGTATTGTAACCACCCCAGTATATTTGTTTCTGTATGAAATTTAGCCCAAATTTACCTCTCACTGTATAAAAGTCAACGTATTACCAACACTATGTCCCCACAAACTCTTATCCAACTCAAACTTGTATCGTAACCTTTGACTACCTAATCTGCACTGAACTGTAACTGACCCGAATGCAACTTGTCTTTATATTAAATGCGCAACTGAAGTAAAACAATCACGCTGAAGCGCCAAGGACAATGTTATAGGCGTGAGCATTCAAATACAGAGATACGTAAACAGGCAGAATGAAGCGCTGCGATCGGAAACGCCTATATAAGACAAGTGTCTGGCACAGTTGTTATATAGGTTATTACTGCTACAATGGCAAGTTATCAAAATTTTAGTGAGTTCAGTTGTGGTGTTATAGTCGGCGCACGAGAGATGGGACACAGCATCTCCGTGGTAGCGATGAAGTGGGGATTTTCACACACGACCATTTCACGAGTGTACCGTGAATATCAGGAATCCGGTAAAACATCACATCTTCAGAATCGCTGCGGCCGGGAAAAGATCGTGCAAGAATGGACCCCAACGACGACTGAAGAGAATCGCTCAACCAGACAGAAGTGCAACCCTTCCGCAAATGGCTGCAGATTTCAATGCTGGGCCATCAACAAGTATGAGCGTGCGAACCATTTAACGAAACACCATCGATATGGACTTTCGGAGCCGAAGGCCCACTCGTGTACCCTTGGTGACTGCACGATACAAAGTTTTACACCTCGCCTGGGCCCGTCAACACCGACATTGGATTGCTGGTGACTGGATACACGTTGCCTGGTCGGACGAGTCTCGTTTCAAATTGTCTCGAGCGGATGGACGTGTACGGGTATGGAGACGACCCCATGACTCCATGGACTTTGCATATCAGCAGGGGACTGTTCAAACTGGCAGAGGCTTTGTAATGCGTGAGACGTGCGCAACTGGAGTGATAGGGGTCTTGTGATACGTCTAGATACGGCTCTGACAGGTGATACGTACGTAAGCATCCTGTCTGATCACCTGTACCCACTGATGTCCATTGTGCGTTTTAACGGACTTGGGCAATTCCAGCAGGACAATCTGACACCCCATACGTCCAGAATTGCTTCAGTGTGGCTTCAGGAACACTTTCCTGAGTTTAAACAGTTTTGCTGGCCACCAAACTTCCCATACATGAACATTATTGAGTATATCTGGGAGGCTTTGCAACGTGCTTTTCAGAAGAGATCTACACCATCTTCGTACTCTTCCGGATTTATGGACAGCCCTGCAAGATTTATTGTTTGAATTTCCTCCAGCACTACTTCAGACATTAGTCGAGTCTCGCCACGTCGTTAGGCGGCACTTCTGCGTGCTCGTTGAGGCCGTACACCATGTTAGGCAGATGTACCAGTTTCTTTTCAGGTATCTGGCCCTAATCAAAATTTCTACTTACCTCACTTCTTGACAACACTGTTACAGATTTCTCGAAAGCACAACCGCAAACAACAAGTAGACAGCGGCAAAGCTAGATTTCTATTTGTAAATAAAATTTTCAACTGTTACATACCACATTTTGCAGTGGGTAACCATAAACAGTCGGCTGGGGAGAGTAACTATTCCTATGTAATGATATTCCGAGACAGCGATTTTAGAATGAAATATATATTCGAAAAAGCAGAGTAAAACTTTGCGTGATTTTCACGCATAACATAGGTCTGAACAGTACTGTGCTTAACAGAGAGAACAATGATTTAAAAAGGATAAAGTGTTAACAGGGAATTTCTATAAAAACCAAACAGCTTAATCAATTAATATGAAAATGTTTGACTCACGGAAATGGGGTGGCCTTCCTCTCAACTCTCAGCAAGTAAACAAAGTTAACTAGCTACCAATAATCATTTCTACAAATTAGGAGCGCAGTGCTGCAGTCTTACCTCAGACTTCCTCACTTAAAAAAATAATGCTTTCAAAATTTAAATTCCTTTCGCTTTCTAATATACCCGTCATATTCATCCTTGCTGTCCTTTACAATAAATCTTTCTTCATCTGACATATATAATCACAGGTCAACACAGCACTACTAAATGCGTCCATCACCTGCCACACTTCAACTGAGGATGTATCAGTCTGCGCAGAGGCAAAGACCGTGCCACGACAAGACTAAAGATTATTTAACATGAACGTAACTTGCTCTCTCTCTGACGTGCACTTCGATATCATACAAAAATCGAAATGACGTAACCGCCTTACAATATGTTTGTCTCAGTCACTGGATATTACCATTCAAGGAGAGGCCAAAATCTGTTTATAACCTATGCTGAACAGCTTCGTGGTAATCAAATGGCTTCGTTATTGTTGTATAGCTAGAGACGGCCGAAATGCACGCGTTAAACTCAAGCAGGCTGGCGTGAGGTCTGAAACAGGATACGTAATGAATGCTATAAAGAAAAGTACGTAGCTGCTGGAATACTTAACTTTAATCCATCATTTGAATACATCGTTCTGGACGGTACGTTCAAGACTATAAACTGTTAATGGCGCCTTCCTAGGTCGTAGCCATTGACTTAGCTGAAGGCTACTCTAACTATATTCCCTGCAAATGTGAAAGGCTTCGTCAGTGTAGTCGCTAGCAAGTCGTCCGTACAACTGGGCGAGTGCTAGTACGTCTCTCGAGACCTGCCGTGTGGTGGCGCTCGGTCTGCGATCACTGACAGTGGCGACACGCGGGTCCGACATGCACTAATGGACCGCGGCCGATTTAAAGCTACCACCTAGCAAGTGTGGTGTCTGGCGGTGACACCACAGTTATGGAGTCATTTTAAGCTGCTTAATGAGTATAATCATTACTAGGCGATCGTTTCAGTCATACCGATCTCATTACGTCAGCCCAATAATGATCGTGTGGCTGAAACCAGTAGTCTACCGAAAATTATATTCGTTTATTTCTGTACACCTAATACCACAACACAATTATTTAACACTATCACAGAGCGAAAAAAGCAATTTTTATAAAAAAAAAATTTGAAACATGAAAGTTTGTTCTGTGTATTTTTGGTACTTGTCCTGAAGTCAATACTTTTACACTATCTTAAAATGAAACTGAAAAGGTTAAATACTTTTGACTCACGACCGCTGGTGTATTGTTAGTAGATAATTTTGGTAGTTTCGGACTAGTAATTTTTATTTTGCTGCACACCTCTTCTTCGATTTTTGAATCATTAAGTCAGAAAAGCGTCAAAGACTTTGTGGTTTTGTAGGGAAGGTTAAAAGTAACAAAAATTATTCAGTCACATATCTCATATTTCACAGAACGTTTTCAGAATTGTATCACCTTCAGTGTGAGGTCTCTCGTTCCAACTACTCACGTAAGCAGAAAATCAGTTTTTAAAGTTGTCTGAAGTTATGCCACAGAAGAGTACGAGGCATAACTGACCTTCTACGTTATGGAAACGCTGCCGCTTTAGGTCCCTTTTGGTTCAGGAGAATAGGGACCAGATTCGATGAGTTGGTTGACATCAACACGCCATGTTCTTAATGGTAATAAGCTGCCATCATCTGAACAGATTAGTTTATAAAAAAGGGTTCAGTAGGGTGATTGGAGCGAATACAGAAATAATGAACCTGTCCTGTGGACTGCATTTTTATCTAGGAATTCAGATAAACTTCAAGCGGCAAAATTTTCGATACTTATCCTTCATTAAGGACATGCTGCCGCCAGTATTAGGAAGAAGTACCTAGTGCTTGGTTCTAAACATTCTTCTGCACATACTGATATTAAGAATTGCTGCAAACACATGGTATTATGCTGTTCAAAAGTCAGGGAACTTGGCGATTGAAAGACGTCAATGTTGATGTTGTTGGCTGTTATTCTGCAAGAATATAATGTTCCCTGCCACATAAATGTACCTGTGGATTTAAAATTTGCTTAGCAAGCCGATGGTTTGACTCTTAATTTGTGTACTTGGATCGAGTACGATGATATTCTATTTAATGTGCCCTGTGGGTCATTAACATCACTGGGGACAAGTACAGTGGATTTCAGGAGGAAATAAGAAACAAGTTACAGTTCTCTAAAAGGAAGAGCAGGTGTAGTATTACAAAAATATGGGCCAAGGGGGAAATAAACCCCAGATAGATTAAGGCCATATGATTATCTTATCCATTTTTTCCATTAGATATGGGTGGTGCAGAAGCAATGGGTTTCCTTTAAAATAGCTTTTTCTGCCACCAGCCACAGTTTAATTTTTATTTGTTTTGCACTATGCATTCTGGAAAATGATTCTCTGAATATGACACAAAAGAACATTTGAAAATGGGAATCATTTCCCGAAACGCGTCGTCCAAAATACAAGGTGTGACAATGAAGTAATGAGACTGATTTTCTTTGCAAGATGTGGCAACTCTGCAGGCTTGCGTAAGGACAATATCTTTGACCTTGGTCTATAAGCTGCTTCTAGTCCAAGTGGCACATCGATGCAACTGCTCAGTCGTGAATTGTGCTGTAATAAGTTAACGTGTTTGTGTCTCTCGTCACGGAAATGGAACCGCATAATATCTGTTAGAGTAAGTGGAAATCAATCCAGAATTGTTGAGCCGTGTTATCACTGGTGATGAAAGTTGTTTTTTTCAGTACGATCCAGAGACAAAACGCCAAAGTTCGCAATGGTACTCAAAGGGATCAACCAGACCAAAAAAAGCTCACATGTCAAAGTCAAAAGTGAAATGCATGCTTGTGTGCTTCTTTGATTTCAAGGGAATTGTTCATAAAGAGTGGGCGCATCCTGGACAAACAGTTAACTAATATTACTCCAAAGAAATTTTAGAAAGACTTCATAAAAGAGAGTTCTTTGTGTCTGTGCCAACATTGCTGATAATTAGATTCTGCATCACGATAATGCTCCATCCCATACTGCTCTGTCAGTACAGCAATTTTGAACATCAAAACGAATATCAGTACTACCATAGCCACCTTATTCAACAGGTATCGCCGGCCGGTGTGGCCGAGCGGTTTCAGGCGCTACAGTCTGGAACCGCGCGACCGCTGCGGTCGCAGGTTCGAATCCTGCCTTTGGCATGGTTGTGTCTGATGTCCTTAGGTTAGTTAGGTGTAAGTACTTCTAAGTTCTAATGGACTGATGACCTCAGAAGTTAAGTCCCATAGTGCTCAGAGCCATTTGAACCATCAACAGATGTCGCTTTTCTATTTCCAGGAGTCAAAACGGCAGTCAAGAGACACCATTTCCAAACAACACAAGATGTCCAAAAAGCTGTGTCGAAGGTCTTGGAGGATATTACAGAATATGAGTTCCAGAAATGTTACCAGCAACGGCAGAAGTGCTGGAAAAAGTGTGTGCAGTCAGAAGGGAACTACTTTGAAGGAGACAACAATAAACTTGACTAAAACGGTAAGCAACATTTTTTTCACATCAATCTTATTACTTTATTGTCGCACCTCGCATAAATGTAAAGAGAATCGTAAGTGATAGCAGAAAAAGTTATTTTATATACAAACACACCGTATGATTACTTGAGAGACACTTACATATCTTAATCGCTTGGTAAGATGTGTCTCTAAGAGGGAACTCCACAGCCAGACAATGCGGTATTGCAGTCACCAGTCGCGGTATCGTGCTGAAGACACAAACTGGCCATGGCATCCTTCGTATGTTTGGCCTGTTGGTCAGAGCAATAATGTAAAATGGAGGCGCATGAGGACAGCAATATTTATGAACCGCCAGGACACGAGGATTGCAGATTTATGGCAGATATCGTCAAATTAAGCATTAGTTAGGAATGCTTTTACAGTGGGCATTTTTTGCAAGTTACGTTTCTATTAACGTGAAAAAAAAAAAGACCTGCAGCAATACAAGAAAGTAGACTTACAATTAACTCGAGTGGTGGGAATAATAATCTGAAGTGCCCAATCAATTGTAAGTAGATGGACGTTTTGTTGGTGAGTCTGGCGTGAGGCTCATCAGTGTCCCCTGGGGAGGTCGCTCCAGACTTTGATTATGGATGTAATGATGACCCTGTGCTACAGTCACTGCTGGTAAATACAGCGCATATGCGATTACAACGGCTGCTGCCCGAATGCACTGCTAACTCGTTTGCACATTATATGATAGCCGTAATGTCAGCTCATTGGTCGCACACCTCCAGCTAACAAAATACGCTTAAGTGTTGTCTTTCGAATGTGGTTTGAAATAACGCCCTAGAAAATAAAGCAGTTTGGCAGTGGGCTATACTTTCATTGCATTCCTGCAGCTGATGTACATAACCATTTTATGTGATAATAACAGCAACGCTGCAATCAAGTCCAGTTTGCGGTTAATGAAGGTCATTAATAACATTAGCTTTTAAAGTTCGATAGGGCAATCAACCACATAATTAGCTTCCAAAGGTGAGTCTCATAGGAAGAACATTCACTTTCTAATATTAAAACAAGATTGACCTCAAACAGTGCTATTTGTAGACGATCATTGTTGGTAGACATTTGTTATATAAAGGATGATTGTTTTAACTTATGACAACGAAATGTCTTGAAAACGGCACATCCTACGAAACAAAAAGCAATGCAGTAGGTGAAAAGTTAATATTGGTAAAGAGGACATCTGTCTGTCCTACAACTCGCCACCTCCTAACCAACCCTCATGCGTGGGACAGGTCAACTTTGTATTTTGTATTTTCACCTTTTTATCGCATATTCGGATTCTGTGCCAAAAACTACGTACGGTTTACTATTGTTTTCCATTCGTGGTAGAGTACACTGTAATCGACAAATATCAAGTGGGTCTGTTTTTGAAAATAAGATCCGACACATTTGATTCTACGTTTCATTTATGATGTAAATGTTAACCTTTGTGTTCTAACGGTTGATATATTTGTCTCAAGTTTGCTTTAGGATTTTAGAGTTAACCATTTCAAAGTCTGACTCGAAACTACGTTTAGCGTGATCCAGGAACAACGACATGGATGTAATAATTTTGTTTCCATAGGGGTATTTGACATCGGTGAGCACCGCCTATAGCAGAGACCTTTGGAGGACTGTACAGCATTTATATGAATGTTAAGGGCTCAGGCGGCAAGACCTTGCTATACAAAGAAGAGAATGCTGAAAGGTGGAACGATAACATAGATTGTCTACGTTGGGGAGACGAACTTGAAAACAATATTAAGTAACTTCGGGTTCCAGAAAAATGCAGGAACACGCGAAGCTATACTGAAGCTAGGACTTAGCTTAGAAGATAATGAATAAAGGCAAACTTGTGTTTATAGCATTTGTAGAGTTACAGAAACCTTTTGATGAGATTGACTAGAACACTGTCTTCGAAATTCTGAAAGTAACAGGTGTAAAATACAGAAACGGAAACTCTATAGCGTGTGTAGAACGCAGAATGAAGTTATAAAATTCGAAGGGTATGAAAGGGAAGAAGTAGTTCGGAACGGATTGACACAGGGTTGTAGCCTCTGCCCGATGTTACTCAATCTACACAATGAGGAAGCCGTAAAGGAAACATAGAAGAAATTTGGAAAGTTCAGGGAGAAGAAATAAAAACTTTCAGTATAGGAAGACAATGTACTTCTGTCAGAGACCGCAAAGTACTTGAAAGGGTAGTTGAACAGACTGGATGGTGTACCGAGAAAAAGGTTATGAGATCAATATCAACAAAAGTAAGACAAGAATAACGGGGTTATGGAATTCAGTCGAATTAAATCAAGTGATGCTGACAGAATGAAATTAAGATGTGAGACATTAAATGTAGTTCAGAAGTTCTGCTGTTAGGGCAAAAAAAACTGACGACTGTCGAAGTAGAGATGATAGAAAATACAGAAAAAGCATGTCTGGAAAGAGGGATTTGTCAGCGTTGAATATAAATTTAGTTGTTAGAAAAACTTTTCTGAAGGTATTTTTATGGTTTGTTGACTTGTAAGAAGTTAAACGTGGATGATATTCAGTTCAGACAAGATAAGAACATAAATTTAGACCAAATAACTAATGAGGTGGTACTGAATTAAAATGGGAATGAGAAACTTCTAGCACAACTTGACATATCGTGAGGCATAAAAGAGTCGTCAATTTGGTAACAGAAGAAACTGTGAGTGGTGAAAATTGTGGATGCAAACCAAGGCTTGCATACAGTAAGCAGTTTCAAATGAATCTAAGTTGTGGTAGTTATGCACAGATGAAGGGGCTTGCACAGTCTTTGGACAGAACACTACATGAAGAATATTTCATCAGGTAGTCCGTGCAGGCTGGAACGATGATGGAGAGGAATGGACTATAGTAGATTATCAGTGGCATGAAAGGAAAGGAAAGAATATGAAAGTATAGAGACTCCTTAATGTTGATGTGATTAGAGTTGTATGATAACTTCAGAATGGACGCAGTTGGTGACGGAAACCAGCCATGGCATTGTTTAAGCAAACATTTGGGTTTTACCTTGGGTTATTCAAGGAAACCTTGAGATTTCTAAATTACATTAACCAGATGAGGATCTGAAGCCAGTCGTCAGATTACCAATTAACTGACTCAATCGCTGCGCAGTGTCGCTAGGTTTGATAACACCCACTGAATTAATACCAGTAACAGCTTTTCTGTACTGCACGGATCTGTACACACGGAGGAAGAAAACGTGTATTTCGTACCTTTCAGATATAGTTATTGGTGAGTAATATGGAAATAAAACATTTTTATATATCAGGTGTTAGTCACTGACGTTTCTGCCATACTGCAAATTATCAATTAATTAATCAACAATCGCTTATTTTTGAAATTTAGTCTTGAGTTACCTTTAATTATATATGCATGAAAATGGATGAATGTTTTTGAGTGTGTATGTCCCAGTCAGCTCAAGAACTCCTGAAACAATTTAAAACAAACCATTCTCAGACGCAAAATTTTATTTAAAAATAGAGAAAAGATTTTGCAAGGAAACAATGCAAGTCTGTGTACCGATGTGTTCACATTCTGGCAGTGACATAGAAACTTCTCTATGAAAAGGTAAAGGAACTTACAAATGACAACAATTTCATTGCAAGATGATAACTAGGATTTTTAATGTGAAAGTAGAAAATAATAAACAGAGTTCTCCAGTGGGTAACTTTTGGGGAAGACACCAGAAATGAATGAAGTCATGTGTTAATAGAATTTACCAGGGGGAACAAAATGTACGTCCCAAACTCATTTTCCTATAAACAAAGACAGACTGGACGTGGCATAGACAAAAGTGAACAGACAACGAAGAAAGTATAGTCAATATGAAGGTCCTACACCAATGTAGCAATTGCAACTATTGTAATCAGAAAAAAAAAATAGATTGCATTAGCGCAGGAAATCAGAAACGTAGATTTGTTGATTATAAGAGTTTATTTAAGAATAGGAAGGTACATAACATTAAATTAGGCAACAATGTAGGTAATTTTAAATGAATGTAGAGACAGAGACGGAACACACAATTAACGAAAATGCCTCTACAAACGACAAAGATTTTGTAGGCGAGAAAAAAGTAAAAGATCATAAAATTTCAAGTGAATCAAAGCAGTTATTAAGGAGATACAGAAAGTTTCAAGTAAGGCATAATAGAAACGTGATGGAATGGTATAAATTAAATAAAAGAATTCTGCAATACCTGCGTGAGGCAAGACTTCATGAAAATATGGTATAAGGGGCAAACGAAAACACGAAAGACAACTAAGAAGGCTATACAGAACTAATGTAGCTCCTCTTCAACAAATGCTTAATTTACTTTAAGTGAAATGACGGACAATAACTGCACAAGACAACAGGGAGTGAAAACATCCAAAATATGCCAACACTCTCCCCTTAATATCACCAAAAGGATTCATACTACAAAAGGCAAAACATGCTGAACTTGGCTTGTTGATTATTTTATGTGCTGAATCCTTTCTAACTAGTTACGCAGCTGGACTCCGAGGAATTTTACACAGTGTTTTCTTTAGTGTGCGAATATTTATGTCTACGTATAGTACTAGTGGGTCAATATGGCTTCTTAGAAATGGTATAGCATGAATCTTCGTTTGATTGAAATTTAAACTATTAAGCACTGTGATACTGTAAGTTCGCAGGGCCTTGGCTGTGGAGTGGAGTATGCGCAGTTCACTGTGAGTCACACGCGCGCCGTGTTACCCCTGGGAGCAACTGCGATTGCGAAGCTCTGGGAACTCGGCTATTACCCGTATTGTTGTGTTAAACGGCACATGACGCAGGCTTAGCTGAGCCCGACCGTAACAAGCTCGCGAGCAAGCATTGCGCCTTGTGCGGAACAGTTGCGAAACTGTACTCTTACTAGAACAGACGGTATGTACCTTGTGCAGATGTGCCTTGGGCGGTAATGTGAGTGCTGTCCCTCTCGCCTCACTGCGCTGCATAGAAACTTACAGGCAAACCGCGCACACGTATTCAACTCATACACAGTTGTACATTCAATCGGGATATTTTATCTTATAGTTTTTTGTTGTTGTTGTTGTTGTGGTCGTCAGTCCTGAGACTGGTTTGATGCAGCTCTCCATGCTACTCTATCCTGTGCAAGCTTCTTCATCTCCCAGTACCTACTGCAACCTACATCCTTCTGAATCTGCTTGGTGTATTCATCTCTTGGCCTCCCTCTACGATTTTTACCCTCCACGATGCCCTCCAATCCTAAATTGGTGATCCCTTGATGCCTCAGAATGTCCCCTACCAACCGATCCCTTCCTCTAGTCAAGTTGTGCCACAAACTTCTCTTCTCCCCAATCCTATTCAATACCTCCTCATTAGTTACGTGATCTACCCATCTAATCTTCAGCATTCTTCTGTAGCACCACATTTCGAAAGCTTCCATTGTCTTCTTGTCTAAACTATTTATCGTCCATGTTTCACTTCCATACATGGCTACACTCCATACAAATACTTTCAGAAGCGACTTCCTGACACTTCAATCTATACTCCATGTTAACAAATTTCTCTTCTTCAGAAACGATTTCCTTGCCATTGCCAGTCAACATTTTATATCCTCTCTACTTCGAACATCATCAGTTATTTTGCTCCCCAAATAGCAAAACTCCTTTACTACTTTAAGTGTCTCATTTTCTAATCTAATACCCTCGGCATCACCCGACTTAATTCGACTACATTCATTATCCTCGTTTTGCTTTTGTTGATGTTCATCTTATATCCTCCTTTCAAGACACTATCCATTCCGTTCAACTGCTCTTCCGAGTCCTTTGCTGTCTCTGACAGAATTACAATGTCATCGGCGGACCTTAAAGTTTTTATTCCTTCTCCATGGACTTTAATACCTACTCCGAATTTTTCTTATGTTTCCTTTACTGCTTGCTCAATATACATATTGAATAACATCGGGGAGAGGCTACAACCCTGTCTCACTCCCTTCCCAACCACTGCTTCCCTTTCATGCCCCTCAACTCTTATAACTGCCATTTGGTTTCTATAGAAATTGTAAATAGCATTTCGCTCCCTGTATTTTACCCCTGCCACCTTCAGAATTTGAAAGAGAGTATTCCAGTCAACATTGTCAAAAGCTTTCTCTAAGTCTACAAATGCTAGAAACGTAGGTTTGCCTTTCCTTAATCTAGCTTCTAAGATAAGTCGTAGGGCCAGTTTTGCCTCACCTGTTCCAATATTTCTACGGAATCCAAACTGATCTTCCCCGAGGTCGGCTTCTACCAGATTTTCCATTCGTCTGTAAAGAATTCGCCTTAGTATTTTGCACCTGTGACTTATTAAACTGATAGTTCGATAATTTTCACATCTGTCAACACCTGCTTTCTTTGTGATTAGAATTATTATATTCTTCTTGAAGTCTGAGGGTATTTCGCCTGTCTCATATATCTTGCTCGCCAGATGGTAGAGTTTTGTCACGACTGGCTCTCCCAAGGCTGTCAGTAGTTCTAATGGAATGTTATCTTCTCTCGGGGCCTTGTTTCGACTCAGGTCTTTCATTGCTCTGTCAGACTCTTCACGCAGTATCGTATCTCCCATTTCATCTTCATCTGGATCCTCTTCCATTTCCATAATATTGTCCTCGAGTACATCGCCCTTGTATAGACCCTCTATATACTCCTTCCACCATTCTGCTTCCGTTTCTTTGCTTAGAACTGGTTTTTTTAATATTTGTTATTCATTTATTTATTAATTAAACAAAGATCTAAATGTAAATTTTTTTAGAGGATAGCAGTTTACAATGAGGTAACAAAAATCATGAGATAGGGATATGCACACTTACAGATGGCGGTAGTATCGCGTACACAAGGTATAAAAGGGCATTTCTTTGTCGGAGCTTTTTTGATTCATGTGAAATTGATTCAGGCACGATTATGGTCTCACGACGGGAATTAACAGAGTTTAAACGCGGAATGGTGGCGCGAGACACAGGCATGGAACATTCCTCACTTGTGTTGCGACATTGTCTGTAATTGCTGTACAATTCTTGAGGGTATCTTCATTCTGTGGTTGCAACTACAAAAAAATGTTTTTTTTTTGTGCACCAGACGCGTTTCGGTTTATTGAGGTAAAGCACCATCAGTGGCCTGTAATTAAGTTACTTACGTTTTGATTTGCTTTAAGATCGAAAAATAGTTCGTTGAAAATATCCAGAATGAGATTTTCACTCTGCAGCGGAGTGTGATCTGATATGAAACTTCCTGGCAGATTAAAACTGTGTGCGGACCGAGACTCGAACTTGGGACATTTGCCTTTCGCGGGCACGTGCTCTCCAAGTAGGTACTGACGGAAGTAAAGCTGTGAGAACGGGGCGCGAGTCATGCTTGGGTAGCTTAGATGGTGCCGGCACGGTCGCTCAGCGTGTTCGGTCAGAGAGCTGGTTGGCCTCTGTTATACAAAACTCAGTGGGAGGATCAACAAACGAACTTTAACGGGTGTCATGTGACGTCCGCAACGACCAAACCCAACGATAAAAAAAAAAAGGCAAAGGTCCCGAGTTCGAGTCTCGGTCCACACACAGTTTTAATCTGCCAGGAAGTTTCGTTGAAAATATGTTCGTTTTTACTTAAGGCGATTTCCGCTTGGTTTTCTCGCCTACATCGGGAAATGTCTTCTGCTAGCACATTGTTGATGTTTTTATTCTTTAGACACTGATAGTTGTGTTCTAATTTTTCGTTACTCTGCAGAACTATGTATTTCTTATGTTTTACACGGCACACTTTTTTGCGCACCACTTTTTTCTGTTTGTTTTTATACTTCTAAATATGTATCGTGATTCGACATTGTCGAATGCTTTTTTTCAGGTCGACAAATTGTATGAACGACTTCTGATTTCTCTTCAGTTGTGCTTCCATTACCAGCCGCAAAGTCGGAACTGTCTGCCTTTCTTAAAACCAAACTGATCCTCAGCTACAAAATCCTCAGTTTTCTGTTCCATTCTTCTATATATTACTGTTATTAGCAACTTGGATGCATGATGTGGTAAGCAGATAATGCGATAATTCTCGCAATTTCGGCTTTTGCCATCTTCGGAATTGAGTGGACTACTTTTTCCGAATGTATGATGATATATCGCCAATCTCACACATTCTACACACCAACATCAGTAGTCACATTGTTACCACTTCCCCAAAAGATTTTAGAAATTGCTATTGAATGTTATCCATCCCTTCTGCCTTATTTAACCTTAAGTCGTCCAGAGCTCTTTTTAATTCGGATTCTAATACCGGATCCCCTATCTCTTTGCCGTCGACTCCTGTGTATTCTTCAATTACGTCATCAGACAAGTCTTCCCCCTCATAGAGGCCTTCAGTGTACCATTCCCACTCATCCGCTCTCTACTCTGCATTTTACAGTGGAATTGCCATTGTACTCTTAAACGTCACCGCCCTTGTTTTTAATTTCATCAAAGGTTGTTTTGAATATAGACCTGGGGTAACAGGTTTTATCTCGAAGGAAATTCGTTTCCTACCCTCCATGATCCAACCACAATCACATCGTGTCCACCACACTTACGGCTGGGCATGTCGTTGACTGGACAATATTAAAAAAAATAAGTCGTCAAGGGATATGTATATGCACTGACAGGTTGCAATGACGCGGTTGTCAGTTACATTACAAGTTACCGTCTATTTCCCTTTACAGAGAGGGAAAGCGTCTCTCATCTTCCGTTCAGTTTAGGAAAATGATAATCCCGACAACACGTAGATATGCGACATCATTATCGTTTTCATGATAATCGTTTCTAGGCCTCTTGATAGACAACCGGCGCTTCAATCTTATTTGCTTATTACTAAAGTCGATATAATGATGTTTGTTTCCGTGTCAGCTGCTACGAGTGTACGTTCCGTGCAAGGTCATATACCCACCAGATGATTCAGGCTTAAGTATTCCCACGCTGAAATGGAGGCCATAATGTTCTTGTATGTGAAAGCACATAGTTTATATCACAGATGTTAGTGAGGATATTTGTAGAAAATAGCTCAACGGAAGAAACGAGAAAGTGTCGTCTTATTTTGTGATAGTTTCACTGAACAACTATTGTAAAAACCCTCTGTCAGCAGACATAAAGGTCTCTTGAACTATATCACTGTTACAGAAATATTTTGGAATGAGACCCTGCACCCCAAAGAACAGGGACATGCAGAGATGGATAGCTGACAAGCTAATAAGTTGGGCCGCTCTTGTACAGCCAAAGGCAACTATCATCGCCAGTAATTGTTTCTGTCAAGAACTACTCGGGGCACTGCTATTATAAAAGGAAAACCGAACGAGTAGGAAAATATCACAACGGTTTAGGTTAGGCTTTACCGTGACTGGTAACAATAAACTTGTTGTTTCATTTAGTGAAAACATCCTATGCATATTATTGGACTGGTGGCTTTTATTATGCTGTGTTTGACGATCTAAGTGCGGACAACAGTAAGTTTTTTAATCAGTTTGGACAGTCAAATCAGGTATATTACGAGTTTGCTTGGCTGTACAAAAGCAGATGTAAGGGGAATTGATTCGCAACTAATCAAGTATTTTTTCAGCAGAAGAAAAGCTGGTCTTGAAGTTAAGGAATATTATAACATAACGCTTAAGTTATTCTCAACTATAGTTTTTCTGTTACAAAAAGCCGGCCGGAGTGACCGAGCGGTTCTAGGCGCTACAGTCTGGAGCCGCGAAACCGCTAAGGTCGCAGGTTCGAATCCTGCCTCGGGCATGGATGTGTGTGATGTCATTAGGTTAGCTAGGTTTAAGTAGTACTGAATTCTAGGGGACTACACTGGACTCGCATTCGGGAGGACGACGGTTCAATCCCGCGTCCGGCCATCTTGATTTAGGTTTTCCGTGATTTCCCTAAATCGCTTCAGGCAAATGCCGGGATGGTTCCTTAGAAAGGGCACGGCCGATTTCCTTCCCCATCCTTCCCTAATCCGAGCTTGTGCTCCGTCTCTAATGACCTCGTTGTCGACGGGACGTTAAACAGTAATCTCCTCCTCCTCTAGGGGACTGATGACCTCAGCAGTTAAGCCCCATAATGCACAGAGCCATTTGAACCATTTTGTTACAAAAAAAAAAATGACAATTCAATCAATATTTTTCTGTTACATATATTTTTGAAAAATATTTGTTGATGACCAGTAGTAACAGTAACTACCAGTAAATAAAAAATGTAAATCCAAACAATTGCTGTTAGTATTTCTACACGTATTTTTATAACGTGAGAAACAGTGCATTTTTATTTTGCTAAACGCACAATATTTCACAATTTATGATTCCGTCCTGTGGGGAATGGTAGTATCATTCATTCAGTTCCGACAGACGATAGTACCGGTAGCACGTGGACATGCGAAGATTACCATTGTCCTCATGATATTGGTTTCATGCTTAGATGTAAGGCAAGTGTCCTTTGTCACAGTTGGTTGAATAAGATTTCCGTATCTCCAAAGTCGAAATAACGATTTCTCTTTCCATCAACTCTGCCTAACATTGTCACAAACCGTATAACAGTACCGACCCTGGAAAGAAACGGGAAAAGCCAAGGAACAAGAGGAACGAGAAGTTAGAGTTTTACAGGATAAGCTGACACCTGTTTTAGGAGAACAATCAGTGATAAATAGGAAACAGCATATTACGATCATGTTAAGAATGTAGATAGATAGCTTGTGTCTTTGAGTAAAGATGAGTTCTTAGATTTAGCGTACAAATATGCAGAGTAGCTGAAAATAAATTATCGCTTCAACAAGACAAAGGTGAAAGCAGATCTGCGCTTTTACCACGATTTTACGAAAGACTTCAACACTTAAGGCTGGGTGTAGTTGAATCAAAGAGTTTGCAGTTTAGTGAGAAAGTTGCAGTTTATCATCATTTACGATCCAATTAAAACTTTTTTTCAATAGAAATGATTATTTACACATTACAATTTCATGACTGATAATATACTTTGAAAGTGATAACAAAACTAACGGTAAAAAAAATTAAAAAATGTCAAGGCAAATATGTTGTTAATACATCGAGTATTGTGTAAGAGTATATTGTCTATAGTCTGTTCACAATCACTTTGGAGTGGACAGCTACAACGGAAGTAGTACAAATGACACAGGCATGCATTGTATCAATTCCACGACACCTGTAATCGGAGCAGCCATCAACAGTTGGCAGACGTTCGCCCCTACTACAACTCCCAGACCTTCAACCCTACTATAGCACCACTTAACGCTTGCACTTTGGTTCAGGTTCCTGTGTGATCGTTCGTCTAGTCTAGTGCTTGGATTTTGTTTGCTTCCATTGCTTACAGCTGTGGGACTAAAAATTTGTCCATAATTGCTGTTACGTGTTGTCTTGTAACGAAGAATGTCAGAAGCAAGTTTGTCAAATGTTATTCTGTGTAAATGTTTAATGCCACTCTCCCAGCCAGGGAAATGACTTACAGAGTCAGTCGAGAAAAGGGGTTCACACGTTATCGGCCTCCACAATCAACAACTGTTCATGATAATCTCCAAAAGAGTCTGTTGTTGTTGTTCACGAAACACCTACTATGACAAAGCGAAAGTAGGAGATGGGTGGCTTCATCATCGAACATTGGGATAAGTAATGATTAAAAAGACAAAGCACATGAATCTAATCTTTGTCCATAAACCACAGTTCCCCCTCTACAAGGTGTTTGAGAAAAGCAATGAGACCGACAACACTGTGAGCAATCTGCCAACGCTTTATTGTTCTATTTGGGTTGACCGGTGTGTTCATCCCTTCCAGATGCTCAGTTTAAGCTCCGTACAGCCATCACGTGATTTTTGAGAGCGCCATCAGTGAAGTTGTGTTTTTGCTGTGTGTTACGGAAATGGAACAATGGTGTTTAGAGCAACATTATGCCATAAAGTTCTGTGTTAATCTTAGGGAACCCGTGAGTGTGACTTTTGTGAAGTTGAAACAGACTAATTGGGGACATTATCAAGAACACAAGTTTTTTGCTGGCACAAATAATTTCTGGAAGACCAAGTACCTGGCTCAGGGAGACCTTCAAAAACCGCTAAGCAGGCAAGAACATACAGTACTGTTTATAGTCTGTTCAAAATCATTTTAGGAGTGACACCCCGAAGGTAGTATTAGCGGTAACAGTCTTGTGTAATGCACAGTACCCATTCAGCCAGTCTCACGAGACCTGTAATCGGATCCTTGCTACAAAACCCAGACCTTTACCCTTTCAATAACACCACGTAACATTTGCACATTGTTTCAGGTTCAGGCATCTTGTTGTCCTATGCGATCGTTCATCACGTGCTGAGATTTTATTTGCTTCCGTTAGTTACAGTTGCGGGATTAAAAATCTTCTGTTTTTACTATGTGTTTTGTGTGTTACAGAATAACGTCAGAAGCAAGCTTGTCAAATTTTATTCTGTTAAATGTGTAATAGCACTCTCTTACCCGGGAGATTGTCTTACGAGGTCAATCGAGAAGAAATGGTACACGTATTATAGACCTACACGATCAATAACCGTTCTTGACAATGCTTCCATTCTGTTGTTACCGATGAGACATCTACCATGACAAAGTGAAAGTTGGATATAAGAGGATTCATTTTCGAAACGTTGGAGTACGGGGTATATTTAAAATGGTAGAGCACATGGATTTAATAACTATTCATAAACCACAGTTCCGCGTATACGAAACTGATGAGCTGGCAAAATGGTGGTGGTGGTAATAAGTTCCTATGGGACCAAACTGCTGAGGTCATCGGTCCCTAGGCTTATACACTACTTAATGTAACTTAAACTAAACGTACAACACAAACATCCATGCCCGAGGGAAGGCTAGAACCTCTGACGGGGGCAGCCGTGCAAACCATGGAAAGACGCCCCAGACCCCGCGGCTATCCCGCGCGACAGCTGGCAAAGACCTAGTTAAAGACACTCATTAGTTTGTCATCCTGACACAGTCACTTCGGCGCAACTGAGTTGATATGGAGTTGGCATGGACCAGAACTGAAGCTTACCTTGGCATATATATTTTTAAAAAAACTGGCTGCGTCGAGGCAGCCACTTACGAAGCTGTTAGGTAAGTCATTCTCTTTAGACTGGAAGGAAGTCGTCAGTCATATGTAGCCCATTATGGAATTGTTCAAATGACGCGTCATTAAGTAACTGACAGCGCCACTTCATACACGACTGATAGAGACGAGACTAATGTCAATAGTTTTTCCATCGTCGTCACGAAAAAGATTCACAGACGGGTTCTGCTGAATATTTGGTGCGAGTAGTTTAAGTACCCGTATAGCAAAATTATACGGCGTGTTCAAAAAGTCTCTCCGCAGTGCCGTATGACTGTTAGCCGCGCGTGCCGTATGCCGCAGTGAATATACCGAAATGAAACTCAGTGAAATACAAGTTATTAATTCATTGAATATTAATTTTTACTTACAAATTTTCACATAAAATGTTGAAAGTGTCTTCCCTGTTGTTGAATACACAATTCAATTTGTCTAATCATGTTTCCAAACACAAGTTGTAATATTTCTTCTGTAACAGTTGCAAATCATCGACGGATTTTGGACGGTTTTTATAGACAGATGCTTTCGCTGCACCCCAGAAGAAAAAATCAGATGGTGTTAGGTCAGGCGATCGAGGAGGCCAAAGTCCCTGTGAAATTATGTGATCACCAAAAACATCACCAAGCAGTGACATTGAAACGAGAGCTGTTTGCGCAGTTACACCGTCTTGACGAAAATAACCATTCAGTATTTCACTTATCACAAGTTCTCCAATGAATGGGTGCAGAATATCACTGCAGTATCGTTGTGCGTTTATTGCTTCGTTGAAAAATATGGGACACACAATCCGAAGTCTATAAACTGCAATCCAAACTCCTATTTTCAAAGAATGAAGTTGTACCTCATGGATAAACAATGGATTTGCAGTACCCCACATACGAGAATTTTGCGAGTTCATGTACCCGAGTACATGAAAACCATGCCTCATCAGTGAAAAACGTTTCATTAAGAATATGCCTTCCCTTTTGTTGAACGAAATTTTTGAACCATTGGCAATAATGCAGTCTCTTGCAGTGATCAGTATTTTTCAGTTCTTGCACGACTGTCACTTTGTATGGGAAAAGTTCTAATTTTTTCCTTACAGCTGTGTGGGTCGTTCCGACACTAACATCGATTTCCTGGGTGAGTTTTCTTGCTGTCTTGTTCGAACTCGTGTACATTTTATGGGAAATATCGAGTACTTTATCCTCAGACAAACCGCTGGGACGACCACTTCTCGGTGCATCTGTCAGTAAACCCGTACTTCGAAATTTGTTAGTCAAATCTCGAACAGTATCGCGATGTGGGACTGTTGTCTCCGGAAAAGCTGAATTAAATGTTTGACGAATTGAAACTGTGTATTTACCGCCAGCTTTCAACACTAGTTCGACTAAAAACACACGTTCTTCAATGGTTAGCATTTTAACGGTGACAAAAACGGAACAAACGAACAAAGGAACTAAACGTTCACGTCAACACGCAACGACATACACCAACGATACTACTGACGCTGGCTGAGATAAACAGTGGAATATTGAAGGAGTCCACTTGAAGCAACCCAGGCAGGCGAACAATCATATGGCATGCGCGGCTATCATACGGCACTGCGAAGAGACTTTCTGAACACCACGAATTTTGGTAAGCTTATACTGTTAACAACACTGTGCAGCTTAATTAAAGGATCATTTTTTTGAAACGCCGTAACTGTCCCCCTCCCCCCAATACGACGCGTAAGTACGAAAATTGGCTCACAGTTGCGTAGAGTCTTCCTCAATAATGGTCCACAAGCGTGTCGCTATGCGTCGTCACCCTCAATCTCGACGATCCCTCAGGCAGTAAGGTGTCAACAAATGTGAGCTGTCAGATAGATTGACGATGGCACGTGGGCACCAGATGTCACTACAGTTCTGTCCAGCGCCACCATGGATGTGTCACACGATGAGAAGGTCGTCACAGCCTCCCTTACCCATATTTCACCCTTTCTTTTTACATCTCTGTGGTAGCATCGCGACACGCAGCGTTGCAATCACACGGTTTTCTTATAGGTGGCCGAGGAAAAAATTTCAGACACACCGCCGCTGAGAATCGACTGGGAAAGACCTCAAGAGATGGGCATAAAGGGCGTCAATGAAACCGCACCTTTCCTTGCGGCGATGTTTCCCATACACTTCACAGTGCGATGAGCAACAGGGAAAAGTTCTTGGTAACCTTTGACACTGCTGACACCCTCAAACTTTTCAACCCTTCTCTAAGGATATTGTGGAGCTGCATCCTTGTTGAACGTGAACTCACTACTTTCGAGACAGAGGGACGAAAATTTTGCTCTGCATTGGCGAAAGATTCCGGAATAGTACCCCATTCGGATCTACGGGAAAGGATGAGAAAGAGGCCGTGAGCGTGAGAAAAAGTTTGAATAACCAACAGAAACGGTAGCGTTCTACGAGTTGGGGCGTGGAATGACAGAAGTTTGAAAGTGGTAGGGAAGTTTGAAAATCTGAAAACCGAAATGCTAAACCTCAATCTAGATATAGTGGGAGTCAGTGAAGTGAAATAGAAAGAAGACAAGAATTTCTGGTCAGATGAGCACAAGCAGTAGAAAATAGTATAACGGGAGTAGGATCGTTATGAACAGGAAGGTAGGGCAGAAAGCGACTTACTCTGGACAGTAGGCTGTTCTCATCAGGAGGTTGTTCTCACCAGAATCGACAGCAAACTAACACTGACAAGAACAGTTCAGGTATGCACGCCGACGTCGCAAGGAGAGGATGAAGAGATAGACAAAGTATATTGTTACGGCGTAAAGTCAAGCACCGCAAGCCAGTCGGGAACGATAGAGAAGAGATGGCTGTGAGAAGAAGTCAGACAATCGCATACTGACCGACCTACCTTCCAGGACGACAACGCGACAAGAGCGGCCGCTATGTGAAGCGGACGTAAGCGCCACGCCCGACTGGTGGCGGCCCACTTGGATAGCAGCGCCAACGTTAGGCAGTTCGATGGCAGCTTCAAGATCAGCGACTACGATAGCAGCTTCTATGTTAAGCAATTCGATAGCAGCTTTAACGTTAGCCACTTCGACAGCAGTTCAGGAAAGACTTTTGTCAGTTTGAGATCAGCAGTCACTACAAAGACTGATTATTTGTACGTCGCCCTATGCTTGCGACTCATCTGTATAATCGCCAAAGTTAAGCATCTGTAATTTTCTTATTGTAATAAAACTCATTAATACAAGTTGTTTGTTTGTTTGTCTAGCGAACCAAGTGGGCAGGATTCCTAGACACGACATATTGAATGGGTAATTCAGTACGTAAAGAGAGAGGAAATCTAATAGTCGTGGGGACTGGAATGCGGTTTTAGGGGATGGAGTAGAAGATATGGTTGCAGGAGAATATGGGCTTGGTAGTAGAAACGAGAGAGGAGAGAGTTCTGCAACAAATCAGTTAGTATAGGGAATATTCTGTTCAAGACCCACAAGAGGAGGAGGTATATTTGGACAAGGTCTGGAGATACGGGAAGGTTTCAGTTAGATTATGTCATGGTCAGACAGAGATTTCGAAATCAGATATTAGATAGTAATGCTTTCCCAGGAGCAGACAGAGACTCAAATCACAATTAAATAATGATGAAGAGTAGGCTGCAGCTTAAGCTACTTGTCGGGAAGAATAAATGCGGAAGGAAGCGGGATATGGAAACAGAGGAGTGAAGAGATACACTTGACGTTCTCTAGGCCTATAGATAATGAACAGCTCAGTAGGCAGTTAAGTTGAAGAGGGATGGACATCTCTAAAAAGGACAATCACAGAAGTAGAAATTCCACTTTTAAATGCAGAGGAGAGAGCGGATAGATGGAAAGAGTACATTAAAGCCCTCTACGAGGGGAAGACCTGTCTGATGTGATTGAAAAGTCGGTAGGGAAGAGATAGGAGATCCATTATTAAAATCAGAATTTAATAGACCTTTGGAAGACCTAAGATCAAATAAGGCAGAAGAGATAGATAACATGCCTTGAGAATTTCTATAGTCATTGGGGAATGTGGTAAGATTCGACTATTCCCGTTGGCGTGTAGAACGTTTGAGACTGCCGATACACCATCAAACTTTCGGGACGCCCGGTGTGGCCAAGCGGTTCTAGGCGCTTCAGTCTGGAACCGCGCGACCGCTACGGTCGCAGGTTCGAATCCTGCCTTAGGCATGGATGTGTGTGATGTCCTTGGGTTAATTAGGTTTAAGTAGCTCTAAGTTCTTGGGGACTGATGACCTCAGATGTTAAGTCCCATAGTGTTCAGAGCCATTTGAATTTGAACACTTTCGGAAAACATCATCCATACAATTCCGAAGGTTGCAAGAGCCGACAAGTGCAAGAATTATCGCACAATCAGATTAAGAGCTGATGCATAGAAGTTGCTGGTAAGAATAATATACGCAAGAACAGAAAAGAATACTGTTTGGTTTTAGGGAAGGTAAAGGCACCAGAGAAGCAGTCCTGACTTTGCGGTTGATAATGCAAGAAAAACTGAAGACAAGTCCAGACAGTTTCAATGGATTTGTCGAACTGGATAGATCGTTCGACAGTATCAAATGGTGAAATATGTTCGAAATTCTGAGAAAAATAGGGATAAGCTGTAGGGACAGACAGTTAATATATAATATTTACAAGAACCAAGAGGAAACAATAATATTAGAAGGAGAAGAACGAAGTGCTCGGAATAAGAAGCGTGTAAGACTGGGATGTGGTCTTCCGCCCCTACTATTCTCTGTATACACCGAAGAAGCAACGGGGCAAGTAAAAGAAAGGTACAAGAGTGGTATTTCAGTTCAGAGTGAAAGGATATCCATGACAGATTCGCTAATGGCATTGCTATCCTGAGTGAAAGTGAAGAAGCCTTACAAGATGCGCTGAATGGAATGAACAGTCTAATGATTACAGAATATGGTTTCAGAGTAAAAAGTAGAAAGACGAAAGTAATGAGAACTAGCAAAAAAAAAAAAAAAAAAAAAATGGTTCAAATGCCTCTGAGCACTATGGAACTTAACATCTGAGGTCATCAGTCCCCTAGAACTTAGAACTACTTAAACCTAGCTAACTTAAGGACATCACACACATCCATGCCCGGGGCAGGATTCGAACCTGCGACTGTAGCAGTCGCGCGGTTCCGGACTGAAGCGCCTAGAACCGCTCAGCCACACCGGCCGGCGCCGAGAGCTAGCAGAAATGAGAACAGCGACCAACTTAGCAACAGAATTGGTGATCACGAAGTAGACGAAGTTAAGGAAATCTGCTACTTAGGCAGCAAATAACACATGACGGGCGGTAAAAGGTTGACATAAAGGACAGAGTAGCACTGACAAAAAGGGCATTCCTGACCGAGCGAAGTCTGCTAGTATCTAACATAGTTCTTAACTTGAAGAAGAAACTTCTGGAAATGTACCGTTTGTAGCACAGCATTGTATAATAGTGTGGCTTGAACTGTAGGAAAACCGGAACAGAGGAGAATCGAAGCGTTTGAGATATGGTGCTACAGATGACTGTTGAAAATTCGGTAGTCTGAAAAGGTAACAAATGAGGGCGTTCGCAGAATCGGCGCTGAAAGGAAGATACAGGAAACACTGACCAGAAGGATAGGATAATAGGACATCTGTTAAGACATGAGGGAATGACTTCCGTGGCACTAGAGGCAACTGTAGAGGCTAAAAATTGTTAAGACAGACATTGAAATACATTCAGCAAATAATTGAGGACGTAGCCGGAATGGCTACTCTAAAATGAAAATGTTGGCACAGGAGAGGAATTCGTGGCAGGACGCTTCAAACCAGTCAGAAGACCAATGAAAAAAAAAAAAAGTAAATAAACATTGGAACCACTAGACGAAATCGACGAAATTTGAACCTTATCCTAAGCATCAAGGGGTGTCTGCGATTTTTTAATCCTCCTTTTTTCCGCCCTCCTTTTGCGTGATCACACGGAGGTGTGATATTAACATGTCATTGAATCAAACGGCGAGGGAACCCTCCACTAACCTACCCTCGGTGCCACCCATGTAACTTCGTTCAGCTCATTAGAAAGGTACGTATCAGGAACTTCGAGACCAGTTAAGTTTGGAGGCTGGTCTAGCAATCAAGGGATTCGAAGGGTTTGCCGCTGGCCGCTGTGGCCGAGCGGTTCTAGGCGCTTCAGTCCGGAACCGCGGTGCTGCTACGGTCGCAGGTTCGAATCCTGCCTCGGGCATGGATGTGTGTGATGTCCTTAGTTAGGCTTAAGTAATTCTAAGTCTAGTGGACAGGTGACCTCAGATGTTAAGTTCCGTAGTGCTTAGAGCCATTTGAACCATTTGAAGGGGTTGCCCGTTGATTTATTCAAAAGAAAAAGCTTCTCTAAGTGAGCTAGTCAATAGCACGTTGGTCCAATTCCGCCCATAATGCATGTAGGGTCCTGCTGTGAAAGGAAATGGCAACCCAGATCATCACTCCTGGTTGTTGGACCGTATGGCACCCGACAGTCAGGTTGGTATCTCATCATTGTCCGAGGCGTTTCCAGACACGTCTTCGCAAGTCATCGAGTCTAGGTTCTAAGTGGGACTCATCACTGAAGACAATTCTTGATTAAAAAAATTTTTTATAGTCAAAATCGTATAGATACTTCTTTATTTTCGACAACTGGTTTTGATAGATTTTGCTGTCCACAACAGACCAGAAGGTGACCGCAAAGTCTGTCCAAACCACCTGTCGAAAGAAGGAACTATTTACGCGAACTTGGTTATACGAGGGATATTCGGAAAGTAAGTTCCGATCGGTCGAGAAATGGAAACCACTGTGAAAATCTAATAACTCTTTGCACATATGTGTTCGACAATGTCTCTAGTATGCCTGTCGGTTACATCACTTCGCTCTTTTCAGTTCTAAGCGTATGGTGATAACATAAAGATGCGTAGAAAATAGTGTCTCCCGCTAAGTATGAGGTCCTGGTGAGAGATTTCGTCTGATATTATGCGGCCCACATTACAGAACTGTCTTACGGTTCCTACTTTGTGACAATTCTCTGTCGCAATATACAGGGGCAATGAAAAGGCTCCTGCAGCGTTTTCGATGGGAAGTGTTTCATCACCCGCACTACAGCCCGTAATTGGCTCCCTCTGTGTTTCATCTCTGCTCACATTAACTACTGGCCATGAAGACAACATTTTCGCACAGACAACGAGCTACAGATGAGCGTAGAGAATTGGCGGGAAGCATAGCCGGCTGCCTTCTATGACGACGGTATTGGAAAGTTGGTACAATGCTACGACAAATGTCTAAGTGGGAGTGCAAGATTTAAAGAACACATGGATGCACTCCGTCTTAACAACCTGAACAAATCCAGCTTTGCCTCACATCTTGCCCAACACAATCATTCTGCAAACAATGTAGAACAGAATCTCCGAATACAACATTTTGCCAACAAAGGCACAATACTTGACCTTCTTGAAGAAATTGAAATATTCGTCTACACAAATACAGCACCTGACTACCTACTCAATGATCAAACTGAACTGAGAAACAAATTTTTCCTTCACAACTTTGAAGATCTACTAGTTCAAAACAAGTAACCATCCAACGAACCCTACACCGGCTCCCCAACCCCCCCCCCCCCCCTCCCAATGACCCACCCCTCCTCTCCTTACATCCTAACCACACTGGTGTCAATGTAATATACTACCACAGAATAAGACATGTACCATATCTCTAAATGTTAAAGCCCTCCATTGCTAACATAAATCAGTACTTTATACATATTAATTCTAGCTGAAACAAACAGAAGCTGCCTTTACCAATATCCCAGATCACTCTAATGTTAGAATAAAAATAAGTCAACAGCTAAAGAATTTTTGTTCATGATTTTTTTAAATATTAAATGTACAGCCATTCAAACAGCTTTAATCCATTACAATCACTTTAACTCTTATACATATACCTTTAGCTAAAATAAACAAAATCTGCTCTTGATAATACTCCAGATGACGTTAACGTAACAACAGAAATAAGCCAACAGTTCATCTGAAGATTTGTTCTTAATTTAAATATACAGGTCCTAGTCATACAGACAGCTGCATCTCACTGCAGATACAATAACTCTGTATTATTGATTCCTTGGGATTCATGTTAATGCCAAACATGATAATTACTATTAAAAAAAAATACTGCCTGTAACATACAAGTAGAAATAACATATCAGATCACCTGAAATTTGTTCTTGTAGTAATTTATTATTACACTCCTGGAAATGGAAAAAAGAACACATTGACACCGGTGTGTTAGACCCACCATACTTGCTCCGGACACTGCGAGAGGGCTGTACAAGCAATGATCACACGCACGGCACAGCGGACACACCAGGAACCGCGGTGTTGGCCGTCGAATGGCGCTAGCTGCGCAGCATTTGTGCACCGCCGCCGTCAGTGTCAGCCAGTTTGCCGTGGCATACGGAGCTCCATCGCAGTCTTTAACACTGGTAGCATGCCGCGACAGCGTGGACGTGAACCGTATGTGCAGTTGACGGACTTTGAGCGAGGGCGTATAGTGGGCATGCGGGAGGCCAGGTGGACGTACCGCCGAATTGCTCAACACGTGGGGCGTGAGGTCTCCACAGTACATCGATGTTGTCGCCAGTTGTCGGCGGAAGGTGCACGTGCTCGTCGACCTGGGACCGGACCGCAGCGACGCACGGATGCACGCCAAGACCGTAGGATCCTACGCAGTGCCGTAGGGGACCGCACCGCCACTTCCCAGCAAATTAGGGACACTGTTGCTCCTGGGGTATCGGCGAGGACCATTCGCAACCGTCTCCATGAAGCTGGGCTACGGTCCCGCACACCGTTAGGCCGTCTTCCGCTCACGCCCCAACATCGTGCAGCCCGCCTCCAGTGGTGTCGCGACAGGCGTGAATGGAGGGACGAATGGAGACGTGTCGTCTTCAGCGATGAGAGTCGCTTCTGCCTTGGTGCCAATGATGGTCGTATGCGTGTTTGGCGCCGTGCAGGTGAGCGCCACAATCAGGACTGCATACGACCGAGGCACACAGGGCCAACACCCGGCATCATGGTGTGGGGAGCGATCTCCTACACTGGCCGTACACCACTGGTGATCGTCGAGGGGACACTGAATAGTGCACGGTACATCCAAACCGTCATCGAACCCATCGTTCTACCATTCCTAGACCGGCAAGGGAACTTGCTGTTCCAACAGGACAATGCACGTCCGCATGTATCCCGTGCCACCCAACGTGCTCTAGAAGGTGTAAGTCAACTACCCTGGCCAGCAAGATCTCCGGATCTGTCCCCCATTGAGCATGTTTGGGACTGGATGAAGCGTCGTCTCACGCGGTCTGCACGTCCAGCACGAACGCTGGTCCAACTGAGGCGCCAGGTGGAAATGGCATGGCAAGCCGTTCCACAGGACTACATCCAGCATCTCTACGATCGTCTCCATGGGAGAATAGCAGCCTGCATTGCTGCGAAAGGTGGATATACACTGTACTAGTGCCGACATTGTGCATGCTCTGTTGCCTGTGTCTATCTGCCTGTGGTTCTGTCAGTGTGATCATGTGATGTATCTGACCCCAGGAATGTGTCAATAAAGTTTCCCCTTCCTGGGACAATGAATTCACGGTGTTCTTATTTCAATTCCCAGGAGTGTATTTTATCTAGTGCTTTCATGTTATCGCCATTCTGATAAAAAACTTGCCCTTATATCGACTTTAACACATGTAAAGAACAACAAATTACATCTCTGTACAAAGTAAGCTTATGCCATATCTCTCTGTCAAGATCTTTGTTATAAGCAACAGTTGTAAAGCGCATGCTGGATGCTGGTAAAGTGTCTCTGTTAAAGTGTGAACTAATATAGTTCGTGTGAAAGTGTTCTGGACATCAAAATGGAGGCAGACAGATACGACGAAAAAAGCCGCCTATACTGTCGCAGTAAGTAAAAACTAAATTTACATCCATATCGACTGATAAGCCATAGTCATGGCGATACATTAAAGTGCGACCCATCTTTCTGCCATAGAACCAGCACCCAGCATTATGCTACTACCAGTAATGATGTAACTTCGCGGATCCTCCCGAAATCATCTGAAGATGAACCTGAAAGGGTTCGAAAACCGGTTAATGTAATAAAGCATTATTATTGAAAAAAGTGACTGGTTGCAGTTGTGTATAACTTATTTACATTAATATTCAGTCACGGTTCTAAAATATCCGTAATGGATAAGCATAAGAAAGGTTTATCCAAACATGTAAGTAGTTTTTATTTTTGCACGGACTTTTCAAACGCCCCTCGTATGTTACCACTAATGTTCCTTTCAGTATTACAGTTTGCAAAAGGGAAACATGGGGCAGAGACGCCGGCTTGCTTGGCTAGGACTGGTAAAAGGCACACAGCGTTGAGGCAGCCCACTGCTAACGCAGCACACACTACGCAGTGTCGGCGCTCGCCGTGTATCAGCAGAAGCGAGGAGGGAGCGCCGACCAGCTGGCAGCCGCGGTGTCAGCGGACGGAAGAGCGCTGACAGGTGTCAGCACCGGGGGCGGGAGCAAGCTTATCGCGCCCACGCAGCGCCGGCGTCTATCTGGAGCCGCGCTACGGGCGTCCAGATGCGTCGCAAACAGCCTGGGCTGCTTTCAGGCCCCAGTGCACCGCGACAAAGGAGCCTGCTTTTGAATGTCAACACCGTCACAACCGACAAAAGATGATAGCTATATAGGCTGTTACGTGTTCCGCACAATATACTAACGATAAATGAACAGTCACACAACAAACAAATTTCTAACCACTTTCTCCTTCGTTCTCATCCTCCCTGATCTTCTATATTCAAGCGAATGCTTTATTTCTCCACATACTCATTCCCATGCCTCTTCCTTACACATTCTTGGTAATTTCTTATCGTTCTTTTTATATACTTTGTATCTGTTCCAATACTCTTCACTCCCATGGTAAACGGGTATTCATTGGACGAATATATTATACTAGAACTGTTATGTGATTACATTTTCACGCAATTTGGGTGCATAGATCCTGAGAAATCAGTACCCACAACAACCACCTCTGGCCGTAATAACGGCCTTGGTACGCCTGGGCAATGAGTCAAGCCGGCCGGAGTGGCCGAGCGGTTCTAGGCGCTACAGTCTGTAGCCGAGCTACCGCTACGGTCGAAGGTTCGAATCCTACCTCGGGCATGGACGTGTGATGTCCTTAGGTTAGTCAGGTTTAAGTACTCCTAAGTTCTAGGCGACTGACGACCTCAGAAGTTAAGTCGCATAGTGCTCAGACCCATTTGAACCAACCATTGAGTCAAACAGAGCTTGGATGGAGTGCACAGGTACAGCTGCCCATGCAGCTTCAACACGATACCACAGGTCATCAAGAGTAGTGACTGGCGTATTGTGACGGACCAGTTGCTCGGACACCATTGACCAGACGTTTTCAATTGGTGAGAGATCTGGAGAATGTGCTGGCCAGGGCAACAGTCGAACATTTGCTGTATCCAGAAAGCCCGTACAGGACCTGCAACATGCGGTCGTGCATTATTCTGCTGAAATGTAGGGTTTCGCAGGGATCGAATGAAAGATGGAGCCACGGGTCGAAACACATCTGAAATGTAACGTCCACTGTTCAAAGTGCAGTCAATGCGAACTAGAGGTGACCGAGACGTGTAACCAATGGCACCCCATACCATCACGCCGGGTGATACGCCAGTATGGCGATGACGAATACACGCTCCTAATGTGCGTTCACCTCGATGACGCTAAACACGGATGTGACCATCATGATGCTGTAAACAGAACCTGGATTCATCCGAAAAAATGACGTTTCGCCATTCGTGCTCCCACGTTCGTCGTTGAGTACAACAACGCAGGCGCTCCTGTCTGTGATGCAGCGTGAAGGGTAACCGCAGCCATGGTCTCCGAGTTGATAGTCCATGCTACTGCAAGCGTCGTCGAACTGTTGGTGCAAATGGTTGTTGTCTTGCAAACGTCCCCATCTGTTGACTCAGGGATCGAGACGTGGCTGCACGATCCGTTACAGCCATGCGGATAAGATGCCTGTCATCTCGACTGCTAGTGATACGAGGTCGTTGGGATTCAGCATAGCCTTCCGTATTACCCTCTTGAATCCACCGATTCCATATTCTGCTAACAGTCATTGGATCTCGACCAACGTGATCAGCAATGTCGCGATACGATAAACCGCAATCGCGATAGGCTACAATCCGACCTTTATCAAAGTCGGAAACGCGCTGGTACGCATTTCTCCTCCTTACACTAGGCATCACAACAACGTTTCAGCAGGCAACGCCGGTCAACTGCTGTTTGTGTATGAGAAATCGGTTGGAAACTGTCCTCATGTCAGCACGTTGTAGGTGTCGCCACCGGCGCCAACCTTGTGTGAATGCTCTGAAAATTTGCATATCTCAGCATCTTCTTCCTGTCGGTTAAATTTCGCGTCTGTAGCTCGTCATCTTCGTGGTGTAGCAATTTTAATGGCCAATAGTGTAGTTTCTTATTGCATACAACCATCTCCAACAGCTGCATGGTTATTCGTTGTTCTTTCTCTTCTCTCGCTTTCCCTTCCTAGAGCCTCCCTCAGTGCTTCGTTAATCGGATAGCTCATTGGCACTTCGGTCCTCTCCCACTGCACCCAACCTTAGCTTTAATCTTTGCTGGTACAAACTTTACACACTTTGTTCTTATAGTAGATGTATTCTATATTTTGGATGCTCTATAGTTTTACGTCCAACATTCTCCTCCTCCTCCTCTTGTTTTATCTCTGTCTTAATCGAGCAAGCAGTTTTTGAAAGCTTTGTAATGATCGGCACATTCGAATCCCATTTTTGCCCTTACATCTCGTACCATAACCATCCACTGTCTTCGTACTATTACGCAGTCTATTAAAAACCATTCAACAGCCAAGATCGCATAAAATACTTTTTTATTTAGGACATCCAGTTTCAACAGAATATGTTGTCTTCTTCAGGTCTTCAAATCTTTTTGTTGTAAAACACGTTCATTTTACTCTGACAGCACACACAAAATGTCAAGTGGAGAAAAATAGCACATTGTAGAAGCTCTTTTATACACTTGACATACTGTGTACGATGCCTTCTTAAAATGAACATGTTTTACAACAAAACTATTTTAAGAATCGAAGATGACAGTACAGTCTGTCGAACCCGGTTGTCTTAAGTAACAAAAAAATGTTTTATGCAATCTTGGCTGTTGGGTGGTTTTTAACAATTAAACAGATCGTCCTTGAGCTCTCTTAAAACGAGAATATTCGCAGACAGTCTATAATTGATTCTAGGATGCTTATCATCAACCCAGGTATATTTATGAATTTCTTTGTGCTGGAATTGGTCGCTCATAGCGGTACACTTCTGAACCTTACAGAAGTTAATCCACCTCCTGCCGTTATCATTCTCTACATCCTCTCCCGTTTTTGCTATCATCTTTCAAATACTGATATATTCTTATACTGTGTAAATGAATTATAACCTTTTTTTCAATACGTAGATATTAAGGTGGTCTGAGTATCATTCGAAAATAGATAATCAAATATAAGAATATTGTGATGCTCCTGTTGAAGTTGACGTTGATAAAACAAAGTGATTAAGTGCTACAGCCCAGCTCCAGACTCGTGGACGAGCACCTGTGGCTCTGTGTAAAGTGGCACAGTGGAACGCGCCCACTGGAGCCGTGCGCCGCGCAAGCAGGCCGTGTAGGAAAGCGGGCATTGTACGAGGTGAGGCTGTCTTCTCGTAAGTGGCGGCACTGCAGTGCAATGCACTGACGAGCACTTATTTACAGTACTAAACTGACTCATGGGGCCCGGGTTCGATTCCCGGTAGTGTCTGAGATTATCTGCGCTAGGGGACTGGGTTTGTGTTGTCCTTACATTCGTATCGTCACAGATGCATGCCACTGCTACGATGGCTGTATGGGCACGTACTGAAAGCCAATAAATAAAATAAAATAAATAATACCGAACATTTACACACTCAAGCTTCATACACGAAGTTATAAAAACATATAAGGAAAAACCTATATGTACATATGTAACTGTGTAATTATTATGGTGCTTTGTAAATTCTTTTCCACTTGATCTACAAAAAAATTCATGTTATAAATCAAAGGAATGTTTTATGACGAAAGACTCTTGCTACCAGGCCAAGCTTCTAGAAAGGAAAAGAACTCCGAGTATCTTTTTATTTAACGGAGGAAAACTTGCATTTAATTTTTTCTTTCTGTATCTTTACGCCTTTTCTCGACCTGTTCTTATGCCGTAAGCATGAAAGTTTCGATCTGATGATATTATAATATTTCATTTTATTGTTACTCTATCTAAAATGAACTGCCGAGCATGGAAGACATAGGAGAAGCAATGAAAATACTGAAGAGAGGAAAGGCATCAGGAACATGTGGCATACCTTCAATGATGCTGAAAGATGATAGAGATATTATCATTTTTTTTCGTCTTCCGTCATGAATTAGTAGCTGCAAAATTTATTGATGTGTGTTCTGTTTGTGCAACTAACTGAAAGGCTGTTTGCTTTTTTCCATACACATTTCGCTTCTTTTATTTGTGAAGCATCTTCAGTGGTTTGTAATACATGTTTCTTTTTATACATGTATTTCCAGAAACACATATATGTAATAATATGGATAAAGAAAAACACTGGAAATCGTAAGTAGCACCAAAAGATAATTTAACATCACGGTATTTATGTCACGAATGTTGTTTCTAATCTGAAAAACAAGAGAAAAACGTGACAAACTGCACCACAGTAACATATACTACACAATACATTTATTGTATGTATAAGAAGAAACATGTATAACATCCCACTGGTGATACTTCGCAAATAAAAGAAGGGAAGCGCGTATGGAAAAAAGCAAACAGCCTTTCATTTAGTTGTATGGAGAGAATTGAGATAACGCACAGTTTGGAGGAGAGGAAGGATTCCAGCAGAATTGAAGCAGTCTGTCATCTGCCCAACACTAAAGAAAGTAAGCCCAATGAGATGCAGCAACTCTAGAGGAAATACCTAGCTATGCAGGACTTACAAGACTCGGGGCATGTTGTTGCAGAAACGGCTAACACCATACGTTGGGATGGTTCTTGGATTCCAACAAGCAGGGTTTACAAAGAGAAACCGTAGATCAACTACATAACAACGCAAATACTATCAAAGAGCTGGGAATTTTGCAGAGATGTGCTCCGTCTTTTTGTGGACTTACGAGTATGATAATATGGACACGCAAGCAGTATGATAAGAACTGGAAATGTCCCAGGTTCCTAAAGAACTAATAAAACTAACACACGCAATTATGCAAGAGACAACATGCACGGTGAAAGTAGATAGAAAGAAGTTAGAGAAATTCAAGTTGAAGACTGCAGTGAGACAGGAAGACTGCCTGTCCCCCATCCGTTTAATCTGGTTCTTGAAAGAGCACTTAGAAATTTAATTAGCCTGGAGATAGGAATACAGCTGAGTAGAAGGATCAACAGTCTGACCTGTGCTGATGTAGTTTTAACAGCACAGAATGAGCAAGATGTGATTCAGATGGCAAGAGCATTCATGGAAGAGGCAATCTGAGCAGGCCTGAAGAAAAATATGGATAAGACCAAATCCTTGTTGTGAGCAGAGGAAATGACAACAGACCTGTAGATGTAGGTAAAAGAGTGGGGCAGTACTCAGTGAAAGGAATGAGATAGTCCAGGAAATAATGGCAACAATTCAGGCAGGAAACAGACCAAGGTTAGCACTCGGAAAGCTGCTGAAGTCCCGGCTTCTAGCGAGATCCACAAAGACTAGGATCTTCGGGGAAATAATACCCCATTTTGTATCCAAGGTTCTCGGGTGTCCAGCCGGATCCGTTCGTCGAAGTTCCACGATATTTTGGCGGATAACCGTTTGGTGCTGATGGAATGATTTGTCTGCGCTGTGTCCGTGGTATTTATGTCCGCGGGGTCCCGAGTCGTACCCCGGCGTGGGCGGCCGGCGGGGCGCCGCGTGGTGGGAGGGGTGTGGAAAGCTGCAGCCACGCCCGGTGGTAGGCGCAGTCCATCTCCGTCCACCGTGGCGGAAGGATCTCGCGTCCGCTCGAGCCGTTGCTCTTTGATGTTGTTTAATAACGGTTTCCAGGCCTTGCTAAGTTGAAAACCGGTGTCCCTGTTGATGAGGTTACCTGTTACTCGAATTTCTATGGCCTCGATGAGGTTATCTGTTACTCGAATATCTATGGCCTCCTTGTAGATACTGTCCCAGTAGGCACTTGTGGCAGTCAGGATTTTTGTCTCTTCGAATTTCGCTGTGTGTCCGGTTTCAATGTAGGTTCTGCTAGGGCCGAATGGCTGGGTTGGTGTAAGCGGGTGTGAAGTTCGTGTTCTTTGCATCGGTCCTCGACCATGCGAACTGTTTGGCCGATATAGGATTTGCCACGGCCGTACGGGATTTTGTATACGCCCGCTTAGAATTCGAATAGACATTCGAAGAGACAAAAATCCTGACTGCCACAAGTGCCTACTGGGACAGTATCTGCAAGGAGGCCATAGAAATTCGAGTAACAGATAACCTCATCAACAGGGACACCGGGTTTCAACTTAGCAAGGCCTGGAAACCGTTATTAAACACCATCAAAGAGCAACGGCACGAGCAGACGCGAGATCCTTCCGCCACGGCGGACGGAGATGGACTGCGCCTACCACCGGGCATGGCTGCAGCTTCCCACACCCCTCCCACCATGCGGCTCCTCGCCGGCCGCCCGCGCCGGGGTACGACTCGGGACCCCGCGGACATAAATACCACGGACACAGCGCAGACAGATCATTCCATCAGCACCACCTGATGATGGCGGAACGGTTATCCGCCGAAATATCGTGGAACTTCGACGAACGGATCCGGCTGGACACCCGAGAATCTTGGATACAGCACATTCGCCGGGAAAGCCTGAGATCTCAGTACCCCATTTTGTTCTTTGAGCAGCAAGACGTGGACTATGACGTAAAAGATAGAAAGACAACTCCTGACATTTGGGAATGTTATTCTGAGATTTTTGGACACGATTCTACTGTGTTTATTTCGTAATACTTCACCTGTCTGATTCCCCATGTTGACAAAGATAATTATGAATTTTTTCAGAGGCTATAAATAAAACACTGAGGTCGGATCGTTCGATCGTATAACGACCGGACACATTACGTGTTCTTCCGTTATTTCTTCACCATCGCTAAGCGAAACCACCCTGAGCTCGATACGGATCATTCCTTTCAGTTTCTACCTATTTTTTTACATATGAATTTTGTTGGGTTAATCGATTATTTGCCACGGAACAATGACTATGTCAATCCCTTCATTCGCTTGATGTCTTCCCCACGAGATAATTCTAAGGTGAACAAATATTATACGCTGTTGTATAATTATCAGGCAGCTTGCTATAGATGTAAGTTGGTGGAGATGCGATGGACAAACAATCTTCTAATCTCTAATGTCCGAATACGATATCTTCGGTGTGCTTTTTGTCATATTCACGTAGATTAAGATAGGTAGACGTAACGTTGAAAAGCGATATGAACTGCAACGAACAAGTGTGGTCGGTAGTAGAGAAGTGGCTGGCCGCGGTGGCCGAGCAGGTTCTAAGCACTTCAGTTCGGAACCACGCGGCCGCTACGGTCGCGGATTCGAATCCTACCTCGGGCATGGATGTGTGTGATGTCCTTAGGTTAGTTGGGTTTAAGTACTTATATGTCTAGGGGACTGATGACCTCAGATGTCAAGTCCCATAGTGCTCAGAGCCGTTTGAACCATTTTGAGTAGAGAAGGGCGAATAGTCGACTTCGGTTTACTGAGAGGCATGCTTCTAGATTTCTTACCTTTAGTCTCGATCAAAATAGTTCCACATTGGGCGTCGAGCGAGCGCGTTGTCCTTACTTCCGTCTGTATCACAGCACAGCATGTGTCGAATTTGTGTGTACTCAGTCTTCTGTTTGTATCGGCCGCTGTCACGTTGTTCTTGCCTAGCGGACTTTGTTGTTTGTTTGTTCTCTGGTTGGCAGTGTTCTCTGCCCACGCTATGATATATATCGAGTCTCCCAAAAACATTCTTCGTCTGGGTACCGTGCGTTTCAGCTTTTGACAAGAGTGTGCATCACGTTCAGCAATGCTCTTTAGAGATTCACAATTGGTTGGTCGATACGAGTTACATCTGATCAAGTACATACTGCTTATTTTGATTGTGATTTGTACAGCATTGTTTGTGAAGTTTTAGGATCTCTTCTCTCAAGTGATATTTACACATTGTGATGATTCCGTTAGCCTAGTCCTTCCTACAAATGCGGCGGTCCAGTTAGAGTTTATAATCTTCCGCCCGTAGTGGATTAATTTCTTCAGGCGGCATTGCTTCCTTTTTGAGTCGTTCGGCATATCCTGCGGGCAAGCTGGTCTGCACAACATCCGAGAAAGTGATGCTGGCGGGTGCTTCTCCCGGCGGTGATGCTTTGAATACTGTCATTAATTCTTGTTCCGCCAGGGATGTGGTGGCCGATTCTGTTGATGTTGAAATGAGTGTTGCATATACGTCTTCTCCTCGACCCAGAGAAACGTTCCGGTGGGATTTAACGGAGACATCGTCTGCTGTTCTGCCTTTACAGAGTTCTAGAGCAATACTAACCCTTCCTTATACTGATACGGAGGAGCAACAGGTTGCTACGGATTCTCTTGCAGGCAGGCAGATGTTGCAGAAAGCTTCAGATGCTATGCTGCCTGCCTCTTTCTTATCTGATGATGATGTTCATTGCATTCCGTTGACTGGAGTGGCAAAGCGCCGCAGCATCGCCCCGAAAATAAGCAAAGCATTGAATCTTTACTTTCCGGTGGAGAGAATTTAAGTCCTCTACCTTCGTCTCCGCCGACTGCTGGTGCTGTGGAGAGCGGGACGTGATGCGTATATTTCTTTTTCCTAGTTCTTCTTTCATACCTTACATGTGTTAACTAATGCAGGCATATACGTTTCTTACCCTAAATGTTAAAAGGCTAATCTCTCCATTACGACTCGCTGCGATACGACAGTTTATTTATGATTCCCAGGCTGATGTGTGTTTGCAAGAAATGTTATTTGATGTGTTTTGTCTCCCTGAGTATTGAATGTTTTTTAATGTTACGCTGGAAAATTCTACTGGAACGGCTGTGTCTTATAACGACGATATTCCGTTAATTCTTTTCTTTTTTTTTCAGCAATGGCGGCCGAAGACTTCCGGCGCAAGAAGTCATTCTTATTCAGGCAAAGGCTTTGTTAAAAAGGACAGATTAGCGGACAGAGGTTCAGGGCACTCTCTTGCTCTTCGGGCGGGAAGCTGCCCCTGAGGGCGGAAGAATCAGCAATGATCAACGGCTTGAGGAGCCAGAAAGCAATGGAAACCACTCCATTAAAGCATATAATGTGTATCCATAGGACATGTGGTCTGTAACTGAAAAAGTGTCACGATGATCTCTCCACTGGCAAAAGATTTCAGACTAGTCACTCGTTCGGATCTCCAGCAGAGCAATGCCACGGGGGAGGCGACCATGAGAGAAACATTGAATAAACAACGAAAGCATTATGTTGTACGAGTCGGAGCATAGAATTTCAGAAGTTTGAACGTAGTAGGGAAGCTATAACATCTGAAAAGGGACATGCTGAGGCTCAATGTACATGTAGTGGTGGCCAGTGAAGCGAAATGGAAAGGAGAAAAAAATGGTTCAAATGGCTCTGAGCATTATGCGACTTAACTTCTGAGGTCATCAGTCGCCTAGAACTTAGAACTAATTAAACCTAACCAACCTAAGGACATCACACACATCCATGCACGAGGCAGGATTCGAACCTGCGACCGTAGCGGTCGCTCGGCTCCAGACTGTAGCGCCTAGAACCGCCGGCCACTCCGGCCGGCTGGAAAGGAGACTAGGATTTCTAGTCAGATGAGTATACGGTAATATCAACAGCAGCAGCAAATGGAATAACTACAGTAGGATTCGGTACAAATAGGAGGATAGGATAGGGAGTGAGTTACTGCGAACAGTCCAGTGATAGCGTTCTTCTGGAGAGAATCGAAGCACACCATCACTGCGGTTGTAGGGGAAGGAGTAGAAGAAAATGCTACGGGAGAATATGGGATTGGTACTAAGAATGTGAGAGGAGAAAGACTGAGTTCTAAAATGAATGTCAGCCAGAAATAGCGCAAACTTTGCTCAACTATCACAAGAGAAGGAGGTATAATTTGAAAAGGTCAGGAGATACGGGAAGATTTCAGTTTTGCTGTTATCATTTATTACCATAGCTACGTCGTTCGCCAGTCAAGACTGGACAGACTGTGTCGCTGTTACGAGGTTTAGATTATCCAAGAATTATAATACAAGAATAAAACAGTATAAGTATGCATACTAATAAACAACAAACTTGCATAAGTAAGTCATGACATTTAATGATTAATAGGGTGAGATCATTTTAATAAGCACATGTTCACATCATTTCATATGGAAGTGCATGTTTTAAGGAGTCTTGTGTATTGTTTCACTGTCAAACAACTCATTTAAAGTGTACAGTGGGTTTTGGCGTAGATTTTGAGACGTCTTTCCTCGAAATTTCACCAATTCCAAGGAATGCATTTTAGTTTTTTGATGACTTGGCCTTTTAATAGCTGCTATTGGAAAACTGTCACGTATCTTGGAGAGTCGACAGCTTGGTATGTCTAGGCCTTCCTTACTGCGCGTGTTATAATTGGGGACGTCACTCCTGTTGGTGATGTTTCATGATTTTCTTTCACACGCATGAGACTGTTGAAGACTTATCGACTAAAAATTGTCATCACTCCTAGAAGACGTGTGACGATGGATTTATAGTGGTCCAGTTTCCTGCTTGATGTTATGATTTCTATTGAGTTTTTTTGTAGTAGTAGAATTTTCTAGCAGCGTGTAGAGGGGCCACATAGTAAGAGGCCATAGCTGATATGTCCGTGGAACAGTGATAATACACCATCAGCAGCTACTCATCGGTTATCACATGCTCCAGTTCCCTCAGGAGATATATGGCTCGTGACATTTTCACACACAGGTGTGCAGTGTGTTCTTGCCAAGTGTACTGTCCACCATGAGCCCCCGAAGCTTCACAGTTCCTGCACTTTCTAGATATCCTTTGTCACTGAGGCCACGTTACCTTTACAGCACCAAACAAAGCATCTACTTCTTGAGACCTGTCGTACTCAATGCCCTTCAAATACAGAGTTATGTCATCTTCTAAACATTCTGCGTGGTTTCTGCGACTTCTATATCGTGTCTCCCTACCACTTTCGCGCAACGACGCTCGGAGCGTGTTTTTTAGGGAATTGACTAGTTTGAACCTGGGACCTGTTGCTGGTAAGGAGACGCCAGACCACACATGACACGTAGAATTCAGAGAGTTCAGTGAGACTAGCGATGATATAACCAAATACTTAATGATTTCAGCGTCAGCTCCACTGCACTCCCTGTAAAAGAATCTTAATACTAACTAAATTTAGTGGAAGGGGTTCAAAGCTTTCCTATTTTTAGTTAGCTGGTAAAATATTCTACTCACAAAACAGCGTTTATAAATTGCACTATTGATAAGAGGAAATGTTTTAATACAGGATGGTAAAAACCAACTGCGTTCAACAAAAATGTGAACGAATATTCCCTGAATGGGTTTCCAGGATCTACAATGGATCGAAGGATGACCTATGCCATATCACATCTATAATCTAGGTTTAAATTAAGTTTCACAAAAAAGCAAATTATAAAAATGGTCTACAGTGACCCTCAATTATCTTTAACTACTTATCTAACTTGTCGTAAATTACAGTGGCTGATGTGGCTTCTCAATAGCTATATAACAGAAAAATCATCGCGTTTCAGATTTTTACTTCAAGTGGCAAATGTGAACACCATGAGCTTTAATTGACGATCGACACTAGTATTACGCAAAAAGGGGTGTAACAGATGAGACTTCTGCAGTTCTGAGTGAAGCTTTATGCGCTGTTATGCGACATCGCGTGCGTTCATTACCTTGTCGGTATTCGTCAGGGGGCGGTGGGCAGCACACCTCCGCTCACCTTGCTGTCTCCAAAGCAACTCTCTCCTATCTTCTCCTTACTACAATTTACCGAAGTTGGTTTAGAAGAAAACTATCTGACTGTGTTTTCATCTGACCAATCAGGGTCTCAATGTTAACCTTAAGCTCTGCCTACAAAAATTCTGTCTATCCAATGAGAAACGTTATACTTTTCGTGGTGGGGCAATGTTTTTTAAATTTTGCAACGTAACAGAGACGGCTAAAACTTGCAGCTGGTGTGGTCCTTTTAGCGTTATCGTAAGATCTATACTGTTCTTCTGGGGGGCTCTATCTTTTAACATGGGCTGGGGGGTGGTCCTAACGTAACAGAGAAGCGAAAAAGTCTCACGCTAAAAACTTGCGGGTGGTGTGGCCCTAGCGGTTAGCTGGCGACGTGGGTGTCCGTCCGTCCCTTATCGTAGGGCCTTCCAGCTTAACACGGTTCTGCTCTCGGCTTCTGTTCTCGTTTCTCCCCTCGGAACTGCGTCTGTCTCACGGTGGGAAGGTATGACATGCATTTAGGCATTCTTGTGTTAGTCTGTGGTATTCCATTTGCTCACTCGTTACTCGTATTACTTTGGTTAATTTGATGTCACGATTTATTCTGAGCTATGTGACATACTACTAGATTTGCTTATCATGACAGGGTTTTCAGGGAAGATGTTGGATTTGCCTGACACCTTACAATCTTCGATTTGCAAGTGCTGTCCATGAGAGCTTAAATCATTTACGAATACTAGGAACAGGAGGCGGTTCATTACCGACTCCTGTGAGACATTGCATCCCAACTTCCGTTCACATGATAGCACTCCTTGAACTGATACAATCTGCCTTCTATTTCCCAAATACGATTTGAGGGTTGCCAGAGTAGTGGCTCCAACTCCGTATTTACTGAGCTTGTTTGGGAGTACCTTATGAGGACTGCAGTAAAACGTCTTACTAAGGTCGCAGTGTGTCAGTGCTACATATTCTTTGCTCTCAAAGATCTAGAGCTGCTCTTGTTGCAAATTTGCCTTTCCGGAAACCATGCTGTACATCTGTAAAGAGCTCGTTAATTTCAAAATAATCTGATATTTGGTCTTTCATTACAGACCCAGTGACTGCAGCAAAGACTGGAATGACTGAGATTGGTCTGAAGCATGCTGTCATGGTTGGGTCACCCTTTTATAGACTGGCACTGTCCGTGCAAGTTTAAGGAAGTCTGGAAACATAGTGAAACGCTTATCAACTACCGCACTTAATGGTTCAGCTATTTCATAGATAATTTTCTTGAGGACATTAGCAGACATATCATGTGTATCTTGACTACCAGAAGGCTTATAAGATTTTACAATCTCTATTAATTCATTTCTTGTAATTCCTTCCAGTTCATCACGGTGCATCTTTTGTCATTTATTACAGCCGCTGCAGGGACTATATTGACAGCTGGAATTGTACTTATAGCGCTTTCCACAATGTCAATGAAATAACTATTAAAATCATCTGGACTACACAAGCTTAAGTGTGAGTTAGGTATCAGCTGTAGAACACTTCCTTTGTACTAGGATCTGTTACTGTTTTTTAGTGATCATGTAATAACAGTGCTAGGTATTTTAATTTTCTTAGTTCATCAGTATTTCCCTTTTTTTCTTGCAGACTATGGCAGCATTGTGACATGCTCGCAGCAAATTTTTTGGTGTTCTGTGGATACGAATAGTCAAATTTGGCTTTGATGATCTTAAAAAGCTCTTTAAATTCATCAGTCGCTGCCATTTGCAGAAACCCAAGCTGCCATTTCACTGCAGACACTGCTGTGTCCTTCTTTATGACCCTTTTGAGGAATACATAATTAGAACTATAGGTAACAGGTGGTTGTTCGTTTATCAGGTCGCAGGTTGCCCTGCACGGATTGTGAGCTCCTTCAGTTAACCTTTCACTGCTTTTCATTTTGGCTTCTTCTACATCCCCTCTATACTGTCTTTTTGCTTCTGAATGTTTGCTGTAGAAAACGTCCTTTGTACTAGGATTTGCTGCTGCTTTTTAGTGATCATGTAATAGCAGTACTGTGCATTTTATTTTTTGTTAGTTCATCAGTATATCACAGTTTTTCTTTCAGACTGTGACTGCTATGTAACTTGCTCGCTGGACATTTTTTGGTGCTCTGTGGATACGTATAGTCAAATTTGGCTTTGATGACCTTAAAAAGCTCTTTAAATGCATCATTCGCTTGCATTTGCAGAAACCCAAGCTGCCATTTCACTGCATATACTAATGTGTCCTTCTTGACGACCCTTTTGAGGAATACATAATTAACTAATGCACTGTGGTCAGAGATCATTGGATCAACTACAAACATGTCATACTTCGAAATATTTAGATGTATGATTACAGTGTCAAGGCAGCATCACCTCTGGTTGGTAAATGGTTTGCTGGTTATATCACGTAACTGACTACTACGTTCATAAATACTCTCTCCTTCGTGCTCTCTTCACCAGCATGTACGCTGAAATCACCACACAATGCAATCTTTAATTTCAAGCACGTTAAGTAGCACAGACAAGTTTCAATTTGGTTGATAAAAATTTCATAATTGCCATTGAGCGAATGGTATACTCAGACAACTACTATATTGAGATCTAATAACTCCAAAGCATCAGAATCTAAATCTAGAACAACAGAGTAGAATTTTAAATCAGTTTGTTTACCAGCGAATTTTCTGTTGACATCTATAGGTACACCACCAAAGAAAGCAGTTGTTCTGTGCCACGCGCTCACCAAGTTCAAGCACTTAGTATAGTTGTTGATAATCAACGTTCACATAGAAACAGCACATCTGGCTTCACTTCTTCTATAAAGAATGACAGAACATCAAATTTAGTTCAAATGGTTCAAATTGCTCTAAGCACTATGGGACTTAACATCAAATTTAGTCCTAAGAGATTGTACTTTCGCACTGACATTCTGGGGCGATATTCTGCAAAGTATGTGATCTGTTTTAAGTTGCTCTTGGTACCTGTTCGTTATAGAGCAGCTTACTTCACAGGAGTATAGGTCATTTTTGAGCCATATAGTGCTAGACATTCTTTATGTTTCAGCTCAAGTCAACACTAACTGAAATTGTTATTAAGTCCCTCAGTTTGAAGCATCTCAACTTTAAAGCTGTTATGCTTAGCCAACGTCTTTTGCAGGAAACTAATGACATAATCTGGAGTAGTTCCACTTCTGACTCAGTGCAGATGAAACTAAGCCCTTTTTTGCACCAGGCAACATTGGCTTTTCTTCTCTTGTACCAACTATTGTTTTAGTCATGCTTTTAGTTTCGGCATTCCTAGATGCAACCGAATTCTATGATGGAGGGTGCACATTCTGTTTCGCACTTTGCAGTGCACTTTTTTTTACAAACACTCATGTTCTTCAGCCACGGTTTGAAAACTCACAAACTGTACATTTCTTCTCCTTTCCCCTTGAACTTCTTGAAAGGGCGCCTCTGCATTTTCTGGAGAGTTTTAGTCTGTGAGATTTACAAGATCGTTAGGAATATTTAGAGCATAACACTATTTTGTTTCCGCCTCATTAGACGATTTGCTATTTACATTTCGAGTGTATGTTACTATAGCGCCAAGTTTTTGTTTACTTGAGAATTTATTTGTATGTATTATATCACTGTACATGTTTGATTTAATTTTGTTAGTTTGTTTACTATTTACACTCTGATTGCATCTTTCTGTAAGGTTTTGTTTTTAAATATCAGTAAATTTTTTTGGGAGATCACTTGCAGTTGCAACGAGCTGTTACCTTCAGTTCGTTGTTGTCTTGGGAACTCCGATGCACAGCACTTCATCTGTTTCCTGTTTACACATTGGTTGCGTCAGTTAGTATCGTTGTTTTGCTCACCAGTTTCTCTTTTTTTAGTTTCTTAGAATTAATTTCCACAAAGTCCACGTTGTTGTTATTGATTTCTTGACAAAGCTTTTCTGTGCACTTTGATGATTGCAAAAAATATTTTTCTAACCCTGCTTTTGAACTGAACTCTGTTTCATTTTGTATCTATTGCTGAGTTGCCGTTTGATAGTTTATCTATTAAATTGACTGGATTTTGTGCTAACTTTAGCAAGTTGACGAATTTGTTTTCACAATTCTCTGGTTTTAGGTTCCTGTATTCATTTTGCTCCCAAAAGTTCGATGTCTAAACTCTTCTCGCACACTTCGCAATGAAACTTGATTTGCTCTTTTGAACACGTCACAGCACGAGCTGAAAATAAAAGAAAAAATAAATGAATACCTGATGATTACAAAAATGCTACGTGAACTCAAATGGAAAGCCCCGTAGGGAAGACGACGTTCTTATCGGGAACACTATTAATTAAACTTAGTGACCGGCTTTTGTGGCTGACTGTCGCCACCGTACATTTCGCGTAAGGCCCGCGAGGAAAAAGTAAGAGAAACTGAGACATACATACAGTCGCTTTTCCTTTGTTCCATTTGCGAGTGCAACAAGAAAGAGAATCACTAGTACGAGTAGTGTTACGTGGTACCCTCCGCAAAGCACCGTGTGACGGCTAGCAGAAGATGGATCTAGACTGCGAAGTTGACATTCAGCGGTGCCTGTAAATATGCCGATATGTATTACTGTGCTCCTACTGCTTCAGCATATGAAATGCGTATTGAAACAAATCTAAATTTGTTGTCAGACTCCAGCTGTTTCAGATTGACCAACTACAATATGCCGGCCACGAGGTAAACACTGGAATGCGAGAGAAAATACGTTCCGGTTCTAGGACGACATGGGCCTATTGCAACGCATATTCCAGATTTTGAAGCACAATAAGATGGATTCTTTCAAGACTAGTGAAAAAAATGCTGATAATTCTGCTGCATCATTTCAAATAAACTCCTTTCATCCGGATATTGACAGTATGATAAGAAAATTGGTCCTGCCACATTTTATTTAAATGTTGCTCATGTATTCCGTTGTTCTGCAGTACAACGCCATGAAAGGCAGCTGAAATCAATAAACTTTTTAGGTACTGCACTAGCCGAACCTTGAAAAACGTATAATTCCTAAAATTTAGCGTTGTAAATAATGCAGACAGCTCTTGGACAAATCTGACAACGTTTTCCATACCTGCCATTATTACTAAATGATAGATATGAACAAAGGAAGTAGTTACAAAATATAAACAGGTATACAAAATATAAACAGGCATTAAAATATGGAATGGCATCTACATATGAATCCTAAACGAAATACATTCTCACAAACTTGACATCCCAAGTGACGAATCGCCTACTAACATTTATGTTTCTAGCAATTGCTGCAACGTATTTCCTTCAGCAGGGCTTGTACCTCAAGTTTTCAGGAAAAATATCTGCATTTGTTGCTGCTACATATCTCCTGTTTGGGCAACAATGATACATGTACAAGGTGACAGATTTCTGGAATCATGTTGCCAATGCTTGGTACACACAATAAAGATACAAAGCACACGAAATATTTCTGGGGCGTAAGATTATCTGTCACCAACTGCAGAAACATAACCAAGAGAGATTGTAAAATACTTACCGCACCTGAAAAAACCACTTATTCTGGAGATGTACGCCTCTTATAATGAACGAAGAATACTTTGAAATTAATTCGCTGACTGCTAATTCCTTGACATCAACTGTAGTAGGTATAGATCTACTAGCCAACAGTGAGATATGAAAATTCGTGCCCGACGAGGACCCGAAGTCGGACTTACCAATTACTGCAAGCGGTCGCCTTAATCACTTCATCTATCCGTGCACGTCCCTGGGCAGACCCAAATTTTCATTATTTTTGCTACCAGTTTCGGCGTTACACTACGTCATCCTCAAGCCACCAGACCGACATGTGGGAAGAATCCCACCTCCGGTACAACCGAAATAGCGGCCAGCAGTGGTCGCGTTACTAAAAAGAAGTCTACGGAAACCGGTGACTGTATACTGGCCCCTATTTCGATTGCACTGGAGGTGGGATTCTTCCTACACGTTGGTCAGGGGGCCTGAAGATGTAGCGCATGAAGGTGTAACGCCGAAACTTATAGAAAAATAAAATAATGTTGGGAATATAGGCGGCTGAAGGTATTTTGGATTTGATATTTTTCAAACTTCCATATGTCACACTGTCTATATCTTTACAACGTACTCCATTAAATTCATCACCTAATGCTCGCAACATTGCTTGGATTCCCGTAACAGGGAGAAAGAGATAACGAGAAATCTAGAGCAATGTTGTAATCGTCGCGTATCTACCTAGGCTTGTAATACTTACACTCATGTCCAAAAGAAAGGACACTGTTGGCGATCCACAGCTCTACGAAATACTTCGAAATTAATTCACTGTGAATTTCTTGACACCCTTGTACCAGAGGGAAACCCTTGTTCGAATGTCGTTTCGGTACAAATTTTCTTATATTACTATCGGGTAGTAGACCTCTACCAAACACAACTGGTCAAGGAATCCGCAGTTTTTGAACTAATTCCGAAGTATTTCGTACAATTGTGAATCGTCAACAGTGTCTATTCTTTCAAACATGCATGTAAGAAATAAGAATAGTTGACCATGCACCGGACAGATATGTACCCACATCAGTTCGTGATGGGAGGGATTCTCCATGGCAGGTAATCACTGTAAACAAACATCTAAAGCAGCAGAAACTACTATTTAATAGGCATTAAACAAAGCATAGAGCTATAGATACAGAGATACTGAATGAAGCGCGTCTGGCAGACAAGAGAGCAACGTATGAAACATTCAGTGACAGCCGTAGCAGAATATTGTCGAAAGATCTTTGACAAGAGCCAAAGAAATTTTGGTCGTATGTAAAGGTTGTTTACGGCACTTAAGTTAGCATCCCGTCTCTCATGGACAAGATAGGTACCGAAATTGAAATAAGTAAAGCAATAGTACAGGATGATTCAAAAAGAATACCACAACTTTAAAAATGTGTATTTAATGAAAGAAACATAATATAACCTTCTGTTATACATCATTACAAAGAGTATTTAAAAAGGTTTTTTTTTCACTCAAAAACAAGTTCAGAGATGTTCAATATGGCCCCCTCCAGACACACGAGCAATAACAACCCGATACTCCAACTCGTTCCACACTCTCTGTAGCATGTCAGGCGTAACAGTTTGGATAGCTGCTGTTATTTCTCGTTTCAAATCATCAATGGTGGCTGGGAGAGGTGGCCGAAACACCATATCCTTAACATACCCCCAGAAGAAAAAATCGCAGGGGGCAAGATTAGGGCTTCTTGGAGGCCAGTGATGACGTGCTCTGTCACGGGCTGCCTGGCGGCCGATCCATCGCCTCGGGTAGTTGACGTTCAGGTAGTTACGGACAGATAAGTGCCAATGTGGTGGCGCTCCATCCTGCTGAAATATGAATTGTTGTGCTTCTTGTTCGAGCTGAGGGAACAGCCAATTCTCTAACATCTCCAGATACTGTAGTCCAGTTACAGCAGCACCTTCGAAGAAAAAGGGACCAAAAACTTTATTGGCTGAAATGGCGAACAAATGTACAACTAAATGAAACTTTATAGCTCCCTTAATTCGCCGACAGATAGTGCTTAGCTCTGCCTTTTGTCGTTGCAGAGTTTTAAATTCCTAAAGTTGTGGTATTCTTTTTGAATCACCGTGTACTTTACTATATTTTTAAATGTTCGTTTAAAAAGGAAAACCCAGGAGAATTGAGCCGATTTAATCTTCACTCCACTGAAAAGATGAATGAAATAGATATTAGTAACAATGTTGCTGAGAAACAGCTGAAATTGGAAGACTTTGTACTCAGGGCAGCCACAGCATGGACCATTTTGAAGATAAAAACGTTTCAGCTGTGAGTACGTTATTTGTAAGCACTACCGGTTTCGCAGCGTTATAGCTGCATCATCAGGTGCAATAAAATCTTGTTCTGATCAAAAAGGAGAATGAGCGCTAGGTCATTCCATTCTCTTTTTTGTCAGAACATTACTTGGTTTTATTGCACCTGATGATGCAGCTATAACGCTGCGAAACCGGTCGTGCTTATAAATAACGTACTCACAGCTGAAGCAGATTTATCTTCAAAATGGCAACTGAAATCGTTAAGACTAAACAAAGCCCCAGAGCATGATGGAATCCCTATCATATTGCAAACACAATTTGCTGCTGAGGTGGCCCCTCTGTTAACTAAAACGTATCGTAGATACCTCAAAGCGAAAACAATTCGCAGTAGCTAGAAGAAACCACAGGTCACATCTATCAACAAAAAGGGTAGCAGAAATGATCCACAAAACTACCGTTCGATATCACTGAAAACCTACGACTGTATGGGTTATTAGATGAAATTTGGGACAGGACTGAGGTTTTCTTGGTAGGGAGGATGCAGCGTATTATCTTGGACGGAGAGTCGTCGACGGATGTAGAATTAACATTGGGTGAACCCCAGGCAAGTGTGTTTGGTCCCTTGCTGTTCGTGTTGTATGTTAATGACCTTCCGGAAAACATTAGTAGTAACTTCAGACTCTTCGCAGATGATGCAGTTATCTACAAGGAAGTGCAGTTTGAATGAAACTGCACAAATATTCGGACAGACATTGATAAGATTTCAAGATTGGTAACTTGCTTTAGATTTTCAGAAATGTGAAACTGTGCACTTCACTAAACGAAACAACACAGTGTCCTATGAATGTAATAAACGTGAGTCATAGATGGAATCGGCAAACTCATACAAATACCTGGATCTAATACTTAGTAGGAAGATAAAATGGAACGATCGCATTGGTTCAGTCGTGGATAAAGTAGACAGCAGACCTCGGTTCATTGGTAGGATTCTAGCGAAATGCGATCAGTCTACAAAGGAGATCGTTTACAAATCACTGGTATTACCGATCCTGGAACTGGAATACTGATCAGATGAGAGGGATGTGCACGAAACACGACTAACAGGCGATACTGAACGTAGAGAAGGGTGCACAAATGATCACAGGTTTCTTTGACTCGCAGGAGAGTTTCATAGAGATGTTGAAAGAACTGAATTGGCAGACTCTCGAAGATTGACGGAAATAGTTCTAAGCATATCTGCTAACAAAGCCTCAAGAACCGGACTTCCACATATCGCTCCCGTAGGGATCGTAAGGAGATTAGGTTAATAACAGTACGCACAGAGGTATTTAATGCTTCCAACGCTCCACACGTGAATGGAACTGGAAGAGACCCTGATAACTGGTACAGCGCGAGGTACTCCTGCCATGCACTTCACAGTGGTTCCCAGAGTATAGGTGTAGAAGAAATATCTCAGTATACTGCTGATTTGGCAATTCCCTGCTTCGGTTACTGTTACAGTACGTGAAGTGGGCAAATAAACCGTAATCACGCACAGACCTATCCAAAATTTTGCCCAACGACATGCATGGTGGACGATGAAAAGCACTGGAAACGGCAGGCACCCTCAAGCTCCATATTCGGAGTTCCATGCACGCGATACATTTTTCTTCGCTGTGTTTGTGAGGGAGTGTGACGTTAACTTTTGTCAGCCGAAACGCAGGTAAAATTCTTTGTGCGAACATGCACTTTGTTGATGACCGTGATAGAAACAAGGCCTTATCCAGATCCATTGGACAAACCGTGGTGCGACCTGTGGTGATGATAACTATAATATCCACGTTGTTGTTGTGGTGGTATTTAGTCCGCGGACTGCTTTGATGCAGCTCTCCTCCGTAGTCTGTTCTGTGCAGGTCTCTACATAACTACTGCGGCGTACATCCATTTGAACGCTTTTACTATATTGAACCCATGGTCTCCCCCCACGCTTCGTTCCATTACCAAATTGATGATTCCTTGGTGCCTCAGGATAAGAACTATCAAACTATCCTTTCTTTTAATCAAGTTGTATCACTAACTTCTTTCTTCCTTAGTTCGACTACTTTTAGTGTCTAATTTCCTAATCTACTCTCACTAATTATTACATATGTTATGGAAGGCCTTCAGCCTGCCTCTCGTTCAGTAGGAGGACGTAAAGCGCACGTTTTCTCGCGAGACGAGCGGACAGATATTACAGTCTCGTTCACATCGCTTCACAAGCACGTGATGGTGATTTTGGGGGGGGGGGGGGGGGGCTGTATTATCAAGAGGACGGACGGCATGCCGGTACTAAGCGAAGAAGGAAAAGCTGAAAGGTGAAAGGAGTATACAGGACGGCTATAAGTGGGAAATGAACTTTAAGTCAGTATTAGAGAAAGGGAAGAGGAAGTAGACGAGGCGGGAAAGACGACACTGCGGGAGGAATTTCTCAGCTTCAGAGATAATAAATACTTAGGTTAATTACTATCGGCCGCTGCTGAATCGAGCACGAAGGGAGGGGATGAAAATGTTTCACAGTAAATTAATGGAATGACGTCACATTTAGTACAGTACTTAAGGAAGTATTTCAATTCTACAGAAAAACCAGTTAATACTGAATTAGTGAGGTTCGAATTAGTGCTAGTTTCCTATATTTTTAATTGTATAACAAATAAATTTGATGTTTTTCTGGTAACATATTAACTCAGCCGGCTATTGTGGCCGAGCGGTTCTAGGCGCTTCAGTCTGTAACCGCGCGATGACTAAGGTCGCAGGTTCGAATCCTGCCTCGGGCATGGATACGTGTGATGTTCTTAGGTTAGTTAGGTTTAAGTGGTTCTAAGTTCTAGGGGACTGATGACCTCAGAAGTTAAGTCCCACAGTGCTCAGAGCCATTTGAACCATTTAACTCATATTATGGCTATTAGACAGAGAACCACAAAAATTAAGTAGATAACTGTGACTATTTTCGAAGGAACACAGAGAACCAACATCTGGATTGAAAATATATTACGATGTCATTTTGACATCAATTTCAATTTCGAAGATAGTATATCGAGCTCTAAATTACGAAGTGAACATGCCACAGTCAAACTGCGTTGCATCCAAAGATGAATATTGCTAATGCTGAAAGGCGTTTTTAGTAAAACGGCCGTCGAAGCACTTCTGGTATTACTAGGAATTTGCTCCATGGACTTAAAACTACCAACGGAGAACTAACACAGGCTACCGGTTGCAAATATTTTTTAACGCATTGTGTTAGATTTCTCCACCACTAAGGATGTCTTCATCTAAACGAAATTTTAACAATCTAAATGTCACATTGAGAGAATAGTCAAAGTTACGAGCAGACATACTCAAGTCAAATATTAAAAAATGTTACACACTTTGATACGTATACCCTGCAATGCATAACATCAGAGTCTAATGTTATTAACTGCAAGGTATACGTACCAAAAAGCCTGTAACAATTTTCAATTTTTAATTTTCGACTTGAGCATGTCGGCTCGTAACTTTGACTATTGCCTTGTCGCAACGTAACGTAACGATTGTTAAAATTTCATTCTGATGAAGACATCCTTAGAGGCGTCGAAACCTAGGTCAATGTATTAACGAATATTTGCAACGGTTAGTTATGTAATTTCTCCATTAAAACTTATATACAGTTGCTGAAAGAAAGCCATGTTCAAACCCGTAAAAACTCTTAAAAGTACTGTATCCAGGAACTTGTCACTGGCTGGGCAGAGGTAGGCAGAATTGTAATATTTTACTAGCCAGAACATCGCTGACAAGAAACAAACAAGTAAATATGTAAATCTGCCGGTTTTGAAGTAGTAGATGCTTGCATAATGGTGATAGGACTGCTACGTGAAGTACGTTACAGATGGTGTGAAAGACTTCAACTATATTATGTACGCCCCTCCAAAGGGATGATGCATTTTTTTCGGAAATGGCCAGTATACTGTATTTCTATGTAGAGTTAACAAGGATATGATAGACATGCAACTGTGAATTAGTAGCCACACCTGATCATACTTTGAATGTAACCAATTTATTAAGTTTAATCAAGTAGTTATAACTGTTTCATACTCTGTAGAATAATATATCCAAAGCTAAATTATGTGAATATCAAAATACAAGAAAACTAGAGCAAGAAAGTGAATCCAGTAGCAATCAGTACATTAGGAATTACAGTCCTGCAAGTTAGAATGGCAGATGCAGACAGAAAAACATCACTGGGAATTATAACGTGATGAAGGTCACGAAGCAGCTTTTCCAACGATGCAGACAGTCAAGTTTCCACGCAAGGCCAATGATAACAGAGCTGTTAATAAAAGACAACGTTTGTGTGCGTAACTGAGGCGACAGGATTGGGTGTCCGATGACGCACTCTCCCGGGTCGTTCCACAATAAATTGTTCCTAATGAGTCCAGCGTGGATGCGATGTTGGACGCTAGAACAGCGACAATTTGAGGACGTAGAACTACCGATGACAAACCAGGAAAACTTTTCTAATGACAAGGTGATAGCCTCACGCTCAGAGAAAGAAAACGCACTCATGTCGGAAAGACCCAGTGGACTCAATAACGTACCTCTGGACAAAGTAATTCATTAGAATTATAACAATATAGTATATAATTATAGCGAGTTTGTAAGTGCCGTAATACCAATTGTGTGGTGTCACCGCCAGACACCACACTTGCTGGGTGGTAGCCTTTAAATCGGCCGCGGTCCGTTAGTATACGTCGGACCCACGTGTCGCCACCATCAGTGATTGCAGACCGAGCGCCGCCACACGGCAGGTCTAGTCTAGAGAGACTCCCTAGCACTCGCCCCAGTTGTACAGCCGACTTTGCTAGCGATGGTTCACTGTCTGCATACGCTCTCATTTGCAGAGACGACAGTTTAGCATAGCCTTCAGCTACGTCATTTGCTACGACACAGCAAGGCGCCATATTCAGTTACTATATGTCTTCTGAACAGATAATATTGTGAATCATGTACCGTCAAGAGCGACGTTCGTCATTAATGGCTTACAATTAAGTATCAAACTAATTACGTCCGCTTTCTGAATTATAATTCCTTGTCAAGTTCCAGGCCCCACGCCAGTATAGTTCTTCCCTCACGCCAGACTGCGTGAGCTAAAACGCGTGCATTTCGGCCTCCTCTAGTAACACGGTGTTGGCTCTTCAGCCAACACAACAAGTTGCTCCAGAAATACCAGGTCATAATTCGTGTATAAAGTAGTACTTCTACTCAAAGTAATATAACGAAGATACATTGCCATTAACCTCTTCGGTCATTCGGTACGCAAATGTGGACCTTCGTTCATTTTTTTTCCACAGATACGAGGATTTTTTCCTCCTACAGAAGACAGTCCATAAATGTGGATCTTCTAGTTCTTAGTTTTAACACTAGAATGCAGAATCTTGCAAAGAACGATTCGTGTATTAGCAGAGAGTTGGTCGTATGCCGAAAACTGCTGCTTCTAGAAAAAAAAAGTTTTATAAATAATTGTTATACTTAAATATTAACTGAGAATCTGCATTTTTACCTAAAATTCGCTACTTTTCCATATGGTGAGAATTAGTTCACATTTGCAAAAAATTAGTTCATTGCCATGAAATAATACGATTTCTCTGTGTCCTCGTGCGTGGATTTCAGATCATAATACATATACAAGAAAAAGAAGTTAGATCTTTGACAACCAGTGATAGTGAAACTCTATAATGAAAACAATAAAAATTTTTATCTTTGTGACAGATTTTTGTCTTACTGTAGATGTTACACGCGCACAGGAAAACGGCCGGTATCGATTTTCAATCATTTTATAGACCATGTGATTACCAGTTGTTCCACAGATGGTGAGCAATCAGTCAAATAGCTAAACAAAAAAGAGTGACATTGATTAACTACAAAGTACATTTTGGCAATAATTAATTACACGTAAGTCAAGGTAGTTACTAGGAGAAGAGAACATTCTTGTACAGTAATTTCACTGAAGTGACGGTGGAGATGCTGTAGAAAATATGAATAAATACCCACGAAGGCTTTTTTACAACTAATTGTAGAAGTTAGGTTTGGCGGTGGTAAGCTCCTACCAGAATTTCTTGACGCAAATAATGTTTGAAAATGCAGGAAACCTAGCTGCAATTCCAGGGCAAGAATCATGCGCATCAAATGCGAATTTTATTTTGTATTGTATTTACAATTTGTACAGAAACCAGATGGCAGTTATCAGAGTCGAGGGGCATGAAAGGGAAGCAGTGGTTGGGAAGGGAGTGAGACAGGGTTGTAGCCTCTCCCCATTGTTATTCAATCTGTATATTGAACAAGCAGTAAAGGAAACAAAAGAAAAATTTGGAGTAGGTATTAAAATCCATGGAGAAGAGACAGCAAAGGACTTGGAAGAGCAGTTGAACGGAATGGACAGTGTCTTGAAAGGAGGATATAAGATGAACATCAACAAAAGCAAAACGAGGATAATGAAATGTAGTCGAATTACGTCAGGTAATGCTGAGGGAATTAGATTAGGAAATGAGACACTTAAAGTAGTAAAGGAGTTTTGCTATTTGGGGAGCAAAATAACTGATGATGGTCGAAGTAGAGAAGATATAAAATGTAGACTGGCAATGGCAAGGAAAGCGTTTCTGAAGAAGAGAAATTTGTTAACATCGAGTATTGATTTAAGTGTCAGGAAGTCGTTTCTGAAAGTATTTGTATGGAGTGTAGCCATATATGGAAGTGAAACATGGACGATAAATAGTTGGGACAGGAAGAGAATAGAAGCTTTCGAAATGTGGTGCTACAGAAGAATGCTGAAGATTAGATGGGTAGATCACATAACTAATGAGGAGGTATTGAACATAATTGGGGAGGATTTTGTGGCACAACTTGACGAGAAGAAGGGACCGGTTGGTAGGAGATGTTCTGAGGCATCAAGGGATCACAAATTTAGCATTGGAGGGCAGTGTGGAGGGTAAAAATCGTAGAGGGAGACCAAGAGATGAATACACTAAGCAGATTCAGAAGGATGTAGGTTGCAGTAGGTACTGGGAGATGAAGAAACTTGCACAGGATAGGGTAGCATGGAGAGCTGCATCAAACCAGTCTCAGGACTGAAGACCACAAGAACAACAACAACATAGAAAATAATAGTTTTAAGCTTTTACTAAAAACTGAAGATTTTCTTACTGGCAGCGGCAAATTATTACTTGCAAGAAAGCGTTGTTTGATTCTTATTTCCTTGCTTTTACGAAGGTATTTCAGAGCATCAACAAAAGCCTATATTGGACATCATATATGTCGAAAATGTTAACACTAAGAAACTTATGTGTACGTAGGATATACAGCTGACCGTTTCAAATAAAATAAATATTTTAGTGGAACAGGAACAGAAAATACATAGCAAAGGCTAGTTCGTTTCGACGATAAGTGAGACAGTGGGTCCACAATTGCGACCTTCCATTTATAAGTTAGTGAATCATATTAAAAAATATATCTTCTGCATTTGTGTCATTCTTGTGAACAGGATCGCTGGAAAATTTGAAACGAAAATTTCGTGTGATTGTTTTTAGTCTCAGGAGTGAAGAGGTTAGAAAAGTACAACACGCTTAAGGACTGTGTTTAGTGGCACTGGGGTGTAATATGTGGATACTGAAGGGTTGTACTGTTAGTGATTCGTCTGTGGCCATTGGCGATCGGATGGTGCTCTGGGGGCCTGTCTGTGTATCATGTGTTTTGACTCTACCGGCAGTAACTGTGCTAAGTGCTTCTAACATTCACTCTAGGACACCACCGACGAGTACGTACGCCTGTTGAAGAGCTTCAACCATTCGAATTGAGTCGGGCTGTGGGCCTGCGAGATGCTCTGTATGGGCGTATCGACAGACTGCTGTACATGTTAAGCACATGTATCAGTGGTGTGTCTGTGCTCTGAACAGTCAACTATGGAATATTCCCACAGCTACAGACCAGATTCTGGGTGTTTGTGTAGTACAGTCGCACGTCAATATTGGCGCATTGTGTGAACAAAGGTAGCCGACTGAACATCATCCAGGGGCGAAACCCAGGTACACGTTGCTCCTGCTGTGGCATCAAGGATCTTTGGGAACCACTTACTTGCAGCAGGATTAAGAACATATGCGTCTCCAGCTAACATACAGCTCACATCACGACAACGCCAAAATTGGCTACACTGGTGTGAAAGAGTTGAATGACGTTCTATTTTCTTCATTATGAGAGCAAGTTGTCTGTATACGAATGAGGGGTGTACATGTGTATGGCGTAAACCTGATGAGCTGCCTACACCAGACCGTATTCACTGCACGACACACACGTCCCGTCACAGGTTTGTTATTATGGTGTTCACAGATAAATAAAGAATGGATTTCCTGTTACTCATAGCTTGGTGCAGATATTTTCATGCGACACCATTTCAGTGATCGGCGTGTCAGCTTAAATTAGTGCTATCACAAGCAATCTAATACAGGTGAACCGCTTGAAAAATGTGAACCCTACAATTCGGCTACGGTGGGGGCAGAAGGGAGGAGGGTAATTATTATATTTGTGAGTAGAAAATATGAATAAAATGAGAAAAATCCCAATGAAAGGCTACTAATGTCTGACAGAGAGAGGAGGAATGGGGAGTTGATATTTCGCTTATGTGGAAAAATATTTACGAGCTGACCGAATGTAGGGAGTTTGGCGCTGGGTTCTTATGGTAGATTATTCTAGCTGTGCCCAGTTTATTCCACACCGAATAATTATTTATGATTGCATGCTTTAATAAGCGTATAACTAAAGTTTATTACGTAAAGCAATGTCAGGTTTTTGTTACCAACAATCATCAACAAGCAATTGCTTCGAGGCATTGCGGTTCTTTTTCCTGTAATAATAGCAGTTTTGTGGTGATCTCCACAATGGACACGAGGAGATGTATTAATATCTTGATCGGCACGGTTACGAGTTAACAATACTTTATTGCGAGAGAGAAACATACAGCATAACTGCTCGACACAAAACTCTAAACTGTCACTCCCACAGATATCACACAGCTGGACTGCGACTTCTGCTCTGCGATACTGACAGCGCTGTCGCGCCCACAGTTTTATTCGTCTATGGCTCACTTTTATAAGGATTTTGAACATGCCATTCTATTACAGTTTATGAACAACAAAGTAAAGTGATCCATGTATACAGACATTTACAAACCTATAGGCCTATTTTGAAAAGGGTGGCAGAGGTAGTCGGCCGTGGTGTATGGTAGGAACCATCCCGGCACTTGCCTAAAGCACTTTAGGGAAACCATGGAAAACCTGAATCAGAATGGGCGGATAAAAACTGTCCAGTCCATCCTTCCGAATAGAGGCCCTTCTACTTAGTGCTATCTCATATAGTTAATCCCTACTGTACAATACTGTATACAAGGAAGTCGTTTAATAATTTAAATGACTGGTGCTACCTGCTTAGATTTCTCAATGCACATACTGTGCACACTATTTCATAATGCAACACTACACACCCGCTTTCAGCTAACATCTGCGGCATAGCGACGCTGTTCCGTTTGCGTTTTATGTACCGTAATTTTCCTTTTGATACCCTGAAAAATTTAGAGAAAGGATATCTACATCTATATCTACATATATATTCCGCTAGTCACTAAGCGGTGTATGACGAAGGGTACAATACGCGCCAACGTCATATTTCCCCCCGTCTGTTCCACTCGCGGACCGCGCGAGAGAAAAACGACTGTCTGAACGCCTCAGTACGAGCTCTTATTTCCCTTATATTTGAATGGTGACCACTGCGCTATTTGAAAGTTGATGGTAACAATATATGCTCTACAACCTCGGTGAAGATCGGATTTTGGAATTTAGTCAGCAGCCCCTTCCGTTTAGCGCATCATCTGTCTGCAAGTGTGTCCCATTTCAAACTTTCTATGAGATTTGGAACGCTCTCGTGATGGCTAAATGTACCAGTCACGAATCTTGCGGCTCCTCTTTGGACCTTCTCAATCTCTTGAATCAGACCCAACTGGTAAGGGTCCCTTACAGACGAACAATACTCTTAAGACTGGTCGAACTAACGTATTGTAAGCTATTTCCTTTGTCGAAGGACTGCATCGCTTCAGGATTCCGCCAATAAACCACAATCTAGAGTTCGCCTTGCCCGTTACTTCTGTAATCTGATCATTCCATTTGAGACAATTTCGAATAGTCGCACCCAGGTACTTGACGGATGTTACCTCTCCCAAAGACTGGGCATTTATTTTGTACTCGTACATTAATGGGGATTTTCGCCTTGTTATACGCAGTACGTTACACTTACTAATATTGAGTGATAACTGCCAGTCATTACACCACACACTGATTTTCTGCAAATCCTCATTGATTTGTTCACAACCGTGTGATACTACTTTCCTGTAGACTACAGCATCATCGGCAAACAGTCTAATGTAGCTGTCAGTAGCATCAACCAGATTGTTTATGTAAATCGTAAAAAGCAGTGGACCTATTACATTGCCCTGGGGCACACCTGAATTACGTTTGTTTCTGTTGACGTCACCCCGTTCAGGATGACATACTGCTCCCAGTCTGTTAGAAAACTATGTATCCAACTGCATATCTCATCGGAAAGGCCGTAAGCGCGCACTTTTTGGAGCAAGCGACAGTGCGGAACTGAGTCGAACGCCTTTCGAAAGTCGAGAAATATGGCATCGACCAGGGAACCGGTATCTAGAGCCTGTCGTATATCATGCACAAAGAGAGCCAGCTGTGTCTCGCATGGCCGCTGTTTCCTAAAACCGTGCTGGTTTCTGCAGTTGAGCTTCTCAGAGTCTAGAAAGGTCCTTATGGTGCTAGTGTTATACATTGCAGAGGTTTCGGATTTAAGTGACGCACAAAAAGGCATATCTGAAAGCGTTATATGAATTTATACCTGTTTTATTGTTATTTAGTCGTGTTATCTTTTTTATCGAACCTCTACTCGGTGTTATTTAATCATTGACCGTATACGCCAATGAGCTAAAATATTGTGACCATCTCTTCAGTAGCATGTTGTTCCACTATGAAAACATAATGTAGCAGACATCCTGCTTACTACACATTCTACAAGTCACTGACAGTCACCAGAAGTCTACGCACAGGTTAAGCAATTCCCGCAAATTCAATTAGTACAGATCAGGCACATTTGCTGGGCAAAACATCAATGTGACTTCACTGTAACGCTCCTCAAACCACTGTAGCACGACTCTGACCTTACAATACGGGCAGTTGTGCTGCTGATAGATGTCAACGCTTTAGGCTGCGTTCACACTGCCGGCCGGGCCGAGCCGGGCTGACGCGTACTGGCTCGGCTCGTGCCTGGCCAGCTCAGGCCGACGAGTAGTGCATTCACATTGCGCGCCGCGCCGAGCCGGGACGGCGAAATGGGGGAAAAACCACTTCTCCGATTTTCATGTTTTAAAAATTCTTAGCGGTATATATAAGACTTCGCCACATCGTTTTATGAACTTATTTTTTCCTTAAAAGCGTTACTTACGTCGTGAAAAAAGAAAAAGTCTACTTTTCGTTTCGCGTGATTTCTTAGTTTCGTAACGCTTCCCAACCGATTTTGAAGAAAGTATGCGGCTAAAGAATCTGACTTTTGTACACGTGGTAGTGCAACATCTTAGCTTCGTATTGAATCATTTATCTTTCCATATTTCTTAACAGTCATTGTGAAATGATGCTATTTGTCAACGTTGTGCGCTTGATTTACAAATCTTGTAGTGAAAAAGTTGTGTAGCGGTTAGCTTACTGTTAGATCCGTTTTAGACCATACATTGTAGGGAATGAAATGTAGCTAAAAGTACCAAAAAGTTTTTGAAATGATAATGATACTGATATCTGTCTCTGGTCTCAAGTAATGCGAGCTATTCAGTGGCGTCAGTGCCGCGTCCGCAAGCCACGGAGTTCGCGCGGTTACAGCTTGGTTTAGTGTAGTCATATAATGCAGCACAGGAAAAAAAAACTAATTACTAGTGATCAGCGCAGACCTAGTGCCAGTCCTTCTTATTATTTTAATGGTCTCATTCTCTAGATAAATCCAAATGTATAAGAATTTTTCCCTCGGCTACTGGACAATTCATCTGCTATGCTTTTATAATTGGCCACACGTTGCATCACAAAAGACAAACAATTATTTGTCATCAACATCCTACAATTAGTATGATGTACATTTCGTATTTCGAACTAAAAGATAACTGAAGCGCAATTCTGTAGTCTCGTTGTCTACTTTGACAGAAAAAATAATGGAGAGTTAATGAAACTACTGTAGATCGGCACAGATGTGCGTTTCATTGTTCTTCATTGTTTTTTTTTTCTTCCTTGGCGGGCTGCGCTGCACTGTCAATGTAATCCCCACTCTTTGGCTAAATGGCTGGCGGGAGGCCAAATAAATAAATTTAAAAAGATCTCGACCCTTCGACAGCTAACAAGCAAGTCAGTAGAAAACGCAGCTGCAGTCAACAGTTGCTCGCCTTTAGCTAGTCTGTGCTGTCGTGTAGAACGATGTCTTCACTCTTTTATTGGTATTGTTTTGACTCTGCAGTAACTCGTCGAGTTTTGAAGTACAGAAGAACTAGGAGGTTATGGATTCATCCTATGAATAGCGACAGACATTTAGGAGAGTTTTTTTCTTTATATGAAGAACTTAAAAACTATCCTGAAAAATTTTATTCAAATTACAGAATGAATCGTAATACATTTCAGTATGTGCTGCAGAACATTCAAGACAAAATTTCTAAACAGAACACAAATTTTCGCAGAAGTATAACAGCAGAAGAAAAATTGTGTATAACGATAAGGTAAGATTCGTTAGTACACACTTTTTGGTTTGCAGTAGAACTTTGTACAGCATTCGCTACCTCCAGTTAATTGTAGTCATGGTTTTGTATTTTAAATTTCACAAACGCTAACCTCTGAGGGGTAGAGAGTTTATGGGATTCCTGAGAATCATTAGGAAGTAATTAGCTTCGTCATTTTGGGTAATGTCTTGCTGTGCCTTCAACGAAGAATCGCAGAAATACTCCTTCAGAATTTTCCAACTTTCTTCTTCTTTTTTCTTCATGATGCAGCGCTTGGCAGTGGTGATGGTTCATCATGTGGAGCCACTGATGACCTCACAGAATTCTTTTCATTACCTTGTAAGATAGACAGATTGATAGGCGAAGAGTTTTGAGATAATGCCCTTTGACTCAGTGGTTCTATTTCCACTGATAAGGAACTGCCACAGCATGACTTTACAATGCATTATCATCTGGTAGGGACACATTTCCGTCCCTCAGTGACACTCATATCTGTCTCCGTTTACAAGTAAATGCGAACTATTCAGTGGCGGCAATGCCGCGATCGCTGGCAAGCTATTGTTGTAAATGCATGTAAATACGGTAGATTAAATAAATGAAATAAAAGTAATTTCGCATGTATCATCATAATAAACGTAATTTTTCGTCACTGATTGTGAAATGTGAGGTAACATCTTAAAATAAAAGACGTGTGCAGTCACACTTGTGAAGAAAGCAGAAGGGAGACGTGTGATGCATGTACTGCAGAAGCTGTTGTGCTGCTCCACAGGCTCGCGCCTGCGGTCGGCTCGCGCCGGCAATATTAAACACTCGGAATGTCGTCGGCTCGGCTCCGGGAGGCTCACGCCGTGTCGGCGCGGCCCGGCCGCCAGTGTGAACACCGCAATTCAAAACCATGTGTTTGATATCGAAGCGGGCGGCGGCCCGGCCAGGCTCGGCTCGGCCCGGCCGGCAGTGTGAACGCAGCCTTAGAAGGAGACTTTCAATACGAAGCGATCCAGGTAGTCTGCAATAATGTTCAATTAGTTCACTGGTGCCACGACGCCTTCGATTACCACAACAGATCCCGTTCAGGCCCAACTCATTGTACCCCATAGAATAATGCTGCACCGGCCTGGATCTGTGACGCTGAACATGTTTTCATGTAGCCATTCGCCTGGGTGAAGGCGTGTAAGGGCCCAAGCGTCGACCTGCTGTAACAAGAAATGCAATTCATTCGATCAAAAGGCGACACGTTTCTATGATCCGCGGTGATGCTGTGCCAATTGCAATCATAACTGACGATGTCGTTGGGTCAACACAGGAACATTAGGAGTCGTGTGATGTGGAGCTCCAAGTTCAACAATAGCCTTTGAAAGGCGTGCTCCGAAATAGTTCTGTCTGCACCAGCACATATACGATATTGCAGTGCCTATGTTATGCCGACTTACGATGCCCTGTTCCTTTGCAAATGCGTGCACGTCCGAAGGAACGAGCACTGCGGCGACTACAGCCGTTTGAAGTACATTAAATGTATTCGCAGTTGAGAATATCGATAAGTATCAGCAGTATAATGGAATGACGACAATGAAACTTTGTGCCCGACTGGGACTCGAACCACGATTCCCCGCTTATGGCGGGCGTTCGGCTTACCATTTGGCTATCCGAGCACAACTCACAACCAGACCCAAACTTCCATATGTCGTCAGCCAAGTGTCTACAACCTGTACTCGTACATCCATTATGTATGTTCCTGCATAGGGGATACGTTTTGCTCTAAAGTTGCTCGCCTGATGTCGGCAGATTTGTGCTCGGATAATCAAATGATAAGGCGACCGCTCACGACAAACGGGAAATTCTGGTTAGAGTCCCGTTCCGTCACAATTCATTGTCGTCATTCCATTATACAGCTGTGGGTTATCGATGTTCACAAATACAAATACATTTCATGAAAAGCATGCTACTATTTCGTCAAATCTGCCACACATCCCTTCCATCTTGTATTACGCAATGAGAGATCTACGACCTCTATGTTTTGTGGTGAGTAGGCCTCTGACTTTTAGGTTCTAAAAATCTTAAATTAAGTTCCTAAGATAGGTTCTATCACTTACAAAAATAGGTTATAAAATTCAGAAAATAGGTGACCAAAATCTGACATTTTATTGTCTAGAAAGGTAAACAGAATGACAAAAATCCACATTACACGAGGGTTGGAACTTTAATAGTGGCAACTATTTATTTACAGCTCGTACAAAATCGATACGTGTTTCAAAGTTTTGCTGATTTTCAGAGCAGTCACCAGCTTTTGTAAGTAGGCTGTTTAGGTTTTTATGTTGGTAACGCCACTTAGCGCTCTGTATGAAATTCACTGACTGTGCTGTGTGCAGTCTGTGGCTGGTTTGCGTTGTTGGAATATTTGCTATTGTAGTGTTGGGCAGTTGGATGTGAACAGCGCGTAGCGTTGCGCAGTTGGAAGTGCGCCTCCAGCAGTGGTGGATGTGGGGAGAGAGATGGCGGAGTTTTGAGAGCGGACGATCTGGACGTGTGTCCGCCAGAAAAAGGAAATTTGTAAGACTGGATATCATGAACTGATACATATACACTCCTGGAAATTGAAATAAGAACACCGTGAATTCATTGTCCCAGGAAGGGGAAACTTTATTGACACATTCCTGGGGTCAGATACATCACATGATCACACTGACAGAACCACAGGCACATAGACACAGGCAACAGAGCATGCACAATGTCGGCACTAGTACAGTGTATATCCACCTTTCGCAGCAATGCAGGCTGCTATTCTCCCATGGAGACGATCGTAGAGATGCTGGATGTAGTCCTGTGGAACGGCTTGCCATGCCATTTCCACCTGGCGCCTCAGTTGGACCAGCGTTCGTGCTGGACGTGCAGACAGCGTGAGACGACGCTTCATCCAGTCCCAAACATGCTCAATGGGGGACAGATCCGGAGATCTTGCTGGCCAGGGTAGTTGACTTACACCTTCTAGAGCACGTTGGGTGGCACGGGATACATGCGGACGTGCATTGTCCTGTTGGAACAGCAAGTTCCCTTGCCGGTCTAGGAATGGTAGAACGATGGGTTCGATGACGGTTTAGATGTACCGTGCACTATTCAGTGTCCCCTCGACGATCACCAGTGGTGTACGGCCAGTGTAGGAGATCGCTCCTCACACCATGATGCCGGGTGTTGGCCCTGTGTGCCTCGGTCGTATGCAGTCCTGATTGTGGCGCTCACCTGCACGGCGCCAAACACGCATACGACCATCATTGGCACCAAGGCAGAAGCGACTCTCATCGCTGAAGACGACACGTCTCCATTCGTCCCTCCATTCACGCCTGTCGCGACACCACTGGAGGCGGGCTGCACGATGTTGGGGCGTGAGCGGAAGACGGCCTAACGGTGTGCGGGACCGTAGCCCAGCTTCATGGAGACGGTTGCGAATGGTCCTCGCCGATACCCCAGGAGCAACAGTGTCCCTAATTTGCTGGGAAGTGGCGGTGCGGTCCCCTACGGCACTGCGTAGGATCCTACGGTCTTGGCGTGCATCCGTGCGTCGCTGCGGTCCGGTCCCAGGTCGACGGGCACGTGCACCTTCCGCCGACCACTGGCGACAACATTGATGTACTGTGGAGACCTCACGCCCCACGTGTTGAGCAATTCGGCGGTACGTCCACCCGGCCTCCCGCATGCCCACTATACGCCCTCGCTGAAAGTCCGTCAACTGCACATACGGTTCACGTCCAAGCTGTCGCGGCATGCTACCAGTGTTAAAGACTGCGATGGAGCTCCGTATGCCACGGCAAACTGGCTGACACTGACGGCGGCGGTGCACAAATGCTGCGCAGCTAGCGCCATTCGACGGCCAACACCGCGGTTCCTGGTGTGTCCGCTGTGCCGTGCGTGTGATCATTGCTTGTACAGCCCTCTCGCAGTGTCCGGAGCAAGTATGGTGGGTCTGACAGACCGGTGTCAATGTGTTCTTTTTTCCATTTCCAGGAGTGTATTATGACTTTTGAACACTATTAAGGTAAATACATTGTTTGTTCTCTATAAAAATTTTTCATTTGCTGACTATGCCTATCAGTAGTTAGTGCCTTCCGTAGTTAGAATCTTTTATTTAGCTGGCAGTATTGGCGCTCGCTGTATTGCAGTAGTTCGAGAAACGAAGATTTTTGTGAGGTAAGTGATTCACGAAAGCTGTAAGTTATTGTCAGTCGGGGCCATTCTTTTGTAGGTATTATTGAAAGTCAGATTGCGTTGCGCTAAAAATATTGTGTATCAATTTATTGATGATCAGAATAAGTAAAGAGAGAAATGTCTGAGCACGTTCAGTTTTACTCAGCTGTTTGAAAATCAGATAACGTTAAGAGGTTGACCAGCACAGAAATTTATAGTTTTCCTAAGGGGACATTTCAGTGTATAACCCGTTGCCAGCGATGTGGAAGTCGTAGGATACTCTTAGCAGTGTCAGTTGTGTTGACAGTTCGAGCGGTCTACTGCCTGGCGAATTTGTAGCAGTTCTGGAGCGAATGTCGTGAAGTGTTTCCCTCAGTTTAGAAATCGAGTTGAACTCACGAGGGCTTAAGTCATGATAGCGCAGTAGGTGGTATGGCACTTACCACCCCCATCAGTCAAAGAAATCAGTAACAGCTTGCACTGTACGTGCTTGAGCATTGTCCTGCAAAATGATGGTCAGGTCCTCCAGAGAGTGTTATCACTTTTGTCTCTATGCTGTTCATTTTTGGAACACAACCTACGACCAGGTTGGAGACAGAAGTGATGACACTTTCTACAGGACCTGACCATCATTTTGCAGGACAATGCTCAAGCACGAGAATGCAAGCTGTTACTGATTTGTTTGACTCAAGGGGCTGCTAAGTGCTACACCACCTACTGCACTCCCCTGACTTAATCCCTCGTGAGTTCAACTCGATTTCTAATCTGAAGGAAACAATTCACGGCATTCGCTTCAGAACTGTTACAGATTCGTCGGGCAATAGACCGCCCCGCTCGAACTGTCAACACAAATGCCAGTGTTAAGAGTATCCTACGACTTCCACATCGCTGGCAACTGGTTATACACAATGCCGGTGACTACTTCGAAGGTCAGTAAAACTTTGAACCACCTATCTATTTTGTACGAGCTGTAAATAATGGTTGCTACCATTAAAGTTCCAACCCTCGTATAATTGTCCATGTCCTTAATTGCAGTCACAGCGGATAACTAACACTTTCTCCAGATTTTCCGTTGAGAAACTGCATCTCTTGTCCGTTAATAGCATCTTATATGCCGAGAATAAGCGGTCCACGTTAACAGATGTCACCGGAGCATTTTTAAATGACGGTATTAGAGGCAATAGGACCGCACACTCGTGTTCTGTCGATTTACCTGATAAGACGTCAGCCACTGTGCAGAGGGTGGTCAGTCCTGGGTTTTCTTGTTGCACTGTCTTTAGTTTCTCATTAACTTTCATACCAATAGAACCTGGGAGCAAGTTGATTTTTTCTGTCACCTATCAATCGCAGTTGCATGTAGACTCGTTCCCGTGAACACTCCAGAGATTTAATAATAGAGACCAAAAATGCATAATGAGACTTTATGTATGCAATGTCGTTGGAAATTGTTGGGTGCCTTAGAAGATCTTTAGTTGAAATAATGCTCACTGCCTCCTCCCGGAATTTAAGAACAATGTTCTTAATGTCTTACAAATTCTAGCAGTAATATTCTACGACCTCTAGCCACGATCCCCAGCGAGTAAGTATGGGTTCTGGTGGAAGTGGTACGTTATGAAGTTCCTCTCGAAATAACTGGTTTCTTGTAGGTGCTTCAATAAAAACCTTTTTGGTGGTTGAAACTAGCTTATTTACATGTGGAAATGCGAGACGTATCATCTCAGCTACACGATTCATGGCATGGGCAAGACATGTGAAATGGTGAAAGTCTGGGTAAAATACTTTCAACAGTTTAACAGGAGCAGTCATGTATTCGGCTGCATCAGTGTAAGTTACATGCACTTTATTTTCATCTAGACTGTTGGGGAAAAGTAATATGAAGGCTTTATTAACAAAGTGAGCAATTGTTTCCTGGCTAGTCTTTTTTAGCTCCTTGCTGTAGATGAGGTACAGAGCGAGTGTCAGGATCTAACTTTCCAACAATCAAATTAGCCACATATTGATCTTATCTGTCAGTTGTCTCATTGACAGAGATCCACATGTATGAATCGCCTATATCTTCCCTTGTCCTATTCAATGTATGTTCATATAAAGTATCTAAATACTTCTTTCTCAGTGTGGATTCTAATGGAATTCTACGGTGACACTATTTCTGTAGAAAACTTTTGAACTGGATATTTTCAGTTGCATTCAATGGGATGCTTGCTGCAACAATGGCTCCATACAGGTCAAGATGAAATTCGTTTTTGTTTCTTGGATTTGGTTTAGTTACAAACATTTGTTTCAAGTTTGATTAGTTTTTTAATTTGCCTGGTGCTTAATCCCTGCAACATGTTGACTCAAATGCGACTTGTGTTCAGAACGTACCTAAAAACAAATAGAAATGAGACTTTGTGGAATAATTTACGTGCGAAATCTACTTAGCAAAATGAACCTACGTTAATTGCGGAACAGGGCGAGCTGAAACATTCTGGCGTATGCTGTCGTCGTCTGATTCATGGTTGGTGTACACGCATGCAAACAAACAAGTTATAATTCAATTACTGTTTTCTAAGAAGCTGGGAAGACCAGAAGAGTAGTTTAAGACACACAAATTTTATTTGAATGGATTTTTAAAACATAGACACAGTCAGGTTCTAACATGAAATTAGGTATTTTTAGGATTATCAAAAATGAGGTACAATTAGGTTCTAACATGAAATTAGTTACTTTAGGATCTATAAAATTACAATTTTCGGCAAATATTTGCATAATTCTTAGCTGGGAAGACCGCAAGAGAATGTTAGTCATAGGAAATTTTATTTAATTGGAATTTTAAAATTTAGGTACACTCAGGTACTAACCTGAAATTAGATATTTTTAGGTGCTATAAAAATAGCGTTTTCGATCATAAATTGGCGTAATTTGTGTATCTACAACTTTTATTGCCTATATTTAATGAGGAACAAGATAGGTTTTTACCTAAAATCCGAGGTCTACTGATGAAACGTGGTCGTCCAATACGATACGGCCTGCGCGTTATACCACCACCCTTCAACCACTTTCCGTAGGTGGTCACGACAGCAGTGCTGTTAACAGTCGACCAGCTCCGCCGTTTCAGAGATTCTCGTTTCCAGCCGCAGCACCAAAGAATGTGCCCTTCGTTAAAACCGCGTATATCAGTGGATTTCCGCATTTGCATCCCGTATCTTCACTATATTGATTGGTCATTCTTCTGTCTTCCCCTTACACTCTTTCCTTGCTGCGTAACGTTTCCCCAACACCATCAAAAGGCATGCAATCTAGCGGTGGTCAGTGGTCATTAGTGGAGATATGGTGTTAGTATTATACATTGGAGAGCTTTGGGAGCAAAGGTATACAGAAAAAAAAGACAGAGACTGAAAGTGTTACGTGAAATTACAGGTGTTTTATTATTATTTATTTGCGTTATCTTTTTTATCATTCACTATATAGAACGTTCTGCTTTACAGGTAAATCTTAACTGCCTTTTTAAAATATTAGTTTTCATAAGCTCCTTAACCTTCCGGGTCATTTTTTGCACAATTTTATTCCTCAGTAGGAACTGATGTTTTGAGTTTTATTTTTATTCTTTCTTAGTAAATATAAGTTCAGTCTTGAGCATGTTACCGGGTCATTTACAGAGCTTTTTGTACAGTTATTACTAATGTTATATTTTCTGTGCATCCCTGACTGATAAATCTAGCCACACGGTGTAGTTGAAATCCCTAGTATTTTGAACAGATCTTTACAATTTTTTTATTATTATACTTGAAAGCTCTTTTCGCCTTTTGCCCATATTGCGTTCCAACGGTGCTGGTGAGAGAGAATGGGCTCGTGCGAATAGCACAACGAGTGTCGAAGGGACGAAGTATTGGCTGCGCGCTCCTTTGGTTCCCGCAACGGCGGAGAAAGTCGGCGGAACAAAGAGCCTTCTCTTCGCCTGTCATTAAGCGGCGCGCTCCGTCTGAGAGGTCCGCAAGTGCCGGTCGCAGTTTCAACAGCGCAGAGTGGCGATTGTTGGTGGCACTTGAGACGTGCAAGGCAAAAAACAAAAGAGCAGAGGAGAGAAGAGAAAAAAAGCAAGGAGCTGACGCTTCCGCGCCGCGCCCAGCGACAGAGGTGTGTTTCAGGCGGGCGCGCCGCGGGTCGAAGTTCGCAGGTCGATTATCGAGTGCCTCGCGTACCTGGTCGACTAGCGAGCGCAACCCATTCAGCGTTACGACACGGCCGGGCGAAAGCTGTAATTATGGCCGGGTGCTGGACGAAGCGAGGACGAGAGGGGAGCAGGGAGTAGGATTGGTGAAGGGGAGGGGAAGGTGGGGGGCAGGGAGAAGAGGGCTAAGCGGCAGCGAACATGCGAGACGAGAAAATGCCCGACACTTTTTACGCCTCTTCTTACTCCACTCTCAAACGGTTCGCTGCGCCTGTACGTTCTAAAAAGCTCCTGTGTCAGCGAGTTCAAGCGCTGGTCCTCTATACAGTCTCGAAAGTATTTCAGAATAAAATCTCTGTCTGCAGCTGGAAACGTGTATTGCAGAGGCTCTGAATTCGTTACTCTTAAAAAATGCTGATTTAAAGTGGAACAATGGCGATTTTCTGTCTTTCTTTCGCGATGGCTCACGAGAGCTACTCAACGTTGAGAACTTTTGTGCCAGGATTTCGTGTCCTAACGGTAGCGACGGCCTTAAACAGGGATTACCCAACTTTTTGAGCAACCTTCTGAGCATTTCAACAGAAAAACGAAAGATATTTGAATACTTTCACTCTGTAACCCTCCATAAATTCACGAAACGTATTTTGTCTTTACAATGAAACCTTCCAGTTTCTCATTTTTCTGATATTTTCATGCCTGCTCAACACCGAATTTAAACGCAGCATCACCAACGTCACCTTTCCACATTTAAATAAAGAAAATGACTGTATTCGGCTGAATTTTTCAGTGGACGGCTTACTTAAAGTCAATATTCACGTCTCAGACCTCGTGTTGCCCACGTTAAATTCCCCGTGGCACTCGATCATACACGTAGCACTTCCGTTAGCAAAACTGCTAAGACATTTTAAGAAATTGTTAACCGAATTTTAGTAGATTAAAATAACTTGGTTTTCGCGAAAAATCGACATCTTCTATATCTCGTTTCATCCAAAGCAGTACTCTTGAAAAATCACGTTTTCGTAATACTGAGCTCACTCTAAGGAAGCTGGTGTCATTTATATCAAACACAACAATTGCAAAATTTCATTTTCAAAACTGAATTTGATTAGAAACTGGCTTAGAAACCCAAGTTAGAAACAGACTCAATATTTCATCTACAGATAGTATTGAAAGTGACATTTCAAGACAACTAAGATGTGAAGATATTAAACGTAACTTCAGTACTATATAGTGTAAGAAAAAAATCAGTTAAACAACAAGATAATTTAAACAACAAGATAATTTAAAATTTTAGTTTTAAGGCTAATTATCTGGGAAAGCGTTCTACCAATTGAATTGTGTAGAATATGCTTGGCTCAGACATTACTTGTGTTGTCTTGCGTTTGACTAAAAAGATGTATGCTTGCAGTTACAGTGCGCTATTTTTAGAACTGAAATACTAACTGTTGTGGGAGGCGTTATCTCATCTTCATTTTTTAAAATGTAACTCTACATACTCATACCTATAAATCATGTTGTATACATTAATGGTTTCAGTTATTTTCATTTTTAACCTGATCAATTTACTAAATCAAAAGTAGTGTAGTAAAATTTGATACAATTAAATAATAAATCTTAAGTGATAAGTTAAAGTCTTTCGATTCGAAAATTCCTCTAAACCGCAATTTCTACAGTTTAGTGGTTACAAAGTTTCTCCTGTTGGGGCTCTCACCACAGCTTCAGGCTCAGGATCTACAGATCCTAAATATGGGCCTATGTCTGTGATATATCATGTATTATTTCCTCTGCACTGAGGGAGGTGATGCAGTGGTGACACACTGCAGTCGCATTTGGGAGGATGGCGGGTCAAATCCGTGTCCAGCCACCCAGATTTAGGAATTCGATGGTCCCTAAACTACTAAGTAGATGCTGCACCGTTTCCGTTGAAGAGGACAAGGGCATTTTTCATTTCGTTCCCAGACCTAAACTTACATTCTTTCCTCGTTCTCGACAGGAAATTAGAAGCTAATTTTCCTCTTTTTCACTATTTCTGTCTTACTAAAATTCATTACTTTTACTAACTTTTCTAGTTATTAATGATTATGCATTTTAGTGTTACCTGTTTTAACCATATACATTTAAAATTTTGTAAGTCTGCATTCGTTACTTCGATCGTAGATATACAGTGGAAGGGTAGATGTTTCTTGATGGAATAGCAAGCTACGTACCTTTTATATTAATTTCGTTGTAGGTTATGGGTGTAAGTCTGATGAATCAGCATCCAGCCTTTATGAAAAACTAAAAAAAAAAAACAATGCCTTCAGTCATTTGGCCTATCTTCTAACAATCTCGTTTCATAGTCAGCAGATAACAGGAAAACAGTTAATGAACTGTTGCAAAATGATAATGGGGTACGCTATTTTTAATGGCCATGTGATCCATATATCCTGTGAATATGCATTTCATACTCGTTTGTAAACAAGAGAAACGTAATTTTGAAAACAAACAGCAGTTTTTCATGCTCAGTTGCAAGGAGGGTGTATCTGACCCCAATTCTGGTTATGCTGAAACAAAGAACGCTTAATTATTAAGAAATGTACCAACAAGATGACTTTCTTTGCTGGAAAACATAGAAACATTGAAAAATATGAAACTGAGTACCATATGGTACTTTATTAAGAAGTTAAGGATAAGAAGAAAAACTAATACTTGAAAAGTTTTTACATCAGAAGGAGGAGAAAACTGATTAATGTTATGAGCTGTTATAAATTGTTCGGAAAATCAATTTTTTTTCAGTTGTGTTAGTATTTGTGAGTATTTGCACACAGTGAAGCTGATTCATGAATGAATGACTTTGTCTTGTGTAAAAAAGCGTAACATCTCTTAACTTTTTCATCTTTGCGAAAACTTTAATGAAGTGTTCTGTAAATGTAAATTAACTTTGTGGTCTACGTTTTATAAAACACAGAAAAGGAATAGGTTAATCATTTCAATACGTTTCCTAAACCAGAACTGTGAAATATGTATATGTTCATTTTATTTGTACTAATTATTCCAGAATCAAATTCCGTTATAGATAGAGTTTTTTTTCAGAAAAGAATAAGAGATGGAGTGATGAAAGAAGCTGATTTTCCTCAAAACTTGTAAAAATCAGATTTTCTGTTAACGTGGAAAGATATTTGCAGTTGTCAGGATTTTTTAAAATTGTTAACAATGACCAGAAAATGATGAACAGAACAAATGAAATACGTAAACATGATTTTGTCAGAGATTAGTCTCATGATGGGATGCCATACACTAATGTTCAATGTTTGACATTTTGAATATCTGGCAAGTGTTTAAAGAACCTCTGTAGTATTTAGATTGAAAGTAGTATTTTACATTAATCTGTTTAACATAAATTTGCTGATTACCAAACTACCTACATCCTTCCTTTAAAAAAACAAAAGCTGACAGTGGTAAAAGTTTAGAGTTGTCTTCGAAGTCCCTTATTGTAATTTTGTAGAAATTGAAGACCCTAGGGCTCACACACATTTGACGGGCCATGGCCGTTATTTCCCATAATGGGATCGAACTGGGAGACGGGAAACACTCGAATGTCCCGCTGACAAAGAGGGTACGCCAAAGCATACACAGTATGGTGATGTCCAATGTATGTCGATGTTGTTTATACCGATCGGCAGCAACTGAATCGGCACGTTAACACTCAATGTCATGGAGATACTGTGTTGCGAGAAAAACTGGAAAACTCTGGACTGTATCACTGACGCAATTTCAGAAAATGCTTGGGTAGCGAAGACAGCCAAGAGTAACATCTGCAGCAGACGGAGAGCCAGAAGCGCGCGCTCGACGTACTCAACTACAGCAGCATGGCGGAAGTGCAGCCGTGAGCCAGTGTTTCGCCACCCAGCTGATCAGTTGAACGACCGGATGGACGAGGGCCGGCATTCGGCGCCGCTTCTCCCTGCCAACGACGATGCTCGGTAGGAACAGGGCAGGCCCTCCCGGTAACCAGTTAGTCAGCAGGCAACAGCAAAAAGTGTTATTTCTGTTTACGACGAATTTACGCTGTCAGTCATTAAAATTCTAGCATCATACAGGTAGCATGCATGAACTGGCATGTAGTGTACTTCGTCGTCATGCAAATGATTAGCATTTAGCTCTGACAAACAAAATAGGCTGAAATAATGTCATCTACATACATCTGTTCATTTATAAAAAGTTCGTTGAATGTTTACATAAAAGATGCCAAAAAATCTTAGTAAAAATGGGCTCTAAAATTCATACCTTAAGAGCTAAAAACACTTGTTCATCTTCAGTGCCATGCAATAGGGCTCTTCTACGGTGCAAGAAGTTTGCTTCCCATAATTTGGGAGGAGGTAGTATGGACCAAATCAAGAAAACAATGGTCAGTAAGCATGGGGTCAAAATACGTAGTTTAAGAGCTATGAGCACTTGTTCTCCTACCGAACAAGTAGCCATAGCTCTTGAAGTATGCGTTTTAGAACCAATGTTTACTATACATTTTTTCCTAGTCTTGTTGTAAGGAATCTGTCCCTACAGCCTGGCGGTATATTTTCGGGAGACTCTGAATAAATGTACACATATACGTTCCAGATCTCTGCCTAAACGACTGTACTGATTTCAGTCAAACTTGGTAGAGACATCCTTTACCATCCGTAGTGAAGCATTATGGGGGTAATAATCACCTAACTCCCACTGGTGTGGGTTTGAGGTGACGCTGAAGCAACTCACGAGCGTTTGGATAAATTTCAACCACATTTTGTATAGACAATACTCTTTATTTATATCAATTGTACACTTTTTTGTACAAAAATGTTTTGGAGGCACTACAACCCTACCACATCTAGGACTGGGAATGGTATGAGAAGCTGTGGCATGTAAAAACGTTCGCTAACGACCGATTTTAAAATCGAAGTGGGTAGTTCTTGGGGTTGATAAGAACAATGGTGGCAGTGCCGATGACGAAATCAAATGGCTCTGAGCACTATGGGACTTAACATCTGAGGTCATCAGTCCCCTAGAACTTAGAACTACTTAAATCTAACTAACCTAAGGACATCACACACATCCATGCCCTAGGCAGGATTCGAACCTGCGTCCGTAGCGGTCTCGTGGTTCCAGACTGAAGCACCTAGAACCGCTTGGCCACAACGGCCGGCTGCGGATGACGCTTCACTCCTAGCGATGAAGGGGCAGGGGATCCAAGGACCGTAACATTTCAACATAATTATTTCTGAACGCCCGAAGCAGTTTCTACCAGACTTGGCCCACACATCATTTGCTATCTGCAATATATTACTGTGACAATAAGATACCCCAGCACCTCTATGGTTGAGGGTGGGGGTAAAAATAGGTGACGTAAAAGCATAAGTCAGTAACCTATTGAGTAATTTCAACCAAATCTGGTGCGTACGTGATTCATTCTTTCCCTAAAATTACTGTGAGCATAAGATACGCCTACTACCCCCAGTAGTCGAGGTGGGTAAGAGAAAGGGGTGACATGTAAAAATGTTGCAAAACGACTTACTGGTATTTCTTTCCTGTAGTTAGTTGACTTTGTTGACAGATGTGTCGTGAAGGGTCCATATCTTTCAAGAAGAAGTCTACAGAAACCAGTTGGATGTAATAGTCAATATAATAGCACAAACGTTTAGATGACGTGTATAAGCGCCTGAAGATGGTGCCAGTGAGGCACCGAAACTGGTAGGTAAATAAAGTTATTAAATAAACTTACGGATGTTGTTATCTATTTTCTTTGAGTCTTCGACCAGCCGCAGTCCTATTCTATTTACACAAGCCGGAATTACAAGGACAATGTGGGTTGTTAAATCTGAAAATCAATGTGAAAGTCACTTATATAAAAACATGAGAAATGTATATGTGTGAAATATATACATGTGTGAAATATATGTGCACATGCGTACCTGGGTGAAGTCATGGACAAAAAGGTAGTTGTGTATACCGGGTACGTCACTTAAACTTCCACCGAAAATATTGCGGAAACGGAAGGTGCTACTGATGTGTGGTTTTCACAGAATGATTGGTTCATGTCCACATTTTAGTATCAGAATGATTGGTTGTCAGGGCCTCGTATTGTTGCCAATAAACAAGTTGTAATAAGTTTATTTTTTGTGCAAACATACAGTTTTTAAATAGAACAATGTCTATTGAAACTAAAAGTGGGGTAAGTTCGAATGTCAATGGTGTTTGTTGCGGTCCAAGTTTAAGGTGATTCATCCCGTACGATGAAAGTATATGCAGCGGGTTCCTCAATCAGAAATCGCTCAGCAGTTGTCATTGCTGGTGAGAAGATCGTGTTATGCCTCACGTAAGGAGGAATATCTATGTATCGGGATTCATAGCATGCACTTAATTACATTATTGGTGTAATTCGTGGTCTATCGAGAGTACAGTTTATCGTTCCACGACATGGCTTCTGACATCGGTCGCCGATATGGAGTCGATCAGTTCAGAAAGACAAGGCCCAATGGCGCAGCGTGACTAAAGCCAGATCGTGCCAAATTCTTCTGCAAAGCTCTTCTTTGCATCAAGATACGTATCCACACGGGCAGGACGACTATATCTCGAGCACCACTAACTGTCAGCACGGTAAGGATTGTTGTGGTTTCCATCGACCAGCAGCAGAAAGTGGTGTGCCGCCTGTGGTGCTGCCAACAGCAACAATGGACACAAGAACAGCATCACTGTTCTGTGTACAACACCACGATGGACGTACCTTGTGGAGGCTCTGAGGAGAACGAAAGTTACCAGACTTAATTTTTCTTACGATGCGACATGATGGCATGAGATGCCGCTGGATGTGCAGGATGATCTTGTGTGGTTCGCATGGCCTGTAATTTGAGCAGTAGCCGTTGGCTTTCTCACATGTTAACATCGATGGTTGCTCCCTACCTTGGATGTCTTTATGACGTTATCTTTCAGCAAGATAAGAAAAGATTGCATATTGCCAGTTCTGTCCTGACCTATCTCGACACCGAGGGTGGTGAACTGTTGCCGCGTACGTTCTTCAGATGTCCCCACGTACTGAAGCCATATGGTTCTGGGTTGACGAGAAAATGGCATGCCAGCACTCTCCAGCCACAATTCTACCGTTGAGTTGAAGGAGCATGGAATGACATCCGTATTTGTTAGTCAATCGAAATTTGACTCGATGCCTAGCAGGATTTGAACCATTGTTTGCGCGAGAGTTGGCAGCTCTGTGTACTACATACATTTCAGCCTCTGTATACTAAGGCTGTCCGTAGAAATGTTGGAACACGTGAGGCAATACTAACCTTACGACTTATCTTAGAAGAAAGATTAAGAAAAGGCAAACCTACGTTTCTAGCATTTGTAGACTTAGAGAAAGCTTTTGACAACGTTAACTGGAATACTCTCTTTCAAATTCTGAAGGTGGCAGGGGTAAAATACAGGGAGCGAAAGGCTATTTACAATTAGTACAGAAACCAGATGGCAGTTATAAGAGTCGAGGGGCATGAAAGGGAAGCAGTGGTTGGGATAGGAGTGAGACAGGGTTGTAGCCTCTCCCCAATGTTATTCAATCTGTATATTGAGCAAGCAGTAAAGGAAACAAAAGAAAAATTCGGAGTAGGTATTAAAATAATGGAGAAGAAGTAAAAACTTTGAGGTTCACCGATGACATTGTAATTCTGTCAGAGACAGCAAAGGACTTGGAAGAGCAGTTGAACGGAATGGACAGTGTCTTGAAAGGAGGATATAAGATGAACATCAACAAAAGCAAAACGAGGATAATGGAATGTAGTCAAATTAAATCGGGTGATGCTGAGGGGATTAGATTAGGAAATGAGACACTTAAAGTAGTAAAGGAGTTTTGCTATTTAGGGAGTAAAATAACTGATGATGGTCGAAGTAGAGAGGATATAAAATGTAGACTGGCAATGGCAAGGAAATCGTTTCTGAAGAAGAGAAATTTGTTAACATCGAGTATAGATTTAAGTGTCAGGAAGTCGTTTCTGAAAGTATTTGTATGGAGTGTAGCCATGTATGGAAGTGAAACATGGACGATAACCAGTTTGGACAAGAAGAGAATAGAAGCTTTCGAAATGTGGTGCTACAGAAGAATGCTGAAGATAAGGTGGGTAGATCACGTAACTAATGAGGAGGTATTGAATAAGATTGGGGAGAAGAGAAGTTTGTGGCACAACTTGACTAGAAGAAGGGATCGGTTGGTAGGACATGTTTTGAGGCATCAAGGGATCACAAATTTAGCATTGGAGGGCAGCGTGGAGGGTAAAAATCGTAGAGGGAGACCAAGAGATCAATACACTAAGCAGATTCAGAAGGATGTAGGTTGCAGTAGGTACTGGGAGATGAAGAAGCTTGCACAGGATAGATTAGCATGGAGAGCTGCATCAAACCAGTCTCAGGACTGAAGACCACAACAACAACAACATACTAAGGCTGCCAAGAAAAACTCAATATATCGATATTTTCTCCATAGAAAGGCAATGTTTTATTCACCCACATATCGATATTGTAACGGCAATATCGAGTACCAATATTTTTATTTTATATTTTATTTTTTCTCAATTTTCGGTAAATATTTAAAATTGTTCTTTTGAAATCGTAGTAGAACATGATTTTACTTTCACTGTGTGAAAGTATCTTACGACATTTTGAGCTTTCATCACGCCAAGGCTTTCTCTTTTACTGCATGAAGAAAGATGGAACAAAGAAGATGTCCGATTGCACCTTTTGTCCCTTCCCCCCCCCCCCCTCTTTTAAACCACCCAACCAACCGATTGTACCGGTGGTGGTGCTGTGAATCCAATAACAAGATTTCCGATGCCAAGAAATAGCACAACAATTGTGTTTTAAAATATTTTTTAAAGCAACTAGTGTGCTATTTCTTCATTTCGGCATTCTTTCAAAATAGTTGCTGCAAACGATGAACAAAAATCTAAATGACAAGATTCGTCTTTGCGATGGGCGGAGACGTATGACACAATCGGCGCTCGGCGCTACCAACAGAAACTGCAGCGTTTGACTCCACCACGCAATTTTGAGGCTGCAACTGCTAGTTCGCTGCCGTTTGCAGAAATAAAATAAATAAAATCAAATCAGGGAATTCGACATAAATGTTCCGGACAAATCCATTATGTGACGAAACCGAATAATGGACCCATCGGACACATTTTATTATGCCACTTACATGCAATTACCATTGTTAGCGAAGTGTTACCGCCGAGCATAAGCGTGCATCGTTTTCCTTTCAATTCTTGCTCCAAGGGAGAAAAGCAGGCAGCTGGCTTCTTGCTCTACAGAATGTCCTATAACAAATCAGTACCTAAATATACAGCTCTAAAATCGGCAGTATATTTACAATGTGCAGCCGATATTTTTACTGCCCGTACGTCCATATTTTTACACCCGAATCATCGATACTTTTCTCGGTATACCGAACGCCTGAAGTGATATTATATGAATATCGATGTATCGGATATCCAATGTTTTCAAAAATATCAACATGCTTACTTATACCCTCAAATAACCTACCAGTTTAACCATGTGTGCTCCCTATTGTACTGTATACACACAATCAGTAAAATTTCGTTGTCTGCTATCCTTCCAGACTTCTATGGGTGGGTACAGTATACACCAGTGATACATCGTAGTAAAAGTGGTTATGGTGGAACAACAGTACTACTTTTAGTCAGCTGAGCTAATACAGTTACTGTTAATAAACAATAGGCAAAGCGATGGCAAGTATATAACAATAGAGGATGAGGCATTTAAAACTGTTTTTGGAAATATCTGGAAAACTACAAATCTGATTAAAAAGAGATTGCAATAAAAGTTGTTCCTCTCGAAGGGGGACATCCAATGACACAGATATCGGCTCCCCCTGCCCCACTAAGAGGGGCTCGGGGTGGGGGGTTCGACTTTTAAATCTTAATATAGGAACCCCCATTTTTCATTCCGGGATTCCTGCTGGAAAACTTTTGTGGTTAACGTATTTTTCGTTGCGCGATAGGTGGTGCTGAAACCGACAAAAATGAAAAACCGTCCAAAAATGATAATATCCCAAGAAATACACATCAGATTAGGATCCCAAAAATTTAGAATGGCAGGTTTTCTAAAAACGTTTAATGCCAAGCCCTTTTTATACAAAAATTAATCTTTTATAACGTAATACATTACGTTATCCACATTATAGGCGTAATTCCTTTCACAGACGATGCTCGACTTGCCTTAACCGATAGGGATTCTCCATCGACCAATAATGCATATTATACATATGTTTCTGGATGTGGTCCACCTTTAGCAAAACACAATTTGTTTTTTTTTTATCCCAAACATGTATCACTGCAGTTGCAGCATCCTCAGTGGGCTTTTATTTTATGGCTGTTAAATATAAAGAATGTACTGTTTGTATACTTGTAAATATTAGTTTTTAAATCGTAACTAAAGATTTTCGATGAAAGAGATAAAATTATGAAATCATAGCTTTTTACCACATTGTTTGATTTTCTTGATGTGTTATGCTTTTAAAGTGAGTGATTTCTTTTACAGTTTGTTATCTAAATCCATATACAACTTAATGTAGATAAATTATTTAAGCGAAAATTACGATTTGGAAGTTGTTATGCTTGAGCCTGAAAATAATAAATTCTATGTGCAAGGTTGTGTGTGTGTGAGTGTGTGTGTGTGTGTGTGTGTGTGTGTGTGTGTGTATTTACATTATGTTTCACTTACGTTTTCTGTTTTCCTCATCTTCTTCACTGTGTTATTGAGCGATCACTGTCACTGTTTCATTGTTTACCAGCTGTAAAAACCAAGAAGACGGCGGACGGTGGAACAGTTGAAGGTGTAAAACTAATAAGGCTCACAGTGGAACATTTGAAGGTGTACCTGGTGGTTGTTCTGAATCTTTCAGAGGTGTCTGTGCATTTTGTGCAATTTCTGCGTAAAAAGAGAAAGAGAGAGATTTGGTTTGATATTTTTCCTTTGCTTATGTGTGTGTGTGTGAGTGTGTATGTGTGTATGTGTGTGTGTGTGGTGTGTGTGTGTGTGTGTGTGTGTGTGTGTGGTGTGTGTGTGTGTGTGTGTGGTGTGTGTGTGTGGGGGGGGGGGGGGGGGCTCTATGGGTTGGTGTTATCTAAAAATTCTTTGAGGGCAGAGAACAGAGTTCCATTGCAGAGAGCTGTGTATTAATTTATTACTAGTCTTCCTTCAACTATGGCTCTTTGTATTTGATAATTTTCTTCAATTATTAGTTTTTTTCCGAGGCTGTGGCTGCATTTGAGAATTTTCAAGTCTGCAGTGATGTCTGTTGGGTTGTATTTCTTGTCCATAAGCTGCTCAGCAAATGTGGAACAACAACTGTTACTTTTTAATGCTCTTCTGTGATCTGTGTGTCTGGTATTAAAGTTTCTGCTTATCTGTTCTATATAAACTGATTTGCATTCCTGGGCGTGTTAATTGGTAAATACCAGATATGTTGTGTTTATCTGCACTTGTCTTTAGTTTTCTATGTGTTGAGTTGCCTATCCTGTAGGCTATTTTTATCCCTTGTTTTTGCTTTATTTTCCTTTGTTGTTGTAATTGAGAGTGAACCAATTGCCTGTTGTTGTGGGTGTTTCTTGTTCATGTGTGCTCATATGGGTGTTCTGTGTGTTTGTAAGTGGGTGAGAAGCTATTTGTTTACGTATGTTCGGTGTCCTTTTTAATTTTATTTTAATTTTGTGGTTCAGTTTATCGATGGTGTTTGTATAGTATCCATTCTCTACAGCTATTTGTCTGATTGTCCGTAATTCATTGATGTAGTTGTTTTCAGTGAGCGGAGTTTTGTTCATTCTGTGCAGCATGTAGTGGAAGCCACCTAGTTTGTGTGCAATCAGATGAGTAGAATGTCTGTGAATGGCTGTGCTGGTGGTGGCCACTTTCCTGAATATGGAGATTGGGTGTTGATTATTCCGTCTATATATTATGAGGTCAAGGAAATTTAACATTTTTTCGTTTTCTGTTTCTATGCTGAATTTTATTTTTGGGTGGACTTTGTTTATATCACTGTGGGGTTCTTGGATGCGACTGGGTGTTTCATCTAGAAGACTTATGATGTCATCTACGTAGCGATACCAATATATTACCCGGTATTGTTTTGGTCTTACTATTGTTTCAAATATTCTATTTTCATTGTGACTGAGAAAAATGTTGGCTACGCTTTCACTGACTGGTGACCACATAGGAAGCCCATCTTCTTGTGAGTAGAACTGATTGTCGAATGGGAAATTATTTTGCTCTGTGATTAGTTATAGAGTGCTAGCTATTTCTTTTATGCGGGGTTTGGGAATTTCTGCCTCTTCTTCTAATTGTCGTTTGATGACGTTGATGGTTTCCGTGGTGGGGTTATTGGTGAACATTGATGTGATGTCAAATGATGTGAGTATGGCAGTTGTGGGTATGTTGATGTCTTTGATTTTTTTGTATCAGCTCTTCAGTTTTGCGTATGCTTGTGTTATTTGTGTATATATAATGTTTCTGTAAGTACGTGTGCATTTCTCGGGCTAAGTGAAATTAGGTGCACTTCTGAAATTGACAATGGAGCATATAGGAATCCTCTCCTTGTGGTGCTTTAGTAGGCTGTTCAGTGTGGGTGCTTGGGGGTTCTTTTGTTTCAGCCATTTCGCTCTCTGATTTATGAGTATGTGTGAGATATTTTTAGAAGTGTTAGTGTGTTTTTCTGTACGGTCGCAGGTTCGTATCCTGCCTCAGGCAGGGATGTGTGTGATGTCCTTAGTTAGGTTTAAGTAGTTCTAAGTTCTAGGGGACTGATGACCTCAGAAGTTAAGTCCCATAGTGTTCAGAGCCATTTGAATCATTTTTATGTTTTTCTGGCATCTTTGTGGTGGGTCGCTGTTTAGCTTTGTTATGTTGTTGTCTTCCAGAAATTTTTTCGTTTTATCCTTGTATTCATTCTGTTTTATTATTATCATGGTGCTGCCCTTGTCTGATCTAATAATGAGCGCCTCATTATTTTTTAGTTTGTCCTTTATTTTCCTGGAGGTTTTTTCTTCTTCAGTTTTTGTTCCTGTCAATATGTTGTTTTTGTTTTCCTTTATTACGCATCTTACTTCTTCTGCAACTAATTGTCTTGTCGGACCTGCATTTAAGTTTGGGTTACTGTTTCATTCTTATTGTTATATGGTGTATTCACTTTCTGTGATAAGAGTCTCCACAGTCTTGCGTGTGAAGTGTGTGTTGACATTTTATTTTGGACCTTTTCTAGAAAATTTATTTGTTGGTTAGTTACTTGTGTGCCAATCAGGTTGACCAGACGTTTGTAGAATGTGTGGTTTTTTGCTTTCTACTTTTGTGTATAATGATTTCTTTTTTTTTTGTTTTGAAAGAGTCTTTAGTTTTTGTTGTTGTTTATTCCACTTTGATATTATTTCTGTTTTTGTGTTTTTTTCATTAGATTCATAATATAATTAAATATTTCCGAGATTTTGAAGTGATTTCCTAGTTCCAGGTGAATTTTGAGTAGTTCAGCATTGAGTTCCCGCTTTTATATATGTAGGTATCTAATTTCTCGTTTCAGCCACTCAATTTCGACTTTGTGTTTGGCATGATGGGCTGCAGGTGACATACTGCTTACATTTACATGTGTATAGTTAGGCATTACATTATGTGAAAGACAGATTCTGTTGAATTTTATGTTAAAAATTGTTTCATGTAACTTCGTTGTGGTGTTGCTCGGAAATGCCTGGCAGGGCGTTGAAATAATCATCTTGGAGTTGAAGCTCTTTTGTATGTGTTTGCTTTAACAACACATATGTTTTTGCATGGGATGAAAAACAAAATTATGTTTTTCTAAAGGTGCACCGCATCCAGAAACATCTGTATTTTTAAAGCAAACACAGACAAAAGAGCTTCATCTCCGTGGTGATTAATACATATTATGATGACTCAATTGACCACGATTCGTAAAAGTTGATTCATCAGAGAATATCTGTGAAATATAATCATCGTAGGCGGCTAGTTGTTTTTTGTATCCAGTTGCAAAAGTTAAAGCAGTTTTGAAAGCCATCCTCCTATAGTTCTCGATGCAACGACAAGTGACGTGGACGAAATTTTTATTCATACAATATTCGCGGAACACTTCTTTGCGAAATTCCTTAACCTCATGCGATTTGGAGAGAATTAACGTATTTTTCCGTAAGATACCGGTTACTCGTTAAATATTTTAGAAAATCTGCCTTTCTAAACTTCTGGGATCCTAATATGCTGTGTATTTCATGAGACTACATCATTTTTCAATTGTTTTTAACAAATTTTTGTATTTGTCGATTACAGCGCCATCCATAGCGCAACGAAAAATTTGTAAGTACAGAAGTTACATATTTTCTTCCGGAGAATCCGAATCCGAAATAAAACTGGGGATTCCTATTTCGGATTACAAAGTTGACCCCCTCCTGCCCCTGGGGGTGTGTGTGGACATGGGGGTTGAGTTTGGCGCCGTTGGATGTCCTCCTTCGAGGCGAACAGCTTTTATTACAACCTTTCTTTAATCCGATTCGTATTTTCCCGATATTTCCAATGACAGTTTTAAATGCCTCACCCTTCACAGTTTCCTTATTTGTCAGTGTGTAGAATACATTACTAACTCCAGATAAGAATGATTACAGCCTTTGTTAAATCTTATACTCACGGACTGAAATATAGGGAATAAGCAAATATGTGCATCAAATTAAAAATATACGTATGTGTAAAGAACTTGTCTTAACTAAAACAGTAAAAATTAACGACGATGTCACAGGAGCAGTTGCGTTTTGGAAACTATGCTTCCGATGTGTCTGAAACAGAAAGCTAATCAGTTTTGATGGAGTTCGACATTATCAGCTTGGAGAACGTAACATATTTTGTAAAACACATTTTATTCATAATTTTCTTGATCGAACTGGGTGGATTTTACAACCGTTTATTGGTTTGGACTCGTTATTAGCCAGAACCAGTATCTCGGTTAGAAAAGTAATTGATCCAACAATGGCCTAACGCCATCTTCGTCTGTCTACTTGGTCGGCGGCAGGGATACCATTGAATGTCTGACGACTGCACAGCGAGAAGAAGCGAGATGCATGCTGGGAATCGCAAGGAGGATCAAGAACACAAACAAATGAGTTAGGGAACAGGCTCGCTTGACAGACGCAGCGAAAATACAATAACGGTGGGTGGGACATACAGGAAGATGCCAGATGGATCAAGGAAGTTCTATGTTGGGTTCCAAGAGAAAGTTGAGGGGGTGATGTAATGCAAAATGGATACCTAGCGTCAGAAAAGTATAGGGGCAATTTTGATGTATGCAGCTACACAGTAATGCATCGAAATATCTAAAGCTGACTGTGGGTCATAGTTTAATTTCAGTACGGAGTTATATTACTCTGTGCGTGCCAGAGGAGATAGGCAGATTACTAGCCACTGCACTACGAGAAATGGTCAACACATCTGGACGCCTGGACGTGAGGAATTCATCCTCGAACTATGGCAGACGACTCCTATGCGAAATAGGTGGCAATATGCATAACTCAAGTGATCAAAATTAACTTATTAAAACTCTACGATGACGCTACTGATATTATTATATATATGTTTCATATTTGCAGTATTAGCCATTAAAAAGAACTTTCGGAAAATCAAACGAATGTAATTAATGTAACGAATGTCGGCGGAGATGGCCAATTTGTGACGGAAGTACGCCTGCGCGTGTGGTAAGTGACAAGTTGTTAGGCGCAGTCAGTAACCAGTCCAGCTCGGTGCTCCACGATGCTAACAAGTAGGTCGCTTTCGAACGAGCAAGTTATAATTAAATGTGAAACAAATGTTGAAAGTGTATCGGGCTAAGTTCGACGCCACATTGAATGAATATATATATATATATATATATATATATATATATATATATATATATATATATATATACTGGGAATAATAGCTGTGGTGCTAGATATTGTCCTTAGTTGTGATGAACATTGAATATTGACTTATAGATTCGTACTAGCTCTCTCGCGGCACTGGTTTTACCATATCGTCAGATATATGTTTTTTTATTTCACACAGTTGGAGAAATAAGTAAGGCGTGCGCGTCCGTCTTTCTTAAATCTAAGACTTCGAATGTTATTGTAATAATAGCAGCGTCAACCCAACCATCACACCTACTTTCACTGTTGATAATACAGTAGCTACGTTAGAAGGCGCGATCTAAGACGAAGTATTGCTGTGGGGATAACGAGACATTTTTAGAAGACCTGAGGGAAGCAGGCGTCTCTTCCAACAATCAATGAGCCATCGAGTGCAGATTGTTAGGTTTTATTACTTAACACTTCCGGGCTGAGATGCCGTGGTCCATACATAAAACTCTCCCCTGACGTTTCGCCTTCGACTGCAGAAGGCATCCTGCGAGGACAAGGGACAAACTGCAGTTCGCCACTTGCCGCCGGAGGATGCCTTCCGCAGTGGAAGGCGAAACGTCAGGGGAGAGTTTTATGTATGGACCACGGCATCTCAGCCCGGAAGTGTTAAGTAATGACCAACACCTGCCGTGAAAGCCTTCATTCTATGTTAGGGTTTACTTTCGCAGTTTATCCAACGCAGCCCTCCGCATGCCACTTCCACGTAGGGAACAACTTATCGAGCTACATAGAATATTCAGATACAGTAATGTATCTCGGCAAAAAGAGTCCATTCTTTTTTACAAGTTGCCAGTTTGCTCTAAAACTTTTTATTTGCCAGCCTTTCGGCCAGTTTGACCTTCATTTTTTCCTTCGGTTATCGACGATCTGGAAGGTACTACGAGCTATATGATATTTAACTTTTCCTAGTTATTACGTGGCCTCTTGCGGTTCTCCTCCATAACTACAACACCGGGAAGGAATTTGTAGAACGGCTCGTGCCATGTAAATGCGACGTAATGGCGGAAAATTAGTGTCGTGTGCCCGCTGCCTCGAGTGGCAGCGAGTACCGCCGCATGTGCATCTGTCGCAGACAGGAAAACAGTAACCGCCACTTAGAGACGCGCCTGTCATTCTGTCGGCCGTGGGGCGGGACCGTAGCGAAAACGGAGACGTTGTTACCCAGGCAGCCTAATAATGCGTTGCGCATCGCTGCAGTGCGTAATTATTTTAATAATGGTAGGACGAACCGCCTGTCAAGTGTCTACTGGTCACTGGTAATAATACTTCGACAGCGCAGACGATGTAAAGATCAATTCGCTATCGTTGGAGAAGCGAATCTAAATATTCGAGCATATGCCAACATTTATAATACCCAAGTCATCCTAATCTGTGAGGTGTAACGTCTCATTATAATTTTCCCCCTTACCTGTTCCATTCGCGTTTGTTACGTGAGAAACCTCCGTATGAGCTCTAATTCCTCTGATTTTCTCATCGTGGTCATTTCGCGAAACGTATGTGGGAAGAAATAATACGTTCCCCGACTGTTCCTGGAAAGTAAGCTCTCGGAATGTTTACAGTTATCTTCTCCGCAATGCAAAACGTCTCTCTTCCAGCGTCTGTAAAACACGTTTCTTGTAGTGGCCATTTTCGCATCATCTGTATATATTATCCTGTGGGATATGTCCAGCTTTACTTCTGCCAGTACCTCGTCTCCTACTTTCGAAACTTTACAGAAGCTCTTCTGCGAACCTTGCAGAACTAGCACTCCTGAAAGAAAGGATATTGCTCAGATGGTAGAGCACTTGCCCGCGAAAGCCAAAGGTCCCGAGTTCGAGTCTCGGTCCGACACACAGTTTTAATCTGCCAGGAAGTTTCATATCAGCGCACACTCCACTGCAGAGTGAAAATCTCATTCTGGGAACAAGATATTCTGTTTTATCTATTTGACTATCAATCTTAATTTTTTACAAGTATCCATCTACTTTCTCATCTGATACATGGAATCATCCTTATCTAGAGCCATAAGTACTTGATCGTCGGCAAACAGTGATGATGTAAACTTCGATGCTGCACTGTCACGCCCAAACTACATCACTGTCTATTCCAGTAACCAAGAACAACGTCTAGATACAACTTAAGGTTGGTGACGTAGACCATCCTTGTCTTAATCGCTTATATATTTTAAAACTTTCCGATATCATACAACCAAACTTCACAACTGCCACGCATTGATGGTACATCCTTTTCGCCGACTCTGTTGATGTACCATCCACACCAAACCTTTACAATGCTGTCCATAGTAACCTAGTAACCTCCATGGCATAGAATCACAGGCATTGTCTAAAGCACCAAATATCGAATGCAGGTCTTAACTTTCTTGCTATCAATTTCCGCTGTACCTTGTGCACACAAAACATGTTATCAACACAGCTTTTCCCAGCAGTAAAACCCGATTGCCCTTGCGAAAGAAGAACAAGCGCAACCTTTTTAAATCTTATTTACTATACTACTAAACAACCTACTCACCGAAGCCAATACAATTATTCCCCTATAATTAGTCAGATCTCTCCTGCGCCCTTTCTTGTACACACTGAGGTGACAAAAGTCCTGGGATAACGATATAGACATGTAGAAATTGCGGTAATATTGCGTACGCAAGGTATAAAAGGGCAGTGCATTGGCGGAGCTCTCGTTTGTGCTCAGGTGTTTCATGTGAAAAGGTTTCCGACATGACTATGAACACGCGATGGGTATAAACAGACTTTGAATACCGAATGGTAATGAGCTATACGCATGGGACATTACATTTCGGAAATCGTTATGGAGCCGCGCGGGATTAGCCGAGCGGTCAGGGGCGCTGCAGTCACGGACTGTGCAGCTGGTCCCGGCGGAGGTTCGAGTCCTCCCTCGGGCGTGTGTGTGTGTGTTTGTCCTTAGGATAATTTAGGTTAAGTAGTGTGTAAGCTTAGGGACTGATGACCTTAGCAGTTAAGTCCCATAAGATTTCACACACATTTGAACATCTTAACAAATCGTTACGGAATTCAATATTCCGAGATCCACAATGCCGAGAATACCAAATTTCAGGCATTACCTCTCTCCTCCGCCAATGCAGCTGCCGACGGCATTCACTTAACAAGAGAGCAGCGGCGCTTGCGTAGAGTTGTCGGTGCTAACAGACAGGCAACACTGGGTAAAATAACTGTACAAATCAATATGGGACGTACGATAAACATATTCGTGAAGAAAGAGGGGCGAAGTTTGGCGTTAATGTGCTATGGAAGCAGACGACCGAGGCAAGTGCATTTGCTTGGAAGCAGACGACCGAGGCAAGTGCATTTGCTTACAGCATGACATCACCTGTAGCGCGTGGCCTGGGCTACTGGTCATGTCGGTTGGACCCTAGATGACTGGAAAACCTCGTCAGATTTCCGATTTCAATTGCTAAGAGCTGACAGAAGAGCCTCAGGAAGCCATGGACCCAAATTGTTAACAAGGCACTGTGTTGGCTTCATAATGGTTTGGACTGGGTTTATGTGGAATGGACTGGGTCCTTTGGTCCAACTGATCATTGACTGGAAATGTTTATTTTTGGCTACATGGAGAGAATTTGCAGCCATTCAAGGACTTCGTGTTCCCAAACAATGACAGAATACCACTGGACCGCAGTTGTTCGATATTGGTTTGAAGATCGACCAGCATGAATCCCTTCAAACATTTATGGGACATGATCGAGAGGTCAGTTCATGCACAAAATCCTGCACCAGCAACACTGTCGGAATTTTAGACAGTTCAATATTTCTGCAGGGGACTTCCGGCGACTTGTTGAGAGCATGCCTCGCCGAGTTGCTGCAATACGCGGGGCAAAAGGAGGCCCGCCACGATGTTTATTTTTGGCTACATGGAGAGAATTTGCAGCCATTCAAGGACTTCGTGTTCCCAAACAATGACAGAATACCACTGGACCGCAGTTGTTCGATATTGGTTTGAAGATCGACCAGCATGAATCCCTTCAAACATTTATGGGACATGATCGAGAGGTCAGTTCATGCACAAAATCCTGCACCAGCAACACTGTCGGAATTTTAGACAGTTCAATATTTCTGCAGGGGACTTCCGGCGACTATTCAATAATATGTGTCACCTCAATGCATGGTGATAATGTGTGATATCTTCCATTCTTGAGGTATTTCATCTCTTTGAATCACTTTATTAAAAATAGTTATTGGTGCAGCTACCGTTTTAAGTTCTCCATATTTCAGTAACTCCATTACTAACCCTGTAGGATCGGCTGTGTTTCCATTTTTTTTAATTTTATTTTTATTTTTGAAGGACGTGATAAACTTCAATGTCGGCCACCTCTCCCACAGGATAAATCTCCACTACATTCTGCTCTTCCGTAGCCCCTTCCTTATTATCTGTAAGAAGATATTTAAAGTTTGTCTTCCACTCAGAAATGGCAATTATTCTAGCTCCTTTTCTAACTTCATCAGTAGCTCTGATTGGACTTATAAATCGCCACGTTTCTGATGACCTACCGTATCCAATTACATGTTCTATGTTGGCATACGTATTACTTCTCCCACAACTCCCCTTTTGTTCCGTTAACCATCGAGTACTTATCTTTTAATTCTGGAGTGGTAATCTTTTTTCATGCCTTTTAGAATTTAACTATTTCTGCTACGCAGTCTTCTTTTCTTCAGTCCTTTCAGTCATCCACTCAGTACCCCTCCCTCTTCGTCCTTCTCTTCCCAAGACGTTCTCGATAGTTCCCAGTAAACTTGTTTTTACATCCTCAAATAGTGATGTTAACGTTCCGTACTTACCTAGTCTGATGTCCTTCTCAAATAGTCGCTGGTGTAGATTGCGTATACTCCATTCCTGCACACGCCCTACCTTTAGCCGTGGCATTTAGATACTGAGTCCTTCTTCGCGTTCCCTCTCTACATCTCTGTATCTTAGTGGAATTATGACCTTTCCTAACAACATATAGTGACCTATTCCACGTTCTGGCCCCCTAAACACTTTCACATCCAAAACTACCGATCTTCTATCCTTCTTGGCAATTACGAAACCTTAAATTTCTACTTGGTTGAATCCATGTGTGCTCATGGATGTCCTTATGTTGATAAAACCCCATTCGTAATTTGACATTGCATCTGATCAAATACTTCAGTTAATCTACTCTCACTGTTCTTCAGCGCCTCTTCAACAAATTTCCCAACCACACTATTATTTAATCGAGACCAAATTCTATTGTTTGTGTCCCCCAGAAGAAAAAAATAGTTCTTGGTGTGGAGTATTTGCTTCAGTAATATCCCTAAAGGAGCCAAAATATCTCTCTTTATCAGCGATGATACCATCTTCACAGGCAGCATATGTTGCTATTGTAGCCACTTCACTATCAGACATTTCAATTGCCAACTTTAAGAACCTCTCATTAACTTCCTCCCAGTTTTTTTCCTTCCTTTCCATCTGTTCGTCACCAAAATAGACACCCTAGCCTTAGCCCATGCGTCTGTGTCAACACCACTCCATGCATGCTGGTATTTCTTTACATTTTAACCAGCTCTACATTTCTTATTCGTCTCTCTCAAAACCAAAATATCTTCTTGTTGTTTCTTAACCTCTGATACCGCCTCTTGAAATGTATTGCTCAAGCACTGAACGTTTCACCTTCCATTTCGAATAGGCCTTTCACGAAGCCATTTCCATTTACCATGGGAGCCAACTGTCTCTTCTTGCTGAGAAACGTAGCAATAACTCTTTGACGCGTACAGGAAGCTGAACTGTAGCAGAATCCCCAACCTAGAGGACCAGGGGACTTTTTCTTCCGGCACACCCTTGCCCTAGAGCAGCGTTTTTCAACCTGTGGGTTGCGACCCCCTGGGGGGTCGCAAAGCCTTCCTCAGGGGGTCGCGGTCGCAGAAGAAAGCAGTTGCCGCATGGCTGGTAACGTATGTTTCATGACGATCATCTGCTATGGTGTAAACGTCACACAAAAGTGACAAAGTTTTTTGAAAGCATCTCGCAAATTCGCTTACGTTCAGACCTGGTACTTATTTATAAAATGAATACGAATTTAATTTAAACCTGTTGAAGAGTTCAAATACGTAAATACTTGCAGCAGTGAGAAGCAAGACGATGTCTTCTATCGATCTCTTCCCACTTCTACGGAATAGAATTAGGGCGGCGAGGGTCACTAAGTCTTGTACAGACATTATTTGCCTCTGAGAGGTTTGCAGCGAGAGGGAAAGGACCACATTAACTTCCGGGTCATGACTACTTTAAATCAACAAATGACATTACTATTTTATTACCCGAATCATAGTAGTTTGCTGTTGGTTAAGCGTTTTCAGTTTCCTTTCGAAGAAATCCAATGGTTTATCAGCTTCCTTAGAATGTGTAGTTGAGAAGTGATGTAGAAGCTTTGATGGTTTTATACTTTCAAGTGACAATACTTTGCCGCAAATTACACATTGAGGTTTTTTGTTCATTACAATAAACTCATACTTCAGGTACCTGTCTTTTTTTTCGAATTTGTTTCGCTTCCGCTACTGCCACTTGTACCAGACGTAGTTCTTTTAAGAAACTTGTCCATTTTATGCTCACTCAGAGGGAAGCGCGAAGACAATAATCACGTCTGTACTTGCTCGGACAACTGACTATAGTGACCGAAAACGCACGACTATCTCCCCGCTGACCCCTTCTCACCGCCACGCCTCTACCGCGGCAAACAATATACACTCCTGGAAATGGAAAAAAGAACACATTGACACCGGTGTGTCAGACCCACCATACTTGCTCCGGACACTGCGAGAGGGCTGTACAAGCAATGATCACACGCACGGCACAGCGGACACACCAGGAACCGCGGTGTTGGCCGTCGAATGGCGCTAGCTGCGCAGCATTTGTGCACCGCCGCCGTCAGTGTCAGCCAGTTTGCCGTGGCATACGGAGCTCCATCGCAGTCTTTAACACTGGTAGCATGCCGCGACAGCGTGGACGTGAACCGTATGTGCAGTTGACGGACTTTGAGCGAGGGCGTATAGTGGGCATGCGGGAGGCCGGGTGGACGTACCGCCGAATTGCTCAACACGTGGGGCGTGAGGTCTCCACAGTACATCGATGTTGTCGCCAGTGGTCGGCGGAAGGTGCACGTGACCGTCGACCTGGGACCGGACCGCAGCGACGCACGGATGCACGCCAAGACCGTAGGATCCTACGCAGTGCCGTAGGGGACCGCACCGCCACTTCCCAGCAAATTAGGGACACTGTTGCTCCTGGGGTATCGGCGAGGACCATTCGCAACCGTCTCCATGAAGCTGGGCTACGGTCCCGCACACCGTTAGGCCGTCTTCCGCTCACGCCCCAACATCGTGCAGCCCGCCTCCAGTGGTGTCGCGACAGGCGTGAGTGGAGGGACGAATGGAGACGTGTCGTCTTCAGCGATGAGAGTCGCTTCTGCCTTGGTGCCAATGATGGTCGTATGCGTGTTTGGCGCCGTGCAGGTGAGCGCCACAATCAGGACTGCATACGACCGAGGCACACAGGGCCAACACCCGGCATCATGGTGTGGGGAGCGATCTCCTACACTGGCCGTACACCACTGGTGATCGTCGAGGGGACACTGAATAGTGCACGGTACATCCAAACCGTCATCGAACCCATCGTTCTACCATTTCTAGACCGGCAAGGGAACTTGATGTTCCAACAGGACAATGCACGTCCGCATGTATCCCGTGCCACCCAACGTGCTCTAGAGGGTGTAAGTCAACTACCCTGGCCAGCAAGATCTCCGGATCTGTCCCCCATTGAGCATGTTTGGGACTGGATGAAGCGTCGTCTCACGCGGTCTGCACGTCCAGCACGAACGCTGGTCCAACTGAAGCGCCAGGTGGAAATGGCATGGCAAGCCGTTCCACAGGACTATATCCAGCATGTCTACGATCGTCTCCATGGGAGAATAGCAGCCTGCATTGCTGCGAAAGGTGGATATACACTGTACAATTGCCGACATTGTGCATGCTCTGTTGCCTGTGTCTATGTGCCTGTGGTTCTGTCAGTGTGATCATGTGATGTATCTGACCCCAGGAATGTGTCAATAAAGTTTCCCCTTCCTGGGACAATGAATTCACGGTGTTCTTATTTCAATTTCCAGGAGTGTAATTATATAATTATATCTCTGCCCGCAGAAGACTGCGACCTCTTTTCACAATGCACTTCATTTCTCTATCAGTATAGTATCAATAGAAAGAAAATTAAATACGTTGTCTTTAAAATCACTGGTTCTGGGGCCGCCAGATTATTTTTACTTGGAAAGGGGTCACGTATTCAAAACGGTTGAAAAACACTTCCCTGGTGGTACTACCTCCAATGCAGCTGTGAGGTCAATCTTCCCATCGCCTCTATTCGGTACATAAAAGCAGGGTTGCTTCATCCACCAGCTCCGTCGTTCCGATGGCCTTCATCTCCGCCTTCATTGCCGTTGAATTCTTCGCCGCACATTGGCAGGGACCCTCACGAGCTCCTATAACCCGGGACAGGTGAATTAAGTTTTTTTAACGAGGGTTTACTCCTCCCCTCTTCCTTTCTCAACCGGGCTTGGGACCGGCTATAACACAATGACGATATTATTAATCTATTTTCAACTTTACGAATAGCGAATGCCCTATTATTGTAACCGTATTCATCACAGACATGCAGTAATAGAATTCGTTTTTTCAGCTGAAACTATGCGGTTTTTTGGTTCTGGAATAGTAATTTTAGATGGACTCTCTTTATATGTTCTGTATAAGTCAGTACATTACAACTAATTCTTCGTTAGTAAAAGCCATTGTTGTCCTAAATCCATATGCAAATTAATTACGGCACGAACCTAAATATTTTAAAAGCAGCATAAACGAAATGAACATCGACACGCGGCATGTGTTCTCACACAGGCGATCTGCTCAGACTTTGATTCCACTGTACTTCATTCAGATCTTCAGAAGGGCAGCACACAAAAGAATCTAATATATGATGTCCCGGCGAAGGATTTTATTGTTGAGACGCGAATGGCGTATTCAGCGCATCACAAGAACATTATGAAAACAGTATTTTTAATACATAATTACAAGTAATTTCATCACACGTCTACGAAATTCTCTTAATTATGTATATGCGTAGAGTATGATGTAGCTAGGTGTAACATATGCAGGTACTCAAATACATACATGTAATCATACATAAATTCCTGTTAAAATAAATACAATAAATTCCTGTTAAAAATTTCGATATTTTGGCACCCAGTTGGCTTCAGAAATGTTCTTTTACACGCCTCCATCTCATACTTCAAAAATTGCTAATTTTTAGCTACTTATTATTATAACAATCTTTGTGGCCAACTTTTAAACTGTAGAAATTACACGCTTCTTCACTTGTGGCGTAGGACGGGCCACACAAGCTTCGTGTAACCTAACTTCCTTCTGCATCTGCGCTCTTTCACAATATTACCACACGATCGATCGCCATTTGCCTTATCTAGAAAATATTCATAATCCAATAGATATCTGGTAATACTACCAAATAACTTTTGCAAGATGAAATCAGGAATCTATACAAATTTAAACGTATTTACTTCACTGTGTAATGCGTATAGTACACTAATAGCCATTAAAATTGCTACACTAAGAAGAAATGCAGATGATAAACGAGTATTCATTGGACAAATATATTATACTGGAACTGACATGTCATTACATTTTCACGTAATTTGTGTGCAAAGATCCTGAGAAATCAGTACCCAGAATAACCACCTCTGGCCATAATAACGGCCTTGATACGCCTGAGCATTGAGTCAAACAGAGCTTGGATGGAGTTTAGAGATACAACTGCCCACGCAGCTTCAACACGTTACCACAGTTCATCCCGAGTAGTGACTGGAGTATTGTGACGAGCCAGTTGCTCGGCCACCAAAAATGACCAGACGTTTTCAGTTCGTGAGAGATCTGGAGAATGTGTGCTGGCCAGGGCAGCAGTCGAACATTTTCTGTATCCAGAAAGGCCCGTACAGGTCCTGAAACATGCGGTCGTGCATGATCCTGCTGAAATGTAGGGTTTCGCAGGGGTCGAATGAAGGGTAGGGCCACGGGTCGTACCACATCTGAAATGTAACGTCCACTGTTCGAAGTGCCGTCATTGCGAACAAGAGGTGACCGAGACGTGTAACCAATCGGTACCCCATACCATCACGCCGGGTGATACGCCAGTATGGCGACGACGAATACACGTTTCCAATTTGCGTTCACCGCCATGTCGCCAAACACGGATCCGACCATCATGATGCTGTAAACAGAACCTGGATTCATCCGAAAAAATGACGTTTTGCCATTCGTGCACCCAGGGCTGCAAACGTCGTCGAACTGTTCGTGCAGATGGTTGTTGTCATGCAAACGTCCCCATCTGTTGACTCAGGGATCCAGACATGGCTGCACGAACCGTTAGTCATGGGATAAGATACCTGTCATCTCTACTGCTAGCGATACGAGGCCGTTGGGATCCAGCACGGCGTTCCGTATTACCCTCCTGAACCCAACGATTCCATATTCTGCTAACAGTCATTGGATGTCGACCAACGCGATCAGCAATGTCGCGATACGATAAACCGCAATCACGATAGGCTACAATCCGACCTTTATCAAAGTCGGAAACGTGATGGTACGCATTTCTCCTCCTTGCACGAGGCATCACAACAACATTTCACCAGGCAACGACGGTCAACTGCTGTTTGTGTATGATAAATCGGTTGGAAACTTTCCTCGTGTCAGCACGTCGTAGTTGTCGCCACCGACGCAAACCTTGTGTGAATGCTCTAAAAAGCTAATCATTTGCATATCACTGCATCTTCTTCCTGTCGGTTAAATTTCGCTTCTTAGCGCGTCATCTTCGTGGTGTATCAATTTTAATGGCCAGTAGTGCAAACAAAAATGTCTGTTGTCTTGTACGAACCATTTCGGCCACTCTCAATGCTGACCAAAACACTAACAAGTTACAGACACGGTGACGTAGCAGGAATACGTTTCATCGAAGATTTTAGTCTGCTTTCTCCTACACAATTTTTCCCTCGTGTTTGATATAAATTAACTTCTCTTTTCCTAATATAATTTCTTTTAAATTTCAACACATTTAGGCTGATAACTCTGGCTATTCACGATCTCTTATTCACTTCTCTCTTCCAAACATCAGCACGCACATGCATGCACACACACACACACACACACACACACACACACACACACACAGGTGCTTTAGAACCTCATGCGTGCCGAGTGTCCTCTCGGTGTTCAAAACGCGGCTCGCCTCGGATTCAGTGCTCCGCACGACTTCGACAGCAGCCCGGCGCGTAATTCAGCATAAATTATTTAGGCGCGCTTCATTAGCGAGCATTCCAGGCCGCTTTTTGTGCGCCGCTGGAACGCGCCTGCACTCTCGCCGCCTGGAATCTCCAGGTATTTACTCGCCAGGCCGGCGAGGCCGCACTGAATGAGACTCACAGGCTTTCGGCAGCCTAACGAGGCGTTTCGTACCTGCTGGTGTAATTAAGGGCGCTGCCGCTAGGTGACGCCCTCGCAAAGGCCACGCAGCCACACACTGTCACACACTGGGGCGACGGAGGCTGCCGGGTCAACGCCACGCCTAGCACTGCCGAGCTCTTGATTCTCCTACTCAATTCATTGCTTCATGGCTCTCTGGAAGGCAGTGGAGGGCTTTTTTTACTACACTGAATTCGTAATTCTGGATTATCGGTCTATAACCCCACGAGCCGAATCGTTGATGGTAGTTCTGAGAATCTGTCCTCAATCTTTTCTCTCCCTCGTTCTCCCTCTCTCTCCTTTTTTTTCCGCAGGTCCCGCCACCACGACTACCGTTCCTGTGACGAACTATTGATTTCATAGTACCACTTACAGTGAACGTTCTCAATTATTTGTTGCATTTATATTCCAATATCTGTCTTCCCCTACAGTTTTTACCACCCACACTTGCCACTAGTACCAATGAAGTTATTCCCTGGTACCTTAATACACGTCCTATCATCCTGTCCCCTTTTCTCGTCAACGTTGTGGAGAACCTCCTCATTTCTTAACTCAGTTTTTTACATCATTCTATAACGCCCTCAGATACCTTGTATCTCTTCTTTCCTGGTTTCCCCACTCTCCATGATTCAAAAATGGTTCAAATGGCTCTGAGCACTATGGGACTTAACATCTATGGTCATCAGTCCCCTAGAACTTAGAACTACTTAAACCTAACTAACCTAAGGACAGCACACAACACCCAGCCATCACGAGGCATCCATGATTCACTTCCATGCAATGCTGTGCTCCAAATGCACGTTCTCTGAACTTTCCACCTCAGATTATGACATATGTTTGATAATACTATCATTGTTTGGACGGGAATGTTCTTTTCACCTGTGCTAGTCTGCTTTTTATGCGAATTATTGCTTTGCTTCGCAGGTAGCAGAATTCCTTCGCTATGTGTACTTGGTGGTCACCAGTTTTGATATAAAATTTGTCGCCAGTTTCATTTATGATACTCCTCATTACTTTCTTCTCTCTTGGGTTTTCTTCAATACAATTAGTCTACTTATTCCATTCAATATATTAATAAGTTCGTATTCTCTTTCATTAAGGGTAATAATGTCTTCAGCCAATCTTACAATTGATATTGTTTCTTCCCGAATTTTAATTCCACTCCCGAACTTTTCTTCGCTATACAGATTGAACATTGGGGTGAAAGACTGCATCCTTGTCTTACACAGTTTTTAATCCGAGCACTTCCATATTGATCTTCCATTCTTATTTTATCCTTTTGATTTTTGTGCAGATTGTATATTACCCTCCTTTCCCTATAGCTTACACCTATTTTACATTGTCGAACGCTTTTTCTAAGTCGAAATATCCTGTGAACGTTTATTAATTTTCCTCAAGTCTTTTCTCCATGATCAATTCCAGCATCAGAACTGTCTCTCGCTACGATTTTCTTTTCTGGTCTTCCACTATGCATATAAAGTTGTGATCTAGGTGCACATTCTCAGAGCTCCTCAGTTTTCTTTTCCGTTCTTTCGTGTATTAGTTCTGTCAGCACTTGGATGCAAGTGCTTTTAAGCTGACCGTGCAATCGTCCTCGAATTCATCTGCCATTCTTATCTTCAGAATTGCTGAATGATATTTTTCCGAAAACCTGATGGTATCAGATTCTACACAGGTACTTAAATAGGCGTTTGATTGCCACTTCTTCCATTGAGTTCAGAAATTCAGAAGAAATGTCATCTATGCCTACCGCTTTACTGGATCGCAAGTCTTCCAAAGCTCTGTCAAATTGTAATACTGGATCCACGACGTCTTGCAAGCATCCCTCAGTTTCTTCTTCTACCAGTCAACAGACAGTTCGTCGCCCTCGTAGAGACCTTCCATGTCTTCTTTCCACCTATCCGCCCTCTCATCTTTTTTTTTCAACTGCAGAAAGCCTCCTGCACTCAAAATGTTGACCCTTTCTTTTAATTTCATTGAAATATGTTTTGACTTTTATATATGCTGAATTTCTCCTGCTGGCCACTATACTATTTTCGACTTTTCGCGTTTTTCCTGGAGCCAACTCAAACGAGTGCTTCTTTACCAATTTCTTCGAATTTTTCCTGCACTTTCCTGCACTTCCGGTTTACTTCTTTCCCAACTTAACTTATGTTGCTGCGCTGATAACCTCGGAGTTCAGTGCCCGTAAGCTCCTTTTCTCCTTATGTTGCTGTATTCCCGTCTTCTGCGGAGTATTTCTGTTCTTCCTTCTTGCTTCGATCAACTGAAATATTTCTTCTATTACCCAAACTTTCTTGGCAGTTACGTTTCTGTACCTATATCTTTATTTCTAACTTCCGTGATTGTTCTTTCGCAATATGTTTATTCCTCGTCAACTGAATTGCGCACTGTGGTATCCATTATTTCAGTATCTACAGCCTCGGAGAGATTTAAACGCACGTCACCATTCCTCAGAACTTCAATTTCCAATTTGCTGGATAAACCAGTTCAAATGTTGAAATCGGCCAGGGCCATTTCATTTACAACTTCACCACCTCTTGCAAAGTAGTGTTGAGTTTACGTCAGTATCGATGTTGAGGACTGTTTTACTTAATTTATTTGTTAATTTAGATGCTACCTATGGCTTTTATCCATGCACGGATGCTAATAACCACATTATCGTGTGCACCCTTACAAATACTATGAAAGAGAAGACATTCGCGGCTCCACCTAAGCTACGTCGTATGGAGCCTCCTTTTAGATAAAAATTTGTTTCGTGCATGTCTATCGGACTTGCTAGTGCATCGGTGTGGGTACAAAAACTGAAGCCGTAGCAGGTTTTGAAGTCGCCTACCTGCTTTTCTCTTAGCCACCTGCTGCGGCAGCATCATAAGACGTGCCGCCGCTGCGGACAGACGTTACATAACACAACAGCGAGGTCAGGCCTGGGCTGACGTGACCCAGTGACTGACGTCGAGGTCGGAGGTCACTGTGGGTCACAGGGTTACCGAATGAAGAAGACACAGCAGCCATATGTCACGGGGGAAAACTGCTGGCTACACTGCTGCACCTGGTGGTTGTTGGGAATTGCAAAACATACACTGAAGCGCCAAAGAAGCTGGAGCAGGTATGCGTATTCAAATACAGGGATACGTAAACAGTCAGAATACGGCGCTGCAGTCGGCAACGTCTGTATAAGACAACAAGTGTCTGGCGCAGTTGTTATATAGGTTACTGCTGCTACAGTGGTAGGTTATTAAGACTTAAGTGAGTGTGAACGTGATGTTATAGTCGCCGCACATGCGGTGGGATACAATTTCTCCGATGTAGCGATGAAGTGGGGATTTTCCCGTACGACCATTCCACGATTGTAGCGTGAATATCAGGAATCCGGTAAAATGTTAAATCTCCGACATCGCTGAGGCCGGAAAAAGATCCTGCAACAACGGGAACGACGACGACTGCACATTGCTGCAAATTTCAATGCTGGGCCATCAACAAGTGTTAGCGTGTGATCCATTCAACGAAACATCATCGATGTGGGCTTTCGGAGCCGAAGGCCCACTCGTGTACACTTGATGACTGCCCGACACAGATGCCTTACGCCTCGCCTGGATCAGTTAACACCGACATTGGACTGTTGATAACTGGAAACATATTGTCTGGTAGTACGAGTCTCGTTTCAAATTGTATCGAGCGATAGATGTGTACGAGTACGGAGACAACCTCATGAATCTATGGATGCTACGTGTCAGCAGGAAACTGTTCAAACTGGTGGATGGCCTGTAATGGTGAGGTGCGTGTGCAGTGGGACGCCTGATAAATCTATATACTAGTGTGACAGGTGATACGTACGTAAGGATCCTGTCTTATCACTTGCATCTACTTATGTCCATTGTGCATTCCGACGGATTTGGGCAACTCCAGCAGGACAATGCGACACCCCACAAGTCCAGAATTGCTACAGAGTGGCTCCAGGAACACTTTTCTGAGTTCAGACACTTCCGCTGGCCACCAAACTCCCCAGACATATTTATTATTGAGCATATCTGGGGTGCCTTGCAACGTGCTGTTCAGAAGAGATGTCCACCCACTTGTCCTCTTCATGCCACGTCGTATTGCGGCATTTCTGCGTGCTCGCGGCGCCCTACGCGATATTAGGCAGGTGTACCAGCTTCTCTGGCTCTTCAGTGTATATTTCCTACAGCAGTACTTACGATGATGAGCAAGTAATTTTTCTACTGGTATTACCCCAATTGCTAGATCAATTTCTCCTCAATGGAACAACGAATGTTTCATCATCATGTCCCATCTTCAACCCATTGGCTTACTAATATTTTTCCCCTTAGTCGACCCTGCATTTAGTACTTAAATTTACGAAAATAAATACTTTTTTGTCTTACAAACTTCTCTCATAATTATTTAATTAATTTGACAGGAATTCTTCATAAATCTGTCTTTACTATTCTTTTAAATGATGAGGAGTAAAGATAACACTGTTTTAGAAGCTTTTGTTGTATCGGAAAAAATACAGGCATCTACAACAATAATAGACATTTGTCACGCTCATACCATCTATCATTTTTCTTCTTCCTTGCCTTGCACACTGCACGATTTCTGGAGAGTGTTTTCTTAGTGGGCCTGGGGTGGGGGGACAAAATGGTTCAAATGGGTCTGAGCGCTATGGGACTTAACTTCTGAGGTCATCAGTCCCCTAGAACTTGGAACTACTTAAACCTAACTAAACTAAAGACATCACACACATCCATGCCCGAGGCAGGATTCGAACCTGCGACCGTAGTGGTCGCGCGGTTCCAGACTGTAGCGCCTAGAACCGCTCGGCCACCCCGGCCGGCTGTGGGGGGGGCACAAACTTAACAAAACCTTTAAACGATTGCTTTAGAACTCGCAAAATATCGAAAGAAATCGAACGTATTACAAACCATATCTATTAACAAAGAAGAAGGAAAAGTAAGAAGCTACAGCTGCTCGGTCCGTCTCGCAGCCGACGGTGCAATAACACACTTGAAACCTGCGGCCGGCTGTGAGCCGGCTGTACAAGCCAATGGTTTAGACACGGTTTCTTTTATCACTTCTTCCTCGTGTTTTCTGTCCACTGTTTCCACATACCGAACTTAGACTTTCCATTAAATTTAAGTTTTCCTTTTAAACATTTGGAGTGTGTCAATGTTTTTGTTTTCCAGGTACTCAGGAAGCGAGGCAATTAGTCACTGTGTTACTGAAATGGTTCAAATGGCTCTGAGCACTATGGCACCTAACATCTGAGGCCATCAGCCCCCTAGAACTTAGAACTACTCAAGCCTAACCAACCGAAAGACATCACACAAATCCATGCCCGAGGCAGGGCTCGAACCTGCGACCGTAGCAGTCGCGCGGTTATGGACTGAAGCGCCTAGAACCGCTCTGCCACTGCGGCCAGCTTGTGTTACTGAAAACTACAGTCTGATCTGTGAAGTCCCCCCTCTGTATGTTGTAGTCAGTTTTAGCATAACACATTCTCACTTTATATCTCGATTTTTAGGAATGTAGGGAAGAGGCAGGCAACTGGCCATGACGGGTAAAGTAGCTATTGGGGTCTTGGGAGCTCTAGGGTAGTGGCATCATGCGGGAAATGCCTCAACATATTTTCCCTGAAGGGCCCAGTTACCCCACAAAGTCTCAAGTGCTTGCCGTGCCGCTCCTTGTGTGTATTTATTATGGAGAGGGAATGCGACATGTCTTTTTAATGAAACTATGTTGGAAGTTTCATTTGTTGACTCGACAATACTACGAGGGTGGTTTGAAAAGTTCTCAGAACGGAATATAAGAAAAGTACTTACATCAATGAAACTTTTTTATTTTTCAATGCAGTCCCCTTGTAGATTAATGCACTTGGTCCATCGAAGTGCCAGTGCCTTGATCCTATCTTGAAAATGAATCTCCTCCGCCTATTAATTCTTCGTTTGAAGTGAATCTTCGTCCAAGAAAAATTTTCAGTTCTGGGAAGAGATGGAAGTCTGCTGGTGCCATATCAGTTGAATAAGGTGGGTGTGGCAACAATTGATACCTTAGTTCGTGAAATTTTGCAATGGTGATGGCACATGTGTGCGAGAACTCGTCAAGAGTCGCGGCGTCCATCTTGCAGATAATTTTTTAATTTCTAATTCTTCAGTTAAAACGGGTAGACGATATCTGGCAAGCGTGAGCAATTTCACGCACTTTCAATCGGCGATCCTCCATGATCATTTTGTGCACATTTGCAATGATTTCTGGAATAATGACACATCTTGGCCAGCCACGGAGCGGATCATTATCTAAGCTCTCCCGACCAAATTCATTTGTCCACTTGGACCGGAACCGCGCTGCTGCTACGCTCGCAGGTTCGAATCCTGTCTCGGGCATGGATGTGTGTGATGTCCTTACGTTAGTTAGTTTTAAGTAATTCAAAGTCTTTGGGACTGATGACCTCAGATGTTAAGTCCCATAGTGCTCAGACCCATTTTTTTGTCCACTTGCCAACAGTTGAATATGAAGGAGTAGAGTCCCCCCAGTGTATACTGTAAATCGGCGTGATGTCCTTTGCTTTCATACATTTCATTACGAAGTACTTAATCACTGCTCGAATCTCGATTGTTTTCCATCTTCGCAAATCACTACGCCGGAACAACAACAGAGTCACGTCACCGCCACAGCTCTCTTCCAAGATCACTGACGTGGCACTTGTTTACAGGCAACAGTCCAATGAATATCACGTGAACAACTCATTGCGCTACCGCTGACATCTCGTGGTAGATTCCGAGACCTTTTAAAACCACCCTCGTAACTGAAATTTCGTTCATGCTATTAGAGGGGATACAGCATCTGTGTAACAGCGTCAGTGAGGGCAAAGTAGCCATCTCGCCGGCGGCGGCTTCGGGCCACTTTGTGCAGCGGGGAAACGTAATAGCAATGGCCGGAAGAAGGGCTCCCTGGCGATGTTCACAGCAAGTCCCTATAGCAGTGACCTAGAATCGGCTAGTAACGAAAGAGAAGAAAAAGGAAGTAAAAAGAAGGAAAAATAGAAAGCACCCAGAGACAAGAAAAACAGTAAAAAGGAGATTGTGAAGGCCAGCAAACCCACCCCCAGAAGAGCTCTTTTGATGACAACGCTGAAGACACAGAGTACATGTACTGCGAAGAAAAATGTCAGAATCTCTCCCATTCCATCGCTGCGGCTGATACAGCTACAAGTGTAAGATTTGGGATAAAAATAGTCTTGGTTGCGGACGTTTTTATTTTCAAATTTCATAACCTCCGCAACCCAGACTGTATTTTTATCTCAAAAATTTTCAAATTCAGAGCCCTAAGGTTGTTACATACACCACTGTAGACACTTTATTTTGTTTTGTATACATACAATGATGAGCTAAAACATTACGACCACCCGCTTAATGCAGTGCTGCTCCATCTTCGATATGTTGTGAACACGTCTCAAATCCCGTAGCATATAGTATTATGTTTTGTATTATTGTGTATTTGCTGTAGCACAGCCGACGATGGACAAGTGGCCCGAAACAGGTCTGGCAGGCGTAAAAAATAAGCAGGCAGTCGTATTTGTCTCTCTGTCCGACTCTTAAGAAAACTTTTACTGCCCGCATCTTGTGGTCGTGCGGTAGCGTTCTCGCTTCCCACGCCCGGGTTCCCGGGTTCGATTCCCGGCGGGGTCAGGGATTTTCTCTGCCTCGTGATGGCTGGCTGTTGTGTGATGTCCTTAGGTTAGTTAGGTTTAAGTAGTTATAAGTTCTAGGGGACTGATGCCCTAAGATGTTAAGTCCCATAGTGCTCAGAGCCATTTGAACCAAAACTTTTACTCAAAAACAGGTAAACGTATCAAGTTCAAATCTGTGTCACGGTCCATACGACGAGTAAAAATTTTAAGCTTCTAAGTCACTTCAGTCAAGAGATACGGCCATTTGTGTCATATTTTGGCACTCGGAAACTCACCGATAAAAGTCTATAGGGTGCTTCCCGTTGACTTACAATCCTGAAATTTGGGTAGAAGCAAGTAAACGAACAAAAAAATCGAAAACAGTTAATTTGTGATTATATCACCCCAATATCTTTTGTTATTTTTATCCATCTGTCCGCCTGTTAAGATCCTTTTTCTCTGGAATAGTTTGGGGTATCAAGTTCAAATGTATGTTACGTACTAAGGTCTGTCGTCCATTGGCGGCGTGAAAATTGTGAGCTGCTAAGCCAGCGAAATCGAAAGATATGGCGATCTATGTCACTTATTTTGACCTAGAATTATGATATTTGTCAAGTAGCAAGGTTTCAGATGTGATTTTTCAGCCTTTCCCGACGGATCTGCTGTAAATATTCTTCTCGGGCTATTTATATTGGTTTAACAGCTGCTGCAGAAGTACGCCATCCAAACAAAATCCACCAAGTTTTTACATAGATTTCATCTTCAAACAGTGAATGAGCGTAGCAGACATGACACATATTGAGGATTACCACTATGATGTTATCTCCCTCCACCCACTTCACTCCTCGTACGTTAAAGGAACTGCGAAGACTATAGTGTCACCTGTCACAGAATTATAACAGCCGCCATGTTAATTTCCCATCGTGAGCTGACTCCAGAGACGTGGACACATGGGTTACCTGACGAACCGATCACAAAGGCCCATTTTTAATGCGCGGTCATGGTAATGTAACATTAAATAGTTCCACTTGACATTCAGTTCTTTGTAGGGATATGGTTCATTCGGAGTATGGTTCACCTTCTGACAGGTAAAGGCCATTACCCATTACACCGCATAGGCTGCAGCCAGAGGAACATGTGGGGAACATGGATCCCCAGAAAACATATTTTTTCACTGTCACCGTCAGCACACCAGACACAAATGCAGTACAACAGTTCATGATACAGGCAATAAGAGACAAAGACGTGTGGGAAATAGAAAATAAAATCACTGATGATGTCTCAAGGGCAGTACATGACGAATAAAGACAGACACGGCCATATAACAGAACACTGCGACACACGAAGCGTGTAAGACAGCAGTTCCAATGCATCCACCAACACAGACAGCAGCACCGAAACACACACTCGCTGAATCAGCGAACACTTTCACCAACGCGTACCACAGACGACCTTACATAACATCTAAAATAATTAAACTGTATAAGAATAAACACTGTAATGCAATCAACCTTGTAAACCTGTTCTAGCTTACGTATAAACAGCAGACGTATCCATCCCGCGGTCATTATACTGCTGTTGGGACGTAACATTTGTAACTCAACACGTAGTATAGGAGGGGCGTTTGAAAAGTTGGTGCAAAGTCACAGAGATGGTACCACTGGCACATATCGAGGTCATGCTTAGTTAGTAGCATCTTTGGAAAGAACGCACCCCAAATTTCAGCCATTTTGGTCTATTTCTTTGTGTTTGGCATTCATGTGAATCAAGAAGTCGAATGATTGTCAAAAAATGGACGAAAAGAATTTCTTGTGGTGATTAAACATCACTTTATGAAAGGCAAAACGCCTCAAAAAACTAAAGAGATGCTTGATAATCATTACGGTGACTCCGCACCTTCAATTAGAACAGTTTATAAGTGGTTTCAAAATTTTCGGAGTGGCCTTATGGGCACAAGTGATGCTGAACATTCTGTACGCCCTATGGAGGTTACGACTCCAGAAACCATTGATAAAATCCATGATATGGTGATGTATGACAGAAGAGTTGAAGTCCGTGAGATTGCTAGTGCTGTGGGCATCTCGAATGAATAGTTACATAATATTTTGCATAAACATTTGGGAATGAGAAAGCTATCCGCAAGATGGGTTCCGCGATTGTTAACCTTGACCAAAAACGGAATCGTGTGAAGTGTTGCAAGGATGGTTTGCAGCTGTTCAGGAAAAATCCGTAAGTTCAAATGGTTCAAATGGCTCTCAGCACTATGGGACTTAACATCTATGGTCATCAGTTCCCTTGAACTTAGAACTACTTAAACCTAACTAACCTAAGGACAGCACACAACACCCAGTGATCACGAGGCAGAGAAAATCCCTGACCCCGCCGGGTGTCGAACCCGGGAACCCGGGCGTGGGAAGCGAGAATGCTACCGCACGACCAAAAATCCGTAGGACTTTAAGGGTCGTTTCGTCACTGTGGATGAAACATGGATACATTATTATACTCCTGAGACCAAAGAACAATCTAAACAATGGGTTATCAAGGGAGAATATGCAACAAAAAGGAGCAGACCATTCCTTCGGCCGGAAAGGTTATCGCGACTGTCTTTCGGGATCGCAAGGTATAATTCTAATCGACTATGTGGGAAAGGGTACAACTATTACAGGTGCATATTATTAATTGTTATTAGGCCGTTTGAAATCCGAGCTGCAAGAAAATCGCCGGAGACTGGACGGCAAAAAAGTCCTTTTCCATCACGACAGTGCACCAGCACACACCTCAGCAGTTGTGGTCGCAAAATTAATGGAAATAGGATTCCAACACGTTTCACATCCCCCCTATTCTCCAGACTTGGCTCCCTGGGACTACTATTTGTTCCCCAAATTGAAAAAATGGTTGGCGGGACAAAGATTTTATTCAAACGAGGAGGTAATTGCAGCAACTAATAACTATTTTGCAGACGTGGACAATTCCTATTAGTCGGAAGGGATCAACAAATTAGAACAGCGTTGGACGAAGTGTATAAGTCTAAAAGGAGACTATGTCGAAAAATAAAAAGGGTTTACCCCAAACACGTAAGAAGTTTTTGTTTTTGCACAGACTTTTCAAACGCTCCTCGTATAAGCAACATAACAGGTAACATTCAAGACACATAATATAGAAAATGAAGGTTAATTAATAGCCCCAAGAAATAACATACCGTACACTCAAAAATCACTGCGCTTTTCACAATATATAGTTATATTGTTTAGAAATATTAATCCGTCAATTAAACTGTAGTGAACCTGGACTGCAAGGCTGGAAGTAGTTTCGAGGGTATCAGACCATGCTGGCTCAGAAACGGTAACATATCTCAATCTCTCTCTCTCTTATTATTCAAGTCTTTCCAATCATTTATCATTATATCTTCTTAAAATCTGAATATTTTTTGTGTTTTTTCTATCAATTTCTAATTATTTTTAATTTACTATTACTTCAATTGTAATTGCTGAAAATAATAATTGCTGTTTGTAATATGGAATATGTTTTATAACCTACATGAAAAGCTGTAAAATGAGTGACCTGCTATAAAAAGTAAGGTAATAGGTCTCTAAATGAGCAATAAATCAAATAAAATCTTTTCGGGTGTATTTAGTTCGAAGTCTATGAACAACTTCCTCTTTCCTCTAAACTGACATGACTAATACGCCTTTTCCGATGTGTGCCGATACAGATTACTCGCTTAGCCAGTTAGTTCGCCGTCCCTTTTCCTTTCAGGTCTCTTCCCGGGGAAGCTTCAATCCCGAAGCGGATCAGTAATTTTGTCGAAAGTTGGCGTCCGTTCCGCGCCTTGTACCGCCGCGCTGAAGGATGCCGACAGGTGTGAGGTGAGCCGAGACCCCCTTTCCCAATTTCCAGCGCCCCCGAATCGATTTCCTGCGCAGCCGTCATCAGCGCCCGCGGCCTGTAATCTCTGTAATTGGTTTTTCCAGTCGGCGTCGCCGCGCACGCGCCGCTGCCTAGTGAGGGAGAGCTGTCACCATGGCAACAGATCCCTCCAGGACCTCCGCTCTGCCGAGAACCGGAGCTACAGGTAGCTAATGTTTGGGGCGCTGCAGGAGGGGAGAACTCGACGAGGCGCCGGAGATGCAGTCCCGAGCCATCTTCCCTTTCCCCATGATGCAGCCGTGCATCCCCGAATGCCGATTCCGTTAATTCAACTTCCAGAAGATGAAGACGAACACGAATCTTCTTCCGAGTGGTAAGCAATTGCTACAGGCGTTCCGCAGGGTTCAGTTGTGGCACCACTCTTGTACTTGCTGTATAGACGGCGAGTCGTCTAAGGCGTAACATCTCAGTTCGGAAACGGTTCAAAATATCGAAACGTGGTTTTCGATAAATGATGGTATGCCGGCAGCGCACAATTCTATTGTGCGGTTACAATTCTTCAATTTTATATTGACCGAGATATTGAAGCCAGTGTGGTTTTTAATGAAACGAATAATTTTGATAGCGTTCGAGAACTCTTGACAAGACTAGTACAGTGACATAATAACTCTTGTTTTTTATAGGCGTTGAACTTTCCTCAAAAACATCCGAGAAATGCTGATATTCGGATTGCCTTTTGGCCCCGTTTTATACGACACAGATACATGGACTGCTGTCGTTTTTGTAAATCAAACTTCATGCTAACTTCTTTGCATCAAATGAGTTTTACAAAAACTATTTCAATTGTGTGAATATATTCACTTTGAAGACAACGGCTTCCCGGAAATACAGCACCAACTTCTATGCATCTAACCTCTGTGTACAAAAGCAATGGTTCAAATGGCTCTGAGCACTAAGGGACTTAGCTTCTGGGGTCATCAGTCCCCTAGAACTTAGAACTAGTTAAACCTAACTAACCTAAGGACATCACACACATCCATTTCCGAGGCAGGATTCCAACCAGCGACCACAGCAGTCGCGCGGTTCCAGACTAAAGCGCCTAGAACCGCTCGGCTACCCCGGCCGGCACAGAGGCCTCCCGAGAATCCTTCAAACTGTGGTTCCGCGAGTTTCCCGAGTCGCAGGACGTTGGCGCTCCGATCGGTTCCTGCTCGTCAGTTCGTTCTTTCTTTCTGTATGGTGTAGAAACGCACGACTAGCAACGACGTAACACGGAAGTTAAGTACACGATTTTGCTGTTGTGTAGCACTGACAGAGCGAAAGTCAGATGTGTTAAGGTCAGATGTCCTCTCCGAAGCTTTGTCTTATGAGAACCGTGGCGGAAATAAGTCGAAAATTATGTGATTCAGTGTACACAACTGCAAAAGATACACGGTTCGTCCAGTGCAAACAAAATGGCTGAAATCTTATATATTACACCTCGACCATGGGAAAACAATGTGTTCTGTCAAACGAAAACAACGCCACTTCTATGTCTCTGCGACCAAAAGCCGAAATATTAGTGATTCAGTGGTGCTCATGCTCTGCTGGAGGTGTAAATTTCTGGATGATCACTATTTAATTACGTAGGGATGCTATGACAATACTTCAGTTAAGATTCAGGAGCTATATGAACGGTAGGAAAGATTACATTAAGCTACAAACGTACCACAAGGTCTCAAAATATGCAGACCTTTTGAGATGGATAGTGGTTTCGGAGAGGCTATTGGATAAACAATACAGGGTTATCACGTGGTTATGTTACCAACTTTCAGGGAGGACGGAGGAGGTTAAATGATGTCTCAGTTTGATAACGGACTCTAGTGTTAAAATAACCCAATCGAAAGTTATAGGCGAAAATCTTGCTCGTATCTCTGGCAGTGGAATACACGTTCCTGTACTGTTGTTGGTAAGACTTTAGGATAGGAAACTTTCAGAGATGGTAGTGTGGACAAAACTAAGAAAAAAAGTCCATTAAACATGGGCTCTAAAATACCTAAGAGCTATGAGCACTTATCATTTTCGATAAAGTGAAACATCTTTTCTACTGTAAGCTCCTTGCTTTCCGTATTTTGAGAATTGTTAGTATGGACAAAAACAAGAAAAAATGTCGAGTAAACAAGGGCTCTAAAATGCATACCATAAGTGGTATAAGTACTCGTTCAGTAGAAGAGATGTGTTTCGCAGTAACTAAGATAAATAAGGGCATATATCTCTTAATGTATGCGTTTTAGAGCTCATGATTACTGGATTTTTTTCTTGTTTTGATCCGTAGTACCTCCTCTGAAAGTTGCAAACACTGCCACCTTAGCAATCACAGTACCGTATTTCACTGCCACGGTTATCAGAACGATTTTCGTTTACAACTGTCGTCTCTGTCGTTTTCGGACCAGCGTTCCTTACGCGCGAGTCATCGAATATACTTGCAAACTCGGATATTCACCCTTGAAACCTGATAGTCGAGGGAAGGCAGAATTCGGTTACGATTGTGGACGGGGCCGTAATCAGTTACTATTGGTTGCCTTTTACAGTTACACACATTTAGTTAAAACAGTAATTCCAGACTCAACAATAAATAAAAAAATACCACACGTTATTAAAGAAAGAATAAATAGCTGTGTAAATAATAGTGTTTTCAGTGCGTTACAATTTAGCAAATCACCATAAAATACAGATACAGATAATTTTTTTAAGGAAAAAAAGAAAAAGAAACAAGCCACTGTGGTCACGGCTGAAGGCCTTACACGCCAAGAATGGCAATAAATTAAGAATGGTTCACAACTCGCTACATTTACAACTTACAGGTATTGAAATATTACAAAGTAAGTGGTCACAAATACAGCAGAAGTATCAGACGCCAGGAATGGCAGTAAATAAGGTTTTAAGGATTACTGCTAAAATACAAATAACAAATTAGAATTTTAAGGCAAATGACCACAATCACGGCTGAAGGCCGTACACGACAGGAAAGGCAATTATGTAAAAAATTTAGAAACCTGTTGTAAAACAGCAAATACAAGCAAAGCTTAATTAAAAGAAACAAGCAACTGACCACCAAACGGTTGAAATAAGATAATGGTAAGCTTGTAACACAACCCTTAAACTGCTAGATTTATTACAGAAGCCGGCCGAAGTGGGAGTGCGGTTCTAGGCGCTACGGTCACAGGTTCGAATCCTGCCTCGGGCATGGATGTGTGTGATGTCCTTAGGTTAGTTAGGTTTAACTAGTTCTAAGTTCTAGGAGACTAATGACCTCAGAAGTTAAGTCCCATAGTGCTCAGAGCCGTTTGAACCATTTATTCCAGAAGGCGACCGGAACTATTAACTAGAGGTATATTGCCTTTTAATGTAGGCATTACAAAGTATGGTAATAAATAATACAATAATAAAACACAAGGATCAGTCACAGATGGTGCTCCAGGAATCGACCTCTGAGAAGGTCCGGTAACAAACACTTTCGCGAGCTATGAGATAGGCAGCCAAGAGTTGCATTCACTTCACAAGATGGTAACTCAGACTAGTGGCAGTGTAACGAATGACTAATGAGAATCTTGCTGAAGCTACCTGACGTCCAATAAACCAAATGCAACAATGGAACAACACGCCAAAGCTGGAACCGGCGGACTGCTCTACGCCTCCAGAATACTGTGCTTAGAGCGCCCGGAACGAGAAAGGAATCACCGACCGGCCTACAATGAAGAAAGCTGCCAAAACTACACGCCTTACCGGACAGCAGTGGCAAGACGAGGAAACGTACACTGCCGTTACATATACTAACCCCCAGAGCAGGTAACTAGGGCGTTAGTGGTCACCAGGCAGGAAAAGTACCGCTGGTTGAACTTAACAAATTGTAACAAACTCAACGCAGTAAACAGGAATAAGAAGTCGAGGAAAGCTAATCAGATCCGCTTTCCCCAAGCACTCGACTCGCTGCTCTTCGCCTCGGCGACACTACGTGCAGCAACACGAACCCAAGTCACTGGAGAATCGCGAGATGTCACAATGGTGGAGGTTTCTCTACTTGAATTGAAATGCACTCGTCTTAAGGGGCTCCGGAAAGGCTCAAAATCATGAAAAGTTCAATTTTTACTTTTTGCGTTTTCTGAATCTGCAGACTATTACCTTTTAATAGATATATAATTTATTCAATTCCGAAGACTACAACTATTTTTAAATTTTTTTTGAAATGTGTTCTACATGGGCGTGACCCACTGTGGCGCTGTTAAACTGCTGTCAAATGGTGTTATTATTAACGTCCGTGTTCATCAGGTACATTTTAGTGATGTGAGATAAAGTATGTGTTGTGGTTGAAACGTCCCCTTTGAACAATTATACATGACTGTGCTTAAACTGACACACAATATTTTGTTAGCGCAACGCAATCTGACTTTCAAAATTCCCTACAAAAGAATGGCCCTGACTAACATTAAACTATACCTTTCACAAATCACTTACCTCACAAAAATCTTCGCTGCTCAAGCTACTGCAATACAGCGAGCGCCACTACTGCCAGCTAAATAAAAGATTCAAACTACGGAAGGCACTAACTACTGATAGGGATAGTTAGCAAATGAAAGATATTAATAGAGAACAAACAATGTATTTACCTTGATATCATCATATATAAATATAGCAGTTCATGACAAATTACAAATCTCCGCCATCTCTCTCCCCACATCCACCACTGCTGGCGGCTCACCTCCAACTGCGCAACGCTACGCGCTGTTCACATCCAGCTGCCGCTGCCCAACACTACAATGGCAGACAACAATGCAAACTAGCCACAGACTGCACACAGCACAGCCAGTGATTTTCATATTGAGCGCTACGTAACGTTGCCAATAAGAAAACATAAACAGCCTACTTACATGGCTAACCTATTTTCAGAGACTTAGCAGCACCTGAACTGTTGAAAAAGTGTATTCACGGAAAAACTCAAAACCCCAATGAAAGTGTAAATAGTGTTATATGGTCGAGAATCCCCAAGACTGTATTTGTTGGAATAGAAACACTTCACTTTGGTGTGTATGATGCTGTTGCGACTTTCAATGATGGCAACATTGTAAGGTGCAAGGTATTTAGAAATATGGGAATGAAGATAGGTTCTAACATGGTACGAGCGATGCTTGCTTTAGACAAGGAACGCCTTCGGGCTGCAGACAGGGCTGTAAAGAGTCTAGAAATACAAGCAAGAGTAAACAGGAGGAGGAACAAGAGGAAGCTGGAGGAGGAGTTTGCAGAGGATGAAGATAATCCATCCTATGGACCTGGAATGCACTAAAAAGTTAATCCAATCTTTGTCGCTCGATTCCCAAAACTTTTATTTTCTCATACTAATTACATGCTTTCTAAGGATCTTCCAAACATATTTGTTTCAAACTTTCAGTAAATGTTACACAGTACCTTCTGCATAATTTAACACAGCCTTTTTCCAAAAAACTGTATATTTTTGAATATATAAATAAAAAATTGCAAAAAAATGTTGTGAATTTTCATTACAATTGAAAAAAATCATCTTTAATAAGTGAACTAAAATTTTGTAAAATCCCTGTGTTAAATTGTAGCCCATATTCCAATAAATAATCTGTAAAAAGTTCAACTTCCTACCTCAAATACTTTGTGAGGAAAGATGTAATTTATAAGCGTTATTTTAACATTGCAAGTATAGGGCCTTCCGGAGCCCCTTAAAGCCTGCAGGATCCGGTTTACGATGAGATCGTTCACCCTCGTGACCACAGGCTTTCCATCCGGCAGTCCATGCGTGATGCCAGCAGTCCCGGCGTGTGCGCGCACTGTGCGCACCTGGCTCCTCCTCAGTCCCCAACAGAACTGCCCCACTCACACGACACGGAGAAACAACGACGGCGTCCCAAAGATAGGGCAACAGTTACTACAAATTGATAACCGCTGCTGCTGCCACTAGTGGACAGGCAAGGCTTGCGAAACGAGTGGTGCCAGTCAAGACGAGAAGAAGACAAACAACCGCAACCATGCCAACTAAAGGATGTCTGGCCTCCAACAGAGGGCGGAAACCTACAAACAGCATCAACGCGAACCGCAGCACGGCCGAACCCTGCTTTCTAAGCTGGTCTAGTCGACAACATACTCGAATTACGAGTTTTTAGTTAAATGGCCAGCAGAGAAGACTGCCGATTCGAGTCTCCGAGCTTGTGGAGACGGTAAATTCGGAGGTGGCGTCTTAGGACTTACTGACGAGATTTTTAGATGTTGTGGGCTGCAGTCCAAGGACTGGTTTGATGCAGCTCTCTGTGGTGTCACCGCCAGACACCACACTTGCTAGGTGGTAGCTTTAAATCGGCCGCGGTCCATTAGTACATGTCGGACCCGCGTGTCGCCATGTCAGTGATCGCAGACCGAGCGCCACCACACGGCAGGTCTCGAGAGACTTACTAGCACTCGTCCCAGTTGTACGGACGACTTAGCTAGCGATGCAACACTGACGAAGCCTCGTTTATTTGCAGAGAAGATAGAATAGCCTTCAGCTAAGTCAATGGCTACGACCTAGCAAGGCGCCATAGCAATTGATAGTTATCGTATGAAGCATGTCTCATCAAGAACGATGTATACAAAAGATGGAATAAAGTTAAGTATTCCAGAAGCTACGTACTTTTCTTTATAGCATTCATTACGTATCCTGTTTCAGACCTCACACCATCCTGCGTGAGCTTATAGCGTGCATTTCGGCCTTCTCTAGCAATATAACACTCTCCATGCTACTCTATCTTATCATCTCCGAATAACTAGAGCAAGCAGCTCTCCATGCCACCCTATTTTATCATCTCCGAATAATCATAGCAACTACTGCATCCTTCTGAATCTGCTTATTGTGTTCATCTCTTGGTCTCTCACTACAATTTTTACCTCCAGCTCTTCCCTCCAGTACTAAATCGGTGCTCTCTTGATGTCTCAAATGTGTCCTATCAACCTATCCCTTCAGTTAGTCAAGTTGTGCCACAAATTTCTTGTCTTTCCACTTCCATTAAGTACCTCCTCATTAGTTACGGTATCTACCCATCTAATCTTCAGCATTCTTCATAGCACCACCTTTCAAAAGCTTCTAAACTGTTTATCGTCCATGTTCCACTTCCATACATGGCTGCACTCCAAACAAATACCTTCATCAACGACTTCCTGACACTGTAACTTATATCCGATGTGAACAAGTTTCTATTCTTCAGAAACGCCAACTTCTCTACTTCTACCATCATCAACTAATTTGGTGCCCAAATAGCAAACCCTATCTACTACTTTAATTTTCTCATTTCCTAGTCTAATTACCTCAGTATCACCTGACATAATTTGCCTACTTTCTATTATCGTTGTTTTTCTTTTTCTATGTTCATCTGATATCCTCCTTTCAAGACACTGTCCACTCCGTTCAGCTACTCTTCCTACTGTTTCACTGTCCCTTACAGAGTTACAGTGTTATCGGCAAGCCTCAAGATCTTTATTTCTTCTCCCTGAACTTTATTTCCTTCTCCAATTTTTTCTTCCGTTTCCTATACCGGTCGCTCAGTGTTCAGGCTGAATAAAATTGAGGATAGACTACAACTCTGCCTCACTCATTTCTCAACCCGCACGGTCTGAGGCACCGTGCGACGGTTCGCGCAGCTCCCCCTGTCAGAAGTTCGAGATTTCCCTCTGGCATGGGTGTGTGTGTGTTGTCCTTAGCATAAGTTAGTTTAAGTTAGATTAAGTAGTATGTAGTCCTAGGAACCAACGAGCTCAGCAGTTTGGTCCCATAGGAAATTCCCACCACTTCTCAACTACTGCTTCCCTTTCCACGTCATTCGACTCTTTATAACTGCCGTCTGGTTTCTATTCAAGTTGTAAATAGCCTTCCGCTCCCTGGCGTGTTCCTAACGTACATTTCTCCGATATCTAAACTGGTTTTCCCCGAAATTGGCTTCTGTCAGTTTTACCGCTCTTTTGTAAAGAATTTGTGTCAGTATTTTCCAGCTATGGCTTATTTAATTGATGAAATGATAATTAAATCAAGACCCTAAGGTGTCGACAGGCTTTGATATACATCAACAGAGACAGTTGAAAATGTGTGCCTCGACCGGGACTCGAACCCGTGATCCCCTGCTTACAGGGCAGACGCTCTATCCATCTGAGCCACCGAAAACACACAGGATACTGCGACTGCACGCTCCCCGTGAGACCCACATTCCCAACTTAATGTCCACTACATTCGTAGTGACCCCACCCATTACACTCATTACTACAAGTAGGCAATCTTACCGAGTCCCGTAAGAGTTCGGGCAATGAGTGTGCATCCAGCACAGAAGAAGAAGGTCAATGGCTGGTTAGCCATAACTACACTCCTGGAAATGGAAAAAAGAACACATTGACACCGGTGTGTCAGACCCACCATACTTGCTCCGGACACTGCGAGAGGGCTGTACAAGCAATGATCACACGCACGGCATAGCGGACACACCAGGAACCGCGGTGTTGGCCGTCGAATGGCGCTAGCTGCGCAGCATTTGTGCACCGCCGCCGTCAGTGTCAGCCAGTTGGCCGTGGCATACGGAGCTCCATCGCAGTCTTTAACACTGGTAGCATGCCGCGACAGCGTGGACGTGAACCGTATGTGCAGTTGACGGACTTTGAGCGAGGGCGTATAGTGGGCATCCGGGAGGCCGGGTGGACGTACCGCCGAATTGCTCAACACGTGGGGCGTGAGGTCTCCACAGTACATCGATGTTGTCGCCAGTGGTCGGCGGAAGGTGCACGTGCCCGTCGACCTGGGACCGGACCGCAGCGACGCACGGATGCACGCCAAGACCGTAGGATCCTACGCAGTGCCGTAGGGGACCGCACCGCCACTTCCCAGCAAATTAGGGACACTGTTGCTCCTGGGGTATCGGCGAGGACCATTCGCAACCGTCTCCATGAAGCTGGGCTACGGTCCCGCACACCGTTAGGCCGTCTTCCGCTCACGCCCCAACATCGTGCAGCCCGCCTCCAGCGGTGTCGCGACAGGCGTGAATGGAGGGACGAATGGAGACGTGTCGTCTTCATCTACATCTACATCTACATCTATACTCCGCGAGCCACCTTACGGTGTGTGGCGGAGGGTACTTATTGTACCACTATCTGATCCCCCCTTCCCTGTTCCATTCACGAATTGTGCGTGGGAAGAACGACTGCTTGTAAGTCTCTGTATTTGCTCTAATTTCTCGGATCTTTTCGTTGTGATCATTACGCGAGATATATGTGGGCGGTAGTAATATGTTGCCCATCTCTTCCCGGAATGTGCTCTCTCGTAATTTCGATAATAAACCTCTCCGTATTGCGTAACGCCTTTCTTGAAGTGTCCGCCACTGGAGCTTGTTCAGCATCTCCGTAACGCTCTCGCGCTGACTAAATGTCCCCATGACGAATCGCGCTGCTTTTCGCTGGATCATGTCTATCTCTTCTATTAATCCAACCTGGTAAGGGTCGCATACTGATGAGCAATACTCAAGAATCGGACGAACAAGCGTTTTGTAAGCTACTTCTTTCGTCGATGAGTCACATTTTCTTAGAATTCTTCCTATGAATCTCAACCTGGCGCCTGCTTTTCCCACTATTTGTTTTATGTGATCATTCCACTTCAGATCGCTTCGGATAGTAACTCCTAAGTATTTTACGGTCGTTACCGCTTCCAATGATTTACCACCTATGGCATAATCGTACTGGAATGGATTTCTGCCCCTATGTATGCGCATTATATTACATTTATCTACGTTTAGGGAAAGCTGCCAGCTGTCGCACCATGCATTAATCCTCTGCAGGTCCTCCTGGAGTACGTACGAGTCTTCTGATGTTGCTACTTTCTTGTAGACAACCGTGTCATCTGCAAATAGCCTCACGGAGCTACCGATGTTGTCAACTAAGTCATTTATGTATATTGTAAACAATAAAGGTCCTATCACGCTTCCCAGCGGTACTCCCGAAATTACCTCTACATCTGCAGATTTTGAACCGTTAAGAATGACATGTTGTGTTCTTTCTTCTAGGAAATCCTGAATCCAATCACAAACCTGGTCCGATATTCCGTAAGCTCGTATTTTTTTCACTAAACGTAAGTGCGGAACCGTATCAAATGCCTTCCTGAAGTCCAGGAATACGGCATCAATCTGCTCGCCAGTGTCTACGGCACTGTGAATTTCTTGGGCAAATAGGGCGAGCTGAGTTTCACATGATCTCTGTTTGCGGAATCCATGTTGTTTATGATGAAGGAGATTTGTATTATCTAAGAACGTCATAATACGAGAGCACAAAACATGTTCCATTATTCTACAACAGATTGACGTAAGCGAAATAGGCCTATAATTATTCGCATCTGATTTATGACCCTTCTTGAAAATGGGAACGACCTGCGCTTTCTTCCAGTCGCTAGGTACTTTACGTTCTTCCAGCGATCTACGATAAATTGCTGATAGAAAGGGGGCAAGTTCTTTAGCATAATCACTGTAGAATCTTAAGGGTATCTCGTCTGGTTCGGATGCTTTTCCGCTACTAAGTGATAGCAGTTGTTTTTCAATTCCGATATCGTTTATTTCAATATTTTCCATTTTGGCGTCCGTGCGACGGCTGAAGTCAGGGACCGTGTTACGATTTTCCGCAGTGAAACAGTTTCGGAACACTGAATTCAGCGATGAGAGTCGCTTCTGCCTTGGTGCCAATGATGGTCGTATGCGTGTTTGGCGCCGTGCAGGTGAGCGCCACAATCAGGACTGCATACGACCGAGGCACACAGGGCCAACACCCGGCATCATGGTGTGGGGAGCGATCTCCTACACTGGCCGTACACCACTGGTGATCGTCGAGGGGACACTGAATAGTGCACGGTACATCCAAACCGTCATCGAACCCATCGTTCTACCATTCCTAGACCGGCAAGGGAACTTGCTGTTCCAACAGGACAATGCACGTCCGCATGTATCCCGTGCCACCCAACGTGCTCTAGAAGGTGTAAGTCAACTACCCTGGCCAGCAAGATCTCCGGATCTGTCCCCCATTGAGCATGTTTGGGACTGGATGAAGCGTCGTCTCACGCGGTCTGCACGTCCAGCACGAACGCTGGTCCAACTGAGGCGCCAGGTGGAAATGGCATGGCAAGCCGTTCCACAGGACTACATCCAGCATCTCTACGATCGTCTCCATGGGAGAATAGCAGCCTGCATTGCTGCGAAAGGTGGATATACACTGTACTAGTGCCGACATTGTGCATGCTCTGTTGCCTGTGTCTATGTGCCTGTGGTTCTGTCAGTGTGATCATGTGATGTATCTGACCCCAGGAATGTGTCAATAAAGTTTCCCCTTCCTGGGACAATGAATTCACGGTGTTCTTGTTTCAATTTCCAGGAGTGTATATGAAAACGGTATCTGTTCTTTCGGACATGCTATGCTCAGATGGATAGAGCGTTTGCCATGTAAGCGGGAGATCCCGGGTTCGAGTCCCAGTTGGGGCACACATTTTCAACTGTTTTCCGTTGATGTACATCAACGCCTGTCGACAGCTTAGGATCTTGATTTAATTATCATTTCATTCTAAGAGAGCTGCATGGTCACCGATGGTATCTGTTCTTCCGGACATGTCCGAAAGAACAGATACCATCTTCATACAGTTACGGCTAACCGGCCATTGACCTCCTTCTGTGCTGGATGCATACGCATTGCCCGAACTCTTACGGGACTCGGGTAAGATTGTCTGCCTTGAGTAATGAGTGTAGTGGGCAGGGGCACTACGAATGTAGTGTACGGACATTAAGTTGGGAATATGGGTCTCACGGCGAGCGTGCAAGGGATAAATCCATGTAGTCGCAGTATCCTCTGTGCCCTTGATGGCTCAGATGGATAGAGCGGAAGAACAGATACTATCTTCATATATTTAATTGATAGTCCGGTAATTTTCACGCCCATCAGCAACTGGTTTCTTTGGAATTATAATTATGGCGAGATTAACGGCCAATATACAGCTCTAATTAGCGATCTCTATAACAGAAGCTGGCGTGGGATGAGCGCGCGACCCGCACTGCGCTGGCAGTGGTTCACGCAGCGGCACGCAGCACTCAACAGTGGGAGTCGGCCACAGCTGCTACACAAAGGAGGCAGTAAGCTGAGTGTCTGGCTATTAGCGGCCATCTGATAGCGCCCGCCCCGGGCTAGCCGCTGTGTTTGTAAGCCAGCTTGCTTCCGCCTGCTACTACAGCGCAGACTCCTCCATGTGCGCGTCTGCCTAGGGTCGTCCCAATACCAGAACCAGAATTGTATTTTGTATTTGGCACACAGTTATCAAATCAGTATTATCAAAAGAAGAAACAGTGCTTCACAAAAGCAGGACTTTTTTAAATAAGCCTGATTATCTTAGAATACAAACATCTACATCTACATCCAATGGGTACCCTGCAAATCACATTTAACTGAGTGGCAGAGGGTTCATCGAACCACTTTCACAATTCTCTATTATTCCAATCTCGTATAGCGTGCGGAAAGAATGAACACCTATATCATTCCGCACGAGCTCTGATTTCCCTTATCTTATCGTGCTGATCGTTCCTTTCTATGTACGTCGGTGTCATAAAAAATATTTTCTCATTCGGAGCAGAAAATTGGTGATTGGAATTTTGTGAGAAGATTCCGAAACGCATTTCTTTTTATGATTTCCAGCCCAAATCCTGAATTATTTCTGTAACACCCTCTCCCATATTTCACGATAATACAAACCGTGCTGCTTCTCTTTGAACTTTTTCGATGTACCCCGTCAGTCCTATCTGGTAAGGATCCCATACCGCGCAGCAGTATTCTAAAAGAGGACGGACAAGCGTAGTGTAGGCAGTCTCCTTAGTAGGTCTGTTACATTTTCTAAGTGTCCTGCCAATAAAACGCAGTCTTTCGTTAGCCTTCCCCACAACATTCTCTATGCGTTCCTTCCAATTTAAGTTGTTCGTAATTGCAATACCTAGGTATTTAGTTGAATTTACGGCTTTTAGATTATACTAATTTATCGTGTAACCGAAGTTTAACGAGTTTCTTTTAGCACTCATGTGAATGACCTTACACTTTTCGTTATTTAGGGTCAACTACCACTTTTCGCACCATTCTGATATTTCTTCTAAATCGTTTTGCAGTTTGTTTTGATATTCTGATGACTTTATTAGTCGATAAACGACAGCATCATCTGCAAACAACCGAAGACGTCTGCTCAGATTGTCTCCCAAATCGTTTATATAGATAAGGAACAGCAAAGGGCCTATGACACTACCTTGGGGAGCGCCAGAAATCACTTCTGTTTCACTTGATGACTTTCCGTCAGTTACTATGAACTGTGACCTGTGACAGGGAATCACAAATCCAGTCACATAACTGAGACGATATTCCATATGTACGCAATTTCACTACGAGCCGCTTGTGTGGTACAGTGTCAAAAGCATTCCGGAAATATAGAAATATGGAATCGATCTGAAATCCCTTTTCAAAGGCACTCAACACTTCATGTGAATAAAGAGCCAGTTGTGTTTCACAGGGACGATGTTTTCTAAACCCATGTTGACTGTGTGTCAATAGACCGTTTTCTTCGAGGTGATTCATAATGTTCGAACACAACATATGTTCTAAAATCCTGCTGCATATCGACGTTAACGATATGGGCCTGTAATTTAGTGGATTACTCCTACTACCTTTCTTGAATATTGGTGTGACCTGTGCAACTTTCCAGTCTTTTGGTACGAATCTTTCGTCGAAATTGATTATATTTTACACAGTTGGGTATTATCTCAATATGAACAGGAAATTGTACAGTGAAAATCTGCTATAGTATTATACAATGATATTTAACTGTTAGAGATGCAATTACCTTGAAGCAGTTCTTAGTATTTTCCAGTAGTGTTTCCTTCGAAAAATTATTTTATCTGAGGACTGCACTGTATTTTTCGGCTGTACGGCTGGTCCCGGCGGAGGTTCGAGTCCTCCCTCGGGCACGGGTGTGTGTGTTTGTCCTTAGGACAATTTAGGTTAAGTAGTGTGTAAGGTTAGGGACTGATGACCTTAGCAGTTAAGTCCCATAAGATTTCACACCCACTTCTTTCACGCCCACTTATATTTTTCGGCCTTCGCTGCTATTTACCTGAGAATATGACATACCATTTAACGGTAAGATGAAATCGTATATAGCGATTCAAAATGAAAATCAAAAGGAATCATCACTTCTAAAACAATGACTCCAAATTATTGACTAGCATGATTTTGTTTCAGAATGTGAAAATATCAATACAATGCTAGACAAACTACTCGTACGTTACCAGAATGAGATTTTCACTCTAGCAGAGTGTGCGCTATTATGAAACTTCCTGGCAGATTAAAACTGTGTGCCGGACCGAGACTCGAACTCGGGATCTTTGCCTTTCGCGGGCAAGTGCTCTACCAACTGAGCTACCCAAGCACGACTCACGCCCCGTCCTCACAGCTTTACTTCTGCCAGTACCGCGTCTCCTACCTTCCAAACTTTACAGAAGCTCTCCTGGTTCGCAGGAGAGCTTCTGTAAAGTTTGGAAGGTAGGAGACGCGGTACTGGCAGAAGTAAAGCTGTGAGGACGGGGCGTGAGTCGTGCTTGGGTAGCTCAGTTGGTAGAGCACTTGCCCGCGAAAGGCAAAGATCCCGAGTTCGAGTCTCGGTCCGGCACACAGTTTTAATCTGCCAGAAAGTTTCATACTCGTACGTTAGCTTGAACGGAGATAGGTACATTATTATGAATGCAATGCTTCCCTAAACAATTGCACCACTGGTAGCGAACCCCATGAGAAGTACGCTGATGAACCAAAACATCATGACCACTGGCCACCGCGAGGTCGCATGCCTCCTAGTTGTGTTGCGGGCACGTGACACAGAAAGGAAAGAATGTAAGCGGAAGAGAGACGAATGGGTGGTCATTATAGCGAATAAACGGGCCGCAAATACGGAAATGCACTGATATGAGCGGTTTGGCAAAGGGCACATTGTTATGGCGCTGCGGCTGGTAACGAGAATCTCTAGAGCGGCGAAGCTGGTCGCCTGTTGGTGTTCTACTGTCGTGAGCACCTATAGAAAGTGGCTGAAGCATGATGAAATAACGAGTAGGCCGTATGGTACTGGACGACCACGTCCCATCACAAAACGTAGAGTTCGGAGGACCCCACACTGCGTAATCGAGGATAGGCAGCGATCTGTGACAGATCTGAAGACAGAGCACAATGCTGGTCTAGCCACAAGTGTTTCTGAGCACACCGTTCAAAGGCCGCTGTTGAACATGAAGCTCCACATCACACGACATCTACGCGCTCCTGTTTTGACCCAACGGCGTTGTCAGTTACGATTGCAGTGGGCACTGAAATCCCTTTACATAAGATGCGAAAGGATGGGCGGAGCGACTACAATCGCGTCATTTTTTTCTTTCACAGTTCAAATTTATTTACAGAACACATTACATCCACAAATCGAATACAACATTAGCCATGCCAAAGAACGAGCAACATGACCTTTTTCTTTCTTTCTTTTTTCAAATAATCGGTAAGCCACTAATTGAAAGCCACAAACACGAAATCAGTAATAAATACAAAATTACAAGCTCATAAGGAAAGACATTCCCTAATTAAAGCAATTTGGCCTTGGAATAATTAAGAAAATTACTCTCTCAAACCTTTAAGAACAAATCGCCACTTACGGCTCTTAAAGGCGTTTTAAAAAAATTTAAATTAATTTCACCCTTTGAGAGGAACATTTGCAGCTGCACATGTCAAAACACATGTCCAAATATTCAATTTTCAGAGCAGACTAACCATCAATGTTACAGTAAGTGTCAACAGTTACGATCCAGAAAGATTTTCTTTTACATGCATGGATTGAAGTTAACACGGAAGTGATGGAAAAATAATTAGAAAAATATCTCAAACTTTCACTACTAGAGAAAGTAATCTCAAAGTTGGCAAATATTAGCACAATATGTACAGGTTGAAACACTCTGGTTGAGAAAATCTGAAGGTTAATCATAAATCGGATAATATTACCCATTTGAGGAGACACGTAAAATATTAAGAGGAAAATATTAACGTAAGAGCCTGTAAATAGGAAATACACTGTTAGTGTGAACAGCCCCACTAAGGTAATGTCGGGCTGCCACAAACACTCCCGAAAAACATCATGCCCGAGCCGGCCGCTGTGACCGAGTGGTTTTAGGCGCTTCAGTCCGGAACCGCGCTGCTGCTGCGGTCGTAAGTTCGAATCCTGCCTCGGGCATAGATGTGTGTGATGTCTTTAGGTTAGTTAGGTTTAAGTACTAATTATAGGGGACTAATGACCTCAGATACAAAGTCCCATAGTGCTTCGAACCATTTGAACCACAATGCCCGTGTCTAACAGCAACAAGTCACCGTGGTCAAGCACCGCCTCAAATGGCGGACCCGCAAGAGCTGTTAACAAACAGGACTCAAGTGAAACATGAGCTAAAAATACAAGTTAAAAAGTGTAATTCGCCCACACGTTAATAACTTAATGGCATAAAACCTTCAAATCTGCCATAATAATCAAACTGTAGGGCTAGTCAAAATTTCACAGAGCAGACACTGCCTAATAACATAAAACGATAAACTGATGGCGTAATAAACGTCTCCCAAAAACAACTAAGCTGGAAAGGGACAAATCATTAATCTCAGAAAGTTACTTGCAATAGAAAAACAGTCAATAAGTCATCTGGTCTACACAACCAGAGACTTGTTTGCGCCAAACTGAAATTTCTATGATAAACAGAAGATTACGTCTAGGAGGTAGTACTTGATTGTTAGTATTGACAAGAAAGGCTATCTTCCATGTCACTTAGATTCCTGAACGATCTACAAGACAATTTGAACAACATACATTAGTTCGACAAATTTCTGGAAAAAAAAAGAAAAAAAATTGAAAGATTAAGTAATAAATCCAAGAAAAAGTCCCAAAGCACTAAAAGCAACCACTTAATAAACCAGATTTACCACACTCTTATGAGCAACTTAACAGCACTAAATATTCCGTTTCATTAAAAACTAGGGTAACAGAAAAGGCCTTACAGGAAAAGAACACTGATTTTGAAGCCACCAGATCAAAAGCGCCAGACAGCTTGTGGCGTAAACTTCAAGCAGTGCCTATAATGACAAGCAGTCACCTTTACACGTGCGGAAGCAAGCGCTAACCATTAAACGGATCAAACTCAAACAAACTAGTTGTGGTTAACAATAATTACAATGGTTGAAAATTTTTTTGAGTTCCATAAAGCGAGAGTGACAGAGGCGGGCATATCACAGCGGGAGTGATACCAACCATTTCTACATCAAGAAGTCGTCATTCCATGATATCAGCTCAATGCAAGACGCTAGCATCAAAAAACACACAGCACAGACATAAGGAAAGAGAAATCAGCTGGGGCACACTGAAGGACGTGGTGAAAACATCGAAGCAGCCACTAACGTCACACACGTAACTAATCAGTCTCCTCGTAAATAGTGCCAACGGCCCACACAGCCGTCCGGAAGACCACTGCCCGTGTTGCGCTCTCTCCGCGAACCCAGATATCTTACAACTCGACACGCTCCGGCATGTTTCGAAGGCTCCGCGCCAGAGATAACACACAGGAAGCTAAGGGTAATTCGTGCCACCTAGCAGAGCGCCAGCAAATTAAGGGGGAAGAAAAGATGAAATACAGCTCAACCTCTGCTACGCAAACCGAAAGAAAGCCCTCCCCTCCCACCCCCCCCCCCCTCCTTGCTTTCTCTTACCAGGGGAGGTACTAACAAGCCTGCTTCATCTGGCTAACACGAATTTTAAAGTTTTTGCCGGTAGCGAGATCACAAATTAGTAAATTAACTGGACTCCAGGCCATAACAATATAACAACGGCCAACAAATCGCGGAGCAAGTTTCCCTGTAATTCCATTACGCTGTCCTCCACCAACATTAAGATTTCGGACGAAATATCGCCTATGACGCCTCCGAAGAGTTGTCAACCCTGATTATAGCGTCTCTCCTGACAACGATGGGCTAACTGAATATTCTTCCTCGCCCTGTCCCTATTCTGTTTAATGGCTTGAGGGGTAATACACTCAGGGAAAAGATCATTTATACTCCAGAAGTTGGCAAGCAGACTTAAGTGCCGCAAGAACTGCTATAGAAGTCTCATGCTGCGCAGAATTAAAAGCGAAATCGATCTAAAGTAGTGATGTATCCCAATTGGTCTGAGTCTTAGCATAGAAAATGATCAGACGCCGCAACTCCTCTACTGGAAAGTAACCAAACAAACCGGGAAAAACCATCAATCACGACCAATGTAGGTAAAACGATGTATCCCTTTAGTGCAGGGAAAGAGGCCCATATAATGAACAAATAATTTATCCATGGGATCCATTTCCCTTTTGGATTGTAAATGTCTCTTGCTTGAATTGGTGCTGGGTTTATTCATATTACACCGTTCGCACTAGCCTTCCAAACGACGAATGTCCTTGTATAATAAAAGCCTGGTGAACGGCTGGCGAACCTTAGACAGCGTCTTATAAATGCCCAAGTGTCCACCCAACAATGACATTAAAATAAAAAATGGAGAGCATAAGCTCGATACGTAAACAAATTTTGGGTTTAGCCAATCTCCCAATTCCAAGACAATATCACCTTCCTTAATAAATAACATGGAACCAGTTCAGCAGCCAACAAACGCTTCCTAACAAGTCCTAAATAACGATCCTGATCTTGTTCTCAACTGAGGTAGGTAAAGAGCTGAGGTATCTCGGTTAAGACACTACAAAGAACCACCTGATAAGCAACGGCCCTCCAGTTCCTGAGTCTCTTCATCAAACATGCAGCTAAGCGTATCAGTAATTTATTGTCAGCGCCACCTTACAATCCTACCGGTCTTACTCGGACGTGCCAAAACCCAAATCAAGGCCTGTTCGTCGGTCTCTAGGTCAGATCTCTGTGCCTGAGATAAAATTTAAATTTTCAAGAGCAAATAAGACAGCCAAGGTCTCGTACTTCACTCGTACTTCAGCTCAGGTGTACTAATCTGCTCGAGGCAAAAGCTAGAGCACGCCTTCCTCCAGAATCTTCTTGAAAAAGAACAGCAGCAACTCTGGCACTGGAAGCATCAGTCTGCACCATGAGCCTCTTTCGAAAATCCAGAATGGCAAATACAGGACAGTTAGTGGGAGCAGTTCAGATAGCTTCAAAAGCAGAAGGCTGAATCTCTCCCTAAACAAAATTTTCTCCTTTTTTACGAAGATTGTTAAGGGCGGCAGCAAACTGAGCAAAATTAAGGACGAACTTCCTAAAATATTTGGCCATACCGATGGACTTGGCACCCTTTTGTTATTCTTCGGAGGAAGGGACTTTCTTAAATTGGAAGTACGCTCTTGATCAATCCTAATACCGTCCCTGGAATCCTGATGACCCGAAAAAGAATCTGCTACCCAGTGGGAGTAACTTTAGATGGCTTAACTGTTAATCCTGAAAGACTCTTCGGGTTTCCTGCCGTATCCTAAAATAACTCGATTCTTCAGGAGAATGCTGCTTCTCCTGATGAGTCCCGCCGAGAACTGACGCCAGGCTGCAAATCGACGTCCTATATAGGCCACCGTACGGTACACGGCGCATGCGCCCCCCATCATGGTTGCTGCCCTCCAAGACTGGGCAGGTGGCGCCGCCCTTATTAGAACACCGGAGGCAACGATATATCGCACTCAGGGACGATTTTCGAACCCTCGGACTCGCCGCACCGAAGAAAGTTCTGTTTTGATGTGGGATAGGACAGGATTCCACGTCCTACTAACGGGAAACCAACTGACTCTTTTAATTAAATTATCCGCCAACCCAATATCAATAGCCTCTTTTAGACACCGTTCCAAAAAGCGGAAGTGCTGGCAATTATTATTTAAGTAGTGTTCTGCTATTGCCGATTTTTCCAGCTGTTGTAGCCTCGTATGACGGCGATGTTTCACACACCTGTCATGAACTGTGTGAATCGAACGGCCGATGTAAGCCTTCCCACATTGACACAGAATTTTGTACGCAACGAGTTTCTTAAGCTCCAAATCATCTTTCACGGAGCTGAGAAGTGCCCTAATCTTGGAAGGTGGGCAGAACATATTCTTGATGTGAAAATATCTCCAAATTCTTTCAGTCTTAAACGATATGCCCCAGCATAAGGAATAAATGCCACTGATCTACGTTCCTCTTCATGCAACTCCAAACACCATAGTCGACGAATCTGCTTCTCAGGGTACCCATTTTCCTTAAAAACAGACACCAAATGCGCAAGTTCTGGGTTAAGCCGTCCGCGTCGGAAATCGCTCGTGCTCTGCGTACCCAAGTCTAAAGGACGCCACTCGGTTGGTCTGGCGGATGACAAATCTTATATTGCAGATACCGATCTGTGTGCGTCGGCTTTCGGTGAACACTACGACTTTAAGTACCATTTGGTTTTTTGTAAACCATGACGTCAAAAGATGGAAGCATCCCATCCTTCTCAACCTCCATGGTAAATTTAAAGCTGGGATGAAGACAGTTGAAGTGGACCAAAAATCTATTAACAGCAACACGTCCATGTGGCCAGACGAAAAAAGTATCGTCCACATATCTCTAGAAGCACTCTGAGGAGCCTTTATTCCTTATGCTGGGGGCATAGAGTAAAGAAAGTTCAATTGAATGTGAAACAAGCAAAGCATAAGCATTAAGCTCAAAGGGGACAGGTAACCACAACACCTCACGAACTTGATTTAATTGGTCAACAGACAACTCGGAAACCCCACTGAATGAACACGTAATCGTTTTGGGCAGCTGGGCAAAAGAATCAGAGACCAACATACCACTGCCTTGAGTCTTCACATACTGTGACTGACTAACAGCTAAATTACCCTCTTCCATACAACCGAGTTCACTATCTAAGGCCAAAGAACCGGTACTAATCTGTAAATCTTTCACCCTAACAATTAACTTCTACCGGTCACACTTTGCTGATCAGTAACCTTAAGACAATTTAAATCAGCAAGGTGCTTACTCCATTGGAACAAATGTGCTTGCAGTCCACAGATTTTCTTGCGGGTAGGTTGACTACCATCCAAAAATTGAATACTGAGAGACAATTTATCCAAAGCTACAGAAGCAGAAATAGCAGCACCTACCTCGCTGGAAGTCCCAGGGGTATTATGAAGAGAATTATCCACTGCTGGGCTCAGTTTGGCTGCGACGCCACACTCAACAGGAATGGTCCTCACGCTTTCACATTCGAGATGATCGCGTTTGAGGTAAGATAAGAGCAAGCAACTTCTGGAATCAATAGAAATATGGCTCTCTCAAACAGTTCAAATAATTTTTAGTACAAGAATTCAAAATCTTCAATTTTAAAGGAAAAATAATACAAAAAGTGTAGACAATTCTCCCCTCCTCCTTTAACTGAAAGAAAGTAACCATGCTCTGCTACCATTGAAATCCCCTTACATAAGATGGGAAACGAAAAGGACGCATGGAAGGGTGGGCACAATACAATAACATCATTTTTCCTTTGACAGTTCACATTTATTTACAGAACACATTACAATAACAAACTAAATACAATGTTAACCACGTCAAAGAATGAGAAAAATGACCTTTTGTTTTTTTTTACAAATAATTGGTTAAAGCCACTGTGCAAAGGCCACAAACCACAAGCACGAAATCGACAATAAACACAAAATTGCAAGATAATAAAACATTTCTTAATTAAAGCAATTTGGCCTTAGAATAATGAAAAGAATTACTCTGCCAAAACTTTAAGAACAAATCGCTACTTATTGCTGCTCTTAAAAGCGTTTAAAAAACATTAAATTTATTTCAGTATTAATCAGACTAGCCTTTGAAAGGAACATTTGCAGGTGAGATTATTAATTGCCAAATAATAAGTCCAATCATTCAATTTTTAGAACAGATCAACCATGAAAGTTAAGTGCTAACAGTTCCGATCCGGCAAGATTTTCTTTTACCTGAAGTAAGTTCCCCACAATATATTTCTGAATGAAATTTGGCCCAGAATTTACATCTACGTCTACATCATACTCCGCAAGCCGCCTAATGGTGTGTGGCGGAGGGTATCTTTTGTACTACTAACTGAGCCCTCCAACACTGTTCAACTCGCGAATGGCGCAGGGAAAGAATGATTGTCGGAAAGCCTCTGTATTGGCTCAAATTTTTCGAATTTTATCCTCATGGTCATTATGCAAGACGTGTGTGGCGGGAAGTAATATGTTTTCGGACTCTTCCCGCAAAGAGCTCTCTCGAAATTTCAATAGTAAATCTCCCTGAGATGCACAACGCCTCTCTTGTAACGTCTGCCAGTGGAGTCTGTTGAGCATCTCCGCAACGCTCTCGTCCAGACTAAACGATCCCGTGAGGAAACGTACCGCTCTTTGTTGGATCTTCTCTATCTCTTCTGTCAGTCCTATCTGGTAGGGATCCCATAAAGATGAACAGTTCTCAAGAATCTGTTGAACAAACGCATTATAAGATAAGTTACGTTTCCTTAAGATGCTTCCTATGAATCTGAGTCTGGCATCCGCTTTTCCCGCAATTTATTTTATATAATCATTCCACTTAAGCTTGCTCTGGATAGTTACTCATACATGTTTTACAGCAGATGCTGTTTCCAGAGCTTTGTCATCAACAGTGTAGCTATACAGTAGTGTTTTTCTTTTCCTGTGTATGCGCAACGTGTTACATTTATTTACGTTCAAGGTCAACTGCCAGGGCCTACATCATTCTTCAGTTCTCTGGAGGACATTCTGCAAATCGTTACTACCTTCTGCCATTGCTACTTTGTTATAGAATAGCGTTAGAGAACATCCGACGCATTCTACTAGATCGTATGTACAGGGTTATTACAAATGATGGAAGCGATTTCACAGCTCTACAATAATTTTATTATTTGAGATATTTTCACAATGCTTTGCACACACATACAAAAACTCAAAACGTTTTTTTAGGCATTCACAAATGTTCGATATGTGCCTCTTAAGTGATTCGGCAGACATCAAGCCGACAATCAAGTTCCTCCCACACTCGGCGCAGCATCTCCCCATCAATGAGTTCGAAAGCATCGTTGATGCGAGCTCGCAGTTCTGGCACGTTTCTTGGTAGAGGAGGTTTAAACACTGAATCTTTCACATAACCCCACAAAAAAAAAACGCATGGGGTTAAGTCGGGAGAGCGTGGAGGCCATGACATGAATTGCTGATCATGATCCCCACCACGACCGATCCATCGGTTTTCCAATCTCCTGTTTAAGAAATGCCGAACATCATGCTGGAAGTGCGGTGGAGCACCATCCTGTTGAAAGATGAAGTCGGCGCTGTCGGTCTCCAGTTGTGGCATGCGCCAATTTTCCAGCATGTCCAGATACACGTGTCCTGTAACGTTTTTTTCCCAGAAGAAAAAGGGGCCATAAACTTTAAACAGTGAGGCATCCAGAAGCTTTAAACTGCGCATACCATCGCCGAATGGAGTTAGCAGTTGGTGGATCTTTGTTGAACTTAGTCCTGAAGTGTCGTTGCACTGTTATGACTGACTGATGTGAGTGCATTTCAAGCACGACATACGCTTTCTCGGCTCCTGTCGCCATTTTGTCTCACTGCGCTCTCGAGCGCTCTGGCGGCAGAAACCTGAAGTGCGGCTTCAGCCGAACAAAACTTTATGAGTTTTTCTACGTATCTGTAGTGTGTCGTGACCACATGTCAATGAATGGAGCTACAGTGAATTTATGAAATCGCTTCAATCATTTGTAATAGCCCTGTATATATTGTATATCAGTAACGGTCCTATCAGACTCCCTTGCGGTACACCGGAAATTAGCTGTACATCTGTCGATTTTATTCAGTTAAGAGCGACTTGTTTACTTTTGTGTGCTAGGAAGTCTTGAATCCAGTCGCAAATCTGCACCGATACTCAATAAGCTTGTATTTTTTTCACCAAACAGTAGTGCAGGACGGTGTCAAATGCCTTTCTGAAGCAAAGGAACACTGAGTCGACCTCAGCGATATTGTCTACGTCACTGTGGATCTCATGGAGGTGGAGAGCGAGCTGAGTTTCGCAAGACCTCTATTTGCGGAATCAAAGTTGATTTTTATAGTGAAGGTTTTCCTCCTCCAAAAACATCATAATTCTTGACCACAAAACATGTTCCATAATTCTACAATAAATTGACGTCAACGATACAGGACTTAATTGTTCGTATCCGTCCTACGACGCTTCTTAAAAACAGGAATGACTTGCTCTTTCTTCCAGTCGCTAGGTACCCTCCGTTGCTCAAGCTGTCTACGATAAATTACTGTTAGAAGTGGAGCAAGTTCTTTCGCATAATCTTTGTAGAATTTTTAGGTACCTCATCTGGTCCTCACGCCTTTCCACTACTACGCAATTGTAGTTATTTCTCCATTTCGCGATCGGCTATCTCAATATCTCAGTATCAATTTATTTTCAAACTAGAATGAATCTCTAACTATGAAATGAAACAAAATGTGAAAATTTTTAAAATTTGTATTTTAGACTCTTGAAATATGAGATTATTTTTTTTGTTATTTACCGATTTGGCATGGTTAGTTTAATGAGGTGGTCATCTATCGTATACTGCATTCTCTCGACATCAACCTATGACTCTGTAAGATGGCAAGTGTATTGTTAAATCAACTCTAACGTGTCGTATGATGCTGGAAACTGGGTATACCACTTGGTTGATGACCCTCTCACATTGTCAGAAAGCCAGGGTGACTACATCTGCCAGCAGTTCGAAAAAGAGTTTGAAGATTCTTAGAGTATGTAATCCTAGTCCCTCATGGTCAATAGTAACTGCCCCAATGCGGCGACCAGAGTGTTTGAACTTGAGACTGTTCGCACTTCCGCTCACAAGGATGTTACGTATCGTCTCATCAACTATCTTGACGTAAACGACGCTACTTGTGATGCTTAGGAGGGATACCGATGATGTACTGTGATTCTACTTGAACTTCATCACAGATAAAATGTACATTTTCGAAGGCTCGTGGTCTTGCTGGAATCTGATATTGACAGTGGCTTTTCTGCAAGCGACACAGTGTCAATGGACTCGAGTACTAGTTGCGGCAAAGTAGTAAAGAAACTAAGCGTGCTCGTGACTCTGCAGGCGGAACGCAAACAAGACGCTGGCGCCGGCCGTGGTGGCCAAGCGGTTAAAGGCGCTACAGTCTGGAACCGCGCGGTCGCTACGGTCGCAGGTTCGAATCCTGCCTCGGGCATGGATGTGTGTGATGTCCTTAGGTTAGTTGGGTTTAAGTAGTTCTAAGTTCTAGGGGACTGATGACCTTAGAAGTTAAGCCCCATAGTGCTCAGAGCCATTTTTCAAGACGCTGGCACCTCTCACTTGCCGAAGGCGGACTGTAAGACCCTCGTCCACTGGGCTGATTCGATCACCGGATGGCGATCCCCACCTGTCCCCCTCCCATTCCTCAAGCAGTGCTTGTCGGCCGGAGTGGCCGAGCGGTTCTAGGCGCTACGGTTTGGAACCGCGCGACCGCTACGGTCTTAGGTTCGAATCCTGCTTCGGGCATGGATGTGTGTGATGTCCTTCGGTTAGTTAGGTTTAAGTAGTTCTAAGTTCTAGGGGACTGATGACCACAGAAGTTAAGTCCCATAGTGCTCAGAGCCATTTTTCAAGCAGTGCTTTTAGATGCACGGCTGTCCAGGAGGTTTACTCTTCCAATATTAGGTTGACAACATTTAACAATCATTCGCTCCACTGAACCACTAACTGTGAGTACAAACGTCTGTTTCAAATGGTTCAAATGGCTCTAAGCACTACGGGACTTAACATCTGAGGTGATCAGTCCCCTAGACTTAGAACTACTTAAACCTAACTAACCTAAGGACATCACACACATCCATGCCCAAGGCAGGATTCGAACCTGCGACTGTAGCAGCAGCGCGCTTCCAGACTGAAGCGCCTAGAACCGCTCGTCCACAACGTCTATGACAAACTAAAACATGACTTGACTCCATGACACAGCAACTTCTCGAGATGTGCGAGCAAGAAGAAGTCCTATAAAATTGTCATAATTACATACAACATAAATAGCTAAAGGTCAAATAATGAATTTTTGGGGATATAGTTTTATATGAAGTTTTCTGCTCTTGGGGTAGTGTCTTTGATTAGTAATCATATACCCTAGGTTACCGCTTAAATTCTTCCTGTGTAAGAAGTCACCCTCATTCAGCCAACAGTCTTCTCAAAGAGGGCGGAGGAGAGGACGGAGATTCAGGTAACGCTCTTGCCCTTGGGGTGGGGAAACGTGCTCTGAAGGTGGAAGAATCAGCAGTGATGAACAGGATGGGACACAGAAGGCAATGGAAACCACTGCATCAAAGACACATAACGTATATCCACAGGACATTTGACATTTAAGCGAAAAAGTGCTATAATGGACTCTCCAATGGCAAAAGAATTCATAGTCACCATTCGGATCCCCAAGAAGAGACTGCCAAGGGGGAGGCGGCCATGAGAAAAAGACTGAGTAACCAAAGAAAGGATAACGTTGTAAGAGTTGGTGTGAGGAATGTCAGAAGTGTGAACGTAGTAGGGAAGCTAGAAAATCTCAAAAGGGAAACGCTAAGGTTCAATCTAGATGTAGTGGAGTCAGTGAAGTGAAATGGAAAGAAGAGTAGGATCTTTGGTCAGATGAATATAAGGTAATATCAGCAACAGCAGCAAATGGTATAATGGGGGTAGCATTCGATATGAATAGGAAGGTGGGGCAGAGAGAGAGTCACTGCAAACAGTTAAAAGTAGAGTGGTTCTCATCAGAATCCACCACAAACCAATACTAACAACAATATTTTAGGTACACTTGCATATGTCGCAAGCAGAAAATTATGAGAGAAAGTATATGCAGATTCTGAAGGCGTAATTTAGCTCGTAAAGGGAGATGAAAATCTAATAGTCATTGGGGACTGGAATGCGATAGTAGGGGAAGGAAAGAAGAAGAGGTTACGGGAGAAAATGAGAGAGGAGAGTTCTGCAATAAATTTCAGCTAGTAATAGCGAATACCCTGTTCAAGAGTCACAAGAGGAGGAGGTGTACTTGAAAAAGGCCGGGCGATACGGGAACATTTCAGTTACTTTACATCGTGGTCAGGTAGTGATTCAGAATTCATATGTTGGATTTAAAGCATAGCCAGGCACAGATGTAGACTCAGATCCCAATTTAGTAGCTATGAAGAGTAGGCTGAAGCTTAAGAGACTAGCAGGAAGAATCACTGCGCAAAGAAGTGGGTTACCGATGTAGTAAGGAGATTCAGGAATACAAAATACAAGTCACTTAGAAATGAAATGAACAGGAAGTGCAGGAAACCAAAGACGAAATGGTTGCATGAAAAATGTGAAGAAGTCGAAAAAGAAATGACTGTCGGAAGGACTGACTCGGCATACAGAAAAGTCAAAAGAACCTTTTGTCGAATTAAAAGCAAGGATGATAACATTTATAGTGCAATGGGAGTTTCACTGTTAAATGTAGAGGGGAGAGAGAGAGACGATAGGTGGAAAAAGTGCATGGAAGGCCTCTCCAAGGGCATGACCTCCACAATGAAGTGATAGAAGAAGAATCAGGAATCTATACAGAAGAAATAGGGGATCCAGCAATGAAATCAGAATTTAATCTTTGAAAGAGTTAAGGTCGAAGAAGGCAGAAGGGAACCGCAACATTCCACAAGAATTTCTAATATTATTGGAGATAGTGGCAACAAAGCGACTATTCACTTTGGTAACTAGAATGTATGAGGATGGCGATATACACTACTCGCCATTAAAATAGCTACACCACGAAGATGACGTGCTACAGATGCGAAATTTAACCGACAATAAGAAGATGCTGTGATATGCAAATGATTAGCTTTTCAGAGCATTCACACAAGGTTGATGCCGGTGGCGACACCTACAACATGCTGACATGACGAAAGTTTCCAACCGATTTCTCACACACAAACAGCAGTTGACCGGCGTTGCCTGGTGAAACGTTGTTGTGATGCCTCGTGTAAGGAGGAGAAATGCGTACTATCACGATTCCGACTTTGATAAAGGTCGGATTGCGATTGCGGTTTATCGTATCGCGACATTGCTGCTCGCGTTGGTCGAGATCCAATGACAGTTAGCAGAATATGGGTTCAGGAGGGTAATACGGAACGCCGTGCTGTGTCCCAACGGCCTCGTATCACTAACAGTCGAGATGACAGGCATCTTATCCGTTTGGCTGTAACGGATCGCGCAACCACGTCTCGATCCCTGAGTCAACAGATGGGGACGTTTGCAGGGCAAAAACCATCTGCAAGAGCAGTTCGACGACGTCTGCAGCAGCATGGCCTATCAGCTCGGAGACCATGGCTGCGGTTACCCTTGACGCTGCATCACAGACAGGAGCGCCTGCGATGGTGTACTCGACGACGAACCTGGGTGCATGAATGGCAAAACATTTTTTCGGATGAATCCAGGTTCTGTTTGCAGCATCATGATGGTTTCATCCGTGTTTGGCGACATCGTGGTGAACGCACATTGGAAGCGTGTATTCGTCATCGCCATACTGGTGGATCACCCGGCGTATTGGTATGGGGTGCCAGGTCACCTCTTGTTCGCATTGACGGCACTCTGAACAGTGGACGTTACATTTCAGATGTGTTACGACCCGCGGCTCTACCCTTCATTCGATCCCTGCGAAACCCTACATTTCAGCAGGATAATGCACAACCGCATATTGCAGGTCCTGTACGGGCCTTTCTGTATACAGAAAATGTTCGGCTGCTGCCCTGACCAGCACATTCTCCAGATCTCTCACCAACTGAAAACGTCTGGTCAATGGTGGCCGAGCAACTGGCTCGTCACAATACGCCACTCACTACTCTTGATGAACTGTGGTATCGTGTTGAAGCTGCATGGGCAGATGTAGCTGTACACGACATCCAAGCTCTGACTCAATGCCCAGGCGTATCAAGGCCGTTATTACGGGCAGTGGTGGTTGTTCTGGGTACTGTTTTCTCATGATCTATGCAGCCACAGTACGCGAAAATGTAATCACATGTCAGTTCTAGTATAATATATTTGTCAAATGAATACCCGTTTATCATCTGCATTTCTTCTTGGTGTAGCAATTTTTAAGGCCGGTAGTGTACCATCTGACCTTCGAAAAACGTTATCCACACAATTAAAAAGATTGTAAGTGTCGACAAGTTCAAGAAATACCGCACAATCAACTTAACAGCTCATGCGTCCAAGTATCTGACAAGAATAATCTACAGAAGAAAGGAAATGAATGAGGATGTGTTGCATGACGAGCAGTAAGGTTTTAGGAAAAGTAAAGGCACCAGAGAGACGGTTCTGAAGTTACGTCTGATAATGGAACATGACTAAAGATAAACCAAGACGTTTTCATAGGATCTGTCGTCCCGGAAAATCCGTTCGACGATGTCAAATGGTTGAAGATGTTAAAAAAAAAGCAGTAAGCTATAGGGAAAGACGCGTAATATACGGTATGTACAAGACGTACGATGGGTCAGTAAGAATGGCAGAAAAAAACCAAGTGCTCGGATTAAAAAGGGTGGAAGACAGAGATATAGTCTTTTGCCCCTACTTTTCAGTCTATACATCGAAGAATCAATGACGGAAATAAAAGAAAGGTTGAAGAGTGGAAATAAAATTGAGGGTTGTAAGGATACCGACGATAAGATTTACAGATGACGTTGCTATCCTCCATGAAAGTGGAAATGATTTACAGAATCTTTCGAATGGAATGAACAGTAATGAGTACAGGATATGGACTGAGAGAAAACCGAAGAAAGATGAAAATTATGAGGAGTAGCACAAATGAGAAAAATGAGAAACTTAACATCAGGACTGATAGCCACGAAGTAGATGAAGATAAGGAATTCTACTAGCTAGGCAGGAAAATGATCAATGATGGACGGAGTAAGGAAGTCATCAAAAGCAGACTAACACTGGCAGAAAGGGCATTCCTGGTAAAGAGAAGTCTACTAGTATCAAACATAGGTGTTAATTTGAGGAAGAAATTTCTGAGAATGTACGATTGGAGCACAGCATTGTATGATAGTGAAACATGGACTGTGGGCAAATCGGAACAGAAGAGAATCGAAGCTTTTCAGGTGTGGTTCTACAGACGAATGTTGAAAATTTAGTGGCATGATAAGGTAAGGAATTAGGAGGTTCTCCGGAGAATCGGCGAGGAAAGTGATATAAGGAAAACACTGACAATAAGAAGGGACAGATGGTAGAACATCTGTTTTAAGACTTCATTGACAGACTTCCATGGTACTAGAGGGAGATGTAGGGGGCAAAAGCTGTGGAGGAAGACGGAAGACAGCAAGTAACTGAGGATGTAGGTTGCAAGTGCTGCTCTGAGATAAAGAGGTTCGCGCAGAAGGGGAATTCGTAGCGGGCCGCTTCAGACCAGTCAGAAGAAAAGCAGATACCAGGGTGAGATTCACTGGAAGAGTCATAAGGAAATGTAATTCATCCACAAGAGAAATGGCTTGTAAAACACTTGTTCGACTGATTCTTGACTACTGTTCCTCAGCCTGGGAATTCTTACTAAATAGGACTAAAAGAATAGATAATGATCCACTGAACAGCGTCACGTTCTTCGTGGGATGGTTTAGTAAGTAATTGGAAAAATTCACGCTGTTGAATAACGTGAACTGTTTCATTCTGCGCTCACTGATCTTAACATTTATATACAAACGGCAATGTCCTGACTAACTGACTTCCGTGCGGCTCCCTCCGTCGGAGGTTCGAGTCCTCCCTCGGGCATGGGTGTGTGTGTTGTCCATAGCGTAAGTTAGTTTCAGTTAGATTAAGTAGTGTGTAGGCTTAGAGATCGATAACCTTAGCTGTTTGGTCCCATAAGACCTTACCACAATTTTCCAAAATTTACTGACTGACTCGTCATCGTCCAGCCCAAACGGCTAAGAGCAGAAACTTGAAATTTGGGGAAGGTGTTGACCTTATACCGTAGGCGTCACCAAGGGTTGAAATAGGGGATTAAGCTTTAAAAAAAAATTCGCTCTTAAGCCAATTTGGAACTGCTGTTGGGTTTCTTGGTCAGAAATGGATAAACACATGTTTCAAAATTTTTGGAATTTAACCCTATAGGGATGAAATAGCCGACGAAAACTTTCTTTGAAAATATATCATTATTAAACAACTACTATAATATTTTTAAAGCTACATCTATGAACATTGGTATATGACTTCTCGGCTACAAATAAAAAAAGGTGTATTTCAGTGTTTTTGGAAATTAATCCCCTAAGTGGGTGAAATTGGGGATGAGAGTTTTTGTAGAAGTATGTTATTATAAAATCATTTTTAGAGCTAAATCTGTGAAAATTTAGATTTGGCTTCCCACTCAGAAATAAAAAAAAAAAAAAAAAAATACGTGTTTCACTGATACTGGAAATTCAGCCCCTATGAGAGTGAACTGGGGAAGAAAGTTTTTATGGAAATATTTCATTGTGCAAGCATTTTTGAAGCTAAATATATGAAAATTTGTATTTGGCGTCTCTGGTAGAAGTAAAACATACGCTCGTTACTGTTTTTGGAAGTTCAATCCCTAAGGGGGTGAAATAGGGTCAGACTGATTCACTGACTCTTCATCGCCCAACCCAAATCGCTAAGGATAGAAGCTTGAAGATTGAGAGTGTGTGGATCTTATACTGTAGGCATCGTTTAAGAAGGGAGTATCCGAAATTCCACTCCTAAGGGGGTGAAATAGAGGACGAAAGGTTTTTGAAAGTATGTCACTATTAAGGGAATTTTGGCGCTACTACGAAAACTGTTATTCGGTTTCTGTGTCAGAAAATAAAAAAATACGTGCTTCAGTATTTTTGGAAATTCAGCCACTAAGGGGGTTAAGTAGTGGGTGAAGTTCTTTGAAAATAAATGATAGCTAAAGAACCACTAAATGATTTTTGAGACTGCATCTACGAAATTGGTATTTGATTTCTCGGTTAGAAATTTAAAAAAAATGCCTACTTCAGTGTTTATGGAAATTCAACCCTTAAGGTAGTGGAGTAGGGGACGAAAATTTTCGAGAAAATATTTCGTTGCATAAACAAATTTTAAAGCTAAGTTTATGAAAATTGGTAGTTCACTTCTTTGTTAGACGTAAAGACATGTTTGTTGGAGAATGAAAGCTGCTGTCGAAATATATGCAGAATAACGCAGAAGGCATGATTAAGAAAAACATTGGACTCCAGCTACCAGAATCGCTTTTGGTCAGAGGTGTATTAGGAAAACACTACGCTTATATGGCATTAATTAGCGAGAAAAGTTTAGAAAGTGTTGCCATTTTTGAACAACATAAAAATTCGATTAAGTAGACACAAAAAAAGAAATGAAATGAAATGTCGTGTGGCGAAGGTCCCCCGGCGGGTAGACCTGATCGCCTGGTGCAAGTCTTTTGAGGTGACGCCACTTCGGCGACGAACAAAAAAGAAAAAAAAAGAAAAATCTCTGCAGTCCGTAAAGTCTACGCGAGCGGATCAGCGGGCGCTAAACTAGTTCTTAATAGAATGAATTGTAAGTTTGGTTTGAAGTAGCTTGATCTGAAAATAATTTTAAAAGGGAAATAGTTAATGTTCTAATTCACAATTTGAAATTTCGTCATTTTGTCCTACATCTGTGTAATGGACGACCCTCTAATTAATAAATATCGTCAATTGATCCTTTATGACTGAATTGTGGTCTCCCTGTGACTGTGTTTCCGAAGTAAAACAGGTGCCATTAGACGGAACGTTTTTGACTGATCAGGAACGTTAACTGCTGCAGTTCCCGCCTCTTTTAAAGAACTTTTGCTTTTGGTAATTAAACTTTAACTGCATGTGCACTAAGCAGTGTGAGAGAATATCGTTGACAATATTATTCTGTTGTGCAGTAGACTATAACTTGTAGAACTGCTCGTTAAATTAATTGAGTACTGAGTTTGCAAGTGTGCCCACACGGTTCGAGGCGCAATGTCAAAGATTGCACGGCCCTTCCCTCCGGAGGTTCGAGTCCTCCCTCGGGGCCGGCCGGTGTGGCCGAGCGGTTGGTTCTAGGCGCTTCAGTCTGGAACCGCACGACCGCTACGGTCGCAGGTTCGAATTCTGCCTCGGGCATGGATGCGTTTGATGTCCTTGGGTTAGTTAAGTTTAAGTAGTTTTAAGTTCTAGGGGACTGATGACCTCAGATGTTAAGTCCCATAGTGCTTAGAACCATTTTAACCATTTTTGAACCGCCGGAGGTTCGAATCCTGCCTCTGGCATGGGTGTGTGTGTTGTGCTTAGCGTAAGTTAGCTTAAGTTAGTTCACGTTCTGTGTAAGTCTAGGGACCGATGATCTCAGCAGTTTGATCCCTTAGGAATTCACACTCGTTTGAACGTTTTTTCTGACCACTGCCGAAGCCCAGTCGACTCAACACGCACCATGCTCCACCGCACACATCAAACATTAAAAGCGCAAACATTGAAACCTATCTTTCCTAAGTAACTCTTCACTGTATACAAGGTATTGCTTAATGCGTATTTTTAATTGCATTTCTAAACAAGTTTGTTTTAATAATCATTTAAATTTTCTTAGGCAATTTATTGTACTATTTTATTCCTTGGTAGAAAATGTTGTTTTGGGTTAGAAAATTTAATGTCAGTCATTTTAACACAAGGTGTATAACAATCTAATACAATACTCCGTCCGCAGTATTGTATTACCAAGTCGGAAACATTTGATACGTTTACATAACGACTTTCGTTAGTATGTAGGTAATACACGCATGTCGTGAACAATTGAACAGTTGTTTTTTTTATCATTTACTTACGTAGTGCTAAGACCACAGCTGAATCTAAACAACTAAAATCGTTTATAAACAAAACAACTACTGGGAAATGGGAACTATTGTGCAAACACGCTTTGATCATAATCTACACGTCTTTTTTATTGACAAATCTACTTAGCCGAGTGATGACGCCAGAATCTGAGGTAGCCGGTTCGAATCCTCTTGCAGGAAGAAGTTTGCACGGCCAATATTTGACGGACCAGCAGAAGAGAGGTGGTGACATAGAGCACCCAATCAACAGACTTTCCACTGATGTCCTAGGTTTCGTTTACAATCTCTCTCCAGCGTCTCAAGTAGGGAGGGTAAATGATGTTGTTGGTGATCCGTTCGTCGGATGGGGATGTTAAGCTCGAAGGCTGGAATTGATGCTGTATGAGAGGAGTAGGCAGTGTGCTTACCCCAGGTTCTATCCTATCCCTTCTCCCATTCGCATATAACAGAAACGTGACGCTGCACTATACACACGTCCATTACGGTCACCTGCACTCGAAACATACACTTAAGCCCAGCTCTGACACACCGCGAGGGAAGGGACCGTTTGTGCACAAAGAAATTCCCTCTCGTGTTGGGCGCCTGAACCTGTTGGGTTGGGTTGTTTTGGGGGAAGGGACCAGACAGCGAGGTCATCGGTCTCATCGGAAGTCGGGGAAGGAAGTCGGCCGTGCCCTTTCAAAGGAACCATCCCGGCATTTGCCTGGAGCGATTTAGGGAAATCACTGAAAACCCAAATCAGGATGGCCGGACGCGGGGTTGAACCGTCGTCCTCTCGAATGCGAGTCCAGTGTGCTAACCACTGAGCCACCTCGCTCGGTGGTTGAACCTGTCCCCCTGGTTCTCCCAACCAGTAATTTTTAACAGCATGGTGTGAATATTTTATACGAAAACGTCCTTTGTGCAAGCTGTATCGCCCAATTTTAAGAAAAGTTTCTACCACCGGCAGGATTCGAACCGGCTGCCACCGAACAGGCATGCGTTAGTGACCTCGACTACGGAGGCAGTCACAGACCCATCTTGGTAAGAAACTTCGTCTGCCGCCAACACGCTTTCGTTCCCGCTGCTCCATGAAAGATCCGGACCATTAGACAGGCAGGCGATTTCAACGCCGGCCACAGCTCGGAGTACTCATCTAGGGGCTGTTCACAGTCGCAGCAGTGTTTGAATGCAACGCGACGCAGCCGACGCACGTGCCTAAGAGTCCGGCTTGCAGAGCAAGTGGTCGGCAGAATCAACTTACAGGACGTCGGACGGACGCGGCATGCAGGTATTCCTAGCGTAATCCAAGACACCGCAATCACATCCCTGAGGCGAGGTACGGTCTCTTGTAACGGCAGGTCGAGCTTCCGGAACTACTTTTTTTTGCAAGAAGAGCATTATGAGAGTCCGCAGCCGTTAAGGATCTACAACTCTGACGGTGCTCGAATGTAGTGGAACTACCGGTCGCGAAGTCGTAGGCTGCGAATAAGACATTGAACTTCTGTGCATGGGTGGAGGGGAATGCGATGATCTCGTAGTGGTTCTGTTTTAAAATTTAAAAAATGAAAGTAAGAGCTGACAGATACGCAAGTAACACCACTGTCACTCTGGTCTCGTATGCTTCAAAATTAGTCTCAAAGGTTTTTTTGTATCGAAGAATGAAAAAGAAAACTGAAATTAGTTTGGAAGAGTAGTAATTTAGCTTTCGGCGAAGCAGTTTTAGCATTGCAGCTAGTAACAGAGGGAACAATTAGGGAAAACAACGAATATATATTTTATTTCGATTTTCCATCATAGTATATGGTAGGAATACAGCCGGATGATGAATTGCGATTGTATTTAGTTTCTTTATGGTAGTACAATGCAAATACGCGAGGAAATAGTGTCCCTACGACTTCTCGTAGAAGATAGATAAAGGAAAGGTAAACGTAGTTTTGCCTACAATTGCTATAAACGTAGGTTTGCCTAACTTTATAGCATTTGTAGATTTAGAGAAAGCTTTCGACAATGTTGACTGGAATACTCTCTTTGAAATTCTGAGGATAGCAGGAGTAAAATATAGGGAGTGAAAAAACTATTGATAATGCGTTCAGAAACCAGATGGCATTATAAGAGTCGAGAGGCACGAAAGAAAAACACTGGTTGAGAGGGGTGTGAGACAGAGTTGTAGTCTATCCCCGATATTATTCAGTCTGTACATTGAGAAAGCAGTAAAGGGAACCAAACACAAATTTGGAGCAAGAATTAAACTTCAGGGAAAAGAAATTAAAACTCTGAGGTTTGCCGATGACATTGTAATTCTGTCAGAGACAGCAAATAACTTGGAAGTGATGCTGAATGGGATGGACAATGTCTTGAAGGGAGGATATAAGATGACCGTCAACAAAAGCAAGACAAGGCTAATTTGCATGTAGTCGAATTAAATCAGTTGATGCTGAGGGAAGTAGATTAGGAAACGAGACACTTAAAAAGTAGATAGGATATGGTTTTTGGGGCAACAAATTAATTGATGATGGCTGAAGTAGAGAAGATATAAAATGTACACCGGCAATGGCGAGAAAAGCGCTTCTAAAGAACAGAAACTTGTTAACATCGAATATTGACTTAAGTGTTAGGAAGCCCTTTCCGAAAGTATTTGTATGGAGTGTAGCCATGTATAGAAACGAAACATGGATGATAAACAATTTAGACAAGAACAGAATAGAAGCTTTTGAAATGTACAACAGAAGAGTGCTGAAGATTATATGGGTAGCCCAGGAGGCACTGCATAGAATTTGGGGAGAAGAGAACTTTGTGGTACAACCTGACTAAGAGAAGGAATCCGTTGGTAGGAGACGCTCTGGGGCATCAAGGGATCACCAATTTAGAACTGGAGGAAAGCATTGGGTGGTTGGGGGTGGGGGGCATCGTAGAGGGAGACCAAGAGATGAATACAGTAAGCAGATTTAGAGGAATGTATGTGTAGCAATAACAACATGGCATAATCGATTTCGGGACTACCAGACGCATCTTATTTAGTATACATATAATTAATGTTTGGTGTAGTTTTTTCGGGATCACAACTGGCTGTCATCGCCGATCAGCAGTAATATACTGCACCCACACCATCTCCCATAAAGTGACACGCCAGCAGTCAGGAGCATAGTATGTACACACAGTGCATCTTCATTGCGTGCAATGCGATATTTCTGATTGTTGACCTACAGGCTGACCCATAAGCTGTTAACATTTGAAAACTCAATACGTTACGGAATTCTGTGGATAGAGAGGTAAAAATTGACACGTATGCTTGAAATGATGCGCGATTTTACAGAAACAAAAAAAGAGCACAAACTAACCAACAGACAGCGCTTCAAATGATACAAAAGCAATAATTATCTTAACAACTGACTTTTAGCGAAAACAGTGTACTTTATAAGAAATGCTCAACATGTGGGCCGGGATTTATCAGCAGTACCTGTACTCGAGGAAAAATGTCGTGAACAACACTGTACAGCCTACCAACAGATATGGTGACAAATTGCTGGAGATGTCGTCTTTTAGCATCGCTAATGTTTGGACGATCGTGGTAGATTTGCGACTTTAGGTAACCCCACAACCAGTAATTATAATCACACAGATTACTGTCTGGGGAACTGGTGTGTCTAACTTGGCGGCTCAGAACGCGGTCCTCACCATATGATGTGCACAAGACATCTTTGACACATGTAGCAATATGAGGTGGAGCGCCATCCTCCGTAAAAATCGCACCTTCCAGCAGGTTTTTATCAGGCAGGCTAGGGACGATCTTACTCCCTCTCACGCTACAGCTCATTTTATATACAACACTCACGCGGCATTAGTGACATATTGCATCCAGCGTCGTCTATTGCTCTGTTTTTTTTTTCACTCGTTTTGGTTTCAATAAATCCCCAGGCTCATTTCAGGTAGGCACATCAGTTTTCATCTCTGTATCTACACTACACCATGAATTAGTGCATCTTCAAATCTTAACTGAGTTTTTGGCTACCCCCGTATAATGTCTCTGCTTGGCGCTCCTCATCAGATTTTTCTTTCTGTAGGTTGCCTTCGCAACATATCGTAGTATCTGCAGCGTTTGGGAGCTGCCTCCTACGCCGTCATTGGTCTGTAACTTATCTGTTGTTTTCCCACAGGTAACGGAAGCTGTTCACTTTCCTCACAACCTTACAGTTGCTCTCCGTATTGAGGACTTGGTCTTATTATGCGGTGTCTTAGGCGAGCTTGCCATTTTTGGATCTTGTTTCTCATCTAACAAGGCCATATCATAGGCAAAAGTTAGGAAATCTACAGCGGTGTTATGTTTTAGGTCGTACGAAAGTTGTACATCTTCAATACACACGGTTTTGATCATCTGTCTCCACTGCTGAACCAGATCATCCACCTTTAAGCTGAACAGAATCGACAACAACCCATGTTCCATGTCAGGAACTCCAGTTTCCGGCACTAAGCTTCAGTACCAAACCCTAGCATGTGTGGCTCATAAAGTGTCCCTGACTAATTCGAGTGTTTCTGTGAGCAAAGAATGTCAAGCGCTCAGACGGAAAACCAAAACTAAGGAAAGAAGGAAAAACTGAAAGGTGGAAGGAGTATACAGAGGGGCTGTAAAATTGAATTCAACTTGAAGGCAATACTGTAGAAAGGGAAGACGACGTACGTGAAGATGAGATAGGAGAGAATCTGTCAGTGTTCTGAAAGGCCTAAAATGAAACAGGGCCCCTGGAACAAACGACATTCCGTTAGAAGTCCTGATATACTTGGAAGAGCCAGGCAAGACAAAACTATTCCACCTTGTATACAAGATGTGCTAGACAGGCGAAATACCATCAGACGTGAATAAGAATGTAATAATTCCAAGTGGAAAGAAAGCAGGTGCTGACTTGTGTGGATATTACCGAACTATCAGTTTAATAATTGTCCGCCCCCGGTATCTGAGTGGTGAGCGGGTTCGATTCCCGGCTGAGTCGGAGATTTTCTCCGCTCAGGGACTGTATGTTGTGTTGTCCTAATCACCATCATTTCATCCCTATCGGCGCGCAGGTCGCCGAGGTGGCGTCAACTCGAAAGACTTGGACCCGGCGAACGGTCTACCCGACCGGAGGTCCTACTCACACAACATACACATTTTAGTTTAATAATTCATGGGTGCAAAATATCTGGAAGAATTATTCACAGAAGACTCAAGAAATTGGTAAAAGCCGACCTTGGGGGAGATCAGTATGGGTTACGGAGAAACGTTGGAACACGCCAGGCTGTACTGACGCTACCACTTATCTTAGGTTAAGGAAAGGGAAACCTACGTTTATAGCTTTTGTAGATTTGGAGAAAGTTTTTGACAGTGCTGACTGGAACACACTTTGAAATTCTGAAGGTAGCAAGGGTAAAATATAAGGAGCAAAAGGCAGTTTTGAGATTCGAGGGGTTGAAAGGGAAGTAGTGGTTGAGAAGGAAGTCAAACCGTATCTCCAATGCTATTCAATCTGTACATTGAAGAAGCAGTAAAACAAACCAAAGAAAAATTTCGAGAAGGAATTAAAGCCCAGGGAACAGAAATGAAAACTTTACTGTTTCCCGATGACATTGTAATTCTGTCTGAGACAGCAAAGAACTTGTAAGAACAGTGGAACGGAATAGATAGTGTCTCGAAAGGAGGGTATAAGATGAAAATTAACAAAGGGAAAACAAGAGCAATGGAATGTAGTCGAATTAAATAAGTCAATATTACGGAAATTAGATTAGGAAATGAGACACTAAAGGTAATACACTAACTTTGCCGCCTGAGTAGAGAAATAACTGATGACAGCCGAAGTAGAGAAGATATAAAATGGAGACTGGCAATGGTAAGAAAAGCATTTGTGAAGAACAGAAACTCTTTAAACTCAAATACAGATTTAAGTGTCACGAAACTACATGTAGTCACGCAAGAAGTATGCACCCAATTTAGTTTGAAGTCATTTCTGAAGGAATTTGTCTGAAACATGATCTTGTATCGAACTGAAACGTGGACAAAAAACGATTCAGTCAAAGGAGAACTGAGGCTTTTGAAATGTGCTGAAGGTTATATGGGTGGATCGTGTAACTAATGAGGAAGTACTGAACAGGGGAGAAGAGAAATTTGTGGCGTAACTTTCTTAAAAGAACGGATCAGGTGACAGAACACATTCTCGGACATCAAGGGATTACCAGTTTATTATTGGTGGGAAATTTGGAGAAAAAATTGTAACGGGAGACAATGAGATTTCCAGAAGTCGGTTGCATTCGGAAATACAACCGGCAAATAAAGTCATTTGCCAGACTACCGTCGTGGACCAGAAAGCGATAGTATATCCACATGAAACACTAACAGTGATTATCAGTATAACTGTGGTGCATGAAGGAAACGTTGATTTAAACCATGAATTCATGAGCGGGCCTCATCTAAGTGTTTATTGTTTGAATACGTTGGCAATTTAATTATAACGTTAATGTAAATGCTTTAACCATAGAATTCGCTCCGCTAATAAAATATATTCATTGATCCATGAATAACACAGGACAGCTTTATTTTTTAGCCATTGATTCAATAACACAAATCAGTGAACAAATTATTAAGCCAAAAAAGGGAAAAAACAGGCTAGGGTCGTCACCAGCATATTGATGGACGATACTGGCTGAATTTGTGTTCAATTACCGTCAGAGCTAGCAATTTAATTCCACCACGATATCTTCAAAATTTTAAAAAGAACAAGAACGCGAACTGAGTACACATCTCCATGAACGTAAGAAGAAGGAAATCATCATGTCAGCATGGTCTAAAAGAAATTATTTGTCATTTCCAAGGCGAGACATGAGTGGTGGTTGGTTAACGTTTCCCTCAGAATTTTATAAGAGAGCAAAAGAAAGACTTATGCAAAGGGTTGCATAAAGGGTGTGTTACAGTAGGATATCTATCTCTTTCTCTTTTTTCCCCCTGTGTTATTAGCCTTCTACTGGTTTGATGCGGTCCGTCACGAATTCCTCTCCTGTACCAACCTCCTCATTCCTTATCTCAGAGTACCAATAGCAACTTCCGTCCTCAATTATTTGCTGAGTGTATTCCAGTCTCTTTGATTGGAATACTCTCTTTCAAATTCTGAAGGTGGCAGGGGTAAAATACAGGGAGCGAAAGGCTATTTACAATTTGTACAGGAACCAGATGGCAGTTATAAGAGTCGAGGGACATGAAAGGGAAGCAATGGTTGGGAAGGGAGTGAGACAGGGTTGTGGCCTATCCCCGATGTTATTCAATCAGTATATTGAGCAAGCAGTAAAGGAAACAAAAGGAAAGTTCGGAATAGGTATTAAAAGCCATGGAGAAGAAATAAAAACTTTGAGGTTCGCCGATAACATTGTAATTCTGTCAGAGACAGCAAAGACATGGAAGAGCATTTGAACGGAATGGACAGTCTCTTGAAAGGAGGATATAAGATGAACATTAACAGATGCAAAACGAGGATAATGCAATGTAGTCGAATTAAATCGGGTGATGCTGCGTGAATTAGATTAGGAAATGAGAGGCTTAAATTAGTAAATGAGTTTTGCTATTTGGGGAGCAAAATAACTGATGGTGGTCGAAGTAGAGAGGATATAAAATGTAGACTGGCAATGGCAAGGGAAGCGTTCGTGAAGAAGAGAAATTTGTTAACATAGAGTACACATTTAAGTGTCAGGAAGTCGTTTCTGAAAGTATTTGTATGGAGTGTAGCCATGTATGGAAGTGAAACATGGACAATAAATAGTTTGGACAAGAAGAGAACAGAAGCTTTCGAAATGTGGTGCTGCAGAAGAATGCTGAAGATTAGATGGGTAGATCACATAACTGATGAGGAGGTATTGAATAGAATTGGGGAGAAGAGGAGTTTGTGGCACAGCTTGACTAGAAGAAGGGAACGCTTGGTAGACATGTTCTGAGGCATCAAAGGATCACCAATTTGGTATTGGAGGGCAGCGTGGAGGGTAAAAATCGTAGAGGGAGACCAAGAGATGAATACACTAAGCAGATTCAGAAGGATGTAGGTTGCAGTAGGTACTGGGAGATGAAGAAGCTTGCACAGGATAGAGTAGCATGGAGAGCTGCATCAAACCAGTCTCAGGACTGAAGACCACAACAATAACAACATTCCAGTCTCTGTTTTCCTCTACAGTTTTCATCTTCTACAACTACCTGTGATACCATGAAAGGTATTTCCTGGTGTCTACCATCGCGTCCCTTCTTTTTCTTAGTTGTTTCCATATATTCCATTCCGTGCCGATTCTACGGAGGACCAAGCTATTCCTTACTTTCTCAGTCCACCCAATTTTCAACATTTTTCTGTAGGGCCACATTTCAAGTGCTTTTCGATTCTCGTCTTTCCTGGTTTCCCCACAGTCCATGTTTCACTACCATACAATGCTATGCTCAAGGAGTACTATCTCAGAAATTTATTCCTCAAAATTAAGGCCTATCTTTGACACTAACAGCCTTCTCTTGGCCAAGTATACCTTTTTTGCCAGTGCTAGTCTGCTTTTAATGTCCTTCTTGCTCCGACTATCATGGATTGTTTCACTGCCTAGGGAGCAGAATTCCTTAACATCCTTTACTTCGTGATCAACCCTGATGTTAAGCTTCTCGTTGTTCTCATTTCCGCTACTTCTCATTACTTTCGCCTTTCTTCGATTTAGTCTCAGTCCATATTCCGTACTCATTACACTGTTCATTACATTCAGTACATCATGTAATTCTTCTTCACTTCCGCTGACGATAGCAATGTCATCAGCGAATCGATATCCTTTCATCCCGAATTTTAATTCCACTCTTGAACTTTTCTTTTAATCCCGTCATTGCTTCCTCGGTGTACTCATTGAACAGTAAGGGTAAAAGACTACATCCTTTTCAATCCGAAAACATCATTCTTGGTCTTCCATTCTTATTCTTCCCTTTTGGCTCTTGTACAAATTGTATATTACCCGTCTCTCCCAGAAATTTATCCCTATTTTTCTCAGAATTTCGAACGTCTTCCACCATTTTACTTTGCCGAACGCTGTTTGCAGGTGGACGAACCCTATAAACGCTTCTGGATTTTACTTCAGTTTTGCTTCCACTATCAACTGCAACGTCAGGCTTTCCTAAAGCCAAACTGATCGCAATCTAACACATCCTCAGTTTTCTTTTTCAGTTTTCTGTATATGGCTCTGATCAGCAGCTTGGATGCACAAGCTATTATGCTGATACTGCGATAATTTTCATACTTGGCTCTTGCAGTCTTCGGAATTGTGTGGATGACATTTTTCCGAAAGTCAGATGGTATGTCGCCAGGCTCATACATTCTACGCACCAACGTGAATAATCATTTTGTTGCCATTTTTCCAATGATTTTAGAAATTCCGGTGGAATGTTGTGTACCCCTTATGTCTTATTCGCTCATAAGTCTTCAGAAGCTCTTCTGAATTCTAAGAGTGGATCCCCTGTCTATTCTATGTAGGGGCCTGTTTCTTCTCGTATTACGTCAGAGGCACGTCTTCCCCCCTCATAGAGGCTTTCAGTGTACTCTTTCCACGAATCCGCTCTCTCGTCTTCATTTAACAGTGGAATTACTATTCTAATCTTAATGTTACCATGGTTGCTTTTAATTTCACCGAAGTTTCTCTTGACTTATTCATTTTTCTAAGATTTGAAGCTCTTCTTGATGTTCTTCTGTGTTTGCGATTTAAAAATCGGGTTTTTTAAAAATTCGTTTAGTGCAAACGCAGTTAGTTTATATTCTTTTGTATTTACCCAGACACGTTTCAACACCTATGTGTCATCTTCTTTGGATCAAATTTTTATTTCTGTAACATACAATATCAAATTTATAATAATTTAACTGTTATAGGCCTAAGAATTACAATATATGCAATTTTGTTTGTTTTGTTTAGACGCTCACCTTAAAATTACATCGCTAAATGAACTGCATTATTATACACCGGTTTTTTGAGCCATTTTTCGTCGTTTTCTTGACAACATGTCAGCTGCAAACTAGCCATGAAGAAAGTTATTGGATATTTGTGAAGAACTGTTTCGCGCATGGAGGCTATGTGCGTTTCTGTACTTACATTTTCCGTTCTCTTTCGTGTCTGTGGTTGTTGTCTAGTACAACTGCTGTTCAGTGTACTATTTCCACACAGTTTTTCACAAAATTTTGTCGGTCACTAGTTCACCTCGCACACACTTTCACAAAATGCAGCGAAATGTGATATGTGCAGACACTTCTGAGTCCATACTCAGTGGGAGGTTTTATGTTATTGTCGCTGTTCCCTTGTTCATCGTTGTTCTTGTGTTTGAAAGTTTCGTCGGAACTGGTGTGGTATGGCTGCTGGGAGAGGGCACAATGTATGCAACTCGTATATATGTATGCGTTTGTGTGTGTGTGTGTGTGTGTGTGCGTGCGTGTGTGTGTGTGTGTGTGTGTGTGTGTGTGTGTGTGGAACAAGAGAGAGAACTGGAAAGATGGATGGGGAGGGAGCAGAGAAAACAGAAGGTTTTTGTATTTTTTATATAGAAGCCGTCCTAATGAGTATAACAGAACAGAACTACTTCTCTTTCAAGAAGGAGTTCTATCTACAAAAAGATGGCCTACAAATGGTCTAACCCATCAGGGGACTACTTGCAAACATATTTCTAAACTACACTGAAAACAAAATATTTAGTGAAATCATACATCCAAAACAGTACAAGATTATATACGGTAACTGTCCGTGGGTGACATGATTTGCTTGATTGATGAAGCAGAAACCTGAATAAAACACTTACACAGTGACATAAATACAGTTCACCCAAAAATAAAATTCACCGTTGAGACAGAAGAGGAAATGAAAATTTCTTAGACATCACCATACACAGAATCAAGAAACATAATTTTGGAAGTTTCAGGAAATCTACAGCCGCAAGTACAGCCATTGACGTCAACTGCAACCACCCCCAAGCACACAAACTCTCAAGTTTCAGACACATACTACACAGGGTCAACAGAACTCCGCTGGACAAACTCAGCTACACACAGGAACTAAACACAAGACAGCAAGTAGCCAGACATAATGGGTACAACGCACAAATGATAAACAAACTGAACCACAAAATTAAAAATTATATTAAAAGAGAACAAATCATGAACAAATCACCAGGAGCAACAGAGAAACAACAACACAAACTTCAGACAAACACAGGGTACCAGGAACACCCTACAAAGAGTACAGCATGTCACATACTAACTTACAGTAACAAAAACGTCTGCGGAGTGGGAAACATACTGAAGAAACAAGGGCTACAAATATCATTCCGCACAAATAACACAGTACAGGTATATCTAAGCACCAAGAACACCTTGGCAGACAAATTCTCCAAAGCTGGAATATGTCAGTTAACCTATAGTTCATGCCAGTCGGTCTATATGGGCCAAACACGCAGAAATTTCAAACGAGGTACTCTGAACACATCGGAGCCCTATGGAGTGATAGTACACCCTCCACTTTTGCAGATCATCTAATACAAGACAACCACCACCCAAAAAACATGGAGACTGATCCTAGGATAATCAGATAAAGCAACAGTCTCTATCAAAAGTTCGAATAGAGGAGAACTACCACATACAACAAGCTGTAATACAAGGAAAGAGAGTCATGAATGAAAATACAACACTGTGCAACAGAAAGCTGTAACACTCAACGAACTATACAAGGGCACATCCCCACATCAAACATAACAATCAAACAATCTAAAAAAACCTTCTGTTCTCTCTGTTCCCTCCCTATCCCACTTTCCAGCTCCCTCTCTTACATTCCGTACACTAACACACACAAACACACAAAACACACACACACGCATACATACCCCCCCCCCCCCCCCACACACACACACACATACGCATTACGTACATTCTGCCCTCTCCCAGCAGCCACAGCGCACCAGTTCTGACGAAACATTCAAAATTAGCGCCACAAGACCAACGATGAACAAGTGAACAGCGACAATAACATAACACCTCGCACTGAGTATGGAGTTAGAAGTGTTTGCTCAGACCACGTTTCACCACATTTTGTGAAAGTCCGTGGGTGGTGAACTAGTGAACGAAAAAATTTTGTGCAAAACCGTGTGGAAACAGTGCATTGAACAGCAGTTGTACTAGACAGCAACCAGAGACACGAAACAGGACGGAAAATGTAAGTACAGAAATGCACATAAACTCTACCCACGTAACAGTTCTTCACAAATACGCAATAACTTCATTCGTGGCTGATTTACAGATGACATGCTGAAGAAAAAGAGCACAAAAAAACAGTGTATAATTATGCAGTTCATTTAGCGATTTAATTTTAAGATGAGCGTCTAAACAAAACAAATCAAATTGGATATATTGTAATTCTTAGGCCTACAACAGTTAAGTTATTATAAATTTGATATTATATTTTACAGATACAAAAATTTGACCCACAGAAGGTGTGTTTGCATAAGGCGGATTTTGAAAACACTCAATTTCTTTTGATTTACCTAATGTACATGCTGAGTTAGTCCTTCTGACAATCATTTCATTTTCGATCACGTTTTTCATGCACCTATTTCGTCATAGCTTCCCTGCATTTCATGTTTATTTCATTTCCGAGTGACTTGTATTTCTCTGTTCCTGAATAACCATCAACATGTTTGTATTTACTTCTTTCATGGATCGACTGAAGCACTTTGTTTGTCCATGGTTTCTTTTCAATTACCTTTACGTACATATGTTTTTCTCTCCAAATTTTGTGATTGGCCTTTACAGAGACGTCCATTCCTCTACAACTGAACTGCCTAGTGAGCTATTCGCTACCGCAGTGTGTATAGAGTGTGTACGAGTAGCCTCACAGAACTTCATGCGTATCTCCTCATTCCTTAGTACTTCCGTATCCCACTTATTTGCGCATTGATTGTTCTTGGTTAGCTTCTTAAAGTTAAGCCTACTCTTCAACATTACTAAATTGTGATCTGTGTGTATATCTGCTCTTAGGTACGCCGTACAATCCAGTACCTGATGTCGGAATCTCTGTCTGACTATGTCGCAATCTAACAGAAATCTTCTTGTATCTCTCGGATTTTTCCAAGTACTTCTCCTCCTCTTGTGATTCTTAAACAGAGCATTCGCTCTTACCAGCTGAAATTTATTGCAGAACTCAGTTAGTCTTTCTACCGTTTCATTCCTAGTACCAAGCCAATATATTCCTGTAACCCTTTCTTCTACTCCTTCCCTTACAACCGCATTCCAATCCCCCATGAGTGTTAGATTTTCATCTCCCTTTACGAACTGAATTTCCCGTTCAAATATCCTCATAAACTTTCTTTGTCTCGTCGTCTCCGGCTTACGATGTTGGCATGTATATCTGAACTCTTGTTGTCGGTGTTGGTAGGAGATTGGAGGAAGCGAAAGCGTAGAAATGAAACCCTCTCTCCCTAAACAACTGAAATTCCCGTCCCCGATCGATTGCTATGCAGTGCGGGTGTACCGTGTCTGTGACGAATCTGCACGGTGTCGTCGTGAGTTGCGCCGCTGCGAGCACTAGTGCTGGCTCGCGTAGACCAGGCTGTTGCGCCTGTGGCCGCGGGATGCACACTTCTTCCCAGACGCGGTAGCGAAGAATGTAGCTAAGTGCCGATAATTGCTAAATCAAATTACGGCGATTCGGCATAAAGCCGAAGTCCAAATCTGTTTATCAAAGTCACTGCGTTGCTGAGAGGAGCGCCCAATGCGAAGTCTGCATGAGTCTCCCAGAGTCTCCTCTAGAAAAACCCCTCGCTTCCCCTCAGATATCGCCGTCTCCACTAGGCCTACTTTATTCGGCCAGTCACCGAAAAAGCCCAAATGTCCTACCAGTGAGAGGCCTGGCATCGAGCCCACTGTCTCCCGCCAACAATTTAGATACCAGAAAGCCAATCAGAAACGTGCTTTCGCATCCGGAGATGACCCGAAACCACAACGCAAGTATTCTGGGATATTTTTTGAGTATGTGTATTTTTCGGATTGTCCTTCCTACGGAAAACTGGAGGGGAAGTATAACGCAGGCTTAACTGTGGCAATATATCAGAATGTGGTGTGCTGTCCAGTAAAGAGGGCGAAACGGTAATTTCTGCAAGTGGTCGTCCGGATCCTCCGTGACAGTTTAGGAACTTAAAAAGCTTCCACCTCTACGTATTCCTAATCCTTCTGTCCTGTAATGTCTGGGACGTCTCAACCCGTCCGTCGCTTTTGACCTGCCCGAGCCCCGCATTAGGCTGGCGGCGTCCGACTCTTATTTACTCCTGCTGGTGCTATGATGTCTGACCCGCCGTTAGCATGCCTGGACCGTGGGAAATATTGATTCTTCCCAAAGTTGGAGGTTCCCTTGAGCCGAAACCAGCAAGATACATGGCCGTGCGGTTCTGGCGCTGCAGTCTGGAACCGCGGGACTGCTACGGTCGCAGGTTCGAATCCTGCCTCGGGCATGGGTGTGTGTGATGTGCTTAGGTTAGTTAGGTTTAAGCAGTTCTAAGTTCTAGGAGACTTATGACCTAAGATGTTGAGTCCCATAGTGATCAGAGCCAACAAGATACATCAGATCTTGTGAACTCAAGTTACGACAGGTTGCCCCAATACCAGAATAGAGTTGAAATGGAAGTTTGTTGCTGCCCGTGACCACAAATGTTGTTAAGCGTGAAAACAATTTGATCAAGGAAAGCAAATATCGTCTGAATCGAAACAGATACTGAAGGTGACACTAAATAAGTATGCAAATCATTATTTAAATAGGAATAAATATTTGAGAGGACGACCTGGCGCAGGCCGAGGTCTGAAGGTAAACATAATACGCAGATCAGAAGAATGTAGGTTTCCGTAGTTACTCGGAGATGGAAGGACTTGCACAGTATACACTAACTACACGCAACCAGTCTTCAGATTTAAGATAACAACAACAACAACTGTATCTGGTCATCTGGCACGAAGGACATTTAGCAACACATTCCTGTCTACATAATTGTAAATTCTGGTAATGAGTTATTGTTTGAATTATCATCAAATACATGATCAAAATTTTTTAAAAAATGGTGTCTTCTGTATCTATTTCTCGATCACTCCATACAAATGTTAATTTCCATTCATACTTTATTCTGCATATTTCACCGAGGAATGAGGCTTTACGGGCTCACTGTCCAGCCTGGAGATAAAATGAAATGTCGTGTGGCTAGGGCCTCCCGTCGTGTAGACCGTTCGCCTGGTGCAGGTCTTCCGAGTTGACGCCACTTCGGCGACCTGAGCGTCGATGGGGATGAAATGATGATGATTAGGACAACACAACACCCAGTCCCTGAGCGGAGAAAATCTCCGACCCAGCGGGGAATCGAACCCGGGACTTTAGGATTGACATTCCGTCGCGCTGACCACTCAGCTGCCGGGGCCGGACAGCCTGGAGATGGTGGGTATCGTTTCTGTGTTAGAGGCCCACTACGCCGGCTTAAGAGAGAGTGCATTTCCACGAGGGTCGTTGATTTCTAACTCTTGTAATAAATGTGGAAAAGCCCTGTCAGAAAACAGCTCCTGATAGAGGAGTGTCATTAGTGTGGGTCTCTTGTTGACCAGTTTGGTGTGGCAACTGAAGACAGCAAAACGAAAGCCGAAGTTTTAAAGTTCACGTTCAAGAAATCGTTCAAATGTTCAAAAATGTTCAAATGTGCGTGAAATCTTATAGGACTTAACTGCTAAGGTCATCAGTCCCTAAGCTTACACACTACTTAACCTCAATTATCCTAAGGACAAACATACACACACCCATGCCCGAGGGAGGACTCGAAACTCGGCCTGGACCAGCCGCACAGTCCATGACTGCAGCGCCTGAGATCGCTCGGCTAACCCCACGCGGCAAGAAATCGTTCACGCAGGAGAATCGTGCAACCATACCGTCATTTGACTACCGGGCACATTCCCATATGAACGACATGGTAATAAGTATCCCTGGAGTAGAGGAACAACTGAAAGATTTGAAAGCAAATAAATCACCATGTCCGTATGAAATCCCGACTCGGTTTTACAAAGAGTACCCTACAGCAATAGCCCATAGCCCAGCCTGCGTTTATCGTAAATCTCATGCTCAGCACAAAGTTCCAGGAGACTGGAAAAATCGCAGGTGACTCCAGTATATAAGAAGAATAGAAGAACGGACCCCAAAATTACAGACCAGTATCCCTAACAGGCCGTGGTGGCCGAGAGGTTCTAGGCGCTTCAGTCTGGAACCACGCAGTTGCTGCGTTCTCAGGTTCGAATCCTGCCTTGGGCATGGATGTATGTGATGTCCTTATGTTAGTTAGGTTTAAGTAGTTCTAAGTCTAGGGGACTGATGGTCTCAGATGTTAAGTCCCATAGTGCTTAGAGCCATTTGAACCAATAGTCCTTACTTCGGTGTACTGCAGAATCCTTGAACATATTCTTAATTCGAATGTAATAAACTTTTTGAATAGTTAATGTCTACGAATCAGTATACTTTTAGAAAGCATATCCCGTGCGAAATTCCGCTTACCCTTTTCTCAGATGATATACTTCAAACTATGGATGAAGAGTGAGCCGTGGTAAAAATTGCTGTTTTGAAGAGCGCGCCGCAGCGCGTAGTGTGAAGCGGTCACCCTCCGTTTCTGGCGGTGGCGCCGCTGTGGCAGTCGCTGCTTTGGTGTCTCCCTCTGGTGGGAAAGGGGAAAGGTTGCCTGTTCACGTGCATTTAAGGGGCGCTATGAGCTCGCCAGACGGCCAGTCTGGGTCAGTCTCTCGTCCCCAGCTTGCTAGTCTGGGTGTCGTCTGCATTTGTTAGGCAGTTAGTGTCTGTCGTTCGGAGTGCTGGTATGTCTGTCGTTCGGATCAGCTTTTAAAGCCGGCAAAATGAGAGTCTTTCCACTCCGTCAGTAAGAGAACTCTACGAGTGGTCGCACGGTCGGGGCTTAGTTCCTGCATCTGAGTCTGCGCGTTAGGCCGCTAGTCTGCTCGAGTTTGTTCAGGCAATGGTCATTGGCGGTTGATCGATCGGTTGGTCGGACAAGCACTGAGACACAAGAGGACTCTTCCGTCTTGAGTGTCGGCGCATGTGAGGTCGCCACGTGAGTCCAGTGGGCCGCGGCGTATATCGAGGGGTAGCGACTTCGCGGTCGACACGAGAGTAACAGGATTCAACCCACGACATCAGTCTGGCCGGTGCGAGCTGCGACGCCGTGATACGGGAGATCGGCGCGCCTTCCTGCGTCCGTTGAAGCGTCTGGCAGCTGACGGTTCGGGAGAGCGATTTGGGGGTGCTGCGCCCGGTTTCCTCGAGAAATCGCAGTTTATTAGAAGTTAAATGATTCGTGATATGTTGTTTGATTTACTCTTGTTAAATTCTACTTGTTTTCTTGGTGAGGTCACCAGCCGTTTTGTTTTGTGGTCGTTCCACCATTCTCCTCCGTTTGCCCACCCGCGGGAAGGTGGTTGTTTATAAATTGGGTGGTGCGTTTTTCCCTTGTGGAGTAGGGGCGGTTCGGTTTGTTCGGTAATCTCCCTATCAATATACCGTATGTTAGTAGCTGCCTCTGTCATGTTTGTCGGATTTGGTGTGTTAACGACCTGAAATATGTTTAGAACTTTGGAAATTTTGACATTATTGCCTATGATCTTGAGAGGCGGTATCTGTGTACTGTAGAGCATCTTAACTATTGTTAGGCCAAGCTTGTAGAATTTTATATAAGATTGCATTTCATGGGCTGTTAGTTAAATGATCATTTTAGTATATAAAGTTGACACCCTTTCACTGTAAGACTTTTCTTAGAAGTTAAAATCAGGTTGCACCTTCGGTGGCAAGGTTAATATTTTGTTTGTGTTTTGTACCATTTCCATCCCTCCTACGGGGGGTGTATAGTTTGTGTGCTTGTGTAAATTGTTAAAACTCTTAGTTTAAAGTTATCTGGTGTGTTGCAGATTTGCACCAGTGTAGTCTTTCAGAGGCTGTTGTGAGCGGTCGTAGCTACGGCAGCGTCAAAAGGGAGCGGCAATGTTCTCTGCCCGAAAGCTCATACAATCAAAACTTGTTTCTTTCTGTCATGAATAAATTGTAACTTTGATATTTAGAGGGCGCTTTCTGATTAAAATTTTAAATCTGTTTCTTTAAAAAAATGCTTTTAGGCACTATTAAAGCGAATGAAATTCGCATTTGTTAACTGGAATTTGGTTATGATTTCATCAGTTACTCCCCGGTAACTACTTCCACGCTTATATAGTGTGATTAAATGTGTTAATGTTCTTGATGAATCGCTAGTAAATAAAATAAATTCTTAAGAATATTCTTTGTAAATAAATCACGGTTCAAAGGGCAACAGGCAGATCCCATATTTCTATATTTCCGCTAAACATTTGACACGGTGCCCCGTTGCAGGCTGTTAACGAAGGTACGAGCATTTGGAATAAGTTCACAGATATGTGAGTGGCTAGAAGTAGTAGAACTCAATATGTTGTCCTTGACGGGGAGTGTTCATCAGACAAGACTATCGTCACGAGCGCCCCAAGGAAGCGTGATAGGACCGCTTTTGTTCTCTGTATACACAAATGATTTGAGGGACAGGATTGGCAGCGTTCTGCGGTTGTTTGCTGGTGATGCTGTGGTGTACGGTAAAATTTCGAAGCTGAGCAACTGTAGGAAGACATAAGGTGACATACAAACTTTCTAGTTGGTGTGATGAATGGCTTCTAGCTCTAATGTTCGTATAGCATTACTAGTGTCCTGCTTGACACACTCAACTCGTTTAAGTGTCTGGGCGTAGCGTTTTCAAAGGGGTATGAAATGGAACGGGCATGTGAAAACTGTGGTAGTGAAGGCAAATGGTCGACTTCGATTTATTGGGAGAATTTTAGAGAAGAGTGGCTCTTCTGTAAAGAAAACTGTGGTGTCACCGCCAGACACCACACTTGCTAGGTGGTAGCTTTAAATCGGCCGCGGTCCATTAGTACATGTCGGACCCGCGTGTCGCCACTGTCAGTGATCGCAGACCGAGCGCCACCACACGGCAGGTCTAGAGAGACGTACTAGCACTCGCCCCAGTTGTACGGACGACGTAGCTAGCGATGCACACTGACGAAGCCTCGCTCATTTGCAGAGCAGATAGGTAGAATAGTCTTCAGCTAAGTCAATGGCTACGACCTAGCAAGCCGCCATTAGCCTTACATAGCTTGTGTCTAAAGAGTCTCACTTGTATCGTCAAGAGCGATGTACCACAAGGATGGATTAAAGTTAAGTATTCCAGGAGCTACGTACTTTTCTTTATAGCATTCATTACGTATCCTGTTTCAGACCTCACGCCCATCTGCGTGAGCTTAGCGCGTGCCTTTCGGCTACTTCCGAGTGGCGTGACTGTCTTGTTACGCCACAACAAAATCCGCATATAGGACGCTGATCTTGAGTTCTGCTCGAATGTTTGAGATCCGTACCAGGCCGGATTGAAGGAAGACATCGAAGCAGCTCAGAGGGGTACTGCTAGGTCTGTTACCGGTAGGTCCGAACAACACGTAAATGTTAAAGGTTTGCTACGGGAACTCAAATGTAAGTTCCTGGACGGAAAGTGACGGTCTTTTCGAGAAACAGTGTTGAGAAACTTTTGAGAGCGAGTGCTGAACGATTCTACTGACGTCGACATAAATAGTGCTTAAGGACTACGAAGATAAGGTACGAGGAATTAGGGCTAATACTGAGGCATATAGACAGTCCTTTTTTCCCTCGCTCTATTTGCGAGTGGAACAGGGAAGAAAGTGACAAGTTGTCGTACAGGGTACCCTCCGCCACGCACTATACATTGGCTTGCGGAGTATCTATGTATACGTAGATGAAGATGTATAAATGGCCACCGAAATTGCCTGCTCCTATCACAGAATGTGACCGGTGGAGAGGCCAGGATGTAGAAACAATTTCCTTGGATCGATTTCAGGTCCGGAAATCAAAAGTCCGCGGGCACTCCTGGGAGGAGGGCAGTCGTGCGATCCCAGAGACGCAGGTAATGTTATAACGCGGAGACTTTTTCAAGGCAAACTGCGCATATGGCGCGGCCACAACGGCTGTCCAAACCACTTCCCATCACAAAGAAAGAGAGTCAGATAAAGTTAATTTGCTAGTTCCAATCAAAGATTCGGGTTGCCAGAAAAATTCAGAGCTTGTTGGTAGTAACAGTAATATTCACAATGAAAGCCCCGGTAAAGATGAATATGCAGTGTTGGGTGTATACAAATTAGAGTGTAGTGATTGTGGAATGTCGTAAAGAGGCCAGGCCGGCAGGATGTTTAAGACTAGGTTCAGTGAGCACATGCTAAACAAGAAATGTCAGGTTAAACAGCGTTTGTCGAGCATCTTCAGTCAAGCAGACACCAGCCACCCACATTAGAGCACTTCATAATAAAACACCTGACTCAGAAGGGGGAAAAAGCTGAATCTGCTCGAGGAGCTGGAAATTGTTAAACGTCTCTGCGTTTATAAGCACAAGGTGCTCGACAATCAACTGATTAGCGGAAATCAAGTCTGTTATGATTCACTGCGAACATTGTTTACAATGTTGCTGCGGTGATAGCCTTTTATTTTATGTCGACGGCATCATTTTTAACTTTTTCTTTTTAATGCAGGAAGTTAGAGGAATTGCATTTAAAGGAGGCTTTTCGCTGGCCTTGTTTTATCGTAGGTGACATTACTTTTTATATTTTATGAATCATTATTTGTTAATGACTAAAAATAGGTTTTTGTCTCTAGTTCGCAATATTTACGACTGCTCCTTATCTGATGCCTTGATGTGGCGATCCGTGCGTGCACTTTCAAATTTAGCTATATTTCTGCTTCATACAGGGGTAACTTAAGGTATATTTGGTGTCATGTAATTGCAATGGTTTGCATATTTGTATCTTAATTTATTTATTTTACGTAGTTTCTGTATTTCTAAATGTGTTCTACGCACCATCTGGACACGTCTTGCCACACGTCCTGGTCCGTCATAGCTATTGAATTTTCTCATTGTGAGGAAAGTCAAGGCCGATCTTTTTAATTGTTTAAAAACCGTTTAGCAGCCAAGATCGCATAAATTATTCTTTTATTAAGGACAACCGGTTTCAACAGACATACTGTCATCTTCAGGTCTTAAAATCTTTTGTTGTAAAACCATTTTACGCTGACCTCACGCACAAGATGCCAAGTGAATGAAATAGGACATTATAAAAGGTTTATCATCCCTAAAATATTTAAAAACACAAAGCACCTTCTGCAACAGGCTATGCCCATATACATATCGCTCACAGTTGCCTGTTACATCATACAGACACGGTACACAATAGCACAGCTGCTTATATAAGCTAGACATTTTCTAAACAGTGTGAAACCACTTTAAATGACGTACAAAAAGGTACAACTGACGTTGTTCGATACACGATTGCATTCTGCAGTTTTTTGTTTTGTTTTCACTTGGAATTTTCCCCTTGTTACGAATAGGAAGGTTATTAAGCTAAGCAAATCAATAACGAATAACAACAAGATAGGCAAATAAATTATTCAAATGATATGGCTTATCGAGAATTAAAGTCTGAATCCTCGTCGTATGAAAAGAATTACGAATAAGACTGCTGTGAATTTGTCAAGAGGGTCCACAGACAGTTGACAGACTGCCCGCAGGGACAGCTCTGTTACCCTCGTTATCTGTTCGTCATAGCACAGTCTCGAGTTCAAAAGAGCGAGCATTTCCAGCAGTAACCTTACGTACGTCAATCGGAAGACGATTTCGTGCCCCGATTATATTTGCTTCGAATGTTTATATGATAAGTATCATTCTTCTAGTTGTTCGTAGGAAAGTAACTGACTGGAAGAGCCACTGTAAAGCGAACCGAATTAAAGTTTTAATTTATTGTTGATCAAGGTAGTAATGAAATTTATTGCTTGCCTTGTTATTATTCCTCAGTTGCTTCCTTGCATTATTGACCCTGCAGTTCCTAGCAGTTTCGATACGGCGAAAATGCAAATGAAAACAAAAAACTGCAGAATACAATTCGTAATCGAACACAGATTTTTCTGTTCCCCAGCAGTTGCCTTCGTCGCTACACCAACGGCACTTTCGTTAAAGAGCCTTAGCGCTATGGGTATATAGGTGACCGACGTAAAAGTTTTTTTTCCTCTATTTTTCACAATAATATGCGTTCCAGTTCCCGTATACGATGATGAAAAATGCTCAGTTTTCAAATATCTGTCGATCCCGTAAATTCTGAGTCAGCTGCGCGTCATGAACTTTAGGGGTCATTTTTCTTTTAAAAACGAGGAGAGTGTTGAGCTAATATGACTTACATACTTTCATTTTAATTTTTACCCCAGCGGCCTGCTAAATATGAGCCGCATCGGTTGACTATGTCTGAGGCCTCCCATGTCAATAGCTTCGAACGTGAACTGGTCAGTGGGTGTCAAATGTATAACAAATTCTAAGGCTGTCCAAGTTGACTGTTGATGATGTGATTGTTAGATGGAAACGTGACGAAAAAATCACAGCTAAACCAATCCCATTTCTGCTGGTTACAGAGATACGGCTGGTTACAGAGACAAGTTTTCATTTCATATATTGATACTGTAGATGCCACGGGTTTATTTATCGTTTGTCAATTTTGTTCCGATGTTCAAGCTGTGAAGCTGCGCTCGAGTTAACATACGAGAATTTTTCAACTACGGTCGTGATTCTGATCTGTTGGTTAATTCTGCAGTACCGTTTAAACATGCCGACGTATTCACAAATGTTATGTATGCTGGTATAATATTTATGTACTGCTTTTGGAACGGAAACGCCGCTGCTGTTTGTCCGACTCTACTGATGATCACAAACTCTTAGATACCCCTCCTCGTTTGCTCCGACTTTCCATGTTTTTAATCTTTATACATTTTTGTTGTCCTACGGAAATTAGATAGGATGCTATGTAAATATAATCAATATTAGATTTACTTGAAAAGACATGTCATTGATTCTGTTCCTAAAATTGTTTCTGCGTATAGCTATTTCTTTTCTGCGGTCTAAAGGAAGGGAACAATTTGATGCCACTGGTGTTGGGGGATACGTAGGAGGGACACACAGTAGCCATTTTCATCTTTGAATGACAATGAAACAAATTAGTCTGACGTAGCTTATTCATAGAAAGAAGAGAAATGGAGTTAATGTAGTTTGAAGTGACATCATTTATACAAAGATTAACCTAGAAAACATTCGAATTATTTTTGGCGAAACTTCTAAAAAATATAGGATGGAGAGAGGGATGGGGCATAATGGGCAAGGAAAGGTGGTTATATCTGGAGCGATTGCAAGACGTTTATTCAAAGAACCTGATATGACGCGTCGGCCATAGCGTGCTAGCTCACCAAACTGCAACACCAGCGCAAGTCACTGGGAACTAAGCGTGTTTTAAGGCTCATGTAGGCTTCTGTACCTGCAGAATAACTTTCTGCATCGTGGAGGATTACTCTCTACAATCTTGAGACGGACAACACTGAAAACATTCTAGAGAATGAGATGAATGAAAGTGGAAAAATCACTGCCTGTTTCCGTTACACGGGTAGCAGCGATCACCTGCTACTCTTCTGCGCCTAGACCGTGAAGACGACGGTTTCCATCGCTTTTCAGGGGTTTCATCGCCTAATCGATAGTTTAATTTAAAGCAAGAAGGACAGTGTGGGAAAGCTACAGATCAATAATAAGAAATCAATGAGATTAAATTTGGATATATACCGTCGAGAAATGCGGAGGGGGGTTGGGGAGGGGGTCAGGGGGGAAAGCTGGCGGTTGAAAAAAAGGAAGCACATAAAACCATCGGAGTGAGTGACTCGTGACTTCCCAAGTCCTGCCAGCACAATTACAGTTCGTATGGCGTTAAAAAGCTCATAAGCTACACACTCCGCATTCAATGTTAAGAGCCGTTTCAAGTGGTGTAAAGCAGTGGATAACTGGAAACGAATGTTTTCCAGTGATGAAGCATGCTGTAACCTGTGGCAAACTGATGGAAGCGTTTGGGTATGTGAAAGTCAATGTGCAGTGCCAACAGTGAAGTGTCGATGATGTGGTTACGGTATGGGAGTGTGTATCGTGGTTAGAGTGTAGCCTTCTTATTGCGCTTAAAACGGCTATATACGGAAAGATATGAATGAATTTTACATCGCTGTATACTGCGTACTGTAGAGGAACCGTTCGGAGACGATGACTGTATCATCGTAACACTACTCTTATAATATTTCGGGCTTTACAGCCATCAATTTCATCTGCAAGAAGCTCTGTTTATAGCAGTTGAGAAGGCAGCAGGGGAAGACGATGTGATGTGGTGTGAAATGCCGGTGACGGATGGTTTTTTCGGTACGGGTATCGTGAGAATGGCCGCCTAAATTGCGGTCATCCTCCGCGATTGGATGCTGTGTTCGGAAGTACGAGGGGCATTTGAAAAGTCCGTGCAAAAATAAAAACTACTTACATGTTTGGGGTAAACCTATTTTAATTTTCGACATAGTCTCCTTTTAGACTTATACACTTCGTCCAACGCTGTTCTAATTTGTTGAGCCCTTCCGAATAATAGGAATTGTCAAAGTCTGCAAAGTAGGTATTAGTTGTTGCAATCACCTCCTCGTTTTAATAAAATCTTTGTCCCGCCAGACATTTCTTCAAATTGGGAAACAATTAGTAGCCCGGGGGAGCCAGGTCTGGAGAAAAGGGAGGATGTGAAACGAGTTGGAATCCTATTTCCATTAATTTTGTGACCACAACTGCTGACGTGTGTGCTGGTGCATTGTCGTGATGGAAAAGGGCACTTTTTTTTGTCCAATCGCCGGCGTTTTACTGGTAGCTCGGTTTTCAAACGGTCCAATAACGACGAATAATATACATCTGTAATAGTTTTACCCTTTTCCAGATAGTCGATAGGGATTATCCCTTGCGAACCCCAAATGACAGTCGCCATAACCTTTCCGGCCGAAGAAATGGTCTTCGCCTCTTTTGGTGCAGATTCTCCCTTGGTAACCAATTATTTAGATTGTTGTTTCGTCTGAGGAGTATAGTAATGTATCCATGTTTCATCCACAGTGACGAAGCGACGCTTAAAGTCCTGCGAATTCTTCCTGAACAGCTGCAGTTCATCCTTGCAACATTCCACACGATTCCGTTTTTGGTCAAGGTTATCAATCGCGGAACCCACTCTGCGGATAGCTTTCTCATGTCCAAATGTTTATGCAAAATATTATGTAACCGTTCATTCGAGATGCCCACAGCACTAGCGATCTCATGGACCTCAACTCTTCTGTCATCCATCACCATATCATGGATTTTATCAATGATTTCTGGAGTCGTAACCTCCATAGGGCGTCCAGAATGTTCAGCATCACTTGTGGCCATATGGCCACTCCGAAAATTTTGAAACCACTTATAAACTATTCTAATTGAAGGTTCAGAGTCACCGTAATGATTATCAAGCTTCTCTTTAGCCTCCTGAGGCGTTTTGCCTTTCATAAAGTAATGTTTAATCACCCCACGAAATTCGTTTTCGTCCATTTTTTTTTTACAATCGCTCGACTTCCTTGATTCACACGAGTGCCAACCACAAAGAAATAGACCAATATGGCTGAAACTTGGTGTGCGTCCTTTCCAAAGATGCCACTAACTAAACATGACCTCGATACGCGCCGGTGGTGCCATCTCTCGGACTTTGCACGGACTTTTCAAACGGCCCTCGTAGGGCGCCAAAATGATTAACTTGTGTTATTAATATTAGAAAAACTTTCGTTTGATGTAAAAGCATCTCTCAGTAGCAGGCTATCATTCCGTATTTCAAAAGTATTAATTACGAGCAGAATAATAAACAATAGCTAAACGAGAGGCAAAGGAAGCATTTCGGAGATCCTCGGATCGAGCCTAACTTGGATGGTGGGCGAAGTGGTTCGGCTGTAAGATCAGAGCTGGTTCGGCAGTCTCGGAGCACTGCCTTGGTATAGGTTAAGAACTTAAATAGCAATGTCTGATTATTTGCACATCTAATTGAGAACAGATTGATAGCAACTATGCTGATAGGCAGTTCATTATTTTATTTTTTAGGAAAGTGTGAAGAAAGGAAATTATTTGTAATTCATAAAGTGGACTATAATTGTGCACGTTCTCGTATTCTGTTAATGAAAAGCGAGTGGAATCCCGTTTAAAGAAATCAACTCAAAATTTAATTATTTATACAATACCAGTTCCTTGGTAACAGTTTACTAGAGTTTCAAGAAAACGGACTCACCGCATAAATTCCTTTTTCTGCGCAGGGGGCAACAACTATAGAAGACTTTACGTTGGTGAACGTTATTCCGCAGTTATGCATAACGCTCAGGGCGGTGAAAGCAAATAGGCACCCCGCGTGTACTGGAATCTTAGTACAAATGGGATCAGTGGCACGTCATCTGTGGTAACACAGAGGAGGTATGAAGGAGAGAAATTTTCTGAGGGAAGGGATTTATCATACATACGAAAATCCGTCTCGCTATCTTCTCTCTTTTTCACTTTCTGTACACTCCATCATTAAGGAGCATCTGTGAGCCAATGGCGTGTGGACAATGACGTTCCTATATTGGACTGGCCCGCCCACAGCGCCGACCTGAAACGAACAACTTGTGAATCAGCTGAAACTTGGACTTCGCTCCAGACCCGAGCGTCCTTCTCTGGTTTCGGCTCTTGAGGAATAATGGAGTGCCGTTACTGACAGGCATTTAGACACCTCACTGAAATGTCCGCAATAGAATTCAAGCCTTCATCAAATCAAGGGTGGACACATCCCATTTTAATGTCCACTAGTAGGTGTCCGGATACTTTTGATCAGGTAGTACGTGTCCCTTGGCTCATGTAGTTTTTCAAGGAAGTGTCTGAATAATTGTGTGAAGAATTTACCTTAATAAACTTGTATTACAAGACCAGCCCAGCAAACGCGCTTCCCTCTGTACAACACAATATGAACTATATGCCCTGCACCCAGCGATCATTCCCGTTCAGAATGTCTTTCCCCCGTGGAGACGTGACTCCCGTTTCATACGGACGGTTCGAACTCACAAGGAGAGATCCCCAGCGATTGGACAGACTTTTTGAAAAAATCTATACGGTGGCTGTGGCTGCCCGGGATACCGGCCACATTGAGGCTGACCCCTTACCCATGGTAGAGTGTGAGCTCGTCTCGAGGTGTGGCAGGGGGCGAAAGGCATTCCGGAGGGCTGAACGGAAGGCTTCTCCAGTTTGTGTGACGAACAGTTTTCAGGCTCTGTCTCCGGCTGATACAGATGATCTTCGTCCGGACATGGCTGCTCGTCCTGTTCCAGAGGTTGCCCCTCAGTCTGCAAGATCCGAGCTGTCGCAGAGGGTGGGCTTACTGGTAGTTGGGAGCTTTAGGGATATGGCAGCAAGATAGGGGAAGAAAACCAATGTGCACTCCGTGTGCATACCGGGGGGAGTCATTACAGATGTGGAAAGGTTCCTTCCCGATGCCATGAAGGGTACAGGGTGAACCCATCTGCAGGTGGTCGCTCATGTCGGCACCAATGATGTGTGTCGCTATGGATCGGAGGAAATCCTCTCTGGCTCCCGGCGGCTATCTGATTTGGTGAAGACTGCCAGTCTCGCTGGCGGGATGAAAGCAGAGCTCACCATCTGCAGCATCGTCGACAGGACTGACTGCGGACCTTTGGTACAGAGCCGAGTGGAGGGTCTGAATCAGAGGCTGAGACGGTTCTGCGACCGTGTGGCTGCAGATTCCTCGACTTGCGCCGTAGGGTGGTCGGGTTTCGGATTCCGCTGGATAGGTCAGGAGTCCACTACACGCAGCAAGCGGATACACGAGTAGCAGGGGTTGTGTGGCGTGGACTGAGCGGTTTTTTAGGTTAGATGGCCTCGGGCAAGTACAGAAAGGGCAGCAGCCTCAAAGGGTGCGGGACAAAGTCAGGACATGCGAGGACCAAGCAACAATCGGTATTGTAAGTGTAGCTGCGTTGTCGAAGCTGCGTTGGTAAAGTACCGGAACTTCAAGCGCTGATAGAAAGCAACCCAAAGCTGAAATCGTTATAGGTACAGAAAGCTGGCTGAAGCCAGAGATAAATTTTTACAAAGGCACAGACGGTGTTTAGAAAGGATAGATTGCATGCAACCTGTGGTGGCGTGTATGTCGCTTTTAGTAGTAGTTTATCCTGTAGTGAAGTAGACGTGGACAGTTCCTGTGAATTATTATGGGTGGAGGTTACACTCAACAACCGAGCTAGGTTAATAGTTGGCTCCTTTTACCGACCTCCCGACTCAGCAACATTAGTGGCAGAACAACTGAGAGAAAATCTGGAATACATTTCACATAAATTTCCTCAGCATGTTATAGTCTTAGGTGGAGATTTTAATTTTCCAGATATAGCCTGGGACACTCAGATGTTTAGGACGGGTGATAGGGACAGAGCATCGAGTGACATTATACTCGGTGCACTATCCGAAAATTGCGTCGAGCAATTAAACAGAGAACCGATTCGTGGAGATAACATCTTGCACCTACTGATAGCAAACAGACCCGAACTTTTCGAGTCTGTAAGCACAGAACAGGGAATCAGTGATCATAAGGCCGTTGCAGCATCCCTGAATATGGAAGTTAATAGGAATATAAAAAAGGGAGGAAGGTTTATATGTTTAGCAAGAGTAATAGAAGGCAGATTTCAGACTACCTAACAGATCAAAACGAAAATTTCTATTCCAACACTGACAATGTTGAGTGTTTCTGGAAAAAGTTCAAGGCAATCGTAAAATGCGTTTTAGACAGGTACGTGCCGAGTAAAACTATGAGAGACGGGAAAAACCCACCGTGGTTCAACAACAAAGTTAGGAAACTACTGCGAAAGCAAAGAGAGCTTCACTCCAAGTGTAAACGCAGCCAAAACCTCTCAGACAAACAGAAGCTAAACGATGTCAAAGTTAGCGTAAGGAGGGCTATGCGTAAAGCGTTCAGTGAATTCGAAAGTAAAATTCTATGTACCGACTTGACAGAAAATCCTAGGAAGATCTGGTCTTACGTTAAATCAGTAAGTGGCTCGAAACAGCATATACAGACACTCTGGGATGATGATGGCAGTAAAACAGAGGATATCACACTTAAAGGTGAAATACTTAACACCTTTTTCCAAAGCTGTTTCACAGAGGAAGACCGCACTGCAGTTCCTTCCTTAAATCCTCGCACAAACGAAAAAATGGCTGACATCGAAATAAGTGTCCAAGGAATAGAAAAGCAACTGAAATCACTCAGCAGAGGAAAGTCCACTGGACCTGACGGGATACCAATTCGATTCTACACAGAGTACGCGAAAGAACTTGCCCCCCTTCTAACAGCCGTGTACCGCTAGTCTCTAGAGGAACGGAAGGTTCCAAATGATTGGGAAAGAGCACAGGTAGTCCCAGTCTTCATGAAGCGTCGTCGAGCAGATGCGCAAAACTGTAGACCTATTGACATCGATCTGTTGTAGAATTTTAGAACATGTTTTTTGCTTGCGTATCATGTCATTTCTGGAAACTCAGTATCTACTCTGTAGGAATCAACATGGATTCCGGAAGCAGCGATCGTGTGAGGCTCAACTCGCTTTATTTGTTCATGAGACCCAGAAAATATTAGATACAGGCCCCAGGTAGATGCCATTTTCCTTGACTTTTGGAAGGCGTTCGGTACAGTTCCGCACTGTCGCCTGATAAACAAAAGAAGAGCCTAAGAGCCTACGGAATATCACACCAGCTGTGTGGCTGGATTGAAGATTTTTTAGCAAACAGAACACAGCATGTTGTTCTCAATGGAGAGACGTCTACAAACGTTAAAATAACCTCTGGCGTGCCACAGGGGAGTGTTATGGGACCATTGCTTTTCACAATATATATAAATGACCTAGTAGATAGTGTCGGAAGTTCGATGCAGCTTTTCGCGGATGATGCTGTAGTATACAGAGAAGTTGCAGCATTATAAAATTATAGCGAAATGCAGGAAGATCTGCAGCGGATAGGCACTTGGTGCAGGGAGTGGCAACCGACCCTTAACGTAGACAAATGTAATGTATTGCGAATACATAGAAAGAAGGATCCTTTATTGTATGATTATATGATAGCAGAACAAACACTGGTAGCAGTTACTTCTGTAAAATATCTGGGAGTATGCGTGCGGAACGATTTGAAGTGGAATGATCATATAAAATTAATTGTTGATAAGGCAGGTGCCAGGTTGAGATTCATTGGGAGAGTCCTTAGAAAATGTAGTCCATCAACAAAGGAGGTGGCTTACAAAACAGTCGCTCGACCTATACTTGAGTATTGCTCATCAGTGTGGGATACGTACCAGGTCGGGTTGACAGAGGAGATAGAGAATATCCAAAGAAGAGCGGCACGTTTCGTCACAGGGTTATTTGGTAACCGTGATAGCGTTACGGAGATGTTTAGCAAACTCAAGCGGCAGACTCTGCAAGAGAGGCGCTCTGCATCGCGGTGTAGCTTGCTGTCCAGGTTTCGAGAGGGTACGTTTCTGGATGAGGTATCGAATATATTGCTTCCCCCTACTTAAACCTCCCGAGGAGATCAAGAATGTAAAATTAGAGAGATTCGAGTGCGCACGGAGGCTTTCCGGCAGTCGTTCTTTCCGCGAACCATACGCGACTAGAACAGGAAAGGGAAGTAATGACAGTGGCACGTTAATTGCCCTCCGCCACACACCGTTGGGTGGCTTGCGGAGTGTAGATGTAGATGTTATGTAGGTTGAGATACCAGGTAACACACACTGCAGTCATTCACCCTGGTGGGCTCTCATTTGCGAATAATTGACGAAAAAAATTTTTGGGACTCTGTGTGGGACTCAATACCATTAAAACAGTCCTACTACATAGTTTGGTTGCGTGTTGTAATAGATAGGTCTATAGCTTATAGAGTCATGTCCAACCATTGAGCCGGCCGGAATGGCCGTGCGGTTCTAGGCGCTACGGTCTGGAGCCGAGCGACAGCTACGGTCGCAGGTTCGCATCCTGCCTCGGGCATGGATGTGTGTGATGTCCTTAGGTTAGTTAGGTTTAACTAGTTCTAAGTTCTAGGCGACTGATGACCTCAGAAGTTAAGTCGCAGAGTGCTCAGAGCCATCCAACCAGTGCAAGATAAAAATAATAAAGTTTGAACATGGCTTGATTTGGTGCATTAGAAATGGTTGGTGAAAGATTGCGACTGTGAAAACATATGTTTTGTTTATGAAACGACTTTTCTAGTAAGAGTCAAGATCTACTTTTTATTCATATATTGTATGACGGGTGATTTGGGAAATGATTCCGATTTTGAAGTGCTTTTCCTGTGCGCTATGCCATTTATTTGTGATGTTTTCAGAGTGTGAGTTTGCGATGTTCTGTTTACCGTAATAAAATGACCACACACACAACACAGAAGATACGTATGAAAAAGTAGAGCAAGACGTGAAAGTATTCCACCGACTGAAGGAAAACAAGTCTCAAATTGATCTATTGGAAGAACTGGATATATATCCATTCACATTAAAAAAAGATAAAATACTAAGTGAAAAACTGGAAAGTGATTCAGTGAATTTTTCAGATGCTTCTGAAGTTCACACAAATAAAAACCGTAACAGACAGAAATAAGCACATTTCTATACATAATAAAAGAACAAAAAAACAAGGTTCTGGGCTTAAACCTCATCAGGTGCAGTAAATTTATTTACCTTTAAATCTTTATCGAAATGACTTTGAACAGAATTTTCATTCAATTAACTGATTTAAATGTAATTTTTTATTCCCCATCCCTTTGTCATACAATTTTAATCGTAATATCAACTTCTTCATTTGCTCTCAGTTTTCTCCCTATCATTCTTGTTCCATTTGAAACCTTTGTTTGTGTTTTTAGGTAATTGTATGTATTAATTTCAATTTAATTTCTTTTGGTTTATCACCCTGTTTTTTCGTCCATATTATTGTATTCATCATATTTATTTCTCACCCTGCTTGAGTTTCATTTAAACCCTTACTTCAATTAAATCTTCAACTGTATTATTTTGTCCATAGTACAACAGGTGTTTAGGTCATGCTTTAAATGTTTGTATGACGATTCATGTGAAGAAACATTGCACATCTGGTAACGAAAAATACATTTTTCATAATACTGCAAAGTCAGTATAAATAGATTATTTCGTCTTTTGTCTTTTAACTGTTCGGAATCGTCAAATAATTGGATATTATAATAAGTAAAAATAATTATGTTTATATTCACAAAAATTCCGAATGGAAAAAGGATAGAAAGAAGAAAAACTTTAAATGAAAAAGATCATATGGTAATTAAAATGATCTGACAAAGGAATAGAAAAAAAATTACATTTAAATGAATTAATTGAAGAAAAATAATGATGGATGTCATTTCGATAAAGATTTTAAAATAAAAAAAAATTACTGTCCTTGACGAAGTTCGAATCCACAACCTCTTGCATGTGAACATTTTATCCTATCCACTATACCGTACAACAAGTAAATGCAGTGTGTCTCACTTAACGTAATTGTACGTCATATAAAATTTCGCAATTTTTTTCGCCAATTGAGGGCCCACCAGGGTGAATGGCTGCACGGTGTGATACCTGGTATCTTACCTGCATCACTATACAGGGTGGTCCATTGATCGTGACCGGGCCAAATATCTCACGAAATAAGAGTCACACGAATAAACTACAAAGAACGAAACTTGTCTAGATTGAAGGGGGAAACCAGATGGCGCTATGGTTGGCCCGCTAGGTGGCACTTCAATAGGTCAAACGGCTATCAAATGCTTTTTTTAAAAAAATAGGAACCCCCATGTTTTGTTACATATTCGTGTAGTACGTAAAGAAATATGAATGTTTTAGTTGGACCACTTTTTTCGCTTTGTGATAAATGGCACTGTAATAATCACAAACATATGGCTCACAATTTTGGACGAACAGTTGGTAACAAGTAGGTTTTTTAAATTAAAATACAGAACTTAGGTACGTTTGAACATTTTTTTTCGGTTGTTCCAATGTGATACATATACCTTTGTAAACTTATCATTTCTCAGAGTGCAAGCTGTTACAGCGTGATTACCTGTAAATACCACATTAATGCAATAAATGCTCAAAATGATGTCCGTCAACCTCAGTGCATTTGACAATACGTGTAACGACATTCCTCTCAACAGCGATTAGTTCGCCTTCCGTGATGTTCAGACATGCATTGACAATGCGCTGACGCATGTTGTCAGGCGTTGTCGGTGGATCACGATAGCAAATATCCTTCAACTTTCCCCACAGAGAGAAAACCGGGGCGTCACATCCGGTGAACGTGCGGGCCATTGGTATGGTGCTTCGACGGCCAATCCACCTGTCATGAAATACGCTATTCAATACCGCTTCAACCGCACGCGAGCTATGTGCCGGATATCTATCATGTTGGAGGTAAATCGCCATTCTGTCATGCAGTGAAACATCTTGCAGCAGCATCGGTAGAACATTACGTAGGAAATCAGCATACATTTAGATTGCCATCGATAAAATGGAGGTCAATTATCCTCCCTCCCATAATGCCGCACCGTGCATTAACCCGCCAAGGTCGCTGATGTTCCACTTGTCACAGCCATCGTGGATTTTTCGTTGCCCAATAGTGCATATTATGCCGGTTTACGTTACCGTTGTTGGTGAATGACGCTTCGTTGCTAAACAGAACGCGTGCAAAAAAAAAAAAAAAAAAATCTGTCATCGTCCCGTAATTTCTCTTGTGCCCAGTGTCAGAACTGTACACGACGTTCAAAGTCGTCGCCATGCAATTCCTGGTGCATAGAAACATGGTAGGGGTGCAATCGATGTTGATGTAGTCTGCTGCTGATGTGCGGATTAGCCGCGACAGCAGCGAAAACACCTACTTGCGCATCATCATTTGTTTCAGGTCGTGGATGGCGTTTCACATGTGGCTAAACACTTCCTGTTCCCTTAAATAACGTAACTATCCGGCGAACGGTTCGGACACTTGGATGATGTCGTCCAGGACACCGAGCAGCATACATAGTACACGCCCATTGGCATTTTGATCACAATAGCCATACATCAACACGATATCGACCTTTCCCGAAATTGGTAAACCGTCCATTTTAACACGGGTAATGTATCACGAAGCAAATACCGTCCGCACTGGTAGAATGTTACGTGATACCATGTACTTATACGTCTGTGCCTATTACAGCGCCATCTATGACAAAGCGAAAAAAGTGATCCAACTAAAACTTTCATGTTTCTTTACGTACTACACGAATATGTACACTAGTGGCCATTAAAATTGCTACATGACGAAGGTGACGTGGTACAGACGCGAAATCTAACCGACAGGAAGAAGAGGCTGTGACATGCAAACGATTAGCTTTCCAGAGCATTGACACAAGGTTGGCGCCAGTGGCGACACCTACAACGTGCTGACATGAGGACAGTTTCCAACCGATTTCTCATACACAAACAGCAATTGACCGGCGTTGCCTGGTGAAACGTTGTTGTGATGCCTTGTGTGAGGAGGAGAAATGCGTACCATCACGTTTCCGACTTTGATAAAGGTCGGATTGTAGCCTATCGCGATTGCTGTTTATCGTATCGCGACATTGCTGCTCGCGTTGGTCGAGATCCAATGACTGTTAGCAGAATATGGAATCGGTGGGTTCAGAAGCGTAATACGGAACGCCGTGCTGGATCCCAACGGCCTCGTGTCACTAGCAGTCGAGATGACAGGCATCTTATCCGCATGGCTGTAACGGATCGTGCAGCCACGTCTCGATCCCTGAGTCAACAGATGGGGACGTTCGCCAAGACAACAACCATCTGCACGAACAGTTTGACGACGTTTGCAGCAGCATGGACTATCAACTCGAAGACCATGGGTGCGGTTTTCCTTGACGCTGCAGCTCAGACAGGAGTGCCTGCGATGGTGTACTCAACGGCGGACCTGGGTGCACGATTGTCAAAACGTCAGTTTTTCGGATGAATTCATTTTCTGTTTACAGCATCATGATGGTCGCATCCGTGTTTGGCGACATCATGGTGAACGCACATTGGAAGCCTGTATTTGTCATCGCCATACTGACGTATCACTCTGCATGATGGTATGAGGTGCCATTGGTTGCACGTCTCGGTCACCTCTTGTTCGCATTGACGGTACTTTGAACAGTGGACATTTCAGATGTGTTACGACCCGTGGCTCTACCCTTCATTCGATCCCTGCGAAACCCTACATTTCAGTAGGATAATGCACGACCGCATGTTGCAGGTCCTGTACGGGCCTTTCTCGATGCAGAAAATGTTCGACTGCTGCCCTGGCTAGCACGCTCTGCAGATCTCTCACCAGCTGAAATCGTCTGATCAATGGTGGCCGAGCAATTGGTGAATTGATGAACTGTGGTATAGTGTTGAAGCTGCATCGGCAGCTGTACCTGTACACGCCATCCAAGCTCTATTTGACTCAATGCCCAGGCGTATCAAGGCCGTTATTGCGGTCAGAGGTTGTTGTTTTGGGTACTGATTTCTCAGGATGTATGGACCCAAATTGCATGAAAATGTAATCACATGTCAGTTCTAGCATATTATATTTGTCCACTGAATACCCGTTTATCATCTGTTTTTCTTCTTGGTGTAGCAATGGGGGTTCCCATTTAAAAAAACGCAGTTGATATCCGTTTGACCTATGGCAACATCATCTAGCGGGCCAACCATAGCGTCATCTTGTTTCGTTTGGTACTTATTTCGTGAGATATTTGGCCCGGTCACTATCGATGGACCACTCTGTATATTTGGTTTCGACAAGTCGGTCCCACTACTGGGGACCTCTCCTTGTCTGTGTATAACGTCAACGTTACTGTAAAGCAAAGAACGTGCTTGCTATCACGAAGTATGGTATGTCACGAAATTACATAGATTTACCCTTTAAAGACCTGTTTTCCCCTTTGAGCACTCATTTGCTTTATGTAGAGGGCGGGCAGTGCGCCGTCCAGGCAGCCCACCGGCAGACAGCGCCGGCGCCGTGATCCGTGACGCCGGAGCCGGTGGAACCTGCCTTCAGCGTGGCGCGGCGCCAGGAACCGCGCTCTGCTGGCTGCCGCACCGCGCTGCGCCGCGCCGGCCGCCTGCGCCGCCGTGTTCTGCCGCGCTGAGCGCTGCCCGCCTGCCTGCCTGACTCCTCCTTAATGGCCGGCACGTGGACGCCGCAGGCAGCCCGTGACGGGACGACCACCCGACCTGCACGTGCTCACTGACTGAGTGAGACGCCTGCCAACCAGCTCTCCCGCCTCCTCGCAGCTCTGCTGGTCATTAACTCCCTGCACGCCAACTGTTGCGAATCTGTCTGGATGGAATTTCACCTCAGCGATTTCCTTCATACTGCCGGCCTCAGTAACCCAGCGGTTCTAGGTGCTTCAGTCCGGAACCGCGCGACTGCTAAGGTCGCAGATTCGAATCGTGCCTCGGGCATGGATGTGTGTGATATCCTTAGGTTAGTTAGGTTTAAGTAGTTCTAAGTTCTAGGGGACTGATGACCTCAGAAGTTGAGTCCCATAGTGCTCAGAGCCCATTTTTTCCTTCATAATGACCAGATGTTGCGTTGGGTTGGGTTGTTCGGGGGAAGAGACCAAACTACGAGGTCATCGGTCTCATCGGATTAGGGAACGACAGGGAAGGAAGTCGGCCGTGCCCTTTCAAAGGAGCCATCCCAGCATTTGCCTGGAGCGATTTAGGGAAAGCACGGAAAACCTAAATCAGGATGGTCGGATGACCGGATGTATAGGGCACGAATAAGACTTCGAGTTTGACAATGGGCGTGCTCATTGTATTTTGCGGACTATAAGATGAACATTTTTTTTTCGAAAATTGCTTGCAAAATACAGGCGCGTCTTATTTTCGAAATTAATATAAAATATAGTGTTCGATTTAAAATTCCAAAATGGTCCAAATGACTCTGAGCACTATGGAACTTAACATCTGTGGTCGTCAGTCCCCTAGAACTTGGAACTACTTAAACCTAACCAACGTAAGGACACCACAAACATCCATGCCCGAGGCAGGATTGAAACCTGCGGCCGTAGTAGTCGCACGGTTCCGGACTGAAGCGCCTAGAACCGCTCGGACACCGCAGCCGGCCTTTACAATTGCCGCCAGTCTTACAAATACTCATATATTCGATGCCGGGGGAAACCTATCTCTGTGTGGCAACACTGGATTCAAGTGATAGCAGCAGAAGCAGCGACGCGACGAACATGAGTTGGGAGGATTCATAAACTTGGTAACACTGTGTCCCTCCCTCCCCGCCATGACAAACCTACAAACATGTGTAGCCTACACTATGTGATTAAAAGTATCCGGACATCCCCAAAAACGTACGTTTTTCATATTAGGTGCACTGTGCTGCCACCTACTGCCAGGTACTCCATATCAGCGATCTCAGTAATCATTAGACATAGTGAACTCAACGGACTTGGGTGTACTTCAGTCATGCGTCTGTATGCGAGATTTCCACACTCCTAAACACCCCTAGGTCCACTGTTTCCGATGTGATAGTGAAGTGCAAACGTGAAGGTACACGTACAGCACAAATGCGTACACGCCGACCTTGTCAGTTGACTAACAGAGACCGCTGACAGTGGAAGGGGGTCTTAATGTGTAATAGGCAGACATCTATCCAGACCATCACACAGGAATTACAAACTGCATCAGGATTCACTGCAAGTACAATGGCAGGCGGGAGATGAGAAAACTTGGATCACACGGTTGCTCATAAGCCACACATCACGCCGGTATACGCCAAACGACGCCTCGCTTGGTGTAAGAAGCGTAAACATTGGACGATTCAACAGTGAAAGTGTGACGAATCACGGTACACAATGTGGCGATCCGATGGCTGGGTGTGGGTATGGCGAGTGCCTGGTGAACGTCATCTGCCAGCGTGTGTAGTGCCAACAGTAAAATTCGGATTCGGTGGTGTTATGGTGTGGTCGTGTTTTTTGTTTTGCGTTTCACTATCATAACACAGGCCTACATTGATGTTTTAAGCACCTTCTTGCTTTCCACTGTTGAAAATTCGGGGGTAGCGATTGCGTCGGCCGGTGTGGCCGAGCGGTTCTAGGCGATTCAGTCCGGAACCGCGCGACTGCTACGATCGCAGGTTCGAATCCTGCCTCGGGTATGGATGTGTGTTATGTCCTTAGGTTAGTTAGGTTTAAGTAGTTCTAAGTCCTAGGGGACTGACGACCTCAGAAGTTAGGTCTCATAGTGCTCTTGAGTCATTTGAACCATTTTGCTTAAGTAGTTCTAAGTTCTAGGGGACTGATGACGTCAGATGTTGAGTTCCATAGTGCTCAGAGCCATTTGGGCCATTCGATAGCGATTGCATCTTTCAACACGATCGAGCACCTGCTCATAATGCACGACCTGTGGCCGAGTGGTTACATGAAAATAACATCCCTGTAATGGACTGGCCTGCGCAGAGGCCTGACCTGAATCCTACAGAACACCTTTGGGATGTTTTGGAACGCCGATTTTGTGCCAGGCATCACCGACCGACATTGATACCTCTTCTCAGTGCAGCACTCCGTGAAAAGTGGGCTGCCATTCCCCAAGAAACCTTCCAACACCTGACTAAACGTAAGCCTGCGAGAGTGGAAGCTAATATCAAAGCTAAGAGTGGTCCAACATCATGTTGAATTCCAGCATTACTGATCGAGGGCGCCACAAACTTGTAAGTAATTTTCAGCTAGGTGTCCGAATACTTTTGATCACATAGTGTATGATCCGGTGCCAGTGAGCGTGAACTGAAAATGATTTGTGTTATCGGTAACAGAACATTATTTTTGTTAGTTGCTAGTTTTGTAATGGAAAAAAGTAAAAGATTTACATGAAGTGGGCTATAAATTGAAAGTAATAGCATATGCAGAAGAACATGGAAACAAACAGATGAACGGCATTTCGGGCTTCCATGAACAGAAGAAGAAAACATTCGTGACTGGCGGGCTGGTAAAGAAGAAGTGCAAAAATGGAGGAAAACTAAATGTGCAAATAGTGACTGAATGCAAAATGGTCAAAACTAGAAGATGGCGTATTGAAATGAATTCAAGGACACTGTCAAAATGGCACTGGAATTAATAATACAAAAAATGATCCAAACACAAGTTCGTAAGCTAGCGGTGCAGTGGAACTTAACATAAGGCTGGAGTTGGTTGGTACTACGGGTTTAGGATCCATCGTGAACTTAGCATGCGAACCAATACCAGAATTTCTCACAAAATGCCACAAGAGTATGAAGAGAAAATAATGTCTTTCCATTGCTTTATTCTATTATATGGAACTGGAAACCTAGAAACGACGGAGAGGCTTCGTCACCGACGTACCCCGCGGTGGTACACAACACCACAACAGGCTACAGCAGTCCACCCACGCCAACGCCGCCCCACACCGAACCCTGGGTTACTGTACGGTTTTATAAACTAATAATTTCTTTTAGTCTGTCTTTGGCCGGCCAGTGTGGCAGAGTGGTTCTAGGCGCTTCAGTCTGGAGCCCCACGTTTGAATCCTGCCTCGAGCATGGATGTGTGTGATGTCCTTAGGTTAGTTAGGTTTAAGTAGTTCTAAGTTCTAGGGGACTGATGACCTCAGATGTTAAGTCCCATAGTGCTCAGAGCCATTTTTAGGCTGTCTTTGCAGTCTAATAATAAATTTGATGAGATGTTATTTTAAAAAATTGCGTAGAAAGTAAGATACGCTTATAGTCCGTAGAGTCTTATGCTCCATCAAACACGGTACGCACTTCGCCGCTAGCATGGCCGCTTGCATTCAAGGAAGCGGCATCCGTGGGAGCGGGAGAACAAGCACTTAGTTCCCTAAGCGCGAGGTCTCTGGATAAAATCAGGTTGGCGGTACTGTTTTCTTTTTTTTTTTTTCCACGTAATTCTGATAAGGTCGTGCTCTGTAGAGCATTCTGTCGACTTATCCGGAAAATTGTCGGTAACGGTCTTCATTTGCTTTGCAAGTTTCCACTGGCTCATTTGGACCAAGTGTGAGAAAATCAGTTATGAGTAGTAGTGGTATGGTATTCTGCCTTATGGCAGGTCTTGTCATTGGTTAAGTCTCATCCACTCTTGTCCGTCTATAGCCAGTCTTTTCATTTCTGAATATTTGTCTCCTTTGATATTGTCCAGCATTTGATATCTTTTTTTCCCTCTTCGTCTTTTTCCCCCCAACATTCCTTCTACTCCCTCCTTTCAATAAACAGTCCGTCCTCAAACAAAGTCCAATCCAGTTCCGTTTTCTCTTTCTGATGACTTTCACCAATTCCTTTCTTCTCCAACTCTTAATACTTCGTCATTCGTTACTCGGTCTTCCCATTTCACTTTTTCCATTCTTCTCCATATCCACCTCTCTAGTGCCTCCAATTTTCTTTCATCTTCCTGTTATGAGTACGCTGGCAAACGCGAAAACGTTACTGTAACATTTTCAGAGTCCGGCAGACTTACAACGGCATTTCACAAGAATTTTGTAACCTACGACTTCAAGCCATGCGTGATAGAAAGACACTTCCTTTTGCTCCTCGATTCATGAAGTGGGCAAACGAACCTGCTTTGTGCGACGAAACATTAATACTGCCAATCTGCAGCACCAAAGTAATTCCTGCAAAATGTGCTCCACTGGTGGAAAATTGTGGATACACCATTGAACAGAGTAGAGCGAAAGCTTCTAGAGAAGACTGCATCAAAATTCAATCAATCATACACAATCAGTTGTCTGCACCAATGTTCCGTGATATGCTTCGATGTGTGTGCTACGCTGCGAAATTATGTGATGGTCGAGAACCGCTTACAAATGTAAACCAAGTTTGTTTCGCAACATGCATTGAAAACACCATACACACGCAAAAATTCGGCGTTCATTAACGGTTCTATATGTCATAACTGTAGTTTTCCGTGGTTCTACGATCGGTATCATCCTAATACGTGTAGTGCCCTATGGGTTGCACATTATACTTACGACACATGTAAAAATAATAATATCGTGTTTTGAGTGAAGGTTCTCTCGTATCCTTTCTTTTACTTTTAATATCCTCACGACATTTCTTCCTTTTTTCACGATAAAGGTTATCAAACTAATGAATAAATCACTAAGTATAGATAATTTTCACAGTCATAATGAATCTGTTCGTACTCCGTAACCATGAGCGGTATTACAAAGTATGTAAGCATGCCGGAAATTTTTAGACTCGATTTTGTCGAAAATGTTTGAGAGCTGCGTCCTGCTATTAAGTCCTAGCCCAACATTACACACCCTGTCAGTTTGAATAAAATCGGTGAGCGGGAGTTCGTATCGTCCCCATGCAAGTTCCACGTTATGAAGCTGATTGCATTAAAACTAAGGTAACTACATATATGGGAGACATAGATGACCAAGTATTTGACTGAGTTTAATAGAGCTCTCCACGACTCGCGATCAAATAAGGCTCAAGACGTAGGTAATATTTTTCGGAATTTCTGATATCGCTGGGGGAAGCGGCAACCAAGCCACTTGTCAAATTGCTATATAGAATCCGTGAGTCTGGAGTGCGTGTACAGTTATCTCCGTTGGGCCTCAGAAGACATGGGAAAAACCGTTGGAAACTTAAGTTTAGCCAGACGGATCTGGTATGCCTGCGATACAGATGCCGGCATCAAAGAGGTCAGAGCCCAGAAAATTTCGGATCGGTGCGGGAGATGGACGCAGCGGCGGCGAAGCGGCGCCCCGAGAAATTGCCAATCTCGGCGCCTGGCCGCCTGCTCCACGCCGCCTGGTCGAGACGCCGATCCGCGGAACGCAGTCTTAAGTGAACCTCTGTATCCCCACCTCCCAGCCACACTTCCCCCTCTCATCTTCCATGGCCCCACAGTGTGATCTGGGCAGATGCGACGGGATACACACGCTCTTGAGGATGGCCTTCGGTTTCGTACTTTAATAATTCAGTAGACACTGAGCACTAAGGTAGGCAGCTGGGCAGCTGGCTTATCGCCCGGGGGGGGGGGGGTGATGTGGGGGGGGGGGGGGGCAGGACGACGACAGTGCACGAACTCAGTGCCGCTCACTGGTTTGACCCTCTTAACTCGCTTCCATGGGCATGATTGCACGGGAGTGGTAAGTTTGTCTTCATACGCTCTGACGAACTGGGGGACAGGCATAGAGCCTCAAATTCCACATTTATTTTGCATTTGACCATACTTGAAGGTGACGACCGTGGTAGGCTGATAAGAAGCAGTGATAAGGAATGTTCAACCATTGTTACGCAATTATTTATTCACCACACTGTACGTTTCAGTCAATGTTGCTGAGTCAAGCCATGTCACGAATTGCGCGGCTCCTCCCGCCGGAGGTTTAGAGTCCTCCGTCGGGCGTGGGTGTGTGTGTTGTTCTTAGCATCAGTTACTTTAAGTAGTGTGTAAGCCTAGGAACCGATGACCTTAGCATTTTGGCCCCTTAGGAATTCACACACATTTTTTGCTGAGTCATGGCTGCAGAATACTGACACGAATTATTTACAGAAGAATGGAAAAACTGCTTGAAGCCGACCTCGGGGAGGACCAGTTTGCTTTCTGGAGAAATGTGGGAAAACGCGAGCCATAATTAACCTTACAGCTTGTATTAGAAGATAGACTGAAGAAAGCCACAAATTCGTTTATAACATTTGTAGATTTAGACAAAGCTTTTGACCATCAAGTTTGTTTCCATCAGGAACTCCTTGCTCCACGACCGTATTAATGAGAGGACTAAGGAGAGCAGGGGTCGTAAATTTTTAATATGTTTGATGCAGATCGCTTTCAGCTACTGTGCATCTATCTTCACTGCGGTTATATCCAAGTCACCGTCAATAAAATCGCACTTGGTACCAAGTTGCCATGAGTAAAGAGTAAATAGTAAATAGTAAATAAAATCGCACGTAATAGAACTAGCCTTTGCAAATTACAAACAGTTTAACTGTTTGTCATTCGTAATGGCAACGTGGCACCATGTGCAATTTCATTTATGATGAGACAGCGTGACTTGGATGTAACTGCACTGAAGATAGCTACACAGAAGCTGAAATCGATCTGCATTAAACAGATTGAAAATTTACGACCGATGTTGGCTTTTGACAATGTTGTCTGCAATTGGACACTCTGGAATTCTGAAGGAAGCTGGTGATAAAATACAAGGAGGGAAAAGTTATCTACTACTGGTAGAGAAATCATACTGAAGTTGTAAGAGCCGAAAGGTAAGAAATCAAAGCAGATTGTGACCCCTGCTCAGTGTTATTCAATATGTACACTTAACAAGCACTGAAGGAAATCAAGAAGAAAATTGGAGGGAACTGAAGTCCATGGAGAAGAAATAAAAACTTTGTAGCTTGCCAATGACATTGTAATCTTGTTATGGTGGCAAACGACTTAGAAGAACAATTGAATGAAATGTTAATATGTTGAAAAGAGGTAAGACAAATATCAAGCTGCGCGGGGTAGCCGCGCGGTCTATGCGTCTTATCACGGTCCACACAGCTCCCTCCCCCCCCCCCCCCTTTCCCCCGACGGAGGTAAGAGTCCTCCCTCGGGTATGGGTGTGTGTGTGTCGTCCTTGGCGTAAGTTAGTTTAAGTTAGCTTAAGTAAGCTTAGGGACCGATGACCTCAGCAGTATAGTCACATAAGACCTTACCACAAATTTCCAAAACAAATATCAACAAAATAAAACAAGGGTAATGGAATGTATTCTAATCAAATCAGGTAAATCTAATCGATGGCCGAAGCAGAGAGAATATAAAATACAGACTGACAATATCAAGAAAAGGGTTCCTGAAAAGAGAAATTTATTAACATCGGACCTAAATTTAGGTGTTAGGAAATCTTTTCTCAAGGTATTTGTGTTGTGTTACCTCGTTTGGAAGTGGAACATGGACGATAAACAGTTCAGACAACGTTTTCAAATACGGTGGTAAAGAAGGATTCTGGAAATTAGATTGTTAGATCGAATAACTAAATCAGGAGGCACTGAATCGAACAGAGAAAGAATGTATGGCAGAACTTGAGTAAAGAAAGATACCAACGAATCGTAAGTTTGGTAGTGGAGGCTCAAATGAATGTTGTTTGCAGTAGCTATGCAGAAATGAAGTGACTTGAAAAGTATACAGTAGCGAGGAGAGCTGCATCAGGACAGTCCCCGCACTGTTTGTCTGGTTGGTTATATGGGGCGAGGGGACCAAACAACGAGGTCATCGGTCCCATCGGCTTAGGGAACGATGGGGAAGGAAGCCGGCCGTGCCCTTTCAAAGAAACCATCCCGACGTTTGCCTGAAGTGATTTAGGGAAATGACGAAAAACCTAAATCAGGATGGCCGGACGCGGCTTTTGAACCGTCGTCCTCCCGAGTGAGTGTCCAGTGAGCTAACCCACTGTCCCACCTCGCTCCGTCCCCCGCGCTGAGGATCAGAACACCAACATGTGTCAGAGGGCTAGTATCCATCACCAGGTGCGGTGAACTGAATAACTAATCCAGTTCCGTAGATACATAACCAATGTAGGCCACAAGTGAAAGCTCATGGTACCTAGCAACAAAACGCAAGGGGAATACACACTGTGTGTACCATCAGGCCAAATTTTACTCCTTCCACACGCCGAAGGAACAGTATCGCAAAGAACGTGGCAGCACGTTAAACAGACCAGTACCGGCTGCCCTTCATGCCAGCGCTGAAAACAGGCCTTGTTAGTGGCAACTGCCCATCGTACCTTCGGAAAAGGGTTCAACGAGCAAAGTCTGACATTTAGTCCAAGACACGATCGACAGTGGTACTTCTTTAAACAGGTCTTGAGGTGAGGAAGTGGATTACTGAGTTAAAAAAGGATTTTCTCCTGCTCTGAGATGACTGGGTGTTGTTGTGTCGCCTATATCATCATCATTCATCCCCATTACGGTCGGAGGAAGGCAACGGCAAACCACCTCCATTAGGACCTTGCCTGCAAGGCGGTGCGGGTCTCCCGCATCGTTCCCCTACACTGTGTCAAGAAGCGACCCGCAATCGTTCCCCTACGCTGTGTCAAGAAGCATAAGATTTCATTTCCATTTCCACCTACGTTTCTAAAAATTGTTGTTGAAGGGCAGTTTGTATTTATACTTACGTCTGGTTGTATAAACGCTCATATTGCAACAGGGAGTAAATTGCCGACCTTTTTTTTTTTTTTTTTTTTTTTTTTTGCTAGACTGTTACAATAAGTATTTGCGTAGAATTTTTTCCTTGAAATACTTGGGACAGTAGACCTGGGCGAAAGATACTGGCTTTCAAACGGGCTCGGGATTTCCCGATACGCTGCTACGTTCGATACCGTATGGAGTTTGTTCGAACAGTTACGTGACATTTAACTCGCGTGTGCAAGGGATACGCAAGAAACTATGAAATAGCCAAAACAATAACCTATGGCTCTGCGTAAATTTGACAGTTTAGTGCAAGGGTGGAGGAAATAGCATTAAATACTACCACTGCACGAACTCCTATTGTCTTTGAACAAATTTACGGTTTCTCATACAGTACGGTATGTATGGCTATATAAATAAAGGGTGTACACAAAGTCTGGGAGCACTTTCAAATTATTTATTGCACAAGAACCAAACATTATACAGATGTCATACATACTGCATTTTGAAGAGAAACAATGAAAGTTTTTTTTACAAACATTCGATATGTGAACCATGAGTGAGCTGGCAGACGTCAATACGGTAATCGAATTCTTGCCGTACCCGTCCTAGCATGGCACTGGGACGTCCTCTTCTCTTTGCCGGGCACAAGCAAACCGTCGTAACGAATTTGTTGCGCCAGTGGTAAAGGATCTTCCTTGTTGGTGGCTTCTTACCGTACTTGGTTCTGAACATCGTTGAGCAGCTGTAGCACACTTGTTTTTGTCGAACTCCAACACACAGGAAGCTCGACCCGCGCCTGGAATCGCAATGTTTGCGACCAGCGCTAACTATCGGCAAATTACCGAACTACGCTGTGGCGGTATACATGAAAAAAAAAAAAAAAAAACTTTCAGGGTTTCTCTTCGAAATGACATATGTATGATATCTGTACAGTGTTTGGTTCTTCTGCAACAAATAATTGAAAGTGTTCCCGGACTTTATGTACACCCTGCATTTATGTTGATTTTTAAGTAAAGTTAGTAGACAAAGACGGAAATTTCATCTTCCAAAAAATATTGTTGACTGAATCCAGTGAAAAATTTCATTCATTTGTGAGTGGCGGTAATGATTTACCAAGTAGGTTGTAAATGAGCAATTCAATAACTGTTCACATATTAGAGTAACAGATAAAACCTTCACCAGATTTTAATCATTTTGAGAACAAGATGGCAACATTCAGGTGAAACAATCAAGACAATTAATCAAAAATTATGTGCCGGACCAACGAAATGTATCTTAGTAAAGTGACTGTATTTTTTATCGCGAGAATAAATTACAGGGGAATGAATTGGAGATAGTACCATTAAATCTCACTAGATCGTGGGGCTAGTGAAACCGTGAGAATGGGATAGATCAGTTGCCTTTGTTAAGCGTGAGCTGCACTCTAGGAGATATTCAGTCAGTGTTTCAACTATTTCTTTTGTTAAAATGCATAGTGGATTAAAAGCGTCAACATAGGTTGTTATGATAGTACCCACGAAAACCACTAGCTCGCAGGCCGATCAAAAGATCCAACAGAACCCAAGATTTTGCGAACTGTGACGTAAAGTTCTAACAGTTCGAGTCTTGTTCAAGTACGGCCTTAGTGACAGCTAAATTGACAGTTTATTCTCGTTGATGATTTATGTTTGCAGTGTAATCTTTGCTACTCAGAGATGCTAGGTGTGTTTCATTGATGTTATAATTTTGTTGTGATTTCTATGGTTATTTTTGTTTTCTTTTACTGAATGTTTTTATCCGGTTTTTTTTAGATAATTTTATATTTGCTCATTAAGAATATCGTTTGGATGACTTTTCATATGCGTATATATATATCTAATTCTTCCAGAATGTTGGGGTCTAGTGAAGCAGGGGATACAACCCGTCGGCTTTGACCAATGACGTCATACATTACTCATAGATAAAAATGTCCTCACTTCGAGCCATAGATAGTAAAACAGTTCTGTGTTCCGCAAAAGCGCTATCATTGTACATTAAAATAAATGAATGTGATTTTAAAAAGAGATCGCTACATATTGCTGAAAACATTCTTCGAGTGCATTTATTAAATTAATTGGTTGTTTGTAATTCATTCGGTACTTAATTTCATTCTTAGTGATACTGAGGTAATTTGAACTATTAGTTTCCTATTTTAGAACAATTTTTAGTATCTAATTTTGTGTCCCGTGCTTCATTTAGGGTTTAGTGAAGCAGGAGATACACAGTTCAACTGATTAACAGGGCACTAATGCTAGTGAAAACGAAGTAATCGACGTACGCCTAATTTGTATCCTATACTGCACTTAAGCAATACTGTTCCAATGATGTTCGAGATACAACTCATATATATGTGACGTGAAGTATTCTATGCTACCAATATTTTCCATCCTTTTTTCCCTTTCATTTTCCAGAGAAATAATACGATATAAACACGCGATATCCTTAACGTGAAAATACTACTGGCCTCTCTTCTCTCGTATTGCTTTGTTTCAGAACATCCATGTCAACTCTTTCATCTGTGTAATCAATGCTCTCTGGCCACTACTGACGTCATTGGTCGAAGCCGACGGGTTGTATCCCCTGCTTCACTAGACCCGAATGTTGATAGCATGACCTTTTGGTATTTTTGTGAACAACTTGAAATGCATTTTTGATATGTTCTGCTTTGTGGTTTTGGTTTTTTAAATGGCTCTGAGCACTATGGGACTTAACATCTGAGGTCATCAGTCCCCTAGAGCTCAGAACTACTTAAACCTATCTAAATTAAGGACATCACACACATCCATGCCCGACGCAGGATTCGAACCTGCGACCGGAGCGGTCGTGCGGTTGCAGACTGAAGCGCCTAGAACCGCTCGGCCGGCTTTTGGTTTTTTAGATGTAGGTAAAAGCTTCATTGATTGCTGTCGTACTCTCTTGTGTGTGCTTTAAATCTAATACTGAAGTTTTGTCCCGTTTGACAGATATAAAGTTTAGCACAGTTGTTACACCAAGTTTTGTATAGGCAGGGGGAGGCAAAATCAGGAATTTTTATTTTCCACATCGAATTCCCGTCTTCAAATTATTGCTTGTTCGGAATGCTAGTTTTATCGTTGTTTTGTTTAAGTAAGCACATTGTCGGTACGTATGTCGCTTTTGCAAACGAGAACAGATGAAGACACACAGCAAACGTAAATAAAAGATAAACATGGATACATCTCATAACAAAGTTGTAATATGAGTGAAACACAACTAACGTCATTGGACAACGCGCGTATCGCAACAGTTCCCACGAATGTGACGTCATTTTGACATCAAACGAAATATCGACGACCGCGTGATCGTCTATCGACTTTCGTCAGCGCTCGATACGGGCCTCTCAAAAGACTATGTGCGCGTACCGGAGATTTACAACAACACGTCATTGTCGCAATGGTTTATTGTAATTACTGCTATAATTAAATGTCGTATAATGATTTATAGACGATTAAAGCCTTCATATAAGAGTTTTCTATCAGGAGAGAGATATTATCGTCAATAATTTACAAATTAAGCATAAAACACGCTTGTTTTATAGTCTGCAGTATCATATTCGAGGTAATGGAGCACTGAAGATTTATCTAAAACATGTCACCATTATCACTGAATAGCGCAAAAAACGATATAAGCCTTGAACAGAGAATATCATAACCAAGACAATAGACAAGTATCACAAGGGATTGTGTAATGGATAGTGTCGTAGCTTAGGAGTCGAAACTTGTGGGTTCTCATACTGTCACATACAAATATTTTTTCCTGTTAGCTTCATTAACACTTTCTAGGACTTTCTCATAATTGTAATACAAGCATGTTCTGCAATATTTGACTTTATTTACATTCTGTCTGATTTGAGGACGAAGGATGAAATAAATATTTAACTATTTTCGAGTGCGCGGTTAAGCAGGAACCTAAGAGGATAGCTTAAATTGCTGCGACTGAAACGAGCAACAAAAAAGTTCATAATCTCCTTTCTCACAAATATTTAGCTCATTATTTACGAATATGCACCGCCTTCAAGTGTGTGGTTAGGCAGAAACCTAAGAGGACGGTTTAAATCGCTGCGAATGAAACAAATATTTTGCTGTTTATTTACGAATGTGAGGCGATTTCCGAACGTGCGTTTGGGCAGGAACCTAAGAGTACAGCTTTAAATGCTGCGTCTAAAACGAGTTGCAATAAAAATTCGCATTCTTTCTTCTCACAAATATTTGGCTCTTCATTTCCGAATATGTGGCAACTTCCGAGTGTGTGGTTGTGCAAAGAGCTAAAAGAGGACAGCTTAAATTGCTGTGAGTGAATCGAGGAGCAATTATATTCATATTCTTTCTTTCCACAAAGTTGATAGCCGACCATGCAGTCGTCGATATGACGTCAAAATGACGTAATGTTTGTGAAAATCTTGTGAAACGAGCATTGCCCAACATCACTGACTATCAAAAATTGCATCAACGAGAATAAACTGTCCATCTAACTGTCACAAGTATTTCGCGGAAAAAATTCTGCAGAAACTACGTGCCTTATAACAGTCTAGCAACAAGTAAACAGTCGACAGTTTACTCACTTATCCAATATGAACGTCTGCTCCAACTAGATTTAAGTATTTTTGTAAACTGACGTTTGCGTACAACCTTTATAAAAATAAGTAGACTAACCAACTTTAAGATCTACAGGTTTATTTGAGAATGGCGCCGTAGCCGAAACGAACTTCCAGTAAGGAAGAAGCACTACTAATTAAACTATTTTCTGCTTGGCTGGAATAACTAATTACAAAATGTGATATTATGCGTTATTCTACACTGCAGGCCTGGCTGAAAAAAAAAAAAAAAATCGTTTATACTCCTATAGCAGCGACAACACTGAGGCGTTCCCATAGAGACGTATACAAAACTACGTTACGTGACTGGAAGAGGTAGGCGTGAAGCTGTCAGACCTCTAGCCCACAGTGAGTGCCAGGGATATTCTTACCCCAAATCGACTATAAAAGACGTGATCTGCACTGTATTTTGTTCATAAATGTAATTGATCCACGATGAAGTGATTTACAAAACGCTAGTTAGACCGATTACTGAGTGTCGATGATTTTTCTGGGTCGCCTACCAGATGCATTAAAAAGAAGAGACTCAAAACATCCATAGAAGAGCGTCACGTTTTCCTTTAGTAAGCACCAGAGTTTTGCGGAGTTGCTCACATATATCGAGCGGCAGGCACTACAGGACGCGTTTTCCGCATTACGGAATGATTGTTGATAAAATTCCGAGATCGTTCGTTCCAAGCAGTCAGGCAGCCTAATTCTTTTCTCCTACATACGAGGTGCGGCTAGAAAAAAACCGGACTAGTACTGGTGAAACAATAAAACGAATGCAATAAGGCTGAAAGTCGCGTGGCCTGTCACGTGACTCTCGCTCCGCCTACTGCTCGAGTTTCATCTGCCTCCTGCACTCAGTCTGCCCGTGGCGTCTGTTTTAAGTAGTTGACGTTTTGTCTGTGCGTCGGAAAGTGTTGAGTGTACAGAAAGAACAGCGTGTTAACATCAAATTTTGTTTCAAACTAGGAAAATCTGCAAGTGAAACGTTTGTAATGTTACAACAAGTGTACGGCGATGATTGTTTATCGCGAACACAAGTGTTTGAGTGGTTTAAACGATTTAAAGATGGCCGCGAAGACACCAGTGATGACACTCGCACTGGCAGACCATTGTCAGCAAAAACTGATGCAAACATTGTAAAAATCGGTAAACTTGTTCCTTGTCAACTCCTGTTAACTCAGACACTGCTCTGATTGTTAAAAGGCGATCTTGTCGAACAAGTCCGGTTTTTTTCTAGCCACACCTCGTATATCTCGGAAAATGACCACCCGCCAGAGTAGCCGAGTGCGCTGATGCGCTGCTTCCTGGACTCGGGTAGGTGCGCCGACCCTGGATCGAATCTGCCTGGCGGATTAACGACGAGGGCCGGTATGTCGGCCAGTCTGGATGTGGTTTTTAGGCGGTTTTCCACATCCCGCGAGATGAATACCAGACTGGTACCCACATGCCGCCTCAGTTACACGACTCACAGACATTTGAACACGTTCGCACTATTTCATGGATTACACTAGACGCACAACTGGGGTACACTGCTTACGTTCCGGGGGTGGCAGGAAGGGCATCCGGCCACCATCTGCAACTAACACTGCCAAATCCGTAATAACACGGCCGACCCCGCGTTGCGCGGGACAAGGTACAAAGAAAGAAAGAAAGAAAATATCTCGGAAAACGACAAAGAAAGAAAAACAACTTATATTAAGGTCTGGTGACATTTGTTCGTGAGTAGAACAGCAAAGAGGGTAAATCTTAGTGGTACCAAATGAGCCCTCCCGTACACGCCCTGAGCTGGCTTACGGTGAACAGACGCAGACGTAGGATTAACCACGTGACGGAAACGGCACGCCTGACCTCTAGCCGCGCAGCTCCGGCCAGCCCCCCCTCATGGTAGATGACGTACTTCCGCACTAAATTGCCGACATTTGGCTGCTCCGGGGAAAACCCCTGGCTGCCTTCCTGTGGAGGGGTCGTGAGAGCGAAAAGGCGCATCTCCTCAGCTGGTGTCTGCTTCCGGCAGGCGCTGTCACTTGTTTCCGCGCTATAACCTTGTTGCTGCGCCCATATTTCTTCCACAGCGTCACAGGTACATTTTCACCGACAGCCACGACTGTCTTCTGGTTTCACTGCAGCTGACTGTTCATCATTTTCTTGGATGTTCTGAGACGAATTGGGATTTAACTTAGACACCTCCAATCTACCAGTGTTTGTTTATTGAATGCCGGTCTCTACATTCAATTTTAACCTGCGTGTTCTAAGATGCTCTGACCCCGGTTATGATACCCTGAAAACATTCATCTTTGAATGAAATCTGAGTCATAAGTGAACGACAACGCGATCTGACTAACTTTATCTTGTATACTGTAGTGAGCATAAACTTACTCTCTGTGATTTTCATCCAAAGATAAATCTACTGCACCAGACGAAAGAGTGACCATAGGTGATTTGCGAATGCAGGTGCTTAGCGATACACGTACTAACACGCAGCATGAAAGGTGGCTTTCAATATATATTAAATATGAAAATGCTCAAATTATTCGGACAAAATGAAATATTCCTTGTAGTAATGATCCGTACAATGCAAATGGGCCTGCACAATTACCATAAAACATCTAATAAACTGAAGTGACCTCGTGTGGTAGCTAAATATCGACTTCGTCGCACTGCAGACACACTCCACTGCAACACTCTCATGCCTCATGGGCTGAAAATTTCATTTAAAATTAAAAGCAGTTTCTCTCTTTCTTATTTAACGGTAATGAAGCCAAATGTACTTCCCTTATGAGCGAGGTTCTTGTATGAGCAGCCGGCCGGAGTGGCCGAGCGGTTAAATGCGCTACAGTCTGGAACCGCACGACCGCTACGGTCGCAGGTTCGAATCCTGCCTCGGGCATGGATGTGTGTGATGTCCTTAGGTTAGTTAGGTTTAAGTAGTTCTAAGTTCTAGGGGACTTATGACCACAGCAGTTGAGTCCCATAGTGCTCAGAGCCAGTCTTGTATGAGCACATGTGAGAAGTTCAGTAAAGATCGGAAGAGTGGAAAATAAATTTCCACAGAGTCATAAATTTTTCAAATACAGTATAAGCAGGTATTGTAAAGAAAATAAGTAAAAAGCCTCTTGTCTTACATGTAAGCGCCCTTCAATGGACCACGTGAACTCACGTGACCATAATTCAGAAAAGTAGAAAAATAATTCTATATACGTATTAACGCCCATAACTCTTTTTAATGTCGCAAATCAATGAGGTATAAGGCAGCTGGCAGGCCCAGATGACTGAAGAGAAAATGGATACTGATTCCCACGTGTTCCAGTCAAGTTCTGAAACCGAAGGATCATCTAGCATTGACCACACGATGTAAGACTGCAAAGTTTCTGAAAACTCGCGCAAAGTATAACTATGCAAAGGCGCCACAAGGCAGTAACTATCTCAAGTGATCCTAGATTAGCCCGCATCTCGTGGTCGTGCGGTAGCGTTCTCGCTTCCCACTCTCGGGTTCCCGGGTTCGATTCCCGGCGGGGTCAGGGATTTTCTCTGCCTCGTGATGGCTGGGTGTTGTGTGCTGTCCTTAGGTTAGTTAGGTTTAAGTAGTTCTAAGTTCTAGGGGACTGATCACCATAGCTGTTAAGTCCCATAGTGCTCAGAGCCATTTGAACCATATTTGATCCTAGATTACGACACTTCCGTGTACCAATTTGAGTGTCGCAAGACGAAGCGTATATACCAAGCAGTTCGACACGTCCAAGTGTGAAAGCAAAGCGTGTTCAAGGCAGCAAGCGGAAACCAGAAGTGCGCCCCATGACCAGCCGTGCGAGGCCTTCCTAATGGATTCTATACGCAATAAGGCTGGCTCAGACACTTGCTTAAGACATGCTTTTGCGATCCTCAATGGAAGATAAAGCTACTCTAGCAGAGGGAAGAGTGACATCTGTTACAAAAGTCAAGGGCATCAGAGGGCGGTACTAATTGTGAGGAGAGTTTCAGCCCGTCCCCAAAAGATATTTAATCACTGATCAAACCTTTAGGGGCCTCTGATGACGTAGTAATTCAGTGAGAGACGGGTAAGGACTCTGAACGTGACAAGTACGGAATAGCTAGTGTATTATAAGATAAACACAAACATTACATCGAAAAGAAAATTTTGATAAATTAGCATCACAGTTCACAAATTTTGTGTTTAGAGCATCTGAGAACATCCCTTGATGATTACAAAAAATTACAAAGAGAGAGTAAATAGGGTAAACTAAATAGAGTTTTCATTCATCAGCTTGTGTCTGAATCGTACATTCGTTGGACATGACCTTTTCATGCAATAAGCGGGCTGGAAGGCGTAGTTACGATTGTAATGAAAATAAAAATTGACTAAGTTTATCACGCGGTAAGGGGAATGGTTGGTAGATGGAACATGGATTTTTTCCTCTGATTTCAAGGATGACCGAGATGAATAACTAATGAATGGCAACTAAATTATTATACATTAGAAAACATGCAGGAGCAACATGCATGGGAATTGGATGAGAACTGTGAGCTAGTTTAATTCTATCTTATGTAATGTGTTTAATTAAGGGAATTTTTATTTACTTGATTTACTCAATGTGAATAGGTCTTATAGAAGATGGGATACCAAATGATTTATGTTGGATATAATTTTGAATGGTGTATTTCAAATGAATGTAGAAATTTGCTAACGCAAGATTCAAGAAAAAACGGGAGACGATACACATAGATTCTGTAAGAGTCAATGCAGCTGATGATGGATCCACCGAGGGAAAATTCCATAATGCCATAGTGCATAATTTGAAATTGACGTGTTCTTTGACGTATTCAGTTTCGCCCAATACTTATTTACTAACTTTGTTTTTGTAGAGCTGTGTCCAGATGTACGAGCCGGTCGCTGTGGCCGATCGGTTCTAGGTGCTTCAGTCCGGAACCGCGCTGCTGCTGCTGCGGTCACAGGTTCGAATCCTGCATCGGGCATGGATGTGTGCGATGTCCTTAGGTTAGTTAGGTTTTAATAGTTCTAAGTCTAGGAGACTGATGACCTCAGATGTTAAGTCCCGTAGTACTTAGAGCCATTTGAACCATTTTTTTTCCAGATGTACGTGAGTAATCAACTTATGGTACAATATCGTTGATCGTTTATCATTTTGCCTATCCGCATCTTTTAATGGATGTGTTTAGTATATTCACCAATGGTGGAAGCAGACGAGCGACTATCTGCGGTCATAAAGGTGTGTATACATTAGGCAGTCCCACAGCTCATGAGCCGGTAGCGAGCACGTTGTTCTAAAGTGTGTTTGTTGCTCGCGAGCACCTTAAGAAACAATAAGTATATTCCTCAAGGCGCTTAACTCATATCACCAAATTAATGATTTATAAAACGCTTGTAGGATCAGTGATTACATACCCCTTGTAAACTTGGTCATCAACATTAAAAGATAGTGACAAATGCCATTGATAAGAAGGTACTTCAAAGAATCATTGGCACATACTGTGAAACAGGAAGATGGAGGAGGGGATACAATCATCAGGTGTGCAACATTTATGCAGATCCGCATACTAGAACAACTGTGAAATAATACTAAATGGTAGTCCACGGGGTTAGAAGACGAGACTAACCGAGAACCAAATGGCAGGATGGAGTCGGAGGAACTGCTGAAAATTGACTGTATAGGATGGATAGTTTGAGCAATGGATCTTGATAATTGGGGGAGAATCGTTGAAGAGGCCACTGTTCATACTGGACTGCTGACTCACAGAAGAAAAAGAAGAAGAAGACGAGAAAAGTATTATCCATATAAGGAAACGAGAGACCAGGTTGTAGCAGGAACCAAGTCGGTCAGGTGTCCACGTACAGTCACGACTCAGTTCAAATGGTTCAAATGGCTTTGAACATTATGGGACTTAACTGCTGAGGTCATCAGTCCCCTAGAACTTAGAACTACTTAAACCTAACTAACCTAAGGACGTCACACACATCCATGCCCGAGGCAGGATTCCAACCTGCGACCGTAGCGGTTGCGCGGTTCCAGACTGTAGCGCCTAGAACCGCTCGGCCACCCCGGCCGGCACATGACTCAGTTGAAAGTAGCATTCGTCAGTTGTTACCTTGTCATTACAAGGTTAGAAAGGGATCTTGGAAATTTCTGTGACCTTTTGCCGATGAAGTCATTAAATTTATTGACGATGAGAAGGAGATTTAGTGTCGGGTCGTACAAGCCAAATATTTAAGTTGAGTATACGGCAAAAGGGAAATGATGATGAATGGAGTGGAATTCACATACAGAGCGATTCCGTGATGGGCTTACAAAGTTTCGCGGATGGCGGAGAGGGGTAAATGTATCTATTTGAGGTAAGAGGTCCTGGTCAGGAAACGACCAAGTCGAAAGATCAGCAAAAATCGTTCTGATATCTCTGACAGTGGAGTACATGTATCAGTGCTGTTGTTAGTAAGAGTGTAGGCGACGTCAGAGGTGATAGTACGAACCAGAAAAAGTATTCCAGTACACATGAACCCTAACACGCATATCTTAAACGCAGGATTGAAAAGCATCATTTATTGTTGTTAAACTAATGCACATTTCTCGTTTGGATAAAGTGATAACAGTGACTGTTGATTTACTTTTCTTTACTGTATCGCAACAGACCTAGTGCATATTGTTATAACGATTCCTTTGGGTCAACTTTCAGGCTGAGGCATGCCGCAGTTGATGCGACAGGACATTGAGAGTGAAACACTAGCGGAATGAAACCCCACAGATAAGGGTCAAGGTGTTCTGAGAATTGGCAAATGGCCAATACAGGTAAAGGTGGTTGGAGTCACTTGTATTGTCCGCATGAATGTGGAAGACCGGGCACAGGTCCAGTAGTACCTTCGTGGCGGAGTTAATTACCCTGGAACAATACGATCGAAGGCGGCCGACACATTAAAAAGGCGAGTTCCAGCTGGGGAAAGATGGCCTGTGCCCCCTTAGAGAAAAGTGACCTGAAAGCTTTAGTCAACTATCGAGGAATTCGGCGAAGCAGGGGGCAGCTATTTGGCTCGTGACAAAGAAACATTCTGCAAGGTAGATATCTCTTAATTATCCTAAAATACCTGGCAAAAGTACGCTAAAAGAACTCTAGCTACGCAGATGGTCAGCAGATTTCCACCAAGGAACGAAGTTACTTTTCTCCCTTAATTATTTACCCATGACTACAGGAAACCACCTGGCAGCTAAAAAGACCACTGAATGCACCCTATAATGTAACGTCAGAATGACTTAAAATTTATGTTGATTTTTTCGAGAGGAAAATGGTGGAAAAAGAGCTTACCAGATGTGATGTTTTTGTCTGTTTTTGGTGGGAGATTTTTAAAAATAAATTAATCACGTGACTGGCAGAAAAAATCTATCTTTTTAAGGACTGATAGGTGAAATTTTCTAAGCGCGTAAAGCAGGATTCTTATTTCTAACTTTGATAAAATCGAGGATCTGAGCTCCAGACGCGGAACGAGAAATGACTCTGGCTTCTGAGGCGGTACGAGCAGGGTGACTGACTTCAAAGGCAGCTCTCTTTTGCAGCGGAGACTGATGGCGTCCAATTTAGAGTTCAAAGCAGAAAACTTCTAGATGTGCATTGATGACCGCCAGCCACGCCATCAGTGGTCTGCCCACATTACATCAATGATTACGGTGAGAGTAACTTGCAGCACCAGCACGGTAGGGTGAACGGAATTCAGTGATTCAACATCATCTTCTGTTCGTCTTGCCGAGAATACTGTCACAGTTGCACAAAAAATTTCATTTCGTCTTTCGACCTACACGGTCACTGTTGTTTATGCATAGACAAGCTACGATAAATTCATTAGGAAAAAAGTGTTGTGTATCAAGTTCCAATTTTCCACCAGTAAACTTTGCCAGCTATTATTTGAATTATCTCAATTTCACCTTCATCGATGTTTAATTGTGCACCAGATAATTTCATGTTTTGCTTTCTTATTTTTTTGCATTTAAACTTTTATAACAAATTTAGAGTTGCGAAAACCATGCTTATCATTAACGTAGTTAGTAAAGCCTCTGTCGCGAACTGTTTTTGAAATAAAAAACTGTGAGTAACCGAAATCTTATGGGAGGGTCTCTCCCACAGTTAATTCTGACACAGACTGTTTTTCACAGATTAGAGTTTCACAATTAGCACTTCCTCATCTTCGCTATTGTGAAACAAGCATTTACTACTGAACAAGGTCAATATCTCTTACGATATCCATTTTAGAGCCCTTATTTACTGGGCATTTTTCTATTGTTTTGATCCATACTGCCTCCTCGAGAAATATGGGATTCAGACAGCGCGTAGTAGAGGAGATGCGTTTCAGAGTATCTAAGATGATCAAGTGCTCATAGCTCTTAAAGTATGCTGCTTTTCTTGTTTTGGTCCATACAGCCACCATATCCCACGATCTTAGCAACAACAGCACCAGTACAAGCATTTCACAATCAGAGGTATCAGAACGATTTTGCCTTACAACTCTGGACTCGGTATTTTCCAGACAAGGATCCCTTACCTCAGATTGATACATTTACCCTTCTATGACCCCTGAAAGTTTTAACTTCATCATGGAATCAATTGTATATGTCCAAAGTAGGAGAAGATGAAGAAGATAAAGGAAAAGGATAAGGCACACTGTATACATCCCATTGACCATATAAATTATTGTGTTACTACGCAGCAGTGTCTTACATTTTATAAACAATAGAAATCCTACGCGAAATCTTCACAGCTTTTGTCACACAGAACAGGAGTTAAAAGCTAATAAAAAACCTCTGTCAGTGGGGTTTTGTTTATAAAAGGAATCATGATAAACGAGTCGCCATGTGCTTGAACGAGACGATACAGTTCCGGAGAAAGACGTACTATAATTTTACGAAAAAAATGAAGCATCATAATTAAAGGCGCCAGTGGTTCATTCAAATACAACGTGGCTTCGTGTCCAGTGCATGTACACGGTGAACAGCTGATGTCAAAGACTACGAGGAATATTGTTAAAAGTGTTTGTGAATGCTTAATTGTTGTGCTTTGTAGCACAGTGGCGCATACGTGCAGCGAGTGACAGAGGTCGGTTACAAGCTGTGGTGGTTCAAAGGGAGAACGCAACTGGTCCATTACACGTCCTCAAAGAGCGACTCCTTCGAGACAGCGGGAGATGCAACAGACTTGGCTAGCTTACTTAGACAGATGACAGATTAGTAACCCAAAGTCACAGAATTAGACTCCGGCCATACTACTGTTTGAATTGCTCGTTACATTGTAGCTGATTTTTCTCTCAGTTTCGAGAAAGAAGAACGCATGGCACGTGCTTTTAGATCCATGAGTCATTTGTTATTTTATGTATTTAATGAGATTTTCCTCTATACAAAGGTTTTTCCAACATAACAAATACCCGGAAATTCTTACATTTGTTGCATAAGATCTTCAGGAAACCAAACAAAAATTACAATCATTACAAGAAATAGCCCAGAGTATTAAGATCTTCAGGAAACCAAAAAAAAAATTCAATCATTACAAGAAATAGCCCAGAGTATTGTCCTTAAAATATCTTTAGAGAAAACAGAAATAATGCTAACGGAACCGCGACTAGTGAACAAAATTGGAATTACAGAACACGACATAAAAATTGTTGAAAAGTTTAGATACTTGGGAGAAATAGCAACACACAACCTGAATGAGAAACCATAATGGCAGAGTAGAATAAACAAATTGATTAAAACACATCAGTTACCTGGAACACATATAACACAAAATAACTCTCAATAGCCACAAAACTGAAGCACTACAAAAGAGTCACACAGACACAAATAACATATGCTAACAGCACACCTTCAGGCCAAGGAGTGGCCTACCGGGACCATCCGACCGCCGTGTCATCTTCAGTGGAGGATGCGGATAGGAGGGGCGTGGGGTCAGCACACCGCTCTCCCGGTCGTAAGATGGTATTCTTGACAGAAGCCGCTATTTTTCGGTCGAGTAGCTCCTCAATTGCCATCACGAGGCTGAGTGCACCCCGAAAAATGGCAACAGCGCATGGCGGCCTGGATGGTCACCCATCCAATTGCCGACCACGCCCGATAGCGCTTAACTTCGGTGATCTCACGGGAACCGGTGTATCCACTGCGGGAATAATAACATATGCCAGCGAAATTATATTTGAAACAACCAACACTGTAGCAATAGATGGATTACTCAAAAAAGAAATAGTCAGAACATATAGAAATAAAAAATACTAAAAAGGAGTAGTTTGGAGAATAGCTTCAAATGAAACAGTTTATAAAGAAACTGAACCAATGAGAAGTACAATAAAATGAAACGGATCTCTTTCCTAGGGCATCGATGAGGATGTCAGAAAATAGAATTAGCAGGAGAATAACAGAGAAGTTATGGAACAGTAAGAGCGACATTAGATGAATCGCAGAGATCAAGGTGGACATAAACAAATTACAGATTACGATGGAGGATTTAAAAGGCAAGACATATGGGCTCAAGACACTTCAGGACGAACGTATCACACTAACAATGAAAATTAACAAACAGAGAATGAGAAGGTTGTTTTCAGACGAGGAGAGAAGGACACCATCTGAAAGACTGAAAAGATATTGGACCAATAAAAAAGGACCTAATTCATAATATGGACTAAAGTGGTCCATTGTAGGCCACAAAATAAAAAAAAACCATAAGATCTTAATTTATCTCCTCAGGATGACTGCAGGTGTCTCGATCTTGTATATCTCCTTCCTTTTCTTTCCCTCCGGTTCCCATTTCAGGATCGTTTCCGGCATATTGGCTTCCTCCGTTCATCTTAGATGCCTGTACCATCGTAATTGCCTTCTATCCATCTCGTCATGTGTTCTTTCTCTTTCATCCATTCTCATTGTTACACCATTGGCCATTAAAATTGCTACACCACGAAGATGACGTGCTACAGACGTGAAATGTAACTGTCAAGAAGAAGATGCTGTGATATGCAAATGATTAGCTTTTCAGAGCATTCACACAAGGTTGGCGCCGGTGCCGACACCTACAGCGTGCTGACATGAGGACAGTTTCCAACCGATTTCTCATACACAAACAGCAGTTGACCGGCGTTGCCTGGTGAAACGTTGTTGTGATGCCTCGTGTAAGGAGGAGAAACGCGTATCATCACGTTTCAGACTTTGATAAAAGTCGGATTGTAGCCTATCTCGATTGTGGTTTATCGTATCGCGACATTGCTGCTGCGTTGGTCGAGATCCAATGACTGTTAGCATAATATGGAATCGGTGGGTTCAGGAGGGTAATACGGAACGCCGTGCTGGATCCCAACGGCCTTGTATCACTAGCAGTCGAGATGACAGGCATCTTATCCGCATGGCTGTAACGGATCGTGCAGCCACGTCTCGATCCCTGAGTCAACAGATGGGGACATTTGCAAGACAATAACCATCTGCACGAACAGTTCGACGACGTTTGCAGCAGCATGGACTATCAGCTCGGAGACCATGGCTGCGGTTACCCTTGACGCCGCGTCACAGACAGGAGCGCCTGCGATGGTGTACTCAACGACGAACCTGGGTGCACGAATGGCAAAACGTCATTTTTTCGGATGAATCCAGGTTCTGTTTACAGCATCATGATGGTCGCATCCGTGTTTGGCGACATCGCGGTGAACGCACATTGGAAGCGTGTATTCGTCATCGCCGTACTGGCGTATCACGCGGCGTGATGGTATGGGGTGCCATTGGTTACACGTCTCGGTCACCTCTTATCCGCGTTGACGGCACTTTGAACAGTTGGCGTTACATTTCAGATGTGTTACGACCCGTCGCTCTACCCTTCATTCGATCTATGCGAAACCCTACATTTCAACAGGATAATGCACGACCGAATGTTGCAGGTCCTGTACGGGCCTTCTGGACACAGAAAATGTTCGACTGATGCCCTGGCCAGGACATTCTCCTGATCTCTCACCAATTGAAAACGTCTGGTCAATGATGGCCGAGCAACTGGCTTGTCACAATACGCCAGTCATTACTCTTGATGAACTGTGGTATCGTGTTGAAGCTGCATGGGCTGCTGTACCTGTACACGCCATCCAAGTTCTGTTTGACTCAATGCCCAGGCGTATCAAGGCCGTTATAACGGCCAGAGGTGGTTGTTCTAGGTACTGATTTCTCAGGATCTATGCACCCAAATTGCGTGAAAATGTAATCACATGTCTGTTCTAGTATAATATATTTGTCCAATGAATACCCGTTTATCATCTGCAATTTTTCTTGGTGTAGCAATATTAATGGCCAGTAGTGTACTTCTTCTTTTCTTATTTTCTCTTTTCCTAGAAATGCTTGCTAATGTTCAGCAGAAGTCCATTTCTACTGCTTGTAGTTTTTTTATCTGTTTCAGATTAGTAGTCCATGTTTCCACTCCATGATTAACGTTCAGCCTTCAAACTGACTTCTGCCTTAATTTAAAGAAGCAGCTCTCTAATACAGCCAGGTATAGCCTGCTCTATTTTGCGTGGCCGATCCAGCCGTTTATAACCGAGGTGTGCATAATTTATGGAGAAAGCATCCGCAGCGGGATTGGAGTGAGGCTGCCGGAGAGAAGAGCGGCGGAAGTCGGTAAATCGCGCGTAGCAGGCAGGCAGGCGGGGGCGTGGCTCGCCGGCCGACGGCCGACCGGTTCCCACGAGGAGGCGGGCTGGTGTGCGGCGTTCAGCACACGTACACTAAACCTCCCATCTACGATATTTACTGAGCTACAGAAACAGCAGAAACTGTTAGAACTAAGAACGCCCCTTGGGCATGATGGACTCCCTTAGACATTTAGACAGTTAGCCCCTATCACAAGCATAATACACCGTAGATCCCTCGCATAAATATAAAAACGTGATTCCCAGTGAATAGTAAAACGCACAGGTAACACTCTGACACTCGTCCGTAGTGAAAGTAGCAGATGTGACAGAGACGTGGGACTTACGGAAGGCAGGAAAAGGTGTGGACGGGGCCTTACTCACAAGGGAACCTCCCCATCGCACCCCCCTTAGGTTTAGTTATAAGTTGGCACAGTGGATAGGCCTTGAAAAACGGAACACAGATCAATCGAGAAAACAGGAAGAAGTTGTGTGGAACTATGAAAAAATAAGCAAAATATACAAACTGAGTAGTCTATGCGCAAGATAGGTAACATCAAGGATTGTCTTAGCTCTGGAGCGCCGTGGTCCCGTGGTTAGCGTGAGCAGCTGCGGAACGAGAGATCCTTGGTTCAAGTCTTCCCTCGAGTGAAAAGTTTACTTTCGTTATTTTCGCAAAGTTATGATCTGTCCGTTCGTTCATTGACGTCTCTGTTCACTGTAATAAGTTTAGTGTCTGTGTTTTGCGACCGCACCGCAAAACAGTGCGATTAGTAGACGAAAGGACGTGCCTCTCCAATGGGAACCGAAAACATTTGATCACAAGGTCATAGGTGAACCGATTCCTCCACAGGAAAACACGTTTGATATATTCTATACGACACTGATGACGGCATGTGCGTCACATGACGGGAATATGTTGTCGGCCCACTTAACTTGTACACTTGGCGAATGGGTAAAAAGATTCTTCTATCTTGCCCGATTTAGGTTTTCTTGTGGATGTGATAATCACTCCCAAAAAAGTGATGAAAACATAACCGACGGACAGATAATAATTGTCTGAAAATAAGAAATTAAAGTATTCACTCAAGGGAAGAGTTGAACCAATGACCACTCGTTCCGCAGCTGCTCACGCTAACGACGGGACCACGGCGCGCCTGAGCTCAAACTAACCTTGATGTTGCTTATCTTGCGCATGGACTACTCAGTTTGTATATTTTGCTTATTTTTTTCATACTTCCACACAACTTCTTCCTGTTTTATCGATTGATCTGTGTTCAGTTTTTCAAGGCCTATCCGCTGTGCTAACTTATAACTAAGTCTGAGGGGGGTGCGATGGGAAGGTTCCCCTGTCAGTTACCGTTGGTTGCTCAGTAAACACGCACACTTTATTTAAGGAAATAATTTTTTTAAAAACAATCATTTTTTTAAAAAATTGACTGTAACAAAAGCTACAATGACAGCTGAAGGCCTTATTAACAAAAAATTCAAATTATTTGACGGATGAAGGCCATAAGCAATACTTCAAAACAATTAACAGCTGAAGCCCTGAATCACAAGTGAGGAAGGCAATTACACTTTAAAAACACCAGAGTAATTTTTAAAAGAACCAAATAAAAAAAAAAGACTGTGACACAAGCTACACTGACGGCTGAAGGCCTCATTAAGAAGAATTCAAATTATTTGTCAGCCGAAGGCTACAAGCAATTTATCCAAAAATTTTTTAAAGAAGGGAGTGATCCACAGACAGTGCTCCAAGGATCGACCTGGGAAAGTCCCTCAAACGTAAGTAAGGTGTTATACCCACTTAACAGGATGGCAACTCAAACCAGACGCAGTTACACGCAAGACCAACACTCTCGCAAAATCTACCTAACGTCCGATGCCCAATACACGATAGAACAACCCATGCCAGGCAGACGGACGGAATACACTCTTGACATCGTAAAACGACCAACATTATACAAGAGAACATGTTCAAACGCAAGAATAATCCGAGGTAATCACAACAAGTTGCGTCCACGAATCCGGTACGCAGACAGCGTTAAAATGACTGCTCATTCAAAAACACACTAGAAACACACGGATCCACGAAAACAATTCCACAAACAACTCAAACAATACTAAAATCAGTCACTGCGGAGCATCAAGGACGAATTACAAGTCGACACAAACACAGAGAACCCAGAAGCGGTCGGAAAACCAAATACACGACGTTAGTTGAGACGACAGACCGAACGACCAACCAACGGTCGCTCTCGATCGAGTCAGGCAAGGCAAACGTCCCAGTATGAATCGTCGATTGGCAGCTTATTCCAAGAGGTCACTTCGACGAACGGACACACACACACTATTGAACGTTGCACTACTCGAATATAACGATCCAGTCAACTTGCACTCACTGAATCCGGACCTCAACGTGGTCGTGACCTCTCGCGATCACTTCCTTCCGTCGGGCAGTGCATGTATCGCCAGCTGTCCCTGCGAGTACTGGCGCTGTGCGGACCTCACTGCTGCTCCGTCCCAACTCAACTTCCGACACACTAGAACCGCAAAACACTTCACGTCCTTCCAAAGATAGTACGGGTACTAGATATCGATGAACGCTGCTGCTGCCACTCACGGACAGACAACCTTAGCAAACGTAGAGGCGCCATTTTAGAGAAGAAGAAAACGAGACGCCACTATTCCTATTACACGATGCCAACCTACCAACGGCACCAACGCGAGCCGCTCACGGCTCAGTGACCCACAACAGTATTGTCCGATATTATTCTCGCCATTGAGATATAAAATGTTAGAGCATACTCAGAGCTCGATCGTAGTGAGGTATCGTGAACTGAATCGTTTCCACTATGTCAGCGATCATTCATTCCAAAAATAGGGGTCGTTCATAAGGCAACTCTCGGTTTCCTCAGTTTCTTAAAGCCATGTTACAAGGCAAATAGATGCTGCAACTCTTGACATCAGCAACGGTTTTCTCTCTGTACCACACCGGACGCTTACTACCAATTTTTGTCATGCGAGCCTTCAAGCGAATTTGTTGAGCTGATTAGGATTTCTTAGTAGGCAAGACAGCTCTCTGCAACTGTAGAAGTAGCTCCAGTCGTTTCCTAGGGACTTCTGTTGCTGTTCATGCTGTATATTGATAACATACCAAACGATTCTAATTCTAGCCTCTGATGTCTTATCAGATTGTTTAGATACTATCTCAAAAAAGCCTACAAAAATACCCAAAGTGGTGCACAAGTCAATAAGGCGATTTTAATATTCGGAAAAGTAAAGCTGTGCACTTCTGTGACTGCAGTATGAATATCTAACCCTTGGACTCAGTCAACACAAACAAATAACAGACTGAAAAAAATTGTAAGTTCTTGAAGTGAAAAGATTACAAAAAAATGGCTCTAAGCACTATGGGAGTTAACATCTGAGGTCATCGGTCCCCTAGACTTAGAACTACGTAAACCTAACTAACCTAAGGACATCAAACACATCCATACCCGAGGCAGGATTCGAACCCGCGACCGAAGCAGGCGCACGGACCCGCACTGAAGCGCCTAGAACCGCTCCGCCACAGCCGCCGGCGAAAAGATTACATAAAGCAGGTGGCAGACTTCGGTTCGTTGATATGACAGTGGCAAAATTCTGTCATGCTGCATAAGAGATTTGTTAGGAAACATTGGTTCGACCCCTCCTAGAATATTGCTTAAGTATTTGGAACCTGTACCAAACACTGAGGTGACGAAAGTCATGGGTTGACCCCGTTTTGCCCGGCGTAATGCAGAGACTCGACATGGTGTGGGCTCAACACGTCGTTCGAAGCCCACTGCAGATATAATGCCGAAGCGTTGCCGATGCAGGATTTTGTTCACATACTGGCCCCTCGATTATGTCCCATGAATGGTTGAGGGGATTCATGTAGGGCAATAAGGGTGACCAAATCATTCCCTCCAACTGTCCAGAATGTTCTTCAAACCAATCGCGAACAACTGTTGCCCATTGACGTGGGGCATAGTCATCCATAAAAATTCCATTGTTGTCCGGTAACAAGAAGCGTATGATGGTTGGAAATGGTCTCTAAGTAGCCGAACATAACCATTTCCGTTCAATCATCCATGTAAATACAGTCCACACCATTATGGAGCCACCACTAGCTGGCACAGTGCCTTCTTGACAACTTGGGTCCATGGCTACGTGGGATCTGTGCCACACTCTAATCCTACCATCAGCTCTTACCAACTGAAATCGAGACTCATATGACCAGGTCAAGGTCTTCCAGTCGTCTAGGGTCAAATCGATATGGTCGCGAGCCCAGGAGAAGCGCTGCAGGCGATATGCTGTTAACAAAGACGCGCTTCGGTCGTCTGGTACCACAGCCCATTAACACCAAAGAGAGCCGTACTATCCTAACGAATACGTTCGTTCTACGTCCCACATTGATTTCTGCAGCTATTTCATGCAGTTTTGCTTGTATGTTAGCACTGACAACTGTACGCAGACACCACTGCTCTTGGTTGTAAGTGAAGATCGTCTGCCACTGTGTTATAATGCCTGAAATTTGGTATTCTCGGCACATTAATGACCTTGCGGATCTCAGAATACTGAATTCCCTAACGATTTCCTAAACGTAGTGTCCCATGCGTCTAGCTCCATCTACCATTTCTCGTTCAAAGTATGTTAATTCCCATCGCGCACCCGTAATCACTTCGGAAACCTTTTCACATTAATCACACGAGTACAAACAACAGCTCCGCCAATCTACTGTCCTTTTGTACCTTGTGAACGCGATGTTACCGCTATGTGTGTATGTGCATATCTCTATCAAATGACTTTTGTTACCTCAGTGTATAGGCCAAACGGGCTGCAAGACTGACGCTAATTATCTTGAAATAGCTGACTTACAAAATGTCAACTGACAATATTATGTGAGAAGTCTCGTGTTCCGCAGGCACTTTCGGGCACCACGAACACTAGACTAAATTAATTACAGTCCACACAGAAGCATCCTCCTTCCAGGCGCAAATAGAACAGGAGAAACACTGAAACTTCCTGGCAGATTAAAACTGTGTGGCGGACCGAGACTCGAACTCTGGACCATTGCCTTTCGCGGGTAAGTGCTCTAGCAACTGAGCTACCCAAGCACGACTCACGCCCCGTCATAGCTTTACTTCTGCCAGTATCTCGTCTCCTACCTTCCAAACTTTTCAGAAGCTCTCCTGCGAACCCTGCAGAACTAGCACTCCTGAAGGAAAGGATATTGCGGAGACATGGCTTAGCCACAGCCTGGGGGATGTTTCCAGAATGAGATTTTCACTCTGCAGCGGAGTGTGCGCTGATATGAAACTGCACACAGTTTTAATCTGCCAGGAAGTTTCATATCAGCGCACACTCTGCTGCAGAGTGAAAATCTCATTCAGGAGAAACATTAATTTCTGGTATAATGGCACGTACGCTCCGCCATACAGTGGACAGCAGAATTGCTTAATACCCTTCGTTGAAGCTGCTCACTGCCAGGAAAGTCGCAATCTCCACAGTCTTCGTACCAGAATGCAAACACTTGGGGGCTAACTTCCAAACACACGCGTTCAGACTTTCATTTGAATTTTGTGCGGTTCCTCCCAAGCACTGGAACAATAACTCGTCTTGTGAAAAAGGCCGATTTCAGGCAGGTGCATTTCCGTTCCGTATTCGGAAAAACCTTTTATGGGTCCAAAAATGCAATTTAAAAAATCGATTTTTTAACCAAAAGATAGTAAACCTCTCCTTAATGAGTATAGCGATAATTGCACATTCTATGGTTCTGCAATGCTTCGTCGCAGAAGTGGTAGAAAGTTGTGAAGTAATTTTCCATTTCACAGGCCTTTTTGTTTATTAAAAACTTTGTCTACAATTTATACTACACTGACACGACGCGGAAACCTTCATTTGCATATAAGAATGTTGAAGGTAATACTGAAAACAAACAGTGCGCAAGAGACCGGACGGTTGAGGCCTCAGTTGCGTCCACTTCGCGTGGAGCGTTAGTCCACTCAAAAGTCAAACAATAATGGACAGCAGAGGAAGAGACAAATATAAAAAATTAAATATAATCAAGTCTGAACGCAAAGGTGTGACAGAATGAACAGCAATAAATTGGAAATGAGAGATAGCAGTGAACGGAAACACACAACGCAAATACAGAGATGGGAGCTGCTGGACATCAAAGAGATCCAGAATACATAGAGAGGCACTGGTATACAGACAACCAACACATGTTAGCGCTCGTAACTGGAAGACGAGAAACGTGGTCAGAGCCAGCCGTCTGGGGAGGGCAGGTTCCTACCCTCAGAGGTCGGAAGCTGTACGACTGGTAGCTATGAAATGGGCCACGTGGGAAAACAAACGTCGTGAGCCCGGTTTAGTTCATAGCAGGACATGATTTCTGATGGTTCTCGCTACCTGCATGCGCCTTCTTGTCCGTACAGAAGGTTCCTTCTCGTATCGCTGTATTAGGAAATGCAGATTTGTCAGACGTAACGTACTATTTGTAACTGTAAAAGTGTGCTATTATTGTTGCATGTGGTACGTAATAGTGTATAATAGTACATTATTTTATTTGCAATTGATCTATGCTACGTTACACCTACTCAAAATTGACTTCGTGCCATATATTATCGTTATTTTAAAATCTCGCCACATAGTTGCATGTCAACGACGTATGACAGAGGTAAGTTTTGACCGTAATTCAGATAAGTGAGTTTGGTGGGTAGTACCGTACTGTTGTAAAAGGCTACACAGCAGAAAATTTACAATAGTGAAGTCTATAGCCAATGCAAAATATTAAGATCATTCAAAAAATTTATTTCTGCAGTGGATCCTGTTGCTACTAAAATAAATCATGCGTGTGACCGGCTGTTACAACTCGTTGGCTTCGTATGTGTCTAAGAAATGCCGACACACCAGTCTATCGGCCGGTTTCTGTTATGACGTCACCAGCAGATTAATTACATCGAAGTCAGGACAGAGCTGGCGGAACATATTCGTCCTCGGAAGCAATGCAGTTACAGGGTACTAAATAAACAATTCATTTCACACGTTTGTACGAACTGGAAGTCAAACATCAGACTCATAGGCTTTCCTTGTTATCGACAATTTAGCGCCGGATTTATAGAAAAGGAAGAAGTAAATAGAAAAGGAGGCGACACAGGTCGTTTAAGACTGAAATGTTCCAAATTGCCGAGCTTTCATCCACACTATGGAAGAAAACCTAGATATACCACAAGATAAAGTTTGTATTATCGCTCTAAATAATACTTTTGTGTCGCAGTATCACTACGCACAATAATCTGTAAAGTCAATAATAATAAAGTTCGTCAAAAAGAAAACCTAGTTGCGATTATTTGCAAAATAATCTAAAGTTCCAGTAACTGGTGGTGTTCCATAAAATAGTCACCTGTTCGGCAAAAGAGGTGGCAATTAGAAGCAAGAGGACTAACGAAAGGATTTACCGGCTCTCGGTCAACAAACTGCAATTCAGAGTTAAGAGGCCGCAACATCTGCTGAAGAAATTTGTACTAAATTTGCTGTAATGAAACTATTTAAAAAATTGAATTTGCAAGTGGAATTTCGACAGCTTCCTTTCCACAATCAGTATCCTTGAACCCACTGATTTGCTCCGCAGTGAAACGTTCACTTTCTTTCGCGTTGTGCACTGGAGTGAATGAGCCATCAAGGGAGAATGCTTTCCGAACTGTGAATCGAAAGCAGGTAACTGCGTGACTCGGTTAACGCCCTATCATCTCAGTCATAGGGCAAGGCTCTAAGCGTTACGTTTTCTCCTACTTAGCGCTGGAACCAAAGAATAAATATTTCAGTGCGGTCCTTAATTTCTCTTACACAGTATATGAATACACGGTAACATTAGTAAATAGAATACTTCACATTAAATGAATTACAAAGATAGAGGAAAATACAGATAAAAAAATATAGTGGCAATGTTGACAACGATACACTCTGTATAAAAAAAAGTGATGTATAAAATTGTGCTGTGTTAAACGTCAAAGCCAGCCACTGTGCCCGAGCGGTTCTAGGCGCTTCAGTCTGGAACAGCGCGACCGCTACGGTCGCAGGTTCGAATCCTGCCTCGGGCATTGATGTGTGTGTGATGTCCTTAAGGTAGTTAGGTTTAAGTAGTTCTAAGTTTTAGGGGACTGATGACCTCAGATGCTAAGTTCCATAGTGCTCAGAGCCATTTGAACCATTAAACGTCAAAAATGCGTAGGGCTGCAAAACAACGTAAACTTAGACCACAGTTATCACTGCCTGACGAAGAAAGGAACCAAAACGTGCTAATAGACGGCATTTCTTGATGTAGGCGAAAAACCAAGAAGAAATTACCGTTAATAAAAACCACCCATTTATTAACGAACTGTTTTCCGATCTAGAAAACAAGTCAGACTCTAAATATCTTTCATTACAGACCAGTGATGAAGCTTTACTTCAATGAAGTGAAACGCGTCTCGTGAGAAAAACACACATTTTCTTGTATGTAACAATAGAACAAAAGTACCATCAGAAAGAGAATGTTTCTGCCTGTATCAGACCACGAAATACATGTGACTACATTAACTATGGTCTGGAGGATAATACAGGTCTCTGAAGATAGTCTGGCTTCCAAACTGCTGCTAAGACTAGAGCTAATTGCACACACATATACCAGGTCGACTTTCGGCAACACAGTGAACATGTGGCGCTCGAGAAAGGCCTGCGATTGGCTAGCGGCTGGCCCCTAACACCCTACTCGCTGTGACGTCAATTGCGAATGCAATGTAATCGGATCGTCAGGATGTCAGAACCGGCATCCAGTATCTTATGGTAGGGGTGCTGAGAGGCAGGTCTTCCGATAATCCAGGTTAAAGAGATTTCTCGTCGGAGTCTATTAGGCTGGCATAAGGCCTAATGGCTTCTCGATGACCCTACGTGTTTCGCAGTAACTGCCGTATACACATTTGCAAAACGCTCTAACGCGTAGCTGCTCTTTGCAAGGGAGTGCTTTTAGTGAAAACAAGAAATGAGCAATGAAAATGCCCGCATCCTGTTCCCACTGAACTGTTACACTGCTTTTATATTTGTAATGATTATCTGTGGACATTAAGAAAGGCAGAGGGAGTCAGCGTACTGACAGTTAGTGGGCCACATTTCGGATTTGGGAGTCTGTCTGAAAGTAGATTGCTGCAGGGCACACATTACACTGTCTGACAAAAAAAGTGAAGCACGCAAAACGGGAAGAAGAAACGAAATTAAACATGACAGATTAAGGAGGTATGTGATGTTATTTCAGTAATTACACAATCGAGTCGCATTACTAAGAACTTGGCACTATGGTCCCAAATATCACTGTGACGTTGTACATCCACTGGCACAGATGGCTGGTTGGCTGATTTGGGGAAGGGGACCAAACAGCGAGGTCATCGGTCTCAACGGATTAGGGAAGGATGGGAAACGAAGTCGGCCGTGCCATTTCAGAACCATCCCGGCATTTGCCTGACGTAATTTAGAGAAATCACGGAAAACCTAAATCAGGATGGCTGGACGTGGGTTTGAACCGTAGTCCTCCCGAAAGCGTGGCCAGTGTGCTAACCACTGCGCCACCTCGCTCGGTACTCTGGCTCGGATGTATGCACTGATTCGGTTAAGAATGATGTACCCTCTCCTGAGACAAGTTGGTCCGCAACTTTGTCACTTTCTCTTGATGTCCTGCATACTGCGACCAGTACATGGTTGAAGTCCGACCTAGTCCCACACATGTTCTACGAGGTGCATTCAAGTTCTAAGGCCTCCGATTTTTTTTTCTAATTAACTACTCACCCGAAATCTATGAAACTGGCGTTACTTCTCGACGTAATCGCCCTGCAGACGTACACATTTTTCACAACGCTGACGCCATGATTCCATGGCAGCGGCGAAGGCTTCTTTAGGAGTCTGTTTTGACCACTGGAAAATCGCTGAGGCAATAGCAGCACGACTGGTGAATGTGCGACCACGGAGAATGTCTTTCATTGTTGGAAAAAGCCAAAAGTCACTAGGAGCCAGGCCAGGTGAGTAGGGAGCATGAGGAATCACTTCAAAGTTGTTATCACGAAGAAACTGTTGCGTAACATTAGCTCTATGTGCGGGTGCGTCGTCTTGGTGAAAAAGCACATGCGCAGCCCTTCCCGGACGATTTTGTTGCAGTGCAGGAAGGAATCTATTCTTCAAAACATTTTCGTAGCATGCACCTGTTACCGTAGTGCCCATTGGAACGCAATTGGTAAGGATTACGCCCTCGCTGTCCCAGAACATGGACACCATCATTTTTTCAGCACTGGCGGTTACCTGAAATTTTTTTGGTGGCGGTGAATCTCTGTGCTTCCATTGAGCTGACTGGCGCTTTGTTTCTGGATCGAAAAATGGCATCCACGTCTCATCCACTGTCACAACCGACGAAAAGAAAGTCCCATTCATGCTGTCGTTGCGCGTCAACATTGCTTGGCAACATGCCACACGGGCAGCCATGTGGTCGTCCGTCAGCATTCGTGGCACCCACCTGGACGACACTTTTCGCATTTTCAGGTCGTCATGCAGGATTGTGTGCACAGAACCCACAGAAATGCCAACTCTGGAGGCGATCTGTTCAACAGTCATTCGGCGATCCCCCAAAACAATTCTCTCCACTTTCTCGATCATGTCGTCAGACCGGCTTGTGCGAGCCCGAGGTTGTTTCGGTTTGTTGTCACACGATGTTCTGCCTTCATTAAACTGTCGCACCCACGAACGCACTTTCGACACATCTGTAACTCCATCACCACATGTCTCCTTCAACTGTCGATGAATTTCAATTGGTTTCACACCACACAAATTCAGAAAACGAATGATTGCACGCTGTTCAAGTAAGGAAAACGTCGCCATTTTAAGTATTTAAAACTTCTCATTCTCGCCGCTGGCGGTAAAATTCCATCTGCCGTACGGTGGTGCCATCTCTGGGACGTATTGACAATGAACGCGGCCTCATTTTAAAACAAATCGCATGTTTCTATCTCTTTCCAGTCTGGAGAAAAAAAATCGGAGGCCTTAGAACTTGAATGCACCTCGTATTGGAGACAGATCTGGGAATCTTGCTGAACACAGGAGTACCTCAATATCACGGATATGTGCCATATGTTGACGAGTTTTGTCCTGCTGAAAAATGGCACAAAGATAATGTTACATGAGAGGTAACACATGAGGGCGTGTGATGTCCACGACTTGTTGCCGTTATAGTTCCGTCAGTCAATAATAGCCGTAACCAGAAGTCTTACCTTACGGCGCCCTATATCATGACTCAGAAGTAAGAGCACTGTAAGCTACTCCTACTAAACACTGGATGAATGCGCCCCCCCCCCCCCCCCTCCATGTCGCCTCTATACTCGCCGTCGATGATCATCCAGGGTAGTGCAGAATCGCGATTCATTGGTGACGCCATTTATCAGCCATCGCTGTGGTGTTCATGGCAGCCTACACATACGACCGTCATTCCTTAGTCCAGCTGTGTCTAGTCTTCGAACAATGGTGTGCGACAACACAAAATCCTGCAGGAAATCCATGACTGTACTTGTTCTTGGATGGTTGGGCGCAGGTGTGAAGAGGTTACAATGTGCCCGGTGCACCATGCAGCGATCCTCCCATGGGTTGGTCAGACGTGGTCATCTGGATTCTTGAAGAACAGTATGCGTGCTTTCACGTTTTCATGCAGTCCCACATTGGGCCACTTTCAAATCTGAATGCACTAAAAATCCGGATATTATACAGCTTGACTACCTAACCAAATGGAAACCGCGAATAAGGTCGCTTTTGAACCCTGTCAGAGGCTCCGTGTCCTTCCCATTGATTGCACAACATCTGACCTCCGTGAAACTTCCTACCAGATTAAAACTGTGTGCTGGACCGAGAGTCGAACTCGGGACCTTTCCCTTTCGCGGGCAAGTGCTCTACCATCTGAGCTACCCAAGCACCTCTCACGCTCCGTCCTCAGAGCTTCAGTTCTGCCAGTACCTAGCCTCCTACCTTCCAAACTTCACAGCTCTCCTGCGAACCTTGCAGAACTAGCACTCCTGGAGGAAAGGATACTGCAGAGACATGGCTTAGCCATAGCTTGGGGAATGTTTCCAGGATGAGATTTTCAATCTGTGTGCGCTGATATGAAACTTACTGGCAGATTAAAACTGTGTGCTGGGCCAAGACTCGAACTCTGGACCTTTGCCTTTTGCGGGCAAGTGTTCTACCATCTGAGCTACGGAAGCACGACTCACGATCCTCACAACTTTGGAAGGTAGGAGGCGAGATACTGGCTGAATTGAAGCTGTGAGGACGGGGCGTGAGTCGTGTTTGGGTAACTCAGATGGTAGAGCACTTGCCCGCGAAAGGCAAAGGTCCCGAGTTCGAGTCTCGGTCCTGCACACAGTTTTAATCTACCAGGAAGTTTCATATCAGCGCACACTCCACTGCAGAGTGAAAATCTCATTCTGACCTCAGTGTTCTTCACAGCGATCACTCTGCATTTAAAGCTATTCACGTCTCTTACATACCCTGAGAGTCCTGGTATAATAATAAACACCAATGCACAGTGGTAGCCGTTCTACCTGTCACAGAAAATCGCAACGCTAATCATTTACGTACCAACCTATAGTTTGTACGTGTCCGAAGTTACGTTGACATCCGACCATGTCTCCTGGATGCGTCACTTTCTTGTCAGAGAGTATTTATATTGAGGAGTGAGATTTTTACACTTGTCTTGCGGATCAGAGCAAGGTAATCGACCCTAATTACGACAATTCTGACAATTGCACCGGTTCCGTAGACAATGGCTTTAATCAACGGTGGGTTCTACACATCTGTACCACGTCCAGTCGAAAATGCAGCATTGAAGATGGTCAGTAAGCTCGAGTTTACGTCAGCATCTATACTCTGAGAACCACGTGAAGTACTCGCCAGAATATACTTTATATTGTATCACGTATTCAGATGTCTTACCGTTCCATTTGCTTATAGACCGGCTGAAATGTGATTGCTTAAGAGCCGCTTTTCATAATACGATTATTTTGTCTTCATTGTACCATCAGGAGAGACACGCAGGTGGTGCTTTATATTCCTTGATTCACGACTCAGTACTCTGTAAGTTGGCTTTCACGGGACAGTTGTCATCTTCATTTTCAGATGTCTTCTAGTTCAAGTTTATAAGCATTGCAGTGACGGTCTCTCATGAGTCGAACAAGTCTGTCACCACTCGTGCTGTCTTTTTTTGTGTAGGTTTAATGTCCCCTGTTAGTCTTACCTGGTATGGGTCTGCCACACTGAGCAATATTCGAGATAGCTCATTATGTTTAAATTCAGACTATGCTATAAGATTCTACAACAGATGGATACCAACGGTAATTTTCCGGATCGCTTGTGCTACCCTTTCTGTAGACGGGTGTGACCTGTCGTGTCTTCCAACTGCTGGGCAAACTATTTTATTCGAGGGCTCTACAGTATATCATAGCTAGAAAGGGGGTAACCGTGGCAGCTATTCTGTATAGTACCTGAAACGGATTCCATCGGGCACTAGAGCTTTGTTCAGTTTTAGCGATTTCAACTGTTTCTCAAAGATACTGTCAGTGACATCAGTATTAGAAACGTTTGCAGTAGCGGACACTTAAATTGGAGCAGTACTCCTGGGGTTCCCTTTGTAAAGGAACATTTAAAAGCGGTAAGATGTGGTCTAGTGTATCAGAAAGTTTCAAATCATGTTCGTTGTATTCACCAAATGTACTTGGCGTCAAATATATAAATGTGGCAGGAAGATGTTACACTACCCAAAACAGTTGCTGTAACTGAAGTGTCTTACTTGTACACAGCATCGTCACTGGCCAATTAGGGTTAGGTAATATTATGACAAAAATTTTGGTAACACAGATTAGCAACAGTTTACAATAATTTATTTATGGAAACTTCGTGTTTAACTGTTGTACAAAGACGGTGTGTGTCAATATTTCAGTGTTCAGTTACGCTGGTCAGTCTTTGTCTCTGGTCTAGCCTGAATCAACTGAACAAAAGCTGCGACCACTTGTAGGATTTCCATCTTGTCCCTTCTTGGTGGTGACTTTAGACGTGGTCCTAATGCTGTCTCGAGTAGAGTCGTGTGTTGTCTTACGTATATCTGCGTTTGGCGGATGGATGCCTACTTGAGAACTATTTGAGAGGTGCATAGTGGAAGCATAAAATAGGTCTTGCATTGTTGCATACTCTAAGGGTGCTAGCCTTTACTGTGACATGTCTGAGTTATAGGTAGCTCAGCACTCAGCACTCAGAACCGCATATCTTTAAACCATTTTGAGTTAGGTGAGAACCGGGCAAAATGGCGTTTTTCTGTGTCTTCTGCAGGACATCCCATTCAGTATCCGGTCGTAAGCTGAATCTTGTCTGTCATTGTCTGTTGGAAATATGTCATACCAATTGATTCAGTTTGTATAGTCAACAGAAAATATGACCCGATGCCGCAACATAAAAGTTTTAAAATTCTAGTTTTTCTTATCGAGTTTTTTTGAACAGCAAAAAGGGAAACAAATTCCGTAAGTTATTTATCTTTTACCAAACTCCATACTTCCTTTTTTCACTTATATGCTGAAAGCAGAGGTGAACTTATAATACACCAGAGATTTTACTTCATCGTATGATGCAGTTTCATGTCCAAACATAACTGCACGTCATTATATTATAGGGAAGGAATTCAAACACTTGAACATACCTACATAGTGGAATAACATTTTGGTCTGCTGTAATTTATTTACAAAACTGAAAAAATTACTAAATTCTAATTTTAATTTATTCACGAAATTTCCACGTGCCAGCATAAAAGTTTTCTCACGTTTTAAACTCAGAACTGCATATCTTTAAACCATTTTAAGTTAGGTGAGAACCGGACAAAGTGGCCATGGCTGGCAAAGTGTCTGTTCGATTCCTGGGATCTATGAGGTACCCGCATGGCCTGGATATGCCTTAACATACTCTCCCCGAAGCGCCCAGACACCCCATGAAGTCCAGCACGTAAGCTGTGCCGGTCCTCAGAGCCAAATAATTTTTTTGGTGTTTAGTTATCCTGATGTAAGCTGAGTGGTGAGTTTGTTTACTTATTGTGGAAAGGAATTGTAAGTTACGTCTTTTTAATTAAATTACGTTGAGAGTGTCATATCTCCACTCCATAATCGTACGTTAGTATTGAAAGTTAGGTCATGTTTTAGGGGGTATATAGCTTTTGTGAAACGGCGTCAATATTGATAAACTGGTCATTTCGGCCGTGGCTTCTGGCCACTTTGGGAAAGCGTAACAGCAAAGGGTGAACGAAGGGCTCGTCGGCGACATTTGCAGAAAGTCCCTATAAGAACTAGAAGCAGCAGATAAACAAGAGATGAAAACTACCGAAAGAAGAAGCAAAAACAGAAAGCACAAACAAAGAGAAGAAAGGGAGTAACAAGAAGAGTGCAAAGAGCAGGAAACGCAACCCTTGAAGGACTTTTTATGACGACAACGATGAAGACAGAGAGTGGATGTACTGCGAAAAAAAAAATCAAATAAATTTAAGGCTAGAAGAGAAGTGGATTTAGTATCAGCTGTGCTCCCTGTTGGCCCACAATCTCTACACAGTTGTTGATGGACACAATTTTGCTTTCATTTGTGAAACATGTGTAATGAAATCCGATCCATGTTTTACAACAAAATATATGTAGTTCTTTGTTAAAACAGTTTTTTCGCTTATTTTTAATTTTTAAACTACGCGGTCACTTTGGCTGTTCATGTCGGGCAACGTGACGATTTTGCCACAGTTTTTGAAAACCGAATTGTTTAAAGAACTTAATTTGATCCTAAGGTAATTAAACTATCCAATACTACACGTCAATAGCTACAGTTTATAATCTGTCATTTCTACGCATTTCCATCGTATACTACTCAGCTTAAAAAATAAAAATACCTTAGCCGGGCAACTTTGCATGGCTTTGCCCTACTAATAAATGTGGCACTCAAGTTCACCGAAAGCAGTGAACCTAAACAGCAACGACGAAACAGTAATGAATCTAAACAGCAACGACAAAACGATGTAAGCGAAGCACTCAGCGTGGACAGGATACGGAATGAAAACACAATGAGCTGATGCGAGTGAACGACTCTACTCACAGCGGCCAGGAGAATGATGCTTCAATAGCTGCCCTCTTTCGCGTGAAGTGATTCGATATGTAAGACGACGCGGCACCCAGGACTTGTACTCTGGTTGGTGTTCTTTGGTTGCTGGGAGTCAGCGTGCATTTCCTCTACTGGCAGTTACGAGGTGGTCAGCAAAAGATGGATTCCGAAAGCGCGGATATACTCGCTTGTCTGCACAGATCGGAGCGGCGGTAGGAGCCACGTAGGATGTGCTCATTCGACCCAGTTGTGTGACATGTAGTAAGGTGCTTTGCAGAACTAACGGCTGTTTCTTCAAGTCCAAAACAGTCGCAGTTCATCGCACATATTAGATGGCTGTGCTTAAAGGTCTTGTTCGACGACATCTGCTGTGTTATCCAAAGGCTGCTTGAAAGCAAAATTACGACACCAGGGTTTCGTTAGTATTATCAATAGCTCTTGTTTGGGAGCCTGTCTAAAAAAAAAAAAGAAAAGTTAAGATGGAGGTTTTAATGATTTAGATGTTCTGCGTGGTCTCCCCCCAGTTGAGTACAAAACGCTCATACTCGTATGCCCCTGAGATACCGTCAGAAACATCGTTACTGAGGAGATGTTGTTCAACTTTCGCGCCACGTTGGCTTGTAATACGACGTAAAGTCAGCGCCGGCTCCCTAGTCGGGAACGACAGAGAAGAGAAGGCTGAGAGAAGGAGTCAGCCAATCGTACTCTGACAGACCCCCCACCAGAACGACAACGCGACAGCAGCGGCCCCTAGGCGAAGACGACATAAGCGCTGTGCCAGACAAGGGTTGGCCCACTTCGATAGCAGCTTAAACGTTAGCCATTTCCATAGTCGACGCAATGTAGCCTCTTCATTAGCAATCTCTACGTAGCTCAGTTAGAGATCAGCAGTCACAGCAGTTCAGCCGACAGACTTTTGTTAGTATCGGCCGCTAGGACAAGAAGTGTTAGTTGTGTTTGTCTATTCTGAAGAAGACCAAAGTTAAGCATTTGTATTTGTCTTGTTGTAATAAAACTCATTAATACGAGTTGTTTGATTGTCTAGCAAACCGATATGCAGTATTCCTAGACACAACAGCTTGAATGTCGGTTATATCGTCAAAGCATTGCCTTTTGATGTGAATTTCTGCATTGTGTCGTTTTGTGGTAGGTTCGTATTAATAAAACCAAGTCTCGTCACAAACTTTTTCCAGAAAATAATAATCTCCAGTTTGCGTTGCAATAATTCGCGACAATCGTGCAAACACCGTTGTTTTTCTTCAGGTGTCAGAGTGTATGTGACAATCTTTGCACACTTTGTTTTTCTTCAAAACATTATGGAGGATCTCTTGAGCACTTATAAATGTTGATCCATTTCGATTTGTGACACAACTTTGACCCACTATGGCCGCATGTACACCACTTAACATTGCCTGCTCACAACTGACTAAACGGAAGCCTATCTGTTGTTTACAGTTGTTAGTTCAAGATGTCACGGTAGTTACTACTCTGACGTTGCTTGTATGCTAGAAATAAAATCATTCTCGGCACTTTCTGGAAGGACGGTGTGCACTGAACTTTCTTTGCGCCTCTCTTCTTAACGACTTTGTTAAACAGTCTCTCATGCCGGCCGGTGTGGCCGTGCGGTTCTAGGCGCTTCAGTCTGGAACCGCGTGACCGCTACGGTCGCAGGTTCGAATCCTGCCTCTGGCATGGATGTGTGTGATGTCCTTAGGTTAGTTAGGTTTAAGTAGTTCTAAGTTCTAGGGGACTGATGACCACAGATGTTAAGTCCCATAGTGCTCAGAGCCATTTTTTGAGCCAATCTCTCATCGACGTTATAGTCTCAGCTGTTTAAAATTTTTCTTTCTTATTATTGGTTGTGCCTTCTCTGCACCTTCCCCTCCCCCTCCCCTAGAACAAGCTAGAAAAACCGGGTTGTATTACATCTGTTATACCTGCAGAATACGCGCCGCTCCCCCCCTCTCCCCCCCCCCCCCCCACGGTCTCCGTTCGGGGGGGGGGGGGAGGGTTCGAGTCCTCGTGGTGTGTAAGCCTAGAGACCGATGACCTCAGCAGTTTGGTCCCACAGGAACTTACCACTACGTATGTCTTGCGAGCAAGTTAATCATCGTAGTCAGACCATGGAGATTTACGGTTTTCCTTCAACTCTCAACGATGTGATAAAACGCCAGGAACGATAAGCGGATTGGATTCCGCGTTAAACTGTAAGCCCATTTCCCCCGACTGGATCAGTGGGGTAGATATTTGGGATACACAAGTTTCCAAAGTGGCGCCTCATTTGAAGACTTGCACCAAATTACTGAGCAATATGAAAGTAATTTACTACATGTGCAATTTACAGTTTGACAATTATTGATCTATTTGAAAAAATGTAAATTAGTTACAAACTACGGTGAGCACACACTTTATTCAACATGTAAACGACACTGTACATATTCGGATTTACTTTATGTCATGTTCGATATGCCTGCCACCATTGGCAAAGAGGTGGCGCAGACGAATAGAGAAATTCTGCATGACCCGCTCAAATGTCGAAACATCGATGCTGTCGATGACCTCCTGAATGGCTCTTTTCAGCTCAGCAAGGGTTTTGGGATCATTGCTGTACACATTGTCTTTAATACAACCCCACAAAAAGGAGTCGTATGTGTTCAGATCCGGAGAATATGGCGGCCAATCGAGAACCATGCCAGTGACCTCTGGGTACCCCAGAGCCAGAATGCGGTACCCAAAGTGCTGCTCCAGGACACCAGACACTCTCCTTCGTCGATGGGGTCGAGACCCGTCTTGCGTGAACCACATCTTGTCGAAATCAAGGTCACTTTGCGTAATGGGGATAAAATCATTTTGCAAAACCTTCACGCACCGTTCGATAGTCATCGCGCCATCAAGGAATATCGCACAACACGGTCACCCGTACTGCGAAATCCGGATTCTCAGTCCCCTAAATGCGCCGATTTTGCTTATTGTCGAACCCATCCAAATGAAAGTGGGCTTCGTCACTAAGCCAAATCATGCACGCCCATACTAATTCCGAACATGCCCTGAGGCCAACCTTGCAGTTTGAACGCCGTAACGCAAACCATTCCGAAGATATCACTATTTTATTTCATATAGTTCAATAACTGACACGCTGTAACGATGTTGTGTATGAATACAAGGTTTTGTAAATCCTTTCGTTCATCAAGAACCTTTTTTAAAACTTAGGGTGTTCAAGTTAATGTTTTCAAAATGTTTCTTTAAAAGTAAGGAACTGTTAAATTTTAAAACTTATTATACACTTACAATTTACATATTTACCTTTTAAGATCAAAACTTAAGTTTTGAAATCCCAGAGTTTGCCTAGTGCGTAGTTTTTTCAAAATGTTCAAATGTGTGTGAATTCCTAAGGGATCAAACTGCTGAGGTCGTCGCTCCCTAGACTTACACACTACTTAAACTAACTTATGCTAAGAACACACACACACACACACACACACACAAACACACACCCATGCCCGAGGGAGGACTCGATCCTCCGGTGAGAGGTAGTTTTATTAGCAAGGTTGTTTTAAATGTTAAATTATTAAATTAGAGTACATTAAAATTTCTTGCAAAAGAACATGTTAATGATAATACAGTTTAGTTAAAGCTGTGACACTATTTTTAAAAAGAAATTGGACACGGAAATACAGTCAGTGAAATCGTAAATCACATTATTTTTCACATGACTAACAACAACAATCATGAATAAAGTTTCAATACATGAAGCGTACAGCCAACCGGTTGCATAAGCTTAATGTAAAAGCATGCAATAAAACTTGTACTTACATAAATTACATGACGTTAAAATTATAAACATATATGATGAGCTAAAGAGCTCAACTCCAGCAGCAGAAAATGTGAAACTTCCTGGCAGATTAAAGCTGTGTGCCGTACCGAGATTCGAACTCGGGACCTTTGCCTTTCACAGGCAAGTGCCCTACCTTATGAGCGACCCAAGCACGACTCACGACCCTTCCTCATAGCCCTAATTCCGCCAGTACCTCGTCTCCTACCTTCCAAACTTCACAGAAGCTCTCCTGCAGACCTTGCAGAACTAGCACTCCTAGAAGAAACGATAGTGCAGAGACTTGGCCTAGCCACGGTCTGGGGGTGTTTCCAGAATGAGATTTTCACTCTGCAGCGGAGTGTGCGGTGATATGAAACTTCCTGGCAAATTAAAACTGTGTGCCGGATCGAGACACGAATATGGAATAAAGTCTTCCATGGAAGCAGTACAAACTGCTATAACGGGTACAGCTTGTTAAAAGAGCAGACATTGGACTGAACGTGTGAAGTTGTCATTGTTCATCCCGGAACTTATACTTATTGTTCTAATAAATAGCAAATGATAACTGTTCTTTAATTATTGAAAGGTAGAAATAGAAAAAGAAGCAAGCTCTACTTTGCAAACTCGTGTCTCTCCTCTCGTAAACGGGATGAATGGTTACACGACAGAAAACTCCGGTCCCTAAACGTCACCTAAACCGAGTGCGTCGTGGCGCAAGACACTGCCGTGCACAGTGCGAGTGGGTGCGCTCGCAGCAGCGACTCGGCTTGGCAACAAGGCGCGGGAGACGAGATCTCACAGTCGGACACAGGCGTCCAGCCGTCTGGAGACCGCTCTGATGTGTGTGTGTGTGTGTGTGTGTGTGTGTGTGTGTGTGTGTGTGTGTGTGTGTGTGTGTGTGGGAGCGGCAGGGCGGAGGCGGCGGCGCGGCGGGCGTGCACCCAGCCAAACACAACACACTTCAACCGGCCGGCTAAACAGGTGCGGCCCCTGATGATCTGAGGGCGGAGCACTGGTCCACCGGCCGCGTTGCGTCAGGGAGAAAGTCCAGCATCTCAGGCACGGGAGAAAGCCACGTTGGGGCCATTCAGTGGCAGCAGCTTCTTTACAGGGTCATTCACTTACACAGAACTCTGTATGGTGCGTTGAACTTACCGATACCGTCGGCGAATCTGATCTTTCTTGTCATGCTGTATGTTACGTAGTAAATAAGGCGGTGGTGAGGATATCACATTAGGAAATGAGACATTAAACCTAAAACTTCCGCAGCAAAGTAGCTGACGATGTCCGACGAAGGAAAATACACTAATGGTCATCAAAACTGCTACACCAAGAAGAAATGCAGATGATAAACGGGTATTCATTGGACAAATATATTATACTAGAACCGACATGTGATTACATTTTCACGCAATTTGGGTGCATAGATCCTGAGAAATCAGTACACAGAACAACCACCTCCGGCCCCAATAACGGCCTTGATACGCCTCGACATTGAGTCAGAGCTGGATGGCGTGTACAGGTACAGTTGCACATGCAGCTTCAAAACGATACCACAGTACAAGAGTAGTCACTGGCGTATTGTGACGAGCCAGTTGCTCGGCCACCATTCACCAGACGTTTTCAATTGGTGAGAGATCTGGAGAATGTGCTGGCCAGGGCAGCACTCGAACATTTTCTGTATCCAGAAAGGCCCGTACAGGACCTGCAACATGCGGTCGTGCATTATCCTGCTGAAATGTAGGGTTTCGCAGGGATCTAATGTAGGGTAGAGCCGCGGGTCGTAACACATCTGAAATGTAACGTCCACTGTTCAAAGTGCCGTCAGTGTGAACAAGAGCTGACAGAGACGTGTAACCAATGGCACCCCATACCATCACGCGGGGTGATACGTCAGTATGGCGATGGCGAATACACGCTGCCAATGTGCGTTCACCGTGACGTCGCCAAACACAGATGCGACCATCATGATGCTGTAAACAGAACCTGGATTCATATGAAAAAATGACGTTTTGCCATTCGCGCACCCAGGTTCATCGTTGAGTACACCATCGCAGGCGCTCCTGTCTCTGATGCAGCGTCAAGGTTAACCGCAGCCATGGTCTCCGAGCTGATAGTCCATGCTGCTGCAAACGTCGTCGAACTGTTCGTGCAGATGGTTGTTGTCTTGCAAACGTCCCGATCTGTTGACTCGGGGATCGAGACGTGGCTGCACGATCCGTTACAGTCATGAGGATAAGATGCCTGTCATCTCGACTGCTAGTGATACGAGGCCGTTGGGATCCAGCACGGCGTCCCGTATTACCCTCCTGAACCCACCGATTCCATATTCTGCTAACAGTCATTGGATCTTTACCAACGCGAGCAGCAATGTCGCGATACGATAAACCGCAATCGCGATAGGCTACAATCCGACCTTTATCAAAGTCGGATACGTGATGGTACGCATTTCTCCTCCTTACATGAGGCATCACAATAACGTTTCATCAGGCAACGCCGGTCAACTGCCATTTGTGTATGAGCAATCGGTTGGAAACTTTCCTCATGTCAGCACGTTGTAGGTGTCGCCACCGGCGCCAACCTTGTGTGAATGCTCTGAAAAGCTAATCGTTTTCATATCACAGCATCTTCTTCCTGTCGGTTAAATTTCACGTCTGTAGCACGTCTTCTTCGTGACGTAGCAATTTTAATGGCCAGTAATGTATAAAATGCAAGAAAAACATTTCTGAGAAAGAAGAAATCATTAACATTTAACACACGACGGCGTGCTGAAAAGTAACGCCTACAAATTGTTTTCGTGAAAAATCTTAAAGCTTTTAGAATAAAACAATCGTTACTAACATTCCACATCTTTCAAATCAAACACCTTTCAGCCGTCTAATTTCCAAAATTTTATTTTATTGGGCTGCCACCTTCAGGTCCCCTGGCCGATGTGTAGGAAGATTCCAACCTCGCTTCCGGTCAAAGACTGGTATCTGTAGATTTGTCTCTGGTACAGCGATCACTTCAAACATCATCTTCGACTGTTGTATAAACATACCAGTCTTTGAATGCTGGCCCCTAGTTTGAGCGATACAGATGTTGGAATCTTCCTAAACGCCGGTCAGGGGGCCTGAAGATGGCGTAATATACTCCCGAAAGTGACAGGTCAATAAAATAACATTTTGGAGATTAGACGGTTGAAGGGTGTCTGATTTGACATTCTGTACTGAACAGTCGAGTCTCGCAACCATCTATGAAGGAACATGGACATACAAAGATGCTACATCTTTAGTCTTCACGTCCACATTTTTATTTCTCAACAATCCTGGCTGCGAATGCATTTCTGTCAACGAGAGACCAGTTTGTTGATGTCGTCACTGTAGAATGGTGATGGAGCTACAATGTAACCTCTGCTTGCACCGCTTCATCACTATGAATGTGAAGTCCTCGAAGGTGCTCTTCAAGTTTGGGAAACAGATGAAAGTCGAATGAGGCCGAACCGGGACAGTATGGTTAATTATCGACGACAGTGAACCCAAGGCATCGGATTTTTGCAGATGTCGCAGGCCTCTTGTGTGGTCTGGAATTGTCACGCTGAGGAGAGGGCGCTCCGCGTGTGGACGAAATCTTGGAATTCTTGCTTTCAGTTTCCTGTGCTGTTTCTCACGCACTGACATAGTTACGTTACACGTCACCAAGTTGGGAGTCCTCTAGCGGCATAGGGATGCAACTTGCCTCAGCAAAGCGGGAAAGCCCACCAAGGAATATGCAGGACTTATACGTTAATCCACACTGCGAACAGAATAAGAAATTCGGAGGCACTTCTCTTCAGCACGCCCCCGTAAATTTTAGATTTAGAGAGTCTTTTTCTGAAGGTACTCGGAGTGTAGTCTTATATGGAAGAAAATAGATGCTTTTCAAATGTGGTGCAATAAAAGAATATTGAAAATTAGATGGGTACATCGAATAACAAATGAGGAGGTACTGAATGGAATTGGGGAAAAAAGAAATTTATGACACAGTTTCATTAAGGCCAAGGCTACACGAGCGAAATATTTGCAGAAAATCAGCTGGGCGGAAAATGGACGCGCCGCTACGGCACACGGGGTTAGCTGTAACAATCGACACGAGGCGAACGTCTTAGGCTGTGGAATTTCGGCGCTTGCCAGTCACATTGCCTGCAGCGAAACGGAAATTGCGAAACGGCAGCCGCGGCCCTATGGGCTAAGAGCAGCAACGGGCAGTTCACACGACCGTGCTGCTGAGTGTGGGTGTGCGAAGAAGGACCAGCCGACGGCGCCCACTGCTGGGAACGGAGTTCACTGTTCACAGCAGGTAGTGTTGCATACTCCGTTGCGTGTGTGTGACTCCAAAATGACTGCCACAGTGTCTCTTATAGAGATGGGCGATCAACTTCTGAACTGCTTCGAAGAGTGTGATCTTCTAGGGGGTGATCAATCGGTCTCTTAAAAGAGGAACGTTAGCTCATCTGACACGAAATGTCTCTCTGGGGACAGCAGAATGAAGATTCGGCGGCGGGCTTCTACGACAGTGCGCACGTTACATGCTGTAGGAAACGTTCGTGAAGCTGCAAAAAATGCGCTGCGAACCATTAACAAATATTTCGAACTTGGGTTCATCACTGAATAAGACTGTTTCCCAATCCTCCGCTGTCCAATGTTGGTGTGTCTTAGCCCATCTAAGCCTTTTCTTCTTGTTAACAGGGCGCAACAGTGGTTTCCTTGTTGCTGCATAACCTCAGAGATTGTTGTCTGCCAGGCGTCGTCTCATTGTTGACTCACTCACCGGTGTATCCCTCGTTGCGTTTAGTTCAGCGGTCAATTCACGGACAGTTTTTAATCTGCTACGTTTACTGGTCTCTACCAACTACTTTTCCTGGAGTTCTGATATTTTCCTGGGTGCCCCTTACCGAGCACGATCTCCATAGGAGCCTGTTTCTCGATGCCGGTGTATGGTCTTGACAACTCGCTGATGGAAATCATCAGTTTCTTTGCTATTTGTCGGACACTATTGCCTTCTTGGTGCAAAATGATTATCATTAGCCGGCCGGGGTGGCCGAGCGGTTCTAGGCGCTTCAGCCTGGAACCGCGCGACCGCTACGGTCGCAGGTTCGAATCCTGCCTCGGACATGGATGTGTGTGATGTCCTTCCTTTTTTTTTTTTTTTCCTTTATTGAATTTCAATTCCTCCCGAAGGGGGCGGGCTGGCAGCAGCTTAGTATGCCGCTCTTCAGCTTACAGACTTTTTTAGAAAGATGAAGAGAATAAATAATAAAAACAGGCGATAAAATCGGAGACTTAAAGAGTAACATGGCGAAAAGAAATCGTGGAACTTAAAACAAAGAACAGAGGGAAGATGACGCTAAGAAAATACATACAAAGCAGACAGGTAAAACAATAGACAGACAATTAAAAAACATGGCGACAGTCTGGTTTCTGTTCGCAAAAGACATAAAATTCACACCCAGCGACAGCATGGTTTCTGTTCGCAACACGAGTAAGACGAACAACACTGAACAGTCACTGGAACACTGCACTAAAAAGTTGGCAAATGTGACATACCACAGCCGAGAGCAGGTGGGGGGAAACTGGTCAGATGATGGGAAAATAAAAAAGGGGGGGGGCGGGAAAGGAGCTGAATGAGGATGAGGACCCATAAGAGGGGTGGGGGGCGCTGGACAGATGTGACAGGGAGTGGGGTAGGCAGAGGAGGGGAATACGAAAGGACTCCGGGGGGGGGGGGGCGGGAGAAGGGAGGTAGGGAGAGGTTTAGTGGGGAGAAAACAGGACGGTAGGGGGGAAGAGGGAGCCCAGGGAAAGGACAGGGGAAAGGAGGGGGAGTGAGTATCAGAGTTGACAGGAGGGATAAATGGAAGGAGAGAGGGCATCATCTGGGAGGAGGAGTTGATGGAAGCCACCTTGGGAAAGGAGATGGAGGGTGTAGAGGTGGCGGGTAGGGGGGACACAACGGTGAAGAGGTGGCAGGGAGCGGGATGGGAGAGGAGCAACCAGGGGGTGAGGGGGTTCAAGACGGCGGGAGGTGTAGAGGATGCGGATATGTTCGAGGAATAGGAGCAGATGGGGGAAAGGAATGAGATCATAGAAGACCGCGCGGGGGACGGGAGGCGTATACGGAAGGCGAGGCGGAGTGCATGACGCTCAAGGATCTGGAGAGACTTCTAGAATTTGGGGGGGGGGGGGCTGATATCCAGGCAGGACTGGCATAACAGAGGATGGGACGGATTAAGGATTTGTAGGTGTGGAGGATGGTAGAGGGGTGCAACCCCCATGTCCGGCCAGAGAGGAGTTTGAGGAGTTGTGGGCTTTGGATTGGATGTAGCGGAGATGAGGGATCCAGGTGAGGTGACGGTCAATGGTGAGGCCAAGGTAGGTGAGGGTGGGGGTGAGGCGGACAGGACGGGCGCAGACAGTAAGGGAGAAATTCAGGAGCCGGAAGGAGCGAGTGGTACGACCTACGATGATTGCCTGGGTCTTGGAAGGGTTGAGTTTCAGGAGCCACTGGTTGCACCATGCAGCAAAAGGTTGTGATGTCCTTAGGTTAGTTAGGTCTAAGTAGTCCTAAGTCCTAGGGGACTGATGACCTCAGATGTTAAGTCTCATAGTGCTCAGAGCCATTTGAACCGTTTTGATTACCATTACCCGTGATTCATAAGAAATTAGGAACTTTGGGGCCATTTGCAATTACTTTCGCGGTTTGCTATATCTTTATGGTTCAAATGGCTCTGAGCACTATGGAACTCAACTGCTGTGGTCATCAGTCCCCTAGAACTTAGAACTACTTAAACCTAACTAACCTAAGGACATCACACACATCCATGTCCGAGGCAGGATTCGAACCTGCGACCGTAGGGGTCGCGCGGTTCCAGACTGTAGCGCTTAGAACCGCTCGGCCACTACGGCCGGCATACGGAGCAATACTACTATGTTCCAATACGTATGTATATGCACAATAATTAAGTGTACAATACTGTACTTGTCATTATTCACCGTTATTTGAGCTTGCTATTCCGTATTCTAACCAATAACTCACATAGATCACTTCCATCTTGCTCCATTGCAATGCGCAGCATGGTGTTGTCACACTTATGGAGGGCAGTGTACACCAAACGCAAAACCATAGCGACCCATATTTTTCATTGCAAGCTACTTCGAATTTCGAGCAGCATTTTGTCGAAATGAGAATATCACAATAAGTGTGGCCATTAACGAGATGCATTAGCGAGATGATGGTCACTTCACCACGAAGCTGACATATAAGGCTACAAATAACGTGAAAATCTTTTTTTTTATTGATGAATTCCTGTAAAGTTGTTTGAAAAAGACTGCAAGTCGTGTTCCTCTATTCTGTCAGCACAACGCGTCCCCAATCGGCGCGCCGAAAGCGGGCAAAGAATGCCTCGCTCGCCGCTGCTCGCCGGCACGAGCGGGCCAGCGACGGTCGGCTCAGTCGCTCGGTTGCCACCGTGTACTGTTGCCTCACCAGGTAACAAACTAAGATTACCCGTGCTGGATCGTGCCGTTTCGCGTTGCAGCTCTCTGCGCGCGTAGTCCGCTTTCTTTCTGTGCGCACCCTTAGATCGGACCAGATTTTTAAACGTAGTTTCAAAACTTATTACATCACATTTGCTTAAAAAATCATAATATTTCTAATACGAGACGTCTTCTTCTTCTATCTGCATGGTATTAGCTGTTTGCCTGTTGCACCCTCTTCGTTGAAATTATTGGTTATTCTGCCTTTATTTCCGTCTACCTTCTTACCCACTAGGTAATATTTCATCAATAATTCTGGTATTGTCATTTTCCATTTTTGTGGCATAGTCCAATCCGTTATTGCCGTATTGCTTAATTTGCTCATTTAAGCTTTTCACTTCATGTTATTCTCTGGTGACAGAGAGAGTGTACCCAGCGACTCTTCTTATTAGCCACATCTCCAATGCTTGTATTTCTTAGTCATTTCTTTTTATTTTTACAGACCACAATTCATTTCCAAATGTCATACCTGATCCTGACATCGTTTTGTAGAATTCGGGTAGAATTCCCTTTCTTACTTTAGCTCTGAAGGTTCTATTTTTTTTCTATTAATGTAATTCAGTCTTTCTACTCTCTTTTGTATGTCTGTTTATGTTCTTAATGATATAATATTTCCTGAGAGACTGAACAGCTTTACACTTTTCATTTTCTCATCTTTTATTATTATGTTACTTGGAATTGACTTCTGGTCCCGTACAGACATAACTACTGTTTTGCTTGAGGATATAAACACATTAAATTCCTTTGCAGGCCGTGGACAAAATATTAACAGTTGTCTGCAATGTGTTCTCAGCTCCATGGAAGTCATTCGCAGAGATTGTCAAACTAGTCAAATATTTATCTGAAGCATATTTGCCTAGAAACAGCGATTCCTTAAACTGGTGGAAAATTGCTGTATCCAATCTATACCAAGTGGTACAGAAAGTACTATGTCTCCCATCTATGTCAGTGACTTGTGAGTGTGTCTCTTCAAAAACAGAACAAAAATGCACCAAGAAAAGAAAATGACTCATTTCAAGTAAAATTATTTGTTTATAAATTTATATTTTTAAATCATAGTATTGACAAATTCTTCCTTTTTGGTTACATTTATTGTCAGACTGATAGTAAATGAAGACTAGATACCTAAATAAATTACAATTATGCTATCCTTCTTATATCATATATTGTCTCCAATAAAAGTAGCAAGCACCTGATAAAAAGTATTTAGGATTTTGTTGTAATATTTTTAATTTTTGTATTATTTTTAAATTTTTATAATATTTGTAATTATTCCTTATCTTCCTACAATCTTTCAAAAAGGAGAAAATCAGATAAAAATACAATTACAATAGTTTGAAATAATATTTTTTGTGAATAATAAGTGGTGAGTTATGAAAAAGAGCTAATTCATTCGACTGAGAGGGTCGCTCTGATCCAGTCCCTGAAAAGAAAGGTTTCGCCCGTGTCTAGTGTCTTCTAGACACAAAGAGAATCGAAACAGAGATTTTTATAATGGAAATGGAGGCGGGGCCGTGTATTTGGGATATAAGGATGGAGGAATATAAGAATCTAAATAAGAAAGAAAACAGCGTGGCATGAAATCTGCTGCGTATTATTTCATGATTTCACAGATAATTCAAGTACAGAGAGAAAATCTACTGGTAAGTTATATTTCACTTCTTCATTATTATAATAATGCTTTTGATTTAAGCATCAGTCGGAGTTGCGACAGGATTAGCGAAACCTATTACATAATTTTGTTCAGAGTTTCCTCAACAGTGATACGTACTGAGAAACTCCTACATTGTCAGACTGATAGTTGACATGATATACCTTGATAACGTAACAACAATGCACAAATGTGACAAAAGGAAAGTACAATATGTTAGAATCAGCAATAATGGTAACGATTCTCTTGCATCACACGAATTAAGCCATATTATAACCTTGAACAATTACGGTATTGGATAGATTGATGCATCACTAAAAATAGAGCATTAAACAAACCATGATCAGTAAGTACTGCTCGGAAACGGGTTTCTGGATACTATGAGAAAGAGTCAACAGTAGGATATTAATTTGTTTTATTATTACTATTGCAATTTCCACAGAAGAGCAATTAAAAATGTTCGACATGCAAACATGAGTTCTTAATGTAAAACAAAGACACTTAAAGATGAACACCAGACAAACAGTAGTAGCTACAACTGCGCCAGTTGATATTAGTGCAAATTTCACAATAGATCAATGATAACAGTGCGAAGTAGTAAGTTAAGGTCGTTGTTGTTGTTGTTGTTGTTGTGGTCTTCAGTCTTGAGGCTGGTTTGATGCAGCTCTCCATGCTACTCTATCCTGTGCAAGCTTTTTCATCTCCCAGTACCTACTGCAACCTACCTCCTTCTGAATCTGCTTAGTGCATTCATCTCTTGGTCTCCCTCTACGATTTTTACCCTCCACGCTGTCCTCCAATACTAAATTGGTGATCCCTGGATGCCTCAGAACATGTCCTACCAACCGATCCCTTCTTCTGGTCAAGTTGTGCCACAAACTTCTCTTCTCCCCAATCCTATTCAATACTTCCTCATTAGTTATGTGATCTACCCATCTAATCTTCAGCATTCTTCTGTAGTACCACATTTCGAAAGCTTCTATTCTCTTCTTGTCCAAACTATTTATCGTTCATGTTTCACTTCCATACATGACTACACTCCATACAAATACTTTCAGAAACGACTTCCTGACACTTAAATCTATACTCGATGTTAACAAATTTCTCTTCTTCAGAAACGCTTTCCTTGTCATTGCCAGTCTACATTTTATATCCTCTCTACTTCAACCATCATCAGTTATTTTGCTCCCCAAATAGCAAAACTCCTTTACTACTTTAAGTGTCTCATTTCCTAATCTAATTCCCTCAGCATCACCCGACTTAATTAGACTACATTCCATTATCCTTGTTTTGCTTTTGTTGATGTTCATCTTACATCCTCCTTTCAAGACACTGTCCATTCCATTCAACTGCTCTTCCAAGTCCTTTGCTGTCTCTGACAGAATTGCAATGTCATCGGCGAACCTCAAAGTTTTTATTTCTTCTCCATGAATTTTAATCCTACTCCGAATTTTTCTTTTGTTTCCCTTACTGCTTGCTCAATATACAGATTGAACAACATCGGGGAGAGGCTATATTAACTAAAAGACAAACACAAAATTAGGACTGAAGTCTCGAACCAAGTCTGTTCCAGAAGAAAATGACATTCATAGCAACTTGTACTTGAAAGATAGACAATAGCGTCGTTTAAAGAGGTTAGTTTCTAATGCAAAGTAACGATACAAACAGACGTCCCAGTTTTTGAGCCTCACTGTTTCCATGAGAGGACAAAGTCCATGCAGTTTATAGGTCAGAGCTGGATAACGGCGTCTTTGCAACCAATTTTTTGTACAAGGCCGCCGGTGTGGACGAGTATTTGGTACACGCCAATATAACATTCAGCTCTACCAATGGCGCTTTGTCATGGTCACAGTGTCCAGAAATGATGATTTTCTACCGGTATAGGCCGGTTAACACCCGTGTCGCCGCTTCAGACGGATGAGAGAGATCTCGTGACGTCTACTAAGCTTCATCGATGTAAACCATGGCCGAGAAGAGAAGTCCGGTTATGGCCACTAGGACGCCACTCTTGTAGTGGTGGGATACGTACCACTCACAATTCCAGTCTTGATAAGTAGCTTTGTTGACCTTCGTGTTGAAATCCGTATAAGGGATACGTGTTGGGCGACATTGTCCTCCTCTTAGCGTGGCGGTCCGCAGTTTCATTATGAAGCATGCCGTGATGCTTCTTTGTCCAAAGTAAAGAGACGTTAATGCCCAATTTCTGTGTATCTAGTATGGCATCCAAAACATCCGAGACATATCTATTAATCTGTTTATCCAACATCAGATGTTGTAGTTTCAACAACACACTTTGGGTATTGAGAGAGGACAAGTTACTCTCTCACCTATTTTTCGTATACGGAAAATTATTAAAGATTGTGTTACCTGACACGCCGTGAGCGAGACTGTAGAAGGTTAATGCCCTGAGCAGATGTCGATGGAGCCTGGTAGGGTACGAAGAGCATGAGGTATTTTTATGGTTCTTAGCTTATGGAAACGGGATGTTGGGAGTTGAAAACAATTGGCGGCGAATCTACACCTCAGTAAATCTTCCAGACAGGCCCAAAGCTTTACAGGGCAGACAGGGCAGCCCCTTATTGAGACGTATCTCCAGCAGAACAATGCCTAGCTACTTGCAGCAGCGCAAGCATTAGGCTGGGCTAGAGGCGATGGTCTGAAGGAACACATCTACACAGTGGAGTGTTTAAACCAGGCATTGTGTACAGAGCCATGCATAATAAAATTTCACAAGTTTTCATGTTCACTGATACTGCAAATAGGCCTTTGAACCACTTCCATCGGTCACCTCATTTGTATAAGAAACTCCAGTGCCTGAGAAACGTTTAGAGATGGAATCTTTGTTACATCTCATACCTAGGACTAAAATGCTCCAAGGTACATGTGATATAAATAAAGATCTTTAAGATTGTATCTGTTCAATTGTTAGTGTGAGAAGTGACACAAATTCAGAAAAAAATCATCTTTTTCCTCTGTAAAAACTTAAAAAAGCCAGTAATTGGCGGTCTCTTTTTTTTTCAGAGACACAGGTTTCTTAACTCTTGCCCTGATTCGACAAGAGTTTGTGCTGCCATCTGTGAGGGGAGATTTAGCGCCTCTAGAGCCCTCTGATTGCCTCAAGGCGGTGTGAAGGCGGTGTCGTTCGTGCACTTTGCGGGGAAACTGACTTTTTTTTCTGAAGAGGTGCGAAGCACTCAGGTGCTGGACTTTGGTCTGGTAACAGGACTTCTGGTCAAAGCTCTGGCATGTGTTGTTGGTACTTGGGACCTGTTACGATCCGTCTGTCTGATTGCTAGATCGTGAGATTTTTAGATTTCTTTCGTGGCCGCGATCGATTCACAGGTGCTCCACCACACACATCTCGCCAGCTGCAAGTTACATCGCCGCACGAAGCAAACAGGGTTACATACTGCCGCTCTGGCATTGTCGGGGCATACAGATCTCAATCGCCACTTAGCTGCACCTATATAGAGAAACTTCTGTAGATTTGATTAATCAAAGTCAGCGTCAGATCAGTTCAGATTGTGTTATCCACATTTTTAGGGCCAGAGTACTTGACTCACTTCTACCACCCAGGATCCTTGTCCATTGTACTCTCAAACCATCTTTTGGTTGTTTACGGCATTCAATCAATAACTTCTTTAGTATAATTTATATCCCTTTTTTTCTTTTGAAAAATAAATGTTGTTAGAACTCTAGTAAATTTTTCTTCATTCTCAATCATATATATAGCCCCCACAGGATTAATTTTCAGTATCTGTGGGCACCAATACGAAACACAAAGTCTGCGTGCCATAATAAATAGCCATTAACTCCACCATTAGGATAGAAAATTGAGGCGGCAGTGCAAACATTTAGAGGGATGAAGAAGGCGTGTCCGCACCCGCCTCACTTTTAGAGCCGCCTGTACAGATGCAAGCAGACTGTGACCAGGTTTGTGTCATTATGTCTCAGGTGAATTTACAGGTACGACTACCGATAATAACAAGATAGGCTATAACAGTAAAATTAATAGAACTATATGTGTAAAGGAAAATGCATAAGATGTCTCATATTCTGCTATATGTAAAACCATTGATTTTGCTGTCCTGACAAGGCAATGTAATGGTATCACATACAAAAAAATTTGTCATTACATCCCTGGTTCTTATGGCTGACACACTTCTTCTTCTTTCATTCAAGTTTGTGGCAGACTGAAATTTTTTCGCAATAACCATGTCTTCAGTTTTGTGCCCATCTCTCTCGCATATATAATTATGTAGAACACAACACGCTTTTGTTATTTCAACAGCAAAATCCACTTTCCCATTCGTGGATCGCTGGAACAGGCGCCGTTTGTTCGATAGTGTCTCGTGGAATATTCAAAGTATCTACCAGCCCGTGACAAAGAGTAGTTGAAAATTCTTTTCCGTACCACAACATTTTAGCTCCATATGGTCGTAGTACGTTTTCTGAGGGACTGAACACTTCATCATCAACAGACATATACGGTGTAACTATCTCAGTGGGATTTGGTAAGCCAAGGGGCTCTGGAACACGGAATATATTTTCGTTTAATCATATCCGTAACGGTGTACTGTCTGAATTATTCCCAATCGAGCCAATGTCAAGAAAAACGGATCTATAAGCTGAGAGTGCCGCTGCTATAAGATCAATGGAAAAGAATCCCTTGTAATTGTAAAACAATGGCCCATTTGTCTTTGGCTTCACCAAAGGGATGTGTTTACCATAGATTGCCCCTATGCATTTTGATGGTGGTGGTGGTTAGTGTTTAACGTCCCGTCGACAACGAGGTCATTAGAGACGGAGCGCAACCTCGGGTTAGGGAAGGATTGGGAAGGAAATCGGCCGTGCCCTTTCAAAGGAACCATTCCGGCATTTGCCTGAAACGATTTAGGGAAATCACGGAAAACCTAAATCAGGATGGCCGGAGACGGGATTGAACCGTCGTCCTCCCGAATGCGAGTCCAGTGTGCTAACCACTGCGCCACCTCGCTCGGTATGCATTTTGACCAATTCGCGCGGGTTTGGAATCCATTTGCAATATTCTCCCACTCCTCACCTGTCGGCTGACCACACACACTGTTCTCACTTTGTCTCTGGCTGTTTACATGCCAATTCTGTTCGTGTAGTGCAGCTCAACTTAGTAACAACTAGTAGCTAAATACCTAAAACCAAAGGCGTAAATATATAAAATTTACGGTTAATATTTAGTCATTATCTAATGACATTAAAGATTTTAAAGTTACGTTTAAATTTCCGTTTCATTTTTTCTCTTGTAGGCCACGAGGCTGAACAAAAGTGACTTAACATCAATGACTATTATCGGAAATATACAAAAGCAGTAATGGTTGGTTGGTTGGTTTGGGGGAAGAGACCAAAAAGCGAGGTCATCGGTCTCATCGGGTTAGGGAAGGACGGAGAAGGAAGTCGGCCGTGCCCTTTCAAAGGAACCATCCCGGCATTTGCCTGGAGTGATTTAGGGAAATCACGGAAAACCTAAATCAGGATGGCCGGACGCGGGATTGAACCGTCGTCCTCCCGAATGCGAGTCCAGTGTGCTAGCCACTGCGCCACCTCGCTCGGGAAAGGCAGTAATGAAATCTGGTTCAGTCTCAGTATAAAGATTAAAATACATTTATGCTGACCAGATGGGGTTCTTGTCATCTGTTTTAGAAATAAGAGATTCAGTTAGAAGTCTACAGGAAGACGAAATACAGCGCTTGACCTCTTTGGAACTATCTATGGCAGAAGTCAACACCGACATCACAGTAACATCGGATGATGCTTTACTAAGTGAGCAGACTTCAGCTGGCTCATCAGTTCCACAAAAGAAGATGACAGACAGAAGTGTGAAACCTGATCTTGAAGCTTATGCACATTTCTGGATGGTCCTGCACTTCTTTCCATCTCCTGTGGACGAAGACAAATTGCTGTTCAGTTTCTCGTTGCCTACATTGCGTAAGTTTGATACGGATCAAAAACTGAAATTTCGCCTACTTCAACGCATCCGAATAGCAAAATTTTCAACCATTTTATGATTTTTGTGCAGCGTGTCAACAACCTATGCACCATATACCAACGCATGATGGAAGTGCAGGACATTTTCAAAGGTTTCACACTCCGGGAAATACACTCCTGGAAATTGAAATAAGAACACCGTGAATTCATTGTCCCAGGAAGGGGAAACTTTATTGACATATTCCTGGAGTCAGATACATCACATGACCACACTGACAGAACCACAGGCACATAGACACAGGCAACAGAGCATGCACAATGTCGGCACTAGTACAATGTATATCCACCTTTCGCAGCAATGCAGGCTGCTATTCTCCCATGGAGACCATCGTAGAGATGCCGGATGTAGTCCTGTGGAACGGCTTGCCATGCCATTTCCACCTGGCGCCTCAGTTGGACCAGCGTTCGTGCTGGACGTGCAGACCGCGTGAGACTACGCTTCATCCAGTCCCAAACATGCTCAATGGGGGACAGATCCGGAGATCTTGCTGGCCAGGGTAGTTGACTTACACCTTCTAGAGCACGTTGGGTGGCACGGGATACATGCGGACGTGCATTGTCCTGTTGGAACAGCAAGTTCCCTTGCCGGTCTAGGAATGGTACAACGATGGGTTCGATGACGGTTTGGATGTACCGTGCACTATTCAGTGTCCCCTCGACGATCACCAGTGGTGTACGGCCAGTGTAGGAGATCGCTCCCCACACCATGGTGCCGGGTGTTGGCCCTGTGTGCCTCGGTCGTATGCAGTCCTGATTGTGGCGCTCACCTGCACGGCGCCAAACACGCATACGACCATCATTGGCACCAAGGCAGAAGCGACTCTCATCGCTGAAGACGACACGTCTCCATTCGTCCCTCCATTCACGCCTGTCGCGACACCACTGGAGGCGGGCTGCACGATGTTGGGGCGTGAGCGGAAGACGGCCTAACGGTGTGCGGGACCGTAGCCCAGCTTCATGGAGACGGTTGCGAATGGTCCTCGCCGATACCCTAGGAGCAACAGTGTCCCAAATTTGCTGGGAAGTGGCGGTGCGGTCCCCTACGGCGCTGCGTAGGATCCTACGGTCTTGGCGTGCATCCGTGCGTCGCTGCGGTCCGGTCCCAGGTCGACGGGCACGTGCACCTTCCGCCGACCACTGGCGACAACATCGATGTACTGTGGAGACCTCACGCCCCACGTGTTGAGCAATTCGGCGGTACGTCCACCCGGCCTCCCGCACGCCCACTATACGCCCTCGCTCAAAGTCCGTCAACTGCACATACGGTTCACGTCCACGCTGTCGCGGCATGCTACCAGTGTTAAAGACTGCGATGGAGCTCCATATGCCACGGCAAACTGGCTGACACTGACGGCGGCGGTGCACAAATGCTGCGCAGCTAGCGCCATTCGACGGCCAACACCGCGGTTCCTGGTGTGTCCGCTGTGCCGTGCGTGTGATCATTGCTTGTACAGCCCTCTCGCAGTGTCCGGAGCAAGTATGGTGGGTCTGACACACCGGTGTCAATGTGTTCTTTTTTCCATTTCCAGGAGTGTATTTACAACCAGGGTTCAGCTTTACAATTAGGGCAGATGCAATCTAAACAGCATCGACCTCCAAAACCTAATGTCTACAGAATAATCGTCTTCGGTTTCTCCAACGTTTGTTGATTCTGACACCGATTTCAATATTTTTACAGAAAAGTGAACTAAAAAGAGTTACTCTCCTTCTCATTTTGCATATCCATTCTGCTGATTTAATTTAAAGTTATTCGATATTTCTGATCTTGGAAAAGACAGATTTACATGTTACTTTTCATTTAATATCAGTAAAGAAAAGAAACTTCAACTTCGTCATTTATTGGCCTAATCACTACCTTTTTTGAAAAACATTGACGTGGAAGTGTTATTAAAAATAGTAACAGACATTACCGAGTTACTTTAATTTTAGCTGAGACAGTTTTTGACTGAGACAGTACTAATACACTAGAATTCACATACCTTAAAATGTTATAGCCTACATTTCCATTGAGAGTATATAGCAGTTAGTCCCACGTTCCTGTCTTGCTTCTGTAAAGCGTTTCTAAGCATGTGACATAATTCATCGTAGCTTAAGAAAGACGTTCTGAAGTAGCTGGAAAATTTTAATTCATCCTCTCGTAGCTCCTTAAATAAAACGTAATACGCTCCTTTCGTGCCTTGGGTTTCTGTTCCCGTTTAATCGCTAGGTAAATTGCTATCAGGCGGTATTTCTTAATTGTTTAAAATCTCGTTTTTTAAACTTTGTTAACAATAATGGTTACTGAATATTTCGTGAGGAGAGCTAGTAGTGCAGACAAGAAAAAATGACACATACAGTACACGGCTAACTCTGGCTCTGGTTCTGCGAAGTCTGTTTCTACTTTTAAAATGTAAACCTCTTAACGCAGTGTTAATATAAAGCGTGACAGTAAGTGATTTTGTGAACGACATGCGAAAGACAAACATGGCGCAGTTTTGCATAGCTAGCGGCTATAGTCTCGAAAATGGCCCGCCGCAGCGTGTAGGGACCAAGCGCACTATGTATAACTCACTTACTCGGGAGTGAAAGAGATATGGCTCTCTTTCCAGTGTTGAAAACAGCTTTTGTAAGTTGCTACGATTCATACGCAACAACATACGACCTAAAATGCGCCAAACGTAAAGCGGTCAGCGACTATATTTTGCACTGCAAACTTTTCGAAAGACGCGCCATAGTTTTCTTACTATTACAATACGAAAGGAGAACCAGCTGTAAGTAGGCTGCTTATGATTTCTTATTGGTAACGCCACGTAGCGCTCTGTATGAAAATCGCTGGCTGTGCTGTGTGCAGTCTGTGGCTAGTTTGCATTGTTGTCTGCCATTGTAGTGTTGGGCAGCTGGATGTGAACAGCGCGTAGTGTTGCGCAGTTGGAGGTGAGCCGCCAGCAGTGGTGGATGTGGGGAGAGAGATGGCGGAGTTTTGAAATTTGTAAGACTGGATGTCATGAACTGCTATGTATATTATGAGTTCCATATGAAACGTCCCCTTTGAACAGTTATACAAGACTATGCTTAAACTGATACACAATATTTTTAGCGCAACGCAATCTGACTTTCAATAATCCCTACAAAAGAATGGCCCTGATTAACATTAACCTATACCTTTCACAAATCACTTACCTCACAAAAATCTTCGTTACTCGAACTACTGCAATACAGCGAGCGCCACTACTGCCAGCTAAATAAAAGATTCAAACTACGGAAGGCACTAACTACTGATAGGCATAGTTAGCAAATGAAAGATTTTAATAGAGAACAAACAATATATTTACCTTAATAGTGTTGAAAACTCATAATATACATAGCAGTTCATGACATCCAGTCTTACAAATTTCAAAACTCCACCATCTCTCTCCCCACATCCACCACTGCTGGCGGCTCACCTCCAACTGCGCAACACTACGCGCTGTTCGCATCCAGCTGCCCAACACTACAATGGCAGACAACAATGCAAACTAGCCACAGACTGCACACAGCACAGCCAGTGATTTTCATACAGAGCGCTACGTGGCGTTACCAATAAGAAAACAAACAGACTACTTACACAGCTAATTATCAAGCTATGACAAAAGGCTATACGGTGTGAAAGACCTCAATTTTTTATCGAATCTTTCCTCACAGTCGAATTAGAAAGATTACATAACGCAGAACACATGCAAATCCCAATATTTAATTTTTAAGTTTTTACGTCAAAAGAAAAAGTTTTAGTAACAAACAAACTACCTAGACGAATGTAGCTTTGCTTCAGTTACATAAAACAACTTTTTTAGAGGCACAGTAGACGACTCGATATTTGGATCACCGCATTTCGTTCCGCAGCTAGCCGCATGGCTATAGGACTGAGTGTCTCGCTGCAAGTATGTATTTGTTTTGCGGGAACACTCTGCTCTTGTGGGCCCAGCCTAAAACAACGGTGGTTGATGGGACATCCTGAGCCATCAAAGAATTGTCAGTTTGGTAATGGAAGGAGGTCTAGAGAGAAAACATTGTGGACGGAGACGAAGGCTTGAGCATAATAAGCAGATTCAAAATTACGAGGATCGCAAGAGAATATCACAACCAAACAGGACCATGCCTAATTTAGGCTTAACTCCACAATATGTAAACCATTATGGAAGTGAATAGAAAAGGACCATTGCCATTGAACCTCGTATTAGGGTTTCTTCCCGTTCCATTCGCAAATAGAGTCCCTGAAGAACGTGCGCATTGTAATTAGTCTAAATCTGTCTTCGCGATCCTTACGGAAGCGGTAGATTGGGTGCTGTAATATATTTCTGCATTCTTCCCTCAACTTTGTAAGCAGGCTTGCAAGGGATAGTTGACGTCTATTTGCAGGAGTTTGCTGCTCAGGTGTGAGGCCTTCATAAGGGTGAAATAAACCTATGACTATTCGTGCTTCCTTTCTTTATACACATCCCACGTTATAGTAGTCCTGTATGGTACAGGTCCCACATACTTCACGAATATTCTAGGATGAGCTGCACGATGGTCTTGCAACCAGTGTCCTTTGTGGAATGATGACAGCTTGCCAATGCCCTACCAATTAGCCAAAGTCTGCCTTCTGCTTTATCTCTGACTATGTGATAGTTCCATTTGATATACCTAAAGTATTACCCTCATGTGTGTGGATGAGTTCATTCCTTCCTACGGTGACTCATTGATATCGTGGTCAAAGCCTTTGCGTCTATCGCTGTACCGTCAACCAAGGTTATGCTCAAAGCGTTTCGCGCATGCGCTGTCTGCCGCATCAATGGTAAGGGTGTACATTCCTCCAGCCACCAGGCGAGCTGCGTACCTGACAAATTTCAACATTACAAAAAAAAAAAAAAAAAAAAAAAATACTTGCAGTGTCTGAGTAGCTAAAATTTTGACCTTGTACATCTTTCGGTGTATTATTCTTGCATAAAAAGCTTCAGAACAGGTTTTGACATGTCGGTTTGGACTGTTCCCTTGTAAGTTAGGCTGAAAGGTGACTTACGTGGTGAGTTGCTGAAATCAACGAATGTCACGAAAATAACTATAACTTTTCTTATGGTGCTTGTTTTACGCACATTGGTTTATGAGCATAAATTTAATAACATTATGAGAGAAAGGATTAAGGATATATTGACAGCTTCGGAATTTCCAGATTTTTCTCACAGATCAATAAGTTTTAACAATCCGATTATGTATCTGCTAGCAAGGACTGCTGCGGTCATTCCATTCTAGAATGTGCATCACGCGCAACACCACTATGCAACGTAATGGAATTAGAAATGAGTCGTTCACGAAAGAAGGCGTCCAAAGGAGGTTCACTAAACTGAACTGAAGGATCGAGAACGACTTCTGAGTAAAGTACGTGTACCGTTCCGTTCAGATCGTTGTCATTCCAGTCTGTCTCGTTCTCTTAAAGGTGGTCACTCGTTCCTCATTTCAATTTGCCTTCGTCTCACCCCTTTTCGGGTAGTCACTCACTCATCGTTCCAAGTCGTGCCATTCTTCGTTGCCGTCTCCGCGCCATTCTGGTGGTCACTCATTTCTCGCTCCAGTTCCTCTGTTCCTCGCTCCCACCACGGGGTCGTTCTTCTTCGGGGTCATTTGTATCTCATTCCTGTTCAGCCGCTCCTCGTTTCTACAACCGTTTCATTCTTTCTCGAGTCATCATTCGTCCATCGTTCTAGTTCCACCGCCTTTATTCTTTTCTAGGCATCTTCAGAGTCCTGGAATATGTACATATTTATGCTATTTAGTTTACATTTTGTGGCGATGCACCTTTAGGTTTTAAACAGTTCTGGTGGCTGGTTTTCGCTATGAAGTAGTAATATTTTAAATTCTACGTACAGGTTGCATGGACGATTTTCTACATATTATGTTTGTGTTTCATTTTTGGTGCCGTTATTCTTCTTATAATTGCCACATTACACAGCACTAGGAACTGGACACTTGTTTTGATGCACTGTTTTGGATTGTGTAGCCGACTGTCGGATGTTCTTGCCAAGGATCGAATGTTATTGTCAACTTTCGAGAGTAATTTTTGTGAAATGATGTGGAACTATCTGTGACCTATTTGTGTATGCATATGTGTGTGTGTGTGTGTGTGTGTGTGTGTGTGTGTATTTTTTTGGGAAATAATAGTTATTTTGGTGCGCTTATTTTTAGACTGCAGGAAATGGTATTAAGTCATCAATATACCGCAATATTACACGCGGCTGAGAAAGCTCGGACTACAAAAATCGAAGATGTTGATATATCAAGGCTTTTCACTTAATATCTTGTCGACGACGTGGTTATTGAAGCTGTAATTTCGAAAGAGGAACGCGGGAAAGAAATTCCGCCCTGCCCATTTCATAGGAAACATTCCGGGGGCTCCAACCATGGTGCTATTTGGCATTACCAAAGGTGAAGGAAGCGATAAGTGACAGAATAATTGTAGTATCAACTGCAGCTCGAACCACCATCACGGGACTTTGGCAACTGGAATTCAGTCGTTTTGAGTAGGTCTACATAAAGAGAGAAAGGAATATCAAGTTAACAAGCGGGAACTCGATGTGCTATACAGCAATTATCAGCGTTGCCATAGTTGTCACTTTTTAAACCTTGTCTCGCGAGACGAAGCGACGTTGATTGCAATTGTCAATGAGCCATGGTGGCGTCCGTCAGGGTGCGCGCTTGGTCCTACTGGCGCCACTTTTGCGCTCATTCCATCGACTCTGGCCCTGCAGTGTTAAGAGCTTCCTCTGGGGCTGTGTGGGGGTGAGTGGTATGTGGGAGACGAACGGGTGTGCCTGGAGTACGCAGCGTTCACGCGATTGCAGCAAGTCGACAACATTGACCTTTGGGCTATTGGGGTGGTTGTGGTGGGGCTCGGCGTTCTCCTCCAGGGTTGACTGTTGATATCATCGAGTTTGGTGAGCAAGCAGCGACTCTCGTTGCATGCAACCTGGTTACTCCGTACATCAGTCAATCGTGTCGTATTGAACAACTTGTTTGCAGAAATGATCAGCAGGACAGTTTTAGACGCCGGTGAAGCACCGTACTTAAAGACTGTTAATTCTGCCCGATGTGAACTGGCCTGGAATCCAGTTTCTTCTTGCCTTTCGGTGACGCCTTTGGGGCTGTGTGTCTCAATCTGGAGGTTTCTGTATGTGCCAAGCTAGTATTTTGCAATGTTGATCTTACATTTGAAATCATGGTCTGTTATTATTGGATATTTGATACTACTGATTGTAATTTCTCTTCGTTGTAGACCTCGTGGCCCTTCCTGTGGCGAGTTATTGGTTTTGGTCTACAACTAAAGTTGTGTACGCTCAACCTAAAGGTAAGCACGTATGGGTCATGTGTGTGTGTGTGTGCGTGCTTGTATTTGCACACTCTCTTACTCCGTGTTGAGGAGCCGTTCAGATTACAGGTGTACAGTTTAACTGGGCATCTGCCATTTGGTGCGTATCACAATTAGCCCCTAAGAGGCCCTAGTAAAGATACATCTTGATTTTTTGAAATCCTTTTTGAATAATTATGTAATTATTCTCTTAAATGACCTTCCTGTCACTGCTGGGAAGGTTAACTTGCAGTGTTATGAGCGGGCCGCTCTTATACTGAAGTGTTAATAGTTGAATTTTTAATTGCCCACTGAAGTATTACTGTGTATGTTAATTTTTATCGAGCTTGTTTTGCTGTTTACTGTTTGGTATATGTTGACAGCCTTATATCGGCAGCGGTTGACTCATTGCTGTTCTGCTGGTCCGGGGCAGGGACAAGTTTTCCTTCTGCTTCGGCGGCTTTCCCGTCATCATACGAGGCATAGGTGTTAGCGGGTCACAAGCAATTCTGCAGATCTCCCGTTCCAGCCTCAATCTGAGTAGTTGCTTGTTATTCTTCTGTTACCATGGCATAAAGGAGATACCACCGGATTGGGAAATAACTGACTCAGTATTTCTCCTATTTTAAGTCCGTTGTGAGTGTGTGATGAAGTCTTTGGGCTAACTGAGCACTGAGTTCCTTGATTTCCTTAAAAAATTAAGGGTTTAACTGTCATTGTCGTTTTAATTGTGTTTTAGGTTGCCGGTAGTTTATTTAAGTACTTAACATGATTTATGCGGAACAGGCTTGTGGCCAATTAGTGAAGTACTTCTGTTGTTTCGGTTTAACATGTGGGTAGCTTTCGGCAGCTTGGCCATATCTTATCTGTATGAGAGCAAAAACACCGGTGGAGAAGATGTATTTTAATGTATTTTATTTAGTGTTTGTTATATTCAAGTCCTGTTGTGAGATTAGCCCGCAGTTGTGACCTAATTGCGGGATCAGAGTGCCTCCGCTGGTTTATTTAATTAATTAACTGCTTGTAGTGCGGCCAGCTTGGTGTTGCACAGTTGACATTTTTTGAGTACTATTTGGAATTTTATATATATAATGCTAATGTCCTTTTACATTGTGAATTTAATTTGAAAATCTTAACTATTTGTATGTATTTCACAAGAATCTTGGTTGGCTCATGATTGAATTGTTATTAAATAAAAATATTCGTTTGGGAATATTTCCTTAAATTAATCCCGATACTCAAAAATGGTTCAAATGGCTCTGAGCGCTATGGGACTTAACATCTGAGGTAATCAGTCCCCTAGACTTAGAACTACTTAAACCCAACTAAGCTAAGGACAGCACACACCTCCATGCCTGAGGCAGGATTCGAACCTGCGACGGTAGCAGCAGTGCGGTCCCGGACTGGAGCGACTACAACCGCTCGGCCACAACGGCCGGCTCCTGATACTCGCTCTTGGTCTCAGTCAGAGAACAACGAAACGCGTATGGCACGAAATTGTGTTTCATTCAACTATAGACAAACGGTTCAAAAAGTAAAAATCATCACTATACTCGATATATCAGTTTCCTGTTTCGTAAAATGAATAAATTTCTTCCCATATAATTACTGTGTTGTAAAATCTCATTTCCTCAAATTGGTCTTGTCTTATTATTATCATTTTCGTTGTGTGATCTTTAGTGCAAAGACTGGTTCGATACAACTCTCCATGCTACTCTATCCTGTGCAAGCCTCTTCATCTCTAAATAAGAACCTAGGTCTCCCTCTACAATAATTACTCCATACCCTCGCCACAACCCAGAAAAGTTCTCTACATTACCAAACTGACGATTTCTTCATAGCTCAGAATGTGTTCTATCAAATGCTCACACCCATTAGGCAGGTTGCGTTGTCGGTCCCTCCCTCTCCATTCGTTATTCGGTCTACCCATCTAACTTCTAGCGTTCCCCTGTAGCACCACATTTCAAAGGCTTCTATTCTGAACCGCTTACCATCGACGTTTCACTTCTGTGCGCGGCTACCCAATATAAATAACTTTAGAAAAGACTTCCTAACAAATTTATGCTAGACGTTAACCAAGTCCTCTCAACTTGTGTCATCATCAGTAATTTTTATACATCCTATCACCATAGGTTTGCTTCTGTTGATGTTAATCTTCTCATTTTTTTCAAGACACGAACAAATCAACTTATCAACTTTATTCAAATTTATTTGACTTCAGTACAGTACTCAAGCCACAGTCGCAGTAAATTACAGAAAGTTTACATGGCTATTTTCGGTGAAGCTCAGTCACTATTATCAAATGTAACAAGTATGAAATAAGTCAGCTATTAATTATGAGAACCTGAAATATACATAACATCTAACCACAACACCTTTGACATAGGGAACAATAATGAAAATTTATTATGTTAAATTAAATTTCATTATGCAGTAATGGTAAAGCAGCAACAGCATTGCCATTGATCTCAGTGAAGCCTTTATCTATACAGAACATTGAAATCTTAACGTCGAAATGTTGGATTAGGATCGATGTTGTCCAACTACTTGCATAACGAAACTGAAAAGTGGAAATCTTGTCTTATTACTCTTATCAATTCTGCTGTTATTTTGAAACATACATCGCTCAAGCATGAGGTCGAACCGTTAACTGAAGTGTCAGAACGCACCTTGGTGAAGTTAATGAAGTAACATCATCCATGCAGGAATAGTGCATATTATTATCTGTATAGGAATGAAAATATACAACACTAACAGAGAGTTCAGCCTGCAACTAGCTCGTTGCAACGTCTTCTGATATCTAAATATTAGTTCAAGGATACGTAAGTGAGGAAGTGACCTTAAAATCAAACACATCAGCTTCCATAAAAACAGTACATTTATTTGTCACTTTAATAAACGTTCTCATGTTCCTTTCTTCGTCCAGCAGCCCTCTGATTCAATACGCACCACTCGCTTGCGCTAAATGAATGCATAAACAACATGAAAAGTCACAACTTCCATTGCTATAGCAAAGCTGCCGTTGCGGAATCGCTCAAGGGTGCTCTAAAATCACGACGTTCATCTCGAAAACAAGGCCATACTTTGGAGAACCATACTTAGGAGACAGACCTCTGCCAAGAGTGCAAGCAGTTAGGGTATGCAAAACTGACCAAAGAACAGAACAAGAAAAAAGACGGTTAAGAATTAATTAAGTCGCGGTTAAAAGGTGCTTATCCAGACATTGAAATAATTTTGAGGATGTTTACGACGATGCTGGGATTGCAGAAACTTGTGAACACGGTTATAGCAAATTATGTATGATAAGGTTCTTAAAGACAACGATGGGTGAAATCAGTCAAAATTAGCTATCTTGTCGATAGAATAAGACACAGGTGCAAAATTTAACGCCAGTGACATATTCAGTGAGGTTCCGTCGGCCGAGGCAAGGAAACGCAAACTAAAATTATAATAAAACACAGCTTATGCAGAAAGATATTTTCTCAGCTTTTCGTTATAGATATTATTCCTTCATTTATAACAAATAATAATTGCTATGTTAATAATTTAGGAGGAGTTGATGAAACCTGTTTTTATTTTTTTATTTTTATTTTTTGCGTAGGCCTACATCAGACTGAACCCAGTGTGCAGTAGCTGCCGTAAACGAAAAGATGCAAATTGTGTTTTACTTTGGGTTTTCTACGAAGTTTGTATAATTTGTAATTTGGTTACTACACCCACACGCTTAATTTATAGCGTGCGATATTGTTCCCCAATATCAAAAAAGGAGGAGGTTTACTTGGAGAAGGTCCACATATTCCGGACGAATTACATCATAGTGAGACAGAGATTCAGAAACCTGGTACTGGATAGTAAGGCTTACCCAGGCGCAGGTATAGACAGTGATCAAAATTTAATGATGACGAAGTGAAGACAAAACTTACAGAAAAACGTCCGGAAGAACCAATTTAGAAAGAACTGGGATACTGAAGTAATGAGTAATGATGAAGTGCCTTTGAAAGTGTCTTATGCTGCAGATGCTGCGACAGTGAGTAGCGCAGTAGGCAGTGCAGTCGATGGGCATTGGACATCTCTAAAAGGTGCAGTCAGAGTCGCTGGACAGACAAACGTATGTAAAAGGAAGGTAATGGCGAAAGAACTTTGAGTAACAAAACGAATACTTAAATTGATCGACGAAAGTGGGAAGCCCACTACGACCCAAGCTATAAAAAACAGCCTTCGGTTAAATTAAAGCAAGGGTGTCGACATTAATTTTACAGAAGGAATTCCGCTGTTAAATGCAAAGGAAAAAATAAGTAGAAATAGTAAATTGATGCCTCTTGGAAGAGAAGCTGGGGAGAATGGAGAGGGGGGACTGTCTGATGTGATAGAACAAGAAGTAGGAGTCGAAATGCAAGACATAGGAAACCATTATTACAGAGTTTAATAGAGCTTTGAAGGTCTTGCGATCAAATGAGACAGAAGGGAAAGATAGCACTGCATCGAAATTTCTAAAATCATTGGGGGAAGTGACAACCAAATGGCTATTCAAGTTGGTGGGTAGAATTTACGAGGCGTATTCCGAAAGCAAGGTCTATCGGTTGAGGAATGTAAACCACAGTGAAAATCAAAAGTGTTTTATCTAAAATTGTTAGCACTCATACTTAGTGGTAGACACTGTTTTCTAACCATCTTTACGTGCCCTCTGTGCACTCAGAACTGAAACGACAGACGTGACGCGTTCAACGGGCATACTAGAGACACTGTCCGACACACCTTTATCGGATTTCACTGTGGTTTACATTTCGCGACCGATCGGACCTTACTTTCGGAATACGCCTCCTACAAGGCTGGAGACGTACCATCAGACTTTCAGAAAAATATCATTCACACAATCTCGAAGGAAGCACTCGCAGTTAAGTATGAGCTAATGCAGCCAAGTTCCTGACAAGAACGGTATACAGCAGAATGGGGAAGAATATTTAGGATCTGTTAGATGACGATTAGTTTCACTTTAGAAAAGGTAAAGGCACCAAATACTCAGTTGTGACGCTGCGCTTGGTATCGGAGGATAACAAAATCTAACGACTTGTAGAAATCATTTGACAAGTTGTTCAAAATTCTCAGGAAAGCTATAGGGAAGGTATACATGTATAAGAACAAAGTAAGAACTATAACAATGAAAGGCCAAGAACGAAGTGAACGAAGTGCTCTATTAAAAAGTGTGTAACGTAATTATGGATGCAGTCGTTCGCACCTGTTGATCAATCTATATGTTAGAGAAGCAATGAAGAAAATAAAAAATGGTTCAGGAGTGGGATTAAAATCCAGGGTGAAAGAATATTGACGATAAGATTCGCTGATGACTTTGCTATCCTGCGTGCATGAGAGGAAGAAATACAGGGATACTGAAAGTAATTGTCTAGCGAAGACGAAAGTAATGAGGAGTGTTAGAAATGACACTGGCGATAAACTTCAAAATTGAGGTCCAAGAGGTAGACTAAGTGAGCGAGTTCTACTACATTGAAAGCAAAATAAGACAAGACACACGAAGCAAATAGGACAGATGAAGCAGACTCGGACAAGCATCAGGACATTCCTGGCCGAAAGAAATCAAACAGTATCAAATATAAGACACGCCTTAACATGGGGAAGAAATTTCAGAGAATGTTTGAAGCCCAACGCTTGTGGCAAGCATCATAAAAACCTGAAAAGACGAGAACCAAAGCATTTGATGCGTGGTGCTGTAGAAGAATATCGAAAATTAGTTGGACTGATAAGAGTGGAGAGATTCTCCTCAGTATTGGCGAAGAAAGGATCACATGGAGAGCACAAAGAGACATGATCATATAAGAACTTTACTTCCGCTCTTTTTTGTCGAAGTTTTTCTCGATGTCGGAGCATGATTTTATGATGCAATCTTAAATCGAGTAATATTTGGATGGCTTTGTTGTATTACAACCTACCACAGATGGGCCACCACCTGCTGTTACTGCCACGTACTGCAAAACGGCCGAATCGAGCTTGTATATGTAGCAGAACATAACAGAACAGAAGACATCATGGAATAACTTCCTTGTTACCGGAATGAGAATGGGGGTAATAAAAGTGTGGGAAAACATATATTGTAATATATCCAACGTTGAAAGTAGAGTGCATGTATTATTCGGAGATGAGTAGGATGGCACAAGAGAGAAGTTAGTGGTAAGCCGCTTCAAAAGAGAATAGTTCATTTAAATAATTCTTTTAAGAAACCTCCATTTTTATTAAAGCTTAATCTTCCTAGGAAAAACTGGAGGAAACTAAATGTAAGAGTAGGCTTTCGCGGCCGTTGTCACTGTCAATAAGATTTTTCTGGGCTGTTAACCTCATTGTCAATATACACTCCTGGAAATGGAAAAAAGAACACATTGACACCGGTGTGTCAGACCCACCATACTTGCTCCGGACACTGCGAGAGGGCTGTACAAGCAATGATCACACGCACGGCACAGCGGACACACCAGGAGCCGCGGTGTTGGCCGTCGAATGGCGCTAGCTGCGCCGCATTTGTGCACCGCCGCCGTCAGTGTCAGCCAGTTTGCCGTGGCATACGGAGCTCCATCGCAGTCTTTAACACTGGTAGCATGCCGCGACAGTGTGGACGTGAACCGTATGTGCAGTTGACGGACTTTGAGCGAGGGCGTATAGTGGGCATGCGGGAGGCCGGGTGGACGTACCGCCGAATTGCTCAACACGTGGGGTGTGAGGTCTCCACAGTACATCGATGTTGACGCCAGTGGTCGGCGGAAGGTGCACGTACCCGTCGACCTGGGACCGGACCGCAGCGACGCACGGATGCACGCCAAGACCGTAGGATCCTACGCAGTGCCGTAGGGGACCGCACCGCCACTTCCCAGCAAATTAGGGACACTGTTGCTCCTGGGGTATCGGCGAGGACCATTCGCAACCGTCTCCATGAAGCTGGGCTACGGTCCCGCACACCGTTAGGCCGTCTTCCGCTCACGCCCCAACATCGTGCAGCCCGCCTCCAGTGGTGTCGCGACAGGCGTGAATGGAGGAACGAATGGAGACGTGTCGTCTTCAGCGATGAGAGTCGCTTCTGCCTTGGTGCCAATGATGGTCGTATGCGTGTTTGGCGCCGTGCAGGTGAGCGCCACAATCAGGACTGCATACGACCGAGGCACACAGGGCCAACACCCGGCATCATGGTGTGGGGAGCGATCTCCTACACTGGCCGTACACCACTGGTGATCGTCGAGGGGACACTGAATAGTGCACGGTACATCCAAACCGTCATCGAACCCATCGTTCTACCATTCCTAGACCGGCAAGGGAACTTGCTGTTCCAACAGGACAATGCACGTCCGCATGTATCCCGTGCCACTCAACGTGCTCTAGAAGGTGTAAGTGAACTACCCTGGCCAGCAAGATCTCCGGATCTGTCCCCCATTGAGCATGTTTGGGACTGGATGAAGCGTCGTCTCACGCGGTCTGCACGTCCAGCACGAACGCTGGTCCAACTGAGGCGCCAGGTGGAAATGGCATGGCAAGCCGTTCCACAGGACTACATCCAGCATCTCTACGATCGTCTCCATGGGAGAATAGCAGCCTGCACTGCTGCGAAAGGTGGATATACACTATACTAGTGCCGACATTGTGCATGCTCTGTTGCCTGTGTCTATGTGCCTGTGGTTCTGTCAGTGTGACCATCTGATGTATCTGACCCCAGGAATGTGTCAATAAAGTTTCCCCTTCCTGGGACAATGAATTCACGGTGTTCTTATTTCAATTTCCAGGAGTGTATAAAATCGTCAAACGTTTCTGCTCTGTGCAGAAATCTCTGAGAAAGGCCACTTGTAACAGTGGCCGAAACGTCGAACAGTTTTGTATATTGACAATGAGCTCAACAGCCCAGAAGAGTTTTATTGATAGTGAAGGAAGGTAGTTTGATCGAGAGGGGCTCGTGGCGGGCGGGGGTGGAGGATTGCGCATATTTGGCAGCTCCGTCAGGGGCACGGCATCATCTCGATTCGAAAGTGCTCCGGGACTACTTACACACGTGGAGGTCACGATAAGGGTGAGAAACAACAACAGTGCGGCCATGGGAAAATTCTCGGTAAATGCGTGTTGTGCATTATGAGTGAAACGGAACGCCTCGTGACAAAAAGGCCTTGCAGAAAGGTCGTCCTTGCTCTCATTTCCCACGAGGTTTGTGCGAAGGAGTTCGCAGCGGTGTGTCTCAATCGTCTCAGTGGCGCTTACGATACAACTTTCCCACGAGCCTGCATGGCAATGCGTTCTCATGCCGCGGCGCCACGGTTGCAGAAATTATCATCCCACAAGTAATGTGCAGAGTTAATCCCCACTAATTTTCTAAGGAACTCCGTGGGAAAGACACTGACGAGCAAAAACGCTACGACCACGTGTTCAATAGCATATTGGTCCATCTTCGGAACACAGCACTGCAGCTACTCTGTGTGGTATGGATTTGACAATTTTTTGATACGTAGATGTCTTGAGGTATGTGACACTAGATGTGTAGGCACAGGTCATGCAATTCCCGTGTTTTGTGGTGGAGGTGCTGGTGCCCGATAGAGCCGCAGATGTGTTCTAATTTGTTGGCGAAGACATAAATGTATACTGACTATCACATTTCTTAGCGCGATTCTGGCATTGTGGCAAGAAAAGTTATCCTTTCTGAAGATGGAACCGCCGTCGGGAAAGATATCAAGCATGTTTGATGCAGATTGACCCCAATAATGCTCACGTAGTCCGCACACGAAAGTGCAATAACCACACACAGACGACAGATGGCAGCACTAGCAGTGGGGGTATATAAAGAACGTCGGGGGAGGCACGTAAAACAGTGCAGTGTTTGTCGTAATTCGGAAACAGAGCGACTTATTTGACCTCCAAAAGCATCACTGGCTTTTGGGCCAGGGGTGAAAGCATTTCCACAGCTGTCTTATGCCTTCAATTATTACCACAGATCCCATGGAACACAGGCGAACTTCCTCTATAGGGTAATACTGCCCTCGTCGGTTTGCGTCCTTGGCGCTTCGAAAATTCCGAGTAGCTATTCGTCTGGATGAACGCGTATACGAACAGGACCCTGGACCTGGTGTGGCAAGAAACGGGGTTCATCCGACTAGGCGACACGTCTCCATTGTTCCACGGTCGAATCTCGATTATCCTGTTCCAACTGCAATCGTAAATGGCGATGTTCTTGGGTCAACATGAGTGGTCGTCTGAGCGCCGTCCGTTACGTCCCGAAATGCTTGTGCCTACATCATCGTAGTCGATCGCCCGATCTGCCACAGACGGCCGCCTGTCCTGCATTACAGAACCATGGAAGTTTCCGAGTTCCCCATTCTGTGGTGAGGCGTGGATGTCCAACACCTTGTCGTCTGTTCGTGGTTACAGTGCCCTTTTGCAACTTTCCATAGATGTTCACAACAGCAGCACGCGAAAAGCCGACAAGCTTCGCAGTTTCCGAGTGCACGTTCCCAGTCTATGGGAAATATCACTTTGCAATTTGTCAAAGTCGCTTATGTCAGAGATTTTCCCCATTTTCGGCCGGTATAGTCAGTAGAATTCCCTATTTGATGTGCTTGTTTACTTTTCTTACCTCGTGCCGTATCCACAACGACACCAAGCGGCCTCGTGGCGGGCGGTGTCCGTAATGTTTTTGTTCATCAGCGTACGTCCCCAGGCAGCCATGGTCTCCATTTGCTGACTTCTTCTTAAACTTCGGGTATAGATTCTCTGGAATTATCCTTTGCCAGATCTGCACTACTACTACAGGTTCAGAAATCGGCCATTTCACTATAGGTGCCGTGGATCTGCTTATACAGAGTCCGGTCAGATTAGTGTGACCACCGTCTGTTTTGATGTGAAAGTGCAATACCCGCTCACATACGACAGATGGCAGCACTGGCAGTGGAGGGTACATAAAGCGTGTTGGGGGCGACACGGAAAACAGTGCAGCTGTTGTTGTAATTTGGAAACGAAGCGATTTCTTTGGCATTCAAAAGAACATGCTCATTGACTTTTGGGCTAAGTTCGCTTGCGCCCTGGTTGAAGTATGCCGTGCATGGCTAAATGGCGCTATTCAAAACTGGCGCTGAGCCATCAGTGGTGCGCCACGAGCCGACAGCGGTGCGCCATGAGCCAACAGAGGTGTGCCACGAGCCAAGAGAGGTGCGCCACGAGCCAACAGAGGTGTGCCACGAGCCGACAGTGGTGCGCCACGAGCCGACAGTGGTGCACCACGAGCCGACAGTGGTACGCCATGAGCCAACAGAGGTGTGCCACGAGCCAACAGAGGTGTGCCACGAGCCAACAGTGGTGCACCACGAGCCCACAGTGGTGCGCCACGAGCCCACAGTGGTGCGCCACGAGCTGACAGTGGTGCGCCATGAGCCAACAGAGGTGCGCCACGAGCCAACAGAGGTACACCACAAGCCAACAGAGGTGCGCCACGAGCCAACAGATGTGCGCCACGAGCCAACAGAGGTGCGCCATGAGCCAACAGCGGTGCACCACGAGCCACAGATGACACGAATGACGACGACTAAGGAGACGTGTAAGGGCTAGTAGACGTGCAACTGTTGAGCAACTGAGTGGCCAGATGAACCAAGAGTCAATCAACAGTATCTCCTTGATGACCATTCAGCGAATATTGCTGCAGACACTTTGTTCATGCACCCATGGTGACTGCTGTTCATCAGTGATGAAGGCTGGAATTTGCACGACAGTACCGCAACTGAACGTCCACTGAGTGGCGACAAGTGGACTTTTCACACGAGTCATGTTTTATGCTCCTTGGGTCAGATGGCCGGGGGGCTTGTACGGCGTGAAACATCTGATAGCAAATACCCTGCAAGAGCTTTCGGAAGAGTCCACTCTGCAGGACATTCCCTGGGTGATCTCGTCATTTGGAAGGCACAAGGGATCAGCTCTCCTTCGGGGCGAAGTCCACTCCCAAATTCAGTTTGTTTTTCCTCGCTACGATGCCATCTACCAGCAGGACAATGCAGCATGTCACACAGTTGGGAGGAGCACACCACAGAACTGCAGAAACGCCTTAACAAATCTGTATTTGCAATTCGAGTGTTAGCAGATATTGGCGACATAAAAATGAAAAAGCTCGCATACTTTGCCTACTTTCATTCAATAATGTCATGTGGTATAATATTTTGGGGTAACTCTTCAAGTCAAACAAAAGTTTTCAGAGTCCAAAAGCGTGTAATACGTATTATTTGTGGAGTAAATTCACGGGCGTGCTGTAGAAAGCTCTTAAAAGAACTGAGTATACTAACTATGGCCTCTCAGTATATTTTTTTTGTCCTAAATAATATATCTCTTTTTCCAACAAACATCTCAGTTCATACATACAGTACCAGGAACAAAAATGATCTGTACAAGGACTTAAAAGCACTTACTTTAGCTCAAAAAGGCGTCCACTACTCAGGAACACTCATCTTCAATAATTTTCCAGCAAACATAAAAAATTTAGTTACAAATAAGGATCAGTTTAAAAGGAGCCTGAAAAGACTTACCAGTGGCCGACTCCTTCCGCTCCATTGTGGATTTTTTTAATAGAACCAAATGATGTATTGAAACTTCCTGGCAGATTAAAACTGTGTGCCGGACCGAGACTCGAACTCGGGACCTTTGCCTTTCGCGGGCAAGTGCTCTACCAACTGAGCTACCCAAGCACGACTCACGCCCCGTCCTCACAGCTTTACTTCTGCCAGACCTCGTCTCCTACCTTCCAAACTTTACAGAAGCTCTCCGGCGAACCCTGCAGCACTAGCTCTCCTGAAAGAAAGGATATTGCGGAGATATGGCTTAGCCACAGCCTGGGGGATGTTTCTAGAATGAGATTTTCAGTCTGCAGCGGAGTGTGCGCTGATATGAAACTTCCTGGCAGATTAAAACTGTGTGCCGGACCGAGACTCGAACTCGGGACCTTTGCCTTTGGCGGGCAAGTGCTCTACCAAAAGAGAAACCTGGCACAGCTGGGCACGGCCCGATATGGCACCACATCCCTGTCAGTGCCTTACAGAACCTTATTGACTCTCATCCCGCACGTCTGCCAGCAGTTCGCGCTGCAAAAGGTTGTTGGTTATTCAGGCTACTGACAGGTGGTCACGCTAATGTGACTCGACAGTGTACTGGAGACACTCTCGGCTCTGTGAGCGATGCGTGCTGCCTGCAGTGGTAAGCACTGTCGTTCCTTGGCGCCGGACACACATCGTTGCTCTCAGAGTGTCCTGTTGCACGTCTTGCAGTGACGTTTGCCGTTTTTTTAAACAGTGGCATCAGTTCCTTTGTAGTATGCGTCATGGTTTCCGCGTTCAGTCGGAACTGGCTGCAGTGTATTTTTTGCCGATGCGTGTGAGCGGCGCCGGCACAGAAAGTTTCTGGGAACTCGTCACAGCAGCCCCGCAGAGCGCCTGGCCAGCAGACTTCTGGGTAGCAGCGTCCAGCAAAAACTGTTCCGCGCAGCCTCTACCAGACGCCACACGACCTCTGAACAGGCGCGGCACGTGCTCTGCCGCGGTGGGGGGATCGTCTGCTTGAATGGATGTACACTACCTTTGGTCACCAACATAATTTTCAGTAACAATCTCATCGTCACGCGTTGAGAGACATCCCCATCATCAGATCTGTAAAAAAAGTGTTAAAGTTCTGTTTACACTATTGCATTAAAATTGCTACACCACGAAGATGACGTGTTACAGACACGAAATTTAACCGACAGGAAGAAGATGCTGTGAGATGCAAATGATTAGCTTTTCAGAGCATCCATACAAGGTTGGCGCGGGTGGCGACACCTACATCGCGCTGACATGAGGAAAGTTTCCAACCGATTTCTCATACACAAACAGCAGTTGACCGACGTTGCCTGGTGAAACGTTGTTGTGATGCTCCGTGTAAGGAGGAGGAATGCGTACCAACACGTTTCCGACTTTGATAAAGGTCGGATTGTAGCCTATCGCGATTGCAGTTTATCGTAACGCGACATTGCTGCTCGCGTTGGTCGACATCCAATGACTGTTAGGAGAATATTGAATCGGTGGGTTCAGGAAGGTAATACGGAACGCCGTGCTGGATCCCAACGGCCTGGTATCACTACCAGTCGAGATGACAGGCATCTTACCCGCATGGCTGTAACGGATCGTGCAGCCACGTCTCGATCCCTGAGTCAACAGATGGGGACGTCTGCAAGACAACAACCATCTGCACCAACAGTTCGACGAATTTTGCAGCAGCTTGGACTATCAGCTCGGAGGTCATGGCTGCGGTTACCCTTGACGTTGCATCACAGACAGGAGCGCCTGCGATGGTGTACTCAACGACGAACCTGGATGCACGAATGGCAAAACGTCATTTTTTCGGATGAATCCAGGTTCTGCTTACAGCATCATGATGGTCGCATCCGCGTTTGGCGACATCGCGGTGAATGCACATTGGAAGCGTGTATTCGCCATCGCCATACTGGCGTATCACCCGGTGTGATGGTATGGGGTGCCATTGGTTACACGTCTCGGTCACCTCTTGTTCGCATTGAGGGCACTTTGAACAGTGGACGTTACATTTCAGATGTGTTACGACCCGTGGCTCTACCCTTCATTCGATCCCTGCGAAACCCTACATTTCAGCACGATAATGCACGACCGCATGTTTCAGGTCCTGTACGGGCCTTTCTGAATACACAACATGTTCGACTGTTGCCCTGGCCAGGACATTCTCCAGATCTCTCACCAAATGAAAACGTCTGGTCAATGGTGCTCGTCACAATACGCCAGTCACTACTCTTAATGAACTGTGGTATCGTGTTGAAGCTGCATGGGCAGCTGTACCTGTACACGCCATCCAAGCTCTGTTTGACTCAATGCCCAGACGTATCAAGGCCGTTATTACGACCAGAGGTGGTTGTTCTGGGTACTGATTTCTCAGGATCTATGCACCCAAATTGCGTGAAAGTGTAATCACATGTCAGTTCTAGTATAATATATTTGTCCAATGACTGCCCGGTTATCATCTGCATTTCTTCTTCAATTTTAATGGCCAGTTGTGTATTTTTTGTCCCAGGTCTTTTACGGCACAATCATAACTGGTTTCGGCACGATGGGCATCATCAGATGCTACGAGTGATATTTGTTCAAGAAATTTTCATGCATTGAATTTGACAACACATTAACGTTTCTTCACCAAATGCCACTCTTGGCCTCTAGAGATTGCCATTTGGGACAAAAGCTTTTATAATTGCGTCATGGACAAGTTTTTGTCCCGACAAATAAATAATACTTTATAATAAGGCAATCACATCTAATTAACGAAATGTCGTGTTTTCCAAAAACCATATACAGATCTGTGTCGCCTCCTACTACATTTTGGCATACGACTGACAGAAAAATGTAGTAGGAGGTGACATGGGACTGCGTACGTTTTTTGACAGAACTGGTGATAGGGATATCGTCAGACACGCAGTCATGAGTTATTAAACATTTCATTGGTCACCGAGACAAGTGTATTCCCATTCCTGATAAATACTGTCACCTAAAACTTATAGCGACAGTCCAGGACCGACACAAGCACATTTAGAATCTATAGGATGATGGAGTCGATATGGTACAAGTGGGGTTTCCAGTATTACAGTCCGTTTAACTTTAACAGACTTGCTACAGAATAACGCACAAAAGATCCCTTCGGAATTTCTCAAATGATTGGAGGAAGTACCAAGAAACGACTACTCAAATTCGTGTCTAGAACCTATGAGACTGGAGGTATACCATCAGACTTCAGGAAAAATATCATCCAAACAATCCCAAAGATCGCAAGGGTAGATACGTAAGCGGTCGCATAGTCAGCTTAAAGGCCCACGCTTCCAAGTTGCTGACAAGAACAATATATAAAAAAATGCTAAGTGAGATGACGATCAATTCGGCTTTAGAAAAAGTAAAGGCACCAGAGAGCCAGTTCTGAGGTTGGGACTGATAACGGAAGTAAGACTTAAGTAAGATCAAGACACCTCCACAGCATTTGTTGACCTCTAAAGAGCATTTGACAATGTAAAATAGTGCAAAATGTAGGAACTTCTCAGAAAAGTAGTAGTACTCTCTAAGAAAAGACATACAACGTACAATTTGTTTGTTCAAGAGCCAGAAAGGAACATAAGAATCGAAGACCAAGAACGAAATGCTGATTTGAAAAGGATGTAAGAAAGGGATGGAGTTTGTATCCTCTACTATTCAATCTGTTCATCGAAGAAGCAAAGACGAAACAAAAGAAGTTTCAAAATTCGGATTAAAATTCAGAATGAGACGTTATCAATAATAAGTTTCGCTGATAACATTGTTATCCTCAGTGATAAACGTTGGAGAATTACAGGACATATTGGAATGAACACTCCAATGAATACAGAATAGGGATTAAGAGTAAACGAAAGGAAGACGAGACTAATGAAGAGCGTCGGCCGCTGTGACCAAGCGGTTCTAGGCGCTTCAGTTCGGAACCGCGCTGCTGCTACGGTCGCAGGTTTGAATCCTGCCTCGGGCATGGATGTGTGTGGTGTCCTTAAGATAGTTAGGCTTAAGTAATTCGAAGTCTAGGGGACTGATGACCTCAGATGTTAAGTCCCATAGTGCTTAGAGCCATTTGAACCATTTGAACTAATGAAGAGTTTCAGAAATGGGATTATGGGAAGCGGGCAGCATGAAGTAGACAAAGTAAAAAACCCTGGAATCAAAATTATGTATGACACACGAAGCAACAAGGACATAAAAAAAGGAGAATAGTATATGCGAAGAGGCCATTTCTGGCCAAAAGAACTTTACTGATATCAACATAGCGCTTAATTCGAGCTAGAAGTTTCTGAAAATGTAAGTTTGTAGCACAGCATTATATCGTAGTGGATCGTGGATAGTGGGAAAAACGGAAAAGGAGATAACAAAAGCCTGTGATAGGTGATGCTGTGGAAGGAAGTTGAAAGTTAGGCATGCTGACAAGAAATGAAGAAATGGTCCACAGAATCAGCGAAGAATGGAAACTATGAAGAACAGTGACTATGAAGAACAGTGACAGGATGATGGAGCATGTGTTAAGATGTAGGGTAATAATTTCCTTGGCACTACAGAGAGTCGTAGAGGATAAAAACTGCAGAGGAAGCAGAGGAAGCCAGAGACTGGAACCCATCCAGTAAATAATTGAGGACGTCGAAATCAGATGCTACTATGAGATGAAGCTGGCACAGAAGAGGAATCCCTTGCGGACCGCATCATACCAGTCACAAGACTGATGATTCAAGAACAATTTTTAGAATTAGTTTTGAATGTAGATGCCTGTAATTATGAGTTTAATGTTTATTGGTTAATTTAATGGATTGATGAGGCCAAAAAATGGAAAGAAATCTTTAAAATAGTCAACACGATTTATTAATATATTTATACACAAGTACATTTTAAAGACATTCATAAGAAGGAGTCATGCCCACAGTAAACTCAGTATTTCAATTTTAAGAACACCATACAAACATGTTTGTTTGGTGTTTTTAAAATGTTTGTATAGCGTTTTTAAAATTCAAATACTGAGTTTTGCGAGGGCATGAATCCATATTTAGAACGTCTTTACAAAATGTGCGATCTGACAAATACGTTTGTCAGATCACAAAAGGAATGTAACAACAATGCAAACTATAGTTACTTGTAACTCAAATAAAACAGCTCTTGAAATGAAAGTCTCAAATAATGTTGTTTGGCGCCTACACTTTTTACTAATGACGCTGCTCTTAATATCTTCACAACTTATTTGTCTTGAATATCGCTTTCAATACTGAGCCAAGAAGGCAAAGCTTCCTTTAGCTCAACATAAATTATTAGAATTACCTTTAACTGCTGTTTCTGACCACACGTAACCGATACGTTTTTAGACTGATATCGATATTAAGAAAACAGTCTCTTTTTTATATTTCAAGTGGTCTATACATTCACCTGCACTGACTAATTAATTTTTCTGTTTCGTCGTCATCTTTGTGAAACTCGTGTAAAAAATCTTGAATTACATCACTTCATAATTGATGTCTTAATGCATTGTTACATGTCTCAATTAAGGTTTGATCTTTTGAACTCATGTCTTTATTGGTTAGTGTACATAGAAACCCAAAACTGATATCAATTGTTTTTGTGTAACTATTTTGCAGTGTAAATTTAAATTCATCTATGACAGGTGGTAATTATTGGTATCTAAGATTTCAGATTCTCACACTAGATTGGTTAAAGAAAGACAATCTACGTTTATAGCATTTGTAGGATTAGAGAAAGCTTTTGTCAAAGTCGACTGGAATACTCTCTTTGAATTTCTGAGGAAAGCAGACGTAAAATACAGGGAGCGAAATGGTATGTACAACTTGTGGAGAAACCAGTTTTCAGTTATAAGAAGACGGGCATGAAAGGAAGGCAGTGGTTGAGCAGGAAGTGAAACAGGGTTGTAACTGATCCTCAAGGTTTTTCAATGTGTATAAAGAAAAATTTGGAGTAGGACATAAAGTCCGTGGAAAAGAAATAAAAACTCTGAGATTTGCCAATAACATTGTAATTCTGTCAGAGACAGCAAAGGACTTGGAACAGCAGTTGAAAGGAATGGATAGTGTCTGGAAAGGAGGATATAAGAAGAAAATCAGCAAATGAAAACGAGGAAATCAGGAGATGCCGATGGATTTAGATTAGCAAATGAAATACTTAAATTAGTAGTTGAGTTTTGCTGTTTGGGCAACAAAATAACTGATGACGTCCGAAGTAGAGAGGATATAAAATGTAGACTGGCAATGGCAAGAAAAACATTTCTGAAGAAGAGAAGTTTGTTGACATCGAGTATAGATTTAAGTGCCAGGAAAGCTTTTCTGAAAATATTTGTGTGGAGTGTAACCATATGTGGAAGTGAAACATGGACGGTATACAGTTCAGAGAAGAAGAGAATAGCAGCTTCTGAAATTCGTGCAGCAGAAGAATGCTGAAGATTAGATGGGTAGATCACGTAACAAATGAGAAGGTGCTGACTTCAATTGGGTAGAAAAGAAATTTGTGGCCCAACCTGACTTGAAGAAGGGATTAGTTTGTAGGAGAAATTGTGAGGCCTTAAGGGATAACCAATTTAGTATTGGAAGGAAGTGTGGGGAGGGTAAAAATCGTAGCGGGAGACCAAGAGATGAATACAGTAAATAGATTCAGAAGGATGTAGATTACAGTAGTTATTCGGAGATAAAGAGGTCTGCACAGAATAGAATAACACGGAAAGCTGCATCAAACCAGTCTTCGAAGACCACAACAACAACAACAATTTTTCAGATGGAATTCGCTCGACTTCTGGTTCTTCGAGACAGAAGGAGGTGACAAACGTGCTTTCAAATTCATTGCAATGAGCTTTCTCTGCAGCTTTCACCATATATTCGCCAAAGCTCTTCCTTTTTGTCTCTATGAAGCTTGTTAGAGAAGACAGGATTGCTGCAGCCTAGATAGAGTAAGTATAAGTGCGACCCGACCAGCAGCATTTCAAATTCTGTGGGACAGTGTGCTGCGAGACAGATTGCTAGGTCGTACTGACTTTCATGATACAGAACTAGTCAAGCGACTGTTACAATTCCAGTCGATAGCGTTAGTGGTTTTTGATGCCACTGTATGTTATTGTGATTCCTCGGAAAATATAAAGGAGACTGGAGGAGGAGGAAACGAGGAAACGGGAAAGGGCAAAGCCTACTGATCACTGCCCCAAGAATTGTACAAACAGAGGTTCCGATACAGAGAGGCTCCAGGATGGGAGGGGTGTATAGAATTTAGACCTCTTAACACGTTATTTTAACGCTTTTCTGCGCATTTTAAAAGTGCACAAACAACATTTGCAGTGGTAAAAAATAAAGTTCGATAGTATCACATCTCAAAATCGGGGTTCTGACTTTTTTTCGTCACAGGCCAGTACTGAATTACGGATATGAACATTATGTTTTGAAGTTCAACGTTTAAACTTGAGAAGATATTCACTAATAATAACATGTTTTTCTATGTCGTCTGCAAGACAAGAACATGTTTATTACGACTGGTTATGGATATGACATCCCTTTTGATCAGTTAATGTAGATCCTAGAATACGCAAGCATCTACAGATTAAGACATCAACAAACTATGATCCGACAGATGATGGTAAAAATGAGCCGAAACATGTTCGGACCAAAAAAACGTAATTTAAGATATTTGCGGTTTGCATAGTCCTTTTTTTTCGCAAACACGCTACTCTGACAGCGAACTCGAATAAGGTACACAGGATGCTTCCGTGATGATGACCTATCTGATGGTCCAGCAAAAAAATTGAGTCCAACGGTACGATGATAAATGTCTTCCAATATTAGATGTACATTCTGAGTGGCAGGTCATTGAATTGCGTTTTTCCACCTCGGGAGACATGAGGTGTAGGCTGACACAGTCCTTTTTAAAATCTTTAAGACTGCGGTCTGAACTGTCTTAAATTGGAAGACTGCTTTGATGCAGCTCTCCATAGTAGTCTGGCTTACGCAAATCCCCTTTGTCCTTGTGCAACTACTGCAACCAGTAACCATTTGAACCTACTTATTGCAATCATGCCTTGGTCTGTCTATCATTTTTACTTCAAACACTTCCAATCTGACGACTCGGGACGCGTTAACAATAGTTCTCAACTTTCAGTCAACACGTGTCATCATAAATTTTTTCCTAACATTCACCACACCCCTATTAATTTATCGATCCATTCATGTAATCTTCAATATTCTTCTATATCACGATATTTCAGAAGTTTCTGTTTTCTTATTTCAACTGATTATTGCTCCCGTTTCACTTCCATATAAGGCAACACTCTAGATGCCTTCAGAACAAACTTCCTAATATTTAAATTTGTATTCCATACTAACAAATTTCTCTTTTTCAGAAACACTTTTCTTGCTATTGCCAGTCTACAGCTAATAACATATCCGCTTTGGCTACAGTTAATTATTTTACTATTCATGTAGGAAAACTCATCTTCTACTTTTAGTGTATCATTTTCCAGTCAGCTTTCCTCCACATTACCTGATTTAATTCGATTACAGTCTACTGCCCTTGTTTTACTTTTCTTAATGTACTTCTTATGACCTCTTTTCGACACTATCCACTTCATACAGATTCTCTACCAAGTCGATTGCCATCTCTGGCTGAATTACAATTTCATCGGCAAATCTCATAAATTTTATTTCTTCTCGCTGAACTTTAAACCGTTTTCCAAATTACTCCTTAATTTACTTCAAAGTTTGCTCATTGTATACCATGGATAGACAAGATTATTACGTCGCTCCTTCTTAACTACTGTTTTCGTTTCATGCCCTTCGACTAATAACTGCGGTCAGGTTTGTAGATTGCAGATAAACTTTCAGTCCCTATTTTTTAATCCCTGAAAATTTTAGAATTTCATATAGTGTATTCTCAATCAATATTATCAGAAGCGTCCTCTTATTTTACAAGTGCTTTAAACGCAGCTTTGCCTCTCTTCTGTCTGTCGTTCAAGATAAGTCGTAGGGTCAACATTTCATTACGTGTTCCTGCATGGGTGTGGAACTCGAACATATCTCACAGGGCCGGCCGTTGTGGCCGAGCGGTTCTAGGCGCTTCAGTCTGGAACCGCGCGACTGCTACGGTCGCAGGTTCGAAGCCTGCCTCGGGCATAGATGTGTTTAAGTAGTGCTAAGTTTTAGGGGACTGATGACCTCTGATGTTAAGTCCCCTAGTGCTCAGGGCCATTTGAACCATTCAGATCGCACAGGAAACTGCTGGCAACCAGTAACTGCCGGTGTTCGCACTGCGGCGGTCTTCCTGTGTAGGCCTCGTTCAGAAGTCGCACCCGCGTGATGGAGTATTTAAAGAAAGGCGGGAGGCTTTAAAAGGAAAACACTACAGTTGGCAGCCTTGAAATACTCCTGCGCCGGGCGAATTGTAGATGCCACTTTTGTGGCGTCGCCAAGTTACGGAAAAAAGCACTGAACATACGTTGCAGGTTAACAGTAGATAGCATCATGATCACCAACACATGGGCTGGCTGACAATAGAGTTTTTATTTTTTGTTTTCATTTTATCGGTCTTCCTAACTGCTTAGTGCGGCGCGCCACGACTGCCTGTCTTGTGTTAATTTCTTCATTGTAGAGTAGCATCTACATCCAGCACTGTAAGTTATTTGTTCTACATACTGTTAAAGACACTTGTTAGAGTGAAAGACATTTGGAGCTACCGGAAAGTTTGCACATATACACCGATCACGCAGATCATTATGACCACCTTCGTAACAGTCGGTATGTCCGCCTTTGGCACAGATAACAGCGGTGACTCGTCGTGACATGCAAGCAGTGAAGTTTTGCTAGGTCGCTGGAGGGAGTTGGCACCACAGCTGCACTCACAAATCACTAACGTAAATTTCGGGGAAAGGGGCCATGGACCTCAGACGCCACGCTCAATCACATCTCATCTATGTTCGATCAGGTTCAGGTCTGGACTGCTGGGGGGGGGGGGGGGAGGGGGGGCATCACATCAATTGGAACTCGCCACTATGTTCCTCGAACCACTTCATCACACTATTGTGATCCGGTGAATTATGCCAGTGTCTTCGAGAAACATGGTCGTCATGAAGCGGTGTACGTGGTCTGCAAGCAGTGATCCATACACCTTGGCGCTTTGCAGGAGCTCCACTGGACCCATAGACGCCCACGTGAATGTTCTCTAGAGCATAATGAAGCGGTCGCCAGCTTGTCTCCATCTTGCAGTACAGGTGTCAAGGAGCTGTTCCCCTAGAAGACGACGGATTCCCGTCCTGCCATCGACATTATGAAGAAGGTATCGGGATTCATCAGACGATGCATCGCTCTACCACTAAGCTAACGTCCAGTGCCGATTGTCACGGGTCACGTGCCCGTTTCACCTGTAGTTACCGATGAGGTGGTGTTAACATTGGCACAAGCATGGGTCACACTCTGCAGAGTGCCGCCTGTCCTGTTTTATCGGTCTGTCCAGCCTACGACGTACGACATCTGTAATGAGGGGTGGGCGCCGAATCTCACCACGTCTTGGACGTGGCTTCACCTTAACTTCACCACGTATTGAAAACACTCACCACAGCACTCCTCGAGCATTCGCCAAATCGTGCAGTTCCGAAAATGTTCGTGCCGAGCCTCCGGGCCATCATAATCTGCCCTCGATCAAACTCAGGCTGTCGCCTGGACGGGTTTATATCGATAGTAGGTCGATGGTCATAATGTTCTGGCTGATTATAACGGTAAGATAGAGATTTCGAAACCAGATTCACAAAGGCAGGTGTTGTTTCTGGTCATTATTTATTGTTTGTAAACGGCAATGTAGAAATCGCTGAAAGGCAGGAAACTGAGGAGATGAGACCTGTGTAAATTAATAGAACCAGAGGTTCTTGAGAGTTTCACAGTGAGCAGCAGTTAACGGAAACAGTGGAAAGGAATTAGTTAGAAGACAAGTGGAGTTCCCACGAGACACTATACAGCATATTTCTCTGTGGTACTACACTTATAAGCTACGTTTTCTCCTCACACCAGAATTTACATGCGTGTTTTATTTGTACAGATAGGGTAACTTTGAACCTCTCTATCCCGGAAACGGATAAAGATATCCCAAAAATTTTCAAGTTTGTTTGAGATCGGGATCTTAGGAATATATCGCCAAAATTACACCCGTTTGTTGTGCGTACCCTTCTTGGAATCTGCAGCTCTGTTGTGGTAACAGGGGCCCGCATCTCGTGCTCGTGCGGTAGCGTTCTCGCTTCCCACGCCCGGGTTCCCGAGTTCGATTCCCGGCGGGGTCAGGGATTTTCTCTGCCTCGTGATGGCTGGGTGTTGTGTGCTGTCCTTAAGTTAGTTAGGTTTAAGTAGTTCTAAGTTCTAGGGGACTGATGACCATAGATGTTAAGTCCCATAGTGCTGAGAGCCATTCGAACCATTTTTGTGGTAGCAGGAAACCAAGTCTTTGGGGTGTTTCTCGGTAATAGACAAAGAGTTTTGAAAACAGGAAGACGGCACCTCTAGATAACTGCCGAGAGGTAGAGAATATAAAGTTAAAATTTGAAAAATTTGCTACGGTCTTTTATAATTAGATTTCGCGTCACACTGCAATTTATGAGCGTATTTTACTGGCACAAATAGGGTACATTCAAATATTGTTTCTTGGAAACTAATAAAGACATCAATAAAATTTTCAAGGATGTCGGAGATCAAGATATTAAGAATACATTGCCATTTCCTGTGGATAGACGTCTTGGAATCCGCGAATCTGTTTTGACTAGAACCAATGATAAAATACCTTTTTTTTGGGGGGGGGGGGGCGGTTTTAAGGAACCACTCATGCACTAACGGTGCCTCCATAAGCCCATTAAGGCTCACCGTAGACCACATCAAACGCAGAAATAACCAACCGATTTTCTCCATTTGCCTGAGCAGGAGGAAGTGTGTAATATTGATACTTTGACCCTTTACTGTAGGATAGTGACACTAAGAGGATCCTGCTATTGGATATATAAATGTTTCCTAGGCCTAGGGCAATCTAGAACTCTTGACCCTGTATTTCCATGACCAATAGTAGGATAAGGAAGTACTAAAGAATGAAGAGATACGCTTCAAGTCTTCTGACACTCTACTGCGATAAGAAATAGCTCTGTAAGCAGGTCAGTTCCCTGAGGCTATTCATACTGTGATAAGGACTAGCTCAGTAGTTAGTTCACTAAACATTTCTAAAAAGGGCAATAACAAATATTCGAAAGAAAGGCAACTCCGAAGAAACCATGGGTAACTTAAGAAATACTTCAGTTGATCGATGGAAGAAGGAAGTACAAATGTTCAGGGGAAATTCAGGGAAACAAATCAAATAAATAGGATGCTAAGACGATATGGCTGTACGAAAAAAGTGAAGAAATCGAAAAAGAAATGATTTTCGGAAGAACTGATTGAGCATATAGGAAAGTCAAAAGAACCTTTGGTCAAATTAAAACCAAAGGGGTAACATTAATAGTGCATAGGAATTCCACAGTTAAATTCAGAGGAGATAGTAAATAGGCGGAAAGAAAAAAACAGAGGCGCCTATGAGGGCGAAGACTTGTCTGATGACATGATAGAAGAGAAAACAGTGATATAGATGAGAAGCAGTCGACATAGATGGCGTGTCCACTATGAAGCTTTGGATGACTTAAGATCGAATAAGGCAGAAGGCATAGATAACATTCCCTCAGAATTTCTAAAATCATTGGGGTAAGTGGCAACAAAACTACTGTTTACTTTACTGTGTAGACTGTATGTGCCTGGCGATATACCATCTGACTTTCGGAAAAATATCCTTCACACTATTTCGAATACTGCAAGAGCCGAGGAGTGCGCGAATTATCGCTCAGTCAGCTTAATAGCTCATGAATCCAAGCTGCTGATAAGAATAACGTTCTGAAGAATGGAAAAGAAAATTGAAGATCTTTTACTGACGATCATTTTGGCTTTAGGAAAGGTAAAGGTACGAGAAAGGCAATTCTGACGTTGCAGTTGATAATGGAAGCAAGTCTAAAGAATAATCAAGATACGTTCATGGCATTTTTCGACATAAAAAAAATCGTTCAATAATGTCAAATGGTGTCAGATGATCGAAATTCTGAGAAACAAAGGAGTAAGCTACAGGGATAGACAGGTAATATACAATACGTACAAGAGCCAAGAAGGAACAGTAAGAGTGAAAGACCAAGAACGAAGTGCTCGGATTGAAAAGGGTGTAAGAGGAGGATGTAGTCTTTCGCCCCTGCTGTTCAATTTGTACATCGAAGAAGCAACGATGGAAATAAATGGAAGGCTCAAGAGTCGAATTAAAATTCAATGTGAAAGGATATCAATTATAAGATTCGCTGATGACATTGCTATCTTCAACGAAAGTGAAGGATTACTGGTTCTGCTGAATAGAGTGAACAGTCCAATGAGTACAGAATACGAACTGAGAGTAAGTCGAAGAAAGATGAAAGTAATGAAAAGTAGCAGAAATGAGAAAAGCGAGAGACTTACACTAGGATTGTTGAGCACGATGCAGACGAAGTTAAGGAATTCTGCTATCTAGGCTGCAAAATAACCCACGACGGATGGAGCAAAGAGGACATAAAAAGCAAACTAGCACTGTCAAAATGGGCATCCTCACCAAGAGAAGTCTGCTAGTATCAAACATGGGTCTTAATTTCAGGAAGAAATTTCTGAGAATGTACGTCTGGAGCACAGTATTGTATGGTAGTGAAACGTGGACTGAGGAAAACCGGAAAGAAGGGAGTCGAAGTATTTGGGATGTGGTACTACAGATTACTATTGAGAATTGTATGGACTGATGAGGTAAGGAATGAGGAATGAGGAGAATCGGGAATGAAAGGATCATAAAGGGGCGGGATGGTAGGACATCTGTTAAGACATCGATGAATAAGATCCACGGTACTAGAGTGAGCTGTAGAGGGTGAAAAGTGTATAGGAAAACAGGAATTGGAATATATTCAGCAAATAACTGCGGACATAGGTTGTAATTGCTATTCTGAGATGAAGTAATTGCTATTCTGAGATGAAGAAGTTGACACAGGTGAGGAAATTGAGCGCACAGCATCAAACCAGGCAGAAGCTTGATGAAAAAAAAAGAAGTAGGGGATGCTGTCACACGCGTAACGATTGAACGATTACGGTTGCAGTGGGCACCGGTTCATAGCGATTGGACCGTGGATCAATGGAAACGTGTCACCTAGTTGGATGAAACACGTTTTTTGTTACAGCAGGTCATTGTGATTCCGGAAAAGTCGTCTTCCAGACGAACGAATGCTCTAAACACCCACTGTGCCTCAGACACAGGATGGTGGAGGAAGTATTATGTAGTAGGGAACATTTACGTTGGCGTCTATGAGACGTCGTAACAGTCAAAGGCACCATGATAGCTGGGGCCACGTGACCATTACCGCGGACCACCTGCATCCTTTCCTGTCTGAAGTCTTTTCGGCATTTTCCACTACGATAACTGTCCCTTTCGTAAAGCCAGAATCATATATGTGCGGGGAGGCACAGTCGCTAGAAGTTGTGGACTACACTGTACACACACAGTTTGGAAACCTTTCTCGTTCCTTAGTTCAAGTACAGTACAGTAACGTACGAGCATGTGGACACTGCTGAAAGCCAGGTGAAGGGAGTCCATACTTTTATTAGTCCTCTGATTCAATGTCGGTGGCTGTAGGCCAGCTGTGATACGTTGTGGAACCAAGGGGTGAAAGTCTGGTAGAGAATTCCGCCTAAGTGACCTCGCTTCGCTGCTAAGTCGCTTGGAGCGCTGCAGATTTATCAGTCCATCATCTCCGTTTGTTATTGGGTGTTTTAAAGTCTTCCACGTTTGTTTCTCTGCCTTAGCAAACAAAAGCTGTGTTTTGGACCTGTGTTTCTGATTGTGAATTATTGTGTTCTGTTGGGAACATGTTACTCACACTCTGATTGATTTTCGCTCGTATCTGTGATATTGGGTAAATGATGCCATTTGTTTCGTTTCATTTAAAACTGAAGTTGTGGACATGTGTTCCTTTCTACGAATCCGTGTGTGAACGGTACGATTTAAATTCGTTGTAAATATGTAGCACGTATTTTAGTTTATATTTGTTAGCAGCCGTTTTCCACACTTTCTCTCATTTAATGGAGACCTTAATGTTAGCAGCTTTTGGCATAACTGCTATTTAAATTATTATGGAATGAGCATGTATTTCTAATTTGAGTGGCATTGCTTCTTTTTAGTAACAGAGCAAGATTGTGTCAGGTGCTAGTACACAGCGAAAACATTACACATTGAAGTGCATAATTGTACATGGGACTGTGTGGTATAGTGTGAACGTACCTCCACTGTACTGGATGCTAAAGTAGAATTCACTAGTAGAGTCAATGATGAAAGAATGAGAATGTGTATTATTTTCTTCTAAATTTTCGCTTTACTGGTAGAATAAATATAATTCTTTGAATTCCGCTGAAATGTATTGTTTTAGCACCCTTCAATAACGTGCAAGATCGTCTGCGAAACTAGTGTTGCATTTTTATCACATGCAATGGGGAATACCTGAGTCACAACATGGGGTGCCCGCCACAGGTCGTTGTCTGATAAAGTCGAAACCTGGCAGGGTAAAAGAAGGCTGAAAATAAAGAAGCACCCATTTCGGATTAGGTGCCAAAACACAACAGTTTTCGAAAAATAGGTGTCAAAGTCCTCTCGTGCAGTGTGTCAGCGAGTGAGTTGTTAGCGCAGTGGCTAGATGCCCAGCTTCAAGGTTTTGCACCCCGTATTCAAATTCAATCGTATGTAGTTGTCTTTTTCCTCTCTTTTGTTGCCATGGAAGTATGTGACATAAATATTTTTCTCAGATATCGTGAAGTACAAAGGAATTACCGACAAAAGGCATAAGAATTTCAATTATTAAAAATATTTTTTATCATCACGGTTTAACATTTTCCAGAAAACTGCTACCAACAGTATTTCTTTGTCTCTAATGAGTCAAGGTCCTAGAATTCAAGAAGACCTGAACCAGTTAATGGAACTCTAACAGAATGTACACGCAGCAGAAACAAAATCTGGACAGCTCAGAGAAGAAGACTACCATCAGTTTTTGGACGAAGTTTTGCGAACTTAATGTAAAAATAGGGTCGTCTCCCTACATTACTGTCTCATGTGTTGGGTAAACCGATTCCTCTTTAGACGATGGGCTGTCTGTCGATGAAAGTGGAATACCGACATTTTCTTTAAAAGTAATGCCGACAAAGTGTATGCCTTTATGTTAAACCTGCGACGTATACCATCACTGACACATGAGTAATGGCGTTCGTCAATTACCGTAGTGCCGTATTTTCAACGCACAGCAGAGGAAAATCAGATGCGGACGTGATGCAATTGAAATACACGGCCTGATAAATAAGCAATTGCAGGCGCTAGCTTTTGAGAAAATGCTCCGATAATGGTAGTTTGCCGCGAAATTAAAGCCAGATCCAGAAGTATTTACCTACCTTAACGAGGATATCTTCCTAATTATATTCACACTTAAACATTTGACTGTGGCATGTGTGACTTTGCGCGTTGCTTCTGGTTCTCAGAATTTGCATGCTTTGAATGTTTCTTATAACAGATATCACCATGGAGAATTCACTGGCTCTCTTGAAACAGAAAGGAAAAAAATCAAAGCAAAAAATAAAATACTAGAATTTATGTGTTCTGACTTTCAGTATCCGTTGCGTATTAGTAACGTTAATTCCCCGCTATGGAGATCGCTAAAACACAATCAATTCCCATGCCATTTTTTTGGTCTCTTTCATTTTCCTTCACAAAAACCTCTCATATATTCACTGTGTTTCTTCTTCCTGTCTTCTGTCCACTTCTTTCCTGTTTTCTCATCTTTGGGCGTTTGCTAAAATTTCTGTTTTCTGATTTTTTTGCTCTGTTACTGTTAATTATGTGAGATTTGTGATGATAAAATCTATTTTAATGAGATTTGAAACGCTGATATGTTTCGTCAATAATCCTACTGTATTTCGTGCTGTTACGAAAAATACAATGTCACATACTTCTGTGGCAGCAAAAGAGAGAAAAACGTGATCTCTGGCGGAGTGCCCTTGTAAGACATAGAATACTCAGTGGCAAAAACATCACCATTCAGAACAGAAAGACATACTCATTCCGTGTCAAGATGTAATAAAACTGAATACCAATTCTGTGAAAATCTGGTAACATGTAGTACGCCTCTAAATGAGAGAAATTACAAAAAATGGATGCAAAGTAAAATACGAATAATGTATTTGCAACACACTGAAATCGAGCAGTTCACGTAGATTTGTAAGCGGGAAGAAATGTTCTGAGTCCACAGAGCACTAAGTGACAAAACCAATTACTGTTATAGGCGTCTTGTCACGGACCGCGCGGCTCCCCCCGCCGGAGGTTCGAATCCTCCCTCTGGCATGGTTGTGTGTGTTGTCCATTGCCTAAGTTAGTTTAAGGTAGATTAAGTGGTGTGTAAGCTTAGGGACAGATGTCCTAAGCAGTTTGGTCCCATAACAACGTACCGCAAATTTACAGATGTTTTATGTGAAACAAAAACAAATATGAAGTCTATCAGAACAAATAACCCCTCGGTCACAAATATTAAGTCAAAATTGACCAGGTTTCGACGCTACTATGAGCTTCGTCTTCAGAATTAAAATAACTGTTCTAAAACATAATAGGTATATAAGACATTAATAAACTAAAGTGTGTACTGACTGGAAAGAGATGCAGTACTTACAAGTCACATTGTAAAAAAATCCAAGCCGGAAAGGCGACTCATGAAAAGTTGTAAATAAGATAAGATTGCGAGCCGCTAATGGTTGCAACCCGTGTTCACTCACGTACGAGCAGCCCTTAGCGGCTCGCCATCTTATTTACAACTTTCCATGACGTCGCCTTTCCGGCTTGGATTTTTTTAGAATGTGACTTCTAAGTACTGCATCTCTTTCCAGTAAGTTCACACTTTGTTTATTAATGTCTTATATACTTGTTATGTTTTAGAGCAGTTAGCTTAATTCTGAAGACGACGCTCATAGTAGCGTGGAAACCTGGTCAATTTTGACTTAATATCTGTGACCGAGGTCTTATTTGTTCTAATATAATTCTGACACGGCCACTGAACCTTAGCAGCTACGTTCAAAGTTTTGTAAAATATGAAGTCATTTATTCCGCCCAGTATTACGGATACGAGCAAAAATAAAGCTGAATGCGTAAGGGGGGAATTTAACAATGCAGTTAAAAGAGTGCAACACACACACACAGATTCATAATCATAAACACGACGTAATGAAACCAACTTCTGTGTCATGTCAAGTTAGATACTCTTGAGGTGTTGACATGGATTAAGGTGCAACTATTTCCTGCTGATAATAGTTAAACGTTCGGAATTGCAATAATTGATTTTACAAATAAATAATTTACAGACATAAGCCGAGCATGAAGTTATTTGCAAAATTTTACTTCACTGAATCCCAGCTACTAGAAGTTGTTATGAGATTTTGATTAAGATATCTCGAATATATTACTTTGAACAAAAATCTTTCATTTTCGAGGCACGAACTTTACTACTAGGCCCACACATAAAGCGAAAAGTTTTGTGACCCAGATCACGTGTTTCGAATTAAAAATACGGATTTTGCACCATACTTTCTCGTACTCGAAGTTCACTGCCAGGCCACTAGAAACGCTGCTGTCGTTCTCTGCTTACGTACTGCACGTAACACGTGCGCCGCACTGCTCCTACCTTGGTGTTGTATGTCGCGGAGGCTGGGCCGGCCTGCGGTCTGTGCAGGTGGCGTGGCCGCGTGCGCCCGCGGCTCACGGAGCCCCTGGTTTCAGAGCCGCACTGGGACCATACACAGGCTGAGCACAGCACGACACGGCCCTGCCCCGGCACCAGCAGAGGAAGCGCGGCTCGGGTTACGGAGCAACCAGCAGGGGCACGGCACGTGTGCGCGTGGGTGGTCTCACGTCCGGCCAGCTCAGTGTTCTGCACCTCAATACCAGTGTGTCAGCCTACCACACCAAGAGTGTAAAATCGCAACGTCTCTCTTGCGCTTTCTTTTCCTTGTTGAAGTACAAAGTGTTGTTAGGAGGAATAGTAAATATTTTAGGAGCTAGAGGCATAAACTAATTCGAACAAAACATTCCGTATAACATTCGTCCAACTTTATTCGTTACTGAGGTACTGTTCTTAGAATGTAAGCTAAAAATACAGTTTTCTGTATGTTCTAAATACGGCTCTACATACAGGGTGACAATTATTGAACTATATGAAATGAAATCGTCTTAACTTCTGAACAGTCTAACATTCTGTGTGGTTTCTGTTTGTTCTAAGTCGTGTCTCACTAGCACTTTCGCGCAACGACGCTCTGAGCGTGTATTTTAGGGAATTGACTAGTTTGAACCCGGGACCTGTTGCTGGTAAGGAGACGCCAGACCACACATGACATGTAGAGTTCAGAAGAGTTCAGTGAGACTAGCGATTATATAATCAAATACTTAATGATTTCAGCGTCAGATCCACTGCACTGCCTGTAAAAGAATCTTAATACTAACTAAATTTAGTGGAAGGGGTTCAAGGCTTTCCTATTTTTAGTTAGCTGGTAAAATAACGTCGAAAAAGCAGTTAAGTTTACCATTGGAATTTTTATTCTACTCACAAAACATTGTTTATAGATTGTACTATTGATAAAAGGAAACATTTTAAATCAGAATCATAAAAACCAACTGTGTTCAACAAAAATGTGAACGAATATTCCCTGAATGGGTTTCCAAGTTCTATAATGGATAGACGTATGACCTATGACATATCACATCTATAATCTAGGTTTAAATTAAGTTTCATAAAAGAGAAAACTATGAAAAATGGTCTACAGTGACCCTCAATTATCTTTAATTACTTACTTAACTTGTCGTAAATTACAGTGGCTGATGTGGCTTCTCAATAATTATATAACAGAAAAATCATCGCGTTTCAGATTTTAACTTCAAGTAGCAAATGTGAATACCACGAAGTTTAATTGACGATCGACATTAGTATTACGTAAAAAGGGGATGTAACACATCAGACTTCTGCAGTTCTCAGTGAAGGCTTATGCGCTCTTATGCGGCATCGCGTGCGTTTATTACCTTGTCGGTGGTTAGGCAGCGTCAGGGACGGCTGGCGGCGCAGCTCCACACAGCTCGCCATCTCAGTAGCAATTCTCTCGAACTTAACCTTACTACTGTTTACCGAAGTTGGTTTAAGAAAAAGGCATCTGGCTGTGTTTTCAACGGACCAATTAGCATCTCAATGTTAATCTTAAGCTCCGCCTACAAAAATTCTGTCTATCCAATGAGAAACGTTATACTTTTCGTGGTGGGGCAGTGTTCTTAATGTTTGCTACGCAACAGAGACGCGTATGGTCTCACGCTAAAACTTGCAGCTAGTGTGGCCCTTGTAGTGTTATCGTGATATCTATAGTGCTCTTCTGGAGGGCTCTATCTTTTAATATGGGCTGGGGGATGGACCTCGTGGCGGTCGGCAGAGGTGGGTGTCCCATTGTCCCACACTTATCGTAGGGCCTTCTAGCCTACACAGCTCTGCTCTCGGCTTCTGTTCTCATTTCTCCCCTCGGCGTCTGTTTCACAGTGGGAAGGTATGTCATGCATTTAGAAGTTGTTGTGTTAATCTGTGGTATTCCATTTGCTCACTTGTTGATCGTATTACTTTGGTTAACCCCGTCGAAGCATGAGGGCTTTTGATGTCCTGGAGAAGCACGCTGGCGATCGCAATCTGGCTCTGGCGTGGGCCTCGATTGGCCGCCATGTTCTCCAGACCTGAACACATACGATTCCTTTTGTGAGTTTAACAATACCACCACTTGCAAAGTAGGTTAGAAATCTGATTAATAATGTCGCTCACGCAGCATATGTTTGCTTTATCGGGCAACAACAAAGTTATTGACTGTGGATGGTATTGTCAGAATGGAAATAATGAAGTAACTGTAAAAATGTCATTAATTTTGGCACTTATCTTGAATGGATTCCCACGTAGATTTCGTCGAAGTTGTTATGGCTCATCTTGTTGATTCTAGGGTGATTCCACTTTGACTGCTAGAAGGTCCAGATCTGTATTTTATCAATATTTGAAGACCTAACAAATGCGTTTTTCAGAAAATTCTTAATGATCAAACAATCCCAGATCAGAACAACGGTATGGTAGAAATAGTTTTTGACTTGGTGTACAAGATCCACATTTTTATTAAACTTCTTGTAAATTCACATATACTTCTTCTTAATTGTCACATCATCAAGAAAACAGTTTTGTATCAATCTTCATATATTTAATTTCCACTTTAACCAAACACAAGACTTGACTGTTCTTTTACAAAATGAAATAACAACTTAACTTCTGCAAAGTGAAACAAAGACTGCTCTGTGCTCATTCGTGCCAAAACGGTTACAAGTAAGTCAAAGATTACGTCAGTCTCACAGAAATGAATACACACAAGAACCATGTCACTGAAATATATCGATACATCGCAGTAACTATACATTAATAAAACCAAATGTGAATATTGTCACAAAAATATGTCTGTTACTTCGCAGAAAAGTAGTACGATATTACTGGTATCGGGTACTGGGGTGGGAGTGCCGTAATGGTCACGTAAATAAAGAACCATTACAGTGAGGTTCTATCAAATGCAACGTGTACAGCAATAACCCCAAAACCACTGGTGGACTCTGGTGAACTGAAAACAGCCATTCAGGAGGTCCTCGACAGAATCCATGTTCCGACACTTCAGCAGGTCATGCAATAAATGTCTCTGAGCACTATGGGACTTAAACACCTGAGGTCATCAGTCCCCTAGAACTTAGAACTACTTAAACCTAACTAACCTAAGGACATCACACACATCCATGCCCGAGGCAGGATTCGAACCTGCGGCAGTGGCGGTCGTCCGGTTCCACACTGAAGCGCCTAGAACCGCTCGGTCACACCGGCCGGCTAGCGGGTCATGCAGAATTTCGCTATTCGTCTGCGCCACACCATCGCCAGTGATGGCAGGCATATCGAACATATCCAAACTGAATCCGAATATCTGTAGTGACCTTTACATCTTGAATAAAATCTGTGCATGCCGTAGTTCGTAATTAATTTACTCTTTTTTTCATGTAGTTCAATAGTTGTCACCATGTACATACTCCGCAGACCACGGTATTGTGCATGGTGGCGAGTACTTTTTTTACCACCACAACTCATTTCCCTTTCTCTTCCATCTGCAAATAGAGCGAGGGGAAAACGTCTATGTGGACAGTTCAAGCCTAAATAATTAGTATTAGCTGAAATGAGAACAGAGAGAAATTTAACAGCAGAATGGTGATCACGAAGTAGACGAAGGTAAGGAATTCCGCTACCTACGTGGAAAAATAACCCATGACGGACGGAGCAGGGTGGACATAAATAGCAGACTAGAACTGGCAAAAAGGGCACTCCTGGCAAAGGGAATTATACTACTATCAAAGACAGGCTTTAATTTGAGGAAGAATTTTCTAAGACTGTACGTTTGGAGCACAGCATTGTATGGTAGTGAGACGTGGACTTTGCGTACACCAGAAGAGAATCGAAATCCTTGAGACGTGGTGCTACAGAAGAATGTTAAAAATTAGGTGGACTGGTAAGGTAAAGAATGAGGAGGTTTTCCGCAGAACCGGCGAGGATAGGAACGTGTGGAAAACACCGACACGAAGAGGAGACAGGATGACAGGACATCTGTTAAAGCATTAGGGAATAACTTTCATGTTACTAGAGGGAGCTATAGAGGGTAAGAACTGTAGAGGAAGACAGAGATTGGAATACATCCAGAAAACAGTTGAAGATATAAGTTGAAATTGCTACTCTGAGCCGCGGGGAAAAAAAAGGATTCCAGCTTCGCGGTTCTTACGCAGCATGTACGATGGATGATCGACAAAGACTGAGATTGGCTATTTTTACAGATATTTCTTACTGTATTTCAGTGTTCACATGATCTTTTTCAAAGTACTCCCCTCCTACCTAAATGCACTTTTTGTAGCGTCTCTGACAGTCCTCGGACACAGGTCTTTGTCAGGTCCAGAATCGCCTTACTTTTCGTGAGCACTACTTCAGGGGTCTGAAATTGAATATCCTGAAACTTTGCGTTTAGCGATGACAAAAAAAAATCTGTGGGTGCAAGATCTGGGCAATAAGACGGATGTGATACACAGGTAATGTTCAGTTGAGCTATAAACAGATGACCTGATTTGCGATGTGAGGCCGCGCATTGTCATGGTGAAGTCACCACCCAATCTGAGAAAGTTCTGTTCGTTCCCTTGCAAAGTGCTTTCTCAATTTAGTCTGTACGACGTCTAGTATGCTGCGTAACGGTAGTGGGCGGTGGAACTGCATGTTGGTAAATGTTTCCACGACTATCAAAAAATGTGATCACTATCACTTTCATACAATGAAGACTTTCACGACTGGATGTTTCAGCTGCTGCGAATTTTTCCGGGTTGTATGGCCTTGGTCCACTCTTCAATCCCTGACGTTTCGTCCAAGGCTGCGTTGGACATCCTCGAAAGTGCTCCTGGTTGTGTTGAGTCTTGCCGACTGACGAGTCGGACGTCGAAGAGCGGCCTAAATAATGTGGAAAGTGGGCGTGGTCTGGATTTCGCGTGATAGCAGAGATAAACCTTGTCAAAGACAACATTTTTTAACTATCGATTGTAGTACGTCAAAGATAAAACTTCACATCGATTCTGTAGCGCCACAGTCCATATATCTCTGAGTTTCATGGCGTCTTCTTTTCTGTTAAAATTATTCCCATGTTTATATATTTCGTTGGCTTCTCTGTATAGCCGTGAATAATAGTTCGTCATAGTACATAAAACTTCAGTTTCCGAAAATTTCACTACGTGATCACCTCCTTGAAGAACGTGTTTCGCCATGGCTGTTTTGTCTGTTTTCCCTAGTCGGCAAAGACTTTTATGTTCCTTCAACCCTGTATTCACACTTCTCTCTGTAGTTCCAATGTAGACCTTGCCACACGTGCACGGAATCTTATATACACCACTTGCAGACAGAGGTGGACGTTTATCCTTAACGGAACGAAGTGCTTGGCCTATTTTCTTAGTTGGTCTGAAAATAGGTCGAACGTCATGTTTTCTTAGAATCTTGCCGATCTGATACGTTACTTTTTTGATGAAGGGTAGAGAAAACGTGTTCTTCCATCGCTGTGTCCTATCGTTGTCCTTAGGCCTCCTGTTATTCAGTCGCAAAACTCTATTTAATTCATATTAACAGAATCTTCCGTCGGTTCTTGGTAGAACAACATTATAATAATAAATGAAAAGCACCAGTTTGCTTTTGTTCTACAATATTAGTTTTATTGCTAACCGGTTTTCGGCTTACAAGGCCATCTTCAGACATTTACTGAGTATTATCACCAAAGAAGTTAAATGTTAGCAGACAACATTGGAAGAGAAGTAACACGTCTAGAGTGAAGTAGAAACATACAGTGAGTAACATCTTTGCAATGAAATAGTAAAAACTGAACAGTACATAAGTAACAATGGAGTTGACAGGAGAACCTTTAGCACAAAATAGGAATAGCATGCCTACATAACAGTTTCTATTAATAAACAAAATTAATAAAATAAGATAAAATTAGTACTAGACAAGGCTGCATCAAGAGGTATGAAACATGGAGAGTGATACCCAACCAATTAAAAAAGAAGACAGTTGCCAATGTAAATACAGAATACACGAGGAACTTTAGCAATATCAATAAGATAAACAGAAATTAGTAAATGCAGGAAAATTGAGGTGTTTGAGGGAACCTACAGTTTGAGAGTGTGATGGTACTGCATTTTAACATTAACATTATAATCAAAGCAGTGGCTGTATACCAGTTTACATTAAATAAATGAGCTAAGTAAAATATGAACAGTACTTGATGAGACAACTAGAAGGGGAGTTAAACATGGACAGTAATACAAGTTAAAAGCAAACCCTTAACTATTGAAACTACAGCATATGTGGAATACAAAGACAACTGCAACAAATAAAACAACTTAATGACTACAGGAAAATGGGAATATGCAGGAAGAGAGAGTGTGGGAAGTAATGAACAACAAAGATGATTATATGAAGTTTAGGAGGGGGGAAGTGTTGAGTTGTGTCTGGTCATTTAGGATGAGATATGGACTGTGAGCAAGATGTCTGTTAATTTCCAGGGCTTCCAGCAGATTGAGTTTATGGCCTTTGTTTGCTAAGTGAAGTAAATGGGACACTGGCTGGTAGTTGTGACTCAGTACATGCTCAGCAAATGCAGAGTCTGAATTCTGCAACCTCCAGCTGCGTTCATGTTCAGCCAGCCTAGTTGATATGTCTCTGCCTGACTGACCAATGTAAAATTTGTCACAATCAGAACAGGTGATTCCTTACTAGAGTACCCATTCTTCTCAAAAGTCTGCTTTAGGTGTTTTAACTCGGCGTCCAGGTGTTCTAGCGTACAAATCCTTTTAGCTCTGTCCATTAGACTTTTAATTACACCTCTTTTCTGTTGTGGATGATGATTGGAATCCTTATGCAAGTGTCTGTCGGCATGTGTAACCTCCCGAAAGACTTTATCTTTCAAGCTGCCATCAGTCAGTCTCATGACGAAGACATCCAAGAAGGATATTGCATTGTCTTTCACCAATTCAATGGTAAACTGGATTATTTAAATAAAAAAGAATTCCTCTTAGCTTTTTTCCCATGTGACCAAACAAATGTATCATCCACGTATCGATACCACCGACATGGTTTCTTACTCGCTTTTTCCAGAGCTAATTGTTCAAATTTTTCCATGTAAAAATTAGTAATCTTAGGACTCAATGGGTTACCCCTGGCCACACCATCAACCTGTTCATAAAACTCATCTTCCCACTGGAACTGATTAGAGGTAAGGCAGTGTCTGAAAAGAGCAGTCAAATCAGCTGGGAAAACATCCGCTATGTAAACCATAACTTCGTTAAGCGGAATCATAATAAATGAAGACACTATGTCAAAACTCACAAGAATATCCTCAGGACCCAAAGTTAGCCCCTCAAGTTTCTCAATAAAATGACGTGAGTCTTTTACATAAGAATCAGTTTTGCCAATATGTGGTTGTAAACAAGTGGCCAGATATCTTGCTATTTGGTACGTTGGGGAATTAATAGCACTGACAATGGGTCTCAGAGGGAGGTTAATCTTATGAACTTTAGGTAGGCCATAAAGTGTGGGACACATAGCTTCACTCTTCAACAAAATCCTCTTATCTTCCTTTTGAACTAAAGTAGATGGCATTATCAGCGTATTTGTTTTCCTCAATATGCTACCTGTAGGGTCTTTCTTAAGTTTATTATATTGTCCTGACGTTAGAAGATCCAAAATCTTACTTCTCTAATTCTCTTTATTCATAACAGCAGTAGCATTGCCTTTGTCAGAAGCAAGAACCACTATCCCTTCGTCTGCATTTAAATCTCTGAGAGCCCTTCCCTCACCTTTCGTTAGGATACTTTCCAAAAGTTTACTGCGGCATAAGACAATTTCCAACAATTGCAGAAATGTAAGCTTTCTACCATATGCATTGATGAGCCAAAATATTATGACCACCTGCTTAATAACCTGTTTGTCCGTCTTTGGAAATAAATTCTGTGTATGAGGTTCAAATGGTTCAAATGACTCTGAGCACTATGGGACTTAACATCTGAGGTCATCAGTCCCCTAGAACTTAGAACTACTTAAACATAACTAACCTAAGGACATCACACACATCCATGCCCGAGGCAGGATTCGAACCTGCGACCGTAGCGGTCTCGCGGTTCCAGATTGAAGCGCCTAGAACCGCTCGGCTACCACGGCCGGCTGCATATCAGGGATCCGACGGTTTGTTGATATGTTTGTAGAGGTATGTGGCATTAGATGTCTACGCACACGTCATGCCATTTACTGTAAATAATGGGCAGCTGAGTTGCGTACTCCCTGATGGCGCCCGATAGCAACCCACATGGGTTCCATAGGATTTACATGACTCGGATAAGGTCTCCGAATTATCAACATGAGTTCACTATAATCCACCTCAATCCACTGTAGCGCGGTTTTAGCTCCGAGACATGGAACAATTATATTGCTGAGAGATGACCTAACTGCCGGGCAAGACACCAAGCAAGTGGTTCGTAGCTGTCAGCGAGTCTTCGATTACCACAACAGGTCCTGCGCAAGCGCAGGAGAATGTCTCCCATAGCATAATACTGCTCCCACCAGCCTGCGTCCGTGGTACGCTGCACGTTTCGAACCGCCGTTCACCCCAGTGATGGCATTTGTGGAGACGGCCATCGACTTAGTGTAACGAAACTGTGATTCACCCGAAGAGCCGACACGTTTTCATTGATCGACGGTCGAATCCCAATGCTCCCGTGTCCACTGCAATTGTAATTGACGATGTCGTTGCGACAACTTGTGAACACTTAAGGTTGGTCTGTTGTGGATCTCCATGTTCAACAATGTACAATGAACGGGGTGCTCCGAAACACAAGTGCTTGCACCAGCATTGTGCTCTTTCGGAACAGATGCCACAGATCACCACCTATCCTACTTTACAGAGCACACAAGCCTCCGAACTCCACGTTCTTTGAAGAGTCGTGAACGTCCAACCATTTACGGTCTAGTGGTAGTCTCACTGTTCATCTATCTCTTTCCGTAGATCCTCACGACAGTAGTACGTCAGTATTCAACCAGCTTCGCCTTTTTCGAGATACTCGTTCACAGGCTTTGCGCGATAATAATCTTCTCCCATCCGTGTCTGCACTGCTTACATACTGTACACGTCACGTGTCTGTAGCGCTACCAGGTGGCATCCGACGTCGCCGTGGACAGTGGTCATAATATTTTTGGTTATTAGTGTATTTCAACAGTGCAGTAAATAGGCCGAAGGGCAGGCGAGGATGACTAAGCACAGCGCATGAAGCATTAAGACTAACCACGATAAGCTTTCAGCGTATAAAATGTGATCGATCTCTGAGTCTTTGTGATACCACGTGACTGAAGCCAAGTCCACGCTCACAATCCATCACCAAAATAGAACATGAACTGATAGCAGTTTAAATTTATGGACAGGGAGCCACTGTTTGTGGGCCAGGCGTGGGGATCCAGCGGACGTTCAGCGCGTCAGTCCTCCAATCGGTCCTCACCGGTGGCAAACCCAGTTACTGCTTTTGACACGGTTCCACACAAGCGGCTCGTAGTGAAATTGCGTGCTTATGGAATATCGTCTCAGTTATGTGACTTGATCTGTGATTTCCTGTCAGAGAGGTCACAGTTCGATGTAATTGTCGGAAAGTCATCGAGTAAAACAGAAGTGATTTCTGGTGCTCCCCAAGGCCCTTTGCTGTTCTTTATCTATATGAACGATTCTGGAGAAGCCGTCTTCGGTTGTTTGCAGATGACGCTGTTATTTATCGACTAATAAAGTCATCAAAAGAAACAAACTGCAAAACGATTCAGAAGAAATATCGATATGGTGCGAAAAGTGGCAGTTGACCCTAAATAACGAAAAGTGTGAGGTCATCCACATGAGTGCTAAAAAGAACGCGTTAAACTTCGGTCATACGATAAATCAGTCTCATCTAAAAGCCGTAAATTCAACTAAGTATCTAGGAATTACAATTACGAATAATTTAAATTGGAAGGAACACATAGAAAATGTTGTGGGGAAGGTTAACTAAAGACTGGGTTTCATTGGCAGGACACTTAGAAAATGTAACAGACCTACTAAGGAGACTGCCTACACTACGCTTGTCCGTCCTTTTTTAGACTGTCGCGCGGTGTGGGATCCTTACCAGATAGCACTGACTGAGTAAATAGAAAAAGTTCACAGAAAGGCAGCACGTTTTGTATTATCGCGAAATACGGGAGAGAGTGTCACAGAGATGATACAGGATTTGGAATGCACATCATTAAAAGAAAGGCATTTTTCGTTGCGACGGAATCTTCTCACGAAATTCCAATTACCAACTTTCTCCTCCGATTGCGAAAATATTTTGATGACACCGACTTACATAGGGAGGAACGATCACCACAACAAAATAAGGGAAATCAGAGCTCGTACAGAAAGATATAGGTGTTCATTCTTCCCGCGCGCTATACAAGATTAGTATAATAGAGAATTGTGAAGGTGGTTCGATGAACCCTCTGCCAGACACTTAAATGTGATTTTCAGAGTATCCATGTAGATGTAGAAATGTGGAAACACTAGTATCACTTGACGCGTTTTGTATCAATAATCATTGCAATAACGGTAATGATCTCTCCAAATCTCCAACTGCAGACATCGACTCGGACCAACTAACAACCCCTGGTCGACTCATTCGTAACACGAGGCAAGTCTATTCATAGGTCGTTGGTATCGTAACCCGTTCAGCCTCAATCGCCCCTGACTGGCCTAACTAAGCGGAAGTCGCCAGAGGTGAAACACTTAGCAGTGTTTTACAAAGCGACTGCTCAAAGAGATTGCATGATCTGTCGATATCGATTATAGAGTATATCTAAGAAATGCGTGCAACGTTGATGTGGCGTTTTAGGGAAAAAAACTGCGAGTGAAATGGAAGTGCTGTTTAACATTCAACTTTTCATCATCAAACGCAAAAAAAGCGAGGCAGTCTTTACATAATAGGATGGGCCAAATCTACAATTCTCAATTATCTGTCGTACTGTTGGTCCTCCACGGCGGTTAGAATTTTCAAGATAAAATTATCAAACATGAAATAAATGTTCGTCCAGAAGCTAGGGAATTCTAGCTACTTCGTACGTGGGAAACCACCTTCAGAGGAAGATGGCAAATGTTGTTGACCATGAGAAAACTTAAGATTCAACCGCAAAGAACTGGTGTGTGATGAGCAGTCGCCGGCCGCTGTGACCGAGCGGTTCTAGGCGCTTCAGTCCGGGACAGCGCTGCTGCTACGGTCGCAGGTTCGAATCCTGCCTCGGGCATGGATGTGCGCGATGTTCTTAGGTTAGTTAGGTTTAAGTAGTTCTAAGTTCTAGGTCTAGGGCACTGATGATCTCAGATGTTAAGTCCCATAGTGCTGAGGGAACCGGGGTCTTACAGATGTGACGGCAGACACAACTGACTCGAAAGTAATGGAGGCCACTAGACGCTAAGTAAATACGAGTGTAGTGGCAACTTCTGCACCAGCTCTTACGAGTGATGTAAAAATCAAGTGGCACCGTTGAGAACGGGCATCAGAATGAGCACCATTGGAAACCTGTGCCAGACTGGGTGGAGTATTTCTATCAGTTTCATTATCTCGGCGGAGGCACTGTGAAGTGCCTACACTGGTAAAAAATAGAGGACGCCTACAGTGACACCACCTGCGACATTTTAGTTGGAGTGGCGGGGAAGACTCTGAGAGTCTTAGAATGGCAATTGTGCACCGGTGCCACTTTGATGCCTCCGTGAATAAAAAAAGTCTTCATCCACGACAGCGTGGCTGCGAAGCCAGTATTAATGAAACGGCTCTTTTCTTCAACGGTTTACTCTTTTTTGCGACCTTCTTAAACAATATACTTGACGGATATTAAATTTACTTGGACGTTGCCATCGTACAGTCCAGTACCTACGCAACACACCGGCAGGGGCAGAATATGGAGCAAAATTGATATTATAATAGAAATTTGGGCATTAACTTTTCCATCTTATTAAATATCAACACAATCGAGCTGAGATCTCAGTCATCAGATGTGTGATTTACTCTCCTTTATGAAAATGTAACTGTAATAATTACTAACGGAATACTAAGGCAAATTTTCTGTCGAAGGGGTAGACGAAACAGTGAGGGGGCTCTCCACGTGTGTGTGTGACACACATCGAACAAATGAACAAATGTCTCAGGTTTACATGGTGAATAACGCTGAAACTGATGTTACGCATGGGGAGTAAGGTGCAAAACAAAGTAAATGCCTTGTTGGACAGGGTAATGGTGACATGATTGAAAACGTTAAAGCTAATCAGTAAATAAATTTAAAGAGAAGGTATGAGAATATATTAAAACTAAACATCGAGAAAACAGTGTGTGTGTGGTGTGTGTGTGCACGTGAGAGAGAGAGGGCGCGTGAGAGAGAGAGAGACAGCGCGCGTGAGGGAGAGAGAGTGCGCGTGAGAGAGAGAGCGCGTGAGAGAGAGAGAGAGAGAGAGAGAGAGAGAGTGCGCATGTGAGAGAGGGTGCGCGTGTGAGAGAGAGAGTGCGCGTGAGAGAGAGAGAGAGAGCGCGTGAGAGAGAGAGAGAGTGCGCGTGAGAGAGAGAGAGTGCGCGTGAGAGAGAGAGAGAGAGAGAGAGAGAGTGTGTGCGTGTGAGAGAGGGTGCGCGTGTGAGAGTGTGTGCGCGTGTGAGAGAGTGTGCGTGTGAGAGAGAGTGCGCGTGTGAGAGAGAGTGCGCGTGTGAGAGAGTGTGAGAGAGTGTGTGAGTGTGAGAGTGTGAGAGTGTGAAGTGTGAGAGAGTGTGAGTGAGTGTGTGAGAGAGGGGGAGGGGGTGGATGGATGTTTGTTAGTGCTTCTGTGTGTGCATGTGTACAGGCAAGAATAAGAGGGGAGAGGAGTAGGCTGCCATAGCAAACAGTTATGCAACAGCAAATGTATGCATATTAAAACAACACACTAACTGTTGCAAAAGCTTAAAGTAAAATGACAATCTCAAGAAAATAAAAGAAATACTAGATACGAATACTGGAGAATAGCTTGATTTGGTGTTCGAGCAGGCGAAAGCAACAAATCTACACTCTGTAGAGCATGTCGGGTTACAACAGCAGTATGTTGGCGCTATCCTGTTGGTGTTATCCTGTTGGGAAACACCCATGGAATGCTGTTTATGAATGGCAGCACAACAGGTGGAATCACCAGACGAGTACAAATTTGCAGGCAGAATCGTGGCATAACCACGAGAGTTTTCCTACTCTCTTATAAAATCGCACCTCAGATAATAACTCCAGGTGATACACAGTGCGTCTAGCTCGCAGGCAGGTTTGTTGCAAGCCTTTTATTGGCCTCCTTCGATCACAAGAACGTCATTGGCTCCAAGGCAGAACCAGCTTTCATCAGAACATACAACAGGTGTCCACCCTGCAGTGGTTTTGGGATCAGTGGAAGTACGCTCGTTACAGGGCGTGTGGCTGGGGACTGTCCTTGAAGTAACCGATTTGGAGCAGTTGGTTGTGTCACTGTAGTGCCAACTGCTGCTCATGTTGCTGTTGCAGATGTAGTGCTGTGCGTCGGAGCCATACGTCGAACACGATGGTGTTCCCTCTCGATAGTGCCACGTGGCTGTCCGAAGCCCGTTCTTTGTCACCGTCGGACATTCATTAGTTTCAATTGAAGTGTTCGCACTGGGATACAAGTCACAGACACAGCTCGGCAAATTTTCCAACAGACAGGCAGTCTTTTCTGAGACAGAGGCGCGGAACATTCATTGTACGTTATACTGCACACATTGTAGCCATGAGTTTAGATTTGATTGGTTCAAATGGCTATGAGCACTGTGGGACTTAATATCTGAGGTCATCAGTCCCCTAGAATTAGAACTACTTAAACCTAACTAACCTAAGGATATCACACACATCCATGGCCGAGGCAGGATTCGAACCTGCGACAGTGGCAGCAGCGCGGTTCCGGACCGAAGCGCCTAGAACCTCTCGGCCACAACGGCCGGAATAGATTTGATTAACACGGAAGATTTTATAAGTGACGTAGAAAGTCGTCCTGCTATTTGGGATGTCAAAAACGATGACTATAGCAACAAAGTGGTGAAAACGAATGAGTGCCAAGAAATAATAACGAAATTTGTGACTGATTTCAATGAAAAGAGCATGCATGAAAAAAAACTGGTAAGTTATATGTTCTTTTTTCAAATTTAATACCTTATTTTTCGGAGCTTAAAAGAGAAGCGAAATTTAGTTGCTACTCCTATACGAAGCTAGGGGGAAAGTAATCTTGAAGCAAATTTGTATTCCGTACCCCTTTTCTTTTGCATTTACCAATATCAAGTGTACCATTATGCAGTCTTAATGCTTTAAGAAGGGACAAAATGGATGAGCGTGGAAACAGTGAACTCAACCCTAAAGGGCGAATGAAGAGAAAATCTAAAAAAATACTTGTAGTTCAAAATTTTCAAAAACAAAATTAAGGGTGCGTCTTATCGTCGTCTTAAGGCGCTCCGCCTTATTGTACGAAAAATACAGTTAAAATATTATTCTCAATTACAATTGTTTACGCATATGTGGCCCGCATCTCGTGGTCGTGTGGTAGCGTTCTCGCTTCCCACGCCCGGGTTCCCGGGTTCGATTCCCGGCGGGGTCAGGGATTTTCTCTGCCTCGTGATGGCTGGGTGTTGTGTGATGTCCTTAGGTTAGTTAGGTTTAAGTAGTTCTAAGTTCTAGGGGACTGATGACCATAGATGTTAAGTCCCATAGTGGTCAGAGCCATTTGAACCATTTTTGAACGCATATGTGGCTACTACAATAACGAATTTTATTTATTTATCATAATATTACTGAGGTACAAGTTCCTGATACTCGATAATTTTAAGTTCCAATCAATTCAGTGAATGCAATAATGTGACATTTACAGTTGACATAGTAATAATTGTACAATGCACATCACAAATACAATGCCAGATGAACAATGAGGCCTAACCACATTAACATTCACATTTCTAGAAATTAGATTTTTTGCAGCTGCCAGTACACTTAGCCTTCAGGGCTAATGAAGTAGTTTGCAAAGCGATGTCAGGTACTGTTCGCAATATATCCTCCACGGACTAAGCAAGGTGACATGCCCTCCAATCCCCGAGTAGTTAACGTATCCTCACACTCTATTCCATCGCGATCACTCTCAGAGTTATGGAGGAGGCAACATGTCTCTACAATAGACACTGCTGAACGCAATTTAACATTTAGTGGTCTATGGAAAATGCGCCACTTGTTTGCAAGAATTTCAAAACTACTCTCGATGTACCTTCTTGCTCTGGACAATCTATAGTTGAACACACGTTTTCTAAGGTCCAAATACTTTCCTCCAAAAGGGCGTAGAATAAATTTTGTCAACCTTCATAACTTACTAACATGAATGGCATAGGTCTTTGAAAAGTTAATGACAGTGGTCTGGGTGCAGGGAAATCTAGCGTACCATCTCGTATTTTTTTATTTAACACTGAATTACGAAACACAGTTGAGTCGGACGATTTACCATACGCTCCAACGTCTATAAACAAGAATTTGCACATCGAATCACAAACAGCTAACAACAAAATGGAAAAATAGTTCACATAATTATAGTAGAGTGAGCCACTGGAAGTGGGTTTTATAATTCTGATGTACTTTTCGTCCACTGCACCCACACTATGAGGAAATTTGGCCCTGTTATGGAATCCTTCAGCTATGGTAAGCCTTAGCTCTTTCGAGAGGTGGGGAAAACATTTTGACTTTAACTTCCTGGCAGATTAAAACTGTGTGCCCGACCGAGACTCGAACTCGGGACCTTTGCCTTTCGGGGGCAAGTGCTCTACCAACTGAGCTACCGAAGCACGACTCACGGGCGGTACTCACAGCTTTACTTCTGCCAGTACATCGTCTCCTACCTTCCAAACTTTACAGAAGCTCTCCTGCGAACCTTGCAGAACTAGCACTCCTGAAAGAAAGGATATTGCGGAGACATGGCTTAGCCACAGCCTGGGGGATGTTTCCAGAATGAGATTTTCACTCTGCAGGAGTGCTAGTTCTGCAAGGTTCGCAGGAGAGCTTCTGTAAAGTTTGCAAGGTAGGAGACGAGGTACTGGCAGAAGTAAAGCTGTGAGTACCGGGAATGAGTCGTGCTTCGGTAGCTCAGTTCGTGGAGCACTTGCCCGCGAACGGCGAAGGTCCCGAGTTCGAGTCTCGGTCGGGCACACAGTTTTAATCTGCCAGAAAGTTTCATATCGGCGCACACTCCGCTGCAGAGTGAAAATCTCATTCTGGCATTTTGACTTCATTCTTCATTTTACGCCATATGGCAAAGCAAACGTATCGTATAATATACGAGATAGTGGATACACCGATTCTGTACTGAAAGTGTAAGTCCATCATGGATGATCCGGCCCATAAGTATCTCTAACATAAAGATAAAGCGTATGAAGCAAAACTACGAAAGTATCAGGTTTATAGACACGCATACACGCGCACGCACACGCACACACTAATGATAATATTACAATACTATGGTGGTTTTTATTTGTTGCAGGGACAATCCTTCAAAGGAAATGGAAGAGCTTAAGGGCCACTTATACCAGAGAGTTATTAAGACAAAGGCCGGAAAGAGTGGTTCTGCATCAACTGGTAGGAAGAAGTACAGGGTGACAGAATAACGGGAATGTTTGGAATGAGTAGTCGCAGCCATAGGCAGGTGGCAGCACTGAGCGTTCGTCATAGTTAACGAGTAAATTGACGCCATTTCAGTAATCATGGATCAGTGGAATGAACAGCAGCGTGCGTTAGCCTTAAAAATGTGTTATAAAACAATGATAGTTTGGTAGCGACGCAGGAGTTCGACGTTTTGATAATTTAGGACGTCATGGTGCCGTTCCGTCGAAACACGCGATAAAATGTTGGAGTAATAACTTTGAAGAGACTGGATCTGTATCCTCTTCCTCTTGCCTCCCCCCCCCCTTTTTCCCCTTTTGGCAGGTCCCCGGACTCGCACACGTATAGTGAACTTTCGCGAGCCGGAGATCATCGCCTGGTGTTTGTGTGTGTCGTCGTGCTCGTGTTCAAGTGTTCCAGTGTTACTGGTTTGTGCTCAACGTTCACGTGTGCCATATGTCATCTCTGTGGGTGTCCACATGTCTGCACATTTTTATTTTGGACTCTGCGCCCGTGAACGGCTCCGTGTGTTTTAATTTTGTATGTCTACGTTTGTATATCCACCCTGTCCGTAATGATCGCGCGGTTCCAGACTGTAGCACCTTTAACCGCTTGGCCATCCCGGCCGGCTAGGTTGGAGTGTCCCGGAAGAGTGTTCGCAGGCGCCGGCCGGTGTGGTCGTGTGGTTCTAGGCGCTTCAGTCTGGAACCGCGCGACCGCTCCGGTCGCAGGTTCGAATCCTGCCTCCGGCATGGATGTGTGTGATGTCCTTAGGTTGGTTAGGTTTAAGTAGTTCTAAGTTCTAGGGGACTGATGACCACAGATGTTAAGTCCCATAGTGCTCAGAGCCATTTGAACCATTTTTGAAGTGTTCGCAGAATTCCTCATCTTGATTTAAAATTACATCTGTCCAAACTACGGATGGCGCAACAATTGAAGGACAACGATTACTGGTTATGATTAGGATTCTGTCAACGAACGATAACAAAAATAAACAATGATGATGAATTTCTAAACAAGTTGTGGAGGTCAGATGAGGCACATTTTCATCTCGAATGTTGTGTGAATAAACAGAACTACAGTTACTGGGAAACACAAATCCTAATGACGTCCATTAGCGCCCTTTACAAGCTAGTAAAGTGACAATATGTGTGGTGTTTCATCACATGGGATTAACGGACCGTATTTTTTCTCAGATAAGCAGGGAAACACAATAGCTGAGAAGTACTAACAGAAGTTCCTCCTCGCTCTAGTCCATTTCACTAACTAATCAGCTGGCAATACCTGCGGTGTCGGACACCGGTGATCCAGGAGTGTTCATCACAATTACCGGCGAGCGTCACCAGTGTCTCGGTGTGAAACGGGCCTAACGTACAGCGGCTTCATTCCTGCCAAGTCTTTCTGCAGTAGCGCAGAAGAAACATTCAGCTTCCCGAAGGCTTATTACAAGACCTCTTTCAAGCTCAGTGAGCTGTTGATAACGGAGTCTTTGTCGCCTTGAAGGCATTCTCTAGTAACATAAACTCTACCACGTCCAATCTCAAAGGTAATTAACGCTCACGACAATTGTAGCTTAAATTTAAAGCAAACTGGATTTGCATCCTCATAATGGCGCTACCAGCGCCACTCTTACGCGAAATATAAATAGTCATCATCTTCCAGAGGTAGAAACACACCTCCCAACTTTCGTTTATATCATAAAACTCATTCTTGATTTCGCGATTTTTTTTTTCATCAGTGTAGTTGGGTCACATATACGGTGCAGGTGCATAATTTTCTTTCATCTACTAAGATTTGATCGTTAAGTGCCTGATTGGTCTACTCTCGCTACGAATCAAAAATTTCCATAATTTTTTTCTCCCACGTACGGAAGAATGACAGATTTTAACTTTCCTTTGATTTCGAACCTGTCACAATTAAATTTTTTTGTTTACGAAGCAACACTTTTTTTAACAATCCGATCAAATTAGGAGGATGGTTCTGGAGATACTAAAAGGTATCAGATAGATTATATAATGGTAAGACAGAGATTTAGGAACCAGGTTTTAAATTGTAAGACGTTTCCAGGGGCAGATGTGGACTCTGACCAAAATCTATTGGTTATGACCTGTAGATTAAAACTGAAGAAACTGCAAAAAGGTGGGAATTTAAGGAGATGGGACCTAGATAAACTAAAAGAACCAGAGGTTGTACAGAGATTCAGGGAGAGCATAAGGGAGCAATTGACAGGAATGGGGGAAAGAAATACAGTAGAAGAAGAATGGGTAGCTTTGAGGGATGAAGTAGTGAAGGCAGCAGAGGATCAAGTAGGTAAAAAGACGAGAGCTAGTAGAAATCCTTGGGTAACAGAAGAAATATTGAATTTAATTGATGAAAGGAGAAAATATAAAAATGCAGTAAGTGAAACAGGCAAAAAGGAATACAAACGTCTCAAAAATGAGATCGACAGGAAGTGCAAAATGGCTAAGCAGGGATGGCTAGAGGACAAATGTAAGGATGTAGAGGCCTATCTCACTAGGGGTAAGATAGATACCGCCTACAGGAAAATTAAAGAGACCTTTGGAGATAAGAGAACGACTTGTATGAATATCAAGAGCTCAGATGGAAACCCAGTTCTAAGCAAAGAAGGGAAAGCATAAAGGTGGAAGGAGTATATAGAGGGTCTATACAAGGGCGATGTACTTGAGGACAATATTATGGAAATGGAAGAGGATGTAGATGAAGATGAAATGGGAGATACGATACTGCGTGAAGAGTTTGACAGAGCACTGAAAGACCTGAGTCGAAACAAGGCCCCCGGAGTAGACAATATTCCATTGGAACTACTGACGACCGTGGGAGAGCCAGTCCTGACAAAACTCTACCATCTGGTGAGCAAGACGTATGAAACAGGCGAAATACCCTCAGACTTCAAGAAGAATATAATAATTCCAATCCCAAAGAAAGCAGGTGTTGACAGATGTGAAAATTACCGAACTATCAGCTTAATAAGTCACAGCTGCAAAATACTAACACGAATTCTTTACAGACGAATGGAAAAACTAGTAGAAGCCAACCTCGGGGAAGATCAGTTTGGATTCCGTAGAAACACTGGAATACGTGAGGCAATACTGACCTTACGACTTATCTTAGAAATCTTAGAAGAAAGATTAAGGAAAGGCAAACCTACGTTTCTAGCATTTGTAGACTTAGAGAAAGCTTTTGACAATGTTGACTGGAATGCTCTCTTTCAAATTCTGAAGGTGGCAGGGGTAAAATACAGGGAGCGAAAGGCTATTTACAATTTGTACAGAAACCAGATGGCAGTTATAAGAGTCGAGGGACATGAAAGGGAAGCAGTGGTTGGGAAGGGAGTAAGACAGGGTTGTAGCCTCTCCCCGATGTTGTTCAATCTGTATATTGAGCGAGCAGTAAAGGAAACGAAAGAAAAATTCGGAGTAGGTATTAAAATTCATGGAGAAGGAATAAAAACTTTGAGGTTCGCCGATGACATTGTAATTCTGTCAGAGACAGCAAAGGACTTGGAAGAGCAGTTGAATGGAATGGACAGTGTCTTGAATGGAGGATATAAGATGAACATCAACAAAAGCAAAACAAGGATAATGGAATGTAGTCTAATTATGTCGGGTGATGCTGAGGGAATTAGATTAGGAAATGAGGCACTTAAAGTAGTAAAGGAGTTTTGCTATTTGGGGAGCAAAATAACTGATGATGGTCGAAGTAGAGAGGATATAAAATGTAGGCTGGCAATGGCAAGGAAAGCGTTTCTGAAGAAGAGAAATTTGTTAACATCCAGTATTGATTTAAGTGTCAGGAAGTCATTTCTGAAAGTATTCGTATGGAGTGTAGCCATGTATGGAAGTGAAACATGGACGATAAATAGTTTGGACAAGAAGAGAATAGAAGCTTTCGAAATGTGGTGCTACAGAAGAATGCTGAAGATTAGATGGGTAGAACAAATGAGGAAGTATTGAATAGGATTGGGGAGAAGAGAAGTTTGTGGCACAACCTGACCAGAAGAAGGGATCGGTTGGTAGGACATGTTCTGAGGCATCAAGGGATCACCAATTTAGTATTGGAGGGCAGCGTGGAGGGTAAAAATCGTAGAGGGAGACCAAGAGATGAATACACTAAGCAGATTCAGAAGGATGTAGGTTGCAGTACGTACGGGGAGATGAAAAAGCTTGCACAGGATAGAGTAGCATGGAGAGCTGCATCAAACCAGTCTCAGGACTGAAGACCACAACAACAACAACAACAACGCGAAAATCATTATTTTCAATAATATTTGACGACATACACTAATCTGTTTTGTACGATGAAAAATGGAAAAAAAGTACACAGTCAGGGTTTGAAATCACCTTAGCTCCTACACTACGTTAGCTCAGTCGAGACATAAAACATAGCTAACGTTTCGATATTGGAGGTACGTAATAAACTTCAACATCGATTTTCTTGAAAACTAGGGACCGTCACATGAAAAGGCGTTAGCCAGATACTCACGAAAGGTCCTCCTACAACATACTTGAGACTCATCAAAATCCGAGATCAGCAGGTCTGATGCTGCCCTTCCGATACCTGACTCTGAGAATTTCCGCGTTTGGGACATTCACCTGTTCACTGTAAATGATACTCAGCTCTCACGTTTGTACACTATTGTTCCGCGGTCCGCGTGTACGGCGTTTGCAAAATCCTCCCCCGACGATATTGACGAATCCCTGACGCGTCCGTCAGGTTGGCAGCTTCGACAGTGCCTCGCCACGACAGTAATCGCAGCGTCGCGATCTGCGTCATCGTGGCCGCTACCTCTGCGTCGTTGCCGTGTATGTGTATCCGTATCGGAGGCGACAACCGAAGCGTCAAGCAATTGAAACTTTTTATTTCTTTTTTCGCAGTAGGACCTTTCTGTGCGCATTGAGGCGCCTGGGACGGAGCCTGCATCTCACGTTCTGTCATTGTCTTCAACAGCGGAGGAGTGGAGGATGGATGAGGGGGGAAGACAAAGAGAGTAATGGTATCCACCGTGGAACCGGGAGACGCAGACCTTTTTTCTGTCTTGCCACTGGGTGGCACAGAATGATCTTGCTTCGTCTGTACGAAAGACGAGAAGAGATTTTCTACATAAATCTGCACCAGTTCATCACAAATTGCGTTTTTGGATTGTGTGCCTCGAGAATAACGTTTCACTCAGGTTCTAAAGCGTTAAAGAGTGCTAAATTTGCGCCTTAGAAATAGCACACGTGCAGCAGCCACACTTAATTGCAAACCTACAGAGTCATTCAGGACACTCGATTATGGTACATAGACGGGAACTCTTTTGGAGGCCGCCAGAAAAGGATTTGATGCTTCTCTTTGAACTGCCTCCCGTTATTTCAGCGAGCTGTATTAACCTGTCTTTTTACTGTCTGAAAAACACCAAGGCATTTTAATATTGAAGTTGAAGGGGTGGAGAGAAAGGCAATAAAAGAGAAGGGATTGCTGATGTCAGCTGCATCTGGACATTAAGTGGAAACAGCGACGATGAGCAAAAATGTGTACCGGACTGGGATTCGAACCCGGGATCTGCTGCTTACTAGACAGGTATGTTAACCACTGCGCCTCCCGGGACGCAGCGTTATAGCAACTACGCGAACTACCTCGGCACGCCTGATGGCCAACCCAGACTCCCACCGACCGCCACCTATCCACAGTACCTGTCCATTTTCCCCATGCTCGCTATTCTGAAATTCCTGCACGTGGTCGGATGCACTTGTGCATCTGCGCTGAAGGTGGATCCATAGCTCACATAGGCGAATCAATGGTATGAATGCGTGGTATCTGTTCTTTTGGGCATGTCGTTTACATAAGAGATGGTATAATATGTTTTTCCATTAGTGCACATTCAGTACTTCATTTGCAGTGCTTGTTATGTGGCTGTCGTTTGTTTACATATAACCTCAGACAGTTTAGAAGTGGTTCGAGACGTCAACACAAAAGGCAGGCACGTTAGTCTCAATAGAATCCTGTCTAGCAGATAGCAAAATGAAATCGCGAAATAACATTGATGGCGGCTACTGGACCTGCTCCCGTAAGTGTAATTTCCTCGTGCTATCTCCAGATAAATAATAGCTTGCCTGAAATACCTTCTTGTCTCCTTGATTGGTGAACAGAACCTACAGCAGATGTTCCAACCGGAAAATGTTGCAGGATAACGGACAACAAGATGACAACAAGTAAAACAAAACAGAGAGTCTATTAATATTTTCATATATTCCACCGTGATCACAACTAACCGCAAGGCGACCTCAACAGAGGGCAACAGCACAATCCTCCAATGATATCTTCCGTATAAATCGCCACTCCTCCACATGTCTTTCAATTCACAAGTAAGTAATATTCGACATCATTGTATCCCCTGAGAATCTTTATTGGTAAAAAGCAGAGAAACATCTGTGAGAGAAAGAGGGGAGACATTGTTTGACCTTGAGGCTGAAAGAGATTTGATTTCAGAGAGCGGCATGTGCGGAAACTCTTACCAAAATAGCGTCGGCATGTAATGTAATGTCGTCTCGCAAAGTGTACTGCACACATGTGTAGTTTTGGTGATCGCAGTAGCTGTGTGAACCCTCCTGCAACGCGACAAGAATCCTACTGTGACTACTCCGTGACGAAGGAGGCCAAATAAGCTTCTACCCAAGATGGCGATAGACTTCCATAGCTCTTTTCACTAATGATCCAAAACGAAACGCTATTAGCAAGAACCTGCGTCAGAGTGCACTGGAGAGCATTAAGCTTCCCGTTGACAGTCTGAATGGTGGCCAACACCTTCTACTGAGTGAGTGCCAACCTATCTGGCTGTGTGTGGACACACCATATAGCAGAGACGCTGAGTTGCAAATAGGCACAACATAAAGACTGTCACAAAATAAGCTTTTGGCCTACAAGGTCTTTGTCAAGAATAGAAGATAACACACACACACACTCAAGCAAATACAACTCTCACCCACATGACCACAGACTCTGGCAGCTGAAGCCAGACTACCTAAAACACAGGGTAGTCTGGTCATGTGCGTGAGAGTTGCATTTGCGTGTGTGTGTGTGTGTGTGTGTGTGTGTGTGTGTGTGTGTGCGTGTGTGTGTGTCTATTTATGCCAAAGGCCTTGCAGGCCCAATGCTTATTTTGCGACAGTCTTTCTGTTGCGCCTATCTGCGACGCAGCGTCTCTGCTATATGGCGAGTAGCAACCATCCTTTTCATAATACAGGGTGATTCAAAAAGAATGCCACAACTTTAGGAATTTAAAACTCTGCAACGACATAAGGCAGAGCTAAGCACTATCTGTCGGCGAATTAAGGGAGCTATAAAGTTTCATTTAGTTGTACATTTGTTCGCTTGAGGCACTGTTGACTAGGCGTCAGCGTCAGTTGATGCTAAGATGGCGACCGCTCAACAGAAAGCTTTTTGTGTTATTGAGTACGGCAGAAGTGAATCGACGACAGTTGTTCAGCGTGCATTTCGAACGAAGTATGGTGTTAAACCTCCTGATAGGTGGTGTATTAAACTTTGGTATAAACAGTTTACAGAGAATGGGTGTTTGTGCAAAGGGAAAAGTTCTGGACGGACGAGAACGTCTTCTTCGAAGGTGCTACTGTAACTGGACTACAGTATCTGGAGATGTTAGAGAATTGGCTGTTCCCTCAGCTCGAACAAGAAGCACAACAATTCATATTTCAGCAGGATGGAGCGCCACCACATTGGCACTTATCTGTCCGTAACTACCTGAACGTCAACTACCCGAGGCGATGGATCGGCCGCCAGGCAGCCCGTGACAGAGCACTTCATCACTGGCCTCCAAGAAGCCCTGATCTTACCCCCTGCGATTTTTTCTTATGGGGGTATGTTAAGGATATGGTGTTTCGGCCACCTCTCCCAGCCATCAATGATGATTTGAAACGAGAAATAACAGCAGCTATCCAAACTGTTGCGCCTGATATGCTACAGAGAGTGTGGAACGAGTTGGAGTATCGGGTTTATATTGCTCGAGTGTCTGGAGGAGGCCATATTGAACATCTCTGAACTTGTTTTTGAGTGAAAAAAAAACCTTTTTAAATACTCTTTGTAATGATGTATAACAGAAGGTTATATTATGTTTCTTTCATTAAATACACATTTTTAAAGTTGTGGTATTCTTTTTGAATCACCCTGTATTGTTACATTCCATTCTGGATGCTCCATTGTGTGAGGACACACTGCACTCCCTGCACTGACAGAATGTGTGAAGAAGCGGTTGGGGCAAACAGGTAGAGGTTCAACAGGAAACTAACACACATAGGCCAAGGAGTGAGAGCTATAAAATCGCCCACACGAAGGTGAAGTTGTCAGTGCAGACCCACTTGGCAGGGGAGGATTGACTGTCTGTAAATGGGGGGCTTTAGTTTTGTTGCACTTTGTGGAGTGCCTCCAGCAGTAAAACATAGTCTCTGCAGCTAACCTTAGGCCACCATACACAGGTCAAACAGCTGCTGACCCCTCTGTTGAGCAGGTCTGCCTTGACCCCTTTGCTTCTGTGTGCGCACTTTTGTAGCAGTCGAGTTTGTAGCCTCTGTGTGTCTGTCTGCTGGTGGACCTCTACCTGCTTGCTCTGACCGCTGCCTGCCATCACACACTTCACTGGAGCCAGAATGTAGGTTTTGCCATGCGCGGTCTAAGGCGCTCCAGTCATGGACTGTGCGGCTGGTCCCGGCGGAGGTTCGAGTCCTCCCTCAGGCATGGGTGAGTGTGTTTGTCCTTAGGATAATTTAGGTTAAGTAGTGTGTAAGCTTAGAGACTGATGACCTTAGCAGTTAAGTCCCATAAGATTTCACACACATTTGAGCATTTCGCCATGCAGTTGCAGAATCCTCACACACATTCTGATGACTGGCAACCTGTTCAGTGAATTTGGCCGACCAGTAGTGTGTGAATGGACAGCGTTACGCAGAAGGATGCGTTGACCTCTCCTGATACTTTTTATACAGTGCAGCAGCAGAGATGACTTCCAGTCGCTTGGTTGTGCATTCTGAAGGGGCGACACTGGCTCACACTGAGAAAATAGTTTTTCCTCCATACCGGCATGGCCACATCGTTGATTTGAACAAAATGGCTCTTGAATGAGATTTCCACTCTGCAGCGGAGTGTGCACTGATATGAAACTTCCTGGCAGATTAAAACTGTGTGCCCGACCGAGACTCGAACTCGCGACCTTTGCCTTTCGCGTGCAAGTGCTCTACAATCTGAGCTACCGAAGCACGAATCACGCCCAGTACTCACAGTTTTATACTGGCAGAAGTAAAGCTGTGAGTACCGGGCGTGAGTCGTGCTTGGTAGCTCAGATGGTAGAGCACTTGCCCGCGAAAGGCAAAGGTCCCGAGTTCGAGTCTTGGTCGGGCACACAGTTTTAATCTGCCAGGAAGTTTCAAAATGGCTCTTTTTTTCATCAGTACATGCCTACTAAGCGCATTTTTAATAATATGCTTGATTGGTGTCAAAATTATCCCCTTATCAACTGATGTCAGCTGATGGCAGTACTCATTAATATTACACCGGTGGGCCCAGAATTATCCAGCTAGGATAATTTTGCGTATTAAGTTTTCTAACTCATACATGCATTCGACCCATGATTGCAGTCATTAAATTCCGTAATTTCCCTTTCTGGACAATTTATGATTCTATTTTATGTTATTTGAATAATTCGGTACTCTTTCTTCGCAAGTGCTGGACCAAACGTTTGCTAAGACCCTTCCACGTGTGCATGTGCAACAGCTAGAAAAAGCCTCAGGTTTATAAGTTGCATAATGTATGATTCAAATTACTGGCCATAATTGTGCTCTTTGTTTTGGTAAGCACATAATTTGCACATTGAAAATCACATTACTCCACCTTTCGACTAATGATATAGCAACACCTTGAGCTGTTCGAGAGTGAATAGGGAGTCTCGGTTGAAAAATGGTTTTCTATTTATTTGTGACGCGTTTCACTTTCAGAGGAGCATCATCAGACATCGGGGAAAACACTTGAGGACCAGTGATAAGTCCTGCAATCACCGAAAATGGCACGTCATCCAATAAAACATACGAGACGCATCCACCTGTGTTCACGCGTACTCGCTCTTAACACAATGCAGGACATGTTTACAACGTAGGTCTGGTGTATAAGGCGTCCTTCTGTCACACGTTCTGTACTCTTGCCCAGTGGTCCTCGAGTGTTTTTACCTGTTGTCTGATGATGCTCCTGTGAAACTGAAACGCCTCAAAAATTAAGTAAATAGAAAACCATGCTGCAGTGGAGAGTGCCTATTCCTTCTTAATTTATACATCTGGTTATCTTATGCAGCAACGTATTTCTGTTCTTTTTAATTTATGACAATAAATTAAGTGAACTAAATTCCGTGGGGAAATGACGGTGCCGTTTGAGGTGGAGGTATGAGGGAGAGAAGAGAGTTGTCACATACTGGGTGAAAGTGAGATAGAGCTGAGGTGGACGAGGGAAATGATAGAGAGGAGAGGGAGTTTTTGAGTACGTGTTGGGGAGAAGGGAATTCTGATTATTCAATTTTGTAGAGCTGTCGTAATGAGAGACAGTCATTAGGGAATATAGGAAGTTGTTTATTAAGAGTACAGTCTGTTGATTTATCCTGTTAGTGTCCGTCTATGTAGCCCTAATCTCTCTCGTGTGTTAAGTTGTAAGTAGGCTGTTTAGGTTTTTATATTGGTAACGCCACGTAGCGCTCTGTATGAAAATACTGGCTGTGCTGTGTGCAGTCTGTGGCTAGTTTGCATTGTTGTCTGCCATTGTAGTGTTGGGCAGCAGCAGCTGGATGTGAACAGCGCATAGCATTGCGCAGTTGGAGGTGAGCCGCCAGCAGTGGTGGATGTGGGGAGAGAGATGGCGGAGTTTTGAAATTTGTAAGACTGGATGTAGCTAATATATATATTATGACTATTAAGGTAAATACATTGTTTGTTCTCTATTAGAATCTTTCATTTGCTAAGCCTATCAGTAGTTAGTGCCTTTCGTAGTTTGAACCTTTTATTTAGCTGGCAGTAGTGGCGCTTGCTGTATTGCAGTAGTTCGAGTAACCAAGATTTTTGTGAGGTAAGTGATTTGTGAAACGTATAGGTTAATGTTAGTCAGGGCCATTCTTTTCTAGGGATATTTGAAAGTCAGATTGCGTTGTGCTAAAAATATTGTGTGTCAGTATAAGCACAGTCATGTATAAATTATTCTAAGGGGACGTTCCATTATATGAAACGTCCCCTTAGAACAATTATACATGACTGTCCTGAAACTGACACACAATATTTTTTAGCACAACGCAATCTGACTTTCAAAAATCCCTACAAAAGAATGGCCCTGACTAACATTAACCTATACTTTTCACAAATCACTTACCTCACCAAAAATCTTCGTTACTCTAACTACTGCAATACAGCAAGCGCCACTACTGCCAGCTAAGTAAAAGATTTAAACTACGGAAGGCACTAACTACTGATAGGCATAGTCAGCAAATGAAAGATTTTAATAGAGAACAAACAATGTATTTACCTTAGTAGTCATAATATATATATATATATAGCAGTTCATAACATCCGGTCTTACAAATTTCAAAACTCCGCCATCTTTCTCCCCACGTCCACCACTTCTGGCGGCTCACATCCAACTGCGCAACGCTACGCGCTGTTCACATCCAGCTGCCGCTGCCCAACACTACAATGGCAGACAACAATGCAAACTAGCCACAGACTGCACACAGCACAGCCAGTATTTTCATACAGAGCGCTACGTGGCGTTACCAATATAAAAACCTAAACAGCCTACTTACAAAGTGTGGTACCTGACGACTCCGTATGACAGATTGTGACATATTGTTTGGTGTACTGTGCTAACGTAATGAAGGTGTCAACTGCCATTGGAGATTTATGCGATACACTGTTTTTTACGTGACCTAGCAAATTCATTTCATTTAGCTGTGGCCCGATATCATCCCTCACTTTGAGCCATCTGCATATCTATCGTGAAAACATTGGTCTGTGCTTATAGTATTTCAACTGTTTGTGTACCATGTACTCCGAGGCTGAGGCTAGAGATCAGCCTAGCATTTTGGTAAGCGAGCATGGTTAACCGCTAAAAACCACTGTCAAGCTGGTCAATGTACTAGAGCAATGAACGGTTGCTAAATTGCCTCTCGGAATCGATTCGAGTCGGGTGAGTGTCTTGCGAACTAGCGCGCTGCGCATTAAGCTACACGAGCAAGTCTTATACTTCGCCACCAAACGAAAATGGGTCCCTTCTCTCGCTTTCTTATGCTAAATAGTCATATTTGTTTATGTCAACGTAACTGCGTCATTTTTTCTGTGGTTCCTGCTGGTTAACGTTGTTTACAACCTGGTGCTAGTGACACCTGGAGATAGCAGGCAACAGTAATCTCAGGGACTTAAACTTTGTGTAGGGCATATTTATTGTTTATTCCTCTGTATATCTCCCAGGTTTATACAGGAGGTCATATTTAGAAGATTCTTAGAATCTGTTACATGATTTATTTAATAACAACACTATGTCACATCATTTGGATATTAGTAGTAGTAACTAACACGGGAACATGCGAAAGACGTCAGGCAGAACCATATCGATTTGCAAGAATCGAAGACAGGTCTGTATGCAGAAAGTGAGGGGTTTCTGACAGCGATACAAGATCGGATTATCGCGACAGAGGAACTACCGGAAGTTTGTCCTGAAAGAGCAAGAAGCAGATGGTATCTGCAGGATTTGTGTGGATCAGACGGAGACCGCACAACACATTAAATCTGGACTTACAGCCATGACACCAACAGAATACTTGTTAAGCCATGAAGAGATCCACCTGAAATTGGGACAGCAGTATTAATTAATGAAACGTTCCTCCTCACGCGGTCCTCTCACTGTTGTAGAAAATGAAAACTTCAAAATCTGCTGGAGCCGCAGGATAGTAAGCGATAACACAAACCACTGCAACCGATCTGACATTAAAGGTGATCAGTAAAGCTGAGAAAGCTACCTTCCTCATAGGCATCTCCACACACAAACCCACTGCAGTGATCTGTATTTGACCAAATACAGATACTTGGTTCATGTTGTAAAAAAGCCATGAGGAAATATAAGTCTGCATACATAGCCCCTCTGGTAATATGGGACACTAGCGTTAGCCCACGTTAGCCCAAAAACCGACTGTGAAAAATCTACAGAACCTAAAACCGCATCCTTTACTCTGTCGGCAACCGCAGAAGGCAGTTTGCACTCAAGACTTCTAAACGCCTTCAGATGAACTTAGAAATGTCTCTACAAAATCATGGTTTCTGAATAATACATTGGACAGTTCTAAGTATTAGTTTTATCGTTTTTCCCAAAAATGAATTGCAATTCTATGAAAACCAAAGGAAGGATGTGATTGATCTAGTATCAGTGAACTCTATGCCTTTGATGGACGATAAGAAGCGACTACCGACTATTGTTCTCTTCCTTTCGGTATCTTGAGCAAAGCACGTAAGCATCTGCTTTAACCAACTAGTGCAATTTCGTTGGCTGAACAATAATTTATTCATATAATAACTTGTTTTATTTCGAGTATCATGCTGCATCCTACTGATAAATGTCAACAAGAATCTCTTTGTAACTCGTCAGTATTAAAGTATAAATCTTGTCAAAAAAGTAAATTTTCTTTCTGTGCAGCAGATAATAATCAGATCTTTTCTGAGTCAATGTTCATACAGGACGGCAGTTTAAATTCTCCGTGCATGGTCAATTACTGACGTACTGCTAACGATGTATTTTACGCCGGGCAGGCATAGCTCGATAAAAAGTATACAGAGTTTTCATTCTAACTTGTAATGAAACTAATAGTCGAGGAATCGTTTTAAATTTTAGCAGTCCTGTGTCTAACTGAAACCAAATTAGGTACTTTGAACTTACAAGGTGGTAATTATTGAACTAAATTTAAAGAAAACGTAAATTAGTTACAAACTACGGCGTGCACACACTTTATTCAACATGTAAACGTCACTACAGATATTCTTATTTAAGTTACGACACGTCCGATATGCCTACCATCATTAGCTATGACGTGGCACAGACGAATAGCGTAATTCTGAATGACCTGTTGAAGTGTCGGAACATCGATGCTGTCAATGTCCTCCCGAATGGCTGTTTTCAGCACAGCAATGGTTTGGGGTTATTTCTGTATATCTTGTCTTCAATACAGCCCCACAAAAAGGAGTTACATGTGTTCAGATGTGGAGAACATGGCGGCCGATCGAGACCCAAGTCAGTGGCCTGTGGGTACCCCAGAGACAGAAAGCGGTCCCCAAAGTGTTCATCCAGGACATCAGACACCCTCCTGTTTCGATGGCGTCGAGCTCCGTCTTGCAATGAACCACATATTGTCGAAATGAGGGTCACTTTGGATAAGGTGATGGAATTATCTTCCAAAACCTTCACGTACCGTTTGGTAGTCACTGTGCCATCAAGAGATGCTGCACTGTTTATTCCGTGACTGGACATTGCATACCAAACGGTTCAGAGACTTCTCGATTGCGAAATGGGGATTCTCAGTCCCCAGATGCATCAATTTTGCTTTCTGACGGACCTGGCCAAATGAAAGTGGACTTCGTCGCTTAACCAAACCATCATACGCATACTAATTCCCATCATGCCCCGCGGCCAACCGTACATTTTGAGCATCCTATAGCAAATCGTTCATAAGTTATGACGCTTTTATTTCATATAGTTCAATAACTGTACGTAACGGAACCGCTAATTATAACGTTTGCGCCCTCCCATATCATAAATACAAATTTAAAGGTTACTTTAACAAAAGTTTGTTTCCTCATTCTCCTGCTTACGGATACCTCAGTAAAATTTTTTATAACATTTTTAATCTTTATATTAGTACCATGTGAAATGTGTAAGCCAATAAACTATCACAATTAAATAGCAGGAATGTATTATAAATTAGAAGTAATATCAAGCAAGATAAATACAGCGTCGGGCGTATTTTCTCTGATGTTTCAGCAGATATCTGCAATTTAATTTTTGCAACGTTTTCATTTGACACTGTACTTCGCATGAAACATGTGATTTTCTGTGTTGCCCAACTACATCTACATTTTGCACAAACGTAATTTCAAATGCCTGTCGAAACACGGGAGAAAATGCGCCTGTCGTGTCTGGGAAGAAGAACCTATATATTGGCTGAAAGTATCTCCACGGAAATTTAAAGAGAAGAAATCTACATTACTGAACGGCTAAAACGATCTCAGTTGCAGGCTACCTATCTAGCAGCTATCAGGTGCAAAAAATTGATTTTTGAATTCAGAAACTTATTGACCTCATTTAAAAGTTTAAAATGCTGTCATAATCGACTCATTAACAGGTGCAGTCTTAAGTTAAAGGTTTAACATAATTAGTTATGTACCAAAGTTACAAACTCACGACCCGTGAACTATTCACGCCATTTTCATCCGTTAGTTGAGAATGAGAGCAATTAGCGAGTTTCAACAAACTTTACGCATACTTTCAAATCCATACGAAACTTTTTCGTGGTGATGTCTCCCGCAAAATAATGAAAAGGAAGAAATTTATCGCTTACCATGTTTTCACTATTCATGAAGTAAGACTCTAGCTTAAAGTATGGGATTTGAATTTATTATTTCTTTTCAACTAATTGTGCTCGCAACAGATTTTCCAGCCGATACCCGCACATGTCACTGAATATATGTATCTTCAAAATTACATCATTGTGCAACGCATACTTCAGGAGATATTACGTTCTAAACATTTAGATACATGACAAATTTGCTTAACACATTAACTCATTTGTAAAGAAACAGACTTTAGAAGCTGTTCTATAACTGGGAACTCGATTCTTTAAGGAATTAGGCGTTGAAGGGTTACTGGTGATACTAAACATGTAAGAAGCATAATTCGACATAAGAAGGTTAATGGCAGAAAGAGGAAGTGGATGAGAAGACCATCAAGTGAAAATTGTATTGTGCAATGTCTTATCTGCAATATAAAAGCATTACGAAACGTTTCTGTTGCACATCTACAATACCAATCATAAGTTATGAGTACTAGAAATAGTTCCAGAAAGGCATCGTGACTATTCACTGGTTCCCCACGTATTACGAGGGTATTTCGGAAAGTAAAGATACACCGTACGCCAGAGGAACAGAAGAGTTTTGGCGAGCAAGTTGGCAATACTGGTGTTAACCCTGAACCGTTAGCTTTCTCCTCGCTGTCGTTCGGCAGTTGAACGTTGCTTCTGGTTGGAATAGGTCGTGTTTAAAATGGCTGCGCCGATTTAGAATCCCGCCAAATACGAAGTGCGCTCCGTCATACGTTTTCTTCATGCAAAAGGTCAGCGACCAGCGGATATTCACAAAGAAATTGTTTTTGTTTATGGGAACATCATGAATCGACAAAATGTAACGAAATGGTGTCGTCATTTCTCTGAAGGTAGGACTGGTGTTCATGACGAACAAAGAACAGGTCGGCCATCTGTGATCTCTGATGCCCTTCTTCGGAGAACGGAGGAAGCAATACGTGCAAATAGACGTCTCATATTGAAAGAATCGCATCAGATTATACCGGATGTGTCAATCAAAACTCTTTATGACGTTGTGACTCTCAAGTTAGAGTACAGGAAACCGTGTGCGCGCTGGGTTCCAAAACTGTTAAGGGAAGAAAAGGATGGACTTTGCACTCGACTTCCTCACACGCTATGCTGAAGCAAGTGATGAGTTCCTTGATCACATTGTGACAGGTGACGAGACGTGGGTTTATCATCATACACCTGAATCCAAGCAATAGTCAATGCAATGGCGCCATTCGAATTCACCAAAAGCCAAGAAATGTAAAACGTCGATTTCAGCGAAGAAAATCATGGCTTCTGTTTTTTGGGACAGACAAGATATTCTTCTATTTGGAATTTATGCCTCCTGGAACGACAATTAATGCTGCTGCATATTGCCAGACTTTGAAACGTCTTCGAAGGGCAATTCAAAACAAACGCAGGGGAATGCTGACAAGTGGAGTCCGCTTGCTTCATGACAATGCTCGGCCTCACACAGCGCTCGTGACCAAAGCACTACTCAAACAATTCTAATGGGACGTATTGCACCATCCGCCATACAGCCCGGACCTTGTGCCCACCGACTTCCATGTCTTCCGTTACCTGAAGTCACATCTTGGTGGAAAATCATTCCACGACGATGAAGAGATCAAAGATGAAGTTGAAATGTGGTTCCGACAACAGGTGGCAACCTTCTATGACGGTGGGATACAAAAGCTTGTGCACCGACTTCACAAATGTTTGGATAGCGGTGGTGATTATGTCGAAAAATAACAGATAATCCAGTTGATAAGATGTAACTGACGTTTTCTAAATAAATGTTCTATTTAAGGACTGCGAGCCATTGTATCTTTACTTTTCGAAATGCCCTGTACAATGTGAAGAGCTATATTAGAACAAATAAGCCCTCGGTCACAAATATTAAGTCAAAATTGACCAGGTTTCGACGCTACTATGAGCGTCGTCTTCAGAATTAGACTAACTGTTCTAAAACATATTTGGTATATAATACAATAATAAATTTAAGTTTGTACTGACTGGAAAAAGATGCAGTACTTACAAGACACATATTAAAAAAGATCTAAGCCGGAAAGGCGACGTCATGAATAGTTGTAAGATGGTGAGCCGCTAAGGGCTGCTCGTACTGTGAACAAGGGTTGCAACAATACTGAAGTGCCCACGTTAGGAAGTGTGGGCAAGTAAACATGGTGTTGCTACGAGCGCCATCTAGTAGCCGCAGAAACAACTAGGCTACTGTACATTCAAAATTAGACATTTGAAATTGTGATGCAGCTGATTCAGGCATAAGGTAAGCACTAATAATAATAGGATGAAGTTACATATTTATCTGCTTTAAATAGAGATACATTGTGTAACGTAAACGTTAGTTATGACATACAAGAAAACAGCAGAAATGTGACAGGAAAACAACATTTCGGTAAACTGCATGAGGAAATCTGAATCAAAGACCAAGCAATGGCTTCACACAGTCGAAAAAGTTTTTATTTCGCGGCTGCAGCTGTTCGTTGAGAATGAGGCCATCATGACGAGAGAGATGTTTGAAAATCTCCAATTCCTCTAAGACATCTAACCTACGCCCCTTCTTTTCGGTATGCAGAATATTGTTATCGCCTATGGCTTTAGGCACGTGTCCAGTAATTAAGAGATGAGCGGCAAAGGATGAATTTAGGGGACTGGTGCAGCTCTTTCTCAAAAGATGTTCTTTATATCTGATGGTGAAAGCACGCCCAGTTTGCCCTATATAATAGGAGGAGCAGGTATTGCAGATGACCTTATAAACGCCAGAACTTTCTGTAGGGGAGCGAATGGATTTCAAATTATGAATGAAGTTTCTCTTTAGATTATTATTAGTAGAGAAGGCAACATTGCAGTTGTATTTGTTGCGAAGCATGCACTGAATCTGATAGGAAATGGTTCCTATAAAGGAATAGAAAAACGTTTTTTGGGTTAATTTCAGTGCATGAGGTGTTGAGCGTCGTAGTTCTTGCAGTTTTCTTGTTTAGGATATCGTCCACTACGTCCGGCGTATATTCATTATTGACTGCTATGGTTTTAAGTAAATTAATCTCCTCATTAAACTTTTCTGTTGAAAGTGGTATGGAGGTGGCTCGGTGGACGGCAGAGTGAAAAAAAGGCCATTTTTTGAGACTGTGGATGAAAAGAGGAAGCAGGCACGATTTGGTCAATATACGTTTCTTTTCGAAAAATATTGATAGTGATATTGTCTTCTATTGTAAGGGTCAAGTCTAAATTATGTAATTGGCGGTTTTCGTTTTCGAGTTCAATAGTGAAAGAAATTTTTTCATGGAGGTCGTTAAAAAGTTTAAATATATGATCAATTCAAATATAATTCTGACATGGTCAGTGAATCTTAGCAGCTATATTAAAAGTTTTAATGTGAAGAGCATTTCACTGCCAATAGGTACTTCTTCATGCTGATCCAACTTATACAACTAAAATAACACAGTGCACTGCGATGGCAGTTTTGATTCGCCAACTAATGTTATTCATAGGACGCTAACGGATGAAGTTAACGGTCTAGATTCCATTCATCTTGGTGAACAATTTAACTAGGGAAAAAGAACAGAAAGTACAGGACTTAACTTGTGGCAGGTATCTGTGTCCCTCAGACACCGTGCAAAGAATCCAGGTCTGAGACGTCAGACGCTAGCTGGAAGGTATTTCCGACCCAAAGCAATCAGTCACGGTGTGGGCGTGCGGTATGACGCCCTGTGCATACTGCGGCTCGTGTTGGGCGGTGGGAGATGCGCTTTGGAGACCACGGGCACACGCAATTACGAGCCGTGAGGTAGGCCACTGAATTTCTCACAGCGGGAATGTCGTCAGCACAAGTACGTGTTGTTCGAGCTGCTCTAGGGCTGACGCATACGACAGTCCGTTAAATTCAGAACCAAACATTGTTTGCAATTTGCTGTAACCATTTAACCTACAATAGTAGACACAGTAAAAGCGGTGACTCGTTTTTATTTTACAGGTTATTATTCCTTGCTGTAGGGGCTGTGATATTTGATATTTTTTTTCTGAACCAGCAAGGTAAAACAGATGCCACTACTTCCACCACATCAAGTGGATTTAGAGCTCACTCCCTCACACTGAGCCGTGAACACCTTCCAGTTTATCATCGGAGAATAATTGAACATGATTATTACTGTTATCGGTGCCAAGCGTGCAATGGTCGTGCCAGGCGCGCGATATAGAATCCTTATACTATCGTTAATGGCGCGAGACCTGCACGACCTTATAGAACCGTTATAGTTCTGCATTATTCTGTTACACTAGTGGTGGGTTCACGTAATGAAAGAGAGAGAATGTAAGATTAACGGACTTATTTATTAAACAGTTGAGAATCGAACAATAATACAGCCAAATGGGGGTGGGGGAAGAAAGATTCGAGTTCAGCAGCCTGCCCCAACGTACGTTAATAACAAGCCACGATAGTAGGAGGAAAGGAATTTCAGTAACGATCGCAGTATTACCAAATAGAATTCCATTTAATAAAGGAAAGGGTTGCAGGCATGCAACGACCACCACCATGAATCAGCCAAAGACCAAGAAAGATGCTACTGTGCGTGAATCGCTAGGTAGCCTCCCGTACTAACGGAATAAAACCCGCAAGACGCGAAACTATTCACAATGACCTATCAGGTTCCCTCTGGGCCGCAGGGCGCGAATCTACAGCGCACGTCGGCGCTCATGCTTACCGAACTTCATCTCCTGGAAGCGGCACCTCCGGTCTCCGGCACGGTCACACTAGAACTGTCCTACTGCGCCTTTGTCCACCATCCATCCGCAGAGGGCGGTTGGCGCCCGCCCGCGAAAAACGGGAGCGCACCTGAACTGGCCAATCATATGGCCGGAATTTCACAGGGGGGCGACCTCGCGACGTTAAAATTGAGCAGAAATAGCGTTTACAAGGTTCGTAAGGCAGGTTGGGGAACTGAGAACTGGAGAAACTTTGGCCACTACTGAATGTTCAAACGACACCACGTACTACCCTGGCGATCGGAAAGGAGATGGGAAACGGGAAGCCATCAAGGCTGCTGGGAAGACTGCTGCCCTCGACCACAAATAAAGAAAATTTCTAGCGCCAAGCTCCTCTCACAGATCAGTGTGAGACAAGCTGGACAAATCGTCAAATAAATCAGGCAACCCATACAAATTATTAATATTACCTGAATTATTACTTTACCGAATACCAGAATGCTGGGATTAGAAATACGAAATACGAGCACTGAATGGCGAATGAAGTGCACGTCTTTCAACAGTCTTCACTGCAAAAATTGCAAACAACCTACTTGCTTATCTGAGCGTGTTCTTTCCCAAGTGCTTTTGTGATTATTCTGATAAGTGTTAATCATATTAAGTAGAATAAGAGCCAGCTCTCCTGTAACGCTGACTTTGTCAAACTTATTGTATGACAGTCAAATATTTTAGATTTATAAGAAAGATACAGTCACTGTTAAATACAATGGCACTAATTTGTACGCCAACTAAAGCCGCACACTTCTCCTTCACAGTGAACCCCACTTAGGCCGGTATTACACTATCAAATTTCTTTGTCAAAGATTTGATCAAAGATGTGATCCAATATTCCGTCCAATATATTTGACAAAGATCTTTGACATAGCGCTAGAAGGGGTATTACACTGTCATCAAATTTTTCGTCAAAGTTCAAGATGGCTGACCACAACTTGTTACTTAACCGCAGCAGTTCTACGTACTCCAGTTGCATTGCGTGCACATGCGGAAAAGAAGTGGGGGGGAAAAATGGAACCATACATACGAGGCTGACAGTCTTAAAAGTCCTGGGATTACAACTTGCTAATAAATTCAGTTGGGAGGAACACACCACAGAACTGCAGAAAGGCCTTAACAAGTCTGTATTTGCAATTCGAGTGTTAGCAGACATAGGCAACATAAAAATGAAAAAGCTGGCATACTTTCATTCCATAATGTCATATGGGATAATATTTTGGGGGTAAATCTTGAAGTCAAACAAAAGTTTCCAAGGTCCAAAAGCGTGTAATACGTATTATTTGTGGAGTAAATTCACGGACCTCCTGCAGAAACCTCTTCAAAGAACTGGGTATACTAACTACTGCCTCTCAGTATATTTACTTCTTAATGAAATTTGTCGTAAATAATATATCTCTTTTTCCAACAAACAACTCAGTTCTTACATGCAATACCAGGAACAAAAATGATCTGCACAAGGACTTAAAAGTACTTACTTTAGTTCAAAAAGGGGTCCACTACTCAGGAACACTCATCTTCAATAATTTACCAGCAAACATAAAAAATTTAGTTGGAAATAAAGATCAGTTTAAAAGGAGCCTGAAAGACTTACTACTGGCCAACTCCTTCTACTCCATTGGCGAAATTTTTATAGAAACAAATGATGTATTGTATTTATTCATACTATTAGTATTGTTATTTCAGCTTAAAAAATCGACATGTTCCACATCCATAAGGATCTCCTCAGCACGGATCTATGGAACGAAAAACTAATCTAATCTGGGTGAAGCCGTGGATTTTACGACGATACGATAAAAGCATTCAACAAAACTTGTTACGTGAGCTTACAGTGGAAGACGTCAAGTCGTACATCAATTACTTAAGAATGGATGAGCATACATTTCTGTATGTGCTCAATGAAGTGTATCCTCATGTCACAAAGCACAATATTCACTTAAGAACTGCTACATCTTCAGAAGACAGGCTCACTGTAACACTCCGATTCCCTGCTACAGAAGAGGGTTAGGCTAGGCCAGGTTAGGTTAGGTCAGGTCAGGTTAGGTCTCCAATCTTCTTAATCTATTTTTGTATTCAGGGTGCCTCACGTTGTAAAGCGCCTCATCAGCTTCAGACATCTCTATTAATTTTGTAGTTGTCGGCACACACCAATTGTATTTACCGGCAATGGTTATAAAAACACTACAGACGACAGAACGCTGCAGCGATGCTAGCGCTCCATGTGGTAACATGTCACATTGCAGTGAACAGAAGACAAGCGGTTTCTTTGATCAAATATACAGCGAGGCCCTAGATTTGATCAAATATTGGACGACATTTGACAAAGTCCCTATTACACTATCAAATGTCTTTGACAAAGATATTGGACAAAGATATTGGACAAAGAAATTTGATAGTGTAATACCGGCCTAAGTGGGGTTCACTGTGAAGGAGAAGTGTGCGGCTTTAGTTGGCGTACAAATTAGTGCCATTGTATTTAACAGTGACTGTATCTTTCTTATAAATCTAAAATATTTGACTGTCATACAATAAGTTTGACAAAGTCAGCGTTACAGGAGAGCTGGCTCTTATTCTACTTAATATGATTAACACTTATCAGAATAATCACAAAAGCACTTGGGAAAGAACACGCTCAGATAAGCAAGTAGGTTGTTTGCAATTTTTGCAGTGAAGACTGTTGAAAGACGTGCACTTCATTCGCCATTCAGTGCTCGTATTTCGTATTTCTAATCCCAGCATTCTGGTATTCGGTAAAGTAATAATTCAGGTAATATTAATAATTTGTATGGGTTGCCTGATTTATTTGACGATTTGTCCAGCTTGTCTCACACTGATCTGTGAGAGGAGCTTGGCGCTAGAAATTTTCTTTATTTGTGGTCGAGGGCAGCAGTCTTCCCAGCAGCCTTGATGGCTTCCCGTTTCCCATCTCCTTTCCGATCGCCAGGGTAGTACGTGGTGTCGTTTGAACATTCAGTAGTGGCCAAAGTTTCTCCAGTTCTCAGTTCCCCAACCTGCCTTACGAACCTTGTAAACGCTATTTCTGCTCAATTTTAACGTCGCGAGGTCGCCCCCCTGTGAAATTCCGGCCATATGATTGGCCAGTTCAGGTGCGCTCCCGTTTTTCGCGGGCGGGCGCCAACCGCCCTCTGCGGATGGATGGTGGACAAAGGCGCAGTAGGACAGTTCTAGTGTGACCGTGCCGGAGACCGGAGGTGCCGCTTCCAGGAGATGAAGTTCGGTAAGCATGAGCGCCGACGTGCGCTGTAGATTCGCGCCCTGCGGCCCAGAGGGAACCTGATAGGTCATTGTGAATAGTTTCGCGTCTTGCGGGTTTTATTCCGTTAGTACGGGAGGCTACCTAGCGATTCACGCACAGTAGCATCTTTCTTGGTCTTTGGCTGATTCATGGTGGTGGTCGTTGCATGCCTGCAACCCTTTCCTTTATTAAATGGAATTCTATTTGGTAATACTGCGATCGTTACTGAAATTCCTTTCCTCCTACTATCGTGGCTTGTTATTAACGTACGTTGGGGCAGGCTGCTGAACTCGAATCTTTCTTCCCCCACCCCCATTTGGCTGTATTATTGTTCGATTCTCAACTGTTTAATAAATAAGTCCGTTAATCTTACATTCTCTCTCTTTCATTACGTGAACCCACCACTAGTGTAACAGAATAATGCAGAACTATAACGGTTCTATAAGGTCGTGCAGGTCTCGCGCCATTAACGATAGTATAAGGATTCTATATCGCGCGCCTGGCACGACCATTGCACGCTTGGCACCGATAACAGTAATAATCATGTTCAATTATTCTCCGATGATAAACTGGGAGGTGTTCACGGCTCAGTGTGAGGGAGTGAGCTCTAAATCCACTTGATGTGGTGGAAGTAGTGGCATCTGTTTTACCTTGCTGGTTCAGAAAAAAAATATCAAATATCACAGCCCCTACAGCAAGGAATAATAACCTGTAAAATAAAAACGTGTCACCGCTTTTACTGTGTCTACTATTGTAGGTTAAATGGTTACAGCAAATTGCAAACAATGTTTGGCTATAATTCAGTGACATCACTGATGATTTTCTAAAGGAGGCTATTCTGTTTCTCAAGCAGAAATATCTCCAGCCCTCAGTTCACTGACTGCTTTCCCTTTCGAACAGATTCTCACGCAGTTTCCAAATGATGTGACATCACACTGTCGTATAATACAGTTTCCACAATTGATTTCCGCGGCCATAGTTAACAACTGAAAAGAATTTTTTCTGTGTAAGAGTTAAAGAGCTACCTCTTGCTTTGTGCCCAGCTTTGCACATACGGTCAGGAGAGTTCGTAAACTCCGTAGAGGGGCCGGCGAGTCTCGTACATGAGCCCCAGTTGCACGCTTCAACTGTGTTAAGACTGCGGAGTTGGTGAACCATGTTGAAGCGTCGGTGGTGTCTTAATTGTCATTGTCTTGGAAGCTTCCTGTTCTTTTTCTTAATGAATATGTTTCTCTAACATATAAAGATGAATTCATATTGTTGTTTAACCAGTCCCATAAACAAATGTGGTTAGGTTAGGTGATCCGGCAGGCCTGTTAAAGGGTTCGCCACAGCCAGTCCACTGCTGAGGAAATGTGTTATTCAGGTGCAGGTATAGTTGACTGGTACAGTGAGTCAAGGATCCGTTATGTCGCAGGGATATCTGTCGTCTTTGGTCTAAGGTCAAGTCGTTCAAAAGGGCAGGTAGGTCTTCTATTACGGAATGTGCATATGCTGCGTTTGTCATGCGCTTTGGCAGGAACACAGGTCCTATCACCAGGTCACCTATCATGCCACACCAGATAGACATTCGCTGAGAACGTGTAACACGCCCGGCAGGGAAGGGGGTAGATACGCAGTACTAATACAAGGTAGCCTTTAGCACTCAAGGCCGTACAACACTACCTAGACACAGGAACGGGGTTGGATATTTAACGACCGTGTGCCTAAACCCACGTACCTGGTCCTTCCCGCGGCGGTTGATCTGCTGCTCTCTGCACTGCCTGCTATGATGTGTCCTGTAACAACTATTGTCTCGGAGAGAGAGGAGCCACTCACACCAACAATACCAAGTTGATCTGGTAGAATTCACTGTACTCTGTTAAACACTCGCGCAGGGTGGGGCTGCGCTGTTCACAATTAACATTAGTGCACCATGGACGTGATTAGTATTTGTACTCCAAGTATGTGTCCATTGTGACGTATAAGGTTGCTGTCTAAATGATGGCATCCAATGCAAAAACACGGTGCATAGAACGCAAAATAATCACTGTTATACGGATGTTTTATCGGTCGACGATTGGCACAGTTCTTCCAACAGTACTAAACAATTCAATAGCTCATAACACGAGCGTGCGCGTGACCGAATCGCGACGCGGGTACGACACACGAACGAGAAAGTACCTGCGCTCGTGATATTCAGGCAGTCAAACCGATATGTGTTTCTTTCACTTAGAACTTGCAATTAGGATCTTACCAGTCCACATTATTTTTCCATAACCGTAGCGACGCGGTTGATTGTTGTTCTCTGGACACGACACACGAAACCGAGAAACATCACCTTTTAGGATAAACATCGATACTGCGTCGTGAACACTGAAATTAAACGCAAAACTTGGGTGGCAAACAGTTTCAAATACTTCGCCATAACTTGTAAGATACGTGCTGCAACCACGGCATCGAGACAACACTCCGCCCACGCTCCACAAAAGCTAAGCCACGACACCCTCTGTTGCTCTGCACTCGGGAGAGAGGCGACAATCGATAGTCAACGATACAATTCTGTGCTTAAATTCCCACAGAGAAAACTTTTCGAATTATAATTGAGAATTGCGAAAAACAAACAAAAAATGAAACCCTTCTGGTGGTAGCGATTGAGGGGGAGGGGGGGTTTGTGGAACACCCCGTCCCACGGATAGTGTCACAGTCGACTGATTACCGCAAAGCCATACCATGACATGTAAACAAATGTCAAGAAATGTAATATAATAATACATACAAAGAAATGATGAACACTTACAAACCTACATAAAGAGCAGCCCATTACAGAAAAACATAATTACATTTATAAGATAAAGAAAAATACAAAAGTAAAATAAAATGTCATTTAAGTTCCCGAAAAAGAAGATATACGTAAATGCAGTTATGCTTCGTGAACACAGTGATTTTAAATACACCGCTGATACCGTCAGAACAAGAAAAAAAAATTTTTTCAAAGGAAAAATTAGAAGTTGTTTTATAATGTTTTTGAGATTTTAAGAATATTCTATGATGCTAAAGAATGTTTTCAAATCTAAGATAGTACCAAGTGTTGTATGAGCAACTTGCAAATGACACATGTCACGTTAGTCAAAATTTCGACAACATCGTCTTCAGTCAGCTGGGCAATGTATCCACATACAGAGAGAAACTACATAAACAGAGATGGCTGTGTGAGCTAACAATTTTAACAACAACAAATTGTTGTAGTTCAAGAAATAAATAAGGAAATGCAGAATATGATACCTGGGAAAGAAAAAAATATTTAAATTAATGGGTATATTGATGAACGAAGACGAAAACGTAAACTTCCTAGGACAGTTCCTTAATTCACTCAGTGTAATCAGTGCACCTTCTAAACAACATAATAGAAGCGAAAAAATTAACCAGAAATTAAAAAACCGCGTCTGAATTCGTACCATGAATTCTACTCATTTCAGATCAAACTATCAGAGGAGGAGGAGGAGATTAGTGTTTAACGTCCCGTCGACAACGAGGTCATTAGAGACGGAGCACAAGCTCGTATTAGGGAAGGATGGGAAAGGAATCGGCCGTGCCCTTTCAACTTATCTGTTAGCTTTCAAAGGATACAACTTCAGTTATGATTAGCGTACAGTATGACTGTCAACGAAGCACAAGGGCAGACTTTAGACTTTATGCAGTGAATTCAAAATATCGGCTATATCGCACGGACAACTCCAAGAAGTGTGTGTTCGGGTGTTGGAGAATCATTAAACGCATTCGTCCTTGTATCCGGAAGCAAAACACCAAATGTAATTTATGAGAATATACTTTGAGTAAGTTAGAGGTTATGCAGATGAGGTTAATAATTATATACGTTTTTCTAATTCAGAAAAAAATGGAAAAGAAGGATCTGATTAATACACTATTGGCCATTAACAATGCTACACCAAGAAGAAATGCAGATGATAAACGGGTATTCATTGGACAAATACATTAACTAGAACTGACATGTGATTACATTCTCACGCAATTTGGATGCATAGATCCTGAGAAATCAGTATCCAGAACAACCACCTCTGGCCGTAATGATGGCCTCAATACGCCTGGGCATTGAGTCAAACTGAGCTTGGATGGCATGTACAGGTACAGCTGCCCATGCAGCTACAACACGATACCACAGTTCATCAAGAGTAGTGACTGGCGTATTGTGAAGAGCCAGTTGCTCGGCCACCATTGACCAGACGTTTTCAGTTGCTTAGAGATCTGGAGAATGTGCTGGCCAGGGCAGCAGTCGAACATTTTCTGTATCCAGAAAGGCCCGTACAGGACCTGCAACATGCGGTCGTGCATTATCCTGCTGATATGTAGGGTTTCGCAGAAATCGAATGAAGGGTAGAGCCACGGGTCGTAACACATCTGAAATGTAATGTCCACTGCTCAAAGTGCCGTCAATGCGAACAAGAGGTGACCGAAACGTGTGACCAATGGCATCCCCTACCATCACGCCGGGTGATATGCCAGTACGGCGATGACGAATATACGGCTCCCATGTGCATTCACCGCGATGTCGCCAAATACAGATGTGACCATCATGATGCTGTAAAGAGAACCTAGATTCATCCGAAAAAATGAATTTTGCCATTCGTGCACCTAGGTTCGTCGTTGAGTACATCATCGTCCGCGCTCCTGTCTGTGATGCAGCGTCAAGGGTAACCGCAGCCATGGTCTCAGAGCTGATAGTCCATGCTGCTGCAAACTTCGTCGAACTGTACGTGAAGATGGTTGTTGTCTTGCAAACGTCCCCATCTGTTGACTCAGGGTTCGAGACGTGGCTGCACGATCCGTTACAGCCATGCGGATAAGATGCCTGTCATCTCGACTGGTAGTGATGCGAGGCCGTTGGGATCCAACACGGCGTTCCCCATTACCCTCCTGGGCCCACCGATTCCGTACTGCTAACAGTCATTGGATCTCGACCAACGCGAGCAGCAATGTCGCGATACGATAAACTGCAATCGCGATAGGCTACAATCCGACCTTTATCAAAGTCGGGAACGTGATGGTACGCATTTCTCCTCCTTACACGAGGTATCACAACAACGTTTCACCAGGCAACGCCGGTCAACTGCTGTTTGTGTATGAGAAATCGGTTGGAAACTTTCCTCATGTCAGCACGTTGTAGGTGTCGCCACCGGCGCCAACCTTGTGTGAATGTTCTGAAAAGCTAATTATTTGCACATCACAGCATCTTCTTCCTGTCGGTTAAATTTCGCGTCTGTAGCACGTTATCTTCGTGGTGTAGCAATTTTAATGGCCAGTACTGTAATGATAATGAGAGGCAACTAATAGCAATAGAAAATGAGAGAGAGAGAGGGGTTGGAAAGAAGAATATAAAAGAGAAAAAAAGAAAGAAATTTGTTATTATTGCCGCAGTCTTCCAAATGATTTCCAGGGATAAAGTCGAGGCAACACATCACTCCTTTAGGGAGGTAAACTTCTTTCATCTCTTTTATCAGTTGATCTTATATAATTAGGCCTTGTGTAGAAGTAAGGTTTCTTCGTTCTCACATGTTACGTTTCAAGCATGCCTTTCTCACACTAACCATAATGTATAACATAATAGTATGCGTTTCGTAGCCAGAATTTGGTGCGTCTCTCAGTTCTTGCAGCATAAGACGCGTGGAAATTAGTGAGGGTGATGGGGCGCGATGGGGGGCGGTGGGAGGGGGGACAGATTTATTCGTGAACCAGCATTACTCCCCGATGCTTCTAGTGTGTTATGGACTACACCTAAAAGTGGTAGCGTTGTTTGGGGGAAAAGAACAATGACAGCTTCGAGGGATCGTTTTCAGCTTCTTCTTATCTCTTTCCTTATTGGGAAAAGCAGGAATTTTCTTCTTAATACACATCTGCGAACCATGAGAAAATCTGTGATCCACTATGTTAAGGTCTTCAAGATAGCAATGGCCATCCATCGAAAACACAACAACAGGAGAAGGGCCGGATTGTATTTATATCATTCTGGAAAACGTGTTTTTCTTCTTACAGTCGTGAGGATTTCCAGTAGAGACCCAACCAGAGGGTTTTACGTACCATTACGGATGTACGATTGCTCTTGCATGATCATGTCAAGAAGTCACCAGTTTGTCGTGTAAACTGCAATCGTACGAGACAGTCCTGCTAACGCCAGTTGTCATTAACACGAAGAGCAAACGGCGAAACATGTTTGTCCAGCTTATAGGTGTTGCGATTCTGACGCAAGGTATATCTCACCTCAAGAAAAGTGTCCTTTACCATATAATTACGAATTCAGAGGGTTTGCCTCATCTTGCACTGTGCCTCGCACGAAGCTTAGTGATGATGAAGATCAATAAGATATCGGGCACCCTTTATATACGTACACGACCAGAAATGTGTTTTTTTTTTTTACTATATAACACCTTCCCAGCCACCCACGGTCTCTGTTCGGGTCTCTTCCGCCCAGAGTTGTGAAGAAGCTTTGGGTGCAGAAACAACCAATGGTCCCTAGTGTTACTTCACTTCAAATATCCAAACAATTCGCTCCGGATTGTGTATGACTGTAGGTCACATTTTTTATTCCGACCAGAGTTGTTACCTGTTATGATTACTTTTGTTTTCGTTGGCGGGGCATTCGTAGGGTTAATGACATGAGAACATTCCAAATGCCGAGGGCAGGGCACCAGCTATTCTTCGAAAGCCTGGTATGTTTGGCACAAAACGTGGAAGACCTTACAACCTTTCTAATTATATTTTCACTGTTTCTAAACGACAATGGGCAAGAATCCGTAATTAGCTATATTGGGGTGACTGGGGTCTAGAGTAGGTAATTTACATTCAGCTGGGACTGCATCAAAATATTTAGCAAAATTTTAATCTTTGCCTCTTAAATGCGAAATAGTTAATTTCACTTAATAAATTTCTGTATTGGAAATATATTTAGACTTGGAAAGAAAGAAATACAAAAGTACGTTATTTGTCAACAGGCGACATTTCGTTGGTACCGTAGCTGTTTGACATGTTATGAAATAATTTACAGTCCATAGCATGATGACATATTCAGATAATTTATTAACCTTTTTCATTACCTGTTTCAAACAATGTATTCGTTATCTGATAGCTGCAACACGTTAACGAGACGTATTACTGATTGTCTGTTGAGTGTTTCTTCGTCTCGTAGACTCAGCCAAATTTTTCTCTGCCTTTCTCCAACATTTTACATTCTCATACAAACAAAACATTATACTGGGTGAGAATGCCTTGCAATATCTGCTATTAGCTGGACAATCACAGATAGTTTAAAATACGGCGTGGCATCATAGACACAAAAAGCTAAACGGAATCATCGCGTGTTGACACTAACTTTTTCGCCATAAAATGTTTCAACGTAAACTGTTTGCACAAACAGATGCTATGAACCAGAGCTGACATTTCGGATATTACATGTTTATTTTAGAAATAAATAAACACGTATCGCTACTGTTCAGATTTCGCTGAATCAACATTATTGTTATATTGCCAACTACGACTGCTAACACTATCTATCGCAGACTACGATACACATTTCGTACTCAACCTCAGCATTAATTTCTTATCTGATGCGGTTCGACTTAAAAGCACAACTAAAAACGCAGTTATTTAGAATCCAAAGCTTTAAGCTACGCTGAGGCGTTTACAAATATTATTCACCTTTAAATTGTACAGAACGCAAAATACGATTCTTTTATGCGAAATAGATACTTGCGACGTTTAAAAGTTAAAACAACAACTTTTCTACTATGGTTTAAAACTGTCAAAATAATACTTTGAAGCTCTAATTGTGCATGCATTAAAAGTCGTTTCCTTTTAACTTTCCGTGTGAAAATTTTTTGTTGGACCTAAGCGTGACTGTTACTAATATCACTTGAAACAAACGGGTAACTGTAACCGGCTACATTGATTGATCTTTCCATTACGCAGTTCTAAAGATTATAGCTATCCATCATCAGACCTTTTTTTTCAATTTAAAGGACACATGTCTTTTTTTATATATGACTAGATGTGGCATTGTTTGTCAGCAGAGAACAAAATAAATCAATTTAGAACCTGACTCAAAGTTATGTGAATTCGTTAATTGCACAGGTAAACAGTTATACAGATACAAATACTTATCAATGGTCACTGCTTTTCTCGGAGTATTTGAATGACATACGCTTTCTGTATCCTCAAATGAGATTATCTTGCGTGTTAGAAGCTAACGAGAGCAAAGAACATATAATATAAGCATACTACTAGGAGCGTCAAATTATACAGGATGCGGCAGGTAAAACCGGCCCGTGAAGTCAACACATGAACACAAAATGGAATATACAAATTGACGACCCTCTTCTGTCAAGTTTGGATAAAACTCCTCCAGGATTCCAAAATACACGTCACTGTTGACTGCAGTCTCAAAGAATATGGGCCCCATAATGCGTGTGGTAAAAGTAGCACACTGAACACCAATATTCTCGTCATGCAAGGGTACCTCGTGGATTGCGTGTAGATTTTCTGTCGACCAATGCCGGTTGTTTTGGAAATTTATTTAGACAGACAAGTGCAACCACGCCTCGTCACTCATGATGAGCCTTAGTGGGTCTAAGACACCACTGGCAACATTTTTCAACAGCCGTGAACAGAAATGCACACTCTTCCGTAGGTCAGATTCCTTCAGTTCTTGCACAGCCCTTATCCGGTACGGTTATAACTTCAGCCCCGTAAAACGCGCCTGCAACTTCTCTCACTCGCATGTGGATGTTGACTCAGTCTCCTGGTTGACTTAGGAGGATTACTTGTCATTATCTCCTGCACCTGCCTCTTTAATTCAGGTATGCAGAGAGGTGGTAGTCTGTTCCTGGGAGCATTTTGATCCGATCCAGCACGCCACAACGATTCAATCTATTCCTGTACAGTGCTCTTTGCCGGTACAGAACACCCAGGAATTTTTTTTAAAATAAATTATTTGCTTTTACAAAATGGTTCAAATGGCTCTGAGCACTATGGGACTTAACATCTATGGTCATCAGTCCCCTAGAACTTAGAACTACTTAAACCGAACTAACCTAAGGACAGCACACAACACCCAGCCATCACGAGGCAGAGAAAATCCCTGACCCCGCCGGGAATCGAACCCGGGAACCCGGGCGTGGGAAGCGAGAACGCTACCGCACGACCACGAGATGCGGGCTATTTGCTTTTACAAAAGATCCAATGCGAATGAAAGCTTCAACGATTGCTACACGCTCGGTTAACGAATACGGCATTATCACACACTCACACTAATCCGGCTTCACACAACGAGGCATTTTTCTTAACTGGTTTCGACAAGTTTCACTGTTTGGACGGCGTTTCTTGTTTACGATTTTTAGCGACGCGCGCCCACACTGGAACATTATCATTTCATACCACGGGCCGGCTTTATGTGCCGCATCCATAACAAGACAGCCAACAAATCCACCAGCACACCAACAGTTTGTACCTCCTGTCAGATACGGTGCATGTTCGTCTGCGTATACACCGTGAGTGAGGTGAGCTATTCAGCTGCGGTACTTCCTGAACCGTTAAAATATCTCAATTCTGTTTTCACCAAAATGAGTGTATTACGAAAAAGTCCTCATTAAATGATGAAGTTAGGTCTCTTTTCATAAGTGTGATTGTTACAGAAATATCCCTACCAACTTCGATTTTTCCACATGAAACTGAAGTAATTATGCTGCTAGTGTCTTAGGTCCTAAAGAAACGATTTTAATGACGTTTTATTCTTCAAAGTCTGATTATCAGTTCTGGAGGAATTAACAGTTCTCTGAGTTGAACATGGGACCTATCGCTGTATTATACGGAAGTACGTATTGTTATGCAGAACTGTCGCATCAGACGAACGGGGCGCTCCAGTTTGACGCCCCTAAGAGTATCCACTTACAGAAGCGATATAGTGGAGAAGACTTCGATTTAAAATTGCTTCTAGTCACATTTGGCTACATGTGACTGGATCGATGCACCCACTGCAAGGCAAAGGAGTGGCATTTGAGCATGATTCCCTAGTTAACTACGGAACAGTTCTGCTCTTGTTTCTGTCAGAAGGAAAGGGCATGCTGAAAACTGAATGGATTTGTAAAACAGGGAATTGAGGTATAAGGTCTATTAAATAATGACTTAGCGTTATGGGTTTAATGTCAAGCTACGCGCTTACGTTGTAAAGTTACATCAGCAGACGCAACAAAAAGGGAATAGCGAAAGAATGTGGTTGTAAGCGCTGCCTTAAATTTTCATTTATGTCATCAAGTTTTCAAACTACCCACCATGTACTGCAAGGTGATATCAGTACACATGCTGCAACGCGACATTTAAATTCTCATAGGTCGTCAGAACTTGTGCGTAACATTCATCATTGAGTCTACACCAGAGAAAAACGTCATATGGTATCAAATCAGTGAACATGGCTAAATGATAACACCTTCACGTCCTATGCAGCGACAGGAATGTGTTGGGTGAGGACTTTCCTAACCATAGGCGAATATTTCTACACCAGACGATTGTCGTTTGTATTTAGAAAGGTTCTTGTGTGGTCACTGATGTTTTTGCCCGATGTTTACATTCTCCGAGGACCACTGCTTTTTCTTTCGTTGCTAGCAAAGGATGAGGTCGATAGAAACTTGGTTGCACATTCAGTCTTGACAATTTTTGGCCTTTTTTGAAACAACCGTTTCTTTCGCTGCATTCGTGTTATTTCCACTTCACCTCACTTTGTAAACTACACAGCAAAATTAGTGTTCTAGGGCAATAATCGATGGTCTTAATTACGTCAGTATACGAGGTAAAGTCTTTTAGCTGTGGGTGTTTCTTCGTGTTTCCACTTCAGTAGCACATCAGCAGTAGTTGACATGGGCAGCTTTAGAAGGGTTGAAATGTCCCTGATAGATCTGTTACTCAGGTCAACACTAGCCCACACAATTACTCCCTCCTGCTTTAATAACAAAGTGTCCTCCCCTCTTGATATCTGGTCTTGATTCCAGCATATGTTGACACGGCTGATAGTATACAAATGCAGGCGACTGCCAGAAAACTGCAAATGTGTGAGTACAGGAGGAGGAGATTAGTGTTTAACGTCCCGTCGACAACGAGGTCATCAGAGACGAAGCGCAGGCTCGGGTGAGGGAAGGATGGGGAAGGAAATCGGCCGTGCCCTTTCAAAGGAACCATCCCGGCATTTGCCTGAAGCGATTTAGGGAAATCACGGAAAACCTAAATCAGGATGGCCGGAGACGGGATTGAACCGTCGTCCTCCCGAATACGAGTCCAGTGTGCTAACCACTGCGCCACCTCGCTCGGTGTGAGTACAGGCGCCACTGACTTCAATATGACGTATTGTACTAGTTAACACACATCAATCCCCGTCTCACTAGGTTCTTATTTCACCCTTGTCCCTTTTTTTTTTTAACTCTTTCGAGTTGACGCCACTTCGCACTTCGGCGACTTGCGTGTCGATGGGAATGAAATCATGACGATAAGGACAACACCCAGTCCCTGAGCGGAGAAAATCTCCGAGCCATCCTGGAATCGAACCCGGGCCGTCGTGCTCACCACTCAGCTACCAGGGGCGGACTTTGCTTATGAACGGCAACATCTGGCACACCAACGTAGTGCAAGATGAGTCTTCTGCACTTTTCTGTCTGGAATCATCTTAGAAGTGTACTGCAATCCCACTGACACCGTTGAAGGACTGGAGCAGATAATTTTGAAGTCTTATCAAGATGTACGAGATGATCTGGAGGTGTTCGAAAGAATTAGCAACTTATTGCAGAGGTAAGTACAGAATTGCACTCAAATGTGAGAACTACCCATGAACATTTCCTTTTAGAGGCTCAAACGTTCAGTAAATTTTAACTGTAACGTGCTGAAGCAGCGCATTATTACTTGTTAGGGTAGACTATGGGTGATGTTTGAGACTAGTTCAAAATGGTTCAAATGGCTCTGAGCACTATGGGACGTAACATCTGTGGTCATCAGTCCCCTAGAACTTAGAACTACTTAAACCTAACTAACCTAAGGACACCACACACATCCATGCCCGAGGCAGGATTCGAACCTGCGACCGTAGCAGTCGCGCGGTTCCGGACTCAAGCGCCTAGAACCGCTTGGCCACCGCGGCCGGCCTTGAGACTAGTTACATGCGGACTCATACAAATAGTTTGCATTCCAAAGACACTTGTAGAGATACAGATAAAAATAGTGCCACGATGACAGAATGGTTTTGAAGTGACACGCTTCACATCTCACAGCTCTCTCTATGTCAGTAGGTGGTGTCTCTCCTTCTCCATCTCCCGGCTTTCTCAGAGTCTTCAGTCACGACCACCACCCCGTATTCATTTACGCTAACTACTCTTATGACTGCATCGGCTCTCCTGCTTCCCCCAACAATTAAACGGCTCACCATCCTTACGTTCTACCCTTCTCACTCTTGTTCTCTCCCTGTCTCTCTATCCAGGCCCCTCCCCCACTTTTCTCTTCCTCCTATGCACACACACACACACACACACACACACACACGAACGCGAAGTGAGAAAGACAGAAACATCGCCATAATAAACTGTAATAATAGTATTGAAATGTAGCTTAAAATATTAAATGAAATTAAACACTGTTGCCAGCATCATTATATTACATGTCCTTTGCACTCGTAAGCCCCTAATGCACAACCAATGCTTATTTCTGCTTTCAGATAGAGCTTGTAATGTAAATACTGAACCGGTCGGAAGTCAATCCCTTAAGATTTGTTTGCACCTCGTGTATGTAGAGATACCATCGCTGCCCGCTAGGAAGCGGGCGCATCGCGCCATCCATAGTTAAAGTTGGCCGGATCGTAAAGAGTCAGTCGGCGCGTTCTGCCTTTTAATGATTTTTCATGACTTCCCATTTTTCAATGGATTTTGTAAATGTTTTGTGTAATATTTTTTCAACTAAAACTTCGCTTCCTTTGGGTGGTCTCTTTAAGCACCTTGCCCCACTGCGTCTGAGCGTTTATTTCTGTGGTTCTCGTTTCCATTTATGTACTTGTTCTTTGTTGTGCTTGTAATTAATTGAAGTAAACAAGGAATCTACGTAGAGTAATATAACTATAGTACAACGTAAGGTGATTCTAAAGCTTGAAGTAGATCTACCAGAGTTCAAAAATAATTCGAAAATCAGCCTTTGGGCACTGAAACATTACTAAACCTTTTACTCAACAATCAAGGCATCCACATTTACTAAACTAGCTATCTGTTCTCTCCTTCAATACTGCCACAGTTTGCCCAGAAAATTCATGGTTACGAACCGTCTGTGTCTTGTAAAGTTAAATAAATCCGCTGAAGATGAATGACAATTGCCAGAAACGTGGAGTGGGAAGATCACTAAATCTGTTTTCCGTCTATGTATTTTGTGTTTCTGATGTTAATACTTCAGTGATGAATATTCGCGAAGTAATTACTATTTTAATGTTGCTAAATAAATAAAAATATAGTCAGTTTCTTCTATTCGATCGCCTGTAGCAAGCCCGTTTGACAACGTCTATCATTTGCAATAACCAATATCTCCGACATGTGATGTAATGAAAGTAATGTAAGTCAACGTACTACCACTTATCAGTGTGATAATGGTCCACCCCCCCCACCCCCACCCCCACCGGCCGGGGTGGCCTAGCGGTTCTAGGCGCTACAGTCTGGAACCGAGCGACCGCTATGATCGTAGGTTCGAATTCTGCCTCGGGCATGGATGTGTGTGATGTCCTTAGGTTATGTAAGTAGGCTGTTTAGGTTTTTGTATTGGTAACGCCACGTAGCGCTCTGTATGAAAATCACTGGTTGTGCTGTGTGCAGCCTGTGGCTGGTCGGCATTGGTGCAATTGTCTCTATTGTAGTGTTGGGCAGTTGGCTGTTAACAGCGCGTAGCGTTGCGCAGTTGGAGGTGAGCCGCCAGCAGTGGTGGATGTGGGGAGTGAGATGGCGGAGTTTTGAGAGCGGATGATCTGGACAGAGACACTAAATTTGGAAGACTGGATGTCACTTTTGAACACTATTAAGGTAAATACATTGTTTGTTCTCTATCCAAATCTTTCATTTTCTAACTATGCCAATCAGTAGTTAGTGCCTTTAGTAGTTTGAATCTTTCATTTAGCTGGCAGTAGTGGCGCTCGCTGTATTGCAGTAGTTCGAGTAACGAAGATTTTTGCGAGGTAAGTGATTGATGAAAGGTATAGGTTATTGTTAGTCAGGGCCATTCTCTTGTAGGGATTATTGAAAGATTGCGTTGCGCAAAAAAATATTGTGTATCAGTTTAAGCACGGTCATGTATAATTTTTCTAAGGGGACGTTTCATTTGTCGACCTTTAGCCGAGGATACCTCACTGGAATCTTCTGATTTTTTTCTTGTAGTTTGTGTAATTAGTGTAGCTATTGGTTATTGCTAGCTCGTAATTATAGAGAGAATTTCCTTTGTAGTTGTAGTTTTTCATTGTTGCACAGTAAAACAGTTGTGGCATGCATGTAGATTTGCACCAAGTATTTCGCAGCTGCGCTTGCAATTGACTAGATATTATTTTCAGTGCTATGTTAATGTGTTTTCTTATTTTGCTCTTAAAATTGTGCTTTTCTGTGTCATCGTGTGAAATATTGTGACAATAATGGCGCGTGTAAAACGTAATACTAGGCTCCAAAGTAAACTGAGAAATGACAGTGAAGACGAAAGCAGTGTGTTAGCGCCACCGTGTAATGAATTAACTAATGTTCAAAGTAGTAATTTGGTAACTGTGCATAGGGAATTGGAGCTGGCTGCAAATAATGGTGTAGACAGTGAAACAGTTAGTGATCAGGGAAGCATTATCGATCGATCGGTCGGCAACAGCTCGCCTCAGGAATCCGAAATGACAGGACACAATCTCGCAAATACTGTAGATTCAGGTTTTGGGTTCTCACCGTTTTTTTAAATAAGTCAAGACATATTTTCAGCTTGTCAAAATGTGAATGTTGCCGGTGCAAGTGCACTGCCGAAAAGCACTGAGGAACATGTTTCAGACACCAGTGCATTGTTATTACAATTAATACAACAAATGGGACAAAATCTTCAAAAGTTAGCCACGATGGAACAAAATGAGAGACAAACACAGCAAAAGCTTCAAAAGTTAGACACAATGGAACAAAATCAGAGACAAACACAGCAAAAGCTTCAAAAGTTAAGACACAGTGGCGCAAAATCTTCAAAAGTTAGACACCATGCTTGCACAAACACGTGAAGATTTAACTACTGAGTAACATAACACCGAATCGAAATGTCAAAAAGTCTGTAATGAAGTAAAAACACAAATTTGTAAGCATTTTCAACCTATTTTTTCACGTCATGAAAATGCATTACAGAATCACGAAGCAGCCATAAAAGAACTGCAAACTATTGTTCATGAAAATCATGACACCTTGCAAGCTAAAATGGACTCAGTTGCATCTACCGATTCGGTTACACAACTTCCAAAAACTCAGGAAAACTTAAAGGACACAGTAGATACACTGAAAATTGGTTCAGAAAGACACATGGAGGAAATTAGTTCATTATCAGAGAAAGTAGTCGAACTTTCGGATCAACTAAATAATTTATCTACGAAAGTAGATGATAATCTGAATGACACAGGAACGGTAGTCTTTAATGATACAGAAGAGTACGAACAAATTAGGAAATTCAAACAAAATCAGAATCAAATTAATACGCAACATCAAAGAGAAATCCGGGAAGTACAAGATCAATTGACACAGGTAATACAAGAAGTACATACACTCCTGGAAATTGAAATAAGAACACCGTGAATTCATTGTCCCAGGAAGGGGAAACTTTATTGACACATTCCTGGGGTCAGATACATCACATGATCACACTGACAGAACCACAGGCACATAGACACAGGCAACAGAGCATGCACAATGTCGGCACTAGTACAGTGTATATCCACCTTTCGCAGCAATGCACGCTGCTATTCTCCCATGGAGACGATCGTAGAGATGCTGGATGTAGTCCTGTGGAACGGCTTGCCATGCCATTTCCACCTGGCGCCTCAGTTGGACCAGCGTTCGTGCTGGACGTGCAGACCGCGTGAGACGACGCTTCATCCAGTCCCAAACATGCTCAATGGGGGACAGATCCGGAGATCTTGCTGGCCAGGGTAGTTGACTTACACCTTCTAGAGCACGTTGGGTGGCACGGGATACATGCGGACGTGCATTGTCCTGTTGGAACAGCAAGTTCCCTTGCCGGTCTAGGAATGGTAGAATGATGGGTTCGATGACGGTTTGGATGTACCGTGCACTATTCAGTGTCCCCTCGACGATAACCAGTGGTGTACGGCCAGTGTAGGAGATCGCTCCCCACACCATGATGCCGGGTGTTGGCCCTGTGTGCCTCGGTCGCATGCAGTCCTGATTGTGGCGCTCACCTGCACGACGCCAAACACGCATACGACCATCATTGGCACCAAGGCAGAAGCGACTCTCATCGCTGAAGACGACACGTCTCCATTCGTCCCTCCATTCACGCCTGTCGCGACACCACTGGAGGCGGGCTGAACGATGTTGGGGCGTGAGCGGAAGACGGCCTAACGGTGTGCGGGACCGTAGCCCAGCTTCATGGAGACGGTTGCGAATGGTCCTTGCCGATACCCCAGGAGCAACAGTGTCCCTAATTTGCTGGGAAGTGGCGGTGCGGTCCCCTACGGCACTGCGTAGGATCCTACGGTCTTGGCGTGCATCCGTGCGTCGCTCCGGTCCGGTCCCAGGTCGACGGGCACGTGCACCTTCCGCCGACCACTGGCGACAACATCGATGTACTGTGGAGATCTCACGCCCCACGTGTTGAGCAATTCGGCGGTACGTCCACCCGGCCTCCCGCATGCCCACTATACGCCCTCGCTCAAAGTCCGTCAACTGCACATACGGTTCACGTCCACGCTGTCGCGGTATGCTACCAGTGTTAAAGACTGCGATGGAGCTCCGTATGCCACGGCAAACTGGCTGACACTGACGGCGGCGGTGCACAAATGCTGCGCAGCTAGCGCCATTCGACAGCCAACACCGCGGTTCCTGGTGTGTCCGCTGTGCCGTGCGTGTGATCATTGCTTGTACAGCCCTCTCGCAGTGTCCGGAGCAAGTATGGTGGGTCTGACACACCGGTGTCAATGTGTTCTTTTTTCCATTTCCAGGAGTGTATTTCAGAGGACACACGCGCTCCAATACGGTAAGAGGGACATAGAAATACGGAACAGCCACAAAATAACAACACAGGCACTTCGGAAATTATGAAAGAAACTGGCAAGGTACACCGAATTTTGAGATGGAACCACCGAAACGACGTAACAATGACGGACATGCGACTCGCCGACATGATGATTTTGACTATAAGCTGTTTATTACTACACGTAAATTCAAAACATTTAAGAATTCCGGCAACTACAGTCATCCACAAGTGTGGCTTCATCAATTCTCTCATTGTTTTCCTCCCAACTGGTCATTAGAGCACAGATTACAGTTTATGTGTGGCTATTTAGAGAATGAACCAGCTGTAAGAATGTGATCGGTCATTCACGACTGTCACAGTGAAGGAGAATTTTATCATGCCTTCCTCTCAGCATATTGGTCTCAACCTACACAAGACCGAGTAAAATATAGCATCATAATGATGAAACATTTCGAACAATCTGAATTTTCCAGTCTTGTGAAATATTTTGAAGATATGTTGCACAAGAATCAGTACCTGTCAAACCCATACAGCCCCTCTGAACTCATCCGCATTTGCTTAATCAAATTGCCTGAACATTTACGACATATTATTTTGGCAGGACGTTGCAAAGACGACATTGAAGCTTTCCAGTTACTGTTACAAGAATTGGAAATTGACACTGACAATCGCGGGACACGAAAACAGGAACACAACAATTGCAGGTCACATCCATCACAATTCCGCGGTGAAAGAAATAATAACTGGACACGACAAGGCTATTCTTACAACGCAGATCGTGACCAAAACAGACACCACCCGTATGACAACCGTTGGCAGAGTAGTAATAATTACAGGGAAAGATCACCCCACTGCGGTAATGACTATCACAGAGACAATCAGAGAAACAGACAATATGGGAACCAAAATAATTATTATCAAGGGAGACAGAATAACGTCAGACGCAACGGTCCACTGCGCAGTTACGATTCCGGGAGAAATTCTCCATCACAGGACCGCCAAAAAAAGAAACTATGTAAACTACCGACAAAACGACATACCTGAATTTCATCAGAACTGGCGGGATTCAAACAAGGCAGGGCCCTCTCGACAAGGTGAATTTGTTGAAGTTAGATCTCCAAATCCCAATAATGACGCCCGATAACAAAGGTAAGACACAATTACTCGCACCGCAGGCGGCCACGTGCGCCGGCTGGGCTTGAGAAAAATAACATAAGCTAACCTTGAGAAAAATTCCAGTATTCTTACCGACGTATACAGAAACTCTGAGTACTAGGAAGAGTAAAGCATTGCACCACATTTCACATGTAAAACCGTTTACTTAGAGATAATCTGCTTTTTAACTTAGTCTTTGCCATAAAATTTTTCACTTCACGATACTACTACAATTTGTCACACTGAGAAACTCATCCCATGTGGCTTTCACGGCCAGCGTCTTTATCAGTAAACACTTCTGGGCTAAGTTGCCGTGGTCGATCTGTAGAAATTCTTCTCCCTGACGTTTCGTTCTCAACTACTGAGAACATCTTCCGAGGTGAGTCGACGATTGGCTGCTAGGAGCCTGGGCCGCCGCTTATATGGAGATCGTAGAGGGCGCCACCACACGTCACATGGAGTCGATGTGTGGCTATCTCTGGCTATCGTCTGTTCTCTCGATTGCAGGCAATCAATTGTCACGTGATTGATGCAACGTCGACCGCCATATATTGTTCAATTTTAATCCTTCTTCTTTACGATTAAAATTGTATTGATGTTTGTGGATTTCAATTCCCTCTCTATACATACGTGTATAATAGTGCGACGTCCTCGCTAGCACGCTTGTCTCACCAAATTTTATTTCGTGATCTCCATCCTGAAAAACATGTTCCGCTACTGCCGATTTGTCGATATGTCCCAAGCGACAGTTTCTTTTGTGCTCCGTCAACCGTGTACTGATGCTTCTTTTTGTAGTTCCTATGTAAACCTTGCCACAACTGCACGGAATTTTATATACCCCTGGGGTGGCTAGGGGGTGACGAGCATCTTTTGTTGATCTTAGGCATTCACTAATTTTCTTAGTAGGTCTGAAAATAGTCTCCACCTGAAACTTGGCTAGTACTTTTCCAATGCGATCAGTGATGTTATGGATGAACGGAAGAAATACTTTTCCAGCTGATGGTTGTTGCTGTCTCCTATTTGTAGGCATTTTTCCGCTTGGGTGAAGTGCTCGGTTAATCTCGTTTTTCGTATAACCATTTTTCGCAAAAGCCATTCGTAAATGATTTAGTTCTTCTTGTAAGTAGCCTAACGAAACGTCAGGGAGAAGAATTTCAACAGATCGACCACGGCAACTTATCCCGGGAGTGTTTACTGATAAACACTGAGAAACTGTTAACATGCAACAATGTTTTAACTTAAATATCCAGTCAAGAACCAAGAGAACTTATTTAAACAGAAATTACGAATGCATTGTTATAGTGAACAGACGACACAGTGTTGTTATTTGTACATTCTTCCTTGTTAGATGCACGATTACGTAACGACTATAAGGCTTACATACTTAGAACATATACCGGTACTGCTAATAAGATTTTAATGCAACATTTTGGTTTACTTCTAAATACATTATGGATTTAAAGTGCTTTCTGAGACATACCAGATGACTCAGTGGTTAGTTTATTTGACAGCTACGCGATTATATCACGACGCTACTAATGAGTGACACAATTTATATTACTGCTTTTTCGCTGCATCTGTTTTATATCTGCACAGTTTTTCTGAATTCTTCTGGAAAGTAAAACATGTTTTAGTAGTAACTTTTGTGGTATAGCTACAATGAGACAACCTTTTCCGTAGCACAACAATACGTTACAGCACAGTACTTTCTTCATCATGGCAATAAGCGTAATAACTAAGATATCTATAAGCAAAGCATTTAATTTTTGTTTATGAGGAGGTGAGTACATTGGCTTCAGCAGAACTTTGCTTACAGAGGACGATAACTACACAGTTCCACAGAATTATCTTACAGCAAGGTGCACATTTAGCGCTACAGGACACGCATTTGAGTGATTAATTTTGTACTTAAAACATTTATTTTTAAAGATTTTTGAATTACAATGACACAAAAGTTATCCGTGCTTTCCAGATTACAGCATTCCAGATTACAGCATTCCACTGCTGTAATCTGTAACACCTGAGGTTATAATTACATTAATCCTCAGAGGGGTACACGGCTACTTTGTGTACCATGTGTCTGGCAAGCACAAGGAGCCCTAGCTAATATGGTATTTGCTTATACAAATTTACACATCGGTACCATATTACTCTAACACACAAATTACACAGCTATCTGATCATTTAGCTGAGAGAGACAAACATTTATTTTACTACATCAGTGACAGATGTTTACGTAATTACACCATTGGATAACTTCACACTTACGAAATTGTATTTTGTCTGTACTTTGTGAACTGTTCATATTTTTTAGGTTTTAACATTATTGCAGGAAGCTACGACATTTTTTAGATTTGATTAAGGTGCTATGATGTTATTGTTACGATGACTCTGTGTATTATGTTGTTGAGGTATGTTTATGATATATAAGGAATTTGATTATGCTACGTATTTATTATGATGAAATATTGAAGAAGTGTCGATGAATATGTATATGAGTAATAAGGTAAGGAATAATGAGTAGTGGTTAGGGACTCTGATTTATGAAACAGGATGTTGGAAACCAAGGATCGTACTTTAAGAGTTATGAAAGGTGTGCAAAAGGGTAAATGTATCACAATGCCAGCGAAAATTTTTTGGGCACTGTTATATTCATAGGATGTTGTTTCTACACATTTGCAACGCAAATTCTCGACCTGTGAAATTTTTTATATGAGACTGTCACTGTAGTGCAAACTGGTGTCGTAAATATTTCGGTAAGAAAGCTAAGTGACCTTGATGTAATGCGTTATGGGCGATCAGCTGTGCGAGTCACCTGGAGAAAAAGCCCTTAGGTGGAGAGAAAAAAAAGAGACCATTAACCTCGCTATTGACATTCCTTTGTAGAACGCATCGCAAATACGACATGCTCGAACTTGAAAACATAATATGATTACACTGTGGAGCACTTAATTTATGATATTTACTAAAATGCCTAATGAAATGATGAGAAACATTTTACATCTATTGTCTTTCTAGTTGAGAGATTCCTCATTTTGTTTAATATCTAGTTTATAGCTGCACTGCAGCAATGGTTAAAATAAAATTTAATAGATGTACTAATATAGGTATTTTATGCCTACAGATCCAGTAAATAATAATTTTATGATCTACTTCCAAAGAAACGAGAGAGCACAAAGAGACATTTCCCTTCACAGGCATTGCATACATAATTTTTGTCGATGACTGGGTAACTTGTTTAGTAGTGTAAGGTAAGGTGATGCATCACTCTAGTGTTAAGTTCTGACATAGGTGTTAGACATTTCCTATTTTTACTGTAATATTTTTTCTCCTTGAGCTTTGTCATGCTGCTGCTGTTTGCCAGGCATAGTGCTACTGAATGTCACTTTGTATTACTCTGTTAAGCCAGTTTTACTACCGATTTACTTTTCTTGTTGCTGCACATTGGCTCATATTAGTTGTAATGTTGCATTTGCTCTGTTAATTTAGATTTACTGCTGCTTCCTTTGCCACTTTGCATTTTTTTGTCATTGCTGTTTGTGTTAATTGTTTTGTCCTGCTGCATTGCCTCGTCCCTTATTTTAGAATCTGATCTCAGTAGATTTAAGTTAGCTTAAGATGGGGTAGGCTATATAAGAGAACGAGTTGTGATGAATTGGAAGAAATGCATTGAGAAACTATAAGAAAATGGTTTGGCCAAGAAAGTATTTTGAAAGAGGATATGAACAAAAAAGTAGGGTTTAGGGACAACAGGTTTAGGTAGGATTTTCCTGGAAATAAATGATGAAGTAAGATAATGGAAAATAAATAATGAGGTAAGAAATATGTTAACATATAAATACAGAAAGCATGCTTGGATTGGATTTCTTTGGTGGAAACAAATGTTGAAATAAGACGAAAGATCTATGGAATGAAGTTTTGGGTTGGACTGCAGTACCAAATGTTACACTGAAAAGAAACCCTGTCCTTTCCTCCTGTGTTATTCTGCTATGTGTTTGTGTTCTCTTGTGTATTTGTGTTTTTCCTGCCTTTATGTTCCTCCTATCTTTTCTACGTAATTCTGTAGCTCTCAATTCGTTCGAGCAATCAGTCATTCATGATAGGAAACACAGTCATAGCTCAGTCACTCAAAATGAGTCTGAAATTTTACTTGTTAGAATGAAATCAGGCGATGATTCTTCTTCTCTGCAGGCTCGTGCTTTGCGGCAGTCTGCTAATCTGTACAAATAAAATGCCTCGTAATTTTGGGAGCGTTGTATAATCAGTCGGGAAACCTCATATCAAGCGGATATTTGGCTTTGATGAAGTTTAACCTTCCGAAGAAGTAATGGAGCTCTTGGATTATTAAATGCAGGTTCGTATCCAGTCTTTCGGAAGTTCCCTTCTGATTAACAACTACGCAATATATCGATAAATGTCATTAATTCTCAGATTTCAAATACACACCTTTTATGTGAAGGAGCAATCTATATATATTTCCTTTTAATCGTACAGTTCGTATCAGTTATCTTCTGTGATAAATCTCACTAATCAGACTACAGTTCATCCAAACCAAGCTCAGGCTAATCGGCACGAAGTCAAGCCCGGAAGCTCCCTTTCTTTTTTTCTAACAACCACCAGAGAGAGTACTACAAAGAATACTTATGCGCTCATGGCATAGCTATTGTATGAGCTACTTTTCGCATGGATTCTGCGAGTATGAAGATAGAAAATTAGTAAACGTCATTCAAGGGTAGAATTGTATCTGAATAATTCATCGAATATAAAGAGATATTAGAATTGCCCCTCACAGCGTGCAAAGTTAATGATAATACACTTTGCGAGCTAACAGAAAAAATTTGTTGGGTTGTTTATTCAAAAGAGGAATATTTTGAATTAGTAGAATTTTATTATAGAGAGTATGGGTAACATGTTAAGACAATAAGTTACGAGAATACCTAAGCTGTAGCTTTTACATGTACCGGGGTATACCCGCATCCCGAGTACATAACCAGGGAAGATGTAGATTGGTGTAATTACGAAAAAAGGTCTACCCATTTGGGAACTGGCCTTCACAGGGAAACCCTGGAAAACCTGGAAGAATAGACCCCAGCTCAGGTATTAAAGAAGATAGGAAAGCCTAAATCCAGTAATTTTGAAATATATAGAAGCTCTATAGATTAGATCGAAGGAAAAGTGCCTCATAGCCAAAAAAAAATTTTGCAATATTGCTAAAAAAAAAATTTTCAAAATTCTTCTTTCGACGATGTAGCCGGCGATCTCGTTGTGAAGTCGATGGAACAGGAACACTGGGTACGGACACCGGGTAGGTGACGTACAGCGTTTGGTGGACGCGGCACGGAGGACAGGCGATGGTACAGGATAGAAGCTGGCAACGTGCCGTAGAAACAGGAAGATGATCTCTGGAACAGATGGTGAGGGACGTGAACATGAAACAGGTTTAAAGTGGAATAAGAAAAGGTTCTGACTGAATAAATCCCTGGAAGAGAGTGGATTAAGGCAATGAAGTCCATATTTCATCGTTGAACTCAAAATCGGAGTGGATTCTTATATTCTTCCATCTGTACTAGACTGGAACATCCATCAGTCCTGACCATTGCGAATTTTTTTTTTTTTTTTTTTTTGTGGTCCTCAATACCAATGTTGTTTTGCATTACAACTGCTGATTGTCCAAAACATTGCCAAATAGACTGTGGACATTTAAATTTTGTTGTAGCTCATATTGAATGTATTCCTCTCAACAAAATTTTTAATCTAATCTTCGTTTTGTTATAGTGCAGGTGGAAGTAGAGCATTCAATCTGTCCGAGGTTTGCTTTCAATTACGAAATTATGGATAAAATTTAAGTTTACACCTAATGAAAAATTTTAAACATAGGCATATGACACTGACTCCACAAAAGGAATAATTTGAAAAATTTTCATTATTCTTATAATTAATTGCTTTGTAGATCCACTTGCAAATAAATATAATTAATGATGACGTATGTTCATTTAACAAATCGTCCAATCGCAGAATCTTCTTCATCCTCTCATGAACATTTATGGAAATATATTTCAACAATTATATCCATAATATGAAACACACAAACTGCTATTCTTAAAAAGTTAATTAAAATTCTTAAATTAGTTCTCCTGGTAAAGAAGGCATAATAAAAAATCTAAAAATTATAATAATTTTCTCTCGCGCAACCAGAGAGTTTCTTCAATTGTTTGCAACAGTGACATTATCGACTGTTGCTTCATTTCACAGTTCATTTGTTATCTTGCGTGAACAGCGCACATCATACACACAGTGTATTTACCTACATATCCCACACCGTTCAAGTTTCACACGCAATTCTCACGTATGTGCCGTGTCTTGAGGAAATGTAGATGCACTTGCATTGTATATCATTGTGGCTTCTGCTCATAGTCCACACTTACAAACACTAGTAATTAACAAATTTTTCTACCTATCTTAAAATTTTTTTGTGCTAAACCATCACAGGAGTAATCTCACTGTTTCTTAACCTATCACAGGAGTAATCTCACTGTCTCTTAACCTATCACAGGAGCAATCTCACTGTCTCTTAACCTATCACAGGAGTAATCTCACTGTCTCTTAACCTATCACAGGAGCAATCTCACTGTCTCTTAACCTACCACAGGAGTAATCTCACTGTCTCTTAACCTCTAGACAACATAAACTTCTTGATATTTATATGCACATTCGACTCATAGTCAAATTCCACTCTAAATTCTTCTCCACATTTGGTATCACAGATCTACGATCCTTCACTAAATTTCTTAATATCATTATGCGGGAATAATCCCTTTATTCTTTTCGATTTGGGATATGCCAACAAGTATGATCCAGGATTTGGTATATTTACAATAACATATGGTCCAGTATAAATAAGATTCCATTTCTTTATGTTCTTCATCAGTTTCGAGGAATGGATGTGTCGCCTCAATGAAACCTTTTCTCCAAGATGAAACGTCTGAATCCGATGAATCCGTTTATCATATGTCAATTTCCGTTGTATTGCCTTTTTAGTTAAATTGACAAGTGCGAGTCGAATCTTTTCCTCCCATTTTAAATTCTGGTCTTCATACTTTGGCAGATGGTTTATCCAGAAGTTCTTTTCAATCTGACTGAACATAAGCTCCGTTGGAGTAAAGTTAGTTGAAGTATGTGTCAGATTATTAAATATTTCTTCAAATTCTGACAAATAATCAGCCCATGATGTTTGTTTACTGTGACAGTATGTACGCATAAATCGGTTTAATTCTCGGAAAACTCGTTCTATTGGACTACCTTGTGGATGGTAACATGATGTCAAAATTTGTCGAATACCAAGTTGTGTTAGTGTTTGCTTCCATTTAAATCCAGTAAAAATTCTGGCATTATCTGTAATTATGGATTTCGGTAAACCTACATGCGGAAGATAGTCACACACCAATCTCACTACAACAGCTCTGGCAGTAGCACCCTTTAATGGATATAGTTTTACATATTTTGTAAACACGTCAAAGAATCCAACAATGAATTTAACTCCTCCTCTTGATCGTGGGAGAGAGCCGCAGATATCACACGAAATTAACGCCCTTGGCTCTCGTGGAATAATTGAATGCAGAACATGCTTACTACCTCTATTATCCGGTTTTGCCTTTTGACAGAGTAAACAGTTTTGTATTGTTTGGTGCACTTTTCTCCGAATATTCGGAAAATAACAGTATGCTCCTATTTTATTGGCACATTTAATTACACCAAAATGTCCCCATGATAAGAGGGTAAACCAAATTAATTTTTCCTCATATTCCTTTGGGATACATACACACCACCGTGGATTGTTGTCCTTCCCACGTCTGAAGAATAATACTCCATTTACTAATTTATAATGATCTAAACTAGCCCTTGAATTTTGTTGTTCCTTTAGCTGAATTATCTTCTTCCATCGAGGGTCTTTTCGTTGTAAATTTCCCATATCTCTACAAAGATGTACATAATAAGTCTTGTAGATATTGTCCTGCAACAGTAATACTGGAAAATCCGAAGTATTTACTGATTCTATTTCCGGCGTTAAACCTTCTGGGGATCTTGACAGCGCATCCGCAGTAATATTTTCTTTGCCAGACACATGAATAATTTTAAATTGGTACTGTTGTAGTATCATTGTCCAACGTGACAGTCTAGGATGTAATAATTTACATGTTTGCAAAAAGGTTAGTGATTGATGGTCACAATACACAATCGTTTTCGAACCATATAAATAATAGTTAAACTTCTTGAATGCCCAGATAACCGCAAGTGCTTCAAGTTCTGTGGTCGTATAGGCTCTTTCACAGGGCGATAACACTCGACTAGCAAATGCTATCGGACAGAATGTTGGTACCCCTTTTATTTTCCTTATTTGGAAGAGACAAGCACCTAATCCAACATCCGATGAATCCGTGGACAGACAGAACTCACAATTCATATCAGGGTGATATAATAAGGATGCATTAACGAGTTGGTCTTTAATGTCTCGAAAAGCTAGTTCACATTCTTCAGTCCATTGCCATGGCACATCCTTCCGTAGAAGTCGGTTTAATGCCTCAGAATTCATGGCTTGAGTCTTTATGAAACGACGGATGAACGATGCCATACCTATAAATCCCTTCAGCTGTCTTTTATTCCGTGGTGATGGAAAATTGCGAATTGCACTTATCTTCTTCTCGGTAGGCAGGATACCTTTCGCATCTATCATATGTCCTAAGAACTTGATTTGTGGTAAAGCAAAATGAGACTTTTGTAAGTTTACTGTAATTCCGGTTTTCTTGAAAACAGCAAAAATCCTTGCCAAAATATGCAAATGCTCTTCCCATGTTTTCGTGGCTATTAATAAGTCGTCAACAAACACAGTTATATGACTATGCAATTCTGGTCCAAGAACATAATCCAATGCTGAAATAAATATTCCGGCACTAATATTAAGTCCGAACGGGACAGCTCTAAATTGGTAACTTCACCCAGCATAGATAAATGCGGTATATTTCCTAGATTCTTCATCCATTTGGACCTGCCAGTACGAACTTCTCAAATCAACACTAGTTAAGTACGAAACATCCTGGAAATTTTGAATTAATTCATCTATATTTTCCGGATGAGTTCTTACAGGTACTATTATTTTATTAATCTCTCTCGGATCCAGAACTAATCTTACATTGCCTCCAGGTTTTGGAACGGCTAAGAGCGGAGAACAATATGGACTAGTTGATGGCTCAATCAAGTTCCATTCTAACATTCTATTTATCTCCCTTTGAACGGATTGTTTTAAACGCCAGGGGATCGGATAGTGCGTGTAACAGTAAGTCTGATGTGGCTTCACTTGTAGGTGACAAATATACCCTTTAATAATTCCTGGTTTCTCATCAAAAATCTCTTCATATGCCTCTAACAAACAATGAAGCTGCTGCCTTTGTTCTCCGGGAAGCTGATTTGATTCACTACCTTTTATCATTGTTGTTTGGTTAAAGTCCTCCTGTTGCATCAAATCCTTTGAAAGCTCCTTCCAACGACCGTTTGTAGTGTCAATTAATTGAATTATGGTACCGCGACAATATTTCTCATGCACCGTTTCCTTTCTATTTAAATCCAGTGCTATCTCTTCTCCATTTAATCTAAATTTAACTATTCCTTCCAAGAAATCAATCTGACAATCGTACTCCTGCATACTCCCTATACCAAGAATACAGTCCACTAATAACTTCTCCACTACAAGGAACGTGCATTTTATTGCTACATTTCCCATTTTCATCTCTAATTGTGTTTGTATTTTGACATTGGGAGAGCGTGCTCCAACACCTCCGATGATTTTGCAGTTCTGTACTGGCAAAATTGGTACCTCCTTCTTCCTAATAATTCTCCGAAAAAGAGCGCCTGAGATGACATTGGCGGAAGCGGCGGTGTCCAATATCACATTCGTTGGAACTTCCTCCATTTCAACAAATACTTCCGATACCGGAACACTCGATCTGTCATTATGACACGTTATTAAATCCTTTGTTAACTCTTCAGTCAACAGCTCACCATCATTATATCTTAACAATTGTAATTTTACTGTTTCGCTCCTAACAGATCCCCTGACCGCTCCTCCGAGGCACGATGCGGTCATGTTTAGTTTGACTGATTGTTGGTCTGATTGGTATTTGTCTCTTCAGCTACTTCAGTGATTACCGGTTGTTGTGGTGAATTCTGACTATATTGCCTTGCTTGATTCGTGTAATTATTGTTGTTGTTTTGCTGGTGTTGGTAGAACTGTCCTGTGTTGCCATACATTGGATTATACCGATTAAAATTCCTATTGTTCCTAAAATAGCCCCTCGCTGCACCATTACTAAAGTTTCCATTATGGTAATAATTATTGTTTGCATTTTGTCCATTTCTAAGTCTCCTCGGAAAGTGTAGTTGGTTATGATTATTGTTACTGCTACTATTACTGCCATTTCCATTCAAGTTGCAGCTCGGATTCGCTTCTGTTATTCTTCTTTGATATCACATTTCTCTTGCCCTTTTATTGTCCTCCTCAATTATATCATTATGATCAAGTGTAGCCATAATGAGTCTATATCCTTATCATTTATATACAACAGCTGATTCCTTATACTAGTGGGTAGTCTGGACTTGAGTATTCTAAGTATATGCGGCAAAGGAATCGGTACATCCCAATACAAAGATTTATTAATGTATTTCTCAAAATATCTCTTTAGAGATCCTCTAGAAAATGAGAAAGGCTCAGGATATAATACTTCCTGCCTAAGTCTTTCTTGTACTCCAGCAGACCAATATTTTGCTAGAAAAGCCTGCTCAAATTCTTTGTAACATTTACAAGAAGATGTTTGTTCGGATGCCCACAATATCCAGATACAAAACTAATCTTTTGCCATTCTGTCCAAGATCGTGGAAATATACCACTGAAACTTCGAAAAAAGACTACATGATGAACATTCTTTTTGTCAGGGTTAAAGATTTGAAATTGTCTCTGTTTAATCATCTTCTCCTCAACGGTACTACGATTCCAAAAATCATCCTGTTCGTACTTTTCCCTGTGGCTATCCGTTATATCGAATCTAACTTGTGACGTTCCAGTTCTGTCTACATCGGATCTTGACGTGGACGGAATGTCACGCACAGATTGAGAGTTTTGTTTCCTACTTCTCGGTGTTTCTAAATCCTCCTGCAAGAGATTTAGTGATCTTTCGATATTTTCTTTCCAACGCGAGAAATCTTCGCCAAGTTGTTCTCGAACTTCCTTTAACCCTTTGTTAAAAAAATTATCCTCGGAACTCTCTGAAATTGACTGTAAAGCTACTTTCACAGCTTCTTCTATCGTTTCCGAAGGAGAATTTTGCCGCTCTAATGTCATTTCTGAAAACTTTCCCGCAAGTACATTCATTCTATGTTCCACTGTCTCCTGTTTTTCCTTCACTTCGTCAAACTGCTTCTTTAGATTATCTTGGGATTCTGTTATTTCTGGTATCATAGCTACGGTACACTGTATGTCCTTTTGAGCTTGCATTACTTGAGGAAACAGTTCTACTTGTTTTTGTGTCGTGTCAATTTTGACGGATACATATTCGGTTAGTTCCGCTTTTAATTTACTGTTGTTTTCTTGGCATTGTTGGCGGACCTGCTCAATTCGAGCAACAAGATTCTGTTCGGTCCTTTCTGCCTGTTCCTTTATTTCCTGTGTCTGGGTATTTAATCTCTGATCTAATTCGGTAAAGATTGCTCTTAACTGATTTTGTAATTCTGTTTGATTTTCGGCTAGTTGATTTTTGAATTCATTTTGTATAACGGATAAGTCTCGTTTAACCTCCGCTTGGCCTTCGGCTAATAGAGACAACTGTAGCATAATAACAACTAATGTGTTGTATGAATGTTTTCTGAACCAGCGGGATTATTTATATTGCTACCGCTAGCCACAACAGTCTCAGAATTGTTATCCGTGGCCTCTGCTCCTGCGCAAACAGCTGAAGGCTGTTGCACGTCTCGTTGCTGATTCAATGACATTTTAAATGCCGCTCTAGTCAATACCATTAAATAACTGTCAATATCAGGTTCAAATCACTAAATACAGTTTCAAATTTACTGTCGTAGACACACTTAACTTTCAAATTACTTCACAGATGATATAAAGTTCGATGTCCAGATACGAAAATCATACAATATACAGTTCTACAATCTAACTACTATCTGGAAAAAAGTTCTTTCTAAATTGATTTCAAACTATTTTAACTACAGGATAAAAAAAATTAGATTTCTCTGGCCTTGTTCTGTAGTCTCGGTGTTGTCCAATAGTTGAAATCGTTTCTTGGTATCAGCAATCTTTTACTATGGGCACCGAATCTCTCTTCAGATTAGTTACCTCTCGTTCTCGTTGGTTTTCATGAAACAAAAAATACATATATTATATGACAATCCAAGAGAGTCCTGTCACACTGGCGCCACTGTAATTTTTCCTCCTATCTTTTCTACGTAATTCTGTAGCTCTCAATTCGTTCGAGCAATCAGTCATTCATGATAGGAAACACAGTCATAGCTCAGTCACTCAAAATGAGTCTGAAATTTTACTTGTTAGAATGAAATCAGGCGATGATTCTTCTTCTCTGCAGGCTCGTGCTTTGCGGCAGTCTGCTAATCTGTACAAATAAAATGCCTCGTAATTTTGGGAGCGTTGTATAATCAGTCGGGAAACCTCATATCAAGCGGATATTTGGCTTTGATGAAGTTTAACCTTTCGAAGAAGTAATGGAGCTCTTGGATTATTAAATGCAGGTTCGTATCCAGTCTTTCGGAAGCTCCCTTCTGATTAACAACTACGCAATATATCGATAAATGTCATTCATTCTCAAATTTCAAATACACACCTTTTATGTGAAGGAGCAATCTATATATATTTCCTTTTAATCGTACAGTTCGTATCAGTTATCTTCTGTGATAAATCTCACTAATCAGATTACAGTTCATCCAAACCAAGCTCAGGCTAATCGGCACGAAGTCAAGCCCGGAAGCTCCCTTTCTTTTTTTCTAACAACCACCAGAGAGAGCACTACAAAGAATACTTATGCGCTCATGGCATAGCTATTGTATGAGCTACTTTTCGCATGGATTCTGCGAGTATGAAGATAGAAAATTAGTAAACGTCATTCAAGGGTAGAATTGTATCTGAATAATTCATCGAATATAAAGAGATATTACATGTATTTGTGATTTTCCTGCCTTTATGTGATTAGCTAATAAGATTTATGTTGTAGAATTTTTCTAGTACTAAGCTACATTCACTATGATGAGGAATACTGTTATCCTCAAACATAATTTGCATTAATAATATGTTACTTACTTTGTAAAGATGTTTAGACATTATTAATTCTGTTCTGTTTCAATGCTCATGTGTGAAATTAAGGTTTCTAAAACTATTCTCATTATTTTATATATTTACTTATGTCATAATTCCTGTAACACTGATGTATATGTTCATTTCCAATCTTTTGTGAAGCCTGTGTTATTACAAATGTTATCTGTACTGTTATGTTCTTTAATGATGTATTTTGTACCTTTGTAATTGTATTCTTATGTTGTAAATTTATAATTGTATGGACGCCAGTTCTTCAAATTAAGTATCATTTCACTGCACACATTTCTGTTGGTCATAGTATATGCACAATATATATATAAAAGGGGACTGTTAGTGCTCGCACGTGTGTTGATAATTCAGCAAGGGACTGGTTAACAGCATTGCCGGTTTGAAGAACAATTCCAAAAACTTTGTGAGTGCACAAGTGGTGGTTTATGGACTTGCTATATTGTCCGCAAGACTCTTCGATGGTGATTGTGCACCTGCACAGTTGCAACAGATGGCTGCTGGCCGTCTCTACAAGGACTACAGTGGGTCTGCACCTTTGATGACCCACCAATACCATTATTTATACAAGGACTGCAGTGGGCCTGCACCTCTGGTGGCCCACCAATACCATTATTTCTACAAGGACTACAGTGTGTCTGCGTCTTTGATGGCCCACCAATACCATTATTTCTACAAGGATTGCAGTGGGTCTGCACCTCTGGTGGCCCACCAATACCGTAATCTCTAACTAGACTACAGTGGTCTGCTCTGTGATGACCTACCCACCAATATTCTTCAAAACTTCGACTGACTCTGCTGTGGGTTTGCTCTGTTGTGGCCCATTACCTGTCTGCATGTCCAGAGTCAGCACTGTCTTTCTGTTGGAAGGACAACACTACTTTTTCAAGACTGCATGGAAATCCACTACTTCCGTGTGCATGTTCTTTTGATGCTCAGACTTTGTGCATACAATTGTAATTAATACTGTGATGAACGATCAGGACTGTCTTTATGGACTGTGAGAAAATTTTAGCTTTTGGCCAACATTGTATCAATAAGTGTGTGCAATTGATTTCTTTGTTATTGTAATTGTGAAAAAATTTTAACAAATATGTATTGGCCAGTGCCCTAAACAATTTTTAAAATACACTCCTGGAAATGGAAAAAAGAACACATTGACACCGGTGTGTCAGACCCACCATACTTGCTCCGGACACTGCGAGAGGGCTGTACAAGCAATGATCACACGCATGGCACAGCGGACACACCAGGAACCGCGGTGTTGGCCGTCGAATGGCGCTAGCTGCGCAGCATTTGTGCACCGCCGCCGTCAGTGTCAGCCAGTTTACCGTGGCATACGGAGCTCCATCGCAGTCTTTAACACTGGTAGCATGCCGCGACAGCGTGGACGTGAACCGTATGTGCAGTTGACGGACTTTGAGCGAGGGCGTATAGTGGGCATGCGGGAGGCCGGGTGGACGTACCGCCGAATTGCTCAACACGTGGGGCGTGAGGTCTCCACAGTACATCGATGTTGTCGCCAGTGGTCGGTGGAAGGTGCACGTGCCCGTCGACCTGGGACCGGACCGCAGCGACGCACGGATGCACGCAAAGACCGTAGGATCCTACGCAGTGCCGTAGGGGACCGCACCGCCACTTCCCAGCAAATTAGGGGCACTGTTGCTCCTGGGGTATCGGCGAGGACCATTCGCAACCGTCTCCATGAAGCTGGGCTACGGTCCCGCACACCGTTAGGCCGTGTTTGGCGCCGTGCAGGTGAGCGCCACAATCAGGACTGCATACGCCCGAGGCACACAGGGCCAACACTCGGCATCATGGTGTGGGGAGCGATCTCCTACACTGGCCGTACACCACTGGTGATCGTCGAGGGGACACTGAATAGTGCACGGTACATCCAAACCGTCATCGAACCCATCGTTCTACCATTCCTAGACCGGCAAGGGAACTTGCTGTTCCAACAGGACAATGCACGTCCGCATGTATCCCGTGCCACCCAACGTGCTCTAGAAGGTGTAAGTCAACTACCCTGGCCAGCAAGATCTCCGGATCTGTCCCCCATTGAGCATGTTTGGGACTGGATGAAGCGTCGTCTCACGCGGTCTGCACGTCCAGCACGAACGCTGGTCCAACTGAGGCGCCAGGTGGAAATGGAATGGCAAGCCGTTCCACAGGACTACATCCAGCATCTCTACGATCGTCTCCATGGGAGAATAGCAGCCTGCATTGCTGCGAAAGGTGGATATACACTGTACTAGTGCCGACATTGTGCATGCTCTGTTGCCTGTGGCTCTGTCAGTGTGATCATGTGATGTATCTGACCCCAGGAATGTGTCAATAAAGTTTCCCCTTCCTGGGACAATGAATTCACGGTGTTCTTATTTCAATTTCCAGGAGTGTATTTTGTGGAGAGCATGGGGGCTATGTAAGTAGGCCATTTAGGTTTTTATGTTGGTAACGCCAAGTAGCCCTCTGTATGAAAATCACTGGCTGTGCTGTGTGCAGTCTGTGGCTGGTCGGTATTGTTGCAACAGTCGCTATTGTAGTGTTGGGCAGTTGGCTGTTAACAGCGCGTAGCGTTGCGCAGTTGGAGGTGAGCCGCCAGCAGTGGTGGATGTGGGGTGTGAGATGGCGGAGTTTTGAGAGCGGATGATCTGGACAGAGGCAGTAAATTTGTAAGACTGGATGTCATGAACTTATATATATATATATATATATATATATATATATATATATATATATATATATATGTATGTATAATGACTTTTGAACACTATTAAGGTAAATACATTGTTTGTTCTCTATCAAAATCTTTCATTTGCTAACTATGCCTATCGGTAGTTAGTGTCTTCAGTAGTTTGAATCTTTCATTTAGCTGGCAGTAGTGGCGCTTGCTGTATTGCAGTGGTTCGAGTAACGAAGATTTTTGTGAGGGAAGTGACTGATGAAAGGTATAGGTTATTGTCAGTCAGGGCCATTATCTTGTAGGGATTATTGAAAGTCAGATTGCGTTGCGCTAAAAAATATTGTGTCAGTTTAAGCACAGTCATGTATAATTTTTCTAAGGGGATGTTTCAGTTAGTTAGGTTTAAGTAGTTCTAAGTTCTAGGGGACAGATGACCTCAGAAGATAAGTCCCATAGTGCTCAGAGACATTTTTGAACCCCCCCCTCCCACGGAGCCTAACATATTTCCATGAGGAAAATGTGCTCCAGTCTTTCACTAAATATATAAATAAATAATAATTATTTTTTTTTACATTTCTGTCACAGCTGTGTGTAATTTATACTGGTGACTAGTTTCGAACGTTGCAAATCATTTTCATAACAGTCCTGCACTAAAATAAACAGCTACGTTCGAAACTAGTCACCAGTGTAACTACAAGCAACTGTGACAGAGAATTAAAAAAAATTAGCAAATCTAATTTGCTAGTCCTTCCCCAACAAAATGTTGGAACTACGTAACTGTTACTGTGATTTGTCGTGCACACAAAATAGATAGTCACACGTGTGAGCGTATTTATTGTGTCATGTAGAGAACAACTCAAGACGTTATGGTCAATCTTACCGTTTTCTCATATTTAAGTTATGTGCAATTTAGATTTAACTAAAATACTGTGAAAAATATGGTGATGAGGCAAACATTTTTCTGTTTCTTAATAAATCAATCTTTCGTGTGTGAATGTCAGGAGATTACTGAAATGTTATAATAAATTCCCATTTTAAAAATTGACTTGTCCATAAACGAAGGAAGTGTGTGTGATCTCACAAACTTACTTTGAAAATGTTTAGTTTAGAGTATGTAAAACACTCCCAAATTTACATAAATTTGCAAAAATGCTTATCAACGATTTCGACGTTAATGACGGCCACGGAATCAACATTACTTGCTTGTTCCACACCGTTGTCCTCTGACGAGAAAAAATCTTCTTCTTTTTCTACGTGATTAGGCCCAGTGGACCGCACGCTGCTACGTTTCCTTCTCCATTGTATTCTGTCCATTGCTGCTAGCCGCCATCCGTCCACATCTGTTGATGCTTGGTTTAAATCTTCATGGAGGCCATGCCTCCAACGCTTCTTGGTTCTCCCTGGGAGTCTCTTTCCTGTAGGTGTGAAGTACAGGAGCTTCCGAGGCCATCTGTGATCTACCATCCCGCTCACATGGCTGGCTCACTGGATTGACAGTTTCTGCTATGTTGGGCTGCTGGTAAAGTTCCTCAAGCACTTGGTTGTGTCTGATCTCCCATTCCCCTGTGTCTCCATCCAGAACCAGGCCGAACATCTTCCGAAGCACTTTTCTCTCAAAAACGAGGAGCGTATGGATGTCCTGTTTCCGAATACTCCATGTATCACAGCCATATAGAACAACAGGCTGGATCACGGTTTTGGATAGTCGAATCTTGAACTGTCTGGAGAGATATCTGGACCGAAGCAATTGTGCTAAGTCGTGGGAAGATCGGTTTTCTGCTTGTATTCTGGCATAGAAGCAGAGCTTTCCATGACGAGTTCTCAGTGAAAAGTGCCCCTTAAATTCATGCACTCTCTTGTAGTAGTGGTCTCCCACCTGCAGTGATTGTAGATGACCAGCGGTCTGACTTTGACCACGTGTCACAACGAGGTACTCTGTATTGGCTTCGTTTACGTTTGGCCCAAATTTGCTGCCAGCCTCCTTTAGTGCTCTGGTCATTTTCTCCAACTCCTCTTCAGACCTATAGAGTAAACAGATGTCTTTCCTCCGACTTCAGTCCCTTCGCTCTCTTGGAAGGTCTCGCTTACGATCTTCTCGAGGGCAAAGTTGAACAGGATAGGGGACAAACCATCTCCTTGCCTGAGTCCTGCCACAGTTTCAAATTCCCCAGTTACTCAATTTCCCATTTTCACCTTTGCACGTGTTTCGATCAGACAGATCTTCATCAGATTAATAAGTTTCTCTGCCATGCCAAACTCCCCTAAACAGCTGAGCAGGCTCTTGCGATGTATACAATCATAGGCCTTCTTAAAATCAACAAATAAAATATGCAAATATTTACCATGTTCACCTAGTTTCTCAGTGAGCTGCCGGAGGTTGAAGATGTGATCTACTGTTGACCGCCCTGGCCGGAAACCTCCCTGATACTCTCCAATCACCGATTCTGCCGATGGCTGAATTCTTTGTATGAGGTAATTGGATAGGTTCTTACACCAGACGTTAAGCAGGGCGATTCCTCGATAGTTGTCACATTTCAGTTTGTCGCCCTTCTTATGTATTGGAGAAATCAGAGCTGTTTTCCATTCTGCTGGTAGTTCTTCTTTGGTCCATATTGCTTGTATCAGTCGGTGTATTCTTTCTGCAAGTTTCTCTCCTCGCGCCAGGATCATTGCAGCCTGTATTCCATCTTCACCTGGACTCTTATTGTGCTTGAGATGTCTGATTCTGATTTTTATCTTATCCAGGGTTGGTGGGTGTAATCTGCATCGGCTGTAATTGGGTCTTGGAAATCAAACTGCAGTTCAGGTTCATCACAATTTAGAAGCTGTCGAAAGCACTGTTTCGGTCTATCAGCTATATCGCTATGGTTCGTCAGGATCTTATCATGGGAGTCCTTGACCAGAAAAATATAGAAGAAGAAACGTTCCTTTAACGTTGTATTCCTCTTAAACCGGATTTGGCTGTCATTCGCACAAGGTTACAGTGAGTTACACCCTAGCATGAGTGATGATTAGATATTCAGTATGAGCGAGATCTATTTTAGTTTAACATTAAAATGTTCAAATGTGTGTGAAATCTTACGGGACTTAACTGCTAAGGTCATCAGTCCCTACGCTTACACACTACTTAACCTAAATTATCCTGAGGACAAACACACACACCCATGCCCGAGGGAGGACTCGAACCTCCGCCGGGACCAGCAGCACAGTCCATGACTTCAGCACCCTAGACCGCTGCGGCGTTTAATATTAACTGAGAAGTAAGAGGCCTTCGTCAGTATGTCTTACTACTCATAACGCCGGCGGTGTACGACTGGCGCAATAGCAGAGTAATGAAAACTTACTGGAAAAGTTAGCCAGTCCAGCGATCGACCGATGAGGCGTGTCGCAGTAATGGCTACCGCTCACACTTGCCATTAATGGCTGATGCGGAAACTTGCCCTAATCCGTCGGGAAAACACCAGAGGCCAGCGCTCTCGCATATTGGAAGCAGGCAGGAAAGGGGCGTCAGCTGTCAAGTGTCTCGCTTCTGGGCGGTGTGCTGACACACGCATCACAGTGTGGAGGTGCTGTTGTCTGCAGTTGTAACTGACGTAGTTTATGACTTCTTCCACTGGGGAAAGATCACTGAATTGTTTTTTGTTATTACAGTTATTAGCATATTATACTTACTTTCGTCACTTCCTCCTATTTTGTTGTAGTAGTACCATGTTACTATTTATTTCCCTTATTTCTTGTTTCACGTGTTTACTACTTTCAGCTGTCCGTAGTTTACCTTGATGTGGTTGTGGTAATGTAACCATAAGCAGTAATAAATGTTAAAGATGCTGTATAGAAGCACAAGAGAGTGCAGGCACAGTTATAATAGAGTCCCAAATGAGAATGTCAACAAATAATATTAAGTTTATATCACGTAAGGACAGGGCTGCCCATACTAGGTCAGTTGCTTATTTTTTTAACTCTTTGGTCACCTGCCTGACTGGTTTCTTGCAGCTCTTCACGGTTTCCTCTGGTTTACTAATCTCTTAGTCTCACATTAGCACTGACACCCAACATCACCTTTTAAGAGTCGCATACATTCAATTTCTGTCGTCCCCTACAATTTTTGCCACCTACTGTTCTGTCTAGAACCATGGAAGATATTCCCAAAATTCTTAGCAAATGTTATTTCATCCTGTGCGGCTGGTCCCGGCCGAGGTTCGAATCCTCCCCCGGGCATGGGTGTGTGTGTTTGTCCTTAGGATAATTTAGGTTAAGTAGTGTGTAAACTTAGGGACTGATAACCTCAGCAGTTAAGTCCCATAAGATTTCACACACATATTAACATTTTTTTGTTATTTCATCTCATGCCTTCATCTAGTTAATGTTTCCCACACACTTCTTCCCGCTACTGTTATGTGAAGAAGCTATTTCTTATGTACTCATTATTCAGCGTCCTTCTGTGATACCACAGCTTCAGTTCTTCCATGTTCTTTTCCGATTTCCATGTAATTCTGTACAATGCTGTATTCCAGACGTAAATTTTCAGAATTTTGTTTCTATAGTTAGGACCTATGTTTGATCCAAAGGACTTCGTTTGCGCAGGAATGCTATCTTCGCCTTTGCTAATATGCTTCTTATTCCCTTCTTACTCAAAAACGTCTCATTTATTTTGCTTCTAAAGTAGCAGAACATCTTTAGTTTGTCTATTATATGACGTCCACTTTTGCTGCTAAGTTTATTGTAGTTTCACTTATTTATTGATTCCTCTGTCACTCATTGGTAGATCAGTTACGTATTTTACGTTGAAAGTAAACAAACTGCGTTTCTGTTCTACTAGTATTTGCTCATTTCGAACCTGCTTTCTGCTTGCTAGACCATCATAAAGAACAACTGATTAGCATCCACAAGAGACATGACTGCGCAGGAAGGAAAGCATTAGAAACAAACATACTACCAATTGACATATTATTGGTCGTGACGTTAGAAGAGAAATCGAGCACAGATCACTATTGTTATTCGCCAGACATGTTAAATTAAAATACTTCGGCAAAAAGGAATATTTGGTAGTCACAATCTGAAGTGTTTAGAAGCTTCCTAAGTGATTGATCAGTCAATGTAGCACGAACAATATTTTTTATGTTTCCTCAATGTCTGATACATCTCACAAGACAGTCTCCTGCCAGTAGTACAACCCCAAGAAGTGAAGCACCCAGAAGCAAGGGGAGGGGTATGCGAAATCAAACATTACGGACTGAGAGGTTATGCGATGTCATTCCAATGATTACAAAATCTAGTCAAATTTACAAGGAACATGGCAGTATGAGCCCGCTTATCAGTATGTCGTTGCACCCCCTCTCCACGCCCAGCTCCTCCTGTCATGCACTGATTCGTTTGGGAAAGGTGTCATCCTCTCCTGAAACAAGGAGGTCCACTATCGTTGCAGCTCGTTCTTGATGTCCTGTGTACTGACACTAGGACCGAGCTGGTCCTACACCAGTACTGTTGTGGTCAGATATGGAGATGTTGTTAGCTTGAGACTACCGCAACATCACACCCACAGGTCATAGAGATAAGTGCTATGACTGGTCGAACATTGTCCTGCTGAAAAATGTCTCAGCGTTACTGTCGGATGTAAGACAACGCATCAGGACAATGAATGCCTGTGACGTACCGTTGTGCTGTCACAGTTCCCTCTGTCGCCACCAGCCGTGACTTGAACTCATACGTCGTGGCTCCCCAAACCATGACGACACGAGCAACACCACTATGCCTCTCCAAAACAATGGAGAAGTGAGACCTCGTTCCACGTAGTCGCCATACTCGTTGACTACAGTCATCCGGGATAGCTCAGAACGGAAGTTCATCGCTGAGCACATTTGGATGCCATTCATATGGAGTCCACACTTCCCGGTCTGCAGCATTCCAAATGCAGCCGTCTGTGCCGTGGTGTTGACGGCAGGAATTTCACAATACACGTGTGTGACAGAATTGTTTAGAGCGCTGTTCCCGGAAGACTATGACAGTGCTGCCCGGTTTCTGAAAGAAGCAGATATGCGAATATAACGCGACGCTAATGTAGAGGTAAATTCACTGCAATAAGAGCCCCATACTCAACAGGGCGTCTGATAAATTTTTGTTCCGTCAATTAGAATCCAGCTTGAGGTGACACACGGATGAACCCGAGATACACTTCGGATGACTCGTATGAGCAGCTACCACTCGGAGCAGTGCCCATAGGATCTCACGTATTCAAGATGTGCACGGAGAACTTTATTGTGATAAACCAAGCAATGAAACAAAACAAAAGCTTTCAGTCATACAAATCACATCACGAAGTTTCAGTTGTATTAGTGTAATTTAAAATGCCTATGTTGTACGTATGATATTGAATAGAAATTCGTACCTTCCCTGGCTAAAGAGATGAAACCAAAAGCCAAATAATAGGTACAGTCGATGTTTCCAAAGGATGAAGCTTACACGATGGCATTTACGTTTGCGAACCTGTATTTATTGCATTAACGAAGTGTCAAATATACTGGACACCAGCATTAAAACAAACCTAAAAAGATGTTAAAAATCTCATTCTCACGTCGTTCATTTGTACATTAACAACGTTGTCGAATTTCTTTTCATTAATAGCTGTTTCCAGCTCTTCGATGAAATCGAGTTTCCTTTTCTCTTTTAGATGCAGCGTTTCTAAGTCATCTGCTTTTCTCTTTAAGGGGCAGTCTGGTTAACTATTGCTGTCTTGTCGTAAACACTGAAAGCGTCTTTGTTTTCCTTGTATCTGAACGAAAATGTTCTCCTAGCCTGTGTCGTATATTTCTTTCAGTTTAGAATAACACCCGACATTGTGCGAGAGATTCATGAGATTATCCTGGAGCCAATGTGTGGGGAACATAAACTGAGGTATGGAGAGCCGGTGAGAGTAAAGCAGAGTGAATAATTTTTCAACTCACCGTTGCTTGCAGCACAGTGCCAATAGAGACCCTACTGGTAATCCTTAGAGTCTACACTTCATAGACTTACAGATTCGAAGGAGAGGTGGCATTGGATGGTTATAAAGAGGAGTCGGGCAATAACTAGAGACGCACGGAACAACGTAGAAGCAAGAAAGAGGTGAGTAGACAATGAATGCCAGCATATTTGAACATATACATGATGCGTTCACTTCAGCCAAATGTAAAAGAGCTGAGTAGAAAGAAACGCACAGTTCCCACAAGAGATATTATCCGCTTCATCTCTGGGGATGGTCTTCAGTCATCTAGCTGATACGATGTGACCCGCCACAAATTCCTCTCCAGTGTCACCCTCTTCATCTCAGACAAGCACTTGCACCCTACGTCTTCAGTTATTTCGTGAATGTATTCCAATCTCTGCCTTCCCCTACAGTTTATGCCCTTTACAACTCGCTTTAGCACCATGGAAGTTATTCCCTGAAGTCCTGACACATATTCTACCATTCTGACACTTCTTCACATCAGTGTTTTCCATGTGTTCCATTCGTCGCTAATTCTACGTAAAACCTCTTAATTTCTGATGTCTTCAGTCCACCCAATTTTCAATATCCTTCTCTAGCACCACGTTTGAAACGTTTCGATTCACTTCTTTTATGGTTTCCCCACATTCCATGATTCACCACCGCAAGTACAATCTCAGAAATTTCTCCCTCAAATTGAGACCGGTGTTCGATACAAGTAGACTATTCTTGGGCAGGAATGCCCTTCTTGCCTACGCCAGTGTGCTTTTGACGTCCTCCTTGCTTCGTCCGTCATTTGTCATTTTGCATAATTCATTAACTTTAGTTACTTCGTGGTTCTCTGTTTTGTTGTTAAGTTTATCAATAGTCTCATTTCCTCTACATCTCATTACATCTATCTTCCTTCGGTTCACTCATTAGACAGCTCATTCGACGCAAGAAGTCTCGTAATTCTTCTTTCACTTTATTCTTCACTTTCATCAGCGAATGTAATCATTATTCTTTCACTTTGAATTTTAATGCCACTCAGGAACCTCTATCTTACTTGAACCGTCATTGCAGCAGGGACGAGAGACTTTCCTTTTTTTTACGCAGTTATTTGTCCTTGCTATCTTCGTCACTGGCTTGCAGCGGCTACCCGTTCAGGGCTGTGAAGACCTCTTAACCCTACAGCACATATTTATGTTGGATTAAGTGTAAAGAAGTTGACAGCTTTGTTTGATGATATTGGAACCTCTCGCACGTCGTTCTTCTCCGTAGTAGCACAGATCGCGATGCTGAAAGCTATAGAAATGTTGTTCAAGGTCGACGTAATAAATGTTGCGATCCACACACAACTGAATCTTTGCAACATCTTGCAGATACTCACTTCCAAAAGGAACTGAAGCTACACTTCATTGCTCGGCGTGCAACGTTATACTTCGAGGACAACGATGTGCGAAGGCAGCAGGAAATTCGAATGGTTAGAACTGTAAGGACGCGGGACAGCCAACGCGGGCAGTGACTATGCAGAAGTAGAAAACAGTGCCACAGGAGATAAAGTGAAACGTTTCTCTCGGGTCGTTTCAGACAACGACCCATGATGGTAGTGGAGATCTGCTGAAGGTTGATTCTGAGGATTCTGTCCCTGAAGCTGAAGGAGATGGAGAACATGACCACAGGGTTTGGTAATTTTCCTGACTCTGTCTCAAATGTACACATCATCTGATCGTATCACGGTTCATTGCAACAGCACAACATGCACGGGCTCCATTGGTTGGAGACTGAGACCATGCCACACGGCTAGGGGCTGCAACTGACTAAGATTTGCAGTATCATCTGTAGGTCTTCTCACTACCCTCCAGTTGGGCAAGCCATTGTAACAGAAACATATAAATGTTATATAATGTTACTAGAAAATAAATTCGTCTAATGGCATAAACACGTAGGGTAGGCGGGGGCAACGGCATACACGGGGCAAATACCCTAATCTAGTGTTTTTCGCTCTTATGAGTATAATGCGAAAGCTCTGTCCACTCATTGTTGGGAGCTTTGGTGAAAGTGTCAGGTACGTTGTGTTACTGATTTTCTGCTTTGAAGCTTTTAAGATAAGAGGTGAGTTAGTTTTTTTGGAACTTTCGATCTAACTTTTTTCCATGTAACTGATGGCTGTTTGTCTGCTATGAGAAAAACCCAAAGAATAACCAATACTTCGTGTGTAAGTACATAACCTAACTCACGTATCGCATCTGACACCACAAGTTCAGAATCAGTGCCGCGGGACAAAGATCCTAAAAACTATCTGTCTAAGTTTCCTTTAATAATTACTTTAGTCTGATTTGTTTTTGAATTCGCACTGGCTTTTTTGGTTGGTTGTAACTTTGTTGTTGTTTATCTTTGAATGACTTACGGTTCAAATGGCTCTGAGCACTATGCGACTTAACTTCTGAGGTCATCAGTCGCCTAGAACTTAGAACTAATTAAACCTAACTAACCTAAGGACATCACACAGATCCATGCCCGAGGCAGGATTCGAACCTGCGACCGTAGCGGTCACGCGGTTCCAGACTGAAGCGCCTTTAACCGCACGGCCACACCGGCCGGCTTGGATGACTTAGTGCATTCTCAACTGCGGGAGAAACAAAACATATCTACCCGCGGGAATACAACATGAATTTGGCCCTTTTTTATAATCTTTGTAATAAAAAATGTGGAAACTGACTAAATTCTGAACTTTAGTATTAATCTCTTTAATTAAACAGAGCGGTTTCTGTGCGTTAATGATCTGCCTAATAATGCTGTTCGTGAAATGGTCCCTTACGCTGATAATTCTGGTAGCAAATTGATCCTGAAATAAAAATGTCTTACCTCGTAATGTAATTGCTTGGAAATGCGGTGCTTGCTGCTTTCTGTCAGCCAGCTGCAAAATTCTGACTACAGTTGCTGAGAGTATAGTGCAATGCTCCAGACAACAAATAAACTATTTTGTACACATCATTGAGTGCGATAATCTTTTGAATAAAAATGACTTGGGTCGAGGATGAGGATAATGCTCGTAGGTAAAATATTCCTTTAACAAACTGTTTTTAAATTATCTGACATATTATTACCAGTATATAATTCACATTGCAACACTCATTAACTTTGACGAAGGGCAACATTGTTACCAAACTCTTACTCTCACAAATATCAGATAAATCACTAATAAACATGAAAAATAGCTTACAATGAATATTGCTCAATCTTTAATAAAAAATCTAAAGTTCGCTGATATGGATGTCTCATTCAACAATGAATCTGAAATACACACGACTGCAGCGCCACTAAATGAAAGCATTACCTTCATTCCTCTTCATACTCTTTTCTAATCTCATTAGACCTACATCTTATTTCATTCTAAATCACTAATCAATTCTCCTCTGTTTCAAAACATTCAAACACAAATCATATTACTTAAACAAAGATGCACTTAACTTTACGTCTACATTGCCCCTAGTCCTCTGCTCGGCGTCTGTTTCACAACTCCTTTAACTGTAGAACTTCCACGCTCCTCACTACCAAGCAGCGATGACAAAATCCAAGCACATCTTTCAGCAACACAGCTACTCTGACCAAAGACTGTGTGCAAATAATAAGGAATTCAGAATTGTTGTTTAGCGTCTGAGACACCCAAAGTACGTTCAAATTACAGAAATGCAAATAACAAACTCCCAATACATCTGCTTCAGCTGGGACAAAATGTTTGTCTTGCCTTTCTTTTGTTTTAATACTCAGCGCGTAGGTATATTTAACATATTTAATGGACCCTAATTTATAGTTCACTATTTCACATCGACTGATTCAGTATTGGTAAGACTAGTTCAACTTCATGTTACAAGAAGTCAAGAGAAAAAGTACTACTCGCGTTGTCTTCTAAAACGTTAGAGGCGTCTAAGAAGCTGATAGAAAATGCATCTTCCATTAGAAATGCAGCTAAAAGTCTTGGATGTAATGAATCCACGTTACGTAAAAGAAACTAGGCTGTAGAGTGACATCATTGGCTCTTTTCAAGAGAGTGTTTCCTGAAACAGAGAAAACTGTAATGGCCAGCACTCTATCAACCTGGATTCTACGTTCTATGTACTTACGCTTAAACTGATATTTGGCATATCAGTTTGCCGAAAGTAATGGGGTAAACCTACCGTTTAATACAGAAAACCAAGTGGCAGAGGAAAACTGGGTTCCCTCATCCATCGTTCGTCGTAATTTAAGTTTGAGGCAACGGGAGAAAATCAGTATCGGGACGATAGTGGGCTTCAGTAAAGCACAAATGGAACTTTTTTTTCAGCAACTTAGAAACTTTGCAGTCCAAATGTAATTGTCTACTCCATCAAATCTATAATGAAGACGGAACAGGAATGCAGACTGTGCCGGGTAAACTGCATAGTAGTGTGGCAAGATAAAGCCAAATAATAATAATAATAAGCATTTCCTTGTATTAAAAAGGATTTTTATCCAAGTTATTGATATGTTAGTTTCATGTTTTGATGATTAATACAACCACGATCTTGGAGACAATGACGATGATGATTTGATCTATTAAAACTTTACACAAGCTAATAACGGCAATACCTGACAAATACTGTAATTCTCCTTTAGTCTGTTATAACTATAACAATTTCTTATTGTGTGGAATTTTGACCCATAACAATACGACGTTTATCCCAGGCCTAGGGTAAAGATCCGTCTTCTTCATTTGTAACATTTTGTTAAATATAACCTCAATACATCATACAAGCGATCTTGAGCATATGGTATCGTGCAAAATGTGTTCCTGGGTCTATTGTGCACAAATTTCATAGCCACATAACAGTAAAATCACAAGGGAAAAATAGAAAAGTGTTAAGTGCGCCCCCGCCTATTCTGCAACTGAGCGAAACAGTTTAATTCTATTTACACAGTTGTAGCAAGCAATGTATTTTTAACTTAGTTGTATTATAATAACGCACTAATATAGTGTCACAAGAAAGGTAGTTGCAATTTACTAACACATTATCAGAACTTAGGTGGATAGTATCCTTATTTTGAAGAGCGAAATACGTATCATATCACTTTAAAAATTATAGTAGTAGATGTAACACGACCTGCTATAGTAGCTAGGCAGAAGGTAAAAATTTAATGCCAGAAAATAAATAAGTCGGCTACACTTTGCATCACAGGCCGATCACATTGTTAATATATTCCCAATCTTTCGAATGTGTTCATCTCATTATCTACATCATGTTTCTGGCTTTATTTAAATAAATTATTCGTCTGAAACGCTACTTTCAGGCCGTGAAGTTCATAAATATTGACCGTCTTTTGCAAGACTGTTTCGTAATATTGCATGGTGATCACTTTTTCCTCAAATCACTCCTTCCTGAAGAAACTCCAATACGTGGTAAATCTGAAACAACTCTCTCCCATGCGCTTCACAGTGGACTACAGAATGTAGATGTAAATGCAGGTGGAGATGCAGATGCAGATGCAGATGTAGATCGTCACATCTCTGAACCGGTGGATACTGCAAATGAATTGCCTTCAGCTTGCTGTGTGGTTGACGCTACATTACTCGGCAAGTTGATTCCGTGCACCAGAATGTGCAAGAATTTTTAACACACGTTGCCACGAAACATATGAATTTACACAACTTTCTAAAAACATCTTGTTGATTGTTCTCCTACTCATGAAATAGACTATTGGGCATGATATTTTTGCAAATGGTGATGAGTTGTATAACAATTAGAATATGTTTCAAGTATTGTAGGAGGAATAATAGCTCTCGTAAATCTAAGGTTTGAACGTGAAACACGGAAAGTGAGGCAGACAGTTTTTTAAACAATCGAAATTTCAGGATAGAATTACAATAGTATTATGAAAATGATAGACTGCTACTCACCAGTAATAGTAATCTATGTTTTTGTACTACTGTTGCAAGTAATTCTTTGTGTTACTAAAACAGTGTCGTGTGTCATCCAGCGATGTTTTAGCATCCTACTGGTTCGTTCTGTTCTACAGTCCAGTTAAATCCAAGAATGATGCAGGTATTATAAAAAAATTGTCAGTCGACTAACATAAAATTGAAATTATAATCCGCGAGATCGATTATATGCGAAATATGAGCCTGAAGAAGAAAGAATGATGCTAGGGGGAAAAAAAAAAATTCGGAGGTCGTTCGTACTGAGAGAGAAAACAAATTGAAATTTGATCAATCATCAAAAACGTGCGGTGCTAAATGCGCTTTGAGTGTCAGCTACCGCTGAAAATTCAATTCACTTCGAGGGCGTATATTTTTATGAGAATGAAATTAAATTTTATGGTTGCTGAGTGAGTGAACGTTTGACGACGAACAAATTGCTTTCAAACTTAATTGCGTTTGGGAATGAATAGGAGGTTTTATTAGCTATTAACGGAACGCAGTCCATAAATATACTTATTTAATTTCAAGTCCCTACATCTCTTTCATTACTACTATCCAGAAATGAGAACAACGTTGTGTGGGCGACTGCACGAACGCGAACATTATAGCGCGAGAAACAAAACTAGTAACGTTATTCTCCTAAACGAAGCACTATTGTCGGAGCACATTCGGGAATATTAAGTGTAAGAGAACCGAGGCATTGAGTTGATAAGGGAAAATCATTGCCATTGACAATGTATTTGAATAACTAGGCATTCGTTAGTTTCACTTTTTAGTTGAAGAGCGAAACTGCTTCTGCATATCGAATTTTGAATTCTGAGCTATGCCTGAAATGCTATAAATAATAATTTATTTACAACCTCTTAACTGGAAGTACAAGTTAGGCGCAACCCTTGCTGTTAAAAGCAGTGGAAGAAGAGTAAAGTGTTATGCATTTTTGTTCGGATGTGTCCCATTACGACATACCAGTTACCGATTCCATTCGACGCGCAGGTCGCCGAAGTGGCGTCAAATCGAAAGACCTGCACCAGGCGAACGGTCTACCCGACGGGAGGCCCTAGCCACACGACATTTCCATTTTTTTACCGATTCCATACCTGTGATTTTCATGGTGGTTCTATGCTGATATCAGCTGTGAGAGAAGCATTCATGAACCGGAAAGCGTAGAACTTGACTTTCTGTCAATTTAGTCTCGTTACTCAGCCGTGAAAAGCGATACATTTTTTGCTGCTATTTGCCTCTCAACTGTGACCTTCATTTGTGCTGCTGCAAGACGAGCGTCAAACGGAATTGACACTCATTATCAAAATTACGGCGAATGCTACGCTGCAGAAGTCTGTATGCTACCCTCCTTAAGTTTGGAAACACCAGGTGATTATGGACAATGGAATTACAGTTTAAAACTGCATTTCATTGTTTCCTAAGGTTCATTAAGCTCAAATAATACTTAGGTAACTGAAACTACTAAAAGATCTGCATTTTCAAGTTCTCGCCGTGTAATGAATTGTTGTGTGTTAAAAGATGCCTCAAAATAGCCACCTCTTGCTTTAATCTCTGCCTTGCATACTCTCGGAATGCAATGGGTCAATTTTTCCAAGATTTCAGTTGGAATTAGTCTCTATTCTTGCTGCAGGACCTCTCAGAAGTGTGTCCCGCCCATGATTCCCTGGTTTCGGGTCCTCCTGTCCAACTCATCCCGTAGTAGCTCGACTGGATTGCAATCAGGGGATTGGGGGCGCCATTCCATGTTGTTTTTTTTTTTTTTCAAAATTTTGTGAACCTCTAAAGACTTTACATCGTTCTGACACAAGCGGGATGTGTGTTTCGTCGTTATCTTGCTGCAAGAGTAGCCCTTTCCAAATCAGGCCAGATGTCTTGACACGTTACTGGAGAATGGGAAGAAATCCTTTTGCTTTGTTTTTCCATCTACTTTCATCAATCCGCTCTAAAATATCCCCGTACCATCACAATACCACCACCGCGTTTTTCTATTGGAATTACACACTGTGGCTTCATTTTTTCGTGGGGTAAACGTCGTACAAGTTGACGGCGTTTATTTACAAACATTTCGAAATTTGGATTCATCAGTTAATAAGATTCTTTTTCCAGTCCTCTGCTCTCCAATGTTGGTGTGTCGTAGCCCATTGAAGCCTTTTTTTTTCCATTTTGTTAACAGGTCGCAACAATGATTTCCTTCCTGATATATACCTCTGGAGGTGCTTTCTGCCTGCGGGTGTTGGTAAGCTTCTTCATAAGCTCAAATCTCGCTGATATTTACCTTCATAATGTTATCGCGAGATTTAACTAGGAGGACGCAATATATTGGTTGATTCTGCTAAAAACAAACGCTCTGGAAACATTAACAGTAAACCACAACGTGATGCAGATTATCTTTCCTGCCGCGTCTGCCGCTGGAGTTGACGCTTACATGCGCACTACCTGAACCTGTAACGAAATGCGCTGCTCTTCTTAGAATCTTAAAATACCCATATCAGTCTTATCTGTTACGAACTGACTGCACTTTCTGAGGCTTCTTCCAATGAATCTGTCTGATATCTGCCTTATTCGCGATTAGTTTTATATGGTAGTTACACTTTAAATTTCTCCTTAAAAATACCCGCAGATATTTACTGGTGGGACTGCTTACAGTAATTTTTCAGCAATCATGTAATCGTAAAATAATAGTAGCTCTTTCTGCCTATTTATACGCAGTAGATTACATTTGTTTGTGTTGGCGGTCAGCTGCCAATCCCTGCACCAAATATACATCCCCTGCAGGCCTTCTGCAACCTCCTAGCGTTTGAACATCGCTGCCTGTAACAGCAACATCCGCGAAAAGCCTTACAGGACTTCCTACGTCATCCAGTCCGTCATTTACATATACTATAAAAAGTAATGGTCCTGTAACATTCCCTTACGGTTCACGTAGTTACACTTAAGTCTTATGATTTCTCTCTGTTTGACAAACTGTGTTCTGTTTGCTAGAAACTATTCAATCCTAGCACAAAGCTGGTCTGATATTCCGTACACTTTTATTTTCTTCTTTAGGCGGCCGTGCGGATAATAACAATAACCTTCCGACGTCAAGGAACACGGCATCAATCTGGCATTGTTAACTAGTGCTTTCTGGATCTCGTAAGCGAACAAAGCAGCTGGGTTTCCAACGATCGTTGTTGCTGGAACCCATGTTGATCCCTATAGAGGAGATTTCCGGTCTCCAGAAATGTCATAATACGCGAGCATAAAACATGTTGCAAAATCCCCTCCGCGGAAGGACCATGGGATAACAACGCTCATCATCCATAGATTGTTGCTTTACAGTTTCTTCATAACATCCAGATCTATGATCCACAACAAAAGACTATTTTTCAACATTTGAAGCTGATTAAAAATAGAGAAGGTGAAGAGATAGAGAAAATATATGAGGATACTGAACGAGTAATTCCGTATTTACAGGGAAATGAAAATATAACAATAATGGGGGATTGGAATGCAGTTGTAGGGGAAGCAGAAGAAGAAAGGTTTGCGGGCGTATGTGTTTGATACTACGAGTAAGAGAGGAGACAGACTAATTGAGTTGTGCAATAAATTTCAGCTCGTCATAGGGAATATTCTGTTCAAGAATCACAAGAGGAGGAGGTATACTTGAAGAAGGCCGAGTGATACGGACAGATTTCAGTTAGACTGCACCGTGGTAAGGCAGAGATCTAGAAATCAAACACTGGATTGTAAGGTGTACCCAGGAGCGGATATATACTCAGATATCAATTTAGTGATGATGAAGAGTAGGCTGAAGTTTAAGAGACTAGTCAGGAGAAATCAATGCGCAAAGAAGTGGAGTAACGAAGTACTAAGGAATTATGAAATACGTTTGACGTTCTCTGAGGATATAGATACTGAAATAAAGGAAGAGCACAGTAGGCAGTTCAGTTGAAGAGGGCTGAACATCTCTACAAAGGGCAATCACAGGTGCTGGAAAGTATAACGTACGTACAAGAGCGGTAACTGCGTAAAAACCATGGGTAACAGAAGAAATACTTCAGCTGATTGATGAAAGAAGGAACCATAAAAATATTCAGGGAAATTTAGGAATACAGACTAGGAGAGATAGAGAAGCCACTATTAGAATCACAATTTAAAATAGATTTGGAACACTTAAGATCGAATAAAGCAGAAGGGGAAGTGGCGACAAAGCGGCTATTCACATTGGTATGTAGAATGTATGAGTCGAGCGATAAATCGTCTTACTATCGAAAAACATCATCCACACAATTTACAATATACCAAGAACCGACACGTATGAGTATTATCGCGCAACAGCTTAACTGATCACGCATCCAAGTTGCTGCCAAGAATAATGTACAGAAGAATGTAAAAGAAAGTAGAGGATGTGTTAGATGATGATTAGTTTGGCTTTAGGAAAGGTAGAGGCACCATAGAGGCAGTTCTGGCGTCGTTGTTGATAATGGAAGCAAGACAATAGAAAGACCAAGATATGTTCAGAGGATTTATCGACTTGGAAAAATCGTGCGATAGTGTAAAGTGGTTCAAGATGTTTGAAATGCTGAGAGAAATAGCTGTAGGGAAAGACGGGCAATGTAAATTATGTACAAGAGACAAACGCAAGCATCACAAGCCACACTCGCGGTAATGGAAATCTGACCAAACGTTTTTTTTGTATGTGTCAGAGAGAGGTCTATTCAATAGGTGCACTATATAAAAAACAATACCCGATCAGAGATCGGAAACATAATATGATGATTACCGAATAAATATAGCAGAGGCAATGTTAAAAATGTCTAGTTGCCGGGCTACTTCAGGAGCAACATTGGGCCCATTTCCGAAAACATGTCGATCCAACGCTTTTTTAAAAAAGAAACAAAGGCAAGGATGTGCAAAGTTTATATGAAACACAAAGAACACAAAGTATCAATTGAAACGATGTGGAAATGCACGGAGTGTAAGGTGGCGTTACATCTACCACAGTGCTTTCGGAGCTGCTATACCACGAAGGATTACTAATTTTTAGAGTTGTAGCTATTTTGCCATTAGAAGCCTTATCAAGGGAAGAATTTCTTCTTGCAATTACATTTTTTCGTTGACCTATCTCCGTTTAGGCGTTGTGTTATATTAAATTCCTTCTGAAAAAGTCGCAACTGAAGACGAAGATTATAATTTCTGCTAAGGTACTGTTTATGAGTAAAAACCAGCAAGACAGAAATCACGAGAATAAACACAGTGTGTTACTAAAAACGTCACTTGATCTCTGTAGCTGAGACATCGATACAAAATGCGAAAATCCGGTTGCAGTGCAAAAAGCGGTACCCATACATAACCAAAAATCAAATATCAAAACACGGCACTGAAGTGATCTTAATAGGTTAACATCACTATACCAAAAATTGAGCCTCACTCTCTCACAGCAATTAGCACACCAGATAAGAATTTTGTATTAGAAAGGAGAAATGTTTCAGAAATAATTCCCAAGGTCACGTGACCTGTAATCATTGTTTTCGCTCGTTGCTAGGACAACCTAAGATAATGTTAAATGTCTGATGACTAGAAACATAAGCTCAATGCAGATGACACCTTTCCTCGCTATTCACCTAAATTACGATACTCAAGTCTTGTTTGTGGCACACCATTTCTACAATACGATGCAATCAGTACAAAGAACTTTATATGCAATGTCAGTATAATAAAAAAAAAAAAATACGGAGGGGTCCAAAGAAACGTAGACACTCTTTGATGGTTAACATCTTTGGAACAAAACGACATATCGTTGCAATTTTGCGCAGTAGCATAGTCTGAGGGCTGCAGTCGAAGAGGAACTGTTGAATACCCACCATGGGCTCCAGACCTTACACCTCTTGATTTCTACCTATATGAGATCTTGAAAAATGAACTTTATCAACACTAAAAACGAAGTGCGAGAAACTATCGAGGTGTCCTGTGCGAGTGTCACACTAGCAACACTGGCAGGCATGTTTCGGTCAATAATTCATCTGCACCGATGTTGTTTGGCTGCTAATGGGGGTAACTTTGAACACATAAAATAACTTTCCTCCCATGCTAATATTGTAACAGATGTCGTTTTGTTCCATTAATATTGACTATCATAGAGCATCTAGCGTCTACAGTTTTCTCTTGACTCCTCTGTACGCCTGCTAAAAAAAAAATGCGTTTGTTTGGATACCGCGATTATAAAAATTTTCTCACTGAAAAAGCCTGAAGTGTGCTGTTAGCTACAGATATTAACAATAACACTAAAGAACGAACAACAACAATCAGAAACCACATTCAAAGTACCAAATTATGCATGTGCTCGAGTAACTGCCGTCTAGAGCACATGCACTGTTGCTATTTCGGGGCGCCAGTAATGTGTCTGCTTAGTCTCAGTTCCCTCGACCTACCGCTACATGGCAGTCGCGCTAGACCTATTTTGTATGTGGTTGATAGTAGTGGAAAACCCACTTCATTTATCAGTTTTATCGACACCTTCCATAAAATTTACACATTCGTTGGCATTTCGAGACTCTGTACCCTGCTCAAACGCACATTAAATGTATGCCAGTTCCCGTGACGAGAAAGGCTTCCCCTTCGATCACCAGTCATGAAATGTGTACAGCAGTAACTTCCGCCGAAGACGTCTGTCCTTTCTTTTCAAAGCTAGTGTTGCAGTGCCACAAGTTTCGCTGTAAGACGCAGTTACTTGTTTACAAACATAGCACATGCCTCGCGCGCTATTTCTGTTGTAATACACGATACAATTCCAATCCTAGCCCATCTGTGATGATGTAGTCGGTGACGGACCGTTGCACCCTAATAGCCCAATCTTGCTCGCTTTTCCTTCAGAGTAGTCGTCGATTTCTTTCATCTGTTCAGTTTGAGTGTTTGATACCATCTGGCATCTTTGAGCCATGACAGTGTTGTGATCGGTAACGTCATTCTTTAAGGAGCTTATGCTTCTAATCAAACGTTAGACACTATCTGACACTATCTTTGGTTGCCTAGTAATGAGCGAAAACAGTTATTACAGTTCACGTTGAGTTGGGAATTATTTATGAATACATTATCTTTTCCAATAAAAAATTCACTTGTTACAGAAGTTAAATATATTTTCTTATTTCATTTTTAAATTACGGCACTGATTTGTTATGTGCTGCAGTCGTTTTCTGAAGTTAGAAAAATTACTCTGAAAAATTAATATTTTGCCAAATGTTGAAACGTATTCCCAAAGCACAACGTGGTGATGAACCTACGAAAAAAATATTCGATTGAAGTTTAAAAGCATTGCAGTCGAGAAATCCTAGTCAGTACTATGTTTAACAGCCTATCTGCTATGTTACTTCTCTATTACACACCATTAATCAGTAAATGAAATTAAATCAAGCAGAAGTAATATCATAAACCAGAGATAACTTAAATACGTTTTGGAATGTGACCTTTCATTTTCAAAACAGGTAAAATGGTTAAGATATTAAAGGAACTTGGTTTATTACATGTTTCATGGTAAAAGACCTTCTTTTTGAAGGTACCACATTGTGCACGACCGCCGAAATCAACATGTACAAATAGTTCTAAAAATATCAAATTTTACACACTATAAAAGACTGTACCTGAGGAAATAACAGCATAATCAAAGTAATTGTAATATTTTATACAGCACCTAAATGTGCGGCACGCGAAATATTTTTAAATTATGTGCGAAACACTAGCGTATGTCTAACAACAACTAACAGTATAGAAGATCGCGGAAACTGCTTAAGATTGTGTCTAGTGCTCAATCCTTCATGTGATTCTAAACACGGTCACCAGACTGGAGTATCGGCACCGACAAAGATAGTTTCTAAACACACTATCCTACAGACACAACACTCTCCCTTACCTGTTTTTTTTTTTTTTTTATGGGTCATCAGACTTCTAATTAGGTTTTGATGCCACCCGCGACGAATTCCTCTCCTGCGCCAATCCCTTCACTTGTAACCTACGTCTTCAATTATTTGCTGGGTGTATTCCAACCCCCGTTCTCTTCTACACTTTGTACCCTCTATAACTCCCTTTAGTACCATGGTATTTATTCCCTGATGCCGTAACAGATTTCCCATCAGCCTGTCCTTTCTTCTTGTTAGTGTTTCCCATGTATTCCTTTCCTCTCCAATTCTGAAGAGAACCTCCTCATTCCTTATCTTATCTGTCCACCTAATTTTTCAATATTCTTCTCTAGCGCCACATCTCAAATGCTTCTGATTCTCTTCTTTTCCGGCTTTCCCGTGGTCCATGTTTCACTACCATATAATGCTGTGCTCCAAATGTACTCAGAACATTTTTACTCAAATTAAGGACTATGTTTGATACCAGCAAACTTCTCATGGCCAGGAATAGCCTTTTCGCCAGTTCTAGTTTGCCTTTTATGTCCTCCTTACTCCGTCCGTCATGAGTTATTTTATTGTCTAGGTAGTAGCATTCCTATCTTCATCTACTTCGTGATTCGTGATCGCCAGCCCTGATGTTAAGTTTCTCGCTTCTCGTTTTTACTACTTCTCATTACATTCCTCTTTCTTCGATTTACTTTCATCCATATTCTGTTCTCATGAAATTGTTCATTCCATTCAGCAGATCCTGTACTTCTTCATTTTCAAAGAGGATAGCAATGTCATCAACGAATCTTATCATAGACGACCTTTCACGTTTAATTTTAATCGTGCTCTTAAACCTTTTTTTGATTTCAGTCTTTGCTTCTTCGATGTACAGACTGAACAGTACGGCCAAAGACTCCACCCCTGTCTTACACTTTTTTTAATCGAACACTTCTTTCTTGTCTTCCACTCCTATTGTTCCCACTTGGCTGCTGTACAAGTTGTATATTTTCCGTCTTTCGTAATAGCTTACCGCTATTTTTCTCAGTATTTCGAACATCTTGCACCATTTGGCACTGTCTAACGCTTTTTCCAGGCCGACAAATCCTATGAACGTTTCTTTATTTTTCTTTAGTCCGCCGGTCCATTATCAACCGCAACGGCATAACTGCCTCTCCGGTGACTTCACCTTTCCTAAAGCCAAAATGATCGTCGTATAACACATCCTGAATTTTCTTTTCCATTCCTCTGTATATTATTCTTGCCAGAAACTTGGATGCGTAAGCCGTTAAGCTGATTGTGCGATAATTCTCAAATTGTCAGCTCTTGCAGTCCTCGGAACTGTGTGAATGATACTTTTTCGAATGTCAGATGGTACATCGCTAGTCTCCCACATTCTACACACCACCATGAGTAGTTGTTTCCTTGTCACTTGTTCAGTAACTTCAGAAATATTGATAGAATGTCATCTATCCCTCTTGCCTTATTTGATCGTAATTCTGCAAAAGCTTTAAATTCTAATACTGGCTCCCCTACATCTTCTATATCGACTCCTCTTTCTTCTTCTATCACGTCATCAGATAGGTCCTCCCCCTCATAGAGGCCTTCAGTGTACTGTTTCAACCTGCCCGCTCTCTCTTCTTCATTTAACAGTGGAATTCCTGTAGCACAGTTAATGTTACACACCCTTACTTTTAATTCCACTGAAGGTTGTTCTGACTTTTCTATAAGTTGAGTCAATCTGTCCGAGAATCATTTCTTTTTCGTTTCTTCACACACTCCATTCAGCTATTTCGCATTAGCTGCCCTGCACTTATTTTATTCACGAGTGACCTGCATTTCTGTATTCCTGAAATTCCGTGAAAACTTTTGTACTTCCTTCTTTCGTCAATCAACTGAAGTATTTCTTCTGTTGCATATTGTTTCTTCGCAGTTATTGTCCTTGTATCTATGTTCTTCTCTCCAGCTTCTGTTATTGCCTTTTTAAAGATGTACATTTATCTACAGCTGATGTACCTACTGTACTATTTCTTATCATAGTACCTATAGCTTTAGAGAGCTTCAGGCGTTTATCTTCATTCCTTAGTACTACGGTATCTCACTTCTTTGCGCATTGATTCTTCGTGACTAGCTTCTTAAAATTCAGCCTTCTCTTTTTCATAACTAAATTGTCTGTATCTGCTCCTGCGAACGCCTTACAATCCAGTATCTGACTTCCGAATCTCTGCCTGATCATGATGTATTCTAACTGAGATCTTTCCGTATCTCCGTCGTTTTCCAGGTGCACCTCCTCCTCTTGTGACTCTTGATCAGAGTATTCACTATTACTGGCTGAAATTTATTGCAGAATTCAATTAGTGTTCCTCCTGCCTCATTCGTAGTACCACGCACATTTTCCCTCGTAACCCTTTCTTTTACTCCTTCCCCTACAACCTCGTTCCTATCGCCCATGACCCCTGGATTTTCATCTTCCTGTATGTCCTGAATTACCCGTTCAATATCCTCATATACTTTATCTCTTCATCTTGCGGCGTCGGCATTTATACCTGAATTACCGTTGTCAGTGTTGGTTTGCTGTCGATTCTGATGAGAACAACCCTGTCAAGGAACTGTTCATTGTAACACTCTCTCTGTCCTAGCTTCCTATTCATGACGAATCGTTCTGCCATTTTCTGCTGCTATTGATATTAGCCCAAACCCACGTGCCCAGAAATCCTTCTTTCCATTTCACTTCACTGACTCCCGCTATATTTAGATTGAGCCTTTGCATTTCCCTTTTCAGATTTTCTAGCTTCCCCAGCACGCTCAGACTTCTGTCATTCCACGCCACGACTCGTGGGCGTTATCATTTTGTTGGTTTTTCAATCATTTTCTCATCGTCACCTCCGTGTAGGCAATCCCCTCCCAGGCATCAAATTGGTTCAAATGGCTCTGAGCACTATGGGACTTAACTTCTGAGGTAATCAGTCCCCTAGAACTTAGACCTACTTAAACCTAACTAACCTAAGGACACCACACACATCCATGCCCAAGGCAGGGTTCGAACCTGCGACCGAAGCGGACGCGCGGTTCCAGACTGTAGCGCCTAGAACCGCACGGCCACACCGGCCGGCTACCAGACATCCGAAGGGTGGCTATTCCGGAATCCTCCGCCAATAGAAGGATGATCATGACAGTTTTTCAGTTACAGGCCTCATGTCCTTTTTATTCTCATTATTTTCTTTAATGTAGTGGTTTCCATTGCCTACTGCATCCTCAAACCGTTAATCTTTGCTGATACTTCCGTCTTTGGGAGAAGTTTCTCACCCCAAGGGTAAGGGAAAGTCCTGAATCTTTTTCCGTTCCTTAGCTTTGACAAGGCCGTTGGCAGAATGATGGTGACTTTGGCCGCCAATGCTCGTGATTTCTATGCAAAATTTAGGCTATGGCGAGGTACGAGCCAAGACGGAGGGCGTTTTGATTGCTAATCATAGACGCTACCCCGTTTTTTTCTGTTTGTATCTCACTTTGTTCGTTATTGTTCGTTGCGTTAAGTAATGATTCATTCACTCAAATTTTTACTACAGAGAGCAGGTAACACTCTGTCGGAACACACTGGGCGACCATGCCTGCAACCCCTAGACCACAGGACTTACATCGGGCGAATCTGGCCGCCGAGACATCGTCGTGAGTTCACTATAATGCTCCTCAAACCACTGTAACACGGCTGTGGCTCCGAGATACGGACAATTATACCACTGTAAGATGACATCGCCGTCGAGAAAAGATATCAAGCATGAGGAGGGACGCACATTGTTCGCAATAACGGCGTTTGTGGAGACGACCATCGACCTTGTTAGTGAATATGTGATTCACTAGAAGAACTGACACATTTCCATTGATCGACGTCCGATTCCCGATGGTCTCGTGTCCACTGCAATCGTGATTGACAATGTCATTGGGTCGACACTTGAAGACACAGCGGTTGTCTGTTGCGGAGCTTCTAGTACAACAATTTCTGATGAACGGTGTGCTTTGAAGCACTTTTGCGTGCACCAGCACTGTGCTCTTTCGGTAGAGATCCCACAGATGACCATCTCTCCTACTTTACAGAGCAAGTATGAGAGGTGGCAGAAGCCCCGTCTCATATTTCTATCTTACTCTGAGTAATTCAATTTTCCTCTCTAACTGCATGCGGTGAAAAGTTGCATTTCTTTCACACGTGGACTTCCCACACAGCGTTTCTCGTAACCCGGGTGGTCCAGTGACAGGCGGGCTATGCTGATCTTGAAAGGGTTAAGTCAACGGGTGTGAGAAAGTCGAGTGAATGCTTTCCAGACGTCGACATTGTCATAATAGTGGCGGAGACACGCCCACAGGGGCCTGAAGGAGCGGCTGGGCTAGAGGTTCCGTTACTTCGCAGAAACTTAGCGAAAACACTTTCTGGCGGGCTACCAGCGAGGCGTGGGAATAACTTGTGTACCCAGGCAGTCTTGGTGGGCAAATTCCCGCGTTTTCTGCAAAATCGTAACTGTGATTGACTTGCTCAGGGCATAGCTCCGTGACGTAGCAAAATAGGCGCAGAAACTGGCGCCAAGAATCTCCATTGGTGGAATGGTAGTGCTTCGGCAATAGAGTGGAATTTTCCGCCGGTTTTCGAGTTGCTGATTGGGACGTTTAACCACGGCCACTGTCGTGGGGGCGGGAATGTTCTGTGTTCGGTTTGTACGGGTGCTCTCGTGGTGGTCGGCTCTCGCCTTTCGGTCAGGGTAGGTTACAAGACTGAGCTCTCACTGCTCTGGACAGCCTGCCTTCCATTGGTTGTCTAATATACTCTTATTTAATTGTAACTGTTTGACGAAGTTGCTGAAGTTCCGACTTCAACGTACAGTTGGCAATTGAGCGTTCTGCGTACAAGCGGTCTATGTTGTCTGTCTTGAGCAGTTTTGGCTAAAGTTGACTGTATCGGAGTTACTGTGTGACTTCGCTTGTTAAAATCAATCACTGTACCGTCAGTGATTGTGTGGTGAGCCTTCTTCGTCTCCCTCAGAGGCGCATTTGTATTGCTAGACTAGTCTTTAGTCTGGAACAACCAGACCAGTATAATTTGTTTCGAGCTATACTCGCGACATTATGATCACCACGAGGGACGTCGAAGCAACCAGCCATCGCCTCTGTTACACCAGATCGTGTCCTTGCAGTTAAGAAGACAGCTTGGTAATGTAGGTCCGCAGCACCGGCAAAGCAGGCAATTTTGCTAAGTGATAATCAGAGCACAGCTGAGCGCGCCTGTTCGTCTTTTCTAACTTTGTTCTGTCTTGGGTGTTCATTGTCTGAGTTCTCACTGCTGTAGCAGCAATTAATGTTGGGTTGGCTGTGTGTTTCTCTTAAGATTTGAGTTGCAAGGAATTGACTCCACATACCACTTCGTCATAAATGTCACAATCTAGTTTAGCATTTATTTGAGTATCCAATTTGAGCCAATTTGATGTATTGTAAATGTTTCATGTGTTTTGTTTATTATTTTGAGTTTAGTCATAATAAATCACATTGTTATTTTGGACAGAACTTTCATTTTGTTAATCGGTAGAGCAACCCTATCATTTCTCAATACGTTAATGAAACTTTCCTTTATTTAACTTATTTATCAAATTAAATTATTGCAGATGCCAAACTCTTTTCTACTCCACTTGCAGGGTCGATTACAATCAGTTCGCGTTTCTTTTTAATCCATGTGCAACAGCAAAAGTCGGAGTTAGAATAGGGGGGGGGGGCTTAGAGCATCATTTACATATGTAGATTCTAGAAGAATTTAGTGTTAAATACACTGCTAGCCCAGGCACCTCGCAAGTAAACCTCCAGACCCCACGTTCTGTGAAGAGTCGTGGACGTCCAACCATTTAGCGCTAAGAGGTAGTTTCACTGTTCCTCTAACCTCTTTCCGTAGATGCTCACGACAGTAGCTTCGCCGTTTTCCCATTTGCAGCCCATATCTCTGTTAGGCTGATCACCCGCCGGTGTCTTCTCCGCTAACATATTTGTGTTACCGCTTCATGTGCCCGCAATGCCACCAGGAAGTATCCAACGTTGCAGTGGGTTGTGGTCATAATGTTTTGGGTCATCAGTGTGTATCTGCACTGGCTAGAACTAGTCCAATGTCTGTTTCTGGTGGCATCTGGGAAACGACAGATCAGTTTGACTATTCCAGATCCGTCGCTCCACCTACACTGTTGGAGTCCAGAGAGGTCCCAATGTTAAACAGTTACTGCCAACATCGAGTGAATAATCCCTCACAACTATCCGCCTAACGCCTGCACATGCAGAGCACAGAAGCAGAGACGCACTGGATCCTACACGTGTCAGTTACATTGGGACTACCGACGGGACAATGTTACTTAAAATCCGTCTTGACTGCAAATTTTTTTTATTATTCATATGAGCGGTTTCGGTTCATTCAGAACCATATTCAGATCTGATATTTCAGTTACAGGAGTAACCCGTCCAAATCCAGCAACTTTCACATGCTACGTCACATGAAGATGGTTCTGAATGAACCGAAACCGGTCATATGAATAATAAAAAAAAAATTGCAATCAAGACGGATTTTAAGTAACATTATAAAATCACTGATTGCTGTTATCCCATAAGACATTATGTCTGTTTTTGCAAAACTGACGGGATAGCTAACGAGGACGCCAACTGCGATTAGTATGTTGATACTAGAAGAATAATGGGATTACATGCATTAAAATCCTAAAAATGTTAATTATTTTTCGGGCTGAATTGCTCTGTGTCCTCTATAATGTGCGTGTAGTAGTTTAATCAAGATTGAGGGATGAAACATAATAGCCTTTGTATTTCAAGTATGTAGCAACACAATAAAAGAATGCTGGGAGAAGAGAAAGCAGTTATATGATCGTAATGCACAGGCGGCTGAAGCGATCACTTAAATAAACTTAACTAATACATATTAATTTTCAAACTTCTATTTTTCCTGAAAGAGATTACTGACAAAACTGTATCAGGTAGCACGTTTTTCGATGAAAGTAAACACTACTCGGTGTAAGGAGCGTAACGTTTTGGACTTCGCTACCACAAAACCAGCAAGGAACATAAAATACTTTGATTTAACTAGATCGGCATTAAGACAACAGACCGTGCTTTTTACCAAAATAAAAGAGTCTCTTCTTGAAATGTGGTGGCAGGAAGAAGGCAGCTAACAGATCACGATTGTGGAAATCGCTCCCCCTCGTAAATTTCCCTGTAATACGTTATAGAACTCGTTTCCTGTTAATTTTTGAAGGTATCTATAGCTGAAAGCAAAAGCTGTTTTCTCTTCTGTAATAAATCTGCCCTTTGCAGCAGCTGCCAAGATATCGTACATTTATTTATTTATTCATTTCTGGTTGTTTCATAAACAAGCCGTTGGGCAAATTTCTCTCGTCCCTCGTGCTGGGTACACAACAAAATACCGAAACCGAAACTGCCGGCGCGATTTGAGATAGTAAGTTTTTCTGCTTCTGAGTTTCTCCGCGCGCTTTGGCATTGTCCTGTTTTCCCGCGTCGTATCACGAGTCCTGTAAAAGAAAGCCGCACGGCGGATGTCCGGCGACACCTGAACAGCGTGCCAGACACGCGGCGAAATCTGGAGCGCATTCCACGGCAATTAGACTGCAGTTGCCGCCCCCCAGCACGCGGCAATTACACGTCGCTCTGCACGGCACAGCGCAAAAACAGCGGCGAAAACTGGGAGGAAAGCAAGGCCGCTAGGCGATGAAGCACAGGACCGCCGAGCACACCTCCAACTGTCGACCGTTCAGATGAACTAGGTTCTTCTACACCATTCGTCGGCTTTGACCAATCAGGTCATAAAAAGCCGCAAGAGGAAACACTAGCATAATTCGTTAAAAGCATTCAACAGCCTAGATCGCATAAATATTTCTTTATTTAAGACAACCAGCTTCGATAACTTTGATGTCATCTTCAGGTCTTCAAAAATCTTTTTGTTCAAAACGTCTTCATTTTACGTTGGACCTACCGTCAAGTTGTCATATGATTAAATATCGGCACATTACAAAAGGTTTCTCGTAACTAAAATATTTGTGCAAATGGTCATGTCCATGTAGATATATTGCTCACGGATGTTTGTTGCATCACAAAAACACAGTACACAGTAGCACATCTGTTTACATAACTTAGACATATTTTAAACAGCTTTAAACCGTGTATAAATGGGGCGGGCCGATCCAAACCAGTCATTAGACTGAAAACATCCTATGGAACCCATCTGCGCCGCTATCGGGCGCCAGCATCTCGCACGCAAATCAGCGGCCCGTTATTTACGCAAATTACATGATCTGTGCGTAGATTTCTAATGCCACATACCTCCACAAACCTAGCTAGAAACTGTCGGATCCCTGATAAGCAGAATCAGTGATGTGTTTCGTTCCAAAGGCAGTCAAATAAGCTATTAGCAGGTTGTCATAATAGTTTGGCTCATCAAAATGGTTCAAATGGCTCTGAGCACTATGGGACCAAACATCTGTGGTCATCAGTCCCCTAGAACTTAGAACTACCTAAACCTAACTAACCTAAGGACCTCACACACATCCATGCCTGAGGCAGGATTCGAACCTGCGGCCGTAGCAGTCGCGCGGTTCCGGACTGAGCGCCTAGAACCGCTAGACCACCGCGGCCGGCGTTTGGCTCATCAGCGTATGCTTTGTCTCAGAATTCGGCAGAAATTGGTGAGTATTTTGTGGCTATCTGAAGACGTTGTCTGAAACGTTGCGCGAGATAATTCATCTTTTTCATACAATGCAGAATGTGTGTTGTTTGTATTTCTATTACATGTTGCTAAATCAGTTGATTGTTTTCGGTTGAACCATGTAACCATGTAACCATGTAATCGCATTACGGTTCTAATAAATGCTTTCGCAGTGTCCTCCTCTCTGGTAATGTTACAGAAGAGATTTTTCTTGTTACTCAGATATAGATTACTAATTTAAGTGTTTAATTTTGGGATAATTTCTTTCTTTGATGAACTACTTGTGTGTTGACCCAGCTATGAGTAATCTAGATCGAATACTTTTTCTCCTACCTGATAATCACAGTAACATTGGTAGGTTGTTTGCACATCAGTTCACCTTGAACAACTTATATGAATAACTGAGAGGTAACTGATTATCGAGTACCGTGCGCGCCACCCGCTGTATTGTACTGGCAGCTGCTATGCCAAGGCCGGCCGCTGTGACCGAGCGGTTCTAGGCGCTTCAGTCTGGAACCGCGTGATCGCTACGGTCGCAGGTTCGAATCTTGCCTCGGGCATGGATGTGTGTGATGTCCGTAGGTTAGTTCAGTTTAAGTGGTTCTATGTTCTAGGGGACTGATGACCCCAGATGTTAAGTCCCATAGTGCTCAGAGCCATTTGAATTTTTTTTCTTTTTTTTTTTATTTTCGCTACGTCAAGGAAGCTATATGGACCAAATGTGCAAGTTTCTGGGCGAGCCCTTCTGCCCATTCGCTGGTAGCACGAAATATTAAAACAGAATAGTGTGTGTTGTCTTCTTCTCCTTTCGATATTTCGATGTTCTACAGTCTATTATGATGTCTGATGATTTGTGGCTGAAGGTGTGATATAATGCTTCCATGAAATAAATGTGTTGTCTTTAGGTGTTTCGTACATCATTAATAAATAATCCAACTTTAACCTAAAGTCCGTGAGAGTATCAGTAATTTGTCGTACATAGTGTGCCTTCAGTACTCAATAATCTTTCAGACTAAAAGAGTAAAGTAAATTATAGTAGTCTTTTGCATTAATGTTCTATCTGGTGCACTTTTCTGTAAAGACAGTAAATTTTCTGCTTTAGAAGTTTCGACACAAGTAAAGACAGAGCCTGCAACCCTTAGTAAGGAGTCCGATGCCTTGTTTATCTGTACAAAATCCATTTCTTTTTTTCGGCGGATAGGCCAATCAATTTTGCTGTTCTTGCAATGAAACTCAGTCTGGTTGCTGATGTACTTTCATCAGTAGGCTGTGTATTTCTCTTCTCTGGCAAGTAGGGTAGCCGTGTGGTCTATGGCGCCTCGCCACTGTTCGCTCAGTTCCCCCCCGTCGGAGGTTCGCGTTCTCCCTCGGGCATGGGTTTGTGTGTTGTTCTAAGAGTAAGCTAGTTTAAGTAGTGTGTAAGCCTAGGGACCGATGACCTCAGCGGTTTGGTCCCGTAGGAACTTGCCACAAATTACCAAAATTTTTCTCTTCTCTGGGACAGTAACTTTTCTGGTTCCATTCTTTTTTCTCTCCTCTAGGTCAGTAACCTTTCTGGTTTCACTCTTCTAACGTGTCTGTCGAAAGCCAGATTAGGTAAAATTCTTTCAAATTTTGTCGTAATTCCTTGTTTGATCTAAAATGAACTGAAACAGATCTGCTGCTTCTCTTTTGCCCCAAAGTCTCTTTTAGAGATTTGGTCTCTTTTTTTCTTCTGTTTCTGAGAGTGTCTTTCTGGCAGTTGTACCTGCTGTATACAAACATTATTGTCTGAATGTGAAACTAAAGGCTCTAAATTTGGCGTGATATGATAATACAGATATCTGCATTTGTGTTCAGGCATAGTATGAATCCCGTCTTATGTTTTCAATCTATTTAGTATACCCTGCTGTTTGTGTTACGATGTCTGTTTGTTTCGTTGTAATGTCCAAATGGTTCAAATGGTTCTGAGCACTATGGGACTTAACATCTGAGGTCATCAGTCCCCTAGAACTTAGAATTACTTAAACCTAACTAACCTAAGGACATCACACACATCCATGCCCGAGGCAGGATTCGAACCTGCGACCATAGCAGTTGCGCGGTTCAAGACTGAAGCGCCTATAACCGCTCGGCCACCGCGGCCGTCTGTAACGTCCACATTTTCCATGGAAAATACTAGATCGTCTGTGAAAGTGAGGTATTCGGACTTACCTCAGGAAATTTTTCGGTTACGATGTGTTGCCCTCCTTTCCACATCCAAAGTAAAACAGCCATGTCGACAAAACTTCACACATACACTAAATGTATTCGCAATTGGGAATAAGAACAACCATCAGCTGTAGAATGGAATGACAACAATGAAACTTTGTTCCGGGCTGGGATCCAAAGCCGGATTTCCCGCTTATCGCGAGCGGTCGCCATACCATTTGGCTATCCGTACACGACTTACGGCCAGAGCCTATCTTCATATGTCGTCAACCATGCATCTACGACCGGTACTCGTACATCCATTATGTATATTTCCGTGCAGATGAGACGGTGTACTTAAAAGTCGCTTACCCAGTATCGGCAGAGAAATAAAATACGGCAGTGCCTGTGTTATTCTGATTACAGTGCAAAGATCCTTTGGACATACATGCATGCATCGTAATCGGAATAACACAGGCACTGCAATATCGGTTTTCTCTGCAGATACAGGGCAAGCAACTTTCAGGTAAAACGTCTCATGTGCATGGGAATATACGTAATGAGTGTACGAGTACCGGTCGTAAACGCACGGTTGACGACATGAGGAAGTTTGGTTCTGGCTGTGATTCGTGTATGCATAGCCAAATGGTAGAGTGCGTCTACCCACAAGTTGGCGGGGCGGAGATGCCAGTTTGTTTGTTCTACCAGGAGGGCATTTTCATTCATTCGCTTTATGTTTTGTTTGTTATTGATGCTAATTACACATTATTTTTCGCCTGGAGGGCGTCCTATGTGGCCTACACAAAAAAATTTGTATGATACATTATCTGAAAAAAAAGACTGATGTTTCAAAAAGTATACTTATTTACGTTTCCAAGAAATATTTTTTTTATTTTTTGAAGAAGAACGACACTTATTTTAGAACAACAGAGATTTTTATTTGCTTTGTCATTATCTACAAAAAAATGATAAGGCGATCACTTGCGATAAGCGGGAAATACGAGTTCGACTCCCGCTCCGGCACATATTTTCATTGTCGTCATTCCGTTCTACAACTGAATGCTGTCCTTGCTTATATTTAATGTATTTCATAATGGCTATAGTCGCCGCAGTGCCTGTTCCTTTGGACATACATGCAGGTCCAAAGGAACTTTGTATCGTAATCACAATAACACAGGCATTGCAATATCATATAAACCTGTAAGTTTCTTATTTGCCCAAAACTCGGGCAGTCATCCACATTTCGAGTGATCCACAAATTCATCTGCGTCTACATGGATACTCTGCAAAACACACTCACGTGCCTGGCAGATTGTTCAACGAAACACTTTCACAGTAATTTCTATTATTTCAATCTTGAACAGTGCGCAGAAAAAACGAACACCTATATCTTTCCGTACGAGCTCTGATTTCCTTTACTTTATTATAATGATCATTTCTCCGAATGTAGGTCGGCGTCAACAAAATATTTTCGCATTCGGAGGAAGAAGTTGGTGATTGAAATTTCGTGAGAAAATTCCGCCGCAACGAAAAACGCCTTTGTTTTAATTATGTCCACCCCAAATCTTGTATCACGTCCGCGACACTCTCTGCCCTATTTCGGGATGATACAAAACGTACTGCTCTTCTTTTGACTTTCTCGATGTACTCCGTTAATCCTAAATGGTAAGGATCCCAGACCGCGCAACAATACGCCAAAAGAGGACCGACAAGCGTATTGTAGTAGTCTCCTTAGAGGATCTGTTACATTTTCTAAGTGTCCTGTCAATAAAAACAAAGTCTTTGGTTGTCTTTCCCACAACACTTACTATGTACTCTTTCCAATTTAAGTTTTTTGTAATCGTAATTCCCAGGTATTTAGTTGAATTTACGGCCTTTAGATTTGACTGATTTATCGTGTAATCGAAGTTTAACGGATTCCTTTTAGTAATCTGGTGGATGACATCTTATTTCGCATTATTTAGGGTCAATTGCTAATTTTTGCACCATACATATATCTTTTCTAAATCGTTTTGCAATTTGTTTTGATCTTCTGACGGCTTTACTAGAAGATAAACGATAGCATCTGCAAAGAACCTAAGACGGCTGCTCGGATTGTCTCCTAACCCGTTTATATAGATAACAAACAGCAGAGAGCCTATAACACTACCTTGTCGAACGCGAGAAATCACTTTTGTTTCACTCAATTACTACAAAATGTGAGCTCCCTGAAACTTAATCACGAATCCAGTCATATAACTGGGACGATATTACATAAGCACGCAATTTCATTGCAAGCCGCTTGTTTAGTACAGTGTCAAAATCCTTCTGGACATCTAGACATACGGAATCAATTGGAAATCCCTTGTCACTAGCACTCAACACTTCGTGCGAGTAAAGAGCTAGTTGTATGTCAGAAGAACGATGTTTTCTAAATCCGTGTTGACTGTGTGTCAATACACCGTTCTCTTCGAGGTAATTCATAATGTTCGAACACAATATATGTTCCAAAGTCCAGCTGCATATTAACGTTAATGATATAGCTCTGTAATTTTGCTTTTTACTCCTACAGCCTTTCTTGAAATTGGTGTGATCTGTGCAACTTTCCAGTCTTTGGGTACGGATCTTTCGTCTAGCGACCGGTTATATATGACTGTTAAGCATGGAGCTGTTGTATCAGCGTACTCTGAAAGGAACCGGAAGACTTGCTTTTATTAACTGATTTAAGTTGCTACATTACCCCAAGGATATCTACTTCTAAGTGACTCATCTGATATTAATCCCATAAAAATGTTTTGAGATTATGTGAAACAATGAGTGAATAGTATCAGTGAACATAGCTCTGTGTGATGTAAGCATCACTCGACGGGTTCAGCCTCGCCGAATTAGGCCATTATCAAAGCTAGAAGCTTGTTAACAAGTCATCACTGTGATGTCTCCTGTCTAATTTTTCGTCTAATGTGCTTGTCTCAGATTTAGTTACCAGTGAGTCTTCGTGGTTGTAAGGTCGTGGTCCATGAAACGTTCTTGTTCCTAATGTTTCATTCAGAGCTGTGTTGAATATCTTCATAGGTGCTCCTGGCTCCAATGAGTCTTGCCGATTGACAGGTCGGACGTCGAAGCGCCATATAAATACCATAAAAAGGGGCAGTGGTAGAAGTTTACTCGTGATTAGCGCAGATAACCCTCTTAAAAGATAAAAAAATGGCTCTGAGCACTATGGGACTTTACATCTGTGGTCATCAGTCCCCTAGAACTTAGAACTACTTAAACCTAACTAACCTAAGGACATCACACACATCCATGCCCGAGGCAGGGTTCGAACCTGCGACCGTAGCGGTCACGCAGTTCCAGACTGAAGCGCCTAGAACCGCACGGCCACACCGGCCGGCTCTTAAAAGATAAAACTTACCTACCGGAATCTCATCTGTCAAATATAAAGCTTAATTTTTGATTTGTAGAGCTATTGTCAATACGCCACTGAGTTTCATGGCTTCTTCTTTTCTGTTACAATTGTGACTTATTTTCATATTCCGAAGGCTTTTCTACATAGTCATTGGTAACAGTTCGTCAATATAGATAAGAATTTCGTTTCGGAAAACTTCACGGTTATCTGACTGTAGTTCATGCCCTGCTATACCTAATTTTTCAACTTTTCCTAGTGGGCAAAGACTTTTGCGTTCTTTTAGGTGAGCATTCACTATTCTCTTTGCAGTTCCAGTGTAGACCCTACTATACGCATATGAAATATCTATCCCACATGCCGTCTGAGGAAGGCGTTTATCCTTTGCAGATGTGAGGAGATGAGATATGACATTTTCTTTATTAGTCTGAAAACTCTTTCTGATATTATGTTTCTGTAAATCCTGATCAGTTACTTTCTTTAACAAAAAGGAGAGAAGTTGTATTCTTCCATTGTTGTTTTTCATGCGTGTCCTTCGACCTACTGTTGTCTGAACTCAGAACTCTGTGTCTTTTCCTGAAAATCCATTTTTCTGCATCGCCTGCTTCAGGTGTTTTACCTTGGTGTGTATGTGTTCATGTGTGCACTTCTTCAAATTATTTTGGCTCCGTCGATAAGACTTTTATTGACGTCCCTCCTTTTCTGGGGAACTGGAGTTTTAATGCTGTATGCATGATTTTCGGAAAAGCTTTATGTTGCACCCTTCATTCGGTCTGTTGAATAACCATAACATCCAAGGAGATATCGCGTTGTCATTTCTCATTTACACGGTAAACTCGATCTTTTGATTTATATTATTTATGTAAGGAAAAAGGCTTATTCTAAAACTTTTTTGGTGTGTAACCAAGCAACAAACATATCACCCACAAATCCATTCCAATTTGCTTTTGTATAGCAAAACAATGCAAGCACTACGTCTTCAGGCCATAAGTGGCCCATCGGGACCATCCGACCGCCGTGCCATCCTCAGTTGAGGATGCAGATAGGAGGGGCGTGTGGTCGGCACACCGCTCTCCCGGTCGTTATGGTGGTTTTCTTTGCCCGGAGCCGCTACTATTCGGTCGAGTAGCTCCTCAGATGGCATCACGAGGCTGAGTGCACCCCCAAAAATGGCAACAGCTCATGGCGGCCAGGATGGTCACCCATATAAGTGACGCAACGCCCGACAGCGCTTAATTTCGGTGATCTGACGGGAGCCGGTGTATCCACTGGGGCAAAGCCGTTGTCTTTTTTAGAGCAGACTGCTCGAATGTTAGCAAGGTGCTCCTCCACCTTGACGGAGGTGCGAGCTGACCTGAAGAACAGCGCTGGATCTTGTGTTGGTAAGACCTGTCTTAGGTGTGCTCCGTAAAGACAAAAGAGTGGAGAGAATGGTATACATGTGGAATACTTAAGAGTAGTTTGGAATAATAATTTCTCTATTTCAGGAACTTTTATGGGGAGAATTAAATGTCAGGCAGGGGATCGTAGTAATCTTCGGAAGTGACCAACGGTCACAATGAAACCACGTGTAGCAATAAGTTAAAATACTTCCGAGTGCTTAAGTTAAGCTGAATTACTGGCGTGTGTACTATAAGTTGGAAATATTTAAGGAATGGCGTGTGCAGGACTTGAAATTAGAGACGAGTACTTCCACGTGGTGAGTACTGTGTGAGTCTCAATCTGTGTATGAGACAAAGGATAAGGAGAAGTACTCGTCCATGGTATCAGTTGAGGGCTCGCGTGTATGACGAATATGTTCTTAATATTACTTTGCGTGTTATGTTTCCGTGTGACGCTTGATTCAAACTATAATACTCTGAGAGTGAAGCAAGGTGAGTCAGCCGTCTATCCAACGCCACTTGGCTTGCATTGCACATGAAGACGTGCATATATCCTCCAGAGTTCATAGTAGGAAAGAAAAGTTACGAAGTGGGGCAGTGTCGTGTGAGACTGGGATGAATACTAATTGAAGTGGGAAAGCTGAAAGTGATGTGATTATAACGTTGTGACTATTCCTTGTGTTGTATTCCATGTTGCCAGTGTGGTGTATTTCATGTAATTTAAGTATGTGTGGTTTGCATCGGAGAGTAGCAAGATAGGTTCAGAGGCAGTGGGTTATGCATGTTCCTTTTTGTACCGCTCGGTCTGGAGGAAATTTTCGTGACGATGGGTGTGAGAGTCGAAATATGAGATATAGCAAAAGATCCACCATCCTATCCAGAAAGTGCACTGTAGTGTTAGATAATTACGAGACCATAAGATAATCACCAATGTAAAGCCATGCCCACTGGGCGGAGTTTCTCATGTGTAATTGTTGTAGAAAATGTAATGGTGTGTTTAGGTTATAGAATTTATCGGAATAAAAAGGATAGTGAAAAGAAAAAGATTGGTGGCCTTTTCCTTCGAATAGTATGTTGTCATGATATCCAGAATTTATAATGTGTGCGCCATTCATATTCAGTGCGATGGCCACGTGCTGATCAAAGCCGTTGGGTAAGAAATAAAATGTGGTATTGCCAGTGCGTAGTGAAAGTCAGACTTGTGTAAATTACTAATAGTCAGACGTGCGTTATCCGTTTCCGTTGCGTAATATTCAAACAGGAGAATAATTTTTAACTTAATTGTGAGTACTAGAGTTCATGTTACTCGACAAATAAGAATGAATCCACTCGCTTGGCAGACCACTCATCTTGCAGGCCTGACTGCTTGATGCCACAGTATGAGCAAGGCACGTGGGTGCCTCTCAGTGTTACCACAATATAGTACCACGCTACTGTTGTTATTGTAACAATTCATACTAGATTAGCAAGACGTGTGAGGTTCCTAGTTCTGTCTTACCATATTAGAAAAAGATACTAAAGTTCTAATAGTTACCAACCTGGCGTCTCGTTGAGATGTCGTTCCAGCACAGAAGTGACACGTAGGTATCAAGTCCGTTGCTTTTCATGAAAGGTTTTTATGGAATTACAGTGAAACGGACAACGGTTTCATCTCATCTGAATGACGGGTAGATAGTTCCTTAGTCCAGCCGGGAAGAGCCCTCATGTACACGTTATTTCCAGAATACAGTGGAAAGCTAATTCTACTTCTCTCCTTCGTCGGTGCCTCCTCCCCCCCTCCCCCTCTGCCATCCTCGACAGGCCGCCTCCAACCCAGACGCGGCCTGTGCACAGACTACTTGGCGCTAACCGCTTTGCTGGATGGTCATTCGTTACATAGCCGATGAAAAACGGAGTGATACATGTTCCGTTATTATGTCAATTGCTGATCTAAAGTTCACTACAAAATGTTATTCTCATTGCATGATGATGAGAGACGTTACCAACCACTCCTCCAGCTTCTGTGACCTGCACCACACCTGCCACGGTCAGGTTCATCAGGCAGCTTTGCACCGGGATCAGTGATGTGGACATGAGGGTTTGGTCGTTGGGCCAAGTGGATACTGGCTACTGTGTTCCCCCACCAGGGAATCCATCTCTGTAATCTCCATATGGCCATCGGTCTGGTGGTATGCCACTTTGATCAGTTGCTCCCCAGTTCAGTACTGTTTCTGTCACCATGCCACGCTAAGACGATGTGACATACGTAGGCAAGATGGGATTGTGGAGCGCATTTATGTTCTTCTCAGTTTTGTTTTTAAATACAGTTTCTAGAATGTTTCAAACAGTCGTAGTGCATGTACTCTGTATATCAGGTATCACGCATTCAATAAATCCGATCACACAATATTGAGGTCTTCTTTTGGGTACGTTATCTTTAGAGTTTCTACTTACCTTCCACACTCAGGTTCTCTGTAATTTTCAACCACAGTTTGCTCCGTCGTGGTGGTAGTATCTCTTGTCTCGCATATCTCACAGACATCGTTTCTTATTCACAAGGCTTACAAGCTTCTCCGTGTCCATGTTTAGTAATTAAGTGCGAAATACAACCAGACAGAAACAACAGTAGGCGCTTGCTTACAGAGAATAGTTCCGACCAATCCGGTTTCACGGGCATGCGTCTGTCAGCCGACCGTGTGGCAGCTGTATGCGGTCGACTTGGTCGTGCCCACTGGACGCATTCCAATGCCATTGTATGTCTCGAAATTAGTCGGTGGCGTGTGGATGCGTACGGTCGTCCCACTATTCGGACGATTACGGTTCCAGTGGACGCTCAGCCTTAACATAAATACACAGTTGTATACAAAATCGAGCAACTGCCTATAGATATCGCAGAGGGAGTGTCCATAGACAACGGACGTAGGCAGTCCAGATATTTTGTCTCCTGTACACACTTGAATGCCATGTTCCTCGATATTTCCTAAATATGGCTGACCTTGTTTGAGTCTCAGGTTGTCCAGTGATAATGATGGATAATGAAAGAAATCGAAAGAGGAGGCGTTGGTGGAAACGTGTACTGTTCTCTGAAGGCCTCGTTCAGGCTGTAATTTACTCTCGGCTTTAAAAGTAAAAGAAGCATGTTTTATGAAAAATAACACACTGACAATATTTTATGCCCAGCTCTTCAATAAACAACTTCTTCTTGATGCGATTTTTTATATTCAGAATTACTGAGTTCCCGCAAACTTGTTGCCACGTTGAAATCTTAAATCAGCTGGAACACATTCTCCACTGGCCACATAAGTATGTTTAACAACAAGGAAAACATACATTTTAAGTGGAATGATTACAAAGATAATGTGAGGAAAGCAAACCAAAGACAGAATTATTTGCAGAACACTTAGAAAATGCAACACGTCTACTACAGAGACAGCTAACAGCACGCTTGTCCGCGCTCCACTGGAGTATTGCTATGCGGTGTGGGATACGTATCTGAAGAGACTGACAGGGGATACCTCAAAATTTCAAAGAAAGGCAGCGGAGAGAGTGCCACGGATCTGATACGGGCAGTGGGGTGGCAGTCATTAAAACTAAGATGATTTTCGTTGTGATTTCAAACTTTCTCCTCCAACTGCGAAAATATTCTGTTGCCGCCCACGTACGCAGATAGTGCTCGCACAGAAAGATTTCACTGCTCCTTTTTCCCGCGCGCCGTCCGAGAGTGGAATGCTAGAGAAATAGCTTGAAGACTGTTCGATGAACCCTCTGCCAGGTACTTGTGAACTGCAGAGTAATCACTTAGATTTAGATGTAATAAAAAAACCGACGACACGTTTTTCACCGCGCAAACAGCTTAATTGGAGGCTATGTCTACCGACACGTCCGCACTGCGAAGTGTTGCGGAACATTGTCTAAGAACTGACTCATCTCTACCTTTTCAATCGGGAGACAAAAGCTCTACGATTTTGTTGCAGAAGCGCGTCTGTAGACGAGAAATGTTTCTCAGTAGTCTATCTACAAGATCACTCAATTGTCTTCAGGACGTTTCCGTAAGAACGTCCAAAAATTTAACAGGGGATGCTCCACTGAACAAGTTGAGGTAGGGGACCTGCGGTCGGAGAAGCCAGCTTAAGAAGATAATAAGAATAAAAATACATTACTGCGTACTTTTTTATTTACATTAGCTACAGCTCACAGCAAATACCACCACTGACACAATGAACGTACCATTTGTACTCTATCTTACAAAATGTGCTGAAACTGACGGCCATAAATCTGAATGCAAGCAAGACATCGAAGAACCAGATAGTGACGCACGCTGACAAATGTCCGTGGTGTTTCGGATCGCACAACAAGTAGATACAATTTTGGCAACTAACTCCATCTCCGTATCGATTCAGTACCCGTGGTCTAGAGGTAGCGTCTTAGATTCATAATCAAAAACGTCTTCGGTCCCGTGTTCGATCCTCGCCACTGCCTAAATTTTGATAAATAATCAGCATTGGCGGCCGAAGACTTCCGGCATAAGAAGTCAGCCTCATTCTGTCAACGGCCTTGTCAAAGAGGGCGAAGGAGCGGATAGAGGTTCAGGGCACTCTCTTGTCCTAGGGGTGGGAAATTGCCCCTAAAGGCGGAAGAATCAGCAATGATCAACGATATTAGGATGCAGAAGGCAAGGGAAACCACTGTATTAAAGACACGTAACGTGTATCCACAGGATATGTGGCCTGTAATTGAAGAAGTGTCATGATGATCTCTCCATTGGCAAAAGATTCCGTAATAGTCCCCCATTCGGATCTCCGGGAGGGGACTGCCAAGGGGGAGGTTACCATGAGAAAAAGATTGAATAATCAACGAAAGGATAACGTTCTACGAGTCGGAGCGTGGAATGTCAGAAGCTTGAACGTGGTAGGGAAACTAGAGAATCTGAAAAGGGAAATGCAAAGGCTCAATCTAGATATAGTCGGGGTCAGTGAAGTGAAGTGGAAGGAAGACAAGTATTTCTGGTCAGATAAGTATCGGGTAATATCAACAGCAGCAGAAAATGGTATAACAGGAGTAGGATTCGTTATGAATAGGAAGGCAGGGCAGAGGGTGTGTTACTATGAGCAGTTCAGTGACCGGGTTGTTCTAATCAGAATCGACAGCAGAGCAACACCGACAACGATAGTTCAGGTATACATGCCGAGGTCACAAGCTGAAGATGACCAGATAGAGAAAGTGTATGAGGATATTGAAAGGGTAATGCAGTATGTAAAGGGGGACGAAAATCTAATAGTCATGGGCTACTGGAATGCAGTTGTAGGGGAAGGAGTAGAAGAAAAGGTTACAGGAGAATATGGGCTTGGGACAAGGAATGAAAGAAGAGAAAGACTAATTGAGTTCTGTAACAAGTTTCAGCTAGTAATAGCGAATACCCTATTCAATAATCACAAGAGGAGGAGGTATACTTGGAAAAGGCCGGGAGATACGGGAAGATTTCAATTAGATTACATCATGCTCAGACAGAGATTCCGAAATCAGATACTGGATTGTAAGGCGTACCCAGGAGCAGATATAGACTCAGATCACAATATAGTAGTGATGAAGAGTAGGCTGAAGTACAAGACTTTAATCAGGAAGAATCAATACGCAAAGAAGTGGGATACGGAAGTATTAAGAAATGACGAGATACGTTTAAAGTTCTCTAACGCTATAGATACACCAATAAGGAATAGCGCAGTAGGCAGTACAGTTGAAGAGGAATGGACAGCTTTAAAAAGGGCCATCACAGAAGTTGGGAAGGAAAACATAGGTACAAAGAAGGTAGCTGCGAAGAAACCATGGGTAACAGAAGAAATACTTCAGTTGATTGATGAAAGGAGGAAGTACAAACATGTTCCGGGAAAATCAGAAATACAGAAATACAAGTCGCTGAGGAATGAAATAAATAGGAAGTGCAGGGAAGCTAAGACGAAATGGCTGCAGGAAAAATGTGAAGACATCGAAAAAGATATGATTGTCGGAAGGATAGACTCAGCATACAGGAAAGTCAAAACAACCTTTGGTGACGTTAAAAGCAACGGTGTTAACATTAAGAATGCAACGGGAATTCCACTTTTAAATGCAGAGGAGAGAGCAGATAGGTGGAAAGAATACATTGAAAGCCTCTATGAGGGTGAAGATTTGTCTGATGTGATAGAAGAAGAAACAGGAGTCGATTTAGAAGAGACAGGGGATCCAGTACTAGAATCGGAATTTAAAAGAGCTTTCGGGGACTTACGGTCAAATAAGGCAGAAGGGATAGATAACATTCCATCAGAATTTCTAAAATCATTGGGGGAAATGGCAACAAAACGACTATTCACGTTGGTGTGTAGAATATATGAGTCTGGCGATATACCATCTGACTTTCGGAAAAGCATCATCCACACAATTCCGAAGGGCTGACAAGTGCGAGAATTATCGCACAATCAGCTTAACAGCTCATGCAACGAAGCTGCTTACAAGAATAATATACAGAAGAATGGAAAAGAAAATTGAGAGTGCGCTAGGTGACGATCAGTTTGGCTTCAGGAAAAGTAAAGGGACGAGAGAGCCAATTCTGACGTTACGGCTAATAATGGAAGCAAGGCTAAAGAAAAATCAAGACACTTTCATAGGATTTGTCGACCTGGAAAAAGCGTTCGACAATATAAAATGGTGCAAGCTGTTCGAGATTCTGAAAAAAGTAGGGGTAAGCTATAGGGAGAGACGGGTCATATACAATATGTACAACAACCAAGAGGGAATAATAAGAGTGGACGATCAAGAACGAAGTGCTCGTATTAAGAAGGGTGTAAGACAAGGCTGTAGCCTTTCGCCCCTACTCTTCAATCTATACATCGAGGAAGCAATGATGGAAATAAAAGAAAGGTTCAGGAGTGGAATTAAAATACAAGGTGAAAGGATATCAATGATACGATTCGCTGATGACACTGCTATCCTGAGTGAAAGTGAAGAAGAATTAAATGATCTGCTGAACGGAATGAACAGTATAATGAGTACACAGTATGGTTTGAGAGTAAATCGGAGAAAGACGAAGGTAATGAGAAGTAGTAGAAATGAGAACAGCGAGAAACTTAACATCAGGATTAATGGTCACGAAGTCATTGAAGTTAAGGAATTCTGCTACGTAGGCAGTAAAATAACCAATGACGGACGGAGCAAGGAGGACATCAAAAGCAGACTCGCTATGGCAAAAAAGGCATTTCTGGCCAAGAGAAGTCTACTAATATCAAATACTGGCCTTAATTTGAGGAAGAAATTTCTGAGGATGTACGTCTGGAGTACAGCATTGTATGGTAGTGAAACATGGACTGTGGGAAAACCGAAACAGGAGAGAATCGATGCATTTGAGATGTGGTGCTATAGACGAATGTTGAAAATTAGGCGGACTGATAAGGTAAGGAATGAGGAGGTTCTACGCAGAATCTGAGAGGAAAGGAATATGTGGAAAACACTGATAAGGAGAAGGGACAGGATGATAGGACATCTGCTAAGACATGAGGGAATGACTTCCATGGTACTAGAGGGAGCTGTAGAGGGAAAAAAACTGTAGAGGAAGACAGAGATTGGAATACGTCAAGCAAATAATTGAGGACGTAGGTTGCAAGTGCTACTCTGAGATGAAGAGGTTAGCACAGGAAAGGAATTCGTGGCGGTCAGTATCAAACCAGTCAGTAGACTGATGACAAAAAAAAAAAAAATCCACTGGGAGTCTCATACCAGGTGAGTTTATGTATTCCCATAGGAAATAATCATGCGAGTTCAGGTCAGGTGACTTCGGACTTCGCAGAACCTCCCCTTCCAATCCAAGGATGGGGAGGTGCAGCAGTGAGAGGGTGGCGGAAATCCACAGTGAAGTGAGGCAGTGCACTGTCATGTTGTATCCCCATCCTCTCACGAGCAGCCATGGGTAAGTTTCTACGACAAGTCAGGTGGAACACTTTGCACGAACCTGGAGTACAAGTGGCCACGCAGACGGATTGTTAGAAGATATGGCCCAATGAGATTGTCGCCTACAATGCTGGCCCAGATATCCACAGCAAAAGGTACTTGATGTTGTGACACTACTACAGCGCGGGTGTTTTCCTCATCCCATCTATGGCTCTTACCGCTACATGAAATATCATCACGGTCAAATGAGGCCTCGTCAGTAAACAGCAGGATTTGGAGGAAATCTGGTCGATCAATGCATAGTCGGAGCAATCACTGACAAAATGCGACCGTTGGCGCATAGTCGGTCACAAGCATTGCACAGATTCTTTTTGGGTGATACGGATGTAATTGCTGTTCGTGGAGTTCTCGCCAAACGTTAGTGTCTGCAGCGCCCATTTCAATTGCATTAGGACAAGTACTTGTCGTGGGGTCCGCTGCAACACGTTGCAGCACTTCCTCTTCGAAGTCAGGTGTGGGCTGGTTCTCATGTTTCCAGGTCCGTCGTTTCTTCTTTCCAATGACGGAGTCTACCGCATTCGTCGATCGAGAGAAGTAAACATTCTTCGTGACAGATTGTATCTGTTAGGTAATCGTTTATATTAAAGAGCTTGTAACCTCCCCACAAAAATTTAAAAAGACAGAAATATTATATTATGAATGCCAATGGACATTGCGCTAAGTGTAACCTCCCCACAAAAATTTTATAAGACAGAAATATAAAATGAATAGGAGCCAAGAAGCAATGTCGTCCCCACAGAAATATTTAAATAAAAAAATATAATAATAAAGGGGAGCCAAGAGTAACCTCCCGCAATTAAATTTAATGACAATAAAAAATGAGAATAGCAATCTGACCCAAGTATAAGTTCCTCACGAAAATAATGAAAGTCAATTCAGTGATAAGAAAATCTCAGTGATAATGATAATTCAATTAAACCGAAATATCGGTCTTTGGCCCTGTGTAAAACAATCAGAATTAAAGTCTTACCTCAATGTAACTGCTGGTCAAATTTCTGCTCTTATTCTTGTGCACGGCTTGGAGGAAATGCATTGCAAATAATAATATTCTTTTTTTTTATTTGAAAATTAACTGAACTTTTTTTTAAGGGAAGTGGGACGAAATCGTTAGTTCAATTAAATAATTTTTTTTTAAAAAATTGCTTTTGAAATCAAAGTTATTATTGGGGCACTTGTTGGAAATTAATTACAATAATTAAACTTTACATTACCTGATGATTACCTTAATTAACAATATACCTCATTCAGCATCTTGACCAGTGTTGCCGACAGACTACATCACACAACCGCACTGGGCTGCTACTACCGACCGACTGCTCTGCATGACGACCACTAGCGTACTGCACTACATGACGACTACTAGCGTACTCCACGACGACTACTACTGTACTGCTCGCAACACTCGCGCGGTCAAGCGCAGACTAACTACGATTATAGGCTCTCTGGTCAAAGATTTTAACGTGCCTCACCATCGCTGCTACGTTACATACGTGTTTCATAACCCTCCACTGGGGGGGCAAAAATTTGGCAGCGATGGTGAGTCATTTGGACTTGCCATCGCAAGAAATTTTTACAATTTACAGAAGATTCAAATTTAGTACATAAATTAAATGTTCTGCACATGCACCGAGTACAAAATATATCAGACAAAGACAGGATGTGAGTACAAAACATAGTAGCAAATCAGAAAAATGTATATACAAATTATTTGACAGATAACAGAGTGCACACGCACTGAAAAAATTCTTTAGCATATTCAGAACAAATAAACAGACTGGCAGAAAATCGTGTTGATAAGTGACATGAGTGTACTCGCACTGGAGTTGAGAACATATTAGCAATTGACGAAATGTATATACAATTAGTAACAAATGACATAAGTGTATACGCACTGAAGTATTGAATATACAGAATGAGTACAAATCATATTGAAAAATGAGAAAAGTGCACAGGCACTGAAGTTCAGTAGAAAACATATTAACACCTAACATAAGTGCACATGCACTGTAGTTCAGAACATATCATCAAAATAAAAAATGTATATACAATATAAAAGACAAGAGTGTACACATACTGTACTTCAGAACAAATCGAAAAAAAATGTCTTTAGCATTTTCGCAATAAATAAACATAATGGCAAAAAAAAATCATATCGACAAGTGACATAAGTGTACTCGCACTGGAGTTTAGCGAATCGAAAAAAAAAATGTATAGCCATGAACATAAATGACGTTAGCAAAAAATGATTTTCACTATGTGACAAGAATTAGGATAGGAAAGGGAAGGATTGCATCATGGTTGTAGCACTTTAGATTGCACACAGCTGTTCAGAAAGTCCATATCTTTCCACAGAAGTACAATACCAAGCGACACAACTTGAAGTTCTTTTCCCCTCAGAATTTATCAGCGTAGCCAAGACACTGAACTGTCGTAGTGATATGGGACCATAATAACGTCTTCATCGCTCACAGTGGTGGACAGCATGTCGTGTCAACACCACGCTCTTACAGGGCACACCAATGTAGAATTAGTGCAAAACCAAAGATAGTGCTCCATGATCACTAGGATAAACAGGACAAATGGACATTGCAGTAATTCAGGGTAGTTAGCTTATGAGGTGAAGGACATTAAGTCACATAATATTGACAATTACAGTCTTCATTAATAGTTTGCGGCATTCATAGCCCAGTTATTGAACATTTCTGTACCAAGTATGTAGTGTTACAGAAAAATGTTCATTAATTGTTTTACATAGAATCAGTAACCTTCTTTTCCTAGTTACAAAGCATTATGAAATAATCGCATTCTTTTCCAGTTACAAAGTATAGCATAGTTAATTAATCATTTGTCATTCCAATACAGTAATAATTATTAGCCTTCTCCTAATTACAAAGCATTATTAAACAGTCGCATTCTTTTCCAGTTACAAAGCATAATTAAGAATCATTAGCCTTCTCCTAATTACAAAGCATTATTAAACAGTCGCATTCTTTTCCAGTTACAAAGCATAATTAAGAATCATTAGCCTTCTTCTAATTACAAAGCATAGCATCATTTGTCATTTCAATATAGTAAGAATCATATTCTTTTCCAGTTACAAAGCATAATTAAGAATAGCATAATTAATTAATCATTCCAATACAGTAAGAATCATTAGCCTTCTTCTAATTACAAAGCATTATTAAACAGTCGCATTCTTTTTCAGTTACAAAGTATGGCATCGTTAATTAATCATTTGTCATTTCAACATAATCGCGTTCTTTTCCAGTTACAAAGCATAATTAAGAATCATTAGCCTTCTTCTAATTACAAAGCATCAATAGTAATAATCATTAGCTTTCTCCTAATTACAAAGCATTATTAAACAATCGCATTCTTTTCCAGTTACAAAGTATGGCATAGTTAATTAATTATTTGTCATTTCAATAGTAATAATCATTAGCTTTCTCCTAATTACAAAGCATTATTAAACAGTCGCATTCTTTTCCAGTTACAAAGTATAGCATTGAAAACAAGAATTAATTAATGGCATAATTAATAACATATTCATGGAGTGACATTAATTATTGGCACTCAGTGGCCAGCAAGTATTGAACAGAATAAAACATTGTTCATCATTCAGTATTATTCAGATCATTACGAAGTCATTATTAAAAATCAGTTAATTATAGTCATAGCATTAATAATCACGGGCATTATAAGTAGTCTCATTACAATAAACAGTGTTCCTCATTCAGTAGTATTCAGATCATTACAAAGTCATTATTGAAAATCAGTTAATTACAGTCATAGCATTAATAATCATGGGCATTATAAGTAGTCTCATTACAATAAACAGTGGCAGTTATTAGCCAGTTACAAAGCATTATTTTATACATATATATATTTTTTTGTCTCATTAAGAAGTCATTACTCAAGTGACATACTATTCAGCATTACTCAGAACTTTCTCAAACTGGTATCACTATTTGAGACTGGTAATACATTTTTTGTTAGCAATGCATTGCGTTGGGATCGATAATTAATTGCTGAGGCATAACACTATTTGTTTTTGACCTATTGCTGCAAATGAGGATAGGTAACGTCATTCGTCATGAGTCAGCTGTAGCAAGGTTATGTAACAAGGCAGTATATGTGATCACATTTATAAATGATAAACACAAATGGGTAAAAAATAAAAATGCAAGTACTAGAACAGGTATAATAAGTAACAGGTTTAGTAAGTATCATGAAAAGCTTCTCCTGGAAAAAATACAAAATGGATTATTGACCTGAAAGAAGAAACGCACACTATGCTGAAAAGTAGTGAACTTCGAATTAACAGGTAGTGAAATGTGTATAAAAATGTGTTCCATAGCTGTCCTTTCCAAAACTTTCCGTCATCCTACTATGCAATATAACACCTGCTGTCAAAGGAAACTGCAACAAATACTTAAATAACTACATAGCCTAAATATAACTTCACCATTATCCTCATCTGTAAAGAAAAAACTTCATTATTCATTATCCATATTATCATAACTTCATTATTATCATCACCTGTAAAGAAAAACTTCATTATTCATAATACCATATCCTTCATCATTATTCATCAGTATTCATTATCATCTGCAAAAAAATCACTTCATTACTCATTACATAACTATTCCTTATCTCTAGCATATTTCATCACTAAAACTAAGATATGTAGTTCTGTCTGACAGCCTGCATCAATCACCTTGTATTCTGAAAGAAAAAATTAGTTAAGACTGCTATTCTGTGATGAGTATAGTATATTCTTGTTAATGCTTGTTAATCCTGATCCATTTACTCTTCCTCATAAAGTTATTGCATCTTCTTTCGTTTATTCCGTAGGTGAAATTCCCATTTCTGTTGAATTTATTTCTTACACGCATCATTTCTTTCTGAAATTCATGAACAAAGATTAATGTCCTGCATTTAAATCATATACTCACTAAATAATGACTGGTTTATGGTGACATAATTAACTATACAGCATAACATGACAGAAAACGTAATATGTCAAAGACATTGACAGTGTTCAGATGCAAAAATGTACACAAAATATCACAATGCAGCAGCAAAAACATGTAAAACAGTCACGATGTTGAGATGTCATAAGGCAAAAAATGTCAAAGTCAACTGGTGTGTGTTATATCTTAACTATTTCACAGTGCATATAAACAAAACTGGAATACAATCATACATAAAAAGAAAAATGTGACGTTCGTTGTGTTCAGCTTGTATGTAGTGTAGTTAATAGAGGCGAGAATTAAAGACTTTAATGGAGAGAGAATTTGATAAAATTACTACGTCATTACATACAATTGCATAATTATTCATAAAATACGTAAGTTCGTCTGGAAAAATATGCACGGTCTGATGTGTAACGACAAGAAAACCGACCTGCTAACCTTACCTTGCCGGGCACTTGCCAAGAAAAAATACGATAATCATCAGTAATTAGACAGGTGAATATAATTGCATTAGTAAATGACATCATAGTGTGTTGAATCATAAAGTGTCTTCATTCAATAAACGGTTTAATGTTTGAGATATGGTGGTTGCCTTTCGATTTTCTGGTTCTCAAAGTTTCGACGTGTACAACATTGGGGTGAGGGATGCTGCGAATCCGATATGGACCTGCGTATAGAAGTTCAAATTTATTGCACTTACCTTTTAATTTGCTGGATAAATAGTGTGTACGTACTAATATTTTCTGTCCAACGTGAAAGTCTCGGCGTCTACAAACCTGTTTTTGCTGTCTTCTCCGGCGCTCTGCGGCACGTTTGATGTTGTTCAGCGCAATGTTAATTATTTCGTGGTGTCTTAGTCGACGACATTTGGGGAAGTTTACTAATTCTTTAATTTTGTTTGGTGGTTCAACGTTTTTCAGTATAACAGACGGAGATAGCATAGTGGATTCATTTGGAATGGAATTAATTACATCTTGGAATGAGAGTATGTGTGTATCCCAATCAATATGTCTTTTGTGGCAGTATATTCGGCACAGCTTACCAATTTCTTTCATTAACCGTTCACAAGGGTTCGAAGAAGCATGGTACTTGGATATATAGATCGGAGAAATGTTTCTGGCTCGTAACATGCGTGTCCATACGCTACTACGAAATTGAGATCCATTGTCAGAAATTACTCTCATCACATGCCCTACATGAAATAGAAAATGTTTTACAAATGCTTTCGAAACAGTTTTAGCAGTAGCTTTGCGTAACGGAGTGAAAGTAACAAATTTTGAAGTGAGCTCAACAGCGACAAAGATGTAGCAAAAACCTCTGTTAGTTCTGGGAATCGGACCAAAAATATCTACAGCGGCCATATGTCTTAATTTAACAGGTACAATAGGATATAAAGGAGGAATATGTGAAGTGGTGTCTGATTTAGCTTTCTGGCAAATTTTACAAGACGCTAAAACTCGTCGTATACGTTTCTCCATGTTAGTAAAATAACAGTTCTGTCTCAGTATAAGAAAACATTTTCGTGCTCCGTAATGTGCGTAACTTAAATGAGTGTACCAGATTAATTTGTTAACCAGTTCGTCAGGAATGCATAATAACCAATTGTTGCTGTCAGGATGAGAGCGGCGAAACAGAATGTCATTGCGTACAGTGTAATGGTTTCTAATCGTAACATTATTCCTATCTTGCCAAAGGTGTTTAATTTCTTTCCAGACGTTGTCTTTATTTTGTTCTTGTGCTATGTCCTGTAATGACGATGAAATAAAGTTTTCAAATGCGACTTGTTGAATGTACATGACACTGAAATTTGCTTTGCAGAAGTTGGTTGCTACGTCTTGCTGATTGTTGCCGAGAGAACGCGATAGTGCGTCTGCTATAACATTTTGTGTGCCGGGAATGTGAACTATTGTAAAATTAAATTCCTGTAAATAAAGTTTCCATCTACTTAATCTGTCGTGAGTAAATTTAGCCGAAAGTAAAAATTGTATCGCTCTGTGGTCTGCGTAAACGGTGGTATGTCTGCCATAAAGAAAGTGCCGAAATCTCGTAAAAGCCCATACAACACATAATGTTTCTAGTTCTGTAACGGAATAATTTCGTTCAGCGGGTGACAAAATGCGGCTTGCAAATGCGATGTTTTTAATTACTGTAGAGCCATCTTCTTCTATTTCCTGGAAAATGTGTACGCCTAAAGCGGTATTGGAACTGTCGGTGGCAATGGAAAAATTTCTGGTAAGATCTGGGTGCGATAAAAGTGGAGCATTCAACAAAGCATGTTTCAGGTTCACAAATTCAGAATGTGCTTGCTTATCCCAAGACCAAATACTGTTTTTACCTGTTAATTGGCATAATCTAGGCGTGTCTAAAGCAGAGTGATGAATAAATTTACGAAAAAAGTTAATTAAGCCCAAAAAACTGCGTAGTTGTTTCTTCATCGTAGGAACACTAATGTCACGTAGAGCCTGAAGTTTTTCCGGATCAGGTGCAATGCCTTCTGCTGAAATCACGTGTCCAAGAAATTTTATAGAAGTTTTCCCAAAATGCGATTTACTGAGGTTAACTGTAAGTCCTTGTGCATGGAAAGTTTGTAACAGTTGTTCAAGAATCAGATTGTGTTCAGACCAGTTAGCTTCTGCGATAAGAATATCGTCTACATACGTCGTAATTCTGTCCTTAAGTTCTGTCGTAAGTATAGTGTTCAAACCGCGAATAAAAGCTGCAGAAGAAATAGTTAACCCGAATGGTAATTTGCAAAATTGATAACAGTCGCCAAAACAGAGAAAAGCTGTGTATTTTCTGCAGTTCGGATGAAGCTGAATTTGCCAAAATCCCGATTTCAAATCTAATGTGGAATAAATAGCTGTACCGTGAAATTTCTGTAAAAGTTCCTCTAATGTCTGTGGTCGATCTGTTTCATTAATAATAATGTCATTAATGTGACGTGAATCAAGTACAAGGCGAAGTGAGCCATCTTTTTTCTTAACAATATGTAGCGGGTTTATGTACGGACTAACTGCTGGTTCTATAATTCCTTGGTCGAGCATATCCTGCAGCTCTTTTTTAACCTGTTCTCTGTAAATATATGGAATGGGATATTGTTTAGCTCTAAATGTATCGTGCTGTTTGACTTGAAATTCATACATAAAACCGGACATAGTATCAGGAATGTTGTCGAAAACTGGAACTTGCTGTAAAAGAATTTTGTGTAATTGCGTTCGTTCGTCGTCTGTAGTTGCACTGCTTTGTCTAACTTTATCGGAAATCATTTGCATTACGTCGTAGTCAACTTCGTCTGGAGTATTATAGTTGTGTACGTACGTATCCGTGAACAATGTGGGATTACAGTCTATGTTACGTGTTGCGGAAATGACCTCTGTGCGATTAATTGTTTGCTCTTCCGCAGATAGTGAGTGCTGAAATTCTATAGCAAATTGTATATTTTCATCCTTTAACATTAAATAAGAATTTTGAAAATCAATAACTGCGTCGTGTTGTACCAGAAAATTCGTACCTAAAATAACGTCTGTTGTCAATAAAGGAACAATCCAAAAATTAGAGTGAAAAGTATGACCTCCAATACAAAATGATAAATGCGTCTGTAATTTAACTTCTACTCCTTTACTCGATACTGCTCCTTTTACTTTTGTTTTGCCTAAAGGTAATGTCGGATAGGTATTCTCTTTGTTGCACTCATTAAAAGTCTCCTCATTTATTACTGATATAGGTGATCCGGAATCGATTACTGCTGAAAATTTCGAAGAACCAATTTTAATTTCGATAACAGGATGTGAAATAGTTTTCTGAACAACTGGTCTTTCCTGTAAAAGAGTGTCTCTGATATCGTCAAAAGTAATTACATTTTCGTGAACAACATTTTGCGTGTCAAAGGTAGTGCTTGTGTTATTAGAAGATGCGTCCTGTGCAGTATCTAGTCAGATTCTATCTGACGTGTTGTTATTATTAGGAGGATTCTGTGGCATTTCTACTATTTGAACTGTTCTATTACTTCTTCCAGACGTATTACGCTCTGGATTATACCTACTGTCCGGTTCATTCATGAGAATGGGTTCTTGCGGATAATTTTGCTGTTGGTGAGACCGACTGTTATTATATGTACGCTGATAATTGTGCTCATCGTTTTTACGTCTGTCGTGATAGTCACTCCTATACGGTGCATTGCGATATGAATTGAAATACTGTCTTCTTTGTACGTAGTTGTTTCCTTGCTGCCGTACGTTACTATTTCTTGTATCAGGGACTACACGTGCACGCGGCGAAACATTAAAGCCTGGTTGACCTTGTGCATTCCATTGTTGGTTAGGTATGCTAACCGGCTGGTTTTGATGTTGTTGTTGTGAAACACTTCTATTGTTACTAAAGTGTGGTTCCTGTTGCTGAAAATTTTGACGATATTGATAATCTGAATTTTGTCTGTGATTTAAGTTCTGGTAGTTGTCGTTCCTAAAACGTCTGTTACTTTTCCTATTGAAATTACGTCCCTGATCATAATTACTGTAAGTTTATTGACCTTGGTTATTATACGAAAAGTTTTTGTTTACAAAAGAATAATCGGATTGCTGTACTTCCAAGAGCTGTAAAAGATCTCTGAATGCTGAAATGTTTTCTTTTTGCTGGCCCGTTAGAAGTGACACTCGTAATGACCGTGGTAATTTAGAGATGATAATTGTGTAAGTGCGGATTCACTGTACGGTTCACTTAGGTACTGGTTTTGTTGCACCATGTGCTCAAAAAATTGCGTCACACTGGGAAAATTTGAGTTCTCGTAATTTGGCAAACTAATTAACTGATCTTTAATTCCGCGCAGTGTCGTCTTCGACCAATACGCTGACAGAAAAGCATTCTGAAACTCTTCTACTGAATAGCATTGCCTCGCGATCGGTCTCATACGAGTTGCCGGTTCGCCTTCCAAAAAACTGCAAATAAATTCAAGTTTGTGTGTTACAGGCCAAGTCGGTGGAAGAGCAAAGCTAAATTGTTGAATCCAATCCAGTGGGTGAATCTGTGTTCTATCGTTTTTAAAAACTTTAAACTTTCTCACTGACAGAAAATGTTTGTAGTCGAAATTATCATCTCTGTGTGATGGAACATGTTCAGGATCGTAAGAGAATCTATTGAACTGTGGTTGATCGGAATCTAAGTCCCGTACTCTCTGTAGATTACCCAAATTATACGCGCTGTGTGAGTCTAACAAATGTTCATAAAGTGGCGTCTGTTGTGTTATTATTAACTGAAATGTTTTTCATCTCTGTTACTTCTTGTTGTAAACTCGACAATTTTCTACGCAACGTGTTATTAGACGAATCGATCTCATTAATTGTCTGCTGTAAATTTTGAAATTCAGGTGTTTGGTTAAATGAAATCGGTGCAGTATCGTCTGATTTATTATCATTATTACTTTCAATAGCATCAATACGACTGGCTAATTCATCATATTTTTCAGTCAGTATTTTTGCCTGTTCATCGGTTTTAGAATCGGACGCATTAATCTGTTTTTGCAACTTACGCGTAGTTTCGCTCAGTTTTTTAACATCAGCTTTGATGACATCTGAATCATGTGCTAGTTCTAATTGTTCGAATCTGTCTGTCACTGTTTGAATATTTACTGTGTGTGTATCTGTTTTTGATTTAAGATCAGAAATTTCATCCCGTAATTCCGCGTTCAACTGTTCTATGGTATTAATTTTGTCGGACACTGTAGTAATATTATTGTCCACATACGTCTTCGCTTTCGCGAATATTTTACGTTTGTCTTCTTGTCTTTGTGCAGTGATTGTTTCCATGACTTGCCGTTTTACTTTGTTTTGATCCTGAATAAATTTGCGGAAACGCGTATCACTGTTCTGTATGTGCTGATTAAAGCGCTCGTTAATCTGAGTGTTCTGCTGTTCGAATTTCGCGTCTATCTTTGCGTCCATTGTGCGCGAAAGTTCTACCGTCATTGCTTTAAACTCGTCCCGTAATTGTGTAGCTTTTTCAGAGCATTGTTTAGCGACTCCGCTAATTTCGTCTCTGAGTGTTTCTGTTGCAGCTGTTTGTATTTCCCTTAATTCTTGCGCAACAGACTTAATTTCTTCGCTATTTTTTTGTGAACAAGCCTCAATTTCCGCGCGCAACTGTTCCTTAGTGTCGTGACACTGCGCGGCAACGGCTCTAATTTGTTCACTAAGCTGTCTGGAATTGTCGTCTAATTTTTCATTTAAGTATTGTTTGAGTTTTTCGTTATCTTGTTTGTTATCTTCCCTAAGTTGTTTGACCTGTTCATTAAGTTGTTGTTTGAGATCTTTACTACTGTTGTCTTGTTTTTCAAGAATTTGTAGCAACAATGCCTTAAGTGGATCCGACACAAAATTAGCATTTCTATTCTCCGTGCTGTTTAATGGTGGATCTGGAATTGTTTCGCTTTCTGTAACCATTTGGTTATTTTGATATTCACAAAAAGGTTTGTCAGTCGAATGTCCACTGTCGGTCATTATTTCGGAATTAAATAGATCCGTCGTACTTTGAGTATCCTGTTCATTTTCATTAGACAAATTTGTCTGTACGTTACTTGAGTTTTCCGAATCGGGTGTGTTAAGCTAGGCAGCGCTCATTACAATAGAGCGTTCTGCGTCATCTATTGTCGTCAAATTAACAGACGAGACAATTGAGTTCGTTTGTTCATTATCAGGGTAAAAGACATCACTAGTGGTTGGAATACATTGATTGTCAGTGAACGCAGGATTGTCATCATTACACTGCGTGTCACAATTACTATCGGTCACGCTGTTTAAGTCGGTAATTTCATTCAAAATACTTCGCAATACACTATTCACAGTCTTTCGCGGCATTTTTACAATAGTCACAAATATTCACAAAACAAAGAAGCACAGTGCAAAAACAACACACAAATACAACAGAGCAAACGAATTGTCGTTGATCTGTGGAAAGAAAGTCACAAAATTAGTAAAAGCGTTGCGCCAAATCCTAATTATATTTAAGCAAACAAGAGCAGATATCTGACTGTTGTTCAAAAGATTCTCAACGAAATTCGATCCTGGACTGGGTGTCGCCAAGTGTAACCTCCCCACAAAAATTTAAAAAGACAGAAATATTATATTATGAATGCTAATGGACATTGCGCTAAGTGTAACCTCCCCACAAAAATTTTATAAGACAGAAATATAAAATGAATAGGAGCCAAAAAGCAATATCGTCCCCACAGAAATATTTAAATAAAAAAATATAATAATAAAGGGGAGCCAAGAGTAACCTCCCGCAATTAAATTTAATGACAATAAAAAATGAGAATAGCAATCTGACCCAAGTATAAGTTCCTCACGAAAATAATGAAAGTCAATTCAGTGGTAAGAAAATCTCAGTGATAATGATAATTCAATTAAACCGAAATATCGGTCTTTGGCCCTGTGTAAAACAATCAGAATTAAAGTCTTACCTCATTGTAACTGCTGGTCAAATTTCTGCTCTTATTCTTGCGCACGGCTTGGAGGAACTGCATTGCAAATAATAATATTCTTTTTTTTTATTTGAAAATTAACTGAACTTTTTTTTTTTAAGGGAAGTGGAACGAAATCGTTAGTTCAATTAAATAATTTTTTTTTTTTTTTGTAAAATTGCTTTTGAAATCAAAATTATTATTGGGGCACTTGTTGGAAATTAATTACAATAAATAAACTTTACATTATCTGATGATTACCTTAATTAACAATATACCTCATTCAGCATCTTGACCAGTGTTGCCGACAGACTACATCACACAACCGCACTGGGCTGCTACTACCGACCGACTGCTCTGCATGACGACCACTAGCGTACTGCACTACATGACGACTACTAGCGTACTCCACGACGACTACTACTGCACTGCTCGCAACACTCGCGCGGTCAAGCGCAGACTAACTACGATTATAGGCTCTCTGGTCAAAGATTTTAGCGTGCCTCACCATCGCTGCTACGTTACATACGTGTTTCAAGCTTCAGCAGCGAGAGCATTGCAACGTACTTCCTCATACACAAGGTGTATAGCAATGAGTTCTGCGAAACTGTATCGGTACTGCTCCATGGTATTGTACTGTAGGTTTATGAATAGCACTTGAAACTTTTTTATTAAATATTTTGAGTGAAATTGAATGCAAGTGAATCTACTTTCTCTTTACTTATTCTTATCGTGACAATACTGACCCACAATTTTCTAGCGCAATGCAATCTGACTGCTGAAAAATATTACAACCTGACTTCGAATATTTAATTCAAAAGAAGACTAAAAGGAAATCTTAACAATCACCTATACATTTCATTAAGCACTCACCTCACAAAATCTTCATTACGGAAATTATTGCAATACAGCGAGCGTCAATACTGCCAGCTAAATGAAAGCTTCTAACTACTGAAGTCAGTAACTTCTAATAGGTATGTGGTTAGCAAAGGAAAGATTTTGTCGCAAACCAAATAATGTATTTTTTATCTTAATGTGACATCCAGTTAAGACACAAACGTAAATCGTCATTGGCATCTAGTGCAAAGCTATATAATGATGAATAATATTCAGTCTCCAGGTCGAACATGTACAGATCGTTAGCCTACGCTTCACTTCGGACCTCTACTCTCCATCAATGCTAACTTCTCATATCTAACATCCATCACTGCTGTCCGTTCACCTCCAATTGCCCAACAGTACTTCCATCACTGCAGGCGACTAACTTCCAACTGCCCAACACCCAACACTACTGGCGATTAACTTCCAACAACGACATTTTTATGCAGCGACAGCAACTGATATTGTTTATGTAAGGATATACAGCCTACAGTGGCAGGTTAACTTTAACGTTTATCTAGGTTTCACCCGTTAGTAATAACGTCTTCTTCAGAACATAAAATATTATTTAAATGTTTGCCTAAAATATGGCCTGTTTTAGGCAAACATTTAAATAATATTTTATGTTCTGAAGAAGACGTTATTACTCACGTTGAAACCTAGGTAAACGTTAAAGTTAACCTGCAACTGTATGTATATTCTTACATTCCAACAACGAGCCCAACCAGCCACAGAGTCTCTTACAAAGAGCAGTCAGAGATCCAATGCAAAGCGCTACACAGCGCTGCCAGCACTGAAGCAGACCACTTGCACACTGAGTAATAAATGGCTCCTTCGTTGATTCATAGCAGGTTTTGTCATGGGGCAACATTAACAAGACACAACAGAGTCAACTTACGGACAAGAAAAGTAAACCAAACTAGCATCATGATTTCCTAGTAATCAGGCTCGTATTCCCTGTCTACTTGCAGGAAACAAAGGATATACATGTAAATAAACAGCACAATAACTGTTGTACGCATGTTTGTCGTAAATAAGCTGGAAAAGAGTAATGCTAGACAAAGCGGTAGACAAGTTTACCTCCATATCCCCTTAAGCTGGCTTCTCCGACTCCAGGTTCCATACCTCAAATTGTTCAGTGGAGCGTTCTCAATGTCCTGTTACATTTTTGTACGTTCTTATGGGAACATAATTTATAGTCACTGTCTAGATACAAAAATCACTCGACTCTGCACGCTGTCGTGTACAAGGCCTTATACTGGGATTGCTGCAGAGGCGACCCAGCGCGTGCCCTTGTGAGGACGACCGGGCAGGTGCTGGCTGCTGGGCGCTGGGTGCCGGGACCCCTGTACTTGGCCCGCTCCACAGGTTTTTGTGGTGGCCAGGTGCGCGTGCCCAGCTTTGTCGGCGGCGGCAGATTGGGTCTTCGCGGCAGCTGCGAGCAGAGATTCTGCCCGGTCCCGAGGGACGCGCGGCAGCAGGGAGCGGCGCCAGGTGCACTCCGTACCGCGCAGCACCTGCCTGCTCGCTGCCCGACCACCCCCCCACACCCCGCTGACTGGGGCGCACGGCGGGCACGCGCTGCCCTCGCTGCTACCCGCCTGTTGCTGGCCGGAGGAAAAGCTTTGGCTGCACCTCTATGACACCGAAAGCAGCGCATCCAGATGCACAGCGAGGCAGCATTTCGGTTCTACATCTATATCGACATTTATACTCTGCAAGCCACCCAACGGTGTGTGGCGGAGGCACTTTACGTGCCACTGTCATTACCTCCCTTTCCTGCTCCAGTCGCGTATGGTTCGCGGGAAGAACGACTGCCGGAAAGTCTCCGTGCTCGCTCTCTAATTTTACATTCGTGATCTCGTCGGGAGGTATAAGTAGGGGGAAGCAATATATTCTATACCCTCTCGAAACCTGGACAGCAAGCTACACCGCGATGCAGTGCGCCTCTCTTGCAGAGTCTGCCACTTGAGTTTGCTAAACATCTCCGTAACGCTATCACGGTTACCAAATAACCCTGTGACAAAACGCGCCGCTCTTCTTTGGATCTTCTCTATCTCCTCTGTCAACCCGACCTGGTACGGATCCCACACTGATGAACAATATTCAAGTATAGTTCTAACGAGTGTTTTGTAAGCCACCTCCTGGACTACATTTTGTAAGGACTCTCCCAATGAATCTCAACCTGGCACCCGCCTTACCAACAATTAATTTTATATGCTCTTTCCATTTCAAATCGTTCCGCACGCATACTCCCAGATATTTTACAGAAGTAACTGCTACCAGTGTTTGTTCCGCTATCATATAATCACACAATAAAGGATCATTCTGTCTATGTATTCGCAATACATTACATTTGTCTATGTTAAGGGTCGGTTGCCACTCCTGCACCAAGTGCCTATCCGCAACTTCTCTGTATACTACAGTATCATCCGCGAAAAGCATGGAACTTCCTACACTATGTACTAGGTCATTTATATATATTGTGAATAGCAATGGACCCATAACACTCCCCTGTGGCACGCCGGAGGTTACTTTAACGTCTGTAGACGTCTCTCCATTGAGAACAACATGCTGTGTTCCGTTTGCTAAAAATTCTTCAATCCAGCCACACAGCTGGTCTGATATTCCGTAGGCTCTTACTTTGTTTACCGGGCGACAGTGCGGAACTGTATAGAACGCCTTCCGGAAGTCAAGGAAAATGGCATTTACCTGGGAGCCTGTATCTAATATTTTCTGCGTCTCATGAACAAATAAAGCGAGTTGGGTCTCACACGATCGCTGTTTCCGGAATCCATGTTGATTCCTACAGAGTAGATTCTGGGTTTCCAGAAATGACATGATACGCGAGCAAAAAACGTGTTCTAAAATTCTACAACAGATCGATGTCAGAGATATAGGCCTATAGTTTTACGCATCTGCTCGACTACCTGTGCACTTTTCCAATCATTTGGAACCTTCCGCTCCTCTAGAGACTTGCGGTACACGGCTGTTGGAAGGGGGACAAGTTCTTTCGCGTACTCTGTGTAGAATCGAATTGGTATCCCGTCAGGTCCAGTGGACTCTCCTCTGTTGAGTGATTTCAGTTGATTTTCTATTCCTTGGACACTTATATGGATGTCAGCCATTTTTTCGTTCGTGCGAGGATTTAGAGAAGGAACTGCAGTGCGGTGTTCCCCTGTTGGAACTGAATTTGACTGCCTATTTACTCGATCATTAAAAAGTGCGTGCTAATGCGAGTGGCTGAAGTTCTGCGTTCAGATGTGCATCAGGAGGCTCACCTCAATATTGCACACACAGTACAGCTGTCATGGCATCTAGGTCTTAAAGAACCTTTTTTGGGTCATCAGTCACGAATACTTGGATGTTGTCTGTCTGGCGGGCCAAGCTCTTCATCACAGACTAGCACTTGCAACCAATTATCTGTTGGATGTATTCCAAATTATTTCTATGTCTACCTTTTTTGGCCTCTATAGCTCCCTCTAGCACATGAAAGTTATTCTCTGAGCACTGTCTGTGGATCGCTCCCTTCTTATTTGGTCCGATTGTGTCAGTTGTTTAAAAATAATATTTTGTTTAAATTATTCCTATTGCTCGTTGCCTTCAGCCGACAAATAATTTGAATTCTTTTTGATAAGACCGTCAGCCGCCAGTGTAGCTTGTGTTAGAGTAAATTTTTTAATGATTTTTTTAAAAATTATTTTGGTATTTTCATCGTGTAGTTGTCTTCCTCACTTGTAATTCAGGCCTTCAGCCGTTAATTGTTCTGAAATACTGCTCATGGCCTTCAGCCGACAAATAATTGGAATTCTTTCTTAATAAAGCCTTAAGCTGTTAGTGTAGCTTGTGTCACAGTCTACTTTTTTAAATGAGTGTTTAAAAAAATATGTCCTTAAATAAAGTGTTTACCGGGCAACCAGCGGTAACTGATTAGGCCCCATCCACATCTCTTCCTGCTTTTCCTAAGTCCCACGTTTCATTATCCTTTTGGAACAATAGATCATGTTCCTGTTGAAAAACGGCAAAAGAACGGATCGAACAACATTCCGCATGTACCGAGCACTGGTTAGCGTGCCCTCCAATACGCCAAAGGAGAACGAGAGTTGTAGCTGACCGCACCCTAGATGATAAGGCCTGGGGTGGGATCGGAATGTCTTGGACGAATGCACTCTATGAGACAGCGCTCACCAGGTCTACGTCATACGCCCAAAGATCTTGAGTGCAGGCAGAATCTGCTGTCATCGCTGAAGACGACGGCGTGCCGTTGCGTCTTCCAAGTGATCCTCTGACAGCACCAGTCGAGCTGTGCATGTCGACGCTCTGGCGTGAGTGGAAGACGGGCTAGAGGTGTGCGTGCCCGTAGTCCCACTAACAATAATCGGTTCCCAACAGTACGTCTAGGCTCACAAGTGCTCTTATCTGTGCTATGGTATGTGTACTATCTGCTACTGCTGCCCTTACAATATGACGATCGTGGCGGGCGTCTGTGCTGCCTGGACGTCCAGAACCTCGTCTATTGGTGTGTGTTTACGTGTCCACCGATACCAGTATCGTTGCACAACTGACGTAGTACGTCCAGCTTGTGTGGCAGTTCACCGAACGGACCATCCCGCCACTCGGAAGGCCAGAGTTTGACCCCTTTCAAGCTCGCTCCGTAGATTGCAGGAAGCCCGAGTGTTTCTCTGTGGCACAGTTGCCTGCTTGCTTCACACTGAGCCTTCTAGCTGTGAGCAGTCACTATTAATGGGAAGACACAATGGGGCACTGGTAGCTATGCCACTACGCAGTCTGTTTACTGTCCTCCAGGTGGTCGGATCAAAATCGATGTCGTCTTTCCAGATGTACTAATTTATTTTCCAGCAGTGTATTTGATCGTGTCTTTCGTTTTGATCACAAAAACAATGCTTCTGTTCACATAACGTCCAGCTGAAAGACTGACAGGGTCTTTGCATTAGGTTACTGTTGTATCCGTAACCGTTGCGGTCGCGGGGTGGCCGCGAACGAAAGTGCGGCGGGACCGAACGGGAGCGGCCAGCGAACAAACAAGACGGACGGACAGGAAAGGATGGACACACACGACGACAGACGACCGAGCAAGACACCTAGAACAACAACACGCAAGAAGCAATGGGGTCACAAGCGAAAGCGAAAACCTCAAGAAATCAACAACGTCCAGCAAAGTAAACACGATGTCTGCAAGTGAGGTAAGAAGAGACTCGCGCGAATGTAAGACTACCTCGCTGAGTGAGAGGCAGACACTTAATTACATGACAGGGTTGGTCGCCATTGGCCGCTAGGATCGCGTGCTCCACAGTGGCGCCCTCACATCATACAGGGTTATTACAAATGATTGAAGCGATTTCACAGCTCTACAATAACTTTATTATTTGAGATATTTTCACAATGCTTTGCACACACATACACAAACTCAAAAAGTTTTTTTTTAGGCATTCACAAATGTTCGATATGTGCCCCTTTAGTGATTCGGCAGACATCAAGCCGATAATCAAGTTCCTCCCACACTCGGCGCAGCATGTCCCTATCAATGAGTTCGAAAGCATTGTTGATGCGAGCTTGCAGTTCTGGCACATATCTTGGTAGAGGAGGTTTAAATACTGAATCTTTCACATCACTATGCATGAAACTTGCCCGCACGCGTTCAACCGTTTCTTCGCTCACTGCAGGCCGACCCGTTGATTTCCCCTTACAGAGGCATCCAAAAGCTTTAAACTGCGCATACCATCGCCGAATGGAGTTAGCAGTTGGTGGATCTTTGTTGAACTTCGTCCTGAAGTGTCGTTGCACTGTTATGACTGACTGATGTGAGTGCATTTCAAGCACGACATACGCTTACTCGGCTCCTGTCGCCATTTTGTCTCACTGCGCTCTCGAGCGCTCTGGCGGCAGAAACCTGAAGTGCGGCAGCCGAACAAAACTTTATGAGTTTTTCTACGTATCTGTAGTGTGTCGTGACCATATGTCAATGAATGGAGCTACAGTGAATTTATGAAATCGCTTCAATCATTTGTAATAGCCCTGTACGTGGGCCAGGAGCGCGCGCAGCCAAGGCTTACGGCGCGACGGCTGCAGAGACCTCTAGTGGTAACCGAGGTCCAGGCCGTCTGGCGCGGATTCGAAACCCACGGCGCTCGGTACCAGAATTACTACATTCTGTCTTGTTTTTCCTTTTGTACGTAGAAGTTCCTGTTATGTGCTTCTTATGCCGTCCGCAGTCAATAGAGGACAGTTACCTCAGTCTACGTTGCTCGGCACTTGCTTCTTCCAATAAACGGGAGTATATACTACAGTGTTCAGTCTTCTATTTGTAGTTAGCCCATTGAAACTATCCTGCACGTAATATTATTAAGGAAATATCCAACAAAAAACAAGTAAAAATTTTAGTCATGTGGAGGAGGTGAAAATATTGGAAGAGTTCTGATTAATTTTAAGTAATGTAAGTGGCTAGTAAGCTCTTCACGAGGGTAGTGAACCTTTCTGAACTGCCTCCTACTTTTGTATCTGTCTTAGCACTAATATTATATAACTGCCCAACGCTTCCCCAGTTTACGGTCATTTATAAAATGGGAAGTAACTTTACGTTATAAAAGCAAGTTAAGGGATACAATAAAAATTACATATCGTATACTTTGTGTCAAAATTTTATGAAAACCTAATGAATATGTACTGCCCACCATGAAAGCCAGAACGTGCTCTAGTGGACAATATGAACCAGATTGATTACCATTGCTGTAGACCCTGTTTTCTTTTCGCAATAAATTCAGGAATCTTGCGGACCCCAAACCATGTCGACGGTATACTGTATTACTACTCATTACCCACATCACAATCTGTGTGACACTTTAGGCACGGAAGCTGTAATTTGCACAGGTAAAAATTATCGTCCCTTTCCCTTTTACCTGAAAACTTACATGTGAGTGAAGTTTTCGGTTTCTATTGGTAACATCCGATGCTCCTTCAGGCATATAGGCCACTCATCTATATCCTTTCAGGCCCATGTAACATGCAGAAGACGTCTGCGTAGCTCTGTGTCATATTGTTGTGTGCTAATGGGAACTGGTAAATAAGGACTACACGTTCGTTAGCACAACAGGTGCAGACCTTCGACTTTGGTTCACTGCAGCCGTAGTGTGGCCTGTTCAGTCATCGGCCGCTTCTCTGTTTACACAGAGTCAGCTGGTAGCCACCAGACGAGACACAGAGAGCCGCTCCCCACCTGTCGAGTCACTGTGTACCGAGTTTCGCTCATAGTTTCTGCACACATCGTCAAGTCAACAGCTCTCTAATGTGTCTCTCAGCTGTCCTTTGTTGACTGTAGAATGCAGAGATCTGGCTGCGTTTCACGAAAAGAGTGACTGTATTCGAGGTTGAGAGGTTGACCACAAAAGTGTCAACTGGAAGCTACGCATGGACTCTTCTACAACCGACTGTACAATGTTTTTAAAGCCGAAACTTTGACTTGAATATGTGAAATACAATGCCGGAAAGAAATGGGGACGCTTATAGAGAGTTTTCCAGTTTATTCAAAAGTCACTGTAGAAACAATATATAGTGAGTACATGGTATGATTACATTTACAGATCAACAGCTCAAACAGTTCTGATGAACCAGGTTTGGATCTACGCTTGAACAACCATGTTAGTACACAGTGTACCCTCTACAGGCGGCAACGCAGACACTGACTCTGACATGTAATCGGTCATAAAAGTGTCGAATTCTGTCCTGGGGTACATATTCCACTCTTGCTCGATCACACAAGACACAAAGCACTTAAAGACATTGGCTGCTAGCAGCCATTGATTTAAATCAGAGGGGAAAGTTGAAAATTTGTGGTGGACTGGGATTTGAGCTCGGGGCTTCTGCTTACTAGGCAGATGGGCTGATCACTAAGCCATCCGGGCACAGTGGTCACCACACCCACGCAGACTACCCTAGCACGTCTCCCTTCAGACCCAAATTCTCAACTTACGCCACATTTCCGATGCAGTGTCACTACTCATTGGCCTCATTACCCGCGACATCTCACTGATTCCCGTAATAGTTCGAGCATGGTATGCGTCTGCACTGAAGGGATCATTGGCCGCTATCGCCATAATTATAAATATAGATGGAAGACAATGACAACGTCGTAACTCCATTTGTCTGTGGAAACCTGTAATTTCTATGACTAGTAAGTCCACAATCAAAGAGAGATTTTTAAGTGCAAGGATTTCACTTATCTGTCACTAGCTAGGCTTCTAATATACAACTTCCTGTATCACTTCATATTATTTTTTAAGAAACCGGATATGCTTCATCTGCAAGGTTTAACAGAATGGAGTTACGATGTTTACAAAAATGGTTCAAATGGCTATAAGCACTATGGGACTTAACATCTGAGGTCATCAGCCCCCTAGACCTAGAACTACTTAAACCTAACCAACCTAAGGACATCACACACAGCCCCCTAGATCTAGAACTACTTAAACCTAACCAACCTAAGGACATCACACACAGCCCCCTAGACCTAGAACTACTTAAACCTAACCAACCTAAGGACATCACACACAGCCATACCCGAGGCAGGATTCCAACCTGCGACCGTAGCAGCAGCGCGGTTGCGGACTGAAGCGCCTATAACTGCTCGTCCACAGCGGCCGGCTACGAGGTTTTCATTGCCTACCATTGATATGTGGTGTGATGTATACATTGAGAATTTCGATCTGATCAGCGGCATGCGTGCCGTGCGTTTGTGGTGACCATTGTGTCCGAATAGCTTAGTGGTCAGAGCATCTGCCTAGAAAGTAGGAGACCCGGTTCGAAATGGTTCAAATGGCTCTGAGCACTATGGGACTTAACAGCGGAGGTCATCAGTCCCCTAGCACTTTAAACTACTTAACCCTAACTTTACCTAAGATCATCACACACATCCATGCCCGAGGAAGGATTCGAACCGTGCAACCTTAGCGGTCGCACGGTTCCAGACTGAAGCGCCTAGAACCGCTCGGTCACTCCGGCCGGCGTAGGAGACCCGGGTTCGAATCCTTGTCCGACAAATTTTCATCTCACCCTATTGGTAAAAATTAATATCCGCAGATAGCTAGTGTCTTTAATTCCTATGTGTCATAATTCATAGTGACTGCCGGATCAAAATGGTGTCTGTTCTTTCGGACATGTCCGAAAGAACACACACTACATACACATTTGTGAGAAATGTTGTAGACGAGTCCCACAATGCTTAACTGGAGATCCATCCGGTGACTGTAGCGGCCAGGGAAGCTTCCGCTGAGTCTTCATGGGCAGTGTGTGGGCGAGCATTATCCTGTTGGAACAGCACATCATCTTTCTGTTGCAAGAACGGCAAAAGAACTGGTTGAACAACATTGGTCAACGTTCCCTCCACAAACACGAAAGGTAAACAAGAGTTGCAGCTCATTGTACGTTAGGTTAGGTCCACACGAGCGGAATGTTTCCTCTCTATCTCGCAGCATTGAGTCAGTTGTCTGTTTACACAAGATAACTGTGTTGTAATGTTTAGTATGTTATTATTGGTTAGTTAATTAAAATACTATTTATGTATTATTACAAATAAATATTCTTTACGTGTGCTTTTATTTTAATTATTAGTTTAGTTATTGGATTTAGTTGGTTCAGCTTAGTTCCTTATTCCCTTTTATCATTACTCTCCTGGAAACCTTGAAAATATAAATATCTCGTTTTAAATATCATAGGAGAGCAAGAGATGTATTCCGCAGCTGCGATCTCGCAGAAATTCATCGTCGTTATCTGCTTCACCTGAAATCTCTAAAGCCTTTACTCGCTATGCAGATAGTTCGGCACAACTGTGTGCTATGTTAATTCGGTGATAATCTCTCGACGAATTATGACCGTGGAAAATTGTAAGTTCGCACTATCTTTCCAAACTTCAGCTCCGAGCGATCTGCGTCTCGTAATATCTGTACCGTAATAATTAACTAATTTCGGTGTGGAGATATACACACCTTCAATACTTGATGTTAGTTATTGGATTCTATTTTGTGCAAAAAAACTATTTGAACATTTACTATACACCGTAATGATGTCTCACAACAATACGATCTCTCTCCTGCTCTCACACGCGCGATTTCTCCATTTCCTTCACAAAGAGTCCATGAGATCAATCTTTGTTTCGGTAAGACACAGGGATGCGTTCGCAGCAGGGAACGTCCGATTGTCTCAGTCGGTATATGCCGTTCACCACAGTATCAGTTCGTCGCACCCAAGTTAGAGTTTTGCATACATTGGTACACCATAAATGGTAAGGATAGCGGTGTGTATGTGACTGGGTGAACGTTTTTTTGTTACAATTGAGAGCTACAATTTTTCAAATCTTTGTCAAAATATGATAAATAATGTGTTTCGCAGACAATTAAATACCAATTTGTTTTCAATTAAGATTTTTAGATAAACGATTCGACTAAAGAAAATAGAGAAACCTTATTTTCTATGACCCAAATAAATAATGTTGGCAATGGTTAATGTTACATATGTGTGCAAATGAGCAAACAAAAGTTATGTTTTGCCAATTTATGTGATTCACCCTGCATCAAACACATGCTTAGTGTACAACAGAAGAAAAATTTCATTAAGATGCTAAAATAGCTGGCCGTTGTGGCCGTGCGGTTCTAGGCGCTTCAGTGTGGATCCTCCCGACCGCAGGTTCGAACCCTGCCTCGGGCATAGATGTGTGTGATGTCCTTAGGATAGTTAGGTTTAAGTAGTTCTAAGTTCTAGGGGACTGATGACCTCAGATGTAAAGTCCCATAGTGCTCAGACCAATTAGAACCTTTTTTTAATTTTTATTTTTTTGCTAACATAGTTGGAATACACCAAGAAACTCGTCCTGCTGAGTACCGATGAACCCACCTCCCGTAAGGCCGGCTGCCTTACAATTACCAGTCTGCTAGGCAAACAGATCTCATCTTACTCTTTACAGTTGTACGGTAGTCGTTCCAGCGTAGAAGCGAATGCGTGGGGCCACCGAAGGTACAAGTGATCGTCGGTTCGTAACGCACAGCAGACTGAAGTAAACGTTTAGCTTCGGTACAGGTGCCCAGCTCCCTCTGGGGAAACATTAATCCGTCTACTCTCTCGTCCTTTTGTGGCTCGTTAAAACATAGAAGTGGGCCAAGATAAACGCCTGTGACTGTGCATCAAGGAGAAGACGATCCGAGACCACTTTCCCTGCCAGTAACTCATTGGAGAAGAAATCAGGGAGCTACCAATACAGCGGGCAGCTGTGTGCCGGCGCAGTGAAACTCGTTCGGTGTTTACGCTGTGCCCACCGCCTCTGTAGGCTCTAGCCTATACCGTGCGTTTCTCCACGGTCTCCCAGGCGACGAGGAAAGTGCTGACCACCGTCCAACTAACAGGAGACTCTCCAGTGCAATTAACTGAACGTACACCAGCGGTTTCGCTGCCTCCTGTCGTTGGGAACCTAAGTTGTTATACTTTACGTTCGCAAGGAGACACCAACAAAATCAGTTGGCAGTTGATAGCTGGAGTGTTGACACCAAAGTTTACGTATAGTCTGCGCAACCATTTATGTTGGCCACTGATGCGGTATATATAAGGCTTGTGTCAACCCCTTCAGTAGCAACTAAGGCCTGAAGATGGCGGATTGAAGCGTCGAAACTGGCAGCTACAAAACAAATAATATCATAATGACGGCTGTGGGCGTTTCGTTTTCTTACAATACCGAAAAAATGTCTTCATTACTTCCAGGTATTCGTATCACGCTCGTCCGCGGTGAAGATTGTAGTGGCAGATACCTAGAATTTGGAAGCTCTTGAGCAGACACAGTTGTCCAAACTGAACTACACTTTCATTCGGAAGACGTTTTCGGCTCCTAGTTAGTCAACAAAACGTTGAGTGTAGATGGCATGGATGTGACATTTATAAAAGTGAGATAACCCCTTTTATAAAAGTGAGATAACCCCTTTGTAGCTGTCCCCTTGTTGTAGTTTGCTCTGTCTATAGTTTCGTCTAATATTGGAAATTCGTCATTTCGTCGCTATAATTATGTTTTCACCGAAAATATCTGTTATTGTTACCAGATACAGATGAAACGTCCCCTTAATACGATTATACAGGACTGTGCTTAACCTGACACACAATATTTTTAGCGCAACGCAATCTGACTTTCAAAATTCCCTACTAAAGAATGGCCCTGACAAACATTAAACTATACCTTTCACAAATCACTTACCTCACAAAAATCTTCGCTGCTCAAGCTACTGCAATACAGCGAGCGCCACTACTGCCAGCTAAATAAAAGATTCAAACTATGGAAGGCACTAACTACTGATAGGGATAGTTAGCAAATGAAAGATATTAATAGAGAAGAAACAATGTATTTACCTTGATATCATCATAAGTCATAATATATATATCAGTTCATGACACATTACAAACCTCCGCCATCTCTCTCCCCACATCCACCACTGCTGGCGGCTCACCTCCAACTGCGCAACGCTACGCGCTGTTCACAGCCAGCTGCCTAACACTACAATGGCGAGTATTACAACAATGCAAAGCAGACACAGACTGCCCACAGCACAGCCAGTGATTGTCATACAGAGGTGGCGTTACCAATAAAAAACCTAAACAGCCTACTTACATAGAGAAAACATAAACAGCCTACTTACACAGATTACCGCATTTCACGGAGAAGCAGCTCTTAACACAGTATGGACCGCGTTGGTTTGTGCTTAAGTAGCACTACAATCTTTCGGAAGCGTTAATAGTCTATTGGTCTCCATTTTCTTACGACAACCATAGGATGAGTTTGCTTGTGTTCCAATCGTCTGCCAACTGTCAACTAAAATAGGTTTTCAGTGAACCTGCCAGTCGTATAGTTACCACATCAGATGGTACTGGAATACGTTATCCGGTTATATTTACAATAGTACACTATCTGATCAAACGTGTCTGATGATGATGTTTGGTTGTGGGGCGCTCAACTACGCGGTCATCAGAGCCCGTAAAAAGTCCCAATTTTTTCACTCTCCAATTTTTTACGCAGTCCAATCTAGCCACTATCACGAATGATGAGGACAACACAAACCTCCAGTCTGCAGGTAGATAAAATCCCAAACCCGGTCGGGAATCGAACCCGGGACCGCAAACGTGTCTGGAAACATTAGTGGGCACTAATGTGGGGTATGATAACCTTCGGGCCTTTAGGGTGGCTTGAGCTCCGCAGGGCTGTTCTTTCAGTGAGGCGTCTGAATGCCTTGGAGAAGCAGTAGCCCCTTTTTCCTCAAGGGCAGAAACTGGAGGAGCTAGTGATACAGGATGCTGGGGTCTGGAACAAAGTCAGCGTTGTCTCACGCCAGTTGTGTTCCATTAGGTTCAGGTCCGGAGTTTGGGCAGGCTAGTCGATTTCAGGAATAGTACTAGTTACCAGGTAGTCAGGGAGAGGCAGGATAAGGCAACGATCGTGGATGGGGCTGTAATCAGCTACCGTTGGCTACAGCAAACGCATACACTTCATTTGAAGAAATAATTTTCAACAACCATTTTAAAGGAATTTACTACACTGACAACTGAAGGCCTTACTAAGACAGAATTCAAAATTATTTGTCGGCTGAAAGCCACAAGCAACTTCAGAGTACTCAACAGCTGAAGGCCTGAATTAAAAATAAGGGCCGGCCGCGGTGGTCTCGCGGTTCTAGGCGCGCAGTCCGGAACCGTGCGACTGCTACGGTCGCAGGTTCGAATCCTGCCTCGGGCATGGATGTGTGTGATGTCCTTAGGTTAGTTAGGTTTAAGTAGTTCTAAGTTCTAGGGGACTGATGACCACAGCTGTTAAGTCCCATAGTGCTCAGAGCCATCTGAACCATTCTTTTTTTTAAAATAAGGTAGGCAATTACACGTTAAAAATACTAAAACCTTTTTTAACGATCTTAATAAACTGTAACAAGATGTAGTGACGGCTGAAGCCCTTATTAAGACAGAATTGAAAATTATTTGTCGGCTGAAGGCCACAAGCAGTGTTACAAACAATTAATGGCTGAAGGCCTGAGTAAGAAAGGATTCAAAATTATTTGTCGGCTGAAGGCCACAAGCGATTTCAGAATAGTCAACGGATGAAGGCCTGAATTACAAGTAAGGAAGGCAATTACACGTTAAAACACTAAAACCTTTTAAACAATCTTAACAAACTGTAACAGGCTACAGTGATGGCTGAAGGCCTTATTAAGACAGAATTGAAAATTATTTGTCAGCTGAAGGCCACGAGCAATGTTACAAACAATTAACGGCTGAAGGCCTAAATTACAAGTGAGGAAAGCAATTACACGTTAAAACATTAAGGTAAATTTTAATGGAGTGATCCCTGGATCGACCTGAGGAAGGTCACTACAGCTGTGTAAGCGGTGAGACTGGCAGCCAAGAGTAATGTTCATCTAAGGAGGGCAACTCAAACTAGAGACGGTTTAAATGCCGATCAATCTTCTTACCAGATCCACCTAACGCCAGATAACCAATACAATGATGGAATAATTCAGATGAGGACGAAGTGACAGACAGCACTGCATCTTCAGAGTCCAATGTTTGAAACACGAAAAGGCAGAAGGAATCACTATAACCAAGATAGACAAGGAAAACAACTATCCATACCCCAATCAAGGAAGCTGTCAAATTACACGCCATGCCAGACAGCATTGGAAAGACGAGGAAAAGTACACTGCTGCAAATTATGCTAACCTCCATGGCAGGCAACTGGGACGTTAGCGGCCACTAGGCAGTAAGATACCGCTGGTTCACCAATAATAACATTAAACTCAAACTAATATCAAACAGTAGAAGGCGGCTCATAGTTTCTGTCAACCTGACAGACTCCACTTGTTGCAGTTGGTCTCACGAACCCTGGGAGCAGCAACATACAGCAACAAGGTCTCAAACAGTGGAGGTTTCACTCCTGGAAAAGGTTCTCTCAACTTCGAACGTCCTGGATTCAGTCGTCAGCCACAGCCCCTCGATCCGACAGCGGTCCCGGGCTGCCCCTACGCTGCGGACCTCGTCGCTGCTCCGTCCAAAGCCGACACACGACAACCCGGAAATACAAACGGTCGCACCAAAGATAGTACCACAGTACTGGCTATCGATAACCGCTACCGCAGCTACATACAGACAAACAATAATAGCAAACTCAGTGGCGCCATTAACATAAGAAGGAAACAAGACGCCACTACCGCTATTACAAGACGCCAAGTTATGAACGGCAAGAATGCGTACCGCACACAACTCAGTATCGTCCAAAAACTACTGCCTTACAGATGATGGTTTCTGACAGGATGCATTGTCATGCTGGTGCAAACAGTCATCGTCTCCGAATTATTTCTCTACTGCACGCAGTACGCAATGCTGTAAAATGCGTTCATATCCTGCCGAATGTAGCGATTTTTTAAGCCCAATAAGGGGATCTCACTCCAACTACGAAAAACACGTCTACACCGTAACACAACCTCCTCTGTACTTCACTGTTGACACTACACGAGATGGCAGCTAACGTCCTCCAGGTATTCGCCCAAACCCAAATCCTTCCATCGGATTTCCACAGGGTATGGGGTGATTAACCAATCAAAATCACCTATTTATAGTCATACACTATCCAGTCGCGTCTCCGTTTACACCACTTCAAGCGCAGCTGGTCGACCATTGTGCCCTCATTCTTTTTAACTCCCTACGCACAGTCATTGTGTTACCCAGCCTGCTGGTACCACTTGGGAACTTGCGAGTGATTTCAAGCGGTATTTTACAACCATCCTCTGCAGCGCTAGACGGCCCCTGTCCTTCAGTATAACTACGAGGAACGTTCGATAAGTAATGCAACACATTTCTTTTCTGAAAGCTTGTTGGTTCTTTTCAGGCTTTGAATGCTCTATATTACCCCCATTATTTTGAGTTCAAAACCCTATTTTCAGCATCATCTCCGTTTAGTGCAATGTCCTTACGCCACCTTACTGTATACCCGCATGGCACCAACCTACTGGTCGATGTCGGAGCCGACATCTTACTGCATCATAAGCCTCCCCTATCCAGGGCTGCTTCTCGCGGAGTGCATCCTCTATCGGGTCAGATGCAGGTCAGAAGGTGCGAGATCCGTGCTGTAGGGAGGATGGGGATGAACAATATAATGAAGTTTTTTGAGCTCCACTCGGGCGCACAGACTCTTTTGATGCCTTTCGTTGTCATGGAGGAGAAGTTAGTTAGCATTTTTGTGGCGACGAACGCGCTGAAATCAGTTATTCAGTTTCCTGAGAGTAGCCAGCCGGCCCGCGGGAAATCGAGCAGGTTTACACGATCCTGTTGCGATAGTGCCAAACGCCTCGCCCAACAACTCACAGCGCTTTTGTTCAGTGCCAGGTGTCCGTAGACGTTTTGCAAGCGTCTATGAATATCTGCAGTTCTCTGGTTTTCCGCCAAAAGCAAAGCGATGACAGCTTTCTTCTTGGCTCTGAGCACTATAGGACTTAACATCTGAGGTTATCAGTCCCCTAGACTTAGAACTACTTAAACCTAACTAACCTAAGGACATCACACACATCCATGCTCGAGGCAGGAGTCGAAGCTGCGACCGTAGCAGCAGCGCTGTTCCGGACTGAATGGCCTAGAACCGCTCGGCCACAACGGCCGGCTTTCTTCTTGGAACGCACCTCCGTTACTGACCCCATTTTGAAGGCTAAGTATTGCGCCACCGGCAATCGGAGGTTCATGAAAGTATAGAGCTTGCTGCGGGAATATTCCACATGTCCGACAACAAATTCCGAATTTTTTCATTCGAAATTAGAAGACAAAACAAATATGTTGAGTTACTTATTGAACGGCCCTCGTACATCTGCTTCTACTTGTACACTCCGAAGGCCATACTATGGTACATGGTGGAAGTTACGCTGTACCACTACTAGTCGTCGCCTGTCCCGCTTAACTCGCAATTACAGCGAAGGAAAGACAACTATCTACAGGGCGTATCCGTAAGAGCGTGCAAAAATTTAACAGGACGTAGAGTATGCTCCACTGAACAATTTGAGGTACGCAACCTGGGGTCGGAGAAGCACGCATAAGGATATAATAGGAATAAGGAGGAATAAGAGGAATTTAAGGAGATGGGACCTGGATAAACTGATTAAATCAGAGGTTGTACAGAGTTTCAGGGAGAGCATAAGGGAACAATTGACAGGAATGGGGGAAAGAAATACAGTAAAAGAAGAATGGGTAGCTTTGAGAGATGTAATGAAGGCAGCAGAGGATCTAGTAGATTAGAAGACGGAGGATAGTAGAAATCCTTGGGTAACAGAAGAAATATTGAATTTAACTGATGAAAGGAGAAAATATTTAAATTGCAGTAAACGAAGCAGGCAAAAAGGAATACAAACGTCTCAAAAATGAGATCGACAGGAAGTGCAAAATGGCTAAGCTGGGATGGCTAGAGGACAAATGTAAGGATGTAGAGGCTTATCTCGCTAAGGATAAGATAGATACTGCCTACAGCAAAATTAAGGAGATCTTTGGAGAAAAGAGAACCACTTGTATGAATATCGCCGGCCGCGGTGGCCGTGCGGTTCAAGCCGCTGTAGCCGGAACTGCGGGACTGCTACGGTCGCAGGTTTGAATACTGCCTCGGGCATGGATGTGTGTTTAAGTAGTTCTAAGTCTAGGGGACTGATGACCTCAGATGTTAAGTGCCATAGTGCTTACAGCCATTTGAACCATTTTTTGAACCATTTTTTTGTATGAATATCAAGAGCTCAGATGAAAACTCAGTTCTAAGCAAAGAAGGGAAAACAGAAATGTGGAAGGAGTATATAGAGGGTCTATACAAGGGCAATGAACTTGAGGACAATATTATGGAAATGGAAGAGGATGTAGATGAAGATGAAATGGGAGATACGATACTGCGTGAAGAGTTTGACAGAGCACTGAAAGACCTGAGTCGAAACAAGGCCCCGGGACTAGACAACATTCCATTTGAACTACTGACGGCCTTGGGAGAGCCAGTCCTGACAAAACTCTACCATCTGGTGAGCAAGATGTATGAGACAGGCGAAATACCCTCAGACGTCAAGAAGAATATAATAATTCCAATCCCAAAGAAAGCAGGTGCTGACAGATGTGAAAATTACCGAACAATCAGTTTAATAAGTCACGGATGCAAAATACTAACGCGAATTCTTTACAGACGAATGGAAAAACTGATAAAAACTGACCTCGGGGAAGATCAGTTTGAATTCCATAGAAATATTGGAACACGTGAGGCAATACTGACCCTACGACTTATATTAGAAGCTAGATTAAAGAAAGGCAAACCTACGTTTCTAGCATTTGTAGACTTAGAGAAAGCTTTTGACAATGTTGACTGGAATACGCTCTTTCAAATTCGGAAGGTGGCAGGCGTAAAATACAGGGAACGAAAGGCTATTTACAATTTGTACCGAAACCAGATGCCAGTTACGAGAGTCGAGGGGCATGAAAGGGAAGCAGTGGTTGGGAAGGGAATGAGACAGGGGTGTAGCCTATCCCCGATGTAATTCAATCTGTGTATTGAGCAAGCAGTGAAGGAAACAAAAGAAAAATTCGGAGTAGGTATTAAAATCCATGGAGAAGAAATAAAAACTTTGAGGTTCGCCGATGACATTGTAATTCTGTCAGAGACAGCAAAGGACTTGGAAGAGCAGTTGAACGGAATGGACAGTGTCATGAAAGGAGGGTATATGATGAACATCATGTAGACTGGCAATGGCAAGGAAAGCGTTTCTGAAGAAGAAAAAATTGTTAACATCTATAGATTTAAGTGCCAGGAAGTCGTTTCTGAAAGTATTTGTATGGAGTGTAGCCATGTATGGAAGTGAAGTGTGGACGATAAATAGTTTAGACAAGAAGAGAATAGAAGCTTTCGAAATGTGGTGCTACAGAAGAAACCTGAAGATTAGATGGGTAGATCACATAACTAATGAGGAGGTATTGAATAGAATTGGGGAGGAGCTTGTGGCACAACTTGACTAGAAGATGGGACCGGTTGGTAGGACATGTTCTGAGACATCGACGGATCACCAATTTAGCGTGGAGGGTAAAAATCGTAGAGGCAGACCAAGAGGTGAATACACTAAGCAGATTCAGAAAGATGTAGGCTGGAGTAGATATTGGGAGATGAAGAAGCTTGCACAGGATAGAGTAGCATGGAGAGCTGCATCAAACCAGTCTCAGGACTGAAGACCACAACAACAACAACGTCAAATTTTAAGAAAACGACAACTAATTTGTTTGATAAAAGACAATGTAGTTCTTTTCCTGTGCTCGAGTCTCAGCCACTCAGAGGCAGACTTATAGACAGCCACCAATTCGTTTTTATGGATGGGTACGATGAACGGCATTTATCTTTTACTCCATTTCGATATGTTGAAGTAGAAGCATAAAACCAAACTTGCGAATACGCGATTGATTATCCGCAGAAAATAATAGTAGAACTAAAAACATCAATAGAACCCCCTCCAGCTCTCGATAGAAATCAATCAGGATCATGTTTGTTTCCGTTCCGCACTCTGCGGCTGCTGCTGTAGCTTTGAGGTAGTCAGACGCAAAGTAAATAAAGACTTATTACGTTACATAACTGTTCCGTATGTTTTTCAAAACAATTTTTCCTCTTTCTCATTTTTTCCCTCATTTACCCAACTTTTTCCCTGCTTGAATTGAAATTAATTTTTTTCGCCCTTTGCCGCCCTAGGCGGCCGCGTAATCTTGTCTAATGGTAGAAACGGCCCTGTTGTTCCACTTCACTGTCATATCACCAACAGTCGAGTTGGGCAGCTTTAGAAGCGTTGAAGTGGCCCCCATGGATTTGTTATTCAAGTGACATCCAGTGACTAGTCCACGTTCGAAATCGCTGAGCTCTCCATTCTGCTGTTAGTGTTTTTCTACCGATAACAGAATACTCGCCTTCCCGCTCCTCCTTTTATACTTGGGGTCCATCTCTTCACATTATACAGGGTGAGTCACTAGCTATTGCCACCTAGAATAACTCCGAAAGTAGGAGCTGAAAAATTCGTGGGACAAATGTTGCATGGGACAATGAAGGCCGTAATATGACGTTGGTTCTTTGTTGCCATTTGGGGTCGCGTCAATAGGATGCTATAGTTTAGTACTTATTTTTTGATAGCGGCTATTGAAACGAATCCAATGATGTGCATCAGTAAGGTCTTTGAAGGTCAACGAAGGTCACAAAGGTGGTATGAACAGCCATTAACAGAAGGTGTTCGAAGTGATGACCATTGGTATCAATGCAGTGCTGCAATCTCCTTATCATGGATTGAGTGGTATTCCTGAGCCGTGCATGGCTCACGATAGTGACCTGTCCTGCAATTCTGAAACTCCGAGAGTAGTTTCCTAATTTTTTGTTAATGTCTTCTGGCGCCACTATCCTTGCTCACCTTCGTTGTCCGTGACTGGCAGCACCAGCGTCATCGATAGTAGGTTCGTGTTGCTATCTGTGGAGCGACCGCGAGTATTTCCGTGTTCTGCTCTGACAGAAAAGAGGGAGTCAGTGGAGTGAGTCCGTGCAGTGAGTCGGCAGAGTCACTCGGAAGGCAGACAGTGGCATGGTAGTCAGTCGCCTCAGAGGCTCAGTCGCTTTCGGGTTGTGGACTGAGTCGGGTTCGTCGTTACTCGGCTGTTGGACGAGTTGGGAGTAAGTAGCAGGTAGGTCCGCACGGTGCAACTACGCGCCAGGACCATGACCGACGCAGACGGAAGGCCGTTGGTCGGTCGGTCGGCTGGTCGGATGGTGACATGGGATCTACTGAGCACTGACACCGGTATCAGTCGGTGAAGAGTTGGCAGCCAGCAACGGTCGGGTCCGTATGGTGTTAGTATTCGCCGGGACCGCTGCTGGCGAAAGTGGGCTGCCTTTGGTCGTTTGCGCAGCAGGTCGTCTCATTCGACGACGTCTTGGATCCGCAGGATGAACACCATTTTCCGAGTCGGGATGTGGTTGGACCCTGTTGGTTCGTTGGAACTGAGTAGCGACGTAGTCTCCACTGCGCGAAGCCAGGCTGGGGCTTTTGGCGGCGGGCACGCACTGTTGCATTTGGGGGCGCTAGCTGTGTGAGCGACCTTTCGTTTTCCTCCGCAGCAGGATCCTCAAGTTGAGTAATTAGTTACCTGTTCTTAAAATTCGACTGTTACAATTTGCGAGGTGCCGGGGCTAGCAGTGTATTTAACACTAAATTCTTCTAGAATCTACATATGTAAATGATGCTCTAAGCCCCCCCTATTCTAACTCTGACTTTTGCTGTTGCACATGGATTAAAAAATATACTGACTGTAATCAACCCTGCAAGTGGAGTAGAAAAGAGTTTGGCACCTGCAATAATTTAATTTGATAAATAAGTTAAAGGACGGTTTCATTAACGTAGTGAGAAATGATGGGTTGCTCTACCGATTAACAGAATGAAAGTTCTGTCCAAAATAACAATATAATTTATTAAGACTAAACACAAAATAATAAACAAAAACACATGAAACATTTATAATACATCAAATTGGCTCAAATTGGATACTCAACCAAACGCTGTGAAGGTGAAGTTCTCCCTAAACTAGATTGTGAGGTTTAAGACGAAGTGGTATGTGGAGCCAATTCCTTGCCACTCAAATCTTAAGAGAGACACACAGCTAACCCAACATTAATTGCTGCTACTCAAGACAGAACAAAGTTAGGAAAAGACGAACAGGCGCGCTCTGCTGAGCTCTGATTATCACCTAGGAAAATCCCTATCTGCCGCTGCTGCGGACATACATTACCAAACTGTCTTCTTAACTGCCAGAACACGATCTGGCGTACCGGAGGCGATGGCTGGTTGCTTCGACGTCCTCGACCGAAAGGCGAGAGCCGACTACCTTGAGCACCCATACAGGCCGAACACACAACATTCCCGCCCCCACGACAGTGGCCGTGGTTAAACGTTCCAATCAGCAACTCGAAAACCGGCGGAAAATTCCACTCTATTGCCGGAGCACTACCATTCCACCAATGGAGATTCTTGGCGCCAATTTCTGCGCTGATTTTGCTACGTCACGGAGCTATGCCCTGAGCAAGCCAATCACAGTTACTATTTTGCAGAAAGCGCGGGAATTTTCCCGCCACAACTGCCTGGGTACACAAGTCATTCCCACGCCTCGCTGGTAGCCCGCCAGAAAGTGTTTTCGCTAAGTTTCTGCGAAGTAACGGAACCTCTAGCCCAGCCGCTCCTTCAGGCCCCTGCGGGCGTGTCTCCGCCACTATTATGACAATGTCGACGTCTGGAAAGCATTCACTCGACTTTCTCACACCCGTTGACTTAACCATTTCAAGAGCAGCAGAGCCCGCCTGTCACCGGACCACCCGGGTGACGAGAGACGCTGCGTGGGAAGTCCGCGTGTGAAGGAATAGCGACTTTTCACTGCATGCAATTAGAGAGGAAAATCGTAAGATAGAAATATGAGAGGGGGCTCATGCCACCTCTCAAATTTATTCTTTACTTGAGGATTGTTGTTTCCTCAGCCGTTGACGCGTGTGATAACTAGTGGTGTGTGTTTTTGCCTAGATCATGCAGCCTTCATCCGTAGTGGTTTGACAGTTGACTTGTGTTTTCTGTATTCTTTAAACTTGTTTTGAGTGGTGTTTGATGCCTTGGTCTTGGTGAGGCCGAGTTTGAAGTTACAGGTATCTTGGTTTGCTGGTCATCCGGCTATATCTTCCGTTATTTATGCAGTTCGATCTGACGGTTGCAATCGGTTAGATTGCCGGTCGGTCGTAAATCATCCTCAGGTTGTGCTGCCTTCTCTTATCTGACCTGAAACCTTGGCTGCCTGCCCCACTTCACTACACCCTTAAGGGACCTTCTCAGGCCGACCCTGGAGTATTTTCTGAACACCACTTGTGATTGTTTTAATTTCTGTTTCTCCCCTTTTTTAATTTGTAAGTACTGTGCTTGGCCTTCTCTAGTGTATTAATGTTGTTTTAATTGATTGAAATTAGGCCTTCATCCGTGTTTCATTTAAAATTCTTGTTGCTCAGTATTTAGGCCTTCAGCAGCGTTCGTTTCAGAATCTGTGGGTTTAATACGTCAATTCTTCTCTGTAAGGTTTCCCATTAATAATCTTGAATTCTTGAAACGGCCTTCAGCCGTGTTCTGTAAATATTTATCTTAAGGTTGTCTTTAGTTATTCCTTCAACCGACAAGATACTTCAAGTTTTCTTAAGATGTTTTTCGGTTGTGCTGTGTAAAAGCATATCTTATGTAAAGAAAAATATTCTATTGGGCCTTCAGCCAAAGAATTAACTTGAATTTTCCTTAATATGGCCTTTAGCCATATCTGTGATTGTTTGGCTTTTAAAGAATTTCCTTAGCTGATCTGAAATATTATTTCGGCCTTTAGCCGAGAAGATATTGTAATTTTGCTTAAGTAAGGCCTTCAGCCGTTACTTTAAATCTAGTTTTTTAAAAGCAATCATTTAAACTTATTATGGAGAAGTTATTTAGGCCCTCAGCCGTGAATTGATTTTTGTTGTTTTAAAGAGAAAACTGTGCATTGGTTTGAGGAATAAAGTTGTGTGTGTTCTTGTATGACTATCAGTATTTGACCTTGGCCCCTTTCCACAACCTGATCCACTCGGTCCTGCGAAAACAGATTCCAATTCCTTATCACATCGGCACTTACCGAAGCACATGCTCTGACAATTCTCTGCCGCATATCTTCAGGTGTAGTTGGAACGTCTTTATAAACAATGTCTTTTACGCAATGAGATTTTCACTCTGCAGCGGAGTGTGCGATGATATGAAACTTCCCGGCAGATTAAAACTGTGTGCCGGACCGAGACTCGAACTCGGGACCTTTGCCTTTCGCGGGCAAGTGCTCTACCAAATGAGCTACTCAAGCACGACTCACGCCCCTTCCTCATAGCTTCACTTCTGCCAGTACCTCGCCTCCTACCTTTCAAACTTTACAGAAGGTCTTCTGCGAATCTTTGAGAACTAGCACTCCTGAAAGAAAGGATACTGCGGAGCCAGTTTTAATCTGCCAGGAAGTTTCAGATCAGCGCACACTCCGCCACAGAGTGAAAATCTCATTCTGTGTAGGAACCAAAACCAACCAGGGGAACGCCTTGGGCTGCGGATCGGAGCCGCCAGGCGGGGAAGCACGCACTACCGGGTAAATACGAGTCCGACGACAGACCAACGACAACCGACAACGACCGACTATGACCGACACAACCAGGAAGAGATAAACAACGGAGGCTTGTAGAAACTACAACACCAAACATCAACAGTAAATCCACTCGGAACCAGAGCCAGGCAAACGCCAACAACGAGCAACGACCAAAATGCAGTACCGCCGAGATAGAGACGCAATTCAGAGCGAGTACCAGACTGCCTGGACTAGGGTTTTTTTCCCTTTATTTTTATTTTCGTACCTGTACAAACAGGTAGGCTGTCAGCGGCATGCTACGCCGCTCTTCAGCCATCCTGGACTAGGGCAGAGCGGGTCCCTATATACGAAACCGGAGGGAGCGGCTATTGGCCGCTGTCTGCACTTGGCTTAGCGGTGGCGCCCTCGCTGCGCGAGAGCCGCTGCGCGGAATAGCCGCCGCGGAGGCGGAGCCTTCTATGGGCTGACCACGTCCATTCGTTCTGGCGCGTGCTCGACTTCCGCGGCGGGAGGTACTAGATCCTGGAAACATCGCCCAGCCTGTGGCTAAGCCATGTCTCCGCAATATCCTTTCTTTCAGGAGTGCTAGTTCTGCAAGGTTCACAGGAGAGCTTCTGTAAAGTTTTGAACGTAGGAGACGAGGTACTGGCAGAAGCAAAGCTGTGAGGTCGGGGCTTGGGTAGCTCAGTTGGTAGAGCACTTGTCCGCGAAAGGCAAAGGTCATGAGTTCGAGTCTCGGTCCGGCACACAGTTTTAATCTGGCAGGAAGTTTAAGATCTTTTACGAGTCCCCACAAGAAAAAATCCAGATGCGTCAAGTCTGGCGAACGAGCCGGGCACGACACGTCTCCTCCGCGCCAAATCTAACGATTTGGGAATTGTCTCTGCAAATCATTTCTAGCTATCGACGAAAGATGTACTGGACATCGTGTTGATAGCACATTCCTGTTACTTGTTCCTACAGGTATTTCTTCCAATAACAGACCTAATGTTTCTTGCAGGAATGTGGTGTACTTCCTACCATTAAGATTTCCTTCGATGGAATAGGGTCCTATAATTCTGTCCTCCAGAATCCCACACCATACATTCACCGACCACAGTTTTTGGTGTGCAACATGCCGCAGCCAACATGGATTTTCAGTTTCCCAATAATGCTTGTTTTGCAGATTAACATTCCCGTGATTCGTGAGTGTAGCCTCGTCGGTAAATAAAATCAAATTAATAAATGTGTCATCCCTCTGAATCTGAAGTTGAGCCTATCGGCACAAGTCGATGAGACGCATACAATCCTTATCAATTCTTGGTGGAGATTGATATGGTAAGGATGATATTTATGGCGATGCAGAACACGAACAACACTACTCCGGCTCATGTCACATTCACTTGCAATTTGACGCGAACTAACAGAATGATCTCGAAACATAGTAGCAAGAGTACCAATTACCGTTTCCTCGGTAGTAACTTTCCTTTGCCGGATATGTTTCTGATGCTTTAAAGATCCAGTTGTTCTCAATTTATCATACACATATTTAAATGTACGACGTGTGGGCTGAGTACGTTGAGGATATCTTTCAGCGTATAAGTCTCTAGCTCTCACTGAATTTCGTTCGCATTGTCAGTAAATGAGAAGCATATCGACTTGTTCTTCGTCAGAGGAATACATCATTCACATTCGCTTCATTCGACGATATTAGTCTTACCGTTCCTTTTAGTGTTGTATTGCGAAACCGTTGAATGGTGTTTACAGGTCAGTGGCACGTTCGATGGAAACGCAGTATTCGGAGAATATTTACTATTCGCACGCTGTACGAGAGAAAATTATCAGATCATGTGCTTAGATAAGTGCCGAAGTGATAAGGAATACCACTCAATCTAGGTTAAGAAGATTGTAGCACTGCACTGAAATGGTCATGACTTCGAACACCTTCTGTAAATGGCCTTTCACGCCACCTTTTTGACTTTCGTTGACCTGCAAAGACCTTACTGTTACACATGTTTGGATTCGTTTCGATAGCCGCTATCAGAAAATAGGTACCAAACCATATCACCCCATTAAAAAAAAAAAAAAACCAAAGTTGACCTTCACATCTCTGACGCGACGCCATCTAGCAACAAAAAACCAATGTCGTGTTACGGCCCCTGTTGCCCCGTGTAACTTTTGTCCCACAAACTTTTCAGCTCCTATCATACTTTTGGAGTTATTCTACGTGGCAATAGTTAGTGACTCACCCTGTATATGTCTGTCTGGATATTTCTGATCAGATACTATATATCAGATCGGTCACAGAGCTGTAGAATGATAAAGGCCAATTTGCTTCGACTCTATAATAAATAAACAAACAGCTGAAAAGAGATGAAAACAGTATGAAGTTGCAAGTTTAACTATAGTCTGGTTTCTGTACGATTTGAGGATAATATTTTAATTTATGTATTTTGTCCCTGATCCCTGAAAACTTCAATATGTCATAGAGTTTGTTCCAGTCACCAATGTCAAAAATATATTTCTTTTTAATCTGCGAGAAATGAAAATGTAAGTTTTCCTTTGGACACTTTATTATTATTCGTAGGATCAGTATTGGCTTGATGTGTGGCCGGAATCGTTAGTATTTTTAAATAAAAATCTGTTGCAACTGGAGCTACCATTTATGATATATGAAATATACTTGAAAAAAGTGCATCCCAATTTAAGTTGTACAATATAGCACTGAAGATGGTCACTCAGTGACAGAAAATCGATTTTGCAATAGTAAAAAATATACGACCAATGCTGTCTCTTTTTTCAAGTATACCTGTTATCTGGTCGTAGTGCACAAGACAACATGGAGTCGCCAGTCAATTTATGATATATCTACTGACTGCGTTCACGGAAGTAAAAGCTCAAACTTACGGAAATAGCTTTCAGTGAAACGGAAATAGTTGCTAGTGAAATGGATTTTGTTAACTGCTATGGCTGATGAACAATGTTTCACACACGTTAAAGCCAATATTGAGATACTCTTCTGAGACGTCGGAAGAGAACGTCTGTTACGAGTAACGGAGGTAATGGAAGCCAAGTGGATGCGACGGCGTTTACTCAAAAAACAGGCCGGTCGGAGCTCTCTCGTGTGGTCGCGGCCCTGGCGTTCGTGCTCGGCAGCACGGCAGGTATTCCTCTTGATTCGGCAGCTGCGTGCCCGGCAGTTGGCCGTCGTCAGCTGTTGCTCCCGGCGGTGACAGGTGGCCACCGCTACGGTGTGCTCCGCCGAGGGTGCAGCCCGGCCAGGTGCGTCCAGCGGCGCGTGTGCTCCGCCAGAGCCGCCCTCTACCCTGCAGCTGCGCTCTGGCACCTGCCACACTGCGGCCTTCACGCCTAGAGTATATACACCTATGGAGTGAGCATCATCTCAATGACAAACACGGTTAGTCACGTGTTGCGACGACGTTACTCGTCTACAATTTCTGGTATTAACGGAACTTCAGAACTACAAAAAATGGTTCAAATGGCTTTGAGTACTATGGGACTTAACATCTGTGGTCATCAGTCCCCTAGAACTTAGAACTACTTAAACCTAACTAACCTAAAGACATCACACACATTCATGCCCGAGGCAGGATTCGAACCTGCGACCGTAGCGGTCACGCGGTTCCAGTCTGAAGCGCCTAGAGCCGCACGGCCACACCGGCCGGCCTAAGAATTACACGTATTCACTTTGTTTCGCTATACGTTTCTGCATGTTTGAGTTGCTGTAGCAGCTATGGTGCAGTATTGTCGTTGCTACGGATGTAAAGAAATGTATGTAAATGAGGATCAGTTATTTTCATAGTTAGTTGTTGTTGTGTGTTGTTTGATGTAGCTCTCGATGCTACTCTATCCTGTGCAAGCTTCTTCATCTCTCACTACTTACTGCAACCTACATCCTTCTGAATCTGCTTAGTGTATTCATCTCTTGGTCTCCCTCTACGATTTTTACCCTCCACGCTGCCCTCCAATGCTAAATTTGTGATCCCTTGAAGCCTCAGAACATGTCCTACTAACCTGTCCCTTCTTCTTGTCAAGTGCATGGGGGCTTAATTAAATTTTATTATGCAAATAATTTTAAATTTAGTAGCTGTATGTACGATTACGCAATCTCGTAACCAGTTGGCCCTGTCTGGTATAGTACGCAATCTGACTGCATAGAATAACAACAAAGAATGAAACAAAACTTCCGTTAACACAAGTAATTAATTAAGTCCCCAGCAACTATAAAAGCTACGAAACACAACTACGAAACAATAAAGCACAAATGTAACTGTTCTGTGTGTGGAAGTGTGATTCAACGTACACATCTGGCACGGTTCTTCCTCAATAAGACAAGGTATTTTAAATACCATTTACACTGAATTAATTAAATGAAATACTACAATTGCACATAGAAACCCGAATTACAGTCTAATACATGAACACAAGCCAGATGCTTTGTTGACTGAACCTGTGACCAAGAGGCATTGTTATTTAGCACATTTGAAATAAAAAAATAAAAGATTTTCTTTACCTTCATATATATTGACGAAAAGTACACTCTGATCATTACAACATCCCCAATCCAACAACATCTGGTGTCTAGCCCATCAAAACAAATGCACACGACATGGCTTCAAATAATACAGCTATCAACATCCTCTCAGCAAAGCACTAACCACCACCACTTCTGAACAAGCACTGCCAGTGGAGGCGGCTGAATAATACTCTTTGGCGCAATCTCTGGCGCTGTGACTCAGTGTAGCCACCTTTCAATGGATATCGTTTTTTATAACAAACCTCAATTACATTCTCATACGATATCATTAAATTATGCGTAATCAGCTAGTTATGGAATGAAACTAGACAATTTCACAAAAACATTTTGGTTCAGTTAACTCGGTTAACAATTAAAATTTAAAACCTGAAAGAGAAGAAAATCAGGTCGATTAAATAAATACAGTCGAACATTAAAAAAATAGCAAAATATATCCTTTAATAATAATTATTAAAGTGCAGAAATAGGAAATTAACTAGAAACGTTTATTCAACATTGATGCCACCTACATCATCTTTTTTCTACCAGAACTTCACATATGATCACCTTAACAGGTGTTTCATGCATTCTAATTTTTAATGTTGTTCAGCACAATAAAAGTTGATTCACTGAAGCATGTAAGCTGAAAACATGTGTTTTAATAGCTACTTTTATCTGGGTAAAGTGTAACAGGATCTGACACGTTGAATGTAGAATACTTTCTAGAACATCCATGAAATTCGTCCGTAGAAGCGACTGATCTAAGATGGTCTTCATCTATCCTGTTTAACGTGTTATGCAAATATGGCCTCAGGACGTTTCCCTTGCTCTGCGACTTTATGTTGCGCCCCACATAGAATAGGTACCAGCTCCTCGAGAAGAAATATCTTCGATCTTCAAATCCTCATCAGCGCAGAAAAATGGTAGTTCTTCTTTGCGACTGGAGCATTGGGGTCCATTTACATAGTACAGGCGAACATTCCTACACTGCTGCGTGTTTTTAGTCTTCTACAATCACTCCAAGAAACGAAACTTAATGCAGTTTAAGCAAGCCTTGATAGGTCTTGTTTGTTCTCGTCGAATGTGAACTATGAAGTAATTATGACCGGCAGTCGAGCAATTGAGGCTAGAAGTCGTGCAGGCGAACCCCACAGACGTTTGTATTGTGCTGGGTGTTCCAACTGCCCCTTTCTGTAGCTGCAAAAGGAAAAAACGTGCAAATGTTGGGGATTCTGTTTCGATAATGCTCTTATAAGGATCATATTCGCCATGACTACAAAACAATGTGGAAATAGACACCACGACTAAAAATGAAGTAATTTCCTGTAAACAGATTGACAGCTAAACTAACCAAAGTTGTGCAGTGCTGTAGCATTACAAACAATTATTATTTCCTAAAGTACTTGAAAATTTTTTGTAAATAAAAAATGTCTGCACCCCTTATTCCAGGATGAGGCAACAGCTCACACTTGCCATCCCGTCTCCCCACCCCCGCTCACGCCTCAGTACATTTGGACGCCACTCAGCACCATTTGTGTAAAAGAACCTATGCTCCATAACTGATGTCAGAACAGGCTAGAAAAATCGCATCAGATGTAACATATAAACACGAGAGCGGAAATAGTGTTCAAAAATTTGATTTACATCTTACAGTTTCTCCTCTCTTCTGTAATGCTATTTTGTTGTTACCTGTAGCTACGTATATCTCAAAGTTACCTCTCTATCGCTCAGGTTTATTTCTTTCGTCAGGACGGCTTAATGGGAATATGGTTCATGAAAGGTTCTGTTTGAAAAAGATAAAACACAATGAATGTAAAAAGTAGTCATTTATAGTTCAAAGATATATCAAGCCAAACTCCTTATCATAACGATGTATACCTGGTGTCTGTCCTAAGAGTTGTCAGGAGCGTTCTCTGGCGTTTCGGCAGATATTTACAATTTCCTTTTTACACCATGTAGCTGTAGTCAGCCCAAGCAAATTTTTGCTATCACGTCTTTCATGCGACGTCCAGCATCGATGAAAAGTGTTGGTTTGCTTCCCGACATAAACAAGATGATTTTTCAAGCGGAATTTTACGTGCCCATTCGACAGAGCGGTCCCAGATTAGACTCTTGTGATATACGGTTTATTGGTACGTGTTGACAGCAATAGTACAACACGAGGAATAACGGGTACTCTGCCAGCGGCTGCACCACCCCGGCCCGCCCAGATTGCAACTGCTGCGCAAAAGCTCTACTGCTACACTTTACCCAAATAAAAGTAGCTATTAAAACCCATGGTTCCAGCTTACACGATTCAGTGAATCAACTTTAATTGTGCTCTACAACACGAAAAATTAGAATGCACGAAACATCAGTTAGCGTGATCGTATGTGAAGTTCTGGTAGAAAAAAGATGATGTAGGTGGCATCAATGTTGAATAGATGTTTCTAGTTAATTTCCTATTTCTGCACTTTGAGGAGTATTATTAAATGATATACTTTGCTATTTGATGTTCGACTGGGCTTATTTAACTGACCTGATTTTCTTCTCTTTCAGATTTTAAATTTTAATTTTAAACCTAGTTTACTTAATAACTGAATCAAAATGTTTTTGTGAAATTTTCTGGTTTCATTCCATAACTAGCAGATTACACATGATTTAATGATACTGTATGAGAATGTAACTGCGGGTAGCTAAAAACAAGAGGCATCCATATTCAAAAACTATTAGGAATATACTAGTGAAATGTCCTTATCTTTTACATATAAAAGTGATCTACTTCCGAAATATTTGCACGATAACTATTGAACATGTGGGATACAATATGTTTCATATGTTTACTGGTAAATTCATCAAAAAGAACAGTTTTATAATCATGCACAGTCTTGGAAAAACTCTGCAGATGCAAATGGTGGTGTTCTATAAATCACCTGTTCCTACCACATATTTGAGGTTCGAAATGGCTGGAAAACTTCTGAACGAGTAAAGATGCTCATTTTACTAAGGTTTGAAGCCCCTCTTGATCCTTTTCCGTGTTAACGATTTAAGAATTGGGTTGTCAGCTCTCTCTCACTCACTCTCTCTCTCTCTCTCCCTCTCCCTCTCCTTCTCCCTCTTTCTCTCTGTCTCACACACACACACTCTCCCAGCAACCTCAAAAAACAGAAGACCAGCGAGGAATAAGGAGCAGCGACAATAACATAACATCTCTCACCGAATGTCTGCTCAGATCACGTTTCGCCACTTCTTGTGTAAGTACATGTGAGGTGAACTAGTAAGCGAATACTTTGTGAAAAACTGTGGGGAAACAGTGCACTGAGTAGCAGTTGATCGAGACATCAACCGGAGACCCGCAACAGAATGAAATATGTAAGTACAAGTACGCACATAACCTCTAGTCGCTATACAGTTCTTCACAAATACACAATAATTTTCTTCATGGCTAGTTTGCAGATGACATGCTGTCAGAAAAACGACGAAAACGGGCACAAAAAACCGATGTATAATAATGCAGTTCATGTAGCGATGTAATCTTAAGGTGAGCGTCTAAACAATATAAAACAAAATTCACATATTGTAATTCTTAGGCCTACAATAGATAAATTATTATAAATTTGATATTCTATTTTACAGAAATAAAATTTGACCCACAGATGGCACACAGGTGTCGAAACATATATGGGTAAATATAAAAATTAATTGTTTTTCCATATGGGTGATTTTCAAAACAATCCAATGACTAAAGATGCACAGTTGGTCCCGAGCACAGAATACACAAGCTCCATACAAACAAGCAGAAGGGGTGATGGAAAATCGATTTACGGAAAGCCGCATGTCGGTACCCACATAAGCATAGTGTGTATAAGACTGCAGAAGAAAATGAAACTCTGTTATCTAAATTTTCTTTTTCTGCCTCAGGTTCCATGAGCTCATATAGGGCTAGAGGAATTACGTCATGGAAATAGTCATCACATAACTCGCCGAGGACCTCTTGTCAAGTAATATAAGGCATCAAATGAACCAATGCGTTATAAACCACTGTGTATGGAGGGTGTAATTCAAGCAAGAGGTAATTTCATGATGTTTTGATGGTGTTTTTAGTACAACGACTTGCGTCCGGTCATTCAGGTTGATGTGAACATGAACCAGTTATATTTATTTCAACATTCTCCATGACCAAGTGTTGTCCTTTCTGCTATATCTTCGTGCTGATTATGTAGTGGGCACTCTCAACCTCCAAGATGAGCAGCCATGTTCACAGGGCTGCACGAATCACGCAATCTACGTGGGAAGGCCATATAACTGCGAGAACTGCGAGTTGTGACGTCAGCGAGAAGCGACGGATGTCAGCTGTCTCATGTTATATACAACAATGTGTTCAGTACAGAAAAAACCCTCGTTGTGCTATATGATCGTTACGAGATTGTTATTTACGTACACAGAAATCATATTATGTTACAGTTTTAGCATTTACCCCTTTAGTTCAATGGAAAGTTCAAAAAAATTAAAAATTACAAATGGCACAGGAACCATAATCCATACATATATTCTGACACTGTAATTTATAAGACTGCTACTCAGGCTTGGCACAAACATTTGTCAGTGCTGTAGTTTGTTGGAGTTTGTTCAAAATGTCTCCTTTAGTTCAAAAACCCGCTGAATGGTAAATATGTGCAGTAATTCGTTTTCTGTGCGCAAAAGACGTGAAAGCGGTCGAAATTCATAGATTAGTGGCGTTTTTTGGGAAAATTCTATGAACGATAGTTTGCGATTTCATCCATACGCAATGAGTTTCCTGAAATTTGAATACGTATTCTCATAAAATTCTTGCAGAAAGTTTCAATTATCGGAAGTCGTGTTCACGCTAGGTGGCGAAACCGCTACCTGAGATGCACAAAACCAATCCTTGAGCGGTACAGTGAGGAAAATAATAAATTTGTAAGTCGAATGCTTAGTGGAGACGGTTCGTGGGTGGCTTTGAAATATCAATCAGTGGCTTGTGCTAGAGAACTGTTTTTTCGGGACAGGAATGGATATTTTTGCTTCATGACAAACACCAGACCTCCTCGGTTCATAAGGATAGAACAACTTTAGATTCTGTATAGACCTGATATAGCACCCAGTGATTAATACTTTTTATTGTAGAGGTAGAGAAGTGAGAACAAAATTCAGGGTCAAAGAATATCAACAATAAGGTTTATTGATGACATTGCCATACTCAGTGGAAGCAAGAAAGAATTGCAGGACATTGTGAACGTAACAAACAGTCCACTCAGAACAGAATGTGTACTGGCAGTAAACTGAGGAAAGACGAATGTGACGAGCAGCAGCAGGAATGAGATTAGAGATAAAATTAACGTCAAAATTAGGAACCACGAAATAGAACAAATGAATTCTGTTAGCTCGGAAGTAAGAAAAAACGTATGATGGATTCACATCAGTCGGCAGGTATCAACATCTCAAAAATACGCCAAAATAAAAACCAATAAAAATTACACATCAAATGAAGTACTAAATTCTGTCTGAATAAATTGTCCAACTTGCTTTAAGTCCACTGCAATTTTAGGTACATTGCGAAATGAAACTCAGCATAGGAAAAATGTTTCACGGACGTATATATCTCATTGTTCACTGAAATGTACTTTGCAGAACAGTAAAAGTTATTTCCAAAGTGGACCACAACAAGCAGCGCCATAGCAACGCTAAATTAAAATGGTAAACTAGAAATAACATTCAAAAGCGTGTGTACCTTAGAGTTTCTTGCATAGGAATAATTTTGGGTGCTAATGTTCTATAAATGATTTTTCTGAAACAATTTTATAACAAAGACTCACTTTATACCTTGACTTTCAAGATCGTGAACAATACTGACTTTATACAAAGATAACAGGTTTCTTAAGAGGTTGATTATTCAAAAGTTTTACTTTAATACCCGAAAATGACCTTTATTCTTTCACAATAACGTATTTGTAGCCAAAGGAGAAATAATTTCCCTAGCTGTGAGCAATCTGTGAGATGTGATTCAACCAAGTTACGGTACGACAATTAATGTTACAACAGCTAACTATGCGCAACCTTAAATCGCATTTCTGCACAAAGCTCTTTTCAGAATGCGTAAATATCTCGTCATCGTCTTATTCAATCATTTCCGGCAACTCTGTAATCAATAGTTAACAGCTCCTTTCCAGATAAAAATTCCCTGACGATTCAGTTTCGCCGGCCGGAGTGGCCGAGAGGTTCTAGTTGCTTCAGTCTGGAACCGCGCGACCGCTACGGTCGCAGGTTCGAATCCTGCCTCGGGCATGGATGTGTGTGCTGTCCTTAGGTTAGTTAGGTTTAAGTAGTTCTACGTTCTAGGGGACTGATGATCTTAGATGTTAATTCCCATAGTGCTCAGAGCCATTTGATTCAGTTCCGCGTTTGCTTCCCAATACATCTCGACTACTAATCATTTTCTCTCTGTGAGCACCCTCATGCAGAGACGGTGTAACAACACAACCAAAGATTGAGTATCAACGTGGCTCGCTCTCACACTTGTGCACGTCGACACACGAAAGTGAGAAGTTAACAGTTCTGTAGTGCCTAAGACGTCAAGACAGTGAGCAGTGGGACAATGCGTGCAGTATCAGTCAGTGACTTGCAACTCCAACATACCAGTTAACGGAATGGAAAGAAGTTACTAACTGAATTTTGAAAGAATGGACCACCAAAACGTTTCTGCAGAAATCTCCTGTTAATTTACAGTCCCACTGAACAAAATTCTAAACACAGAATAATGCACACGCGAATGTAATACTACACGTGAAACGAAACTATCCTCATGTGAAACGAAATATGATCTGAACTTTGCCTAAACTGCCCTCATAATGAATTTTAAACAGCAAAGGTAACTGAGAGATCTCATTGCAACCTAACAATAATGTAAAACCAGTCCTAACAATTTTTCTTGGATTACCTGTGGAAATAGAATAAGGTGGCGCAATCAGAAAATATGAAATTCTTTCGTGACGAGACGGTGGTGGAATTTGAACTTGCTAAATGATTGAAAGTAATTTATTCTGTAAAGGACTGTATTACGGAAACTGATAGTAATTCCTGAACAATCACAACGATCTTTACAAAAATTATGTGTTATAACAATTTTTTCTGCCATGACGTTACTTACAGAAAATGGTGAAGGCTGGTAAAAACTGCAATCTCTAAGTGCACGCCATGTGAACTGTTAACTTTAATTGTTGTCATCTGATCAGTGAACTAACTAAACCAAACTCATAAAGAAAAATTCCATTAAAACCTCCCGTTATTCAAACACATAACAATGCCAGCAATGCAGCAACAACTGTACCTCATAATCTTCACTTCCGAGGTTACTCTTTACCAAATCACATTTCACAGTTCATCCTCTGTATATTTATTTTGTGGTCAGCAGGCTGTTTCCACCCGACTCTCTCATTATCTTCACTTACAATGGTCACATCAAAGCCAGTTCTACCACCAATCAAAGATCTCAGTTGTTGTATTCAGAACCTCCGCGGCGTAACATATCGACCAATGAAAGCTACTATTTGAAAAATATCCAGTATACACATATGAAATATAACACATCGAATGAAAATGGAGCTTACATCACTTTTCTTAAATACCAAAATTAAGCTAGAAACCTGGCACATATTTATTATAACAAGGAACGAAACGATTCTGGGCAAGAATTTACAAACATTGTTAATCAAAAACATATCGTGGAATGATGATACAACATTTTTGGCCAGAAGACTCCATCTTGGGCTGTTCGCCGCACAGTGCAAATCTTTTCGATTGACCCAATTCGGCGAGCGGCAGTTATGTCCGAACAACGAAAGACATGACATCGACCAAACGAGTACTAACAGGCATCCGTTACATTTAGGTTACACGATAAATCACGCAAATCTATACTCCAATGAAATACTTAGGTATTACTATTACGAACAACGTAAACTGGAACGATGACAGTCATAATGTTATGGAGAAGGCGAACCAACGATTGTGTTTCATTGGCAGAAGCCTAAAGCGGCCCCTAAACAGGCAGTGATAATGCACATCAATACAGCGCAATGTTATTGGCGATCTCCCTAGACTGTCCATTACTACTGTGCATTAATATTGTGCTTACAAGGGAACCTCCCCATCGCACCCCCCCTCAGATTTAGTTATAAGTTGGCATAGTGGATAAGCCTTGAAAAACTGAACACAGATCAATCGAGAAAACAGGAAGAAGTTGTGTGGAACTATGAAAAAAAAAGCAAAATATAAAAACTGAGTAGTCCATGTGCAGGATAGGCAACATCAAGTACTATATGAGCTCTAGAGCGCCGTGGTCCCGTGGTTAGCGTCAGCACTTGCAGAACGAGAGGTCCTTGGTTCAAGTCTACCCACGAGACAAAAATCTAATTTTTTATTTTCACACAATTACCAAAGTTCAGGCACTCACACATAATCAACTTCGCTCTCCAAAATTCCACGACATGTTCAGATTTGCTTGGACATATGCAGGATTTGACGGTCTACACACGGAAAAATTTGAAAACGTTAAAAACATATGTTTTGACAGAGCACAGGGAAAACTGTGCGACTGTGAAACTGTTGCATTCATTTGTTGCAGTTTATGTGACAAACACTTATGTTTTCATCACTTTTTGGGAGTGATTATCACAGCCACAAGAAAACCAAAATCGGGAAAGGTAGAAGAATCTTTTTACCCATTCGCCAAGTGTACAAGTTAGGTGGGTCGACAACATATTCCTGTCATGTGGAGCACCTGGCGTCACCAGTGTCGTATAGAATATATCAGACGTGTTTTCCTGTGGAGGAATCGGTTGACCTATGACCATGCGATCAAATGTTTTCGGTTCCCATTGGAGAGGCACGTCCTTTCGTCTACTAATCGCACGGTTTTGCGGTGCGGTCGCAAAACACAGACACTAAACTTATTACAGTGAACAGAGACGTCAATGAATGAACGGACAGATCATAACTTTGCGAAGATAAAGAAATTGAAATTTTCACTTGTGGGAAGTCTTGAACCTAGGACCTCTCGTTCCGCAGATGCTCACGCTAACCACGGGACCACGGCGCTCCGCAGCTTACAATGTCCTTGATGTTGCATATCCTGGGCATGGGCTACTCAGTTTGTATATTTTGCTTATTTTTTCATAGTTCCACACAACTTCTTCCTGTTTTCTCGATTGATCTGTGTTCAGTTTTTCAAGGCCTATCCACTGTGCCAACTTATAACTAAATCTGAGGGGGGTGCGATGGGGAGGTTCCCTTGTTAGTAAAGACGCTGCTGCTGTAATAATTGCTGAACTTTGCTAAAGCAGAAAAAAATGTGGATGAAAACTTGGGTCAAGGAGCGTCGGGGATCACTCTTGAAAACTCATTCAGAGAATTTAGGTTGAAAAAAAAAGTGGCATAACTTTTTACATGTTGATGGACCAACGTATGATGCATAACTGGAAATGGTTGTCAACGTACATAGGCGGCCTCGCATCCCCACACATAGGCACTCCCCTGCCCCCCTCCCTACCTTCGAATCTGGACACCTTGTTTTTATTCATTATAGAATTCTCATAAACTTCTAGAAGTGATTTCCCTTGATTTCGCTAAATCTCTCGTTTAGCCCACTGCAGCACTGCTTGGCTGAAGAATTCCTGCATAATCATTTGCTGTTTCAAGTATCGAAGTAATAAACGTGTAACAAATATTGATTGCGTAACCATCAGCTCACTGAGATATAATGTTTTTTTGTGTCATGTATAAAATTTAGTTCTTGTGGCGTGATACGTCTCCAAACTGATCAGCTCATTTACATAGAAAACGGCAATGTTAGCATCCCCCCTCCCGAATAAACTTCTGGGTGTGTCCATAAGCATTAACTATTTTTTTTAAACATTCCTTCGTGAGATTTCACCGCGTTCTCTGAGGAACAAATCATAATATTCATTCGTAACATTTCTGTTTTTGTATTCATCTGACCTAAGATACTACAATCCCTCCAATTACTTATACATTTCTAAGCATTCTAATCATAACGCACTTTCGTCTTGTTTTGAACTTATTTTCAACTCCACAGCAAAACGAACAGAGAACGGATAGATATGCACAGTCTATACTACGCAATAGACTGATTAGGATGTTGTCAATGCTGCCCACAGACGGTACGATATCTCCGGGCAGCGAAAAACATATCAGAAGTTTTTGATGTTGTGAATGTTATTGGCAGCCTTTCAACCTCACTCCTAGGTATTCATTATTATTGCATTTCAGGAAAAAAATATGCAGTATTATTGACCGTCTAGGAGACGCTCTGGAAGATGCAGCAAGTTTACGAAAGAAAGACCCTACAACATGCTTGTTCGGCCTTTTCTGGAGTATTGGTGTACTGTATGGGACTCGTATCATATAGAATTGAAAGCGGACATCAGAAAAGTTAAAAGAAGGGCAGCTCGTTTTGTGTTATCGTGAAACAGGGAACAGACTGTCATGGATGTGATACGCGAGTTATGGTAGAACACATTAAAACACAGATATTTTACGTTGGGGCAAGATCTGTTTGCGAAATGTAAATCACCAACTTTCTGCTCCGAATTAAAAAATATTTTGTTCACGGCAACCTATACATAGGCAGAAATGATCATTGTAATAAAATAAGAGGAATCACAGATCGCTCGGGAGATTCAAGTGTTCATTTTTCCCTAGTGCTGTTCGAGAGTGAAACAATTGAGAAATAGCTTGCTCGATGAACCCTCTGATAGGCATTTAAGAAATGTGGATTGCAGAGCAGTCATGTACATGTAGGTGATTGCATGTATAACTGATTGCTATCTCACACTCGTCTGTGTGCACTGCTAGATGGCTAAAATGGTCACCCAGTCTATTTATGGTTTGTCTATCTAACTTCTTCCAGAAGCAAGAAAATTTTGATTTTCAATATTTCACACAATTATTGGCTAAATTTAAAAATGAAAAATGCTGTTATAATCCACTGATTAAGAGGTATAATTTTATAATACAGATTTAACAAAATAAGTCAAGTATTAAATTTAGAAAATGTGTATATGTCTCGAAGCAGCGTAACTCAAGGCGCAGAAATTAGCACTTAGTGATTTCCAACAAACATTGCACATTATTTCAAACCTTTTGTAAACTATGTCTCGTTGACAGCTCCTACAAAAACATATAAAGGAGAAAAGGTTTATCACTTACTACATTTTCCCTGTTCATGCAGTAAAACTTCAGGAACAGGCATTACGTTTCGCCGGCCGTTGTGGCCGTGCGGTTCTAGGCGCTTCAGTCTGGAACCGCGTGACCGCTACGGTCGCAGGTTCGAATCCTGCCTCGGGCATGGATGTGTGTGATGTCCTTAGGTTAGTTAGTTTAAGTAGTTCTAAGTTCTAGGGGACTGATGACCACAGATGTTAAGTCCCATAGTGCTCAGAGCCATTTGAGCCACAACGTTTCAGTTTTTACTTCTTTACTGATAACTCGATTCGTAACACAGTCTGCTGACAGTAACCATGTCTATCATTCTATGTATCTAAAAAACGGTGTCACTGAAAAAGTTCCGGAGATGTGACGTAAGCATTGAGATGCGTGTAAAACTAGCTTTTGTTAAAACTGAGTGCAAATTTCTCAGAATGTACTGACCCAGTTCTTGATAATAAAAGCACTTAGCGACTTCCAATAACCTTTAAACATACTTGTAAACATTTTTGTCTTTTCCACTTTTTCTCTCTGAAAGTTGTCACGAAACATCGAAAGGTAAACAGTTTCTTCCTTATTATTTTTTTATTTTGGATCATCAGTCTTCTGACTGGTTTGATGCGGCTCGCCTCGAATCCATCTCTTGTTCCAACCACTTCATCTCAGAATAGCACTTACAACCCACGACCTCAATTATTTGCTGTACGTATTCCAATCTCTGCCTTCCTCTACAGTTTTTGTCCTCCACAGCTCCGTAGAGTACCATGGAAGTCATTCCATGATGTCTTAACACATGTCCTATCAACCTGTCCCTTCGCCTTATCAGTGTATTCCACATATTCCTTTCCTCCTCGAGTCTGCGCAGAGCCTCCTGATTCGTTACCTTATCAATCCACGTATTTTCTACATTCGCCTGCAGCACCACATCTCAAACGATTCGATGTTCTGTTCCGCTTTTCCCACAGTCCATGTTTCATTACCATACAATGCTGTACTCCAGATGCACATTATTAGAAATTTCTTCCTCAGATTAAGGCGTATATTTGACACAAGTAGATTCTCTTGGCCAGAAATGCCCTTTTTGCCAGGGCTAGTCTGCTTTTGATGTCCACCATACTCCATCCGTTATTGGTTATTTTGCTGGCCAGGTAACAGAATTCCTTAACTTAATCTACTTCGTGACCATCAATCCTGATGCTAAGTTTCTCGCTGTTCTCCTTTCTATACTTATTACTTTCGTCTTTCTTCGATTAACTCTTAATCAATATTCTGTACTCATTAGATTTTTCATTCCATTCAGCCTTCACTTTCACTCAGCGAATTGTATCATTGAGATCCTTTCACCTTGAATTTTAATTCCGCTCCTGAAACTATCTTTTATTTCCATTACTGCTTCTTCAGATTGAACAGTAGGGGGGTAGAGGGGGGGGGGGGTGGAAGACTACATCCTTGTCTTACACCCTTTTTAATCCGAGCACTTCGTTCTTGGTCGTCCACTCTCATGATCCCTTCTTGGCTCTTGTACATATAGTATATTACCCGTCTCTCCCTATAGCTTACCCCTACTTTTCTCAGACTTTCGAAACCTTGCACCATTTTAACTGTAGAACGCTTTTCCCAGGTCGACACATTCCATGGACGTGTCTTGATTTTTCTTTAGTCTTGCTTCCACTGTCAATCGCAACGTTATAACTGCCTCTCTGGTGCCTTTACATTTTCTAAAGCCAAACTGATCGTGATCTAGTGCATCCTTAATTTTCCTTTCCATTCTTCTGTATATTATTCTTGTAAGTAACTTGGATGCATGAGCTGTTAAGCTAATTGTGCGATAATTCTCGCATTTGTCAGCTCTTGCCGTCTTCGGAATTGTGTGGATGACGCTTTTCCGAAAGTCAGATGGTATGTCGCCATACTCATACATTCTACACACCAACGTGAATAGTCGTTTTGTTGCCACTTCCCCCAATGATTTTAGAAATTCTGATGGAATGTTATCTATCACTACTGCCTTATTTGAACTTAATGTCTTCCAAAGCTCTCTCAAATGGTGATTCTAGTATTGGATTCCCTCTCTCTTCTAAATTGACTCCTGTTTCTCCTTCTATCACATCTGACAAATCTTCGCCCTCATAGAGGGCTTCAGTGTAGTTTTTTCACCTATCCACTCTCTGCTCTGCATTTAACAGTGCAATTACCGTTGCATTCTTAATGTTACCACCCTTGCTTCTTGTGCCACAGAAGGTTGTTTTGACTTCCCAGTATGCTGAGTCAGTCCTTCCGACAGTCATTTCTTTTTCAGTTCCTTCACTTTTTCAAGCACCCATTTCGTCTCAGCTTCCCCGCACTCCCTATTTATTTCCTTCCTCAGTGACTTGTATTTCTGTATTCCAGAATTTCACTGAAGATTTTTGTACTTCCTTCTTTCATCGATCAGCTGAAGTATTTCTTGTTACCCATGGTTTATTCGCAGTTAACCTCTGCACCTATATTTTTCTTTCCAGCTTCTGTGACTGCCCTTTTTAGAGATGTCCATTCCTCTTCAACTGTACTGCCTACTGAGGTATTTATTACTGCTGTTTCTATAGCCTGAGAGAACTTCAAGTGTATCTCGGCATTCGTTAGTACTTCCGTATCCCACTTTCTTGCATATTGATTCTTCCTGACTAATGTCTTAGTCTTCAGCCTACTCTTCATCACTACTATAGTTTATCGCTTACTAAATGTTCGTTGCTAAAACTTCAGCATCAAGTGCGACTTTTTAATACATAATTTCTTTACCAATAAATGTATTGACTACTCGTTTTTCAGACAGTATCCACATATACTTGTGAAGACAGCAGTCTTGGTTTCCACTTTTTCATAAGCCGAAACTAATCAAACCAACACAAATAAAATCTTCAGCCATAAAGGTTTTACATGCTTAACGTCAAATATTGTAACACAAGTATTTTAACACGTTTGTAAAATAATCGGACTTTGGAAGCTGTTTTATTTTTGAGAGACTTAGTGGTGAGGGGGTGGGTTTACTGGAGGTACTAAATACCGTCAGAATGGAAAAAGCGACGAATAGTTGAATTTGAGTCTAAATATTTACGTTTTCATTACTTCCCAGGGCTCTCAAATAACGTACACTGTTACACTACCCTGCAGCTGGGTAGCAAGCACGATGGGTCAGTGGCACAAGATGCGTTACGTAACAGCCGTCGAACAATTGATAAAGGAGCTGACCTCAGCCTGTTTACAGCGCAACAAGCGGCTGTTAGCAGAGCGCAGCTTAACAAGTCTCCATAACGCGTTATGTAAAAGCACGATGGCGTAGGTCAAATCATGTTTTGAGCCACTGAGTGAAGTTGTTTCCCGAACGTGGCCTCTTTCTTCATCTCACAGTTCGGAATGTCGTAACTTTTGGACAGTCTCTAACCTCCTTCTTTATGAGTTCTCTATTGAAAACTGGACATTCAGAAGATGCTCAACAGAAAAGATTTTTCTGAGGGGAAGGTGAGCGTTACTGTGGAAGCTTAGTAACTGACATATGATGATGATGATTATTATTATTAATGCAATCATTAGTCATTCGAATAGTTAATTATTATCTTCTACGTCTTTCTACGTTGTGATCCTTTCTTAGGTAGCGTGATACCTACTGCAAATTATTTTAATCCCCGTCTCGTATTGTAGTTATTGTTACATATATTTTGAAACATCTGCGGTCTGGCACACGAGAATATATCGTGACAACAGACACTTTATGGAATCTGTGCTACAAGGAGCCTTGGACGGTGGTGTTACAGAGGTTAAATGAAATGAAATGGTTGCTGAGCACAGAGCAAGTATGGAGAGTAAACCAAAGACACACGAAACTAGAGTGAAGCAGCAGAAAGAAAATTGGGGAATATGCAGTGGGCGAAAGTGTTGTGTTCCCTCGGTTGCAAAACAGTACATGTCGAACGGAGCAAAGTGGATACGACAAGCGAACTGAGGTGGTTAGAGACAGTATTCCCCGACAAAAGAAGTCTGCTAACTCTGTGCCTAATGCGATAACAAATTTCTGTGAATATATGTATGAATTACGGACTGTGAGAAAACGAGAAAAGAGGAGAATCGCAGCATTCAACAAGTAGTATTACAGAATGATACCGAAAATGAGGTGGACCTTTAAGGTAAGAAACGAGGAGATACTCCGCAAGAACGACACATAAGAGATTATAGTGGCCAGGTGCATTAGACTTGTCATAAGACTGATGAAAAAAACGAAGGAAAATTACTTTCCCACTCATCAGGGTCTGTGAAAACGGTTACTCCAGATTATGCAAACAGCTAATCTTCTTACTGCTCAGACATAATTCAATACGTTTGTGTCAACATTGCAGGCTCATTTTTTGTTAATTTCTTGAAAATGTGGTTTTTCCATAACAGTTACTGAAACTAAAGGTAGGCCGAAAGTTATTTTATGTCTGTGGTGATCATAACTTATTCTCTATACGGAGTTTGTAGGACTTTTTTTCCATAATTATATAGATTGTCGTCTGCAGCAATATTATGTTTTTATCAGTTTAACTGGCAAGTTAGCGTATCAGTTTTTCCTTTAACCGTAATTGTGATGCGCGAAAATATTTCACAGGCTCTTGTTGCAGCTGGCAAGTTCAACGATCATGCTAGGAGAGTCCTAGGGAACCAGCATTTCTAGAGAATAAGATAATAGAAAATTGTTACTTGCTTAATCGGATTGCCACTGTGTACAGCACGATTCATCACTTCAAGAAACTTCTTTCCAGTCATTCATTGTTCACTGGCGTCTCTCTTTTTCACCACCTCAAGTATAGCTTAGTATGGGCGACAGAAACGTGTGATTTATGAGGAGCTGCTCGTCCACTGTACTCCCACTCATTTTAACTCCGTACGCACCGTCATTATGCTAGTTGGACTGCTGATAGCGCTTTGGAACTCAAGAGTGATTCCTTTCATTGGTTAGAGCGATGTTGTCACAATATCCCTCCAGTACTGGATGGCTGTGATTGTTCCTTTGCGTTGCTACTTCGTGATCAGATCACTAACAGTCGACTGTGGACGGGTTGAAATGTCCTTCATAAATCTGTCACTCAGGTGACATCCTACGACCAGGCCATTTTCTGAGCTCTGCTCACCGACCCATTCTGCCGTTACTGGTTACCTACTGACGACACATTACTCCCCTGCTCCCCGCCTCCTTTTATACTGATGAATCGAGTAACCGATTCCACATTACATATGAGTTTCAGACACTTCTGAAGATATAACGCGTAACACTGAAAGGAGAAATGATCTACACTACCAATCGCTCAGCCTCTGCATGACACAGAACGGAGTGTGTGTATTTAGCCATAAAAGTCTTTGATCACAATCCCAGTGATGTAAAAAAAAAGTAATAGACATAATTAATTTCAAACACAAAACTGATATCCTAGCTACTTGTCAATCCTACTTCATAGAACAATTTTTGTATATGTGATACTATGGCACGGAAATGCGCGCGCGCGCGCGCGCGCGCGCGTGTGTGTGTGTGTGTGTGTGTGTGTGTGTATGAATTTTGGAGAGATAGGAAGAGGGGAGAGAAAAGGGGGGGGGGAGGCGGGGCTTGAACGTACTTACTGAGCGTAGTTCAGTATAAACAACTGTATTTTAATTTAAAAATTACCTAGCTTAAAAGAATATTTCAATGGTGGCCATGTTGCGATATTTTTCAGTCAAAAATATTCTTTAATTGTACAACTGACTCTTTTCACTTCACAGCGAGAGGTCGAAATTATGATCCATGGAAGATGCAAACAACTAACAAAGGTTCATTAATGCTGTTCGATAGCGCTTGACTCCGAAGGAAGCAGACTTTATGCCTGCAAACTGACAACCAATGCGTTATTAGTTCACGTTAATGCCCCACAGAAATGACACTTTAACCGACTTTGGTAGTTTGGCATTATATTAGAGAAAAATTGAGAGCCTATAATTATGAATGACACAATACGAAGAGTATTAAGCAAGATGGACATAATGGCGATTAAGTTAAAAGCTACTGTAAACCAATTACCAATACAACAAAGAAGACTGCAATGTCTTCTGTGGAGCGAAAGAAAGTGTATCGTAAAAGAAAGAATCTATACAAGTGTCGTCAGTTTCAAAGACAATCATCGACTTCGGATGAAGCCACATCAGTACATCAAATACGGGCGTATTTTAATGAAAGTGGATATAGGTTTACGATCCTCAAGGAGCAAACAGTAAATGAAATGGTTTCGTTGCAACGCGCATGTGAAAGATACTTTCATCGATAACGAACCAGCAGGTACTAGGTTGTAATTTAATACAGACACAGTCGTTGCATATGTCGGCAGACAAAATAACTCGTGGATTTCGCATTTTCAAACTAAATTTGGGAAGAGAAAGGTATACAGAACTTTTTGTCAGGTACTAGCAGTAGTTGCGAATACATTTTTAGACAAACCCTTGAGGAGAAAGTGTATGTGGAAGTTCGGATTCAAAAAGAAACAAGATTGGCTATGTTTTGATAAAACGAAGATTCAGAAATCAAGGACTGGAAGAGCCATCCAGGTACAAACGTTTATGGTGAAGACAACTTGGTAAAAATGAAATGGTAGCCAAAATTAAATAAGTTTTTTAGAACGTAGGTGAAACATTTGAACCTAGACAAGTAGAACATACCATAATCTTATACTGTCTTGAAAGAGCACATAACAGAACAAGTAATGACGCTTCAAGGAAATACTGGAAATAATAAACAAACGACAAAGATGTGAAATTATTGAAAGTGAATATCAAAGATAGTGATCACTCAGAAGTGAAATTAACCGAGAATGTAGAAGAGCTAAAAAAAGGGTTGGTCGATAAATGTCATGAGATAGATCTGAAATTAAAACAGATAATGTTGATATGGAGCATACCCTTGCCATTATTTCAGGGAGCACAAAATGTAGTACAGTAATTAGAAATGAAAAAGTTACTTAAAAAAGAGAAAATGAGGCGAAAAGATGAAAAAAATTCATGAAGAATGTTTATAATTAGTCAGAGGATATAAGATCCAACACCCTAAAACGAAAGGGGAGATTCAGTGCTTGCTTCTGACGTTCAACAACCTTTGAACGAAATCAGAAGCGACTAGATTTTCAGATACTGATGAAAAAGAGGTGGAACTTGAGAGATTGCAGGGCACTCTCACTTTGATACAGTGTCATGCTGCTTAATGTTCTTAGGGAAGATGAACTTTATTACTGTATACGATCTGACTTCATTCATATGATGAAATGACTGACAGTAATTAACACTCTTTAACACTCTTGCTTGTGTGCTCTAGTGAAGGAATAGCGGTAAGCTTTACCTGCGTTCAAAGGAAGAGGCTGCCGAGTTAACTGACTGCTGTAAAAGCGTACCGCGGCTGGAAAGCTGAGGATGGGCCCTTGTTAGGTAGGAAGCAGATGAGATGGCTGTGAGTTCCTGCGAATATCCGTGGCCGGCACCCAGACTGTACTACAAAACATATTTGTAAAGGCACGAGGCTTTTAGCAAGTTCATGGCCATTCTCTGGAAAGTTCAGAATGGATGCAACAGGAGAGATAACGATCTTTTTATGGAGAGTTGTGGTTCCATTCAAGTCATGCTTTTAGAAAAGAGACAGTGTAAACTCGTGGGAAAGAGGTCGCGCAGCTGAATCTTTTTTCGTTTTTTCCCAGTTAATTTTTAAAGTCGCTGGTTGGTCAAATCTGTGTATGCACAGCAGGGGGCGGTCTCCCAGCTTCGAATGCCGAGCTCCAGCTCGTGATTGGCTTGGGCTAAAGTGGGTGTAGTCTAAGCATGTAAATGTGCTATCCTGCCGAGCTGGCGAGGAAAGCTGAGAGAAAGAGAAGTCACTCTGACTGGCACTTCGCTAGTAAAGAACGGCACGTCTTTACCTAAACGGTGATACTTGTCCTTTGCTAGTGTGTCACTTAGAGCCTGTGCTAGTCACCATGTGACCGGTCAGAGTTGCTGCTTCTTGCATGACGCACACAACAAGTGATGCGTAAGTGTACTTATTTGTTTTGAGTTCGCCGTCAAAACGTTTGACATATTCTGTCACGCGTAGTCATGGCAAGGAGTCAAACTGGTTTGGCAGACCAGCAAATGGGTCCACCTGCACACTGGAAACCACCAGGTTACAGAGGTTCATAGGGAAGTACCTGCGTTCCGAATCATCCAAACGCGAGACCGCATATTCGCATACTTGCAGGCGCACACCTTTAATATCGGATTGTCGCTGTCCGTGACTCCAGTCGGCGACTGCGTCGTGCCGTGCCGCTTGCAGAATATTCGCTGTTACAGCGTAGGGCTCCAGTATATGCTTCTCAGCACCCTGTACTTTGGAACCATATTTTTCTTTATGGAATAGTAGAGTATAGATGATTGATAGTAGCGTACTTTTTGGGCCATACCGCCGATCCACATTTTTGAAGTCAGATAAAGCGATTAGTTCTGGTTAGTGAGGTGTGTTGATCCCCAGCAGGTCACTTTGTAAACCATAGACCGCATATTATTGAAAGAGTTTGACAGATAAAAATGTCTGCGTGGGATTTCTTAGCCATCTTTTGTCGTGTCATGTTGAGAATGAATAAATCTACTGTTATTTAGACCACAACTCCTCCCAGTGGTCCGATTAATAATACCTTTGCCATTTTATTAAAGTCTTGACTGCAATTGAAAGAGCAGAACCTTCTCAGCTCTTGCGGACATTACAGAAAAGAACGACGCTGTGGAAAGAAATTTATGATACAGTGGACGTTCAGATACGTGGTTCAGGTGTAGCGCCTTTGGCCCTAAATCAAATAGTCTTCCGTCCCAGGTTCGAGCCTCGCCACTGCTTAAATGTGAATAAAAATCAGCAATGGCGGTCGAAGACTTCCAGCAGAAGAAGTAACCCTCATTCTGATAACGTCCTTGTCAATGGAGGCGGAGAAGAGGACGAAGGTGCAAGGAACACTATTCCCTTTGGGGTGGGAAATTGTCCGTATAAGTCGAAAAATCAGCAATGATCAACGGCATAAGGATGCAGAAGGCAGTGTAAACCACTGCACTAAAGACACATAATGTGTATCTACAGGACATGTTGCCTGTAATTGAAAAAATATCTTCACTCTTCCATTGGCTAAAGATGCCGAACTGGTCCCCCACTTGGATCTCCGGGAGGGGACTGCCAAGGGGAGGTGACCATGAGAAAAAGACGTAACAATCACTGTTCTAGGAGTCGCGATGTGGAATGTTAGAAGTCTGACCGCGGTAGGGAAGCTAAAAAATCTTAAAAAGAGAAATCCAAAGGCCAAATCTAGATATAGTCTAGGTCAGTGAAGTGAAACGGAAAGAAGACAACGATTTCTGGTAGGATGAGTAAAGGGTAATAGTAACAGCAACAGAAAATGATATAATGGGATTAGGATTCGTTATGAGTAGGAAGGTAGGGCAAAGTGCGTGTCACTGAGAACAGTTCAGTGACAGGGTTGTTCTCATCGAATTGACAGCAAACCAACACCGAAAACGATAGTTCACATATACATGCCAACGTCGGAAGTTGAACATGAAGAGATGAAGTATATGAGGATTCAGTACGTAAAGGGAGGGATTGGAAGATGGTTCTAGGGGAAGGAGTAGAAGAAGGCGGTACGGAAAAATATGGGGTTAGTAACAGCAATGAGCTAGGAGAAAGACTGAGTCCTGCAATAAATTTCAGATGCTAATAGAAAATACTCCGTTTAAGAATCACAACAGGAAGAGGTATATTTAGAAAAGGCCAGGTGATACAGGACGATTTCAGTTAGATTACAGCGTGGTCAGGCACAGGTTTAGAAATCAGATGTTGGATTTTAAGGCTTACCCAGGGACAGATGTAGACTCAGATCACAATTTAGTAATTATGGAGGGTAGACTGAAGTTTAAAAGACTGGTCAGGAAGAATCAATGTGCAACGAAGTGAGATACCGAAATACTAAGGAATGAAGAAAAACCCATGAAGTTCTTTAAAAGTTATAGATACTGCGATAACGAACAGCAGAGTAGGCAGTACAGTTGAAGAGGAATGCATATCTTTAAAAAGGCCAATCACAGGACTTGAAAAAAAAAGCATAGTTACAGAGAAGATACTGCAAAGAAACTACGAGCAACAGAAGAACTATTTCTGTACTTCTCAATTTCTCTGAACACTTTTGTACTTCCTTTTTTCGTCCATCAACTGAAGTATAAGTCAGTTAGGAACTAATTAAATAGAAAGTGTAGGGAAGCTAAGGTGAAATGGCTACATCAAAAAAGTGAAGAAATCGGAACGGAAATTTTTCTCGGAGGGACTGACACAGATTATGAAAAAGGCAAAATAACGTTCGGTGAAATTACAAGCAAGGATGGTAACATTAAGATGGCGATGGGAATTCCTCTGTTAAATGCAGAGGAGACAGCTGACAAGTGGAAAGAGTACACTGAAGGTCACTATGAGTGGGAGAACGTCTGATGACCTGATAGAAGAACAAACATTAGTCGATAGCGAAGAGCTTTGGAAGACTCAGGATCAAATAAAGCAGAAGGGATTGATAACATTCCGTGGAATTTCTGAAATCATTGAGGGAAGTGATAACAAAATGACTATACTCGTATCCGTGTACAGTGTATGAAACTGGCAATAGACCGTCAGACTTTCGTAAAAAAATGTTCCACACTACTTCGAAGAATGCAAGAGCCGACAAGTGCGAGTATCTCAAACATACAAGAATAATATACAGAAGGAAGAAAAAGAAAACTGAGGCTGTGTTAAATGACGACCAGAATGGCTTTAGAAAAAGCAAAGGCACCAAAGGGCCAGGTCTCACACTGCGATTGATGATGGATGTACGATTGAAGTAAAATCAAGACACGTTCATAGGATTTGCAATGGAAAAACTTTCGACAATGTCAAATGGTGCTAGATATTCGAAAATTTGAGAAAAATAAGGGTAATCTGCACAAGAAACAAGAGGGAACAATAAGAGAGAAAGACGAGAATGAAGTACAGGGATTAAAAGGGATTATGATAGCAATGTAATCTTTCGCCCCTACTTTTCAATCTATACACTGAAGAAGCAGTGACAAAATAAAAGAATGGTTCAACAGTGGGATTAAAATTCAGGGTGAGAGGATATCAACGATTCGATTCGATGATGACATTGCTATCCTAAGTGAAGAAGAATTACATGATCTGCTGAATGGAATGAACTAATGAATACAGAATATGGATTGAGAGTAAATCGATGAAAGATGGAAAGTAGCAGAAATGAGAAGAGCGAGGAACTTAATATCAGAACCGATGATCACGAAAAGGGCATTCCTGGCCAAGAGAAGTCCACTGGTATCAATCAGAGGTCTTAATCGGAGGGAGAAAATTCTGAAAATGTGCTTTTGGAGCACAGCGTTATATGACAGTTAAAATATGAACAGTCGGTAAACAGGAACAGAAGAGAGTCGAAGCGTTTCAGATGTCGTGGTACAGAAGCATGTTGAAAATTAGGATGTTAGGAGGACTGATAGGGTAAGGAATGAGGAGGTTCTGCGCAGGTTCAGCGAGGAAAGGAGTACATGAAAAGCACCAACAAGAAGAAGGGACAGTATGAAAGCTCATCTGATAAGACGCCAGACATTTTCTATGGTACTAGAGGGAGCTGTAGAGGGTAAAAACTGTAATAGCAGACGGAGATTGGAGTACATGCAGCAAATAATAGAGGACATTGCTTGTTAATGCTACTCTGAAATGAAAACGTTGGCGCAAGAGAAGAATTCGTAGCTGAACACATCAAATCAGTCAGAAGACAGATGACTTGAAAAAGGGCGGGGCGGGCTGCAAGAGCGGATTGATTTGAAAATTATTGTCAACTAGATCTAGAATTATATGCTTGTTTGGTAGCATAATGCGAGTCCGTACCTGCGCCACAATCACTGCTGTACAAGAAACTACGAATCAGTGAACCAATGAGATTACACATTTAGAAAAAAATTATAAATTCAACAGAGAATGACCCGCACTTTCCGATTTACTCTTTACCAGCTTGGCTACGCGTAACATTTCACTCACGCAGTTGTATGTATTTGTATTTGTAGCTTAAAACTTCCATCTCATATGCATTCCCTACAACTGCAGACAACGTGTAGGGAAATTTATGAAAGAATGGAAAGGAAAATTGATAGATTAGGATAGGACCAGGTTGGTTTCCTGAGAAGCAGGAGCTGTCTGGAAGTGATTTCAGCGCCACAGTTAATAACAGAGTGCAGATTTAGGAAAAACAAAAAACCTACTGCAGCACTTCGTTTCCAAAAGATGTGCTTGAGATTGCAGCTTTGTGGGATCCGTCTCTAATGACATCAACGTCGACTGGAAGTTTACCCCAAACCTCCTTCCTTCATTCTTAGATGCCGGCCGGGGTGGCCGAGCGGTTCTAGGCCGTACAGTCTGGAACCGCGCGACCGCTACGGTCGCAGGTTCGAATCCTGCCTCGGGCATGGATGTTTGTGATGTCTTTGGGTTAGTTAGGTTTAAGTTGTTCTAAGTTCCAGGGGACTGATGACCTCAAAAGTTAGGTCCCATAGTGCTCAGAGCCATTTGAACCATTTTGAACCTTCTTAGATGCATTTCATATCTTTCATACCACTGTTCTATATTAAACTAGGTTAGATCCATATTAATGAATTATAATGATATTTTTCATCACTGTAACAACAGGGAAAATCGATGCGATTTTCATTTTCGCCCTTGAAAGACGTTGTCATCCCACCTAGACAGCACAGCTTACTGTATTTTATGTGTTTACTTTGGACTATCAGAACCACGTAATCCCAAGCCGTTTTGCAAGAACAGAGCTAATCAACAGGCCCATTTCACGGACTACGTTCATCACAGAGCGTCATTATAGCCGAACGTTCTTGCCACTTAAAACGAACCCATCTCCACAACGTACTGCGTATTGCGAACAGAGGGGGGCATGTTTCAGACGCTTACGTCTGCTGGAGCGAGAGATGGAAATGTTTGCAGGTCGACGGAATTGCAGCGAGGACGTTGCGCAGAAACGTAATGGCACACTCGCTGCCTCGGCAGTAAAACGTTTATGGCTTAATAGCACTTATCGTATTTACACGCTCCTGTGCATTGTAATACGATCACAAAGTTGCTTCATGCCATTCCTGATTGCTGTCAACAGTGTTGTGAATGTCGCATTCCACTTTCAGAATTCCACGCAACTCTGTTGCGCTCAGTTGTTCTCATTTTAAGTGTCGTATTACAGAATCGCAACGAGAGTGCGATCCTAAAGACAAACCTTTTACCATCAGATCACCGAAGTAAGGAATCGTCGTGCGTGGCCACTACTTGGATGTGTGACCGCCCAGGTGCGCTGCCGGCCGGAGTGGCCGTGCGGTTCTAGGCGCTACAGTCTGGAACAGAGCGACCGCTACGGTCGCAGGTTCGAATATTTCCTCGGGCATGGATGTGTGTGATGTCCTTAGGTTAGTTAGGTTTAATTAGTTGTAAGTTCTAGGCGACTGATGACCTCAGAAGTTAAGTCGCATAGTGCTCAGAGCCATTTGAACCATTTTGAACCAGTTGCGCTGCGTGCTGTTGACAGGAGGAGTTTTGGCGCAAAATCCGTGATCCCTAGTCTTTGGGCCAATGTTCTGGATCCAGTTCCAAATCTCGCCGCAGTGTTTCGTGAAGGCTTAAGTCACTTTTGATGGTGATGTATCCGCCGGATGACAACGTTAATTTTGGCAGCCCCTTCCTTGATACTGAAATGGTTCAAATGGCTCTAAGGACTATGGGACTTAACATCTGAGGTCATCAGTCCTATAGACTTAGAACTACTTAAACCTAACTAACCTAAGGACATCACACACGTCCATGCCTGAGGCAGGATTCGAACCTGCGACCGATCAGCAGCGCGGTCCCGATTGAAGCGCCTAGAACCGCTCGGCCACAACGGCCGGCCCATGATATTCGAGAGGATTAGCCTCCATGCCGGCACCGCGTTTAACCCTTTCCCTTCTCTCATCTCTTAATACGACATGACACTACGTTTCACACAAAATATTTACCACAAGACTCTCACAAATAACGAAGGAAAGGTGCCTGCCCTTGCAGGAGAGACTCCCAGCCATTCATGCCATATACATTTACTTTTTGTCACACGCCCGGATATCGTGCTGTGGTCTCCGTACAGTACCGCAACTGACAAAGCGTCAGATGTGGACAAGTGACGACTCTTCATTTCCTCGTAACCAATGAATCTACTGCATTTTGCTTCTCAGCGCAACGCCGCATTTTCATCAAGGTAACTGTTGCAACTTTCAGAAGTACTTCATTCGGGATTATAAAAGAAGGTTCAAAGTAGATAAAAATTCGGGTTAAAGGAGGGCGAAGAAGAACTGCACTGATGTCTTCAGTGCTGATCGGTGACCGCTGGGAATTTCGGGAAGTACTGGACCAGGGGTTTACAAAACTCCATTCGTCTTTTTATTGCACAGATTTGATGGCCATTAAATTTAACAATTTACTCAGTGATTATATATCTTTGGAAAAATGGTCGCTAAACAATTTTACAACATTAATAAAAATGAACAGCGATTTTGCCTGCTGTCAGTTAAGAAACAATCATATATCATGGAAGGCACTTGTATACCAATGATAACAAAACTCGTTAGTTAAGTATAATTATAGTGTTAATTTTATCTGCGAACAGAACCTGGGTCAAAACTTTATAGTGAAAACGTACCTTAAGTCTTCGGCCCCATTATCTGTAACTACAACATCTAGAGTTACGATAGCATAAGCAACACAGAGGAACAGTTTCTCTTATACAACCACTCAGCACTACATGAACATTACAGTACATTGCCATTCACGAACAGATAATAATATCGCCCATACAGCACCACAAAGTAAATTTTAACATACAGGAAGAGCAAGGTAAATAGTGGCACCAATAAAGGCGTACAAATTAAGGGCCAAGTTACTGATACAGTAGGACCAGCAGCCTCTATGGGTGCCTGTACTCCAGTGGGTGATGCCAAAATATCTGTAAAAGATCTGGTAAGTGACTTAACTTCTATCCCCGAACTGCCGGACGATATGGCGTCGCTTAGTCTCAAGTTTCGCGACCGGACACAGGACTACGGCACAGCTACCACGGGCACAACTCGTCCGCGTCGTAGTCAAATTCTTTCGGCCGGCCACAAGAGACCAAAGAGGGAAGGAAATCATAGAATAGGTGGGTCACGCTATGCGCAGCCAGCACTCCGGTTCAAAATTGTTCAAATGGCTCTGAGCTCTATGGCACTTAACTTAACATCAGTCCCCTAGAACTTAGAACTACTTAAACCTAACCAACCTAAGGACATCACACACAGGATTTGAACCTTCGACCGTAGCGGTCGCGCGGTTCCAGACTGTAGCGCCTGGAACCGCTCGGCCATCCCGGCTGGCCAGCACTCTGGGCTAGCAGTAATGTAACGGCGAAGCGGCTATCTGGCATACAAACCACAGATCAGGACACTGAAATAATAAAGATACCGTACAAAGATCATACGTAACAAATAAGAACCCAATATGTAAAGTATCATAGGTTTCAGCTCTTTCGGCCACCGTGACCAACTAACTTACAACCGATCAAAAATTCAAACGAAACTTGATAAGCAATATGTGCTTATACATGAACACACAAGAACCATATTATAATTAACAAGGCCTACCTCCACGCTAAGATGAACAAAATGAATCATTAAATATAATCTAGGTGAAGCTTCTTGTCCTAGTATAGTACAAATTAGCAATCATTTAAAAATACAAATATAAATTTAACATGCCACTTTACAACATGTAAATGACCAGATGTGATTATTATCCCGGGTTACCACAGGGCTATACAAATTCCAAGATTTATGAACTTGGAGTACCTGAGCGCATACAGCACTTAACCTGTTATATTAAATGTAACATACGATAATTGTCCACAAGGGGAGAGACAATAGTCAGGTAAAGGGTGTATCAACAATAATCATCCGACTTCGCCCTTCTATATTTCTGAATCTAATAAACATATTTGTTTTTTGATTAACGGGAAATCAAAAAAAAAAATTATTCCTTTTCATAGGTGATCAATATGCCCCGCTTGCGATTCATAGCACACGTCAATGTGGTGTTCAAGTTGTTCCTACACTGCAGCGGGCATGTCTTGAGTTGCATCTTCCACAGCTGGTGTTATGCGATGTCTCAGTTCATTCGTTGTTGTTGGTAACGGAGGCATATACGGCCTTTATAAACCCTCGACAAGAGACAATCACCTATAGTCAGGACCGGTGACCTTAGAGGCCAGTAATGTAAGGCTGAATCATTTGGTCCACTTCGACCGATCCATCGTTCAGTAATCCTTTGATTTAAAAATTCTCGTACTTCCAGACGCCAGTGTGGCGGTGCCCCATCCTGTTGCTAAATGAAGTCGTTCGAATCAGTCTCCAACTGTGGGAACAGAACGTTCTCTAGCATATCAAAATATGTGCTTCCTGTAACAGTGTTCTCTGCAAAGAAAGATGGACCATACACCTTTTCCCGTGAAACTGCACAAAACGCATAAAATTTTTGAGAGTTTCTCTCATGTTTTACAACTTCTTGTGATTGTTTCGTATCTCACGTTCTCACATTATGACGTTCACCTTTCCATTTAAATGAAATGTTTCCTCGTCACTAAACAAAGCGTGGAAGAAAACTGTCATGCTCCATCTTGCCATGAATGCAATTACAGAACTCCACATGTCGTAGTTTATCACCTTCACGAAGAGCTTGCAGTAGCTGCATTTTGTATGGTTTCGTGTGTAAACGTCGGCACAGCACACGCCAGACGGACACCGAGAGCATGTTGAGTTGTAGAGCAGCACGGTGAACGGATTTCCGCGGACTCCTTGTGAAGCCTTGGCGGATGCGTTCAATATATACGTCAGACACTCGGGGACAGCCCGGCGATTTGCCTTTACACGAACAACCTATTTCTCTGAATTTTTCATGCCATCGTCTAATGCTTTATGCTGTAGGAGAAGCCACGCCACACCTAACGAAAGTGACGCTGTACAGTCATTACTGACCCGCACTGCGCAAATCGTAGAACACCAGACGATTTCTGTTGTCCCGACACCATTTTTAATAGATCGGAAGTGGTCGCACACTGCTGCTACCTAGCGGGAACCATATAAAACTCGAGAGTTTGCTATTTCTAACAGTACATTGTTCACGCACTGAGCCCTGTTCAGATCGCGTTGATGCCGTTCATAGCTTGGCATCTTGTAATAGCGATAGTGGCGTCTCGTTTTCTTAATGTGTTCACTGGCGCCACTACGTTTGCTCGTCTTGTCTGTCCGTGAGTGGAAGCAGCAGCACTTATCAATTGCGCATATTGTCTGTCTCTTCGCCCTTTCCTAAAAATAGTCATCGGACGTTAGGCGGATTGATTAGTCGGTCGGTCGGCGCTTAAGCTGTCCCTAGTTTAAGCTACCATCCTCTTACTTGAGTACAACTCTTGGCTGCCAGTCTCACTTTACCTTATGTTTGAGTTACCTTCCCAGGCGGACCCTTGGAACACTTGCTGAGAACCGCTTGTCCTGATTCCTTAGATTGTGATGTTTGTTTTAAGGATATTTGTAATTTTCTAATTATTGTTGGTGTGGCGTTCAGCCGAGTAATAATTTCACTTCTTTTACATTAAGGCCTTCAGCCGTGTTACAGTTTGTTTTAGAAAGAAGTATTTATCTTAATTGTGCTATTTGGAATTGTTCTTCTGACTTCTAATTCCGGCCTTCAGCAGTTTGTTGTTTGAAGTTATTGTTGGTGGCCTTCGACACTAAAATTGCGATATTTCTTTCTGTGATAAGGCCTTCAGCCGTCATACAGTCAATTGTGTTTTTTTAAGAGATTGTTTTAAAATTTTATTTCTTTAAATAAAGTTTACGTATTTGTTGTGCATCCGAGAGTAACTGATTACGGCCCCATCCACAATCGTAACCTTATCCTGCCCCATCCTGTAAAACCAGCTCTCACGCACATATCTCAAATAACATAACAGTCATGGTTTTTTTTTAAAAAAAATCAGATGATTCTTTTTGATAAACCCTGTATTTTAAGCTTCTGAAAAGGAGAAAAATATTAACAAATATACCATCTGCTTCTTGGTACACAAAATAGCCTCCAACAGACTGAATCAAGACTTTATAAAAAAACAACCGTCTAACAAACAAGTTCGTAAAGTGTAACATATAAATAGCAGTATATGACATGCAGAAATTTAATAGCGTGACAAATCAGTTGATGTCACTGCTCGGGAACAGGCCAACGGACCAATCACTTAGCTCACCCGTCGCCACAAACCATTAAAGGTCTACTCAAAATGTTACAGTTATGTTAGAGACAAGCCCGCTGCGGTTGTTAAGTACGGAGGCTAGGACATATGCCGGACGCTGTGGCCGAGCGGTTCTAGGCGCTTCAGTCCGGAACCGCGCTGCTGCTGCGGTCGCAGGTTCGAATCCTGCATCGGGCATGGATGTGTGTGGTGTCCTTAGGTTAGTTAGGTTTAAGTAGTTCTATGTCTAGGGGACTGATGACCACAGCAGTTAAGTCCCCTAGTGCTTAGAGCCATTTGAACCATTCAAGAACATATGTCACTAGAAACAGAAGCAATCGCCGTCATCCAAACGTGTGACTTAGACTCCACATGTAGCAATCTAACTGAAATCGACAGCAGTCCTTCACTACGGCACAAGCTACCCTGCTGGACTCACGGCGGACAAGCAACTCCCCTTTCTCTCTCTCCTCTCTCTACCACGGAATGATCCGTTGTCCCTCTGTACCGATTAACAACTTCCATCTTCATCGCGATGGGGCCTAACTTTCAACTTTCCCTTCCCCCTCCCCAATAGCCGCCAGAGCGTGCCAACACCCATTTAACACGCCCTTGTGGACAAACCTTGCACTTAGTTGAAGAACCGAAAACCAGATAGCCCCATGGCTCAAGTGAAACTGAGGAACAATTGAGTAACACTTTTTGAATGAAATGAACTCCGCCTCCATAATGAGTGGTCAGCGTGACAGGGTCAGTTCCTGGTACTGACGGATTTTTCCCTGGCGGGAGGACTCGAATGGTCTCTTCTCAGCCTCGTGATGCGAACGGAGGGGCTACCTGAATGAGAAGTAGTGGCTCCAAGGTCTTCAAAGTCGACGACGGCCGGCTGACAACACGCCTTCGCATTCCGCATCCACATGAGGCCATTAACTGAAGATGACACAGCGCTCGGTCGGTGCCGATTGCTTTGTCTGAGGCCAGAATGATAGAACGTTTTTCTCCTTCTCTAAAGGGATTAGACAGAAAATAGGTTGCAAATAATACGAAGACAGATAAATGTATTAAGGAGCAGCAGGAACGGGATTAGCGATAAACTTAACATAAAAATTGGGAGCATACATTATATGAAGTGAAGGAACTCTGCTAGTTTGGGAACATAATCCACAACAATCGAGATGAGGTGGATTTAAACAGCAGAACACAGAAAAATGCGGATTCCTCGCCAAAGGAAGTCTACATGTCTCAAATACGGTTCCTAAATATATAAAGTACTTCCTGAGAATGCGTTTGTCGAGTGAAAACATTCTGTGAAAGTGTGTCATGGACTAAGGCAAAAGTGGAAAAAGGATGGCAGAGTTTGGCATGTACTATCGAAAGAAGATGAAAAGTCAATTGATAAGAAAAGAGGATCTCCACAGAATGGACAAGGAAAAGAATATGGGAAAACACTTACTAGAATAAAAGACTGAATGATGGGGAATAACATCATGATTTTAAAGTGAGTGTTAAAGGATGAAACTGTAAACATTGGAGGTATGAATTAAACAACGCCTTCAGTCACAACTTTTTGGTGTTTTATTACCTACACGATGCGTTTCAGACCCTGTGGGTCCATCGTCAGGTGTACTTTGTTTTAATACATGTTTTATTTCTTCTCCTGTATGAGGTGATACGCATATTCCTGTCACGAAAAGGTTTAATGTTAGGTTATGAATTTCGTAAGTCGAACGCTGAAAATATGTGCAAAATAGTGGAAAATAAACAGTGTAAACTTAACACATAACCCAAGGAAAGCATTTTCAACGTTTTAGTACCTGCAAACACTCTTTTCTCCGTAATTTTATCACATGTCACTTCATTCAGGATGTACATTTTCACACACATGTGTATAAACTCTTCACAGATGTTTTTGTACCTGGTGTTGATAAATATGAATTTATACATAGTACTAAAGATATAACAATATACAATTGACATATGCAAGGAATAACTTTAGAAGAGGTCTTTAAAATTGCTGAAATAACTATGGCTTGCGAAATCTGTTTCTTCGTTTGACATAGATTCTGTTTTTATTTTTTTATTTTGTGAAGGTATATCTCCAGTTGTTCTAACAGACTTAGGGTCTTACCACTGGGTTCGTTGTGTAGTATTACCAAATTATTTTCTAGACTGTTGATGACATGTTTAGTTTCCAACATATGTTGTGCAATGACTGATTTTTCGAAATTCTTGAACCTGAAAGCATTTACATGTTCTTGAAAACGGGTCTTGAAGTTTCTGCCTGTTTTCCCTACATAGTAGGCAGGACAACTGGGGCATGATACTTTGTACTCTCTTGTTGCATGTTTGAGTATTTGATTTTACACTATGGATGAGTAGGTTTCCTAACTTATTATTGGTTGAGAATGCAACTGTTACATTTGATTTTCTGAAAAGGTTGGAGATTTTTTGTGATATGGGGCCCAGGTATGGGTTACTGGCGAATATTTTCTCTTCTTTCACAGTGTGTCCATTCGTTGTCTTGCTTTTGTGTATTTGTTTGCTTAAATTGTCCATTGTTTTGGCTGTGTAGCCATTGCTGATGGCAATGCTCTTCATTGTATCTATCTCATTCTTGACAGTGTTTTCTTCTAAATCAAGGGAGTGAACTCTGTGTAGCATGGTCTTAAATGCAGCATGTTTCTGTATGGTGGGATGGCATGATGAGTTGTCCAGTGTTATGTCTGTGTATGTGCGTTTTCTGTGAATGCTGAACTCGTGTTTTTGTTGGTGGTTGGTGATTTTAAGATCCAAGAAGTTTATGCTCTTGTTGTCATCACGAAGTGATTGGCACAGGAGAAGAATTCGTGGCGAGCCACATCAGGTCACTTAAATCGTCGATAACCTCAACAAAAAAAAAGTTCGAAAGAAGGATCAGTGTTTACCTTTCCGATGACAACGATGTCGTTAGATATGGAACACAAGTTCAGACTAGGGACGGTCAGGAATGAAATCGAAGTTCCCTTTATTTGTACATTTTGTTATTTCTTCATTAAAGTTGAATACTTTACTTTTCCTTGTAATCTCTTCCATTCCTATCCAGTAAGATAGATGGTGATGTTAAAAACTTTCAGAGATGATGGAGGAAGATAAATACATCAGTTTGAGGTACAGGACCCTTGTCGGGAACGGCCGAGTCGAAAGTTATAACCGAAAATCGTCCTGATGCCTCTGACAGTAAACCTCTTCTACTGCAAGCTCTTTACGTTCCATATTTTTGGAACGAGCCAGTATGGACAAAAAAAAAAAAAAAGATATCCAGCAAACATGAGCTCTAAAGTGAGCCGTGGCGCCATTAAGTTAGTATAGACTGTTCTGTCTGGCTCCACCAGCTCAAGGGTAATATCGACTATCCCTCCTGCGACCCCGTTGCCAATATCTATGAGGAAGAGTTGGTAATCTGTAGGTTGTGTCCTCAAAAGCTCTTTGCCTGCCGATATATATACGGGTTCGCTGGCCCGGGTCTGGAACCTTCGCCCTTCCCATTAACTACGTCCGTCTGATCGGCTTCTTTCTCTACCACCGTCCTTCCCCGTCATCATCCATAACATGGATCCCTACACCTTTTTTCCCTCCGCCGGTGTGCCCCAAGGCTCCGTCCTCTCCCCCCTTCTATACCTTTTGTATATGGCGGACATGCCGCCATCGTCACCCCCCGTCCACCTTCTCCAGTTTGCCGATGACACCGCCTTCCTTGCCCTTGCCCCCACCCTGTAGCATTCCCAACACCTTCTCCAATCCCATCTTGACCGGTTCAAGGTCAATCCCTCCAAAACCGAGGCGATCATTGTAGGCAAAACCACCCCTTCCTTTCGCCTCCTCGATTTCTATCTAACCATCTACAGCCATCTTATCGCCCTCAGCCCCACCCTTAAGTACCTTGGCATCGTCCTCAACCGTCGCCTCTCCTGGACCCCCCATCTCCTGACAATCCAAGCCAAGGCACGCTCCCGACACCGGCCGTACGTGGGATCTGGACCCTTCCACCATACTCCACACCCATAAATCCAATTGGTGATACGCTGAATCAAGTTACCACTTGTTGTTAGCATTTACTATAAACTGTCACTTTCTCCATGAACGTAAACTATTTCAGTTTTCTTTTGTGTCGTAATAGCCTGCATTTTAAACAGTAACGCAGTCATATTATGAAGGAACGTGTTTAGAAATGAGGGATGACGTGCACCCAATGAGATTAAGTCAAACAATGAATGAATGTTTCAAAGCAGCCACAAGGAGAAAACTGCAAAACATTAACTCATGGGCCACACACGCCTTTTTTTTATCCAGTGCATTTTCTCGAGATAATATCGTTTTGGAACTTAATTGTGTTATTTGTCGATCACAGCGTCATCTATTCCGCATCAACAAAAGTGTTACATACAAAAGTTACAACTTTTTCCTTTGGGGAGAGGGGGGGGGGGGAGGGGTCTGGGGGATAGCATTGGTATCGCGAAATACTACTACTTTCAGACATATTGAAGACTTTGTTCCGTTTTTAATCTGATGCGTCGTTTTTGAGGTGTTAGGTTGTCTCGATACATCCTTATGTTTGAGAGAATGTATGTCCGACAACAACCTAATCCTCAAAATTCTAAAACGTAAAGATGGGAAAATCGAGATAGTTTTTCACTTGAAATATTTAGGTGAATCTAATCAGGAAACTGACCTAGAAAAGAATGGTTACGAATACAGATAGTCAAAAAATGGAAAGAGCTTTCAGACCTACGAGAGCCTTCTACAACAAAAAATGCGTCACAAAATACACCAAAACGATACGCAACAGTATAGTCGTAAACCAGTTTTTGGGGGGCTGAGACATTCATTTTAGAAGAGACATACTGAGGAAATCCGAGATAGGCAAAATTATATGTCCAAATTACGCTGAAGAAGAAACGTACCATACATACTAAGAACAAATAAAAGCATTGGAATGTATACCAACAAGTATTCGGATAAGAAAAAAATGCAGGCTAAAATTCCATTAAAAAGACAAGTAGATTAAATGGGGAGTCTGTGAAATTCTACGAAACTCGGAGTAAAAAAACAAACTGAAATAACAACACGTAACGCTGCAATGAAAGGAGACCTAAAAGTGCCTGCACCAACACTGAATCCTGGCGACACATCTATTACAGACTGATTTGCGGAGCGGCCAAGCCTCTGACCCAGTTCCAAGTTCCCTAGACATGACAGTATCATGCGCATAACCCGCCAGATTCGCCGTTTCTGAGATGCTCATTCCCAGGCGCCGAGCCTTATCGCTCTGACCTTCCGTCAAAGTCCCTTGTGTCAGTGGATTTCCCAATCTGTGGCCAGTATCGTTGCCAGAATCGTTGGTCTCTGCTTTCCTCGTAATATTTTCCTTACCGCGTCACAAGCCCGCGATGCTTGCAGTGGGTACGCAGCGGTGAAAATGGTTTGGCTCCTCAGGATTATTTGAATAAAATGTTACTGTGACTGGAACGCAAACTGAGTTCAAAATATGTTGAAGGGAAATCTATTAATCCTCAAGATCGTTTATTCCTTCATAAACGAATATCGTTTGACAATTTGGAACGTTTCGGCAGCTCGATTCAACCACATCTCAATAAATCAGAAGACATTTTCTCAAATTCAACGAGATTACTGAGATGTTGAAGGCAATGTAGGACCTAGTATGTAATACTCTGAAGGAAGTTTTGTGCACTGAAGTCGGAAATCGCAAGCTGCACTGTAAGGTGAAGGATGTGTCCTACTTATGTTATGTGAACCGTAAAGTCGCGGTTACAACCCCGAGAAAACTTCAGTCGAAACAGAGGAGTTTCGAAGGTGAAAGGTGTGCTCCGAAGAGAGCTCAAGCGTTGTAAGTACGACTGAAAGTGCGAGATAGGCGCGCGACCACTTTTAATGATTTTTATTATGACTACAAAAAAGCTGATAGGTCGCAAAAAGTAGTCAGTAGATGTTAACGGAACTCGTTTATTGTCGTGACGCGTTTCGGGATCATCAATGACCTGATAAATTATTAACAGATTTTTGCGTACAAATGTGAACACATACTGAAACCTATTGATACGGGGTGATTATTTGATGAAGTTACAAAATTTTGGGGGTGGTGGAGAAGGATAAATGGATCAATTAGAGTTGAGTTGCCCTGGTTCGGAAATGACCGAGTCGCAAGCCAACAGCGAAAATCGCTCTGATAGCTCTCACAGTAGATCTCATGCACTGCAAGCTCTTTACTTGCCATATTTTCGGAGGAGTTGATATGGACCAAAACAAGAAAAAATTGTCTAGTAAACTTGGAATTTAAATCGACATATCTTCAGAGCTACCAGCTCCTGTGCAGCAGAAGAGATGTGTTGGACAATAGCAAAGATGAATAAGTGCTCATAGCTCTTAAGGATGCACATTATGAGGCGTATTAATTACTAGTATTAAGGAAAACGTGGAAGGGAGGACCCACCAATGTAACTTCCTTTTCACACGTCCTGTTTATTTGACAATATATAATCATAAATTTGTTTTCTTGACAAATTAACAAATTTGTGAAATGAATAAGCTTTTGCAAGAGAAATCAAAACAAGAACAACATGAAAATAATTACAAGGGCACGGATCTGCAGCCCTCCCGTTATCGGGTGAAACAGCAGTGGACACAGTTTCCCTTATCAAATGCCCTTCTGCAACACATAGAAACATGTAAGTAATATTGATGACAAGAATGTTTCAATTACTCAAAAAATGTAATTTTTTTTAAATTTGTAAACTGTGTGTCGAAATGTTCTGAGTTAAGATGCGCACCTATGCTTAAAGGTTAATAAAATTAGGAAACAATTATGACAATGATAAGGCTTGCTTCAAAGCGGGAAATCCTTTAATGTCAATCAACAACCAAGCTGCGACTCGATCCCAACCCGTCCCTTCTGACAATCTTATTCTAAGGCCCTAGTGACAGCTGGCTTTTAATGCGTCAAAAGTTAAACTGTTGTCAGTTATGAAGGCCGCTCTGAAGGAACGTTTAAAACATTACGTATGAGCACTTATTACAAGAGAACGCACTCGGTGGAACCACAAGATCCAGTTAAAAATACACCCGGTCTTTCAAAGACAGGAACGGACAGCATAGTACAATATGTAGTTCAGATTATCTCAAATGCAATTAGAATCAAGGAACTGAATCGGTTAACATTTAAATCTAACCTAACGGCAACCTGTGCTTTGGTACAATTGTTCCGACTGTATTTCCGACCAGGAGCTGATTAATTAAAACATTAATGATAGGGTATAAACTAGAAAGGAAGGGAAATATAATATCAAAACAAATTTTGCAGAAATTTGGAAATTTGTGGTAAGGTCTTATGGGACCAAACTGCTGAGGTCCCCAAGCTTACACACTAGTTAATCTAACTTAAACTAACTTCCGCTAAGGACGACACACACACCCATGCCCGAGGGAGGACTCGAACCTCCGACGAGGGGGACGTCGCTCGGACCATGACAAGACGCCTAGACCGCGCGGCAACAAATTTTCAAACGAAAACAGGTATCTAGTACAACACTATGGTCTATATTTACGACCAAAGAGCCGACCGAGTAAAGCTCTGAAGGTCGGGTACGAACCAGAAAATAATTAGGAGGTCGGGTAGACAACGACACCAATCACTTTGAGGATTACAGAATGTTCTCCCCTTTGTCAGCAAGCACTTCCATGTATCCACGGTGCGTCGCGTCGGACACTGAATAGCGCCGATGACAGCCCGGTAGAAGGGGGGGAAGCCAGGCCACGAGCGGTCGTCCGACACGAATTTTGCCAACCAACCGACGGGATGCGGGCCTGCTGCTTATAGTCGACGCTCCATCCCGGTGAAATACTCCGGTATCCTTACTCTACGCTGGCCCTCCTTGCGTAGCTCATGGCTTCGGCCACCCAAACTTGGTGACCGCCTCTTGTCGCAATGCTACCGCCAGTCCCCAAACTTGGTACCCAGACCCTGGATTTTTTTTCTTTATTGTTATTTTAAACACCTTGTACAAAGGTGGGCTGTCAGCAGCAGAGTACGCTGCTCTTCAGCCGCGAGTGGTATAATATATGACATAAAGGAGGTACAGATAATACAATAAAAATGGCAGGCAAAAACTGTAGACACGAAAAACAATATACACGAAGCCGTTCACGCTGGACAAGAAAAAACACTAAAATCTGTTGACACGGCGCACAAAACACGGACGACTGCGACGGCACAGGTGAACAGTGGTGGCGTGACGGCGAAAGAACACTAAACACAAAACGAAGGCACGCGCACGAGACACTGATGGCGATGATCTCCGGCGCGCGAATGTCCACTGAGTGTGTACGGGTCCGGGGACCTGCCAAGAGAGAAGGAGGGGGGGGGGGGGGAGAGGCAGAGGGGAGAGTAGAGATGCCAAGGGCAGGGGAGAAAGGGGGGAGCAAGGAAGGGAGGAAGGGGGAGGGGAAGCCCGGGGTAAGAGGGGTGGAGGAGGCGGGGATGGGGGAAAAGGAGAGAGAAGGAGGGTGCCCAAAGGAAAAGACACAGGAAGTGGGAGGGGAGGATCAAAGTCGATAGGAGGGGTAGATGGAGGGGAGGAGGGCATCATCAGGGAGGGGGAGCTGGCGGAAGCCACCTTAGGAGAGTGTAAGGAGGGTGGAGAGATGGAGTCTGGGTGGGACATGGGAATACAGGCGCAGCAGTGGGTAGGGGTGGGAGAGGATGGGTGAGACAAGCAGATGAGGAGGATCGAGTTTACGGGAGCTGTAGAGGATCTGTATCTGTTCGTGGAAAAGGAGGAGGTGGGGGAATGGAATTAGGTCGTACAGGATCCGCGTGGGGGAGGGGAGACGGATGCAATAGGCGAGGTGGAGAACATGGCGTTCAAGGATCTGAAGGGATTTATAAAAGGTAAGGGGGGACGGAGATCCAGGCCGGATGGGCCTAACTGAGGATAGGGCGGATGAGCAGATATTAGCCATAGCACTTCGCAGTTCTGTCGAATTATTGTGTGTGTAGATAAATAAGTACATCGAAGTGGCCAGTGACATTTATGAGCAGTTTCTATGAAACAGTTCTTGCAAACAATCACTTAGTTGGTAAGACGGGTGCGGACATACCTCAAAAACGTTTTCTTACACACTTACTGAAGATGACTGCTTTTATTTTTTTCTATCCAATGCATTTATCCCAAGATAAAAGGTTTTTGGAACAGTACTGTGTTATTTGTTGATAACAACACTTTCTCTCGAACACGAACAAAAGTGTTGCATACAATAGTTACAGGTTTTTCCTGAAGAACAATAAAGTGGAAAGTTCTTATTTAAAACTTCAAAATGACGCCCCTCCCCACCTCCCTTGGGATGGGGCACGGTAGTCAAAACTGGTACCTGCCAGATACCATTTTTAAAAATAATGAGCATGTATATTTTCGTTTTTTTAATCCGGTGCATAGTTACAGACATTTAGTTGTCTCGGGATTCAAATATCATCGTATGTATTGGAAGCCGTACCCTTTCTGCTGTTTCTTGAAGAAAATTTACTTGTTTTTGTTTTGTTTAAATGTCCTGACATAGAAGTGTCAGGTCACCAGCAAAAAAATAAGCTGCCTGTCCTAATACAGGTTTTCATAGTTTGATTGGTTCGTCAATTTTTAGCTTTGATTGTAGTTTCCGCTACTCTTAGATTACTTTTTCTAAGAGACAGTTTAAAAGTAATGGAGACAGCGAATCACCTTTTCTCCTGTTTTAATTTTAAAATATCCCTATATTTCTGCTGTGAATTTCACCTTAAATTTTTTACCATTTAGTGTTTTACTTGTTATTGCAGTGGTTTTTGTGTCAAGACCTTGTTTTTTCAGAATTTGGAAGAGGGACTTACGGTTTACTGACTCATAAACCTTTTTAAAATCTACGAAGATACAATCTACTATATTAAGTAAATTTTTTGATACCTGAAAATTAATTCAGAACTAAAATTTCTTCTGAGAATCATGTATTTGATCTGAAACCTGCTATACACTTGCCAATTTTGCACCTAAGTTGACGATGAGCTCGTCAACGCGACATTGAGAGAGAATTTTGTATGGGACCGTAAAAAAAAGAAATCTCGCTATAGTTTTTAACGCACGTTCTGTCTCAATTTTTATGTAGTGCATTTATCAATGTATAAGGGGCAGTCAAAAGAAAACTAGACGGAAAAAAGTAAATAAACTGTTCATTATTTCGAAAGTAACCACCTTAACTGTTAAATACACGTATCCCAGAGAGAGAGAAGACGGTCAATGCCTCCATGGAAAAATATTTGGGCTTGCCTACGGGACAGTTATTCTATCCACGTAGGCAGGCCCAAGTTTTGCGAAGATTGCTTCAAGTGCATTGCAGAAGTTTCGCTAGAAATCCATTATACATCTTCCATCCAGTCCCGCATTCCCCGTGCGATTCCCATATTTTTGGAGCCCTGACGAAAGACATTCATTGTCGTCGATTTTCTTCGGAGGAACAGGTGTACGCCTAGGTACGATTATGGTTCCGTAGGCAACCGCAAACATTTTTCCGTGAAGGCATTGATCTTGTCTCTCAATGGGATGGATCTTTTTTAACGTTTATGGCGAGATTACTTTTGAATTACTAAACAATTAATTTACATTTCTTCATCTGTCTCATTTTCATTTGACTGTCCCTTACAGTTTTTCAGTCATCAGAAATTTTCTCAGTGTGAAAATGGTTTTCCTGATCGGTGTAATTTCTTTTAAGAGTTTCGGATCAGTCCATTTCAGACGTTTTTCAACAATACCTTCACCGGATGCTCTCATATTACTAAAATATAAAATCAGACTCGAAAGTAAAGTGTGGAATTAAGATCTTTCTATAATGGTAGAGAGCCATTTATCGGCGGAAAACCAGCCCGTAACATAAATAAGTACTGGCAGAACATTGACGAAATTGTGCTGCCTTCCTTTAAAATCCTGATTTATTCCACAGGTGCGAATACCGCCAGTCGCCGCGAAAACGTTTATGCTCTAAAATGAATACTATCATTGGCCGTCATATTGCCATTGGTGATTGATGTACGTCGTCAGATCGCTGAAACGTTGCCTCCTAAGCAGAAGGCGTAAATGGCGTTTCTAACTAAATAAAAAATAAAAAGACCAGTAATTTTTAAAATTTTACTACCTACGCTTAAATATTGCACGTGAAGGGGGGGGGGGAGAGACTATGGGAACTTTTATTTAGCTATAACGTTTAAATCCGATATGAAGCCGGAAAGCACTCGAGCCATATCTTTGGATTTGAAATTGTTATCAAGAAAATTTTCTTTCGTCTGTTTCATAGAATAGGTGCACTCCAAGGCAAAGTTCTGCATCATTTCGGCTTGTCGGATTTGAAGAAGATCACTGAAGCTATTTGACGGTGCCGCCAATCAGGAAAAGTCATCGAATTTATGTAACGCAATGTCGAAAATTGCAGATTGCCTTTTCGGATACGCAGTATGATTAAATGTCAATGAAGCCGGCTCGAAATTCTTCCAACAAACCCTCTTTTTTAATATAAGCCACTCGTCTCCAAATATTTTTGAAATTAAGTTGTGACGGCAATTGCGTAAATAATACACACTTCTTTGAATAATTCTTTGCAATCAGAATCAGAATAAACCCGAAGATGAATGTGATGCGGATGCAAATGTTAATGGAGGAGTCTACATTGTTTCGTCACTTATATATCAATAATAAAAAGATATTCTCGTCACGTTATGACGTAGTTTTTATTATGTGTCTGTAATTTGATATCTCCTTGCTCTCACATAGTCTTATCCACTGTGCTTGAACATTCACTAGTATTACTTATACGTAACTAAGAAAGCAAAAAACTGCGTAAAAAACCTTTAAATTTAAGCAAAGAGGATCTGGAACGTCGCAGACAAAATGGGCAGAGGTCCCGCGACGACCGCGTTCTTCCAAGGGCCTCCTCCGCTAATCTGATTTAAAGCAGGAAAGGCCGCTGATCCGCCACACGGCGCAGATGAAGGGCAGAAGCAACCACTGGAGGCCTCGTTACAAGGAGTAGTAGAGACAGGCGCCAACTTCAGACGGAAATCTTGATTTTACTTTGTGGAAGCGACCGGCAATCTGCTGACATTTTAGGAGCCTTCGACCACGCTGACATTTCCTTCATGAACGCAACTTTGGAATTCAGCGTTAGCATCATATACGAGGAATCACCTTGCGATGTCTCTGTTCATCGAAACTGGAAAACATTATTACATTACGTAATTGTTACAGATCAGAAAGTTTTCTAATTTCGTCTTGTGAATCAGTTTAACAATTCTCGTATCTTCCAGACCCTGCAGCGGAAAATTTCTTTACCATTCTTCTGTCTGTTTTATTCATTACATATTTTTATAACACTTAGTATTTTAAAATATTTGATGTTTTTTATTTAAGTTACGGTTCTTTTCTAGTTTTTCTGATAACTCATGTGTCAATAAGAAGCCATTAATTTTTCTGTCCAATCTTGCCACACAACGAAGCGCGAAACAACTTTCTAGATACCATAACATTATTACAGTATGTATAAAAATATAATCAAACCACAAGAAGATATTGTCAGGGATGTAAAGTACTAAAAGTGTTAAGATTAAGGTAACCCATAATTTTATACATCTTGTGTCGTTCTTACTCGCTAAATGGATCATTAATATGTTTCTATTGTTCCACATTTACAACTATGGACATTTCGCCCCGAAAACGTTTCTATTCTAAAACACATACCAACACCAGGTGTCATATTGCCATTGTTGATTCACACATGGCGTCAAATCGCCCGAACGTTGACACGACTCCAGTGCAAGCTTGTTTCTTCAATTCCTAAGCACCATTAATGGCAATACTGTGTGGTCCTTTCTGCACATGCTCCACACTTTCGTGTAGTACAAGCACTAAGCAGTTCCATAAGTGCCGTTATGTTACTACGGACGACAATAATCACACACATGGCGACACAAATATTAAAAATTAAAATCAGAAAGGATGGACTGCTCCTGATCGCATGGCCTAATTGTTGGAACTTATGATCACTGTTTCAGTTAGCTTTCTTCCCAACATAAATCACATTTGACACACTGCTCCATACTTATCGATATTGCCAGATTGTACACTTACTATTCACACAATGTAACTTAACGCTTTGCGCAAGGGATTGCCTGAAACGAATGGGGATTCTAAATTTGAGTGCCCTTCCAGCACCCCTGCGTGAAATGCCAAGTTATACTACACTACAAATAACCTGTCCTTCCCCAGTTGCCTGTTATAGCTTCTAACAGGTTTCAGTAGATTCCTACAGGCCAATGTAGAGTTCATCAATGTGTAATAACTAAAAAGAAAGTGTCACACCTAAAACTAACTTTCTTCGACAACTATTTCTTTTCTTAAAGTACCGAAATAGGTAATATCAATCTCTTCGCGTGTGAAAATACGCATCTCGTCAATGAGTTCTGAAGTACACTCCATGTACCTTGCAATCATGAGCACCAATGAATACAACTATAATCCACGTCTATGTGACATTATTGCTGCATCCTTTAGGACCTCCTGCTGCTTTCTGTACTTAAGATGAACACATAAACAATATGAGTTCAGTGTGAATACCCTGAAAATATTCCCCTTGTTATATAAAATTTTGACTAATGAATGACTAAGAGCATTATTTGACTTTAGTTGGTGATACGTTCAGAAGGGAGAGGAGCTTCGTAGCACAACGGCGTATTTATAAGCGGTTTGTTGATGATACACTTAGTTGAATGCTAAATTATCATAAACTCACTCAAAGCTCCTAGCACGAAGTGAAAATATATTTACATTCTCTCGTACAGTGGGGCTGCAAATCACACGTTGTATAATTCGTAGTAAACATTTACCAATAGTCACAATAATCATGCGGAAGAAATTCAGGATCAGCATTCCAGTTGTTCTTAGCAGCACAAACCTGTCTTATACAATACTTACTATAAACTGCATTCAAACAATTAAAATTCTTCTTACCGATGCCAGTTCTTCTGGATAACGATTCCGCTAATGACAGAATGTGTTTAGTATCTCTGCTCGCATTAACTATCGATAGGAATAAGCGAGGACGTGAGAACAACCTAGGAAGAAACGTAATAAAGTGCAAATTATTTTATGGCGGAAAATGAGAAAGAGAGTTTAACACAATTTAATTATAATACCTCAAACAAACAGCAGTATATAGTAACAAAGCTACATTTGTCCTCCAACGGACCACATTCTATACAAGACCTCAAAGTATCAAAAACAGATCGAAAGGCACCCCACATAACTTCTAATACCCATAATAATACTAAATTAGTGGGACAGTGGCCTATATTCTCGGATTAATATGGAACAAAGACTCACGCTTTGAACAACGGATTTAACCTTGGTCGCAAAGATAGCATATGTATAAAGCTGAAGCTTCTGCGAGTGAAATATTACGCCAAAGTGCGCTAGCAAGCAACGTTCTCACAGTAAAGTCCCTTAACGGTATGCTGCAGCTTTGAAAATAGCGTAGAAATGAAACAGTATATGAGTCGCCGAATTGGAGCGATGAAAAGTGCAGGGAGCGTCCATGCGATGTATCAATCCCCAACTGTGCTTGTCTTATTGTCCACATGGGCACGGCAGTTCAAATTTTAGCCGATGTGACCCAGAATTGGTCAGTCAGCTACGGCATACAAAGTACAGCACACAGATATACTTTCGCTATCCAGCCTAAGATTGTAGCATTCCTAACAGACGAAATCCATACACAGGCTGTTTTTGCAACAGGCCAATGACTTTTTTATTCTCGTAATGATGAATGATATGGAGGATGCTTTTTAATGAACTACTTTCCCGTTCACTGCGACGTCCACGACTCCTCGATTACCAAACCCTGCAAGACTTGGATACTTGTGAGACTGGCGCTGCTTCAGTCAAATGCTGGCGAAAACGCAATATTGACTGAACTGCGTTTCGAAGCTGTTGTCAGCTTCTTCCCCTGGATAAAACAAGCACCGCCGGAAGATCAAAGCTAATACACTGGTGACCAAAAGTAAAGCAACAAACCACTAATTCACGATATAATGTTACAAATTGTCAATAGATATCCGTACGATCGTGTTCTGTACGGAGGATGGCATTCTGTTCACGATGACGTCAATGGTCATTCAGTGTATCGGAAACCAACACGCACTGATCGGTACTTCAACGCCAATAGTTTCCACCAGCCTGTACACAAGAAAGCGGTCCTGAACACGTTGGTTCATAGAGCCAAGATTATCCCTGATTATCTGAATTGCAGAACTTAAAACGTCTTTTCGGGGAAAATGGATACAGCGAAAGAGACATCTCAAACGGCTTTAAGAGCCGTCGACGAAAGACACCTAGTGAAACAATAGAAGAGGCCAAACGGACTGCATTCCTGCCATACTGTGGAGCAACTAGGAGCAAGCTAGGACGTCTGCTGCAGAGCTGTGGTCTAAGACCAGTGTTCCGGCCCGCCCCCAAGATACGAGATATGTTGCGCCCTGTTAAAGACGACATGTGGCAGCATGTAAAGGGTTATTACAAATGATTGAAGCGATTTCACAGCTCTACAATAACTTTATTATTTGAGATATTTTCACAATGCTTTGCGCACACATACAAAAACTCAAAAAGTTTTTTTAGGCATTCACAAATGTTCGATATGTGCTCCTTTAGTGATTCGGCAGACATCAAGCCGAAAATCAAGTTCCTCCCACACTCGGTGCAGCATGTCCCCATCAATGAGTTCGAAAGCATCGTTGATGCGAGCTCGCAGTTCTGGCACGCTTCCTGGTAGAGGAGGTTTAAACACTGAATCTTTCACATAACCCCACAGAAAGAAATCGCATGGGGTTAAGTCAGGAGAGCGTGGAGGCCATGACATGAATTGCTGATCATGATCTCCACCACGACCGATCCATCGGTTTTCCAATCTCCTGTTTAAGAAATGCCGAACATCATGATGGAAGTGCGGTGGAGCACCATCCTATTGAAAGATGAAGTCGGCGCTGTCGGTCTCCAGTTGTGGCATGAGCCAATTTTCCAGCATGTCCAGATACACGTGTCCTGTAACGCTTTTTTTCGCAGAAGAAAAAGAGGCCGTAAACTTTAAACCGTGAGATTGCACAAAACACGTTAACTTTTGGTGAATTGCGAATTTGTTGCACTAATGCGTGAGGATTCTCTACCGCCCAGATTCGCACATTGTGTCTGTTTACTTCACCATTAAGAAAAAATGTTGCTTCATCACTGAAAACAAGTTTCGCACTGAACGCATCCTCTTCCATGAGCTGTTGCAACCGCGCCGAAAATTCAAAGCGTTTGACTTTGTCATCGGGTGTCAGGGCTTGTAGCAATTGTAAACGATAAGGCTTCTGCTTTAGCCTTTTCCGTAAGATTTTCCAAACCGTCGGCTGTGGTACGTTTAGCTCCCTGCTTGCTTTATTCGTCGACTTCCGCGGGCTACGCGTGAAACTTGCCCGCACGCGTTCAACCGTTTCTTCGCTAACTGCAGGCCGACCCGTTGATTTCCCCTTACAGAGGTACCCAGAAGCTTTAAACTGCGCATACCATCGCCGAATGGAGTTAGCAGTTGGTAGATCTTTGTTGAACTTCGTCCTGAAGTGTCGTTGCACTGTTATGACTGACTGATGTGAGTGCATTTCAAGCACGACATACGCTTTCTCGGCTCCTGTCGCCATTTTGTCTCACTGCGCTCTCGAGCGCTCTGGCGGCAGAAACCTGAAGTGCGGCTTCAGCTGAACAAAACTTTATGAGTTTTTCTACGTATCTGTAGTGTGTCGTGACCATATGTCAATGAATGGAGCTACAGTGAATTTATAAAATCGCTTCAATCATTTGTAATAGCCCTGTATATCGGACAAAACAATTCGCATGGTAGCGGAGCGTTGTGCTGAGCACAAGCACCATATAAAACAAAGGGACCTTGACAGGGACGGCCATAGCGGAGCATTGCCTAGAAAACGGACATACAAAAGTGTTGGCTCATGCATCTACATATTGGGACTCCGTTATAAAGGAACAACAGTTTCAACAGGGACCAGGGGTACACACTTAGAAGGGCATGGGGGCGGGCGTTGGACATCGAAAGAAAGCAAAGACAGATGCCCGACACAGGATCGGCCACAAATGTGACGCCTGCCCCCGGCGCCACCTGACGTCACAGGTGCTGCCACGGGCAATAGCTCCGCTAACTTCCCGGGTCGACTTACACACGCGCGCCACAGTGGGTCTATTTGATTGGCTGCTGATGATGTCATCATGCCTATACAGGCGAGAAACCGTAGCAGCCCCAGCAGTCAGTGAACTCCTTACGACGATGGCGCAGATGGTCATCGAAAGCTTGAGGATTTTACTCGAATTGACGCGGTTTGAAAACCGGGAACGATTCGAATGGTTCAAATGGCTCTGAGCACTATGGGACTTAACATCGATGGTCATCAGTCCCCTAGAACTTAGAACTACTTAAACCTAACTAACCTAAGGACATCACACAACACCCAGTCATCACGAGGCACAGAAAATCCCTGACCCCGCCAGGATTCGAACCCGGGAACCCGGCGCGGGAAGCGAGAACGCTACCGCACGACCACGAGCTGCGGACAAAACCGGGAACGTTTTATTCTTAAAAGGGATAGTGTTTACCGAATAGTCCCACATCGACAGTCACAGATGGTGCAGTGTGGTACAAAGAAGACGCCTACCACGCTTTCTGCGATGGAGGGCCATGGGAAGAATGGACGCAGGACAGTCGCAAGCTGACGTGACCCGATGGCTTCATGTGAATCGTTCTGTTGTTTTTCGGACGTGGCGACAGTTTATAGAGATAGAAAGTGTATTCCGAAGAACAGGGCGGGCCCGACCACGTGTAACATCGCGAGGAGAGAACCGTTATATCGCACGGCAACTGATATCTGATCGCGCAGCGTCCACTGGACGCGTTGTAGCGGGGCGAACAGTGTTTAGAAGGCTTCGGCGGAGTGGCCTTTATTGTTGGAGACCTGCTGTATTTGTACATCTGCCGCGTCTTCACAGAAGGGAACGTCTAAGGTGGAGTCGTCAACACGCCACCTGGACAGTCGAACAGTGGGGCAATGTTCTTTCCACAGATGAGTCCCGCTTTGGTCTGGACAGCGATTCTCGACGAATCCGCATCTGGAGGGAACGTGGAACACGATTTCGGTAGCAAACCATTGCGGAAAGAGACGTATACCGAGGATGATCTCTAATGATGAGGGCAGGGCTTATGTTGACCAGCCGGCCAGTGTGGCCGAGCGGTTCTAGGCGCTTCAGTCTGGAACCGCGCCACCGCTACGGTCGCAGGTTCGAATCCTGCCTCGGGCATGGATGTGTGTGATGTCCTTAGGTTAGTTAGGTTTAAGTAGTTCTAAGTTCTAGGGGACTGATGACCTCAGATGTTAAGTCCCATAGTGCTCAGAGCCATTTGAACCATTTTTATGTTGACCACTCGAACACCGCTTTAAGAAATCGTGCAGTTACATCGGCAAAGTTTAACTGGCGTCAGGTATCGTGACGAGATCTTGGGAACTCATGTGCGGTTGTTGTGAGGTGCTGAGGGGCCAGATTTGGTGGTTCTGGACGATAATGTTCGACCTTATAGGGCAATAGTGGTTGCTGTTTACTTGTAAATAGAGGATACTGCACACGTGACGTGGTCTGCTCGCTCTCCCCATCTGAATCCCACAGAGCACGTCTGGGATGCACTAGGAACACGGGATGCATCACCTCAACATCCACCAACCACTCTTCAAGACTTGCGAGCAGCGCTGCAGCAAGAATGGGCGTTACTGCCTCAATATGAGACTGATGACATCATTCACAGCATGCTCCGTCGTTAGTCAAACCTGTATTGCTGCCAAATGGGGTCACACCACATACCGAGCGTATTACCCACTTGTCGGAATGTGTGTGTAAATCCGTTAAGTTGGAAAAAACGAAGAACTGCATATTGCAGTTATTTACGTTCAGTACTATTTATATTGTTTCTACTTTACAGTCTGATGAGTATGCTGTTTTGTCGGAAAATAAACACAACGTTGCAAAATTTCGGTTTGTTGCTTTGATTTAGGACACTAGTGTACTTAAAACTAACCAGAAGAGGTAGTTCAAAGAGTTGAGAAGTGGGTAACGACTTTATATACTACGGAAACATTCATTTATTCAATCTTTCCTGAAAGTTAAGTTGTAACACAGTGACCTTTCAAAGTGTGGTATTCAAAAGACCATCACTGTGAGCTCAAATACTGATACAAGATTTACCGAACTGGGAATACACTTCACCGTCGTACATAGTTGACAAAATATCTTTTATTGAGTTGCTACCAAGCGGGTTGAGTTAGTTTCATCAAAAAACAGAAAAAGTGAGAAACATTAGGATTCACTGGAGTCCAGCCGCTATTCACGGCTATCAAGAATTTATGGCAAGCGTCAACGTTACGGTAAATGGCGCAAAACCAGTTTCTCACACTTTAGTAGTGAAGTCCGTAGCTGCTGCAGACTTCAGCTGTCTCATGTACTTTCCCCAGCCGCAGGTCAACGGTCGTGGGTGACGGGTTAGCGGAGAAGTGACACAGACGACTTTTGGGCAAGAGAAGTCGCCTGTGTCACTTCTCCGCTATCCCGTCTTGCTGACCCTCGGTTTCGTTCTCTCTAACTGCTTTTTCTTGCGGGGGGGGGGGGGAGGGGGGGAGGATGGAGGGTAGGTGTGGGAGGAGGGGTAGTGTCTTATTTAGCCTCCATAGCCCTTTCCCACGTTCACATTTTCTCTGTTTTATATTTTTCCCGCGACGACATGCTTGTTGCGTCAAATATGACGAAAATCTCGAGCTCTTGACGAAATCCTCCATCGTCGCTGTGAAGCACAACTGACTTGTGACTGCTGTAAGCCCGCCCAGCTAGCCGCGCGGTCTAATGCACTGCTTCCCGAGCGGGAAGGTGTGCTGGTCCCCGGCAGGAATCCGCTCGGCGGATTAAAACGGCTCTGAGCACTATGGGACTTAACATCTGAGGTCATCAGTCGCCTAGAACTTAGAACTACTTAAACCTAACTAACCTAAGGACATCACACACATCCATGCCCGAGGCAGGATTCGAACCTGCAACCGTAGCGTTCGCTCGGCTCCAGACTGCAGCGCCTAGAACCGCGCGGCCACTCCGGCGGGCCGGGCAGATTAGCCCGGTGTGTCGGCCAGCGTGTGGATGGTTTTAAGGCGATCTCCCTCGGCGAATACGGGCTGGTTACCCTTATTCCGCCTCAGATACACTATGTCGGCGATTGCTGCGCAAACTCTGTCTCCACATATGTGTACACGATAATTACTCTACCATGTAAACATTTGGGGTTACACTCGTCTGGTATGAGACTTACCCAGGGGGGTACACTGGGGGCCGAACTGCACAATAAACCCGGGGTCCGGTGTGGGGCGGCGGTGGGGTGGGTGGGCTGCTGAGGACTGTTGTGGGGTTGTGAACTACTGAGGGCCACGGCGGGACGAAGCCTCTCCGTCGTTTCTAGGTCCCCGGTTTAATACACAATAGTCCATTGACAGCTTGTGACTGGTCGGCATACGCCACGATTACGTCATGCTGCCAGTGATTGTGCACAGTCCTCTCGGAGAGGCGTAAACATTTCATCGCGTTTCCGTGTCACCTCAGCGTCGAGAGCTCGGTTCCACGCATTCCTAAGTCTATAGTCACTCTCCAGGTTGAAGATGTTCTCGCATGTTCGAACTTCTACGGCCTCTTTTCTGCACGTATTTGTATATTTATATGAAATGAAGCCTTGTGAAGAAGTGAAACGTGAACAATACGCAGTTTACATAAGAAAATAACAAATGGTTTTGAGCTGTTGTGCTACAGAAGAATGTTTAAAATTAAATGGGTAGGTTAAATAACTAATGAGGAGGTACTGAATAGAACTGGGGGAAAAAGAAATGTATAGCACAATCCCACTTAAACAAGACTCAACTAATAGGACAAATTCCGAGGCCTCAATTGCGGGGGAGGGCAGGGTGGGGGGTGTTGTTGAGGGAGGTAAAAATTGTAGATGTAGTCCAAAGTTTAAATGAAGTGCGAAGATTAAAGTGGATGTAGGTTGCAATAGTTATGAAGAGATTTGCACAGGATACCGTCCGAAACTACCGTATCAGTATTCCGGTTGGTGACGACAACAAGAAATTGCTGCATCTCGTGACGCTGTTCCTGCAACAGCAGGATGTATGAGTAAAGCTTCAGTTTAAATAATGCAGAATCGATTTTCTAAACAGCTGGACAACGTTCTAATCATCCAAGAGGTTTAAATTTATACTGCACAATTGTCAAGGTTTTCTATATTAATTATGAAACATTTCATTTTGCTCTTCTCCAGAGATCTGGAGCGTTTCTTGCAATAGACTTAAGAGTGCGACGGGAATTCCACTGTTAAATGCAGAGGAGGGAGCGGATGGGTGGAAAGAATACACTGAAGGCCCCTATGAGGGGGAAGATTTGTCTGATGTGATAGGAGAAAAAAACAGTAGTTGATTCAGAGGACAGAGGGGATTCAGCATTAGAATCGGAATTCAAGAGAGCTTTGGAGGACTTAACATCAAATAAGTCAGGACGGATTGATAACATTCCATCAGAATATCTGGAATCATTGGGTGAAGTGGAAACAAAACAACTATTCACGTCGGTGTGTAGAATGTAAGAGTCTGGCGACATTTCGGAAAAATATCACCCGCACAATTCCGAAGACTGCAAGAGCCGACAAGTGCGAGAATTATCGAACAATCAGCTTAACAGCTCCTGCATACGAGTTGATGATAAGAATAATACAAAGAAGAATGGAAAAAAAAATTGAGGATGTGTTAGATGACGATCAGTTTGGCTTTAGGAAAGGTAAATGCAGCAGAAAGGCAATTCTGACGTTGCAGCAAAATGCCAATGACGGATGGAGCAAGGAGAGCATCAAAAGCAGACTAGCACTGGCAAAAAGAGCATTCCCGACCAAAAGAAGTCTACTAGTATCAAACACAGGCCTTAATATGAGAAAGAAATTACTATGTACGTTTAGAGCACGGCTTTGTATGGTAGTGAAACATGGACTGTGGGAAAACCGGGAGAAGAGAATCGAAGTATTCGAGATATGGTACTGCAGACGAATGTTGAAAATCGGGCGGCCTGGTAAGGTAAGGGATGGCGAGGTTCTGCACAGAATCGGAGAAGAAAGAAATATTTAGAGAACACTGACAAGAAGTTCGGACATGATGACAAGACATCTTTTAAGACATCAGAAAATGACTTCCATGGTACTAGAGGGAGCTGTAGACGGCAAAAACTGTAGAGGAAGACAGAGATTGGAATACATCCAGCAAATAATAGATGACGTAGGTTGCAAGTGCTGCTCCGAGATGAAGAGTCTGAAACAGCAGAGGAATTCATGGCGGTCCGCATGAAACCAGTCAGAAGACTAATGACCTAATAAAAAGGCTCTTCGGGACCATCGTACTGCAGATCAACCAGGAATTAGGGAGGCCACGACGTTGGGATTAATCACGGATTTACTTCAAACTTTGTACATATTTAGTATACCATTAAAACAACGTAATATGCAAGTAGTAAGGTGCACTAATCTGACAATACCAAGAAAATTACAAGAGAAGCTTTACGCATCTATTAAGTAGCTGATGTGTCCGTGCGTAGCGACCGGACGTTAGACTTCACATTGGTCAAGTGGTTAGCGCTCGAGTTTCGTAAGACGAACGTGTACGTGGGAACGGTTTGATTTCAGCTCAAATCTTAATATTTGGAGTACAAGTGTAGATTCTGTAATATTCTAAAACTTTGCACCTACACTATTCTTTGTTGCTACATTATGTAATATTGTGCCTTGCCCGCGACGTAGTAACATACTATTTTCTTTTTCTATCGAAGTATTAAGCTTTAACAATATAATTTAAGCACTAAGTCAATGAACTGCGCTGGGAGTCAGCGAATATGTACGCCCAGAATAATGTGAGCGGCGTATCATTATTATCTGTGTTTTGTTATATATAGGAATGCGCGCCCATCTTTTCTTGCTCTTCTTCTTCTTCGTTTTTCGGGCGCCTTTCCGATAGCAACTTACGCTAACAGGCTCCCATTTTCTTTCATTTCGTTAAAATGAACTAAACTTGTATTCCTGTTAGGAATCTATTTAATCATTCCATTACTGTCGCCAATTGCAACTACTGATAGGATCTTATTATGAATGCTTCATTCTTTCGCTCCGCACTTGAGCTAAGATTATTGTAATTTCCAAATATTTCGCCGAAATACGGCACAATTCAATGTTCAAAGCTGTAGGAATTGTTTACAAAATGTTAGACTTCAGTACAAAAAACTTATTTTTTGAATCATAATTGTTTAATTTAACATTTCTACTTTCATTTCGTAGTAGCAATCACAAATTCCCAATTTATAAATGTTATAGATTTTTTTAATACTTTTTTTCTTGCGATGCCAATGCAATAGTCACGAGATCAAATTAAAACATTCGAAAACTCTCGCGAGGCGAGAAGCTAGTTAGGAATTTCCTTGATCACAAAAACACAAGTTAAACGCTTTGCAGCACGCTACTACTGACCTTCACTTCAAGCAATAAAAGGTAAAAAAGGGTAGAATAAACTAAGAAGTGATCATCTTATGCATTCGATACTATTGTGTGCATTTTCCGTTAAAAAAAAATTGTTCTAAAAACTAAAAAGTGATCTGGGTGAAATACTTTATTCATTTACTTTTAGTTAATGATAAGAAGTGATACATCTAATTAATCCATGTAATAATAGTTTTGTGTGATATTTAAGTAATAAAAGTAACCAGTCTCATGCTCATATTTAAAAACAAAAAATCAAGAATACTTGGGATACATGAAGTTGAAGAAATTCTGCTTAGTAATCACAAAATGCTAATTTGTCCGAATTATGATAAGAACTTGACATTTCGTCAGTCTGCTATTTCGGGACATAATTAGTTTGAAATATTTATTCAATTGCTGAATTATTACAAATATATGAATATGCTTATTTTACATCTACTACAATTTACGCAAGCCGAAACATAAATTTCCATAATTCCATATTCATATCCACCCATATTTATAAAATACCGTAGTTAAAGGTTTAGTACAATTAGCAACGTCTCACCGCTACGCAAGTTACATGCCAAATGGGGTCTGCCTCTGTATCTGCAGCTCGAAGCATCGAGGTGCAAAGTTGTTCGGTCTACCTTAGCAGATTGCATGTATAAGGGATTTCGCAAATCACGAGAGGAATACATTTTCGGAAAAACTCTTTACGTTTCTTCATTTACTTGTTGGTAGTTATAAATATGTTCCTTCTAATAATTAAATGTAATGAAATTTTCATGCAAATACACGTGGATTTTTAAATTATTTTACGTCTTAAATGACATATAAATGAAAAATAATATGACCAGTGATGAAAAAAACTAAATTAAAAATTAAGTTTGAGTGGGTGTCGGACCGTCGCCTCACACACGAACGTCATCTGAAGCTCGAACGCTAAACGTTTTTTTTATTATTATTATTATTAAAATTATTTTTGAAATTAGTGCACCTGACAAGATTCGAACCACAACCTCCTTCACGGAAACCTTCCTGGCGTGCAAAGGGAGGGGTGGGGGCAAAGTGGGCAGGGGTCGCAACCCGAGACAGGGCCACTCTGACCCGTTCCCACCCTCCAGGAACCAAAGAAAGCGTAGGGAACATGGAGTTAATGTTTCGTTTTTCTTTTTATTTATTTACTTTTTATTTTAGTTTTTTTAGATTAACATTAACACCACCAAGAATGAGAGGAAACCGACGTTGCGAGAAGGAGAGCGCAGCATACGTCAGATTCGTTGAGACAATCGACGTATAGCTTTTCAGAGAAGAACATTCCGACGACCAGAGGATATATCGGTTCTAAGGGAAAAGGAGGCGGGGAGTAGCTCTTCATGACACGAACACCGCAGCTCTGGGATGGATTAGGGAAGACACTGCAAAAGAAACTGGAGAAAAATTGTCTGCATGATCAGACAAGAGGTGCGCCTACAGGCAGCGTCAGACACAGAAAGGGACGCAACCACATCAGACGCAGGTGGGGGTAGGTCGGTGTCCGGAGGTGGATGCTGACTGGAGATGGAGGCGGTCAAGAACGCCGCGTCGTCGAGTGTCAGGGCGTCAGAGGACAGCCCACCATCAGTAGCAGGGTCGCCAACCTGTGCACACGTCCGACGGAGGCAGTCATGACAAGGGGTACGGCGTTGTCTCTTTCGTTTCCGCGGCGATCGTTGCTTCTAAGGTTTAAAGGCGGCCACCACGACCTCAAACGGGTGTTCGAAAACCCGCAACGTTCGGATGCCAAATCCAGCGTGATCAATCACGACAGTCGCTATGTGTCTGTCAGAGAACGGTACTTGACAGCGATAGCGTGGCGCGACACATCGTCGGCGCACAGCTAGTCATTAGCCAGCTTTATGTACGCAGTAGTACTGAGGATCGCCGAACGCAGACTGCCACTCGACCAACATAAGCTCTGATATCCAGTTCCTACGCACAGATACGCCAGGTCAATAATAGAGGCGTAAAAATTCTCTTGAGATTTTCACTGAATTGCCAGAGTAGTGCACCTTACTACTTGTGGTATTTTAACGGCCCACTAAAGGTCTGCAAAGTTTGAAGTGAATCCGTGATCCCAACTTGGTCGCCTCCCCATGTAAGTATTAGCATCTCTGGTTAGCATGCTCAGCTGCAGTTCGAGTTTCAGTTTAGGTAGAGGGAAGTGTATCATTCGTTTTTAGCATGTGTGAAAATGGTTCAAATGGCTCTCAGCACTATGAGACTTAACATCTGAGGTCATCAGTCCCCTAGACTTAGAACTACTTAAACCTAACTAACCTAAGGACATCACACACACCCATGCCCGAGGCAGGATTCGAATCTGCGACCGTAGTGGTCGCGCGGTTCCAGACTGTAGCGTCTAGAACCGTTCGGCCACCCCGCCGGCTATTAAAATCAGCAAAAAGCAATGCTCCAGAGACAGAAGTCGCTGCAGCCGCCGATACAACGTCGCGGCGTTCGACTACAGATGTCATAATCGTGTGCCTAGGCACACAGCTTTGGGACAGCGAAAATTTTCTCTAGCAGTATCGACAAAGCGCATTAACCGCCCGGGAAATTACAGTAAGTAGTGTGATCGGGCGAAATATCTGGACGTCCGGTTGTCTTCCGAATTAGAACGATTTTAACAACATTGAAGGAGTCAGGAATCAAACACCTCCCCACCCGGATCACCAGGTAATGGTATCACCTATAAGAGGCCAAAAATGTACATAAAATTCCTTATCAATACCGTAGAGTCCCTGTTGTGTCTAGACAAGACAGCCTAGACACAATGAGAGGAAGCCGAAAGGCACGCGCTTAAACTCACGCAGGCTGGCGTGAGGTCTGAAACAGGATACGTAATGAATGCTATAATGAAAAGTACGTAGCTTCTGGAATACTTAACTTTAATCCATAATTGTATAACATCGCTCTTGTACAGATATAATCTCCATTTCAATATACTTGGTGATGGCGCCTTGCTAGGTCGTAGCAAATGACTTAGCTGAAGGCTATGCTAACTATCGTCTCGGCAAATGAGAGCGTGATTGTCAGTGAACCATGGCTAGCAACGTCGGCTGTACAACTGGGGCGAGTGCTAGTACGTCTCTTTAGACCTGCCGTGTGGTGGCGCTCATCTGCTATCACTGACAGTGGCGACACGCGGGTCCGGCGTATACTAATGGACCGCGGCCGATTTGAAGGCTACCACCTAGCAAGTGTGGTGTCTGGCGGTGACACCACAGTCCCGATGATTTTTGCGATGATGGATCAACAATAAAGCGATATATTTCATCTCAAGTAAAGTCATTTAGAAAGTCACCATTTAATGCGGTAGTAAGCACGCAATCGACTGGATTAGTAAACCCATCAGGGACAGTCCTATCAGTAAGAAGGTCATCGTAAAGGTCGGTGAAGTAATCATAGATCGCTGTAGAAATGGTCACGTTGGGACGACAGTAAATGACCATCAAGTGACGTGATACATGCTCGCTAGTGACGCGACCGCAACCGGATAGTGTGACATAAGGAGGATGGTTCATCCTGTAGGCAGGAGCACGATTTTGATGGGATCCTTCCAGTAGTTGCCTCTTTAACTGAAGGAGTTTCGCCTTAACATGGCGGACATCCATAAGGAAGCTTGTCTGAGAGAGCGAAGGATCTACTTTGGACCCAGGAATTTTATTATTCCGTCTTTATGACCGCTTGTCTGGAACGGTCATAAAGTTAACGCAAGACGAAATAATAAAATTCCCAGGTCCAACGGAGATCCCTCGCCTCTTAGCACCGTAACGCATTAACGCATTCCGGGGCAAAGTTTTGGCATGCCCTGACCAGCATTCCATATGAGAAGGAAAACGGCGATGCGAACGCAAGCTAACGGGCCCAAAACTCTCGAACGATAATCTCAAGTGAATGATCCTTTAACAGGGTCGTGTTTAATATCTACCGGAGGCGATACAGGTTTACTGATTGCGGCACCCCCTATAACAGTTCTCCACGTAAAGAGTTAGAACGATAAAAGCGATAGAATCGGCTGCTGGAGCTAAAATACGGATACCTGACGAGAGTGCGATATTGACAAATCCACGCATCTCGTACTTCCTAAGAACGCACCAAATCGTCTAGTTCCTTACTGAAAATAAAATTAGGACGCAAAGCACATTTAAAATCTCCGCCTACCGAAAGTTTCTGCGGAGTTTTACGAAATAAATGAAGTATATGCTCTGCATAAAAACGCGCACGATCTGTGGAACGAACAGATCTCGAAGGGACATAGAGAAGAATTAAAGTAAGGTGACAAAAGGTGTAGCCTATTCTTCGGCTGTTGTCAAGAACGTAGAAATCAATCAGTCGTATTCCCTCGCTGTAAAATAACGCAGTACCGTAGATAGTTCAGGAGCTACATTAAACGAAGTAGAAAAGCCGGGAAGAGAAGTAGTGTCAAATAGCACTGCTTGCAAAAATATCATGTCTGCACCAGAATCGTAAATACGAGGTGTGTTTTTTAAGCAAGTACCGTTATGAAATTAAAAAAAGACGTGCTAAGATATCTCAATATTTTTATTTTTACTTGAAAGCCTGTACCTTAATCTACTTTTCTACATAATTTCGGTCAATATTGAGGCACTTGTCATAACGTTGTACCAGTTTTTGAATACCCACCTCATAGAAGTATGCCGCCTGATTTGTTAAGCACTGCGTCGCTTTTTTTTTTTTTTTTTTTTTTTACTTCGTCATCGTCTTGAAGACGCAGACCGCCCATGTGTTTCTTCAAGTGCAGGAACATATGGTAGTCACTGGGCGCAAGATCGGGGCTGTACAGAGGATGACCTAGAGTTTCCCATCGAAAAGATGTGATGAGATCTTTGGTCTGATTCGCCACATGCGAATGGACATTGTCTTGCAGCAAAACGATGCCCTTGCTCAACTTCCATGGACTGTTGCTTTGATTCTGGTGTGACGTAGGCCACCCATGTTTCATCGCCCGTAACAATTTGGCTTAAGAAATCACCACCGTCGTTGTTGTACAGCTCAAGGAAAGTCAATGCACTGTCTAAACGTTTGGTTTTGTGCACATCCGTCAACATTTTCGGTACCCAACGTGCGCCCAATTTTCGGTAATTCAAGTGCTCGGTCACAATGCCACACAAAACACTACGAGAAACATTAGGAAAGTCATCCCGCATGGCGGAAATCGTAAAGCGTCTGTTTTCTCTCACCTTATTGTCCACTTCCTGCACCAAACTTTCATTAACGACCGAAGGACGCCGACTCCGTTGTTCATCATGCACATTTGTGAGGCCATCTTTAAATGCTCTCACCTACTTCCTTTCCATTCCATCACCCATAACGTTTTCTCCGTAAACTGCGCTGATCTCACGATGGATATCGATCGCTTTTAGGCCTTTAGCACTAAGAAATCTTATAACAGAACGTACGTCACAGTCGGCGGGACTCACGAATATCGGAGGCATCTTAAACTCTCAGTACACAACGTAAGCCGGCCGGGGTGGCCGAGCGGTTCTAAGAGCTACAGTCTGGAACCGCGCGACCGCTACGGTCGCAGGTTCGAATCCTGCCTAGGGCATGGATGTGTGGGCATGGATGTGTGTGATGTCCTTAGGTTAGTTAGGTTTAAGTAGTTCTAAGTTCTAGGGGTCTGATGACCTCAGATGTCAAGCCCCATAGGGCTCAGAGCCATTTGAATTTTGAACACAATGTAAACAAGGAAGAATCAGACTGTAATGGCGTCAGTGCGTAGATTAAGTTACAGGCTTTCATGTAAAAATAAAATTATTGAGATATCTTAGCACGTCTTTTTTTAATTTCAAAACGGTACTTATTTAAAAAACACACCTCGAAATTGTCGCAGCTCCGCTATTAAAAGCTCTGTTCACATTAAAGTTAAGAAAGGTATAGGCCTGCGTCTGTTCATCACCAAAACTATACAGTTGATTACTTGCAAATGATTGTTAGCAGTCCATGGCAAAGTCAACCGACGAATCTCAATGTAATGAAATGAATCCCTCTCTTCCTCTCTTGCACACCCTCTTTCCTTTCTTTTCTTTTTGCGCGATTGTGCACGCTCAGGTTGAAAATGTTGTTTCTTGCGGCTGTTTATAAGCCATGCTCTGGCTCGCATTGATGCTATTCCTCGACTGCTTATTACTATTTACAGCGTTCAACTTGTCACAATTTGTTAAGTTCAACCAGCGGTAATTTTTCTTGCCTGGTGGTCGCTAACACCTCACTTATCTGCTCTGGGGGTTAGTGTATATAACGGCAGTGTGCATTTCCTCGCCTTCCCACTGCTGTCGGTATTCTGGATGTAGTGGAGACCGCCGGTTCCGGCTTTGGCTTATTGTTCCATCGTTGCATTTGGCTGATAAGACGTCAGGTAGCTTCAGCAGGATTATCATTAGTTATTCGTTAGACTGCCACTAGTCTGAGTTACTGTCTTGTGAAGTGAATGCAACACTTGGCTTCCTATCTCACCGCTTGCGAAAGTGTTTGTTGCCGGACGTTCTCAGAGGTCGATTCCTGGAGCACCGTCTAGATCAGTTGCTTGTTTTTTAATTAACTTTGGTATTGAGTTTGGTGTTTTACAGCAGGTTTCAAAATATTTTTATATTATTGCCGTTCCTGGCGTGTAAGGCCTTCAGCCGTGATTGTGGTCATTTGCTTTAAAATTCTATTTTGGTATTTGTATTTTAGCAGTAAGCCTTAAAACTTTATTTACTGCCTTTCCTGGCGTCTGATGCCGGCTGCTGTGTTTGTGGCGACTTTCCTTTAATATTTCAATACCTGTAATTTTTAAGTTGCAGCAAATTTTAAACAATTCTTATTTTGAAACTTCCTGGCAGATTACAACTGTGTGCTCGGTCGAGCACACAGTTTTAATCTGCCAGGAAGTTTCATATCAGCGCACACTCCGCTGCAGAGTGAAAATCTTATTCTGGAATTCTTATTTTATTGCCATTCCTGGCGTGTAAGGCCGTCTGCCCAGATCACAGTGTGTGGCGGTTTTTGTGTATCATCAGCATGGACAAATGCAATGAATATGGATGATGTGATACTCTATGGTATTCTGCGGATTGAATTCACTATGTTTTTTAGCAGTTGCATTGATGTGATTTTGTAAATGATACTGACAAAATTATAGACACGTATAATGCATTATTCATACTACAACTTCTCCCGGATAATTATTTTGTTCAAATTGCACAAGAATTCCACATGACGTAGTGTAATAATGTTGACTGTAAGTCACTAAAATTACAGATCGTACATCAGAGCTTTTATAATTTTTGTCTTCGACGGATTTAATTATTCTTAGCAAATTGATCATGGAAAGGAACGACAGAATACCACCCACACACAACACTGATGTATGCTACCGAAAATATTTTTCTCCGTGATTCGTGCGTAGTTTAATTTTGGCCTCATACATCAGGAATGAAATCTTGTTCAACAATAAATACCATCAGCACTGTTCTTAGAAAATGCAGTCTGATCGATTAATTTTTTCTTTTATAAATAGAGTTCAGTACCACCGGTGCACATTTATTTCTTACACATGGGAATATTGCTTGCAGTTTCAAGTAATTTAAATTTGCCGCTGTGATAAAAGTTAAGATGGCAGCCAACAAAAGATTGAGGATTTCTTTTTTAATTAAGATTTTCCATTGCTCAATAAATAATTAATCATTTAAATTGATGCCACCAATAAAAAAATTATTAAATTGTTTTGCAAATTAGTTTAACACAAACCCATGCTATTTTCAACTAGAAGTACAGACGAAGTTGCTATATAATCGCAACTAACAATGGCTGCGCTTCTTCCAGCTTTGATAGAACAATTAATACAAAATTGTAATTAAAAGAGAGTGATTTTTAAATAATTAATCATAAATAGTTTTAACGCATTTGGCTCTATTTGTTTTATTACCAGCAAATGAACCGAGCGAGGTGGTGCAATGGTTAGCACACTGGACTCGCATTCGGGAGGACGACGGTTCAATCCCGTCTCCGGCCATCCTGATTTAGGTTTTCCGTGATTTCCCTAAATCGTTTCAGGCAAATGCCGGGATGGTTCCTTTGAAAGGGCACGGCCGATTTCCTTCCCAATCCTTCCCTAACCCGAGCTTGCGCTCCGTCTCTAATGACCTCGTTGTCGACGGGACGTTAAACACTAACCACCACCACCACCAGCAAATGAACACAAAAGTACAATAATTTTACATTAAATGTTTTTCATTCAACAGAGCTCAAATCGATTCGCGTCTTGCGTCGGCGACGTACATCAGAAGAAGACGACAAAAGGGTACAAAACAAAAGAAAAGTATGTCATAGATTAACAAAGAATGGGAGACAAATATTGTCTCTGTTTTACATAATTATCATCTTTTTAAGAAATAATTACATAATTGAATGAATATTATTGAGTTACGTAATTTTCCACACATTCATATTCCACTCATAACAAAAAAATATATGTATCGTGGATGATATAAGTGGCTAGTTTTTAAAACTTTATCTATTGTACCTGCATTTAATGGTGATTTGCTAAATTTTAACTCACTGAAAACACTATTATTTTCACTGTTGTTCATTTCTTCATTGATAACGTGTGGTATTTTTTATTTATTGTTCAGTCTGGCATTACTGATTTAAAATAAATTGTGTATAACTATAAAAGGCAACCATTAGTAATCGACCACGGCCCTGTCCACAATCGTAACCGAATCCTGCCTTCCCTTGACTACCAGGTTTCAGTTTCTGATCAGCAGCGGCTTTTCCCATCTAGGGACGCAGAAGAAGGGTGGGAATACGCTACAGACTCAGGGATGCCTGGCAAGTCCATAGATACAGTACGGAGTTCCGGAACAGGCCTACCCTCATGTGATTCAGAAGAGGCGGTCTCGGTCTCGGCTGTCAGGTCGGAGGGAGAGCTGGACGCTTTCGAATCTTTAACGGCAACCGACATGTTGTTATCCGGTTTAAAATCAGGGAGGGAATAGGCCTCCTCCACCGGAATTATTTCAGTGGAGCGGAGAAATGAGGTGGACTCCTGCCCGTCTTGCGTCTGCCAATTTTTGAAGTGAAGGTGATGGCGGAGCAGAAGCTACAGTGGCGACGTCCCTAAGCGAGGCTAACGGCGGAAATGCACTAGGAGTAGCATGTCATAGCTCGCCTTGCCACTCAGAAACGAGGTTAGGCACAATGGCTGTCACTTGCGGAACTACATCCGCTGAAGTTAGCCTTTTACGTTGCTCGTAAGTGGATTGTAAGGGGCTCCGGAAAGGCTCAAAATCATGAAAAGTTCAATTTTTACTTTTTTGCGTTTTCTGAATCTGCAGACTATTACCTTTTAATAGATATATAATTTATTCAATTCCGAAGACAACAACTATTTTTAAATTTTTTTTGAAATGTGTTCTACATGGGCGTGACCCACTGTGGCGCTGTTAAACTGCTGTCAAATGGTGTTATTATTAACGTCCGTGTTCATCAAGTACATTTTAGTGATGTGAGATAAAGTATGTGTTGTGGCTAACCTGTGATGGTTCAATATATATCGCTGGTGTGATTGTCGATTGTTTCATATTTGTTTACTCTGTCGTTATCTCGAAAATATTCGTAAGTAATTCTGTTTCTTGAGTCTCTGTTTTGTTGAAGTATAATAATGAGTAAAAGTAAAGTTATTAGAAATCCTCTGAAGGGTTTTAAGAAAAGGAGAAATGTTGGAAAGCCAAAGGTATGTGTTATTACTGTAAACAATAAAGACGATAACCAAGTGAGTGAACCTAACCTCTCAAGTATACCTGCCCATAGCAGTCAAAGTGGGAAAGAAAATACTTCACAGAAGAAGCTTGGTTCAATGAGTAGAAACTATGAATGTTTTATGGGCGAATCGGATGTGAATGAAATATTTGATATGTCGGTTCTCAAAGGAATTTTTTCAAACTGTGTAAGATGTATTCATTGTAGTGAAGTTGGTCTGGAACTCTCCATAATAAAGCACGTAGGACTTGCTAGTGAAATACAACTGAAATGTGATATGTGTTCATACATGACCACCTTTTGGAACAGTGTTGCAATAACTGCAACTGAAGAAAATGGTAGCAAAATCTACGAACACAACAACGAGCGATGCTTGCTTTAGTCAAGGAACGCCTTCGGGCTGCAGACAGGGCTGTAAAGAGTCTAGAAATAGAAGCAAGAGTAAACAGGAGGAGGAACAAGAGGAAGCTGGAGGAGGAGTTTGCAGAGGATGAAGGTAATCCATCCTATGGACCTGGAATGCACTAAAAAGTTAATCCAATCTTTGTCGCTCGATTCCCAAAACTTTTATTTTCTCATACTAATAACATGTTTTCTAAGGATCTTCCAAACATATTTGTTTCAAACTTTCAGTAAATGTTACACAGTACCTTCTACATAATTTAACACAGCCTTTTTCCAAAAAACTGTATATTTTTGAATATATAAATAAAAAATTGCAAAAAAATGTTGTGAATTTTCATTACAATTGAAAAAAAATCATCTTTAATAAGTGAACTAAAATTTTGTAAAATCCCAGTGTTAAGTTGTAGCCCATATTCCAATAAATAATCTGTAAAAAGTTCAACTTCCTACCTCAAATACTTTGTGAGGAAAGATGTAATTTATAAGCATTATTTTAACATGGCAAGTATAGGGCGTTCCGGAGCCCCTTAAAACTGTGACACAACACGGGAAATTTGTGAGCCGTGTTGCGGCTCGCGTTGGTGCCATTGGTAGGTTGGCATATTGTAATAGGGATAGTGGCGTCTCGTTTTCTTCTTGTGTTTACTGGCACCACTACGTTTGATAGAGTTGTCTGTGTTTGTGTTTCTTTTTTTAACGTCCCGTCGGCAACGAGGTCATTAGAGACGGAGCACAAGTTCGGGTTAGGGAAGGATGGGGAAGGAAATCGGCTGTGCCCTTTCAAAGGAACCATCCCGGCATTTGCCTGAAACGATTTAGGGAAATCATGGAAAACCTAAATCAGGATGGTTGGAGAGGGATTGAACCGTCGTCCTCAAGAATGCGAGTCCAGTGTGCTAACCACTGCGCCACCTCGCTCAGTGGCGTTGTCTGTCCACGAGTGTCTGGAGCAGCGGTTATCGACACCTAGTACCGCGGTACTATCTTTCGAAGGACGTCAAGTGTTTTCTGGGTCGGGTGTGTCGGCAGTTTGGATGGGACAGAACAGGAGTGAGGTTCGGCAGCGCGAGGACATGCGGGGACCACTGGCAGCATGAAGGCATTGCCGGATCGAGGGGCTGTAGCTGCGAGGGCCACAACCTCGTTGTCCACCAGACCCAGGATGTTTGAGTTGACTGAACATTAACCCAGTAGTGAAACCTCCACTATTTTGAGATCACGCCGTTTGTTCACGCATTCGTGCTTGCAGGGTCTCTGAGACGAAGAGCAACGAGTGGAGTGGTTGGAGTTGGCGAAATTAGCCATCTCCCACTTCTTATTATTAATCATTGAATTCCTTGTGTTTATTGATTAAGTTGAACCAGCGGTATTTTTCTGCCTAGTGGCCGCTAATGCCTCAGTTACCTGCCCTGTTGGTTAGCGTATTTTCGCGACAGTGTACCTTTCCTCGCCTTGTCGGTGCCGTCCAGTAAGGCGTGTAGTTCGACAGCCTCCTTGATTGTGGTTCGGATATTTTGTTCTTTTGGACTACCTTGGTTGTAGTGGTTCCTTCTGCTTCTGGATGTTCTAAACACCAGATTCTGAAGACACACTGGTGTCCGCCGGTTCCGCCTTGCCTGGGTTATTCCATCGTTGTGTTGGTTATCAGAAGTTAGGTAGATTTTGCAAGTGTGTTGGTCTGCGTTTAAACTGTCATTAGTCTGAGTTGCCATCCGGTTAAGTGTATACAAATCTTGGCTGCCTGTCTCATCGGTTACGAAATTGAGCAACTTTCCCAGGCCGATCCTTGGAGCACTGTCTGAGGTCCACTTCTCTCTTGGTTTGATCAGATTGTGATGATTGTTTTTTTTTAATATTATGTTTTTTTCAGTTATTACTATTGGGGCTTTCAGCCGAGAAATAGTTTGAATTTCTGGACAATAAGGCCTTTAGCCGTGAATGCAATTTGTCTTAAGAATTTTTAATTAGATATTGTCTCTTAATAGTGAAATTTTAATGATCTTTTTTTAAAAAAAATGTTTTAGTATCTCTTGCAGAAATTTAACTGTTTTTAAGAATTTGCTATCCAGGCCTTCAGTTGCCAAATTGTTTTGCGTTGTTACTATTGGGGCCTTCAGCCGACAAATAATTTGAGTTTCTGGTCAATAAGGCCTTCCGCCGTGATTGCAACTTGCTTAAGAATTTTTTTATTAGACATTGTCTTAACATTCAAATTTGATAATTGTTCCTATTGTCACCCTCATTTGCAATTGGTTCAAATAAAGTGTACGTGATTTAAAGAAAAACTGAGCAACCAACGGTTACTGAGTAAGGCCCCGTCCACACTGAACCCTACCTTCCTCTAAGTACTGCGTCTCAATTTGTACAGACGTCTCTTCTTGTACTGCGTAAATTATATGTAGCCGGTATCCACACACCTGCAAATGAGAGAGGATATTTCATCTGACCATTTCTCCACAAATCGAACTCCACTTGTAAGATTTCAAACAAATAACACACCTTAAGCCTTGCTACAGGAACACGGCCAGAAATCGCAGACGAAAGTCCGCAGGAACCCAACTCAAAACACTGGATACTCACTGTAGTCACCTGCATTGAAACTTGCATGAAAGAAAAAGCTGTTTGTCTCAGTAGTACGTAGCAGAAATTAAACTCTGACCCAGAAAACTGCGCTAGAAAAAAATGCTTGGCCACCAGCTTTGATATAGGTAAACTGCAGATGGGGTAATTGGTTTCTTTTCTTGAAGAAAATCTTCGAGTGTTTGAGCATAGCGACTCCCGCCGCGCTGAGAGGACTGCGAGAGTCATTATGTGAACACGTGTTCACAGACTCGCCTTTAACTCGTAAGGAGTCTTCTAGTATGGAGAATCGCACAGAGCACTGACAAAGCTTGCGAGCGATTTGAGGGCAACAACGTACGCGGTATTACAGCCAAATTGTGTGTACCATGCCAGTAAACTTAGCTAGGGAAGAGCTAGGAGTCTCGCCTTCACCGAAGACGTAGAAAATGTATCAGACTGGTTTTTAACAGTTAGAATAGATTCTCAGGTTCACAACTCGCGCCGACAGCCGCCACTGCCCGTGACCTTTAGTTGAACATATTGACGACTGTCGGGCTTAAATGAAGCAGAAATTCGAGATGTCCGATCTAACGAAAAGGACTGATAAACCCCTGTAGAGTTATGAATTGTTTTTAATTGTGTACTGTCCGCCCCCGGTAGCTGAGTGGGCAGCCGGCACGGTAACTCAGCGTGTTCGGTCAGAGGGTTAGCTGCCCTCTGTCATAAAAAAACTGAGTTAATGGAACAACGACGAACTGAAATGGGTGTGTTGCGACGTCCGCCACGAGCAGATACAACGAACGAAAACCAAGCGCCCGGGTTCGATTCCCGGCTGGGTTCAAATGGCTCTGAGCACTATGCGACTTAACTTCTGAGGTCATCAGTCGCTTAGAACTCAGAACTAATTAAACCTAACTAACCTAAGGACAACACACACATTCATGCCCGAGGCAGGATTCGAACGTGCGACCGTAGCGGTCGCTCGGTTCCAGACTGTAGCGCCTAGAACCGCACGGCCACTCCGGCCGGCTCCCGGCTGGGTCGGAGGTTTTTTCCGCTCAGGGACTGGGTGTTGTGTTGTCCTAATCATCATCATCATTTCATCCCCATCGACGCGCAAGTCGCCGCAGTGGCGTCAAATCGAAAGACTTGCACCAGGGGAGCGGTCTACCCGACGGGAGGCCCTCGTCACACGGCTTGTTGTTGTAATTGTGTAGTTCTTTTTGATTGCTCTTCACCTACCCTCATTAAATTTTCGGTATTTTCATTGTGCATTTTAGCGTAATTGATATCTCTGGCCCCAATGGTATTTAATTTGTTTGTATTTTTATCGACCCCAACACATGGTCATCAACCATCTTACCAATAAGGAACATTATAATCGTTAGGAATTTCGCTTCACAGTTGTGAACACCCACTATCAATATTTTACCATCCTGTGCGTAATTTTGCTAACATTGCTATGAGATGAAGTCAAACTTAGAGAAAAAATAAACTGGCCTGAACCCATACACTAATTTCTGTTAGCGATAACATTTACTTTGCAGCGAGTGTCGTGGAATCGACATTGAGATCATTGTCTGATCACATGACTTTCCATACGCTGCACTCTTCTGAACTCTGCATGCGCAAGATGGTGTCTTACTACCTTGCAGGCCGTAGTTTAAACACCAAATTCCTAAAACACTTACAGAGCGTCCTTGTGCAACTGCAGTAGGAAGATAGATCAGAATCAGTCTCACAAGTGTTAGACACTATAAACTTGTTAACTATATTGAGCGAACCAGCATTGCCGCCGTCTATTCTGTATATGCCCAAAGGGAAGCAGGACGGTCTTGAGGAAACTGTCATCAGCTCCGAGCGGAATCTTAAACACCCTAACATTAACATATTCTACCTCCGCGTTCGCCAGAATAACTACACTATTAGAGCCATCGCGCTGAATGAAAGGGGCTTCTTGTCCGTGAAACGAAAGGAGCCTGTCAACCTGAATCGGGTCTACCAACTTGACATAAAACACATAGATTCAGAATCGAAGTAAGCCTTGTGAACCTGTTCTGAAGTGACCTTGATCGCGTCTACAAGTCAATCATGAATTTCTAACGAACTCGGCTGCACATGACGCGTCGTCTTGTCAAAACTAAAACTGACGGTACCTGTGTATGCAATGTTCCTGGGAGCCATGAACGATATCATGGGGTAAGACAACTCTGCGTCAGTACAAGACGCCGAGAGACAAAGATGTGACGCTCACAACGACTGACATGAGACTCTGGACAAACATGGAGTGTCTCGCAGCGCAACTATAGAGGCGGAACCTTCTCGCCCGGCGTGAGAAGCGGGCATGATTATTTCGGCAGCTCAGTGACAGCTGATGCACGGAGAATCGTTCAAAGCCACGCGGAACGGAGCATTGTGTTCACGAATCGAAGGCCAGCGAGAGATTAACTGCAGTGTATTATAGGTCCTTACGCTTTTTGCATAGAATCACCATTGTATCGAGTATTATTTGCGCTAACCACTAAGCGGTAACTGAAAGCGCGTCGTTTCAGCCTTCTGATAGCTCGTTTGTGCTTGGAGCGTGGGCGCAAAAGACATTTACGTCTGCAAGGGACGGAAAATCTGTTTCTTATTCAGCGAAAACGGGAGACCAAATGATCTCTATCGTGTAAGATTTCTCCACTGGGAATAACAGCAACAGGTCAGCATTGTTCGAGTAAACGAACTTGCAGCACTTAAAGCCTCATTTACAGCGGAACGGAAGGCGGCAAACTAGCATTCGCAGATAATTCGTCAAAGTTCACTGCCAGTCATTTGTAGATCTGAACAAGCATTTTCACCGAAGGCATAGCGTGCCAACCCTGTGGCCAACCCAATGAACACTTCTTTCTTGTTTTGTTCATTTATTTCATATAATTATTATTTATTTTTGAGCATGCCAACCATATGGCCAACCCTATGAACGCTTCTTTCTCATTTTGTTCATTTATTTCATTTAATTTTTTATTTGTTTATTTTTGAGCATATGTTTCACTCCATTCAACGCTAGTTCTAACTGCAGTGCAAAACTACGACATGCAGATAGTTATTTTGCAATGGTGAGTGTGTTGTTTTTGACGAAAAGAAAGCTTTAGGCTGAATTTCTACACAAACGTGAAACGCGTGAGAGTAGAGCACTTATTACGTACTGCATCTCCAACCCCTCTTAACATAATTACAAAGTATTGTACGTACGTCTGTTGACGGTTTCCGCTGGTTTCTCGTTGCAGCTGACGGGGAAATTCAAAAGCAGAATTCTAATATCTGGCGAGCAACAAAACCTGAAGGAAGGCCAGAATCTGAACACTGGTTATTACCAGTTGAAGATACCTCCGCCAGTAATTTTTTTGCGTTTAAGTAGATGCTAAGTCTCAGAATGGAGCAAGTCAAGATTTTTATTAAAGAACATACAAAGGTAGCGTGATGGAAAGGAGGACGATTTTTTTGCGTTCAGTTGCTAGATCAAAAGCGAAAACAAGAGTTTTACTGCGTGATGCAGTCACAATTAGCTCGAACATAAGCCATGAAAATGATCAGGTCTTTCATATACACTTAATTTTATACTCATCATTGTAATAGATACATATTCTTAAGGAAAATTGCTGGTGTAGGCTGACGTTTTTATGAATTGACAAAAATATTAAAACTTCCATGCAGATAAATGAAAATTTAAATTCACCCCGAACTCAGCCTCATTTTTATGTAGCAGTTTTATGATGAAAAGCAGAAGACGGAATTGTCTGGTAGAGTATTGCAGTCGTCGGCAATTCAAGTGCAACAATGTATTTCGACCGGTGATCAGGATAGCTTGCGATATAGGTACACTAACTGCTAGGTAGAACGCCAAGGTAGTATCACAACACAACAGCCCAGGAATCGAGAGAAGTGGACGTAAGAGTGAACTACAGTATGAGAGTACTGCAAAAGGAATGAGATAATTAACAATTTTTGAAAGGATATGGAGGGCACAAGATTGGTGTGATTATTGAAATAGAAAATTAATGAGTAAGTTTTAATTTTAATAAAGTGTTGAACATAGTCAGAAGTTTGGCGCAATCAATGGTTATATTGTACTGTAATAGTATCAAAACAAAGTCAAAATTATAAGTTGTAATTCAAAAGAAAAATCTTAGGTCTCTTATTCCATTTAATCAATTACCTGCAAATCAACCTCAAGAAAAGATCGACGCACTGAAGTCGAGCTCACTGGAACATATGCAGCACATAGCTGAAGAAGTTGGGTACAAGTGCTACGCTGAGATGACGAGCTGTATAGGAGAGGAGGTCGTGGTGGGCCATATCTTTGGTCATAAGACTCAAGAAAATGCATAAGAATGTTTTGTGGACTGGCCAGACAGCCAATCCACTAGGAGGGGAGGCCGAAGGGCACGCGTTTAAGCTCACGCAGGATGGCGTGAGGTCTGGAACAGGACAAGGTCTTTATAGTAGCAAAAATAGTACGTAGCTTCTGGAATACTTAACTTTAATCCATAATTGGTGAACATCGGTCTGACGGTACAGGCATCACAAGATAAATAACAATTGATAATGGCGCCTTGCTAGGTAGTAGCAAATGACGTAGCTGAAAGCTATGCTAACTATCGTCTCGGCAAATGAGAGCGTAATTTGTCAGTGAACCATCGCTAGCAAAGTCGGCTGTACAACTGTGGCGAGTGCTAGGAAGTCTCTCTAGACCTGCCGTGTGGCGGCGCTCGGTCTGCAATCACTGACAGTGGTGACACGCGGGTCCGACGTATACTAACGGACCGCGGCCGATTTAAAGGCTACCACCTAGCAAGTGTGGTGTCTGGCGGTGACACCACAGAATGAGCAATGGGGTTTCGAAAATAGTTCCTTGAAGGAACAAGCAACATACGACATAAACTGATGAGCCAAAACATTATGACCACCTGCTTAATAGTTCGTTTGTCCGCTTGTGGAACTAAATACTGGCTGTTGGTAGGTTTGGAGAGATATGTGGCATTACACGTCTACGTGTATATTAAGGGTCGCTGATTTGCATAAATGGTGATAGGTTCCATAAGATTTACATCAGGTGAATTTGGTCGCCGATAGATCAATGTGAGTTCACTATAATGCTCCTCAAACCATTGTAGCACGGTTCTGGCTGCGAGACACGGACAATTACACTGGTGAAAGACGACACCGGCGTTGGGGAAGGCATCAAGCATGAAAGGATGCAGGTGGTTCACAGCTGTTAGCATGTCTTCGATTACTACCACAGGTCCCATGCAAACGCAGGAGGATGTCTCCCGTAGCATAATATTCTACTCACCAGTCTGCGTCCATGGCGCGCTGGACGTTCCGAGCCGCCGTTCACCTCGATGACGGAGTTCGTCGAGACAACCATTGATCTAGTGTAGCAAAAATTTGATTCAATCGAAGAGCCAACACGTTTCTATTGATCAACGGTCGAATACCGATGGAGCCATTCTCACTGTAATCGTAACTGACGATGTCGCTGGTTCAACATTTGAACACGGAGTGATCCGGTGCGGAGCTCCATGTTCAGTAATGTATGATGAACGGTCTGTTCCGAGCCACTTGTACGTGCACCAGTATTGTGCTCTTTCGATAGAGGTACCACAGATCAGCATGTAGGGCAGACAAGCGTCCGAACCCCACGTTCTGTGGAGAGTCGTGGATGTCCAACCAGTTAGCGCCTAGTGGTAGTTTCTCTGCCCTACCTCTTTCCGCAGATGCTCACGACAGTAGCACGTGAACATTCGACCAGCTTCGCCGTTTTCGAGATACTCGTTCACAGGATATGGGTAATAATAATCAGCCATTTGTCAAAGTCGCATATCCCATTGGATTTCCCCATCTGCAGCCCTTATCTTCGCTAGGGTGATCCCCTGCCCGTATCTGTTCCTCTTACATACTTTTGTTACCGCGTCACGTGCCCACTACGGCACCAGGCGGCATCCAACGTCTTGGTGGGCGGAGGTCATAACTGTGGTGTGCGTACTGTAAGACCTTCGGTACACACACCATCAGATTATTGACTTGTCGCTCTTAACGAAGTAGGCGAGTGTCAGCCATATGTCTCGTGGTCTTATCGTGGCATGTTTATCTTCTGCCATTAGGTCAGACGATAGAAATGCCACTTGCACGCTTAGAGTAGCAGATTGACGGTGACCAACTTTAAACAGAACTTGATTAATTTCCACACACATTTATTAAAATAATAACAAGCATAGAAATTACTTAACTTGATTCTGGATACTGTTTACAACTGACAATCTGAAGTTCCTTTGGTCTTGGTACATTAATCTTATTCTCACATATCCCTGATACTTGACAAAGTGTCTATTCATTTATTTTCATGGCTATGTACAGGAATATGATAATCTTATTAGGCGCAGACTGAAACTTGACTATAGACTGGTGCAGACTAATGCAGACTGACGCAGACTGGTACAGACTATGCAGACTGACTAATCGGAGGTCTGTACACTCGTTATAATACCTCACGCGTTCAGGTATCACTGCGCGAGTGTGATCCGCGAGGAGAAAAGGTTCTACGTTAGCAGCAACCTCATTGGCTGCGTTACATATTAATGCGCGGATCGGCGGAAGCAGAATTTGGTCCGACTCTTAGGCAGCGCCATCTCGTAGGTCGGAGACGGACGAGCTCTGCGCCTGCGCTGTCGTGCTTAGCGGGTGGGAAAGTTGTGTACGCGCTGACTACGAGGAACTATGTACACAACAATCACCTTTTGGCTTATCAGTGTAATATACACGTATGTTGCAGAATACTTGCTGACAGATCAGAACTATGTGTCTGGCCGAAACTCAAACCTGGGAACTTTGCCTTTCGTGACTGTCCAAGCACGTCTCACGGCCAATCCTCATAGCTTTACTTCCACCAGAACTGCTTCTCATCAGGATGAAGTGAAGTTCTGAAGGTGGGAGATGAGGTACTGGCGGAACTACAGCTTTGAGGGAGAGCTGATTCGCCAAGTTTGCATAGTTCAGTTGATAGAGCACTTACCCGCGAAAATCAGAGGTTCTAGGTTCGGATCCCGGTCAAGTACAGAGTTTTAATCTGCCAGGAAGTTTCAAAACACTGTACACTCCATATCAGAGTGAAAATTCATTCTGTACCAGCGTACTTCAGATTAAACGATAAATCAAAGCATTGTTTCAAGATAAAGACTTAGGAATTTCAGTTTTAAAGATTAAAGTTTGCATTTGAGATTTTCTCATTGACATATCAAGGTAGTCAGATAATACCATGTATTCATATACAAGAAGAGACGTTGCGCAAACAAAAATAAAAAAAGTAAGACCCTTAAGTCCTAAAACGGAACAGTTTCGAATATGACACATTATATTATGGTCTTCCTTTTTAGCAAAAATAAGCAGAACGTCTTGTAGCTCTTCATTCCTTTCTATCTGACTAAGGCAGCAAATGGAGGTATAGTCTTTCTTACATCCCCAGTTGGAGGTTTATGTGCTTCGGTAGCATATTTCTTTTCATGTGTCAGTTTGTGGTGTGGATCACTTGTATCTCTCAAGCACCTGTGATGTCTGTATTCTCGTATTAGAAATGTCTCATTCTCATCTGATAGCTCCACCGCCCAAGCAACTCATGTTTAGTAAAAAAAAGGTACGTTTCACGCAGTACATCAGATTATTACCGTGCTGCGAACGCAGGAATGAGGAGCACGCGAACTTGCTTGGGCGGTTTGCTGAAAGACTGGCACCAGCTTAACAAGAGCGAGCACCTGCGAATGCGAAGTGAACACGACCGATTGCTGTTTGGTCGTACTCGTCTACAGTTTGCATTAAAATGTTCAAATGTGTGTGAAATCTTATGGGACTGAACTGCTAAGGTCATCAGTCCCTAAGCTTACACACTACTTAACCTAAATTATCCTAAGGACACACACACACCCATGCCCGAGGGAGGACTCGAACCTCCGCCGGGACCAGCCGCACAGTCCATGACTGCAGCGCCCTAAACCGCTCGGCTAATCCCACGCGGCACAGTTTGCATTAGACAGAATGCTCGTTCGCTGATGTTTGTTCGCTTGTGTTCGCCCCGGTGTAAACTAGTGACTCATAACTTTCTACTTTCGAAAGTTCCTTGTGTAGAAAGGGTTTATCAAACATTTATGAAACAGAAATTTCAAAAAATGGGATAGCGATACCAAGTCGATAAAAGTGTTCTTATCTTTACTCTGCATCCAGTTTCGACCTAGCTGGTCGTCTTCTGGCAGAACCTGGGTACGACACCCAAACAACAGCAGTTTCTAGTAGGAGGAAGGACGCACTCTCTTAGTAAAAAAAATTTTTCTGTTGCTTGGATATCGTAACCATCTTCTATTGTTTGTGTATCATACCGTGGTTCTGACAGAAGGTGACCAGTTCGGTCGAAACTAGTTGCAGAATAACAAAGAGAAACATCGTCTAATACTTTTTTGTGGTTATTAACAACAAAATTTCTCTTGAGCAAGGTGAGCTCCACAAATTTAAGAAAACTATTGTGGTAGATTTTTGCTCTTATTTGATTGTAGAACTAATAAGTTATCTTTTTATATTTTAGAGATAGCTGTTATTTTCAAAAATGGTATGTCAGTTAAATGAAGGAAGAACTTTATAAGTAACATTTGAGAACATTTCTAGTGGAGGACATCGATCTGGCAAAAAGTATTTTAGAAATATACAAATCAGTACCCACCGCAAAAACATTCATTTTGATGGTAACCGGTTTCGGTCAGTTTTTGACCATCCTCAGACCCTCATAACATGATGGTAAGCTGTGGCGGCCAAGGAAGCGGGTGTTGTAACTGCAGTTGACGTTCATGGACTTAACAAAACCCATCCCATTCATCGCCGCCGTCTACCATCATGGTATGAGGATTTGAGAATGGTCAGAAACGTATTGAAACCGATGTTGCTATCTTCGGAATTGTGTGGATGACGTTTTTCCGAAAGTCTGATGGTATATTGTCAGTCTATACACTAACATGAATAGTTGTTTCGTTGCCACTTTCCCCAACGAGTTTAAAAAGTTTAATGGCATATTATCAAGCCCTTCTGTCTTACTTGAGCTTAAGTCGTGCAAAGCTATTTTAAATTCTGATTCTAATACTGGATGGAATTCCCATTACACTCTTAGTATCATCGCCCTTACTTTTAATTTTACCGAAGAATGTTTCGAATTTTCTATATTCTGAATCCGTCCTTCCGACAATCTTTTTTTCGATTTCTTCACATTCTTCATGCAGCCATTTCGCCTTAGCTTACCTGCACTTCCTATTTATTTCCTTCCTCAGTGACTTGTATTTCTGTATTCCTGAATTTCCCTGACCACTTTTGTACTTCCTTATTTCGTCGATCAACTGATGTATTTCTCCTGTTATCAATGGTTTCTTCGCAGTTACCTTCCTTGTACCTAGCGTTTTCTTTTCAATTTCTGTTATTGCCATTTTTAGAGACGTTTATTCTTCTTCAACTGAACTGCCTACTAAGTTATTCATTATCACAGTGTCTATAGCTCAGAGAACTTCAAGTGTATTTCGTCATTTCGTAGTACTTCTATAATTTACTTCTTTGTGCATTCATTCCCTCTGAATAGTGTCTTAAACTCCAGTATGCTCTCCATCATTAGTAAATACTTTTATTTTTGGTATTACACTCTTCGGTGATCCTAAGTTAGATATCTCTTTGATGAGTTTACGTGTTAGCTGTCAGCAGTTTTTACTCAACCTGTTTTATATTGTTGTTTAGACTAATTTTGTGATTTATGACATTATCCGAATTATGTGTATTTTCCGTGACACTGTGAAACATCGTTGTGTTTCTTATGCTGTCAGGTCATTTATGGGTATTACGCATTTTGATGCATCTTATCTACTGCTTATTAAGTACTTACTACGATTTCGAGCAATTAGGTACGATGCAGAGATTTTTCTTTGTTTTCGTATGTGTACTCTACATATGTTTTTCCTGTTTTTCTTGTTTAGTCTCACAGTGATGATTTTTACAATAACCTAAACTGGTAAAAAGAGGTTAATTTGTGCACTACAATGAAATGAATACCCCTAGCAGCATACAGGCGTTGTTATAAGTCAACGGGGACAGTTGAAAATGTGTGCCCCGACCGGGACTCGAACCCGAGATCTCCTGCTTACATGGCAGACGCTCTACCCACTTTCATTTTTTTTTGCGTTTGGTCTGAGCGGACGTCATAGTCATCTGTTCACGTTGATCGTTGATTTATTTACTCTTTTTTTTATTACAGAGGGCCAGCGCTTCTCCGAGTACACAGAGGATAGTGCGACTGCAGGGACTTATCTCTGCCACGCCTTACGTGAGACCCACATTCCCAACTTGTTGTCCCGCACTATATTCATAGTGCCCCTGCCCATTATACTCATTACTCGCGGCTTTTCGCCGACTCCCGTAAGAGTTCGCGCACTGTTTGTGCATCCGCACAGAAGAAGATGATCAAATGGCCGGTGAGCCTTAGCTCTCTCTCTCTCTCTCTCTCTCTCTCTCTCTCTCTCTATATATATATATATATATATATATATATATATATATATATATATATATAAAGATGGTATCTATTCTTTCAGACATGTCTTGATATACATTAATTTGTGCAGCTGATGGCTATAAGAATCCAAGGGGACCTCTCCTGTTGGGCCAGAGGCCGATTCTCCTGCCCTGTCCAGACAAGTGCAGAGTGTGGTATGGTAGTCATTGGGAGCTCTAGCGTTAGGCGGGTGATGGATCCCCTGCAAATGGCTCTGAGCACTATGGGACTTAACATCTGAGGTCATCAGTCCCCTAGAACTTAGAACTACTTAAACCTAACTAACCTAAGGACATCACACACATCCATGCCCGGGGCAGGATTCGAACCTGCGACCGTAGCGGTCACGCGGTTCCAGACTGACGCGCCTAGAACCGCACGGCCACACAGGCCGGCGATCCCCTGCAGGGAACATGCAGGGCGGGAAATATTGACAGTTTGTACTCAATATGTTTGCCGGTGGCTCTCATCCGTGTAGCATAGGAGGCCCTTCCGGTGACTATCGAGCGCACTGGGTGCAACTGGTTGCAAATAGTGGCACCGATTAGATTTTGAAGTCATCCTCGCCTCCTTTCGTCCGAGGGCTAATATGGCGGAGGCAGCTAGCGTCACACGTGGAGTGCAAGGTAAGCCAGTATTTGTAGCATCATACCCAGGGTCATTCACGGTCCTCTTGTGCACAATAGAGAACTCCCCCCCCCCCCCTTTTGGGATCAGCAATGAATTGCCTGCCAAAATAGAAGTTACATTATCCGCAATGTTCTTAGAGAATGCTCGTCCTCGTAGATCGGGTATAGAAAAGATTCATATAATATTAGTTAACTGCAGGAGCATCCAGGGAAAGGCCCCAGAATTAATATCACCTATTGAAAATTACGATTCCTCGATAGTGTAGAAGTTGGTTGAAAGCGGAGGTGAACATCGACGAAATCCTAAGTTCAGACTGGAATATTTATCGTAAGTATAGGTTAGTCGACAATGGTTGCGGTGTTCTTATTGCAGTTAAGAATTCGGTAAAATCTAACGAGGTTGTCACGGATGCCGATTGTGAATTAATCTGGGTGAAGTTAAGCTTCAAAGAGCGGTCAAAAATGGCAAAATGATGCTTTTCTACATTGACAAAATCTTTGAATGTTTCTTGAGTTTTTTGAAATCTTATCTTCATTTTCAAGTGTCAGAAGTGATAGATTATTGCAAATAATATATTACAGAACTTGCAAATTCCGCAATCCAAACGCTTTTCGGACAAGCGTTCCTTGAACGGAGGCATTGACGTGTGAAAACAGAAGCGTGCCGAATTCTATGCCTGAGAGGAAACTTTTATTCTTTGAGGTACTGTGTCAGTTTCCTGAACAGCCTGTTTGAATTGCAGCCAGAGCTGCAGAACTCGGCATTGCAGACGTGGTCTCTTTCCAGCTGACAATATTCAAAACAAACAGGTGTGATGAAACACGTCGATCCGTGGGCTGCGTTAATTAAATCCAATCCCCAGCTGAACTGCTCCGCGCTTTTGTTTCCCGTTTTGTCGATCAGCAACCTACCTGTTCTGCAACGGCCCGCAAAAAAGACAACACACAAAAAAATTATCCACTCGGCGCCCGCAACGAATTTCACTACACGAGCCAATGTGTCCCTGACTCCAGTGAACACGACCCCAGGTAAGGTCTGCTGGAACACAAGCTGTCTAGCTGCCAAACACGACGGGGATGACAAAGAAACAGTAAAACCTCGTTCTGCGGCGTATAACTGCAAGCTTTATCGGTATCGCAACTGCGGTGCACCTCTAAATGCGAACTACCAATCTCAGTCGGGTTGCCATATCTAGCTGGGACGTCATCGCGACACACTGAGATGGGGGTGTGGAAATGAAGTAAAAATTTTATTTAAAAGAATTACTTTTTATTTGGAACACAATTACATGGAACTTTTTGCGGTAGAAATAGTTGGTAAACCACATTTTTCCAAAGATTTCACCTTTTTGAGCAAGTCTGTTTTCGCTTTTACGTATTCCTAAAACTCCATGCAAGTCAGCTTGTAGTTAAACTGCTAATGTAATACTGATTCCAGAGTCCCTGGCAGCAGTCGATTTCTTTTCGGTCTTGTCGAGACGTCGGGACAAGAAGGTCCATAACGGTGACGATCCAGATGTATCGGGACGGATGGTAACACTAAACCTGAGACTCTTAATTAGAGTCTTGGTTGATATTAGGTATTTTTCTTGCACTTAACGATATTTCTGCATCTTCTAATATTTAAGAACTGTGGGAGGTAGCACAGTGGTTTGGATTACGTGTTGAAATGTGTCTCCAAATAGCTGGATGTGTAAGCCATGTCCCAAACCGGAGGGAGATAAGGGCGTGCCACAATCAGTAGAGACTTTTCTGGTAAAATGTTGTTATTGTCAAACAGACCTTCATGCTGAGCTGAAGACGGCTACACTGTGTTGTGGGGACTGGGACACACAACAAACCACAATCACACTGTGTTCTGGTGAAGCGAAAAGTGTTTTACTACATTATTTGTGGAAAATACTTGTTATAGTTACGTGTGCATCACAACACGTCAGCATGATGCGGAGAATGGAAGTGCTTGCCACACGAACACTTAAGTAAAAACATCGCGACAAACTAAATTACATTCTAGAAGATAGGTTAACTCCCAGTAAAAAGCTTTCTCATCAGCATCGTTTGGTTGCAGATGACAAGTTACCTGTAGTAATTAACACACAAGTGATCCAGAAAATTCATGCACACCAAATGTAAAGGTATTTACAAAAAGGAACGAACTATTGTTTGAACTAAAGATGCACATAATTTTATAATCATTTAACAAAAATGTTCACATTACAGAATAAATAAAAACGAAAACACACTGATGATGGCACAGTGGTGCCAAAACATGTTTGGGTACTGAGAAAAAACGGTGTTTTGTATAACTGGCGGACCTCACATCCAACAATTTTAACTGCAAATACGGCCAACACAAGGCGCTGCAAATCAAAATGATGAATATTTCTTGTCGGCGTATGATGAACGTCTTTGTCAGATTTAAGTAGTTACCAGTAATGCTACAGTTTGACTTTGTTGTTCATCTCTTTGATAAATGATTATAAATTTGTAACTGTAGGCAAACTGCATACTAGTTTCCACCAAGTAAGCTACCAGGCACCTGTACTAGTATAACAAATTATTTTTAGAGGCTTAAATTTTTATCATTAGTGGTGATAGACTATCATGAAGTACCTGTTAGGACAAGATGTTCCTGAGACAAATTTATTTATTTGCAAGAAACTGTCTCCAAATAAAACAGTTCTCACATAATGTTGTGTCAGATTCAACATCCTCCACTGATGAAGTCGTAAGGTTCAGAAACGTCTCAGAAACTAATTATTTTACAAAATGAGAGCAGATTTTCTACAATGAAGTAGTATCTATTAACACATTATTATAATTACTTTAACTACATTAGTAATGGTTACTGCCAGAAAGCACCTAACTCAACAAGGGTATATGAAGTACTTCAACTGTGCAAGTAAAGAGTGTTATCACGTCATTAAGGGATACAAAACATACGGTAGTTTGTGACACTTATGAAATAAAGCGAATTATCACCTTATTTCAGGGATACAAAAGGTATGATAGTTTGTGACACATATGAAAATTAATGCAGGAGAAGATATTGCGCAGGAAGACTGTATTATTTCGGTTCTTAGTCCGGGACGGATTTACGAAACAATTCACTTCAAAATAATTAAACAGCTGTAATGTTTTCGTTTTTTGAATGTGATTACGCACTTTGCATACACGTATGAATGGTTGATAGGCAGAAATAGTACTTCGGGCAATACTGTGCGAGTTTGCTGGTGTGATCCGAACGCGTCACCCATAACTTAGACGGTAGAAAAACTGTACACCTAAGCTGTACTTGAACCCAAAATGTAGTATGGACTTCTGTATAAGGATCGATGAATTTACGAAGTTATTATCGTAATGGAATAATAAGCTCTGTTCCCATGCTTGCAGAAAATAGTAATTAGTTAAAGAGGGACCACATTCTACAGGGTTAAACAGAACGAAACTTTGTGTTCCTCCAAGAAGACGGATCCTCTATAATTCTTTATTATTTACCAAGTTATTTTGAAGACGTCACTGTTCAATTCGCATTGTCGTGTTTCAGTAAAACCGTATTCTTATAAATGACCAGAGGTGCTGTGACGCAGCTCCAGTTATCTTCAGCCGAGCATAATAGTTCGTTTATATGTAAAAGTCCGCCTGCTTAGCTGAGTGGTAATGTGCTTGCCTACCATACGGCGGACCTGGGTTAGATTCCCGACCGGGCTGGAGATTTTCTCCGCCCGTGGACTGGGTGGTGTGTTGTCCTCATCACCATCTCATCACGGACGCACAAGTCGCCCAATGCAGTAGCGTCACCTGAAATAAGACTTGCAATCTGTCGGCCGAACTTCCCGGACGGGGCCTCCCTGTCAACAATGGCACGCCATCATTTCGTTTTCATTTTGATGAGTAAAAGGTCGATTACGGACTCCTGTGAACTGAAATGTCTTTCGTTCACAACCTAAATTTGTGCAGCGTGTCAGTACATAGCACTGCTCTGAAAACAATATCATTTGGCTTGTGATTGTTTTATTTGTTTAATGTTGGTTGTTCTAAATATTTGTGTGATTTCCTGTAAGTCAATTGAGCTTGGCGCGCACACGAAATTATACTAACATTTATCGGACGATAGAAGAACCCGCAGTTCATATTGACATCATAGAATTTTCAGAGCACTGATCCAGTGCAGCCCGTATGTGATGACTTATGCAGTTTGTATTTATCACTCTGATCACATAACCTATTAGAGTGGTTGTGCTGTTGCATACAGCGGCAGTGTCTCTTTAAGACATTAGGAAAGGAAACAGCTCTCAAGTTTGTATTTATCACTCTGATCACATAACCTATTAGAGTGGTTGTGCTGTTGCATACAGCGGCAGTATCTCTTTAAGACATTAGGAAAGGAAACAGCTCTCCCGCTGGAGGTTCGAGTCCTCCTTCGGGCATGGGTGTCTGTATTGTTGAACCAGAGGCTTACCTAAAACGAGAGTAGTGTCTTACGGCTCCTCCTCCTTGGTCGGTGTAACTGTGCAGGCCAGCTTGGATTTTTTTAGGTGCTATGCGGCATCCGACTAGGTGAATGCCTGGCTGGTACCCACGTACCGCCTCAGTTACACGATTCGCAAATATTTAGAAAAACACGCACACACTTTCTCATGGGATAACACTAGACGCAGACAGATGAGGTAGACAAATTTCATCCCAGGGGTGCACAGTTACACCCACCGAAGAAGAGGCGTGGTAATACACTAGACGCGTTTCAGGGAGGACGGCGGTTCAGATCCCTGCCCGGTCATCCAAATTTAGGTTTACCGCGAGCTCCCTAAATCCCTTAAGACCACTCCTGCAATTTTGCTCCATAGCTATAAGTCTCGTCTTCGACGATACAGTAAACCCTAATATTTTGCTGCTTTTCGTCTAATTGCGACATGCCTTTATGTTCGTATCAAGATCTGTCTGGTTATTGCCTTAAACGCAGGAACGTCCATGAGCACAATATTAGATCGCATTTTGGGCTCTATTGCTTAGTATAGGATTCACAGTCCACAGGTTCTCTGTTTGAGAGATTGTTAGTATGTTGACGTCAAATCATTACTTAGACAAAGGACTGGTTCATTTTCTAAATATGAACTAAAAAAAATGCACCACGGAGGAATTATCCGAATGTGACCAAATTCGGTAGCTGTAATGTTCCTGTACAGACAAACAAATGATTACAGTTGTAGAAAAATTGGACTATTTATTCAAGAGAAAAAGCTTCACAAACTGACAAAGTCAAAAACTCGTTGGTCAGCCTTTGGTTCTTATAGGAAGTGTATCTGCCCACACTCTACCACCAAAATTGTCAAATTCATAACAGCGTGTTGACACTGTGAACACAGGGAATAATGCCAGAAAGAAGAAGACATTCGGTGGTTCCTTTAACTCACAAGAAGAGTGTTACCTTCCAGCGTATCCTGAATCGGGCCTCGATACAAATCAGTCTGATACCGCAGCATCGCTTGTTTTCGCATTCTTCTGCTTCGCCAACTCACAACATAACTGTCACATTGTAACCTAACTTAGACCTCGTCTGCAGATGGGCAAACCAAACTGAAACTGGTAAGTGCAAAATAAATTATCAGAAAAAAGTGGCTTGTCACAGTTTTTTAACCTTTAAAAAAATATTACAAGTAGAATGAGATTTTCACTCTGCAGCGGAGTGTGCTCTGACATGAAACTTACTGGCAGATTAAAACTGTGTGCCGGACCGAGTCTCGAACTCGGGACCTTTGCCTTTCACAGGCAAGTGCTCTACCAAGCACGTCTCACGTCCCGTCCTCACTGGCAGAAGTAAAGCTGTGAGGACGGGGCGTGAGTCGTGCTTGGTAGAGCACTTGCCTGCGAAAGGCAAAGGTCCCGAGTTCGAGACTCGGTCCGGCACACAGTTTTAATCTGCCAGTGAATTTAATATTACAAGTAATTCGTAGTGACAAGCGTCCCTGACTAAAGCACGCTATGCTGCACTGCTAAACAGGAAAAAAAATAGTTAGTGTAGCTGGGGAAAGCTGTTTACCTAGCAGAAGCCGCAGATACCAAAGAAATGCCGAAGTGTCACTCGGCACAAGTGTTCCCACCCTAGAAAACATGACTCTCGCGGCGGTTGTGTGGAGAAGACGAAGAAGCCCGTGGCTCTCGCAGCAGGGGAGGCGGCAATGAGGTTTTGGTTTTATTGGCATTTAGCACGGCAACGATCCGTGTTCCACACAGGGCACGTAGCGTACGGACTCGACGGCCGTCTCGGCACGTCCCGCCTTCAGCAGCACGTCCGCCGCTTCACGCGTCTTTCACCTTGACTCGGCGGTCTATAAAGGCCGCCGCAGATGGTCGTTACGGCCGTAGAATTCGCATCCATCGGCGGTGTCCTTTTTAAGAGCTGCATTCAGCGTCTCGTCGTGATGAAGAAGTCTATTCAGGCGGACCAAGTTAGTCAGCTGCTGGTATGAGGCTCCAACTACGTGGTCCAGGGTCCCAAGAATACTGACGTGATCGATTTAGTACGACAAGGTAGAAACAGGGCACCTCCGACAGAATAAATATCTGATTACTTATTCTACATCTACATCTACATCCATACTCCGCAAGCCACCTGACGGTGTGTGGCGGAGGGTACCTTGAGTACCTCTACCGGTTCTCCTTTCCATTCCAGTCTCGTATTGTTCGTGGAAAGAAGGATTGTGGGTATGCCTCTGTGTGGGCTCTAATCTCTCTGATTTTATCCTCATGGTCTCTTCGCGAGATATACGTACGAGGGAGCAATATACTGCTTGACTCCTCGGTGAAGGTATGTTCTCGAAACTTCAACAAAAGCCCGTACCGAGCTACTGAGCGTCTCTCCTGCAGAGTCTTCCACTGGAGTTTATCTATCATCTCCGTAATGCTTTCGCGATTACTAAATGATCCTGTAACAAAGCGCGCTGCTCTCCGTTGGATCTTCTCTCTCTCTCTTCTATCAACCCTATCTGGTACCGATCCCACACTGCTGAGCAGTATTCAAGCAGTGGGCGCACAAGCGTACTGTATCCTACTTCCTTTGTTTTCGGATTGCATTTCCTTAGGATTCTTCCAATAAATCTCAGTCTGGCATGTGCTTTGCCGACGATCAACTTTATATGATCATTCCATTTTAAATCACTCCCATTGCCTACTCCCAGATAATTTATGGAATTAACTGCCTCCAGTTGCTGACCTGCTGTATTGTAGCTAAATGATAAGGGATCTTTCTTTCTATGTATTCGCAGCACATTACACTTGTCTACATTGAGATTCAATTGCCATTCCCTGCACCATGCGTCAATTCGCTGCAGATCCTCCTGCATTTCAGTACAATTTTCCTTTGTTACAACCTCTCGATATACCACAGCATCATCTGCAAAAAGCCTCAGTGAACTTCCGATGTCATCCACAAGGTCATTTATGTATATTGTGAATAGCAACGGTCCTACGACACTCCCTTGCGGCACACCTGAAATCACTCTTACTTCGGAAGACTTCTCTCCATTGAGAATGACATGCTGCGTTCTGTTATCTAGGAACTCTTCAATCCAATCACACAATTGGTCTGATAGTCCATATGCTCTTACTTTGTTCGTTAAACGACTGTGGGGAACTGTATCGAACGCCTTGCGGAAGTCAAGAAACACGGCATCTACCTGGGAACCCGCGTCTATGGCCCTCTGAGTCTCGTGAACGAATAGCGCGAGCTGGGTTTCACACGATCGTCTTTTTCGAAACCCATGCTGATTCCTACAGAGTAGATTTCTAGTCTCCAGAAAAGTCATTATACTCGAACATAATACGTGTTATAAAATTCTACAACTGATCGACGTTAGAGATATAGGTCTATAGTTCTGCACATCTGTTCGACGTCCCTTCTTGAAAACAGGGATGACCTGTGCCCTTTTCCAATCCTTTCGAACGCTACGCTCTTCTAAAAACCTACGGTACACCGCTGCAAGAAGGGGGGCAAGTTCCTTCTCGTACTCTGTGTAAAATCGAACTGGTATCCCATCAGGTCCAGCGGCCTTTCCTCTTTTGAGCGATCTTAATTGTTTCTCTATCCCTCTGTCGTCTATTTCGATATCTACCATTTTGTCATCTGTGCGACAATTGAAAGGTGGCTACACTGAGCCACAGCGCCAGAGATTGCGCCAAAGAGCCGCCTCCACAGTGCGTGGGGAGAGCTCATAGTAGTCAGTGCCTGTCGAGAACTCGTAGTAGTCAGTGCTTGTTAAGAACTCGTAGCAGAGAGTGTTTGTTGAGATGTGCTAGTAGGCAGTGCTTGCTGGAATGTGATATTGGAGACTTCTGGTTGAGATGTGGTAGTAGCGAGTCGGTGTGGAGAGATTGTAATGTTTAGAGTGCTTTTCATCAATATAAATTAAGGTAAAAAACTACTTTTCTTTTTTTTCTCATTATTTCAATGTCCTGAATAATGCGTCATTACAGGTTCAGTCAACAAAGCATCTGGCTTGTGTTCTTGTATTAGAGTGTAATTCTGGGTTTCTTGCGCAATTATAGTATTTCTAATTTTTTTTTATTACGTAAGTATAAATGATATTTAAAATTTCTTGTCTTATTGAAGAAGAACCGTGCCAGATGTGTACGTTGAATCACACTTCCACACACAGAACAGTTACTCTTGTGCTTGTTGTTGCGTTGGTTTTATAGTTGCTGGGGACTTAATTAATTAATTGTGTTAACGAAAATTTTCATTTCATTCTTTGTTGTTGTTCTATGCAGTCAGATTGCGTAATAAAACTAGTCAGGGCCAACCGTTTACGAGACACAGCGTAATCGGACTTACAGCTATCAAAAACTAAAAAAATATTTGCATTATATTTAATTAAGCCCCCATGCACGTGGCGACCGCTGCTTCGGATCGTCCCTTGGAATTCTTCTGACTGTAAAAATAGTAGACAGTAGTATTGTTGTAGTAATTTGTAGTTTAGTAATTGTAGTCTATATTGCATGTGTAGATTTGGTAATTGGCATTCTTCTAATGGTATTTTTCAAATTTTTTTATTTTTTTTTGTTGTTGTCTTGTCTACGGGTTTGATAATTTAGTGCAATTATTTCAATTGTTCGTTAATCGTGTTTGAGGGAAACATTTCGTGTGAATGGTATTGTTGATGATAAAGTGTCATTGTGTGTAATTTTCATATAGTGACGAGTTTTGTATATTTTGTAAATGATTACGCGGTCGATGAAAAAGGCGAAAATGATGGATAGTGAGAATGACGAAATTGTTAACATGGCGAACTCGCCAACAGAGGAAAACAGTATGATGGATAATGAAGTGGAAAACAATGTAATAAGTCGGGAAAATAGGCCGGAAACAGTTCAAAATTTTTCACAATCGAAACATTTTCAGAATACGAGATTAACGACAGAAGAGATGGGGCAGTTGATGGGTGCTATATTAAATTTGGGATCACAAATAGGAAGATTTCACACGAAGATGGAAACTTTGATAACACGGTTAGGCTCACAAATAGGAACAATTAAAACCGAGATGGAAACAATGGAAACACAGTTAGGCTCACGAACAGGGACATGTTTCAAAAACATGAAAGATGAATCAAAGAAAGAAAGTAGAGAAGAAGTACAGTCGATTTTGAATGCTGACAATAATAGTTTAATTTCAACAGAAATCAGACAAGAGGAACAGGGCAGGGAACAGGAAGAAAAGGATCGCGTGATAGTACAGAAATTTTCAGAGTTAAACTTACAATGAGCACACGATAAGAAAGAAATACTTGAGAGAATCGAGGAATCCGTACCAAACGACAGAATAAATAACTTAACGCAACAGTGTGAACAGTTAACTACTAAATGTGACAACACCGAAACCCGAGTCGCGACATTTACAGAAGACGTAAACAAACAGAAAGAACAATTAAGTGACTCATCGGAAAGAGTTGAGGAGATCTCAGATAAATTGACAAGTGTTAGTTTAGCAGAAGGGTGTGAAGAAAGTAATTTGTTTCATTTACGGGATGCAACAAGAGAACGCCAGGCGCGCGAATTTAACAATAATCGTCATTGTGACTGGGACAGACGCGGTAGGTCTTTGTCGCCACGAGGCGAAAACTTTGACTATAAACACTTTTTGACTGTTCGGGAATTTAAGATCTTTCGTAATTCTAAGAATGAGATACATCCATGTTCAATTACGTACGCACTTCCGCCAGATGTGCCACAAAGTCACAAACTAGAAATTATGTGCGGCTATTAATGTCCTCAGGGGATTCACTACTCTAAGTGAATATGTGCCGCAGCGAGCATAGGGCCCCGAGCTGTAGTGGTGCTATTTCTCTTTTAGTTTTCTGCACCGCTGCCAACTCTTTTACTATTCTTTGCATCTGTCAAAACAACTCTTCGACTATCAATCTATCTAGTGAGTAAGTAAACAATAACCTGATATGACTATTTTACCTAAATGTGATTTCGGAAATTACCGTTTGGACTTACTGTACCTTCAGCAGCATTCATTCGTAGTTTAAACGAAATTTTACCTGTTTATCTTCGTGACAATATTATTTCATGTGTTGACGATATTCTTATTGCTAAACGTTCTTGGAGTGAGCACAACAAAATTTTGGATTCATCATTACGTATTTTTGCAAGAGTTAGCATTACAGTGAACTTAGAAAAATCTGAATTTGGTCGTTATCAGGTGAAATTTCTCGGTCACATTATTTCTACAGAAGGTATTCTTCCTGATCCAGAGAAACTGGATGCTATTTAGTTCGCAATGACATTCTTTTTAAACGAAAATCGGTCGACAACTCTGTTTGGTTAGTTTGTATTCCTGATGAGTGGGTTAATAAGCTGATTTGGTATACGCATTTCAGTTATGCACACTTTGGTCCCAGAAAATGCTTTCATAAATTACGGGAAAATTGCTACTTCAGTAATATGGAAAAACGTATTCGATCTGTTCTGGCCAAATGCAAATTATGTCAAAAGGCTAAGCCGCCAACAATTTCTCACAGAGCACCGTTGTTTCCTATCATTCCAGCGAAATTAAAGGACATGGCTGCAGTCGATTTGTTCGGTCCAGTGGTTCGTTCTACTAATGGTTTTGCGTACATTTTCGTAGCAGTGGAACTGACGTCAAAATATGTGTGTTTTACACCTTTACGCAAAGCAACAGCTCGTTCAGTATCTAATGCTTTCATCAAACATTTTCTTAAAGAAGTGGGTCATGTTGATAAGGTTATATCAGATAATGGATCACAGTTTCGTTATAAAATTTGGCTTCGTACTCTACGGCGTCGTAAGATTAAACCAATTTTCATTTCACTTTTTCACCCTCAATCTAACGCTTCAGAGAGATGGATGAAGGAAATCAATAAATTGTGTCGTCTTTATTGTCATAGGAATCACAGAACATGGGATCAGTATCTTCATATTTTTCAAAACATTCTGAATGAACTCCCTAATGATTCAACTTCTTTACCGCCAAACCGATATTAAAAAACAAAGCACCGACAAATCGCATATCTGAAATCGTTCCTTTTTCGCCTTCACGGAAACTGCGGCATTCTGAAGTTGTGAACATGGCTCTGCAAAATATTGCATCTGCGGCTGCTAGAAGAGAGAAATCAGCTAAGTGTCCTGGTCGTTTAAAAACTTTTTCAGTTGGCCAAAAGGTGTTAATTAAGTCTCATCGTTTGTCTCATAAAGGAAAAGGCTTGTGTCGCAAATTTTTTTTGCTTTATAACGGTCCATATAGAATTCTTAAAATTATTCATGATAACACTGTCGAAGTAGAAACTATTAAATCACGACGCTCTAAGGGAATACATCATATATCTAACGTTAAAATTTTTGTGGAATGATACACTTTTGAAAAATTTTTGTGGAATGACATACTTGTGAGAAACTAACAGCTACATGTAAACACGCAGAGAGTACAAGGATACCGCGCTGTGTTTTGGCGGCGGCACATACTCAAAGCAACAGTCAAGTCTGCGCGTCGCACAAGGCAGTCGATGACCGGAAACAATTACTTCCTACGTCACGCGCCTACAGCTGATCGAGCGCTCAGTGCGAATGTACTGACAGCCGTAAACAAATACACAGTTTAATTTCTCCGATTAAATTCAGTATAAAGCTATAGTGACTCGGTGAATTATGTTATTAACATTTAGTATTTTTCAGGATACGGTTGTATAAAATATTTAAGAACTTCAGGTAAATTCTGTGTGTCTCCGACGTTAAGAGGACTTGCTATCGAGAAAATTTCAGAAAGAATGTAATTTCCAAGAAGAAACTAATAAACTAAAAAGGTAACTATTAATTGAGTTTATTTTTTCAGGTAACATATTTCCACTTAGGTACGTACTTTAGACGTAATTTGCTGCTCGCGATTACGTGATTCATACTTTGTGCTAATTTCATGTTCTATGAATTTACTTGTGAAGCGACGTGCTTGCGTACATTTGCTGATTTTTGTCAATGTTTTATTAATGAACAGGGTTGTTATTTGTATATATTATGCATCGCTTGGCTGCAATGCTTTTTCACTGATTTCATATTTTTTTTATTATGTGCCTGCTGTGCTTATTTATTTAAATTATAATTGTCACCTGATTTATTGTGCTGATGTGGTTGGGTATGTAAGTTATACTTTGTGATTTATCTGCTTGCGCCTTCATGTTTACTTGTTAAGATTACATTTGAACATTTATTTGCTTAAGCTGATATGATGCTAATGACCTGTTTATTACGTAAGATATATGTTTACTGCTATGCGTATGGATTGCATATTTATACATTTCTGTTTGTTGTCATAACTACTCTTTAATTTGGTATATAGAAATGCTGATATACTGTGTATGAACATAGAGTTTAGGTCACATTATTGTATTAATTATAGATTGTTCGCTTGGCAGAGCCTCGTTGTAAGAATTGTGCTGCATCCACTTGTTGACATTATGTTCTCTACTGGTATATTTACTCGCTATTGCATGTTTTGCTTATGCTCAGTGCCTTATATTTTTAACATAGGAAAATGAACTGCTATAATTCGACATAAACGACATTAGTACAAGAAACTTCATAGAAGTCACATGAGCTGGAGGTTTTATGAAAGCTGTATCAATTTATGCTAATAGGAAGGAAGCTAACGACATGACATACCAAAACTAGGTTTAGACCATTGACAGTTATTACACTGCATTTTTGGTGAGCAATTGAAATAGGAAGTGACACTTGACACAAGATATACTCCACATGTTTGCTTCTGTTTGCCATAATTCTTGAAGTGGTGTACACACTGAAATATTATGATCATTCACACTCCGTAATCGTACTTAATTACTGAGAGTTATTCGAACTAAGTCTGTTAGAGGTCATGTATGCATTTCTTTTGTTTATAATTCATAAAGAGTAGAAGATTTGGGTCAGATGGATTACACAGAGGTTGTGTGTGCACATTGTGTCTTCGGATTGTATGGGATGATGAGGTTTGCATTAGGATTTTATCTGTACTTGTTCGAGGAGACTGACTAGAGGAAAGAGTTGTCATGGAAGTGAAATGATATTGGTAATAAGGTTTATATGTATCGACGTATTGAAGAGGTATTATTGAGGTATTATTGAGATTATGTGAAGTTGATTATTATTGGAGTTTTGGTGGACAAGAGGTAAGGTAAATGACATTGATTATAAGATTTATATGTATCGACGTAAGAGGTATTATTGAAGTATTGAGATTATGTGATGCTGATGATTATTGGAGTGTTGGTGGATAAGAGGTAAAGTAAGTGAGGTGTATATTTTTTTTGTTTGTCTATATGGAACAAGGAGGATGAAGATAGCAGACTAGAACACTCAAGTAGAAGGAAGATAGTCTATACACACACTTTGTTAAATCACTAAGCAGTATATACTTTTTTTTGAAGAGAGGAAGTATTTGCATATCTTGGCACACTGACAGTTGTTCAGCAACAGTACATTTGATTTGGCTTGGCAAACATTGGTCTTGACATGATGACTATGACGTTGACTTAACTATTATTGACTGTTATACATTGCTGCCACTACTACTTGATACACATGATGAACATCAAATTTTGACAGAATTGCATTTACACAGTTAACACTATTCAATTACACAGTAGTACTTGATATGGATGAAAGATGAGTGAGTGTGTTTTGTGTGTTTTCCTTTCCTAATCCTACCCACCTATCTCCTAAATATTATTTTATTTGTATGTTGTGGCTTGCACTGACACCCATAAATATTATAGGTTTACTGGTATTTGTGTATTTGTAATAGTTAATATGACAATTATCTGATATCATTTGTGTGTTTATTAGAATTTGTATGTTTAGTGTAAAAGCATTTGAATGTGGATTCAAACTATTGTTCATGCCTGAACTGTCTGATTAGTGATAGTGAATATTATGGACTGTTACTTGTACTTTTTCTACATGATTGGTGGCACTAGGACATGTTTAATTTCTGCTAATAAACTCTGATGAACAGTGTGATCAGTGATAGTGAATATTATGGACTGCTGTCTGCACCTACTCAACATTGCTGGGTGCCACTGATGGATTGTTTCTACTGAACTAATGTCACTTGTTGCTGTGTGTACCTGTTCAACATTGCTGGGTGCAACTGATGGACTGCTTCTACTGACATAATGTCACTTGTTGGTGTCTGCACCTGTTCAACATTGCTGGGTGCCACAGATGGAACTGCTTCTACTGGAATGAAGTCACTTGTTGGTGTCTGCACCTGCTCAACATTACTGGGTGGCACTGATGGACTGTTTCTACTGAAATGATGTCACTTGTTGGTGTCTACACCTGTTCAACATTGCTAGGTGCAACTGATGGACTGCTTCTACTGAAATAATGTCACTTGTTGGTGTCTGCACCTATCAACATTACTGGGTGCCACTGATGAACTGCTTCTACTGAAATGATGTCACTTGTTGGTGTTTGCACCTGTTCAACATTGCTGGGTGCCACAGATGGAAATGCTTCTACTGAAATGAAGTCACTTGTTGGTGTCTGCACCTGCTCAACCCTGCTGGGTGCCACTGATGAACTGCTTCTACTGAAATAATGTCACTTGTTGCTGTCTGCACCTGCTCAACATTGCTGGGTGCCACTGATGGACTGCTTCTACTGAAATGATGTTGCTTCTTGCTGTCTGCACCTGTTCAACATTACTGGGTGCCACAGATGGAACTGCTTTTACAAAAATGATGTCAATTGTTGGTGTTTGCACCTGTTGACCATTGCTGGGCTGGAATTATCAACTATTTGTTTTTTTTAATAATTAAAAGTATTTTATGTGAACATTTGTATAAACTGATTTTTTGTGTATTGTGTAAACTATTATGTAAAGCCACATGTATGAAAGAATTTGTATTGCCTACTGTATTTTATATATTAGGTTATTGAAAGGTCAGTGCAAAGCCAAAATTTTAACTAATTATGTGATATTTAGGTATTAATATTATCTTTTATTTTTGTCTGTATTTTTGTGGACGAATTTGGTGGTATTTTCACCACCAATTCTGGCAAAAATACCATCAAATTCTGGCCTGTGGAGGAGGGGCATATGAAAGGTGGCTACACTGAGCCACTGCGCCAGAGATTGCGCCAAAGAGTATTATTCAGCCGCCACCACAGTGCGTGGGGAGAGCTCGTAGTAGTCAGTGCCTGTCGAGAACTCGTAGTAGTCAGTGCTTGTTAAGAATTCGTAGCAGAGAGTGTTTGTTGAGATGTGCTAGTAGGCAGTGCTTGCTGGAATGTGACATTGGAGAGTTCTGGTTGAGATGTGGTAGTAGCGAGTCGGTGTGGAGGGATTGTAATGTTTAGAGTGCTTTTCATCAATATAAATTAAGGTAACAAACTACTTTTCTTTTTTTTCTCATTATTTCAATGTCCTGAATAATGCGTCATTACAGGTTCAGTCAACAAAGCATCTGGCTTGTGTTCTTGTATTAGAGTGTAATTCTGGGTTTCTTGCGCAATTATAGTATTTCTAATTTTTTTTTTATCACGTCAGTATAAATGATATTTAAAATTTCTTGTCTTATTGAAGAAGAACCGTGCCAGATGTGTACGTTGAATCACACTTCCACACACAGAACAGTTACTCTTGTGCTTGTTGTTGCGTTGGTTTTGTAGTTGCTGGGGACTTAATTAATTAATTGTGTTAACGAAAATTTTCATTTCATTCTTTGTTGTTGTTCTATGCAGTCAGATTGCGTAATAAAACTAGTCAGGGCCAACCGTTTACGAGACACAGCGTAATCGGACTTACAGCTACCAAAAACTAAAGAAATATTTGCATTTTATTTAATTAAGCCCCCATGCACAATCTAGAGAAGGAACTACAGTGCAGTCTTCCTCTGTGAAACAGCTTTGGAAAAAGACATGTAGTATTTCGGCCTTTAGTCTGTCATCCTCTGTTTCAGTACCATTTTGGTCACAGAGTGTCTAGACATTTTGTTTTGATCCACCTACCGCTTTGACATAAGACCAAAATTTCTTAGGATTTTCTGCCATGTCAGTACTTAGAACTTTACTTTCGAATTCATTGAACGCCTCTCGCATAGCCCTCCTCACACTATATTTCGCTTCGCGTAATTTTTGTTTGTCTGCAAGGCTTTGGCTATGTTTATGTTTGCTGTGAAGTTCCCTTTGCTTCCGCAGCAGTTTTCTAACTCGGTTGTTGTACCACGGTGGCTCTTTTCCATCTCTTACGATCTTGCTTGGCACATACTCATCTAAAGCATATTGTACGATGGCTTTGAACTTTGTCCGCTGATCCTCAACAGGAGAGTAGAATTTGGTTCACGCAAAAGAATTAGGAACATTGACATAATTAAGCCTTTGATTCATCTCGATATCATAGAAAGGTATTTTCTCAGTTATAGTGCGATGTGTTTGAAAAGTACACTCATGTTCCGAAAAATACCGAACGCCTTAGCGACTAGAGACAGAACGTTCATATTCACGGGATATGTACATTAGTATCCTCCGCAGAAATGATAACCATTTCAGTCACGTCGGTTGAGCATGTGTCCTGTTGCCTGGTAGGCACAGGGTCCGCCTTGATAACGTGTTCCATGCGTGATGGCACCAACACGTAAAGGCGCGAATGACGACCTGTGGTATAGCCGTCCATGCTGCATTCACCTGATTCCATTCATCTGTGGTGTTTGGCACTGGGCTACAGCGCTGCACCTGTCGTTTCACCACACCTCACACATTTTCGATTGGTGACAACTCTGGTGATCTGGTGGTCCTGGGCAAAAGGCTCTCATCATGTGACATCAAGAAGCCATGTGTTCATGCAAAAACATGTGATCGTGCATTGTCTTCCTGAAAACTGGCGTTTGGGGTGTACAGAAAGGATATTGCTATGCGTCGCAGGATGTCATTCACGTAGGTCACACTGGTCACGTAGGTCACAGTGCCCTGAACACGTACCAGCTGTGTGATTTGTGATTGTACCGAATAGCACTACACTCTATGAGGCCTTGTGTTGAGGCTGAACGTCTTGTGGGAATGCAGTCATCGGATGTCGCTCCCCTGACTGCGGAGAACCAAAATGCGGGCATTAAAAAAAAACCAACCTGTATTCATCCGAAAACACTATCTGATGCCATTTCTGTCCCCAGTGACGTCGTTCCATACGCAATTGTTGTCTAGCAATTTTCCGCACATTCGTCGAAAGTAGGCGGAGAAGTGGATGACGAGCAAATAACCCGTGAGGATGGGCTGTCAGCCCTGATAGTGTACGATGTGTTCCACTGTTCTGTTCTTGCAGCAGAGCCGAATAGGACGCAGATCCGTCCTACAGTATCCTTTGGATGAGGTGTCGATCTTGCCGAGTGTTAGTCTGGGTGGTGCGACCCGACCCATCTCTTGGTGTCGTAATGCCTTCCGTGAACCATTCGCCACACACCCACTGCACTGCCGAAACGCTGCGTCCCACATGATCAGTAATTTCCCGGATCAATGAATCACGTTGTCTCATGCCAATAATGCGCCCTCTTTCAAACTCACTGAATTGACGATGTGGTTCGCGCATACGTCTGCGAGGCAGCCCGCACGTCTGCTCGTCACTCCGGTTTATAGCGACAATGAGAGCCGCAGCACATTTTACCGTTAGGTGGTGTTGCGCCGCGATATTGATGTTGACCTTGAACCCGCAGGCCAACATGGTTCAAATGCTAACATTTCCACAGAACATACTAATGTACATGTATCGTGAATATGAACGTCGTATCTCTAGTCGTTCAAAGTGTTCTATGTCTTCTGAACATAAGTGATTTGCTCTTTAATTCTTCCGTGTTCCATAGAACAAAAACAGCTGTCAACTCTCGACTCATTTTTCAGAATGATGTGGAACACCGATAAATACTGTCCCCTTGTACAGTGAATTGCCACTGCGAACTACCATCTGTGATCACAGATGCACTACATGTGTTCAGTGAGAGTAGTGGCGACTTATTTAAATTGAATCCATTCGTTCTACTTTTTTCGGCCAATTTCCCACTAGGGCACCGTCGCCTTCGACAGTGCAATTGTTATAAATACAGAGTATATCTGAAGAGGCCTGTGAATGGCCCAAGAAAATAAATGAAACAACCGTTACTAAAAAAAATACCTTTATTGGCCTTCAGAATAATCACCAATAGGTACAAAACACGTAGGACATCGGTTGTTTGCCGGCCGGAGTGACCGTGCGGTTCTAAGCTCTACGGTCTGGAACCAAGCGACCATTACGGTCGCTGGTTCGAATCCTGCCTCGGGCATGGATGTGTGTGATGTCCTTAGGTGAGTTAGGTTTAATTAGTTCTAAGTTCTATGCGACTGATGACCTCAGAAGTTAAGTCGCACAGTGCTCAGAGCCATTTGAACCATTTTTTTAGATCGGTTGTTTGTGTAATCGCTCGAAGCACCCTCATCACGCATTGCTGGATATCAGCAACGCATGCGTGCTCAACTTTCTCGCTCGACACAAGGTGACTGTCCTTCAACACCCTTCCCATCTGGCGTCTGCAGTCTTCGTTTTGCTTCCCCGCCTTAAATTAGCTAAATTAGCCCTGAATTACGCTTCACAGTCATTACGCGTGATCGCGTGACTCCACAAGAAGGTGTTTTCTGACGGTTTCCAACAGCTTTACAAGCGATGTCAGAAGTGTGTTGTAGCTGCTAGTGGTTAATTTTAAGGCCAGTAAAGGTATTTTGTTTGTAACTCGTGTTTCCTTTATTTTCTGAACCCATTTCCTACTTACAACACCGAGTGTGATGAGCCAGTTCACGAAGAGTACGCGCGTATGGCAGTGTTTTCTTGAACGTTGGCAGTGATGTCTGCGCACAACCTACCGAGTGGGGTAGAGTAATACAAGTCGATTACAATATTATTCCACCTGAGAGTAAGGGCACTTCGGTCAGTTAATCGTGAGTTTCTATCTATTCTAAGAGGTCACATTGAACCATTTGATAGTATATGCACAAGTGTTCTGAAACCGGTCTCAGTGTGATGCGTTTTCTGTCATTACCATTTTACTCGTTTACTGTAACGACGCCGCATGTTTACAATAACGTCTATGGGAGGCCAAGTGCAATAATGTCGTGGTCGGGCAGTAATTACAGCCAAGCACTAGTATTTGGGAAAAGCGTGAACCACTGATTGTAGTGTCGTTGTGCCGCTCTTCCGTTGAATTCAGTGAATGCATACGCGAGGTGTAAACTTATCCATACTCCTGTGTATCACTCTTAACATACAATTAACGCTGCCGGTAAAACAGAACCGACACAGAATGAAGCAGTACTGAACGCAAATTTGAGGCCAAGAATTAAGTGGATGTTACTGTTCTCAACAGAAAGCACCGTGTTTTAGTGGAACTAATTTTTTAGTTAAGAGGAAGATACCCAGCGCATACTATTGAGCCGGCCGGATTGGCCGAGCGGTTCTAGGCGCTACAGTCTGGAACCGCGCGACCGCTACGGTCGCAGGTTCGAATCCTGCCTCGGGCGTGGATGTGTGTGCTTTCCTTAGGTTAGTTAGGTTTAAGTAGTTCTAAGTTCTAGGGGGCTGATGACCTCAGAAGTTAAGTTCCATAGTGCTCAGAGTCATTTGAACCATACTGTTGACATTCGCATTGTTTTACAGATATATTCGTTGTAACACACACTTAAAGGTGAGGATAAGAAATCACACTAAATGCTATTCCTCTGTATTGGGAGAACTTGACGCCTTCCAACAAACTTTACACGTAATTTCGAACCAGTTGCACACTTTTTCTCGCTGATCACTTTTTCTCGCTGACATCGCCTGTATAATAATGAAAGGTAAAATGTTTATAGTTTACCACATTTTCGCTGGTCACGCAGTAAAACTTCAGCATCAGGCAAGATGCTTCAACTTTTTTATTCGTTTTATGTGCTTAACGTCAAATATTTAAGTAATAGAAGTTATTAAGCAGTATGATTCTTTAATAAGTCGGGGGTGAGGTGCTTACTGGTTTAACACGTTGACTGCCATACGCAAAGTGATGGATATTTCACCGCCAGGCCAAGCAAGGCGACGGCGCCAGCCGTGAAGCTCTGCTTTGGTTGCCGGCGGTCTCGAGGCAATCAACGTATTAAAATACACTCTAGGAAGGGAAATAAAGAGGGAAATAAACGACGCACAACGGAGGAATGGAATGCAAATCGGTAGAATCGACGAGCATGTAAAGACGAATAAATGTTTACAGTTTCAGTAAAATTGGATGACTTATTCAAGAGAAAAGCTTCACAACGTGAGCAAGTCAATAGAGGATTGATCCGCCACCGGCTTGATCGACCTCCGGCCCTTACACAAGCAGTTATTCGGATTGGAATTGATTGATAGAGCTGATGTCCACCAGCGGGATATTATGAAAAATTGTGTCCTAATGGCGCGTTAGATCGACAAAATCCCGAGATGGTTGCAGGGCCCAGCCCATAAGGCTCCAAACGTTCTCAAATGCGGAGAGATCGACCGACCTTACTGGCCAAGGAGTAGAGTTAGGCAATCACGAAGACAAGCAGCAAAAACTCTCGCCTTTTGGGGGCGGACATTACCGTGCCTTATTTTTGTCCAGGATGGTTATCGTGTATGACAACAAAACGGGGCGTTGAAAACTGTGGACGTACCATTGTGCTGCAAGGGTGCTGCGAATGACAACCAAAGGGGTCGTCGGACTGAAATGGCACCTCAGACCATCATTCCTGTTTGCAGCGCCATATGGTTGGTGACAGTTGTGTATCCCACCGCTGACTGGGGCGTTCCAGAAACGTCTTCGCTGATTATCGAGGCTCATTTCGAGGTGGCTTCATTACCAAGACAACTGTCCTCCAGTGAGATGATTCCAGACCAAAGATGTTACTGGAATCGTCCCAGAGAGTGGTGGGATACCAACATGGCTGTCAATCACCATAAGGCCGACCAACAAGGGGTGGTGGTCTCAGGTTCCATTTCATTTCATAGCAGGACCACTTTAGTTGTCTTCCACGGCACCCTTCCAGCACGACGATTCGTCGACGATACTCTACGCCCCTTTTGTTGTCATTCACGGCGAGCCATCCTGTGCTTACATTTCAGCAGCCGACACACGGCGAGAGTTTCTGTAGCCACCAAGTTCACCGGATCGCTCCCAAATTGGGAATATTTAGAGCACTATGGACAGGGACCTCAGGTCGGGATTTTGACAATCTAATGCGCCAATAGTACAGAATTTGTAACATTATCGTTCAGGAAGACATCCAACAAATCTCTCAAACAATCTCATGCCGAATAACTGCTTGCATATGGGCCAGAAGTGGAGCAACCTGTTATTGACTTGCTCAATTGTGAAACTTTTCTCTTGAATATGTGGTCGCATTTTTCTAACACTGTAATGATTTCTTTGTACATGTACGTCGCATATACCGATTTCCTTACATTTCGGATACTTCGTTCATGGTACGTAGTTCTTTTGTCCTGTCTCTGTCCATTGACACCGTAGTGAAACAAAGCTTTACGGATTTCTTCAGCAAAGCACAGAAATTTCGAGGTGTCTATACAGGTGGAATCTATTATATGATTCATAGAATCACCACAGAAACAGAACGCCTCAGAAGAACCACATTAATGAGCTTTATGTCATGGAGACAGATTCTTTTATTAGTCTTTTATCTTCCTTCCGTCAGTACGGAGCATTTTGACGGGAATGACTAAAACTATAAATCTCTTGTTGTGAGCTCCGTAGCGTTAATGGAAACTAAGGCAGCAGTACTGTGTCTACAGTAATGTGTCACATTGACCCTTTCCTCGATCGTGCTTCGGTGCGACTTAGGTGCCGGACGACCACGACTTACTTCATCTTCATAGGTCGCACAATCCCACAACGAGTGCTCCAGAATGCTTGCACTTCTACACGCGCAAGTGGCACTTACATGTTTTCTTTTTTTTTTTATTCTAGTCAGATTCATGTGTACGGACCATGTCCAGTCAGGTAACATTTCAGAAATACCGACGTTTTAAGGACTCACAGTCTCTGTCTTGCACCGATGTTGAAACATTGAATTGTAATCCTGGCAGGGACTGATGGATGAGTCTGCCGTAATCTCAGAGTAGCTACTCGACTATGTTCTGAAAACGACTATAAGGCAAGTTATCTACTCTTTTCGTGTGCGCAAACTCTACGTGACTGAATATTGTTCTGACATATGCTAATCTTGCAATTTGATCGGTGAAGCAACGCCGATGGTGCATGATTCTTCGAAGATATCCACGTGGCTTTGGTTTCACACATACATACACACCAACCCACCCACCCACCCACCCACCCACACACACACACACACACACACACACACACACACACACACACACACACACTGAGGGAGAGGGAGAGGGAGAGGGAGAGGGAGAGGGAGAGGGAGAGGGAGAGGGAGAGGGAGAAATGAAAATAAAGTAAATGTCCAACCATGGTGTCTCACATACGAAGAGGGGGGGCGGAGGTAGATATCTAAAGAACGTATCTCAAAAACTCAGGTACTTACACTACGTGCGCTACCTGATTATAATGTCTCAATGCGGAACTGAGAGGTGTCACAAGAGTCGTACCTGTCAGAATAAAACGAGGCGAGGAGTATTGTCAGTAGAGAAATAGTAACAGCAGAATTTGTAGGTCACGAGAGGAGGAACTAATTACTGGATACCACCTGTGAGCCGCGCGGGATTAGCCGTGCGGTCTCAGGCGCTGCAGTCATGGACTATGCGGCTAGTCCCGGCGGAGGTTCGAGTCCTCCCTTGGGCATGGGTGTGTGTGTTTGTCCTTAGGCTAATTTAGGTTAACTAGTGTGTAAGCTTAGGGACTGATGACCTGAGCAGTTAAGTCCCATAAGATTTCACACACATTTGAACATATCACCTGAGGAACAAATTCAACAAGGGCATCTTAACGTTTCTAAAGCTGCCAGGTCGAATGTCGGTGATCTGACTGCGAAGTGGCAACGCCAAGAAACAACCACAACCAAACCAAGACCAGACGGACCTCATCTACTAACGGACAGGGATTGTTTAGCGCTGTGGAGGGCGATTGTAAAAAACCGCACGAAATCTGTGGAATCAATCAATCGTAAGTTCCAAAGTGCTGTTAGCAGACCACTTAGCGCAGTGACTGTGCTAGTGGATTTAAAAACATCAGAGTACTATGGTAAAATAGCTACTCAATAAGCCACACGTATCTGTAGTTGTGGTGGGTTTCAAAAAGCGATACAGCTCGACAGTGGATGACTGGAATCGAATGATTTGGAGTGATAAATCAAGTTATACGCTGAAGCAACCCCACGGAAGGGTTTGGGATTGGCTAATGCCATGGGATGTTACCTGTCATCATGTGTACGGAATAGGCGGTGTTACGGTAGGGGGGTGTTCGTCGTGGCTAGGTTGTGGTCCCCTTGTTGCGATTAGGAAAATTCTGATTGCAAAAGGATATGACCACACTTTACAGCATTGACAATTGTGTATAGTAGCATTGTGAATTGTGTATGGCAGCATTGCGAATAGAGTATAGTAGAGCAACAGTTCGGAGACGGTAACTGTATGGGCATGACAAAGCAGCGAGCCGCCCGCGGTGGCCATGCGGTTCTAGGCGCTTCAGTCCGGAACCGCGTGACTGCTACGGTCGCAGGTTCGAATCCTGCCTCGGGCATGGATGTGCGTGATGTACTAGGTTTAAGTAGTTCTAAGTTCTAGGGGACTGATGACCTCAGATGTTAAGTTCCATAGTGCTCAGAGCCATTTGAACAAAGCAGCGTCTGTGAAGAAAAGTTTGATGAAATGGACTGGCCTGCTCAGAGTGCGGTCCTGAACACAATGGAAGGTATTGGGATGAGTCAGAACGTCTAATTCAGTGCAGTTCCCACAGTCCAACGTCTCTAGTTTCGGCTGCTCATGAAGAATGGGCTCCACAAACATTCAGGCAGCGAAACGTGATTGTTCTTCTTGTTACAGAAGTTTATTCCCCCAGATCTCATAAAACTATACAATAATTGCCAATTTAGGGAAATTAAATCGCCGTCTTCAAATCAGATGTATAGAATTTTTTTTTTTTTTTACTGGGTCAATCCATTGCTTTGACTGTTCACATTAACTGCACAAAATTCTTTCAGTAGAGATGATCTGATGATGACGATTTAATTTCGCTGAAACTAGTAATCACTGTCTATTTTTTGCGATCCAGGCGAATAAAGTGCTGTAGTAAGAAGTACAACAATGTTTAGATTCTGAGATAGCTTCCAAAGCTGCTGGCAATTCAGGTAATCATCATAATTCAGGCATCTCACTGAGAGCAGTTCCAGGCATAGTTCAAGCCCTCAGAAAGGCGAGGGAAGGAAGGAAGGTTAGAGTTTAACGTCTCGTCGACATCTAGGTCATTAGAGACGGATCGGAATATGAAGGGTGCACGCGCCTCAAATTAACGTCCGATAACAGCCGTCCGGTTATTTTTGATAAGATGGTGTACGTAAGTCGATAAATCTGCCACACGATCGCGACGTATCACGATCGCGACGTATCTTTATCGTCTGTTGTCGGGGCTAGTCGCGCAGTTACCAAACGTCCCGTGAACAAATTCGCGTTTACAAATAACCCCGGCAGTTCCCGACCCCCTGCAGGTAACCGCTACATCTCCCAGCAACCATCCGCAAATTCCTGGCCACTGACAGCTAAGCAGGCTACATTTCTACAAATAGAGATCTGCGCGGATAAGAAAAATTCTCTTCTCATGGGATCGGGTGTAGGCCTACTGCCAGTGGTCTGCGTCTTGCCAACACAATATTTCGACGACGTAAATCAGCGTCTTTATTAGGTGTTTGCTGATTGCTGGCGAATTCCTGCAGCTGTGGGGAGACTGCAGCGTCAACTCACGCTGACGGAACAGTGGGCATCAGATAATCACATTCGTCTTTACGCTGATGAAACTAAGGCTATCCTCTTCACTCGCAAACTCCCCGATTTGCGGGATAGGTTTACTCTTCACCATAAAGAGTTTTGCATGGATGAACGAAGTAAAATACTTGGGTGGGGGAGGGGGTGGGTCACCCTGGACAGTAAACTCCTTTTCAGTCTTCGGCCAAGTCATTCAAAATAGGTGCTTCTGCCTCACCTTAGGAGTTCCAAGATGGGCCCGCAATGCCGACTTTCACACCGAGCAGAACATCCCACGCATCTCACATCACATATGCAATGCAGAAACTCCTTCATAGGATCGATGAACTCAGGCCCACTTCCCGACACCTGGAATATACTGGTTCTATCGCTCCACAACGGTGGCACCGAGTGTGGGTCGCTCGTAAAAATCACTGAGGCCCCCTAGTAACTGGATTCAACGATAACCAACACCTTTAGTAGGGCCACGGGCTACAAGCGCTCCCCCCCCCCTCCCCCCACCCATGCTTACGTCTGAATAGATCTTGAATAAATCCCTGTACCCAGACATCCCAGAAGTCCAGCCTTAGTGCAAGGTAGTACGTCGGCTTACACACACACACAAAGAAAAAAGATCGGTCCAGTTCGGTCGCAGGCTTCGAGACTATCAGTACTGACCAAGAGGATGACGATACTTAGCCTGCGTTCTGCGAGTAGTAATAGTAACAAAAGTAATTACATGTAGGAAGTACAGGAAGCCACCTCATAACGAGTAGTAAAGTCTTGTTTCTTGTCCTTTTAGAAATAAAGTGCCGCATTAATTCGAAAGTTTAATGTACAGATCATTTTGGATTCCTGCCAGCAACCATCGCAACTTCCCTCCTTTCTTGTTTATGTCGGTGCTGACTCCCACAGTAGTCAACACAACAAACATACGAGCTGAATTTTCGCACGGGGACACTGAGGCTACAAGGAATCGAAACCATTGTTGCTAACGACGTATATCCTTCTAGGCCTGTAATATTTTGCTTGCATGCTTGAAGCAAGAGACATTATCGATGAATAAAATTAGAAATTATTTCGTACAGCTGTGAATCGTCAATAATGTCCGTTCTTTCAGGCATGCAATTGCAATCCTAGAATGTTACATGACGATAAATACAGTGGTTTCGATTCCTCGTAGTGTCATTCTCCAAGTGCAGGAATCAATTCATGGTGTTCTTGAGCAGCAAGTAATGAATGTAGGCATAAGGACGTAGACAGTGTGTCATATGGAGGTTTGGATCGTCTGCAGATCGTGCACGGATAGCCGAAGTTGTTAGATGACATCTCGCGATAAGAGGGAAATTCGGGTTCGTCTCCCAGTCCGGCACAAAGTTTCATGTCACAAAGAGGTAGTACATCAATAGTAGTACAGCTTATGTGAAAAATTGGCGGTCAGCGACTAAATTCCGAATCATTTGGTACAGTTGTGCACCCTTACTTATGTCTGTTCTTTCAGACATGCAAGTAAAAAAAAAATAGCTGGCTAGGTCGCATAAAATGTCACACAGCAAGCTTCAATGCCGCGTTTCGGAATTAATTCGACCTTCAGAAATCCAAGTGAAAAGGTAACACGAGTACAAGACTGTCATCTCATGTTACATACACAAATAGTAGCATTCTTGTCCTTGTGCTGGCTTTGTACACGGATATGAGAAAATGGAAATAATTCCGAAACGTGCCATGCACACTTTGTGATCAGTTAAGTCATTGTTCTCCTGCTGTATGACTCTTCATGCGATCTAGCCAGCTTAACTACAGATCCACATATATTTATTAGAAAAATCGATAGAATTCTGTGTGACTTTGTGTCACACCTTTACTTAGTAGCTACTGTGTTTGGACGAACACAATACACAGAAAGATACCGGAAACCGAAATCAATAACGTGTGGTAAAAAGAGTAACTGACGAAACACTGGCAAGACATGATTGCTTTAAGAAGTAAGCACCCCATAAATAGTGGAGGTACTTATATTTGGGACAGAAAAATCAGTAATATGAAACATTCGCTCCCTGACAAGCTCGAAACCATTAACATAATTAAATTTCCCTTCAACAACTAACTTACTCGTTTGATCTTATTTTTCGCGTCTTCTTTTGAAGCCTCCATCTCATCAAAACGAGCAGCTGCTTGTGAAACTCTTTGTCTAAGGCTCGGAACATCTGTCTAGTTGCTGGTTTCAGTATTTTCTGCAGGCAACCCACTTTCAGTAATTAATTTGTGACCGTTTAGCAAACGAACTGCTACAGGTGCATCACGTCCGGAAGATCTTACAGTAAGCTGGTAATGTCAGTATGACTATGTGTTTGATTTCCTCAGAATTGCGCACGTCTTCGGTGGATGTAGAGGACATTTACCATGTTGTATGCAAATGTTTTTCAGCGATGTTATGCTGATGAGGCACTTCATGTAGGGCTACAGGCTGCTGCGGTGGACAGTCATCTGTCAGCAGCCAGCAAACGAACATGAAGTCAATCCTCTGCATAATCTCACCGAAAAGTATTAAACGTCTATTCGTCGTTTTAGATATAAAATATAACATCCTTATTTCCGTTTCTATGTAGAAAGGCATTAATTCTGGACCTAATGAAGACCCTGACAACACACCAAACTAGCGATAGTCTAGATGATAGTAACGTAAATCATATTTATGTCTTGACGCTTGAAGATGAGCACTAGAGTCTCGAAATGTGTGTCGAATTGTAAGATTAACCATTCAACACTGACGTGAGAAAAGTCATTGGATAGCGATTTGCATATATACAGATGGCATTAGTACCGCCTACACAAGGTATAAAAGGGCAGTGCATTGGCGGAGCTGTTATACGTATTCAGGTGATTCCATGTGAAAAGGTTGCCGACGTGATTACGGGTACACGACTGGAATTATAGACTTTGAACGCGGAATTACAATTGGAGCTGGACGTATGGGACGTTCCGCCTCGGAAATCGTTTGGGAATTCAATATACAGAGATCTATAGTGCCAAGACTGTGCCGAGAATACCAAATTTCAGGCATTACCTCTGACCACCGACAACGCCGTGGCCGAGAGCCTTCATTTTACAACCGACAGCAGCGGCGTTTGCGTAGAGTTGTCAGGGCCAACAGTCAAGCATCGCTTCGTGAAATAATCAGGGATGTCAATGTTGGACCCACGACGAACGCATCATTTAGGAAAATGTGGCGAAATTTTGCGTTAATGGGCTATGGCAGCAGACGACCAACGCGAATTCATTTTCTAAAAGCTCTACATCTACTGCAGCCCCTCTCCTGGGGTCGTGACCACATCGGTTCGACCCTAGACGACTGAAAAACTGTGTCCTGATCAAATGAGTTCCGATTTCAATTGGTAGAAGTTGATGGTAGGTTTCGAGTACAGCGCTGACCCTAGGAAGCTATGGACGGACACAGGTTGTTAACAGTGCACTGTGCAAGCTGGTGGGGTAAGCTGTGTTTACATGGAATGGACTGGGTCCTCTGGTCTAACTGAACCGAACACTGACTGGGAATGGTAATACTCGACTACCTGGAGACCATCTGCAGCCATCCATGGACTTCATGTTTCCAAAAACGACGGAATTTTTATGGATGGCAATGCGTCATGTCACTGGGACACAATTGTTCGCGATTGGTTCGTAGATTATTCTGGACAGTTCGAGCTTATGATTTGGCCACACAGATCGCCCGACATGACTCCCATCGAACTTTTATGGTACGTAATCGAGAGCTCAGCTCGTGCACCGGTAATACTTTCGCAATTATATGCGTTACACATAATTTTAAAACTGGGGCAACAAAAGCTAAAATGGTTGTGGTGTCACCGCCAGACACCACACTTGCTAGGTGGTAGTTTAAATCGGCCGCGGTCCATGTAGTACATGTCGGACCCGCGTGTCGCCACTGTGATCGCAGACCTAGCGCCACCACCAAGGCAGGTCTCGTGATACGAGAGTGGACTCGACCCCCAGTTGTACGAGAACCAAGCTACCGCCCCAGTTGTACGCGAACCTAGCTATCGCCCAGTTGTACGAAGCCTTTCTCTCTGATTAGCCGAGAGACATAATAGCCATCAGCTAAGTTAATGGCTACGAACTAGCAAGGAGCCATTTGTATCAGTGCCTATAGCTTACGAGTATTCAAGAGAGATGTATTCCGAGGAATCAATAAAAGTTAAGTAAAAAGCATCTACATACTTTTCTTCTTATTCATTCATAAGTTTTTATGTTCCAGACTTCACGCCCGTCTGCATTAGTCTAGCGTGCCTTTCTTTTGGCTACTACCGTGTGGCGTAACAGTCTTGTTACGTCACTACAATGGTTGTACATAACTGCTAGACAATTCATCAGGTGAAGAGTTTTTTTAAATGGACGTGTTAAAACTATACAATGAAACTGAATGAAATGTCCAACGCTATGCTGTAGCTGTATTTGTTCAGGACACCTATAAACTTACACAACCGGTTTCGCAAATTATAAATTGCATCTTGAGGTGCAAATATACACTACTGGCCATTAGAATTGCTACACCGCGAAGATGACGTGCTACAGACGCGAAATTTTGTTGTGACTTGGCAAGACAGCCAAGCCACTAGGAGGTGAAGCCGAAAGGCACGCGTTTAAGCTCACGCAGGCTGGCGTGAGGTCTGGAACAGTTAAAGGATTTGAGTCTAGCAAATAAAGTACGTAGCTGTTGGAATACTTAACTTTAATGCATAATTGATGAACATCCGTCTGACGGTACATGCATCACAAGATAAATAGCAAATGATAATGGCGCCTTGCTAGGTCGTAGCAAATGACGTAGCTGAAGGCTATGCTAACTATCGTCTCGGCAAATGAGAGCGTAATTTGCCAGTGAACCATCGCTAGCAAAGTCGGCTGTACAACTGGGGCGAGTGCTAGGAAGTCTCTCTAGACCTGCCGTGTGGCGGCGCTCGGTCTGCAATCACTGACAGTGGCGACACGCGGGTCCGACGTATACTAACGGACCGCGGCCGATTTAAAGGCTACCACCTAGCAAGTGTGGTGTCTGGCGGTGACACCACAAATTTAACCGGCTGGAAGAAGATGCTCTGATGGGTCTAAGCAGGGTGACTCTTCTGGATGCTCTGTCGTCTTCCCGGATCGTGTCCTCAAGGTCAGACTGCCTCCTGAATTTACCATCTTTGACGCAGAATTATATGCCATCTTGCAGGCACTGGAGCAGATGAGACTTTCTACCAGTGTTAAATTTCTCGTTTGTTCAGATTCTTTGAGCGCCCTTTACTGTTTCCACCGTTTGTACCCACCAGATAAAGGAACCGAGACTATCCACGGCGCCCTCCTCCAACTACAGCGACTGGGGGAGCAGGTGTCTTTCTGCTGGGTACCAGAGCACCCGCGAATTCTGGGAAATGAAAGGGCTGATCGAGCAGCCAAGGAGGCGTGTCGTGACCGTCAGATCTTTCAGTGTGCTATCCCACTGCATGCCGTCATCTCGCTGTTGAGGTATAAAGTCCCTTGTCGATGGTAACGTGAGTGGCTAGAAGTGACCGACAACAAGCTCCGTGTGATCAAGCCCACAACTCGGCCGTGGTGTACTTTCTTCCAGCAACGTCGACGGGACGAGGTCATCCTTAATCGTCTTCGCATCGGCCACAGCCCTATGACGCACGGACTTTTACTCCGGTGTGTGGTGCTTGTGGCGTGCAGATCACGGTGCACCACCTTTTACTGAACTGCATTTTATTTGCTGACCAGCGGACTGCAGCGGATTTGCCGGAGGATCTGCAGTCTATTTTGTGCAATGCTCAAATGAATGTGGTTTGGGTTTTAAAGTTCTGTGAGTTATCCCACATTTTTAACAAGATTTTTGGGAGATATTTTTAATGTGTCAACGGGGTGACTGGCTCACCCAAATTTTTTCGTAAGTAGTCAGCCAGTCTCATTTCACTGTGCTGTTCTTTTAGCTCTTTTGTGGTTTGTTTTCCCTCTTTTACTTTCTTGATTAACTATCTTGCCTCCTCATTGGTTTTAATGCATACGAGAGTACCTATGGGATAGTCATTGTGTGGTCATTTCGTGTGCAAACGGGTACGACTGTTTTCGTTTTTATCCACCTTTCTTTTCATCGATGTAAGGGCGCTGATAACCTCGCCGTTGGACCCCATAAATTCCCAACCCCCCCCCCCCCCCCACACACACACACACATTGCTGCTCGCGTTAACCGAGATCCAATGACTGATAGCAGGATATGGAATCGATGGGTTCAGGAGTGCTGGATCCCAACGGCCTCGTATGACTAGCAGTCGAGATGACAGACATCTTATCCGGATGGCTGTAACGGATCGTGCAGCCACGTTTCGATCCCTGAGTCAACAGATGGGGACGTTTGCAAGACAACAACCATCTGCACGAACAGTTCGACGACGTTTGCAGCAGCAGGGGCTATCAGCTCGGAGACTATGGCTGCGGTTACCCTTGACGCCTGCGATGGTGTATTCAATGACGAACCTGGGTGAGCGAATAGCAAAACGTCATTTTTTCGGATGAATCAAAGTTCTGTTAGCAGCATCATGATGGTCGCATCCGTGTTTTGCGACATCGCGGTGAACGCATATTGGAAGCGTGTGTTCGTCATCGTCATACTGGCGTATCACCTGGCGTGGAGGTACGGGGTGCCATTGGTTACACGTCTCGGTCACCTCTTGTTCGCGTTGACGGCACTTTGAACAGTGGACGTTACATTTCAGATGTGTTACGACCTGTGGCTCTACCCTTCATTCGATCCCTGCGAAACCCTACATTTCAGCAGGATAACGCACGATCGCATGTTGCAGGTCCTGTACGGGCCTTTCGGGACACAGAAAATGTTCGACTGCTGGCCTGGCCAGCACATTCTCCAGATCTCTCACCAACTGAAAACGTCTGGTCAATGGTGGCCGAGCAAGTGGCTCGTCACAATACGCCAGTCACTACTCTTGATGAACTGTGGTATCGTGTTTAAGCTGCATGGGCAGATGTACCTGTACACGGCATCCAGTCTCTGTTTGACTCAATGCCCCGGCATATCAAGGCCGTTATTAAGGCCAGAGGTGGTTGTTCTGGGTACTGATTTCTCAGGATCTATGCAACCAAATTGAGTGAAAATGTAATCACATGTCACTTCTAGTATAATATATTTGTCCAATGAATACCCGTTTATCATCTGCATTTCTTCTCGGTGTAGCAATTTTAATGGCCAGTAGTGTAGTAAGTGGTCAGCTACCCACACGTAACAGGCACTTTTAGCATGTTTATTCAATTTATTCTTGTCAGGACCAGTACAGTTTTATTCAATTGTGAACACACATGCGTGAGTGGAAACGCTACCATACAAGAAATTCTTCTGAAACTGTGTGTGAGTGGAGATACTAACAATCATGGAATTCTTCCGAAACCATTCATTAGATACATAAGTAACATATTAAGCACAGATGCATCTTAAGCATATATGTACAATTTTCAAGTAAATGGACCGTAGCAACTTAGATTTTAAATACGATCACAACTAATTAACCATCCAGTATGGAAATTATGAGCTGAGTAATTTTAAGCTTCATCGTTTAGTGTGTTATAAGGACTTTTTTCCCCAAATGATTATACTATTTTAATATATATCAGCTTAACTGAAAACTTATTTTACCCTTGTAGAACGCCGGCCTAAGTGACCGAGCGGTTCTAGGCGCTACAGTCTGGAGCTGCGCGACCGCTACGGTCGCAGGTTCGAATCCTGCCCAGGGCATGGATATGGGTGATGTCCTTAGGTTAGTTAGGTTTAAGTAGTTCTAAGTTCTAGGGGACTGATGACCACAGATGTTAAGTCCCATAGTGCTCAGAGCCAATCTGAGCGTGGTATCGACTTCAGGCTCTCTCCAAATCTTGATTCATGAATTATTTTGCATATTTCTCAGCAACAACGTGTAGTGATTTGGATTTTGCAATTATACTTCTAGGGAAGCTCTTAGAACTGATAGCTATCTCTTTTTTTTTTTTTTTTGAGGAATCTGAGATACTCGTGATGCTTAAAAAGTTTGATGGGTTTACTTAAATAGTCTGGTTATTTTGTCTACACGTGTCTTTACTTGTTAGCCTTCGAGCTATCGTTGGCTCAAATCTCCAAAGCCTAATGTCAGATAGTCTAACTGATGTTTACAAACACTGGTTTTGCGTTTAGAAACAGATGAAGATGCGAACGAAGAATGTACTTCGATTAAATTGGAATCTTTTTCCTTATTAGAGCTGCACAGTTACGAAGGAGAAAAGACGCTCGGTGAACCACTTCCATGGGGTCTCATGCTAAAAAAAAATGTTCAAATGTGTGTAAAATCTTATGGGACTTATCTGCTAAGGTCATCAGTTCCTAAGCTTACACACTACTTAACGTAAATTATCCTAAGGACAAACACACACACTCATGCCCGGGGGAGAACTCTAAACTCCGCCGGGACCAGCCGCACACTCCATGACTGCAGCACCTGGGACCGCTCGGCTAATACCGCGCGGCGTCTCGTGCTACCACTGTGAATCAGCCACTTGTCCATTTTCAATGGTAGAATTTGTATCACTTTATTTTAAATCCGGTTAACTACTTCCAATGACCCCGCGCTAGTACTCAACTTCTATATAGCTCACTATATTTGAACTGACTCATGAAGCCTTGCTGAAATCGTATGGGCAGTCACAATGGCTTTGATTGACAATGTTGCAAGAAAGTGGCGGTCAGACTTGCAAGTGGCTTCTTGTCATCGGGTAATCGGTGACAGGGGCTGTGTGATGAAATGTTACTGCCGAGTTTTCTCTGCATTCCTGCTGATAGCATCTCCTCGTCAGATCTTCTGACTTTTTTTATTTGCCAGCGTACTATACTGTTCAATTAAAGTACGTTGATGGAAACTGTGGTGTCACCGCCAGATACCACACTTGCTAGGTGGTAGCCTTTAAATCGGCCGGACCCGCGTGTCGCCACTGTCAGTGATAGCAGACCGAGCGCCACCACACGGCAGGTCTAGAGAGTTACTAGCACTCGCCCCAGCTGTACAGCCGACTTTGCTAGCGAAGCTACACTGACTGATACGCTCTCATTTGCCGAGACGATAGTTAGCATAGCCTTCAGCTACGTCATTTGCTACGACCTAGCAAGGCGCCATAGCAGTTGATAATTAATATTATGAAGCATGTACCGCAACGAGAGATGTTCTACAATTGTGGATTAAAGTTAAGTATTACATCATCTACGTACTTTATTTGCAATTCTCAAGATATTGTCCTGTTCCAGACCTCACGCCAATCAGCGTGTAATTAAACGCGTGCATTTCGGCCTCCTCTAGCAACACAGTGTTGGCGCTTCTGCCAACACTACAGAAACTACAACCTTTTATTATATGATTTCTGGAAAAAATTGACTTTAAATTTATTACTTCGGGAGATCTTTCTGATTCTATCAGTTACAGTCTCTGTGTATAACAGAAACCCAAATTGTTTTGATACTGTATACGTTACTCGCTCGCTATTTTCTTCTGCTTCCAGGGTCTATATGCCGATTTTGCGTCTTGATCATTTGTTGCAAATTTAATTTTTTAAAATTTGACTATGGTATAAAGTCCTAACAGAAAAGACAGACATTTGAGAGGTAGTGCATCTGTAGAGACGGGCTCCTGCTGTTTTAAAAAGTTGCTGTGACATTAAGCGCTCGCTCACCGATAGATCTGTACCCGCAGATTGGAAAATTGCGCAGGTCGCACCAGTGTTTAAGAAGGGTAGTAGGAGTAATCCATCGAACTACAGACCTATATCATTGACGTCGGTTTGCAGTAGGGTTTTGGAGCGTATACTGTATTCAAACATTATGAATCACCTCGAAGGGAACGATCTATTGATACGCAATCAGCATGGTTTCAGAAAACATCGTTCTTGTGCAACGCAGCTAACTATTTATTCGCACGAAGTAATGGCCGCTATCGAGAGGGGATCTCAAATTGATTCCGCATTTCTAGATTTCCGGAAAGCTTTTGATGCCGTTCCTCACAGGCGACTTCTAATCGAGCTGCGGGCCTATGGGGTATCGTCTCAGTTGTGCGACTGGATTCGTGATTTCCTGTCAGGAAGGTCGCAGTTCGTAGTAATAGACGGCAAATCATCGAGTAAACCTGAAGTGATATCAGGTGTTTCCCAGGGAAGCGTCCTGGGACCTCTGCTGTTCCTGATCTGTATAAATGACCTGGGTGGCAATCTGAGCAGTTCTCTTAGGTTGTTCGCAGATGATGCTGTAATTTCCCGTCTAGTAAGGTCATCCGAAGACCAGTATCAGTTGCAAAGCGATTTAGAAAAGATTGCTGTATGGTGTGGCAGGTGGCAGTTGACGCTAAATAACGAAAAGTGTGAAGTGATCCACATGAGTTCCAAAAGAAATCCGTTGGAAGCCGATTACTCGATAAATAGTACAATTCTCAAGGCTGTCAATTCAACTAAGTACCTGGGTGTTAAAATTACGAACAACTTCAATTGGAAAGACCACATAGATAATATTGTGGGGAAGACGAGGCAAAGGTTGCGTTTCATTGGCAGGACACTTAGAAGATGCAACAAGTCTACTAAAGAGACAGCTTACACTACACTCGTTCGTCCTCTGTTAGAATATTGCTGCGCGGTGTGGGATCCTTACCAGGTGGGATTGACGGAGGACATCGAAAGGGTGCAAAAAAGGGCAGCTCGTTTTGTATTATCACGTAATAGGGGAGAGAGTGTGGCAGATATGATACGCGAGTTGGGATGGATGTCATTAAAGCAAAGACGTTTTTCGTCGCGGCGAGATCTATTTACGAAATTTCAGTCACCAACTTTCTCTTCCGAACGCGAAAATACTTTGTTGAGCCCAACTTACATAGGTAGGAATGATCATCAAAATAAAATAAGAGAAATCAGAGCTCGAACAGAAAGGTTTAGGTGTTCGTTTTTCCCGCGCGCTGTTCGGGAGTGGAATAGTAGGGAGATAGTATGATTGTGGTTCGATGAACCCTCTGCCAAGCAATTAAATGTGAATTGCAGAGTAATCTTGTAGATGTAGATGTAGATGTAGAAGTTATTGCTGTAAAGAATAATACACGTATACCAGCCAAAGGTTTAGTATTCATTTCTTACCAGGAGCTTTTCATCTCATAGCGCCTAGACTGAAATCCTGTATCGTCTGTATAATTTTGGCTCAAATGGCTTGCCACATCCTCTTCTAGATATACGTTTCCTCTTCTGTACCATGATACTTTTGAGGATTCGACGGCAGACCAGGCGCAGGGATAATCGAAGTTCCTTAGCACTTTCAGTTGGAAAAGAAAAGAAATTCATGAACCCCTCCTCGATGCCTGGGCTTTGCTTTCGCAAACGAACTTGTTCCTCACCTTGATGAACTATCTTCTGGCATAAGTAAGAGACTCATAAGCCTACGCCTCAAACTTTCCAGTAACAAACCCGTTATAGTTATCAGTGCATACGGTTCGGCTCTTACTTGTGAAGACGATGAAAAGGATACCTCCTACTCGCAATCTGAAATGCTTCTAACAAGAATACCCCAAGTTGATAAAATCCTTCTCTTCGGAGACTTCAATGCACGAGTTGGCAGAGACTCAACTCTATGGTCAAAAGTCACTGGAAAAGACGTGGTAATGCAGTTCTAACGGAAACTCTTCTGCTCGCGAAATGCTCAGAGCACAACTTCGTTATAACTAACCCCAATTTCAGGCAGAAGGACGACCTGAAAACTTCATGACAACATCCACGGTCAAAACACTGACACATGATTGGTTATGTAATTGTGCGCAATGTCACTATAACGAAAGCGTTGACAAGTGCTGATGACTGGTGGACGGACCACCAACCGATGCGGTCTGTGATGACCCTTCACACTCACTCACAACGCCGGAAACAGAGAAAACTTGCAAGATCTAAAATGAACACAGATTGTCTTAAGGATAGCAGCAATAAAGAAAAATTACAGAAATTCCTCGATGGCAGGTTACCGGATAGACATCCTGAAATCACTGAAGAACACTGAGCGAAACTGAAGGCTGTAACAATGCAAACTGCTGACGAATTGGTTGGATACTGCAAGACGAAACACCAAGACTGCTTTACGAAAATGACCAAGAAATTCAGTCGCTACTAAACAAAAAGAGAAAGGCGCACCAGGCTTGGCAGAGCAATCCTACGTCAGCCACCAAGAAAACAGAATATCAAGAAGGGAAGGCGGAGATGCAGAGCGAAAATATGCTTTGAAAAATAAATGGTGGACAACGATATCTCAAGAAATCCAACGTCTAGCAGAAACTAACACTCCTCAAACTTCTTTCAACATGATGAAAACTATATATAGCCCAGTAACTCAAGGTCTAAACGAACCTAAATCTACGAATGGTTCTACCCTCCTGAAGAACAGCAACATCATTAACACACTAAGGAAGAATCATTTCCACGAACTCTTTAATAAAGATCCCGAGACCAGTGAAACAACACTTCCCACAATTCCGCAACATCTCATCTTGGCGAAGTCGTTCGTGTATAAAAAGTTGAGAAAGCTATTAAACGACTCAAAAATAAGAAAGCCGCCGGATCAGATGGAATCCCTGCTGGATTTTTCAATGAAGGTGGACGTATCATCGCTGAACATATGCTAATTCTCATTGACAAAATATGGTGCACTGAAATCATTCCTCCTAATTTCAGAGATGCACTGATAGTTACCATCTTCAATAAAGGTGACAGAACCGACTGTGGTAATTACCGTGGAATATCCTATCTCCTGCTGGAAAAATACTTGCTCAAATTCTACCCATCGGCCTGATGGCTATCGCTGAAGTTCGTTTACCTGAAACAGTGTGGATTCCGGTCCACTAGCAATACCACAGGTATAATTTTCTGTGCGAGAAAAATGCAGAAAGGATAAGTGTAAAGAACAACAGCATTCTCTGTACAAGGCACTCATAGATCTCGCCAAGGTTTTGGACTAGGTCAAGGGATATGCCTTGTGGAAGACCTTAGTTAAAGCAGACTGTCCTGTGAAGAACATTAACATTCTAAGACTACTGCACGATGACATGAATGACATGGTTCTTGTCAATAACAGCCCTGGAGAGAATTTAGAAATTACAAAGGATGTGAAGCAAGGTTGTGTGCTACCACTTCGGTTTAATATTTGTTGGAGCTATATCTTGTCGACCGAAAACTGCCAAGCGGACTTAAAAATACGCTGAAACGCCAAAGAAACTGGTATGGGCATGCGTATTCAAATACAGAGATATGTAAACAGGCAGAATACGGTGCCGCGACCGGTAATGCTTATATAAGACAACAAGAGTCTGGTACAGTTGTTGTTAGATCGGTTACTGCTGTTACTATGGCAGGTTGTCAAGATTTAACTGAGTTTGAACGTGGTGTTATAGTCGGCGCACGAGCGATGGGACGCAACATCTCTGAGGTAGCGATGATGTGGGAATTTTCACTTACGACCATTTCACGAGTCTACCGTGAATGTCAGGAATCGGGTACAACATCAAATCTCCGTTATGGCTGCGGCCGGAAAAAGATCCTCAAGAAGAGGACCAACAATGACTGAAGAGAATCATTGAACGTGACAGAAGTCCAACCCTTCCCCAAATTGCTGCAGATTTCAATGCTGGGCCAACCGCAAGTGTCAAAGTGAGAACTGTTCAACGAAACATCATCGACATGGGCCACTGATGTACCCTTGATGACTGCATGACACAAAGCTTTAAGCCTCACTTGTGCCCGTCAACGCCGACGTTGACTGGAAATATGTTGCCTGGTCGGATGAGTCTCGTTTCGCTTTGCATCGAGCGCGTCGACGTGTACGTGTATATAGACAACCTCATGAGTCCATGGACCCTGCATGTTAGCAGGGTACTGCTCAAGCGGGTGGAGGGTTTGTAATGGTGTGGCGTGTTTGCAGTTGGAGTGATAAGGCACCTCGGATACATCTAGATACGACTCTGACAGATGACACGTATGTAAGCATCCTGCAATCATTCATGTCTATTGCGCATTCAGACGGACTTGGGCAATTCCAGCAGGAGAATGCGACACCCCACGCATCCAGAACTGCTACAGACTGGCTCCAGGATCATTATTCTGAGTTTAAACACTTCCGCTGGCCACCAAACTTCCCAGAGATGAACATTACTGAGTATATCTGAGATGCCTTGCAACGTGCTGTTCAGAAGAGATCCCCACCTCCTCATACTCATACCGCTTTACGGACAGCCCTACTTCAGACATTAGCCGAGTCCATGCCACGTTGTGTTGTGGCATTTCTGCCTTCTGGTGGGGACCGTACACGATATTAGGCGGGTGTACGAGTTTCTGTGGCTCGTAAGTGTAGAACGCAGGACTGTTCGTGCTTTGTTCAGTCTCAATGGAATACACGCCAAGACTAAAGTATCCGCTATAGCCATCACTGAACTTCACTCTGCAGATAATGATGTCGTTCTTGCCAACTCAGAAGGAGACCTACAAGCTATACTAAATCGATTTGATGAACCATATACCAGCATTCGTCTAAGCGTTAAAGTCCAGCAGACTCAGATCCTTCATCAACCTGGACCCATGGCTATCACCATACCCCTCAAGAATCACAGTCCAAGGCTACGTCCTGCAGAACATACACTACTGGCCATTAAAATTCCTACACAAGGAAGATGACGTGCTACATACGCGAAATTTTACCGACAGGAAGTAGATGCTATGATATACAAATTATTAGCTTTTCAGAGCATTCACACAAGGTTGGCGCCGGTGGCGACACCTACAACGTGAGGACATGAGGAAAGTTTCCAACCGATTTCTCATACACAAACAGCAGTTGACCGGCGTTGCCTGGTGAAACGTTGTTGTGATGCCTCGTGTAAGGAGCAGAAATGCGTACCATCACGTTTCCGACTTTGATGAAGGTCGGATTGTAGACTATCGTGATTGCGGTTATCGTATCGTGACATTGCTGCTCGCGTTGATCGAGATCCAATGACTGTTAGCAGCATATGGAATCGGTGGGTTCAGGAGGGTAATAAGGAACGCCGTGCTGGATGCCAACGGCCTCGTATCACTAGCAGTCGAGATGACAGGCATCTTATCCGCATGGCTGTAACGGATCGTGCAGCCACGTCTCGATCCCTGAGTTAACAGATCGGGACGTTTGCAAGACAACCATGTGCACGAACAGTTCGATGACGTTTGCAGCAGCACGGACTATCAGCTCGGAGAGCGTGCCTGCGGTTACCCTTGACGCTGCATCACAGACAGGAGGGACTGCGGTGGTGTACTCGACGACGAACCTGGGTGCACGAATGGCAAAAGTCATTTTTTCGGATGAATCCAGGTTCTGTTTACAGCATCATGATGGTCGCATCCGTGTTTGGCGACATCGCGATGAACGCACACTGGAAGCGTGTGTTCGTCATCGCCATACTGGCGTATCACCTGGCGTGGTGGTATGAAGTGCCATTGGTGACGCGTCTCTGTCACCTCTTGTTCGCATTGACGGCACTTTGAACAGTGGACGTTACATTTCAGATGTGTTACGACCTGTGGCTCTACCCTTCATTCGATCCCTGTGAAACCCTATACTTCAGCAGGATAACGCACGATCACATGATGCAGGTCCTATACGGGCCTTTCTGGATACAGAAAATGTTCGACTGCTGCCCTCGCCAGCACATTCTCCAGATCTCTCACCAATTGAAAACGTCTGGTCAATGGTGGCCGAGCAACTGGCTCGTCACAATACGCCAGTCACTACTCTTGATGAACTGTGGTATCGTGTTGAAGCTGGATGAGCAGCTGTACCTGTACACGCCATCCAAGCTCTGTTTGACTCAATGCCCAGGCGTATCAAGGCCGTTATTAATGGCAGAGGTGGTTGTTCTGGGTACTGATTTCTCAGGATCTATGCACCCAAATTGCGTGAAAATGTGATCACATGTTAGTTTTAGTATAATATATTTGTCCAATGAATACCCGTTTATCATCTGCATTTCTTCTTGGTGTAGCAATTTTAATGGCCAATAGTGTGGAACACTTCCCATACCTTGACAGTCAATGCTGAAATAACAGTATCTCCTTAAATGTGGCAGTACAATTTTAGCTCATTTTCGGTAAGAGTCTCTTTGATAACCGTAACATTGTCATTAAGACCAAGCTCTATGTATACAAAGCTACTGTTATAGGATCTCATAGAGACATAGAAAAGGCACATACGATATCTGGATAAGTAACATCAGCGCTGCCTGAGAAAGATCCTAAGGCTGAAATGACGAGATCGGCGCACTAACATCAGTGTTCTGTAAGGAGCAAACACTACTAGCATTGAAGCCATGATCATCAAGCATGAAACCTACTTGACAGACTACATTGTTCGTATGCCTGCACCCCATCTACCAAAACAATTTATGCATTCCCAGGTAAAGGATGGTCAAAAAGAACTGGGGAGGCCACAGAAACGATACAAGGATTTACTAAAGGATAACATGAAAAAATGTCAAACTGGTAACTTTGAAAGTATTGCACTTAACTGTCCAGCATGGCGTCGGAGTATTTGGGAACGTATTCAGCCCTCGAAGCAACTGAAGGGGAAAACAGAAACTGACAAGCCGCAATGCTGGGAAACAACGGCAACTTCTAATGAGGAGCAACGCTACGCAGACATTTCCACCAGAACAAACGTATGTCAACAATGTGGAAAATCTGCAACTCCAGAACTGGATTCTACAGTCAGTTAAAATCCCGTAGAAACTGATTTTCGAAGAAGGCTATCATACTCGTCAGCGAGTGACAGCCCATCATCATCATCAAAATGATGCTACTTCTTCAGGGGCTCTGAGGTACAGGCTTGGCGTACCCGGGTTCCCTGAGCTGGGGACTGGTGAGCACTGCCTGTTCTCTGTCACCGTTAAGTTCTGTACATGCCTCAACGACCACCGTGCGGCATGGCGTTGGTATGTTGCGTGTCACCGGGGCTGCGGATCACCTGTGTCGTAATGAAAAATTGTTGATTGAAGAGGCCACTTCAGGGCAAGTACATGAACTTTTGAAATGACAGCATTGGGTGAATATCCTCTTACTGTTGAACACCATAATACTTTAATTCCAGCTGCGGGGTGGTATCATGTGAAGACCTATGGATGAAGACATCAGTGGCTTACAAAGAGAAACGGCAGACGAAAGGGTTATGGAAGTTCGAAATGTGAACAACAGATTGAATTAAAAGCTTGAAACAACACTTACATTCGTTCTTTCAGTACACAAGACTTGCCCAACCACATTAAGGCATGTTTCTTACACTTAACAGTTCACCCTTATTTTTCAAATCCAGTGAGGTGTTACAAGTGTTAAAGATTTGGTCACGCTACTGTTGCGTGTAATGGTCGTGATACTAGCGGAAACTGTGGTCAAGCAGCTCATGAAACAGGTGTAGAATTAACATCTCCGCCAGTGCGTGTTAACAACTCGCATCCAGCCTGGAGCAGACAGAGGTCCATCTATAGCGACGAAAAAAAAAGGTTAGGAACTTAAAACTTACACGTCGCGTGTCATATGCAGAAACAAAGAAGCTGATTAAAACCATGCAGCCCCATTTTTATCAGCTGTGAGACAGCCCGTATTTAAAGTCAGTGTGACGACACAAACAGAAGTGGCAACTGCTGCTACCAACACTTTCCCCTGTTGCTGCACATGCCAACAGACAGCTCCAGTGACCCTGCGCTTACCAGAAACTCGGTTACACGAACTTCTCAGACTAACTATGTGCAGCTATTATCCCTCCCCGCTAAGAAGCAAAGAGAAAGGAAGAAAAACTTTACCCACAGTGCAGTGGAATTTAAATGGCTTCAGAGTTCGTGTGGATGAACTAAAGTTCCTCACACAGATTAGACTAGTGTGTGTGTGTGTGTGTGTATCTTCAGAAAACACATTTGAAGGATTACGATGTGCCTGTGTTTAGGAGCTATCGACTACATCGAAAGGATGACCATCATGGCGACAGAGCACAAAGAGGAGTGGCAGTTTTCATCCATTACACACTTTACTCCTCGTCTCTCACCCTAATAACCACACTACAGGCAGTTGGTGTCACTATACATTTTGTGTCCTTTCAGATAACCTTGTGTGCCCTTTACCTTCCGCCACAGGAACCACTGAACGGCGAGCCATTTTCCGAGGTGATCGATCGGCTTCCGTTTGTGCTCTTAGGGGATTTTAATGCCCATAAGACTCTACTGGGTAGTTCCCCCACATGCCCAAGCGGTCGAGTGGTAACAAGTGTATTACGATCACCGTGTGTCTCCTGAATATGGGCGCAGTGACACATTTTTGCACAGCAACTGGGACAGTCCCTATTATTGATTTGACTGTTTGATCTCTTGCTCTCGCAAACGCTGTCGAATGACGGACTTCCACCCCAATGAGCACTTTCCTATTTCTATCCGCCTTTTACAATTATCCTGATGGACAACCACCCAAATGGATGCTATCCAAGAAGAAATGGACGCTTTATAGCCAGCAGGTTGTGCATGAGCACACGACTGGGTGGGTCACATTACCGACGCAATCCACTCTGCCGCTGACGCATCTACACCCAAATACTCAAGCTGTCATAGAAGACAACCTATTCGTTGGCGGAACGATGAGTGTCCTTGCGCTATGCAGGACAAGTGGATAGCGTCGCGCAGCTTCAAGCATAGTCCCACAGCAGAGGACCTTCGAGCATTTCGGCAAGAGAGAGCAAAAGCCCGACGGAGATTCAAGGGGAGCAAAAAGCAATCATGGCAAGAGTTCCTGAGTTCCATTGATCGGTCAACTTCCACCACTGCATTATGGGAATCTGTAAGAAAAATATCTGGAAACAGTATGTCACGTCCATTAGCTGCCACACAGGACAACGGAATCCTGAAGGTGCGCGCGCATGTATCGCAAACACCATGGCGCGGTACTTTAACGGTGTAACATCGTCCATGAGTCCGTCGAAGGTATCAACTGCTATTGCGAAGTTCGGGAGAGGGAACATCTTGCTTTCGCTTCCAACAATGACGAGGCCTCTTATTCCCGTTCTCCATATGGAAATTGGACACAGCATTCATCGCAGCCTGCGAGACTGTTCCCAGGCCAAACTTGATACATTATAGTATGATTCGGCACCTTAACCCTCTTGCTTGCCTTCTTTAACTTGATATGGAGGGTTAGGGAATAACCTGTCGTTGGAGGGAATCCGCAATGATCCTCATTCTCAAACCAGGGAAGGACCGCACACTCCTAGGCAGCTATCTGAGTGTCGTTCTTGCGAGCTTTGTAGGAAAGACAATAGTGGTCATGATCAGCTCCCGACTAGATTGGACTCTGGACCTCGAAATATCCTCAGTTATTTCCGGTGTTGGTTTAGACAATATCGTTCCACTCTTGATAACATCACCCTACTGGAGGCGGCTATACAGCAGACATTCCTACGAAAGCAGCATTTAAGCATTTGATGTCCATCGTTTTTAGCAGTGAAGAGGAGGTGTGCTGATCACATGCCCCTCCATATCCGCATCCAGTGACGCCTGTGGGCTGAGGATGGCACGGCGGCCGGTCGGTACCGTTGAGCCTTCATGGCCTGTTCGGGAGGAGTTTAGTCTTTTTGTTCGGGAGTTGCGATCAATGGCAGTGAGGACTTCTGTGCAGTGCTCATTGCCTGTGGATGATTTTCCTCTTTTCTTTTCCGCTTCTGCTCCCACATCATCCTATTGACAGTTACACTTGACTCTTTAGAAGAATGGTATGCCGGACCGGTTTTAATTTCTCGCCAGAGAAAACAATTTGTATTGATATTAATCGTGATCGTTCTCCTTTTACAACCCCGGAACTGAAGCTGTGGGATACTTTCTCAGAAATGTTTTTCTTGCATTTTATACACTACTGGCCATTAAAATTGCTACACCACGAAGACGACGTGCTACAGACGCGAAATTTAACCAACAGGAAGAAGATGCTGTGATATGCAAAGGATTAGCTTTTCAGAGCATTCACACAAGGTTGGCGCTGGTGGCGACACCTACAAATTGCTGAGATGAGGAAAGTTTCCAACCGATTTCTCATACACAAACAGCAGTTGACCGGCGTTGCCTGGTGAAACATTGTTGTGATGCCTCGTGTAAGGAGGGGAAATGCGTACCATCACGTTTCCGACTTTGATAAAGCTCGGATTGTAGCCTACCGCGATTGCGGTTTATCGTATTGCGACATTGCTGCTCGTGTTGATCGAGATCCAATGACTGTTAGCAGAATATGGAATCGGTGGGTTGAGGGGGGTAATACGGAACGCCGTGCTGGATCCCAACGATCTCGTATCACTAGCAGTCGAGATGACAGGCATCTTATCCGCATGGCTGTAACGGATCGTGCAGCCACGTCTCGATCCCTGAGTCAACAGTTCGACGACGTTTGCAGCAGCATGGACTATCAGCTCGGAGACCATGGCTGCGGTTACCCTTGACGCTGCATCACAGACAGGAGCGCCTGCGATGGTGTACTCAACGACGAACCAGGGTGCACAAATTGCAAAACGTCATTTTTTCGGATGAATCCAGGTTCTGTTTACAGCATCATGCACATTGGAAGCGTGTATTCGTCATCGCCATACTGGCGTATTACCCGGCGTGATGGTATGGGGTGCCATTGGTTACACGTCTCGGTCACCTCTTGTTCGCATTGACGGCACTTTGAACAGTGGACGTTACATTTCAGATGTGTTACGACCCGTGGCTCTACCCTTCATTCGATCCCTGCGAAACCCTACATTTCAACAGGATAATGCACGACCGCATGTTGCAGGTCCTATACTGGCCTTTCTGGACACAGAAAATGTTCGACTGCTCCCCTGGCCAGCACATTCTCCAGATCTCTCACCAACTGAATACGTCTGGTCAATGGTGGCCGAGAAACTGGCTCGTCACAACACGCCAGTCACTACTCTTGATGAATTGTGATATCGTGTTGAAGCTGCATTGGCAGCTGTACCTGTACACACCATCCAATCTCTGTTTCACTCAATGCCCAGGCGTATCAAGCCAGAGGTGGTTGTTCTAGAGACTGATTTCTCAGGATATGTGCACCCAAATTGAAGAGGTGGTTGTTCTGGGTACTGATTTCTCAGGATCTATGCACCCAAATTGCGTGAAAATGTAACCACATGTCAGTTCTAGTATAATATATTTGTCCAATGAATACCCGTTTATCATCTGCATTTCTTCTTGGTGTAGCAATTTTAAGGGCCACTAGTGTATATATATCAGAGATGGCGTGGTTTTTAGGTCTCTTATGTGATAGCAGACTTACTTCGCTGCCACATCTCAAGGAGCTCAAAATAAGAGCCCTTAAGGCGCTGGATGTCATGAAGTGCTTGAATGTGAAGAAATGGGGTGCAGATAGATACTGCTTGCTGCGGTCCAATAAGGGTTTCGTGCCACCACGTCTTGATTATGGCTGTACAGTCTGTGGTTCGGCACCAAGAACGTATTTAATGATGCTGGAGTCCGTACACCACGAGGACACCAGATTGGCCACAGGAGCCTATAGGACAAGCCCTACACCGTGGCAAGAGAACCGCCATTAGCTGCTCAGCGGCGGTCGCTTGTGGCTAAACAGGCGCTCTAGCTCCAGTCGCTTCCGACTTTGCTGGCTTTCCCTGCAGCTGTTAATGTCTGCAGATCCTTGGAACGACTCTATCCCACTCGTCGTCGAGGGACGAAACCGTTCGGTACACGGGAAAAGCAGCATTTATTGGATCTAGGAGTGCCTCCGACAAACATACAGACGGGATGGTTGGTGCAAAGCTCCATCCTGGTTGTTACTGAAACCTATAACAAATTAAGTTGGATAGTTTGTGCACTCCAGATTACGTATTTAAAAATAATTTTTTTGCCATTTTAACTGCGTACCAGGACTTCAACGTAGTACATGGTTTCAAAGAGGGGGATGCCGTTGGTTGTTCTGTCATTTTTCCTGCCTTTGTCTCTAGGTTCCACCTGCCTAGTGAGTTCACTATCTTTTACGCCGAACTCTATGCGATTCTGAAAGTTGTGGACCAGACGAAACGTGAACGCGGATCCAAATTTCTCATCTGCTCTGAGCCGCTTGGTGCGCTGCAGCCAGTCCGATTCATGCACCAGGAACATCCGCGATGCCATGCTGCACTTGCAAAGGCAACGAAAGGAGGTCTCATTCTGCTGTGTACGATTACAGGTGGGTAACCGTGGGAATGAATTAGTCGATACCAGCCAAGGAGGCATTTACCCTTCCCAGCGTAACCGACTGCACTATTCCTCCGTGCGACGCTCTGTCGTCACTACTAAGTTCTGTCATGCGTCCTTGGGAAGAAAAGTGGCTGGGCATGACGGAGAATAAGTTGCGATCAGTAAAAGAGACTGTTAGGACAAGGCGCACCTCCTTCGCGCCAGTTAGAATTGATGAAGTCTGTTTAACGCGACTTCGAATTGGACACAGCCCCCTGACCGATGGCTTCCTTCTCAGACGTAAAGGATCACCTATTTATGCGGTGTGGTGATTACGGGTCGTCACATTTTAACCGATTGCATTTTATGTAATGACAAGACGGTTAAACCTGGTTTACTGACAGACCTGCCCTCAATTTAGGTGATAATGAGCTCAATATGCCACCTATTTTAAAATTTTGTGTTTTGTCTTCCCTTCTACCTGTGCGCTTAGGTCGAAACCTTTAGTGTGTCAGAGGACGACTGGCTTATCCAGTTACTATTTTCGTGATACGCCAATCTTCTTTTCTGGACTTACCTGTTAGTGGCTGTCCACATCTGATATCGTTGTCTCCAACTGTCTGCCTTCACTGGCTCACTCCAGAGCAGTCGTATGTTTTACGTAAAAAAAGAGTACAGTGGAGCGTATGTGGTCTTATGTTGTATTTTAGGCTATCCTCGTTTTGTGTACGATAGCCTCATTCTTCTCAAATGGTTCAAATGGCTCTAAGCACTATGGGACTTAACATCTGAGTTCATCAGTCCCATAGTCTTAGAACTATGTAAACCTAATTAACCTAAGGACATCACTCACATCCATGCTAGAGGCAGGATTCGAACCTGCGACTGTAGCAGTCGCGCGGTTCCGGACTGAAGTGCCTAGAACCACTCGACCACAGCTGCCGGCTTCATTCGCCTCATACAGTTAACGTATGTGCGCTGATGACCGCGATGTTGAGAACCCTAAACACGCAACAAGAACAACAACAACAACCACAACCATGATGCTACGTTCTAATTCAGATACGTTAAATCCACTTACAGGCAGCCTAGGCAATGAAAGTATTCGACGCTGGCATATGAATTTGGCTAGTAATACATTAAGTTAAATAACTGTTACTGCGAGTGTTAGAAACGTGGTATTTGGTTATTTACTGTCTGAATACGCGTTCAATACGGCAGAGAGAAATGCTGTTTTTTCGTTGCCAGTGGGACTTACGGGATTTTCCCATTATTCGAGTAGAATATTGTTAGGGATGGTGAGGGTGCATGAAATTCCGTGAAGGCTTGTATAGGAGCGTGAATAATCAGTAATCCACAATGAAGAAGAAAATTATTTTACATTGATTTTCTGAAAAGGGCGTCAGATATGCACTGCTGTGGATGTTCTCTTGTTAACTGGTTTTGATAGTGGGAGAAACTGAAGCTGCAGTCTTGCAAAATAATGTAGGGAAGCTTTTCACCGCCTTTTTTTCTACTTTTTTTTTTTAGAGATTTTCTCCTTTGAGTACAATGAAGAGGTGCGAAATATAACAACTTCATGCGGACTGTTACAATGCTTAAAACACGGAAATTCCTCTAGCAAGTTTTTGTAGCGTGGGAAGAATGCCGGTCGGCAGTCCATTGCACAGGCAAGGGCGATAAATGCATTTAAAGAACAAACATCACTGAACTGAAGCGATCTAAAAGCGAGCGTAAAGTGCTATTTACCAGTCACAGGCAATTACCGAAGTAACGGACTGGAGCAGAGTATTTGTTGACGTCAACTCGCATCTGAAATACGTGAACTGGTAAAATCATTAGTGGGAAAATGGATGTCAGATTGGCTTTTGTTAGGAGCTTTCTGGGAAAGTGCGTTGCATGTGTAATGGAACTCGCATACAAGACGATAATGTAGCTAACTGTGAAACAGTGTTCCAGCTTTTGCAGCGGTAATAAATTGGGCATGACAACACACTCTGAACGGATGCAGCGAAGCGCTGCCACTATGAAACAGGTCAACATAGTCCCGTACAAAACAGGAACAAAGATGTTCAGTAAACATAAATAGGGCTCATGGGAGAGAGCCGATCTTGTCCTCATCAAACACTGACGAGTAATTAAAACAAAACCGTGTTTGAAAGAGACTGTGTGATGATTCTCCTGCCACCATTGTATATTTCGAGTAGGGGTTGTGGTAATAAGACAAGAAAGATTGCGCTGCATGCAGTGGCACGCAGCATAAATTTTGTCCTCACTCGACACGAAAATGGAATAGGACAGAATACTGCCAACACTGGTACAAGGTACTTTTCGTCATGCACTGTACAGTGTCTTCCACGGTAAACAAGTACAGATTCACACATGGTCTACAGCGCCGCCACGGTAGATCAGCGTGTTTAGTCAGGGGGTTAGCTGCCCTCCATATAAAAAAAAAATAATAATAAAATAAAAAACTGATTGAGTGGACGGATCAACGATGTACTAGAACAGGTGTCATGGGACGTCCGCCCCGAGAAAATGCATAGAAAAACAAAAAAAGGAAATGTATCATCATTAATTAGTAATAAAAACGTTCCTGTTGACGGGTTCTAAACCCGAAACAGGCTAAATTTTGAATAAAGATCATCAGCAATGGCGGCCGAAGAATTGCGGCATAAGAATTCATCTTCATTCTAAATCTACATCTACATCTGCATGGATACTCTGCAGATCACATTTAAGTGCCTGGCAGAGGGTTCATCGAACCACTTTCGCAATTCTCTATTATTCCAATCTCGTACAGCACGAGGAAAGTTAAAATGGTTCAAATGGCCCTGAGCACTATGGGACTTAACATCTGAGGTCATCAGGCCCCTAGAACTTAGCACTACTTCAACCTAACTAACCTAAGGAAATCACACACATCCATGCCCGAGGCAGGATTCGAACCTGCGCGCGGTTCCAGACTGAAGTGCCTAGAACCGCTCGGCCACACCGGCCGTCCGCGCGGAAAGAATGAACACCTATATCTTTCCGTACGAGCTCTGATTTCCCTTATTTTATCGTGGTGATCGTTCCTCCCTATGTAGGTCGGTGTCAACAAAATATTTTCGTATTCGGAAGATAAAGTTGGTGATTTGGAATTTCGTAAGAAGATTCCGTCGCAACGGAAAACGCCTTTCTTTTAACGATTTCCAGCCCAAATCGTGTTACATTTCTGTGACACTCTCTCCCATATTTTTCAATAATACAAAACGCGCTGCCTATCTTTGAATTTTTTCGATGTACTCAGTCAGTCCTATCTGGTAAGGATCCCACACCGCACAGCAGTATTCTAAAAGAGGACGGACAAGCGTAGTGTAGCCAGTCTCCTTGGTAGCTCTGTTACATTTTCTAACTGTCCTGCCAATAAATCGCAGTCTTTGGTTAGTCTTCCCCACAACATTTTCTACTTGTTCCTTCCAATTTAAGTTGTTTGTAATTGTAATACCTAGGTATGTAGTTGAATTTACGGCTTTTAGATTAGACTGATTTATCGTGTAACCGAAGTTTAACGAGATCCTTTTCGCACTCATGTGGATGACCTTTCGTTATTTAGGGTCAACTGCTACTTTTCGCACCATTCAGATATCTTTCCTAAATCGTTTTGTAGTTTGTTTTGATCTTCTGATGACTTTATTAGTCGATAAACGACAGCGTCATCTGCAAACAACCGAAGACGGCTGCTCAGATTGTCTCCCAAATCGTTTATATAGATAAGGAACAGTAAAGGGCATATGACACTACCTTGAGGAATGCCAGAAATCACTTCCGTTTTACTCGATGACTTCCCGTCAGTTACTAGGAACTGTGACCTCTCTGACAGGAAATCACAAATGTAGTTACATAACTGAGACGATATTCCATAAGCACGCAATTTCACTACGAGCCGCTTGTGTGGAATAGTGTCAAAAGCCTTCCGGAAATTCAGAAATACGGAACCGATCTGAAATCCCTTGTCAATAACACTCAACGCTTCATGTGAATAAAGAGCTGGTTGCGTTTCACAGGAACGATGTTTTCTAAACCCATGTTGACTGTGTGCCAATAGACCGTTTTCTTCGAGGTAATTCATAATGTTCGAATACAATATATGTTCCAAAATCCTTCTGCAAATCGACGTTAACGATATGGGCCTGTAATTTAGTGAATTACTCCTACTACCTTTCTTGAATATTGGTGTGACCTGTGCAGCTTTGTACTCAATGGGTACGGATCTTCCGTCCAACGAACGGTTGTATATGATTGTTAAGTATGGAGCTAATGCATCAGCATACTCCGAAAGGAACTTAGTTGGTATACAGTCTGGACCAGAAGACTTGCTTTTATTAAGTGATTTAAGTTGCTTCAGTACTCCGAGGATATTTACTTCTACGTCACTCATGTCGGCAGGTGCTCTCGATTCGAATTCTGGAATACTTACTTCGTCTTCTTTTGTGAAGGCATTTCGGAAGGCTGTGTTTAGTAACTCTGCTGCGGCAGCACTGTCTTCTATAGTATCTCCATTGCTGTCGTGCAGAGAAGGCATTGATTGTTTCTTGCCGCTAACATACTTCACACACGACCAGAATCTCTTTCGATTTTCTGCCAGGTTTCGAGACAAAGTTTCGTTGTGGAAACTGTTATAGGCATCTCGTATTGAAGTCCGCGCTAAATTTCGAGCTTCTGGAAAAGACCGCCAATCTTGGGCATTTTGCGTCTGTTTAAATTTGGCATGTTTGTTTCCTTGTGCCTGCAACAGTCTTCTAACCCGTTTTGTGTACCAAGGAGGATCTGCTCCGTCGTTTGTTAATTTATTTGATATGAATCTCTCAGTTGCTGCCGATACTATTTCTTTGAATCTAAGCCACATCTGGTCTACACTTATATTATTAAATTACGGCCTTGACAAGGTGGGCGAAGGAGCAAACAAAATTTTAGGACACTCTGTTGCTCTCAGGGTGGGAAACCGCCACTAAAGACGGAAAAATCGGCAATGATCAACTGCTTGAGGATGCAGAAGGCAATGAAAACATTGCATTAAAGACACGTAACGTGCATCCACAGGACATGTGGCCTGTTTTTAGAAAAGTGTCATGATGATCTCTCGATTGGTAAAAGATTCCGGAATAGTAAACCATTCGGTTCTCCGGGTGAGGACTGCCAAGGGAGAGGCGACTATGAGAAAAAGATTAAATAACCAACGAAAAGACAACGTTCTAGTCGTCGGGGCGTGCAATGTGAGAAGCTTGAATTGGTAGGGAAGCTAGAAAATCCTAGAAAATATGAAAATGGAAATGCTCAGGCTCAATCTAAATGCAGTGAGAGTCAGTAAGGTGAAATAGAAAGAAACGAGGATTTCTGGTCAGATGAGCATAGGGTAATACCAGCAGCAGCACAAAACGTAGCGAGTGTAGGATTCGTTATGAATAGAAAGGTAGGGATGAGGGCGAGTGTCTGTGAAGAGTTCGGTGACAGGGTTATTTTAATCAGAATTGACGGCAATTCAGAATCGACAACGACAGTTCAGGTACATATGCCAACGTCGCAAGCCGAATATGAAAAGATAGAGAAAGTATACAAGGATACTGAGCGGGTAATTCATTACGTAAAGGGAGATGAAATTCTGATAGTCATAGGGGATTGGAATGCATTTGTAGGGGTAGGAGTAGAAGAAAGTGTTACGGAAGAATGTGAGCTTGGTGTTAGGAGAAAAACTAATGGAGTTCTGCAGGACGTAATAGCGAATACTCTGTTCAAGAATCACAAGAGGAGGAGGTATACTTGGAAAAAGGCCGGTACGTACGGGAAGATTTCAGTTATATTTCGTTATGGTCAGGCAGGGATTCCGAAATCACATACTGGATTGTAAGGCGTACCCAGGAGCAGATACAAACTCAGATCACAATTTCATAGCGATGAAGAATAGGATGAAGTTTAAGAGACTAGTCATGGAGAATCAATGCACAAAAAAGTGGGATACGTAAATACTAAGGAATGAAGAGGTACGCTTGAAGTTCTCTGAGGCTATGGGTACTGCGATAAGGAATATCTCTGTAGACAGTTCATTGACACAAAGAAGGTAACAGAAGAAATACATCAGTTGATCGATGAAAGAAAGAAGTACAAAACTATTAAGGGAAATTCAGGAATACAGAAATACAAGTCAGTTAGTAATGAAATGAATCGGAAGTGCAGGGAAGCTAAGGCGAAATGGCTTCATGAAAATGTGAAGAAATCGAAAAAGAAAAGATTGTCGGAAGGACTGGCTCAGCATATAGAAAAGTCAAAACAACCTTCGACGAATTTAAAAGTAAGGGTGGTAACATAAACAATGCAATGGGAATTCCAATGCTAAATGCAGAGGAAAGAATGGGAAGGTGGAAAGAGTGCTCTGACGGCATAAGGGATGAGTTGTCTGACTATGTGATAGAAGAAGAAACAGGACTCAGTATAAAAGAGATAAAGATACTGCATTAGAATCAAAATTTAAAAGAGCTTTGGAAGACTTACGATAGAATAAGGTAGAAGGAATTGATAACATTCCATCGGAATTTCTAAAATCGTTTGGGGAAGTGGCAACAACACGATTATTCGCTTTAATTTGTAGAACGTATGAATCTGGCGATATACCATCCGACTTTCGGAAAAATGTCATCCACACAGCTCCGAAGACAGCAACAGGTGACAAGTGTGAGAGTTATCGCACAATAAGCTTAACGGTTCATGCGTCCACGCTACTGACAAGAAAAGTACACAGCAGAATGGAAAAGAAAACTGAGGATGTGTTAGTTGGATAAAGATCAGTTTGACTTCAGGAAAGGTCAAGGCACCAGAGGGGCAATTCTGACGTTGTGGTTGGTAATGGAAGCGAGACTAAACAAAAATCAAGACGCGTCCGTAGGATTTGTCGACTTGGAAAAAGCGTTCGACAACGTGAAATGATGCGCGATGTTCGAAATTCTGAGAAAGATAGAGGTAAGGTAGAGGGAAGCCGGGTAATATACACTATGTACAAGAAGCAAGAGGGAACAATAAGAGTGGAATACCAAGAACGAAGTGCTCGGATTAAAAAAGGTATAATAAAGAATATAGTATTTCGGCCATAATGTTCAGTCTATACACCAAAGAAACAAGATGGAAATAAGAGAAAAGTTCAAGAGTGGAATTAAAATTCAAGGTGAAAGGATATGAATGATAAGTAAAAGTGTAGAAGAATTACAGGATGTGCTGAATGGAATGAACAGTCTAATGAGTACATAATATGGACTGAGAGTAAATCGAAAAAAGACGAAAGTAATGAGAAGTAGCAGAAATGAAAGCACCCGGAAACTTAACATCGGAATTGAAGATTACGAAGTAGATGAAGTTAAGGAGTTCTGCCGGCTGCCTAGGTAACAAAATAACTCATGTCGAACGGAGCAAGGAGGACATAAAAAGCAGGTTGGCGCTGGCAGAAAGTGCATTCCTGTCCAGGAAACATAGGCCTTAAAGTGAGGAAGAAATTTCTGAGAATGTACATTTGGATTACAGCATTGTATGTCAGTGAAACATGGACTGTGGGAAGATCGGAAAAGATAAGAATCTAATTATCTGAGATATGGTGCTACAGAAAACCTTGAAAATCAGGTGGACAGTTAAGGTAAGGATTGAGCAGGTTCCTCTGAAAGCCGGAGGGGAGAGGAATATGTGAAAAACACTGACAAGAAGAAGAGACAGGACGGCAGGAGATCTGTTAAGCAGGAGGGGAATTCGCGGCGGACCGCGGGCCGCATCCGACCAGTCAGAAGACTGATGATTGATGGAAATACATGATTGTTTCGACAATGTATAAACACTAGGGACTAATCGATGAGAGGATACGGAACAAAAAAGGTCAATGAACTTATGTCCGGATATGCATGGTTTCCATGCTAGAAACCATTTTTTCAGCCTTTCTTTGTTACAGAGATTGTGGTCTAATATGTACTGTACCATGCAGCCACAGTTACAGTATGCATGGGTTCCTTCTACAGGGTGGTACTGATCGTCATACGTCATGCTCTAGCGCCCTCTCCTACCATGGTACTCGGTAATGCTGTGTCCGATTCACTTCCCTTGCTGACGTAGCTTGTAGCGGATTTGATACAGCGCTGTACATAACAGTTCCGTAATTGAATTGAGCGCTTGCCTAAATGGTGTTTACTTACGGAAAGGCAAATGGCAAAGGGCGACGGGCAGCAAGGTTGTATCAGGAGACCTATCCGTAGCGACAACAGCCACAACATTCAATGTTTGCAAGAGTGTGTCGCCGTTTTTCTGTGACAATGGTCGTTTCAGGAAGCAGGAAATCATGAAGGATGTACCCGAAATGTCCGGACACCAGACTTGAAGGGAAACGTGATTAACACTGTAGAAGGCGACCGCCGTGTCAGTATCGAGCAGCTGGCCCGCCGGTACGGGGTAAGCAAGACGACTGTGTGGAACATTCTCCCTGACAATTGTTGCCACCCTCATCACTTACGGCGTGTGCAGAGCTTACTAGCGACAGACTTTCAACATCGGGGCAGTTTTGTCACTGGTTTCTTCACCAGACAACCACGATTCCGGGATTTGTGTCATCCATACTGTTCACAGATGAGGCCACCCTTACGCGGAGTGCTATCTTCAGCTTTCATAGTAGTCATCAGTAGGATAGTATACAGAATGTGGTGACAGCGAATCAGCATCGGCGCAGCCGGAATGTGTGGGCCGGGAAAATTGGCGACCGTATTTTGGGACCAGTCTTCCTTACACGTCGCCTAACAAGCTGGAACTATCAGCGTTTCTTTCGGGTGACTTTGCCTACCCGGCTGGAAGAAGTGCTATTGATGATTCGAAGGGTTATGAGGCTGCTACATGATGGTGCTTCAGCCCACTTCGCCATTAATGTCTGGACGCATCAGTCGTGACTTCCCTGCTCGATGGATTGGACGAGGATATCCAGTTGAATGGCCAGCTCCTTCACTGGATCTCAACTCGCGCGATTTCAAGTTATGGGGCCATCTCAGAAGTGTCGTGTGTGCAGAGCCCATTACACGTGATAAGACACTGGAGCAGCGTGTTAATGCTGCCTTTGACGCTGCTCGGATGCAACCTGGCACACATTCAGTGTGAAACAGAATATGCTACGGTACGTACACGCATGCTTTGAGGCTCGTGGAAACCATTTTCATCACATACTGTAACTGTGGCTGTGGCTGCATGATGCAGCGCGTACTAGACCACAGTCTCTGTGACGATATGTGACTGATTTAGTCGTCTCTAGGATGGAAACCATGCATTTCCCAACATAAGTTCATTAGGCCTTCCGTATCCTCTTATCGATCGATACCTAGAGCTTGTACGCGGTGAAATAATCACTCTATATATGTGCGAGATGGTCAACGGCTGTGCTACTCTAACTACCCTCTTTACAGCGCTGACACTCAATTATAGTGAATCTCTGTTGCGAGTGACAAATCGATTCTTCCCTTGACTCTTTATCTGAACAAAAAGTATTTTTAATGATTTTAGTTTACACCTTAATGTTATATAGCATGTCAGTGCCTTTCCGTTTTTCCGTAAGTTAGACTGACTAGTTGCAGAAACTTAAAATTTCAATGCTGCATACGTTTAGCGGCATACCGTCACGTCATTTCTCTTGGCGTTCTCGTCCACCACGTTTGATGACGTCCTACGGCCGTCTCTCGTTGATGGCCGGGGAAGACGGGTGTACCATCTTTGTGATAGTTAGGCACCTCGTAAAACTCCGCTTAATTTTTTAGTTTGGACGGGAATTCACTTTTTTTTCAGATGCCATCTAATTACGTCGACAAGACTGGCTCTATTAAACGTAGATAATGAGAAAAAGACTTAAGATTGCTACTGATAAAGCTATTGATAAAGTAAAAAGTGATAGTATTTCAGAGAAGGTTCTGTAGAGTTTAATATTCCAAGGAACACCCTAGAGTGAAATATAAAACCCATTGTGATTCAAAAACTTCAATGAGACCATCTTCCTGTTGGGGTTTAGCCAATGAGGAACGACATGTGAGGTATCCTATAATTTTCCGTACAAAATTTACTTTTAACACGTAGTACAATCAAATCATTCGATACTCTTTTAATACGATTTGCTCTTTGTTTTTAAAGTGTTTTGCTAGTTGGCCTTACATACCTTTCACACCTTACGTGACTGGCCAACTAAACACGATACACAGATGAAAATGTGTGTGTGTGAAATCTTATGGCACTTAACTGCTAGAGTCATCAGTCCCTAAGCTTACACATTACTTAACCTAAATTATCCTAAGGACAAACACACACATCCATGGCCGAGGGAGGGCTCGAACCTCCGCCGGAACCAGCCGCACAGTCCATGACTGCAGCGGCTACACAGGTGAGACAGCGAAGTATTACGTAATTCGTAGTTTCCAGAATGAGATTTTCACTCTACAGCGGAGTGTGCGCTGATATGAAACTTCCTGGCAGATTAAAACTGTGTGCCCGACCGAGACTCGAACTCGGGACCTTTGCCTTTCGCGGGCAAGTGCTCTACCATCTGAGCTACCGAAGCAGGGTTCGCAGGAGAGCTTCTGTAAAGTTTGGAAGGTAGGAGACGAGATACTGGCAGAAGTAAAGCTGTGAGTACCGGGCGTGAGTCGTGCTTCGGTAGCTCAGATGGTAGAGCACTTGCCCGCGAAAGGCAAAGGTCCCGAGTTCGAGTCTCGGTCGGGCACACAGTTTTAATCTGCCAGGAAGTTTCAATTCGTAGTTTGTTTGAAATTTGGTCTAACTTCATGAACGAAGTCTATTTTGTCGGCCGTTGTGGCCGAGCGGTTCTAGGCGCTTCAGTCTGGAACAGCGCGACCGCTACAGTCGCAGGTTCGAATCCTGCCTCGGGCATGGCTGTGTGTGGTGTCCTTAGGTTAGTTAGGTTTAAGTTGTTCTAAGTTCTAGGGTACTGATGACCTCAGATGTTAAGTCCCATAGTGCTCAGAGCCATTTGAACCATTTTGAAGTCTATTGTTTTTTATGAATATATAAGACAATACAAGAAAATTTACCAGTGTTTTTCTGTACTAGGTTTCGATGTTGGCATATGAAAAAATCATGGCCATCTATTCCTGTTTTGCCCTATATGTAGCCATATATTGCCGGGTAACATGATTTAATATAAATACATCAGGCATCAGAACGGAGCTCGGTCTGAGAAAGTACATTTGAAAAGAACGAATAGACGTATAAAAAAAGTAATAAATGAAGTTACGAAAGCACCAAAGTTGCACAGAAGTGTGTTTTTGTTTAAATGGCGACTAGTTTCGGACGTTAGTCCCTTATAAAGCTATCCACATAAGTACTAGCGTAATGTGTGTATGCTAGCCATATTTCTCGCTTGAGTGGCTAATTGCAATGTACTATTTGCAAACATATGACGGCTTGACAGCTTGATAATGCATTGAAGTCCGAAACTGGTCGCCCTTTAAATAAGTACATACTTCTGTATAACTTTGAAGCTTTCGTAATTTCGTTGAATCATAGTAAGTTGCTGCTTGTTGCCATCAAATCAACATGAGAGTGGCACAGCAAATATCTCCGAAAGGAGATGTTAGCCACTGCTCCTAAGGAGACGATTTCGTTATCGTTGGGAAGCAATAGGTGTATTTTCTGAAAGCAACTCCTAGCCAACTTCAATGAGAGTGTGCTGGAGCTATACGTGATACGACTAGTGCTACCGAATACGAGCACTACTGATAATGATATCGTGGCTCAACGGCCTGATACAAGTTTTGCGACTTGCGTATACCTAACTACTCCAGAGATCCTATTGGAGGAAGAGGATTTACCGTTCAACGTTTCCGAACCATTTGTCGTTCCTGGTGAATCTTCACGTCGCTGATAGGTGAAGCCTAGTACAAAGGCAGACGAACATATTCCGTGTTCTGACCGAGATTCGAGCCCACAACCTTCTGGTTTTCAGGCAATCGTTTCACCAGGAGCCTACCAGGCCCGAGTGCTCTTTATATCTCTGCGATGACTGTGAACTTTTTCAGCATTTAGCAACGGTTTTAGTAGTAATCTTCGAAAGCAGGAGTGTCTTACCTATTGCGTGGCTGCAAAGAATGGCAAAGTGTCGCTGTGAAAGATGAGGGGGTAGTACATTTTATGATGCATAAGGCGTCAGAAGAGAATTACACTGGTGTGGCGATCGTATCGATTGCACAGCAGGTTCGTAAGTCCCTGGACACGACCAGCCTTAAGCACACAGTAGCACAGTCAGTTTCTGCGCTGTAATTCGTCTTGATTAGCAGGTCCCCGAGGCTCCAGGCCACAACTCATGGAGAGCGGGGCAATGCTTCAGGCATTACGAGATTAAATAGGAAGAGCGAGAAAATTCTTCAAGGAGTACAGGGATTCTCGCCTGCTGCTATATTGACGGTAAATTATTGAGGGAGACGCGGGCAGAGCTGTATGAGCCACGCCTCTCAAAAACCGTCAAGCTTTCACCTACCCTCAAAAAGTTTGAAGCGTATAAAACCGCTGTATGTGTATGAAGAAACTATCCTAAGGAACAGTCTTTTGCAAGGAGTTAAGGAAAACAGATTAGGGTTCCACGTCCCTAAGACGATGCGGCATCAGAGGTGGTAAAAGTAACTGGCAAGTAATTGTTCAAGGTAATCATCCCAGGAAGTGATCTGAAGTGCTCTAGAAAAACCAAAAGGCAATTAAACGCAAGAGGAGAGTAGGAGATTCCAAAGCTCTCCTTCCCAATGTGCGTCTAATGTCTTACTGTTCTGCCTAGCCCAGTACACCTTAATGAAGATATCATTCGACCAAGCGGCAAATGATGCGTACTCTAGCAGAAAACCACGAAAGCACACAATTAAAAGAACAAAGCTTGTAGAACATTATCGGTAACAAGTGCTGCAGAGAGTCGCGTTGAAAAAGGTGACTGCTGCTAATTTGCTACCAGTTTACAACGTAAACCATCACCTTAAAGCACCTCAGTAACACACAAACAAAACATAGTTAAATATAGATGACTAACGAAAAGCCAGCTCACTGTGAAACGGTATTCTAGTTTCCGCTCCATAAGCAGTAGATTTCGCTGCTCGCTCCCACCGGAAAATACAAACGGAGGCGGCTCCGCCGCCAATTTTATTGCACGACGCGACCGGCCGCGAGTGCAACAGAACCCATGTGGACAGGTGGAAAGAAATGTGTCAGGCTTCATAATACATATTTATATGTGTCATATATTATGCATTTCACAAGGAAGGGGTTCCTTTCCGTCCTATAGTGAATAACAGCGGCGCTCCGACATATCGTGTAGCCAAGCACCTTGCTTCTCTGTTGAGTCCACAAGTAGGTCGTTGTGAACATCATATAAGGAACTCAGCTGATTTTGTACGTCGTTTGGAGGGACTGCAGTTGAATGACTCTGATATTTTAGTGAGTTTCGATGTGGTCTCTTTCTTCACTCGTGTTCCTCTGTCTGATTCGTTGCGGTTAATTGAGGCCAGGTTTGGTGCTGAATTAACTAATCTCTTTCGGCATGTGTTAACATCCACTTACTTTTTATTCAATGACCAGTATTACGAGCAGACAGATGTGGAGTTGCGATAGGTAGTCCGTTGTCTCCTGTGATCGCAAATATGTTTATGGAAGACTTCGAGGAACGTGCATTGGAGTCAGCGCCTTCGAAACCCGCCTGTTTCTTTAGATATGTTGACAATACCTTTGTTGTTTGGCCTCACGGTAGGGAGAATTTGAATGTCTTTCTAGAACATCTGAACTCGATCCAGCCGGACATTCATTTTACGATGGATGTGGAAGAGGATGGTTGCCTCCCCTTTCTTGACGTGTTGGTTAGGAGGAAGGATGATAGATCATTGGGACATGCTGTCTACAGGAAACGTACTCACACCGACTTGTAATTACAGGCTAATAGTTGTCACCATCGGGCTCAGCGTGAAGGGATACTTCGTACCTTAGTACACAGGGCACATGTCGATTCTGACGCTGAGACTTTACCAGCTGAGCTGTCCCATCTTGAAGTTACATTTTGTCAAAATGGTTGTAGTGATATACAGATTGAACGTGCTTTGCGCTATCGGCAAACTGTACATCGGGTGATTGATGATAATTCTGAGTCAACATCTACTGCCTTTTTGCCTTACGTAGGAAACACTTCCAACAAGATCGGTCTTATTTTACGGAAATACGATGTGAAATGTGTTTTCCGCCCTCCATCTAAAATTAGAGCGCTTTTGAGTTCTGTTAAGGATGATCTTGGTCTGTGTAAGGCGGGTGTAAATCGTATTCCTTGTAGCTGCGGCTTGGCATATATTGGTCAAACTATCAGGACCGTGGAGGACCGATGTACTGAGCATAAACGGCACACACGATTACAGCAGCCAAGTAGATCTGCTATTGCCGAACATTGCTTGGATACTGGTCACCCATGTTATATAATAACACCAAGATATTGGCATGCACGTCCAGCTATTGGGACAGCGTTATTAAGGAGGCAGTTAAGATTAATTTAGCGAACAACTTCGTTAACAGGGATGGAGGTTTCTGTTTAAACTCTGTTTGGAATCCGGCTCTCTCCATGGTCAAAAAACAGAGGGACAGAGTCAATGCTACCTCACCTGCGAATTCGTTGTCTCACTATCGATAGCTCTGAGTTTGATCATCTTTGGTGGCACTAGTGTTCAGTGTGTGTGTTATCTTTCCTGCTTCAGTCCGAGAACCGAGGTTTTAAATTTGCATGTACGTCGCCTGTCCGTTGCAGGTTGCCTTGAAAATGGCGGGGTGTTCTCCCGCCGAAATATCGGCGGTCGCTGAAAGTGTTACCTGGCTGAATTCCTGGAAGTTATTGTCATCAATCTTTAACATACCCTAAAAATCACAAAGAAGTCAAGTTAAAGGAATTCATTTAAAATAAGAGATATAAAATGCAGGGACCCACACATCATCGTGTGAGCCCTCCAGCCCCTTGCCTAGTATCGTACAGAATAGGGCAAGCTCTCTAGGTAGCGCTCTCAAGCTCCCCTCCCCAGTTATCCGTTGCGCAATTTTCATTCAGGGCTTGCCGACATCAACTTTCATCTGGCGTCCCTAGGAGGTTTGACGGTAATCTTTCAACTGAGTATACTAAAGGAAATCACAACCTTAGGATTTCTATGCGTCAACAATTACGACTTCTGAAATGGTCTTAATGTTTGTTGGTTAATGATCTGAAATGAACATAATCGTTTTTACGTTGTCAGACGTTATTAGAACTTGAGATGTACACACTGTGGCATTTGCAATAGACTCGTATTTTACTTTCTAAATAATTACGCCGTGGTACTGTATCATTTGGCCTTTCACAAACATTGTTACTTATCGGTGACAGCAATTTTTTATGTTGCTATAAAGATGCAGTTATGGCACAGTCTGACGGCATATTCACGGTAGCAGTTTCTTCGTAAACACAACTATTTACATGCTTCATAACTGAGATCGCTACTACAACCTCAAATTGTGCTTCAGGTGTTATTGCCAAGGATAAACGATTTGAAGCAGTTTTGAACTTACATCTGTTAATTCGAGACGGAATAGCCATTTCCGACGTCATAGGGATTCGAAGGTAGCAATTCCTGTTAGTATAGCCATTAATCACGTGAAACGTCCTGTGCCTGATATATTGAAGTATAGTCTGATATACTCATAGATAGTTAAATTGTTTTTGTTTGGATATTACTAAGGTGCCTGAGGATCGTCGTTAGTGATCGAAACTTGTAGAAAAATAAGTTGGTCGGCTGTCGGTAATTTCAGCATGGTATTTTTAAGAATACACTAGACTGAAAGACCACAGCGATCTAGAAAAAATCCCAGCTTCGTGGTCGGAACATGGAACACAGAAATAAGTAGAGGGGTCTTTCTCGTGGCAGATGGCGCTGTCGTTTATCGACTGATAAAGTCATCAGAAGATCAAAACCAACTGCAAAACGATTTAGAAAAGATATGTGAATGGTGCGATAAGTGGCAGTTGACCCAAAATAATGAAACGTGTGAGGTCATCCACATGAGTGCTAAAAGGAACTCATTAAACTTCGGTTACATGATAAGTCAGTCAAATCAAAAAGCCGTAAATTCAACTAAATACATAGGTATTACAATTATGAAGAAGTTAAACTGGAAGGTTCAAAAATGGTTCAAATTGCTCTGAGCGCTATTGGACTTAGAACTACTTAAATCTAACTAACCTAAGGACATCACACACATCCATGCCCGAAGCAGGATTGCAACCTGCGACCGTAGCGGTCGCGCGGATCCAGACTGAAGCGCTTAGAACCGCTCGGCCACACCGGCCGGCTAAATTGGATGTAACACACAGAAAATGTTGAAGGCTAACGAAATACTGCATTTTATTACCAGGATACTTAGAAAATGTGACAGACCTACTAAGGAGACTGCCTACACTACGGTTGTTCGTCCTTTTTTAGAATACTGCTGTGCGGTGTGGGATCCTTACCAGATAGGACTGACAATGAATATCGAAAAAGTTCAAAGAAAGGCAGCACGTTTTGTATTATCGCGAAATATGGGAGAGAGTGTCACAGAAATGATACAGGATTTTGGCTGGACATCATTAAAAGAAAGACGTTTTTCGTTGCGACAGAATCTTCTCGCGAAATTCCAATCACCAATTTTCTCCTCCGAATGCGAAAATATTTTGTTGATACCAACCTACATAGGGAGGAACGATCACCAAGATAAAATAAGGGAAATCAGAGCTCGTACGGAAGGATATAGGTGTTCATTCTTTCCGCGCGCTATACACGATTGGAATAACAGAGAATTGTGAATATGGTTCGATGAACCGATTGCCAACCACTTAAATGGGATTTGCAGAGTATCCATGTAGATGTAGATATAGGAACGCAGGGCGTGTGCCCAGACCCCCGTCCACTTGGGTACCTACCGCACCTAGTGCGTCAGCAGTCGCGCCGCTATTTTGTCTGTGTTTGCTTGTTTACCCACTATCTTTCTGTCGGGTTTGCTTTAGATTTGTCAGTTTTCAAGCTAACAGTGACTTGTTCATTTTACAGCTGCCGACGGCAGAACGCGAAACTAAACTTTATGTACATACAGACGGGACAATACACGACTGAGGTTGGGCATCCTACAGTCACGTTATGGTCATAGTGCTTCGATTTTGCAACAGGTAAACAAACTAATTGACAGCACAAAAGGTCGCTGCAGTCACGGACTGTGCGGCTGGTCCCGGCGGAGGTTAGAGTGCTCCCTTGGGCATGGGTGTGTGTGTTTGTCCTTAGGATAATTTAGGTTAAGTAGTGTGTAAGCTTAGGGACTGATAACCTTAGCAGTTAGGTCCCATAGTATTTCACACACATTTGAACATTTGACAGCACAAAACATCAGTTAGTATCTAACGGCTACGAAATTCCTATTGGATCCACACAGTATTATTATTATTGTTTGCGTGAGTGGTCAGCAAAAAGTATTGGCAGCTGGAAGTCTTCCAGTACCTGTCAGTTCACAAGGCAAGAGTTCAGCAGTTCAGTTATGTACAAACAATAAGTATAGTGAAACTTCCTGGCAGATTAAAACTGTGTGTCCGACCGAGGCTCGAACTCGGGATCTTTGCCTTTCGCGGGCAACTGCTCTACCATCTGAGCTACCGAAGCACGACTCACACACGGTACTCACAGCTTTACTTCTGCCAGTATCTCGTCTCCTACCTTCCAAACTTTACAGAAGCTCTCCTGCGAACCTTACAGAACTAGCACTCCTGAAAGAAAGGATATAGTGGAGACATGGCTTAGCCACAGCCTGGGGGATGTTTCCAGAATGAGATTTTCACTCTGCAGCGGAGTGTGCGCTGATATGAAACTTCCTGGCAGCAAAGGTCCCAAGTTCGAGTCTCGGTCGGGCACACAGTTTTAATCTGCCAGGAAGTTTCATATCAGCGCACACTCCGCTGCAAAGTGAAAATCTCCTGACACTTTAACTTGGTTGACTTTAAGTGGCGCTGCAGGGTATGGTTAAAGCAAGCGTCGCTTGGGTCAGGAGCGGCGAAGGGGAAGCATGTTTTGTAACAAGTCTCTGCCTCTCTTTTCATTGGAGGAGTTGTATTTAGCACTCGTCTTTCACTGAGAATTGCTTTATCATTATTGGAAAGAATCAGTACCAATTTTCTCATTAACGCATTGGTTCGTGATTTAATAAAACACCTACAAAACTATCTTTTTCCGACCGTGTGGCCGAGCTGTTCTAGGCGCTACAGTCTGGAACCGCGCGACCGCTACAGTCGCAGGTTCGAATCCTGCCTCGGGCACGGATGTGTGTGATGTCCTTGGGTTACTTAGGTTTAAGTAGTTCTAAGTTCTAGGGGGACTGATGACCTCAGCAGTTAAGTGCCATAGTGCTCAGAGCCGTTTGAACCATTTGAAACTAACTTTTATTTTTCGTTATGTCAAATATAAAAGTGGTCGAATAAAATTCATTTCCATTCTAAAGTTTCGTTAGGCGTATTTTTGATGATAAACGAGGGAAGGAGGTACTAGCTAACATTTGACTATACTCAGGGGTAATGGTCAGACAGACAGATTGGGAACCACTGCTCTAGAAGAACTATTAATCGCAAATGTATTACATCATAGCTTCAGTTATTAGAGAGTAACTAAGTTTTATTCTTTGTATTTTTTTCATTCATTTCCTAAACCCTCCAGTGAAAAACATTAAAAGCGAAAGTATCGTTGTCTCCTATACGCACATCTCCACAGTTCGACCATAAAACAAGTTTTATTTCGTTATTGTTCATTACGATTGTTTTCCTGTAGACGTATATTAACAGCGTGTGTGTTTCATATGGTGCACGTTATGAAGTACAGTTCAGGAACCATGTTACATTTGGATTGAGTGCAGTTATATCACTCGTGCGTCATTCGCAACAACCAATAGCAGAGAACGTCAACAGTTCGCAACAAGCTCAGCTAAAACGACATTTGTAAACTGAACAGGTTGCACATAATAAACGGATAAATTCAATAATATGGGCAAAGTTGTGAACAAAATTATATAGGTAACATTGTTTCCTGAAACCAGGCAGCACAGGTTGTAAAAACATACAGACAACGCCATAGCTCATGTCTTTTCATTTCATTCGGTTTGTACCAGCAGACAGCGTACGAAGAAAAGAATATTGAGGCAGTTCCGCATTGCAACAGCGGGAGGCAATATTACCACACGTGTGGCATGTAGCTGCCACCCTCGTCGCAGACAATTTCCAATATATCTCACATATTTTCTCGAGAATGGAAAGAGGTATGACTCTCCTTCCACCGTCAAAAACAATTTCGATATGTTAGCTACATTTCATATGCAGTAATGGTTGGCATAAAACGCACCGACGTAAAATGGTCAGCGACTACATTTTCCAGCGCAAACGTTTCAAAATATGCGCGATGTTGTAGTTTTCTCCGAAGTATGACAATAAATGTCGGCCATAACGAAGAGGAAACAAGTTCATTATTAAGCTGCTGTGTATGACTATCAGATGCTGAAAAATAATATTTTACTACCGAAAAGTTGCCTCAAAACTGAACCAGAAAGACTGCATAACGGAGATGAATTACGAATCCCAAAACGGGTTCTTTTATTTTCTAGGCGAAAAGTTTTTCTGACACAATAACTACAGAGACAGATGTAGCTTTGCTTTATCTACAGAAAACATTTTTTTAGGCAAATCGGATGACTTGAAATTTCACTCCCCATGAATCGACCGATACATGTTGCATGGAGTGACCAGCACTTCAGTGGTAGTGGGTACCCAGAGGGAGGGGAAAGCTTCACACACTTCACGCGATCCCAAGGTCACTCTGTTTACTTCTACACTCCGTGGGTCGGAAGGAATGAACAGAAGACTAAATGACGTGTTACGAGTGACTAGAAATTTCTATGTCAATTACTTCTTGCTACTCAACAGTGGGGTGAGGTTAAGATTCTGGTCTCACATTCGAGAGAACAGTGGTGAAAACCCAGTTTTCGGTTTTCCATTGTTTCCTCAATACTTAGTTTAGTGTAGGCGAATGCCTGGATCATTCTCCTGAAAATAACACAGCAGAATCCATTCTTGTCTGTTTGAGGCGGTACTTGTGCATCTTCTGTCAATGGGAACAGTAGACTAAAGCATCCTGTAAAAGCAAAAGTTTCTCTCTTGTCTGCATCGTTAGTTTGTTGTGCTGACAATCTTTTTACGTTGACCTCTGGAAACACCAGCAGCAACTCTTCAAAGTTATATGACTGTATTTGTAATGAGGGCACAAATACTCCTTATTCTCACAACACCTGAATAATGTGAAACTGATAAATTGAAACAAACATGTAACTGAGCAGTACACGAAACTTTCAGTATATACACACACACACACACACACACACACACACACACACACACACACAGGGGGGGGGGGAGGGGTGGAGAGAGAGTGAGAGAGAGAGAGAGAGAGAGAGAGAGAGAGAGAGAGAGAGAGAGAGAGATCCTACTCCAGCTCCTGTTAGTTTATCTTCAATTACAGTAATGAAAACGTCCTAGGTCCTGGATTCAAAAACCACCACTCCATAAATTTTGATTAATAATCTGCATTGGCAGCCGAAGACTTTCGGCATAAGAACTCACCCTTACTCTACCAACGGCCTTGTTAAAGAGAGCAGACGAGCGAACTGAAGTTCAGAGCACTCCCTTGTCGTTGGAGAGGGAATGCAGAAGGCAATGGAAACCACTGCATTAAAGATTCCGTAGCTCGTGGTCTAGTGGGTAGCATTGCTTCCTGTGGATCACAGGGTCCCGGGTTCGACTCCCGGCCGGGTTGGGGATTTTCTCTGCCCAGGGGCTCGGTGTTCGTGTTGTCCTCCTCATTTCATCATCATCATCATCATCGTCATTCGTTGTAGTGGCTAGATTGGATTGTGTAAAAATTGGACTGTGTCAAAATTGAGTTGAGTGCCCTACAAACTAAACATGTACATCAAACTGCATTAAAGACACACAACGTGTATGTGGCCTGTAATTGAAAGAATGTGACAAAGATCATTGGCAAAAGATTTCGGAATAGTCCCCCATTCGGATCTCCGGGCCGGGACTGCCAAGGGGGAGGTGACCACGAGAAAAAGATTGAACAACCAACGATAGGATAACGTTCTACGAAGTGGGGCATGGAATGTCAGAAGCTTGAATGTGATAGGGAAACTATAAAATCTGAAAAGGGAAACGCAAAGGATCAGTCTAGGTATAGTAGGGGTCATTGAAGTGAAATGGAAAGAAGACAAGGATTTCGGGTCAGATAAGAAAGTAATATCAACATCAGAGAGAATGGTATAACTAGAGTAGGATTTGTTACGAATACAAAGGTAGGGCAGACAGTGTGTTACTGTGAACAGTTCAGTGACAGGGATGTAATTATCAGAATCAACAACAGAACAACACCGACAGTGATAGTTCAGGTATGCATTCCGATGTCACAGTGGTGGAGGTATGGAACGCCCTACCAGAAGAGCTCTCTACCAACATCGCGGCCAGCATGGGAGTGCTTTCTAGAGCATGCACTGCTGTACGTGGCGATCACACACTCTGTTAAGAAGCATCTCCCACCTTTTGTGATGTCCGGCGGACCATCAAAAATCGCAGTCACTTCAGTGCAATTACTGTCTTTGAAAAAAATTATAATTTCTTTTCGTCTCATTGCGTAGTTTTGTCAGTTACCTTCTGTACTACGCTGCTGCCGTTCTTTCTATCTATAGTCGAAGACTCATCGAGCAATGTTACTTGACATTGACACATCATATGAAACTTACTCCCTTCTTTAAGATTCGCACACCATTTTTTTTTGTTTACTGTCTCCAAAATAGTTAAAGGGACTGGCAGCAAAATTTAATCCACGGATAAAAACTGTCATTTGAGATCCATCCCACACTCCTGTCCGTCTCTTCACTTCAGTTATCAGGGTGTGGTCAGTGTCTGCTGATCACAGTAACTGTTAGAGCCGCAGATTAGGCTGCATGCGATTTCCGGGGAATCTCCGTACTCATTTGCGTGATTCTAGTGCGAGTTATCACTTCTGCACTCAGAAATGGTTGCAATAACTTTTAAAAGTGCTGATGAGAGTTACAAAGTGTGCCGTGGTTTCTCATTTGTCACAAGAAGGAGAAGATGCATGGAGACGGTGACTAAAAGAGAATGGATGACGACGAGTGCAGCGAGGCGGTAGCAAAAAGGGACTGGGGAGCAGGTTAGTTATTGCGTTATTACATCAGACGCGGTTAAGGAACCCCACTGCAGCCAGGAGAAGGACAATATAGCAGAAATACTGTTTCTCTGATACGCAGTCAGTTCCTAAACAAGGTCCTGCCACTCTTGCGGTTGCTTTGGACCCTGAAATAGCCACGACTGCTCAGAGGTGAAGCAATCGTTGAGATTGTTCATACCCAGCCGTATAAAGCAAGCAGGAATCCACCGTACCGCAGAAACCACAGCTTCCTGCAAGTTTTCTACCAGGATAGGCAATGCTGCCCACGAAACTTTACCCACAACCAGAACTGCGTAATACTAAGCTGTTCTCTTCCGGAACTGGAGGAGACGATCTCTCGGAAGTGATATCCTATGACTTAACGTTAACGTCATTAGTGATTCATGTACGCTCATATCACAAAGGGTTAGAGACATCTATCTCAATCTCAGTTTGTTAGTGGTCACACGGGTGAGAGGTGGTAAAGTTTGGGCGGTGTTATGGCACTGCAGGAGTTTTATTTTGTGTCTGATGCTGTCAGTTAAATGCATCAAGATACACACATGAGATTTTGCGATTCGTGTACTTGCGTTTTCAGACATATCTGATGTGAAATAAGACAATAACACCAATACAATTTTTCCTGAGGAGTCAGTTAAGACGAAAACATAAAATTGCGGCTGCTTGCCACTCGAAATTATCGGGAACGACGGAAAAGCTTAAAATACCACGGACAGTCTGTCAGGTAATATCTCTAGTTTGCTTAATCCTAACTACTGGAAGCCATTATACAGACAAAACTCAGTGTGACAATTTCGGATTTCTATAGCTCTTCACCTTACTGCGTGGTATTTGTTCTTTGGACATGTCGGAAAGAACAGACACGATGCGGAATCCGCAGCTATATATATTGTAAACTGAAGATACAGGGGAGAGAAAGGAAAGGGAAGGAACTATCGTTGTCAACTGCATCGGGACTTTATGTCGGATCAGAGGTGACTAGTGAAAATGTGTGCCCGACCAGGATTCGTACCTGGGGTCTCCTGCTTACTACGTAGTTGCGTTAATTACTGCGCCAGCTGGACACAGCGTTTATCGCGCCTGCACGGATTATCTCGGTACGCCTTTCGACCAACCCATAGTCCCATCTAGCCCCAGCTGTCCGTAGCCCTGGGTCCCTGAATGGTGCAGTGGTTAAAGCAAGTGCCTAATAACCTGGAGATCCTGGGTTCGAATGCAGCCCAGTACACATTTTCACTCGTCGCCGCTGAGGCAGCTGACATCAATAGTCCCTTTCCTTTCTCTCCCCTCCATCTTCAGTTTCAATCATCTTTAAGAACTGCATTTGTTATTCGTTACCATTGCGTCGGATTGTGATGTTTTTGTCGTACTATGGGCTCAGTATCGAATTACGTAAATTAGCTTTAGTCGTCAGATGTATCACTAATAATGTTGTGCTGGCTGCATGAAGCCTACCATGTGACATATTACAAAATAACATAGGGTACACTGCAGGCATTAGAGATTTTATCCTACCGAGGCGGTGAACACACTAAGACCTTTTTCACAACAAAGCGAGATGTGCTGGCGAGTGGAGGGATTAGCCCGACACTCGCTTTCGTGTTCCTATTGTGCACCACAGCGAGGGTAGGGCTTGCATCACGACAGGTCGCCCTAGGTGCTGGCAACGGCAGATGCCAATATATGTGAACTGCCTGTATTTGAGGACGGGGCTACAACCAACACCAAAGACAGCCGACCAGTTGCAATAAATGGTGATTTGCAAATAACCAAGGCCAGGGTTTCGAAGGATTTAAACAACATGTCCGCATGTAGCTACTAACATGGTCTGTTATCTTCAGTGTTTGCTTTTACTGATGTGACAAATTCTTGATCCTACGGGCCTTAATTTTTTACATATGGACATACAGACCATTGCCTATACACGTCATGTGCAGACAGCTTTTACTGAATGAAATGTTTAAATGTGAAGTTTGTTTGTCCTTCTCAAGAAGACGGGATTGAATCCGTGGAAACAGTGGTCAAGGTTATTTGAAAATCACCATTTATTGCACCTTTTTGGCTCTCTTTTATTCCTGCTGTTCTGTAACCGTTGCTGTAGCGGACATGTTCAAAATATTGAAGCACACTGGAGTTTAATTATGTAGGTAAAAGACGATACACTACAGTTCTAACGTGTTGCGATCTACAGCAAGAACCTTCCTTCTCTTAAGGGAGGACGTTGATGAAATTGACCCAATATGTCAGTTTTCGATTTATTTTTTGTTTCTTAGTTCAACTCACGGACAATAAGTTCCCAAAATTTCAATGTTGAAATCGCATCCGAAGTGTCTGAAAATTAATTAAAAGTGTGACACGGCTTCCCTGACACGCCTACGTTTTGAAGAAGCACTTCAATACCAGCTCGGTGAACAACGATTATGTGTATTACTTTCAATCAAACGTGGGCGGGATACATCTAGAAGGCCATGATGCATACTCTTTGACTCTGTACCATATCTTATAAACAAAATGAATAAGCAATTCATTTTTTGCCTTGTGATACTGACGGAGATTTATATAAGTGTTCGATTCTTTCTTCATTCAGTTATGCCACGATCACAAGGAGTGTATAAAAAACTGGAAAAACTGTGTTTCAATAAGTTAGTGAATGGAGCACGTGAGAAACAACGACAAACCAACAATGAGGCTACGTCTGAAGTAAGAACATCTGCTGAAAATATGAATTCGTCTCCTAGCAGCTCCAAGCGAAAAATTGGTGAGGCGAATGGTGCATACCACAGTGAAACAGGTTTCTGGCCGATCCTGTACTTCTCAAAAAGTGTGTTCATGCCAAAACCCAATATCCAAATGAGTCTCAAAATTCACTCATATAGAAACGATGCCCTAAAAACACAGTTGCATCTGCTACAGTTGTCAGAATTGCAACTTATGATGCAGTTATTGTATTTAATGATGGTAACTTCGGGTGGATGAATGTATTAGAAAGAATGGGCTTCAAGATAGGAAATTTTACTCAAGACATCCTGAGAAAAATAGATTTACATCGCGTTTCTACAGCTGAAAAGTCAGTTGAAGACCTGGTAAAGGAAAGAAGACAGACAACAAGAAACTAGAAGAGAAGTCTTTAAGGGAAAGGACCCGAGTACAAATGTGGTGCCTTCTGAAGAAGTGACATTAGGTAAAAAGTTAGGATGCACTCTAAATTGCGTTTTCTGAAAAGTTTGTTTTTTAAAGTTTATGTACCTTCTCCCCAGATTCTATGAATATTAGAAATATGAAATTTTGTTCACATATTTCTGAAAACCTAATAAACGTTTTCTCAAGAGCAAATTTTGAAATCTTGATTGCAAGCTGAGATATGGGGCAAAGTGCTTGAAATTTTGCTTGAATTTAAAATTGTACTTGTGGAATTACAATTAAAAAATTATGAAAATCCTTCTATTTGACCTATTCCAAAATCCTCATGAGAGAAGCTTACAACATATAAAGAGATGAAACAGAAATTTTTGCAGAAATCTCTTGAATACTTTCTGAGAAAAAAGGAACATACGCTATTTTTTAAAATAAAACTTCAAATTTCATTAAAAAAGTTGAATATATATAATCAAAGGATTTTATATGAAAATGTGTTACTTTAATGTAAAGAGTGATACAAAATTTCATTGTCATATCTCCAAAACTGTGGATCAGGTGCATTTTTGAAGTGTGTGTTTTTAATCAGCGTCCCCCCTTAACCACAAAAATCGTAATAATTAATAATTGTAGATCACAAGGAGAAAGAAACGCTGCAGATTCAGGGCGAAAGCGGAAAGCATAGGCTCTGAATTACTCTTACTCGAAATCAAAATTGATGAGTTTGCTCGTTAATATGAGGTTTCATTGACACACTCTGTTAATAGTTTTGGCAGTTAAGACTGTCGAGTATAGCAACTATTCAGTTTAAGAGCATGTTTTGTCCACCCATCTTGATTTTTTTACATTGTAGCTTAATGTTTACAGTTGCTATTTTATGAGGAGTGAAGCGATAAATGTGTTCTCAGATCTACATGTACATCTACATCTACATGATTACTATGCTACTCACAATAAAGTGCCTGGCAGAGGGTTCAATGAACCACCTTCAAGCGGAACCATTCTCGAACGGTGCGCGGGAAAAACGTGCACATAAATTTTTCTATGCGAGCCCTGATTTCTCATATTTGATCGTGATCATTTATCCCTATGTAGGTGGATGCCAACAGAATGTTTTCACAATCGGAGGACAAAACTGGTAATTGAAACTTCATGAGAAGATCGCGTCGCAACGATAACGGCTTTGTTTTAATGATTGGCACCCCAATTTACGTATCATGTCGGTGGCACTATCTCCCCTATTTCGCGATGACAAAAAACGAGCCGCCCTTCTCTGTACTTTTCCAATGTCATCCGTCAGTCCCACCTGATGCGGATCCCACACCGCAATGCAATACTCCAGAATAGTGTGGACAAGTGTGGTGTAAGCAGTCTCTATAGAAGACCTGTTACATTCAACCAATGAATCGCAGTTTTTGGTTTGCTCTACCCACAACATTATATATGTGATCGTTCCAGTTTAGGTTATTTGTAATTGTAATCCCTAAGTATTTAGTCGAAGTTACAGCCTTCACATTTGTGTGATTTACCTCGTAGTTGCAATTTAGTGGATTTCTTTTAGTGCTCATGTGAATAACTTCACACTTTTCTTTATTAAGGGTCAATAGCTACTTTTCGCACCATACATATATCTTATCTAAATCATTTTGCGATTCGTTTTGGTCATCTGATGACTTTACAAGGCGGTAAATGACAGCATCATCTACATCGTTAATATATATCAGGAAAAATAGAGGTCGTACAACACTTCCTTGGGGAACTCTGTATATTACTTTTGTTTTACTTGATGACTTTCCGTCAATTACTACGAACTGTGACCTTTCTGACAGGAAATCACGAATCCAGTCCCACAACTGAGGCGATATTCCATAGGCACGCAGTTTGGTGAGGAATCGTGTCGAAAGCCTTCTGGATATCTAAAAATATGCAATCAATTTGGCATCCACTGTCGATAGCACTCATTACTTCATGAGTATAAAGAGCTACTCATGTTTCGCAAGAACGATATTTTCTGAATCCGTGCTGACTGTGTGTCAATAAATTGTTTTCTTCGAGGTACTTTATAATGTTCGAATACAGTATATGTTCCAAAACCATACTGCAAATCGACGTTAGTGGTATGGGCCTGTAATTCAACGGATTACTCCTACTTCCCTTTTTGGGTATTGGTGTGACTTGAGCAATTTTCAAGTCTTTAGGTACGGATCTTTCTGGTTGTATATAAGTGCTAAATATGGAGCTATTTTATCAGCAGACTCTGAGAGGAATCTGACTGGTATACAATCTGGACCGGAGGCCTTGCCTTTATTACGTGATTTAAGCTGCTTTGTTACACCGAGGATACCTACTATGTTTCTCATCTTGGCAGTTGTTCTTGATTGGAATTCAAGAATATTTACTTCGTCTTCTTTGGTGAAGGAGTTTCGGAAAACCATGTTTAATGATTCTGCTTTAGTGGCACTGTCATCAGTGACTCCACCATTGTTATCGCGCAGTGAAGGTTTTCATTGCGTCTTGCCGCTGGTATGCTTTATGTATGACCAGAATCTCTTTGGGTTTTCTGCCAGATTTCGAGACAGAGTGTCATTATGGAAATTATTAAAAGCATCTCGCATTGAAGTACGTGCTATATTTCGAACTTCTGCAAAACTTTGCCAGTCTTGTGGATTTTGCGTTCTTTCAAATTTGGCATGCTTCTTTCGTTGGTGGATCAGTACCATCACATATCAATTTATGTGGTATATGTCTCTCAGCCGGCCGGTGTGGCCGAGAGGTTCTAGGCGCTACGGTCTGGAACCGCTACGGTCGCAGTTTCGAATCCTACCTCGGGCATGGATGTGTATGATGTCCTTAGGTTAATTGGGTTTAAGTAGTTCTAAGTTCTAGGGGACTGATGATCTCAGCAGTTAAGTCCCACAGTGCTCAGAAACGTTTTTGTATATATCTCTCAATTGCTGTCGATTCTATCTCTTTGAAATCATTCCACTACTCTTCTACGCTTACATGACCAGTTCAGAGAGTGAAGACTGTCTCTTAAAACGGTGTGTGGAGAATTTTTATCATCTTTTTAAAATAGATACACTTTGCGTTTCTTTTTGATGGTTGTAGGTGTTACGTCCTTCAGCCCAGCACCAACTGCCTTGTGGTCGCTAGTCCCTGTATTCGTCACGATACTCACTATTTGTTCAGGTTTATTTGTTGCTGAGAGGTCAAGTATGCCTTGGCAACCATTTACGCTTCGAGTGGGCTCATGAACTAATTGCTCAAAATAATTTTCTGAGAAAGCATTCAGTATAATCTCGGATGACGTTTTATGCCTGCCGTCGGCTTTAAACGCATAAGTTTTCCAGCATATCGAGGGTAGATTAAAGTCACCACCGAGTGTAACTATATGAGTGGGGTACCTGTTTGAAACGAGACTCAGGTTGTCTTTGAAATGTTCAGCAACTGTATCTTCTGAGTCGGGGGGGTCGGTAAAATGATCCAATTGTTTAGTACGATTGTCAAGTATAACCTCTACCCATACTATTTAGCAGGAGCTATGTACTTCAATTTCACTACAAGGCAAACTATTTCTGACAGCAATAAACACTTGTTCGGGGATATACCCCAGCGCCGACCTGCCAAAGAACCTAATAAAATACTGAACTGCGCCAGTAACACTTCCCCCGCGGTGAGTTTACAAGCCCTCTTGGTTCTTGGATTGACCTGGGAGGCGAGGTCGTTATCTTAAACAGGCGAGACCGCCGTGAGTAAGAACGGGATACTGCAGAATTTTCAAGAAGGGCTGCGTTGCTTGGTGCACGTAGGACTGCCAAAGCGTCGCTTTGCAGCTACAGAATGTTACATAGAAAGATACTAACCCTGAATTTAATACACCAAAACAATAAATGAGAATATCAAGTCGTCCTTCTCGACGTCACGCATTCAAGTAGCATTGCTCTGTGCGAACTGCGGTTTTTAAATGAAATCGAATTTTGTCAACAGCGATTACAAAAACTCTTTAAATTACGCTTGTGACAAATACTGCTACAGTCATAAGCAGTATGTCAAACTAGAGCTCAATTGTACATTAAACACATAACAGTGTAGTTTGTCTGAAACATAACTTCAACGATTTTGTTGTAAACCACTCAGTAAAATGTGCTTTACAACCACTCGTAGAATCTCAGTCTATACAATCACACACACAATGACGTCAGTATGGGCTAAGCTATACCTTAAACCTTGTTTTGACTGTATTTGTGTACAGACTTGTAAGATATTTTTGTGTCAAAATAAGCATTAAGAAATTTGATTGAGACAGGCCAGCAGTTAGACTGGTCGTAATTAAAATTTGATGTTTGTTACATAATAACCTAGAGCAGCACTTAAGCGGGCAGAAAATTGAGCTATTTTCTGATATAGCACACTTGTGAATATAGAAGTATTTACTTCTATTTTCTTATTTTAAAAGTTGTGCGTAATGAAGCAGTATCACGTTTTCATTAATATTTCAATAAAATGTTGGTTAGAATATTTTATAAGTTCCTAAAGTGAACTGTGTGGGGGGTGCTCATTTCAGTATGTTTAATTTTAAGAAACAGACATACTTTCAGTAAGATAATTTGTACAAAATTTGTTAAGATGTAAACATGACTAGCATGGCCTTGTATCCATAGATTTTAAATAGGTGATGCTGCTACGGTTCTTGATTTTTTGCGGGCTGTCGATCTTTAGAGTCATTCAGTTAGGATAAGTTTCGGTACTTATAAATTTTACAGGTGACAGAATTTTCGGCAGCACGTGGGGACATTACATGTTTTTAGACTGAAGGAGATTACTCTCAATGCATCTGTTTTGGGATGTTCGTTAGTGGGCAGTGAAGCAGCATTAATGACGAACCAGAATATTAATGCATAGTTGGGACTTGGATTCTGGTTGTGCTCTCAAGCAAGCGGTTTTAATTGGGAAATCTGCCAAATCTCGATTGCTATTTACGCAGCCTTGTCAGCACTTAGCTAGGATTTTAGTTCTTTAACCTTGATGTGGAAACCTATGTCTATTTATTGATTTTTTGTAATGTCTGACATTTCTTTTTGTCTTGTAAATAATATAGTATTCAGGTTAACTTCGCCATGTTGTTGATTGCATGATTTGTTATTTTGTTTCCACTGAAATTTCTATCATTTTATGTAACTGATTTTACTGTTTACTAATTATTGCAATATACGCCAAATTTCATGTGTGCACAGAACTATTGTAGGCAGCTGGCGCTGTTATCAGGGCGTTCGCACAGAGATGGGCGATTCGCCACTATGATGTAGAGCAACACTGTTGTCAGTGTCGTTAAATAGTTCGAAGCCCAATAAATCCTAGAACCACTACAAGAATATTGACGTTACACTTAGTGAACAATTTCTCTAGTAGTGTGTGGGATAGCACAGTCGCAACCACAAAACTCTGTTTTCTTATAATATGAAACGCTTTAAGTAAATTGTTGTGAAATTGACGATACATCCAAAACTACCTGCTGCCAATCAATAGTTGCTGTGTTAGTGCCACCCTTGGTTCTCTCGTGCGTTATAGTGCTTTAGCTGTTATCTTTGTGGAGACTGTTTCAAGTGATCGCCATCTGAGTATGGTTACTATCAGGACTTTTTGTCTCTGTCGCATCAGTGTATTCAGAAATGGAAAAAAATTCGAGATTGTACCACCACATGCTCTAGGTTAAAGTATATTCTCGAACGTTAAAGAATGTTTTCGAATGTTCTAGAGTATTCTTCAGTGTTCCAGAACATACCAGCCGTTGTGGCCGAGCGGTTGTAGGTGCTTCAGTCCGGAACCGCGCTGCTGCTACGGTCGCAGGTTCGAATCCTGCCTAGGGCATGGATGTGTGTGCTGTACTTAGGTTAGTTAGGTTTACGTAGTTCTATGTTCTAGGTGACTGATGACCTCAGATGTTAAGTCCCATAGTTGGCAGAGCCATTTGCACCATCCAGAACACGATTTACGAACGGCACATATCACATTGCTCCGTAAACCAGGAAAATATGTAGTAAAAACAGAGCAGCAATTCATCGAATCAGTGTACCCGTCAGTAGGAAGACACTACGATAAACAAACAATTTTAGCAACAAATATGACATATTTCAATATACAAATGAGGGAATGAAAAATATGATACCAGTTGAAGATAAATACTTAAATCCATTGCTACAGAGATGAACCAAGACGAAAGCGTAAACTTTGCAATAGAATTTTTAGAAGCGGAAATATTAACTGGAAAATAAAAAAAAGAAAAGAAGAGCCTTATTCACATCACGAATTGCAATCATTTGAATTGAATTCATGCAGTTTTAGACAGATCAAAAATCCGGCGATGATTCCGTACAGCATGTCTGTCAAAAAAGCACAAAGAAAAACATTCCACTGCCGCTGAGTGAATTTAAAAGAACCGTATTTTTCACACGAATTAGTGTGCGTAGCGATTTCTTATGTTGGACGATTGGACAACAACAAAACATATTCGTCTTTGCAGCCGAAAACAAATCACCTAATGTAGTTTATAACAACACACTATGAATCCGTTAGATCCTATACGAATACGATGGTTAATTACAGTTTTTACCAATTAAAAGCCGGCCAGTGCTGCCGAGCGGTTCTAGGCGCTTCAGTCCGGAGCCGCGCGACCGCTACGGTCGAAGGTTCGAATCCTGCCTCGGGCATAGATGTGTGTGATGTCCTTAGGTTAGTTAGATTTAAGTAGTTCTATGTCTAGGGGACTGATGACCTCGGATGTTAAGTCCGTAGTGCTCAGAGCCATTTGAACCAATTCAAAAAGCAAATGGAAAAAAAGACCAAGCGAAGCAGGTCCTTTTAAGCCTGATGTTAATTTTTTGACATACGTCTCGTTTTTCCAGTCTTTCCCAACTGCATAGTTTTTACACTGTAATACGCTAAGTATGGTGCCTAGGATGCCTCCTTACCCGGTTCGATAGACAAACATTCAAACAAATCATTAATGAGTTTTATTACAAAAATATTATAATACTTAACTTTTGCAATTACGCAGATGTGTCGCAAGCAGAGGGCGACATACAAAATAAGCAGTCTCCTTCAGTATAGACAATCGGAAGTCTGTACTACATAAGAGTGTACAAGCGAAGTAATTTAGCGTTGACACTGCTATACATGCGCCTAATCTTGAAGCTGCTATTCAACTGGGCCGTCACCAGTCGGTCGAGGCGCTTACGTCCTCTTCATATAGGGGCCGCTGCTTTTGCGTTGTCATCCTGGGGAGAGGTCGGTCGGCGTGCGACTGGCTGACGTCTTCTCACAGCCATGTCTTCTGTATCGTTCTCGACTGGCGTGCCGGCGCTTTGACTTTTCGCCGTAAGGTTCTCCCCCCACTCCCCTCCACTCTCCGCGCTCAAAGCGACGGACCGTTTCCGCATAACGAGCACGACAGCGGGAGAGGCGTGGACGCTGCGATGGGCTGGAAGCTGTGGCTACAGGGGACGTAACACGCCATCCGGCCTGCGCTCTGGTGGAAACGTCCCCCGGAAAACGCCCAGAAGGGTATACTTCCACCTCCTAGGCCCATATTATGATGTAGAAGGCGTCGGCCACTGTGGCTTGGACGGGTCCAGCTCCATCGGTAGGATGAGGGGAAGCGGAGGAGGCGAAGACTCCGTCTCCATGGCGTCATCCCGCGGTGTCGTAACGACACCCTGTGGCGGCTGCTGTGGCCGTGGTGTCCCCGGAACCCGTGAATCTGGGGAAGAGATACAGAAGGATCACCCTGCACACGACAGTGGCGAATTTTATTGTGATTTCGGCGCTGCAATCCGTCTGTACCTGAAATTGCGAGCGCCAAGTCGACGAAGGATCTCGCCTCGCGCCACTGTCTGCTGCCGCTTAAAAACCTGAAAAACACAGTATCATGCGGCGCGAAGCAATATTTGCGGCCTTCCTTCGGCGCCGGATACTGAGGAGGGTGGAGCAGTGCCCGATGGCGGTGACCGTGAAGCAATTCCGCCGGCGATGGTCTATCTCGTAGATGCGAACGATAGGAGGCGAGAAACAGTTGCAATGCTTCATCCCTTGTGTGTGCGATGCGAAGTCTGGCCATCTGACAAAACGTTCCACTTCGCCGTTTGACTGACCATGTTACATACTGTATGCCATTGCGGTCACAGAATGTTTCAGATTCATTTAATGTGGACTGAGGGCCGCTGTCCGACACTACAACTTCAGGTAAACTTCAGGTAAACCTTCGAAGCAAAAAAATACAGGAGAACACCTGAATTGTGCTATGTGGCGTTGTCGAGTTCACTGGCACAGCAAAAGGAAACTTGCTACACTAGTTTACCACAATCAACCAACGAGTGTTTCAAAGGTCCCGCAAAGTCTATGGGTACACGTTGCCATGGTGATTGCGACTTAGCCCAAGCAGAGAATTTTTGTGGCGTGACACTTATTCCGTCTCCCTTACGCCACCTCTCACTTTTTTACTACTGGAGCTAATTTTATTCGGCTTGTGGTTATGGAGTGGTAGAGGGAATAAACACTTTTGTCATAAATGTGGCACACCGTGCATCAAATTATTGCTTTTCCACATCTGCTCTGGATAATCATGTGTGGAACATTCACTTGCTACTGTAACGCAATCAAGAAAGAAAGACTACTGCATCTGAACTTACTACTTTGCATCGTATTCAGAAAAGTCAGTAATGAAATTCAAATGATCGTTACAGCACTGAATGTTGGTTACGTTATGCAGTGGATTTTTGAATACTGTTGATTAGAACAGGCGCGCGGCTATCCCGCGTTCTCTTAATCTCAGGGGAAAAAAAATGTAAAATACTGCTTTAGTTTCACAGAGCAGACCTTGCCACAAAATGTGAAAATGACAAAGTCATAACACAGTTATTCGTTATATTTTTTGCGGCCGCGTGGAACACCTTCCAAATCAAACTGAGAAATGCACTGAATAATATGATATAGTCTGCCGGTACTGCTGGAAGCTGTAAGAAAATCTTAAATATTATTATGTTACCTCGCGTTACCGGCGAGGTGACTGCGATGCCTGAAATAAATATTTTTAAAATGTGCCGCGTCTGCGACCGTTGCCCTCGCAGATTGGTACAGCGGCTTCCGCTAAATTAAATGCTGAAAATGTCTAAATTATTTACGGGACAAATGGCTGGCAACTTTACAAATTATTTTAAAAACATATTTGCTCAAACTCTATATATTCAAACAAAAATGCATTAATTTTACACGCCTTTTTACAACAACTCGCCTAATGGCGGATCTCAAGCTTCATGAACAAAAGATACATTTGCTTAACACGCGAATGTTACTCGTAACGAACCCCAAAGAGAACAAAGAAGTTATTACAATGCTTTTTACTATTTATACATGTACTGAATTGTCCTTTTTATCTGAGGCACAGATCATAATCACTAATTCATTTAACAAGATTTTCAAAGATAATAATATGTCATGGATTCAAGGTTAACAAATGCATAAAACGTCAAATAATTATGAATGTTCTACGTACACACATAGTACATTCGTGAAATGTTTACACAGTCTTGCTTTATTGCTTAACTTGGTTGTGTTTAAATTATTTCACTTTCGCCGTGTGCGTGGCACTATATCGATACATGTTAACTGGTCTTACACACACGGAAAAAATTCTATCACACGCTTTTTATGACGTCTGGCCAGGGGACGCTACACACTCTGACGTCATCTATTCTACTTGGGTGTCCATACCCTTCCACGTACAGTGTCAGCACGCTAACTGTTTCGTACGAACAATCTCTCAGTGTCCTTGGCGAAGTAACTGCAACACTTCTTTTTGCAAAGCCTTGGGGATAAACACAAGCGACTGTTTACTGTCATTTCGAACAAGAATGACACCTTGCTGTATAGCGATGTTATGCCGATGTGCAAAGTATCAGCGCACTACAGAGTTCTTTATGCTATGCAAGGAACGAGGCCAAGATGAAGCGATTGTATTTTAGCAAAACGTTCAAATCTGAATTAGCTTCCGTGCCTGTGCAATTTTCCTGTAGTTCAGAGGAAGTGATTGAGACAATTCAGAACCTTGAGAATCAATATGACAACAATATGCACCAGAAGCATCAAAGTCTGTGTCAGGGCCAATCGGAAGACCTGAAAGTGCGTCCGCATTACATGTTGAGCTGTCGGACGGTAAAGAATCTCGCACTGATACTGAGACCACAACAAAGCCCATCTCTGCAATTTTTTGGCACTTCGTACAGGAACCGGTTTTGTCAGATGAAACGGACTGCAATAGCTTTTGATTGTTACTAAGCAGAATTTTCTGCCATGCAAATAGTGGTGGAATTTGGTGACACCATACACAATAGCTAAAGCCTGTTTCTCAATTTGGTAATGGTTACACTGGTCTTTGGACAACACTGAATGCGAAAGCAATGGATCTGTCTTTATCACCAAATCTGTGTGAAAGCACTGCACCTATTCCGTAAGAAGAAGTGTCGACTTGCAACACAATTAGTTTGTCAGGATCAAAGTGAACCAAGCATCGATCACTAAGCAATGCATCTGGAAGTTGTTGAAAAGCTTCTTGGCACTCATCTGTCTAAACAAAGGGGATGTTCTTACGACGCAAGCGGTGCAATGGAGCTGCGATTTGTGGAGCATTCGGTATGAACCGAATATAATGGTTCATTTCCCCTAAAACTGACTGGAGTTCTGTGAAATTGCGAGGAACTGGCAGGTCACGTATGGCTAACAAATGTGAGTGAAGAGGATGTACACCTTGACTGTCGATGACATGACCAAGGTACTGCAACTCAGGTTAAAAAAAAAAAATCACTTGTCCAGTTCTGCACTAGTCCTGCATCAGATGACACACTAAACAAAACAAACAAATTTGCGATGTGTTCTTCAGGTGTACACCCTGTTATGACAATATCGTCCAAATAGTTTGGACAATTTGGTACTTCAGCAGTCAGCTGTTCTAAATACTGTTGTAAAATAGCGGATGCGGAAGCAATGTCAAAAGGTAAACGCAAATATTTAAAGAAGTCTAAATGATTGTTCCCAACACACACGATTTGAGATTCGTCATGTAGTGGTATTTGAAGATATGCATCAGGCAAATCAACTTTTGAAAAGTAGCTACCAGAGCCTAATCTGTCCATGAGATCCTCTTGGCGTGGCAAAGGATAAGTATCAATCACGGTTTGTGGGTTGGTTGTAGACTTAAAGCCAACACAGAGGCGAATGCGATCTGAAGGTTTGGGGAGCAAAACCAGTGGACTTGCCCATTGACTGCCTTGTATGGGCACAATACCTCCGTTATCTTACAACTCTTTCAATTCAGCTGCTGCTTCTCCCGTGCTGCAATGGGAAAAGTTGTGGTCCGTCAAAATTTCGGCTGAGCACTTTTTTTAATAGTAATATGTGCAGCAAAGTTGTTAGCCTTGCATAAATCTTCAGAAAAGATTTCAGGAAATTCTTTCAGCAAGCTGGCTACACTGTCTTTGGCATTGAACAACATATTGTCCTGAATCTGAAGGCCAAACAAACGAATCAAGGCCAAATATGTCCTCACAGTCGCGTGACTGTAGTACAGTGAAAGTCACAGTTCACATATGAGAGCGATATATGGCAGACAAAGTACATTTTCCGAGGCGGTAATGTCTTCTCCATTATAAGCCATCAGGTATGTGCTGGTTTTAGACAGGCGTGGGGAACCTAACAGTTCATATGTGTTACAATTCAGCAAATTAACAGAGGCATCCGTGTCCAACTGAAATTTCACACTTTTCCTCTAATATGTAATTAAACAAAAAATTTGTTGGCCTGGCGTAGCACTGAAGAAACTTTTTTTCTCGTTGTGCTAATGCCTCCAGCAGGCTTTGAATACGCTGCATTGATTACATGGGCCTTGTGACTAGATTTTTGTGAGTGTGCAGAATTCTTATGTTTTTCCGTTGCAAACATACGGATTGTACGTGACCTTTCTTGCCACAATCGTAACACTGTGCTTGTTTGGACAGGCAATTTTGGCGTTTGTGCCATGAGTAGCACCAAGGGCAAGACTTCATTCAGTTCACTGTCGTAGCCACCTGTTTAGTGCACTGTTAACGTGGCAGGGCGCGCGCCTGCTGTTGCTACCAATTGGGCCGGGTGTGGGCGAGGGATGACTAAACCCAACAAATTTCCGGTTGCGCAACTTTATCGGCCGCTATTGGACCTGAATCATACTGATCTAGAACCTGCACTACGTGCTGAAATGATGGATCTGGCTGTTTCAAAATCTGTTCTCTAAGTTTGACATCGGTTACATTGTACACAAACGCATCACACAACATAACATCTGAATCTAAAGCACCTTAAGTGCATTTGAAATTTCATTTCTCCATCATAGCCTGCAAATGTGTTATCACTCGTGGTACGTTTGTTCTGATCGTTTCTTGCAATTAAAGAATTGGTACCTAGCTGCCACCACATTTACTTGTTGGTCATAATAGTTAGAGAATCTACAAATTGTTCATAGGAAAGTTCACCACTGAATATTGATCAAAAGATTTTAAGTGATCGGAGACGTACATCGAGAACCAGGGGCTCAAGGATGCGACAGATGGCATTAATTGATAACGGACTTCGGGCTTCTCTGACCATCATTTCTGAATGAGGCGAAAAACTGTACTCCTACCATTGACAAAAAGTAATGTAGTTTCACAGTACCTGATACATTGTGAACAATGATGTAGGGTTCATACTGTTCCAACCACTCGAGCCATTCCTCTTCTTTTTTATTAAACTGGGGAAAAGGCTGTATATACCTCAGAGCTACAGTTGTTGCATTTTGCCCTGCGTTGATCACTTGGTTGGTTAATAGCTGCTGTATCATACTGAGCAATGAGGCAATCTGTTGCGTCTGAAACTGAAAGATCTGTGTTACACCTGTTGCATCTATTGCTTGCAGCTGAGGCGCCTGAGCAAGGGTAAGTGAAGTGAATTGCTCGTTTTGGAATAGGCAAATGCAATAAACAGAAAATGCAAGCAACAAAAAGAAGCCCACAAGCAAAGAAAATTTCTGAAAACACTGAATAGAAAAAAAAAACACTGTTAGAGACACTGTTAAAACATGTTAACACACCCTGCAACGAAAAGACAAGACAGAATTAAGGCGCCAGCAAGCCAGAACAGCCTACGTCAAAACAAAATTATGGCAGCTAGGCACTGATAACAGGTTGTCGCTATGGCGTTCGTTCATCCTTCATCGCCAAATATTACTCGGTTCGCTAGACAAACATTCAAACAAATCATATTGATGAATTTTATTGCAAAAAGAAGATTATAATACCTAACTTTTGCAATTACACAGATGTGTTGCAAGCAGATGGTGACATGGAAAACAAGCAATCTTGTTTAGTATAGACAATCCCAAGTCTGTGCTACATAGAGAGTACAATCGAAGTAATTTAGCGTTGACACTGTTATACAAGCGCCTAATCTTGAACCTGCTGTTCAGCTGGGCCTAACCAGTCGGTCGAAGCGCTTATCTCCTCTTCTCATAGGGGCCGCTGATGTCGTGTTGTCGTCCTGGCGGGCGGTCCGGTCAGCATGCGACTGGGTGACGTCTTCTCACAGCAATCTCTTCTGTATCGTTCCCGACTGGCGTGCCGGCGCTTAACTTTACAGCATCTTGTGATGACTTTTGCATATAGGTGAAACACAATCCCACCTTAAACGAAGTGAAAGAGATGCTTGCAGACTTGGTTGAATGCAAATACATCCCACATTAATTCACCATATGTCCTAAGAACACAGATGTGCATCCGGAATCTCGAATCGCTGGTGTCACACCTATTACACGGCGCTTCCTAGACCACAGAAGAACGTACGTGTATTAAACTGTTCATTAAACTGTCACTGAGCAAATCAAATTTGAGAAAAAAATATTCAGCGTAAGGACGCTATTTATAACACTAATAACTGTCACAAATTTCCAATCGTCTTTTCTAGTTCCTAAACAAGGTGCTAACTTACACATGTGATATGTTTAAAACTGTGAAAGTAGCAAGGATAACATACAAGAAGCGAAACAATTTCTGCAGTTTGTACAAAAACTAGACTACTGTTGCAAAGAGTCGGACATGAAAGGAAAGTAGTAATTGAGAATGAAATGAAACGGTGTTGTAGTTTGTGCCCCATGTTACATAATCTTTACATTTAGCGAGCAGCAAAAGAGACCAGGAAAGATTTGGAAATGGAAGTAAAATTCAGGAGACTGAATAACATCTTACAAGGTCTCAGTCTGCTTCAACGACAAAGGTCTGGGTGTTGTCATGGGACAAGAATGTGTCTCATTATGTTTCTCTGTCAGCGCGAAGAATACACGGATTGTAACAGATAGATTAGCTGTTTGTCTGGGGTCTACAAACGATGTTTATTTCTTACGTTACATGAGCGACTTAGGCACGAATCAACGACAGCGGAAGTCACCCAGTCAGCTGTAAGAGTTTCTGGCAGATTTCGCCGTCACAGGATGGCCACGGGGAAGGAGAAGATGCCTTGCGCATCGATTGTAACGACTTTTGAAAGAAAAGGAGGTGTGTAATTTTGATTGTATAGACAGTCTGTGCCAAGCTGTTAGTCAGAAAGCTTGTGGCATAATGTATTGTTTGCCACAAGTAGTCATAAATTAACGTTACGTGGCTCACTTTGAACGAGGAGAATGAAATAAAATTATCTAGAAGTGCATTAAGTTTCTGTGAAGAGTTTTGACTTGTTTTTAAAGAAGGAAATGTTGATGTCTTCTGAAATTTTTGAATCTTTTAAGAGGTAACAAGATTTCTTTCAACTGTGAAGAATTTATAGAAAACTACAGTCGGGAAAACAAATTGAACAGAATTATTATTTGATTGTTATTATAATTTTCAAGTGGCATCATCATAAGTGGTATATGGAGAGGTTATTTATGTGATTGACATTTTCCGCAAACACGAGTAACTTGAGATCCAGAGAAAGCGTAACCCACCTGTATAGTCAGGAAGAGAATCTTTAGTAAAGCGAGCTTCCGCAAATGTTAGTGAAAATGGGATGTTACTCAATGCAAACCGACTTTGACAACATGTACAACGAATGAACATAAAAGAGATGAAACCCATACATACTAATATGCCACAATAACCTAAGAAACGTCTATCATGTAAACGTATTGATTTCATTAATAGTGTTGATAACTCGCTGTCAAAGATAAATATAAATCTGGAGGTAGCCGTAGCAACGGGAGATACATAGGTGGAAATTCGACATACGTGACTGAAATTAACGTCGCCGCACTACTCGTAAGCTGGCACAGTTATATTTGTATCGGCCTACATAGAAACTGCAAAACTTCGACTTTGTATAAATTAGATAGAAATTTCTCCGGACCTAGCGGGCAGCGGTCGTGCGTAAGTGTGTACTGCTATCGAAAGAGCGCAAGTAACTGTTGCTACACTTATAGAGCGCGTACCACTACAGAAGAGGGGATAGTACTTCAGTCCCTGATCGCGTAACGTGTGTAAGTCAATGAACGTATCGGCTGCTATTGCAGACAGCCGCCATCAACTGAAAATGTTCAAAAACTTCGATGTTCACCGATGACCCGTAAGAATAACTGAACGGAATGGATAGTGCATTGAAATGAGATTATAAGACGAACATCAACTCAAGAAAACACGGGCAATCAGCTGACATTAGAGAAACTGGATTAGGAAATGAAACACTGGAAGTAATAGACCAATTTTGTTATTTGGGGAACAAAATAAGCGATGACGAGAGAATAAAGAGAATATGAAGTGCAGACTTAGCAGTAGTGAGAAAGGCGTTTCTATAAATGAAAAAATATTCGGATTGATTTTAAATTTAAATTTAAGTGTTTCCTGAAAATATTTGTCTGCGCTATTTCCCTGTTCTGAAGTGAAACGTGGATGACAAACACTATACGCAAGAAGTGAAACTTTTGAAATGTGGAGCTACAAAAGAAGGTAGAAGATTAGATGGGTAGTTCACAGAACTGATGAAGAGCTACTGAACCGAATCTGGCGGAAGAGGTTTTTATGGGTCAACAATACTCAAAGAAAGTATCGGCTGATACAACACATCCTGAAGGATCAAGGAGTAGTTCATTTGGTAATCAGGGGTAGTTTGCGTGCGGGGGGGGGGGGGGGGAGGGAGAAGGGGAGGGAGGCCGAAATTGGATGCCCTAAGCAGCGTCAAATGAACGTATTTTGCAGGAGCTATCTAGAGTTGAAGAGGCTTGTACAGACTTAACCAGCGTGAAGGCCTGCAGAAAAACACTTTCTGCCTGAGAAGCACAAGTACATAGCAAAGTAAAGGTCACACTAAGTCTCATTGTCATTTACCAACAACGTCTAGCGCTACTACCTCTGCTATCCCAGAACAGAATGAACAGACTCCTTCTTCCACCGAGTCCTTTCGGCACACTTTGTCTGGCACCGTAGAGGTTATGTTTACTACCTTATCACAAGTCATGGTATATATATATATATATATATATATATATATATATATATATATATATATATATATTTAAGTTGGCAGCATATTTAACTACTGATTGTATTTAGTAGAAGGCTGTGCCTCGTACAGTCGAAGCGTGTGAGTCGATAAACGAAAAAATGATTCAAATGGCTCTGAGCACTATGGGACTCAACATCTTAGGTCATAAGTCCCCTAGAACTTAGAACTACTTAAACCTAACTAACCTAAGGACATCACACACATCCATGCCCGAGGCAGGATTCGAACCTGCGACCGTAGCGGTCTCGCGGTTCCAGGCTGCAGCGCCTAGAACCGCTCGGCCACTCCGGCCGGCAGCTCATTTTAGTTTCGCCAGTATGTCCTGTACTTCCTCGATTCACCGCCAGTTGGTCCAATTGAAGGAAGGTAATGTTGACTTCGGTGCTTGTGTTTACATGCGACGTACTGGGCTTGACACTGCAAGCAGCAGAGGCATAGCATACTTACATACAGCAAGTTTGCTTAACTATCGCGACAGTGGTTAGCGATCACCACCTCTCTGAAGTACACCACATAGGCTCAATAATATTGAGACCTGGTGACAGATGGTCAGGAGAGGGTATTGAGACCTGGTGACAAGTGGCCAGGGCATGTGCGACACTTTATCCTCGTGCTGACAAAACCAATCCTAGACGACGATAGCCACGTGTACAGGGGCGCTATATTGCTGGAACATAGCAATACCATTGGGAAACAATGGGTTAGACCTGATAAGCCAAAGTGCTCACATAATCCTTGGCAGTAATCAGACCTTGCAGAATAACCATGGTTCCCATGGAATACCACGACTTGGCTGCCCAAATCATCAGCGCACCCCGCCATGTTTCTGCCCTGAGACGTAAATTCGGCCAGAAGATGGAAATAGTGTGAAACAAGACTTGTTCCATAGTCTAGCTTTTATGGTTTCGCCACCACGTCTTCCTGTTATGGACGTTTGCATCACTGATGAATGGTTTTGGAATTCCAGCTTACCTTTAATTCTGTGATTATAGAGCTCCCTTCATGTTGTTATTGTGCTGACAAGGTTCTCAAGCACGATATTCAGTTACGCAGAGAAGTTCGCAGATGTCGTCCTCTTATTTTTCGTCACAATCCGATTCAATGACCGACTGTCACAGTCACTCGACACAAACTTCCTACAAATTGTGACTTAGCGGATCATGTTTTTCGGCTTTCTCTCTATATCTTCGATACGGTGCCTCTTCATGGTTCAAATGGCTCTAAGCACTACGGCACTTAACATCTGAGATCATCAGTCCCCTACACTTAGAACTACGTAAACCTAACTAACATAAGGACATCACACACATCCATGCCCGAAGAAGGATTCGAACCTGCGGCCGTAGCAGCCGCGTGGTTCCGGACTGAAGCGCCTAGAACCGCTCGGCCACAGCGGCCAGCCGGTGCCTCTTGAAATACCAGACACGTGGCCTATCTTGTTTCCGAAAGCAACAACCGTACGAGCACCAACAGTATGCCCACGTTCGAATTCAAATGGTCAAATAGGAGAGGGCAATCTGCATTTATGTTCAGCTGTGCGTTACTCACGGTGTTTCCAAATTTTTGTGCAATCTATGTTAATGCTGATGGGTTTTACTCATCAGAAACAATGCTGGTCAGTGCCTTAAAAGAGCACCCTAGTCGCATGGTGCGTTCTAGATTGTGCAGAATTGGCACCAGGCGATCATGTGACCCTCCTCCACAGACAGATGTCACGGCAGTGAAGTGTGTACATGCCAGGCTGTTGTGTGGAATCAGCGCGTGAACATCGGTTCCTAATGAACTTCGTTATAAATAATCCATCACAGTTTGAGAGGAACAGTGACGCTCATAACAACAATACTAGAAGGAACCGGTATCCATTAGAAAAATCCAATAAAAATAAAAATATAAAAAACTTCTTTTTAAGTGGGATTGAATGAGTGGGACTAAAAAAAATGTGTTCATTAATGTTAACACTAATCGTCTATGCACATGCCGTAAACAGACTCGTTCCACATCATTTCTATAAAAGAGTCGTTCAAACGATCTGTGGAAGATGTAACTAACTAGCTTAACATCAAGACCGGATGGAATGAATGAAACGAACTACGATGTTTGAACGTGGCGAAGTTGATTGAATTTTCTTAGTTTGCTGACGTATGAAACCAGACTGTCCAGCTGTTGGACTCCTAGAGTCCATCACTAGCAGCTACGTATAACTGCGTAACAACAGTGGTCGTGAAAAAATGCTCACCGACAACGGCAGAGACGAGTATTACGACATTTCTATGATAATTGGTTTCAGACCCGAGAATAATGGCAGCTGACAGTGATTGCAGTGGATGCTAACCACTTTCGGAGAACATAGCGAAGGGATGTGAATGCAGTTGATACAATGAGGTGACAAAAGTCATGGGATAGCGATAGGCACATAAGAAGATGTCGATAGTATCTCTTACGCAAGGTATAAAAGGTCAGTGCATCGGCGGAGCTCTCATTTGTACTCAGGTGATTCATGTGAAAAGGTTTCCGACGTGATTAAGGCCGCACGCCAGAAGTTATTAGACATTGAACCCGGAATGGTAGTTCGAACTGGGAAATTACATTTCGGAAATCGTTAAGGAGTTTGATATGCCGAGATCCACAGCCAGAAGACCAGGCGGCAAAAATGAACTGTGAAGATCGATTAGTAGGTGGTGGATCAGGCGCGCCTGTCACGAGAGAGAGAGAGAGGGATAAGAGAATCACTCACAAGCAACAGGCCGCCAACGCCCTCTCCACAGCATATATTTAGGCTGCTGCTGCTGACCGGAGTGCGTCACTCAATCACCCAGTTTGACGTCTGTCAGTTTACTCTCAGACGTGTTTAGTTCATCACAGGCTACAACACTGCATAGAGACCAGATTAGTAACTATAGCGAGACAAGTTTGCCTCAACCAAAATTGTACTTTACATCAGTCTGCAAGAGGACTGTTACTGATGAGGTTGTACTAGAACACATGGACTCTACTTAGGTTAAGCAAACTGTCCAGTTCCCATAAATAAAGAACCCTATGAATCCATATGTGGATTTGTGTTGTAGAAAGGGGATACCAGCCGCCTATAACAATATCCTCTTCCATGCTTTCTTGCAGTACAAGACTCTACTACGCACAGGGTCAAGAATGTGACAAGAATACCAAATCTCAGGGATTGCCTCTCACCACGGACTATGCAGTGGCCGTTGTCGAGAGCTGCGGCGTTTGCGTATTCTCAGTGCTAAAAGACAAGCAACACTGCATGAGATAATCTCAGGAATCAACGTGGGACATACGACGAAAGTATTCGTTAGGAGAGTGAGGCGAAATATGCCATTAATGGGCTATGGCACGGACGACCAATGTGAGTGCCATTGCTAACAGTACATCACCTGCATTGCCTCACTGGGGATCATGACCATATTGGTTGGACTCTAACAACTGCGAACCGTGGCCGGATCAGATGAGTCCCGATTTATGTTGGTAAGAGCTGATGGCAGGGTATGAGTGTGGCGCAGACCCCACGAAGCCATACACACAAGTTGTCAACAAGGCACTGTGCAAGCTGCTGGTAGCTCCATAGTGGTGTATCTGGGCTGTGTTTACGCGGAATGGACTGGGTCTTCTGGTCCAACTGAACCGATCGCTGACTGAAAATTGTTATGTTCGGCTACTTGGAGACCATCTGGAGTCATTCATGGACTTAATGATCACAAACAACGATGGAATTCTAATGGATGACAATGCGCCACGTCACTGGGCCACAGTTGTTTGCGATTGCTTTGAAGAACGTTCTGGACGGCTCGAGTGAATGGTTTGGTTACCTTGATCGCTCGACATGAATCCAATGGAATATTTATGGGATATAATTGAGATGTCTTTTCGTGAACAAAATCCTGCAGAGGCAACACTTTCGGAACTATGGGCGGCTACAAAGGCAGTATTGCTCAATATTTCTGCTTGGGGATTTCCAGTGACTGGTAGAGATTATCCGACGTCAAGTTGCTGCACTAAGTTGGGCAAAAGGAGGTCCGACACGAAATTAGGAGGTATCTCATGACTTTTGTCACCTCGATGTATTTGGAGTGGGGTTTCTCGCAGGAGGTCATTGGTTACAGTGGCACATAAAGCTCTAATGTACCGAACGACACACAGACTAGACAATACCTGACTGCAGGTGTGTAGCATAATCCGACGAGTCACGATTCTGCCTTTTTACGGCTTTCTCAAATGCACCGATTCTTCAGTTTAGCGTTTAACCTACAGTGTGTAGACTGAGTTGTGTTCAAGTTCCGTGACATCGCCCCAGTTTGTTCAGTGCTGCACATATACGAGGGTTATCCCAAATGTAAGGTCTCCTATTTTTTTATAATTACGTAGACCTGTTTATTTCTACAATTGTTTACATCAGTTTACAGCTTGAACATTTAGTTATTTTTCCACATAATCACTGTGCAAGCGGCTGGTAGCTCCATAGTGGTGTATCTGGGCTGTGTTTACGCGGAATGGACTGGGTCTGTCGATGCATTTTTGTAGACGCTGTGGCAGTTTTTGTATGCCCATGTCATACCAGCTCCCCGCCATGCTGTTCAGAAGGTTATGAATCTCTTCTTTCACCTCGTTGTTGGAGCTGAATCGCTTTCCTGCCAAATGTTCTTTTAAGGGAATAGGTGATAGTCACTGGGCGCCAAGTCAGGAATATAGGGTGGGTTGGTGGGTGATTATGTTCCACTGAAACTGTTGCAGGAGAGCAACGGTTTGCCGAGCGATGTGTGGGCGAGCGTTGTCATGGAGAACGTGTACGCCCTTGCTCAACATTCCTCTTCTACGGTTCTGAATTGCCCGTTCGAGTTTTTTCAGTCTCACAGTAGCTGTCAGCATTAATTGTGGTCCCAGTGGGCATAAAGTCCACCAACAATGCCCCTTTCCGATCCCAAAAAACATTTGTCATGAGTTTACCGGGAACTGCAAACTCTCTACACCACTTACGAACATTTTTGACATCCATGCACGACTCACCGTACACTTCCGTCAATTTGCGATAGATTTCAAAACCGAATAACTGCGTGCAATTCGCACTTGACGTCAAGATCCAACGAGAGCTCCATTCTCAACAGTTGCCAAGCCAAGCCACAGCGCGGCGTGCGCATGTTTACACACAGCGCGTGAAGCACTCTTCATAACAGTGCGACCAACTGCAACACAAACAAAGTTCTGTACTTACAAAATAATAGGAGACCGTACTTTTGGGATTACCCTCGTACATTCCCCGTTTCATGAATACTCAGGCATCATATTGCACCTCGTCAGACCCGTTACTTCCCCTAGGTAAATCTCATGGAAAATTTTATTATTTATTTACTTTTGTGTCGTAACTCAAAAAAATGGTTCAAATGGCTCTGGGCACTATGGGACTTAACATCTGTGGTCATCAGTCCCCTAGAACTTAGAACTACTTAAACCTAACTAACCTAAGGACATCACACATATCCATGCCCGAGGCAGGATTCGAACCTGCGACCATAGCAGTCGCCCGGTTCCGGACTGAGCGCCTAGAACCGCGAGACCACCGCGGCCGGCGTGTCGTAACTGCGATAATGTTGACTAGATTCGAACATATTTGTTCATTTTCAAACTCGTATTCGAGTCGATCTCATGTGATTAATGGAATAATTTTATGGTGTAACATTTATACTATTTGAACATTCTGTGATCAGGTGTGAACATCTCAGAATCTCTTATACGTTACTATGAAATTATTTCATTGTTCATAAGAGAACGATTCAGGTAATGTTCTGAAAATGAAAGAATACGTTCGAAACCACTTACTATTGACATAAATGCGAACGCTACCAAGACAGAGCAAACAGAGAAAAAATACGACTGTATAAAATTACTAGTCCTTCTCGAAATGCAGTGTTGCAATTCTACCCACGAAAAATGTTTGGGACTGTTCGGAACAGCGGGTGAATAGTAGCAATTAATGTACTGACAATTTGATAGCGCTGTGGAAATTTTTTATAAATGAGTTGCTTCTGCTGGACATGCACACGTGACTCTCTTCGTCGCCAGATCAAGGCTGTTACCTAGGCTAGAGGCCATGTTACACCGTATTAGCGCATTATCTCCTGGGAATAACTAAACATTTGGGCGGAGTCCTTTTGCAGCTTATAACTGTATGTAAAGCAATAGAGGTTCATAGTGCCGCATAACGAACGAAATACGAGCGTACACATTATCATAGGAGCTGTATGGCTGGATTGAATAGTTCCCAATGAACAGATCACAGCATGTTATTCTTAACAGAGAAATATATTTAGAGATAAAAGCAACGTCCAGTGTACCACAAGTGATTGTTAAAGGACCATTACGTTTAACACTGTATGTAAATGACTTAATGAATGACGTCAGAACTGCATTGAGGTTTTTCGCAGTTGATGCTGTTGTACCTTGGTACATGGTGTTTCACTTTTCATGTTATTCTAGAGGTTGTAGAGAGGACTTAGCAGATCAAATTTTACGTAGGAACCCATGCCTGGAAGTGTCATCCAAAGACGCTATAGAGCGTCAACGTTATAGGAGACGACGCCTGCAAATGTGTGTAAATGCAGGGTGAACATCGTCGGCCTCTGGTAGCTGAGTGGTCAGCGCGACGCAGTGTCATGCCTAACGGCCCGGGTTCGATTCCCGGCTGGGTCGGAGATTTTCTCCGCTCAACGACTGGGTGTTGTGTTGTCCTTATCAACATCATTTCATCCCCATCGACACGCAAGTCGGCCAAGTGGCGTCAACTCGAAAGCCTTGCACCAGGTGAACGGTCTATCCGGCGGGAGGCCCTAGCCAAACAGCATTTCCATTTCCAGGGTGAACATATATAAAACCGGCAAACTGCAGGGACGGATTCCTGACGGAAAACTGAGGGAGAAAGGTCCCATGAACATTTGTCCGGAAATGGACAGTGTAAGTCCAACGACAAGAAATCGTCACGGAACAAAGTGGCCTCCACGGGATTGTAGATAAAGCGGAGAGTAGCAGCTGTCATGCAGGATACACATAATCGTACTCTGGCTTTCACCATGTACATGTCCCGCTTGCCTGTAGGTGGTACTAGTTATCGCCTCAGTATTCTGTGAAATCGATCCTCCATATCTGGTGCATGCACAGTCCGCCGCCTCCCTGCCCATTCGTGTGTCTGAAAGGACCCATGATCACACAAACGCCCAAAAAGTGCTCGAAATGTTGTGGTTGGTGTCTGTGAGGGTACTTGTTTTAGTATAGCCGTGCTGTCTCTCGACCGTTTCCATTTGCTTGGCCGTACTCAAACACCACCTCGGCATGTTCCCGACATGAATACTGTAGCATTCTGCTGCTTACCACGCTGCATCAGTGACAGAGCCTGCGACACGAGGAACACATGGCACGTGGCCAGAGGAACTGTCATTCGTCGGCGCCATCTACAGTGGCAACGATGCATTTCCGGACGCATTTTCATAGAACCTTGATTCCTCCATTTCCAGTCAGGAATCCGTCTCTGCAGTTTTGTAATTGTTTGCCCTTACACAGAGTGATTACCTGATGATGTTACAAACTTTCTAGGATAATGGAGAGGATAAATGTATTAATTTGAGGTAGAGGACCATGTACCAGAAACGAACGTGTCGAAATTTATAAGCAAAAAGCGTTCTCATACCCCTCACAATGGAACACATGTACCAGTGCTGTTGTTGCTCAAGTTGTACGGTTTGTAGGTTAGGCATTTTCAGAGGTGGTAGTGTGGACCAAAACAAGGAAATTGTTGCCAGTAAACATTGGCTCTAAAATGCGTGAGCTATGAGTATTTGTTCATCTTCGCTGGGAAAAACATCTCTATTGAACAGTGCTCACTAGCTCTTAAGTATGCATTATAGAGCCCATGTTTACTTGACAATTTTGCTTGTTTTGGTCCATACTACCACATCTGAAAGATACCTACCCTACAATCTTGGCGACAACAGTACCAATGTATAACTATCGATTTGTTCGTTTCCGGTAAAGGGACTCTTACCTCAAAATGATACATTTATCCGTCTCCACCATTCTTGAAAGTTTGTAAGATCATCACGGAATCACCCTCCATGTTCATATAATGGAATCACAGTGTACGTGCCGGTCGGTGTGGCCGTGCGGTTCTAGGCGCTTCAGTTTGGAACCGCGCGACCGCTACGGTCGCAGGTTCGAATCCTGCCTCGGGCATGGATGTGTGTGATGTCCTCAGGTTAGTTAGGTTTAAGTAGTTCTAAGTTCTAGGGGACTGATGACCTCAGATGTTGAGTCCCATAGTGCTCAGAGCCATTTGAACCATTTGAACAGTGTACGTACACACATTTACAGGCGTCAGCGTCTATAACATTGACATTCTCTAGCGTCGTCAGTTCACGTCTATGGACTCGAGTCCCAATGTAAAACTTGATGTACTAAGTTCCCTGAGGAGTGTGTAACGTGAATTGTGAAGAACTCTATAGATAACAGTAGCCAAATGCAGAAAGATGTGGAAAGAATGTATCTTGATGCAGGGATTGGCAGTTGAACACATGCTGGCACAAATACCCATTATAAGGTGATTACACGATTGCAGAACAACCACTGGAAGCAGTCACAGCCATGAAACATCTAGAAGTATGCGTACGTAGCGATTTTAACTGGAACTTCCACATAAAACAAGTCGCTGATAAGGCAGATTCCAGACTGAAATTCATTGAAAGAGCTCTCGGGAAGTGTAGTCCACCTACGAAAGAGATACCTTACAAAAATCTCGAACCATCAATACTTGTGTATATCGTCACAAGACTTTTTTTTCAGTCCTGTTCAGTGGCAATCCTTCCATCACAGAAGAGCTTTTGCAGTCTATGTCCTCAATCATTAGTTGGATGCACTCCGGTCTCCGCCCCTTACCATATAGTTTTTACCGTATACAGGTTCCTCTAGGACCTGAAGTCTTAACACATCTCCCTTCTTCTTTTAACTGATCTCCATCTTTTTCTTTTTTCGTCAGTCCTTGTCAGATCAGTCCACCTACTTTTCAACATTCTTCTGGAGCACCACATTTCAAACGCTTGGATTCTCTTCTGTTCCTATTTCATACTGTTCTAGGTTCACTAACATAGAACGTAATCCTCCAAACGATTCCTCTCCTGTGCCAACCTCCTGATCTAAGAGTAGCACTTGCAGTCTACAGCCTCAATTATTTGTGAATGTATTTCAATCTATATTTCCCTCTACAGTTTTTATCCACTACAGCTCCTTCTAGTACCATGGATGTTATTCCCTGACGTCTTAACAGAAGTCCTACCATCTTGCCCCTTCTTCTTATCGGTGTTTTCCACATATTCCTTTCCTCACCGATTCTCCGAAGAACCTCCTCATTCATCATTTTATCAGTCCACCCAGTCTTCAACCTTCTTTTAAGGCAACACACCTCAATTGCTTCGATGCTCTTCTGTTCTGATTGTCCCACAGTTCATGTTTCACTACCATACAATGCTGTGCACCCTCAGAAATGTCTTCCTCAAATTAAGGTCTATGTTTGATTAGGAGACTTCTGTTGGCCAGGAATGCCCTTTTCGCCAATGCTATTCTGCTTTCAATGTCCTCTCTGCTCCCTCCATCATGGGTTATTCTACTGCCCAGATAGAGGAATACCTTAACTTTATCTGCTTCGTGTTCACCAATCCTGGTGTTAAGTTTCTCACTGCTCTCATTTCTGCTGTGCTAGTCTCCTTTTTTACGCCCTTGCTTCGTTCGTTATGGGTTATTTTGCTTCCAAGGTAGCATAATTTCTTAACTTCGCGACCACCAATTTTGATGTTAAGTTTCTCGATATTCTCATTGGTTCACTTATTTCAACAGATCCTGTAATTCTTCTTCACTGTCACTGAAGATAGCAATGTCATCAGTGAATCTTATCAGTGATATCCTTTCACTCTCACTTTTAATGCCGCTCACCCGGCATTGCTTCTAAGATGAATAGGCTGAACAATCGGGGCATTCCCACCTTACACCATTTTTAATCCGAGCAGTTCAGTTAGTAAGTGCGGAAACGTCACTGAGGGGCTCAGCCTGCTCCTGTGGCAGACGTAACAAAAGAGGTTCTACGTGATGGTGTGGTTTACTGTTGACATTTTGAGAGCATTTGATCCTGAAAGAGTCAACAAGTATATTGCTCGCTTCTACGGGTATCTTGTTAAGAGGAAGGTAAAATTAGAAATTGCATCTTACCAACACTGGTTCTTCAAACAGAGAATTCGCAGTTAGAAGAGAGCATTCGCATTTGGAACAGGAAATGGGATAAGTGACTGCACAAGTGATCAAAAGTATCCGGACACCCGCAGAAACATAAGTCTTTCGTATTAGGTGCATTGTGCTGCCACCTACTGCCAGGTACTCCATATCAACGACCGCGGTAGTCATTAGACATCGTGAGAGAGCACAATGGGGTGCTCCGCGGAACTCACGGACTTCGAACGTGGCCAGGTGATTGGGTGTCACTTGTATTATACGCCTATACGCGAGATTTCCACACTCCTAAACATCCCTAGGTCCACTGTTTCCGATGTGATTGTGAAATGGAAACGTGACGGGACACGTACAGCACAAAAGCGTACAGGCCGACCTCGTCTGTTGACTGAGAGAGACCGCCGACAGTTGAAGTGAGTCGTAATGTGTAATAGACATCTATCCAGACCATCTCACAGTAATTACAAACTGCAAGTACGATGACAGTTCGGAGGAAGGTGAGAAAACGTGGATTTCATGGTCGAGCGGCTGCTCATAGACACACATCACGCCGGTAAATGCCAAACGACGCCTCGCTTGGTCTACGGAGCGTAAACATGGACTAACAGTAGAAAAAACGTTGTGTGGAGTGACGAATCACGGTGCGGAATGTGGCGATCCGATGGCAGCGTGTGGGTGGGGCGAATGCCCGGTGAACGTCATCTGCCAGTGTGTGAAGTGCCAACAACAAAACTCGGATTCAGTGCTGTTATGGTGTGGTCGTGTTTATCATGAATGGGGCTTGCACTCTTTGTTGTTTTGTGTGGCACTATCACAGCACAGGCCTACGGTGATGTTTTAAGCACCTTCTTGTTTCCCACTGCTGAAGAGCGCCGGCCGGAGTGGCCGAGCGGTTCTAGGCGCTACAGTCTGGAACCGCGCGACCGCTACGGTCGCAGGTTCGAATCCTGCCTCGGGCATGGATGTGTGTGATGTCCTTAGGTTAGGTAGGTTTAAGTAGTTCTAAGTTCTAGGGGACTGATGACCTCAGATGTTAAGTCCTATAGTGCTCAGAGCCATTTTTTTGTTGAAGAGCAGTTCGGGGATGGCGATAGCGTCTTTCAACACGATCGAGCATCTGTTCATAATGGACTGGCCAGCGCCGAGTCGTGACCTGAATCCTATACAACACATTTGGGATGGTAAACGCCGACTTTGTGCCAGGCCTCACCGACCGACATCGATACCTCTCCTCAGTGCAGCATTGGGCTGCCATTCCTCAAGATACCTTCCAGCACCTGACTGAACTTCCCCGCCTGCGAGAGTGGAAGCTGTCATCAAGGCTAAGGGTGGGTGAACACCATATTGAATTCCAGCATTACCGATCGAGGGCGCCATGAACTTGTAAGTCATTTTCAGCCAGGTGTCCGGATACTTTTTGTTGTGGCGTAACAAGACAGCTACGCCACACTGAAGTAGCCGAAAGGCACGCGTAATCTCACTTAGGCTAGATAGAGGTCTGAAACAGGATACGTAATGAATGGTAGCAAGAAAAGTACGTAGCTGCTATAATACTTAACTTTTAATCCTTCATTTGTTTACAACGTTCTTGATGAGACATTTCATACGATAACTATCAAATTATGTAAGGCTAATGGCGACTTGCTAGGTCGTAGCCATGGACTTAGCTGAAGGCTATTCTAACTGTCTCTCGGCAAATGAGAGAAAGGCTTCGTCAGTATAGTCGCTAGCAAAGTCGCCGTACAACTGGGGCGAGTGCTAGTCCGTATCTCGAGACCTGCCTTGTGGTGGCGCTCGGTCTGCGATCACACAGTGGCGACACGCCTGTCCGACATGTACTAAATGGACCGCGGCCGATTTAAGCTACCACCTAGCAAGTGTGGTGTCTGGCGGTGACACCACATTTTTGATCACGTAGTGTATATGCGAGTTTTTAACCACCACACACCGAAAGGTGGCCTGTGGAGTATAGATGCACAGCAACAGCAGAAGTGAAGGAACCTCCTTATTACCACCGAGCGAGGTGGCGCAGTGTTTTGCACACTGGATTCGCGTTCGGGAGGACGACAGTTCAAACCCGCCTCCGGCCATCCTGATTTACGTTTTCTATGGTTTTCCTAAATCGCTTCAGGCAAATACCTGGGTGGTTTCTTTGAAGGTGAGTGGCCGATTTCCTTCCCCATCTTTCCCTCATCCGTTGGGACCGATGACATCTCTGTTTGGTCTCCTCCTCCAACCAACCAATCCTTATTACCGAGAGCCGTCCTGCAGACTTTCCTGTGACGCGCAAAGAGGTCGGCCCAGGTCACCCTGCGGCTGCAGGCGTTCCAGTTCTTCGGCGAGTGCTGCGCAATTGTCCCTAGAAGCGGCAGCTGGTTCTGAGAAGAGGAGGGGGCCGAAGCGTCTCTTTGACGGCCGGACGCAGCACACAGCTTCTCGGTACCAGCTCTGACAGCCTCTCCATAGCAGCCACTCTGGTCAGGTCGGCAGCCGGCGCAGGCCAAAGCCAGTCTAACTTTGTTCTCTCCGAAGCACAGTACAAGAGATTCGTTGTTAAGTTTAAACCTAAATTGTTGTTTCTCACCAAGCTGCGGCGCGGTCAAACGAAGACGAGCCCCCAAACCGGAACAATTCAGTAATTATTCTACATGACAAAACAGGAGACCGACAAAATACAAACAAATATAAAGGTATTGTCCTTCTGATTTTAATCTCTTCATCGTTGTTAATGAGACCTTGTCCACGGCTCGTAGCGGCAATATAGACTGAGGGGAAACAGTCGCAAAAAAAGAATCATCTAGAGTGATGAAAATTCGTGGATACATTTGGCTAGATAAGATAGCTAACTGATCACAGGTTAATGTAAGCTCGAGATAAGCTGTTGCTAATGTGAAGTGCTGGTACTACAACAACCGGCGTAACCGCCAGGTTGTTGAATGCAATCGTGTAAATGTGCATGCAATGTGTTGTACAGGTGCCGGAAGTCAGTTTGTGGTATGTAGTTCTACTCGTATGCTTGTTGCAATCGTCAGTCAATATAGGGACGGTTAATAATGATTGTGGGACGCTGGAGTTGTCGTCCGATGACGTGCTCGATTGCTGACGGGTGTGGTGATCGATCAGGCCAAAGTAACATGTCGATACCTTGTAGAGCATGTTCGATTACAGCAGCGGTATGTGTGCTGGCGTTATCCTGTTGGAAAACACCCTTGCAGTGCTGATCATGAATGGCAGCACAACAGGCCGAATCACCAAACTGACTTGCAGTCAGGGTGCATGGGATTACGACGAGAGCGCTCCTGCTTTTATAAGAAGTAGCACCGCAGACCATAACTCCAGTGCACATCCATTGTGTCTAGTACAAAGACAGGTTAGTTGCAGGCCCTCAACTGGTCTCCTTTTAACCAACATACGGCCATCATTGGCACCGAGGCCGTGTAGCATCGCTAGTTTGTTCCGAGCGAACGTTTGTTTTAGGATAGCTAGCTGCACGTAACTTCAGGGGCTGACATCTGCCGACCTAACCGGGAGACACGCGCATCTGTCACTCTCTGCCATGGGAATGCTATCCAATGTCTCTTACTGGACGCGTACATTCACCACCTATAAGCACCTAAATGTTGTTGTGGTTTTCAGTCCTGAGACTGGTTTGATGCAGCTCTCCATGCTACTCTATCTTGTGCAAGCTTCTTCATCTCCCAGTGCCTACTGCAGCCTAAATAAATAATATTAAATATTATTTATTCAGTTTCAAAATCGGTACAATCCCTTTTGACGTTCAGGAGAAGATCGTATCCAAATTTCAGCTTTAGAACTATCATAGTTTCAGAGATAAAAAAAATGGCAAAAAGTCAGAAACTGACACTTAAGAAAAAAGTTCAGTTAGGAAAAATAATAGTTTATCCTTTGGTATTATCTAAAAACATAAACAGAACTGTCAGGGTGCAGAATTAATTAACTGAGATTTTCATATTAAAACTTTAATTATTTTTCGTTTTTGTAATATAAAAATCGCCGGTCAGGGTGGCCGAGCGGTTCTAGGCGCTACAGTCTCGAACCGCGTGACCGCTACTGTCGCAGGTTCGAATTCTACCTGGATGTGTGTGATGTCCTTAGGTTAGTTAGGTTTAAGTAGTTCTAAGTTCTAGGGGACCTTAGAAGTTAAGTCCCATAGTGCTCAGAGCCATTTGAACCATTTAATATAAAAAACAGACAAAGTAATTATTGGTGTCTAAGATTGTTGTGGGAGTATATGTGAGTGAATGAGAGTGTGTACGTGGGACATTCGTCAAGTTTCAATGTTGCATTACATACCGTTTTAAGTAGCCTTCAAGAGTTACGCAAGCCTGTCGCGGGAAAATGTTAAAAGGGAATTTACCCACTTGGCTGATGATGTATGTCTAGGTGTGACTGCTATTGTAACATAGCAGCCAGAAAGTCAGCTGGCGTATTATCCGCATCTAAAGGATATTTCCAGATTTATTGCCTTTTCGTTTTAGTTTATTAAACTTTACTTTAATATTTGTATATCAGAATACCGTAGATGCGTCTGTGTGTAAAGACTGGTGCAGGCCAGTTTTACCGCGAGTATGATCATGAGCGAACATTCTGATTGGCAGCGAGTATTGTTAGACAATCGGAACTGAGACGATATGGTTCAAATGGCTCTGAGCACTATGGGACTTATCTTCTAAGGTCATCAGTCCCCTAGAACTTAGAACTACTTAAACCTAACTAACCTAAGGACATCACACACATCCATGCCCGAGGCAGGATTCGAACCTGCGACCGTAGCGGTCGCGCAGCTCCAGACTGTAGCGCCTAGAACCGCCACTCCGGCCGGCGAACTGAGACGGTTCCCGCTAGTTACCTGATAGTTACACTGGCAGTGAGGCCACAAGAAAGGGGGCGCTCTCTAGCTTTGAACGCGGACGGTCATACTACTAGTGCCTGTCTTTCATGATGTGTAAAATGAAAGAATACTGAGTTCCTCGCGTTTGATACGTGTTGTGGTTAATGCTGATGTAGTTACAGTTTTGTGAAGTTTGGAAGTTTTAGAACTGACACACACAGTGGTTACGCTTACTACAAGCCACACCACAAGTTGGGAAACGGGGCCAAACTGAGATTTTTCACAAATGTTTTATTCGTATCTTACAGAAACTAGCAGTATGGCAATAAACAGCCTTTTAAACACACCGCTAACGCCAATCAAAGCAATTTATAGCAAAACAACAATTAAAAAAAATTAAAGAACATTAGTAAATAGGCTACTAAAGTAAATACAGAACTTTGTTAATAAAGCACAGTGAGATAGTGAAGCTACCAACACCGCTATTAAAAGAATTAAATAGGTCTCAGCAAACACCCGATTAATGGCAGTTAAAGGAATTTACAAACTTGGGGGAATCAAAAAATTTTTTAAACAAAAGTGTCCTGGAATATCATTAGAACATAACAGATATGACGGACTCGTGTAAGGCGGCCACAAACCACCCACTCAGGGATGCTCAGGCTAGACAGAATACTGACCAATTTAAATACGCCCGTAAACTCAATTGCCACTCTCAGGCTGGTCACTGCACCGACTTTTAGCCAGCGAAAACTTGTTATAAGATGGCTTAACTTGCTGACAGAATTAGAGCTAACCTCGTGCAAGGAAACATTACACCACACAGTCCTGAATGAGCGACCACATGATCAACCAACAAGAAGCATGAATTTACTCATAACCCACGACAGAATAGCGAAAGAATTAAACTGCCAAAACTACACCTCCCATCGGACAGTAACGAGAGGAGGAGGAAAGATCACTGTCTTCAATTACACGGGTGCCAGGGACAGGAAACCCGGTCGCCGGAGGCCACAAGGCAGAAGAGACGCTGGTTACACAAAATTATTACTTAATGATTAAACCTTGCAATTATGCTCGAACAGGCAGTACACGACCTCCGATGGCAAGGATCCACACATCCGACCGCGCACGCGTCGCCAGCGTACCCAACACGCCACGGTCACGCGACAACACGCTCTGTCACCGGAGTTCACGTTTTCTCTGCAACGTTGACGGGTAGTGACCGCTCCTTCATGTTAGGTGTCTCCTTTCAAACTCCAGTGTTGAAACGGATTATTTAAAGCAGCTTGTTAACGTCCCACCAAGGCGAAAAGAGCAGCAACTACTCGTGGGGCGATTCTGTATACAACCAACACGCGGGGAGCTCTTCCGTCAACTAGACCGGCTCGTTACACACAACCGACATACATCACGTGGCGACTCGGTACAACCGACCACGCCTGCTTCGCGCTGGAGATCCACACTACCCTCCCTTATCCACTATTTCTGCGCGCAACGCCCCTACTTCCACATCACCACACGAGGTTACAACCAGTCAAAGATCTCACTTCCTCCATAGCAGTTTCCCGGAAGCAAAAACGCAGATATCGGTAGCAGAGGGAAAAGACAACCAAGCAGCCACTTAGACAACATATCAAACAAACATGTCAGGGGAAGAAAAGGAGAACCACTGCAATCTAAACACAAGGTGTAGCACGAGTCGATACGCGGCTCAAGAACTGTTTAGTTGGACAGATATTCGCGTGTGAAATTTGGCGTTCATAGTATCCGCATGGCAATGTTTCAATATTCAACCAATGAGCATTTTTTGGCGAAATGTTTCTTTTTTTGAGAAATCCACAAGAAGGACCGAATGTAATAACTCATGTTAGTGGTGAAATTAATGACTGTGAGAACTTTGTTTAATTCTGGTCGGTTTTGGACAGATTTCTGGCTGCTGTGCGTGTGAAATGAGTGCACAAATTGTGAACGTGAAGAAAATAGCCAATAGTTTAAATGTGGACTGATTAGCTCCGTTTCTTTGGCTAGATGGACAAAATAAACCTTTTTGCGTGGAAGTTTCGGACATTATTTTCCGGAAGCCAATCCACTTTTTTACTGCCCGATAAATTTTTTTAATGACAGTTTTTCAACAGAACTTTATTTCATTACTAGAGTTGTGCGGCCTCAGTAATTGTAGATATTAGATAATGTTTTTTTTATCAACGCTGCTTTTACATAATCTTGTAAGTATCTACATTGCAGAGTGGAGGGACATCGAGCAACAGCCATTCTGAGGTAGGTGAATTCTAATTTGCAGCCTGCACACGGAATTTTTCAAACCCCACCTTGCCGCAATTGGTGCATCGGTTTCCGGGAAAGACAATAATGAAGTTCGGTAATGTAGGAACTTTATAAAAAGCAGCAGTGTTTAAATGGACTAGTAAAGTATTCACACGCAAGTGATCAAGGAACTATTGTAGGACAATAGACACGTGTGCTAATGAATTGTAGTTGGAGTGCAGCAGCCGAAGAACTCGAGTGCAAAGTTACTAGTGAAGTGTACAAGGCAGCGAGAACAGCTGAAGGTCCACGGTAGCAGACTAAATGCTGACAGCTGAAGATCGACGGGCGGCACGCTACAGCAGCAAACTAGGGGACGGAGCAGTTGGCACATGGAGTGCTGGCCCATAAACTGGCTCGGTGGAAGCAGGGCCTGGAGAACGGACCCGCGGTATCATCTCGCTGTGCAATCAACCAGATGAGGCCAAAGATAAGTAGTGAAATGCTTAAACTTTTGTGTGTGTGTACCAAGATAATATGCAAAATGGCTGAAAATAATTAGGCGACAGTAAAGGAGAGACTGGATGTAGACTTGGGAACGTAAAAGATGAAAATGATTCCATGATTGGTATTTTCAGTTTTGATGTGTCGCAAGCAAATGTTAGTGATAGTTCGCCAGATTCATTGTATGCTAATTATGGGACTGATAGTGAGCACAATGTATCGGAACCTAGTGTCCCGTTAATGCCTTTAGCTATTCCAAAAACAAAACAGGAAAAAATGTCTGTTGTTGGGCATCCAAGGGACAGTGTGTCAGAAATGTTGATGAATATTATGACGAAAATGAATGGATTTGGTTCCCAAATTAAAACGTCATTAAGTTCTGATATTGACGATAATCTTAGTAATTTGGGTGTTGAAATGGATTCAAAAATGACCAAAATGGGGTCAGACATAAAAGGTTAACTAAGTTCTGAAATAAATGAATTACACAGTGAAGTTGTTGATATGGAATCCAAGATGGAATGTAAAATTTCGAATTTGAGGGATTCGTGGAAAAATGACCTGACTTTGTTTGGTAATAATATTAAAGGAGAAATCAATCAAGTAAAATTCTAATATAATACTGCTATTGAACAGTGAAAAGTGCACTAACTTCACAAATTGAGCAAGTTGCTGAGAACAACCAGCAGGTAGGCCAACAATTATATTCAGAAATAAGTAAAGTTCAGGAACAGATTCACAAGGTAGGAAAGTGCTGTGAGGAAAGTCACATTGTATTAGAAAATAAAATCAAAGGAAAAGATGTGTGTGTTAAGTTTGTTATGCAAGCTGCTAGTAAGATTACTTTCATTGAAAGTAATATCCAGCAATTTAGTACAAGTGTTAATGAGCAACTGTATAACCATGAAAGTAGCCTAACAAAAGTTGAACAGAATGGTAATAACAATAACGTTTGTGTAGTGTCTAATGGTGTTGTGGAATCTTCAGAAATTGCCTATGTTACGCATCGCCAATTTTTGAAATTTGATCCAAATAAGAATGTTCACCCTAAAGAGATTTGGAGTGATTTTGAAAACGCATTACCTATAGCGTGGAACGACAAGCAAAAGGTTGGATTCATCACCTCTAATCTAATGGGAGAAGCTACAATCTGGGGTAATCTAGCGTCAGATAAATACGGCAGTCTAGTGGAGTTCAAACGAGAGTTCTTTGAAGAATGCTGGGGACACAGGAAGCAGATGGAGGTGTTGAATAAATTTTGGTCAGGGGAAAAATACGATCCCAAGAGAGAACATCAAAAGGTTTGTACAAAAATGGGTGACTACCTTGTCACATTTGAATGCCAAAGTAGAAACAGAGCAAATTATTATGGGGATTGAAAATAAATTACCATTGTATTCGCGAAATAAAATCATTTCTGCACCTAAGGATGACATTGACCGGTTTTTGCACTATTTAGAAAGAGTAGAAAACATTTTAAAAAGAGGAAGAAAATAACAGAAGACAGTATAGGCCTCCTGCTAGGTCAAATGACAACAGAGCTGAAGTTAATGTAAAAACAATAGGCATACAGCGTACGAACAGTTATAGAGGCTAGAGGCAGATACAGGGGGAGAGGGACCTATGTTGGAAATAGGTTCAGCTGCAGTCTTATGACGTAACGGGTAGGCGCGGCCCGATAGGTGACAAAACGTCAGAGACAATGACGTCACACAGGAGGAAAACTGTTAGCAGTCTGTAATGATGATAGCGTTTGCAGACTGAAATCATGTAAGTTAAACCGCTAGCGATGCCCTTTATTAAGAGGGCACCTACTAAACAGCATGGGGGTAGCACAATAGAAAATAGAAATGTAGAGGAGAATGACACTGCAAAACAATTTGTTTGTTCAGTAAATTCACTAGTTTTTTGTGTAGGGGAAAGCTCAAATAAAGATTGCAGGAACCATATTAAGAAGGAACTTAATACAGAAAGTGAAGACTTAGGTCAGGAGATGGGGGTAAAGCAACAGTGTGAAACTGACGTGAGGCTTCCTGTAGACTGTGGAAGTAACAGGAGGGGGATACAAGGGGAGGTTGTGAAAAGACTGAATCAAGTAATTTCGGAGAGTGAGGATGAAGGGACGGAAGAGGAAGAAAAAGTAAATGATTTAAATAATTCTGATAACACCTTGTATAGGGTTACGGATACAAAGAGTAGTATGGAGGGTGAGAAGTTAGAACGATGTTTTGATTTGTCCATAGTGGAACGGATAGTGAAAACCGCCACTAATAATATTGAAGTGAAAGGGGGGAGGGCAGTTAAGTGTCCTTTCCACAGAAGGGGTAGGTTTTGATAGGCGTGAAGCAGCGCAGAATTTACTAGATGAACCTGAGTCTGTAGTCAGAAAATAATATATTGGCCAACCTATATTTGAGGTGACAGTGTTTGGACAAAAGATTCCTTGTCTAATTGATACCGGTTCGGAAGTGTGTGCTGTATCAAAAAATTTTGTAAATGCTCTCCCAATGAATAAACAAGCAGTTGTAATGCCATTGAGTGGTCTAAACACTATTGTAGCTCCTGAGAAACTAAGAAAGTGGTTAAACAAGAAGTCCTATTACCCATACCTGTAAGTGGGGTAGCCATAAAACAGAATTTTCTAGTTATAAATAGACTCAGTGTGGAAATGTTGGTAGGTGTCTTATTAAATGCCGTTCTGCAACATTTGAAAACAATATAAGCACCATTGATGACAGGAGTGTTTCAATTATTCCAAACAGATGACGTAACATTTAACTTGAAAGCTGTATGTCGTAAGGTTCGAGGTTAAGATGCGCACCTGTGCTTACAGGTTAAACAGCCTCTGCTGCCGTCATCCCTCTACTGAACTCAAACAGAATGATATGTCGTAAACTTTCCGATTTCTCCACTTTGCACTCCGTTTTCTAGCGTCGAGATCTCCACTCATTATCTCCAAATGACAAAATGACAAAATGACAATATGTAAACTCAAATAGCAAACTTGAACTACAAATAAAAATTACAATCGGTAAATAAACCCAAAGCGTCCGGAATACTAGCATGCAAAACGAAAACACTACTAACTTATGCACCAATCTTATATACGCAGCTATGTTACATCTACTATCACACATCAGTATAGTGAAAAACAAAGAACTGAAAGAGTTGTCGCGTGTGGAGCTATCAAAAATACTCTTAGCTGACCTAGGGAACGTTCTGGACCCTTGAACTGGGAAGAAGAGGTAGATTCAGGCGTTTATTGCTCATACCTGAATCACCTTTGTTTTGCAGATGACAACGTGTGGTTTATCTCCAGTGTGTATAAACTCCAGCAGGTAATGGGATAACTGAATACAGAAAGTTGGAAGAAATTACAATGTGATTAAACTAATTCCTATGCAATACATTGGAATGTTCGAAGTGGCACTGAAGGACAGTTGGTGATCCTTATGGAGACAGCTGAAGACAACGGCGTGATGAACTGGAAAATTAAATAAACAGAAGCGTAAAAAATGTCTGAGGGGTTCATTTGTGAAGCTAAACATGGGTTCTAAAAACTAAGATTGAGATATATCTGAAACTAAAAATTTACATTCTGTCTGCATCACGAATTTCGACTTATGGCAGTGGTTTCCGTGTAAAAAATACTTATATTTTAAGATTTTTTCACCGAAAGTTTGAGAGATAGAGGAAGAAGTAAACGTATCAGGAAACAAATTTTGAAATGGGATACTGTAGTATTGAGTAGTGATGAAACGCGTCTGAAGTTCTCTTGAAGCTATAGATACTGCGAAATGAATACCACACTAGGCAGTTGAGGTGAAGAGGAATGGACGTTTCTAAAAAGGAGATTCACAGAAGTTGGACAGACAACTGAAACCGACTAATGAAACTGACGTGGGTATAAGATGTATCCCAAAAAGTGGATGGCAACTGGGCCAAAGTAGCTCTCTGCTAGACTCCCTGTGAGAAGGAAGAGGAGACGACCTAATTGAAAGTGGAGCTTACATTAAAGACGCACAAACACCGATGAACCAAAACATAATGGCTTCTGTTCAGTGGATTTTTGGGGTGGGAGTGGTGTCTAAGGATTGGCGTGATAATATTTTGTAATCTTGATAGTTATATTATCCATATGAATGTATGTATGTGTGTATGTATGTTCCACATCCCTCCTGAACCACTGGACCAACTTCACCCAAACAGTCAGGCAACAATCGCTGTGTAGGTGAGAACCACCTACCTATCATAGTTCGGGAAATACGACCTCATAAACAGTGAGATTCATGAAAAGCTACCGCAATGTGCGTGACGTTTTAATTTATTACTTTTGTGCTACTAATTGTATTCACAATAAATTTCGCAGACAGTACCCAGAAATGCCGCTAAATGCACCTACATAATAACGTCATGGTACCATACGTATTTCAGCAGATATGTCGTCACAGACACTGAGATGCGTAAAAAACAGGCGCATTGTGCATGACTTTTAAATTTACTACTTCTTTGCAACTAACTCTTCTTGGAGCAGATTTCGCAGGCGGTATCCACATATACCGATGAATGTAGATACACAGCCGGCCAAAGTGGCCGTGCGGTTAAAGGCGCTGCAGTCTGGAACCGCAAGACCGCTACGGTCGCAGGTTCGAATCCTGCCTCGGGCATGGATGTTTGTGATGTCCTTAGGTTAGTTAGGTTTATCTAGTTCTAAGTTCTAGGGGACTAATGACCTCAGCAGTTGAGTCCCATAGTGCTCAGAGCCATTTGAACCATTTTTTGTAGATACACAAATACATCAGCACGACACATAACTCAAGAGATATGGCGTCATAAACAATGAGATGAGCGAAGAAATGCTGGATCATCGGTGAAGTTTTAATGCGTTTATTATACACTACTGAAACACTCCTACAATCGAGTCAATTTAAGGACTGACACCTGAAAGCTTTTTTGAAAGCTTTGGACTGCGAAATGCAAATAACAGTAGTAGAAAAAAATAGCCGTTTAGAGCGCCATAAAGAAGCGTTGCCATAGAGGCGTTTGCAAAATCGCATTGTAGACTTTTGAAGCAGCTCCGCCCAGCGTACAGAAATAAATATTACAGAGAATATCTATTTTGCATACTATGTTTCTTAATTTGGATACTGTACTTATATATTTGCATATTATCCATTTTCCTTTGTACGACTGTTTCATAAGTTCAAAAGTATTTTATCACGAATACATGAAAATAAATTTTTTTCGATATTACACTAAAAAAACTTTTTACTTTTTGTTTTCATTTCTAATAGAAAGCTGGCAAAATGATTACTGAGACATTGCCGGGCTTGTCAGCTAGTACTTATAGTTTACAAAACTGCAGGCTGAAAATTTAATACAGTAGACGACTGTAACTCCCAACAATGGTTTAGTTTAACTAAAATACAGCCGTTTAGAAAAGTATAAAAAATCACAGTACTTTTCATTAACATACTGTACGCCTGCATGGTAGATTACCCTACTTACATCTCAAGTTGCCAAGTTTGAAATTTTGCTAATTATGTAAATTTTTAATAACGGACTTAACACAATAACGTAAAATGCTGTATGGCTCAGAGAAATAATAGGTCAACAAAACTATAATGTCAAATCCGGGAATGTAACAAGAACAATAGCTCAAAAGGCACAAGAAATTTTAGGTTTCGCCGATCTTTAATTACAAACATCTTTCAATTTAATAAGTTTTCATAAAAATGAAACAGGTTCCGGACAGAATTAAATGAGACTTTCTAATAAGTGGAGTCTGTTGTCAAAGAGCTATTGAGTTACTCACATTAATTTTCATATGGCACGCTGCTGTAATGACTCGGATTAATTAACAATGTTTCACTGAAAAAAACAATGATATTGCAATCAGCAGGTTAATGTTACGACATAAATAATAAAGTTACGTAACAAATTACGTAAGTAAGAATTTAGCTATTTCGAGTGTAAAGAACACAGCGTTACATGTACCAGTGCAGTCAGACGGAAGATGAAAAACTAGTTGTTTGAAAGTAGTAGTAATGTGGAGTGACAGGTAAGCAAATGAGACAGTTAGTGTGTTTTCATAGCTAAAAACATAGTCGTCATTGCCAACTCTGCAAGACATCTGTAGCTGTACTTACAGGCAGACAATTATACTATGTGGAAAAAAAAAACGTAAATCAGTTACAAACTACAGCGTGCACATATTTTATTCAACATGTAAACGTCACTACAGATATTCGGATTTGGGATAAGACAGCCGTCATCGGCGATGATATGGCACAGACGAACAGAGAAATTCCGCGTGAACCACTGGGAAGAGTCGGAACATCGATGCTATCGATGACCTCCCGAATGGCTGTTTTCAGCTCAGCAATAGTTTTGAGGTTATTGCTGTACACCTTGTCTTTAATATAGCCCCACAAAAAGGAGTCACATGTGTTCAGATCCGGAGAAAATGCCGGCCAATTGAGGCCCATGCCAGTGGCCTTTGGGTACCCCAGAGCAAGAAGGCCGTCCCCCAAGGTGCTCCTCCAGGATATCAAGCACTCTCCTGCTTCGATGGAATCGAGCTCCGCCTTGCATGAACCGCATCTTGTCGAAATGAGGGTTAATTTGGATAATGGGGATGAAATCATCTTCCAAAACCTTCATGTACCGTTCGATTGTCACCGTGCCAACGAGGAATATCAAAAAATGGTTCAAATGGCTCTGAGCACTATGGGACTTAACATCTGAGGTCATCAGTCCCCTAGAACTTAGAACTACTTAAACCTAACATACAGGAGAGCTTCTGGGAAGTTTGGAAGGTAGGAAGCGAGTTACTGGCGGAAGTAAAGCTGTGAGGAAGGGTCGTGAATCGTGCTGGGGAAGCTCAGTTGGTAGAGCACTTGCCCGCGAAAGGCAAAGGTCCCGAGTTCGAATCTCGGTCCGGCACACAGTTTTTATCTGCCAGAAAGTTTCATATCAGCGCACACTCCACTGCAAAGTGAAGATCTCATTCTGGTAACCTAAGGACATCACACACATCCATGTCCGAGACAGGATTCGAACTTGCGACCGTAGCGGTCGCGCTGTTCCCGACTGAAGCGCCTAGAACCGCTCGGCCACAGGGGCCGGCCGAGGAATATCGCACCGATTATTCCGTGACTGAACATTGCAGACCACAGAGCCACCCGTTGAGGGTGGAAGAGACGTCTCGATCGCGAAATGCGGATTCTCACTCCCCCAGATGCACCAATGTTGCCTATTGACGAACTCATCCAAATGAAAGTGGGCTTCGTCTTTAAGCTGAACCATACCATTTCCATCATGCCCTGTGGCCAAACTTGCAGTTGAACGTCCTAACGCGAACAGTTCAGAGGTTATGGCTATTTTATTTCACATAATTCAGTAAATGTCACTCTGTACCTACCTCTGTTATGTCTTTATGGCGGAGACGAGCACCTTTTTAACTCTAGGGTTGGCCACTCGCTGTGGCTCAACGGCGAAGTAGTGGAGAGAAACATCTTCCTCTCAGCCCACAAACTTGTACGGTGACTGTTGCTCCTATTTGCCACCGCAGTATTGGGATTTAAAAAAAAATATTCGTTTATGGTAATTACGTAATTATTCTGATCTCACTGTCTGATGGTTCAATCCTTACACGACAAATTGGATGTTTCGAAATTTCGCGCATAAACGATTTTCGTGTAGCGATTTGCATATTAATTCCATCTACTTGCCTACTACATGTACACACGTGATGCGGTAATTCGATTTGAAATTCCATCAGCTGTCAGTATTTGTGAACTGGATTTGTCTGAGTTTATAATATCATCTTTCTTTGTATGGGCTGAGTGCAAAGTGTTGTGACAAATCAAACCTGAGCTAGTCTCACGACTTAACCGTGACATCTTGCCTCCACCTAGAGTGTCACTGATGTTTCTTCGTATTACTCGTAACTACACTCATGGTCATAAATTAAGGACAATGCTGATACATGGTGAAACAACGCTCTGGAGGGCGGTTTGCGGGCTTAAATCACCTCGGGGTATGACCATGCGGTGCATCTGACCTGCGGTCGTCGCACGGTGGCGCTGGCAGCAGTCCACACACACAGAGGTGGTGTTGGTGCATGCCAGAGCACGGTGCAGCGAAAAAGTGTGCACACGTGCTAATGGTGACTGTGTGTTAAAAATGGCGCAAAGAACACGTATTGATGACGTTATGAGAGGTAGAATACTAGGGCGACTGGAGGCTGGTCAAACACAGAAGGTCGTAGAACGGGCCCTCCGTGTGCCATAAAGTGTGATCTCCAGATTATGGCAACGATGCCAGCAGACAGGAAACGTGTAGGCTCTACAGTATGGAAAGTTCACATTGTGCAACACCACAAGAAGACCGGTATCTCACCATCAGTGCCCACAGACGACCACGGAGTTCTGCAGGTAGCCTTGCTCGGGGCCTTACCGCAGCCACTGGAACAGTTGTCTCCAGACACACAGTCTACAGGAGACTGAACAGACATGGTTTATTCACCCAGAGATCTGAAAGGTGCACTCTACTGACCCCTGATCACAGTAGAGCCCGTAAAGCCTGGTGTCAAGAACACAGTACATCATCATTGGAACAGTGGTTCCAGGTTATGTTCACGGACGAGTCCAGGTATAGTTTGAACAGTGATTCTCGCAGGGTTTTCATCTGGTGTGAACCAGGAACCAGAAACAAACCCCTTAATATCCCTGAAAGGGACCTGTATGGAGGTCGTGGTATGATGGTGTGGAGTGGGATTATGATTGGTGCACGTACACCCCTGCATGTCTTTGACAGAGAAACTGTAACAGGTCAGGTGTATCGGGACGTCATTTTGCACCAGTATGTCCGCCTTTTCATGGGTGCAGTGGGTCCCACCTTCCCCTGATGGATGATAACGCACGGCCCCACCGAGCTGCCATCGTGGAGGAGTATCTTGAAACAGAAGACAGTGAATGGAGTGGCCTGCCTGTTCTCCAGACCTAAACCCCATCGAGTACGTCTGAGATGCTCTCGGTCACGTATCGCTGCACGTCTTAAAACCCCTACGACACTTCAGGAGCTCCGACAGGCACTGGTGCAAGAATGGGAGGCTATACTCCAACAGCTGCTCGACTATCTGTTCCAGAGTATGCCAACCCATTGTGCGGCCTGTGTGCGTGTGAATGTTGATCATATCAAATATTGATGTCGGAGTACATGTGCAGGAAACAGTGGCGTTTTGTAGCAAATGTGTATAGGGACGGTTTTCTCTACTTATCACCAATACCGTGGACTAACAGACCTGTCATGTGTGTTCCCTACGTGCCTATGCTATTAGCGCCAGTTTTGTGTGGTGCCACGTTGTGTGGTACCACATTCTGCAATTATCCTTCATTTATGAACATTGAAACACGTATGTAACGTAGCAGCGATGGCGAGGCATTGCAGCGTCTCTGACCAGAGAGTATGCGCTTGACCGCGCGAGTGTTACGAGTACTCTGTCAGTAGTCGTTGCGAGTCAGTAGCTCTGTTCAGTTGCGTGCAGTATGTCGGTAATAGCAGTCGAGCGGAGTTGTGTGTGTAAAGAGTCGGCAAGCGTCGACATGGCATTCTGGTCAAGAGGCTAAATGAGGTATATTGTTAATTAAGGTAATCAACAGATAATGTAAAGTTTATTTATTCTAATTAATCTCCAACAAGTCCCCCAATAATAATTTTTATTCCAAAGCAGTTTTTTACAAAACAAAATTTATTTAATTGCACTTCCCTTTTCATTCCACTTCCGTTAAAGAAAAATTTCAGTTAAATCACGAAAAAAAAAGGAATATTATTATTTGCAATGCAGTTCCTCCAAGCCGTGTGCAAGAATAAGAGCAGAAATTTGACTAGCAGTTACAATGAGGTAAGAATTTAATTCTGATTTTTGCACAGGGCCAAAGACCGATATTTCGGTTTAATTGAATTTTCATTGTCACTGAGGTTTCTTATCACTGAATTGTTTTTCATTATTTTGTGGGAGCTTACACCAGAGTCAGATTGCGAATTTCACATTTTTGTTGCCTTTGTCAGTACATTTCATTGCAGGGAGGTTATTCTTGGCTCCTATTCATTTATTATTTCTGTCTTTAAAATTTCAGTGGAGAGGTTACATTTAGCGCAATGTCCATTAGCATTTCTAAATAAGATTGCCGTTTTAAATTTTTGTGGGGAGGTTACACTTGGCGACACCCAGTCCAGGATCGTATTTCGTTGAGAGTTTTCTAAAAAACAGTCAGATATCTGCTCTTATTTGCTTAGATATAATTAGGATTTGGCGCTACGCTTTTACTAATCTTGTGACTTTCTTTCTACAGGTCAACGGCAATTTGTTGCTTTGTTGTATTTGTGTGTTGCTTTTGCATTGTGCTTATTTATTTTGTGAATAATTTTGAATATTGTTAAAATGCCGCGAAAGACTGTGAATAGTGTATCGCGAAGTATTTTGAATGAAACTACCGACTCAAACAACTTTACCGATAGGACATGTGACACGCAGTGTAATGATGACAATCCTGCGTTCACTAACAATCAGTGCATTCCAACCACTAATGATGACTTTTACCTTAATGATGAACAAACGAACTCAATTGTCTCGTCTGTTAATTTGACGACAATTGATGACGCGGAGCGGTCTATAGTAATGAGCGCTGCCGAGCTTAACACACCCGATTTAGAAAATCCCAGTAATGTACAGACAAATTTTTCTAGTGAAAATGAACAGTGTACTGGAAGTACGACGGATTTATTTAATTCCGAAATAGGGACTGACAGTGTATGTTTGACTGACAAACCTTTTTGTGAATCTCAGAATAACCAAATGGTTACGGAAAGCGAGACAATTCCAGATACACCACTAAACAACACGAGGAATAGAAATGATGATGTTGTGTCGAATCCAATTATGGCATTTTTGCTACAAATGAATAAACAACTTAATGAAAAACTGGATAACACTTCCAAACAACAGAGTGAAGATTTCAAACAACAACTTAATGAACAGGTCAAACAACTTAGGGAAGATAACAAACAGTTAAATGAGAAACTTGACAATAATGACGAAAATCTCAAACAGCTTAGTGAACAAATTAGAGCCGTTGCCGCGCAGTGCCATGACACTAAGGAACAGTTGCGCGTGGAAATTGACGCTTGTTCACAAAAAAATAGCGAAGAAATTAAGTCTGTTGCGCAAGAATTAAGGGACATGCAAACAGCCGCAACAGAAACACTCAGAGACGAAATTAGCGGAGTCGCTAAACAATGCTCTGAAAAAGCTACACAATTACGGGACGAGTTTAAAGCAATGACGGTAGAACTTTCGCGCACAGTGGACGCAAAGATAGACGCGAAATTCGAACAGCAAAACACTCAGATTAACGAGCGCTTTAATCAGCACATACAAAACAGTGATACGCGTTTCCGCAAATTTATTCAAGATCAAAACAAAGTAAAACGACAAGTCATGGAAACAATCACTGCACAAAGACAAGAAGACAAACGTAAAATGTTCGCGAAAGCGAAGACATATGTAGACAATAATATTACTACAGTGTCCGACAAAATTAATACCATAGAACAATTGAACGCGGAATTACGGGATGAAATTTCTGATCTTAAATCAAAAACAGATACACACACAGTAAATATTCAAACAGTGACAGACAGATTCGAACAATTAGAACTAACACAGGATTGCGATGTCATCAAAGCTGATGTTAAAAAACTGAGCGAAACTACGCGTAAGTTGCAAAAACAGATTAATGCGTCTGATTCTAAAACCGATGATCAGGTTAAAATACTGACTGAAAAATGTGATGAATTGGCCAGTCGTATTGATGTTATCGAAAATACTAATGACAATAAATCAGACGATACTGCACCGGTTTCATTTAACCAAACACCTGAATTTCAAAATTTACAGCAGACAATTAATGAGATCGATTCATGTAACAACACGTTACGTAGGAAGTTATCGAGTTTACAACAAGAAGTAACAGAGATGAAAAGCATTTCAGTTAATAATAACATACAACAGACGCCACTTAGCGAACATTTGTCTGACTCACGCAGCGTGTATAATGTGAGCAATTTACAGAGACTACGCGAATTAAAATCCGAAAAGCCACGCGACTTAAAATCTGAAAAGCTATGCAACTTGAAATCCGAAATGACACAGACGAACAGATTCACACACAAACCTGAACGTGGTCTCAAACTGAGTGACGAGAACGTAGATTTCGAGCAATTTGCATTTGTAAGAAAATCTAAGGAAATTAATAATGACAGCGTACAGGTACACGCTTTGCACTGTATACGACAATTTATCTTTGTACATTCACCGCTATTGCCTGTAATGCAAAAGCTAGCTTTGAACCAGAGGCAACAATTTGCTATTGTATTTTCATCAGCATTACGTATTATGCAGAAACTGGAATTAGCAAGAATACAGCGATTTACTTTTGGAATTTTACCGCTATTGCTTGCAACGCAAAAGCCAAAATTTATTTACAGTGCGTAATTGACCTCAGGGGATTCATTACGCTTTAATGAATATGTGCCGTAGCGAGCATAGGGCCCCGAGCTGTAGTAGTGCTGTTTCATCTTTAGTTTTCTGCACTGCTGCCTTTTCTTCTACTATCCTTTATATCTATCAAAACTGCTCTTTAACTATTGCTCTATCTAGGATTAAGAATATGTAATGAAAACCGGATATGACAAATCTTTACCGAATGTGACAATTTTATTAAGCACTCCCGTAATGACAACTACCGCCGTAACTTTATTAACAGATAAAATCGTAATCATCAGTATGTACAAAATTTTCGGCAGTCGCAACCACATTTTTGTAACAATAGATGTTTTTCACCACAATAGCATGAAAGTCAGCCGCTTAGCATACGTAACCAACAATGCAGTCTACAAGGTCAACCAAACGTTAATGTTTCGCCGCGTGCACGTATAGTCCCAGCCCCAACAAATAGTAACGCATGGCAGCAAAGAAATAACCACGTACTGACAACACACTATTTCAACTCGTATCGCAATGCGCCGTATAGAAATTACTATCAGGACAGACGTAAAAAAAAAAGGATGAGCACAATTTTCAGCGTACATTTAATAACAGTCGATCTTATGAGCAGCAACAACATCAGCAACAACGAATAATCATGAATGAAACAGACAATAGGTGTCAACCATAGCGTAACACGTCAGTAAGAGATAACAGAACAGTTCATATAGTGGATATGCCACAACATTCTCCCGTAAATAATAACACGTACGATAGATTTTAACCAGATACAGCACAGATTGCATATTACAGTAACGCAAACATTACTTTTGACACGCAGAATTTTGCTCACGAGAATGTTATTTGAAACATGCTCTGTTGAATGCACCACTTTTATCGCACCCAGATCTTACTAGAAATTTTTCCATTGCCACTGACAGTTCGAACACCGCTTTGGGCGTGCATGTTTTCCAGGAAATTGAAGAAGATGGTTCAATAGTAATCAAAAACATCGCATTTGCAAGCCGCATTTTGTCACCTGCTGAACGAAATTACTCCGTTACAGAATTGGAAACATTATGTGTTGTATGGGCTTTTACGAGATTTAGGCATTTTCTTTATGGCAGACATACCACCGTCTACACAGACCACAAAGCGATACAATTTTTACTTTCGGCTAAATTCACTCACGACAGATTAAGCAGATGGAAACTTTATTTACAGGAATTTAATTTTACAATAGTTCACATTCCCGGCACGCAAAATGTTATAGCAGACGCACTATCCCGTTCTCTGAGCAACAATCAGCAAGACGTAGCAACCAACTTCTGCAAAACAAATTTCAGTGTCATGTACATTCAGCAAGTTGCATTTGAAAACTTTATTTCATCGTCATTACAGGACATAGCACAAGAACAAAATAAAGACAACGTGTGGAAAGAAATTAAACACCTTTGGCAAGATAAGAATAATGTTACGATTAGAAACCATTACACTGTACGCAATGACATTCTGTTTCGCCGCTCTCATCCTGACAGCAACAATTGGTTATTATGCATTCCTGACGAACTGGTTAACAAATTAATCTGGTACACTCATTTAAGTTACGCGCATTACGGAGCAAGAAAATGTTTTCTTATACTGAGACAGAACTGTTATTTTACTAACATGGAGAAACGTATACGACGAGTTTTAGCGTCTTGTAAAATTTGCCAGAAAGCTAAATCAGACACCACTTCACATATTCCTTCATTATATCCCATTATACCTGTTAAATTAAGACACATGGCCGCTGTAGACATTTTTGGTCCGATTCCGAGAACTAACAGAGGTTTTTGCTACATCTTTGTCGCTGTTGAGCTCACTTCAAAATTTGTTACTTTCACTCCATTACGCAAAGCTACTGCTAAAACTGTTTCGATGGCATTTGTAAAACATTTTCTATTTCATGTAGGGCATGTGATGAAAGTAATTTCTGACAATGGATCTCAATTTCGTAGTAGCGTATGGACACGCATGTTACGAGCCAGAAACATTTCTCCGGTTTATATATCCAAGTACCATGCTTCTTCGAACCCTTGTGAACGGTTAATGAAAGAAATTGGTAAGCTGTGCCGAATATACTGCCACAAAAGACATATTGATTGGGATACACACATACTCTCATTCCAAGACGTAATTAATTCCATTCCAAATGAATCCACTATGCTATCTCCGTCTGTTATACTGAAAAACGTTGAACCACCAAACAAAATTAAAGAATTAGTAAACTTCCCCAAATGTCGTCGACTAAGACACCACGAAATAATTGACATTGCGCTGAACAACATCAAACGTGCCGCAGAGCGCCGGAGAAGACAGCAAAAACAGGTTTGTAGACGCCGAGACTTTCACATTGGACAGAAGATATTAGTACGTACACATTATTTATCCAGCAAATTAAAAGGTAAGTGCAGTAAATTTGAACTTCTATACGCAGGTCCATATCGGATTCGCAGCATTCCTCACCCAAATGTTGTACACGTCGAAACTTTGAGAACCAGAAAATCGAAAGGCAACCACCATATCTCAAACATTAAACCGTTTATTGAATGAAGACACTTTATGATTCAACACACTATGATGTCATTTACTAATGCAATTATTTCACCTGACTAATTACTGATGATTATCGTATTTTTCCTTGGCAAGTGCCCGGCAAGGTAAGGTTAGCAGGTCGCTTTTCTTGTCGTTACACATCAGACCGTGCACATTTTCCTTTTTTTGTGTATATGATTGTTTTCAGTTTCGTTTGTATGTATTGTGAAATAGTTAGGATATAACACACACCAGTTGACTTTGACTTTTTTTTTTTGCCCTATGATATCTCAACATCGTGACTGTTTTACATTTTTTGCTGCTGCATTGTATTATTCTGTGTACATTTTTGCATCTGAACACTGTCAATGTCTTTGACATATTACGTTTTCTGTCATGTTATGCTGTATGCTTAATTGTGTCACCATAAACCAGTCATTATTTAGTGGGTATATGATTTAAATGCAAGACATTAATCTCTGTCATCAATTTCAGAAAGAAATGATGCGTGTAAGAAATAAATTCAACAGAAATGGGAATTTCACCTACGGAATAAACGAAAGGAGATGCAATAACTTTATGAGGAAGAGTAAATGGATCAGGATTAACAAGCATTAACAAGAATATACTATACTCATCGTAGAATAGCAGTCTTAACTAAGTTTTTCTTTCAGAATACAAGGTGATTGATGCAGGCTGTCAGACAGAACTACACATCTTAGTTTTTAGTGATGAAATATGCTAGAGATAAGGAATAGTTATGTAATGGGTAATGAAGTGATTTTTGCAGATGATAATGAATGCTGACGAATAATGATGAAGAATATGCTGTTATGAATAATGAAGTTTTTCTTTACAGGTGATGATAATAGTGAAGTTATGATGATATGGATAATGAAGTTTTCTTTACAGATGAGGATAATGTTGAAGTTATGTATTTATGCTATGTAGTTATTTAAGTATTTGTTGCAGTTTGTTTTGACAGCAGGCGTTATATTGCATAGTAGGATGACGGAAAGTTTTGGAAAGGACAGCTATGGAACACATTTTTATACACATTTCACTACCTGTTAATTCGAAGTTCACTACTTTTCAGCATAGTGTGCGTTTCTTCTTTCAGGTTAATAATCCATTTTGTATTTTTTTCAGGAGAAGCTTTTCATGATACTTACTAAACCAGTTACTTATTATACCTGTTCTAGTACTTGCATTTTTATCTTTTTACCCATTTGTGTTTATCATTTATAAATGTGATCACATATACTGCCTTGTTACATAACCTTGCTACAGCTGACTTATGACGAATGACGTTACCTATCCTCATTTGCAGCAATAGGTCAAAAGCAAGTAGTGTTATGCCTCAGCAATTAATTATCGATCCCAACGCAATGCATTGCTAACAAAAAAAAAATGTATTACCAGTCCCAAATAGTGATACCAGTTTGAGAAAATTCTGAATAATACTGATTAGCTCTGAATAGTATGTCACTTCAGTAATGACTTCTTAATGAGACAAAAAAAGTATATATATAAAATAATGCTTTGTCACTAGCTAATAACTGCCACTGTTTATTGTAATGAGACTACTTATAATGCCCATGATTATTAATGCTATGATTGTAATTAACTGATTTTTAATAATGACTTCGTAATGATCTGAATAATACTGAATGACGAACTATGTTTTATTCTATTCAATACTTGCTGGCCACTGAGTGCCAATAATTAATGTCAATCAATGAATTATGTTATTAATTATGCCATTAATTAGCTCTTGTTTTCAATGTTGATACTTTGTAATTGGATAAGAATGTGATTGTTTCATAATGCTTTGTAATTAGGAGAAAGCTAATGATTATTACTATTGGAATGACAAATAATTAATTAACTATGCCATACTTTGTAACTGGAAATGAATGTGATTGTTTAATAATACTTTGTAATTAGGAGAAGGCTAATGATTATTACTATTGGAATGACAAATAATTAATTAACTATGCCATACTTTGTAACTGGAAATGAATGTGACTGTTTAATAATGCTTTGTAATTAGGAGAAGGCTAATAATTAATACTATATTGAAATGACAAATGATTAACTATGCTTTATAATTAGAAATGAATGTGATTGTTTAATAATGCTTTGTAATTAGGAAAAGGCTAATGATTATTACTATTGGAATGACAAATGATTAATTAAGTGACAAATAATTAATTAACTATGCCATACTTTATAATTGGAAAAGAATGCGACTGTTTAATAATGCTTTGTAATTAGGAAAAAGCTAATGATTATTACTATTGGAATGACAAATGATTAATTAACTGACAAATAATTAATTAACTATGCCATACTTTATAACTGGAAAAGAATGTGATTGTTTAATAATGCTTTGTAATTAGGAGAAAGCTAATGATTATTACTATTGGAATGACAAATAATTAATTAACTATGCCATACTTTGTAAATGGAAAAGAATGTGACTGTTTAATAATGCTTTGTAATTAGGAAAAGGCTAATGATTAATACTATATTGAAATGACAAATTATTAATTAACTATGCTATACTTTGTAACTGGAAAAGAATGCTATTATTTCATAATGCTTTGTAACTAGGAAAAGAAGGCTACTGATTCTATGTAAACCAATTAGTGAACATTTTTCTGTAATACTTCATACTTGGTACAGAAATGTTCAATAACTGGGCTATGAATGCCGCAAACTACTAATGAAGACTGTAATTGTCAATATTATGTGACTTAATGTCCTTCACCTCATGAGCTAACTACCCTGAATTACTGCAATGTCCATTTGTCCTGTTTATCCTGGTGATCATGGAGCACTATATTTGGTTTTGCACTAATTCTGCATTGGTGTGCCTTGTAAGAGCATGGTGTTGATACGACATGCTGTCCACCACCGTGAGCGATGAAGACGTTATTATGGTCCCACTGTTTGGTGTACCTAATGTACTGCCAAAATGAAAACCTGGAACATTACTACGACAGTTCAGTGTCTTGGCTACACTGATAAATTCTGATGGGGAAAGAACTTCAAGTTGTGTCACTTGGTGTTGTACTTCTGTGGAAAGATATGGACTTTCAGAACAGCTGTGTGCAATCTAAAGTGCTACAACCATGATGCAATCCTTCCCTTTCCTATCCTAATTCTTGTCACATAGTGAAAATCGTTTTTTGGTTAACATCATTTATGTTCATGGGTTATACATTTTTTTAGATTTGCTGAACTCCAGTGTGAGTACACTTATGTCACTGGTAGACATGATTTTTTACCATTATGTTTATTTATTGCGAAAATGCTAAAGACATTTTTTTTTTGATTTGTTCTGAAGTACAGTATATGTGCACTCTTGTCTTTCATATTGTATATACATTTTTATTTTAATGATATGTTCTGAACTACAGTGCATGTGCACTTATGTTAGGTGTTAATATGTTTTCTATTGAACTTCAGTGCCTGTGCATTTTTGTCATTTTTCAATATGATTTGTACTCATTCTGTATAGTCAATACTTCAGTGCGTATGCACTTATGTCATTTGTTACTAATTGTATATACATTTTGTCAATTGCTAATATGTTCTCAACTCCAGTGCGAGTACACTCATGTCACTTATCAACACGATTTTCTGCCAGTTGTTTATTTGTTCTGAATATGCTAAAGAATTTTTTCAGTGCGTGTGCACTCTGTTATCTATCATATAATTTGTATATACATTTTTCTGATTTGCTACTATGTTTTGTACTCACATTTTGTCTTTGTCTGATATATTTTGTACTTAGTGCGTGTGCACAACATTTAATTCATGTACTACATCTAAATATTCTGTAAATTGTAGAAGTTTATTAATTAAAGAAAAATTTTGTCGCGCTTGGCAAGTCCAAATGACTCACCATCGCTGCCAAATTTTTGCCCCCCACCAGTGGAGGGTTATGAAACACGTATGTAACGTAGCAGCGATGGCGAGGCATTGCAGCGTCTCTGACCAGAGAGTATGCGCTTGACCGCGCGAGTGTTACGAGTACTCTGTCAGTAGTCGTTGCGAGTCAGTAGCTCTGTTCAGTTGCGTGCAGTATGTCGGTAATAGCAGTCGAGCGGAGTTGTGTGTGTAAGGAGTCGGCAAGTGTCGACATGGCATTCTGGTCAAGAGGCTAAATGAGGTATATTGTTAATTAAGGTAATCAACAGATAATGTAAAGTTTATTTATTCTAATTAATCTCCAACAAGTCTCCCAATAATAATTTTTATTCCAAAGCAGTTTTTTACAAAACAAAATTTATTTAATTGCACTTCCCTTTTCATTCCACTTCCGTTAAAGAAAAATTTCAGTTAAATCACGAAAAAAAAAAAAGGAATATTATTATTTGCAATGCAGTTCCTCCAAGCCATGCGCAAGAATAAGAGCAGAAATTTGACTAGCAGTTACAATGAGGTAAGAATTTAATTCCGATTTTTGCACAGGGCCAAAGACCGATATTTCGGTTTAATTGAATTTTCATTGTCACTGAGGTTTCTTATCACTGAATTGTTTTTCATTATTTTGTGGGAGCTTACACCAGAGTCAGATTGCGAATTTCACATTTTTGTTGCCTTTGTCAGTACATTTCATTGCAGGGAGGTTATTCTTGGCTCCTATTCATTTATTATTTCTGTCTTTAAAATTTCAGTGGAGAGGTTACACTTAGCGCAATGTCCATTAGCATTTCTAAATAAGATTGTCGTTTTAAATTTTTGTGGGGAGGTTACAACATGAGTGTACTACAAGCAGTGGTTCTGCCACGAGACACGTAGGAATAATACCACCAGAGCAATGCAAACGGCGGCAGACATGGCACATCTGAGTCCGTTGTAGAGGCGAGCTCATATGACCTAAGCCGTTAACGCGACTGTCGCAATAATCACGAGAGAATAAGGATTGAAGAATGAGGGAGAAGAGATCGGGTTCAAAAGAGCATAAGGCACGGATACAGTCTTTCTACGCTGCTATGCATCGAATAAACGATAACACAAGTAAAAGATCAGAAGTGAGATTAAAATTCAGAGCGAAAGGATAGCAGTAACGAAATTCGCTGATACATTCCTGCCCTCTCTGAAAATTAGGAATAAATTAGGAATAATCATTCGACGCACTGAATGGAATAAACAGCCTAAGGACAGAATATAGATTGAGAGAAAAGGAAAGAATGACCAAAGCTGTGAGATTTAGCAGAAATAAGATTAGCGATAGTGTTAATTTTAGGGATGGAGATAACGTAGTGGACGAAGTGAAGAAATCGTGCTAGCAAGGAAAGAAAATACATGACGAAGTAAGCAGGATGTAAGGAGCAGATTTGCACAAACAAAGACAGGACTTCTCGCCACGAGACGTCTATCAGTATCAAACGTAGACCTTAGTTTGAAGAAGAAATTTTTGAGAATGTACGTCTGGAGACCAGCATTGTATGGGACTGAATCGTAAGCAATAGTGAAAGAGAAAAAAAAGCTAACTGAAATGTTTGCAGAGTAGTGTTATAACAGGATACTGAGAATGAAGTAGGCTGAGGAAATAAGAAACGAGGACGTTCTTCGCACTTTCTAGAAGAATGGACAGGATGATAAGTCGTGTGTGCATACATCAGAAAATTAACTTTCCATGCGCTATAGGGTGCCCTAGCGGACAGATCTAAAAACAGCAGACATTGGAGTATATTAAACAAGTAACTAAGTACATTGGATGTAAATGTTTCTTTTAGATCAAGAGGTTGGCGCAGAATAGGAAGTCTTGGCCGGACGCATTAAATCAGTCAGAAAACCGACGGTCAAAACACAGGACATCTCGACTGGCATCCCCTTCGGGATCAGATTTTCACTTCTTACGCTGGTACACCACACTGTCATTCCACTGTCTTCTCAACGTTCCACCACTTTCTATCGCTAGCTGATGTACAAGGTGGCCGCCAATCAAGGAGTATTTTAGCGAACTGGTTAAAAAAATTATTTCCGAGACCTCTGTCAAGTCTTTACAAATTTTCTCCAAGAGCAACTTCGGCAGTGCCTAGTTACGACTAGCTGCCCGCCTTTCGAAACCGAGGCATTTCTGCCTGATTAAAGCTGCTGACAAGAGACGGGTCAGGCCTCTCCTGAAGGTGTTAGCGATTTCACACACTGGGTTTGGCCAATAGTGTGCGTGGAAGGCAGATAACCTGTGTAGACGCTGGAGAACACAGCTCTTTCTCTGTCTTGTGATCGAGACCTCGAGTAGAACAGACGTCTTTCTTCGGAGGCAGAGCTTTTGGCTCTGTTGCCCATGACCAGCCACCAATTGATCTTAACGTGAACCACCACTTGCACCGTTGCTCACTTTATTTAGTTCATTCGGCATCCTAGACTGGTCGACATCTGGTAACTTCCCGCCCCAGGTGCGTCCCTTGTATCCAGCACTCTCAAATACATTTTCTTTATTTGATCAAATTTCCTGTTCTATGGCCACTCACTAGTCCTGACCGCTCGACCTCATGTACGAGGGTAATCGCAAAAGTAAGGTCTCCTATTTTTTATAAGTACATAGACCTGCTTATTTCTACAATGGTTTACATCAGTTTACAGCTTGAACATTTAGCTATTTTTCGACATAATCACCATTTCTGTCGATGAATTTTTGTAGACGCTGTGGCAGTTTTTGTATGACCATGTCATACCAGCTCGCCGCCATGCTGTTCAGAAAGTTATGAATCTCTTCTTTCACCTCGTCGTCGCAGCTGAATCTCTGGGGCCACAATTAACGCTGACAGCTACTGTGAGACTCTGAAAAAACCCAAACGGGCAATTCAGAACTGGAGAAGAGGAATGTTGAGCAGGGGCGTACACATTTTCCATGACAACGTTCTCCCACACTTCGCTCGGCAAACCGTTGCTCTCCTCAACAGTTTCAGTGGAACATAATCACCCACCCACCCTATAGTCCTGACCTTGCGCCCATTGACTATCACCTGTTCCCTACGTTAAAAGAACATTTGGCCGGAAAGTGATTCAGCTCCGACGACGAGGTGATAGAAGAGGTTCATAACTTTCTGAACAGCATGGAGGCGAGCTGGTATGACATGGGCATACAAAAACTGCCACAGCGTCTACAAAAACGCATCGACAGAAATGGTGATTATGTCGAAAAATAGCTAAATGTTCAAGCTGTAAACTGATGTAAACCACTGTAGAAATAAACAGGTCTATGTACATATAAAAAATAGGAGACCTTACTTTTGGGATTACCTTCGTACATTGTAATCAGCAGCGGGGTACAACAACCTCCCTCGTCCCTCAATTGAAAATCGATCTGTTCTTCGCCTCAACAAATACCGTGTGTTACGGTTGCTCGTGAAGTATTAAAATTGGCCGTATTCCATTGTAAGACATTCGGTAACAGTTCGTACCGAGGCCGTACTTCTATGCTGGAAGGTACCATCGGAAGCCCGTGACGTGAGCATTGGCTGACAGTGGGGGCAACGCTCCGGCTAAACAAACAGGAAACGGTGATACCGCACTAACAGCGCCCAAGGATGCGTCAGCGGGAACCACACCGGGAGACAAAGCCTGGCGCTTGGGCCACACCGTGCGTCAACCTGATTAGAGAAACGAGCGATCCGTTGGCTGTTTCTTCACTTGACGTCTCGAAGTATGTAATGCGACCGTACCATAAGATCAAATTTCGAGTTCGTATTCCAGTGGTAACCGGATGGCGAAGCGATGATAACGTGGGAACGGTGATGTTAATTTTTTGTAAGTTAAATTATTTGTTTCAAGCAGGGCCAATTTGAAGAGGTACAATTACGTGAAGTGCTAAGGTTTACATAGAACTTTTTTTAGTACTTAACTAAGGCGGAATTCCACCACGCCGGCCGCGACGGCCGAGAGGTTCTAGGCGCATCAGTGCGGAACCACGAGACTGCTACGGTCGCAAGTTCGAATCCTGCCTCGGGCATGGATGTGTTTGATGTCCTTAGGTTAGTTAGGTTTAACACTTCTAAGTTATAGGGGACTGATGACCAGAGATGTTAAGTTCCATAGCGCTCAGAGCCATTTGAACCAGTTTGAACGTCATCGATCAAAATTTGGTGTTGTTTAGGGATATTTTCTGGGTACGGTGCCTCGTTATAGAATAATAATGTAATTAGTATTTATTTCATCTGTCACCACAGCAGCTTGTCCGTCCCCTTCAGCTGAATGGTCAGCGTGACGGATTGTCAATCCTCTGGGCCCGGGTTCGATTCCCGGCTGGGTCGGGGAATTTTCTCCGCCCAGAGACTGGTGTTGTCCTCGTCATCGTCCTATCATCCTCATCGACTGCAGGTCGCCGAAGTGGCGTCAAATTGAAAGACCGGCACCCAGAGAACGGTCTGCCCGACGGGGGTCCCTAGCCATACGATTAAAAACATAAAAACCATAGCAGCTACCTTTGCTTAGGTGAAAATCCCTACACAACAGTTACAAATTGTGACGTAGCAATGGAGTGGTGGTTCTGGGGTTTACAGGTATACGTAATGACATACTTCAATTACGCACAAATATTTAAGCCCGCCGGTGTGACCCAGCGGTTCTAGGCGCTTCAGTCTGGAACCGAGCGACCGCTACGGTCGCAGGTTCGAATCCTGCCTCGGGTGTGGATGTGTGTGATGTCCTTACTTTAGTTACGTTTATGTAGTTCTAAGTTCTAGAGGACCGATGACCTCAGATGTTAAGTTCCATAGTGCTCTGAGTCATCTGAACCATTTTTGAACAAATATTTAAACAGAAAACTCAAGAGGCGAACCCCCATTTAGCCTCACAAGAGAATCGATAAAAACAATTTTATCATAGTTTTTTTTTTTTTTAAATACAACACTTAAGACCAATGGGCAGGGAAAATTTGAATTTAAATTTTAATTCCCCTTTTAATTTTAAGAAACAACTAACGTTAAGAGGGCAGCTGATGAAACCAGCATGACATAAACGTAATTGGAATCAACCAAAACTACTTTCAAATCATCTACTGAGTTCACCTTCCTGCATTTAGGACAAACAATATGAAACCGAGCCACAGACAATCTTTACATAAAAAAAAAAAACGAAATTCGGTCAACTAACATGGCAGACAGTAACTGCACATATCTCATTAGTAATTAACAAGAAAGGTTTAAATTTATGCACTGAGTTCATCGTTCCGCATTTCAGAATAGATAATACTAAAATGACCACAGGTAATACTTAGACTAAAGGCAAGTCCATTGTTACACTGAATTGATAACTCACCCGTTAACATTACCCATATACAGCCCTGTCCGCCCTCATATATGAGTGGTCAGCGTGTCAGATTGTCGTCCTCCAGGCCCGGGTTCGATTCCCGAGTGGGTCGGGGATTTTCTCCGCTCAGGGGCTGGATGTTTTGTTGTCTTCATCATCTTTTCATCCCCATCCGGCGCGCAGGTCGCCCAATGTGGCGTCGAATGTAATAAGACCTGCACCAAGGCGGCCGGACCTGCCCCGTAAGTGACCTCCCGGCCAATGACGCCAAACGCTCGTTTCTATTTTCCATATACAGCCCTCTTTCCAAAATCTGAACGACATCTCTGTCAACAATAATCAAGTGAATAACAGGATACACAGTACTCAATATACTTTAATAAATATGGTTCTTGTCAAGACGAGCCCGCACATCCGAAGCCACGTGAACTCAATAGAACAACGATGATGCGCAGCAATAACGTACTTCACTACAACCAAGTTATTCAATCGTCTGAGGAGTAAATGCACCTTTACAAGCTGTAACGGTCGCACGAATCCACATATGCTAACAGCTACAAACGGCCATCTCGACCAACATCACCTTTATTTTATATGGATGTTTAACGTCACTCGGAGTCCACAGTTCGGCGAATGGCAGTATGGAGCCGTTCCAGGCCTTTTCGTAAAACCCTTCATGCCCACTCAACCCGACAACGGCATGGAACCTCCGGTTCACCGACCACGTGCCCCGACCACTCCAACAAATCAGCAGGGCAAAAACTGCAGCCACCCTTCATCAGCCGTCTCTGTCGCAGAGGAAAGTTCTCCCTGCATGCTGCCAGCAGCACGGAAGCGACCGATCCCGGAGCGCCCTCTCAGAGTCGTGTGAAGTTAGCACCCCTTTTTCGAGAAATATACATTTTTTTCAGAGTTCTTGATAGATATGGCATAGTTCTAGAGTTCTTTGTACAAAATTTCAATAGTTCTGCAGAATCTAGCGAAGAAAACAACAATATTGGAAAAAGTTTCGTATCGAAAACGTTCTTTGGCAATTTCCGCAAAATGTAAATAAGTACAAGAGTTCCGAGCGCAGTTCTGAACAGAGCTCCAAGAGTTCTTTCGAAAATCCAAGTAACGTTTTTTTGTGCAGCTAATAGTTTACGAGATAATTGCATTTTAATGAGAAAATCTTTTCACTTACTGTGAAGTTGGCACCCTTTTTTTCAGAAAGATATATTTTTTCAGAGTTCTTGATAGATATGGCATAGTTCTAGAGTTCTTTGTACAAAATTTCAATAGTTCTGCAGAATTTAGCGACAAAAACAACAATACTCGAAAAAATTTTCGTATCGAAAACGTTCTTTGGCAATTTCCGCAAAATGTAAATAAGTACAAGAGTTCAGAACACAGTTCTGAACAGAGCTCCAAGAGTTCTTTCGAAAATCCAAGTAACATTTTTTTGTGCAGCTAATAGTTTACGAGATAATTGCATTTTAATGAGAAAATCTTTTCACTTACTGTGAAGTTGGCACCCTTTTTTTCACAAATGTATACTTTTTTCAGATATCTTGATAGATATGCCATAGTTCTAGAGTTCTTTGTACAAAATTTCAATAGTTCTGCAAAATTTAGCGACGAAAACAATATTCGAAAAAATTTTCGTATCGAAGACATTCTTCGTCAATTTTCGCAAATTGTAAATAAGTACAACAGTTCTGAGCACAGTTCTGAACAGAACTCCAAGAGTTCTATCGAAAACCCTATTAACATTTTTTTGTGCAGCTAATAGTTTACGAGATAATTGCAATTTAAGGAGAAAATCTTTTCACTTACTGTGAAGTTGGCACCCTTTTTTTTAGAAATATATATTTTTTTCAGAGTTCTTGATAGATATGGCATAGTTCTAGAGTTCTTTGTACAAAATTTCAATAGTTCTGCAGAATTTAGGGAAGAAAACAACAATACTCGAAAAATTTTTTCTATCGAAATCATTTTTTGTCAATTTTCGCAAAAATTAAACTGGTACAACAGTTCTGAGGACAGTTCTGAACAGAACCCCAAGAGCTCTATCGAAAATCCTAATAACATTATTCTATGGCGATAATAGTTTGTGATAAATTGATTTAATTTGGGACACACTTTCTCTACAGAAAATATAAATATATTCGTACAACAGTTCTGATGACAGTTCTGGACACCACGTGAAGAGTTCTATCGAAATTCCTAGTAGAATTTTTTAGTGCAGGTAATAGTTTAAGAGGTAATCGCAACTTAATTAAGAACCCCATAAGAGCTCCTACTGTGAAGCTGGCACCCTTTTTTTCAGAAATATATATTTTTTCAGAGTTCTTGATAGATAAGTCATAGTTATAGAGTTCTCGGTACAAAATTTCAATAGTTATGCAGAATTTAGCGAAGAAAACAACATTGTATAACAAAGCTGATTCAAGAACCCTTTCCTTTTGATACAATTCTTCCTGTTGCCACAATAAATCACTTGTGCATAGATTCCAACTGTACTGATCATTACAAAAATACAACCATTGACCAGCGGCGCACATTTCTTGCAGCGTTGTACAAAGCATTCGGCTTATCCGCTGTGAAAATACTACACTTAACGCTATTTTAAAATTTACGGTGAATGGCTTCCGTTTATCTACAATGTCAGCATCTATCGAATTATCTTCATGCAAACGTGACGCCTGGATCACTCACTTCCCCTTTTAGGTACGGAGGAAACTAGAGTTCAGTCTTGTGGAAGTCAAAAAAGGAAATGTGGGCAGCCCTTCTTTTACTGATAGCAAACTCTAGAGAAATCTCCACACTTGTTTTTCTTCATCATGCCAACAAAAGAAAAACTCTCCCTTCATAGCTCTATTATCATTCCAGTACTAGTAAACCAGTTGTCCGCTTTCACATTTCGACCTGACTGATATATAGGTTTACACAGTCACAGAACAACATCAAATTGTTTATTGCTCAGTTGGTAAATCCTTCTGGTTGCAACACAGCGTATATTTCCAAACTGTACAGGTGAAATACTTAAGAATCCGCACTTAAGAATCCATTCTCGTTTGTTTTGATTGATACATATTGGCGAAAACTGTACCTTCCACAGAATCCTTCCAGCTTCTTGCCTACTGTAACATTTTCTCCAAGGGTGTAAGATTTGTGGTAGTTGCGTACAAACACAGTAAATATTTCCCGAATAGCTGTTAGCTTGTCTAATTGTCTCCTTTCATCACGAATAGCGCGACTGTAAAATCTAATGATCTCCAGAATAAATTTGAAACTTTTTATGTTCGTTTGCGAGGTGAAATTTTTCAATGCCATCACCATCAGTTCCACACAGATCTTCCAGGCTTTCTTTATCTGTTACTTTTGTTAACAACAATTAAAAACAAGAGACTGATGAAGGCTTTCAATTCAATATCATCTATTGATTTTACCCCTCTCTCACGCTGAAATGAGGCTCTGATGCTCTCAAAATTCTGATTGGAATACAAAACTACAATAGACAAATATCGTTATCTATGAGGTAATTACAGCATCACAAATGCTGCTTTGGCTGCACCTATTGGTACAGGTAAATTTCGAATAATATTATGCTCTTCGAACAATATGCTTCGAATTTATTCAACATTATCTAGTACTTCCCACTTAACATAATAAAATTCCTATAAAATAACGCAACCAGGCGCAGTGTATTAATCAGATATTTGACGTTCAGACAGCGGACACTGACTATTAAACAGTTCAAACAGAATTTAAGTGCAGTTTACATTCTGGATTAGCTTTGTACTACTTACTACGTTGATAAACAAATAATCTAATCGCTGAAATGAAATACGAAAGGGCACAGTGGATAAAAACGAGCAATCGGCTCATATCTCATCAAGAGAGCATTAGCGTCGATACTGAATCATACATACAACAATGAAAGGCACACATGAAGTGTATATTTTTAGAATCAGGAAGAACCAGATGAATTTTATCACGTAAAACAGTAATTGTTTTGAACTCTCATGACATCCAAGACCCACTAACAGCTAAAAATATGCCCAGGACCCTCATGGATGAAAGTTATATTGCAACATCACCAGCCGCTAGGATACATAAAAACATGTGCTGTGTGTAACGAATAAATTTGAAATTGATGTCGTTAATATTGTTGCAAACATTTGTTCTAGTTAGAAAGGAAGTGTGGAAGTTTGATGAGTTACACTACAGCGAGAGTTAAAAGTCTTTACAATGTATAGAAACGTAAGTATATTTACTGAATATATCGTACAAACGAACTAAGTAGTATGTTTAAATCCTAATTCAATACATGACTGATAGAGGTGTTATAATGTTGAGGGGGTACAGTATTAAAGTTAGTAAGAAGTTCGAAATTTGTGAATAAGAACCTCGTTTATTTGGTCCTCAATAATCCGGATTTCCGGTTTATCCGGATTCATATTTTGTGTCCCTTGGTATTTTTCTCTTTTTTTTCTTATAACACGAAGATGTGTAGTCGGTGAGGTACATAGGCTGCTTATCACCAGGCCGGTAATTTAGTCTAGCACTGAGTGATAAGGAACTCGGAGTGTGTGAATGACATTGTTTCTCAAGTATTGTACATTAATATAACGGTGTATTGATGCCCATCAAGTAAGTTGCATAGTAACCACGCCAACAGCACTCCACCACAGCTCATTGTACCTCTGGTGCGATTCTCGACAGGTGTGACACCATCTGGTTAGTGGCGCGTGTGAATGTATCTGCTCTCTCAGCCATCTGTTTGTTTTGCACTGACGAGCCTTCTCTCCTTGAATCATCTAAGTCTTAAGAAGGTGTACTGGCATTTGTATAGTGCTGAACATTTAGACTTTTTGTATTTAGTAGAATATACATCCGGTTTTCGATTTTCGGTTTTCCAAAATAAAAGTGAGAATTTACGATCGTACTCATAGCTGTACTTCCAGCAGTACTTCATCTCCTGCGTTCCCAATTTCGTAGAAGTTGTCCTACGAAAATTGCAGAAGAAGCACTCCTGGACGAAAGGATATTGTGACGATATTCTTTGGTCACAGCCTGGGGTTAGAGACCCGGTCCGGCACACAGTTTTTATCTGCCAGTAAGTTTCACATCGGCGCACACCCACTGCAGAGTGAACACACAATCTATTTCATAATCTACTGGCACCATAAAAATGTTATGAGGGTTTTTAAAAGAACTCTTTCGGTGCTATCCAGAACTGGCAGCAAAAGGGTTGTGCCAATTTATTATAATGTAGACCAAGTGGGTCTCTCGAAAATGCTATTATCTCATTAACTGTTATCCCCACAAAAAATGTTATTACAGTTGTCGGTAGAACTCTTAGGGTCGTATTAAGAAATGCCGTCAGATCTTTTGTACGAATTTATTACTTTTACATGACAAAAGTGAGTCCCACATTAATTATCTCATATAATGTCATCGTCACAAATAATGTTATTATAGTTTTTGGTAGAACTCTGTGGGTGATATTCAGAACTGTCATCAGAACTATTCTCCGAATTTTTCTATATTAGATAAAGTGAGTATCAGATTAAAACAATTATTGTATAAACTATTATCGCCACAAAAATGTTCTTATCATTTTCAATGCAACTCTTCCGGTGCTATCCAGAACTGCCAACAGAACTGTTATCCAAATTTATTTTTTCCAAACTGACAAATAATTTTTTACCATACCAAAATTTTGCCGTGTTATTGTTTTCTTCCCGAAATTCTGTAGAACTATTCGTGTTTTGAGCAGGGAAATCTAGAACTATTGCATATATATCAAGAACTGTGAAAAAAATTTATATTTATCGTAAAAGGGGTTCAAACTTCACGGGAAATGCTCATAAGCATTCCTTAATAATGGCAGTTACTACGTAAACAGTTACCTGCACAGAATATGTTACTAGTTTTTTCGATAGAACTCTTACAATGCTATCCAGAGCTGGCATCAGAGCATACGAACAGACATAATTTTTTTTTTTTTTGAGTAAGAGTGCCCCACAATTAATCAATTACCATACAAACTATTACAACCACAAAAAATGTTATTATGATTATAGATAGAAGTCTTGACGTGTTAACCAGAACTGTTCATCAAAACTGTTGAACGAATTTACTTTTTCTGTGGAGAAAGTGGGTCTAACATCAAAGCAGTTACCGTATAAACTATCATCGCCACAAAAAGATGTTATTAGGATTTTCGATAGAGCTCTTGGTGTTCTGTTCAGAACTGTTGTACGAATTTACTTTTTGCGAAAATTGACAAAGAATGTATTCGATACGAAAAATTTTTCGAGTATTGTTGTTTTTTTCGCTAAATTATGCAGGACTGTTCAAATTTTGTACAAATAACTCTAGAACTATGACATTTCTATCAAGAACTCTGAAAATATATATATATATTTCTGAAGAAAACGATTCCAACTTCACAGTAAGTGAAGAGGTTCCCTAATTAAATTGCAATTATATCGTAACGTGTTAGCTGCACAAAAAATTATAATTAGGATATTCTATAGAACTATTGGGGTTCTGTTCAGAACTGCCCTCAGAACTGTTGTCCGAATTTACTTTTTGCGAAAATTAATAACGAATGTTTGCTATACGAAATTTTTTTCGAGTATTGTTGTTTTCTTCGTTAAATTCTGCAGAACTATTGAAATTTTGTACAAAGAACTCTAGAACTATGCCATATCTATCAAGAACTCTGAAAATAATATACATTTATGAAAAAAAGGGTGCCAACTTCACAGTAAGTGAAAAGATTTTCTCATTAAAATGCAATTATCTCGTAAACTATTAGCTGCACAAAAAAATGTTACTTGGCTTTTCGATAGAACTCTTGGAGTTCTGTTCAGAACTGTGCTCAGGACTGTTGTACTTATTTACAATTTGCGAAAATTGACGAAGAATGTTTTCGATACGAAAATTTTTTCGAATATTGTTTTCGTCGCTAAATTCTGTAGAACTATTGAAATTTTGTACAAAGAACTCCAGAACTATGGCATATCTATCAAGATATCTGAAAAAAGTATACATTTGTGAAAAAAAGGGTGCCAACTTCACAGTAAGTGAAAAGATTTTCTCCTTAAATTACAATTATCTCGTAAACTATTAGCTGCGCAAAAAAATGTTACTTGGGTTTTCGATAGAACTCTTGGAGTTCTGTTCAGAACTGTGCTCAGAACTGTTGTACTTATTTACAATTTGCGAAAATTGACAAAGAATATTTTCGATACGAAAATTTTTTCGAATATTGTTTTCGTCGCTAAATTCTGCAGAACTATTGAAATATTGTACAAAGAACTCAAGAACTATGGCATATCTATCAAGAAATCTGAAAAAAGTATACATTTGTGAAAAAAAGGGTGCCAGCTTCACAGTAGGAGCTCTTATGGAATTCTTAATTAAGTTGCAATTACCTCTTAAACTATTACCTGCACAAAAAAATTTCACTAGGATTTTCGATAGAACTCTTCGCGTGGTGTCCAGAACTGTCATCAGAACTGTTGTATGAATATATTTATATTTTCCGTAAAGAAAGTGTGTCCCATATTAAATCAATTTATCTCAAACCATTATCACCATAGAAAAATGTTGTTGGGATTTTCGATAGAGCTCTTGGGGTTCTGTTCAGAACTGTCCTCAGAACTGTTGTACAAGTTTAATTTTTACGAAAATTGACAAAAAATGTTTTCGATACGAAAATTTTTTCGAATTTTGTTGTTTTGTTCGCTAAATTCTGCAGAACTATTGAAATTTTGTACAAAGAACTCTAGAACTATGCCATATCTATCAAGAACTCTGAAAAAAATATATATTTCTGAAAAAAAGGGTGCTGCCAACTTCACAGTAAGTGAAATTGATTTTCTCATTAAAATGCAATTATCTCGTAAACTATTAGCTGCACAAAAAAATGTTACTTGGATTTTCGAAAGAACTCTTGGAGCTCTATTCAGAACTGTGCTCAGAACTCTTGTACTTATTTACATTTTGCGGAAATTGCCAAAGAACGTTTTCGATACGAAAATTTTTTCGAATATTGTTGTTTTCTTCGCTAAATTCTGCAGAACTATTGAAATTTTGTACAAAGAACTCTAGCACTATGCCATATCTATCAAGAACTCTGAAAAAAATGTATATTTCTCGAAAAAGGGGTGCTAACTTCACACGACTCCCTCTCAGTGGTTGCGGCCGCCAGAGACGCCACTCAGCGAGAATTCGCAGAGGGGGCCGCTAGTGCCGGTATAGAGACGTCACAGTAATCACCAAAACGCGTAACACAAAACATCACCCTACTCGGTAGGAATCAGCATGGGTTTTGAAAAAGACGATCGTGTGAAACCCAGCTCGCGCTATTCGTCCACGAGACTCAGAGGGCCATAGACACGGGTTCCCAGGTAGATCCCGTGTTTCTTGGTTTCCGCAAGGCGTTCGATACAGTTCCCCACAGTTGTTTAATGAACAAAGTAAGAGCAAATGGACTATCAGACCAATTGTGTGATTGGATTTAATAGTTCCTACATAACAGAACGCAGCGTGTCATTCTCAATGGAGAGAAGTCTTCCGAAGTAAGAGTGATTTCAGGTGTGCCGCAGGGGAGTGTCGTAGGACCGTTGCTATTCACAATATACATAAATGACCTTGTGAATAACATCGGAGGTTCACTGAAGCTTCTTGCGGATGATGATGTGGTTTATCGTGAGGTTGTAACAATGGAAAATTGTACTGAAATGCAGGAGGATCTGCAACGAATTGACGCATGGTGCACGGAATGGCAATTGAATCTCAATGTAGACAAGTGTAATGTGCTGCGAATACATAGAAAGGAAGATTATTTATCAGTTAGCTACCACATAGCAGGTCAGCAACTGGAAGCAGTTAATTCCGTGAATTATCTGGGAGTAGGCATTCGGAGTAATTTAAAATGGAATGATCATATAAAGTTGATCGTCGGTGAAGCGGATGCCAGACTGAGATTCATTGGAAGAATCCTAAGGAAATGCAATCCGAAAACAAAGGAAGAAGGTTCAGTACGCTTGTTCGCCCACTGATTGAATATTGCTCACCAGTGTGGGATCTATACCAGATAAGGTTGATAGAAGAGATAGAGAAGATCCAACGGAGAGCAGCGCGCTTCGTTACAGGATCATTTAGTAATCGCGGAAGCGTTACGGAGATGATAGATAAACTCCAGTAGAAGACTCTGCAGGAGAGACGCTCAGTAGCTCGGTACGGGCTTTTGTTGAAGTTTCGAGAACATACCTTCACCGAGGAGCCAAGCAGTATATTGCTCCCTCCTACGTATATCTCGCGAAGAGACCATGAGAATAAAATCAGAGAGATTAGAGGTCACACAGAGGCATACCGACAATCTTTCTTCCCACGAACAATACGAGACTGGAATAGCAGGGAGAGCCGATTAGGTACAAACTGTACCCTCCGCCACACACCGTCACGTGGCTTCCGGAGTATGGATGTAGATGTAAGTACAGAGTAATGTTACAATGTGAGAGTACTGTGATGTGGTTGTCTTCGCTGCTGGAACAGGTCAGCGTCGCCGTGCCGGTTTTCCGTGCATTCAGAGTACCCAGAAACATGGTCCACAACCACCTAGTCTTCATCAGAAATGCTATGCATAATACTACTGTGTATCATTGTCAGTAAGCAACTGCCGCTCTCGGAAATATTGATACGAGACAGTGCTGAAGGGAGGGACAGCGAGATCATCGCAGACGAAAAGCAACCTCGAATTACGAAAAGCCGGGCAAAGAAGTCGGCCATGCCATTTACAAAGGAACTACTCCATAATTTTCCTGGAGCGATTTAGGGAAAACACAGAAAATCTAAATCTGGATGGTCGGACGGAGATGCTACCGAAATTTTCACTGTTGTGCAATACAGGTTCAATTACTAATCGTAAGAAATCAAACGGAATGTACACAACTGGCCATTAAAATTGCTACACCATGAAGAAATGCAGATGATAAACGGGTATTCATCAAATAAATATATTATACTAGAACTGACATGTGATTACATTTTCACGCAATTTGGGTTCATAGGTCCTGAGAAATCAGTACCCAGAACAACCACCTCTGGCCGTAGTAACGGCCTTGATACGCCTGGGCATTGAGTCAAACAGAGTTTGGATAGCGTGTACAGGTACAGCTGCCCATGCAGCTTCAACACTATACCACAGTTCATCAAGAGTACCGACTGGCGTATTGTGACGAACCAGGTGCTCGGCCACCATTGACCAAACGTTTTCAGTTGTTGAGAGATCTGGAGAATGTGCTGGCTAGGGCAGCAGCCGAAAGTTTTCTGTATCCAGAAAGGCCCGTACAGGACCTGCAACATGCGGTCGTGCATTATCCTGCTGAAATGTAGGGTTTCACAGGGATCGAATGAAGGTTAGAGCCACGGGTCGTAACACATCTGAAATGTAACGTCCACTGTTCAAAGTGGCGTCAATGCGAACAAGAGGTGACCGAGACGTGTAAACAATGGCACCCCATACCATCACGTCAGGTGATACGCCAGTATGGCAATGACGAATACACGCTTCCAACGTGCGTTCACTGCGGTGTCGCTAAAGATGGAAGCTGTAAACAGAAACTGGATTCATCCGAATAAATGACGTTTTGCCATTCGTGCACCCAGGTTCGTCGTTGAGTACACCATCGCAGGCGCTCCTGTCTGTGATGCAACGTCAAGGGTAACCGCAGCCATAGTCTCCAAGCTAATAGTCCATGCTGCTGCAAACGTGGTCGAACTGTTCGTGCAGATGGTTGTTGTCTTGCAAACGTCCCCATCTGTTGACTCAGGGATCGAGACGTGGCTGCACGATCCGTTACAGCCATGCGGATAAGATGCCTGTCTTCTCGACCGCTAGTGATACGAGACCGTTGGGATCCAGCAAGGCGTTCCGTATTATCCTCCTGAACCCACCGATTCCATATTCTGCTAACAGTCATTGGATCTCGACCAACGCGAGCAGCAATGTCGCGATACGATAATCCGCAATCGCGATAGGCTACAATCCGACCTTTATCAAAATCGGAAACGTGATGGTACGCCTTTCTCCTTCGTACACGAGGCATCACAACAACGTTTCACCAGGCAACGCCGGTCAACTGCTGTTTGTGTATGAGAAATCGGTTGGAAACTTTCCTCATGTCAGCACGTTGTAGATGTAGCCTCCGGCGCCAACCTTGTGTAAATGCTCTGAAAAGCTAATCACTTGCATATGACAGCATCTTCTTCCTTTCGGTTAAATTTCGCGTTTGTAGCACGTCATATTCGTGGTGTAGCGATTCTAATGGCCAGTAGTGTATCTAATAGCACGCTCTCCTCACTTCCTATGGTCCCGCCTAAGCATAGCAAAAGCGAGGGCCAGTCCTACCAACAATGTTGAGGAACAAAAATCCCGTTTATATTTGACCCTCCCTCGTATCTAATGAACTATTTTATATGACTGACATAACACTTCCTTTGAAAATGACGGAAAGCTGAAACGCTTAAAGGTTGTCGAAAAATAAAAGTGTGGTCAAGACACAAGAAAAGTTGATAAAAGCTTTCAGACTGCTTCTGAGCACAATGCATGTGTGTGTGTGTGTGTGTGCGTGCGTGTGTGTGTGTGTGTGTGTGTGTGTGTGTGTTTGTGTGTGTGTGTTTCTAATTGCTCAGAGTACCTATTGAGAGACAGTCACGTATCTGGAACGTATACTTTGGAAGCACAGGCAGTGGTTCCGAGACACGAGAAGGGCAGAAGGAGATTTGACAACAAACCAGAGGGCAGCACTCAGGTCTAACGTCATACGTTTGCATCTCAAGAGGATTGCTCCAGGCAGTGCAGACAGTTTGGAGAGAGAAAAAGAGAGAGAGAGAGAGAGAGAGCGGCTGAGCAGAAAAACAGCGGCCTGCAGCGCTCCGGGCTATGCGGGCTTTCTTTCCTGGCTCTCCACAGCCAAGGGCCCTTTCTTCTTTCGCGTTCTCCTGTTGAACCAACACACGCTCACGGGAAAAGTGAGGAAAGGGGTGAACAGCGACATGCAACCAAAATGACAGGGTCTATAAATAAGATGCGCGTCCAGCCACTCCACGTTGTATAAATGAGTTACGTGCACCCAAATGAAATGAGTGTGTCTGATGGGGAGGGGGAAAATGAGAATCTAATGAAGCGAAATGACACAGAGTGTACGGTTGAGATGTGCTGAACCTGCAGTGAAATCAATAAATACTGGCGATTGCAAATCTGTGCAGGGCAGGTAGTCAGACCTAGATTTATGGTCTGTCGCAAGCACACTCATTAACAATTAGGCTACTTGAGGAATCCTCCAGCGCCGGCTGCTGTGGCCGAGCGGTTCTAGGCGCTTCAGTCCGGAACCGCGCTGCTGCTACCTTCGCAGATTCGAATCCTGTCATGGATGTGCGTGATGTCCTTAGGTTAGTATTTTTGTTCTAGGTCTAGGGGACTGATGACCTCAGATGTTAAGTCCCATAGTGCTTAGAGCCATTTGAACCATTTTTGAATCTTCCAGCCCTAATTCAAATTTTCACTGTCGCTGAAACTACTACCATATTGTAGGAATGTATTGCTTCACAACAATATACAGGGTTAAGAGGAAGAAGTGCAGATATTTTCATATGTGGTACCTTAGTATGTACATATATGAGAGTGTTGGTTCTTGTTTTTTTGCTTCCGCCAGTTTTCTCACAAACACGTCACAAACTTTACTACCCAATGCTTTCTGCATCGTCATACTGCACCGCTAAGGGACTACGCCTGCCAGTACAGACCAACCGTTTTGCGTCCATACATCCACATTTCAACACCTGACCTGCTGCCCAGGTAAAAATAAACACTAGTGGTCTGCTAGTACCACATGTGCTTGGATGTACTAACCAACCTAAAAGTATGCGATTTGTAATGCTGCAATTATTACTATGCAAACGAGATGAATGCTGATGTAATGTTGTTCATTACGCCATCCTCAGTCACAGATATCCGTTACATCTTGTATACTGACAAAATTATCTCAATTTTCCACCTGCTTCTGGTGGTTAAACACCCACGAGCTTTCAGCTGTTCTCCTTGGTCATTATCGAGTGAGAGTCACCAGTTGGCAATGGCAGAGGCGCACTAGGACAAAAGCTCGTAAGCATTTAACTACGTGACAAGGCTGGAATATCGAGGAAATTGTAACACTACTAGCCTTAAGTTTCGCCACGGTGAGAAAACAATGTGGTAATGAAAGTATGAGCTAATGCTGGAGGCATGCTCAGGTGGCGCAATGATGAAGACGGCTGCTCGCGACAGGCCAAAAAAGTGGGTCTGCATCCATGCCTGGCACAAGCAATGGTTTTCAAGTGTCACTATGTTTTCACTACACTGTAGACTGGTTTAACGAGTACCTGCATAATAAGAGGTGGCTCAGCTGTTTCCTTGCGAATTCGGTGTAATGATTACACAACAAGGAATACGTTGAATAGATTCGTCTGGCTCGTCTTTTCTGCAATATCGTATCTGTTGATGGATGCTAAATATTTGTCCACAAGCTGAAATTAACAAACGTGTCACAAAAATTTTGGCGTTTCATGGGCTTTAGCCCCCTGAAATACACTCCTGGAAATTGAAATAAGAACACCGTGAATTCATTGTCCCAGGAAGGGGAAACTTTATTGACACATTCCTGGGGTCAGATACATCACATGATCACACTGACAGAACCACAGGCACATAGACACAGGCAACAGAGCATGCACAATGTCGGCACTAGTACAGTGTATATCCACCTTTCGCAGCAATGCAGGCTGCTATTCTCCCATGGAGACGATCGTAGAGATGCTGGATGTAGTCCTGTGGAACGGCTTGCCATGCCATTTCCACCTGGCGCCTCAGTTGGACCAGCGTTCGTGCTGGACGTGCAGACCGCGTGAGACGACGCTTCATCCAGTCCCAAACATGCTCAATGGGGGACAGATCCGGAGATCTTGCTGGCCAGGGTAGTTGACTTACACCTTCTAGAGCACGTTGGGTGGCACGGGATACATGCGGACGTGCAGTGTCCTGTTGGAACAGCAAGTTCCCTTGCCGGTCTAGGAATGGTAGAACGATGGGTTCGATGACGGTTTGGATGTACCGTGCACTATTCAGTGTCCCCTCGACGATCACCAGTGGTGTACGGCCAGTGTAGGAGATCGCTCCCCACACCATGATGCCGGGTGTTGGCCCTGTGTGCCTCGGTCGTATGCAGTCCTGATTGTGGCGCTCACCTGCACGGCGCCAAACACGCATACGACCATCATTGGCACCAAGGCAGAAGCGACTCTCATCGCTGAAGACGACACGTCTCCATTCGTCCCTCCATTCACGCCTGTCGCGACACCACTGGAGGCGGGCTGCACGATGTTGGGGCGTGAGCGGAAGACGGCCTAACGGTGTGCGGGACCGTAGCCCAGCTTCATGGAGACGGTTGCGAATGGTCCTCGCCGATACCCCAGGAGCAACAGTGTCCCTAATTTGCTGGGAAGTGGCGGAGCGGTCCCCTACGGCACTGCGTAGGATCCTACGGTCTTGGCGTGCATCCGTGCGTCGCTGCGGTCCGGTCCCAGGTCGACGGGCACGTGCACCTTCCGCCGACCACTGGCGACAACATCGATGTACTGTGGAGACCTCACGCCCCACGTGTTGAGCAATTCGGCGGTATGTCCACCCGGCCTCCCGCATGCCCACTATACGCCCTCGCTCAAAGTCCGTCAACTGCACATACGGTTCACGTCCACGCTGTCGCGGCATGCTACCAGTGTTAAAGACTGCGATGGAGCTCCGTATGCCACGGCAAACTGGCTGACACTGACGGCGGCGGTGCACAAATGCTGCGCAGCTAGCGCCATTCGACGGCCAACACCGCGGTTCCTGGTGTGTCCACTGTGCCGTGCGTGTGATCATTGCTTGTACAGCCCTCTCGCAGTGTCCGGAGCAAGTATGGTGGGTCTGACACACCGGTGTCAATGTGATCTTTTTTCCATTTCCAGGAGTGTATATACGGTGTTTCACAACTTCTGTTGCAGACCCTTAGATGCTATAGGGAGGGGGGGCTCAGTAGATAAAGTTTTGATAAGGAATTCATGTCGATAAATGTAACATTTGGATGTAAAATAAATTTGAATATCGGATCATTTCCCAATCTCCCGTTTCATAGTACAGTACATAGTGATAAACCTGCAGAACGCATGGGTCGTTCCTTGGATCCCCTCGTCCATCACGTACCATATCCATGCGACTACAACGACGGCAGTGAAAAAATTGTAGGTTCGCAACTGGGAGGGTTGACTGTGGTGCTCCGTGGACGCGTACAACGGTTAGTGGACTGCTTGTGCGAAAGCATGAGTCTGAGATGTATCTTGTGCAACGAACAACAGGTTCACCACGTGAAGCAGCTACTGTACAGCACACGGGTCAGAGCTCACTGACTCCGCTGCGTGCATAGCGTGAGGCGGAAGATTTGAAAATGATCCGGTCTTCAAAGTTATTTTATATCCAAGCGGTACATTTTCTGACATTAGTTCCTCAACAAAACCTTAGCTAAGAAATCCCCACTACAACCTCTAGAAGTATAGTGAAACAGCTTGTGTAAGCACACCGAACAAAAAATTAGTCGCCCTCAAGAAATGTCACGCTAATACTGTGTAGCACGGCCTTTTTGTAGTGCCCTCAGTTCAGCAAGGAAGAGAACCCACAATTTTCTTCGGGTTTGCGATATCCAAGTTCCAAGTTGAGGCACTCAGCGATGTTTATATGTTGCCACCAAACTGACAGGATGTGAATCACTGCGTTTCACCTGCTGTTCTAAATTTTTTATGGAACATCGGATGATTTAGCTGGCCATTCAACGTTCCAGACGGTGTCTGAGGGTGTCGCAACAGGAATGCATGTGTGAAGCCTTGTAAACAGCTGTTGTCATCTTGGAAAATGGAAGTGTTCACAGCATACTCATTATGAAAATATAGAAGAAGGTGAACAGGCAGATCCCACTTGTTTATTTTTATCCAAGGTGGTCGACTCTGTACCAAATCGTCGACTACTTACAAAGATGACGTTATGTGGAGTAACTTCATCGGTATATGATACCCTCGTTGAATACCTGACAAATGTAACTAAGTGCATTATACAGAACGGTGACTATTCCACAGTAACGAAAGTGCTATCAGGCATGCTCCAAGGAATCTCTGATATTGGCAATTCCCACCATCTGACCAAAAGTACGAGGTTGAGTCAAATGAAAATCTTAAATAATTTTTTAAATGTTATTTATTGTGCTGAAGTGGTACAAGGCTGTATCACTTTTCAACATAACCTCCCCCACGCTCAATGCAAGTCCTCCAGCGCTTACAAAGTGCATAAATTCCTTTAGAAAAAAATTCTTTTGTTAGTCCGCGCAACCATTCATGCACCGTGTGGCGTACCTCTTCATCAGAAGGGAACTTCTTTCCTCCAATTGCGTCTTTGAGTGGTCCAAACATATGGAAATCACTTGGGGCAAGGTCTGGTGAGTATGGTGGATGAGGAAGACACTCAAAATCCAGGCCTGTGATTGTTGAAACTGTTGTACGGGCAGTGTGGGGCCTTCCATTGTCATGTTGCAAAAGGACACCTGCTGACAGCAATCCACATCGCTTTGATTTGATTGCAGGCCGCAGATGATTTTTTAGGGGATCTGTGTATGATGCACTGGTGACAGTGGTCCCTCTAGGCATGTAATGCTCCAAAATGACGCCTTTTTCGTCACAAACCTTCCCTGCTGATGGTTCTGTTCGAAACTTCTTTGGTTTTGGTGATGAGGAATGGCGCCATTCCTTGCTCGCTCTCTTCGTTTCCGGTTGGTGGAAGTGAACCCATGTTTCGCCCCAGTAACGATTCTTGCAAGGAAGCCATCACCTTCTCGTTCAAAGCGCCGAAGAAGTTCTTTTCAAGCCTCAACATGTCGTTCTCTCATTTCAGGAGTCAGCTACCGTGGCACCCATCTTGCAGACACTTTGTGGATCTGGAGCACATCATGCACAATGTGATGTGCTGACCCATGAGTAATCTGTAAACATGCTGCAATCTCATTCAGTGTAACTTGGCGGTTTTCCTTCACTATGGCTTCAACTGCTGCAGTATTCTGTGGAGTCACAATTCGTTGTGCCTGACCTGGACGAGAAGCATCTTCCATTGAAGTCACACCGTTTGCGAACTTCCTACTCCATTCGTAGACTTGCTGCTGTGACAAACATGCATCACCGTTCTCAACGTTCATTCGTCGATGAATTTTAATAGGTTTCACACCTTCACTACGCAAAAACCGAATAACAGAACGCTGTTCTTCCCTGCTGCAAGTCACAAGTGGGGCGGCCATCTCTATACTGACACTACGACGGTATGTGTGCATTTGCACTAGGCCATTCTGCACGCTGTTTGTACCACGCTTACCAACTTACAGGATAACAGCGTGAAATTTCGATTTGTTATTACAAATTTAAGGTTTTCATTTGACTCACCCTCGTATACGAATAGTGCACGTTAGTATGGGATGTGTCTTGAACTCTGCTGGTGATATTTTCAACGATGTGTGTGGATGTCTGCGTAGGAATGGCAGCCCTTTCTTCTTCGCGGCGCGAAAACGGAGAATGCACTGATGTTGGACGCTGGGCTTTGGAGCGAAGTCGACGTCCTCATTCATCTCAGAGATGTTTCATTGCGTTCAGATTGGGACTATGGACAGGACAGCACATATCAGGAATGTTGGTTTTCACAAACCATTGTCTGCTTTATGGCACGACGGATTGTCAAGCATATACAAACAGTCATCGTGTCTAACTTGTACGAGGGGCGTTTGAAAAGTCCGTGCAAAGTCCGAGAGATGGCACCACCGGCACGTATCGAGGTCGTGTTTAGTTAGTAGCATCTTTGGAAAGAGCGCACACCAAGTTTCAGCCATATTGGTATATTTCTTTGTGTTTGGCATTCGTGTGAATCAAGGAATTCGAGCGCTTGTCAAAAAATTGACGAAGAAGAATTTCGTGTGGTGATTAAACATTACTTTATGAAAGGCAAAACGCCTCAGGAGACTAAAGTGAAGCTTCGTAAACACTGCGGTGACTCTGCACCTTCGATTAGAACAGTTTATAAGTGGTTTCAAAATTTTCGAAGTGGCCATATGGGCACAAGTGATGCTGAATGTTCTGGATGCCCTGTGGAGGTCACGACTTCAAAAATCATTGATAACATCCATGATATGGTGATGGATGACAGAAAACTTAAGGTGCGTGAGATTGCTAGTACTGTGGGCATCTAGAATGAATGGGTACAAAAATTTGGACATGAGAAAGCTATCCGCAGCATTGGTTCCGCGATTGCTCAAGCTTGACCAAAAACGGAATCGTGTGAAGTGTTCCAAGGATGGTTTGCAGCTGTTCAGGAAGAATCCGGAGGACTTTAAGCGTCGTTTCGTCACTGTGTATGAAAAATGGATACATTACTATACTCCTGAGACCAAATAACAATCTAAACAATGGGTTACCAAGGAAGAATATGCACCAAAAAAAGGTGAAGACAGGCCTTCGGCCGGAAAGGTTATGGCGACTGTCTTTTGGGATTCGCAAGGGATAATCCTCATTGACTATTTGGAAAAGGTAAAACTATTACATGTGCATATTATTCATCGTTATTGGACCGTTTGAAAACCGAGCTGCAAGAAAAACGCCGGTGACTGGACGGCAAAAAAGTTCTTTCTCATCACGACAATGCACCAGCACACACCCCAACAGTTGTGGCCGCAAAATTAATGGAAATTGGATTCCAACTCGTTTCACATCCCCCCTATTCTCCAGACTTGACTCCCTCGGACTACTATTTGTTCCCCAATTTGAAGAAATGGCTGGCGAGACAAAGATTTTACTCAAACGAGGAGGTGATTGCAGCAACTAATAGCTATTTTGCAGACCTGGACAATTCCTATTATTCGGAAGGGATCAACAAATTAGAACAGCGTTGGACGAAGTGTATAAGTCTAAAAGGAGACTATGTTGAAAAATAGAAAAGGTTTACCCCAAACACCTAAGTAGTTCTCATTTTTGCATGGACTTTTCAAACGCCCGTCGTACATATATTGCACGCAGTACAGTGTTATGAAATGTTTTGATGAAAATATCTGGACAAGTTGCAGTTTTCTGTTCATTTATAACCAACCATATTTTGGCCCCCAAGCCATTATGCAGCGTTATATGGAAGGCGTTCTCGGATGCCATAGGATGACTCATAGTAAAATACCCGCATGTCCCTCCAGTGAACAAACGCACCGCTCTTCGTTGGATCCTGCTTAAATCTTTCATTAATTCAACGCGATAAGGTTCATAGGAGAAACACAGAAAAATTATTCGAAAAAGGGTTCTGTAAGCCACTTCCTTCGTTGATGACTTACATTTCCTTAAGATACTTTCTAAGAACCTCGTCCCAACATCTGCTTTTCCTACAGTATGTTTTAAGTGATCATTCCACTTTAGGTCGCTCCAGGTATTTTACACTCCATGCTACTGTTTCAGCGATTTGTTGCCAACAGTGTAACTGTACAGTAGTGATGTTTTACGCCTTTTACGCACAATATGTTAGAAGACGATCAGTTTGGCTTTAGGAAAGGTAAAGGCACAAGAGAGGCAAATCTGACGTAGTGATTGATAATGGAAGCACGATCAAAGAAAAATTAAGACATGTTTATAGGATCTGTCGACCAGGAAAAAGCGTTGGACGATATAAAATGGTGCAAGGTCTTCTGAATCCAGAGATAAACAGGGTAAACTATAGGGAAATACGGGTAATACGCCATATGTGCAAGAGCCAAGTGGGAACAATAAGACACGAAGCCCATGAACGGTGTGCTCGGATTAAAAAGGGTATAAGACAAGGATGTAGTCTTTCAGCCCTACTGTCCAGTCTGCACATCGAAGAAGCAGTGACGGAACTAAAAGAAAGGCTAATAAGTGGAATTAAAATCTGAGACAAAAGGATATTAATGATCAGCTTCATTGATGATATCGCTAGCCTGAGTGAAAGTGAAGAAGACTTACAAGGTCTGTTGAATGGAGTGAACAGTCTAATGAGTACAGAATATAGATTGAGAGTAAATCGAAGAAAGAAGAAAATAATGACAGGTAATAGAAATGAGAACAGTGAGAACAAAATTTAAAAAAATTCTTCTACCTAGGGAGCAAAATAACCCTTGACGGACTGAGCAAGGAGCGCATAAAAAGCAGACTAGTATTGGCACTAGCATCAAACATAGGCCTTAATTTGAGGAAGAACTTTCTTGGGACACAGCACTGTATGGTAGTGAGACATGGACAGAGGGAAAACCGGAACACAAAAGAACAGAAGCATTTGAAACGTGATGCTACAGAAGAATGTTGAAAATTAGCTGAACTGATAAGGTATGGGATGAGGAGGTTCCCCGCAGAGTCGTCGAAGAAAGGAATATGTGGAAAACAATGGCAAGGAGAAGGGATAGGATGAGAGGACCTGTTAAGACATCTGGGAATAACTTCCACAGTACTAGAGGGAATTGTAGAGGGTAAAAACTGTAGGGGAAGGCGTGACTGGGATACAACCAGCAGATAATTGAGGGCGGAGTTTGCAAGTGCTAATCTAAGGTGAAGTGGTTGTCACACGAAAGGAATTCGTGGCGGGCTACATGAAATCGGTCAAAAGACCAACGTTAAAAAAAAAAAAAGAAAAAAAATGTTTATTCACATTCAGTGTCAACTGCCAATCCCTGCACCATTCATTAATTCTGTGTACGTCTTCCAGCATTTCGCTATAGTCTTATGGCGTTGCTACCTTGTTAACCGCATCATCTGCATGCACGGTCATGGAGAATGTACGACCGACACACCATTGTTTCGCAGTGAGCCGTAGACTCTGAGAAATCAGAAAGAGAAGAGAATACAAGCGTTTCAGATGTGGTGCTACAAATGAATGTTGAAAATTAGATGGACTCATGAGGTGAGAAATGAGGAGATATTCTGCAGAATCGTCGAAGAAAGGAATATATGGAAAACAATGGAAAAGGGACAGGGTGAAAGAACATCTGTTAAGAAATTAAGGAACAGCCTTCATGGTACTGGCAACGGCCTTGCCATGGTGAATACACCGGTTCCCGTCAGATCACCGAAGTTAAGCACTGTCGGGCGTGGCCGGCACCTGGATGGGTGACCGTCCGGGCCGCCATGCGCTGTTGACATTTTTTGGGGTGCACTCAGCCTCTTGATGCCAATTAAGGAGCTACTCGACCGAACAGTAGCGGCCTCGGTCAAAGAAAACCGTCATAACGACTGGGAGAGCAGAGTGCTGACCACACGCCCCTCCTATCCGCATCCTCAACTGAGGATGACACGGCAGTCGGCTGGTCCCGGTGGACCACTTGTGGCCTGATGACGGACTGCTGCTGCTGCTTCATGGTACTAGAGGGAGTTGTGGAGGATAAAAACTGAAGAGGAAGACGAGACTGAAATAACTGAGATACAGCGAGCAGATAATTGACTACAGAGATGTGCACGTCTTCCAGCATTTCGCTATAGTATTAAGGCGTCGCTACGTTGTTAACCGCAACACCTGCAAACAGCCTCAAGTAGCTTCCGGCAGTATCTACTAGATCATTTGTGTATGTTGTAAAGATCAGCGGATCAGCGTCACGTGAACATAAGAGCCCTTTAGACGGACAATCAAAGGACCTCTGTGCTCAGTCACGTCACCCTTGAAGGCGAGTCTCGACAACCACGTTGCCTCACTGAGTTACTCCCAATCAGGTGAGTCCGCCAACGCAGACCGCATCCGGGTGCAGGGAAGAGTAACGTCTCACTTGTCTTAGCTGGACGTAACAGGACCAGTTTCCTTGTTAAATCACTGGCACACTGCCAGGTTGTCATAGACCGTGCAGTGGGTAGATCGACCACATCAGCTTTCCATTTCTGGCCATCACGGCGCCGTTGTCTGACAAGAACAGTTGCTCGACATAATTCTGCACTGATATCAGGGGAGGGGCAGAACTAGTAGCGGCGTACTTCTCCGGTAGCCAGTTTCATCACGGCGGCCCACGCTCCGTCAGAACTAATCGCCGCGTGGCGGAATTTACGGCCGGTGTTTTACAGCCTCCGCTGTCTCCGGCGCTGGAGGACAGGAAAGCGCTGCAGTTCATATTCATGAGCGCGGTAGCGCCTCCGTCTGTTTTCACCTGGATGGCCGTGAAGCCTAAATGCCGCCACCTGCGGGATTATTTCCCAATTAATAAACATGTGCCGAGGCGTAAGCGGCCGGCTGGGGCAGTCGGTGATGAGGAGAAACCGACAGTTAATAACTGGTCTGGGGAGCGCCAGAATACCAAGTCGCCTACTGGACCTACCAGATAAGCAGATAGACGGGATCACGACGCAGAGATGTTCTGGACCGACTGCCACGCCTGATCCAGATCAACATAGCTGTCTGGCAAGACCTTTCTGGAAGCAGTTTTATAGTAGGTCGATGCAGCAACGAAATGTATCTAGCGACGAAGAAAAACGCTGCTTAATCCCATTTTCAACAAGACAACTGCACTTTATTAGAGCCCTATATCACTGACGTCACTTTGTTATACAACTGTTGTAGGCTCAAATATTACGACATTTTTGGAAAAATAAATCTCCATTATAAAAATTAGCCAAGTGCCAACAGGACTCACGCACTGAGGGTTCCGCACAAACTTCCAATACCGTTTCAAAATCTCTACAGTAGTTCTTTAGAACAGCTCGGACATACAAAAAGAGGCCAGAAGCGTCTTAAAAAAATGGGTTCCGCACCAACTTCCAAGACCGTATCAAAATCCCTACGTAGTTCTTTAGAATAGCTCGGACATACAAAAAGAGGTCAGAGGGGTTTTCAAAAAAAAAAAAAAAAAAATGGTCAAATGGCTCTGAGCACTATGGGACTTAACAACAGAGGTCATCAGTCCCCTACACTTAGGACTACTTAAACCTAACTAACCTAAGGCAGGATTCGAACCTGCGAGCGTAGCAGCAGCGCGGTTCCGGACTGAAGCACCTAGAATCGCCCGGCCACAGCGGCTGGCCGAGAAGGCCCTTCAATTTATATATGGGGTTATAGAAGACTTAATAAAATATTTTTATTTACTTACTAAAACATGACTGCAACTTACATTTTATGTTCGCATCCAGTAATCTTCGTCTATTATGCTTTTGAGGGATGATTAATTCAATGTACACTATGTGGTCAAAAGTATCCGGACACCCCCCAAAACACACGTTTTTCATATTAGGCGCAGTGTGCTGCCACCTACTGCCACATGCTCCTTATAAGCGAACTCAGTAGTCATTAGACCTTGTGAGAGAGCAGAATGATGGCTGTGTGTGATGTCCTTAGCTCGTGTTGCTGTATCTTAACCAGGGACCTAGAAACGACGGAGACGCCCCGTCCCCGCCGCAGCCGCAGTGGTCCACAACCCCACGACGACTACCGCAGTCCACTTCACCCCTCCGTCACCCTACACCGAACACAGGGTTACTGTGCGGATCGGTCCCTGGTGGACACCCTCTTCCCCCTCTTCCCTCCCTCCCCCCCCCCCCCCCCCGGGGATGCACAAGTCTCATTTGCTTTTCTTGCAAGTGATACGATTGTGTCTTAGGAAGAGAGACGTAATCGCCTTACAAGCCACCAGATGTTAAAAACACAAGTGCAACGGCTATGATACTGTCACAATTTGTTTTGGTTCTACAGGCACACCAAAGTCCAGTAATGATATCAATGTTAAAAACAATACAAGCTTTATAACTCGAGGTATGGTATTGCTTCCGAATGAAGTGGGTTTCCACATAAATATATATGGTGAACGTGGGTTGTGTATTAACTGACCCAAAGAGCAAGTACACGTCGCTGGAGGTGTAAGCTCGTAATAAAATCAGCGAATTTAGAAAGTCATTTAGCTATGGAACGTAGTATGAAGATGGTATTTGAACTCACTCACGCCATCGCTAGATATTTATCCAATATCTGTAACGCATTCTATCCCAAGGCCATGTCACAAGTGCTATATCTCTACTGGTTTATAGACTATGGTTGATTGAGAATGATCACATAAGGTAGATGGTGTGCTATGCTATAAATTACTTTAAAAAAATGCAATGCTAGATTGAGGTCGTAAGAAATATACACTAGCTTTTCAGATGTATACTGTTACACTCTCTCGCAGAAGTGCTGTCTGCGGTTTGGAATCAAGTCTTTCCATTCAATCACATATCTGTGTAGGATTACATGCGGTCGTCTTCTAATGATTGCAGCCACTAGTGAATTGTAGTGTTGGCTTTAGAGCCAACACCGTGTTGCTAGAGGAGGCCGAAATGCACGCGTTTAAGCTCACGCAGGCTAGCGTGAGGTCTGGAACAGGACACGGATATGAGAACTTAGAAAAACGGACGTAGCTTTTGGAATACTTAACTTTAATCCATAATTGGTGAACATCGGTCTTGATGATACATGAATTACAATCTCAATATAAACTAGTAATGGCGCCTTGCTAGGTCGTAGCAAATGACGTAGCTGAAGGCTATGCTAACTATCGTCTCGGCAAATGAGAGCGTATTTGTCAGTAAACCATCGCTAGCAAAGTCGGCTGTACAACTGGGGCGAGTGCTAGGACGTCTCTCTAGACCTGCCGTGTGGCGGCGCTCGGTCTGCAATCACTGACGGTGGCGACACGCGGGTCCGACGTATACTTAGGGTTAGGTTAGTGTTGTTTAACGTCCCGTCGACAACGAGGTCATTAGAGACGGAGCGCAAGCTCGGGGTTAGGGAAGGATGGGGAAGGAAATCGGCCGTGCCCTTTCAAAGGAATCATCCCGGCATTTGCCTGAAACGATTTAGGGAAATCACGGAAAACCTAAATCAGGATGGCTGGAGACGGGATCCGACGTATACTACCAGACCGCGGCCGATTTAAAGGCTACCACCTAGCAAGTGTGGTGTCTGGCTGTGACACCACATGAATCATATTCATGGCACTCTCCTATCTCAGAACAATGCATCATTTTCTAACCTATCTGCTACAGTAAAATTCCAACATGATTTTAAACAGGCCCTATGCATGCTGTAACTATTCTTCAGACTCTGTCCATCCCTGCAGCTTTCTGTGTGTGATCTTTTCAATTTAAATTGGAACTGAGCAGAAGTTGGAGAGCACTATATCTACCACTCCCTGCGAACTGTACAGAAACAGTGTGATCTGAGCTAATGCGACAGGACCATATTTTGACCACTCAGTGGAAATAGGAACTTGTTGTCGTAGCTTTTACAGCCGTGTATGATGTGTAAGATCGGCGCCAAACGAAACCTCCTCCTGCAACATGTGGTAGTACAAACGACAGTACAGACAGTTATGGAAACTGAGAGTAGGACGAGGATTTTGCTCCTGCATTGCGATGCATCTCCAAACTACATACAGGTAGTGCAGTCCAAAGGAGATCTGGGTCACTCAGGGTACATCCACGTCTGTCACCCAAACGTTCTCTCTATCCTGCACCAACCAACAGAATAAAAAACTATGAACTATAACTCTCCACTAACTTCGCTCAAGAGAAATACCGTGTATGTGCAGCCATCGAGCATATGTGCTGACCCCAAATTAAATATACTGATATTGATCCACTCAGTCAGCTGCACAGACCAGCGTAAAGTGTCATCGCCTGTAGTGTAGGAGGGGGATCATATCCTACAGACTACACTATCGGTCGCAAGAGAAGGCCCCTGTGTCATTGTTTGAAACGTTACTTTTCTGCGGTTACATGTCCAAGCAGCATATGACACAGCTTTGTACATAGCCGTACATTTTGTTTTTTTCCACCACGACTTCGAGATCTGTGTCAGGTTCTAGAGTAACACGTTGGAATCCTTTGGCTCTCACAGAAATTTAGACATCCCCTGGCGTAAGTTTTGTTGTTGCTGTTGCTCCCACAACACACATTATATCATTTTAAATAAAAGACAGTCACAACATAATAGAACTGGATGAGATTTGTGGCGTTGTGAAACCTTTCCAAACAGCTGTCCAAAAGTGATTCACAGCCGCTACATTTAAACTCATCTTTCTCAGTGACGGGATTGTTGATGGGTCGGTGTTCTGTTTCGATTTACTCTTTGTATTGTGGTAATGTACGCGATCACTGTTTCGGTGCCAAACATCCCCGCAAGCTGTTGCCTCTCCACCATGACTCTCTCCATCTCAAACAAGTAATGATGTAGTAATCAACAGCATACTAGTAGATGGATGGGATGGAAAAGACACCATGGATGTACAGTAATAATAACCATCACAGTTGATACTGAAATCAATATTTGCCATTTTACTGTAATTTCAACATTGACCAATGACGTGGGAGCATGAGTCCCAGTTTCTGTATCATCACTAAACCGCCCCTCCTCTACTTTGGTGGTACCATTGCGAATGTAGATAGATGACTGTGCAGTCCGTCCATTCATTGTTAATTCTCGAACATATATATCATCAAGCAGTACGAGACATATTTCTGACACCTCGAGCTTAGTGCATAATTTACGATCTATCTCTATGAGGATGGGAGTTACTTGGCATTCTCACATTCTTAGGATAAAGTTAGAGACTGTAAGATCCCCTCACACTGTCTTTGAGCAACCCTTCCTTCAGCTGACCAGAAGTAGACCACTACATTCTGCACCTTGTGAAGGAATAGAGCGAGCCACGTCCATAACTGCTGTTCCATATCAATCTTGTTCATGGTACCCACACAAGCGCACAAGATTTCCCCAGATTCACATATGCTGAGGAGGTTAGAACCCCATATCAGTGTATAGTAGTAGATATGAGAGTTTTGTGATGTAATTGCAGACAGTTAAGAGAAAGAAGACACAGTGGTTTTTATGCATGATGGAACTCCAGACAGACAGAGTTTGAAGCAGTTTACATAAATCAACTGAGATATCAAATCTAAATATTGTTACAGTGTCTGGGATCAGCACCAAGAAGATATTGGTAAGGGAGAACATAAACACATGCACCCCTAAGCTACACGGTTCTGCACTTAAAATATGCCATAATGTTAGAGCGTTCCAGTTTCCGACCTATTAGCCATGTGGTATGCAACGCTGTTACCACCCCACTGTAGGTAATATATTTCTAGTGCATGATACACATTCTCCTTGTAGGTTTCTCTTCATTGAATTATGTTGACAAAACATCAAAGACAGCAGTCAACTTACGCATGTCACTATTACCTCACTATAAATACTATAGAATGTTGCCATATAGCAGCTGTTTGTTAGCTGACACCGCAAAGGTTAACATTGGCTGAGAGTACGGAGTAGCACATTGTAAATACTGTGAGTTAGTGTTTGAAAAACCTAATCAGTCCTGCAGAAGGTCAAACACGTGATGCATTCTGTAGTTGTATATTGCAGTTCCACAACACTCTTTAGCGAAAGACAAATACCACGTTATACATTGTTCCAGCCATCTTTTCGTTGTCCGGGAAAAAGGACTGTTTCCCTAGTTTCCGGTGCTTCCATGTCAACTGTTTCTCATATTCCTCTGGCTGCCGCATGAAGGAATCGTCCTGCACCAAGCAGAAGACAAGCAAGTACTCCCTCACTTTGACAGCCTTTTTCTACCTCAAATTACGAGGTGTGGCTAGAAAAAACCGGACTAGTACTGGTGAAACAATAAAACGAATGCAATAAGGCTGAAAGTCGCGTGGCCTGTCACGTGACTCTCGCTCCACCTACTGCTCGAGTTTCATCTGCCTCCTGCACTCAGTCTGCCCGTGGCGTCTGTTTTAAGTAGTTGACGTTTTGTCTGTGCGTCGGAAAATGTTGAGTGTACAGAAAGAATAGCGTGTTAACATCAAATTTTGTTTCAAACTAGGAAAATCTGCAAGTGAAACGTTTGTAATGTTACAACAAGTGTACGGCGATGATTGTTTATCGCGAACACAAGTGTTTGAGTGGTTCAAACGATTTAAAGATGGCCGCGAAGACACCAGTGATGACACTCGCACTGGCAGACCATTGTCAGCAAAAGCTGATGCAAACATTGAAAAAATCGGTAAACTTGTTCGACAAGATCGCCGTTTAACAATCAGAGCAGTGTCTGAGTTAACAGGAGTTGACAAGGAAAGTGTTAGGCAGATTCTTCATGAAAGTTTCAACATGAACAAAGCGTGTTCAAAAATGGTTCCAAAGTGTCTCACAATTGAACAGAAGGAACGCCGAAGAATGATTTGTTCTGACATCCTGGAAAACATTGAAAGTGATCCCACTTTCTTACAAAATGTTATTACTTGCGATGAATCGTGGTTTTTTACTTACGATCCCGAAACTAAACGCCAATCGATGCATTGGAAAACTCCTGGTTCTCCACGACAAAAAAAAGCACGAATGTCAAAATCGAAATTCAAGGCAATGATGATTGTTTTTTTTTGACATCAAAGGGATTGTGCACATTGATTGGGTACCAGAGGGACAAACAGTGAATTAGCATTACTACATTAGCGTCCTGGCTACCCTACGTGAGCGAGTACGGAGAAAACGGAACGATTTGTGGAGAAAAAAGTCATGGATCCTTCACCAAGACAATGCCCCAGCTCACAGTGCGTTGTCAGTGAAGACGTTTTTGGCAAAACACAGCATTCCCATCTTAGATCATCCACCCTACTCACCTGATTTGGCCCCCTGTGACTTTTTTCTTTTTCCTAAAGTCAAGTCAGCTTTGAAAGGAGCTAGATTTGAGACTGTTGAAGCAGTAAAAGAAAAAGCGACGGAAGTAATGTATGGACTTACCGAAAATGATCTGCAGCACTGCTATGAACAGTGGAAAATTCGTATGGAGCGGTGTAGAGACCGAGGAGGAGAGTACGTTGAAGGAGATAACATGAAATTGTAAATAATTGTAAATAAATGTTTTTTCCAGCATCAGTCCGGTTTTTTTCTACCCGCACCTCGTATACGTAATTTTATATCAACTCCATTCACGACGTCATGATGTGACTTTTCGCCACGTTTTCTAAAGCTGCCTGTAAACGCAGTAGTGCTTTTGCCAACACCTAGCGCACATCCACTACTTTTTTCTGGTCAGGCGGTACAGTGTGGCACAATATGCGTCCAACACATATCTTACAGTTGCAATGCATTTGTTTTGTTTTCTGTATGTCTGTGTGTTGCGGAGTGTTTGCGGGGAAGGCAAAGTGGTTTCATGTCTTTTGCCACACCGCACCACGGCGGACAGGTCTTACGCTAATCCTAGGCATACTTCCTGCCTCTCAGGAAGTACCTCAGTCTTCCTTCTTTGTGACCACAGCAGTATGGACTGTGGGATATGGGCTTCCTCCTACAGTACAGGCGAAGTCACTATATATTGGTCTGTGCAGGTGACTGAGTGGATCAATACCTGTATATTTAATGGGGGGCAGCACATATGCTCGATGCCTTCACATACACGGTATCACTGTTGGACGAAGTAAGGAGAGCTTTCATAGTTCGTAGTTTTTTTATTCTGTTGGGCGGTGCAGGATAGAGAGAATGTTTGGGTGACAGATGTGGATGCACCCTACGTGATCCAGATCTCCTTTGGACTGCACTACCTGTATGTAGTTTGGAGATGCATCGCACTGCAGTAGCAAAATCCCCGTCCTACTCTCAGTTTCCGTAATTGCTTGTACTGTATTTTATACTACCACGTGTTGCAGGAGCAGCCTTCGTTTTGGGCCGACCTTACACACCGTACATGGTTGTCGGAGCTACGACAACAAGTTCCTATTTCCACTGAGTGATCAAAACATGGTCCTGCCGCATTAGCTCAGATCAAACTGTTTCTGTACAGGTTGCAGAAGGTGGTAGATATAGTGCTCTCCGACTTCTGCGCAGATCCAATTTAAATTGAAATGACCACACTCAGAAAGCTGCGGGGATGGACAGAGTCTGAAGAATAGCTACAACATGCATAGGCTCTGTCTAAAATCATGTTGGAATTTTACTGTAGCAGATAGCTTAGAAAATGATGCATTGTTCTGAGATAGGAGAGTGCCATGAATATGATACACTAGTGGCTACAATCATTAAAAGACGACAGCATGTAATCCTACACAGATATGTGACTGGATGGAAAGACTTGATTCCAAACCACAGATAGCACTTTTACCAGAGAGTGTAACAGTAGCCGGCCGCGGTGGTCTAGCGGTTCTAGGCGCGCAGACCGGAACCGCGCGACTGTACGGTCGCAGGTTCGAATCCTGCCTCGGGCATGGATGTGCGTGATGTCCTTAGGTTAGTTAGGTTTAAGTAGTTCTAAGTTCTAGGGGACTGATGGCCACAGATGTTAAGTCCCATAGTGCTCAGAACCATTTGAACCATTTTTAAGTGTAACAGTATAGATCTGAAAAGCTAGTGTATATTTCTTACGAACTCAATCTAGCATTGCATTATTAAAGCGATTTATCGCATAGCACACCATCTACCTTATGTGACCATTGTCAGTCAACCATCGTCTATAAACCAGTAGACATATGGCACAACTTGTGACACTGCATTGGGATAGAATGCTTTACAGATACTGGATAAATATCTAGCGATGGCGTGAGTGAGTTCAAATACCATCTTCATACTTCGTTCCATAGCTAAATGACTTTCTAAATTCGCTGATTTTATTACGAGCTTACACAGCCGGCGACGTGTACCTGCACTTTCGGTCAGTTAATACACAACCCACGATCACCGTGTATATTTATGTGGAAATCCACTTCATTCGGATGCAATCCCATACTTCGAGTTATAAAGCTTGTACTGTTTATTTAACATTGATATCATTATTGGACTTGTGTGCGCCTGTAGAACCACAACCAATTGTGACAGTATCATAGCTGTTGCAATTGTGTTTTGAACATCTGGTGGCTTGTAAGACGATTACGTCTCCCTTCCTAAGAAACAATCGTATCACTTGCAAGAAAAGCAAACGAGACGTGGCGCATTCTCGCTAAATATTCTTTCGTATCGCCAGGATTCAGTTACTGGCAAAGTACTATACTTAGTAGCAGGGGATGCATGATAGATTCGATGTGAGCAACAGGCTTATAAAGTATGTGTGTGTTCCGAGATGTGCCAGGAAAGTGACTAAGTCCTATTGCAAGGAAGGTATGGGTTTGACGTATGGGAAATTATGTCCAGTCATAAGAATGGTACAGATAGTTCTGTTTCCAGAGCCACAGTTGTCAGGAGGGGTATTTACGATACTTCGCTCTTTCCCGAATGTTTTCCAAATGAGGCGGCAATGGTAATATTTAACTATAAGTATAGTGATAAAATATATGTGGCCTGTTTCCTAGGACTATTCTCCCTGGTGTGCCGGGAGTGCGTCGCAGCGGTGGCCTCTGGTGGGAACGATTAACGTTCCTGCCTTACGGTGGGAGCTGTCCGAATGGAAAGGCCGGCAGGAGTATAGCAATGCCGCCGACCTGCCGATGTCGCCGAGTAGACGGCTGAATGGCGAACTAATACTCACTATGTGTTGGAGAGCCTTTGTGATCGCATGTGTTCTCTACGGAAATTCGAGATGATTCAATATGGACTTGTGTTTGCACTTTACCGTTATTGCCTTCCACGTAAATTGTTCTGTTGACTGCTTCTGCACGGTTCATGACTTTATTTGGTTGAGAGAACACCGATTGTGGTGTGTTTTGTGTGCATCTATATGGTGGAGGATGGGTGAAGACAGGTTTTCTGGTTCTCTAGACATGAGACACACCTTAGTTGACTTTTAACGTAGAAGGGTGATTTGGAATCTGTTATATCATTAACACGTATTTGCAACTAGAATTAGAAGTTTTCTCTATTTCCTTTCTAGAGCTATCACGTAACGATCTTCAAAGACGAGATGAATTTCTAGTTATGCAGTGGTTTGCAGCACATTCCACAAAGCTGCACCTTGCTAAGGTTTCGGGTTTCTAGAAACATAATTTCGTCTTTATCTTCGGAATTATACTGTGGAAGCGGTCGGCATCATAGTGCTATGTGCTTGATATCGAGAACTATCGTGTACATGGTGTGATATTCCGGCAAACCTTGTGAAAATACATTTGTTCCTGCAATCCCAGAGTCGGGTTGGTTAAAGAAAGGAAGTAGATATGGGCCAGAAACACTAACGTCTTTGTGCAGAGGTGAGTCGGCCCAGCCTTTGTACAACAGTCCATAGAGTGACCAATGTCAGTGGAGGTGCCGTCATCGTGCTTCAGGACGGCTAATGGAGGTGGGAGGTCAGTTACCTTGTGACCAATAGCTGCGGTGGAAGACCGACTGAACTCATGGGAAATTGTGTGCTGCAAGGAGTATAAACGATGCATGTGCTTATGTTATTTTTAGGAATCTGTCTGTCCTCGTGGTAAATGTACGAGTGTCTGGTAGTCGATAGCTTTATGCAGGAAGCAAAAGTGATGATTTCGTATGGTGCAGGATATGAATTGTGTGTTTGCTACATCAATATTGTATGTGTTGATATAGCTCGGTTGGAGATCGGTTTCAAACTGAAAAATTTAATCCTTCCTCGGCAGTAGCAGAGAAGGGTGACTGAGGGAGTGTCTTTCCGTATTTCATGATTTGTAGTCCACGTTTGCAGGGTTTAACTTTCAGTGGAATAAGGTGATCTGTCCAAAATACTTTTACCGCAGGAAGTCCCTCCTGCAGAAAATCAAGGACAATGCTCCCTTACTGGCAGCAGCAGCAGCAGTTTGGCGGGTAAATTCAGTAAAAGCCAATCAGAATGCTCCATTCATTCACAAGGCATCCTATACGCGGTGCACAGGAGCCTTTATAGACTGGTTCGAACAAGATGGGAGCAAGATATTTACGGAAAATTCTGAGGGAGTAATGTGATGTCTCCTTTGTTCGAGTGTTTAAAGACAAGTTCAAGCAGACCATGCGTCTCTGGCAGGATATTGCCATTGTGACTTTAGAGCATCTCTAGTCCAGCTGCTGTAGAGCGCAAAAAAATTGCGAAGTATCCCACTATTTTTCTTATCTGTAGGACAGTGCTTTGTGTTCTGTTTGCGTAATTTTTCTGGTTTTCCCGTCTGTGCTTAGACAGTGCTTCGAGAAGTGACGAAAAAATAATGTCCCTGACTCCAGCAGCAGCAAATATAAACTAAACGCCTCAGAAAAGTGAAGAAAAGCTGTAGGACTCTGAATGTTTGTTTCTCTCTCTCTCTCTCTCTGGCAGTCCCTTCAAACATGCAGCGGAAACTCGAAAAGTGGTGACGTCCTGTTACTTGAGACAGAGATATTTATTTGGACATCCGAATATCGTCATTTTGACGTGTAAAATCAGATATTGCAGCTGATATAAGTTTCGGGATCCGTTTCGCACAAAAGCGAGTGAAGTGTCTCAGGGAGGTTTCACAACTGTGCCGCGATTTTTCTATAGTCCATATTCGAGTGTAGCGTATGAATCACAAAAACGAAGCAAACTACCGTGCATCGATATTTTGGAAGTGTATATACAGACTTATATAGTTGGCTTAGTAACTGCTGAAGCAGTTCATGCTGAAAAACAAGTGTACTTCCCACAAAAGGGTGCGAAGTGTCTCTGGGACCATTTCATAATTACGTCGCTATCTTTTTCTTTAAGAGTCTTTGTTCAAGTGTGGTGGTGGTTTTATTCCTCAGAATTAAACGTGTAATTGTTTGAATATTCTCGCGTCATCTGCATAGCTCTCTCTCTCTCTCTCTCTCTCTCTCTCTCTCTCTCTTTGTACAGTGCTACATTTAACCCCTGTGATATCTTCAAGTTAGAGATTCGACAACATTGCGCAACACAAGATATAATAACTCCTAAAGCAGTTCGTGTTCAACGACGAAGGGTATCCTTGCGCCAGGTATGGACAAGAGCAGGAAGGCCGCGGGTGTTTTCAACGCTACAGGAAGTGCTTAGACGCTGCCGTGTGACCGAGCTGTAAGCCGGCGCGCTCAGTGGTTGTGGCGTTAGCCAGCTCGGAGACTTGGGTCAGGGCACCCGGTCTGGGTCCGTTGGAAGAGGCCGCACGCCGGAGTGGGTGAATGTCTTGCCTCTTGCGTTTCGGAAGACTTGCTGACTGGACTTTTATAGAAAGATCTGCATTTTTACAGCACACGCATTTATCAGTATGAGTTGCGAAGCATAACTTAGCCTACATTCGTCTTCACCAAATATCAATGCTATCGCTACCGTCCTCAGATGCTAATTTAACCCTCCTTCTCCAGCACAGACATTTCGTCCATTGAACACAGCGAACAATTGCGTCCGTCCTCCCAGCCCAGCAGCTACAGCCAGACTGTGTCCTTTTCGCGCCATTTTTCAAAGACCGCCATCTTCAATTATGTCATGGGAGGAGAGGTGGTGTTGTGAACCGGGTCAGTTGACTCCGGCACTTGTGGTAAACACACTGGATGGAGCTACAGCCTATGACAACTAAAATTTTTAAATAAACAGTACATGCAAAATAAATACTTTGTCCGTCCTTTCCAGCAGCCCAGCACAGGCTCAGTCTTTTCTCGCCAATTTCCTGATTTAGGATGGGGAGAGGGGGGAGCAATGCATACAATGTAAAGATTTACGTCCGTCATTTCCGGCAGCTCAACAATGATTGAGTCCTTATCCTGCCATTTTTCAGATGGGCGAGTGTCTGTGATGCGGGGTGGTGTGGGAAGGGGAGAGAGGAGGGGGTTAGGTTAGTGGAAATAGCCCAGTTGACCTATTTTCCCTCCAAAATTTGAACTTTCCGCCATGACGTCTTTGCGACATTGCCACATCTATGGCCACCATCTTGGATCCGCCATCTTCAAAAAATTTGGCCGCAATGTAATGTGGGCTGTGTCCTTGTTGCCATACTACTCTTACTATGAATTTGCACCATATTGTGCACCTTGTTTAGCGATGGCTCACAACTGCGTCATGTATGTAATAGCATGCTGGTTATACTACAAGTTATATTGTTTGACAGTAACAGAATAATGGGTTTTCATTTGTTTACTAGTTTGTTTACTGCGTTCCATAGGTTGTTTGCAATAGCAAAAACCTTACAATAGAAGAGATGTGTTTCCCAGTAGCAAAGACGAACAAGTGCTCATAAGTCAGTATTTTAGAACCCATGTTTACTGGACAGTTTTTCTTGGTATGGTATATACTATCACATCTCGACTTACGAATACTTTTTTTAACACCCTGTATAAATGATCTAATGGATAATAGTCGCCAGGATGACTATGTTGAGACAGAATTATGTAGACATGAAGAATAAAGATCTGCAAACAATAATTCACTTACCCGTCCGCTAAAATTTCGGTCGTGCGGCCGCATAAATTCAGCTTGTTCTTCTAATATTTCGGCTGAATGCCGTCCAGTGATCTTCAGCGTGAGCCGAGGTGACTGACGCTCCATCACTTGCTCCGTCCTTTAAAACTACTGCGTGGTTCGGTCCTCGGGTTTAAAAGGACGGAGCAAGTGATGGAGCGTCAGTCACCTCTGCTCACGCTGAAGATAGCATTCAGCCGAAATGTTGGAAGAAGATCATCAGTGGCAGTAGCTACAAGAGAGGCATTGTGCATCATTGTGAAACGTAATCTTAATTACTTAACCTAGTGTTTCTAAGTGTCTCGTTGGTATCTGAGAAATGTATAAGACTTATTTTGAAATCGAAATGTCTAGATTTCAGTGCAGGGCAACAGAACTGTGTAAAAATTTATTTTTTTGCGAAATCCAGACTAGCTGCGAGAAAACAATCCGTTTTGAATGAAATTTATATATATAATCTGACTGCAAAACAAATGACTCCGGTTAAAATGGTGGCCCTGAATACTGATAATCTTTATCTTAAGATTGTAAACAACCACTGTACCAGAACTGTTACTGTAATTACAGAGCAAATGAACACAAAAATTAGCGCATCTGACTTTCTGGTAAAGCTGCTGAAAATTCACAAGATAGCACTTTACTGACATCCTTTACTGGTTTTAAGCCTCAGAACTTTCACCAAAACACTCTGACAATCACTGTACTTTACAATGGGAATGGACTTTGACGATAATTAAGTTTATTGGCCTACCAGTGCGCACGGAATGCTCGTCTTTTCTGCAACCTGTTGCTATTAGGAATAATGATGTAACTGTCAAAAATCAAATTTCCTCTGCCGTACTTGCGATGTGCAATGCAAAACGGTATCTGATCAATTTTCATTAAAATGCTTCTCAGTACGCAACTCGCGATAAGCAAAGCGATCATGCAAATACAGCCACGAAAGTAAAGAACTAAACTACTGATAAATGAGAAGAAAGACTCCAAGTACAACTATGCTTAAGCCATTACAACAACACAAACCTTTTCATAAGGTTCTCACACCTCGACAAGTTAGCAAATATATTACTTAATAACTCTACTGTGTATCATTACCTTCCTTGACACTTATTTCAACCATGAGGCAAGTCTATGTGCTTCACTGTAAATTTTCTACAGCAACTTTTAACCATACACACTGTTCTAGCAATAAGAAACTACACAATCACAAACACATAGCCGGCCACGGTGGCTAAGCGGTTCTAGGCGCTCCAATCCGGAACCGCGCTGCTGCTACGGTCGCAGGTTCGAATCCTGCCTCGGGCATGGATGTGGGTGATGTCCTTAGGTTTAAGTAGTTCTCAGTCTAGGGGACTGATGACCTCAGATGTTGAGTCCCATAGTGTTCAGAGTCATTTGAACCATTTGAACAAACATATACAAAAAACTGGACTACCTTAAGAGTTGGTTTTAACTTTCTTCCACTAAATAGTCTCATTATTGTTTATCCTCAAAATATATTGCTACAAACACCTTTTTAAGAAATGCTGCATCCACTGCGCGGCAGGCGAACTTCCATCCTTTTCAAACCAAGTACGCTATCGGACCGTATAACACACACTATACACTGTTACTATCTGACTTACTCTCAAAACTTTGGTCTCAAAACACAGACTTACAAAGAGTATGATTATACCGAAACCACAGAGGTTGTGAACGTTTATCAGCCGGCCGGTGTGGCCAAGCGGTTCTAGGCTCTTCAGTCTGGAACCGCGCGACCGTTACGGTCGCAGGTTCGAATCCTGCCTGGGGCATGGATGTGTGTGATGTCCTTAGGTTGGTTGGGTTTAAGTCATTCTAAGTTCGAGGGGACTGATTACCTCAGATGTTAAGTCTCATAGTGCTCAGAGCCATTTGAACGTTTATCAAATTCCCAACTTCATGCGCATTTGTGTGCAACACTTCTTGAAAATCGTCACGGCAAATAAGACAACTACCTTTCAGCGGAGAGGTTTACTATTGAAATTTGGAGAGAGCCATTTTTGAGAAGAGCTGGACAGAACATTACTTCCTCCTACACAGTTCTCGCGAAATGATAACGACGAGATAATTGGAGAAATTGGAGCTAATACAGAGGCTTACTGACAATCACTTTTCCCACGAGATATCTGCGAGTGGAACAGTGAAGGGAAGAAAGGGGGGGGGGGGGTGGAGGAGTCATTTAGTGGTATCACATACCGTCTGGTGGCCTGCCGAATATTGATGTAGATGTTGATGTAGATGGTCTGTCGCGCCATTTCACTCCCGCACTGGGATGCACATGTAGTTAGAACCATAACAGAACTGTTTTGCAGAAATCCCGGAACATGTACTCCCTTCTGATAATGTGTCACTCTTTTTGTGCTATGACCTTAGCATGGGACAATATGGGTAAAATACTTTTTGAAGTTTTCTCGTACTTAGAAACTACCGTCATTTCACCAAAACGAAAAAGAATTTCAGTCGAGTGGTAGCTTTCGTTACTGCAGCAGCGCATCAGAGTACACCATCTCGCCTGTGAGTTTGACACAGCTCCCCATAAGAGGCAACTTATTTCAAATTTCCTCTCTGCTCTTTAGTTTAAATTCCTACATTTCGTGTCTGTTTGTGTATTTATTAGGCAGAGTTCTGCGTTGTGTTAACTGTGTGGAGCATATTTCCGCCATCTTTAGTATGAGTAGGAACTGCGATTGATGTTCCACAGGCGAGATGAATTAGCTACCCTCCGCCGTGTTGGCTTCGGTCACACAGCTTGAGGCTGTCACCATTGGGCAACACTATGGGGAGTTCCACGTGGCGATCCTAGGGACGTCCAGCACCCTCACTTGTCCCCCGATCGGTCCACTACTCTGAACACTGAGTATGACCCCTTACCAGCTGCCGAGAGGGAGATTGTTCCAGTGTGTGGTAGGCAGCGAAAGATTTTCTCGAGACCCGATCGGAGGACTTCCTCAGTTCATATAAAATGTAAATGTCGTGTGACTAGGGCCTCCCGTAGGGTAGACCATTCGCCGAATGCAAGTCTTTCGATTTGACGCCACATCGGTGACTTGCGCTTCAATGGGGATGAAATGATGGTGATTAGGACAACACAACACCCAGGCCCTGAGCGGAGAAAATCTCCGACCCAGCCGGGAATCGAACCCGGGCCATTAGTATTGACATTCTGTCGCGCTGACCACTCAGTTACCGGGGAAAGACCTCAGTTCATATGATGAACAGGTTTCGGACGCTGTCTGTGGCTAGCAAAGACCGTAAGCGAGATGCTGCCTCTCGCCCTATTCCAGGGGAAGCCTCTTGGCTCATGACACCTGGCCATCCACGAACGGTTGGATTATTGGTAGTTGAGAGCTCCAATGTTAGGCGCGTACAGATACGGCTGCCTGGAAGTGTAAGGAATTCAGTGTGCCCTCTGTGTGCAAACTGGGAGGCAGTCATCCATCATGTGGAATGTGTGCTTCCGGATGTTATGAAGAGCACAGGGTGCAGCCAGCTACAGGTGGTGCCTTATATCGATGCTAATGATGTGTGTTGCCAAACTGCCTATTGGCTTCTGTCTCGGGTTCTTTGGCCGACGTTCATCTAATGATTTTTCTGACGTTTCGCCAGCACGAGTGGCTGGCATTGTCAAAGCTTCACCCTCCATTGCCGGTGGTGAACTGGAGGCGAGCTCGCGGCCGCAGACTATATGTACCTGGCGCGAACACGTCCGAGGGCTTCTCCGCGGTCATTTCCAGTGCGGTTCTCCTCTTGCTACCTGCGACGGTCGTTCGCTGCAGTACGGGAAGCCAGGATCCGTTTACCTTAAGACTTTCCTCTTTCTTGTTGAAACTGTTCGCGTGTTTTTGGATTTCTACAGCTTCTCTGAACAAGCGCGTGTGATAGTGCTTCTCTACAGCCAGAACTTCCGTGTCGGCGAATTTTATTACGTGGTCGGTCTCATTCAGTGCGTGCTCTGCCACGGCCGATTTCTCCACCTGCCCCAACCTGCAATGTCGCTTATGCTCTTTGATCCTGGTGTTAATGGATCGTCCAGTCATTCCGACATAAACTTTTCTGCATGTGCAAGGTATACGGTATACTCCCGACATTGCAAGTGGGTCTCTTTTCTCCTCCGCCGATCTAAGACACTCTTTGATCTTCCTTGTCGGTTTGAAAATCGTCTTTACGCCGTGTTTGCGCAATATACGGCCGATTCTGTCCGTCACTCTGGGAATGTATGGCAGAAAGGCCGTAAGGAACCAGAAAAAGAAATGTTGAGTACGGCCTTTCTGCCATACATTCCCAGAGTGACGGACAGAATCGGCCGTATATTGCGCAAACACGGCGTAAAGACGATTTTCAAACCGACAAGGAAGATCAAAGAGTGTCTTAGATCGGCGGAGGAGAAAACTGACGTATACCTTGCACATGCGGAAAAGTTTATGTCGGAATGACAGGACGATCCATTAACACCAGGATCAAAGAGCATAAGCGACATTGCAGGTTGGGGCAGGTGGAGAAATCGGCCGTGGCAGAGCACGCACTGAATGAGACCGACCACGTAATAAAATTCGCCGACACGGAAGTTCTGGCTGTAGAGAAGCACTATCACACGCGCTTGTTCAGAGAAGCTGTAGAAATCCAAAAACACGCGAACATTTTCAACAAGAAAGAGGAAAGCCTTAAGGTAAACGGATCCTGGCTTCCCGTACTGCAGCGAACGACCGTCGCAGGTAGCAAGAGGAGAACCGCACTGGAAATGACCGCGGAGAAGCCCTCGGACGTTGGCGCGCCAGGTACATATAGTCTGCGGCCGCGAGCTCGCCTCCAGTTCACCACCGGCAATGGAGAGTGAAGCTTTGACAATGCCAGCCACTCGTGCTGGCGAAACGTCAGAAAAATCATTAGATGAACGTCGGCCGAAGAACCCGAGACAGAAGCCAATAGGCAGTTTGTCAACAAGTGGCCACGAAAGCCTTAACAATTGTGATGTGTGTTGGATTAGATAAGAAGACATTCTCTCTGGGTTCGAGGGCTTGCTGAAACAGTAAAGACTGCCAGTGGTGCTTGCGAGAAGAAGGAGGAACCGATTGAGGTTTTTTGGTACGGAGTGGAGGGTCTGAATCAGAAGCTGAAACGGTTCTGCCATCTTGTAGGCTGCAGACCCCCGACTTGCGCCATAGGTTGGTCGGATCCGGGTTCCGCATGATAGGTCAGAGGTCCATTCGACGTAGAATACGGCTAGAGAGGAAGCGGGGGCTTTGTAGAGAGGACTGGGCGGTTTTTTACGTTTATCGACCAGTCGAAAATCAGGTGATTAGAGACTTGCACAAGCTCGGATTATGTCAAGGATGGGGAAGGAAATCGTCCCTGTCCCCTCAAAGGAACCATCCCCGCATTTGTCTGTAGCAATTTAGGAAAATCACGGAAAACCTAAACTGGATGGCCAGACGTGGGTTTGAACAGTCATCCTCCGGAATGTGAGTCCATTGTGCTGGCCACTCGTCGCCTTGCTCGTATTTTACGTTAGAGGGTCTCGGAAAACAACAGCAAGGACATGAGCCTAAAAGGACGCAGGACAAAGACAGGATGAAAGAACTGTAATTGTAAGTTGTCGTAGCTGTGTTGTAAATGAACCAGCACTCCAATCGCTCTTAGAAAGGTGTGAAGCTGAAGCCATTATAGGCACGGGAACTAGGCTAAATCCGAAAATACGTTCAGCCGAAATTTTTACAATGAACCTCACTGTTTTTAGAAAGGACAGATCAAAAACAGTTGGTGGTGGAGTGTTTATTGATGTCAGAAGTAATTTACTTCTTAGTAAAATTGAAGTAGATTTTTCCTGTGAGATAGTATGAATAGAGATTATACTTGACAAACAGGAATAAATTAATAACTGACTCAGACGATAAAATTGCTGGACAGTTCAAAGAAGCCTTGAGTCTCATTTCAAATAGGGACTCCACTTTCACAATTAACTGGTGACTCCAGTTTGCCCTCGATATGTTGGCGAAAATACATGTTTAAAGTCGTTGGTAGGCATAAAACATTGTCCAAACTGTACTGAATGCTTTCTCAGAAAATTGTTTTTAACTGTTAGTTTAGGATCCCATTCGAAGAGAAATGGTTGCGAAAACATCCTTGACTCCTTAGCAACGAATAACCGTGAGCAAATAGGAAGAATCATGACGCACACAAGGATTAGTGACTCCAAGGTTTCAGCAAGACTAAATACCGTAACATGCAAACACAGAAAAATAAACACAAAATACATTTATTTAAAAAAGTAGGTAAAAATTCGCTTGACGCCTTCTGACAGTCTGCTGAACATAGTGAACATCGATGTTCTTAAATCAACGTTCTTGTGAAACACAACTATCTCTTTATTTTCAGGAAATAATGAGTGTAATCGATAGGGGATGTCAAACTGATTCCATATTTTTAAATTTCCAAAATGCTGTTGAGACCGTTCCTCACAACAGACGCCTAAGCAAATTGCCCACCCATGGATTAATGTCTTAACTGTGCGACTGGATTCGTGATTTCCCGTGAGAAAGATCACAGTTCTTAGCAACTGTCGGAAAGTCATCGAGTCAAACAGAAGTAATTTCTGACGTTTCTTCTATCTCTGATCTACGTAACCGATTTAGGAGTCAATCTGAGCAGCCCTCTTATATATTTTTCAGATGATGCTGTCATTTACTGTCTTATAATATTATGAGATGATCAAAACCAATTGCGAAATGATTTGAACAAGATATCCGTATGGTGCGAAATGTGGCAGTTGACTCTAAATTATGAAAAGTGTGGAGTCATTCACATGATTACTGAAAGGGATATGCTAAATTTCGGTTACACAATAAATCACACAAATCTGAAGGTTTTTAATTTAACTAATTACAGTTACGAATAACTTCAATTGGAACGATTATATAGATAATGTTGTGGAGAAAGCAAACCAAAGGCTGCGATTTACTGGCAGAAAACTTAGGAAATGCAACAGGTGTACTAAAGAGACTGCCTACACCATGCTTGTCCGCCATCTTCAGGATTACTGTGCAGATGGGAGTGATGGAGCACATCGAAGAAGTGCAATGACGGGCAGCTCGTTTTGTATTATCGTGAAATAGGGGAGAGATTTGATATTCCAGCTGGGGTGGCAACGATGAAATCAAAGGATGTTTTCGTTGCAGGCCGTCTGCTCATGAAATTTGAATCACCAGCTTTCTTCTAAGAGTGTGAAAATATTTTATTGGCGTTCACCCACCTATGGAGAAATGATATTCATAAAAAAAAAAGAGAAATCAGAGCTCGCACAGGAAGATTTGAGTGTTCGTTTTTGCCGCGCTATGTTCGAGAGTGGATTGCTAAAGAAATAGCTCGGGTGATTCGACGAACCCTCTGAGAGACACTTAACTCTCAATTACAGAGTGTCATGTGGATGTAGATGTAGATGTAGTTTCTAGCGGAACGCTATATGGTAGAATGATACACTCGTATTTTTGATATGTGAGGACTGCACTTCGTGCGCTTTGAACATCTGCGCCTAATCGGATGTACAAATATTTGCTTGATCGGACAGGTGGGAATATCGTAGAGCTTTACTTCTGCAGATAGTGGAATAAGCATGTCGCTATTCGTCCTGTAAGGACTCGTTGTTCGTCAGTGACGAAGTTTTTAAGACGCATTCTGTTTCTCCTGCTGTGCATAACTTGCTGAGTACATTAGAACGATGAACTAAAATAGCTGCTTATAACAACTAAACTTTATTTACGACTGTTTCGGCATTTATCGCCATTGTTAACAATTTTGTTGAGAACGTGTATAAATGTGAACGTCATTTATATTAAAGTGACTATATTGTACTCACGACGAGACTAATGTGATGTCTGTTTTACGTCGATAGTGAACTATCTTATGACTGTCACTGTTTTGATAAGATGGTAAATGACGTAAGATATTGAGAATAATGCGTTAATTATGGATTGACAGTAGTTCGACAGTTCAACTCTTATCCCTGCTATATGTTCTCAAAGATTATGCAGATGAACAGCGATATTATTGTTTATCCAAAATTTGTCACGATTATCTTTGGTTGTTGCATATGTTACTTTCGATTTATCCATTTTCATGTTCTAGAGGTCCAGTAAAGCTTTTGGGGTAGTACTTGTGTTTAAATTATGTATGGTCTTTTAATATTCCTTGTGAGTATTTTCTCGTGTGTACGTAGATTTCCCGTTCTTCAAGAATGTTCATTGCAAAATCTTTTGGTATTCTGTACAGAATCTGGAGTGTATTTTCGGTTATACCACCAGCGTGGTTTTGATTTTTCAAATGCAGAAACAAGCTCGACTGATTATTTTCACTGTCTCTAATGTGTTCGTTATACCCGACGTTAAAATTTCTTCCTGTTTGGCCAATGTAAAAGCTGTTACACGTGCCACATGTGATCTGGGTTATCATATTTGGACGTTCTAGTGGTGGCGGAACGTAATATTATTGAAAGATTGCTACTGGTTCGAAAATCACATTAATATAAATTACATTCACATTTATACACGTTATAACCAAAATTGTATTAAAGATAAGTTATTATAAACAGCTATTTGGGTGAATTTTTCTAATAATCATGACATTATCTGACATCTATTACGCAGCTGGCCCTAATGAAAAAAAAAATACTGAGTTTGGGGAACGGACGTACCTGTGCTAACTTTGGCTGAAGATTTTCTGTGTCTTAAGATGACCCTTGCGACAGGAATGTAGCCAGTAATAAATGATGTCTGATTTGCTATCGCCATGAAGAGAATTCATTTTAAAGATTATTTTGCAGTTGTTCGTAACAGACGACACTTAGTGGCATGGAAGCAAGATTTTTGGAGTCGGTAATTATAGTTCATAAACTTAATGAAACCCACCACATTTCACTTAACCAGTACGTTAAATCTGGTCAAATAATGATCCGTGCATGCTAAGACAGCAGAAGATACCTGCTTATTCCGTGAACTGCAGGGGCTGAGAACCATATTCCCACGGTGGCGAAGCGGTAAGATGCTGGACTTATTTTCGGGACAACGGTGTTCGAATCACCGTCCAGCAATACAGATTCAGACTGACTTTCCTAAGTCACTTAAGGGCAATGCCGAAATGGTTCCTTAGGGGAAGACACGGCCTGTTACCTTTCCCATTCCCACAATCTGACCTTATGCTCCGTCTCTTGTGATTTCGACGTCGGCCAGACGTTACACTCTAATCGCCTTCCTTTCCGAGACCTTACTCTTATGACGCAGTTATGCATAAATATTTTGTAAAATTTTATTCCAGTTATTGTGAAAAGTATTTTTCAACTTTAATAGTTTCTATATGTCTGGTAAGTGTACAGATCTTAAACCAACTGTAGTCGACCTGTTATGATTTCTAGTGATTCATAAAATTTGATTACATCAGTAATCAGTGATATACACAATATCAGAGAGTAGACTGTCGTATAATTCTCCTTGTATAAAACCATCGGCACAGTCTGCTCTCTTATCAAGTGTAAGCTACTCCAAGCCGTGATAGAACGCATTACTCTCGTACGTAATTATAAGACAGATACAACAGTTAGCATACGTATTCCACACATGAACACGTGGTGTACAGATTGCGTATTTAACCGGTAATCAACATGTCTTGGGTCTCGAGGGCGAATCAAGCTACTGCTTAAAGATTTAACAAAAATCATCAGCAATGTTGGACGATGATTGCCGATATAAGGACTCAACCTTGTTCTGCCAACGGCCTTGCTAAAAAGGCTGGAAAAACGGACAGAGTACCAGGGCAACCTATTGCCAGTGCGGTGGGAAACAGCAATGATCAACAGCATAAGGATGCAGAAGGCAATGGAAAGCACTGCTTTAAAGGTACAGAATTTGTATCCAAGGGACATTGAAATCAAATCCAAAAAATATCTCTCCATTGGCAAAAGTTCCGCATTATTCCCCCATTCGAATCTTCAGGATGGGAGGAGAATTCTAGGGTGGAGATAACCATGAGAAAAAGCGGGAAGAACCAAGGAAAGGGTAACATTCTACGAGTCGGAGCGTGGAGTGTCGATAGTTTGAATGTAACAGCAAAGGTAAAAATCTGAAATTCGTTATAAATAGGAAAGTAGCACAAAGAGTGAGTTATACCGAACAGTCAGTGATATGGTTGTTCTCATAAGAATCGACAGTTAGAAAAACAATCGTTCAGGTATAAAAGACACACCAATGTCACAATCACAAGATGAAGAGGCAGTGAAAGGATATGAGGACAGTGTATGGCTAATTCAGCTTCTAAAAGGAGATGATAGTCTAGTAATGTTGGGGCCACTGGAACCTGTTAATACGGGAACAGGAGAGTTAAGAAAGAATAACTGGGAAATATGGGGTTGGTAGTACGAGTGAGAAGGGAGAAAGAGTAATTAAGTACTGCAATCAATAAAAGCGAATACTTAAAACGCACAAGAGAAGGAAGTATAAGGCTTGGAGATATGAGAAGATTCCAATTACGTATATTACACTGAAGAGCCAAAGAAACTGGTACAGCTGTCTAATATCGTGTAGGGCCCCCTCGAGCACATAGAAGAGCCGCAACACGACATAGTGTGGACTCGAATAATGCTGGAGGGAATTGACACCATGAATCCTTCAGCGCTGTCCATAAACCCGTAAGACTACGACTGGGTGGAGACTACTTCTGATCAGCACGTTGCATGTCATCTCAGATACTCAGATATGCTCAATAATGTTCATACCTGGGACGTTTGATGACCAGTGGAAATGTTTGAACCCATAAGAGTGTTCCTGGAACCACCTGTAGCAATTCTGGACGCGTGGGGTGTCGCATTGTCGATCTGGAATTCACAGTGGACGTGAACAGATGCAGGTGATGAGACACAATGCTTATGTACGAGTCACCTATCAGAGTCGTATCTAGACGTATCAGGGGTCCCATATCACTCCAACTACACGCCCCACACCATTACAGAGCCACCCTGCTGACATGCAGGGTACATGGATTTGTGAGGTTGTCTCCATACCCGTACACGTCCATCAGCTCGATTAATTCGAAACGACACTCGACCGACTGAGAAACATATTTTCAGTTATCAACAGTTCAATGTCGGGCCCAGGTGAGGCGAGAAGTAAAGCTTTATATTGTGCAATCATTAAGGGTACACGAGTGAACCTTCTGCTCTGAAAACCCATATCGATGATGTTTCGTTGAATCGTTCGCACGCTGACACTTGCTGATGGCGCAGCACTGAAATTTGCAGCAGTTTGCGGAAGGGTTGCATTTCTGTCACGCTGAACCATTCTCTTGTCGTTGGTCCCGTTCTTGCAGTATCTTTTTCCGGCCTCAGCGATGTCGGAGATTTGATGTTTTACCGGATTCCTAATATTCACAGTACACTCGTAAAATGGTCGTACGGGGAAATCCCTACTTCATCGCTGCATCAGAGATGTAGTGTCCCAGCGCTCGTTCACCGACTATAAAACAGCGTTCAAACTCGCTCAAATCTTGATACGCTCCCATTGTAGCAGCAATAACAGGTCTAACAACTGCGCCAGCCACTTGTTGACTTATTTAGGCGTTGCCGACCGCAGCGCCGTATTCTGCCTATTTACATATCTCTATATTTGAATATAGCTGCCTATACCAGTTTCTTTGGCGCTTCAGTGTACATCATTGTCAGATAGGGATTCTAAAATCAGATATTGGATTGTAAGGCATACAAATGAGTAGACATAAACTCGCATCACAATTTAGTATTGACTGCTAGCGACAAAGAGTATACTGAAGATTAAGAGACTGGTCCAGAAGAATCAGCATACTGAAGAATTGAGAATGATGTGATATGTTTTAAACCCTCTGATCTATATATACTGCGATAATGAATAACACAGAAGGCTCTTCACTTGAAGAGGAATGGATGTCTCTAAAAATGTAGTCACAGAAGTACGACAAACATTGGCAGAATGAAGGTAAATCGAAGAAATCATAGGTAACAGAAGAACTGCTCAGTTGATCGACGAAAGATGGAAGTACAAAATTGTTGATGGATATTCAGGAATAAAAAAATACAAGTTACTTAGAAATGAAATAAATAAAGAAGAACTGCAGGAAAGCCAAGGCGAAACGGCTGCAGGGAAAACGTGAAGAAATCGGAACAGAGAAGCTCGTCGGAAGGATTTGATAGTATATAGAAAATTCGAAACAGTCAAAACAACACCAAGAGCGCTAATTCCACTGTTAAACGCACTAGCCTTGCACTGACTGCAGATGTTTCTTACGATAACTATAAGTAATGTCCGTCGTAAATATGTGTTCACTTTCTGCAGAAAGTGCTAGACCAATAGTCGCGGTTCTAGGCGCTCAGTCCGGAGCCGCGTGACTGCTACGGTCGCAGGTTCGAATCCTGCCTCGGGCATGGATGTGTGTGATGTCCTTAGGTTAGTTAGGTTTAAGTAGTTCTAAGTTCTAGGGGACTGATGACCACAGATGTTAAGTCCCATAGTGCTCAGAGCTAGACCAATAGTGGTGTGACTAAGCAGTTAGCTTACCAAATGTGGAAACTACAAAACAAAAACTTCCTAACATGAAAATCTGTCTATGTTTTACAACTGAAGTGACATTCTGACCTATAACTTATGACCAAATGAAAGGAAGTACAGACTTCGTTCGGAAAAACAAATTCAAGGAAGTCGCCTAAATATAAAAAGGCGAAACGCGTCTAGAACGTAAGTTTAAATTATATCAATAAAAAGGCACTTCAGCTTACAAAACGAATAGTTAAATACTTGCTGCCGGTAATGGGCATATCAACAAATATGTAGTACTTTGTAATATTCGCTGCTGAAAAACAAAGTGAAAATACTGGAACCAAAAGTTTGATTAAAAAAAATTATTCGTTATTTCACGAATCTAAGCCAAGGGTGTAAGACAGGGCTTTAGTCTTTCGTCCCGACTCAAATGGTTCAAATGGCTCTGAGCACTATGGGACTTAACATCTGAGGTCATCAGTCCCCTAGACTTAGAACTTCTTAAATCTAACTAAGGACATCACACACATCCATGCCCGAGGCAGGATTCGAACCTGCGACCGTAGCAGTAGCGCGGTTCCGGACTGAAGTGCCTAGAACCGCTCGCCCACCACGGCCGGATATCGTCCCTACTGTTCAATCTGTGGATCGAAGAAGCACTGGCGGAAATAAAAGAAAGGTTCAAGAGTGGAATTAAAATTGAAGGTGAAAGGGTGTCAATTCTAAGGTCCGATGACGATATAGCTGTCCTCAGTGAAAGTTAAGAGGAATTACAGAATCTGCTGAGTGGAATGAACAGTCTAATGAATATTGAATGCTGACTGAGAGAGTCAATCGAAGAAAGACGAATGTAATGAGAAGTAGTAGAAATGAGAATAGGGAGAAACTTAACATCAGGATTGATGACCACGAAGTTAAGGAATTCTGAAACCGATGTAGCAAAATAACCCATGACGGACGGAGCAAGGAAAATGTAAAATGCAGACTAGCAGTGGTAAAAAGGGCAAGAGAAGTAAAACATAGTTCTTAATTCGAGGAAGAAATTTCTGAGAATGTACGTTTGAAGCACAGCAACATAGGATGGTGAAACATGGACTGTGGAAATTCCGGAATAGAACAGAATCGAAGCATTTGAGATGTGGTGCTGCAGATGAATGTTGAATGTTAGGTAGTCTGATCAGGTGAGGAATGGGGAGGTTCAGCGCAGAATCGGTGAGGAAAGGAATATGTGGGAAACACTGACGAGGAGAAGAGACAGGAGGACAGCACATCTGTTAAGACATCAGGGATGACTTCCATCGCACTAGGGGAAGTTGTAGATGGTAAAAATTATAGAGAAAAATGGAGGTTGGGATTGTTGTTGTTGTGGTTTTCAGTCCTGAGACTGGTTTGATGCAGCTCTCCATGCTACTCTATCCTGTGCAAGCCTTTTCATCTCCCAGTACCTACTGCAACCTACATCCTTCTGAATCTGCTTAGTGTATTCATCTCTTGGTCTCCCTCTACGATTTTTACCCTCCACGCTGACCTCCAATACTAAATTGGTGATCCCTTGATGCCTCAGAACATGTCCTACCAACCGATCCCTTCTTCTGGTCAAGTTGTGCCACAAACGTCTCTTCTCCCCAATCCTATTCAATACTTCCTCATTAGTTATGTGATCTACCCATCTAATCTTCAGCATTCTTCTGTAGCACCACATTTCGAAAGCTTCTATTCTCTTCTTGTCCAAACTATTTATCGTCCATGTATACGAATACTTTCAGAAATGGCTTCCTGACACTTATATCAATACTGGATGTTAACAAATTTCTCTTCTTCAGAAACGCTTTCCTTGCCATTGCCAGCCTACATTTTATATCCTCTCTACTTCGACCATCAGCAGTTATTTTGCTCCCCAAATAGCAAAACTCCTTTACTACTTTAAGTGCCTCATTTCCTAATCTAATTCCCTCAGCATCACCCGACTTAATTAGACTACATTCCATTATCCTTGTTTTGCTTTTGTTGATGTTCATCTTATATCCTCCTTTCAAGACACTGTCCATTCCATTCAACTCCTCTTCCAAGTCCTTTGCTGTCTCTGACAGAATTACAATGTCATCGGCGAACCTCAAAGTTTTTATTTCTTCTCCATGAATTTTAATACCTATTCCGAATTTTTCTTTTGTTTCCTTTACTGCTTGCTCAATATACAGATTGAACAACATCGGGGAGAGGCTACAACCCTGTCTTACTCCCTTCCCAACCACTGCTTCCCTTTCATGTCCCTCGACTCTTACAACTGCCATCTGGTTTCTGTACAAATTGTAAATAGCCTTTCGCTCCCTGTATCTTACCCCTGCCACCTTCAGAATTTGAAAGAGAGTATTCCAGTCAACATTGTCAAAAGCTTTCTCTAAGTCTACAAATGCTAGAAACGTAGGTTTTCCTTTCCTTAATCTTTCTTCTAAGATAAGTCGTAAGGTCAGTATTGCCTCACGTGTTCCAGTGTTTCTACGGAATCCAAACTGATCTTCCCCGAGGTTGGCTTCTACTAGTTTTTCCATTCGTCTGTAAAGAATTCGTGTTAGTATTTTGCAGCTGTGACTTATTAAACTGATAGTTCGGTAATTTTCACATCTGTCAACACCTGCTTTCTTTGGGATAGGAATTATTATATTCTTCTTGAAGTCTGAGGGTATTTCGCCTGTTTCATACATCTTGCTCACCAGATGGTAGAGTTTTGTCAGGACTGGCTCTCCCACGGCCGTCAGTAGTTCCAATGGAATATTGTCTACTCCGGGGGCCTTGTTTCGACTCAGGTCTTTCAGTGCTCTGTCAAACTCTTCACGCAGTATCATGTCTCCCATTTCATCTTCATCTACATCCTCTTCCATTTCCATAATATTGTCCTCAAGTACATCGCCCTTGTATAGACCCTCTATACACTCCTTCAACCTTTCTGCTTTCCCTTCTTTGCTTAGAACTGGGTTTCCATCTGAGCTCTTGATATTCATACAAGTCGTTCTCTTATCTCCAAAGGTCTCTTAAATTTTCCTGTAGGCGGTATCTATCTTACCCCTAGTGAGATAGGCCTCTACATCCTTACATTTGTCCTCCAGCCATCCCTGCTTAGCCATTTTGCACTTCCTGTCGATCTCATTTTTGAGACGTTTGTATTCCTTTTTGCCTGCTTCACTTACTGCATTTTTATATTTTCTTCTTTCATCAATTAAATTCAATATTTCTTCTGTTACCCAAGGATTTCTACTAGCCCTCGTCTTTTTACCTACTTGATCCTCTGCTGCCTTCACTACTTCATCCCTCAAAGCTACCCATTCTTCTTCTACTGTATTTATTTCCCCCATTCCTGTCAATTGGTCCCTTATGCTCTTCCTGAATCTCTGTACAACCTCTGGTTCTTTCAGTTTATCCAGGTCCCATCTCCTTAAATTCCCACCTTTTTGCAGTTTCTTCAGTTTTAATCTACAGGTCATAACCAATAGATTGTGGTCAGAGTCCACATCTGCCCCTGGAAATGTCTTACAATTTAAAACCTGGTTCCTAAATCTCTGTCTTACCATTATATAATCTATCTGATACCTTTTAGTATCTCCAGGGTTCTTCCATGTATACAACCTTCTTTCATGATTCTTAAACCAAGTGTTAGCTATGATTATGTTGTGCTCTGTGCAAAATTCTACCAGGCGGCTTCCTCTTTCATTTCTTAGCCCCAATCCATATTCACCTACTATGTTTCCTTCTCTCCCTTTTCCTACACTCGAATTCCAGTGACCCATGACTATTAAATTTTCATCTCCCTTCACTACCTGAATAATTTCTTTTATTTCGTCATACATTTCATCAATTTCTTCGTCATATGCAGAGCTAGTTGGCATATAAACTTTTACTACTGTAGTAGGTGTGGGCTTCGTATCTATCTTGGCCACAATAATGCGTTCACTACGCTGTTTGTAGTAGCTTACCCGCATTCCTATTTTCCTATTCATTATTAAACCTACTCCTGCATTACCCCTATTTGATTTTGTGTTTATAACTCTGTAGTCACCTGACCAGAAGTCTTGTTCCTCCTGCCACCGAACTTCACTAATTCCCACTATATCTAATTTTTAACCTATCCATTTCCCTTTTTAAATTTTCTAACCTACCTGCCCGATTAAGGGATCTGACATTCCACGCTCCGATCCGTAGAACGCCAGTTTTCTTTCTCCTGATAACGACATCCTCTTGAGTAGTCCCCGCCCGGAGATCCGAATGGGGGACTATTTTATCTCCAGAATATTTTACCCAAGAGGACGCCATCATCATGTAATCATACAGTAAAGCTGCATGCCCTCGGGAAAAATTACGGGTGTAGTTTCCCCTTGCTTTCAGCCGTTCGCAGTACCAGCACAGCAAGGCCGTTTTGGTTATTGTTACAAGGCCAGATCAGTCAATCATCTAGGCTGTTGCCCTTGCAACTACTGAAAAGGCTGCTGCCCCTCTTCAGGAACCACACGTTTGTCTGGCCTCTCAACAGATACCCCTCCGTTTTGGTTGCACCTACGGTACGGCTATCTGTATCGCTGAGGCACGCAAGCCTCCCCACCAACGGCAAGGTCCATGGTTCATGGGAGGAAATATATGCAGTTAATAATTGAGGACGTATGTTGCAAGCGCTACTCTGAGATGAAGAGGGTGGCACAGGAGAAGAATTCGTAGCGGGCAGCATCAAACCAGTCAGAATACTGATGGCTAAATAAATAAATTAAGCACTAATTAAGCACTCTGTCTTGAGGCCACAAGTGGCATACCGGGACCATCCGACCGCTGTGTCATCCTCGGTGGAGGATGCGGATAGGAGGGGCGTGGAGTCAGCACACCGCTCTCCCGGTCGTTATGATGAGATTCTTGACCGAAGCCGCTACTATTCGGTCGAGTAACTCCTCAATTGGCATCACGAGGCTGAGTGCAACCCGAAAAATGGCAACAGCGCATGGCTGCCTGGATGGTCACCCATCCAAGTGCCGACCACGCACGACAGCGCTTAACTTCGGTGATCTCACGGGGACCGGTGTTACTACTGCAGCAAGGCGTTGCAGATAAATAAATAAAAAATAGAAATAAAAGTAACTTGTGCGGACACGGGACCGCTTAGGAATGACAGACGAAGTTGCTGCAGGAAGTACATTCTTCGTCATAGATTTATATAGACGTTGTATTCTCGTATGAGCGAGATGAGTGTGCCAGCAGCCGGTCTCCATCTCGCAGCGAGAGCTGGGTAAACTTTATACTACGCCGTGGCGGCTGGCCGCGTGCCGGTTCACGACCCTTATGTCCCCCAATATTTCGAAGGCCGGCCGTTATCTGAGGCCGGCGCTCGACTGTGTACACAACGATGCTCTGCTGCGTACACCGAACGCGCCTTATCTCTGTAACTCTGGCCGGGTCAGTGAGGGCCTGAGAAAGGCGAGACGGCCATGCGTGCGGCGGCTAGACTGACACGTATCAGTAGGGCAGCCAGCCATGGAGGAGAAAACAAGCCGTTTCAGTCGTAGCACATAATCGACCACACTGTTGGTGTACCCTCTTGGATATTGGGGACGCAAGAAGCGGCTTCCGACACCCGGTGCATTTGGGCTTTGTCCAGCGTGCAGATGATTGGTTGGCCTTTCCTTCTGTCGAATCCTATCACGCGATCTTAAGGGCTGTCTCCAATGTTATTAATTCCGTACACTGAGCAAGTAGGGCAAGTAGTAAAGGAAACCAAAAGAGTTTTGAAAAGGGAATTAAAGTTCATGGAGAAGAAGTGAACGCTTTGACTTTTCACGATGACATTTTAATTCTCTTGGGGACGTCACAGAACTCGGAAGAGCAGTTGAAAGTAATTGATAGTGTCTTGCACAGAGGTTTTAAGATCAGCATCTGTAAAAGTAAAACAAGAGCAATGGAATGTAGTCGAATTAAATCAAGTGATCCTGAGGGAATTAGATTAGGAAATCAAATGGTTCAAATGGCTCTGAGCACTATGGAACTTAGCTTCTGAGGTCGTCAGACCCCTAGAACTTAGAACTACTTAAACCTAACTAACCTAAGGACATCACACACATCCATGCCCGAGGCAGGATTCAAACCTGCGACCGTAGCGGTCACGCGGTTCCAGATTGAAGCGCGTAGAACCGCACGGCCACACCGGCCGGCTGATTAGGAAATGACACACTTGGAGTAGTAGGAGAGTTTTGCTATTACGGCAGTAAAATAACTGATGATGGCTGAACTAGTGAGCACGTAAAATGTAGATCGATAGTAGCAACAAAAGAAAAGAAAATAGTAGAGGAATTTGTTAACGCCGTACATAAATTTAAGTATTACAAAGTATTTGCTGGAAGTATTTATCTGTAATGGATCCTTGTGTGGGAGTGAAATATGGAATATAAAAATTTCAGACAAAAAGTGAAATGTGATACAACATAATACCAAAGATAAGACGGATGGCTCGAATAAGTAATGAGGTGGTAGTGACTCGAATTGGGGAGAAAAAGAGATTTTGGGTTAACTTGACTAGAAAAAGGGATCGGTTGATTGCACACACTCTGAGTTATCTAGGAAAACTGCAATTTGAAAATGGAGGAGAGTGTGGGCGTTACAGATGCCAAAGTTCGAATATAGTAAGCAGGTTCAAAATATATGTTGGTTGCAGTAGTTACTCGGGAATCAAAAGATATGCACAGGATAAGTTAATGTAAAGACCTGCATGAATCCAGTCTTCGGACTTAAGACCACCACCACAACAACAGTTGACAGTTATTTAAGTATACCTGCTCTGTTCCCACTATCCTTAATCAAGCCTGGTAACCATCGCTGTGATCGAGCGTGACGCCATGGCGAATAGGATGCAATAGGTGAAGAACTTGATGCCTCCGTTAATGGTCAGGACAGCAAGCTGCATTAGGTTCTCGTCTTACGCCTCACCAGTGGAGCAGGATTCCTTTTCAAATGTTGCGATTCAGTGAGTGCGCAAGTACTTCTACGGGAACGAGGCTTCGTACCAGTGCGTGGTGTCTAATGAAACAAACTCAAAAATGGCTCTAAGAACTATGGGACAGCATCTGAGTCATCAGTCCCTTAGACTTACAACTACTTAAACCTAACTAACCTAAGGACATCACACGCAGCCATGCCCTTCGAACCTGCGATCGTGGCGGTCATGCTGTTCCAGACTGAAGAGCCTAGCACCGCTCGGCCACACCGGCCGGCCTAAACGTTGTGCTTCCGGAGGTTATGCCGATATGTTGTATGAATTTCATAGTGTTGTATGCATTTCACGCACAATACTTCGGCGACCGACCATGTTTCCGTCACCCACTAAGCCATTTGATGCTCTTTGTTTTCAGAGCCAATACTGATAGTCCGTGGAACGCAAATTCTGTCAGCGTTTTCCAGCTCTGGTGGACGTGATGAGCAGCGAGATCTTAATAAAATTGTTTCCGAGCCCAAAGCCTTATTTAAATTGGAACCTCTGGCCCTATTTATAGTGTTTTGTAACAAAAAAATAGTTCAAATGGCTCTGAGCACTATGGGACTTAACATCTGATGTCATAAGTCCCCTAGAACTTAGAACTACTTAACCCTAACTAACCTAAGGACATCACACACATCCATGCCTGAGGCAGGACTCGAACCTGCGACCGTAGCAGCAGCGGACTGAAGCGCCTAGAACCGCTCGGCCACAGCGGCCGGCGTTTTGGAAAATATTTACTTCAATAGACTCATTAACTTTGATGTCCCAGAAATGTGGTGTTTGCACCAGGATGCTGGTATCCTCGTATTTGATTACATGATTATATTAAGGCAGTGCTCAGTAACAACTGATTTGCTTGGTTGTTTTAGTTAGGTGCGTCGTTGATGTTCTTTCTATCTCTGCTCGACTTTCTAGATAGTCTACCCCAGCTAAGACATGCTACATTCACATGGAAAGCGACACACACTCGCCTTTCGGAGATCTCGATGGCGTGTAACATTGCAAATAAGCATTTATATCTTACGAAATTACACAGTTTTAGAGGCTTTACTGGTCTCATACGGATATGATTTTATGTATACAGACTGAAACAGCGAGTGAAAATTAGTACAAAGGCCGGGAATCGGACCAGGAACTCTGCTTACTTGGCAGGTGTCTTAACTACTGAACCACCTTGGCAAGCAGTTCACACAATTGCACGGATTTCCCTGGCACGCCTCCCTCCTCGATCCAAATTCTCACTGCCGCCCACAATGAATCGAGGAGAGCCACGTAACCCATACGGTAATGTGAGCTGCTGTTCCAAAGTGGCTTAGTGGCTAACGCACCTCCCTAGTATGCAGGAGATTCCCAGCATTGGTACAAATTTCCACTCCTGCTTCAGTCTATACACGCAAATCTTAGTTGAACGGAGCGAGACACAGTGGATTACGAATGTGAAATTGTCTGAGCGGATGTAAACATCAAAGGTGGATTGAACATGGCAATCCGGTTCTTTCGTGGAACATACAGGGAGGGGTTGGCGAAAGATATTGAAACAACGTGAGAAACGCATGCTTGAATGTAAATGCAAATGCTCTGCTATATTTGACCACGATCGGCACATATGCAATGTCGTCAATACGTTGCAGCAAAGAACAGCTACATGAAGTCGAACGTGGGCAAATGTTGGTGCTAGAATGGTAATCCTTCCGTGGGCAAGGCAGCCGTCTTTGGTGTTTCAAGGGGCACCATGCCGAAGATTTACACTGCGTACAGGGAAGACTGAAAAACATGTTGGAAGGAGAGACAGCATTGGTCGTATTGTTTTGTTTTATTAACCGCAAATTCGATTTTCGGTCACTTAGTGACCATCTTCAGTGCTGTAATATATAATTTAAATTGGTAGGCACTGGTGTCAACAAGCTTACAGCATGTGATCGCTGTAAGCTTGTTGACACCAGTGCCTACCAATTTAAATTATACACTCCTGGAAATTGAAATAAGAACACCGTGAATTCATTGTCCCAGGAAGGGGAAACTTTATTGACACATTCCTGGGGTCAGATACATCACATGATCACACTGACAGAACCACAGGCACATAGACACAGGCAACAGAGCATGCACAATGTCGGCACTAGTACAGTGTATATCCACCTTTCGCAGCAATGCAGGCTGCTATTCTCCCATGGAGACGATCGTAGAGATGCTGGATGTAGTCCTGTGGAACGGCTTGCCATGCCATTTCCACCTGGCGCCTCAGTTGGACCAGCGTTCGTGCTGGACGTGCAGACCGTGTGAGACGACGCTTCATCCAGTCCCAAACATGCTCAATGGGGGACAGATCCGGAGATCTTGCTGGCCAGGGTAGTTGACTTACACCTTCTAGAGCACGTTGGGTGGCACGGGATACATGTGGACGTGCAATGTCCTGTTGGAACAGCAAGTTCCCTTGCCGGTCTAGGAATGGTAGAACGATGGGTTCGATGACGGTTTGGATGTACCGTGCACTATTCAGTGTCCCCTCGACGATCACCAGTGGTGTACGGCCAGTGTAGGAGATCGCTCCCCACACCATGATGCCGGGTGTTGGCCCTGTGTGGTTCGGTCGTATGCAGTCCTGATTGTGGCGCTCACCTGCACGGCGCCAAACACGCATACGACCATCATTGGCACCAAGGCAGAAGCGACTCTCATCGCTGAAGACGACACGTCTCCATTCGTCCCTCCATTCACGCCTGTCGCGACACCACTGGAGGCGGGCTGCACGATGTTGGGGCGTGAGCGGAAGACGGCCTAACGGTGTGCGGGACCGTAGCCCAGCTTCATGGAGACGGTTGCGAATGGTCCTCGCCGATACCCCAGGAGCAACAGTGTCCCTAATTTGCTGGGAAGTGGCGGTGCGGTCCCCTACGGCACTGTGTAGGATCCTACGGTCTTGGCGTGCATCCGTGCGTCGCTGCGGTCCGGTCCCAGGTCGACAGGCACGTGCACCTTCCGCCGACCACTGGCGACAACATCGATGTACTGTGGAGACCTCACGCCCCACGTGTTGAGCAATTCGGCGGTACGTCCACCTGGCCTCCCGCATTCCCACTATACGCCCTCGCTCAAAGTGCGTCAACTGCACATACGGTTCACGTCCACGCTGTCGCGGCATGCTACCAGTGTTAAAGACTGCGATGGAGCTCCGTATGCCACGGCACTGACGGCGGCGGTGCACAAATGCTGCGCAGCTAGCGCCATTCGACGGCCAACAACGCGGTTCCTGGTGTGTCCGCTGTGCCGTGCGTGTGATCATTGCTTGTACAGCCCTCTCGCAGTGTCCGGAGCAAGTATGGTGGGTCTGACACACCGGTGTCAATGTGTTCTTTTTTCCATTTCCAGGAGTGTATATTACAGCACTGAAGATGGTCACTAAGTGACCGAAAATCGATTTTGCGGTTGATAAAACAAAAAAATACGACCAATGCTGTCTCTCCTTGCAGGTATACCCATTATCTGGTCGTGGTGCACAGGACATTCCATGGAGTCGCCAATCAATGAAAAACATCTTCTGCTATGTCACAACGGGGCCAAAATTGAATGCTAAGAGATTGTGACGGTCAGCCATTAAAGATGACTGTGAAGAAAAATGCCAACGGCCTTGCCGCAGTAGTAACACCGCTTCCCGTCCGATCACCGAAGTTAAGTGATGTCGGACTGGGCTAGGAGTTGGATGGGTGACCATCCAGTCTGCCGAGTGCTGTTGGCAAGCGGGATACACTCAGCCCCTGTGAGGCAAAGTGAGGGGCTACTTGACTGAGAGGTAGTGGCTCCGGTCTCGGAAACTGAGATACGACCGGGAGAGCGGTGTGCTGACCACTTGCCCCTCCATATCCGCATCCAGTGACGCCTGTGGGCTGAGGATGACACGGCGGCCGGTCGGTACCTTTGGGCCTTCATGATCTTTTCAGGAGTAGTTTAGTTTAGTTTAGTGAAGAGAAAGAAGAGGACAGCTGCAAAAGTCACTGCGGAACTGCACGTAGCACCCGCAAACCTTGTCAGCAACGAGACTGTTTGAAGAGAGCTCCCTAAGCACGGAATTGCAGGGTAAGCAGGAATTCTGAAACCACTCATCAGTGATGCAGATGTTCCTGACAGGAAAACATGGTGCCGAAGCCATAAATCCTGGACTATGGAGTCATGGAAGAACGTTGTTTGGTCGTATAATTCTTGTTGCAAGCTGTTTTCAACTTCTGGTCGTTTACTTACCACGAGTGAAGCATGATGGGGGTCCGTATATGGGCAGTCATATCATGGTATTCAGTGGGCTCCATGGCAACGCATCAAAGTCGCATTACTGCCAAAGAGTATCTGACCATTTCGTCTGATCTATTGCGTCCCATGGTATAATGTGTGTTCCAATACGACATGCAACCTTTCCACACCGCTCTCATCCTCCAGGTTGGTTCTGTGAGCGCGAGGATGAATTGTCACATCACCCATGGCCACCACAGTCTTCAGGTCTCAATGTTGTTGAGCCTTTGTGGTCTGCTTTGCATAAAAGGATGCGTGATCGCTATTCACCTCCATTATTGTTACCTGAATTAGCCACTACTTTGCAGGAATAATAGTACAAAGTTCCTGAAACATGGTACTTAGGGAAAGCCCGGATTCGGTGTGGACGGGGCCAAACTCAGTTACCCTTGGTTGCTCAATTTTTTTTTTAATCACGTACATTTTATTTGGAACCAATTGTAAATCAGGTTGCCAATGAGGAACAGTTATCAAATTTGACTGTTAAGACACAATGTCTAAATAAAAAAATTCTTAAGCAAGTTGCACTCACGGCTGAGGGCCTTATTGACCAGAAATTCAAATTATTTGTCGGCTGTAGGCCCCAATAGTAATAACTCAAAATTAAAAAATATATATTTTTTAAAAACAATCATCACAATCTGATCAAGCAAGAGAGAAGTGGGCCTCAGACAGCGGTCCAAGGATCGGCCTAGGAAAGTCACCCAACATCGTAACTGATGAGACAGACAGCCAAGAATTGTATTCACTTAACCAGATAGCAACTCAAACTAGTGACAGTTTAAACGCAGACCAACACTCTTGCAAAATCTACTCAACGTCTGATAACCAATATAACGATGGAATAACCCATGCAAGGCGCAACCGGCGGCCAGCACTGCGTCTTCAGAAAACAGCATTTAGAACATCCAGAAGCAGAAGGAACCACTACGAACAAAGGAATCCAACAGAAACAACATATCCGAACCACAATCAAGGAGGCTGTCTAACTACACGCCTTATCAGACAGCAGTGGCTAGGTACACTGCCGCGAAAATACGTTAACCTCCAGGGGAGGTAACTGGGGCGTTAGCGGCCACTAGGCAGAAATATACCGCCGGTTGAACTTCACCAATAAACACAACGCATTCAATGATTAATAATAAGTAGCGGAGGACGGCTAACTGATTTTGCCAACTCCAAACACTCCACTCGTTGCTCTTCATCTCAGCGACCAACCAAGCAGCAATGCGCGAAAAAATGGCGTGATCTCAAAATAGTGGAGATTCCACTACTGGGTTAATGTTCACTCAACTCAAACGCCCTGGGTCCGGTGGACAATGAGGTTGTCGCCCTCGCAACTACAGCCCCTCGATCCAGCTATGCCTGCATGCCACCAGCAGTCCCGGCATGTTCCCGCGCTGCAGGATCTCACTGGTACTCCGTCCCAACCGATCTCCGCAACACACTCACACCCGGAAAACACTTGACATCCTTCTAAAGACAGTACCACGGTACTAGGTATCGATAACTGCTGCTGCTGAAACTCGCGGACAGACAACACTAACAAACACAGTGGCGCCAGTAAACACGATAGGAAAGCGAGACGCCACTGTCCCTATTACACGATACCAACCTACCACGGGCACCAACGCGAGCCACAACACAGCTCAGTTCCCTTGACAACCGTGCACCACTTGCATTTATCCATTCTGACGCGACTGGAAGCTGTTTTGAGTACCAACATGTAAGGTGTCAGGCAAATCCAACACCTTCCATGAAAACCCTGACATGATAAGCAAATCCAGTAGTATGTCACATAGCTCCGAATAAAATGTGACATTAAATTAACCAAAGTAATATGAGCAACGAGTGAGCAAATGGAAAACCACAGACTAATACAAGAATGCCTAAATGCGTGTCATACCTTCCCTCCGTGAGACAGACGCAGTTCCGAGGGGAGAAACGAGGATAGAAGCCGAGAGCAGAACCGTGTTAAGCTAGAAGGTCCTACGATAAGGGACGGACACCCACGTCGCCAGCTAACAGACAGGACCACCCCCCAGCCCATGTTAAAAGCTAGAGCCCTCCTGAAGAACAGTATAGATCTTACGATAACACTAAAAGGGCCACACCAGCTGCAAGTTTTAACGTGAGACTTTTTCGTGTCTCTGTTACGTTGCAAACGTTAAAAACATTGCCCCACCACGAAAAGAATAAAGTTTCTCATTGGATACACAGAATTTTTGTAGGCGGAGCTTAAGGTTAACATTGAGACCCTGAGTGGTCAGATGAAAACACAGCCAGATAGATTTTTTTAAACCAACTTCGGTAAATAGTAGTAAGGAGAAGTTAGGAGAGAGTTGCTTCGGAGACGGCGAGCTGGACGGAGCTGCGCCGGCCGCCGCCCCCTGACAAGGTAATGAACGCATGCGATGCCGCACTTTTGAGCGCATAAGGCTTCACTCAGAACTGCAGAAGTCTAATCTGTTACATCCCCTTTTTACGTAATACTGGTTTCGATCGTCAATTGAAGCTCATGGTATTCACATTTGCTACGTAAGTTAAAATCTGAAATGCAATGATTTTTCTGTTATATAATTATTGAGAAGCCACATCAGCCACTGTAATTTACGGCAATTTAGATAAGTAATTAAAGATAATTGAGGGTCACTGTAGACCATTTTGATAGATTTCTCTTTTGTGAAACTTAATTTAAACCTAGAGTATAGATGTGATATGGCATAGGTCATCCTCCGATCCATTGTAGAACTTGGAAACCCATTCAGGGAATATTCGTTCACCTTTTTGTTGAACGCAGTTGGTTTTTATCATCCTGTATTAAAACATTTCTTTTTATCAATAGTGCAATTTATAAACAATGTTTTGTGAGTAGAATAAAATTTCCAATGGTAAACTTAACTGCTTTTTCGACGTTATTTTACCAGCTAACTAAAAATAGGAAAGCCTTGAACCCCTTCCACTTAATTTAGTTAGTATTAAGATTCTTTTACAGGGATTGCAGTGGAGCTGACACTGAAATCATTAAGTATTTGGTTATATCATCACTAGTCTCACTGAACTCTTCTGAACTCTACATGTCATGTGTGGTCTGGCGTCTCCTTACCAGAATAGGTCCCAGGTTCAAACTAGTCAATTCCCTAAAAACCACGCTCAGAGCGTCGTTGCGCGAAACTGGTAGGGAGACACGACTTAGATCAAACAGACACCATGCAGAATGTTAGAGAATGGCGACCCTGCCAGGATGGTAAAATACCATGCTTGAAGGTCGACCACATGCCTAACTAGGTCAGAAAAATATCCTGTTAAAAAATTTTTCGTAATAAAAACATTTTTTTTGAAAGGCATAAATAGTTGAAAACAGTAGCTGCAGCGATGGATAGTAAGAAAGTTTTCAATAGAAAGTGAGACATTCTAGCAGAGCCAATAGCATAATTAAGTTATGAATTTTAAAAAATTGTTAGAATTAAGTTTTCTCCTCAATGCAAGCGCACAGGTGGCGGATACATCGTTGACAAGTTGGTTCTGACCCAACAAGTAAGTGAATGGATTGTCAGTCTTGGGTATAATAAGTGTCAAGTCGTGTGAACAAAAAGTTTATGAAACGCGTGAGATCGTATGAGCGCATGTTGACTCGAAGTAGGGCGCGTGAATTGCTTTCAAAACAGAAAATAAGGGATTCGGATAGATTAGCAATGGCAGATCGAGACCTTGACCGAATTGAGGTAGAGACCTAGCATGAAAATGGACAGAGAATAGTGGACAGTACAACAGACGATGCAGTATCGCGAGAAATAGGATATATAACGCACCATAACGAGGATAATGTACGTCAAGGCGTAGAAAACGTAAGTCAGCATACGACAGAGGAGCAGGAAAGTAGTGAGACAGTCGATGAGGATTCTAACTTACGTCTTGAATACGTAGAACCCATAGTACAAGTAATCAGAGCTCCCTCACCACAGAGAACAAGGAATGCGAGCAGAAACGTGTCACAGCATAGTTCAATGCAATCGGTTGCGAACCAACACTTGGGCGAAAACACAGAGCGTAGGACGTCGAAAGAAAACCCAATAGGACCCACCAATCTGGCAGAATTATTACAACAAATTACGGAAACCATGACAAGGCAAAATAAAGACATAGCGAACCAAATTCAAATTCAGAATGCAGAAACCACGAGACAAATGCGTGAGATTAAAGAACAAACCAAAAAAATTCAGTTACACCTAAGTCATATTGAAGACGAGGCAAAAGAATCTCGAGAAGTGATAGGAAACTTAATAACAGGTCACAATCAATTGAGAACAGACATTGACAAGGTACAAGTGGACGTACAAACATTGCGTAATGACATTCAGGACGAGATCAAAACATTACGTAACAACACCCAGGGAGAAGTCAAGAAACTAGAGAAACAGATAAACGAAATTACTAGACAAGCAGCAGGTACAGCGCGTGAAATTGTTGAAAACAGTGTTTTACACAAACTTATCACAAAAGCAGCGCTGAAAAGATATGATAACCGCATAGTCAAACAGAAGCGCAAACGAAGCGACAATTTCAGAAATTGCGAACAGAGTTGTTGCAAACCATTGAAGAGCGTAGTGAACAGGACCGAACAAGCACAGAGTCTGCAACCACATCCGTATCTGTAACAGCACCGGAAAAACAAGCAATTGACGAAGTATTAAGCATTTGCGATTCCAATCACAGGCGGAAAGTAACATACGTGAAATCAGATAGCCTGCACAGCAACAAACACGTTTCGAAATTCTTGATGAACAAACGGCATCACAAACACATGCGGAACCACAAATGTATGTTTCAAGACTGTTTGGATCGTGCAATGAAGCAGCAAGGTTAGCCAGACAAGATACCGAACCAATACCTGACAATGGAAAGCCAGGTCGCGAAGAGCACAGTGCAATGCATTCAGCTACACGTTCACAACCGATGGAAGAAAATTATTGCGTACTACTCCAACGACACTACGCAAGGGTAGGCGAAAGTTACAGTGGAAATATCCAATGGATCTACCACAACCGGAAAGAACGACAGGAGAAATGATCAGAAACAAAAGTGGCGAAGAATCGCGAATTTCATATGGAACTATGACGAAGTACGACAACGATCATTTCCTCACAGTCAGAAAATTTCAACACTTTCGAGAAGGAAACTCATTACATCCACGAACTTTTATTGATCAATTCCGAGTAGGATTACCAGAACACTGGACGCTAGCACACAAATTAGACTTTATATGTGCACACATGTCAGGAACAGTCGCAGAAACCATGCAAAATGTTGCAGCGACATGCCGATCGTACGAAGATTTTAGAGAGAAGTTTCTCTCACGATATTGGTCCAGCGAAGCACAGAACAGAGTGAAGTACGAATTATTACAGAACCCATATTTTGAAAATTCAGGAGAGAAGAGTCCCGTGAAATTTTTCGAATTAATGGCAAAGAAAAATCAATGCTTAGATGTACCATACAGTGACGGAGAGTTGATTAAATTATGCGCGATGAAGTTACCATTAAAATACCAGCAATCATTAGTAGGTCGCGGAGGCAATGACGTCGAAGCATTTAAAAGTATTCTAAGGGAACTAGAGTTCATATTTTCGGAAGATGACGCAAGAAAAGGACTAAGCGCACGTGAAAATGAAAGCAAAAAGCAGTGGAATCCACAAGACACAGTACGAAGAAACAATAATTACGAACCATGCGATAACTTCGCACCAAGAAATGACAACAGATTTCAATAAAGAACCGGTTATGGATTTAGAAGAGAATATGGCAATAACTATAATTCACCCAGGAACGGCAACAACTATTACAGAGGGAATAACGACAACCGAAACGGGTACTGGAGAACCAATAGACCGACAAATTATCAACAAAGAAACCACTATCAACAAGCTGAACAAGAAAAGAGAATACAGATAGAAGAGGTGGAGGTAAGACCACCAAACCCCGAAAAACGTTCGAATTGACAGCTAAGCGCACATGCCAAAGAGAATGACGCACCGACCCAGGACAATTACAGCACCTTGAACAGAGAAGTAAATACCTTATCACGGGAAGAGAAGAAGGAAGAAACAAATCCGCAGGGACCAGTAGAAAACGAAGACAGGAAAATAACAATATCGTGTTGGGACGAAATTAATTGGGAGAATACTGACGAGGAAGATGAATTACCAGAGGCATGCACAACAAATGTAGGAGGAAAGGACGAAGTAATCAGTATTGCAGAGCTATTTGAGATGGAAACCAGGGAAAGCGAATTCAATGAGGATAATGTGCAGTCAACAAAAGTTGAAAATAAGTTACTAGTGGGCACACAACCCAACGTATATAATGAAGGAAGTTATGAAGCGGTAATTAGAGCATTTAAATGCGATTATGTGGAAGTAGCGACGAAGAAGGAGAAGATAGACGAGGATGAGGAAAAAGTAGGGGATGTTGAAGAAAGCGTAAATGAAGGAAGAAATAGAGAAGAGGAAATAAAAGAGAGAGAAGTAGCAGTCGAAGCCTATCCTACAGAAAGTTCGAATTCACAAGGGAAATTCCTGAAAAGACTCATGTGTGGTTCAGTGGAGGATTCGTTGATGTAAGAAGAAGAACAGAACCAACCCTTTCAAATTCAACCAATTGTGAAGGCCATGGTAAAGCATATCCCAGTCAATATTGTAATTGATAGCGGAAGTGAACCGACTGCGATCTCAGAAAATTTATTCATGCAGTGTAATGCCAATGAGGAATTCCCAGTTCTGAAAACACGTAAGATTAAAGTAAGAGATCCTATTAGAAACAATGCTGCGGAAGTTACGAGGCAAACAAGGTTAACTCTTTCGTGCCAAGGTCAAAAGATCGAAGCCAACTTCGTGATTATACCTAAACTAACTGTAGATTTGATTATAGGTGCAGATTTTTTAAATGAGAGACAAGCGATAATAGATATGGGGAAAGGTAGCGTAACATTCGGGAATGTCACACTTCTCTTTGAGCAAAAGCTAAAATTAGAAGAAATACCAGTTATAAACAAACAATCAAGAATGACGCGAGATAAAGAGGATGAAGAATTAGAATGGTATGCACAAAAGGGGGAATCGCCTCAACTCATGTTAGAAGTCCATAAAGAAATCGACGAAAAATTGCAAGAAGTTCAAGGTATTTCGGAACACAGTAAAAGAGAATTAGAGGGTATTTTACGAGATAAAGCAGAGGTATTTTTACCTAAGACTGGCAGAATTAAACACCTTCAGTACAAGTTTGAAGTAAAACAGCACAAACCATTTAGAGTGCCATCCTATACAATCCCATTAAGCTACAGGAATAAAGTATTCCAGGACATATCTAAAATGTTAGATGATGATATTATTGAACCAGCTACCTCCACATATAACAGCCCGCTTCATATTGTACAAAAACGAGATGGGAGCATCAGGTTAGTGCTTGATTCCAGACAGATCAACACAATCATAATCACTGAGACAGATCGCCCAGAAAAATTAGAGGAATTGATACAAAACTTCCACGATGCTAAGATATTTTCATCAGTTGATTGACAGAGTAGTTTCTGGCAAATAGAATTGGCCCTAGTATGTAGAAAATTTACAGCATTTATCGTATTCGGTAGATGTTACCAGTTTAAACGATTGCCATTTGGTTTAAACATATCATCAGCAGCGTTTATTAGGGGATTTAATACTATACTCAGTCCTGAAATTTTACAAAAAAATTACTTGTTATGTTGATGATGTGATTATAGCAGAACCCTCTTGGGAACATCACAACGACACATTAAATCAGTTTTTACAGATCATGAAAGAGCATGGGGTCACAATAAATATAACAAAATTCAAATTTGGAAGGCGAGAGGTCAAATTTCTAGGACACATAATTTCAGAGAAAGGGGTAATGCCCGACCCAGAAAAACAAACGGCAATCAAAGAATTCTGTACTCCATATGATAAGAAAACTCTCAGAGGGTTTCTAGGTCCCACCGGATTCTATAAAAATTTATTTGGATCGACTCTCTCGCAACACCACGCCTATGTGCATTGACTGGAAAAAACACGCCATGGCTATCGGATCAACAAGCCAATGAAGAATTTTTAAAAGTGAAAAACGCACTAACAACAGCACCGATTTTAGCACATCCTGATCTAACACAAAATTTTTGTATGGCCGCTGAAAGTGGTAGGGAGACACGACTTAGAACAGTCAACACGCAGAATGTTAGAAACAGTTTTCCCGAACCTCATTAGGCATGGTATCGTGATTTTGATGTTTGCTGGACCACATATCTTAATACCTTATAAACGTGTTTGAGGTGGTAGGAAAATTCTGCTGATTTAGAACATGTCCATACTTGGGTTGCCTCTGGTGCACAACAATCGACACGTAACGAGAAGAAACTGCCAGGAAATTCAGTTAAATTGGTATTCATACATTATGACGGAGAGGGCAGGAGTGTGAACACTCCAATAAAAATGTTCATCTGAGGTTACTGCTTCGGTATTCATTACAGGAGCAGAACAGCGAAACACGTCTTGCGCTGCTCCTGTCTCGGCTGCAGCCGTTGTCCTGTTCTCGCTGCAGTTTACGACCTGGGCGTCGTGACTGGAGCGACCAACACCCACCAGCTGTTAGCTACGCCGCTTCACTTTCCGCCCACACCGTTATTTTCCAGAGCCACCTGATCGCCGCTTCCCACGATTTCCCTCTCCAAGGCTGCTCCGCAAAGAAACGAGTCGGCGGCCATTTAAAAAATTTGCATAGCGGCAGCCTGCCGCGTGGGTAGGCGCCCGCCTGTTACTTTGTTCTGGGGCCACTGTACGCTCGTGAGTGCCGTATATGCGAGGGCCTATTAAAACATGAGACGTAAGTGGCTGCGTTAACTCTATGGTGGGTGCTGCGCAATTACCGTCGCTTGTCTTCCGAACGCCGTCTGCGTAGTCGAGTAAATGTACTTCTGACACGGCAAACGGCGAGAAATTAATTGTTTCGTTCAAGCAAACTAAACTAAAATGGATAGGACCACGGAGATCTCTCCCATTTTGTGCCTCATTCTACACTCATGCTCACAAATTAAGGATACTGCTGATACATGGTGAAACAACGCTCTGGTGGGCGGTTTGCGGATTTAAATCACCTCGGGGTATGACCATGTGGTGCATCTTACCTGCGCTCGTCGCACGGTGGCGCTGCCAGCAGTCCACACACGCAGAGGCGTGTTGGTGCATGTCAGAGTACGGTGCAGCGAGTAAGTGTGCAGACGTGCTAATGGTGACTGTGTGTTAAAAATGGCGCGAAGAACACATATTGATGTTATGAGGGATGGAATACTAGGGCGACTGGAGGCTGGTCAAACACAGCAGGTCGTAGCACGGGCCCTCCGTGTGCCACAAAGTGTGATCTCAATATTATGGCAACGATTCCAGCTGCCAGGAAACGTGTCCAGGTGCTACAGTATGGAACGTACAATACCACCAGAAGACCGATATCTCACCATCAGTGCTCGCAGACAACCAAGGACCTTCCGCAGCCACTGGAACAGTTGTCTCGAGACACAGCCTACAGACGACTGAACAGATATACACTCCTGGAAATTGAAATAAGAACACCGTGAATTCATTGTCCCAGGAAGGGGAAACTTTATTGACACATTCCTGGGGTCAGATACATCACATGATCACACTGACAGAACCACAGGCACATAGACACAGGCAACAGAGCATGCACAATGTCGGCACTAGTACAGTGTATATCCACCTTTCGCAGCAATGCAGGCTGCTATTCTCCCATGGAGACGATCGTAGAGATGCTGGATGTAGTCCTGTGGAACGGCTTGCCATGCCATTTCCACCTGGCGCCTCAGTTGGACCAGCGTTCGTGCTGGACGTGCAGACCGCGTGAGACGACGCTTCATCCAGTCCCAAACATGCTCAATGGGGGACAGATCCGGAGATCTTGCTGGCCAGGGTAGTTGACTTACACCTTCTAGAGCACGTTGGGTGGCACGGGATACATGCGGACGTGCAGTGTCCTGTTGGAACAGCAAGTTCCCTTGCCGGTCTAGGAATGGTAGAACGATGGGTTCGATGACGGTTTGGATGTACCGTGCACTATTCAGTGTCCCCTCGACGATCACCAGTGGTGTACGGCCAGTGTAGGAGATCGCTCCCCACACCATGATGCCGGGTGTTGGCCCTGTGTGCCTCGGTCGTATGCAGTCCTGATTGTGGCGCTCACCTGCACGGCGCCAAACACGCATACGACCATCATTGGCACCAAGGCAGAAGCGACTCTCATCGCTGAAGACGACACGTCTCCATTCGTCCCTCCATTCACGCCTGTCGCGACACCACTGGAGGTGGGCTGCACGATGTTGGGGCGTGAGCGGAAGACGGCCTAACGGTGTGCGGGACCGTAGCCCAGCTTCATGGAGACGGTTGCGAATGGTCCTCGCCGATACCCCAGGAGCAACAGTGTCCCTAATTTGCTGGGAAGTGGCGGTGCGGTCCCCTACGGCACTGCGTAGGATCCTACGGTCTTGGCGTGCATCCGTGCGTCGCTGCGGTCCGGTCCCAGGTCGACGGGCACGTGCACCTTCCGCCGACCACTGGCGACAACATCGATGTACTGTGGAGACCTCACGCCCCACGTGTTGAGCAATTCGGCGGTACGTCCACCCGGCCTCCCGCATGCCCACTATACGCCCTCGCTCAAAGTCCGTCAACTGCGCATACGGTTCACGTCCACGCTGTCGCGGCATGCTACCAGTGTTAAAGACTGCGATGGAGCTCCGTATGCCACGGCAAACTGGCTGACACTGACGGCGGCGGTGCACAAATGCTGCGCAGCTAGCGCCATTCGACGGCCAACACCGCGGTTCCTGGTGTGTCCGCTGTGCCGTGCGTGTGATCATTGCTTGTACAGCCCTCTCGCAGTGTCCGGAGCAAGTATGGTGGGTCTGACACACCGGTGTCAATGTGTTCTTTTTTCCATTTCCAGGAGTGTAGTTTGTTCAACCGGAGACCTGCAAGGTGCATTCCACTGATCCCTGGTCACAGGAGAGAGAGAGCCCGTAAAAGCTGGTGTCAAGAACACACTATATGGTCATTGGAACAGTGGTTCCAGGTTATGTTCACGGACGAGTCCAGGTATAGTCTGAACAGTGATTATCGCCGGGTTTTCATCTGGCGTGAAACAGTAACCAGATACCAACCCCTTAATGTCCTTCAAAGGGACCTGTATGGAGGTCGTGGTCTGATGGTGTGGGGTGGGATTATGATTGGTGCACACGTACACCCCTGCATGTCTTTGACAGAGGAACTGTAACAGGTCAGGTGTATCGGGATGTCATTTTGCACCAGTATGTCCGCCTTTTCAGGGGTGCAGTGGGTCCCACCTCCCTCCTGATAAGTGATAACGCACGGCCCCACCGAGCCGCCAACGTGGAGGAGTACCTTGAAACAGAAGAAATCAAGCGAATGGAGTGGCCTGCCTGTTCACCAGACCTAAACACCATCGAGCACGTTTGGGATGCTCTCGATCGCTGCACATCTTCAAACCCCTACGACACTTAAGGAGCTCCGATAGGCACTGGTGCAAGAATGGGAGGCTGTACCCCAGCAGCTGCTCGACCACCTGATCCAGAGTATGCCAACCCATTGTGCGGCGTATGTACGTGTGCATGGTGATCATACCTTATATTGGTGTCGGGGTACATGTTCAGAAAACAGTGGCGTTTTGTTGCACATGTGTTTCGGAATGGTTTTCTCAAGTTATCACCAATACGTGGACTTGCAGACCTGTGTCGTGTGTGTTCCCTATGTGCCTATGCTATTAGCGCCATTTTTGTGTAGTGCCAAATTGTGTGGTACCACATTCTGCAATTATCCTTTATTTATGAGCATGAGTGTATAATTATTGTATTAATTCTGTATCTCAAACTAGTAAATAAGATCTACAATGCCGTGCCCGAGGGTGACGTCCCAGGGCACCACACTTGTGTACATTACAGAGGAAGGTCGTAGGCAAAGTTGAGCTAAAATTTAAAATTTCTGCTTCGCAGAAGGAGACAGTTACGGGGTTTCGAAAAAGTGACCTTTTAATTGTTTTGCGCAGTGTACTACGTATCAACTCTGGATATTAATTAGCAGAAGATGTGAAATCCTAAATGGTAGGCTTGTCTGTTGTACGATTGTGGACCATATTCTAAGCACCACTACAATGATGGTTAGTTGGTCGAATTGGGAGGAAGGAACCTAACAGCGAGGTCATTGGTCCCGTCGGAGTACGGAAGGATGGGGAAGGAAGTCGGCCGCGCCCTTTCAAAGGAGCCATCCCGGCATTTGCCTGAAGCGATGTAGGGAAGTCACAGAAAACTTAACTCAGGATGGCCGGAGGCGGGGTTGAACAGTCGTCCTCCGGATTGCAGTGTGCTAACCGCTGCGCCACCTCGCTAGGTCTGATACAGTGATTTCTTCAAGGATTTCTTATTTTGTAAGATGGAAAATATCCAAATATGGCTATTTTTATTTAACGCTACGAGCTTTTCACTAAATTTTATTGTACGTGATTATCATCAGCCAACACAAAAATATACCCCATAACTCCTGCTGTCGGTCCATCACTCCTGCTACAGAATCAATAATACGCACAACATTATAGGAAGTCTTTATGCGTCACTGTCGCCAAAAGAAGAAAATGCATTTAGGCACTGGGATAATCATAGAAAAATAATCATTTCCGTATTCGCTGCTGTTTTGAGGACAGTACGACAAGAGAAACATGTAAGTCCATGAAAGTGTGCCACACTGATACGAAAGAGAGGTAAATCTGCCGCATTGAAAATTATAGTAAAGTGACTATGAAACTTCTTTACTAAATATTTTACTAGTAGTTAAACTGCTGAGTGAAATTGAAGGCAAGTGGACCTACTTTCTCTTTACTTATTCTTATAATGTCAACACTGATCCACAATATTCTAGCGCAACGCAATCTGACTGCTCAAAAAAAAAAAAAAAAAAAAATGATAACCTGACTTCAAGTAATTCATTCAAAAGAATGGCCCTGACTAAACAGAAATCTTAACAATAACCTATACATTTCATTAAGCACTTACCCCACACTAGTCTTCATTACGCGAACTACTGCAATACAGCGAGCGTTAATACTGCCAGCTAAACAAAATATTCTAACTACTAAAGCCGCTAACTACTAACAGGTATGTGGTTAGCAAAGGAAAGATTTCGTTGCAAACCAAATAACGTATTTTTTTCACCTTAATAATGTGACATCCAGTTCAGACACAAACATAAATCGTCATTGACATCCAGAACAAAGGTATATAATCATGAATAATATTCAATCTCCAGGTCGAACGTGAACAGATCGTTAGCCTGTGCTAACACTTCAGACCTCTACCCTCCACCATTGCTAATTTCTCACATCTAACATCCATCACTGTTGGCCATTCACTGCCCAACAGTACTTCCATCACTGCTGGCGACTAATTTCCAACTGCCCAACACTACTGGCGATTAACTACCAACAACGAGTCCGACCAGCCACAGAATCTTACAAAGTGCAGTCAGAGATCCAAAGCAAAGCGCTACACAGCGCTGCCAACACAGAATCACCCCACTTACAAGTTGCATGGAAGATATTTCGCTGGCAAAACCAGAGAAAAATTATTCGTATTCTGCAGAAGCTGCAGATAGTAAATACGAAACGGGTTTATCAAGCATAGGCTAAGTTCAGCAACATAGTGTCCGGACACGTCAATGTAATGCGGCATTGACCACTAGATGACAAGAGAGATGGACACAAGTGTAACAGGAGGCGGGGAGTATCGTGTTATAAGTAGAGAAGCGGTAACAGAACGATGGGTCGTTGAACGGAGTTCAGCGGCTTCAAACGTGGACTGATAGTCATTGGATATGACCTGAGTGACAGACCCATCAGGAACATCTCAACCCTTTCAGAGCTGTCCAAGTCGACTATTTACGACATGATTGTGAAGTGGAAACGAGAAGGAACACGCACAGCTACACAAAAACCAGCCAGACCATGTGTGCCAACAGGGAGGGACCATCGATAGTTGGGGAAAGTGGATGTAAAAAAATTACCTGAAATCGCTCATGAGTTTCAAATAAGTAGCTTGAGCTCAGCTATCACAGTTACTGTGTGTAGGGAGTTAGAAAGAAGGGGGTCGATCAGCTCCTCAACAGCCAAACATTTTCGTAGTCAGTGCTAAGCGAGGTGTTGTAAACGGCGAGGCACGGTTAGTGGATGAATGAAAACGAGTGTTAAATCACGCTATACCATGAGGCAACCCAATTGCAGGCTCTGGGTTGGCGAATGCGTGCCATCATATGTAGCGCTAAATGTGAAAGACATGGTGTTATGGCATGGCGGTGCTTTTTGTGGACAGGTTTTGGTCGCGCTGCTGTGCATAAGAAAACTCTAAAAGCTGAACAGTATGAACGCATTTTGCGGCAGTGTGTACTGCGTACAGTAGAGGCACAATTCGTTGATGATGACTGTTTATATCAGCATGACAATGCATCCTGTTATAAAGTAGCATCTGAGATGCAATAGTTTGTGGACAATAATGTTCCTGAAATGGACTGGCCTGCCCATAGTTCCGACATTTGGGATGAGTTCGAACGTCGACTTTTCTCCAGGCCCCAGCGTCCTACATCGCAACCTGCTGTTGTTTCGGCTCTTGAGGAAGAATGGGCTGCTCTTCTTCCACAAATATTCAGACACTTCATAGAAAGTGTTACCTGCGAAGTTCAAGTCACCATAAAGGCAAAGGTTGGACACACCCGGTATTAAGGGGCCGGCCGTTGTGGCCGAGCGGTTCTAGGCGCTTCAGTCTGGAACCGCACGACCGCTACGGTCGCAGGTTCGAATCCTGCCGCGGGCATCGATGTGTGTGATGTCCTTAGGTTAGTTAGGTATAAGTAGTTCTAAGTTCTAGGGGACTGATGACGTTAGATGTTAAGTCACGTAGTGGCATAGCCATTTGAACCATTTATGGTATTAATGGCCGCTCATAGATGTCCGGATAGTATTCATCAGGCAGTGTATTTCCTTGTCATGGGAGTACAGAAACAATCTACAATTTTTAGTAAGAATAAATCTATGTGTTGGCAAATTTTTGCCAGTGGCCAGTCAAGCACTAATTTTTAAGTTACTGTTTGTTGCATATGAGGCAAGGACAATCACGCCATAGCAGCGACAGGTACTGTACTGGCTATGAATGTAAGGGACTATATTCATTATTCAGCAGTATCAACAGAATGATATGTGCGTGAAGGATGGTCGTATCAGTACTCGTGAACTCCAAAACGACATTTCCTACGACACAACAACAACGAAAAAAGAAAAAGCGAACACACCACGAAGGAATTAGTCGAATGCGACTGAAATCGGTAGATGTGATGTACATGTACATAAAAACGTATGCTTGCCGCTTCAGAAACATTGGATGGTTCATTCAAGACAAAGAGCTTCACAAATTGAGCAAGTCAATAACGCGTTGGGCACCTCTGGCCCTTATGCAAGCGGTTATTCGGCTTGGCTTGGCAAAGACTGATAGAGTTATTGGATGTCCTCTTGAGGGTTACAGTGCCAAATTCTGTCCAACTGGCGCGTTCGAGTGTGAAAATACTGAGTTGGGTAGAGAGCCCTGCCCATAATACTCCAAACCGTTTCAATCGGGAGAGATCCGGCGACTTTCTGGCCAAGGTAGGGTTTGGCAAGCACGAAGACAAGCGCCGCGTGCGGGCGTGTATTATCTCGCTTAAATTTAAGTCCGGGATCAAAAAGGCCTCAGAATATCGACGATGTACTGCTGTGCTGTAACCGTGTAGCGGATGATAACCAAAGGGATCCTGCTACGAAAAGAAATGGCGCCCCATGCCAACACTCCTGGGTATCGGTCCAAATGGCGGGCAAGTCACGCTGCCATTCCGCCAGGGGCGTCTCCAGAAACGTCTCCACTGGTCATCGGGGCAAAATTCGAAGCGGAATCATCACTGAAGACAATGAGATTCCAGACGACAGACGTTTCTGGAGACGTCCCAGACAGCGGCGAGATACCTACCTGACTGCCGCCCGCCATACAGAGCGGCAACCAGTAGTGGTGATTTGCGGTGCCACTTCATAGCACAGCTGCACGTCGACCATATTTTATATTATATTGCCCTTCGTGCCAAGTCATCCTAATCTTACATTCCAGCAAGATAATGACCGCTCGCACACGGGGAGAGTTTCTACTGCTTGTATTTATGCTTTCCAAACTCTACCGTAGCCGGCAAGGTCGCTGAATCTCTCCCCAATTGAGAACGTTTGGAGCATTGCGGGCAGGGCTCTCCAACCACCTCGAGATTTTGACGATCTAAGGCACCAATTGGACAGAATTTGGCACTTTGAGATTATACAGGGTGTTACAAAAGGTACGGCCAAACTTTCAGGAAACATTCCTCACACACAAACAAAGAAAAGATGTTATGTGGACATGTGTCCGGAAACGCTTAATTTCCGTGTTAGAGCTCATTTTAGTTTCGTCCACATACGCTCAATGGAGCACGTTATCATGATTTCATACGGGATACTCTACGTGTGCTGCTAGAACATGTGCCGTCACAAGTACGACACAACATGTGGTTCATGCACGATGGAGCTCCTGCACATTTCAGTCGAAGTGTTCGTACTCTTCTCAACAACAGATTCGGTCACCGATGGATTGGTAGAGGCGGACCAATTCCATGGCCTCCACGCTCTCCTGACCTCAACCCTCTTGGCTTTCATTTATGGGGGCATTTGAAAGCTCCTATCTACGCAATCCTGGTACCAAATGTAGAGACTCTTCGTGTTCGTCTTGTGGACAGCTGTGATACAATACGCCATTCGCCAGGGCTGCATCAGCGCATCAGTGATTCCATGCGACGGAGGGTGGATGCTAACGGAGGTGGTTTTGAACATTTCCTGTAACAAAGTGTTTGAAGTCACGCTGGTACGTTCTGTTGCTGTGTGTTTCCATTCCATGATTAATGTGATTTGAAGAGAAGTAATAAAATGAGCTCTAACATGAAAGTAAGTGTTTCCAGACACATGTTCATATAACATATTTTCTTTCTTTGTGTGTGAGGAATGTTTCCTGAAAGTTAGGCCGTACCTTTTTGTAACACCCTGTATGTCGGTGGGTTGCTGTAGGTCAGTCAGCACGTGCTCACTTTGGAAACTGATCGCTCGATGACTTCATATACATTTCATCTCAGAATATAGTAATTGCAGTGGTCATTATCTTTGTGGGTTCCCAGAGACTTTGTTTGTTACTGTTACAGATGAGTTTCTCTGTCCCGAATAACAGTAAACAGCATGGGGTATTATGGTGCTAATTAGATGGTTAGATAGCAAATCACGTATTAGAAACTTGCTTGCAGTGTTGGTGGCTCCAAAATATTTATCAAAATCGTGCCGTATTGCACCTGGCAGCTTCCATTTAAAATTAATATTTATTTTGGGGCCTTACATCGCTTTTACGTGTTTTCAGTGCTGTACGACTGCATGTGAATGAAGTTTATAGTGACATGAATGCACCGACGAATGTCTTCCCGTCTTCTGTGCTGATTGATACGTTTCTTGTGCTGAAATATTGTTGCGTCGTTTGCTAATCGGAGTGTGTGACATATCGTTCAAATATACGAGGGTGAGTCAAATGAAAACCTTAAATTTATAATAACAAATCGAAATTTCGCGCCGTTATCCTGTAAGTTGGTAAGCGTGCTACAAACTGCGTGCAGAATGGCCTGTAGGTGGCAGCATAGTGCAGTAGTGCAGATACCGTCGCAGTATCAGTATAAAGATGGCCGCCCCACTTGCGACTTGCACCAGGGAGGAACAGGATTTTGTTATTCGGTTTTTGCGTAGTGAAGGTGTGAAACCTATTGAAATTCATCGATGAATGAAGGTTCAGTACGGTGATGCATGTTTGTCACAGCAGCAAGTCTACGAATGGAGTAGGAAGTTCGCAAATGGTGTGACTTCAGTGGAAAATGCTCCTCGTCCAGGTCAGGCATAACGAGTCGTGACTCTAAGGAAAATTGCAGCAGTTGAAGGAAAACCGCCGATTGACACTGAATGACATTGCAGCATGTTTAAAGATTAGTCATGGGTCAGCACACCACATTGTGCATGATGTGCTCCATTTTCACAAAGTGTCTGCAAGATGGGTGCCACAGCAGCTGACTCCTGAAATGAGAGAACGACGTGTTGATGCTTGTGAAGAACTTCTTAGGCGCTTTGAACGAGAAGGTGATGGCTTCCTTGCAAGAATCGTTTTGCCTTTCCTGTATGCTGAGATAGTCCTACCAACAATATTTTTTCGATTTCTTGGCATTTTTCAAACAGCCATTTCGTCTTAGCTTCCATGCACTTCCTATTTATTTCATTCCTCAGTTACTTGTATTTCTGTATTCGCGAGTCTCCCAGAACACTTTTGTACCTCCTTTCATCGATAAATTGAAGTATTTCTTCTGTTACCCAAGGTTTCTTCGCAGTTGCCTTCTTTGTACTAATATTTTCCTTCCCAACTTCTGTTATAGCCCTTTTTAGGGATGTCCACTGTACTGCCGACTGCGCTATTCCTTATTGCTGTATCTATAGCGTTAGTGAACTTCAAACGTAAACTTCAAACGTATCTCGTCATTCCTTAGTACTTCCGTATCCCACTTCTTTGCGTATCGATTCTTCCTGACTAATGTCTTGAACTTCAGCCTACTCTTCATCACTACTATATTGTGATCTGAGTACGCCTTACAATCCAGTATCTGATTTCGGAATCTCTGTCTGACCTTGATATAATCTAACTGCAATCTTCCATTATCAACCGGCCTTCTCCAAATATACCTCCTCCTCTTGTGATTCCTGAACATTCGCTACTAGCTGAAGTTTATTACCGAACTCAATTAATCTTTCTCCTCTCTCATTCCTTTTCCCAAGTCCATATTCTCCTGTAACCTTTTCTTCTACTCCTTCCCTTACAACTGCATTCAAGTCCCCCATGACAATTAGATTTTCATCTACCTTTACATACTGCATTACCCCTTCAATATCCTCATACACTCTCTCTGTCTCTCTTACATACGCATATGACATTGCCACTAATTGTTTTAATGATTATATCCTACATTCCTTCTTTTAAGACCATACAAACATACCGTCATTTGACCATCGGACAGACAACCGTATATACGACAGATATGTGAGTGGGTCGACTTCTTAAATAATATAGCCCAGTATGTTGTCCTCGACGGCAAGTGTTGATCAGAGACAAGGGTATCCCCAGGAGTGGCCATATAAGTGTAATAGAACCGCTGTTGTTCTCTATAAACATAAATGATCTGACGGATAGAATGGACATCAATCTGCGGTTGTTTGCTGATGGTGTGGTGTGCAGGAAGCTGTCGAAGTTGAGTGACTGTACGATGATACAACACGACTTAGACAAAAGTTACAACACGAGTTAGACAAAAGTTCCAGTTGGTGTGATGAATGGCAGCTAGCCCTAAATGTGGAAAAAGGTAAGTTAATGCGGATGAGTAGGAAGATCAAACCTGTAATGTTTGGATACAGTATTACTAGCGTCCTGCCTGACACAGTCAAGTCGTTTAAATATCTGGGCATAACGTTGCAAAGCGATGTAAGGTGGAATGAGCAAGTGAGAACTGTGGTAGGGAAGGCAAATGGTCCACTTCGGTTTATTGGGAGAATTTTAGGAGAGAGTGGTTCACTTGTAAAGGAGATCGCATATAGGACGCTAGTGCGACCTGTTCTTGAATACTGCTCAAGTGTTTGGGATACGTACGAAGACGGATTGAAGGAGGGCATCGAAGCAGTTCGGAGGTGGGCTGCTAGATTTCTTACCGGTAGGTTTCCACAACATGTAAGTGTCACGCAGATGCTTCGGGAACTCAAAGCAATTTCTCTGGAGGTAAGTCGTCGTTCTTTCCGAGAAATACTATTGAGAAAATTTAGAGAACTGGCATCTGAAGCTGACTGCCGAACGATTCTACTGCCACCAACATACATTGCGAGCAAGGGCCACGAAAATAAGAGACGAGAAATTAGGGCTCATGCGGACGCATATAGATAGTCGTTTTCCCTCGCTTTATTTGCGAGTGGAACAGAAAAGGGAATGACTAGTGGTCGTACTGTACGTTGGCTTACGGAGTATCTATTTAGATGCAGATGTAAATGTAGATGCATATCGACATCTACTCTGCAATTCACCCTTAAGATGTAGGTAGATAGGATTCTTGATTGGAGCACAGCGATCGGTATAAAACGTTAAAAATCAATAAAAACAGTCTCAATACCGTTTTCAGATATTTTTGTCAGATCATCTTCCGACTTATCGCCGTCCTTATGGCTGGTGGTAATGGCAGACGGAGTGAGATCCGTAGAAGTAGGATGACAGATTCTATGGACCTAGCTTCCTCTGCCGCCATCAGCAGCCATAATGGCGGTGATAAGCCTGAGGATAGTCAGAGGAAAGGGCCGAAATCGGTTGCTGAGAAATAAAAAATCTGAAAACGCGATCGAGACTGTTTTTATTGATTTTTATCGCCCTTCAGTTCCTGGCACAGTTCCACTCTCGAACAGCGCGCGAGAAAAGACAAACTCCTAAGACTTTCCATACGATTTCTGATTTCTCTTACTTTATTGTAATAATTCGCAACGAAACATTTTCGCAAGAGGGAGGAAGTTGGAGACTGAAATTTCATGAACTTGTCGCAACGAAGAACTCCTTTCTTTTAATGACTGCGACCCAAACTCGCTTGTCATATCCGTGACTCTCTCTCCTGTTTCGTGATAATATAAAACGACCCACCTTTCTTTGGACTTTTCCAGTGTCCTCCGTCAACGTTATCTGCTAAGGATGCCATACCACACAGCAATACTCTCGCAGTGGACGGACAAGCATAGTGTAGGGAGTATCTTTAGCAGACCTATTGCACCTTCTGTTATAGCAATAAAACATGGTTTTTCTTCAATTAACGATTATGTATCGTTCCAATCAAATTAGATCGTTACTTTCATCCCTAGATACTTAGTTGAACTGACAGCCTTTGAATTTGCGTTATTTATCGTGTAACCTAAATTTAACGGATTCCTTTTGTTGGTCATTAGATGACCTGACACTTTTCATTATTTACAGTCAATTGCCACTTTTTGCTCCACGCCGATATTTCGGCTAAATCATTTCGCAACTGGTTTTGATATTCTGATGACTTTACTAGGTAACCTGCAAACAATCTAAGAGGTCTGCTGAAACTGTCACCTAAATCATTTATAAAGATTAGGAACAGCATAGTGGCAATAACACTTCCTTTGGGAACACCAGATGTAACTTCTGTTTTACTCGATGACTGTCCGTCAGTTACTACGACATTTGACCTTGCTGGCAGGAAGTCACGAATCAATCACACAACTGAGACGATACTCCAAAGGCACGCAATCTGATTAGAAGTCTCTAGTGACGGACAGTATCAAAAGCCACCTGGTAATTTAGAAACATGAAATTAATTTGAGATACCATGTCGATAACACTCATTACTTCATGAGCGTAAAGAGCTGGTTGTGCTGCACAGGAACGATTTTACTGAATTCGTGCTATGTACCATTGAATCTTTTCTTGGAGGTAATTCATAATTTTCGAAGAAAGAACGGTTATGTTCCAAAATCCTATTGTAAATCGACTTCGATGACATGGATCTTTAACTCAGGAAATTGCTCTTATTTCCCTTCTTGAATACTGGTGTGACCTATGCAACGTCCCCGTTTTTTGATACGGATTTTTCGCCGAGACCGCTGTTGTACTATATCCTAGAATATTGCTCAAGTGTATGGGACCCATACCAAATAGGACTAACATTGGATATTCACCGAAAAAGATAAAGGCGGTACTAACGGTCACAGGTTTGTTTGACCAGTGGGAGAAGGTGACGGAGATGCTGATGAAATGGCAGATGGAGGCAAACTATCCCGAGAAAGCCGAGTTAGCAAGTGTCAAGAACCAGCTCTAAATATGAATCTATGAATATACCACAGCCCGCTACATATCGGTACCGTAGGACAGTTTAGACTGATTACAGCGTCCACTGAGGCATTTAAGCAATCTTTTTTTCCTCGTTCCATACGTGAACTGAACGGGAAGAAACCTTAGTAAATAGTGCAGTGGGAAGTAGTATCTGTCATGCACTTCGTAGTTTTTTGCACAGTATAAATGTAGATATAGAATTATTATTATAAAGAAAATGGTTTTCATGTTTTACGTCACGTGTAGGGGTCGCACACATGTAGCTCTAGAAGTGGGAGAAGACGCTACGGGCAATTCATACGAAGTATACAGGATGAATCAGAGCTTTACTGAGAAAATTTCAGAGCTTGTTCAGGTATATTTTCTGAGTACTTTGGTATAACGACCCTTGGTCTCCGGTGGCGCGTTACGAAGTAACAATGTAATTGTTGTTGTTGTTGTGGTCTTCAGTCCTGAGACTGGTTTGATGCAGCTCTCCATGCTACTCTATCCTGTGCAAGCTTCTTCATCTCCCAGTACCTACTGCAACCTACATCCTTCTGAATCTGCTTAGTCTATTCATCTCTTGGTCTCCCCCTACGATTTTTACCCTCCACACTGCCCTCCAATACTAAATTGGTGATCCCTTGATGCCTCAGAACATGTCCAACCAACCGATCCCTTCTTCCGGTCAAGTTGTGCCACAAACTTCTCTTCTCCCCAATCCTATTCAATACTTCCTCATTAGTTATGTGATCTACCCATCTAATCTTCAGCATTCTTCTGTAGCACCACATTTCGAAAGCTTCTATTCTCTTCTTGTCCAAACTACTTACCGTCCATGTTTCACATCCATACATGGCTACACTCCATACAAATACTTTCAGAAATGACTTCTTGACACTTAAATCTATACTCGATGTTAACAAATTTCTCTTCTTCAGATACGCTTTCCTTGCCATTGCCAATCTACATTTTATATCCTCTCTACTTCGACCATCATCAGTTATTTTGCTCCCCAAATAGCAAAACTCCTTTACTACTTTAAGTGTCTCATTTCCTAATCTAATACCCTCAACATCACCCGACTTAATTCGACTACATTACATTATCCTCGTTTTGCTTTTGTTGATGTTCATCTTATATCCTCCCTTCAAGACACCATCCATTCCGTTCAACTGCTCTTGCAAGTCCATTGCTGTCTCTGACAGAATTACAATGTCATCGGCAAACCTCAAAGTTTTTATTTCTTCTCCATGGATTTTAATACCTACTCCGAACTTTTCTTTTGTTTCCTTTACTGCTTGCTCAATATACAGATTGAATAACATCGGGGAGAGGCTACAACCCTGTCTTACTCCCTTCCCAACCACTGCTTCCCTTTCATGTCCCTCGACTCTTATAACTGCCATCTGCTTTCTGTACAAATCGTAAATAGAATTTGAAAGAGAGTATTCCAGTCAACATTGTCAAAAGCTTTCTCTAAGTCTACAAATGCTAGAAACGTAGGTTTTCCTTTCCTTAATCTTTCTTCTAAGATAAGTCGTAAGGTCAGTATTGCCTCACGTGTTCCAGTATTTCTACGGAATCCAAACTGATCTTCCCCGAGGTCGGCTTCTACTAGTTTTTCCATTCGTCTGTAAAGAATTCGTGTTAGTATTTTGCAGCTGTGGCTTATTAAACTGATTGTTCGGTAATTTTCACATCTGTCAACACCTGCTCTCTTTGGGATTATAACAAGCTTTATTACTAGAATTGTGAAAAAGGCTGTAGTATGCAATTACTATAACGTAGTAACACGAAAAAACTAAACTACGCCTGACGATGAGGTTATTCGTGGGCGCTTATGTAAAGACGCAAAACTGCAGTTACGGGGTTACTGTCGCTGCGGGAACAGCTGAGCATACCATTGTGTTTAGTGAACCCATAGTCGAGATGAATATCGGCCGATTCTTCATGAGTAATCCTACCCATATCGTTGCGTACCAATGTTAACAAACATATAACTGTACTGGAAGAAACAACCCGAGACTGAACCGAGCAGTATTGAACGCGAGCTTGAGGATCAAAAGTAAATGTACTTCGTCTTCAGGCCACAAGTGGCCCATGGAGACCATCCGACCGCCGTATACATCCTCAGCTGAGTATGCGGATAGGAGGGGCGTGGGGTCAGCACACCGCTCTCCCAGTCGTTATGATGGTTTTCTTTGTTCTTTGACTAGAGCCGCTACTATTCGGTCGAGCAGCCCCTCAATTGGCATCACGAGGCTGAGTGCAACCCGAAAAATGGCAACAGCGCATGGCGGCTCGGATGGTCACCCATCCAAATGCCGGGCACGCCCAACAGCGCTTAACTTCGGTGATCTGACGGGAACCGGTGTATCCACTGTGGCAAGGCGGTTGCAAGCGGCCTGAATGAATGGAATGCGTTTCTCTCCAATCAAGACACACACCGCATGCCGTCAACAATGTCATTGTTGTGCAGATATTTATATAACAGTACAAGAGGTAAGAAAGCGAACGAAATATTGTTACTCTTTAACGTGCCACTGGAGACCGCTCATTTAGTGTAATAATCGGAAAAAGTCCGTGGAAAACCTGTGAAATGCAAAATGACCTTTTCGTTTGAATGACAACGCATCTTATTCACATTACATGTACCATATGAAGGGCTTATTTCTATAATGGTATAAGTCCATTTCCGTTCATTCTGAGATACAGAGTCCTAAAGTTAGTATATATACTGGAATATTTCTGGTATCTCAACTGCAGATTTTTCAGTGCTTATTTAACTTTAGGACTCCGTATCTCAGAATGAACAAAAATGGACTTGTACCACTACTGAAATAAGCCCTTCATATACTGATCCTTGAGAACAGACCATATTTTATTTTAAAGTATGCTTTGTCGAATAAAAGAGATATGATTTTTAAAATCCGTGTTCCTAATACGGGTTTAAAGTTTTCCATTGTATATTCTGAATATCTGGTAACAAATAAGAAAAATGTTGTTGGGTCCGACAGAAAATAAAAGAACTCTAATCGCTTCTGACTGTAAAAAATTTGGCATTACAGTTCTTGTTCGAGCGCCTACAGTCTTCTTCATCAGGATACCACGTAATGACAGGTCGACGCAGGCCGTCGGTCGCTCTACCTGCCGGGAAAGCGCGGAATTGGGATGGGGAATTAGTGGACCCTTCCTCGACCTTTCCGGGGTGCAAATTTCACTGGATGCAATTTACAGGACACCCACGGGTCGTAGATGAGTCCTTGAGGTGGGGGTGGGGTTAAGGGATAAGATGTGACTTGTAAAGGAAAGGTCACCACAAGCAGGGAGCTTCGGCAAGATCGCTCAGCAGCAGATCCGTTGCAGCGGACACGCTATAGTGCTTTCTACGGCGCTAGACAGGTGCATGCAAAATCAAATGTGTGTGAAATCTTATGGGACTTAACTGCTAAGGTCATCAGTCCCTAAGCTTACACAGTACTCAACCTAAGTTATCCTAAGGACAAACACACACACCCATGCCTCCGCCGGGACCAGCCGCACAGTCCATGACTGCAGCGCCTGAGCACGCTCGGCTAATCCCGCGCGGCACAGGTGCATGCATGCACAATTCTTCAGAACTGCAACCCCTACACGGTACGGTCAGGGAACTGTTGTAAAAAGCTTGGTCTGAGGGACGATTGCACGCATCCAGGTTAAAGTATTTATTTCACGTATCGGAATATCTGCTTGAAGGTCGCCCTGGTGCTATGTTTTTCGCAGACCGGCTTTTAATGAAAGTAAGGGAAACTGCCCTGGACGAGCGTTAGTCATCTCACTGCCTTCATATGGAAAGCTATGAGGTAATCATTCTTAAATATTCTTCTACTACTTGTGAAGATTAGTGACATCCAAACGCAACTCCATATGGGCTGCAAATGTTTCTCTCTTGCAAATGTGGGACGACAGCTCTATGGTTAATTTAAAAGACATCAGTTAAGTGATAGCTTGGAAGCCTACTTCTAAAAATTTCATGCAGGGGATGCAGATAACAGGGTGACTAATGAGATAACTGCTAGGGGGATTGTTAGAGCGCAGTTTGAAGATATCTTATTTGCTAAGTATTGGCCAAGCCACTCCAACTGTTGGAAGCTCATTTGTGCGAATTTTGTGCAGAGAGGAGAGGAAGTGTAGGATTTTTTTCACGGATTCTGGATATAGATGCAGAAGAGGATACCGTGGCACAAGGCAGGGAGACTTGGGGTAGAGATGTGGAAGAAGGTGGACTTGGCTGGCAGCTATGGCAAGAGCTGCACGCTACCATCTCAAGAGTCAGCTCATCATACCATCACTGACGAGTTATTTGCCAATGGCAGGCCACAGCAGATGGCTGATTAGGTGTTTTCGATTCGTTTCGCACTAAATGTAGCTAGGCAGCGTGGTTGAGTCTAGTCTCGTAGCTGTGGGCTTACCCATGATCAAGCAAGAGAAATATTCACCTCGTTTCCTGGTTCGATCAGAGGAACCATTGTGCATCCAGCCATGATCATGAATTTGTCAGTTGTTACAGATTATTAAAATGTCCAAAAGATTGGTTATGTCGAATCGGCGTCTTGCAATGTGACCTTACATCCCTCACGCAGTTCATTGCAGTGAATTCATGTCTATGCACCAGTCGGTTGTGTGGAAGCAGCGCAGTAAAACTGGTCGAGATAGAAACGTGACAGTACAGTGAAAAGGAGGTATCGTACTTGGACTTTGCCATGACCACACTGTGAGTTAATGTGTCAGGGTTGTTGGTGTATCTATACAAACAGTCCAACATGTTTATAGGGATTCGTGCACCACTCGCAGCCATGTTATGTGGCATGAGAACGATGGTGGTGACGAGATCCTAGCCGGCAGATGATTGTGGCGTCTCATCAGTGACAGTCGATGTCAAACTGGACAGGAATTACTGCTGTCACTGAATGCAGGTCCATTTAACATTCTAGAGGGAACACTGCCTGCAGTGGATATTTGGGGTTCGGTGCCTTGGGTAATGCGTTTCCTCATAGCTGCACGCGTTCAGTGCAACGAACCAGACACTGACTGGACAATAGATGACTGTAATTTCGTCTTACGACTCGCAGGTTTACCTCTTTTTAAACGGTGCGAAGCGTCGAATGCACAAGACGGCCCAATGAGGTGTTCATGAAATTGACGGAAAATGTCAATTTTCAAGTTCTTTTAGAACTCAAGGGCAATAAGTTTCCAAAGATGAAATTGCTTCCACAGTGCCCAAAAAACGATTCAATGTGTGACGCGACCTTCCTGCTACGCCTACCTTTTGATGCAACACTTGAACACTAGCTCGTCGAGCAACGATTCCGTGGATTACTTCCAAGCAAACTTGCAGGGAATACATCTAGAAGGCTGTGATATGTACCCTTTGGTTTAACAGATCATCTGTGATGAAGGGCAAAAAATTGGAAGATGGTGAGGGAATTTGTGGACGCAACATACTCCCAAAGAAAATTATTGACGCTCTTCAAGCTTATTACGGTAAGGCTGAAGACAGAACCTATCCAGTGTAAGTACCATGAAAAGTTCAGTATGGCTTACATATTTTCACAAGGTGTGAACAGATGAACATGCCATTCATCATCCGGTGTGAATATCTACAGGCTCCGAGGGATAACCACTGCTACATTTACAAGGAGAGGCTTCCAAATTGTATCCTAGATGTTGTCAAGCTCGTTTACAGGCTTCTGGCCGATCCTTTACTTCTAAAAAAAGTGTGTTCATGGCAAAAACCAGAATCCAAAAGAGTCTCTAAATGCATTCGTAGGGAAACGATGTTCCAAAACCACATTTTCATATGCTACAGTTGTCAGAATTGTCACTTACGATGCAGTTCTTGTACTTAATGATGGTAATGTAGGGAGGATGAAGGAATTAGAGAGAGTGGGCTTTAAGATAAGAAATTTCATACATCTTGAGAAAAACAGATTTACGGCACCTCTCTGCAGCTGAAAGTCAGTTGAAACCCTGGTGAAGGAAAGAAAGCAGAAAACAAGAAACAAAAAGCGAAGCAAATGGTTCAAATGGCTCTAAGCACTACGTAACTTAACATCTGAGGTCATCAGTTCCCTAGACTTAGAACTACATACTTTAACTAACCTAAGGACCGCACGGCCACAGTGGCCGGCGAAAGCGAAGCCTTGAATGGAAGAAAGACCCTTGTGAAGAGAAGACATAAGAAAAAAATGTTTTTTTACTGTTGATGCGCCTTTTTCTCAGAATCTATGAAGGCTGTAATTATGAAATTCTGTACATTTATTTCTACAAACCCAATAAACGTTGCCTCAAGAGTAAATTTAGAAATTCTGAGGGTAAGTTGAGATGTGGGGCAACGTGTTTGAAATTTTGCACAAATTTTACATTATACACACAGAATTATAGTTTAAAAAATTATTAAACTTCTCGTAATCGATATATCCCCCCCATGAACCATGGACCTTGCCGTTGGTGGGGAGGCTTGCGTGCCTCAGCGATACAGATGGCCGTACCGTAGATGCAACCACAATGGAGGGGTATGTGTTGAGAGGCCAGACAAACATGTGGTTCCTGAAGAGGGGCACCAGCCTTTTCAGTAGTTGCAGGGGCAACAGTCTGGATGATTGACTGACCTTGTAACATTAACCAAAACGGCCTTGCTGTGCTGGTACTGCGAACGGCTGAAAGCAAGGGGAAACTACAACCGTAATTTTTCCCGAGGACATGCAGCTTTACTGTATGATTAAATGATGATGGCGTCCTCTTGGGTAAAATATTCCGGAGGTAAAATAGTCCCCCATTCGGATCTCCGGGCGGGGACTACTCAAGAGGACGTCGTTATCAGGAAAAAGAAAACTGGTGTTCTACGGATCGGAGCGTGGAATGTCAGATCCCTTAATCGGGCAGGTAGATTAGAAAATCTAAAAAGGGAAATGGACAGGTTAAAGTTAGATATAGTGGGAATTAGTGAAGTTCGGTGGCAGGAGGAACAAGACTTTTGGTCAGGTGATTACAGGGTTATAAATACAAAATCAAATAGGGGTAATGCAAGAGTAGGTTTAATAATGAATAAAACAATAGGAGTGCAGGTTAGCTACTACAAATAGCATAGTGAACGCATTATTGTGGCCAAGATAGACTCAAAGCCCATGCCTATTATAGTAGTACAAGTTTATATGCCAACTAGCTCTGCAGATGATGAAGAAATTGATGAAATGTATGACGAGGTAAAAGAAATTATTCAGGTAGTGAAGGGAGACGAAAATTTAATAGTCATGGGTGGCTGGAATTCGTCAGTAGGAAAAGGGAGAGAAGGAAACATAGTAGGTGAATATGGATTGGGGGGAAGAAATGAAAGAGGAAGCCGCCTTGTAGAATTTTGCAGAGAGCATAACTTAATCATAGCTAACACTTGGTTCAAGAATCATAAAAGAATGTTGTGTACCTGGAAGAATCCTGGAGATACTAAAAGGTATCAGATAGATTATATAATGGTAAGACAGAGATTTAGGAACCAGGTTTTAAATTGTAAGACATTTCCAGGGGCAGATGTGGATTCTGACCGCAATCTGAAGAAACTGCAAAAAGGTGGGAATTTAAGGAGATGGGACCTAGATAAACTGAAAGAACCAGAAGTTGTAGAGAGTTTCAGGGAGAGCATAAGGGAACAATTGACATGAATGGGGGAAAGAAATACAGTAGAAGAAGAATGGGTAGCTCTGAGGGATGAAGTAGTGAAGGCAGCAGACGATCAAGTAGGTAAAACGACGAGGGCTAATAGAAATCCTTGGGTAACAGAAGAAATATTGAATTTAATTGATGAAAGGAGAAAATATAAAAATGCAGTAAATGAAGCAGGCAAAAAGGAATACAAACGTCTCAAAAATGAGATCGACAGGAAGTGCAAAATGGCTAAGCAGGGATGGCTAGAGGACAAATGTAAGGATGTAGAGGCTTGTCTCACTAGGGGTAAGATAGATACTGCCTACAGGAAAATTAAAGAGACCTTTGTAGAGAAGAGAACCACTTGTATGAATATCAAGAACTCAGATGGAAACCCAGTTCTAAGCAAAGAAGGGAAGGCAGAAAGGTGGAAGGAGTATATAGAGGGTTCATACAAGGGCGATGTGCTTGAGGACAATATTATGGAAATGGAAGAGGATGTAGATGAAGACGAAATGGGAGATAAGATACTGCGTGAAGAGTTTGACAGAGCACTGAAAGACCTGAGTCGAAACAAGGCCCCGGGAGTAGACAACATTCCATTAGAACTACTGATGGCCTTGGGAGAGCCAGTCATAACAAAACTCTACCATCTGGTGAGCAAGATGTATGAGACAGGCGAAATACCCTCAGACTTCAAGAAGAATATAATAATTCCAATCCCAAAGAAAGCAGGTGATGACAGATGTGAAAATTATCGAACTATCAGTTTAATAAGTCACAGTTGCAAAATACTAACGCGAATTCTTTACAGACGAATGGAAAAACTGGTAGAAGCGGACCTCGGGGAAGATCAGTTTGGATTCAGTAGAAATGTTGGAACACGTGAGGCAATACTAACCTTACGACTTATCTTAGAAGAAAGATTAAGAAAAGGCAAACCTACGTTTCTAGCAGTTGTAGACTTAGAGAAAGCTTTTGACAACGTTAACTGGAATACTCTCTTTCAAATTCTGAAGGTGGCAGGGGTAAAATACAGGGAGCGGAAGGCTATTTACAATTTGTACAGAAACCAGATGGCAGTTATAAGAGTCGAGGGGCATGAAAGGGAAGCAGTGGTTGGGAAAGGAGTGAGATAGGGTTGTAGCCTCTCCCCGATGTTATTCAATCTGTATAATGAGCAAGCAGTAAAGGAAACAAAAGAAAAATTCGGAGTAGGTATTAAAATTCGTGGAGAAGAAGTAAAAACTTTGAGGTTTGCCGATGACATTGTAATTCTATCAGAGACAGCAAAGGACTTGGAAGAGCAGTTGAACGGAATGGACAGTGTCTTGAAAGGAGGATATAAGATGAACATCAACAAAAGCAAAACGAGGATAATGGAATGTAGTCAAATTAAATCGGGTGATGCTGAGGGAATTAGATTAGGAAATGAGACACTTAAAGTAGTAAAGGGGGTTTGATATTTAGGGAGTAAAATAACTGATGATGGTCGAAGTAGAGAGGACATAAAACGTAGACTGGCAATGGCAAGGAAATCATTTCTGAAGAAGAGAAATTTGTTAACATCGAATATAGATTTAAGTGTCAGGAAGTCGTTTCTTGAAAGTATTTGTATGGAGTGTAGCCATGTATGGAAGTGAAACATGGACGATAACTAGTTTGGACAAGAAGAGAATAGAAGCTTTCGAAATGTGGTGCTACAGAAGAATGCTGAAGATTAGATGGGTAGATCACGTAACTAATGAGGAGGTACTGAATAGGATTGGGGAGAAGAGAAGTTTGTGGCACAATTTGACTAGAAGAAGGGATCGGTTGGTAGGACATGTTTTGAGGCATCAAGGGATCACAAATTTAGCATTGGAGGGCAGCGTGGAGGGTGAAAATCGTAGAGGGAGACCAAGAGATGAATACACCAAGCAGATTCAGAAGGATGTAGGTTGCAGTAGGTACTGGGAGATGAAGAAGCTTGCACATGATAAAGTAGCATGGAGAGCTGCACCAAACCAGTCTCAGGACTGAAGACCACAACAACAACAACATTCGATATATTCAAAAAAGCTTCATTAGAGAACGTTACTATAAGTAAAGAGATCAAACAAAGAAAATTTTATAGAAATTTCTTAAATGGTACTTGGAAAAAAGGTATATGTATCCATGATGTTTTTTTAAAAATAAAGTTTTTAAATTCCAAAAAAGTGTTGAATCTACGTAATCCAGTTGTGTTAATTTCATCTAAGTCAAGGTACAAAATTTCATTCAGGGATCTTCAAAATTGTGGATTTAGTGCATCTTTTAAATAGTGTGGGTTTTTCATTAACGTCCACCGTGAACTCACAATGTGTGGAGGATGCAGTTCAAGTCAGAGGAATTTTGTGATGTTTTAGATATATTTATTGTCATGACTTGTTCCACTCATTCAGGTTACCGTGAACATAAACTACGATGTTATTTCTAACCTGTCGGTGACCAAGAGTTGTCCTTTATTCTGCACCCTCATGACGAGTAAGCTGTGGACACTGCCAAGATGACAACAGTTTTCACAGGGCTGTACAAGTAAGTTGTTTGAGAGACACTCTGGTATCGTGTCGAACCTCGACTGATCCTCTAAATCATCCGATTTTAATCCCATAGAGAATTGACTGTCAAACAGTGGGAGAAACGTAGCAACAAATATCCCCATATTTGACAGAGCTACAGGATCTCAACTGGGTGTGGCCTCCTTGAAGAAGATTATGGATTCCCTTCGTCGCCCAACTGGGTTCAGTGTCTAGAGTCAGTGTTACACTGTATTAGAGTGATGTTTCCTGGGGTTAACTAATTTACTGCCCGGTGTGCTTATTTTGGGAGTGAAGTAATGACAATGCTACAGTGTGACTCACTGCTCTCGAACACCACACAGAATATCGTCCTGAGGCGCACTGGGGTGTGAGACAGAAATGCAAGGCTGCTCTGTCACTCTGCAAGTCAGTCCGCAAGATCTGGGGCCACGCCCTCAGGTCAAAGACCAGCGGAATATAACTGTGGTGTGCGTACTGTAAGACCTTCGGTACACACACCATCAGATTATTTGACTTGTCGCTCTAACGAAGTAGGCGAGTATCAGTAATATGTCTCGTGGTCTTATCGTGGCGTGTTTATCTTCTGCCGTTAGGTCAGACGATAGAAATGCCACTTGCACGCTTAGAGTAGGAGATTGACGGTGTCCAAATTTAAACAGAACTTGATTAATTTTCACACACATTTATTAAAATAATAACAAGCATAACATTACTTAACTTGGTTCTGGATGCTATTTACAATTGACAATCTGAAGTTCCCTTGGTATTGGTACGTTAATCTTATTCTCACATATCTCTGATACTTGATAAAAGTGTCTATATATTTATCTTCATGGCTAAGTACAGGAATATGATAATCTTATTAGGTGCAGACTGAAACTTGACTACAGACTAATGCCGACTAATGCAGACTGATTTATTGGAGGTCTGTACACTCGTTATAATACCTCACGCGTCCAGGTATCACTGCGCGAGTGTGATCCGCGAGGAGAAAAGGTTCTACGATGGCAGCAATCTCATTGGCTGCGTTACATATTAATACGCGGTTCGGCGGAAGCAGGATTTGGTCCGTCTCTAAGACAGCGCCATCTCGTAGTGCTGAGATGGACGAGCGCTTAGCGGGGCGCGCTCTAGTGGGAAAGTTGTGTACGCGCTGACTACGCAGAACTATGTACACAACAATAACCAACTAAAGAAAATTGGAACGTTATCTCCTAGAGTGAAGGCAGTGATAGAGCAATCGAGAAAATCTAAATAAAATACAGGGTATCAATGGGAGAATGGACAGATTTCTGGGATATGACGGAAACGATCATTGGAAGCAAAAACGTCTACTAAACATGGGCTCTAAAATGCATGCCTTATGAGCTATGACTATCTGTTGAATGGAACAGATGTGTTTCACAGTAGATATGATGAACACGTACTCGTACCTCTTAAGATATGCACTTTGAAGCCCATGCTTACTGGAATTTTTACCTTGTTTTGGTTAATATTTTTATTTATTTATTTTGAGTCATCAGTCTTCCGACTGGTTACATGTGACTCTCCACGAATTCCTCTCCTGTGCCAACCTTTTTGTCTCAGTGTAGCACTACTTGCAACCTACGTCCTCAGTTATTTTCTCGATGTATCCCAATCTCTGTCTTCTTCTAAATGTTTTTTTTTTTTTTTTTTTTTTTTTTTTTTTTTTACCCTCTACAGCTGCCTCTAGTACCAGGGAAGGTACTGCTTGATGTCAGGTGTCTTATCATCCTGTCCCTTCTTCGTCTCATTTTCCTTATATTTCTTACCTCATGAATTCTGCAGAGAACCACCTCATTCTTCATCTTATCAGACAATCCAATTTTCAACAGTCTTCTGTAGTACCACATCTTAAATACTTCTGTTCTCTTCTGTTCCGATGTTTTTAGACTTCATTTTTTACTACTGTTCTCCAAACGTTCATTCTCAGACATTTCTTCCTCAAACTAAGACCTAATTTGACAGCAAGTGCAAGTCTGCCTTTTATATCGTTCTTGGTCTGTCCATCATGGGTTATTTTGCCGCCTAGGTAGCAGAATTCCTTAACTACGCCTACTTCGTGATTACCAACTCTGATGTCAATTTTCTCGCCATCCTCATTCTTCCCACTTCTCATTATTTTCGTCGTTCTTAAATTTACTCTCAATCCATATTCTGTACTCATTAAACAAAACATTACATTCAACAGATCATGTATTCTTCTTCACTTTCACTGAGGATAGCTAAGTCATTAGGGAATCACGGATACCATATCAGAATTTCTTTTTTTTTTTCGTCATTGCTTCTTCGACGTTTATATTTAAGAGAAGGTGCGAAATACTACATCCCAGTCTAACATCCTTTTTAATCTGAGGACTTTGTTCACTGTTGGTTCTTGTACATATTGTATATTAATGGTCTTCCCTTACAGCTTACCTCTATTTTTCTCGGAATTTCGAACATCTTGCTCCATTTAACATCGTCGAACGCTTTTACAGGTCGACAAATCCTATGAACGTGTCTTGACTTCTCTTCAGTCTTGCTTCCATTATCAGCCTCAACGCCAGAACCGCCTCTCAGGTGCGTCTATCTTTCCTAAACGGAAACTGCTCCTCATCTAACTCATCCTCGATTTTCTTTTCGATTCTTCTGTATATTACTCTTGTCAACAACTTGGATGCATGAGCTGCCAAGCTGATTGTGCTATGATTCTCGCAGTTATCGGCTCTTACAATCTTTGGAATTTTGTAGATAGTGTTTTTTTCCTAAAGTCTGATGGTACATCGCCACTCATAAATTCTACACACCATCGTCTTCAGTCGTTTTGTTGCCACTTCTCTCAATGATTTCAGAAATTCCAATGGAATGTTATCTGTCCCTTCTGTCTTATTTGATTTTAAGTCTTTCAAAGCTCTTCTAAATTCTGGTTGTAATACTGTATCCCCTGTCGACTCGTCTTCCTTCTTCCATGACGCCATCAGATAAGTCCTACTCTTCATGGAGGCCCTCAGTGTACTCTTCTTCCTTCACCTATCCGTTCTCTCCTGTGCATTTAGCAGTGGAATTGCCACTGCAGTCTTAATCTTACCACCCTTGCTTTCAATTTCACCGAAGATTGTTTTGAATTTCCTATATGCTGCGTCAGTCCTTCTGACAATTATTTCTTTTTCGATTTCTTCACATTTTTCACGTAGTCATTTCGTCTTAGCTTCCTTGCACTTCCTATTTATATCTTCCTAAGTGACTTGTATTTTTGTATTCCTGGATTTCCTTGAACAATTTTGAACTCCCTTCTTTCGTCGATCAACTGAAGTATTTCTTCTGTTAGCCACGGTTTCTTCACAGTTATTTTGCTTGTTCCTACGTTTTTCTCTCCAACTTCTGTCATTGCCCTTTCCACAGATGTCCATTCCCCTTCAACTGAATTGTCTACTGAGCATAAATTATTATAGTAGTGTCTGTAGACTCAGATAAGTTCAAGCGTAGCTATTCATTCCTTAGTACTTCAGTATACCACTTCTTTACGCATTGGCTCTTCTTGATAAATCTCTAAAATATATCAAATTGTTCGACACTTAGACCGCTGTTGCCAGTGCCCGAAACGTCGGACGGTTTTATATATTGACAATGCGGTCAATAGCCCACAAGAATTTTATTGACAGTGACTACGGCCGTGGAAGCCTACGCTTGCATTTAATCTCTAAAACTTCAGTTTGTGGTCTGAGTCTATATCTGCCCATGCGTATGCCTTAAAGTCCAATATCTTATTTCGGAACCTCTGCCTGACCATTTCGAAATCTAACAGAAATCTTCTCGTATCTCCCAGCCTTTTCCATCTATACCTCCTCTTCTTCTGATTCTTGGACAGAGTATTCGCCATTACTGGCTGAAATTTATCGCAGAACTCTTTCTGCTCTCTCATTCCTACTATCATTCCTATATTCTCCCGTATCCCTTTTCTTCTACTCCTTCCCCTACAACCGCTTTCCAATCCCCCACCACTATTAGATTTTCATTTTCCTATAGGTACCGAGTAACCCCTTCAATTTATCCTGTGGATACAAATTGTGTGTGCCACGCGGGGTAGCGGTGCGGTCTAAGGGCGCCTTGCCACGGTTCGCGCTGCTCCCCCCCCTCCCCCCTCCCTCCCCCCCCCTCACCGGTCGGTGGTTCGAGTCCTCCCTTGGGCGTGGGTGTGTAGGTGTGTGTTGTACTTCGCATAATTTGGTTTAAGTTAGATTAAGTAGTGTGTAAGCTTAGGGACCGATGACCTCAGCAGTTTGCTCCCATAGAACTTACCACCACAAATTGAGTGTCTTAATGCATTGTTTTCCATTTCCTTCTGCTTCCTCATGCCGTTGATCATTGCTCATCCTTCCGTTTTTAGGGGCAATTTCCAACCTCAAGGGCAAGTGAGTGGCCTGAATCTCTGTCTGCTGCTCCGCCATGGCTGATGATTTTTATTGAAAATTTAAGCAGTGACGGTGCTCGAACCCGGGACCGAGGACATTTTGGTTGCTAATGAAAACTACTACTCTTATTTTTTTTCCTTCATTTTGTTCGTTATACTAATCGTTGGTCCCTTTACTCATTTTCTTAGCACACCTCTCAGAATACTAAAATCAAAGAACTTGCAGTACAAGAGATTTGTTTCACAGTATCGAAGATTAAGTTCTCATACTTCTTTAAGTATGTGTTTTAGAGCTAAAGCACATGTTTACTAGAAATTTTTCCTTCGAATGGTCGTTCCTGTCACATCCGTGAATATGAGCCAAACCTCCTGGACCAACCTGTATAAAGAGAATAACAGAACATGCAAAGCAAAAGTACGTGAACTGAAGAAGAAGCACCCATTAAGGTACACTTGTTTAAACAATCTACATGACGAGATCCTTTACTTACGAGTCCCCGTGACGAAGGTGCAGACTGTATCCCTAGTGGCTTGAAATCTTTTCCGTCAACAACGGATGTACTTAGTGCAAGATACAGGCTCACTCTAAATGTGTTAAGAATGACCAAGATTATATCTGCCGTAACTATAACACAGACTATGAAATGTTTGAGTTAAACAGTTAAGATATTTCATCTTCTTATTCTTTGACTTCCCACTACAGAGCAGTTGTTTTCTCCTTCCAGTAGCTTCGGTTAGTCCAGCAGAAAGCTGTTAATCCCTTCTCATCCACTGTTAGATCAATACATAATTCCCATGACAAAGATGGCCGTCCGCTTTCAGTTCTTCTCGGGACCCTTATTAACACTTTGTTGAGCCATCTGTCATTGATCATTCTTTGAACATGCCCAAACCACTTAACACTTTTCTTTCCCATTCTGCTTGTTATGGGCTGAGACACTTCCATTTTTTCCCAAATATTTGATGTTTTTATCATCACTTGTGACCTGCACGTATCTTCTCATAAAATGAAATCTAATTCCACTGTCCTGAACTTATTCCTTCTTTAATTCGTAATTCGTCACATTTCTGCGCCATAAATAACTACACACTCAATAATACAATGGAGAAATCTTTTTTCGGTCTGTTGACATACTGTAGCACTTCGTCGCTCGCTGACTCATCACTGCTTTGTTTACAATATCTTCGTCACAGATCTGTCACGGGACATAAAAGAACTTAAATGTTAAAAATTTTCACTTTTTTTAAATTTTAAGCTTCGAGAACTTAATTTTTTCCATATGTATCAATATACATGTACTCTGTATTTGAGAAATAAACTTTCAGACTGCATAATGTCATTTCATATTTTCCATATTTTGTCTGCTGCTTGCGAAACCTATTTGGTCATCTGCAAAAATTAGTATTTCTTAATGGTGATTTGTATTTGTCATATTACGTCCTATTCACAAGTATAAACTTTGAGGTACTGGGTATGATAGCATCTGCATTGAAGGTCTGCATAAGCAAGCATACATATCTGATAGTTATTCGTCACATTACTTTATTGTTCCTTAGAAAAACTGCTTTGCCCCTGCAACAAGTTAACTGCGAAACACATCCTTCAGTTGTTATACTCTGTGCTGTAGTAATGCTCGACAAATCTTAGTTACCAGGCTCGACAAATCTTAGTACACGCATTGGCAAGCCACTGAGATATTTGTACAAAATACAATTCAAACATTTGTAACGACTCTCTCTTTTGTGGCGGCGTTCGTAGCGACAAGCAATTCGCTGTAGAAACGGCTTACGAAGTCACCGCCACACTTTTATTAGCGGGCCGACCGGTCCGCTGGAACAGTGAACAGAAAGAGGAAAACCCAAACACTCTGATTAAATAAAAGTCGGTACTTATCTTTATTAACGAAGATACAGCAACACAGTAGTGAACTCCGTGTCTACAGAAATCTGTCGAGTCGGAGCGGCTAGGTCAACGTCGGCTGACGACAAACAACAACTCTGCTGCGATGAACACACAACTGACTAGCAAGTACACAATTCGGTGGCGAGTATACAACTGAGCGGCGAATACAGAACTGTCCTAGCGCTCGCGACTCCAGCGCTTAAGAACCCAGAAGCCAGCGGTGGCGCGCGCAGACTTGCGGCGATTTCCTGTCTCGCTGGCGCTGCTTATGCGGACGGCGTCCGGACTTTGATGCTGCCAACCTTTTGGCAGCGGGCTCGGGTGGCATTACTGGCTAGGATATAACACTCTCCACGTTTCCTATTCCAATAAATCCAGCTGGGAGCACGACTATTCGAACGCGTGCCTTAAATAGTGCAAGTCTGAAGTAAAAGCTACAAACAGCTGTAACATACTAAAGTAGACCTTCATTGCTTATTCATTAAAAGCAACTGAACGTATATCAAAGTACCTAATAGCTTTCTTAACCATCATCCATTTTCTACGTAGAACAATGCATACAAACAATAAATGCAGCAACGGTTGATCCCAAGTATTTTTCGAGTATCTCGCACGCGTTTCATTTGCGAAGTCATGCTTACTGAGTTGGGTTTGCATCTACAGCGCTGTCCATTAAAATTATAACGCCAGAAACGACAGGAAATAATGAAATATAGTATAGTATAGTGTAACAGGAATAATGTGTGATTAAATTTGTAGCTTATTCAGGGTTTTTTTTTGTCGTCAGCCTTCTTACTGGTTTTGTGCCCCCCCTCCCTACGACTTCCACTCCTGTGCCAACATTTCCATCTCAGAGTAGCACTTAATTTCTTAAATTATTTGCTGGAAACATTTTAATCTCGCTCTTCCCCTACAGCTCCCTTAAGTACTATGGAAATTGTTCCCTGACGTCGTGTGGTATCACCCTGTCTGTTCTTGTCAGTGTTTTCCACATATTTCTCTCTTTGCCGTTACTTCGTTGAATCTTCGTCATTTTTTATCGTATCATTCCACCTAATCTTCATCAACCTTCTGCAGCATCACACCTGAAACTTTTCGATTCTCTTCTTGTCCATCTTTTCACAAAACATGACTCACGTGCACACATTCCTTTGCTCCAAAAGTACATACACAGAAAGTTCTTCCTCAAATCAGCTCCTGTCTTTTGTACTAGAAGACTTCTTTTGGCGAGGAATGCCCTCTGCCCGTGCTAGTCTGCTACGTACACCGTCCTTGCTTCGTTCGTCAGACGCTATTTGGCTACCAGGGCAGTAGAAATCCTTCACTTCGTCTAGATTTGATCTTAAGTCTATCGCTAATCTCATCTCTGCTACTCCTCACTAGTTCTATCTTTCTTCGGATTATTTTCAAGCCACATTAAGCTGACTCTCCATTTGATTCACTGTATCCTGTAATTCTTTCTCGCTTTCACTGAAGACAGCAATGTCATCAGCGAATCTCACATTGATATTCTTTCACACTTAATTTCAGTCCCACTCCTAAACCCATCTTTTGTGTCCGAGATTACTTCTTCACCTGTAAATTGATCAGTAAGGAAGAAAGACTACATGCCAGTCTTAGGTCGTTTTAATTCGAGGACTTTGTCGGTAGTCTTCTATTCTTTTTGTTCCTTCATGCTTCAGTGATGTTTAATATCTACCACAGAAAGTGATTGGTTCTGTGCCTTGTTAATACTCATACCGAATGCATACCGTACAGGAAACTGCAATTGCTGTAAGTCGAAGTGTGTATTTAAGTCACTGGGTATCAACGGGGATGCAAGGAACGAATACTCGTCCCAGGATAAAGTGACGTCTTATTGTACTGTCTCCAAGATGGGTGCGGGTCCTGTAATTTATTCTCGCGATAGGAGTGACAATCAGTTTACCACGACAAATTTCGTTTGTTAGGCATTTCATTTTCATTGTTTAATATGAACATAAAAATTTGAAGTAAATCGACCAAGAACATTGAAGTAAATCGGTCAAGTACTTTTCGAGATGTTTGGTAACAGCGTTTCTACTTTATATATTTTATATTTAATCACGTATTGTGCATGTTAGAAAATATAAGACTATGTCCGCAGGGGATAGTGTCGAAATCTGATGTAAATCGGCCAAGAAATTTTAGAGATTTTTAGTAGCAACCTATCGCTTTGTATGTTTCATACACATAGGTTTCAAGTCATATTAAGAAATACTATGTAGACAGTTGTCTTCTTCCTGTCTTGAAGGTAAACTTCGAAAAATTTCATCAAGACCGGAATAAAACAGTAGACTTGTATGAATTACGAATCAAACGGACACTCTTCTTTATGTAGATAGATTACCCGTTTTTCTCTATAGCTTAGACCTGTTATTCTGAGAATTCCGAGCATCTTGCACAGTTTTACATTAGCGAACAGTTTTTCTAGGTCGACAAATCGCATGAACATCTCTTGCTTTTTCTTAAGTGTTGCCTCAGTTATCAAGCGCACCTTCAGAACTGCCTCATTCGCGCCGTTACTTTTCCTAAGCTACACTAATTGCCATGTAACTGTTCTTGAGGTTTTTCCTTCATTCTCCTGTATATCAAATGGTTCAATGGCTCTGAGCACTATGGGACTTAACATCTGAGGTCATCAGTCCCCTACAACTTAGAACTACTTAAACCTAACTAACCTAAGGACATCACACACATCCATGCCCAAGGCAGGATTCGAACCTGCGACCGTAGCGGTCGCGCGGTTCCAGACTGAAGCGCCTAGAACCGCTCGGCCACCTCGCCCGGCTCCTGTACATCATTCTTGTCAACAATTTGACCGATTGTGCCATGAGTGTCGGGCATACATGACCTTGCAATATTAGGAATTGTTTGGATGACATTCTTCCAAAAGTCTGCCAACGTGTCTACATTCTCACAGATTCTACACAGTAATTTTCACAGATCGGTGCGAAAATCGTTTTGAAATTTGTTTTGATCTTCGGATGAATTTATTAGTCGATAAACGACAGCGTCATCTGCAAACAACCTAAAGTGGCTGCTCAGATTGTCTCCCAAATCGTTTATATAGATAAGTAACAGCAAAGGGCCTATAGCACCACCTTGGGAAACGCCAGAAATCACTTCTGTTTTTCTCGATGACTTTCCGTCAATTACTACGAACTGTGACGTCTCTGGCGGAAATCACAAATCCAGTCATATAACTGAGACGATATTCCATAAGCACGCATTTTCACTAAAATCCGCTTGTGTGGTACAGTGTCAAAAGCCTTCTGGAAATCCAGAAATGCGGAATCGATCTGAAATCCCTTGTCAATAGCACTCAACACTTCATGTGAATAAAGAGCTAGTTGTGTTTCACTGGAACGATGTTTTCTAAACCCATGTTGACTGTGTGTCAGTCGACAGCTGTCTTCGAGGTAGTTCATAATGTTCAAACACAATATATGTTCGAAAATCCTGCGGCATATCGACGTTAACGATATGGGCCTGTAATTTAGTGGATTTCCCCTACTAACTTTCTTGAATATTGATGTGACCTGTGCAACTTTCCAGTCTTTGGGTACGGATCTTTCGTCGAGCGAACGGTTTTATATGATAGTTTACTATGGAGCTAATGCATCAGCATTCTCCGAAAGGAACCTAATTGGTATACAGTCTGGACCAGAAGACTTGCTTTTATTAAGTGATTTAAGTTGCTTCACTACTCCGAGGATATTTACTTGTACGTTACACAAGTTGGCAGCTGTTCTCGATTCGAATTCTGGAATATTTACTTCGTCTTCTTTTGTGAAGGCATTTTGGAAGGCTGTGTTTAGTAACTCTGCTTTGGCAGCACTGTCTTCGATAGTATGTCCATTGCTATTGCACAAAGGAGGCATTCATTGTTTCTTGCCGCTAACATACTTCACGTACTACCAGAATCTCTCTGGATTTTCTGCCAGGTTCCGAGACAAAGTTTCGTTGTGGAAACTGTTATAAGCATCTCGCATTGGATTCCGCACTAAATTTCGAGCTTCTGTAAGAGATCGCCAATCTTGGGGATTTTGCGTCTGTTTAAATTTGGCATGTTTGTTTCGTTGTTTCTCCAACAGTGTTCTAACCCGTTTTGTGTACCAAGGAGGATCAGTTCCGTCGTTTGTTAATTTATTTGGTATAAATCTCTCAATTGATGCCGATACTATTTCTTTTAATACAAGCCACATCTGGTCTACACTTATATTATTGATTTGGAATGAGTGGATATTATCTCTCAGGAAAGCGTCAAGTGAATTTTTATCTGCTTTTTTGAATAGGTATATTTTACGTGTATTTTTGGAGGATTTGGGGATTACAGTATTCAATCTCGCTACGACAACCGTGTTCACTAATCCCTGTATCGGTTTAGATGTTCGTTTTTACAAGGATTATTTGTTGCTAAGAGGTCAAGTGTGTTTTCACAACCGTTTACTATCCACTTCGGCTCATGAACTAAATGCTCGAAATAATTTTCAGAGAATGCGTTTAGCACAATTTCGGATAATATTTTATGCATACCTCCTGAATGAAACGTATTTTCGCCAACATATCGAGGGTAAATTAAGGTCACTACCAGCTATTATCGTATGAGTCGGGTATGTGATTGAAATCCTCAAGTTTTATTTGAACCTTTCAGCAACTGTATCATCTGAATTGGGAGGTCGGTAAAAGGATTCTATTATTGTTTTATTCCGGTTGCCAACAATGACCTCTGCCCATACTAACTCACAGGAAGTTCAAAATGGCTCTGAGCACTATGGGACTTAACATCTGAGGTCATCAGTCCCCTAGAACTTAGAACCACTTAAACCTAACTAACCTAAGGACATCACACACATCCATGCCCGAGGCAGGATTCGAACCTGCGACCGTAGCGCTCTCGCGGTTTCAGACTCACAATAAGTATCTACTTCAATTTCGCGACATTAATACTTTTCTTAATCTGTTTTTAATTCGTCGATCTAATTTGTTGCTGTTGCTTTCTTTTCCCAAAAATGTTAGAAGGAGTTTTTGTCTAATCTACTGTCTTTTTTCGATATAAATGTCCATTAAATGTCAAAAAAGAATCTTTTTACACCTTACCTCTATAGGGTTTCTGTTTTCAGTCTTCTATAGTTTTTCGTGGGCCTCATATTTCCCTAATGATTTGCCTTTCTCGTATTTATCATTTATCAAAATTCCAGTTCAGTGTTAGTTGCTCGCTTGCATATATACATTTTCGCATCACTATTATAAAGTAATGCTTTTTTTGCCTTTTCAGATAACCATTTTGCTTCGAGCTCCTCGTCCAGACCTTCAAGGCCCAAGGGATGTCGACAGGACGCCATGTCATCCTCTGTCACGGTGGGTCGTTTGGCTGCGGTATGGAGGGACATGAGGTCAGTACACCTCTCTTACGGCGGTTCTCCCGACTTTTTAGATCTTGAAGCCGCTGCTTCTACATCAAGTAGCTCTTTAGTTGACTTCACCAGGCCGAGTGTATTTCGTACCAGTCCTCCGACCCAGGAAATTTCCTCGGCAGTACCGGGATTCGTGCATGGCACCGATTTACGCTCTGGTAGCTGAGTGGTCAGCGCGACGGAACGTCATGCCTACGGGCCCGGGTTCTATTCCCGGCCGAGTCGGAGAGTTTCTTCCCTCAAGGACTGGGTGTTGTGTTGTCCTTATCATAATTTCATCCCCAACTCGAAAGACTTGCACCAGGCGAACGGTCTACCCGATGGGAGGCCCTAGCCACATGGCATTTCCGTTTGCAGCCATCTACGCTGACCATTCAGCTACGGAAGAGGATACCATTTGCCCTTCAAATTTTATGTATCTTTTCTTCTATAGTAGCTTTTTCCATTTTCATCGGTTATCTGCCCAAAACACTAAATTTTTTGAACCTTCTCTGTTTGCTGCAAAAGCCTTGGTGGTGTGGTAATTTTAATGTCTAACAGTGTAGTGCGGTGTACCTTCAGCTGCGTAATTAATCAGGATACACCACGTGTTCGCTTGTCGGAATTCATAACCAATACCACCAAAAATGGAGAGCGCGTATTCTGTGAACGGTGTCACTGTTCCAGTTTCGCCCAGTGGCTGCGGTTTGCGGAGTGTGGTCGCGGAGCTCACGCGCATTACGTGACGCCAACCGCCCGCAGTTCGACACTGACGCAGGCGATTACGGCCGCGTCCTTCCGCTCCAGCCAGACGGAGATGGGCTGTGAGCCAGCGTGGTGACGCGTTACATGGCAACAGCGCCGGCTGCAGCAAGGCAAGGCCACGAGAGATGTGAGCAGCTGATGATGGGACGCTGAGCGCGTGTGCGTGTACCACGGGCTCATCTCAGACCGGTGGCTGGCGGGCTCTGCGGTACTGTGTCATTGTTGTCGTCGTCGTTCTCGTTATTGTTGTTGTCTTCTAGTCCGAAGATTGGTTTCAAAATAGCACCATGATGAAAACACTAAAGAGTTGATTTATATTTTTCTTTTTTTTATTCTGCTGCAGATCCTGGAAACCTTGATGACGTCGAGCTTGTCTGAAGACTGGTTTCATTCAAGTCTCCACAATATTCTACCCCGTGCAAGTCTCAATTCATCAACGGCTGCAATCCGCTGCACTCCCATTTGTACCTGTATACTGCAGTCAGACCTTGCACTCGCTCTACGTTTAACACCCCCCTCCAAATTTTCGTTGGCGAGTCCTTGATACTTCAGGTTGTGTGGTCTCAACCGATTCCTTCTTTTACTGCAATTTACTTTTGTCCCCTGATCGACTCATTACCTCTCCATTATGCGATCTACCCGTCCATCTTCAGCATTCTTATGCAGCGCCACAGACCAAAGGCTTCTGCTATCTACTCATCTGAAAGGTTTGTCATCCACGCTCAGTTCCATGCAAGGCTGCATGCAAGGCAAAGACCTTCAGAAAAGAGAGCTCCTAATACTGAAATTTACAATGACAAGTTCTGGAATAGCGATATGCACATATACAGATGGCAGTAGTATCGCGGACGCGAGGTATAAGAGGGCAGCGTATTGGCGGATCTGTCATTTGTACACAGGTAATTCATGTGAAAAGGTTTCCGACGCGATTGTGGCCTCACGACGGCAATTAACAGACTTTGAACGGGGAATGGTAGTTGGAGCTAGACGCACGGGCCATTCTGTTTGGGAAATCGTTAGAGAATGCAACATTCCGAGATCCACAGTGTCAAGAATACCAAATTTCTGGTATTACCTGTCACCACGGACAAGGCAGTGGCCGACGGCAGCGGCGTTTGAGGAGAGTTGTCAGTGCTAACAGACAAGCAGCACTGTATGAAATAACTGCAAAAATAAATGACGGATGTACGCCGAGCGTATCCGTTAGGACAGTGTGGCGAAATTTGGCGTTAATGGGTTGTAGCAGCAGATGACCTAAGCGAATGCCTTTGCTAACAGCACGACATCACTTGCATCGCCTCTCCTGGGCTCGTCACCACAACGGTTGGACCCTGCACGACTGAAAACCGTGGACTGGTCAGATGAGTCTCGTTTTCGATTGGTAAGAGCTGACGATAGGGTTCGAGTGTGGCGCCGGCCACAGTTACTGTACTACTGTCAACAGTCACATCTTAAAGACATGATGGGTTAGCCTTGTTTACCTGCTTTCGACTGCCTTAACAGATAGAAATTAACGATGTTCTAACAACTTTTAGCATTGTACTTGATAATGGCATAGTACAAAAGATAAATATAAATATACACAGTCAAATGGCCGTTTGCTCTTTAAAAAGAAACTCACAAACAAGGCGATACAAGTATCAGACACGGATGCCTCATAAGCCGAAGAGGGAGGAGGGGACACACGTATCGAGGCATGACGCGTCCAAAACACATTTCAGTGAACGTTCATGTTTTTCATTTTTACGTACACCAGATTCTCAGCTATTCCAGAGAATAAAGTAACCTGAAAACTATGAATATCGAAAATGGCAAGGAATTATACAAACTGAAAGCTCCGTTTCACATAGGATACTTTCCACTTGTTTGTCTGAAGTTCTAGCGAGGTAAAGGCGCGCTTTCTAGGCTGACAGCACCTATTTTCAACATCAATTTCGATATGTTTCGTAGGTCCATACGCCCAAGCGACAAACCGCAGGAAGTTGAGTTAGGAAAAACCACACGGAAAGACCCATCACCAAGAAAAAGAAACATGTAACTGACAGACTGACTGACCGCACGTTGGTGTACACGACTGAAATATACAGCACCCCCGTCATTTACACGCTCTCAAAATCATAATCTTCAGGCCAGTGTTCACAATCGTAGTGTTAAGCGAAATATTAATAATAGTGAGTGCGCACTTTGAATTTTATATTATTGTTATTTCTTTCCTTTCCCAGACGTTATGTCTGGTTAAAAATGGAAAGTGACGCGGACCTCGATCAAGCGTGACTTCATTTTAACTGTACGGTATATGTTACATTGCTTTTAGGAACTTTCGGATAATTGAACATGTATCAATAATTACAGATTTCTGTAGTTGTATATATACGTTTGGATGTAGCTGTATTGCGTTGATGTACTGGTGGATATTGTATGGTATGACTCCTGTAGTTCATAGTATAATTGGTATAATGTCAGCTTTATCCTCATGCCTCATGTCCTTGACTTCCTCAGCCAGTTCGATGTATTTTTCAATTTTTTCTCCTGTTTTCTTCTGCATGTTTGTTGTATTGGATACGGATATTTCGATTAGTTGTGTTAATTTCTTCTTTTTATTGGTGAATATGATGTCAGGTTTGTTATGTGGTGTTGTTTTATCTGTTATAAAGGTTCTGTTCCAGTGTAATTTGTATTCATTATTATTATTGTAATTATTATTATTATTATTATTACTATGAATAGCATGACATACAGAGGGTGGACAAATATCCGGAAACACCACAAACACAGCACTTTACCGTGTCTAATACTTTATCGGAAAGTCGTTGGTACTCAAAACAGCTTCCACTCGTCTCTGAATGGATATATGCAGTTCCCGTGTGGTTTCCAAAGGAGTCTTACTTCATTCTTCCTCCAAAACACTGGGAAGCTCGGGTAGCGATGTTGGACAGCGATCACGCAACCTCCTCTCCAATGTAGACCACATAGGCTCAGTAAGGTTGAGATGCGTTGACTGTGATTGCCAGGGGAGATGCGAGAATTCATTCTCTTGCTCAGGATGCAAGGTGCGAAAGGAAGTTATAAAATTAAATTGAAATCATTTCTTCTTGCCACCTAAATTTTTTAATACATGATATATGTAAGTAACTGTGTTACATTTGTTAAATTTTATCGTAGATTAAGGGTAAAGTACAAATGCTGTTCTGGGAATCGTCACAACGTAGCCATGTTTTCCCAGAGAAAATCCTACTTGGCGCTCCGTGTCACAACTTTTCCTAAGGAACTTTGGCGGTCGACGGTTGAATGTGTAACGCTGCAGCGCAAGTTCACCGCTCAGCTGCACGGATAGTAAACAGAGGACATGTCGATACTAGGGCATAAAGTCTTAGAGAATTTCATTCAGTATACTCAGTTGGTTACTGTCCAACCATGCCTCGCAGACAGGCACGTGAACAATATACGCAAACATCAGCATTTGAGAGAATACGTGTATTTGAGAGAGTAAGTGTATTTGGACTCAAAGAAGCCGATTGGAGCAACCGGGGAAATGCTCTACATTTGAATTGGAGCGATGCCACTATTCGACGATGTTGGCAGGAATGCGTGAACCATGGCCGAGCACAGCTTCAAGAAGGTAGTGGTCGACCCAGAGGGACGACAGAACGAAAGGGCCGAGTAACAGCGAGAGAGGTACCCGGAGCCCTGGATTCATCATTATCATCGACTGCAACTGGTGCTTCGGTGATAACAACGACCATTAACAGATGGATCACAGTAAGAGGGCTGAGATGACGGCGTCCATTGCGCCGCCTACCATTTTACTTTGTACACTAACAAGTACGTTTGCAGTGGTGTCAGGTACATGCGGCCTTGAATCTCATTTCTGGAGCAGAATTTTCATCAACGATGAGTTTACTTCGAACTGAACCTCCGTGACAAGCGAATATCACCAGCGAAGACTTGTCTAGAGACGCCCCAGTGGGATACCAACTACGACTCGAAAAACAGGAGTGATGGTCTGGGGTGCCATGTCATTGTGAAGCGGGACCCCTCTGATTATCATTGGCGGCACCGTTACAGCACAGCGGTCCATTGACGATATTCTGTGCCCCGTTTTGTTCCCCTTGATGGCAAGCCATTCTAGACTTACATTTCAGCAAGATTATGCCCGTCCGCATACGGCGAGTGTTTCCACTGTTTGTCCTCGTGTTTGCTAAACACTAACTTGGTCAGCAAGGCCGCCGGATCTCTTTCCAATAGTGAACGTTTGGAGCATTATTGATAGCGTCGTCAAGCCATGTCGCCATTTTGACGATCTGCGCACCAATTTGACAGACTTAGCACGCCATCCCTTAGCACATCCAATAGCTCTATCAGTCAAATAGCTCTATCAGTCAATGCCGAGCTGAATAACTGCTTGCGTAAGAGCCAGAGATGGACCAACGCGTTACTGATTCGCTCAACATGTTAAGCCCTTTCCGTGCAATAAATCAACCATTTTTTCTGAAACTGTAATCGTTTGTTTGTTGTATAGGGTGATTCAAAAAGAATACCACAACTTTAGGAATTTAAAACTCTGCAACGACAAAAGGCAGAGCTAAGCACTATCTGTCGGCGAATTAAGGGAGCTATAAAGTTTCATTTAGTTGTACATTTGTTCGCTTGATGCGCTGTTGACTTGGCGTCAGCATCAGTTGATGCTAAGATGGCGACCACTCAACAGAAAGCTTTTTGTGTTATTGAGTACGGCAGAAGTGAATCGACGACAGTTGTTCAGCGTGCATTTCGAACGAAGTATGGTGTTAAACCTCCTGATAGGTGGTGTATTAAACGTTGGTATAAACAGTTTACAGAGAATGGGTGTTTGTGCAAAGGGAAAAGTTCTGGACGGCCGAAAACGAGTGATGAAAATGTAGCACGCATCCAGCAAGCATTTGTTCACAGCCCAGGAAAATCGACTCGCAGAGCTAGCAGAGAGCTGCAAATTCCACAATCAACTGTATGGAGAGTCCTACGAAAAAGGTTAGTTATGAAACCTGAACGTCAACTACCCGAGGCGATGGATCGGCCGCCAGGCAGCCCGTGACAGAGCACTTCATCACTGGCCTCCAAGAAGCCCTGATCTTACCCCCTGCGATTTTTTCTTATGGGGGTATGTTAAGGATATGGTGTTTCGGCCACCTCTCCCAGCCACCATTGATGATTTGAAACGAGAAATAACAGCAGCTATCCAAACTGTTACGCCTGATATGCTACAGAGAGTGTGGAACGAGTTGGAGTATCGGGTTGATATTGCTCGTGTGTCTGGAGGGGGCCATATTGAACATCTCTGAACTTGTTTTTGAGTGAAAAAAAACCTTTTTAAATACTCTTTATAATGATGTATAACAGAAGGTTATATTATGTTTCTTTCATTAAATACACATTTTTAAAGTTGTGGTATTCTTTTTGAATCACCCTGTACATTTACATCACATCCGCCGACCGGGGTGGCCGAGCGGTTCTAGGCGCTGCTGTCTGGAACCGTGAGACCACTACGGTCGCAGGTTCGAATCCTGTCTCGGCCATGGATGTGTGTGATGCCCTTTGGTTAGTTAGGTGTAAGTATTTTCCTTAGAGTTTATTTATAATCCTATTTGCTCGTTCTGCGTCATAATGTGTGGTCCTAAGGATGCTACGCAAAACATGTATGTACCTATCAACTAATTAATTGCTATTAAATCGTGGACATATGAGAAGGATCATGTTCGCACTGCAATGTCTGCATGAGAGCAGCCAATGTTGAAAGGCAGAGTTGTGGTAGCGTGCGCTATCTTGCTGGGCAGCTGCGTGTTCTGAGAAACGGTCGCAGGAAAGGTCGCGCCCAGCGGCTCTGAAGCCGCTTATCTTTCCAACGATGCGTCACAGCCGCCTGTGGCCGCACTTGCAGCCAAACGCTGCCTCCACTTCTGGGTGGCCGAACGTCAGAACTACTAGGTTCTCCTGAAAAGTAGAAATGGTTTCTACGCGCATCAAAAAAATGGTTCAAATGGCTCTGAGCACTATGGGACTCAACTTCTGAGGTCATCAGTCCCCTAGAACTTAGAACCACTTAAACCTAACTAACCTAAGCACATCACACACATCCATGCCCGAGGCAGGATTCGAACCTGCGACCGTAGCGGTCGCGCGGTTCCAGTCTGTAACGCCTAGAACAGCTCGGCCACCCCGGCCGGCCTCTACGCGCATCACGCTCGCTCTTTAACTCGTGGCTTCGGCAGTTGTTATGCCCGTTTTACGCAATTGACGAACTTGTAATCGATTGACAACCAGTTGTGTGAATACCGGCCGTCTATCGCGCGAACGGGCTCACTATTATGATCGCATCAGTTGCGACGCGCGATAATTCTGGGGATACAGAAATAGTGCCAGTTCCAAATTCGATACCAACGGCCTCACTGCGCATGCGCGAGCTAATAGCTGTGTGCTGTGGTCACGTCTCTGCTGAGTCTGCCATATTGCTTTTTGGTGTACTTACCGTATATTGAGGTTTGTTTCGTTATCACAAGGCACTTCATAAGTAAGTGAGTAGAGGGTGTAATATTGCTACAAGAATTTGCTATGCTGAAATCGGGTGCTAATAGTAGAATAAAAGCGGGTTAAAAGCTGTGAGCTGTCTGGGGAGAAGTTAACCGTGCATTACTGCGCAACTGTTTCACCAGGTAACTAGTCTAGGTTTACCACATTACCAATCAGACTAACATTGATTATAATCTTTTACAGTCATACAACAACCGGTAATATATCTACATATAAAAAGGAGAATTTAAATAAAAAGAAAGAAATCAGTTTATATTTGGAAATTTATTTTAAGATTGTTCATTGAAATTTCAGCATATTATACGTGAGTTATAACTGAGCTGGTGCCTTGTTTAAGGATTGTAAAAAAATGTGAGATTTTAATCTTACGGAACACATCAAATATGGAGCCAAGATTGGGAGACTGCATTCAACACTGCATTCACAAAACAACACCCAAAGAACGTTGAAACATAAGCAAGAAGAAATTAACCACAACCAACAGATTCAGTTTTCACCCAAAGAAATTACGTTCGTAACACAATCCTGTCCGTCATGTAATTACCACACACTGGTATACTAAATTCATATTAGCTCTTTGTGAAATCTTCCCAAAAAGAATAGCTGAAGGCTACTTTGATGATTACACCACATGCTCCACGTGGTCAACTTGGTTTACAGAAAGCGTATAACTCCACAGTAATTTTGATAATTAAAATAAATTCGATCAAAAAGCAATTGACAAAAGAAAAACCTTGAACTGGTTACTAACTTCTTACTATTAACCTGATGGGTCAAACAGTTATATAAGCACGTGGTACTGGTCTCGAAAAGTACACTCCACGTGGGTTGAACATAAAGAAAAGCATAAAGAAAAGTTGCTATATTGTAAAATATTGTCAAGACGAGACGTTATAATCACACAAGCATTCACATTTAAGATTGATGAACTTAGTTAGAGTTACTGATCAACACGTGGTTCCACTTTACTCACAAAGTAATGACAAAGCAACTACCGCAAAATAATCTGAACTTCACACGAGAATTACACTCCGCTGCAATTTAAGATAGCATTAGATATTTTAGAGCTAAATCTGAAATCAAGGTATTAAGTTTTCAGTTAGGCTGAACTTAAGAAATCCATTGTCCTACGGACTTAGCAGACACGCGCTTAGCCGGAGATCTTACCACTTCAGACGCTCGCCACGGTCCCACAGCAACTGCCTACTGCCGAGTGTGCTTCCTGAGGGTGGCTCACAAAGACAAACGGAAGTGGCCAGAGGGGCAGCTTCCTATACCAACATGACAACGGACGGACAGAACCATACTAAGGATAGAAACCTCTTTGCTTTTAGGAAGCGTAGCTACCTGTTCCGACGTTGGTCCTACTGTTCTCTAGCAGACAGGCTTGTCTGCTACCCTCAAGCATGCAACTACAAATACATTTGCTCATTCATACTCTCACACAGAAGGGAAGGGGGATGACAGTATCTTATCATATACAGTATATAAAAGAAAGCGGATGTAGGTTCCGTATGAGACTGTGTGACATGAATTACATATAAACTGTGTTTTAAAGTGTAGTAGTGTGACAGATCGTTCTTGTTTATGCGTAAAAGTAACACGTTCCACTACTCAGTCTCCTCCCAGATAGTCAGAAACGCCACAGTAAATTTAGGAGAGGAATTTACTCCATAAATGACAACAGATTTAAGAAATTAAACATGAAAGGAATCCAACAGAGACCTTTCAAGGGCAATTTTCGTAAATATTTCCACTGCAATTTTATATCTTTGTAAATTTCATTATTTGGTCAGACACCACTTTGCAGCAGAAGTTTTTTGTTAAATGCAGGTGTTACATATAAGTCACCAAAAAAAATGTGAAATCACGTCTTTGGCACTGTAATGCTAAGAGCATTTATCATTTAAACACGGTGAGACAAGACCTTCTACGAATTTATACTTCGAACCTAGTACTCTTGGAGCGCTTCAGTAGACTGCCATCTTTCTTCAACACTTTCATTCATCGTGTAAAAAGGGCTTTAGAGACTGGGGAAGCGAGAAACTCGTCGCTCTCTCTGAGACAGTTCGAGCGTAATCCTAGCGGAAGGGAAATCGGACATTTGAGACGAATGACTGTGAATAAAACGAGCATGCATCAGAAGTATACGCTTAATAACTCCATTATTTTATCAACATAATATTTTAATATTTACATTTACCTTTTCTCTTGCTCACAAATATTGTAGTATCAGAAAATAGCCATATTTTTCGTTCAATGGGAGTGTTCCCAAAGACAAAAATTTTTGTAATGTCATGACTGCCTAGCAAAAAAAATTTTTCCCTAACATGTGATATAAGATTAACAAAATAGTTTTTGTTATTTGTGTTCTACAGCTTCAATCAACTGTAGAAATGACATATGGTATGTGGTACCATAGATCGACACCGTGCTCGCCAGCTTTTCACAGTTGGCAACGGAAATGCACGTTTCCGACAAACGCAGATAGCAGTCTCACAGCGACTCGGCGGATCCAGCGATGCACGCCTGATGAGCCACACCTTCTGCATCTCTGACTACAAGCGCCCTCTGCGCCGCGATATACACAGAAGAGCCAAAGAAACTGGTACGCCTGCCTAATAGAGTGTAGAACCTCGGCGAGCTCGCAGAATTGCCGCAGCACGGCGTGGCATGGACTCGACTAATCTGTGAAGTAGTGCTAGAGGGAATTGACGCCATGAATCTTGCAGGATTGTCGATATGTCCATAGGAATACGAGCGGGTGGAGAACAGCAGGTTGCAAGACATCGGAGATGTGCTCAATAATGTTCATGTCTGGGCAGTTTAATCGCCAGCAGAAGCGATTAAATGCAGAAGAGTGTACCTGGAGCCACACTGTAGCAAATCTGGTCGTGCGCAGTGTCGCATTGCCCTGCTGGAATTACCAGAGTCCGAGGAAATGCACATTGGACATGAATGGATGCAGGTGATCAGAAAGGATGCTTACGTACGTGTCACCTCAGAGACTCATATCTAGACGTATCAGGCCCGCCCGGGTTGGGGATTTTCTCTGCCTGCGGACAGGGTGTTTGTGTTGTCCTCATCATTTCATCATCATCATCATCATTCGCAACAGTGGTTGGATTGGACTGTGAAAAAAAATTGGACTGTGTAAAAATTGGGAATTTGTACGGGCGCTGGTGACCGCACAGCTGAGCGCCCTACAAACCAATCATCTAGACGTGTCAGGGGTTATATGTCACACCTACTGCACACGCCCCACACCGTTACAGACCCTCCACCAGCTTGAACAGTCCCCTTCTGACATGCAGGGCCCATACATTGAAAGGTGGCTACACTGAGCCACAGCGCCAGAGATTGCGCCAAAGAGTATTATTCCGCCGCCTCCACTGGCAGTGCTTGTCGAGAACTCGTAGTAGTCAGTGCTTGCTGAGATGTCGTAGTGAAGAGTTCTTGTCGAGAAGTCGTGGTGGAGAGAGCTTGTTGAGATGTGGTAGTAGTGAGTCGGTGTTGATATGTTGTAGTAGGGAGTGCTTGTTCCATGTTTTATGCAGTTGTTTGATGGGCTAGACAGCAGATGTTGTTCGAATGAAAATATTGTAGTGATCAGAGTGCTTTTCGTCAATATATATGAAGGTAAAATATTCCCTTTTTTTTCATTATTTCCATGTCTTAAATAATGCGTCATTACAGGTTCAGTCAACAAATCATCTGGCTTGTGTTCTTGTATTAGAGTGTAATTCTGGTTTCCTTACGCAATTATAGTATATCTATTTTTTTAAATTACTTCAGTATAAATGGTATTTAAAATTTCTTGTCTTGTTGAAGAAGAACCGTGCCAGATGTGTACGTTGAATCACACTCACACACACAGAACAATTACACTTGTGTTTTGGTTTCGTAGGTTTTATAGTTGCTGGGGACTTAATTAATTAATTGTGTTAACGAAAATTTTCTTTCATTCTTTGTTGTTATTCTATGCAGTCAGATTGCGTACAAATACTAGTCAGGGCCAACCGGTTACGAGACCTCGTAATCGAACAGACAGTTACTAAATCAAAAAATTAAAAGTATTTGCATTTGATATTTATATAATTAAGCCCCCATGCAACATTCATGAGGTTGTCTCCATCCGTTAGATACAATTTGAAACAAGACCCGTCCAACCAGGCAACATGTTTCCACTCATTAACAGTCCAATTTCGGTGTTGATGGGACCAGCCGAGGCATAAAGCTTTGTGTCGTGCAGTCATCAAGGATACAAGAGTGCGCCTTCTGCTCCGAAAGCCCATGTCGATGATGTTTCGTTGAATAGTTCGCATGCTGACACTTCTTGATGGCTCAACACCGAAATCTGCAGAAAATCTGCGGGGCAATTGTGCTTGTGTCACGTTGAACGATTCTTTTCAGTCTTCGCTGGTCCCGTTCTTGTGGGATTTTTTTCCGGCCGCATCGATGTCGCAGATCTGATGTTTTACCGGGTCATGATATTCATGGTACGCTCGTGAAATGGTCGGTCGGGAAAATCCCCACCTTATTGCTACCTCGGAGATGCTGTGTCCCATCGCACGTGCGCCAACTATTAACACGACGTTCAAACTGACTTAAATTTTAATAACCTGCCCCTGTAGCGGCAGTAACCGATCTAACAACTGCGCCAGATTCTTGTTGCCTTATATATAGGCATTCCGACCGTAGCGCCTTATTCTGCCTGTTTACAAATCTCTGCATTTGAATATGCATGCCTATGCCAGATTCTCTGGCGCTTCAATGTAGGATGGCTGGCAGTAGTTACACAGACCAGACACAGTATTAGTCTTCGACAGACTCAGTCTTAGTCAGCCTTCGACAGCTGACTCATGCATTGCCACGCGGGGTAGCTGCGCGGGCTGAGGTGCCTTGTCAAAGTGCGTGAGGCTCCCCCCGTCGGAGGAGGTTCTCCCTCGGGCATGTGTCGCTCATAGCGTAAGTTAGTTTAAGTTAGGTTAAGTAGTGTGTAGGCTTAGGGACCGATATCTGAGCAGTTTGGTCCCGTAACACCTTCTCACAAATTCCCCAAAAATTTCACTCATGTATTAGTAGTCAGAGCCTCACACTGCACGGCGCTCTTGTAACAGATTTATTGTTATTTGATTTTTTCTATATTTTCCTCAGAATGCTTCGAAAAGCTGCAAGTTAGGAAAAAATTCTGTTTACTGTATTTACGTGTATATCTACTAATGTCCAGCTTCATTACGGCGACGATAGCCGCACCACTCTGTAGTCCACCTCTCTGTTCTGTTGTATACGCAGTAGTACACAACATGGGGAAGGTATATAATTTATTTGTAAAGGTGCGACTTGTTTCGGTCAGACACCAATTTCTAAAAGAAATTATTTGTTGAAAGCAGGTGTTACATTTATGTCATAAAACATGAGGGTGAGTCAGTAAATAAGTCGGAAACGCCAGAATCATTTTTAATTTCGCTCCTATCTAGAACCTGGCAGCACATGTTGCATGGAAATTAGCCGATACACAGTATTCTACGACCAATAGTTAACGATCTGCTGTCATCCCAAGACGGCAGGTGTACCATGAGTGAATACCCAAATAGGCAACGAGATTTTTGTGAGCCGAGGGAATGTCCATAGAGCACGTCCATAGCGAAATTCATCCCGTTTGTCGTTAGAACTCTATTTCATGGAAATTTATGTTCATTTGCATACAGGAATTTAGCAAAGAACAAAAAAGTCTTAAACAAGGAGAATCCTGGCCGCCCTGGTTATCCAACGATGACACATTGTTTCCCCGTCTAGGAGTATTTCGCTACCCCCAGGACACATCGGTCTCGTGCGTTGCAGCAATGTAATGAGCCAAATGTACTTGTTATATCTCGAGAGTCACTCTTATGCTAAATGCTTTTAATGTCTTGTCGAACGATGGGATAAGAGCTGAAGTTTACAAGGGGGGACTATTGAAAATGAAAATACATTTCAGTTTGGTACACGCGCCTGTGATTCCCCTACCCCAGTTTGCGACTTATTCCTTACCAGCTGGTTATAATTAAAGTGCAGCTAACCACGCAGGTCACTGTGGGCTGTAATTATTGTAGGGAAGCGGAACTTGGTAGATAAGCAAATGCGTTAAGGCATAATCGATTTAGACCAGAAAATAAATTAGTTCCTATTGTGACCACTAGGTGCAAACCTGACGCTGTACACTTTTGGTATGACATCCACGCTGTCATTTGACAAGCCGTAACGTGTGCGAACAGCACGGCTATCGAGAATAGAGAGCGTGCATGTTAGTGAAACTGTTTTCTCTGAACGGCAGCTACGTTACAGTGCTGCATTGATAGAGTACCATCCGAAGTCATTAAATGGTTTAAAGAAACTCAGGTGAGCCTGATGTGGCACCTGGAAGGCGTCCCGTCCCCTTGGCAGTTATTGACGAGGTTGTTGTTGATGGAACTAACCATGCAGCCCGTGCCCTGGATAGTGCTAGTACTCCCGTAGCGTCACGAGAATTGTATATCTGTGGTTAATAGTACGGGAAGTATTGCGGTGTGTTCTACACTGGTACCCGAGCAAGACCAAGACGGTGCGGCAACTGAAACCTCATGATCCGCAGCAACGTTATGAATTTGCTCTTCTGTTTCTGGTCGGGCAATATTCCACGGAGTGACGTGGCAAGTTACACACTAGAGAACATACGCAGAGGGCCTGTCAGATGTATGGACTGCACATCATCGAGACCTCCTTGTAGAGCACGCGATTCATGCTCTGGTAGAGCGCAACTGTGCGGAAACCTCTTGTCGCTCGCTCAGTGAAAGATCTTCGAGGAACGTGGTATCTCCAGAAGTTTCCCAGATGCATGGCCTGTAAGTTCACCTGATCTGGATCCATGTGACATTTGGCACTGGAGATATCTGAAAGAACATTTTTACCTGGGACACACTAGATCTCCGTCTACTCTCTAAACATGTTGCTCAGAGTCTACCGGACTGCTGAGAGCAACTGTTGATCACGTTGTTTTACAGATGCAGGATCTCGTCGAAGTCTCCAGTGCTCTTATTGAACAAATTATGAAAGTGGCAATTAATAATAAAATCAGCATAATGCGTTCTCTCTTGTCTGGTATTTTCTTCCCACGTTCCGTATCTGATTCATTACATGTGGAAACATTTCTGTACGTCTTTCTTGCATTCACAGCGTCAGACTTCCTCTTGGTGGCCAAAACAAGAAATAATACAGGATGTCCATAAAGTCTCTTTACAACTTCAAAATCTTATTAAAACGGCAGTTGATGAAATTTTTTAAAAATTTCTTTTATTGTAATCACTGTTTACTAAAGTTTTTATATATACTAAAATTTTGTGTTTCAGATATTCTGTTGTTGGAAGGAACTGAACCTCTATAAAATGAAGAGGAGGCACAATGTGTGTATTGGTTTATTGAGACAAAATCGGACATTCAGACTCAACGAAACTTCAGAACGAAGTATGGAAGACATCCACCATCGCGCCCTTCAGTCCGTGCATGGCATAAACAATTTACGGAGACAGGGACAGTGTTGTATAAAGGGACCAAGAACCAAAAGGGAAGACGTAGATCGCGTTTTAAACGTCTTCACTCGTTCACCTTCGAAGTCCATCCGCAGTACTGTCAGACTGTTGCAACTACCACGTTCATCTATGCATACGATCCTCCACAAGAACTTACGGTGGTGCGCTTACAAAGTGCAACTGTTACAGACACTTGATTCAAATAAAAAGCCAAAAGGGACAGAGTTTGTACTCAACATGCTGGAACACCTTTCGAAGGATGAAGCATTCCTCAAGCGAGTTTGTTTCAGTGACGAGGCAACTTTTCATGTTTCTGGTACATTAAACAGACACAGTGTGAGAATCTGGGGTTCTGAACATCCCCATGCGACTAGGGAGCTTCGCCGGGATAGTCCAAAAGTGAATGTGCTTTGTGGAATCATGTCCAACCAAATAATTGGTCCATTTTTCTTGAAGAGTCAACAGTTACTGCAAATGTTTACCTCCACCTTCCGACCGAATATCTAGCACTACAACTAATTGACTTACAAGCAACTATCATTTTCCAGCAATCTGGTGCACCTTCACATTGGGGACTGCATGTGCGTCGGTCCCTCAATGAAACATTTCCAGGCAGAAGGATTGGGAGGAATGGGCCAATTCCTTGGCCACCGTGTTCGCCCGATATCACTCCCTTGGACTTTAATTTAATGGGGTGTGTAAAAGATATCGCATATCAAACACAGATACGGGACATTGCTGACTTGAAGCAAAGGATTCGTAATGACGACGCTATGCTACAGCGAACATAGTAAGAAATCTAGTACCGTCTTTATGTGCTTCGTGCAACTAAAGGTGCCCAACGTATAGAGGTCTATTAAATACTGTCAAAAAAACTTTTATAAACACTGATTACAATAAAATAAATATTGGTAAAATATTTCAACAACTGCCGTTGTAATAAAATTTTGAAGTTGTGAAGGGACTTAATGGGCACCCTGTATTTTTCCGTGTAAATCGCTTCCGTATTAACACATTAGAAAATCTACCAAATTTCGCTGCCATGCGATAATTACAGACCACATTGGACCTCTGTGAGTAGCTGCACTTTAATTATATACTCACGGTATATTTGTTTTGATTCACGCAAACAACAATTTCTTAGCTAGGTCCCGTGGGTTTTGCTTATTTTCATTCGGAAAATTATTATCACTGGTTAATATCTTGTGGAAGATATATAAATTTTTGGTCTAATTTATTTACTGTACAAAAGAGCGAGCATTAGGCATCAAATTTTACGTTAGTTTACATATGTCACAGAGTTGAGGGACTATACATATGTTGTACACTTACGCTACTCTGAAAATTTTTATAGGAAAATACATCAAAACTATTATGCTTATTCGTTAATGTGCTTCACATGGCGCTGTCAGTTATACATATTGGTAGTTTTATATCTACCATACATTTTACGGCTTGTCATCTGCAATCAACGAAACGTTTTCTATTTTTCTGTTTTTCATCCATAACAACCTGAAAAATGCTATATTATATTGCGTTTTTTAGCGTGGTACATTCGTTTCATTTATTCATTATTGACGCTGTGGTCCCTTTCCCTTGTTTTATGACAAGTTAAATCACTTGTTTTGCTGTTTTCTTTTTTTTTTTTTTTACTGCTACACACGCATTTGATATATTTCATCAGCAGAACACTGCTGCTGCCACTGCACGTGGTGTTATAGCTGATGCTGATTTGTTTCGTTTCGTGTTTATTGGTAGAGTGGCGTTGTAGCTGCCATTTTAAGATGTTCACCTTGTGTGCATGAGCGCACACGCCCCTGTGTGTGTGTGTGTGTGTGTGTGTGTGTGTGTGTGTGTGTGTGTGTGTGTGTTTGTGTAGTGGGCACACTACGTTGGTATTCCATGGTTACTTGGCGGTGTAGGTTGCAAGTGCTGCTGTGAGATGAAGACATAGGCACAGGTGAGGAATTAGTGACGGTCGACATTAAACCAATCAGAAGACTAATGAATAAAGAAAAAGAATAAATCAAATTAATCACAAAACTCTGGACGCGACAGTAGCCCGTTCAATTGAACGCTCCATCAGATCTCGAAAGTAGACAATTCTGTTCTGCTTACTTGGAGAAATGCCCGAAGATAATGTAACCCTGCTACAGAGTGCCTTCGACGGCCATAGATCTTGGTTGCGACAAAAGTCGATAGAGACGTTACACAATATACCTCAAAGAGAGATGGGAAGAATGAGAGAGAGACAGACAGACAGAACACTCTTTCTAACTTAAATGTAGATGATGAATGGTATGAAAACTTTAAACGGTAAAATGGCTTGCGGAATACATAGGCTATAACAGCGAAACTGACGGTGGTGAAACTGCAAGTTAATGCAAGCAAAATTTTCCACTGAACATGCTTCTGCAAAAACAAGCCCTTTGAGAGATAATTGCCAACGAGCAGCCGCAAACTTCAGTATGAAGTACAAATGTACCTGAAATGTTAACTTTTCCGTCAAGTTCTTATCTAATTGGTCACAAATTACTACCATTGCCTTGCTTGACAATAAATACAATAAGACTCCAACACGTTACATGTGACAATGTAACATGTTACAATGTAACTGTTAGAGGAGATGTTCCACGTGCCGTACTCGTATTTGGATGCGATACAGTGCTCTTTCAAATTCCTCAGGATCATCTAATAAATTTTAACAAGACTGTACAATTTGCTGCTCCAGTTTTTCAGCCTCATCGACAGGAGTGCTCAGCATTTCACCTTTGGAAGACCTCCGACAGAAAAATCCTGAAAATTCAGATCGGGAGATTTTGGAAGTCAAAACCTATCAATCATGGACCATAATGGCGCGTTAGATGTCGTCATACATCAACTACGTGATACTTGCACGACTCATGTTCACAGGAACATTTCTGCTTCTTTTGTCACATACTTTCTCCCGGGTCGTTTTTGGAATTATCTGGCGTTCAGTTTTGTCTGGAAATACTATAGTAAAATAGCTGCCCTTGTTTTTATGCTAATTTCACAACGTGTTACCGATTCCGAAGCTACAGAATTCCAGTCTCAAACGTCTATATGGCTACACAAATAGATCAACCAAATAGTACAGCGAGAGAATCAAACAATGGACACATAGAAGATCCATTGTGCAACCCACTCTAGCATTATGTAAGTAACGAATACGCTACGAACCGATACACTGATGTGATACAAGCGCCAGTCGGACATAAATTTACCGCTTTATGCAGGATGAAAATCAAGAAGTCACTACATTAGAAGTTTCATGTCCAGATAGACATCGCAGATAGGCGGGCGTATGATTGTTGACATGAATATACAGTAGTTGTTCGTAGCGATTTCTTGACTTGTTTGTTTCGTAACACAGTTTATTTCAGACAGGCGCACGTCTCGACATGAATATAGTGTCTTCTTTACTTACATGCTTCGTAAGTCGGCTTGAGCAGTAGCTACCCCAAGCATACGCTGTTCGATTTGTTCGCTCTACTCCATGGCGGGTATTGAAATGAACATCTTAGGGTGCAGCTACATAACTTTATAACCGGCAATATGTTGTACATACGTACACCATAAATCAATTTACCTAACAGTATTATTTCAAACATTTACTGTGGACCTATGTTTTATCGTGGGGACACTCGGCACCACGTTTACTTCACCTCACAACACATTTGAGTATCCTCACTCACGTGTCCAACGTCCTCTTTATTCGATCATTTCTGCCTTCCTCAGATCGAGGTTGACAGTCGGCTCTTTTTTGTGAACATAAAATAACTATTGATTTGCGCATCAGTGTGATTAGATTTTTAAAAAAGCAGAATGTTGTAAGGTATAATAATAGAAAAAAATACGAATTCATAGTCTGGTATCCTCCAGTCGATCGCCGTCGAAGGCAGCACTGTATCAAAGGCAGTTGAGATAAGTGATGGTGAACACGATGACTGAGACAGGCGTAAAACCCTCAGACTCCAAGAAGAATTTAGTAATCCAAATCCCAAAGAAAGCAGGTGTTAACAGTTGTGAAATTATCGAACTATCAGTTTAATACGTCACGGCTGCAAAATACTAACACGAATTCTTTACAAACGAATGGAAAGGCTAGAAATGTTGGAACACGCGAAGCAAAACTGACCCTACAACTTGTCTTAGAAGATAGATTAAGGAGAGGCAAACCTACGTTTCTAGCATTTGTAGACTTGGAGAAAGCTTTTGAAATTGTTGACTGGAGTACTCTCATTAAAGTTCTGAAGGTGGCATGGGTAAAATACAGGGAGCGAACGGTTATTTACAATTTGTACAGAAACCAGATGGCAGTTGTAATAGTGGAGGGGCATGTCAGGGAAGCGGTGGTTGGAGTGAGACACGGTTGTAGCCTATCCCCGATGTTATCCAGTTTGTATATTGAGCAAGCAGTAAAGGAAACAAAAGAAAAATTCGGAGTAGGAATTAAAATCCATGGAGAAGAAATAAAAACTTTGAGGTTTGCTGATGACATTGTCATTATGTCAGAGACAACAAAGGACCTGGAAAAGCAGTTGAACGGAATGGGCAGTGTCTTAAAAGGAGGGTATAAGATGAACACCAACAAAAGTAAAACGAAGATATTGGAATGTAGTTGAATTAAATCAGGTGATGCTGAGGGAGTTAGATCAGGAAATGAGACAATTAAAGTGGTAGATGAGTTTTGGTATTTGGGGAGTAAAATAACTAACGATGTTCGAAGTAGAGAGGATATAAAATTTAGACCGGCTAAGGCAAGGAAAATGTTACTGCAGAAGATAAATTTGTTAACATCGAGTATAGATTTAGGCATCAGGAAGTCCTTTCTGCAAGTGTTCGTTTGGAGTGTAGCCATGTATGGAAGTGAAATATTGACGATAAATAGTTTAGGCAAGAAAAGAACAGAAGCTTTCTGAATGTGGTGCTACAGAATAATACTGAAGATTAGACTGGTAAATCACGTAACTAATGAGGAAGTACTGAATAGAAATGGGGAAATGAGGAATTTGTGGCACAACATGACTGGAAGAAGGGATCGGTTAGCGGTACACATTCTGGAGCATCAAGGGATCTCCAATTTAGTACTGAACGAAAGCATGGAGGGTAAATACCCGAGAGGGAGACCAAGAGATGAATACACTAAGCAGATTCAGAGGGCTTTAGGTTACAGTGGTTACTCGGAGTTGATGAACCTTGCACAGGATAGAGTAGCATGGGGGGCTGCATCAAACCAGTTTCTAGACTGAAGACCACAACAACAAGGTAAGAGATTAGGAGACTAATGTAAGAAGAGAAGTTCAGCAGCCATCAGAAATGATGAGCGAAATAGTTTCTATTCAAAGAAACATTACAAAATTCGCTAACTTCTAGGACTATCCCCGTTTATATAGTAAACTTTTCTGACGAGGTGTGGAACAAAGACATTGGCGACGGGAAGGGCGTCTGGCCACCCCTTAAATTAATCATATCAAAACCGACCATAACCATGCCGACCCTGCGCAAACGCTAGACAAAGGCACAAGCAAAAGAAGAAGATGAAGAAGAAGAAAAACTGGAACAAAGACATCATCTCGAAAACTACACAGTAAGGTGAAATAAAATTTCTTGCGGCGAGCCAAACTACATGTAGTCACTATGACGACTAGTACACCCAATATTATTCTACAGTCGTAAACCAACGAGTTGAAATGAGTCCTGACGTTGCCTTGAAATTACTCGTTAGTTTGGAAACACAGATCTCCTAGCCACTTCTTCAGTTCACGGACAAGATGAAAGCACCATGCACTAGGTTGGGACGGTTGACGGGTGATCTAAAAAATAGCGCTTGAATGCACCAGCGCTGTGAGGAAGAGGGGGGGGGGGGGGCGTTGTCATGAATTAGAACGATTCCAGAAGTCATCATGCGTCTTCTTTGGTTCTGAATAGCTCTCCGCTCATTCTCCGACCGATTTCTGCAGCATTCCTCCTTCCTGCTTGTAGGAAACGAATAGCAGGTCTCCGGCCACAATTGATTGGCAGCAACTTTTTATAAAGAAGATACTGGAAAGCTTTTCACCAGGTAGAACAAGTGCCTCATCTATTATTGTGATTATGTCGAAAATTAACTATACATGTAAGTAATTTTAGTAATGAAATATTTTATACACTTTTGTATTTTACTTATGGCCTATCGGAGATCGAAACAAAAACGGCCCTCGTATATACCGATACTATTAACGTGTTCCAAGATGCTACTCCAGGAAGGAGTAAAATGAATGTGTGCAACGGAAAATACTGAACGCGAAATGAAGATTTGGCCCTGTCTGACTAACCCCTGAAGCAGATCTTAGGATCTCTTAATGGTGATATTATTTCCTCCTTCTTGCTCTTTAACATATAAATAACAACATACACATAAATCAATTATTAAGGGAACTAGTAACTACAAATGATAAATGCTGTTTCTGCTGATACATTTATTGTAGATTAAGACCCCCTCATATATTAAAAATGTTTATATATCAATGTTTAAGGGGCATAAGGAGATACAAACGGATTTCCTAACTAATATGATTGATCAATTGTCCAAATCTACCCCTTTTTATGGCTATGCGCTCTAATATAAATAACGTGAGATGACTGACATCATCTACATGCCAAACACTAGAAGACACTACTTTCAAAGATGATCTACAGTGGTGTGCAACCTCAATGGAAATAAAATGTACGTGATCACAGCTGTTTAGCTTTATAGCTCTAATAAGCTGAAGCAATATCACCGTATGTACTGCGTCCGGTGTGCTGGAGTGATGGTGATCATACATGTCTGCAACAACAGAAGAGATCCACCCACGACACATATAAAAAAAAACCTCATTCAGACACTAGGGTGGCAGACGACTAATATACTCTAATACTGTCTTCTCCTCTCTGTGTTCTACAGATGAGAAACACGAACTCTCAGCCACAAGGAAGGAGTTGAGATAACGTCTCAACGTGAGTGTAGGCAGAAGAAGTGCTCTCAATCACTAAATGCTGCATATTCAATGATGGATCCCTACCCGGAGGCGAAGTTCGCAAGAATACAGTGCCTAACCGTTCTAACTATAAAATCTCCTGAGAGCAAACGACAGCAGATCTGTCTGTAGCAACAAAGCTCATACTGAGTGACCGTCAAACACGGGCGCTCAAAACGGAAGACTCCATTCTCTCCACCGCTGGCTTCCCAGCAAAGCTCGGCTCCCCACCCTCGTAATTGTAGACGGCGAACCATATTCTCGAAACCACGGAATATTCTCCCTCTCTATAGATTCTTCCGGACGCCGACCAACCATATTTTAATCTTTTGTCGTCCAGCGCGGAAAGTTTGCGAGGAAATACCTATCCTCGTTAATTAGGAATACACACAATGGTACGCTTCTCAGAGTAAAAATCCTCGGAAATAACGCAGCCTGCGTGATTTCCGAGGTAACGCTTCCTCGCTCCTCTCTGCTGCGTCCAAATTTTCAGAGTTTCAGAAGTATTATCCAGGTATCCTTCCGCCCCCGCTACAATACCGGTCGGCCGCCGCTGTATTGTGCTTCAGCTTTCAGATGCCTTGACCGTCCGTCTTCACTACTTCCTGTGTTAAGCAGCACTAAGACACCTGTGCGGGCTTCTCCACCCAGGGCTTGAGTTACGCCCGCCGTTTCATTTCCACTGGAGTTTGCGACGGGGCGGTAAATAAAGTGCGGTTGAAGAGTTCACACGAATGTGCATATACAAAAGGTCGTTAAAAAATGTTAGTGCAAATTTTTGGCTCTCACGTAAGTCTTAAGGGTATGATTTTCACACTTGGTGCATTAGTACACTGTTCCATACCCGCGCATTAGTTATAGTTTTTGAATTAATATTCATGACTACAATTTACGCTAAGGAACAAAAATTAGGCGATTATTATAGCAAAATCAGTTTTTCACGACATAGTTCATTCGCTATTTATTGGCGTTGTCCTTTTCTTTCACACAATGAAATTAGCATTGGTGAGACGGTTTACAGTTTTCCTTTAATAACAATTTGATTACGAGCCCCCAATAGCAGTAATGTAGGCTGCCATAAACGAAAATTACTTAGTCAATTCGAACAGAACCACAAGTCCCACTGTCCTCTTTGTTCTAGCAGTTTTGGCGCAAAATCACAGATCGCCACATGTTCACTTATGCCGATGTATACCTCGTAATTCGTACTCACACAAATAATCATAGCACTTCCAGTTCACCAAAGATGTGCATCCACACTTGCACTATTATACAATACTCTTTGTCGAAATAAATCGGCGCGAAAAAAAATTCTTACTCAAACGACCACATGGGCCACCCAAAAGTGGGGCTTGCTCGCCATCTACCGGCTCCCCAACTGCCGAACGACTGACCAATGACTCCCCCCCCCCCCGCCCCCCCCCCCCCAGACCAAGACGTCCGCTCGCTTATACAGGGTGTTACAAAAATGTACGGCCAAACTTTCAGGAAACATTCCTCAACCACAAAGAAAGAAAATATGTTATGTGGACATGTGTCCGGAAACGCTTACTTTCCATGTTAGAGCTCATTTTATTACTTCTCTTCAAATCACATTAATCATGGAATGGAAACACACAGCAACAGAATGTACCAGCGTGACTTCAAACGCTTTGTTACAAAATGGCTCTGAGCACTATGGGACTCAACATCTTAGGTCATAAGTCCCCTAGAACTTAGAACTACTTAAACCTAACTAACCTAAGGACATCACACACACCCATACCCGAGGCAGGATTCGAACCTGCGACCGTAGCAGCCCCGCGGTTCCGGACTGCAGCGCCAGAACCGCACGGCCACCGCGGCCGGCGCTTTGTTACAGGAAATGTTCAAAATGTCCTCCGTTAGCGAGGATACATGCATCCACCCTCCGTCGCATGGAATCCCTGATGCCCTGACGCAGTCCTGGAGAATGGCGTATTGTATCACAGCCGTCCACAATACGAGCACGAAGAGTCTCTACATTTGGTACCGGGGTTGCGTAGACAAGAGCTTTCAATTGCCCCCATAAATGAAAGTCAAGAGGGTTGAGGTCAGGAGAGCGTGGAGGCCATGGAATTGGTCCGCCTCTACCAATTCATCGGTCACCGAATCTGTTGTTGAGAAGCGTACGAACACTTCGACTGAAATGTGCAGGAGGTCCATCGTGCATGAACCACATGTTGTGTCGTACTTGTAAAGGCACATGTTCTAGCAGCACAGGTAGAGTATCCCGTATGAAATCATGATAACATGCTCCATTGAGCGTAGGTGGAAGAACATAATGACGAAACTAAAATGAGCTCTAACATGGAAATTAAGCGTTTCCGGACACATGTCCACATAACATCTTTTCTTTATTTGTGCGTGAGGAATGTTTCCTGAAAGTTTGGCCGTACCTTTTTGTAACACCCTGTATAGGCTCGGGCGTCTACCACCCTGGTTATGCAAGTACCAATCTCGCCAGTTAAGGCTACAAATTTTGATGCATACATCCCTCGACAGAAATAAGTACACCACCGGAACCGCCCTAAAAAATACATCTCATTTACTATGTTACATTAATTTCTAGGGTTATTCTTTCGCCCGCAAAACAAGTTTTAGTTTTTGCAAAATTTCGCAACTTAGCGCAAATTTGTTTGTTTACACCTGTGGTGCAAAGTTTTATCATAGAACTGCATATAGCACCGTTTTCAGACGTAATCTATAGCGATCTACACATTGCGCTACTCAAAATCTTCATATCTACAATAATTAATTAATTATTGGCGATAAATGTTAATAATAATTTGCAAACAATGAAAACTATTGCAAGTTAAGTGTATAGTATAACTTAACTAATTTAAAATACATGTGATGCCACCCAAAATACTATATAGTGCCGTTCTTTACGTCATGAATTTTCTATTGAATTTTATAAACAATTTGCCATCATACTTTGTTTATTACTCTTTATGACCTTAATTATTTACGAATCTTAACATATGACTACCGCACTCGATCCGCTATGACGAAACGTTTTTAATGAGTGCTCGCTCATCCCTGCAAGTTGTTATTTACTATTTTTATTAATCTTTCAGTATTCGTGATATTAACCGATTTTGAGGTTACTATAACTTTTGCGTCTCGTGACTTGGAATAAAGATCGATCTTTCAGACGGTGCATATTGCTGACCACAATCCACTACCGCATCGCTCTTCACCGTAAGCTACATAGTTTTCGCGTTATGCGCGAAAAACCAAACAATGCCCCAAGCTGCGGGCCACGTGGCCGCTCGGCGGCGGAGACATCCCACCGACCGTTGCAAATCTCCCATGGGCGCGCCATACGGTTCCGCGAATCGCGCACCATGTAGCGCGCTCGCTCTCCACGAAGCAATCCTTGCATACTAGACCTGTTCATCTAGTAACGGGGGTTTGTACCATCACAAGTTTCAACCTCTACTACTATACACAATCATTCATTACGCCGGTTTGATAATAAAGACGATCCATCACCTTTCATGCAATAAGCGTCAACAACTATTTGGAAGGTGTACGTGACAATGTCAGTCTTGTTTAAATATTCAAATATACGATGTACAACCTGTCAAATGATACCTAATTCTGGTTGTAAATCACGGTAATGTGTGTAGATGAGTGCTTGTAAGGTGCGAAATTATGGCCACCTTACACTGTCTTTAAACTCACCTCTGATGTCTGACGTAGGGTAGGTGGAGTTAAGCCCCGCTTGGCGTGAATACCCGCACTGAGGTTTTGAACTGACTGCCATCGATTCTAGAGCTGACCACCTTGCGGCTGGTTTGCCTTATTGTAACATTGTTCCATGAAATATACTTCCGGCTGGTCGCTCCAAAGCTGAGAAAAATGAGATACATCTGTTTTTTAGTACTTACATGTAACTTTTATGATCTTTTACTTGAACACTGCGTAATGTAGGGTTTGAAAAGAAGGATCAACGAATTACTCATTGAACTACTGCATTTAAGCTTCACTTCTGCGTGGAAATAATTGTTGCAGTTAGTCCCCAAAATCTACAGTGGCGCAATTGTCAGAAAATGACGAAATAATGCAAATCCCGCAGGTGTTTTAGGGTAAACCCCCGCAGCTCCTAAAATGTAACATCTTCGGTAATACTCCCCAAAGACGATGATATTCAAAGTGCACAGCGTGACATTATCTCACCTGAAGAATTTCGTTGTATAATATAAAGATTAAGGGCAAACTTTATGGCAAAGAATTGAAACCTGTGCTTCTAACGTAGGAACCCAATAAAGAACGAATGGAAGAAGAATGCATGGGAGAAGAAAATCTTGCTACTGAGAAAGAAAGAAGTGCCAAAAAAAGAAAAGAGCGTGCTATAGAAACAAAACCAAGTTACATCAGTGACAATAGAAGAAAGACAATAGATCAGCCACTTGGTTATTCTTTAGAGTCAGATTCAGACTCCTGACGTCATGACAATAGCTCAGATATTGATATGGACTTACTGTTTGTCAAGCAAGTATCCAAAAAAAGAAGAAGAACAAGAGGTCTGGGATTTAAAGGAAGAATCAGAGGATCGAACGAAGTGCACTACTTACTAGGTATTTAGGTAGAGTCAGTAACTAAACTCTTTCGGGTTGCCTATAAAGCCACCTTTTTTTTGGAAAAGAAAGTATTATTTTCGTACAAGTATTTTTAAGAATTATCTTAAGATTTACGAGACATTTCAGTTCAGTACTGTGTATGGTACCTTGTCTACAATGTAAAAACGGTGCAAAGGGTTAAATCAAGTGTTATTATTATGTAGTCATTGATTTTTATCATGTGTGTCTCAAAAGGGGGGAAGGCTCGCACTGTGAAATTCTACCCCATCTTGGTGGCAAGCCCCTGTTATTTTTTTTCACCTAAATTCTAAATTTCTCTGTAATTAATGACCAAGCGGAGCTGTAATTTGGATGGGTTACAAGTAACAACCAGATCTATGACTTCAGTTTAAAATCGCGGGCATTCTACCTCTCACTGAACAAAAAGAAAACTGAAAACTTCGGGGCTTCACCCTTACCTACCCTAAACAACACATCTATTTGCTTTGTAGATCGTTTGCATGCTGTAACTGTGTGTAGAACGCGTGACTTTAATGTGAATTAATTTGTATAACGGGTAACTGCTAATGCTCATCCGCTTTCACCACTCAAGGCGCCAAAACAAGTACAGTACATTTACTATCGTACATATTCTAATGTGTACCACGCAAATTAAAACCTGAATTTATCCTCGATTTTCATTTTCTTTGCTATTATTTATCATTACGAAATGCTTTCACTGTAGGGCACCATGGCATTCAAATCGTTCAGCAATTCATTAACAGTTTGTGCTGTACATACAATGCGGCCATCTGACCATGAGCAAACTGTCCGAAACCGGTAACGGCAAGAAACAATAAAATTTGAAATTTGTGGTAAGGACTTATGGGACCAAATTGCTGAAGTCGTCGGTCCCTAACTTAAACTAACTTACGCTATGGGCAACACACACGCCCATGCCCGAGGGAGGACTCGAACCTCCGATGGGGGAAGCCGCAAGGACCATGACAAGGCCCCCTAGACTGCGCGGCTGCACCGCGTGGCAAACAATAAAACATCAAGTTCGTGATTGGTAGTGCAAGATACCTCGCGTGGGAGGGAGAAAGAGGTGTGAATTTTTATTTAGATTCTATAAATGAAATGCAAGGAGTACTGTTCAACATATAAGTGGTTTATTCAGTGAAACTGCATTAAAATGCATATGCAATAATTATTGAAATTTTATCAAATTCATTAAACATTCACTCACAAATTATTCAAATAATGATAAACAAAAGTAAAAATTTGGGTCGCCAGATACTGTAGAAAGTATCATAAAAAAACAAAAAATATAATTGAATTGGCACCAACAGCTCACAACAAGTGAAGTATATAAGGTTCCTGCCCTGGTATTTGCCTTTTAACATGAGCATTGTATGACTTCATTCTAATTTAACATATAAATGAATTACGCGAGACGGGTTCACCTGGTGTAATAAATGAGAAGGAATAAAAAGAACAGCTGAACAGATGACTCTGTTAACGGTCAAACGGTGAATATTGTGCCTTGCGTCTTTATGAGCATCTGACACATTGCAAAGAAAGTGAAGAAAGCGAAAGGAGAATGCGCTGCTAGGAAAGCGGGCTTTTTCTGCATTACCATGGTCGGCATGGTGGTGGGGTCAGCTGATTGCGTGCGGCTGCATGAAGACTCTGCCGGCGACGTAGTTGATAGCGTCTAACGTGCCCTACGCTGAAAATAGTGACCGAAACATGCTACTGGAAGTTATCATTACTGGACGACGGTATGCGTCCATCTGCAGGTGCAAATCTACGTGAAACTGCATTAAACAAAGCTCAAAACTGTTCTAACAGTACTACCTCAACGGACATGTAGCAAAGCAAAATGTGATCCTGAGTTAAGCTCTTCGTAACGCGCACAGTGAGTGAAGCTCGCCTACTTGGATCTAACAAACTTTGCTCTCTACGCTGTTTGTGACGAATACAAAGTACATCGTCTCATGACAAGTGATGAGAGAATCCTTGCGACTTACGGGAAGCAGTCAAGAGTGAACTCCTGCCTCCTCAGAAGCAATATTCAGAATCCAAAAATACTAGTGCGCTCCTCGCACCTGGAGAGAGAGAGAGCCGCTCCCCTCCAGTGTCTTGTTTCCGCCCTTCCGCAAATTACGTAGCTCGTACTATTTTTCAAAGCGAACATGAGATTCTTGCCAATGAAGAGGTCCGTTTCAAAATTTCCTCCCTCCTTGCCGTCGCATTACGCGAGGAAAAGAGAGCGATATCCTGCGTGGAACAGAGTATACAAATAAACCAAGATTTCTCCCTTTGAGTATTGCCGCTACGTTCCCAGGTGTTCTGCTCGCGGGGAACGGCCAAAATTCCCCGGGCCACTTGAGATTCTTTGACACCCAATTCGTGCTGTTGCTATTCAACTCGCCACTCTGTCCGCCTTACCTAGAATCGTGACGAAACTGTTTTTCGCTCTAAGTTTGTAGTTTCCGCTGCCTCGGGCACACGTGCGAATGTCCACGGCTTCCCTTGGCAGCGTGTTGATGTACGCAGCGTCTTCGCCTGTCGCTAATCCTCTGGGGGCCTGCCCTCTGTGAAGCGTGCCGACATGGGCGCGCGACCGCCGCTCGCCCGTGGGCGCACTACCTGTGTCCACCTGGTCGCCGGGCTTCCCAGCTAGGAACGCATCAGAAGAACTCCTTTCATGCTCAAAGTGTACCAAGTTTGCAAAGAGAAGAATCATAGCCCTTTACCAATGCTTAATGACACAATAATTCACCTCCATCACACTTCATATATTGCAATAAACTAATGACTGATTTTAAAAGCAATTATCTCCTTTAATTATAAACATGAAAAGCTTTGACGTCTTTCAGTAGTTGTTTTTACACCTTGCAGTACAACCACAGAACCCGCATAACGTCATCTACTGACAAAACAGTTAAATAAAGATTTCATTCCTGGCTTTTTGCACCCATGCATAATTTTATTTCAGTTAATGTACAATCCTGGTGTTTTGTAGTATCCGGAAAGGATAACTTTTCATCTCTGTTTCGAATATTCCTGAATTCAAAATATTCACCGTAGGCATCAGGGTGTTCGTCTTCTAAGAGCAATGCCGTTATCTAAACATAAAAATTTTCGAAACGAAAACACAGGGGGCCAGTAACATATTTTAGATGTATTTTTTAACTTTAGTGGGTGGTACCTGTTAAAGGGTAGTTTACCATACGATCACAGACCCCACAAAATTTCATCTACTGACAAAATAGCGTCACAAGTTCCGATGCGGTCAACTAATCCGTGAATCAACAAAGGTCACCTGTTGTTGTAGAAGCAACGCCCGCAACACGACGACTGCGGCGGTTGGTTCTGCAGCGTCGCCGCCCGCCAGAGCGAGCAAAAACACGGAGGTCTGGGGCTGGGGAGGGAGCGCGTTGCGAGCAGGATTTGTAAGCAAACAGGATTATCGCGGGGGCTCTTCCAGGCCCAACTATAGCACAGCCGGGGGGCCGAATTTGTCGGGACGGCGCGAACCACAGTCCACACAGGGGGCGGCTCAGCTGCAGCCGTAATTATAAACGCTGTTAGCATCGATTAGGGCCATCAACACCAGTCCAGGGTCAACAGACCCTCCGCCACAGGGTGCCCCGCAAGTGCTGCACCCCGCCGTCCGCTTTCCTCGCAGGTTCAGTACTGTGCCGGTACATACGGTCAGAAACGAAACTATCGGTGATCGCGGCCCTCCCCCACAAAGGAATTTTATACTAAAGGTGTTTGTATGTTTCATGTTTACGTATATAACGTTCATGTTTCTTGCATAATTTTCGAATAATTAAATAGCACGAAAACAGTTTAAGCATGACTTTTGCAAGCAGAACACATTTCATTTGCTCGCTCGAGTGCTATCGTACGTGGAAGGGCTTGTGGCTTGATCGGCTACCGAGAGCATCTGAGCCAGGTTAAGGCAGCCACTCACAGGCGAGACAGAAAGGGAAAGCACTTCATCAAGGAAAAAACTAAAAAAAAAGAAAATGCAGAATCACTGACTGAAATGCCGGCCGGAGTGGCCCAGCGGTTCTAGGCGCTTCAGTCTGGAACCGCCCGATCCCTACGGTCGCAGGTTCAAATCCTGTGTGTGATGTCCTTAGGTTAGTTAGGTTTAAATAGTTCTAAGTTCTAGGGGACTGATGACCTCTGTAGTTAAGTCCGATAGTACTCAGAGCCATTTTTCGATGTACTAAAATTTAATGTAAGGAAATTATGATTATATTAAAAATACTTAAGATGCATATTATTACTATTATTATTAACTTCTAGGAAAATGGGGAAAAGTGGAGTGTCAGCATATTCTACTGGGGACTTTCAACAAGTAACGTAACACTTTTTTTCCAGGCCAGTTTCGGGTGAGAAAAATGCGGAATTTGCTGTGGGACGTCGTGGAATTTTCCCGCTTCAGCCACGATAGTTTCATTAACTTCCGGTAGTTGGCGGCGCTGTACACCTTCAGAATGTCGTCTGTAATGACGGTGAGTTCCAAGCACAGAGCAGTCATTGAGTTGGCGGAAAACCAGAGCACTGCTGATATTCATAGACGCTTGAAAAATGTGTACGGAGACCTGACAGTGAACAAAAGCACGGTGAATAGTTGGACGAGGCGTCTTTCATCATAGCAACAATGTCACGCAAAGCTGTAACTTCTGTAACTTCCAAGTGCCGTCTAGCTGCACACATTCAAAAAAAACTGAATTAACTTCAGCGTGTTCGTTGCCACAAAAATGCTAATGAACTTCCCCTTCTCCATAACAACGGAAGGCTTTACACAATTCTGCGCACCCGAGAGGAACTCACAAAACTTCATTACAGGCTTCTCGCTCATCCACGCTACAGGCTAATCTCGCATCTTCCGAGTTCCATCTGTTTGGCCCAGTGAAGGACGCACCCGCCGGGAAGCATCACGTTGATGAAAGGGGGGGGGGGGGGGCGGGTACTCATGCACCGAGACGCTGTGTCCATCTTCGACTAGTAGGATCGGATGGTACTATGAGGACATACAGGCCCTCCCAGTAAGGTGGCGAAAGGCCGTTCAAATATGGTTCAAATGGCTCTGAGCACTATGGGACTTAACACCTGAGGTCATCAGTCCCCTAGACTTAGAACTACTTAAACCTAACTAACCTAAGGACATTACACACAACCAGGCCCGAGGCAGGATTCGAACCTGCGACCGTAGCAGCAGCGCAGTTCCGGTGTAAAGCGCCTAGAACCGCTCGGTCACAGCGGTCGGCTGCGAAAGGCCATCGTATTGAACGGAGATTATGTTAAAAACATGATTTTTAGCCAAAAGAGTGAGGAATAAAACTTGTAATTACAATCCTGAATAACACCAACCTGCTTTCAGAAACAGAAATGTGTTGCCTCACTGGACGCCCGTCGATCTACTGGTGGCGGGAGGAGCCAGGAGGCGGGAGATAGTAAAATACAACGATTCTCCCACTTCCTCAAAAACCTACCCTGAACCGCGCATGATTGTAGCAACAATTCATCAGTTCCTTAGTTCATCAATACCGTATACGTAAATACTGTAGCCCAGTCGAATACTAGCATGCCATTCGGAGCAAGAAGTCACGACTTGGAAAAATCAGTTTAGTACTTTTTCGTGGGTTCAGTATAACGTTTCATACGCAAAAGGTTCATCCGATATTAACAAAAAACAAAAGAACAATAACGTGTTACCCTTAAGTTTCGGAAAAGAAGACAGAACTTAGGGAGAAACTTATAAGCGAATTTTCTGTTCGTTTTGATGCAATTACTATCGATAATTCACCGTCAGCAGTGATATACTCTGTATCGTAAAATACATCAAATCATATTTATACACAGTGAAAGTACGATAATTGGTTAAGATCAATGCAGTGCCTTTTCTAATTCTTGCATGTCATAATGTTATTAAAGTCTAGAATATTTTACTGCCTAACAATAAGGATTTCATATATGAAAATACGTTAGATGATGAATAGTAAACGGCTAATGGAATGCAATCGAATTAAATCAGGCGGTGATGAACAATGCGTCCTCTTGGGTAAAATATTCCGGAGGTAAAATAGTCCCCCATTCGGATCTCCGGGCGGGGACTACTCAAGAGATGTCGTTATCAGGAGAAAGAAAACTGGCGTTCTACGGATCGGAGCATGGAATGTCAGATCCCTTAATCGGGCAGGTAGGTTAGAAAATTTAAAAAGGGAAATGGATAGGTTGAAGTTAGATATAGTGGGAATTAGTGAAGTTCGGTGGCAGGAGGAACAAGACTTCTGGTCAGGTGACTACAGGGTTATAAACACAAAATCAAATAGGGGTAATGCAGGAGTAGGTTTAATAATGAATAGGAAAATAGGAATGCGGGTAACCTACTACAAACAGCATAGTGAACGCATTATTGTGGCCAAGATAGATACGAAGCCCACACCTACTACAGTAGTACAAGTTTATATGCCAACTAGCTCTGCAGATGACGAAGAAATTGAAGAAATGTATGATGAAATAAAAGAAATTATTCAGATTGTGAAGGGAGACGAAAATTTAATAGTCATGGGTGACTGGAATTCGAGTGTAGGAAAAGGTAGAGAAGGAAACATAGTAGGTGAATATGGATTGGGGCTAAGAAATGAAAGAGGAAGCCGCTTGGTAGAATTTTGCACAGAGCACAACATAATCATAGCTAACACTTGGTTTAAGAATCATGAAAGAAGGTTGTATACATGGAAGAACCCTGGAGATACTAAAAGGTATCAGATAGATTATATAATGGTAAGACAGAGATTTAGGAACCAGGTTTTAAATTGTAAGACATTTCCAGGGGCAGATGTGGACTCTGACCACAATCTATTGGTTATGACCTGTAGATTAAAACTGAAGAAACTGCAAAAAGGTGGGAATTTAAGGAGATGTGACCTGGATAAACTGAAAGAACCAGAGATTGTACAGAGTTTCAGGGAGAGCATAAGGGAACAATTGACAGGAATGGGGGAAAGAAATACAGTAGAAGAAGAATGGGTAGCTTTGAGGGATGAAGTAGCGAAGGCAGCAGAGGATCAAGTAGGTAAAAAGACGAGGGCTAGTAGAAATCCTTGGGTAACAGAAGAAATATTGAATTTAATTGATGAAAGGAGAAAATATAAAAATACAGTAAATGAAGCAGGCAAAAAGGAATACAAACGTCTCAAAAATGAGATCGACAGGAAGTGCAAAATGGCTAAGCAGGGATGGCTAGAGGACAAATGTAAGGATGTAGAGGCCTATCTCACTAGGGGTAAGATAGATACTGCCTACAGGAAAATTAAAGAGACCTTTGGAGATAAGAGAACGACTTGTATGAATATCAAGAGCTCAGATGGAAACCCAGTTCTAAGCAAAGAAGGGAAAGCAGAAAGGTGGAAGGAGTATATAGAGGATCTATACAAGGGCGATGTACTTGAGGACAATATTATGGAAATGGAAGAGGATGTAGATGAAATGGGAGATATGATACTGCGTGAAGAGATTGACAGTGCACTGAAAGACCTGAGTCGAAAAAAGGCCCCCGGAGTAGACAACATTAAATTGGAACTACTGACGGCCGTGGGAGAGCCAGTCCTGACAAAACTCTACCATCAGGTGAGCAAGATGTATGAAACAGGCGAAATACCCTCACTCTTCAACAAGAATATAATAATTTCAATCCCAAAGAAAGCAGGTGTTGACAGATGTGAAAATTACCTAACTATCAGTTTAATAAACCACGGCTGCAAAATACTAACACGAATTCCCTATAGAAGAATGGAAAAACTGATAGAAGCCGACCTCAGGTAATATCAGTTTGGATTCCGTAGAAATGTTGGAACACGTGAGGCAATACTGACCCTACGGTTTATCTTAGAAAATAGATTGAAACGCAAATCTACGTTTCTAGCATTTGTAGACTTAGAGAAAGCTTTTGACAATGTTGACTGGAATACTCTCTTTCAAATTCTAAAGGTGGCAGAGGTAAAATACAGGGAGCGAAAGGCTATTTACAATTTGTACAGAAACCAGATGGCAGTTATAAGAGTCGAGGGACATGAAAGGGAAGCAGTGGTTGGGAAGGGAGTAAGACAGGGTTGTAGCCTCTCCCCGATGTTGTTCAATCTGTATATTGAGCAAGCAGTAAAGGAAACAAAAGAAAAATTCGGAGTAGGTATTAAAATTCATGGAGAAGAAATAAAAACTTTGAGGTTCGCCGATGACATTGTAATTCTGTCAGAGACAGCAAAGGACTTGGAAGAGTAGTTTAATGGAATGGACAGTGTCTTGAAAGGAGGATATAAGATGAACATCAACAAAAGCCAAACAAGGATAATGGAATGTAGTCTAATTAAGTCGGGTGATGCTGAGGGAATTAGATTAGGAAATGAGACACTTAAAGTAGTAAAGGAGTTTTGCTATTTGGGGATCAAAATAACTGATGATGGTCGAAGTAGAGAGGATATAAAATGTTGACTGGCAATGGCAAGGAAACCGTTTCTGAAGAAGAGAAATTTGTTAACATCGAGTATAGATTTAAGTGTCAGGAAGTCATTTCTGAAAGTATTTGTATGGAGTGTAGCCATGTATGGAAGTGAAACATGGACGATAAATAGTTTGGACAAGAAGAGAATAGAAGCTTTCGAAATGTGGTGCTACAGAAGAATGCTGAAGATTAGATGGGTAGATCACATAACTAATGAGGAAGTATTGAACAGTATTGGGGAGAAGAGAAGTTTGTGGCGCAACTTGACCAAAAGAAGGGATCGGTTGGTAGGACATGTTCTGAGGCATCAAGGGATCCCCAATTTAGTATTGGAGGGCAGCGTGGAGGGTAAAAATCGTAGAGGGAGACCAAGAGATGAATACACTAAGCAGATTCAGAAGGATGTAGGTTGCAGTAAGTACTGGGAGATGAAAAAGCTTGCACAGGATAGAGTAGCATGGAGAGCTACATCAAACCAGTCTCAGGACTGAAGACCACAACAACAACATGATGAATAATAAAGAAAGAGGATGAGCAGAGAAATAGTCGGCGATGGCCGAGGTAGGGAGCATGTAAAGAATAAATTGACAATATAAAGAAAAGAGTTTCTAAAGAAGAGAAATTCGTAATCATCGAATATAAATTCAAATCTCCGTACATCCATCTCGCAAATACGTCATAGCATGGCAGAGGTTACAACATATTTATGTACGAGTAGGAATGACGTACTAGGAATGACACCTTCAGTTGTATTTATAGCTCTTATTTTATCGCCAGTCGATTTCGCTGTTACATTATACCCTCTTCAGGAGCCTCTGTGATACCAGGTTATCACGTGTAATCATCAGTATACAGCTTAGATGGTATATACAATCCATGCCCACTGTGCGGAACTGTCTTTCCTGTTTATGGTGTGAACTGCGTCAGCACATTATTTGAACTCAAGATGTCATCCATACTACATAAAGAAAAATTTAACTGCTGGGAAGTCTTTTCTGTCGGTAGTTTTCCCGAGTATAGCCTTGTATGGAAGTGAAACGTGGACGAAATATATTTCAGAAAGGAAGAAAAGAGCTTTTGAAATACGTTACTGCAGAGGACTGTTGAAGATTAGACGGGTAGACAAGCTAATTAATGGGTAGATAAGATACTGAATCGAAAAAGGGAAAAAGCAAATTTCCATCACAACTTCAGTAAAAGAAGGTAGTGGTTGGTGTCACACATCCCACACACATCGAGGAGTAGTCAGTTGCAAGGGGGCGCGGGTGGAGTTAGCGGTATAAACCTAATATTTCTTTTTAATATCGACATTTTAATAAAAATGAATGTGCAGGTATTAATGATAGATTATGGTGCTAAATGCAGTCGTTTGGCGTCCCACTTCCCGCAATCCTATCTCAATAACCTATCCTAGAACATACAGCTTTTGAATATCACGTTTAGAATGTCACGCACAGAAACTCTCAAAATTACGAAGGCGATATGCGTTAATTCTAATATATCAGATTTGTAAACAACTTACTTCTGACAACTGGAAAACAGAAAAGTCGGGTGTTAACTATTCCGTACATTCGTACACATGAGCTGAACGTAATCATGTTATAACTTTTAACCGTAGTAGGCTATGTTCATCAGAGTAATAATCACTTATACTGCGTAACTGCAAAAATGCCGTTTTATTACCCTGTCAACCCGCGGATCCCCATGTGATGCGATTACAGTGACTTCAACGGACTGTATACGCTTCAAATGAACTGGTGGGTTCGTAATTTGAACGTCAGAAAAATGTGCACGACGTGAATGCGAAACTAGTACAAGTGTTCGTTCTGAGCAGAGTACTTCACGCCGTTCTGGAAACATTGTCGTGAGCGCTAACAATGAAACATAACCCAGCTAGGTAGACAATGAAGTCCATTAGTGAGGCTATTGTTTTTTTTTTTTTTCGAACGGTCAGTGCTACAGCTCTTTCATTCGGATTACTTATCTGACAAAACAGTTACTTTTCTTCTGCCTTTTTGAAATACGGCATAATTTCGTTTGAAATTAGTGTACGTTCTTTGCTGCGACAATGGACAATGGCTTCTTTTGGTACGAGTACAGAGATAACTGCTTGGCACTGTGCACAGTTTCCAGCGATGTGTGAGGTGTATCCATGACCTTACTTAATTACTGTGAAATTTGACAACCAATTCATTGATGTTATCTCAAAACTTATAACGTTTCGTTTACGAGTAACGAAAGATAGTGGCACGAAAACGATTTTCGCATAAAACCCCAGACTGCACTGCTCAGAACGGCACCGCAGAACAGGTAGCAAATTCTTAGGGTGCCTGTGGGCTGTTTCCGCCCTAAACCGGGAAAAGCCCGTTTCTCCCAGCAAGAGCCCTGCTCGGCCACCAGGTCGCAGACAGACAGTGCACTGACTACCTGCGCTGCGGCTGGGGTTACCCGTTCTTCGCCCCACTCCTCACAGGCAGTCATCTGAGGCGCCAACAGATGACAGTAGATTTCCTTTATTTCAGTTGGTTGCTTGCAGTTGTTGACACATCTGATGTATTGGATTTTGCTGAAATCGCGTTGAATCTTTCGCAGTTGTGCCTCAGTAAAATCAGTGTTAATGCGAAATTATTCTGTTAACTTCTTGTTTTCTTTTTACTTCACCATGAGAGTCGTGAAAAAACGAAAACATAATGATGATTATATCAAATACGGTTTTGCTTCTATATAAAAAAATGGTGTTGACCAGCCGCAATGTGTTATTTGATATGAGGTATTGAGCAATGATTCCATGAGACCTTCTCGTCTGGAACACCATTTCAGGGCAAAGCATGGTGCATTGAAAGGGAAGCCGAAGGAATTTTTTGCTGCAAAATGTGATAATTTGAAACGGATGAAGTTGGACACTGCTGGATCCTTCGCTCAGACGTCAGAAAAGGTACTGGAAGCCTCGTATGAGTTATCACTACTTATTTCAAGGACCAAGAAAAGTCATATTATCGGAGAGACACTAGTCAAACCCTGTTTGTTGAAAGCTGTTGATATCGTTCGTGGGTCAGAAAGTAAACAAAATCTTTCACAAATACCGCTTTCTGACAATACTGTGAAACGTCAGATTGATGATATGGCCGAAGATATACAAAATCAATTAGTTACGACCGTCAAACAACCGCAGTTTTTCGCAATACAGTTAGACGAGAGTACCGACGTTGCGAATTGTTGCCAACTGCTAGTTTTCGTTCGCTATACAGAAAATGAAGCAATTAAGGATGATATTAGTGTTTAACGTCCCGTCGACAACGAGGTCATTAGAGACGGAGCGCAAGCTCGGGGGAGGGAAGGATGGGGAAGGAAATCGGCCGTGCCCTTTCAAAGGAACCATCCCGGCATTTGCCTGAAGCGATTTAGGGAAATCACGGAAAACCTAAATCAGGATGGCCGGAGACGGGATTGAACCGTCGTCCTCCCGAATGCGAGTCCAGTGTGCTAACCACTGCGCCACCTCGCTCGGTGAAGCAATTAAAGAAGAGTTGCTATTTTCTGCAGAGTTAAAGACAACTTCAAAAGCAATTCATATAATGGCAGCCGTCTCTGAATTCTTTTGTAAAAATGAATTATCATGGCAGAAACTGATAGGCGTATGCACAGGCAGCGCCCCATCAATGCTTGGATGTCGCTCAGGATTCGTGCAGATGGTCAAAGAAAAAAACCATAGTGTTACTGCTATCCACTGTGTTATACACCGTCAAGCATTGGCAGCTAAGACACTTCCAAAGGAACTCAATGATGTCTTGAAACTGTGCATCAAAATCGTGAATCATATTAAAAAGAGCGCGTTAAATTCCAGGTTACTTACAGCTCTTTGTGAAGACTTTGGAGCAGAGTATAAAACACTTTTATTTCATACAGAAGTAGGCTGGCTCTCAAAAGGAAATATGCTAGGAAGATTATTTGAACTTGGAGACGAAGAGATGCAGTTTTTGGGAAATAACAAACAAACTGAATTGTATGTGGAATTTAGAAAGCCCGGTGTTCATGTTGCATTGGCTTATCTCTCAGATATTTTCGAATCTTTAAACACATTGAATTTGAAATTACAAGGTGGAGAGTCAGACTTAATTTTTCATTGGGGTGCCATCAAAGCGTTTACTGATAAGTTGCAACTATGGAAATGTAAAATTTTAGCCTGCAATTATTTCTCCTTTCCCAGATTGTTTGGAATCCTGGAAGAAGCCCGATTTCGCAACGATTTTAAGGATACTGATACTAAGAGTAAAATATCGAACCATTTGGCGCACCTCATTGATGAATTCGAATGATACTTCCCTAACAGTTGTGATGATAAAATTTATTATAGGCTAACAGTTGTGATGATAAAATTTATTATAGGCTAGCGACGGATCCATTTCACGTTGACGTGGATGTGTTGCCAGACAGACTACAAGAGGAAGTCTTAGAAATTAAAAATGATTCTGCAGCGAAGTCTGACTTTGAGAAGATGGATAAGCCTTTATTTTGGGTGAAATATCTCACGGTGTATCCCAGCACAGCAGAACAAGCACTGAAACTGTATTTACCATTTTCAAGCACTTATTCCTGTGAAAGAGCATTTTCAGCGGTAGTGGCGATAAAAAAATAAGCTTAGAAGGAAACTCAGTATTGCCAATGATTTACGTTGCGCAGTTTCTACTATTCAGCCAAGAATTCAAAATCTTGTAAAAAATATGCAAGCTCATCCTTCACATTGATTTATTTGTTTGTTTCTTGCCATATGTGTATGGAAATAATATTTTTATAATTAATACGTCACATTATAAGAGAACTTGTTATTTTTCTCCTAACTATCCTTACATGTAGGTAATACTGTAAAATTATAAAAAACTATTTCGAAGAAACAGTATAAAATAAACATAGTTAATCTGATTTAAATATAGATACTTCGAGTGATCCTTATGGATTCTGATGTTACGTGTGGTATGTTATTTCAACTAATAATTGTAGTGTTGGCAGAAGAGCCAACACTGTTTTTCTAGAGGAGGCCGAAATGCACGCGTTTAACTACACGCTGACTGGCGTGAGGTCTGGAACAAGACAATATCTTGAGAATTGCAAATAAAGTACGTAGATAAGGTAATACTTAACTTTAATCCACAATTGTAGAACATCTCTCTTGATGATACATGCTTCACATAATAAATATCAATTGAATACGGCGCCTTGCTAGGTCGTAGCAAATGACGTAGCTGAAGGCTATGCTAACTACCGTCTCGGCAAATGAGAGCGTAGTTGTCAGTGAACCTTTGCTATGAACGTCGGCTGTACAACTGGGGCGAGTGCCAGTACGTCTCTCTAGACCTGCCGTGTGGTGGCGCTCGGTCTGCTATCACTGACAGTGGCGACACGCGGGTCCGACGTATACTAATGGACCGCGGCCGATTTAAAGGCTACCACCTAGCAAGTGTGGTGTCTGGCGGTGACACCACAATAATAGAATTTCTTCTGGATGAAGCCACAGCGAAAGTTTATCCTAGATATGGCAAGCGAAGAGTAGTCCTAAAATCGTATACTGATGGTGTGCAGCAAGGGAATGTAATCAAGGTAAGGAAGTTGTTTTATTCATATTTTTTAAAGTTCTGTGTAGTCTGCAAAATTATTTCGTAAAACTTATTTTTTATTTTTTGTCTGTCGTCGTTGACATAAATGCCAACCTATGCGCAATGACAATGGGGAGGCGTGCAAATCAGTGATGTTCGTTAACACCGTGACTGAGTGACTATTTTTGATGATGAGTGAAAGTAATAAGCTACACCCAACTTAAAATAATGGCCCGCATATACTAATCTGCAAAGGTCGCAAATATTTTTCCTTGTTTACCAAGGACTTTCTTTACTTATGAATGACTTATAATCACTAGACTAGACTGATGACGTAATAACTGCGACTCGATACATTAACAGCCCACCATATTACAAGATGTCACCAACACAAATTTTTCAATAGTTTCTTGATAATTAATAAAAATCTCTATTTTTTTAGGGGGACGGGCACGGAAGTTTTCTTTTCGGCAGAAGGGGGGCGTGACAAAAAAAGTTGGGAACCTCTGGCCTAAGGGCTGCTGCGCTCACAAAATGCTATGCAACAATTCAAGCAAATAACATCAGTAGTTTTGTTTTTATAAAGCAGGTTGACAGTACTTAACTTCAATGTACAAAGGTGTCGCAAGCGATGGGCTACATGCAACATAAGCAGAGTCCGTGCGATACACAATGTTCAAACAAGCAAATGTGTCACACAGTTTGTGAATCACTACTAACTGTTCTTGTAGCAGTCTTTGCTAGGCCGTTCCACTAGTGTCCAGCCGAGGCTGGCAGGAGCGGCGTTTTTATTCAATTCTTGCAGACGTCGCTGCTGGCGCGGCGTGGACCTTACCAGCGGGCTATTGGCTGATGTTTGCTCACCGCCTTCTCTAGTCTTGCGTTCTTCCTCTTCGTTCCGGCGCTTGTGGTTACGCCAGAACAAGTTTGGTGATGGACGGAAGAATGTATGCCTAGGAGAGGGGAGGGGTGACAAATGAACAGATAGTAGAGGGAGACAGTAAGCATGTGCAGATCGATGTAGATTACAGTGGTTATGCCAAGATGAAGATGCCTGCTCAGGATAGTCTAAGATGAACTACATCAAAGCATTCTTTGGACTAAAGATGGGAATACATACTTAAGAATTTAAAACATGCTGATGATCGTTGACTATCACTAAAATTATTTCTGTAATAACAGACAAAGCTTAGATGCCAAGCCCAATCCATAGCCTATTGTTTTAGAAACATTTTAGTTTTACTTACAGCCGCTGTATTAATGTCTACTCTTGTCTTTTTCCATGCATTAAGGGCCTCAGCTGTACGCTTGCAGGTTGCATATGTATATTTTCTAATGTACTCTAGCCACCTTCCACTATATCGTCTTCTTTTTCAGAATCCAGCAAACTATTTCCTTGACCTATCTACAACCTACTCATATGGCAAAACATCCCACCTAACTCCATTTCATTTTCGTTACGGCCGCAACTACGTCTTTCATTCTACTCCTTTCTCTGGTTCATTTGTTTATTTTCCTGTCCCTGCCTATAATTCCGACCAAGCACTTGTCCAAAGGAACTCTCAATCGTTTTCGCATTGAAAAGGAAGGGAAGGTACATTGGGGTTTGACGTCCCGTCGACGAGGTCGGAACACAATTTCGGATTTGAGAAGAAAATCAGCTGCATCCTATAAAAATAAATATCCAGATATATGCATTTAACCCCCCCCCCCCCCCCCCCCCATGAACCATGGACCTTGCCGTTGGTGGGGAGGCTTGCGTGCCGCGTGCCTCAGCGATACAGATAGCCGTACCGTAGGTGCAACCACAACGGAGGGGTATCTGTTGAGAGGCCAGACAAACGTGTGGTTCCTGAAGAGGGGCAGCAGCCTTTTCAGTAGTTGCAAGGGCAACAGTCTGGATGATTGACTGATCTGGCCTTGTAACAATAACCAAAACGGCCTTGCTGTGCTGGTACTGCGAACGGCTGAAAGCAAGGGGAAACTACAGCCGTAATTTTTCCCGAGGGCATGCAGCTTTACTGTATGATTACATGATGATGGCGTCCTCTTGGGTAAAATATTCCGGAGGTAAAATAGTCCCCCATTCGGATCTCCGGGCGGGGACTACTCAAGAGGATGTCGTTATCAGGAGAAAGAAAACTGGCGTTCTACGGATCGGAGCATGGAATGTCAGATCCCTTAATCGGGCAGGTAGGTTAGAAAATTTAAAAAGGGAAATGGATAGGTTGAAGTTAGATATAGTGGGAATTAGTGAAGTTCGATGGCAGGAGGAACAAGACTTCTCGTCAGGTGACTACAGGGTTATAAACACAAAATCAAATAGGGGTAATGCAGGAGTAGGTTTAATAATGAATAGGAAAATAGGAATGCGGGTAAGCTACTACAAACAGCATAGTGAACGCATTATGGTGGTCAAGATAGATACGAAGCCCACGCCTACTACAGTAGTACAAGTTTATATGCCAACTAGCTCTGCAGATGACGAAGAAATTGAAGAAATGTGTGATGAAATAAAAGAAATTATTCAGATTGTGAAGGGAGACGAAAATTTAATAGTCATGGGTGACTGGAATTCGAGTGTAGGAAAAGGGAGAGAAGGAAACATAGTAGGTGAATATGGATTGGGGGACAGAAATGAAAGAGGAAGCCGCCTGGTCGAATTTTGCACAGAGCACAACATAATCATAACTAACACTTGGTTTAAGAATCATGAAAGAAGGTTGTATACATGGAAGAACCCTGGAGATACTAAAAGGTATCAGATAGATTATATAATGGTAAGACAGAGATTTAGGAACTAGGTTTTAAATTGTAAGACATTTCCAGGGGCAGATGTGGACTCTGACCACAATCTATTGGTTATGACCTGTAGATTAAAACTGAAGAAACTGCAAAAAGGTGGGAATTTAAGTAGATGGGACCTGGATAAACTAAAAGAACCAGAGGTTGTACAGAGATTCAGGGAAAGCATAAGGGAGCAATTGACAGGAATGGGGGAAATAAATACAATAGAAGAAGAATGGGTAGCTTTGAGGGATAAAGTAGTGAAAGCAGCAGAGGATCAAGTAGGTAAAAAGACGAGGGCTAGTAGAAATCCTTGGGTAACAGAAGAAATATTGAATTTAATTGATGAAAGGAGAAAATATAAAAATGCAGTAAGTGAAACAGGCAAAAAGGAATAAAACGTCTCAAAAATGAGATCGACAGGAAGTGCAAAATGGCTAAGCAGGGATGGCTAGAGGACAAATGTAAGGATGTAGAGGCCTATCTCACTAGGGGTAAGATAGATACCGCCTACAGGAAAATTAAAGAGACCTTTGGAGATAAGAGAACGACTTGTATGAATATCAAGAGCTCAGATGGAAACCCAGTTCTAAGCAAAGAAGGGAAAGCAGAAAGGTGGAAGGAGTATATAGAGGGTCTATACAAGGGCGATGTACTTGAGGACAATATTATGGAAATGGAAGAGGATGTAGATGGAGATGAAATGGGAGATATGATACTGCGTGAAGAGTTTGACAGAGCACTGAAAGACCTGAGTCGAAACAAGGCCCCCGGATTAGACAATATTCCATTGGAACTACTGACGGCCGTGGGAGAGCCAGTCCTGACAAAACTCTACCATCTGGTGAGCAAGATGTATGAAACAGGCGAAACACCCTCAGACTTCAAGAAGAATATCGTAATTCCAATCCCAAAGAAAGTAGGTGTTGACAGATGTGAAAATTACCGAACTATCAGTTTAATAAGTCACAGCTGCAAAATACTAACACGAATTCTTTACAGACGAATGGAAAAACTAGTAGAAGCCAACCTCGGGGAAGATCAGTTTGGATTCCGTAGAAACACTGGAACACGTGAGGCAATACTGACCTTACGACTTATCTTAGAAGAAAGATTAAGGAAAGGCAAACCTACATTTCTAGCATTTGTAGACTTAGAGAAAGCTTTTGACAATGTTGACTGGAATACTCTCTTTCAAATTCTAATGGTGGCAGGGGTAAAATACAGGGAGCGAAAGGCTATTTACAATTTGTACAGAAACCAGATGGCAGTTATAAGAGTCGAGGGACATGAAAGGGAAGCAGTGGTTGGGAAGGGAGTAAGACAGGGTTGTAGCCTCTCCCCGATGTTGTTCAATCTGTATATTGAGCAAGCAGTAAAGGAAACAAAAGAAAAATTCGGAGTAGGTATTAAAATTCATGGAGAAGAAATAAAAACTTTGAGGTTCGCCGATGACATTGTAATTCCGTCAGAGACAGCAAAGGACTTGGATGAGCAGTTGAATGGAATGGACAGTGTCTTGAAAGGAGGATATAAGATGAACATCAACAAAAGCAAAACAAGGATAATGGAATGTAGTCTAATTAAGTCGGGTGATGCTGAGGGAATTAGATTAGGGAATGAGGCACTTAAAGTAGTAAAGGAGTTTTGCTATTTGGGGAGCAAAATAACTGATGATGGTCGAAGTAGAGAGGATATAAAATGTAGGCTGGCAATGGCAAGGAAAGCGTTTCTGAAGAAGAGAAATTTGTTAACATCCAGTATTGATTTAAGTGTCAGGAAGTCATTTCTGAAAGTATTCGTATGGAGTGTAGCCATGTATGGAAGTGAAACATGGACGATAAATAGTTTGGACAAGAAGAGAATAGAAGCTTTCGAAATGTGGTGCTACAGAAGAATGCTGAAGATTAGATGGGTAGATCACATAACTAATGAGGAAGTATTGAATAGGATTGGGGAGAAAAGAAGTTTGTGGCACAACTTGACTAGAAGAAGGGATCGGTTGGTAGGACATGTTCTGAGGCATCAAGGGATCACCAATTTAGTATTGGAGGGCAGCGTGGAGGGTAAAAATCGTAGAGGGAAACCAAGAGATGAATACACTAAGCAGATTCAGAAGGATGTAGGTTGCAGTAGGTACTGGAAGATGAAAAAGCTTGCACAGGATAGAGTAGCATGGAGAGCTGCATCAAACCAGTCTCAGGACTGAAGACCACAACAACAACAATGCATTTAACGACATCCAGTAACTACGTACAACCTAAATCTTGGTGCGTGGATGGAGATTTTAACCGCCGTCCTTAAGCTGCAATTGCTGTAGCCGGTAAGAGTATTGTCTGTGAAAGGCAGGGTTCTGGGTTCAAATGCTGACGTGATACACAGTTCAATGTGTCAGGAAGTTTCCGTTACTGGACAAGTTAATTGGAATGGTCTAATGACTACAAAATACAGACTGAGTGCAAATTAAAGGAAGGGGAAAATAATGTGGAGTTGCAGAAATGGGGTTAGCTCCACGCTTAACATTAAAACTGGGGAGTATATAGCAGATTAAGTGAAGGAATTCTGCTTTCTTAGAAGCAAAATTACACACGACGGGCGAAGTAACGGAATGGCCAATGATACGCCGATGCAAAGATGTAAAACACGAACGGCCATGGACTTCCAAATAGTTTCATTGTCTACAGGTGTTTCATCACTGTACTCGTTTTGTATTTTAAACATCTAAAAGAGATCTGGAAGAAGAACTTTTCCTCCAACGAAAAGGATATGTGCTCTCTAAACTACAATTACGCAGAGTAAGTTACATCTCATTATTTCATGAGGGAATAAAATAACGGTGTCGCGTATTCTCCGCCCTGTGTATTTTCCGCCCTGTGAAATTTCCGCCCAGAAAAGGTCGCCAGAAAAGGTCGAGGAAGAGCCCAATAATCCCCTGGGGACGCGAGCTAGCATGCTCAAGACGTATGGTACTAGCCATACTATATGTTACATGTAACAATTTCAGTGTTATTACTTCTGATATGTATATATTTTTGCGTAGAGAGTTCTTACTGATTAAAAGTAAAAAAAATTATTCTATTAATTTATGTATAACTTTGGTTTAGAACATATACACAGCGACGTTGGCCAAGTGGAGCACAAAATAAGTAAATAAATAAATAAAGAAGTAAATTGCGGTCAGGTTTTTCAAGGGCCATTTGTTGACTGGTTCAATGCTGAAATTTATTAAACTTACGTCAGAGAAGCATTCGGCCCAAAGGACATGAATGAAGGCGCAAAAATTTTATAGTTCCAGAGTGCATTTGTAGATGATCAAAGAATTGACGAGACTAACAAAAATAAAGAACCAATTAAGGATGTGGTTCTTGTTAAAACTGAAGGACTTAAAGAAAACGTAGAAAATCTTGCACATAACTGTCGTGCAAAAGAAGACAGTGTATTAGTTGAAGAAAGAGAAAATGAAGAAGAATTCAATGAAAGTAGTAGTAATATTTTATTTTCTGACACCAGTCAGTTATCTTTGACTGTCTTGGAAATCTAACAGTTGAATCATCAAAATAGTGACAAAAATTTTTAAAACAAATGTTACTCATTCCTTTACGTTTAACAGACAATGAGATACAAAAAAGCGTTATCTAACAGTTAACGTCTGACTGTTTCTATATCAGCCACAGCGTGAGAATGTTTTTAGAACTTGGAGAGCACATTCAACTAAAAATCGCAGTTTGTACTATTCTTGTTATGGTCTGTTTACCACAGGCACGAGTTTGAACAATGCATATAAATTTGTTAAAAATTTTCAAGAGTGGTTGAATTTTTAAATCTTAGAACCTTAGGAACAAGTCTAACTGTAAACAGAAATACTTTACCTAGACAGCACCTCAAACGGAAGAATGGTCATATCGGAATTAGTAAATAAATAAATGGTTTTGTGAGGATGGTAATTGGTGAGGATGACAGAAGTCCGCGTTGGGCTCCAAAATACATAGCTAAACCACTGCATAAACGTCAGTCTGAAGCAGAACAAAATATTCGACGTGTAGGTAATTAAATAGGAAATTAATGCAGTTCTGTGTGACCTCGAAATTAATCACGGCAAATATGGCCAAGTCATTCAATAACTTAATATTTGAATAGCTCAGGAGTCTCATCTTTGCATCATTAGTGCGCGTCTTTCTAAAGTTAATGGGAACTCACAAAAAGCAAGTTTACATTCCAAAGATATGCTTAATTTTAGCTCAGTATATGATCATTCATCATTACAACCCAGAGAAAACCAATTCTGCGTTTGGTATTTCATGTCACGTTCACAGTTGTGGTCATTAGTGATTTAGATTTCGCTCGGATTGTTGGTTACGGGAGAGTTGGGGGTGGAGGGGGGAGGGGGAGGAGGAAGCTACCGTGATCTCTTTAACGAACCTTCACAGCATTTGCTTAAACGAGGAAAATCAAATACAGTAGACTATTGACGGCAAGATGGTTGAGCCCAGGTTAGCCACTGCGCTAACCTCGCTTGGTACTATAAACAACAAATAGACATTAGATGGAACAAAATAAGACTTCGCAGAACCTTTAGAATATTTCAGTACATAAAGAAGATTCGGTTCTTTTACAGCACCAGACAGCAGTCATTGTCAACAGATATATTTTCATAGAAGTGCACTTATTTAACACACTGAAATATTAAATGGCATTATGTTCACATATGTGTAGTGTAGCTTAATTTTAACTGTTAATTTGAAAACACTACTGAGGCATGGGACTAGTGGCGCTTTAGGTTTAGATGCGTTAGAAATCACATACCTACACTTTTAAAAATAATCTGATTCCCATCGCACTTTATCCAGGCTTTGGACAGGATAAATGGCAAAAGTAATGTTATTGTCATTTAGGCGTGTTTAGAATCAGCTTATAAGCTTCGTCAATTTTTTTACCTTTCTTGATTTTTTTGTTTGTTTTTTAATTTTTTTAAGATTGCTATTTACATTTCTTATAGCTTTTATTTATATACATATTCTGATACGTTATTTAGTCTAGTTTGTTGAAGGTAGGAGATAGCCTTCAAGCAAGCTCTTACCTCACCATCCTCCTCGTACCTTTTCAGTATTTTCTCCAGCCTTTCATCCCGTTTCATGTACACTATTTTCTGTTTTTTACCTTCCATACTCAGCTCTGTTCTCATTAACGCGCATGCTGAATTTTCTGCTTCTGTTTTCATGCACGTAATTACATCATTAATTTTAGGATTTGGTTTAGAAAGCATATTATTAATTTTGTTATGCCAGCCCTATTCGGAGTTAGTTGTTCGATGGAGCCGTTTGTAGCAGCTCAAAAGACTGATAGGGTTTTCTTCATTTTCCAACCATCTCTCTTCAAAATAGTCGAAAAAGTCAGAAAGCCTAGGAATATTCGGTGCCTGTGAATGTGTCTCCAGCCAGCCATCACATACATCTTCAGGCCGTAGAAACGCCAGCGCAGCACATATGCGAATTGTTTGTCTCACTTCTTCATTTTCTTATATTCGCGAGTGAGTCCAAGCTCCTGTACTTTTCTCATGTGGAAATAGCATCCGTGCACTGATGAAGTCGGTAACATCTTTATAATTGCACAAATCGCTGCTGACTCAAAATCTACAATCACACTTGCAGGGTTCCATTCTGGAATATTTTCGAGCACATTTCTGAAAAGTCGAATGTCTGTCTTTTTCCTTTTACTTGGTAATAATGCAAATGCAACTGGGTAGATATTAGTCTCATTTTTATTCCTTCCAAAATCTGCATGAATTGTATACATCTGTGAACACTGTTTGCTACAGCACTTGAGTGTACCATCCATAAAAAAGTCTCTCGTTTACTTCTTAGAGCCTCTCTCCCTGCTCTTCCACAAAAAAGTATTATGGTGTCTCCTGATTTATCGTCCCTTAACACGAAACTGCTACCATCATTCATAGTTAATAGCTCTGCTTTAAGTTCAATCTCTTCTCTTGTCTCTGGAACCCTCTCACATCCCTGTGACTTTGCCCTTTGCTTGTACAACGTCCTCTTAGTTGTTCGCTGCTCTAGCATTTCTGTCACAAAGTCGTACCCTCGATTATGCAAGCCACCTAGCTCCTCTGAACAGATTTTGGAAATAGACGTATTTTCCTCTCGTTCCCTCTTCTTGGCCTGGTTCAGAGTCCTCTGCACTTCCAACCTTGCGTCATCCAGAGCTCCACATTGATGCTCGTGCGAAAAGAGCACTGTAGAATCCTTGGTTTTAAGCTTTCCTCGACAATGCTTCTCTCTGATTTCAACAGCGCCAAATCACAGTCCCATCTTCCTTCTCTTTCTGCACTGTGTAAGAATAACCTTCATAGTGGCAACTAGGCTTACCAAGAATTGTCATTGAAACTTCCATATCACAACCATTGAGATAGTAATATCCAAGTGGCACGATGTGAAATCTAGAGCGATACTTACAGGCAGATGGGACTGTGCGGGCGGAGTTCGGCCGAGTCCAGAGAACAGGTACATTAAGGTGATTTGGACGGTCCGACTGCAGGTGGGACGGGACACAATGGACGCAGCTACGAGGTGGAGAGTTCGCAGGTTTCTAGTGGGGCGGAAAGTTCGCAGGGCGGAGAATTCATATATCCTAAAATAACTGGTTTTTTTAAAACAAAAAGTGTTATAGTCCACTTTTTTTCTCTCATTTATAAATCCATCCGGGAATTTCTTTCCTGGTTCGAGTCCATGGGCACAGTTGTTGTTGATACAACAGCTCACACACAGGGAGTGTATGATTAGTTCACTTGGAATCACGCCTGCTGGGTTGAACAGTTCGTTGCCGTTCGCTTAGACACGTGATTCACATCGCGCTGTACACGTGCTGTCGGATCGATCGTACCATTTATCAGCTGACTCAACTGTTAGCTGCTTTTGTTCCGACTACCTCTTTCTTAACAACCATCGCACTGCAGTGTCGATTTCCCAATACACTATCAGTCCCTGGATTGAATGCCACATCTTTACAAAGAATCAGAGATTAATTTTCAATACAACAAAACGGCAATCTTCTTTTTTTATCCTGTGGCAGTTGTTTTTATGGCTGTGTACGGTTCTGTGTTTATTCACTACTTGGTACTGAGACACTTATCAAGTCTAAAATCGTAGAGTATTTCATTCAAACCACCCAGCTATAGATAAAGCGAAAACAATTACTGACAAAAATAGCATTTCTTATTAGAATACTCAAACTATGGCCAGAGATGAAAGCGATGAAAATCCGAAAGTAAATGCTATAACGAGCTGTGGATGGAATCCCACAGTCTGAAATTGTTAAACCATTGTGATTTATTACTTTTTCCCCAGTAACCTATCGTTCCGAGAGTATTTACCTCCAATAATGAAGATGTGTTTGTGACTGTTCATGTTATGTAAGTTGCGAAGGTGTTCATTATATTTGCAGTAAGATGCTGAATTACGCCAAAACATGGAGTCAATTAATTGGAAAATCCTCAAAATTCTAGAGAATAAAAAAGAACTAGCTATCGTTGTGTTCTGGGTGCGTAGGAAAATGTGAGTCTAATACAAATACAAATACAGAGTACTATTTTTATTTTCCTTATTGGCCTTTACGACCCTACGAACAAGTGTAATACTTAGTAAATAATTCGTTACAGTTTGTATCAACGTGGTTAACTAAGAAGTCAGTTGCAACAGCATTTGCTTGAAAACAAGTAGAGATATACAGGTAGAAGATACATTTAACAAAGATGAAACCTGCAGGAAAAAGAGGGAAACAGAGACACACACACACACACACACACACACACAGGAGAGAGAGAGAGGGGGGGAGAGAGAGGGAGAGAACACTACTATGTAAGTTATGCACCACATAGATAGCAAATTGTTAGACATACCGAAGGATACGTGTTAAACTACAGATAAACTTTCTGTTTGAATCCAATACGAGTCACCTGTAGTTATATTATTGAACTCAGCCCGAACAGGCAATGAAGGCCCAACGGCACCGACCGGCCGCCGTGTCATCCTCAGCACACAGGCGTTACTGATGCGGATATGGAAGGGCATGTGGTCAGCACACCGCTCTCCCTGCCGTTGGTCAGTTTATGAGACCGGAGCCGCTACTTCTCAATCAAGTAGCTCCTCAGTTTGTCTGCAGCAGCGCTAGGCAGACCGGATGGTCACCCATCCAAGTGCTAGCCCAATCCGAGGGCGCTTAACGTCAGTGATCTGACGGGAACAGGTGTTACCACTGAGGCAAGGCCGTTGGCACTTACGTTATTACGTTATTAACTGGCATATTATTCCTTACGGGTTACCTTTATCGTGTTTCAACAGTTTTGTAAAATCTTTTCTGTCGTATTTTCTAATTACATATTTAACTTTCATGCACACAGAAAGATTGCCTTGTGTATCTGGTAGTCTCTTTTAGCTCAGAGTGTCCGCACAGATGTTGTTAAGTGGACATTTTAGTGTCACGAAGCGTGAATTGTCTGAAGCGTGCATGAGTGAAATTCAACGAAATCAGTTGGTGTTTTGAGCTTAGCTTAAGATGGTCACTCAACTGTGCATTTCCGTGGAAATAAATGTTGCTACACTGAACGATGCATTGCATAAAAAGAGAAAGTACCCTCAGAAGCCATAATCGGTAGCAGTATGTTGTGCTAATAAGACACTTGAGCCTTTCACATCTTAAATCAAGGTATTTTCCAATTTTAGGCTAATGAGTACTGAGTCATTGAATTTATAAAGAGCAGTATATCAACTACAAAGAACCTACGCTTCATACAACTTGCTCACAACGGCATGCTATTTTATAACAATAACAAAAGTGTACGGAAGCTGTTATAAATGGGAAAATAGTGGAGTAAGTTACAAAATTACAACGTTGTTGTAGTTATGGTCTTCAGTGTGAAGCAGCTCCCCACGCTATTCTGCCCTGTGCAACAGTCTTCATTTCATCATAACTATTGCAACCTACATCCATTTGAAACTGCTTACTATGTTCGAGTGATGGGCTGCCTCTACAACTTTTACTCCCCACACTTCCGTCCATTACGAAACTGACAAATCGACTATTCCTCCATGACGCAGGAAGTGCCCTTTCAATCGAACCTTGTTTTCGTCAACTGGTACCATAAATTTCTTTCCTTAGCAGCTCAATTCAGAACGTCCTCATTAATCATTCGATCACACATCTAACCTCCCACATTTTTCTGTGGCACCACAGCTGAAGCGCTTATGTTTTATTCTTGTCTGAACTGTTTATCGTTCATTTCCGTAGAAGGCTACGTTCCATACAAATTATCTCAGAACAGACTTTCTAGCACTTATACTTAATCCGCCATATACCACATGGAGATGCAATCGATTTCGCACATAAGACAGAGGAATTTAACCTAATCAGTCATATTATTTGACGAACTGTTCGAAGAAATGTAAGGAAAGAGACACTTCCGAAACTGTACAAAACGCTGATACTCACTGCCGTATTTTATGGAAAGGAAACCTTCAAAACAACAAGAACAGATACATGGGATGATTATAATTAAGCTGACCGTCTTCCGAGTCCTGCAGATATATTCATTAATTGCGTGTGTGCGGCGTATGCTGGAAAAATAATAGTTCCACTTTTTCCCGCCAGGTGAAAATATGACGTTGTAAACAGAGAGCCCGTGGAGTGGGTCCAGGAAAAGGTGAGGAATGATAACACATGATAACGGTGGTTCTGGCATGTACACTCCTGGAAATGGAAAAAAGAACACATTGACACCGGTGTGTCAGACCCACCATACTTGCTCCGGACACTGCGAGAGGGCTGTACAAGCAATGATCACACGCACGGCACAGCGGACACACCAGGAACCGCGGTGTTGGCCGTCGAATGGCGCTAGCTGCGCAGCATTTGTGCACCGCCGCCGTCAGTGTCAGCCAGTTTGCCGTGGCATACGGAGCTCCATCGCAGTCTTTAACACTGGTAGCATGCCGCGACAGCGTGGACGTGAACCGTATGTGCAGTTGACGGACTTTGAGCGAGGGCGTATAGTGGGCATGCGGGAGGCCGGGTGGACGTACCGCCGAATTGCTCAACACGTGGGGCGTGAGGTCTCCACAGTACATCGATGTTGTCGCCAGTGGTCGGCGGAAGGTGCACGTGCCCGTCGACCTGGGACCGGACCGCAGCGACGCACGGATGCGCGCCAAGACCGTAGGATCCTACGCAGTGCCGTAGGGGACCGCACCGCCACTTTCCAGCAAATTAGGGACACCGTTGCTCCTGGGGTATCGGCGAGGACCATTCGCAACCGTCTCCATGAAGCTGGGCTACGGTCCCGCACACCGTTAGGCCGTCTTCCGCTCACGCCCCAACATCGTGCAGCCCGCCTCCAGTGGTGTCGCGACAGGCGTGAATGGAGGGACGAATGGAGACGTGTCGTCTTCAGCGATGAGAGTCGCTTCTGCGTTGGTGCCAATGATGGTCGTATGCGTGTTTGGCGCCGTGCAGGTGAGCGCCACAATCAGGACTGCATACGACCGAGGCACACAGGGCCAACACCCATCATAATGCTGTGGGGAGCGATCTCCTACACTGGCCGTACACCACTGGTGATCGTCGAGAGGACACTGAATAGTGCACGGTACATCCAAACCGTCATCGAACCCATCGTTCTACCATTCCTAGACCGGCAAGGGAACTTGCTGTTCCAACAGGACAATGCACGTCCGCATGTATCCCGTGCCACCCAACGTGCTCTAGAAGGTGTAAGTCAACTACCCTGGCCAGCAAGATCTCCGGATCTGTCCCCATTGAGCATGTTTGGGACTGGATGAAGCGTCGTCTCACGCGGTCTGCACGTCCAGCACGAACGCTGGTCCAACTGAGGCGCCAAGTGGAAATGGCATGGCAAGCCGTTCCACAGGACTACATCCAGCATCTCTATGATCGTCTCCATGGGAGAATAGCAGCCTGCATTGCTGCGAAAGGTGGATATACACTGTACTAGTGCCGACATTGTGCATGCTCTGTTGCCTGTGTCTATGTGCCTGTGGTTCTGTCAGTGTGATCATGTGATGTATCTGACCCCAGGAATGTGTCAATAAAGTTTCCCCTTCCTGGGACAATGAATTCACGGTGTTCTTATTTCAATTTCCAGGAGTGTATATTAGGATATGGTCACAAGTTACAACACCAGTATGGTCTCCCAACTCAAAGACAGAATGCATCTGTAACACAGTCGACAGTTGCTCGCAGCATATCCGGTGTAATCGGAGCGATATGCCGTCGTATTCTATCCTTCAGATCAAGAAGAGTCTGGATGCATCTCTCACAGACGATCTTTCAGATATTCCCAGAGCGATAAGTCATATGGATTTAGGTCGGGGGTATATAAATGAACAGACTGTAGAAACTGTAACATATCATTTCCCAGTCATCCTGCCTGCTCGTCAGGTGGATACTGCGTCTGCAAGAACCAGTATCTGGGGAAAGGAGGTGTTCTTGAGCCTGGAGGTGATGAACCGTTCTCTCCCGAATTCTGAAAATAGGTTGTGGCCGGAGCGTAGATGACTGGTTTCTAGATTTGTGATTTCCTAGGATGGCCTGTATTTTCCGACACGTGGTGCAGAGAATCTTGTAAAAGTCCTACCAGGAAACAGCCACCTACAGACGTTCTGTAATGGGCGCAGGTATTTGATAATAATAATGCCCATATTCTGCTCCTGATTTTGACTGGCTAGAATACCGAAGGGTCAAATAATTTCGTGGAACGGAGAGCTCGGGAAATTGAAGGGTCAGCCAACATCCCTCATCAGATGCATGAGGCTTAGTTTTATGCTCACTGGAGTGAAAGTAGTGTTGTGGAGTTTATTTCGTAAGTTGGAAGTCAGTGATGAATGAAATGATTCACTCTATGTGGAAAGTTTCGAACGAGTTCACGACTACATTCCTGTGCATTAGCGTAGGTGATGGCTTAGTCGTTTATTTTCAAGGTGGGATTTCGCTGTCCAAAGGGCGTACTCCTACCCTGCAGGAAGAGACCGTGTCGCAAAGCGTAAAGCCGTCAGCCAGAGAGAGGTGTATTTTAACAAAACAAAGCGGATTTAGCGAGTTTTGTGAGAATATGATAATACTCCAAGTGTTTGTCCTTAGCGTTTTTAACTTTCGACAGTGAATCCGTGTTGTCTATAGTGGGGAAAGTAGAAATTGTTTGGTGATGTTGTACTGACTGCTTGCGGTGCTCGTTTTCCAATCCAGTGGTCGGATTTCAGAATCTTTTCTGAATGTTTCCACTACAGTGTTTGTAATTATTGACTCTAGAGTTCTAACATTATTAACCCTCCCCACAGGTTAAAGCTAGGCTGGTGACCCTTGCTTAGGATGATTGATGGTGTGTTAATCCAGGCACACTAATAAACATTTCTCATTAACTGTGCAGAGCACCTTTCAGTCTTCTAACTGGTCTGATGCAGCTCACTACGCAATTCTCTCTTGTGCCAACATCTTCACCTCAGATTAGCGCTTGTGCCCTACATCTTTAATTATTTATTCGAACTTATGTCTGCCGCTACAGTTTTTACCCTCTGCAGGTTCCTGTAGAACCACGTAAACTACTCTTTGATCTCTTAACACATCTCCTATGATATTATCAACGTTCATATCACTTTTTCCACGTGTTCCACATTTCGTTGTTTCTGCATACGACCTCGTTTCTTGTCAGTACACTCAACATCCTTCTACAGCACCACTTCTCAATGTATCGATTCTCTTCTTTTTCGATTTCCACACAGATCATGATTCAGCTCCACACAGTTCCGTACTCTCCGAAATTTTGTTCCTAAAGCTGAGGGCTATATTTGATATCAGTAGACATCATTTGACCAGGAATTCCCTCTTTGCCTGTGCGAGTCCACTTTTTATGTTCTCTTCGCTTCGCCCGTCAAATGTTATTTTGTTTCCAAGGTTGCAGGATTCCTTAACTACATTGTGTTCACTAGTTTCCTTGTTAATGGCTAAAATGAGTTTTGCTACTCCGCTGTCGCCTTTCTTCGGTCTACTCTCAATCTGTAAGCTGTTCGTTCCATTCTACAGGTCCTGTTACTCTTCTTCATTTTAACTGAGGATCACAATGTCACCAGGCAGTGTTATCGTTGATTTTCTTTCCCTCTGAATTTTAATATTGACCTAGAATGTTTCTTTTATCTCCGTCATCACTTTTTTGTTGTACAGATGGAATAGTAGCAGCGAAAAACTGCATCCCTGTCTTATATTCTTCGCAATCAGAGCAGCTCTTTCTTGGACTGTTGTTATTCCCTCTTCGTTTTTGCAGATATCGTATAAAGTTCAGTTAATTTAAAAAGAGACAGATGGGAAAAAGTAAGTAAGCTAGAGAGAGGACAAATCACCGTCTCACTATTCTCCATACGCAAGGCCACTCTTTAATGTTGATTTTACACCCAAGACTTCGTTTTTGTGAGAAGTCAGAAAGTTATCAGTATGAGCAGGCACTGATGGGAACATGTACGTTGTTAATGCATATGGGATCTTTGTGGTGGCTCTCCTTTGTATAGTATTTTCTGCAGTTGAGAACAAGGAGGCAGTTTGGTCATTTAACAGTAAATCTTGGGGCTTGGAAGCCATGTGAAACTATTAGGAAAAGGAACATCCCGGTGCACTTACCGGGGACAAAATTCTGGTTCCAAGAATTTCTCGCACTGGTGTGCAGGCGATGCGTTTGGATGAAGAGGTAGAAAACTGCCTACCTGTTGGGCACCTCTAGAACAAACATGGAGAGGGCCGTGAAAGAAATCTAGGTCACCCAGCCAACGCGCTTCCTCGACAGTGTCGTAAACACCCTTTGTGGACAGGCATGGCAGCCATAAAAATTGGAGAGTTTCCATGTTCGCTATCGAGAGAGCTGTCAGATGGTGTCATCCCTCTAACTGCAGCGTTTTTAGGGAAGCCTCAGGGCTTCAAAACAATTTTAAAAGGAATGCGACATTTATGGTGGCCCTGAAATGATCTATATCGGGACACAAAAGCGCTTCTTTTAGGTTAGCCGAGGTCCATGGTCAGACATGGTGCAGTATTCGGACTATCCAGGTAACGATCTCTGTGATAAATGTATTGTTCACTTTAGAGCTATACGTAAATTCAAGACGTGCTATTTATAGTGGCCGTGGGACAAAAGCAAGTTGGGAACACAAGGTCTTGTCCACTCTGTGCTGGAATTTGCGAGTCAGGGATTGGCTGCTTCTGCAGAAAAGAGAAGAATATTGTTAACTTTGATTAGGACTGGCTGATGGGTAGAGGAGATGATCAGCTCTTGGAGTCTTGTGATTGACACGAAACCCTTCCGGGGGCGCCTGTGGGAGTGCTTTTGTGGAGTTTACTGAGGTTTGATGGAAAGTGAGGAGAGGAGAAACTTGGTATTCCGATTGAGACTCGAGTCTGGAGTGGGTCTTCCAATATAAACTCCGGTCTGAGGTGGGTCTTCTGATTCCGATTCTGACCTGGAGAAGGTCTTCCAATTCAGACTTCCGTCTGGAGTGGATCTTCCGATAGACACTCTGCTCTGAAGTAGATTCTAGACTTTGGTTATGAGTGGGTTGTACTTGCGACACTAACTGTGACTTCGCACTAGCACTGGCCCTGACTGGAGAGCCCCAGAAATCGCAGACAACTCGCTGCAGCGTACTCTGCGGTTTCTCAAACCGACCACAAAGGCTTGCTGGACTTCATGTCAGCCTCGCCGATGGAAGGGTTCTGCTTACCAGACGGCGCATCGGGAATAGCTAACTCGTAACTTCCTCCTCAGGTGGGAGGATCCACCACTCTGTGAAGTTTGTGGCGTGCCGCTTTCAGTTCAGCACATAGTGTGCACGTGCATCCTGTATACTGATATTAGTGCAGCCCTCGTTCTCGCTGGAGATCCGCCCACCAACTTCGCAGATACCGATTCCAGTGTTACAAGGCTGGTGGAATTTTGTGCACTGTCAGGCCTCGTCCCTAAATTGGTGGGGAATGGCAGCAGACTTTAATACATTATAAACTGCTCCGCATATGGGGACAGCCCTCGTCCCCACCTACAAGATTTTCATGCTGACTTTTCGTCAGGGTGCTGATGACCATGACGACGAGCACCCCCTCGACACAAATCATCTCATCATCATCATCACTACAGCGTGCTTGAAACAACCTTGGCAACATAAGGGCCCATCCCATCCTCCATACTGTCCTGATTTCTCCCCAGGCGATTTACGTATTTTTGGAGTTCTGAAGAGATACTTTCATGGTCATGAATCTGCTTCGTATGTCTGCGTTCAATCATGCTTACGTAGGCAACTGAAAACATTTTTCCATGAAGCCACTGACCTTGTTTCACAGTGGGACAAATGTGATGTTATGGCGATTAGTTTTGAAATAATAAACAGTTTATTTACTTTTTTCCTTTTCATCTCGTTTTCATTTGAATGCCTTTCGTAAATCACACATTTCTCCTCTGCCGTACACATATTTTCCTGTGGCTTTCGAACAGCTTTCACCACTCTACACCGAAGAATACTTTTCATATTGCGCCAAATTGTATAAATGTCTCTTGATTTTCATAGAGTCTTGCTCCCTAATCAAGCACAATGTCAGAACTGCCTCTCTGGTGCTTTAAGTTTCTCGATAACCAAACTGATCGTCATGTAAAAGATCCTCAATTTCCTTTTACTAATATAGAAAATACTGTTTTGACCTTTGACTTTGCATACATACAGTCCTAAACACATACATACCAAAAAGATGTATAAACGTAGGGGACACAAGCCAAATGGAAGGGTAATGATGATGATGATGAGTGTTGGGTAGTCATTTACACCTCTGTCATAAACTGTGATCAGTTGGTTTACATGTTAACACTGGTACTTTGTAAACCCCCGAGTGGTGTATTGTACATGCGGCGTGTGTATGTGTGGTTGCGTAATGTTGAGTGCACAACGGAGATACCACACCTCTAAATTAATCAAAAACAGCCCTGCCATTGACAGCCTACTCCTGCAGGAACACATTATATGAGGCATCTAGTCGTGATAATACTCTACCCTACCGTAGTTAGAAGACCGATAATGCTGGATTGATATGCTACTAGAATGAATACAACTACATATTGCAAAATTATTTACTTTCAAACAACAGAAAAATTCAAAAGTATAGAGTTAAAACAGAATGTTAAGTGCTACTCTCGAACTAGCTTTGAAACTGGGAGAACATCTGTGACTTTCCACAAAATCGCGTCCCCGTTTATTAAACGGACACACGAAGTTGGCTCATACTGATTAACCTTGTGAGACAGAAGACCTCCATCCTGATTGGCAGTGACAGTTAAGAGCTCAGAGACCAAGCAAATGGAACTCAACACATTTGCTGTGAATCTACTGAGATGGGGTGCGCATATCACCTATCACAATGCTCTGAGGAGTTGTACTGCAGTGTCGATCTCCTCAGTACAGTTGGTCGCCCTGCAGAAGATGTGCGCTGTATACCTATAAATTCTGTTTACACAAGGGCCGTATTATACTGTCCGCAAACTCCTAGACCTGAAACTACTTCAGCCCAGCACAGAACACAGAGTCCAGATTCCCGTTTGCCCATAAGCTAGAAACGGAAACTCAGGTATTCGTTCGTACAGAAGCACTTCTTTGCGTCCTCAGACTCCATAGAAAAGCAAAGATCCGTCACTCTGCTTACAAAAATATAATTTAACTCTCTTCTAGTAGCGAAATCGACGCTCTGCAAATTCTAAGCCGCGAGGGACTAGTCGAGCGGTCTAGGGCGCTGCAGTCGTGGACTGTGCGGCTGGTCCCGGCGGAGGTTCGAGTCCTACCTCGGGCATGGGTGTGTGTGTGTGTGTGTGTGTGTGTGTGTGTATGTGTGTGTGTTTGCCCTTAGGATAATCTAGGTTAAGTAGTGTGTAAGCTTAGGGACTGATGACCTTTACAGTTAAGTCCCATAAGATTTCACACACATTTGAACGGTTTTTTTTTAAATTCTAACAGTGAGACTCTTCGCTGATGCTCGTCAGTAAAGTCTCTAAGTAGCTTCCCACACAATGTGTCGTCCATCGACATCCGCTGAAGGAACCCCAGTTTCCGGCAAGGCTCATGGCGTCTCTAACAAGGGGAGGCCGCCAATTGTGAAGTTCAGATTCGATTCATACTGCGCATAATAAAAGCTCATGGCCAGAGGTGTAATGTGGCAAAGCACCAAGATGCACTTCTCAGCCGTTGTCGAGAAAATCGACAGTTAAAAGAAACCGATGCGGTGAAATACTCTCGACGATTAATAGATTTCTACAGCGTCGTGGCGCAGCGGTAAGCGCTCGGGTTCGTAATCCGGAGGTCGCCGGATCGAATCTCGCGCCATGCAATTTTTTTTTATTATTAGTTTTTTGTAATTCAAATATATATATATATAAAGTATTAATGAATTGATTATGCATGTTGGTGAAGGCGGATCGCTCTCCAGTTGTACCGCCTCCATTTTTCCGTTTTTTTTAACAGGGTGTACCAAAGCTCTCCCGTCCGCACTGATTTTCGACAATGTTATATGTTGCGCTAGGGACCGCATCTACCTTCTTTCGAAGTTAGCAGGAAACTACGCTGTTATGCGGCGGCTCGTTTCGGCCCATTCAACATCTGTCATTCAAGTGTAACGAGCGAGTAACGGAGTTTATATTTCATACCTGCCAGAGCAAATTTGTGTTCGTGGGGTCTCTATTCTAATTCGAACGTTTGACTTACGCTATACGTATTCGTTTCGGAATATTGTTTCTACGTCTTCCGTTAACTATACGTGGTTAACATTATGAAGACAATTAATAACATTTGTGAAATACAACTTTGTTTGCGGTAAACATAATGATGTTCGAAGTCGCCAGTTTTTCCACGACAAACGACTTTCAACAACTTATTATATGCATAATTGTTGCAACTGATTACCGGGAATTATATATATATATATATATATATATATATATATATATATTTGAATTATAAAAAGCAAATACTAAAAAAGAAAGGTTGCATAGCGTGAGATTCGATCCGGCGACCTTCGGATTACGAACCCGAGCGCTTACCGCTGCGCCACGACGCTGTAGAGAATTATTAATCGTAGAGAGTATTTCACCGCAACGGTTTATTTTAACTGTCGATTTTCTCGACAACGGCTGAGAAGTGCATCTTGGTGCTTTGCCACATTACACCTCTGGCCATGAGCTTTTATTATGCGCAGTATGAATCGAATCTGAATTTCACAATTGGCGGCCTCCCCTTGTTAGTCTCTCCGACCTCACCAGGGGGGGGGGGGGGGGGGGGGCACCAGCATGGCTGTAAAGCCACTGCTTCCACACTGCTCTCTTTAGAGCAGCAGAAGATCCCTTTTCGTCGAACACAATACGACGACTTTCCTAACTCCTGTATGCCCAGTGCCACTTTCTCAGGAACGCGTAAGTGTCACAACTGTATGCTATCAGCATCCAGCTCAGACTAATTACCGAGCATGCAACACCACAGAAAAACGCTAGAACGCTACAACTTTACACATCCCTTAGTATCAGAACGTTTGTAGATATACAGAAAGTAAATATCCTACGTTGAAGTAACTATTCTAGTGGTGTCCACATTTATATAATTTCATAAGGACAGAAACATTATATTCGCAGATAAATGTCTCTTTTCTTGCCATGTCTGTCGCGGTCTACGATGTCGGTTTCTGTTTATATTTTCCAATTAATAGGTCCAAAGTTTTTCGTTTCTGCAAGAATCGCTGGACTATTGTTGCGTTTTGACATCATCAGTACTTTTTCCTAAATCCTTCACACTTTCTGCAATACCACTTGCTAAGTAAATACATTGTGCAACATATCAAGGAGTCCGCAGCTCGTGGTCGTGCGGTACCGTTCTCGCTTCCCGCGCCCGGGTTCTCGGGTTCGATTCCCGGTGGGGTCAGGGATTTTCTCTGCCTCATGATGAAGGGTGTTGTGTGATGTCCTTAGGTTAGTTAGGTTTAAGTAGATCTAAGTTCTAGGGGACTGATGACCATAGCTGTTAAGTCCCATAGTGCTCAGAGCCATTTGAACCATTTCAAGGCAGCACAAAGAACTTGGTAGTAACGTTGACCAGTCTCGGCAACAACTGAACCTACTATGGCGCGTTTGGCGCCAAAAATTTCTGTAACATTATATACATAGCTTCCACATGCTTTTAGAACAATATGTATTTCAAATGAAGAACTTTTCAAGTACAATTTACATAACGTTTTCTGGAAATAATTATTTATATAAAACTTCCTGGCAGATTAAAACTGTGTGCTCGATCGAGACTCGAACTCGGGACCTTTGCCTTTCGCGTGCAAGTGCTCTACCATCTTTTTTTTTTTTTTTTTTTTATTCGATCTTTTTTTATTTTTTTTGTTTTTTTTAATTGTTTTTAAGAAAACAAATAAAAACCTCTTGGGTATGAAAATAAAAGACGACGTTCTTCATAAATAACACAATATCCTTTGAAAACGTAAAACATAAAAGGTAGCTATATTTCCGCAACGGCCTTCTTTCGTATTCGTATGTTTTTTGGTAACATAAATGAGTGTACAGTCTCACCATCAGCAGCATTTCTTATTTTTTTTTTTTTTTTTTTTTTTTTTTTTTTTTTTTTTTTTTTTTTTTTTGAGCACAAGAGAAAGAAAACAAATAGGCTGCAGATAGAGAGCTATGTGTGAAAGGGATAAACATGTGTAAGGAGAAAAAAAACTTAGAAGAGGAGGAGAAAAGAGAACTGAAATAAAATAGGAATACTTTCCGCGCCATGCTCCACTTTGGCGCGCCAGTAGAACAAAATGCATTCTATCATTGACCATTGAAGGGGAACGTGGGATCGTCCAGCCTTGGCTGGCACGGTTCGTTGAGATTCCAGCTTTGAGGCGGGTTGGTGAAAATGCTCTGTAAATAGTTCGCGAAAGTGGCCCGATAGTGTCGATGCCGGCGAAGGGTGTGGTGATACACTTGGAGGCGTGTCCAAAAGTCTGCCGGATCGACGATGTCGTCTCGGAAGAGGTAGTCGACAGCCATGCCACTGATCCATGTGATGGCGTGCCACTTAGCCGATGGAAAGTAGGTCGTGTCGGGATATATCATCATAGTGGGAGAAACGTGATGTGGTGGTACTCGGAGGTAGAAAGCCACAATCTTCTGTACGAGGGTCCAGACAGCTGCTGCTGGCCCACACTCAAAACGATGTAAATCTGTATCTTCGACATTGCACTTGAGGCACAGGGGTGAGTCCACCAGTGCGATGCGATGCAGTTTCTGTCTTGTAGTATACTTGCCGTTGACGAGAAGGTACCACATAGAGGTGGTGTCAGTGGTGTGATATGGTTGGTGGATCGTTTTCCAAACTGTAGGCCATGAAACCTGGGGGTGACGTGTTTCGACGGGGTTGCGGGGTGGAGACTTTCGGAGAAGGCGGTAGATGTCGCGGGTGGTCGTCTTCCTGGTCCTGGGGAGCTCGGTGCATATGTAGCTGTACTCCAAAAAGAAACGGCCGATATGTGACATCGGAGGTGGGATGTGTGCCAAAGACGTCGGTGGGCGTCTCGAAACAGGCGCGAGCTCGGTGGTCAACATTCCAGTAAAACTAGCATTTTGGCTTTTCCATAACCGGAGCATAGTATTGGTGTAAAGTGCCGTTGTCCTGGCTCTCACATTAACCAGATCGAGGCCACCGTCCCGCTTCGGTAAGGTGAGAGCTTCATACTGGACTTTGAAGATGTGTCCAGAACAAATGAAATAGCCGAATGCCGCCTGTAACCTGGCCGCCATTGTCGCAGTGATGGGCAGAATCTGCGCTATATGGGGTATCCGAGCTGCCAGATGGGTATTGACGAAGGTGACTCTCTGGCACATATTCAGCGGGCGTAGTATGTGATTTTGTATGTTGGCCCGGATGCGTTGCAGCAGGGCACGAAAATTGATCGCCGAGGTGCGGCGAATGTCTCGCGTGTACACCAATCCGAGACAACGAATGGTGTCTACCAGTTGAAATGGAACTACGCTGTCTGCGGGAAGGCCGCGGCCGATCTTCATGGCGCATGATTTTGCCACGTTCATAGCGCTCCCTGCCCCTGCACTGTAACGGGTAATCCACTGCATCGCAGCTTGTACTTCAGCCGCTGAACGTACGACGAGGGCCAAGTCGTCCGCGTAAGCTCGGCAGCGGAACATATGATCCCGGAGTGGAATACCTGTCAAACGTCGCCGTAATCCGCAAATGAGTGGTTCCATCGCAATGGCATAAAGTACCGTCGACAAAGGGCAACCCTGCCGTACTGAGCGTTCAATCCGTATAGGTTCTGTAAGTCTGCCGTTGACGAGAAGTCTGGACGTTGCTCCACGAAGGAGCCGCATAATCACTTGCGTGAACGTCGGGGGCATTGCCATTCGGTCCATCACTGCGTTGAGGAATGCATGATTGACGCGGTCAAACGCTTGTTTGAAGTCGATGGAGATTAAAGCGCCTGGCAGTCGCGAGTGTGTTGCCACAGCGATCACATCTCGATATTCACTAAGAGCCGTCTGTATATTACGATCGCCGCCTAAGGATGTTTGTTCGTGGGAGACAATGTCCCGTAATACATGTTTGAGTCGCACTGCCAGAAAGCGTGTGAAAATCTTGAAGTCCGAATTGAGTAACGTGATCGGCCGATAACTGTCGAGTCGTGTTCCTCCTGCGGGTTTCGGGACTGGTACAAGTAAGCCTTCCATGAAATTTGGTGGCGGGTTTGCCGCGCCGGACAAAAGTTCCCAGTACATGTCCCTCCATCGTGGCATCATCAAATCTTGGAAGGTTCTGTAAAATTCGAGAGGTAAACCATCCGGGCCGGGAGATCGATTCAGAGACCCCTTGGCCACAGCGCCTTGGACGTCGTCGGTGGTCACTTCAGCAGTCAGGAGGGTTGCAGCTGCGGTGTTTAGAGTACCAAATGTCTCATGGGCAACCTCAGCAATGGTCTCTGCACCGGCAGGTACTTCTTGATAGAAAAGTCTATAGTGTGTTGTGAATGCATCCGCAATGGTAGCTTGCGAAGTCAGCCGTCGTCCATCAGGTAAGTCTAAAGTTGTCATTAAAGCCTGTCGGCGTCGACGAACATTTTGAACAATATGATGCATAGAAGGTTCTTCACCATTAATCCTGTCTTGGCTGCGGGCTCGTACAATGGCTCCCTCTAGACGGCATCTGGTCAAGGATAGAATCTTTGCCTTGATGCGTTGAGCTTCTTTGAGGCGATCCGGGGATGGAGGATGATCCATGAGATCACGTAGAGCGCTATAGTAGAAATCAGTTGTATGGTGATTCCACCTGGCTTTTGCTCTGCCATAGTATGTCAATGTGCGTCGGATGGCCGGTTTGGCGCACAACAACCACCACTGCAGTGTGGTCTCGTAACGCATAATGCGTTGAACACAGGTGTGCCACGTGTCGGTGACCTGTTGTCGACATTCAGGGCCCCGCAGTAGCGCGACATTGAGTTTCCAGGGTCCTGCACTGCGCCATATAGATTGTCGACGTAGGTTCATGGTACAGATATAAATGTCATGATCCGAAAAGGCAGACGGCCAACGTTCCGCGTCGAGGACAACTGATTTTAGAGCGTTAGAGATGTATATTCTATCAAGTCGGCTGGCGGAGTGGCTCGTGATGTGTGTATACCCCGGGCGGTCGCCGTGTATCACTCGCCAAGTGTCGAGGAGACGAAGGCGGCGGACGAGGAAGCGAAGTTCGGGACATGTGGTGAAATGGGGGTATTGGTCTGTGCGCTCGAGAACACAGTTGAAATCTCCACCTACGATGAGATGATCGTATCGACCGAGGAATAAAGGCGTGATATCTTCTGCGTAGAACTGGGAGCGATCCCTCCGTTTATCAGTGCCCGATGGGGCGTAGAGATTTATGATTTTGAGTCCTTCAACTGTTATGGCCACCCCTCGCGCTGTTGGGAGGTATGCGACATCGGAAACTGCAATTCCTTCTCGGAGGAGGATGGCTGCGCCTGTGTGTTCCATAGCTGCAGGGGCGGCGTACGTCTCATATCCATAACACCCAGTCCAAGTCGCTGTCCTCAGTTCTTGTAACAGGGCGATGTCGATGTCCGCTGCTCTTAGCGTGTCACGGAGCAGTTGAAGTTTAGCATGGGAGCCGATATTGTTAGTATTGATAGTAGCTATTCGGTACGCCTGATGGGAGATCCGTGCAGTTGATAGGGTCGTAGCTGGTGAAGATTGTTGTTGTGGATGCTGGAAGTCCATAGAAGTCGCAGGATTCGCCGTAGAAACTTCCCCCGTTTTAGTTTTGGTCTAACGGAGAAACAGATCTCATTTCCGCATCAGATGGAGGTGGGAAATCCGTGTCATCCGCCCATGAAAGGTGTCCGACAGGTTTGACATCGGCGAGAGGTGGCAGCGCTGGCCGAGTCGGCTCAATGGCGTCGGTGACAACAGGCGTGCTATGTTCCATGGCTTCTGGGCGCGGGGCTTGCGCACGATCTCCGTTGGACGGTTCACCGTCTTGTGGATGACGTGACTCGGTGGCAGAGGAGAAGGTGTTATCGTGTTCTCCGTCGGAGTGATGTGGCATCTCTTCGTCCTGCGGAGGGGACTCAATGGTCGAGTCTGATGTCTTGCGGCGTTTTTTTCGTCGTTTGGGCGACTTCTGCTTTCGGCAATGAGTTTCGGTGTCTGAGGAAGGAAGAGATTCACGTCGTTCCGGTACAAAAGCCGCGGGTGCTATGATGCGGTCTTCATTCTCCAGAACACTCTCATTTGTATCCTTGTGATCTTCTAGCGTGGGTGTGTCCGGCTGTTGGACATGTTCACGGGTGGCATCGCCGGTGTCAAGGTGCTGGGACGCCTCCGGGTGTATCGGACCAGAGAGACGCTCGTGAACGGCGCCTTGTGAGGGCTGGACGTGCAGTGTCGCCGCATAGGTGACTGGAAGGGTGGTCACGGTTCTGTCGGTGTTCGTATCGTCGGGCCTTAGTTGTGTGATGCGGCGTTGCAGGCATTCATTACGGACGTGGCCTTCTTGGCCACAACCGGAACATGTTCGAGGTTGTCCGTCGTAAATGACCACCGCACGGCAGCCGCCGATAGAAATGTACGATGGAACGTGCCGTTTGAGATCGATTCTGACTTGTCTCACACCATTAAGCACCGGATACGTCGTAAACTGTGCCCATGTCTCGGCTACGTGGCTCTGGACTTTTCCGAACGGACTTAGCGCCGCGATGACTTCATCTTCAGTCACCTCGAAAGGCAGTTCGAATACACGGATCGTCCGAAGGCCAAGTCCTGCATGGTCGACATCCACAGGCCCGACGTTTCCGTCGGAGTGGCGGAATTTTAGTCCATGTCGCGTCCTTTGAATGATCTCGTTGCAGGCAGCGTCGGAAGTCATCTTAACATAAACGACGCTGCTAATGATCGATAGGTGTATGCCGATGAGTTCGTCACGCGGGATCTTCACGTCTTCGCGTAGGAAGCGTTCGACGGCCAGTGCTTTGGGTCGCGCGTATTCGTTTGAGAAGGTGAACTTAAGAGTGTTCTTCCTGTAAGAGTTGGCCATTACAGCTTGTTCGACTGAGAAGCGCTGTGACGAGGAAGTAAACAAAACACTCCGCGCGCGCAGCGGCGTGGACGGCCGAGCGCGGTGCGCACTGCTGCCCTGCCGAACGCAGGTATCTGAGCTACCGAAGCACGACTCACGTCCGGTACTCACAGCTTTACTTCTGCCAGTATCTTGTCTCCTACCTTCCAAACTATACAGTTTTAATCTGCCAGGAAGTTTCATATCAGCGCACACTCCGCTGCAGAGTGAAAATCTCATTCTGGTATTTATGTAAAGTTTTACGCACCTAATAATAAATGATGAAGTTTGCAAATTTTAACAGTATAAAAACTGTCAACTTCCTGTCTGTGTATTGTTGTCGACTGAATTATCGGCAATAAAACTAGAAACATTAAAAATGAAAAGATAAATTTTGTTTACATGAAAACTAAAGCATAATAATATTAGTTTCACCGTAAAGTGGTTTTGGTTGGCTCTGAGCACTATGGGACTTAACTGCTGAGGTCATCAGGTAAACGCCGAGAAGATGACCCTTACGTCGGGTTGAAACCAGTTGGCGGTATTATAACAATAATAAATGCGATTGAAACTGTTCTTGAATTATTGATTAATCATACTAATCGCTGCTTCTCTCCACAACCATGTTGTCCAGAAGTCTGTGGATGGTTTTCAAGGCGGTTTTCCAACTGCCTCGGCGAATACGGGCTGGTTCCTCTTATTCCGCCTCAGTTACACTATGTCGGCGATTGCTGCGCAAACACTGTCTCCACGTACGCGTACACCATAATTACTCCACCACGCAAACATTTGGGTTCCACTCGTGTGGTATGAGACGTTCCCAGGAGGGGTCCACTGGGGGCCGAATCGCACAATAACTCTGGGTTCGGTGTGGGGCAGCGGTGGTGTGAGTGGACTGCTGTAGCCTGTTGTGGGTTTGTGAGCCACTAACGGCTACCGGAGGGTGGAGGGGGGGGGGGGGGGGGCGAAGCCTCTCCGTCGTTTCTTTCTAGGTCCCCAGTTTAAAACGCGAAATACACAATACACACAGTATCAACCAAAGACATGATTAATTATCAGTCATCCGTCGTGAGTCACGATCTCATATCAAATAAAATACGTAAACGAACTGGTATAATACGTGTATGGAAACCCTCCCAGTTGGCCGTGCGGTCTAACGCATGGCTTTCCGCGAGGGAAGGAGCGCCTGGTCCCCGGCACGAATCCGCCCGACGGATTTGTGTCAAGGTCCAGTGAGCCGGCCAGTCTGTGGATGGTTTTAGGTGGTTTTCCATCTGCCTCGGCGAATGTGGGCTGGTTCCCCTTATTTCACGTCAGCTACACTATGTCAGCGATTGCTGCGCAATTACTCTACCACGCAAACATAGGGGTTACACTCGTCTGGTTGAGACGTTCCCTGGGGGAGGGGGTGTCCACCGGGGGCCGAACCGCACAGTAACCCTGGGTTCGGTGTGGGGCGGCGGAGGGGTTACGTGGACTGCGGTAGTCGTCGTGGGGTTGCGGACCACTGCGGCTGCGGCGGGGACGGAGCCTCTCCATTGTTTCTAGGCCCCCGGTTAACATACATGTATGGAGGCAAAATATTACCGCCGATCAACATGAAGAACTCCACCTGCCCGTGGATACAGTCTCAGGTAAGGCCAAAACTCCGAAGTGCCAACTGACAGGTAGCGTGACGTGAAATCTGGAGCAGGCCGTTTTGAGGCCAGCGCCACCTGGCCCGTGTGACGAGGCGTGACGCAGTGGCCACGAGCGGTGCGGAACCGCTAGCCGCTACCCCATCCCCATGTCCCGGCTGCCCCCGTATTTCAGCCAGTAATTGCGGCCGTAACAAAATTCCGCGCACCCCGGCCGTAAATACGCTACCGGCCGGGCGGCTATCCGCCGGAATTTACTGCGCCTGCCGCCTGCCGCCTGCAGCCCATGCCACGTGCGGACGTCCCAGCCCGCGGCCGGGGCGCGTAACAAGTGGATTAGTTTGTGCTCGCCGCCTAATTGAAACCCACGCGGCTAATAGTGACCCGACAGGATTTATCACCAGTTCGCCGTAAATCTGCGTAATTTCCTCGGCTCACATCGAAAACAGATGCGTATGTTACAGTTCCCAGACAACATTAGTAGTTTACAGAACCTTAACCCCTTAATTCCGTGTGTCGGGAATTCGTATCGTACCGAAGCGACGTTTCTGAGCGTCAGCGAATGTTGGTGAAGTTCTACGCGAAGCTACCAACGCCTCGGACATGTTCTGCTGTTTCCTAGGTGTTTTGGGTACTTAGAGAACGACTTGCCTTACGCGCTTTTGTTCACCATACATACACACGAGATGTTATCGTCACTCGTTGGAAAATTACATCTCGATGTAGCGGTAAGATAAGTTCTGAAAATTATTTGTTTGTTCTGTAGTATCTGTGACGTTGTAAGCAGGCTGTTTAGGTTTTTGTGTTGGTAACGCCACGTAGCGCTCTACGTGAAAATCTCTGACTGAGCTGTGTGAAGTCTGTGGCTGGTTTGCATTTTTGGAATATTTGCTATTGTAGTGTTGGGCAGTTGGATGTGATCAGCGCGTAGCGTCGCGCAGTTGGAGGTGAGCCGCCAACAGTGGTGGATGTGGGGAGAGAGATGGCAGAGTTTTGAGAGCGGACGATCTGGCCGGGTGTCCGTCAGAAAACCGAAATTTCTAAGATTGGATGTCATGAACTGATATATATATATAAAATGACTGTTGAGCACTGTTAAGGTAAATACATTGTTTGTTCTCTATCAAAATCTTTCATTTGCTAACTATACCTATCAGTAGTTAGTGCCTTCAGTAGTTAGAATCTTTTATTTAGCTGGCAGTATTGACGCTCGCTGTATTGCAGTAGTTCGAGTAACGAAGATTTTTGTGAGGTAAGTGATTCACGTAAGGTATAGGTTATTGTTAGTCGCGGCCATTCCTTTGTAGGGATTATTGAAAGTCAGATTGCGTTGCGCTAAAAATATTGTGTGTCAGTTTAGTGATGATCAGAATAAGTAAAGAGAGAAATGTCTGAGTACGTTCAGTTTTGCTCAGCTGTTTGAAAATCAAATAACGTAAGGGGTTTATTAGCACAGTAATTAATAAATTTTTCTAAGGGGGGGGGGCTTCAACGTGACGTAAATCACAGTTTGATATAATAAATTCGCTGTCCATGCAACTGAATTCGAAAACTGCGTTTGTATAAAATACACAGCATTAGGTGACTTTATACCTTTGTGGGCACATACAGGAGATTTGTATTGTAGCACCAGAATACTTCAGTGACAACCGTGTTCTTTATTTATGTACATTTATTTTAATTTATTACTCTTTACATTAATTCGTACGAACATCCGACGTCAACACACGTTTAAATGATTACATACTTTTACTGTGATGTGTAAATTCCAATGAAATGGTAATATTCCGAAGCTTTTATTTAACCAGCGATGGTTCCCCAAAGGAATAGGTTTCACGAAATGCAAATAGTGATTTCAGATCTTGTGTAGCACTTGCGGAGAGAGTCTGCGACGCTTTCAAGATTCTCCATAATCAATAAAATGTTCTTCTGGCGCTGCAGTCATGGACTATGCGGCTGATCCCGGCGGAGGTTCGAGTCCTCCTCGGGCATTTTGTCCTTAGGATAAGTTAGGTTAAGTAGTGTGTAAGCTTAGGGACTGATGACCTTAGCAGTTAAGTCCCATAAGATTTCACACACCTTTTTTTTTTTTTGTTCTTCTGGAATTCATATCTAGAATAGCAATCTATCATCAAAATATTATATAAAAATCTTTTACTAAATGATATGTCCCAAGCGTTCAGAGTTTCAAGTGCATGTTGTGCAAAATATGATACACACCCAATTACAACTGACAAGTGTACTGTATTTTAGATTCGACTGTATGCACTCTATAATATTTCAATACTGGACTGACCAAGTCACATACCTGAGCGTGACAATGGATGATAAACTATTGCTCAAATCGCACACTGTGTCGAAAAAGGAAACAATGGTGCGCTTTATTCACAAGTTACTCCCACTGTTAACAAGCAATCAGATGAATACCATAACAGAACTTACACTCTACAAAACAGTCATCTTTACTGCAATGTTATAAAGGATGCTAATCTTGAGGGACACTAAGCTTGTCGAATACTAACAATCTGCAAGTTATATAGAACTGGTGGTTAAGATTAATCCTAAAAGCGCAAACATGGGCTAGAGTATGAGAATTACACGAAGAACTCAGACTTGGCTGCATTTATAGACATTACCAAGAACTACACAAGGTATCACTTCTGGAAGAAAACTGGTTAAATATGACTTACCTTTTATCGTTCTAGTGGAAGTTTTGGAAATTTATTCGGATATTAACAGGTTAACATGATGTCAAGTGGGGATTAGTCAAACGTTTTTACTGCAGTCTGTTGCCACATCTGTCTTTATAAGGATTGGCAGTTTCGTTCAAATTTCGAACACCTTCAAATCTACTGTATATGTCGAGCAGCTTGACAGTCTTATTTGCTGTGTGTAGCTTTCTTAAGTCATTAATGTACTTAAATCACACAATGTCAGGAATTATAAGTAGTCAGGGGTAATCAGGGCCACAATATCACGAGGTGTCGTTCACTGAATATGGTACATTGTGTTAAAGTGAAACAGTTACAAATGTAAAACACAATTATGGGCAGTGTATAAAAATAGAGCTAGAATAGCAGAGAATGTTGCATATATAATTTTTTGTTATGTCCATATCGCTTAAAAATTACAGTGTCAACATTGCCAGTTTCGGCAATTGATTGGCATCTTCAGATGCGATTAATCTGCCAACAGTCTCGTCAAATTATATAAGAATTCCAGTTAAGCATTATGAACATCATGAAGCCTTATAAAGCAGGTCAGTTAATTATACATAATATCACATATTGAAAGAACCTATTTTAATATTTGACAATATATTGTATAACTCATTCACAAATTTTATACTTTACAATATTCATAATGGTTAACTGGAAATGTTATAGATCTCGATGACATTGTTAGTAAGTTACTATAATTAGATGATACTGATCAGTTGATGAATATGTGTCAGGATGCACGGTAACTATCTACTGCATTACATATCATGGGTACTTCTATATACCAGACGAGAATGTGAGTACAGACTGGCACATATTTAAACTGTTACTGATTCCCAGACATATCACTGTAGGTATTTTCCGCTATCTTCTACCAATGCTACCTCCTGTCGGGATATGTAACGCCTTTTAACCCCCTCTTTACAGTATAAATAAAGCAAAATGGAACACAAAAGACCAAAATTTATATGAGTGTTGTTTTCTTACTGTACTGAAGTATTTGCAAATTTAACTCAACTCACGATTTACCTTGGAAACTTTTACAACAAATTTATGTTTGTGTTTTCGTAATGTTCCTAAAAGAACACATGTCAGAAAGGAAATGAAACTGTGTACTAATATTATTAATTACTAATATTGTCAATTATAATAAACATATAGAAATGTAATTTTTAGCACCACAAATTTTCAGACTGGTTTGATGTGGGAAAACGTTAATTTCTCTCGTGTGCCAATTTCTTCGTAGCATCTAATCTCCTCAATTATTCGTGGTATATATTCCATTCTATCTTTTTATAATTTTTGCCCTCAGTGGTTTTCTCGAGTTCCACACATTGAGACACTTTACTGCATATCCTACCATTCTGCCCCTTCATCTATTACTATTTGCCACATTTCCTCATAAATTCTCTGGAGATCCACTTTTTAACATTCCTTCTATGATGGTAGCTAATGGTTATTGCTAGTGTAGTTTGTCTTCCATCCAACATCCCATACGAGCAAACCAGTTGCGCCTTCACTTGTGGTTACTCGTACCTTAGGTACTTGGGCTACGCACAGCTCTGCTTAAAAGGAATAGTTCGAAGCAGTGATAGGGTTAAGCTGCACATTCTGCTTTCATGTCCCGCAGCTAATTAGCTGCAAATAGAAACCTGTAGTTATGATCCTGCAGTCATATAGTCCATGCATTGGCTAGAGCTCCAAGTTCATAAAATATTCAGAAATAGAAAATAAAGGTGAAATAAATAATTTATTAACAAGAATTATATTCTAACATCTGCAATTGACGTAAATGATAGAGAATTATGTTGAATAATGTTTATTCAAGAAAGGATGTCTCAGATAAATGGGATGGACTCCTATGATACTGAATTAAAAGACCCTTATCAGATGCAGTAAAGTTATACTGAGAGCATTACAAGAATGATACCATAATCCACAAACTAAATTGTAATGAAACTGAGTCTATTTCTTACATTATGCGAAATATTCACTAGCTCAAAACGGTTAATATTTCAACATGATGAGCTAAAAATTATCACACATGATACAAAGAATAGTAGTTCTTCGCGTCTATCCTCAGTTCAGTAACACCTGCAGAAAAAATAACCTTCTCTGGAGCACATTCAGAGCCCTCAAAATAAGAAGTCCCCCCAGAAGTCAAAGTGAGGAAGCAGCCATTCTCTGCCCAGAATCAAACATGTCAATGATCAAATACTGGTCTGCCTCGTTTCAGCAAATGCATAAAAGTGTCCAATGCTGCTCCCTTGAGTTTCTGTCTAAAATGTCAGTTTCCACTTGACTCCTGCAGTGTTCCCATACTGTCTGCTTTTCCATAGGCTGAAGGCCCTCCCCACTAAAAACACATAGTTCTTACATTCTACAGACATTATTTGATTCAACTTGACCACATTTCAGACTAAACTAAAATATTACAAGAATATGCCAATAAAGAAATGTTATATATATTTGGTCACAATCAGTTCATTCACAATAAATATAAACAAATAAGCCATTATCCTTGCACAAATGTACTCTCAATAAACGACAACAGAGTGCCATTAAATATTTTTAAACAATTATTTAGAAAAGTCTTTTGCCACTGGTTTACCAAGGTGGTGTCAGCTAACACATGCTAGTGACCAGTTCTTAAATTACTATGATTATGTATTATTGGATGTAATTAATATTGAGATAAAGTTACTGCCAAAATATCAAACTGTTCGTTAACTGAATACATAAGTATGACAAAATGAAAGGCATTCATGATGTATTTATTTGTTGCGTAATTGTAGAGGATATGGTATTCTGACAAACATTTACATAATGAAATATACGAAATCACAAAGTAAAGATGTAAAGAAACATAATAGATGTAAATACATAGCTCTCAGAGATGATAGCTATAGTGCATTGCTGTCACATGAGATTCCACATGCTGAGATCAATTGAAATATTTAAAAGTTGTTGATTCAGAGGATTATTATAACAATGTTTATTCATTGCGAAATATTAATGAAACCTTACTGTCAAGAGAAGGCAGGATTCGGATACGATTGTGGACAGGGCCGTAATCAGTTACTATTGGTTGCCTTTTAAGGTTACACATTTATTTTTAAAACAGTAACTTCAAACTCAACAATAAACAAAAAATACCACACGTTATTAATGAAGGAATAAACAACTGTGCAAATAATATTGTTTTCAGTGCGTTACAATTTTGCAAATCACCATAAAATACAGATACAGATAATGTTTAAAAAAATAATAAAAAGAACAAGCCACTGTGATCATGGTCGAAGGCCTAACACGCCAAGAATGGCTATAAAATAAGAATGTTTAAGAACTCGCTGCAATTACAACTTACAGGTATTGTGGCCACAGACACACAGCAAATACAAGCAAAGGTTAATTAAAAGAAACGAGCAACTGACCACCAAAAGGGGGAAATAAAATGATGGCAACCTTGTAACACAGCCCTTACGCTGTTAGATTTATTCCACAAGGCGACTGGAACTATTAACTACACATACATAACATTTAATGTAGGCATTACAAGGTATAATAAATAAATAATACAATAATAAAACACAAGGACCAGTCACAGATGGTGCTCATGGAATCGACCTCTGAGAAGGTCCGACACAAACACTTCCGTGAGCGATGAGATAGGCAGCCAAGAGTTGCATTCACTTCACAAGATGTTAACTCAGACTAGTGGCAGTCTAACGAATTACTAAAGATAATCTTGCTGAAGCTACCTGACGTCCGATAAACCAAATGCAACGATGGAGCAATACCCCAAATCCAGAACCGGTAGTCTGCTCTACGTCCAGAATAATGTTTTTAGAGCACCCGGAACGAGATAGGATCCACTACCAGATTTCCGTCCGGTTCCACAAACCAGAAAATCTGAACAAACAAGTAACAGTACAGAACACAGTAGGATCTTCAAGTACTAAGCGGTATGCAGATCCAGCAAACTGCATATGACAGCGCGATGATAATCGGTCATAACATCACATACGTACTACGGGGCCCACACAGGTGACTGCCTCTGCTCTACTCGGATTGAAATGCACTCATCTTAAAGCTTGCTGGATCAGGTTTACGACGAAGTCGTGCACCCTCGTGCCCATAGCCCTTCCATCCGGCAGTCCACGCGTGCCGCCAGCGGTCCCGGCGTGTTCTGGCACTGCGCGGAACTGGCTTCTCCTGAGTCCCCAACCGAACTGGCCCACACACACGACCCGGAAAAACAACGACGTCGCCTCAACGATAGGGAAACAATTACTGCATATCAATAAGTGGCGCTGCTGCCGCTAGTGGACAGGCAACGCTTGCGAAACCGAGTGGCGCCAGTCAACATGAGAAGACAAACAACCGCAACCATGCCAACTGAACGATACCATCTGGCCTCCAGCTGAGGGCAGAAACCTACAAACAGCACCAACACGAGCCGCAGCACAAGCTAAACCTCACCCTCTGAAGGACAAACTTAATTTGATTAAGGTGGACCCGATATTGCTTACTGGTATGGTTGTCCTTAACCAGAAGATTAACTGGGCCTAAAGTCCTCATAATCGTACAAGGATCCAGAAAACAGGGAGTAAACTTATCATGGTTGTCAACATGCACCTCCCTCCAGGGAAAATTACGGACATATATATCTAATCTTCCAGCTTAACCCTGAGGGTTCGTCGATTACGGTTATAACGACCAGCTTGTCTGTTGTGGGCCCTGAGATTATTGCGCCTCGCACGATCCCAGTTTTCTTTGACGACCTGAGGGGTCATCTCCGCAGGAATTAGATCTTGAATTCCGCATAAGTTCTAAAGGGGGAAATTAAGAGGATATGCAAACATCAAGCAAGTCGGGATAGCCATCAAAGCCTCATGGCTGGCGGTACTGAAGGCAAAGCTAAGCGAAGGCAGACTAGAATCCCACCTACTGGGAGACTTCTGATGAAACGTAATCAGTGCGGATTTAAGGTTACAATTGACCCATTGAGCAAAGGACCCCTGCGGAAAATACGGAGTGGTAGTTACATGCTTAACATCGCTTTTGAAACAGAAGGCCTTGAAGAGAGCCGAAAGAAAGGCCAGCGCATTATCACTGACGATTTGCTTAGGAGGTCCTAAAACACTAAATACGTTAGTTAAATGAGCAATGGTGGTGGCAGCAGTCACATTACTACTCGGATGAAGCCAGGTAAACCTCGAAAACGCATCTGTAATAGCTAATACATACCGATGGCCTCTTTTGGTGCGAGGTTAGGGCCCCACATAATCGATGTAGAGTTTGTCCATGGGGCAAGAGTCACGTTCAGAACTAAGGAACCCCTGCTGAAGAGCATTATTCGGTTTGGCCAGACGGCACAACTGGCACCGAGAAACCATTTCTCTGACTTCTCGGTCAATAGACAGCCAAGTCAAACGCTCCTTAATTTTCTGTAAGGTCTTATAGGTTCCTAAGTGTCCGCCAATCAACGAGTTGTGAAAATAATGGAAAATGGGGCGTACTAAGGTGCCTGGTAGACAGATCTTAATCTCCTTGGTATGTCCCACCCTTTTACACAAAATGCCTTTCCTGGTAATGTATTCATCCAAACGCTCCCCCTGCGAAAGCCATTGCTTAACGGGTCCCCAAGTGGGGTCCCGATCCTGATGGTCGGCAATGTCACAAAACAGATGAGGAATACTGCCTAACACGACACAGCTAAGATTGCCTTCCAAAGCTTCTTGGGCGCCCTCACTACATGGCTGTTCAGTAAACTTACCGCTGAGGACGTCCGCGAGTACATTCTCAGTGCCTCTAATGTGCTTAACCTCGAACTGAACCCCCCCCCCCCCCCCCCCTCGCGATACGGCCTGTTTTACGTGGCCTGACTAGCACCCAGCTCAAGGCTGGATTGTCAGTCTCTAGCTGAAATATTCTATGTTCGAGATAAAATTGGTACTTATCCAGCGCGAAAACGACGTCCAATGCCTCACATTCGTAAAAGAATATTTAAACTCCGACGGGAGGCGTATGCTAATGGTTGCCTTTGACACTCGAACTCCTGACGGAGGACCACCGAAATTCTCGCATTACATGTATCGGTTTGGACGGTAAATTTCTTATTAAAATCAGGCACTCCGAGAACCGGAGGAATGGCTATCCACGCCTTAATGTGCTCAAACGCGGCCTCTTGAGCAGGTCCCCACTCAAAATGCGCCCCTTTTCGGTGCATTTCATTTAAAGGAGCCGACAACTCAGGAAAATTAGGGACAAAACGCCTAAAATAATTCCCCATCCCTATGAACTTCGAAATCCCTCGCTTATCAGTGGGTGGTGGAAGGGTTCTCAAGGCCTTAGTCCGTTCCTGATCAATGCGAATACTCTCCCCTGATACTAGGTGACCTAAGAAGGATACCTGCTGCCTGGCTAATGTCACCATATTGGGCTTAACACCAAACCGGCCCACTGCAACCAAGCAAAAACTTGCTGGATATGTTCCAAATGCTCTTGAACGAACGACTATAAATTACCAAATCATCCAGGTAATTGCAAACACAGACTAATTTCAAGTCTCCAAGAATATTATCCAGCAAACGAGTAAGGACGGCTGCGCCAGTAGCCAAACCAAATGGGACCCTATTAATCTCAGACAGATTCTAATCAGTACAAAATCCTGCGACGTGTTTACATGCTTCAGCTAAGGTAATCTGATAATAGGCTTGATTCAGGGCGAGCACAGTAAATCACTAAGCCCTGGCAAACCAAGTAAAAGAGTTATGAAGATCAGGTAAAGGAACTGACTAGAGGACAACCTTCTTATTTAGGCGACGGTAGTCAACAACAGGTCGAAAGTCCCGCCCCTGATCCTTAGGGACGAGGAATATAGGGGAGGCATAAGCGGTTGTAGAAGGCCAAATAACTCCCTGCTCAAGCATTTTGGAGATCTTTCCCCTTAGTATCTTCATCATGGTGAGAGACGATATGGGGACTGCCTGATGGGAACACGGTCAGACAGACTGATATGGTAGTGAAGAACATTAGTAACCCCCAGTCTATCACAGAGAAGGTCTGGGAACCTCTCCAGAAAAACCCTAGTTCAGAGGCCTGCTGGGAAGAAAGATGGGTGAGATCAAACTCATTAACCCTAGCATCAACAGCCAGCATTCCCACATCTTGATGCACCTTACATTTAGTACACACACAGAACCCAAATTTCGACCAGAAGTGAACTTACAGAAAAAGGTGTACCCTGAACAATCTAAGAAAAGACCAGTTTTACTGATAAAATCACATCCCAAAATCAAGTCGACCAGCAGCTCCTTAACCAAGGCCAAAGACAAGGGCCACGAGAAAACCCCAACCGAGATACTACCTCGGCCCAACCATGCAGAGGCAACACCTGCGCATTGGCAACCCGACATGTCTGCACTGAAGAAGGGACCGGCTTAAGTCTCACAAGATGACCAAATTCAAGAAACCATTACAAGCTTGACAATGAAAAGAAGCTACCAGAATCCAAAAGCGCACAAATAGGTTCGGCACCTACTCGAGAACAAATATGAGGCAGTAGGGGTGATGATCCAGCAGTGACACGGGCACACCAGGGTTTAAAGGCTCGACCCCAGGAGCACTGCTCAGCCGGGTGGCATTTATTGACTCCGGGTGTCCGCGGCTGAACCAACAACTGTAACAACCTTTCAGTTTGCTTGGGTCAGTCTATAGCTAATTCTGTGATGTCTCGAAACAGATGCACCAAGGGATTAAGCAATTTAGTAAACGTCCCGGCTAACCCCTTGTAGGACATAAGGGCGCTATTCCCGGGCTCGGTAGCACACCGCCCGGAAAATAACAAATCCGGTTACTCCGTCCTCTTCCCATCAAGTTCTAAACATGTGACCTTAAACTGCAATTGATTAACAAGTACCCCAATTCAGTGGTTGATTCCTTATCACGATCCTCTAACTTTAATGTCCTTAAATCAGATATCCAATTGGTTAAATGTATCAACTGTGCCCACATCCTGTCTAACTGACAGTGCCCTCTAAAAAGCCGATGTTGTCCTCAAGACTTCTAACAGCTTAAAAAAAATATCTCGGTGGCTGCCTTTGTGTCACCCACAACATGTGGCGTGGCGTCAACCAGCTGAAGAATGGCAGGATGCAAGCGGGCTGCTAAGTCCGGAACACTACCCTCAATAGGCTGTCATCTTATTACCAGCTCATAAGTGAGGTGGTCCTTCCTCAATAGGCTGATACTGGGGCACTGCCTGACCGTCATACAGAGTTGATCACCTAAAACAGAAAACAATACCAAAGTCAGAAGTCGTACAAGACTAACAGAGTTAAACAAATCAAACCAACAGTAATTGAAATGGCGATTTTACAATCGTAACCAGTCTCTGCTACCAGTTGAAACCTGATAGTCAAGGGAAGCAGGATTCGGTTACGATTGTGGATGGAGCCATAATCAGTTACTATTGGTTGCCTTTTAAAGTTACACACATTTATTTTTAAGACTAGTAATTCCAGATTCAACAATAATAACAAAATACCACACATTATTAATGCAGGAATAAACAAGTGTGTAAGTAATAGTGTTTTCAGTGAGTTAGAATTTAGCAAATCACCATAAAATACAGATACAGATAATGTTTAAAAAATAATAAAAAGAACAAGCCACTGTGATCACGGGCGAAGGTCTGACATACCAAGAATGGCAATAAATTAAGAATGTTTAAGAACTCGCTGCAATTACAACTTACAGGTATTGAAATATTAAAAGGAAAGTGGCCACAAACACACAGCAAATACAAGCTAGGGTTAATTAAAAGAAACAAGCAACTGACCACAAAATGGGTGAAATAAGATGATGGTAACCTTGTAACACAACCCTTGCACTGTTAAATTTATTCCAGAATGCTTAACTAACATACATAATCTTTAACATACAAGCACTTGGATCAGTGATTAGACGGAGCAGCTACTCAACTGTGAGTTAACAAGCCAGTGAAGAGATTTGTTTCATTGTGCCAACCGTTGTCAAAGTTGTCACAGTAAGTTCAGTGTGCCTTTGTGTGCCTAATGAATTTGATGTCACTCATTTGGCACTTGGTTTCGGTTCGCTTTGCGATTGTTTCCGCAGTGACGTGTGATTGCTGATTCTGGTTGGTTACATTTCGGTTTTGCCTCGCACGCAAATCGAGTGGGGTTATAGTTATTGTTAGTTTGTCTGGTGTTCCGTACTGTTCCTTGTTTGTTCAGATTTTTGGCATTACAGGTTATAATAAATAAATAATACAACAATAAAACACAAGGAGCTGTCACAGACGGTTCTCCTGGAATCTGAGAAGGTCCGGCAACAAACACTTTTGTGAGCGATGAGATAGGCAGCCAAGAGTTGCATTCACTTCACAAGATGGTAACTAAGACTAGTGGCAGTCTAACGAATGACTCATCACAATCTTGCTGAAGCTACCTGACGTAAAATAAACCAAATGCAAGCACGGAACAACACGCCAGAGCCGGATCCGGCGGTCTGCACTCTGTCGAGAATAATGTTTTTAGAGCAACGGGAACGAGAAAGGAACCACTACCAAATTTCCGTCCGATCGTCCGATTCCACAAACCCAAAAATCTGAACAAACAAGGAACAGTACGGAGCACCAAACAAACTAACAATAACTATAACCCCACTCGATTTGCGTGCGAGGCAAAACCGAAATGTAACCAACCAGAATCAGCAATCACACGTCACTGCGGAAACAATCGCAAAGCGAACCGAAACCAAGTGCCAAATGAGTGACATCAAATTCATTAGGCACACAAAGGCACACTGAACTTACTGTGACAACTTTGACAACGGTTGGCACAATGAAACAAATCTCTTCACTGGCTTGTTAACTCACAGTTGAGTAGCCGCTCCGTCTAATCACTGATCCAAGTGCTTGTAACACAGCAGGGTCTTCAAGTACTAAGCGGTACGCAGATCCACCAAAATGCACATGACGGCGCGATGATAATCTGTCATAACATCACATATGTACTGCGGGGCCCACACGGGTGACTGACTCTGCTCTACTTGGATTGAAATGCACTCGTCCTAAAGCTTCCTGGATCCGATTTACGACGAAGCCGCGTACCCTCGTGCTCATAGCCCTTCCATCCAGCAGTCCATGCATGCCGCCAGCGGTCCCGGCGTGTTCTGGCACTGCATGGATCTGGCACCTCCTGAGTCCCCAACCGAACTGGCCCACACACACGACCCGGGAAAACAACGACGTCGCCTCAAAGATAGGGAAACAATTAGTGTATATCAATAAGCAGTGCTGCTGCCACTAGCGGACAGACAACGCCTGCGAAACCGAGTTGCGCCAGTCAACACGAGAAGAAGATAAACAACCGCGACCATACCAACTAAACGATACCTTCTGGCCTCCAACAGAGGTCGGAAACCTACAAACATCACCAACGCGAGCCGCAGCATGGCTCAATTAACTTCTGTAGTTTTAAAGATATTGAAATATTGTTGTGTCACTGGACGCGCCTCATTTTACTGAGATCGAATATGTATTCAGATATACTGTAATAGTTGAATGTGAAGTATATAGATTGTCGAAGAGTTGTAGGAAGCCACCTTTCATCTTGTCGGATACTCCATCATTTATTGGAGCACTGTCTGCACAAGACCATGTGAACAAGATCTTTCAAATTCTCAGCGTTGGGATTTACCCATTTCCAGCGACGATGCTCGTCTTTATACCTGCACTCGTCCATGCCGGTCACCAGGCTGGACCAGTTTCAGCACACTCTGGGGCCTTGGCCCGCTAGCGTTCAGCCGTACAACAATTTCATCTTCTCTCACATCGCCTCCGGATGGCCAAATCGTTCGCCTACATACGCGTAGCGCTACGCTTCGGTAACATGAGAATTCAGATGATTAGATTCTCTTATTTAACAGCAGATTTCAAATGATTAGGTTCTTTTATTTTACGGTAACATTTATTGTGGCTTCACTTTCCATGTCTTCAATGCAGCCGTTTCCTCAACTGCTTTCCGCTTGATAAATTATGATGTGCCAGCTTTTAAGGGCAGTTTCCCGTTCCAGACTGTTGACATGTTCGGGAAAAAACACCGACTGAGATTCGAGCCCAGGTAGGCAAATACCTGATCATACTAACCATTAGTGCTTTGTGGCGTTAAACAGTGATTTAAATTTTATAATCTATAGTAATAAACATTACTTTCAGTCAGCGTTTAAATGCATTAGGTGGGTTCGTTTGATATGACGGATATATATGTTAATTAGAACCTGGATAAATGACAAGATTAGACTGGTAGTAGGGTTAATACTCTTTCGGATGTACGCGTGTTGTGTGCAGGCAGAGAGAGCGTAGCGCGGCGTCATAGCAGTTACTCCTAGTTGTTGCTAATGGCGGCTGGCATTTGATGTACGCAACGCGCAATAAAGGAGGACACTGAGATATTGCCTGGCGTTCCAGCACGGCCGTTGTTGGTGGCTTCTTATTTTCTCTGTTTGTGTGACAGCGTCGTACGTTGACATTCGCGGCTGTGAAGTAATGCTGCGGTTACATGTAGACCCTACCGTCTCCACAGCTGTTCTTGAAGCACCATGGCTGTCTCCTATGCCGCCGCCGCAAACAGCTGTATCGTGTGACGTGTAGTTAATAAAGTGACAACACAACATTATGTGGGCGTAGCTCCATGAACAACGGGTAGATTTGCGCTCAACGTCTGGTCGACGTTGTCGTCCTTAGGGATGGAACGAAAGCTTGCGAAAAGGATGTGGAAGGAAGTCGGGAGCCGGCTGTTGTGACCAAGCGGATCTAGGCGCTTCAGTCCGGAACCATGAGGCTGCTACGGTCGCAAGTTCGAATCCTGACTCGGGCGTGGATGGGTGTGATGTCTTTAGGTTGGTTAGGTTTAAGTAGTTCTAAGTTCTAGGGGACTGATGACCTCAGATGTTAAGTTCTTAGTGCTTCAAGCTATTTTTTTTTTAAGGTTTTCGGATGTGGCCTCCTCGCATTTCAGGAAACCGTAAGAAAGTAATAGTGATAGTCAGGAAAGCAGATCAACACTGTCACTTCCCCCACGATTTCAAAATTTAACAGAAAATTGTATGTAAAATTTAAAGTTTTGTTTCAAGCGTAATATATTTCGAAACAGTTTCGTTATGTTGATTCGAATTTCATAGTTGAAAGTTTCACTCTGTCACCGGTCAGAATTTCGCAACGTGCCTTCTTCTCCTAGTCTCTGGACAGTTCAAATGGTTCAAATGGCTCTGAGCACAATGAGACTTAACTTCTAAGGTCATCAGTCCCCTAGGACTGCTTGAACCTAACCTAAGGACATCACACATATCCATGCCCGAGGCAAGATTCGAACCTGCGACCGTAGCGGTCGCGCAGTTCCAGACCGTAGCGCCTATAACCGCTCGGCCATCTCGGCCGGCTCTCTGGACAATCTAGCAACGTCTTTCCGTTGAGCTACCGTATTGTTTAGAGAAAGAAATCGTAAATGAAGTTGCAATAAAAATTTTTGGGAGTATGGTACCACAATACAACGTAAAAACGATTACTGGAGAAACCAACGTTTCGGCCACTGTTAGTTTTGGTTACCGTTACAGTGGCCCCCTTCTAGGTCTATTGGCATGTTTCAACTGTGCAGAGTCACTTATATTTGAAAGTTAAAATCTTCTGGGTTGTTAGGCGGCGTGATAATCGACGTTTCGACCCCTCTGCATGGATCTTCTTCAGGGCGTTAAGGTGTCTACTATTGCTAGAATAGTAGTGGATACCGTAACATCCTGGAGAAGAACCAGAGTTGTCGAAACGTTGATCATTTTAGAAGGAAGTATGATGCGGCCTAACAACCCAGAAGATTTTCACATTAGTGACAACGGCCACGAAAGGCTGCAGACTTACACTTATATTTTGTCATTACCGCTCACCGAACACGCCATTACCTTGCAACGCTAAATGATCGTTGTTGTTATTGGTCTCTTAAGTTGGAAGTAGTGAGAAACTTTGCTGTCATTGGTAACTACGGAGGAGTGAGTGGGGGCCTGCTATTACCTACTGTTTCTTGCATTGTGGCCATGGTTGGTGGTCATCGGCACATACCACCTGGGTCCTGTTCTCCTCCTGCTGGCCACAGGCCGCGCGGCGGAAGTTACTCGCCGGTAGCGCAAGAGGCTCGTGTTGTGTATTTCGATGGCTTCTCTGATGTTACGTTTCACCAAATCCGCCTTGTTCCCCGCAGGTTTCGTTAAATACACTAACAGTGTTAGCTTTTATTAGGACAGTTGAAGATCCTGATCGCGGTTCCTCACGATTTAACGTTCACTACTCGCCATTAAAATTGCTACACCAAGAAGAAATGCAGATGATAAACGGGTATTCATTGGACAAATATATTATGCTATAACTGACACGCAATTTGGGTGCATAGATTTTGAGAAATCGGTACCCAGAACTACGACCTCTGGCCGTAATAACGGCCTTCATACGCCTGGGCACTGAGTCAAACAGAGCTTGGATGGCGTGCACAGGTACAGCTGCCCATGCAGCTCCAACACGATACCACAGTTCATCAAGAGTAGTGACTGGCGTATTGTGACGAGCCAGTTGCTCGGCCACAATTGACCAGACGTTTTCAACTGGTGAGAGATCTGGAGAATGTGCTGGCCAGGGCTGCAGTCGAACATTTCCTGTGTCCAGAAAGGCCCGTTCCGGACCCGCAACATGAGGTCGTGCATCATCCTACTGAAATGTAGTGTTTCGCAAGGATCGAATGAAGGGTAGAGCCACGGGTCGTAACACATCTGGAGTATCCACTGTTCAAAGTGCCGTCAATCCGAACAAGAGGTGACCGAGACGTGTAACCAATGGCACCTCATACCATCACGCCGGGTGATACGCCAGTATGGGGATGACGAATACACGCTTCCAATGTGCGTTCACTACGACGTCGCCAAACACGGATGCGACCATCATGATGCTGTAAATAGAACCTGAATTCACCCGAAAAATGACGTTTTGCCATTCGTGCACCCAGGTTCGTCGTTGAGTACACCATCGTAGGCGCTCCTGTCTGTGATGCAGCGCCAAGGGTAACCGCAGCCATGGTCTCCGAGCCGAAAGTCCATGCTGCTGCAAACGTCGTCGAACTGTTCGTGCAGATGGTTGTTGTCTTGCAAACGTCATCATCTGTTGACTCAGGGATCGAGACGTGGCTGCACGATCTGTTACAGCCATGAGGATAAGATGCCTGTCATCTCGACTGCTAGTAATACGAGGCCGTTGGGATCCAGCACGGCGTTCCGTATTACCCTCCTGAACCCGCCGATTCCATATTCTGCTAACAGTTATTGGATCTCGACCAACGCGAGCAGCAATGTCGCGATACGATAAACCGCAATCGCGATAGGCTACAATCCGACCTTTTTCAAAGTCGGAAACGTGATGGTACGCATTTCTCCTCCTTACACGAGGCGTCACAACAACGTTTCACCAGACAACGCTGATCAACTGCTGTTTGTGTACGAGAAATCGGTTGGAAACTTTCCTCATGTCAGCACGTTGTAGGTGTCGCCACCGGCGCCAACCTTGTGTGAATGCTCTGAAAAGCTAATCATTTGCATATCACAGCATCTTCTTCCTGTCGGTTAAATTTCGCGTCTGTAGCACGGCATCTTCGTGGTGTAGCAATTTTAATGGTCAGTAGTATATATTAAACGCTCCTTGTTTCTCCCGTTGCTGTTCGAAATTTGGTTCACTACCTCGCATTTGACTAAAATTAGTCAGATACTGTTGTTGTCCTGTCATATCTCTGACTTCATACAAAGTTGAATATTTTCAGGGCCTTAAAACTGGAAACATAATCACAGAGTGATATTATAGACTAGTATAGCTTTCAAATTCAGTTTTTTCATTTCGTTACATTCCGTAATTAGGCATTTTCTTCTCTTTGACTCGCTGCAGGACGTCTCCGTTCCTCTCTTGATGAATCCACCTCAACAGTCTCCTGTAAAACATTTCGAAGGCTTCTAATCGTTTCATTTCGAGAGAGGTCAAAGTGGCAGGCATTCGTCACCCCATACCATCCGCGAGTGGAATAAGCAGGGAGGACGTCATATCGAGTAAAACACCACCTGCGAAAACCATCAATAACCACCTTGTGCAGCGCGTGCCGTGCAGCAAGAGAGCCACTGAAATTGCGAAAGTTACCACCAGGCATCTGGAGCCATGCCAGCTTCAGTGCCGTTGGCAGGTGCACCAGGTTTCTCGGTTGAGGCTCAATGGCGCGAACACCCTGATCGTAAATAGGAAGACCCTGCGTAGACGAGGTATAAGAGCGATATTTCGTCTACCTAAGAAAATTAAGGAGATGATGCGCCCTGTTAAGGACAATCTAGGCCTCAGGGTCCCTGGAGTTTTAACATACCGTGTGAGTGTGGAAGTAATTATATAGGTCATGTGGTGTCACCGTAGCGCATACACCGCATGTTGGCGTGCACCCTGGACTAGGTTTTCAGGCGTTTCCTAGCTCCCCTCGGACCGAATGGCAGGGTGCGGGTGGCACAGCCTCACCTGTTGTTAGGCTCCCCACCTCGTCGCATACGTCAACATGGGGTCCTCCCCACGGCGGGCGGAAACCTTATAACACAACCGTACGCCGATTTGCGGGGGAGGAATGTGGTGTCACCGCCAGACACCACACTTGCTAGGTGGTAGCCTTTAAATCGGCCTCGGTCCGTTAGTACACGTCGGATCCGCGTGTCGCCACTGTCAGTGATTGCAGACCGAGCGCCGCCACACGGCAGGTCTAGAGAGACTTCCTAGCACTCGCCCGAGTCGTACAGCCGACTTTGCTAGCGATGGTTCACTGACAAATTACGCTCTCATTTGCCGAGACGATAGTTAGCATGGTCTTCAGCTACGTCTTTTGCTACGACCTAGCAAGGCGCCATTATCATTTGCTATTAATCTTGTGATGCATGTACCGTCAGACTGATGTTCACCAATTATGGATTAAAGTTAAGTATTCCAGCAGCTACGTACTATTTTTGCTTCTATAAAGACCTTGTCATTTTCCAGACCTCACGCCAGCCTGCGTGAGCTTAACGCGTGCCTTTCGGCTTCACCTCATAGTGGCTTGGCTGTCTTGCCAAGACACAACAATTGGCGACCAGGATTTTGCGTTCGTCTGGATCTTGCCTGATTTACTTGTGTCATGGCTTCGCCCCAATCTCCAGATGTACTGTCCGAATTTTATCGCTTGCAGAATCAGCAGACGCTGGCCTTATTGGATGCCCTTGGACAGCTCGTCCCGGGTCAATGTGCACTGCAAAACGATGCGGCAGCCGCCGCTCCACCGCTACCGCAGCCACAACACGCAGTTGCACCACCTTTTCGTCCTTTTGATGCGGCACTGGAAAGCTGGACGGAGTGGTCACGCCAATTTGGATTCCATCTCGCCGCCTACAGAATTCAAGGTAATGAGCGGCAGCCTTTTCTCCTTTCTTGTGTCGGAGTGCCCACGTACCGTGTGATAGTGAAATTATTTCCCCGACGCGACGTAGCAACTCTGTCCTACGACGAAATTTTGTCTGCATTAGATGCATATTTCAAAGAATCAGTCAATGTAGTTGCAAAAAGGTATACCTTCTTTCATACAAAACGTACGGCAGGTCAGACTAATAGAGAGTGGGTTGCAACCTTGCAAGGCCTTACTAGGGATTGTGCTTTTGAGTGTGAATGTGGACTCCCTTATTCAGATACTATGGTCCATGATGCAATTGCACAGAATGTTTCTGATGTTCGTATACGGGAACAGATTTTGAAGCTAGTCAATCCCTCCCTTCAACAAGTGATGGACATATTGGATCGATAGGACACTCTTGACTTTGCTCAGGAATCATTTGAAACTTCGCCAGCCGTGTGTCATGTTACCCGGCCTGCCGGGCGAGCTGCACGGACCAGTAAACAGCCCTCGCGCCCGTCCGTGCAGCTGCCACCAGACTCTCCGCCACGTCTGCGACGCAAGCAAGCAAATGCAGTGCTAAAATCATGCCTGCGGTGTGCTACTAGACATTCGCGTGAGAATTGCCCGTCACGCCAGGCTATTTGCTTTTTCTGTAATAAAAAAGGACATGTTCAGAGTGTTTGCCAGAAAAAGCCCAGAACGGACACTCACACCCATTCCAGGCCCTTTGCTTCGCGCCAGAATCGGAATCGAACCAAGAATACTCCGGCTCGTGAACCTTCGCCCATGGAAATTCATGCCGTTCATTCCACTCCGCCCAGTGCCACTCTCTCTCACAGGGACGGTGTTCGTCCCACAAATTGTGTGCGTTGACATCGACGGAAATCCCGTCAAGTCAGAAGTGATTCTGTCCCAGTGTCAGTTCATGTTGCACGAGACTGTCGCTCTTGTCGTCAGCAGGACAATAAACTTTTTGTAGACTTGGACATTAATGACAAAGTGATACCGTTCCAGCTCGATACCAGAGCTGCAGTTTCACTGATCAATCACGACACGTACAAACAGCTGGGCACATCTCCGTTGCGTGCCGCAAATGTTAAGCTAACTACATATTCAGGTCACGGGCTCCCTGTGTTAGGACAGTGCAGCCTTCTTGCAACATACAAGGGACAAACAAAACTAGTGTCATTGTACGTCCTTCATTCTTCTGCTGCAGTGAACTTGTTTGGTTTAGATTTATTTCAGTTGTTTAACTTGTCTATAGTCAATCAGGTCCAATCAGTGAACCAGACTGTGCCTTCAGACAGTGTTTCTCGTCTATGTGAAGAGTTTGTAGACATTTTTGCAGCAGGCCTTGGTTGCGCTAAGAACTATAAAGCACATTTGGAACTGAAAGTAAAAGCGCAACCGAAATTTTTCCGAGCGCGCAATGTTCCCCACGCCTTGCGTGATGAGGTTGCAAAAACATTAAACGATTTAGAATCACAAGGTGTGATTGAACGTGTACAGGCTTCTCTCTGGGCATCACCCTTAGTAATTTTGCCAAAACCTTCCGGAAAATTGAGACTTTGTGTGGACTTCAAGGCAACAGTGAATCCCCAACTAGTGATTGCAACTTTTTCTTTACCCCACCCGGAAGATGTTTTTGACAAACAGTGCCCGGGTAAATATTTTTCGAAGTTGGACCTAGCAGATGCGTACTTGCAAATACCGGTGGACGAAGAATCCCAGCGCGTTTTGGTGGTTAACACGCATCTTGGTTTGTACCGATTCAAAAGACTGCCATTCGGGTGTGCATCCGCCCCTGCATTGTTTCAGCAATATTTACAAACTGTTTGTGCGTCGGTCCCTACTGCAGCAAACTATCTGGACGATATTGTGATCTCCGGAAAGACGGAAGAAGAACATTTAGCCAATCTCAGAACATTATTTCAGGTCTTGCGACAACATGGTCTTCGCTTGCGGAAGGACAAATGTGTGTTTTTTGCTCGGGACTTTCCCTACCTGGGCCATGTACTCAATGCCCAAGGCATACATCCGAGTCCAGAGCACCTCCGTGCCATACAAGACTTGCCTTCGCCGCAGAATTTGAAGCAGCTACAGAGTGTGCTGGGAAAAATTAATTACTATCATCGCTATGTGCGCTACGCCTCTTCCATTTCAGCTCCGCTTCATCGCTTACGCCGTAAAGGTGTTCCGTTCACTGGACGACGGAATGCGAACGCGCCTTTCGCCAGTTGAAATCGGCGTTGCTTTCCAATACTTGCCTTACGCCATTCGATCCCAGGAAGCCCCTTTTGTTGATGGTGGATGCATCGGATTTCGGGATCGGTGCTGTGCTTGCGCACAAAGATGGTTCGCACGATCGCCCTATTGCCTTTGCGTCCAAATTGCTCTCGTCTGCGCAAAGAAGTTATTCATAGATCGAGAAAGAAGCTTTGGCTCTCGTATTTGGTGTTACTAAGTTGCATGATTTCTTGTATGGTCGTCACTTTACCATCATCACAGACTACAAACCTTTGATATCGCTTTTTCATCCGTCAAGGCCTGTACCTCCACGTACAGTGCAGAAATTCATTCGCTGGTCTATTTTCCTCTCGCAGTACCGCTACAATATCTTGTATCGGTCCACTGCTAAGCACGGAAACGCCGATGCGTTGTCCCGTTTGCCTGTTGCTGAGGAGAGAGCATTCGATTCTTCCGAACTTGCTTGCATGTTCATTGATGCGGAGACCGATGACGTGGTAGAATCGTTTCCGACTGATTTTCGTCGTGTAGCTACAGCCACAGCTGCTGACCCTGTCCTTGTTACCCTTCTGCGTTTTGTTGCTACGCAATGGCCCTTGTCTAAGTCACGGATCGAGGATCCGTTGGTTCGCCGATTTTTTGCTCACAAGGAGAGACTTTTTGTTCGACGTGGTGTTTTGCTGTTGCGTTCTGATAATGATCAGTCCAGGGTCGTGCTCCCCTAAAAATGGTTCAAATGGCTCTGAGCACTATGGGACTCAACTGCTGAGGTCATTAGTCCCCTAGAACTTAGAACTAGTTAAACCTAACTAACCTAAGGACATCACAAACATCCATGCCCGAGGCAGGATTCGAAACTGCGACCGTAGCGGTCTTGCGGTTCCAGATTGCAGCGCCTTGAACCGCACGGCCACTTCGGCCGGCTACAGTCCTCTGTCTTACGGCTTCTCCACCAAGGACATTGGGGTATAGTGAGAACGAAACAACTTGCTCGTTAGCACTGTACTTGGTTCGGAATCGATGCTGCGATTACGAAAATATGCTCTTCATGCATGGCGTGTGCCGAACAACAATCCGCACCACTGCGGAAATTATTTGCATGGCCGAAAGCCACTACCCCTTGGCAACGCTTACACATCGATTTTGCTGCTCCCTTCTGGAATGCTGGAGGGTTGGTTGTGATAGATTCATTCAGTAATTTTCCTTTTGTTGTCCGGATGTCTTCCACGACGTCATCTGCCACCATCCAAGCGTTATCCGCTATCTTTTGCATTGAAGGTCTTCCACAGACTATTGTTTCCGACAATGGCCCACAATTCATGTCCGCAGAATTTCATTCTGCAAGGCCAATGGTATTCAACATCTGACATCCGCGCCGTTTTCGCCACAGTCAAACGGCGCCGCTGAACGATTGGTCCAGACTTTCAAGTCACAGATGTTGAAGTTGAAAGAGTCGCATTCTCGGGAGGACGCGTTATTGCTTTTTTTGTCCTCGTATCGCTCTCAGCCCCGAGATGGTCGCTCGCTGCCTGACTTGCTCCACGGTCGTCCTCATCGAACCTTGATGTCTTTGCTACATCCGCCGCATCAGGTTCCTGTGCAGCGGCAGACACCTGCTTTTGCTCCGGGCGACGTTGTCTACTATCGTCACTATCGCGGTTCACGGCGTTGGCTCGCAGGGCGCATTCTTCGCTGCCTCGGCCGCGCTATGTATCTGGTATGGTGAGGTGCGTCGGCATCTCAATCAGCTGCGCCTCTGTCGTCGCACGGGTTCTGCCGCTCCCCGTCTGCTTTCAGCGACGGTGCCGTCCGGTCAGCGCCCTGGGGACCCATCTACTGGCTCGCCTCAGCCCCAGGTGTTACCGACGCTGCCTTCCATTTTGCCCCATGGCGACGCGCCGCCACCGCTGCCTGTTCTCCCGCCGGCGACGCCCGCGGTGGACGCGTCGCTGCAGCCGCCGGGCGCCTCCCTGGGTCACGCGCCGCCGATCGCTTCCCGTGACCAGTTGTCCTCCGACATGGAACTCTTGCCCGCTCCGGGCCGCATGGCGTCTTCGCCCGTCGGGTGCCCTGACCCGATGGAGGTCGACCCTTCGGCCATTCCTGTATCTCTGCGGGCGCATACACCGCATGTTGCCGTGCACCCTGGACTAGGTTTTCAGGCGTTTCCTAGCTCCCCTCGGACCGAATGGCAGGGTGCGGGTGGCACAGCCTCACCTGTTGTTAGGCTCCCCACCTCGTCGCATACGACAACATGGGGTGCTCCCCACGGCGGGCGGAAACCTTATAACACAACCGTACGCCGATTTGCGGGGGAGGAATGTGGTGTCACCGCCAGACTCCACACTTGCTAGGTGGTAGCCTTTAAATCGGCCTCGGTCCGTTAGTATACGTCGGATCCGCGTGTCGCCACTGTCAGTGATTGCAGACCGAGCGCCGCCACACGGCAGGTCTAGAGAGACTTCCTAGCACTCGCCCCAGTCGTACAACCGACTTTGCTAGCGATGGTTCACTGATAAATTACGCTCTCATTTGCCGAGACGATAGTTAGCACAGACTTCAGCTACGTCATTTACTACGACCTAGCAAGGCGCCATTATCATTTGCTATTAATCTTGTGATGCATGTACCGTCAGACCGATGTTTACCAATTATGGATTAAAGTTAAGTATTCCAGAAGCTACGTACTATTTTTGCTACTATAAAGACCTTGTCATTTTCCAGACCTCACGCCAGCCTGCGTGAGCTTAACGCGTGCCTTTCGGCTTCACCTCATAGTGGCTTGGCTGTCTTGCCAAGTCACAACAGGTCAGAGGATTCGTACCGTTTCCGACCGCTGTGCAGAACACCAACGCCATATTAAAAATAGAGAACTGGAGAAATCGGCAACTGCGGAGCACAGCCTCACGAACAAACATAAAATTTTGTTTGATGAAACAAAAATTCTGTCCCACGCCTCCACGTACTGGGATTCTGTTATTAAGGAGGCTGTTGAAATAAGAATGAGCGAAAATAACTTGAACCGCGATAGCAGATACCATCTGAGCTGTGCATGGAAACGAGAGCTTGATACAGAGAAGCAGCAGAGACGTTCCTTCCAAAGTTTACGTTCCAAGGGAAGCGGTGGAGCACGCAGTGACATCGTTTGCGACAGCAGTACGTAATCGCCGTCCAATCATAACCCGACCAATCAGAAGCTGTCCACGGGCTATAAATAAGGCTACCACAGCAGCAGTGAAGACGGTCAGCTCCTGACGATGAAGATGGAGGTAATCGTCGAAAGCTCGAGATTTTATCCAGAACTGACGCGGAAAGAATACCGAGAACGTTTTACATACGAAGTGTCCCACAGATTCTCGACTGGGTTTAAACCCAGGAAGTTTGGTGGCCACGGGAATACGGTCATCTCATCCTGGTGCCCTTCGAACAATGTCCTTACACTGTGAGCAGTGTGACACATTGCATTATTCTGCTGATAGATGCCATCGTGCCAAGGAAAAAAAAAAAAAAAAAACAGTCCATGTACTGGTGGACGTGGTCCACAAGCATACCTCCATCCTTGGTTTGATCCGCTGAGCCTTCCAGAATGACGAGATCAGCCTGGGTATGCCTCGGATACATCTCCAGACCGTAACGCGCCCTACTCCGGCCTAGACACCTCCAACGACTGTTGCAGGGCCATACGTGCCAACAGCGTTCTGTCTGGTGGAGCATAAAACGTGATTCATCGGAAAAGGCCAAGTGTCGCCACTCGATTGACGTCCAGTTACGGTATTGGCGCGTACATTTCAGCATTCATCGCCAATAAAGAGCAAGAAAGAACGGAAGATTGGGTTTAACGTCCAGTCGACATCTACGTCATAAGAGACGGAATACAAGCTCGGATTGCGTCAGGCATGGGGAAGGAAATAGGTCATGCCCTTTCAAAGGAACCGTCCCGCATTTGCCTGCAGTGATTTAGAGAAATCATGGGAAACCTAAATCTGACGGCTGGACGCGTGTTTGAACCGTCGACCTTCCGAATGCGAGTTCAGTGTGCTAACCACTGCGCCACCTTGCTAGGTCCGATGACCAGCGGTGAGAATGGGACTATGAACCAGGCGCCTACTGCAGAGGCGTACACACAGCAACGTTCGCTTTCACAGTCTTTGAGCAGACTCAGTTCAAAATGGTTCAAATGGCTCTGAGCACTATGGGACTTAACTTCTGAGGTCATCAGTCCCCTAGAACTTAGAACTACTTAAACCTAACTAACCTAAGGACATCACACACATCCATGCCCGAGGCAGAATTCGAACTTGCGACCGTAGCGGTCGCGCGGTTCCAGATTGTAGCGCCTAGAACCGCTCAGCCACCCCGGCCGGCTCAGACTCAGTTGGTAGCCCCTTGGATCATCTGGATAGTCAGTAGTTCAACAGTTGCACGTCTATTCGCTAGTACATATCTGCACAGCCGTCTTTCACTCGTGTCATCTGTGGCCAACAGTGCACCACTGTTGCCTCGGTGCTGGATTTGGTCAGCGCCGTTTTGCCCTGCAGAGTATACTTTAACCACAGCGGCATGTGCAAAACTTACAAACTTAGCCATTTCGGGAATGCTTCCACCCTTGGCCCAAAAAAACAATGATTATGCCCTATTGGACGTCGTATAAATCGCTTAATTTCCGCATTACGACTATGACTCCATATTTTTTACGCTCTCCCTCCCACCCCCCTCCCCCAAACGCTTTATATATCCTTATATACCCTTTACTGCTTGTGCTGCCACCTGCCATCTGTGAATGGTTATTGTAGTGTTGACGTCGAACAGGCGCAGTCGTCACATTAATGAGACTGGATCGTGTATGTACCCCCCGCCACACGCTGCACTGTGGCTCATGAAGTATAGATGAAGATACACTATCGACAAGAGGTGGAACTCAATAATTCAAGAACAGTCTTAATTTAATCCCTTTTATTATTGTTATAATACCGCCGCCAATACTCATCGCTGCTTCTCTCCACAACCACGTTCTCCCCCCCCCCCCCCCCCCCAAAAAAAAAAAGAAAAAGGTGGAACTGTTCCTCCGAGAGCCGCTTCATTCAGTGTCCATTTCCCGTTACATACCGATGGTCGTAGCTACAAGGGCTACGCTGTATTTTAGGAACTGTTTCTGTAAGTATATAAGAAGATGATAAGTGCACAGGTTTGAGTGCTGCTGCTAAACGGTGCGACCACAAGCAGGATGCCCGGCGTTATCAAGCGGAAAAGCCGGCTCCCTGCGCAACTAGAGTCGACCCGTATTGTGGTAATTCGCGATAACCACTTGGGTTGACTTTCAAAGCGAAAAAACAGCGTCACTGCGGACGCTTCTGGGGTCAGTTCTGTTGACACAGTAAGAAGAAACTTTGCTGTCGTAACGGAAGAATGCGGTAGGAAACGGTCACGATTCTCGCTGCGAGAATTCTTGGAGAATTATTTCGTTTAACTTTACAAGGTTTCCCACCATTAAAATTTACGAAGTCTGTTCTTTGACTTACTTAGGTAAATAACATTATTTTTATAAAACTGTTTGGTCAGATTGTAGGTCGTTGGTAACAATATAGGAAGAAATAGAATTTCTTTAAGTTTTCCCGGCTAATATACATAGTTATGTATCTTTGCGAGATCATTGCCCTGTAATATCTAACAAGGCATTCTTTATTACATAACGTTGATTACGAGACATATTACAACAGATGCTATCATCTAGTATGGGATCCATACCTTAGACATTTTTCTGTATGTGCAGCGCAAAAACACTGCGTATACAGCCAGTTTTTGTATGTCCATAATTTTGACTAGAAATCTTGCGCACCACGGCCGTTCACTATTGTAAGAAAATCAAACGCCTACAGCCGTCCTTATGATCTTATTTATTGTGCAGCTACCAGTTCGGCGCTTCAGTGAGCCAAATTCAGGCTTTAGTTGATACCGAAGGGGTTATCCATGTATACGCTGCATCAGTGGCCAGCATAACCGGCTTACGCAGACTATCTGTAACTGTGATGTCAGCGCTCCAACCATTAACTGCCAACTTATACAGAGTGTTTGGCAAAAGGTTCGAATACCTTTAGAGGATGTAGTATGTAGTTAGGGAAGAAGAAAAGTTACTATAAACATCGGTCGTAAGCCTCACATCCTCAGAGTTTGGTCTACTACCACTACTGTCGATGATCACCATGTCTCTGCCCTACTCTTCACAACATGTGCTCCATGTAACCGCCATCTATTGCATTTCAGCCTTCCGCCTCATGTCTCATGGAATCGCGCATTCGTTTGCATATCCCTGGTTGTTGCCAGCTGCATCGCAGGCATTTAATACGAGTCCTCGAGGTCATTTATGGGAACCACGGTCTGCCTGTTCAGCTGAATGGTAACATGTTTGGCTACCATGCAGCAGGTCCAAGTTCGATTCCCGGCCGGGTTGGAGGTTTTCTCCGCCTGTGGATTGGGTGTTGCGTTTCCCTCATCATTATCATCATCATCACCCGGCGGGCAAGCTTCTTCGGATGGGGCTTCCCGGCCAACAATGTCACACCATCATTTCGTTTCACGGAGACCACTTACACGAAGGTATCTACATGTCGCCAAGCCAAAAGTCCATAGGGTTAAAGTCAGAAGAATCGGCAGGCCGAGATATTGACTCTCCCTGACGAATTTATCGCTCCTGAAAGACTTGTGTTTCATAAGCTGCAACATTGTCGCGAATAAAACAATGACCCGTATATATAATAAGTTTCCTTTAATTAACATCAATGGTCACAAACTTGTGTTAGGTGTCGCCTCACCCGAAATTTAAAATGGGCCAGTGGTCCATCACGCGTGTACCATATTTGCAGTAGCTCCTGTAATGGCATATTCTCCAGCAAACAGGTGTTTCCGAAGAAAGTGATCGTACCTAGCAACATTCAGTGTGTTGTGCAAAACGTAGGGACCTAGCAGTCTGTTCCTATGGTCACATTCCGAAACACTGGTACTAAACGTGCCTGCGGATTAGCATTGGCCAATATAATGGTAATTTACGATACAATCTCGTAAAGCTCGCCTCATCAGCTCCGTGAACCGCAGATCACGAACACACTTTGGAGAACCCATTGGTAGACTTGTAATCTGGCGGGCCGATCTTGTGGCAGCAGAACCTGGACGCGCTGCACATGGTAGGGACAGAGCAACTTTTCATGGAGGACTAACCAGGTAACAGACTTAGCAACACCTTCCGTTGCAGCTCTTCTTCGGACACTTGTTCCAGGTTTGTCCTCAACATGTTCAACAAGTTGCTTACATCAAGTCTGCGAGATGTTCGAGGTGTGCCTGGATCCCGTATTTGTGGTGCAAAGGATCCATCCAGTTACCGAAAGTCACTGGAACAGGGTACCTAACAGATGATGTACAGCGTCTTGAATATTTTCCAACATACAGCTTACATACCTGTAGGCTGTTCCCATCTGTTTGCCCGTAGCAAAAGACTGTATCTGCTGTCTCCTGTGTTGGATAGTTGGCGTCTATCGGGAGCTGTGCGTCCGGATATATAAACGGAAACAAACAGTAATGTACTATGTGTCACAACAAACAATGCGCCATACGAATATTACAGGAGCACCAGGTGAAAACAACAAACCTGACCGATACAGTACGCACTGTAATACGCAGTGTAATACTGCACGTGTCGTTGTGTCCTGTGCTAGATACCAACGCAAACAAGTTGTGCTGCATGAACGTCTAGTATAAACACTGTTCCCTCATTTGTCTTGGGTGCAAGAGAAGCTCCTCATACACACGCAGATCACAGCTCCGAAGATATCAAGTTTACAAATGATATGCATCGTCACTTTTTTCTTTCCCTTTATAGATACCACATTCTCCGTAAATATTAGAATCTTTTTTCAGACACCTTCCATATTTGCTTCTGAAATGTAAAATGCCACAAATGAATTACAGGTAGTTCAGTTTGGAGTATTAGCCCAGACATACAGCGGTTAAAGAGAAGAGATGGGAAAAGTACACGAGTAATAGAGGGAGGAGAAGAAAATGACCTAACTCTCAAGACAAAGAGAAAAAACTGAGTATCCGCTTTTTTTTGTTTGACAGAGAAATTGCAGTAATGTTAATTTTTGATAAACAATTATGGGGACATCAAAAGGAAGCACTTCAGCTTTTCCTTGAATGGTAAACGTTGCTTAATTTATATAGAATTACGGTTAACTTTTTTCAGAGGCGAATAGCAATAATGGAGAAAGAGTTGGTTAGGCATGGCTAGGGGACTAGACTAGTGAAACATTGAGATTATAATGATACGAGAGGCAAGTTCGCCACACAAAACATTGGCTATCCTCTTAAAATAGCACACTGGTCACTTTGGACTACAAATGGTACTAGCTATTTATGTGAGCCTCCACTACTGACCTGAGTTACAACAGTGAGGCTATATGCACGTGCTAGTCTTGTGTATGTCGCACTTTCATACCTTTTTATTTGGACCTTCTGCATCGTTTGATGAGGACTACCACGAACCCTTCTACTGTGCCAATCTCTTCATCTGAGAACAGCACTTTTTTGTTTGTAAAGAGTGCTTCAGCTGTCCCTACCGATGAATTTTATGCAACCCACCACGCCTTCAAAGATGCACACTATCCTTTCTACACGAAAAATGAACAAGAGCTTTTTGTAGGAAATTTAATGTGGTTAAACTCTGTTCTGGGATACGGTTTTGGTAGAGGTCGCAGTTATCGGATTATTCAAGAGAAAGTGTACAAAAGTGACCAACAAACGAGTTTTTCCTCGAATAATTCGAAAAATGTGGCCCCCAGCAAAAGCGTTTCACAGTCAGGAATTTTTACTATATTACAAATCCCACAGAAAGGTCTCATTCTTATTTTCTGTAGAGCTAATAGCTTGCACGTGGCGAGCTGGAGAATATGGAAATCTTTTGCTTGGCATTTAAAGGTGTTGTGGGTTGCACCAACTGAGTCGGCAGGAGCAACTGAATCACGCAGTACATACCAGTCTCCATCTCCTCGGACAGTTTTACCATCTGCTGTCCCGTATGGTACAATGGGCTACTCCTTGAAGTCTTAAGAGTGTGCTGAGCAACCGGCTGTTTCACGGTGCATTTGCATTACCACCCAGCTGTTTGTAACAGCACAGCTCATGTTCTCCAGTGCGCTAGAGAGCACGCGTATCTACTTTACAGTGAAGGCAGAACCAAGTCGTGGCTTGAAGCAGGCTACTGGCATAACTAAGTCAATCGTAAGGACCAAACTAAAGCAGCCACTTCAAATTGGTGCCAGCACCTTTCTGCCATGAGCTACAGTGGGTAAAGAGTTGGTGCGTCGGTGGCATCGCGGCAGGGCAGGTTGAAGGACCGATGACCTCAGCAGTTTGGTCCCTTAGGAATTCACACACATTTTGAAAGGACGGGTTGGTTGGCTGCGCTAATGTTGTGTCGTAGCTGGCCCAGGGGCGGCCACTGTTGGCTACGGAAGGAGCACCATTGGGGATAGTGGAGTTGGAAGGCTGGAAGAGTATCAGCCACATCAGTATACCTGGGAATCAGCGTCTGTGGGCTGCAGTGCCTGGCAGAGAGAGTTCAGTGCAGGGCCACTGTGGCTGGACCAGGACGCTGTCGCTGTGGGTGTCGTTTTGTGTTGGCAGAGAATATACGGCCACAGTCACCATCCTGTGAAGCAACTGTGGTAGCATTTTGAGTTGGGATATGCCGGGAAAATAATATGGACCCCGGACAAATTGAACAGTGTCGTAGAGACAGAAAGAAAATATGGAGGCAGTAGGGCAATTGGACTGTGGTCAGCATGGAGTGTGGGCAGGTGCAACACAAGACATCATTTGGCTGAAGCAGTAAGTGGTGTTTATTTCGGTACGTCCAAAACATATGGCAGCTGGAACCCAGGAATGAATCACAGCAGAGAGTTTCCTTTATGACAAGTGGCGAGCAGGACATAAGAGTTTTACGGGCCTCTAGCATGCAGTAGATGAACTAGATCAGTAACTTTTCCTAAATGATTGGAATTCCGTCGAAAGTCGTATTAATGCGACTTGAATTCCAATCATTTATTTCAATAAGGCCATGAAAGTGACTTGTATCATTGAGTGGTGGTGATAACGGCATGTGGGCTGGGATACGTGACCAAGAGTTGAATTGTCAAAAATGTGGGGCTGTTGTGGACCTCAAGTAATGCGGAGAGTCAATTTTCCGATTTTTTTGCTTGTAATAGTGGAAGTTCGCCGATGACATTGTAATTCTGTCACAGACAGCAAAGGACTTGGAAGAGCAGTTGAACGGAATGGACAGTGTCTTGAAAGGAGGATATAAGGTGAACATCGACAAAAACAAAACGAGGATACTGGAATGTAGTCAAATTAAATCGGGTGATCCTGAGGGAATTAGATTAGGAAATGAGACACTTAAAGTAGAAAAGGAGTTTTACTATTTAGGGAGTAAAATAACTGATGATGGTCGAAGTAGAGAGGATATAAAATGTAGACTGGCAATGGCAAGGAAACCGTTTCTGAGGAAGAGAAATTTGTTAACATCGAGTATAGATTTAAGTGTCGGGAAGTCGTTTCTGAAAGTATTTGTATGGAGTGTAGCCATGTATGGAAGTGAAACATGGACGATAACTAGTTTGGACAAGAAGAGAATAGAAGCTTTCGAAATGTGGTGCTACAGAAGAATGCTGAAGATAAGGTGGGTAGATCACGTAACTAATGAGGAGGTATTGAATCGGATTGGGGAGAAGAGAAGTTTGTGGCACAACTTGACTAGAAGAAGGGATCGGTTGGTAGGACATGTTTTGAGGCATCAAGGGATCACAAATTTAGCATTGGAGGGCAGCGTGGAGGGTAAAAATCGTAGAGGGAGACCAAGAGATGAATACACTAAGCAGATTCAGAAGGATGTAGGTTGCAGTAAGTACTGGGAGATGAAGAGGCTTGCACAGGATAGAGTAGCATGGAGAGATGCATCAAACCAGTCTCAGGACTGAAGACCACAACAACAACAACAACAATAGTGGAAGCTATTTTCATTTGTGATTATTGTGTTTTTGACAAAGAGCCAGCGTATAGAGAACTCTTGTTGTTGTTTGCCCCAATTTTAGTATTACTGGGGCAGTTTTAATTTAAACGTTTTTATCATTTTTCTGAAAGACCTTTATGCACAGGCTTTAGGAACTATAATTGGTCTACGTAATATTGTTTTACCTATTGTCAGGAAGATGTTTTTCTCTCTGATAAAACCGTATGCGAAAGTAAGGTTATACCTGCACAACCTACAGCCTGAACCTTACTCAACCCAAAACCTACTCTAGAGTTGGTAGCAGAGTGTAGTTGTGCTCTGTACAGGCATGGTGCCCACAGTGGCATAGTATTAAATTGTAAACTAGTGACTGTGTCTTGTTTTCCTATGTGCTGCTGCAGGTAGTCAGTGAAGTTGACAGTGGGTGAGCATACAGACGCAAGTAGTGAGACAAACAAGATTTTGTTGGTCCTATTGGATTTCTAGTAAGTATTAAAATTCTTTGAGATGAGTAACCTCTTCGGGGCCAGATACATAGGTTGCAAGCAAGGATCATTTGACTTTTTGGCAGAACTCGACAGGGAAACTGCGCTTGTGTTGAATGAGAAACAGGTCAGAATGGTAAGAGAGAAGTTATAAATAGAGATTTGTCAGCAGCATCTTTCGTGTATGGTAGCAGGATGGATTTAAACTTCATATCACGAGAAGACGTTTAGCAGTCAGATAGGGTAGAGTTGTCGGACTGGGAGGGTAAAACGTGTAAGACGCAATACGCCATAATTCCCCACCAGTTAGAAGGAGTGTTCAATAAAAAGAAATTTTCGATCGATTCCAACCCGATAGTGTTAAGTATTTGTATAACACATTATTATTGATGGGGAAAAATCATATATTTGTATTGAGAAATGTGAAAGATTTGCAGCTAACGTAGCCTCTTACTAAAGGTAGCTTGCCAAGCAAAATAGCTAGGGTCATGGTTCAGTTGGGTACTGTGGCAATTTCCCCCAAAGGTTACGTAAAATTATAGTTCCTGCGAAGGCAATGCGGCAAATGGTTGATCTAAATTAAGGGCGCAAACAGCAAATAAATGACCCACTTGGAAATCACGTTTTCACAACCATACTCATGATTTGTCTTCCGGGCACCAAGGCCGCGGTGATAGTTAATATGGTGCTTGGCATTAAACCAGCTAATCGTTCACAGACGATGTTCACTCAGCCACATTGCAAGGATTTAGAAGAACTAGAGTATCAGATCGAAGGTTTTAGGTATGTGGATCAAGCAGATATGATAGATGAAAGGAATGTGGGACGAGAAGGGGTTTCAAAATATAATGGTTGCCTTCTCTGTGGTAACATTGGACATTTTCCGAGCGACAGCAGAAGAATGGGCTGAGTACTAGCATTTGACGGCGCCATAAATGTGCAGGGTTTAAGGCCTGGTTTGTGCATCAGAACCACAGGACACCACTTATTTGCTGTGAAATTAATAAAGGACCGATATGTGTCGTGTTGGACACCGGCAACTCAATGGTAGCAGTAAGTGAGGGGTGGTTTCGCACCCGCCAGGCAGTGTGTAGGTGGCCGGAACTGAATGTTAATGATACCCCGTATGTAACGGCCAATGCTAGCGCATTTAGAATTTTTGGGTAGGTTTCTGTTAAATTGTGAATCTGCGAGTTAACATGAAAAATCAAGTAGCAGAGTGGCTGTCAACAAAAGTAGGTTTGATGTAATTGTGAGGATGGATTGATCCCGAATTGGGCGTAAGATCACTTCACCTCCCAGCTTTGCAGAAATAGGACATTCTCATTTTGCTTTTATTTAGAATCGCCAGTGTGAGTACAACAGCGGGAAGGAAGAAATGACGTGGTGCAATTAGATCAACTATTATCTTGTCATAGGGAACAAGTACAGTAATTATGCAGTGATTATTACGATGTACTAACAGTTAGATTTGGACTGAATAATTTAATTAAGTACCACATTGGATCAACAGATACCGTTCCGACAAGGAGACCATCGTGTGATATGCCGCCACCGCACATCAAAGAATGACAAGGTTTAGTGGATGAAATGTTGTGGCCCGCCTTTTAGAATGTCCATGGGACCATCATAAATAGCCGTGACTTCAGGACAATTATTGTCTTTGAATAAATATGTCATTTCCGTTCGTTTCATTCGGCGTTTCTTTCAGCTACTTTCTGTACTATTCTGCAGCAGTTTTTTCTATATATGGTATTCGTTTCATCGAACTATATTACTTTGCAGTGACACATCATGTATAAGTTACTTTTGTCTTTAATTTTTTTCGCACCATTGTATATTGCAACACTGCCCTTGGGTTCTGTCTTTGTTTTGCCCATCTGCGGCTCACTCCGGGTGCACACTAGTCTAAGTGGATTACAAGGTTATCATCACTTGCAGCCATGAATCGAAAATTTGTGGCCAGGTTTCTAATGGTAGCTGTCAGTGTATTTTAAAAACAAGATCTGCATTGCACCAAGCGCTCAACATTACTCTGAAAGACATGTGCGTTTTTAAGTGCAAGCCAGTACACAGATGTCTAGATCTCCTGCTAGTCACTGTACCTATTAAGCCATACTTTAGCCTTTAACAACAGATATCGTCTGTTCGCATTACGTGTTCAAGTGTAACACTTGGCGCGGCATACCTTAATGACTCGCAAGTACGCGAACAGTAAAATACGCCAGCTGCGGCTCTGTGCAGATTCCGTCGTGTTTCGTTGTTTTTAAGGTGCCCTTTCCGCTTGTCTGGTTTGCCGCAGAAGCGCATGACAGAATCCAATCCTTAGTTGCAATAAAACAGGTCGGGTACAAACAACATACCTCAGTATTTGTGGAAGCTAACTTAGCTATTACATAACGGTTCCGTGTATCATACAATTTCCATGCACATCAAAACATACTAAATGTCGACTTACATGGAAGTTTTCTGAATATCGTAGCTCGTCATAATGCAAAAACTGTAAATTACGACCAGGGATGATACTCAGAAAACTTCATGTCAACTGACTCTGGCCGTGAATGCCCACGCAGTTATATACTGAATGCCAAGAGTTACGATTGACATTTGAATCTGCTAACGATTCTGCTATCTCACAGCGGCCTACGCACTACCTTAACTTCTGAAGTATTCAGGTAAAAGATACGAAATAACTCCTATACATTCATCACATTTTTATCGAGGGACAGTAACATAAATGTCCTGGAAGTTCGATCATCATCACTGCTAATATAATAAACAAAAGTCATCATCAACGGCGGCCGAAGATTTGCGGTATAAGGAAACACTTTCCTTTTCATTTTGGGGTTGGTACAGCTACCAGTATATGTAATGGGACGTAACCTAATGGGAACTCTTGTGTAGGCGTTAGCCTAAGAGACATGTGCAAATGCCTGTATCTTCTCCTACCATTCAAACTATTTTCGAAAGCATCCTAACCAAACCTTCTAACGGTTCTTGTAAACACATTCGGCGTCACTAAGTCTGGCGAGGACATAACTTCCCGTCAATTAACAGACTGTCAACTCACGGTTGGCACTAGCAAGTCTAAGTCTTTCATGGACGTAACTCATAGTTTCACAGCAGTCTCCTTGCCGACAGGTGGTAGCGTGTGTGTAGGAGGCGTAAATCCAACGTTAGTCAGAAGGCTGTCCGCCACAACACATTCCAACAAAATTCTAGCGTGAGGATGAAAAAAGTTCGGCGGCAAATTATGTGGTTCAGTTACGGAGAAAGAGAGAATTTAACACACACACACACACACACACACACACACACACACACACACACACACACATATATATATATATATATATATATATATATATACAGGGTGTTAAAAAATGTACGGCCAAGCTTTCAGGAAACATTCCTCACACACAAAGAAAGAAAATATGTTATGTGGACATGTGTCCGGAAACGCTTACTTTCCGTGTTAGAGCTAGTTTTATTACTTCTCTTCAAATCACATTAATCATGGAATGGAAACACACAGCAACAGAACGCACCAGCGTGACTTCAAACACTTTGCTACAGGAAATGTTCAAAATGTCCTCCATTAGCGAGGATACATGCATCCACCCTCCGTCGCATGGAATCCCTGATGCACTGATCCCTGGAGAATTGCGTATTGTATCACAGCCGTCCACAATACGAGCACGAAGAGTCTCTACATTTGTTACCGGGGTTGCGTAGACAAGAGCTTCCAAATGCCCCCATAAATGAAAGTCAAGAAGGTTGAGGTCAGGAGAGCGTGGAGGCCATGGAATTGGTCCGCTCTACCAATCCATCGGTCACCGAATCTGTTGTAGAGAAGCGTACGAACACTTCGGCTGAAACGTGCAGGAGCTCCATCGTGCATGAACCACATGTTGTGTCGTACTTGTAAAGGGACATGTTCTAGCAGCACAGGTAGAGTATCCCGTATGAAATCATGATAAACGTGCTCCATTGAGCGTAGGTGGAAGAACGTATATATATATATGTGTGTGTGTGTGTGTGTGTGTGTAATAAGTAGAGAGTTTTCGGTGGTTAGCATTTAGAAGTTTGCGCTACATGAGTAGAATTTCACGAAAGGATAATAATAATATCCGTAATATGAGGAACTCCAGTCCCCTCCACAATTAAAGCCGATACTACACTCCTGGAAATTGAAATAAGAACACCGTGAATTCATTGTCCCAGGAAGGGGAAACTTTATTGACACATTCCTGGGGTCAGATACATCACATGATCACACTGACAGAACCACAGGCACATAGACACAGGCAACAGAGCATGCACAATGTCGGCACTAGTACAGTGTATATCCACCTTTCGCAGCAATGCAGGCTGCTATTCTCCCATGGAGACGATCGTAGAGATGCTGGATGTAGTCCTGTGGAACGGCTTGCCATGCCATTTCCACCTGGCGCCTCAGTTGGACCAGCGTTCGTGCTGGACGTGCAGACCGCGTGAGACGACGCTTCATCCAGTCCCAAACATGCTCAATGGGGGACAGATCCGGAGATCTTGCTGGCCAGGGTAGTTGACTTACACCTTCTAGAGCACGTTGGGTGGCACGGGATACATGCGGACGTGCATTGTCCTGTTGGAACAGCAAGTTCCCTTGCCGGTCTAGGAATGGTAGAACGATGGGTTCGATGACGGTTTGGATGTACCGTGCACTATTCAGTGTCCCCTCGACGATCACCAGTGGTGTACGGCCAGTGTAGGAGATCGCTCCCCACACCATGATGCCGGGTGTTGGCCCTGTGTGCCTCGGTCGTATGCAGTCCTGATTGTGGCGCTCACCTGCACGGCGCCAAACACGCATACGACCATCATTGGCACCAAGGCAGAAGCGACTCTCATCGCTGAAGACGACACGTCTCCATTCGTCCCTCCATTCACACCTGTCGCGACACCACTGGAGGCGGGCTGCACGATGTTGGGGCGTGAGCGGAAGACGGCCTAACGGTGTGCGGGACCGTAGCCCAGCTTCATGGAGACGGTTGCGAATGGTCCTCGCCGATACCCTAGGAGCAACAGTGTCCCTAATTTGCTGGGAAGTGGCGGTGCGGTCCCCTACGGCACTGCGTAGGATCCTACGGTCTTGGCGTGCATCCGTGCGTCGCTGCGGTCCGGTCCCAGGTCGACGGGCACGTGCACCTTCCGCCGACCACTGGCGACAACATCGATGTACTGTGGAGACCTCACGCCCCACGTGTTGAGCAATTCGGCGGTACGTCCACCCGGCCTCCCGCATGCCCACTATACGCCCTCGCTCAAAGTCCGTCAACTGCACATACGGTTCACGTCCACGCTGTCGCGGCATGCTACCAGTGTTAAAGACTGCGATGGAGCTCCGTATGCCACGGCAAACTGGCTGACACTGACTGCGGCAGTGCACAAATGCTGCACAGCTAGCGCCATTCGACGGCCAACACCGCGGTTCCTGGTGTGTCTGCTGTGCCGTGCGTGTGATCGTTGCTTGTACAGCCCTCTCGCAGTGTCCGGAGCAAGTATGGTGGGTCTGACACACCGGTGTCAATGTGTTCTTTTTTCCATTTCCAGGAGTGTATATAGAAAAATTTAACATTGTAACACTTGAAAACGGTACAATGCCCAAATCAGCTGAGTCTGTAATATATATAGTGACTGCCTAATAGCCAAGGTGGAAAATGGAATTTTCTTGTAATAAATTGATGACTGTAACATTTCACATGAAAAACTTATCGTGTTATAACCAAGGGCATCCTAATGAAAACTTTGACTGGGACCAGGGGATTGGAAGAATTTTTAATTTATTTCTGGGAGAACAATATTTCCCATACACACACACACACACACACACACACACACACACTTCTACACTTGTTGGTTAGCGAGCTCTGTTCATCTTCGCCCAGTTCCGCGTAGCTGCAAGACCTTGGGCAACTTCCATTACGTAAGGCGATGCGGTAAAGAGCTTCTTGGCACCGCGGAAATAAGCGGCGGGGAAGGCAGGGGAAACCCGTTGTAGCGGGGAGGTTTCTTGTTAAGGACGGAGGGAAGAAGTGCAATTGTGACGGTGGTGGTTGCGGGCAGCGCGCAGACTGTCTGCGAGTCTTATACGCAACGACATTCAAGGAGCAGCTCCGGTTCAGTCCAAACACTGACACTGACACTATGCCCGGTGACGCCGTCGAAACAGTTACAATCGGAAAGCATTGACCATTGTCGCTCCGCTTTGTTTGTGTTTTACAATAAAGAAATATATTTCTGAGCTTGCAGTGACTGAGAACGATGAAAGCAAACATGCGTTAGTATTTTTTAAGCGATTTTCTTTACAGTGCTCTGAGACAACTCTTTGACCAATTACGCCTAGAAGCGATTCAAATGGCTCTAAGCACTATGGGACGTAATATCTGAGGTCATCAGTCCCCTAGACTTAGAATTACTTGAGCCTAACTAACCTAAGGACATCACACACATCCATGCCCGAGGCAGGATTCGAACCTGCCACCGTAACAGCAGCGCGGTTCCGGACTGAAGCGCCTAGTACCGCTAGGCCACAGCGGCCGGCTAGAAACGATTGGAAATGGAACGTGTCATAAACAAATTAATAATGAATTAGGCTCTTTAAAAGACGACATGAAAGAATAACAATGAAACCCAATTAGGTTAGAAAGGAATGCCGAATGCCTAGTTACTGGCTGTCTGGCATTCGCTGATGTTCTCGCAGTAACCACAGATAACACAGAACCGAGGTTTTCAAGGCATAGACTCATAAGCCGGACTAGATATCTCCTGCAAGAAAACAGAACACATGTCATACTAAAAAGAGGCAGCAAAAGAAGATGTCAACAAAATGTGGAGACTTCGAAAGAATGCACAAATTCAGATAGCTTGGGAAAATTATACAGGCAAATAACGTATAGAAATAATCTCGCGAATTTAGACTTAAAAACATGACTAGAGCTTTCTGGATGACCGGAAACTTCTACAATAAATCAGGTTCATCACGTAACGAAAAAGCGAGACATTACGACACTGTTAGCAAACCAGAAAATGTATACACATCAGAAACGTTAGTAATGGATCGAAAAGGAGCAGGAGACAATATCAAGAAAATAAAGACAAGAATCATCAGCAAAATGCTAGGGATGAATAATATAGAAGAAGGCGGCTGATTGTGGAGTAGACATGAGACCTAACAGACCTCTAGCTCAGCATACATCGTGAAGAAACATCGATTGAAATCTTGTGAACATATCAAAGGAATGCCAGACAGCTAACTAAACAGATCTTCGACTACACAGAAAGCGTTAAGAACATGAAGTAGCTCACTGAGGTCAGAAAAGACCTGAAGGGTGCCGGCATAACTGAATCAGATATACAAGACAGACAAACATTTAATCACAGAGTACTCAAGAATGGGTCACACTACTGGTCTACACACGATCTCCTTTATACAGGGTGCTACAAAAAGGCACGGCCAGACTTTCAGGAAACATTCCTCACACACAAAGAACGAAAATATGTTATGTGGACATGTGTCCGGAAACGCTTAATTTCCATGTTAGAGCTCATTTTATTACTTCTCTTCAAATCACATTAATCATGGAATGGAAACACACAGCAACAGAACGTACCAGCGTCACTTCAAACACTCTGTTCAGGAAATGTTCAAAAAGTCCTCCGTTAGCGAGGATACATGCATCCACCCTTCGTCGCATGGAATCCCTGATGCGCTGATGCAGCCCTGGAGAATGGCGTATTGTATCACAGCCGTCCACAATACGAGCACGAAGAGTCTCTGCAATTGGTACCGGGGTTGCATAGACAAGAGCTTTCAAATGCCCCCATAAATGAAAGTCCATACATCAAATAGGCATCTGCCAATTCCGCATTTGTAAACATTGCACTGACTGCAAAATCACGTTAGAGATGAACACTAACCTGTTGATGCTACGTACTGATGTGCTTGATGCTAGTACTGTAGAGCAATGAGTCACATGTCAACACAAGCACCGAAGTCAACAATACCTCCCTTCAATTGGGCCAACTGGCGGTGAATCGAGGAAGTACAGTACATACTGACGAAACTAAAATGTGCTCTAACATGGAAACTAAGCGTTTCCAGACACATGTCCACCTAACATCTTTTCTTTATCTGTGTGTGAGGAATGTTTCCTGAAAGTTTGGCAGTACCTTTTTGTTACACCCTGTAGATGAGCTATACTTACGTAGAAGTGTCTCAGTAAGCCGAAGTAGACTATTTGCTTTCACTACTATCGTCCTTACGTGCTCGTTCCATTTCATATTGCATTCAACGTTACGCCCAGATATTTAATCACCGTAACTGTGCCAAGAAGCGCACCACTAATGCCGTAGTCGAACATTGCGGGACTGTTTTTCTTGCTCATCTGCGTTTCAGCATTAGAAGTGTCCATTACGCTAGAATTTTATTGGAATGTGTTGTGGCGGACAGCCTTCTGACTAACTTTGGACTTACGCCTCCTACATACAAGCTGCCACCAGTCGGCAAGGAGACTGCTGTGAAACTGACGACGAGTTACGTCCATGAAAGACTTGCTGGCGCCAACCGTGAGTTGACAGTCTGTTAATTGACTGGGACGTTACGTCCTCGCCAGACCTAGTGACGCCGAATATGTTTACAAGAACCGTTAGAAGGTTTGGTTAGGATGCTTTTGAAAATAGTTTGAATGGGAGGAGGAGATATAGGCATTTGCACATGCCTCTTAGGTTAACGCCTACGCAAGATTTCCCCACTAGGTTACGTTCCATTACGAATGTGGGTGCACTCAGCAAACTGTTATCTGATTTATAAATTATAGAGCACAGCAAACAGTTTTGCAAGTTTTATTTGGCAGATCCAGATTTCGGCTAGGGCCTAGCATTGCGCTGAGATTATAAAATAGTGTAATGACAATGGCTAGGTACTAGCCGAAATCTGGATTTGCCAAATGAAAATTGCCAAAAAGGACGACTGGTTGCCGCACTCTATAATCTATGAAAGAACTCTCATTGATCGCAAATATTTGACGTGGGTCTTTCTGAGGTTTATACGACGAGTGGAGGGGAGTCGAGAGGAAATTTTTTTCTCTTCCAATAGGTCAACAAATAATCACGGGACTTGGACGACTGACACGAGTTTTTGGAGAAATTATTTTTAGTGAGACGCCAGAGTTGAGAAACAAAAACTACAGATGGCGTTAGGTTTTTGAGAGCGGTGAAGAGAGCTTGTTGTTTCGAAGAGCGGTGGAGGACAACAGATTTCTGGTTCTAAGATCGATGGAGAGCAGTTGGTGTTTGGTCTAGATCATAGACCACAGCCGAATGATAAAATGTTCTCCTTGCAGGGTCAAAACTTCTCTGAGATCAGCATCGTGTGAAGTTGGGGAACCTTGCGATCAACTTAGAGTCATTCTAGAGCTTCAGAAATGGTTCAAATGACTCTAAGCACTATGGCACTTAACATCTGAGGTCATCAGTCCCTTAGACTTAGAACTACTTAAACCTAACTAACCTAAGGTCATCACACACATCCATGCCCGGGGCAGGATTCGAACCTGCGACCGTAGCAGCAGCACGGTTCCTGACTGAAGCGCCTAGAACCGTTCGGTCACAACGGCTGGCTCATTCTAAAGCCGTAATCATGATTCATAAGATTATTACTTCAATTCTTTTGCGATTCTTGACTCAGCTTTTATTACAGTGAATCTTAAGTTACGATGACTTGCTAGTTAACTTACCTAGCGTACGTATTAATTCCACCGCATGTCAAACCTCCACTTAACACCAAGGATAAAGCAATTATTATGCCACATCGTTTAAACCTACCAATAGCAAGGCAGTTTGCGTAACGAGCATTATTTTATGCCCAACCGCACAAAAATAAAAAATAAATAAAAACAACAAAATTCGTTAATTGTGTTTGAATGATATTAAAAACATAGCTTTTAAAGAGGTACTGATGTGTAAGTACCTTTTGGACGCACTTAGCAATAGTTAGTTAGTTGCCTGTTCCACTTATCATTTGAACTATTCTTTTACACAAGTGATGTGGGGCGAGTCAGTTTACAGGCTATGTATACATAATTACTGTTCACATTAATGATCACGTTATCGTTTTATTCCTACACTTAAACACAAGTTTTTTTTTATAACGTGTACTACCGACTACCGACTTAATGACCACCACAAAAAGTTTTAAAAATGCAGATATCGTTCATTGTTGTTGATTTTTACCCTCAAAATGCTTTTTAAAGTAATACTGACGTATAATTAAGGCTCTGATCCTGGAAATATTGGATATGACATTCACCAGAGAAGGTGACATCTGCTACTGTGACTTAAATTTTTTGATTAAGTTTAACTGAAAAATTTAATAAATACAGGGCTATTACAAATGATTGAAGCGATTTCATAAATTCACTGTAGCTCCATTCATTGACATATGGTCACGACACACTACAGATACGTAGAAAAACTCATAAAGTTTCTGCCGCCAGAGCGCTCGAGAGCGCAGTGAGACAAATTGGCGACAGGAGCCGAGAAAGCGTATGTCGTGCTTGAAATGCACTCACATCAGTCAGTCATAACAGTGCAACGACACTTCAGGACGAAGTTCAACAAAGATCCACCAACTGCTAACTCCATTCGGCGATGGTATGCGCAGTTTAAAGCTTCTGGATGCCTCCCAGTTTAAAATTTACGGCCCCTTTTTCTTCTGCGAAAAAAACGTTACAGGACACGTGTATCTGGACATTCTGGAAAATTGGCTCATGCCACAACTGGAGACCGACAGCGCCGACTTCATCTTTCAACAGGATGGTGCTCCACCGCACTTCCATCATGATGTTCGGCATTTCTTAAACAGGAGATTGGAAAACCGATGGATCGGTCGTGGTGGAGATCATGATCAGCAATTCATGTCATGGCCTTCACGCTCTCCCGACTTAACCCCATGCGATTTCTTTCTGTTGGGTTATGTGAAAGATTCAGTGTTTAAACCTCCTCTACCAAGAAACGTGCCAGAACTGCGAGCTCGCATCAACGATGCTTTCGAACTCATTGATGGGAACATGCTGCGCCGAGTGTGGGAGGAACTTGATTATCGGCTTGATGTCTGCCGAATCTCTAAAGGGGCACATAGTGAACATTTGTGAATGCCTAAAAAAACTTTTTGAGTTTTTGTATGTGTGTGCAAAGCACTGTGAAAGTATCTCAAATGATAAAGTTATTGTAGAGCTGTGAAATCACTTCAATCATTTGTAATAACCCTGTATATGGAATCTGGTGGAATAATTCATTACAACACTAATCTTTTTCTAGGCTTTAAAATGTGACTAGATAACAATATTGTGAAAAGGTGGTTATGAAGTCCCCCCTCCCCCCCCCCCCCCCAAACCCGATTGGTGGATTCAGTCACGATCTCTTTTATACTGTGCTTCCCAGTAATTTTCGGGCGCGCCATAAATGTATTGCATTATATTGTATGTTACCTGGGGACCTAGAAACGACGGAGAGGCTCCGTCCCCGCCGCAGCCGCAGTGGTCCACAACCCCACGACGACTACCGCAGTCCACCCCCCCGCCGCCCCACACCGAACCACTCTTTCATGATTATTGTGCGGTTCGGCCCCCGGTGGACCCCCTCAGGGAACGTCTCACACCAAAAGAGTGCAACCCCTATGTTTGCGTGGTAGAGTAATGGTGGTGTACGCGTACGTTGAGAACTTGTTTACAAAGCAATCGCCGACACAGTGTAGCTGAGGCGGAATAAGGGGAACGATCTCGCATTCGCCGAGCCAGATGGAAAACCGCCTAAAAACCGCACGGCTAACCGGGAGGGCATAGATGAATTGCTTGCGACTTCAAGTGTTGCTTGCTATTTTGAAGGAAGCTGTTCGTCATATTTGATTTTTAACATCTGTGTAGACCTATTTGAAACAAATGTGCAGAAACCGAATTCCTCTTGAATTTATTTCGATAGTTACTTAATCTCATGTTATCTGAAGACAGAATAATCATCAGTCATGTTTACATATGAGGGACATTGTTCATTATGACCATTGCGTGGTGCAAAACTTCTTTTAATTACCAGTTAGCTTCCAATAAGCCTACAGGGCTTAGGGTATGTCCTTTTTGTTGTACTAATCATTGATACTTTGGCATCTTGCGATCCTTGTATTGAATCATGAGAGGAATAGCTCATCTCACCAGGGTACTTAGTCTCCCGTAACGAATATCTTTATGTAGCTCAGCATGCCAGGAGATTTTTTCAGCCATTAATAAACTTCATTCAAGTGTGATAAAAAGTGGGAAATGAAAATGAGTAGCACATACATTAAGAAAGATGGAGGGGTTTATAAAAACAGCTGGAAGGATAGGGGTGACGATGGAAGAGGACACTTCAGATCCTGGACAATGAGGTGGACAGCAACACATGCAGCAGAAATAGGAAGTAAGCGATGGACCGCTTCCAGTGAAGACGCAAAACAGTATAAAACTGCCCGTGATATTCGGTCAACATTTAGCATAGATGCTTGTACCGATGTATGAGCAACAACTTCTTTGCTACACGTAGCGGTAGTGGCGGTGACGATGGTCCAGAGTGAAGTGTCTGTTCACTACATGAATATCTACCACCGCGGCTGCCCAATGATCGCACCGCTGGATGACACAGCCTCCTGGACTTTGTCTAATGCCTCCCTTAGCCCCCACCCCCTCCGCCCCACCATGAGCGTACCGCGAGAGCCAACAGGACGTGTCGACGTCGACCTGGATTTGCCTGTCGGTCGTAACTCACTGGTTCGCTTTCCGCTGATTTATGGCTTGCAGAGAAATATACCGACTGATTTAATGCATCGCTTCTGTCACTCAGTGCGTACAAAAACCAGCACTATTCGTACCTAATACGGCGAGCCTCAAACAAAAATACATAGCAACTGAATATGACGTAAGAGTTACAGCCATCAGTGCAAGTGAAATTCTCTTGTTTGTTTCACCACAGACGTTGCGTAACTGTTTCCATTTGTACTGCACCAGCTGGATGAGTAAGGGGCCTAATTGGGTTAAAGCAAAACACAGGATTTCCAAAATTTCTATCAGTCTGGCGTACTTCGATGACGTGCTCTTCCCAGCACAGAGGTAAAATGTAAACCGTGAGGCGGCTGTTTGTACTGTGAGGCCTTAATGCAGGGATGCTCAACCCGTCGACTGCGATCGACCGGTCGATTGCCATTGCTGTTTGAGTTCATCTCTCACAATACTTGTACAAAATCTGTTTAAACGAGTTGTTTTTGTGAGGTACCAGTTTGTGGACAATAAGTGCTTCGCGCGGCGGTTGTAGGCGGTAAGTCAGACTAAACTGCATCCGCTTCTTTCGTCTCCATCCGCATTTCACCGCCTTTAACTCTCGCTCCAGGCAACGACAGTCTTTCCTCCTGCATGGTGAGGTTACTAGCACTCATGAACCTGAACTTGGCGCATTGTGGGCGGGGACTTGGTGACGGGGACAGCGCTCAGAGATTACTGCGGAACTTGGCCTTTGGAATAGCACAGTTACTGAAAATATATGTGAAGCACTTTCCTGGAATACAGTCAGAACTGTCGATAAGAAACATCATTGGATCAAGAAGCTGCAAAGAAGTATGTGGCCAAAGTTGCAGCACTGAAGGTAGAGTTTGAAAACACATTTTCACTTTACAAAGCTATAGAATCTGTTTTAGATTTCATAGCTCAACTTTTGGTCTCTCACTCTTTCTCAATCTCTCTCTCTCTCATATATATATATATATATATATATATATGACCGGGCCAAATATCTCACGAAATAAGCATCAAACGAAAAGACTACAAACAATGAAACTTGTCTAGCTTGAAGGGGGAAGCCAGATGACGGTATGGTTGGCCCTCTAGATGGCGCTGCAATAGGTCAAACGGATATCAACTGCCTTTTTTTAAATAGGAACCCCCATTTTTTATTACATATTCGTGCAGTACCAAAAGAAATATGTATGTTTTAGTTGGACCACTGTTGTCGCTTTGTGATGGATGACGCTGTAATAGTCACAAACATCTTTCTTTCTTTCCTTTCCTGTAGGCCTTTATCCCGCAGTAACGCATGGTCGGCCTTGTTATTACGGATTTGGCAATGTTAGTGGCAGAGGGTAGCCGGATGCCCTTCCTGACGCCACCCCGAACCCCCCAGGACGGAATAAGTGTAGCCCAGCTGTCTGTGTCTAGTAGTCATGAAATAGTAAGAACGCATTCAAATGTTTGTGAGTCATCTAACTGAGGCGGAACGTGGGGACCAGCCCAGTAGTCACATAGCGAGATGTGGAAAACCGCCTAAAAACCACATCCAGGTTGGCCGGCACACCGGCCCTCGTCGTTAATCCGCCAAGCGGATTCGATCCAGGGCCGGCGCGCCTACTCACGTCCAGGAAGCAGCGCATTAGCACTCTCGGATACCCTGGAGGGTTGTAATAGTCACAAACATGTGGCTCACAATTTTAGACGAACATTGGTAACAGGTAGGTTTTTTAAATTTAAATACAGAACTTAGGTGCGTTTGAACATTTTATTTCGGTTGTTGCAATGTGATACATGTACCTCTGTGAACTTATCATTTCTGAGAACGCATGCTGTTACAGCGTTATTACCTGTAAATACCACATTAATGCAATAAATGTTCAAAATGATGTCCGTCAACCTCAATGCATTTGGCAATACGTGTAACGACATTCCTCTCAAGAGCGACTAGTTCGCCTTCCGTAATGATCGCACATGCATTGACAATGCGCTGACGCATATTGTCAGGCGTTGTCAGTGGATCACGATAGCAAATATCCTTCAACTTTCCCCACAGAACGAAATCCGGGGACGTCAGATCCGGTGAACGTGCGGGCCATGGTATGGTGCTTCGACGACCAATGCACCTGTCATGAAACATGCCATTCAATACCGCTTCAATCGCACCCGAGCTATGTGCCGGACATCCGTCATGTTGGAAGTACATCGCCATTCTGTCATGCAGTGGAACATCTAGTATAACATTAACCCGCCAATGTCGCTGATGTTCCACTTGTCGCAGCCATCGTGGATTTTCCGTTGCCGAATAGTGCATATTATGCCGGTTTACGTTACCGCTGTTGGTGAATGACGCTTCGTTGCTAAATAGAACGCGTACAAAAAATCTGTCATCGTCCCGTAATTTCTCTTGTGCCCAGTGGCAGAACTGTACACGAAGTTCAAAGTCGTTGCCATGCAATTCCTGGTGCATAGAAATATGGTACGGGTGCAATCGATGTTGATGTAGCATTCTCAACACCGACATTTTTGAGATTCCTAATTCTCACGCAGTTTGTCTGCTACTGATGTTCAGATTAGCCACGACAGCAGCTGAAACATCTACTTGGGCATCATCATTTGTTGCAGGTCGTGGTTGATGTTTCACATGTGCCTGAACACTTCCTGTTTCCTTAAATAACGTAACTATCCGGCGAAAGGTCCGGACACTTGGATGATGTCGTCCAGGATACCGAGCAGCATACATTGCACACGCCCGTTGGGCATTTTGATCACAATAGCCATACATCAACACGATATCGACCTCTTCTACAATTGGTAAACGGTCCATTTTAACACGGGTAATGTATCACGAAGGAAATACCGTCCGCACTGGTGGAACGTTACGCGATACCACGTACTTATACGTTTGTGACTATTACAGCGCCATCTATCACAAAGCGAAAAAAAATGGTCCAACTAAAACATTCATATTTCTTTATGTAATATACGAATATGTAATAAAAATGGGGGTTCTTACTTAAAAAAAAAACGCAGTCGATATCCGTTTGACCTATGGCAGCACCATCTAGCGGGCCAACCCTAGCCGCCATCTGGTTTCCCCCTTCAAGCTAGACGAGTTTCGTTCTTTTTAGCTTTTACGTTTGGTGCTTATTTCGTGAGATATTTGGCCCGCTCACTATCAATGGACCACCCTATATATATATATATATATATATATATATATATATATATATATATATATATATATATATATATATATCACGCCAGCCTGGGAGCGAATCCGTCGGGGTCCCAACACATCCATTGCAGTTTCATGGCAAGACACACCGCGAGCAAATCCGTCAACAGCCTTATTTCGCGTACAGGAAGTCTTTTACAAATTGTGTCGGTCCTGAAAAGAGCCTTTTTGTAGCTAGGACATTGTTTACTTATAGCAGGTGCTCGAACTGGCGACCCATAACGCGACACAAGCTTGGGAACGTCGAATGGTGTTTTGACGTACTCCTTCAAAGATTCTGGGCATTGCCCTGATGTGATTGGCGGCATGTTGAATGCGATCCGTTAATTTCTTTTAGCTTCTAGGTGGTTCGCGTTCGGATGGGTGAACTAGAACCTTGAAGAATCCCCACAGGAAAAGGTCCGGTTGCGTGAGGTTTGGTGATCGCGGAGTCCTCCGGCAAATTACCTGCCAATTACCCGGCCAATTACCCGCACCGGAGAGTTCATTTAAATATGCACGCACAGCACGACTGTTTTGCGCGGGCGCCCCATCATGCTGCAACCAAGTGCGTAGCAGTATGTCCAGGGGAACATCTTCCAGCAGGCCAGGTAGAGTTTCTTGCAAAAAGTGAAGGTAATTTTCTCCGGTAAGTCGAGGAGGTAGACGGACCAGCCCAATCAGATGGTCACCCACAATGCCAGCCCAAATATTGAGCGAAAATCGTTTCTGGTGTCCGTAGACCTACGTGACGTGAGGATTTCTCCTTGCCCAGTAATGAACGTTTCGAGTGTTGTAAAGGCCATCCCGATGGAAGTTGTAGGAGAACAACACAATGGTGGAGATATCGGATCTCGTGCAACACATCGCACAAACCACCAGCAAAATCCTAGCCTGTGTTCATAGTCCGCAACAGGCTTTAGGTCTTGGGCAGGGTGGAAACTGAATGTATTCTGGCCGTCATCCCTCAAAACTTCCCAGACTAACCGATGAGCTACCCCAATGTCGTGTCCAACCGCTCGACTACTTGTCGCAGGTGCTTCCTCAAAGCGCTAGAGAACAGTCTCTTCAAATGTACCAAGCCGTTGTGTTCGAGGTCTTCCAGCATCACCATGAAATAAAGAGCCTGTTTCGCCGAGTCGTCGGTGAATTGATGTAATCGTTTGCGGATGTGGGTGGAGTATTGCTGGATACCGTTCCTCATACAACCGTCGAGCTTCATGCGCTTTACCGTGGGCTAGTCCATTCACAGGGACCATATCGCGTTGCTCTTCAAACGAATACTGTGCCGCCATGCTTACTGTATGACTAAATCGCAGGTGACATGTGTGTGCACCGAAGCGAAGCTTACGTGTGACTGCCTCTGACGTGAGGTGGAGACAAACAGCAAGACCTATTCGACACGTGTGCGTATCACGTTGGGGCAGAGACGGGGCGACGGACGTTTGCATGTGTGAACCGACAACCATAACGCTACTCGTCAACTGACAAACGGCAACAGGGCAATCCCGCAGCCAATCGGAGCGCGTGGCGCCAAGTTTCCGTAGTTTACAAACTTGTCGATCTACCGAGCATTGGTAATTTTGGTTCCCACTGGCATCAGCTATCCCGGGCTAAAATTTCGTGACACACAAAATTACACAATGGATCAAAAAAGTTGTAATTGCAGTTTCTTTGTGTCGGAGGGGGATGATACCACATTTGACCAGTCACCCCACCCGTGCATGAGTGGCGGAGGTAGAGGGAACAGCTTTAATCTTCAACGGAACCCCCCCCCCCCCTCCTTTTTAATAGCATACTGGGATTCTAGGGCAAAATATACTTACGTTTTGTCTGAAGCGTTTTCTTCCTTTCATCACAGATGGCGCTGTAATCGGAGGAATAGAAATAATTTACGACGTAACCGGCCGGAGCGGCCGAGCGGTTCTATGCGCTTCAATCCGGAACCGCGCGACTGCTACGGTCGCAGCTTCGAATCCTGCCTCGGGCACGGATGTGTGTGATGTCCTTAGGTTAGCTAGGTTTAAGTAGTTCTAGGTTCTAGGGGACTGATGACCTCAGAAGTTAAGTCCCATAGTGCTCAAAGCTACTTACGACGTGCTACTGAATGGCCCTTGAATATCCTATGGCACGTGGGACTCCACCACCATGCTGCGAGGGTAGGAGAGGCCAGTAATTCGTAACATCTAACTGGAAATTCTATTCGCAATGTTGTATCATAAAAGGCAGTAACCTGCAACCGCAGCTCACGTATAGTGCTGACCTAGAACAATTAGCGGTTATAAACATTAGAATACTTGCGCAGTGTTTATTGCCTGCACATCTACCTCTTATCTGGAGAACGTTGCAAACACAGGAGAAAAAAATTGAAATGACCCTCATTTACGGAGAATACAGGAACAATATTGAGGCTGATGTAGCCTTGTATACCGAGCGTTTTCCAGAGGAAGCTCGCTCTCGTTCGCTCTTTTATAAGGTTGTGAACGTCTTTATCTCTGATGGCAGCGTACAGACCAACAAAAGGAAACGATGCAAACATGTTATAGGACAAGTTAATGAAATAACTGTACTTGCAGCAGTGCACCACAACCGACGGATAGGCGCCCGGTAATTACGTTGCGTCCTACGGGGGTAAATAATAAGAATTTCAGATGAATACCATTGAAAGAATTTCCAACAGCGTAACAATACAAGTTTGACTTTAAATCATACCCTGAAATATTGCCTACGGAGAGATGAATAATAACATGAAGTTAATCCTGTGGTGTGATTTTCTATCAATTACATACAATTTATTATTTGCATTGTATGGTCTGACTACGTAAAGAAAAACGTAAATTAATTTGTAATTGTTCACTGTTCTTTACTATATTATATCACTTGATTTTGCTTACTAAAACTTTTGCTAACAGTTACAAACACGTTATGTGCTATATCGCTACACTTGAATACAATGCAATGGATTTCTTTGGCATAATAAAATATTTTTGCCAAGCTACTCTTAGAACATGAGACACAAGAGGTAATTGTCTGGATTTTTTTATAGTCAGATCAGACCTAAACCACCAGGAATCTTACCAATATTAATTATTTACTTTGAAACTTTACGTGAAATTCAGAGTGCAGTCTTTGCTCATCTTTGGCAATGTCCAACTAAAAATTCACAGTGAAATAAAATATTCTCCTCCACGTCTACTAATTTTGCTGAAAGAGAAATGGATTAATTTTATTTCCTGTTATTACCATTATATTTCCCGCGCTGTAGGCGGGCTGCTGAAATATTTAATTTCTATGCTCGTAGCAGCGGCAGCTTCCGACTGCCGTCGATCTGCTCCGCCTCTAATAAAGTTAAATTTGCTGAAAAAGTAGGTATTATGGCTGGAAAAGCTATCTACAAAATTAATAGCACACTTCGCCATATATGATAATATTATAAAACATAAGTTTCTTACTTTACATACCCTTTTACAGAATCTTGCCCCTAAGGGCGGATAAACGTTTTAACAGACAAAGCACGACTATTGTAGGTAAAGGTACAGCGCAAGGTGCATCTGTACTCATCGGCAAGTCAAGAAGAACAGAGATATTACTGCCCTTAATTCGGTTACGAACACACGCACACACACACATATATACACAATTAAATTTTATCGTCATAGAATGAAATTTTCACTCTACAGCGGAGTGTGCGCTGATATGAAACTTCCTGGCAGATTAAAACTGTGTGCCGGACCGAGACTCGAACTCGGGACCTTTTGCGGGCAAGCGCTCTACCGACTGAGCTACCCAAGCACGACTCACGGCCCGTCCTCAAAGTCGTCATAGCTTCACCGACCAATGAATTGTCTGTGGCAGTCTCTAACTGCCGGCCGCTGCGATAACTTTTACATCTTTACCTTTACGTTGCACAAAGAAATAAAAAGTAAATGATGGTAAATACAATTTATTATGATTCCATACACTGTTTATCGAGGAGACGTTACAGTAGGTAGTATTGTCACAACACCGCATCGTCTTAAATATCATCTGTACCACCTGTAACTGCATCAAAAACTTCGTGGCACCGATTACAAAAACTATGTAGTGTTTTGTGAATGGGCACGTTAACAATGCAAACGAGCCCGGCATAACTTGCAATGCTGGAGGGTAGACAACCCGCACTGGTTACAGCAAGCTAACCATCAACGTCCTTGGTCTGTTTTCGTATAGAGTGGCATCGCGGAGAACAAACTCATTGGCCCATATTTTATCAACGGCACGATGAATGGATGCAAATATCCAACATTTTTGGAACAGAAAATACCGGTACTACTGCAGAATTTTACCCTGCACTTTCGATAACGTATGTAGTCTCAGCAAGACGGTTGCCCGGCGTATTACGCAGTTGAAGCACTGGAGTTTTTTACGATGGTCGTTGGATCAGCAGATGTGGTCCTATTGATTGGCCCGCTAGGTCATCGGATTTGAAGTTGCCGTATTTCTTTCTGTGGCGATATTTAAAAGATAAAGTGTCCCAGTAAGTGTCAACAGACCGTGAAGTCATGGTCGACCGCATTGGAAACATTGTTGACTTCCCGAAGACATACTTCTGTCCTGTGTACGATCATTTGAAAAGCGGATCACTAAGTGTATTGATGTTGGTTGTACAACATTTGAACATTTACTCTAATTGTAAAAACAGTAACGTTCGCCTCGAACCAAGACCACAATGGCGCGTCAAGTAGTCCCCTGTTCGATATGTCGGAGGACTACAACGTTGCAAATGGGGTTTCCCAACAGATGTTACGAAATACTGGCCTGTCCTACGCTCGCAGCGTGGAGGTGGGGTGCCGCGTGCCACTGGATATTCGAGAGCCATTGAACAGCACGTCGTAAATTACGATTATGTTCCCATTTCTATTCATCCGGTTACAGCGCCATCTGTGGCGAAACGAAGAAAACGCTTCAGGCATAACGTACATAGATTTTGTCTATAGAACCGTAATCTGCAATTAAAAAAACGGAGGTTCCCATTGAAGATTTCAAAGTTGGCCCCAGCCACCGTACGGGGAGGAGTGGATGGAAGGAGGGGTCGAGTATGGTATCATTGGATGTTGTCTCGCGGAGACAGACAAATTGGAATGATAAATTTTTTTGATCCATATGTAGTTTTCGAGATATTTCAATTTCTTCAGTTAAAATGAAAACAACGTCTCTCTCTCTCTCTCTCTCTCTCTCTCTGTCTCTCTCTCTCTCTCTCTCTGTGTGTGTGTGTGTGTGTGTGTGTGTGTGTGTGTGTGTGCGCATGTGCGGGCATTTTCATATTCAATACTGACTAATAGTCACATGCTCAATGATGGTTCACGTGAGCAATGGCAGTCGTTGTGGTTTTCATCAAGGGCGTCTGTGATAGTTAATAGCGTCTATACTACTAATGTTTTAGTATTTCGTATTTTGGTGGGCTCATTTAAACAGCGTTTCCTCAAATGTCTAGTGATTACTGTTTGGGGCTGCTTTTTTGGAAGAACCAATCTGGAGTTTTAAAAGCATAATGGTCTGAGTGCATGGAGCAACAAGGATTGTATAGTGTGCTCAGAAAAGTGAGTAGGTGACTAATGTACTCGCGCGAATGTGTGATCGCTTTGAAGGAAATGTAAATGGCGTTGTCACCTGAGGTCTTGGGGGTCCTTGTTTTATTTGTAGCATTTCTGGCCGGGTACTGTGAAAGGCAAATTTTGTATATTTCTGTAGAAGTGATGCTATCCTATAATTTCTCGTTTTAATGGCCATATATTGGGGTTGTTATAAATTGTGTTACTGAAATGTAAATATGAGCCGGAGGGGGGGGGTGAGGGGGTCTGTTGGTTTTGATCTGTCAGTTGAGGTTATTCGATTGTTAATAGAAGTGTTACCAAAATGTTGCGCACCTGTCAACCCGGCTCCACCGTTCTTGACTGCCATCACAATTATAACACGGTATAGGACAGTATTAAGAGACGCTTTTGTATTACTACGAACAAAATCAGAACGACAATTTAGCAATAATTAATAAAAGTTAGTTTCAGTTTTGATGGTCAGTCCAGAGCGTAATCCCTCCATCTTTCATTACAGAAACCAATCAGATCACAAGTCGATAAATTTGGAGCAATTTTCCACGATTGCTATAATGGTGTATTAGCACCTGTCGTTCTTACTCCACTCCATCTTATGACATCATGCATCGACTATTGTATCTTCTCTCAAGCGAGATGTGACACGTGGGTGTAAAGCTCAAAGAGCCAGAAATGCCCATTCTGACGACCAACTTTGCATCTTGCATTGACCGTGATATAACGGGAATAATTAAAGTATGAGAACGGCACAAGCACATTACTCCCAGGAGCCAAAACAAGATCGACCGTACATTTATAAATAAAAGCCATGTTTGATATTTAGCGTGACAGGCAACTTCAATTCATTCTCAGCAAGTACAGGAAGCGCTGATTCGTGAAGTGTTGAGTCTCCATGTGCTACACAAGTATAGTAGTCAGCAAAATGTGATACCGTTACTTTGGACGAACATTCAATGACTCAATCACTATTTGTTGTAATTTTCGACCAATGTTATTCAATATCCAGCAATGTTAGAGAGACACCATTAAGTGATATGTTTCTGTTGCGATACAAAGAAGGCTACAGTGTTTTGAATTCTGTGTCGTTTGGGTTGATCTTGTTAAAATATATTGTCAGTGTTGTGGTGCAAAAATGGGATTTCATTATTCCTACTACTTTACTACTTCTCAGTAGTTGCCATTGCAACTCAAACTACCATTTCGTACCGGTCATCATTACGAACGAGATCTTATAGCTTTCCATACCCTCCCCCCGGCCCCCCTCACCGTCCTGTATCAAGGACTTGACAATAAACTGCAAATTTTCGTAAGAACACTTACGGACCAATATTGACAATGTTCCTTCCTGCCCAAAAATTCCTCTTCATTGCAGTGCAGATAAAGTTTCTTCCCCCACTAACCTCTTTAAAATTAGGTTCGACAAGGAAATGCTTGAGGTAAAGGGAAACGGCAGCTGACTTAAAACGCGGAGTAGACGCCGAAGCTGCTGAACTTGACAGTGGGATCGAGAGGCCAAGGTCTCCCTGAAAAATGAAAGGAACAGCATGATGCACCATCGACAATGAGACTGAACACCAGGTGGACAATGCAAGTACAGTCATCGGTCGTGGTGTCATTGTAGGAATTAGCCTTGCGTTTATTTCAAGTGGTTTATAGAGCAGTTGGTGAAGGACGAAGGAAAAAGTGGCTACGAGCAATTGAAGCATTCTCCTACCCACATGCAGTGATCGCCGAATGTGGACTTGAAGCCAACTCATTTGGTCCAGCCTCTCTTTGGTACGTTATCTCGACGAAAGGTCTTTCTACATCTCGGAGAGGCCTAGCAAAATATGCGGTACCTATATACATTAACCATCTTTAGCCAGGATGAAAAGTGTCCTCTCTATGGGCAGGTCCCTGGACAATCGTGTCTTCCTGGAACTTAGATTAAGTTTCTTATTTTCAAGTTATCCCGATCTTGTGCTGCTTCTTTCTATTAATCTTTAAGTCATCATGTAAGTGTGCTCCTATACTAAGCATTCTGTATTTCCTTTCCATCTTGTAGAAGGCTCTTGCATCTCAAAATAGGGTGTATCCAGTAAGATTTCCTCCCCCCCCCCCCCCCCAGCTCTTGTTTCAGAATATCTTCGTTCGATAGTTTGACTGTTCATTTATTTTTTTTATCCTTTTCCAAGACACCATCTCAGACCTCCCTGAATAGGTTCTATCAATTTTGCTTTAATTCCTACACGTATGTGACTTTTAACCATTTCTTTTCAGCTCAGTAATAATCTTTCTAGTTAACAGAGATCTTCTTATTGTATTGTGGTGTCACCGCCAGACACCACACTTGCTAGATGGTAGCCTTTAAATCGGCCGCGGTCCGTTAGTACACGTCGGACACGCGTGTCGCCACTATCAGTGATTGCAGACCGAGCGCCGCCACACTCGCCCCAGTTGTACAGCCGATTTTGCTAGCGATGGTTCACTGTCTACATACGCTCTCATTTGCAGAGACGACAGTTTTGCATAGCCTTCAGCTACGTCATTTGCTACGACCTAGCAAGGCGCCATATTCAGTTACTACGTCTTCTGAACAGATAATATTGTGACTCATGTACCGCCAAGAGCGACGTTCATCATTAATGGATTAAAGTTAAGTATCAAGCTAATTACGTCCGCTTTCTGAATTCTATTTCCTTGTCATGTTCCAGACCTCACGTCAGTATAGTCCTTCCCTCCTCACGCCAGCCTGCGTGAGCTAAAAGGCGTGCATTTCGGCCTCCACTAGTAACACGGTGTTGGCTCTTCTGCCAACACAACAGTATACTCATCTTTGGTCGAACCATTACCACAGTGGATGTTACTGGAGCGATTATTTTCTCTTGCTACGAGATAATATCTGATTCAATCTCTCCCATAACTAGTAGCATAGTGAAATATTCTCCCTACACAAGTCTCTTCCTAATCTATACCACGTCATATCCTCTCTCAATGACAGCTACTCTGTCTACCATCGTCTGTAACGTTTTTTCCCATTTTGTTGCAACTACTACATTGTATCAGTTCATTAATAATACATCCTGCAATCTTCAAAGTTCCAATTATTTTCACAAACCCTTTCATCAAGTACTCTCTGCTCTTACTCTCGGTAAAGTTGAAATTTATATTCAAGAGTGACAAAAAAGGAAGTGCGCATCCTAATTCAGATCAGCAGTCGTAACTGATCTCGAGGTGATTTTTCTTTAGGGAAAGTTCACGATTTTTGCCCGTTTTTCCCTGAACAATAAATACGTTTTGGATATTCTTTCCAGAACCAAACACAATTCGTTGTTTTGTCTCTTCACCAGTACAAGTTTCGTTGATGTTTCACCACAATTTCCTCTGAATTTACTTTAGAGCACATTTTGTTGTTGATTTATCGTAAACAGTGAAACAATGAGTATTGCCAATGTATAGTGTCTGGCAATGTGGAAACCACGCCCACTAGGACACAGATTTGCAGATAAACTGTACCGGTATATCAGCTGCGCTGCAGAAGACAAACGGCGACGTACAGTAAAACTAAGGGAAACCTACTGATTACAGGATAACATCAACGGAACATAGGAAGAAAAAAAACTGCGTTGCATTAATGATTTTTAGGTAAGGACCGTCAGTACACAACTGAACAAAGTCAATATTTGTTTTGACGTAGGGTTTGACCTCAACCTACTGAAGCATCACGAGTGGCCTGAAACATATATAGCTGCTGTTCTGGATGTAACACTAAAAACAATTTTCAGCACAGGACCCAAATTACACACACACTCTTCCATCATATTAATTTGTTTGTTGTTATATGGTGTTGCCCACTGCAGAGTGTATTTCGTGAAGTCCATGGTGTGTGTGTGTGTGCGTGTGTGTGTTTGTGTGTGTGACAGATAGAGAGAGAGAGAGAGAGAGAGAGAGAGAGAGCTCTTTGGTCGGGTTTAATAATGAGATGTCGGTTATATGTGGCTGCTCAGTTATCAGTTGCTTGCTCTCAGCTTTTTGAATGTGACAGGTTCCTTATATTCCAAGGAGACTTTTATTGTGACTCTTTATTCTGAAAATTTCCGTGTCTTGCACTCTTTTCGGAGGTTACTGTAATTTTCAAATTTTCTTTAAGTGTGCAGTGATTAGAGTGATACTTCCAATATCTGATTTGTTCTTTAGATCTTCTCCACATTTGAAGGATATTTAAAACAACATTCCTATCAGCCTACAAATGTAGAGCAAGACACGAAAATTATCGGAATAAACAGTCACAGTACACATCTCATCCCAAACATGGAAACTATCAGATTCAAGAAGCCATAGCTCAAAGCACCATCTGATAATCCTGGCCAAAGAATTGACACACTCACATACATACATACACAAACACACACACACACACAAACACACACACACACACACACAAAGTAATGAAATATCTTTTGAATTAAATGACTAGATACATTTACAGTAGCGGTATATATAAGCTGGAAGTTCTGGATATAAATGAAAATCAGTAGGCGTTTTAGGCCACTTGTGATGCCTTAAATTGATAAAAAATGTCAATTTTCAATTTGTTTCTTTGTTTATTAGTAGATCTCATAGACAATAAGTTCCTAAAGTTACAATGATGAAATGGCATCCGAAATGCCTGACAAATAATTAAATCTATAACGTGACCTTCTGTCACGCCCAATTTTTGAAGTAACGCTTCTTTACTAACTCGGTAGACAACGATTGCGTGAATTACTTTCAAGCAAATTTGTACGGGGTAGACTGTGATATGTACACTTCGGTTTTATAGATCATCTGTGACTCTGTTCCGTATCTTAAACCGAGCGAGGTGGCGCAGAGGGTCGGGAGATAGCGGTTCAAACCTGCGTCCGGCCATCCTGATTTATATTTTCCGTAATATCCCCAAATCGCTTTCCGCCGGGACCGATGACCTCGTTATTTGGTCATCTCCCCCAAATCAACCAACCAATCAAAAGTATCTTAGAAACAACAACTAAGCCGCTACTTTGTTTATGTAGAAGTAGCTCTTGTTCAGCGTTGCGCTAATGATCATTCAGTAACGCCACTGTCTTGTATTTAATGATAGAAATACAGGGAGGATGAAGATATTAGCGATAATGGCCCTTAAAATAGGAAGTTTCATTCAAGATATCTTGAGGAAAATAGTTTTACAGCGTCTCTAAAAAAAAATGGCTCTGAGCACTATGGGACTCAACTGCTGAGGTCATAAGTCCCCTAGAACTTAGAACTACTTAAACCTAACTAACCTAAGGACAACACACACATCCACGCCCGAGGCAGGATTCGAACCTGCGACCGTAGCGGTCGCGCGGTTCCCGACTGTAGCGCCAGAACCGCTCGGCCACCAGCGGCCGGCTTACAGCATCTCTCTACAGCTGAAAAGTCAGTTGAAGACCTGGTAAAGGAAACAAGACAGAAAATAAGAAACCAGAAGAAAAGCTTTGAAGGGAAAGGGGACCCAGAGTAGGAGTCTGGGGCCTTGTGAAAAGGTGGCATAAGAAGAAATCATAATTTTAAAAAACTGCATTTCAAAGTTCAGAGTTTATGTACCTTTTTCTCAGAATCGATGAAGGGTAGAATCACGAAATTTTTTACACTTATTTCTATAAATCCAATAAAAGTTGTCTCAAAAGCAGATTTTGAGATTCTGAGTGTAAGGTGAGATACGGGGCAAAGTGCTTGGAATTTTGCATGAACTTTATATTACAATTACAGAACTAAAATTAAAAATCATGAATATTCTCCTATTCGATATATTCAAAAAACCTCATGAGAGAAGCTTATTATATGCAAAGAAATTAAGCAGAGATAATTTGTATAAATCTCTGATAGTTTCTGAGAAAAGGGTACGTATATTATATATTTAAAAAAATAAAGTTTTTAAAATCCATAAAAAAGTTAAATATATGTAATACAATGACCTTAAAAGTAAAAGTGTTAGTTTCATATTTAACACGTGTTACTTATATATATATATATATAATTTAACTTATCAGGTGATTTTTTTTTTTTAGCATGATTCTTTCTCTGAGGGATATTATCTTTTCTTATCACTTTTACTTACGCGCGTAAGTAAATATGAAACGGGTTCTTGAAGGGCCGCTGTTATTCATGTACCAACTTTAGATTTTGAACGTGATGTCTAAAATATCGTTGCCGTTAACTGTATTGAATCTAATTTTGTTAATTTCTATTTATTGACGGCAAAGCAAGGCTCGAGAGAACTTCGTTTGTTGCCGTGGAGCGGCCAAGATAAAACGTACTGAACTCATGGAATCTGTATGATTTAAAAAATTAACTTTAACGTTAAATCAATTATCTGTTGCAATTTAGAAAGGTTCTTACAACGAAATCTCTCGCGTTTACAGTTACTGTTAACACTTTGAAAAATAAATTAATACTTCGGCGCGTAATGGCCCACCAGAGGCTGAATCGGAAGATGAGCACAAATTACTGAAAAAAATGCTTATCAAAAGTAATCAGCCGCTGCGTCCATTTGAGATAACAACTATTACCAAGAAATTCATTTTGTAATAACAACAATTAGTTTATTTTAGCAGAATACAGAATAACTTACATAAAATATGTGTAGCCGCTCAATGGCTGCCTTCCGCATCGCGAAACAAACAAAACAGTGTGTGTACCATAAAGTACGTCCGTCCTCCTCGGCCGTACAATCGCGTCTCTTAACGATCCTTTTTTATTTTCACAGACATGTTTTAAATAAAGATGCTACTTTTAAATTTTCGCTGCATATCAATTTTTTTCAAATACATGAACTGTATCTTTTATACTAATTATGTTCATAAAATACGTCAAGTGTTTACAAATAATTTTTAATTCACCCTTAACACTTCACAATATTGTTCAGTTCCTATGACCGATAAAAATGTCAATATTTACGTGACGTACCGTCACACACGGTACTAATTTCATATAGTGTGTGTTTATCATTAACGTCCCCACTTAATAAATTAAGGAGAAACACGTCTGCGAAAACAAACACTGGCTTTATATGGATGCACACAGGTTTCTCTAACCTAAAAATCGTTAATATATTATTAATAGGAAATGAGGATTGACAGAGCAAGATTAAAGATAAGAACCTGAATTTTGCTCGAGGGCGAATTCATTCAAATACATTTGCAGCCGTCGTGAATACCACATTCCTCTTTCTCTGTATCGGTTTCTTAGAAACTGCCAAATCACATAACTGTACAACAGTATAAGAAAACGCCGGCAAGCTTTAGTCCCGTTCTCGCAAGTAGTAACCGCAAGTCTATAGGTTCTTGCCGACGAAGGAGCCCGGGCAGACCACTGGCAAATCACAGTTTACTTGACAATTGTCGGCGGCGCCTTCTTACACCGGGAGATCCCGGTTACGCTGCAGGACGTGACGCGCTGCAGGTTTGCGGAAATACGGGGCGCTGGCCAGGCAGAGGACGTGGCGGACACTCACCTGTGGCCATCAGTGCCGCCAGCAGACACCGGGAGGTGCGGCCACTGCAGGGTCCCTCAACCCTCTGGGCGGCGCGCGCGGAATTTCTCATCTAAGCTCACCAGCGCTGCAGTAAAGGCTCAGCAGAAAACAGACGAAAGGACAGACCCACACTATAGGTCATCACAGGGATGAGTAAGACCGACTGGTTAAAACCGATACCGCCGGTATTTTCGTTCTGAATAATCGCTATTTCTTCGGTACTTGTTTGGCCTCAGTTGTAAAAGGTGTTTTTAATTTTTTACTAATAACCTGATCGAAAAAACAAAATATCAGTTAGCCATAGCAGCCGTGCTGATCTTTTATTTTAACTTTTTCTGTGGTGCTAGAAGAGACAGGCAGAGATGCAACTAAAAATAATGTTTACTTGCGAGGTGCCGGGGTGGTGGTGAAGAGTTTGTACGTCTTTAATTCAGACGAATTTTGTATGAGAGCGAGACATGCACTCGATCCCATCCTTATCTACCAGTTATTTAATTATGCGCGCAACGGTAACGGAAGAAAATGATGGTGGACCCTGCTAGTTGGCAAAATAAGGAGTGCACACTCACAATAATTTAATAAAAATCGTTACCTACTCAAAAAAAGATAACTTTATCACAATAAGCGACAGGAACTGGGATTCTGCCTATAGCTGCGAAATGATGTGCGGATTAAATATAACAATGAGATTTATTATATATCAGAACATAAATGTACATGATTGTTGACACACACAGTAGGTTAAAGGATAGGGTGTACTGAAATATTATGAGAATAAGAGTTGGTTCGAGAACAAGGTGCTCCTACTCTCTGTGATGCAATAGATTGACGATAATGACTGGAGGTCCTAATGAATCGAATATTAATCGCCCGACTATATAGCGGTGTCGCAATTAGTAGAGAGAGCTCAAATGGGATCACATGGAGAAACAAGCAAGGTGGACTTGTAGCAAAGCGAACGCGCTTGCTGCTGAGGGATTCAGTAAAAAATTGATAAGGTCCTACAATGCCAGAGCCGCAAAATACTGTACCAGTACTGACATCTGCAGTACGTCGTCGGTAGGCAGCGTCCTGATGATGTAGGCGCCGACTTCTGCCGTGCAGCAACTCTGTGTCAACCCCTGGCTGCGAAGGCTGTCCGAGAATTCTAAGTTCTTCCGAAAACGAGCGACCAAGTCGCAAGGCTGCCCGACTCCGAGGAAGATCAGATCCCGAATCCCCCTGCCCGCGCAACGCAAGAGCGAAGCCAATATTGCTCTACTCCCTACTCTCCTCGGAAAACTGCGAATCACCATTTCGTTCTGATCCCAAAATTCCCCCACACTGTCTCAGAACATCATTCGCGCCAATAGCAAGCGTTCCCTCCAATTTCGAACAGGGCTTTATGACGTCAACTAGCCTCACTTTCAGTTGACCAATCATGTCTCTGCTATTCAGCTGAATGCATTGAACTTGCCTTTTGACCAGCTACGTAAACAAGCTGTATAGACTACCGGCCATCCAGCGTCAGTAGAGGTGGGCCAAACGGTTATTCTGGAGTAACCGTTATCACAGTTCCAGTTATTCTTTGATAACCGTTATCGTTAACGGTTATTAATAACTGCCAAGTTATTTTTCGCTAGCGAATACCGATAACTCCGACAGTTAAATAACGACGTAGTTGGAATCCATCAATTTAGTTATCAGTATAACTGCGAGTAGTGTGAAATAGCAGGAATGTCGTATGAATCGTGTCATAACCTCAGCTTATTAACTCCGGGAACATTTTAGTTGATGTTAGAACGATTATTAGTGTTTCAGATTATATGTTTGTAGGTTATCGGTCGCTATTAGAAATATTATCTTCGCAGCTGCGACAGAAAGTACGCGGAACTTCGCCAAAGCACTGTTTAAGTAAAATGTTAACGTGCGTTTTTAAGTATGAAGTAATATGTAAACTGACTGAGCACTGTAGGTTAAATTCGAAGCTTAATTTCTTGTGCTGCTCACATAATAGAATAAAGTGTACAGCCTTGTAATACAACAAAATATACGTAATGTGACAGATTCGTTTACTCCTGTGCTGTAAAAGCTAGTCCTATTGGGGAAAGTGTGAGTACGCTAATCCAAGTTTTATGTCAGATTTGCAAACTGCTCGATTTCTCCAGCGACAGCATGTTTATAACATATGAAGACATGCAGATCGAAAAGGTTGACAGTGTTACATTTCTGGGATTACAACTCGATAATAAATTCAGTTGGGAAGGGCATACCACATTTTTTCATTCTATTATTTCATAAGGGAACATATTCTGTGGTAACTCATCAAACGTAGCAAAAGTTTTTCGCATGTAAAAGCGTGTAATAAAAATCGTTTGTGGTATCAATTCAAGAACATCATGTAGGAAGCTGTTCAAGGAACTTTGTATTCTAACCACTGCTTCCTAGTATATTTATTCCTTAATGAAATTTGTTACAAGTATTTCCAACCAATAGCTTAATACATAATATCAGTACTAGAAATGGGAACAGCAATCTACATAAAGACCTAAAATTACTTACCTTGGTCCAAAAGGGGTCTAATATTCAGGAACATGCATTTTCAATAAGCTGCCAGCAAGTCAGCAACCATTAAAAACTTGGTTTCAGATAAGGCACGGTTTACAGTGTGTTTGAATGACTATTTGATACATAAGTGTCTGATTCCACCCATCATCAATATGCCGGAAATGTCTATTTTAAGTGTGTCTCTGACGTTACTACATACACATGGCAACAAACACGAAGATACATATAAATAATACAATAACATTTCCCACCAAAAATACAACCAAACCAATGGGACAACTGCGGGAAGTTGGGGGTTTTAGGGTGAGGACAAGCTAGTAAAAAAAACACACCATGATCCCAAAACACAAAATGAAGAACAAAAAGAAAAAAAATACAGCATTCTGCTACACCAACAAAAATCTGCTGGAATCGGACACTTCCCTTGAACAATATAGGTCAACTATAGGTGACCATACCAAAACACCAATACCCATAACTAAAAGTACGAAAATTGGAATCAGACATTTCCCTTGACCTACATAGGTCAACCTCAGATGACGATACTAAAACATCAACACACACAATTATGAAAATGGGAATCGGTCATTATCCGGTGACCTATATAGGTCCACCACAGCTACTGATGCCAAAAAACCAACACCTACAACTGCGAAAAATAAAACCACAATCCCAAGAGTCCACAAATCAATCATCCCTACATAAATTAAATCACATTCAATACTTCATAAATACACAAAACATCACAGCTAGAAAAAAAAAAAAAAATTAATTACCACCAGCAAATTCCGGCACTGCAACCTAGATCGACAGCCCCCCCCCCCCCCCCCACACACACACACACAAAAACCAACTCATAAACACCGTGCCGTAATGACATTCACACACCACAACACCTTTACGTCGAAGCAGACGGGTGGAATCAGACGCTTCCAGTGACCCCTCCTTCTACTCTGTAGATGAATATCGTAACAGAGACTGATAGACCAGCTCAGGTAAAAATTCTGCTATATTTCAGTTTTGACAGCACTTGGTTGCAACAGTCAAGATCGGGTATTCTGTGTACGATAAATTTATTAAAAGTACGTAACTGTGTTTTATTCTGTCAGTGTACCAATTCTGTAAATATTAGCAGTTACTGTGATATATTCACGTATTTTGACAAACTCCTGACAAATGATGAGGATAATAATTATTATATTCCACTGTATTATGTTATACTTTCTGACATGTTATTTGTCATTCGCGATGGCCAGCGGCTATTTCCGTAGCAGTACGAAAATATTTGTTCGCTCCAGTTACTATCCTCTCTGGAAATATCACCTGGAACTACGACCTTTAACTGGAGTCACCGAGTCAGGAACGTCTAGACACACAGTTATTCCGTTACCAGCTTCCAGGTTATCTGTGGTGGTAGCCCGATAACTACCAGAGAACTAGAACTACGAGCCAATAACGATAACTGCCAGAGGAGAATACCGGCTCTGACAGTTATTTCCATAGTCGCTCGAATTCCTTAGTAACTTTCCTTGTACTACCCGTCCAAGCTAAATTAACACGTAAGGCGGTGGCTTAAGGGAACGACCGTACTTGTTAATGCCTGTACTGCAGCTCCTATCAGCCACGGCTCGGACATTAACTTTATTTAATTGTTTATTCTAAAAGTAACGAAGGCCCACGAAATAGTACACAGTTCTTATCAACAGATGGCGCGCAGTCTCACAGTTATTCCCATGGTCTATAGAACGCCTTCCAAATGCGCAGTACGATCTTCGGTCAACAGATGGCGCGAGGCATTGTTGACACTAAACAGTTATTGAAATAACTGCCAGAATCAGAGGAACGGTTATCGCAGTAACCGTTACTTCTCAGTAACCGGTTATTTCTATCAGTTACGTTATTTTTTGCCACCTCTAAGCGTCAGACAGTCGCAACCCAGCAGGGCACAGTTCACAAGTATTCTCAGGATCAAGAGGACAATGCAGTCAGTCGGTGCCAGGAATCTTCGTTCCGGACGCGCCGGAACGGTAAACACATAAACTGCGGCGACACTCAGACGTCTCGCAGGTCGTTTCGCCCTGCCTACAATAGGCGAAACTCGACCGACGTCAGTCGTTCCGCCAGGCGCTTAAGCCTATTGTACGAACCCCTCAGAATTCAGGGAAGTGCAGCTCCCAACCGGAAACGCAGTGTGCCGCGTCCTACGATGCTCGCCTCGCCCAGGCCACCCACGGAAGTAAAACAACATGTTTAGGAATCTAGTGAAAAGGTTTTTTTGAGCTCTCAGTACAAAATACTCTCATTACAATAACCTTATTCGGTCTGTTACTATCGTGCAATGACATAGAACATTAATAAAATTGATGAAAATGAGAGGAGACATGCAAAAGAGGGCATGGAACCTCTCATACTTAAACGGTTACCGGTTTCGGGCTACGTTAAAGAACGGAAATTGGGACGACAAGCACATCATTTACTGCAATTTTGATGGACATTTCGTTGGTTGGTTTGAGAATGGGCGTAGCTCGAACCCGATCACTGCCAAAATTAACATCCTTTCTAGTTGCAACTGTGCCTGTCTCTTCTTGTAACTCAATCTAAAAATGAGTTGCTGTCCCACTATACCCGGTACGCTGTAGTTAAGCAAACATTATTTTTTAAAGAACGAGTAATTTTTGTTCGGAAAATTTCCGTTGCTTTGCAATTTCGCGCTATTATAGAAAATGGGGAAAGTGACCAGTGCTGTTTTAATAACCATGCCGATAAAACGAGCCACAAACACATAGCATAAGAATTGGTACAACATTGCTGAGACAGTAATGTACCTGTTATCATGTGTTGTGGTCCATTAGATGGCACGCGTGTACATGCAGTGTGCAGGACTTGACCCATGTTTTCTATAATGTAGGGTGGGGCAAATAACAGTAAGCCCGGGCGGGTGCAAACGATGGGACGTGAATCTGTGGCAGTATTAACGGAGGAGGAAAAGACCTACAATTGCTTCCAACAGGATGGAACAACTGCCCACACAGACGGCCGAACCTTGGAGCATATTTACACAGTCTTCGCGTATGACACATATGTAGTTAAGCAAAAAATTTTTTTAAGAACGAGTAATTTTTGTTCGCAAAATTTCCATTTTTTTAATTTTGCGTTATTATAGAAAATGGGGAAAGTGACCCGTGCTGTTTTAATAACAATGCCGATAGAACGAGCAACAAACACAAAGCATAAGAATTGGTACAACATTGCTGAGACAGTAATGTACCTGTTATCATGTGTTGTGGTCTATTACATGGCACTCGTGTACATGCAATGTGCAGGACTTGCCCCATCTGGTCAATAACACAGGGTGGGACAAATAACAGCAGCCCTGGCGAGTGGATGCGATTGGATGTGAATCTGTGACAGCAGTAACGGAGGAGGAAAAGACCTACAATTGCTCCCAACAGGATGGAACAACTGCCCATACAGACGGCCGAAACTTGGAGCACATTTACACAGTCTTCACGTATGACAGAATTGTTAGCAGAGGTCAGTTTGGTCCCGCGTCTAGCTGGCCAGCCAGGTTACCGGTTCTATCAGCATGCAATTCAAAACGGTTCAAATGGCTCTGAGCACTATGGGACTTAACTGCTGAGGTCATCAGTCCCCTAGAACTTAGAACTACTTAAACCAAACTAACCTAACGACATCACGCACATCCATGCCCGAGGCAGAATTCGAACCTGCGACCGTAGCGGTCGCGTGGTTCCGGACTGTAGCGCCTAGAACCGCTCGGCCACCTCGGCCGGCTTTGCCTTTTAGGCCACTGATGACACCTTAGATTGATCAATAATGTCAATTTTCACCTTATATTTTATTTATTAGTAGAACTCGTGGACAATAAGTTCCCAAATTTTCAATGATGAAATGGCATCCGAAGTGCCTGAAAAATAATTAAATCTATAACGCGACCTTCCTGTCGCGCCCACTTTTTGAAGTAACGCTTCGATACTAGCTCGGTAGACATCATAATTTTTGAGCAGAGATTCAAAAAATTATAATCAGTAGAAGAATAATGGTGATTTATTTGTAGTGTTCAACCACTAATCACTTTTCGAGAAAAGCAGCAAACGGTGGACGGATTAAGTTTTCGTTTGTTTGGCTATTTAGTTTAATATTGTGATTCTATGTATCTTGAAACCGAGGGAGACAAAATTTCTCAATTTTTATTCAGTTTCTAAGTTTACTACAAGATATAATAGGAATGAGAAACCGAAAATACGTTATTTCAGAAACTGAATTTTCTGAGCGCTTCTATCGATATAACTGAAAACCGGTTGTTTCAGTGATAAACTCCATGCCTAGTTCATCATTTAAGTAACCAGGAGCGAAAGCAAAATCGTATTTGTCATATAATTAGCAGCGGCAGGTTTGGTAGTCATAAACTACCTGTAAAAAATTATCCAACAGCCCTGCGTAATGAGAAACAGACCTACAGATCTCACGAGAGGAGCCACAAGTACACAAGAAGGCGGGAAGCATTGTTTTGTCAGCATAGAAGAACTAAGGCAGAATGGATCGATCAGGAGACTTGGAACGTGGACTAGTCATTGGCTACCACCAGAGTAACAAACCTCTCAGGGAGTTTTCAACCCAACTAAAGGTCATCACTCACAAAATCTGCAACAGTTGTAAAAATTATTTCTTTCTAAGAAACCACAAAATTGGGAAATGCTAAGGCTCGAACTAGATATTGTGGTGGTCAGTGAAGTGAAATAGGAGGCAGACAAGGATATCCGGTCAGATGAGTGTAGGGTGATACAAACAGCAACAGAAAATAGAATAACGGGAGTAGGATTCGAATAGAAAGGTCGGGCAGAAAGTGAGTTACTGTGAGCAGTTCAGTGACAGGATTGTTCTCATCAAAATCGACAGCAAAGATATACATACCGACGTCGTAAGCGTAAGATGAAGAGATAGAGAAAGTATATGAGAATATTGAACGGGTAGTCCAGTATGTAAAGAGAGGTGAAAATCCAGTAGTCATGGTTGCGGTTGTAGTAAAAGGAGGAGAAGAATGGGTTATTGAACAGTATGGACTTGGTGCCACGAATGAGAGAGGAGAAAGACTAATTGATTCTGATTTCTGCAGTAAATTCCAGTCAATAATAGCGAATACTCTCTTCAAGAATCAGGAGAGGAGGAGGTTTACTTGGAAAAGGCCGGTAGATACGAGACGATTCCGGTTACATTTCATAATGGTCAGACAGAGATTCCGAAATCAGATATTGGAATGTAAGGCGTACCAAGGAGTAGAGATAGACCCAGATCACAATTTAGTAATGATGAATCATAGCCTGAAGCTTAAGAGACTAGTCAGAAAGAATAATTGCTCAAAGAAGTGGAATACGGAAGTCTTAAGGAATTAAGAGATACACTTGAAGCTCTACGAGGCTATCGATGCTGCATTAGGGAATAGTGCAGTAGGCAGTTAAATTGAAGAGGAATGGACATCTCTAAAAAGGGCCGTCACTCGAGTTGGGAAGAAGAGCATAGGTACAAAGAAGGTAACTACGAAGAAACCATGGGTAACGAAAGAAACACTTTCTTGCCATATGCGATACACCTCTCGCGACACACGCGAACAACAAGATGGCCTAATATTCTGGATCAGAATCAAAGTGCGATGATTTTGTTTTTTTGTGTATAAAAAAAAGTAATCAGTTCCAGAAAAAAGACTGCAGCACATGAAAAGTGAATGCCATCATTTAAAAGTGGAATAAGAAAATATTTTGAACTTTTGTTACAGGCGAAAGTCTGAAACGTGTATCAAAGCATTCTACCCTATATTGAGTTTTGCAACTGGCCAAGAGAAGTCTACTAATATCAAATACCGGCCTTAATTTGAGGAAGAAATTTCTGAGGATGTACGTCTGGAGTACAGCATTGTATGGTAGTGAAACATGGACTGTGGGAAAACCGGAACAGAAGAGAATCGAAGCATTTGAGATGTGGTGCTATAGACGAATGTTGAAAATTAGGTGGACTGATAAGGTAAGGAATGAGGAGGTTCTACGCAGAATCGGAGAGGAAAGGAATATGTGGAAAACACTGATAAGGCGAAGGGACAGGATGATAGGACATCTGCTAAGACATGAGGGAATGACTTCCATGGTACTAGAGGGAGCTGTAGAGGGCAAAAACTGTAGAGGAAGACAGAGATTGGAATACGTCAAGCAAATAATTGAGGACGTAGGTTGGACGTGCTACTCTGAGATGAAGAGGTTAGCACAGGAAAGGAATTCGTAGTGGCGGGCCGCATCAAACCAGTCAGTAGACTGACGACGAAAAAAAAAAAAAAATAATGCGAGAGGAAAATAGGCCAGCGAATGAATTTCTGCGCTGTACGTGGAGGTACAGGCTTGTTCGGATGAAAAAGCGATGTCAAAGGTTTGTGGTCTGTGATGATGGTAAAGTGACGACCATACAAGAAATCATAAAACTAAACTTTGTAACACCAAATACGAGAGCCAGTGCTTCTTTCTCGATCTGTGAATAAAAAAAAAAAAAAAAAAACGATCTCAATTGATGTTCCTCATGATGAGCAATTCGATAGAAATTGGTAGCAAACAGAGATCTGCTTTATCAGTAGTCCTTTGTGTTACGGACAAACGTATTTATTGAAATGTTTTCAATCTGTGGTGTACTACCTACAGACAAACAAGGTTGACAAAACTGTCCCAGAAAATATTGCATCCACCTGGGGCAGATGATGGATGTTTGGTTGCCTATCTTGAAGTCTATAAGATATTTTCCTGGGCAAGTTTTATTTTTTTCATACAGTGTACGGGACGCCAAAAGCTAATCTTCCTTCCTTCCTTTCTTTCCTCTACTCATCGAGCCGTGAGAGTACAGAGAGAGAGTTTCTCTTGCTCAGGAACTTCCTTTCATGCAGGCACGGATGCGGTTGGGTGAGGGAGTGGGAGGGGGTGGGGTGTGTAAGCGTTTGTATTTTTACATATATTAATTTACGAATTTTGTAGTTAAGTGTGAAAACTAATCCTCGAAAGTGGGAAGGAACTCTCGGAAGTACAGGCTACGTTTAACACAGGATACATTTCTTGCTTGTCTGAAGATCTACTCATGTGGCTGGACTTGCAGCCTGACCGATAACATTCCTGCCAGATAAAGACACACATTCGTTGTACCTGCTGTCAACAACAAATCCGACACGGCTCGTGAGATCACAGCTACAACCGTTAACCACAGGATGTCGTCTAAGGGAAGACAGAAGAGAAAGTGTGATTTCGCAATTGACAGAAACATAGTGCGCCAACGGCCTTGCCACAGTGGCAACACCGGTTCCCGTCAGCTCACTGAAGTTAAACGCTGTCGGGCTGGGCTAGCACTTGGATTGGTGACCATCCAGTCTACCGAGCGCTGTTGTCAAGCGGGGTGCACATAGCCCTTCAGCCCTTGTGAGGCAAAGTGAGGGGCTACTTGACTGAGAAGTGGCGGCTCCGGTCTCGGAATGAGACATACGGTCGGTAGAGCGGTGTGCTGACCACATCCAGTGACGTCTGTGGGCTAAGGATGACACGGCGGCCAGTCGGTGCCGTTGGACCTTCATGGTCTGTTCGGGGGAGTTGTAGTTTAGTTTTAGAAACCATATTGCATTCTCCTCATTTACATACTAATTTAGTCATAATTTGGTCACTCCACACCGCATACAGTGACGCTATTGACAGAGGATGACACGACGGTCGTCCTTCCGATGGGCTCGTCACTGCCTGTTCTTCGTGAAATAATGACAGTGCTGGGTGCACACTTGGATTTTATACTGTGTAAGTTACGACACTGTCAAAAATTTCGGTACCTTATTGCTATTACTCTTGTTAAATTAACTGCATGATATATGTCAGTTTCCCGGACGAATCCTTTTCAGATACTATATTTCTCTGAACTGTCATTTCTTCGACACTGAGATAAAGTAATGTACTAAGCACTGATGTAAATGGAAGTACTTTTTTTATTAGAATCATTTATACTGTTTATTGTTACATTTATTGGTATCACAGGCACGTATGTATAGGTACGGGTGACAGCACTTCATAAACTGTCCTGTCACATTAACGTGAACACGTGTCAAAAGCCTAAATGACCATCTTTTGAAGCTCGGGCCGCTGCGAGGCGTGCAGGAAGGGAGTCAGTGAGGTTCTGCAAGGTACCGACAGCGACGTGGAGCCAAGACAACTCCAGTACTGCGCTTGGCTGCGCCCGGTTTCTCGGTTGAGGATCCGTGCGCGAAGAGCCCGATCGAGATAGTCCCACAGATTCTGTACGGGTGTAAATCCGATTAGTTTGGTGGCCACGGGAGTGCAGTGAACTCGTCCCTGTGCTACTGGAACCAAGCACGTAAACTGCAGAACTGTGTGACGCGTTGCATTGTCCTGCATGTACATGCCGTCGTACAGAGGAAAAAGAAACTGCATGTGGGTGTAGACATGGTCCCCAATGCTACGGGGTGTTCAAAAAGTCTCTCCGCAGTGCCGTATTATTCTTAGCCGCGCGTGCCGTATGCCGCAGTGAATATACCGAAATGAAACTCAGTGAAATGCAAGTTATTAATTTGTTGAATATTTTAAAAAATGTTGAAACGTGTGTGAAATCTTATGGGACTTAACTGCTAAGGTCATCAGTCCCTAAGCTTACACACTACTTAACCTAAATTACCTTAAAGACAAACACACACACCCATGCCCGAGGGAGGACTCGAAACCCCGTCGGGACCAGCCGCGCAGTCCATGACTGCAGCGCCCTAGACCGCTCGGCTAATTCCGCGCGGCCTATTGAATATTCATTTTTACTTACAAATTTTCACGTTAAATGTTGAAAGTGTCCCCCCCTCTTGTTGAATACACAATTCAACTCGTCTAACCATATTTCCAAACACAAGCTCTTCTGTAACAGATGCAGTTAAAGTGGATATTGCAATTTTCAATTCATCGATGGATTTTGGACGGTTTTTATAGACAGTTGCTTTCGCTGCACCCCAGAAGAAAAAGTCAGGTGGTGTTAGGTCAGGCGATCGTGGTGGCAAAAGTTCCTGTGAAATTATGCGATCACCAAAAACAGCAGCAAGCAGTGACATTGAAACGCGAGCTGTATGCACGGTTGCACCAATTGTTGAAAATAACCGTTCAGTATTTCGCTTAACACAAGTTCTCCTATTAATGGGTACAGAATATCACTGCAGTATCGTTGTGCGTTTATTGTTTCGTTGAAAAATATGGGACCCACAATCTGACGTCTAGAAATTGCAATCCAAACTCCTATTTTCACAGAATGAAGTGGTTCATGATGAGTAAACAATGGATTTGCAGTACTCCACTTTCAAGAATTTTGAGAGTTCATGTACCCAGATAAATGAAACCATGCCTCATCACTGAAAAACGTTTCATTAAGAATATTCCTTCCATTTTGTTGAACGAAATTTTTGAACCATTGACAATAATGCAGTCTCTTGCCATGATCAGTATTTTTCAGTTCTTGCACGACTGTCACTTTGTATGGGAAAAGTTCTAATTTTTTCCTTACAGCTGTGTGGACTGTTCCTACACTGACATCGATTTACTGGGCGAGTTTTCTTACTGACTTGTTCGGACTCATGGACATTTTATCGGAAATATCGAGTAGTTTTGTGGTGTGTGTACTGTAAGACCTTCGTTACACACACCATCAGATTATTTGACTTGTCGCTCTAATGAAGTAGGCGAATGTCAGCAATATCGTGGTCTTATCGTGGCGTGTTTATCTTCTGCCGTTAGGTCAGACGATAGAAATGCCACTGGCACGCTTAGAGTAGCAGATTGACGGTGACCAAATTTAAACAGAACTTGATTAATTTTCACACACATTTATTAAAATAATAACAAGCATAAAAATAACTTAACTTGGTTCTGTATGTTATTTACAATTGACAATCTGAAGTTCCTTTGGTCTTGGTATGTTAATCTTATTCTCACATATCTCTGATACTTGACAAAGTGTCTATACATTTCTCTTCATGGCTATGTACAGGAATATGATAATCTTATTAGGCGCAGACTGAAACTTGACTACAGACTAATGCAGACTAATGCAGACTGACTAATTGGAGGTCTGTACACTCGTTATAATACCTCGCGCATTCAGGTATCACTGCGCGAGTGTGATCCGCGAGGAGAAAAGGTTCTATGTTAGCAGCAATCTCATTGGCTGCGTTACATATTAATACGCGGATCGGCGGAAGCAGAATTTGGTCCGTCTCTAAGACAGCGCCATCTTGCAGTGCGGAGATGGACGAGCGCTGCACCTGCGCTGTTGCGCTTAGCGGGGCGCGCTCTAGTGGGAAAGTTGTGTACGCGCTGACTACGCGGAACTATGTACACAACAAGTTTACCCTCAGACAAAACGCTAAGACGACCACTTCTCGGTGCATCTGTCACTGAAGCCGTACTTCGAAATCTGTACTTCAAATCTCGCACAGTATCGCGAATGGGAGTGTTGTCTCTGGGAAAACTGAATTAAATGTTTGACTAACTGAAACTGTATATTTACTGCCAACTTTGAACACTTGTTCGACTAAAAACAGACGTTCTTCATTGATTAGCATCTTTTCCTTGAAAGGATACGGATCCTGTACACCTCTCACAAACTAAATCCTCCTCACCCACTTGTCTCGCCCATCCTCTCCCACTCCCGCCTGCTGCCGCGCCTGTATTCCAACGTCCCACCTGGTCTCCATCTCTCCACCCTCCTTACCCTCTCCCAAGGTGTCTTCCGCCAGCTCCCCCTCCCTGATGATGTCCTCCTCCCCTCCAGCTACCCCTCCTATCAACTTTGATCCTCCCCACCCCCACTTCCTGTGTCCTTCCCTTTAGGCACCCTCCCTCCCTTCTCTTTCTTTTCCCCCGTCCCCTTCCTCCACCCCTCTTCCCCCAGGCTTCCCCTCCCCCTTCCTCCCTTCCCCCTATCTCCCCTGCCCATGGCATTTGCTCTCCCCTCTCCCTGTCCCCCCTCCCCCCCCCCCCCCCCCGCTCCTCCTCTCTTGGCAGGTCCCCGGACTCGTACACGGTTAGTGAACATTCGCGCGCCGGAGATCAACGCCTCGTGTTTCAGTGTGTACCGTCGTTTTGTGCTTAAGTGGTTCAATGTTATTCGTTTTGTACACCTACGTTCACGTGTGACAATTTTCGTCTATGTATGTGTCCAAGTGTCTGAACAAATTTTATCTTGGACTCTATGCCCGTGAATGACTCCATGTATTTTAAAAAGTGTTTGTCTCCATTTATATGTCCACCATAATTTTTTCTCTAATTGTCTCCATTTGTATCTTTTGTGTTTCTCTGCGGCCAAAGAGCGGCGTAGTATGCTGCTGCAGGCCTGCCTGTAAACAGGTTTAAAAATAACAATAAAGAAAAAAAAATTGGTTAGCATTTTAACAGTGACAAAAACGAAAGAAACGAACAAAGGAAGTAAACTTAAACGTTCACGTCAACACGTAACGACCACACACCAACGATACTACTGACGCTGGCTGAGAAACACAAACAGTGAAATGCTGGGAGAGTCCACTGGAAGGGAAGTAACCCAGGCAGGCGAACAATCATACGGCACGCGTGGTTAACAATCATACAGCATTACGGAGAGACTTTTTGAACATCCCGTAGATACATACTTCTAGTGATCCATTGTTCCTTCTAGAATGATGAGACCGCCCAGGGAATGCCACAAAAACGTTCCCCAGACAGTAAAGCTTCCGACGATTATTGCAGGGTGTTTGGTCTGAGACGTTCCACACAGTACATTCGAACGGCCATCTGTCCGATGGAGCATAAAACATGCGTCATCCGAAGAGGCCACCTCGCTAGATGTACAGTTGCGGTATTGGAGTGCAAATTTCAGCCTCCGTGGCCGATGAACAGCTGTGAGTAAGAGGGCATGATCCAGGCGCCTGCTACGCTTGGGTGGACAGTTACACTACAGTTTATTCGCCCGTACACACATCTACGCAGCCGTCGTTCATCCCCGTAATCTATGGCCCACGGTGCACCGCAGCTGCTTAACTGTTGGTTTTGGATAGCGCTACTTCTGCTATGCACGTTGTACAAACTTCTATCCTAGGCCTCAAAACCAATGATCATGCCCTTTTGAATGTAAGATAATTCGCTCCATTTCGGCATTACGACAACGACTGCACTCTTTCTCCGCCTGCCTCCGACTCACTTTATATAGCCTCTAATTCTAGTGCTGCTGCCTGCCGTCTGTGAATGGTTATTGTATGTTAACATAGAAGACAGGCGGTGGTCACATTAGTGTGACTGGACCATTTGTATTCAAGATCATACCCTGCTAACGCGATTTATGACGTTATTAAAGGTGGTTCTGGTAACAGACTAGATGTCTCGTCTCCTCGTTCTCCATACTTAAACACAAAAGATTTTTGTCTTTGGAAGAGAGTAGAAGATCTGCATGCCAAAAATTCAAGTAAGAAAGGAAAATTTGAGTTTAACGTCCCATCGAAAACGACATTGTTGGAGACGGAACACAGGCTCGGAGTACGCAAGGATCGGGATGGACACCGACCGTGCTCATTTAAAGCAACCACTCCCGTATTTGTTTCAAGTGAATTAGGGAAATCACAAAGAAAAAAGCACTATGAGACTTAACATCCAAAGTCATTTGTCTCCTAGAACTACTTAAACCTAACTTAAAGACATCACACACATCCATGCTCGAGGCAGGATTCGAACCTGCGACCGTAGCGGTTGCGCGGTTCCAGACTGAGGCGCCTAGAACCGCTGGGCCACTGCGGCTGGTCACAAAGAAAAGTTCAGCATACACTCCAAGAAATAAAAAGCGGTAGTCAGGTTGTGACTTACAAATTTCGACAGCCGAAATTTTATGAGTCATCTAATAACCTCCCATTAGGAAAGTGGAATACGCTCCAAGACTGTGATCCAACTTTCAAAATGGAAAGGGAAGCAATCGGTCGTCATTTCCGTTCTAGCTTTACTAGAACAGATCCAGATATCGGCTGGTAGCTAGCCATTATCAATACAGTGTTTCGGAAATGTTATACGTGCCCTGGTACGAGTACCTTCGCTCTTGTACAGGTGTAGATGATGACGGGAATAGATTATGTAAAGGCTACGTTTAAATAATTGTAGTATTCAACTAGCATTACGGCTTACTCTACCAACAGAAAAGAAAATATGATCTTTAAATCAGGTTTGGACTGTTCATGAAATTGCTCTGATGTGGCGACATGGAATGGTATTAATTCATTCGGAAACGTTGACGACGATTGGTGCCTGCCCTCCCATTCCCAATCAGTCCAACATGGGGCCACTGTAACACCCTAATGCCCAACAAATCCAGATACATCACAACTCGATCAATCGGTCAAATGGGGAATCTATACGAGGGCCCTTTCAAACTCTGGCAGGTGCTGATAACGCTGTCTCATATGCGCACATCGCGTCTCTGTGGCCTCCAGAGGGAAAGCTCTACGTCTGACAGTCTTCACGCCCCTTGTGCAACCTACCACGCCTGGTGACAACGCTAAACACTAACAACATTAATGCGGTGTTGTGGTAATTCTGCTATCACAGAGAATTGCAGCTCTGATCATTTACGTAGGCCCGATGGTGTGTACGTGACTTGGCATCGGACCACATGTTTTGGGTGCTTCACTTTGTTTGTCAGGCACTGTATGTTATTCCAGGAATCTGCAAGGAGCGCAGATCAATGAATTGTTACAAAAGTTTTATCTACTATTCATTTGCGTATGAAAAGTATGTTAATGACATATGTGGACTATTTTGTGCTTGGATTTGTAGACCGTACATCGAAGTGAGTCGAAACAAGGCCCCAGGAGCAGACAACATTCCATTAGAACTACTGACGGCCTTGGGAGAGCCAGTCCTGACAAAACTCTACCATCTGGTGAGCAAGATGTATGAGACAGGCGAAATACTCGCAGACTTCAAGAACAGTATAATAATTCCAATCCCAAATAAGACAGGTGCTGACACATGTGAAAATTACCGAACAATCAGTTTAATAAGTCTCGGATGCAAAATACTAACGCGAATTCTTTACAGACGAATGGAAAAACTGGTAGAAGCCGACCTCGGCGAAGATCAGTTTGGATTCCGTAGAAATGTTGGAACACGTGAGGCAATACTGCCCCCACGTCTTGTCTTGGAAGCTAGATTAAGGACAGGCAAACCTACGTTTCTAGCTTTTGTAGACTTTGAGAACGCTTTTGACAATGTGGACTGGAATAATCTCTTTCAAATTCTGAAGGTGGCAGGGGTAAAACACAGGGAGTGAAAGGCTATTTACAATTTGTACAGAAACCAGACGGCAGTTATAAGAGTCGAGGGGCATGAAAGGGAATCAGTTGGGAAGAGAGTGAGACAGGGTTGTGGCCTATCCCCGATGTTATTCAATCTGTATATTGAGCAAGCAGTGAAGGAAACAAAAGAAAAATTCGGAGTAGGTATTAAAATCCATGGAGAAGAAATAAGAACTTTGAGGTTCGCCGATGACATTGTAATTCTGTCAGTCAGCAAAGGACTTGGAAGAGCAGTTGAACGGAATGGACAGTGTCTTAAAAGGAGGATATAGAATGAACATCAACAAAAGCAAAACAAGGATAATGGAATGTAGTCGAATTAAGTCGGGTGATGCTCAGGGAATTAGATTAGGAAGTGAGACATTTAAAGTAGTAAAGGAGTTTTGCTATTTGGGAGGAGCAAAATAACTGAAGATGGTCGAAGTAGAGAGGATATAAAATGTAGACTGGCAATGGCAAGGAAAGCGTTTCTGAAGAAGAGAAATTTGTTAACATCGAGTATAGATTTAAGTGTCAGGAAGTCGTTTCTGAAAGTATTTGTATGGAGCGTAGCCATGTATGGAAGTGAAACATGGACGATAACTAATTTGGACAAGAAGAGAATAGAAGCTTTCGAAATGTGGTGCTACAGAAGAATGCTGAAGATTAGATGGGTAGATCACATAACTAATGAGGAGGTATTGAATAGGATTGGGAAGAAGAGAAGTTTGTGGCACAACTTGACTAGAAGAAGGATTCGGTTGGTAGGACATGTTCTGAGGCATCAAGGGATGACCAATTTAGTATTGGAGGGCAGCGTGGGGGGTAAAAATCGTAGAGGGAGACCAAGAGATGAATACTAAACAGATTCAGAAGGATATAGGTTGCAGAGGTACTGGGAGATGAAGAAGCTTGCACAGGATAGAGTAGCATGGAGAACTGCATCAAACCAGTCTCAGGACTGAAGACCACAACAACAACATATCGAAGTGAGCACACGGTTTTGTGATTATCGTAGTTTTATTACTTTAACCAACGCTAAAGTCGTCAGTAGAATTACTCATTCTTTTTGAAGTTTCAGCTACATGAATGCGAATATAAGTAAGCCATTCCAGCCGGCAGAACCTGATCAAGGTCAGACGCACGCCTCCGATACTTAAAGATCCAATTGAGAGCCCCCCACCCCTCGAGCCACCGCCCGTGGACCTCAGTTTCAATACAAATGAGGCCATTGCCACCGATACATTTCAATCATTTGTAAGGGGATGGTTTTACACCAACAAGTTTAAATAGTCGCAGTTACAAGAGTCGTAAGACTAATAGTCACTCAATTACACATCATAAGAAAGGCATCAGTTAATATCATGTAGGTCACGTTTACTCGCATACAGTCATCAAACGGTGATGGAATTTAAAACATTGGCGTCTTCACATTACACATTATTCGTTTATTACGACTTTGTGATACACGAAGAGGTTCCACGATGATGTTACAGACTTCGAAGGATGATGGAAAAGGATAAGTGTCTCAATTTGAGGTAAGGGTCCATACAGCGGAAACGAAAGAGTCGAAAGTTATAACCTAAAATCATTCTAATACCTTTGACAACGGATGCAACACTGCTGTTGTTGCTATGAGTAGGGTAGGCACCTTTCAGAGGTGGTAGGTAGTATGGACCAAACCAGGATAAAATTGAAATAAGCATGTCCTCTAAAATGCATACCTTAAGAGATGTGAGCACTTACTCATCTTCTATACTGTGAAACACATCTTTCACTACAAGCTCTTTGGTTTCCACGCGTCTGGAGGAGATAGTATGGACCAAAACATGAAAAAGTAAGTATGGTCTCTGTAATGCATACCTTAATTGCGCTTGTTCGGTAGAACAGAAGGGTTTCCAGGCTCAAAGACGAAAAAATGCCCATACCTCTTTCGGTTACGTTTCAGAGCCCATGTTTAGTACCTGTTTTCTTTCTTGTGCCGGCCACTGTGGCCAGGCGGTTCTAGGAGCTTCAGTCAGCAACCGCACTGCTGCTACGATTGCAGGTTCGAATCTTGCCTCGGGCATGGATGTGTGTGATGTCCTTAGGTTAGTTAGGTTTAAGTAGTTCTAAGTTTAGGGGACTAATAACATCAGATGTTAAGTCCCATAGTGCTCCGAGCCATTTGAACCATTTTTCTTTCTTGTTTTGGTATGTACTACCACCTCAGAAGGCTGCTTACTCTACAGCCTTAGCAACAACAATACCAGTCCTTGTATTCCACTGTCAGAGGTATCAGAACGATTTTGGCCTGACAGTGATTCTGTCGTCTCCGGACTAGGGTCTGCTTCCTCAAATTGATACATTTACCCTTCTGCATCACCCCTGTTGCTGTAGAAGTTTACTGGCAGAATTATTAGAAAGATTTTCGGTTATAACTTTCGGCCCTGTCATTTCCGTACCATGGTCCCTTACCTCAAATTAATACATTCACACTTCTCCATCATTCTTAAAAGTTTGTTACATAATCAAGGGATCGTCCTGTACGTAATATACGAGGTGTGGCTAGAAAAAAAACCGGACTAGTACTGGTGAAACAATAAAACGAATGCAATAAGGCTGAAAGTCGCGTGGCCTGTCACGTGACTCTCGCTCCGCCTACTGCTCGAGTTTCATCTGCCTCCTGCACTCAGTCTGCCCGTGGCGTCTGTTTTAAGTAGTTGACGTTTTGTCTGTGCATCGGAAAATGTTGAGTGTACAGAAAGAACAGCGTGTTAACATCAAATTTTGTTTCAAACTAGGAAAATCTGCAAGTGAAACGTTTGTAATGTTACAACAAGTGTACGGCGATGATTGTTTATCGCGAACACAAGTGTTTGAGTGGTTTAAACGATTTAAAGATGGCCGCGAAGACACCAGTGATGACACTCGCACTGGCAGACCATTGTCAGCAAAAATTGATGCAAACATTGAAAAAATCGATAACTTGTTCGACAAGATCGCCGTTTAACAATCAGAGCAGTGTCTGAGTTAACAGGAGTTAAAGTGTTAGGCAGATTCTTCATGAAAGTTTCAACATGAACAAAGTGCGTTCAAAAATGGTTCCAAAGTGTCTCACAATTGCACAGAAGGAACGCCGAAGAATGATTTGTTCTGACATCCTGGAAAACATTGAAAGTGATCCCACCTTCTTACAAAATGTTATTACTTGCGATGAATCGTGGTTTTTTACTTACGATCCCGAAACTAAACGCCAATCGATGCATTGGAAAACTCCTGGTTCTCCACGACAAAAAGAAGCACGAATGTCAAAATCGAAATTCAAGGCAATGATGATTGTTTTTTTGACATCAAAGGGATTGTGCACATTGATTGGGTACCAGAGGGACAAACAGCGAATCAGCATTACTACATTAGCGTCCTGGCTACCCTACGTGAGCGAGTACGGAGAAAACGGAACGATTTGTGGAGAAAAAAATCATGGATCCTTCACCAAGACAATGCCCCAGCTCACAGTGCGTTGTCAGTGAAGACGTTTTTTGCAAAAAGCAACATTCCCATCTTAGATCATCCACCCTACTCACCTGATTTGGCCCCCTGTGACTTTTTTCTTTTCCCTAAAGTCAAGTAAGCTTTGAAAGGAACTAGATTTGAGACTGTTGAAGCAGTAAAAGAAAAAGCGACGGAAGTAATGTATGGACTTACCGAAAATGATCTGCAGCACTGCTATGAACAGTGGAAAATTCGTATGGAGCGGTGTAGAGACCGAGGAGGAGAGTACATTGAAGGAGATAACATGAAATTGTAAATAATTGTAAATAAATGTTTTTTCCAGCATCAGTCTGGTTTTTTTCTAGTCGCACCTCGTACGACTGAGTCATGTTCTCATTACATAGGTAAGACAGCATCGAAAACAACGCGTAAATGAACAGCAGTCTAATTGTTAAAATAGGGCAGGTTTGCAAATTACGCAAACAACCACAGAGTACAAGAACTCTGTTAGTGCATTTCTTTATCTTGTCTAAGTGCTTCACGGGCACCACAAAATGGCTCTGAGCACTATGAGACTTAACATCTGAGGTCATCAGTCCCCTAGAACTTAGAACTACTTAAACCTAACTAACCTAAGGATATCACACATCCATGCCCGAGGCAGGATTCGAACTTGCGACCGTAGCAGTCTCGCGGTTCCGGACTGAAGCGCCTAGAACCGCTCGGCCATCTCGGCCGGCACGGGCACCACACCCTAACAATGTACATAGAATGCAATTTTGCAATAAAAAACATGTGACCTCAAATGTTAAGTAGACCAATGTGCGTCAAGGCTGATGAGGCAAAAATTCTTTCTCTCTCTCTCTCTGTCTCCTTCCCTTTCTCTCTCCGTAGATCTCCTCCCCCCCTCCCCCCCCCCCCAGATATTCTCTCTTATATCTCTTACAAACCAACCCCTAAAGCACACGACCAAAATTGTAACTGTTGCATGATACTTGCTTTTCTCAACTTGAACATGGCACCTGTATCTTTTGTGAAAGACACCTACGACCGTTTGCATGAGCAAATATCACTGCAAAACTTTTGATTATTGGTTAACTTTAAGTTGAAAGTTCGAATATCTTAACTGGAATGGTAACGGAAATAAGAGGCTACTGTGAGACAAAGAATTTTATACAACAACAACCTTTTATTTAATAAAATCATGAAAGTAACTTCTTGATCACTCACTTTACTTAATGGTACTACATGGAATGCTGGCCCGTCATCAGTGATACCAAAAAAAACGGCAGTTTTATGCAACCTGGCTATCTGTCCTAACTAAGATGACTATAGGAGCCATCACGCAGAGCGTCCGTACTTACGAGAGTCTCAGCAGGGAATGCCTAACCATCTCCCCTCGTCCGGAGTCCACATATGGTGGCCGGAAGGGCTCAGAGAATCTGCACAGTGGCTATTTGCCAACCTAACGGGGCCTGCTAACGCGCTGGGAACTTACGTCTCTCTGGTTCAGTGCAGTCGCACTCTACTTGATACGATTGTTGGCTAAATTGCATCTCCACATTCAGAGAATCCACAGCAGACAGCCCACGCATACGTCAGCAGACGACCCGTATTCACATTTGCAGACTATACTAAGAGTGGTAACGTGACATAATTGCGGATTAAAATTCCCTGAGTGTCGGATGGGCACCCAGGTATGTTTCGAGCATGTGACTCTTGTAACGAGCCATGCAGCGTCTCACATGGAGCCGATACACTGTCATGGGAAATCTGATTGCTTAGACACTAACGTGAGTTCAGTGTCATGTTTCCCAAATGACAGCAGCACGATTCTGCCCAAGTGAAATGGATGGTTGTCCTGTTGTAAGATATTATCACTGCCGGGGAGGCACGAAGCGTGAAGAGATGCAGGAGTTCTTTTGTTATGTTCACGTGGTCCACAGCGTGCATAGTGGCTTAACATTTTGCCAAGGGTCTCATAGAATCCCAGGCGAATGTCCAACATAGCATAGTACTGTCCACGTTGGTTTGCGCCCGATGCTTGTTGCAGTGCATCTGCAGCAGTCTACCTGGATGTTACAGTACCCGGACTCGAGCATTGACTTAACAAGAAACTGGTCCACGGTCCAGTGTCGATGATTCCGTGTCCACTGCAATTATAACTGACGATGTCGTTTGTCAGCATGTGAAAACGTAAGAGTCGTTTGCTGCGGGGCCCTGTGTTCAATAACGTGCTCTGAATGGTTTGATCTGAAACATTCAGCTTTGTAGTCTGTGGTCAGATCTGCCGCAGACCTGGAGTGGCCGAGCGGTTCTAGGCGCTACAGTCTGGAACCGCGCGACCGGTACGGTCGCAGGTTCGAATCCTGCCTCGGGCATGGATGTGTGTGATGTCCTTAGGTTAGTTAGGTTTAAGTAGTTCTAAGTTCTAGGGGACTGATGACCACAGCAGTTAAGTCCCATAGTTCTCAGAGCTATTTGAACCATTTTTTTCTGCCGCAGACCGCCGCCGGTTCTGCTTCACTGTGAGGGCAAGCCTACAAACTCCACGTTCAGTGATGAGTCGTGATCACCCAGTACCTTCTCACCTTCTCGTGGTTTTGCTGGCCTTCAACCGCTTTACATAGATGGAAATCAGCCGACCATCTTCGCCATACCGAGTTGCAATGGCTCCTAATAGTCTGCCATGCGTCAGTACCGGTTATGTCAGTGTGTTTCCCCATCCGCGGCCTGTTTCATTGCTATAATGATTCCCTATCCGTCTCTTCTCCGTTTATACACATTCCTTACCATGCCACAAACGCCACCAGTGGCCACTTGTGGACTGTGGTCATACTGTTATGGCTCTCCATTGTACAGTAAATGCGTATTTCATCAGGCACTTTTCAGCTTGTGACAACACCTCCACTCGCTCAACTACAACCTCCACTCACATTCAGAAAAGGGACGCATTGCTAGACTGCATGTGTCCCCTTTACTTGAAGAAAATGCTGAAGACGAGCAAACCTTGCCACAAAGTGATATTCTGAGTGTGGCAACAATCGATTGTGGTAACAATCGATGGTGTTCATGATATAGCTCAGATAGATAGATTGTTAGATAAAGAAATAGAGAACAACCTTAGTAATTGATATGTAGATGACGAAAGACATGGAACCGACTCCTTTCAACTCTATAGTGGTTTGTGGTGTATAAACAACGTACATGTTACAGTGCACCGCATTTTATTGACATTGTGTAATTGTTCAAATGGTTCAAATGGCTCTGAGCACTATGGGACTTAACTTCTAAGATCATCAGTCCCCTAGAACTTGGAACTACTTAAACCTAACTAACCTAATGACATCACACATATCCATGCCCGAGGCAGGATTCGAACCTGCGACCGTAGCGGTCGCGCGGTTCCAGACTGTAGCGCCTAGAACCGCTCGGCTACTCCGGCCGGCGTGTAATTGTTGCAAAACACCAGAAAAGACTTGTGAATGTTAACGTCGGCAGTTTCAGTTTTTTTGGTGATTTACAACGTCACGGCCCATTACCCAAAATTATCCCACTTTTTTTCTAGTGGTTCTGAAAAACATATTTCATGCTGCTGTTTATCTAATGATAGATAATCAAATATCTTCACTTCTTCCAAAGTTGGTAATCATGAACAGCAGCGCAGTGCTGGATAAAGGCCTTACCTACAATCTTCCATACAGTACAATCCAGCTACACAATTCTAGCAATGTCAGTCCTACAGGCTACGCAATGTCATCTGACCATCTTGCATTAGACCGTCGTCACCGGCTTTTCTTATCTCTTGGAATCCAGCGAAGAACTTCGTCGCTTCACGTGCCATACAATCGCCTGGCTGCATGTTCCGGTACCTACATTCACTGCTAGATAAACAATGTTCAGTTTCTGAACGATTTTCGTGTTAGAACTCCATGTCTCACAGCCGTTAATCGGCACTGGTAATACTCGCTGACTGTAGACTTTTTTTCACAAAAATTGTAAGATTAGTTTTTTAAAATCTTGCCTTTTCAAGATCGTGTCTATTTTACCAGAAACATTCCACACTCTTCATGCTCTTCGGTTTACTTCTTTCACTGTCCTAACTTTAAGAAACTCTTTATCTGGTATAAGACTACGTTGTTAACTTGTATTATTTCATTTGTAATACTTTTTCTATACGTTATTTTAGTATTATTGCATCTGTTTTTCGTGAATAATTTCAAACTAGTAGGAATGGTAATTGAGTGATGTTCGTACAATGTGGGTAAGACATGTTAATTCAAAGTAATTTTTAGTGTGCAGTGAAAGTTTTTCAGCGAGCGACATGTAAAGCAGCACGAGCTCCTCGCTGTTTTCTTTGTTGATACAAGACGATTTTTTTTTATTACTCTGAAAGTATTCGTCTACAGCGCTGCGAGATAATTTGCTTTTCTGTTCGCGCTTTCATTTGCTGCAACGTGAGCTGGAGGGACAGCTACGAGTTTTGGTTTGGGATGAAATTTCATAAGTAAACAAACGGCACACTGTGTGTCTACGTGCGTATCTCGTTCAAATAAATAACTGCGATCGCGACGGGTGTCCGACGTTTGCTTTAGCAAGAGGTGGCTGCCCTGTCTGCGAGAGATACCAGGCAGAGCAGTAACGCAACTCGGCGCCACTGTTTGCTTGCCGCGGGCGACGTAAAACGGCGAGCTGCCGCAGGCCTTCTCTGCTGCTTCGTTTTCTTAGCGCCCGTTCACAATTTCCGGGCGTGGCTGCTCGGAAAGTGAAACAAACTGCGCTGTTACGGTGACAAGAGGATCGACAGCTTAATGCTCTCGACTACCTTGGCGAACCCACGCAGGACCCACTGCGCACGATTTTCACCTGTCTGTCTCTCAATCTGAAGAACAAGTGAGCGATAGTTTCGCGGCGTAATAGGTAACGTGGGCGTCACTACCACAGGAGGGAAACCATACGCATCATCAGCGCTGTTGACGACTAAGTCCAACCACACCACGGAAGAACCATAGTACTGTGCTGTGAATCAGGTAGCCAACACTGCATACCATCAAGGCAGGTTTAATGGTCTCTATACGTTATACTACTCTATTGCTCGGAGACTAGTACAAATTTAGACTCATGAATCACCCATGTATGTGACGTCGTGAATGCGACAATCTGATGGGCATTCGTAGATTTTATGATAAATAGGTCTAACATAAAATCTACGAATGCCCATCAGATTGTCGCATTTTATGATAAACAGGTCTAACAACCCCCCCCCCCCCACCCCCATCCACATGAACCATGGACCTTGCCGTTGGTGGGGAGGCTTGCGTGCCTCAGCGATACAGATAGCCGTACCGTAGGTACAACCACAACGGGCAAAGAAATGAAAGAGATGAAAGAGGAAGCGACATGGTAGAATTTTGCACAGAGCACAACTTAATCATAGCTAACACTTGGTTTAAGAATCATGATAGAAGGTTGTATACATGGAAGAATCCCGGAGATACTAAAAGGTATCAGATAGATTATATAATGGTAAGACAAAGATTTAGGAACCAGGTTTTAAATTGTAAGACATTTCCAGGGCAGATGCGGACTCTGACCACAATCTATTGGTTATGACCTGTAGATTAAAACTGAAGAAACTGCAAAAAGGTGGGAATTTAAGGAGATGGGACCTGGATAAACTGAAAGAACCAGAGGTTGTACAGAGTTTCAGGGAGAGCATAAGGGAACAATTGACAGGAATGGGGGAAAGAAATACAGTAGAAGAAGAATGGGTAGTTTTGAGGGATGAAGTAGTGAAGGCAGCAGAGGATCAAGTAGGTAAAAAGGCGAGGGCTAGTAGAAATCCTTGGGTAACAGAAGAAATATTGAATTTAATTGATGAAAGGAGAAAATATAAAAATGCAGTAAATGAAGCAGGCAAAAAGGAATACAAACATCTCAAAAATGAGATCGACAGGAGGAGCAAAATGGCTAAGCAGGGATGGCTAGAGGACAAATGTAAGGATGTAGAGGCTTATCTCACTAGGGGTAAGATAGATACTGCCTACAGGAAAATTAAAGAGACCTTTGGAGATAAGAGAACCACTTGTATGAACATCAAGAGCTCAGTTCTAAGCAAAGAAGGGAAAGCAGAAAGGTGGAAGGAGTATATAGAGGGTCTATACAAGGGCGATGTACTTGAGGACAATATTATGGAAATGGAAGAGGATGTAGATGAAGATGAAATGGGAGATACGATACTGCGTGAAGAGTTTGACAGAGCAATGAAAGACCTGAGTCGAAACAAGGCCCCCGGAGCAGACAACATTCCATTGGAACTACTGACGGCCTTGGGAGAGCCAGTCCTGACAAAACTCTACCATCTGGTGAGCAAGATGTATGAAACAGGCGAAATACCCTCAGACTTCAAGGAGAATATAATAATTCCAATCCCAAAGAAAGCAGGTGTTGACAGATGTGAGAATTACCGAACAATCAGTTTAATAAGCCACAGCTGCAAAATACTAACACGAATTCTTTACAGACGAATGGAAAAACTAGTAGAAGCCGACCTCGGGGAAGATCAGTTTGGATTCCATAGAAATACTGGAACACGTGAGGCAATACTGACCTTACGACTTATCTTAGAAGAAAGATTAAGGAAAGGCAAACCTACGTTTCTAGCATTTGTAGACTTAGAGAAAGCTTTTGACAATGTGGACAGGAATACTCTCTTTCAAATTCTAAAGGTGGCAGGGGTAAAATACAGGGAGCGAAAGGCTATTTACAATTTGTACAGAAACCAGATGGCAGTTATAAGAGTCGAGGGACATGAAAGGGAAGCAGTGGTTGGGAAGGGAGTATGACAGGGTTGTAGCCTCTCCCCGATGTTATTCAATCTGTATATTGAGTAAGCAGTAAAGGAAACAAAAGAAAAATTCGAAGTAGGTATTAAAATCCATGGAGAAGAAATAAAAACTTTGAGGTTCGCCGATGACATTGTAATTCTGTCAGAGACAGCAAAGGACTTGGAAGAGCAGTTGAACGGAATGGATGGTGTCTTGAAGGGAGGATATAAGATGAACATCAACAAAAGCAGAACGAGGATGATGGAATGTTGTCGAATTAAGTCGGGTGATGTTGAGGGTATTAGATTAGGAAATGAGACACTTAACGTAATAAAGGAGTTTTGCTGTTTGGGGAGCAAAATAACTGATGATGGTCGAAGTAGAGAGGATATAAAATGTAGACTGGCAATGGCAAGGAAAGCGTTTCTGAAGAAGAGAAATTTGTTAACATCGAGTATAGATTTAAGTGTCAGGAAGTCATTTCTGAAAGTATTTGTATGGAGTGTAGCCATGTATGGAAGTGAAACATGGACGGTAAATAGTTTGGACAAGAAGAGAATAAAAGCTTTCGAAATGTGGTGCTACAGAAGAATGCTGAAGATTAGATGGGTAGATCACATAACTAATGGGGAGGTACTGAATAGGATTGGGAAGAAGAGGAGTTTGTGGCACAACTTGACCAGAAGAAGGGATCGGTTGGTAGGACATGTTCTGAGGCATCAAGGGATCAACAATTTAGTATTGGAGGGCAGCGTGTAGGTTAAAAATCGTAGGGGGAGACCAATAGATGAATACACTACGCAGATTCATATGTACGTTGCAGTAGGTACTGAGAAATGAAGAAGCTTGCACAGGATAGAGGAGCAGGGAGAGCTGCATCAAACTAGTCTCAGGACTGAAGACAACAACAACAACAACAACAACGCAGCGGAGCGGTTAAGTAATATTGTTGTAATATTTCGGCTGCGAGAACCAGCAATGATGAGCTACCATAATTGTGACAACAATGTTCATCGCTGTAAAAAAAAGAGCATCTATGCCCTTTTTAATTTTGGAGATAAGGAATGCCTATTGGATATAGGTTTTTGGGGATCAGGTACGTAATTTGAAGTGCAGAGGAGATACAACTTGTAATCGCAATTATCAAGAATAAAACAATTATCTTGTGAAAAAGAAGTTTAATATCGTCTACGAACTTTTGTTCGATGTTAGATCCCCGGATCTCCATAAAAGGATTAGTGTGTTTAGCAATCCAGTGCATAGTGATTTCTTCGCAAATTAATAGTACTTGCGGAATCTGCTACTATCACGGTCCGAACGTGGCGTAATATTTCGCCGTCAGCTTGTGAGTTAAAGACGTTCCCTAAGCGACCATTTTGTTAGTCAGAAGATATCATGATGTCACTGTTGTTCAACCTTCTCACACTGAAAGTTTTTCTAGAAAATCTTACGGCGACTGTGAATATTGTAACTGCCATTCGAAGAGTTTTCATCGCGAGTTGTAGCAGTTTTCTCCGACCTTGCCTGGAGTTCTCTGAGAGCCAACTCATTCTGTACCTAACCCGTCCTCTCCTTACAGCAATCACGAAGAAAACATATTTTTTTAGAGATTTTCATATTAGACGGGTCAAAATTTTAAACTACATGCATCTAGGCGAAAAATCGAGAGTTTAAAAGCAGTACCTGTCTTATCTGTGTCAAAATCAAAGGTCAAGTTGATTAATTTTTCTTTACGACGCAGCAGTTTCATTATACAAAGAAGGCTAACCTTTTTTGTTACAATTTTCCTACAAGTAAAGGTAGATTGGGCTATGAGTAGTAACCCACTGGAGGGCAAACATTAGACGAGCAGGTCGTGGGACAGAGGGAGTACCAGTTGGGAACATTTGGGAGGGGATTTCCAATTCCACTGTTTGGCTTACAAATAAGGAAACTGCCTGATAACTTTGGTCAGAACTACGGATTCCGAACTATTTATTTTAATTCTGGGACGATATGTCCCACAAAAAAATATAGAACCTGTAATATTATTGGTATTTCCGTCCTATGAAAGCTTTGAGTACCCTTTGAAAGACATTTATTTTGTATAATTTACATAACTGTAAAGATGCGCATCTAGCGCGGACGCTAATACATCGATTGCGCAGTCAAAGAAACATTTTAACAGAAGCTGAACTGTCGTTCCGCTTCGATCTAAATAAAAGATGACAGTAAAAAACGTTTGTAGATCTTCAGATTTTTAATGTGCTTCTGCTTGTTATGTGAAAACGTAAAGGAGGTCGACTTTAAGTTAAAAAAGTGAGCGGTCTTGCTAGCGTGCAGACAACATTATTAATTAATAAAATTAAAGTAATTCATGTTCGAAACTGCAAATCAGCAAGTTATTGTTATCGGAGGTGTTGAACAGTGCAAGAATTGTCTTCAACGAAAGGAGAAAAGTAGTGACTATAATTTGTGACAAAAAAAAAAACGTGAACCAAGGAGACAGCACAGGACAGGCTGAAATCTGATCGCATCATACTGTTCGAAAAGTAATTATGTAAGTTGTATTGTTTATAAATAAGCCCTAATTTGCTAGTGAGAATTGTTTGAATATATTTGGTGTTTACCTGACTTCTTATTCTGTTCTTTTCCTTTATACTTTTTTTTATCCTCCGTGCCATATTATTTTTATAAATGTCAAACAGCCCTTACTACAGCAGAGAATACTGGGGCATCCTGGTCGTAGACAGAAGGCCGCTCCTTGTCTTCTATACAACTCATAGCTGCCCCATTTATTAATGATTTCATTTGCAAATGCAATTTTTTTTACTATTCATTGTTAAAGGTCCCTTAGGTAATTATAAAATTCATACTGATTACGTAAAGAAATCCGGGTTGTTCTTTTCCAAATAATAGAAGTCTTTGCGTAATCAAAACCTAGCCTCCTTCTGACAACGATCAGGAGCCGACCAGAAGACGGACGTCTTCGACCGCTTTCGTGTCTCCTGTGGCAAAGCTGTGCCAGACTGGAAACACGACATTCTAGTATGAAATACCGATTTAAATTGAAAGAATTGAGATATATTTAATAGTAATAATAATTTTTTTTTATCATACTGGATTTCCAATTCCAATGTTTGGCTTACAAATAAGGAAACTGCCTGATAACTTTGGTCAGAACTAGGGATTCCGAACTATTTATTTTAATTCTGGGACGATATGTCCCACAAAAAAATATAGAACCTTAGTGTACACCCTCCGAACAAAAATATCCGAACACCTATTAATGGACATTAATGAGTGGTCTGTCCACCCTTCACCTTAATGATGGTTTTAGATCGACTGGGGACACTTTAAATGAGATGTCTGAATGGCTGTCGAGAAACGACAATCCAATCTTCCTCAAGAGCCGAAACCAGAGAAGGTGATGTTGGTCGCTGACGTCTGGAGCGAAGCTGAACTAACTCATCCCAAAAGTCTTCCATGGGGTTCACTTCGGGACTCTGGACAGCCCACTACATTTCAGGTATATTATTGTACATAAACCGTTGCCTCACAGATGCTGCATTTTGATAGGGTGAATTTTAGCACTAATACAATCATCGTCCTCGAACTGTTCGTCTACTGTATACAGTAAACATAGCTGCAAAATGTGTTAATATGGTTCCGCACTTACCGTTTTCTTAATCTCAATAAGGTTACCAAACCCTAACCACAAAACACTACCACATTTCAGTACCACCTCCTCTGTATTTCACTGTTGGCAATGGTTTGCCTTCCACCTCCTATTAACGTCCAATGTGATCGAACACGTTCTGAAATTGAAGTTTAAATCTTCTGGGTTGTTAGGCCGCGTCATGTTTCTTCTAAAATGTTCGACGTTTCAACCCCTCTGCTGGGATAGTAGTGAACACCAAAAGATCCTGAGGAAGATCCCAGTAGAGGGGTCGAAATGTCGAGCATTTTAGAAGAAACATGACGCGGAATAACAACCCAGAAGATTTTATCTTCAGTGACAACGGCCAAGAAAGCCTGCAGACTTAGATAAAACGTTCTGAAATGTTCCTAACAACTAAACTGTGCTGAATCACGTGGAAAAGAACGTCTCAAATTAATTGTACCGTTCGTAATCAGTATTTACAATATTGCATCGTACTTCACCTGCATAGAAGACCCATCAGTGCTTCCAGACATAAAAAAATGCCTTAAATTTTTGTTTTCTTACGCGTCTGTGATAAAATAAATATTGTTTTATCATTATACACACTCGAAAAATAAACTACGACATTATTGTCATGTATTAAAAGACCTGAAATACATTTTTGTTTAGTATTACTGGCGCAGTTATTTAATATTTCAACATTACCAGTTACCTTTTTTGCCCAAATTCAGTATTCTTTTTTAAACTTCCATCAGGAGCCAATGACAAAACAAGAGTCTCGTTCAGTAATTAAAACTTCCGGGCTAAGAGGCCGTGGTCCAATAGTAGAAATACTTCTCCCTGACGTTTCGTTGCCAGCTGCGGGCAACATCATCTGAGGTGAGTCTACGACTGGCTGCTAGGCCGTGGAGGTCCTCTTTATGAGCGCGTAGAGAGGGCCACCACTCGTCACGTGTTGTCAACAGTAAAACTATCTCTGGCTGGCGTCATTACTCTCGATCGAAGGTAATCGATTGTCACATCTTTGGTACAAAGTCGATCGCCATATCTTATCTAACTTCAAGCCTTCTTCTTTCCTGTTAAAATTATTGTGGTGTTTAAAAATCTCTACAGCCTCTCTGTACATACGTGCATAATAATGCGATGTCTTAGCTAGCACGCTCGTCTCACTAAATTTTATTTCATGGTCACCCGTTTCAAAAACATGTTCCGCTACAGCCGATTTGTCCGTGTGTCCCAGTCGCCAATTCCTTTTATGTTCAGTTAGGCGAGTATTGATACTTCTTTTTGTGGTTCCAATATAAACCTTCCCACAACTACACGGAATCTTATACACACCAGGAGTAGCTAAAGGGTGTCGTGCATCTTTCGCCGAACTTAAGCATTCACTAATCTTCTTGGTGGGTCTGAAGATTGTTTCATCTCTGAACTTGGCCAGCACTTTCCCGATACGGTCCGTAATATTGTGGATGAATGGAAGAAAAACTTTCCCCACCGATGGTGGTTGTTGTTGCACGTTTTCGGACATTTTTCTTCTGGGATGGAGTGCTCGATCTATCTCCCTTCCAGCGTACCTATTTTTCTGGAAAGCGGTTCGCAAATGATTTAGTTCCTCTTGCAAATAAGCTGGTTCACAGATTTTATTAGCCCTGTCCACCAATGTCTTGATAATACTTCTCTTCTGCCATAAAAGCTGACAAGAATATCACTGGGGCTGACGGTAATCACCTTCAATTTTTCTGGCAGAAGTTCTGTTCCTAACGCAGTGCCATACAAAATAAGCAAAAAGGCAAAATTTTGTTTGGTTTCTCTTCCCTTCTCTCACTTTTATTTTAAAAACTTTCTCTCGATCACTTTAATGTCTAACTTACTGTGTTCCAAGACACATTTGTTACAAATGAAGGTAAAGAATACAGTTTGTGATGCTGTCCTGTCACCACCACAACTGATGCATTTTGATTGTATTTTGTTCAAACTGTAACTATCTGCATGTGTTTCCGCCTCCTTTGAAGAATAATATGGCAAAGAAAGGAAAATTCTTTTCTATAATCACTTTCAGGGCTTGTCGTAAATTTATTGATTTTCTCAGTTGTCCAGATAACCAGTGATGCTATTTCAAGAGGCAATCAAGAAAGGCCTGCCTCTTAAAATAGCACCACAACTGAGAAAATCAGTAACTAAATTTACGACAAGCCCTGAAAGTGATTATAGAAAAGAATTTTCCTTTCTTTACCATATTCTTCTCCAAAGCGGCGAGACGACATGCAGATATTCACAGATTTAACAAAATACAGTCAAATTGCATCAGTTGTGATGGAACAGCACAGTTTTGTAGCATCACAAACTGTATTCTTCATTTCATAAAACGTAGGTTGGTACGTTGGCAGCTATACTTCGGATCATTATAGTCCAACATTAGTAGACTATGGGATTATTTACCAGCTATTCTGAATGTAAATGTTTCATCAACAAACATTTTTATGTCTTTCCTGTCCATGAAACACAAAACATTCTCTCGTAATTAGTCGTCGTCGAAATAATTATGAAAACGAAGATACTTCCGCGTTTTGCACTTCTCAACATTAAACGAATTGTTCAGATGCATCTAAACAGCTCCTTAAAATTTCATAATACAGGCGACTCAAAGAATGGTCTTCTTGGATATAAAATTTAGTACAAATGACACAAAGAAAAAAAACTAAATGAAATGATCCTATAGCATTAATGGCAGCTGAGTCGCAAGTATTTTCAGCTGGTACTATATTAGGCTACTTGAGTATCGATGATGATGGCATGATGATGAGTACAACACTCACTCAGTTGCCGACCGGAGAAAATCTCTGACCTGGCCAGGAATCGAACGTAGGCCGATAGCATGGCGCCAGTCAGACGCTCTAATATCTCAGCTAAGGGTACGGAGATGACACGAAGATTATTACTGATCTTTTTCATAAACGCTATAGCTGTTTTTATGTTCACCAACGATGGACAATGGAAGGCCACGTAATAAAAAATCTAGACTGCATCCATAAAAACGAGCTTGATCTGAGAGTGGCGAACAAGGGTGTCAACAATTTTAAAAGACATGCCAACATTGAACGTTGATCCATTTATTTAATTGTAGCATTGTAATCAGCGCAGGAAATGTATTATTGTTATCAGCTTCTTGATGCATCTATGGTTCTCTATCTGCAAGATATTGTATTTTGCGACATGTTACCTTCTGCACCATGAATTGTAGCCATCAAGGCTCACCAGACCTCTGTAACAAACACGTGACTAAAACCAATTTCTACACTCATGCTCACAAATTAAGGATAATGCTGATACATGCCGAAACAACGCTCTGGTGGGCTGTTTGCGGCTTTAAATCATCTCGGGGTATGACCACATGGTGCATTTGACCTGCGGTCGTCACACGGTGGCTCTGGCAGCAGTCCACATACGCAGGGGTGTGTTGGTGCATGTCAGAGTACGGTACAGCGATTAAGTGTGCGGACGTTTTCAGACGTGCTAATGATTACTGTGTGTTGAAAATGGCTCAAAGAACACTTACTGATGACGTTATGAGGGGTAGAACACTAGGGCCACTGGAGGTTGGTCAAACACAGCAGGTCGTAGCACGGGCCCTCTGTGTGCCACAAAGTGTGATCTCAAGATTATGGCAACGATTCCAGCAGACGGGAAACGTGTCCAGGCGCTACAGTACGGGACGTCCACAGAAGACCGATATCTCACAATCAGTGCCCACAGATGGTCACGGAGTACTGCAGGTAACCTTGCTCGGGACCTTACCGCAGCCACTGGAACAGTTGTCTCCACACACACAGTCTACAGACGACTGAACAGACATGGTTTATTCATCCGGAGACCTGCAAGTTGCATTCCACTGACCCTTGATCACAAGAGACCCGTAAAGTCTGGTGAAAAGAACACAGTACATGGTCAGTAGTGGTCCCAGTTTATGTTCACAGACGAGTTCAGGTACAGTCTGAACAGTGATTCTCGCTGGGTTTTCATCTGGCGTGAGCCAGGAACCAGATACCAACCTCTTAATGTCCTTGAAAGGGACCTGTAAGGAGGTCATGGTTCGATGGTGTGGGGTCGGATTATGATTGGTGCACATACACCCCTGCGTGTCTTTGCAGAGGAACTGTAACAGGTAAGGTGTATTGGGACGTTATTTTGCACCAGTATGTCCGCCTTTTTAGGGGTGCAGTGGGTCCCACGGTCCTACCTTCCTCCTGATAAGTGATAACGCACGGCCCCACCGAGCTGCCATCATGGAGGAGTACCTTGAAACAGAAGATATAAGGCGAATGGAGTGGCCTGCCTGTTCTCCAGACCTAAGCCCCATTGAGCACGTCTGGGATGCACTCGGTCGACGTATCGCTGCTCTTCTTCAAACCCCTACGACACTTCAGGAGCTCCGACAGGCGCTGTTGCAAGAATGGGAGGCTATACCCCAGCAGCTGCTCGACCACCTGATCCAGAGTATGCTAACTCGTTGTGCGACCTGTGTACGTGTGCATGGTGATCATATCCCATATTGATGTTGGGGTATATGCGCAGGAAACAGTGGCGTTTTGTAGCACATGTATTTCGGGACGGTCTTCTCAATTTATCACCAATTTCGTGGGCTTACAGATCTGTGTCGCGTGTGTTCCCTATGTGCCTATGCTATTAGCGCCAGCCTTGTTCAGTGCTACGTTGTGTGGCACCACATTCTGCAATTATCCTTAATTTATGGGCATAAATATTATTGTAATAAACTCATTAGATTAATTATACAGGGCGATTCAGTTGCTCCTACCATTGGGCATCTTGCAAATACCACATACAAGATTTTCATAAACTCTCACTTGCTATATGCAAACTATTAGTTCTACAGAAGAAATGATCAGGACCTGTTTGTAGGAAATGTAAAGTAGTTAAACTTTGTATTGGGACATGTTTTCGTTAGACGCCATAGTTTTCGAATTACACACTAGGAACGTACAAAAGTGACCTTCAAACACGTTTTCCATGAACAACTCTAAAACCATGGCCTGCAGCGAATACATATCCCAGCAAAAATTCCATTACCTTACATTTCCTACAAAAACATCATGTCCATTCTTGCTGTAGGACTAATAGTTTGTCCATAGCTAGCGAGAGGATGTGAGAATCTCGCACGTGGTTTTTGAAGGTGTTGCGGCTTGCATGGAACCCAGCAGCAGCGGCACCTGAATAATCTTATATATCGTGCAGTATATTAAATATCACATTTAAAAATCATTCGTGCAGGGGGCCATGCAAACTTTTCATCGTTTGACAGTTGCATAGACTCTAATATGGAGTACATAGAAATATGCAATGCTAGCGACGAGTAGCAACTGAGGGAGTTGAAAGGAAAGAGTCACGACGTCCGGATGGAATACCAGTTCGGTTTTGCAGAGTGTAGTGTTTGGCATTAGCCCTTACTTAGCTTGCATATATCGCGAACCTCTCGCTCAGTACAAAGCCGCAATCGAGTGAAAAAAAGAGTGATTCCTGTACATAACATGTGAAACAGAACGTGTCCTCAAAATTATGGATCAGTTTGCTATAGAATTTTTGAGCATATCCTGGGTTCAAATATAATAAATTTTGAGACAGAAAAGCTTCTGTCCACAAATCAGCTGATTTAGAAAGCATCGCTCGTGCGAAATTCAGCTTGCTCTTTCCTCACATGATAGCCTCTGAATCATGGATGAATCGCAACAGGCAGATTCCATATACCTAGATTCTCAGAAAGCGTTTATGTACCAGAGCACTTTTTAGAAAGGTCTGGACACGCGGAATAGCTTTTCTGATATGTGGGTGGCTCGAAGATTTCTGATGTAATAAAACCCAGTTCGTTGTCCTGGACTCCGACATAAATCTTCAGCAGTGCCCCAGGGAAGTGTGATGGGACCCTTCTTGTTCTACTGCACATAAACGATCTGACGGATAGTGTGAGCAGAAATTTATAACAGTTTCCTGATATGATGTAACGTACGAGGAGCCGGCTGCGGTGGCCGTGCGGTTCTAGGCGCTCCAGTCCGGAGCCGCGCTGCTGCTACGGTCGCAGGTTCGAATCCTGCCTTGGGCATGGGTGTGTGTGATGTCCTTAGGTTAGTTAGGTTTAAGTAGTTCTAAGTTCTAGGGGACTGATGACCACAGCAGTTGAGTCCCATAGTGCTCAGAGCCATTTTTGAACCAATGTACGAGGAAGTGTCGTCATTGAGGGGCTATAAGAAGATACAGGATGACGCAGACAGGATTTGTCTTTCGTGTGGTGAATGACAACTTGCTCTAAATGAAGAAAACTGTAAGTAATGTTCTACTATAGTATTAGCTGTACACTGCTTGACACATTGACGTGGATTACATATCTAGTCGCAACGTTGCAAAACAATACGAAAGTGAACGAACACGGAACTTCCATAGTCGAATGGTCGATAATGGGTTATTGGGAGAATTCGTGTATGATGGAGGCCGCGTATAGAACACTAGTGCAATCCATTCTTGAGTGCTGTTTGAGTGTCGGAAATCTCCGCCAGCTCGGAACAGAACCATTCAAAGGCGTGTTGCTAGATTTGTAACCAGTAGGTTCGATCAACGCGCGAGTATTATGTACATGCTTGGAAAACTGAAATTCTTTTCCGAAACTCTACTGCTAAAATTTATTGAACCAATATTTTGCGTCTGAGTGCAAAATGATTCCGCTGCTGCTGACGTACGTTTCGCGGAAGGGCCATGAAGACAAGAAAAAACAGGGCTCGTACGGAGGAAAAAAGAGTCGTTTCTCCGTCACTACATTTTCGAGTGGAAGAAAAAAGGGATTGAGTAGTTACGATACAAGGTGCCCTCTGCCACCGGACGCTGACTTGCGGAATATGTATGTAGATGACGACTGCGCAGCACAACTGAAGGGTCACTTTTTCCAAATCCCGTAGCGACGCACACCTTTGAATCTGGGTCAAAGATGCCTACAACCTTCCGCTGTAACGGTACAAAAAGCGTCGTACCCTTCGACATCTGAGCGTCGCTTCAAAGGGCAAGGTGTCGACACATGCGAGAGAAAGGACAGAGCTCAGAAGATCATGTGAAGCGTAAGGTTGGTTAATGTTGTCACATTGGCACCAAATTTCACCGCAGTTCTGAAAAACGCCGCCGTGGATCTGTCACACGATGGGAAGGTCGTGACACCCCTTCTTACCTGCTTTTCGCCTATTCTCTTGACGCATCTGCAATGGAGCCCCAGTGTTGAAATCACGCGCTTGTCTTACACGTGGCCGAGGAGAACGTCTGACGCACCGCTGCTCATAATCGACACGAAAAGCCCTTGGCGAGAGGCATAAAGGGTATCAATGAAACATCCATGCCTTTTGGCTGGCAAAAATGGCAGTTCACAGTGCGATGAACAACAGAACTACGTTCTTGACAACATTTGAAATGAGCGTGAAATCTTATGGGACGTAGCTGCTAAGGTCATCAGTCCCTAGGCTTACACACTACTTAACCTAAATTATCCTAAGGAAAAACACACACACCCATGCCCGGGGAAGGACTCGAACCTCCGCCGGGACCAGCCGCACAGTCCATGACTGCAGCGCCTGAGACCGCTCGGCTAATCCCGCGCACCCTTCCCAGTCGTACAGTTCTTATGTAGGGATATTTTGGGGCTGCAAACACCATTGAAGGTGATCGCATAAATTGCATGTGCTGCGCGACTGCAATTTGCTCTGGAACACAGAGTGGAACCATTAGGAATCGTTCAAAACGATTCGACGAAACGTGAAAGTGATCTGAAGCAACAAAGGGTTTGCGAACATTCACAAATATGTGAGCAAAATGGAAAAGAGTCTGAGACCCTCCTCCCCTCCCTCCCCCTCCACCTCACCCCCACCTCTCGCTGAGCAACACCCTCGGTACCACCCGAACAGCTTTCTTGGGCACTTCAAAACTGTCCCTATGTAGAGACAGCCATTCACATATTCCTAACCAATGGTGAGGCAAGCATCCATTTCGACACGTCTCAACTGAGTGTTGCAACGTCACTGAACTAGTACCCGCCAGGTGAATGCGAAATTTAAGGGGTGTCGAGAAAGATGCCTGTCAATTAGGCGCCTAGAAATCAGTGAATGGCTGTAGAGGGACATTTTCAATGTGCCCAACGAAGAAGGTACGCAGGTGGCACTGAGAATTTTGTAGAAGTGGGGAAGAGGGCCAAAGTGTGTCCCATAGCCATTTCATCCACGCATGTGTCAATGTGCTCTCCCTCCAAGATCACGCCACAGGAGACCGCGAAGTAAGATGGCTGGGAAAGCATAAAAACCCTTTGCTGTTTCTGATAGCTTTCAAATTTCGTCGAATGGTTTCGCGCGGTTCCTAGTCAATTCATCCTCGTTGAAATGGCTCTGAGCAGTATGTGACTTAACATCTGTGGTCATCAGTCCCCTAGAACTTAGAACTACTTAAACCTAACTAACCTAAGGACATCACACACATCCATGCCCGAGGCAGGATTCGAACCTGCGACCGTTGCAGTCGTGCGGTTCCAGACTGAGCACCTAGAACCGCTCTGCCACTGCGGCCGGCCTCAATTCATCCTGCAGACGCTACATTCCAAATGCGTGCGATCAGGATAACGGAGTTGAAACCTCACGATGGCCTTGTAAAACAGCTGAATTGTCCAGAGTTTAGAATCAGTGTATCCAGTAGCTAATCGCACAATGAACTCTCGTTGTCCAAAGCGAAATTTGTGGGAATCGACGCCTCTTTACACGCCCCTCTCCCCCCCTGAGAACACCAACTGTCGATTCTGAACGATGGTCTGTCTGAAGAAAAGCGTGTGATTTCAACATTGGACGCCGCCATTCTTACCACCATCCCAGAGTGTCAAGAGACAGGGTGAAATGTAGGCAAGAGGGGTTGACGACGACCTTCTCATCGTGTGAGAGGTCCACGACGGCGTTGGGCAGAAGTTTGGTGAAATATTGTGCCAGTGTGACGTTGTTATCCCACCGAACAGGTCACATGATCTTCTATGCACTGTTCTTTTTTCCCCACCTGTCGTCACACTGCTGTATGAAGCGCCACCGATTCAGAGGGTGACGTCACGAAGTGCCATGCTTCTGCACCATTACAGAGGAAGGATTTTATAAGCGACTGAACCGAGTTTCAAACTTTTGCGTCGCAGTGGAGGACAATCAAGCAGTTTCAATTGATTGGTCCTTTAACTGTGTTGCACAGTATGCTGTAGATACAGGGTGTCCGTAATTAAAGTTCTAATTTCAAAACGTTCTAGAATGTGAACGGTTGCTCAGAATGACGTCAGATTTGAACATCATATTATTGACGTAGGAGGAAACGTCATGGAAAATAAATAACAATGATTTTAGCAACAGATGGCTTTATAAGCGTCAGAATATGCACAACAACAGAAGCGCGGCAGACACCTGTTCCTCAGTTTGCGTCCCAGACGCTCAACATGAGTGTCTCCATAAAGGATTGCGCGCCACTTGCAAAGCTCTCTTAGAAGAACGGTGACTGTGCGCAAGCAGCCCTGCAGAGTTCCGCACACTCAAAGGCATCAAAAAAGGCATTGGTCCGATATGTCGCTAAGGTTGTGGAGATAGTGATTTCAAAATTCGAAAACACAGGTTCTTCTGAAATGCAAAGTGGAATGTTGGACATGCCTGCGAGCACGGTGCATAAAATCCTACGAAACATCCTGTGTCCGCAGCTCGTGGTCGTGCGGTAGCGTTCTCGCTTCCCACACCCGGGTTCCCGGGTTCGATTCCCGGCGGGGTCAGGGATTTTCTCTGCCTCGTGATGACTGGGTGTTGTGTACTGTCCTTAGGTTAGTTAGGTTTAAGTAGTTCTAAGTTCTAGGGGACTGATGACCATAGATGTTAAGTCCCATAGTGCTTAGAGCCATTTGAAACATCCTGTATTTTATCCATACAAAGTCACCCATTTTCAGGAGTTGTTTCTTGTTGACTTGCCAGCAAAAGTTCGCTCTGGAATTTCTCGCGCGCATGGAACCGGGCAATGCATGGCCATGGCACATTCTGTGGACAGCCGAAGCCGATTTCCATGTCACTTCGCAGAACTGCAGAATATGAGCAGTGGAACATCCGCATGCACGTCAACCAATAGCACTCCAATCTGCAAAGGTGACTGCGTGGTGCGGGTTGACAGCATCATCTACCGTAGGGGCGTATGTTTTCGAAGAGGTAAGACCTGTGAGCCATGTCTGAAACGTGGGACTTAGGGAAAGTAGGAAAATGTGTGGACGAGGCCTAATCAGGTACCGTTGGTTGCACAGTAAACACGTACACTTTATTTAAGGAAATAATTTTTAAAAAAACAACCATTTTTTTTAAAGAAATACTGTAACACAAGCTACACTGACGGCTGAAGGCCTTACTAAGAAAGTATTCAAAATTATTTGTCGGCTGAAGGCCACAAGCAATACTTCAGAACAATCAGCGGCTGAAGGCCCGAATTACAGATGAAGACACAACACCAAAGTAATTTTTAAAACAATCATTAAAAATTGACTGTGACACAAGCTACACTGGCGGCTGAAGGCCTAACTAAGAAAGGATTCAAATTATTTGTCGGCTGAAGGCCACAAGCAATAGCAAGAATTTAAACTAAATATTGTTTTTAAACAATTGACACAATAAGACCGAAAAAGTTGAGAGTGATCCACAGTCAGTGGTCCAAGGATCGACATGAGAAAAGTCCCTACAGCTGCGTAAGCAGTGAGACAGGCAGCCGAGAGTAATTCCCACGTAACTGGATGCCAACTCAAACTAGGGACAGTTTAACCCGACACGACATTGGGAGGTATCCTATTACATTTGTTACCTTAATGTATTTAACGTCATTTTGAACAGTGGTTCTTTTTCTGCAGTGTTTTGAAGCTGGAACTTTAATTACGGACATCTTGCGCATCGTGTAGGTGGCGGATTTCTCTGTAATGCAGCGCAAATTCCGTAACGGCAGAAATGAGTGTGGGATGTACGACGAACGTATAAGTTTTGACACTGCGCCGAAATTTGGCGTACGTGAGGTATGGCAGCGGACGAGTGACGCGAACTGCTTTTGCTAACAGGTTGAAATCGCCTGCAGCGCCTCTCCTGGGCTCGTGACCATATCGGTTGGACGGTAGACTACTGGAAAACCGTGGCCTAGTCAGATGAGTCTTCGTTTCAGTTGGTAAGAGCTGATGGCAGGGATCGAGTGTGGCTCAGAGCTTACGAAACCTTGGAGCCAAGTTGTCAACAAGACGCTGTGTAAGATGGTGGTGACTCGATAAAGGCTTGAAAGTCTCATCGGGTTTGCTGCCGGATCCTAAAATCAACTTGACTCGATATTTCGGCGATCCAACTGGTCGCCATCTTCGGGAAAATGCCGCTTCTTCTGATGAATCCCGCTGAGAACTGACGCCAGGCTGCAAATCGACGTCCTGTATAGATCACCGTTCAGTACACGGTGCATGCGCCTTCCATCACGGTTGCTGCCCTCCAAGACAGGGAGGTGGCGGCGCCCTTGGTGGAACACTGCTGGCAACGATATATCGCACTCAGGGCCGCACCGGAGAACGTTCAATACAGTCTCCCACGTCTTGCGAAGAGGAAACCCATTGTCTCTGTTGATTAAATTATCCGCCAACCTAATATCAATGGTCTCTTTATAGACACTGTACCAAAAACCGGAAATGTTGGCAACTACTACAGTTTCATCAAATTACATACTGTGTCCCTCATTTAAGCAGTGTTCTGCTACTGCCGATTCTTCCGGCTGTTGTAGCCTCGTATGACGTCGATGTTCCACACACCTGTCATGCACTGTGTGAATCGGACGGCCAATGTAAGCTTTCCCGCATTGACACGGAATTTTGTACACACCGGGTTTCCTAAGCATAGTGCCCTAATCTTAGAAGGTAGACGGAACACACTCTTAATGTTAAAATTCGTCCAATCTTAAACGATAAGCCTCCAGCATAAGGAAGAAAGGCCACCGATTGAAAGGTGGCTACACTGAGCCACAGCGCCAGAGATTGCGCAAAAGAGTTTTATTCCGCCGCCTCCACTGGCAGTGCTTATTGAGAAGTAGCAGCAGGCAGTGCTTGTTGAGTTGTAGCAGTGGTGAGTCGTTGTTGAGAAGTTCCCATGGAGAGTGCTTGTTCAGATGTTGTCATATTGTTTTGATGGGCTAGACACCAGATATTGTTGGATTGGGGATGCTGTAATGATCAGAGTGTGCTTTTCGTCAATATATATGAAGGTAAAAAAAATCCTTTTTTTTATTATTTCAATGTCTTAAACAATAATGCCTCTTGGTCACAGGTTCAGTCAACAAAGCATCTGGCTCGTGTTCTTGTATTAGACTGTATTTCTGGTTTCTGTGTGCAATTATAGTATTTCTGTTTATTTTTTTTAATTACTTCAGTATAAATGGTATTTAAAATATCTTGTCGTATTGAGGAAGAACCGTGCCAGATGTGTACGTTGAATCACACTTCCACACACAGAACAGCGACACTTGTGCCTTGTTGTTTCGTAGCTTTCATAGTTGGTGGGGACTTAATTAATTAATTGTGTTAACGGAAATTTCGTTTCATACTTTGTTGTTGTTCTATGCAGTCAGATTGCGTACTAGTACTAGTGAGGGCCAACCGTTTACGAGACTGAGTAACTGGACAGACAGCGACTAAAATTAAAAGTATTTGCATTATAAATAATTAAGCCCCCATACACGTGGCGACCGCTGCTTCGGATCGTCCCTTGGAATTCTTCTGATTGTAAAAATAGCAGACAGTAGTATTGTTGTAGTAATTTGTAGTTTAGTAATTGTAGTCCATATTGCATGTGCAGATTTGGTAATTGTCATTCTTCTAATGGTATTTTTTGCAGAATTTAATTTTTGTTGTCTTGTATACGGGTTTGACAATTTTGTGCAATTATGAAGATTTCAATTGTTCGTTAATCGTGTTTGCGGGAAGCATTTCGTGTGAATGGTATTGTTGGTGATAAAGTGTCATTGTGTGTAATTTTCGTATAGTGACGAGTTTTGTATGTTTTGTAAATGATTACGCAATCGATGAAAAAGGCAAAAATGATGAATAGTGAGAATGACGAAGTTGTTAACACGGCGAACTCGCCGACACAGGAGAACAGTATGATGAATAATGAAGTAGAAAATAATTTAATAAGCAGGGAAAATAGTCTGGAACCAATTCAGAATTTTTCACAATCAAAACATTTTCAGAATACGAGATTAACGACAGAAGACTCTGGAATAGTGTCGAACACAGATAGCTTTATGGCTGTGCAGAAAGAAGTTGGTTTTGCGGGAAATGTTAGGAGCGAAAAGAATTTTGAACCAGTTAATATGGAGCAGTTGATGGGTGCAATATTAAATTTGCGATCTGAATTAAAAACAGTAGGATCACAAATAGGAACAATTAAAACAGAGATAGGAACAATTAAAACTGATATGGGAACAATGGAAACACGGTTAGGATCTGAATTAAAAACAGTGGCAACACGTTTAGAAACAGAGATGGAAACAATGGAAACACTGTTAGATTCACGAATAGGGACATGTTTGAAAAACATGAAAGATGAATTAAAGAAAGAAATTAGAGATGAAGTGCAACCGATTTTGAATGCTCACAATAATAGATTAATTTCAATAGAAATCAGACAAAAGGAACAGGATAGAGAACAGGAAGAAAGAGATCGCGTGATAGTACAAAAATTTTCAGAGTTAAATATACAACGTGCACTCGATAAGGAAGAAATATTTGAGAGAATCGAGGAATCCGTACCAAATGACAGAATAAATAACCTAACACAACAGTATGAACAGTTAACTACTAAATGTGTCAATACTGAAACCCGAGTCACGACACTTACGGAAGACGTAAATAAACAGAAAGAACAATTAGGTGACTTATCGGAAAGAGTTGAGGAGATTTCAGATAAATTGACAAGTCTTAGTTTAAATGGGGGCAGAGATTCGGATGATACAGCTGCATTACCATTTGCAGAAACAGAAGAGTACCAGAAAATAAATAAGCATGTTGAAAAACAGGGAAAATTTAATGAACGCGTTAAAAGGGAATTTGAGGCATTACAAAAGCAAGTCAAACAAATTGAAGGCGAAATCGTAGGAAAAGACAGCTGAAGAAATTTAGAATCACAGATAGTAGAAGGGTTTGAAGAAAATAATTTGTTTCATTTACGGGATGCAACAAGAGAGCGCCAGGCGCGCGAAATTGACAATAATCGACGTTCGGACTGGGACAGACGCGGTAGGTCTTTGTCGCCACGAGGAGAAAACTTTGACTATAAACACTTCTTAACTGTTCGGAAATTTAAGATCTTTCGCAATTCTAAGAATGACATACATCCATGTTCATGGTTAGATCAATTTATGTACGCACTTCCACCAAATTGGCCACTAAGTCACAAACTGGAATTTATGTGTGGATATTTAGAAAATGAACCGGCGACGCGGATGCGCGCACTTATTAGAGATTGTAATAATTTAAATGATTTTTATCATGCATTTCTATCGGCATATTGGTCCGAAAACACGCAAGACAGAGTCAAACATAGTCTTATTATGCAGCGTAATTTTAAACAGTCTGAGTTCCGCACGCCAGCAGAATACTTTGAAGACATGATTCGAAAGAATCAGTTCCTTTCCAGCCCTTATAGCCCGACTGAATTAATTCGCATTTGTTTAACTAAGCTGCCACAATCCATAAGACAAATTGCTTTAGCCGGAAGATGTAAAGACGACATTGAGACTTTTAAGACTTTGCTACAAGAACTTGAGCATGACAACGAGGACGGGAATTCTTGTAATTTTTTCACTAACGTTAATCACAATAGATTTTCAGAGAGAAGGGATAATGATCGGAACGGACGTTATATGGGTAATTTTGAGAATGACAGACGAAACAGACAGGACAATAGATACCAGCCTTATGACAATAACAGACGTTCTAACAGAAATTACACAGACAGTTATAATAACGGTAGTTCCTACCGGAATGATCAATCATACGGAAACAGTAATCGGTATTATCAAGACAGAAATTATTCATACAATAATAGAAATTTTTACTACAGAAATAACCAGGGTAGTAGATCTAACAGTAATTTCAGAAGTGACAGTCGAAATTACACAAGAAGCAGTCATGCAGATAGACAGGAAAATAGAGATTTTTATAACAGACACAACCAAGAATTTACATCTAACAGACAGGAGGGATTTAATTGGCATCCTCCGCGTGACAGAAATTCCGAGAGACAAGTGCAAATCGTAGAAATTGATCCGCGAAATGACGCGAATAATCAAAGACGTGACGCAAACAATCGACAATGACTTGTAGCTTCGGCTTCTGGCAACAATATAGACGGTTCAGAAAGTAATGACACTACGACTTTACACTACGTACGCCTGGAAGACATGAGAGACATTTTGCTAGACGAAAAGGAAAATAATGTAGACGCATTTTTACATCCTGTTATTGAAGTATGTGTGGGTAAGAATAAGTTCATTGCGGTTTTAGATTCTGGGAGCCCATTAAATGTTATTAGTGAATCGGTTTTTCGTATATGTGTAAGAACTATTGCTTGTCCTGTGTTACCTGTTTCTAAAACTACAATTCGAGGGGCTATTTCTGGAAAAAGTGTGGAAGCTAAATAACAGACCAACTTAAGTTTCATTTGTCAAGGATATGAATTTTCTGCTAATTTTATTATTGTTCCATTACTCAGTACACAAATTATATTAGGTACGGAGTTTCTTAACACACATAAGGCAATTTTGAACTTTAAAGAAGGAAGTGTGAATTTGACTGTTGCCAGAATGCCGAAATGTTTGAAATTTTTCGAGTGTTTAACAAAATCTGAATCAGACACAAAATGTTTAAGGTTTCTTACTTCTGATGTTTTCGCTGAGTATTATGACGACAATGTGTTCATTCATGACAATGAAAATAGATACAGAGAGGGGATGGATGATATAATTAATAGCGAAGAATTAATTAATGAAAAGATTAAGAAAGCTGAAGCGCCAGATGACGTTGCAAGAGAAGAACTGCACCAAATTTTGACTTCACATGCTACAGTATTTAGTCATCACACAGGAACTATACAAGGCTTACAATATTTATTTAAAGTAAAAGAACACACACCATTTCGGGGGGGAAACTTACGCTATTCCTTTGGCTTACAGAGACAAGGTTAAGAGTGAACTTCAATGCATGTTAGATCAAGACATTATTGAGCCAGCAGTCAGTCCTTATACCAGCCCATTACACGTCGTTCTTAAAAAGGATGGGTCAATTCGTTTGGTTCTGGATTCCAGACAGATAAATAATATCATCATTCCTGAAACTGACCGTCCACAAAATTTAGATGAACTTCTTCAACATTTCCATGGAATTAAAGTTTTATCCACGATTGATATGCGCGCAAGTTTTTGGCAAATAGAACTCCACCCTGATTGTAGAAAATACACTGCCTTTTTAGCCTTTGGTAACTGTTACCAGTCTCGCAAATTACCGTTTTGACTTACTGTATCTTCAGCAGCATTCATTCGTAGTTTAAACGAAATTTTACCTGTTCATCTTCGTGACAATATTACTTCATATGTTGACGATATTCTTATTGCTAACCGTTCTTGGAGTGAGCACAACTAAATTTTGGATTCATTATTACGTATTTTTGCAAGAGTTGGCATTACAGTGAACTTGGAAAAATCAGAATTTGGTCGTTCTCAGGTGAAATTTCTTGGTCATATTATTTCTACAGAAGGTATTCTTCCTGATCCAGAGAAACTAGACGCTATTCGTAATTATACTGTTCCTACCACAAAACGTGATGTTCGTAGTTTCCTTGGTGTCTGTAATTTTCTTAGACGCTTTGCTAGATTGGAAAATTTGGCCACACCTCGTTTATGTGAACTAGCTGGAAAGAATTCTAATTGGTGTTGGGATGAGGAAGCTCAGTCAGAATTTGAACAACTTCGTGATGCTTTAATTGCTGCTCCACTTCTTTCACATTCGGATTTACCTAAAGATTTTTGTTTGGCGACGGACTCATCATACAAAGGCCTAGGTGCACATTTATTTCAAGAGATAGAAAAAAACGGCGTTGTAGTACAGAAAACTATTGCATTTGGAAGTCGTGTTCTCTCTAAATCAGAAAAGAATTATTCGATTACGGAACTTGAAGCTTTGGCTGTTGTATGGGCTTTCACAAAATTTCGCATCTTTTTGTATGGCAGACATACTAAGGTTTACACCGATCACCGAGCTCTGGAATTTCTTACGTCAACAAAATTAACACATGGAAGATTGTTACGATGGGCGCTGTATCTACAGGAATTTGATTTTAGTATTGTTTACATACAGGGTTCTTCAAATATTATTGCTGATTCTTTATCACGTGCACCTATGGGTTTGAAACAAAGTGCTGAAGAGGACTGCAAAGAAAGCAATTATTGTTTGATATACAGGGTGATTCAAAAAGAATACCACAACTTTAAAAATGTGTACTTAATGAAAGGAACATAATATAACTTTCTGTTATACATCATTACAAAGAGTATTTAAAAAGGTTTTTTTTTCACTCAAAAACAAGTTCAGAGATGTTCAATATGGCCCCCTCCAGACACACGAGCAATATCAACCCGATACTCCAACTCGTTCCACACTCTCTGTAGCATATCAGGCGTAACAGTTTGGATAGCTGCTGTTATTTCTCGTTTCAAATCATCAATGGTGGCTGGGAGAGGTGGCCGAAACACCATATCCTTAACATACCCCCATAAGAAAAAATCGCAGGGGGTAAGATCAGGGCTTCTTGGAGGACAGTGATGAAGTGCTCTGTCACGGGCTGCCTGGCGGCCGATCCATCGCCTCGGGTAGTTGACGTTCAGGTAGTTACGGACAGATAAGTGCCAATGTGGTGGCGCTCCAGCCTGCTGAAATATGAATTGTTGTGCTTCTTGTTCGAGCTGAGGGAACAGCCAATTCTCTAACATCTCCAGATACTGTAGTCCAGTTACAGTAGCACCTTCGAAGAAAAGGGGACCAAAAACTTTATTGGCTGAAATGGCGAACAAATGTACAACTAAATGAAACTTTATAGCTCCCTTAATTCGCCGACAGATAGTGCTTAGCTCTGCCTTTTGTCGTTGCAGAGTTTTAAATTCCTAAAATTGTGGTATTCTTTTTGAATCACCCTGTATATTCAAGGTGTTGCATTTGAGAATTTTATTTCGTCTTCGCTCCAGGACATCGCTAAGGAGCAAAATAAGGATCCAATCTGGAAGGACATTAAGGAGAAGAGGAGAAAGGAAAGCGTAGCGATTAGACAGTATTATTTAGTTCGCAATGATATTCTTTTTAAACGAAAATCGGTCGACAACTCTGTTTGGTTTGTTTGTATTCCTGATGAGTGGGTCAATAAATTGATTTGGTATACACATTTCTGTTATGCACACTTTGGTCCCAGAAAATTCTTTCATAAATTACGAGAAAATTGCTACTTCAGTAATATGGAAAAACGTATTCGAACTGTTCTTGCCAAATGCAAATTATGTCAAAAGGCTAAGCCGACAACTATTTCTCACAGAGCACCGTTGTTTACTATCATTCCAGCGAAATTAAAGGAGATGGCTGCAGTCGATTTGTTCGATCCAGTGGTTCGTTCTACTAATGGTTTTGCGTATATTTTGGTAGCAGTGGAATTGACATCAAAATATGTGTGTTTTACACCTTTACGTAAAGCAATAGCTCGTTCAGTTTCTAATGCTTTCATCAAACATTTTCTTAAAGAAGTGGGTCATGTTGATAAGGTTATATCAGATAATGGATCACAATTTCGCTCTAAAATTTGGCTTCGTACTCTGCGGCGTCGTAAGATTAAACCAATTTTCATTTCACTTTTTCACCCTCAAGCTAACGCTTCAGAGAGATGGATGAAGGAAATCAATAAATTTTGTCGACTTTATTGTCATCAGAATCACAGAACATGGGATCAGTACCTTCATATTTTTCAAAACATTCTGAGTGAACTCCTTAATGATTCAACTTCTTTACCGCCTATATTGATATTAAAAAATAAAGCACCGACAAATCGCATTTCTGAAATCGTTCCTTTTCCGCCTACACGGAAACTGCGGCATTCTGAAGTTGTGAAGCTGGCTCTGCAAAATATTGCATCTGCGGCTGCTAGAAGAGAGAAATCAGCTAAACGTCCTGGTCGTTTAAAAATCTTGTCAGTTGGTCAAAAGGTGTTAATTAAGTCTCATCGTTTGTCTCACAAAGGAAAAGGCTTGTGTCGCAAATTTTTTCTGCTTTATAACGGTCCATATAGAGTTCGCAAAATTATTCATGATAACACTGTTGAAGTAGAAACTCTTAAATCTCGGCGCTCTAAGGGAATACATCATATATCGAACGTTAAAATTTTTGTGGAATGACATACTTTTGGGAAACTAACAGTTATACGTAAACACACGGAGAGTACAAGGATACCGCGCTGTGTTCCGGCGGCGGCACATCCTCAAAGCAACAGTCAAGTCTGCGCGGCGCACAAGGCAGTCGTTGACCGCAAACAATTACTTCCTACGTCACGCGTACCTACAGCTGATCGAGTGCTCAGTGCGAATGCACTGACAGCCGTAAACAAATATACAGTCTAATTTCTCTGACTAAATTCAGTACAAAGCTATAGTGACTTTATAAATTATGTTATTAACGTTCAGTATTTTTCAGGATACGGTAGTATAAAATATTTAAGAACTTCAGGTAAATTCTGTGTGTGTCCGACGTTAAGAGGACTTGCTATCGAGAAAATTTCAGGAAGAATGTAATTTCGAAGAAGAAAGTAATAAACTAAAAAAGGTAACTAGTAATTGAGTTTATTTTTCAGGAAACGTATTTCCGCTTAGGTACGTACTTCAGACGTAATTTGCAGCTCCCGATTACGTGATCCATACTTTGTGCTAAATTTCATGTTCTGTGAATTTACTTGTGAAGCGGCGTGCTTGCGTACATTAACTGATTTTGACAATGATTGATTAATGAACAGGGCTGTTATTTGTGTATATTATGCACTGCATGGCTGCTATGCTTATTCACTGATGTCATATTTTTTTATTATGTGCCTGCTGTGCTTATTTATTTAAATTATAATTGTCACCTGATTAATTGTGCTGATGTGGTTATGTATGTGCGTTACACTTTGTGATTTATCTGCTTGCGCCTTCATGTTTACTTATTAAAATTACATATGAACATTTATTTGCTTATGCTGATATGATGCTAATGACCTGTTTATTATGTAAGATATATAGTTGCTGCTTTGCGTATGGATTGCATATTTATACATTTCTGTTTTGTTGTCATAACTACTCTTTAATTTAGTATATAGAAATGCTGATATACTGTGTACGAACATGGAGTCTAGGTCACACTATGGTATCAATTATAGATTGTTCACTTGGCAGAGCCTCGTGGTAGGAATTGTGCTGCATCCACTTGTTGACATTCTGTTCTCCACTGATATATTTACTCGCTATTGCATGTTTTGCTTACGCTCAGTGCCTTATATTTTTAGGATAAGAAAATGAACTGCTATAATTCGACGAACGACATTAGTACAAGAAACTTCATAGAAGTCACATGAGCTGGAGGTTTTATGGAAGCAGTATAAATTTATGCTAATAGGAAGGAAGCTAACGACATGACATACCAACACTAGGTTTAGACCATTTACAGTTATTACACTGCATTCTTCGTGAGCAATTGAAATAGCGAGTGACACTTGACACAAGAAATACTCCACATGTTTGCTTCTGTTTTGCCATGATTTTTGAAGTGGTGTACACACTGTGAAATATTACGATTTATTCATTCAAAGTCTTATGTGATCTTTCACACTACGTAGTCGCACCTACTTACTGAAATTTATTCAAACTAAAGGCTGTTAGAGGTCATGTATGCATTTCTTTTATTTTTATGATGAACAAGGTAACCAAAATGTATTTTATAATTCATAATGAGTAGAAGATTTGGCTCAGGTGGACCACACAGAGGTTGAGTGTCGACATTGTGTCTTCGGATTGCATGGGATGATGAATTGAAGTTTGCACTAGGATTTTATCTGTACTTGTTCGAGGAGACTGACTAGAGGGAAGAGTTGTTATGGAAGTTAAATGGTCTTGCCGATAGGGTTTATATATATCAACGTATTGAAGAGGTATTATTGAGGTATTGAGATTGTGTGGAGTTAATGATTATTGGATTTCTGGTGGACAAGAGGTAAGGTAAATGATATTGGTGATAAGGTTTATATGTATAGACGTAAGAGGTATTATTGAAGTATTAAGATTATGTGATGCTGATGATTATTGGAGTTTTGGTTAATAAGAGGTAAAGTAAGTGAGGAGCATATTTTTTTGTTGGTTTATATGGAACAAGGAGGATGAAGGTGGCAGACTGGAACACTCAAGTGGAAGGAAGATTGTCTACACACACACTTTGTTAAATCACTAAGCAGTATATACTTTTTTTGGAGAGAGGCAGTATTTGCATATCTTGGCACACTGACAGTTGTTCAGCAACCGTATATTTTGATTTGGCTTGGCAAACATTGGTCTTGACATGATGAATACGACGTTGACTAACTATTATTGACTGTTATACACTGCTGCCAGTACTACTTGATACACATGTTGAACATCAAATTTTGACAGAATTGCATTTACACAGTTAACACTAGTCAATTACACAGTACTACTTAATGTGGATGTAAGATGAGTGAGTGTGTTTTGTGTGTTTTCCTTTCCTAATCCCAAATAATTGGTACCGACCTATCTCCTAAATATTATTTTACTTGCTTGTTGTGGCTTGCACTGACACCCATAAATATTATAGGTTTACTGTTATTTGTGTATTGTAATAGTTAATATGACAATTATCTGATATCATTTGTGTGTTTGTCATAAATTGTATGTTTAGTGTAAGAGCATTGATAATAATTTTGTAAAACAATTGTGTGTGCCTTCAAACTGTTGTTCGTGCTTGCACCTATTCAACATTGCTGGGTGCCACTTGGAAATGTATAATTTCTGCTGATAAACTCTGATGAACTGTCTAATTAGTGATAGTGAATATTATGGACTGTTACGTGCACTTGCTCAACATTGCTGGGTGCCACTGATGGAACTGTTTCGATTGACATAATGTCACTTGTTGGTGTCTGCACCTGTTCAACATTGCTGGGTGCCACTGATGGAACTGCTTCTACTGACATAATGTCACTTGTTGGTGTCTGCACCTGCTCAACATTGCTGGGTGCCACTGATGGAACTGCTTCTATTGAAATGATGTCACTTGTTAGTGTCTGCACCTGCTCAACGTTGCTGGGTGCCACTGATGGAACTGTTTCTACTGACATAATGTCACTTGTTGGTGTCTGCACCTGTTCAACATTGCTGGGTGCCACTGTTGGAACTGCTTCTACTGAAATGATGCCACTTTTTGCTGTCTGCACCTGCTCAACATTGCTGGGTGCCACTGATGGAACTGCTTCTAATGACATAATGTCACTTGTTGGTGTCGGCACCTGTTCAACATTGCTGGGTGCCACTGATGACACTGTTTCTACTGAAATAATGTCACTCGTTGGTGTCTGCACCTGTTGACCATTGCTGGGTGCTACTGCTGGAACTGTCAACTACTTGTTTATTGATATATTGACAAGATTTTATGTGAATATTTGTATAAACTGATTTTTTTGTGTATTTACTGTTTATGAAATGTTATGAAGAGTCTTACCTGTACATATTCGTCATAGCTGACGCTATTGATTGAATTGTTTAACCACATGATACTTGTGTAAACTATTATGTAAAATCACATGTATGAAAGCATTTGTATTCCCTACTGTATTATAAATTAGGTTATTGGACGGTCAGTGCAAAGCCAAAATTTATCTAGTTACGTGATATTTACTTATTAATATTATCTTTTATTTTTGTCTGTATTTTTTTTTTTTTTTTGACGAATTTGGTGGTATTTTCACCACCAATGCTGGCAAAAATACCATCAAATTCTAGCCCGTGGAGGAGGGGCATATGAAAGGTGGCTACACTGAGCCACAGCGCCAGAGATTGCGCAAAAGAGTTTTATTCCGCCGCCTCCACTGGCAGTGCTTATTGAGAAGTAGCAGTAGGCAGTGCTTGTTGAGTTGTAGCAGTGGTGGGTCGTTGTTGAGAAGTTCCCATGGAGAGTGCTTGTTCAGATGTTGTCATATTGTTTTGATGGGCTAGACACCAGATATTGTTGGATTGGGGATGCTGTAATGATCAGAGTGTGCTTTTCGTCAATATATATGAAGGTAAAAAAAATCCTTTTTTTTATTATTTCAATGTCTTAAACAATAATGCCTCTTGGTCACAGGTTCAGTCAACAAAGCATCTGGCTCGTGTTCTTGTATTAGACTGTATTTCTGGTTTCTATGTGCAATTATAGTATTTCTGTTTTTTTTTTAATTACTTCAGTATAAATGATATTTAAAATATCTTGTCGTATTGAGGAAGAACCGTGCCAGATGTGTACGTTGAATCACACTTCCACACACAGAACAGCGACACTTGTGCCTTGTTGTTTCGTAGCTTTCATAGTTGGTGGGGACTTAATTAATTAATTGTGTTAACGGAAATTTCGTTTCATTCTTTGTTGTTGTTCTATGCAGTCATATTGCGTACAAATACTAGTGAGGGCCAACCGTTTACGAGACTGAGTAACCGGACAGACAGCGACTAAAATTAAAAGTATTTGCATTATAAATAATTAAGCCCCCATGCACGATCTATGTTCCTCTTCACGCACCTCCGGAGATGGTCCAAACCCGAAGAGACTTTCAAGACTTATTAAGCCTACGTAATCACATCAATGGTGTGGGCTGTGTGTACTTTGAATGGATTTGATCCTCTGGTCCAATTTATGGATCGGTGAAGGAAACTGTTATGTTCGGCTACTTGGAGCCATTCATTTGCAGCCATTCATGGACTTCATGCTTCCAAAGAGCAATGGGATTTTTGTGGAGGACAGTGCGACATGTTACTGGGCCACAGTTGTTCGCGATTGGTTTGAAGAGCATTCTCGACAATTCGAGCGAATGATTTGGCCATCCAGATCTCCCGACATGAATGCCATCGGACATTTATGGGGCTTAATCGAGAGGTCAGCTCGGGCACGAAATCCCGCGGCGGCAACAGTTTCGTAGTTATGGTCGGCTATAGAGGCAGAGTGGCTCATTATTTCTGCAGGGGACTTCCAACGACTTGCCCCACTACGCTGGGCGAAAGGAGGTCCGACACGACATTAGGAAGTATCCGATAACACTTGTCACAGTAGTGTATTTAACGTCATTCTGAGCAGTGGTTTCTCTTTCAGAAGTGCTTTATAGATGGAACTTTGATTATGGGAACTATGCGCATCGTTTAGGCAGCGGAGTTCTCTGTGATACAGCGCGAATTCTGTGTCGCTGCAGGAACAGCAGCTGGTTTCGGGCTGAAGAACGCTGGCGGCTGCTGGTAAGATGCAGGGCGCTCGTTGCGCTAAGTGCTTTCATTAGGCGCTCCCCCGGGGAGCAGTGGTCGCCGTATATCGTGGCGGCGCTGCCGCTAACCAGCAGTTACCGGCGTGATGCGGCGTGGCGCCCGGCGACCAAGGTCGGTTGCGCCTACGCCCGCCCACGCTGCCCGGACAGAGACTGCGGGCTCGGCGGCGCCTACGTCACCGCAGGTCGCTCCAGGCTACTTGCTGGAAGCTAGGGCGCAGACGTCACGAGGGAAGCGACAGCTTCTCTAGTTGATTACATCTACATCTACGTGATTACTGTGCTATTCACAATAAAGTGCCTGGCAGAGGATTCAATGAACCACCTTCAAGCTGTCTCTCTACCGTTCCACTCTCGAACGGTACGCGCGAAAAACGAGTACTTAATTTTTCTGTGCGAGCCCTGATTTCTTTTATTTTATCGTGATGATCATTTCTCCCTATGTAGGTGGGTGCCAGCAGAGTCTTTCCGCAATCGAAGGAGAAAACTGGTGATTGAAATTTCATGCGAAGATCCCGTCGCAACGAAAAACGCCTTTGTTTTAATGATTGCCACTCCAATTCACGTATCATGTCTGTGACAGTATCTCCCCTATTTCGCGATAATACAAAACGAGCTGCCCTTCTTTGTACTTTTTCGATGTCATCAGTCGACCCCCACCTATGCGAATCCCACACCGCACAGCAATACTTCAGAATAGGGCGGACAGTCTCTTTGGTAGACCTGTTGCAACTTCTAAGTGTTCTGCCAATGAATCGCAGCCATTTGCTTTGCTCTACCCACAATATTATCTATGTGATAGTTCCAATTTAGGTTATTTGTAATTGTAATCCATTAGTATTTAGTTGAATTTACAGCCGTCAGATTTGTGTGACTTATCGCGTAATTCAAATTTAGCAGATTTCTTTTAGTACTCATGTGAATAACTTCACACTTTTCCTTATTCAGGGCCAAATGCTACTTTTCGCACCATACAGATATCTTATCTAAATCATTTTACATGTCGTTTTGAACATCAAGACGGTAAATGACAGAATCATCTGCAAATAATCTAAGACGGCTACTCAGATGGTCTCCTATGTCGTTAATATAGATCAGGAACAATAGAGGGCCTATAACACTTCCTCGGGGAACGCCGGATATTACTTCTGTTAGATCGGTTAATATCTGGGAACCAATTACAGTAAACATATAGAGGATGACACAGGATTCCACAGAATTTCGGAGCTGGTCCAAGGATGGTTTCTCAGTATTTCGATTTTAGGAGACCTTGGTATCTGGCAGCTCATTAGCGAGTATTTGCGTTTCCTTTGATTTCTTACGTCATTTAATTTTGTACTTAGAAAGCAGTAACATTTACTGGTGACCTCTTCCAGTCCAGTATGGAATATAAAGCACTATAAATGCAGAGGGACGCACAGTTAATATATAAATAACGTAATGGAAAGAAAAAAAAGCTATATCCAAAGTTGATGTGTGGAGACGTATCCACGGAGTGGGAACTGCAGAAGTCTGCAGATGTCATGTCCTGGAGAAGGTCCACCCCATAGTCGTCCCCACACGTCATCCGTAAGTAATATAATGAATTCTTACGGAACACATGACGAAATACTTTAGTTTAAGAACTTCCAGCATGCCGGAGTAGCTATGAGTCAGCAACGTCTGTTAATCAGGTACAACATGGTCATTTACCTAGGAACAGATATTCGATTGAAATTTAAAAGCGTTGTAATTGAGAAAATATTGTCGATATTGTATTTAATGTCCATCAGTTATATTATAACTCTACTACACACCAATAATCAGCAACTCAAATCAAACTAAACAGAAGTATTATTAAAAACCAATTACTAGTTAAATACATTTTGAAATAATAGCTATTGGAAAATAACACAAGTTTCTCTTTCAAAACAGTAAAATTGTTGAAACATCCAACAAATTCATTTTATTTGCAAGTGTCTCATGTTCCGTGGTAAAAGCCCTTTTTCTGTTTCGAGGTACAAGGTGGGGCACGACCAGTGACGTAAGGCTTAACAACCCACACGGTCCAGTCAATTTAAATTGACCGCCACCTATGTTTGACGTCAGTGGGCAATAACAGCTAACAGACAATAGGTGGAAGCACTAGCGGCTGTGGTATAAAAAGCGTGTTTGGAAGGACGCGGCAAACACAGCAGTCGTTGTTAATGTGGAAACAGAGCGATTTATCCGACTTTCGAAAGGCCGTGATTATTGGCTTTCTGGCCAAGGATGAAATCATCTCCCAAATGGCCAACCTTGTAAACTGCCGCAGTGGATAAGTACACTGTGCATGACAACATAGCTCTAATCAAATCCGCCGCCACCTGTGGTGCATTACGGGCCATAGATGGGCCGGGGGTGAACGACTGCTGCAAAGAAGCAAACTAGCGAATAGACGCCCAACTGTCGAGCTACTGACCTCCCAGATGAACAAAGCAGCTACCAACGACCATTCAGCGAATATTGCTACGCATGGGGCCTCCGTAGTAGGCGCCTGGTTCATGCACCCAGGCTGAGTGTTGTTCATCGGCGACGAAGGCCGGAACTTGCGTGCCAGTACCGATGCTGGAAATCCATCGTATCGGAACAGGTGGCCTTTCCAGATAAGCTATTGTGACCTGATAGTCAAGGGAAGGCAGGATTCGGTTACGATTGTGGACGGGGCCGTAATCAGTTGCTATTGGTCGCTTTTTACAGTTACACACATTTAGTTTAAAACAGTAATACCAGACTCAACAATAAATAAAAAGATACCACACGGTATTAATGATGGAATAAACAACTGTGTAAATAATAGTGTTTTCAGTGCGTTACAATTTAGCAAATCACCATAAAATACAGATACAGATAATGTTTTTAAAAAAAGAAAGAAACAAGCCACTGTGATCACGGCTGAAGGCCTTACACGCCAAGAATGGCAATAAATTAAGAATGTTTAAGAACTCGCTGCAATTACAACTTACAGGTATTGGAATATTAAAAGGTAAGTGGCCACAAACACAGCAGAAGGTATCAGACGCCAGGAATGGCACTAAACAAAATTTTAAGGCTTACTGCTAAAATACAAATATCGAATTATTTTTTCAAAGCAAATGACCACAATCACGGCTATAGGCCTTTCACACCAGGCACGGTAGTTATACAGGGTGTTACAAAAAGGTACGGCCAAATTTTCAGGAAACATTCTTCACACACAAAGAAAGAAAATACACGCCTGGAAATGGAAAAAAGAACACATTGACACCGGTGTGTCAGACCCACCATACTTGCTCCGGACACTGCGAGAGGGCTGTACAAGCAATGATCACACGCACGGCACAGCGGACACACCAGGAACCGCGGTGTTGGCCGTCGAATGGCGCTAGCTGCGCAGCATTTGTGCACCGCCGCCGTCAGTGTCAGCCAGTTTGCCGTGGCATACGGAGCTCCATCGCAGTCTTTAACACTGGTAGCATGCCGCGACAGCGTGGACGTGAACCGTATGTGCAGTTGACGGACTTTGAGCGAGGGCGTATAGTGGGCATGCGGGAGGCCGGGTGGACGTACCGCCGAATTGCTCAACACGTGGGGCGTGAGGTCTCCACAGTACATCGATGTTGTCGCCAGTGGTCGGCGGAAGGTGCACGTGCCCGTCGACCTGGGACCGGACCGCAGCGACGCACGGATGCACGCCAAGACCGTAGGATCCTACGCAGTGCCGTAGGGGACCGCACCGCCACTTCCCAGCAAATTAGGGACACTGTTGCTCCTGGGGTATCGGCGAGGACCATTCGCAACCGTCTCCATGAAGCTGGGCTACGGTCCCGCACACCGTTAGGCCGTCTTCCGCTCCCGCCCCAACATCGTGCAGCCCGCCTCCAGTGGTGTCGCGACAGGCGTGAATGGAGGGACGAATGGAGACGTGTCGTCTTCAACGATGAGAGTCGCTTCTGCCTTGGTGCCAATGATGGTCGTATGCGTGTTTGGCGCCGTGCAGGGGAGCGCCACAATCAGGACTGCATACGACCGAGGCACACAGGGCCAACACCCGGCATCATGGTGTGGGGAGCGATCTCCTACACTGGCCGTACACCACTGGTGATCGTCGAGGGGACACTGAATAGTGCACGGTACATCCAAACCGTCATCGAACCCATCGTTCTACCATTCCTAGACCGGCAAGGGAACTTGCTGTTCCAACAGGACAATGCACGTCCGCATGTATCCCGTGCCACCCAACGTGCTCTAGAAGGTGTAAGTCAACTACCCTGGCCAGCAAGATCTCCGGATCTGTCCCCCATTGAGCATGTTTGGGACTGGATGAAGCGTCGTCTCACGCGGTCTGCACGTCCAGCACGAACGCTGGTCCAACTGAGGCGCCAGGTGGAAATGGCATGGCAAGCCGTTCCACAGGACTACATCCAGCATCTCTACGATCGTCTCCATGGGAGAATAGCAGCCTGCATTGCTGAGAAAGGTGGATATACACTGTACTAGTGCCGACATTGTGCATGCTCTGTTGCCTGTGTGTATGTGCCTGTGGTTCTGTCAGTGTGATCATGTGATGTATCTGACCCCAGGAATGTGTCAATAAAGTTTCCCCTTCCTGGGACAATGAATTCACGGTGTTCTTATTTCAATTTCCAGGAGTGTATGTTATGTGGACATGTGTCCGGAAACGCTTAGTTTCCATGTTAGAGCTCATTTTATTACTTCTCTTCAAATCACATTAATCATGGAGTGGAAACACACACAAGAGAACGAACCAGCGTGACTTCAAACACTTTGTTACAGGAAATGTTCAAAATGTCCTCCGTCAGCGAGGATACATGCATCCACCCTCCCTCGCACGGAATCCCCGATGCGCTGATGCAGCCCTGGAGAATGGCGTATTGTATCACAGCCGTCCACAATACGAGCACGAAGAGTCTCTACATTTGGTACCGGGGTTGCGTAGACAAGAGCTTTCAAATGCCCCCATAAATGAAAGTCAAGAAGATTGAGTTCAGGAGAGCGTGGAGGCCATGGAATTGGTCCGCCTCTTCCTCTACTTGTAAAGGCACATGTTCTAGCAGCACAGGTAGAGTATCCCGTATGAAATCATGATAACGTGCTCCATTGAGCGTAGGTGGAAGAACATCGGGCCCAATCAAGACATCACCAACAATGCCTGCCCAAACGTTCACAGAAAATCTGTGTTGATGACGTGATTGCACAATTGCGTGCAGATTCTCGTCAGCCCACACATGTTGATTGTGAAAATTTACAATTTGATCACGTTGGAATGAAGCCTCATCCGTAAAGAGAACATTTGCACTGAAATGAGGATTGATACATTGTTGGATGAACCATTCGCAGAAGTGTACCCGTGGAGGCCAATCAGCTGCTGATAGTGCCTGCTCACGCTGTACATGGTACGGAAACAACTGGTTCTCCCGTAGCACTCTCCATACAGTGACGTGGTCAACGTTACCTTGTACAGCAGCAACTTCTCTGACGCTGACATTAGGGTTATCGTCAACTGCACGAAGAATTGCCTCGTCCATTGCTGGTGTCCTCGTCGTTCTAGGTCTTCCCCAGTCGCGAGTCATAGGCTGGAATGTTCTGTGTTCCCTAAGACGCCGACCAATTGCTTCGAACGTCTTCCTGGCGGGACACCTTCGTTCTGGAAATCTGTCTCGATACAAACATACCGCGCCACGGCTATTGCCCCGTGCTAATCCATACATCAAATGGGCATCTCCCAACTCCGCATTTGTAAACATTGCACTGACTGCAAAACCACGTTCGTGATGAACACTAACCTGTTGATGCTACGCACTGATGTGTTTGATGCTAGTACTGTAGAGCAATGAGTCGCATGTCAACACAAGCACCGAAGTCAACAGTACCTTCCTTCAATTGGGCCAACTGGCGGTGAATCGAGGAACTACAGTACATACTGGCGAAACTAAAATGAGCTGCCGGCCGGAGTGGCCGAGTGGTTCTAGGCGCTGCAGTCTGGAACCTGGAGACCACAACGGTCGCAGGTTCGAATCCTGCCTCGGGCATGGATGTGTGTGATGTCCTTAGGTTAGTTAGGTTTAACTAGTTCTAAGTTCTAGGGGACTAATGACCTCAGAAGTTGAGTTCCATAGTGCTCAGAGCCATTTGAACCATTTGAACTAAAATGAGCTCTAACATGGAAATGAAGCGTTTCCGGACACATGTCTTTTCTTTATTTGTGTGTGAGGAATGTTTCCTGAAAGTTTGGCTGTACCTTTTTGCAACACCCTGTATAAAAAAAATTTAGAAACCTGCTGTAAAACAGCAAATACAAGCAAAGGTTAATTAAAAGGAACAAGCAACTGACCACCAAACGAGTGGAAGATGATGGTAACTTTGTAACACAACCCTTCCACTGCTTGATTTTTGCCAGAAGGCGACTGGAACTATTAACTAGACATCCATAACCTTTAATGGAGGCATTAAAAGGTATGGTAGTACATAATACAATAATAAAACACAAGGACCAGTCACACACGGTACTCCAGAAATCGACCTCTGAGAAGGTCCGACAACAAATACTTTCGAGAGCGATGAGGTAGGCAGCCAAGAGTTACATTCACTTCACAAGATGGTAACTAAGACAAGTGGCAGTCTAACGAATGACTAATGACAATCTTGTTGAAGCTACCTGACGCACAACAAACCAAATGCAAGAACCGAACAACACGCCAAAGCCGGAACCGGCGTACTGCACTACGCCCCCAGAATACTGTGCTTAGGGCGCCCGGGACGAGAAAGGGATCACTACCATCAGAGTAGAAGAATCACAAACGGCCTACTATCAAAAAAGCTGTCAAAACTACACGCCTTACCGGACAGCAGCGGCGAGGCGAGGAAACGTACACTAATCCCCAGGTCAGGTAACTGGGGCGTTAGCGGCCACCAGGCTGGAAAAGTACCGCTGGTTGAACTTAGCAAATTGTAACAAGATGAACGCAGTAAACAGTAATAAGAAGTCGAGGAGAGTTAATCAGATCCGCTTTCCCCAAGCACTACACTCGCTGCTCTTCACTTCGGCGACACTACGAGCAGCAACACGAACCCAAGTCACTGGAGAATCGCGAGCTGTCAGAATGGTGGAGGTTGCTCTACTTGAATTGAAACAACGCACTCACCTTGCAGGATCTAGTATACGACGACGCCGTGCACCCTCGTGAATACAGCCCTTTCATCTGGCAGTCCATGCGTGCCGTTAGCAGTACCAGCGTGTTCTCTCACTGCGCGGGCCTGGCTCCTGCTGAGTCCCCAACCGAACTGCCACCCTCGCACGACACGGAAAAAAACGACGTCGCCCCAAAGATAGGGCAACAGTAACTACATATCGATAACTGCCGCTGCTGCCACTAGCGGACAGGCAACGCTTGCGAAACGACTGGTGCCAGTCAAGACGAGAAGAAGATAAACAACCGCAAGCATGGCAACTAAAAAGTATACGGTCTGGCCTCCAACAGGGTGACGTGGCGGGACGGGCGGGGGGGGGGGGGGGGGGGGGACCTACAAACAGCACCAACGCGAGCCGCAGCACGGCTCAACTATATTTTATCTTCCATCGGACAGATGGCCATTGGTATGTACGGCTTGATACGTCTGAGAGCAAACAACCTGGTCTTCGTATCATTCCCTAGGCGACCTCGTCATTCTTGAAGGCACAGTGGATCAATACAAGTATACATCTGTCCTTGGGGCAATGTGTAGCCAAACATACAGTTAGTTTTTCCTCGACACGATGCAATCTACCAGCAGGACAATGCAATCAGTCAGTATCACTCAGATCGCAGTGCACTTGCGTGGTTTTCATGTATTCCTTTCCACATCGATTCCGTGGAGGACCTCTCCTTTCCTTACCTGTTCAACATTCTTCTGTAGCACTACATATCAAATACTTCGATTCTCCTCAATTCTGGTTTTCCCACAGTCCCTGTTTCATTACGATGTGTTTCATACTAGTAGACTTCTCTTGTCCAGGAACGCCGTTTTTGCCAGTGCTAGTCTGCTTTTTATTTCCTCCTTGTTCCGACCGTCGTGGATTATTTTGCTGCCTAGGTAACAGAATTCCTTCGTGATCACGAAGCCTGATGTTAAGATTCTCCCTGTTCTCATTTCTGCTACTTTTCATTGCTTTCGTCTTTCTTCCAATCTTGAGCCTTTCTTTTACTTCCGTCATTGCATCTTGGATGTATAGATTGAACAGCAGGGTCGAAAGGCTACATCCATGTCTTACACCCTTTTTAATCCGAGCACTTTGTTCTTGATCTTCCACTCTTATTGTTCCCTCTTGCCTCTCGTACCTGTCACATACTATTTGTCTATTTTTCTCAGGATTTCGAACATATTGCACCATTTTACACTGCCCAACGCTTTTTCCAGGTCGGCAAGTCCTATGAACGTGTCATTATTTTTCTTTAATATTGCCTCCATTGTCAACCGTAACGTCATAGTTGCCTCTGATACCTTTTCTTCACCTAAAGCCAAACTGATCGTCATCTGACACATCCTGTTCCCCCTAATCTGTTGATAACCTCGACTATAAAAAAATCAACCGCTATTTAATTATGACACTACAGGCAAGGTCTACAATCGGGCGAAATCCACCTAGGATACTTCCCTGATATGGTGCCGTATTAGAGAACGCTGCATGTTTCGTTTTATGGAAGAAAACACGGCTGCTGGCCGCGTCTTTTGAGAGCAGGGGCAGATGTGGAAGCGTGGCAGTTTGCCGTGCGCCGCCTGGTACCACGAGGGCAGTGGATCCTGCTGGCATTAAGGGGGTTGGATGGCGTGCTACCTGCTAATGACGGGGGGCGCGCCGGCACGAGATATCTCCTGGCCGCGGTACTTGCCTGCTGTGTTTGTGCTGGTGCTGTCACTGTGGGGCGCATTAAGGCAAGTTATTTCTCCACGCTGCGATTAATTTTGGAAGATGTTCATACTTACCTTTTGAAGTTCTTTTGACAGTAGATAACTTTTGTTGCATCCGTTGTTGTAAGACACCATACATTTAACAGCTACCGATACTAAATTAATGACGTATTTTTAAAACCTTCAATGATTCTTTCAGGTTTCGAACATTTCAAACATCTCCTGGTGGCGGGGGGGGGGGGGGGGGGATGAGAGAGGATGGTACCTCTAAGAATCAAACTGCGAGAATTAAACAGTATTTGTCGTGGCTCCGTAAACTTTCCCGGCGTAGTAATTGGTTGTATTCATGTCGAGTCTCCAGCCGGAACATATCGTCATCGGGACACAATATTTAGGCGGACCACCTGGCCGCCATCTTCAGGTAAGTAAGACGTCGCACCAACCTGCGGGCGAATTAGTGCGACGGCTTACTCACCTGAAGATGGCCGCTAGGTGGATCGCCGAAATATTGTGTGCCGATGACAATATGTCCCGGCTGGAGAGCCATGAATACAACCATGGTGTCAGTCCCTCTTCGTAACTGCTCTTCAATGCGACACATTTTTTTCCAACAATGAATGACCATGCAAAGACCTCGGTTGTACCAGGTGGCTGCAATTAAAGTACAGTTACTGACAAAGGTCCAGTGTCGGCTGTAATTATCGTATGACAGCGAAACTTGATAGACACTCTAGTGCGTTAACGCGGAAACGATTTACGCTGGAAAAAAACTAGTTCCAGTTTTGGCCATCATGTGCAAATCTAAGCTGTGAATGTACGAAAGGCGTACCGGTATACAAAAGTCTCCTTGTGTAATGGGTTAGGAACAGGACGTGGGCAGAAAAGATAAAAGAAGTTAGAAAAGCATAATGTTGATTTTATTATTAACTGCCCTTTACAAAATTTGTTCAGTAAGAGCACTGGATACGTCTAAGATATGCGATAAATATTTGCTCGAGCAGTTCTGTTGGAATCTGAGCAACGTTTTCCTGTATACTGGCCAGATATCCCTAGGGCCGAAAGTCACATGGATTCAGATCAGGTGACCTTCCAGGTCATGCATCTGGAAAACTTCTGGGGAGATAACAGTTTCAGGAAGGTTGCATTAAGCAGATCATTCACAGGGCGAGCGACATGGGGTGTTGCCCCATCTCACATTAAAACAGTGGTTTCCACACAGTTGCGCATTTGCAAAGCAGGAATTACGTACTGTGCAAGGAGGTCTCGATAATGTACAGACGTCACGGTACACATGACAGAATTACAAAAAAAAAAAAAAAAAAAAAAAAGTGCTTGTGAATCCACATCACACAGTCATCACATACGGAGGTGCAATGGCTCTTCGTGTAAAAGACGCGGTTTAACAGTACCCCAAATCCGAAAGTTCTGTGTATTCACTTCATCTTGTAGTGTAATCGGTGTCTCGTCGCCCCGTGGAATATTGCTCAGTTACATGTCATCAACTTTCATCTTTAGCGAAAATCGAAGGACAGTTCAGAACGTTGATAGACAGCAAACCTCTCCATACTGTTGACTTTGGGATGGACCATTCTCGTGGCACTGTGCGAGCACTAGCACTACCAGGGGCACATGCTGCATGGTCAGTTACAGCAACAGCAACCTCGGCAATAACTTCCACCGGGATAGGACGCGTTCCTCTTCCAGATGTCACACCAAGCTCACCCGTGTTTTCGAATTTCATTAGCATCGTCTTTAAACCGACTCGGGCCTCTCCTCAGACGATTTATTCTATGATACTCTCTCAGTTCAACACTGTAATTGCTACCGTTCACCTAAAACACTTTCAGTCTTTTCTCCATAGCCAAACTGTTCCCTCACGGTACGGCTTGCAAATGACTGCGTGGATGTCATACCGTCACAAAAACAGAGTACAGGGCCGTCTTTGAACGTGGTGGCCAATAATGGAATTTTTTTAATATAAATCAGTTCCGCATTAACGCATTAGCATATCTACCAAGTTTCGCTGACATGCACGCTGGACCTCCGTGAGTGGCTGCACTTTAACTATAACCATGCAGTACAAGTCTGTGCATTGGCTGTTGTTTCTTTACCAGAGGGAAGAGGGAAATGCCACAGGGTGCCGTGTCTGGAGGATACACGGGATGAGGCAAAATTTGACAGCTAGAAGAAGCAGCACATGTGGCTCTGTCATGTGCTGGGGCATGCTCACGGGGGAGAGACATCCCCTTGGACAGATTCCAATGACACTTTGTCTCGATAACCTCCCATACGTTTCTTAAGAAATTTGAGTAGTATGCTCCTGCGACAGATTGCCCTTTTTCGGGCTTAATCTGTTTTCAATACACACTGCCAAACATACTTAACATCGCTTTGGCAGATGATGATTATCGGCGGTGGTGAATCCACATGTTTCCACTGGTTTACTTGCCCCTTTGTCTTGGATTCGCAGTGATACATTTAGCGGTCGTCCATGGTGACTAGGCGGCCAAATAATACATCTGAATTGGCGTGAAACAGCTGAAACACTTCTGCTACTGGCTCGATTCGACGATATTTTTCAGTGGATGTGTGCAGTCGCGGGCCGCAGTGGGAGTCGGCCTTTGTTATGTTCAGACTGTCGTCCAACTTGATGAAACTGATGACTGATTTTCGCTTTTCTCACTATCGCCTAGACTGTGATACACCGGCCTTCGAGCGCCAGAGCCTTGAATGTCTCTTGCAATTCCCTGTTCTTCACAGAGAAATTGTCAGCCAGTTCTTTATTCAGACATGAGTGACCATAGCGGAAGCCTCTCGCCTCCTAAGCACGTTGTCATATGATAGTGCGTCGTTGCACCAACTAAGCATGGATTCTGTAAGGTGACACATATTGTGCAATGGGGTGATCCGTATGGTTGCAAATGAAGCACCCACTTCGTACGCCGCTATCGCAGTATAGAAACATTTCTTGTTCCAAGATTATTGGTTTTAACAGTTTTAAGCTGTTATCGTCCATTCTTGTGGAGCTTGTTAAAAACGTTCCATATTACATTCTATGGAGTCAAAGCACGAAAGGCAATCCACACATATACATAACTTGATAATATAAAGTTGATAAGATTCACACAGCTAATAACATCCTCGTAACATCCATTCATATCCCGTAGCGTAGTGGTGTGTGGCAAGGTTGGAAGAGTCACGTTCGACGGCGATATCGACGGTTGATAGGAACATTTTATCAATTGTGTGTTTTTTACCAAGTTAAGTTTATGTGTATGGAGTGACTTTTGTGCTTTGACTGTATATAATGTAACATGACAGTTTTATAGCAAGTTCCGTGAGATCAGATGACGACAGCATAAAATTCTTGAAACTGGTCATCTTGGAACAAGAGAAGTTTCTGTACGGTGATCGCGGCGTACAGAGTATGTGCTTCATTTCTCCTCAGCATGGACTGCTGTAAAGTTGTTCCCCTTCGAACTCAGAATATTTCATCAGCGGGCTGCACCAATTTGTTTCGGCCCTTCTAGCTGCATACTACGGTACTGTAGCTCGGGGATTTTAATGTGTACAGAGGTCTCCGGACATGTACCTGTAAACAAACAGAAAACATATTACAAAATTTTATTTTTTCGATGTGTTAACTATGTCTTTATGACTGTCTTTTGTGTTTACTTTTCTGTGATTCATTACAGTGGAAAATGTATTTTTTCCATTCTTCGACAACATATCAGTACTAGTTGGTGCACTGCTATTATGAAGGAATGTTTATAGCAAGATACTCTGCATCGAATGAAGATCCGATCATAGTGCTACCGAAGCGCATCAAGAGACGTGGAAATTAGAGCATATATTTTTGGCGACCAGGACAAGTACTACTGCCAAACGAGGTCGTAGACCCCATAAAGACTCGCTGTCTGTAGTAATAAATTACGAGGAGCCTTCAATAAGTCATGCAACACGCTTTTTTTCTGAAAGTTGGTTGACTTTTATGCAGGATTACAATACATCATCTTACTCCCCACTCCTTTGCCTAGAAAGCCATATTTTTCAACATAATCTCTGTTCTTTGCGACAGCCTTACGCCAACTTACTGGGACGGCCTCTATGACCGCGTGATATCACTCTACTCGTCGTCGTTGGAGCCAACGTCCCACTACATCAGTAACCTCCCCGTCACCCACGCACTGCTTCCCGTGGAGTGCATCCTTCATTCGACCAAACAAATGACACGCGGAATGTGCGAGATCCGACCTATGAGAGTGGATTAGGAGCTCCTTTCGTGTGCACAGACTTATGTGAGGGCTTGCTTTGTCATGGAGACAGAGAAGAGCAGCGAGGTGTTTGATTGTGGAACGTCCATCACCTAGAATGAGAGTGTCTGCACGATCCAGCGTCGCAGGAGTCACAGCTCTGTGCGGCCGGCCGGCACGTGGAACATCGTACAAGTTAGCGAGACCTTGTTTCGATGTCAGACGCCTCGCCCAACGACTCACTGTGCTTTTGTTCACTGACAGGTTTCAGTAAACATTCTCTAAGTCCTCATGAATATCCGCGATGGGCTGGTGTATGGGCTGCACCCCGTGATCTAGGGGTAGCGTTTTTGATTAGCAATCAGAATGTTCTCGGCCCCCGGTACGAACGCCGCCACCTCATAAATTTTGAATAAAAATCATTATCGATGGCGGCCTCATTCAGCCAACGGCCTTGTCAAAGATGGCGGAGGAGCGGACCGAGATTCAGGGCACTCTCTTGCCCTTCGGGTGGGAAACTGCCCCTAGAGGCGGAGCCATCAGCAATGATCAACGGCATGAGGATATTGAAGGCAATGGAAACCACTACATTAAAGACACGTCACGTGCATCTACAGGACGTGTGGCCTCTAATTGGGAAAGTCTTACGATGATCCCTCCGTTAGCAAAAGATTCCGGACTAACCCCCCCCCCCCCAATTTAGAAGTCTGGGAGAGGACTACCAAGGGGGAGATGACCATGAGAAAAAGATTCAATATCCAACGAAAGGATAACGTTCTACGAATCGGGACGTGGAATATCACAAGCTTGAACGTGGTAGGGAAGCTAGAAAATCTGAGAATGGAAATGCAAAGGCTCAATCTAGATATAGTAGTAGGGGTCAGTGAAGCGAAATGTAAAGAAGACAAGGATTTCTGGTCAGATGAGTGTACGGTAATATCAGCAGCAGCTGTAATGGTATAACGGGAGAGGGATACGTTATGAATAGGAAGGTAGGCAGAGAGAGAGTTACTGTGAACAGTTCACTGACAGGGTTGTTCTCACCAAATTGACGTCAAACCAACATCGACAACGATAATTCAGATATCCATGCCGACGTCGCAAGCTGAAGATGAGACAGAGAAAGTATATGAGGATACTGGATGGGTAATTCAGTACGTAAAGAGATATGAAAATGAATGAGGTAGTAAGGGGGGATTGGAATGCGGTTGTAGGAAAAGTAGTGGAAGAATGGGTTACTGGACGGTATGCGGGGGCTTGCAACTACTTTTTGAGTCCACGCTACGTCGAGTTGCTGCACTACGTCAGGTAAAGGGGTGTCCGTCACGACTTTTGTCATCTCACTGTACAATACTATCGAGGACATTCATCTCGTCTTTCAAAGGACTTGAGATATTAATCGAAGGCACTATTACAGCTGTGGAGTACATGAACAATATTAAGCACCGCCTGCATCCCATCATGCTTGATGTCTTCCCCGACAGCGGTGGCACCTTCTAGCAGGATAACTGCACGTGTCACACAAGGCTAGAATGGACAGTGGTTTTAGCAACGTGATGATGAATTCACATTGATAACTTGGTCACAAATTCGATTGATCTGAATCAAGGACCATGGAATGGCAGCTATATCGCGATAACTACAAACAACTGCATTCATAGGCCCACATGGAATAATTAACGTTGAGATAACCTCCTCCCTCCCCTGCCCCCTCCCCCAGACACCGTATCATTCAGTGATTTAATTCCTTTATTGCTCCTGAAACACTTATTCTACGCAGAATACAAATTATAGCCCAGGTGCTGACAATATCAGTATTTGCAGCAAACAGATATGGCACTTCCACACTTTCATGAGTCTTACACGATGTTACTTTTCTTTCTGTTGACCGCTATCAAACTCCAACGGTGTAATGACTCGTTCCTCTAGGAAATAGTCAGTGTATCCGCTTATCTTCTGATGAGATATTTCGTAGGTGAAGTATTTCTTTCTGTTAATAATCACCTTCTCTAAGCTGCTAGGTACGACAGTGATCGTGCATCGTGGGATGATAATAAGTACTTGAAATGATTGAGTGCCTTCATGCGACCATTATGAACAGTGCTGCGAACGGATAAATAGCAGGTAGCCATTTCGGCGTGTACGGTGACGAATCGTGCGTAGCGGGCAACACAGAGCAAAGGAAAACGCTTATGACTCACAGTCGTGATGCTAAAGAAATGGTAATGAAGCATGGTATAATACACACGCTAAACTTACAGCTATCGTACATTCTTCCCACACACAAACCACTACGACAAATACATCAACGAACAGAAATCGAGGAATAAAGAATGTCATTTTCTAATTATAAGCCCAGTTTCACACTGTGGATTCAGACTACGCGTAACAACCACCGAGTGAAGACAGGCATTGTGGTGGAAATCAGAATTAGCTGCTTATTACGGAGAAATGTAGGAAAACAAGGGACTATGCTGACCCCTGGAAGACAGGGCTAAGAAAAGACAAACCAATGTTTGCAGCGTCTGCAAATTTAGAAACTGAAAGAAGTATGATGAGATAAAAATAATAGGTGGAAAGGAATGAAAGACGAAACCACTCCCTGTAGGAATCATGAAAAAAGGTTGTATAGGTGGAAGAAACTTAGAGATGCCGGAAGGCTTCAAATTGATTAAATGATGGAACAACAGAGGTTTTAGAACCAGATTTTAAACTGTAAGACATTTCCAAGGGCAGAAATGGAATCTGACCATAATTTATTCGTTATGAACAGTCAATTAAAATTGAGGGCAATGATTAACTGAAACGGGGAAATAAATGCAGAAGCGACAAATGGGTATCTTTGAGAAATGAAATAGTGGAGGCAGAAGAGGATCAAATAGGTAAAAATACAAGGCCCAGAAGCAGGAGATACTAAATATAACTAAAAGAAGAAAATATAAAAATGCAGAAAAGGAAGCGGGCAAAATGGAATACAGTTTAAAATGGGAGTGACAGACTGTGCAAAATGGTTACACAGGAATGGCTTGAGGGCAAATGCAGGCCACATATTAGCCTTTGGAGAAAAAAGCGACTGTACGAATATCAAGGGCCATGATGGAAAACCGGTACTGATCAAAGAATGGAAAGCTCGGAGGCGAAAGGAGTACGTAGAGGGGCTGTACAAACGAACTTGAAGGAAATATTGTAGAAAGGAAAGAGGACGTAGACCAAGATGATATGGAAACTCTAATACTTTGAAAATAATTTGACAGAGTACTGAACGAGGTGATTCGAAATAAGGCTCCTGGAGTAAAATTCCTTCAGAACTAGCGATAACTCTGGGAGAGCCAGCATTAAAAAACGGTTTTACCTGGTGTGCAAGATGTGTGACACAAGCAGAATACCCTCAGGCTTCAAGAATAAATAATTTCAATTCATCAGAAATCAGGTGCTGACAGACGTGAATATTACCGAACTATCAGTTCATGGCTGCAAAATGCTGATAAGCATTATTTACAGAAGAATGATAGAATGTTAGAAGCAATCTTGGTGAAGATCGGTTTAGATTCTAAAGAAACGCTGGAACTCACGAGGCAATAACGACTCTACTAATTTCTAAGAAGGTACGTCAAGGAAATGAATACCTACTTTTATAGCATTTGTAGGCTTAGAGACAGCTTTTGGGAGTGCTGGCTGGTATACACTCTTTGAAATTCAGGAGGCAGCACAAGTGAAATATAGGTAGCGAAAGCTTACTTACAATTGCGAGGTGCATTCAAGTTCTAAGGCCTCCGATTTTTTTTCTAATTAACTACTCACCCGAAATCGATGAAACTGGCGTTACTTCTCGACGTAATCGCCCTGCAGACGTGCACATTTTTCACAACGCTGACGCCATGATTCCATGGCAGCGGCGAAGGCTTCTTTAGGAGTCTGTTTTGACCACTGGAAAATTGCTGAGGCAATAGCAGCACGGCTGGTGAATGTGCGGCCACGGAGAGTGTTTTTCATTGTTGGAAAAAGCCAAAATTCACTAGGAGCCAGGTCAGGTGAGTAGGGAGCATGAGGAATCACTTCAAGTTGTTATCACGAAGAAACTGTTGCATAACGTTAGCTCGATGTGCGGGTGTGTTGTCTTGGTGAAACAGCACACGCGCAGCCCTTCCCGGACGTTTTTGTTGCAGTGCAGGAAGGAATTTGTTCTTCAAATCATTTTCGTAGGATGCACCTGTTAGCGTAGTGCCCTTTGGAACGCAATGGGTAAGGATTACGCCCTCGCTGTCCCAGAACATGGACACTATCATTTTTTCAGCACTGCCAGTTACCCGAAATTTTTTTGGTGGCGGTGAATCTGTGTGCTTCCATTGAGTTCACTGGTGCTTTGTTTCTGGATTGAAAAATGGCATCCACGTCTCATCCATTGTCACAACCGACGAAAAGAAAGTTCCATTCATGATGTCGTTGCGCATCAACATTGCTTGGCAACATGCCACACGGGCAGCCGTGTGGTCGTCCGTCAGCATTCGTTGCACCCACCTGGATGACACTTTTCGCATTTTCAGGTCGTCATGCAGGATTGTGTGCACAGAACCCACAGAAATGCCAACTCTGGAGGCGATCTGCTCAACAGTCATTCGGCGATCCCCCACAACAATTCTCTCCACTTTCTCGATCATGTCGTCAGACCGGCTTCTGCGAGCCCGAGGTTGTTTCGGTTTGTTGTCACACGATGTTCTGCCTTCATGAAACTGTTGCACCCACGAACGCACTTTCGACACATCCATAACTGCATCACCACATGTCTCCTTCAACTGTCGATGAATTTCAATTGGTTTCACACCACGCAAATTCAGAAAACGAATGACTGCACGCTATTCAAGTAAGGAAAACGTCGCCATTTTAAGTATTTAAAACAGTTCTCATTCTCGCCGCTGACGGTAAAATTCCATCTGCCGTACGGTGCGCTGCCATCTCTGGGACGTATTGACAATGAACGCGGCCTCATTTTAAAACAATGCGCATGTATCTATCTCTTTCCAGTCAGGAGAAAAAAAATCGTAGGCCTTAGAACTTGAATGCACCTCGTACTACAGAAATTAGACGGCAGTTAAAAGCGCCGAGAGGCATGAAAGGGAAGTAGTGGCGAAGTTATTCAATCTGTACATTTAGCAAGAAGTAAAGGAAATCAAAGAAAAATTTGGAGAAGAAACTAACGTTGAGGGTGAAAAAAAAACTTTGAGGTTTTACGATGACATTGTAATACAGCCAGAGACAGCAAAAGACTATGTTCAAATGGCTCTGGACTTAACTTCTGGGGTCATCAGCCCCCTAGAACTTAGAACTACTTAAACCTAACTAACCTAAGGACATCACACACATCCATGCCCGAGGCAGGATTCGAACCTGCGACCATAGCGGTCGCGCGGTTCCAGACTGTAGCGCCTAGAACCACTCGGCCACCATGGCCGGCAGCAATAGAGTAGGAAGAGCAGTTTAACGGAATAGCCGGTGACTTTAATTGAGGATGGAAGATACACATCAACAACAGTAAAGCAATGATAACAGAATGTAGTGGAATTAAGACGGGAGATGCTGAGGGAATTGCGAGCTACTAAAAGTAGTAGATGACATTTGTTATTGAGGCTGCAAAAAACTGATGACGGCAGAAGTACAGAGAATATAAAGTGCAGATTGGCAACGGCAAGGAAAGCGTTTCTGATGAAGAAAAATTTGTTAACATCGAATGAACAAATAAGTGTTAGGAAGTCTTTTCTGAAAGTATCTCTATGGAATGTAGCCCTTCGTGCATGTGAAAAATGGACCATAAACAGTGTAGACAAGAAGAGAGCAGATGCTTTTGAAATGTGATGCAATAGTATGCTGAAGATTAGATGGGTAGATCACGTACTAAATGGAATTGCGAAGAAAAGAAATTTGTGGAGCAACCTGACTGGAAGAAGAAATCGGCTGATAAGACACATTCTGAGAGATCAAGTCCACCAATTTAGTATTGGAGGGAAGTGTGAGAGTGTAAAAATTGTAGACAGAGACCAAGAGATGAATACGGTAAGCATATTCAAATGGAAGTAGGTTGACGATCTATCAGAGGTGAAAAGACATTTACACTATAGAGTAGCACAGATAGCTCCGTCAAACCAGTCTTCGGACTGAAGACCACAACGGCATCAACGAAATTAGATTAAGCGTTTGAGAATGACTGGACTACACCCCTTGCATTCAGAAGGTTATAGGAATGAAATATTGGCAGTGAAAGCCTACATACAACTTGACAAGAAACCAGAAACATGAAATGGAAGGAGTATCTGAGGACAAAATGAGACAGGTTCATAGTCTATCTACAATGTTATTCAATCTGTACATTGAGCAAGATGTAAAGAAAACCGAGGGGCTTCTGGGACAGAATTGTAGTTGAAGAAAAATTAAAAAATGAGATTTCCCGATGACATTGCACTTCTGTCAGGGACTGCAAGGGAATTAGAAGAATAGTTGAACGGAATGGATTATGTCTTGAAAAGAGGTTGTGATATGAAAATAAAAAAAAAACTGAAACAAGGGTAACGGATGTAGTGTAACAAAATTAAGTGATTCTGAGATGTTTGGAACAGGAAATGAGGCACTGAAGGTAGAAAATGAGTATTATTAATTTTGGCTGGAAAGCAAGTTACGATGGATGAAACAAACACGATACGAAATGCAGAGTGGCAGTAACAACAATAGCCGTGGAGCAAAGTGGAAGGTCTAAACCAGAGTCTCAGACGACTCTGCGATGGTATCGGATGCGAATTTCTCAACCTCCGCTCGACGGAGAATTGTAGGGTTACCCTTAATAGATCAGGCGTGCCCTACACAAAGGAAGCGGCTACAAGGGTAGCGGAGTATGTGTGGCGTGCACTTGGGGCTTTTTTAGGTTAGAGTAACCCTTCCTTTGGATCAAAAACGATTTGCCTGATAAAATTGTTACAATGTCCTCAGAGAATGTTCGTCCTCGCAGATCAGTGGTAGAAAAGGTTAATATGATCTTAGTAAACTGCAGGAGCATCCAAGGAAAGTCTCAGAATCAGTATTACTTGCTGAAGATTATAATAGACAGACAGTATTGCGGAAAAAAAGTTGGTTGAAACCGGATGTTAATGAGAACAAAGTCCTAAGTTCATATTGGAATTTTTATGGTAAGGATAGGTTAGTCGCCAATGGCGGTGGCGTGTTTATTACAGTAATCTAGCGAGTTTATCACGGATTCCGATTGTTGGTTAATCTGGGTGAGGTATGAAGGATTGATCATAAACGGTAATCGGATGCTTTTATAGATTACCTGTGTCAGGAGTACTGGTAGTAAAGCACTTCAGACAGAAGTTGCAGAATATCGTTAATAATTTTCGTGATCATGCTGTTGTAATAGCGGATGACTTCATCTTGCCAGGTATAGATTAGAATTGTCATGCTGTCAGAACTGGTGATTCATGTTACATTGTTCTGAATGTCTTATCCGAAAATTACTTCTAGCAGGTTTAGAACCAACTCGTGAGGGCAACGTCCTAGCCCTCGTGGAAAAAAAAAGATCTGAACGTATCGAATCAGTTAACGCAGGGTATAAGCGAGGCTCTGATATGATAGCATTTATGACAACGGGTCTTACAAAGAATGTTAAGAAAGGCAGGTAGATATGTTTGCTTGGCAAGAGTGTCAAGATACAAATTTCAGAGTATCTGAGCAGTCACATCAAATATTCGGTGATGAGGACGAAGTTGTGGAGAACAAGGAAAAAATTCAAAGGCATTGTGCAATATGCCCTAGACAAATACGTTCGGAGTAAGGACTTACGGGATGGGAAAGACCTACCATGGTTTAATAATCGTGTTAGAAAACTGCTACGTAAGCAAAGAAAACTTCATCTCAGATTCAAGACAAGTAAAAACCAAGATGACAAACGAAAGCTGCACGAAGCGGAAATGAGTGTAAAGAGAGCAATGAGAAAAGCGTTCAATGATTTTGAAAGCAAAATTTTGTAATGTGATCTGAGCAGAAATCCTGAGAGGTTTTTGTCGTGCATAAAATCGGCAATTGGGTTCAAAATCATCTATTCATTTATCTAGGGACCATACTGGCACCGAAACGGAAGATAACAGACAGAAGGCCGAAATAATGAATTCGGTCTCCCTAATTGTTTCACCGTGGAAGACCATAACACGGTCCTTCCTTTCAATCGTCGTACGAACGTCGAAATGGCAGATATAGCAATAGCGGAACAGAAAAACTAAAAATCGCTTAGTGGTGGAAAGGCGACAGGACCAGATACCTATAAGATTCTACAAAGATTACGTGAAAGAACGTACTCCTCTTCTAGCAGTAATTTATCGTAGAGCGCTTGAGTAACGAAGGGCACCTAGCGACTGGAAAAAAAGCGCAAGTCATTCCTGTTTTTAAGAAGGACCGTTGGACAGAGGCACACGTCAATCTGTTGTAAAATTGTGTAACATTTTCTATGCTCAAAAATTATGACCTTTTTGGGGGAATGAAAATATCCTCTATAAAAATCAGCGTGGATTCCGCAAACAGAGATCCTGTGAAACTCAGCTTGCTCTGTACCTCCAAGAGATCCAGAGTGCCGTATACAACGGCGCTCAGTTTGATGCCTTGTTCCTTGACTTCAGGAAGGCATTTGACGCCGTCCCGCACTGACGTTTAGAGAAAAAAAATACGAGCTTATCGACTGTCGGACCAGATTTGCTACTAGATTCAAGAGTTCCTTGCAGATAAAACTCAACACGTCGCTCTTAATGGAACAAAATCGACAGATGTAAAAGTAGTTTCCGGAGTATCCCAAGGAAGTGTGATGGGGCCGGTACTGTTTACAATATATATGTACATGATCTAGTAGAAAGCGTCGGATGCTCTTTAAGGGTGTTCACAGATGAGGCGGCTGTCTATAAGAAAAGTAGCAACACCAGAAAATAGTAACGATTTGCAGAATGACATCCAGAGAATTAATGAACTGTAAAGGCTCCAGGAGTTGACCCTGAATATAAATAAATGTAACATATTGCGCAAACATAGGAAAAGGAATCCACTACTGTAGAGCTACACTATTGATGACAAACCGCTGGAAACAGTATCCACCTTAAAATATCTGGGAGTAACTATGGAGAGCATGACCACATAAAACAAATAGTGGGAAAAGCAGATGCCAGGCTCAGATTCATAGGAAGAATCTTAAGGAATTGTAACTCATCCACGAAGGATGTGGCTTATAAGACGCTTGTTCGACCGATTCTTGAGCATTATTCATGTATCTGCGATCCCTACCAGGTGAGAATGACAGAGGAGATACAGAAGATCCAATGAAGAAAGACGCGTTTCATCACGGGATCGTATAACCAGTACAAAAACGTTAGGGACACAACAAACTTCATTGGCAGACGTTACAAGAGGTGCGCTGTGTTTCAAAGAGAGATTTACTATTGAAATTTTTTACTATTGAAATTTCAAGAGATTATTTGGCGAAGAGTCGGGCAACGTACTGGTTCCCCCCACATACGCCTCGCGTAATGACCACGAGGAGAAAGTTCAAGGAATTAGAGCCAATACAGAGACTTCCCGACGGTCAGTATTCGCGAGCGGCACGGGGTTGGAGGGCTCAGTTAGTGGTACCAAAGTACACTTCACCACACACCATTACATGATTTGCGGAGTATGACGTAGATATGGAAGTGGATGTACATGCCTCCTAGCCCCTACCGTTACCTGTCAGCCCACACACCTACAGTGCAGACAGGTAGGGTCCGCCACACACTCGCCGTCGGTCAGATGGGTAGGTGAGTGAGTTGGGGCACCGGTTGAGCTGTGAATGGGCAGTTTTGTGTGTGTGGGAGGTGGTGGGAAGGGGGGGGGGGGGGTCTGGCAACGTTGAAAAATCCTAGGACTTCTTAGCCAGAGCAGTGGGGAAGACCCTCTGGTGCTTAGGTTAGACATTTTTTAATGGCGCCAGGCGGGCGACTCACCATTAAAAAAGGTCTCTGTTCTAGCTGTCGTATCTGTGTCCCCAATATCAGTTCAACAGCTCCATTCTCTAGTGATTTACGCCATCTTGTGACTTTCTTAAACTATTTCCTTCGTGGATATATCGCCCTCACAACAGCCCTGGGCAACATGTTGGCATGTCCATAAAACTGAGAACGATTAATATTACAATAGAAATTTGCATATTACATCTGTCAACTTGTTAAGTACAAACACAATCAACCCACGATTGAGCTCATTATGCCTGAAATTCGCCACTTGTAGGAACCCATGATCGGTAACATCATTAATCGCATATTTTACTCTTTCTTTGTAAGGTACTGGACGACACCACGGTTGAGGACCCCTCCACATGTGGGTGATACAACGCCCAAATTCTCAGGTTTACAAGGGGTATCCTGGACATCTACATCCATAGCACACGGCGTTCAGTTTTCATTCATAGGATGGAGAGGAATCTATAGTGATAGTGACTTAAGCTGGACGAGGATATGGAGGAAAACAAGTGTGTCTTCGTTGATGCAATCACAGTTTCAGCCAGCGAGGGTGCAGGGTTTAAGAAAGTGGGGTCCCCTCTGGATAGGAAGCGGTTTCAAATTCCTCTTGATTAAATTGATAAGGCAACAGAAGAGTCCAACCAGAAAAGCATGGCACCTCGTTCTTCCACATGCATACTGATCACGCCACTCTAAACTGCGTCACGAGGAATTTTTCGCGTTTCAATACCATTTTTTTCCTCCTACTTTTCCTGATGCATTCAAAAATGGTGTAAGGGAGGGACTTTCTTGAAGGCTCCGTATGAACTCCAATTCTTCCAATTTTACTATTGCAGTTATTTCACAAGATGTAAGCACCGCAGACAAAAAATTATCATCCGCAGTAAGGATTGTGTTAAAACCGTGTAACATCCCCTCTGGTCTTGTTAATGTCAGCGATTCGGTGACGAATAGCCCACAATCTTCTTCAGGCATGCCATACCCAGTTGAATTCACTCACTGATGTTTACATCCCATAGAGAGCTACCAGATTCGGAGATACTGACTGTTACGTTTCACTTGTTCTTTCAAACAGTCGCAGACATTTTCGACGGAATTAATACTGGATGATTTAGAGAGCTACGGCAGCTGGGTGTTCGGCAAACCTGTGCATGTAAGTGCAGCCTGTGAACACAGCTATTGATATCTTGGAACAAAACATCACAGCTGGCCTGAACTAATCTCTTCTCACATCTCAGGTTAAAAGCCTAATTGAACTGCTGGTGCACTCGAAGCTTTGGATCATTTTAAAACGGATATTGGTCTATGCTACACGCCTCTAGCTTCTGTGAAATTAACGTGTTATCTAACTCTTCTTGGTACAAGAATGTTCGCAGTTTAAACAGTAAAGCACTCCATGATGCACAATAGCTAACCTGTAGCGTCTGAAACTGAAGTTGTTGAGAAACTCTGTGACGCTCTTGCACTTACAAAACGAAATCATTGTGAAGCACACTGCTCTCCTTTGGACCACTTTTATACCCTCAATTAATTCCACCTCGTAAGGGTTGCAAGACTCCAACTGAACTCAGATCCAAAAGTAATAGTCTCGCTCTTTTCAGCACGCCATAATCTCTCTTCCTTCCTTTCCAAGTGGATATTCTGCGTCAGCAACGAAGTGTGTAGGGTGGTGTGGTCCTGACTTTCATTTCTCAAATATTCCGACTTCACCATCGTATTCTGCGTATCAAGGCGTTTCATTAGAACCCAAACTCGATAGGGTAGAGTCAGTTTTGCCTACTTCCATTTAATCGATGTGCAAATCTAATAAATAAATCGCAAGTGCGCACCGACATTAAAAAGTTGAGGCTGGCGTACACAAACATTGAAGACACGAGCTTTACAGGAATTTTTGTTCGGCGGAGGCAACCAGCCTGCTGTAAAGTCCGTAGGAGGATGAGTTAGCAGGCAGCTGCGCAGGCCAGCCTATCGCCCACGGACCAAAACAGTTTTTGCCAGAGAAAAGGGTTAATGGCCTGCGTGTTCACCTTAAAAACAAAACCTGCTGTATTGTTTGAGAGAGCCCCAGCTTACGCATTTTTTTTTTTTTTTTTGTTGGATGTAGAGCACAGTTTCAGAGTTCTGACAAGTGGACAGTAAACACCTAACGCAAATGCTATATATTTCTAGAATGGTCGGCTTAGCCATTCTCCCGTTTGTAAGAGTAACGCTGATTGGTGGACTATTTCTGACGCAATGAGCTGGAGGAGTGAGGGAAAGACAGCGGATGATATACCATTTTCGCTTTTTGCGTGGAGGGAAGTCGTTATGGTGACACTCTTGTGGCGGGGAACACGTAGCGGGAGCGAGTGCGCTCTTGCGTGTACGCAGAGAGCGAGGAACAAAGTCTCTACTCAGTACTGCACTGAGAGAGCACCTCTTCCACTAAAGCATCGGAGTGATACTCTATATTGAGTCGCTCTCGATTAAGCGTTTGTTCACTGTGTTGGCCGCGACAGTTAATGTGCAGTGTGAACACAGACAGAGTTAGGGCCTGCGAGTGTACACTGAGTGGCATCGCAGTGGGCTGGTTATCTGACCAGTGTACTACGCCAATAGTTAGACTAGGGGCAGATGGGAGTCCTTGACTTCATCAAGGCGTAGTGAGAGTTCGATTGGCGAAGGTCAATCCAAATAGAAAGATATAGTTTTGTTATTTTTCAGGAACAGGTTGACAATATTTTCGATGTTGCTCCGAAAAAGTACAGTAGCATATATATTATGAGTCTAGAGAACTCTTGTATTATTGGACGATGGGAATGTCCTGTGAACTTACAGCTTTTTGGTTCTGTGTTCTGTCTTTTAATGCACATTAGCAAATTATCATTGACACTGTTAGCGATAATAGTAGAATTACTTTCATTTTGTCAAATGAAATCAACTGACAAATAAGAGAGTTGCCTCTTTTTGTTGATCATGTGGCGTTATTGATGAGGATGTGAGATAAAACTTTTTTTTTCTTTACAAGCTGAGAGTTGACCCGAAAGAATTGCTCTTTCAAATTAAGAATATACATGCATGCAAGTAGTCTCGTCAAACTGGTAACCATATCAATGCCAGTTTGTTCTTCGTAAGTTTTGTTGTTGATAGTGAAATGATCATGTCTTACAATAAAAGAGAAAAATCCAATAAAATCATATATTTCATGTAAACATAGTCTTTCTTTGTCCAGTCAAAACTTGTTCAGACAACTACAGTTGTAGTTTTTACTGTCCCTCTGAAATCACTGACTGGTATCGTAAATCAAAAGCCAGTTTTGTATAGCAAAAATTGTTTTTATTCTATTAAACCGTTTTTAATCAAAAAGGCAACTTTAAAAAAATGGCAAGACGATCATGAGGAAAATTTGTAAGTATTTTCTTAGCATGATATGACTTACAGACGATGAACAATGTGGACACTAGATGATTACGAAGATAATGCAGAAGAAGAGTTTCCTATCTAGCTTCTTTGTACAACTGTTCACACATGCTGGACATTCCGTTTACAATACTGTGTCTAGTGTATTATATTGCAGTATTTTGGTAGTATAACAGAAACGTTTGAAACTGTCCAGTCGCTTTTCGTGTGAAATTAGAGTTTTACGCTCCTCTAGCGAGAGCTGCTAACCTGCCTTAGTTATATTGACGACAGTGGTAGTAAGTCCTCTGCCCTGGGTCCCATCAGTATTTCATAATTAATTGTCTCCACCGCCTCGGTCCGTATAGAAAATGCATGGAACCTCTGTTCTCTGTCTGCCAGTGCGAAGAGAACCCTTTGTGTCAGCTAAATGAGTTTTCTTATTCCCCAAGACAACTGTGCTCTACTTCGGGATTTTCTATTACGATCATACTCGTTGCCAGGTAACCTCTTCAGAAAATTTTCAATGTCACACAAATCTAATCTGTTAAATAATTATTTCGTCTTGACAATGCCGTAAGTCGAATAGGGTGAACAAGATAATTTCGTCGGCTAAGGAAAGATTACACTATCTTTTACAATGGACCTGTACAAAACGTTTTATTCTGTAATGCAAAAACTTCCCAAAAGGCTCTTACCTGGAAGTTCCTATGACAAAAGTTAAAAACTCTCATACCGTTTACAAAAGTTTCAAGAGATTAACGGCGATAGCTATATCACGTCTTAACTCCAATAAAACTTTGAAGCGTCGATAAAGTTAAAGAGCATCTGAAATATGGCGGAAACAAAGTTTTTGATAAAGAACAGCGACTACGTAATCAGCTAATGCACGTACAAGGAATTTTGTTCAACTACCCTAATTCATGTTACTATAATGTGAAAGGCAACTTAAAAAAGCGTATGAAAATGCCTCTTCAGTCACAAGTATTTATCAAGGAGATCATTTTATTTTAAGTTTTTTTGTTGCAGCCATGACTCTTTTCCAATAGGTGTATCGACAGCTTTGTTTGCCTCTCCGTCTTCTATCGAAAACATACACGCATTCGTTTTATAAATTGAAACGGTTTCCGCTTGTTGCAACCTTTACATATTTATGTTCCAGACGTGTCTCGATGTTTACTTTGAGACATCATTAGTGGATTAAATCAGGAATAATAAATTTGTTTTTATAAAAGGTGACTTGTAGGTTAGGAAATAGTAAACGTCTTAGTATTTACATTAATAAATTGTTACTTATAGTTATTCATTTTCTTCTGCAGGCATCTGCGATTTCTATCATCTGGTCATGGGCTACATGTCGCACTCTCACTTCACCTACAAACCATCTACACATATTCACGTCACGATTGTTTTTTTTTTCGTAGTTCTCAAAAATTTTCTCAAAAATTACTAGACGAATAATGATTCTCCACACAGCTACGTTACGAAATAACCTGTGACCAGATGAAAGGGGATGTCGGCCAGGCAAACGAATAACTGTGAGTAATCATTTAATAAAGTAAAAATTATGATGTGAATTGTTTTATAAATTGCGAGTATCGCGCAAAAAATAATACTATATTATTCACGGTTAAATTCACTGAAGCTCCCTTAATATAAAAGGTGAAGGGTGTCTGAAACGTAAATGAATACAGATTGCACTAACAGAAAGGCGTTTCAGTTTGTAATACGAATTGACGTTACGAACTCCTAATTTTTTCTGTCCTTGCATCGTGCTTAGCGTTAGTTGCACAGTTGCCAGCAAATGTTTGAGACATGGATTATGAAGTAAAATGTCGGGATGCCAGTGTGTGCGTCGGCGCTAGCACTAAAACGATGATACAAAATAGTGATTTAAATCATGCAGTCTGACTACAGATTCAGGATCCTTTTAAAAATGAAAATCCGCTCGGTGTACCAAACTTTTTATATTAATTTTATTTCTACTTCCTTTAATTTTCAAATGTGGTTTAACTAGAGCGAGAGGTTAGTGATTTTTTTTTTTGAGTCATCAGTCTTCTGACCGGTTTGATGCGGCTCGGCACGGTTTCCTCTGTTGTCCCAACCTCTTCATCTCAGACTAGCACTTGCAACCTAAACCCTCAATTATCTGATGGATGTATTTCAGTCTCTGTCTTCCCCCCTGTTTTTGCCCTCTGCAGACCTCTTTAGTACCATGGAAGTCATTCCCTGATGTCTTAACAGATGTCCTGTCATCCTGTCCCTTCCCCATTGTCAGTGTCTTCCACATATTCCTTTCCTCTCTGATTCTGTGCGGAACCTCCACATTTCTTACCTTATCAGTCCACCTAATTTTCAACATTCGTCGTAGTGCTCCAAAAGCTCATTATCAAAAATTTCTTCCTCAAATTAGGGCCTATATTCGAAACTAGAAGACTTCTGTTGGCCAGGAATGCCCTTTTCTCCACTGCTAAAGTGCTTTTGATGTCCTCTTTGCTCCATCCGTTATTGATTATTTTGCTGCCTAGGTAGCAGAATTCCTTAACTTCATCTACTTCGAAACTGTCAAACTTGATCTTAAGTTTCTCGCTGTCCTCATTTCTGCTACTTCTCGTTAATTTCGTCTTTCTTCGATTTATTCTGAGTCCATATTTTGCACTCATTAGATAGTTCATTCCATTCACTTTAATTCAGGATAGCAACATCATCAGCGAAGATTGATATCATTTCATATTGAATTTTCATTCCACTCCTGAACCTTTCTTTTATTTCCATCATTGCTTCTTCGACGTACAGATTGAGCAGTAGGGGCGAAATAACACATCCCTCTCTTGCACGCTTTTTAAACCGAGCCCTTCGTTCTTGCTTGTCGGTGTTGGTTTGCTGTCGATTCTCATAAGAACAGCCCTTTCAGTGAACTGTTCACGGTAACACACTCTCTGCCCTACCTTCCTGTTCATAACGAATCTATCTCCCGTTTTACCACTTTCTGTGTTGTGGATTGGCAAGAGAGCCAACCCACTATGAGAGGAAGCCGAAAGGCACGCGTTTTAGCTCACGCACGCTGGCGTGAGGTCTGGAGCAGGACAATGAAATGAGACTAACAAAAAATGTACGTAGCTTCTGGAATACTTAACTTTAATCCATAATTGGTGAACATCGCTCTTGACGGTACATGTCTTACAGCGTCAATAGTAACTGGTAATGGCGCCTTGCTAGGTCGTAGCAAATGACGTAGCTGAAGGCTATGCTAACTATCGTCTCGGCAAATGAGAGCGTATTTTGTCAGTGGACCATCGCTAGCAAAGTCGGCTGTACAACTGGGGCGAGTGCTAGGAAGTCTCTCTAGACCTGCCGCGTGGCGGCGCTCGGTCTGCAATCACTGATAGTGGCGACAGGCGGGTCCGACGTATACTAACGGACCGCGCCCGATTTAAAGGCTACCACCTAGCAAGTGTGGTGTCTGGCGGTGACACCACATTCTGCTGCTGTTGATATTACCCTGTACTCATCCTTATCTTCTGTCCCTTTAACTTCACTACTATCTCTAGACTGAGCCTTTGCATTCCCCTTTTCAGATTTTCTAGCGTCCCTACCACGTTCAAGGGTCTGACATTCCACGCCCTGACAAGTAGAACGTTATCCTTTCGTTAGTTATCTAATCTTCTTCTGATGGTCACCTCCCCCTTGGTGGTCCCCTTCCGGAGATTCGAATGGGGGACTATGGCGAGATCATCATGACACTTTTTTTAGTTACAGGCCACATGTCCTATGGATACATATTATGTGTTTTTAATGCAGTGGTTTACATTGCCTTCTGCATCCTCATGCCGTTGACCATTGCCAGTTTCCCACCGAAAGGACAAGCGAGTTCCCTGAACCTCTGTCCATTCCTGCGCCCTTTATCACAAGGCCGTTGGCAGCAGGGTGATCTCTTATGCCGGAAGTCTTCGGCTGCCAATGCTGATTATCAATCAGAATTTAAGTGGTGGCGGGATTCGAACCCAGGATCTATGATGTGGTGTCACCGCCAGACACCACACTTGCTAGGTGGTAGCCTTTAAATCGGCCGCGGTCCGTTAGTATACGTCAGACCCGCGTGTCGCCACTGTCAGTGATTGCAGACCGAGCGCCGCCACGCGGCAGGTCTAGAGAGACTTCCTAGCACTCGCCCCAGTTGTACAGCCGACTTTGCTAGCGATGGTTCACTGACAAATTACGCTCTCATTTGCCGAGACGATAGTTAGCATAGCCTTCAGCTACGTCATTTGCTACGACCTAGCAAGGCGCCATTATCATTTGCTATTTATCTTGTGATGCATGTACCGTCAGACCGATGTTCACCAAATTATGGATTAAAGTTAAGTATTCCAGAAGCTACGTACTTTTTTTACTAGACTCAAATCCTTTAACTGTTCCAGACCTCACGCCAGCCTGCGTGAGCTTAAACGCGTGCCATTCGGCCTCCCGTCCTCGTAGATTGGCTGTCTTGCCAGTCCACAAAAGTCTTCGTATCGGCCGTTTCATGTGAACAGAGATGATACTCAGGAAGAGCCAATTAGGGCTGTGTTGCGGGTGATCGAACTCTTCCCATCGAAAAGGCTGCAGGAGCGTCTTCACTGCCCCTGACTTTTCGATTACTAATCAAAGACACTATCCCAAGACCACGAGACTCCTGTTAGTGACGTTATTATGCTGCAATTATTTCTGAACTGTTGAGGAACCGAAATCTGGAAACAGATTTCAGATGCTGTCATATTGTGAGTTATTAATGTACTCAAAATTGCGGCAACAGTTAAATATTTTTCTACGCTGGGGTGCAGTCCCATCGCCGCCACCTCAACCCCATTCAGTTTTAGGTTCGATGCCGACCAATAGATGCAGCTTCACCTCTGTCACGAGGGGGTTTTGTTTTAGGCACTTGCTGCCCTGCATTTCATAACAGTTTAACTAGACTAGAGTTTGTTCAACGGTTGCCACTGAGATCTGTTGTTTCAGTGAACAGATAAACCGCCACAGCTCGTGTATTATTTGTCTTATTAGTAGTTTCGCTCTATAAAATATACTACATAGTTCCCTTAATCACTACCAGCAGTGACCTGAAGTCATACGCGATAGCTCCTCCCCCCACCCTCCACTCCCCCCACCACGACGCGAGGAGTAACAACACAGTGCCTTCCCGAGACACTGGAGAAGTGTCGACGTTATTCACCTGATCTTCTGCCCTCAGATTTTAACCTTTCTCGCTCTCTACCGAATAACCTTCAAGAAACTTCTTTCTCTCGGAACATGGCTCGACGAGTTTGCATCTCAAAACCACATGATTTCTACAGTCGCGGAATCAAAAAGTTACCAAGCGTTGGCGGACTGGTGTAAACAGTGAAGGAGAATATAGGGGTGTTCAAAAAGTCTCTACGCAGTGCCGTATTATTGTTAGCCGCTCGTGCCGCATGCCGCAGTGGATATACCGAAATGAAACTCAATGAAATCCAAGTTATTAATTTATTGAATATTCATTTTTACTTACAAATTTTCACATTAAATGTTGAAAGTGTCCCTCCTGTTGTTGAACACACAATTCAATTCGTCTAATCATGTTTCCAAACACAAGCTGTAACATTTCTTTTGTAACAGAAGTGGTGAAAGTGGATACTGCAGTTTTCAATTCATCGAGGGATTTTGGACGGTTTTTATAGACAGTTGCTTTCGCTGCACCCCAAAAGAAAAAGTCAGGTGGTGTTAGGTCAGGCGATCGTGGAGGCCAAAGTCCCTGTGAAATTATGCGATCACAAAAAACATCAGCAAGCAGTGACACTGAAACGCTAGCTATGTGCGCGGTTGCACCATCTTGTTGAAAATAACCGTTCAGTATTTCACTTAATACAAGTTCTCCTATGAATGGGTACACAGTGTCACTGCAGTATCGTTCTGCGTTTGTTGTTTCGTTGAAAAATATGGGACCCACAATCTGACGTCTAAAATTGCTACCCAAACTCCTATTTTCACAGAATGAAGTGGTTCCTGATGGGTAAACAATGGATTTGCAGTACTCCACAGTCGAGAATTTTTCATGTACCCGCCCGGAAAAATGAAACCATGCCTCATCACTGAAAAACGTTTCATTAATAATATCCCTTCCATTTTGTTGAACGAAATTTTTGAACCATTGACGACAATGCAGTCTCTTGCCATGATCGGTATTTTTCAGTTCTTGTACGACTGTCACTTTGTATGGGAAAAGTTCTAATTTTTTCCTTACAGCTGTATGGGTCGTTCCGACACTAACATCGATTTCCTGGGCGAGTTTTCTTATTGACTTGTTCGGAGTCATCGACATTTTATCGGAAATATCGAGTAGTTTATCCTCAGACAAAATGCTAGGACGACCACTTCTTGGTACATCTTTCACTGAACCCGTACTTCGAAATTTGTTAATCAAATCTCGCACAGTATCGCGATGTGGGAGTGTTGTCTCCGGTAAAACTGAATTAAATGTTTGACGAACTGAAACGGTGTATTTACCGCCAGCTTTGAACACTTGTTCGACTAAAAACACACGATTTTCAATGGTTAGCGTTTTAACAGTGACAAAAACGAAACAAACGAATAAAGGAACTAAACTTAAACGTTCACGTCAACACGTAACGATCGCACAACAACGATACTACTGACGCTGGCTGAGATAAACGAAACAGTGGAATGTTGGGAGAGTCCACTTGAAGGGAAGTAACACAGGCAGGCGAACAATCATACGGCACGTGCGACTAACAATCATACGGCACTGCGGAGAGACTTTTTGAACACCCCGTATTATTGAAGACTAAAGCCTCTGTTATGAGTGTCTATTGTGTTTATGAAACTTATGGAAAAACGTTACGAGCTTATGCAGCAACTCAGTACGTGTGCTTTCAAAACGTGAACTACTTCCCAGTGTCTCCAGATGAGAGAAGTTTTCTTCAGATGATACAAGTTTCCTCTTCGTATTTCATCAGTTTGTGCATGCAACGCGAATCACGTACCACATAGGCAAGCAAGTCAGTGCATAAGGAAAAAATAGTAAGAGCACGTAAGTCTTGTAATTGTTGAAGCAAGAAAATTATTATTTGCTCTACGACCACTGTCTTGCCAGCATGTGAGAGTAAACCAGTAGTGCAGCACAGTATGACAACAGAAATTCTCGGTGCGCCTGCGGAGAGACACGCAAGTGGAGAATTCTGGGAACAGCCTGTTTGTCAGACGAGAGGAGGGCACGTGGCACTCGAGTTTGCGTGGGAGGAACATGAATTCTGCTGCAGTGGGCTGACGGGCCTTTGGGAGCAAATGGAGCGGCCACAGCAACCTCGACGATTCCTTGAGGGGCTATCATTTATCACACCTTCTGACGCGTGGCTGTGCCAATACATTTTCTGTCACAGGCGGCGTTCTGTACCTCTACTGGCTGGGGCGCCGAGCCGTTCTCGGAAGCGGATCAGAGGTTATTACCGAACGTCACGCACTCCCCCTACCGTTTACTATCGGCTGCTTCGAGACGAGGGGCTCCTTTCACACGTGACCTTACCGAATCGGCAAATTCGCGTTGAGGCTTTAGAGAGAGCTAAAGACTTTGACACGGTAATGTCCTCTCCCACATGCGACACATACCAAACAACAAAAATGAATTCGCTTTAACTGTACAACTCATAGAAAAAAAAGTGGTAATAATAAAAATTATACATTTTAATTATTGCTTCTCTACGAGCGGAAGTCATAAAGTTTTAATAACCATATCGAATTACATAGTTACTCAATTAAATGCAAATACGGAAAACTGGAACCCGCCACTTTTCAAAACATTAGTTTACTCACGTAGACTCCTTTTCGAGCTCATCTTCAGGTGGGACGCCTAACAGTCACATATTTATTTTCATAGTACTAACCTCTACGTCCCCTCAGTCCGCACATGTGGACCTCATTTCATTTTTTTTTCTCCGTAAATAGGCCTAAATTTTTTCACTTGCAGGCCGATGGACCGTTAGTGTGGAACTTCTTAGTTTTAAGACCAGGGGGCAGCACCTTGCAAGGAACGATTCGTATGTTAGTTCACAGCTGGTAAGACGCAGGAAATGGTTTCTTCTACAAATCGAAAAATAATGTAAATTATTGCTAATGCCTAAATATTAGGTTGAGAATCAGTGTTTTTTACCAAAAGTTCCCAGACTTTTCTAGATTTTGAGAATTAGTTCAGATTTGCACAAATTTTGTTCGTTACTATGAAATGACACATTTTCCAAAGGTTCTCATACTTGGGTCATTATGCATATTTGCTAATTTCAATTTGGTTTTCGATAATGGAATAAGATTTATTTCTACGCTCTACTACATTTCATGAAGTATTAACTGGTGAGCAATTAAAAGCTCCTCTTCATAGCGGCAGTGTGGAATTATGTGATAGGGAACATGACGAATTCTTGTTACTGACAAGATTGCCCTGCTGCGCTTGGTGATACTGACTGGTAAACAATAAGTAAGTATTTTTGGCTCAGAAACTGACGGTTCGGGCAGTAAGAGCTGTAAGTTGGCGAACCTTTTTCCGACCCCCGTTCATTGGTCTGGGTATTCTGACATTGGCCTCTCAATATATATTCTTTACTGTCGTTTCTTGTTAACAATATCAGCTTATTCCCAAGAATTAGCAGCTTTTACTTAATTAATACTAGACAGAGATCCAATCTGTAGTTGGATCTCACTCCCTTGACTCTTGTGGAGAAAGGTGAGCAGAATACTGCTGCATCCATTTTCAGTGCTGCAATTATTTTACTATAAGAATTTAAAGATCTTAGTAGTAATCCAAGTGCTTGCAAGTCGAAACTGAAGAGTTTCCTCATGGGTCACTATATCTATTATGTCGAGGAGTTTCTTGAAAAATTAAGCTGATTCCTGTGTTATGTTATTGATTACGTTTACAAAACCTTATGGCTTGTCTTCTTTTTTGGATTCATAAATATTTTATTTTGTCTGTTATTACTTTTATGTTGTAATTTCATGTGCTGGCACGTTTCATTGACCTTGGAGATTTGCTCCTCAATTTGGTCCTACGGAACTAAAAAAAATTAAAAAATGTGTCAGTTCGTAAAACAAGAGGACGTCCTTGTACAGCGAATTTCTCTGACAGGGAAGATGTAGATGATGTGGAAAATTTGAATAAAAAACCAAGAAGAGTTGTGCTGCAACCAGTTTCAGAAGTTAGTTGTTACAATGTTGGTCAACTACCAAAATTTGCCGAGGCAACAAATGCCTCACAGTGCAGGAAACTTGGCTGCAATTCCATGACAAGAGCAGTGTGCCTCAAATGTGGACTGTATTTATGTATTGTGGAAAATAATTGATTTGAAGCTAATCATAAAACGTAAGGATTTATTTACTAGAAGTATAAAGTTATTTCTTACTATAAATTATTCTGTCATTATTATTTTCTTGCATTTGTGATGTTGTTTTAGAGTATCAACAAAAACTTGTATTGGAAATTACATATTTCTAAAATATTAACATTAACTATTTCCTTTGTACTTTAGTATAAGCAATTTACTGTTCTGTATGTAAAAAAATGTTTCAATTGAAGAAAGGGAAAGAAAATAAAAAGCTGAGAGTGTACGTTTTCGGGATAAGTGAGACTTGAGGTCCACGTATGTGGGCCTCGATTTATACTTTACAGAAGTATCGAAAATATTTCATTTGCATTTATATCATACTCGTTTATTAGCTTGATGGAAAATATGAAAAGAAAAATTTCTTGCGAATTTATCTCAGGACCTAAGAGGTTGAGCTGGATATTGCCTCTGAGACTAGGAGGTACGTAAAGAAAACTTTGATGTACCGCCATGACTGATAGTTATGTGGCGAACTGTGTCTAAAAACGAACTCTTTTATATAAGAATATACAGCCTACAGTTGCAGGTTAACTTTATCGTTTACCTAGGTTTCAACGTTAGTAATAAGGTCTTCTTCAGAACCTGCAAGGAGTTAATATTATAATGTGCTAGTAAATTAGATATGGTCATCCTACAGGATGCAACGTATAGTACTTACATAAATTATTATTTAAATGTTTGCCTAAAACAAGCCATGTCCTAAGTCAACTTTATAGAACTTGATGCATAACCATAAGGTTTTGTCACTTCTATTAAACAAGCTGTAGCAGATTCACTTTAAGCCCGTTGTATGGGCCTCGTCGTGTGACTAGAGACTGCGGCGGTGACAGAGGGCGGCGCGCATGCGCAGGACGTATAGAATCAAACTCTTATTACGCACGCGTCAGATAACATTTTTGCTATGAATTAATTTTATACTTTACTATTGTAAGTTAATTACAGTATCCAGCATGACTACGTTTTACATTCTACTACAGAGCCTTATAAACTGACCAACAAATTGCAGAACATCTGGTGCAAATGGCTCATACACCTAAACCTTTACGTGACATAGAGCTACTACATGATGAAGTTAAGGGACATAGACTCGACACACTTGAGGAACTACAAATTTATGCGCACCTAATTACAGATAGAGGCAATTTACTGAACGATCAACTGTATCTAAAAAATAGGGCATACTTCGAAGGCTTCCAGCCTATATCAGGATTACAATAATTCATAATGCTTGTGACCATTACAGTTTCTGTAATAATAGAACCTTTCCTACAGATGTTCGTACGAGATTTGTTGGTCAGTTTATAAGGCTCTGTAGTAGAATGTAAAACGTAGTCATGCTGGATACTGCAATTAACTTACAATAGTAGAGTATAAAATTAATTCATAGCAAAAATGTTATCTGACGCGTGCATAATGAGAGTTTGGTTCTATACGCCTCGCGCATGCGCGCAGCCCTCTGTGAGGCAGACCGCGAAGCCCTGCGGTCCGCAGTCTCTAGTCACACGACGAGGCCCATACAACGGGCTTAACGTGAATCTGCTACAGCTTGTTTAATAGAAGTCACAAAACCTTATGCTTATGCATCAAGTTCTACAAAGGTGACTTAGGACATGGCTTGTTTTAGGCAAACATTTAAATAATATTTATGTAAGTACTACACGTTGCATGTTGTAGCGTGACCATATCTAATATAATTTACTAGCACATTATAATATTAACTCTTTGCAGGTTCTGAAGAAGACCTTATTACTAACGTCGAAACCTAGGTAAACGATAAAGTTAACCTGCAACTGTAGGCTGTATGTTCCTATATAAACAGTATCAGTTGCTGTCGCTGCATACAAATGTTAAACATTACGAACTCTTTTACTTACTGCGGCAGTATGGGCGGCATTATTCATTTTAATTGCCTGTTGGGCACTGATTAGTCACTGGCTCCATTTAAATTTCCTATTGGCCACAGATTAATCACTGAAGCTGCCAAGTGACAGAGGTTCTGCATCGAATTGGCGAGAAAAGAAACTTGTGGCACATCTTGGCTAAAATAAGGTATCGCTTTATAGTGCACGTCGTGTGGCATAATGGAATATTTTACTTTGTAATGGAGTGAAGACTAAGGTGTATAAAACTATAGAGGGAGACGCAGTACCAGCTACAGTAAAAATGTTACAGTAGATTTATGGTGCAGTAGCTACGCAAAAATGGGAAGACTAAGAACTGGCTAGAGTAAAAGTGCCGCAGTGGATATAATTTGCACTAGCGACGCAGAGATGGGGAGATATGCGCCGTTTAGACTAGAGTGGGGAGCCGCATCAAACCAGTCTTCGGAATGAAGACCGCAAAAGCAGCGTTACATTGGCTGCCACCTCCCACCCAGACTCTGCTCATCCACGACCGGCGTAGTTAGACAAGGCGAGGGAAAAGGGAGCTCGAGGTCAATCCAATCTGTTATACACAAGAAACCCAACGACCACTTCAAGGATCCAACGTCACCCTCGGTAGAATTAACAGGTAAATGCGCAATCTTCCATAGAACACAAGGAAACGTAAAATATACAATAAGTTCAACGCTGTTTTACAAATGTTTCTCCGGTAGAAGTTACAATCAAAGCTATTAACTCTGCACATGCAAATAATACAAAGTTATACGGAACACCAGTGATATTGTGTTACAGGGTCGTACTTTGTCCATATCTTATCATTGTAAATCATTAATTGCGTTTTAACAGCATTCCACGCAGAAAAGGTGTATCAACTTCTTTACTAGTTTCCATGTTTCATTTTACACAGTTGACGTACAGTGTCTTTTCTTTTTTTATCTTTATGAATTTCAGTCTGCTACAGGAAGACCACCCCAGAAACACGACGAATATTAGAGACGCTAACAGACGTGTTGTAAAAAATACCAGTAGAGAGAAAGCACCAGAAGAGTTAGTAAATGATATTTTCCAAAGAATTACTATATGTTTCATTTTAAATGGACTCTCCCAAAATTTTGAAAAAAGCACACACTGCATTCAGTTCTGTACAACAAACACAGTCATACCAACAACTGATGTAGCACGTGAGCAAGAGCCAGTGGATAGAGTAGAAAGCTTCGAAGTTTTGGGTATACATATTGATGAAAACTTGAACTGGAAGAAGCATATTACTCAGTTCCTCAAGCAATTAATTCAGTTACTTTTTACGATTCCTATAATTGGAAACAAAAGTATCAGCGTCCTGACATATTCTGCACATTTCCATTCAGTAATGTCGTACGGATTAATCTTCTGCGGTAATTCATCACTCAGAAACAAAGCACTGATTGCACAAAAGCGAGCTGTAAGAATAATATGTGGTGTTCACCCACAGACGTCATGAACGCATCTCTCTAAAAAGCTAGGCATGTTCACTGCGTCGTCATAATACACATTTTCGCTAACGAAATTCACCATAAGTAATCCAACGCAGTTTTGAGAAGAACAGTGATATACATACCTACAACACTACAGGGAAAAATGAACTTTATTATCCATTGTTAAAGCTGTGACTCATAGAGGAGTTCAATACGCAGCAAAAAAATTTTTGATCATCTGTCCAATAACATAAAATGTTTTGACAGGTGGAGAAGCAAGGTTTGAGTTTAATTTACAATTATTTCTCCTTCTATTCCATTGACGAATTTCTACTTAAAAACTGGTAAGAAGAAATTCCTTATCCTTAAGTGTAGTTGAACTAGCAAGAATAAAATGATAACATGTTCATTAATGTTAACACTAAGCATGTATACTTATCCTATAAACTGACTCCTTTCGCGTCATTTCGGTAAAAGAATCGTTCAAATGATCTGTGAAACATATGGCTAACTATCTAACCAACTGTCTTTCTTTTTTTGGGAGGAGTGGGCTAATAAGCTCTTCTATGTTGTTAGGCCGCATCTTCAATTACTCCTTCCCAACTGACGTTTCCACCTTTTGTTGGCTTGTTCTTTAAGATCATCTGGTGTTCGTGGTTAGCTGAAAACTTCTTTTATTTTATTTCAGTATGACTGTGTCTGAAGTAACGTTTTTGCACCGAGTTTTATTTTCAGCATTCACGTGTTCGATTCCCATGCGCTGCTGTCCTACCTCTGATGTTGTACCTCATACGACAGATGCAGTTTCCAGGAACTATGCAGACTTACCCACAGCTGTCGTACGAGCAAGGCCGCCTGCATAGGTGTTAACATTTCGCAGAGGCGTCTCCTAAGCACCTTTTGTTCCGACGTATTCGGCACGACTCGCGGATGTCGAGGCGGCAATTGTTTTTAATCACCTTTAAATACTGCAAAATAGTTCCTTGTTGTGGTTTAGAACTCGAGACATTACGCAGAAAGTTTAAAACAATTACCAATAGATCATGAAGGTCATCATCATATGGTCGTCCACTAAAGAAATGTAGTGTCACCTTTCTGTAGATCGAAAATGTTCTCTGTAGTAATCAACATGGATTCCGAAAACAACAATCGTTGAAACCCAAATCGCTCTGCTCATCCACGAGACCCAGAAATCAGCAGATACAGGCGCCCAGATTGATGCCGTGTTCCTTAACGTCCGGAAGGCGTTAGACAAATTTAAACCCTGCCGCAGATGAACGAGAGTGTGCGAAATGTAGTATCTGCTGTGTCACAGAACTGAAAGCAAACGGAACACACCACGTCATTCTCAACGAAGAACCCTAAAAGTAACTTCGCGCTTACTCTGAGGGGACCACTACTTTTCACAATGTGTATAAATGACCTAGTGGATAACATCGGGAGTTCCAATGCATCTCGCAGATGATGCTCTTGTAAACAGAGACGTCAAGAACATAGGTTATGAAACCCTCGTTCGACCAGTACTTCAGTATTGTTCGTCTTTCTGGGATCCGTACGACGTAGGATTTGTAGACGACAAAGAGCAGATCCAAAGGAGAGCAGCCTGTTTCGTCACAGGTTCACTGAAAGCGTCACGAAAATGGTCAGTTTAGTTCAGTGGCAGACGCTGCACGACAGGTGTTCTGCTACATGGTGTTGCTTATTGTTAAATCCCGTGAGCGTACTTTTCTATAATAGTCGACCAATAGATTGCTTCCTGCTGCATATATCTCGCGAAAGGTCCATGAAGGTAAAATGACAACGTTCCTCCCGCCACTAGAGAAGGAAAAGGGAGGCGGAGGAAGGGGGGGGGGGGCGAGGATCGGGGAATGACAATGGTACACAAAGTACCCTCCACCACACACCCAAGTGACTTCCGGAGTATCGAGGCAGATGTGGATGTACACATTGATAAGCAGTTCGAAACGACAGTAAACTGAAATAGTGTTAGATGTGAACTGTGCGACCCCAAACACGAAATCGGATACGTACTTCTCATGTGCCGTGTTCTTGAACCACACCTATATGCACAAGCCTGGCGTCTCACCTCAAATCTGCCATGGTTTGTCTGCAAGTGTTCCAACTTGTAAAGGCAGTATCCAGAGTCAATATGGATGCTGAACATAGGAACTGATTGACGTTTTAACATTCTATCTTCCAATCCTATCTGGTCGTTAATGGAAATGCGCGGCTCACCAATCGACCTTCCGTATCATTCAGCTGTTAAAGGAATCGCTTGGGGCATCAAATGCTCCTTTCGTGTTTTATGCTGTTAAGGTCAGTTGTGGATCCAATGTTATTCTGGATTAGTCTAACTGTGGCATGAAATTAGGTATAACACATACAATTTAATCCCTTAGAAAATATTCGGATAAATAGAGGAAACTCATAGGCTTTGTCACAGAACTTTATTGACAACGCGGTCTGTACGCCATGCACTGAGATCTGTTAAGGAGTGGGACTGTTACAGGACTCTGGATGAGAACGAGCAACAGGTAAAAGGTGACGAAAGTTTAGTATCAACGACACGGAAAAAGGTTACTAGCAAGCCGCATCAAAGATAAAACCTTCTGTGTGTGTACACAATAATGATCTTTATTATTCATTGAGTTGATTAAATGTGCAATACTGCAAGAGTTCTTTAGAATGATAGAAAACAATAACTTCTAAAAACACAAAAATGGGTGCAATTTTCATAATATCATAGAAATAAATATATCAGTCGTATGACCTGACTGTAGAGACATGTAATCAGGAATCAATTTAAACACAGCAAACAAAACCTCCAAACAATGGATCCCAGTAATGTAACTTTTGGAGATCAGAACGATTGTGAAGATAAATTTAGAAAAACGGCAATCTAAAAGTGTTCTAGACTCGCAGAATTTATACTTGAAAATGTTCTATACATATATTTGTACTCCGAAAGCCACCTAATGGTTTGCGGCAGAAAATACATCGAGTATTACTGTAGACTCATCTGTTTCGCTCTCGGCATAGCAATATTTATATGAAGAGATCTTAGAAAGTGACGAAAAAAGAAAGACAAGAAAGATGCAACATAGCTTTGAAGTTATTAACCTATACCTTTTTTTAAAAAATATAATAGTAAGCTTTAAACCAGCTTCTTAAAAGTTGACAGTTCGTGAAAGGTGAAAATGCAGCCAAGTTTATTTTGATCCCAATCTTTTCTAACGACGAGGGAGAAAGGTGCCCATTTCACATAAACTAAAAAAAGGACAATAAACAATGCGCCCTAAATTTATAAGGAGAAACTGTTTTTGAACTACTATAAGTATCAGAACGTAGGAATATATCTATAGTGTACAGTGGCCGCACCAAGATATGGAAGCACTATAAATGCAACATATTGTCAAGCCTAATACGGTGAAGAAAGGCCGGTGGCACTCAAAACAGCTTCCAGTCATCTCGTAACGGATAAGTACAGATCCTGTATGGTTTGGAAGGAATCCTATACCATACTTCCCGTAAAAATAGTGGCAAATTCACGTGACACTCTGGCTCGCTACTGTTGCGAGGAAGGTTGTTAATAGGACACTCAAAGAAACTACGAACCCCTTTGAAAATGTCCTCAGCAGATGGGGCGAAATGTTGGGTTAATGTGAAATCCTTTCGGCCACGGCATAATAGCTCGGAACATTTTGTTAACTCATGTTACCTTCCATTCAGAAAGCTATTGCACTCAGCGACTGTTATATTGACTTGTAAATTGTAGATTGCAGCGTTCAGTCGTCCTTTTTAAATTTTATTGTGGAGATCTAGATTTCGGCTAGAAGCTAGCCATTCTCAATGCTAAGAATACAAGAAGTACATAGATTATATCATAAAAGGTTACTAGTAATAGCTTAACTCATATGGTTTGTATATTACATGCCACTATTATTTTCGCTCAAGGCATGTAATTCCCTGTTGGTCGGGATTCATCCATAGTTCATTGTATACTACTGTTTACGAAAGGCAGGCTGTATGGAGCTTACAAGACGCCATCTACGTGAACTACATATACAAACTCCAAGGGGAGCAAACCACTTCAAATTTGCATGGAAATTGCATAAAATGAAACACAAGTAAAATTCTTACATTGTCGTCCGACTTATTTCATATTTACCACCAAGTAATAAAATTTCCATGTTCACTCCTTGTGAGTCCATTATTCTTATTAAGACATTTAAATTACGTCAGGCGAGTAAAACTATTTTAAAAATTTTCTTAAAAATTTGTAAAACACAAAAAGACACGTGCTGTATACACCTATTAGTTGACATGGATTTAATATTATATCTCCCTTTATTAAAGCCCGCATCTCGTGGTCGTGCGGTAGCGTTCTCGCTTCCCACGCCCGGGTTCCCGGGGTCGATTCCCGGCGGGGTCAGGGATTTTCTCTGCCTCGTGATGGCTGGGTGTTGTGTGCTGTCCTTAGGTTAGTTAGGTTTAAGTAGTTCTAAGTTCTAGGGGACTGATGACCATAGATGTTAAGTCCCATAGTGCTCAGAGCCATTTGAACCATTTGAACCTTTATTAAAACATAATAAATACAGTGTTCATCATATTTACTAAATAGTTCATAGATATCGCCAAATGTCAGATGCATGGTTGGTGCAATTTGGCTATTCCGCTATAGATATAGAGGGTGCTAATCTCTTTATCCCTTAAAACTGATTCTCCTTGTAAATGCAAAACAACCAATATATTGAATTGCAGTTAATAATACTGTTTACGCGTCTCAACTATCATGGATGAAGTTGTGTTGGTTCAAAATTATAATCATCGTACTCGTATAGTGTGATGCTACATATTGACAAGATGGTAGGTATTAACTGTGATATTTGCTGCAGTGGAAGTTTACATTTCGCACAACTTTTCCTGTCATGGGCATTTGCATCACTGATAAGTGGTTTTGGATTCAGGTTGCCCTTTGACCCCAACTTATGGAGATCCATCTGTGTTGTTTTCGAGCTGACAGTGTTCGCGAGTGCGACATTCACTTCTGCAGTGACTCTTGCAATGATCCTCTCCTCTCATTTTTCGTCACATTTCTCTCCAATGACCTTTCGTCACGACCACTCAACACACACTTTCGCCCGCGTTGTTACTTAACGAATGATTTTTTTTTCCTTTTTCCCTGAACGCTGCTTAAATCTTCTTCGATACAATGCCTCTAGAAACACGAAACACCATAGCACCCATTATACGAACACCAACAATTTGCCCATGTTCGAATTCACTTACTACTCACAACTACACAGAACACTGTTGTGACCACAACCGAAAGATGCAACGTGTTGGCACAGTACAGGTGCCGTTCGTGGTCAAATGCAACAGCGCAACTAACAGGCTGGGCTAGCATCGTCCGTTATGTTCAGTCGCGCATTTCTCGCGTTATTCCCTATTCTTGTCCATCCTTGTATACCATATCTACAGAGAGACCACTGAAGGTGCTCTGTAAATAAAAACTAAACGCATCTTGTGAAAACAGTCTTAAATCTCAGTAAGCTTAAAGAACTGCACTTTCAGTAGTTTCCACAACGAAACGCTGTCTGGAAATCTGGCAGATAATCGCAAGAGATTCTGGTCGTATGTGACGTAAATCAACGGCAAGACACAATGAATACCTTCATTGTACAACATAAATGGAATTTGAAAAAGGACATTGTTGCACTAGGCTGTATATTAAATTACTTTTTTCTGCAGTACTGGTTTTTTGTGTATGTATCCCATTTTCAAGGGCATCTAAACAGTTATTCAGAAGAGATTTCTAATGAAACTGCGTGCCTCCGGAGTATCGTCTCAGTGATGCGGCCGGGTTCATGACTTCCTGTGAGAAAGGTCACAGCTCTTAGTAACTGACGGAAGGTCATCGAGTGAAACAGAAGTGATATCTGCTATTCCCCAAGGCAGTGCTATGGGCCGTCTGTTGTTCCTAATCGAAACCATTTAGGTGACAACCTGAGTAGCCCTCAGATGGTGTTACAGGCAGTGCTATGGGCCGTCTGTTGTTCCTAATCGAAACCATTTAGGTGACAACCTGAGTAGCCCTCAGATGGTGTTACAGCTCACCGATAAGTAAAGTCAACAGGAGATCAAAACCCTGTAAAGTGGTTTAGACAAGATATGTCTACGATGCAGAAAGTGACAAACGACTGTCTACAACTACATCTACATGGATACTCTGCAAATCACATTTAAGTGCCTGGCATAGAGTTCATCGAACCACCTTCAAAATTCTCTATTATTCTAATCACGTATAGAGCGCGGAAAGAATGAACACCTATATCTTTCCGAGCTCTGATTTCCCTCATTTTATCGTGGTGATCGTTTTACCCTATGTAGGTCGGTGTCGACAAAATATTTTGGCATTCGGAGGAGAAAGTTGGTGATTCGAATATCGTGAGAATATTCCGTCGCCAGCCTGGGTGGGCGTGCGGTTCTAGGCGCTACAGTCTGGAACCGCGTGACCGCTACGGTCGCAGGTTCGAATCCTGCCTCGGCCATGGCTGTGTGTGATGTCCTTAGGTTAGTTTGGTTTAAGTAGTTCTAAGTTCTAGGGGACCGATGACCTCAGAAGTTAAGTCCTATAGTGCTCAGAGCCATTTGAACCAATATTCCGTCGCAATGAAAAACGCCTTTCTTTTAATGATGTCCAGCCCAAATCCTGTATCATTTCTGTGACACTCTCTCCCATATTTCGCAATAATACAAAACGTGCTGCCCTTCTTTGAACTTTCTCAATGTCCTCCGTCAGTCGTATCTGGTAAGGATCCCACACCGCGCACCAGTATTCTAAAAGAGGACGGACAAGCGTACAAGCGTAGTGTAGGCAGTCTCCAGTTACATTTTCTAAGTGCCCTGTTCTAAGTTCTAGGGGACCGATGACCTCAGAAGTTAAGTCCTATAGTGCTCAGAGCCATTTGAACCAATATTCCCTCGCAATGAAAAACGCCTTTCTTTTAATGATGTCCAGCCCAAATACTGTATCATTTCTGTGACACTCTCTCCCATATTTCGCAATAATACAAAACGTGCTGCCCTTCTTTGAACTTTCTCAATGTACTCCGTCAGTCGTATCTGGTAAGGATCGCACACCGCGCACCAGTATTCTAAAAGAGGACGGACAAGCGTACAAGCGTAGTGTAGGCAGTCTTCTGTTACATTTTCTGAGTGTCCTGCCAATAAAACGCAGTCTTTGGTTAGCCTTACCCACAACATTTTCAATGCGTTCCTTCCAATTTAAGTTCTTCGCAATTGTAATACCTAGGTATTTAGTTGAATTTATGGCTTTTATATTAGACTGATTTATAGTGTAACCGAAGTTTACGAGTTCCTTTTAGCACTCATGGGGATGACCTCACACTTTTCGTTATGGAAAGCTAAACAGTAGCTAAAAAATGCGACGTCTTCCACATGAGTATTAAAAGGAATCCGTTAAATTTCGGTTACACGATAAATCACACAAATTTAAAGGTCATCGATTAAGTCAAACACGTTGCGATTGCAGTTACGAACAGCCGAAATTGCAAGCATCACGTAGGAAACGTTGAGAGGAAAGCGAAACAAATACTGCGGTTTTCTGGCAAAGCACTTGGAAGACGCAACATATCTGCTAGAGAGACTGCCTACAATACGCTTGTCCGCTGCCTTCTGGAGTACTACTACGCCGTATGGAATGCTTACCAGATACGATCGACGGAGGACATCGAAAAAGTTCAAAAAAGATCAGCTCGTTTTGAATTGTCGCGAAACAGTGGACAGTGTGTCACGGATATGATACGTGACGTGCGGTGGTAATCATTTAAAAGAAAAGACGTTTTCTGTTGCGGGAAGACGTTTTCACGAAAATTCAGTCACCAACTTTTACCTCTGAAAATCTTTTGGTGACTGCCACCTACAGTACCTACCTATCGTAACAAAACAAGAAAATCAGAGCTCCCACGTGTTGTTTAATAGTGAAATGGTAGAGAAATCGTGTTCAAGCGGTTGAGTAAACCCTCTCCTAAGCATTAAGTGAGACTTGGATGTAAATGTGAATGCAGACAATAATTATATACAAATATACGAGAACGTGCTGAAAAGTAAAACCTCTGAATATCGACTGAGGTAACGTGGGGTGTGTAACGTAACTACGTCGCAGCGTGAGAAACAGCGGGCTGAAACCGAGTTTCGAATTCGAAGAATTCGTTCATACGTGGAGCACCCTCGACAATGCCAGACCACACGCGAGCGCTGCGACATCTGAAACAATCCGACGCCTTGAGTTCGCTGTCATCGGTCATCCTCCACACAGTCCCGAATTGGGCCCATTCGGTTCTCATCTGTTTCCAAAACTTAAAGAACATCTTCGAGGACTTCAATTCGACAGCGATGAAGCGGTGCAAGCAGGGGTGAGGTTGCGGCTCCGTCACAAAATCATTGTACAGTGACAGTGTCAACAAACTGGTCTCCCGTTGGGAGATCTCTGTTCGGCGCAGGGTGACTGTTCAGAAATAAGTATGTAGACATAAAGAATGCAGAATGTTAATAAATCTTGTCGTATTTAAAGACCTTCAAACTGAGCGGCTGATCCCGGCGGAGGTTCGAGTCCTCCCTAGGGCATGGCGGGGATAGGTGTGTGTGTTTGTCCTTAGGATAATTTAGGTTAAGTTGTGTGTAAGCATAGGGACTGATGACCTTAGCAGTTAAGTCCCATAAGATTTCACACACAAAAAAAAAGAGCTTCAAAAGTTTTCAAAGAAAAAATTCGGAGACATTAACTTTCACCACATTGTCTGAGCCGTGGCGCTGCTGGCGCCAATGTTTTCGCACTTAGAATGGCATCGCTGCCATCGATTATAGCGTCACCATCTTTCTCTTCCACGATTCAGGCTGGTGGCCGGGTGGTTAACGGGGAGAGAAAAGAGAGGGGAGTGGATATTCGTGGGGTCGGAGGTGGCTTGTTGACGTTTACCGTGAGGCCTCTGATACGACGCCTGTACGCTATGGGCAGGGTCAGTGAGAGATCCCGGCAGTGACTCGATGGGACCTCGGGTTTGGTATCGCGGTGGTGCACTGTTGTGTTTTGGGGCTTTTCTGCTGCGAGGGAATGTATAGGTTCTTATTACTGGCCATTGAGATGTGTCTATGGCGTGACGGAGGAAATGTGTGATGGTCGCCGCTGTTGCATGTGAAAACGTTTCGTCTGCCTTGTGTCTGTGCAGGAAATTATGTGAAGTAAATAGCAGATACCACGGCGACGTCTTGCTCTCACGCGTTGTTGAATATATTTCGGAATTACTGAATGGTGAAGATATCCCACGTGTAAAACAAATTAAGCCATTTGCGCCATACTAAGGTACTGTTTTATTCTGCTGAAATCTGTGTCAGTTATATGTGCATTTATATGCCATTCTTTAGTTGCATAAGTTATATAAGTGTGTAAACAGAGAGCTATGTGGAAAGGGATGTAAAGTTGAAACCCTTCAAATAAGTGAATACACTCGAACTCTGTACTGCTAAAGGAGCCTTTCCATACCTTGGGTAATAAGTGTTATTCTGAGGTTGTCAGGGTACTGTAAGTAATTATTACACACAAAATTGTTTAATCTGATTTTACTAAATTGGAGATGTAAGACCGGTTGTGTGCCGCTGTAAATTACTATTGTCTCCTCTGTGTGGTAGCCTAGCATTGTCAGTGGCTTCAATCATTACTCCTGTCATATTTCGAGTTTTGTATTCAGGGGTTTGCTTAAGCTGACACTGTTGAGTTGAGTTGTAAGAACTATAAACAGGCAAGTCAAACTGTGTATTCTAGGAGCTCAAGATGATATTGTATTACGTGGCACCTTAGTTTGTTATGGGTTAGGAGTATTTTACGTGTTATTAATATTCTGCTGTTTGCTTTGTCTAAACAGGAGCTAGTTCTGTGAAGAAGTCGTTTATATTTTATTAGTGCGTTACGCGTTGTGCCTTTTCATGTTAATTGTTTTTAAGAACCTACAAATGACTCTGTGTATGTTGCAGGTAGCTGAAACTGACATGTTCACGGGGGTCGCGTCCTGACGGGGTTCACAGTGGCCCTTTGTACTACGGCGCATCCGGCTAGCCTCCTTCAGTACATTTGTCTCGCTTTGTCGAGTGGATTTAGGGCTTATATGATGAAGTTAAGTATCTCCCTTGCCGGGGTGCGAACCTTCGTGGATATAGTTGTATTCTCATCTGTAAAGATTAATAGTGTTATCCATTTGTTCTTGTCACATGTATCATTATTTATCTTGTAATATTTAATGACAGTAAAATGTAAGCGTTAGCGAGGTCCGAATTGGGATGTTGTATTCTCCTCTCGTGGAAACAAATTTAAGTGATTTTATTCCTTTTTTAAGTGGCCTTTAGATGCGTACATTTTGCCTCCATGTTTGGTGTTTTATGGCGTCCACGTTAATTAAAATTACAATAAAGGTAAATTTGGCAACGGGGGGTTTCGTGATTTTATTAGTTGATAAGTGGTCTCTAAGTCCCGGAACCCTGCCACCGTCGCAGTATGTTTGATGTTGTCATATCCATGCAGATTTCTTAGTGACTTGTTTGATATGTCCTGATAGATGGTGTATTCCATTTGAAAATGGCTCCAAAGCCGTAATTGAAGTTGTGGACACAATATACCTAAATATATTCAAATGGTGAAAATGATTTCACTTACAAGAATTTTTAGATGACTATTGTCCCCCATAAACGAAAGAGCGTTTCCATATGCACTACACCAGCGATTGCCTGTCATTATTCGGAAAATCACTGTTTCGTCTTTTTTAATTTATTAAAGCTTTAAATGTGCAAATAAGATGGCGTAGAGAACGGTCAAAGCCGCGCGGATGCGTTAAGCGACGAGGGAACCGCAGCATTGTGACGTCACATGGGGCCACGCGGCGGATAAGGCGCTCGCTCGTGCTGAGCTGTGGCGGGCCTTGGCTGGTGGCTCGGGTTTCCAGCGTCCCTGCAGAGTGTGGAGTGTGGAGGGCGACACCCGAGAAGCCACCTTCCCGGAGAGTGCTGGCGGAAATGAGGGGACGGCCGTGCAAGCGACGTAAGGGCCTCACGTACTCCGGTCACGAGCAGGGCCCTCTCCGGGCACCGAGAACGACAGGTCCAGCCACTGGTCCAGGACTGTCTATGAATTTTGCTCCAAGACTACCTTGAGGAGACGAAGTGTAATACCTTAATTTTTTCCGAACTCCATCAAATTAAGGCTTCTTGGCCTTTCCCAGAACCTCTTCCCAGAACCTTTCACCTGTTTTCTCCGTTTCCACCTCAGAAACGGAATGTATGGAGTCCACTCTCTTCTAGTGGTTTCTCTTCAAATCATTTTATGCTGTTGACGTTGCTATTGAATTCTTCTCTGTTTTGGATTATCTTTGATTAAGTCTTCTCATGTTGAGAAATGAGAAGGAGCGATATGTTTTACTTGGTAAAATCTTTATAAAGCCAAGATTTCATAAATATTTGCCGGCCGGTGTGGCCGTGCGGTTCTAGGCGCTTCAGTCTGGAACCGCGTGACCGCTACGGTCCCAGGTTCGAATCCTGCCTCGGGCATAGATGTTAGTTAAGTTCAAGTAGTTCTAAGTTCTAGGGGACTGGTGACCACAGATGTTAAGTCCCATAGTGCTCAGAGCCATTTTTAACCATTTTTGAACCATAAATATTTCTTTATTTTCAACAACAGGTTTCAAGAGACTTTGCTATCATCTTCAAGTCCTCAAAATTTGTGTTATAAAACGTGTTCATTGCGAGATGGAAGTTCATGCAAAGTTGGCCTTTTATCCACTAACATGACAACTTGGCATGAGGTTTCAGCTCAAATTGAACACTTTTTGTAACAAAAATTTTGAGGACCTGAAGATGAAAGAGAAGTCTGTCGAAACGAACTGCTGAAAATAAATATTTATGCGATCTTGGCATCAGAAAATTTTTTTTTACTGTGGATCATCTTTATTGTAATTCCAGTTTCTTGTATATCTCTTTTGACCTCCTCTACCCGCTTAGATTAGGACCTTGATGTAATATAACTGAAGACATTTTGCTCAGTCAGTTTTTGTCCATTCTTACCAGGTGAGATGAGGTGTCCTTTCAGCGAGATCGGATTGTAAATTTTCGCAATCGGCGTGTATGGGGAGACGTCAATCTTCACGCAACTGCTGAAGAAAGTAGTCAACACCGATTGTCTGTCAATGTTTGGGGCGGCGGTTTCGGTGACTGACTGGTAGGCCGTCACATTCTTCCACCCACGCTCAACGAACAGTCACTATAATTTTGAAGAGAATGTTTTAACTGATCTGTTCGCAGATGTGCCGTCAACTGTGCGACAAAACATGTACTTCACGCACGATGGAGCACCTCCTCATTTCAGTGTTAGTGGCCGTCGGCTTCTACATAAGAGATTCAGTGACAGATGGATAGGTATAAATGGACCAACTGCCAGGCCTCCACGTTCTCTGGACCTAAACCCACTGGGGTTTTGTTTGTGGAGGTATTTGAAAGCTCTTGTGTGTGGAACCACAGTACAAGACGTTCAGAGTCCCCATGCTCGTATTATGTAAGGTTGCGAAACCACACACGATACTCCAGGGATACATCGGCGCGTCCGAGGTTCATTACGTCGTCCGGTTGATGCACGATCAGTGCCCATGGAAGGGATGCTGAGCATCTCCTGTGAGAAAGAGATGCATGTGTTATGCTGGTGCGTTCTGTTGCTGTCTATTTCCCATGATTAATGAGTTGGGGAAAATGAGTTGTAACATGGAAACAAAGCGTTTCCAGTCCCATTTTTATGTAACATAATTTTTTCGTCTACGTGTGAGGAATACGTCCTGCAATTTGTGCCGTAAATTTTTGTTACACCCTGTATATGATCTTCTGGGATAGTCCATTTCTACAGCCGCGCGGGGTGGCCGCGCGGTTAGAGGCGCCATGTCACTGATTGCGCGGCCCCTTCCACCGGAGGTTCGAGTCCTCCCTCGAGCATGGGTGTGTGTATTGTTCTTAGAATAAGTTAGTTTAAGTCGTGTGTAAGTCTAAGGACCGATGACCTCTGCAGTTTAGTACCATTGGAATTCACACACATTTGAAATCCATTTCTACAACCCTCACTTTGTTTTTACTTTTTCCAGTTAGCTCCCAGCACTCACATCCCTAATTCATAGGCTCATTTATAATTCCATAGGGGAACTTCTTTACTTAACTTAGAAAGCCGTAGATTCTTCTTTCCCATGGGCTACTAGTTGCTGTATTTCGCAATTACTTGTTTCGTCTTCCGATGGGATAGTACCCAAATATTTAAATTTTTTACATGCCTTGATGTGCTGGTCATCTGCTATTATGCTTCCTATATTTTCTCCAATTATAGGTACTCGTCTCCTGAAAATTTACTTTCTGTTCCCACTAATAATATTATTCTAATAATTTTATCATAAAGCAGATATCTCCCTCAACACTGGCCATCAATAACTGATCATATGTGAAGAACAAGGTGTCCGTACACTGATCATCCAGAGCATTACGGCCAGCTACCTAACAGTCGGTGTGTCCACCTTTGCATGGATAACAGCAGCGACGAGTTGTGGCAGGAGGCAATGTCGCCTTGGTATATCGCTGGAGGGAGTTGGCACCATATCTGCACACACAAGACACCTAAGTCCCGTAAATTCGGGGAAGGGGCTGATGAGCTCTGACGCCACGTTCAATCACATCTCAGATGTGTTCGATCGGGTTCAGACCAGGCGAGTTGGGGAGGGGGGCGCGGGGGGGGGGGGGGGGGGGGGGGGACAGCACATCATTCGGAACTCGCCACAAATACATTTGTAAAACTGCAATCTTTGTGTCAAATTCACATGTGGCAAATATTTTGTGGTGTGTGTGTGTGTGTGTGTGTGTGTGTGCTTGGTGCTTTGCACAATATGGTGATGTGCAAATCATATAAGTGCTGCATATATTTTCGAATATTTGAAAAATACAACCCTGCATCTTCGCAACAAAATTGCGTGCAATTTACGATGGCACCGACGCACCAAGAATATTTCATCACAGTGGAAGAATAAAAATCGAAAACTGACGATTATGTAAAATGCATCTTGTAAATCTTGTGAACAGTCGTCTGATGTTGAACTTGTCAGTTCTAAACCGGTTACGGCGCTATTTACTTAAATAAATAGCAGTATTAATAGTGGCTGGTTGCTGTCTTCTTCTTTGTAACAATCAACCTACATTAATTGTACACAGCCACGGTCTCACCACGTCAGTTTTAGACAAAATAGCATCCACAGAGTTTGCTGAGAGCGGAACATTTGAAATGTTCGCTCTGTAGACAATATATACCTAGTGTAACTAATTTCCAGTGAAATTTATGTTCATTAAAGGGAGAGAACTGCAAAATGGCTAAGCAGGGATGGCTAGAGGACAAATGTAAGGATGTAGAGGCTTATCTCACTAGGGGTAAGATAGATACTGCCAACAGGAAAATTAAAGAGAACTTTGGAGAAAAGAGATCCACTTGAATGAATATCAAGAACTCATATGTAAACCTAGTTCTAAGCAAAGAAGGGAAAGCAGAAAGGTGGAAGGAGTATATAGAAGGTCTATACAAGGGCGATGTACTTGAGGACAATATTACGGAAATGGAAGAGGATGTAGATAAAGATGAAATGGGAGATACGATACTGCGTGAAGAGTTTGACAGAGCACTGAAAGACCGAGTCGAAACAAGGCCCCGGGAGTAGACAATATTCCATTAGAACTACTGACGGCCTTGAGAGAGCCAGTCCTGACAAAACTCTACCATCTGGTGAGAAAGATGTATGAGACAGGCGAAATACCATCAGACTTCAAGAAGAATATAATAATTCCAATCCCAAAGAAAGCAGGTGTTGACAGATGTGAAAATTACCGAACTATCAGTTTAATAAGTCACAGCTGCAAAATACTAACGAGAATTCTTTACAGACGAATGGAAAAACTGGTAGAAGCCGATCTTGGGGTAGATCAGTTTGGATTCCGTAGAAATATGGGAACACATAAGGCAATACTGACCTTACGACTTACCTTTGAAGAAAAATTAAGAAGAGGCAAACCTACGTTTCTAGCATTTGTAGACTTAGAGAAAGCTTTTGACAACGTCGATTGAAATACTCTCAAATTCTGAAGGTGGCAGGGGTAAAATACAGGGAGCGAAAAGCTATTTGCAAATTGTACAGTAACCAGATGGCAGTTATAAGAGTCGAGGGGCATGAAAGGGAAGCAGTGGTTAGGAAGGGAGTGAGACAGGGTTGTAGCCTATCCCCGATGTTATTCAATCTGTATATTGAGCAAGCAGTAAAGGAAACAAAAGAGAAGTTCGGAGTAGGTATTAAAAATCCACGGAGAAGAAATAAAAACTTTGAAGTTCGCCGATGGCACTGTAATTCTGTGAGAGACAACAAAGGACTTGGAAGAGCAGTTGAATGGAATGGACAGTGTCTTGAAAGGAGGATATAAAATGAACATCAACAAAAGCAAAACGAGGATGATGGAATGTAGTCGAATTAAGTCGGGTGATGCTGAGGGAATTAAATTAGGAAATGAGACACTTAAAGTAGTAAAGGAGTTTTGCTATTTGGGGAGTAAAATAACTGATGATGGTCGAAGTAGAGAGGATATAAAATGTAGACTGGCAATGGCAAGGAAAGCGTTTCTGAAGAAGAGAAATTTGTTAGCATCGAGTATAGATTTAAGTGTCAGGAAGTCGTTTCTGAAAGTATTTGTATGGTGTGTAGCCATGTATGGAAGTGAAACATGGACGATAAATAGTTTAGACAAGAAGAGAATAGAAGCTTTCGAAATCTGGTGCTACAGAAGAATACTGAAGATCAGATGGGTAGATCACATAACTAATGAGGAGGTATTGAATACAATTGGGGAGAAGAGGAGTTTGTGGCATAACTTGAAAAGAAGAGGGGCCCGGTTGGTAGGACATGTTCTGAGGCATCAAGTGATCACAAATTTAGCATTGGAGGGCAGCGTGGAAGGCAAAAACCGTAGAGGGAGACCAAGGGATGAATACGCTAAGCAGACTCAGACGGATGTGGGTTGCAGTAAGTACTGGGAGATGAAGAAGGTTGCACAGGATAGAGTAGCATGGAGAGCTGCATCAAACCAGTGTCAGGACTGAAGACAACAACAACAACAAAGGGAGATAAATGAGCTGCATGTTATAAGGGGCGACCAAAAAGTTTCCGTTTGAGGGCATTGCTGTAGCGTGTATGCATAGCAGTGCGATAACGATCCGGGTAAATAAGCATCGATATGTAGGCAAGGGAATAGTGTGGCTTTCGTGCATGCGTGTGGTAGATGCGGAAACGTAAACTATACTGACGTTACTACCTTATGCGTCCAAAAAGTAGCAATGTGCTGTTATTCTTTTCTTGGTTGCCGAAGGAAGAATGTGGAATGTCCGTGGGACAGCGTGTCTGTCGAAAACCACAGTTGCGGAATGGTGGGCAAGTTCCTCGAGATGACTGGGTGTTTGTGTTGTCCTCATCATTTCATCACCATTCATGAAAGTGGCGAGTTTGGACCGAGCAAAGTTTGGGAATTTGTACGGGCGCTGATAACCGCGCAGTTGAGTGCCCCACATGCCAAACATCATCATCATCGTCATCATCATCATCACCATCGTAGTCATCATCGTCATCCGTGTTGGTCGCGATTCCACACAAGATGCAGGTCAACGTCATAACCCTGAAGTTCCGCCAATTCAGGTGGGAGGCTCCAGAATCCGTTCTGTAGTCTTGATCTTCCCCTACGCGATTACCACGCCGTCTGTCCCTTAAAAAATGCCTTGAATGGGCTACGAGTCCTGTCTGACTTGTTCACGCAGCAGGGCAGGATGTTTTACTAAACGGATGTCTTCAGCTCGGTGAGTCGGGGTGGGGAAGGGAGGGGATGATTGCCTCAATGCTCTCGGCGGCTTTATCTGAGTGACGAACAGATTCTGGACTGTACGGCATTCGAACGAAAAGTTTTTAACTGCCACTTCTAAATAACATTAAGTAGTAGAAGTTAAACTGTGGACGGGTTCGAAAAACAGCCAGGAGAGCCAAATTAAGTTTAGAATCGTAATTAAATTTCATTCATCTGTTGCTAATAATTTGCGTGTGACGATTATTTCTTCATTTAATGATGATCCATTTGAAGAATATCGTATAAATAAAGAGACGGCGATCACGGGTGGTCGTTAATCTTCGTGTACTGTCATTAAGGTAACGCCGTTGCGAGAATGTAAATTATGATTAACTTGCACAAATCATTGGTTCCTCCTCAACTGTTTAGGATAATTCATAGGTGAGAACTCACCCTTCTAAAACAATCTAGATAAACAGATATTGAAAACCAAGCAGTATGTGACAGGAGAGGGGGTAAATCCTTTGAGGCTATGTAACCATCAGCATGGACAGTTCCGTAGTCGCCATCTTGGATAAAAAAAAATTGTTCAAATGGCTCTGAGCACTATGGGACTTAACATCTATGGTCATCAGTCCCCTAGAACTTAGAACTACTTAAACCTAACTGACCTAAGGACATCACACAACACCCAGCCATCACGAGGCAGAGAAAGTCCCTGACCCCGCTGGGAATCGAACCCGGGAACCCGGGCGTGGGAAGCGAGAACGCTACCGCACGACCACGAGATGCGGGCCCCATCTTGGATACAACTCGAAATTTGAAATGAAGAGGTGGTTATGGGACGTATCAGACAGATAGAGAATTACGTGAGAGAAACGACGGAGTCTTTCATTTCAGCATATCTTTATTCATCCTTCCCTTACTGGTTACGTGCAAATCGATGGTGTTAACATAAGCCAAACGCACTGAGATGGTGCTGATATCAGGAGAGGAGCACCCTTGTCATCGCAGGGGATTTCAGCCAACTCCACCCAGACAGGCCATCCATTAACCACAGAATCCAGAGCATGGATTACAGCGTCGTATCTGGCAGATAAATGTTGTCATTAATGGTAGGAGTGCTGTCATCACAGTTACAGTCTGTATAAACCAATTATGACTGATGCAACGCATATACGGACCATCAACTAAGGCCTGAAGATGGCGCACTGAAGCCCCGAAACTGGGCTACATAATAAATAAGATCATAAGCACGGCAATAGACGACTTATTTTCTTATAATAGCGAATGGCCGTGGTCCCAAGACATCTAGTCAAAAGGATGGACACACAGAAACTTACTGAATAGATCCGTCGGAAGTAGATGGCGGATACAAAGTGATGGTTTAGGGTGGAATATGCGATTCTCGTATTGTTGGGTCTTCTTTACTTCGGGTACACTACCATCATCCCTTTATCTGCAGCTTTTAGACGAAAATTTGATGTCTTCAGACGGGACATTCCCACCTTTCATCGGTACGATTGTGGACCACCTTGTTAGAGGCTAGGCATACCCGGATATTCGGTTTCTCCAGATATGCATACGTCGTAAAGTCCGATGGAGTGACTGCCACGTTCCACATATTTAAGTCCATTAGACGTATTTGTTTGGGGACAAGTGAGGTGGTTAGCTACGTCACTTTATGCTCATAACAAGCTCTTTTTCCCTCATTAACTTCAGTATTCATATAACAAAAATGATATTCAAATAATTTGAGAGATCGCTAAAACGCTCCATATGAGTCATGTGTCTTTACATATAACTGTAGTTTCTTTTGATTTGGGTAACCTTACATTATATACACCGTCCATCCAAAACGTTCAGAGATTGATTTTATTCCTGTCGTACAAGCGACGTCATCACAATAACAACGGTGCAGATTGAACTAACAATTGTAAACAACACCCGTGCATTCGACCATTCTGTTATGAGCAGGCAGTGTTAAGTAGTGGACGTGCGACCATAATTTGTCATTGGCGTGTCAAATATCGCAATGGAGCAACGTGTGTAAATCAAGTAATCAAGACATTCTTCAGAATGTGCTGAAGACGACAGAAGTGTATGCAATGTCTGTCCCACACAAAAAGACACCTGGATGTCTGCTGTCACGTGGTTGAAATGAAAAACGCAGACAATTATTTTCTGGAAAAAATCGACACGGCTGACGAGACTTTGTATTATCAGTATGAACCTACCACAAAACGACAAAGTGCAGAAATTCATGTAAAGGGTCGATAAATTGCCGACATAAACGTGTTCTAACCAAGCTGTGTGCCTATGGAATATCGCTTCAGTTGTGCTACTGGATTCGTGATTTCCTGTCAGAATGGTCACAGTTCGTAGTAATAGACGGAAGGTCATCGAGTAAAATGGAAGTAATATTCGGCGTTCCCCAAGGAAGCGTTACAGGCCCTCTATTGTTCCTGATCTATATTAAAGAGGTAGGAGACAATCTGAGTAGCCCTATTAGATTGTTTGCAGATGATGCTGTCATTTACCGTCTTGTAAAGTCATCAGATGACCAAAACGAATTGCAAAATAATTTAGATAAGATATCTGTATGGTGGCAAAAGTGGCAATTGACCGTGAATAAAGAAAAGTGTGAAGTTATTCACGTGAGTACTAAAAGAAATCCGCTAAATTTAGACTAAGCGATAAGGTACATAAATCTTGAGGCTGTAAATTCAACTAAATACTTAGGCATTACAATTACAAATAACCTAAATTGGAATGATCACATAGATAATATTGTGGGTAGAGCAAACCGAAGACTGCGATTCATTGGCAGAACACTTAGAAGATGCAACAGGTCTACTAAAGAGACTGCTTACACCACGCTTGTCAGCCCTATTCTGGAGTATTGTTGTGCGGTGTGGGATCCGCATCAGGTGGGAGTGACGGATGACATGGAAAAAGTTCAAAGAAGCACGGTTCGTTTTGTATTATCACGAAATAGGGGAGACAGTGCCACAGAGATGATACGTGGATTGGAGTGGCAATCATTAAACAAAGGCGTTTTTCGTTGCGACAGGATCATGAAATTTCAGTTAGCAGTTTTCTTCTCCGATTGCGAAAACAGTGTGCTGGCACCCACCTACATAGGGAGAAATGATCATCACGATAAAATAAGAGAAATAAGGGCTCGCACACAAAAATTTAAGTGATTGTTTTTCCCGTGCGGCGTTCGATAGTGGAACGATAGAGAGGCAGCTTGAAGGGGGTTCATTGAACCCTCTGCGAGGCACCATATTGAGAATAGCACAGTAATCACGTAGATAGATGTAGACATCCCAGACCTAGGGCGTGCTCCATCCTTGTCGACGAGTTGTTAAACCTCGCTCATCTTTCCTTCCTTCCTTGTATCAACTACAGTAGGTTACTGGGATGTCCCAGTTCCACATTGCTGTCATTGCGTAGGCCGAGCCGTCCACCGCCCACGTGTGCCAGTGACACTGTGACTGTGCCCACAGGTGGCAACTGGATCAGTCTCCAGGTCAGCCAGTATCGCGACTGCCCGCTGTAACTGGCCAGACACACGTCACCTTAGGTAAGCCCGATTCCCTACACACTGTAAACGGAATTGAGGTTTGGCTATTGAGTGCACCCAAACGGAATTCATATTACGCTTCCAAATTTCTGTTTCACATGCGAATAAAACAACGACAAGGGGACGTGTGATCTGTCATGGAATCGCTTACACCTTCCAACAGCGTGTTTCACATATACAAAGTAGTGCCTGAGGTGGCTGCCGCACTAGGTACCCTGATGAACTATTGCAAAAGAGAGGGTTTGCAACGCTGAGCCCTTGTAACCTAGCAGATGCCCTTGAGCCAACAATAATAAAACGCATTACGTCCGTAGATGCAAGTGCAGAGAGCACGTTGCGGAAACTTAACAGACCTTTTTTTTTAGAATTAAGGGCCCGCCAGATAGCAGCACTTACTGTGGTATCGTCCAGAGATCGTGGCGCCACAGCAAAGTCGGCAACGTGAATCGATGCCACAGATATTAGCGAGGGCTCACTGCAATTCGCAACAACATATGGGAAGCTCTCCTGAAGACAACGTCTTCCCTCTCAGTAACAGCAGGGCCCTCACACTGAGGTCAATATACACTCCTGGAAATTGAAATAAGAACACCGTGAATTCATTGTCCCAGGAAGGGGAAACTTTATTGACACATTCCTGGGGTCAGATACATCACATGATCACACTGACAGAACCACAGGCACATAGAACAGGCAACAGAGCATGCACAATGTCGGCACTAGTACAGTGTATATCCACCTTTCGCAGCAATGCAGGCTGCTATTCTCCCATGGAGACGATCGTAGAGATGCTGGATGTAGTCCTGTGGAACGGCTTGCCATGCCACTTCCACCTGGCGCCTCAGTTGGACCAGCGTTCGTGCTGGACAAGCAGACCGCGTGAGACGACGCTTCATCCAGTCCCAAACGTGCTCAATGGGGGACAGATCCGGAGATCTTGCTGGCCAGGGTAGTTGACTTACACCTTCTAGAGCACGTTGGGTGGCACGGGATACATGCGGACGTGCATTGTCCTGTTGGAACAGCAAGTTCCCTTGCCGGTCTAGGAATGGTAGAACGATGGGTTCGATGACGGTTTGGATGTACCGTGCACTATTCAGTGTCCCCTCGACGATCACCAGTGGTGTACGGCCAGTGTAGGAGATCGCTCCCCACACCATGATGCCGGGTGTTGGCCCTGTGTGCCTCGGTCGTATGCAGTCCTGATTGTGGCGCTCACCTGCACGGCGCCAAACACGCATACGACCATCATTGGCACCAAGGCAGAAGCGACTCTCATCGCTGAAGACGACACGTCTCCATTCGTCCCCTCCATTCACGCCTGTCGCGACACCACTGGAGGCGGGCTGCACGATGTTGGGGCGTGAGCGGAAGACGGCCTAACGGTGTGCGGGACCGTAGCCCAGCTTCATGGAGACGGTTGCGAATGGTCCTCGCCGATACCCCAGGAGCAACAGTGTCCCTAATTTGCTGGGAAGTGGCGGTGCGGTCCCCTACGGCACTGCGTAGGATCCTACGGTCTTGGCGTGCATCCGTGCGTCGCTGCGGTCCGGTCCCAGGTCGACGGGCACGTGCACCTTCCGCCGACCACTAGCGACAACATCGATGTACTGTGGAGACCTCACGCCCCACGTGTTGAGCAATTCGGCGGTACGTCCACCCGGCCTCTCGCATGCCCACTATACGCCCTCGCTCAAAGTCCGTCAACTGCACATACGGTTCACGTCCACGCTGTCGTGGCATGCTACCAGTGTTAAAGACTGCGATGGAGCTCCGTATGCCACGGCAAACTGGCTGACACCGACGGCGGCGGTGCACAAATGCTGCGCAGCTAGCGCCATTCGACGGCCAACACCGCGGTTCCTGGTGTGTCCGCTGTGCCGTGCGTGTGATCATTGCTTGTACAGCCCTCTCGCAGTGTCCGGAGCAAGTATGGTGGGTCTGACACACCGGTGTCAATGTGTTCTTTTTTCCATTTCCAGGAGTGTAGTATCGAGCTAGCAAGTGCTCTGCCTAGTTCGTGACCTTATTTGATTGATCGACATCATAGCATAGGACCATAGTGCTAGTTAAGGCTTCTGATGGTTTTGTTCAGTTAAATGTGGAACACCGTACTGCAAGGCAACAATATGCTAATCTACGCATGAAGTAATGCTTTAGTAGTCAACAACTTATCAAGGAATCCTGTGGCAGAGAAATGTGTCGAAGGTAAGTAAATATTTTATTCATTCATGTAATAAAGTGAACTAATGTTTAATGCGGTCTAGTTTCATGTGCCTTTCCTGGAGCAATATAAATCCCATGGTTGTGACCAGACGAAAATAGTTTCACCTGGTCGTAACATTTACACCCATCATTCTTAAATATTTAGAGGATATATTCCAGTGTCAGTCTTCCGCTACAATTTCTACTCTCTGCAGCTCCCTCTAGTATCATGGAAGTTATTCGGTGGTGTCGTCATACACTACCTACCATAGTATCCCTTTTTCTTCGCAGAGTTTTCCACATATTTCTTTCTTTGCAATTGTGAAGAAAACCATCTGTCTTACCCTATCGATCCACTCAATTTTCATTGTCCTTCTATAGCACTACATCTCGGAGGCTTCGATTCTTCTTTGCTCCGGCTTTCCCACAGTCCATGACTCACTTCCAAATAATTCTGTATTTTAAACGTACAATCTCAAATATTTCTTACCCAAATTAAGGCCAATGTTTTATTCTAGGAGTCTTCTCTTGACCAGGAATGCCGTCTTTGCCAGTGCTTGTCTGCTTTTTATGTCCTCCTTTCTTCGTACATCCTACATAATATTGCTTCCATGCTAACGGAATTCCCTCACTTAGTCTACTTCATGGTCTCCAATTTTGATACTAACTTTACCACAAATCTCATTCCTGCTGATCCTCGTTACTTCCGTCTTTCTTTGGTTCATTCTCAAATTATTTCTGTGCTAATTCAATGGGTACTCTAATATAGGATCTGTTAGATGACGATCAGCTTCGCTTTAGGAAAGGTAAAGACACCAAAGAGGCAATTCTGAGGTTGCGTAATGGAAGCAAGACTGAGGAAAAATCAAACCTCACTCATGGGATTTGCCGACTTAGAAAAAGCGTTAAGCAATGTAAAATGGTACAAGATGTTCGAAATTCTGAGGAAAATGGGAGCAAGCTATTGGAAAAAAGGGTAGTATGCAATATGTACACGAACCAAGAGTGAACAAAAGACAGGAAGACCAAGAACGAGCCGGCCGGAGTGGCCGAGCGGTTCTAGGCGCTACAGCCTGGAACCGCGCGACCGCTACGGTCGCAGGTTCGAATCCTGCCTCGGGCATGGATGTGTGTGATGTCCTTAGGTTAGTTAGGTTTAAGTAGTTCTAAGTTCTAGGGGACTGATGACCTCAGCAGTTACGTCCCATAGTGCTCAGAGCCATTGGAACCAAGAACGAATTGCTCGGATACAAAATGGTGTAAGGCAGAGATGAAGTCTTTCACCCTATTGTTCGGTCTATATATCGAAGAACCATTAATGGAAATAAAAGAAAGGTTTAAGATGGGGAGTAAAATTCAAGGTGAAAGAATATCAATGATAAGATTGGCCAAAGACTTTACTATCCTGAATGAAAGTGAAGAAGAACTGCAGGATCTGTTGAGTGGAATGAATAGACTAATGAGTACAGAATATGGATTGAGAGTAAAATAAAGAATTGAGTAACTTAATATCAAAATTGATAATCACCAAGTAATCGAAGTTCAGAAATTCTGCTACCTTGGAAACAAATTAAATCGAGACGGACGAAGCAAGGATGACATAAAAAACAAACTAGCACAGGCAAAGAAGACATTTCTGGCCAAGAGAAGTCTACTTGTATCAAACATAGGCCTTACTTTGAGAATGAAACTGCTGAGAGTGTACATTTGGAGTACAGGGAATAATGGACAGTGGGAAAACCGGAAGAAAAGAGAACTGAAGTGTTTGATATGTGCTGCAACAGAAGGATGTTGAAAAACAGGTATACTGATAAGATACAGAATGAGGAACTTCTTCGCAGACGCAGCGAAGAAAGATAGTTCAAACAGCTCTAAGCATTATGGGACTTAACATCTGAGGTCATCAGCCTCCAAGACTTAGAACTACTTAAATTTAACTAACCTAAGGACATCGCACACATCCATGCCCGAGGCAGGATTCGAATCTGCGACCGTAGCGGTCGCGCGGTTCCGGACTGAAGCGCCTAGAACCGCTCGGTCACAGCGGCCGGCAGTGAAGAAAGAAACATATGGAAAACAATAACAAGAAGAAGGAACATGGTGAAGTTAAGACATCAGGGAATAACCCCTATGGTAGTAAAAAGAACTCTTGAGGGTAAAAACTCAGACAGAGATTGGAATACGTCCAACAAGAATTGAAGACACAAGGTGCAAGTGTTACTCTGAGATGAAGAGAGTGGCGCAGAAGATGAATTCGTGGCAAGCCACATCAAACCAGCAAGAAGACTGATGAGTCAAACACAAATCTTTTTTTCACTTTCACTGAGGATAGCAAAGGCATCAGCGAATCTTATCAATGACATCTTAGCAATCAGAATTTTCATCCTCAGTTTCAATCATTGCTTCCTCGACGAACAGATTGAACTGTAGAGGAGGAAGACTGCATCTCTGTCTTACAGCCTTTCTAACCAGACCACTTCCTTCTTTATCTTCCATTCTTATTATTACCTGCTGCTTCTAGTATATCTTCACTCCATCTCCTCCTCCTCCCCCCACCTTCTCACTGTCCCCCCTCCCCAATCTCTCTCTATTTCCTCATCACCCCTCTTTCTGACCTTCTTCTCCTTCCACCTCCTTCTGTCCATTCCCTCTCCGTGCTAAGATGAATTTCAAGAACAAATTTCAAAGTTTCTGAGGCCGTAGTATGCAGTAGTAAACTAGATCAAGAATGTGACTCGACATCAGCCGAGATCCTACGAACGATGTTCGTCGATGAGTAACTCCCAGTGATATGCCCTGTGTTAATAACTTCGATAGCCCTTTCTAAACTGCAGGATGAGGATAAAGTAACGCACTGACTGTTAACGAGCATTTTTCATTGCCCACATCGAGTACCATTATCGTCCGTGGATATACTGAAATGTCAGCTTCAGCCTTGCGTCGGTAAAGATCCACCTTGTCAAGAAAACAGGCAGCCTTACCTTATGGCATTGAAATATTTTCAGTATTTCTTACAAGCTGGGGTAAAACGCATTTATTTCTCCAAAGGAAATAGTTAAACATCTCGTGAGGCTAAGTGGGTTATTCTGCACGTTTATCGTCGCGTAGTGTGCTTCGAATTTACCGACGCAGGAAAGACCTCTGTCAATATGAGACTGACGTCACAAGTATTGCTGTTTACTGTCGAGTCGAAAACAGGCGGAGATGGTGCAGAAAATATGCTGGATGTAGCCTAGATTGGAGAAAAGGATCTCTCTAAGGAAGCTGGGTATGGTATTCAAGGCGGATATATACACTATCAGAGAACGCACAGAGGAAAACCTACGTAGATGTTGCAAGCATTGCAGCAACTACATTAACTCAGACAAATAAGCAGCTCTGGTATCTCTATTAGCCCCTGCAACGAGTTCAAAGATCGTTGTAGAGTGCCATGAAACCCCTGTGAGGCTAGCGAAAGCAACATGCTAAACCCGCTGTATGTTCCTGGCTAATCAGGAATTGGATAAAACGAACAAGCTGACAGGCTAGCTGGGGCAGGGACGGTGAGTCCGTTTGTTGGATCGGAACATGTCTTAACCATTACTAATGCAATGGCAAAACCTAAACTGCACCAGGAGACAGCGCATAGAATATTGGACTAAAACTCAATAACAAAACACAGCACATAAATTATACCTAAAGCATGTTTTAAGAGAAGATTTGTAATCCTGGGCTTGAACGATAGGAAGATTAAACTCATGGTAGGTCTAATTATTGTCCATGGAAACGTCAAAAAACACCAGCACACAATAGGTGCAGAGAAAGGAGCTGTTGTCTTACCTCCCTGGTTAAATTAAACAATCAGTCAATGGCTGGCAAGCTTCAATGGCAGAGTACGTGAACAAGTGGTGAAACCACACCGCTTTTAGTATTCCAGTTTCACACTGGAGGCCGAAAGATACAAAATATTGGGTCATTAATCCGTGAAGAAATTTTGCCTAACGGAGGTCTAGTAAAGGAACTCTTTCTACTATTTAAGGTGAAAGGGTACAGTACCACCCGACATCGAAAAAGGTACAACATTCTTCGTTATTCTTGTCAGTACATATTTTTTCTAATAATAATTCAATTTCAATTAATACAGCGAAGCCGGATACCAGTGTGGGAAAGAATGACAATTTATTTATTTAATTGATCACATGTGCACTCCCAAAAAATAAATCCCTACATCCAGTTTGGTGAGATCTGTGAAATGAATGAATGTATGGTCGTCTGCTAACCGCAGATAGTGAATGTGAATATATGATCATCTTTGAGACGGTACTTGGGTCACCTTTGGTGGGACCAAAGAGATGAAATTTACCTGAGCTTTGAGGGCCTGATATGTGGCTGACCAATACGGTAGCAAGGTGCTCCCCCACTTCGGCAGAGGTGCGAGAGGACCTGAAGAACTGCCATGTTTCGGCACTCTGCCGCTGGATCTTGTGTTGGTAAGACCTGTCTTAGGCGTGCTCCGTAAAGACAAAAGAGTGGAGACATGGTTTGCATGTGAAATACTTAAGAGTAGTTTAGAATAATAATTTCTCTATTTCAGGAACTTTTGTGGGGAGAATTAAATGTCAGACAGGTAATATTAAGGGGATCGTAGTAATCTTCGGAAGTGACCAACGGTCACAATGAAACCACGTGTAGCAATAAGTTGAAATACTTCCGTGTGCTTAAGTTAAGCTGAATTACTAGCGTGTGTACAATAAGTTGAAATATTTAAGAAATAGCGTGTGTACCATAAGTTGAAATATTTAAGAAATGGCGTGTGCAGGACTTGAAATTAGAGACGAGTACTTCCACGTGGTGAGTACTGTGTGAGTCTCAATCTGTGTATGAGACAAAGGGTAAAGAGAAGTACTCGTCCATGGTATCAGTTGAGGACTCCCGTGTGTGATGTTCTTAATATTACTTTGCGTGATATGATTCCGTGTGACGCTTGATTCAAACTCTGAGAGAGAAGCAAGGTGAGTCGGCCGTCTATCCAGCAACGCCACTTGGCTTGCATTGCACAGGAAGACGTGCAAATATCTCCAGAGTTCATAGTAGGAAAGTAGAATTACAAAGTGGGGCAGTGTCGTGTGAAACTGGGATAAATACTAATTGAAGTGGGAAAGCTGAAAGTGATAATGTTGTGACTATTCTCTGTGTAGTATTTCATGTTGTAGTGTGGTGTATGTCATGTAATTTGGGTATGTGTGGTTTGCATGGGAGAGTAGCGAGGTAGTTTCAAAAGATTAGTGGGTTATGCTTGTTCCTTCGGTACCGCTCGGTCTGGAGGAATGTTTCGTGATGATGATTGTGAGAGTCGAAGTGTGAGGTATAATAAAAGATCCACCATCCTATCCAGAAAGTGCACTGTAGCGTTAAAATAATTACGAGACCATAATATAGAGATTCACCATTGTAAAGCCATGCCCACTGGGCGGAATTTCTCATGTGTTATTGTTGTAGGTTGTAGAATTTGTGTGTTTAGGTTAAAGAATTTATCGGAATAAATAAGATAGTGAAAAGAAAAAGATTGGTGGCCTTTTCCTTCGAATTGTATGTTATCATGATATCCAAAATTTATAACGTGTGCGCCATTCATATTCAGTGCGATGGCCACGTGTTGATAAAAGCCGTTAAATAAAAAAAAAGAAAATGTGGTATTGCCAGTGCGTAGTGAACAGTCAGAGTAGTGTAAATTACTAAGTCAGATGTGCGTTTCCGTTGCGTAATATTTATACAGGAGAATAATTTGTAACTTAATTGTGAGAACTAGAGTTCATGTTACTCGACAAATAAGAATGAATCCACTCGCTTGGCAGACCACTCATCTTGCAGGCCTGACTGCTTGATGCCACAGTATGAGCAAGGCATGTGGGTGCCTCTCGAAGGAAACTGGTTGACTTTTCTAGAATCATAGCGAGAGGTACTGCACAATAAACCTAGTTTCTGTGGTGACAACAGGGGGCTGGGACTGCTGTTATTTTGTCTCCGTGGTTAAATTAAACATCAATCAATCAATGGCTAACAAGCTTCAATGGTGGACCGGATCACAGGTGTGTTTCATGTCCCTATGAGGTGAACTACGTGAGGACGACGACGTCATTCTTCCTTGGGCGGTTTGAGAAAGAATAATCTGGAGGGAAACTGCTCCATAATCACGTTAGAATGTGGAGCAGTATTTGTTAAATTTTGTGCATAAAACTGACAGTTCCCTGCAGACATGGAGACAGTAACTTCAATCCGCAGAGGACCTCAGCTGCCTCATTTTGCCAGACGAATCATGTTTCGGCTTGCATATGACTGAGGCCTGGCGTAGTGCTCGTCTTACACATATCGAAGACTTTGTTTATGCTTACATGACTGATGGTACCAGCTGGAGGACGCTGTTTGATGTCCTTGGCTCGTTTTTACAATTAGTTCCTTTTTAATGTTTCAGAAATAAACAGCTTTCAGCTGTATATGAACTTTTCTTTTTATTTAAAGGAGCCCGACCGGTGCTGTGATATCAGATCACATCTTCAGGTGTACTTCTACATGACAGGAAACACACAGTCGACAGTATGACAAAAACCGTATACCTATCCTAGGCAGGGCGTCAAAATTGACCAGTTGAAAAACTGACATGTTAAAAGCTCGTTTATCTAACATAAAAAGAGAAAAATAAAGAAAAACAGAAAAGGGCAGAAAGCCTCAGCTAGTAATGCTGAAAGTCAATGATTAAGAAAACTCACGTCATACCAGGACGCGTCGGTCAGCAATCCTCCAACCGCCTTGCCATGCAGGGCCACGCTGATACGCAACGTGCTCGTGTGTGTCAATCATAGCGGTGTAAGTTGCATTTTCGCGCGTATCCAAGTACCACGGGAATGGTTGACGCCCCCGTTACACAGTACAACCACATAAACTATAAAATACTTAGCATAAAAAATCGTTGAAACCAAACAGACCAGATGCAAGAGCATATAACAAGCCCAAAATCAATTAACAGGCATTTGAGGGCTGGAGGATTGCTGACCGCCGCTTCATAATATGGAGTGAGATTTCTTAACCATCGGCTTTCAACATAACGATCTGGGGATTTTTACCTTTTTTTTCTTATTTTTTTTTCTCTTTTCATTGAAGCCAAACGCGCTTTTGACACGTCAGTTTTGCAGCTGGTCAGTTTGAACTATGGTACCGGCCTGTAGCGGGTAACAGTATTTTATTTTGAAAAGGTTGATTTTCCCTCCTTCCCTTATCACGTGCCTGTTGTTTTACTGACCTGAGAGTATTTCACATTGGTTGTCTTAGAGCATACATTACTATGACAGGTATACGGTTTTTCATCACAATTTCGATTGTATGTTTGCTATCTTGTAGATGCACACCTGAAGATGTGATCTGTTATCACGAAACCGGCCGCGCTCCTGTACATAAAAAGAAAAGTTCACATACAGCTGAAAGCAGTTTATTTGCGAAACAAGGATTACTATTTGTAATAGTTTTTCCAGCATGTTTCTCTAGAAAAGTCTTATATGTGAGGATAAAAAAAACTTACTGTGTTTTGTTCAACTAATATTCGTTTAGTACAAACCACTGTCCGCCCCGGTAGCTGAGTGGTCAGCGTGACAGACTGTCAATCCTAAGGGCGCAGTCCGCCTTTAGCCGCGGAGCAGCTCGGACTTGTTTACGTCCCGGCTGCGAACGTTCGCGGAAGAAGCGGTGTTTACACCGTCGTCACTCGCGTGTGTTACTGTTTGAATCGAACGCAATGGCACACAATTTCCGAAAAAACCACGATACAGTTCACGTTCTGTAACGAGTATGCACGACCGAAGGCATTCGAAATCGAACGTTTCTTGAGGGACGAAGTGCAACTTAATTACACTGAGGTTATTGGAATTCATTTATCGATCGTGAGCAGCACTCTTTACGTAAAGATGATTGACGACGCAGCATGCGATAAGATCATTGAAGCTGCCAAACGAGGATTCCAGTTCCGACACTCCGATGGTCATATTGGCGAAGTGTTAGTCGCTCATTCGGGCCTGGGCGTACGTACGATTCGAGTCTTTGAGCTGCCATTCGAGTTACCAGAATCCTTGGTCACTGAATCGCTCCAGCCATATGGCAGAGTTATCAGTCATACGGCCGAACGTTGGACAAGTTTTAGCACGTATCCAGTGCTCAATGGTGTCCGACAGGTGCGGATTGCACTTACGAAACATGTGCCATCGTACATCAACATCGGCGGCTGTCGAGCTATTGTCATCTATGATGGACAGCCCCGGACATGCTCCGGGTGTGGTGGTGAAGGACATCTTCGATCTGCGTGTATGCAGAGGAGACTCGTGCAACTCCCCAGCGGAGACCTCCAGAATCCGACTACACCAACGTCACTGCCGATGACTTACGTGGCGGCGCTTCGCGGGGAGGTGACGCCGAGGTCGGAGCGCACTATTGAACCGACGCCGCAGTTGATTGAGGCGCCTTCGGACCCCACTGAAGAAGGAACAGCTCCCACCAACCCTCAGTGCCAGACGTTACAGATGGTGCAGAAAGAGGATGAGAGCATCACAACAGGCATGGAAGCTGAAGTGGAACGGCCCCAGGGCGTTGTAGCGGCGGCGAGAGCGCAGGTGATGCAAGATTTGCCAACACCAGAGGCCGAGGTTAGGGCCCGCAAACAACGCTCGCCAAAGCGCCGCAAGAAGCGCCGACTAAACTCTGCGGAGACGCTCCCTTCTCTTCTTGGAAGCCCAGATGAGTCTAACACTATGGAACAGTCTGACTTGGAACCACAAGCTTCGGATGTCGCAGACCATATGAATTCGGACAGTGAAAAGATGTCATGTCGCTCGGAAGACGCATCCGCTCCGGGGCCTGCTACCCCTTCTGCGGTGGAGTCTAATGCTGCGAAAGAACAACAGATGTCACACATCAATGCCGCACAGGAAAATTTGGAGCACCCCAATAGTATCAGCTGGTATGAACAGGACGACGAAATCACCGATGCGGACCATTCTACTGGTGGGGACTCGCATCCGTCCGCATCTCAAGAAACCTAATGCCGCAGGGACACGTCCGTCGGGCGACCCTCTGCGGATGTGCAAAGGGACTATCGATACGGTGAAACTTTGTCATTTTAACATCATGTGGAGATGACAGCTACTCGACCCCAGGCATACAGAATAGGGACAGTGAATGTAAATACCATTAGATCGCCCGTGAAACAGCAGTTGTTTAGGGACATGATATACGCGTCGGATGTGGATATACTTATGGTGCAGGAAATTTACATTCCTGAGTTCCAGGAAGTCCATGGATACATCTCCTACACCTCGCCGCACTCGAACAACGACAGTGGAACGGCGATATTGGTCCGGGACGGGATTCCGGTCCGAGATCTGGCTTATCTACCTTCGGCACGAGGACTGGCGATAACTGTTAATGGAATTCGCATTCTCAATGTTTATGCCCCTTCCGGCACCGACAACAGGCGGGCGCGTGCTAGATATTATTCGGAAGAGATTGTGCCCTTATTTACCGGCAGATTCGATCATTTCATTATAGGTGGTGACTTCAATTGTGTTTTAGCGCAAAAAGACCAGACTCCACATTACAATACCTGTCGTGAATTGCATGTGCTATGCCGGGATCTGGAGTTAAGCGACACCTGGGACATGATTCATAGGAACCGTGAGGGATATACTTTTTATACCAGTCACTCGGCGAGCAGACTCGATCGAATATATGTTTCGGTTGGCCTACAGGATAAGGTGGTCGACGCGGAACGATGGCCTGCGGCATTTACTGATCATCTGGCTTACATTTGTACCATATCACTCCCTAGGCAAAGTGTGTGGAGAAGCCGCGGGACATGGAAGCTCAATTCGTCACTTTTGGCGGACCCCGAATGTCGTCGGAGAGTCGAGGAGGTATGGGTCACATGTCAACGCCGTCTACCAACATATACCTCCGTGCTTCAATGGTGGCTCGAATGTACTAAGCCGGCATTAAGAAGAGCTCTCATACAGTATGGTCGGGATAAGACGAGATGGCAACGAGACACTCTTGATTATTATTACACCATGCTTCGTGAGCTGTCCTTCCAGGTGCCGCCTGCAGAACATCATGCGGAAGTTCATCGTGTCAAGGCACAAATCCTATCGATCACGCGACGACGACTGGGTGGCATCCCAATACGGGCAAGATGTCTCGATACCATCACTGGGGAACGTACCTCGATGCACCATGTGTCGCGGGAACATAAACGTTACCGCCGGGCATTGGTAACAGAGCTCCACGGTTTAGATGGCCGTCAACTGACAACACAACAGGACATTGCAAATGAATTTTTAGAGCATTTCCGCCACCTCTATGCCGGTACACCGACGGACCGTCTGGTGGGGGAAGAGATACTGCAACATCTGCAAACGACACTGACACAGACGGATAAGGCAGCGCTTATGGAGCCACTCACAGAAGACGATATAAAGGTGGCACTCACAAAAGGAGCGGCCCATAAATCACCAGGACCAGATGGGATTACGCTAGAGTTTTATCGAGAATTCGTGGACATGATGATGCCACAGTTGGTGTCGATGTACAATGAGGCGATGCGTCCGGACATGCGCCTACCGTCGGATTTTATGACGGGCTTTCTTCTTCCTATCCCGAAGATGGCGGAGAGTCGTAGTGTTAATCAATATCGGCCTCTCACTATGCTAAACACCGACTATAAAATCTTTGCACGACTACTAGCGTCTCGTCTCAAGCTGGCGATTTCCAGGACAATATCCCCTGATCAGGCTTGCCTAGGGGTGAGAAGCAACATCTCCTCGGCGTTACGTGAATACCGTGACGTTATCGCCCTTGCGGAAACGTGTAAAATGCGAGCAGCGATGATATCTGTGGACTTCGATCGTGCGTTCGACAGGATAAACCATGACTTCTTGGTGTCAGTCATGAGTCGAATGGCGATTCCTCCGGTTTTCATCTCCATCGTTATGAGGCTAATACGAGGGGCTACATCGAAGGTGATTGTAAACGGTCGGGAAGCGGGCTCGATTCCTATTAACAGCTCAGTCCGACAAGGGTGCCCACTCTCCATGATGCTGTTTGCGATAGCGCTTGAGCCGCTGATGTGTGTTATGAGGCGCTCACTTACTGGGATAGCGCTTAATGAGAACTCTTTCATTTGTCGCGCATATGCGGACGACCTGATCCTTCTTGTCAGATCAGGACATGAAGTTCGTCAGGCTGTTGAACATCTAGACTCTTACGGGACGGCGGCAGGCAGTGTCGTTAACATGACGAAATCCAAAATTATGCACATTGGACGGGGTCTGGTCGACGTACCGGGACCGTTCCAGACGGTGGAATCGCTGAGATGTCTGGGGATTACATTTACCCGTTCACTACGGCGGTCAGCGGCGGCGAGTTCTCGGCGGCTTCTGCAGAATGTTCGTCTGACGATACGCAACAACTCACTGAGAGCCTTTGACATGATCCAGCGTGTGGCATACACCAACGTTCACATAGCGTCACGAATGCCCCATTTAGCGCAGATCCTACCAATACCGAAGGGTATCGCCGACCGCCTCATGGCTGCCTTTGGTTACTATGTTAGTACTGGGATGTTATTTAAGATCAAATATGATACGTTAACGCTACAGTTCCAGAACGGTGGCCTCAACCTCACAAACGTGCGAAACAAAGCTCTGGCGCTTTACATGCGAGCAATGATACGAAATTGGCAACAAAGAAAGCATACCATAACGTCAGCTCTGATAGAAGCACTTGTTCCGCCTTCGTACGAACCCCCTATTGCGGTGGGCAATATTTCGCCTTCTCTTGCACACATTGCCTCATTTCTTGTTGATTACAGTTATGTTCGTCTGAAAGTCCCTTCAACGAGAATACCCACGACTCGGGAGATCTATAGATGCTTGATGGATCACCATGGCCGCAACATAATGGAATTCAAATACCCGTCGAGAACGTGGAACCACATTTGGTGTGCAGTGCATACTCCATTACTGTCAACAGCAGCGAGATCGATGTGGTATATTCTTATAAACCGTAAACTTGTGACCAGGAGTCGATTACATACAATTCATATGGCCGATTCTCCTCTTTGCACCAACTGTGGACTGTTAGCAACGGAAGAACATGGTTTAGTGTGTGGCGCAGCGAGGGACGTCTGGATGCTGACGCGTCGCATATTGGCCTTCCTTCGGCGCACTAACTACACAGAAATCACATCGGATGTACTTTTTCTACCGGACAAGACCTTTTTTCCGAATCAAAAGACGTATGCGGTCAATTGGATCGCTGGACATGCGGCGAAATATTTGTATTCGTACGATATTAAGTCCGTGATGGATTATTGGTTGTATTTACAAGAACAACACGAGCTCATACGGAGTCATACGAAATACAGGACTTACTTTTCCAATTTTTTAGGAAGTGTTTTTCACAATCCGCCCGACAGCTGGGGTGTCCCAGAACTGGGAAGACTCCTGCAGCAGAACGACTAGAGACACTGGCAGAAATGGTCAAGATTATATGGCTTTCTGCCAGGTTTATGATGCGACACCGCGTGCTGCAGGGATTTTGATGCAGATGATAACTTCATTTTCACTCCCGCCCGTGACTAGGATTGTCATTTACTTTATTCCTGGTACAAAAAAAAAAAAAAAAAAAAAAAAAAAAAAAAAAAAAAAAAAAGAGGGCGGCCTTTGCGTTGATTTTATGGTTTTCAAATTGTTTTTGCTGTCTCGATACTTTACTTATCCCTAGGACAGCACAATTGTACGAATAAAGATTGTTTGTTTACCCTGACTTCCTGTTCGCAAAAAAAAAAAAAAAAAAAAAAGGGCCCGGGTTCGATTCCTGGCTGGGTCGGAGATTTTCTCCGCTCAGGGACTGGGTGTTGTGTTGTCCTAATCATCATCATTTCATCCCCATCGACGCGCAGGTCGCCGAAGTGGCGTCAAATCGAAAGACCTGCACCAGGCGAACGGTCTACCCGACGGGAGGCCCTAGCCACACGACATTTCCATTTTCAGTACAAACCACTTATGAGGCCATCGTCTCGCAACGAAGTCAATGAAACGCAGAGGCATGGTATGAGTGAAACTCGTTTTGAAATGCTGAATCAGATTTGCGATAACTATATCGTGACAATGAAAATTGGTGCATGGACCCAGATTTCAGCTTAGTTGTCTTAATCAATTTGGTCATCCGAACCGGCCGAAGAACCGATCTTGACATTCAATGTCATTTGTATTTTCTCCTATTTTTCTGTCCAAACTGCCACAGTGTCTCTCTTCGAGTACGACACCCCTAGAGGATTGGAAGTGCAGATCTCGGTAAGATGTACGGAGGTCGGTAATTAAATCACGAAGAAACAAGTCGTAAATACTGCGAGAACCCGCTTATAAAACTTCAAGATACGTCTTCCAGGTCAGAAGCTACTAACGTTGTTCAGCCAGCCCCCAGCCCCTCCTCCCCCCTGCCGCCACCGATGTGTTAGTCCCGCAGAAATTGTACAGGTAAAATTACATACATAAACATAAGTTCGTACACATGCGTACTCCTGATTCGCGAACTGAAAGGGAAGTAAGATTCATATGCGGTACGATAAGAAATATCTATCACCACGGACGTTCACGTGGCATGTCCTCGATGGATGAAATCACCCGTGGAAATCATATAATATCTGGACGTCTTAGACAACTTGGTGGGAAAAAAAACAACAACAAAAGCAGGTGTTGGAGATGTAATGTGACGCTGATTGTCTCCATAAAGAAAGAAAAAAAACAGTTTCATGACGAAATAATAATGAATAAATGAAATTTAATGACTGTTTGTAATCAAATATTTAACTGGGTCCAGTTCCGTGTGTTTAACTCACTTAGGAGTTACTTGAGTAGCAAGTTAAGTCAACAAACAGGAGCTGCTAGTTACTGGGTGAATTTGTTCCGATAGCGTTGCAAACAGAGGGGAGCCTGAGCTGCAGGAACAAGTATCTCCGCTAGGGTCCCGTGTTTGTCGTTCGGCTCCAGGAAGGATAAATGCAACGGGATCGCGCGCCCTCGTGTTTACAGGCGGCGGTTATTTCAGCCGCACGCTGTTACACACACTAGGGGAGGGGGAGCACACCAAAGCGAAGACGGCCGCGTCCGGTCCATAGCGGTCGCGTCCAATCAGAACGCAACAGGCAGCCTACAAAGATACGTCCGGGGACGGGTCAGCGTAACTTAGCTGCTCAGTTCATGTTACGACGAAAGGGCGTTTTCTCGAGGACACACTTCCTACTTGACAGGAAGTTAACCAATATTCTTCTGCTTTTTGCACGTTTTGTCGGTACTTTGTAAGTGATGACGGCCAATGACAGACAGTCAGATCACGAAATGCAAAATAGTCCAGCTGGCGAAACTAACTGTCAGCTACAACGTTTCAGGATCCAGCGTTCACTTCACTTCATGTATTAGCAGGGAACGCAGAGCGTGCACCATGGTTACTGAATTGTACAAAAATATTTTACTTTTGACGGCAGCATATAGAAAGATGTGTCATCGTTTTCCTTTTATTCCCCTCTCTGATGGGCCGTCTAAGGACCATGTACCAATTTCAATTCCTTATTCGTTTCTCTTTCCAAACTTCCCAGTAATCTTTCACCTGCTCACTATATTTTTTCTTCCTGTCTTCTGATCACTTCAGATCAGTTTCTTTCTTATTTTCCCTCCTTCGAATCCTTCCATATTCAATACTTTTCCCTTACAAACTCCTCTGTCAGTTGTTTCTTCAACTTTTATACTATTTTTTCAATTCCTTTTTTTTACGTCGTGGATTCATCTTGATGTTGACTTCTTCTTTTGGTTAACATCCTGTCTCGCATTCGATATAAATGAAACAAAGATATGTTTCGCTAAATTTCGCAATTGCTACGTACTTTCTAACCTTCAACTGTTTTCGTGAATTTAATATTTTTATAATTATTCGCGTTTCTAATATTTCTAATTGATCTAAATTACAGTTTAAAGCTAGACATTCGCTTACATGTAAATAATAATTAATTTTTGTATTTTTAGGCAAACAATTTTTGTGGTAGAGGTCGTTCGTTATGTCAGATGTTTTCCCAATTTCATGTTTACTTTGCTCTATAGCAGATTTTCCAAATCAACTTCTTGCATTATTTCCACAACGCATTTGAATTTTTAACCTTCTCTGTTAGGCCAATATCTGCTTCAGAAACTTATGTGCATTTTTAATGTTTTAAAATTTTGTACGTGGCTGGAGCAGCAGTCGTAGAATGAAATCTTCTTATAGTAAACACCAAACCAGCTCAAATTGTATGGTTTATCGAAAACCCCTACCATTATTTTAATGTTTACAAAAACGCTTTCCTCAGAACGAAATATAGACAACTGGATTACATGTTGTGGTTATATTTTAGCGTACCTCTGCCACAATATGTAATGCAGTTGTCCATATTTCTTTCTGAAGAACAGATTCTTGTAAACGCTGAAACCATGATAAAGGAGTTTTACTAAACTTTCCAATTTGCAACTGATTGCTATTTGCTATTTCTACAAGAAGGCAGCATTTGTAATATTTGTTAAATATTTGTTTTTTTTCTGCAGAAATTAAGCCAATACTTCTGGCAATTTCTTAAAGATTAATTTGTATTACAGCAGATGTCACATCTTCGTAAAGAACAGTAGTCACCTCCGAATGAGAGATAGTTCATTTCATTATATTTGTTTCATTTTCCCAATCTCGTTGCTGAAATCTTATATTCATCCAGTTTTTCATTCCAAATCCGCACTTTTTCAAGAATACATTTAAAAAGAATTCCTCACTGGCCATCACACCGCAATCCTGTGTTTATTTCGAAGGGCTGAGATACTTCTCTCATAAATTTCACACTAAATTCTCCTCAAACACGATATTATTGCACTGGCCCGTTATCGGAAAAACGCGGTGACGTCACAGTAAACAAGTACAGCGGGGACTAAGGAAAACGCATCGCAGGGTCAATGCTTTCAGGTCAGTTGCCCATGGCTATCCAATTAAGATTACGAACTCACTGGTGGTAAGTCGACCGGAGCAACCTCACTCGCAGATGCAATAATATTGTGGCTGAATAAATATACCCATGTCAAGAAAAGCAGAACAGCTTGAACAAATACAGATCTTCAGTCCTGAGACTGGTTTGATGCAACTCTCCATGCTACTGTATTCTGTGCAAGCTTCTTATCGTCCATGTTTCACTTCCATAAATGGCTACACTCCATACAAACACTTTCAGAAACGATTTCCTGACACTGAAATCTATACTCGATGTTAACAAATTTCTCTTCTTCAGAAACGATTTCCTTGCCATTGCCAGTCTACATTTTATATCCTCTCTACTTCGACCATCATCAGTTATTTTACTCCCTAAATAGCAAAACTCCTTTACTACTTTAAGTGTCTCATTTTCTAATCTAATTCCCTCAGCATTACCCGATTTAATTTGACTACATTCCATTATCCTTGTTTTGCTTTTGTTGATGTTCATCTTATATCCTCCTTTCAAGACACTGTTCATTCCGTTCAACTGATCTTCCAAGTCCTTTGCTGTCTCTGACAGAATTACAATGTCATCGGCGAACCTAAAAGTTTTTACTTCTTCTCCATGAATTTTAATACCTACTCCGAATTTTTCTTTTGTTTCCTTTACTGCTTGCTCAATATACAGATTGAATAACATCGGGGAGAGGCTACAACCCTGTCTCACTCCTTTCCCAACCACAGAGATAGAACGTTCATATTCGCAGGACACATACATCTGAATTATGTCAGCCCGTGGGTTCGAGGTCAACCTCGACATCGTGACGCAGCACCATCTATCGGTAAAATGTCCCTGCGGCTGTTGTTGTCGCTATAACCCGAAGGTACGCAGCGCCACCTATCGGTAAAATGTCCCTGCGGCTGTTGTTGTCGCTATAACCCGACGGCACGCAGAGCCATCTATCGGTAAAATGTCCCTGCGGCTATTGTTGTCGCTATAACCCGAAGGTAATGGATCAGTGTATCTTGAGCAGATGTGAAGGACTCCTCGCAGACGGAAGCGCGAACCGTACCGTAAAATCAGTGAATTTGAAAGAGTTTTTTTGATTGTCATGAGAGAATGTGAAGCTTTCCATTGGGGAAACTGCTGCTCGTGTGGGGACGAAGCGTTTCGGCAGCCATCGGGTGTGCGCAGAATGGTTCACGGAAGGCCATAGAACGCGACGACATGGGACAGATCGCACCATCCAGATCACCCCTCGAGAAGAGTGACACCTCATCCGAATGGTACTGTAGGACAGATTTGGGTCCTACTCTGCTCTGGCACAACGGTGGAACAGTGTTCGTACACTGTTGGGGGTGACAGTACGCCGCGTTTGTTACGTGCATTTCGTCCACTTCTCCGCCTACGTTTCACGAATGTGCTGAAACATGCTATACGGAAATGGTGTATGGAACGACGTCATTACAGAGAGCAATGGTATCAGATAGTGTTTTCGGACGAATCCATGTCCTGTTGGTTTGAAAATGATGGCCACATTTTGGTTCGCTTCAGGCAGGGAGAGAGGCTTCACAGTGACTGCATTCACACAAGACATACAGCACCAACTCAGGTCCTTACGTTGTGGGGTGGTATTGAATACAAACAAAAATCACAGCTGGTGCGAGTCCAGAACACTGTGACCAGTGTAACACACGTGAATGATATCCTGTGATCCGCTGTGATCCGTAGCCATACTCTTTCTGTACAACCGCCCCCCCCCCCCTCCCCAGACGCCATTCTTCAGCAAGACAATGCACGACCACATGTTCCTTCACGAACACTTGCGTTCTTGGTGTAACAGGATGTAAGTCTTAAGTCTTTCGCCCTAACCCGCCAGATCACCAGACTTGTCACCAATCGAAAATGTGTGGGATATGGTGTAGCGCTGTGGCTTAATGCCAGCCACCACGGGTGAACCTTGGAAACAGGCGAATGCAGGATGGATGGCTATACCACAGGACGCCATTCGCACGTGTCGATGCCATCGTAGACGCTGGGCCTACTAGGCTACTAGACACATGCTGAACTGAGGTGACTGAAATGCTAATCATTTCCACAGATGATACTAGTGTACATGTCCCGTAAATATGAACGTCCAGTCTCTGGTCGTTCAAGGTCTTCTGTTTTTTTCTGAACGTAAGTGTATGTCGTAGGTGTTTTTGTTACTGACGCCAGAGTAGGAGGGCTGCCATATAGGCTATTATAACAGCTTCAAATTGCCTCATAACGACCGTTCCCATCGAAAAAGTCTGGTTATTAGTACTTCTTGGCGTGACATAAAACTGAGTGTTTTAACGTTCCGTGTGGCAGCATCTGCGCAGTACACGTCCCTTATTTTCCTTCCCCCTACAGTATTTTTTCTTCTTTTCACTGTGTTTCCTTTCCCTCTTCTCGGCGCACTTCGGCTGTGATCTGTTTCTCTGCCCTGGACTCCTTCCGCCTGTAACATTTTTTCTAAAACAGTCTGCGACTTTTGTTTCTCTTTCTCTTGTTACGTTACGGTAATTGTATTCTATGAAGTCCACGGAAGGAAGTGAAAAATGTCTTTATCTAAGCAAAAGACGAGTGTAACAAAGACGAATGAAGCAAAGGAAAGAACAATAGCGTAAACGCTAAAAATGAAGGTCATATCTTGGCTGAAGTATATACTGAGAAAAAACTGTCCGAAAGAAAGAGTCATTATAGGGAACATCACCATTCATCTCGCACCATTTTGTATTGAACGATGGTGGCGAGCGGAGGTTTAACCTCAAACTCTTTGCCATCATGACAGTGAATATCTGAAGATGCTTGCATTTCTATGAGCGGAACTACTAACAAAACAAATAATACGTGATCCATGACCACTCACAGGTACATGAATGTCTAATGCTCTATCTACATCTACGTAGATACTCCGCAAGCCACCGTACGGCGGAGGGTACTCTGTACCACTACTTGTTATTTCCCCTCCTGTTCCACTCGTAAATAGAGCTAGGGATAAATAACTATTTATATACCTCCGTACTAGCCCTAATTTCTCTTCGTGGTCCTTACGTGTTATGTATGTTGGCGGCGGTAGAATCGTTCGGTAGTCAGCTTCAAATGCCAGTTCTCTAAATTTTCTCAATAGTATTTCTCTGAAAGAACGTCGGCTCCCCCCCCCCCTCCCCCCCCCCCCTTTGGAGTTCCCGAAGCATCTCCGTAACACTTACATGTTGTGGCAACCTACCGGTAACAAATGTAGCGGCCCGCCTCTGAACTGCTTCGATGTCTTCCTTCAATCCGTCTTGGTAAGGGTACCAAACATTCGAGCAGTATTCAAGAACAGGTCGCACTAGCGTCCTATATGCGATCTCCTTTACAAGTGAACCACTCTTTCCCAAAATTCTCCCAATCAACCGAAGTCAACAACTTCTCTATGACAATTTTTACTTGCTCGTTCCACCTCACATAGCTTTGCAACGTTACCCCCAGATATTTAAACGACTTAACTGCGTCAAGCAGTACATTAGAAATGCTGTATCCGAACATTACATGTTTGTTCTTCCTACTCATTCGCGTCAACTTACATTTTTCTACATTTATGGCTAGCTGCCATTCATCACACCAACTGCAAATTTTGTCTGACTCCTGTTCTATTTTCCAACAGTCACTCAACTTCGACACCTTATCGTACACCAAAGCGTCATCAGCAGACAATAGCAGACTGCTGCCCACCCTGTTCGCCAAATCAATTATGTATATATAGAACAACGGCGGTCCTGTCACACTTCCCTCAGGCATTCATGAAGGTACCCGTGTCTCTGATGAAGACTCGCCGTCGAGGACAACATACTGGGTTCTATTATTTAACATGTCTTCGAGCCACCCACATATTTGGGAAATTATTCCATAACAGCCTGCAATGGTGCACCATGTCAAATACTTTCCAAAAATCTAGAAATATGGAATCTACCTGTTGCCCTTGATTCATGGTTCTCAGTATATCATGTGAGAAAAGGCCAAAGTGACCTTCGCACGACCGAGGCTTTCTAAAACCTTGCTGATTCGTAGACATAAGAAAGTTTATTATATTCGAACTGAGAATATGTTCAAAGAATCTGAAGCAAACAGAAGTTGGGAATATTCGTCTGTAATTTTGCAAGCGATGCCTATGTTTGCTAAATCTGTTTGGTTAGTCCACTGTCATCCATCATACATAAATAACAAGAGAGAACCAGTCTCCTCTTTCTTATCGTCTCTGGCATATTTGTATTTTCTGTTACGCTGCTCGGATTCCAGGAGTCTCTCAGCTTTAGTGAATAACAGGTTTTCCTTATAACTCTTCTGTCCAATATTTACAGCATATATACTCTGTAATTCAATAACAGCCATTAACTTCCATGTAGGCTCTCTGGTTTCACCTCTGCGTTAACGTTAGGTTGTTGGACAACGATTTCTTGCTGCAAGCGTGCCTCATGAGATTACGTTGGTGCTCAAGTTCATAGTGGTTTTTCCGTAGGTTTAATAAACATAACAGATTCGCAACAGATATTTTAGTCGACAATAATATATTCTCCTTCACTATTTACGACAGTCTTCTGACTCTGCTGTAATTTTTCGATTCCGCGAGTGTGGAAATCACGTGGTTTTGAGGTAAAGAACTCATAGAGCCACTTTCCGAGCCCGTTTTCATCCGGAAAGGAAGTTCCTTGAAGTGGAAAAGGTGAATGCGCAAGATCAAGTGAATAAGGTGTGTGCGGGACGACTTCCCAAACCAACTCCTGTATTGTGTTTTTTGACAGCCTAGCAGACTACGAGTGGGCCTTACCGTTGAGTAACATTACTTCATGTAGTCTTCCTGGTCGTAGTTCCTGGACTGTAAGACGTCTCAGTTGTTTACAATAAATGTCGCAGTGATGGATATACATCGGAGAAACAATTCATAGTATTCCACACCGTCGCTGTTCTGTCAGATATATAACATCTTTTGAGGATGTGTGCAGGTCTTCGTACGGGGGGGGGGGGGTTCCTCCTCTGTCTGGGCTCATTCCTTTCTTTTCCTTGTGTTTGCATAAAGAAACCATTTCTCGCCACCAGTGTCGATCAGGATGAGAATGATTGGTGTTGTTCTTGAACCATATGATGACCAGCAAACAGCAATGCAGAATTGCCACCCGCTGATTTTTGTGATTTTGACTTAGAGCCTACGGTACACATACACTCGACGTTTGAACCTTCCCTGTTGCATGGAAATGTCGCACGAACGACGGACGAATGATCACAGTTCATCACATTTGCCAGCTCTCAGATACAGTGATGTGGATCATGGAGGATTAATGTATTTAGACGATCTTTATCAAGCCCTGAAGGTCTCCCTGAACTTGGAGAGTCACTAGTGTCAAAATGAGTGTTTAAATGAGAAAACCATTTTCTTGCCGTGCTCTGTCCAATGGCGTTATCTCCATCCACAGCGCAAATAGTTCTGGCTGCCTCCATTCCTGTCGCACCTATGTTGAACTCAAACAGAAGAAAATGTCGATGATCCCATTTCTTCACTTGGCACTCCATTCTGGTGTCCACAGCTCCACACACTACCTCCAAGTGAGAAAATCACAAAATGTGAACTCAAATAGCAACAGTGAACTACAAATGACCCATAGCAACCAGAATACCAACATGTGACACAAATACGCTACAAACTTATGCTTTTGTCATCTTGCGTTCGTTTCCCTGGCACCTGCATTTTCTAAACGATACCCATATTCAACTTCATGTTTTAGAATTGTAATAGGGAACATAGTGGTATTAATAATTTATTAACAGTGGTTCTCATTTTATGTTTTTACCCGAGCTAACCACTCCCTTAGTGCTTGGAAGTAAAATTCCTTCCATTTCCATAACATTTTATGTACATTGCACTAACAGAAAAATGCAAAATATGATGGATGCAAGTATACGTGATACATCAACATCTACATTTATACTCCGCAAGCCACCCAACGGTGTGTGGCGGAGGGCACTTTACGTGCCACTGTCATTACCTCCCTTTCCTGTTCCAGTCGCGTATGGTTCGCGGGAAGAACGACTGCCGGAAAGATTCCGTGCACGCTCGAATCTCTCTAATTTTACATTCGTGGTCTCCTCGGGAGGTATAAGTAGGGGGAAGCAATATATTCGATATCTCATCCAGAAACGCACCCTCTCGAAACCTGGACAGCAAGCTACACCGCGATGCAGAGCGCCTCTCTTGCAGAGTCTGCCACTTGAGTTTGCTAAACATCTCCGTAAAGCTATCTCGCTTACCAAATAATCCTGTGACGAAACGCGCCTCTCTTCTTTGGATCTTCTCTATCTCCTCTGTCAACCTGACCTGGTACGGATCCCACACTGATGAGCAATACTCAAGTATAGGTCGAACGAGTGTTTCTTAAGCCACCTCCTTTGTTGATGGACTACATTTTCTAAGGACTCTCCCAATGAATCTCAACCTGGCAACCGCCTCACCAACAATTAATTTTATATGATCATTCCACTTCAAATCGTTCCGCACGCATACTCCCAGATATTTCACAGAATTAACTGTGACCAGTGTTTGTTCCGCTATCATATAATCATACAATAAAGGATCCTTCTTTCTATGTATACCTTACATGTGTCTATTGTAAAGGTCAGTTGCCACTCCCTGCACCAAGTGCCTATCCGCTGCAGACCTTCCTGCATTTCGCTGCAATTTTCTAATGCTGCAACTTCTCTGTACACCACAGCATCATCCGCGAAAAGCCGCATGGAACTTCCGACACTATCTACTAGGTCATTTATATGTATTGTGAAAAGCAATGGTCCCATAACACTCCCCTGTGGCACGCCAGAGGTTACTTTAACGTCTGTAGACGTCTCTCCATTGAGAACAACATGCTGTGTTCTGCTTGCTAAAAACTCTTCAATCCAGCCACACAGCTGGTCTGATATCCCGTAGGCTCTTACTTTGTTTATCAGGCGACAGTGCGGAACTGTATCGAACGCCTTCCGGAAGTAAAGGAAAATGGCATCTACCTGGGGGCCTATATCTAATATTTTCTGGGTCTCATGAACAAATAAAGCGAGTTGGGTTTCACACGATCGCTGTTTCCGGAATCCATGTTGATTCCTACAGAGTAGATTCTGGGTTTCCAGAAATGACATGATACGCGAGCAAAAAACATGTTCTAAAATTCTACAACAGATCGATGTCAGAGATTTAGGCCTATAGTTTTACGTATCTGCTCGACGACCCTTCCTGAAAACTGTGACTACCTGTGGTCTTTTCCAATCATTTGGAACCTTCCGTTCCTCTAGAGACATTCGGTACACGGCTGTTAGAAGGGGGGCGAGTTCTTTCGCGTACTCTGTATAGAATCGAATTGGTATCCCGTCAGGTCCAGTGGACATTCCTCTGTTGAGTGATTTCATTTGCTTTTCTATTTCTTGGCACCTATTTCGATGTCAGCCATTTTTTCGTTCGTGCGAGGATTTAGAGAAGGAACTGCAGTGCGGTCTTCCTTTGTGAAACAGCTTTTGAAAAAGGTGTTTAGTATTTCAGCTTTACGCGTGTCATCCTCTGTTTCAATGCCATCATCATCCCAGAGTGTCTGGATATTCTGTTTCGAGCCACTTACTGATTTAACGTAAGACTAGAACTTCCTAGGATTTTCTGTCAAGTCGGTACATAGAATTTTACTTTCGAATTCACTGAACGCTTCACGCATAGCCCTCCTTACGCTAACTTTCACATCGTTTAGCTTCTGTTTGTCTGAGAGGTTTTTGCTGCGTTTAAACTTGCAGTGAAGCTCTCTTTGCTTACGCAGTAGTTTCCTAACTTTGTTGTTGAACCACTGTGGGTTTTCCCCGTACCTCACAGTTTTATTCGGCACGTACCTGTCTAAAACGCATTTCACGATTGCCTTGAACTTTTTCCATAAACACTCAACATTGTCAGTGTCGGAACAGAAATGTTCGTTTTGATCTGTTAGATAGTCTGAAATCTGCCTCCTATTAGTCTTGCTAAACAGATAAGCCTTCCTCCCTTTTTTATATTCCTATTTACTTCCATGTTCAGGGATGCTGCAACGGCCTTATGATCACTGATTCCCTGTTCTGCGCTTACAGAGTCGAAAAGTTCGGGTCTGTTTGTCATCAGTAGGTCCAAGATGTTATCTCCACGAGTCGGTTCTCAGTTTAATTGCTCGAGGTAATTTTCGGATAGTGCACTCAGTATAATGTCACTTGATGCTCTGTCCCTGCCACCCGTCCTAAACATAGATGCTGCAACTGAACCTTATGTACTTGACGCCAATGAACCTCTCTTTAACCTGGGATAATGGTTCACGTGACTCCGAAGATGGTTGCTTGACCGAAACAGATTGTCCACAAATAAAAACACATTGCAGCAGCTTTAGGTGGTTTCGTGATGCCATTCGTTCTCCAGTACTTGTCACACTCGTAACATAAAACAAAGCGCATGTTGTTACTTTGTTCCAGGTTCACATTGCGTGATCATGCTAATCTTGATATTTAGCCACAACATCGGGAGTTTTCTTATTTTTTTCTCATTATGTACAGATACGTTGTATATCTTAAAGTCGAACATGTTACTTTTTACTCCTGTCACATACTGGAAAACGCTAACGTAAGGACACGTGACCGTACTCTATGTAGATATTATAAATTACTTAAGTACTGCAGTCCTTTCCGGAGTTACTGAGTTGGTGTCTGTATCGTATCGGATAGCATTAAGTGTAGCCACCGATGCAAGACCACGGAAGACAAGTAATAGCCAAAGGACGTCACGGAAAGTAGTCGGCAGCGTCTTCAGACGTCTAAGTTGGCCGACATAGTTGTCATTTATAGAGAAGTGACATCTCGATAGAAAGGTTGCAGTGCTCAGGAATACTGGTGAAGTATCAGCACACAGAGCTTCAGTAACTCTCTCGTTGAACTTCCGTAGAAGTAACTTATGTTTACGCAAAACGCCTCTGTTCGTTTAGTTATGTCAGAAGAATCAGTAGCGATAGTAACGCTGTTTAAACAGGAAAGTCGTTACTTAATGGCATGCGCATTTTCATTCCTCCAAAATCTTCCATTCGCATCGTGTTTGTCGCTTGTTTGGTCAGGCTGTAGACCGGCAAAGCAAAGTGCTATGTATCTTTGCTAGTGTGAATACGTTGTGATCTCTTCCAAAACGCTGAAGTATTAGCACACTGGTCATGCAATCAGAATTCGTAGGTGTACTTTAAGCGCAGGTGCTATGGTTAACTGTAAGTGTGAATACGCGGTGGTCCCATCCAAGACGCAGAAGTATTTGAACCGTGCTTAACCACTCGGAATTCAGACATTTTGTCTAGTGCACAAGACATTAGCTTTTGAGTAGCCTATTTTGATGTAATGTGGTGAGAATGCACATCGCCGCGCGCTTGTATTTTAGTTTCGATTCAAATGAGCTCTTCTTCATCGCGTCATCAAGTTGTAATTTCGTGCGCAAAATGTGAGTTTTCTTTTGAGTCAGCACTTATTCTCTAACACGTCTAACCCGAAATCTCTTCCACTGGTAGGCATCTTACAGCGGAAGATGATTTCCATGCAGCTTATCTCATTTCAAACGGTGTATTTATCCCATGGGCGTATTATTTTCCTCGATGTGTTTCTAAGGTGTTGTTCGAAATGTACGTAAGACTAGTTCATTCGTATGTGTGAGCACAGCAATCAGGGCTGAAATTCATACATGAAAGTTCAATTAGAACTTGAGGAAAGTTAATGAACCTAGAAATATCAAATGATTTATCTTCCTCTTTTCCGGAGTCATTCACTTTCCATGTGGTACGTCATCCATATTTGAATTTTGAATGAAACTGATCACATACAACGTGATATTTTCAGCAACATATTGCACTAACGTGCTCCCTCCGAACATATCATTCGTAAATGATTCCTCAGCACTTAATCTAAGTGTAATACGGATGCAGTTTTCTCTGAGATGTTCCCGCTGGGGAGACGAACAACTTAAATTCACTGATATTGATAAAAACCGCTTAACAACTGCTATTAAAGACCTTTTTGGATACTAAAGAATCGGTTTAATTGTTTCCGTTACGCTTTGAAGTAGTGAACTAGAAGCTCACAGTTCACAATTAATGTTGATGTTCAGTAAGGCATCACTATTAACGGATTTTTTTCCTTGTTTGAAAGACATCACTATTACTCTATTTTCTTCCTTGTTTGTTGAGTTCTTTGAAATTGTGTCTAGTATCTTGGGGTGCTCCAGGGAATCAATAACTATTCTAAACCGTATTTATATGCAAATGGTAGTTCACAAGACAGGGAACAGCTTACAAAATATCTTGGCATGACCAATTGGAGTGATGTGTAATGGAACACCCTTTGAGAATTTCGCTGTAGAAAAGTCGATCGCAAGATTGCAAGTCATTGTGAGCTTTCCTGAGAGGTACCTATTGACCGACGGAGCAGCGTACAAGAGACACTTGCAGAACGTGTTAGAGTACCGTTTTTGCTGTCGACTTCCATTTCAGGTGAGGCTGACAGAAGAAAGTGGAAAACTTTATGAAGCCGTACGATTTGTGAACAACTTGCTTGGTAATGCTTCAACTTAAAATGTCGAGAACGTTTCGCCGCAGAAGAATCTAAGAACAAACTTCACGCTCGTACTCAGGTATCTTACACAAGCCGTGCTGATATAATTTTGAAAGAACAGCGCATGTATAAAAAGGCACAGTAAAATCCTTTCACCAGACGGCATCAATGAAAAGCAGAAGAAGGAGACAAGCAGTACTGGTGTAAGGTACTTTCCACGACACTTCATGCCATGGAATGCAAGGTGTGTGGAACAGAGACTGTAATCGACACATACATACATAGACGGCGCCGAACTTGCGACCTTTCAGATAGAGTATACACGTGCTACTGCCGACGCGGCTCGCTCTTCCACCAAAGCCCAAAACACTGTTATCAGAATGCAGAATCCAAATTAGTGCAAGAGAGATATTAGAAGAACACATGGGCTACATTACAGATAAAACACCCTGCGTCCGTGACCAGAGAACTTTATATTATCTACATTTGCATTCGGAAATGTTATATGTGTTCGAGCATTTCCAGGAGTTTGAGACATCTACAAGTGTATATCTGAAAACTAAATTGAAAAGCTTTGAGATCATTTTACCCCATATCTAGTGGCATTTTCCCCAACGTAAAGATTATTTTACGGTTTGCTGTGAATATTATTAGGCAAAGATAGTTTTAGTAATTCACTAACTTTTAATTGCACAAAAGTTTTCAGCAGACAAGGCGACAGAAGCCTGAGTGACTCAGATGTTTCGTTCATTTAAAATACAACGTATACAAAGTTAAAAGGCGATTAAAGAGCCTGAAACGATTTGTGCCGAGGTGCTGTAAATCCAGGCGTAACTGCCGCCTATTTGTATAAGGAGCCAGTCGGTTTGATCGGTCTTCCGTAATTGCTGCAACAAATCGTGCTACTAGTAACTGGTAAACGGAAGGTATACTTTAATTTGCATAACGAGACAATTACTCTGAAATCCTTTGTATTGACCGTGATACTTTCCAGAGCCTCTCACGGAGGACATCATTTGCGTTGTGAACTTATATAACATTTAATAGAATGATCTTTCGGATTATCTTGACAAGTATTCATCAACATTCGGCGTGTATCTCCGGCGCTCACTCCAAGAACTCGTCCGTGTAATATTTCCAAACAATCGTATTTCTATTCAGGAACGCAGCCTTTCAATTGAGGTCGTATAGAAAATATTAATTTTATGGTCACTGTAATTTTTCCAAAGATCAAGTCAACAACGCGTTCTTTTCTTCAGATGATATGCTTAAGCATTTTCCAGTATCAATGACTTTTCTTGAACTCTATTACCACATACCGTCTTCATTTACAGTTTTTAAGAGACAGTCGTGATATGAAAAGAAAACAAAAAATACCTTCTTGTTTTTCACATTATAGTTGCAAAATATAACCACTCTAGCTTGCGATTCTGATATTACTGGAAAACACTTGCAGTATTGCAGCTCAGTGTTGAGCACGCGAAAGTGAAAGCTATGAACAGAAAATCTCCAAGCTTACATATGTCCATCTACACAATGAGAGAAACAACGTAAGAACGTGGTTGCAAGTTCAATCTTTAGTGAGGCTCATACGAAAGTGTTGTGTTCCCAGTTATGACGGGAAAAATATTAGTTGCTAATGGCTTACCCGGCGCATCAGGAGGGCGACAGAAAACGAGTGTCCAAGAGGTGCAGAGATCAGCCTTTATGGGATCTATGTGTTACACTTCGCAAAATGAACATCGTCGACACTCAAGAAATATTCAAAACAAACCAATAACTTGCACTATGAACACTGCATGAAAATTGGCGCGCCAAAATGATCACAAAGGTTCGCACCATCAAGATCGAAGGCGATCTCCTTGGGAGTTACAAACCGTTCAGGACGTTCACCTAGGTATCCGCTCTTAAAGAATGCATATAGAATCATATTGGTGTAACGGGGTGATGACATGTAATGACATTAAAGCAAATGCGAAGTAGTCTATCATGGAGCTTGTCGTGAAACTGGCTACCCTTCAAGGTGCAGCCTGAGATAGTGCGATAATATTTTTAATAGGCACGGCAAAAACCAACTTCCAGAGGCTGAATTTGTCGAGTGGTTCCACGGACTGCAGTGCCACACACTTTTCAGAAGGGACAGTTAACTCCAGAGGAGTATGATTTTTATTTGCAGCCCAGCAATCAAGCAAAAGCAGGTTATTTTGATCAGCTATTGGCCAAAAGCAGTACTCAAATCCCGGCTGTAGTTCTCTCATATTCATTTTCCCACTTTCGCTTGCTGTGATGTGAATATACCCTACCGCCCTTGTAAGATCACGCATAGAAGGAAGAGTCGGTCAGAGCACCTTCAATTTCTCACAGCACCGTAAGTAACTTTCCAGTCAGTTTACCATACAGATGAACAGTCGTCATAATGGTTTACAAATTGACGTTAGTTGATCTTAATACAACTCTCTTGGTACCTCTAATTTCCAGGATTCCTTTCGCATGTATTTTCCCTTCAAATCTCCATTGGTCGGAGTTGAAAACAAAATCCTTACTGAACGAAGGGCTAAGTTTTCTTAACTCATGAGGAAATTTTCGGGTCGATTCCGCAGTTTCTGTGCATCGTCAAGGTACGCTTTGTTTGAACTTTCGTTGACTTACGTCTTCCAATCCTGTAACACTGTCTGAAGTTATGCAACGGTCCACTGCTTCCCATGAAATCACTGCATTCTATGTCGCGTGCAATTTGAAGTGTTAATGTAGAAGGTCACTATAATGCACATCCCGTAAATTGCATCGAGCATCCTTGAAACGCGTAAACACCAGGTTTCTTTTTTTAACAAGAAAAAACCAAAAAAGGACAAGTGCGTCTTATCTTCTCTTGGGTATCCGTAGTTTTTCTCGTGAGTTTTCTTACACACTACTCGGTCATTTCGCTATGGACTTGCTCGTAATATGTCAGTAATTGTTTTTTTAGTGTGCTACGGACGATCTTTCATGCTCGTAATTATGTTTGGTACCCGCTTCTTGGACAACGATTGTCCTTTACTACGTTTCACTGGAGTGCTGATGAATTTCATAGCTCGACATCTGTTTGAGTATCAGTTTCACTTGTTAAGCACGTATCGTCATCTTTGTACTCCTCACGTAAATTGTCCGCAGAGTCAAGTTTATACTCCAGCACGCATTCCACTGATCATCTTGCAGAAGCGTTAATATTTCATCTGACATTTCCTTCTCTCTCTGCGGAATGCATTGGGCCCCTTTCTGACGAAATATAAACTTCAGCAACTATTGTTGTAGATATAATTCAATATTTGCTTTGTTTATCGTTGCCTCTGTTAACACTGTTGTGAGTTACTCGTCGACTAAGCAGTTCAGCTACTCTCCGTAGCCTCATGCTGTGCTCGCCATTGGAGACCCATAGTCCCGCCCCCTACTGTCATTAGCAGCCAATATTGTGGTTGCATGGTAGACAATGTGTGGACCGTCGAATCCCGTAAACATCATTAACCTTTCGCGGAATATGCTCCAGCAGATTGGATGTTGTAGATCTTGCTATTACTCTACATTTACAAAGATACAAAACCTCTGAGCATCAGCCGTTGTGTAGAAAAATTGGATTTTTCCAATAAATTCTTTCCAGGACAGCATAATTGCTCGGAATATTTTAATACGTTTCGCATAATCTTTATGTATCACGCCTATAACTTTCATGAGCTTTGCTATGTTAAGTTCATACCCGGAATTTGCTTGCGGCATATTCATAACTATTAGTGACATTTAAATCATTAAGCTCTGAAACTGTCGTCCCCCGACTAGAAGTTTGAGAAACTTCAGCTATATTTAAAATGTAACCTTTGCACGGTCAAAATACCGGAGCTCTTTAAGAATTCGCTCAGTAAGCAGGCCAGACCTCAAAATATTTTCAAGAGGACATGTTTTTGATGAACAGGCGGAAATCAGTTCTGCCTAGTTCACTGAAATTTCCTTTCTAGAATTTAAACACAAGAAAATATTTTTCAAATCATGACGATAGTGGAAAACAGTTACAACTCACATAAGAATGTGTTTATTAGTGCTTACCTACGGTACTTTCAACGGACGTATTTATTCAATGGAAAAGAAGTGTAGTCCGATTGATCGCTAAGAATGAGAACCCACAATCCCCTTTAATTCCCGCCCTATCAGCATCTTACCCGCTGCATGTGAAACCATGAAATATACGGTGTTCCGAAGAATTATGGTGTAAGTAGGCTGTTTATGTTTTCTCTATGTAAGTAGGCTGTTTGTTGTTGTTGTTGTGGTCTTCAGTCCTGAGACTGGTTTGATGCAGCTCTCCATGCTACTCTATCCTGTGCAAGCTTCTTCATCTCCCAGTACCTACTCCAACCTACATCCTTCTGAATCTGCTTAGTGTATTCATCTCGTGGTCTCCCTCTACGATTTTTACCCTCCACGCTGCCCTCCAATACTAAATTGGTGATCCCTTGATGCCTCAGAACATGCCCTACCAACCGATCCCTTCTTCTGGTCAAGTTGTGCCACAAACTTCTCTTCTCCCCAATCCTATTCAATACTTCCTCATTAGTTACATGATCTACCCATCTAATCTTCAGCATTCTTCTGTAGCACCACATTTCGAAAGCTTCTATTCTCTTCTTGTCTAAACTATTTATCGTCCATGTTTCACTTCCATACATGGCTACACTCCATACGAATACTTTCAGAAATGACTTCCTGACACTTAAATCAATACTGGATGTTAACAAATTTCTCTTCTTCAGAAACGCTTTCCTTGCCATTGCCAGTCTACATTTTATATCCTCTCTACTTCGACCATCATCAGTTATTTTGCTCCCCAAATAGCAAAACTCCTTTACTACTTTAAGTGCCTCATTTCCTAATCTAATTCCCTCAGCATCACCCGACTTAATTAGACTACATTCCATTATCCTTGTTTTGCTTTTGTTGATGTTCATCTTATATCCTCCTTTCAAGACACTGTCCATTCCATTCAACTGCTCTTCCAAGTCCTTTGCTGTCTCTGACAGAATTACAATGTCATCGGCGAACCTCAAAGTTTTTATTTCTTCTCCATGAATTTTAATACCTACTCCGAATTTTTCTTTTGTTTCCTTTACTGCTTGCTCAATATACAGATTGAACAACATCAGGGAGAGGCTACAACCCTGTCTTACTCCCTTCCCAACCACTGCTTCCCTTTCATGTCCCTCGACTCTTATAACTGCCATCTGGTTTCTGTACAAATTGTAAATAGCCTTTCGCTCCCTGTATTTTACCCCTGCCACCTTTAGAATTTGAAAGAGAGTATTCCAGTCAACATTGTCAAAAGCTTTCTCTAAGTCTACAAATGCTAGAAACGTAGGTTTGCCTTTCCTTAATCTTTCTTCTAAGATAAGTCGTAAGGTCAGTATTGCCTCACGTGTTCCAGTGTTTCTACGGAATCCAAACTGATCTTCCCCGAGGTTGGCTTCTACTAGTTTTTCCATTCGTCTGTAAAGAATTCGTGTTAGTATTTTGCAGCTGTGACTTATTAAGCTGATAGTTCGGTAATTTTCACATCTGTCAACAGCTGCTTTCTTTGGGATTGGAATTATTATATTCTTCTTGAAGTCTGAGGTTATTTCGCCTGTTTCATACATCTTGCTCACCAGATGGTAGAGTTTTGTCAGGACTGGCTCTCCCACGGCCGTCAGTAGTTCCAATGGAATATTGTCTACTCCGGGGGCCTTGTTTCGACTCAGGTCTTTCAGTGCTCTGTCAAACTCTTCACGCAGTATCGTATCTCCCATTTCATCTTCATCTACATCCTCTTCCATTTCCATAATATTGTCCTCAAGTACATCGCCCTTGTATAGACCCTCTATATACTCCTTCCACCTTTCTGCTTTCCCTTCTTTGCTTAGCACTGGGTTTCCATCTGAGCTCTTGATATTCATACAAGTCGTTCTCTTATCTCCAAAGGTCTCTTTAATTTTCCTATAGGCGGTATCTATCTTACCCCTAGTGAGATAGGCCTCTACATCCTTACATTTGTCCTCTAGCCATCCCTGCTTAGCCATTTTGCACTTCCTGTCGATCTCATTTTTGAGACGTTTGTATTCCTTTTTGCCTGTTTCACTTACTGCATTTTTATATTTTCTCCTTTCATCAATTAAATTCAATATTTCTTCTGTTACCCAAGGATTTCTACTAGCCCTCGTCTTTTTACCTACTTGATCCTCTGCTGCCTTCACTACTTCATCCCTCAAAGCTACCCATTCTTCTTCTACTGTATTTATTTCCCCCAATCCTGTCAATTGCTCCCTTATGCTCTCCCTGAATCTCTGTACAACCTCTGGTTCTTTTAGTTTATCCAGGTCCCATCTCCTTAAATTCCCACCTTTTTGCAGTTTCTTCAGTTTTAATCTACAGGTCATAACCAATAGATTGTGGTCAGAGTCCACATCTGCCCCTGGAAATGTCTTACAATTTAAAACGTGGTTCCTAAATCTCTGTCTTACCATTATATAATCTATCTGATACCTTTTAGTATCTCCAGGGTTCTTCCATGTATACAACCTTCTTTCATGATTCTTAAACCAAGTGTTAGTTATGATTATGTTGTGCTCTGTGCAAAATTCTACCAGGCGGCTTCCTCTTTCATTTCTGTCCCCCAATCCATATTCACCTACTATGTTTCCTTCTCTCCCTTTTCCTACACTCGAATTCCAGTCACCCATGACTATTAAATTTTCGTCTCCCTTCACAATCTGAATAATTTCTTTTATTTCATCATACATTTCTTCAATTTCTTCGTCATCTGCAGAGCTAGTTGGCATATAAACTTGTACTACTGTAGTAGGTGTGGGCTTCGTATCTATCTTGGCCACAATAATGCGTTCACTATGCTGTTTGTAGTAGCTTACCCGCATTCCTATTTTCCTATTCATTATTAAACCTACTCCTGCATTCCCCCTATTTGATTTTGTGTTTATAACCCTGTAGTCACCTGACCAGAAGTCTTGTTCCTCCTGCCACCGAACTTCACTAATTCCCACTATATCTAACTTCAACCTATCCATTTCCCTTTTTAAATTTTCTAACCTACCTGCCCGATTAAGGGATCTGACATTCCACGCTCCGATCTGTAGAACACCAGTTTTCTTTCTCCTGATAACGACATCCTCTTGAGTAGTCCCCGCCCGGAGATCCGAATGGGGGACTATTTTACCTCCGGAATATTTTACCCAAGAGGACGCCATCATCATGTAATCATACAGTAAAGCTGCATGCCCTCGGGAAAAATTACAGCTGTAGTTTCCCCTTGCTTTCAGCCATTCGCAGTACCAGCACAGCAAGGCCGTTTTGGTTATTGTTACAAGGCCAGATCAGTCAATCATCCAGACTGTTGCCCTTGCAACTACTGAAAAGGCTGCTGCCCCTCTTCAGGAACCACACGTTTGTCTGGCCTCTCAACGGATACCCCTCCGTTGTGGTTGCACCTACGGTACGGCTATCTGTATCGCTGAGGCACGCAAGCCTCCCCACCAACGGCAAGGTCCATGGTTACGTTACGTAGCGCTCAATATGAAAATCACTGGCTGTGCTGTGTGCAGTCTGTGGCTAGTTTGCATTGTTGTCTGCCATTGTAGTGTTGGGCAGCGGCAGCTGGATGTGAACAGCGCATAGCGTTGCGCAGTTGGAGGTGAGCCGCCAGCAGTGGTGGATGTGGGGAGAGAGATGGCGGAGTTTTGAAATTTGTCATGAACTGCTATATTTATATATGATGATATCAAGGTAAATACATTGTTTGTTCTCTATTAATATCTTTCATTTGCTAACTATCCCTATGAGTAGTTAGTGCCTTCCGTAGTTTGAATCTTTTATTTAGCTGGCAGTAGTGGCACTCGCTGTATTGCAGTAGCTTGAGCAGCGAAGATTTTTGTGAGGTAAGTGATTTGTGAAAGGTATAGTTTAATGTTAGTCAGGGCCATTCTTTTGTAGGGAATTTTGAAAGTCAGATTGCGTTGCGCTAAAAAATATTGTGTGTCAGGTTAAGCACAGTCATGTATAATTGTTCAAAGGGGACGTTTCATATGGCGACCCTGCCAGGATACCTCACTGGAATCTTCTGATTTTTTGTTGTAGTTTGTGTAATTAGTGTAGATTTTGTTTATTGCTAGCTCATAATTGTAGAGAAAATCTCCTTTGTAGTTGCAGTCTTTCATTGTTGTACAGTAAAACAGTTGTGGCATGCATGTAGATTTGCACCAAGTATTTCGCAGCTGCAATTAACTAGATATTATTTTCAGTGTTATGTTAATGTGTTCTCTTATTTTTGCTCTTCAAATTGTGCTTTTCTGTGTTGTCGTGTGAAATATTGTGACAATAATGGCGTGTGAAAAACGTAATACTAGGCTCCAAAGTAAACTGAGAAATGACAGTGAAAATGAAAGCAGTGTGTTAGCGCCACCGAGTAATGAATTAACTGATGTTCAAAGTAGTAATTTGGTAATTGTGCATAGGGAAATGGAGTGGGCTGCAAACAATGGTGTAGACAGTGAAACAGGTAGTGAACAGGGAAGCATTATCGATCGATCGGTCGGCAACAGCTCGCCTCAGGAATCCGAAATTACAGTACACAATTTCGCAAATACTGTAGATTCAGGTTTTGGGACATCACCGTTTTCTCAAATAAGTCAAGACACATTTTCTGCTTGTCAAAATGTGAATGTTGCCGGTGCAAATGCACTGCCGAAAAGCGTAGAGAAACAGATTCCAGACACTAATACATTATTATTGCAATTAATGCAACAAATGGAACAAAATCAGAGACAAATGGGACAAAATCTTAAAAAGTTAGACACAGTGGAACAAAATCTCAAAAAGTTAGACACAGTGGAACAAAATCTCAAAAAGTTAGACACAATGGAACAAAATCTTCAAAAGTTAGACACTACACTTGAACAAACACGTGAAGATTTAACCACTGAGTTACATAACATCGAATCGAAATGTCAAAAGGTCTGTAATGACGTAAAAACACAAATTTGTGAGCATTTCCAACCTATTTTTTCGCGTCATGAAAATGTATTACAGAATCACGAAGCAGCCATAAAAGAACTGCAAACTATTGTTCATGAAAATCATGAGACCTTGCAAGCTAAAATTGACTCAGTTGCATCTACCGATTCAGTTATGCAACTTGCAAGAAGTCAGGAAAACTTAAAGGACACAGTAGATACCCTGAAAATTGGTTCAGAAAGACACATGGAGGAAATAAGTACACTATCGGAGAAAGTAGCCGAACTTTCGGATCAGGTCACTAACTTATCTACAAAGGTAGATGATGATCTGAATGACACAAGACCCGTAGCCTTCACTGACACAGAAGAGTATGAACAAATAAGAAAATTCAAACAAAATCAAAATCAAATCAATACACAGTACAAAAGAGAAATCCGGGAAGTACAAGATCAGTTGACGCAGGTAATACAAGAATTACGTATTTCAGAGGACACTCGCGCTCCAATACGGGAAGAGGGACATAGAAATGCGGAACAACCACAAAATAATAACACAGGACACTTCGGAAATTGTGAAAGAAGTTGGCAAGGTACGCCGAATTTTGGATGGAACCGCCGAAACGACGTAACAATGACCGACATGCGACTTGCCGACATGATGATTTTGACTATAAGCTGTTCATTACTACACGTAAATTCAAAACATTTAAGAATTCTGGCAACGACATTCATCCACAAGCATGGCTCCATCAATTCTCTCATTGTTTTCCTCCCAACTGGTCGTTAGAACACAGATTAGAATTTATGTGTGGCTACTTGGAGAATGAACCAGCTGTAAGAATGCGATCGGTAATTCATGATTGCCACAGTGAAGGAGAGTTTTACCATGCCTTCCTCTCAGCATATTGGTCTCAAGCCACACAAGACCGAGTAAAACATGGCATCATAATGATGAAACATTTCGAACAATCTGAATTTTCCAGTCTTGTGAAATATTTTGAAGACATGTTGCATAAGAATCAGTATCTTTCAAACCCATACAGCCCCTCAGAACTCATCCGCATTTGCTTACTCAAATTGCCTGAACATTTACGACATATTATTTTGGCAGGACGTTGCAAAGACGACATTGAAGCATTTCAGGGACTCCTACAAGAATTAGAAATTGACACAGACAGTCGCCAGATGCGAAAACAGGAAAACAATCACTGCAGGTCACATACGTCACAATTCCGTGATGACAGAAACAATAACTGGACACGAAAAGGCTATTCTTACAACGCAAATCGTGACCAAAACAGACACCACCCTTATGACAACCGTTGGCAGAGTAGTAATAACTACAGGGAAAGATCACCTCTCCGTGGTAATGACTATCACAGAGACAATAAGAGAAGCAGACAATATGGGAACCAAAATAAATACTATCAAGGGAGGCAGAATAACTTCAGACGCAACAGTTCGGCGCAGAGTTACGATTCAGGGAGAAATTCTCCACCACATGACCGACAAACAAGAAACTATGTAAAGTACCGACAAAACGACAGACGTGAATTTCATCAGAACTGGCGGGATTCTAACAGAGCTGGGCCCTCTCGGCAAGGTGAATTTGTAGAAGTTAGGTCTCCTAATCCCAATAACGACGCGCGCCAACAAAGGAACAGACAATGACTCGCACCGCAGGCATCCGCGTGCGCCGGCTGGCTCAGAGAAAAATAACATAGACGCTAACCTTGAGAAAAATTCCAGTATTCTTTACCGACGTATACCACATGATAATTGCGTTGAAGTTGAAACTCTGCGTACTAGGAAGAGTAATGGTTTACACCACATTTCACATGTAAAACCGTTTATTGAGAGATAATCTGCTTTTTAACATTGTCTTTGCCATAAAACTTTTCACTTCACATTTCTAGTATGCTTTGTCAGACTTAAGAAACTGTTAACATACAACTATGTTTGAAGTTAAATATCCAGTCTAGAACCTAGGGAACATTTTAAAACAGAAATTACGAATGCATTGTTATAGTGAACAGACGACACAGTGTTGTATTTTTACATTCTTGCTTGTTAGTTGCACGATTACGTAACGACTATAAGGCTCACATACTTAAAACATTTACCAGTACTGCTAATGAGATTTTAATGCAACATTTTGGTTTACTTGAAAATACATTCTGGGTTTAAAGTACTTTCTGTGAGATACCAGACGACACAGTGGTTAGTTTATGTGACAACTACACGGTTTTATCACGACGCTACTAATGAGTGAAAATTTACAATGTTGCTTTTGCAGTGTTTCTGTTTTATATCTGCACAGTTTTCTGTTTTATTCTGGAAAGTAAAACAGGTTTTAGTAGTAACTTTTGTAGTATAGCTACAATGAGACTGCCTTTTCCGTAGCACAACAATACGTTACAGTACAGTACTTTCTTCATCACGGCAATAAGCGTAATAACTAAGACATTTATATGCAAAGCATTTCACTTTTGTGTATTATGAGGTAAGTACATTGACTTCTGCAGAACTTAGCTTTCGGAGGACGATAACTACGACACTTCCACACAGATTATGTTGCAACAAGACGCACATTTAGCGCTACAGTACACGTATTTGAGTGATTAATTTTGTACTTAAAACATTTATTTTTCAAGATTTTTTGAATTACAAAGAAAGTTTTCCGTGATACATTTCATTCCATTGCTGTAATCTGTAACACCTGAGGGTATAATTACATTAATCCTCAGGGGGGTACACACTTACTTTGTGTACCATGTGTTTGGCAAGCACAAAGAGCCCTAGCTAATATGGTATTTGCTTATACAACTTTAAACTTTGGTACCATATTTCTCTAACACACAAATTACACAGCTATCTGATCATTTAACTGAGAGATAAACATTTTTTTACTACATCAGTGTCACATGTTTACGCAATACACAGTTGGGTAACCTCACACTTAAGAAACTGTATTTTGTCTGTACTTTGTAAACTGTTCATATTTTTTCGGAATCATTGTGATACTATGAGAGCTTTGAATGATGTATTTGGTAAGGGAGCATGATTTTAAAGTACGTTTGAGGTAGATGACACTTTTGAAATGAGCAGAGAATTTCTTTTAGGTTTTGAAATTATTACAGAAAGCTACGACGTTTTTGAGATTTGACTGAGGTGTTACGATGTTATTATTACGACGACGATGTGTACTATGCTGTTGAGATATGTTTATGATCAATAAGATGAGGCTACCGTATATGAGGAATAAGAAGTATGTTGGAAACCAAGAATCGTGCTTTAAGAGTTATGAAATGTGCGTAAATGCGTGACTGTATCACAATGCTGACGAATATTTTATTTGGACACTTATATTTATAGAATTTTCTTTCTACAGATTTGCAACGTTAATTCTTGACCTGTGAAATATTTTTATGTGAGACTGTCACTGTAGCGGAAACTGCTGTCGTAAATATTTCCGTAAGAAAGTTAAGTGACCACCTGCACGTAATGCGTCGCGGGCACCCACCTGGGCGACAGCCGCCCGAAAAAAAGCCATTAGCCTTTCAGCGGCACAGGTAGAAAAAAAAGGGGAGGCCATTATACTCGCTATTGACATTTCCTTGTTGAAAACATACTGTGGAGCTCGTAATTTATGATATTTACTGAAATGCCTAATGAAATGACGAGAAATATTTTTACATCTGCACACCTGATTACGACAAGCGTCTTTCTACGAGAGTTGAGAGAATTTCTACTAACTTATGAAATGTCACATGACTATTGAATGATACTTTTATGCTTTGGTTTGTGTAATTGCTTATTTCATTTGATACCTGTTTTCCAGATGTGTTACAGCATTAGTTTTATAAAATAAACTTAGATGCATTTGCTAATGTGAACACTTTCTGTCAACAGATCTATTAAATGATAATTTTGTAATCCACATTCTTTAAAAAAAAAAGGAGCACTTGGAAAGGAAAGAACAATAAGAAGGGACTAGTAACAGTAACTGGACACATAATTTTCTTTTCAAGTTCATGGTAATATTTTTTTTATAATAAGTTGTTGTGGTGCACCACTTTAATTACATAGATATTAAGATGTGAATATACATTTCCCTTATCTGCATTGTTGTTTTTACTGTAATATTTTTTCTGCTTGAGCTATGTCATGTTTAGGTATAAGTTACTGCTGTTTGCCAGGCGTAGTGTTACTGAATTTGACTTTGTGTTACTCTGCTAAGCCAATTTTACTACTCATTTATTTTTCTTGTTGCTGCACATTGGCTCATATTAGTTGTAATGTTGCATTGTTTGGTAATTTAGATTTACTGTAGCTTGCTTTGCAATTTTCCATTTTTTTGGTCATTGTTGTTTGTGTTACTTATTTTGTGCAGCTGCATTGCCTCGTTCCTTAGTTTAGCATCTGAGCTCAGTAGATTTAAGTTAGCTTAAGAGGGGGTAGCCTCTAAGAGAATGAGTTTCGATGAATTGGAAGAAATGCATAGAGAAGTTATACGAAAAAAAAGTACAGAAAATAGGTTTAGGTAGGATTTTCTAGGAAATAAATGTTGAGGTAAGAAATGTGTGAACATATAAATACAGAAAGCATGCTTAGATAGAATTTTTTTTGGTGGAAACAAAGGATGAAATAAGAGGAAAGATATATGAAGTTTTGGGTTGGACTGCAGTACCACATGTTACACTGAAAACGAACCCTGTCCTTTCCTATTGGTGTTATCCCACTATATGTTTGTGTACCATTGTGTATTTGTTTTCTTCCTGTCTCTGTGTACTGTTTCATAGAACTTTTTTCTCTTCCAATACTAAGTTACATTCACTATGATGAGGAATACTGTTATCCTCAAATACAATTGGCATTAATAATGTGTTATTTACTTTGTAAAGATGTTTAGACATTATTTATTCTGTTTTGTGTTAATGCTCATGTGTGAAGTTGATGTTTCGAAAGTTATTCTGATCTTTTATGTATGTACTCATGTCATAATTCCTGTAACACTGACGTATATGTCTATTTCTATTCTTTTGTAACGCCTGTTTTACTACAAATGTTATTTGTATTGTTATGTTCTTTAATGATGTATTTTGTACCTTTGTAATTGTATTCTCATGTTATAAAATTGTAATTGACACCAGTTCATCTTATTATTAACTTGTAAGTTACATTTCACTGCACACGTTTCTGTTGGTCATAGTATATGGACAATATGTGAGAAGTAGGGACTGTTAGTGTTTGCACGCGTGTTAATAATTCAGCAAGGGACTGGATAACAGCATTGTTGGTTCTAAGGACAATTTCAAAAACTTTGTGAGTGCACAAGTGGTGGTTTATGGACTTGCTATATTCTCCGCAAGACTCTTCGATGGTGAATGTGCACCTGCACAATCGCAACAGATGGCTGCTGGCCATCTCTACAAGGACTACAGTGGGTCTGCATCTATGATGATCCACCATGCCATTATTTCTACAAGGACTACAGTGGGTCTGCATCTTTGATGACCCACCATGCCATTATTTCTACAAGGACTGCAGTGGGTCTGCACCTCTGGTGGCCCACCAATACCACAATCTCTACCAGGACTCCTGTGGGTCTGCTCTGTGATGACCTACCTACCAATATTCTTCAAAACTTCGAATGACTCTGCTGTGGGTTTGCTCTGTTGTGGCCCATTACCTGTCAGCATGTCAAGAATCAGCACTGTCTTTCCGTTGGAAGGACAACACTACTTCTTCAAGACTGCATGGAAATCCACTACTTCTGTGTGCAATTTCTTTTACTAATGAGACTTTGCGAAAAAAAACCTGTAATTACTATTATGATGAATGATCAGGACTATCTTTATGGACTGTGAGAAAATTTTAGCTTTTGACCAACATTGTATCAATAAGTGTGTGCATTTGATTTCTTTGTTATTGTAATTATGAAAAATTTTATCAAATCATTATTGGCCACTGCCCAAAAAAAAAATTGTAAAATTTTTTGTGGGGAGCATGGGGGCTATGTAAGTAGGCTGTTTATGTTTTCTCTATGTAAGTAGGCTGTTTTTTTTTTACTTATTGGCAACGTTACGTAGCGCTAAATATGAAAATCACTGGCTGTGCTGTGTGCAGTCTGTGGCTAGTTTGCATTGTTGTCTGCCATTGTAGTGTTGGGCAGCGGCAGCTGGATGTGAACAGCGCGTAGCGTTGCGCAGTTGGAGGTGGGGATGTGGGGAGAGAGATGGCGGAGTTTTGAAATTTGTCATGAACTGCTATATTTATATATGATGATATCAAGGTAAATACATTGTTTGTTCTCTATTAATATCTTTCATTTGCTAACTATCCCTATGAGTAGTTAGTGCCTTCCGTAGTTTGAATCTTTTATTTAGCTGGCAGTAGTGGCACTCGCTGTATTGCAGTAGCTTGAGCAGCGAAGATTTTTGTGAGGTAAGTGATTTGTGAAAGGTATAGTTTAATGTTAGTCAGGGCCATTCTTTTGTAGGGAATTTTGAAAGTCAGATTGCGTTGCGCTAAAAAATATTGTGTGTCAGGTTAAGCACAGTCATGTATAATTGTTCAAAGGGGACGTTTCAATGGGAACACTTGTATCAACGTCCGATATGTTAAATCTGTTTGGATGCAGGGGGTACCAGTCATCTTATTGCATTGCTTGAGATTTTCAATTTCAATGCAGACAACAATTAAAATCATGCACCATCTATTGGCTGTGTTATGCATTTACAGTGTCAGGAGGAAGTGAGTACCGGCATCCCAGAGCTTTCTAGAGAGCTGTACAGGTCACAGTTGTCATTTATGGGCCTTGTATTCAGTCAAGAAAACGCAATAGGCCATCTTAATGCAGTGCGAGTTGCAAGGGTGGTATGTTTGATCCAAGAAGGATAGATTTTGGTTAGTGCTGCTGCAAATGCCAATGCCTCCCCACGTGTCATCCGTAGGAAATTTGGAAATATGTGATAAAGTCTTATGGGACCAAACTGCTGAGGTCATCGGTCCCTAAGCTTATACACTTAAACTAACTTACTCTAAGGACGACACCCACACCTATTCCCGAGAGAGGACTCGAATCTCCGACGGGGGGATGCCGCGCGGACCGCGACAAAACGCCAAAGAGCGCGCGGCTACCCCGCGCGGCCCATCCGTAGGTTGTGGACGCGCTACAGGCAGACAGGTCATTACTAAAGGGGTGTTGTGGAAGGTTGGCGACCCGCTACAACCCCATGTGAGAACAGATATCTGGCTATCCATCTCTGCGTTGTAGCGTCGTGCGGATACCGCCAGAGCACCGCAAGATCTCCAAAACGCCACTCGAGCCTATGTATCCGATCAGACTGCAATGAACAGGTTACGCGTCAAGATGTTATGACCCAGACATCATGTTCGTATACCTTACCTGACACAACATCTTGCAGTTCACCTTCAGTTCTGCCGTTCGCCTCTCAACTGCCAACTTCGTCGCTTGTGAAACGTGTTATTCATAGATTAGTCCAGGTATCTTCTGACGCACGGTGATGATCGTGTGTGTGCATAAACCCGTGGTGAGCGGTACCCGCCAAATGTTGTCCACAACATCGACGGATTTCCATGGATCTGTAATGTTGTGGGGAGGCTTCTGTGTTGACAGCCGTATGGATCTTGTGAGACCTTAACTTCTCCCGGCGAATTGAACGTTCAAATAACTTACGTGTTTGCTGCCGGGTGACGTCGTGGACCAACACTGATATTTCGACAGGAGCAAACCCTGCACAAGTCACAACTGCAAGGAGGAATCAATGTGCAAGGGAATTTAACACCTCGGTTCACAGAGGAAAAACAAGGAAGATACCACACAGAAAAAGTAACTGCAGAGTCAACACACAACCAAAGATAACCAACATCTGAAATATCGATAGTGACTATTAATCAACAGCACTAATTCTGTCCCACTGTTTTTTGATTGATAGTTTGATTTCAACGCTGTTGAAATCAAACTATCAAGCAACTTTATAAACAGAGATTGTGGATTTTGTTTAAATGCTGCTTGGAATCTGGCCCTGTCTCTCATCAAAAAGCAGAGGGACAGAGTTATTGCTACCTCACCTGCTACCTCAGATTGACGGTGACCAACTTTAAACAGAACTTGATTAATTTTCACACACATTTATTAAAATAATAACAGGCATAGATATACGTAACTTGATTCTGGATGTTGTTTACAATAGACAGTCTGAAGTTCCTTTGGTCTTGGTACGTTAATCTTATTCTCACATATCTCTGATACTTGACAAAGTGTCTATTCATTTATCTTCATGGCTATGTACAGGAATACGATAATCTTATTAGGCGCAGACTGAAAATTGACTATAGACTGGTACAGATAAATGCAGACTGATGCAGACTGACTAATCGGAGGTCTGTACGCTCGTTATAATATTTCGCGCGTTCAAGTACCACTCCGCGAGTGTGATCTGCGAGGAGAAAAGGTTCTACGTTAGCAGCAATCTCATTGGCTGCGTTACATATTAAAACGCTGATTGGTGGAAGCAGAATTTGGTCCGTCTCTATGACAGCGCCATCTCATAGTGCGGAGACGGACGAGTGCTGCACCTGCGCTGTTGTGCTAAGCGGGGCGCGCTCTATTGGGAAAGTTGTGTACGCGCAGACTATGCGGAACTGTGTACACAACACAGATTTAGGGTAATTCTGGTCCTGGTAAGATTAAACATTACAAAGTGACACATTGTGAACATAAGTTAACAAAACTCCGAAAAATCGAAAAATAATTTACTGTTTCCAGAAGCGGATATATGGTTTTGAAGTACAGTATGAGTAAACATGTTTATGTACATATATACATTTCTCATTCTACAGCACACATCTCCAGCAGTACTCCGAAAGGATACCGCCCTTCGATTGTGCCATTCCAACAGCAATCGAAGCGCTAGGTTTTCAGGTGACAGCCAGCCAAGCAGCAGCGGTCCAGCCGAGCAACAGTTGTCCAGCCGAGCAGCAGCAGCAGCAGCAGCGGTCCCGGCCAGCAGCAGCGGTCCAGCCGGCAGCAGCCAGCCAACCCTCCAGCAGCAGCGGTCCAGCCAGCCAGCCAGCCAGCCAGCCAGCCCTCCAGCAGAAGTGGCAGCAGCGGCAGTCCAGCCAGCCAGCCACCTAGCCAGCCAGCCAGCCCTCCAGCAGCAGCAGCGGCAGTCCAGCCAGCCAGCCACCTAGCCAGCCAGCCAGCCCTCCAGCAGCAGCAGCAGCAGCGGCGGCGGCCCCGGCCATGTCCGCGGCAGCAGCAGCAGCTGCGGCATTCCTGCCAGCCGTCGTCAGCGTCAGCGCCAGCGCCAGCAGCGTGGGACTCTGGTCTTCATCCATCTTCGTCTTCATTCGTCTTCGTCTTCGTCTGTCTCCAGATGTTTTCCTTTCCTTTTCATCCTGTGCATTTTTTGGTTATCCCTGTCGTCATGTCAGCCCCCACAACCACTACCACCACTACCACCACAGCCATAGTTTATACTTCCCCCTCCGCCGCCACCACCACCATTACATGGTGTGCACAGTCACACCCCCCTCTTTCCATCCCTCCTCTTCTCACTCTCCCTTCGCCCTCACACTTTGTCGCCCCCTCTCCAGCTTCTTCCTCCCGCTCCTCTCCCTCTGATCCTTTCCCCCCACTCCCACAGCCTGTCACTGCAGCTTCAGCTAGGGTGCTGGCTCGTTGAGCCACTGCCCATGCCCAACTCTCCCCATCGCCTTCACCATCACCGCCACCACCGTCGCCGTCGCCTTCACCGTCACCATCTCCAGTGCCGATTGCTGCGTCCACACAGGGACATGCCCCTTCCCGCCACCTCCCTATAGCTCCCATCCCTCATATCACCACCCACCCGTCTGCCGCCGTTAAACGCCCTAGTGGCACCACCACCTCCTACGCTCCCAAAAAGGCCCTGCCCCATCCTCCTTCCCCTCCCCAGGATGCCACGGATGTCTCCCCGCCTGGCCCTGCTCCCTCCGCCTCCTCCTCCTCCTCCTCCTCCTCCCCCCTCTTTATACAAATAACTCCTCTCCCGTCCCAGTCCTTCCCTTCTTGAGGCCCGGAATCCCTCCCTCTTCCTCTGCCAACACTTCCTTGGTGCCCCCATCTCCCTCCTCACTCCCAGAAGGGATTCCATTCTCATCTCCTACCCCAGCCCCACCCTCCATACTGACATCCTCTCCCACCTCCCCATCACCCGTTTTGGCACCAACGCCTCCCTCACCCCTGCTCCTTCTCCATCTCCTACCCGCCAACCCCAACACCCGCGTTGCACGCCGACCCTCACCTCCATGATCACTCGGCTCAGTCCAATGATCACGGAGCTCAAGGCACATCCCACACTGAAGATGCGGGCGGTCCGCCGCATTTTCAATTCAGCTGGCCCCACCCGCCTTATGTGGGTTTTCTCCGATGACATCCCCTCCATTGACCGTCTCCTGAAGGAGGGTGCCCTCCTCTTCAACCAGCACTCTCCCTGTTCCCCTCCTCAATCCCTGCGTTGCCAGAGGTGTCTGCGCTATAATGCACACCCAACAGCCGAGTGCCACGAGGCCCCCTCCTGCCCGCATTGTAGGCAAGTGCACTTTCTCCGGCAGTGCCCTAACCTTCAATCCCCTTCCTCCTGTGATACCTGCAATCTCCCCCATCCCACCTACTCCCAAAAGTGTAAAGCCCGACCCCCTCCGACCACTCCTAAACTCACCATCCCTATCCATCATCTGGACGCCCCCACCCCTCCGGCAATTCCCTTCGCCCGTCCCCTACCGCTGAGGATATCATCAGGTTCCTCACCATTATCCTACAAAACGTCCACCCTTTCCAGCGCCCTCTCACCCCCCAACAAGTCTCCCTCGCCGCCCGATCCATTTTCCACTTAAAAATGTATGCCACCTACTCCAACAACCAGGCCCATTTCACCTTCTCCCATCTTGACACCCTTGTCTAAAACCCTGTCATGGCGCAACAGCACCGTATCCTTTTCAACAACATCCGCTCCCTTCCCACCAACAAGAACCTCTTCCTGCACATCCTTGCTACCCACCGCTTGGATGCCTTCTTCCTCAATGACACCTTCCTCCAACCCCACCACACTGTCCACACTTCGCCCTATCTCCTTCACCACTCCGATAATCCTCTCCTGATTGCGCATGGCGGAGTTGCCATTGGTCACCGACCTCTCCTTCCCGACCCCACCGAACACCTGATCCTCAGTCTCTTCTTCCCCGGCCTTATCGTCACCTGCACCACCATCTATGTCCGCCCTAACGCCCCTATTCCCTTCGACTTCCTCTCCCACATTGACCGTACCTTCTCCTCCTACATGACCACCACCGACCTCAACATCCATAGTCGTTCCGCCGCCCAGTTACGGCGGTGGCAATGGTTCCTCTCCTCCCTTCAAGGCGACCTCATCCTCATCCGCCAGAACACCCATCCCGAATCCAACTCCACTCCCGATGTTATCCTTTCCTCCCCTAACCTCCTTGGCTGCATAATGGTGGATGTCCTGGAGCCTATTGGTAGCGACCATCTCTCCGTCCTCCTCATCGTTTCAGACGGCCGTCACCCCCACCCCAACCCTCGTACTGGCCCTCCCCCAAAGTACGTCCATGATTATTCCCGTGCCAACTGGAATGCCTACCGGGATACCCTCTCCACCCAGGTCGATAGCCACCCTTTCACCTACCGCCACCCTGACGATGTAACCCATGCCGCCTCCTTTCTCCAGCAGACCTTGTCTGAGGCCGTCGAGCCCATGTCCCTACTGTCGCCATTCACCCCCACCATCCTACCCTACCCCCACAGGCCGTCCTCCTCCTCTGTGAATCCAGTCGTCTCTACCATGCCTTTCTCCACACACTCTGATGCCACCGGCAATTCCAGCGACACATTCGTAATTTGCTCACGGCTGAGAAACGCCGGGACTGGTGACAGACATGCACCTGATTAAATGCTACCCTACCTATCAACTCGTCCAGGTTCTGGTCAGCCTTCCATCGCCTTACCGGAACTAAACCCTTCCCCTACTATCCTCTTCTCCATAATGACCATCCCTTCCCTGACACCCTTAGTAAGGTCAATCACTTTGCCTCTTACCTCTCCAATGTCTTTTCCATCCCCGATGATCCACAGTTTGATTACTCCCTCTTCCCGGATGTCCGCGATCGAACTGACACCTCTGTCCCTCCCCTCACACCTGGTTTCCAGTACTTGGACAACATGGCACACATGGAATTCAATGCCCCTATCACTACACAGGATCTCATTGCTACACTCCGCACAAAATGCAACACCGCTCCTGGTCACGATCGAGTCACCTACCGTCACCTTCATGTAGCTCCTGTCTCTTTCCTCTCCACCCTGGCCAGGCTCTACAATGTAGTCCCGTCCACCGGTTACTACCCCGACCTGTGGAAAACCTCCCATATCCTGATGTCCTTAAAACTGGTAAACCACCGTCCGCCGTCTCCTCCTACCGTCCCATCAGCCTTACCTCGGTCTTCAGCAAGGTCCTGGAATCTATCCTCACTTGCTGCATCCACCAGCATCTCCGCCAGCACCACCTCCTTCCCGTTACCCAGTGTGGCTTTCGGCTGTCCTTCTCTTCCGACGACTTTCTTCTTCACCTCACTCATCTCCTTTCTGAACAGCTTAATTCCTGTCGCTCTGCAATCTTCCTCTCCCTGGACCTTGAACGTGCTTATGACCGCGTATGGCATTACGGTCTCCTCTTCAAGCTCCAAACCTTCGCCCTTCCCATTAATTACGTCCATCTGATCCGCTCCTTTCTCTCCCACCATCCTTCCTACGTCACCATCCATAACACGGATTCCTACACCTTTTTCCCTCCGCTGGTGTGCCCCAAGGCTCTGTCCTCTCCCCCCTTCTGTACCTTTTATATACAACCGACATGCCGCCGTCGTCACTCCCTGTCCACCTTCTCCAGTTTGCCGATGACACCGCCTTCCTTGCCCTTGCCCCCACCCTGCAGCGCTCCCAACACCAATCCCATCTTGACCGGTTCACCGCTTGGTGCAACCAGTGGTTGCTCAAGGTCAATACCTCCAAAACCCAGGTGATCATTGTAGGCAAAACCACCCGTTCCTTCCACCTCCTTGATTTCTACCTCACCATCTATGGCAGTCCTATGGCCCTCACCCCCGCCCTTAAGTACCTTGGCGTCACCCTCGACCGTCGACTCTCCTGGACCCCCCATCTCCAGACAATCCAAGCCAAGGCATGCTCCCGACTCCGTCTCCTCAAGCTCCTTTCCGGTCGTATGGGGGGGCTGGACCCCTCCACCATACTCCACACCTATAAATCCCTTATCCGCCCTATCCTTTGTTATGCCCATCCGGCCTCGATTTCCGCCCCCCCCCCTACCTTTTATAAATCCCTTCAAATCCTTGAACACCATGCTCTCTGCCTCGCCTATCGCATCCGTCTCCCCTGCCCCATGCGGATCCTGTACGATCTCATTCCGTTCCCCCACCTCCTCCTTTTCTATGAAGGGATACAGGTCCTGTACACCGCCTGCAAGCTCGATCCTCCTCAGCCGCTTGTCTCGCCCATCCTCTCCCACCCCCACCTGCTGCCGCGCCTGTATTCCCACATCCCACCCAGTCTCCATCTCTCCACCCTCCTTACCCTCTCCCAAGGTGGCTTCCGCCAGCTCCCTCTCCCTGATGATAACCTCCTCCCCTCCATCTACCCCTCCTACCAACTTTGATCCTCCCACCCTCTTCCTGTGTTTGCTCCTTTGGGCACCCTCCCTCCCTTCTGTCCCTCTTCCTCCTCCATTTCTCCCTCCTCCTCCCCCGGGCTTCCCCTCCCCTGTCCCTCTCCTCCTCCCCCCATCTCCTCAGCCATTGGCATCCTTGTTCTCCCCTCTCCCACATCTCACCCTTATTCCCCTCTTGGCAGGTCCTCGGACTCGCACATGCTAAGTGGACATTCGCGCGCCGGAGATCATCGCCATCAGTGTCTCGTGTGTGCTATCGTGTTTAGTGTTCAGTGTTCATCATCACACTCCATCGTTCACCAGTGCCATCGACATCTTCAGTGTTTGTGCTTCGTGTCAACAGTTTGTAATGTGGATCGTCATCGAGTGTGAATGGCTTCATGTTTTTTTATGTTCATGTGTCTACTGTTTTTTCCCCACCGTTTTGTTCCAACTGATGTGTCTTCTCTGTTTTTATCATTGTACTATCTTTGGCTGAAGAGCGGCGTATTGTGCTCCTGCCAGCCTACCTGTTGTATGGGTTTTAAAATCACAATAAAGAAAAAAAAAGAACTACAGCACATTTTGTGAACACAAGTCAAAACAGGTCAAAGAATTTCAAATGTAAAGATGCTGCATTTTATGAAATACACAGGTGTTATTATTTCAGAGAAGATACAAAGATATTAGATTATTAGTTTTTTCTTTTTTTTCTTTTTTTGTTACCACTCGATGATTTTCATAACATCTCCAATAATAATGTGTGTTTCTTTGATATTCGACAGTTCATTCTAACACGATCATTGCGAGATATGACTGCAAAGCGTTCGGCGTTACTATTTTTCAGGATAGTGGCAGCAGAGAGGTATTGCACTTAGACACGGTGGTAGCGTCAATAAAATCGTAAAAGAATTTCTTGGAGCATTGTCCTTGAAAAAGCTGCGAGATATCGTGAAACACTGAAAGATCGTGAGGAGAATGGTTCCTCAGCTTTGTGGGTCAGTCAGTAGGAAAAGGCCATAAAACAGTTGACGTTGTGTTTCATGATCCGAATGTATGGCAAGAGCTAACGCGAGAGCACAGCCGGAACTCGGTCCGCAGGAGGGATGAGAGCTCATTTTGTGGCTCGTTATCGAGGCGGTCCCAGTCCCGGCCAGCGCTGATGATTGCCGCCCTTCTCCTGCGTGTAAAAACTCCATCCCATCACGCGTGGCGGGATGGCGGGCGCCGCCTTTGGGATCGAGTTACACGCGTGACGCGCATGTCGACGGCCGGAGGCTGGCTGCGCTCCGATGTCGCCGACATTCGTTAAAGGCCCTGCGATGGGTGCCCGGCTCTTAAGCACGGCCCGCCGCCCCCACGTGAATCCTTAACGAGCTGTCGCATGCGTTGGCGGACGTAACAGACGGAGCGAGATATTCTCACGCTAGCGCCGAGGCCTGACAGAAAACCTATTCAGCTCTGAAAGGAGTACGTTTACATTTATATCTGTGATCTGCAAACCAGTGTGAAGTGCATGGCAGAGGGTACTCCCCACTGTACCAATTATTAGAGCTTTTCCCCGTTACATCAGGATCGGCCAGGGGGTGCCAAACTTCACGCGTGTAGCGTGTGTGGGCCAAGGACCAGTCTGTCTCGCCTTTGCTCGTTACTTCTCAGAATCATCCGGAACCGAGCGATATTTCATTGCCTTTCTAGAATTTAAACACAAGCAAATATATTTCAAATCATGATGATAGTGGAAAACAGCTACAACTCACATAAGAATGTCTTTGTTATTAGTGCTTACCTTCGGTACTTTCAACGGACGTATTTATTCAATGGAAAAGAAGTGTAGTCCGATTTACCACTAAGAAAGCGGTGTTTCGTTTTTCGGTAGGCACAACCCTCTTCACTTCGTCAGAACCACGGTCTCAGTGCTGTCAAAACTTCGCTATTTGTTCTTGGTATGAAGGATGTTCACAGCTCCGGTGGCTGTTTACACAAAAAGAGGTAGTCTAGTGATTTATTATCACTGAATTTATCAATGGGAATGACAGAAGACAGGGATGAGAATTCTCTGTATTCTGCAGTCGCATTAGCGGTAGGTACTGAATATTTGCTATGAGATGACATTACAGTACCACGCAGAAAGAATTTAACGAAACAGCAAAAAATTACAACTATCAACATACAGGATGCATTGTTCTGTATATCATGAAGAACTTTGTGTTAAATTTCCAGGCATGAGAGCACGTGAAGTAATTGGTGGCCGAAGTCGTACGCATTGACCCACTGTCAGTTGCAATAGTTTTCGATAGAACTGAACGAAGGGTATAGAGACTTTATACATTGCTGCAAAGCACACTGGTTTAGTCAAGGCGGAAGCCTGAAACGATTTATCGATCCAAAACTCGCTATTGCTGAGTTTGTGAAGGAAAAAGTTGTGCAGGAACGAAAATCAGAACATCTGGAATCGGTTGCTGACCTTACATTTTAAGTGTACTGGGCTGCATACTGCCTACAGTAAGACACTGCAAGGTGGAAAACAACTTCTTACTGATATGATGTGGCTGCATTTAAAAAGAAAATCATTTCGAAAAATGGGTATGTTCTGACAAACACAGTCCATTTCACTAAGGAGGAGGAGGAGATTAGTGTTTAACGTCCCGTCGACAACGAGGTCTAGAGACGAAGCACAAGTTCGGTTTAGGGAAGGATGGGGAAGGAAACCGGCCGTGCCCTTGCAAAGGAACCATTCCGGCATTTGCCTGAAACGATTTAGAGAAATCATGGAAAGCGTAAATCGGGATGCCCGGAGATGGGTTTGAACTGTCGTCCTCCCGAAGGCGAGTCCAGTGTGCTAACCACTGCGCCACCTCGCTCGGTATTTCCCTAAGCCTACTGGCGTTAAGGAAAACCTTACGTTTGAATAATTCACTTTAGCTTAAGAAAGATAGTTTCCTAAACGTTTTGAGGACATTGCCAATCTTAGGGGTATCTGTTTTTTGATCAGCAAAGTAATTCCTGTTTTAAAGTCAAATCCCTTTAGCGTTAAAACTGTCCTGATGGAGAGTATCCACGTCTCCATAACGAGGTTGCAAGTGCTGCGATGTTTCGACCAACAGATGCGTGTGAAAGGCGGTTTTTCGATTATAAAATTAAATAAGTCATAATTACGTGGCAACCTGACTGATAAAATCTGTGAAAGTGCCGCGCGGGGTAGTCCGAGGCGTCTTGTCACGATTCAAGTGGCTCTTCCCGTCAGAGGGTGTGTGAGTGTTGTCCTTAGCGTAAGTTAGTTTAAGTTAGATTAAGTAGTGTGTAAGCCTAGGGATCGATGACCTCAGCCGTTTGGTCCCATAGGAACATACCACAAATTTCGAAATTTCTTCGAAAGCGTTCCCCTATGTCCGGATGCCGACGGTCTGTACCAGACAAAAATTATTTCTTCAGCTAGCTCTGAATAATTAAATAATACCGAAAATTTATTTTGCTTTTTGATCTATGTTGTTAAAAATGTGAACTATAAAACTACGTCCTATGCAGTGCGACTGCACTGTCATCTAAATGCGGCGTGTTCGCAGTTTTCCCCCTCCCTCCCCCCCCCCCCCCCCCCCACCCCTGTTGCGGTCAGAAAGCGTGGCGGTGGGGACAGCGTGCTAGCTCGGCGGAGCGGTGTGGCACTCGTGTGAGGGCATGGCCCGTGAGCCGAGTTGTTGGCCACCTCTCTGTGTCATCACGTAGAGAGTGCGGGAGGAATGATTGCTTGAATGCACGCATGCCGCAATTACTCTACTCATGTCTTTGTAGACCTAAGGAGCTATACGTACGGAGCTGCAGTATATTCATAGCTTATTCCCTTACTTTAGTATAAGAAACAGTCTTGATTGCGCTTTAATGTTGATGTTGTTACCGCTTTGGGCCAGCAGACCATTATGAGATACCCTTAACGATATAAAAATAAAATTATAAACAGCCGACCAGTTGCAATGGATAAAGAAATCTTTACCTAGGTTTCAACAAATTTAAATTTGTCTTCTTCAGAAGGTGGCAATTTTACATTAGTATGGACTGATGTATCATCGCCGTTTTTACATATGTCTGCATAGATCCATTTGTCCAAATTAAAATATAGCCATGAAAATTTTAATTTGGACAAATGGACCTATGCAGACATTTGTAAAAACGACGATGATACATCAGTCCATACTAATGTAAAATTGCCACCTTCTGAAGAAGACAAATTTAAATTTGTTGAAACCTAGGTAAAGATTTCTTTATCCATTGCAACTGGTCGGCTATTTATAATTTTATTACGTGGAACCGTTGCTGTTGTGCAACTATGTTTAAAATACTGATATAAAAATACAAAAACAAGTGAAAAAGGTACTTGAAAATATCTTACGTTTGAAGCAGCCGCGATGTGAGATTCGTAGTAATACCGAATGCTGTCAGTCACATGCTAAACAGTCGCCTACTGAAAAAGAAAAAAACGATAAGTGCGGGTAGGACTTGTATTCTGAGGGTTCCGCACAAAACTGATTATGTATATAGGCAACTACAATAATTTCGTGTGGCTGAATGGCCTGATGCAAGTCTCTCTATTGAAAGCAACTTCGCAAACTTGCGTGTCCCTAACCCACCGCAGTTATCCTACCAGCGAAAAGGTACCTGCAGTTAAACGCGGAATACGAACCACGTGTTGGTTCTGGCGACTCATCACACTGTTGAGAGGAAGGCTAGGTTGAAACGATGAGTGAAAAACTCGTGCACTGACCGAGATTCCAGACCGTGACCTCCCGATTTCCGGGCACTCGCGTTACTGCTGGACCACCAGACCCGACATGCATAGATACATGTGTATAGGTGAAATGAATATAGATCCATTCTAATTTATATAGAGAGTTCACAGAAAGGTTTTAATGTGTCAGTTTGTCAGTATCAAAATATATGACATATACTGCTGTATCTTTTGTCTGCATTGACTTATAATCTTACATAATTTACGCCGCCAAGGATACGTAGACTCCAGTGTTTGAAATAAATTTCGGGCTTGATGTCGCTACCAGTTCTTGAGAAAAAGGTGTCGTAACAGACGGACGGACAGACAACAAAGTCATCCAGTACTATTCCGTTTTCACCGATTGAGGTCTGGAACGCTAAAAGTAGCATAGGTCTGGCAGTTATAAAGACTAGGGCACCTTCTTTGCATTACAAAGCTAGGCCACCTTCTTTGCATCACGTGGAAGGTAATTTAACTAAGTAGGATGCATCCGCTATTAATAGAAGAGTAAGGAAACCTCTAAAATGTTTCGCAATTTTAAAAGTTCAATAATAGCCCTAACTTAAAAATACACTATAGAGTTAAAGAAACAGGTACACCTACCTAATATCGTGTGGAGCCTCCGCGACCACGCAGAAGTGCGGCAACACGACGTGGCATGGACTCGATTAATGTCTGAAGTAGTGTTGGAGGGAACTCACACCATGAAGGCATCCCAGATATGCTCAATGATTTTCCTGTCTGGGAAGTTTGGTGGCCAGCGAAAGTGTTTAAACTCAGAAGAGTGTTCCTAGAGCCACTCTGTAGAATTCTGGACGTGTGGGGTGTCGCACTGTCCTGCTGGAATTTCCAAGTCCGTCGAAATGCACGATGGACATGAATGGATGGAGGTGATCAGTGAGGATGCTTACGTACCTGTCAACTGTCAGAGTCTTATCTAGACGTATCAGGGATCCCACATCACTCCAACTGCACACGCCCCACACCATTACAGAGCCCCCACCAGCTTGAACAGTCCCCTGCTGTCATTCAGGGTCCATGGAATCATGAATTGTCTTCATACCTGTACACGTCCATCCGCTCGATACAATTTCACACGAGACTCGTCCGACTAGGCAGCATGTTTTCTGGCAACAGCCCAATTTCAGAGTTGACGGGCCCAGGCGATGCGTAAAGCTTTATGTCGTGCAGTAATCAAGGCTACGCGAGTAGGCCTTCGGTTCCGAAAGCCCATATCGATGATGTTTCGTTAAATGGTCGCAATTGTTGAAGGCCCAGCACTGAAATCTGCAGCAATTTGCGGAAGGGTTGCACTTCTGTCACGTTGAACAATTCTGTTCAATTATCTTTGGTCACGTTATTGCAGGATTATTTTCCGGCCACAGCGATATCGGAGATTTTATGTTTCACCGGATTCCTTATATTCACGGCACATTCGTGAAATGGCCGTACGATAAAATCCCCACTTTATCGCTACCTCGGAGATGCTGTGTCCCGTCGCTCGTGCGACGACTATAACACCACGTTCAGGCTCACTTAAATCTTGATAACCTGCCATTGTAGGAGCAGTAACCGATCTAACAACTGCGCCAGACACTTGTTGTGTCCTCGGGCATCAATGTGTGTGATGTCCTTAGGTTAATTAGGTTTAAGTAGTTCTAAGTTCTAGGGGACTGATGACCTCAGAAGTTAAGTCCCATAGTGTTCAGAGCCATTTGAACTTGTGTAATATAGGCGTTGCCGACCGCAGCGCCGTATTCTGCCTGTTTACATATCTCTGTATTTGAATACGCGTGCCTGTACAAGTTTCTTTGGCGCTTCGGTGTAAATAAACCAATGGCCAATTTCAATTTGATGCTTCATTTTTCCGTAAGAATTTAATGGAATCTACCTTTTCCAAACCACGTCGTCTCGTTCGCATATAATAACTCCTTTATTCTGACACCTTTTATAACAAAGTTCCTCTGAGCAATTGTTCTTGCTGTTTCGCTGCTAGCCTTCTAGTCGTGTTCTGTAGGACAAAAGTTATGACATTTTTGCGCAGTTGCTATTTTCTTGTATTGAGTATAATATCGGAAAAATGCTGGCGGATATTTGTCCATATCGTCGATGGGACATTTATTGTCCGTAGTAAAAGGTGACGCTTTGGTGCCAATCACTTTTCATGTCGCATTATTTCCTCTTTGCGACGATATACGCTTGTCTCCCGCAAAGGTCTCTAGTCATCTATCTGTCTGCTGGGTGGAAACAGTAAGTTTTACCTTGACGGGTCGTGCTAGCTTTGATTGGAGCCGGTCAATAGGAATGTGAGATGGCAGAATTGGTTTTGCAGTCCTCGTGGCTGCTCTTCTTTCTGCTCCCGTGAAAACTGGACGCGTTGATTTACCTTTTAGTATGCTTTGTCTTGCAATAGCGACATATGCAGATTCATCCGACTAATGCTGACTTTTGCACATATCTACGCATTTATTTGATTGTAAATTATCTGGCTTTTCAGACGAGGCAGAAATAGATTTCTCTCCGCGACACATTTTGCAGTCGTATTGTAAGTAGGGAATATTAGATCTTCCTTTACACATTCACTTCCTACATATAAGGTTTCAGGTAATTATATCAATGGTCTTCCACACGATAAGAAACGTTTTAGAAATTAATAATAATTTGCCGTAGTTTTCTTTTATCCAGTGTATCCGATGGGAATGTAAAGGCATATGGTCCGTTGAACCGTGTTTATGCATGAAATAATGTTGTTCTGTATTCAAATATTGGTCATTATATTATGTTTGAGTACAACTGCGATTTTCAAGAATTTGTTATCTTCTCCTCTTAGTCTTCTTTTAATTACGTTCACCGAGGAATCGTATTCTTGAAACTCGCTATATTCATTTTAATTGTATGAAAGATGGGGTGAAGTAGCCTGTCTTAAGCATTGCTTTATTAAATAAAACTTTGAGGTATGTAAGTGAGTATGTATAACTGTCGAACTTCAAGATGAAGGCGAGAGGTCGAGACAATTTCTGCTGCCACACTAGCTGAAGTTTTTCAGATTATTAGGTGATGTAGAGCACGAATGGTAAAAACATTTGCAGTACACGAATTGTATCAGTAAGAGGCCGTTTCTTTACACATATTCTAAATGCACGAGACCTGCAGTGAGGATTCTAATTTCAGTTTGATATTGGTTAAGTCTGGTTACTCACCTCCTTTTCTTATTCTGTTGCGGTCGGCGAAGATCCCTGCCACGTCGAAACTTAAAAAAATTTTCAGATTTATTTTACTTAGAGATGAGACAGATTTAATGTTAAAGGAGTAACATTTCAGGGCACAGTACCAAGATCACAACGTTCCACGTCATTGCAAGAGACAAGATGGTAGGATTTGCGTACATTCCTTCTTTTATGAGGTAGACATTTCGTAACACTGATCTTAGCATTGTACCGCTCCTTTCACAAGTTTCGCGCAGTCGACTTTATTTGCTGCCATTATTTTCCGCGACTCGTACTATTTTGATCCAGAACATAGCTGTATTCATGTGGCCTAATTAGTTCCCTCTACCTCTGCACCGAAGGTTCGCTTTGTGGATGGTTAAAGTGTTCGTAGAAACAGCAGATTCCATGTGGAGTTTGAGTGGGAGAATCTCAAGGGAATAATGTTCATCAAGGAAAGAAGACGCTTACAAAAGACTCGTTTAACCGATCCTTGAGTATTACTAACCGATCTGGGACCCTTGCCGGGTTGGATTAATAGAAGAGATTGAGGCGCAACGAAAACTGCTACTATCGTTACACGTTCGTTTAGTAAACACGAGGTTTTCGTCGTTTATTAATTGCATTCGTGAATTCCTTACTTAGTTCTGTTAAGAAATGAAAATGATACAATAAAAAAAAACCAAAATAAGTACGAATATGACTCCGAAGAGTAACAAACTGAAGCAGTAAGTAAAAGTTAAATGTTGCGAAGAAAATGGGGAGAAGGCGCAGTGTTCGAGGAATGAACTACTTGTCAGAAAAGTTTTCTGTGAAATCCTTCCTTAGTGTTTCTGAAGCGTCCACTTCTCAACTCGCATTGCGATCTAACAATGCGAAGTTTCGTCTCGACAAACAAATTTAAAACAACTTGGGAGTGGTGTGGGGAACAGCCCGGCTCTGGGAAACAAGAGACTAATGTAGTCGTGAGCGGAAAAGAACTGAGTAATGGGGTTGGGAGTGGGAAAAATGTGCCGGAAGGACCGACGACAGGAAAAGAAATGCTCACGGAGACAATTTACGTCGGCGAGCGACAGATTGTAGGGGGTGGACAGGGTGTAATTCTAACACGACACGCCATGCCTGAAGAGTGCACGGGTCGGAGTGGAAAGTGCCACAGCAATGTTAATTATCAGCTTCCTTCTTGCCCGGGTTCGTTACGGCTCGTAGGCATCATATTTCGGTCTATTCGTGAACGTGTAAACTAATGTTTTCTCTGCTCTTCTTACCGAGCAGCGTTGGGCAGTGGTTAGCACACGACGGTTCAAAGCCGCATCCGGCCATCCTGATTTTCCGTGATTTCCCTAAATCGCTTCAGGCAAATGCCCTGGATGGTTTCTTTGAAAGGGCACCGCAGATTTCATTCACTATCTTTCACTAATCCGTTGGAACCGATGACCTCGCAGTTTGGTCTCGTCCCCCAAATCAACCAACCAACCTACTCTTTTTACTGCTTGAAGTGATAGCGGACAAGAGCCTCGCAAAAGCCTTGCCCAGCTTTGCTTTACAACAAGTTAGAATGCTCTCGACACATAAATAATGATAAATAATGTGAAAGTGTGTGAAAAGTCAATATTAAATTCTCAAAGGATCACAATAAAATCTCTTGGAGACTGACGTCACAGCGACCACGAAGTCACTAGACTAAAAGCAAACCTAAAAGAAGAAATGAGGAAAAATCGCTAGTGGCTTTGTGTAACATTATGTCTCTATTGATCTAATGCATTTTCTCTTGTAAATGCCAAAGGTGAGATACGAACTTGTAATCTTTGCACACTCAGTAGATGGTTCAAATGGCTCTGAGCACTATGGGACTTAACAGCTATGGTCATCAGTCCCCTAGAACTTAGAACTACTTAAACCTAACTGACCTAAGGACATCACACAACACCCAGTCATCACGAGGCAGAGAAAATCCCTGATCCCGCCGGGAATCGAACCCGGGAACCCGGGCGTGGGAAGCGAGAACGCCACCGCACGACCACGAGCTGCGGACCACACTCAGTAGAGATATTCCTTTAACTAAATATTCTTATTTATTTTATATAGGAACTACCAAAATTATTCAATGTAAAATTGTGAAATGAAACATTCACCATATATTTGCATACGCTGTTAAATGTGCTTCCCTGAAACGAACGGTCGGGTAGGGATTCTCATTACATTCGAACTGTGATTGTTATTTCCCTTGTAGAACAATCCGTTGAGCTGTTGAAGATATCGAAGTTGGTACAAAAGGTTGCCCATTGTGTTTAAACGAGCGAACTGTGACTACTTCAAGACGTCTTCATTGATAATACCGTACATCGGCATCGTTTCTGCAATTTCAGATGAGGAACGGTTTGTTCGTGAACCTTAACTGCTAGATCAGAATCTTTGTCTCTCAACAATATGTTTAAATTTCACTCAAAGCTATGTATTCGATGCTGTTATTTTGTCCGTGTTCGTTAAATATAGTTCCGCCTTGCTGACTAATTCAGTATTCTTTGCCCACAGAAATTATATACCTTCATCACTGTCCTGCATAAAAATTATCTTTAAAAATCTATCGGCTGCTACTTCAGCATTCGTGGCTATCGCCCGTCGGCAGTGATTATTATACCTACGAACAATGATTTATATCCGCGTGTCTACATGCGGTATGGGTGTACCGATAAATTTCTCTGAGTGAAAGCGGTTCTTCTTTTCCCATTCCCTGACTGACATGATTTAACTGCATTGTGCGGTCTAACTGTGTTGCGGTTCAGCGTCCTGTTACAGAGCTTAGTGATTTATCATTAGTGTTTATTGCCTTTCATCTTCTACCAAAGTGCTTTTGAGTGTTCCTGAATTAATAACACATATTTTTGGGGCGGGGGGGGGGGGGGGGGCAGTTCTTCCATGTTTCATAGTATTCAGCTACGCACTGTCCTCCCAAACAGTCAGTTAATTTAGGCTGTGATCAAAAGTGAATCCCAGGCTTACTTAGCTGTGAAATTAGCTTCGAAATGTACTGTGTCCTATAGAATGTACTTGGTAGACAGTGGAAGTTGCTTTAGAGTTTTAACAGGTTTTTAATTGTTAAAAACATGGAGTACCTCTGACTGGCATTTTTAGGGTTTTGCGCCTCAGTCGGTAAAAATGAAAACCTTGTAGGATCACTTTGGTGTGATGATGATGTTCCGTTTGTGGGGTGCTCAACTGCGCGTTCATCAGCGCCCGTACACATTCCCAATACGTATACAGTTCATCCAGCCACTTTCATGAATGATGATGGAACGATGAGGACAACACAAACACCCAGTCCCCGGGCAGTGAAAATCCTCAACCCGAGCTGGAATCGAACCTGTGTCCCCTTAATCCCGAGGTAGCAACGCTAGCCGCTAGACCACCAGCTGCGGGCAGATCACTGCCTGCCTGTCTCTCCGACTGTTAAGACCCCTTTGTCTCAGGAAGGGTAATGGTATTAAGTTGAAATTTATGTCACGTATTTAGGTCGACGGCCCCTTGGCGGTGTGAAAAATTAAGCTCCTTCCAATTGAATTAGAGTCATAAAATTTGGGAAAAAACAAAGTTGCACAGTAAAAGTAAAGAAAAACTCTGAAAATTCGTAATTTGTCTCACACATACAGACATACATACACACACACACACACACACACACACACACACACACACACACACACAGAGAGAGAGAGAGAGAGAGAGAGAGAGAGAGAGACAGACAGACAGAGAGGGGGAAAGAAACAGAGCGAGAGAGAAAAATTGTTGAAAATTGTTGTTCGTCTGTACGTCCGTCCGTCTGTGGAGACCCCTTTTTCTCATAAACGGGTAGAACATCAAGTTGAAATTTACGTCTAATACTAAGGTCTTTGGCCCCTTACCGGTGTAAATAATTTACGCTTTTACGCCCCTGCAATCAAAAGATACGTCCATATATGTCACACATCTTTGTATTCGCAAACTCACTCACCAAAACCTATAAATCAGGTGTCTGTATTACTGTCGGGTCTTCGGTTTCAGCGGTTAACACCAAGAAGACGCGGGATCGAATCTCATTCGGGCCTCGGATTTACCAGTCTTTGTTTTAACCGAGCCTTCACCCCTCAGCTATATGCGGAGTTGCCACGAACATATGTGGTTAGGATTCCAGGTTACACTGTAGGTCCGCGATTGGATGACTGGGGTAGGTTAAGGACGCGCAGATCGCCAAAAAGGTTTCCAATAGATAGACTTGCACCAGGGCAATGAGTTACGCAAAAATATCATTATTATTATCATCTATATACGTAATAAGTTTGTACGAAAGCCTCGCAGCACCTTGTCCTTCCCACACTTGTCCTATTTTTAATCTAACAGTTGCCAAAAACCTGTAATGCAGAAACAAATTTATATTTATCTCATCACATAGCCAACATATAAATATACATTGAGGTGATATAAGGCATGGGATAGCGATGTGCACATGTGGCGGTAGTATCGCGTACACCAGGTGTAAAAGGGCAATTCATTGGCAGAGCTATCATTTGTACTCAGGTGATGAATGTAGGAAGATTTCCCATATGATTATGCACATGCGACGGGAACTAACAGACTTTGAACATGGAGTAGTAGTTGGAACCAGACCCATGGGACAATCCGTTTCGGAATCGTTATCTCTCACCACGAACAACGCAGTGGCGACGGTTTTCGACTAACGACCGAAAAGGCGACGTTTGCGGAGAGTTGTCAGTGCTATCACACAAGCAACACTATTTGAAATAACAGCGGAAGTCACCGTGGAACGTACAATGAACGTATCCGTTATGACGGTGTGGTGAATTTTGGTATCGATGGGCTACGGCAGCTAGTGTTTCTGCTAACAGTTCAACATCGCTAGCAGTGTCTCTCCTGGGCTAATGGAGCGGTTAGAGGCGCCATGTCACGGATTGCGCGACGACCCCTCCCGCCTGAGGTTCGAATCCTCCCTCGGGCATAGGTGTGTGTGTTGTTCTTAGCATACGTTAGCTTAAGTTAGTTCAAGTATTGTGTAAGTCTAGACACCAATGACCTCAGCAGGAATTAGGAATTCACACACATTTGAACATTTTCTGGCTAATGGACATATCTGGTTGACCCTAGACAACTGGAAAACCGTGGTCTGGCAAATGAGTCCCGATTTCAGTTGGTATGAGCTAATAGTAGGGTTACCGTGTAGCGCAGAATCCACGAAGCCGTTCACGCAAACTGTCAACAAAGAACTGAGCAAGCTGGAAGTGGCTCCATAATGGTGTGAGCCGTGTTTACATGGAATGGACTGGGTCCTCTGGACGTTTGGCTATTTGGAGATCATATGCAGCCATTCACGGATTTCTGGTTCCCAGACAACACTGGAATTTTTATCGAGGACAATGCGCCATGTTACCGGGCCAAAATTGTCCGCGATTGGTTTGAAGAACATTGTGGTCAATTCGAGCGAAAGATTTGGACACCCCGATCGCCTGACATCGATCCCATCGAATATTTATGTGGCACAATAGAGAAGTCAGTTCGGGTACAGCAGCCAGTACTGGCGACACTTTCACAATTATGGACGGCTGTAAGGGAAGCATGGCCCATTATTTTTGTAGGGAATGTCCAAAGAGTCCATGCCACGTCGAACTGCTGCACTTTCTCGGGCAAATGGAGGTCCGACAATGTATTAGGAGATATTCTAAAATTTTTTTCACCTCAATGTAGTAAGAAAAACTGCTCTGATGAGCCAAAACATTGTGACCCTCTACATAACAGCCCGTTGACCCCATTCGGAATGCAATACAGCAGCGATTCTGCGTGTCATGTCTTCGAGAAGCGCTTGGTGGGTTTCCGGAAGTGCATGGCACCGGATGTCAATGTTCTGGCCACGCCAACCGCGTAAATTACGAGTAGGTGGTCCACAATAATCTCCACGTAGTCCACAGTTGTTATGGTGTCATCGGTCACTGCCATAAGCCCCGTGCAAGCCCAGATGAATATCCCATACAGCGTAATAGTCACCCACTGGAATGCGTTCGTGGGGCGGTGCATGTTTTGAGAAGGATCCACAGTCCAATGTCGTTGATCTCGTGCCCAATGAAAACTTAAGCGATTATGCATTTTGTCGACCTGGGAACACGTAAGTGTCGTATGCAGTGAAGTTCGATGTTCAACGATGTAAGCTGAACAATGTACTCCGAAACAATTGTGCCTGTACCAGCATTGCACTCTGTCGGGAAATCTTCTGACCTCCAAATTCTCTGATGAGGTGTGGAAATCCAACTCTTCGTTGCCTACTCGTAATTTTATCGCCGCCCAACAACTTTCTATAGACGCTCCTGAGAGTAACAGTCGAGTAGCCAATTACCTTCGTCGTACGCAACAGGCTGGTTCCCAGGCACCGGGCCATAACAATCAGACTTTTGTCGAAGTCGTTCACGTTTGTGAATTTTCTAATTTGCCATCCTTGTCGTCGCTTGAATGATTCCCCATTACTTTTCTTGCCGCGACACGTACCCACAACATCAACATTCGACATTCAACCTCGTGGCTGTTAGTGTCATAATGTTCTGGCTCATCAGTGTATATGTGTCATATACCACAGGAAAACCTTTGAAAATAAAAGAAACATCTGAGAACTGAACAAACTGTCTTTCATTTATACCACTGGATGAAACTACTTTTTTACTAATTCCGCACAGTACGAGGCCTCTCGGACAAACCTCAGAATTTAGGTGTCTTCAGATTTGCTCCCACAGTATGCTTGCTAGAACAGGAGCCAGCCGTTAGCGTCGCATCTCACAGCCCATCATGATTAGAGGGCGACGTACAGTCACAATCACACGATTCCAACACTCGGAGAGTGCAGTTATGGTGGTGAATCAAATGAAAACCGTAAAGTTGCAACAAAATTTCCTGAAAGTTGTACTGTCCGTTAGGCAGTTGGCAGGTATCTTTGCCTACTCGTTATATTATCGCCGTTCAACAACTTTCCGTAGACGCTCCCGGCAGTAACATCGAATATCCAATTTTTCACGGTAAATGATAACAGCCAAACAGTTGTAGGATAAATATTTATTAAAATTCTTGACCACTGTTTCGGTATATCTAAACATACCTTCATCAGAAGTAAAATACACTAAAATCACATCTTGCAGTGGAGATACATAAAACAATTGTGCCAAAGGCGTCGTCAGTAGTTAAAACATCATCTCCATTTATACACAGGCGAGGTAATGATACTATGCTGTGTTCGCATCAACCCTCTGTCTATAATTATGTTGTATAAATGGAGATGATGTTTTAACTACTGACGACGCCTTTGGCACGATTGTTTTATGTATCTCCGCTGCAGGATGTGATTTTAGTGTATTTTACTTCTGATGAAGGTATATTCAGATATACCGAAACTGTGATCAAGAATTTTAATAAATCTTTATCCTGTAACTGTTTGGCTGTTATTATTTACCGTGAAGAATTTCAACAGTTGCTGTTTCAGCCATGTTTAAAATCTTGAATAGCCAATTACCTTCATCGTATGCAACATGCTGGTCCCCAGGCACCGGGCCATAACAACCTGCCTTTTGTCGATAAATTCTGTTTCGATAAATGACTAACAGCTGGCAGCCTTTTGTGGCATCAAAGAAAAAGGAAGCTGAGGCATTACATAGAAGGCCACCCGGTTGTCAATTTGTACCGAGTTGGAGCAGCGATCTGTGATTTGTTTTTGGAGTATTAAAGCTGTTAAACTACTGGATATGCGTCGGTGGGCGAAACCGTAGTACGATGGCACCTTTGTGTCCCTGCAGCAGATGTACGAGTGTTGCAGAAAGCAGTAAAGAGGCGTAATTTTTGTGGAAGACCCTCCACACCGGGGCCAGACACACCGCATAGTGACGAATGAAAACACTGCCGCAGTGGAAGAGATTATGAACGAAAACAGATAAACTGACGTACACCAAATAGCCACTTTTTTGGACATTGGTGTTGGTTCAGCTGACAATATTCTTCATCGCACGCTGCGAGTCAGAGAAATGTCCGCGAGATGGGAACCACATCATTGTACTATTTAATTGAGAGAACGTTGTGTCGCTTCGTCTGACGAACTTCTGTATCGTTTCCGGGCAGAAGGTAATGGATTTGCAGCCAGAATTAGAGGAAATGAAACTTGGATGCACTATATCCATACTCAGCAAGGAATGATGTCAGAGCTCTTCACCCAAACGACAAACTTCAGTCACTCAGCAATCAGTATGAAAATGGTCACTGTCTTTGACGATGCAAAAGGGATCATTTTCGAGCATTACGGAGAAAGGGGATTAACTCGCTACAATATCAACTTCGCCCTGACAGCAGAAGCAAATGATGGTTTCCGATTGTAGAGATTTTATTGCAACTCGAAAACGTTCGTCCCATTTAACCGTAAAAACAACACAGGACATTCAGTTTAATTGCCTCGATCACTGATTTTACTCACCGAACTTTGTCCCGTGTGGCTTTCATGTTCGGGTGGCTCAAAAATGCACGGAGAGGCAGGTATTTCAGAAGCCATGAAGAAGTGAAAACCAGGTATCACATGGCTGCATTCACAACCAAAAGAATTCTTACACGAGACATCGATCCACTTTCGTGGTGGTGGAATGCATGCGTCGTCCGTCTTGGGGACTACTTCATATAATATACACTACTGGCCATTAAAACTGATACACCAAGAAGAAATGCAGATGATAAACGGATATTCATAGGGCAAATATATTATACTAGAACTGACATGGGATTACATTTTCACGCAATTTGGGTGCATAGATCCTAAGAGATCAGTACCCAGAACAACCACCTATGGCCGTAATAACGGCCTTGATGCGTCAGGGCATTGAGTCAAACAGAGCTTGGATGGCGTGTACAGGTACAGCTGCCCATGCAGCTTCAACACGATACGACAGTTCTTCAAAGGTAGTGAGTGGCTTGTTGTGACGAGCCATATGCTCGGCCACCGTTGACCAGACGTTTTCAATTGGTGAGAGATCTGGAGAATGTGCTGGCCAGGGCAGCAGTCGGACATTTTCTGTATCAGAATAGCCCGTACAGGACCTGCAACATACGGTCGTGCATTATACTGCTGAAATGTAGGGTTTCGCAGGGACCGAATAAAGGGTAGAGCCACGGGTCGTAACAAATCTGAAATTTAACGTCCACTGTTCAAAGTGCTGTCAATGCGAACAAGACGTGACCGAGACGTGTAACCAATGGTAACCCATACCATCACGCCGGGTGATACGCCAGTATGGCGATGACGAATACACGCTTCCAATGTGCGTTCACCGCGATGTCGCCAAACATGGATGCGACCATCATGATGCTGTAAAGAGAACCTGGATTCATCCGAAAAAATGACGTTTTGCCATTCGTGCACCCAGGTTCCTGGTTGAGTACACCATCGCAGGCGCTCCTGTCTGTGATGCAGCGTCAAGGGTAACCGCAGCCATGGTCTCCGAGCTGATAGTGCTACTGCAGATGGTTGTTGTCTTGCAACCGTCCCTATATGTTGACTCAGGGATCGAGACGTGGCTGCACGATCCGTTACAGCCATGTGGATAAGATGCCTGTCATCTCGACTGTTAGTGATACAAGGCCGTTGGGATCCAGCACGGCGTTCCGTATTACCCTGCTGAACCCACCGCTTCCATATTCTGCTAACAGTCATAGGACCTCGACCAACGTGAGTAGCGCCGGCCGCGGTGGTCTAGCGATTCTAGGCCCTCAGTCCGGAACCGCGCGACTGCTACGGTCGCAGGTTCGAATCCTGCCTCAGGCATGGGTGTGTGTGGTATCCTTAGGTTAGTTAGGTTTAAGTGGTTCTAAGTTCTAGGGGACTGATGACCACAGATCTTAAGTCCCATAGTGCTCAGAGCCATTTTTGAACGTGAGTAGCAATGTCGCGATACGATAAACCGCAATCGCGATAGGCTACAATCCGACCTTTATCAAAGACGGAAACGTGATGGTACGTATTTCTCCTCCTTACACGAGGCGTCACAACAACGTTTCACCATAAAACGCCAGTCAACTGCTGTTTGTGTATGAGAAATCGGTTGGAAACTTTCCTCATGTCAGCACGTTGAAGGTGTCGCCACCGGCGCCAACCTTGTGTGAATGCTCTGAAAAGCTAATCATTTGCGTATCACAGCATCTTCTTGCTGTCGGTTAAATTTCGCGTCTGTAGCAAGTCATCTTCGTGGTGTAGCAATTTTAATGGCCAGTAGTGTAGCTGCAGTTATGCTGCGTTTCTTCATTTGCTCATTGATAAATAAACACGATTGTCATTTGAATCCCTCAGGTATGACATGCTGTATTACTAAAGTGAGAACAATGTAACCGTGCCTCCACATATGGCCGAAGTCACGTCAGCAGCCATGTCAAGGGCGTCCATCTTGAAGCGTGACCGCCGTATCGCTGTGGCTGCTCGCTACTGCTCTCGCTGCAATCGATAGTACCTTCAGGGGGTTCCCCGGACGCCCGGTTATCTCATCAAGCTGCTCGTTACAGGGCGGCAAGCGACTGTGCACTCCCTACCACACTCCGCGCACTTCCTGCCGGCTTCTGTAGTCCCTGACGTCACCTGCGCCCAGGAAGTGATTATTCTCCTCAGGCATGTCAATCAACTTGCTATACGGCTGGAGAGCTACTACAGCATCAATACAACATATTCAGCCATAACTGTTCACATGATTTGAACGGCACAAAATGTTTGTAACGTGAGTTACTTCAGCCCTGACATTTCTCAGTAACAATCACTCTACGTTTAACTAGAGTAGTTTCTAGTGTTTTGTACACTACTGGCCATTAAAACTGCTACACCACGAAGATGACGTGCTACAGACGCGAAATTTAACCGACAGGAAGTAGATGTTGTGATATGCAAATGATTAACTTTTCAAAGCATTCACACGCGGTTGGCGCCGGTGGCGACACCTACAACGTGCTGACATGAGGAAAGTTTCCAACCGATTTTCATACACAAACAGCAGTTGACCGGCGTTGCCTGGTGAAACATTGTTGTGATGCCTCGTGTAAGGAGGAGAAATGCGTACCATCAAGTTTCCGACTTTGACAATGGTCAGATTGTAGCCTATCGCGATTGTGGTTTATCGTATCGCGACATTGCTGCTCGCGTTGGTCGAGATCCAATGACTGTTAGCAGAATATGGAATCGGTGGGTTCAGGAGGGTAATACGGAACGCCGTGCTGGATCCCAACGGCCTCGTATCACTAGCAGTCGAGATGACAGGCATCTTATCCGCATGGCTGTAACGGATCGTACAGCCACGTCTCGATCCCTGATTCAACAGATGGGGACGTTGGCAACACAACAACCATCTGCACGAACAGTTCGACGACGTTTGCAGCAGCATGGACTATCAGCTTGGAGTCCACGGCTGCGGTTACCCTTGACGCTGCATAACAGAAAGGAGCGTCTGCGATGGTGTACTCAACGACGAACCTGGGTGCACGAACGACAAAACGTCATTTTTTCGGATGAATCCATTTTCTGTTTACAGCATCATGATGGTCGCATCCATGTTTGGCGACATCGCGGTGAACGCACATTGGAAGCGTGTATTCGTCATCGCAATACTGGCGTATCACCCGGTGTGATGTTATGGTGAGCCATTGGTTACATGTCTCGATCACCTTTAGGTCGCATCGACGGCACTTTGAACAGTGGACGTTCCATTTCAGATGTGTTACGACCCGTGTCTCTACCCTTCATTCGATCGCTGCAAAACCCTACATTTCAGCAGGATAATGCACGACCGCATGTTGCAGGTCCTGTACGGGCCTTTCACGATACAGAAAATGTTCGACTGCTGCCCTGGCCAGCATATTCTCCAAACCTCTCACCAATTGAAAACGTCTGGTCAAAGGTGGTCGATCAACTGGCTCGTCACAATACGCCAGTCACTACTCTTGATGAACTGTGTTATCGTGTTGAAGCTGCATGGGCAGCTGTACCTGTACACGCCATCCCCGCTCTGTTTGACCCAATGCCCAGGCGTATCAAGGCCGTTATTACGGCCAGTGGTGGTTGTTCTGGGCACTGATTTCTCAGTATCTATGCACCAAAATTGCGTGAAAATGTAATCACATGTCAGTTCTAGTATAATATATGTGTCCAATGAATACCCGTTTATCATCTGCACTTCTTACTGAAGTAGCAATTTTAATGGCCAGTAGTGTAATATTTCCCGTGTATATTAAAAGAAGCAATACAAACGCAGCTCGCTCTGTTCGTCCAGGAGATGAAGAATACAGCTGGTACCGTCGAACACGTTACTGCCGTAGTCCTTATCTTCTGTATACAGTCCCACATTGTCGCCTAATGAACAAAATACGAGCATACAGATTATCAGACCAACTTTGTAGTTGGACTGAACATTTCCTAACTAGTAGAACATAGCTTGTTATTCTTAACGGAGAGAAGCTTGCAGACACAAAAGAAACATTGGGTGTAGTCCAAACGAGTTTAATCAGCATTAATGTTCACAATATAGTGAGTCTGTCATAGAAATCGTCAGGCGCAATTTCTCTGGTGTTTCGGTAGATACACTACTGGCCATTAAAATTGCTGCACCCAGAATAAGTGCAGCTGATAAACGGGTATTCATTGGACAAATATATTACACTAGAACTGACATGTGATTACATTTTCACGCAACTTTGGTGCATAGATCCTGAGAAATCAGTACCCAGAACAACCACCTCTGGCCATAATAATGGCCTTGATACGCTGGGCATTGCCTCCAACACAGCATGGATGGCGTGTACAGGTCCAACTGACCATGCAGCTTCAACACGATACCACAGTTCATCAAGAGTAGTGACTGTCGTACTGTGACGAGCCCGTTGTTCAGCCACCATTCACCAGACGTTTTCAATTGGTGAGAGATCTGGAGAATGTGCTGGTCAGGGCAGCAGTCGAACATTTGTACAACATGCGGTCGGGCATTATCCTGCTGAAATGTAGGGATTCGCAGGTATCGAATGAAGGGTAGAGCGACGGGTTGTAACACGTCTAAAATGTAACGTCCACTGTTCAAAGTGCCGTCAATGCGACCAAGAGGTAATCGTGACGTGTAACCAAAGGCTCCCCATACCATCACGCCGGGTGATACGCCAGTATGACGATGACGAATACATGCTTCCAATGTGCGTTCACCGCGATGCCGCCAAACACGGATGCGACCATCATGATGCTGTAAACAGAACCTGGAACCATCCAAAAAAAATGACGTTTTGCCATTCGTGCACCCAGGTTCGTCGTTGAGTATACCATCGCAGGCGCTGCTGTCTGTGATGCAACGTCAAGGGTAACCGCAGCCATGGTCTCCGAACTAATAGTCCATGCTGCTGCAAACGTCGTCGAATTGTTCGTGCAGATGGTGGTTGTCTTGCAAACGTTCCCATCTGTTGACTCAGGGATCGAGACGTGGCCGTACGATCCGTTACAGCCATGCGGATAGCATGCCTGTCATCTCGACTGCTAGTGACACGAGGCCATTGGGATCCAGCACGACGTTCCGTATTACCCTTCTGAACCCACCGATTCCATATTCTGCTAACAGTCATTGGATCTCGACCAACGCGAGCAGCAATGTCGCGATACGATAAACCACAATCGCGATAGGCTACAATCCGACCTTTATCATAGTCGGAAACGTGGTGGTACGCATTTCTCCTCCTTACACGAGGCATCACAACAACGTTTCACCAGGCAACGCCGGTCAACTCCTGTTTGTGTATGAGTAATCGGTTGGAAACTTTCCTCATGTCAGCACGTTGTAGGTGTCGCTACCGGCGTCAATCTTGTGTGAATGCGCTGAAAGGTTAATCATTTGCATATCACAGCATCTTCTTCTTGTCGGTTAAATTTCACGTCTGTAGCACGTCATCTTCGTGGTGTAACAATTTTAATGGCTAGTAGTGTATTTGCAGTTCTGCTTTTGCAATCTGTGGATGGAATCGGCCCAAACAAATAGTGCTCACCGCATATTTCATGTGACGCCCATAATCAACGTAAAACAACGGTTTTACTCCCGTTAGCAACAAAATGATTTTTAAAACGAATTTTTACGCGTTCATTCAATAGAGCGGTTCAAAATTAGTTGATTGTGATACTCGTTTTATCGATGTGTATTAACAGGGGGAGTAAAACAGGAATATCCAGAATTGCAGCACACCATGACCTGTGTTGACTCCTACCGCGCGAAGCAGCGCTGTTCAGTCACTGCTGGCGTAGTGGTAAATGTAAATGCCGTGTGGCCAAGGCCTCTCGTCGGGTAGACTGTTCACCGGGTTCAAGTCTTTCGATCTGACGCCATTTTGGCGACTTGTGCGTCGATGGGGATGAAATGATGATGATTAGGACAACCCAACACCCAGTCACAGAGCGGAGAAAATCTCCGACACAGCCGGGAATCGAAGCCTGGCCCTTAGGATTAATATTCTGTCGCGCTGACCACTCAACTACCGGGGGCGGACGGAGTACTGCTTATTTCTAGTGTTTTACTGACCTTGTTAATACGTATTGAGAAAACGAAGTATCACACTCAACCGATTTGGGACTGCACTGTCGAACAAGTACGTGAAATTTCTCTTTAAATCTCATTGTGTTTGTAACGGGAAATGAACAGACGCTTTCTTTCGACAACGGGCATCGTATTGAAACATCCCCTTAGAAAAATTTAGGAATTACTGTGCTGATGAACCTCTACGTTATTTGATTTTCAGCTGAGTAAAACTGAACGTACTCAGACATTACTCTCTTTACTTATTCTGATCAACACTAAACTGATACACAATATTTTTAGCGCAACGCAATCTGACTTTCAAAAATTCCTACAAAAGAATGGCCCTGACTAACAATAACCTATACCTTTCATGAATCACTTCCCTCACAAAAATCTTCGTTACGCGAACTACGGCAATACAGCGAGCGCCAATACTGCCAACTAGAAATAAAAGATTCTAACTACTGATAGGCATAGTTAGCAAATGTAAGATTTTGATAGAGAACAAACAATGTATTTCCGTTAATAGAGTTAAAAGTCATTATCCAGATCATCCGATCTCAAAACTCCGCCATCTCTCTCCCCACATCCACCACTGCTGGCGGCTCACCTCCAACTGCGCAACGCTACGCGCTGTTCACACCCAACTGCCCAACACTACAATAGTAAATATTCCAATAATGCAAACCAGCCACAAACTGCACATAGCACAGTCAGTGATTTTCATACAGAGCGCTACGTGGCGTTACCAACATAAAAACCTAAACAGCCTGCTTACAGTATGAAGGAGGTGATCGGAAGTATTTGTTTGAGATGACTCTAGGCACCTCACGAAAGAAAGAAATTGCAAATATCTGCCGAAACATCAAAGAAAATCCGCCTGACGACTCAAAGGAGGAACATTCGGCATGTAAATGAACCAGCGGATAACGTCACTTATTACATGACGATGTTCACACGTGACAGTGTTGTAAAGTCGTAACACCAGCATAGTGTAACGAATTGCAGGGACAAGTGTTAAACATCAATGTTTGTTGCAGAGATTTGAACTTCATCCTCAACCTAAACAGTTGACTCGCATCGCTCATAAACAGGCGAAAAGACCTATTATAGTAAGATTGCAGGATTGCTCAACAGTCACTGTAAGCAATCACAACCATTTACTACCTGCGAGTATGCGCACAGAACGATTTGAGGTGGAACGACCGCATACAACAAACTGCAGGAAAAGTGCACGGAGACGACAAAGTCGTAAGATACCTCCTAATATCGCATTGGACCTCATTTTGCCCGGCATGGTGCAGCACCTAGACGTGATATGTACTCAGCAAGCCGTTGGAAGTCCCCTGCAGAATTTCTAATCACGCTGCCTCCATAATCGTCCATAATTGCGAAAGTGTTGCTATGAAGCATTATGTGCGCAAAATGACCTCTCGATGATGTCCTATAAATGTTCGATGGGTGGCCAAATCCTTCGCTTGAACTGTCCAGACTGTTCTCCAAACCAATCGCGAACAGTTGTGGCCCACTGATATAGAACATCGCCATCCATAAAACTTCTATTATTGTCTGGAAACATGAAGTCCATGAATAGCTGCAAATGGCCTATAAGTAGCCGAACACAACCATTTCCAGTCAACAGTCTGTCCCGGTAGAGCAGAGGACCATTCCATGCAAACACAGCCCACACCATTACTGAGCCACCACCAGCTTGCACAGTGCCTTGTTGAAAACTTCAATCCATTGCTTCGTAGAGTCTGTACCACGCTTGAATCCTTCCATCAGTTCTCATTTGGCCAGACCACTGTCCTCCAGTCGTCTACGGTCCGGCATAAGAATTCACCCTCATACTGCCAACGGCATGTCAAAGAGGGCGGAAGAGCGGACAGAGCTTCAGGGCATTCTCTTGTCCTTGGGGTGGGAAACTTCCCCTAAAGGCTCAGCAAGATCAACGGCATGCAGAAGGCATTAAAGACACGTAACGTGTATCCACAGGACATGTGGCGTGTAAATGAAGAAGTTCTCTCTCCGTTGGAAAAAGATTCCGGCATTGTCTCCCATTCGAATCTCCGGGAGAGGGCTGCCAAGAGGGAGTTGACTATGAGAAAAAGATTGAATATCCTACGAAAGGATAACGTTCTACGGGGTGGGCCCTGGAATGTCGGAAGCTTGAACATGGAAGGTATGCTAGAAAATATGAAAATGAAAATGCAAGGGCTCAATCTAGATATAGTAGCGATCAGTGAAGTGAAATGGAAAGACGACAAGGATTTCTGGTCAGATGATATAGGGTAATATCAACAGCAGCTGAAAATGGTATAAAGGGAGTAGGGTTCGCGATGGATAGGAAAGTAGGGCAGAGAGTGTCTTACTAGAACAGTTCGGTGATAGGGTTGTTCTAATCAGAATCGAAAACGAACCTAGACCGGCAACGATAATTTAAGTATAATACCAACGTCGCAAGCTGAAGATGAAGAGATAGAGAAAGTATATGAGGATATTGAAAGGGTAATACAGTACGTAAAGGGAGATGAAAATCTAATAGGAATGGAAAAGTGGAATGCTGTTATAGGAGAAGGAGTAGAAGAAAAAAAAAACAAAAAAAAACCTTACTGGAGAATTTGGGCTTGGGACAAAGAATGAAAGAGGAGAAAGACTAACTGAGTTCTGTAAAACATTTCAGCTAGTGATAGCGAATACTCTGTTCAAGAATCACCAGAGGAGGAGGTAACTTCGGAAAGGCCGGATGATAGGGGAAGATTTCAGATTACATCAGGGTAAGGCACAGATTCCGAAATCAGCTACTGGATTGTATGGCACATCCAGGAGCAGACATAGACTCAGACCACAATGTAGTAGTGATGAAGAATAAGCTGAAGTTTAAGAAATTAGTAAGGAAGAATAAATATACAAAAAAGTGGGATATGGAAGTACTAAGGGATGACAAGGTATGCTTGGAGTTCTCTAAGGACTAGATCAGTAGGCAGTATAGTTGACGAGGAATGGACATCTCTACAGGGCAATCACAGAAGCTAGAAAACAAATCATAGGTACAAAGAAGATAATTGGGAAGAAACCATGGGTAACAGAAGAAATACTTCAGTTGATCGATGAAAGAAAGAATTACGAAAATGTTCAGCAAATTCAGGATTATAGAAATACAAGTCGTTGAGGAATTAAATAAATAGGAAGGGCAGGGAGGTTCAGACGAAATGGCAACATGAAAAATGTGAATAAATCGAAAAAGAAATTATTGTCAGGACTGACTCGGAATATAGGAAAGTCAAAACAATCTTCGGTGAAATTAAAAGCAAGGATGGTAAAATGAAGAGTGTAACGGGAATTCCACTATTAAATGCAGAGGTGAGAGTGAGTAGATGGAAAGAGTACATTGAAGGGCTTGATGAGTGGGAAGAATTGACTGATGTGATAGAGGAAGAGACAAGAGTCGATATAGAAAAGGTAGAGGATCTAGTATTAGAATTAGGATTTAAGAGAGCATTTTTCTTTTTTCAGTCAATAGTATTCTGACTGGTCTGATGCGGCCCGCCACAAATTCCTCTCGTGTGCCAAACTCCATAGCTGAGAGTAGCTCTTGCAACCTACGTCCTCAATTATGTGGTAGATGTGCTCCAATCTCTGTCTTCCTCTACAGTTTTGTCCCAATGAAACTTCCTCTAGTACCATGGAAGTCATTCCCTGATGTCTTAACAGATATACTATCATCCTGTTCCTTCTCCTTGTCAGTGTCTTCCACATATTCATTTCCTTCCGATTCTGCGCAGAACTTCCTCATTGCTTACCTTATCAGTCCAACTAATCTGCAACTTTTATCTGTAGCACCGGATCTCAAATGCTTCGATCCTCTTCTGTTCTGGTTTTATCAGAGCCGTGTTTCACTACTACACAATGCTGTGCTCCAAACGTACATTCTCAGAAATTTCTTCCTCAGATTAACGCCTATCTTTGCTACTAGCGGACTTCTCTTGTCATAGAAAGCCCTTTTTTCCAGTGCTAGTATGCTAATGATATCCTCCTTGTTCCGTCCGTCGTTGGTTATTTTGCTGCCTAGGTAGCAGAATACCTTAATTTCATCTACTTCGTGACCATTAATTCTGATTTAAAGTTTCTCGCTATTCTCATTTCTGCTACCCTCTTTGACATGCCGTTGGCGGTATGAGGGTGAATTCTTATGCCGGACCGTAGACGACTGGAGAACAGTGGTCTGGTCAAATGAGAACTGATGGAAGGGTTCAAGGATGGCACAATCCATATTCTGTACTCATTAGAATGTACATTCCTTTTAGCAGGACCATGTAATTCTTGTTCATTTTCACTCAGGATAGCAATGTCATCCTCGAATCGTATCATTGATATCCTTTCACCTTGCATTTTAATTCCGCTTCTGAACCTTTCTTTTATCTCCATCATTGCCTCTTCGATGTGCAGATTGAACAGAAGGGGCGAAAAACTACATCTCTGTCTTACACCACTTTTACTCCAAGCACTTCGTTCTTGGTCGTCCACTCCTAATATTCTCTCTTGGCTCTTGTACATATTGTACATTACCTGCCTCTCCCTATAGCTGGCCCCTATCTTTCTCATAATTTCGAGTATCTTGCACCATTTTACATTGTCGAATGCTTTTTCCACGCTGACAAATCCTATGAACGTGTTTTGATTTTTCTTAAGTCTTGCTTCCATTATCAACCGCAACGTCAGTATTGACTCTCTAGAACCTTTACTTTTCGTAAAGCCAAAGTGATCGGCATCTAATACATCCTCAATTTTCTTTTCCATCCTTCTAAATATTATCCTTGTCAGCAAGTTGGATGCATGAGCTGTTAAGCTGATTGTGCGATAATTCTCGCACGTGTCAGCTGTTGCAGTCTTCGGAATCGTGTGGATGGTATTTTTTTTTCGAAAGTCAGATGGTATGTCGCCAGACTCATAAATTCTACACACTAGCGTGAATAATCGTTTTGTTGGCACTTCCGCAAATGACTTTAGAAATTCTGATGGAATGTTACCTACCCCATCTGCCTTATTTGTTCTTAAGTTCTCCAAACCTCTCTTAAATTCTGATTCTAATACTGGTTCCCCTATTTCTTCTAAATCGACTCCTGTTTCTTCTTCTATCACATCAGACAAATCTTACCCTCATTGAGGCCTTTAGTATACTCTTTCCACCTATCCGCTCACTCATCAACATTTAACAGTGGAATTCAGGTTGCACTCTTAATGTACCACCCTTGCTTTTAATTTCATCGAAGGTTATTTTGACTTTCCTATATGCCCAGCCAGACCTTCCGATAATTATTTCTTTTTCGAATTCTTCACTTTCTCACGTAGCCATTTCGTCTTAGCTTCACTGTACTTCCTATTCACTTCATTCCTCAGCGACTTGTATTTCTGAATTTTCCCTGAACATTTTGTACTTCTTTCTTTTATCGATTAACTGAAGTATTTCTTCTGTTACCCATGGTTCCTTCATAGTTACCTTCTTTGTATCTATGTTTTGCTTTCCAAATGTTCAAATGTGTATGAAATCTTATGGGACTCAACTGCTAAGGTCATCAGTCCCTAAGCTTACACACTACTTAATCTTAATTATCCTAAGGACAAACACACACACCCATGCCCGAGGGAGGACTCGAGCCTCCGCCGGCAGCAGCCGCACAGTCCATCACTGCAGCGCCTTAGACTGCTCGGCTAATCCTTCGCGGCTTTTGCTTTCCAGCTTCTGTTATTGCCCTTTTTAAAGATGTACATTCCTCGCTAACTGTTCTGCCTACTAAGCTATTCCTCATTGCCGTATCTACACCCTTATAGAACTTCAAGAGTGTCTTGTCATTCCTTAGTACTTCCGTATCCGCACTTCTTTGTGTATTGATTCTTACTGACTAATCTCTTAAACTTCCGCGTACTCTTGCCTACATCTGTTGCCTACACTACCTAATAACCTGAAAACAGAGAGCTTATATTGTAACCGCACTGACTTACGACGAGGCTGTCTGCACCACCGTGCAATTCGAAGAACTGCACCAGCGTCACCGCACCTGGATTGCTAGAAAGTTCTTTACGAAATCAAGTGGAAGCACTGCAAAAATACTGCTATGTACCAGACTTAACGGTACATACCAAATATGACGAGAGGCCACAACCACACAGGTGTAACGATTCACTCATAACGACTCACCTGACAGCCTCCAGATGGTTCACACAGTTGCGGACTACATTCTGCTTCGACGTCACGTTCATCTGAGCACCAAACTCCTCTACTGATAGTGTTTCCCAGACGCCATAGGGACCGCTTTCAGTTATGGACTACATTGTTTCTGCCTTGGACTGGCAAAAGTGGGAATCGTTCCACCAACAGGTACGAAACACGAGCCCTTAGTAAAGTTCATTGCCTGCAGCCAGTTCAGTACCGCTTCTGTAATTACGCAATTGAGTAGATCTACATTCAATCATAGTGAAAATATCGTAGACTGCAAAGAGACAGCAAAGTTATTTAGATGTCACTGTACTACGTACAGGACATCAAGTGCCACACGGGTTGCGTGTATCTTGTGTGTTGCCTGTACTACAGTCATCTGCTCCATATGAAAGGAGGTAGGCCCGACAACATTAAAGTTATTGATTCGCTTCTGAAATATCCCTGTTTAGAGACACACATTGTTGCTGAAAATCATCCTATGAATTTACTGTGGTAGGCAGTATGCAGCGCACCTGGCCAGTAGATCCTACTGGTTCCGTGAAATCTCGTCGTCCGAGAGTCGGGGAGTCGGTGAACACTGAAGGAGACTTAGCGGCACCGGCAAGCCTCAGCTAACATTTGATCTCAAAAATTGTTCCCCAAGATGCTAAGACTTTGAAACATCTTGTATATGCAGGTAAAGAGCGCATAAAATAGGAAGAGATTTGCTGCTTGCTACAGTAGTATTATCTCAGGGAGTCACACCTAGTGATACGTGGCTGGCGACCACGGGGCCCCGAGCTGAGTCCTGGCATTGCTTCCATTTACTTATGCCAGGCTCCTCACTCTTATCTTTCCTATCTGGCCACCCTCGGCCAGCTCTTGCTCTTTTCCGACCCTGACGCTATTAGGTTTCGAGGGCTAGGGGTCTTTCATTTTCCAACCTATACTTCTCATGCAGCGTCTGACCCGGAGCGGGCGGCTGCAAAAGGCGTCTGTATCCCATGTTAGCGGCGGCCTCCAGAACTGCGGAAGGCAACGTAATACCACCGCAGATTGTCTTCCCTGCATAATGCAGTCTCCATTTTATGCACAAAAAATGGCTTCCTCTCATGTTAAAGCAGTGTCCGGAGGTAAAATAGTCCCACATTCGGATCTCCGGGGGGGACAACTTGAAAGGAGGCAAAAAATCAAAACGAGAATTGGTACCTGGAACGTCAGAACTCTGCTACAAGCAGGAAAACTAGAAAACCTTAAAAGAGAGATGGAAAAGAATCATATGGACCTCGTAGGAGTTGCTGAGGTAAGATGGAATGGACATGGAGAGTTGCAGTCAGATGAATATGTATTCTACTACTCAGGAGGAGAAGTAAAAGGAATTAATGGAGTGGGAATGATTATGACAAAGGAATTGGCTAAATGTGTGGAATATGTAGACTATGCAAATGACCGGGTTATTGGTGTAAGGCTGAAAGGAGCACAAAAAGATTTACTGATTGCCCAGGTGATATGCCAACTTCAGAACATGATGACCAAATTGTAGAGGAAACGTACAATGTAACAGAGAGAATAATGGACGAAAATAAAAAATGCTGCAAAATAGTAATGGGAGACTGGAACGCCATTGTGGGAGAAGGGAAAGAGGGAAACATAGTAGGCAGTCATGGTCTTGGAAAGAGAAATGACAGAGGTGAATGGTTAATTGACTTCTGCTGGGAAAGGCAGCTGATAGTGGCAAACACATGGTTCAAGAACCATAAGAGGAGGCTCTACACTTGGAAATCACCAGGGGATAAATATAGAAACCAAATCGATTTTATACTGGTAGAAGAAAGATACAGGAATGGAATCAAGAAGGTGCACACATTACCAGGTGCAGATATTAATAGTGACCACAACTTACTTATGGCAGAAATAGAAATAAGAATGAAAAAACTGAAAAAGGCGACAATGGTGAAGAAATGGGATCTAGATAAGATAAGGTCCAACAAAGAACAAATTACAGAAATGCTCTCTCGGGACTTTCTAAACACATTACGAGACAAAGAAGCACCTGATAATGCCAACGAGTACTGGAATATGCTGAAAGAAGGAATCATTAAAGCAGGACAGCAAAATATAGGATATGTAAAAGGGAAAAGGTCAAAAAAACCATGGGTCACAGAAGAAATGATTTCCAAGATGGAGGAGAGAAGAAAATTGAAAAACAAGAACACTGAAGATGCAAGAAAGATATACCGAAGGTTAAATAACGAACTGCGAAGAGAAACAGAGCAGGCTAGGAAAAAATGGCTAAAAGAGGAATGTGATGAAATTGAAGAACTGGACAGGAAAGGAAGATACGACTTACTATACAACAGAGTAAAGACTATGACATGGGAACAAAACAGAGCAGGAAGCGCTACTATGGAAATTTTTAGTAAAGACGAAGAGGTAGTGTATAAAGATCGTGACGATGTCCTCCAGAGATGGGAAGAATATATAAAAGAGCTATATGACACAAATAGCAAACCAGAAACTCTGGAACTTGAATCACACAACAGTGTAAGTGATGAAGAGAAAGGACCGACCATCATAATGAAGTAAAGTCTGCCATTGCTGCAATGAAAAATGGCAAAGCAATAGGTACAGATACAATACCGGGAGAAATACTAAAATGCTTGAACCACAATGGAATAAGAGAAATATTGAGGTTATGTAATAAAATATATGACAGTGGTGAATGGCCTGAGGACTTTTTGACAACAGTAATGATTCCATTACCGAAAAAACAGGGAACCAAGAAATGCAGCGAGCACAGGACAATCAGCCTCATTTCACATGCAGCCAAAGTGATGTTAAGAATAATTAATAAAAGACTTGAAAAAGTAATAGAGGAGAATCTCGGCGAGGAGCAGTTTGGCTTTAGACGGAATACGGGCACCAGAGATGCAATAGGGCTCCTACGAATCTTGGGAGAAAGGTTTATCGAAAAAGGAAGAGACCTATATATGTGCTTCATCGATTTAGAAAAGGCATTTGACGTTGTGGTTTGGGACAAGCTGGTGACTATTATGAGGGAAAAGAGAGTGGACTGGAAAACCAGAAGACTTATAAACTTATTGTACCTTAATCAAAAAGTTTCAGTTAAAGTGAGAGGAGAAAGTACAAACTGGATCAGACTAGGGAAAGGAATAAGACAAGGATGCTGTTTATCACCTACTCTTTTCAACCTGTACTTGGAAAATATGATTGACCAATGCTCATTAGATGACAAAGGAGTAGAAATTGGAGGAAGAAGAGTAGGGTGCTTGAGATTTGCTGATGACATGGTCCTTCTAGCCACAGGGGAAAAAAAATTACAGGATTTGGTGGACACCATTGCAACTAACGGAAAAAAATATGGAATGAAAATTAACACAAATAAAACAAAAGTATTGGCAATAGGAGGAAATAAGGAAATAAAAATTGTGCTGAATGGAGAAACACTAGAACAGGTGCAAAATTTGAAGTATCTTGGAAGCAGGATAGACACCGACTGGAAGTGCACCACAGAAATTAAAACAAGGATAGCAATGGCAAAAGAGGCGTTTTATAAGAAAAGGAGAATCTTCTGCAGCGGTATGGACAGAGAACTCAGAAAGAGACTCATAAAATGTCTTGTATGGAGTGTTCTTCTATATGGCGCTGAAACATGGACTATGAGGGAAAAAAAACAGAGAAAGGCTGGAGGCTTTTGAGATCTGGACATGGCGTAAGATGGAAAGAATAAGTTGGATGGAGAGAGTAAACAATGAAGAGGTACTGAGAAGAGTGGGAGAGAAAAGGCAGTTACTAGATGTAATAAAGAGAAGAAAAAGAAATTGGATTGGGCATATATTAAGAAAGAATGACGGACTGATAAAAACAGTTTTAGATGGTTATGTAGAAGGGAAAAGGAAGCGAGGAAGGAAGAGATTCCAGATACTGGATGACATGATGGACGGTACAACATACAGCAGCCTTAAGAAGGAAGCAATGGATCGCAGAAAATGGAGAGGCAAAGGACCTGCTAATATAGCAGATAACTGATGATGATGATGATGACAGTAGTATTATAGCTGTCCGTACCTTGGAAGTACAGTAAAACCATGCTTAACCGAACTCGGATGAACCGAAACCAGCGTTATCTGAAACGCCACAAATATTCCAAATAAAGAAAAAAAATGTACTCTCAAGGCGAGAGTTACTGGGCTGAGACTGACCAGTCTGAAACAACACTGCCAACAGTAGTGCATTCCAGTGGCTGTATATTTCCGTTACGTGTGTATTTTTAAGCTATGGCGACTAAGAGGAAGCGTGTTGTGCTTACTTTCTCTGATAAATTAGCTGTTACCAGCGAGGTTGAAAAAGGAAGTCTGCGAAAAGTGTTGCGGCTTATGAAGGAGTTCGTGTCTGTGCCGTTTCAGAATGAAGTCGAAACCTAAATTTCTCGGGCAAGCTGCGAAAAATCTTAGTAGAAAAATACTAAAAATACCTGATTTTTCAATTCGGCAGTTGCATGTATGTGGAGAAAAGCTATCTGCAGAACCAGACGCGGTTGAGGTAATCGAAATAGTGTTTGAAGATCACAACCAAGACTACACTAAGGACCAAATTTACAGTACCGATGAAACGGAGCTTAATGTCAAGATTTTTCCTACAAAATTCTTCGCTGCCTCAAGGGAAACGTCTGTCCCAGGACACAAAATGGAAAAAAAACGGATAACTGTTCTTTTGACATCAAACGGTTCTATCACACACGTATACTGTCCCTAAAGTGTATAAGGAAGTCGAAAGGAGCTAGAGCCTCGAAAATGGGGTGCCAGTTTTTTATAGAGCCCACAAAAGTTGTTCGATGTCTTTTGAAATGTTTGCCAAATGGTTAGGTTATCAGTTTATACCGAAAGTTGAAATTTTTTATCTGCAAAACGTCTCCTAAAAAATGCCCTTTTACTGATTGACAATGCGCCTACGCATCCTTCCGAGTTAAAAAATGGCGATATCTGTGTGTGTTTCCTTCCCCCAAATGTCACTAGTCTATTTCGGTCGCCGTCCGGAGTGGCCGAGCGGATCTAGGCGCTTCAGTCTGGAACCACGCGACCGCTACGGTCGTAGGTTCGAATCCTGCCTCGGGCATGGATGTGTGTGTTGTCCATAGGTTAGGTAGATTTAAGTAGTTCTATGTTCTAGGGGACTGATGACCTCAGATGTTAAGTCCCATAGTACTCAGAGCCATTTGAACCATTTTTTTGATATTTCAGTCACTGGATGATGGTAAAAGGAACTGTTCGTTGCGAATACATGGATACGTGGACGAATGGGTTGTTGCGGATGATACGCAAGAAGTCAAGGACCAAGACATTGGAGAAACAGTGTTGAGGTCAAATGCTGACGTGATCGAAGAGCCTGAGGTAGGTGATGACGAGAGAGTGACTGCTGGCGAAGGATTTCGAACACTGTAGGTGTTAATATTAAGAATTTTACCTTTAAAAATCCTAGTGATTATAGTATAGCACAGAAATTACAGAACATGTGGTGTTGTTGTTATAGGTTGCCCTAAGATTTGATCAACAATGCAATGAGTCAACGCTGGCTGAACACCTTCTAATGACACGGAGAGACGTAACTGCTCAGAAACGCGTGACGAGACACTAGAAACAAACAAAAATTACTGAGTTATTTTAATAAGTAATTAATGTGTTATAAACTATTAGGACCTGTATACTGCAATCCTAAATATGTAATTTTAACTTTAATGCAGAACATAATTTTAGCGTTCAAAGCGATTATAGAATTCGCTTCAAACTTTTCAAAAATACATACTGTAATCACAATAAAAAGATAGTGTAGTACATATTAGATTCCTGAGCGTATTTTTGTTCCGTTACGTTTATTAAAGTAAATCATCCTCAGTGGCCTGTAATTAAATAAGTTTACAATTTGATTTGATTTCTAGGAAGAAAAACGGTTCGTTAAAAAGTTGTCTGTTTTTCCTTACTACAATTTCTGCTTGATTTTTCGCCTACACCAGGAAACGACGTCTGCTTTCTTCATTAGACACTAATACCTACTTGTGGTCTAATTCTTCGCTGCTTTGCAGAACTCTGCATTTTTTTACACCTTACACAGTACTCTTCCTCGTACACCACTGTTCACTGTTTATCTGTATACTTGTAAGTGTGTATTATGTTTTGTAGTGTTGCAAAATTGCCCCTAGTTTGTCTTTCATCTATACTTTATTTTTCTCTATAGTTAATTATGTGCGTTTTATTCTATTTAATTATGTTGCTGTGTATTTGTATACTGTGTAAGAGTAATGAGGGAATAGTGATGGAAACATTTTTTGACAACACTAGAAAACACAATACACACTTAGAAGTCTACAAATAAACTGTGAATAGCGGTGTACGAAAAAATATGCTATGTAATACGTAAAAATGCACAGTTCTCTAAAGTAGCGAAAAATCAGACCGCAAGTATCAGCGTCTAGTGAGGAAAAAAAACCAAAGATGTGCTAGTAGACGGCATTTCCTAATGTAGGAGAAAAACCACGGAGAAATTGACGGATGTAAAAACCAACAATGTATTAAGGAACAGTTTTCCGATGTAGAAAACAAATCAAATTTTAAATATCTTTGGTTACGGACCACTGATGATGCTTTACTGCAATAAAGCAAATCGTGTCTGGCGAGAAAAACACGTATTTTCTAGTACTTGTAACAACGGAACAAAAATACCTTCAGGAATTGTGAAGTAACTACGGACAATGTGGTCACACAAATGAAGAGTTACATATTAGATGTTCATGGCTTAACCGAAAACATTATTATGCAGAGATTGTAAAGAATGGGAGAGCCGGTGAGCCGGCCGGCAGTCGGGTGACCGACGTGAAGGCACCAGCCGCCTTGCCACATTTAGCGCCCCCCCCCCCCCCCCCCCCCCCACGACTGCGTTATGGACTCCGCTGCCGCCGACGCTGACAAGAGAGTGTGAAGGGAGCGCACGCAGCTCCTACCACCTCGCTTCCACACGCTAATTTCCACCTCTGCCGACTCGTTACTGGCCGATAATTTCTTACGTCACGCGCTGAACTCATTAAATGCCAGCGATCCGGCATATTCTGAGACTGTCTACAGTGATGAGTCATTGGTTCATAACATTACGACTATTCCCCACCGTGATACTGAACGCCACCTACTGACGTTGCGAGCTCGCGACGGAGTAAACAAAGTACACAGGAGGAGCAGAGACGCATGGAAATCACCGTTACCACGACACGGGATGCAAACTGGATAAAGCACAGACGAAGGATAGATTTTCATGGAACAGCGCCTGGGAACCAAGATCTCTGAAACGGCGAATCTGGCCGGCTGCTCGCGTGCTACTGTCGTGATTTAATTTTTTAGTAGCTGAGTACTCAGCGTTGCTTGTGTATGTATTTTTTCCACCTCCTTTCCCCTCTCCTTCTCCATTTCATTCTTCACCTTCCCTCTGCCCACCTTATCCAACCCCTTTCTGTGTCCACCTCATGGACCCCACTTTTCTGTGAGTCTGCTCCTCCTATCCTCTATCAATCTGTTCCTACCCCCTCTGCCCATCCCCTCCCTCTCCTGTAATCCCATCTCCTCACCTCTTTGTCAAATTCATCCTCCCCCTCAGTCTGTCCATCTCTTCCTGTCCCCTCTCTCTGTCCATCCCCTCCTCTTCCTTTTCATCTCCTCCTCTTTCTGTGTCCATCTCCACCTCTCCCATTCCTCCATCAGCCTGCTTCTCTTACCTTTCTCAGTGCATTTACTCCTCCCTCTCTGTCTGATCGTTTGCTCCTCCCCATACCTCCCCTGTTTCTGTCCATCTCTTTCTTTCCTCTGTCCATCTTCTCCTTTTTTTTTCTCCATCTCCTCCTCCTCCTTCTGTCCATTTTCCCATCCCTTAACTCTGTCCATCTCCTCATTCCACCTCTCTGTCTCTCCATCGCATCCCCGCTCTCCTCTCTCTACATTATCACACTCACCCCAAATGGATGTTGAAGGCTCTCCCCCCTACATTGTTCCCTTTGAAACTAATTAATATGTGTACCGAAATTTACTGAAATCACAGGGGTCTAGGATGAGCTTATTTCACAAGTATTAGTACAGATATTTTATCAGTACATATAGCGAATTTCTCCCTGCAGTTTAATTTTCACGCAGCTCAATGTTTATGACACCATATCTGCTGAACAATGCACTGTACAATAATATAATTTTGCATGTACATCCTGTGTTATATGTGGTTGCTGTCTGAGAATTTTGTATTGAATTGTGCTAGTAGTAACGAAGTAATAAATTAAAATGTGATGCATGATGTGGCAGTTTTTCACGCAACTCTGTGTTTACGACAGCATGTTTTCTGAACTATGTGTCGTACAATGCTACATTTTTCTAGCTACAGTCAGCAGCATATTTGTCTACGAAATATGTCGTGAATAGAGTTAACAGCAAAAAACTAATAAATTAAAACGTTATATACAATGTTGCAGTTTTTCACCCGTCTTAGCGTTTATGACGTCAAATATCTCCTAAACTGTCATACAGTGATGTAATTTTTTTGTTATATTCAGTGTTACATGTGAATACTGCCTGTAAAATGTGTCGCCAAAAGTTAGTAGTAAAGAAATAATAAATTCAAACATCATGCTTCGTGTGGCAGTTTTAGTGCATGAACGGCGAAAATCTAGTAAGCGCTAAACGTTTTCTCTTTCATCTTTTTGTGGGGATCTTCAGCGACAGAGACTTATGCAAATGTGTGAAACGATGTCTAAAGTTCGCTGCAAGTCTTTCTGGGCTCTAATTCAAAATTACTGGATGACTGAAGTACGGCTATTCGTGCGTCATGGGCTGCACTGCATTTTCACCTTCATCCCCTTAACGTTCCTTAAAAAAATGAAGTAATAAACTTCACGATTACTTCGAATGAATGTCTGATTTATGGAATGAGTACTGAACTCGAGTTGTCATTCTGCGTGTTGTAAGTGCAAGTAGTGTGCTTACTCTGCGATATTGTTAGCAAAACTTTACACGAAATGATTGGGCAATGCAGCTCACAACATCAAAAACGAAATAGTCACTGCAAAATACATTCAGCCCCTTAGGCACTGAATCACCTGGCCCTGTTCAAAACTGGCTGTTGGTATACTTTCCGGGATGTGAGGTCGTGGTCCAAGAACTTTTCTGCTCCTTACGTTTCGTCCAGAACTGCGCTGGACTTCCTCAGAGTCACTGCTCCGCTGAGTATTGCCGGCAAGACTCAGCGGAGCAGTGCCTCTGAGGAAGTTCAGCGCAGTTCTGGACGAAACGTAAGGAGCAGAAAAGTTCTTGGACCACGACCTCACATCCCGGAAAGTATATCAACAGCCATGCCACCCGGTCGTGAAAGCCTTCATTCTACAACCTTCAAAACTGATAACTTTGGTCCCTGTGCGCATAACAAATAAATTAAATTGTCTTACCTCTAGAGTAGCAACGGAGTATTGCGATACTTTCTGGTCTGTCACGAAAACCAAAATATGAATGCTACATACTCAGCAGTGTGCAATGCTGGCCATAATACTTTGAAATGCAAATGAAAATATTTTGGCTGATAAACGAGACCATTTAAGAAAATCCAACTTCCTTATAAAACATATGACGTGTACAGCGAGGCGGTACTGATTATGGTGAATTACTAACAAATGATTTTTTCTTTTAGCAGAATTATATTGCAACTTAAGTTGGGCGTTTCAAAAACATCTGACGACTGAAGTTACATTACTCACAATTGGTTCACAAACAATGAGATTTAAACAGCAAGTATTATCTAACTTCATTGATCCAACATAAACGCATCTCATCAAATTAAATATAGCTCTATTAACAAGTCTTAGAAGCATTACAAAGTGAAATATCTAACTAGCCTTTTTATCAAAACAGTTTACGTACATTCTGGAGTCACTCAACAATTACAAATTATCAGCCAACTCATCTATACTAACGCGATGGTAAAAACAGAAGTCCTAATTATTTAACATCTTTACCTTGCTTACATGAAGACTCCCGCTTCCATGTTCAACAATACTGACATGTTGTTGTTGTTGTGGTCTTCAGTCCTGAGACTGGTTTGATGCAGCTCTCCATGCTACTCTATCCTGTGCAAGCTTCTTCATCTCCCAGTACCTACTGCAACCTATATCCTTCTGAATCTGCTTAGTGCATTCATCTCTTGGTCTCCCTCTACGATTTTTACCCTCCACGCTGCCTTCAATTCTAAACTGGTGATCCCTTGATGCCTCAGAACAGTCCCTTCTTCTTGTCAAGTTGTGCCACAAACTTCTCTTCTCCCCAATCCTGTTCAATACTTCCTCATTAGTTATGTGATCTACCCATCTAATCTTCAGCATTCTTCTGTAGCACCACATTTCGAAAGCTTCTATTCTCTTCTTGTCCAAACCATTTATCGTCCATGTTTCACTTCCATACACGGCTACACTCCATACAAATACTTTTAGAAACGACTTCCTGGCACTTAAACCTATACTCGATGTTAACAGATTTATCTTCTTCAGAAATGCTTTCCTCGCCATTGCCAGTCTACATTTTATATCCTCTCTATTTCGACCATCATCAGTTATTTTACTCTCCAAATAGCAAAATTCCTTTACTACTTTAAGTGTCTCATTCCCTAATCTAATTTCCTCAGCAGCACCCGACTTAATACGACTACATTCCATTATCCTTGTTTTGCTTTTGTTGATGTTCATCTTATATCCTCCTTTCAAGCTTTCAAGACACTGTCCATTCCGTTCAACTGCTCTTCCAGGTCCTTTGCTGTCTCTGACAGAATTCCAATGTCATCGGCGAACCTCAAAGTTTTTATTTCTTCTCTATGAATTTTAATACCTACTCCGAATTTTTCTTTTGTTTCCTTCACTGCTTGCTCAATATACAGATTGATTAACATCGGGGAGAGACTACAACCCTGTCTCACTTCCTTCCCAACCACTGGCTCCCTTTCATGCCCCTTCACTCTTATGACTGCCTTCTGGTTTCTGTACAAATTGTAAATAGCTTTTCGCTCCCTGTATTTTACCCCTGCCACTTTCAGAATTTGAAAGAGAGTATTCCAGTCAACATTGTCAAAAACTTTCTCTAAGTCTACAAATGCTAGGAACGTAGGTTAGCCTTCCCTTAATTTGACTTCTAAGATAAGTCGTAGGGTCAGTATTGCCTCACGTGTTCCGATATTTCTACGGAATCCAAACTGATCTTCCCCGAGGTCGGCATCTACCAGTTTTTCCATTCGTCTGTAAAGAATTCGCGTTAGTATTTTGCAGCCGTGACTCATTAAACTGATAGTTCGGTAATTTTCACATCTGTCAACACCTGCTTTCTTTGGGATTGGAATTATTATATTCTTCTTGAAGTCTGAGGGTATTTCGCCTGTCTCATACATCTTGCTCACTAGATGGTAGAGTTTTGTCAGGACTGGCTCTTCCAAGGCTGTCAGTAGTTCTAATGGAATGTTGTCTACTCCCGGAGCTTTGTTGCGACTCAGGTCTTTCAGTGCTCTGTCAAACACTTCACGCAGTATCACATCTCCCATTTCATCTTCATCTACATCCTCTTCCATTTTCATAATACTGTCCTCAAGTACATCGCCCTTGTATAAACCTTATATACTCCTTCCACCTTTCTGCTTTCCCTTCTTTGCTTAGAACTGGGTTTCCGTCTGAGCTCTTGATATTCATACAAGTGGTTCTCTTTTCTCCAAAGTTCTCTTTAATTTTCCTGTACTGACATACCTTAATTAATCTAACTCTCGGTGGCTTCTCACAGCACACCACAGAAACTGCCTACTCCATCGTCTTTCCCTCACAGACAGCTACCTACAACTGTGAGCCAAGCGCTCTCTTACTCCAACACTCGCATTATCTCTGAATCTGCGATATAAAGCCTATCACAGACACACATCGTTTGCAGAATCATATTCTGGTGCCACATAAAAATGTGCCCCATTACACTCCTTTCAACCTTTGATCGGTGAGTGGTTGTTACGCGCACGGCGCTTCTTTCCAGGCAATAAGTGATATGTGCACGAAATTTGGCTGTAATCGCTCCAGTGTTTTTGGAGGACATGTAGAACATACATATAAATGTACACCGGATTTTATAATTTGTATGGATTTATTTATGGTATGGCTTTTTGACACATCGAAAGAAAAGTACGTAGAGTATAATATTTACAACATAAAATAGTATCAAGAATCATCTTCAGCATTTATGTAGTCAATCAACTTTGGAGTCGCCAGCAAGAACTCTTCTGATCTACCAGCGTATGATCCTGTGATATGTCTGATGCTCTGTGGTTCTTTGCAATCGCAAAGTGAGTGACGTTGCATACACCTTTCGTGTAAAAAACATGCACATCTGCTGTGTTGGTTTCTAATTCCATTTTGCGTGACAAGTCAAAAGCCAGTGGTTTTTGGGTGATCCGTGGCGTATTATTATTTTGTTATCCAGTCAGTTCTTGAGTTCATGCATTAATAGTTTGAACTCATATTCCACAGCGACCTTTGCTGTCATCAATGCTCGTCTGGAGCGAAGTTCGTTATGGTTTGCATCATCGACGTCTTGATGGATTGGTGCCGGCCGGTGTGGCCGAGCGGTTGTAGGCGCGTCAGCCTGGAGCCGCGCGACCGCTACGGTCGCAGGTTCGAATCCTGCCTCGGACATGGATGTGTGTGTTGTCCTTAGGTTAGTTAGGTTTAAGTAGTTCTAAGTTTTAGGGAATGACCTCAGATGTTAAGTCCCATAGAGCTCAGAGCCATTTGAACCATTTTTTGGTGGATTAGTAGATTTTTAGTATGCATGATCTTTTTGTACCCATTCGTCAGAGTATTTAAGCTGCTTAAATCGGGGAGGGGGGGGGGGGGGAGTGGGAGGCGGAAGGAATGTGGCTTACCACTGGTAGTCATTCTGTAGGTATTGATTTAATAACGCGAGCAATCATTCTCATGGCTTTATTTAGTTGAACATATATCTTTTGTGGATATGGGTTGGTTAGCCATGCTGGGGCACAATATGAGCGGTTGAGAAGACAAGACCCAGAGCAGTATTACGCAGAGTGGACGCTGATGCTCGCCAGGTTGTAACACATAATTTTGAATGATGATCTCTTTTGTTTTCAGATCTTTCGGCTGTTTTTATTACATGCCCTCTGAAAATGGTTCAAATGGCTCTGAGCACCATGGGACTTAACATCTTAGGTCATCAGTCCCCTAGAACTTAGAACTACGTAAACCTAACTAACCTAAGGACATCACACAGATCCATGCCCGAGGCAGGATTCGAACCTGCGACCGTAGCAGTCCCGCGGTTCCGGACTGCAGCGCCTAGAACCGCACGGCCACCGCGGCCGGCATGCTCTCTGAAAGAGAGAGTTCTGTCTAGGATTATCCCCAGGTACTGTGGTGTGTGTGTAATGTTTTCGAACTGTATGTCGCGTTGTTTTCTGGCAAGTTTAGTACGAGAGTGGTTTGAAAAGTTCTCGGAATCACTACGAGAGGTCAGCGCTAGTTGTTCACGTGGTATTCATTGGATGCGTGTCATGTGAGTGGTCTTGGGAGAGAGCTGTGGCGGTGACGTGGGTCTGTTGTTGTTCCCGCATAGCGATTTGCTAAGATGGAACAAATCGAGATTCCAGCAGTGATTAAGTACTTCGTAAAGAATGGTATGAAAGCAAAGGACATTCATGCCGATTTCCAGAATACACTGAAGGACTCCGCTCTTTCATATTCAACTGTTTCCAAGTGGACAAATGAATTTAAGTTTGGTTGGGAGAGCTTAGATGATCCGCGCTGTGGTCGGCCAAGATGTGTCACTACTCCAGAAATCATTGCAGAAGTGGATCGCCGATTGAAAGTGCGTGAAACTGCCCGCGCTTGCCAGATGTCATCTGAAAGGGTATATCACATTTTAACTGAAGAACTAGAAATGAAAAAATTATCTGCAAGATGGGTGCTGCGACTCTTGATTCGCGCCCGCACACACGTGCCGTCGCCATGGCAAAATTACACAAACTAAGGTATGAATTGTTGCCACACCCACCTTATTCACCTGATATGGCTCCGTCAGACTTCCATCTCTTCCCGAAACTGAAAATTTTTCTTGGTGGACGAAGATTCACCTCAAACGAAGAACTGATAGCTGGAGTAGACGATTATTTTGCAGGCCTGGAGGCGACTCATTTTCGAGATGAGATCAGGGCCCTGGAACATCGTTGGACCAAATGCATTGATCCACAAGGAGACTGCAATTTAAAAAAAAAAAAAAATAATAAGGTTCAGTGATGTAAGTACTTTTATTTTATTCCTTTCCGAGAACTTTTCAGACCAACTTCGTATTTAGTTGGAAGCAACAAACCTCCATTTTTGTGTGTTTGATTGGAGTGTTCATTTCCGAAAGTAATTTCCCACTACATCTAGATCCTCTGTTAGGAGTTCTTCTGACTGTTCAAATGAAGTACGCCCGCATCTCGTGGTCGTGCGGTAGCGTTCTCGCTTCCCACGCCCGGGTTCCCGGGTTCGATTCCCGGCGGGGTCAGGGATTTTCTCTGCCTCGTGATGGCTGGGTGTTGTGTGCTGTCCTTAGGTTAGTTAGGTTTAAGTAGTTCTAAGTTCTAGGGGACTTATGACCACAGCAGTTGAGTCCCATAGTGCTCAGAGCCATTTGAACCAAATGAAGTACATCTTGTTGCAATCACCCAGTCATCAACGTCATCAACCTTCCTTAATTTTCTGTTTGGCGTGTCTGCAGTGTACAAACTGACGAGATATGGAAAGGACTGATCCCTGTGGCAGACCGTTTTTTTAATTTTCTCGGAGAGCCGAGTATGGAACACATGGCTGCTTGGAACAGATTGTCGATTAAAATATTGTCGATTAAACGAGCGATTGGTTTGCAAAGAATAACGTGAAAAAGCTTTTATACCATGGGTGCTCTCCAAAATGCTGATAATACAACGCATGCAGCTCCTGTTTTAAGTTTTCTTTGAAATCCTGCCTCGATGTAGGCAGTGAGTGAAAACTTGATTTATGCAAACCACAAGTAGGCGACAAGGTGCTCTACCTCCACATCTCGCCACACAACATGGAGGTTGGAGTCTTGTTCGTTCTCTTAAGCAGGACAGGCAGCGATCTGTGGCAGGTATGATGGATAGAGTACAGTGCTTGAGCGGACACAAGTGTTTTGGAGAGCATTTTGGAGAGCACCATTCAGTGCTCCAAAATAAAACACTCGAATTTGTTTCAGTGTGAATCAATGAAAACGTATCACCTGGTTGACAGTCACCTTCCCTGTTGCAGCAGGTCGACGGTCGTGTCCAGATGCGCCATTGTCCAGGTGAATGCCTGCTCGAAACATGCACTGTAGTGCTGAGGTAAATAAGTGGGGAAATGTTATCCTATGGAGCATATTCTCCTGGGTTTTAGTGGGATCTATGGTAGCAATCGAAGGCTCCATGGCAGCTAATTACTGCTGACCACCTCAACCCTTTCATGCTTGAAGTATTTCCCTTCAGCGATGACACATTCCACCAGGATAGCTATCCATATCACAAGGCCAGAATCGTGCTCCTAAGGTTTGAGGAGCATGGTGGAGTACTTGATTACTAAATTCGCCTGATGCGATCCAGATGGAACACACAAACACATTTTTTATATGTGGGACTTTCCATTTATGCTACGAGGTTCGACAATAAAGTAATGAGAGTGATTTTCTTTGCAAGATGAGGCAAACCTGCACGTTTGCGTAGGCACAATTTCTTTGGCCTTGGTCTATAAGCTGCTTCTAGTCCAAGCAGCACATCGATGTAACTGCTCAGTCGTGAGTTGTGCTGTAATAAGTTAACACGTGTTTGTGTCTCTCGTCACGGATATAGAACCGCATAATATTGCGCAACGATATGCCATTTCTTTTTGCCTTAAATTGGATGAAAAGGCGACGACAACTTACGGTAAGCTTCAGAAGGCTCTTGGAGAGGAGGTTATGCCAAGAGCTCAAGTTTTTTGTTGGCATAAAATGCTTACTGAAGGCTGAACGAATGTTGAAGATGAAGACCGCAGTGGAGGACCATCAAACTCACGGAAAGGTGTCAACTTGGCCAGGGTGCGTGTACTCATACGATCTGATCGAAGATTGTCCGTAACAATGATTGCAGAAGAACTGAACATCAATCGAGAAACGGTTCGCCTAATAATAACTGAAGACCTTGGTATGAGAAAGATTTGTGCATAAATGGTCCCCAAAAATCTCACACCACAACAGAAAGAAACACGGAAAAATGTGGCAGCCGATCTGTTAAAGCAAACGGAAATCTATCCAGAACTGTTGAGACGTGTTATCACTGGTGATGAAAGTTTGTTTTTTCAGTACGATCCAGAGACAAAACGCCAAAGTTCGCAAAGGTGCTCAAAGGGATCACCCAGACCAAAAGAAGCTCGCATGTCAAAGTCAAAAGTGAAATGCATGCTTGTGTGCCTCTTTTATTCCAAGGGAATTGTTCATAAAAAGTGGGTGCCTCCTGGACAAAGAGTTAATCAATACTATTTTAGAAAGACTTCGTAAAGGAGTTCTTCGTGTCCGTACCAAAATTGCTGATAATTGGATTCTGCATCACCATACTGCGTCATCCCATACTGCTCTATCAGTACAGCAATTTTTAACCTCAAAACAAATTTCTGTACTACCACAGCCACCTTATTCACCAGATATCGCTCCGTGCGACTTTTTTCTATTTCCAAGAGTCAAAACAGCGTTTAAGGGACACCATTTTCAAAGAACACAAGATGTCCAAAAAGTTGTGACGAGGGTCTTGGAGGATATTACAGAAGATGAGTTTCAGAAATGTTACCATCAAAGGCAGAAGCGCTGGAAAAAGTGTGTGCAATCAGAAGGGAACTACTTTGAGGAAGACAACACTAAACTTGACCAAAACGGTAAGCAACATTTTTTTTTCACATCAGTCTCATTACTTTATTGTCGCACCTCGTATAGTATTAACTTTGTAGGGCCAACATTCGATTCTTTTATGAGCAACAGAGTCGTTGGAGTAGATCATAACTCATTCAAAGATTTTAATTTTGCAAAGTCGGCTATAACTGTTTGATGACTTGCATCCTAGACATTTCATTTATTTGCAGCGACGCAATTGAACTTTCATCATTTATTATCTGTTAGTGTTGCTCAGGCTGAAACAGAGGACTTTACACAGACTGGGCATGCTGCCTTAAAGACAGTAACCGCCCTGTAATATTTTTTTAATTGTGTATTTCTGTCTCAGATTGTAAAAATGGTATCAAAGCTGGTCTTGTCTTATTACCAAGTGGCCAACAGACGGTCTGAATACATGACATAATAACTCATCGACTCAAAAGGACTGGAGAGGCGTTGACAATGTAAACCAATATAAACTCTGATTGTCGGAACTCACCACAAATATGTTTAGACTGTGAGTTGCTCTGTGGGCCTGTCCAGTTGATGGGTTACTGTGTACCGTATTCTCATGACTTGGTAATAATTAACGCCGCTTCCGTGTGACCCAGGTTTGAAAAATAGAAATAAAAAAATGCAGTAGACTTTGTTAGGAGGACCAGTTGTAAGGGTCAAATTACTTCCAGGCCCGCACAATTGTTCCGCATACTTCGTCGTTTCAATAGAATTCGTTGTCATCATAGATAGGGGTCATGCATAAGTAATGCCTGCGAATAGTTGCAGGTGACCATGTGGTCAGCCTTAGCAGGGACGGAGAGTAGGAATATTTATGGAATGCAGGTCACCTGGTCCAAACGGAAATAGTCACATGACGTTGGTAAGATGCTGTTGTTTGCATTTTGCGCTAAGATCAAAAGTTTAATATTACACTTATTTGCGCTAGTTTTACACATTTGTCTATTAGCAGCAGCAATGGTGCTGAAGTATTGCTACTTCGGAGCTAAATCGAATTTCATCAAAGGAGGAAGAGCTGCGTTTCATAGGTAAGTACCAGAAATATGTGTTTGTAATTATCATACTAATATCAGACGCTTTATCTGTTGTAAAATGTCGAGACAACGTTAAATGCAGAGTTAATCCCAAATTACTAATTTGTGTAGTGAATGATCATATATTTATGAAACAAGTGCTAGATAACTTCACTAGTGTGGGAGTGTTCTGCCAGTAAATTCACATATTACAATTTTCACCCACAGATAACATTTACATATGACCATATCACTCATGATGTTAGAATAATACACCTGCAAACCGTTGTCCTTATTTTAGTGTAGGCACTACAGGAAACTGTAATAGTGGACCCACGAAGTGGAAACTTTTTATGTGTGGTTAATATTTTACTTTTTCTAAGAATGAACGAAGAATGAATGAACATGTGAGACGAAAGAGTAAAAACTGAAGAATTTCGTCCTTAAAAATATTTCAAAGTGTGACAGATCGCTATAGCTTCACATTGGCGTACTAAGAAACCATTTCTCAGCACCGACGCAGCGCGCATGGTTAAAATGGTGACTCGGTAATACGATAGAATGTAGAACAAAACCTGAAATACAGAGTGTTGGGCGGTGAGTAATAATCAAAATGTTCATTACTTCGTTATGTCGTTATGAAAAGACGCTTAAATTGTCTCTACTAGCTTTCCACCTACGTTCACCGTCTACAAGAGCCTGAAAACTATTTTTGCAGTCGACCAAAAAGCGATGGAGAACGTACAATAATTTCCACTCTGTAAGTCCAAATTACACGCTGTGCTCACTTTAAGAAGAAGTCCTACTAGCTATTTACTCAGCGGGATCAGCAACTATGGCTGCAAATACAAGCTTTGATTTTTAACTGAGTCACATATTTTGTGAAAGTTCACATGCACAAATTATGTGTCTCAGTACTGTAACTAATATTCCTATCGGAAATAGCACTATTAACAGCTCAGAGGCGACCTCTATGGGACGTTCCAACTAAAATCGTCTATTGCTCCGACTTTTAATCACCAAAAGTTAATTTCTGCCCTTAAAAGTGGAAAATCATTTCGCCACTTGCCATGCTATTATGTCAAAATTGTGGGCAGCCCACAAATAGTTACTTCCGTGAGATTTAAGGAATCCAGGACTGTGTACAGTTCTCGCGAGTTCACTTCCTGCTTTTACCAAAAACGCAGTCAGGTCTGCCCAGCTCTGACATTATCCGAGATGCAACGTACGGGAGCGCTTGACATGCAGATAGTCTGATATCTCAGGTGCGAAGATTGTCCTTCCATTGCCTCTCTTGCTGCATTTATACAGGGGCGCAGCGGATCGTTAAACGGAACATCTGTCTGCCGCGGCTCGCCTGCTACGAGTTTCTGCTGCGCTCGCGAGGCTCGTAGACACTCCAGTACCATTTGTTACAAAGCTATGACGACAAAGAACGACGTTCTCCGAATGTTAGCAGACGGGGCGTACGCTCTTCAAATGGTTCAAATGGCTCTGAGCACTATGGGACTTAACATCTGAGGTCATCAGTCCTCTAGACTTAGAACTACTTAAACCTAACTAACCTAAGGACATCACACACATCCATGCCCGAGGCAGGATTCGACCTGCGACCGTAGCAGTCGCGTGGTTCCCGACTGAAGCGCCTAGAACCGCTCGGCCACAGCGGCCGGCTGGCGTACGCTCTGTTGTACAGATACGTAATTAGTTCCTGCTGGGATAAGTTCAAGATACAAGCTTAATATCATTATGAACTTGTAGTCATTTAATGCTAAATCGACGAAGTATCCACGATAATGTTAACTGATCTTCCCGAAGTTTACTCTTATGCCCACGTCAAACTGGAATACTCAAGATTTCAAGACTTATCATACCTCTTTTACTTTATGAAGATTGACAGGTTAAAGCTTTTAGTACACAAGGGGGAACAAAAACAAGATTTATTTCTTCAAAGCTTTATATTTTCAAATTGTTCACAAAACAACCTTATTTCCTCTCCATTACAACTAATACATTTGTCCCAGCAGTGCTTCCACTGATCGAAACACTTTTTGTAGTCATCTTTAGAAATGGCTGACAGCTCCTCCATTGTTTTCTTCTTCACTTCTTCAACGATGTGAAATCGGTGTACTTTCAAGTCCCTTTTTATGCGTGGAAATTAGAAAAAGGCAGATCGGGCGAGTAACGTGCGTGAGGCAGCGGAACCATTCCATTATCAGCCAAGAACTTTCTGACAGCAGGTCCGTCCGTGGTGCGAGAACCAGTGCGCTATCTCACTCAAGTCGGGTCTTTTTTGACGAACACTATTGAGCAATCTTCTTAAAGCTTCCAAATAAAAGGTTTAACTGACGATCTGGCCTGGGCGAACAAACTTTGAATGAACTGCTCCCTTGGCATCAAAAAAGCAAATCGGCATTGTTTTGATGTTTGATTTGAATCGACATTTTTTTGCACGGAGTGGCCATGACGGCTTCCATTAGCTTGACAGTTGCTTTCTTTCTGGGTCGTACCAATACCAGCATGATTCATCAGCAGTAATAATGACCTTTGACAGAAAATCTGGATCAGTTTCAAGCTGTGGTTTCAGAGAATTTTTCAGCTCGACGTTCCTTTTGATCGCCAGTCAGAACCCAAGGAACGAACTTGCCAGCAACCCTTTTCATTCCCAAATCTTCCGTTAGAATTCACTGAACCGAGCTCCAAGATAACCTGCTAATCTCTGATAGTTGATCAGTTGTCTGTCGACGGTCTGTGAGCACAAGCTCTTGAATTTTTTGAATAATTTCGTCGATTCGGGCCGTTGACGGACGTCAAGAACGATGTTTGTCATCAGTCGACATGTCGCCATTTTCAAATCGAGAAAACCACTCGTACACTTGAATTTCTCCCATAGAGTCATCTTGGTGAGCTGTTTTCAACACTAAAACCGTTTCAGCAACATTTTTACCAAGTGGAAAACAAAATTTCACAGCTGCACGTTGTTCACTTAAACTCGCCATCACAAGAAACGAAAAAAGAACAAAACAGCGCTAGCAAAAAAAGTCACTGCAGATAACACAGGCGGCACTGAACTGACAATGAGTTACGTCATACACGCCTAGCGGCAGAATGCGTTCTACACAAGCTCCGCCCACGGCAATGTATTCCGTTTTTTTTTTTTTTTTTTTTTTTTTTTTTTTTTTTTTTTTTTGGGTACCCACTCTTATTGTTGAAGCGTTCAGTTTGTTTGCGAATGTTATTAGCAATGAGCGCTCGTAACGAATACACTTTGCGAGAAGTGAACCAAACGCTAAGCGGAGTTAAAACTCATATTCTATGCTGCTAACTGCTTCTACCTGCTGATCGAAAAAGCTAGTAAACCTGAATTTCGTTTAATCTTGTACTTCTAGTGTTCGCTTCGCATGTTTAAGACTTCCTAGTAAAGTTACCGTCTGTATTTAATATCGGAAACAAATCTGTGTCTACTACATGCTTTTAATCATGACTTAAATTGTCACCTCATCACGTAAGTCGAATTAATTAGTGACGTACTTCGCTGGTTGCGCTGTATTTTGAAGAGCCATCAGCTCCACTGAACGAAATTTTATGAAAGAGCCTCTAGCTATCAAAGTCTGAATTTCCTAAAGTGCTTCTTCTATAAAGGACTAATAAGATTGTGGTATGTAGTGAAACATTTCGTTATCTGATGTGTTTTTATTACTACAACACGACACAATTTAGAACCTTCGCTGTGTGTTTACATTTGCTTAAGCTTTAGAAATACGATTAACGCCAGATAACCAGGACACTGGACGTGTACATCACAATTTATTAAAACTGATGCATTTTTTTTCGTTCATAGTCTAAGTTAACTCATTTCCACATGAAGCTGAAAAGCTTCGTCACGAACGAAGGTCGCTATATAAAAACAAAAATAAGATAAAATGGAATTAGAAAATGTGTTCCTTTTACTTCATCGAGATTTGAATGATATTTATAATATACTGAAGGGGCTGTCCGCCAGATTTCAACTTGGGACATTTTGGTACTACTAATCATAATATTTTCCGCTTTACTTTTTGTTACCTTACAATTTCCGAAAAAATGTTGGATACGAGAAAAAATAGGAGCTGTTTTCGACAGAATAGAATTACTGCTGTTTTTAATTCCAGATAGTGGCTTAAAAGGATACTTGTGAGCCTGTGGATTACGTTCACTGCCGAAGAGAGGGATGCAAAGCGTTACTAGTATACAACGGAAGCACCGCGAGCATGAGCAGAGTACGTGCAAAAGTATCACACTTTCGACATCTACAACAGTTTCGAGCAGCGATAAAGAGACAATCAGGGACGAATGTGTGCGTTGGATCTAAGGCTGTTCAATATCTTTAGTGGGGAAAGGCCTATTAGCCGTTCACAAGGACTAATCGATATTTGTGCCAAGTTCGGGATAGTGAGAGTACACGAGATTTTGGTTTCTCCGAGAACTGCCTTTCCTCATATTCAAGGTATTCCGCTAAAGTGAGCAGTGAGATCTTGCCTCAAGTAAAGAAAGCTACTGACCAGGATGAGTGTTCGACGAGGTGCGATCTTTGGACTCATAATGATCGCGAAATACGTTATTAGACTGTCACATCTATTGTAGACTCTGAGGACAGGTGTGAACTGAGAAACTATGTGCCCCTCCAAACCAAGTTTCCCAACGTTTCAAAAATGAGTGAAAATACTGTTACAGAGTGTATGAAAAATTATATGAGATAGATATATCTCCACTGGAACTAAAGAAAGTGACATTTGTGACGCATCAAGGGCCGAACATAAAGAAAGCGCTTCAATACCACAAACGTCTGCCATGCGAAGTGCACTATGTATAGACAGCGTTAAGGCACACACTGTATGACAAGTTTCTTAGTGAAGAAGTGCCTGACATTTACGAATGCATCCAGGCAGTGAGTAGAACTGTAGGGTGTATCAAACACTCCGGTTTGGTGGCAAGAAAAAAAAAACATTATATCAAGACGCTGAAACAAGAAGGAATAGCATATACATGATGTTGGATTCACTTCATTCACAAAAACTGAAACTGAGGATTTGCTGTTAGAAAAAAGGCACGAAATGATACCTTTGTATCAGCCTTACGTAATGGAAGGCGTAATTAAATTTCTTGAACTTTTTTAAGAGGCCGCAAATGACCTTGAGGATGGAGCAGAACCGACCCTGCCTTTTGTGATGCCCTGGGCATTTAGTTTGCTAGATATATGCCAAAGTGAAGGTGGTAATGAAGTAGTTAAATTGCTGAAAGGACGTACAGGAACCCACCTTAAAGAGAAACTACAGGACTCTGACTGCATGGCTATAGTTTTTCATCCATATTTCAAGGAATTCTTAGTACTGATTGGAGAGAAGAAAGCAAGCATTTATTAAACTGTTCGTCAGGAGCTAAACAGTGTAGTCGTGGAAGAAGAGAAAGAAGATCCCATTCCCTCACCCGTAAAGCAAGTTCCGAAGCTGGCGTTCATCAAATTCGGAGCGCAAAGACGGACTTGAGAAATATTTGAACTTGGATGCCCCAGGTGATAGCGTCAAGAACATTTTGTCGCGGTGGAAAGTCAATGCTTGTAGCTTTCTTAAGCTCTTTAAAGTAGCTAAAGAAATGGCTACGAAGTCTTTCGCGACGTATTTCCTGAGTAAAAATTTCTCGGTGTACATGCCGCGTCAAATCAGGATAAATCTCCGAGCTTTCGACCACTACCTCCATGGTCGTCGTCAGGGCTAAAACTGACTGTCGTGAACTAGCGAGGTTCCCACTTTTATATCCAAAGGACGGCTTCTTATTGGCTGAAATACGTCAGCGATATGGCGCGTAGCGAAGTGGTGCCCTCTACTTCCATAGATGTAGTTGCTATCCCGCGTTGCTTGCAGCGCCATCCCTTAAATCAGGAGGTAAAGTGCGAGAAGTTTTTCTCAGCGATTTTTCTTTATCCAGTGCACTCTTCCAAGTGTTGCTAAGTGCGTAGCCGTTGTCTCTATTAAAGTTATTATCGCTAAGCCTAATTTCGACTGCTTCCCGGATCACAGAGTCCCAGTAATTCGGTGTGTGGGCTATTACTCTGGTTTCTTCAAATAAAATCTTATGCTTGTTAAGCAGGCTATGTTCAGCCACCGCTGATTTTTCCAAATACCTGTATTTCAGGTGACGCTGGTGCTCGATGCAGCGGTCGGCAACGGTTCTTACAGACTGGCCCACGTAATTCTTGCCGCATTCGCAAGGAATAGTATAAATTCCCGGCACTCTTAAGCCGAGACTATCTTTGACTGGTCTCAACATTTCCTTAATTTTCCTAGGTGGTCGGAAAACTGGTTTTATTCCTTGCCTCTTCAGGACTCTGGCTATCTTGCTCGTTGTAGCACCGCAAAAAGGAAGCCGCGCTAAGTGTTGGTCCTCTTCTTGTATGTGGCCGGCATCGTGTCTTACTTTCTTGGACAATACTGATTTAATTTCACCGGCAGAATAACCATTCCTCTTGAAAACAGTCGTCAAATGGTTGATCTCGGGACCGAGGTGGTCCTTGTCGGAAATAGTCCTGGCTCTGTGTACTAAAGTATTCAGCATAGCTCTCTTCTGAGACGGATGATGGAAGCTATGGCTATGCAGATATAAGTCTGTATGAGTTGGCTTCCTGTACACAGAATGGCCCAGTCGTCCATCCGGCTTTCGCTCTACCAACACATCTAAAAAAGGTAACTTCCCTTCCTTCTCTACCTCCAATGTAAATTTTATGTTTGGATGTACACCATTCAGATGTTCGACGAACTGCTGCAGCGTGTCGCTGCCGTGTGGCCAGATTAAAAAAGTATCGTCGACGTATCTGTAGAAGCATGATGGGCGGAGGTGTGCACTGCTCAGGGCTCGTTCTTCAAAGTCCTCCATGAAAAAATTCGCTATTGCTGGTGACAGTGGCGAACCCATGGCTGTTCCATCCGTCATTTCATAATAATTTCCACTGTATAAAAAATAAGTGGTCGTCAAGGTATGCCGGAACAACTTCAAAATTTCTGAGGAGAAATGAGCAGACAACAATTGTAATGTGTCATCCACAGGTACTTTGGTGAACAGAGAAACCACGTCGAGGCTGACCATGATATCACTTGGGCCTATCTTCATCTGTTTTATGATATCAACAAACATTTTTGAATTTTTAATATGATGTGGGCAGTGACCAACTATAGGCGCCAACAGTTTAGTTAAGTGCTTTGCAAGCTTGTACGTAGGAGAGCCAATAGCGCTAACAATCGGTCTCAACGGGACGTTCTCCTTATGAATCTTTGGCAAACCGTACAGTCTTGGTGGCCTAGGTGCTCTCGGCCGTAAGTTCTTCACCAGTTCGTCGGAGAGGCCAGAGTTTTTTAGTAGCTCCCTTGTCTTCCTGCTGAGCGCCGATGTGGGATCCCGTCTGAGAACCCGGTATGTGCTGTCCTCCAGTAATAATCCAACTTTCTTATGGTAATCTGTAGCATTGAGGATTACCGTGGCGTTCCCCTTGTCAGCAGGTAAAACAACTAGATCTTCATCCTTCTGCAACAATTTCAGTCCTTGTCTCTCCTCTCTGCTGATGTTTGACTTAGGCGGCTTGGATGTCGCTAAAATCCGGCTAGTAGCAAGCCTTACGTCATCCGCTGCTTCTTGAGGAAGATGACGAACTGCTTGTTCCACTCCACTAATGATCTCAACCACCGGTAACTTACGTGGAGCTGGGGCAAAGTTCAATCCTTTACTGAGAGCCGAGATGGTAGCTTCATCAAGTTCCTTGTCAGAGAAGTTGATAACAGTGCGGTGAATGCCGTTGGACCCAGTAGTTCCTTGATCACGGTTAAGCCGCTCAAATTTATCGGCCTGTTTCGCCGTAGTCCTGCTTAAATTGGCTCGTTGGTGTGCCGCCAAAGTCATATCCACCCATTCCCAGTCCAATGGTGAGAGGACTTCGGCCAGAAATAAATGGCAACTAAATAACAGGCGAGCGTTCATGTCTAGTTCATACCTGGTATGACGTATCCTCTCCTTCACAATAGCATGGCTGGTCTTTCGTAAAATTCTGTTTACTGCAGCGCTTCTGATGTGGTGTTTGACGACTGCAAACTTCGGTACTACCTCCTTGTCACGACAGCGTTGTAAAAAAGCCAGATTGCTCAGCAACTGAGACTGTTTCAGGCGCAGCTTCTCCAGGTGACGAACGCTGCGCGCTATGTCCTCCCCGTAGAGGAAACTAATATGGCTACGAAGTCTTTCGCGACGTATTTCCTGAGTAAAAATTTCTCGGTGTACATGCCGCGTCAAATCAGGATAAATCTCCGAGCTTTCGACCACTACCTCCATGGTCGTCGTCAGGGCTAAAACTGACTGTCGTGAAGTAGCGAGGTTCCCACTTTTATATCCAAAGGACGGCTTCTTATTGGCTGAAATACGTCAGCGATATGGCGCGTAGCGAAGTGGTGCCCTCTACTTCCATAGATGTAGTTGCTATCCCGCGTTGCTTGCAGCGCCATCCCTTAAATCAGGAGGTAAAGTGCGAGAAGTTTTTCTCAGCGATTTTTCTTTATCCAGTGCACTCTTCCAAGTGTTGCTAAGTGCGTAGCCGTTGTCTCTATTAAAGTTATTATCGCTAAGCCTAATTTCGACTGCTTCCCGGATCACAGAGTCCCAGTAATTCGGTGTGTGGGCTATTACTCTGGTTTCTTCAAATAAAATCTTATGCTTGTTAAGCAGGCTATGTTCAGCCACCGCTGATTTTTCCAAATACCTGTATTTCAGGTGACGCTGGTGCTCGATGCAGCGGTCGGCAACGGTTCTTACAGACTGGCCCACGTAATTCTTGCCGCATTCGCAAGGAATAGTATAAATTCCCGGCACTCTTAAGCCGAGACTATCTTTGACTGGTCTCAACATTTCCTTAATTTTCCTAGGTGGTAAATCAGTATTGTCCAAGAAAGTAAGACACGATGCCGGCCACATACAAGAAGAGGACCAACACTTAGCGCGGCTTCCTTTTTGCGGTGCTACAACGAGCAAGATAGCCAGAGTCCTGAAGAGGCAAGGAATAAAACCAGTTTTCCGACCACCTAGGAAAATTAAGGAAATGTTGAGACCAGTCAAAGATAGTCTCGGCTTAAGAGTGCCGGGAATTTATACTATTCCTTGCGAATGCGGCAAGAATTACGTGGGCCAGTCTGTAAGAACCGTTGCCGACCGCTGCATCGAGCACCAGCGTCACCTGAAATACAGGTATTTGGAAAAATCAGCGGTGGCTGAACATAGCCTGCTTAACAAGCATAAGATTTTATTTGAAGAAACCAGAGTAATAGCCCACACACCGAATTACTGGGACTCTGTGATCCGGGAAGCAGTCGAAATTAGGCTTAGCGATAATAACTTTAATAGAGACAACGGCTACGCACTTAGCAACACTTGGAAGAGTGCACTGGATAAAGAAAAATCGCTGAGAAAAACTTCTCGCACTTTACCTCCTGATTTAAGGGATGGCGCTGCAAGCAACGCGGGATAGCAACTACATCTATGGAAGTAGAGGGCACCACTTCGCTACGCGCCATATCGCTGACGTATTTCAGCCAATAAGAAGCCGTCCTTTGGATATAAAAGTGGGAACCTCGCTAGTTCACGACAGTCAGTTTTAGCCCTGACGACGACCATGGAGGTAGTGGTCGAAAGCTCGGAGATTTATCCTGATTTGACGCGGCATGTACACCGAGAAATTTTTACTTAGCTAAAGAAATGCTCTGCATTCTCATAACAACGCAGCAAGCGAAGCAAAATTTTAACAGGGCAAGCTTAACAGTATTCGAGAAGCGCTGCTGTATCTATCCAGCACGTGTCAATGACATTTTGTTAATTCATAACAGTGAGTTATTTTTGAAAGACGATCATATTATACGAGACAGAACACAAATAATTTGTATAACTACCATCCACTTGAGTAATATTAATGTAATATACAGGTCTGTATTCAGAAGTTTCTGTTACCAATAGAATTTTGCATTCTAGACACATAGATCTCATGTACTGTTTTACGCATCCTAAACCTCTATTTCATTAAATGATTCCATTTAATCATTCACTGCTCAAGTAATTTTAATCTTATTTTTCATTAAAGTATGAAGAATTTTATTGCATCCATTAAACAGCCCTGAAATGACTTCATAAACTGAGTCTGATTACAACAGAGAAAAGTTTAACTTCTTGGCACTCGATAAACGAACAAATCTTGTGACTATTCCCTGCTTTTAAGATGTTTCTCAACAAGATAGCACGAAGAAGCAAAGATAAAAATATTATAAAGATGAAATAATGAGTTCGTCAAACGTGTGTACATCACACGTGCAGTTTCCATCGCAGGCCTTTGGTTACTACATTTGGTCGATTTCCTTTCCGCTACGTGTATGACTGAGTCGCTTCGCCGTGAGTGCTCGAACCACGAGTTACTCATTGCCCCATTCCCGAGCAGTCGTGCTCAAGAGTAACGGGCGTGCTTGATGCGCTTACTGACCGACTCTAATTGGGTCCTATCTCATCACGATTGAAAATTTGAACCACTGACTGATTTCGATATTTACTACACATTTTAATTTTTCTTTGGTCACTTTGACAGCTTCCCTTCAAGCGAACAACTTTTCACCGAAATTTTCAAGCTGGCGCATACCATATCTTCGCTTCCACCTGTCTAGGCAGCCAGCAATAGCAGAAAAAGTTTGTCCCTCTCGTCTCTTCGAAATAAAAGTTCCTTCTCCCGAATCATAAGATCACGTACTCCTTTAGCTCATTGTTGAGAAAATCACAAGTATGAACTTCACTAGTGTTTTCGTAATGTGATCTTTTGATGGTTTTGTGATCCGTGGACGCGGATTTTGATGTTTTTTTTATTTTTATTTTATTTTTTTTAGAACAAGACTCTCTGGTAGAACACCACTGCTCTAGTTCGGTCTTGTTTCGCCGACAGTCACCTATTGTTAGTTCGCCTACGCCCAACTCGCAGCTAACTTTTTTGTACTCTCCCCACTGTCCAATCATTTCAGCGCTAAAGCTTTCGCCTCCAAAGAAACAAATTTCCCCATCGTGTCTCTAACATACAGCGTGTGTATGCGTGGTTGCCTAATGTCCCCGCAATGAAATTCCCATGCATGCAAATGATAAGATGACCCTGCCATTGACAACCTACACCTAGGGATTTCCATAAAACGAATATCGTGTTGTGGTTTTACCTCACTTCACTTTAACATATCAAACCAATCATTCCAATGGGATGCTACTAGAATGAATCACAACGTGGATACAGTAAATTGTTTATTCGTAACCATTAACTACTTTCGTGAAATGCTCATCCGCTAATACTCTAGTGGAGTCTCGCAGTACCCCAATAAGTTAAATGAAACTGTAATTTAAAGAAATTTTATTTTGAATTGCACTTTTATCGCTGAATATTATAAAAATGTTTACGCGTTTGATATATGATTACAAACAATTTTGGCACACTGAAAATCTGAGATCGAGACAAGCAAAAAAAAAAAATGGCTCTGAGCACTATGGGACTCAACTGCTGAGGTCATTAGTCCCCTAGAACTTAGAACTAGTTAAACCTAACTAACCTAAGGACATCACACACATCCATGCCCGAGGCAGGATTCGAACCCGCGACCGTAGCGGTCTCGCGGTTCCAGACTGCAGCGCCAGAACCGCGCGGCCACTTCGGCCGGCGAGACAAGCAAGTTTTGAGCATTTTTCACATACTATTTTGGTTTTCTTGTCCGCATTTCTTGCACACATCAAGCATCTTGCTTTCCACATGGGTTCTGGCTCTGCAGATACTGAGGCAAGAGGAGTACCACCAAGTTTAACAACAATGCCTCTCAGTTCACGAGAAAGGGGTAGGACATATTGACTTTGTATATGGGGCTTTACTAAATTCATTCCAAGCCTCTGTAGCAATTCTCTTCTTTTTATATCATCAGTTTGATCAAGTTGTTTGGTGCACAAAAGTAAGGCAGCAGCATTGACTCCTACTGCGTTTAAAATGGCATAAAATACAGACATTGACCACCTACATGTTCGCCACGATATCAAATAGTTGGCGCATATTTGGTCCAGTGCGTCCACTCCTTTTGTGGCATTGCAGTCAATGATCGTTTCAGGTTTTGTCTTTTAAGTACTAATTTCCTGATCTTGGTGCATAGATGAAAGCAACACAACAGCTCGACCTTTCCGAGGAACATAAGAACAAATTGTCTTTCCTTCGTTATGCCCAAATAATGCAGATTGTACTGGGCGCTTTCTGTTTGGTTTGAATTCTTCTGGGATCTGCGGTTTATTTGACTTTAGAGTGCTAAGACAGTCAACTTTTTGGCTTCCAGTTTATGACAGAGTTCAAGTGACATGAATTAGTTGTCTACTGTCACATTTCTATTGCTTCGCTCAGGTGGTGTTATTAATTTCAAAATATCCTGTGCTGGAATTGATAATATACTTTTACTTGTCTCTTTGCCTGTGTAGACAGATGCATTGCATAAATAGAATGTTCGTGAATCACAAAGCCACATAACATTGAGGCCGTATTTGGCTGGCTTCTTAGGCACATACATGTGAAATTTGCACGTACCACGAAAGGGTACTAACATTTCATCGATTGTCACGTTCGCTCCTGGAGTATAATACTTTTGACATTTCTAAAAGCTGCAAGTCTGTCATCAGCCTTCCTAGCATCTCTTGTTGTAGCAAAATCGAAACGCAAACAAGACAAAATGAATAAAAATATATGAACGCTCATAATGGCTCGAAACACATCACGACCAGTTCCATCATTAGCAAAAAGTGCAACAACATTTTCGTGATAAGATTTCATTACTCCAGATAAATAAAGCAGACCTAGAAATGCTCTCAGTTCAATTATATCTAGCGGCTTTATGAATGCTTGTTGAGGAGCTCTGTGTTTGTTTGACATGTCATGTATCTTGACGTTTGTACAGAGGAATATTAGTTGTAATAAATCTTTAGTAATGAACAATTCCCAAGCAGATAATATCTTATTTTAATCAAGCGTTTGTGCGTCACGTCCAACGCCTGGAACGCGACTAACTATGTTGTGAGCAGGGGTACGAGTTGTAGGAGGAGCTTCTTTTGACTACTTGTAGCACTGCTTTTTTCCAAAAAAATTATCTGTCAGCGGAAGGCCTAATACACGGCTCTTCATCTGATTCTTCACAACTACTTTCTGATGTAAGTTCCGAGGTTGTATCATGGTCACTTAGTATAAATTCATCCTCATCTGCTGTGCTCTCATTAGACTGAAAAAATGTAGGATCATTCACTATTCTTTCCAATCCTCTTCTGTTAATGACTTCGATGATATCATCCTGAAAACTAATGCATAAATACATAACCTTAAAAATCGACGTTATCGTTGAAATTTTGCTCTTTCCGAAGTACTCTAAGACCAGTCGCGGAAAACACTAATTGAGATAATGAAAAACAGCTTACGTTAATGCTCTTGTGGGGTATTGTGAAACCTCTTTCTCTTTATCTCACAAAATATTACCGGAAACAACGCATCCAACACTCCGGGTTAAACGGCATCGCTTCACTGAGGACTATCAAGAACACAGACGTCATCTGTTGTTCCGTTCACATACTCTATATTGTATTCATATCGCCTGGGTTTCTCCAGGACCTCACTAGAGCAGTTAAGAGTTAAAAAAAATATGTAGAGTGCATGAAATTGCATAAATATGAAGTGCACGGTGTCAAATTCTACCGTACATGTAATTTCGCGATTGGCAGAACATATGTTTGACGTTCTCTAGACTGCCCCCCAACCCTTATTCGACAAAGTTGGCTGATACTGATCAGCGATGAGGAACAGAAGACCTACACCCTGACTGCCACTTTCACAAAACGCTCGGCGGACAAGCAAATGGAACTCAACACATTTTCTGTGAGTGTTTGCCTGTGCACTGAAGCGGAGTACACGTACCACCTATTGGCGTACAGACAGCAGTTTTACTGCTCGTTGTGACGCTGGCCGCTGTGCAGATGACATACGTGGTGTGCCTGCAGTTCTCCGCCTACACAGTGGACCAAGTATGTCGCCCGCAAACTCTTAGGGTGGAAATTACCTCAGTACAAGGCAGAACGGGAGACAAGATTTCCGTGCGCTGACTAGGCACAAACAGAACTTCGACTCCAGTATTCTCCCGTAAAGAAGCACTTCAGTGTGTTTCATATTCCACAGTAAGCTAAATAGTTGTCACTAAACAGAATAACAACTCTGTCACGGAGAAAAGACTTCCAGACTTCACCCACTGCTAGTGTCGAAAGCAACACTGCAAAATTTAACGACCTAATTCTCCACTGTGGCTCTCGCCAGCACAATCTCTAGGTCGATCCGCAGAGGGACGTATCTTCAACAGATCCCTGGAAGGAAGTGTCTCCATGCAATATGCCCACTCTCTCCTGAACGTGCGGCGTTTATGATTGTGCTTAGACGACAACTCCTAGCGGCTCTTACAAAAACGTTACCTCCCACAATATGGCTCATAAATGTGCCAGCGAAACACCTTAAGCTCATACTCCTTTCAGACGACTTTCTTGAAGTTCCCATTTCCGCTCCTACATTCTCAACACTCCACTAGTCAAAAACACATTTCTTTTCGGCAGGAAGCATGCCCCGGCACTTCTCATAAGAAGGTACCTCGGAAGTAAATTAACGACCATCGTTTGTGGCCCTGCCCAATCCTCTGAACTAAAAGGAAGTCTTTTCGCCTTGTTCCACTCCTGGTGTTCTTCCTCTAGGTACACTATTCTGAAACATTTTTCGTCCCGCCGGAGAGCAACCACCCGCTCGCACTGTCAGCGACACGGAGGTTCTGCGGCATCCAGTAGTGTAACCTACTGCCTCCATACTCTGCTCTCCTTCGAGCCAGTAAATGTTCGCCCTGTAGAACAGGAAAAGTCTCTTCCCGGCCACTCTTTAACCGATAGCAGCTTCAGAGGAACGTGTGACCTACACTACTGGCCGTTAAAATTGCTACACCAAGAAGAAATGCAGATGATAAACGGGTATTCATTGGACAAATATATTATACTTGAACTGACAAGCGATTACATTCTCACGCAATTTGGGTGCATAAATCCTGAGAAATCAGTACCCAGAACAACCACCTCTGGTCGTAATAACGGCCTTGATACACCTGGGCATTGAGTCAAACAGAGCTTGGATGGCGTGTACAGGTACAGCTGCCCGTGCAGCTTAAACACGATACCACAGTTCACCAAGAGTAGTGACTGGCGTATTGTGACGAGCCAGTTGCTCCGCCACCATTGACCAGACGTTTTCAATTGGTGAGAGATCTGGAGAATGTGCTGACCGGGGCAGCAGTCGAACATTTTATGTATCCAGAAAGGCACGTACAGGACCTGTAACATGCGGTCGTGCATTATCCTGTTGAAATGTAGGGTTTCACAGGGATCGAATGAAGGGTAGAGCCACGGGTCGTAACACATCTGAAATGTAACGTCCACTGTTCAAACTGCCGTCAATGCGAACAACAGGTGACCGAGACGTGTAACCAATGGCACCCCATACCATCATGCCGGATGATACGCCAGTATGGCGATGACGAATACACGCTTCCAACGTGCGTTCACCGCGATGTTGCCAAACACGGATGCGACCATCATGATGCTGTAAACAGAACCTGGATTCATCCGAAAAAATGGCGTTTTCCCATTCGTGCACGCAGGTTCGTCGTTGAGTACACCATCGCAGGCGCTCCTGTCTGTGATGCAGCGTCAAGGGTAACTGCAGCCATGGTCTCCGAGCTGATAGTCCATGCTGCTGCAAACGTCCTCGAACTGTTCGTGCAGGTGGTGGTTGTCTTGCAAACGTCCCCATCCGTTGACTCAGGGATCGAGACGTGGCTGCACGATCCGTTACAGCCATGCGGATAAGATGCCTGTCATCTCGACTGCTAGTGATACGAGGCCATTGGGATCCAGCACGGCGTTCCGTATTACCCTCCCGAACCCACCGATTCCATATCCTGCTAACAGTCATTCGATCTCGACCAACACGAGCAGCAATCGCAATCGCGATAGGCTACATTCGGACCTTTATCAAAGTCGGAAACGTGATGGTACGCATTTCTCCTCCTTACATGAGGCATCACAACAACGTTTCACCAGGCAACGCCGGACAACTGCTGTTTGTGTATGAGAAATCGGTTGGAAACTTTCCTTATGTCAGCACGTTGTATGTGTCGCCACCGGCGCCAACCTTGTGTGAATGCTCTGAAAAGCTAATCATTTGCATATCACAACATCTTCTTCCTGTCGGTTAAATTTCGTGTCATCTTCGTGGTATAGCAATTTTAATGACCGGTAGTGTACTTCGTTCTTTCTGTCAGTGCTCAGCTCTAATTAACTCCCAGAAATATCGCACTACAGAAATTGTCAGTGCATGGTGCTAGCCAATATCAGCCAATGAAATGATTAATAATCCGATTGTGCAACCTAACAATAACCTAATACAAGCATAAAACTGCAACAGTATTATATGTATGGTGGCAAAATTTTCTGCCTTACACGTCTTCTGGATTGAAGTGTTCGCGCTCATATTGGCAAAAATTGACAGAAACAATAATAAATACGTAAAATGACACTACTGTATACACAGGGCGACAATTATTGAATTCATCTTGAGTATTAATAACCGCTTCCGCTGATAGCTGTGGTTGCCTCGCTTACAAGACTGACCGCAGAATTATTGATGCAATAAAATCATCGTAACTTCTGAACGGTTTGCGTTAGGGTGTTCAAACTGCACGGTTGACGGGGGACTTGATGGGAGTTAGCATGCGCATGTATGATTTGGTTTAGCAACGAAGCCCACTTTCATTTGGATGGGTTCGTCGATAAGCAAACTGTGGCATTTGGGGGACTGAGAATACGCATTTCGCGATCGAGAATCCTCTTCACCCTCAACGGGTGACTGTGTGGTGTGCAGTGTCTAGTCACGGAATAATCAGTGCGATATTCCTTGATTCACGGTGACTACTGAAAGGTGCGTGAAGATTTTGGAAGATGATTTCATCCCCATTATCCAAAGTGAACCCTTATTTCGACAAGATGTGGCTCATGCAAGACGCAACTCGACCCCATCGAAGCAGGAGAGTGTGAAGTCCTGGAGGAGCACTTTAGGGACCGCATTCTGTTTCTGGGGTACCCGGACGCCACTGGCATGGGCCTCGATTGGGCGCCGTGTTCTCCAGATCTGAATACATTCGGTTCCTCTTTGTGGGGGTACATTTAAGACATTTAAGCAATGGTGCACAGCAGTAACACAGAACCACTGCTGAGCCGAGAACATCCGTTCGAGAGGTGATGGGAAGCATCGTTGTTGTGACACTTCAGCGCATCATGCAGAATTTCGCTATTCATACGCCCACATCATAGCAAAAGATGATCGAACACGCCATAACCTAAATCCGAATATCGGTAGTGACTTTTAGATGTTGAGTGAAGTGTGTGCACGCCGTAGTTTGTAACTAATTTACGTTTCTTTTTCATATGTCAGTAATTGTCACCCTGTGCATACCACACTGAGCCTGACCAGACACCAGCTGGCTGGCGATGGGGGAAATAACAATAGCGGCTAATGCGGACACAGTAATTATAAACAACGTGTGCCTGCCCGTCTCTGTTCCTAATCAAAATGTTCAAATGTATGTAAATTCCTAAGGGACCAAACTGCTGAGGTCATCGGTCCCTTGACTTACACACTACTTAAACTACCTTAAACTAACTTACGCTAAGAACAACACACACACACACCCTTGCTCGCAGGAGGTCTCTAATCTCCGGCGAGAGGGGCCGCACAATCCGTGGCACGGCGCCGAAGACCGCGCTGCCACTCCGCGCGGCAATCCTGATCACACCCACTCCCTGCATATTTTCGTTTCTATCTGTATTATTCTTTTGATTTTTTTCAAAATAGTACTCATGCATTATCCAACCCGTATTAAACTTAGGCTCGCACTGCTGAGACTCGAATTACTGAGGTTTTACTGTATTCACTTTTAACTGCCTACTTTACATTTTCTTCCTTTTTATAAAGGGATGTTACTAGTGAGTACTACAATCGGCCTGGAGACTGACAGCACCCGAGAAACATATCGCACAACTTGCTGAGTGGAAACTAATGTATGCAGCACTAATCCTCATAACTCTCAGCTGTGTGGTTTACTACTGACGCATGAAAATTTTTGCAGACCAGCGCGCACTGCGTACATGGTGACTGAAGTGCCTAAGATGATCGCTAGCGATAAGTAGTAAATATGAGTTCGAGTCCAGGGCCAGCATAGATTTTCATGTGTCCATAGTAAACCATATAGCTAATGTATTGTATTCGAAGTCTGTGAATACATTTAATAATTTAATCCGGCTGTAGATCGTCAGCATGTCTGTACAACATGTGCATCGAACTACAGCCTGTCAAATACAGACACAGTACTTACTCTACTTCGTAACTCCAACTAATATTTTATCGTATTTTTGTGAAGCTATATTTCTCACTGACTGAATAATGGTTTCAGTTTGTTTCTGTAGCTTCCTGTTTTACAACTGCCTCGGAACACTTGGGATTTAAAATTGCTCCATACTTAATATAACTTGTCAGTTACAGATCAGAGACAGTTATTAAATGTTTTACACAAATGTGAAGGGTCTTAAATAGTATCGTTCTCCAGCACAATACGTGTGATAAGTTTAACAACCGCTCTCCACCCTGAGACTTGTTCAATAACTGGAGTTCCAATTTAATTTTTTCTCATAGCTTCCTGTTCTATTTGTGTAACGTCTTGTTTCAGCCCATCGGATGACATTCCTCAACACTTTTCAGTGTTATTCGAAACAATATTCTGCAACCTGTCTGTTGTAGATTTCCTTCACATTATCAGTTTCATCCCCCACGATATTTTAATATTAACTTGGGGTTACTTATTAGTACTACATTTCTCATTTCTGCCCTGTTTTTTTTTTTTTTTTTTTGAGTCATCAGACTTCTGACTAGTTTCATGTGGCCCGCCACGAATTCCTCTCCTTTGCCAACCTCTTCATCTCAGAGTAGCACTTGCAATCTACGTCTTCAGTTATCTGCTGGTTATATTCCAATCACTGTTTTCCTCTACAGTTTTTGCCCTCTACAGTCCTTCTAGTAACATGGAAATAATTTACTAATATCTTAACAGATGTCCTACCATCGTGTCCCTTCTCATTCTCAGTGTTTTTCGCATATTCCTTTCCTCTCCGACTCTGTGCAGAAACTCCTCATTCCTTACCTTACCACCTAATTTTCAACATTCGTCTGTAGCACAATATCTCAGATGCTTCGATTCTCTTCTATTCCGGTTTTCCCCAGTACTTGTTTCACTACCATACAATGCTGTGCTCCAAACGTACATTCTCAGAAATTTCTTCCTCAAGTCAGAATTTCGAACAGCTTGCACTATTTTACATTGTCGAACGCCTTTTCCAAGTTGACAAATCCTATGAACATGTCTTGATTTTTCTTTAGTCTTACTTCCATTATCAACCGCAACATCAGAATTGCCTCTCTGGTGCCTTTACCATTCCTAAAGCCCATTGTCATCTGACACATCCTCAATTTTCTTTTCAATTTTCCTGCATATTATCCTTGACAGCAACTTAGATGCATGAGCTGTTAAGCTGATTGTGCTGTAATTCTCGCACTTGTCAGCTCTTGCAGTGGCTCTGAGCACTATGCGACTTAACTTCTGAGGTCATCAGTCGCCTAGAACTTAGAACTAATGAAACCTAACTAACCTAAGGACATCACACACATCCATGCCCGAGGCAGGATTCGAACCTGCGACCGTAGCTGTCCCGCGGTTCCGGACTGAGCGCCTGGAACCGCTAGACCACCGCGGCCGGCGGCTCTTGCAGTCATCGGAATAGTGTGGAAGTTATTTTTTCGAAAGTCAGATGGTATGTCGCCAGACTCATACATTCTACACACCAACTTGAATAGTCGGTTTCTTGACACTTTCCCAAATTATGTTAGATATTCTGATTGAATGTTATCTATCGCTACTGCCTTATTTGGTCTTAAATTCTCCAAAGCTCTCTTAAATTCTGATTCTAATATTGGATCTCCCATCTCTAGTAAATCTATTCCTGTTTCTTCTTCTATCACATCGGACAAATCCTCCCCCTCATAGAGGCCTTCAATGTACTCTTTCCACATATCCGCTCTTCTCTCTGCATTTAACAGTCGAATTAATGTTACACCCCTTGCTTTTAATTTCACCGAAGAATGTCCTGACTTTGCTATAGGCTGAGCCAGTCCTTCTAAGAATCATTTCTTTTCCGATTTCTTCACATCTTTCATGCAGCCATTTCGTCTTACTTTTATTTCATTCCTCAGCAATTTATGTTTCTGTATCCCTGAATTTCCCTGAACAGTTTTATACTTCCTCCTTTCATCGATCATTTGAAGTATTTCTTGTGTTACCCATGGTTTCTTCGCAGTTACCTTCTTTGTACCTATGTTTTTCTATCCAACTTTTGTGACGGTCCTTTTTAGAAATGTCGATTGCTCTTCAACTGTGCTGCTACTGAGCTACTTCTTATTGCTGTATCTACAGCCTCAGAGAACTTCAAGCGTGGCTCGTCATTCCTTAGTACTTATGTATTCCACTTGTTTGCGTATTGATTCTTCCTGACTAATCTCTTAAACTTCAGCCTACTCTTCATCAGTTCTACATTGGAATCTGAGTCTATATCTGCTCCTGGCTACACCTTACAATCCAGTAACTGATTTCGTAGTCTCTGCCTGGCCATGATGTAATCTAACTGAAATCTTCCCATATTACCTGGCCTTTTCCAAGTAAACCCCCTCCTTTTGAGATTCTTGAACAGATTTTCGCTGTTACTAGCTAAATTTTATGACAGAGCTGAGTTAGTCTTTCTCCTCTCTCATTACTTGACCCAAGTTCATATTCTCCTATAACCTCAAAAAAAAAAAAATGGCTCTGAGCACTATGGGACTCAACTGCTGAGGTCATTAGTCCCCTAGAACTTAGAACTAGGTAAACCTAACTAACCTAAGGACATCACAAACATCCATGCCCGAGGCAGGATTCGAACCTGCGACCGTAGCGGTCTTGCGGTTCCAGACTGCAGTGCCTTTAACCGCACGGCCACTTCGGCCGGCTATAACCTCTTCTTCCACTCCTTCTACAACTGCATTCCAGTCCTCCGTGACGATTAGATTTTTATCTCCCTTTACGTACTTTGTTACCCTTTCAATATCCTCATATACTTTCTCCATCCCTTCATCTTCAACTTGCGGCGTCGGCATGTATACCTGAACTGTCGTTGTAGGTGTGGGTTTGCTGTCGATTATGATAAGAACAAACCTATCGCTGAACTGTTCACGGTAACACACTCACTGTCCTACCTTCCTATTTGTGAAGAAATCCTGCTCCCATTATACAATTTTCTGCTGCTGTTGATATTACCCTATACTCATCTGACCAGAAATCCTTGTCTTCTTTCCATCACTAACCCCTACTATATCTAGATTGAGCCTTTGTATCTCCCTTTACAAATTTTCTAGCTTCCATCCCAGGTTCAAGCTTCTGGCATTCCACGCCCCGACGCGTAGAACGTTATCCTTTCGTTGGCTATTCAATCTTGGCAGTCTCCTCCCGCAGATCCGAATGGGGCACTATTCTGGAATATTTCGACAATGACACTTTTTCAATTACAGGCCACATGTCCTGTGGATACACTTTATGTGTTTTCAATGCAATCGTTTCCATTGCGTTCTGCATCTCCATGCCGTCGATAATTGCTGATTCTTCCGCCTTCGGGGGCAACGTCCCGTCCCAAGGACAAGCCAGTGTCCTGAACCTTTGTCCGCTCCTCCTCCCTCTTTGACAGGGCCTTTGGCAGAATGCCGGAAGTCTTCAGCCGCCAATGCTGATTGTTAATCAAAATTCAAGCCGTGGCGGATTTCGAACTCAGAACGTTTTGCTTACTAATCAAATACGCTATTCCAAAACCACGGTTGCCTACAATTTTTTAAATAATAAGAAAGTGTCGAATACGAGCTGAAGCTGTGTATAAAAGTATGTGTATATAAATGTATCATCCCAATTTGCTATTCTTTCTAGAATAAAGTTTTCTAATTGAGTTTTAGTTGAATCCTGTTCATGCTAACTCGAGATTTAAGCCATGGGCACCATTTAACATAGTTTTAAACAGTTACAATACACGCTCCGTTGTGGAAAAAAACTACAGGTATACCTAATTCCTAATTTCCATTAGTTCCTTAATTTACGACGAACAGTGAATTATCACCTGACGGTTAACAGAGCTTCTCCGATGATTGTAGGTTATAAGAATCTCTACTGAAACTGGCTGCACAGTAGGAATTTTGATCAAGCTGACGATTAATCATTCAGAAACAGACCAACAAGAAAAGGCCGATCGCTGACCATGCTATCGATTAATGTTAAGAAACTGCCCACAGATACTCATATGCAAAAGTGCATTCCAGACGGCTCTGCGCAAGTACTAAAACGAAGATCACGACTAGTAAAGACATTATACGCAAATTTCGTGGCTGTGTTGTAAGGCATGCTGCATCAGTGTGGTGTGGTAACTCTCACGCCATCGAAGTGGATGTTGCCTTGGCCCACCGGTTACAATGCCGGTAATCCGCTGATCAGTCCTTATGCATAAATTATGCTGGCTCATCGTCATATCCCCTCCCAACAGGCGTGGATAAACAGCCGCTGACGTAGGAAGATTTAAGGTGCGAAATGACCCCTACTACGTTTTGCACGATGTTGTGCATGTTGTGCAGTCCAGAACAGCTTTTTGCACAGTGCCGACATAATGCAGGGAGAGCAAGAAGCGCGACTCCCGACGAAAAGCGCCGAACTGGAGAATCAGGGCATTCCCCAACCGGAAAACCGGCCGCGGGTGGCGATTCGCCTCACGTCCGTTGAAATGAATGAGGATGCGAGCGATTCTGTGTAAGACCAACTCGCGTAACGGGATTTCCTGACGGACGTTTTGGACACACTGTGCGCTCCAGCGCCGTTTGCTTGACCACCCGTGTACAAGGCTATTGGCAGAGGCGCCAGACACTCCTCGCTTCATGTTGTTTTTGGCAGATTAGCAGCCAATCAGCCAAAGCCAGATCTCCAGTGCATGGTTAGAGCAGGGAAACGAGATACTCAGATCTACGTTTTGACTGCCAGGTGTGAGTCCCACGTAACAGATGGTTCTCTCGTTTCTCCAACATGTGAATGTAGTGGAGGTAGCTGTATGATAATTTTCTTCGAAGGGACTCAGCCAAACTGAGATTGGAGTCTAATTTCATTGGAAACCATTGTGCACAACGACTGTATTATTGTCAATATATTTTGTGTAAGTGGCGGCATCGGTCGTAAATATTGAAATCCTTTATTTTACAGGTAGATTTCGGTCACTGTGTGACCATCCTCAGCGCAAATTATTCGAACCTTGTTGACCCATAGCGTAACAGCGCAACATTTCCTGTGAGGTACCGTGTACCGTGCTGATTATTTCCAATATACACTCCTGGAAATTGAAATAAGAATACCGTGAATTCATTGTCCCAGGAAGGGGAAACTTTATTGACACATTCCTGGGGTCAGATACATCACATGATCACACTGACAGAACCACAGGCACATAGACACAGGCAACAGAGCATGCACAATGTCGGTACTAGTACAGTGTATATCCACCTTTCGCAGCAATGCAGGCTGCTATTCTCCCATGGAGACGATAGTAGAGATGCTGGATGTAGTCCTGTGGAACGGCTTGCCATGCCATTTCCACCTGGCGCCTCAGTTGGACCAGCGTTCGTGCTGGACGTGCAGACCGCGTGAGACGACGCTTCATCCAGTCCCAAACATGCTCAATGGGGGACAGATCCGGAGATCTTGCTGGCCAGGGTAGTTGACTTACACCTTCTAGAGCACGTTGGGTGGCACGGGATACATGCGGACGTGCACTGTCCTGTTGGAACAGCAAGTTCCCTTGCCGGTCTAGGAATGGTAGAACGATGGGTTCGATGACGGTTTGGATGTACCGTGCACTATTCAGTGTCCCCTCGATGATCACCAGTGGTGTACGGCCAGTGTAGGAGATCGCTCCCCACACCATGATGCCGGGTGTTGGCCCTGTGTGCCTCGGTCGTATGCTGTCCTGATTGTGGCGCTCACCTGCACGGCGCCAAACACGCATACGACCATCATTGGCACCAAGGCAGAAGCGACTCTCATCGCTGAAGACGACACGTCTCCATTCGTCCCTCCATTCACGCCTGTCGCGACACCACTGGAGGCGGGCTGCACGATGTTGGAGCGTGAGCGGAAGACGGCCTAACGGTGTGCGGGACCGTAGCCCAGCTTCATGGAGACGGTTGCGAATGGTCCTCGCCGATACCCCAGGAGCAACAGTGTCCCTAATTTGCTGGGAAGTGGCGGTGCGGTCCCCTCCGGCACTGCGTAGGATCCTACGGTCTTGGCGTGCATCCGTGCGTCGCTGCGGTCCGGTCCCAGGTCGACGGGCACGTGCACCTTCCGCCGACCACTGGCGACAACATCGATGTACTGTGGAGACCTCACGCCCCACGTGTTGAGCAATTCGGCGGTACGTCCACCCGGCCTCCCGCATGCCCACTATACGCCCTCGCTCAAAGTCCGTCAACTGCACATACGGTTCACGTCCACGCTGTCGCGGCATGCTACCAGTGTTAAAGACTGCGATGGAGCTCCGTATGCCACGGCAAACTGGCTGACACTGACGGCGGCGGTGCACAAATGCTGCGCAGCTAGCGCCATTCGACGGCCAACACCGCGGTTCCTGGTGTGTCCGCTGTGCCGTGCGTGTGATCATTGCTTGTACAGCCCTCTCGCAGTGTCCGGAGCAAGTATGGTGGGTCTGACACACCGGTGTCAATGCGTTCTTTTTTCCATTTCCAGGAGTGTATATCCTCATTTTTACTTCATACATCATTTTTAAAATTTATAGAAGAGACTATCTTGTAACCTTGGCAATTGCCGTACTATATGTGCTATTGTGATACGTTGTGCTATTATGATGTTGGCCTATAAGATTCGAATAATTTGCACAGAAGATGGTCATACAGTGATCTGTAAAATAAAGGCTTTCAATATTTACGACCAATGCTGCCAATTATCCAACATAGATACGACTGCAGTGTATTGGGTCCCAATTCAGGCGCAAATTTCAGTTCTCTGTGGTTCAAAATAGTTCAAATGGCTCTATGCACTATGGGACTTATCATCTGAGGTCATCAGCCCCCTAGACTTAGAACTACTTAAACCCAACTAACCTAAGGCATCACACACATCCTTGCCCGAGGCAGGATTCGAACCTGCGACATTAGCAGCAGTGCGGTTCCGGACTGAAGCGCCTGGAACCGCTCGGTCACAGTTCTGTGTGTAGCGCCTGGAACCGCTCGGCTACAGTTCTGTGTGTGTGTGTGTGCGTGTGTATGGGTGTGTGTGTGTGTGTGTGTGTGTGTGTGTGTGTGTGTGTGTGGAGAGAGGGGGAGCGGGAAAGGGGAAGAGAGGTGTCTCGGTGCCAGGTGATTACTTGTTCCCTCTCCCATCCCACACCCCCACGCCCCAAAAAATAAAAACTATAACTTGCTGTTACCCTTACTTTTAGCAAGCTCCATTTGCTTATGATTTAAACATTATAACAGCAAAGTATATAAAATTTGTTAATATAAAAATAATAATGTGCTTAGTTAGTGCTTAGTATACCACATTACATAACTATTAACTAGTTTATAGAAATAGGTAATCTAAAAATCTGTTACGTATGCCATGCAGTTGATATGTGACCCATAACAGCAACAGTCTTGTCACAACATAATTTACACGATCAGTATTCCACCTAGTACTAAGATGGCCGCCGAGTAAGTGACGCCAGAAACCATTTCCAGAAAGTTAAGTGATTTAGACAGGAATATAATTTAGTTTAACGCCGACAACAAATTAAATACGTGCATTAGTGTATCGCTTAGTCTTGCCGTTAAAGGTTTGACTTTTCTTTGAGTATTTTTTTCAGAAAACACGAAAAGATCGTAACTTCGCGAAGTCGCGCTTAGGCTTAAATTTTGTAAACGTGTTTGTTTCTTGTTTCACGGTAATTTAACTAGTTTCTCGGTAACAAATAAGTGAACTACCGTAAATAGCGTATAACTTCATTGTTTTAATACAGATTTCAGAAAAACAGCGTAACTTTATATCAGAAACTTGCCTATATACATTTGTTTATAGGCCTAATTCTCGTAACGTTTTTGGAGAATCAAAGTTAAAGTATCTCGTTTAATTGTCCTTTTTCTCATTCCATCGAGTGAAATATATAATAAATAGCGTATACCTTCGTTTTTTTAATACAGATCTCAGAAAAACAGCGGAATTTTAAATCAGAAACTTGCTTATATACATTTGTGAATAGGCTTAATTCTTGTAACGTCTTTTTTGATTTTCGGTAATTTAATTGATTTATTCTAGCTAAAGTATTATTTTTGCCATGAGTGAGAAGTGCCTGACTTGCCGTAGAATTGTTAGTTCCGGGGTTTGGTGTGATGGATGCAGTAGTTTTTTTCACTGGGGGGACTGCAGTGGCGTGGGTGTTGGGAAAGTGGATCAGGCTCATCAGTGGTTATGTAGGATTTGCAGCAGAGATAGGAAGATAGTGGAACAGGAGGGGAAAATTGCTGCCCTTCAGGTTGAGCTAGATCAGGCTAGGGAAGATCTGGACAGGTTAAGGAGGGAGAAGGGCAAAGAGAGGTGGGAAGTGGCAACAGGTAGCAGAAGGAATAGGCCTAGAACCAAGTCTGACAGTTTTGTGGTGAATGTCAAAAATAAGTTTGACCTGTTGCTTCAGTTAGAAACTGATGACCCTCAAGCAGAGGTAGGTGTAGACAGGACACAACAAACTTTCAATAGGAAATTGAAAAAGAATGTAGGAAAGTCATCGAAAAGGAAGAAAGTTTTGTTGTTAGGCAGTTCTCATGCCAGAGGTGTAGGCCAACTTCTGCAGGAGGAATTAGGACCAGAATACCAGGTCACAAATTTTTTCAAACCAAGTGCTAGTCTGGATCAGGTGACAGAGGATTTAGGTTCACTCTGTAAAGGATTTACCAGGGAAGACACCGTGGTTATTGTGGGAGGGCCAGGGAACAGCATCGACAGAGATCCTGGGTACAGTATAGAGTGTGACCTGGTAAAGATTGCGACAGCATCGAGACACACCAATGTTGAATTTGTATCTGTCCTGAGACGCCATGACCGGCCTCATTTGAACTCTTCTGTTGGGAGAGTTAATTTGGAGTTGGAACGGCTGCTTGGATCAGGTGCGGGGGCTCATATTGGTGTGGTTCCTGTTGATTATCTCAGTAGGTGGGACTATACCAGGCACGGCCTACATCTCAACAGGAAAGGGAAGCGGAAACTGACTGGGGTAATAGCAGGAAATTTAAGGGGGGGGAGGCACTGCCATGAATGGTAACATACCAGTGGTTACAGGTGTTGGAGCAGCACCTTTTTTAGGATAGGTAAGACAGAAAGATGTCAAGTTCTACGAGAGGTCAGGATTGAAACAAATCTTCAGTTTAGGAAAGAAATTAAACAGCACAATTCTAGCACATTGGATCACCAATCACAGCTATCAATTATAAATTTTCACCAATCACCAGAAATTTTATCTCCACCAAGTTGTATCTCAGTCCTAGGTAATTCCATTGATGAATTAAAGTCACCCAACCCAGTTGACATAATCTGCCTCTCTGAACACCATGTGACCACTGGTATAGGAACTAGGCCTAAGCACAATGAGAAACTCAGACAGGAAAGTACTGCAAATGTTAGAATAAGGAAAGGTTCTCATAAAAGTATAATTAAAAATAATGTAAGTATATTTCATCAAAATATTGGGAGTTTAAAGAATACAGTAGATGAGCTTCTGGTTTGTTTAGAAGATTTAAAAGCTGAGAATGAAATAGATATACTATGCCTGTCTGAGCATCACATTGTTACTGATATGGATAAGGTAAATGTAAGTGGTTATAAGCTCTCTGCACATGTTATGAGAGAAAATATGGAGAAAGGAGGAGTTGCCATATATATCAAAAGTTATCATTGTGCAAAAAGTATAGAAACAAAAAAGTTTTGTGTAGAGAAACATATAGAAGCATGTGCCTGTGAGCTTAAATTAAATAAAGGCACATTTATAATTGTAACTGTATATAGGTCCCCATCAGGAAACTTTCATCTATTTCTGAAAAATTTGGACTCCTTGTTGTGCTATCTGTCAGACAGGGGGAAGCAAATTATTATTTGTGGGGACTTCAATGTAGATTCTGTGAAAGAGGGTAATAGGAAAAATGACCTTGAAGTATTACTCGGTTCTTTCAATTTGACACCCGTTATTGATTTTCCTACTCGGGTGGTAAAGGATAGCAGCTCACTGATAGATAACTTCTTTATAGACCAAGATAAGTTTAACCAGATAAATGCTCAGCCTGTTGAGAATGGTCTTTCTGATCATGGTGCACAGCTAGTTACAATATATGACATAGCTCCATTCAGCAATACTAAACAGTCCTCCAAAGTAGTACGTTCAGTCAACGATTTCACAATTGCAAATTTCAGGGAAAGCCTACAGCAGTTAGACTGGGATGAGGTGTACCGTGAACCTGATGCCAATTTAAAATATAATTTATTTCATGACATTTTTGTAAATGCATTTGAAAACTGCTTCCCCAAGAAAATAGTTACATATACTCGTAAGAAACCTTGTAACAAACCATGGCTTACTAAGGGTATAAAAATATCTTGTAACCGGAAAAGGGAAATGTATCTGACAGCAAGAAAGAGTAAAATATAATTTATTTCATGACATTTTTGTAAATGCATTTGAAAACTGCTTCCCCAAGAAAATAGTTACATATACTCGTAAGAAACCTTGTAACAAACCATGGCTTACTAAGGGTATAAAAATATCTTGTAACCGGAAAAGGGAAATGTATCTGACAGCAAGAAAGAGTAGTGACACAGAAACTATCAAAAATTATAAAAACTACTGTGTTATATTAAGAAAGGCTATTAAAAAATCCAGGAGTATGTGTATCATGTCTGAAATCAGCAACTCTGATAATAAAATTAAAACAATTTGGAATATTATTAAAAGAGAAACAGGTCAACCAAGAGCAGAGGAAGACAGTATTACCATCAAATTGAATGAAAACTTTACGAACAAAAAGTCCGAAGTTGAAAATATTTTTAATAATCATTTTCTAAATTTTGTGGATATAGTAGGATCCAGGTGTTCATTAGAAGATGCTAGGCTGTTAATGGAAGAGGCCATACCTATGCAATTTGATACAATTGAAATCTCACCCACTTCTCCCTCTGAAATTAGGAAAATAATAAACTTGCTTAAAAGCAAAAACTCACATGGAATTGATGGCATTTCCAGCAAAATACTAAAAGCTTGTTCTCAACAGATAAGTAAGATTCTCAGCCACCTGTGTAATAGCTCTCTGGAACAGGGCATTTCCCCTGATAGACTGAAATATGCTATTGTTATACCTTTGCATAAGAAGGGGGATAGATCTGATGTCAACAATTACCATCCAATCTCCCTTCTAACAGCTTTATCCAAAATTTTTGAGAGAGTAATGTATTCAAGAGTAGCTTCACATATCTGTAAAAATGAAGTACTAACAAAATGTCAGTTTGGTTTCCAGAAAGGTTTTTCAACAGAAAATGCCATATATGCTTTCACCAGTCAAATTTTGAATGATCTGAATAACCGAACACCTCCCATTGGGATTTTTTGTGATCTCTCAAAGGCTTTTGATTGTGTAAATCATGAAATTCTGCTAGACAAGCTCAAGTATTGTGGCATGAGTGGGACAGTGCACAAATGGTTTAATTCGTACCTAACTGGACGAGTGCAGAAAGTTGAAATAAGTAGTTCTCGTAACAAGCAAAGATCAGCACATTCCTCAAACTGGGGAAATATCAAGAATGGGGTTCCACAAGGGTCAGTCTTGGGTCCTTTGTTGTTCTTATTATATATTAATGACTTGCCATTCTATATTCATGAAGAGGCAAAGTTAGTTCTCTTTGATGATGATACAAGTATAGTAATCACACCTGAGAAACAAGAATTAACTGATGAAATTGTCAATACTGTCTTTCAGAAAATTACTAAGTGGTTCCTTGTAAACGGACTCTCACTGAATTTTGATAAGACACAGTACATACAGTTCCGTACAGTGAATGGTATGACGCCATTAATAAATATAGACCTTAATCAGAAGCATATAGCTAAGGTAGAATATTCCAAATTTTTAGGTATGTCCATTGATGAGAGATTAAATTGGAAGAAACACATTGGTGATCTGCTGAAACGTTTGAGTTCAGCTACTTATGCAATAAGGGTCATTGCAAATTTTGGTGATAAACATCTTAGTAAATTAGCTTACTACGCCTATTTTCACTCATTGCTTTCATATGGCATCATATTTTGGGGTAATTCATCACTGAGGAAAAAAGTATTTATTGCACAGAAGCATGTAATCAGAATAATAGCTGGAGTCCACCCAAGATCATCCTGCAGACATTTATTTAAGGATCTAGGGATATTCACATTAGCTTCTCAGTATATATACTCTCTTATGAAATTTGTTATTAACAACCAAACCCAATTCAAAAGTAATAGCAGTGTGCATAACTACAATACTAGGAGAAAGGACGATCTTCACTATTCAAGATTAAATCTAACTTTGGCACAGAAAGGGGTGAATTATACTGGCACTAAAGTCTTTGGTCACTTACCAAATAGTATCAAAAGTCTGACAGATAACCAACAAGTATTTAAGAAGAAATTAAAAGAATTTCTGAATGACAACTCCTTCTACTCCATAGAGGAATTTTTAGATATAAATTAAGAAAAAAAATATTTAAAAAAAAAATAAAAAAATAAAAATAAAAAAACACAAAAAAATAAAGTTGTTATATTAACTTAAGTATGTTGTCAAATTAACCTAATTATGTCATGTATTGTAAAATTCGACTCGTTCCACATCATTACGAAATATCGTATTCATGATCCATGGAACTAGTATTAATCTAATCTAATCTAATCTAATCTACTGTGAACGCACCTCTGCGGAATACGGGTATGCAAGCATGTGGTTGGTGAGGAATACTCCTTTTTCGATCTCTTCCACCTACATTTGGATAACTGTTTTCAATTTTTTTATTGCTTTATTTTTATACTTAGGATTCCACACATCAATTGGTGAAAACGAAACCCCCATAGGAACAGTTTTTGTTGTCCATCTGTCTGTTTGTCCGACTGTTCAAAACCCTTTTTCTCAGGAGCGGATAGACGTATAAACTTGAGATTTCTGTCGCCTACTGAAGTCTACGGTCCTTTGGCAATGCAAAAAAAATGAAGCTTCCAAGTAAGAGCAATAAAAAATACTGCCGTTTATGTCACATGTTTTTATACTCGGAAATTCATTCATCAAAACCTGCGGTGTACTTCTCGTTGACCTAGAATCACGAAATTGCCAAGAACCGAGGCCTCACACTACAACCAAAGGAAAAGATCCGAAAATTGTTAATTTGTAATTATATCATACGAAAAAACTAGTTTTTTGCCATTTGTTATTAAACTGTCTGTCTGTCCATCCGTCAATTAAGAACTAATTTTCTCGGGAGCAGGTGGACGTGTCAAGTTGAAATTTATGTTACATACTGAAGATTATAGTCCTTTGGTGGTGTTAAAGTATTAAGCATCTACACCAATGCAGTCTAACGGTACAGCCATTTATGCCACAAACCTTGTTACGCCCAAACTCACTAACTGAAACCTACATGGTACTCCCCTTGACGTAGAATCATGGTATTTTCCAGGTAGAAAGTTGCACAGTACAAGTAAAGGAAAAGAATCAGAAAATCGTTACTTTCTAATTATATAACAACAAAAAAGTATTTCTTTTGTCATTTGTTATCCAACTTCAAACTTGAAATTAAAACATTCTTGAAAGTATTGGAATTACTGGGACAGATATTTTTCCAGTATCAGTGTCGAAAACAGGCAAAAATAGTCAAGATCCTCGATTGTCCGGTGTTAAACACAGTTTGTAAATCTCAAGAATCTTTGCTGTCTCACGGCGCTTTATTCTCCGAAAGTTGGCTGAAAAATATAGGGTTTGACATACGTAAATCTGAAAAGAATTATAGTTAAATGTTGTTTGGGAGGGGGAGGGGTTCACGCCCTGGTGGATGCGCGCCTGTCCCAATTAGGAATAAAGTGCGTCGCTATCTCCAGTTGTAACTATACCTTACTAGAAGGATAATCTCAGTAGCTTTGCACTCAACTGGTTCCTCGATAGTTAGTGTCTTTTAGAGTCAGAACTGTATAGCTGACGTAAAAACTTCGGAGTTTTCAATGTCTGTGGTATCTGCGAATGTCAAGCAGAAACGAAATGAATGACTTTTCCTACGTACATTACGTTTTTGGCCCTCTCTGACCTCATGTATTGTCATGTTCTGTGTTCTGCGCATGTACATCTACATGATTTCTCCGCAACTCACACTTCAGCGGTTAGCATTCGCTCCAGAGAACCACTTTCAGGCTTTTTATCGACCGTTGCACTCTCGAATATCACGTGAAATATGAATACCTCAATCTTTCCGTGCAGTCTCCGATTTCTCTTATTTCATTACAATGGGCTTATCACCCTATGATAGACGGGAGTTAACAAAACATGTTGACGTTTGGAAGAGAAAGCTAATGATTTACATTTTGTGAAAAGGTCTTGTCATAACGAAAAACACCTTGTTTTAAAGATTGTCACTCCAACTCGCTCATCACATCCATGACAGTATTGGTTAAAAACAGTCTTGGTTGCAATTTTCGTTTTCTATTTTTCAACGATGCGTTTCGCCTTATTTAGGCATCTTCAGGTTATCTACATAGGGAAGGCGTCATCCATTGCAGTAGTAGCCCTTGGGCGGCGTGAATGAGGCATGTCATTGACAGTTCCTGTTTCTCTGTATCTCCTCCATGGCCGAACAACATCGCTATCTACATAGAAAACAGAGAACAAATACATCTATGTAGATCCACAGGGAAGGCGTCATCCATTGCAGCAGTAGCCCTTGGGCGGCGTGAATGAGGCATGTCATTGACAGTTCCTGTTTCTCTGTATCTCCTCCATGGCCGAACAACATCGCTTTGGTTTACTCCGAGACACCTGGACACTTTCCTCGTTGAGAGCACTTCCTGGCACAAAGTAACAATGCGGACGCGATCGAACCGCGATATTGACAGTCTAGGCATGGTTGAACTACAGACAACACGAGCCGTGTACATCCTACCTGGCGGAATGACTGGAACTGATCGGCTGTCGGACCCCCTCCGTGCAATAGGCGCTGCTCATGCATGGTTGTTTACACCTTTGGGCGGGTTTAGTGACATCTGTGAACATTCAAAGGGACTGTGTCTGTGATACAATATCCACAGTCAACGTTTGTCTTCAGGAGTTTTGGGAACTGGGGTGACGCAAAACTTGTTTTGATGTGTGTTGTTTAACCTTCCAAGTCAATGTAACCAAAAGATCCGGCCCTATATGTTATATAAATTGATACTCGCAAAATCATCCTTTAAAACCTGTAGATGAATCAAATATCAGGTCTGGTGGTCTAGCGGTAAGGCGATTACTAATAGTTACTATTAAAAATCAGTCTTCATCACACATTTATTTATCCTGGTAACCGGTTTCGACCACGTCTGTGGTCATCTTCAGACCAAAATGCTGTATGAGCAGGAGCCTCCTTCTGGTGGTAAATCACTGCTCGTAAAGCGATTGTATGGAAACTAAGAGACTGCGGGATCAGATGTCGGTTGGACTACGGATTCTTGGGTTTGGGGAGAAGGGGCGGGGGGGGTGAAGGACAAGTGTGCAACCCCACCTCACTTCTTTCTCAACGTGGTAAAAAACAAACTTTCTATAGCTAAGATCGCATAAACGTTTATTTATTTTCGACAGCCGATTTCGACAGGCTTTGCTGTCATCCACTTTAGAAAAGGGTTGTCGAAGATAAATAAGTATTTATGCGATCTTAGTTAAAGAAAGTTTTTTTACCAAGTAAAACAGATCGCTCCTTCTCTTTTCTCAGCATGAGAGATTTCAGTCTTCCTCAGGTACTGCACCCCTTTCACGTCCTTCGACACTTATAACTGCAGTTTGGTTTCTATTGCAGCTGTACATAATCTTTCGCTCTCTGTGTTTTATCCTTAATAACTTCAGAATTTCAAAGAGCGTTTTCCACTTAACAGCGTTAAAGACCTTTCTACAACTCTATAAAAACAGATTTGTATTAAATTACTGAATATTTACAATACGAGCAAGCAGATTTTCTCAAGTTTCATTTTATATCTTCGTTGCTCGGAACTTTCATTCTTTCGACGAGAGAAAGGTTAGTTGCTTATATGGAAAGTAAGTTTAGTTTTCATCCATTTGAAGAACTCGCCTTCCCGTTTTTCTACTGAAAACTTCATAAATCTTCTTTGTACCGTCAGATACACCAGTGAAATTTGCTTATTTCGCTTTTTTTAAAGTTTTAACTCTTCAGTGTCACAAATTTCATTTACTGACAGTTTTGTGATGTAGTGCTTACATTTCGTAAGGTGACTGCTTTAAAACTCTGTGGTGCTGATCGAAGAATTTTATTGAGTTACATTCTTCCTACGACGACGTTGGAAGTCCGTTAACGCCGACTTTGGAAACCGGAATCTCTCCTCCCCTTCAGGTAGGGGGGCGGAGGGAACAAAATATTGCAGTCCTTCTTCTGATCCCGCTCTCCCCTCTTCTCTCCCAGGCTAAAACCTTGACTACCACATGAGCTCACTGACGTCTCAGCAGATGAATTTATGATCTCTGAGAAGAACTGATTCACTGTATGAACTATACCCCCTACACACGAAATTATTTGCGAGTTTTCTAATTTACTTAAGACCAGTCTAATTTACTTAGAGCTCTAAAACGTGTAACAGTTATTAACACGCACACTGTTTCACCTACACTGTTTTAACGATTTAAAATTTCGCAGGCAGTAACATAACAGCAATTCAGAGCAAGAAAAATGTTCCCTTATCGTGGTAACCGTCTACATCTACATCAACATCGGTAGTTTACGTACCACAGTGAAATGCAGGTCAACCGGTATTTTCAAGTGTGGTTTCTACCCGTTATATTCGCCTACGGAGCCCGGGAAGAGTGACTGCTTAAAAATCTGTATTGGTCTAATCTTCGCGGTGTCTACGACAACGATACCTTCGAGGCTGTATTATACTTTTAGGTTTATTTCTCAGTTAATACTGATTCTAGAAACTTTGAAGTAGGGTAGCAAGGAATAGTTGACGTCAGTCTTGGAGCGTCTACTGTTCAGGTTATTGAGCATTTCTGTGACGCTGTTCTACGAATCAAACAAGCCTGTCAACATTAATATCCTTATTTGGTTCGAATCGCACGTATTTGAGCAATATTCTGGGATTTAGTCGCAGGACTGTTTTGTAAGCAATCATTCTCCTTTGTAGACTCTGTAGGCTGACTGCATTGTCCCAGTAGCCTGGCAATGGTACGAAGTCTGCTACCTGTTTTATGTATAACTGAGCCAATGTTCAGCTGTTTTTTCATCACCACTGCGGTAATACCTATAGCACTTATTTTTGCTGCAGTGTGGGAGTACTCCTTCGTAAAGGAAGCTTGATAAAGGAGTTCATCATTTCCGATTTTGTTTTGCTACACTCAGTTTCGGTTCCTGCTTCTGCAGTAGGTTCATGGGGACCAACAATGGTGCCAGTAACAGAATTCACATATGACCAGAATTTATTCAGGTTTTGTAAGAGGTATTTCTATAAACTATGGTCTGGTAGTCGTTCAAGACTTCACGTATTCGCCTTTTGGCAGCCAGACAAGGGTCATTTAGCATCTCTCTACCTGCAGCGCTATGGCTTGTTTTACAACTCGTGTGCAATAGTCGCCTTTCCTTCTGAAGTTTCTTTACAGATACTGTACATCGTAGAGGGTCATATAGGTACATATGTATCCAGTGCTTGATCTCCTGTTCGTCTAGACTTGAGTCGCAGCTGCCCTACATGCTCCTACTCAAATACTACAAGTCTCACATTTAGGTATTATAGCACTGTCTCCATATCTAGTTTACTGAACATGTAATCGATCTGCTTGTTTTAGCTGTCTTTTATAAGCAGGTAATCATTGTTGCTACAATTACCTCGTGACTACTAATACCAGTTTCAATGTGGACATCATCAAAGAGGTAAGACCTATTTCAGTCCTGAGTCAGCGTCCCAGTTATCTGTTCTAAGCAGTTCTGAGAAAAAGCAGGTATCATAGTTTTGCAAGATGTCTTGAGAAGCCCGCCACTTACAAAACTGTAACTGTACCACTGTTTCAACGACGACAGTGCGATTGCGGAACTTATGTCTCAATGAGCTGACGTTTTCGCTAAACTTTTCAGGTACATTTTGGGACTGGGTCTATTGCTCGATAGAACGATTCATTTATAAGTTTCCAGTGCAAGTGAATAGTGCATCAAAAATTATTCGAAATAAATGTGTTTAGATAAACTGTCGAGGACGAACTGACAGATTTTCAGAGTGCCTGAGACCTCCCCAGAAACTGAAATAAACAAGGTTAGCTTCAGAATATAAAATGTGAAGAGCTGTACATTATTTGTTGCGAAATTTTTTGATACTTTGGTCTGTTTGTTACTACCATCAAGCAGTATAACTGGTGATGAAGCGCTGAACAAAATTTGTGAAATAAAAATTTCGTATCGTTATGAATGTGATGAAAACTTTTTTTAACATTAATATTGTGGGTTTCTGTATTGCAACAATTTTTTCCTTAACTGATTAGAAATAACACTTTTCGATTCTTTCGTCACTGCATGATCAGCTCAGTGTTCCGTAATGGCTAAATCTACGTCTGCATCCTCATACACAATCCAGAAGCCACTGTACGGAACATGGCGGAGGGTACCACGAACCACTATTAGTCACTCCCTATCCTGTTCCGTTTGCGAGGGAAAAACGACTATCTACAAGCCTCTGTGCGAGCCCTAATTTCTCTTATCTTAATGGTACTACCGCCAAATGTACGTTGCTGGCAGTAAAATCGTTCTGCAGTCGGCCTCAAACGCTCGTCGTCTAAACTAACACAACAGTGCCTCGTGTAAAGAGCGCCGTTTCCCTTCCGGGGATTCCCATTTGAGCTCATGCAGCATCTCGATAATACTTGCGTGCTGATCTAACATACAGGTAAAAAATCTAGCAACACACTTTTGAATTGGTTCGATGTCTTCCTTTAATCCGACTTGGTGCGGATTCCAAACATTCGACCAGTACGCAACAATGGGTCTCGCTAGCGTTCTATATGCCGTCCCCTTTGTAGACGAGCTATCCTTTCCCAAAGTTTTCCCAATAAAACGAAGTCGAGCGTTCGACTCCCCTCTTACCAGCCTGACACACTCATTCCATTTCTTATCGCTTTGCAACCTTACGCCTAGATATTTAATCACTGTGACCTTATCAAGCAGCAAACTACTAATGCTGAATTCGAACTTTACAGAACTGTTTTCCCTACTCGTGCGCATTAACTTACATTTTATACATTCAGAGCAAGCTGCCGTTCATCACACCAAGCAGAAATTTCTGAATCATCTTGGATTCTCCAACAGTCTTTCAACGACGAGACCTTCCCGTGCACGCCTGCATCATCAGCAAACAGCCGTGAATTGCTGCTCACCCTGTTCAAATGGCTCTGAGCACTATGGGACTTAACTGCTACGGTCATCAGTTCCCTAGAACTTAGAACTACTTAAACCTAACTAACATAAGGACAGCACACAACACCCAGCCATCACGAGGCAGAGAAAATCCCTGACCCCGCCGGGAATCGAACCCGGGAATGCTCACCCTGTTGGTCAGATCATTTACGTATGTAGCGAATAAGAAGGGTCCTGTCACTCTTCCCTGGAGCACTCCTGGATGGTTAAGTTAAAATGTTTCGTTGTCGGTGGATGGAGGAATAGTTCAGACTTAAGCGTCCTGGTTTATTTTTTGTTCTATGATTTATTTGGGACGCGTCAAGAACTCAATACGCCAGTAGCATCCTGTAATAAGACATAACGTCAATGATCAAATTTCGGAAGTTTGTTGGTGGTCGCCAGTTGCAGAGAAAAGTCTGGGGCATCTAAAATAAAAATAGCACCTCGCTACTGTGTTTACAACAAGACGAAAAACAGTTTAAAAGTCTATCACAGTAACTCGTAAACAGACAAATTTATCCTCATGTAACCGCTTCTAACACGAAAAACACATGTAACCTCTTATGAAAACTCTGAAAGGTATTAATAAACACCGGCATTATAATACAGAATCTCATTTTCATTCCCCGAGAGTTGTTAACTCGTCAATTCACGAAAGACTTGTTTTCATTGGATTAGGGAATCGGCGAAGCATACCAAAACAATTGTCAGGACAGAAAAATTCAATTTTTAAAACTGCATTCAACGTCACTAATGTTGTACCATTTCCAGGTTTGAAGATCCGAAATATTTCCCCTCCCCCACCTTGTTTCTAACGGATTTCAGTTAACGTGAATTTCATTTCATCTTAGAAGATTTGTCTAAAGAGCATTTCACCCAAAAACGTTCATTAGCTGATTAGCTGGTACAGTAGGTCAGATATACTCTATATAACCTATACGTATGTTCATAAGTAAAAATAGCAGTTGCAGAGGGTGGGCTTACTTGTAGTTGGGAGCTCCAACGTCAGGCGCGTAATGGGGCCCCTTAGGGAAATGGCAGCAAGAGAGGGGAAGAAAACCAATGTGCACTCCGTGTGCATACCGGGCGGAGTCATTCCAGATGTGGAAAGGGTGCTTCCGGATGCCATGAAGGGTACAGGGTGCACCCATCTGCAGGTGGTCGCTCATGTCGGCACCAATGATGTGTGTCGCTATGGATCGGAGGAAATCCTCTCTGGCTTCCGGCGGCTATCTGATTTGGTGAAGACTGCCAGTCTCGCTAGCGGGATGAAAGCAGAGCTCACCATCTGCAGCATCGTCGACAGGACTGACTGCGGACCTTTGGTACAGAGCCGAGTTGAGGGTCTGAATCAGAGGCTGAGACGGTTCTGCGACCGTGTGGGCTGCAGATTCCTCGACTTGCGCCATAGGGTGGTGGGGTTTCGGGTTCCGCTGGATAGATCAGGAGTCCACTACATGCAACAAGCGGCTACACGGGTAGCAGGGGTTGTGTGGCGTGGGCTGGGCGGTTTTTTAGGTTAGATGGCCTTGGGCAAGTACAGAAAGGGCAACAGCCTCAACGGGTGCGGGGCACAGTCAGGACATGCGGGGACCAAGCAGCAATCGGTATTTTAATTGTCAACTGTCGAAGCTGCGTTGGTAAAGTACCGGAACTTCAAGCGCTGATAGAAAGCACCGAAGCTGAAATCGTTATAGGTACAGAAAGCTGGCTTAAGCCAGAGATAAATTCTGCCGAAATTTTTACAAAGGTACAGACGGTGTTTAGAAAGGATAGATTGCATGCAACCGGTGGTGGAGTGTTCGTCGCTGTTAGTAGTAGTTTATCCTGTAGTGAAGTAGAAGTGGATAGTTCCTGTGAATTATTATGGGTGGAGGTTACACTAAACAACCGAACTAGGTTAATAATTGGCTCCTTTTACCGACCTCCCGACTCAGCAGCATTAGTGGCAGAACAACTGAGAGAAAATTTGGAATACATTTCACATAAATTTTCCCAGCATGTTATAGTCTTAGGTGGAGATTTCAATTTACCAGATATAGACTGGGACACTCAGATGTTTAGGACGGGTGGTAGGGACAGAGCATCGAGTGACATTATACTGAGTGCACTATCCGAAAATTACCTCGAGCAATTAAACAGAGAACCGACTCGTGGAGACAACATCTTGGACCTACTGATAACAAACAGACCCGAACTTTTCGACTCTGTATGTACAGAACAGGGAATCAGTGATCATAAGGCCGTTGCAGCATCCCTGAATATGGAAGTTAATAGGAATATAAAAAAAGGGAGGAAGGTTTATCTGTTTAGCAAGAGTAATAGAAGGCAGATTTCAGACTACCTAACAGATCAAAACGAAAATTTCTGTTCCGACACTGACAATGTTGAGTGTTTATGGAAAAAGTTCAAGGCAATCGTAAAATGCGTTTTAGACAGGTACGTGCCGAGTAAAACTGTGAGGGACGGGAAAAACCCACCGTGGTACAACAACAATGTTAGGAAACTACTGCGAAAGCAAAGAGAGCTTCACTCCAAGTTTAAACGCAGCCAAAACCTCTCAGACAAACAGAAGCTAAACGATGTCAAAGTTAGCGTAAGGAGGGCTATGCGTGAAGCGTTCATTGAATTCGAAAGTAAAATTCTATGTACCGACTTGACAGAAAATCCTAGGAAGTTCTGGTCTTACGTTAAATCAGTAAGTGGCTCGAAACAGCATATCCAGACACTACGGGATGATGATGGCATTGAAACAGAGGATGACACGCGTAAAGCTGAAATACTAAACACCTTTTTCCAAAGCTGTTTCACAGAGGAAGACCGCACTGCAGTTCCTTCTCTAAATCCTCGCACAAACGAAAAAATGGCTGACATCGAAATAAGTGTCCAAGGAATAGAAAAGCAACTGGAATCACTCAATAGAGGAAAGTCCACTGGACCTGACGGGATACCAATTCGATTCTACACAGAGTACGCGAAAGAACTTGCCCCCCATCTAACAGCCGTGTACCGCAAGTCTCTAGAGGAACGGAGAGTTCCAAATGATTGGAAAAGAGCACAGATAGTCCCAGTCTTCAAGAAGGGTCGTCGAGCAGATGCGCAAAACTATAGACCTATATCTCTTACGTCGATCTCTTGTAGAATTTTAGAACATGTTTTTTGCTCGCGTATCATGTCATTTCTGGAAACCCAGAATCTACTATGTAGGAATCAACATGGATTCCGGAAACAGCGATCGTGTGAGACCCAACTCGCCTTATTTGTTCATGAGACCCAGAAAATATTAGATACAGGCTCCCAGGTAGATGCTATTTTTCTTGACTTCCGGAAGGCGTTCGATACAGTTCCGCACTGTCGCCTGATAAACAAAGTAAGAGCCTACGGAATATCAGACCAGCTGTGTGGCTGGATTGAAGAGTTTTTAGCAAACAGAACACAGCCTGTTGTTATCAATGGAGAGACGTCTACAGACGTTAAAGTAACCTCTGGCGTGCCACAGGGGAGTGTTATGGGACCATTGCTTTTCACAATATATATAAATGACTTAGTAGATAGTGTCGGAAGTTCCATGCGGCTTTTCGCGGATGATGCTGTAGTATACAGAGAAGTTGCAGCATTAGAAAAGTGTAGCGATATGCAGGAAGACCTGCAGCGGATAGGCACTTGGTGCAGGGAGTGGCAACTGACCCTTAACATAGACAAATGTAATGTATTGCGAATACATAGAAAGAAGGATCCTTTATTGTATGATTATATGATAGCGGAACAAACACTGGTAGCAGTTACTTCTGTAAAATATCTGGGAGTATGCGTGCGGAACGATTTGAAGTGGAATGATCATATAAAATTAATTGTTGGTAAGGCGGGTACCAGGTTGAGATTCATTGGGAGAGTGCTTAGAAAATGTAGTCCATCAACAAAGGAGGTGGCTTACAAAACACTCGTTCGACCTATACTTGAGTATTGCTCATCAGTGTGGGATCCGTACCAGATCGGTCTGACGGAGGAGATAGAGAAGATCCAAAGAAGAGCGGCGCGATTCGTCACAGGGTTATTTGGTAACCGTGATAGCGTTACGGAGATGTTTAATAAACTCAAGTGGCAGACTCTGCAAGAGAGGCGCTCTGCATCGCGGTGTAGCTTGCTCGCCAGGTTTCGAGAGGGTGCGTTTCTGGATGAGGTATCGAATATATTGCTTCCCCCTACTTATACCTCCCGAGGAGATCACGAATGTAAAATTAGAGAGATTAGAGCGCGCACGGAGGCTTTCAGACAGTCGTTCTTCCCGCGAACCATACGCGACTGGAACAGGAAACGGAGGTAATGACAGTGGCACGTAAAGTGCCCTCCGCTACACACCGTTGGGTGGCTTGCGGAGTATCAATGTAGATGTAGATGTAGATGTAGATAGCGACGCTATGGGATTAAACGCTGTTGGGAAAGAACTACTACTCCAAGCGTTCATAGAAAGCACTTAAAAAAAATCTTTACAGTTGTTGAAAGCTGGCTAAAGTCGGAGGTAAGCTCATCCGGAGTTTTCACCAAGGTCCAAAATTCAGTTGGTGGCGGCGTGTTTGCTGCTGTAAGAAGTAGTTTATCTTGCAGTGAAACGGAAACATATTGTTACTGTGAGTTAGTATGGCTAGATTCTATACTCAACATCTTTGATAAAATGATAACTGATTCCTTTTACCGAACCCCAACTCAGATAATATAGCTGCAGAAAGGTTCAACGAAAATCTGTGTCTCATTTCGAATAAACGCCCTATGTATAAAATTATAGTTGGTCTTGAATTTAACCACTAGAGTTAAGTTTGAGAAAAAATGATTCAAATGGCTCTGAGCGCTATGGGACTTAAGATCTGTGGTCATCAGTCCCCTAGAACTTAGAACTACTTAAACCTAACTAACCTAAGGACATCACACACATCCATGGCCGAGGCAGGATTCGAACCTGCGACCGAAGCAGTCGCGCGGTTCCGGACTGAGCGCCTAGAACCGCTAGACCACCGCGGCCGGCCTAAGTTTGAGAAAATACATGTTTAAAATTGGCGGTAAGCTTAAAACTTTCTTCGAAAATCGTTTTGAGAAATCAGTTCAGGGACCCACTAGAAGTTTAAATGGTGGTGATGACGTACTAGATCTCTTAGCGACGAACAATCCTGATTAAATAAGGAGTGTTACGACGGATGCAGGAATTACGGGCCACAAGGACGTACTAGCGAGACTGCATACCGTAACATCCAAAAGTATATGTTTAAAAAGACAGATAAAAATTCTCTTGACGCCTTCTTGAGAGAGTTTTCATTAATTCCATAGTAACTATGTGAGCGCCGATCAGATGTGACTCAGATTGAAAGAAATGGTGATGACTGTTACAGAGATTTTAATATTATATAAATTAATAAGAGAGGGAACGTACACCTCGCAGCACACGAAAGACAGCAGCAGCAGCAGCGGAAGAAGCATGCCTGGGTAAATAGAACGCAAAATCTTCAAGACTGTTTTACATGTGATCAGAATCTCTTTGGATTTGCTACCAGTTCTGAAAACAGAGTTTGGCTATGGAAACTGTTAAAAGCATCTCGCTTCCAAGTCCCCAATTAGTTTCGAGCATCTGTAAACTGTTGCCAGTCATGTAGTCTCTTAGATTTCGCATTCTTTTAAATCTGGCCTGCTGTTTTCGTTGCTTCAGCAACAGTTTCCTGCACAACACGATTCTAAAGTATGGAATATTTACCACCTGGGATCGACGGAGGACGCAGAAAAAGTTTATTATCGCGAATTGGGAGAGAGAGTGTCATGGATGTTCTTCCAGTCAATATGTGTCATACAGCAAATCAGTGCTTAACAGTATTGGTTAAAAACAGTCTTGGTTGCAATTTTAGATTTTTATTTTTCAACGACGCGTTTCGCCTTATTTAGGCATCTTCAGGTTATCTACATAGAAAACATCCTCCGACCGATAGTGGAAGCATATCGGCAGCATATTGGCGACGCATTCGTCTTCATGCACGACTATTCTCGCCCCCATCGCGCACAGCTTGTGAAAGACTTTCTTCAGGATAACAACATCGCTCTACTAGAGTGGCCAACGTGTTCCCCAGACATGAACTTTGTCGGAAATGCCTGGGATAGTTTGAAGAGGGCTGTTTATGGACGATGTGACCCACCAACTACTCTGAGGGATCTACGCCGAATCGCTGTTGGGGGGTGGGACAATCTGGACCAACAGTGCCTTACTGAGCTTGTGGATAGTATGCCACGATGAATACAAGCACTCATCAATGCAAGAGGACGTCACTGTGTATTAGAGGTACCACTGTGTACAGCAGTATGGACCACCACCTCTGCAGGTCTCGCTGTATAGTGGTAGAACATGCAATGAGTGGTTTTCATGAGGAATAAAAAGGGCGGAAATGATGCTTATGTTGATCTCTGTTCCAATTTTCTGTACATGTTCCTTAACCCTCGGAACCGCGGTGATGAAAAACTTTTTTGATTTGTGTATTTGCGCCACCAAACGACCGTAGGCCTTACACTGAGGTGATTGGTCATGGGTTATCTCCTAATATCGTTTAAACCCACCTTTTGCCCGGTGTAGTACAGAAACTCGAAGTGGCATGGACTCATCAAGTCGTTGGAAGTCTACTGCAGAAATACCGAGCCATGCTGACTCTCTCCGTCCATAACTGCGGAGGTGTTTCCAGATAAGAATTTTGTGTACTAACTAAGCTCTCGATCACGTCCCATAGCTTTTCGACGGGTTTCATGTCGGGCGATCTGGGTGGGCGATCATTCGCTCAAACTGACGAGAACGTTCTTAAAACCAATTGCAGCAATTGTGGCTCGGTGACATGGTGCATTGTCTTCCTTACAAATTGCCTGCAAGTGGTCTACAAGCAGCCGACAGTTCCGTTTCAGTCTACGATCGGTTCAGTTGGACCATATGGAACTCAGCCCACACCATTGTGCTTGGACAGTGCCTTGCTGACTACTTGGGCCCACTGCTTCGTGGGGTCTGCCCCACACTCGAACCATAGCATCAGCTCTTATTACCTGAAATCCGGACTCATCTGACCAAAGCACGGTTCTCCAGTCGTCTGGGGTCCAACCGGTATTGTCACGAGCCCAGGAGAGACGATGCAGGAGATAACGTGCCGTTAGCAAAGGCTGCTTCCATAGCCCATTAACGCCAAATTTCGCCGTATTGTCTTAATGGATTCGTTTGCCGTACGTCCCACATTGATTTCCGGGGATAATTCACGCAGTGTTGCTTGTCCGTCTCTTGTCACTGAAAACTCTACGCAAATGCCGCTACTCTCTGTCGTTAAAAGTGTAGGCCGTCGGCTACTGCGTTGTCCGTGGTGAGATGTAATGTCTGAAATTTGGTATTCTCGCACACTCTTGACACTGTGGACTCGGGACATTGTATTCCCTAGATTTCCGAAATGATATGTCCCATACATCTAGCTCCCACGACCGTTTCACGCTCAAAGTCTGCTCATTCTTGTAGTGCGGCCGTAATTACTTCGAAACCCAGCCGGCACAGTAGCTCAGCGTGTTCGGTCAGAGAGCTGGTTGGCCTCTATAATAAAAAAAAACTGAGTGAAAGGATCAACAAATGGACTTGAACGGATGTCATGTGACGTCTGCACATCCGCAACGACCAAACACAACGATCAACAACGGACAAAAATGAAAAAAAGAAAAGAACCCCCGGTAGCTGAGCGGTCAGCGCGAACCAGTGTCAGTCCTAAGGGCTCGGGTTTGATTCCCGGCTGGGTCGTAGATTTTCTCCGCTCAGGGACTGGGTGTCGTGTTGTCCTAATCGTCATCATTTCATCCCGATCGACACGCAAGTCGCCAAAGTGGCGTCAAATCGAAAGACTTGCACCCGGCTGACGGTCTACCCGACTGGAGGCCCTAGACGCACGACATTTACATTTACTTTTTTCACACGAATCACCTGCGTACAGCTGACAGCCCCGCAAATGCACTGCTCTTATATAAACTGTATAGGCGGTATTATCGCCATATGTATACGTGCATAGCGCTCTCCTCTGTTCGCCATTCCGTATAGATCGGAGAAGCAGACCCATCCACTACATTGGGATGAGGCTGTTTTATTCTATGACCGCCTTTTAGCGATGTTTTGTTCTGACGGACAACGAATTTTGGATAAGAAGGTCCGGAGCTTTTCCGCTTTACTGTTTTAGCCATATGTTCACTTGAAGATGTGGGTTTTAGTGCCACGAAACCAGTAGTGACTAATAATAAAGGACTGAATACAGCTGAAGTGGTTATTAACAACCGAAATGACTACTCATAGCTGTGGTTGTCCTACCTACAAGGTTATTTGCCGATAACTTTGTCACTTCAGTGTAGAACGTGACATAAAAAACTTCGATGTCTCTACATGTTCCTGGGAAAAAGAGATCTTAACACTCGAACAGACAGACACACACACAGATGGACAACGAAGTTATTGGAAGTAGGAAACCTAAAGAAATGGACACATTCCGGTGCACCTAACTATAACATGCATGACGTATTATTCACAGTATGTCAGTCGTGGAAAGATCGGCATTCTTCACTAAACCCGACACAATTTAAATTCATGAAGTGTTCGTAAGCGAAGAAGCGTTGGTCTTGCTCAACGCTCGAGGCTCTTGGTATTTCTTGCAATCGTATCGCTTGTCTGAACTTAATACATTCATTTATATGAAAAGTCGGTCAATCTGCTGAGATGCACAGCTGACTCTACAAACGTTCACTTATATCTTAAGCCATCGCCGAGCAATGGGCACTCTTTCGACAGGACAGCGGTTCAAGCAACCCTCTGGCCATCCAGGCTGAATGTTTTTAAAATATAATTAAAAAGCCACGATCGCTTCAATATCGTTTCCTAGATGACCGGTTTCAGCACTCTGAAGGTGCCATCATCGGATCTGAAACGTGGATTAACATTTTTAGTGAATCACAAAATTACTTGAGGTAAATGCCGGGATGGTTCAAAACAACGCAGCCGACTTCCTCCTACCTGCCCCTTCTCCCAACCCCCTTTGCACAATTCGGTGTCCCGAAGTAATATAAGTGCTGCTAGTGGCATGTTAATATCTACTCTTCGCTGTATAAAGCAATCCGACTTAAATCTTCTGGGAATACCTAAAATCAAGTGTTTAGAACCTCTCAGTGTAGAGGGTCGTGACAGTTAACATAGTACCACGCGCCTGTGATCAGACCTGAGCCAGACTATATGTGTGAAATATAGCGACAGAATCTCTTACACTGTTGCTCAGGATTCTAGGAAGTGGGATGGGGGAACCGGGGCACTATTTCCATCAGTTGTAAATTTTCTAATTTTATGTCTTACCATAGATGCATAAATAATCTGACAAAAATAAACACCTATAAACGAAATCTATTTATTTTGGCGCTAATGTAAGTAATGCGAGCACATAGGCGTAACTAATTAATGAACGCAATTACGAGTAAATGTTCAGTTCTTGGTATTCAACTCAGTTTTTTTCAGACTGGTTTGGCCAAATAAAAGCCTTTTTGATGAACTAAGTATCGAAATTGACAAGCAAACAGGCAGACTACTGTAAAATCGAATGCCTGTGTTAGACTGGGAGCCACCCGACACCAATTTATCACCAGGTTAATCTAGTTAAAATTGGTTTACCACCAGCGTTGTTTACCTTATTTTTTGTATGATAATGTGGAAGATGGATAACAACGCCACTCGAATATTTTATTTTTGCACGCCCGTACAGCATATTGTTTGAGGGTATACTGAAAGGTGGCTACACTGTGCCACTGCGCCAGAGAGTGCGCCAAAGAGTACTATTAAGCCGCCTCCACAGTGCCTGTTTAGAGTTCGTGGCAGTCAGTGGTTGTTAAGAGATCGGAGAGGACTGTGTGTGTGTGCGTGGGCAGAGCTCGTGGTTGTCGTGAAGTTGGAGCGAGATGTTGTAGTAAAGAGCGTTGTTTCATGTCTTATGCAGTTATTTGATGGGAGAGATAGCAGATGATATTGTAATGAGTGCATTCGTCAATATATACGAAGGTAAAATTTACAATGTTCGTTTATTTATTTATGTATCTGAAATAATGTGTCACTACAGGTTCAGTCAACAAAGCATCTGGCTCGTGTTCTTGTATTAGAGTGAATTTTGGTTTTCTTGCGTAATTATAGTTTTTCTAAATTTCTTTTGTCACGTCAGTATAATTGGTATCAAAATTCTTGTCTTGTTGGGAAAGAACCGTGCCAGATGTGGACGTTGAGTCACACTCCCACATACAGAACAGTGACTCTTGTGCTTATTGGTTTTGTTGGTTTTTTTTTTTTTTTTTTTTTTTTAAATTTTTTTTAAAAATTTTAATAACAAAGTGTGTGTATAGACTGTCTTCTTTCTACTTTAGTGTTTTAGTCTGCTCTCTTCATCCTCTTTGTTCCATAAGACCAACAAAAAAAATATGCTCCTCACTTACTTTACCTCTTATCCACCAAAACTCCAATAATCATCAGCATCACATAATCTCAATAATACCTCAATAATACGTCGATAAATGTAAACCTCAGCACCAATATCACCTTACCTCTTGTCCACAAACAACTTCATATACTCTCAATACCTATAATAATACATCGATAAATATAAACCTCAGCACCAATATCATTTCACTTCCATAACAACTCTTTCCTCTCGTCAGTCTCCTCGAACAAGTACAGATAAAATCCTAATGCAACTTCAATTCAGCATCCCATACAATCCGAAGACACATTGCCAACACACAACCTCTGTGTAATCCATCTGACCCAAATTTTCTACTCATTATAAATTATAAGATACATTTTGGTTCCTTGTCCATCATTAAATAAAAGAAATGCATACCTGACCTCTAACAGACTTAGTTCGAATGACTCTCAGTAATTAAGTAAGATTACGGAGTGTGAATGATCATAATATTTCACAGTGTGTACACCACTTCAAGAATTATGGCAAACAGAAGCAAACATGTGGAGTATTTCTTGTGTCAAGTGTCACTTCCTATTTCAATTGCTTACGAAAAATGCAGTCTAATAATTGTTAATGGTCTAAACCTCGTAATGGTATGTCATGTCGTTAGCTTCCTTCCTATTAGCATAAATTTATACAGCTTCCATAAAACCTCAGCTCATGTGACTTCAATGACTTTCTTGTACTAATGTCGTTCGTCGAATTATAGCAGTTCATTTTCTTATCTTAAAAATATAAGGCACTTAGCGTACGCAAAACAAGCAATAGCGAGTAAATATACAAGTAGAGAAGACAATGTCAACAAGTGGATGCAGCTCAAATCCTACAACGAGGCTCTGCCAAGCGAACAATCTATAATTAATCCAATAGCGTGACCTCAGCATTTCTATACACCAAATTAAAGAGTAGTTATGACAACAAAGCAGAAATGTGTAAATATGCAATCCATACAAAAAGCAGCAAACATATATCTTACGTAATAAACAGGTCATTATCATCATATCAGCATAAGCAAATAAATGTTCATGTGTCATCCTAATAAGTAAACATGAAGGCGCAAGCAGATAAATCACAAAGTATAACTTACATACCTAATCACATCAGCATAATAAATCAGGTTACAATTACAATTCAAATAAATAAGCACAGCAGGCACATAATAGAAAAATATGACATCAGTGAAAAAGCAGTGCAGCCAAGCGATGCATAATATATACAAATAACAACCCAGTTCATTAATCATCATTGTCAAATTCAGTTAACGTACGCAAGCACGTCGCTTCACAAGTAATTTCATAGAACATAAAATTTAGCACAAGGCATGAATCACGTAATCGCGAGCAGCAAATTACGTCTAAAGTACGTACCTAAGTGGAAATAGGTTACCTGTAAAATGAACTCAATTAATAGTTACCTTTTTTAGTTTATTAGTTTCTTCTTCGAAATTACATTCTTCCTGAAAATTTCTCGATAGCAAGTCGTCTTAACGTCGGACACGCACAGAATTTACCTGAAGGTCTTAAATACTTTATACAACCGTATCCTGCAAAATACTAAATGTTAATAACAGAATTCATCAAGTCACTATAGCTTTATACTGAATTTAGTCGGAGAAATTAGACTGAGTATTTGTTTACGGCTGTCAGTGCATTCGCACTGAGCGCTCGATCAGCTGTAGCCGCGTGACGTAGGAAGCAATTGTTCGCGGTCAGCGACTGCCTTGTGCGGCGCGCAGACTTGACTGTTGCTTTGAGTATATGCCGCCGCCAAAACACAGCGCGGTATCCTTGTACTCTCCGCATGTTTACATGTAGCTGTTAATTCTCCAAAGTATGTCATTCCACAAAAATTTTTACGTTAGATATATGGTGTATTCCTTTAGAGCGTCGAGATTTAAGAGTTTCTACTTCAACAGTGTTATCATGTATAATTTTGCGAATTCTGTATGGACCGTTATAAAGCAGAAAAAATTTGCGACATAAGCCTTTTCCTTTATGAGACAAACGGTGGGACTTAATTAATACCTTCTGACCAACTGACAAATTTTTTAAACGACCAGGACGTTTCGCCGATTTCTTTCTTCTAGCAGCCGCGGATGCAATATTTCGTAGAGCCATGTTCACAACTTCAGAATGCCGTAGTTTCCGTGAAGGTGGAAAAGGAACTATTTCAGAAATGCGATTTGTCGGTGCTTTATTTTTTAATATCAATAGAGGCGGTAAAGAAGTTGAATCATTAGGGAGTTCATTCAGAATGTTTTGAAAAATATGAAGATACTGATCCCAAGTTCTGTGATTCTGATGACAATAAAGACGGCACAATTTATTGATTTCCTTCATCCATCTCTCTGAAGCATTAGATTGAGGGTGAAAAAGTGAAATAAAGATTGGTTTAATTTTACGACGGTGTAGAGTACGAAGCCAAATTTTAGAACGAAACTGTGATCCATTATCTGATATAACCTTGTCAACATGACCAACTTCTTTAAGAAAATGTTTGATAAAAGCGTTAGATACTGAACGAGCTGTTGCTTTGCGTAAAGGCGTAAAACACACATATTTTGATGTCAGTTCCACTGCTACGAAAATGTACGCAAAACCATTAGTAGAACGAACCACTGGACCAAACAAATCGACTGCAGCCATCTCCTTTAATTTCGCTGGAATGATGGGAAACAACGGTGCTCTGTGAGAAATCGTTGGAGGCTTAGCCATTTGACATAATTTGCATTTGGCAAGAACAGATCGAATACGTTTTTCCATATTACTGAAGTAACAATTTTCTCGTAATTTATGAAAGCATTTTCGGGGACCAAAGTGCGCATAACTGAGATGCGTATACCAAATCAATTTATTGACCCACTCATCAGGAATACAAACTAACCAAACGGAGTTGTCGACCGATTTTCGTTTAAAAAGAATGTCATTGCGAACTAGATGATGCTGTCTAATCGCTACGCTTTCCTTTCTCCTCCACTTCTCCTTAATGTCCTTCCAGATTGGATCCTTATTTTGCTCCTTAGCGATGTCCTGGAGCGAAGACGAAATAAAGTTCTCAAACGCAACACCTTGAATATACATCAAACAATAATTGTTTTCTTTGCAGTCCTCTTCAGCACTTTGTTTCAAACCCAAAGGTGCACGTGATAAGGCATCGGCAACAATATTTGAAGAACCCTGTATGTAAACAATACTAAAGTCAAATTCCTGTAGGTACAACGCCCATCGTGACAATCTGCCGTGAGTTAATTTTGTTGACATAAGAAATTCCAGAGCTCGATGATCGGTGTAAACCTTAGTATGTCTGCCAAACAAAAATGTGCGAAATTTTGTAAAAGCCCAAACAACAGCCAAAGCTTCAAGTTCCGTAATCGAATAATTCTTCTCTGATTTAGAGAGAACGCGACTTCCAAATGCAATAGTCTTCTGTACTACAACGCCGTCTTCTTCTATCTCTTGAAATAAATGTGCTCCTAGGCCTTTGTATGATGAGTCCGTCGCCAAACAAAATTCTTTCGATAAATCCGGATGTGAAAGAAGTGGAGCAGCAACTAAAGCATCACGAAGCTGTTCAAATTCTGACTGAGCTTCCTCATCCCAACACCAATTAGATTTCTTTCCAGATAGTTCACATAAACGAGGTGTGGCCAAATCGTCCAATTTAACAAAGCGTCTAAGAAAATTACAGACACCAAGGAAACTACGAACATCACGTTTTGTAGTAGGAACAGCATAATTACGAGTAGCATCTAATTTTTCTGGATCAGGAAGAATACCTTCTGTAGAAATAATGTGACCGAGAAATTTCACCTGAGAACGACCAAATTCAGATTTTTCCAAGTTCACTGTCATGCCAACTTTTGCAAAGATACGTAATAATGAGTCCAAAATTTTGTTGTGCTCACTCCAAGAACGTTTAGCAATAAGAATGTCGTCAACATAAGAAGTAATATTGTCACGAAGATAAACAGGTAAAATTTCATTTAAGCTACGAATGAGTGCTGCTGAAGATACAGTAAGTCCAAACGGTAATTTCCGAAATTGGTAACAGTTACCAAAAGCTAAAAAAGCAGTATATTTTCTACAGTCAGGGTGGAGTTCTATTTGCCAAAAACTTGCGCGCATATCAATCGTGGATAAAACTTTAATTCCATGGAAATGTTGAAGAAGTTCATCTAAATTTTGTGGGCGGTCAGTTTCAGGAATGATGATGTTATTTATTTGTCTGGAATCCAGAACCAGACGAATTGATCCATCCTTTTTAAGAACAACGTGTAATGGGCTAGTATAAGGACTGACTGCAGGCTCAATAATGCCCTGATCTAACATGTACTGAAGTTCATTCTTAACCTTGTCTCTGTAAGCCAAAGGAATAGCGTACGTTTTCCCGCGAAATGGTGTGTGTTCTTTTACTTTAAATAAATATTGTAAGCCTTGTATAGTTCCTGTGTGATGACTAAACACTGTAGCATGTGAAGTCAAAATGTGGTGCAGCTCTTCTCTTGCAACGTCATCTGGCACTTCAGCTTTCTTAACCTTTTCTTTAATTAATTCTTCGCTATTAATTATATCATCCATCGCGTCTTTGTATCTATTGTCATTATCATGAATAAACACATTGTCGTCATAATGCTCAACGAAAACATCAGAAGTAAGAAACCTTAAACATTTTGTATCTGACTCAGATCTTGTTAAACACTCGAAAAATTTTAAACATTTCGGCATTCCAGCAACAGTCAAATTTACACTTCCTTCTTTAAAGTTCAAAATTGCCTTATGTGCGTTAAGAAACTCCATACCTAATATAATTTGTGTACTGAGTAATGGAACAATAATAAAATTAGCATTAAATTCGTATCCTTGACAAATGAAATTTAAATTGGTCTGTTGTTTGACCTCCACACTTTTTCCAGAAATCGCACCTCGAATTGTAGTTTTAGAAATAGGTAACACAGGACAAGCAATAGTTCTTACACATATACGAAAAACTGATTCACTAATGACATTCAATGGGCTCCCAGAATCTAATACTGCAGTGAACTTATTCTTACCCACACATACTTCAATAACAGGATGTAAAAATGCGTCTACATTATTTTCCTTTTCGTCTAATAAAATGTCTCTCATGTCTTCCAGGCGTACGTAGTGTAAAGTCGTAGTGTCATTACTTTCTGAACCGTCTATATTGCTGCCAGAAGCCGAAGCTGCAAGTCATTGTCGATTGTTTGCGTCACGTCTTTGAGTATTCGCGTCATTTCGCGGATCCATTTCTACGATTTGCACTTGTCTCTCTGAAATTCTGTCACGTGGAGGATGCCAATTAGGTCCCTCCTGTCTGTTAGATACAAACTCTTGGTTGTGTCTGTTATTAAAATTTCTGTTTTCCTGTCTGTCTGCATAACTACTTCTTGTGTAATTTCGACTGTCATTTCTGAAATTATTGTTGTATCTACTACCCTGACTATTTCTGTAGTAAGAATTTCTATTACTGTATGAATGATTTCTGTCCTGATGATACCGATTACTGTTTCCGTATGATTGATCATTCCGGTACGAATTACCGCTATTGTCTGTGTAATTTCTGTTAGAACGTCTGTTATTGTCATAGGGCTGGTATCTATTGTCGTGTCTGTTACGTCTGTCATTCTCAAAATTACCCATATAACGCCCGTTCCGATCACTATTTCTTTTCTCTGAAAGTCCATTATAAATACTGTTACTGAAAAAGTTACAAGAAGTCCCGTCGTCGTTGTCATACTCCAGTTCTTGCAACAAAGTCTTAAAAGTCTCAATGTCATCTTTACATCTTCCGGCCAAAGCAATTTGTCTTATGGATTGTGGCAACTTAGTTAAACAAATGCGAATTAATTCAGTCGGGCTATAAGGGTTGGACAGGAACTGATTCTTTCGAATCATGTCTTCAAAGTACTCTGCCGGCGTGCGGAACTCAGACTGTTTAAAATTACGCTGCATAATCAGACTATGTTTGACTCTGTCTTGTGTGTTTTCGGACCAATATGCCGATAGAAATGCATGATAAAAATCATTTAAATTATTGCAATCTCTAATGAGTGCGCGCATCCGCGTCGCCGGTTCGTTTTCTAAATATCCACACATGAATTCTAGTTTGTGACTTAGTGGCCAATTTGGTGGAAGGGCGTACATAAATTGATCTAACCATGCACATGGATGTATGTCATTCTTAGAATTGCGGAAGATCTTAAATTTCCGAACAGTCAAAAAGTGTTTATAGTCAAAGTTTTCGCCTCGTGGCGACAAAGACCTACCGCGTCTCTCCCAGTCCGAATGTCGATTATTGTAAAGTTCGCGCGCCTGGCGCTCTCTTGTTGCATCCCGTAAATGAAACAAATTATTTTCTTCAAACCCCTCTGCTACCTGTGATTCTAAATTTCTTCTGCTATCTTTTCCTACAATTTCGCCTTCGATCTGCTTGACTTGCTTTCGTAATGCCTCAAATTCCCTTTTCACGCGTTCATTAATTTTTTCCTGATTTTCAACATGCTTATTTATGTTCTGGTATTCTTCGGTTTCTGCAAATGGCAATGGAGCTGTATCATCTGAATCTCTGTCCCCATGTAAACTAAGATTTGTCAATTTATCTGAAATTTCCTCAACTCTTTCCGATAAGTCACCTAATTGTTCTTTCTGTTTATTTACGTCTTCCGTAAGTGTCGCGACTCGGGTTTCAGTATTGTCACATTTGGTAGTTCATATTGTCGTGTTAGATTATTTATTCTGTCATTTGGTACGGATTCCTCGATTCTTTCAAATATTTCTTTCTTATCGTTTGCACGTTGTAAATTTAACTCTGAAAATTTTTGTACTATCACGCGATCTCTTTCTTCCTGTTCTCTATCCTGTTCCCTTTGTCTGATTTCTACTGCAATTAATCTATTATTGTGAGAATTCAGAATCGGTTGTACTTCTTCCCTGATTTCTTTCTTTAATTCATCTTTCATATTTTTGAAACATGTCCCTATTCGTGAATCTATCCGTGTTTCCAAAGCTCCCATCTCTGTTTTAAATTCAGATCCTAACCGAGTTTCCATTGTTCCTATCTCTGTTTTAAATTCAGATCGAAACTGCTCCATTATTCCCCTATCTGTTTTTATTTCAGATCCCAAAGTTTCCATTCGTGTTTCCATTGTTCCTATCCGTGAGTCTAACCGTGATCCCAAATTTAATATTGCACTCATCAACTGCTCCGTACTAACTTGTTCCAAATTCTTTTCGCCCCTAACATTTCCCGCAAAACCAGTTTCCTTCGTCATAGCTGTAAAGCTATCTGTGTTCGATACTATTCCAGAATCTTCCATCGTTAATCTTGTATTCTGTGAATTTTCTGATTGAGAAAAATTTTGAAATGGTTCCGGACTATTTTCCCGACTTATCACATTGTTTTCCACCTCATTATCCACCATACTGTTTTCCTCTGTTGGCGAGTTCGCCATGTGAACAATTTCGTCATTCTCACTATTCATCATTTTTGCCTTTTTCATTGATCGTGTAATCATTTACAAAATATACGAAAGATTCGTCACTGTACGAAAATCACACACAATGACCCCTTATCTCCAACAATACTATTCACACGCAATGTCTCCCTCAAACACGATCAATCGAACAATTGAAATAATTGCACAAGATTGTCAAACGCGTATACAAGGCAATAAAAATTAAATTTTGAACAATACCATTAGAAGAATGCCAATTACCAAATCTACACATGCAAAATAGACTACAATTACTAACTACAAATTACTACAACAATACTACAGTCTACAATTTCACAATCAGAACAATTCCAAGGGACGATCCGAAGCAGCGGTCGCCACGTGCATGGGGGCTTATTTAAATATATGATTGAAAATGATTTTAATAGCTGTATGTCCGATTACGTAAGTCTCGTAATCGGTTGGCCCTGACTAGAATTGTTACGCTATCTGACTGCAAAGAACAATGTAAGAAAATTTCCGTAAACACAGTTAATTAATTAAGTCCCCAGCAACTAAAGAAAAAAAAAAACCAACAAAACCAATAAGCACAAGAGTCACTGTTCTGTATGTGGGAGTGTGACTCAACGTCCACATCTGGCACGGTTCTTTCCCAACAAGACAAGAATTTTGATACCAATTATACTGACGTGACAAAAGAAATTTAGAAAAACTATAATTACGCAAGAAAACCAAAATTCACTCTAATACAAGAACACGAGCCAGATGCTTTGTTGACTGAACCTGTAGTGACACATTATTTCAGATACATAAATAAATAAACGAACATTGTAAATTTTACCTTCATATATATTGACGAATGCACTCATTACAATATCATCTGCTATCTCTCCCATCAAATAACTGCATAAGACATGAAACAACGCTCTTTACTACAACATCTCGCTCCAACTTCACGACAACCACGAGCTCTGCCCACGCACACACACACAGTCCTCTCCGATCTCTTAACAACCACTGACTGCCACGAACTCTAAACAGGCACTGTGGAGGCGGCTTAATAGTACTCTTTGGCGCACTCTCTGGCGCAGTGGCACAGTGTAGCCACCTTTCAATACGAAGCGAAAGTTTACATTACTGATAAATTTGCTGTCGTTTCAGTACAAAAATTATGATATTGTCTTTTACTAGTAATATAGGGAAATGCAGCAATTAGATCCAAAGCAGAACCCTTATGTTACACGCTTGGTTGGTCGTGGCGCGTATTGTGTACAGACCACTTAGCGTAAATTAGCGATCTCCAAAGACATAACGTCTCATTAGCGATGAGGTGACGGAGCTTTAGTTTTCAACAGTCCATATCCCCTGGTGGACTCGTGCTATTCTCGCTACTACGTGGCTCTGTAACTTTCGCCTCTCACTAATGTGAAAACACTGGACTTGCATCCTGTAGGATTGGATTCAGCCTTTATCTGTTGGTCTTGAATTACGTTTAACACGTTTCTTAATTATTAACATTTTTGTTACGATGGATCACTTTAATCGCCACTTGTTCAATGAACACACCATTTCCCGAATGAATAACAATTTAATACGTGGACTTAAGTAATAAGAACAACAACATTAACAACACGTACGTGGCATACAGATAACAAATCAGAATATTAATTATTGATAAACAAATAACCATAGCAGAAAATAAATATTCAGGGATACAAAAAACTACGGTTAATATTCACAAAAAGCAAAAGAAAACCTATATAAATAAATACAGAATGAGACACACATTTATACTCAACATGAAGTTTTCTGGGAAGAATATCATCACAACAGTAACAACTGGGTTTCGTGAGTGCTGAACTCTCTAAACTGTAAGACTTGAAACTTGCTATCGACGTTCACTATCCTTCATTTCTGTTCAAAAATACGAAGAAAAGGCGAGAGAGCACAGTTGAACACCTTTAACCTTTGCACGAGCCTGGAAATTAAAACTGTAAGAGAAGTTTCTAGAGGCTGAAGATGGACCCAGGAAGAAAGCTGAGGAAGTGGACCATAACTGTACACCACTACCATTTGCCTCACGGTCGCGTGAAGCCGGTCTACCAAACGGCAAAGAGAAGACTAGGCAGAAAGGAAAAGCTCTGCTTGGAAATTTGCGATAGAACTGCCACGCTGAGAGGCTGTGATCGGTATATCAAACTATTCTCTGTTTCGTCTCCGACTACAGGAGACATCTTACGAGATAAAATGGCATCTTCGAGGATGTCTACCGTAGTCAGAGATATCGACCGCAGCCTTAAATTAAGTAAATATCGACCGTGAAAGTCTTCGTTGTACAATCTGCGTGGAAAGTTTCCCCGCCTTACTAAAGAAGCTTCAATCGACCGAAATGTTTCCTAGCATCTTGAACGGTATTTTGTAGCCTGACTGTGAGGCTGACATGTTTGTCATGGAAATAGAAGATACCGAAGACGAGAAGCATATACTCATGATGGATAACATGTGAGTCAGTAGGCGAATCAATTGAAAGTATCGGCTAGTTCGCCAGTACTTTCAGAAACCGAGCACGTAGTCAGATGTGGCTAGTTAGTAAAATTAGTACATTGCCAACTGAATATTACACATAGATTATGACCGCCGTATTATGATATACACTGCTGCAATCCAGGCATCACTTAAATCGGCAAATGTTGGCTGGAAAGACCATTGACTGACCAGATACAGCTATGACGGACAAATTTAATAAAACTCCTGAAATTATTGATATTGATAAGAGCCATTCAAATGGAAGATGTCAGGCATATGCAAGATAATGAAACATTTGATTTAGTTATTTCTACAGAAGGATTAGTTTTAACAGCTTTTTTTTAAAAAAAAAAAAAAGAATGGTAAAGAAAAACGACACTTGAGAGGGTTTCACCATAGAAATTTAAAATGGTTAAAATTTTCTTGAACTAGGAACGACTTGCAGAGGGACGGAATAAATTTATTCTTCACATGGACAATATCTGAACCTACAAAGGCATGCAACGGCATATTTTTAACCAGTGAAAAAAGAACTACGTAATTGTGAAAATTTTTGCTTAAGGTTAGTGGCATTAGGCGGAAACAAAGGAAAATTGGAAACGAATCGAAAGATTAGTGACTAAAAACGAGTAAAGATGGACAAATAATGCACTTCACAGCAAGCAAGATACTCAGTTCCCCAACGGGGCGAATGACTTTTCACTAAATGCAGCCAAATAGCGTTTGATGTTCAGATGTCGACAATATTCATAAAAGTTGGAAGTACGGTAGGAGTTTTTTGTGTATAATAATCCCAAGAAGGAAAAAAATTAAAAGCATCCAAATGAAAAGAATTGATCCATGGGGATAAAATCAGTGAAGATGCAGTAACATCACACATTGTTAAATCATGTAGTGTAACGAAAATGTCGTGGCGATATAAAATTTGTGCCAACCGGGCTCCTGCTGAAAACGCAACTGACTCTTGAATGGAGGCATTTTCATATTATTATAGCCTAATGATTAAGATGGAGGCTCGCCACAAGCTGGGTATCCGCGTTCAAGTCCCGCTCTAACACAAATGCCCAACTATCACGACATTTTAATCTTAAGTAAGCTCCCTCAAACACTTATAATTACGATAACATGATAACACAGCACAATACTGAATTACGTGACGGTCTCTGTGTTCTTCAGATGCATTATCTTTGGAGACCGTCACAGTTCTACTGAGACTTCACTACAAACTGGACTGCTCGAGCAGTTATCGTAACTGTGTAAAATCTAGAAGTAGGCTAATTAACACCGTTTCTGCGGCAATAATGTAACCTCCGTATTCTAATAGTTTACCGTTGCTGGCTACTAAAATAAGCTCGATTTGCGATGACCACTTCAAACCAGTTACGCTGACAGAATCGGCAACCGGGTTTACTCAGTTCCGTGACGTCAAATAAGATGAATTAATAAACAGCCTTATTGACGCGCAAGCCCGACGTCAAATCGGAATGCCTCTATCGGGCTGCGCGCCACTCGACATAAAGAAGGAGCAATTTGTTTTTCTTTGGAGAACACGTTTCCGTCACCCCACAAGGGTTAAGAATCATTTTGTTGCAAACTCAATCACGAAACCAAGTGTTCAGTTTAGTATAGCACTTGCCTCTGTTTTACAGCATGGCAAAAGTCTTGAACGCGGTCAGTTACAAAAACAGACTGCAAATTTGAAAGAATATCGCTCTGGCTGCATGGGCAGAACCTTTTTTTTTTTTTTTTCCTCAACCTATTTCTGATTACAAAGAGTGAAACTGCACCTGGCCTGCATGTAAACTTAAGTGTGCAAATGTGTAGAAATGTGAAAAATGATAGCCATTTACCAATATATACAGTAGTTCATTAAAGAAACCTTAGAGAAAATGGGAAATTTTACAGGTGTGGAGTAGGTTATGAAGACAAATAGCAGGGAGCCCTAGACGCTGATGTCGGTACAGTAACGAAACTTGGTGGAGGGCTAGTTGACTCATGTGTGTAGAAGACAGGTTAAACAAGTGAAACGTATCTACTGAGCATGAAACTGAAAACCCATAGGAGATGTTAGTGAAACACTATACTACTCGAAATATTGTGCGCTTCCAATATTTAGAAATCTAAAATCGCCAGCTCCTATAGTACCTAGGATTCAGATAGAGGATTTCCATGACAAAGACTACAAACTTCTTATCCAATAATACACTCCTGTCTTGGTCGCCATATTCCTCTTATTATTGCTCCTGATTACGTGTTTCGCTTTAACAACATCTTCAGATCAAATCTTACGGATACAAAATATTTAGTCAGCGTTAAAACATCTTAGCCAATAACAAAAGGCCGTTTGATTTTTAATGTTGGCTAAGAAGTTTACACTCTGTCTGCCGGCCTCTGGTGGCCGAGCGGTTCTAGGCGCTTCAGTGTGGAACCGCGCGACCGCTACGGTCGCAGGTTCGAATCCTGCCTCGGGCATGGATGTGTGTGATGTCCTTAGGTTAGTTAGGTTTAAGTAGTTCTAAGTTCTAGAGGACTGATGACCTCAGATGTTAAGTCCCATAGTGCTCAGAGGCATTTGAACCATAAGCAAAGAGTATGGTCATCAGCACAAGACGCAGACTGTCCAATATTAAAATAGGACAATCTACCATTAGCCAAGTAAGTGCATTTAAATATCTTGGAAGCACAATAACTGAAGACTTGAAATGTCGCCAGGAGGTGAAAACTCACCCAAGTGAGACGCAAGTTGAGGTGATAAATCGTTTAAACAAAGACGTTTTTCACCGAGCGAGGTGGCGCAGTGGTTAGCACACTGGACTCGCATTCGGGAGGACGACGGTTCAATCCCGCGTCCGGCCATCCTGATTTAGGTTTTCCGTGATTTCCCTAAATCACTCCAGGCAAATGCCGGGATGGTTCCTTTGAAAGGGCACGGCCGACTTCCTTCCCCGTCCTTCCCTAATCCGATGAGACCGATGACCTCGCTGTTTGGTCTCTTCCCCCCAAACAATCCAATCCAAAGACGTTTTTCGCTGCGGTGAGGTCATTTCATGACATTTCAAACTATCTGCACCGAACGCGAAAATATTTTGTTTACGCCATTCTGTATAGGGAGAAATGATAATCACAGCAAAAGAAGAGAAATCAGAGACCACATGAAGTGATTTTAAGTGTTTATTTTTCCCGCGCAGTGTCCAAGATCGGAACGCCGGTATAGACTGTTGTTACAAGTGGTCCGATGAATCTTCTGACAGGCACTTACTTGTGAGCTGTTCGCAGATATTACAGACTATAATGATGTTCCGAGCGGTTTGCAAATGAGCATTTCGATCTCTGTTCACGTATTTCAGTAGCGTGTAAAAAGTTCCCAGTTTTAATCAGTTAGGAAACAAGATAATAACGTTAAGATGAAGGAAATTAACTAGCAATTTAACGTCTAATGAACTAAAGAAAACATTTTAAGCTGACTGTGATCAAGATAGCGAGAATACATTGGCCGTTGTGGAGACGTCACTACATCGGTTCAGCAGCTACAGCTGTTAGCGTCGATGATGCGCCAGCATGGCAGTTAATGATTAATAATGTCACTGGGCGAGACTGCGAAGCTCAGTCGTATAAAAGTAAGGCTGTGTGAGTACTCTGTGTAGAAAGGGAAATTACATATCCGATAACCTAGAGCTGGGCAGATAAAATCTTAAACTAAAGAGTGACCCAAGAGTATTGAGGAAAAGGACCAACACTAGTTATAATTCGTAAGAAGGAAGCTAAGTAGATAGCACACTTCTTCATAAAACACATGTCTTCATAAAGTACTGTTCAGTGAAGGACGTCATTTAAGGCTCATTGGGAGGCAGAGAAATGGACAAGAAAGTTCATAAACCAAATAGCTGGACCTATAATTTGAACACTTATTCTTATTTCAGAGGTGGTCGTTACTATAACGTGAATCAGAATAAAAGTTGACCTATGGCTAGTTGTTTATAGGTCACCTTCGTCACATCTTGTATTCTGTTCACCGTCGTCGAATCGCTCCGATACGTCGGGTAACAGTCGCCAGTTCCTTGCAGCCAGTAACGTAACAATTATGTTAAGATTCCGTTGTTCCTCCGTACAGCGTGTTTATTTTACGCGGCTGAGTGCCTTTCACTATTTGCAAAAGTGCACACTGAAGTGATAAGACCATTATTCGCAAACGTGAACAGACAACATCGCTCCCACCCGTATTCGACAGTCACTTCGTTTATTTGAAGCCGTATTGACCGTGCCTGTTTCAAACACATGAAAATGTTTTCAAATACCGCTGCCACTCACAAAATTCGTTGACTATTATTTATTTAGCGACATGTTTCTGGGTGATACCTCGTCATCGGACTATAGCGGCGTTACAAAAAATTTCACGTACGTATATACAAATATTAAAATTTCCTTGCATCACAGCGGCCATGTAAGGAAACTTTAATATTTGTATACAAATGTGTTAAATATTTTTGTAGTACTGTAGCCTCGAAAGGTGTCGCTAAATAAATAAGTTAGTAGTCTACTAATTTTGTGACTGGAAACCTTTTCATATCACTTCGTTATTTTAATCGAGTTCATTGCTGACCGGCAGAAGTTCAGTCTTCCCTAGGATGTTATTATCCTCAAAGCTACAGGTACAGGGGTGGTAACTAATACATACTTAAGGGAGCACATTGTAGTTCCATCCCTCACGAAATTACTGCATGGAAAGAAAAGGTGAAAGATTTTGAATTATGACAACGAAGATAATTGTTCCATCTCATTGTTAGTATTACGAGACGAAGTACAGGCGGAATGAATGGGTGTGTGGTACCACGCAACTTATCACTCGGAATCAGCAAGAAAAAGGCTGTCCTGCCTTGGAGTTCAGGTCAGGAGCGGATTTGGTACCCCTGCCCGACCCATGACCGTTGCGCATCGAAGCGGCAGTAACACACAGCTCTTTGGGCGCGCTTTCTCCCCACCACGTCGGCAGCCCTAGCGTCAGCAGCGACAAGCTGGAGCGGGCAGCTGCTGCCGACGCCAGCGCTCCTAGCGGCGCCCGACGGACTCTCCGCCGCACTCGATGTTTATCGCCACAACGTAAAGAGCTCAGTCGGTGAGCAGTGTGTGTGGTGGGCGGACGTAGAGAGGTTGAAGTTTGGCAGTGCTTGCGAGATCTGTGTAGCGACAGAGTTCCTCGGCGAACTGTCGTGTGTTGGTAGCAGTCTTCTGGCTGGAGAAGAGGCTTTTCCGACGCAGGTCTGTCAGCACACAGGTTAGTACGGCGCCTCGGTTGTTGAAGCGATCGAAACTTTTTATTCCGATTTCCTCTGTTGATACATTCCAGCTGATTATTCGCCAAACCCTGTGTACGGATTCCACCTGCAACCGTTCGTGCATTCGATTAGTTCCCAAAGTTTCTGCGTTTGAGGTAGTTTGTGACCCTCAGAGCAGCAACACACATCTTATTTACTAAACGTAAGGGGGAAGTGACCCTATGCTTAATCAAATCGCGTTAGATACGGAGACGGCAGCGATTGATTTACGTGCGTTTGCAGCAATTCCGATACAGTAGCGAGTGCGCATGTGCCACTTCGCAACGGCTGGTTCACCTGTTCTCTGCGCGCTCCATTTGAACTCTGTTTCGTGTTCTTGGCATTAGCTCATGGTCGCGCACTGTGAAAATAACACTGCTGAACGTTGTTACTGCTGTCCCGTTAAATCAGCCACGCATGCATTATAAATATTTAAGTGGATTGCTACAGCATGGGTCGTAGGAAACTATCAGGGAATGTTTGCATGGTAGATGAAATATTAACCGCTGAAAATGTTTTGTAAACATGAAGGTGGGTAATTGACATCCGAAATATTTTCTCTGAAATAATGTTTCATAAATTAGTTTCCATTTTGTGGCATTCTGTATACATCCTTTAATTGGCGTCTTTGGAATGAAGCTGAGATGAGTGAAAAGCAATACTAGTGTTTTGTATCAATGGCATAAATGCTTATTAGTCGTGAGCGTCATGATGCTGAAATGATAGACGTCAAACATCAGACGTATTAGAGGCAAACAGATCCGTAAACATTGTGCCTTTCCGTGTTGCAGCAAATGTTTCTTGTGTTATCTATACGTCGTGTAGCCTCCAAACATATCAGGGTATTGGTGGTGAGAAGAAGTCTAATTGTGCTCATTTTCGATGTTGTATAAACGAATTTTCTGTTACACATCAAAAGCTACTGCTTGAAACTAAAATTACGCCTTATATCATAATTCAGAGTTATGCCAAAGTTAAAATCGGGCTTTGAAAACCAGCGTAGGTAATAAAGAAGAAAACTGAAATGTGAGAGCAGAAATCAGGGAGATCCACTAGAAAAAGGACGTAGTAAGCGGAGATTTATATTGACTATAACTAATAACTCTATTGTGTTCAGTAGTTGAGACGTGGCGTAATTTTACAGCCAAAGAAGTATAAACATGTTCATTGCTACAATGTGTATTACTTTGTGATTTTTAATTATATTTTCGCGGTACATTATCATTCAAACGTAGTTTACACGACTTTCCCGTGTAAAGTATGCCAGATAATGAAGTTACGTCAAAAGTAGCCACATGGCAAGTTTATCACAACTGTTGCTGGTGTACAGAGAAACTTGTCGGGAAAAGTTGTGTACTAGACCCCATCTTGCGTTTTCCGTATTTATGTGAAATATATCTATTTTTTACTGAAGTACATGCCACAAAATATCCAGTGTAACGTTTATGAATTTAGCTTGCAGTCTTTTTTTCTATGAAGAAAAAAAAATTCGCGGAGGTAAACATAAGTCTAAGCTACACGCTAGTCTGTTGCTGTATCATTTATTTGGCATTAAAATTCTGTGGTTTCGCACTTCCACCATAAGATGTGTACGGTGGACATAAATCTCTGAGAATAGAGATTTTACACTCTAACGAGCTTCTTCATAGGCTAAAATCTATTCTGCAGAGCACGCACTGACACTTCCGACGTACAGTGGGAAGCTAGAATACGGATGTTCAGCATTACGTTCATTAAGTAAAATTTATGGCATTAAGATATATGGTCCTGCTACGTACTTGTTTATCTTTCGAAGTCAATGTTTATACGTATTCTGCGTATCACCATTATCTTTCTGTGTATGTTTAAATGTCTTGCTTTTAGCGGTGTTGCTTCTGTATGGTACAGAATTCAGAATAATTGGAAATATGTATTTTAGTAGAGCCAACAGCTGGTTTACTTCGTTGCTTAAGCAGCGTTCTGCTGATGTAATTAGACGAAACGTGTGTCGCAGACGTGTGCGGCGCTACATTTGTTGATGTTGTTACAGGTGGCAGGCGCACCAGCTGGGAGGAGGGGGCGGAGAAAGGTAGCAGAGAGCCGATCGCAGGAGCCTGGTTTTAAGACAGCGGGAACCGGTTTGGCGGCTGCCCAATCATCGCGCGCTGCACTCGAAGCACAACCGGCCGCCGCGACAGATGACTTATAACGGCGAAGGATGCACCAGCCGCGACTCCGCAAGTGGGTCAGTTAGCAGAAGCGAATAGCCGAGAGGAGAGGCGGGATAAAGTGGACCTGTCCCGGTTAGTGGAATAGCTGCGCGCGCGCCGGCGGCGAACAGCGAAGCAAAGGCGGTCGCGGAGAGAGCCTTCGAGGCGCGCCGCTAGTTGCCCATTCGCCGAGGTCGGCGGCTGCTTGTTATTGTGTCGTGTTAAGTGCGTGGCAGCGCCGGCGGGAGGTGCCAAGTGTTTACCTTCGCCGGCCACGTAACTCTCTGCGTAGTTGGCAGAAGCTGTGTCGGAGTGGACAGCGGTGTTTCTGTCGAGTGTGTTCCGGAGGAGCTGACAATGTGATGCGGTGAACGGGCGTCCGCGCAAAGTGTTGGTGGTTATGTCGCCGGGCGTGCAGAGATAAGTGCCATGTGCGGCGGTGCTGCCGGATAACTTCCGTGGTGCGTATCGCCAGCGCAGGCGGTGTCAAGGAATATGGGGGCCAACATGGGCAAGAACTCATCCCTTTTGGACGCCCTGCCCTCGACGCAGGGCACGTTGCACGTCGTAATGCTGGGATTGGACAGCGCGGGCAAGACGACGGCGTTGTACCGATTAAAGTTCGACCAGTACCTGAACACGGTGCCGACGATCGGCTTTAACTGCGAGAAGGTGAAGGGCACGACGGGGCGCGCCAAGGGCGTCAGCTTCCTCGTGTGGGACGTGGGCGGCCAGGAGAAGCTGCGCCCGCTCTGGCGCAGCTACACGCGCTGCACCGACGGCATCGTCTTCGTGCTCGACTCGGTCGACGTCGAGCGCCTCGAGGAGGCAAAGATGGAGCTGGCGCGCACGGCCAAGGCGCCAGACAACGCTGGAGTGCCCGTGCTAGTGCTGGCCAACAAGCAGGACCTGCCGGGCGCGCGAGAACCGCGCGAGATCGAGAAGCTGCTCGGCCTGCACGAGCTGGCCGCCTCCACGTCGTGGCACGTGCAGCCCGCGTGCGCCATCACCGGCGAGGGCCTGCACGAGGGCATGGAGGCGCTCTACGAGATGATCCTCAAGCGCCGCAAGCTCGCCAAGCAGGCCAAGACGCGCAAGAGATAGGAAGACTGCCGTGCCGACCGCCATTCACGTTTCCCCCGTGCCCACCCCACCCCTCCCCGTCCCTGTTTGCTAGCGTTATTACTGTTCTCCCTCTGTCCTTCGCACTTGTTATCCCGTTCCTCCTTCGTGAGACGCTTAGTAAACGGTTGCCACCCCCCACGCTGAAAGGTGCGCGTAATTCATTGTATAGTCGACAATGGTCACAAGTCCCATACTTAAACTGTCATGAGTAGTCCATCTCATATGCACGCATTGATAACACTTCTTGTGAGAATTTGAGCCACTTGCTTGTACTGCCCCAACACACTGTTTTACAACTCCCAAACAAGTTGTGATTAATAAACAGGTACATAGATAAAAATCAAAAACACACTAATAAGCATGTGCCTGAACTGAATGTGCTTCAATCTATTTATTGGTGTCAAATTTCTGCCTCAGTTTCTTTTTTCTGCCTTGAGTGTGCTATTTATCAGCATTACACTTGGGCCTAAACAAAACGGCTCATATGTTCCTAGGAAAACAGCTGCAAATTATTCATATGTTGTGTTTATTACATCAGTGCAACAAATTGATCTGTTCTGTGTAAATTTGCAAACGAAACATTGAGGTTAGTTTCAGTGCAGTAATTGCCACAGAATGTTTTATGACTTTCAATGACTGTATGCCTCTATATAATTTCATTGTAGAGGCACTTATAACTGGAATCTCTTAGCACAGACTGATTCTGTCTCAACATTTTGCACTGCTTCATTTCTGGAACTGATTCATAGTTAAGTACCAAACAGCTTGCTCAAACTTACCCCATATGTCAGTGTGAAGTGGCTCAGAACTTTTGTCCAGTTTGTGTTTAAATAAAATGGTGACAGTTGCTTATTGCTATGCATCATTTTGTGTTTGTGTGGAAGTGTTCTTATTTGCAGATAGAGGGCTGTAGTACAGATGAGTCACTTGGCAGTTACAACCTATCTAGTGTCACCGGTAAATAAGGAAAATGCAGAATGTAGTGTTATGTAAATACAAATAGTTCAGCTCATCTTTCAATGTTGGGAGCAGCATGAAATATTTTAAGTGTGGCAGTGGCTCAAAAAAGTTATCAGGATATCTTAGTCAGTACCCTTGTACATAGTCTGTAAATTCAGTGGGAGTGGCAGCCAAATTGTGAGAAAAGTACTGAAATTTGTATTTATGGTATGCATGTTGCATAGTGGAAAACAAGTTTTCGTTATCAGCTCACTGCTTGGCAGTACAAAATGAGCAATAGAGCTATACATATAAATAGATAATTATTGATAATATACTGTGTTAAATGAGTACATAATTTGTTCCTATTTTCTGGAATTTGTTGCTTACCAACAGGAGGCAACTGGGTCCTCTGTTATTAGGGTTGCCAAGTTTTCATTTGCCAATTAATTTCTCCCAAGTAGAATATGGTCTATAAATTGGTGCTCCACAATTGATTTCAAAATTACCTGTTTTCAGGAGATACTTCTAGAGATACAAAATTTGATACTTAATATGCAGTTGAAATGTGGCTGAAAAAGAGGTGACAATAGATAAGCACAAATGAAATTTAATTTCAATAAAAGAATGTTTAGTCATGCAGCAAAATTTACATTGTGCCTTTAGGGAGAGATCTATTCTCAGAAGTAACAAATTTTATATTTCAGCTAATCAAAATACAAACATCATTATTGTAGAAATTTTGAGCTGCTTTAGAAATAATTCATACTAAACTCTCTCAATTCTTATGGCAACTCTGTTGTAAAAGACTTAACTTTTAAATGTAACTTCTAATTATAATTTTTGAACTGGTTTCCCATGTCTGTAAATGATGAATGTTTTGTGTTTCAGTACAGAAATACTCAAATATGTTGAGAGTATGTTGTGTACATCGGTGTTATATTATTGAATGAATGTGTGTGTATGGTGTTAATGATTATTCACATAGCTACTGAAACCAAAGGTGCTTTCATTCAAACTATACTTTTGTGTAAATGCAAGACATTGTTCACATGTTTGCTTAAGTACACACAAAATTTTATAAACCTGTCTGTTTTGCTTACCACTCAGGTATTAAAAATCAACATTACACAATCCTGAAATTGTTCAATATTTCTCATTGGGTGCATTTTATATGGACTGTTTTTGTTGTATAAATCTTCAGAAGGCATCAATGAGTGCCTGTGTTTGGAAAGTGTCTAAGTTTATACATGATGAAATGTCATGAAAAGGAAAATTGTGCATAAGCATAAGCACACTGCTTTCAATAGTATTATGCTTATGTACAGTTTAGATGGATCACATTCTCTGAAAAAATGAGTTTTCCATGAAGAGTGGGAATCTCAAATGTAAGAATTTCTTTTGTATATTTGCAATACTTGTGCGACATAAAATAGGCATCAGATGTACTGGGCCAAATGCTTGGTAGTGTGTACATATCAAAACTTCAGAACTGTACAGTTTTGCATTACTTAATTTACAGAATTTTCAACTTTCCAATGATGTGATTCATTTAGTTTTTTCCTTGTGATTTGCTCACAATTATGCAAAGAAAAGAACTGCATTCTAAAAGAATCAGCTTTTATAATGGAAGCAAAATGTTTTGTAAAAAGGTGATTTTTTATTTACTAAAAAGCCAAAGAAATATATTTATAATTTTGCTGTAAAATGGTGCGTGATGATGAATGTGCAATTTTTTAAACTGTAAAGTCATAGACTTAGCTTGTTTAATTAAATGTTATATTTTTCCTGAAAGTTTCGTTTCTTTCTCCTACTAACTGGTAAAATTAAAATAGATTATTTTTGTGATTGAAGATTGCTGATTGGTAGTTAGAGGCACAGAATCGTTAACATGTGAAACATTTTGTTTTAAGTTAGGTTTTTGTTGCCTCTGAAATGTGAGAAATGCTGAAATCAGTCATGTCAGGTTGTGGGGTAATCTCTCTTTAGTGATGTCTTGCTTTGCAGAAATGAGTTCTGAAGCTGTAGTGTGTTTAATGAATGCTGGTTGTAATATAAAAAATATTTCATGCACTGAAATATTTTACATGATGTTGTGAACACTGACTTCCTGTACAAGTCAAAAGTTCTGACCATACACTGTGTGGTGGTCTTCCATGTGACACATAGGTCTTACTTGGAAAGTATGTGCACTGCATAAACTCTTGGGAGCCTGTAGTTAGAAAATGCCTTTCAACCAAAAAACCATTAAAGCAGTTAACACCATTAGCTGTTCCTACTGTGTATCTGTGACAGCATAAAATAAATATGAAGCTGTTTCAGGTTGTATGAAGTAATTTCCTGCAGAAGTATTATTCCAGAGGACCACTGTAATGCTGATAGAAACAAGTAATTGCATTATATTTCAGTACATTGAAATTTGATATTACTAAATGACAAAGGTGAGGACTAAACTGCTAGTCTGGAATGAACTGGGGATATTCACAATTAGATTCGGGTAGCTGGTGCATATAATTTAACAGTTACTACAAAATGATAACTTCTTGCTTCTAATAGAGAAAAGCCAGTTTAGTTTCCTCTTGTGGTTCACTTTTAAATAAATGGTAAGTGGGCATTCGTACCTACAAATTGGTGGGCAATGCAATTTGAAAATGTCAAATGGCACTGAGTGGAAAAATAAGTTTCACTGGTTTTGCTCAGTGGTTATGGTTTAAATCAAGAAATACAGCATAAAGTTTCCTCGTGCCACTGGTCTCGAAGTACTGTCACATTCAAATTGCAGTCGATATTTTCAATGATGTACTAATAGATTCAAATGTTATGCTTAAAGATGGCAGAAAGTAATGCATATTACTATAAATAAAACACAGAAAAATGGCTGGTTGGTATTTCTCTATCTGGTGCATTTTTTACACACATTCAAACAATTGCAAGAAATATTATTTGATTTATTATGAATCCAAACAAGATTAGAAATGGGTAGAACAAAATTACTGCAAGCAATGCCAACGCATTTTCCATAATGTGTGATACCAAGGAGTGGGGACGTAGGTGGTACTTCATACACACCACAAAAATTAAACACAAATTTCATTAATTAACTTCTATTAACAACGTACATTCTATGTAGGTGCTGATCTAGTGTGTCCAGAGCCCGAAGATATGTTAGCACTATCTTAACTGCATCACTGCATTTTTTTTTTGTAATGTGTAAACCAAGAGGAAAGGTACTTTATGACCAGCACAAAATTAAAAAGTACAAATTTGTATTCACAAAAAATTGTTAAAGGATCATAAACCTGAAAATATGAATGACATTTGTTGTGAAAAGTCACATTTGCTGCCAAGATTTAAATTTTTTAGTTTTACTGAAAAAATTTTAAACAAATATCCCAACTTGTATAGGAAATCAATAATAGAGTATTTTATTTCGAAATATTGCGAGTGTTAATGGTACAACACCAGCCATACGTTGTTGTATTGGAAGGTTTATCAAATTCATCATTAATTTCTGATTTCTCGAGTGGCTCTTTTTTTTTAGCTCATCCCTAATGAGATGTCGCTGCCAACTTCAGTTCCTGATCAAAATCAACTTTGTATCATGTGGTTTCTAGTTAACGCAAACATTTTCAGCGTTTTGTATATTAGCTTCGCCGGTAATTTTATTAAGCACCACCTCATTTGGCATCATGAGCGACATGCCAAGACAATTTATCGCCGACCACCTATTCTGTCTTTTCGAAAGTATACTTACATGTTCTCTCTCTCTCTCTCTCTCTCTCTCTCTCTATTGCTGCCCGCCTGTGTGTGTGTGTGTGTGTGTGTGTGTGTGTGTGTGTGTTTTATTGAGCTATTTATTTTCATTGTACGATGATAAAACCCTGTATCACTGTAAGGCGATCCCTGGACAAATAAATAAAAAGCTTAGCTGTTACCACGATTCCAACTTTGGACCTTTCAGTCAGAAGCCAGCAACGCTAATCCATTTTCTTTTCTTTCCCCTTCTTTTTACTTTTTATTCTTCAGTAGTTCTGTACGGAAGTCGCATGACATTTCAAATTCCATCCATGAAAACTTACAAACGGTAGCCAGTCCCCTGACCGAACACGAAATGCTGGCTTCGGATGTCTCCATAGAGCGTGGAGACGATGTCATCTATTTCTTCCGATTCAGCAAAATCCCGAAATACATTTTCAAGTTCTCCTTCCGCACTACTACCACGCGCCAAGTGTGTTCGCACACTAAAGATACTAGCCATCATCCTCTTTTTCTTTTCACTGACGTCTTAATCGCTGTTCTGATACGCTTACCAAGTGATCGTCAGTTAATTTTTCTTTTCTCTTATTCATTTTTTGCTATTTATAGGTCCCGCTATTGATTGCCTAGCCGCCTTTCGAATCCACACGTATCACAAACAAGTTCGGAAGATGTAACAAAACTAGAAGTAGATTGTTTCTTGAAGATTTGTTAGTTGCTTGAATAAACAAAGCTCCAAAGTTACACTGACAAATAAGTGAACATAGCTTCTACAAAATAAATGAGAAGGAACGCACTAGGTGTTTTCCAGTATACAAACTCAACGCGCATTTCAAAGACAACAAAATTAATATTATTCTAAGAATATTTTTAAAAAATCCATTGTATCCGGTAGGAAAGACCAACGCTTTGATAAGCAGACCAATGCTTTGATAAGCATTCTTACCTGAAATAGCCGGCCTGGATGGCCGAGCGGTTCTAGGCGGTACAGTCTGGAACCGCACGACCGCTACGGCCGCAGGTTCGAATCCTGCCTCGGGCATGGATGTCTGTGATGTCCTTAGGTTAGTTAGGTTTAAGTAGGGAAGTTCTAGGGGACTGATGACCTCAGAAGTTAAGTCCCATAGTGCTCAGAGCCATTTGAACCATTTTTTTCTCCTGAAATAGTCAACTACAAGTGATGCATTGACGAAGTTTAAGACATTTGTTAGCTTATACAATCGTAATTTAGAGCAAACACAATACGAACACTACGATTACCACAGCACTTGCTGTTCTCGCGATCGAGCATTCGAATTACAAGCCAGCTTTGCGCTGTAAGAAGTACTGCAGAGCTTTTAACTCGTAAATCTTAATTACAATTGACGGCTGGGTGCAGGATAGCACAAGATAAGAACAATAAATAGCATTCTCATGCCAGTTGCAGATTACCTAATACGACTGAAATAAATCTCAAAATGTCGAAATTATTTAGTGATGAGGGCACTGATAGGCGAAAATGTTGAATTTTATAAGTGGGGCTTCCGAGTATAACACCTTTGGAAGTATTGGCTGGTTCTGTATGTATACCGAGGAACATGCGGAAATGACCCAGAGATGCCAAAAAAGTCCCGCGAATGATATTAAGCTATGGTGAGAATCATATACGTTATTCTTTTAAATTGCTACTTCCAGCCCTCACTTGTAACTACGTGTTACGAATTGAAAATTCTGTAGTGTTTCATATAGTGCGAGATGGGCGTGTAATTGGAATGCTTGGTCGTGTCAACGATAGTGTGTGTGTGTGTGTCAACTTTTAGTTCTGCTTAAGTTCTGTAAGTATGGCATAAAAAGGAACGTTTGTGTTCAACGTCCCTTCTACATCAGGATCATTAGAGACGAAGCCGTACCGTAGTTCTTACGCATGCGATATCATGCGCTACTAATACGTTCCAAAACGCCTTGTACAAAAAAGGGATTTTGCCGGGGTAATACCTCGGGTTCTATTGCTGACAGAGAGGTGAGCCCCTCGGGCTAGGGGACATTGATACACCCAACAGAAGGATCGCCTTACTGTAACTATCCTACAGTACACGGTCAAAGCTTGAGTATTTCAAACCTCCTCCAGTTTATGCAAACGGGGAAAATCGGTTGGTTCCTCTTGCTCTAGATGTAACATACGGTGCACCTAAACGGCATACGGAGGCGCCATTTAGTTCATGGTGGTTCCTCATAACACCTTAAAAAAGCGTTTTCCACCTTCAGCAGTGGATATCTAATTAACTGATCGCAGAAAATAGCTCAAATGTCAGCGATATATGCTCTAGGCATTTATCTAGAAGTTATATCTTCCCGTTTTCAAAAACAATTTATATATTATAAAGGAACACCCAAAAAATGGTTTCTTGGTACCAAAACCGAGCCGCTGGTTCCAGCACTGCTACACACAGCAATTAGTGGTAATTTTTACGACATATTTCTAAATCCCAATCTCGAACAACCTTGAAAAACTTCTTGATACTTTTATCTGTTTCCGAGATACAGAGGTTCAAAGCTACCCTACTTGTACACGTAAAACACACACATAAAATCCGGTGTGAGTTGAAAACGTAGTTTATAACGTGGCACAGAGAAATATGCTGCAAAGTGTCTCCAATACCATCAGAAGGATTCTAGGAACCCAAAGTGTCTCCGTCACTATCGGAAAGAATCTAGGAAATGTAGTTGTACGGAAGCGCATGTAAAACTTTTGCGCACGTCAAATCCTGTTTGAGGTGTAAGATTAGTTTTTCGTTAATGCAACTTCACATAAGTAAATTATCAAAATTTTACTGATCCATAAAGTTCTTCTCATATGAAAGATATGCCCTGGTGTAGCGGTAAATTCTCCAGTCAGAGCACAAAAAAGACGAATATGATCCAGACTCAAAGCCTCTGACTGGAAAGTGGGGTACCAGCTGCCTCATTATATCTTTCACAGCAACTTCAAAAATTTTCCCAAAAATTTTGGCTTCGAAACATATTCGCACTCTTTTGTACTGAGAGACAACAAGTCAGTGGCAGTAGGAAAGATACGGGAAAGTAATAAATACTGGAATAAAGTAGATAGTGGTTGTGGTGTACACAAAGCGAAAGAGACAATGGCATTGTGAGAAAAAGATAGGGATACAGTGGCAGTGAAACATAGTTGACAGTGACAGAACAGTGCTAGGAAAAGTGCGAAAGGAACTGTACCAGTGAGAGAGGAATATAGAGAATGAGAAAGTGGAACTGGGTCAGAGTCAGTGGTAATAAGAAACAGTGTGTGTGACAATCACAACGAGGAAGAGGAGATAGTGAGAGAAGAAGGTAATAATATGACAGAACGGAGGAGGCTGTGGCTGTGAGACGGGAAGCAGTAACAGAGAGGCAGAAAGAGATGATGCCAATGTGTTGGGCCGAATCAGTGAGTGAAGAAAATGGATAAGTGGGTGTGCGGCGGGAGGGGGGTGGGGTTGTATCAGCGATTATAGCGACGGACTAGTGGGTGTGAGCGAGTTGGAATTAGGGGAGTTTGTGGGAGTTGCAGGTGGGTTGCATGTTAAAAAGAGCATTCAAAATCTGTCGGCAAAATTTTAGAAGGTGCTGAAGAAGGTAGAATGCGGCAGCTGGTACTCTACTTTTCAGTAAGCCTTTTATCAGCAGCATATTCGCTTTTTTGTGCTCCGACAGGAGTATCTTTCTTTCCGGTGGTACAACCGTAATCAGAACTACATTACGACGGCCGGCGTGGCCGAGCGGTTCTAGGCGCTACAGTCTGGAACCGCGCGACCGCTACGGTCGCAGGTTCGAATCCTGCCTCGGGCATGGATGTGTGTGATGCCCTTAGGTTAGTTAGGTTTAAGTAGTTCTAAGTTCTAGGGGACTGATGACCTCAGAAGTTAAGTCCCATAGTGCTCACAGCCATTTGAACCATTTTGAACTACATTACGTTATTGTGGTAGCTTCAGCTGTGAGGCTGCGGTCGCAGCAAAGAAGTTATTTTAATGTAGTGAGCGGCCACAGTGCAGTCGAGCTTATCACGCAGACTTACAGATATCGGACGACAAACGGTGAAATTCGAATCAGTTTGTTTTCATCGGTCGAATCGGCCGATATTCTCGCGCACAAAATATGGACTGTGAGAAACTTATAAATTTAGTCCAAGGAAGGAGTTTGTTGTGTCCGGGGATCTAAAATATCGCAATCGGGGTATAATCCGGAATCTATAAAGTCGCAGCTTTATTGGAAGCCACAAGTAGACAAAATATGTATCGGAAATTTTAGGCGTAAATCTTAACCTCAAAGGATAATTTGTGCTAGTGAGAAGTACGGCGTATCTTACGCTTAAAGTTACTGGGGATTTATGTAGATTGTAGTTGAAGGCTATTAACTTTATGCCAATAATTACTACTGTTAATTGGTATTTTTTCGTCAGCAAGGTGGTGATTCTGTTATGTGACGAGGTCTGCAAATGTGGTATGCGTGGATTTCCACTTTTCGGTGCTTTAGACTTTCAGTTTCTTATTCTAATATTTATGTTCACAAGTACACTACATGTTAACTGTCATATATCTATTTTGTTGAATTTGTTTGAAGGTGTACAGAATGTTTCAATCCCGCTTTTCACTGTCACCACGAATCTCCTCGACAAATTATTTGCTATCCTTAAATACTGATTATTTGAAATAAAATATTTAATTAAGTTCTTGTAACTGTCTTTTGCCTTTGCCTTGAACCGAAAAGAGCGACTTGATGCGATCGACGGCCAACACATCTATGCAAAATTTGTTTGGATTTTCGCTGTGGATTCCATTTCGCCCCCAATCGGACCTTACTTTCCGAACAGCCCTCGTATATCGAGTTCGTAATAGAACGTTTCTATCTTCATCGTATATTCGCAAAACTTGTCCGGTTATTGCAATAATTGAGGAAAGAGCATACAGTTGACGCCGTGTTCTTTCCAAGGCGTAAATAGCTCATTGATAGGCATTCTACGCCTTTTTAATAGCAAAAGCCGAAATGTAGCAATCGAGCACAAAGGATTCATTGCATTCATATTGCCCAAGGAGGTTCAAACTGATTCTAACCTCCTTGATGGAACAGATTCTAACGGCCTTTATTCCACAGAAAACTGACGTATGAGATGGGACGCACCGTTACCATGCTGTCGGCAGGTGTTACCGAGCGACCTCTGGCGACGGCGTCTGGCGATCGTTGTCGTTGCCACTGTGAATGCCGCCTCAAGACTCTATAAATTATGTGTCCCTTTGGAGGTCAGATTTGGAAGCTGGAGAGATTGAATAAGAGTCTCTAACTATTCTTTCCACCAATGTGTCGTCTTTTAAAGTTATGTACCCAGCGCAGAAGACAGCTCGTCGGTCGGGGGATCTTCTTCGGCGGAAGCTGCTACGCAGTCAGTTCGAACCTGTGACTGTGCTTTTAGCGGGATGCCACTTGCCCAGATTAGTCGCCGTATCTACAGAGGCCTGTAGTGCTGACAATGATGGTAGGCGACATTTCTTATTAATGTACCCTGATTGGTTGTTATTCAAATATTCATACATTTACAATGTGTTTTACAACACTCGACATAGCTTTTTTAATTGTATGGTCACTTTTCCATCCAACTTCCGAAGTATGGTACACATGTACACGTGTCCGCACTAGACACAGTGAGTATTACGTACACAATTGTTACCCCGATATAGAGTACAGCATGTCCAGCTCTGAAGAACACCCGAAACACAGTGACTATTACATATTCACACCCAAGTAACGCAAGATACTCAGATACGTGTCAGACCCTCCGGAATGCCCGAAACAGAAATACGAGTACGGCCCTCCAAAACACCCGAAACAGAGCGACTAGTAGACTTGGCCACTGTTTCTATGTTTCGATACAGTGTATCGATACGTGGAACTGTTTAAGTGTTTCGGAACGGTATTGGTTCACTGTTTCGAAACAGCGGTGTTTCATTCCGCCCTTGTCTCGATCTCGAGCCAGACACAGAAACTGTATCGTTGTTTCAAAATAAGGCTGTTTCAGTCCACCTGTGCTTGAAACGGACTGATTGTATCGAAACAGTGATGTTTCATTCCGCTCTGTGTCGGACGAGATTCGGGCTCGGCACAGGTACTGAAACACAGCATAACACTTCGTGAAACACTTTCAAGAGTGTCGAAATCTTTTTGACAATCAATAGCATGAAGCTTAAGATGTCCGAAAATAAAGCTTCGCTTCTAGCTGACTATCCTACTCCGAAATGGCGTAACATCTGCTTTATAAACACTAACTAAACAATAAAACAACGCATACTATTCACATTCAAAATAATAAATATGTGAAAATCATTCAGTTAAATTACACTTTTTTATAACATATTCTACTCTGTTCATGTGCTGTAATCATATTAAGAAACGCAAGTAAGCCTGGAACATTTTGAATAAAAAGGCGTAGAGTGACAGTTATTAGACATATACATAAATTTGATGTAGGTATAATTGCAAGCATCTGTTTGACATATCACTGATAGTGTAATGGTGAACGGGAAGGACTAGGAAGCATGGTGAATGTATAGTAACGGTTCGAAATACCTTGAAAGACAAAATTTTTTTGTTATATTTTGTTATTTATTCGAATTATTTGGCGTTATTTGTGAGTCTATAGTGACTGTGCCTATTATCCTCAATGATTCCCTTTGTGTGCATGGAAAGAAGCAGGTTGGGTATATTACCCATACTAATGGAATGTGGGAACCCCAATAGCATATCCGTTGTTTCTGCAGTTTGCTCCCACCACTAGTTCCGTTCGTGGTGGTTCTTCTGTCTTCAGCTATGGCTGTCCTCAGCCAGTTGAAAAGTATGAAAGTCACACGACACGAAAGCAGTGCATTCTGCAGGAAATACGAAACTGCCAAGACGCCTAAGTGATAGTTTCATACTTTTTGCGACATGATTAGTGCTCTCGCACCTCATTTGTGTTTGTATGGACATACTTATACAGTAGACATTCAAGGTGATAAAATGTGTAGGTTTATTAGATTACAAAACACAAATTGTTTCACTGTTTCGAAACAGTGTATCGAAACATTATATTGTACTGTTTCATTTGTTTCGAAACAGTTACGTGTTCCAGTTTGCCCATCTCTAGTGACTAGCTCAGCCGAAGTACTTTGTGTCCCAGATGCGCCAAAGCGACCCGAACGTGTCCGAAGCACTTCGTTTGCAATATCGTTACTCTTATGTTTCTCAAAACTAGTGAAATTTAATAAACAAAAACGAGAAGCTCGTAGGGTAACCATGGGATATTGTCATACTAAAAACTGGGTTAAATACAATGAAAAGTATATAAATAATTAACAAGAGAAGTTAGGCGTTTGGCGCCTAGCACCCGAACGTGCCGACCAATCAGAAGCAAGTTAAGTACAGCTGTCGGACCGTCCCACGTGACTGGTACATATTGTTCCATCTGTCGCTTGTACCTCGCTCCACTATTGTACCATATGCTACTTCACGTGTATCAAACTGCATCAAGGCGTGCTTCTAGCAAAATAAAATACTGCCGGCCACAGCCAGGAATATCACAACTCGTCTCTCACCTTACGATCCCTAGCGTCCCTGCAATCATGGTCGCTATCGCGCACGTAGCAGTGTGTTCAATACAAAACTTATTAAGGCAAAATATATCCTGTATCAGCCAGCGAACGTAATCAGTCTTCAATGGCAGAAATATTCTCATTTATGTTCTTTTTTTTTTCTTTGTCAAAGCCGATTTTATTGAATTTTGCCGTTTAATAAATCGACATTGTTATGTTACAGCTTTGTTCCCCACTCAAGCAGTTACTTTTAGTAATATCGTCAAGGCGCAGTTTGTATTGTTTGTGCGGACACAGAGAGTTTTTAATAACAGTGATGCGATCCGGCGTTATTAGGACAACGGACAAAGAAACAGACGAGTGAGTGGTTCATAAGGGAGTCAAGACTTTGTATCTCTACAAAAGGGCGCTGTGGCAGTGGGAAGTAAGTGAATGTTGTTTCTTTTTTCCCTTGTTTCAGCTCTGAAGAAGTTGAGCGAGCCTCTGACAGTTTACGCTGTATTGGGCTAATGGTTATCGGTTTGTAGACATAACTTTCTATTACTATTTCACTCAGAATCTAGTTGATTAAGTAGCAGTAGACAAATTTTGTTAAAGATTTAATTATTGTGTCATTTCCTGCGTGTATGGGCAAACGGTCCTATTCGTGACATCGTACCAGTGATTGTGGTTGGAGTTATTTTTCGATTCCAATTATTTTTATCGGTTGCTAATTCCTGTGCTGGGATTGGCTGATCAAAAATAGATGGATTGAATCCCTTACTTGATTTTATAATTCCGAAATTTGTGGGCCTATTTGAAAATGAAAAAAATGCTGTTTCACTCACGGCGCACTGAAGATCGGTAGATAATGCGCCTTTTTACTGCATTGCATTAAATTATAAGCAGTTAAAATCATAACATTAAATTCTGTTACAGTAAACCAGCTGCAAGGTTGCTATATGTATCACTACCCAAGACAATTGATTAGGGCCACATGTTAGCAGTTTGTAGATTCCAGAATAAGATTTTCACTCTGCAGCGGAGTGTGCGCTGATATGAAACTTCCTGGCAGATTAAAACTGTGTGCCCGACCGAGACTCGAACTCGGGAGGTAGGAGACGAGAGACGAGATACTGGCAGAAGTAAAGCTGTGAGTACCGGGCGTGAGTCGTGCTTCGGTAGCTCAGATGGTAGAGCACTTGCCCGCGTAAGGCAAAGGTCCCGAGTTCGAGTCTCGGTCGGGCATACAGTTTTAATCTGCCAGGAAGTTTCAGTTTGTAGATTCATTCTCACCTGGGCAAGATGAATCAATCTGAAAAAGGCACGAAATACGGTGATAAAGTTTTGTAAGAAAATGGAAGAACTGCACAACTTTAATACCGGAAGACTGAGTATTACGTTTCATACTCAGAGAATAAATACTGATGTCTATCTAACTTCTTTCCAATTCTCCAAAATATTGTGTTTCGTTCTATGTTTGCATGTAACACAATATTCGAGGAAGTATTTACGGTGGGTATTTCGTTAATGCTTTTCATTAATGACTGTGGCGTTACCGGTTGCAATGCACCCGAGGTCCTTTCTTTATTCTATGAACAAATTCGAGACAAGATATTTATTAGAAGACAGCTTTAAAGGAATCCGTAATTAGTCTCTGGTAACTTAAAATTATGTTTTGCATATTGGAAACGCATGGAATAAATGGGCCATACAGTGTGAAATCTTACCTGCCTCAAGGACAGTTTAAGAACATTTTTTCGCACAAGTGACATATCACTTGCCACCCTACTCCGCCAGTCTAACATTGACACCTTGACAGCACCAAAGATGGTTACTGCGGTGTCGTGAAAAAATCGATTGGAGAGTGGAATGGAGCTCTGTTGACTTCAGTGACCAGAGTAGGTTCTGTATGCATGCGAGTGATGGACGTGTTGAGCTGGCTATTCTGGAGTGCATTCGCCCACAGCCCACAGGTCCCATCTCGGGTTTCATGGTGTGGGGGGCCATACACACAACTCGCATTTGGTGTTCCTGGAGAGTAAAGGAACCAGCGCCCGGTACACTGGACACGTGCTTCTGCCATTCATTCGATAGGAAGGTGATACGCTTTTTCAGTAGAATGGTGCATGTCCACAAACAGCTGCTGCAACGCAATGTGCTCTTGTGGTGCCCAATAAGTGCCTAGACCAGGAAGATGGGTAAATCTCTCACCAATTGAACGTGTATGAGACTTCATGAAGCAGAACTTACTCGATCTTCAGAGCCCACAAGATCCATTGCTGAACTGCAATAAAATGTGCAAGGGGCTTGGGACAGTCTATCGCAGGTTGCGATAGACTTTGTGATATTTGGCATGCGAGAATACGCGCCTACTTCGCAGCCAGAGGGCGGTACGCTGAGTACTGTTTGGGCATCCACTACTGTGACGTGTGTGTCTCATTTAGCCAGAGTTTTTATCATGTACTCCTTGAACTACCTGTCACGTCACTTATCATTAAAATGACCTCGTCCTTAAAAATCTCCATTTTTTCTGGGAGTCTAGATGAAAAGTTGTGATGCTTACAAAAGTGTATAGGCGGCTTCAAGTTTCAAAGAGCTGATGATGAGGATTATGATTCACAGAGAAATAGAGCGTAAAAATGATTATCGGTTAGAGCGTTAAAAACAGTTCATTTGATCCGAATAATCAGAATACAAAACAAGCATTCTGTTCGAAGTAATCCAGAACTAATTCTTTTCATCACATATGAACTCACGTGCTCTCGGAGACTGCGATCTTCTGTCCTCCAAGTATTCAGGAAGACTGTCCAATAAAGTACTTCACCCAACGTAGAGTCCGACTGACGTCACCAGATGGCAGACTTGACCTCTCCGAAGCAACCCGTCCACGTGGCGACATTTGTATTTAGCTTGTGTCCAGGAAACGCAGTTGAAACTGACCAATGAGAGGGTGCGTTCCCCACTGTTGTTCATTCGCGCGATTCGTTACTTAAATCTACTGTTAATTAAATGGTTGTGAGAAAGGCAAATCAGAATTTTGTACCGTTTAGCCACATAAGAACCACTTTTGCAAGTGGATTAGCAAAAGGCCGGCCGGGGTGGCCGAGCGGTTCTAGGGACTAAAGTCTGGAACCGCGTGACCGCTACGGTCGCAGGTTCGAATCCTGCCTCGGGCATGGATGTGTGTGATGTCCCTAGGTTAGTTAGGTTTAAGAAGTTCTAGGGGACTGATGACCTCAGAAGTTAAGTCCCATAGTGCTCCGAGCCATTTGTTTTGGTTTGCAAACCTCGCAGCTACGTGATATATCTGCTTCTTAAGTGTGGGCAGCTACCAGTAGATATTTTAGTGAGGTTCTACCTCAAACAAATTCATCACGTCATGTGACGTCGTTCTGGCTAATTGATCGATTGCAGAGTATGTTGCTTTTGCAGCGCTGCCCGCCACTAGCACTCGCGCATGATTTCTAGAGTCTGTCAATATTTAGGCTTTCGCGTTCGACCACACATCCATCACAAAAAGAACGTCCGGCAGTTGAATCTGGATTATTTCGATTTCTTTCTCCTGTTATTTCGCTGCAGCATGACAATTCGTATGGCCCATGAAACAGTAACAAATACAATTTTGGGTGCATTCTGCATAAGCCACCATACGTACCACGACTTTTGGCGAGCGGTTGCCTGCACAAGAAGCACTGGTCAGCAAGAAAGTTCAGTTCTGATGCACAGATAGTCGCGTGGTGAACACTGCACCAAAGGCTGCGCAGCCTTGAAAACGGGAATTCTGGCTCCTTATATGCGCTGGCGGTGAATTTGCACTGAGCACAAGGAGGAGAGGTTCAAAAATATTCAAATGTGTGTGAAATCTTGTCGGACGTAACTACTAAGGTCATCAATCCCTAAGCTTACACATTACTTAACCTAAATTATTCTAAGGACTCGAACCTCCTCCGGGATCAGCCGCACAGTCCATGACTGCAGAGCCGCAGACCGCTCGGCTAATCCCGCGCGGCAAGGAGGAGAGCTGTCTGGGAGATTAAGACGAGAAGTGATACAGCTATGGCCGGCGTGTGCAAAACAAACAATATTTAAAAATGTGGTTTGCATTTTGCTTAACTTCGTACTTTATGTAGGGATTATTATTTCGTCGACGAGCTCGCGCATATGAGGGTCATCCAAAAATTTATTGAGTAATCGCGGCATATAGGCAATGGACATTACTGCTATTTTAGTATATATTTCATACAATCAGACTACACAAATAGTATCAAAACTTATTTCGACTCCTCTGCAAGTCATCATCAGATGATTTGAATACCTTTCACAGGAAGTCATCGAAGTGTGACTGAACTGCACAGGAGAGACGCTCGCAGCATAAAGATATTACCGCTGTTGAGATGACATTTTACGGCTGTAGAATTCTGATTAGATAACGCTAGGTGCGCCTGTTAATGCCAGTGAATGGACTGATAACGAAATCATATCTTGTGTTAAAAATGTGAGCGTCCTCTTAGACGTTGTCGCGTAGTGTACAGGGTGTTACAAAAAGGTACGGCCAAACTTTCAAGAAACATTCCTCACACACAAAGAAAGAAAGTATGTTATGTGGACATGTGTCTGGAAACGCTTACTTTCCATTTTAGAGCTCATTTTATTACTTCTCTTCAAATCACATTAATCATGGAATGGAAACACACAGCAACAGAACGTACCAGCGTGACTTCAAACATTTTGTTACAGGAAATGTTCAAAATGTCCTCCGTTAGCGAGGATACATGCATCCACCCTCCGTCGCATGGAATCCCTGATGCGCTGATGCAGCCCTGGAGAATGGCGTATTGTATCACAGCCGTCCACAATATGAGCACGAAGAGTCTCTACATTTGGTACCGGGGTTGCGTAGACAAGAGCTTTCAAATGCCCCATAAATGAAAGTCAAGAGGGTTGAGGTCAGGAGAGCGTGGAGGCCATGGAATTGGTCCGCCTCTACCAATCCATCGGTCACCGAATCTGTTGTTGAGAAGCGTACGAAAACTTCGACAGAAATGTGCAGGAGTTCCATCGTGCATGAACCACACGTTGTGTCATACTTGTAAAGGCACATGTTCTAGCAGTACAGGCAGAGTATCTACATCTACATCTACATGATTACTCTGCAATTCACATTTAAGTGCTTGGCAATCATACTATCTCTCTACCATTCCACTCCCGAACAGCGCGCGGGAAAAACGAACACCTAAACCTTTCTGTTTGAGCTCTGATTTCTCTTATTTTATTTTGATGATCATTCCTACCTATGTAGGCTGGGCTCAACAAAATATTTTCGCATTCGGAAGAGAAAGTTGGTGGCTGAAATTTCGTAAATAGATCTCGCCGCGACGTAAAACGTCTTTGCTTTCATGACTTCCATCCCAACTCGCGTATCATATCTGCCACACTCTCTCCCCTATTACGTGATAATACAAAACGAGCTGCCCTTTTTTGCACCCTTTCGATGTCCTCCGTCAATCCCACCTGGTAAGGATCCCACACCGCGCAGCAATATTCTAACAGAGGTCGAACGAGTGTTGTGTAAGCTGTCTCTTTAGTGGACTTGTTGCATCTTCTAGTGTAAGCTGTCTCTTTATTGGACTTGTTGCATCTTCTAAGTGTCCTGCCAATGAAACGCAACCTTTGGCTCGCCTTCGCCACAATATTATCTATGTGGTCTTTCAAACTGAAGTTGTTCGTAATTTTAACACCCAGGTACTTAGTAGAATTGACAGCCTCGAGAATTGTACTATTTATCGAGTAATCGAATTCCAACGGATTTCTTTTGGAACTCATGGGGATCACCTCACACTTTTCGTTATTTAGCGTCAACTGCCATCTGCCACACCATACAGCAATCTTTTCTAAATCGCTTTGCAACTGATACTGGTCTTCGGATGACCTTAGTAGACGGTAAATTACAGCATCATCTGCGAACAACCTAAGAGAACTGCTCAGATTGTCACCCAGGTCATTTATATAGATCAGGAACAGGTCCCAGGACGCTTCCCCGGGGAACACCTGATATCACTTCAGTTTTAGTCGATGATTTGCCGTCTATTACTACGAACTGCGACCTTCCTGACAGGAAATCACGAATCCAGTCGCACAACTGAGACGATACCCCGTAGGCCCGCAGCTTGATTAGAAGTCGCTTGTGAGGAACGGTGTCAAAAGCTTTCCGGAAATCTAGAAATACGGAATCAACTTGAGATCCCCTGTCGATAGCGGCCATTACTTCGTGCGAATAAAGAGCTAGCTGCGTTGCACAAGAACGATGTTTTCTGAAGCCATGCTGATTACGCATCAATACATCGTTCCCTTCGAGGTGATTCATAATGTCTGAATACAGTATATGCTCCAAAACCCTACTGCAAACCGACGTCAATGATATAGGTCTGTAGTTCGATGGATTACTCCTACTACCCTTCTTAAACACTGGTGCCACCTGCGCAATCATGAACCCGTATGAAATCATGATAACGTGCTCCATTGAGCGTAGGTGGAAGAACATGTGGCCCAATCAAGACATCACCAACAATGCCTGCCCAAACGTTCACAGAAAATCTGTGTTGATGACGTGATTGCACAACTGCGTGCGGATTCTCGTCAGCCCACACATGTTGATTGTGAAAATTTACAATTTGATCACGTTGGAATGAAGCCTCATCCGTAAGGAGAACATTTTCACTGAAATGAGGATTGACACATTGTTGGATGAACCATTCGCAGAAGTGTATCCGTGGAGGACAATCAGCTGCTGATAGTGCCTGCACACGCTGTATATGGTACGGAAACAACTGGTTCTCCCGTAGCACTCTCCATACAGTGACGTTGTCAACGTTACCTTGTACAGCAGCAACTTCTCTGACGCTGACATTAGGGTTATCGTCAACTCCACGAAGAATTGCCTCGTCCATTGCAGGTGTCCTCGTCGTTCTAGGTCTTCCCCAGTCGCGAGTCATAGGCTGGAATGTTCCGTGCTCCCCAAGACGCCGATCAATTGCTTCGAACGTCTTTCTATCGGGACACCTTCGTTCTGGAAATCTGTCTCGATACAAACGTACCGCGCCAAGGCTATTGCTCCGTGCTAATCCATACATCAAATGGGCATCTACCAACGCGGCATTTGTAAACATTGCACTGACTACAAAACCACGTTCGTGGTGAACACTAACCTGTTGATGCTACGGACTGATGTGCTTGATGCTAGAGCAATGAGTCGCATGTCAACACAAGCACCGAAGTCAACATTACCTTCCTTCAATTGGGCCAACTGGCGGTGAATTGAGGAAGTACAGTACATACCGACGAAACTAAAATGAGCTCTAACATGGAAATTAAGCGTTTCCGGACACATGTCCACATAACACCTTTTCTTTATTTGTGTGTGAGGAATGTTTCCTGAAAGTTTGGCCGTACCTTTTTGTAACACCCTGTATATAGGCTCATGGCGAGGTACAACGCGACAACGCATAAGCGTCGAATTTTCCTGAAATTTCTTTAATAAGCGACGAAAACACGTGCGTTGTCGCTGTAAGCGTACGAAACAGAACCCATCTGCAAAAAATGTATGTACAAGTGTTCCAAACGGAAACCAAATTCTCGATCTGTGTCAGCCGCCTACAATCATAACGACAGGTAGTATTGAGTAATATTCCATGTTTCAGGCGCGCATCCAGGGGGCCAGAGAGGAAACGGAATGGACACTGCTGGAGACTCCATTGGAATATGCGACCGAGATCATCTTTCCTCCAAACCATCGTCAAAAGTGCGAACAGTTCGATGTACAGTCTAACTGACAACTGTTCACTGGCTTCTGTGCCACCCAAAAGAAGAAACTTCCGAAAGTTGAATAAATAGGCGAAGAGATGCACTACTATTCGATAACAATATTGGCAATAAATGTCTGGAAACGGTAACTACCGTTAAATACCTGGGAGTAGCGACGTAAAGTGAAATGACCACATAAAACAAACGGCAGGAAAAGCAGGCAATATTCTTCTCGGGTCTGCGACCGGATCAGGAAGTCATCTTGCCACAATATTTCCGCTGTCCACCTGGTCGTCATCTTCAGGTGAGTAAGCTCCACGAACTCGTCGTAACTGAATTCAGGTCGCATGCGGCGGTTCCTTTATACGCCGTGGAAGGCCAAAAGCACGTGAGCAAGTAGTCGCAACTGCCATCTAGCGGAAGTAAACATGCAGAATGATTCAAAGGGAATCTCACATAATTTGAGATGATTCTACATGTGAAAGTCCAATTTTCGAACGTTAAGGAACTGGACCAGGTTGAAGAATACACGCATCCATGAATGATGTGAATATTACTTGCCGAAGCCCTGTGTATAGGAGTGGGGCTCCTTGAACACGTCTAGGAGAGTGAATCAGTCGTCCGTCCTACCATTATTCGGTGCACTACAGCTCTTACGCAGCATTTCAGTAAGTAATATTCACACTTGGCTTCATAACCATTCGTCGATGGGGTAGTCCTCAACCCGTTCCAGTTCGGCAACGACTAAAAATCGGGCACATGTTCATAGGACTTTTTGGGTTTATTTTCACATTTCAAGCAGAATGGCTACACAGACAAACAGTTCCGTTACGCTTTCCAGCTAGGTCCTTCGGTGGAATCACTAAAAGTTGAAAGGGATGGAAAGCTTTCGTTTCTAGATGTCTTGGTTTACAGAAAGTCTGACGGGACGCTGGGACACAGTGTTGATCGAAAGCCCACGGACACGGGCCGTTACCTGAAGGCATCGAACTGTCATCCATCGTTCCAATGCGGAATTTGCCAAGAAAGGCTTTTACAATTTCAGATGCAGAAACCTTGACACAACAGCTGGATCATCTTAGGTGTTCAAACAGAGACAAACACATCCGTCGTGTTTTCCAGTTAGGACTTCGCGGGAACAACTAGAAGATACACGGAAATCGGTGGCCTTCCTACATTTCCCTGGGAACATACAGAGGGGTCCAAAACATGTATCCACTGTTTAAAAGTCCGTAACTGGCAAACTAATTGACAGAGTTGTCTCATTTTTGGTAGTGTAATAGTTTGTAGTTCTGGCAATCGCCACACAAGCGTTGTATTGCGTTGTTTTGTTTTGTCAGATGACAGTCGCCAGATAGTCAGTGTTTTGTTAATAGTTGCTCCTAATTACTCGAGTAAACATGGCTGGCGCAAGGCTTACATTCGATGAAAGGAAGTCAGTTTTGAAGTGGTATCTTAAGTAAGAAAATATTAATGAGGTTCAACGGCAATGGCGAAATGAGTATCAAACAGAGCCACCGATTCGTGGCATTCGAGACAAATTTGAAGCCGAAGGCTGTGTTAAAGATGTACACAAACAACGATCTGGACGACCTGTAACAGGAACAAGTCCAGCTAACTCCCGTCGTCTGTTATAACAATTCACTCGCTGACCACAGAAGTCTGTGAGACAGTGTGCCCATGAAACTGGAGTGGGTCGCTCAAGTGTTCGGCGAATTTTGAAGACAGCAAATTGGAAGTGCTACATCCCACGATTGGTACACTCAATGAACGAGAACGACACAGATCGTAGAATGAAGTACATGGTGCTCAACGATGAAGAGTGTGCAGTGATGATTGTGTGGTTTGATGAGGCACATTCAAACTCAATGGTACAGTAAATCGCCACAATTGCATCTACTGGGCCGCCGAAAATTCGAACGTCCATGTAGACAAAGCCATGAATTTGACAGGAGTAAATGTGTGGTGTGGGCCATTCTTCTTTGACGGCATAGTTACCGGTGAGGTGTGCCTTCAGAAGCTTCAGACATCCATATTACCTGCCATCCGAGACTTGTATGGTGACGGAAGAGTTTACTTTCAACAGCCCACTACCAAATTGTGTTAGGGCGTATCTCGACGAAAATCTACCAGGAAGATGTATAGGGCGTAGAGTTGCTGTGGAGTATCCACCACGTTCCCCAGACCTAACTCCACTGGACTTTAACCTGTGGGGAACACTAAAGGACTAAAGGACGTTGTCCGCAGCTCGTGGTCGTGCGGTAGCGTTCTCGCTTCCCGCGCCCGGGTTCCCGGGTTCGATTCCCGGCGGGGTCAGGGATTTTCTCTGCCTCGTGATGACTGGGTGTTGTGTGCTGTCCTTAGGTTAGTTAGGTTTAAGTAGTTCTAAGTTCTAGGGGACTGATGACCATATATGTTAAGTCCCATAGTGCTCAGAGCCACTAAAGGACATCGTTTATCGACAAAAGCCACGCACATTGGATGAAATTAGAGAATCCATCGTACATTCATGTACAAATATGTAACTGAACACGTTGCAGTCCGTAGTTCGTGCTGCAGTTCGGCGGCATCGTTTGTGTGTGGATGTTAATGGTGACCATTTCGAACACCTACAATCATACCCTTAAGTTGGACTTAAAGCTACACTTTCACCAAAAATGAGACATCTCCGTCAATTAGTTTGCAAGTTATGGACTTTTAAACAGTGGATACATTTTTTGGACCTCCTATGTATTTTCGAAAACAGGAAGAATTTTAAAAACATGTGAGATCAACAGTGTTTTTGGTCCGCCAGCCCAAGATTAGAAATTCTAGTTAGGTCCTTTGTGGGAACCACTAGAAGATACACGGAAATCGGTTGGAACATATCTTCGAAAATAGGAAGTATTTTAAAAAGATAAGAGATCGTAAGTGTTTTTCGTCCGCCAGCCAAGATTAGAAGGCTTCTTGGCTCAGTAAGGGATGACATGGGATTGAGGAAGGTTGGTGTGTAGAAAATCCGAGATCTTTGTGGGAAAGCTTACGTTGGTCAAACATTCGTACCATCCAGGAACAATGTTTTGAGCACCCGTGCCACACACGTTTGTTTCAACTTGAGAAATCTCTGATGACAGAGAACTGGTTTACCGAGATACATAAAATGATGTATGGAGAAACAGAAATAAGTGCCCCTACGTCTCGCCACTGAGACAGATTTTTTTTGTTTTGTTTCCAAGGAATCTACTGAAATTCGACCATCTCACCATATTATATGTATAGACCCCTTTAAGAGAGATTTGGAACTCTGTTTTATCAACATTAATGAAATGTCTTTAATAGCGCTATAGCGACTTGGCCCGTTTCCACCATTGGGTCGCTATATGTTCACTTGCGCTAGAGGGCAGTGTTCACGATTTCTTACGCACCTGCTGTTGGCCTTCCGCGGCGTACAAAGGAGCCGCCGCTCGCAGAACGCGGAGTTCGTGCAACAGCATACTGAAGATGGCAGCCAGGTGGACCGCGGAAATATTGTGTCAAGGTGACTTCAAGATCCGGCTGCAGACACGAGAGGAATATCATCATGCACACCGGGATAGCCTACATAGTCTCATCAGGAAAAGCAGACGGCAGTCAAGTTTTATTTGGAGAATATTAAGAAAATGTAATTCATTTGTGAAAGAAGTCGCCTACAAAATACTCGTTCGATCGATCCTTCAATATTGTACATCAGTCTGGGAATCTTACAAGCAGCATCAATGGAAGAGTTAGTGAGGATCGAAAGAAGAGTGTAAGCTCGTTTTCCACTACAGCGTGTAAAGTATGTATGTAGAACTGTAAACGGATCCTAGCCAAGGCTCGACATATGTTACGTTCCAAGAATAATGGAGATGAGACCCTTGTGCGCTATTTCTGGTTAAGCCACCTCACAAGGACAATTATAAATTTAAAAATTACGGGGTCGCCACCAGCCCAAGCCCTTCCTAACAATTAAGAAAAGATCGATCTAGAAATTATCAGTTAAATTAAATTAAGAATTTAATTATAAGGATGTATTTTTTTAAAAAGACACTAACAAGATGAACAGCACTGTACGTCGTATATCAGTGAGGTTGTTTAATTAAATTGATTTTTCCTCCCATTTTTGTTCATCACAAGCAAGCAGAGTAACTTAAAAAAAAAATCAGGAAATAGAAAATTAATTTGAAAACTGGCATCAATGAGGAAGGTAAAGGACGCAGAGTTTATCTTTTACGTAGCACATTTATTTCATTACTGAATTTGATACACATGACTGGTGCCTGAATGAAAAATTTAACTAAATATTTCGTCAAAATTGGTAGAATAGCGCAATTAAAAAAAGGAAAAACACACAAAAGGGAAGGGGAACACAATAATTCAATAATTCCATCTGCATACCCACGACAGAAATAGTTCAGAGAGGTATCTGTCACCATTATGTTCAAGCACTAGCTTGGAAAGAGGTTTATCCGATTTGCAAGGTTTGTATAGTAGATATACGACATGGAGTCCGCGCCTGCCGCTTACGAACGGCCGAACTTCAGCACGTGGTAAACTTGATTACGAGTTAACTGTTCAGAAATTAGACATTAAACGAGGCACAAATGTAAGAAATTTTAATAGTACAATAGCAGAATGATTTTGCCGTCACGAAATAAAATTAAATCGGCAAGACAGAAACCCTCTCTAGGAGCTACAAACTGTACTCACAAAGCGCTAGCTGCAGAGTGTCGTTTCTCCACCGAGCTTCGCCTAACTAGCTGTGCAACGGAAGCTACTAGAGGGGGTAGGCTTCCGCCACCAACCTGACAGACAAATCAACGTCAGACTAAAGAGGGGTAAACCTCTCTGTCCAGGGTCTGGGATCCTAAGTTGGTCATCCTGTGCTACCCTCCAAACGAGAAGCAAACATCACCTGCAGGCGTCTACCAACTCAACGTCCCCCACAAAAAAAAAAAAACCCGAAACCACTCATAAAACATTCATTCAGTCACATTTACGCACACATAGGGTAGGGTGAAGGGAAAAACGTAATAAATAAAGACCATGATTTCCTATGGAACACAAAAAAATCGAATATGATATCATTTAATAAGCCTTACTTTCATTGCTCATTCTTTGTCGGAGAGTTAATAAATTAAACAGCAATCAGGCGGTGGACAGAATAGGATGCACAGAATCCAGTGAGACAAGCGTCTATGAAACGACTCCACAGAGACGTTTCAAGAGTGGCAAGCGTTCTTCGGGACGTCAAGACGGTATACGCAATAATTGACGTTTCCATATGAAGCAGCAGCTGCTAGCCGTAACCAGTGACAGAACAGAGTTATGGCTTGCTTACCAATTAAACGTGCTAAAGAACTGACACCTCAGACAGTGCGGCTCGGAACAGCATCTTGGAATATTCAGCTCCGGTAGTCTTAAATACGTCCATGTTGTCCGCTGATTGTATGATAACGACTATCGCAAGTACGGCAGTGCGTGTGGTTTGCTGCAGTGCATTGGTTGGTTGGCTGAAGACACACCAATTTCTTGAAGTTATTTATTGTACAGGGCGTCCACACCGCAATTCACTACATAAAATTTGTTCCATGTACTAAACTAAGCCGGCCGAAGTGGCCGTGCGGTTAAAGGCGCTGCAGTCTGGAACCGCAAGACCGCTGCGGTCGCAGGTTCGAATCCTGCCTCGGGCATGGATGTTTGTGATGTCCTTAGGTTAGCTAGGTTTAACTAGTTCTAAGTTCTAGGGGACTAATGACCTCAGCAGTTGAGTCCCATAGTGCTCAGAGCCATTTGAACCATTTTTTTACTAAACTAAATGAAATGACTTTGTTTTTCACAAAAATAGATTGAATGTGAAAATAGGTTTGAAATGCCTGTGCTAGCACGACAGAGCAGAAAAGGTTGTGGAAAGGGGCCAAAATGAGATCCTGTCAGTTGCACTCAACATACAAACTATATAAATTAAACAGCAATCAGGCGGTGGACAGAATAGGATGCACAGAATCCAGTGAGACAAGCGTCTATGAAACGACTCCACAGAGACGTTTCAAGAGTGGCAAGCGTTCTTCGGGACGTCAAGACGGTATACGCAATAATTGACGTTTCCATATGAAGCAGCAGCTGCTAGCCGTAACCAGTGACAGAACAGAGTTATGGCTTGCTTACCAATTAAACGTGCTAAAGAACTGACACCTCAGACAGTGCGGCTCGGAACAGCATCTTGGAATATTCAGCTCCGGTAGTCTTAAATACGTCCATGTTGTCCGCTGATTGTATGATAACGACTATCGCAAGTACGGCAGTGCGTGTGGTTTGCTGCAGTGCATTGGTTGGTTGGCTGAAGACACACCAATTTCTTGAAGTTATTTATTGTACAGGGCGTCCACACCGCAATTCACTACATAAAATTTGTTCCATGTACTAAACTAAGCCGGCCGAAGTGGCCGTGCGGTTAAAGGCGCTGCAGTCTGGAACCGCAAGACCGCTGCGGTCGCAGGTTCGAATCCTGCCTCGGGCATGGATGTTTGTGATGTCCTTAGGTTAGCTAGGTTTAACTAGTTCTAAGTTCTAGGGGACTAATGACCTCAGCAGTTGAGTCCCATAGTGCTCAGAGCCATTTGAACCATTTTTTTACTAAACTAAATGAAATGACTTTGTTTTTCACAAAAATAGATTGAATGTGAAAATAGGTTTGAAATGCCTGTGCTAGCACGACAGAGCAGAAAAGGTTGTGGAAAGGGGCCAAAATGAGATCCTGTCAGTTGCACTCAACATACAAACTATATTTATCAATATACAGTATTACAACAAGGATGCAAAACACTCAAAACTTTAATCGATCTCCTTTGATTAACTTTAGATCGGCTGAAGACCACATTCAAAATCCAAGACACAAGGCTTAAGCGAAATTGAAATCCAAGGTTCTTCTGGAGGTTTCACCCAAGGATATTTTCTAAATATTCAATCTAATCGGCTGAAGGCCTTAGCAATTTAATTTTTATGGAACTATGCAGGTGTTCGCATATTAAGCAATAAGAGGAGTTTCAATCAAAAGCCAGATGGACTTATCTTAAAACATTTCATGCAAATTGGGCTGAAGGCCCATTCAAAAGCATAACAATCTCATGCCTTAAGGGCAAGACAAGGACATTAATTTAAGAGATTACTACTCAGCTGAAGGTCACAGATCAATAAAATACACTACTGGCCATTAAAATTGCTACACCACGAAGATGACGTGCTACAGACGCGAAATTTAAATATCAGGAAGAAAATGCTGTGATATGCAAATATGCAATATAGCTTTTCAGAGAATTCACACAAGGTTAGCGCCGGTGGCGAAATCTACAACGTGCTCACACGAGGAAAGTTTCCAACCGATTTCTCATACACAAACAGCAGTTCACCGGCGTTGCCTGGTGAAAAGTTGTTGTGATACCTCGTGTAAGGAGCAGAAATGCGTATCATCACGTATACGACTTTGATAAAGATCGGATTGTAGCCTATCGCGATTGCGGTTTATCGTATCGCGACATTGCTGCTCGCGTTGGTCGAGATCCAATGACTGTTAGCAGAATATGGAATCGGTGGATTTAGGAGGGTAATACGGAACGCCGTGCTGGATCCCAACGGCCTCATATCACTAGCAGTCGAGATGACAGGCATGTTATCCGCATGGCTGTAATGGATCGTGCAGCCACGTCTCGATCCATGAGCCAACAGATAGGGATGTTTGCAACACAACAACCATCTGCACGAACAGTTCGATGACGTTTGCAGCAGCATGGAATATCAGCTCGGAGACCATGGCTGTGGTTACCCTGCCGGCCAGTGTGGTCTAGCGGTTATAGGCGATACAGTCTGGAACCGCGTGACCGCTACGTTCGCAGGTTCGAATCCTGCCTCGGGCATGGATGTGTGTGATGTCCTTAGGTTAGTTAGGTTTAAGTAGTTCTAAGTTCTAGGGGACTGATGACCTTAGAAGTTAAGTCCCATAGTGCTCAGAGCCATTTGAGCCATTTTTTGTGGTTACCCTTGACGCTGCATCGCAGGCAGGAGCGCCTGCGATGGGGTACTCAGCGACGAACCTGGGTGCACGAATGGCAAAACGTCATTTTTTCGGATGAATCCAGGTTCTGTTTACAGCATTATGATGGTCGCAACCGTGTTTGGCGACATCGCGGTGAAGGCACATTGGAAGCGTGTATTCGTCATCGCCATACTGGCGCATCACCCGGCATAATGGTGTGGGGTGCCATTGGTTACACGTCTCGGTCAGCTGTTGTTCGCATTGACGGCACTTTGAAAAGTGGACGTTACATTTCACATGTGTTACGACCCGTGGCTCTACCATTGATTCGATCCCAGCGAAACCCTACATTTCAGCAAGATAATGCAAGACCGCATGTTGCAGGTCCTGTACAGGGCTTTCTGGATACAGAAAATGTTCGGCTTCTGCCCTGGCCAGCACATTTTCCAGATCTCTCACCAATCGAAAATGTCTGGTCAATGGTGGCCGAGCAACTGTCTCGTCACAATACGCCAGTCACTACTCTTGATGAACTGTGGTATCGTGTTGAAGCTGCATGGTCAGCTGTACCTGTACACCCCATCCAAGCTCTGTTTGACTCAATGCCCTTGCGTATATAGGCCGTTTTTACGGCTAGAGGTGGTTGTTCCAGGTACTGATTTCTCAGGATCTATGCACCCAAATTGCGTGAAAATGTAATCACATGTCAGTTCTAGTATAATATATGTGTCCAATGAATAACCGTTTATCATCTGCATTTATTCTTGGTGTAACAATTTTAATGGCCAGTAGTGTATGTCTAACGGCCTAAGGCCTGGAAAGAGTTTCAATCTAAAAGGCAGAAGGCCTTATATTAAAACCTCTCCACTAAAATTCGGCTGAAGGTCCCATATAAAAATATAACGATCTCATGCTTTAAGAGCAAGACAAGAACATTAATTTAAGAGATATTGATACTCGACTGAAAGCCACACATCAACCAAATAACTAAAATCCAAACAGATAAATTACTGGATAACACACAATGAACGGCGCTCAGAAGTCCCAAGGGTCGGCCTGGGATTGTAACACTAACGCCCTTTTAGGTGAGACAGGCAGCCTGTCCAATGACTTCTTAATCTGGAGGCAACCCTACCGACAGACAGCCGACCGACCAATCAAGCAAATCAGTTCCGTTCTACTCAACCAGCAAAACAACCGCCAGATTTCAATACACTACACATAGAATATTGCCACCCACAGCGACCAACAACACCTCAGCTGTCGTACTACACGCCATGCTGGACAGCAACAACACGAGGAAAATACAGTGCCTAAAACTACGTCAATGACCAGGGCAGGTAACCAGAATGTCAACGGCCACAAGGAAGAAGATATCGCTGGTGAACTTCCATAACAGAGAATAAATTAAGTTAAATTTCACAGGAAGAAGGGCGGAATCGTAGCTGACTTAAATACACACACATTGTTGCTGGCGGGAGTGTGCCAAAAGCGACAACCAAGACCAAAGAAAGAAATGTAAACTTGAGTCAGGACTCAACTTTCATGTCCAGGATCGGTGGGCGACGAACTTCGTAGCGCTCGCAAGCAGCACCTCACACTCCAATCGTGCGCGCATGCCGCCAGCGGCTCGAGCCTGACTCCACGCGACGGGGACTTGCTTGCTGCTCCACGCCACTGGACTACTGAACTGCTGGTCGGTCTGCGACTGCTGCTCCGTCGCGACTGTCCTGCTGGTGCGTCTCCCACAAACTTCCTTCCTTCAGACGGATGAAGTCCCAAAGACACTGGCTCTGACCCAACCATGCAGAGGGAACATAACCGTCATTTCTGCACAGGAAGGAAGCGACCCGAATACACGTCGTCGATGAGACGACCGACCAACTAACGGTCGTCCCGACTGGAACTGGCTGTGTGGACCTCACTGCTCTGGTGCTCCATCCCTACTGCCCTGCTGCCGGCCGAAGTGGCCGTGCGGTTAAAGGCGCTGCAGTCTGGAACCGCAAGACCGCTACGGTCGCAGGTTCGAATCCTGCCTCGGGCATGGATGTTTGTGATGTCCTTAGGTTAGTTAGGTTTAACTAGTTCTAAGTTCTAGGGGACTAATGACCTCAGCAGTTGTGTCCCATAGTGCTCAGAGCCATTTGAACCTACTGCCCTGCTGGTCCTTGTCCAACTGGCTGCCAGACACTCGGTCGCCCAGAGATAGTACGACAGTGCACTTATCGATACGCGCTGCTGCTGCTCACGGGCAGACAAGACAGCAATTCAGTGACACCAGTAATTGAAATTAAAGCGATGTTGCGGCCGTACGGTAAAAAAAAGATGTTAATAAAGATGGCACGAACATGAGCCACGCACGGTTCAACGTTTTGACAAAAGAACTACTACAACAAATCAAGACGCTTCCATGTGACCTCCTGCTGTGACACGAAGAATGTCGAATCTGTTCTCAATTTCCATCCAGGTTCGCTGCAACATCTCCGAAGGAACTGTGCCATTGACTTCCACAATCCGAGTATGGAGGTCTTGAATGTTATGCACTGCTGTGGTGAACGCCCTGTCCTTGACGTAGCCACATCAACGGTGTGATGTCAGGAGAATGTGGAGGCCAGTTCATGGGTTCACCACGTCGAATCCAGCGTCCTGGATATGTTGCATTTACAGCTTTCCGAACATCCAACGACCAGTGAGGTGGAGCACAATCTTGCTGAAACCAAAGGTTTGGTTGCAAGTCTTAAACCTGGGGAAAGACAAAGATCGCCAGCATGTCTAGGTACATCGTTCCTGTGACAGTTGTTATAGCAAAGAAGAATGGTCCAATTATCTGGTCACACACGAGGCCACACCAAACATACACATTCGGGCTATCTCGTTCCTCTCCCATGACACTGTGTGGATTCTGCGACCCCCAGTTTCGAACGTTGAGCTTGTTCACAGTTCCAGAGACATGGAATGTGGCCTCATCAGAAAACATTACACTTGACAGGAACGCAGGATTCCTGTCGATTCGGGTAAACATTTCGCATGCAAATACGTATTGTCGCTGCTTGTCATCAGGCTTTATGGCCTGCAGTATCTGCACCTTTTATGAATACAGACGCAACCGCTTTCTGAGGACTTTATGAGGTATCTGAAATTCGAGGCATCTGAAGTTCTCGTGGACTTCGTTGGAATGTTTCTTCAGCAACCAGCCGACCTCCTCCACGCCCCTTTGCAATGTTGCGTTTCCAGAAACCAACTGTGGCATGCTTTTATGCTCTTGGCGTCTGGTGCTGCTTTCCTGTAAACACCGCGAAACTGCCTTTTCACTATAACAGTGGATTTAAACTCTGTGTATACCAAAGCACGGTTTGTGCCTGACGCCATTTCCGCTTCTACGGATAACACTTCAACAATGAAAGTGCGCCAGATGTTGAAAAAAATAGATAGCAACTTTAAGTCCTTCTGCACCCAACGGACAAGTCACACCTGAAACGAAGAAAGATTTACTATTTCTAAATTGCCTCACAAAATAGGGAATTCTGGTGTAGACACCCGGCATATTCCTTCAGAAATTTCATTATTCATGATTTCTTGTTTTACTTTCAACAGTTTCAGTGAATTATCATTCATCATTACTCCCCATCTCATTATGTTATCGATGACATTTATAAAATCGATCACTCCAGGAGAACAACTTGCTCTGGTCTCAGAACAGCTTTTAATATTGCAATTTACTGTACTGAAATACTGTTTGCTACAATGATAGTACATTGCTTTCAATGCACTAAGTATTAATTTATTTTTGCAAATATCTGGCAGTTTTTCCTGGGGTTTTGTTTTATGAAAACCATACATTTTAACAAATTTGCAGGTGTGTTCTAAAAATAATCAAGTAAGTAGTACAGGAACAAAAGAGGAAGGCCGCCTAGTGCAATTTTACACAGAGAGCAATTCAATCACTGCTAATGGTTGGTTTAAGAATCATGAAAGAAGAATGCATACATCGAATACAACTAGAGACACTGGGAGGGTCAGATTCATTATGTAATGGTATGGCAGTATTTTAAAGACCAGATAAGTAAAACTTCTCGCAGTGGACCCGACAGAAATTGATGACTTTAAACGGCGTCCGTGTGTGTCAAAGTAACAGCGCTTGCAGTCCGTCAGCTTAAAAACTAACGATTGGTGCCAAAGGGGTGGGCTAGCGACAGATGTTGGCCCTTAAAAATTTGCGACTATACGGTTCTCGGACGACATTTCTGGACATGGGTTCCTGTTCTGAATTTGATCCTCAAGACACACTATGCAACCCCTAGAAATTCGTCGGTGTGGGTTTGTTACACCCTGTAAAACTACATCTTAAGACGTCGATACGTCTTTCAAGGAAATCGACTATGAGGTGCAGCGAGCAAATCAAATAACGTACACGTAAGAGACATATCACACAAGTCAAATGAGCAAGAATATAAGTGAAGAAGACACTATAAAACCGTGCCTTGCTGCATATTAAAGGATCAGTAAATATTATTTCATGCTGTTCACAAACGTGAAAAGTATATACAGCATGTACTGTAAAAGTTATTAAGCATAACTGAAGTGCAATATCTTTAGCTCGACTCCACAGTAACTGAATATAATATCCGTTTTCGTGTCGCGCCATTGAACTCATAACTTTTTAATTTCTTTCTTTCCTTCTTGGACAGTGATTTATTTCTGTTAATTAAAAAATGTTACTTTTAGCCAGAGAGCTAAGTTCACAATTGACTCGGGCCAACACCAGCTCGTGTCCGAGTCAAAAACTCTCTACAACTCTTCAAAGACATGTCCGACATCGACAGATGGAAAAAATGCAGATATATACAACTGTCATAAATCACTGAATCACATTATACACTTTTTTGTGTGTGTGTTACAATAATGTGAATTTACAGAAATCAGATTCATAAAGTTAAAAAATTCCACAATATGATAAGAAGAAATATTAAACGTTATTACGCCGTTGGTTTGAATGTGACAGGAACGCTCGCACAAGCATTATTTACGGAACTATTACTTCAAAAAGGAATTTATAGTTGCATAAACTGAGTCCCATGTCACGGAACGGCCAATTAATAGATCGATATCGCACCACAATAAGAAATGAAGAGACAGACAGTCGACGGAATAAATTCAAAAAATTGGTTCAAATGGCTCTGAGCACTATGGGACTTAACATCTGAGGTCATCAGTCCGCTAGAACGTAGAACTACTTAAACCTAACTAACCTAAGGTCATCACACACATCCATGCCCGAGGCAGGATTCGAACCTGCGACCGTAGCGGCGCGCGGTTCCAGACTGAGGAATAAATTCCTTTACACCTAGAAACATTGCGAGATACATTCACCTGTCTGACATAAGCTCACCACGTCATGAAGCATATAAGTCAAGAAATCACCACGAACGCTTATATCGCGCCCTACTGACAGTATGTGCATTGACAGGAAAAAAATCCCACCAAGAAGGAGTTATGTGAGATACAAGAAAGTTGGTAGGTGTGTTTTTACATCTGAGTCATGGCGTCTATTCAAATATCGCGCCAGTGGCTTAAGAGTGGCTCTATTGGCGCACTATGAGGATGCAAGTCAGCTTTGTTTTAAATATGCACTGTAACGGTTGTGAGCGTTAGTTACTTTTGAGACTGGACGTAGTGAATTGATGTTGGTCAAGAATACCTTTAATGCGATTAGGACGCCATTATCAATAGCCCATTGAGTTTGAACGAGATCGTGTAATAGGACTATGAAAAGTTGGATGTTCTTTCCACGATATTGCAGGAAGGCTTGGCAGGGCTATAGCCGCTACACGTGATATCTGGAAGCAGTGGTAACGAGAATGTACGCTCGCAAGAAGACCTCGGCTGTGGCGTGTAGTACTACGTGTGCAGAACGTTTTGCATTATCGCGAAACAGGGGAGAGAGTGTCACTGACATGACACCGGATTTGGTGCGAACATCATTAAAACAAAGGCGATCCTCGTTGCGGCGGAGTCATCTCACGAATTTTCAATCGCTGACTTTCTCCTACGAATGCGAAAATATTTTCTTGACGCCGACGTACATGGAGGGAAACGATCTTCATAATAAAATAAAGACAATCGGAGCTAGCACGAAAGATTTAGGTGTTTGCTTTTTCCGCGCGCTGTTCGAGAGTGGAATAACAAAAAGTTATTCTTCAAAATGATTCAAATAGTTCTCAGCACAACATCTGAAGTCATCAGTCCCCTAGACTCAGAACTACACTACTGGCTATTAAAATTGCTACACCAAGAAGAAATGCAGATGGTAAACTGGTATTCGTTGGACAAATATATTATACTAGAACTGTCATGTGATTACATTTTCACGCAGTTTGGGTGCATAAATCCTGAGAAATCAGTACTCACAACAACCACCTCCGGCCGTAATAACGGCCTTGATACGCCTGGGCATTGAGTCATACAGAGCTTGGATGGCGTGTACAGGTACAGCTGTCCATGTAGCTTCAACGCGATACCACAGTTCATCAAGAGTAGTGACTGGCGTATTGTGACGAGACAGTTGCTCGGCCATCATTGACCAGACGTTTTCAATTGGGGAGAGATCTGGAGAATGTGCTGGCCAGAGCAGCAGTCGAACATTTTCTTGATCCAGAAAGGCCCGTACAGCACCTGCAACATGCGGTGGTGCATTATCATGCTGAGAAGTAGGGATTCGCAGGGATCGAATCAAGGGTAGAGCCACAGGTCGTAACACATTTGAAATGTAACGTCCGCCGTTCAAAGTGCCTTCAGTGCGAACGAGAGGTACCGGCCAGTGTGGCCGAGCGGTTCTAGGCGCTTCAGTCTGGAACCGCGCGACCGCTACGGTCGCATGTTCGAATCCTGCCTCGGGCAAGGATGTATGTGATGTCCTTAGGTTAGTTAGGTTTAAGTAGTTCTAAGTTCTAGGGGACTGATGACCTCAGATGTTAAGTCCTATAGTGCTCAGAGCCATTTGAACCATTTGAACAAGGGGTGACCGAGACGTGTAACCAGTGGCACCCCATACCATCACGCCGGGTGATACGCCAGTATGGCGATGACGAATACACGGTTCCAATGTGCGTTCATCGTGATGGAGCGAAACAAGGATGCGACCATCATGATACTGTAAACAGAACCTGGATTCATCCGAAAAAAAAAATGACGTTTCGCCATTCGTGCACCCAGGTTCGTCGTTGAGTACACAGTCGCAGGCGCTCCTGTCTGTGATGCAGCGTCAAGGGTAACCGCAGCCATGTTCTCCGAGCTGACAGTCCATGCTGCTGCAAACGTCGTCGAACTGTTCGTGCAGATGGTTGTTGTCTTGCAAACGTCCCCATCTGTTGACTCAGGGATCGAGACGTGGCTGCATGAGCCATGCGGATAAGATGCCTGTCATCTCGACTGCTAGTGATACGAGGCCGTTGGGATCCAGCACGGCGTTCCGTATTACCCTCCTGAACCCACCAATTCCATATTCTGCTAACAGTCATTGGATCTCGACCAACGCGAGCGGCAATGTCGTAATACGATAAACCGCAATATCGATAGGCTTCAATACGACCTTTATCAAAGTCGGAAACGTGATGGTACACATTTCGCCTCCTTACACGAGGCATCACAACAACTTTTCACCAGGCAACGCCGGTCAACTGGTGTTTGTGTATGACAAACCGGTTGGAAACTTTCCTCAAGTGAGCACGTTGTCGGTGTCGCCACCGGTGCCAACCTTGTGTGAATGCTCTGAAAAGCTAATCATTTGCATATCACAGCATCTTCTTCCTATCGATTAAATTTCGCGTCTGTAGCACGTCATCTTCGTGGTGTAGCAATTTTAATGGCCAGTAGTGTAATTAAACCTAACTAACCTAAGGACATGACACACATCCATGCCCGAGGCAGGATTCGAACCTGCGACCGTAGCAGCAGCGTGGTTCAGGACTGAAGCGCCTAGAACCGCTCGGTCACAACGGCCGGCAAAAAGTTATTGTGAAGGTGGCTCGACGAACCCTCTACCAGGCACTTAAGTATGATTTTGCGGAGTATCCAAGTAGATGCAAGTTTAGATGCAGCAGCAACAGCAGCAGCAGCAGCATCAATTGACACTAGAGTGCCACATCGAGCTTTTAAGTATCGGTTACTTCAAGGACACCTCCTAGCCAGATGCCCCGTCGTGTGCATTCCACTGAATACAATCCACGGCGTTTGGGATTTCAGTGGCGTCAGGTTCAAAAATGGTTCAAATGGCTCTGAGCACTATGGGACTTAATATCTATGGTCATCAGTCCCCTAGAACTTAGAAGTACTTAAACCTAACCTAAGGACATCACACAACACCCAGCCATCACGAGGCAGAGAAAATCCCTGACCCCGCCGGGAATCGAACCCGGGAACCTGGGCGTGGGAAGCGAGAACGCTACCGCACGACTACAACCTGCGGACAGTGGCGTCAGGTGAGAATTCGTTGGTGGCAGAGTGCAGCTCTGTTGTCTTTTCGGTTCCGCGTGTTGGTAAGAAGGAGGCCAGCTGAGCGACTGTAGCCACTTTGTCCGCAGCCTTGACGCACTGGACCTATAGCTGGAGTCATGGTCGTGATGACTGGGTGTTGTGTGATGTCCTTAGGTTACTTAGGTTTAAGTACTTCTAAGTTCTGAGGGACTGATGACCATAGATGTTAAGTCCCATAAGAGAACAGGAGCAGCCTCGTGGTAATCCCACACACCATGGCTGCAAATCTTACGTCAGTCTAGCGATTCGACCTGTTTTGCTGCCAGTCACGAAGAGCATTCTAGGGGGTGTTTTCCAACATGACAACGATCGCCCACATACCGCTGTTGTAACACCATATCCTCTACAGAGGGTCAACATGTTGTCTTGGCCTGCTCGTTAACCAGATCTGTCTCCAATGAAGCACGTATGGGGCATCATAGGATGACAACTCCAGAATCATCCACAACCAGCATTAACCGTCCCTGTATTGACCGACCAAATGCAACGGGCGTGGAACTCCATCCCATAAACCGACATTCGGCAACTGCATGAAAAACTGCTCACACGTGTTTGCAGGCTTGTGTTCAACATTCTGGCGGTTACATTAATTATTAATGCACCAGCGTTTCACACGTACAATGGATTTTCTCTCGCGAACATTAACTTCTGACGATGCAAAATAAATCGCTTAAACATGTTACCTAGACAAATGTGTTCCAGAAATATCACTACACTATATTAATTATTCTTGGTGCTGGAATTTTTTACATCAGTATACCTTAATGTCACTGTATCACTTGATAGTATCTCCTTTGCTTGTATACTTCTGAAGTTTGCTTGTTCAGTTAATCTTTTATGTGTATCCTATTTTATTTGCTCGCTGTAGACGGTAGATTGAGTTGGACAGCGTTATGGACGTCTGTGACTGAGGCTATGTTGGTATGGCCTTAAGTCCGACGAAGTTTTCTAACTTTTATGTAGCTACTGCACCGTACAACCATTTTAACTGAAGTCAAGCTTTGATCTTCTACAATTTTTGCTCCTACACTTCCCTCCATTAACAGATTAGCTAGTCCTTGATGCCTCAAAGTGCATCCCATCACCATATCCTTTTTTGTGGTGAGATTTCTTTTGTACCTCGATTCGACCCAGTATATTCTCGTTAGTTATGCGATATACCCGACTGAACTTCAGTATTCTCTAACACCACATTTCAATAGTTTATATTTTCTTCTTTGAGTAGTCTCAGTCGCCAGCTTTCCATGTCGGTGTATGGCCACCTCGAGACAGCTAACTGGAATGTTTCAAACATGTATTATTACTTGTAGCCATGGTAGACAAGCGTGTATAGCACTAGACGGCGGTCCTGGAGGTCGTTGGTTCAGTACCTCAGAAGGGTGGACATTTTTCCTCGCTCTATTTCGAACTGTCCAGGTCAGTTGACCCCGCTATCAAGTGAATAAAGGTGGACGGCCCGATTGGGCCACAACCCTGCTTCTCCTCGTGCAGTGCTCGAACTACCTATAGTGAAGCCAGCAGCGCGATGTGGACTCCATGACACAGACTTTATATTCACTTTACCGTTTTATGTCATTAATTATGTTCCTTTTTTCCTTTGAGGTGGAAGGAAACGCTATAAGAATAGGACAGAAGCAGTGTATGAGATGATCATAAAGTCTTAATTATCACTTCAGATAAATAATTTCATGTAAATAATTTTTTTCGTTTACGGGTACAAGTCTACAGCATTAGCACACATAGAGGACCAAAACAAAATGGTGCAGTTCGTTGGTAAAGTGGAGTATCATGTGGTCTACAACTACACGATTCTCTGCAGTTCCAATTAAGTACCTGGGAAAGGGTTCGTCGAACTACGTTCAGGCTATTCCTCTAGCGTTCCATTCTCGATCAGCGCACGAGAACAATGAAAAGTCTTTACGTGCGAGCTCTTTTTTCTGTGATTTTCTTATGAGGATCTGTTCTCCGAATTCTCTCTGAGGAGAGAATTGCAGATTAAAATTTCGTGAGAAGGGCCTGCCGCAGCGAAAAGCGCCTTTGTTTTAATGACTGCCACCCTAAATCGTGTATGATATCCGAGGCGCTCTTTTCCCCTATTTCGCTATAATACAAAACGAGCTGTCTTTCTATGAACTTTTTCAATGTTCTCCGTCAATCCTAACTGATGCGGATCCCACACTGCGCAGCAGTACTCCAGATGAGGGCGGACAAGTGTAGTGTAAGCAGAATCTAGTAGACCTGTTAATGATTTACCAACTAATCGCAGTTTTTTGTTTGCTTTTCCCACAACGTTATCTATGTAATTGTCCCAGTTTAAGTCATTCGTAACTGTAATCCCTAAGTATTTAGTTCAGTTTACACTCTTTAGATTTGTGCTATCCATCGTGTAACTGAAATTTATAGGATTCTTTTCAATGCTCATGTGGATGACTTCACACTTTTCATGATTTAGAATCAATTACCACTTTTTCTGCCATAGAGATATCTTGTCTAAATCATTTTGCAAATTATTTTGATCATCTGATGACTTTACATAATGGTAATGGCAGCATCATCAAACAACCCCTCAGGTCGTCACTAAATCGTTTGTGTGGATCAGGAGAAACAGAGGTAATTAGTTTCCTGCATTTGAAGGGAATAACGCTGTAACAATCCATGTTGAGTTGCTGCAAGTGAACGAAAGCCATTCAGTGTCATATGAAACAGTGATTAGGTGGCGCAAACGTTTTCAGTATGGTCGGACGGTTGTGAATGAGGAAGAATGATGCGGCACGTCATCTCTCTGTGAAGAACCGGGAATCTGCAGGAAACGTGGAGGACCTGCTGACCTAAGACTGCGTATCACGATCGAGGCTGTGATAGAAACGGTGAAAGTCACTCATGGATCAGTTTTGAACATCTTGTGCGCCATGTTGAATATGAGAGTGGTGGCCGTCCGCTGGGTTCCGTGACTTCTCGCACCCAGTCAGAACGCCCGCCCAACCCAGGCAGCAGCGGGCCAGTCCAGATGACGACTTCTTTAGCCGCCCAATTACGAGGAACAAGTGTTCGATGTATCAATTATGACCCTTGGGATAAGGAGCAAAGTAAATATAAAAGTTAGTGAAAACAGTAACAGGAGAATCGGTCGCGTGGAAGAGTACAGTGACTATGAACATTCTAATGTCGACTAGTTGTAGGATGTCTCCTGAGTAAAGCAGCCATCACCGGCATTTCAACCCTTCTACAGAGTCCCATGTCCACTGTTCGAGAAGCAAAGGAACACTGACAGTTACAACAAGACTTCATGTACTGACGGACAAAGGCCGTCGAACGCTGGAGAGTGTGGTCGTAAAAAAATTGTATGAAATCAGCGGAGGGAATCACTCGTCCTATCAGTAATGCAGCTAACACAATCACTGTGCGTAGGGAGTTGAAAAGACAGGTCAAATGGTCGAGCAGCTCCTCATAATTCACACATTTCTGTAGTTAGTACCGAGCGACACTTGGGATGGTGTAAAGAGCGACCGCCACTGGACAATGGATGACTGCAAGCGAGTGAGTTGGGTTGAAGAATCACACTATATCCTGTGACAATCCAATGGAAATGTCTGAGTTTGGCAAATGCCTGGGCAATGTTACTTGCTATTATGTGTAGCACCAACAGTGAATTACGGACCCGGTTGTGCCATCGCACGAGTGTGTTTTTCTTGTTTAGGGTGTGGCCCCCTAATTGGGAGGACATGAACACATTTTACAAAGCCGGTCGGTGTGGCCGTGCTGTTCTAGGCGATTCAGTCTGGAGCCGCGTGACCGCTACGGTCACAGGTTCTAATCCTGCCTCGGGCATGGATGTGTCTGATGTCCTTAGGTTAGTTAGGTTTAATTAGTTCTAAGTTCTAGGCGACTGATGACCTCAGAAGTTAAGTCGCATAGTGCTCAGAGCCATTTGAACCATTTTTGAACATTTTACAACATTTGGTAGTGTGTTCAGTACAGAAACAGTTCGGAGATGATGACTGAATCAGCATGACACTACAACCTATCACAAGCCAAAACTGCGCGGAAACTTTGTGTGAACAGTAACATTCCTGAAATGAGTTCGCCTGCCTAGGTAGAATCCAATGGAACACCTCTGGGATGAGTTAGAACTTCGATTTCGCTCCAGACCCCAGCGTCCAGCATCACTGCCCTCTGGTTACGGCTCTTGAGGATGTATGGGCTCCCATTCCTCCACGTTCAGGCAGCTAATTGAAAAAGTTCAAACGGGCATAAAGGTGAAGGGTGGACAGACTCCATATTAACGTTCCCTAATAGGTGGACTGATGCTTTTGATCAGATTTTGTATCCTGAGAAGGACTCACGTCACGTTTTACGATCGCATCTTAATTTTCTCGAGGTGGTCATTAAAACTTCATGACTACCCCCCGTTGCGCTGCCGCGTATACACTTGGTAGGCGACTCACATGCGGATGCTGTGGACGAGGGAATGATGCGGCTGCAGTGCATGGCAGCTGCGGCGCGCTGCAGCGGGCGGCGAGGCGCGGTCTATTAGTGGAACGGCGCTGTTTGGAGGCTGCGTGTCGCGTTCGCTGGGCGATCCCCGTTCCAGCGGCTGGGCACGGAGGCACCGTGACTGCAGCTTCCGGCGACCGCCAGCACGCACCGCGCTGTGCGCCCACTGCTGTCCGAAAAAAAAAAAAATCTGTGCGCCTTCAGCTCCTTGTCACAGGTCTTTCGGCTGGTCTGTTGCAACCTCCGACTCTTAAGTCTTCAAATTCCTCAACGGTATCCACATATACACGTATCCAACTCAAGAAGCCCAGCTTGCAGCAGATCAAATGTATGCGAAAACAACGGAACGAGCATAAATACACCTGATGAAGGAGGTTTAAACCTTCGAAACACATTGTGGAATGAGAAGAGAAAGATTTACAATAACACCTAGATACAGGTAAGATGCTGGATGTATCAGAGCATGAATGAAAGTTGTGGAAGGAAGGTAAATACTCTATGTACAAGAAGTGCTGTGGACACCAATTGTTAAAAAAGGGCGAAGTTAGCGGAGTATGAGAAAATTGTGTCGCCTATCAGCATAAGGAGTACTGACGTGATAAAACAGTCGAATGTTCCACACATACGTTATGCAAATATTCGCGCTTAGCTGGAGCTTTCACTATTTGCACCGTGTTGAATTACATCGCAGTAGTATAGGACCAACAACTGGCAAGGTTTTAGTTTTAATAGAGGTGAAAACGCTTTTTCTAAATTTTTAAGATCCGTGTAGGCGTAAGAGAGATTTTTTGCGTGCTGTAACAGTTTTTCCCAACATACAGTGTATGCTCAGTTTGCCAGACTAGATGCTCATTTCTCCAGTTTAGATGCTCATTTGAGATTTTCTTGACATTTTTTAATGCCTCTTGCTACGGTAGCTGGGTACGAAGAAGGAATATGGGAGGGACTGTTTCACAAATATGTCAGCTAACGAACTTATGGCACAATATGAGGATAACATCTTACAGTTTACTTCAAGATACAGATTTTGCGTCTATCATGATACTAAACAAAAGTTATGAGTCATTTCTGATAAGTTACGTTTTTATGTCTGGGGATTAAATAGCGCTGGATGCCAACGGGATACAAAAGATAGCCGCTAGAATGTCATACGGATGAAATGTTCTTAACATGGGACTCCAGAGAAGACACTTCTATACACGAATCGAACATTTTAGAGTAACTTTCAAGTCACAGCACTGCAGTGTTTGAGAAATTCCAAACTGTAGTATCATAAACCTTCCTGAAGCAAACAGAATTACAATGATTGCTTCACGCTTGTGTGATATAGTTGATCACTGTGATTGATGCAGTTGCTCTGATGTTTCCGGGAAGTCAATGAGCACCATGGCCTTGGACACTGCAGATAACTTGCTGATTGTCCTGTGCTCACATGGTGTTTTTATAGTCTCAGTATTCGTTACCGATCCAATTAAGCTTTGCTTAGATAATGCAGCCTTCGGTGAAACTAAAAGTAAGCGCCGTAACCTTAAGCGTGCAATGGCAATTCCGCTGCTAAATGAAGAGGGCAGAGCGGATAGGTGGAACGAGTACATTGAAGGCCTCTTTGAGGGGGATGAACAGTCTGATGACGTGACAGAAGAAGAAACAAGAGTCTATAGGGAGAGATAGGGAATCCAGTAATAGAGTCAGAATACTTAAAATGAAATGAGGCGGAAGGGATAGACACCATTTCATCAGAATTTCTAAAATCACTGAGGAAGTGGCAACAAAACGACTATTCACGTTGTTGTGTAGAATACATTATCAGGCCGTATACTATCTGACTTTCGGAAAAACATCATGCACACAATGCAAAAGACTGCAAGAGCTGACAAATGGTGGAATTATCGCACAATCAGCTTTTTTTTTTTTTTTTGGTCATCAGTCTACTGACTGGTTTGATGCGGCCCGCCACCAATTCCTTTCCAGTGCTAACCTCTTCATCTCGGAGTAGCACTTGCAACCTGTGTCCTCAATTATTTGCTTGACGTATTCCAATCTCTGTCTTCCTCTACAGTTTTTGCCCTCTACAGCTCCCTCTAGTACCATGTCTTAGCAGATGTCCTATCATCCTCTCCCTTCTCCTTATCAGTGTTTTCCACATATTCCTTTCCTCTCCGATTCTGCGTAGAACCTCCTCATTCCTTACCTTATCAGTCCACCTAATTTTCAACATTCGTCTATAGCACCACATCTCAAATGCTTCGATTCTTTTCTGTTCCGGTTTTCCCACAGTCCATATTTCACCACCATACAATGCTGTACTCCAGACGTACATCCTCAGAAATTTCTTCCTCAAATTAAGGCCGGTATTTGATATAGTAGACTTCTCTTGGCCAGAAATGCCTTTTTTGCCGTAGGGAGTCTGCTTTTGATGTCCTCATTGCTCTGTACGTCATTGGTTATTTTACTGCCTAGGTAGCAGAATTCCTTAACTTCATTGACTTCGTGACCATCAATCCTGATGTTAAGTTTCTCGCTGTTCTCATTTCTACTACTTCTCATTACCTTCGTCTTTCTCCGATTTACTCTCAAACCATACTGTGTACTCATTAGACTGTTCATTCCGTTCAGCAGATCATTTAATTCTTCTTCACTTTCACTCAGGATAGCAATGTCATCAGTGAATCGTATCATTGATATCCTTTCACCTTGTATTTTAATTCCACTCCTGAACCTTCCTTTTATTTCCATCATTGCTTCCTCGATGTACAGATTGAAGAGTAAGGGCGAAAGGCTACAGCCTTGTCTTACACCCTTCTTAATACGAGCACTTCGTTCTTGATCGTCCACTCTTATTATTCCCTCTTGGTTGTTGTACATATTGTGTATGACCCGTCTCTCCCTATAGCTTACCCCTACTTTTTTCAGAATCTCGAACAGCTTGCACCATTTTATATTGTCGAATGCTTTTTCCAGGTCGACAAATCCTATGAAAGTGTCTTGACTTTTCTTTAACCTTGCTTCCATTATTCGCCGTAACGTCAGAATTGGCTCTCTCGTCCCTTTACTTTTCCTAAAGCCAAACTGATCGTCACCTAGCGCATTCTCGATTTTCTTTTCCATTCTTCTGTATATTATTCTTGTAAGCAGCTTCGGTGCATGAGCTGTTAAGCTGATTGTGCGAAAATTCTCGCACTTGTCAGCTCTTGCCGTCTTAGGAATTGTGTGGATGATGCTTTTCCGAAAGTCAGATGGTATGTCACCAGACTCATATATTCTACACACCAACGTGAATAGTCGTTTTGTTGCCACTTCCCCCAATGATTTTAGAAATTCTGATGGATTGTTATCCATCCCTTCTGCCTTATTTGACCGTAAGTCCTCCAAAGCTCTTTTAAATTCCGATTCTAATACTGGCTCCCCTATCTCTTCTAAATCGACTCCTGTTTCTTCTTCTATCACATCAGACAAATCTTCACCCTCATAGAGGCTTTCAATGTATTCTTTCCACCTATCTGCTCACTCCTCTGCATTTAACAGTGGAATTCCCGTTGCACTCTTAATGTTACCACCGTTGCTTTTAATGTCACCAAAGGTTGTTTTGACTTTCCTGTATGCTGAGTCTGTCCTTCCGACAATCATATCTTTTTCGATGTCTTCACATTTTTCCTGCAGCCATTTCGTCTTAGCTTCCCTGCACTTCCTATTTATTTCATTCCTCAGCAACTTGTATTTCTGTATTCCTGATTTTCCCGTCTCGTCATTCCTTAGTACTTCTGTATCCCACTTCTTTGCGTATTGATTTTTCCTGACTAATGTCTTGAACTTCAGCCCACTCTTCATCACTACTATATTGTGATCTGAGTCTATATCTGCTCCTGGGTACGCCTTACAATCCAATATCTGATATCGGAATCTCTGTCTGACCATGATGTAATCTAATTGAAATCTTCCCGTATCTCCCGGCCTTTTCCAAGTATACCTCCTCCTCTTGTGATTCTTGAACAGGGTATTCGCTATTACTAGCTGAAACTTGTTACAGAACTCAATTAGTCTTTCTCCTCTTTCATTCCTTGTCCCAAGCCCATATCCTCCTGTAACCTTTTCTTCTACTCCTCCCCCTACAACTGCATTCCAGTCGCCCATGAATTTTAGATTTTCGTCCCCATTTACATACTGCATTACCCTTTCAATATCCTCATACACTTTCTCTATCTGTTCATCTTCAGCTTGCGACGTCGGCATGTATACCTGAACTATCGTTGACGGTGTTGGTCTGCTGTCGATTCTGATTAGAACAACCCGGTCACTGAACTGTTCACAGTAACACACCCTCTGCCCTACCTTCCTATTCATAACGAATCCTACACCTGTTATACCATTTTCTGCTGCTGTTGATATTACCCGATACTCATCTGACCAGAAATCCTTGTCTTCCTTCCACTTCACTTCACTGACCCCTACTATATCTAGATTGAGCCTTTGCATTTTCCTTTTCAGATTTTCTAGTTTCCCTACCACGTTCAAGCTTCTGACATTCCACGCCCCGACTCGTAGAACGTTATCCTTTCGTACGTTATTCAATCTTTTTCTCATGGTAACCTTCCCCTTGGCAGTCCCCTCCCGGAGATCCGAATGGGTGACTATTCTGGAATCTTTTGCCAATGGAGAGATCATCATGACACTTCTTCAATTACAGGCCACATGTCCTGTGGATACACGTTACGTGTCTTTAATGCAGCGGTTTCCGTTGCCTTCTTCATCCTCAAGTCGTTGATCATTGCTGATTCTTCTGTCTTTAGGGGCAATTTCCCACCCCTAGGACAAGATTGTGCCCTGAACCTCTATCCGCTCCTCCGCCCTCTTTGACAAGGCCGTTGGCAGAATGAGGCTGACTTCTTATGCCGGAAGTCTTCGGCCGCCAATGCTGATTATTTATCAAAATTTAGGCCGTGGTGGGGATCGAACCCCAAACACGTTTTGTTTACGAATTAAAGACGCTACTCCTAGACCACCGGTCCGTGACACAGCTTACCAGCTCCTATATTCAACTGCTGAGAAGAATAATATATTGAAGAATGAAAAAAAAGTTGTGGTTGTATTAGATGACGAACAGTTTGTCTTTAGGAAATGTAAAGGCACCAGAGAGCCAGTGCTGACATGGCGGTTGATAATGGAAGCAAAATTAAATAAAAATAAAGACACCTTCATTGTACATGTCGACCTGTAAAAAGCGTTTGGCATCGTAAAATGGTGGAAGATGTTCGAAATTCTGAGAAAAGTAGGTGTGAGCTATAGAGAAACACAGGTAACATACAATATGTACAAGAACCAAGAGGAAACAGTGAGAGTGGAAGACCAAGAATGAAGTGCTTGGATTAGAAAGGGTGTAGGACGGCGATTTAGTCTTTCGCACTTACTGTTCAATCTGTACATCGGAGAAGCAATGACAGAAATTAAAGGAAAGGTTCATGAGTGGGATTAAAATTCAAGGTGAAAAGAGACCTATGTTAAGATTTGCTATGCCATTCCTATCCTGAGTGAAAGATAAGAAGAATTACATGTGCTGCTGAGTGGAGTGAACAGTCTAATAAATACAGAGAACGATTGGACAGTAAATCGAAGAAAAACAAAAGCAATGAGAAGAAATGACAACAGCGAGAAATTTAACATCTTAATTGGACATCACGAAGTAGATGAAGGAATTCTCCTACTTAGCAAAATAACCCATGACGGTTCAAATGGTTCAAATAGCTCTGAGCAGTATGGGACTTAACATCTGAGGCCATCAGTTCCTTAGAGTTTAGAACTACTTAGACCTAACTAACCTAAGGACATCACACACATCCATGTCCGAGGCAGGTTTCGAACCTGCGGTCGCGCAGTTCCAGACTGAAGCGCCTAGAACCGTTCGGCCGCTCTGGAGCAATGAGGTCATAAAAAGCTGACTAGCACTGGCCAGAACGATATTTCTGGACAAGAGAACTCTACTTTTATCAAACATATGTCTTAATTTGAGGAACAAATTTCTAAGAATGTACGTTTGGAGCACAGGACTGTATGGTAATGAAACACGGCCTATGGGAAAACAGGAAAAGAAGAGAATCGAAGCATTTGCAGTGTGGTGCTATAGAAGAATGTCGAAAAGTAGGTGGACTTACAAGGTAAGGAATGAGGAGGTTCTCCGGAGAATCGACGAGAAAAGAAATATATCCAAAACACTGACAAGAAGAAGGGACAGGATGATAGGACATCCGTTAAAACATCAGGAAATAAGTTCTGTAGTACTAGAGGTAGCTGTAGAGGATAAAAACTGTAGAAGAAGGCAGAGATTGGAATACATCCCGCAATAATTGAGGACGTAGATTGCAAGCGCTAATCCGAGAAGAAGGGGTTGGCTCAGGAGAGGAGTTCGTGAAGGGCAGCATCAAACCAATCGAAGGACTGACAACCAAATCTCACCTAAATCGTGGAACCGCAGATATTGCGGAAATGGGACGTGTTATTATCGTGTAGTTTTCACAGAATGGCTTGGTAGGCAGGGGCTTGTTCGCCAGCCGGCGGCCTGTGTGGCCGAGCGGTTCTAGGCGCTTCAGTCCGGAACCGCGCTGCTGCTACGGTCGTAGGTTCTAATCCTGCCTCGGGCATGGATGTGTGTGATGCCCTTAGGTTAGTTAGGTTTAAGTAGTTCTAAGATCTAGGGGGCTGATGACCTCAGATATTAAGTCCCATAGTGTTCAGAGCCATTTGAACCATTTGTTCGCCAGTCAGGGGATTTTAATAATTCTTAGAAAGTGTACTTTTTGTGCAGACATACAGTTCTCAAATGCAACAATTCCTACTGATATTAACAAACTCAAAGTAGGGTTGGAGGAATCTAACTCGAATCATTTAGGAAATACCATATTTTAAATTTTTTTGATGGCGACACTTGTTTGTGTCATTCTACCTGCATATTTGCTAGGTACGATTTTGTTATGTTTGCTTATAGTGTGCTTGTGTATTTCTTGAGTGTATTGCGACTTCCTAGTCAGCTCGTGTACGACAGTCCAAGCGTCCAACCAGTAGGTTGTGAGTGGACGATAGAATCTACCAGTGCAGAAAAAGTTGACATGCTAGTGGTGTACGGAAGAATGTAGGACGAATATAGTTCGTTCTTGCAGGTGTATGCGACAAGATATCCCAATAGACGTCACCATCTCGACAATTATTTATTAACTTCTTCAACCTTTTCTTTTTTTCTTTTATCTATGCTTTTAGGATGAAAAGTAAAAGGAAATTTTCTCGTTATTACAGCACTTTCAGATGAGGCTGGCACTCAATGGGTCCATTTCATCTCCGGATTAGTTAGTGTAAATTAATAAAACACTGACATTACAAGGGATACATAATTAAAGGGAAAGAAAGTGCGTGATTCTCTGGCCTAACGGCACAGTTATGGCGTAACAAACGCCTGGAGAAGGCCTCCAACGAGGGTCAGTACATTAATAAGTTTTTGGTGGAGCATGTACAACAGGTTCCTAATATCAACAGGAGCTGGCGTAATCTGTCCCATAAAAGAGGTAAAAGCGTCGGCTGATTGTGGGTGTCGATAACGTTTAGCACTCGCCGCTTTGGTATACGTCTGTTTTCGATTCTGAGACGGAGCCCGATAAAATGGGAAGTACTAGCAGAGAGAAGCAGAGAACAATATGGTGATCTGCATCGCGAGAAGAGTGTGATATTGTACAGGAAGTGAAGCTAGTTCATATGCCAATTTACCACAGGCACAGAAGAAAATGCAACAACTCACGGAATTACCGCGGACTCTTTATAGATTATATCCTGCACACATAATTGTCCACTCCCGCTGTGAATATCCAAAGGCCCACCTGGCGACGTATGTTGCTTTATCTCTACTTTATGTAAGCCATCATATTCGTATAGCCAGCAACTTCATTTGTGAATGAAGTGCTATTCTTTACCTTTTGTTTCCCAATCATCTAAAAGTTACTGTCATGTTTTATTTGATCCTGTTGTCAACGATTATGTGCTCATATTTCCTCAACCATTTTCTTTTGATGAACAAATTCAACACCGTTATAATGAGGTGCTGGCTGATTGATATGTCCATCAAATGCCAAAAATAAATCTAATCTAAGGCGCAATGAGAAATCAAAACGTTATTCAGTAATTTTTATGTGAAACATAAAACCATGTGCCATCCATGGTCCTCCAGGTCATCATAGATCGTTTGGTAAGCTGTACGAGTGACCATTTACGACCAGAGAAGTACAGTGATGACGCTGCCTAAATGAAAACGACACTTGAAAACACTTGCGGAAATACATGAAATGTACATGAAAATCTATTCGCAGTTGCGAATACAAACAACTATCAGCTGGGTAAGGTTGGTTTGTTAGTTAGTAACAAGCAACCCGTGGTCTAGCCGGCACGGTAGCTCAGCGTGTTCGGTCAGAGGGTTGCATGCCCTCTGTAACAAAAAAACTGAGTTAATCGATCATCAACGAACTTAACGGATGTCTTACGACGTCCGCCTCGAGCGGAAAAAAAGAAAAAAAAGGGGGTAGCGTCTTTGATTCGTTAACAAAACGTCTTCGGTCCCGGGTTCGATCCCCGCCACTGCCTAAATTTTGATAGATAATCAGCATTGGCGGCCGAAGACTTCGGCATAAGAAGTCAGCCTCATTCTGCCAACGGCCTTGTCAAAGAGGGCGGAGGAGCGGATAGAGGTTCAGGGCACTCTCTTGTCCTAGGGGTGGGAAATTGCCCCTAAAGACAGAAGAATCAGCAATGATCAACGACATGAGGATGCAGAAGGCAATGGAAACCACTGCATTAAAGACACATAACGTGTATCCACAGGACATGCGGCCTGTAATTGAAGAAGTGTCATGATGATCTCTCCGTTGGCAAAAGATTCCGGAATATTTCCCCATTCGGATCTCCGGGAGGGGACTGCCAAGGGGGAGGTTAGCACGAGAAAAAGATTGAATAATCTACGAAAGGATAACGTTCTACGAGTCAGAAGCTTGAACGTGGTAGGGTAACTAGAAAATCTGAAAAGGGAAATGCTAAGGCTCAATCTAGATATAGTAGGGGTCAGTGAAGTGAAGTGGAAGGAAGACAAGGATTTCAGGTCAGATGAGTATCGGGTAATATCAACAGCAGCAGAAAATGGTATAACAGGTGTAGGATTCGTTATGAATAGGAAGGTAGGGCAGAGGGTGTGTTACTGTGAACAGTTCAGGGACTGGGTTGTTCTAATCAGAATCGACAGCAGACCAACACCGACAACGATAGTTCAGGTATACATGCCGACGTCGCAAGCTGAAGATGAACAGATAGAGAAAGTGCATGAGGATATTGAAAGGGTAATGCAGTATGTAAAGGGGGACGAAAATCTAATAGTCATGGGCGACTGGAATGCAGTTGTAGGGGAAAGAGTAGAAGAAAAGGTTACAGGAGAATATGGGCTTGTGACTAGGAATGAACGAGGAGAAAGACTAATTGAGTTCTGTAACAAGTTTCAGCTAGTAATAGCGAATACCCTGTTCAAGAATCACAAGAGGAGGAGGTATACTTGGAAAAGGCCGGGAGATACGGGAAAATTTCAATTACACTCCTGGAAATGGAAAAAAGAACACATTGACACCGGTGTGTCAGACCCACCATACTTGCTCCGGACACTGCGAGAGGGCTGTACAAGCAATGATCACACGCACGGCACAGCGGACACACCAGGAACCACGGTGTTGGCCGTCGAATGGCGCTAGCTGCGCAGCATTTGTGCACCGCCGCCGTCACTGTCAGCCAGTTTGCCGTGGCATACGGAGCTCCATCGCAGTCTTTAACACTGGTAGCATGCCGCGACAGCGTGGACGTGAACCGTATGTGCAGTTGACGGACTTTGAGCGAGGGCGTATAGTGGGCATGCGGGAGGCCGGGTGGACGTACCGCCGAATTGCTCAACACGTGGGGCGTGAGGTCTCCACAGTACACCGATGTTGTCGCCAGTGGTCGGCGGAAGGTGCACGTGCCCGTCGACCTGGGACCGGACCGCAGCGACGCACGGATGCACGCCAAGACCGTAGGATCCTACGCAGTGCCGTAGGGGACCGCACCGCCACTTCCCAGCAAATTAGGGACACTGTTGCTCCTGGGGTATCGGCGAGGACCATTCGCAACCGTCTGCATGAAGCTGGGCTACGGTCCCGCACACCGTTAGGCCGTCTTCCGCTCACGCCCCAACATCGTGCAGCTCGCCTCCAGTGGTGTCGCGGCAGGCATGAATGGAGGGACGAATGGAGACGTGTCGTCTTCAGCGATGAGAGTCGCTTCTGACTTGGTGCCAATGATGGTCGTATGCGTGTTTGGCGCCGTGCAGGTGAGCGCCACAATCAGGACTGCATACGACCGAGGCACACAGGGCCAACACCCGGCATCATGGTGTGGGGAGCGATCTCCTACACTGGCCGTACACCACTGGTGATCGTCGAGGGGACACTGAATAGTGCACGGTACATCCAAACCGTCATCGAACCCATCGTTCTACCATTCCTAGACCGGCAAGGGAACTTGCTGTTCCAACAGGACAGTGCACCTCCGCATGTATCCCGTGCCACCCAACGTGCTCTAGAAGGTGTAAGTCAACTACCCTGGCCAGCAAGATCTCCGGATCTGTCCCTCATTGAGCATGTTTGGGACTGGATGAAGCGTCGTCTCACGCGGTCTGCACGTCCAGCACGAACGCTGGTCCAACTGAGGCGCCAGGTGGAAATGGCATGGCAAGCCGTTCCACAGGACTACATCCAGCATCTCTACGATCGTCTCCATGGGAGAATAGCAGCCTGCATTGCTGCGAAAGGTGGATATACACTGTACTAGTGCCGACATTGTGCATGCTCTGTTGCCTGTGTCTATGTGCCTGTGGTTCTGTCAGTGTGATCATGTGATGTATCTGACCCCAGGAATGTGTCAATAAAGTTTCCCCTTCCTGGGACAATGATTTCACGGTGTTCTTATTTCAATTTCCAGGAGTGTAGATTACATCTTGGTCAGACAGAGATTCCGAAATCAGATACTGGATTATAAGGCGTACCCAGGAGCAGATATAGACTCAGATCACAATATAGTAGTGATGAAGAGTAGGCTGAAGTTCAAGACATTAGTCGCCGGCCGCGGTGGTCGTGCGGTTCTAGCGCTGCAGTCCGGAACCGCGGGACTGCTACAATCGCAGGTTCGAATCCTGCCTCGGGCATGGATGTGTGTGATGTCCTTAGGTTAGTTAGGTTTAAGTAGTTCTACGTTCTAGGGGACTGATGACCTAAGATGTTCTGTCCCATAGTGCTCAGAGCCATTTGAACCATTTTTTGAAGACATTAGTCAGGAGGATTCAATACGCAAAGAAGTGGGATACGGAAGTACTAAGGAATGACGAGATACGTTTGAAGTTCTCTAACGCTATAGATACAGCAATAAGGAATAGCGCAGTAGGCAGTACAGCTGAAGAGGAATGGACATCTCTAAAAAGGGCCATCACAGAAGTTGGGAAGGAAAACATAGGTACAAAGAAGATAGCTGCGACGAAACCATGGGTAGCAGAAGAAATACTTCAGTTGACTGATAAAAGGAGGAAGTACAAACATGTTCCGAGAAAATCAGGAATACAGAAATACAAGTCGCCGAGGAATGAAGAAATAGAAAGTGCAGGGAAGCTAAGACGAAATGGCTGCAGGAAAAATGTGAAGACATCGAAAAAGATATGATTGTCGGAAGGACAGACTCTGTATACAGGCAAGTCAAAACAACCTTTGGTGACATTAAAAGCAACGGTGGTAACATTAAGAGTGCAACGGGAATTCCACTGTTAAATGCAGAGGAGAGAGCAGATAGGTGGAAAGAATACATCGAAAGCCTCTATGAGGGTGAAGATTTGTCTGATGTGATAGAAGAAGATACAGGAGTCGATTTAGAAGAGATAGGGGATCCAGTATTAGAATCGGAATTTAAAAGAGCTTTGGAGGACTTACGGTCAAATAAGGCAGAAGGGATAGATAACATTCCATCAGAATTTCTAAAATCATTGGGGGAAGTGGCAACAAAACGACTATTCACGTTAGTGTGTAGAATATATGAGTCTGGCGACATACCATCTGACTTTCGGAAAAATATCATCCACACAATTTCGAAGACGGCAAGAGCTGACAAGTGCGAGAATTATCGCACAATCAGCTTAACAGTTCATGCATCGAAGCTGCTTACAAGAATAATATACAGATGAATGGAAAAGAAAATTGAGAATGCGCTAGGTGACGATCAGTTTGGCTTTAGGAAAAGTAAAGGGACGAGAGAGCCAATTCTGACGTTACGGCTAATAATGGAAGCAAGGCTAAAGAAAAATCAAGACACTTTCACAGGATTTGTCGACCTGGAAAAAGCGTTCGACAATATAAAATGGTGGAAGCTGTTCGAGATTCTGAAAAAAGTAGGGGTAAGCTATAGGTAGAGACGGGTCATATACAATATGTACAACAACCAAGAGGGAATAATAAGAGTGGACGATCAAGAACGAAGTGCTCGTATTAAGAAGGGTGTAAGACAAGGCTGTAGCCTTTCGCCCTTACTCTTCAATCTGTACATCGAGGAAGCAATGATGGAAATAAAAGAAAGGTTCAGGAGTGGAATTAAAATACAAGGTGAAAGGATAACAATGATACGATTCGCTGATGACATTGCTATCCTGAGTGAAAGTGAAGAAGAATTAAATGATATGCTGAACGGAATGAACAGTCTAATTAGTACACAGTATGGTTTGAGAGTAAATCGGAGAAAGACGAAGGTAATGAGAAGTAGTAGAAATGAGAACAGCGAGAAACTTAACATCAGGATTGATGGTCACGAAGTCAATGAAGTTAAGGAATTCTGCTACCTAGGCAGTAAAATAACCAATGACGGACGGAGCAAGGAGGACATCAAAAGCAGACTCGCTATGGCAAAAAAGGCTTTTCTGGCCAAGAGAAGTCTACTAATATCAAATACCGGGCTTAATTTGAGGAAGAAATTTCTGAGGATGTACGTCTGGAGTACAGCATTGTGTGGTAGTGAAACATGGACTGTGGGAAAACCGGAACGGTAGAGAATCGAAGCATTTGAGATGTGGTCCTATAGACGAATGTTGAAAATTAGGTGGACTGATAAGGTAAGGAATGAGGAGGTTCTACGCAGAATCGGAGAGGAAAGGAATATGTGGAAAACACTGATAAGGAGAAGGGAGAGGATGATAGGACATCTGCTAAGACATGGTACTAGAGGGAGCTGTAGAGGGCAAAAACTGTAGAGGAAGACAGAGATTGGAATACGTCAAACAAATAATTGAGGACGTAGGTTGCAAGTGCTACTCTGAGATGAAGAGGATAGCACAGGAAAGGAATTGGTGGCGGGCCGCATCAAACCAGTCAGTAGACTGATGACAAAAAAAAAAAAAAAAAAAAAAAAAAAAACGTGTTCCATAGATCGTTTTGCTCGATAGATCGTAACGATGTGGAACGTGCCATTATAGATTCACGTCGCAAATTAATTTGTACATTCGGTTACATACTGAACATTTCTGTTTATTTTTTTTTATTTGTGCCTGGCCGGGACCCGGCCAGGATTTCCGGGTTTACGCGAGCGATAGCTTTAGCTATCCGTGCTAGACCCAAACTTCCGTAAGTCGTCGTTCCTGCGTCGCAACATGTACTCGTACAAGCAATATGTAATTCCCACTTAGGGCAGGACATTTTTTATTGTAACGGGCCGCCTGGTATCAGCGAATGAATACCACACTGCATTGTTCTTCTTAACAAGATGCATGCATCTTTCTTCTTAACAACAGAGGCACTGCAATATTGTACTTGAGGAAAGTTGCAACACGATCGCGGATCTGTCGCGTTAACTGATATGACTCCTTTATAATATTATACACTGTGTTACTGAGAAAAAAGAGAGAACTAAGTAAACTAAGTAGCAGATGTCACAAGCGAACAAATGTTAAGATACCACTGGGCTCAGATGGCAGTGCTTGAAATGCACACATGTGAAGTGTGAAGTTGGCCCCCTGCCATTCTGCTACATACAGATGCACGGTAAAAGTCTAGGTGAGGACCAAAGTTTCGTGCAGTAACGTTGTCAGCGTTCTTCGCATGGTATGATACAAACGAAATGGGATGTGTCATCCGCTGGTCTACATAGCAAGTGAGAGAGCAGCGGACAGACCAAGTGTTTCGAAGCAAGAAAGGAATATTGTCACATTTCAGTATACTTCAGCCTCTGAAATACTAATACGTTTGGAAGAAAGAGTCAGTTATTTGTGACAGCCAAGATCAAAAATTTAATTGCTGCTCGTCTCACTCACGGTAGCTTATGCTGTGATGGTTGCTCCCAATGTCACCCACACCTAGTGAATCGTGCTATATTCGGAAAAACAGTCGAATACACTGACGGAAAGACACGCAACATCGAAAAATGGTTAATGTGGGGTGATGAAATTTCGGGAACACATTTCTCTAGGTAATATACGAGGGCTATTCGTAAAGTGAGGAACGATCTGTCGCGAAATTCAAACCACTTGAAAATCCTCGTCGGATTTTCACAGACTTTTGAGCAGTGTCTCTATTTATTTATTACATTAACAGTACAGAGTAACCAACCGTTTTGAAATGAATGGTGAGTCGGATGCTTCTGAATCTAACAGCAAAGACTTCTCAATGTTGTAATCTTATTGGTATACAGTTGTTAATGCTTTTTTTAAAAATAATATAAAGAACATAATACATAAAGATGTCTCTGAGGTTACAGCGAATTGAATGCTTAGAAATTGTTTAAATGATTCCATATAATTTGTTACTAACTAGTTGATGAGAATATAATTTATATATACACTATTGGCGATTACGATTGCTACACCACGAAGATGACGTGCCACAGACGCGAAATTTAACCGACAGGAAGGAGATGCTGTGATATGCAAATGATTAGCTTTTCAGAGCACTCACACGAGGTTGGCGCCGGTGGCGACACCTACAACGTGCTGACATGAGGAAAGTTTCCAACCGATTTCTCATACACAAACAGCAGTTGACCGGCGTTGCCTGATGAAACGTTGTGATGCGTCGTGTAAGGAGGAGAAATGCGTACCATCACGTTTCCGACTTTGATAAAGGTCAGATTGTAGCCTATAGCGATTGCGGTTTATCGTATCGCGTTGGTCGACATCCAATGACTGTTAGCAGAACATGGAATCGCTGGGTTCAGCAGGGTGATACGGAACGCCGTGCTAGATCCCAACGGCCTCGCATCACTAGCAGTCGAGATGACAGGCATTTTATCCGCATGGCTGTAACGGATCGTGGAGCCACGTCTCGATCCCTGAGTCAACAGATGGGGACGTTTGCCAGACAACCATCTGCACGAACAGTTCGACGACGTTTGCAGCAGCATGGACTATCAGCTCGGAGAGCATGGCTGCGGTTACCCTTGTCGCTTCATCACAGACAGGAGCGCCTGCGATGGTGTACTCAGCGGCGAACCTGGGTGCACGAATGGCAAAACGTTTTTTCGGATGCGTCCAGATCCTGTTTACAGCATCATGAAGGTCGCATCCTCCGTGTTTGGCGACATCGCGGTGAACGCACATTGGAAGCGTGTATTCGACATCGCCATACTCGTGTATCACCCGGCGGGATGGTATGGGGTGCCATTGGTTACACGTCTCGGTCACCTCTTGTTCGCATTGACGGCACTTTGAACAGTGGACGTTACATTTCAGATGTGATACGACCCGTGGCTCTACCCTTCATTCGATCCCTGCGAAACCCTACATTTCAGCAGGATAATGCACGACCGCATGTTGCAGGTGCTGTATGGGCCTTTCTGGATACAGAAAATGTTCGACTGCTGCCCTGGCCAGCACATCCTCCAGATCTCTCACCAATTGAAAACGTCTGGTCAATGGTGGCCGAGCAACTGGCTGGTCACAATACGCCAATCACTACTCTTGATGAACTGTGGTATCGTGTTGAAGCTGCATGGGCAGCTGTACATGTACACGCCATCAAGCTCTGTTTGACTCAATGCCCAGGCGTATCAAGGTCATTATTACCGCCAGAGGTGGTTGTTCTGAGTACTGATTTCTCAGGATCTACGCACCCAAATTGCGTGAAAATGTATTCACATGTCAGTTCTAGTGTAATTTATTTGTCCAATGAATACCCGTTTGTCATCTGCATTTCTTCTTGGTGTAGCAATTTTAATGGCCAGTAGCGTAGCAAAAGTCAAAGAAAAAAAAAAGTAATACAGTGAGTGTGGTGAAAATAATTTGCAGTATGTAGGGGGAAGTGATATGCTGTATTTGGTTGTGTAATATAGTCTAAGTAGCATCTTGGTCGATAATGGCCTATTTTTACCTGTTTGAAATGAGAAGGTCTCGGTACAAACTCGAGCTATTCTCATCTGATATGGTTTGTGCTACTATATGTTAACACAGATTATGGAGATTAAATACTCATTGAGCACTTCATACATGTAATACGTGAATTTTAGCTTTACATGAGATATAAACTTACGTTTGTAATTTTTTAGTAGAAATAGAATATAGTTCATTGCTACCTGAGTGCATTATTCCTAAAGTAACCTAATACATTACTGATATATGAAATTCATTGATTGTAGTTTTGAATAGAGAAGAGAATATACTTCTCTCTGCACAAAATAAGACGAGAAATACATTACTGTTTGTGTGCAGTATACTTTAAACACTTCGCAGTATGTCCTTGGGGAGGAGGAGCTTCGGAATAAAAGTTCTTCGAGCCTTCTCCTCCCAAGCGACATTACCTTATTGCTACAGTCTTAGTATGTGGTGCCGGTGTTTATTTATTTTATGTTGTTGTGTTGTTTGTGACTGTGTTGTCCATGCAGTGTCATGCATTGTTGGTTTTGGCCCTTTACGTGTTGATCCCTTCTGAGTCACGTTCACTTAGTGTTCCTTCCTCTGTTTCGGAATCTGTGATCGTGTTTGTGTCTTCCCATGTGGTTTGTTGTGTTGTTTGCACTTGTCTACGCCTCCTTCCATATGGGTTTTGGCGCTTGTATTCTTCGTGCAGAGTGTTCGATACAATATCGGCTACGCTATTTATTGTGTTCCAGTCATCGGGATTACGTATTATTCTGGTGATGTCATTGTCGTTGTGTATAGGTCTCACTTGTGCTAGCGTGTTGCACAGCAGTGTGACATGTTCTAGTATCTCAGTTTCTCTGCATACGCATACTTCATCGTTAGTTAGTCCCATACGGTTTAAATGTATTGGATACCTGTCAGGAAATTGACCATTCCCTGGATTGGGTCGAAATGTTTCAGTTGTAGTCTTTCACGTACATCAGGAAAGAAAGAGTATACTCGGCGACCCTTGTCGGACGCATCCCACCCTCTCTGCCATGTTTGAATCCGTCATTGTTTCACTTGTGTTTTGTTCATAATGTTGGTTCCCGTAATTACGGTGACTTTATCGAGATTGTCCCTCTAAAGCCAGTAAAGTGCAGCTCTATAACGTATTGTTACGGCTATATGGCAGATCCCCATCACAACGCGAAGTGCCTCTAGTGACGTGGTGTTGAAAGCTCTGGTCATTCTCAGTACACTACGCTGACCTCGTCTAGCAATTGTCTTGTTAGACTGTATGTTCAGCCTGCGAGCCCATGCGAAGCTGCGATGGATTCACATATCGCAATGTGGTAGGTCCTTATCGTCTTGATAGGTAATTTGTACTGAGTTGTGTTTAGTCTTGCTAGTTTGTGCGTAATTTTGGAGGCTTTGTCAATTGCCAATTTTATATGATGGTTGAAAGTCTGTTTTTAGTCAAGATGCAGTACGAGATAACGTGTTTGTTATCTCTCTTTTCCCCGTCTATCGCATCAAGACGCTCTTTTCAGTAGTGAGCGCACTGTGAGCGAGTAAAGGTGCCTAGCACGACGATGTCTCTCGCTTCGCCTTAAAAAATGCAGCCCGCCTAACACAAATGCTACGCACTTCCTTCTTCACGGAAATTCTCAGGGGCAGTGAAGACGCTCCTGCAGCCTTTTCGATGGGAAGTGTTCGATCACCCGCAACACAGCCCTAATTGGCTCTTCCTGAGTATCATCTCTGTTCACATGAAACGCTCGATACGAAGACTTTTGTGGACTGGCAAGACAGCCAATCGACGAGGACGGGAGGCCGAAGGGCACGCATTTAAGCTCACGCAGGCTGTCGTGAGGTCTGGAACAGGTCAAGGTCTTATAGTAGCAAAAATAGTACGTAGCTTCTGGAATACTTAACTTTAGTCCATAATTGGTGAACATCGGTCTGACGGTACATGCATCACAAGATAAATAGCAAATGATAATGGCGCCTTGCTAAGTCGTAGCAAATGATGTAGCTGAAGGCTATGCTAACTATCGTCTCGGCAAATGAGAGCGTAATTTGTCAGTGAACCATCGCTAGCAAAGTCGGCTGTACAACTGCGGCGAGTGCTAGTAAGTCTCTCTAGACCTGCCGTGTGGCGGCGCTCGGTCTGCAATCACTGACAGTGGCGACACGCGGGTCCGACGTATACTACCGGACCGCGGCCGATTTAAAGGCTACCACCTAGCAAGTGTGGTGTCTGGCGGTGACACCACAAAGACAACGCCTGGGCGCAGGCTACGCGCTATTGACCAGCGAAGAGAATTATCGGAAAGCACAGGTGGCTGCCTTCTATGAAGATGGTGTTGGAAATTTGGAAATAAGTAGGAGCGGCGGCTATGTAGAGAAGTACCTGGAAGGTGTAGCTAAATGTACAAAGGAAATAGTGTTAATTTTCACTGTGGTTTCCATTTCGAAACAGATCGTTCCTTACTTTCCGAACATTCCTCATATTTGCGTGATAAGAGTTGCATGATGACAGTGTAATATAAGCGGGAGATAAGCCATTGCAAGTGAGAATAACTTGTGGAACCGCCACAATGTTGAATGCAAGCACGCAAACGTGCGTGCATTGTGTTGTGTGGGTGCCGGATGTCACTTTGTGGGATGGAGTTCCACGCCTGTTGCAATTGGTCGGTCAATAAGGGATGTTTAATGCTGTTTGTGGATGACAGTGGAGTTCTCGTCCGATGATGTCCCATATGTGCTCGACTAGAGACAACCTGGTGATCGAACAGTCCAAGATAATATGTCGACACTCTGTAGGGCATGTCAGCTTACAACAGCGTTATGCTGCTGGAAAACACCCCCAGCAATGCTGTTCATGAATGGCAGCACAACAGGACGAATCACCAGACTGACGTACAAGTTTGCCGTCAGGGTGCGTGGGATGACCACGAGAGTGCTTCTGCTATCGTACGAAATCAAATCCTAGACCATAACTCCAGGTGTAGGTCCATGCAAATAGGTTGCTGGCCCTCAGATGACTTCATTCTAATGCATAGCTTTCATCAGAAAACATAACTGACCTCAAATCTGCCAACCAATGAGCAAATGGCGGTAGTTTGGGATTAACGGGATGCACGCTACATGGCGTCTTGCTCGGAGCTGTCCCTGAAGTAATGGAGGTGTAACAGTTCGTTGTGTTACTGTGGTGCCAACTGCTGCTCAAATTGCTGCTGCAGATGCGCCAACGATGCGCCACAGCCATACACCGAACACGGTGGTCTTCCCTCTCGGTAGGCCCACTTGACCATCCGGAGCCAGGCCTTGTTGAGACCGTAGATTCTCGTGATCACAGTTGCCAGCAGTCATGTACAGTGGCTACATTCCTGCCAAGTCTGCGCAGTCTCGTGGAATGAACATCCAGCCTTTCACAGCTTTATTATACGACCTCGTTCAAACTCAGTGATGTGTGTTGATAATGGCGTCTTCGTCGTCATTCTTGACTAACGTGAACTCATCACATCCAATCTCAACAGTAACTGACATTCCGGACCGTTACAGCGTGTGTTTAATGCACACCTGATTTGCATTTTCATAGTGACGCTACTAGAGCCACACATCCGACTGGCGCGAAATTCGAATAGACATAATCTTTCAGATGTAGGCACACGCAACCAACTTCCGTTTATGTCGGACAACTGCTTGTTGGTGTTGCGATTTTTTTTTCCCTTCATTTTATTTCATCTTCATCTTCTCTTCAGGTATTAGGCAGGAATTGCCGGTTACGGTACCCATCTCTGTCAGGGGTCTTCCTGTGTCTCTTCTCTCATGGCACTTATAATTTCTTGCGCCATTTGTGCGCGCGTTCCATAGACTCTGTACCTCTCCATTCTTTGTAGATGTTCGTTACATTTTCTTCTGTAATCTCGATTTTTGTCATTGAGGCTAAATATATGCAGTTCTTCTCTAATATCGCGATTTCAAAGCCTGCTCCTCTTGTGCAACCTTTAACAGCTCTAAGTAATTTCATTAGATGTGCCTGAATCCGGCTTTCTTGCTTCTTGGTAATCACCCATGCCTCACTTCCATAGATCAATGTGGGAACTGCAACAGTTTTGTAAAATTCAATTTGAGGGTCTTTCCTGGTTTTGTTTTTTAGGTTTCTGTTAATTGCTCCGCATACCCGGCTGAATTTACTAAGCTTAATTTCAATGTCTCTGCTGCAGCCATATGTCATTTCACATCCGAGATAGTTGAAATGGTTTGCTTGCTCTAAAATCTTCTGATCTATTTTGGTTCTGATTGGTTCTTTCCCCATGAAGGCCATAGTCTCAGTTTTTTCTTTTGAAATTTCAATGTTAAATTGTGCAGTTATTTGTTGTAGCAAGTAGATTACTTTCTGAAGGTCATCTTCCTTATCTGCTAGCATCACTGCATCATCGGCATACAGTGCATTTGTGCCAAGCAAAATTATAAATCCGATTGTAACTGATTTCACTCACAGCAGCTTTAGCTGCGCTTGTAAGTTCCAACATAACCACAGTCTCATAATTCGAATCATATTAAAAAGAAAAAACAATGTTTGTGACAACACCGCAGAAGATAATACTATTGAGCCGTGGTGGCTTCCGTAAGGGAGCGCACGTGATCCTACTGGCGCCATTTGTGCGCGCGTTCCACTGACTCTGTACCTCGTCTTGTCGTCTTTGCTGTGTTGTGTGTTCTCACTGCAGGTATGTGGCGGTGAGCGGTGTGTCGGGCTCGGAGCAAGACGGATGTGGTTGAGTACTCGGCGTCCTGGTGTTTGCAGCGAGTTAACACGATTGACCATTCGGCTATGGGGGTCTCGTTTTCATGCAGCGTTGGCCGTTGCTGTTGACGAGTTTAGTGGGCAAGGAGCGCCTCTCGTCGGGTGCAAGCTGGTTACGATGTGCATCAGTCAACTCTGATATGCTAAATGCGCCGAGATTGTATTGAACAACTTGTTAGCAGCCACGAGCACCAGGGCAGTATTATCCAATGTCCAACTGGAGTTCTGAAACTATTGGCCTCCTTGGCAGTTGTTTGAAATTACCTGTGAAGACTGTTTTGTAAGTTTTGTACTAAAGGTTGTTAACTCTCCCCGGTTTGAGCTAGCAAGGAAACCAGTTTCTTTACGCCTTTCGGTGACCCCTTTGGGACTGTGTGTCTCAACCTGGAGGTTTCTGTATGCGCCACGCTAGTATTTTAGAATGTTAATCTTGTACTTGAAATCATGGTTTGTTATTATTGAGTATTTGATACTACTGATTGTAATTTCTGTTTGTTGTAGACTTCAGGGCCCTTTCTGTGGCGAGTTTTCAAATGGCTCTGAGCACTATGGGACTTAACATCTGAGGTCATCAGTCCCGAAGAACTTAGAACTACTTAAACCTAACTAACCTAAGGACATCACACACACCCATCCCCGAGGCAGGATTCGAACCTACGACCGTAGCTGTCGCGCGGTTCCAGACTGAAGCGCCTAGAACCGCTCGGTCGCAGCGGCCGGCAGCGAGTTTTGGAATTTGATCTGTAACTAAAGTTGTGTGCTCTCAGCTTAAAGACACGCACGTGTTAGTAATGTGTGTATGCGTGCTTGTGTTTGCACTCTCTCTAACTCCGTGTTGAGGAGTCCTTCAGGTTACAGGTGTGCAGTCTAACCGGGCATCTGCCACTTGCTTCGTATCACAATTACAGTGTCTATTAGCCTCTAAGAGACCCCAGTAAAGGTGTACCCTGTCCTTTTAAACCATGCTTGAATTTTTATGTAATTATTCTTTTAAACGACGTTGTACATTGCTTTTTGTTATTGCTGGGAAGGTTAACTTGCAATGTTATGAGCGGGCTGCTCCCATACTGAAGTTTAATAGTTGACTCTTTAATTGCCTATTCTGTATTACTGTGTATGCTGATTTTTATCAAACTTGTTTTGCTGTTTGTTGTTTGGTATATGTTGACTGTTATGTATGTGGTGGAACTATGGGCCTCATGGAGAAAGGGTGACCCGGTTGAGTCACGCAATTTGACTCTCAGTCTGATCACAAGGGGTGGCCATTATTGCAACTGTTGACCGCGTAGGTTGACGTGAGGATCAATGAACTATACTTGACGGGATGTATCTGGAACATCTTAGGTGATTAGAAGTCAGTAGACAGGAATACAAGCCGGCCGCGGTGGTCTCGCGGTTCTAGGCGCGCAGTCCGGAACCGTGCGACCGCTACGGTCGCAGGTTCGGATCCTGCCTCGGGCATGGATGTGTGTGATGTCCTTAGGTTAGTTAGGTTTAAGTAGTTCTAAGTTCTAGGGGACTGATGACCACAGCAGTTGAGTCCCATAGTGCTCAGAGCCATTTGAACCAGGAATACAATTAAATACTTAGCTTTAATTCAGCATCAGCGATGAACGTAGATCTAGACTTCGTGCAATAATATTTACAAGTGCACTTATAGACTGAACTGCGAATACTGCTTTACAATTCTGATTGCTTCACACATAGATATCAGTGCATAAACTGTATGTGGCGCCTGGCTAGGTCGTAGCTACTAACTTAGCTGAAGGCTATGCTAACTAGCGTCTCTGCAAATGAGATCTCTGAAGCTATAACAAGGGAACCATTCCTATTAAAGTCGGCTGTAGAACTGGCCAGTGCGCTAGCTTGTCTCGTGAGACCAGCCGAGTGGCGGCGCTCGGTCTGCTAGCGTCGACAGTGGCGACTCGCGGGTCCGATGTGTACTGACGGACCGCGGCCGATTTGAAGCCTACAACATAGCAAGTGTGGTGCCTTGCGGTGACACCACATTGACAGCCTTGTAGCGGGTGACGCGTTGCTGCTCTGTCGGTGGGGGGCAGGGGCGCGTTTTCCTTCTGCTTCGGCGGCTTTCTCTTCATCGCACGACTTGTTGGCAGGTCACACGCGATTCTGGCCATCTCCAGTTCCAGCCTCAAATTGAGTTCTTTGTTGTCAGTCTTTTGCTAGCGCACCATGGCGAGGGAGTCGCCGGATTAGCGGGTAACTGACTCAGTATTTCTGTTATTGTAAGGTCCTTGTGGGCGTGTGATGGAAGTCTTTGGTCAAAGTAACCACTGAGCTTCTTAATTTCTTTGAAAAATTAAGAATCTAATTGTATTATTAGGGGCCCGGCAGTTTATTTAAGTTCTTAACGTGATTTATGTGGAGTAATCTGGTAGCCAATCAGTGAAGTACTACAGTTGCTTCGGTTTTACTTGTGGGTAACCTTTGGGCAGCCTGGCTGTACCTTTATGAGACCAGACAAACCAGTGGAGATGTATGCATTTTAATGTCTTTTATTTAATGTTTTTTGAACTTATATTCAAGTCCTGTTGTGGGATTGGCCCACAGCTGTGATTTAGTTGCGAGGACAGAGTGCCTCCGCAGGTTTACTTATTTAATTAACTGTTTTTAATCGGGTTACTACTGGGTTGCACAGTTGACGTTTTTGAGTACTGTCTGTAATTTTATGTGCAATGCAAATGTCCTTATACATTTTGAATTTAATTTAAAAATCTTAACGATTTGTACGTATTTCGCAGGAATCTTGGTAGCTGTCACTTGGTTCATGATAGAATTGTTATTAAATAAAAATACTTGTTTGGGAATGATAAATGACGTGTCAAGTTGAGGCACTTTTCCACCTGTTTTCCTTAAATTAACTCCTATCCTTGTTTTTGGCCTCAATTATCAATTACAGATTAGGAATACATTGCCTCTTTTCTCACCTCTCATTGCTTACGTGAAAGTATCAGCGCATTCCCTACGTGAAACTGAAGCGTTGCCAACCTATGAGCAGAAGAGGAGCATTACCGCGTCTTTGGGTGGCCAAATTGAAAGCTTTAGCCCACATACATACATATGCCGAAATCAGCTCGAAAAGATTAGGAACGGAAATGCACCTGAAGTAAAATAAAAATTACGAAGAGGAATAAAAGTGCAAAATGCATTTTTATTCCAGTCTCTGATCACAAATGAATTCTTTAGACGATGATTATATTTATATGTTTTGACGATGCCATTATGGCCGTATCACTTTAGGACATGGTGTAAAAAAGATCTGAGGATGGTCATTACAGACTGAAACCGGACATCGTCTAAAGAATTCATTTGTGATCAGACACTGGAATAAAAAAGCATTTTACAGTATTGGGTCACTGTTTGTATACGCGGTTATATCGCAGTTGGTGATAAAAGTGCAAGTTGAACAGCTTCCAGTGCTAAGGTTCACAGACAGATAGCCTTTCTGACTGGAGGTAGGGAGGACTTGGAATCATTGAAAGAAATGGACAACAAACTTCCCGTATAATATGTGTCAAGGATTAGAGGTAATGAAGAGTAACATAAACGGACATTAACAGATTGCTTACCATCAGAACTGGAAACGACACAGTAATGGAATAAGATTCCTCCTGTCTAGGAAGGGAGAGTGCGCAGGATGGCCAAAGCAAGGAAGATCTCAGAAGTAGAGTGGCACAGGCTAAGAAAGATTTTTTCAGTGAATTAGCTCTATTAAACATCAGATGTTGATATACACCTGACGAACATGTTGCTGAAATATTTCGTCAGGGGTAGGGTATGGTACGAAAGTCAAACGTCGAACATAGGAAATCCATAAAAGAAGACACTGGAAGATTTGAAATGTGGAGCCACTGAAGAATGTTGTAAATTAACTGCACAGGTAAAATGAGAAACGATGAAGTATCACAACGAACAGGCGGAGAATGGAGTTCATGGCAGAACCTTACAGGAGGCACGGACAGGTTAACATGACATACACTGGGCCCTCTGATGTTCCGGCTCACGTGCTCATCGGTAGGTAGCCGGGAGGCCCACAGGCACAAATGGTTCCGGGTCGGGGGAGGGGGGGGGGGGTGACAAAAGACTGACAGACGGCAGGACAGTATTGAACGGGCCGAGTGCATGCGAACGGTTTGCCCCAAGAGCTCAGCGCATCTGCAGCGTGCGTATAATGGGACGACCTGGCAGGTAGCTATGCTAGCTGAGCTAAATTTTGTTCGAGCGAGCGAGCTGACGGGTGCCCAGTAATTCCCATGCCCTATGCGACGACGTTGGACCTGTTCTGGCAGTTGCGGCATCAAGGAATGGGTAACTTGAGGCTGGAAAGAGAAATTGAGGGAAAAAGTACTAGGGATTATAGAGTATTTTGAGCACTGACAACACCCTCAATAATGACGGAGGGTGACAGCTAAGAACAGCTTGGGACTCAGCCATCGGAACGTTTGGGGGGGGGGGGGGGGGGGCAGATAGCCGAGGGGTGCGTGGAGCCCTGACCAAAAACTTGTGACCATTAACCACATTGCATGACTGGAAGTCTGAGAAAATTTTAACAGTACATATCACCGTGAAACTATGCATTCATACCCGATATTTAGTATGTTCTTTAGGCGGGGTTGAAAGTTTAGGAGAAAATAGTAAAATACGGAGAAAGGCATCAAACCAGTTGAAAGCGGATTTAGAGATGATCGGCTTGTTTGCTTCGAGAAGGTGTCGGAGCTGCAGGTGGGTTAGTGACGGTCGGAAAGCGGCCATGGCTGTTTTGATCCAACCATCGCGGAAAATGCTTCAAGTAATTTTACGGAAACTTAAATCAAAATGTCCAGACAAAGTTTCAACCTCGCTCCACCGCAATTTCAGTCCATTATCTGAGGCGTCGTGTCACCTCGCTCTACAACAACTGGAACAGGAAGTCTGTTATCACTCGATGCCTCCTTCGTGTACGCAAGTGTCGCAACGGAAGAGACAATCACATTTGTCAGGAAACGAGCAAACAACAAGCAGGCCGTTCGTAAACACAAATAAAACAATCACAATCAGTGTCAACCATATCGTCAAATAAAAACGAAATTTTCTTTGAATCTTAGAGACATAATTTAGCGGGCACTACTAGTGAATATATCACGGATGAGGCAAGGAGGTGTAAATCTGTTCAGTTCAGTGCATACAAACTAACTGAGCCGTCATTGTCCAACTAAAATTTCAACGTAGCTCTAATCACCCGGTTCTGAGCAAAACTTGACGGTAGTGAAAACACAACGGTAAATTAACTCTCCAGAATTTGCCACTTAGGAACATCCCTGGACCAAACCCAGTTTCACGGAATCAAGCTGAAAAAATTCCAACTGTCCAATATGCCGAGATGTCAACCAGCCCGTCCTGACTATTCACCCAGGGAAAGTTAAACATAAATTTAAAAAAAAATTAAGAATCCCACCAGTACCGAAATCCTTGGTCAAACTGCGAATGCCGTTAACGTAACGCGTTGCTTGGAAGATCGCTACCTAGTAAGCTATAGACGTTTAAATATGCTGCACAATGAAATTTCACCTTTCAACAGAACTCTTTAGTACCATGCTAGTACCTGGGAAACGTCTAATATTGCGGATGGCATCCTGATAAGTCAAAGTGAAAACAAAAATATTGTTGATATAAGTAGAATTTTAATGTATGTTTTGAGAACTTCCGCGACTATATTAAATAAAGTGACTGGTTAATAAGAACAACCATTCCTTTAACCTGATACTGTACGTAATAACAGGTAAAAACAATACCGTTCACTGCTTAGAAATTCCAAGAACGTTGATCAAATTTTATTTATATCAATTATTCCTTATTGTTTAATTGAATTTTCCGAAAATTACTAGGCCTGCGCTTGTTGAACATGATATGCCGTTGTCTTCTCTGACAGCTGGGCTGACATACCCATTACATTAATGAAGGGATTCAAAACATAGCATGTTTTAGCGATAGTTGAAACGTCCCCTTTGAACAATTATACACGACTGTGCTTAAACTGACACACAATACTTTGTTAGCGCAACGCAATCTGACTTTCAAAATTCCCTACAAAAGAATGGCCCTGACTAACATTAAACTATACCTTTCACAAATCACTTACCTCACAAAAATCTTCGCTGCTCAAGCTACTGCAATACAGCGAGTGCCACTACTGCCAGCTAAATAAAAGATTCAAACTACGGAAGGCACTAACTACTGATAGGGATAGTTAGCAAATGAAAGATATTAATAGAGAACAAACACTGTATTTACCTTGATATCATCATATATAAATATAGCAGTTCATGACAAATTTCAAAACTCCGCCATCTCTCTCCCCACATCCACCACTGCTGGCGGCTCACCTCCAACTGCGCAACGCTACGCGCTGTTCACAGCCAGCTGCCAAACACTACAATGGCGAGTATTACAACAATGCAAAGCAGCCACAGACTGCACACAGCACAGCCAGTGATTTTCATACAGAGGTGGCGTTACCAATAAAAAAACCTAAACAGCCTACTTACATAGAGAAAACATAAACAGCCTACTTACATAGAGAAAACATGAACAGCCTACTTACATAGAGAAAACATAAACAGCCTACTTACATAGCGAAAACATAAACAGCCTACTTACATAGAGAAAACATAAACAGCCTACTTACATAGTAAACACATAAAATCTTATACTTCTGCCAGGCACTTTATTGTGAATAGCAGAATAATCATGTAGATGTAGATGTACCTTTGTCGGATGGTACGTTTGGCCACCTAATTGGAAACATTCAATCTTGTCGCACAATGACATTTATATGAGAGAGTATTGTGTTACACAAATCTATTAGGTATAGTTGGCTGCGACGAGTTCTTGCGTTTTAGTGTAACGTTCACCTTACTGATGACTATGAGATACAAGGGAGAGAATGAAACCATGTGCCAGCGCATAATCTATTCATCTCGAATAGCACGAAGGAGTCCGTCGAGCTTAAAGTCACCACCCGACCAGATGATCACCACGAACAGTGTTACATGCTCTCATTCCAAGACGATGTAAAGGTAGATGATGGGCGTAAAGGTATGTTGACCTAGAAACTTTGGACCAGTGCTGTTCTTCACCTTCGGGCCAAAGGCTAACAGTGAAAGTTTTAACCATCACGAGGTATCGAACTCTACACCTCAGATTGTCGGGGCGCCACACAAGCGTTCGTTAGCGTGCTCAGCTGCGGAGACAGGTATTCGACAGTAGTAAAACACGAACCATATTCAGTAAAATACTGTTATTATGTAAACACCAGATTTGTTTTCCCCGTTATAAAAATAGTGCTGTCACTAGTTTCAAAGCCACATTATTTTACTAGGCTTGGGCTTGTTGAACACGATATGCCGTTGTCTTCTCTGACAGCTGGGCTGACATACCCAACCGTTTATAGTAGGACCTGCAGTTCACAACAGGCTCTGAACCATTGTATAACTCATTTTTTCACGTTAACAAATGTTGCGACAGGGAAAGAAGTGTTAGTGACAGATAAAAATCCAAAGACTGTCAGGGGACTGAACACAAGAAAGACGAACCTGACGTCTGTCATTTTATCACCAAGCCATCGAGACATACCTTCATGCATTTAGGCGTGATTATTATTATCAGACTCTTGGGAAAAATATCAAGTCCACAGTCCCAAAAATAGCAAGGGCAGACAATTGCGAGAACCACTGCGAGAACCACTGCACAATCAGATTAACAGCTGCTGAAAAGAAAAATCATATAGAAGAATGGAAAATAAAACTGAGGTTCTGTTAGATGACGAACAGTTTGGCTTTAGGGAAGAAAAGGCCACCAGATGGCAGTTCCGACGTTGCAGTTTGACGATGGAAACAAGACTTAAGAAAAATCAAGACGCCATCACACGGTTTGTCGACGTTGGAAAAGCGTTCTACAATGTGAAACTGTAGAAGACGTACGAAAATCTCAGAAAAATTGGTGTAGGCTGAAGGGAATGGTGAGTAATGCGTAGTATATACAAGAGCTAAGAGGGAACAATAGAAATAGAAGAATTGCTCACATTATAAAGTGTGTGAGAAAGGGAAATAATATTTTGTCTATACTGTTCAATCTATACGTCGATAAGCAATGACGGAAATTAAAGAAAATCGTATTAAATTTCTGTGTGAAAGAGTAATAATGATAAGATTCGCTGCAGACATTGCGATCGTCAATGAAAGCGAAGAAGAACTAGAGACATATAGGATGGAATGAACAGTATACTGAGCACGGAATATGGACTGACAATAAATCGCCGGCCGGAGTAGCCGAGCGGTTCTAGGCGCTACAGTCTGGAACCGCGCGACCGCTACGGTCGCAGGTTCGAATCCTGCCTCGGGAATGGATGTGTGTGATGTCCTTAGGTTAGTTAGGTTTAAATAGTTCTAAGTTCTAGGGGACATGACCTCAGAAGTTAAGTCCCATAGTGCTCAGAGCCATTTGAACCATTTGACAATAAATCGAAGAAAGACACAAAAGTAATGAGGAGTAGCAGAAACGAAATTAGTGATAATCTTACCATCAAAATTGGCGACCACGAAGTAGACGAAATGAAGGAATTCTGCTACGTTCGGAACAAAACAATACGTGCTGGACGAAGCAAAGAAGACATAAAAAGGCGAACGGCACATGCAAGGAGGGCATTCCTGCCCAAAAGAAGTCTGCTAGTATCAAATATCGGCTTTAATCTGACGAAAAATTTTCAGTCATGTGCGTTTGGAGCACGACATTACATGCCAGTGAATCGTGAACTATGGGAAAATCGGAAGAGAACAAAATCAAAGCGTTTGAGATGTGCTATAGAAAGACGTTGAAAATTAGCAGGACTGCGCAGATCGGCGAAGAAAGGAACATGAAGAGATCACTGACAAGAAGAAGAGACAGGATGATAAGGTATGTATTAAGGTATCAGGGAATATTTATATGGTACTACAGGGACTGTAGAGCCTGAAAGCTACGAGAGAAGACAGAGATTGGAGTACATCCAATAAATATTTCAGGACGTAGGATGCACGTACTACTCTTAGATTAAAAGCCTGGCACAAGAGTCGAGTTCGTTGCGGGAGTCATCAGATCAGACTGAAGACTCAAAAACAACACAAAAAAAAGTTCTTTTAGCTTGCCGAAAAGACAGAAATCTTTCAGTGCAAAATGTGGACTTCCCCATGAGAATCACCCAGGTCTGTGAGGTCATGGTTAAGTTGATGGCACCATTTCACTTTGGCTAGATGCGAAAATGCAGTCTGTAAGATTGAACATACTCTCAGTTCGAATATAATAAATTTGCTTGAGAGGGAAAAGCTTCTGTCCACAAATAAGCACTGGTTAAGAATGCATGGCTCATGGGAAACTCAGCTTGCTCTTTCCTCTCATGATATCCTGCGAACCATGAATAAGGACAGTAGGCTGATTCCATATTCCGAAATTACAGTAGAGCATTTGATACGGTGCCACACTGCCGAACTGCTAAAGAAGGTACAAGCGTGTGGAACAGGTTCCCAGGTACGTTAGTGGCTCGAAGACTTTTTAAGTAACAGAACCAATATGTTGTCCTCGACGATGAGTGTTCAGCAGAGACAACAATATCGTCAGGAGTGTGATGGGACGGCTCTTATTTTCGATATACATAAATGACCTGGCCTACAGGGTAAGCAACACTCCGCGGCTGTTTGCTATGATGCTGTAGTGTATGGAAAAGTGTCGTCGTTGACTCACTGTAGAGTGGTAGAAGGATACAAGATAACTTAGGTAGAATTTGTAGTTGATGTGATGAATGGCAGGTAGCTCTAAAGGTCGAAAATGTGAGTCAATTCAGATGAGTAGGCAAAACAAACCTAATGTTCGAATACTGTATTAGTACTATGCTGCTGGACAGGGTCACGTCGATTAAATATCTAGGTATAATATTGCAAAGCAGTATGAAATGGGATGAGCATGTAAGGACTTCTGTTTATTAGGAGAATTTTGGGGAAGTATGGTCGATTTGTAAGGGAGAGGCCGCCCGAAGCGGCCGAGCGGCTCTAGGCGCTACAGTCTGGAACTGCGCGACCGCTACGGCCGCAGGTTCGAATCCTGCCTCAGGCATGAATGTGTGTGATGTCCTTAGGTTAGTTGGGTTTAAGTAGTTCTAAGTTCTAGGGGACTGACGACCTCAGAGGCATTTGAACCATTTTTTGTAAAGGAGATCGCGTATAGGACAGTAGTGTGACCCATTGTTTAATACCGCTCAAGTGTTAGGGATTTGCAGCAGGTCGGATTAAAGGAAGACATCGAAGCAATTCAGAGGGGGAGTGCTAGATTTGTTACCGGCAAGTTCGATCAACGTGCTAGTATTACGGAGATGCTTCTGTAGCTCAAATGGGAATCACTGGAGGGAAGGCTACGTTCTTATCGAGGAGCACTATTGAGAAAATTTAGAGAACCGGCATTCGAGGCTGACTTCAGAACGTTTCCACTACCGCCACGTGCATTTCACGTCAGAACCGTGAAGATAAGCTTAGAGAGATTGTGGGATCGTGCGGAGGCATATACACTACTCGCCATTAAAATTGCTACACCAAGAAGAAATGCAGATGATAAACGGGTATTCGTTTGACAAATATATTGTACTAGAACTAACATGTGATTACATTTTCACGCAATTTGGGTGCATAGATCCTGAGAAATCAGTACCCAAAACAACCACCTCTGGCCGTAATAACGGCCTTGATACGCTTGGGCATTGAGTCAAACAGAGCTTGGATGGCGTGTACAGGTACAGCTGCCCATGCAGCTTCAACACGATACCACAGTTGATAAACAGTAGTGACTGGCGTCTTCTGACGAGCCAGTTGCTCGGCCGCCATTGACCAGACGTTTTAAATTGGTGAGAGATCTCGAGAATGTGCTGACCAGGGCAACAGTCGAACATTTTCTTTATCCAGAAAGGCTCGTACAGGACCTGCAACATGCGGTCGTGCATTATCCTGCTGAAATGTAGGGTTTCGCAGGGATCGAATGAAGGGTAGGGCCACGGGTCGTAACACATCTGAAATGTAACGTCCACTGTTCAAAGTGCCGTCAATGCGAACAAGAGGTGACCGAGACGTGTAACCAATGGCAACCCACACGCAGGATGATACGCCAGTATGGCGATGACGAATACACGCTTCCAATGTGCGTTCACAGCGATGTCGCCAAACACGGATGCGACCATCATGATGCTGTAAACAGAACCTGGATTCATCCGAAAAAACGACGATTTGCCATTCGTGCACCCAGGTTCGTCGATGAGTACACCATCGCAGGCGCTCCTGTCTGTGATGTAGCGTCAAGAGTAACTGCAGCCACGGTCTCCGAGCTGATAGTCCATGCTGCTGCAGACGTCGTCGAACTGTTGGTGCAGGTGGATGTTGTCTTGCAAACGTCTCCATTTGTTGACTCAGGGATCGAGACGTGGCTGCACGATCCGTTACAGCCATGCGGATAACGTGCCTGTCATCTCGACTGCTAGTGATATGAGGCCGTTGGGATCCAGCACGGCGTTCCGTATTACCCTTCTGAACCCACCGATTCCATATTCTACTAACAGTCATTGGATTTCGACCAACGCGAGCAGCAATGTCGCGATACGATAAACCGCAATCGCGACAGGCTACAATCCGACCTTTATCAAAGTCGGAAACGTGATGGTACGCATTTCTCCTTCTTACACGACGATCACAACAACGTTTCACCAGGCAACGCCGGTTAACTGCTGTTTGTGTATGAGAAATCGGTTGGAAACTTTCCTCATGTCAGCACGCTGTAGGTGTTGCCACCAGCGCCAACCTTGTGTGAATGCTCTGAAATGCTAATCGTTTGCATATCACAGCATCTTCCTTCTGTCGGCTAAATTTCGCATCTGTAGCACGTCATCTTCTTGGTGTAGCAATTTTAATGGCCAGTAGTGTATGTAGATGTAGAAGCAGTAGCAATTTGTCCATATATCGGGGAATTCTACTGTCCTGCGTACTTCAAATTTTGGAGCAGGTTTCCAGTTGCAGCACCGCTTCACTCCTACGCTTTGATGCAGCTGTTATCTATTCCGCAGCAAGACTATGTCTGCATGTAACCCGGAACTTGTTCTCGCTTCCGACAATGCGTCAGTGTTGTTGCGCATTGGTCTTAGCGCGGGACGACTAGAGTAACTTATTTTATGAAGCATGCACGTGTTTGCAGTGAATAGATTTCGTTCCTTGAGTACTCAGTAAAGCATCTACAGCTATAACGACACTCCACAAAGACGCCACTTGGCGAAGGCTACCTTAAAATATAGCCGGAACGTGGCATGTCATAGTAGATCTCGGCGCAGCCTCACAGCCGGAATAATTTCATCGAATTTACATCATTAGGGTGGGATTCATTGAATGGAAAATTTCTTAACGTCACCTCGATGAGGCGCAACGCTACCGTCAGGACTCGTTTTTGTCCTTTAAAAGAAATGCGACGTAGAAATCGAGAACTGCCTACATAAAATAGCAGAGCTTTATTTGCAGAATCCAATCCGAACCCCGAGCTGATTTACTCATTCATTTACTTTTTAAAGCCAGAAATAAACCTTCCTCGTATTTCGGTGCTTTCCAGTTTCTGGACCGCAGTCAGGAGTATTGTGAAATGCTCGGTGACAAATTATTTTATCGGATTTGAGGCGTAGGAGATACACCGCGTCGCTCATGATTAAGCGGGACAAGGTAATAATCTCGCATTTATTAGCAGCGATGCGGAAGGTTTTTCCGGGAGCCGTTACGGACTTTTTGTGTTGCTGATGTTCAGTGAATAACGAGAGACGCTTCATCGATTATCACGAGCGAGAATAAAAGCGTACCTGGTAATGAGTGACGCATTTCAGCCATAGACAATGAAGCGAACAGCCGAGCGCGGCCTCGGGTGCAGCGAGCAGGCGCACCTTTCGTTAGACTACCTACAAATTACACTCAGCGCCAGTGAAAAGATAATAAATAAATCAAGTTAACGGACATAAAAATATATTTCTTTTTATAGTGAGATATGGATGCCATTCCACATTCTAATAAGAGCTAATACATACATCAAAAAAAGGTTTGTATCACCCCAGTTCCCAGAACTCCTGAAGACAGACGTTGACTATGGATACTGTATCATAGACACAGTCCCTTTGACTGTTCAGAGATGTCACTAAACCCACCCGAAGATGTAAACAACCATGAATGAGCAGCGCCTATTAGACGGAGGGTGTCCGACAGCCGATAGGTTCCAATCGTTCCACCAGGAAGGAGGTACACGGCTTGTGTTGTCTGTAGTTCAACCATGCCTAGACAGTCAGTACCGCGGTTTGATCGCGTCCGCAATGTTACTTTGTTCCAGGAAGGGCTCTCCACAAGGGAAGTGTTCAGGCGTCTCGGAGTGAACCAAAGCGATGTTGTTCAGACATGAAGCAGACAGGAACTGTCGATGACATGCCTCGCTCAGGCCGAACGGCTACTACTGCAGTGGATGACCGCTACCTCGGCATTATGGTTCGGTGGAATCCCGACAGAAACGCCACCATGTTGAATAATGACTTTTGTGCAGCCACAAGACATCGTGTTACGACTCAAACAGTGCTCAATAAGCTACATGACACGCAGCTTCATTCCCGACGTCCATGGCGAGGTTCTTCTTTGCACCCACACCATGCAGCGCGGTAAAGATGGGTCCAGCAACATGCAGAAAGGGCCGCTCAGGATTGGCATCACGTTCTCTTCACTGCTGAGTGTCGGATATGCCTTCAACCAGATAATCTTCGGAGACGTGATTGGAGGCAACCCGATCAGGCTGAACGCCTTAGACACACTGTGCAGCGAGTGCAGCAGGGTGGAGGTTCCCTGTTGTTTTGGGGTGCCATTATGTGGAGCCGCTGGTGGTCATGGATGGCGCCGTAACGGCTGTACTACACGTGAATGCCATCCGACCGATAGTGCAACCATATCGGCAGCATATTGGCGAGGCATTCGTCTTCATGGACGACAATTCGCGCCCCCGTCGTGCACATCTTTTGAACGATTTCCTTCAGGATAACGACATCGCTCGACTAGAGTGACTAGCATGCTCTCCAGACATGGACTCCATCGAACATGCCTGGGATAGATTGAAAAGGGCTGTTTATGGACGACGTGACCCAACAACCACTACGCCGAATCGCCGTTGAGGAGTGGGACAATCTGGACCAACAGTGCGTTGATGAACTTGTGGATAGTACGACGAATACAGGCATCCACCAATGCAAGAGGACATGCTACTGGGTATTAGAGGTACCGGTGTGTACAGCAATCTGGACCACCACTTCTGAAGGTCTCGCTGTATGGTGATACTACATGCAATGTGTGGCTCTCATCATTGAAAAGGCCGGAAACGATGTTTATATTGATCTCTATTCCAATTCTCTGTACAGGTTCCGGAACTCTCGGGACCGAGGTGAGGCAAAACATTTTTTGATGTGTGTATTTACAGACTTTCTTCTTACGTAATATTTTTTAGCAGCGGCATGCATCAGGGGAAACGAAACACCAGACGCCCCTTAAGACTACCAAGGCAACGCTGGATGGACGACCTGGCAAAGGACCAGCCAGCCCTGGAGATTGAAGACACCTGGAGGAACCGAGCATAAAACAAGAAGGAATTGGCGCATTTTGTAGAAGCAAAAATAAATAAATAAAAGTTCAAATGTGTTTGAAATCTTATGGGACTTAACGGCTAATATCATCAGTCCATAAGCTGACACACTACTTAACCTAAATTATCCTAAGGACAAGCACACACACCCATGCCCGAGGGAGGACTCGAACCTCCGCCGGGACCAGCCACACAGCCCATGACTGCAGCGCCTTAGACCGCTTGTAGAAGTAGCGCCTGGTCTGCAGGGCCTGTGACCGCTGGATATGTCTGTACATAATACGGACGACATGTGTAAATTAACAACGTCAGCTTTCTTCACGGTGTATTTGCAATACTTGATTTTACTAATTACACTTATGTAAAGTTTAGGTTACTATAGCACTGAATTTATTAACTTCTGCGTCATCTCGTGGCGTTCTCTTGCACGATTATGGAATGTGTACTGGCGTACGCTGGCGCCAGCACACCATGCAACATATAGGTTACAGGAGTATCGATAGAAGCCAACGACAACACTCGCTGGAAACACTCCGCCAAAGCCCTCTCAGCCGCCAGTATTTAGGACCTCGCCAGTTTGTTAGTTAAGTTACGACGATTTTAGTCAGTTAGTTTGAGCCTGTTGCCAGTTAGTTCGGGTCTGTACGCCTTGGAGTTCCAGCGTGTCACCGAGATGGAGCCACAGACTCAGCCGCTAGCACAGAGACAGGCAGCACATAGCAACCTTATAGTGAACATAGCGGTCCTCAAAAATATTGCGGCTACATGGAGTATACAGAAGAGTGCTTGTACCACAGCACATGGAAACGTGAAGTAGCTCTTTGTTTATGAATAAAGAACCCAGTTATTAATTACGTGCAGTTTGTCTTATAGGATACCGGCCATCGACCAACCTCCTCTCCTTGCTTCCCATGGTACAGCGCTACAGAGACAATGAGGCGACATAAAAGCGGCTAAAGAGAATACAACAGAATGTATGAATAAAACATGAGTTAAATGAATTCAGAATCGATATTCTGAAAATACCTTCAATGTCTGTATCACAGGAGAGTTTTGAAACGATAGAGCAGGATCATCACTTTTGTTTGCACTGTTCTTGAAACAGTTCCTTGTTTTCTTCTCCGGAAACCTGGGGCAGTCGATTGCGTAGGCTCGTTTATGCGTGGAGCTGGGAAGTATTTTCTCCTGCTTTCCATTGTCATCTCGCAGCCACCATATTGCAGTTGGGCAAGATAAGATGTGTGAGGATTTTTCAACGCGTAGTAAGCTGGGCTTGACATCCAGCTTAGATAACGATCATCTATTGTGAAGCCATTGTACAACTATCTGATGAATCAGAACTGAGATTGTACCGCACCAGTTGTCATATATGTGATCTATGTAGCCACAGCAAGTTTCGCAACTTCGTTATCCCATTACCAAGTGCCATATAACAAGGAAACAAATCAATAAATCGCTATACTACACATATTGACAGCCATGTAAATACACTACTGGCCATTAAAATTGCTACACCAAGAGGAAATGCAAATGATAAACGGGTATTCATTGGACAAATATATTATACTAGAATTAACATGTGATTACATTTTCACGCAATTTGGGTGCATAGATCCTGAGAAATCAGTACCCAGAACAACCACCTCTGGCCATAATAACGGCCTTGATACGCCTGGGCATTGAGTCAAACAGAGCTCGGATGGCATGTACAGGTACAGCCGCCCATGCAGCTTCAACACGATAGCACAGTTCATCAAGAGTAGTGACTGGCGTATTGTGACAAGCCAGTTGCTCGGCCACCATTGACCAGACCTCTTCAATTGGTGAGAGATCTGGAGAATGTGCTGGCCAGGGCAGCAGTCGAACATTTTCTGTATCCAGAAAGGGCCATACAGGACCTGCAACATGCGGTCGTGTATTATGCTGCTGAAATGTAGGGTTTCACAGGGATCGAATGAAGGGTAGAGCCACGGGTCGTAACACATCTGAATTGTAACGTCCACCTTTCAAAGTGCCGTCAATGCGAACAAGAGGTGACCGAGACGTGTAACCAATGGCATCCCATACCATCACGCCGGGTGATACACTAGTATGGCGATGACGATTACACGCTTCCAATGTGCGTTCACCGCGATGTCGCCGAACACGGATGCGGCTATCACGATGCTGTAAACAGAACCTGGATTCATCCCAAAAAAATGACGTTTTGTCATTCGTGCATCCAGGTTCGTCGTCGAGTACACCATCGCAGGTGCTCCTGTCTGTCACGACTGATTTCCTTCCCCATGTTTGTCACAGTCCTTCTCTTATGACCTGTTTCTCCACGGGACGTTAAACTCAGTATTCCCTCCTTCGTTCTAAGTCAAAAGTACAAGAATCAGCGGGTGACCATAGGTGCATCTCTGCTTGTTCGTTATCAGTTGACTCATGAACAACACCGACAATTACTAGCTCGGGTCATTACTGTTGACGAGAAATGGTGTCTTTATGTTAAAGTAAGGAATTCACTCGATTTTGCGCCCTCACATTTTCACCTTTCGCACTCTCTACCGAACAGCCTTCAAGGAATTTTCTTTCCGGATGAAAATGGTTCGATGAGTTCTTCGCCTGTAAACGACGAGATTTCTACACTCGTGGAATCGAAAAGTTACCCGAGCGTTGCCAGACTGTTGTAAATACTGAAGCGGAACGTATTATTGATGACTAAAGCCCCGGTTAAAGTTCTGCAAAAAACGATACGAACTTACGTACCAACCAAGTATAGTGTCCTTCAGTACAACATACCTTATAGTGTTTATGCCATTAGGCATAACCAAACGTAAAACTTACACATTATCAAACAGGAAACTCTCCCTTGAACATATCATGTTGACTCCAGTACGCTTAAAAGGCTCATTTGTAAACTAAAGCTATCTGCCTTCGCCTACCAGAGATAGTATTCATCTGTAACACATGTATCAAAGTACCAACAATGCTACAGTCTACTGTAAAATCTTTGAACAAAATGTCAAGTCATAGCAAATTCTAAAAACCAGAACTGTTGCAATATTTGCATCCATATAGAATGACCAGCAGGACACATTAAAACCCAACGCTACTAAGTAGAATATATCGCTGGCTGTCTCTCAAGGAGGACATTGCTGCATGCCAGAACACGCTTATTGGGTGTCGGGAAGGATGGACTGGGCGAGTGGGGACTGAACATCATTCCTTACAAGAATAGTATAAATCCTTTTTTTTTTCAAAATACAGGTTCAATCAAAACGTCAAAACATATAACATTTAAGATAATAATTTCCGGTTGTTTTCTGGCTAAAGATAACAGTCTTGATTAAGACACAATAAGATTATTGGAGCAGCTGAACAGTAAATCTCAAGAGCAGCTAGAACTGAATAATAAATTAGTTAATCTCGGGAAGATACACAACAGATCAAGCAGGAATTAATAACAAATACAAAACATTATGACTTTCTGCTTAATAGCTTGTTTGTCCGTCTTTGGAAAGAATCACATCACTTATGAAACGTCCCCTTTTTGAAGAATTATACATGACTGTGCTTATCCTGACACACAATATTTTTAGCGCAACGCAATCTGACTTTCAAAAAATCCCTACAAAAGAATGGCCCTGATTAACATTAACCTATACCTTTCACAAATCACTTACCTCACAAAAATCTTCGTTACTGGAACTACTGCAATACAGCGAGCGCCACTACTGCCAGCTAAATAAAAGATTCAAACTACGGACGGCACTAACTACTGATAGGCATAGTTAGCAAGTGAAAGATTTTAATAGAGAACAAACAATGTATTTACCTTAATAGTCATAATATATATAGCAGTTCATGACAGATTTCAAAACTCCGCCATCTCTCTCCCCACATCCACCACTGCTGGCGGCTCACCTCCAACTGCGCAACGCTACGCGCTGTTCACATCCAGCTGCCGCTGCCTAACACTACAATGGCAGACAACAATGCAAACTAGACACAGACTGCACACAGCACAACCAGTGATTTTTATACAGAGCGCTACGTGGCGTTACCAATAAGAAAACCTAAACAGCCTACTTACACACTGATTCAGGGTATCAGGGATTCTACATTTTCTTAGGTTTGTGAGGGTATATGGCATTGGGTGTCTACGCACATGCCATGTAATTCGCGTAAATAATGCTGGTGATGGCACCCGATAGCGACCCAGGTGGCTTTCATAGCATTTGCTTCAGGCGAATTTGGTCGCCGAGACATCAACGTGAGTTCACTGTAATGCACTCCAAACCACTGTAGCACGGTTCTGGCTCCGAGACGCGGACAATTGTACTGCTGAAAGATGCCATCGCCGTCGGGGAAGACATCAAGTATGAAGGGACGCAGATGCTTCGCAGCCGTCACCATGTCTTCGATTGCTACCCAGGTTCCAAGCAAGTGCAGGAGAATGTCTTCCACAGCTGAATACTGCTGCCACCAGCCTGCGACCGTGTCTCACCGCAGGTTTCGAGCCACCGTTCACCTCGAGGACGGCGTTTGCGGAGACGAACTAGTGTAGCAAAAATGTGATTCACCCGAAGAGCCGACACGTTTCCATTCATCGACGGTTGAATTCCAATGGTCCCACGCCACTGCAGTCGTAATTGAGGATATCGTTGGGTATCCCTGTGAACACACAGGGGTGGTCTACTGCAGAGCTCTGTGTTCGACAATGTACAATGAACAGTATGCTCCGAAACACTTGTGCGTGTTCCAGCATTGTTCTCTTTCGGCAGTGAAGCCACTTTTCACCATCTGTCCTACTTTACAGAACAGGCAAGGTTCCAAACCCCACTTTCTGTGAAGGGTCGAGGACGTCCAACTAGTTAGCGCCTACAAAACTAGTTAGGCTTACAAAACACCCGTTCGACCTATACTTGAGTATTGCTCGTCAGTGTGGGATCCGTACCAGATCGGGTTGACGAAGGAGATAGAGAAGATCCAAAGAAGAGCGGCGCGTTTCGTCACAGGGTTATTTGGTAACCGTGATAGCGTTACGGAGATGTTTAATAAACTTAAGTGGCAGACTCTGCAAGAGAGGCGCTCTGCATCGCGGTGTAGCTTGCTCGCCAGGTTTCGAAAGGGTGCGTGTCTGGATGAGGTATCGAATATATTGCTTCCCCCTACTTATACCTCCCGAGGAGATCACGAATGTAAAATTAGAGAGATTAGAGCGCTCACGGAGGCTTTCAGACAGTCGTTCTTCCCGCGAACCATACGCGACTGGAACAGGAAAGGGAGGTAATGACAGTGGCACGTAAAGTGCCCTCCGCCACACACCGTTGGGTGGCTTGCGGAGTATAAATGTAGATGTAGATTGGTAGTTTCACTGTCTTTCCATCTCTTTCCGTAGATGCTCACGACATTAGCAAGTGGGATTCGATCAACATAGCCGTTTTAGAGATGTTCACATGATCTGCTTACTAATAATCTGCCAAAGTCGCTTATCTCGATGGATGTCCGACTTTGCAGCCCATATCTTCGCTAGGGCGATCCCCTCTCCGTGTCTGCCCAGTTTACACACTTCTGCTACCGCGTCGATTTCCCACATCGCCACCAGGCGGCATCCAACTTCGCGGTGGGTAGTGGTTTTGGCTAATCAGTGAGTACTGAATAAGGCATCAAATTCCTAGAATAGTATATGTTGTAAAATTGGCATTAAATTCCCACAGCAACCGCAGAAGAGGACATGCCTAAACAATATAGGATCTGACGTCACCGTGAGCAAGTCAAATTAGCTGCCTCTAAAACACGCATAAAATACAATTTGAAAGAGAAAAGGTTCACATAATCAAGCAACAGCGATATGTCAACTCCATTTTGTGTCAAGTTTGGAAATGGAAACTATCTCTCGCAAAAATCGGGGTCCAGTATGTATGTAAATGAAAGTCACAAACTGAACACTTTCCGTGCGTAAGGCACGTAAGGGTTACTGGTAATTACCTACTAAGTACTTCCCGCCCAAGCGATCGCAAGCAATTAGTGAAATTCAAAATCTGGGTGGGAAGTTCTTCGACACCACTCATTAAGTTCAAAAACCATCAAGTACATTAATAGATACGTATTATCAAGATGAAGGCGGTCATAAGCAAGTAGTGAAATTCAAAACTATGAGCAAAGGCCGTCAGTAACACTCGTTAAATAAATACATGTGTAAACAACACATAAACACACCAGAAAGACTTTCCTCGTGGGAGACTGAACTTAGCCAAAACAAGGCGAAAAGTTACTGGTCGCAATAGTTACAACTTGGGGCCAGAAAGGTTCACTCGGCTCTAGACAAACACACAGCCGGCTGTAGACAACACACAGCTCGGGACACGTGGGCGGAACTGCACGACGTGAAAGCAGCACTGGGAAAGACACTGCATGGCAGCTGAATTCTAGTGAACTATTTCAAAACTTGCTCACCCGGTATCTTTTATTGAGACTCACCCTCAAGATGTCATCCGCTGTAGACCCTGGAACTGGAGCCCGACTGCAGCATGCATCCTTTAGATCGCAACGGTCCCCTGCTGCCCACTGATCCTCCCAGCTCTGCGCGGCTTCTCCAACCGATCCTTCAAAGTGCACTCCTCCAGCTACATCCAAAACACGTCCCATGTGCCCGACGGACCAGCACAGATACGGACTCAGGACTCAAGGATGTCCAACAGGACATCACGCCACGTATCAGCCACAGGGCATATTGAGCCTCCTGCTCCCCATAAAGTCAACCTCCGGGGTAGGGTTCACAAATCTCTTAAAACTTATCTACTGTAGTTGGAACTGCCGCCTTTCACCTAGCTCAGCTTTGATCATGCACTGTCTCTTCATTTCTGACGCAGAGAGTGACGGGTGTTGGCACCTCGAAAACGTGTCATGGACCCACTAAACGTGGCACCAGCTCGAGGCCTTGCTTCCACCGACTCGTCCTCAAAAGTTCCTCACGAAAACTAAAGTTTCCGGGGCGATGGCCGCGGTTGCACGGCATCGCCTGTCTTTTGTAGGCCCTTTCTATGTTGGTGCCCTGCGCCAGTTGTCCCTGGCGCTGAATTCAAGGGATAAGTAAACCGGAGAGATGCCGGGGTTGTGTGACGAGCTCGAGATTCATGCATTCAGGTGTTAAACGCCACATTTAGCCAGCACAAGTAATGATCTCACTTACTCTAGGCTTTGGCGTGATACATAATGAATGCAAATTTAAAGTTCCTGTTAAATCTTTCTGCAAAGGATGGCTGAAGGTAGCAGGGTGTTGTGATGGCATGTGTGATCCCACATTGTAAATTAAATTTCCGTAACTCCCGTAAAACAAATGCTGGAGCATTGTCAATTACAAGAATCTTAGGAGGCCCAAACCACTGTCATACCTTCACTCGTTGCCAACGACACAAATTGAGAGAGGCATAAACTGCCACAGAAATATAGTTGGGGGCGGGGTAGTGTCCCTACGTCCATCAAAAATGGTTCAAATGGCTCTGAGCACTATGGGGCTTAACATCTGAGGTCATCAGTCCCGTAGACTACTTAAACCTAACTAACCTAAGGACACCACACACATCCATGCCCGAGGCAGAATTCGAACCTGCGACCGTAGGGGTTTCACGGTTCCAGACTGTAGCGCTTAGGACCACTCGGCCACACCGCCCGGCCCTACGTCCATCAGAGTACGGTTTGCCAATTTTACACTCATAACATTTATATCGGTTAGGAGTACGTTTAAGTAACTGTGTCTACAGTGCATTCTGTGTTGTTTGAACTCCTTGATGTGTGGCAAGAAAATTAGAGCTTTGTAAAGTATATATCAAAGAAGCAAAATAATTTGTTGAAATTTTAAATTATTGTAATATGAATATGTTTATGAATGAAGTATGTTTGTTAAAAGCTGGTTCATGCTTAGGACACTTGTTTTTATAACATGTAAACGCTGTAGGGAAGTCCCTCCACCACGAAAGTGGCATGTCGTGATGTAAAAGGTGGGTTTGGCGCTCGAACTGAGCGGCTCTTTTGTGTGGACGTCCCGCAGTGTGTGGCTGGCCTTAGCACGGTACACCTCCACAGTGCTAAGAGAATCAATTGGAAGCTGCATTAGAAAGGATTTGCCTCGGATGTGGATGTGGCTATTATTTGGTATTCACGTAATAATGGGATGTCTCTAACATGTTGAAAATCCGACGCCAAGAAGAGATTTTATAGAGCATTCGTACATCAAGAGCCGTTAGCCGACACTCCGCCTGCCACTAATCTTCGCCACTGCTTCACGGACTTCATACGTTCAGTTACGTAATATTTATTGGCAAGGATCAGTAATTTTGTGTGTTGTTTCAATAATAAACATACAAAATGACAATTCGTGTTCGATACCGTAACGTCAATCCTGATCACGAACCTACGCAGGGTCCTCACCTAAGTGCTACTAAAGCCGAGTATCCTGATTTAAATGAACAATTCTTTCATTCGTGTGTTTAAAAGTGAGTTTTTTGTCTAAAGTAAAAGGAGTAGCAAAAGCTAAAGTAAGAGTAAAATTTGGATGCTTTCTTTATGGACTACTTCAAGTGAAATTGTTAAGATAGGAAGTTTAAGTAAAAAATTTAAAGATCAATTAACAGGAAAGTGGAAACCTTAATGATTTAAAAGCGAAAACCATAAAAATGAAATTGGCCAGGCTTTTGCTAAAGTATCCTTAGTTTATTATAAAATATAATTTTGTAGGATTACAGTGCAAGATTGTGTAAATATTATTGCCAAGAATACCTGCTTCCTAGGTGATTAAAGTGCAAGTACTTATAAATCTTTAATGAACCGATTTGCGGTAGTATTATTAGAAGTGATTTCCAAAGTGGTGTAGTTATGGTACCCATCACGAATGGTTCCTTTTGTAGTTAATTAAGCCCAGTGTTGCATTTTATTACCTTGCAAAGTAATTTACATGAATTATTAGCTTTTAGAGACAGTTTTTACTTTTGCAATAATCAAAGAACCTTGGCTAGTGAAACTATACCAGTTTATGGGTCCCCATCATATTGTCCTCCTATTACAAAAAATTTGAACTATTACTGTTACTAAGAAAACTGCTACATGTATAGGAGCTTAAACAGTGTATTTAAGATGTTATTCATCTTTATTTGTGTTATACATGTCAGTCAAGGTAGAAGCTCCTCATGTCCAAAATTAGTTCCGCACTTCACGCAGTGATGTTTCAGTGTTTTATGTAATGCTAATGATTGTGGCCGTCATTAGTACGCTCTCGGTGCAAATTCGCTCCCCATAGTTTACTGGCGTGTGTGTGTTACTGGTAACTGCTGCTAGACACAGTACAGAGTGCACTGTGTCAGTTTGTACCCTATTTGCTATTCAAAGGGAAATCTCAACAAAAGTAACTTCAACAACTAATATCCAATTTTCTCATATATCTGTTTCCAAATTTATGTGCCTAATTAGGCTGGTGACCGTTAATTTTTTCCATTCACTTATAATTTTACCACCTCTATTAACTCCCAAGGTTACGGTCCGTTTGGTTTTAGTGTCAACGTCAGAAAAATTCGAAATTATAGTCCGATACCCTCTTAAATTAGACACACGCACGGTTGAACTTTGAAATCCTATCAGATGGTAACATTAGCGTGTTTCACAGCACGTTAGTGTTTTACGTAGCTCTCCCCGTGACAGAACTAAAGGTTCAGTTATTAGAGAATAGTGTTACACACTCCCGCCACTGACCGACTATTTTCCTTACGTCGTTATGAAATGACAGTCATGTCAAGGACTCCTCAATCCCATAGATCGTTTTGTAGATGCCTAAGTGCCTTCCCATGGCTGCCTCATGACAGTATCAGAATACAGCCATGTCAAGGACTCAATCCAAATGATCGTTTTGTAGATGCCAATTTGCCTTCCCATGTTTGACTCATCATGGTATGAGAATACAGCTGGTACGAGTATCTGCGGCAGACAAATCTTAAACTGCGCCTCTTTCCTTGTGCGGAAACAGAGAATCCCCCTTTTTAACTCATACCCTGGGACATTTTTACTGGATTCCAAACGGAGTTCATACGTAGAATGTCTTTCAGTGGGAGTCAACGAATGGGACGTGTAGGTCACCAGCCTGCGTTCCCCATCCTGTTCCTTCAACAATACTGCCGTTACAGCTAAGTTGGAAGCATCCATTTGTAATATGAAAGGAAGGTCGACGTATGAGACAGCCAATAGCTTAACATTATTTTGGTGTCAGCTGCTCAGCTGTTTTCTCTGCCCGACACGACAAAAGGGAGCAAGGTAACCCGCCTCGCCGCAGCGATAACAGCACACGCCTTAGCGCCAATGAAGTTACCGTAGGTGCTAGCTTCACTAGCGTCATTGTCATTCAGCTAAATCTTCGCATCTACGCCTCATATCAGCTTGCGTCACTCCCTCAATGCCAGTCACCAAACGATCTAGGTCACTGTAGGTGGCCGGCCTTTCATAAAATAAAGCACGAGAGCTATCCTCTGTACCCTGCTCAGTAGCTACCACCTCAAATTTTGACAGCTAAACATGACAAGCAAGTGCTGCTATCCCTACCTCCCGTATACATGAGTCAATGGCTCTCCAGTGCATTGGACACGAGAAAGGTATTGGTTAACTAAGTCAAGTCACTCCTAACCCTGGCCGACAACCTCTCCCCTAGGATCCTAGAGCGCTAATCCCACAGACTACCATGGTCCATCAGGACAGCAGTAACCATGTCGGCCTAGGAGCGTCGACACAACGGATATAATGTCTGAAAAATTACGCTCCACAAAACCTTGAACACATTAACCTACCTCTATAAATTCACAGAAGACCACTAAATCCCTACTTACTACTGCACAGAAACGATGGCAAGTTATTCCACCCCTTTCAGCACACTTAAAAGAGGTTTTAACAATTTAGCAAAGTGACACGACTCACAGTCCACGCTCCGTTTCCCTGCCCAAACTGTCTAATAACAGGATACTGTCTTCGTCACTCGCACCAGGTTCCCCGCCCCATTATAATGCACTCAGTTTCATCGATTCGCAATTTACTAACGTGCGCCTTCGATTGTAAATCAAACACTACCTGTCCTAGATCCCCGATTCGTTTAGACTAGTGCGTGATTTGCACTTGGATTCAGTACACTTGCTCGGGATGGGAACACGAGGTTTCCCACACCTTACGCAGCGGATCAACTCGAGGTGCAGGAGCTCACTAACAAAACCTTCGCTTGACCAGTTCCTAAATGTTGGTTTTTTTCTGGAGCACTTAGCCAGTAGAGCCGATGGAAGACATTTTGCGAGGATTCAGAGAGATATTACGCAATTCGTCATGGATTTGTTAAGTCAGCCCGAGAAATTCTTAGTGCCAATTGGAGACTAACAGAGAATGACGCTATGCATCTCATATATGCTCTGGAAGCCACCATACGATGCATGGTGGAGGGTATGTTGAACCACTGATAGATATACTCCTTCCTGTTCCACTCGGAAACTGAGCGAGCGAAAACTGTCCGTAAGTTTTCATTAGAGCCACGATTTCACTACGCACACGCGAGATTATGTGCGTTGGTGGCCACGGAATCACTCTACAGCCTGTAGCAAATACTGGTTCAACAAACTTTCTTCAATACTCTTTCACGAAAAAAAAATCTTCTTGTCTCCATGGATTTCCATTTGCGTTCACAGAGTGTTTCCATGATAGTCGTGTGTCAGCGTGTTGATCAAACCCAAAACAGATAAAGCAACACGTCCATGAATTGCTCCGATGTTTTTTTTTAGACCAACCTCCTGAAGACTCCAAACACTCGAGTAGTACTCAAGAATGAATCGCTCAACTGTGTAAGCGGTCACCTTTACTGTTTGGCCTGCTTAGCTTAGTGATAAGGTGCTAGCCTACTTGCAGCAGGCCCGGGTTCGATTAACGGCCGGGTTGGAGATTTTCTCTGCCCGTGGATTGGGTATCGTGGTGTCACCATCTTATCATCACCGACTCACAAGTCGCCCAATGTGGCACCCGGTGGCCGAACTTTCCCAGACAGGGCCTCCCGGCCTACAATGCCAGACGATCATTTACTTTTTTTTTCCAAGAATATTCTCAGGAACCCGAAGTTGGCAATTAGACTTCTCTGCGACAGATCTTACGACTCGTTCCATTTCATGTCTCTTTACAGCGTTAGGTGTAAATATTTCATCAACGTGACTGGCTCAAGCAGTACACTACTAATAGTTTACTTTAACCTTACAAGCTCGTTTTTCCTACTGACCTGCATTCACTGATATTTTTTTTCCCCTTTAGAGCAAGCTGACATTCATCACACTGAACAGAAATCTATCCACGTCATCTCGTATGTGCCTTTTTTTTTTTTTTTTTGGTCATCAGTCTACTGACTGGTTTGATGCGGCCCGCCACGAACCCCTTTCCTGTGCTAACCTCTTCATTTCAGAGTAGCAATTGCAACCTACGTCCTCAATTATTTGGTTGGCGTATTCCAATCTCTGTCTTCCTCTACAGTTTTTGCCCTCTACACCTCTCTCTAGTACCATGGAAGTCATTCCCTCATGTCTTAGCAGATGTCCTATCATCCTGTCCCTTCTGCTTATCAGTGTTTTCCACATATTCCTTTCCTCTCCGATTCTGCGTAGAACCTCCTCATTCCTTACCTTATCAGTCCACCTAATTTTCAACATTCGTCTATAGCACCGTATCTCAAATGCTTCGATTCTCTTCTGTTCCGGTTTTCCCACAGTCCATGTTTCACTACCATACAATGCTGTACTCCAGACGTACATCCTCAGAAATTTCTTCCTCAAATTAAGGCCGTTATTTGATATTAGTAGACTTCTCTTGGCCAGAAATGCCTTTTTTGCCATAGCGAGTCTGCTTTTGATGTCCTCCTTGCTCCGTCCGTCATTGCTTATTTTACTGCCTAGGTAGCAGAATTCCTTAACTTCATTGACTTCGTGACCATCAATCCTGATGTTAAGTTTCTCGCTGTTCTCATTTCTACTACTTCTCATTACCTTCGTCTTTCTCCGATTTACTCTCAAACCATACTGTGTACTCATTAGACTGTTCATTCCGTTCAGCAGATCATTTAGTTCTTCTTCACTTTCACTCAGGATAGCAATGTCATCAGCGAATCGTATCATTGATATCCTTTCACCTTGTATTTTAATTCCACATCCCTAACCTTTCTTTTATTTCCATCATTGCTTCCTCGATGTACAGATTGAAGAGTAAGGGCGAAAGGCTACAGCCTTGTCTTAAACCCTTCTTAATACGAGCACTTCGTTCTTGGTCGTCCACTCTTATTATTCCCTCTTGGTTGTTGTACATATTGTATATGACCCGTCTCTCCCTATAGCTTACCCCTACTTTTTTCAGAATCTCGAACAGCTTGCACCATTTTATATTGTCGAATGCTTTTTCCAGGTCGACAAATCCTATGAAAGTGTCTTGATTTTTCTTTAGCCTACAGTGGTTCAAGGACGAAACTGCCCCGCAGACTACAGTGTCATCAGTAAACAGTTGCAGATTGCTGCTCAAACCGTGCGTCAGAACGTTTGTGTATGTAGAGAACAAGCGCGGTCCTATTCCACTTTCCTGGGCCCTCGTGGCGATACCTTTTCCCTGACAACGTACTGGGATCGATAATTTAAAACGCCACCCACATATATGAGAACTTATTCCGTAGGCAAGGATCGTCGTTAATAGCGTCCTGTGTCGTACTGCTGTAGCGTTCCTGCTAAGTCTGGAAACGTATTAGCCACGTAATTATGTAGGGAAAGTGTCCTGAATTAAAAATGCTCTCTTGGTTGCAGTATTTAGACCCTTGGCGCAAACTAGTAACGTGATCAGACTAGATGTTTAGAATATTATCCAGGCAACTGTTTACAGTGCGCATGCCAAAAGAAAACTGAAATTACGGGAACCTGAGCAGTCATAACAAACATAAGAAAGTGAAAACGAAGCGCTTATAGCCCCGTGCAGTGCAGTGTGCATGTGGTCACAGACTGCTATGGTAGCTCACAAGTATAAACCATAACATAATCAAGCTTTATATTAAATGATTATCAGCAACTGTGCCACCTCCGTCTGCTGGACACACCTTCCGTTCCGAAAAGCAGTGCATAGAACGACAACAGGTAACGCTCACGGTTATTAGTGAATAGCTTGAAATTGTTCGTAGAAACAATTTAAGACAGAAGAAATTATCTTCAATGACAGCAAGTTCCACCCTATGCCGATTGTAGCTGCAAAAGTGCAACTCCATGTAAATTCATCTGAATAGGAAAAGGATGCCAACCTGTTTCCATTGCTTTAGATAATATATACAGAGTGTAAATTTTAACTTGACAAACCAGAATAACTCTAAAAATAAGCTTCACACGAAAATATGTGTCGAATCTAAAGTTTATTATTCTCCAGTGGGACATCATCTGCTGGTGCTAAAATTGGCCAATGCGGGAGGCCACTTTAAAATTTCAAATGGAAACCCCCATTTTTTATTTCAGAATCAGATACTACATAAAAAACTACGTACATTTCGTCTTAACATTTGTTTTGCTTCTTGGTAGTTGTCGCTGTAATTCAAGAAAATCAATGTTGGATAGTTAAAAAATACTTATTTACCTCGTAAATTTTGATTCGCTAAAAGTAAAACTCTCCCTCTCTCCCCATAGGGTCGAGTTTGAGAGAGAGGAATTAAAGTCTTACAAATGTTGACCCAAACAACATTGGTCAAATGGGTCAACATTTGTAAAACTTTAAATCCTCTCCCTCAAACTCGACCCTATGGGGAGAGAGGGGGTGTTTTTAATTTTAGCGAATCAAAATTTACGAGGTAAAGAAGTATTTTTTAACTATCCGTAACCATTTTCCACGCAAATATGAGAACATGGATTTTCCTGAATTACAGCGCCAACTACCAAGAAGCAAAACAAATGTTTAAGACAAAAGTATGTAGATTTTTATGTAGAATCTGATTCTGAAATAAAAAATGGGGGTTTCCATTTGAAATTTTAAAGTAGCCTCCCGCGTTGGCCAGTTTTAGCACCAGCAGATGTTGTCCCACTTGAAAATAATAAACTTTGGATTCTACACACATTATCGTGTGAAGCTTATTTTTCGAGTTATTCTGGTTTGTGAAGTTAAAATTTACACTCTGTATATCGTAATATAGGTAAGCCACGGTCACACATATCACATTAGTGCTCGAAGCGTGTGGTATAAGAGATTACAACCGAAGAATACTTGAATCGAAAGATAGTCTAGATATACCGAACAATACTGAATAAAGCCCATTGGCTAGGAATGTGACGAATTTCAATGCTCTACTACTGGGTTCGATTGATAGCAAACCTTCCTGTACCGTTTCTCGAAGACCACTCTTTTCACGAAGGCACGAAGTAGAATCTCCACATGGAAGAAACAGTCTGCAGCGATGAAACATTCCGTGAAATTTTCTACCTTAAAAGTCGCAACGCGAACCAAAAATAATCAGTTTTTATTAAACACACAATATTAGTGAATGAGTAATGAACACGGACTGCAAAGGTTCACAAGCTCTACTGAGCCACGCAGCGTGTTACCAAAGTCGTGGTTGCCCCTTCAGCGACCACCACAAGCACCAGACAACACTAGACTAGCCTGCACGTTGGTGTGTCTTTGAAACACTCCACCCACAGCTCGCCACGAGACGGTGGACTTTAACACGATTTGCTCGTGGGACCGGAACTCCAATGAGCCTTTCTGGACACCTTACAGATTCGCCGGACAACTACGTTTGTAGAAATGGACAGGTTAGTACAGAATGTATCTTTGCAGCCGAGAGTTAACACCGCGCAGGATAATCTGGTAGCGGAAGTTGCAAACGTGACAAACAACTTTCGCTGTGTCAAACGCTTTATGGAAATCTACTAGCTTGCGAGTTTGGTTTTCAGGACTTTTTCGGGCATATTAATGACGAAGAAAAAATTTCGCCAACTTCGTTGTTCACAGAATAGTATCGACGACCATTCTTCCAGCATATCACCAGCGAATGGAACATACCTCGCACCCTGTGTGGCTCTGCGGAGCACCGTAGTATTTCGGAGTAGAGAGTAGATCGTACAGTGACACCTGTGTACATCAGGGGTGACAGGGAAGGTGTAGCGCAGGGCTGTTGCCCTGCTGTTGTTTGTTCAAGGCAGGGGGCGTGGCGCGTGGCGCTGCGTGAGCAGCAGCGGCGGCGGCGGCGGCGGCGGAGGCGGCGGTATCGGCCAGTGGCTGGCCGGAAGTGCGCAGCCGTCTGCCCGATAAGGGGCCGATGCTATCTGCCAGTGAGGGCCAATTGTTTCCCACGGAGGGGCAGGGGAGGGCTCCCCACAGAGGCTGCGCTGCGTTATCAGCAGCCTCGAGTGGGCTTTTGTCTGCCACTGTGCGGTCGAGGCCCCACCGAGCTGTGGGAGAAGACCGTCTGGGCCTTCCAGCTGCTCGCTGCGGGGACTGTCGACAACCTGAAACTGTGTGCACACTAGGGTGGGCTAAACTGTGACTTTCCGATATCAGTGATCTCTGTGAATGCTACTTTTCGGTAACCGTGATTTTTTGTTGCTGTTAGTCACAATGTAAATTAGCAGCTAAAGAATTCGCTATTTGTGTCTCTCAGAAACGTCAAAATGCGATTTCTGCATTTTATCACATCTACCTCTACATGATTACTATGCAATTCACAATTACACTACTGGCCATTAAAATTGCTACACCAAGAAGAAATGCAGATGATAAACGGTTATTCATTGGACAAATATATTATACTAGAACTAACATGTGATTACATTTTCACGCAATATGGGTGCTCAGATCCTGAGAGATCAGTACGTAGAACAACTACCTCTTGCCGTAATAACGGCCTTAATACGCCTGGGCATTGAGTCAAACAGAGCTTGGATGGCGTGTACAGGTACAACTGCCCATGCAGGTTCAACACGATACCACAGTTCATCAAGAGTAGTGACTGGCATATTGTGACGAGCCAGTTGCTCGGCCACCATTGACCAGACGTTTTCAGTTGGTGAGAGATGTGGAGAATGTGCTGGCCAAGGCAGCAGTCGAACATTTTCTCTATCCAGAAAGGTCTGTAAAGGACCTGCAACATGCGGTCGTGCATTATCCTGCTGGAATGTAGGGTTTCGCAGTGATCGAATGAAGGTTAGAACCACGGGTCATAACAGATCTGAAATGTAACGTCCACTGCGAACAAGAGGTTACCGAGACGTGTAACCAATGGCACCCCATACCTTCACGCCAGGTGATACGCCAGTATGGCGATGTCGAATACACCCTTCCAATGTGCGATGTCGCCATACACGGATGCGACCATCACGATGCTGTCAACAGAACCTTGATTCATCGCAAAAAATGACGTTTTGCCATTCGTGCACCCAGGTTCGTCGTTGAGTACACCATCGCAGACGCTCCTGTCTGTGATGCAGCGTCAAGGGTAACCGCAGCCATGGTCTCCGAGCTGATAGTCCATGCTGCTGTAAACGTCGTCGAGCTGTTCGTTCAGATGGTTGTTGTCTTGCAAACGTTCCCATCTGTTGACTCAGGGATCGAGACGTGGCTGCACGATCCGTTACAGCCATTCGGATAAGATGCCTGTCATCTCGATTGCAGGTGATACGAGGCCGTTGGGATCCAGCACGGCGCCGTATTACCCGCCTGAACCCACCGATTCCATATTCTGCTAACAGTCATTGGATCTCGACCAACGCGAGCAGCAATGTCGTGATACGATAAACCGCAATCGCGATAGGCTACAATCGGAACTTTATCAAAGTCGGAAACGTGATGGTACGCATTTCTCCTCCTTACACGAGGCATCACAACAACGTTTCACCAGGCAACGCCCGTCAACTGCTGTTTGTGTATGAGAAATCGCGCCGTGCGGTTCTAGGCGCTTCAGTCTGGAACCGCGTGACCGCTACGGTCGCAGGTTCGAATCTTGCCTCGGGCATGGATATGTGTGATGACCTTAGGTTAGTTAGGTTAAAGTAGTTCTAGGGGACTGATAACCTCAGTTGTTAAGTCCCGTAGTGCTCAGAGCCATTTGAACCATTTGAGAAATCGCTTGGAAACTTTCCTCATGTCAGCACGTTGTAGGTGTCGCCACCGGTGCCAACCTTTGTGAATGCTCTGAAAAGCAAATCATATGCATATCACAGCATCTTCTTCCTGTCGGTTAAATTTCGCGTCTGTAGCACGTCATCTTCGTGGTATAGCAATTTTAATGGCCAGTGGTGTAAATGCGTTCAAGCTAATTCTCTACTATATGAAGACGAAAGAACAGATACGATCTTCATATAGATAAGTCTAACCGGCCATTGACCTTCTTCTTCTGTGCTGGATGCACACGCATTGCCCGAACTCTCACGGGACTTGGTAAGATTGTCTGCCGCGAGTAATGAGTGTCTGGGCCGGGGCACTACGAATGTAGTGTGTGGACATTAAGTTGGGAATGTGGGAGCGTGCAAGAGATAAATCCCTGCAGTCGCACTATCCTCTGTGCCCTCGGTGGCTCAGATGGATAGAGCGTCTGCCATGTAAGCAGCAGATGCTGGGTTCCAGTCCCGGTCGGGGCACACGTTTTCAACTTTCCCCGGTGATGTATGTCAACGCCTGTCGACAGCTTAGGGTTTTGATTTCATTATCACTTCTCTACTGTTCTACTCTCGGGCAGCGCACGAGAAAAACGAGCACTTAAATCTTCCCTTGCAAGCTCTGATTTCTCCTTTCACATTCTGAGGAGAAAGTTGGAAATGGCTTGCTTCAGTGGTAGTACCGATTCCCGTCAGATCACCGCAGTCAAGGACTGTCGGGCTTGCCTAGCACTTGGATGGGTGACCATCCGAGTCTGCGGAGTCCTTTTGGCAAGTGGGGTGCACTCAGCCCGTTTGAGGCCAACTGAGGAGCTACCTCATTGAGAAGTAGTGCTTCGGTCTCGTAAACTGACACAGGGCCGGGAGAGCGGTGTGCTAACCATGTGCCCCTCCATATCCGCATCCTGTGACGCCTGTCCGCTGAGGACAACACGGCAGTTGGTCGGTACCATGGGGCCTTATGAGCCTGTTCGGACGAAGTCTGAAGAGAAAGTTGGTGATTGAAATTTCTGTGAGCTGCTGCAGTGGAAAACACCTTTGTTTTAATCGCTGCCATCCCACTTCGTCTATCATACCCGTGACATTCTCTCCCCTAATTTCTGTTGCCCTTCTTTGACCTTTTCCGATGTCCTCCATCAACCCCATCTAATGCAGATCGCCCACTGCACAGCAGTACTCCAGAAGAGGGCGGACGAGCGTATAGTAAGCAGTCCCTTCAGTAGACCTGTTCCATTTCCTAAGTGTTCTGCCAATAAATCGCAGTTTTTGGTTTGCTTTCCCCAGAACATTATCTGTGTGACTGTTCCAGTTTAACTTATTCGTAATTGTGATACATAAGCGTTTAGTTGAGTTTACAGAATTTAGATTTGTGCGATTTATCGTGTCACCGAAATTTAGCGGTTCCTTTTAGTACTCATGTGCATGACTTCACACTTTTTCATTATTTAGAGTCAACTGCCACTTTTCGCACCATACAGATATCTTGTCTACGTCATTTTACAGTTAGTTTTGATATTCTCATGACTTTACAAGACGGTAAATGACAGTATCATCTACAAACAATCTAAGAGGCCTGCTCACATTTTCTCCTAAATCGTTTATGTGGATCAGGAACAGAAGAGGGCCTTTTACACATCATGGGGAGCGCCAAATGTAACTCCTGTTTTATTCGATGACTTTTCGTGAATTATTACGTACTGTGACCTTTCATGTTACAGCAGATGTTACACTGTGAATAGTCGGAAATACAAATTACGGTGATAAATCGCAGAAATTTCGTTTTAATGTGAGGGATACAAGTACATCTGCTAACTGGTATTTTTTGCCATGAGAATTCAGTTACTGCAACGAAAGTGATATGTCCCCACGGTAACGTGTGCAAACTGAATATTTCAACCGTGTGTCATTGAATTCATTATGCGGTCTGAAAGGGATGATAAATAAACATGAAATACTCTGAGTCAAGAACGAAAAATCCGCTGTACTCTTTTTAAAGCTGTCCCATACCCCTAAATTTTCTACCTCATAGTTACTGATAATGCCCTCGTTATGTGTTTTAAGGTTGATGAAATATAAGTGAAAGAATGGGTTGTACGAATCTTACAGTCAAAAGTTGACATCAGCAATATTTTAAGTGCAATACTTGAAGACACATAAGTTTATCAAAATCCATCTCATGAATACACTACCAGTACTGTTAAACTTACGGCAAAAAAAAACATAGTGGACCGCTCCTTGCATTTTTAGTAGTTATATGCGATATATATTGGTCTAACACACATCAAAATACTCGTCAGAGCTTAGTCCGTTATCTAATATACGTTTTCTGAAATTACCTTGCAGTTCTAGCTTTTATGATTAAAAGTGCGTTAAGTGAGATTAAATATGGTGCGAACGTAAACGTTAAGTTAATCTGTAGATTAATCTGTAACCATAATCTTCTTTATTTGGCATTCGCATTCATTGCCTAAAGCTTTCAACCGAATTACCACCCTCCAACCAAACATGGACCTTGGGCTAAGCTATACAACTAAGATATCAGGTAGGAAGATTGTATAGTATCCCACTTCAGCCAAACATGTTAGTGCTGCTGCCAGATAAAACACCAAGTTTGAATTTTTCTCAGTGCAGAGTAGCTTATTGGGTCATTTCTACGACTATTGATAGGTTACACATCCATAGCATCAGACGCAGGGTTCTTAGAACGAAGTACGAACGTTGGGCAACAGATGGCACATGGTGTCAAATGTTATAATGCTTAACTGCTACTTTTGTTACTACTTACTACTTGTAACTTCTGACTACAATCGCAGCCGCATACTGTAAAGTTGCTGTTGAGAAAACTACGACTTCTCAGTCACTGTGATTTGTTACACATGAGTGATTAACATACACTGTGGGGAATGTTATTGTATTGTCATTAAGAAGTATCAAATACATGACTAATATTCTCGCTCCTTCTGTCTCTATGATTTCTGCCTCACCATTTATGGTCGTCCCATCGTCCCATCCAGCTCACGCTCACCCTGAGATACCTTGGCCTCACTCTCGACCGTCACCTCACCTGGACCCCTCACCTCCTGACCATCCAGCAGAAAGCCCATTCCCACCTCCGCCTCCTGAAACTTCTGTCGGGCCGGACATGGGGATTGCATCCTCCCACCATCCTCCACACATACAAATCCCTCATCCATCCTATCCTCTGTTATGGCAGTGTTACTTGGATTTCTGCACCCACCTGCTTTTACAAGGCCCTCAAAATTCTTGAACATTCCACCTTGCCTTCCATATCTACCTTCCTTCCCCCACATGCCTCCTGTATGACCTCATCCCCTTCCCCCACCTCCTCCTTTTCCTCCAACATCTCCACATCCTTTACACTGTCTGCAGACTTGATGATCCCCACCCCCTGATTTCCTCATTCCCCTCCACCCTCCGCCTGTTGCCGCACCTCTATCACTGTAGGCCTATCCTTCCCTCTCTCCACCTCCACACCCTCCATCTCCTTCATCAGGACAACTTTCAGCACCTCCCCCTCCTGCATGTGGAACTTTGCATTGAAATCTGTTCTTCCTTCAACTGTAAACTAACCTTGTCCCCCCCCCTCCTCAGGGCCCCCATTTTCCTCTCCCCTCCTTCTCCCAGAGTGGATTTTTCTCCTTCCCTCCCTGAGTCCCTGAGCCCCCTCCTCGACTGCTTCCCTCCCATGTCCTTCCCTCCCCCGCCCTCTTTGGTGCGGTCCCCGCCCATCTCCCCCCCTCTCCTCCCCTCCATCCCTTCTTTTCTTCTCCCTCTCCTCCTCTCCCTCCATTCTTCCCTCCTGCCTCTTCTGTATGCCCCTGGCACTTCCTCTCTGTTTGATCGTCATCATCAGTGTACTAAGCCAGTGTTGTGTTTGGTGCTGTTCTCCTTTATGTCAAGAGCTGTGGTTTTAATTGTGTGCTGTATTTGTACATAACGTAATTGTCATTGATTGTTATATGCTACGCCGTCCGTCGATACTTTTATGATCCAGTGCATGGTTTTGTTTTGTGTGTGCTAATTCTATACAGTTTTTATCTCCATTTTACAGTTGCCCCCTTATTGTCTGTTTTCGTCTGTACTGTTCCCCCTTTTTTACGAACACCATATTTTCTCCCTGCTGTTCTTTCAAATGTCTTCCTTTATGTAATTAACGTCTTTCGGCTGAAGAGCAGCGCATATGCTACTGCCAGCCTGCCCCAGATGGGGCATTGAAATACAATAAAGGAAAAAAAACCTAATATTCTCTCACTTTTCAACCAACCGTGATTCGTTATAATTGAGCTTTCTACAGCTGGCATTGCTATCACTAAACCCCTGACTGCCTTGAATTGCAAGGTGACTTTAAACGCAAAGAAACAGCATCAAGAACCAGATGTGGCCCAAATATGCGCATGTGCAGAAAAGACTCCCGTCTGTACTACGATGTGGTCACAAGCAAACGTGCAACAGCGAATGAGAATCCTCTCCGGTGCAAACGCTGGGTGCCCGTAAGCCACTGGCATTCGTTCATGTTCGGTTCGCATTCACCCGTGTTACGCTGGTGGTCGGTCTACCAGCGTATCACCAGAAGTGGCGTCAAATCGAAAGACCTGCACCAGGCGAACGGTCTACCCGACGGGAGGCCCTAGCCACACGACATTTCCATTTACCAAAGGAATTTCGCTTTCTCTCCGTTTCGGCGCTAGCAGTACAGAGAGAACATACTCTGATGAGCTAAAATATTATGAGCACTGTCCATCGCGAGGTTGAAATGCCTCCTCGTGGTGTTGCGGGCACGTGACACAGTAAGAAAATAATATAGGCGGAAGAGAGACGAATGGGCAAGCATTATAGCGAACATAAGGGCAGCAAATGTGGAAATCTACTGATATAAGAAATTTTGAGAAGGGGTACATTGTTGCGACGCTGCGGCACAGAAACGAGAATTTCAGAGACGGTGAAGCTGATCGCCTGCTGACCTATTGCTGTTGTGAGCACCTATGAAATATGACTGAAGAATGGTGAAATAACGAGCAGGCTGTATGGTATTGGACGACCGCGTCTCAACACAAAAGGTAGAGGTCAGAGGAAACCCCACTGTGTATTCCAGAACAGGCAGCGATTTGTGGAAGATCTGACGATAGAATATAACTCTAGTGTTTCGGAGCACACCGTTCAAACGCCACTGTTGAACATGAGGCTCCACATCACACGGCCCCTAAATGTTCTTCTGTTGAAATAACGCCATCGCCAGTTATGACTGTAGTGGGTACAGCGCCACTGAGTTTTCACCATGGATCGATAGGAATGTGTCGCCTGTCGAATGAGTTACACCAGGTCGAAGAAAAGGATTTATTGACATATGGTCAGCACGGATTCAGAAAATATCGTTCTTGTGAAACGCAACTAGCTCTTTACTCATGAAGTAATAAGCGCTAACGACTGGGGATGTCAAATTGATTCCATATTTTTAGATTTCCAGAAGGCTTTCGACACAGTTCCTCACAAGCGTCTTCTAATCAAACTGCGTGCCTACGGAGTAGCGCTTCAGTTGTGCGACTGGATTCGTGATTTCCTGTCGGAAAGGTCACAGTTCGTAGTAATAGACGGAAAGTCATCGAGAAAAACAGAATTAATACTGATCTATATTAACGACATGGGAGACAATCTGAGTAGCCGTCTTAGATTGTATCATTTACCAAGTCATAAGATGATCAAAACGACTTGCAAAATGATTTAGATAAGATATCTGTATGGTGCGAAAAGTGGCAATTGACCCTGAAAAAGAAAAGTGCGAAGTTTCTCACATGAGTACTAAAAGAAATCAGCTGAATTTCGATTACGCGAAAAGTCACACAAATCTGAGGGCTGTAAATTCAACTAAATACTTAGGGATTACAATTACAAATAACTTAAATGGGAACAACCACATAGATAATATTATGGGTAGAGCAAACCAAAGACTGCGATTTATTGGCAGAACACTTAGAAGGTGCAACAGGTCTACCAAAGAGACTGCTTACAAAATGGCTCTGAGCACTATGGGACTCAACTGCTGTGGTCATAAGTCCCCTAGAACTTAGAACTACTTAAACCTAACTAACCTAAGGACATCACACACATCCATGCCCGAGGCAGGATTCGAATCTGCGACCGTAGCGGTCGTGCGGTTCCAGACTGTAGCGCCTTTAACCGCTCGGCCACTCTGGCCGGCAGACTGCTTACACTACGCTTGTCCGCCCTATTCTGGAGTACTGCTGTGCGGTGTGGGATCCGCATCACGTGGGACTGACGGATGACATCGATAAAGTACAAAGAATTGAAGCTCGTTTTGCATTATCGCGAAATAGGGGAGACATGATACGTGGAGAGGCAATCATTAAAACAAAGGCGTTTTTCGTTGCGACGGGATCTTCTCATGAAATTTCAATCACCAGCTTTCTCCTCCGATTGCGAAAACATTCTGTTGGCACCCAACTACATAGGGAGAAATGATCATCACGATAAAATAAGAGAAATCAGGGCTCGCACGGAAAAAAAATAAGTGCTCGTTTTTATCGCGTGCCGTTCGAGAGTGGAACGATAGGGAGACAGCATGAAGGTGGTTCATTGAACCCTCTGCCAGGCACTTTATTGTGAATAGCAGAGTAATCACGTAGATGTAGATGTAGATGATCGCTGGGTCCTCACACGCCGTCATCCAGGTGAATGGCTGCACGAAACAAGCACCACGCCACAGATGCAGGGCGATGAAGGCAGAATTATGTTGTGGGGTACATTAAATTGGGCTTCGGTGGGCTCTATGGTGGTAACCGAAGGCGTCATGACAGCAGAGAATTACGTGAACATTATTGCAGACCACCTGCTTCGCTTCATGCTTGAAGTCTGTCCCTAAGGCGATGACATCTTCCAGCAAGATAATTGCCCGTGTTGTAACGTCAGAATCGTGTTACAGTGGTTTGAGGGACTTTATAGTGAACTCACATTGACGGCCAGCAAATGTGCCTGATCTATACCCATTGGAACATATATCGGACGCCAGCTGCGTGGCCGTAAACCACCATCCCGTAATTTGTGGGAACTGTTTGACCTGTGCCTAGACATCTGGTGCCATATACTTATGGGAGCCTGTAAGGATATGTAGAATCTATAACAAGCAGAATCTCTGTTGAAAAGTGGAATAACACGCTATTAAACAGGTGGTGATAATGTTTTGGCTCATCGGTGTGGATATAATTCGTGCTTCTGGGATCCAAGAGAACCACAGCAAAAATACAGAATGAAAAGAAATATTGGTAGAAAATTGCCGAAGCAGTCAGTGGTCCAACTGGAGACGTAGGAAAGATTTTTTAGATGTTTGCGTCAGGCAGCTAAGAATGTACCACTGTTGAGGTACTGGTTTTTGATGATAAATGGAAATGGTTTTGCCTCGGGCATGGATGTTTGTGATGTCCTTAGGTTAGTTAGGTTTAACTAGTTCTAAGTTATAGGGGACTAATGACCTCAGCAGTTGAGTCCCATAGTGCTCAGAGCCATTTGAACAATTTTTTTTTGGAAATGGTTTACTCGGGATTACACTATCTGCCCTCCAGCAGACTGTATAGCACATCTTACTACGTAGCCCAAGTGACAGGTACTACGTAGATATCACATTTCAATAATAATATTTTATTGACGTTATCTTTCTCCTACGTTCTTTAATAAAAATCCTCGAAGTGATTTGCGTGTGTCATTTCAGACGTTGTATGTCACTGCGTTGTTTAAAAAAAAAAGTAGTCTACGGATAGCGGGTACTGACTGCTGGCCAGTATTTCGATTGCACATGATATTGGATCCTTCCTACACTTCGGTCAGGGGGCCTGAAGATGGCGTAGTGTACTGGTGGCAAAACCAAAATAAAATTTGAAATTTAGATGGCTGAGGGTGTTTTTGTCATCTCATGTTCTCATCCGACACTGCGAGATAGAGTGACTGTGTGGGTCAACGAGAGTGAGGTGGGTGCGAGCGGCATGATTGTCATTTCGTATGTTTCCTCCTCACTGTGCGACAATAATTTTAGTAATTTTATCTACATCCGTTTCTTTTAATGTGTGTAAGGGCGTTGATAACCTCGCCGATGAGCGCCCGTAAGCTCCTAACTCTCTCTCTCTCTCTCTCTCTCTCTCTCTTCTGCCACCTCTCTTACACTCTCCTCTAGTGTAGACACTTCTTCACAAATGCAAGCGAACGTTAGTGAAAACTGGCGAATTGTCTGGAGACGCGCATTTGCTAGTGTTCGTTTCCGTTCACTTCGGTGTAAAGGGGGCTGAAGACAACTCAAGCAGTGCGCAGCGGTTACGGCCCGGTGACGTCACGGAGCTCAAAGCGTCGGCGGCACCTCTTATACCGCCATTTCCGCCTCCCTAAAGTCAACGAGCATGCTTCTTTCTGGTGTCCAAAGCCTCCCCATACCTTAATGTGTATTTTCTGCTGTGGGTAAAGGTCTACCAAGGCGACTTTTCTACATCCTTTGTTTTACATGAGGCATGTATTTGGAAAAATGTCATATTCCAACCTAACTGAATTCTTAGATTAGAATTTTAAACATTTTAAAGTTCCTCAAATTATAATTTTTCCAGCTGCTATAAAGTTAAGTATTTGTTTATACGCTCGTATATGGAGAGATTGTTTGTTGCAGTTAGCATCGTGGTAGGTAGATAGTCACATCAAAAGCTTCTATTCTTTTCTTATCTAAATTGTTTATCATACATGTTCTCTCACACTCCATACAAATACTTTCAGAAAAGACTTTATAACACACAGCTTTATATTCGATATTAGCCATTTTCTTTTCTTCAGAAACGCCTTTATTGTTACAGCCAGGCTACCTTTTATATCCCCTTCACTTTGGCTATCATCTGTTACTTTGCTGCCAAAATAGCAAGCTCATGTACTATTTTAATTGTATTGCTTCCTAACCTAATTCTCTCTGCATCACCTTATTTAATATGACTACATTCTGTTACTCTTGTTTCGCTTTTGTTGATATTCATATTGGAAGACGGAATATTCCCAGCGTCTTAAAAAAAAAGAGTAAAGCGATCTCTACTTTCAAAGGAGAAAGCAAGGAAGATCCAGGAAATTGCCGGCCAGTAACTATTACACCTGTCTTATCTAAAGTAATAGAATGTGTAGTTAAAGACAGAATAGTAAATTTTATAGAAAAGTCCAGTACTTTGAATGATGCCCAGCATGGGTTTAGGAAGGGTGGATCCACCAGTACAGCAATAGCTAAATTTATAGTGTGTGTAACCAAGGCACCAGAAAAACAAAAAGTTTATGGTATGTTTTTACCTGTAAAAAGCTTTCGATGTGTATGTCACAACATATTATTAAAGAAATGGCTCTGAGCACTATGGGACTTAACAGCTATGGTCATCAGTCCCCTAGAACTTAGAATTACTCAAACATAACTAACTTAAGTACATCACACAACACCCAGTCATCACAAGGCAGATAAAATCCCTGACCCCTCCGGGAATCCAACCCGGGAACCCGGGCACGGGAAGGGAGAACGCTACCGCACGACCACGAGCTGCGGACTATTATTAAAGAAGCTGAAGTGTTATGGTGTAAGGGGGAAAACAACTGTTATCATAAAATCATTCGTGGAAAATAGAGAAGAGTGTGTAGAAATAAACCAAAATGTGTACAATACTGTTACAAATGTCTACTCAAATTCTGAATTTCTTAAATATGGAGAACCTCAAGAATAAGTGCTGGGACCACTACTTTTTATATGCAAATGACATGTACAAAATAATAGCTGGAAAATGCTGTCGTCTATGTAGATGACACTTCATTTGTTCAAAGTGGTTTTCTCAACAGGCAACACAAAAGCAAGCTTCTCAAAATATGGAAACAATCATTTAAAAAAAATGATCGTTTCATAAACATAAATAAAACCACATATATGCAAAAGAAACCACATAACTTGAACAATATTACTGTCAAGCTTAGAGACTTGGATCTGAAAGGTACTGAAACTTACAAATGCCTGTGTGTGATGGTAGATAGATACTTGACAAGGGAGAAGTGTATAAATACGAGGGTCACTCCAAAAGAAATGCACACAATTTTTTTAAAAAATCCATCTTTTATTCTACATATTTGAAAGTTTTACAGTGTGTAGATGCATCCTTTAGCAACAATATTTTCATTTCTCCACATAATTTCCATCCCTCTCAATTACTTTACGCCATCTTGGAACCAGCGCCTGTATACCCGCACGGTAAAATTCTGGACCAACCTGTTCGAGACACTGTTTGGCAGCGGGCATAAGGGAGTCATCATCTTCAAACCTTGTTCCAAGAAGAGAGTCTTTCAGTTTCCCAAAGAAATGATAGTCAAATGGAGCCAGGTCAGGCCTGTAAGGCGTGTGTTTCAGTGTTGTACATCCGAGTTTTGTGATCGCTTCCATGGTTTTCTGACTGGCATTACAAAACATTACAAATCGCCGGCCGGTGTGGCCGAGCGGTTCTAGGCCCTTTAGTCTGCAACCGCGCGACTGCTACGGTAGCAGGTTCGAATCCTGCCTCGGGCATGGATGTGTGTGATGTCCTTAGGTTAGTTAGTTTTAAGTAGTTCTAAGTTCTAGGGGACTGATGACCTCAGATGTTAAGTGCTCAGAACCATATGAACCATTTTGAACATTACAAATTGTTGGTCGCATTGTGCCACAGTTGGGTAGTTTAAGTGTACGCTGTCCTCGTCCGCGGCAAAGTCATGTTAGGATGTCTCAATCCATTGTAGGCGATGGAGGTGCAGTCTGAATCTCCATTCGTGAGAGCGGAGATGAAGCATTGTGGCGATGAACTCTCTGTTGTTCATTCTAAGGCAATACCACAGTCGTGCAAGGATGTTGTATACCGTACCCAAATAATGTCTTACCTTGCCTTGGTATGAAGGTATCCCTTACTACTCCATAAGACTATAATTTACGCAGCACATCTTGGAGGAGGTCTGTGAATGGAACATGGTCATCGATCGTGGAACCATGGGGGATAGTATTCTCACCAAGAGCATTGACAAATTCATTTTCTCTGAAACCATAGTGTCCTTTCAGACATTACATGGTAACTTCCTTGTGAAAGTGGTACTGTTCTGAAATCTGTTCTATTATCTGGTACACCAAGTAGCTGGTGGTATCATTGGCTTCATGAGTTCGTTGGAACAGCAACTCTGATAGCGAGTAATGCCTCAGTTCTTTCCAGAGTACCAGTTTCAACACACACTCCTGGAGAACTTATCCTATGTCGTTACAGTGGTTGTGGTGCAGTATGCAAGAAATACTGCCGCCTTGGCGTCTCCAGTTTACTTACGAAGCGGCGTTACCGATTGCATGTGAAAGGGTTTTGCACCTTCTTTTTGTAATTGTTGTCCTTGAACACATGTCTCATATCCTTGGTTTCACACTGAAGAAGGCTACCGAAGAAACTTTCCTAGCTACAGGTATCAAACCATCACCAGAAGCCATTTTCTGTTTTTCTCTGTTGTTATCACACTAGAGTCATTAGTCATCTGGCTGATCTGATGCGACCTCCCACGATTGCCTCTCCTGTGGCAACGTCTTCAATGTCATGTTGCAAAAATCGTTGGAGAAATGCACCAAACGTAGTTGTAATCTACAACACTGTGTAAATCCTGGTTTTAGAGCTAGCGAGACGAACTATCATCACGATTTGGAGAACGACAGATGATCATAAGTCTTTCCCGTCACGCCTGGATACAGTTATCACGGAACGCCATTCTAAAACTATGGTAATGTTATGATTGCAGAAGTAAATCATCCCGTTTTCGCGTGCAACAAGTTACGAGAGGAATTTGTGCTACATCTGAGATTACATGTTCAGTTTCCATGAGGCTTGTGCTGAGTCTTCATCTAAGGCATCCTGGAAGTTTACAACACTTATTGGTGATGGATTATTTTTTATTTGTCGCATACATTTCGGATCTTTAGAGCATAAATGAAGCTTTGGCAGCTGCAGTTGCTCGATATTTTGTGTTACTGGATTTTGGACAGAAGGCGGTACGTCATCCATCATCACATCGCCGAAGTTTCCAAAACCACAGCCTGTCTAAAAGGCTGCCCATTCAGCAGCAAACTTTTATAAGCTGGACTCTGAGCAGTGTCATCGCGACAGGTGTTGTCGCGTTCGACGCCTACCTATGTCGTGGATGGTGTAAGGCCCTTTACACATGTTTCTGCCCGCGTTCTGCCCGTTTACAAACTCACGTTTGACTAGTAGTTTCTGATGACATTTCTCGTGGAGAACAGCAGTTTTTCTTAATACTTTAAGACGAACATAAACAGTATCGACCACAAGAAACCTTTATTTTTGTGGTTACCGATTTCAGCCAGTTACTGAACATCTTCAGACCTCATACCACGTTGGTAGGCGGTGGTGGTGAGCGGAGCAGGCGTTACCAACTCCGCAAACGTCAACTGCCGAAAAGGTTCCCTCGCGGCAGGCGTTGGTTGCGTATACACTTGCGAGCTCCATACTGGCGAGTGGCTCATGAACTGCTCGGAGAAAAAATTGACGTGGAGAGCGTCTGCTAAGCTTTCTGTCAGCCACGTTGTCCATGAGCACATAGACACTTACGAGCTCGCAGTAGTGCCGTCCTCACTGAGCATGAACGCCTCTCTGTGCTCGCCGAAGAAACATACAGCAGGTGTCTCGTTATCGAACAGCGTACACTTGCACATCATTGCGGCAGTTTTTAGGTACGTTCGGAGACCTGAGTAAAGGGAAAGATAAACAGCTATGCATAATTTTCAGTTTGAATTTGGGGGTAGAAATAACTGGTGAATATTTAATGTCATTTTTAAGAGTTTCATCTGATGTTAAAGAGTACTAGGGTCGCCAGCTACAAAAAATCCCCAATACAAGACCTCATCGATAGTCAAAATTTTGGCGCCAGTCGTATAATATTTTACTAACGGAAGTAAATGCGCAATGCAATATCGTAGTAAACACTTGTGTTAATTAGTTTAGCATAAAATACTACACTTCTTGGCCATTAAAATTGCTACACCAAGAAGAAATGCAGATGATAAACGGGTATTCATTGGACAAATATATTATACTAGAACTGACAAGTGATTACATTTTCACGCAATTTGGGTGCATAAATCCTCAGAAATCAGTACCCAGAACAACCACCTCTGGTCGTAATAACGGCCTTGATACGCGTGGGCATTGAGTCAAACAGAGCTTGGATGGCGTGAACAGGTACAGCTGCCTGTGCAGCTTCAACACGATACCACAGTTCACCTAGAGTAGTGACTCGTGTATTGTGACGAGCCAGTTGCTCGGCCACCATTGACCAGCTGTTTTCAATTGGTGAGAGATCTGGAGGATGTGCTGGCCAGGGCAGCAGTCGAACATTTTCTGTATCCAGAAAGGCCCGTACAGAACCTGCAACGTGCGGTCGTGCATTATCCTGCTGAAATGTAGGGTTTCGCAGGCATCGAATGAAGAGTAGAGCCACGGGTCGTAACACATCTGAAATGCAACGTCCACTGTTCAAACTGCCCTCGGGCATGGATGTGTGTGATGTCCTTAGGTTAGTTAGGTTTAAGTAGTTCTAAGTTCTAGGGGACTGATGACCACAGATGTTTAGTCCCATAGTGCTCAGAGCCATTTGAACCATTTTTGTTCAAAGTGCCGTCAATGCGAACAAGAGGTGACCGAGACGTGTAACCAGTGGCACCCCATACCATCACTCCGGGTGATACGCCAGTATGGCGATGACGAATACACGCTTCCAATGTGCGTTCACCGCCATGTCGCCAAACACGGATGCGACCATCATGATGCTGTAAACAGAACTTGGATTCATAAGAAAAAATGACGTTTTCCCATTCGTACACCCAGATTCGTCGTTGAGAACACCACTGCAAGCGCTCCTGTCTGTGATGCAGCGTCAAGGGTAACCGCAGCCATAGTCTCAGAGCTGATAGTCCATGCAGCGGCAAACGTCGTCGAACTGTTCGTGCAGATGGTTGTTGTCTTGCAAACGTTCCCATCTGTTGTATATATATATATATATACGAAGCTATAAATCACTGCTCACTCAAAATTACTACAGAGACTGTTTAGACAGAAACCGTTAAAAACGTTAAACATTAAACGCTAACACACAGCATTCTATCACGAGGCTTATCTATAAAAAAAATGGTATTGCCCAGTTGCCTGACAAAAGAATCTAGTGAAATTTACAAAGAACTTTGCAGTATGTACACACTCACTAGTATTGATGGGGGACTGTAGATAATTTTACTGGCATTTCTTTAGTATTTGGATGTCATGAAAGCGTAAGTGCCGTTGTACTGTTTGAAATTACAAGCGTGCAGTGTCATCAGAGGTACTGTGCCACCTGGAGGCTTGCTTGGACGATCTCTGCTTTGCAAGATGCGCGATAGATCATGCGCACTGTTATTTGCGAAATGAGGAGACCCAGTGGTTGCAATGGTGTGTCATTATAGTAGGCCGAGCGGTACGGTTGCAGTTATATCCTGAGGAAGTGGAACGTGGTGATTTACTGATTAGTTATTTGAGATGAGCAAAGAGATTGAAGCATTTTGAGAACAATATTTTATTATGATTATTTTGATGAGTGATAAAGGAGGGTTTAATATAAGGTAATTGATTTCACATTTTGTACTTCATTGCGGCAGTTTTTAGGTACGTTCGGGGACTTGAGTAAAGAAACGGCTATGCACAATTTTCAATTTGAATTTGGGGGTAGAAATAACTGCTGAATATTTAATGTCATTTTTAAGGATTTCATTTGATGTTAAGGACTACTTACGTTTGTCCACTAGAGAACTGTAATCTTTTTTGTGTATTAATGTTTGTGATGCAAAGAAAGAGATAATTTCTTCAATACAGAAATTTTTCTGATCAGAGAACTAATTACATTTGATGATATAATTTATCCCGTCATTTTTCGCATCCAACATGACGCCAGGGGTAAAACAGCTGTGCCTCTCCATATTATTAGAAGAATGGGACCTCTCAACAGGTCGTCGCCGTTCTCGCCAGCGATGGTCATCCAGGGTAGTCTAGAACAGCGATTCATCGCTGAACTCAACGTGACGCCATTCATTAGCTGTCCACGCCTCCTCATCACGACACCACTCAAAACGCAGCTGTCTGAGTTGCGGCATTCACTGCAGACCAGTTGCCAGGTGTTTTACCGAACTAGGCGAGAACTGAAAAATGACACTCTCTCTCTTTTACTAACTCCGTTCCCCAGAGACTGCCCCCTCCTCTCTGCTACCACCAATATCCAACGGCACACCAACTCAAATCTCCTATTATACTTTTAAACTACGGTGACCAGACGTCCTCATTTTCTGCGTACAGTCCTCAATGTTCATGCTTTGTCCTCTGTTCCTTTAGAACTGATTGAGGACAACAAACGTCTTCAGTTTTTTGTCCCCAACTTCAGAAATTTACCAAAACAACTGAAAAAGGAAGAATCTGCTGAACAGTTAAAACTAGAACCTAACTGAATATGCCAGTGCAAAAGCATTTGGCGTCAATTATTTATTTGATTTAATTGCAAGAAAATGGATTAGTAAAGATTGGGAACGGTTTTCCGGTGCAAATCAATTTTTCCTTGAATTTATATGTCATGTTGTAGTGATGGAAGACAAATGAACTGCAGAGATTAAATCAAAAAGAAGGACCAAGGTAGGTATGACATTTATATGTACGTCCACATGGAAACTCGGCAAATCACGCTTAAGTACCTGGCAGACGTTATCAAGAGTATCAAGTCGCGACATGACCGCAAGACAGCGCACGTACCCTTTTCCAGGGCTCGACAGAGATGAATGAAGCTCTTATTTGCTTCCATTTCTTACTCATCAGTGACTGCTTTAGTTTTGTAGCAGGTAGAGGCATTGTGTTTATCTTCATCAAAGTAAGTAAAGACCTATTAAGTAACTGTGCCGTCTGCTTTTGAAAGCAATTCGGTGCTTTTAATTTTTTCTCTTTTTCATTTTTTCTCCTCGGTTGCTCAGCTTTTCTCGCTGCTTGAATTAAAATTAATTTTTTCCGCTCTTTGCGGTCCCTAAAATTTTGCCGCCTGGTCTTGCCAAATGGCAGAAACGGCCCTGGTGAACGGCAACCTAAGCGAGGGACACAAATTCACTAGTTCAGCTGCTCATGGCCTCCGACCAATGGTGTGGAATGACACACAGTGTTGCAATGAGACGATTAGTTGTTTTTGGATGGCAAGCACAGATGTGAAGAGTTACGATATACTGGGTGCATCATATGGCTATCCTTTCTTGTGGTAGCCAAACGCGGTCGACTGGAACCTTGACGAGTATGCTTGCCTTTTAAGTTCTCATGAGTCCAACATCGGACAACTGTCACATTTACATGCCTCACAAATCTGGATATTGCATGATTCGACCTGCCGGCCAACATGTGACTCACAATTTGGTTACTTTCAATCTCTGTCTCGTGCTGATAATGCTGTCTCACAGAAGTACGTGACATTTCAGTGTCCTTCACAGTGATAACCCTACATCTGACGCTGTTCGCGTGCCTTATACACCCCAGCAGGCCTGGTAAAAACACTCAACACTAGCAATACTAACGCACTCCGGCGGCCGCTCTACCATTCGCAGAGAAGTGCAACTCCAGTTATCTACATATCAGTTGATGGTGTGTATGTTGTAAAGAAACTGGTTCTCCACTTCTGAAAAAAAACCTTTTAAATAATAAAACATGACCTATACAAGGAATCTGACTATCCCTGTTAGTCACGAACGAAAAAAAAAAGTGGCATAGTATTTGTCAGAACGTGCAGAATCTTATGTGGGGCCAATAAGACGTCAATTTTAATCTAAATATGGTATGCCAATGTTTACGTAATAAAAAAACAAATTAAGTAATTCAGTACACTTACTATATAGATGCGATAAATCACTTTGATGGGGGCCAAATGAACAATTAAAGTCAATATAATTCCAGTAAACCTGCAAAAGTAAAAAAAAAAAAAAAAAATATTGTAGGGGCCTACAAAGACAGCTGGCCGCAGTGGCCGAGCGGTTCTAGGCGCTACAGTCTGGAACCGCGTGACAGCTACGGTCGCAGGTTCGAATCCTGCCTCGGGAATAGGTGTGTGATGTCCTTAGGTTAATTAGGTTTAAGTAGTTCTAAGTTCTAGGGGACTGATGACCTCAGAAGTTAAGTCCCATAGTGCTCAGAGCCATTTTTGAACCTACATAGACATCGCGCATCTGCTAGATGCCCACAAAATACGTAATTTTGTTTTGAAGCTGACAGCCAATGGAAAAATAGGTGCAAAAATACTATTGGTCAGTTTTCAAACAGTAATGGGGGACAGCATCAGCTGGTAATATATGGAATTTTATGGTAGCTAATTTTAACATAGTTCAAATGGCTCTGAGCAGTATGGGACTTAACTGCTGAGGTCATCAGTCCCCTAGATCTTAGAACTACTTAAACCTAACTAACCTATGGACATCACACACATCCATGCCCGAGGCAGGATTCGAACCTGCGACCGTAGCGGTCGTGCGGTTCCAGACTGTAGCGCCTAGAACCGCTCGGCCACAGCGGCCGGCAGCTAATTTTACTGCACAAAAAATAAATTATGTATTCCCTCCAAAATAAGTTACACACAAACATTAAAATAAAATTATGATGAGCAGCAAAATGTCTGAAAAGAATTTTGAAAGAAAATTATTAACTAAACTTTAATTTGGCGGGTTTTGAACACTGTCAACAAGACGAAATAATGGAAAGAATATTTATTGGAACTAAACAAAATTGAACTTTGATATTGGGACAGTATTTTTAAAGTAGATAATTTAACTTCGATTGTCTTTAATTTTGAAATGAGAGAGAGTTTAATAATTTTCTTTTAATGTGTTAACTGTTGCTGCAGACAGTGCGATGACGTCAGTGGTGGTCCGCGCGGACGATGTGTGAAGTTAATCCTGGTTCGTGGCGTGAAGATAATGTTGGATCCTCCTGTTTCATTAATATTCCAGTTACGGCGGTGGTCCACGTCTCCGTTGTAGTCGATTCAGCTGGCAGTACTGGCGCGATAATAATAATAATAATAGTTCCAGTGTGTGCGTTGTCGTTACGCGCGACGTTTTATTATTAAAAGTTTATTAATCACGCGGTGCGGGTAGGTCGGAATTATGCAATGTGTTTAGTATTTACGATATATAGCCGGTTAATGCCAATACTTCGCACAGTTCTTCCACCGTGTTGCCACAGGAACACAATCACATGTGTTTATCACTATAACAGTCCGTTAAACATCAGTTCAATTTATGTCGTCGTCTTTAAGACAGTTTGGATGATATAATAAATGTTTCTTGATCAAATCACAACACTGTTATTTTACTTAACATTTTGGTTTGTTCCACTTTCACGCAATTCTAACAGTTAGTGTCTCCACACGACAATGATGTCTGGTTCACGGCTAATTGTCACAAGTTCACACAGTATGTAAAATCGTCACCGCAAACACTCGATATAATTTTCAGGTTTTACAGTTCACATAATAATGCACGATCTCCTATTAACAAAGCGGACGCAATGTAATTAATTGTTCCTCCGCGTATCACCGTCTTTCACGCCGAACTTTGCAACGTTTCTCCATCCGCGAACCGGCCACGATACCACAACAACTCGCCAGTGTTGCCAACTCTAAAACACCCAAGTCGCTAGATTCAATATCAAAAGTCGCTAAAACTGATTTTCTATGGGTGTACTGAAAATTTCGTGCTGTGAATGGTGCAATAAGCCAGTGGGGGGGGGGGGGGGGGTAATAAAATATTAATAAAAATTGTCTCATACCTAATTGCTATATTGTCGTAATTAAATGACGCATCGCTTGCAACAACATACACATAAAATACGCTAACGTATAATTAAACATGTTATCATAATTGACGCAACACATAGATTGTTGTTTCAATCACAGTAGTCAAATATACCAAAAATATACAACTATATTTGTAACAAAAGAAAGCAAGAACTCAAATTAGGTTATAAAATATATACATACCGGAATGTGAGCTATTCATCGTAGTCACTCAGAAGATCGAATAACTCTTCTGTTTCATGCTTTGACAGAACTGTAGTTGGTATTCACTGAGGCGTGCGAAACTGCAAGCTGAAGAGAGTGACAAATGCAACGGATTGCTACCAAATGCTTCAAACCATATTCTCTCTTGAGTTGTTCGAAAAGCCCATTGTTTATTCCAACTATTGCAGAAGCATTATCTGTGCCAATTCCTACCATATTAGCGATTAGAAGTTTGAGATCTTTCAAAGAATTCACAAGAACAGCAGTCAGATTTCTTGCATCTGCAGTTTCTACTACAGCGAGTTTGAGAAATGCTGATCTAATGGTTTGGTTGTTTACACCATAGTACCGTATATCGATACCCAGCATTTTAGATATTGATACATCTGTGGATTCATCTATTAGTACACTGTATTTTTGGTTACCTATATCTTCAACCAATTATTGTGTAAAATATTGAGCCAAAACTTCAGCTATAATGTTAGTGCACTTTGTACGATGTAATTGTATGTTTTTAGCGCCCTCATCATCGGAAAATAAAGAAAGGGCGCTTTCCTCTCTGCTTGCTATTCTAACTGTAGTTTTCGGAACAATTTTCACAAGTAAGGTGGTTTGTGTTTTTTTAATCAATTTTTTGTTTATGCTTAATAGTTTTCGAATTCTTTCTAATATCACACAATTTAGCATAAAACTCTGTTGCACATACTTGACATCTTGCCTTGGATAAGTCTCCAACGACTGGTTTCAGCCATCCATTGAATTCAGGTTCTGCTTCCCACGCATCCTGATATTTTTTAGCGTACTGCTTCTTCTTCTGCGTTAAATCCATTATGTAAGCCACCACAACATAGGTTTCACCAATTTATAATCACTGAAAATACATTAAAACTCAGGCGAACTAGAGGTCATGAAACAATCTACTAACTCGGTAACACGATATCAGTCCTATTGTTCACTGTTTAAAACGTAATAATGTCTAAGATACCCCCACCGAATTGTTCTTGCGTTACCACTGTCATGTGTTAATAATTTGACTGCGAGTTAACATTTCGAAAAATTAGAGGTTGCCGGAGAGAAATGTATTTTATTATACTTTTACGTATGTTTTTTGTCAATTCGAAAAATAAAAGGAATTCAAAAGTTGAAGAATTGTAGATCGATACGCTATCGACGATAACAGGCTAGTGACTAATGAATAATGAACTATTATATAGTCAAGGTTTTCTTACTCTGTAGGCAATTCCCACATTCAGGTTTACTAAATGCTGAACAATGCTACATGAACTGCTAAAAACTTAATTTGACTTAGTAAATCTAAAACAAAGTCAGTGTAGTACCCATCCTATAGTTAAAATCTTAGTTTTGTTAATGAAAATGCCCAAAATAGTTTTGATTTGCACTTCGAAAGTCGTCAGTACTCCAAAAGTCGCCAGATAAGTCGCTGAATAATTTTTGTCGCTAAAAAGTTTTTTTTTGTCGCTAAGACGAAGGCAAAAGTCGCCATTTCTAGCGACAAAGTCGATAAATTGGCAACACTGCAACTCGCACGCTCTCTATCGATAGTCGTTCGCTCTCTCTTTGACACAGTACTTCTCCTAGCCTAAACGAAGATTTAAAAAGCATATAAAACCAGAACATTCATATTCGTACAATATAAAATATAAAACAGTAGCAAAATGAATGAAGAAACAATGTGACGTATTAACAAATAAAGAATAGTTAAAATAAATGACACATACGTACTATGACAAGGTAATGCACAAAAGAAACAAAAATATTATCGACTTTCGGGGAAAGCAATGTCTTAACAATGTGTACGAATTACATTGACATCCGGCCATGTTTTCTGGGTGCTTCACATTTATTGTCAGGCAATCCTTTTGTTTAGCTACACTGAGTAGTTTCTTGTCTTTCTCAACAATTTCAAAATAATTCCTGACAACTACGACCATAAGATACAACTTTCCCAATTCGCCCTGAATGAATTGTTATTGACGAGTGCTAGCCATGTATATTTATTTTCTCATTTTTCCGGATGCAAAAATCCGGACACGAAAAGTGACAACGGCCGGGAGAGCGGTGTGCTGATCACATCCTCCTCCATATCCGCATCCAGTGACGCCTGTGGGCTGAGGATGACAAGACGGTCGGTCGGTACCGTTGGGCCTTCAATGGCTATTCGGACGGAGTTTAATTTTAGCTATAAACATAGCTGTTTAACTCGTTTAGGAGGCGAATTAGACATTACTGTTCGATGTAAATTGTATTCGTACAACAACCACTAAATTTGAGAGTCTATCATCGGCGGCAGGCAAACTTATAAAAATTCAGAATATTGTTTAGTAGTATTTAGATTGTACTACTTAGGTTCCTTTGAAAACTGGGTTAGGTTACAATTTGAATAGAGCAAGTTCAAACCTAACTGCATTATCTAATAATAAATAAATAAGTGATGTACGTTGCCGTGATTCCGACAAGCATATTTTTAGACATATTCCTACTAATGAAATGGACACCCTAGCTGCAAAACAGGCGTTGATGTACTTCATTGGGGACATGTTGAAAATGTGTGCCCCGAGCGGGACTCGAACCCAGGATCTCCTGCTTACATGGCAGACACTCCATCCATCTGAGCCACAGAGGGCACAAAGGATAGTGCGCCTGCAGGGACTTATCCCTTGCACGCTCCCCGTAAGACCCACATTCCCAACATGTCCACACCACTACATTCGTAGTTCGCCTAATAGATGTTTGCCCATCATACGCCTCTTTGCAGCTAGGGTGTCCACTTAATTATTATTTCATTTCTAGCAAAGCTGCATGGTCATCAACGGTAACTGTTCTTTCGGGAACAGATACTACCGTCATGTATAGTTAAAATATGGCTTCCCGGCCATTGACCTTCTTGTGCGAACGCACATGCTATGCCCGAACTCTAACGGGACTTGGTAGATTAATCTGCCACGAGTAATGAGTATGATGGGCAAACATCTATTAGGCGCACTACGAATGTAGTGGTGTGGACATGTTGGGAATGTGGATCTCACGGGGAGCGTGCAAGGGATAAGTCCCTGCAGGCGCATTATCCTCTCTGCCCTCGGTGGCTCAGATGGATAGAGAGTCTGCCATGTAAGCAGGCGATCCCGAGTTCGAGTACCGGTCGGGGCACACTTTATCAACATGTCCCCAATAAAGTACATCAACGCCTGTTTGCAGCTAGGGTGTCCATTTAATTATCATTTCACTTCTGGCAAAGCTGCATGGTCATCAACGGTAACTGTTCTTTCGGGAACAGATACTACCGCCATATATATTCCTACTACAATGTACTGATGAGTGACAGACAAGCCCGAAATTGAAATTTATGTAATTTCAACAAATGACTTAGATGTGGATGTTAGCGTCCTGTAGAAGGTCGACTCGTCGTAGACTTCTTTTTTTTTTTTTTTTTCAGACCAATACGGAAAATCCCTTACCATACGGGGCAAATGGCAGCTTTAGTGAACACTTAAATTAATTGTGACGCCATGTTACGTTGTTGGATGACGTAACCAGACACGGATTCGTACACTCAAAACGTTCCTCAAAGTGTATGTTTACGCTCTTTGGCCATTTGACTGTTGCCAGTTCAAAATGGCTCTGAGCACTATGGGACTCAACATCTGAGGTCATCAGTCCCATAGAACTTAGAACTACTTAAACCTAACTAACCTAAAGATATCACACACATCCATGCCAGAGGCAGGATTCGAACCTGCGACCGTAGCGGTCGTGCGGTTCCAGACTGTAGCGCCTAGAACCGCTCGGTCACAAAGGCCGGCGGTTGCCAGTTGACGTGCGCTTTGACAGTTGATCGCCGTTGATCTGTAGACAGGAGCAGGTAACAAGATGAAGACTGTGGGAATTTGTGAAAGGGTGGCGATCGACGACAGGTGTACCAACACAGTAGCAGCTTAGAGCAGGCTTCGATTAGTACCCGGCGGCCGCGCTGGGACGCCCCGCTGTCTTGTGCGAATTGCAGACGTTGACTGTAAAACTGCAAAATTGCTTAACATAATGTCGACGACCTACATTAACCTACAGTAACAAAAACTCTACGTACTAACGAAATGAACTGACCACCATTTCCAGCATGACAAGGGACTTCCAACACGCTTGTCTAATCAACTATCCCTTTAATCGACGACTGTGTCATTTAATATTGGTGATTGTCACGTCAGGAATTTACGGACAGGTGCAGACTAGTAAAATGTATCGTCATGCGACGACCTTCCTTTTGAAGAGACGCGCAAGACCAACGTATCAGTATTTGGGAGGGCCCCGACTACAGGGGACGCTGTGTGCTGTGGAGCGGCTAGCACACAGAGACCTGGAAGCACTTCAGATGACAAAATCTTATCAGTTTCAGTGCTCTTAAGATATCACGTAAATATGCATCAGAACTGATTAACTCATTGACGAGTGCTTCTCAAGGGTACTGGTAAGGAATGTTATGAACGAAACCAAGCACTGCTTAGGTCCACCACTATGAATTGCTCTGCGGAGGACTTCAGAGAAGTCATAACGCAGAATGACCAAATGGTTTATGGGGGCGCCCTCTGTAAACTGCTAACCCTTAGCTAATCCTTTCACTCCATAAGATTTAAAATGATAAGACGTTAATTGTCATTCTCAAGATTCAGGCTGACAATCAAGTCTGCCGAAGTAGTGTTGTCCAATATTAAAGACGTAATGTTGCAGAAGTTTGAATAATGCCCAGTAACTTATTTGTTTTTCAAAATTTTAAACACGGCTGAAGCAGCAACTGTTGAAAATCTTCGCACTAAATTATAACAGCCAAACAGTTGCAGGATATAGATTTATTGAAATCTTTGAGCACGGTTTCGGTACATCTAAATATACCTTCATCAGAAGCAAAAATACGCCTGAACAGGAAGATACCTTCATTAGCAAAAAAACATAACGCCATAACTGAGATAGAAGAAAGAAAAACAAACACTTATTGCTGTAAGTAACCTTGAAAATTACCAAATTATTACAACCAGAATACTTTTAGTCACTTACTAAAATCACATCCTGCAGTGGAGATACATAAAACAATCGTGCCAAAGGCGGCATCAGTAGTTAAAATATCACCTCCATCTGTACAGCATAATTATGAAGAGAAGGTCGATGCGAACACGGCATAGTATCAGTACTTAGCCTGTGAACTAGCGTGAAGAGGGTGTGGAAGCCCTAGGGCGGACAGTTTCCGAGAGAAGGCACTTGTGGTATGCGCGGGTCACTCGCACACATTAACCAAGGGATACATACTCATGCACAACAAAAGTTTAAAGGTTATGCTAGTTCAAGCCCTCTGTCTTAATAAATAAAACATATCAGAACCATTTAAAACACCTACATACAATAGAAAATATGAAACCAATTTTACTATGTCCTAGTGTCAAGCAGATGAAGCTTGCTCTAAGGACCACATCTAAGGAGAGAGGGCACTAGTGTTATGCGCCAGAGTCTCACGCAACTTAAAGACTGGGATACATACTAGCGAAACCGAACAAATATTGTAGTAAATCGAAACCATCTGTCGTCGTGAATAAAAAACATAACAGTATCATTTAAACCACAAATACACATCAAAAACCGCGAATAACAAACATCAAAATGCTTCTGATATATTTTATTTATTTATTTATTTTTATTGATTTATTTTACCTGGTCACTTTATTTTACCTGAGCAGAACGCCCAAAAACACTAATCCTTTGGGCAGTGACCCGCGTAGCCAGTAGATGTCATTAGGGATTTCTAAGAATATTAACTCTGTAGCATGAAGTGACAGGTTGAGGTGGAATTTCCAGCCACCCCGAGAACAATATTTCGAACATTTCGTTTCACAAGAAGCCTGGAGACAATGTCGGCAACGTTTGCGCCGAATTAGTTATGAAACATCTGGTCCTCCCTAAACCCATTCAGTCTCGGCGTCACGCTTTAACAGATTTTCCGGAATATGAAAGACCAATTTAGCACCCGCTGCATTGCTCGCGTAGACTTTTTATGTAGCTCACAAATTTTAATGTCGTTCACAAACTGAAATACCTTCTAAACTTTTCTCGATAATTAGGGCAAAACAATCATGATCTTTTCCGAATGTACCTCTGACAGAAAAGCGATTATGATTGCTGGTGTCCAATGTTTTCGTTAACCATACCTCTTGCGTTCTTGTGGAGATGTTTTCATAGAATCTTCCATCCTCTAACACATAGTCCTTTATATCTAACCGAGAAAATAAATACCAATTTTCATAGATTTAGCTTCAAATTTTTTCAATATAACAAAATATTTGCTTAAAAATTGTCATTGCCTATTTGACCCCCTCAGGTGTTCTGTTTCTATAAACAGTAAAATTAGTGATTTTTTTAAATTTTTAACAGAGACCAAATACAAATTTTCATAGAGTTAGCTTTGAAAATGCTTTCGTAATGAAATATTTCCATAAAATATTTCGTCCCCTATTTCACTCCCTTAGGAGGTTGAATGTCCACAAACGCTGATACACTTTTCTTTTCCAACTGAGAAGTCAAATACCAATTTCCGTAGATGTAGCTTTAAAAATGCTTCAGTAATCCTTCAATAATGATTTATTTTTAAAAATCTTCATCCACTGTTTTACCCCCTTAGTGATTGAGTTTCTAAAAATTCTGAAACCCATTTTTTTAAATTTCTAACTGAGAAACCAAAACCAGTTTTTGTTGTTCTAGTTTAAAAAATGACTTCACAGCGACATATTTTCAAACTCTTTCATCTCGTACGTTAGCCTCTTAGGAGTGGAATTTCGAAAATCCCATGTCAAATGATGCCTACGGTATGACATCCACACCCTTTGCGAAATTAACAGCGGTTCGGGCTGGGCGATGTGAGTTAGTGAACCAGTCTTGCTCTATTTCACCCAGTTAGGGGTTGAATTTCCAAAAAACGGTGGGACACGCATTGTTTCATTTCTAATGGAGCAGCCAAACACCAGATTTCAAAGATTTAGGTTTAAAAGCACTTTCACAATGAAATATTTTCATAAAATGTTTCATTCCCTATTTCACCCCCTTAGGGTTGAATTCCTAAAATCAAGGAAATGTGTATTTTTTTTAATTTCTAACAGAGAAGCCAAATATAAATTTTCATAGATTTAGCTTGAAAACTGCTTGTACAACTCAACCTTCCCACAAAAACTTACATCCCCTATTTCAGCCCCATATGCGTCCAAACAGAGTGAAACACGTAATTTTTTTTAATTTCTAAGCATGAAGCCAATCTTAAATGTTCATCGTTTCAGCTTTAAAATGCTTCGCAATGAAGTATTAAAACACTTCAGCCCCCATTTCACCCCATGAGGGTTGAACTTCCAAAACACTGAAACATGTTATTTTTTAAATTTCTAACTAAGAAGTCAAATACCAATTTTTATAGATATAGCTTTAAAAGTACTCTAGTAGGTCTTTAATAATGATTTGTTTTAAAAAAAACTGTTACCCACTATTTCTCTCCCAAAGGAGTTAAACACTAACCTCATCCTCCTGTGGTGTCACAATCCCGGTGGCATCTAGCAAGTCCTCGCGCTGTCGCCTACGGACTTTCTCGTAAATAAATCGCGTTCATAGGTGACACGATACTGTAATAACGTCCCAGGTGTTATGAAAATTAATTTTACAGTCTTCGTAACAACTCTCTCCCTGGAAGTTCCCACAACGTCTAAAAGAATAAAAATTAATCAGCGACAACAGTTTTGGTTACAAAGGCCAAACAATATCACACCTGTTAAAGTATTTCATTTTTTAAATCCAAACAGCTCTATGTTTTTACCGTAAAATATGTATCAGATGCCACTATAAACTTTGAGGATGTTCCTACGTTGTTTGAGTGCAAATATGTTAGTATTTATGGCTCTTCCCTCATATTGAAGTAAAAAATGCATTTCACTAAAATCACTTGTAAAGTTCGTTTTTACCTTTCTTCGTAAAGACTACTAAGAATTTTCTTTTGGAAAGTACTCCATCATATTATTGACTACAAAATAATTGTCTCGTACGATAGTTTTAACCTGTGCAGAATGGAAATATTCCAACATTCTTCTCCTCAATCAAAATCTTTATGCAGCTCAAAGTGTGGTGTGTAGGAGATCAGTTTTGCAAATCCTACGTACAGTACATACAAAGTGAGGCAGGCATCTTTCAAAGGTTTCTTTAGCTATTACATAACGTCGTGACAAACTAAGTGAAGCAGGATTCTTTTATACCAGTGATGGAGATGAAATCATGTGTTTCCATTGTGGTGATGGGTTGAAATATTGGAACAAAACAAAGAACACATGGGGTGAACAAGCTGTGCGATTTTCCATGTGACTGTTTTTGCTTCTTGCGAGGGTTAAGGATTTTATGGATGATATTTGTGAGAAAAGAGATATAAAATTACTGCAAATGTTGAATACTAAAACTCCATCAAATCTCCTGAATGCAGTATGAGAACAATGAGTGGCTGTGAAAGTTTCTGACAATGTTCACCTGTGTAAAATCTGCTTCCAGGAATAAATGAGACTGCTATTCTTTCTCAGCCTACATTAAACGTGGACTTACCCTTTTCTCCTGCGCCATGTGTCAGAGACCTGTTTTAGCTGCAGTTATAGCATTTTGTAATAATGCTGCGTTCTTGTCTCCACAGACAAGCGGATACTTCAAAGGCATCTCTGGAATTTGTATCTTGTGAACAACACCCATCCCAGAGGATTTTGCACTGTGTTTGATGTAGCCAATAACTGGTCTTTTTTTCTGGAGAGGACTGACTAATGCTGAAACAGACTCCCTGTCTTTCCACCATCATTATGTATGTGGATGGCCCTGAAGGATGTGAAGAATACCCATCCCAGGGGATTCGCATCTGTTGTAATGTAGCTAACATGATTTTCCGGGAATGACAGGTGAACGCAGACAACGGCATTCCCTGTCTTCCTACCTGCGTTCTGAATGTGGGTGGTCCTGAGGGATACGAGCAATACCTAATGTGTCTGAACCTGCAGGCCTGGGTATTCCACCTGTATAGGCATTCCTATTGCTTCCTGCCAATTTTTCCACCCATGATGTCACAATTTTGGGCACCCTCCGGTGGCGGTAGTATGAACTAGGATAATAGATTGAGCTACTTTTCCCTCCAATTTCCAGGTGGGGGAGGTGAGGAGTATAGAGGAGCCCTGTCTCTAGCAAACTGAATAAATAAAGATTATGAAAACTGGAATTTATAAACACACACTGTGTCCCACCAGATTTTTTATTACACCAATTTTAAACCAGAAAAGTGGCAATGGCCCTGCCGCAGTGGATACACCGGTTCCCGTCAGATCGCCGGAGTTAGGCGCTGTCGGGCGTGGTCGGCACTTGGATGGGTGACCATCTGGGCCGCCATGCGCTGTTGCCATTTTTCGGGGTGCACTGAGCCTTGTGATGCCAATTGAGGAACTACTCGACTCCGGTCAAAGAAAAGCATCATAACCACTGGGAGAGCGGTGTGCTGACCACACCTATCCGCATCCTCAGCTGAGGATGACAAGGTGGTCGGATAGTCCCGATGGGCCACTTGTGGTCTGAAGACGGAGTGCTTAACCCAGAAAATCATGTAATAAAGAAATCTTCGGCCAGAGTAAAACTTATACATTATACCTTATATCCTTTCACACCAACAGCTCAGGACAGATTGAATATTTTTGCCGCCAATTTCCAGGTGGGAGAGGAAGGAGGGGAGGGAACATGGGGAGGGAGAAAATCCATGACTTCTAGTGATGTCATCAGTGTGATATTTCCACATCGACACCAGGGGGCAGGAGGAGGGGTTGGTGGAGGGTCCACCATCCTGAATAAACTAAAAGTGGCCCAGAATCCTTCTTACCCCACTTCAATTAGATAATTTGACAAGTGTGGAATCATACTCATTGAAATCATGTTTTACAGTTTGACTTCGAACGTTTATGTTTTAAAGAGATCTGTTTCTTTAGAAGTGTGAAGAGACTTAACAAATATGTAAATAATACAATAAAATAAAATTTGAAAATAGCAACACCAAAAATAAAACGTGTGAGGTGTTGGTTCTGCAGTTCGGAATACTCCTAAGATGCTACTGACCTGATCCCCAGTGACCTACTGGGAAGGGAAGCCCCCATAAGTACATGCAAATTTACGAGAAACAGTATCGCACAATGGGTGACGTCTTATTAAAAAAAATTACTAGGGGTGGTCCATTTGGGCATGAACTTATGGGTACCACTCTCACATATATGCTAATGCAAGGATTCATCTAACTGGAGGAGAAATCTAGTTGTCACTATAACAGTTTGGTTTATTACCATAAGACATAATAAAAATGATGTACCCTACCTGAGCCGTGGTAAAAACTGCTGTTTTGAAGAGCGCGCCGCAGCGCGTTGTGTGAAGCAGTCGCCCTCCGTTTCTGGCGTAGGCGCCGCTGTGGCACTCGCAGCTTTGGTGTCTCCCTCTGGTGGGAAAGGGGAAAGGTTGCCTGTTCACGTGCATTTAAGGGGCGCTATGAGCTCGCCAGTTGGGGCAGTCTGGGTGAGTCTGGAGTCATTCTGGGGTCAGTCTCTCGTCTCTAGCTTGCTAGTCTGTCTCTCGTCCTAATTTGTGACGCAGTGAGAGAACTCAACGAAGGGTCGCCCGGTCGGGGGCTTAGTTCCTGCATCTGAGCGTTAGGCTGCCAGTCTGCTCGAATTTCTGAGACAACGTTATTGGCGGTTGGCTCGATCGGTTGGTCAGTCGCGCACTGAGACACAACATGATTTGTCCGCCTTGAGTGTCGGCGCATGTGAGGTCGCCACGTGAGTCCAGTGGGCCGCGCCGTATAGCGAGGGGTAGTGGCTTCGCGGCTGACACGAGAGCAACAAGAGTGTTGAATCGGTTTGGCCGGTGCGAGCTGCGACGCCGTGAGACGGGAGATCGGCGCGCCTTCCTGCGTCCGTTGAAGCGGCTGGCAGCGGACGGTTCTGGAGAGCGTTTTGGGGGTGCTGCGCCAGGTCTTCGCCAGAAATCTCAGTTTATTAGAAGTTAAGTGATTGGTGATATGTTGTTTCATTTACTTGTTAAATTCTACTTGTTTTCTTGGTGAGGTCACCAGCCGCTTTGTTTTGCGGTTTTCCCACCATTCTTCTCCGCGGGAAAGTGGTTATTTATGAGTTGGGTAGTCCGTTTTTCCCTTGTGGAGTAGGGGCGGGTTAGAGCAACCTGCGGTTCGGGTTGTGCGGTAATCTCCCTATCAATCTGCCATACGTTTATAGCTGCCCTTGTCATGTTTGTCGGATTCGGTGTGATAACGAATTTATTGCTTGAAGTGTAACGGCCTAATTCCTGAAATATGTTTTTATCTTACCTATCATCTTGAGAGGCGATATATGTGTACTGTAGAGCATGTTTGGCCAACCTTGTATAATTTTATGTAAGATTGCATTTCATGGACTTTTATTTAAATGGTCATTTTAGTATATAAAGTTGCCACCCTTCCACGGTAAGACTTTTCTTAGAAGTTAAAATCAAGTTGCACCTTCGGTGGCAAGTTAATATTTTAATTTTAGTGTTTTGTACCATTTCCATCCCTCCTATGGGGTGCATTGTTTGTGTGTTTGTGTGAATTGTTAAAACTTTTACTTTAAGGTAATCTGGTGTGTTGCAGAGTTGCACCTGTGTAGTCTTTGAGGTTGTTGTGAGCGGTCGTGACTACGGCCGTGTCAAAAGGGAGTGCCAAGGTTCTCAGCCAAAAAGCTCATACAGTCACAAATTTTTTTTCTTTCAGTCTCTGAATAAATTGTAACTTTATATTTAGAGGGTGCCTTCTGCTTATAATTTTAAATCTGTTTCTTAAAAAAAAAAAAGGCTTTTAGGAATAAAATTCCCATTTGTTAAAAGCAATTTAATTTTGATTCCTTCAGTTACTCCCTGGCAACTACTTCCACGCTCATATAGTGTGATTAAATGTGTTAATGTTCCTGATGAATCGCTAGTAAATAAAGTAAATTCTTAAGAAAAAGTTTTGAAAGTAAATTCACGGTTCACTACCCACTGAATCAAGGACACAACACATGGCCAATACGAACTACAGCCTTGTCACAGGTGGGTGGTCACATGAAAACATATATGAAACTGTCTCACTATATGGCCAATGAATTCGAATGTGATTTGAAGAAAGATTCCCGGAAAATCTAGAACGAACACTAATACTTTCGCCAACGGGCATGATGACTAGCTGGCTGTGAATGTTAAATCTGAGCAATGAACCCTTGCTCCAAGTCAGCTGGTTTCACGTCTCCCTCGCCTCGGTGGCTACATCGATAGCACTTGCCTATCACTTCTGAACAGTGCGAGCGTGGAACATGCCTGGAGTAGTGGCTGGAAATTCTGAATCCAGCTCAGCCTGTGTACGTTGCTTTAAGTCAGTCTCTACGAATATCTTATACGGCTCTCAAAGGTGATGCACTTTCTCCATGGCATCCCTGAAGCACGTGCTTCTTCAGTGTCCCTGCTGCATATGTACTCTTCGACCTCTCTGAAGCAAGAGCTTCTGACTTGACGAAGCTCACCTGTTTTTGCCAGCATTAAAATCTCGGCTGGCAGGTGCAACAGACCTTGCGAATTCCGATCAATAATAATTTTATGGACATGTTTATTCATTTTCTATTCTCACAGACTTTGTTACGGTTAACTAATAGCTGCGTGGTGTGTGAAGCAGGTAGAAAATGTCTTCCATTACATGACAGAATTCCAGCCTTGGGCAACCAAAAGAATTGCAGGTATGTATACCTGGGAAATCGCCCCTTTCTACTGAACTAATTTCTGTGAGCCAGCCACAGAACACCTTACCAGAATTTGAACAAACATCCCTACATGGCACAGCAGCGTTCAGTGGCTGGTCCCACGGTCTGAACCTGTATATTTTCACGTGGCCTTCAGAACTTATCTCGCTAAAACAGATTCCTTTTAGCGTCTCTCACAATGCAGTTTTTATGTAATGCAGTCCGACCTCCAGCGCGCTCCTTCTATGTAGAGATGGGAGACTGTATTTCCCTGTCCTGTACCAGCTCGGAGATGGCTTCCAGCACCAACTTTACGACACTCCGGTACTTCCAAGCTAACTTTCCGCGTCGCGAGCCAGCTAGAGAAATCCTTCAAGGCTGCAGAGCAACAGGTCTCCCTCACCGTACTAAAAAGAAAGGAGAAGAAGAAGCAATTAACAGCGCAGTCGTTAGGAGTAGTGAACACCGTCTCGAGTTTTCAGCATTAAGGAATTGACTATACTGGCTACTAAGGTCTGCATATTACATTATAAAAATGGTTTACGTGGCAGTTTGGGCATAAACAGCCACGTAAAACTTACATGTTTGGAAATATTTAAACCAAGCCGTTAGTTGTTGCCCCAACTGGGCATAGTTCTGGTACTGAAGCAGAAAGTTCTGAGTTCTAAGCTTTTGGGTGAATGTGCTCTTAAACATATTTTTTAACCTTTGAGTTTACTAACTATAGTTATCTTGTTGTTGTATAACAAACTCCCGCCTCTCTTTATATTCCTTTCATCTTAAATGCACATATCTGATGACAGCAGTAGCCGAAACATTGTAATAAATAAAGAAATTGTAATGAGGGTTCTACATGGTTTTACTCACAAAATATTCACAATGATCGCTGACTCACATAGGAAATTCACTTCCTATACTAACGAACTTCAGTCAGGTTTCGAATGCTCTATGGATGATGACGATTTATGGAATTCTGGTCAGTTTGAGAAATATTGGTAACTGCAGTGTTCACAATGCCTTTACTTTTGAACAACGGCCACAGACTCGTAAGTCGCCAGACCATTTTCTTGCCACAGTAACTATAGGATTTATATTCGCGGACAGCACTTCTTAACTATATTGCCGAGATTCTGTGGCATTCCATGTATGTGTAAGTGACGTATCTACACAGAACAGCAAAAGAAACTGGTACAACAGCCTAATATCGTGTACGGCCCCCACAAGCACGCAGAAGTGCCGGCACACGACGTGGCATCGACTCAGCCAATGTCTGAAGTAGTGCTGGTGGGAACTGACATCGTGAATCCTGGAGGGCTGGCTATCCATAAATCCGTAAGAGTACGAGGGGATGGAGATCTCTTCCAAATCTCAGATGTGCTCAACTTTGGGCCAGCGGAAGTGCTTAACTCGGAAGAGTATTCCTGGGGCCAATCTGTAGCAATTCTGGACATTTGGCTGTCACGTTGCCCTGTTGTAATTGCCCAAGTTTGTCGGAGTGCACAATGGACGTGAATGGATGCAGGTGAGCGGACGGGATGCTTACATACGTGTCACCTGTCAGAGTCGTATATACAGGGCGGTCCATTGATAGTGACCGGGCCAAATATCTCACGAAAGAAGCATCAAATGAAAAAACTACAAAGAATGAAACTCGTCTAGCTTGAAGGGGGAAACCAGATGATGCTATGGTTGGCCCGCCAGATGGCGCTGACATACGTCAAAGGGATATCAACTGCGTTTTTTAAAATAGGAATCCCCAATTTATATTACATATTCGTGTAGTACGTAAAGAAATATAAATGTTTTATTTGGACCACTTTTTTCGCTTTGTGATAGATGGCGCCGTAATAGTCACAAACGTATAAGTACGTGGTATCACGTAACATTCAGCTAGTGCGGACGGTATTTGCTTCGTAATACTTTACCCGTGTTAAAATGGACCGTTTACCAATTGCGGGAAAGGTCGATATCGCGTTGATGTATGGCTATTGTGATCAAAATGCCCAACGGGCGTGTGATATGTATGCTGCTCGGTATCCTGGACGACATCATCAAAGTGTCCGGACCGTTCGCCGAATAGTTACGTTATTTAAGGAAACAGAAAGTGTTCAGTAACATGTGAAACGTCAACCACGACCTGCAGCAAAGGATGATGCCCAAGTAGGTGTTTTAGCTGCTGTCGCGGCTAATCCGCACAACAGTAGCAGACAAATTGCGCGATAATCGGGAATCTCAAAAACGTCGGTGTTGAGAATGTTACATCAACATCGATTGCATCCGTACCATATTTGTATGCACCAGGGATTGCATGGCGACGACTTTGAACGTCATGTACAGTTCTGCCGCTGGGCACAAGAGAAATTACGGGACGATGACAGATTTTTTGCACGCGTTCTATTTAGTTGCCAAGCGTCATTGACCAACAGTGGTAACGTAAACCTGCATAATATGCACTATTGGGCAACGGAAAATCCACGATGGCTGCGACAAGTGGAACATCAGCGACCTTGGCGGGTTAAGGTATGGTGCGGCATTGTGGAAGGAAGGATAATTGACCCCCATTTTATCGATGGCAATGTAAATGGTGCAATGTATGCTGATTTCCTACGAAATGTTCTACCGATGCTACTACAAGATGTTTCACTGCATGACAGAATGGTGACGTACTTCCAACATGATGGATATCCGGCACATAGCTCGCGTGCGGCTGGAGCGGTATTGAATAGCATATTTCATGACAGGTGGATTGGTCGTCGAAGCACCCGCACGTTCACCGGATCTGACGTCCCCGGATTTCTTTCTGTGGGAAGAGTTGAAGGATATTTGCTATGGCGATCCACCGACAACACCTGACAACATACGTCAACGCATTGTCAATGCATGTGTGAACATTACGGAAGGCGAACTACTCGCTGTTGAGAGGAATGTCGTTAGACGTATTGCCAAATGCATTGAGGTTGACGGACATCATTTTGAGCATTTATTGCATTAATGTGGTATTAAAGGTAATCACGCTGTTACAGCATGCGCTCTCAGAAATGGTAAGTTCACAAAGGTACATATATCACATTGGAACAAGCGAAATAAAATGCTCAAATGTACCTACGTTCTGTATTTTGATTTAAAAAACCTACCTGTTACCAAGTGTTCGTCTAAAATTGTGAGCCATGTGTCTGTGACTATTACAGCGCCATCTATCACAAAGCGAAAAAGTGGTCCAATTAAAACATTCATATTTATTTACGTACTACACGAATATGTAATAAAAGATGGGGTTCCTATTTTTTAAAAAAATCGCAGTTGATATCCGTTTGATCCATGCCAACGGCATCTAGCGGGCCAACCATAGCGCCATCTGGTTTCCCCCTTCAAGCTAGACAAGTTTCGTTCTGTGTAGTCTTTTCGTTTGACGCTTATTTCGTGAGATATTTGGCCCGGTCACGATCAATAGACCACCCCGTAGACGTATCAGGGGTCCCTCATCACTCCAACTGTACACACCCACACCATTACAGAGCCTCCACCAGCTTGAACAGTCCCCTGCAGGATCCATGGATTCATGAGGTTGTCTCCATGCCAGTACACGTCCATCCGATGGATACAATTTGAAACGAGCAGGCAAAATATTTCCAGTCATCAACAGTCCAATGTCGGTGTTGACGGGCCCAGGCGAGGCGTAAAGCTTCGTGTCGTGCAGTCATCAAGGGCTACGAAAGCCCATATCGATGATGTTTCGTTGAATGGTTCGCACGCTGACACTTGTTGACGACCGAGCATTGAAATCTGCAGCAATTTGCGGAAGCTTTGCACTTCTGTCACGTCGAACGATTCTCTTCAGTCGTGTTGGTGCCGTTTTCGCAAGTTCTTTTTTTCCGGCGTATCAAATAAGTGAAAGGACAAGACCAAGTAGAAATCCTTGGATAACACAGGAGATACTGAATTTAATTGATGAAAAGAGAAAATTAAAGAAACAATAACTGAAGCAGGCGAAAGAGAATACAAATGTCTGAAAAATCCGATTGACATGAAATACAAAATGGGTAAGAAGGAACGACTAGGGCACAAATGTAAGGAGTTAGAAGCATATGTCACTAGGGGAAAGATTGATACTGCCTACAGGACAATTAAAGAAGGTTTTGGCGAAAAGAGAAGTAGCTGCATTAATTTCAAGACCTTGGATGGAAAACCGGTCCTAAGCAAAGAAAGGAAAGCCGAAAGGTGGAGCAGTTATAAGGTGTCTACATAAATAAGATGAACTTGCAGGCAATATTACAGAAACAGAATAGAACGTAGATGAAGATGAGATGAGAGACTTGATGCTGCGAGAAGAATTTGACAGAACACTGAAAGTCCTAAGTCGGAACAAGGTTCTACGAGTCAACGACATTCCATCAGATCTAATGATAGCCTTGGGAAAACCAGCCATGACAGAACTCTTCTGTCTGATGGGCAGGATGAATGAGACAAGCGAAATACCCTGAGACTTCAAGAAGAATATAGTAATTCCAATTCCAAAGAGAGAAGTTGACGACAGTTGTGAAAATTTGTGAACTGTCAGTTTAATAAGTCGTGGTTCCAAGATACTAACACGAATTCTTTACAGAAGAGTGGAGAAACTGGTAGAAGCCGACCTCGAGGAAGATCAGTTTGGATTCTGGAGAAATATAGGAATACGTGAGACAGTATGACGCTACGACTACTCTTCGGAGACAAGTTAAGGGAAGGCAAATCTAAGTTTATAGTATTTGCAGACTAAGAGAAAGCTTTTAACAATGCTGAATAGAATACTCTTTTCCGAATGTAGCAGGGACAAAATATATGGAGTGAAAGGCTACCTATACTTCTATAGATACCAGACAGCAATTATAAGAGTCGAGGGGCATGGAAGGGAAGCAGCGGTTGAGAAGGGAATCAGATGGGGCTGTAGCCTATGACTGATGTTATTCATTCTGTATACTGAGCAAGCAATAAAGGAAACAAAAGAAAAATCTGGGAATTAAAATTCAGGGAGAAGAAATAAAAATTTGGGTTTGGTGTCATTCTGTCAGAGACAACGAAGGGCTTGGAAGAGCATTTCAATGGGATGGGCAGCATCTTGAAAGGAGAACATAAGATGAACATCAACGAAAGTAAAACAGTGATAATGGAATGAAGTCGAACGCTGGAGGAATTAGATTAGGAAATGAGACAGTGGAAGAAGTAGATGAGATTTGCTCTTTGAGCAGTAAAATAATTAATGATGGTGAAAGTAGAAGGGATATAAAATGTCGACTCGCAATGGCAAGAAAAGTGTTTCTGAAGTAGAGAAACTTGTTAACATCGAATATGTATTTAAGTGTCGGGATGTTTTTTCTGAATAAGTTTGTGTGAAGTGTAGCCACATATGGAAGTGAAACATGGACGATAAACAGTTAAGAAGAGAATATAAACTTTTGAAATGTGTTGGTACTGAAGAACGCTGAAGGTTAGATGGATTGATCATATAACTAATAAGGAGGTATTGAATAGATTTGCAGAGAAAAGAAATTTGTTGCACAATTTGACCAAAAAATAGATGGGTCAATAGAACACATTCTGAGACATCAAGGGATCACCAATTTAGTGCTGGAGGGAAGTGTGAGTGGGTAAAAATTAAAGAGGGAGACCAAGAGATGAATAGTGTAAGCAGATTCAGAAGAATGTAAATTGCAGTAGTTATTTCGAGATGAAGAGGCTTGCAGAGGATAGACTGTCATGAAGAGCTGCATCAAACCAGTCATCAAACTGAAAAACATAACAACAGTAATATATGGCAATTATAATTAAGTTCATTTCCAAGATGAATAGTTTTTATAATAACATATTTCTGTAATTAAATTGAATAAAATCTCAAAATCAAGATTTATAAAATAATTATTAGTGTATACGATTTTCTGAAGTCTTTGTTATAAGACACATATGTGATACTATATACTTTCTTTACAATCACAACATATGAAAGGTGTTTTTTAAGCAACAAATATTTTTATGTCATTTGACAGAATATAATTTTCAGTTACATTAATTACAGTTGTAGCTTGTTTAGAAAAAGGATAATTTTTATCTTTTATGGTTCACAATGTTTGGTTTAAGTAATATCCATATGTATTACAGAGTGATTAGTCGTCAAATAAAACTTTCTGGTTGGCAGTACAAAAAGGAAGGCTACAAAAAGAAACCAAAAGCCAAAAACAAGCTTACACCTTAAAAAATTTATACATACTTCTACAAAAACAAATTATGGCTCTGAGAATCCAACACCAACTACGTTTATACAAGAAATGGATAACAATGACAAACAAATGTACAACATTCCTAAATCAACTGGTACTGATGACACTCTGACAAGAAAACTGACAACAATATGATACCCACAGATAATGCTCTACCATCATTGAGTGCAGAGGCAGCATTGTGACCAAGAATTTAGTAACACAAGGTCCACCCAATTACAAATTTCCTTCCTAGGACATTGATCAACGTTTTAAAGTAAATTATTATTTACAAATTTTAAGCAATGGAGACCAAGTTTTATGAGACTGAGTAGTACACTCTCATTCTCCTTCGAAGGAGAGTTTTAAAAATTGGAAGCAGCTTATTGAAACTTCAAAAGACCCTGAAATTTTCAAAAATCATATTCAAGCCCAAACATCAAGGCTATAGCTGAACCAAAGGTTAAAGTGTTGTACAGCTATAGGTGTGGACTTTCAAAGAATTTTTAACGCCGAAAGAAGTAGTTGTAATGAAGTGAGTCTGAGAATTGTAGCAATTACTAAAATGTTCACTAAAAGTTGTCTAGCTTTTCAAGCTACAAGTTGTTCAAGTACAATAATGGTAATTTCTAAAGAATAGTTGAGTTCACACCCGAATTTGATCCTGTCATGGAAGAGGACGCCCATGATGTGCTAATGAAAGAAGAGGCTAAACCTCTCTACCTCGGGAAAATATACAAAACGAGATAGTAGATTTTCTACATCAAAGTTTCATATTATTGATGAAATAAAAAAAATACAAATAGTTTCCCCTAACATTAGACTGTACTCTTGCCATTATTAAGTTAGAGCAAATGAATTTGTAACCACATTTGTTTCAATTAATAAATTTGCAGTTGATACTGAAATTAAAATTCTTGAAAGCTCCTTATGCTGTTTACAAATTTACAAGTCCACAAGAAAACAAATGTATGGCATTATAATGGAGAAAGTAATCACTTGGGCTCAAATTGTGAGGATATCTGAAGGAGTGATGAAGCAGGAGTCCAATCCAGAATTAAACAATATCATTCACTAGCATTCTATATTCTATGTAGTAACTTATCTCTCAGTCTTTTTGTTACCCATATAGCAAAAGGATCCTTGGAAGGCATTAATTTCTTCAAGATTTGAATTTTTTCAGCACCTACTTTTTAATGGTCAATACTTTTCAAACATATTCAAAGTTTAACTTTCAAAAAACTGACTGACACTATATTGGGACTAGGATAGAGCCCTTAAAGCCTTTGAGATTCTAATTGGGAGATTTATTCAATTCCTCACTAAGCATTTATGAAAATCAATAAATTTATAATTTAATAATAGACAAGATTTGGGTTTATTAAATTGTATTAAGCAACTTACCTTTTTGTGTTCACTGGTTATTTGGCAAAAAATACTAAATTCCATTAATACAATAAGCATGTTGATTCAAAAAAATGATTTTGATCTAGCCTTTGCACTTACTGTTGTACAAAACTGCATAAAATATTTATGAATCTTTGATTGGATCCCTTCTTTGATGAATTTATTGTTGACACAAAAAATTTGCTACAGGAACTGATATGGAGGCTAATTTTGGATCATTACCAACATGGCACCACATTAGAGGAATAAAAGGGGACTTCTCTCTTGAAACACGAGTTGCACCTATCAAAGATCCAGAAGAACAATATAAAACTCTTCTTTTATTTTACAATTGACCAAGCAGTAAATGCATTATAAGCATGGTTTGAACAACTTAGTAATCACAGCAGGTGTTTTCAATTCTTGTATTATATATATGATTTAAATACACTGCCCAAAGAAATGCTACCCAAACATGGTAAGACTTTAGAATATATTTAATAGTGAGTCTGTTGACATAAATGGGGTAGAATTAGCAGAGGATATCTCGTTAGTATCTGCTCCTTTTAGGCAAAAAAGAAAGACTAAGTAATGTATTGAGTTTAAATACAAAGTTAAGTTTAATTGCTATAGTTTTTGGAATACTGTTAATGATACCAATAACTGCAGCAAGTGTCAAAAGGATTCTTTCTGCATTAAAGTTAATTAAGAATTTTTTTACATTTGACTACTACACAAAATTGTCTTAATGGTTTGGCCATTTTAGCAGTTAAGCATGAAATTATTGATTAGGTAAATTTAAAAGTTTGCAGAACTGATAGTAACGAAGCAGTTTCTTGTGATTTTAGTATTGTTGATGTTACTTTGTTTTATTTTCAAAATAATGGCACTTAAAAATGTAAAAAATTATGTACATAACAGTATGAAGTTAGGTGTAGATAGTTCCTAATTAATTTTTACTATTTTGTACTGCTTGTTTACCAGTGTCATCTTGTGTTACTTGACTTTGTAAATACAAGCTTTCGTTTAACTTTAGATAAAATGATTAAATTTTTATTGAAAAATATGTTATTTACTTATGTGTCTTTCTAAATACATGCTTTTGTTACTCTTTACATAAATTGATAAAAGTTTTATTGAAAAATATGTTATTTAGTTAGTTACTTGTTGAATAGATCATCTGAACGATTCTTTTATCGAAATGATGTGGAACCAGTTAGTATACAGGTTTTGTATACATGAATAGTGTTGGCATTAATGAGGTCTTTAATATTTTTCGTCCTGCCCATGAAACAACATTTTCTTGGCTACCAGTTATTAAGCAGAAATTCGTCAGTGGAATAGGAGTTGTCCAGCAGAAGTCATTTTAAATTAGATCTAAAACTTGCTTCCCACCCTTTCAGAGTTTTGTGCTATTGGGAAAATGATCAAAAATTTTTGTTGCTGCATATTGAATTCCTTTCTGAGCCACTGACAGCTTTAACAGTGGGTAATAAAGATCATTTTTTCGTCTGGTGTTGTAGGTATGGACATCATTATTCTTTCCAAATTGTGGTGGATTATTTCTGACACATTCCATTAGCGAATATATGTATTGTGAAGGCGCAGTTAAAATGTCTGGCTCCTCGAAGAGGTACTTACAGGAATCCTATAGAAGAACACCACATATTATTCTTACTGTTCACTTTTGTGCCATCAATTCTTTATTTTTAAATGATGAGTTTCCCAAGAAAATTATTCTGTACGACTTATTGAGTGGAAAAAATGCAGAAAATGTCGTGAGGTAGATACGTTTGTTTCCAGGTTTAGCAGTTACATGAAGAGCAAAAGTAGCTGAACTTAATTCTTTGAGAAACTCAGTAATATATGTATGTGTAAACATTTGTTTAATGGACGGCAATTTGTCTCTCTTTCCTGGGACGGCATAGCTGCTAGAGTGGGCCCTGCAGACAGCCACATAGCTAACGTGTCACAGGTGCCTACGATTTTAACAGTAATAATAATAACAATAAAATACGGCGTGATCCACTGTTTCGTCCACATTTTTGTTTCACTGCTTCCTATCAGAAACGATGTAATATTAATAATTTCATTGTTACATTATGCTCTATTTTACGCCAATACCTAATTGGTACCTACTTGTTACATAACTTCTGTTTGTTCTATGTATAACCGCGAATAAATATGGCCCACAGTGTAAACGTTTCTGACTGTGCTCGGATTGCAGCTGGAATGGGAATATGTCAATCGCCTACAGTGGTACAGATATGGTAGAGACGGGAGAAGTGGTGACTCGTGACTCTGGATGTGAAAACAATAGAGACTGCATGCGAATTTGCTGCATACGTGTTCGGCTACTCACCAAAAGGGCGCTGGAGTCCTTCTGGGCTCCTAGACATAGTTATCACTAAATAGGCTAAAGCTAACGCTTCTGCGACGTTTCCACAAGGACCCAAGAAGTCCGTGAGATAGTACGGCAGGAAATCGTATGGTTCGGTACAACAGATAACGAAAGGAGATTGGCTGGAGGCCATGGAAATCACACTTTGCCCAAGCACTGTCACCGATGGACTATGGTGTTAGGATAATGTTTGTTGACTCCCCATTGCGTTGTACGGAAGAGAAACCAGATATCCTGAGGGCGGTCAGGCGAAGCCGTTTCCATATGGGTGTGTTCATAAATCACCATACCTCCTGAAGCTACAACTAAAAAAGTGCAGTCACGTCCATTGTTGACAGCGTGGTGTGATATCCGTAATGATACTCTTATTGGTCTGTATATTTTTCGTGAAACAATGATATTGCGAGATTTGTACACCTGCTACGAACTTTCGTTCATCCCTTTGTTGCAAACTGGGACAATGCGGACAATGTACACTTCATGCAGGATGGCGCACCTCACAACTTCGCATTGATTCCAGATAATGGCTCGACAGTGCTTTTCCAGGCCGTGTTATTCGACGTCGCGGGAATTTTTTGCGTGCCTGTCGTGTTGTCTAGATTTGTGTCCATTAAATTTCTTTCTCAGGGGGTAATTGAAAAAGCAAGTGTTTGGTCAGAGAACTTTGTGATTTTGGACACTTTGGAAGCAGTGATTAAAGGGGAATGTGCACACGTACCGGAAGATGTCCTGCCACGGTCTGTCAGGAACGTCGACCCCGAATGCAACCGTGTGCTACTGACGCTGGTACCTATGTTGAAATATGAAATAGCGAGGACCATAGACAACGAGTATGATACAAGTGAAATTAACTATGTAACAAACTTTACAGCAGTTCCATAATGAAATGTAAACAGGGCCGTAATAGTAGATAGATATAAAATATGTTGATACAATAATAATTTGTTTTCATCGGCACTTTGTATATCACATTAGCATACTATCCAAGCATTTGAAAAGCATGTATCCAAAAATCTGAGAACGATATGTGTCTTGGATTTAATTTAAAAACTATAACAGTAACAGATGCTTACAAGTTCCACAGAGTCATTATTCATACAGTATAAAATCAAATTATGCAGTCCGCTGTATCAGTATTTCACTTAGCACTGCGACTGAGGACACAGGCCTGAAGACTATAGTTCTGTGTGTTGTCAGTGAATGGTACACATAGGTCACCTATCTTTTGGAAGTCAGTCATTCTGTCATTTGTTTTCTTTCCTTCCCATTTCTTTTCTTTCCTTTCCTTTTTCTTTCCTTTTCCTTTCGTCAACTTCCTCCGATTTAGTCATTCTGCGTGTGGACTTACGAACCCAATCGGGTCTGCTGTTGACGGCAGGCGCAGTCGGTCTAAGAATATGCGCCTTTGTCTGGTAGAAAGTTGCCGGTCAGATTGTGAGCTCGTGCACGTGGGTACGCCACCAGACAAGCAACTGAAATTTGTGCTGAGATAAACGTAGCTTGCAAATTATGGAATTCCTTGCCATTTTCGAGAGTTTCAATTTTCATGCTACATTATTCTCCGAGAGTTAGCTGTGGAATGTAGAAATTGAAGTATGTAAAAATGTAAACGCTGAAATGTAACTATGTGCGTGTGTGCGTGCGTGCGTACGTGTGTGTGTGTGTGTGTGTGTGTGGTGTGTGTGTGTGTGTGTGTGTGTGTGTGTGTGTGCGCGCGGGGGAGGGGTCATGACCCCAAGGGCGCCCCCACCCCTTCGCTCCCCTTCTCCCTCTTTCTTCCAATCTATACGTGTGAACTAGAATACTGCTTTTACTTTCCGTCGCATTTCAGGTGGCTTGTCTGGGGTCCCTGTAGAAACAGGGTGTCCATAAAAGAATGTCCCAATTTCAGTGGTATGTTATAGCTAATTTAGAATATTTACAACAAATCATACACCAAACGGGAACTAACCTAGTTTTTCTCACAAATATTCCATAAGTGTACCTCTAGTCGTACAACACACATCTTCGTCTATTAAGTTGGTGCATAAGGTCGTGGCGTTTCTGCTTTGCATGTTGGTATTTCGGTTGCTATGGATTTATTTATTGATTTTCTGTTTTTATTTGTAGTTCAGTGCTGCAATTTGAGTTTACTTAATGTCATTTAGTCATTTGGGGATAGCGAGTGGAGCTGTGGACGTTGGAACATGGAGTGCCAAGTGAATTACCAAGTGGAGAAATCTTAACATTTCCGACATATTCTTCCGTTTGTGTTCAATACATATGTGACAGCAGCGGAGACAGCCAGATACATTTGCGCCGTGTGTGGGGATAATACCACTGGACCGACAATGCCAAGAAAATGGCTTTCTCGTTTTAGTGACTCTCCAAATTGAAGAGGATCTTCCGGGTTCTGATGAAGATCGTTTAAACTTTTAATCCACAATAATCCACAGCAGTGTGCTCGAGAACTGGCAAATGTGATGAACTTTGATTATTCCACTATTGTGCAATGAGGAAGATTCACAACTCTGGTGTATAGGTATTGCATTCTCTAAGCCAGAAACGGTATTAAAATCCATGGAGAAGAAATAAAAACTTTGAGGTTCGCCGATGACATTGTAATTCTGTCAGAGACAGCAAAGGACGTGGAAGAGCAGTTGAATGGAATGGATAGAGTCTTGAAAGGAGGATATAAGATGAACATCAACAAAAGCAAAACGAGGATAATGGAATGTAGTCGAATGAAGTTGGGTGATGCTGAGGGAATTAGATTAGGAAATGAGACACTTAAAGTAGTAAAGGAGTTTTGCTATTTGGGGAGCAAAATAACTGATGATTGTCGAAGTAGAGAGGATATAAAATGTAGACTGGCAATGGCAAGGAAAGCGTTTCTGAAGAAGAGAAATTTGTTAACATCGAGTATAGATTTAAGTGTCGGGAGAAGAGAAGTTTGTGGCACAACTTGACCAGAAGAAGCGATCGGTTGGTAGGACATGTTCTGAGGCATCAAGAGATCACGAATTTAGTATTGGAGGGCAGCGTGGAGGATAAAAATCGTAGAGGGAGACCAAGAGATGAATACACTAAGCAGATTCAGAAGGATGTAGGTTGCAGTAGGTACTGGGAGATGAAGAAGCTTGCACAGGATAGAGTAGCATGGAGAGCTGCATCAAACCAGTCTCAGGACTGAAGACCACAACAACAAAAGCCAGAAACACAAAAATCAGAGGGTGTCGTATGTGCATCTCTGCTTGCTCTTCATCAATTGGCTCGTGAACAATAACGACCATTCCTATCCTGTATCGTTACTGGTGACGAGAAATGGTGTCCTTATGCTAATATAAGGAAAACAAAGGAATGTTTGAACCGAGCAAAACAGCAACTCTCCGTACAAAGAACCTGTGCGCATCCAGAAGAGATGATGTTACGCATTTGGTAGAACCGCGACGGTGCAATGTACTATGAGTTGTTTCCCCGAGGTGTAACCATCACTGGGGACTTATGACCACAGCAGTTGAGTCCCATAGTGCTCAGAGCGATTTTTTTTTGTAACCATCACTGTCGACATTCATTATCAATAACCGAGACGTCTTGCAAAAAACAACGACCAATAAGACTGTGCGAAGTGAGGCTACTCCACGATAACTAGACTGCCAAAAAACATTATACAGGAGTTGGGCTGGGAACTCATTCAGCACCCACCTTATTCACTCGATCTTGCGGCCTCAGATTCTCACCTTTTCCGCTATATATCGAACAGTCTTCAAGGAACCTCCTTTCCGGATGAAAGTGCTCTCCGGACGTGCCTCGACGAGTTCTTAGCCTCAAAACCATGTGATTTCTACAGTCATACAATCGAGAAGTTACCCCAGCGTTGGCAGACTACTGTAAAAAATTAAGGAGAATTTATTATGATGATTAAAGTCTCTGTTGGGTTTATTAAACTTATGGTAAAAACGCTACTAACTTACGCATCAACCCAATACATAAATACTCCGCAAGCCACCGTGCAGTGTATGGCGGGGGGTACAATGTACTGCTACTAGTCATTTTCCCCACACTTTGCTCAACAAGTTCGAAGCTGTGGACACAACAGCCTCTTCAATTCAGTGTCTCGGCTCTGGCAAACTATGAAGTAGTAGCTTTTATAAAACCCTAAAGAAAAAAATCGCTTTGCGTGAGGTCAGATGAATGTGGAGGCCAGCTGAAAAGGGCTCTGTCGTACTGACCATTACGACAGATTTGACGGTCAGGGAGTCTCGTACAAAGAGATGCCAACGAGGAAGTGCCCATCTTATTGCCAAATAAAGTTTTCAGGTTCACCTTCAAATTGGGGAATGAGCCATTCTTGCAACATGCTCCAGATAAGCCACTCCTGTTACGGTAGTTTCAACGACAAGAATGGTCTGTACACTTGACATCAGGATACAGCGCGAGAACGTATAAAATTGGAAAATATTTTTGATTTGCACTAGTCATGAGGATTTTGTTATGCCACATACGAAAATTATGGGTATATATCTCCCTAGCTGAAACATTGCCTTATTACTGAACACCACATCATCAGGAAAGTCATCTTCCTGCTGCAAAATTTCAGTTGCAAAGTTGTAATATACGCCATGGTCATTTGGCTTTACGGCATGTAGGACCTACCACGTATAAACCGGTAAGGACATAAGTGTAAACGCTTTCTATCTTCCACACTGTCGTCTTTGGCAACATAAGTCGAAGACTTGCTTTCCGAAGAGACTTCTTACGACTACGAAGGTAAGATGCTCTGACACGGTGTCACCGACTGCCATCATGGTATAAATAGTCTGAAGGTTTTCACATTCTGACCGAAACTAGTTACCATTGGAAATAAATGTTTTAATTCAGTCAAGACTGCTTTTAATCCATTTTTCAGCATTTTAACTAGACCTCTGACTTCCTCCGAGGGATATGTTCTAAAAATTGCTGTTTAGATAATATTGGGTTGCTTCTCTTCTCTTTGTTACAGGTAGTTCTAGCGTTTATGTGCATCACACCATTCATTACAACAGGTTGAAATTATACAACATCGTTATAACTTGTATGGCCAAGATGTGGACTTGCTGAAGCACATACTGTCGTACAATGTGTATGTTTTCACGGACATCTTCTGCATTAGCTGCTATAATCAATTATTAGTCGTTTTCTTCGCTTTAATCGTCTCTACAGTTTGGTATTTGCAGACTCAAAACATTAAGAACAGTATTTCCATATACAATTTACGTACAGTTTATTTAGGGTGTCTTGCCTCTTGTTTACATATTATGCGAAACAATGATTTTCTCATTCCTTGTTAGCAAAGATTAAGGTCGAAAGAAACATGGTTACACACTCACTTTTGACAGTTTCATTTTATTTTCCAATCCACTTTTGTTACATTGCATAGGTGTTTGTTGCACTTCATCTTACTTTTGTAAAACTTCACAAGAGAAATCGTACAGCAGTTTTACGTGTTCCGCACTCAGCACAATATTTTCTTTTATTCATTTGTTTTTTTGTTGGTTGTGAGTGCTGACAATCTGTGAACGCATTTGTACCCCACTTTTATGAGTAAATACTGTTCTTAATCTAAATAAAAGAATAAAAAATGGAACAACAACATTTAGAGACATATTATGCATCAATATTTCCGGAATGGAGACTTTATAAATTACCGCTTTAAAAATAAAAACGAAACGCGTCTGGCAAAAAAAAAAAAAAAATACTCTTTAACTGCTCGACGCTTAAGACGGGAAAACCAACAATAATTGAATACATACTTCGCTTCACTCACAATTATAAGGACTGCAGACGCCATGACGACGAGTATTGACTCCGTTGAGTGCTAGGCAACAACAACATGTGAATCTCGTAATATCTAGAATCATTCTCCTAGCTAAAGTGCACGGAGAGGCATTACTGTTGTAGAGCCGAAATGTGTGGATAATTCGTTTACACCGAAGGGGGTGATTCGAACTTCTTAACGGGAAATTCTCTTCACAGTGATTATGTGAAGGTTTATAACTGCGGGCTGCTCTTTCAGACGTCCGCATCCATTTATATAAATAGTTTCTGTTGTTCTTGGCTGATCTCTGTGGTGGCTAACAAACCCAAAGGGAGGACACGGCGATGGAAGGGTTCGACAGCTAAGGGGAACAGCTCAACTCTGGAGGTTCATGCAGTATAAACGTAAATGTAGATGTAGAGAAGCTTTTGTCTTCTACTATGTATCTTGAATGAAGTCGGCCGACGAAACGCTGTCAAGCACTGTGCCAGTTACACACTGCATCTACTGATAATAAGTTATTTTTTATTACGAACTTAGTTTTAATCAAATGAAACCGTATGAATTCAGAGATCTTTTCAAGTCACAGAGATGTATGACATACATACGCAGACTGAAGCGACAAATGAAAATATGTACAGAGGCCGGGATTCGAACCCAAGTCTCTTCTGACTAGGCAGATGTGCTAACTACAACGCCACCCTGGCCCGGTAGCTTTGCACATATTACCCTAGCATGACTCCCTCCTCAATCCAAATTTCCATTCAACAGCCTACTTGGTGTTCCCAACTAACCTCGAACTGCAATACAGAGGCTTTCCAACCGTATTCGAATACCACCTCGGTATCGAGGGAAATGGGGGATCCTGCCTGATTTAAGTGAGTTTGAACACGTTGTTACAATCGTCTCACTAGCGATAAGACACAGCTTCTCCGAGGTAGGGATGAAGTTGGGATTTTTCCGTGCCACCATTTCACGAGTGTACCGTGAATATCAGGAATCCCGTAAAACATCAAATCTCCGGCATCGCTGAGGCCGGAAAAGGATCCTGCAAGAACGGGAACAACGACGATTGAAGAGAACCGTTAGCGTGGGAGAAGTGGAACCCTTAGGCAAATTGCTGCAGATTTCAATGATGGGCCATCAACAAGTGTCAACGTGTGAACTATTCCGCGAAATATCATCGATACGGGCTTTCGTAGCCAAAGGCTCACTCGTGAACTCTTGATAACTGCGCGACACACAGCTTTACGCCTCGTCTGGGCCCGTCAACACCGACATTTGACTGTTGATGACTGAAAACATGTTGCCTGGTCGGACGAGTCCGCTTCAAATTGTGTCGAGCGGATGGACATGCCCTAATCAAATGGAACTACGTGATTTTAGAGATCTTTTCGAGTCGGTTACATCTATAATTTGTGTATGCAGACGGAAGTGAATGAAAGTTTTCATTTGTCGCTCCAGCTTACATATATAAAACTTAGTTTTGCATAAATAATTTAAAGCCACAATTTTTAATTGTGAATTATGTTTCTCAGTTCATCTTACTTGTTAGGAAACTGCTTAGGATTATGAAATGTAGCTATCACTTAGAAATTATAACCCTCAAGAGAAGCTGCATTTCGCTCCGTTCAAGTGAAAGTGTGTTTTTGAGTGGAGTATGAAATCATTGTGCATCATATTGACTTTACAGGTTGCTTGTAATGAATTTCACTAGTATGTGCATTAACAAATCATATGTTGTCACATTTAAAACTTTTACTGCGTTTAGAATTACTTTTAATTTGAGGAGTTAATTCTACCACTTTACGAGGCTGATTTACAAAAAATGGCTGGTTCAAATGACTCTGAGCACTATGGGACATCTGAGGTCATCAGTCCCACAGAACTTAGAACTACTTAAACCTAACTAACCTAAGGACATCACACACATCCATGCCTGAGGCAGGATTCGAACCTGCGACCGTAGCGGTCGCGCAGTTCCAGACTGAAGGGCCTAGAACCGCTCGGCCACACCGGCCGGTGGCTGATTTACATTCCAGCACAATATCTTGCTGTGTGTAGTGCTATATTCATTATCTGTACTGCTTAACGGCTAAAATGAAGAAGACGAAACACGTAATGGAGCCGCAATATTTACGCTGTGAAAGGCAGTGTACGATGAAATAGTTGTATCGAGTGACAAAAGAACAATAGTCCACTACAAAAATGAGTGAGAAACATGGTAAACACTGTGTGGAAGGCGAGAACACAAAAATGTGATTATATGGCGGTGATAAAAGTGGTAGTGCGACCTCCAGACCAGATGCGAGGAAACGCAGATCAGCAAATCATCCCACTGATGATGCCTTAGAACAGGAGAAGGCGAAACGCTTATGGGATAAATAAAGTAACAAGCAGCAGGAAAAGGCAGTTTTATTAAAAAAAAAAATGTATGCTTGTTGCGGAGGATGGTCACACAAACAAACTTGTTAAAATTAACACCCTTCACTAGATCCAATGCACAGGTTATCAATCTAACGACTTCCAGGGATAAAAAAAATTGATGTTCGGTATTTCATGTAATTACTGACCGAATGTAAAAACGTAAAATGGTTTCATAATCTGCTTATTAACACGTATAATCTTATGTTAAAAGTCTACACAGTAAGTCAGTTATTTAAGGTAAGAAACTGTGTATGTTAAGTGTTAATGATGTGAAAATGTTCAATATGAGACTTAGTAGCCATGGTGCATTCAACTTTTTTTTTTTTTTTTTTTTTTTTTTTTTTTTTTTTTTTTTTTTTTTTCAAACTGTCTTACCCACGCTGTTTGTTGATTGGAACTGCCTTACGCGCTTAGATTATACATCATTTTCAAAGGTAAAAATAAATACCTTCGATTTAAAAACACTGCATACACTGAACATATAGGTAAATGGTACCTATTCCTCTCTTATGAGTAACAGACAAGTGTAAACTGCTATCGGAGACAAACTGTGTGGCAAAGGAAATTTAAATTTTGACCGTCTATACGTCTTGAGCTGCGCAAATCCCCCGCACTACATTAATCTATTATTCACGATTGAGGACCCAACAAACTTTACACGTAATTACAAACCTTTATGGAAGTTTTTCTCGCTGACACCCCCACAAAATAATGAAAAAGGAAAACGTTTATCGGTTACTACATATTTGCTGTTCAAGCAGTAAAACTTTAGCATCAGACATGACGTTTTAATTCAAATGTTCAAATGTGTGTGAAATCTTATGGGATTTAACTGCTAATGTCATCAGATCCTAAGCTTACACAGTACTTAACCTAAATTATCCTAAGGACGAACACACACACCCATGCCCGTGGGAGGACTCGAACCCCCGCCGGGACCAGCCGCAACGTTTTAATTTATTACCTCTTTGCTACCAACTCTATTCGCTACAGATTTTGCACGCACCATCCACACGTGCCACTGAACTTACGTGTAACATTATACCACTGTACGACGTATAGCTCAGGAGATATACCGTCATAAACAATGAGACGCTGTTTTATCCATGGGAGTTCAGTTCTTTAAGGAATCGCAAAATGGAGTGATGCGGGCGGTTACTGGGCTATTCAATAAATAGTAGCATGATCCTATAAAAATGTGATGCTTGTTAAGGGGCCTGCACCCTTGTGTAGATGACTGTTTCATTAAGAACCAGCTGACAAAGACCCGCTTCGCACTTTTTTTTTTTCGCCGGCCGGTGTGGCCGAGCAGTTCTAGGCCCTTCAGTCTGGAACCGCGCGACCGGTACGGTCGCAGGTTCGAATCCTGCCTCGGGCATGGATGTGTGTGATGTCCTTAGGTTAGTTAGGTTTAAGTAGTTCTAAGTTCTTGGGGACTGATGACCTCAGATGTTAAGTCCCATAGAGCTCAGAGTCATTTGAACCATTTTGAACCACGTTGTTTTCAGTTGCTTTCTGCGAACATTCCACATCACTAACACTGCTTAATATTATCAACCTAACTCTAACACAGCCGAACTTCGACTCACTGTCTCCACCATAGCTAAACAGAGTTTCCTCCACTGCGCCCTCGCGCAGCTCAAAGATACTCACTAACTTCTACGATACAGATTGGAGCATCGCTGCTCGCTCACAGTCGATTCAGATACCAAAAATTCGTATACCAAAATTATACCTATCAGAGTTAATGACGGTTTTCAATCGTAGTGATAAACTGTTGCGCAAACGTATGTGCGCTACTTCTTAGCATCTAAATATATCCTTTTTTTAACAGTCCTTCCAAACAGCTGGCTGAAATGTGAAACTAATTGAAGAACTTATCCGAATCACAAAGAGCGAAATTTGTGGACAAGACGCATTGAGTGTCTTCCTTCATTGTTATAGTACACGCCCTACTTAAATACGAAAAGAATCTGCTCCAATTGCATCCATTTTAGCTACAGCAAACAGACGCACTAGGTCGTGTGGAAGGATGTGTGACCTCACTGTGTTTATGTGTGCTACAGCCTAACGTACACCTGTTCCAGACTCAAATGGCTCCCGCGTGATTGCAGCTATAACCTCCGTCATACAGTAAAAAGTGTGTCGGCTGAACCTGACATGCAGCCATATAGATGACGTGCCAGTTAGTGAAATTATTCCAATTCTGCACAACTTGTGATATAGAAGAGTTGATTGGAAGGTCAGAAGTAACTCGTGCTCGTTTCGAAATCAATAGGAGATAAAGACTGTCGTAATCGCAGTGGTAATTCTACTGATAAGGAGGACTAATTCGAACAGAAACAAAGGAACTGCTGCTGATTCAGGCGGCTGGGTAACACCGTAATTGCGAAACAGAGGGCCGGATATGGCCACGTCGACTGAGTGGGCAGGAAAATACGTGCGGGCGCCGACGCGCGAAGTGGCTCCCATTGAGGTTTCGCGACGGCTCTGCTAATAGCACAGTGGCTGCAAGTGGATGTGACGTCACGTAACGGGTCGGCGGGACGCCACTTATCGCCTTATCGCCGCCACAAAGCTGCCACTGAGCGGGAGGAGCCGCTTCTGACTAAGCGCTCGTGCCACGCAATCCTCAGACAGGTGAAACAACACCAGCCGACTGGTTAAATAAGGTCTTTAACCTGCAAAACTGTTTCACGTTACGTCCACAACTACACTACTGGCCATTAAAATTGCTACACCACGAAGATGACGTGCTAAAGACGCGAAATTTAACCGACAAGAAGAAGATGCTGTGATATGCAAATGATTAGCTATTCAGAGCATTCACACAAGGTTGGCGCTGGTGGCGACACCTATCACGTGCTGACATGAGGAAAGTTTCCAAGCGCCGGCCGAAGTGGCCGTGCGGTTAAAGGCGCTGCAGTCTGGAACCGCAAGACCGCTACGGTCGCAGGTTCGAATCCTGCCTCGGGCATGGATGTTTGTGATGTCCATAGGTTAGTTAGGTTTAACTAGTTCTAAGTTCTAGGGGACTAATGACCTCAGCAGTTGAGTCCCATAGTGCTCAGAGCCATTTGAACCATTTGAAAGTTTCCAAGCGATTTCTTATACACAAACAGCAGTTGACCGGCGTTGCCTGGTGAAACGTTGTTGTGATGCCTCGAGTAAGGAGGAGAAATGCGTAACATCACGTTTACGACTTTGATAAAGGTCGGATTGTAGCCTATCGCGATTGCGGTTTATCGTATCGCGACATTGCTGCTCGCGTTGGTCGAGATCCAATGACTGTTAGCAGAATATGGAATCGGTGGGTTCAGGAGGGTGATACGGAACGCCGTGCTGGATCCCAACGTCCTCGTATCACTAGCAGGCGAGATGACAGGCATCTTATCCGCATGGTTGTAACGGATCGTGCAGCCACGTCTCGATGCCTGAGTCAACAGATCGGGACGTTTGCAAGACATCAACCATCTAGTTCAAATGGCTCTGAGCACTATGGGACTTAAAATGTGTGGTCATCAGTCCCCTAGAACTTAGAACTACATAAACCTAATTAACCTAAGGACATCACACACATCCATGCCCGAGGCAGGATTCGAACCTGCGACCGTAGCAGTCTCAACCATCTGGACGAACATTTCGAGGACGTTTGCAGGAGCACGGACTATCAGCTCGGGGACCATGGCTGCGGTTACCCTTGACACTGCATCACAGACAGGAACGCCTGCGATGGTGTACTCAACGACGAATCTGGGTGCACGAATGGCAAAACGCCATTTTTTCGGACGAATCCAGATTCTGTTTACAGCATCATGATGGTTGCATCCGTGTTTGGCGACATCGCGGTGAACGCACATTGGAAGCGTATATTCGTCATTGCCATACTGGCGTATCACCCGGCGTGATGGTGTGGGGTGCCATTCGTTACACGTGTCTGTCACCTATTGTTTGCATTGACGTTACATTTCAGATGTGTTACGACCCGTGGCTCTACACTTCATTCGATCCCTGCGAAACCCTACATTTCAGCAGGATAATGCACGACCGCATGTTGCAGGTCCTGTACGGGCCTTTTTGGGTGCAGAAAATGTTCGACTGCAGCCCTGGCCAGCACATTCTCCAGACCTCTCACCAATTGAAAACGTCTGGTCAATGGTAGCCGAGCAACTGGCTCGTCACAATACGCCATTCACTACTCTTGATGAACTATAGTATCGTGTTGAAGCTGCATGGGCAGCTGTACCTATACACGCCACCCAAGCTCTGTTTCACTCAGTGCACAGGCGTATAAAGGCCGTTATTACGGTCAGAGGTGGTTGTTCTGGGTACTGGTTTCTCAGGATCTATGCACCCAAATTGCGTGAAAATGTAATCACATGTCAGTTCTAGTATAATATATTTGTCCACTGAATACCTGTTTATCGTCTGCATTTCTTCTTGGTGTAGCAAAACCGTGAATGGACGCAGGGAGGAAACGAACTCCTGCACGTAGTGACAAGACTCTCCATGCGTGGATTTCACCACAAACTGTGTAACACCCAGTGTTTTCACGGGTCCAGCTAAAACTGTATATATGCGAGGTGCGGTGAGATATTATGTGTTAATCTGTAGGATGAGAACAGAATCGCTAGTGAAATTCTGTAGTGGCTAAGAATAATAATAGTGAATAGAGAATGATTCCTGTGTTTCGCCCACTAAATTGCCAGTTTGGCTGCGATAAATCTATTATTAATACTCTTATGTTCTTGGCTTAATATTAGTTCTCGAAACCGAAGGTTTTTATGTAGGCTTTCGCGAAATAGTTGGGGCCTATCTTCAGACGTGGGTCAAACAAACGTGTACCTTTCGTGGCGCTTGTCTTTGTGTACGTTAGTCTATTTGGTATGGGTTCTACACACTTGAGAAATCTTCTAGGATGGGACGAGCGACTATTCCGTAAGAGATCTCCTTTGGCACAATCCGACTGATGAATATATCAATTCCTTTCCCTACGACCGAGCCTATGTGTGCATTCCACTTCATAACCCTACAAGATCGTTATTTGCATGCTCTGAGTGGTTCTAATTGTGACTCACTGACGTTGAAAGGGAGGCCGTGACACGTTTTCGCGGATTACTTTTCGGAATTTTAAAATTTTTTCGCTACATTTATCGTAATCAAAATTATTTATTCTTATAAAATGGTTATTAAAGTATAATTTGATATACATACTTCTGTAGTAACCACGTTTAAGATTGCAAAATAATTTTGCATAGGTCGAAGTCGAGTGTGTGAAGTGACCCGGGTATAGGGTAGGTTCACGCACCTATGGGGGTACATTTAGGCATATCATGTAACAAAATAACGAGTAAACAAAGAAAGTAATGAACTTTTAAAAATTTGCCTTGTTGGTAGGAAAGGAAATTACAGTCTTAGTTGCAGCAATTAACATGGTAAAACACAATAATTTTACTGATAGTAAACAAATTTTTTGGGGAAATACTACCTGTTAACATAATATGGCCTAAGTCTGCACAGGACCCATTCTTGATTTGGTTTTGACTGGTCACATGGTTTCAGGTAGTCCCTACGGAGACAATTTTCATCCTCTTGATCAGACTACTGCAGGTTCTAAGAGAAAGGAAGAAGAACTGGAAGGGACATTCGTTAACGCGAGGGTGTTTGCTGACAGAAGTTTTGTAAGAACTTGTTTGTGAGAGCAGATGTGAAAACCAGCTTTTGGGCAGAACACTGTTGATGAGAAATACGCCTGTGCACATTTTTCCTTATTCTTGCTTTTTGCGCTTTCTTGTCCTTGTTCCCATATAATTATTTCTTTCTGTTTTAGATTCGTTACGACCAAATAGGTTGGTTAGCAATTTCTACATTTTATACTCCTGTCCTTTTTTTTTGCTTTATCTTTAAGTTTCCTTGACGGTAGAATCAGTTGGGATGGCAATGTAGAAATTACGTGAACGTGCCCTAACAGAACTGCATAAATGTGCCGCGTCGCCATGTTTAAATTGGTTTAGAAACTACTGTAGTTGGTTCCAGGGTTACCAATTATACAAATGTACCGTGTAAAGTAGAATACCGTCCTGTAAACGAGCATGTATTTATCTGTTCTCAATTCTAAAAAGTCTCATCGCCAGAAGCTTCGGTATCTGAATAGCAAAATTTGCTTACCTTGCACAAAAAATAAGTATGTTCTTCACGTTAAATTTGTGAAACCGTCAGTAGATGACAGTAGTTATGTTCCATTCTCGGTAGCGATCTAACAAAAACAGTTCCCAAGAAAAGTGCTTGCATACACGTGCCCCGTTCTCCCCCGCCATGTTTTGTCTGTTACAAAGCAAGTTATCAATCTTTGCACCACTTCGATATCTTATCAAGACCTGTTTGAATATCTTTGCAACTTTCTCCAGACAGTAGCTTATTATAGATACTGGCATAATCTGTAAAAATAGTGTCTCAGATTACTGGTAATGTTGTCTACTTCATCATTGATATGAAGCTGAGTAGCACCGTGGTGTAGTGGTTGATACTAAACTGCTGCATGGTGGGTCGTGAGTTCAAACCTCACCTGGATTGTAAACTTTTAATTTCTCTATTGGGTTCGAGTGTACTGTAGAAGTATCCACAAATGTCAAGAATCACTGTACTGGAATGTTCTGTAGCTGTGTATATACTGTATGTGTTCTGGCCGGAGGCCTTTCGCTCCGCGCTCTCGTATGTGAAAGTGCTAAATAAACCTTCGTTAAGTGAAGTTAGTGTTCGTCATTCATCTAATTGGACCTTCTTCTTCGTGACAATATACAACATAAACGGCAACGGTAGCAACACAATTTTCTAGCTTCAAGATATTTCTGCATCTATTGACGACTCTTCGTCGAAGATGACACGCTGCGTCCTGCCAACGAAGAAATTCTCAGATCGATCACAAACTTCATTTGATACACCGTATTATCGTGCATTCCTTATAAGCGTTGGTGGGTTTGAAAGTCAAACACTTTTTGGGGAAACAAGAAAAAATCCATTTACCTCACTGCCTTGATTCATTGTTTTCATGATGTCATGCGAGAAAAGCGCGAGTTAGGGTGCGTATGCTCTATATTTTAGGAATCGGTGCTGGTACTCATGTAGGCCGTCAATTGCCTCAGAAAATGTTGTAATATTCTCAGAGAGAGGTACGTCAAAGGTACTTGAAGGTTGTTTTGTGGATCATTTATACTGCCCTGCTTGTAGACGGATGTAACCCATGCTTTTACGATGTCTTATATTTAAAAAATGAACTATCTCAGACAAAAATTATGTGTAGGATTCGATAGGGATTCCATCGCGCCCTGGATTTTCAATTCTATCGATTTTTAGCTGTCTCTCAACGCCACTGTTACTAATCTCCATATCATTCCACTTTGCAGAGGTTGATCGCGACGGGGGCTCGTTAGTGGATCTGAGCAACAATAACAAAATTACCAGAGACTCATCGCGTCTAACCAAAACGTTGCGCTTTGTGCGGCAGGCCTTATAGGCTACTTTACACGGAGACCATGAATTCAGATGTAGAGAACTGAAGTGGCTACCGTAACTTTCAATCTTATGCGTCCTTTCTTCGATATCGTCCACCGTGCGTGCCTTGTAGCATATCGAGTGGATTCTCGCTATTTGCCTTTGTGGTCAGATGTGGACCTGCAGACGGGAGGCGGTGGGCCTATAGCACCCTGTCGCACGTTAATTACTTAGAGCTGTTCCCGCGCAGTTCGCAAGTCAGCATGTTCCATTCAAATCGGACGATGGGGAAAGCATGAGGGAATCGTGAGGAAAATAGTATCGAGAAGATCATATAAAAGATGATGGCTGGACTCAAATCGGACAGAAGAGTGGTCTAGGCAGCTCATTGAAGTGAAGGAGAAGAAGTAGAAGTAGAACCGTTCATGTCGTTATTCTCTTAACTTGACAGTCGTTCGCACAGAATCCAGATGAAGCCTTACTAGCCGCCCCAATTTCTGTTACTACTTATCCACTTGACGGTAAGAGGCTTGTTAGTGGTAAGGCTTTGCCCTGTGTCAAATACGAAAGGGCAGGAATCTATTAATCATAGACAGTTCAAAGGTATAGCAAATGGCGAACAGTGGTGGCAAGAGACAGGAACATCAGGTTGCATGCCTGGGTACCTGATTCAACATACTGACGAGACTAATCAGACAGCCATTGAGGCAACAGGGTGCAACAAACTCCAGATCGTGGCGCACGTTGAAACAGACGATGCCCGTCTGGGCACCGAGATCATACTTGGATCAATCCGGCGACTGTTAGGTGAGAAGACCAGCCTTGTTCACGGTGCTTCAATGAAGCTCACAGTATGTAGCATTATTCCACTCCCCCGCCCTTTTTGCTGATTGGTTGGTTGGTTTGGGGGGTCGGGACCAATAGCGAGATCATCGGTCCCATCGGTTTAGGGAAGGATGGTGGAGGAAGTCAACCGTGCCCTTTCAAAGGAACCATCCCGGTTTTTGCCTGTAGCAATTTAGGGAAATCACGGAAAACGTAAATCAGGATAGCTGGACACTGATTTGATCCGTCTTCCTCCCGAGCGCGAGTCCAGCGTGCTAACCACTGCTACACCTCGCTCGGTCATTTCCATTGAATCGAGCGGAGGGCTTGAACCAGAGACTTCGAAGGTTCCGTGACAAACTCGGCTGCGACTTCCTACCCTTGCACTGAAAGCTTGAGAACTGTAGGGTCCCCGTAAATGTAGCAGTTGTAAATTACAATTCAAAGGCTGCTACCTACGTAGCCGACTGTGTGTGGTTTGCACACAAGGTGTTCTTTAGATCAACCGTTCCAAATCTTTGGCTACAATTGTGTACTTTAAACTTTACTGTGTCTTACCTGCAACAGTAGTATTTCTTCCCAATGGAAACCTGTTCAATATTTTCAACATGCGTAAGTGCTACCAACTGTTGGGCATCGCTACGAAAATACCAGCAAGTAGCTGTGCGCAGCAGCTCATGTGAGTGACCAGCAGATCGTGACCACGAGAATACGCACATGTGGTAAGTTCGCTCTATTGCACTGTATAATTGAATACTGTTATTGTTATTTTGTATGGTAATTATGGACTGATCATTTATTACAATACAGACGATTTAGTAATTAGTTATTTTAGTCCATAAAATGAAGCGAAGTGTACGAAGTATGTTTTGAAAACGAGTACATATTTTTGTTTAAATCTTTCATTTAAAATCACGTGAAAGCATTACCGTATAAATTAAAATTTTCCTCCCTCAAGAAAAAATTCAGGCCTGAAAGGGTCAAGCGATACTCCATCTAGTCCAGATGGTAGAAGACCCGAATGTGTCAGCATAACATCTAAAGAAGTGCCCCTAATAGGCAAGAACATTAAAATTCTAGGGACTAGCTTCTGAAGCATTCGCAGTAAGTGCCAAAGTTTGAAGTGCTCGTAAAAGAAGTGGAATTCACTAGGTACATAAAGCTGGTTAAGACCCAAAATTGATGACAGTGAGATTCTTGGGGAAAATTTAAGTGTATATCGAAACGATAGGCTAATGATAAATGTAGATGTATTTTTCGATGTAGATAAGAAAACTCATATCTACTGAGATAAAAACTGAAACTGCTTTCGAGATTATTTGGTCAGGATTCAGTGTCAAGGGTAGGCATAAACTAATAATCGGATCTTTCTATCGACCATCGCACTCAGCTTTAGATGTGGCCGAAAACTTAAGAGAAAACCTAAGTTCACGAATACCTAAATTCTCCAATCGTACTTTCATCATCGGAGAAGACTTTAATCATCCAACAAACAACTGGGAAAAATTACAGTTTTGTAAGTGGTAGGTGTGGCAAGAACTTCCTATGAATCATTACTAAATGCCATCTCCGAAAACTACCTAGAGTAGATAGGTGACAGTTCATTCATGGTGGACATACTGTATATTGGATCTGGCAACATATACACGCGACCTCTTTAAGAATGTCCATAGTGAATGCCATGAGGCATTTGTAGTAACAATGGTGACCGAAGTACAGTGTGCAACTAAAACAAGTAAAAGGATTTATATGTTCAGCAAATTAGGTAAAAAGCCACTGGTGTCGTATATCCATAAGCACCTCGAAAAATTTGGCTCTGGAGAGCAGCATGCAGAAGAACTGCGACTCAGGTTTGAAAGAACAGGCAACCATGCACTTGACTGATATGTAGGTAGTAGAATAGTTTATGGTACGACCGACCCTCCATGAGATTCAGTCACTGTATAAATATAGATATGCTGAATGAAAAGCTTTCGGCTGTCAAGAGGGCAATGTGTGAAGCCTTAAACTTATATCGCAGCAGGGTACTATCGGAAGATCTCCCAAAAAATCCACAGAATATGTAGTCACATGTAAAGACTGTTAGTGGCACGAAAGTTAGTGTCCAGTCGCTCATGTACGAGGCAGGAATTGCAACTGAGGGTAGCAAATCAAAGCTCAACTACATTTCCAGATGTTCATTCAGACAGGAAAATTCACGAGTATTGCCCCAATGTAATTTTCGTATCACTGCGAAGATGAGTGATAGAGATATTAATGTCTGTGGTGTTGAAGAACATCTGAAATCACTAAAAGTGATGGAATTGCTATCAGATTCTATGCTGAATCTGCGGCGACGCTATAATGTCTTGTAACCATATAATCCACCGCTGATCTCTCGAACGAAAGATCGTGAGCAGTAGTTGGAAGAAACCACAGATCACACCAGTCTACAAGAAGGGCAGCGGAAGCGATCGACAAAACTACCGTCCAATATTCTTGACATTCAATTGCTTTAGATATCCGAACATATTCTCAGCTCAAAAGTAATGAGGTATATCGGACAGAGTAACCTCCTCCGGGCCATCCAGCAGGGATTCCGAAACAGTCAGCGATGTGAGACCCAACTCACATGTTACTCATGACGTCCTGAAAGCCATGGATCGAGGAAGTCAGGTAGATGCCGTATTTCCTGATTTCCAGAAAGTTACACATATTATGAAAGTACAATTCCATCGTAAATCAAGTGAAATTTGTGACTGGATTAACGATTTCATAGTGGGGAGGACACAGCATATGGATGGAGAATCATCGACAGAAATGTAGAAGTAACTTCCGGTGTGTCCCAACGAAGTGCACTGGACTTAAGATGTACATTAATCATCTAGCAAACAGTGTTAATAGTAACTTCAGGTTTTCCCAGATGATACAGTTATCGGTAATGAAGCTGCATTCGGACCTTGAAAAGTGTTGTGCAGAGACTGGCAACTTGCTTTAAATATCCAGACCTAGAAAAAAAAAAAAACGTAGTCTGCTACGACTATAATATCAGCAAGTCATAATTGGGATCGATTAACTCTTTAAAATACCTGTGCGTAACAATTTATAGAGATGTGAAATGGAATGATCACAAGGGCTCAGTAAAGCAAGTGGCAGACTGCGGTTCATTGGTGGAATACTAGGAACATGCAATAAGTCTACCAAGGAGATTGCTTACAAAGTTCTTGTGTGATCCATCCTAGAATTTTTCTCAAGTGTGTGGGATCCGTATCATGTGACTAACAGAGAATATTAATCGTATTCAATGAACGTCAGCATGGGTGGTCACAAGTTAGTCTGACACATGGGAGAACATGGGAGAGTGTCACGATGATGTTGAAGAGACTGAACCGGCAGACGCATAGATGGACGCAAAGTACTCCATGAGAACCGACTTACAAAGTTTCAAGAAACAGCTTTGGATGATGACCCTAGGAATATACTACAATCCTCTACGTATCACTTCCGTATAGATCGCGAGGGAAAGGTTAGACTAATTACATTGTTTACAGAGGTATTTGAATAATTATTCTTCTCACGCTCCGTACTCGAATGCAAAGGGAAGAAACCAAAAAAACTGGTACAATGTGAAGTACCATCTGCCATCCACTTCACAGTGGTTGTCAGAGTATGGATGTAGATACACTGGCGTCCAAAATTAAAGAAGCAAACGGAAATTTTGCAAGGTTGCTTTTATTTTGCCACAAAACTGTATAAACAGGTGATAATAAAGTAGGATCAATTCAAAGTAAACAGAACGTAGTCAAGTGCAATATGCATAATGGTAGACAATGTTCTTCGTTTTTTTCCATCTTCACGGATTTCACATTCTGACAACTGGTTGATGAGTTCAGTGTGGGGTGTGACCATCCCAGGCACCCGTATAGACCTGATAACGACGGGACATGCTGTGACTTATGTCATCAGTCTCATGTTGAGGCAATAACGCCCATTCTGCCTGCAGAGCTGGTCACAAGTCTCGGAAAGTGGTTGGCGGATGTTGACGTGGTGCAACCCGTCTCCCTAGTGCATCCCAAACATGCTCTATGACATTCAAATCGGCAGAGCGAGCAGGTCACGCCACGCGTGCGATATCTTCCGCTTCCAAAAAAAGAAAAAAAAAGACCGAATTCGGGGCCCAGAGCACCTCGCAACAACCGCGGGTGAAATCCGACATGGTACCCGACAGCATTTAAATCTTGCTGATTCACCTGCACAATTTCATGAAGAGATGTTCGAGTGGTCAATTTAATCCCTGCCCACACCATTAGGGATCCTCCTCGATATGGTCTCTTTAGACAATATTTGGGTCCCGAAATCGTGTTCCACATGCCCTACAGATGCGAATCCATCGAGAATCGCTGCCCAGACCTAATCGGGACTCATCTGTGAAAAGAACATTGGCCCACCGTTCGACCGTCCAGATGGCATGTCGAGGCTCCACACTAGATGTTCCGTTCTGTGAAGACACGCCAGAGGTAAACAGACAGCCGGTCTCCAACAATAATGACCACTCTGCTGAAGCCTTCTGTACACCGTTTGCCTCGATACAACACGTCCACTGGATGCTGCGAGGTCAGATGCCAGTTGCAGTGCAGTGGTGAGGCGGCACTGAGTGCCCTTACAGCCAAACAGTGGTTCAAACTTTCTGATGTCACGCGTGATCGGCCCTGTCCTGGTCTACGGATTACAGTTCGGCCTCTGTAAACAGTGGCCTCAACCGAGAAACAACGGAAAGATTCACATTAAGCCATCGGGTAACATCAGTTTGCGACTCTCCTGCTTCCTTTCTTTCTATAGCCATCCACAGCGGAGAGTCGGTAGGTGTCTACTGCACCGTCTGTGACTGTGTACACAGCGATGTGGGTTTTGTGGTGTCACCGCCAGCCACCACACTTGCTAGGTGGTAGCTTTAAATCGGCCGCGGTCCATTAGTACATGTCGGACCCGCGTGTCGCCACTCAGTGATCGCAGACCGAGCGCCACCACAAGGCAGGTCTCGAGATAAGGACTAGCACTCGCCCCAGTTGTACGGACGACTTTGCTAGCGACTACACTGACGAAGCCTCGCTCCTTTGCCGAACAGATAGTTAGAATAGCCTTCAGCTAAGTCCATGGCTACGACCTAGCAAGGCGCCATTACCCTTACATAGCAATTGATACTTATCGTATAAAGCATGTCTCATCAAGAACGATGTATACAACAAGGAAGTATTAAAGTTAAGTATTCCAAAAGCTACGTACTTTTCTTTATAGCATTCATTACGTATCCTGTTTCAGACCTCACGCCATCCTTCGTGTGTTTATAGCGTGCACTGCGGTCCCCTCAAATCACACTGTGTCGGCACTTCTGTCGACACATCAGGTTTACCCTGCAAAAACTACCCCGCTTGATAGGTGCCAGGACGTCATTGCTGGCGCGGTTGTCCGATGACCGCAACGCCATCTTCCGTGCAAAAAACGATCGTAACGACGACAGTTTATATGATTATATTGCGAATTTGACACAGGACGGGGGAAACAGCAGTTTGTTGTTTAAATTTTAGACATCATTGTGTATACGTGTGGTTGGAGATCTAGATATTTGCCTCGAGAACACATTTAATACACTACTGGCCATTTAAATTGCTTCACCAAGAAAAAATGCAGATGATGAACGGGTATTCATTGGACAAATATATTATACTATAACTGACATGTGATTACATTTTCACGCAATTTGGGTGCATAGATCCTGAGAAATCAGTACCCAAAACAACCACCTCTGGCCGTAATAACGGCCTTGATACGCCTGGGCATTGAGTGAAGCAGAGCTTGGATGGCGTGTACCGGTACAGCTACCATGTAGCTCCAACACGATACCACAGTTCATCAAGAGTAGTGACTGGCGTATTGTGACGAGCCAGTTGCTCGGCCACCATGACAACACGTTATCAGTTGGTGAAACATCTGGAGAATGTGCTGGCCAGGGCAGCAGTCGAAAATTTTCTGTCTCCAGAAAGGCCTGTACAGGACCTGCAACATGCGGTCGTGCGTTATCCTGCTGAAATGTATGGTTTCTCAGGGATCGAATAATGGGAAGAGCCACGGGTCGTAACACATCTGAAATGTAACGTCCACTGTTCAAAGTGCCGTCAATGCGAACAAGAGGTGACAGAGACGTGTAACCAATGGCACCCCATACCATCACACCGGGTGATACGCCAGTATGGTGATGACGAATACACGTTTCCAATGTGTATTCACCACGATGTCGCCAAACACGGATGCGACCATCATGATGCTGTAAACAGAACCTGGATTCGTCCGAAAAAATGACGTTTTGCCATTTGTGCACCCAGATTCGTCGTTGAGTTCACCATCACACCTGCTCCTGTGATGCAGCGTGAAGGGTAACCGCAGCCATGGTCTCCGAGCTGATAGTCCATGCTGCTGCATACGTCGTCGAACTGTTCGTGCAGATGATTGTTGTCTTGCAAACGTCCCCATCTGTTGACTCAGGGATCGAGACGTGGCTGCACGATCCGCTACAGCCATGCGGATAAGATGTCTGTCATCTCGACTGCTAGTGATACGAGGCTGTTGGGATCCAGCACGGCGTTCCGTATCACCCTCCTGAACCCACCGATTCCATATTCTGCTAACAGTCATTGGATCTCGACCAACGCGAGGAGCAATGTGGCGATACGATAAACCGCAATGGCGATAGGCTACAATCCGACCTTTATCAAAGTCGGAAACACGAGGCACCACAACAACGTTTCACCAGGCAATGCCGGTCAACTGCTGTTTGCGTATGAGAAATCGTTTGGAAACTTTCCTCATGTCAGCACGTTGTAGGTGTCGCCAACGGCGCCAACCTCGTGTGAGTGCTCTGAAAAGCTAATCATTTGCATATCACAGTGTCTTCTCCCTGTCGGTTAAATTTCGTGTCTGTAGCACGTCATCTTCGTGGTGTAACAATTTTAATGGCCAGTAGTGTATTTTTAGGGATGTGTTCATAAGTTAGCAATAGGTGCCTGTTCATTATGATACATAGAAATAGGGAATACAATTTGTGAACAGCTGAGTTAAATACGATATGCAACTTATTACCAAAAGTGAACGTAGTTCCCTTAAGAAGGAAGGAAAACCGAGGTTACAATTCTGTTCAGAACAAGGGCATATTTAAAACAGAGCTGAAGTTCTGGCTTGACAATAATTAGACATGTGATTGTTCGTAGAATATTGGAAGAGCTTATCGAGGTGTTCTCCCCAAAATGCTTAACGGTAACCAGTTTAAACTTAACCTGTCGGAGACTTCGATCCTATTCACTTTCAGGCCATCTTGTTGGAATATGATTTTAGTTGGTACCAAACTGAGAACCGCGAGTACAGGATACGTAGTGCTCATCATCGGCAGACCATTTGGCGCTCGGGGACTGGAGAGTACATACACACAGTACAGGCCGTGGCCAGGCGCACTCTGCTAGATTGCTCATCGGAAGGCAGGCAGCTGAGAGAGCGAGAGAGAGAGAGAGAGAGAGAGAGAGCGGCTGTTAGGTCACCGCTGCGCAGCTGTTGCCTACGCATCATCGCTGCTCTTCGCTCTCTCAGTTTAAAGAGGCTCAGGCTGTCCGTCCTGTCAAGGAGGAGTGTGTGCGCTACTCTACAGCAGTATGTTTTAATACTCGACAAACCGATTCATAGACCAGATCGTAGACGGAACAAAATTGGTCACATGACTACACTTCCCATCTCTAAAACAGGTGGCTATAGGTCGTACGTGTCAGCCCTTTACCAGTAACTCCGCTTCACCTCTAACCCTTTTATGTTTCTGTGTCAGATACCAGCCGTCAGCCGTTACAATTCGCTACTTCCGTGTGCTGTTTCGCTTTGTTCCGTGAATTCTTTTTGATTTGCAGTTGGTTGAGAGCAATATTGAAGACCAGGGTTCTGTGCGCAGGATATAGCAGCTACTAGGCCACACCTTCTTGATACATGCCGGCACTGAATAGATAGCGGCCGATGGTGGCCGAGCGGTTCTAGGCGCTTCAGTCTGGAACTGCGCGACCGCTACGGTCGCAGGTTCGAATCCTGCCTCGGGCTTGGATGTATGTGATGTCCTTAGGTTAGTTAGGTTTAAGTAGTTCTAAGTTCTAAGGGACTAATGACTTCAGATGTTAAGTCCCATAGTGTTCAGTGCAATTTGAACCATTTTGTTAAGGCGAGCCGTCAGAACAAGAATTATGGCGGCGGCACGCAAGTGCTCGTGCACTGCAGCGCAAGGAGTCTCTCGTAAATAAATATCATTCATACAGGGATGATATAATAATTATGTCTCAAAGGTAACTAAAATGAATTTCGTACTTTTATTAATACATTTATTGCTGGAGGTTTACACGAGGTCCAGCAGAACGAAAATTCATTAGCGACGACATTTTACATTACGGAAGCGAAAGAAGGGGTATTTTATTTTAAATCTTGGAAAGGTTTCCTGTTTTCACCATAACATGTGCAAACGTTGAGTGGGTTCATATTTTTTTCATTCCAAATATGTTGTGCTTGTAGGTTTTGTCGCAGATTTAAGCAAAAATCAATTTTCTTGAAATTTGGTGACGTAATTTCTGGACTAAATATACGCATGATTAACTATCTTATGTATTTTTGGACCAATGCACTTAAATATCTCTACAGCCATAAATTCAACGAACTGAGGTCAAGTGTACGGTCATGCTACAGAACCTCTTCGACCAATCCTCTTTTTTTTCTTTTTTTTTGAGTTATCAGTCTACTTCCTCAATTATTAGGTCGATGATTTTCCAATCTTTGACTTTCCCTACACCTCCCTCTAATACAATGTAAGTCATTCTATGATGTCCTAACAGATGTCCTATCATCCTGCCCCTTCTCTTTGTCAGTGCTTTCCACATATTCCTTTTCTCTCCGATTTTGCGCAGAACTACCTTATCGTTAACTGATCAGTCCGCCTAATTTTCAACATTCTGTAGGATCACATCTCAAATGCTTCGATTCTCTTCTGTTCTGGTTTTGCCACAGTCCTTATTTCACTAACATACAATGCTGTACTCCAAACGTACATTATCAGACATTTCTACCTCAGATTAAGGCCTATGACTGATACTAGCAGCTTCTCTTGGCAAGCAGTGCCCCTTTTGCCAGTGATAGTCTGCTTTTGATGTCTTCCTTGCTCCGTCCGTCATTGGTTATTTTGCTGCCTAGGTAGCACAATTCCTCAACTTCATCTACTTCGTGACCATCAATCCTAATGTAAAGTTCCTCACTGTTCTCATTTCTGCTAATTCTTATTATTTCCTCTGTCTGCGACTTACCATCAGTCCATATACTGTAGTCACTACACTCTTCTTTATATTCAGCAGATCATGTAATTCTTCTTCACTGTCACTCAGGATAGCAATGTCATCTGCTAATCGTATCATTGATATCCTTTCATCTTGAATTTTAATCCCAATCGACCAATATATCGCCCATAAAAACGTTGTGTTGAGGAACTATCGCACGATCCGCAGAAAATGGGGTGGTGCCCTGTCATACATAAAGTAGGAAAACCATAAAAATAATTTATGAAACACAGAAACAGAAAAAAATGGACGATTATCTCTCGAAGTTGAACTAAAATGTAATGTTGTAAACAAGTTGTCAGTTTTTCGCGGGCAATGCGAAAGTAATGCAGTTAACATCCAAATGTGCATTTTATAAGTGAAGTAAATAGCAGTTTCCGGTAAAAACTGGCTTATTTTGAATTATATTTGTTTTTCTGATATCTATGCAGTATCAGATACACATTAACCCATATTATCGGGAGTTTGCTGTAGAGAGCGCTGTTACCTCGCAGTGCGATCGTGGATAGTGACTGGGGAAAATTCGTTCGTAGGCAGACGCGATGGCCTGCTGTTAACGTTGAGCTGGTGTGTAATGCTGGACTGGTGTCTCTACAAGAATATAAAATCATTTAACGGTATAGCCACGTTTGTGGCGATTACGTTCCTGACAGTGCGAAGAAAAGTTTCTAGCATAGGACGGCCGTTATTAAACAGATTATAGAGATGAAGAGTATTAAGTCTCTATAGTATGCCTTCGAAGAGATAGCCAAAGTGAATGATGCATTAATTGAACCTTGTACCTTAACCGCCACGGCTTCCCCTATTTACAGCAAAATCTAGCTTACCTGAAAAACTGATCTCTGCCTCAGTGTGGCAGCATTGGCGATCGAACCTCAGCAGATTGATGTAAGCGGATCAGACAAGGAGGTGGGATAATTCTAGCGAAGATTTGGCTAAAAATGGGGAAATCCATTGCGATAAACGACTTAAAGGGTAGTGAGAGCCCCTGCTATACCCGCAGGACAGGACAGTTTAATTTGTGGAAAGGGGCCAAATCAGCTGCTGTCAGTTGCACTCGAACATACTACTTTATTCATTTGACAAACATTAAAAGAGTAAAGAAAACATTAAAAAAAGAGCAAGCCAAACATTAATTTTTAGAACTTAATTCCCGGCTAAATGCGCTATTCAGTTTCACGCCTCAAGGGCAAAACAACTTGGATTTAAAACTGGATGAAGGCCAACCAACCACTTAAGACTCAAAAAGAAGAATTTCAATTTTAAAAGGCTGAAGGACTCACGCCTTACGGACAAAACAAATCGGCTAGAAGCTATACACAAACAAACAACAAGGACAAATACGAAAAGGCAGCACATCAAATTGCGCTCAGAAGTTTCCAGGGGTCGGCCTGAAATTCATACACTAACGCTCTTTTAGGTGAGACTGGCAGTCGCCCCAACAATTCTCAATCCGACAGCAACCCAACCGACAGACAGTCAACGGACCAAGCGACAGGATAACTTCCGCTCCACCCGACCAGTACACAACAGGGAGTTCAATGGAACAACGCAGAAGTTATCGTTGCCCACAACTAATTACACATTCAGCTGTCAAACTATACGCCGGGGGCCGGCATGAGTGGCCGAGCGGTTCTAGGCGCTACAGTCTGGAACCGCGCGCCCGCTCCGGTCGCAGGTTCGAATCCTGCCTCGGGTATGGATGTGTGTGATGTCCTTAGGTTAGTTAGGTTTAAGTAGTTCTAAGTTCTATGGGACTGATGAACTCAGATGGTAAGTCCCATAGTGCTCAGAGCCATTTGAACCATTCTTTACACGCCACAACACGACGAGGAAAACACACTGCCTGAATTTACGTTAACGCTCATGGTAGGTAAAAGGAACATTAACGGCCACAAGGCAGAAAATTCCGCTGATGCATTTCAATTCAAAAATAATCAAGTTTAGTTAAAATAGGATGGCGGCTAGAATTCCGCCAACTTAAAAACACATGTTGTTGCTCGCGGGAATGACCCAACAGCCCACAACGAAATTCAAACGACACAATGTGAACAGTTGGGGCTGGCTGGTAGAGTAAGTAAAGACTCAACTTTCGTGTCCAGGATCGGTGAGCCACGGACCTCGTAGCAATGGGAACAGCACCACACACCCTGACCGGGCGTGGACGCCGCCAGCGGCCTCGGCCAGATACGCGCCACGGAGACTTCCTCGCTACTCCACTCCAACCAACTGCCCGCACACGGCACAGCCGGAAACTATAAGCGCGTGGCCAAAGACAGTACAAGAGTGCGAATATCGATACACGCTGCTGTTGCCACTCGCGGAGAGAGAGAATAACTGCATAATCGCGATAACCGCGGGAGACTAATCACAGAATAGCAACGAAGGTTTAATGCAAGGCATAACACGAGCCAGCCACGGCTCAGGCAGAATATCACTACGCAGGCCTTGTGAACGGCTACCTCGAAAACGGCGAAGCTAGTCGAATGTCCACGTGCTACTGTCGTGAGCATCTGTGAAAAGAGGTAGAAAGATAGGGAAACAACTAGTACGCTCTAAATACTTGGGTGTCCACGACTCTTCACGGAACGTGGGGTTTGGAGGTCTGTCTACACTGTAAAGTAGAAAAGATGGCGCTGTGTGGCATCTCTGCCGAAAGGGCATAATGCTGGTGCCCGCTTAAGAGGTTCGGAGCACTTCGTTCATCGTGCATTGCTGTACATGGAGCTACGCAGCAGACCACATGTTAGCCCAAAGATATAGTGAATTAAGATATAGTCAATTACGACTGTAGTAGGCATGGAACCGTCAGGATTAGACCGTCGATCAATGGAAACGTGTCGGCTCTTCGGGTGAGTCAAATTTTTGCTGCACTACGTCGATGGTCGTCCCCGCAAACGCTGCCAACGAGGTGAACGGCGGCTCGAAACAAGAAGGGTGCCACGGATGCATGGTGGTGGGAGTAGTATTATGCTACGGGATACATTCTCCTGCGCTTTCATGGGTCCTGCGGCAGTAGTCGAAGACACTTTGACAGCTGCGAACCACCTGCATTTCTTCAAGCGTGATGTCTTCCCCGACGGCGATGTCATCTTTCAGCAGTATAACTGTCCGTGTCTTGGAGCCAGAACCGTGATACAATGGTTTGAGGAGCATTATAATGAACCCACGTTCGTGTCTCGGCGACCAAATTCGCCTGATGTAAATCCTATCGAATCCATCTGGGTCGCAATTGGGCGCTGTCACCGTGTACGCATATCAGCGACCCGTTATTTACAGGAATTACATGACCTGTGAGTAGACATCTAATGCCACATACCTCCGTAAACCTACCAACAAGCTGTCGTATCCCTGATACGCTGAATCAGTGATTTCGTTCCAAAGACGGACAAACATGCTATTAAGCAGGTGGTCATAATGTTTTGGCTCTTCAGTGTATATTTTCCGATACGTCTGTCGTTGAAGTGCATCGAAGTCGTATTGTAGCAGTGAGTTCGACCTCGGTTAGAACACACGTTCCGTCACGCACGGAACAGGTGTGAAGGCCACTACAGGGGCAGGCAGCCACACTGCATTACGAATGCTGCCTCCGGCGTAGCCACATACGGCGTGTGCACATCAATGGGAGGCATCTATTCAGACACTTCTTTTTCTACATATGCTCTTTACGTGATTCTCCGCATGTCGTACAGTAATTGAGATTGATTAAACCAAAATATAAAGAGTTGAACATCTGCTACAGGCGTGTGATAGGTCGTAAATCTGAAATCTTTGGGATCGTCGATAAGCACCAGAAATTGATCGAATACGCTAAGCAAATGATCACACTACCTCTCTTTACAGGTGGCTAATTGGAAATTACTTGTACAGCATGGAAGAAACCCCCCCCCCCCCCTGCCAGTCTTACTAAACCTCCAGAAATATCTCACTTTAGCGCTTGAATCCGTAGACGGTGGTATAAGGCGTGTACAGTATAACTGGCTACACTTTCCCAGCGACTTTTACGTTAATTAAGCCAGCCCGTCCTTGAACTGACTTAGTGAGCCACCGCGTAGGAATTCTTCCTTCAAAGTTCAAATGGTTCAAATGTTCTGAGCACTATGGGACTTAACATCTATGGTCATCAGTCCCCCAGAACTTAGAACTACTTAAACCTAACTAACCTAAGGACATCACACAACACCCAGTCACCACGAGGCAGAGAAAATCCCTGACCCCGCCGGGAATCGAACCCGGGAACCCGGGCGCGGGAAGCGAGAACGCTACCGCACGACCACGAGCTGCGGACGAATTATTCCTTCCTGTTATGTGGAAATGTTCTGGTAGTTAAGTCCATTTCAGAGCCGTAGCAGTGCCATCGGATGCTGAAAGTGCAGTAGTACATTCTATGTTTTACGTAATGAAGTCGGAAGAGGTTTTCGTGCAAATGATTTTTACGTAATATGCCATCATGGTGCGTTTATTTAAGGAACACTGTAAAATGAACTTCACGCTGATTAACGATACAAGAGCATCTTCTCCCGCATGACTAGATTGAAAGGCATCCAATCGACGACTGCCGACAATGGCGCGCAATCTGTAACCTGAGCGTACAACCGATACAATTCGTATAAGATCGTCCATCTTCGGTTATGCCGAAGTTATTATCTTATTTATTAATATCGACGTTTCCTAGCATTGTAAAATTGATGAAAGATAGTATTTTTGATTTGTAGAATCATCCTAATGTCTGAGCGGCAAAACGCACCTTTTTTAGCAAATATTTATTAATAAGGATTACTTGATTCGCGCCAGAATAAATGTACTCTCCCTGTCTCTTTGCTGACGTCACGAGAGTTTTCTGCATTAGCAGCTCATCCCAACGGCTCTGAAAGTGGCAAATGGCCAACCACCTCTGCTAGCCAGCAGTGCTGTTACATTCACTGTGTGAAATAACAAAACTGTAAATAAAGTAAAATGCGTTCTTGTCTGCAAGTAAGGGGTACCTAACAAGTGGTCAAAATAAAGGTTGCATATTGCCGAAGCTTTTGTACTGAACGTTGTGATCCAGGAATACGTCGTGATATGAATACATTGGTATGTTTGCAATGCAGTTCTAACGGAAACAGTTCATATTTCCACATAGACGGGGCGGTATGTTCATTCTGTGGCAACTGTGTTACCTGTAAAAAATTCCGTGTGTCATTACGAGAGTTGTCTTCGTTCATGGTTGTTCAGGCAAAAATAAAGTACGATCAGAGGCATGGAGCAGGGAATGAGACATGTGGACGTCGTAGCAAAGGTCGCTGTGATGTCTCAAGAGTGTGGAACAAGTTTATAGCGACAGGATGAGTTGAGGATCGTCACAGATGCTGCCAAGCAAGGAACACGACATGTGTGCAGGACTGATAGCTGCGTATAACAGCAAGCAGAAGCCCTCAACGCAGTGCTACGCGTCTACGGCTGCAGTTCCAGACAGCTACAAGACCGCAGGTGTCAATACAAACGATACAAAGTAGGCTCCATGAGCAGGGAGTATGTGTCAGAAGACCTCTCTAGGTTTCTCCTCTAAATCGGAGAGGGGCTCGTCCGCATGGTCACGAAACCATTTTTTGTGGACTAGGCACCAGTGAGATACAACTCTCTTTTCTGAAGAGACCCGAATCGGTCTTCACCCTAACAATACTGATATTCGCGTGTGGAGTCCAAGAGGACAACGTTTACACTCTGTGTCATAGACGGCCACACTTGTCAACGAAGTTCAGTGACGTTTCATGGTGGAACTGTGTACGGCCGCAGGACACCGAAAGTGCCATGGCTGGCCTGAAGCATCGGGACGACATCCTCGCAAGCGTTGTGAACATACTGGAGCCGCATTCATGCCGATGGACGACAATGCACGCCCGCGCAATCCTGTGAACGCCTTCCTGGTGGTGCTCGGGGTTATTCGGATCGAGTGGCCTCCATATTCTCCAGAACTCCACTGCATTCAAAATGCGTGGGCCATGTAAAACGAGCGGTTTGCAGTCGTACTATCCCCCCACATACCACATTTGCCATTATAGAGGCCACTGTGGAGGACTCGGACGATATCCCATCGTCTTAATTTGGTGATTGAGTGTATCTAACAGCATTAAAAAGTGTCACCAATTACGGGGAGGACCAAATGGTTCACAACAATGTGTTGTGCAAGGTGACTTGAGAAGAAACTCTAGTGTTTGCTGCGTAATCTTTTGTATGGATCTGTTTTCTTGTTTGTCTTTACCAAGCGGTAATTTGGACATTCGTGGTAAGATCTCATGGGACCAAATTGCCGAGGTCATCGATCCCTTAGCTTACACACTACTTAATCTAACTTAAACGAACTTACGCTAAGGACAACACACACACCAATGCCCGAGGGAGGACTCGAACCTCCGACGAGCGCAGCCGCGCGTTCGTGACAAGGCGCCTGAGACCGCACTGCTACCCCGCGCAGCTAATAAGTGGTAATGTGTTTATCATCTGTATTTCGGTTTTCTTATGACTGTACCTCACGAATCATAACGACTGTTGTTTCCTATTATGTCCAGTATTGACAATAAAACAATCAATATGCAACATTTATTTTGATCGCTGCTTTTCTGTATGATTTAGTGAAAGGTCTGCACAAGAAAATGAGACTTCTGGTCGGGTGAGTACAGGGTTATCAACGCACTATCATATAGGGGTAATTCAGGAGTGTCTCTAATAACGACTTATAAAACAGAAATGCAAGTGAGCTACTACCAACACCACAGTCAATGCATGAGCATTGCGATGAACCTCGTGGGCAGAAACCAAATACGCATCACACCGGTACAAGATTACGCGACTACTGGCTCCTCAAATAGAGTGAAAAAATGTATTATGAGTTTCAAGAAATTATTCAAATCGTTGAAGGGAATCGAAAATTTAATTGTAGTCAGCGACGAAACACGGTAGTAGGAAAAGGAAGAGAATGAAAAAGACTAGCACAACATGGGCAGGGGGAAATAAATGAATGGGGAAGCTGACTCCCCGAATTATGCTCAAAGCGCAAGTTAAACTCTGCTAACATTTAAAAGACGGTCGCATACGTCGATTAAATCAGGATGTATTGGAAGGTTTTAGATAGAGTATATAATGGTAAGATTTTAAACTATATAATATTTTCAGGGGCAGATGTGGACTCTCACCGTAATTTATTGTTTAGTAACCGTCGATTAAAACTGAACAGAGAGCAGAAAGAAAAGAAATTAAGGAGATGGGAATTAGATAAGTCGAAAGAACCAGAGATTGCTTTGACTTTTGAAAGGGCGGAAACAGGGGAAAGTAACACAATAAAAGGTGAACGGGTAATTTTAAGAGACAGTATAGCGAGGACAACAAAGGAACAACTAAAGGAGGAGACGAAGCCCAGCAGAAACCATGCGATAAAGTTCGATACACTGAATTTAAATGAGAAAGGAGAGAATGTGAAAGTACAGGTAGTGAAGCAGGCCGAAGGGAATGCATATACCTAAAAAATGAAGTTCACATGAAGTGCAAATTAACTAAGCAAGAATAACTAGAGGAGAATTCCAAGGCTGAAGAAATATATATAACTATAACACTTGTAAGAAAATTAATGGAACTTTTGGGATAAAGAGAAGAAGATGCATGATTATCAAGAGCTCTGTTGAAAATCAATACTAATCAAAGAAGGAAAGGCTGCAAGGAGAAGGGGACATATAGAAGGGGTATGAGGACAGCTACTGGTAAGTAAATCACACGAAATGGAAATAAGGGCAAAGTATGTCATGTCACTCATCAGGTGTGTGAAACCTGGTCTCTGTTGTCAAAAGCTAAAAATCGCTTGAAGACGAGAAGAACATTGAAAACTGTGGATCCAAAGAGAATGTGAGTCTTAAGATAAATGTAGAAAACACAAGAGTCGTGACTGCTATTGAAAAGACCGTAATGGCGAAAATAACACACAGGTAATATCGTCCGCATTGAATACGGATTAATATGCGAGGGTAAACTGGAAAATGAGAAAAGTATTGAGAAATAGCAGAAATGAGGATGGACCGAAAATTAACGTCAGACTTGGTAATTACGAAGTAGGTGGAGCTAAGAAATTCTGCTACCTTGGAAACAAAATAAACCATGACGAGCGAGGCACATTGGACATAAACAGCAGACTGGCACAAGGTGCGAAGGAATTCCTGGCCAAGAGAAGTTTGCAGGCATTAAACACAGGCCTAACATACAGGCGGAAATTTTTGTGAATGTATGTTTGGAACACAGCATCGTATTTTAGTGAATAGTGGACAGTGAGAAAACCGGAGCAGAAGAGCATCGAAGCGTTTCAGATGTGGAGCTACAGAAGAATGTTGAAAATTAGATGGAGTGAAATGGTAAGGAATGAGGAGTTTTTCTGTAGAATCGACGAAGAAAGGAGAAAGGTACATACGGAACACACTGGCAAGAAGGAAGGTCAAAATGATAGCAAGTATGTTAAGATATCAGAGAATAATGGTACTATAGGTATAGGTTAAAAATTGCACGGGAAGACAAAGATTGGAATACTTCCAACAAATGCATGCTGGCGGAGGGAGGAGGTTAGTGCAGGAGAATAATTCACAACAACCGCACCAAATCAGCGAGAAGACTGACAAATCACACAAAAAAGAAAAAAAAATGCGTGCACTTACGACGCTACATTCGACATAACCGGTCACTCACTATGAAAGACTCTGAAGTGAATTAGCGTTTAATACTGTATAAGACTGCGAAATTCGGCGAGTACCCGATGCAACGGCGGATTTGTCGATACTGACGAGCTACAAAGGGTGGAATGTGTCAATTACGTCAGCTGCTGCTCTCCCAGAAACCGTGTCTGTGAAGGACGAGATCGATGGATCTGGCGGGTCCTCTTGTTTGTGTGGCTCTCCGTTTGCTACTGTCCTTTGTTTAATTACGGTGGCTGTCGCTCCAACGCCATTTTCTCTTCAAAGCTAGTATTAAGCGGTTGTCTCCTGGAGCACCAGCATACAGTCGGCTATTGTGTTTCAAAGCACAGCTGAGTGGCGCTATAGCAGGCAGGGGCACGTAAATGGACTCTCTGACAGTGGCCAGATTCCGTCCACGAACGCAAAAGCGGCTTCACAGCTTGTTTTTCCTCTCCATCGGAAACTAAAAGTTCTGTAGTTAAACCAAATTCAGTTTATATAAATTCCTTCTACAACGTCTTTTTTATATCTGGATAATTTTAACTCTCTGTTGCCGCAATAAATTATTATTTTGTAGCACATTTTTCATAATTAAACATATTTCTTACAATTTATTGCGTCTAAATAAACATCTAAATGGTGAAAAAACGTTAAATTTTCTTATTTTATTACACAACTACTATGTACTCCTATAATTATAGGAATTTTTCTACTAGTTTTGGTCAACACTACCTCTAGAAGGAATACGTATCAATCTTTTGCAGCCAGTATATGTATACAGGGTGTTTACATAGGAGAGTTCAAAAATGTAACAGGACGTAGAGAATGCTCCAGTGAACCATTTGAGGTAAGGAACCTTGGGTCTGAGAGGCCAGTTTAAGGAGATATGGAAGTAAATATGTCTACCGCTTTCTCCAGCATTACTGCGTATAAGTTTACACGTACTGTGCTGTTTATTACATGTACATACTTTCTTTGTCGCAAGGAAACGAGAAGGTCGAGCCTGATTACTGGGAAGTCATGATACAAATGTCATTTACTTTACTTGTCCATAAAGTGTCTCTCTTGTATCGTATTTACAGTCTCCCATGACAGAATGTGCTATGAATCAACGGCAGACCTATTCATTACTCAGTGCTATTCAGAGACGTACAGCACCATACGATGGAGCAGAACCGGTATAGTTTCGCAGAACCCACTGACATGCACCTTGTGTGTGGGGAAGTACGGTGCAAAGCTCTAGCAGCTGAAAGGCTGTCGGTTCTAGGCGCTGCAGTCCGGAACCGCGGGACTGCTACGGTCGCAGGTTCGAGTCCTGCCTCGGGCATGGATGTGTGTGATGTTCTTAGGTTAGTTAGGTTTAAGTAGTTCTAAGTTCTAGGGGACTGATGACCTAAGATGTTAAGTCCCATAGTGCTCAGAGTCATTTGAACCATTTTTTTGAAAGGCTGTACAGGGAACAATTTCCTAACAGAAGTCATCCGTTACGACGAGTATTTATTTCTCTCTATCGACGAATGTGGGAGACTAGTACATTGGAAGGAAGAAACGAAGGATCTGGAAATATGAGGGCCACTCGTACGGGGACGTTACATTCCGTGGTCTGCGAGGTCACCTGACCTGAATCCTCTTGATTATTTCCTATGGGGATATTCAAATTATGAACATTTTGCTACAAAATAACAATTTGTTGCGGCAGACAAACAAAACCACACATTTACACCAGGCAAATTCACAGCCTTTTCAACTGTAAGGTGAGGATTATCTTCAGCCCAGTACACACAATTGTGCCTATTGACAGTTCCATTGAGTGTGAATTGGGCTTCATCCGACCAAATTATGCTACCCATAAATCCCGGTTCACGTCTCACCATCTCCTGAACCCATTGACAAAATTCTGACCTTCGATCCGGATCGTCGTCACTTAGCTGTTGCACCAGCCTTGGAATGTACACACTAAACTTGCCTTTCTTCAGAATGAGTAGCACACTACTAGCACTTACATTACTCTCACGTGCCGCTTGCCTTGAAGATTTTTGAGGCGAACGCTGAAACAGTTCCAAGGCCGCAGTTGTGGGATCATCATTTGTAGCTGTACGAGGTTGCCCTGATCGACCTTTATCCACATCACACACTGTTCCATGCATTTCGAATTAGTCTTGTAGACGTGTAATCGTTAACCTTGAAGGTAGTTCTGTATCATACTCACTTCTCCACTGTCTTCGAACCGTAGTTACATTCTCAAACTTACAGTACCACTTAATTAAATGCTTACGCGCTTCGAAGCTCAAACGCACGTCCGCCATGTTGCAGTTACTTCCTTGCCACTGCTGCCACCTGTTGAAGAAACATAACATTACTTTCTCACAGATATTTAACCTTGTAGAATGGGAAATAAATTGTCTATGACAGTTCAAAGTGTGTATACATTATACATTTTTTTTGACGCACCATATATACACTCCTGGAAATGGAAAAAAGAACACATTGACACCGGTGTGTCAGACCCACCATACTTGCTCCGGACACTGCGAGAGGGCTGTACAAGCAATGATCACACGCACGGCACAGCGGACACACCAGGAACCGCGGTGTTGGCCGTCGAATGGCACTAGCTGCGCAGCATTTGTGCACCGCCGCCGTCAGTGTCAGCCAGTTTGCCGTGGCATACGGAGCTCCATCGCAGTCTTTAACACTGGTAGCATACCGCGACAGCGTGGACGTGAACCGTATGTGCAGTTGACGGACTTTGAGCGAGGGCGTATAGTGGGCATGCGGGAGGCCGGGTGGACGTACCACCGAATTGCTCAACACGTGGGGCGTGAGGTCTCCACAGTACATCGATGTTGTCGCCAGTGATCGGCGGAAGGTGCACGTGCCCGTCGACCTGGGACCGGACCGCAGCGACGCACGGATGCACGCCAAGACCGTAGGCTCCTACGCAGTGCCGTAGGGGACCGCACCGCCACTTCCCAGCAAATTAGGGACACTGTTGCTCCTGGGGTATCGGCGAGGACCATTCGCAACCGTCTCCATGAAGCTGGGCTACGGTCCCGCACACCGTTAGGCCGTCTGCCGCTCACGCCCCAACATCGTGCAGCCCACCTCCAGTGGTGTCGCGACAGGCGTGAATGGAGGGACGAATGGAGACGTGTCGTCTTCAGCGATGAGAGTCGCTTCTGCCTTGGTGCCAATGATGGTCGTATGCGTGTTTGGCGCCGTGCAGGTGAGCGCCACAATCAGGACTGCATACGACCGAGGCACACAGGGCCAACACCCGGCATCATGGTGTGGGGAGCGATCTCCTACACTGGCCGTACACCACTGGTGATCGTCGAGGGGACACTGAATAGTGCACGGTACATCCAAACCGTCATCGAACCCATCGTTCTACCATTCCTAGACCGGCAAGGGAACTTGCTGTTCCAACAGGACAATGCACGTCAGCATGTATCCCGTGCCTACCAACGTGCTCTAGAAGGTGTAAGTCAACTACCCTGGCCAGCAAGATCTCCGGATCTGTCCCCCATTGAGCATGTTTGGGACTGGATGAAGCGTCGTCTCACGCGGTCTGCACGTCCAGCACGAACGCTGGTCCAACTGAGGCGCCAGGTGGAAATGGCATGGCAAGCCGTTCCACAGGACTACATCCAGCATCTCTACGATCGTCTCCATGGGAGAATAGCAGCCTGCATTGCTGCGAAAGGTGGATATACACTGTACTAGTGCCGACATTGTGCATGCTCTGTTGCCTGTGTCTATGTGCCTGTGGCTCTGTCAGTGTGATCATGTGATGTATCTGACCCCAGGAATGTGTCAATAAAGTTTCCCCTTCCTGGGACAATGAATTCACGGTGTTCTTATTTCAATTTCCAGGAGTGTATATATAATGTGTGTGTATGTGAAATGCCTCTTCAGTCCAAAACGTTTCGAGACTGGATTAACACAAATTAGAGAAAAGTCAGTAGGGGTTTTAATGTTTTGTATGCTCTACATAGTCTGTTCAAAAAATGGCTCTGAGCACTATGGGACTCAACTGCTGTGGTCATAAGTCCCCTAGAACTTAGAACTACTTAAACCTAACTAACCTAAGGACAGCACACAACACCCAGCCATCACGAGGCAGAGAAAATCCCTGACCCCGCCGGGAATCGAACCCGGGAACCGGGGTACATAGTCTGTCCTCACTTGAATATAACGCCCAGAACGTTCATACAGCGACTTGAAACTGTCAGTAAAGTTCTTCTTTGGTATGTTATTCAACTCGTGTCGTCAACGGGTTGATCGTCCATGTGAATTCTTGCACTCTGTCGTTTTGTGGAAGATTCGTATTGGTAACAGCAAGTCGCCTCAACCGTGATGATTTTTTCCAGAAAATAATTGTCCACATCTCGCGTTTCCATCAAGTAGCGGCAGGCTTCTACACGTAGTTGTTTTTGTTCGGGAGTCAAGGTATGCGGGAGAAATTTGCACACACTTTTCTGTTTTTCGAAACATTCTGGAGAAGTCTCGAACACGTGATTTAGACATGTTGGTGAATTTCGATTTGTGACACAACACCGTTGACACACTATGACTACACGTCATAGTACGTTATGCTCACACTTGACTGGTCGAATTCACATCTGTTACTTACTGTTGTCCAAGGTGCTGCCGTAGTTACTGCACTGACGTCGCTTATACGCCGGGAATAAAATCAGTCTCGGCACTTTTTGGACGGACGGTGACTTATGCGTATGCCGCGGAGGTCGCGTGAAAATCGGAAGTTAAATTTCAGGACATTTATAAACATCGACGTCCATGTCGTTGCTGCGTCTTGACACGCGAAATGGTCATGCAAAGAAGAGGACGCAACTGCCTGGACTTGCGTAGCAGATCGTTTATGAATCGCGGCCAGTGTATACTCTTATGAGAACACAGCACGTGGCCAGACTGACGTCTTCTGTCTATACGCCACTTCCAGTGTTAACTGTTTGAATATACACCGCCTATTCTCACTGGCGACAGGCTTGGTCCCACTGGGTAGTTACATCAGTGTCTAACAGTCACGTATAGGCTACTCGGTATAAAAGAGAACAATGAAAGGAAGAAATATGAGAAAACGTCAGCCGAAATTTTCATATAAACTGTAACCGACTACATATACATACAAGAAACAAGTGTTCTCTTTAGCAGAAAGACAACTGGACTGAAAATGCACTGTCCCCATAACGTATTTGAACTTTTCTTGAGAACAAATGTAGTCTTTTGCTAATTTTAGAGTGTAGTGCCACAGTGACATAGTTGGAACTTATTTTATGGGTAAAGAGAATCTTTGGACACCTTCACGCAGGTCAGCGACACGTAGCATTCTCAGCAGCATGGAATGTGCAATAAAATCTGCTCTGTCTTCCTGCCGCGTCAGTACGCGACGTTGAGGAAAGTATTTTCTATCGCCGGCCTCTGTGACCGAGCGGTTCTAGGCGCTTCAGTCCAGAACCGCGCCGCTGCTACGGTCGCTGGTTCGAATCCTGCCTCGGGCTTGGATGTGTGTGATGACCTTAGGTTAGTTAGGTTTAAGTAGTTCTGTGATTACGTAGGCTTTCCCGGCGTAATAAGTCTTGAAAGTCTCTTCGGGTTTGCTGCCGGATTCTAAAATCAACTTCACTCGATATTTCGGCGATCCAATTGTGCCGGCCGCGGTGGTCTTGCGGTTCTAGGCGCTCAGTCCGGAATCGCGTGACTGCTACGGTCGCAGGTTTGAATCCTGCCTGGGGCATGGATGTGTGTGATGTCCTTAGGTTAGTTAGGTTTAAGTAGTTCTAAGTTCTGGGGGACTGATGAGCTCAGGTGTTGAGTCCCATAGTGCTCAGAGCCATTTGAACCATTTGATCCAACTGTTCCTCCATCTTCAGGAAAATGCTGCTCCTGCTGATGAGTCCCCCTGATAACTGACGCCAGGCTGCAAATCGACGTCCTATATAGGCCACCGTTCAGTACACGGCGCATGCGCCTCCCATCACGGTTGCTGCCCTCCAAGACAGGGAGGTGGCACCATCTTTGGTGGAACACTGCTGGCAACGATATGTGGCACTCATGGCCGCACCGAAGAACGTTCAATTTTTATGCGAGATAATACAGGATCCTACGTCTTGCTAAGAGGAAACCCATTGTCTCTGTTGATTAAATTATCCGCCAACCTAATTTCAATCGCCTCTTTATAGACACTGTTCCAGAAACCGGAAATGTTGGCTACTACCACAGTTTCATCAAATTTCATACTGTGTCCCTCATTTAAGCAGTGTTCTGCTACTGGCGATTTTTCCGGCTGTTGTAGCCTCGTATGACGGCGATGTTCCACACACCTGTCATGCACTGTGCGAATCGAACGGCCAATGTAAGCCTTCCCACACTGACACGGAATTTTGTAAACCCCGGGTTTACTAAGCCCCAAATCATCTTTCACAGAGCAGATCAGTGTGGGACTCATCAGCAGAAGCAGCATTTTCCTGAAGATGGCGAACAGTTGGATCGCCGAAATATCAAGTTGATTTTAGGATCCCGCAGCAAACCCGAAGACACTTTTACGTAGTTCTATTTCTAGGGGACTGATGACCTCATATGTTAAGACCCATAGTGCTTAGAGCCATTTGAACCATTTTCTCCTCCCACCTTACATCTTCACCAAAAGGTGGAAGGAGAGACACAAGAAGTCGGCTTCGAAGACACATCCCTGTGCACCTGTCGAGTGTAGTCGATGGATTGTTGGTGCACGCGAGTATATGCGAGGTTCGCGCATTTGATTTGTGATGTGTTAACTGTCACCAATATGTGATAGTAGCGGAGATGGACGACCCTGAAGAGGAGCCCACTCATAATAAGTCCTCAACTTGCGAGTACGTAGGTCTCTCAAAAGTTAACAATTAGATAGTCTCCGGGTGCAGCTTTGCGATTTTGATATTAACAGTCTGTTCTTCTTTGTTGAATCCGCATGCATCAAATAACACATTTCTTAGCTCATGCTCGAGCCTAAAAACTGCGATCTAAATACTGAGATTAACTGTTTGATAATTCTCTGAATGAGACAGTGGAGTAGGCACCATATTATTATTGCTTATTAAGTTTCTGTGCAAGAAAATACGGCGTGAGCGTTCTTATTACATCCTAACGTGCTCTGCACAAATAATATTAGTAATTATTTAATTACAATTTTAACGGTAAGAAAGAGGAGGGGTGGAATACTGCCATTAGCGACAGTCAGTAGTACACTTTCCGCAGCTCGATTCACTTGTTCCAGTCTTGTTGCCGATACATTCAGGGGCAGTTACATGGTCTAGTGATTAACAGACCAGGGATAATTTGCTGTTTGTATCACTTTCCTATAATTTGGAAGCAAATTGCAAAAAAAGTTTTCGTTGAAGAATTATGTACAATAGAAAATCACTCATAGAGTAAAGCAGAAATTTATCAGTGATGCTTACTGATGAGCTCTTACTGTGTTATGTAGATAAAATGTGGAGTACCACTCAACAGCTAACGATGTTCCACGAAATTATGATAACGCCACTATCCGATGGGAACCAATACTGCTCTGCATATCGCTGTTATTCGGCTGTGAAGATGACGACAAAATCTTTTGAGATATGATAAAATAGCTGCAACACCGGCCGTTTTTCCAAACATTCTGCAACTCTGCTGATGTCTGAAAATTTGGGATAACTTTACTGTAACAGTAAGGTCATTCAACATCCCTTCACACCCCACTCAGATCACTGTCACATGCCAAACGATCTCGTCATGGAAGAAACTGGAACGCCGCAGTGCGGCAAATAAGTAGCCATGCCATTAGATACATGGGATAGCGCTGTGCGCATATACCAGATGGCGGTACTATCGCGTACGCAAGGTATAAAAGGGCAGCGCATTGTCGGAGCTGTCATTTGTACTCTGGTGATAAGCTGTTCCACGTGATTCTGGCTGCAGGACGGGAATTAAATGACTCTGAACGCGGAATGGTAGCTGGGACATTCCATTCTGAAAATCGTTAAGGAATTAAATATTCCAAGATACAGAGAGTGAAGAGTATGTCGAGAACACCAAATATCAGGCATTACCTCTCAACACTGACAACGCACTGGCCGACGGCCTTCACTTAACGACCGACAGCAGCGACAAACTGAAAGTGTACCGTCTAACCTCCTTGCCTAGGGACGCCAGATGAAAGTTGATGTCGTCAAGCCCTGAATCAAAATTGCGCAACGGATAACTGGGGAGGGGAGCTTGAGAGCGCTACCTAGAGAGCGTGCCCTATTCTGTACGATACTAGGCAAGGGGCTGGAGGGCTCACACGATGATGTGTGGGTCCCTGCATTTTATATCTTTCATTTTAAATTAATTCCTTTAACTTGACTTCTTTGTGACTGTTAGGGTATGTTAAAGATTGATGACAATTCATTAACTATTTATTTTAAACATTATCACTCGACTTTACAGCGATTGCAGCAATTGTTCCAGTTTAAAAACATTACAATTTTAGAACTTATAGCTCGGGTATATTATATACCAACCTGCACGCACATTTCTACGGGCAAGACGGAACTGCGTTGGCCAAATGTATACCACCAAAGTCTCCCAATATTTTACATGGGACATCCACAATGTCGGGATGAAAACGGGCAAACTGGGGACCAGATACATTAACACAGGGGGTCAAATTTCCGAAATTAAATGAGAACATTCATTTCCCTACATAATCCGAAGGTGGAAATAAAAGAATTAGTTCAAATATTCAAATACCTCTCTTCCACGCGTGAACATCGAGACAGACGCACTGAGGGCATGTCTGCTCACTTACCCGTCTTCTGTAACACTCCCCAGAATATGGCTAGCACCCGGAGGTCTTCCTGGGCCCCGGTGGAGGGAGTGTCGAACCACTTGGCCGTGACCAACCTCTCCACCCCAAATCTTGTGACACTGGAAAGTCTTTGACTTTTACCTGCTTGTGCTGTCTCTCTGATCCCCTACCCAGGAGTAAGGTTGGCACTACTATACTACAGAACTACTTCCCAACAAAGATTTGGCCACGCTTTACGGAAAGGCGTGAGGAGGATTAGGAAAGTTAATGTGCAGATTCACATTCACGTACAAGAAATGCATAATACACGACACATATAAATACGTATTATGAAGCCTGACACATTTCCTTCCACCCGTCCACATGGGTTCTGTTGCACCCGCGGCCGGCCGCGTCGTGTAATAAAATTGGCTGCGGAGCCGCCTCTGTTTCTATTTCCCGGTGCGAGCGAGCAGCGAAACCTGCTGCTTATAGAGCGGAAACTACTGTACCGTTTCAAGACAAGCAACACTGCATGAAATACCCACAGAAATTAATGTGGGACGCACGGTGAATCTACCCGTTAGGTCAGTGCGGCGAAATTTGGTGTTAATGGGCTAAGGCACCAAATGACGGACGCGACTACCTTTGCTACCTGTACGCCATTGCCTGCGGCGCCTCTCCTGGGCTCGTGACCATATTGGTGGGACCCCAGACCATTTAAAACAGTGGCCTGGTCAGATGAGTTCCAATTTCATTTGGTAAGAGCTTATGGTGGGGTTCGAATGTGGCGCAGACCCCACGAAGCCACGGGCCCAAGTTGTCACCAAGGCACTATGCATGCTGGTGGCAGCTCCCTAATGGTATGGGATATGTTTACACGGAATTGACTGGGTCCTCTGATCCAACTGAACCGATTATTCACTGGAAATAGTCTTGTTCGGCTACTTGGAGACCATTTGTTGCCATTCACGGACTTAAAGTTCCCAAACAAAGATGGAACCGTACCGGGCCACAACTGTTCGCGATTATTTCGATGAACGTTCTGGACAGTTGGAGCGAATGATCTAGCTACCCAGATCACCCAACATAAATCGCATCGAACATTTGTAGGACATAATCGAGAGGTCAGTTTTGCACGTAACACTAGACCAGCAACACTTCCGCAATTGTAGACGGCCGGCCGGTGTGGCCGAGCGGTTCTAGGTGCTTAGGTCTGGAACCGCGCGACCGCTACGGTCGCAGGTTCGAATCCTGCCTCGGGCATGGATGTGTGTGATGTCCTTAGGTTAGTTAGGTTTAAGTAGTTCTAAGTTCTAGGGGACTGATGACCTCAGATGTTAAGTCCCATATTGCTCAGCGCCATTTGAATTGTAGACGGCTATAGACGCAGCATGTTTCAATATTTCCGCGTCGCGCTTCCAACGACTTGTTGAGTCCTTGCTACGTCGAGTTGCCGGCCAAAATAAGGTCCGACACAAAATTACGAGGTATCCCATGACATTTGTGACCTCAATGTAAACCTAGGGGTGTTTAGTTGTAGTCTGTAACGTCTTCGAAAATAAGAGTGATATTGAGAGAACATACGATTTATAATAGTCAGGAACAGTGGATATACACAGTTACCTGTCTCAGGGTGACGATAGTTCACCAGTGGCATTTTGATTTAGAAATATAGGCTATGTGGTGGCTCCCTTTCTTAAAAAGCTGATTGAGGCTGGGATCTAATTAAATGTTATTCGGTGGCCTCAGGTACCGAGTGATAATGCTTAGTAACCACCGCCTTGAGGAGCCTAAAATAAAAATTCCCTGGAAAATGTAAGTTACCATTCTGAGTCACAACTGGGGCCTTACAATTCGAATCTGACTGCATTCTACAATGATCCGCCGCCTCCGGCGCTTCCAACAAGCAAAGACTGCTAAAGGATAAACAACTGCCTCAACTAGACGCACTATAAAGAAACTGCACACTGCTGACTCCACTAAATTGACTAAAAATATATAATCTCACTTTCTTGTCAGATCATTTTGTGAAGTAAACGATGGACTGCTGAGAGCAAAACAGAATATACACTACTGGCCATTAAAATTGCTACACCACGAAGATGACGTGCTACAGACACGAAATTTAACCGACAGGAAGAAGATGTTGTGATATGCAAATGATTAGCTTTTCAGAGCATTCACACTAGGTTGGCGCCAGTGGCGACACCTACAACGTGCTGACATGAGGAAAGTATCCAACCGATTTCTCATACACAAACAACAGTAAAATGGCGTTGCCTGCTGAAACATTGTTGTGATGCCTCTTGTAAGGAGCAGAAATGTGTACCATCACGTTTCCGACTTTGATAAACGTCGGATTATAGCCTATCGCGATGCGGTTAATCGTATCGCGACATTGCTGCTCGCGTTGGTCGAAATCCAATGACTGTTAGAAGAATATGCAATCGGGGGGTTTAGGAGGGTCATACGGAACGCCGTGCTGCATCCCAACGGCCTCTTATCACTAGCAGTCGAGATGACAGGCAAGTTATCTGCATGGCTGTAACGGATCGTGCAGCCACGTCTCGATCCCTGAGTCAACAGATGGGGATGAATGCAAGACAACAACCATCTGCACGAACAGTTCGACGACATTTGCAGCAGCATGAACTATCAGCTCGGAGACCATGGCTGCGATTACCCTTGACGCTGCATCACAGACAGGAGCGCCTGCGATGTGTACTCAACGACGAACCTGGGTATACGAATGGCAAAACGACATTTTTTTTGATTAACCCGGGTTCTGTTTACAGTATCATGATGGTCGCATCCGTGTTTGGCGACATCGCGGTGAAAGCACATTGGAAGCGTGTATTCGTCATCGCCATACTGGCGTATCACCCGGCGTGATGGTATGGGGTGCCATTGGTTACACGTCTCTGTCACCTCTTGTTCGCACTGACGGCACTTTGAACAGTGGACGTTACATTTCAGATGTGTTACGACCTGTGGCTCTACCCTTCTTCGATCCCTGCGAAACCCTACATTTCAGCAGGATAATGCACGACCGCATGTTGCAGGTCCTATACAGAAAACGTTCGACTGCTGCCCTGGGCAGCACATTCTCCAGATCTCTCACCAATTGAAAACGTCTGGTCAATGGCGGGTGTCACACATACACTATTGGCCTTTAAAATTGCTACACCAAGAAGAAATGCAGATGATAAACGGGTATTCATTGGACGAATATATTATACTAGAATTGACATGTGATTACATTTTCACGCGATTTGGGTGCATAGATCCTGAGAAATCAGTACAACCTCCTCTGGCCGTAATAACGGTCTTGATACCCCTGGGCGTTGAGTCAAACAGAGCTTGGATGGCGTGTACAGGTACAGCTTTCCATGCAGCTTGAAACACGTATGTAACGCAGCAGCGATGGCGAGGCATTGTAGCATCTGTGACCAGAGAGTATGCGCTTGACCGCGCGAGTGTTGCGAGCGGTTCTCAGTCAGTAGCAGTCAGTCTGTCGTTGCGAGTCGGTCAAGTCAGTCGTTGCGAGTACTCGGTCAGTAGTCGTCGCGTGCTGTATGCTAATAGTCGTCATGCAGAGCGGTCGGTCAGTAGTAGCAGCCCAGTGCGGTTGTGTGATGTAGGCGGTCGGCAACACTGGTCAAGATGAGGAATAAGGTATACTGTTAATTAATATAATCATTAGATAATGAAAAATTTTATTTATTGTAATTATTCTCCAACAAGTCTCCCAATAATAATTTTTTTATTTCAAAAGCATTTTCTCAAAAATTTAATTTTTTATTGAACTCAAGATTTCGTTGCACTTCCCATTTCATTCCACTTCTTTTGAAGAAAAATTTCACTAGAATCAAAAAAAAGAGAATATTATTATTTGCAATGCAGTTCCTCCAAGCGGAGCGCAACAACAAGAGCAGATATGTGACATCCATTTATTCTGAGGTAAGACTTTAATTCTGATTGTTTTACACAGGGCCAAAGACCGATATTTCGGTTTAATTGAATTTTCTTGTCACTGAATGGACTTTACTTTTGAAGGATTTATATTTGAGTCAGATTGCGAATTTCACATTTTTGTTGCCATTGTCAGTACATTTCATTGTGGGCAGGTTACGCTTAGCACAATGTCCATTAGGATTCATAATTAAATATTGTCTTGTTTCTTTCTTTCAAATTTCTGTGGGGAGGTTACACTTGGCTCCCCATTTCTATTAAGTATTGTCCATTTTCTTTCTTTTAAAATTTTTGTAGGGAGGTTACACTTGGCGACACCCAGTCCAGGATCGAATTTCGTTGAGAGTCTTTTGAGCGACAGTCAGATATCTGCTCTTATTTGATAAGATATAATTAGGATTTGGCGCTACGCTTTTATTAATCTTGTGACTTTCTCTCTACAGGTCAACGGCAATTTGTTGCTTTGTTGTATTTGTGTGTTGCTTTTGCATTGTGCTCATTTGTTTTGTGAATAATTGTGACCATTGCAAAAATGCCGCGAAAGACTATGAATAGTGTATCGCGAAGTATTGTGAATGAAATTACCGACTTAAACAACGTGACCGATAGTAATTGTGATACGCAACGTAATGATGACAATCCTGCGTCCACTAACAATCAGTGCATTCCAACAACTAGTGATGACTTTTACCCTGATAATGAACAAACGAACTCAATTGTCTCGTCTGTTAATTGGTCGACAATTGATGACGCAGAACGCTCTATTGTAATGAGCGCTGCCGAGCTTAGCACACCCGATTTAGAAAATCCAAGTAATGTACAGACAAATTTGTCTAATGTAAATGGACAGTGTTCTGAAAGTACGACGGATCCATTTAATTCCGAAATAATGACCGACAGTGTACGTTCGACTGACAAATCTTTTTGCGAATTACGAAATGACCAAATGGTCACACAAAGCGCAACAATTCCATGTACACGAGCAAACAGCACAAATAATAGAGTAGGGAAAGTTACATTGGATCAAATTGCGGCATTTGTACAACTAATGTCTGAAATACTGAGAAACGAGCGCAAACAACGTGAATTAATTGATGAAAGAAATAAACAATCGAATGAAGATCAAGACGACATTAATAAAAAAATCAAACAACTTAGTGAACGGAATGAACAGATTAATGAACAGCTTGATGCTATTGCCGCGCATTATTATGATAATAGAGGACAATTACGTGTGGATACTAAGACTTGTGCTAATAACAGTAATGAAGAAGTTGGCACTGTTGCACAAGAATTAAGTAGCACACGTGTAGACACAACAGAATCACATAAAGACGAGATTATTGCAGTCACTGAACAATGTTCAGCAAACGAAACATTGATACACGAAATTAATGCAGTCACTGAAGAATGTCCTAAAAACGAAGTACAGATTCGCGACGACATTAATTTAGAGTCAGTGGAAGTTTCACACACTCCGAATACGGAAGTTGACGAGAAAAGTGAACGACACAACAACCAGATTGACGAAAGTATTAAAGTAACAGAATTAACAATTATTCCAGTCACCAATACGTCACAGAATCCGCCACCTTGCGAGCATTTATCAGAGTCACGCAGCGCGTATCATGTAAGCAATTTACAGCAACTACGCGACTTAAAATCCGAAAAGCCACGCGAATTAAAATCTGAAAAGCTACACAACTTAAAGTACGAAATGACACAGACGAGCGGATTCACACACAAGCCTGAGCATGTTATCAAATTCAATGACGAGAATGTAGATTACGAGCAAATTTTATCCGCCAGAAAATGTAAAGAATTTAATAATGACAGCGTACAGGTACACGCTTTGCACTGTATACGACAATTTATCTTTGTACATTCACCGCTATTGCGTGTAATGCAGAAACTAGCTTTGAACCAGAGGCGACAATTTGCTATTGTATTTTCATCAGCATTACGTATTATGCAGAAACTGGAAATAGCAAGAATACAGCAATTTGCTTTTGGAATTTTACCGCTATTGCCTGTAACACAAAAGCTAAAATTTATTTGCAGTGCGTAATAGACCTCAGGGGATTCATTACGCTTTAATGAATATGTGCCGTAGCGAGCATAGGGCCCCGAGCTGTAGTAGTGCTGTTTCATCTTTAGTTTTCTGCACTGCTGCCTTCTCTTCTACTATCCTTTATATCTATCAAAACTGCTCTTTAACTATTGCTCTACCTAGAATTAAGAATATGTAATGAAAACCGGACATGACAAATCTTTTACCGAATGTGACAATTTTCATTAGGCACTCCAGAACCAACGTAATTTTAATAACGGATAAAATCGTAATCATCAGTGTGAGTAAAATTAACAGCAAACGCATTTTTTGTAACAATAGACGTTTTTCACCGCAACAGCATGAAAGTCAGCCGCTTGGCATACGTAACCAACAATGCAGTCTACAAGGTCAACCAAACTTTAATGTTTCGCCGCGTGCACGTATAGTCCCTGGTATAACAAATAGTAACGCATGGCAGCAAAGAAATAACTACGTACAGACAACACACCATTTCAATTCCTATCGCAATGCGCCGTATAGAAATTACTATCATGACAGACGTAAAAATGATGAGCACAATTTTCAGCGTACATTTAATAACAGTCGATCTTATGAGCAGCAATAACATCAGCAACAACAAATAATCATGAATGAAACAGACAATAGGTGTCATCGATAGCGTAATACGTCAGTAAGAAATAACAGAGCAGTTCAAATAGTCGAAATGCCACAGCATCCTCCCGTAAATAATAGTACGTACGACAGAATTTCACCAGACACAGTACAGGTTTTATATTACAGTAACGCAAACATTACTTTTGACATGCAGAATTTTGCTCACGAGAATGTTATTTGAAACATGCTTTGTTGAATGCACCACTTTTATCGCACCCAGATCTTACTAGAAATTTTTCCATTGCCACCGACAGTTCCAACACCGCTTTAGGCGTACACATTTTCCAGGATATTGAAGAAGATGGTTCTACAGTAATTAAAAACATCGCATTTGCAAGTCGCATTCTGTCACCTGCTGAACGAAATTATTCTGTTACAGAATTGGAAACATTATGTGTTGTATGGGCTTTTACGAGATTTCGGCACTTTCTTTATGGCAGACATACCACCGTTTACACAGACCACAGAGCGATACAATTTTTACTCTCGGCTAAATTTACTCACGACAGGTTAAGTAGATGGAAACTTTATTTACAGGAATTTAATTTTACAATTGTTCACATTCCCGGCACACAAAATGTTATAGCAGACGCACTATCGCGTTCTCTCGGCAACAATCAGCAAGACGTAGCAACCAACTTCTGCAAAACAAATTTCAGTGTCATGTACATTCAGCAAGTTGCATTTGAAAACTTTATTTCATCGTCATTACAGGACATAGCAAAGGAGCAAAATAAAGATAATGTGTGGAAAGAAATTAAACAGCTTTGGCAAGATAAGAATAATGTTACGATTAGAAACCACTACACTGTACGCAATGACGTTCTGTTTCGCCGCTCTCATCCTGACAGCAACAATTGGTTATTATGCATTCCTGACGAACTGGTTAACAAATTAATTTGGTACACTCACTTAAGTTACGCACATTACGGAGCACGAAAATGTTTTCTTATACTGAGACAGAACTGTTATTTTACCAACATGGAGAAACGTATACGACGAGTTTTAGCGTCTTGTAAAATTTGCCAGAAAGCTAAATCAGACACCATTTCACATATTCCTCCTTTATATCCCATTATACCTGTTAAGTTAAGACACATGGCCGCTGTAGACATTTTTGGTCCGATTCCGAGAACTAACAGAGGTTTTTGCTACATTTTTGTCGCTGTTGAGCTCACTTCAAAATTTGTTACTTTCACTCCGTTACGCAAAGCTACTGCTAAAACTGTTTCAAATGCATTTGTAAAACATTTTCTATCTCATGTAGGGCATGTAATGAAAGTAATTTCTGACAATGGATCTCAATTCCGTAGTAGCGTATGGACACGCATGTTACGAGCCAGAAACATTTCTCCGATCTATATATCCAAGTACCACGCTTCTTCGAACCCTTGTGAAAGATTAATGAAGGAAATTGGTAAACTGTGCCGAATATACTGCCACAAAAGACATATTGATTGGGATACACACATACTCTCATTCCAAGATGTAATTAATTCTATTCCAAATGAATCCACTATGCTATCTCCGACTGTTATACTGAAAAACGTTGAACCACCGAACAAAATTAAAGAATTAATAGAATTTCCCAAAAGTCGTCGCCTACGACACCACGGAATAATTGACATTGCGCTGAAGAACATCAAACGTGCCGCAGAGCGCCGGAGAAGACAGCAAAAACAGGTTTGTACACGCCGATACTTTCACGTTGGACAGAAGATACTAGTACGTACACACTATTTATCCAGCAAATTAAAAGGTAAGTGCAGTAAATTTGAACTTCTATACACAGGTCCATATCGGATTCGCAGCATTCCTCACCCCAATGTTGTACACGTCGAAACTTTGAGAACCAGAAAATCGAAAGGCAATCACCATATCTCAAACATTAAACCGTTTATTGAGTGAAACCACTGTATGATTCAACACACTATGATGCCATTTACTAATGCAATTATTTCACGTGACTAATTACTGATGATTATCGTATTTTTTCTTGGCAAGTGCCCGGCAAGGTAAGGTTAGCAGGTCGCTCTTCTTGTCGTTACACATCAGACCATGCATATTTTTCCAGATGAATTTACACATTTATGATTATTTCTGCAATTATATTTATGTGACTACTTATTGATGATTATCGTATTTTTTCTTGGCAAGTGCCCGGCAAGGTAAGGTTAGCAGGTCGCTTTTCTTGTCGTTACACATCAGACCGTGCACATTTTCCACTTTTTTGTGTGTATGATTGTACTCCAGTTTTGTTTGTATGCACTATGAAATAGTTAAGATATAACACACACCAGTCGACTTTGACATTTTTTTTGCCTTATGACATCTCAACATCGTGACTGTTTCACATTTTTTTTGCTGCTGCATTGTATTATTCTGTGTACATTTTTGCATCTGAACACTGTCAACGTCTTTAACATATTACGTTTTCTGTCATGTTATGCTGTATGGTTAATTGTGTCACCATAAACCAGTCATTATTTAGTGGGTATATGATTTAAATGCAAGACATTAATCTCTGCTCATCAATTTCAGAAAGAAATGATGCATGTAAGAAATAAATTCAACAGAAATGGGAATTTCACCTACGGAATAAACGAAAGAAGATGCAATAACTTTATGGGGAAGAGTAAATGGATCAGGATTAACAAGCATTAACAAGAATATATTATACTCATCGTAGAATAGCAGTCTTAACTAATTTTTTCTTTCAGAATACAAGGTGATTGATGCAGGCTGTCAGACTGAACTACACATCTTAGTTTTAGTGATGAAATATGCTAGAGATAAGGAACAGATGAATAATGAGTAATGAAGTGATTTTTTGCAGATGATAATGAATACTGATGAATAATGATGAAGGATATGCTGTTATGAATAATGAAGTTTTTCTTTACAGGTGATGATAATGGTGAAGTTATGATGATATGGATAATGAAGTTTTTTTTCTTTACAGATGAGGATAATGTTGAAGTAATGTATTTATGCTACGTAGTTATTTAAGTATTTGTTGCAGTTTGCTTTGACAGCAGGTGTTACATTGCATAGTAGGATGACTGAAAGTTTTGGAAAGGACAGCTATGGAACACATTTTTATACACATTTCACTATCTGTTAATTCGAGGTTCACTACTTTTCAGCATACTAATGCGTTTCTTCTTTCAGGTCAATAATCCATTTTGTATTTTTTCCAGGAGAAGCTTTTCATGATACTTAATAAACCTGTTACTTATTATACCTGTTCTAGTACTTGCATTTTTATATTTTTACCCATTTGTGTCTATCGTTTATAAATGTGATCACATGTACTGCCTTGTTACATAATCTTGCTACAGCTGACTCATGACGAATGACGTTACCTATCCTCATTTGCAGCAATAGGTCAAAAGCAAAAAGTATTATGCCTCAGCAATTAATTATCGATCCCAACGCAATGCATTGCTACCAAAAAAATGTATTACCAGTCCCACATAATGTCACTAGTTTATGATAATTCTGAATAATACTGATCAACTCTGAATAGCATGTCACTTGAGTAATGACCTCTTAATGAGACTATATTCAAAATAATGCTTTGTCACTAGCTAATAATGCCACTTTTTGTTGTAATGATACTACTTATAATGCTTGTGATTACTAATGATTTGACTGTAATTAACTGATTTTAATAATGCCTTTGTAATGATCTGAATACTACTGAATGAGGAACACTGTTTATTGTAATGAGTACTTGTAATGCCCATGATTATTAATGATTTGACTGTAATTAACTGATTTTTAATAATGACTTCGTAATAATCTGAATAATACTGAATGATGATTTTATTCAATACTTGCTGGCCACTGAGTGCCAATAATTAATGTCACTCCACGAATTGTTATTAATTATGCCATTGATTAGCTCTTGTTTCCAATGTTGATACTTTGTAATTTGAAATGAATGTGACTGTTTAATAATGCTTTGTAATTAGGAAAAGACTAATGATTCTTAATAGATTAGAATGACACATAATTAATTAACTATGGTACTGTTTAATAATGCTTTGTAATTAATTAAGGCTAATAATTCTTACTATATTGAAATGACAAATGATTAATTAATTAACTGTAATTAGACAAATGATTAATTAACGACAAATGATTAATTAACTTAATTAGACAAATGACTAATTAACGACAAATGATTAATTAACTGTAATTATACAAATGATTAATTAACTGTAATTAGACAAATGATTAATTAATGACAAATGATTAATTAACTGTAATTAGGAAAAGGCTAATGATTCTTAATTATACTCTGTAACTGGAAAGGAATGCGATTATTTAATAATGCTTTGTAACTAGGAAAAGAAGATTACTGATTCTATGTACAACAATTAATGAACATTTTTCTGTAATACTACATACTTGGTACAGAAATGTTCAATAACTGGGCTATGAATGCCACAAACTACTAATTAAGTCTGTAATTGTCAATATTATGTGACTTGATGTCCTTCACCTCATAAGCTGACTACCCTGAATTACTGCAATGTCCATTTGTCCTGTTTATCCTAGTGATCATGGAGCACTATATTTGGTTTTGCACTAATTCTACGTTGGTGTGCCTTGTAAGAGTGTGGTGTTGACACGACATGCTGTCCACCACCATGAGCGATGAAGACATTATTATGGTCCCACTGTTTGGTGTACCTAATGTACTGCCAAAATGAAAACATGGAACATTACTACGACAGTTCAGTGTCTTGGCTACACTGATAAATTCTGATGGGAAAAGAACTTCAAGTTGTGTCACTTGGTGTTGTACTTCTGTGGAAGATATGGACTTTCAGAGCAGCTGTGTGCAATCTAAAGTGCTACAACCATGATGCAATCCTTCCCTTTCCTATCCTGATTCTTGTCACATAAAGAAAAAATTTTTTTGGTAACATCATTTATGTTCATAGGTTATACATTTTTCGATTCGCTGAACTCCAATGCGAGTACACTTATGTCACTTGTCAACATAATATTTTTTGCCAGTCTGTTTATTTGTTCTGAATATGCTAAAGAATTTTTTCAGTGCCTGTGCACTTTATCTGTCAAATAATTTGTATATACTTTTCTGATTTGCTACTATGTTTAGTATTCACATTTTGTCTTTGTCTGATATATTTTGTACTTAGTGCGTGTGCACAACATTTACTTTATGTACTACGTCTAATTATTCTTGCCAGTCTGTTTATTTGTTCTGAATATGCTAAAGAATTTTTTCAGTGCCTGTGCACTTTATTATCTGTCAAATAATTTGTATACATTTTTCTGATTTGCTACTATGTTTTGTACTCACATTTTGTCTTTGTCTGATATATTTTGTACTTAGTGCGTGTGCACAACATTTACTTTATGTACTACATCTAATTATTCTTGCCAGTCTGTTTATTTGTTCTGCATATGCTAAAGAATTTTTTCAGTGCATGTGCACTTTATTATCTGTCAAATAATTTGTATATACTTTTCTGATTTGCTACTATGTTTTGTACTCACATTTTGTCTTTGTCTGATATATTTTGTACTTAGTGCGTGTGCACAACATTTAAATATTCTGTAAGTTGTAGAATTTTGTTAATTGAAGAAAAATTTTGCCGCGCTTGGCAAGTTCAAATGACTCACCATCGCTGCCAAATTTTTGCCCCCCCAGTGGAGGGTTATGAAACACGTATGTAACGCAGCAGCGATGGCGAGGCATTGTAGCATCTGTGACCAGAGAGTATGCGCTTGACCGCGCGAGTGTTGCGAGCGGTTCTCAGTCAGTAGCAGTCAGTCTGTCGTTGCGAGTCGGTCAAGTCAGTCGTTGCGAGTACTCGGTCAGTAGTCGTCGCGTGCTGTATGCTAATAGTCGTCATGCAGAGCGGTCGGTCAGTAGTAGCAGCCCAGTGCGGTTGTGTGATGTAGGCGGTCGGCAACACTGGTCAAGATGAGGAATAAGGTATACTGTTAATTAATATAATCATTAGATAATGAAAAATTTTATTTATTGTAATTATTCTCCAACAAGTCTCCCAATAATAATTTTTTTATTTCAAAAGCATTTTCTCAAAAATTTAATTTTTTATTGAACTCAAGATTTCGTTGCACTTCCCATTTCATTCCACTTCTTTTGAAGAAAAATTTCACTAGAATCAAAAAAAAGAGAATATTATTATTTGCAATGCAGTTCCTCCAAGCGGAGCGCAACAACAAGAGCAGATATGTGACATCCATTTATTCTGAGGTAAGACTTTAATTCTGATTGTTTTACACAGGGCCAAAGACCGATATTTCGGTTTAATTGAATTTTCTTGTCACTGAATGGACTTTACTTTTGAAGGATTTATATTTGAGTCAGATTGCGAATTTCACATTTTTGTTGCCATTGTCAGTACATTTCATTGTGGGCAGGTTACGCTTAGCACAATGTCCATTAGGATTCATAATTAAATATTGTCTTGTTTCTTTCTTTCAAATTTCTGTGGGGAGGTTACACTTGGCTCCCCATTTCTATTAAGTATTGTCCATTTTCTTTCTTTTAAAATTTTTGTAGGGAGGTTACAAGCTTCAACACGATACCACAGTTCATCAAGAGTATTTGCTGGTGTATTGTGACGAGCCAGTTGTATTTGCCGCAGACGTAAGGTGGATGCACTATCGCAACGGAATTCGGTCTGTCTCTTGAGCAGCAGCTAACTCCTTAGTCAATAGCCTAAGAGATCGATTCCAACCGAGACAGCAAATCCTCCACGACGCCCTCAGCTCCTGTTATACGCTTCAGGTCGGTCGTGAATTGGGTGATGAATTCAAGTTGCCTAAATTGTACCTGTGAACAACCATCCTTATTCCTACTGAAGGCTAAAGTAGTCGGCTTGCGGTCTGTGAACACCGCGAATGGTCTGGCTTCCACTTGTGGCTGTAGGTGTCTGACAGCTTTGTAAATTGCCAGCAATTCCCTATCGTACGCGCTCCATTTAACATGTGACGGCGTAAGCTTACGGGAGAAGAAGCCCATGGGCTGCCAGTGGCCTTCGACATGCTGGTGTAGAGCTGCGCCAATTTCTTGCCGGCTAGCGTCCAGAACAACTGCCATTCGCGCCTGAGGAACCGGGTGTACCAACACGATTCTTTGACACGCTTTGGTCTTATCGAATGCCATCAATATCTCTGGTGTCCGCTGAAAAGGTCGTTTTCCCACTGCGTCCTTGCCGGCTAGTGCTGACGTCAAAGGTGCCTGGATGGCCGCCGCATTAGGCGGATGTTGTCTGTATAATTAACTGTTCCGCGAAATCGCCGTAGTTCGTGGTAATCGACGGGGCGAGCCATCTCTTCGATAGCGGCAAGTTAATCTTGCAGTGAGCTGATACCGGCTGCTGTCACTGAGTAGCCCAAGAATGGCACATGAAGTCGTCGAAGTAAACACTTTGATTCATTGACCGAAATGCCGTATGCATCAGTGCGTTCGTAAACAGTCTTTAGATGCAGATCGTGCAGTTTCTCGGGCACCGAAAAGGCCAGGCTGTCGTCGAGATATGTGCAGCAGTACGGTAAACCTCTTAGTACTAGGTCGACAAACTGTTGCCAAGTTTGTGCCTCATTTTTCGAAACAAACGGCATACGAAGGTATTCGAACACGCCGAACGGTGTCTTGACAGCCGGCGCGATCGGTATCTGGTGATGTGCTTTCTAGCAATCAATTACACTAAAAATAGTCGCGCCTGCCAGCACGTGCGTAAAATCTCTAATATATGGTATCGTGTAACGATCGGGTATGGTACGGGTATTGAGTGCCCGGTAGTACACATGGTCTCCAGATCCTCTTTCTTCTTTACTAGATGAAGTGGTGATTGTCACGGGCTGCCGGATCTACGGACGACTCCCGAGCGCAATAGTTCGAATTCTGTGTGAGCTGAAACACTGATTGACCGGGTGTAGTCCTGATGCGATGGACGGTGCTGTGCTGCACACATGGCAAAGATTCGCAGTTTGCTACGTGTGGCGTAACCCCCTGTCTGTCATCAACTGTAGACATAGAACCTCGTCGTGCGGTGCCTTTAATGCACTGCGTGTCCCGGTGGATGCGAACAGCTAATTCAGCAGTATAATGAAACAAGAAATACGCACCCAATACTGCGTCTGACACATCGCCAGTCACAAGTACATGGTAAACGTTCGTGAAAACCGAAGTCTACGTCTGTCTGACATTTCCATATGTCGTTACTGAAATCTGGTTTGCTGTTGTCAGCTTTGACTGAGATGGAGGAAGCTTCACATCGCACCTTCTCACAGACAGCGCACAGATGTCCGAACCTGATTAGATAAGCGCGATCGGATTTAGCGCCTGTGACAAAAAGTTGATGGGGCAGCCAGGGTAAAGAAGAAAGGTTACTTACCAGTAGTTACCAGCATCGCTCTCGCCTCGCAGTGGTAGGTGCTGGTGCTCGAACTCGCGGCCGGCGGCGCATATCGCCGGCCGCTGTCGCCATTTGGGTGAATGCAGGGTAATTTGCACGGCGACGTCTTGTTTCCGGGGCGACGGTGGTACCAGCAGATATGCTCTTTAGACACACTGACATCTTTCTTGCTCTTCTTGAATATGCCTGCCTTGCCTCCGAGCAACGTCGATGTCGCAAGCCCTCAATCTGATTTCGTAGCTCGTCCTACTGTTGAGTAACGTCCTTTTGTTGACGTATCGCTGCAGCATCCTGAAGGTCTGCACTGCTGCGTTCGAACGTCACAGGCGACGAGGCATAAACCCTGTCGGCTAGTGAAGGCAACGATGAAATGTCGCGTGCGTCGAGAAGGGCCACAGCCGTTCTAACTGCCTCTGGCAACTGTACATGTCATACATGTTGCAATGTCGTATCTGTCAGCTCGGTGTCATTGACTAAGTTTCGCAGGTGCCGCCAAAATTCCGAAGGCGGCTTATCTCCCTCTTTTCACCATGTAGTGCTCGTTGGATACGTTGTTCTACCGGCCGACGTAGCTGCTCAACGAGTAGAATAACTGTTTAAAATGCTTATACTAGGGGCGTTTGAAAAGTCCATGCAAAAATAAAAACTACTTACGTGTCTGCGGTAAACCTTTTTTATTTTTCGAGGTAGTCTCCTTTTAGACTTATACACTTCGTCGAACGCTGTATTAATTTGTTGAGCCCTTCCTAATAATAGGAATTGTCAAAGTCTGCAAAATAGCCATTAGTTGCTGCAATCAGCTCCTCGTTTGAATAAAATCTTTGTCCCACCAGCCATTTCTTCAAATTGGGGAACAAATAGTAGTCCGAGGGATTCAAGTCTGGAGAATAGGGGAGAGGTGAAACGAACTGGAATCCTATTTCCATTAATTTTGCGACCGCAACTGTTGAGGTGTGTGATGGAGCATTGTCGTGATGGAAAAGAGCTTTTTTGCGGTCCAATCGCCGGCGTTTTTCTTGCAGTTCGGTTTTCAAACGGTCCAATAACGATGAATAATATGCATCTGTAATAGTTTTACCCTTTTCCAGATGGTCAATGAGGATTACTCCTTGCGAATCCCAAAAGACAGTCGCCATAACCTTTCCGGCCGAAGGAATGGTCTTCGCCTTTTTTGATGCGGATTCTACCTTGGTAACACATTGTTTAGATTGTCGTCTGGTCTCAGGAGTATAGTAATGTATCCATGTTTCATTCACAGTGACGAAACGACGCTTAAAGTCCTGCGGATTCTTCCTGGACAGCTGCAAACCATCCTTGCAACATTCACACGATTCCACAAATGCGGAGCCCATCTTGCAGGTGGCTTTCTCATGTCCATGTACCCGTTCATTCGAGATGCCCGCAGCACTGGCAATCTCACGCACCTTAACTCTCTGTCATCCATCCCCATATCATGGATTTCATCAATTATTTCTGGAGTCGTGACCTCTACAGGGCGTCCAGAATGTTCAGCATCACTTGTGCCCACATGACCACTCAGCAAAGTTTGAAACAACTTAGAAACTGTTCTAATCGAAGGTGCAGCGTCACCGTAACGTTTATCAAGCTTCTCTTTAGTCTTCTGAAGCGTTTTGTCTTTCACAAAGTGATGTTTAATCACCACACGAAATTCTTTTTCGTCCATTTTTCGACAATCACTCGATTTCCTTGATTCACACGAATGCCAAACACAACGAAATAGACCAATATGGCTGAAACTTGGTGTGCGTTCTTCCCAAAGATGCTACGAACTAAACATGACCTCGATACGCGCCGGTAGTGCCATCTCTCGGACTTTTCGCGGACTTTTCAAACCCCCCTCCTATTTCTGCGTGGCGGGCGAGCGGAGCATTATACCTGTTGAAACGTCCCCTTTTGAACAATTACAAATGACTGTGCTTAAACTGACACACAATATTTTGTTAGCGCAACGCAATCTGACTTTCAATAATCCCTACAAAAGAATGGGCCCTGACTAACAGTAAACTATACCTTTCACAAATCACTTACCTCACAAAAATCTTCGCTACTCAAGCTACTGCAATACAGCGAGCGCCACTACTGCCAGCTAAATAAAAGACTCAAACTACTGAAGGCACTAACTACTGATAGGGATAGTTAGCAAATGAAAGATATTAATAGAGAACAAACAATGTATTTACCTTGATATCATCATATATAAATATAGCAGTTCATGACAAATTTCAAAACTCCGCCATCTCTCTCCCCACATCCACCACTGCTGGCGGCTCACCTCCAACTGCGCAACGCTACGCGCTGTTCACATCCAGCTGCCGCTGCCCAACACTACAATGGCAGACAACAGTGCAGAGTAGCCACAGACTGCACACAGCACAGCCAGTGATTTTCATATTGAGCGCTACGTAACGTTGCCAATAAGAAAACATAAACAGCCTACTTACATAGAGAAAACATAAACAGCCTACTTACATAGCCCCCATGCTCCCCACAAAAAATTTTACAAATTGGTTTGGGCAGTGGCCAATACAGATTTGAAAAAATTTTTCATAATTACAATAACAAAGAAATCAAATGCACACACTTATTGATACTATGTTGGTCAAAAGCTCAAATTTTCTCACAGTCTATAAAGACAGTCCTGATCGTTCATCACGGTAAAATAGTAGTGTTTTTCTCAAAGTCTGAGCAGTAGAAGAAAATGCACACGGAAGTAGTGGATTTCCATGCAGTCTTGAAGAAGTAGTGTTGTCCTTCCAACGGAAAGACAGTGCTGACTCTTGACATGCTGACAGGTAATGGGCCACAACAGAGCAAACCCACACCAGAGTTAGTCGAAGTTTGGAGAATATTGGTAGGTAGGTCATCATAGAGTAGACCAACTGTAGTCCTGGTAGAGATTACAGTATTGGTGGGCCACCAGAGGTGCAGACCCACTGTAGTCCTTGTAGAGATAATGGTATTGGTGGGCCACCAGAGGTGCAGACCCATTGTAGTCCTTGTTGAGATGGCCAGCAGCCATCTGTTGCGATTGTGCAGGTGCACATTACGTGTAGTAATGAACAGCTTATAGTCAAAATCATCATGTCGGCGAGTCGCATGTCGGTCATTGTTACGTCGTGTCGGCTGTTCAGTCTCAAAATTCGGTGCACATTGCCAATTTCTTTCATAATTTCCGAAATGCGCTGTGTTATTATTTTGTGGCTGTTCCGTATTTCTAAGTCCCTCTTCCCGTGTTGGAGCGCGAGTGTCCTCTGAAATTTGTAATTTTTGTATTACTTGTGCCAACTGATCTTGCACTTCCCGGATTTCTCTTTTGTACTGTGTATAGATTTGATTTTGATTTTGTTTGAATTTTCTAATTTCTACATACTCTTCAGTGTCAGTGAAGGCTACAGGTGTTGTGTTATTCAGATCATCATCTACCTTTGTAGATAAGTTAGTGAACTGATCTGAAAGTTCGGCTACTTTATCCGATAGTGAAATTATTTCCTCTGTATGTTTTTCTGAACCTAGTTTCAGAGTATCTACTGTGTCCTTTAAGTTTTCCTGAGTTTTTGCAAGTTGCGTAACCGAATCGGTAGATGCAACTGAGTCAATTTTAGCTTGCAAGGTGTCGTGATTTTCATGAACAATGGTTTGCAGTTCTTTTATGGCTGCTTCGTGATTCTGTAATGCATTTTCATTCCGCGAAAAAATAGGTTGAAAATGCTCACAAATTTGAGTTTTTACATCATTACAGACTTTTTGACATTTCGATTCGATGTTATGTAACTCTGTAGTTAAATCTTCACGTGTTTGTTCAAGTGTGGTGTCTAACTTTTGATGCTTTTGTCCCATTGCGTCTAACTGTTGCTGTGTTTGTCTCTGGTGTTGTTCCATTGTGTCTAACTTCTGAAGATTTTATTCCACCGTGTCTAACTTTTGCTGTGTTTGTCTCTGATTTTGTTCCATTGTGTTTAACTTTTCAAGCTTTTGTCCCATTTGTAACATTAATTGTAATACCAAGGCACTGGTGTCTGAAACATGTTCCTCAGTGCTTTTCGGCAGTGAATTTGCACCGGAAACATTCACATTTTGACAAGCGGAAAATGTGTCTTGACTCATTTGAGAAAACGGTGAGGACGCAAAACCTGAATCTACAGTATTTGCAAAATTGTGTCCTGTCATTTCGGATTCCTGAGGCGAGCTGTTGCCGACCGATCGATCGATAATGCTTCCCTCTTCACTAATTGTTTCACTGTCCACGCCATTGTTTGCCGCCCGCTCCATTTCCCTATGCACAATTACCAAATTACTACTTTGAACATCAGTTAATTCATTACTCGTTGGCGCTAACACACTGCTTTCATTTTCACTGTCATTTCTCAGTTTACTTTGGAGCCTAGTATTACGTTTTTCACACGCCATTATTGTCACAGTATTTCACACGACAACACAGAAAAACACAATTTGAAGATCAAAAATAAGAGAACACATTAACATAGCACTGAAAATAATATCTAGTTAATTGCAGCTGCGAAATACTTGGTGCAAATCTACACGCATGCCACAACTGTTTTACTGTACAACAATGAAAGACTGCAACTACAAAGGAGATTTTCTCTACAATTACGCGCTAGCAATAAACAAAATCTACACTAATTACACAAACTACAACAAAAAAATCAGAAAACGAGCTTACGGAATATCGGACCAGGTTTGTGATTGGATTCAGGATTTCCTAGAAGAAAGAACACAACATGTCATTCTTAACGGTTCAAAATCTGCAGATGTAGAGGTAATTTCGGGAGTACCGCAGGGAAGCGTGATAGGACCTTTATTGTTTACAATATACATAAACGACTTAGTTGACAACATCGGTAGCTCCGTGAGGCTATTTGTAGATGACACGGTTGTCTACAAGAAAGTAGCAACATCAGAAGACTCGTACGTACTCCAGGAGGACCTGCAGAGGATTAATGCATGGTGCGACAGCTGGCAGCTTTCCCTAAACGTAGATAAATGTAATATAATGCGCATACATAGGGGCAGAAATCCATTCCAGTACGATTATGCCATAGGTGGTAAATCATTGGAAGCGGTAACGACCGTAAAATACTTAGGAGTTACTATCCGGAGCGATCTGAAGTGGAATGATCACATAAAACAAATAGTGGGGAAAGCAGGCGCCAGGTTGAGATTCATAGGAAGAATTCTAAGAAAATGTGACTCATCGACGAAAGAAGTAGCTTACAAAACGCTTGTTCGTCCGATTCTTGAGTATTGCTCATCAGTATGGGACCCTTACCAGGTTGGATTAATAGAAGAGATAGACATGATCCAGCGAAAAGCAGCGCGATTCGTCATGGGGACATTTAGTCAGCGCGAGAGCGTTACGGAGATGCTGAACAAGCTCCAGTGGCGGACACTTCAAGAAAGGCGTTACGCAATACGGAGAGGTTTATTATCGAAATTACGAGAGAGCACATTCCGGGAAGAGATGGGCAACATATTACTACCGCCCACATATATCTCGCGTAATGATCACAACGAAAAGATCCGAGAAATTAGAGCAAATACGGAGACTTACAAGCAGTCGTTCTTCCCACGCACAATTCGTGAATGGAACAGGGAAGGGGGGATCAGATAGTGGTACAATAAGTACCCTCCGCCACACACCGTAAGGTGGCTCGCGGAGTATAGATGTAGATGTAGATGTAGAAGATTCCAGTGAGGTATCCTCGGCTAAGGGTCGACATATGAAACGTCCCCTTAGAACAATTTATACAGGACTGTGCTTAAACTGACACACAATATTTTGTTAGCGCAACGCAATCTGACTTTCAATAATCCCTACAAAAGAATGGGCCCTGACTAACAGTAAACTATACCTTTCACAAATCACTTACCTCACAAAAATCTTCGCTACTCAAGCTACTGCAATACAGCGAGCGCCACTACTGCCAGCTAAATAAAAGATTCAAACTACTGGAGGCACTAACTACTGATAGGGATAGTTAGCAAATGAAAGATATTAATAGAGAACAAACAATGTATTTACCTTGATATCATCATATATAAATATAGCAGTTCATGACAAATTTCAAAACTCCGCCATCTCTCTCCCCACATCCACCATTGCTGGCGGCTCACCTCCAACTGCGCAACGCTACGCGCTGTTCACATCCAGCTGCCGCTGCCCAACACTACAATGGCAGACAACAATGCAAAGTAACCACAGACTGCACACAGCACAGCCAGTGATTTTCATATTGAGCGCTACGTAACGTTGCCAATAAGAAAACATAAACAGCCTACTTACATAGAGAAAACATAAACAGCCTACTTACACTGTGCTGATCGTTGCTGTTTTATTGTCGAGCGCACTAACGGCGATCATAAATTTAGTATCTTCGTTTACAATACCGTGGTGCTGTAAAGTCAGATTGGACATTGCAAGCCGTAACTCAGGTTTATCAGGAACGAACTGCGTTGGGCGTGTCTTCATCTTGCTGCTCTTGTCCGCCAGACGGCTGTTTCTTGACGCAATAGACAAGTTCATTGCAGCATTTTCCTGGTTTTCAATGTCGCGTCATAAATCTTCTATGCGCTTCAACAAAATTTGGCGCCGATCCGTAGTACTCTGCGTGTCGCGCGGACACACCCACTCTGTGGTAGACGATGCTGAACGATGCTGCGTTAAAAGTGGGTTTAGGAGCATCCACTGCAGAATTGGTTTACGGTTTACCCTTATGACTGCCTGCAGACTTTCTCGCTGATCAAACCGGGGCACGACAAACAGAACTGCCTGCTGTACTGCAAATGGAGCGTGAGCATATGACCAGACTTGCTCATCCGCTGTCTCGTGACATGGGGCAGTAACTTCGTTCCTGCACAAAGATTTTCGGTCACGTACACATGCGAGGCTAGGGACAGACACTGTCAAGTCGCTGCTGCAGTCCCCATATTCTGCGCCCTGCAGAGTGGTGTCCCGGGACCAACATATCATGTATATTGATCGAGCCAAGTGGTATCGTTGGAACGCGTCAAATCTGAACATATATTACCGACGAAGTGTCACCTTCCACACTACTGGAAACGGATGGAAATTGGTAAGTTCCTGTGGGACCAAACTGGTGAGGTCATCGGTCCCTAGGCTTTTTTTCTTTTTGTTTTTTTTGGGTCATCAGTCTACTGACTGGTTTGATGCGGCCAGTCACGAATTCCTTTCCTGTGCTAACCTCTTCATCTCAGAGTAGCACTTGCAACCTACGTCCTCAGTTATTTGCTTGACGTATTCCAATCTCTGTCTTCCTCTACAGCCGGCCGCTGGTGGCCGAGCGGTTCTGGCGCTACAGTCTGGAACCGCGCGACTGCTACGGTCGCAGGTTCGAATCCTGCCTCGGGCATGGATGTGTGTGTTGTCCTTAGGTTAGTTGGGTTTAAATAGTTCTAAGTTCTAGGGGACTTATGACCTCAGCAGTTGAGTCCCATAGTGCTCAGAGCCATTTGAACCATTCTTCCTCTACAGTTTTTGCCCTCTACAGCTCCCTCTAGTACCATGGAAGTCATTCCCTCATGTCTTAGAAGATGTCCTATCATCCTGTCCTCCTTATCAGTGTTTTCCACATATTCCTTTCCTCTCCGATTCTGCGTAGAATCTCCTAATTCCTTACCTTATCAGTCCACCTAATTTTCAACATTCGTCTATAGCACCACATCTCAAATGCTCGATTCTCTTCTGTTCCGGTTTTCCCACAGTCCATGTTTCACTACCATACAATGCTGTACTCCTGACGTACATCCTCAGAAATTTCTTCCTCAAATTAAGGCCGGTATTTGATATTAGTAGACTTGCCTTCTTTGCCATAGCGAGTCTGCTTTTGATGTCCTCCTTGCTCCGTCCGTCATTGGTTATTTTACTGCCTAGGTAGCAGAATTCCTTAACTTGATTGACTTCATGACCATCAATCCTGATGTTAAGTTTCTCGCTGTTTTCATTTCTACTACTTCTCATTACCTTCGTCTTTCTCCGATTTACTCTCAAACCATACTGTGTACTCATTAGACTGTTCATTCCATTCAGCAGATCATTTAATTCTTCTTCACTTTCACTCAGGATAGCAATGTCATCAGCGAATCGTATCATTGATATCCTTTCACCTTGTATTTTAATTCCACTCCTGAACCTTTCTTTTATTTCCATCATTGCTTCCTCGATGTACAGATTGAAGAGTAGGGGCGAAAAGCTACAGCCTTGTCTTACACCCTTCTTAATACGAGCACTTCGTTCTTGATCGTCCACTCTTATTATTCCCTCTTGGTTGTTGTACATATTGTATATGACCCGTCTCTCCCTATAGCTTACCCCTACTTTTTTCAGAATCTCGAACAGCTTGGTTCAAATGGCTCTGAGCACTATGGGACTCAACTGCTAAGGTCATTAGTCCCCTAGAACTTAGAACTAGTTAAACCTAACTATCCTAAGGACATCACAAACATCCATGCCCGAGGCAGGATTCGAACCTGCGACCGTAGCGGTCTTGCGGTTCCAGACTGAAGCGCCTTTAACAGCACGGCCACTTCGGACGGCTCGAACAGCTTGCACCATTTTATATTGTCGAACGCTTTTTCCAGGTCGACAAATCCTATGAAAGTGTCTTGATTTTTCTTTAGCCTTGCTTCCATTATTAGCCGTAACGTCAGAATTGCCTCTCTCGTCCCTTTACTTTTCCTAAAGCCAAACTGATCGTCACCTAGCGCATTCTCAATTTTCTTTTCCATTCTTCTGTATATTATTCTTGTAAGCAGCTTCGATGCATGAGCTGTTAAGCTGATTGTGCGATAATTCTCGCACTTGTCAGCTGTTGCCCTCTTCAGAATTGTGTGGATGACGCTTTTCCGAAAGTCAGATGGTATGTCGCCAGACTCATATATTCTACACACCAACGTGAATAGTCGTTTTGTTGCTACTTCCATCAATGATTTTAGAAATTCTGATGGAATGTTATCCATCCCTTCTCCCTTATTTGACCGTAAGTCCTCCAAAGCTCTTTTAAATTCCGATTCTAATACTGGATCCCCTATCTCTTCTAAATCGACTCCTGTTTCTTCTTCTATCACATCAGACAAATCTTCACCCTCATAGAGGCTTTCAATGCATTCTTTCCACCTATCTGCTCTCTCCTCTGCATTTAACAGTGGAATTCCTGTTGCACTCTTAATGTTACCTCCGTTGCTTTTAATGTCACCAAAGGTTGTTTTGACTTTCCTGTATGCTGAGTCTGTCCTTCCGACAATCATATCTTTTTCGATGTAGTCACATTTTTCCTGCAGCCATTTCGTCTTAGCTTCCCTGCACTTCCTATTTATTTCATTCCTCAGCGACTTGTATTTCTGTATTCCTGATTTTCCCGGAACGTGTTTGTACTTCCTTTTTTCATCAATCAACTGAAGTATTTCTTCTGTTACCCATGGTTTCTTCGCAGCTACCTTCTTTGTACCTATGTTTTCCTTCCCAACTTCTGTGATGGCCCTTTTTAGAGATGTCCATTCCTCTTCAACTGTAGTGCCTACTGCGCTATTCCTTATTGCTGTATCTATAGCGTTAGAGAACTTCAAACGTATCTCGTCATTCCTTAGTACTTCCCTAAGGTTACACGCTACTTAATCTAACTTGAACTAACTTATGGTAAGGACAACACACGCACCCATGCCCGAGGGAGGACTCGTATCTCCGACGGAGGTAGCCGCACAAACCGTGGCAAGGCGCCTGAGACCGCGCGGCTACCAGGCGCGGCTGGAAGGAAATTAAACGGACGACACCGTCTCGGAGCCACAAGAGGAAGTGGCACCGTCATTGCCAGCACTGGAGGCTGAAGACGTTCTAGCAACGCCTTCAGTACACACGAGAGCTGGGTGTCGGGTGAAATATAAATACCCCTATATTCACAGAACTCCTTTCTAACGGGGGGTGGTGGGGGGCGGGGCTGGCCAGAATAACGTCTGTGAATGCACTGTGAAGCACAACATTGTTCTGTGGCGACGAGTGCACGGACAATCCGCTTTTTTTTTTTTTTTTGTAACTATTCTTTGTGGTGACATAATTTTCTCAGATCAATGGTGTCTGAGGTTAAAAGAATAAAAAAAAATTATTTTCTGACTATTTCGCTGTATCTCTACAGCAAACAGAGACAAGCTATAGCTGGCTAAATATGTTCTTGGAATAATATTACAGGCAATACACCTCGTATTTCTAACTTCTTTAAGAAAATATTTAACAAAATGCCAATAATAACTAAGACGGCTCTAAGCCTGGCGCAACTATAAATCCGTCAGTCTAGAACGAATACAACGACTGCAACGATTGACAGCTAAAATTTCCTTGCTTCTACGATACAACAGCGAGCTGCGGGTTCCGTGACTCTTGGACAATTCTTACGAGCCTTCACCGTGTTCACATGTCTGCCCCCGGTAGCTGAGTGGTGCCGGTACGGTAGCTGAGCGTGTTCGGTCAGAGGGCTGTGTGCTCTCTGTAATAAAAAAAAAACTGAGTCAAGGAATCAACGATCAACTTGAACGGATGTCTTGCGACGTCCGCCCAGACCAAACGCGAAGAACTATATCGAACAAAATGAAAAAAAAAACGTGGTCAGCCCGACGGAATGTCAATCCTAAGGACCCGATTTCAATTCCCGGGTGGGTCGGAGATTTTCTCCGCTCAGGGACTGGGTGTTGTGTTGTCCTAATCATCATTATTTCATCCACATCGACGCGCAAATCGCCGAAGTGGCGTCAACTCAAAGACTTTCACCCGGCGAACGATCTACCCAACAGGAGGCCCTAGTCACACGATATTTGTAGCGTATTCACATGTCTTCGGAGCATTGCATTCCTCGGAAAAGCTCGTTGTAACAGAATACCTTATTTTCGGTGACTGATTAATCTTTACTTCGCCATAAAGGTATTTTACTTTCATTAGGCTTATTTTTTCACTCCTTGCTGCCCTTGAATCACGTTCGCAGATAAGCAAGTAGTATAAACCTTTGTTGCACTATTTACTTCAAAGTCCTATGTATATATGTCAATCTATTGTGGGAGATAATTCAGATTGATCACCTACGTATCTTCTAAGCTACATTGATTGACAGTTCCGTCGGTTCTTGGCAGAATATTTTATACATTATAGATGAAACATACAACACTGGTGTAACATTCTACAATCTTTATTATTTGTTACATGGAATGGTTTTCAGTTGTTACGCCATCATCACCTTTGTACCTGATGATGGGGTAACACCCGAAACCCTGTTCGAGTAACAGATAATAAATATTGTAGAACGTTACACCAGTGTTGTGTGTGTTTCATTCATAATGTGTCATCTACCTGTCTATAGATGTATAAATTAAATTCCCCTGTAGCAGTTTTTGTGTGTAAGATTGGGATAATCAGGGAAACTACTGTAGAGGTTTTGATATGGTTTTCACCGATAGATAGGGTTCATGCATATAATTTATAAATATTTCGTGCAAATTGGATGAACAATGGTGAATCAAAGTCCGCCCCTACTGTAAAAATGATGCCATTGCCATCTAGAGGTGACTGGCAAAACTCCTTTGTGGTTGTAAATTAAAGTCCTCCACTGCGTTTTTCTGTCTGTATGTGATGACTAATCTCAGAAACTATTGTGGAGAAGAGAGAGAGAGAGAGAGAGAGAGAGAGAGAGAGAGAGAGAGGTGGGGGGGGGGGGGGAGATAGATATGTTACCAGCAGGTACAAATATTACAGAGATGCTTCAGGAACTCAAAAGGAAATCCCTGAAGGAAACTGAATACTCCGCCTCCCAGTTGATGCCCTCTCTCCCTTCATTTATCCCTCCTATCAATTTTGATCCTCACCTCCCCCTCCCTTCCTCCATCATTTTCCCAGGCTCCCTCTACCCCTCCTTCCATCCTTTTTTTTCGCCCCACCTATCCTCTCTCTCTGACTCCCTTCCCCCCCCCCCCCGGGTCCTCTTGCTCTCCCCTCCACTGCCTTTCCCACTCCTGGCATCTGCCCAGCCCTCCCTCCATCGGCTCCCCCCTTTTTTCTTTTCCTCTCCTCCGCCCGCTTCTCTCCCCATCATCGGTCCGGGTCCTCTCTCCCCTCCATCTGCCGCCCTGTCGCCTCTGTAGTGCTGTTTTTTAAGTCAGTGTTCAGTGTGGTGTGTCCCCTACCAGTGTTGCGAACAGCCACCATACTGTCGCCAGTTGTGTTTTTCGTCTCGTATGAACAGAAACCAGACTGTCGTGTGTTTTTTAATTGTGCCTCTCTATTTTCTATGTGTTTTAACCTGCATCGCTGACCGATTGTTTTTATATTTTCTTCGCATATTTTTCTCCATGTTTCAATTTTTAACAGTCCCCGTTTTATCGCCTGCTTTTATTGTTCTCATATCTCCTAATTCTGTTTTTTAACTTTTCTGTAGGCTGCAGAGTGGGGTATTGTGCTGCTCCCAACCAGCCCCCCCCCCCACTTGGGGTGGGGTGGGGGGAATCGAAATACAATAAAGAAAAAAAAGGAAATGCGACGTTCTGTTCGAGGCGAGGAAAAATTTAGAGAATCGGCATTTGAAGTTGACTGCAGAACGATTCTACTCCCATCGACATACATAAGGGCTATGAAGGTATGCTACAAGAAATTAACGCTAACACTGAGATATACGAAAGTATTTATTTCCCTCGCTCTATTTGCGAGTAGAATAGGATAGGAAATTACAGGTAACGGTACAGGTTGCCCCCCGCCACGCACTGTACGGCAGTTTACGGAGTGTGTATGTAGATGTAGAGGTAGACTGGTTCACGAGGAAGCTTTGTGGGCACAGAAGGAAGGTGCGGTGGATTGCTAGGATGAGCTTCCTCCACCATGAGGCCTGCGTGAGCTGCTGCTTGGATGTGACGCAGGGCATATTAGATACTAAGCTGACAAGAACAGATTTGTTGATGTATTGTTAATGTTTAAGGCGTGAGGAAGAAAAATCATGAAAACGTCACGCAGAAAATGCATCTCACGTCAGACTGGCGCTGGAGTCGGGTGGCAGACAAAAAAAAAAGAAAAAAAGAAAAGAAATTGGTTCAAATGGCTCTAAGCACTATGGGACTCAACATCTGAGGTCATGAGTCCCCTAGACTTAGAACTACTTAAACCTAACTAACCTAAGGTCATCACACACATCCATGTCCGAGGCAGGAGTTGAACCTGCGACCGTAGCAGTCCCGCAGTTCCGGACTGCAGCGCCTAGAACCACTCGGTCACAGAGGCCGACCACGCGGCAGACAAATGGCTGTAGCTGGTGCCGAACTCTGTTGTGGTTATGAGAACAGCGCAGTTGGCCACATATCGCGTCAAACTGATGCCGCAGGCGGACTGACCAGGCAGAGCGGTACCTCGCAGCTCCCATCATTGCCATGCGCTGTCACTCGTACCGCCAATTAAATATAGAACGTATAACATTCGTGACACTTCGTGGCAGATTAAAACTGTGTAACTGACTGGGACTCGAACCTGAGAACTTTGTCTTCTGTGGGCAACTGTTCTGCCGACTAGGTTACCCAATCACGACTCACGACCCATTCACACAGCCCCTGCCTGCTAGTATCTCATCTCCTACCTTCCAAATTTCATAAAAATCCTTCGCCACAGTTTGTGGGACCAGGGCTCCTGGAGGTATGCGGAATAGGTTCCCAGATTAGTGAGTAGCTCGAAGACATCTTAAGCAGTAGAATCCAATATGTTGTCCTCGGAGGCGAGTGTTCATCAGAGATAAGGGAATCGTGAGTTGTATTCCAGGGAACTGTGGCAGGACTGGTATTATTTTCTGTGTACATAAGTGATCTCGTGGACACTACGGTTCAGCCAGCTGCAGTTGTCTGCTGATGATGCTGCACCATTATAGTTGGAGTCATGAACGATGGCGGTAGAGCTCAGGCTTGTTCTGTCCATCTACGTCACGTATGAGTGTTCTGAGCGGTCTACTCTGAATGCCGCAGCTAATGCGACCATTAAACGTTATCGTAGCGACCTGTTAGGCGAATTTTTATTCCATTTATTGCGAGTTGTCATGGCTGACGCTGGAGGTAAGTGATACATTCCGCATAAGCAAGCGAGAGACATAACTTGTAGGATATACGCTTTCTTCAAGCGGAAAGCACGCGCATGCGCCTACCGCAACTGTCGCTGGGAATCGCCAGCAACGCAATCCTCGTCCGTGCCTCGACATGCGCGAACCGCCACTGTTTGTGGATCGGACTATAGTAGTGTCCTGCTTGACATGGTCACGTCGTTTAAATATCTGGGCGTAACGTTGCAAGGCGATATGAAATGGATTGCGGTAGGGAAGGCGAATAGTATACTTCAGTTTATTGGGAGACTTATAGCTCATCCTTAAACGAGACTGCATTTAAGACGCTAGTGCGACCTGTTCTTGAGTACTACTCGAGAGTTTGGGATTCGCACCAGGTCGGATTCACGGAAGACATCGATGCATCGCGGTGGCGGGCTGCTAGATTTGTTACTGGCAGTGTTAGGGATATGTTTCGGGAACTCAAATTGTAGGCCCTGGAAAGGGAGACTTTCTTTTCGAGGAAAATTACTGAGAAAATTTAGAGAACATCCTAAGCTCGATGCAGAACGGTCCTACTGCCGCCTACGTGCATTTCGCGTGAGGCCCACGAAGATAAGATGCGAGAAATTAGGGCTCATACAGAGGAAAGGAAATTACTAGTAGCGGTATAGGGTATCCTCCGCCACACACAGTAGGTTGGTTTGTGAAGTATGTTCGAGCATATTGACGTAAATGTGGATGTACAAGAATGGATGTTGCTGAGACAGGGCATAGTCACAGCTTCGGAGTTGTTTCCACAGTGAGAATTCACTTTGCAACGGAGTGTGCACTAATTTGAAACTTTCTGGCAGATTAACACTGTGGGCCAGACTGGAACTCCAAATAAGAACCTTTGCCTTTATGTGCAAGTGCTCTACCGACTGAGTTATCCAAGCACGACTCACGACAAGCCGTCACAGCTTTACTTCTGCCACTGCCTCATCTGTTACCTTCCTAACTTTTTGGTCTGCCGCACAGTTTTAATATATCAGGAAGTTTCATATCAGTGCACACTCTGCTGTAGAGTGAAAATTCATTCTTGAAGCAAACCACTATGTTGCGATTAAGCTGCGTCCTCGCATTATCCTTTCTTCCAGTAGTGCTACTCCTGCAAGGTATACAGGAGAACGTCTGTGGAGTTCCGATGGTAGGAGAAGAGGTAATGTATAGTATTCGTCAGTATTGTCCACTGTATGTTAATGCAACTTTGCTCTGTAATTAATCACTGACGCACGGAAGCTACCTGTGTTGGAATTATTATACAGCTGATGCGAGCCTGTCGTCTAGCAGTTGCCCCCGTCGGAGGTTCGAGTCCTCCCTCGGGCGTGGGTGTGTGTGTTGTCCTTAGCGTAAGTTAGTTTAAGTTAACACGCTTCTTGTAGTGGCCATTTTTGCAGCAGCTGTATATAAATTGCAGTTGCTTCAAACAAAATGCCTTTTTTGCATGCTGCAAATCGAAATTTTTATTTTTATTTATGCACCCAGAAGCGTTTCACACACACACACACACACACATACACACACACACACACACATTCACAAAACAGTTGAATGCAGAAAAAAAATGTTTATAACACTTAGAAAAATAAATGAAACTCTGTATTAAAAAGATGGCAGTTACAGTGAAGTGTGACGTAAACATTGTACTAAATGTGAACTGTAAGATGTGCACCTGGATGCCAGATGGGAAAAAGCAGTTTGCTTAGATGCAATGAATTAGAAGTTACCTGTAAGTACATTTCCATTTCATAAAAAAAGTTAAGGAACTGTTTTTAAATCTATAACCTATATGTGAAACCATAACCTATGTGTAAAAATGGACAAATCATGTAATATTACAGAACACCTACTGAAGATGCTTTGTAAAAAAAGGCTAAACGCGTCTGGGTGCATAAATAAAAATAAAAATTTCGATGTGCAGCATGCAAAAAAGGCATTTTCTTTGAAACAACTGCAATTTAAGTTAGATTAAGTAGTGCGTAGGCCTAGGGACCGTATGAGCAAGACGCAGATTTCGACTTCTCCCATTAACTATTGACTTTACGACTAAATACATGTATATTTTTTACGAGGTACTGGCGCAGATATAGGTCGTTCATGTGCTGTTATTACTGAGAGAAGAATTATTATAACGTAGTGTTTCGTTTCTAGACGAGGAACTGTCCTCATTCGTTGTTAATAATCATTTCTGCATGTTCAAGTTCCTGTAATGCACACGATGTGAATTTTTGGGTGGCGTTCAGCGACAGTATGATCGTAAATATCTATGAGAGAATAGGTTGGCAACAAATGCAAATATATTCATCTTTGGAGATTGGTATGATTGTTGGTAAATGTAAGTTCATGTAAATCACGGATAGAGAGTTTGTTAAAACTGTCACATATGTTATCATTACTGTCATTCATATTTCTCTTATTCAGTGAAATCTCTGTATTATTATTAATCTCTGTTTTAATGCAACAATTATTTTTTATTCTGAGGACGCTACAACTATGGAAATGAATCTTTGAGGACTTCCCTTGCGTCTTGCCTGTATGGCACAGTCGGAAGGGCACTTGCTCGTGAAATGCCGGCATAGGTCTTTGGTTCAATGATTTTACTTGTACAATACAAATTAAATGTTTCATAAATGTCTCTGTTTTTCTGTGTAATATCGAGAGTTCAAGCAACGCAAAACGTCGAAGAAAGGATTTTTGTTGCAGCGATCAGAGATATTGAGACGACCGCCGTTACAGATTGCGTGACAGACAGCAATGGCAAGAAGATCCCGTTTTCCACTGTCGCCTTCCTATGAGTCTACTGTATGTGAGAATAATTCTTTGTAAAAAAAAAAAAAAAAAGTGAGTGAGTTTGTATATATGTAATAACATATGTCATGCCGTAATGTCCACTTATACTGAGTCGTTGTGAACACATGCACTGAAGTTACGGGCCATTGTGTATAATATCTGAATTGGCAAAGAGAATAAAGGTACTGCATGGAGAACAATTTCATGTAATGCACGCTATGAAAATGAAATGATTTTATCTCTTGAAAGTTATTATGTCTTGATTCAAATACTGGCTAAAAGCAAATATTTTAAAAAAGGAGAGATCAATATAATAATTATGAGTCACTCAAAAAGCGCGATTATTATGTCAGAATAATATTGCTTGCCTTCAGCATTCGCTCAGATTAAAAAAGTGAGTAACAATCTTCGAAATCCAGTCGTATCGCCACACAGGTCGTTAGAGAAGCAGTAAAATCTCAAATGGGACAAGGATGGAGAAGAAAATTACACAAGGATTTGCTCAAAGCGATTAATGGAAATCACGGGAAACCCCGATCGTTCTGCATACGAGTCAGTTTTCTTAACGACAGGGTCACCTCTCCATGTGTTTTAATGGCATGTAGGACGCGACGTATACTCACGCGACATATCATTTGCTACTGTTTTTCAGAATTTTCTAAGACTATTGTTGTTCGTGACGATTGTCACGAAGCAACAGCTGTTTAAGAGGAGGTTTACTATCTTTGGTCCGAAAAAGCATGTTCTTTGATAATTTTTTTCTCGGGATATGTTATAGATATCAATGTTAAATTTGGTCAAAATGTTTACCGATATTTCCTCTACAAAGTGGAATTTTTTCGGCCCGAAATGTCGACGAGAAAAGGCGGAAGTGCCGTTGGAACGAAACAAAATTTCGATGTAGACCTCCACGCGCAGTACGTCACAGGTCAGCCGGCTCGTTTGAAATCAAAATTGAGTTGACTTTAGCGGAGTATATAAGAATCTTTAAAAGATGTACCTCGCTTAAGTTATTTGGATCATAGGAAACGAAATGTGGGCCATTTGAGAAAAAAAAGGATTTTTACACCGATTTTACAACTTCGTCGACCAAGAAAAAATATCCATCGGAATAAAAGTGGTACAATTCATAGAAAATTTAGTTAACTTCGTCGGAAACAAAAATTCATGCCAATCGGTTCAGTAGATTTCAAGTTACCATAAAGCGCGATAAAAAAAAGTAATTTCGAGAAAAACGCGTTTGAAGTTTTTACTACACATAAATGCAATATTATGCAACGTACTTTCAATCTGCTGTTCCGGGTCCATGAAGTACTCCGTCCTCTTCCTCATAGAGGGCGTTCTGCTCGATCTGGGCCATCCTGCGCTGCTCCAGAGCCGCTCGTACGGCCGATGACAAGCGGCTGTCGGCCGCTTGAATCCGGTGGTCGTCCGAATGCTCGGCGAACTTCATCGAATAGAGTCCCAGGGTGACGTCCGTCGTTGTCATGGTCTTCAGAATTTCTGAATACCCTTCGTTGAAGCTGCTCACTGCCAGGAAAGTCGCAAGCTCCACAGTCTTCGCACCAGAATGCAAATGCTAGGGGGGGGGGGGGGGGCTAACTTCCAAACACACGCGTTCAAACTTTCATTTAAATTTTGTGTGTTTCCTCCCAAGCATCGGTACAATAACTCGTCCTCGGAAAGAAAAAACCTGGTGCGTGAAAAAGGTCGATTTCAGGCAGGTGCATTTTTTTGTTCAACCTCGAATAACGTTTCCGTTCTATATTCGGAAAAACCGTTTCAGGGGTGGATTCTAAACACTTTTAAGGATCCAAAAATGCAATTAAAAATCGATTTTTTGAACCAAATGATAATAAACCTCCCCTTAAACCATGTATAGCTGGAAAATATAATCCTTACCTGCTGACAATGGTTTGAAAATTATTGTTGTTGCACGCGCACTGGCCGTAATATTTCTCATTCCAGGGCTAGTTGGCCAGCAGCGTTCTTGAGCTACAGACAAGTTCTCACGTTTACGAAGATTCGTTGTAATTGGGATAAGTGGTTCAAATGGCTCTGAGCACTATGGGACTTAACATCTGAGGTCATCAGTCCCCTATAACTTAGAACTACTTAAGCCTAACTAACATAAGGACATCACACACATCCATGCCCGAGGCAGGATTCGAACCTGCGACCGTAGCGGTTACGCGGTTCCGGACTGAAGCGCCTAGAACCGCTCGGCCACACCGGCCGGCATAATTGGGATAGAACTGCATTTATTTCGATAACATGTTCAATCTATCATGTTAGAAGTTTCAGTGTGAACGAGGTAGTGCTACACGAGATGTCAAAAGTCATGGTCTAGAGTTGTGCACTAATACAGATGGCGGTAGTATCGCACACTCATGACGTAAAACGCAGTACATTGGAGGATATGTCACTTTTACTCAAGTGATTCATGCGGAAAGACCTTCGGCGTCATTACTGCCAGCGTAATCACGGCCACGCGACGGTAACTAACGGACACAGAACGCTGAATGGTACTTAGAACTGACGCATGGGATATTCCATTCTGGAAATCGTTAGGGAATCCAATATTTCGAGATCTACAGTGTCAAGAGCGTGCCGAAAATACCAAATATCAAGTATTACCTCTCACCACGGACAACGCAGTGGCCGGCGGCCTTCTTTAAACGACCGAGAGCAGAGGCTTTTCTGTAGTGTTATGATTGCTAACAGACAAGCAACACTGCCTGACATAACGGCAGAAATCAATGTGGGACGTACGACGAAGGTATCCCTGCGGCGAAATTTGGCTTTAACGGGCTATGGCAGCAGACGACCGACGCGAGTTACCTTTGCTAGCAGCACGATATCGTCTGCGAAACCTCCCCTGGGCTCATGAGTCGTGGCCGTATCGGGTGAACGCTTGACGACTGTAAAACTGTGGCCTGGTCAGATGAGCCCCGACTTCAGTTGGTAAGAGTTGATGGTAGGGTTCGAGTGTGGTCCAGGCTCTACGAATCCATGGACACAAGTTGTCGCTGTGTGCCGTGTGATACTGAACTCTATAGTACCAGCGCCGAGTAGGACAGTAAGACGTCGACAACGACAACTGTGCAAGTTGGTTGTGGCTCCATGATGGTGAAGGCTGTGTTTACACAGATTGGACTGGGTCCTCTGGTTCAACTGAACCGATCGTTGACTGCAAATGGTTATGTTAGGCTACTTGGAAACCATTTTCAGCCATTCATAGACTGCATTTCCCCAGACAACGACGAAATTTTTGTGGATTACAATGCACCATGCCGCCAGACCACAGTCGTTCGCGAGGTTGAAGAACGTTTCGAGCGAATTATTTGGCCATCCACATTGGCTGACATGAATCGCATCGAACATTTATTGGACATAATCGAGACGCCAGTTCGTGCACAAAATCCTGCACCGCGCAGTAGTTTCGGAATTATGGACGGTTTTAGAGGCGGCATGGCTCGATATTTCCGCCTTGGTCTTCGAACGGCGTGCTGAGTCCATGCCACGTTGAGTTGCTGCACCACGCCGACCAAAAGGAGGTTCTAGACGATACTAGGAGGTATCCCATAACTTTACTCACCTCAGTGTGTGTTGCTCTTAAATGTGCGCGCACTGTCAATCCAGTCATTCACCTACTTTCACTTTTCAGGCTGCACCATACAATACACTTCTCGAATACTGTGCAGTTAATCTGTTTTCTCTGTCGAATTCGTTCTGTATAAGGACGTTGTGCGATTATGATGAACTTGCAATCTTTTGCCTCTGTTTCATTACGTGAACTACGTCGTCTTCGACAACTCGGAAGTGATGCATATTTCTCCGGCCACCTTGTCACTGTGTGCCGTGTGATACTGAACTCTATGGTACCAGCGCCGAGTGGGACAGTAAAACATTGTCAACGACGACTGTATAGTCATACACTGTACGTGAACTGAACATAGTTATTTTGTGGTGTTTTCTCACGCCGCCGCCGTTTTCACGAACAGTACTGGAATCGAGACACAGCTGCACTGTTGAGGTCTCTAACGCACACTATTGTTGTTGTGGTGTTCAGTACAGAGACTGGTTTGATGCAGCTCTCAATGCTACTCTATCCTGTGCAAGATTTTTCATCTCCCAGTACCTACTGCAACCTACATCCTTCTGAATCTACGATTTTTACCCTCCACGCTGCCCTCCAATACTAAATTGGTGATCCCTTGATGTCTCAGAATATGCCCCACCAACCTATCCCTTCTTCTAGTCAAGTTGTGCAACAAATTTCTCTTCTCTCCAATTCTTTTCAATACCTCCTCGTTAGTTATGTGATCTACCCATCTAATCTTCAGCATTCTTCTGTAGCACCACATTTCGAAAGCTTCTATTCTTTTTTTGTCTAAACTATTTATCGTCCACGTTTCACTTCCATATATGGCTACACTCCATACTCCATAAAAATACTTGTAGAAACGAATTCACGACATTTAAATCTATACTCGATGTTAACAAATTTCTCTTCTTTAGAAACACTTTCCTTGCCATTGCCAGTCTACATTTTATATCCTCTCTACTTCGACCATCATCAGTTATTTTGCTCACCAAATAGCAAAACTCATCTACTACTTTAAGTATCCCATTTCCTAATCTAATTCCCTCAGCATGACCTGACTTAATTCGACTACATTCCATTATCTTCGTTTTGCTTTTGTTGATGTTCATATTACATACTCCTTTCAAGACACTTTCCATTCCATTCAACTGCTCTTCCAGGTCCTTTGCTGTCTCTGACAGAGTTACAGTGTCATCGGCAAACCTCAAAGTTTTTATTTCTTCTCCATGGATTTTAATTCCTAGTCCGAATTTTTCTTTTGTTTCCTTTACTGATTGCTCAATGTACAGACTGAATAACATCGGGGATAGGCTACAACCCTGTCTCACTCCCTTCCCAACCACTGCTTTCCTTTCATGCCCATCGACTCTTATAACTGTCATCTGGTTTCTGTACAAATTGTAAATAGCCTTTCGCTCCCTGTATTTTACCCCTGCCACCTTCAGACTTTGAAAGAGAGTATTCCAATCAGCATTGTCAAAAGCTTTCTCTAAGTCTACAAATGCCAGAAACGTAGGTTTGCCTTTCCTTAATCTTTCTTCTAAGATAAGTCGTAAGGTCAGTATTGCCTCACGTGTTCCAACATTTCTACGGAATCCAAACTGATCTTCCCCGAGGTCGGCTTCTATCAGTTTTTCCATTCGTCTGTAAAGATTTCGTGTTAGTATTTTGCAGCTGTGGCTTATTAAACTGATAGTTCGGTAATTTTCACATCTGTCAACACCTGCTTTTTTTGGGATTGGGATTATTATATTCTTCTTGAAGTCTGAGGGTATTTCGCCTGTCTCATACATCTTGCTCACCAGATGGTAGAGTTTTGTCAGGACTGGCTCTTCCAAGGCCGTCAGTAGTTCTAATGGAATGTTGTCTACTCCCAGGGCCTTGATTCGACTCAGGTCTTTCAGTGCTCTGTCAAACTCTTCACGAAGTATCGTATCTCCTATTTCATCTTCGTCTACATACTCTTCCATTTCTATAATAATGTCCTTAAGAATATCGCCCTTGTATAGACTATATACTCCTTCCACCTTTCTGCTTTCCTTTCTTTGCTTAGAACTGGGTTACATCTGAGCTCTTGATATTCATGCAAGTGGTTGTCTTTTCTCCAAAGGTCTCTTTAATTTTCCTGTAGGTAGTATCTATCTTACCCCTAGTGAAATGCGCTTCTACATCCTTACATTTGTCCCTGCTTGGCCATTTTGCACTTCCTGTAGATCTCATTTTTGAGACGTTTGTATTCCTTTTTGCCTGCTTCATTTACTGCATTATTATGTTTTCTCCTTTCATCAATTAAATTCAATATATCTTCTGTTACCCAAGGGTTTCTACTAGCCCTCGTCTTTTTACCAACTTGATCCTTTGCTACCTTCACTATTTCATCTCTCAAAGCTACCTATTCTTGTTCTACTATATTTCTTTCCCCCATTCTTGTCAATCGTTCCCTAATGCTCTGCCTGGAGCTCTCTACAACATCTGGTTCTTTCAGTTTATCGAGGTCCCATCGCCTCAAATTCCAACCTTATTGCAGTTTCTTCAGTGTTAATCGACAGTTCGTAACCAATAGATCGTGGTCAGAGTCCATATCTGCCCCTGGAAATAGCCTTAAAACCTGGTTCCCGAATCTCTGTCTTACCATTAATTATATAATCTATCTGAGACCTTCCAGTATCTCCAGGCTTCTTCCATGTATACAACCTTCTTTTAAGATTCTTGAACTAAGCACACTAAAGCCCCTTTTACAAAAGCGACTTTCTCGTCCCAACCGACTACTCGTGACAAGTGCGCCTGCTGTAGCGCCCTGGGCGCTTGATTCCTGTTCTGAGTTTCGCGTGTCTCGAGCAGTCTTTTTCGTTTTCTTGTCGGCGCCGAAACTGCGTGTGTTGTTCGAGCTATCTGCCGTGTAGTTTGGCAAGTGAACGGTGAAAGTGAAAGTTGAGGGGCGATCGTTTCTCCATAAAATGCCGAAATATAGTAACAGAATATGGGAACAAGCAGTGATACTGAAGTTTGCCAGTGACCAAAACAAAATTTACAGTGGATGTTCGTGACAAAGGTCGTGTGGTAAATTCATCACACTCGTGAGAACTCAATTAACAGGAAACGCTTCATCACACCATTTCAAAACTTCTACATTAATTTTCTCGACAAAATATCTATAAGGCAGGAAATAATGCCTCTTTATGTCGTCCTTCATTTCTTGTGTTCGTTTAAGTGCCAACAAAACAATTTTTTTTTTATTTAGATAGAGCTGACTTTTTCACTGTTGAAACAATATTGACTACGAGATTTATGAATTTATGTTTTTCTTAATGTACGATGTAGGTTTTTTTCTTCGTCCACATACTGTAAGACGTAAATAGCTTTCAGATATTCCATCCCTTTTGTGAGAGAACACCAGTACGAAAAATACCTGGTCCTCATTCAGTCTTTGCCGTGTGTCACGAAAACAAAGCAAACGACAAAATAAACATTAGGAACACAAAATTAATTTCGATGTCAGCGGACGAAGCCATATCCTCTGTTTCTGAAGTCTGCAGAATCTGTGTACTACTACACGGTTAATCCTGTTCATGATGCACAATCTCAGTTGCAGTTTTCCTACCTAATAGTTTGTAGGGCCAACAAAAATTTGATTTCAAGTATTTCATATAATTATTGAGCGAATTTGAAATGCTGTCATAATCTATTCTTTAACAAGTATAATCTGTTTGAGACATGCACGGCTCCTGTTCATCCCATTAATTGTCATCTTCTATTATGGTAGTGCCGCCTCATTTTCTTATTCCATTTACTGGGGTCACTGACTTCCTGCCTTACTTGGCCGTGAGCGGCAGCAGCAGCAGCGCGTATCGATAAGCACACTATCGTACCATCTCTGGAGCAACCGATAGTATTTCCGGGTTGTCGTGTGTCGGGTGGTCAGTGAGTGGGAGACGCACCAGCAGTGTAGTCGCGACGGAGGAGCAGTCGAGGACGGACCAGAAGTCCATTCGGTCGGTTGGCATGGAGCAGCAAGTAAGCCTCCGTCGCGCAGAATCGGGCTGTAGTCACTGGCGGCGTGCACGCGTAGTTGGAGTGTGAGGTGCTGCTTGCGAGTGCTACGAAGTTCATCTCCCACCGATCTTGGACATAAAAGCTGAGTCCTCACTTAACTTACTATCGAGCCTCAACTGTTTACATTCCTTCGTTTGATCCTGGTTGTTGCTTTTGGGACATTCCCGCAAGCAACTACACGTGTGTATTTAAGTCGGCTAAGATTCCAGCCATCTTCTGTGAAATTTAACTTAATTTATTCCCTGTTATGGAAGTTGACCAGCGGTATCTTCTGCCTTGTGGCTGTTAACGTTCCGGTTACCTGCTCTGGTCGTTGACGTAATTTTAGGCGGTGTATTTTCCTCGTCGTGTTTTTGCTGTCCAGTGGGGCGTGTAGTTCGACAGCTGAGGTGTTGTTGGTCGTTATGGGCCCCAATATTCTATGTCGTGTATTGAAATCTTGTGATCGTTTTGCTGGTTGCTTGGAGCGAACTGTTTTGGTTGATTGATCGGTCGGCTGTCTGTCGGTTGGGTTGCCTATAGATTAAGAAGTTGTTGGACAGGCTGCCTGTCTCACCTAAACGGGTGTTAGAGTTACAATCTCAGGCCTACCCTTCGAAACTTCTGGGTGCCGTTCCTTGTGTGTTATGTAGTAATTTCCCTGTTTGGATTTTAGTTATTTGGTTGATGTGTGGCCTTCAGCCGAGTATCAATATCTCTTAAATTAATGTTCTTGTCTTGCCCTTAAGGCATGAGATTGGTGTATTTTTATATGGGGCCTTCAGCCGAATTTTACTGGACAGGTTTTACGATAAGGCCTTCTGCCTTTTAGATTGAAACTCTTTCTAGGCCTTAAGCCGCTAAACACATTAGTTGATATGTGGCCTTCAGCTGAGTATTAGTGTCTCTTAAATTACTGTCCTTGTTTTGCCATTAAGGCATGAATTGTCATTCTTTATTTTATATGAAATGTTTTTAGATACGGCCTTCTGCCCTTTAAAATTGAATCTCTTCCTCTAGGGCTTAAGCAGTTAAATTATTGGTTGGAGAGCGGCCTTCAGCTTAGTTTTAATATCTCTTAAATTAATCTTCTTCTCTTGCCCTTGAGGCAAAAGATTGTTACGCTTTTGAATGGGGCCTTCAGCCCAATTTGCATCAAATGTTTTAATATAAGGCTCTCTACTTTTTTATTGAAACTGCGACCTAGAGCCTAGTTCCATTAAAAATAAATTGCTAAGGCCTTCAGCCGATTAGACAAGATTTAGAAAATATTCTTGGGTGAAACCTCCAGAAGAACCTTGTACTTCAATTTTGCTTAAGCCTTATGTCTTGGATTTTGAATGTGGCCTTCCGTCGATCTAAAGTTAATCAAAGGAGATAGATTAAAGTTTTGAGTGTTTTGCATCCTTGTTGTAGTATTGTGTGTCGATAAATAAAGTTTGTGTGTTGAGTGCAACTGACAGGAACTCAGTTTGGCCCCTTCCCGCAACCTAATCCGCTCTGTCCTCCTAGCCCAGGCATTTCAATTTTTTAAAAGATTTAACACAATACGACAAACGTCACAGATAGAAACTGCCATATAGGGTGTCTCAGACCTTTTGAGTAAAATTGAAACAAGTGTAGTGGGTCCACAACCGATTATATTGAGATAGCGAACCAGTGGTCGGAAATGTGTTTTTATTCTATTATGGACATACACAGCGTATATTACATAACACCAACATAGCTCTAAGTCATTATTAAATGTGGCGACCGCCAATCTCACTCCACGCATGGTAATGGCACATGAGGTTCTACCGCACTCTCTCAAATATCTCTGGTGTACGTTGTACCAGGACACAGAAAGCTTGAATCCTAGTAAGCAGGTCTTCACCCATTTCTATGGGGGTTTCACACGCCAACGTCTTTAACTCCAGAGGAAAAAGTCCAGAGGTGTGGGATCCGGCGATCGCGCTGGCCATGGGCCAGGACTTCCTTTCCAATGCGACGATGCAGGTTCGTGTTGTTCAGTTGCTCGTGAACATTAATATCGAAGTGGACTGGTGTTGAAACCACATCATTTCCCAGACAACAAGGGGTACACTCTCCAAGAACTGTTGCAGTACATCTTGCAGGAACACCACGTAATGAAGACCAGTCACACGGGTAGGCAGCAAATAAGGTCCTATTAGGTGATGTTGGAGAATGCCCCATACGTTGACGGGGAATCGTTGGTGGCCACCGATGTGGGTGGCGTGGGGATTGTCCTCACTCCAGACATGGCTGGTGCAACTGTTAAAATCATCGTCACGGATGAGGTCTCATCCATGAAGAATACAAACCGTGCGATGTTCAGCACTACAGCACTGCCACGGATAAACCATTGACAGAAGTGAACGCAGAGCTCGAAATCCTTTGGTTCAGTGCTTAAGCACTTTCTTTATGAGTAGTGATGTAAAACGTGTTCCACCAGTACTCTCCACTCTGTATCCTTCGAAGTGTGCGTTTCACGGGCAAGTTAACTGGTGGTTATTGTTGGGTGCCCAGCCATATGATCATCTCCTCAAAACCTGCTGTTCGGACACGTCTTTGGAGGGACCTTGGTGGCCTTTGTGGCGTGAACAACCTCGTCCCTTGTAAGTTGCTATTCACCGAGATAATATTCTTCCTGTTATGATGACGCCTGTTGAGAAAGCGTTCTCTGTACATTCGTGCTGTTATACGGGGACTACAACTAGCCACACCGCATATTAAACTAATATCTGCCATCTCTCGTGACGAGTAACGTTCCCTCTTTAACTACGTGTCACGCACTGCACACAGTAACACACCTCAGTAACTACGCATCAGAAGCTGTCTGAAGCAATGGACAGCTGACAACAGGGATAGTGGTGTATGTGTGGCACAAGTTAATCCGGCGCTGTGATCATACGTCAGGTTGGTGGTGAGGAGTATACGTTGTATATCACCTGCTGTCTATTCCAGTTCACACGAGACGAAAAAACTGCATGTACCGTTGGATTATATGCTCCGAGAATGGTGGTCATGGCTTTGAACAATTACTATAAGCTACGCTGTTGTTATGTCGTGTGCGGTGCGTATGTCCGTGACACAGTAAATACGCATTTCCGACCATCGGTCCCTATCTTAATATAATCGGTTGTGGACCCACTATCACCTGTTTCAGTTTGACCCAAAACGTTTGCGACACCTTAGGCAAAGAAGCTCAGGATGTGAGAAGTTACCCAGACTAGATTCCTCCAGTGTTTAAGAATGAGAGAACTTTTCGGCTTTCAAGAAATTTCACACAACATTTCAGATCATTACCAAACTTTTTCTTGTGACACCCCAACAGAGCGAAAGAAAGGAAAAAAATCTCATCACTTGCTCGATTATCACAGTTCATGCAGTAAAACTTCAGGCATGACGTTTTAATTTATTACTTCTTTACTCCTGATTATTTTTCCGATAAATTTTACGTGCAGTATCCACATATACCACTGCATTTACCGGCAAATTTTTATCATTTTACGACACATAGTTCACGAGTTATGACGTCCTAAGCACTGACATGAGTGAAGATCCAGCTTTTGCTTAAAACGAGGCGCAAATTATCCACAGTCTGATGATGAAAAATGGCTCTGAGCACTATGGGACTTAACATCTGAGGTCATCTGTCTCCTATAACTTAGAACCACTTAAACCTAACCAACCTAAGGACATCACACACATCCATGCCCTAGGCAGAATTCGAACCAGCGACCGTAGCGGTCGCGCGGTTCCAGACTGTAGCGCCTAGAACCGCTCGGTCACAAAGGCCGGCGGTTGCCAGTTGACGTGCGCTTTGACAGTTGATCGCCGTTGATCTGTAGACAGGAGCAGGTAACAAGATAAGGACTTATGTGGAGTGGCGGTGAAACCAGAGGCATCTTTCATTTATTTCATCATTTCTACGGGTGTGGATGGCCACTTTTTTGTTGTTGAGAGGAACTTTCCCGGCACCCAAAGGGAGGGATGGGGGCAAAGTGGACAGGGGTCGCAACCCGAGGCCTGGCCACCATTTACCGTTCCCACCCTCCAAGAACCAAGGAAAGCATAGGAACAATGAACATCTTTTTTGTTTGTTCTTATGTTTTATTGTAACTTATTTATTTATTTATTTTTGTTATTAATATCGCCGAGAATATCAGGGAGCCGGCGTCACGCGAGGAGTTGGGGGCAGCATGACATCAGGCTAATTGAGTCTATCCCAACACAAAGTTTTTCTTAGAAGAACATTCCGATTACAAGTGAATATATCGGTTCTAAGTGCGGAAGAGGCAGGGATCAGCTCTTTGTGACAGGAGCACCCCAGTTCGGGGGGCGGGTTAAGGAAGACACTGCAGAGGAAATCGGAAAAAAATTGTATTTGGGATTGTGGAGAATTGCGTGATGGCGTTCATTAAGAAACTGCCAAAAATCAAGGATACTTCTCTCGCCATCAGCAAAGTAGTCTGCTGCGTGTTCACAAATACACTTCACAGAGTTCATCTTCGCTTGCGGGAAGTATCCCCCACCTGGCAAGAGGAGCAGTTGAGTAAGTATCTAATGAGGAGTCGTACGGGTAATTAGGGACAACATCTGCCGCACCAAGAACCAGATACTGCTCGCCGATCTTCACTCCATGCGGTGCTCGTCTGTGTCCATAACATCACAGTCGACACACAACGGAGTGTCTACGAGGTGAATCATGTGAAGGCGTGACCGACATCTTGATTCCCATTGGCAGTAAGGTAGCATGCAGACTGGACGTTGGCGGCCGGTGTGGCCGAGCGGTTCTAGGCGCTTCGTCTGGAACCGCGAGACCGCTACGGTCGCAGGTTAGAATCCTGCCTCAGGCATGGATGTGTGTTATGTCCTTAGGTTAGTTAGGTTTAAGTAGTTCTAAGTTCTAGGGGACTGATGACCTCAGATGTTAAGTTCCATAGTGCTCAGAGCCATTTGAACCATTTTTTAGACTAGACGTTAGTGTCAAGATAAGGAAAGCACACCGATCGCCGAACGGCACGCCAGTCGACGTGGGGAAGCTTCCCCTCAACCACATTCGGTGACCTGTGCTGCTGAGGGAAACCATAGATTGCCTTCGTGGATGTCAATTGCGCCGCCAGTATCACAGTACGGACGTACGTTGAAGGAAAATCTGGCGGAAACGAAAGAAGGGCCGCGGGACTTCTAGAAGTTGGTGCTGAGAGAGAGTGTGGTGCAAGGGCCTCCAGCAATAGGCTGGTAAGGCACGTAGGGCTACGGAACCACAATGTCATGTGAGAGCCAACGAAAAGAGCTACCGCTTGTATCATCTTGTTAGTATACTGTTCTGGGGATACAGAAACTTAATAATACGGGTAGTCCTAGGTCGCTACCACATATAGTTGTGATAACAATGACTTTGTGTGCCAGAGTATGTTGAACAAGTTTGGTTTGAGCATCGCTGACGCATTTGGCTGAGGTACGTTAGATGTAAGTTCAGAGCTACCTCTGTGTAGGAAGATAACGCTCGTGCGGGCGGCCCAGGAAAGTGACAATGTGTATCTGACAAAACTGTTTACTGTTTACGTTGATCTGCCGTCATGGATGGAGAGGGGACAGATGAGGGCAGTCGGCAGCTGTAACCGGTTAGCGCCGTCACAGGCCGGAAGGCCCTCTGCTTTGATAGCCAGGACTGCGGCGCGGCCAGCAGCCGCAGGCAGCTGCGGCCTGTCTTGTTATGCCGCCGCGCCTGTCAAACACCGACCAGTCGTTGTTTACGCCACACTAGACAGCGCACAAGTGACCCCGCCATTAACAGAGCCACCCGATACCCTGTGACTCGGATCCGTTCTGCAGCTGCACCGTCCTACACGCTGTTCATCTCAGCCTTCTGGGGGCTCCTGCAATGCCAATATCCGTCCCTTTCTCGTCAGCAGCAAGTGTTGGAAGTACTGAATACGAACTTATCAAAAACCTGTAACCGTACACAGTTACAGAGACTTCACTGGTCCTATACAGATATGATTTTATGTGTATAGACTGAAGCGGCGAGGGAAAATTTGTACCAAGGTCGGGAATCGAAGCCAGGTATGCTGTTTACTAGGCAGGTGCGTTAGCTACTTAGCCGCTTTAGCACAATGGTCCTGAAAACTGCACGGATTACCCTGGCACGCCTACCTCCTCGATCCAAATCCTCACTGCAGTCCCATTCCAATTTAAACTGCCCTTACACACGAACAGATTTCCCGAGGCTCTCCATGTTCAGGAGCATCACCTCAACATCGAACGTAAATAAGGGATCCAGACTCAAGCTCAGGTGCAGATACATATACAAATGAAATGACACAATTTCAGAGACTTTACTGGTCCCATACAGATACGATTTTATGTATATAGACTAAAGCAGTGAATAAAATTTTTTACCAAGTCCGGAAATCGAACCTGGGTCTCCTTTTTACCAGGCAGATGCGTTAGCCACTAATACAGTTTCTTTTATCTCATTTTGCTCGATATTGATCGTTGCATCTGTTCGGGGCGGACGTCCCATGACACCCGTTAAAATTCATTGTTGAACCGTTCGCTCAGTTTTTTTGTAGAGGGCAGCTAACCCTCTGACCGAATACGCTGAGCTACCGTGCTGGCAGCTACCTTGGCACAGCGGTTTACACAAATGCACTGATTATCCTGGCACGCCCCCCTCCTCGATCAAAATTCTCGCTGTCACCCCAGAGAGCCTCGGCAAATTCTGTTCGTTTGTGAGAGGGAATTTGGATCGAAGACGGAGACGTGCCAGCGTAATCCGTGCAGTCGTGTGAATATTTGTGCCAAGGTGGTTTACTGGCTAATGCACCTGCCTAGTAAGCAGGAGATACAGGTTAGATTCCCAGCCTTGGTACAAATTTTGTACGCAGCTCGTGGTCGTAACGTTCTCGCTTCCCGCGCCCGTGTTCCCGGGTTCGATTTCCGGCGGGGTCAGGGATTTTCTCTGCCTTGTGATCACTAGGTGTTGTGTGATGTCCTTAGGTTAGTTAGGTTTAAGTAGTTCTAAGTTCTAGGGGACTGATGACCATAGCTGTGAAGTCCCATAGTGCTCAGAGCCATTTGAACCAATTTTTGTACAAATTTTCACTCGCAGCTTCAGTCTACAAACACAAAAACCTGTAGTTATGGCTGACAGTCGCAAGTCCATGGCCGTTACGTAGTTGGATACCCTCAAAAGGATTTACACTATTCGAACCCCAGTAACTGAGGAGGTAAAAATTAAACAATGATAAAATTGAGATTTAATGACGCCCTCATGACCTGTATGCGTAGCCACACTTTTGCTTCTCTTTTCTTCTTTATTTTAAGTTGCCAGTAACTACACGTAAATAACAAGATGGCTGGAAAGTTGTCCTTGGAGCGAAGAAAGTAGACTTGGAAATCTGAAAACCCGAAAGAGGTGCAGAGATGACGGCGGCGAGAGTATGATACTGCACCTCCGTCGCCGGCTGGAGTGACCGTGCGGTTCTAGGCGCTACAGTCTGGAACCGAGCGACCACTACGGTCGCAGGTTCGAATCCTGCCTCGGGCATGGATGTGTGTGTTGTCCTTAGGTTAGTTAGGTTTAATTAGTTCTGAGTTCTAGGCGACTGATGACCTCAGAAGTTAAGTCGCATAGTGCTCAGAGCCATTTGAACCATTTTTTTGCACCTCCGTCACATGTAACAATAACGAAATTATGCGACAGATTTGGGAGGTAAGGAAATTTGAGTGATCTGAAAAAGGGACGATGAGGTAGGAAGAAATCAGTTTCGGACGAAAGAGGGATGGACGCAACGGTATGTGCTTTCACAAGATCCGCAAAGACGTCCATACAGCAAAGCTGCGCGTGAATCAGGTGTTATCAAATCAAATGTTCAGCGTATTTTAAAGCAACCAAAGTGTAGCAGGTAGCTTCACGCGGTGAATGAGCACAATTCGGAAAGGCGCCCGAATTTTGTGAATGGTTTACGATTAGGAACGCCTGACTGACGTCATCGTTTTGTCTACAGAGGCAACGTTTAAACTGAATGGAACTATTACTCGCCATAACTGCGTGCACTGGTCAAGCGATATTCCCCATGTTACGGATGAACTAGGAGTTAACCTTATTGTTTTATGACTGAGATGTGATACGCCCGTCAGAGGACTTGTAGGGTCACTCTTTTTTGAAGGTACAGTGACCGCTGTAAAGTACCTTACCACATTCCAGGAACAAATTGTACAGTTGTTCACCAATTGCACCGAGATGAAGGGTTTTTTTTTTTTTTTTTTTTTTTTTTTTTTTTTTTTTTTTTTTTTTTAACAAGACGTTGTTCCGTCTCATTTTCATTTTGATGTACTGCAATTCTTGGACGAAACATTTGTGGAGAGGTGGATAGACCGACGAGGAAGTACTGATTTTCCATCCATATTGCCCGATCTTTATGTGGGGAACTCTGAAGGGCATGGTCCACGCCATGAAGCCAGGTTTGCTGGATGACATGAAAGAGGCGGTTGTGGCTGCCTTTGAATCTATTCCAATGGCAACCACAACACGTGTGTGCTTATCTAATCCGCAGATTTAAAGACGCTGAATTGTTGTCGATGGAAGACATTTTGGACTCAATGAAAATCTTATACAGTATAAAATCATCAGTAAAGTTGTGGGCATCTATGTGACTTAAAAATTCAGGGTTTTTGTTGGTTTTGTTCGAGTTTCTGAAATTCGAAGTGTAAACGCCTTTATATTTGATTCGAAATGCAACAAACTGTGGCCAAGGAGGTATGCAATGAACATAGAGAGCGTATCTACGCATTACAACGTTCTGGGTGGCACGATCAAACAACACTACCTCCCACATTTTTTAAGGTCGGACACAGCGAACACTGTTAGGTGAGTACAACAGATGCCAAGGAATATCATGTTTCCATGATCGAAATATGCCTTAAGAGAATTTTTGTTGATATAAATCCTGCCCACTGCATGTACTAATCTTACAGTAAAAACGAAATAGTTGGAATATCATAATTTAGGTATCAGCATATTTTTATTGCTAACATTTCTTGTACATAACTGTTGTATTTACGAAGTTTCTATATTGTGTTGTCTGGATCTTTCTGGTCTTTGAAATGCCAAGCAGATGGCTGTAATAAAAACATACGTATGTACTGCATTTAGCTTGTATAGACAGTAAATCTGTCTGTTCAGAGCAAAATTGTAGGAAGGACACATGAAATTGAAGAAAAAATTGTAGCATTACAATGTACCTAGAGAAAGAAAATACAAATCGTATCCTATGAAACACTGGCTGCAGGTTTTTATATCAGACTCTGAAATACTAGACTGTGAAAATTTTTTGACATTATTAAACAACTTGTTTCATTCAAAAGGAAAAGCTGCGCTCCTGGATATCCTGGAGAAGCAAGACAAAGTACTATCTTCCAGCATAACTGCTGAAAGCCATGAAGAAAACATAACACTAGAACAAAAAAATCTAGCATAAGTATCGGGAATTATTCTCGAAAACAATAATAATTAACACTTCGAATCACGTCTTAAAACGTCTGCCGTCGTTTTTGTTTTCTCTATAAATATCAACGAACTACACTCCTGGAAATTGAAATAAGAACACCGTGAATTCATTGTCCCAGGAAGGGGAAACTTTATTGACACATTCCTGGGGTCAGATACATCACATGATCACACTGACAGAACCACAGGCACATAGACACAGGCAACAGAGCATGCACAATGTCGGCACTAGTACAGTGTATATCCACCTTTCGCAGCAATGCAGGCTGCTATTCTCCCATGGAGACGATCGTAGAGATGCTGGATGTAGTCCTGTACCGCGTGAGACGACGCTTCATCCAGTCCCAAACATGCTCAATGGGGGACAGATCCGGAGATCTTGCTGGCCAGGGTAGTTGACTTACACCTTCTAGAGCACGTTGGGTGGCACGGGATACATGCGGACGTGCATTGTCCTGTTGGAACAGCGAGTTCCCTTGCCGGTCTAGGAATGGTGGAACGATGGGTTCGATGACGGTTTGGATGTACCGTGCACTATTCAGTGTCCCCTCGACGATCACCAGTGGTGTACGGCCAGTGTAGGAGATCGCTCCCCACACCATGATGCCGGGTGTTGGCCCTGTGTGCCTCGGTCATATGCAGTCCTGATTGTGGCGCTCACCTGCACGGCGCCAAACACGCATACGACCATCATTGGCATCAAGGCAGAAGCGACTCTCATCGCTGAAGACGACACATCTCCATTCGTCCCTCCATTCACGCCTGTCGCGACACCACTGGAGGCGGGCTGCACGATGTTGGGGCGTGAGCGGAAGACGGCCTAACGGTGTGCGGGACCGTAGCCCAGCTTCATGGAGACGGTTGCGAATGGTCCTCGCCGATACCCCAGGAGCAACAGTGTCCCTAATTTGCTGGGAAGTGGCGGTGCGGTCCCCTACGGCACTGCGTAGGATCCTACGGTCTTGGCGTGCATCCGTGCGTCGCTGCGGTCCGGTCCCAGGTCGACGGGCACGTGCACCTTCCGCCGACCACTGGCGACAACATCGATATACTGTGGAGACCTCACGCCCCACGTGTTGAGCAATTCGGCGGTACGTCCACCCGGCCTCCCGCATGCCCACTATACGCCCTCGCTCAAAGTTCGTCAACTGCACATACGGTTCACGTCCACACTGTCGCGGCATGCTACCAGTGTTAAAGACTGCGATGGAGCTCCGTATGCCACGGCAAACTGGCTGACACTGACGGCGGCGGTGCACAAATGCTGCGCAGCTAGCGCCATTCGACGGCCAACACCGCGGTTCCTGGTGTGTCCGCTGTGCCGTGCATGTGATCATTGCTTGAACAGCCCTCTCGCAGTGTCCGGAGCAAGTATGGTGGGTCTGACACACCGGTGTCAATGTGTTCTTTTTTCCATATCCAGGAGTGTATATAAATATACGTACATCTTTCATACATATGTAAAGCTTTCTAACGTGAAATACGCGGAAAAATTCAAGTCAGAGGTATAATAACCGTCAGTAAAAGTTATACACTGAAGAGCCAAAGAAACTGGTGCACTTGACTAATATCGGGTAGGACCCCTGCGAGCACACAGAAGAGCCGCAATACGACGTGTCATTGTCTCGACTAATGTCTGAAGTAGTGCTGGAGGGAAATGGCACAATGAACGCTGCAGAACTGTCCATAAATCCGTATGAGTCCGAGGGGGTGGAGATCTCTTCTGAACAGCACGTTGCAAGGCATCCAAAATTTGCTCAATAATTCGTTAGAATCAATAAAATGTTTCTGCGTTTGTGACCGCATTGTCAATATGTAAAACTACCGACGCTCCAGCCACTGCTGCGAGTGACCTTCTTCGAGGTGTAAACAAAAACACCCTGAAGAAGATCACTTGCAACAGTGACCGAAACGTCGGCAGTTTTAGACATTGACAATGCGATCATAAACCCAGAAACATTTCATAGATTATCCTCAATAATGTCTCGGGAGTTTGGGGGCCAGCGGAAGTATTCAAACTGAGTAGAGCGTTCCTGGAGCCACTCAGTAGCAATTCTGGACAGGGGGTGGGAAGTGAATAGCATTGTTCTGCTGGAACTGCCGAAGTCCGTCAGAATGCACAATGCACATGAATGGACGCAGGTGATCAAACAGGATGCTTGAGTACGTGTCACCTGCCAGAGTCACATATAGACATATCAGGCGTCCAGTATCATTCCAATTGCACACACCCCACACCATTACAGAGCCTCTACCAGCTTCAACAGTCCCCTGCTGAAATGCAGGGTCGATGGATTCGTGAGATTGTCTCCAATTCCGTACACGTCCATCCACTCGATACAATTTGAACGGAGTGTCGTCCGACCAGTCATCAACAGTCCTATGTCGTTGTTGATGGGCCCAGGCGAGGCGTAACGATTTGTGTCGTGCAAGGGTACACGAGTGGGCCTTCGGCTCAGAAAACCCATATCGATGATGTTTGGTTGAATGGTTCGCATGCTGATACTTGTAGATGGCTCAGAATTGAAATCCGCAGCAATTTGCAGAAGGGTTGCACTTCTGTCACTTAGAACGATTCTCTTCAGTCGTCGTTTGTCCCGTTCTTGCATGATCCTTATCAGGCCTCGCCGATGTCAGATTTGATGTTTTACCGGATTCCTGATATTCACGGTACACGCGTGAAATAGTCTTACGCGAAAATCCCCACTTCATCGCTACCTCAGAGATGCTGCGTGCCATCGCTATTGCCCCGACTATAATCCCACGTTCAAACGCACTTAAATCTTGATAATCTGCAATTGTAGCTGCAGTAACCGATCTAACGACTGCGCCAGGCACTTGTTGTCTTTTATAGGCGTTGCCAACCGCTGCGACAAGTTCTGCCTGTTTATATATCTCCGTATTTGAATACGCATGCCTGTACCAGTTTCTTTGGCGCTTCAGTAAAGATAGATTCATCTCTGTCCAAAGGGAGCATGTGAGTATACAAGAAATTCACTTCGTAATGGGAATTATTTCCCAAAAATCTTTGCGTGGAAATAAATAATGAAAAATGGTGAGTGGCAGCCGTAAATGCTGTATAACAAACAAAATAATAAGATTCCGTGCTAGGAGACGACTACTCCCTCCCAGCGTGACACTGCAAAATATGGCGCTTAAGTCTACAATTGGCTTCAAATATCCTGACACCTGTTAAAATCGTTGACTGTGCTTTAATTTAAGAAGTCAGCAGATAGGCACAACCAACGGGAAATGTAAATCAGTATGGACACGTCCTGCGGAGAAATCGCTTAATCATACCTTAGGCAACTCTTCCCACATTTAATTTTAGTCAGCAGCGGAGTGTGCGGTGATTAGAAACGTTCGGGCGCATTAAAACTTTGTGCCTGACCGAGACTCGAACTCAGAACCTTTGCCTGCTGAGCTGCCCGGGCACGACACACGACCCACCCTCACAACTAGAAGGCAGTATTTTTCCCCTACCTGCCAAACTTCATTGAAGTCTTACAAGCTGCGGTACAGTCGTGTATAAAGTGATCCAAGAAATCTATGATCACAAAAAAACTCTTGTCAGACTACCATTCCGGACCCCACACGCTACCATGAGATGGTTTAGATATGGTAAGAACGAAATTTCATGAGTAGGAGCATTAATTAAGCACACTAAAGTAATAAACAGATAAAATAGTTAGATGCATGTGATATACGTCAGTAGAAATGAATTCGTGAAACTTCCTGGCAGATTAAAACTGTGTGCCGGACCGAGACTAGAACTCGGGACCTTTACCTTTCGCGGGCAAGTGCTCTACCAAACGAGCTACCCAAGCACGACTCACGCCCCGTCCTCACAGCTTTACTTCTGCCAGTACCTCGTCTCCTACCTTCCAAACTTTACAGAAGCTCTTCTGCTCCCCAGGCTGTGGCTAAGCCATGTCTCCGCAATATCCTTTCTTTCAGGAGTGCTAGTTCTGCAAAGTTCGCAGAAGAGCTGTAAAGTTTGGAAGGTAGGAGACGAGGTACTGGCAGAAGTAAAGCTGTGAGTACCGGCCGTGAGTCGTGCTTGGGTAGCTCAGTTGGTCAGTCTGCGTTCGGCAGGGCAGCAGTGCGCACCGCGCTCGGTCGTCCACGCCGCTGCGCGCGCGGATTGTTTTGTTTACTTCCTCGTCACCGCGCTCCTCAGTCGAACAAGCTGTAATGGCCAACTCTTACAGGAAGAACACTCTTAAGTTCACCTTCTCAAATGAATACGCACGACCTAAAGCACTGGCCGTCGTACGCTTCCTACGCGAAGACGTGAAGATCCCGCGTGACGAACTCATCGGCATACACCTATCGATCATTAGCAGCGTCGTTTATGTTAAGATGACTTCCGACGCTGCCTGCAATGAGATTATTCAAAGGACACGACATGGACTAAAATTTCGGCACTCCGACGGACACGTCGGGCCTGTGGATGTCGACCATGCAGGACTTGGCCTTCGGACGATCCGTGTATTCGAACTGCCTTTCGAGGTGAATGAAGATGAAGTCATCGCGGCGCTAAGCCCGTTCGGAAAAGTCCAGAGCCACGTAGCCGAGACATGGGCACAGTTTACGACGTATCCGGTGCTTAATGGTGTGAGACAGGTCCGAATCGATCTCAAACGGCACGTTCCATCGTACATTTCTATCGGCGGCTGCCGTGCGGTGGTCATTTACGGCGGACAACCTCGAACATGTTCCGGTTGTGGCAAAGAAGGCCACGTCCGTAGTGAATGCCTGCAACGTCGCATCACACAACTAAGGCACGACGACACGAACACCGACAGAACCACAACCATCCTTCCAGTCACCTATGTGGCGACACTGCACGTCCAGCCCTCACAAGACGCCATTCATGAGCGTCTCTCTGGTCCGATACACCCGGAGGCGTCCCAGCACCTTGACACCGGCGACGCCGCCCGTGAACATGTCCAACAGCCGGACACGCCCACGCTAGAAGATCACAAGGATACCAACGAGACTGTTCTGGAGAATGACGACCGCATCATAACACTCGCGGCTTTTGTACCGGAAAGACGTGAATCTCTTCCTTCCTCAGACACCGAAACTCATTGCCGAAAGCAGAACTACGAAAAAAACGTCGCAAGTCATCAGAATCGACCATTGAGCCCCCTCCACAGGACGAAGAGATGGCACATCACTCTGACGGAGAACACGATAACACTTTCTCCTCTGCCACGGAGACGCGTCATCCGCAAGACGGTGAACCGTCCAACAGAGATCATGCGCAAGTCCCGCCCCCAGAGGCCATGGAATATAGCACGCCTGTTGTCACCGACGCAATTGAGCCGACTCGGCCAGCGCTGCCACCTCTCGCCGATGTCAAACCTGTCGGACATTTTTCATGGGCGGATGACACGGATTTCTCACCTCCATCCGATGCGGAAATGAGATCTGTTCCTCCGTTAGACCAACACTAAAATGGGGGAAGTTTCTACGGCGACTCTTGCGACTTCTATGGAATTCACGCATCAACCACGACACTCTTCACCAGCTGCGAACCTATCGGCAGCACGGATCTCCCATCAGGCGTACTGAATAGCTACTATCAGTACTAATAATATCGGCTCCCACCTTAAACTTCAACTGCTCCGTGACACGCTAAGAGCAGCGGACATCGACATCGCCCTGTTACAAGAACTGAGGACAGCAACTTGGACTGGGTGTTATGGATATGAGACGTACGCCGCCCCTGCAGCTATGGAACACACAGGCGCAGCCATCCTCCTACGAGAAGGGATCGCAGTTTCCGATGTCGCATACCTCCCAACGGCGCGAGGGGTGGCCATAAAAGTTGAAGGACTCAAAATCATAAATCTCTACGTCCCATCGGGCACTGATAAACGGAGGGATCGCTCCCAGTTCTACGCAGAAGATATCACGCCTTTTTTCCTCGGCCGATACGATCACCTCATCTTAGGTGGAGATTTCAACTGTGTTCTCGAGCGCACAGACGAATACCCCCATTTCACCACATGTCCGGAACTTCCCTTCCTCGTCCGCCGCCTTCGTCTCCTCGATACTTGGCGAGTGGTACACGGCGACCGCCCGGGGTATACACACATCACGAGCCACTCCGCCAGCCGACTTGATAGAATATACATCTCTGACGCTCTGAAATCAGTTCTCCTCGACGCGGAACGTTGGCCGTCTGCCTTTTCGGATCATGACATCTACATCTGTACCATGAACCTACGTCGACAATCTATATGGCGCAGTGCAGGACCTTGGAAACTCAATGTCGCGCTACTGCAGGACCCTGAATGTCGACAACAGGTCACCGACACGTGGCACACCTGTGTTCAACGCATTATGCGTTACGAGACCACACTGCAGTGGTGGTTGCTGTGCGCCAAACCTGGCATCCGACGCACGTTGACACACTATGGCAGAGCCAAAGCCAGGTGGGATCACCATACAACTGATTCTACTATGGCGCTCTACGTGAACTCATGGATAATCCTCCATCCCCGGATCGTCTAAAAGAAGCTCAACGCATCAAGGCAAAGATTTTAACCTTGACCAGATGCCGTCTAGGGGGAGCCATTGTACGAGCACGCAGCCAAGATAGGATTACCGGTGAAGAACCTTCTCTGCATCATATTGTTCAAAATGTTCGTCGACGCCGACAGGCTTTAATGACAACTTTAGACTTACCTGATGGACGACGGTTGACTTCCCAAGTTACCATTGCGGATGCATTCACAACGCACTATAGACTTTTCTATCAAGAAGTACCTGCCGGTGCAGAGGCCATTGCTGAGGTTGCCCAGGAGATACTTGGTACTCTCAACGCAGCAGCTGCAACCCTCCTGACTTCTGAAGTGACAACCGACGATGTCCAAGGCGCTGTGGCCAAAGGGTCTCTGAATCGATCTCCCGGCCCGAATGGTTTACCTCTCGAATTTTACAGAACCTTCCAAGATTTGATGATGCCACGATGGAGGGACATGTACTGGGAACTTTTGTCCGGCGCGGCGAACCCGCCACCAATGTTCATGGAAGGCTTACTTGTACCAGTCCCGAAACCCGCAGGAGGAACACGACTCGACAGTTATCGGCCGATCACGTTACTCAATTCCGACTTCAAGATTTTCACACGCCTTCTAGTAGTGCGACTCAAACATGTCTTACGAGACATTGTTTCCCACGAACAAACATCCTTAGGCGGCGATCGTAATATACAGACAGCCCTCAGTGAATATCGAGATGTGATCGCTGTGGCAACACACTCGCGACTGCCAGGCGCTTTAATCTCCATCGACTTCAAACAAGCGTTTGACCGCGTCAATCATGCATTCCTCAACGCAGTGATGGACCGAATGGCACTTCCCCCGACGTTCACGCAAGTGATTATGCGGCTCCTTCGTGGAGCAACGTCCAGACTTTTCGTCAACGGCAGACTTACAGAACCTATACGGATTGAACGCTCAGTACGGCAGGGTTGCCCTTTGTCTACGCTGCTTTATGCCATTGCGATGAAACCACTCATTTGCGGATTACGGCGACGTTTGACAGGTATTCCACCCCGGGATCATATGTTCCGCTGCCGAGCTTACGCGGACGACTTGGCCCTCGTCGTACGTTCAGCGGCCGACGCACAAGCTGCGATGCAGTGGATTACCCGTTATAGTGCAGGGGCAGGGAGCGCTATGAACGTGGCAAAATCATGCGCCATGAAGATCGGCCGCGGCCTTCCCGCAGACAGCGTAGTCCCATTTCAACTGGTGGACACCCCTCGTTGTCTCGGATTGGTGTACGCGCGAGACATTCGCCGCACCTCGGCGATCAATTTTCGGGCACTACCGCAACGCATCCGGGCCAACATACAAAATCACATACTACGCTCGCTGAATATGTGCCAGAGAGTCACCTTCGTCAATACCCATCTGGCAGCCCGGATACCCCATATAGCGCAGATTCTGCCCATCACTGCGACAATGGCGGCCAGATTACAGGCGGCTTTCGGCTATTTTATTTGTTCTGGACACATCTTCAAAGACCAGTATGAAGCTCTCTGTGGTGTCACCGCCAGACACCACACTTGCTAGGTGGTAGCCTTTAAATCGGCCGCGGTCCGGAAGTATACGTCGGACCCGCGTGTCGCCACTATCAGTGATTGCAGACCGAGCGCCGCCACACGGCAGGTCTAGAGAGACTTCCTAGCACTCGCCCCAGTTGTACAGCCGACTTTGCTAGCGATGGTTCACTAACAAATTACGCTCTCATTTGCCGAGACGATAGTTAGCATAGCCTTCAGCTACGTCATTTGCTACGAACTAGCAAGGCGCCATTATCATTTGCTATTTATCTTGTGATGCATGTACCGTCAGACCGATGTTCACCAATTATGGATTAAAGTTAAGTATTCCAGAAGCTACGTACCTTTTTTGCTAGTCTCTATTTCTTTAACTGTTCCAGACCTCACGCCAGCCTGCGTGAGCTTAAACGCGTGCCTTTCGGCTTCCTCTCATAGTGGCTTGGCTGTCTTGTCAAGTCACAACACTCTCACCTTACCGAAGCGGGACGGTGGCCTCGATCTGGTTAATGTGAGAACCAGGACTACGGCACTTTACACCAATACTATGCTCCGGTTATGGAAAAGCCAAAATGCTAGTTTTACTGCAATGTTGACCACTGAGCTCGCACCTGTTTCGAGACGCCCACCGACGTCTCTGGCACACATCCCACCTCCGATGTCACATATCGGCCGTTTCTTTTTGGAGTATAGCTACATATGCACCGAGGTCCCCAGGACCAGGAAGACGACCACTCGCGACATCTATTGCCTTCTCCGAAAGTCTTCACGCCGCAACCCCGTCGAAACACGTCACCCCCAGGTTTCATGGCCTACAGTTTGGATAGCGATCCACCAACCATATCACACCACTGACACCACCTCTATGCGGTACCTTCTCGTCAACGGCAAGTATACTACAAGACAGAAACTGCATCGCATCGCATTGGTGGACTCACCCCTGTGCCTCAAGTGCAATGTCGAAGATACAGATTTACATCGTTTTGAGTGTGGGTCAGCAGCAGCTGTCTGGACCCTCGCACAGAAGATTGTGGCTTTCTACCTCCGAGTACCACCACATCACATTTCTCCTACCATGATGATATATCCCGACTCGACCTACTTTCCATCGGCCAAGTGGCACGCCATCACATGGATCAGTGGCATGGCTGTCAGCTACCTCTTCCGGGACGACATCGTCGATCCGGCGGACTTTTGGACACGCCTCCAAGTACATTCGCCGACATCGACACTATCGGGCCACTTTCGCGAACTATTTACAGAGTATTTTCACCAACTCGCCTCAAAGCTGGAATCTCAACGAACTGTGCCAGCCAAGACGATCCCACGTTCCCCTTTAATGGTCAATGATAGAATGCATTTTGTTCTGATGGTGCGCCAAAGTGGAGCATGGCGCGGAAAGTATTCCTACTTTATTTCACGTCTCTTTTCTCCTACTCTTCTAAGTATTTTTTTCCTTACACATGTAACAAACACATAATTAAATAAAAAAAAAGGGCCGTTGCGGAAATATAGCTACCTTTTATGTTTTCAAAGGATATTGTTATTTTTATGAAGAATGTCGTCTTTTATTTTCATACACAAGAGGTATTGTTTCCTCCTTACCTACAACTTAAAAAAAGAAAAAAGACAAAAAAATTGGTAAAAACTCAAAAAATAAAAAAACAAAAAAAAGTTGGTAGAGCACTTGCCCGCGAAAGGTAAAGGTCCCGAGTTCTAGTCTCGGTCCGGCACACAGTTTTAATCTGCCAGGAAGTTTCATATCAGCGCACACTCCGCTGCAGAGTGAAAATCTCATTCTGGAAACATTCCCCAGGCTGTGGCTAAGCCATGTCTCCACAATATCGTTTCTTTCAGGAGTGCTAGTTCTGCAAGTTTCGCTGAAGAGCTTCTGTAAAGTTTGGAAGGTAGGAGACGAGGTACTGGCAGAAGTAAAGCTGTGAGGACGGGGCGTGAGTCGTGCTTGGGTAGCTCAGTTGGTAGAGCACTTGCCCGCGAAAGGCAAAGGTCCCGAGTTCGAGTCTCGGTCCGGGACACAGTTTTAATCTGCCAGGAAGTTTCAGGTGTCTTCTTTTTTTTCATCCTTCGAGCAATATCAGCTTGTGTGTAGAGGTCTGCCAGTTACTGGCTTTTTAATATCCTCCATTATCGTGACTGGGGAAAGTCTCTTGAGCCCAAACAACTTGCTAAATTTTTTTCTCTCGCGGGCTAGTAGTTTTTGCTCATCTGTTACCCGTAATTTAAATTTTTCAGACTCATGTAGAGATACCGGAAGAATTACACTCTGTTACAGTCGGATTTTAAAACTTCTCGAAACTGCTCTGCTGCGCAGCTCGTTCCGTAGGCCAAAATACACTTTGTTTGCCGCTGCGATCCATGTGCTAGTCTCACTTTCCATTTTATTCTGTTCGCTGAAAATGCGTCCAAAAATTTAAATATATCTATCGATTTAAAAGTTTATTCATCAACTGTCAGTGGGATACCGTCATTGAATGCCTTGCTCACAACTGTACAATCAGTTTGCCCTCGTTAATTTGTAATCCTGCTTTCCCTACAGTACTTCCCTAAGAACTTGTTATGAGCTGCACGTTTGCTACCATTCGTCCGCATATGCAAGCCTATTTATTATGTTATTGCCTAGTCTTATCCCAACTATATTTAATTTTTTTGTTATCTATCGATCTGTTCTAAAATTAAATTAAAATTTTTTTTGAGATAATGCGTCTCTTTGTCTAAGAACAGTTCTGACTTAAAAATGCTCTGACATTCTTGTACTGATAATTACTCTGCAATAGGTCTCCTCTAAACTCATCAGTACTAGGCGTATTAACTTCTGCGAAAAATGGCTCTGAGCACTATGCGACTTAACTTCTGAGGTCATCAGTTGCCTAGAACTTAGAAATAATTTAACGTAACTAACCTAAGGACATCACACATATCCATGCCCGAGGCAGGATTCGAACCTGCGACCGTAGCGGTCGCTCTGTTCCAGACTGTAGCGCCGAGAACCGCACGGCCACTCCCGCCGGCTCTGTGAAAAATGAAACTCTTCCAGGGCATTAGTGATTGTGCCCCTGTGTATGTTGTAAGTTATTCTGAACCGTGTGTATGTCAACGTTACGTTCTCAACCTTTCTCTGTTACCTGTCTGAACGTAGAAAGGTGGTGTGCGGTTGATCTATTTCTTCTGAAACAACATTCATAGTCCCCTGTAATTCCTTCTACACTTGGGGTCATTCTCTTCCGTAGACACTGAGATACAATTCTGCAACTTACATCAAGGATTGCAATCCATCTATAATTACGACATACCGGGGGTCGTTCTTTTTTAATACAGGCAGAATACGACCATTTCCAATCGCCAGACTACCTCTCATATTCACAGTCATTATCAACAGTTTGGTAATTATTTTAACCAGTATCCGTCCTCCATTCCTGGTTACCTCTGCTGCGATTGGATCTTCGCTGAAAGTCCTATTGTTTTTTATGTTTATGATTAATTGTCATATTTCTTCACTGGGGGTCCCTTCTTTGCTCTCAATGATATCTGGTATCGCTCACGGAAAACATTCATTGGGATCATCACAGTTTAGGAATTCTGCGAAGAACTCTGTTCATCGCTTCCAACAATTATTACATCGGGATAGCCGACACAGCTACTGGCCTATGGTTTCATATATCTTGTTTGTATCCCTTTTGACCTTGCTGCCAAACGCGAAACTGCGAATTGAATCTGCTAATGCTGCTAAACAGTGACGGAGTGTTCCCAAAATTTCTATCTCTGTTGGAGCAGCATTTTTTGATGATCATATATTGTGGAGACAAGCTTTGTCCTTACCTGGAGAAGCGTTGATATTAACAGCGGAGATGTAAGCCATTCACGGAGCTATTCTTTGAATAGTCGACAACAAATCGACAGAGCCCAGGTCTGAGTTGACATGTGCTTTACACTGTCTTACAAGGGCAGCTGAAGTAAAAATTGTAAATCCCGTGACACACGATTTACTGAGCAGTCTCATTAGAGCGAAGGAGCTACATCATCCGATTCATCTACAATGGCTGCCGTGACATGTTGGTGTGGTGTTAGGGCAACGAACATGTAGACGAATGACGAATTCGTAAAAATGTTGCGACATCTACTTCACAGCGAGATACCTCTGCCATTACGTGAAATCCATAGTGCACTTTCCTGTCAAGGAAAACCGGAAAGTACAACTCTAGTGGACGTGAACCGTAAGATTAGTGGCACATGGTATTAGGTGAGTCGGAAACAGATTCCGCGCCACCCTTGCTTTCTCAGCTAAGTGCTCACGAGCAAATAAATAATTACTATTAACAGACTATGAGCAGGGTGCATTAATACTACTAAAACGAGACATTTGTTAAAATTAATATCCTTTCTCTGCTGCGATTCCTGCCTAATCAACGAGGACATTGTAAACGTACTAAAAGAATGTGATAAGTACAATCATCCAAGAACATTTACACTATTCAATATATTAAAGATTAAGGAATATTTTTCTCATATAGTCGCTCTGAGGCCCATGGAAAGATCCGTGGCCAAATTTATGTCTTTTCATCCGTCCTTGTAAAAGCAAACTTCAAAATTTAGTGGTCTTTACTTAAGTTTGATTATGCACTAGTAGTGGAAATAATGAAAGCTATCGAGAAAAATGAAAATCTCTGGAAGAAGATAAAAATTATGTGGCTCAAGGGACATGTTAACATTAAATATAATGGAACAGTCGATGACGTAGCAAAGATCGCCGCTCAAGACGGCACGTTTGAAAACCGCCATCAGCCCTGAATACTAAATTATATAGAAGAACAAGGTTCCAAAAGGAAGATGAATAACAACCATCGATACGTATTAATCTAATAATATGGACAAATATAGCCAAATTTTCCCTCTAGGCACTGGTTTCACACAATCAAGGCGAATAAAAATTTTGTAAGTTCTAGAATTCGCTTGAGATTTGGTCATAGGTCATTCTCCAGCCATCTTCACGGAATACAGATGCACGCAGTCCTTACTTCGTTAAGTGATGAAGTAACAGTAGAACAGTACGAGACATCATTCACACTTTTTCGAATGTAAACTATATGCAGACTAGCAAACTGATCTCATGTAATATTTAGTCAGCTGTTATCAACCATTACCAACTAATAAAGTTGCTCTCTCTCACCAAAATAATAAATTATTTTTGAAACTAACAATGAAATTTTTAGATAAATATAACATTACCTTGTAAATACCTACGAAATTTCTAAAACTCTGAGAGGCGGCTGTGTAGCCTTCAGGCCAAAAAATAAGAAAAGTTTCATTATATATATGTTTGTCTGATTACATTACAAAATACAGGGTGTTTCAAAAAGAATATACATATTACACAGTATTATTTTGTCCAAATTGTCAATCTCTGTGCCTCGGCTCGGTTATTGGAGAAACGAATACATAGTCTAGTTGATATTATTAGCAGCTAGATGTCAGTTGTCTTCTGTTTTGGTTGGTAACCGTCATATGTTTAAATGGCTACTCCACAGCAGCAATCATTTTGTGTTCTGGAGTTTGCGAAGTGCAATACCGTGATTACAGTGCAAAGACGTTTCAGATTTAGGTGCCAAACTGATCCTCCGAATGGGTGAAACATTCGCAGATGGTATCGACAGTTTCTAATGATTCAAATGGCTCCAAGCACTATGGGACTTAACATCTGAGGTCATCAGTCCCTTAGATTTAGATCTACTTAAACATAACTAACCCAAGGACATGACACACATCCATGCCCGATGCAGGATTCGAACCTGCGACCGCATCAGCAGCGCGGTTCCGGACAGAAGCGCCTAGAACCGCTCGGCCACAGCGGCCAGCGACAGTTTCTAGATACAGGATATGTGTGTAAAGGAAAGAGGCCTGGCCGCCCTCGTGTTCCTGAAGAAAATGTTGCACGAATTCAAACTGCTTTCCAACGCAGTCCTTCAAAATCAACTCGTCGTGTCAGTTTGGAGTTACAACTGCGTACAACAATAATTTGGAGTGTTTTCAGACGTCGGGTTGTTATTAAACCGCACAAGTTACAGTTGTTACAAGCTCTGCGTCCTGATGACAAACGCAAACGTGTGGCATGTTGTAACGAGATTCTTGATACTATTGACGAAGCTAACACTTTCGCACAACGCATCGTGTTCAATGATGAACCCACATGCAATCATTGAACATGTACGAGGTTGGCCCAAAGTAATTTGTTTTGTGTGATTTCCCGATAATCTGTTTACGGCCCATTCTTCTTTGATGGAACATGATTAACGGTCAGCAGTATGGTTCAAATGGTTCAAATGGCTCTGAGCACTATGCGACTTAACTTCTGAGGTCATCAGTCGCCTAGAACTTAGAACTAATTAAACCTAACTAACCTAAGGACATCACACACATCCATGCCCGAGGCAGGATTCGAACCCGCGACCGTAGCGGTCGCTCGGCTCCAGACTGTAGCGCCTAGAACCGCACGGCCACTCCGGCCGGCGTCAGCAATATCTCGCTATGTTACGAAACTGGTTATTTCCGAGGCTGCACGAAGACTTCTTCATTTTTCAACAAGACTGGAGCCGCTAAATCCGTGAGTAGCTGAATGAAACTCTACCGAACCGTTGGATTGGTCGTCAAGGAGCTGGCGACTTAGCATGTCTCAGCCGGGCTCCACGGTCACCGTATTTGACACCCTCTGACTTCTTCGTGTGGGGTTTCGTTAAAGACAACGTTTATGTACCATCACTCCCACAGAACCTGGAAGAGTTGAGGAACCGGATCCGTACGGCCATAATATCAGTGACGAAGGACATATTTTCCCGAGTATCGGAGGAATTTAAGTATCGATGTGATATAGTTCGTGTCGCTGACAGACGTATTGAACATTTGTAATCTGAATTTGAGACCTTCGTAAATATGTGTGTAAAGTTTCATATTCGTATGTCTTAAAGTTTTATAAATATATGTATTCGAAATACGTATATTCTCTTTGAAAAACTCCGTGTAAAACAAAATCGTGTGCACCATTACGTTATACGCTACTGGCCATTAAAATTGCTACACCACGAAGATGACGTGCTACAGACGCGAAATTTAACCGACAGGAAGAAAATGCTGTGATATGCAAATGATTAGCTTTTCAGAGCATTCACACAAGGTTGGCGCCGGTAGCGACACCTACAACGTGCTGACATGAGGAAAGTTTCCAACCGATTTCTCATACACAAACAGCAGTTGACCGGCGTTGCCTGATGAAACGTTGTTGTGATGCCTCATGTAAGGAGGAGAAATGCGTACATGACGTTTCCGACTTTGATAAAGGTCGGATTGTAGCCTATCGCGATTGCGGTTTGTTGTATCACGACATTGCTGCTCGCGTTGGTCGAGATCTAATTACTTTTAGCAGATTTTTTTTTTGTTGTGGTTTTAGGGCGCAAAACTCCTACGGTCATTAACGCCCTCACTGTTAGCAGAATATGTAATCGGTGGGTTCAGGAGGGTAATAGGGAACGCCGTGCTGGATCCCAACGGCCCCGTATCACTAGCATGGCTGTAACGGATCGTGCAGCCACGTCTCGATCCCTGAGTCAACAGATGGGGACGTTTGCGAGACAACAACCATCTGCACGAACAGTTCGACGACGTTTGCAGCAGCATGGACTATCAGCTCGGAGAGCATGCCTGCGGTTACCCTTGACGGTGCATCACAGACAGGAGCGCCTGCGATGGTGTACTCAACGACGAACCTGGGTGCACGAATGGCAAAACGTCATTTTTTCGGATGAATTCAGGTTCTGTTTACAGCATCCGTGTTTGGCGACATCGCGGTGAACGCACATTGGAAGCGTGTATCCGTCATCGCCATAGTGGCGCATCACCCGGCGTTATGATATGGGGTGCCATTGGTTACATGTCTCGGTCGCCTCATGTTCACATTGACGGCACTTTGAACGGTGGACGATACATTTCAGATGTGCTACGACCCGTGGCTCTACCCTTTATTCGATCCCTGCGAGAGCCTACATTATGTTGCAGGTCCTGTACGGGCCTTTCTGGATACAGAAAATGTTCGACTGCTGCCCTGGCCAGCACATTATCCAGATCGCTCACCAATTGAAAACGTCTGGTCAATGGTGGCCGAGCAACTGGCTCGTCACAATACGCCAGTCACTACTCTTGATGAACTGTGGTATAGTGTTGAAGCTGCATGGGGAGCTGTACCTGTACACGCCATCCAAGCTCTGTTTGACTCAATGCCCAGAGGTGGTTGTTCTGGGTATTGATTTCTCAGGATCTGTGCCCCGAAATTGCGTGAAAATGTAATCACATGTCAGTTCTAGTATAATATATCTGTCCAATGAATACCCTTTTATCACCTGCAGTTCTTCTTGATGTAGCAATTTTAATGGCCAGTAGTGTATATTTCGTAATGGAGTCAGACAAGTAGCCTATTCGTATCATCATGTGACATAATCGTATTTGGTGAAACGTGCTTTGCCTGAAACGAATGACATAAAATATGAAAGGCCTCGGTGACCCGGTGTGGATGCCGGGCGGTCTCACAGTGGACACACGGCAGAGGGGAGCACGTGTCCGCGTTTCCGTCTGACCTGTGTTACGGCCGCGCGCAGACAACCTTTGTAGTGGCCGGCGGCTCGCTGGCCTTTCTCACAGAGTTATCCGTTTTGTCTCACTATCGACTGCCTGTCTATCCCAAATGTCACGTGTCTTCACACGCCTAGCTCTACCAAAGAGACTAGTGCCTCTGTAGCTCGTTTTCGAAATGTCATACAGTTACTACATGAAACTCTCATTCCCCATCGGATTGTGACTAACAAAACTACACAGCTGCTTATCGACTTTTGATGTTTTTCCTTTGTCACGAGAGAGGCGGAAGAATTAAGTGATATGATTTGCGTAATATATTTGTTTGTTTCTCACTTTCAAACGAAAATAAGCTGGCCATTACCCTGACCTAGTGTAAAGATATGAAAGTGACTGAAATTAAATTCGCCAACATAAAATCCATACAAATTATACAAAATGGAAGTATATATGTATTCGTGTATGGTCCACATCTCCTCCTAAACCAGTGGACGGGTTTCTATCAAACTTTGTATAGGTGTCATATACTGTCTGGGAAGAACCACCTACCAAAGGGGTGGGGACGAGAGTGTAAAAGCGGTGTTGCCCACGACGAGAGAATACCTGTAACTTAATTTGCAGTATCTCAGAATGAGAGCACTTAGAGACTTGCGCAACAGACTTTCTACATAATTTCAAACCTTTGCGAAACTTTTTCTCGTTAACTATGCCCAAAACATGATGAAAGGAAAAAAGTTTCTCGCTTACTACATTTTCGCTGTAGATGCGTTAAAACTGCCACATGCTACAGTGAGCCAACCATTACCATGAGAAAAAGTATCATTAATATCAATACTAAAATTAAGTCTACAACTACAAAAACCACAAGGTCCGTCGACAAGTGCAGTAGCAGCAACACTCTTAACTGGTATGCGATTCTTCTTGTCTCCAGCTGTTGCGGCGAACTCGATGTTCTCGATAGTTTTATAAACTGTGTTTTTAGAACATTATATCACTTAATTCTTCCGCCAGTCTCGTGACAAAGGAAAAACATCAAATTACGTACATCAAAAAATGTTTTGTATCACCCCTGTTCCCAGAACTTCTGGAGACAGACGTTGACTGTGGACAGACACAGTCCCTTTGACTGTTATGAGATGTCACCAAACCCGCCCAAAGATGTAAACAACCATGCATGAGCTGCGCCTTTTAAGGGGAGGGGGCCCGACAGCCCATCAGTTGCAGTCATTCCACCAGGAAGGAGGTACACGGCTCGTGTTGTCTGTAGTTCAGCTAGGCCTAGACGGTCAAAACCGCGGTTCGATCGCGTCCGCAATGTTACTTTGTGCCAGGAAGGCTCTCAACAAGGGAAGTGTCCAGGCGTCTCGGAGTGAACGAAAGCGATGTTGTTCGGACATGGAGGAGATACAGAGAGGCAGGGTTGTCGATAAGATGCCTCGCTCAGGCCGCCCATGGGCTGCTACTGCAGTGGATGACTGCTACCTACGGATTATGGCTCGGAGGAACACTGACAGCAACGCCACCATGTTGAATAATGTTTTTCATGCAGCCACAGGACGTCGTGCTACGACTCAAACTGTGCGCAAGAGGATCCATGACGCGCAACTTCACCCCCGACGTCCATGGCTAGGTCCATCTTTGCAGCGCAGTTCAGATGGGCCCAACAACATTCCGAATGGATCGCTCAGGATTGGCATCACGTTCTCTTCACCGATGAGTGTCGCATATGCATTCAACCAGACAATCCTCGGAGACGTGTTTGGAGGCAACCCGGTCAGGCTGAAAGCTTTAGACACACTGTCCAGTGAGTGCAGCAAGGTGGAGGTTCTCTGCTGTTTTGGGGTGGCATTATGTGGAGCCGACGTACGCCGCTGGTGATCATGGATGGCGCCGCAACGGCTGTACGACACGTGAATGCCATCCTCCGACCGATAATGCAACCATATCGGCAGCGTATTGGCGAGGCACTGATCTTAATGGACGACAATTCGCGCATATCTTGTGAATAACTTCCTTCAGGATGATGACATTGCTCGACTAGAATGGCCAGCATTTTCTCCAAACATGAACCCTATCGAACATGCCTGGGATAGATTGAAAAGGGCTGTTTATGGTCAACGTGACCCACCAACGACTCTGATATATTTAAGCCGAATCACCGTTGAGGAGTGGGACAATCTGGACCAACACTGCCTTGATGAACTTGTGGATAGTATGCCACGACGAATACAGGCATGCATCAATGCAAGAAGCCGTGCTACTGGGTATTAGAGGTACCGGTGTGTACAACAATCTGGACCAACTGTTCTGAAGGTCTCGCTGTATGGTGGTGCAACATGCAGTGTGTGGTTTTCATGAGCAATAAAAATGGCGCAAATGATATTTTCGTTGGTCTCTATTCCAATTTTCTCTACAGGTTCCGGAACTCTTGGAACCGAGGTGATGCAAAACATTTTTTGATGTGTGTATATGGGAGAAAAATGGCTGACATGCCCCGCTATCGTAGTTAAAAATGAGTGCAAGAAACAAAACAACCGCATATTTTCACAAAACAGCAGAGCACAATATTTTCTTTCTTGCAGTTAGTGTTAACCAAAAGCATGTACACCTTGTTTAAGAAAATTTGACTCCTGTTTCTGTCTGAAAGTTTTTAGCCATCACGTAAAAATTTTAAGTAAATTGTTCAATAAGTTTTCGAAATTTTTGCTAAAAAAGTTTGTCATGTATGTATCATCTGTAAATATTTATACGTTAAAAATATATAGGTTATTTACCTCCAAATGTTTATTAGAGTGTCATGTTAACATCTGAAGTAAAATGGTTAAGAACTTTTCGAGATTTTTACCAACGACGTTTCCTTATTACATATATAAAAACCTACACATATGTTTAAAAAATATGTAGCCTGTTTCCGTCTGAACGTTTGTTAGAGAGTTGCGTTAGAATGTGAAGTAAGTCAGTCAACATCTATTTGAGATTTTTGCTGACGTTTCCGCTTCTTGTATAATATATGTATATTTATGTGTTACATATGTTAAAAGAATATGTAGCCTGTGTCTGTTCAAAAGTTTATTAGAGAGTTGTGTAAAGGTTTTAAGCAAAACAGTCAAGTAATTTTCGAGATTTCTGGTAAAAATATTAAACAACAGCTTCCCTTTATATTGTAGAGTATATACTAAAGAACTGTTACGACCCGTGGTCTAGGGGTAGCGTCTTTGATTCATAATCAAAACGTCTTGGGTCCCGGGTTCGATCCCCGCCACTGCCTAAATTTTGATAAATAATCAGCATTGGCGGCCGAAGACTTCCGGCATAAGAAGTCAGCCTTGTCAAAGAGGGCAGAGGAGCGGATAGAGGGTCAGGGCACTCTCTTGTCCTAGGGGTGGGAAATAGCCCCTAACGGCGGAAGAATCAGCAATGATCAACGACATGAGGATGCAGAAGGCAATGGAAACCATTGCATTAAAGACACGTAACGTGTATCCACAGGACATGTGGCCTGTAATTGAAGAAGTCTCATGATGATCTCTCCATTGGCAAAAGATTCCGGAATAGTCCCCCATTCGGATCTCCGGGAGGGAACTGCCAAGGGGGAGGTTACCATGAGAAAAAGATAGAATAATCAACGAAAGGATAACGTTCTACGAGTCGGGGCGTGGAATGTCAGAAGCTTGAACGTGGTAGGGAAACTAGAAAATCTGAAAAGGGAAATGCAAAGGCTCAATCTAGATATAGTAGGGGTCAGTGAAGTGAAGTGGAAGGAAGACAAGGATTTCTGGTCAGATGAGTATCGGGTAATATCAATAGCAGCAGAAAATGGTATAACAGGTGTAGGATTCTTTATGAATAGGAAGGTAGGGCAGAGGGTGTGTTACTGTGAACAGTTCAGTGACCGGGTTGTTCTAATCAGAATCGACAACAGACCAACACCGACAACGATAGTTCAGGTATACATGCCGACGTCGCAATCTGAAGATGAACAGATAGAGAAAGTGTATGAGGATATTGAAAGGGTAATGCAGTATGTAAAGGGGGACGAAAATCTAATAGTCATGGGCAACTGGAATGCAGTTGTAGGGGAAGGAGTAGAAGAAAAGGTTACAGGAGAATATGGGCTTGGGACAAGGAATGAAAGAGGAGAAAGACTAATTGAGTTCTGTAACAAGTTTCAGCTACTAATAGCGAATACCCTGTTCAAGAATCACAAGAGGAGGAGGTATACTTGGAAAAGGCCGGGAGATACGGGAAGATTTCAATTAGATTACATCATGGTCAGACAGAGATTCCGAAATCAGATACTGGATTGTAAGGCGTACCCAGGAGCAGATATAGACTCAGATCACAATATAGTAGTGATGAAGAGTAGGCTGAAGGTCAAGACATTAGTCAGGAAGAATCAATACGCAAAGAAGTGGGATACGGAAGTACTAAGGAATGACGAAATACGTCTGAAATTCTCTAACACTATAGATACAGCAATAAGGAACAGCGCAGTAGGCAGTACAGTTGAAGAGGAATGGACATCTCTAAAAAGGGCCATCCAGAAGTTGGGAAGGAAAACATAGGTACAAAGAAGGTAGTTGCGAAGAAACCATCGGTAACAGAAGAAATACTTTAGTTGATTGATGAAAGGAGGAAGTACAAACATGTTCCGAGAAAATCAGGAATACAGAAATACAAATCGCCGAGAAATGAAATAAATAGGAAGTGCAGGGAAGCTAAGACGAAATGGCTGCAGGAAAAGTGTGAAGACATCGAAAAAGATATGATTGTCGGAAGGACAGACTCAGCATACAGGAAAGTTAAAACAACCTTTGGTGACATTAAAAGCAACGGTGGTAACATTAAGAGTGCAACGGGAATTCCACTGCTAAATGCAGAGGAGAGAGCAGATAGGTGGAAAGAGTACATTGAAAGCCTCTATGAGGGTGAAGATTTGTCTGATGTGACAGAAGGAGAAACAGGGGTCGATTTAGAAGAGATAGGGGATCCAGTATTAGAATCGGAATTTAAAAGAGCTTTGGAGGACTTACGGTCAAATAAGGCAGAAGGGATAGATAACATTCCATCAGAATTTCTAAAATCATTGGGGGAAGTGGCAACAAAACGACTTTTCACGTTGGTGTGTAGAATATATGAGTCTGGCGATATACCATCTGACTTCCGGAAAAGCATCATCCACACAATTCCGAAGACGGCAAGAGCTGACAAGTGCGAGAATTATCGCACAATCGGCTTAATAGCTCATGCATCGAAGCTGCTTAAGTGAATAATATACAGCAGAATGGAAAAGAAAATTGAGAATGCGCTAGGTGACGATCAGTTTGGCTTTAGGAAAGGTAAAGGGACGAGAGAGGCAATTCTGACGTTACAGCTAATAATGGAAGCAAGGCTAAAGAAAAATCAAGACACTTTCATAGGATTTGTCGACCTGGAAAAAGCGTTCGACAATATAAAATGGTGCAAGCTGTTCGAGATTCTGAAAAAAGTAGGGGTAAGCTATAGGGAGAGACGGGTCATATACAATATGTACAACAACCAAGAGGGAATAATAAGAGCGGATGATCAAGAACGAAGTGCTCGTATTAAGAAGGGTGTAAGACAAGGCTGTAGCCTTTCGCCCCTACTCTTCAATCTGTACATCGAGGAAGCAATGATGGAAATAAAAGAAAGGTTCAGGAGTGGAATTAAAATACAAGGTGAAAGGATATCAATGATACGATTCGCTGATGACATTGCTATCGTGAGTGAAAGTGAAGAAGAATTAAATGATCTGCTGAACGGAATGAACAGTCTAATGAGTACACAGTACGGTTTGAGAGTAAATCGGAGGAAGACGAAGGTAATGAGAAGTAGTAGAAATGAGAACAGCGAGAAACTTAACATCAGCATTGATGGTCACGAAGTAAATGAAGTTAAGGAATTCTGCTACCTAGGCAGTAAAATAACCAATGACGGACGGAGCAAGGAGGACATCAAAAGTAGACTCGCTATGGCAAAAAAGGCATTTCTGGCCAAGAGAAGTCTACTAATATCAAATACCGGCCTTAATTTGAGGAAGAGATTTCTGAGGATATACGTCTGGAGTACAGCGTTGTATGGTAGTGAAACACGGACTGTGGGAAAACCGGAACAGAAGAGAATAGAAGCATTTCAGATGTGGTGCTACAGACGAATGTTGAAAATTAGGTGGACTGATAATGTAAGGAATGAGGAGGTTCTATGCAGAATCGGAGAGGAAAGGAATATGTGGAAAACACTGATAAGGAGAAGGGACAGGATGATAGGACATCTGCTAAGACGTGAGGGAATGACTTCCGGGGTACTAGAGGGAGCTGTAGAGGGCAAAAACTGTAGAGGAAGACAGAGATTGGAATATGTCAAGCAAATAATTGAGGACGTAGGTTGCAAGTGCTACTCTGAGATGAAGAGGTTAGCACAGGAAAGGAATTCGTGGCGGGCCGCATCAAACCAGTCAGTAGACTGATGACCCAAAAAAAAAAAAAAATATATTAGGGAAAGGATAGCTGCTATTCACCATATAGCAGAGATGCTGAGTCGCAGATAGGCACAACAAAAAGACTGCCAACAAGGCCTTTGTCAAAAATAGACGACACACACACACACACACACACACACACACACACACACACACACACAGACAGACAGACACACAAATACACGAAAACGGAACTCACTCACACAGGACCACAGTCTCAGCATCTCTGCTATATGGTGAACAGCAACTATCCTTTTCATAATACTGTTACGCTGTTACATTACATCCTGGATTTTCCATTGTTTGTTATAGTAGTATAGAATTTGATCTTAATTTCCTGTGTGATCTGAAAAAATATCATAATTAACAGACAGTATTAGAGCCGCGCGGTGTTAGCCGAGCGGTCTTAGGCGCTGCAGTCATGGACTGTGCGGCTTGTCCCGGCGGAGGTTCGAGTCCTCCCTCGGGCATGGGTGTGTGTGTTTGTCCTTAGAATAGCTGAGGTTAAGCAATGTGTAAGCTTAGGGACTGATGACCTTAGCAGTTAAGTCCCACAAGATTTCACACACATTTGAACATTTGAACAGACAATATTAGCTCACAGCTTGCGTGTATTTTGTAGATTTTCAAAGTGGGCTATTGTTGTCTAAAAGACTGACCTTATGTGCGTAACAATCAGAGTACAGAAAACAGTGGTTGACAGACAGGGATGTAGTTATAACTGAAGCTTTTTTTGTTTACTAATAGGACATTTTGTTATTCAAGGTGATATTCTCGTATGCAAAAGCGTTTTATTTGAATTTTTTAGTGAAGCCGTATTGTGTATAGGCACTAGGAAGTTCCTTTTGTAAGGAAAATCTCAGTTTCTCTCTACACAAGCAGGAAGCTTCAGACTTGGGGCACATTATCGTAATTTCGCTCCGCTATATGGAACAGTGTAGCGGAAACGGTGCGGTCACGGCAGGCGTCCAGGATGCGGGAAACGACTGTTTACCTTTTCCGCCACGGAAATGAGAGTCTTCCACCGATTGTGCCGTCAGGTACAGTTGCATAATGATGTTTTAGTGTATGTGCGTCTGTGATTGGTTACAGTAACATTTCTGCAGATTTGTCTGGCGTTTCACTGCGGTGTGATAAATGTTTTCTTGACATATTTCTCCGTTCGAGTATACCGTTGCATACCTTTCTTCTTCGACTACACATTATAGTTATTATTCATTTATTTTTATGTGATACTATGTTGTTACAATAATATGAGGCTAGGGGAAGTACTGTCAGTAAATTAACTGTGTTATCTGGGAACTGTATTGCAGCTGTGTGGCACAACTGAATTCTTTAGTTGCGGAAAGAGCGAAAGATGACGTTTTAAGTCCTGTAGGATTTTCACAATTTGCGTTGTGGCAACGTCGGTGTCTGGGACGAAACGTGTAGGCTTTTGTGTTCACCTTCACTGCTATTAGACAGCATCTCATCTGTGAGATTCTCGTATTTATCCAATGTCTCATCGCAAGCAATCAGGAAATTTTGATTTTGTGTACAGTGATGTCTAAAGGAAGATGATTTGCGCAGTTTTGTTGATCAGTGCTATCTACACTCGACTGCATCATCTATCATGTACTAAGCAACGGTTCGAGCAAATTTCGAATTTTTAATTTTCCACAACAGTGAGGGGTGGCATAAATGGGGTGGGGGGTGGTGGCATAAATGTAATTCTTTTATTAATTGACGCTAGTGTCTAAACTTCAGGTAAATTACGTTGGCGATGTCATCATGCCTTTTCAAATATTGCTTGAGTACCAGAGCTTTAACACCGGATGTAATGATATGGCCTCTCTCTCATCCCCCCAATCCATGCAGGTATCACTGTTATTGTTAGTCTTATTATTGGTATCTTACCCTGCTGTGGATTACGTTATACGTAATTCATGAAAGTTTGTTCCTCTTCTTCATTTTTTTTCGATATGAACTTCTTTATTACTCCGCCATACTAAGAAGAGAGGAGCGACAGCAAACGGTTGGTCTTTGTGTCACTACCGGGAGATATTCCATATCCTGATGTACGCCATGATCACACCTGTCATCAAATTCGTCTACAAGTCTCCTCTTGATCAGGTTTTCTTTTACTGGTGCTACGTTCGTTATGATGGCGTTCACGCTGCTTCAGTTATCAAAAGTATCAGAGCTACCTCCCCGGTCCCTTTACCTTTCCAAAAGGCAAACTATCCGTCACCTAAGAGATAAATTTCTTTCCATTCTTGTCTATATTATTCTTGTGAGTAACAGGATGCATGATCTGTTAAGCTGATTGTGCTACAATTGTCGCACTTATCTACTTTGATATCTTCGGAATTGTGTGGGTGATATTTGTTGACAAATATGATGATATATCTGCAGACTCATGGATTCTACACACCCATTTGAATAGTCGTTTATTTGGCACTTAGCTCAACGAAATCCTAAGTTCTACAGGATTGTTATCTACGCTTTCTGTCTCATTTGACTACAAGTATTCAGAACTCTGCCAAACCTTAATACTTGATCCTCTAAGTCCTCCTAATCGACTTCCGTTCTTCTTCTGTCACGCAAGCAGACAGTTCGTAGAGCCATTAAATGTAACCTTTCGATCCATATGTTCTTTTGCCTACATTTAACAGCGAATTTCCTCCTACCTTCTTAAAAGAGATTCCTTTGGGTTTATATTATTCATTCGTGTGTCCACGTCGTCAGTAGTCTTCATAATTATTGAAGATATTTTAAATCCGTGTTTACAACTACATTTGCGTATTTTTGTCACCAAGCACATTTCGTTTTATTGACATAAAAGACCGTCAGTGGTTTATAATTAAAGATATTTTACAATCTGACTTGTTTTCTGGGTCGAAAACCAATTCATTACAAAATATGTTAACTTTATTTACAGTAGTTAATGTACTATTTTCGCTCACATCAGGAAGCAATGTCTGCTTGCACGTTTTTAAGCATTCCTTTGTCTTTTTGACTATTCTTGTAACAAACATTTCCTTTTCGATTTCTTAACCTATTCCTGCACCCTTTTCGCCTTCGCTACCTTGCACTTTCTATTTTGTTTTTTCCTAACTAACATACATTGCTGTATTCCTGTCGTTCTCTGTACGTTATTGTACTTTCTTCTGTCGTGGATCAGTTGAGAACTATTTCGTCTGCTACCCAAAGTTTCTTCTCAGTTACCTTCCTTGTACCTATATTTAAATTCTGTGACTACCCTTTTTTTAGGTATATCAGTTCCTCTCCAAATGAACTACCTATTGTGGTATTCATTATTGCAGTACCTACAGTCTTAGGGAACTTCAAAAGCTCATCATTTTTAAGTAATTTGGTTTCATTCTTACCGCATTGATCTTCCTGACGATTCTCTTTCCCTTCGCCCTACATTTCGTCATCATTAAATTGTAATATGAGTCTATACCCGCTCCTGTGTAGACCCTACAATCTAATACCTCATCACGGAATCTCTGTCTGACAATGACATAAACCATCTGAAATCCTCTCGTGTCTCGTGTCTCCAGGCGTTTTCCAAGAATGCTTCCTTTTTGAACAGTGTATTCGCTGTTACCAACGGAAGATTACTGAAAAACTCTATTAGTCTTTCTCCCCTTTCATTTCTGCCACCAATCCGATATTCTCCCGTAATACCGTTTTTAATTCCTTACCCTACCACAGCGTTCAAGAAATCGGTGACTATTAGATTATCAACTCCTTTTACCTATTGAATTACACACTCAGTATCCTCATTTAGTCTCTTCCTCGTCTGATTTTGATGCCGGCACGTATACCTGAATTATTGTTGTTGATTCTGGTTTGCTGTCGACTATAACGAGGATAATCCTATCACTGAATTGTGCAAATGAACTGTTCAGAGTAACTCACCGTCTGACCTACCTTCCTATTCACAACGAATCCTTTTCCCGTTATGCCATTTTCTGCTGTTGTTGATATCACCACGTACTCTTCTGACCAGAAATCCTTGTTTCTTTGCGTTTTACTTCACTAACTCCCACTATATCTAGATTGATCCTTTTTATTTCCCGTTTCAGAATTTCTAGCTTCCTTATCATACGCAGAGTTGTGACATTTCATGCTCTGAATTGTTGAATGTTATCCACTTTAATTTTTCAATATTTTTCTCATGGTTACCCACTCTTGGCAGATCCGAATGTAGGATTAATGCGGAATCGTTTCCCAAAGGGGAGACCATCACGACACTTCTTTCAGTTACAGACCACATGCTCTATCGATACACATTGTCGTTGTTGTTGAGCCAGCCGTTGTGGCCGAGCAGTTCTAGGCGCTTCAGTCTGGAACTGCGCTGCTGCTACGGTCGCAGGTTCGAATCCTGCCTCGGGCATGGACGTGTATGATGTCCTTAGGATAGTTAAGTTCAAGTAGTTCTAAGTCTAGGGGATTTATGACGTCAGATGTTAAGTCCCATAGTGCTCAGTGACATTCGAACCATTTTGTTGTTGTTGTTGTGGACTACAGTGCGAAGACTGGTTTGACGCAGCTCTCCGTGCTACTCTATTCTGTGCGATCCTCTTCATCTCCCAGCAACTACTGCAATCTACATTCTTTGACTTTGCTTACAGTATTCATCTCTTATTCTCCCTCTACAATTTTTACGCCCCACATGTCTCTCCAATACTAAATTGGTGAGTCCTTGATGTCTCAGAATGTGTTCCATCAACCGACTCCGTCTTTTGGTCAACTTGCGCCGCAAATTTCTTGCCTCCCAAATTGTATTCAGCACCTCCTCATCAGTTACGTGATCTACCCCTTCTAATCTTCAACATTCTTCTGTAGTACCACTATTCGAATGTTTCTATTCTATTTTTTTCTAAACTGTCTATCGTCCATGTTTCGCTCCCATACATGGCTACACCCCAACAAATACTTTCGGAGAAAGACTTCCTAATACTTAAATCTGATGTCCATGTTAGTAAATTTCTCTCCTTCAGAAATGCTTTTGTTACCATTGCAAGCCTACGTTTTATATCCTCTGTACTTCGACCATTATCAATTGTTTTGCTACCCAAATAGCAAAACTCATCGATTACTTTGTTTCGCTTCCTACTCTGCTTCCCTTATATCAGCTGATTTAATTCGACTACATTCTATTATCCTCCTTTAGCTTTTGTCGTAGTTCACCCTATATCCTCCTTTCAAGACACTGTCCATTCCGTTCAAACTGCTCTTCCACGTCTTTTGATGTCTCTGAAAGAATTCCCTGAATTTTAATTCCCACTCTAAATTTTTCTTTGGTTTCCTTTACTGCTTGTTTGATGTACAGATTGAATGACATCTGGGAAAGGCTAGAACCCTGTCTCGCTCGCTTCTCAACCATTGCTTCCCTTTCACGACCCTCGACTCTTAGAACTGCCGCCTGGTTTCTGTACAAGTTATAAATAGCCTTTCGCTTCCTGTATTTTACCGCTTCTACCATCAGAATTTGAAAGAGGGTATTCCAGTGAACATCATAAAAAGTTTTCTCCAAGTCCACAAATGCTACAAACGTAGGTTTATCTGCTCTTAACTTAACTTCTATAATAAGTTGTAGATTCAGTATTACCTCGCATTTTTCTACATTTCTCCACAAACTAATCTTTCCCGATGTTGGGCTCTACCAGTTTTTCCATTCTTCTGTAAAGAGTTCGTGTTGGTATTTTGCTACCATTTGACTTACTAAACTGATAGTCCGGTGATTTTCACACCTGTCAGCAAATGCTTTCCTTAGGATTGGAATTATTAGATTCTTCTTAAAGCCTGAGGGCACTTCGCCTATATCGCACATCTTGCACACCAGATGGAAGAGTTTTGTCATGGCTGACTCTCCAAAGGCCATCAGTAGTTATGACCGAATCTCGTCTATTTCCGGGGCCTTGTTTTGACTTGATCTTTCAGAGTTCTGTCATATTCTTTTCGCAGTACTATAACTCCCATCTCATATTCATCTACATCAGCTTCCCTTTCTATAATATTGCCTTCTAGTTTATTTCCCTTGTATAGACCCTCTGTCTACTCCTTTCACCTTTTAGCTTTCCCTTCTTTTGTTAGTAATGGTTTCCCCTCTGTGCTGTGATGCGGGATCAAGACAGAACGTTCTTCGGTGAGGCCAGTCCAAGTATTCGAAATCGTCCCTGAGTGCGATGTATCGTTGCCGGCAGTGTTCCACTAAGGGCGGGGCTACTTGCCCAGTCTCGGAAGGCAGCTACAGTGATGGGGGGCTCATGCGCCGTGTACCGTACGGTGGCCTATATAGGACGCCGATTTGCAGCCTGGCATCAGTTCTCGGCGGGACTCATCAGCAGAGGCAGCATTCTCCTGGAGATAGCGACAAGATGGATCGCCGAAATATCGAATCGAGTTGATTTTAGGATCCGGCACCAAACCCGAAGGGACTTTCAAGGCTTATTATGCCGGGAAAGCCTACGAAGTCACATACTCATGGGCACTTCCCCAACCCAAGATCAGGCGTGTATACTTAAATTCTATTTGCTCCTTCATCCCCTTTGACAAGACCTTGGCAGAATATAACGGTAGTCTTCGGCCGTCATTGCTGATGGTTTTTTATCGAAAACATAATCAATGACTTCGAATTAGTAGTCAAAGACGCTACCCCATCATCACTAAAACACTGAACTAAATTTTCTTAAAGTTCATGAACTGTTTGATACTGTTGAAGTACGACTTTTCTCGGCCACTACGTGGCAGGTCAAATGTAATTGGCAGCAAATAAAAATAAAGAAAATTTTAAAAATTAATTCAAGATTAATGTGTGATCTGGAATAGTAGGTGAGTGTGTGATAGATCTGGTCCATACGGTCTTCCAGCGCGTCTTACAGGTGTTACACACGTGGACTCTATTCAGATCACTCTTCCGGACTTGGTGTGGACTGCGCCTCTGAAAATTTGAGGAGCCATGTGATTAATGCTTGACGGAGCTAGGGCACATTTCAGCATGTTGCAGATAGATAGGTAGGGGGCGATTAAGACATGTACATTTTGGATTATTATCTACAGGGTCACCTAAATCAAATCGTTTATGCTGTAGACATTCCTAATACGTGCTGTATTATAGAGGCCTGCGAAACCGTTTGTTTCCATCCGCGGGCGTTTGAAATGGTGAGACCGATCACTACCTGCTGACTGTACGTATGTAAGTACAAGCGGAGGGCATTACTAAAGTTTGATTAGTAAGAGTTCCTGACGCGTGAAAATGATCTGTCGCTAAAGTGGAAGCGCATTTTCAAATATGCTCAGAGAAAATTCTGCTACTTCATTACTGTGAGTTTAGTGCTCAAAATGGTTCAAATGGCTCTGAGCACTATGGGACTTAATATCTGAGGTCATCAGTCCCCTAGAACTTGGAAGTACTTAAACCTAAATAACCTAAGGACATCACACACATCCATGCCCGAAGTAGGATTCGAACCTGCGGCCGTAGCTGTCGCGCGGTTCCGGACTGAAACGCCTAGAACCGCTCCGCCTCCGCGGCCGGCTGAGTTTAGTGGAAACCGTTAACGTATGTTGAGCATGCAATGTAATGAATGTGTTATGACAACAGAAAATTAATGCTAGTCCGTGACTCGAACACGCATTTACCGATTATCGGGAGCAGGTTCTGCATATGTGAATAGTTTGCCATGATATCATTTCATGTTACTGCATCCTAACTGGTTTAATTCCAATCGATTCATTCGTTACATTTCAGCTGATGTACCTCTTTTTCAGATTAAAGGAGTGAATATGTGGGAGAAATTACCTATCAGCTTTTTCTACACCATCTCGCGGGATTAGCCGAGCGGTCTCTGGCGCTGCAGTCATGGACTGTGTGGCTGATCCCTGCGGAGGTTCGAGTCCTCCCTCGGGCATGGGTGTGTGCGGTTGTCCTTAAGATAATTTAGGTTAAGTAGTGTGTAAGCTTAGGGACTGATGACCTTAGCAGTTAAGTCCCATAAGATTTCACACACATTTGAACACTTTCTTTTTTCTGCACCGTTTCAGTATCTGCAGACACAGTTGTTACCGGCTGTAATGGTGAAGTGCAATGGTGCTCCAAACTAACCTGATGAAGAAACTCTCGTACTATCTCTTCTTGAGAGCTGCCCAAAGTATTTTGTTCCTCGTGAACTCAGATAAAAGCGGAATGTTGAAGGAAATCGAAGGCATGCTGCTCTATTTGTAGCGCACCAATTCAGTCAGCATGAAAATTACGTGGAGGCGATTTTTATTACTAATCTGTTTGCCAATATCGTAAACAGTCGCCGTGTTTTCAGTTACTGCTGTCAAACAGTATTAATCAGGATTAATTTACCATTACAATTTACACGACGTGTAAGTGGATATGCACAATTTGAAAACGACTGCACATTCCCTGTCAGTGAGGTACAGTGTACTGAAATCAAATACGTAGGTGTAGAAGAATATTAGGAATGAAATAGGAAACAAAGAAATTCGTGAGGAATAACAGTAATTTGATACTGTCGTTTTCAAGTTGTGCATCCATTTACATGTACTTACAGGTCATGTAATTTGTAATGGTAAATTAATACCGATTAACAATAGCAATGCCGACCGTTGTGGCCGAGCGGTTCGAGGCACTTCAGTCTGGAACCGTGCGACCACTACGCTCGCAGGTTCGAGTCCTGCCTCGGGAATGGATGTGTGTGATGTCATTACATTAGTTAGGTTTAAGTAGTTCTAAGTTCTAGGGGACTGATGACCTCAGATGTTAAGCCGCGTAGTGTTCAGAGCCATTTGAACCATTTGAAAAATAGCAATTTGAAACATAAGTGCACTGAGGTAACAAAACCCATGAGATCGTGGTATGCACATATACAAATGGCGGTAGAATCGCGTACATGAAGTATAAAAGGGCAGTGCATTGTCGGAACTGCCATTTGAACTCAAGTGATTAATTGAAAAGTTCCCGACGTGATTAAAGCCTCAGGATAGGAATTAACAGACCTTGAACGCGGTATGGTACTTGGAGCCAGACGCACAGGGCATTCCATTTCGGAAATAGTTAGGAAATTGAACATTCCGAGATACACAGTGTGAAAAGTGTGCCGAGAATACCACATTCCAGGCATCTCACCATGGACAATACAGTGGCCGATGGCCTTCACTTAACGATCGAGAACAACGGCGTTTGCGTAGAGTTTTCAGTGCTAACAGACAAGCAACACAGCGTGAAATAACCATAGAAATCAATGTGGGACGTACGATGAACGAATCCGTTAGGACAGGGCGGCGAGAGTTAGCGTTAATGCGCTACGACAGCAAACGACCGATGCCTTCGCGAACAGCACGAGATCGCCTGCGGCGGCTCTCCTGGGCTCGTGTCCAAATTGGTTAGATCTTAGACGACTGTAAAACCGTGGCCTGGTCAGACAAGTCCCGATTTCAGTTGATAAGAGCTGCTGGACCCAAGTTGTCAACAAGGCAAGCCGATGGTGACTTCATAATGTGAAACGTCTTCTTTGGAAAATTATAATAACTGTTCTGGAAACTTCTACATTATTTGATTTTCAAACAACTGAGCAAAACTGTACGTACTCAGACATTTCTCTCTTTACTTATTCCGATCATCACTGAACTGATACATAATAGTTTTAGCGCAACACAATCTGACTTTCTATAATCCCCACATAGAATGACCCTGACCTATACCTTTCATGAATCACTTACCTCACAAAAATCTTCGTTACACGGACTACTGCAATACAGCGAACGCCAATACTGCCAGCTAAATAAAAGATTCAAACCGCTGAAGGCACTGACTACTGATAGGCATAGTTAGCAAATGATAGATTTTGATAGAGAACAAAATTCATGACCTCCATCCTTACAAATTTCCTTTTTCTGGCGGACACACGTCCAGGTCGTCAGCTTATAGTAACCTCTCAAAACTGGCATCTCTCTCTCCACATCCACCACTGCTGGCGGCTCACCTCCAACTGCCCAACACTATAGTCTGGGAGACGAGTCTTTGGTATTGACAGCTCGGTAGCGTCTTTCCGTTGCCTAGCGACCGCAGGCAGGCAGCCAATGACGGCCTGACTTTGAGCGGGTAGCAAGGGCCACGTTGCCGCTCTTAAACCCGGTCGCGCGCGCCTATGAAACTTACCAGTGTCTCGCGTGCAGGCGGTGCGGTCGTTCGTCGTTTGTCTGAAGTTGAATTCGCAGTTTATTTCGTTTTTGTTGTTTTTAGTGTTGCTTTGTTTACCTGTTGTTCAGGTTGTGAAGAGAACTGCAGCAGCATTGAAAATAAGTAAGAACACTGTTGTAAAGATAGGGAAAGAACAGTATAGTGTAGATTGTGACGAGAGTGGCACAACAAAGCTGCACACACCAGGAAAGAAGCGACCGAGAAATAAGCAGGTGACAGCTTTGGACGATTTCCAGAAAGCCGCTATTCGTCGTCACATATACAGCTATTATAAGAGAAGGGAACATCCCACTCTATCTAAATTACTGGTGTCGCTTCAGAAAGACGATCTTTTTAAAGGGAGCAAATTTTCGTTGCGTACAGTGTTGAAAGACATAGGCTTCAGCTATTCACTGTTTAACGGACGCAAAATATTAATGGAAAGGACAGATGTAGTTGCATGGCGGTGCAGATTTCTGCGCAAGATCATAGGTGTGGAATTCGAAAGTATAGTGTGGTTAGATGAAACTTGGGTCAATGCCAGCCATTCTTTACGTAGAGGCTGGAATGGTGGAACGCCCGAGGGGACAATGGCAGTGCCTGTTGGCAAAGGAGGGCGTATTATCGTCTTACATGCAGGAACATCGAAAGGTTTTGCGCCAAACTGCTTGAAAATGTTTCGGTCAAAACAGACGGGAGATTACCATGAAGAAATGAACAGTGTAGTATTTCAAGAATGGTTAGAGACATCGCTTATGACGAATCTGACAAGTCCATCAGTGATTGTTATGGACAATGCGCCTTATCATTCCGTTGTTCACGATAAGGCACCAACCTTGGCAACAAAAAAAGACGATATCATTCAGTGGTTGAAACGGCGAAAAGTAGATTTCAGAGAAGATTTAAGGAAGGCGGAACTGCTCGAAATTGTGGCACAAAAGAAACCCCAATTTCCAACATATGTAATTGACGAGATTGCTAAAAGGCACGGGCATGAAATCGTTCGGCTTCCTCCATACCACTGTCACTTCAATGCAATTGAAGGAGTGTGGGCGCAGATAAAAAATTACATTGCTGCAAACAATAAAAAATTCACGATCTCTGAAGTGGAAACTCTCCTTCCAGCAGCTATCAATAAAGTGACAAGCGAGACGTGGGCTAAAATTGTAAACAGCACTGCAAGTGCCATCAGAGAGGCGGCCAAAACCGAAGGGGTTGTGGAAGAATGCATCGAAAATTTGATTATACATCTGGGAGAGAGCAGTGATAGTTCGAGTAGTGCTGAGGAAGACAATGTCAAATCAAATTCTGACAGTGATGTGAGTGGTGTTTTTCTATTACAGTAACTACAACGTATTCAGGAATGTAAGGAGGGAGTTTGCTATCGATCTACAACCAGATCGTGAGTACTTTCTTCAGATTATAACTCTTAATACACTGACCAATTATTCTGTAGCTTGTAGTAGAACAAATTAATAATGCTAATACTTAACAATGGATACCAAAGCTGCTAATGTTCAACAACTTGCGAAAATGGTTTTCATTTCAGTTGTGAAGTTTAACAAATAACTTTATTATGTTTCAGCATCTTAGATACTTGTACTAAATAGCTCTTATCAGTTTTCGAGTTAATATATTTCAAGCATCAACTTTAAATAAATTCACGCGTACCAATACGACTTGTAGTTTGTCTCGCTTTTCTTTCTGCTGCTAGAGAATGCGTGTAGCAGACAGGGCGCCGCGTGCTGTGAGCCACGTTCGGCAACAGCGCCGTCTGCCCGCCGGAACTGTCAGTACCAATCACTCGTCTCACGGACTATACATAAGCGAATATTCCAACAATGAGTCCAACAAGCCACAGACTGTACACAGCACAGTCAGTGATTTTCATACAGAGCGCTACGTGGCGTTGCCGACACAAAAACCTAAAGAGCCTACTTAGAAATGGTGTGGTCTGTGTTCACATGGGATGAACTGGATCCTGGCTATTTTCAGTTACTTGGAGACCATTTGCGCAACATCATCAGCCACAGTTGTTCGCGATTGTTTCGAAAAACATTATAGACAGTTCCAGCGACTGATTTGGCCAGCTAGATCACCCGACACGAATACCTGCGGAAATTTATGGGTCGTAATTTACAGGTCAATTCGTGTACAAAATACTGCGCCGGCATTTTCGTGATTATGGACGGCCGTAGAGGCATAATGGTTCAATATTTATGCAGGGAACTTCCAACGATTTGTCGAGTCCATGCGACATCGAGTCGCTGCACTTCGCCGGCCGAAAGGATATTAGGAGGTATCCGACGATTTTTGTCACCTCAATCTATTAACGATCTCATTGATTTGTAAGAAAAACCACATTATTACGGCGACCACTGAAGATGGTTTGAAATGAAACGAAATGTGTGTGATATAAATAAGACTTTTATTAGAGATGCAAAGGCGTATGTAACCTGTAGCACTTGTATTACTGCGACTGGAGAAAAGAAGTCTAGAAACAAAAAAGATAACGTGCAAATAATGTAACGTTCACTCGGCAGTGGAACCTTATGACTGGTTAAAACTAGGACTCGAACCCACATCCCTAAAATAATCTTTCCGACTGAGCTACCAAGACACGAGTCACGACCCGAGCACGTGATCTGAATTTTGCAAGCACCTTTCTTTCAAACTCGACCGAAGTAACAGCATGCCCTCGAAAGATAAGGGTCAGGTTTCAGGGCCCAGTTTGAAAGGCAACTTTATTTTCATTGTTCGGGACGATTACAAAACCACTATTATACCTAGACTGTAAAACTGCTACCCGTACTTTCTTTGTCGTTTAACTCACAGTAGCGCCCTAAGAGGAAGATAACCAGACATTATCGCTCGTATGTGGGGTATACAAAGTCTCATTCCCTCCAAGCTTCATTCGCAAGTCGCACAGGAAAGGAAAGGTCAACTAACGTTACTAAATACTCTCCCTAATATGCTGTGCAATGGTTTCTGTTGTACGTATGAGTATATGTACATCATCTGCAATTGGGGCAGATGGTGTAAGTTGTATTACCTATATTAAGGTGCATGGAACATTTTCTGGACCAATTTTCTTATGCCAACCCTGGAGACTTACGAGGTGCGACAATAATGAGACTGATTTTCTTTGCAAGATGTGGCTGCTCTGCAGGCTTGCATAGGCACAATATCTTTGACCCTGGTTTATAAGCTGCTTCTAGTCCAAGCGGCACATCGATGCAACTAATGGTTCAAATGGCTCTGAGCACTATGGGACTCAACATCTTAGTCATAAGTCCCCTAGAACTTAGAACTACTTAAACCTAACTAACCTAAGGACATCACACACACCCATGCCCGAGGCAGGATTCGAACCTGCGACCGTAGCAGTCCCGCGGTTCCGGAACGCAGCGCCAGAACCGCACGGCCACCGCGGCCGGCTCGATGCAACTGCTCAGTCGTGAGTTACAGAAGATGAGTTCCAGAAATGTTACCATCGATGGCACAAGCTCTGGAGTAAGTGTGTGCAATCAGAAGGGAACTACTTTGAAAGACACAACACTAAACTTGACTAAAATGGTAAGTAACATTTTTTCACATCAGTCTCATTACTTTATTGTCGCACCTCGTATTTCCTCATCACATAATCGCTCTGTTCTTTGCTACGTTGCGTACTACACCTCTGAAAGTTGCAGAAACAGCTAGAGTGAGTGCTGTTTGGAAAGTTCCTGGCCGATTAAATCAGGCAGCTGGTCAGTATCCAGAACTCAGATTTGCCTATCACAGGCGACGTTCTATCCGACAGGTGTGACTTACGACGTACTCACAGCTTCACTCCTTCCAGTACTTCCATCTTCCGAACTTCTCATAAGATCTCTGGCATACCTTGAAGGACTTAGCACTCGTGGACGGTGAGGACAGCAACCTACGATCCTAGAAGAGATATACCTCATATAGACTGGATGTACGTATACTAGGTGCAACCAAAGACGTGGTTAGTAACCCTGAAATCGATCATGCCACAGTTAAAATAAATGAAATATCTTTTTTAAAATTAGAGGCAAATTTAGTCATAGTCTCAATTTGTCATAAGACAGCTTCTCTGCATTCCATCAGCAACGGAAAATTAAAGAAAAGTACAGTTACAGTTCAGTACAATCACCCATTTAACTTGAAACTTCTGGAAACAATCCATTTAACTTTCTTGCAAGTTTCGAGTTTTTAGACGTGTGTAAAGCTGTCATCATTTTTTTTTCTGTCAAGTGCTAGCCTTTTCATCTCTATGCAAATGCTACACTCAATATCCTCACTTGTCTGTTTCGCATATTGTAGCTCTTGTGTTCGCTCTACTATTTTGCCCAAATACAGCACCTTTAAATACCTGCTGGATGCTACCCCAACTTCTTACAGGCGCCTTTCTGTACTTCACCTCACCTACTCCTTTTTGTACTTCAGCTTCCCAGCTAATGATTAACAAACTTCGCTAACTTTCGATAAAACCACATTTCGAAATGCTTCTAGTTTCTCTTCTGCGGATTTCCGGCGGTCCAAGCTAAGCTTCACTTCCATACAGGCCTGCTTTCCAGATTTATATTTCAGGAACTTTTATTTATTTATTTTTGCTTGTGAGAATACACTTCCAACATCTTGCTCACTTTGGCTCATTTCATAATTGTTTAAATTTGAGGACAACATGGTTTTGCAGTTGGTCTGTTTCACCTGTATCTACACACATACTCTAGAAACCACTGTGAACTGACAGAGGGTACTTATCATGATACGACGTGTTAGGGTTTCTTCCCGTCGCAATCGTGTATGGTGTGTGTAAGGAATGGCAGTGTAAATACCTCGGCGCACCGTTTAACCAGTATAGCCTTGTGTTCACCGTTCCTCCAGGAGAGGCTGCCGAATATCTCTAGGCTCTTCACTTCGTGGGATAATTGACGTATAACTTCAAAGAAATGTTTTTTTTTCTTTTTTCGTATCTATGACGTTATTCCGTGAGTCAAATGTCTCTGTGATCATTGGGGCCACATTTTTTTGTATAAGCTCAATATCCCCTATCAGTCATATTTGATACGTACCACATGTACTTCAACAAATTCTAAGATAAGTTGAGCGACTGCTTTCTAAGCAATTTGCTTTGTAGAATGACTGCATTGGTTTCCGGTGGTGGAAGGTTTGGCCGTTGTCCGATTGGGCAACGTTTCCGGGGAGCACCGGCATTTTACTTTCTTCTATGTAGCATGTAAGTAAAATGCACACGTGCAGGCACCTTCCTTGCTCCCTGTTTAAGCTCTATGAAAGATTGATCCTCAACAGAATAGAGAAGATCGTTGACTCGAAGCTAATTCCACACCAAGCAGGTTTTATACCTGGAAAGTCGTGTACCAGTCAAATTCTGGCATTGACGGAACATATCGAGGATGGGTCTGAGAATAAACTAATCACCGAGCTGGCACTAGTCGACCTAAGTTCCGCCTATGATACAGTAGATCACCGGACACTACTGCATAAAACTTACGAGACCCTGAAACACTACCACCTAGTCAAGGTAATCGAATCCCTGCTCCAAAATAGACAGTTTTTCGTAATGCTGGAGGGGGAAAAAGAGTCGATGGCGGAATCAGAAAAATGGACTCGCCCAAGGGAGCGCCAATCCTATTCAACATATATACAAATGACCAACCAACTCCAGACAAAACCAAAACTTTTGTATATGCAGACGACCTGGCAATAACAGTTCAAGGCAACAGGTTTGAAGCCATCGAGGAGAAACTAGAAACCGCCCTTTCTACAATGTCAACCTACTACAAAAAGAATTCCCTAAAACCCAATCCCTCCAAAACTCAAGTGAGTGCATTCCATCTGAACTCGAGGCAGGCAAAGTACAGGCTCAATGTTACCTGGGATGGGACGTTACTAGAACACACAGATACTCCCACCTACCTTGGCGTCGTGCTGGTCAGAACATTGACATACAAATATCATTGCGAAAAAAACACGCAAAAAAGTAGAAGCACGAAATTCCCTAATAAGAAAGCTGTCCAATAGCAAATGGGGTGCCAAACCGTGGTCAGAACTTCAGCCCAAGCTTTGTGCTTCTCAACTGCCGAATGTGCCTGCCCGGTATGGTGCAGATCCGAGCACGCAAAAAAGGTAGATTTTAGCTTGAATTAAACATGCAGGATAGGCTGCATGAAACCAACCCCCATTGGAAATCTTCATAGGGCCGCAGGTTTCACAAACCCTGACTCACGTAGGAAAGCCCATGAACATACCGAGAAGCTAAAACAAACCCTTGATACCCGTCACTCAATATTTGGCCTAGAGTGCGGCCCCAGCACACTCAAATCCAGACGCCGTTTCCTAAGTTGCGCCTTAGATGAGCCTCTCCATCTACTATCCACTAAGAGAGGACCCACCAAGCGGCGTTTCTGGTGCTTGAAAAACCTGGAGAATGCTTAACCGCATCAGAACTGGGGTGGCTCCTGTGAAATCGAGTCTGATCAAATGGGATTTGTTGGACGAAAATGACGACAATAATGCGACTGCGGCACTCGACAGGTCATGGAACATCTCCTACAATGCGCTGCCTGCCCCCACAGATGCACCCTCGACGATCTATGGCTGGCTAAAGAAGAAGCATTGGACATTGCCGAATACTGGGCAAGCAAATTGTAGTTTCCGGACACGAGAAAGTAAAGTAAGTGTAGAATGACTGCATTTTCCCAGGACCCTGTCAATGAACGGAAGTCTACTGTCTGTGTTACTACTGATTCTATGTGGTCATTCCACTGCTGCAGTCTGCAGCTGTGGTCTAATGCATGTGTGACTAGTGATGGGTCAACGAACATGTGCATTTGCAGATTATGTTGTTTTACAATGTTTGAATACGTGTGCTTGCACTGTGTAACCACGACACGAATGTATTTAACACGATTGACAACGACATACAATGTGTCAGCTTACATTATGTTGACATGACTTAAAGCTGTAATATCAGCACTTGATAATGGCCTAAGGCCGAAATTGCAATAGTGTGTAATAAAAACTTATAACAGTCACTGGCGTAAAGATGATGTCCTTCGAAAAGGCTTTATGACTGTGAATCCCAGCTACAACAAGTAGAATATGTGGTTGGAGGTGTTTGGATGCATTTGACTACAGTGCTATACTGTGCTGTCCAACCAGAAAAATAGGATATTTGCGCTAGGTGTTGCCAACTGTGCTACATTTATAAGCAGTTTTAGAACATGGAGTTAGAAGTGTAATGATTGCATGGGCAGAAGTGACTTAAAATCGACAAAATTACGAAAAATGATGGAAAATACTTATAAATTGTGGGAAAATGCGGCGAAATTGAGGGGCTACTTCAAGTCGTCTGCTTAGTGCAGAGCAGTTCTTCTACACGGGAACAAGTATGTGATAGCAAGAGGAATATGAGAAAAAGTTGACATGGAACCACCGAGATTCAGGGGAAGAGTCATTTTTTCGTCGAAAGCAGTAAGATGGCTGGACTAGAATGTTTAATGTGGATGACCACCGAATGTAGAGTAATATGACGGATCACATGCCCAGGTGTGACCACAAAGTTATCATCAACCACTTTATATATTTTATAATGCGTCCTTATCTAAAGAGCATTATATTATCGACTGTGGAACTGCAGTATACAACTGCAGAATGGATTGCGTGTCTGACCCCGTGCAGGACTGTTTAGGTGTTTTAAACTCTAAGAAACAGTATTTACAATGTGTTCCGCTGTATTCTCCACTAATCACAACCTTGCAGCGTCAGCTAACAAACAGTCGTTTTATGTTTTTCCTTTTTTTTAATCAACATTCTACTGCATGTCTACTGAGGTAACAGCGATACACGCTAGTTTGCTGTCTTTGATGCTTTCCTGGGAAAGAGAGCCATCTGCCTCTAAGCTGACATGGCCATAGAAAGTAGATGGAGTGATCTATTGAGTGGGAGAGACAGAAATATTGCTGCAGGTCATTTATCACGCATTGAATCCTTGTTTTCCCTTGTTCTCTCGGGGTGTATCTGTTGTGTGGTATAACCTGCGATCGATTCATATACAGCTGCGTGTTATGTGTGTGACTTAGAGCATTATCTACCAGCGAACGTTAACAGCAAACCTCTCCAAACCACAGTCATCAGAGGCCATCTACTCATGAGTGATGAAACACATGCAGTGATGAGAAACCTGTTTCGGTACTTTCCTTGTTCCGGCGTAACGTCAAGCGCCTGCGTGATGGTCAAGAACGGAACAACAGAGAGGACTGTGAGACGACGTCAGCCAATAGTACGCTATCCCTCTCTAGGACAACACAGAGACTGGAGCGGTCTCTGCACGAAGAGAATACAAGCGCTGCGCCCTCGAGCCGCGGCCAGAGTTGAAGTCTAGCCGACCTAAGAACGCTGTAGCAGTGATTTATGAACTGTGTTGTTTCACTTGTGTTACGAATTGTATATACTGAAGAGCTTGCTTACATTTGTCTGTCGCCCATTGCTTGCATCACGTCTCTATTTCACGAAGTAAAGTATTGTAATCATTTCCTTGTGTAACAAACTCCACTAATACGATTTGTTTTAATTGTTGTCTAGCGCTCCGAGAAAGCAGGTTTTCTAGGCACCCTATATTAGACGAGTGGGCAGAACACAATGCTTCTCTATATTTACGAAGATGTATCTGAAGTAGTTCTTGTCTCCGCCACATTTTGGGCGTAAATCGAATCTTCAGTTTCATATGGGTCCAAAGTAAGTGCTACTACACTTTTCATTTTTGGCCTATCCTAAACGCATGTAAGTGGATCATCGGGAGAAGGGCAAATATTTCTCATAGATAATCAATCAGCATACGGGTATGTCAGCAATATGACCTTATGCAAATGGAAAACTGTGGGAAAAAATATGGGAAAAGACACAGGATGACATGAAATCGGTAAAAATCGAGGAAAACCCGGTATAATAACGAAGAACAAATTCAACGTAACTATGTGTTTTGGAAGAGGAGAATAGACTGACGCTACATATACACACTTTAATAGTGGAGAGAGTGGGCATTCTAGAGACATGGCGTCAACGGGAAACGTCAATATCATCCCGCACATGATCAATACAGCCTAACTTCGTATCATGACTTCTCTCTGCACGAGGTAGGTTACCAGGGGCGTCGGTAAACTGCGGTAACACATTTACATCTCCTCTGGCTACTGATCGTTGAGTTTATTTCCTTGTAATATTTCACTGTTTCTTCGTATGGATTTTCGACTGTCGACAGTCGTTTTAGAGAGCTGTTGTGAATATGATTTCTGAGCCATAATCAGTCTTCACCTTCATAAGCAGCAGGTGTCATACGCCACTGGAAACCTATAGAGTGTTTTTGTTACAAAGAATCGATGTTTTCTTCGGTGTTCAAGGTAGTAGCATTACCATTTTACGAGTTTCTCACCATAACTTACCGTAGAGAAACTTTCAGGGAGAATGTATGTCATGTGCTGGCAGTATATATGTTGCATTGGAATATTAACAGCGTTGCATTCCACACGACTAATAGAGCGGAAACCTCACCACTCTAGCATTATAGCATGTTTTAAATGCAGAACCGTGTAGCCTTAGGAATGCATGTGTCCATTTCCACGATCATTTCTTTCTTACCAATACCTCCTTTGTACTGATCCCAGACATTAGGACAATACTTTAGAATTGATAGCGCAGTTGATTTACGTAAAATGCTTCAAGCTATGTCCGTCTGGCGCTCTGTCATGCATAAAACGACACGTTTCTTCTTCATAACCATCTGTTATATCATCACAACACATATCTACTATACACCGTTAAGGGGTGCTAACCTCCTTGACATGCGCGCATCTGGAGAGATCTTGTGCACCTGGACGGGTGTCATGAGTAAGATTGATGCAGAATACCAATTACGGATTCAGGTCAATTTGTTCCTTCATGAGACATGGAATGTAGCAGTGTACTTCTTTAAATTGGTGACAGTGTTGAAGGGAGTGTTGTTCAAAGACAATGTGGAGAGATCTTTCAAGTCTAAGAATGTAAGAATGCTCTGTGACGCAGATCTGCATAGGGAAAGATAGGAAATCGTAATCGTAAATTACGCACTATGATCGAAGTTCCAGAAATGTGTAGAATGGTATAGGACACAGTCTCGTATTCTTTGGTGTATATGTATACATATGTTCGAGAATTAACAATCAATGAATGTACTGCACAGTCACCTATCTACATTTGTAATCTAATACATGGTACTCGCGTTACAGAGAAAGGGTGGTTCAGTAATGATACAGAAACTGTGAAACATGCTGCCATATCATTGGTCCACATTGAAATTATGTAAAAGTTGATAAAATTGCTAAAATTGATCGCACTATCAACTTTAAGCTTGTTACAGTACACTGACACCATCTTTTCCATCCCATCCAACCACTGATACGCTGTTGATTACCATATAATGATAGACTGACATCGCTTGTTTGTGATGTAGGGAGAGTTTCAGTGGAGGAGCAACGCCCTACAGGGATGGCTTGCACCAAAACAGTGATTGAGGACATGGGATCAATCAAAACAGAACCCCTAGACATCTGCTACCCCATCACTGTGTAAGATGACTTTAAATGTAGAGGTCATTAGTCACACTCTGACAGCTGTATAGAAATGCCCCACAATGCCGCAAAAGTTCTTCCACTTTCCAAATGTTGTGATCTCTTGCGTTTTTTGTCAATAAGAAGCACCACCTCTATCTTTTATTTCAATCATCCTGTGTGTGTTGTGGAAGCAGCAGAAGCATAATTTACACCATGCGACGTCTGTCTTTTTGTGGGAGCCAATGGATCGAAATGTGTTAATGTCGGTTTAGTACCTGACACAGACCTGGAAGTCATGGTGGAAAAAAATGATGATGTATGTAGCTGTAGTCATACACTGCTTGGACGTGTTATAGCAGAAAAAGCACTGCTCCAATGACCCAATACCTGTGTATTTAATAGGATCGCCACGTATTGTCAATGCCAGCACGCAGATGGTAATTGTTTTTGATATACTGGAAGACAGGGACACGAATATCTTATCGAGTTCTTTATGAGATGACGTTAGCAGAGTTTTTATAGTTTGTAGTTTTTCTCTGTTGGATAGAACAAAATAATGAGGAGTGAGAGGAACTTTGATTGACAAACATCAATGCACCCTGAGAGATGCAGTTCCTGTATGTAGTTTGGAGACATACTGCAAGGCAGTGGCAAAATCCTTGTCCTTCTTCCAGTTCCTGTATGATGTGGAGTCTTCGTAATCTTCCTGATAAGCAACTCCACTGTAACTCCTTATACTATCTTTTTCTTCTACCTCGTGTTGCAGGAGAAAGGTGCATCGTACGCAGTTGGCAGAGCTATTACAAAGTGTTCCCATTTCCAGCAAGTGGTCAAAACAGACGGTCCTGTTGCATTAACTCAGCTCCCCCATTTTCTCCATGGGTTGCAGATGGTGTTAGATATACATAGCGCTGACGTCTGCTCAGTTCCGACTTACACTGGAATGATCACATGGACAAAGTGGTAGGGAGGGTGGAGTAGAGACTGAGGACCAGTTACAAGATGCATAGGACCAGTCTAAAACCACAGTGGAGTTTTACTGTAGCATATAGGTTCGAAAAAGGTGACTCATTTCGAGATTTCAGAGTGCTACTAATATGATTCACTAGTAGGTGTAATCATAAAAAGATATCTCCATAGGATGTAGGTATGTTGTTGAGTGGAAAGACTTGATTTCAAATCTCAGGCAGAATTTCTATCAGAAACTGCAATGTTATCAGCGACTCTCATGTGTTACTTTGGAACCGAGACCGCATTTTATGGAGGGTGATGTTGACATAGTCGTTGTGACTGTGTTTTTAATAGCACAGTCCTTACGCAAAATGTATGTTCCCAGGTAGAATCCTTCTGTGATCAGCTTAAAAAGTCGGTTCTCGATAGTGTTCCTTGAAAGAACATCGTCTTCCTTCCAGGGTTTCTCATTTGAACTACCTGGTGAGTGTAATCTGACTGCTGAAAAAAATTACTCATAATGCAAAGTGAATCCCATGATCAATTTAATTAATTAGACTATCAGTTTGATATCGATGACGTGCCGCCTGGCGGGTGGAAGCAATGGGTAGGGTGCAATGGATATGATTTGGAAGTGGGAGAGGTAAAAATGCGTTTTTTTCCTCGTTGCGGGGATATCTTTAACAACATTTCAATCTTTCACCTAAAGAGGGAGAGACGACCATTGTAATAACATCAGATGTATTACCGAATTTATAAAGTGATACCTAGTATAAACCTGGTCCTTACAACTTCTCTGTGCTTTTACTTTAAGAGATTTCGAATGTGGCGAGGCATTTTACTAATTTAGGAGAGAGATTGAAAGTGAGAAGGCGTTCTGTAAAGATAGTGTATCTCAGCACTTTGTCATGAGTCAAAAATGCGTGACGTAACAGATAAGAAAAGATGTTTTCCTATCTCATGAGAAAATACAGGAAATGTAGCCTATGCCATATTGTTACAGGGTTTTCACAGCAAGGAAAGTTACTTCAGAGATGTGAAAAAGCATGTATGCCTCGATTTCTTCTGTCTTCAAAACTGTATAAAAGAGAGGAATCTACATTTAGTGGAGAAATTCGATATAAATGGTAAACAACATTGCTGTCTCGGGTTGGTAAAGTGGATTTTTGAAACTGGGGCACTATGTCGGGGTGGAATTGATTAGCACTACTGTACACTTCCGGGCTGCAGCTGCTTGTTTCGCAGCAGACAGTGGCTGGCTGCAAGGCAGGTCACGAGGAGTCGGCAAACAGAAGTAACGGACTAGCTCAGCCTGTGATGGATCGTTAGGTACAAGGAATGTGCCGATCTGTCTGATCTTACCCAGGGCTGACGGAGTGACCAGTGTGCTGGGTCAGTGCGATGGAAGTAGACGTGTGTGTTGCGTGAGAGAAGATTGAAAATGATGTGTGTTCGCACTGGACGTATTGATAACATCCGAATTCCTAACGCTCTGATCAACCCCAAACGCCCTTCATGACCTGGAGCCGTGCACTCTGGCATACATGTGCGTGCATGACTGAGGATGCAATCATGGCGGTAATTTTCACCAACCTCTGGGCATTGGCGCCGGCAGCGAATGATAGGTTTGGCGCACTGCATGTGGACCTCAGGACATTAGCGCGTGGGATGGTCAAGTGTTTCAGCAATCTCCGACATCTACCCATGGCGACTACTGCAATGGACTGGATCATGGCTTGAGTGTATCCTGATTAGTACTTCTCAACTGCAGTGGACTCTGTTGTTTCTGTCCTATCACACAGTGGGCCTTCGTCCCTCCCAATGTATTGGGGAGAACCAATTTAGAAATTCTATAGTGCTTTAAAAACCCAATCGCGACTTCAGATTCGCCATTAATAATGATCTCTGACATCTAGCCATGACAACTTATTATTTCGTATTGAATCGTTATTTAAGTGTGTCGTGTTTAGTGCTTCTCAATACATCGCAGTGGGCTCTGTGTTGCAGTGGTAGTTACTGTTGTCTCTATTCTATCAGGCAGCAGAACCTTTCCTCCCTGCTTCTTCGTCCTGGTGTAACTGAGAAAAGCTGTCAACTTAGGAGTTCTATAGCACTTAAGAAAATCCAATTGCGACTGAGATTCCCGATTGAAAGTCTTCTTGTTTCTGACAGCTGTATTGCGATCATGCATGCGTTCGGTATGGGCAGGCATGGGGCCTGCGCGGGTGTGGTTCTCTCTCGCGGCCATTGCGGACAGGGGCTAGCTACCCGGTAGAAGGCGAATGGCGCGCGCCTCGCTATCGCTAATTTGTGTGATCGGCAGGATTTTTTTCATCAGGCATGTTTAGAGGAACATAGTGGTGGAGAAGCGTGTTTCTGCTCTCAAACGTTAGTGTGTACAAGACCTCGGAAATTATTCAGCTTTACGATCTATTTTGTGGAGGAAATTTCATTATTTGGTTTGCATAACGATTGTTTATAATACTCAAACGTTGAAAATATGTTTTATTACAAAGAAGGACCATCGTAAGGGGGAGGTGAGTGTTTTAAGGGATGTATTTGACTCCTGTAAATTGTTAAACAATTAATTTGGTAGGGTAGTGCGAATGGCTTATTACCCTCTATTTTTGAGATCGCAATTGGGTCAGCTCTCCCTTTCTCTACAGGATTAGCCAATAGGAAAACAGTATTCTGAGGAGATATGAAAAACTTCATCTACATGTTACGGGATGTTGATTCACACAGGCAAACAGGGCACGTCCTGTTGAGAAAGACACAGAGAGTATGCTAGTCTGGGATTTCCTGATCAACAGAATGCCGCCACTTGATACTTTGTTTTGGGCCTGCGAGATCAAAGGAGGTGATACGCGGTCCGGGGTCGGTGGTATTCAGTAACGTGATCAGTAATTAGGACCTTGGGGGTGCCCTGTTCATAGACACAAGCACACATGGGTGACTATTATACCACACTTCATTCCATTCACGATCAGTAGATATCTTTTGCAGGGTCCAACCGGCAGTGCTACATGATTGCTGTATGTCTCTCGATCTGTACAAAATAGTTCGCCGGTGAGATTTTAGTCATTTGTCTGAGTGCAGAAAGTGGCGGTGGGTCTCCAAATATCTCATAAACTTTTAGATATGTAATTGTTATCCCGTCTGTGCTTAGACACCAGCACGGGGTATATAAAATAAGAGCCTTAACATCCCTCACTCTGGTAGCAAACATAAACTAAACCTTCTCAGCGTTTCCATGCGTGATCAGAATAAAAAAGCGCTGGAACTGTTTAAATTTTCTATACTTTATTCGATTTCCTGACAAATTCTTTAAATAAATTATATTCCAAACACCATCTTCTACCATGTAAATTCTTTAATTAATCAGCATTCCATACACTGCAGTCAATTAACCCAACAAATTTTTTAACTAAATAAATAAACTACACACATTAAAAAGACGTTTGCATCAGAGTTCCAGAACCACTACAGAAAATTGGAATAGAGATCAAAAGAAACATCATTTCCGTCCTTTTTATTGCTCATGAAAACAACACATAGCATGCTGTACCACCATACAGCGAGACCTTCAGAGGTGGTGGTCCAGTAGCACATCCTTTTCCATTGATGCATGCCTGTATTCGTCGTGGTATATTAACCACAAGTTCATCAAGGCGCTGTTGATCCACATTGTCTCACTCCTCAACGGCGATTCGGTGTGGTTCCCTCAGAGTGGTTGGTGGGTCACGTCGTTCATTAACAGCCATTTTCAGTCTATCCCAGTCATGTTCGATAGTGGTCATGTCTGGAGAACATGCTGGCCACTCAAGTCGAGCCATGTCATTATCCTGAAGGAAGTAATTCACAAGATGTGAACGACGGGGCCACGAATTGTCGTCCATGAAAACGATTGCCTCGCCAATATGCTGCCGATATGGTTGCACTATCGGTCGGAGGATGGCATTCACGAATCGTACAGCCGTTACGGCGCCTTCTATGACCAACAGCGGCGTACGTCAACCCCACAAATGCCACCCCAAAACAGCAGGGAACCAGCACCTAACTGCATTCGCTGGACAGTGTGTCGCCGCACGGGATTAGCCGAGCGGTCTCAGGAGCTGCAGTCGTGTACTGTGCGGCTGGTCCCGGCGGAGGTTCGAGTCCTCCCTCGGGCATGGTTGTGTGTGTTTGTCTTTAGGATAATTTAGGTTAAGTAGTTTGTAAGCTTAGGGACTGATGACCTTAGCTGTTAAGTCCCAAAAGATTTCACACACATTTGAACATTTTTGACAGTGTGTCTAAGGTGTGTCTAAGCTAAGGCGTTGAGCCTGACCGGGTTGCCTCCAAACACGTCTCCTACGATTGTCTGGTTGAAGTCATATGCAACCCTCATCGGTGAAGAGAACGTGATGCTAATCCTGAGTGGTCCATTCGGCATGTTCTTGGGCCCATCTGTACCACGCTGCAAGGTGTCGTGGTTGCAAAGATGGACCCCGCCATGGACGCCGGGAGTGAAGTTGCGCATCATGCAGCCTATTGCGCACAGTTTGAGTCATAACACGACATCCTGTCGCTGTACGAAAAGCATTATTCAACATGGTGGCGTTGCTGTCAGGTTTCCTCCGAGCTATTATCTGTCGGTAGCGGTCATCCACTGCAGTAGCAGTCCTTGGGCGGCCTGAACATGGCATGTCATCGACAGTTTCCGTCGCTCTGTATATGCTCCATGTCCGAACACTACAAGACGCCTGGACACATCCCTTGTTGATTGCCCTTCCTGGCATAAAGAAACAATGCGGACGCGATCGAACCGCGGTATTGACCATCTAAGCATGGTTGAAGTACAGACAACACGAGCCGTGTACCTCCTTCCTGGTGGAATGACTGGAACTGATTGGCTGTCGGACCACTCTGACTAATTGGCGATGCTCATGCATGAATGTTTAGATCTTTTGGCGTGTTTAGTGACACCTCTGAAGAGTCAAAGGGACTGTGTCTGTGTTACAATATCCGCAGTCAACGTCTATCTTTAGGAGTTCTGGGACCTGGGGTGGTGCAAAACACTTTTTGATGTGTGTATTTTCTAAACACTGCATTGTATCCCGTAAATTGTTTAAATAAACAATATTCCAGACATTGACTACGGTATTTAAACAATATTCCAAACACTACAATCGATTTCCCGCCAATTTATGGGTGAGAGAGAGGAGGGGTGGGCTGTGTGGTTCCTCAGAGAGGGAGGGGTTAAGTAATTGATCAATTTAATTAATTAGTCAGTCCAACTGGTATCAAAAGCGTGCTTGTATTGGCAAGGGTAGTTCCCAGAGAAGTGAGGTGGGGGAGTGGAGGGGTGGGTGTTTTTTGGAAAACGACTTAACCAAATAAGAGGTTAAGGACCTATTAATCAAAAGCGTGGATTATCGCCAGGGGGTCATAATCCTTGTAGCAGAACATTAGGTTAATGATCTGTCAATCAAAAGAGAGCGATAGGTTTGCTGCTGAATGTACGAGTATACTTGCCCCTGAAGTAGGCAACCCGCACTAACAATCGCCCTCATTTTCATTTGTGATAAGTTCCTATGGGATGAAACTCCTGAGGTCATTGGTCCCTAGGCTCACACACTACTTGATCTAACTGAAACCAACTTACACTAAGGACAACACACACATCCAAACCTGAGGGAAGACTCGAACTCTGACGAGGGGAGCCGTGCGAACCGCAGCAAGGTGCTTTAGACCATGCAGCTAATAAAGGCCCTGCTACTCCTAGATTAACCTAATTAATAGAACGCTTGCAGGTTACTCTACTGAGCCTCCTTTTGTGGAGAAGGACGTATTGCTTTTGTACAAATATTTTGAAGCATTGTGTTCAAATTGACGATACATTTCAGTTCAATATTGTGTTGGGTAACTTTGGTACAACACAACAACGTTATGTAACGTTTATTTCAAGAGCTTTGGTTGTGTTGTCATCCATTTTTATCCGTTTATCTAAAATGAGGCAAAGACTCGCTCTGCAGGGCTTTTATTTATTTTAGCTAAATTATACATTTCTCTGCAGTTAATTATCAGAGACAGCAGTGATTTGGATGGGTTATCGGTAGCAACCCACCCTATGACTTCTGTTTGAAACCACGGGATAATTTATCCCTCATTGACTGTAACATTAGAAAAACTGAAAGTTGCTCTACGGTCGCAGGTTCGAATCCTGCCTCGGACATGGATGTGTGTGATGTCTTTAGGTTAGTTAGGTTTACGTAGTTCTAAGTCTAGGTGACTTGTGACCTCATATGTTAAGTCCCATACTGCTTAGAACCATCTGAAAAGCTGAAAATTGCTGGTCTTTACCCCAGCCTACCCTAATTTCTGACGGGATATCTGTGCAGCTTTCTCCAGACAAAATTTCAATAAATGCAGTAACTGTAAAAGTATGAGGTTACTGATAATATTGCCTGTCATGTCATTAATACACAACATGAACACCAAGGGCCCCAGCATCGTTTCCTGGCTCGTGCCTCAAGCTACTTCTAATTCTTTCGATCGTTCTTCATCAAAGTTAATGCGCTGCTTTCACCCTATCAAGAAATTCTCATTCCAGTCAGAAACTCTGCACTGCCTCATATAATAGTATTTTCTTTAGCAAAACCTCAGCAGTTTGATCCCATAGTATCTCAGCTACTGTCAGCAAATTTTCGTGCGGTAAGGAGGCGAACGCTTTTCGGAAACAAAGCAATGTTGCATCCACGTGATTGTATTGACCCATGTCTTTCAGGATGTCGTGTGAGAAAAGTGCAAATTGAGTTTTGGCATGATCGATTTCTTCGGATTCCATGCTGGTTTTAACAAAGTATACCGGGTGATCAAAAAGTCAGTATAAATTTGAAAACTTAATAAACCACGGAATAATGTAGATAGAGACGTAAAAATTGACACACATGCCTCGAATGACATGGGGTTTTATTAGAACCCCCCCAAAAAATGTCCGACATATCTCTCGCGCGCGTCGTTTGGTGATGATCGTGTGCTCAGCCGCCACTTTCGTCATGCTTTTCCTCCCAGGTCCCCAGACCTCAGTCCGTGCGATTATTGGCTTTGGGGTTACCTGAAGTCGCAAGTGTATCGTGATCGACCGACATCTCTAGGGATGCTGAAAGACAACATCCGACGCCAATGCCTCACCATAACTCCGGACATGCTTTACAGTGCTGTTCACAACATTATTCCTCGATTACAGCTATTGTTGAGGAATGGTGGTGGACATATTGAGCATTTCCAATAAAGAACATCATCTTTACTTTGTTACGCTAATTATTGCTATTCTGATCAGATGAAGCGCCATCTGTCGGACATTTTTTGAACTTTTGTATTTTTTTTTTTTTTTTTTTTTTTTGTTCTAATAAAACCTCATGTCATTCCAAGCATGTGTGTCAATTTGTACTCTCTATCTACAGTATTCCGTGATTTATTCAGTTTTCAAATTTATCACCCAGTAATTTATACTGACTTTCTGATCACTCGGTACGTATAACACCATTCAAATAAAAGTAATGTTTAATTCGAAACAAGACTAGGTTTGCGTTATAGAACAACAGTGACTATCACAGAATGGGCCATATTACTGGCGCCATCCACGTCCCAGGCGTCCGCGAGAAATCCTCCCTTCCGTGTTGCCTGCCAAAGTGTCCGAGAAAGGCACGTGCTTCTTTGTCACATGCTTGTCTGTCGAATCTGTCAACCACACCGTCCCTGCTTATAATGTTTACCTCTAATGCCATATTCTGATAGGAAAACGCGGTGCATCTGTTATGCTGTGTGCGGCGTGCAGCCGTGCAGCTGCTGGGCGGTGCTTGGCGGCGCGGCGTCCGCCGTATTGATCAGCTGACGCGACGGCGCTGGCGCCAGAACTAGGTTACTGTGGCGAGCCGCCCGCCGCCGGCACTGGCGCCAGTGCCGCCGCTGCGCTTTTCTTGTGGATGCAGCCGCCGCGTCCCCCACGTCTGGTCTGCGTCTAGTCTAGCCTGCAGCCTGCCGAAGGACGCCAGGATGGTCGCGGCGGGAGAACAGGAGCGGTGCAATTTGTCAGTCTGTCTACTTACCCTCTCCACGATACCACACACTGAACTGTTACAAGCAATCTGTACCAGTATTTAATCACACAGTCATTACATGAAAGATGTGCAGACCACTGTCGCCACTCGAAACGCATTCGCCGATCAAGTACACTACAGGCCATTAAAATTGCTACACCAAGAAGAAATGCAGGTGATAAACGGGTATTCATTGGACAAATACATTATACTAGAACTGAAATGTGATTACATTTTCACGCAGTTTGGGTGTATACATCCTGAGAAATCAGTACCCAGAACAACCACCTCCGGCCGTAATAACGGCCGCGATACGCCTGGACATTGCGTCAAACAGAGCTTGGATGGCGTGTACAGATACAGCTGCCCATGCAGCTTCAACACGATATCACAGTTCATCAAGAGTAGTGACTGGCGTATTGTGACGAGCCAGTTGCTCGGCCACCATTGACCAGACAGTTTCAACTGGCGAGAGATATGGAGAGTGTTCTGGCCAGGGCAGCAGTCGAACATTTTGTGTCCAGAAAGGCGCGTACAGGACCTGCAACATGCGGTCGTGCATTATCCTGCTGAAATGTAGTGTTTCGCAGGGATCGAATGAAGGGTAGAGCCACGGGTCGTAACACATCTGAAATGTAACGTCCATTGTTCAAAGTGGCGTCAATGCGAACAAGAATGACCGAGACGTGTAACCAATGGCACCCCATACCATCACGCCGGGTGATATGCCAGTATGGCGATGACGAATACACGCTTCCAATGTGCAATCACCGTGATGTCGCCAAACACGGATGCGACCATCATGACGCTGTAAACAGAACCTGGATTCATCCGAAAAAATGACGTTTTGCAACTAGTGCACCCAGGTTCGTCGTTGAGTACACCATCACAGGCGCTCCTGTCTGTGATGCAGCGTCAAGGGTAACCGCAGCCATGATCTCCGAGCTGATAGTCCATGCTGCTGCAAACGTCGTCGAACTGTTCGTGCAAATGGTTGTTGTCTTGCAAACGACCCTATCTGTTGACTCAGGGATCGAGACTCGGCTGCACGATCCTTTACAGCCATGCGGATAAGATGCCTGTCATCTCGACTGCTAATGATGCGAGGCCGTTGGGATTCAGCACGGTGTTCCGTATTACCCTTCTGAACCCACCGATTGCATATTCTGCTAACAGTCATTGGATCTCGACCAAAGCGAGCAGTAGTGTCGCGATACGATAAACCGCAATCGCGATAGGCTACAATCTGACCTTTGTCAAAGTCGGAAACGTGATGGTACGCATTTCTCCTCCTTACACGAGGCATCACAACAATGTTTCACCAGGCAACGCCGGTCAACTGCTGTTTGTGTATAAGAAATCGGTTGGAAACTTTCCTTATGTCAACACGTTGTAGGTGTCGCCACCAGCGCCAACCTTGTTTGAATGCTCTGAAAAGCTATTCATTTGCGTATCACAGCATCTTCTTCCTGTCGATTAAATTTCGCGTCTGTAGCACGTCATCTTCGTGCTGTAGCTATTTTAATGGCCAGTCGTGTAGTTCGGAAGCTAAACTCGCGATCTGTAGTACCGGGTTTCAAATTCCCGTTCTGCCATCCACATTTAGCTCTTCCGTAGTTTTCCTAAATCGCTTGAGGTAAACGCCGCGATAGCTGACCTGGATAGACATAGGAAGCGTATTCCTGCTCGTTGTGGGTCGGTAGCTACGTGGGCACCTGTGACACTGAAACTCCTTTATTGAAATGTGTGAATTTGTACTTAAATTGCTGAATGACTGAGATGATGAAACTTCTATGTTATTTGATTCTGAAACAGCTGAGTAAAACTCAACGTACTGAGCCTACTTTCTCTTATCATGTCAACACTGACCCACAATATACTAGCGCAAAGCAATCTGTCTGCTCAAAATAAATTACAACCTAAGACTTCAAATAATTAATACAAAAGAATGGCCCTGACTAAAAAGAAATCTTAAAAATAACCTATACATTTCATTAAGCACTTACGCCAGCCGCGGTGGCGAGCGGTTCTAGGCGCTTCAGCCCGAAACCGCACGACTGCTACGTTCGCAGATTCATTCTAACCTAGGGCATGGCTCTGTGTGATGTGCTTAGCTTAGTTAGGTTTAAGTATTTCTAAGTTCTAGGGGACTGATGACCTAAGATGATAAGTCCCATTGTGCTCAGAACCATTTTTGAACTTACATCACAAAAATCTTCATTACGCGAATTATTGCAGCACAGTGTGCGTCAATACTGCCAGCTAAATAAAGGATTCTAACTACTAAAGCTACTAACTTCTACTGGGAATGTGGTTAGCAAATGAAAGATTTTGTTGCAAACCAAATAATGTATTAAACATCCTGGCAGATTAAAACTGTGTGCTGGACCGAGACTCGAACTCGGGACCTTTGCCATTCGTGGGCAAGTGCTCTACCATCTGAAATACCCAATCATGAGTCCTGAGGAAGACAGAGTGCTAGGTCCGCAAGATTCGCGGGAGAGCTTCTGTGAAGTTTGGAATGTAGGAGACGAGGTACTGGCAGAATTGAAGCTGTGAGGAGGGGGTGTGAGTCGTGCTTGGGTAGCTCAGTTGGTAGAGCACTTGCCCGCGAAAGGCAAAGGTCCCGAGTTCGATTCTTGGTCCAGCACGCAGTTTTAATCTGCCAGGAAGTTTCATATCAGCGCACACTCCGCTGCAGAGTGAAAATCTCATTCTGCAAATAATGTATTTTTTACCTTAATAATGTGACATCCAGTTCAAACACGACTATAAATCGTCATTTACATCCAGTACAACGACATATAATCATGAATAATTTTCAGTCTCCAAGTCGGATACTTCCAGATCGTTAGCCTACTCTAACACTTCCGACCTCTACCCTCCATCAATTCTAACTTCTCACATTTAACATCCATCACTGCTGGCTGTTCACCTCCAACTCCCAACAGTACTTCCATCACTGCTGGCGACTAACTTCCAACTGCCCACAGTACTGGCGATTAACTTCCAACAACGAGTCCGACCAGCCACAGAGTCTCTTACAAATTGCAGTCAGAGTTCCAATGCAAAGCGCTACCAACCCAGAAGCAGCCCACTTACAAAATTCCAAAATCAAATGTTTAGGGGCTCGACACTCGGCCTCTTCTAAGATAGTTTCTGTCGCTTGTCCTTTCTTCCACGTCTGTCAACGATTTTCGCATGTGATGCATGTCGTATTGCACTCTGGTTTGGCATCTACGTTAAACTGTAGGTTTTTCAATATCTAACTTTGTAAGGCACTTCAAACATTGGGAGAAGGCAACAGCACTATTCCCAGTTACCCACTACTGTGTTCGGCTTGTAAGTACTATAAAGAATAGGCATTGTAATCGTTGTATGTCGCTAGATTCTGTAAGTCTATGATGTGCTAATAATACAGGCATTCCTGATGCAAGAAGGTTGGCTGTGTTAGCCCTCTGATTAACAAATTATCACATCGAAACTGAAAAAAAGTTCTGATACACTTTTTGGTGTCATATGAACTATCTCATGCAAAATATATCACAACTAACCCAAAGAAATAAACCTATAGATCAATAAGGACTTGCCCTCATGTTAGAACAATGAGAACGACGGTTTCTGCAAATTACCTAAGTGTATAAACTATTCTGAATTTTATTTTGTGGAATGAAATGGTTTCCTACACTCAGGGTACACTTCTCACACATGTAATGTATTCAAAGCAGTAGCCCCGAGCATGGAACATGTTGGCATTTGCATTGCTTGAGCTGCAGATCCATCATAGAAACGTAGTTCGTTGGATATTGATTAACACGTTCTCTTTTCTGAATGTCCTGCCGACAATCTGCATTCAACTGGAGGTCGACCTGCATATTTCCTTGTACCGAGCGAGGTGATGCAGTGGTTAGGACCCTGGATTCGAATTCTGGAGAAAAATGGTTTTCCGGTATTTCCTTAAATCGTTTCAGGCGAATGTCAGGATGGTTCCCTTTAGTGGCATGGCCGATTTCCTTTCCTGTCCTTGAATCAGTCCGAGATTCTGCTCCGTCTCTAAAGACCTCGGTGTCGACGGGACGTTAAACCCTTAGCTTCATTGTTTTCTTCTATATTTCCTTGTAATCCCAGCTTTCTTCGTTTTTATTAGCCTAGATGCCACTCTATTTTTGAATGGATTTCCGTATTCTCTTATTCATGTATCTTCCATGGTATCAAGACATGTGCTACAATTAGAATTAGCCTGCAGTAGAAATCCTCGGGTACCTAGCGTCATTTCTGAGGAAGGCAACTAGGCAATCCATCAGGTCAACCTTCTCATGTGCTTATTACAAATTCCAATGCAGTCAGATCTTTTGATCTGTATGAACTACTTATCCGTTCTACTAAAGTACTTAACAGCTCCTTCCCTTCCTGATCCAGTTACAAGCCAACTGTCAATCCATCGCGTGGCAGTAATGCTTTCCGTCGGCGTTGCCACTTAATAAGTGCCGCGTCCCTACTTCTGTAATTATTTCTCCTAAACCAGATTTCTTTCCACTCCATCGTGTCCGTTATTGTCAATGGTGCCACCATGACCATATTTAGCTTTTTCAGATTCACTATCAAGCGAATACTACTGAAGACGACTTCCCGTGAATGTCCGGTACGGAAATAAAATAATTTTTTGAGATATGGGTAAGACCGGTAGCTACATTTAGCATATTTCAGAAATGACTGAGTGCTACATACAATAAAGTACTATGTTATAAAAGCGCAAAGCGAAAGAAAAAAACTCCGTGTGAAATGAAGACAGTAATGGAAAATCATGTTGATGCATAGTGTCCTCATATGAGGACACAAATTACTCAATATATATACGAGTCATATATCCGCAAACTCTATCAAATAATCCATAATAATAATAATAATGAACCAGTGAATTACAACACATACCCAAGCGAAGACTGAACCAATTTTTCCACAGATCGATGTAAAACTTTCGCAACAAAGCTTCAATCCTACATCAAGAACATAGTGACAAAACTAAGTATCTCATGCGCCAGTAACTTACACTGCTATGTTGCACACATTCTTGAAACTATTTTTTGTCTTCATATAAGAACTCTGCGCTTTTACGTTCACAGCAGATTTCAAGCGTAAGAGAATTGAGCCAAAAATTATGTGCCCTCATTTGAGGACATGACGTGTAAGAGGTAAGTAAGAAAATAATGCTGAGATTGAAACGTTGACTCCCTACTGGTAGTTACAATTTTCCTGATTCAGTAGGTGTTGATTATCTTCTTGTAAAGAAAGCTCAAAAGCAAGATACCAAGAATAGAAATTCAAATTCAAGAAACAGGATTCTTCCTCATCCTAGAAACAAATCCTGTATGTAAATTTTTTGCTATTTACCTCCTCGTACCACATGTCATCATCATTCAGTTATTATAATTAACATAATTGCGATATCACTTATAAATAGCTTAGTATCAAATAAGTTAAATCATTTATCTAGCCCTGCTACTAAAACTATTGCTCAAATTGCTCGGACTGTAATCTACTAGGTGACATGAGATTAAAATTATTGGAACAGATATATGATCCTGTATTTCATTATAGTGTTAATAGTAAATGTTCCTCACTGTTCTCGGACGAATAACATTTCCAACCATTTCAATTAGGACCATAAATGATAACAATGCAGGAGGGGTATATTGGAGTATTAGCTGCGCGACCATGTGATCCTCCACACAGATCAAAACTCAATCATATTGGTTTGAGGGCCAGTTTAACTCACCTCGAAAGGATTTAATTTTCTTTCATCACGTATCACGTACTTTGGGCTTTGTATTGTGTTGTATTGTATTGTATGGTAACCTAGAAACGACGGAGAGGCTTCATCCCCGCCGCAGCCGCAGTGGTCCACAACCCCACGACGACTACCGCAGTCCACTTCACCCCTCCGCCGCCCCACACCGAACCCAGGGTTATTGTACGGTTCGGCCCCCGGTGGACCCCCCAGGGAACGTCTCACACCAGACGAGTGTAACCCCTATGTTTGCGTGGTAGAGTAATGGTGGTGTATGCGTACGTGGAGAACTTGTTTGCGCAGCAATCGCCGACATAATGTAACTGAAGTGGAATAAGGGGAACCAGCCCGCATTCGCAGAGGCAGATGGAAAACCGCCTAAAAACCATCCACAGACTGGCCGGTTCACCGGACCTCGACACAAATCCTCCGGGCGGATTCGTGCCGGGGACCAGGCGCTCCTTCCTGGCGGAAAGCCGTGCGGTAGACCGCACGGCCAACCGGGCGGGTCTAATTTTGGGCTTACTAGTTCTCTCTCTCGTCTGTGTCAAAGGAGGTTTTCGTAGTTTCCAAAGTCTGTTTAGTCGGTCTCCAAATTATTTGTCGGCAAGCGTAACAATCCGCATTGTGATCGTTATCACTCTTGATTTAGCTTGGATCGTAGGTGGTGCACTTCAGTATAGCTTGTGTGGCGTAACTGCTCCTTTCTTTCTCCTATATTTTCAAACTATGCATAGGTTTCGGTTGAATTTGTTTACCTTTCCATGACTTTGCTACCGTTGACCGCGCTCCCTCATTTTCTAAACAAGAGAGACAGTGTTTACGTTTGTCTCCGCCTTCTAGAACTACAACCTCTCGCTGTTGTATTTATGTATTTTATATTCTTTGCGAAAATATGATGTAGCGTAGTAGAACATGTCGCTCGTCAAAGTATAGGGCAGACAGTAAGTGCGATATCTCCGGTAGCATCTCTGCAAGATTTTATTTCGTTTTATGCTGCGATTCTGGTAATTCATACAGTTACTGCTTCTTTTCTGGTCTTGCTTGTGAACATGGAGTAACTGATGTGTGTCCCTATATGATCTACACGATATGTAGTGTACGATACACAACCATACATATCTATTATGAATACCTACAATTTAGAGGTGGCCGAGCGGTTCTAGGCGCTACAGTCTGGAACCGCGCGACCGCTACGGTCGTAGGTTCGAATCCTGCCTCGGGCATGGATGTGTGTGATGTCCTTAGGTTAGTTAGGTTTAAGTAGTTCTAAGTTCTAGGGGACTGATGACCTCAGAAATTAAGTCCCATAGTGCTCAGAGCCATTTGAGCCAGCCAATACATACAATTTAATATGCGAACACGGCTGCTGTTTGAGTGTACAACCAAAAGATTATGTATTATAGGGTATGTATTTAACATTGTACTTCGTATCCTTCACAATGACTACAGTGGCCCTGTCTGTATACAAAATTAAATTATTTTTCTGGTTGCATTGTCAGTCTGTGCTTGAGATGCACATCAAAATACCATATCCAGTACTCAAGGAGCTCGTACCAGTACAAGTAGGAGGTACATTTATTTCAACTTTCCCCAATCGTAGTGTCTGCCGGTCGTTAATGACTTGTTGTCTATAGGACATTTTCCCTTCTTTTCTCAAATTTATTTCGGCTTCACTTCTCGTGTGAACAGATTGAGGCCCGCATCTCGTGGTCGTGCGGTAGCGTTCTCGCTTCCCACGCCCGGATTCCCGGGTTCGATTCCCGGCGGGGTCAGGGATTTTCTTTGCCTCGTGATGGCTGGGTGTTGTGTGCTGTCCTTAGGTTAGTTAGGTTTAAGTAGTTCTAAGTTCTAGGGGACTGATGACCATAGATGTTAAGTCCCATAGTGCTCATAGCCATTTTTGAACAGATTGAGGAATTATGGTTCGAATCTCATTCTAGTCATCAAAACCTCGTTTTCTGTATCTTCTGGACCATGGCTTGGAATGTTCTAACTTGTAAACTTCTTCATTTATGCTCTGAAACACAAGTGTGTGTAGTACAGCAAAGTAACTGCAAAAACAAGTTGAAAGCTTTTTTTTAAACATTTGTCATTTTATCGCCAACCATATAGCAATAGGAATATGTGCAACGGAACATCATCGATATGGGCTTTCGGAGCCGAAGGCCCACTCGTGTGCCCTTGATGACTGCCGTTTTCGTATTTGCATAACTGTCGCAACTTGCATCCATTGGAACCTGCTTACTATAGTCAAGACTTAGGCTCTCTCGACAATTTTTAACCTTTACCCACTCTCCTACCCACACTTCCTAACATTAGCATCTTGACGGTTCTTTGATGCCTCACGATGTGTTGTCAGCAGGGCCCTTGTTTTAGTCACGTTGTGCCAATTTGATTCAGAACATTTTCATAAGTTTTCCGACCTCCATATCTAGTTTTCAACGTTCTTCTGCAGCACACCAATTCAAAAGGTTCCATTTTTTTCTTCCCTGAACTGTTTATCGATCATGTTTCACTTCCGTACAAGGCTCCGCAACAGCGGAAAGAGATCCTGACACTTAAATGTGCTTTATGAAACGCATTCGCTAAAATTATGAATTGTACAACAGCTAACGTATGAAACTTTCTGCCCGAGTGGGACTGGAACCCTGTTTTCCCGCGTTACACGTGCTGTCGCTTTAACCATTGCGGCCATTCGAGTACGCCTCCAGGCCCCACCCAACCTCCCATATGTCCTAGTGCAGTGGTCATCAAAGTTTTTCGCTTAAGAGCCAGTACGACACTGCTAGTCGACACCTCCGGTTGCGTAAGAAGGGGGTGGGGGGCACGTAAAGTGGACACTGAAAGACAAATTCAATTTTCACCAAAAGACGGTTACTGCAATAAACTCACCACATACACGTTCTGAATATCATGATGTTTCACGCTAAACAATTTTAAGTGGAAAAGAAAATGATATATGGGCGCCACATGCATTTTGATGAACGCTTACATAGTGACCAGTTTTCGGTACCTGAGCGGGAACTGCGGCCAGTGTCATCACAATAGGATCCCATGTTTCTTGCTCTGATTTCTGGACACAGCATTTTCTGGCCACCTTGATGCACTAGTATCTGGAAGAATACCAAATGCCTGCAGCAGATCGTTTTCAATCTCACTTTTATACTGTCTAGTTGTTATTAACATGCAACTACACCAGAAACCAGTGTGTACTGTAATTACCGTATGGCAGCGTAACTTGGTAAGTATTCTAATACGATAATCAGGAACCGATTTACGCTGGAAAAAAATTAGTACAAATTTTGGCCACCAGGTGCGACTCTGGGGGTGTCAATACGAGAAAGACGTATAGAAATGTTTCCGTATGTAACGGATTAGGAACGGGATGTGGACAGAGAAGATCAAACAAGTGAAAAAGACAATTTTGATTTCATTATCAACTGCCGCTTTCACAATTTGTTTAACATGAGCTCTGGAGACTTAGATGAGATGCTCTACAGTGCCAGATTTTCACACGGTGGCCAAAATTGTAACTTTTTTTTTCAGCTTAAATGGCTTCCGCATCACCGCATTAGTATATCTACCAAGTATCGCTGCCATACGATAGATCTACATCTACATGGATACTCTGCAAATCACATTTAAGTGCCTGGCGGAGGGTCCACCTTCGCAAATCTCTTATGATTCCAATCTCGTATAGCGCGCGGAAAGAATGAACAACTATATCTTTCCGTACGAGCTCTGATTTCCCTTGTTTGATCGTTCCTCCCTATGTAGGTCGGGGTCAACAAAATGTTTTCGCATTCGGAGGAGAAAGTTGGTGATTGGAATTTCGTGATAAAATTCCTCGCAACGAAAAACGCCTTTCTTTTAACGACGTCCAGTCCAAATCCCGTATCATTTCTGTGACACTGTCTCCCGTATTTCACGATTGTACAAAACGTGCTGCCTTTCTTTGAACTTTTTCGATGTACTCCGTCAGTCCTATCTGATAAGGATTCCACACCGCGCAGCAGTATTCTAAAAGACGACGAACAAGCGTAGTGTAGGCAGTCTGCTTAGTAGGTCTGTTACAGTTTCTAAGTGTCCTGCCAATAGAATGCAGTCTTTGGTTAGCCTTCCCCTCGACATTTTCGATCTGTTCCTTTCAATTTAAGTTGTTCGTAATTATAATACCTACGTATTTAGTTGAATTTACTTTTAGATAGACTGATTTATCGTGTAACCGAAGTTTAACGAGTTCCTTTTAGCACTCACGTTGATGATCTCACACTTTTCGTTATTTAGGGTCAACTGCCACTCTTCAGACCATTCAGATATCTTTTCTAAATCGTTTTGCAGTTTGTTTTGATCTTCTGATGACTTCATTAGTCCATAAAAGACAACGTCATCTGCAAACAACCGAAGACCGCTGCTCATATTGTCTCCCAAATCGTTTATATAGATTAGGAACAGCAAAGGGCCTAAGACATTACCTAGGGGAAGGCCCGAAATCATTTCTGTTTTACTCGATGACTTTCCGTCAGTTACTACGAACTGTGACCTCTCTGACAGGAAAGCACAAATCCTGTCACATAACTGAGACGATACTCCATAATCACGCAATTTCGCTACCAGCCGCTTGTGTGGTACAGTGTCAAAAGCCTTCCGGAAATCCAGAAAAACGGAATCGATCTGAAATCCCTCGTCAATCGCCCTCAACACTTCATGTGAATAAAATGCTAGTTGTGTTTCACAGGAACGGTGTTTTCTAAACCCGTATTGACTGTGTGTCAATAGACCGTTTTCTTCGAGGTAATTCATTATGTTCGAACACAATATATGTTCCAAAATCCTGCTGCATATCGACGTTAACGATATGGGCCGATAATTTAGTGGATTACTCCTACAACCTTTCTTGAATATTGGTGTGACTTGCGCAACTTTCCAGTCTTTGGGTACGGATCTTTCGTCGAGCGAACGGTTGTATATGATTGTTAAGAATGGAGCTAATCCATCAGGAACCTAATTGGTATACAATCTGGACCAGAAGACTTGCTTTTATTAAGTGATTTAAGTTGCTTCACTACTCCGAGAACATTTCTTCTACGTTACTCATGTTGGCAGCTGTTCTCGATTCGAATTCTGGAATATTTACTTCGTCTTCTTTTGTGAAGGTATTTCGGAAGGCTGTGTTTAGTAACTCTGCTTCGGCAGCACTGTCTTCGAGAGTATCTCCATTGCTATGGCGCAGAGAAGGCATTGACTACTTCTTGCCGCTAACATACCTCACATACCACCAGAATCTCTTTGGATTTTCTGCCAGGTTTCGAGAAAATGGTTCGTTGTGGAAACCATTATAAGCATCTCGCATTGAATTCCAGACCAAGATGGTCCATAAGTAGGTGCGCTCTCTCTTTTGTCTCGAGTTTTAATCTGATTTGTCGCGATGGGAAGACTGAACATTTTATAGATCATGATAATACGTTTCATTTCCATGGCATTGTAGGACCATACGCCTTCACTGAAAGATCGGTAGAATATTGGAACGTTGCTACATGCGTTGCATTCGCCAAATGTTGTTGGCGTCAACATAAAATGTGGCAGGAAGAAAACTTCGTACACAGGAAAGTAGTTGCCGTTGCTGAGGTGGTTACCTTAACGCAGCAACTGTAGTCTCGTCTCGGGCCCAAAATTAGGTTTCGCAACACCACGGTAAAAAGATGACACATATTAGCAACAGTTTACTATAATTTATTAAGAGAAGTTGTACCTTGCATAACGTGAGGGTGAAGATGCTGTGTGACAGTGTTGTTCGAAGTTTACTTGTACTGATCTATCTTTGAACACTGGCATAATTCTCATTCAACTTAACGATGATTAACGTGGCTCGTAGAATCTCCAGTCGGGCTCTTGTGGGCCTGGTTCTGTCTTGAGCAACGGCGTTATTACTGAGTGGACCCCTGTGTGCTTATGTTCACCTTTGACTGGTATTTGTCCACTTGGGAACACTTTTGTGACGTAAGACGGAAACGTAGACGGTGTTGTTCTCAACCTTTATGGCGTCTGGCCATAATTTGTGCCTCACCTGAGTATGGCTTTGCATTTGGAGGTCTCTGTGTATGACTGTGCATGGCACAGCAAAGGCAAACGCGCTTTCCTTCCTGCAGTATATCCACTGCCAACACACCAACCAAAAACACTTGAGGGTCTTGTCAGAACTGCAACTGCGTTCCATTTATACACTCCTGGAAATTGAAATAAGAACACCGTGAATTCATTGTCCCAGGAAGGGGAAACTTTATTGACACATTCCTGGGGTCAGATACATCACATGATCACACTGACAGAACCACAGGCACATAGACACAGGCAACAGAGCATGCACAATGTCGGCACTAGTACAGTGTATATCCACCTTTCGCAGCAATGCAGGCTGCTATTCTCCCATGGAGACGATCGTAGAGATGCTGGATGTAGTCCTGTGGAACGGCTTGCCATGCCATTTCCACCTGGCGCCTCAGTTGGACCAGCGTTCGTGCTGGACGTGCAGACCGCGTGAGACGACGCTTCATCCAGTCCCAAACATGCTCAATGGGGGACAGATCCGGAGATCTTGCTGGCCAGGGTAGTTGACTTACACCTTCTAGAGCACGTTGGGTGGCACGGGATACATGCGGACGTGCATTGTCCTGTTGGAACAGCAAGTTCCCTTGCCGGTCTAGGAATGGTAGAACGATGGGTTCGATGACGGTTTGGATGTATCGTGCACTATTCAGTGTCCCCTCGACGATCACCAGTGGTGTACGGCCAGTGTAGGAGATCGCTCCCCACACCATGATGCCGGTGTTGGCCCTGTGTGCCTCGGTCGTATGCAGTCCTGATTGTGGCGCTCACCTGCACGGCGCCAAACACGCATACGACCATCATTGGCACCAAGGCAGAAGCGACTCTCATCGCTGAAGACGACACGTCTCCATTCGTCCCTCCATTCACGCCTGTCGCGACACCACTGGAGGCGGGCTGCACGATGTTGGGGCGTGAGCGGAAGACGGCCTAACGGTGTGCGGGACCGTAGCCCAGCTTCATGGAGACGGTTGCGAATGGTCCTCGCCGATACCCCAGGAGCAACAGTGTCCCTAATTTGCTGGGAAGTGGCGGTGCGGTCTCCTACGGCACTGCGTAGGATCCTACGGTCTTGGCGTGCATCCGTGCGTCGCTGCGGTCCGATCCCAGGTCGACGGGCACGTGCACCTTCCGCCGACCACTGGCGACAACATCGATGTACTGCGGAGACCTCACGCCCCACGTGTTGAGCAATTCGGCGGTACGTCCACCCGGCCTCCCGCATGCCCACTATACGCCCTCGCTCAAAGTCCGTCAACTGCACATACGGTTCACGTCCACGCTGTCGCGGCATGCTACCAGTGTTAAAGACTGCGATGGAGCTGCGTATGCCACGGCAAACTGGCTGACACTGACGGCGGCGGTGCACAAATGCTGCGCAGCTAGCGCCATTCGACGGCCAACACCGCGGTTCCTGGTGTGTCCGCTGTGCCGTGCGTGTGATCATTGCTTGTACAGCCCTCTCGCAGTGTCCGGAGCAAGTATGGTGGGTCTGACACACCGGTGTCAATGTGTTCTTTTTTCCATTTCCAGGAGTGTATATAGAGAGTGAGGCAAATAAAAGTGGCCCAGACGATTGGATATGACTGGACACGAATGTACACATATAACCACACCTCCTATGCGCGCACCACGTGCAAGCCCTCCGCGTGATCCACATCGGTTCCTTGGAATATATTTACACCATCTTCACGCCTGACGAAGTTGCTAGCAGAGGTCAGTCTGGTGGCGGCCCTAGCTGGCCATCCACGTCACCTGATCTGTCAGTGTGCGATCACTTTGTGTGGGGAAGCCCTCAGGTCTAGACGTACCGCAACAGCGCTCATACCCTTCAAGAACTGCAGCAGGACATTTCGGATAAGACTGCAACAATTCCCGCAGTCCAGCTCCGTTCCGCCTTCAGCAGCTTGCTGAGCAGTGCCCGAAAAGTGCCAGAAGATGAATGGTGGTCACTTTAAAAATCTGCTATAGTCAGATTAGAACTGTATTTCCTTTTTACTGCCGTGTTTCTTTGTACCCTGGAACTGTGTTCTCTGAACCACTTTCATTTGCTCCGCCCTGTATTTCTTCGCAGATGGTTCAAATGGTTCAAATGGCTCTGAGCACTATGGGACTTAACATCTATGGTCATCAGTCCCCTAGAACTTAGAACTACTTAAACCTAACTAACCTAAGGACAGCACACAACACCCAGCCATCACGAGGCAGAGAAAATCACTGACCCCGCCGGGAATCGAACCCGGGAACCCGGGCGTGGGAAGCGAGAACGCTGCCGCACGACCACGAGATGCGGGCTCTTCGCAGATGGCTGAAGCTCCAGTTTGATCTAATGGGATCACGACTCAGTACGTTAAATCAGTATTTCCATTTGTATACAGGACACGTCCTAAGTGAAACTGTCTGGGGTGCTGTTGGTTTTATATCTCACTGAGGAAAGGTAAGAGAAGGAGAGCGAACTCGGATTGGCGAGTGATGGGATGCGATCGTATGGTTTATTAAGGAACCATTGCGGCATTCCATTAAATGATTCAGTAAAACGACGGTGAAACTTAATGTGGGTGACTGGAAGGGGATTCGAATCACTTTCCTATCGAATGAGAGGCCAATGTCTTAACCAATGTGCCACTTCAGCCCGTAGTGTGTATGGTTTGGTGAGGCATCAAGGTTGTCAAACAGTTATCTCTTTTTGCGGGGAGGCAGGGAAGGTTAAACTCATTAGGTCCTTACTATTTCATACACTCTGCTGTCTAGTTGCTCTCGAGAAGATGTAGCGATTCCTGATTGTATTCGGAGTAAAAGCGGACTGCACATCCACAACTTTTTTCGTCAGTGGCATAGCAAGTTGAGTAGTCAGTGCCTGACTGTCGACACGATGGCGGTGAGCTGCGGTGATCAATCCCGATTGCCAGTCGGTGCACGGGTTGTCAGAAGCACAGAGAGGAAAAGCCTGGTTGAGGTCGCGAGCATGGTAATAGGCTTCCGGTGATCTGTGGCTAACGGACGACTCAGCCTAGGCCGCCTTTACGGTGCTGTGATTCAGTCCAGCGACCAACGCGAGGTAGACTTTTTTTCACCTTTATTGAAACTTTATTCCCACAAAAGGGAGGAGGGGGTAAGGGGGGAGGAGGGACTGCTGGCAGCAGGAAGTTAATTGTTGGTGAACGACGCAACCAGCAACAAACACATTTAAAAATGCTTTACTTCGATGCCATTATCGGTTTCAGGTTGCGTGTCCTCAGACGGCTAACGTTCTCGGTTGCACTCATGTTTTCGTCAGCACTGTGCGAAAGTATTTCAATACTTAGCGCAACTTCGTAAGTTGTTTCGAACGTAAGAGCATGCTGATTTCCTGTGTTTGATTAGCTATAAGATGAAATTCAAATGTGTGTGAAATCTGATGGGACTTAACTGCTAAGGTCATCAGTACCTAAGCTTATACACTACTTAACCTGAATTATCTTAAGGACAAACACACACACCCATGCCCGAGGGAGGACTCGGGATCAGCCACACAGTCCATGACTGCAGCGCCTTAGACTATAAGATGAAATAGTTGTGTATACTTACAGTGGACGAGGCTTATTCTTGCTATGGTCCTTTTGCTTTTTCTGGACTACGTATAAGCTGTTGCGCTGCAAGCAGCGCGCAGTATTCTAAATAAATCACTGTGGCACACAAATATTTCATAACAGTCTTCATGTCGGTTCACTTTTAAGACATGTGCCGTACATTCTTCGATATTTTTGATCGCAGTCACTAAGCAAAGATATGATTTATTTCCTATGAAGAAAAGATCTAAGCTAATGAAAGAAAATGTGTAGGAGGTACAACATGTTAGTAATGTAAAACTGAACTGATTATTTAAAGAATAAATAATAAGTTCATTTTTAGAGTAAAAGCATTTTTATATTACTAATTTGCTCCGTCTCCCACACATTTTCTTCGATTAGTTTGGGTCTTGCTCAATAGGAAATGAATTATATCTTTGCGTAGTGCAGGGTGTTTACATTGTAAATGACAACATCAAATTCGGAGTACGTAACTGAGGCCCAAACTGACATGAAAACTATTATGAAGCGTTCGTACGCCAAAGTAATTTATTTAAAGATTATGTGTGTTTGTATCGCAAAGGCTTGTCTTGGAAAAGCAATAAGACCATAGCAGGACTATGCCTCGCCCGGTGGAACATATCGAAGAATATACAACTGTTTCATCTTATATCCAATCAAATGCAGGCACATTAGTGTGCTTTTGCTATCGAAACTGTTGTGGATTGGCAAGACAGCAAATCCACTATGAGGAAGCCGAAAGGCACGCGTTTAAGCTCACGCAGGCTGGCGTGAGGTCTGGAACAGGACACGGAAATGAGAATAGCCAAAAACGTACGTAGCTGCTGGAATACTTAACTTTAATCCATAATTGGTGAACATCGCTCTTGACGGTACATGTTTTACAGCATCAATAGTAACTGGTAATGGCGCCTTGCTAGGTCGTAGCAAATGACGTAGCTGAAGGCTATGCTAACTATCGTCTCGGCAAATGAGAGCGTAATTTGTCAGTGAACCATCGCTAGCAAAGTCGGCTGTACAACTGGGGCGAGTGCTAGGAAGTGTCTCTAGACCTGCCGTGTGGCGGCGCTCGGTCTGCAATCACTGATAGTGGCGACATGCGGGTCCGACGTATACTAACGGACCGCGGCCGATTTAAAGGCTACCACCTAGCAAGTGTGGTGTCTGGCGGTGACACCACAGAAACAACATATAAAGTGGCGATAAATACTGAAATAAAACTGTGCAGTGCAGCCGCGGACAACATCATACTGACGAAAATACCAATGTAATCGGAAATGTTAGCCATCTGAAAATGACCATGACAGCATAAAACCGATTATGAAATCCTAATAAAGCATGTTTGGAAATATCTGTGGCTGCTTGGGTAATTCAGCAAAGGTGCGTAACGGCCAAGGAGCTCACGAGATCCAGCATGGGTAAAATAATACACGAAGTAAATTGTTCTTCGCGCATAGATTACTTAGTATACAAATTGGTTAGTAATAACATGACATTCGTGGAGGTGATACTGCTATAAAAAGATTTCTAGATGTAGCAATGATTATTTTCTAGAAGACGTGTTAGATGTCGATGTTCGGATGAATGTGATCTTTGTGCTTCTGTACTTCAGCTTGAGAGGGTTGTTACGAGATTCAATGTGCTGTTTCAGGTAGAAAAGTCTGTGGAATGGCATCAAAAACAGGAAAAAAGGGGATTGGAATGGAGGCTTAGTGTCAGGTAATGCTTGAGGATTTGTTGCAGTAGGATTAGATATTCCGCCGTTGTGGAGCAGGAGGATCAGATTAGGATATAAAAGGTGGGAGAAAGGAAAACGGAAGCTAATCTGGGAGTACGTGGCGGCGGCATTGAGGTGTAATGTGGAAAGAGCAGCCATACTTGAACACAAGGATCAGAGGTCGCCTGAAGGGATGGTTACTTTGGAGGACTGAACGGATTATGTCTTCATTCCAGTGCGGGTGGGCTGGGGTGGGGGGAACGGTAAGGGGTAGGACGCGCAGTGGTACTAGGGTTTCAGTGATGTGTTAGGACGGGACCGATGGGAGGCCAATTCACCTAGCAGTCGTAGAACTAGGTCCGATGGAGTTATCACACACTGTCCTGAAGTATTAAACTCTGATCTTTTCAGTCCTGCTCTGGTGACGCGTGTTATTAGTATGATTGCCTTTAAAAATCCTGTTTGTTGTACTGGAATTCATAACATGCTGTAAATATGAGACGGGGCCAATGACATATGTGATGCTGAGGCTTCCCAGTCAGTTGTTTCTGCAGCTCTGTATATAATTATTCTCCAAATTCTTTTTTTACTTCGTGGATATAACTTGTTAATTTTTTATCCTATAAATATTTGAAGATCGTTTAGTTTAATCTATTGTCTTGCGTTGGATGTAAATATTCAAAAAATACCAGTCTTCGTTTTTTCAGTACTTTGGTTTTCTGTCTTTCGATAAAGATCGTCATTACTTCGTAATTTCCAAATTTTCATCGTTTTTCGTGGATCTAAGATTTACTCTTATTTTTCTGGTCGGTGAAACGTTTATACTCATTCAGTTTTTCATCCCAAACTCTCACTGCCTTTTCTAGAACACTGTTAAAAAGTGTTGGGGATAGGCCATCAACCTCTCGTACACCTTTATTTATTTTGGAGGGCTGAGATATTTTTCCCATAAATATCAGTTTAGATACTGTGCCTGAAAGTGTTTCGCGAATTATATTTTCCCAAATAACACAGACCAGACATATTTCCTTAGTCCCAGAAGTGACCGATTTGAGAACGAAATTTTTAAAGCATATTTCAGTGTCAGGCCACGTAAGCGGCTTCGATCTCGTCAGGTTATCGACAGATGATCTGTTTGAAACTAAAGATATGAATGGGATATTCAGATAACAGAAAATTAAATTACAAAATCAAACTTAACACAGCTACTACATCTCCATTTATACTCCGTGAGACATCAACGACGTCCGGTGCCACTATCTACCCACTCGTCCCTTTACCTGTTCCATTCGAGAATGGCGCGTTGGAAGAATGATTGTCGGCGAAGCTCCGTATGAACAATTTATCTGATTTTCTCGCCGTGGTAGTTTCGCGAGATGTTTGTGTGCGGAAGTAATTTGTTGCCCGACTCTTACCTGAACACACCTTCCTGAATTTCAAGAGTAAACATCACCGTGACGCACAACAGCCGTCTTTTAGCTCAGCTATTGTAGTTTGTTGAGCATCCCCGAAACGGTCTCGCACCGACTGATTGATCCCGTGACATCATGTGCTGCTCTTCGTTCGATCTTGTCTATATTTTCTCGTAATCTAACCCGGTTACAGTGCCAGACTGCTGATCAGTACTCAAGTATAGGTCACACAAGTATTTTGGAGTCTGTTTCTTTCGTGCTTGAATTACATTTCCTTGAGTTTTTTCCTACCATCCACACAAGCAAACTGACGTATACTTTCCCTGCTGTTTGTTTTGTGGTGTCATTACACTTGGTTCCAAAGTAAAAGTCAAGCGCAGCAACGACGGTCAGGAACGCAAGAGCAGAGAGGGCTGTAAAGGAGACGTCAGCCAATAGTAGGACGACACCCAGACAGCAGCGGCCTCTAGGCGAAGAGAACATAAGCGTCGCGCCGCTTGGCAGCTGCCTAGTTGAAGACTGTAGAGCTTACAGCAGTGATTTGGGAACTGTATAATTTAACTTGCACTAAGCACTGTCTATACTGATGAGATTTGTTATTTTTTCTGTCGCCCGTTGCTTGCGACATATTACTGTAAATTCTCAAAGTTAAGTATTCTCAATTATTTTACTGTAATAAAAATTCATTAATACGATTTGCTTGAATTGTGGTCTAGCGATTCGAGAAAACAGGTTTCCTAGGCACTCTATTTTCGACGAGTAGGCACGACACAACATATGCTACTGGCCATTAAAATTGCTACACCGCGAAGATGACGTGCTACAGACGCGAAATTTTACCGACAGATGTTGTCATATGCAAATGATTAGCTTTTCAGAGCATTCTCACAAGGTTGGCGCGGGTGGCGACATCTACAACGTGCTGACATGAGGGAAGTTTCCAACCGATTCCACATACACAAACAGCAGTTGACCGGCGTTGCCTGGTGAAACGTTGTTGTGATGCCTCGTGTAAGGAGGAGAAATACGTACCGTCACGTTTACGACTTTGATAAAGGTCGGATTGTAGCCTATCGCGATAGCGGTTTATCGTATCGCGACACTGCTGCTCGCGTTGGCCGAGACCCAGTGACTGTTAGCAGAATATGGAATCGGTGGGTTCAGGAGGGTAATACGGAACGCCGTGCTCGATCCCAACGGCCTCGTATCACTAGCAGTCGAGATGACAGGCATCTTATCCGTATGGCTGTAACGGATCGTGCAGCCACATCTCGATCCCTGAGTCAACAGTCGGGACGTTTGCAAGGCAACAACTATCTGCACAAAAAGTTTGCAGCAGCATGAACTATCAGCTCGAAGACCATGGCTGCGGTTACCCTTGACGCTGCATCACTGACAGGAGCGCCTGCGATGGTGTACTCATCGACGAACCTGGGTGCACGAATGGCAAAACGTCATTTTTTCGGATGAATCCAGGTTTACATTGCAGCATCATGATGGTCGAATCCGTGTTTGGCGACATCGTGGTGAACGCACATTGGAATCGTGTATTCGTCATCGTCATACTGGCGTATCACCCGGCGTGATGGTATGGGGTGCCATTGGTTACACGTCTCGGTCACCTCTTGTTCGCGTTGACGGCACTTTGTACAGTGGACGTTACATTTCAGACGTCTTACGACCCGTGCCTCTACCCTTCATTCGATCTCTGCGAAACCCTACATTTCAGCAGGATAATGCACGACCGCATGTTGCAGGTCCTGTACGGGCCTTTCTGGATACAGAAAATGTTCGACTGCTGCCCTGGCCAGCACATTCTCCAGATCTCTCACCAACTGAAAACGTCTGGTCAATGGTGGCCGAGCAACTGGCTCGTCACAATACGCCAGTCACTACTCTTGATGAACTGTGGTATCGTGTTGAAGCTGCATGGGCAGCTGTACCTGTACACGCCATCCAAGCTCTGTTTGACTCAGTGCCCAGGTGCATCAAGGCTGTTATTAAGGCCAGAGGTGGTTGTTCTACGTACTGATTTCTCAGGATCTATGCACCCAAATTGCGCGAAAATGTTATCACTTGTCAGTTCTAGTATAATATATTTCTCGAATGAATACCCATTCATCATCTGTATTTCTTCGTTGTGTAGCAATTTTAATGGGCAGTTGTATATTTGAGAGAGACTTCGATAGTATGATCCTGTGACGGTTTGCCCCTATGAGCATTATCTTTTAGCGCTACACGATGACGGCGCCAAAAAAAAAAAAAATTTACATCAGTATCACCTCTGCACTATGATTATTGCATGTATGTCCTCTGTAAGCTTTGATGAACCCAAGCGTTTCCGCCAAGAACTCTTCGATAAGGATCAGTGATGAGACAGCAAAATCAACATTTCCGTTGCTGCCTCTGTTTTTGCTACTGTAGCTGCTTGCTGCGGTATTGTAGTATCTCTCTGTCATTGTCTACCTGGACTATAACCATATAGCTGTAAGTAGGCAAAACATCAATTTTATAACGTTATCTTTTCGTGGTCATAATTAAAACTTTATCACTATCACCCCATATTGCATACAGTTCACTGCTATCACAGGACCTTGTATGCTTTTAATTGTGGCATCCTTAACGGCAAACCACGTGGGTATTCAGCCATTACGCATTTGCAATGTTTTAATCTTACAGTATATACAGGGTGTTTTAAAAAAGTATCACATTTTCCTACCGGGTAGTATTGGTCAAAACTAGAAGAAAAGTTCCTATAATAATATGTTCGGAAACCAATAGTTGCTGGGATATGGGCCGTTGAAAGTCTGCAATTAACAGCCTGCATTTTATTTACAAATGAGCAAGATTCACAAGAGATTGCATACTGAATTACCAAAGTGTGACACGTGTCGTCACATGAAAATCCTCGAGCAATCATGGAGGTGAGTCACCAGGACCGTTTCAGTACGAACGTGTGGGTAAGAATTGTTGGTAACAGACTCTTGGAGCCATGCATTTCATCAGCAGATTAACTGATACTGTCACCTATCTCTGCGTGGTGATTTACCAGCGGTGTGGGGAATGTTATCCCTTCAGGAAGGCAACGACTATAGCACATGCACGTGGAGCACCACCCTCTTTTCTACGCATCGTGCGACATTACCTCACAGTGACATTTCGTAGGCGATGAATTCGTCTATGACAATGGTTTCCAACGTGCGGGTAATTACCCACCGAGAGATAAAATGTAATTTTATGAGGGGAATCAACTGTGTTGCCGTCACGAAACAAAATTTTTAAAAGATCTTTAATATTACCACTGTTTTGTAAGACTGAAATACTGATTACATAAGTTACCAATAACTACTTTTTTTTCAATGTGTGACGCAATGTGGTTGAGGTTACAGCTTGTGGAACGAAAGTGCGTACATATTTCTCACATAGGCCACCCCTACACACATACTCTGCACTTTGCACCATTCATCAATGACAGTAAAAATGAGACATATACATTTCATAAGCTTAAATATCACACGTAAATGCTTTGTCTGAGTTGTACGTAACTCCTGCAATTACTTTATTATTTACGTTGCAACAATAAATGAACTATTTAGTTCATTTGTGGGTCCACAGCCTCCAATAATTTTGTGAAATATAGACTGAATGTGGAAGTCTTGTAGTCGACACATGAGATAGATTGGTTATTTGCTTCTGGTACGATGTTTCCGATCTCGGATTACAATGCAGATGTATTGTTCCGTGTATGGATGAACATTTGGAATAGTGTTACCGATAGTACGCCACAACACGTAAGGCATATGGTGTACTGCTTGTGAAGAAGTGCTGGAAAATAACTTACGAGTCAAAATGGCCAATCACATAACAAATAAAGAAAAACTCACAGCCTACTACAAAAATTGCTTTATTTCACAATAAACAGACTGTAAAAAAATGGCAACTGCATTCAGATTGACACAAAGTATTTATAATAAAAAATCACTTTCTAAATTCATTTAACATAGGCGTTACAGGACTGTAATCAAACCTGAATGTCTTTATGGAGCAAACACTTTAATTTTAAATAGAAAGAAAAAAAGATTATTAGGAAGATATTAGGCCGCAAAATTTCTGATTGAGAAACTTATAGCCTGAGAAGTAATACGGAAATGGAAGAATACACAGAAATACATGGTGATATGAGAAAACGAAGACTTAAATATTATGAGCACATAAAAGAATGACACCCACTAGGATGGCAAAACAAGTAGTAGAACTCTACGAAAACAGAAGTAAGGCCAAAACTGCGTCAATTAAATGGATCGCTGCGATTAAGGAGGATTTGAAAGTAGCCGGTATAACTCAGGCAGACATTACAGACAGAAAAACATTCAGGCAAAAGATATTTGTTTGGAAAGTTGGTCAGAGGGAAATCAGACAACGGACTAGAACACATTGGTGTGATGAAAGAGACTTGATTCTGAAAGGATGAATCAAATTTGAACACAAGGAAGGTCAACCATCAAAAGTGACATTGATGGATCGTACCTCGCGTTGTCCTATTGGGCCCATACGTGAATAATAATAACAATAATAAAGACGTTATCGTCATCACCACAGTAACAATCCAATGGTAAATACACTGCTGTTGGGACTACATATTATTATTATTATTATTATTATTATTATTATTATTATTATTATTATCATAGCCGGCCTTTGTGACCGAGCGGTTCTAGGCGCTGCAGTTCGAAACCGCGCTGCTGCTACGGTCGCAGGTTCGAATCCTGCCTCGGTCATGGATGTGTGTGATGTGCTTAGGTTAGTTAGTTTTAAGTAGTTCTAAGTCTAGGGGACTGATGACCTCAGATGTTAAGTCCCATAGTGCTTAGAGCCATTTCAACCATTATTATCATTTTTATTTATTGGCAGTTCAGTTCAGAAGCAATAAGTCTAGCATTCAAGTAATTTACACACAGTAGGCCTAAGTGTAGTGTAACACTTTCATTTGGTTGATTCTGGATGGGGGTGAAGGGTGTGGGTGAAGTGTGTTCCAATAGGAAGATGAGTGGTGAAGAATAATTAAATTTTGTAACAAGTGTCTGCCCTCACTGTGGATAATTAGCTTTCTTTTCTGAGCAGAAATAGTAGGTAGCACTTGTGATGCGCTGAAAATTCCTTTATAAAATGGTTCAAATGGCTCTGAGCACTATGGGACTTAACTGCTGTGGTCATCAGTCCCCTAGAACTTAGAACTACTTACAACTAACTAACCTAAGGACATCACACACATCCATGCCCGAAGCAGAATTCGAACCTGCGACCGTAGCGGTCACGCGGTTCCAGACTGTAGCGCCTAGAACCGCACGGCCACTCCGGCCGGCAAAATTCTTTGATAAAAATACGTTCTTAGTGACAACCAGTACTGATTAACCCATTGACTCATTAGTCCATTGTTTAATAAAGCATATAAAAGCAAATATAATTTATCTTATGTTATTTTAAAAATGGAGGTGTTCAAGGAAACTTGCTTTTCATTCCGAAGTTCAACTAGGCGCTAATGTTGATGGTGCGAGGGGGGGGGGGGTAAAGTTTGGGAACGTCTAGTCTAGGAAGTCCGCTAGCATGACCTCCTCTTTCATCAGACCCGAATCCGTTGGATTTATGGCCACGGAGGACATTTAAAGGTGCCAGGGTACGCCCAACCCATGGCCAACGTCCAGAGGTTACAGATGCTTGAGACCAATGAACGTGACGCATTCCGAATGGAGACAAGAGTATTTGAAAGAGAGCGTGATTCACTGCGAAGAACAGGTGAACAGTGTGTCAGGATGCTTCATAACCACATGCTGTACTGGCTACAGTGTCTGCTTCTATTCAACAGAAGAAATGAAAGGACATATTGGCCCGTTTCTCAACAGTCCCTGGTTTCCTGACACATCATTGTAGGAACATTTCTCCTAGTTTTAGAGAATAGTACCTCCTGTAGGGGCCGGCCGGGGTGGCCGAGCGGTTCCAGGCGCTACAGTCTGGAACCGCGCGACCGCTACGGTCGCAGGTTCGAATCCTGCCTCGGGCATGGATGTGTGTGATGTCCTTAGGTTAGTTAGGTTTAAGTAGTTCTAAGTTCTAGGGGACTGATGACCTCAGAAGTTAAGTCCCATAGTGCTCAGAGCCATTTGAACCATTTTGAACCTCCTGTAGGGAAATGTGAAACATTTTTTTTTTTAAAGACGCTGTATACTTTGAAACGAATGTATCGACTTTCACTCACGCTGTACAACGGACTCGCATTTCTCTGAGCGGTACAACCAACAGTTATCTCCTGCAATAAACTGACAAGTGGAGAAGCCGGTCGCTGGTCTACACCGCTGCGGGAATGCGAAACGTTTCTGTAACAACCGCCCTGTGCGGCTTACACGAAACCCGCCGTCCGCCCACAACAAGATATACTGTATGCCGAGCACTCGGACCTCGTGATCGGCGCCCGCCGGAGAGATTGAAAGTCGCCCACGCTCGCTGCGCTGCAGATTACATCAGCAAAGACAACACAGTGCTGTCCTAGTACAGCAGATTTAATGGTATGTTTCTCTGTCGAGGGGCAGGCGTACAACTCACCGTTTGCTTTCCTGCGTGCACACTGCAATTGTCACGTGCCTGCAGAAAAATGATGTAGATCATGAATATTTCGATACTTGCGTATTCTAACGATTTATTTATTTACACTGAGTTGCTGAATTGCATATCTACTGGAAGTTGCTTACACAGATAGAACCAAATTGCTAAAATTTTCACATAGCTCTCTGCTTTACATATTACGTGGGAACAGTGAAATTATGGACAGTCTTTTGATATATGGGGAACATTTTTATCTCCTACGAGCTTAGCACCTGCTTCTTCGCTCGCGTACACTTTGTGGCCTGCAGAGATTTTTTTATCATTATTTAATAGAATTTTTATGTTGTTCACAGATCTCAACATCTTCTAAGCATTTCACGCTAATTAAGGTCATATAAGTCTTTTCCGAATTTATTTCTGACCAAAGTTTTTGTTAATGACGTCTTTTGCGTTCTTGTGCAGATATTTCCATAGCAACTTTTATCTCGTAACAAATATTTCTTTATATCTTGTCGACAAGTGAAATACCTTTTTACTATAACGAAATATTTTCTTAAAAGTTTTCATCCCCCGTCGCAGTCGCTTAGGGGCTGAATTTCCAGAAACGCTGAAACATGTATTTTTCTTTATTTCTAATCATGACGCTGTAGTCTTAAAAATCCTTTAATTGTTCTTTAGTAATTATTTATTTTCAAAAAATCTTTCACCCACTCTTTCACCCCATTAGTTGTTGAGTTTCCAAAAGCGCTGAAACACATATTTTCTGTTTTCTGACTGAGACACAAAATGCCAGTTGTCGTGGTTCTAGCTTCAAAACTCCCTTTCAAAAAATCTTTCGTCCCCTATTTCAGTCCCCTTAGGAGTGGAATTTCAGACAATACCTTCTCAAACGATGCCTGCAGTATAAGATTCACACTCTCTCCAAACTTCAGGTTTCTATCCTGAGTGATGACGAGTCAGTGAATCAGACTGACCTTGTTTCACTCGCTTAGGGTCTGAATTTCCCAAAACAGTGAAACAAGTATTTTTTCATCTCAAACCGAGAAGCCAGACACCAGTTTTCAAAGATTTAGTTTCAGAAATGCTTTCACAATGAAATATTTCCATAAAAACTTTCATCCCCCGTTTCAAATCCATAAGGGTTGAATTGATAAAAACAGTGAAACACGTACTTGTTTTACTTATAACTGGGAAGCCAAGTTTAAATTTTTAGATTTAGCTTTAAAAATGCTTTCATAATAAAAATTTCCATAAAATGTCTCATTCCATGTTTTACCTCCTTAGGGTTTCAGTTCCCAGAAACACTGAAACATATTTTTTAATTTGTAACCGAGAAGTCAAATACCAGTGCTGATAGATGTAATTTTAAAAATACTTTAGTAGTTCTTTAATAATGATATATTTTCAAAAAACGGTTTTACTCATTATTTCGCCTCCATAGGTTTGCATTTCCAAAAAAGCTGAAACACGTATTTCCTTAATTCGGACTGAGATACCAAACACCAATTTTCGTAAGACTAGCTTCAGATTAGCCTTAAGAGCGACATTTTTCAAATAAAACATCTATCCCCTATTTAACGCGTTGAGGGATCGAACTTAAAAAAATCTCTTCTTAAACGAAGCCTGCGCTATGAGGTCCACACCTTCTCCAAATTTCAAGTTTCTCTCCTTTAGCGGTTTTGGCTGGGCTATGATGAGTGAGTCAGTCTGGACATAAAGAGATGACCATATTTAAACTAGTTGCATTTGACAGCTAGTGGGGTGGATTCTCCCGCCATCAATACACCAGTGGGAGCTGCACCGCTGTTGTCAGCTCCCACAGTGTTGCCAATGCCCTGTACATCCTGTCCTCGAGCAGGAAACTCCCTGGATGTAAAACATTTGCCTAATTGAAGAAAAAAAAACATGTCTCCGGATGTAATTTAAATTATGAACAGATTCTTGACATGCTTAGAGACGTTAGAGTGTTCTGTACCATATGTCAGTTACGAAATGTTTCATTATGGTTGTAATAGGTAAGTGAATTAAACTTCACACTTGTTACGAGTTAAATATTCATAAAATTGCAAAGTAGGTTTCTCCGAAGCTTATTTGTAGCATGCGCAATGCATTATGAAACTTTGTAAAGATCTGTTGTCGAGTTAACTATTTTTGTAATCTACAGAAAAACATAAAGCAATAATTTCAAGAATCTTGGAATATGATGCGATAAGTGTGTCCCTTGATGGGAATATGTCATCAGTTTTTTTTAGAAAAAAGTAATTATAGCTCTGGGCTACTTAAAACGAAGAACAGGTTTTTGACATGATTAGAGACACGCAATAGATATCTCGTGTGTACTAGAATTTCGGGGTCCTTACGTGTTTCTTTTTTTTTTCTTCTTTTTGTAGGAGATATAGACTTTAATGCGATTTTCTGTCACCTAAGAGAACGGAACCTTGTGGCGGCTACCTAAGACGGTACGTGTCGCGACAACGGCGCAACGTGGGTCCTTAAATGTCAGATCTCAACTAATTTAACGTATATACGTGATATCTGATAATTCGGACATTGCAGAAGAGCACATACCACGTGTATAAAACTAAGGCGAGGACGGCGAGTTATCGGATACACACCTGGCTCAAACTCTTATGGGAATCGGCGAAATGCCACGAGTAACGAGGATAACAGGCAAGTGGCACTGCATTAGTAGTGTGCGAATAAGTTGAGGATTTAGGTCTGACGAGAGGCGTGCTGGGGTGATCCGTACAGTTGCCATGGCTACTGTGACCGAATGGTTTAGTGGTCAGAGTATCTGCCTAGTAAGCAGGTGAGCAGGGTTCCAATCCTGGTCCGGTACAAATTTTCATCTTACCTCACTGATTTAAATAATTGCACACCGGCCAATGTCTGTAATTCCATTGCATCTTAATTTAAGGTAGTCTGTAAGTTACGTTAACGAGCAGAAGTACTGTTACTGTAATTACAAAATCTTATCAATTATGTTTGTATCATGTATTGCGTCTTCCCATCACAGCACCCTTTCTAGCACACAATAGACCAAGTAAAACTACAAGATTGACTATCGGATGTCTGACAACAAAGGTACAAGTAGTGTTGCTGTCTGGTCGTTTCTGTTCACCTACCAGAAAATAAATATCATCTCTATTTGCTGTTTACATAAATTATTAGTTGAACTACATTACACAGTGATCGTCCAAAACCAACATGAGGAACTACCGTGATGGCAGCTCTAACTTTAAAATTTGTTTTTAATATTATTAGTTATCTAGTCTTTTGATTGATTTGATGCTACACTCTTATTGCATAAGAACTGGTATCGTAAGAAACAGTCATAGACACGATCACGGAAAACTGGTGCTTTGGGCTGGTGTTTGGCACTGGCTTCTAGAACCTTTCTCTTGCTTTTAATATGACTCTTTCAAAATTGGCCACAATATTTAACATTGTTACTGAGCGCCTCCGTTCAGTAATAACAACTTTTATCTCAGTATACACTCAACTGAAACTAGATCACCTCCTCATGGAATACATCATCAGAAAAGAGTATAAAACATTGAAGTGGAAAAAAAATGTTGCAAATGGTACTGGCAGTCATTCTTCCTTTTTTTTGTCTGGAATTTAACAAGCTGAATTGTAAAAGACGATTGACTCTGCAAATAAGATCACATCAGACATTCACGCATTTCAGTGCATATACATTTCATCACTTACAATACAGCTTATACATTCTTTCGGCAGCTCTAACTTTAAAATTTGTTTTTAATATTATTAGTTATCTAGTCTTTTGATTGATTTGATGCTACACTCTTAATTTCTTTTATAATGCTCCATTCAGTTCGTGGGATCGAGCTCTACATTTTCAAGTAAAATCGAAGGGCGTTGTTTGTTTGCCTTATACCTATCGATAAATACTGTTGTGCCAAAGCATCCTGCATGGTTAATTTAACGAAGTTACGAAATGCGCAACATCGAAATGTACATAACTTGGCGAGTCCCACTGTGGATAGTTTATCCTTGCGGTCTTTCCCACCCAACCACAGAATAATGACCTATGGGATTCACACCCGCTTTGAGACACTGAGGCTAATGTATCGCAGTTTCTACCATACTGATTTTATACGTGACTCTACAGGATGCAGCATAAAATATGGCGACTAGGTAAGAGCAGGGTAGGAGACATTGAATGTAGCAAAATTAGCCAGATAACGACAGGTGGGAAGCGCAGCGTTGTGAAACTATAACCATTAAACCGTATCCAATCAGCGATAACCGCGCAAAAGCGTGTACTTTTAACCTAACTCGCCCAGGGTAATAAGTGTTATGCCAAACAGTGCAGTTAATGATTAAATTAGCTCAGGGTAATAGTTTAAGAGGAGCAACGAAAAGCAGGCAAAGCTTAATGACTGTCTGCGGCTGGTTTCACTGAACGCGAATTTTCTGCGATGTTTACTGGGTAAAGTTTGACTATTAAGTCAATGAAGCAGAAAGTGCCACACGTCATTAGTTTAAGAAAATTAGTTGCGCTACAGAAACAGCTGTAACTGAATGCTTCGCGTTCTGAGAAGTGGATCGGTAACTGTGACCTAAGATATTGAAGGTAACGAATACAGAAGTTAAATTTTTGACATCCTCTCTGTTAAATATTTTGTAAATATTTAGTAAATTACTATGGGTTTTGATGCCCATCTGTGTCGCTGTTCTTGAAGACGACTAATTCGTCACTTCGACTGTTTTGTTGAAATGTTTTTAACATTCATAAATTACGTCGAGACTGTGGACTCACGTATGATGAGATCAAAGGTATGGGACTTGATTGAAAACTTGACAGAATCCATTATGTAGTTCTTAACCGTAAGATATCATCAAATGTAATGTCCGATGAACCCCACGAAACTATGATAAGATCTATCAAGATTCAAGATGTAAACGATCTGCCTGGTAACCTAAGCTCAGAGACGATGTACATCGTTGGTTCAAGATGTAAGGACTTGAAGATGACCTGTGTTTCACGTAAAGACTGTCAGCTGCCCTTCAAAATAAATAAATGTAGTGTAACGCGCGTACATAAACGGAACGTGCAGTTATCGTTGCATTACACATCAGAGCAAAATCCTCTCTGTCCCACCCCATCGTTCAGCCACTTTCTCGAAGTCCTTCGCAGTAGCAGGAACCCGACTCCGCAATAATCTTCCGGATTGCACTAGAGAAATAAATAACATCTCCAGCTTCAGAAGACACTTAATGCTATCTCTGCTGAAGCAATAATAATTATTAAATTGTGCCTGTACGCTCTTGTTACCCCTATGTAGACTACTGGCCATTAAAATTGCTACACCAAGAAGAAATGCAGATGATAAACGGGTATTCATAGGACAAATATATTATACTAGAACTGACATTTGATTACATTTTCACGCAATTTGGGTGCATAGATCCTAAGAAATCAGTACCCAGAACAACCACCTCTGGCCGTAATAACGGCCTTGATACGCCTGGGCATTGAGTCAAACAGAGCTTGGATGGCGTGTACAGGTACAGCTGCCCATGCAGCTTCAACACGATACCACAGTTCATCAAGAGTAGTGACTGGCGTATTGTGACGAGCCAGTTGCTCGGCCACCATTGACCAGACGTTTTCAATTGGTGAGAGATCTGGAGAATGTGCTGGCCAGGGCAGCAGTCGAACATTTTCTGTATGCAGAAAGGCCCGTGCAGGACCTACAACATGTGGTCGTGCATTACCCTGCTGAAATGTAAGGTTTCGCAGGGATCGAATGAAGGGTAAGCCACGGGTCGTAACACATCTGAAATGTAATGTCCACTGTTCAAAGTGCCGTCAATGCGAACAAGAGGTGACCGAGACGTGTAACCAATGGCACCGCATACCATCACGCCGGGTGATACGCCAGTACGGCAATGACGAATACACGCTTCCAATGTGAGTTGACCGCGATGTCGCCAAACACGGATATGACCATCATGATGCTTAAACATAACCTGGATTCATCCGAAAAAATGACGTTTTGCCATTCGTGCACCCAGGTTCGTCGTTGAGTACACCATCGCTGGCGTTCCTGCCTGTGATGCAGCGTCAAGGGTAACCACAGCCATGGTCTCCGAGCTGATAGTCCATGCCGCTGCAAACATCGTCGAACTGTTCGTGCAGATGGTTGTTGTCTTGCAAACGTCCCCATCTGTTGAATCAGGGATCGAGACGTGGCTGCGCGATCCGTTACAGCCATGCAGATAAGATGCCTGTCATCTCGACTGCTAGTGATACGAGGCCATTGGGATCCAGCACTGCGTTCCCTATTACGCTCCTGAACCCACCGATTGCATATTCTGCTAACAGTCATTGGATCTCGACCAACGAGAGCAGCAATGTTGCGATACGATAAACCGCAATCGCGATGGGCTACAATCCGACCTTTATCAAAGTCAGTGACGTGATGGTACGCGTTTCTCCTCCTTACACGAGGCATCACAACAACGTTTCACCAGGCAACGCCGGTCAACTGCTGTTTGTGTATGAGAAATCGGTTGGAAACTTTCCTCATGTCAGCACGTTGTAGGTGTCGCCACCGGCGCCAACCTTGTGTGAATGCTCTGAAAAGCTAATCATTTGCATATCACACCATGTTCTTCCTGTCGGTTAAATTTCGCGTCTGTAGCACGTCATCTTCGTGGTGTAGCAATTTTAATGGCCAGTAGTGTATCTTTCTTTCCAACTAGATCTTCCTCATTTCCCAGTATTCTTAGCTGGTGCAGACTCCTTGAATCTGCTTTCTCCAGACCTCACTATATCAGAAAGAATCTGTCTTTTACACCTGTAAATTCTTTTATATCTGCCACTATCATTACTGTTATTATTTTCATTATTATTATTATTATTATTATTATTATTAGTAGTAGTAGTAGTAGTAGTAGTAGTAACAGGAGCAGCAGTTGTAGAAGTGTTGCCGGTATTAACTTTACTAGTTCATAGCTAGTATTATTTACTCACATCATGTCTGTAGACACTAAAACCATTTTAATACTATTTGTCATATTAAAATCGTTATTTCCTAGTAGATGACTATGATGTAAAAAAGGCATTACAAGTGTGAAACCCTGATACGATGTACAAAATGTCCATAGTTAAAATCCAGTTTCAAACTGAGCGAGGTGGCGCCGCGGTTAGCACACATGAGTCGCAATCAGGAATACAACGTTTCAAACCCAATTTTGGCCATCCAGGTTTAGGTTTTCCGTGATTTCCCTAAATAGCTCCAAGAAAATGCCGCGATGGTTCGTTTGAAAGAGCACGGCCGATTCCCTTTCCCATCCTTGATATAGTCCGAACTTGTGCTCCATCCCTAATGACCTCGATGTCGGCGGGACGTTAAATCCAATCTTCCTTCCTTCTTCCAGTTTCAAAGCGACATCTTAAGAGAACAACTGCTCAGAATGACGTCAAATTCGAATAGCATATTATTGACGCAGAGAGAAACGTCACGAAAGAAAAAAGAAAAAGAAAGAAAAAGACTGGTATATGACGTTGTAAGCGTCAGAATATGCACAGAAACAGACACGTGGCACACTTCTGTTCCTGACTATGCGTCCTAGATACCCAAAATGACTGTCTCCATGAAGGATCGCGCTCTGCTGGTAAAGCTCATTTACAAGAACGGTGACTTTGCCTCAGTAGCCCTGCAGATGTTCCTGACACTCAAGGGTATGAAAAGGGGCAACGGTCCGATGTCTGCTAAGGGTCTGGAAAAAAGAATTACAGAATTGGAATAGACAATTTCTTTCGAAGAGCAATGTGAAAGAAGAAGGAAGGCAGTGGATCCGACGTGTGTCGCAGATGTGGCCACAGAATTCCAAGAGGGTTGAGTGGTGGTGTGGAAACATCCAGAGCAAGGCAAATTGCCCAAACTTTGGACATGCCTATGAGCATTTTAGACTCCTACGAAACATTCTGCATTGCTATCCATACAAAATCATTCACGTTCAAGAGTTGCATTTTTCTGATTTGCCAGCAAGACAAACGTTCGCTCTGGAATTTGTCGCTCGCGTGGAAGTGGACAATGAACGGCCATGGAACATTCTGTGGACAGACGAAACCCATTTCCATCTCCAAGATCATGTCAGTACTCAGAACTGCAGAATTTGGGCAACGGAAAATCCGCACGCACATCAACCGCTACCACTTCATTCTGCAATGGTGGTTCTGGTAACAGCGACATTTATCGTAGGGCCGTATTTTTTCGAGATGAGTCGTGTTGTCTGTACCTTAGTCACTGGTAAATGCTGTAAGAGTCTTTTGCGTACCAGCGTCAAAAATGGATCAAATGGCTCTAAGCATTATGGGACTTACCATCTGAGGTCATCAGTCGCCTAGACCTACAACTACTTTAACTAACCTAAGGGCATCACACACATCCATTCCCGAGCGACCGTAGCAGCAGCGCGGCTCCGGACTGAAACGCCTAGAACCGCTCGGCCACAGCGGCCGTACCAACGTCATTACGACCCTTCAACAGCTTGCACGTGTGGGCAGAATAGTTTTTATGCAAGATGGCGCTCCTCCGCATATTGCAAAGCCAGTGAAGCGGCTGCTGCAGAGGCATTTCGGAAACGATAGAATTGGCCGCGCGGTTCTGGCGCTGCAGTCTGGAACCGCGAGACCGCGACGGTCGCAGGTTCCAATCCTGCCTCGGGCATGGGTGTGTGTGATATCCTTAGGTTAGTTAGGTTTAACTAGTTCTAAGTTCTAGGGGACTAATGACCTTAGCAGTTGAGTCCCATAGTGCTCAGAGCCATTTGAACCATTTTGAAACGATAGAATTGTCAACTGCCATTTCCCTACAGCCCGGTGGCCACATCTTAATCCATGTGACTGGCTGTGGGTTTATCTGAAAGATGTTCAGTGCTCCAATTACGAACGTAGCTGAATGGAAGGCACGCTCTCCGCAGTGCATCGTGAGCATGAGTCCCGAGACACTCCGATCTGTTGTGAGACACGCTGTTTCTCGATTTCAGCTTGTGCAAGAAAACGTTGGGCACTATTTTAAACAAGCCCTGTGCCCGTCTCAAGACAATTAGAAACCGTTATCATTTTGATTTTAATGCGGCTTTTGGTCTGAGGACAGTTAAAAACCCATGTCATTTTGCTTGCCGGCTGCGGTGGCCGTGCGGTTCTAGGCGCTACAGTCCGGAACCGCGGGACTGCTACGGTCGCAGGTTCGAATCCTGCCTCGGGCATGGATGTGTGTGATGTCCTTAGGTTAGTTAGGTTTAAGTAGTTCTAAGTTCTAGGGGACTGATGACCTAAGATGTTCAGTCCCATAGTGCTCAGAGCCATAGTGCTCAGAGCCATTTTGCTTTTTATGCGATTGGTTGCCCCAGGACAATTAAAACCGGTATGCTTTTCCTTTATGCGGTTATTGGCCTCAGAACAATTGAAAATCGATTTTTCTCTTCCGATGTAGTACGACCTTGCCGTGGTGGCTGGCTTAACCTATCAGTGCCACAGGCGTTGACTGCCGAACTCGTGCAGTCAAGCTCAATGAACAGTACGGATGCTATAATGTGTAACTCAAACCATAGTCGTCGTACAGCGATTCATCTGCAATTTCTAGCCTATCCCAATTACGGTAAGACGGTTACAGCATCATCTGTTCGTAATTTTCGTAATTTTTTTTTTTTTGTTGCATGACTTTTCTTATAGCGTCAATAGTATATTGCTCTAGTTGGGCAACATTTTGAGCAGTGGTTTTCTTCCTAGGGCGTTTTGAAACTGAAACTGTAATTATGGACACCATGTAAGAGCGGACGTGATGACTCTGATCAGATTAGGAGAAATAAGTAAGTTTACGGTCTGCGATGAGTCACTGGATGCAGTTGCCGGAACGAAGGAAGATTATAGTTTAACGCACCGTCGATGGTGTGGTCAGGGGAACGAGCATTTGTCCATATTGTACGAAAGATGGAACGACCAAATGCTCACGAACAAAACAAATTGTCTTTAAAAATCTTCATCCGATCAACGGACCTTTCCTTCTCTTTTTTTTAAGGTCATTATTCTTTTGGTCACGATATTCCCTTGTGTGACAATCCTTTCACCTCCATGTATCACATAATCTTCCATTATTTGTTCGATATATTCCAGTCTTCGTCCAACACTACAGTTTTTGCCCTCTAGGGCTCCCTCCAGTATGAAGTGAGTTATTTCCTGATGTCTTAACACATGTCTGAACATCAAGCCCCTTCTTATAGTCAGTTTCTCGCACATATTTTTCTTCGCCTATCCTGTGGAGAAGCTCCTCGTTTCTTACCAGTCCGCTTCATTTTCGGCATACTGTATTTGAAACGCTTCAATTCTCCACTTTTCCCACTTTTCATTATTCACTTCCATTATTTTCCATACAATTCTGTTTTTCAGAAGCAAATTTTCACCCAAACCCATGGCCAAAGTTGACGCTAGTAACCTTCGTTCACGAGGAATGCTCTTTTTGCATCCCGCCTGGAAGGCGGCGCGTGGGTCTGCTCCTATAACTGAGAGCGAGTGTAGGAAGCTAGGAGGATCAGGTGAGGTAGAACACTTGGTACTACAGTTAAAAGTGGTTTTACTGATGTATAAACTGATAATACTTAACTTCGCGTACAGATGAGCACGTAGGTGCGAAACCGTACAGGTATCAACGTTAACAGCTACTATTAGTTGGTCGAACTATCATTGAAGTAACAAAGTCTGTAATGGCTAGCCCCCTATGAAGTAGAAACAATGTTGCTAGGTCGTCTCCTCGGAATCAAATGGGCTGAATCTGGAGCGGCGCTCGTAGAGCTGCACAGCGCCGGCTAGAGGGCGCTGTCGCCGGTGTCGGTGTCGTAGTGCCAACCTAGCAGAGCGCACCTACGTTGTGGCACCGTAGCTATCGATACCACAGCTCTCTTTTCCTGTTCTAGTCTGCTTCTTATATCTTCCTTGCTTCCTCTTGTTTCCAAGGTAGCAGAATTTTTTCACTGCGTCTGCTCCGTAGCCCCTCCAATTTTGATCACTAATCGTATTTTGCTACTCGGTACCTTTGCCTTATTGGTTTACTCTGAAACTACATACTGTGCCCAATGGACTGTTCATTTCATTCGGTAGGTCCTGTAATTCTTCCTCACTCACTGAGGATAGCAATGTATTCGACGCATCTTGTCATCGATATCTGTTCACTCTGAATTTTAATTCCACTCCTGAACTTTTCCTATAATTCCTTCATTGCTTCTTCCATACACAGTTTGAACAGTGGGGGAGAAGGTAGGTGAGAGCCGCTATCAGAAGTAAAGCTATGAGGGCGTGTCGTGAGTCGTGTTTTGGTTACTCAGTCAACAGAGCACTTGAGCTTGAAGTCAGAGGTCTCAGGTTCGAGCCGGCCGGAGTGGCCGTGCGGTTCTGGGCGCTACAGTCTGGAACCGAGCGACCACTACGGTCGCAGGTTCGAATCCTGACTCGGGCATGGATGTGTGTGATGTCATTAGGTTAGTTAGGTTTAATTAGTACTAAGTTCTAGGCGACTGATGACCTCAGAAGTTAAGTCGCATAGTGCTCAGAGCCATTTAAACCATTCTCAGGTTCGAGTCCTCGTCTGACACACGAATTTACTCGGTCAGGAGGTATTAGTGGAGGAGGAAGACTTCATCGCCTTCCTTATGCCCTTTTTTGATCCGAGCAATTCATTTGGTCTTCCATTGTAATTGTACCCTCTTGGTTCTAAATACTGCGTATTGCGCGTGTTTTCCTGCATATATGTGGTTTTCTGCTCCATTCTACCTTGAAGCCTTATGAGATATTAGTAGCACAGAGAGAAAATTCAGAGAAGAACTGAACGCTTGGTCACGAATCTGTTGTCGGCGTGTGGGGGTCACGGAAATGCTCAACAAACTGGAGATGCTGTAAGAAAGGCGCAGTACATTGTGCAGAGGTTGACTCCAAGAGTTTACCGTCAGTTACCAGTCAAGAATCAGCTTACTTCTACAGTTACATCTGTTCAAATATTTCCTAAAGTTAATACCCCGATTAACCATTACGTTCGGAAAAAAATTTGCAAAATTCCTGCGTGGACAAAAAGGTACCGACTAAAAAAGTTGTGTGGGAGTTGGGTGGGGTTGAGGGAGGGAGGCGGGGTGGGGGGGGGGGGGTGGGGGGAGGTGTGAATCAAGTTCGGGTACAACATGTTTCTTCCATCCTCCATCACACATTGTACAATAATTCGTGAAATACTCATGCAGGTGTACGGTTATATGTAAGTGCAGTCTTTTAACTTGATCTCCTCATTCTAATCCGTGCGTCTTGCCGAAAGTGTGGTATCACCGCCAGACACCACACTTGCTAGGTGGTAGCACTTTAAATCGGCCGCGGTCCATTAGTATACGCCGGACCCGCGTGTCGCCACTGTCAGTGATAGCAGACCGAGCGCCACCACACGGCAGGTCTAGAGAGACGTACTAGCACTCGCCCCAGTTGTACAGCCGACTTTGCTAGGAAAGGTTCACTGACAATTACGCTCTCATTTGCCGAGACGATAGTTAGCATAGCCTTCAGCTAAGTCAATTGCTACGATGCTACGACCTAGCAAGGCGCCATTTATCCTTTGCTATGTATCTAATGAAGCATGTACAGTAACAAGACCAATGTTCACCAATTGTGGATTAAAGTTAAGTATTCCAGCAGCTTTTCTTTATAGCATTCATTACGTATCTTGTTTCAGACCTCACGCCAGCCTGCGTGAGTTTAAGCGCGTGCCTTTCGGTTACCCGTCACTGTGGATTGGCTGTCTTGCCAGTCCACAACAGAAAGTATAACAGTTTTTCAACGTTGTAACATTCCATCACCACTGAAATCGACAAATTCTATCTCTGGAGCTTAATGAGTACCACTTTTTGCTAGTTGCAAGAATTTCGGAGAGCACACTTCTGCTCCTACGTTAGTTCTGCTGTGTTTCACTTTAACAGATAAATATCTTCTGATTTGAAACTTCCTGGCACATTAAAACTGTGTGCCGGACCGAGACTCGAACTCGGGACCTTTGCATTTCGCGGGCAAGTGCTCTACCATCTGAAGTATCCAAGCACTGTCCTCACGGCTTTACTTCCGCCAGTACCTCGTCTCCTGTGAGGACGGGGCTTGGGTAGTTCAGATGGTAGAGCACTTGCCCGCGAAAGGCAAAGGTCCCGAGTTCGAGTCTCGGTCCCGCACACAGTTTTAATCTGCCAGGAAGTTTCATATCAGCGCACACTCCGCTGCAGAGTGAAAACCTCACTCTGCATTCATGTTCTCATTTGTTCTACATCTAGTCTACATTTACATAGATACCCCGCAAGCCACCCTACGGTGCGTGTTGGAGGGTTCCCTGTATCGCTACTAGCTATTTCCTTCCCTGTTCCATCCGCAAATAGAGCGAGGAAATAACGACTGTCTCCGTAAGAGCCCTAATTTCTCGTATCTTATCTTTGTGGTCGTTACGTGCAATGTATGTTGGCTGCAGTAGAAATGTTCTGCAGTGCGTTTCAGATACCGGTTCTCTAAATTTTCTCAGTTGCGTTTCTCGAAAAGAACATCGCCTTCCCTCCAGGGATTACCATTTGAGTTCCTGAAGCATCTCCGTAACACTTACGCGTTCGAACCTACCGGTAACAAATCTAGTAGTCCGCTCTGAACTACCTGGATGTCCTCCTTCAACCCGACTGCACTGCTTACTGCATTTCGTACATCTTACGTAAAGCAAAGGGTTTGCAATAGAAGAGATGTTTCACAATGGGGAAGATGAACAATTCCTCATAGTTCTTAAGGTATGCATTTCAGAACGCATGTTTACTGGACAATTTACCAACAGCCTTGTCGCAGTGATAACACCGGTTCCCGTCAGACCACCGAAGTTAAGCGCTGTCGAGCTAGGCTAGCACTAGGATGGGTCACCACCCGGGTCTGTTGAGTGCTGTTGGCAAGCGGGCTGCACCCAGCCATTGTCAATTGAGGAGCTACTTGCTTGGGAAGCAGCGACACCGGTCACGAAAACTGACAATGGCCGGGAGAGCGGTGTGCTGACCACATGCCGCTACGTATTTACATCTGGTGACGCCTAAGGGCTGCGGATGACACGGTGGCCGGTCGGTAATGTCGGGCTTTCTAGGCCTGTTTGTTTAGACGGTGTTTTTTCTTGTTTTAGTCTTGGTTTGGTTCATACAACCACCTCTCAAAAAAATTGAATACTTTTTTAAAAACTCTGCGTGCCTCAATGGCAACAATAGGTACTAAGCGTGTGTTGTAATGACACGATTGACGCCAAACACGTCTACTGATTGATATAAGACATGACTGTTTCCTTGGAAACATTGACGTCGGCAGCAAGCAGGGAGATAGACAAACTCGCGTAATACGCTGCTCGTGATAACATTGACGGCATGGCTGTGAGAGTCACCGCTACGTGTTTCGAAACGCAACACTGGCACTGATGACACATAGCGTTATCTGGCCCAGCAGTGCCCTCTTCTCGTCGCAGCTGCCTTACTTTTTATCAGTGTGTGGACAAACAGTACATAGTTATCTGCTGACACATGCATTTCGTTTTCGGTGAAGTAAACAAACCTGCAGAACAACGTATCACTGTCTCACCAACTACAAACGTAGAAAATCCCTCGCAGCTCTCGAGTGAATACATTATCTCCATTTTTAGAACAACATATTTTCTTGGCAAGTCTCTTGTTGTTACGCTCGCAAGGCACTTGCTCGTTAAAAGAATGGCCTCAAACTGTAGATCAATGAAGGTTCTGCATGATAAGGGAGGCAGTGGTTGAAACGTTCCGTTCCGTTCCGCTCAAGTAGTTCCAAGCCCGTAACTGCTGTGGTGTCTGATTTGCGGCGCGCATGATAAATTACGAAACGCTTGTTTGATCGAAAACCTTAATCGGAGTACCAAATTAATTATGTTAACTGTCACACTATTAAAGCCAGTCCAAAATAAGTGTCCTCTGTCTCGCTTTGACCTGGCAGACAGGGCTAAAATTGTCACTAGCCCCATACCAATAATCAGTGCCTTGCTTGAGCCAACTAATTTCAGCTCTCTGGTGTGACCAGCAGGTTCGAAAACGAGCACTGCAAACAGTCATAACACCGTCTCACATCTGTTTCTATCCTCTCTCGCCGATACTCTCGTCCATAAGAGAGTGAGAATAACAGTTTAAAGGCAACAAGGAGAAAGTGTGACTATGCGGTATCATAAATTGAAATCACTTATTGCTTGTAACTCTTGTGCCCTAAATTGTGACTGCATGAATTGTAAATTGAAATACCACTTTACACTGGAAGCTAGTTATAACTGTTCCCAACCGTTCCAGAGTGCGTGGTAATTTTTAACTGTTTCGCAACACTAACGTCTAGGGCCCAGTCAAACATGTTTGTCGCAGTTACCCTTGATAATTACTCAATAACCAAATCAAAAATGTGCAGACAGGAATGTTATGTGCATTGAATAAAAATTTATTAATGTTAATAATAAATTGGAGTTTTTTGGTTTAAACCAGAAACAGAGTATATTGTTCTTTTTCTACACTAACCAATGTAATAACTGAGCGAAAGCCTTAAAATAAAAGAAAACCAGAGCAGTAGAACACGATAATTGACGTTTAAATTCCCATAAAACCTCGTAAATAGTTCAGAGTTCATCAATGCATGCTTGAAAAGTAAAGTTCCACATTGACTAACCAATCAAAACCACAACATAAAATCACTCAGAAAATAATCGCGGAAATGTTTTTAGAATTCTATCATGTCCACTTAGCGAGAATTATTCTGAGTTCATACGTTAGCTGACTTGCTAAAGTATTTCTAAGTATTCACTGCTCACATGGGCGGAAAACACAAGTCCGCAGTTTCATACTTATAAATTCTTCGGACATTATTGAAATACGACCTGGACACCACTCACCCGTACGTCTTTTCTGCTCCAGTTCTCACAACGGAATGACCATGAGCAAGACGGCTACCAGATAATTACTCTTCGCACTGTCGTAAATCAAATTCACATCGTCCTGTTTTCCAGACTACATACTCAATAATACTGCAAGATACATCACATACCATGGATATTTATTCAGCTTTACAATGCTGTCGCTGGTTCTCAACTAAGTTCGTCAGGTTGTCCAATATTTAGTATTTTGCGCGTGTTAAGGTTAGTTTAAATTTTGTTGTTAATAAATTAAAACAAAACTAAATATATTCTACATCAATATATACGTCTAATTCGTTATGCTGACACTACATTCATTGTTTTATTAATGATTTTGCTGAAAATTAACATTTTTATGCACAGAACGCATATTCCATCATGTAGTTTCAAAACATAACGCTTATAAAAAGAATCTGCTCTTATGTTGTGGTGGAACTCCACAAGTTCTATCCATGTACAGTCAGTTTATACAAATCACACAAGGCATTGATGAGATATTTATTTTCAAATTTGATTCCTATTGTAAAACTTTTGATATTGAATAACTGAAAAGCTATTTACTAGATCAAGGCCATGTTTACATACATGCTCCCTTGTCATTTTTCTCTTGGCGACGATGTTAGTCGATTTTCTGAAAGTATCTTGGATCGTTTTTTAATTAATTTTATGTTTATTTAGTATTCAATCTGTTCATGCACTTCTGCTATGGTCGGTGCCCCGTCCATGCTGCTCGGCACCGGCTGAGTGCATGTGGTTTTTCCAGCTGCTGAGTCATAGCATGGGTTTACGTGCTACTCTCCTGCAGCTGTGGGATTTCTCACACTCCCAGTGTCCATCAGTCACTAAGTCTGCTGCACCTTGCCGCCACCTCCTGGAGAGTGCTATTGCCCTGCTGTGGCTTATCATCACAGTACAGTCTAGTGCAGTCGGCTTGCCCGCGCCCCCCCCCCCCCCCCTTCCCCCTCTTCACGTGCGAAAGGCAAAGGTCCCGAGTTCGAGTTCGGTCCGGCACACAGTTATAATCTACCAGGAAGTTTCATATGAGCGCACACTCCGCTGTAGAGTGAAAATTTCATTCTGATTCTGACTTGATATGTATTGAAGTTAGCAACAAACACTATCATCTTCAATATTATTCATTTTGCCATTACCTTGATCAAATAAACCGGCCAATATTATTATATTCGACATAATTCCTTGTTTCTTTGCAAAAGTTTCCTTTATTTAATTTCCCTCAATCATGCTGCCCAAACTATCCTCCACAAAAATTGCTATCGCCCAACACTGCCTCCATTCCATATATTTCTTTTCCATTATTATTTTATTCCTAATTTTATTATAGTATCATCTGCTGTTACATAACTATTGTTTTCTCAACTTTTGGTCATTTTTATTTCATTATTCATTGCCGCAAATCAGACTCCAGTTGGAAAAGATTTTAGTTTCCCAAATTCATCCCTACTTTGCATCTCACTCAGTTCAGTGATTCTTGCCACGTTTTCTTGGATAGACCTCGCCTCATTTCTGTAGTTCCTTGCCATTGACCCCGACAGCTACTATTCCTATCATTAAATTATCCTCTATTTCCTCTCCAGTTCTCAACCAGACTACTATTTCTGTTCTAATTCTTTATATACAATATCTGTTCTTCCAGGCACTTTCGAAATAACAGATACCATTCTTGATCCTGTAGCCACACGTAATTATGATCCAAAGGAAATAAAGACATTAGCTGATATTGGGTATTGAAACACGTCAATGAGCAAAGTTGAAAATTTGTGCCAGACCAGGACTTGAAACTGGATTTTTCAGTTTTTCGCGAACGGTCGCCTTGACCTCTTTGGCCATCCAGGCACGGCCCCTGACCGACTCAAATTTCTATCACATCCACCCTCTGCGGACATAGTGTCCCTACCCATTACCCTTCTTACTCGCAGTGATTGGCGCAGTGAAGGGATCATTGGATTGTCTCTAGTTGTACATATAGACGGTGTCTGTTCTTCAAGACATGTTCGTCAATGTTGGTCATACGCTCATGCGACGTGAAGGGGAAGACGTAATGCACCCAGGAAAACCGTCTAACATGATTGCTCTCGCTCTGGTGATCTAAGTGTAATGGTTTGGACACACGTATTATTGCGTGGGCATACTGATCTCCAAATCTTTGAACACGATACATTCATTGGTCAACGTCATTGTGACAATGTACTCCTCCATTTTCGTCTTCGGTCCTAACTTCGTTTTGAAGAATAACAAAGCACGATCGCGTTGAAATGTCCAGTTGGAGGTGCTTTTGTAACGAGAGGATATTCGGCGAATGGAATGGCCCTACATAAATGCCCCTACATAAATGTTATGACGCAAGCATGGCAAGTGTTGGGGAGACGTTTTGCTGGACGTCCATTTGCGTCAACGACCATCCAGCAGTTTTCAAAAATGGGTCAAATGGCTCTGAGCACTATGGGATTTAACATCTCAGGTCATCAGTCCCCTAGAACTTATAACAAACCTAACTAACCTAAGGACATCACACACATCCATGCCCGAGGCAGGATTCGAACCTGCGACCACAGCGGTCGCGCGGTTCCAGAGCAGCGGTTTTCAAGCGCGCTAGTGGAGGAGTGGAACTCCCTACTGCAAGAAGTTCAAATGGCTCTGAGCACTATGGGACTTAACAGCTGTGGTCATCAGTCCCCTAGAACTTAGATCTACTTAAACCTAACTAACCTAAGGACATCACACACATCCATGCCCGAGGCAGGATTCGAACCTGCGACCGTAGCAGTCGCGCGGTTCCGGACTGCGCGCCTAGAACCGCGAGACCACCGCGGCCGGCCTGCAAGAAGTCCTTACAACCTTGTGGCCAGCATGGGAGCCCGTTGAAGAGCACGCACTGCAATTCGTGTTGATTACACACCCTATTGAGGACTATTTCCCGCCTTTTGTAATGTCCTAGAAGCCATCGTCAATAGCAGTAACTTGAGTTTAATTATGGTCTTTGAATGCAAATATGATCCTGTTTGTCTCACTGTGTATATCTTTCAAGTTAGTAATATACTGTACCAGTTCTTGATGTCTATGGGCCAAGATTCATCGAGCTATGTCGCTTGTCATGTAATGAAAAGTTACTTTTGCCCGCCATTGTAACTGCACTCAAATTTCGCTGATGGTCTATGGTCGGGGAGTGTGGTATACGCATGACGTCGCACTGCCATGTTTTACTACTAACGTAAGCTAAAGTGCAAAGCGCCAGTATGGTCAGGGATGGGTAAGTCGAGGAACGCACCCTGCCTTGGCCCCCAAGGTCACTTGACCTCTGTCCTCTACATTTCTCTGTCCGGCTCATCTCAAAACAGAAGAGCGCAGCTCTCTCGTTCATATTGTAGAACAATTGTAACTGAGGCTTCTACAATCTCCTCTCCTCTTTAACTCACTACAGAGACGAGCGCAAATTTGTGGAAGGTACGTGGAACATTTCCGTATAAAATTACGAATGTACAGAAAATTATAACACGTAAGGTGGTGTTATACTATTGTATTTTTAATAAAGTAGGCGTTGAGTGAAATTTGAACTCAGTGTTGCAGGAACGTTTTTTCTACCCTTAGTGTGTACTTTCGAACGTTTGAGTTTCTGTTATTATTTATGATACACACGACATGAAGGGTAGCTTTTCGATGAGTATGGAAAGGTTGCCTGCAGAAACTCCTCTTCAAATTTTTTTCCCACATGGTCGAGGGGTTATTCAGTAACTAATGTAAAAGGTTTTTCTTTATAGCGAAGCGATGCGAGCCAAGGCAAAAGCTTTTTGCCATAATTTTGCTGCTTGCCGTAACTAACCGGGGCAGCATTCTGTCACCCCGCCTGTCTCAGTACACAAACAGGGCAACTTCGTCAATGAACAATGGTATTACTGTAGACCATGACACTTTGGTGCTATTACAGTAAGTGGACTACGTGGCGTCTGAGATGCTTTCTCAACAAGAAGGTCGCACTGAAATGTGCGATGTCTATTCAAAAATTTAGGAACTTTGTCCACAAAATTTTTGTACTCTTACCTTTCACTTATTGCGCATGGTCTCCTTCGAAATGCTGTCCCCCACAACTGATACCCCGCTCCCAATGTCGTTTACACTTCCGGAAGCAGTCTTGGTACGTCTCTTGCTGAATCGCAGGAAGCGTTTATTTCGTCTGTCGTTGCAAATCTTTGTCCTTTCAACGGGGTTTTCAAGTTTCGAAATAAAAAAAGTCCGCAGAGGCAAAATCACCAGTTACAATTCTCTTATGGAACACCTCGTTTTCATTTGCTCGATTCAAAAGCTCTTCACAAATTGTGAGGCGAAGGTCTTTTTGGTCTATACTCATGATCCGAATTCGGCGGCAACACGATGCATTCAAAGATCTTATGTCAGAATTTTATGATATGATCCAACTGAAATGTTACATTCTCTCTGCCAGTCAGTCTTCGACTGCCATACACAGTTTCGCTGACGTTCCTGAGAGTCGTCGGTAGACATCAAATGGCGTCCAGAACGAGAGTCATCTTTAATTTCCATCTGGCCGTTTTTAAATCGTGTGAACCATTCGTAATACCGAGTACGGCTTAAGCGCTCATCACCGTGGGCTTCCTGAAACATTTGGTGAGTGTCTGTAAAGGTGTTCTTGAGTTTCATGCAAAATTTAATGCAGTCGCGTTGCTCCTCTAACTTTGCCATCTCGAAATTCTAAAACTGTGAGAGGCATCGTTCTACTCAATATAGCACAGAACAATGACTAACTCACATACAGCACTGAAACTACCGGCAGTTCTACATTAAACACAGGCAAGTGCAGGGATGCCAACCGCATTTCGCTCCAACACACCTTTAGCACGAAATTACGAATGTTCAGGAATTTTTTGAAGACTGGCCGTCCAGTATAGCTGGTGCATCAAATTGGCAAATCGCGGAGTCTATGTCCTCTGTAGTGTGGGCTTCTGCTGTTAGACCGCCATTGCTGAACCGCTATCTTGACAAGATTGGCCACCTGGGGCTCAAGCCACAGCACCGATGGGTCGAGGGTAGAAATGTGGCCCTTACAGCCACTGGTGCACCAGTGTCCGCTATGTACTGAGGCATCTGTCTGGCCACCTTGCCTAAGGCCTAGCTGGGCTGAGCTGCCTCACAAACAGCTGCCCTTGCACAGCTTGGCTGCCAGGACTGCTAGCCATGCGAGGACGCACCACACTCCAGCTGTGCTGGACTTAACGACTCCTGGCTACTACTCGTCCATACATCGTGCACAGTGGACCATGGGTTCAACACCCACCACTCAACACTCACTTTTCATGGTCACAAGTTGGGTTGGAGATGTTTGGGGGAAGAGACCAAACAGCGACGTGATCGGTCTCATCGGATTAGGGAGAGACGGGAAAGGAAGTCGGCCGTGCCCTTTCGAAGGAACCATCCCGGCATTTGCCTGGAGTGATTTAGGGAAATCACGCAAAATCTAAATCAGGATGGCCGGACGCGGAATTGAACAGTCGTCCTCCTGAACGCGTGTGCTAACCAATGCGCCACCTCGCTCAGTGGTCACTTCTGTAGTAAACTATTGGGAATTAAATAAGTATGCAAATACCTTTGAGCTCACCCTGACTTGTGACATTCACCTTCCTTATTCAGAGAACCCAGTACCTCTGATACAGGTAGGACCTCATAAATTTTCTGTAGTTGTAATACGGTGCTATGAACAGAGATCACAACAAGAAACCACAAGGGAGACTTCCTGGCTCATACTGACAATACATGGAACACTTTGTCACATTCGCTCAACCACTTGTGCCAAAGAGCTGTGGCAGTCAAACCCATAGGAAGTACAGTGTTTCTACTTGGTTAACTACCGAAATTTTCGTGTACTTGGGGACCAGTATACTGTTAAGGTACGAACTAACACCATGAAATCGTTAAAGTGTGATCACTTTATGTACCAATATGTTATTTTTGTGTTCACTCCAGCCGTAAAATGCACGAAAATTATAGAAGGAAGGAAAAGAGGTTCGTAACTTTGGAAACACCGTCTTTCTCCAGGCTTGTGTGGCAGAGATACTTGGTGCTAATCGGTGATCAGATGCTGTGTAATTTTCCTTTGCGCATCCATCACGTACTGTCAATACAAGCCAGTAGTCTCACTTCCGGCTGCTTGTTGAGATATCTATCAGTTCTGCGTACCCTGTGGCCGCCATTTACTGTGAAAGTTCCATCTCTGACCCCTTTTCCGCCAAGTTGTTGTAGTTCGTTCTTCTGACCACACTTAGCGCCAAGATCATAGTGTACGGCACAAACTGCCAGGAGCAGAGCTACCAGTCTTGGCAGTAAAACTGTCCTCAAACTCACAGCTTCTTGCTTACTACTAGGGACGAATTTTTGGAGCAGAATAAATCCAGAACAGAACAAGCGCGAAGGTTTCGGTTACGTTGAGTACTTAACTACTGGATCACAAATATACGCAGTATAATCGACATAAAGAGCATTTTTTGAATTATCGCCTACCAATTCTTATAACTGTTGGCTTATTGCAGTGAACGTCCACACAAAACTCGACTAAATAGTGAGTGAGACGAACTTGCGACTGTCAGCGCCGCCGCAGGGACAGCGAGAATCCAGCGCAAGTCGTTTAGTTCGTCATCTGCCAAAGTCCGAGGAACAGCTTGAGCGTATTCTTGGTTCAAAGTCGCTATTGCATTCCTGATGCCCACATACGAAACTTCTTGATACTTTCCATTACTACCTGAACGCCGTTTGACTTTCTATACACAACTGTAAGTCGCAATGTGAAACCAGTGCCGGATAACTTCAAGATTTCTATTCCCTTAGTTAATAAATTCGACCGGGGTGTTTTCAGTCGTCTATAGCCATGAACCATGGACCTTGCCGTTTGCGGGGAGGCTTGCGTGCCTCAGCAATACAGATAGCCGTACCGTAGGTGCAACCACACCGAACGGGTATGTGTGGAGAGGCCTGACAAACGTCTGGTTCCTGATGAGGGGCAGCAGCCTTTTCAGTAGTTGCAGGGGCAACAGTCTGGATGATTGACTGATCTGGCCTTGTAACACTAACCAAAACGGCATTGCTGTGCTGGTACTGCGAACGGCTGAAAGCAAGGGGAAACTACAACCGTAATTTCTCCCGAGGGCATGCAGCTTTAATGTATGGTTAAATGATGATGGCTTCCTCTTGGGTAAAATATTCCGGAGGTAAAATAGTCCCCCATTCGGATCTCCGGGCGGGGACTAATCAGGAAGACGTCTTTACCAGGAGAAAGAAAACTGGTATTCTACGGATCGGAGCGTGGAATGTCAGATCCCTTAATCGGGAAGGGTGGTTAGAAAATTTAAAAAGGGAAATAGATAGGTTAAAGTTAGATTTAGTGGGAATTAGCGAAGTTCGGTGGCAGGAGGAACAAGACTTTTGGTCAGGTGAATACAGGGTTATAAATAAAAAATCAAACAAGGGCAATGCAGAAGTAGGTTTAATAATGAATAAAAAATGGGAGTGCAGGTAAGCTACTACAAACAGCATAGTGAACGCCTTCTTGTAACCAAGATAGACACGAAGCTCACGCCTGCTACAGTAGCACAAGTTTATATCCCAACTACCTCTGCAGATGACGAAGAAACTGAAGAAATGAATCATGAAATAAAAGAAATTATTCAGATAGTAAAGGGAGACGATAATTTAATAATCATGGGTGACTGGAATTCGATAGTAGGAAAAGGAAGAGAAGGAAACGTAGTAGGTGAATATGGATCGGGGGGAAGAAATGAAAGGGGAAGCCACCTGGTAGAATTTTGCACAGAGCATAACTTAATCATAGCTAACACTTGGTTTAAGAACCATAAAAGAAGATTGTATACATGGAAGAAGCCTGGAGATACTGACAGGTTTCAGATAGATTATATAATGTAAGACAGAGATTTAGGAACCAGGTTTTAAATTGTAAAACATTGCCAGGGGCGGATGTGGACTCTGACCACAATCTATTGGTTATGAACTGTAGATTAAAACTGAAGAAACTGCAAAATGGTGAGAATTTAAGGAGATGGGACCTGGATAAACTGACTAAAGCAGAGGTTGTACAGAGTTTCAGGGAGAGCATAAGGAAATAATTGACAAGAATGGGGGAAAGAAATACAGTAGAAGAAGAATGGGTAGCTTTGAGGGACGAAATAGTGAAGGCAGCATTGGATCAAGTAGGTAAAAAGACGAGGGCTGGTAGAAATCCTTGGGTGACAGAGGAAATATTGAATTTAATTGATGAAAGGAGGAAATATAAAAATGCAATAACTGAAGCAGGCAAAAAGGAATACAAACGTCTCCAAAATGAGATTGACAGCAAGTGCATAATGGCTAACCAGCGATGGCTAGAGGACAAATGTAAGGTTGTAGAGGCTTATCTCAGAATGGGTAAGATAGATACTGCCTACAGGAAAATTAAAGAGACCTTTGGAGAAAAGAGAACAACTTGTATGAATATCAAGAGCTCAGGTGGAAACCCAGTTCTAAGCAAAGAAGGGAAAGCAGAAAGGTGGAAGGAGTATACAGGGTGGTCCATTGATAGTGACCGGGCCAAATATCTCACGAAATAAGCATCAAACGAAAAAACTACAAAGAACGAAACTCGTCTAGCTTGAAGGGGGGAACCAGATGACGCTATGGTTGGCCCGCTAGAAGGCGCTGGCATAGGACAAACGGATATTAACTGCGTTTTTTTTAAATAGGAACCCACATTTTTTTATTATATATTCGTGTAGTACGTAAGGAAATTTGAATGTTTTAGTTGGACCACTTTTTTCGCTTTGTGATAGATGGCGCTGTAATAGTCACAAACGTATAAGTAAGTGGTATCACGTAACATTCCGCCAATGCGGGCGTTATTTGTTTCGTCATACATTACCCGTGTTAAAATGGACCGTTTACCAATTGCGGAAAACGTCAAAATCGTGTTGATGTATGGCTATTGTGATCAAAATGCCCAACGGGCGTGTGCTATGTATGCTGCTCGGTATCCTGGATGACATCATCCAACTGTCCGGACCTTCGCCGGATAGGAAACAGGATGTGTTCAGCCACATGTTAAACGTCAACCACGACCTGCAACAATTGATGATGCCCAAGTAGGTGTTAAGCTGCAGTCGCGGCTAATCCACACATCAGTAGCAGGCAAACAGCGCGAGAATCAGGAATCTCAAAAACGTCGGTGTTCGGAATGCTATATCAACATCGATTGCACCCGTACCATATTTCTATGCACCAGGAACAGCATGGCGGCAACTTTGAACGTCGTGTACAATTCTGCCACTGGGCACAAGAGAAATTACAGGACGATGACAGATTTTTTGCACACGTTCTATTTAGCGACGAAGCGTCATTCACCAACAGCGGAAACGTGAACCGGCATAATATGCACTACTGGGCAAGGAAAATCCACGATGGCTGCGACAAGTGGAACATCAGCGACCTTGGTAGGTTAATGTATGGTGCGCCATTATGGGAGGAAGGATAATTGGCCCCCATTTTATCGATGGCAATCTAAATGGTGCAATGTATGCTGTTTCCTATGTAATGTTCTACCGATGTTACTACAAGATGTTTCACTGCATGAAAGAATGGCGATGTACTTCCAACACGATGGATGTCCGGCACATAGCTCGTGTTCGGTTGAAGCGGTATTGAATAGAATATTTCATGACAGGTGGATTGGTCGTCGAAGTATCATACCATGGCCCGCATGTTTACCGAACCCGGCGTCCCCGGATTTCTTTATGTGGGGAAAGTTGAAGGATATTTGCCATCGTGATCCACCGACAACGCCTGACAACATGCGTCAGCGCATTGTCGATGCATGTGCGAATATTACGGAAGGCGAATTACTCGCTGTTGAGAGGAATGTCGTTACTCGTATTGCCAAATGCATTGAGGTTGACGAACATCATTTTGAGCATTTATTGCATTAATGTGGTATTTACAGGTAATCACGCTGTAACAGCATGCGTTCTCAGAAATGATAAGTTCACAAAGGTACATGTATCACATTGGAACAACCGAAATAAAATGTTCAAACGTACCTATGTGCTGTATTTTAATTTAAATAACCTACATGTTACCAACTGTCGGTCTAAAATTGTGAGGCATGTGTTTGTGACTATTACAGCACCATCTATCGCAAAACGAAAAAAGTGGTCAAACTAAAAGATTCATATTTCTTTACGTACTACACGAATATGTAATAAAAATGGGGGTTCCTATTTTAAAAAACCCAGTTGATATCCGTTTGACCTATGGCAGCGCCATCTAGCGGGCCAACCATAGCGCCATCTGGTTTCCCCCTTCAAGCTACACAAGTTTCGTTCTTTGTAGTTTTTTCGTTTGACGCTTATTTCGTGAGATATTTGTTCCAGTCACGATCAATGGACCACCCAGTATAGAGGGTCTATACAAGGGCGATGTACTTGAGGACAATATTATGGAAATGGAAGAAGAGGTAGATGAAGATGAAATGGGAGATATGATACTGCGTGAAGAGTTTGGCAGGGCATTGAAAGACCTAAGTCGAAACAATGCCCTGGGAGTAGACAACATTCAATTAGAACTACTGACAGCCTTGGGAGAGCGAGGCCTGACAAAACTCTAACATCTGGTGAGAAAATGTATCAGCCAGGCGAAATACCCTCAGACTTCAAACAGAATATAGTAATTCGAATCCCAAAGAAAGCAGGTGTTGACAGATGGGAAAATTACCGAATTATCAGTTTAATAAGTCGCAGCTGCAAAGTACTAACGCGAATTCTTTAGAGACGAATGGAAACACTGGTAGAAGCCGACCTCGGGGAAGATCAGTTTGGATTCCGTAGAAATGTTGGAGCACGTGAGACAATACTGACCCTACGACTTATCTTAGAAGAAAGATTAAGGAGAGGCATACCTACGTTTCTAGCATTTGTAGACTTAGAGAAAGCTTTTGACAATGTTGACTGGAATACTCTCTTTCAAATTCTGAAAGTGGCAGGGGTAAAATATAGGGGGTGAAAGGCTATTTACAATTTGCACAGAAACCAGATGGCAATTATAAGAGTGGAGGGGTATGAAAGGGAAGTAGTGGTTGGGAAGGGAGTGAGACAGGGTTGTGGCCTATCCCCGATGTTATTCAATCTGTATATTGAGCAAGCAGTAAAGGAAACAAAAGAAAAATTCGGAGTAGCTAATAAAATCCATGGAGAAGAAAGAAAAACTTTAAGGTTCGCCGATGACATTGTAATTCTCTCAGAGACAGCAAACGACTTGGAAGAGCAGTTGAACGGAGTGGACAGTGTCTTGAAAGGAGGATATAAGATGAACGTCAACAAAAGCAAAACGTTGATAATAGAATGTAGTCGAATCAAGTCAGGTGGTGCTGAGGGAATTAGATTAGGATATGAGACACTTAAAGTAGTAAAGGAGTTTTGCTTTTTGGGCAGCAAAATAACTGATGATAGTCGAAGTAGCCCCCCCCCATGAACCATGGACCTTGCCGTTGGTGGGGAGGCTTGCGTGCCTCAGCGATACAGATAGCCGTACCGTAGGTGCAACCACAACGGAGGGGTATCTGTTGAGAGGCCAGACAAACGTGTGGTTCCTGAAGAGGGGCAGCAGCCTTTTCAGTAGTTGCAAGGGCAACAGTCTGGATGATTGACTGATCTGGCCTTGTAACAATAACCAAAACGGCCTTGCTGTGCTGGTACTGCGAACGGCTGAAAGCAAGGGGAAACTACAGCCGTAATTTTTCCCGAGGGCATGCAGCTTTACTGTATGATTACATGATGATGGCGTCCTCTTGGGTAAAATATTCCGGAGGTAAAATAGTCCCCCATTCGGATCTCCGGGCGGGGACTACTCAAGAGGATGTCGTTATCAGGAGAAAGAAAACTGACGTTCTACGGATCGGAGCGTGGAATGTCAGATCCCTTAATCGGGCAGGTAGGTTAGAAAATTTAAAAAGGGAAATGGATAGGTTGAAGTTAGATATAGTGGGAATTAGTGAAGTTCGGTGGCAGGAGGAACAAGACTTCTGGTCAGGTGACTACAGGGTTATAAACACAAAATCAAATAGGGGTAATGCAGGAGTAGGTTTAATAATGAATAGGAAAATAGGAATGCGGGTAAGCTACTACAAACAGCATAGTGAACGCATTATTGTGGCCAAGATAGATACGAAGCCCACGCCTACTACAGTAGTACAAGTTTATATGCCAACTAGCTCTGCAGATGACGAAGAAATTGAAGAAATGTATGATGAAATAAAAGAAATTATTCAGATTGTGAAGGGAGACGAAAATTTAATAGTCATGGGTGACTTGAATTCGAGTGTAGGAAAAGGGAGAGAAGGAAACATAGTAGGTGAATATGGATTGGGGGACAGAAATGAAAGAGGAAGCCGCCTGGTCGAATTTTGCACAGAGCACAACATAATCATAACTAACACTTGGTTTAAGAATCATGAAAGAAGGTTGTATACATGGAAGAACCCTGGCGATACTAAAAGGTATCAGATAGATTATATAATGGTAAGACAGAGATTTAGGAACCAGGTTTTAAATTGTAAGACATTTCCAGGGGCAGATGTGGACTCTGACCACAATCTATTGGTTATGACCTGTAGATTAAAACTGAAGAAACTGCAAAAAGGTGGGAATTTAAGGAGATGGGACCTGGATAAACTAAAAGAACCAGAGGTTGTACAGAGATTCAGGGAGAGCATAAGGGAGCAATTGACAGTAATGGGGGAAATAAATACAGTAGAAGAAGAATGGGTAGCTTTGAGGGATGAAGTAGTGAAGGCAGCAGAGGATCAAGTAGGTAAAAAGACGAGGGCTAATAGAAATCCTTGGGTAACAGAAGAAATATTGAATTTAATTGATGAAAGGAGAAAATATAAAAATGCAGTAAGTGAAACAGGCAAAAAGGAATACAAACGTCTCAAAAATGAGATCGACAGGAAGTGCAAAATGGCTAAGCAGGGATGGCTAGAGGACAAATGTAAGGATGTAGAGGCCTATCTCACTAGGGGTAAGATAGATACCGCCTACAGGAAAATTAAAGAGACCTTTGGAGATAAGAGAACGACTTGTATGAATATCAAGACCTCAGATGGAAACCCAGTTCTAAGCAAAGAAGGGAAAGCAGAAAGGTGGAAGGAGTATATAGAGGGTCTATACAAGGGCGATGTACTTGAGGACAATATTATGGAAATGGAAGAGGATGTAGATGAAGATGAAATGGGAGATATGATACTGCGTGAAGAGTTTGACAGAGCACTGAAAGACCTGAGTCGAAACAAGGCCCCCGGAGTAGACAATATTCCATTGGAACTACTGACGGCCGTGGGAGAGCCAGTCCTGACAAAACTCTACCATCTGGTGAGCAAGATGTATGAAACAGGCGAAATACCCTCAGACTTCAAGAAGAATATAATAATTCCAATCCCAAAGAAAGCAGGTGTTGACAGATGTGAAAATTACCGAACTATCAGCTTAATAAGTCACAGCTGCAAAATACTAACACGAATTCTTTACAGACGAATGGAAAAACTAGTAGAAGCCAACCTCGGGGAAGATCAGTTTGGATTCCGTAGAAACACTGGAACACGTGAGGCAATACTGACCTTACGACTTATCTTAGAAGAAAGATTAAGAAAAGGCAAACCTACGTTTCTAGCATTTGTAGACTTAGAGAAAGCTTTTGACAATGTTGACTGGAATACTCTCTTTCAAATTCTAAAGGTGGCAGGGGTAAAATACAGGGAGCGAAAGGCTATTTACAATTTGTACAGAAACCAGATGGCAGTTATAAGAGTCGAGGGGCATGAAAGGGAAGCAGTGGTTGGGAAGGGAGTAAGACAGGGTTGTAGCCTCTCCCCGATGTTGTTCAATCTGTATATTGAGCAAGCAGTAAAGGAAACAAAAGAAAAATTCGGAGTAGGTATTAAAATTCATGGAGAAGAAGTAAAAACTTTGAGGTTCGCCGATGACATTGTAATTCTGTCAGAGACAGCAAAGGACTTCGAAGAGCAGTTGAATGGAATGGACAGTGTCTTGAAAGGAGGATATAAGATGAACATCAACAAAAGCAAAACAAGGATAATGGAATGTAGTCTAATTAAGTCGGGTGATGCTGAGGGAATTAGATTAGGAAATGAGGCACTTAAAGTAGTAAAGGAGTTTTGCTATTTGGGGAGCAAAATAACTGATGATGGTCGAAGTAGAGAGGATATAAAATGTAGGCTGGCAATGGCAAGGAAAGCGTTTCTGAAGAAGAGAAATTTGTTAACATCCAGTATAGATGTAAGTGTCAGGAAGTCATTTCTTAAAGTATTCGTATGGAGTGTAGCCATGTATGGAAGTGAAACATGGACGATAAATAGTTTGGACAAGAAGAGAATAGAAGCTTTCGAAATGTGGTGCTACAGAAGAATGCTGAAGATTAGATGGGTAGATCACATAACTAATGAGGAAGTATTGAATAGGATTGGGGAGAAGAGAAGTTTGTGGCACAACTTGACCAGAAGAAGGGATCGGTTGGTAGGACATGTTCTGAGGCATCAAGGGATCACCAATTTAGTATTGGAGGGCAGCGTGGAGGGTAAAAATCGTAGAGGGAGACCAAGAGATGAATACACTAAGCAGATTCAGAAGGATGTAGGTTGCAGTAGGTAGTGGGAGATGAAAAAGCTTGCACAGGATAGAGTAGCATGGAGAGCTGCGTCAAACCAGTCTCAGGACTGAAGACCACAACAACAACAGTCGAAGTAGAGAGGATATAAAATGTAAACGCAATGGGAAGGAAAGCGTTTCTGAAGAAGAGAAATTTGTTGACATCGAGTATAGATTTAAGTGTCAGAAAGTCGTTTCTGAAAGTATTTGTATGGAGTGTAGCCATGTATGGAAGTGAACATGGACGATAATTAGTTTGGACAGGAAGAGAATAGAAACTTTCGAAATGTGGTGCTACAGAAGAATGCTGAAGATTAGATGGGTAGATCACATAACTAATGAGGGGGTAGTGAATAGAATTTGGGAGAAGAGGAGTTTGTGGCACAACTTGACTAGAAGATGGGATCGGTTGGTAGGACATGTTCTGAGGCGTCAAGGGATCACAATTTAGTATTGGAGGGCAGTGTGGAGGGTAAAACTTGTAGAGGGTGAGCAAGACATGAATACACTAAGCAGATTCAGAAGGATGTAGGTTGCAGTAGGTACTGGGAGATGAAGGAGCTTGCACAGGATGGGGTAGCATGGAGAGCTGCATCATACCAGTCTCAGGACTAAAGGCCACAACAACAACAAGAGCCAACTAATTGGTTACTTGAAAGGTTCACGGGCGTTACACAAAACTATCAGAGGTAGCTCCCGTGAACCTTTCAAGCAGCTATTACGTCTTGAAAAGCTCAAACAGAGGAACTAAATGGTTGCACTAAGAAATAACTACTGGGGCTCTCTTTCCTAAAGCCGAATTAATTGGTTAGACCATAGATGCGACGACATTCATCGGTTCATTCAGTACAGTTGGCCAATGCACAGCGGGTTGCTGTACTGAGAGCAAAATCAATGCTGCTTTTGATGACAGAGTCCCATAGTTTAGTTTCGTTTAATCCTCTGGAGAGCAAGGTGGTGAAATGGCTGGCAAACTGGTCCTGCAGTCCGGAGTAGTGGACACCAAATTCGAATCTGACTGCTTAGGTTTAGGTATTCATTAAATACGTTCATAAGAATTCTAGGATAGTTCCTTTGAAAGGAATTCAGCCCTTTTCCTTCACCACCCATGACCCATTTGAGACTGAACTTCTAATGAAATCTTCGTCGACGCTTGTTAAGGCTCTACATGAAGATAAGAGAAATTAGTCGTCGTACTGGCGGACACAGACAGTCGTTTTTCTCTCGCTGAACTTGCGAATAGAACAGGAAAAGGAATGGATAGTACGCCACCGCGAAGTTTCTTGTGCTACGATTTGGTCGAAGACATTAATTAGTCCAATTTGCGGCTACGGGGATGTTTAAGGCCTGAAAGATGTGTCAGGATGAGTTGTAATTACATGCAGCACTGCCTGTATATTCCGTATATCTACTTCAATGTAACAGACAGATGGGAAAGAGTGGCCCATGTCTTAACAGTTATCGATTTCCACACACTATTACAGAAACTTTTCTTCTAGTTTTGACCAACAGTACGTTCTGTAGGGATAAGCAACACTTTATTATGTACTAGTACATAATACGATTCCTACGTTTAAAAGATTTATTTCAGACTTCTTTTTCTTTGATGGTCACTAGTATATCTAAGAAACTCGAATCTTCCCATGTTATACTCAACTGGAAAATTGTACGTTTTGTGAATGAAGTACAACAGTTGTGAACTACGTTTGCGATTCCGAGGAAGACAAAACTAAATGGCTCTAGGCACTATGGGACTTAACATCTGAGGTCATCAGTCCCCTAGACTTAGAACTACTTAAACCTAACTAACCTAAGGACATCACACACACCCATGCCCGAGGCGGGATTCGAACTTGCGACCGTAGCACCTTGGAAGACACCCTCGTTAGATTTTGTAGCACGAAGCGCACAGCCCCAGGTGTCATTCAGCGCTGGTTACGGCCGAGTTGCCACGCTCGACCACCGGGTCGATAGTATGAATGAACTGCGGCCAGCAGCACGTGCCGCTTTTGTTCACAAAGGAACTGCTGACCTGTAAACATGTCTGCGCCTGCGACGCCCACGGATCTGTCTCCTCTACACAGTGTTCATTCTGTCAGTGCACCCAAGCGGTGAATGTCAAAGAGTACTCCGGTGGCTACTCCTCACGAAACGAATCCCGAAACAATAACTTTTTTCCATCTGACGCTTAAATTATAGGAGAACAAAAACATGTTCATTGTCTGCATAATTACCTCACAGTAACTTTCCTGACAATTATCACTATGAGACAAACGGAGCATAGTGCGGTGGACTGTTACACTGGTGCATTACTTGTGTACGTTAACACATTTCATTGCCGAGTGGCGAACGAACCTGCAGATGGCAAGAGCTGTTGCATAAAGTTCTTACTTAGCCCTATACAAATAAAAAAATGGCTCTGTGAATGTTGGTAGCTAGGTGCACGGCAATGGCCATGAATATCTGAGCCGGTGATCACTATTAATACACTACAGGCCATTAAAATTGCTACAACACGAAGATGACGTGCTACAGACGTGAAATTTAACTGGCAGGAAGATGATGCTGTGATATGCAAATGATTAGCTTTTCAGAGCATTCACATTAGGTTGGCGCCAATGGCGACACCTACAACGTGCTGACATGAGGAAAGTTTCCAACCGATTTCTCATACACAAACAGCAGATGACCGGCGTTGCCTGGTGAAACGTTGTTGTGATGCCTCATGTAAGGATGAGAAATGCGTACCATCACGTTTCCGACTTTGAAAAAGGTCGGATTGCAGTCTATCGCGATTGCGGTTTATCGTATCGCGACATTGCTACTCGCTTTGGTCGAGATCCAATGACTGTTAGCAGAACATGGAATCGGTGGGTTCAGGAGCGTAATACGGAACGCCGTGCTGGATCCCAACGGCCTCGTATCACTAGCAGTCGAGATGACAGGCATCTTATCCGCATGGCTGTAACGGATCGTGCAGCCACGTCTCGATCCTTGAGTCAACAGATGGGGACGTTTGCAAGACAACAACCATCTGCACGAACAGTTCGACGACGTTTGCAGCAGCATGGACTATCAGCTCGGAGACCATGGCTGCGGTTACCCCAGACGCTGCATCACAGACAGCAGCGCCTGTCATGGTGTACTCAACGACGAACCTGGGTGCACTAGTTGCAAAACGTCATTTTTTCGGATGAATCCAGGTTCTGTTTACAGCGTCATGATGGTCACATCCGTGTTTGGCGACATCACGGTGATTGCACATTGGAAGCGTGTATTCGTCATCGCCATACTGGCGTATCACCCGGCGTGATGGTGTGGGGTGCCATTGGTTACACGTCTCGGTCACTCTTGTTCGCATTGACTCTTACAAGCTGTAAAGAGATGTAGAGGATTCTAACAAATCCTACAGACAGCAGTTACTTCCACTTTAACTAATAATTTCAGTGAAAGCAGAAAGCACCGTAAAGTTCTTGATAGTATCAAATACAGTCGCAAGAATTGATATAAGACAATATGTGCCATCCAAATACTGTACTGTTTTCATAAATTGCTATAAGACGAAAATAAATCGAAGACGCTTTACTGAAATTTATGATTATTAATAAGTAAATCAGTGGACTAGGACAAACATTTAATTTACACTTGTCCTATGTTAGACCATACCTGGTATACGAAAATCAGAGCAATAGGAAACTCCATACACACCAGAAAACTTTAAGCGATAGTGAAATACCGGTACTGTGCCACGAACAAGGAACAAGATCTATCTGTCTGAAGAACGGGAGTCAAGTCTGAACACGACTGAAGATATACACTAATGGCCATAGAAATTGCTACACCAAAAACAAAGGAAGATGATAAACGGGTATTCACTGGACAAATATATCACACTAGAACTGACATGTGATTACATTTTCACGCAATTTGGGTGCATAGATCCTGAGAAATCAGTACCCAGAACAACCACCTCTGCTCGTAATAACGGCCTTGATACGCCTAGGCATTGAGTCAAACAGAGCTTGGATGGCGTGTACAGGTACAGCTGCCCATGCAGCTTCAACACATACCACAGTTCATCAAGAGTAGTGACTGGCGTATTGTGACGACCCACTTGCTCAGCCACCATTGACCAGACGTTTACAGTTGGTGAGAGATCTGGAGAATGTGATGTCCAGGGCAGCATTCGAACATTTTCTGTATCCCGAAAGCCCCGTCGAGGACCTGCAACATGCGGTGGTGCATTATCCTGCTGAAATGTAGGGTTTCGCAGGGATCGAATTAAGGGTAGAGCCACGGGTCGTAACACATCTGAAATGTAACGTCCACTGTTCAAAGTGTCGTCAATGCGCACAAGAGGTGACCGAGACGTGTAACCAGTCTCACTCCATACCATCACGCCGGGTGATACGCCGGTATGGCGATGACGAATACACGCTTCCAATGTGCGTTCACCGCGATGTCGCCAAACACGGAGGCGACCATCATGATGCTTCAGAGCACTCACACAAGGTTGGCGCCGGTGGCGACACCTAAAACGTGTTGATATGAGGAAAGTTTCCAACCGATTTCTCATACACAAACAGCAGTTGACCGGCGTTGCGTGGTGAAATGTTGTTGTGATGCCTCATGTAAGGAGGATAAATGCATACCATCACGTTTCCGACTTCGATAAATTGTAGCCTATCGCGATTGTGGTTTATCGTATGGCGACTTTGCTGCTCGCGTTGGTCGAGATCCAATGACCGTTAGAAGAATATGGAATCGGTGGGTTCAGGAGGGTAATACGGAACGCCGTGCTGGATCAGAACGACCTCGAATCACTAACAGTCGAGATGACAGGCATCTTATCCACATGGCTGTAACGGATCGTGCAGCCACGTCTGGATTCCTGCGTCAACAGATGGGGACGTTTGTAAGACAACAACCATCTGCACCAACAGTTCGACGACGTTTGCAGCAGCATGGACTATCTGCTCGGAGATCATGGCTTCGGTTACCCTTGACGCTGCATCACGGACAGGAGCGCCTGCGATGGTGTACTCAACGACGAACCTGGGTGCACGAATGGCAAACCGTCATTTTTTCGGCTGAATCCAGGTTCTGTTTACAGCATCATGATGGTGTTTGGCGACATCGCGGTGAACGCACATTGGAAGCGTGTATTCGTCATCTCCATACTGGCGTATCACCCGGCGTGACGGTATGGGTGCCATTGGTTACACGTCTCGGTCACCTCTTGTTGGCATTGACGGCACTTTGAACAGTGGACGTTACATTTCAGATGTGTTACGACCCGTGGCTGTACCCTTAATTCGATCCCTACGAAACCCTTCATTTCAGCAGGATAATGCACCACCGCATGTTGCAGGTCCTCGACGGGCCTCTCTGGATATAGAAAATGTTCGACTGCTGCCCTGGCCAGAACATTCTCCAGATCTCTCACCAATTGAAAATGTCTGGTCAATGGTGGCCGAGCAACTGGCTCGTCATAATACGCCAGTCACTACTCTTGATGAACTGTGGTATGTGTTGAGGCTGCATGTACCCCTACACGCCATCCAAGCTCTGTTTGACTCAATGCCCAAGCGTATCAAGGCCGTTATTACGGCCAGAAGTGGTTGTTGTGGGTACTGATTTCTCAGGATATATGCACCCAAACTGCGTGCAAATGTAATCACATGTCAGTTCTAGTATAATGTATTTGTCCAATGAATACCCGTTTATCATCTGCATTTCTTCTTGGTGTAGCAATTTTAATGGCCAGTAGCGTATACGTGCATGTCATAAACACCTTCCCTCGAAAACTTCTCCCCTTCATACTTTTTCTGTGTTACCACAGATCACGTGTCACTGATCTAATTTGTAATAAGACTGCAGTACACACGAGGTACCTGTTTGCTTCCACCACCCTGAGTGGAATGCATAAGTTGTAATTCTATTTCAGTGTTTTATAGTTATTGTCTCCCGCGCTGAAAACAGCACGTAGATGGTGAATGCGTTATCCTGAGACTGTAAAAAACTCTTAGTGAAGAATTTATATTTTATAAATAATTAAATTTCCAATTAGTTTGTTTGTACTTGATGCTACTCGCTTAGCATTAGCAGAAACTACAGAATTACATTCCGCTTTACAGTCATAGATAATTTTCATTCTTCAACAAAATAATGAACTGCATATTTCCGTAATTACTATCATACTGTTCCCTACTACATGTGCAATTAATTAGAGTCTTAACTGACACCAACCGCGGTAGACGACATATCAGTCATCCGATACCCGTACCGAACAAACCATCTGTCATCGGTACCTTACACCACATTACGAAGAGCTTCTTGTTCTGAATATGGCGGCTGTAAAGCAAGAAGTATCACAAACAGCCGTCACGTCTGTATACCGATGACCACTTGGTAATGTAATGTGCAAATAAAACAGAAGAAATATTCAGGAGTGTCGCTGAAATTCCGGATGAAACTAAAACCTTGACAGGATTCGCTGATGATACTGCTGTCTTTTGTGAAAGCGAGGAAGAATTACAGCAGAGAAAGTGAACTGAGAGTAAACGAAAGAAAGAGGAAATTATTGACGAGTAGCAAAAATGAAATTAACGAAGTGGACGAAGAGAAGAAATTTGCAGCCTTGGAAGCAAAATTACGAATGACGGACGATGGAAACCGGATTTAACAAGTATTGTAGCCCAGTCAAAGGGTGCATATCTGTTCTAATGAAGTCTGCTAGTGTCAAACATACGCCTTAGTTTGAGGAAGAAAATTCTGAGAACGTATGAGTGGAACACCACACTGCGCGGAAGCGAATCATGGGCAGTGGGAAATCCGGCAAAGAAGTTTTGGAAAATTTGTGGTACGTTCCTGTGGGACCACACACTACCTAATCTATCTTAAACTAACTTACGCTTAGGACAACACACACACACACACACACACACAAACACACACACATGTCCGAGGGAGGACTCGAGCCGGCCGCTGTGACCGAGCGGTTCTAGGGGCTTCAGTCCGGAACCGTGGTGCTGCTACGGTCGCAGGTTCGAATCCTGCCTCGGGCATGGATGTGTGTGATATCCATAGGCTAGTTAGGTTTAAGTAGTTCTAGGTTCTAGGGGATTGATGACCTCAGATGTTAAGTCCCATAGTGCTTAGAGCCATTTGAACCACTTTTTGAAGACTCGAATCTCCGACGTGGGGAGGCGCGGAAAAGAAGCGAATCGAAGCTTTCGAGGTATGTTGCTATACAAGGTGGTTAGAAACAGCCTGAAAACTTGTAAGGGCGGCACAGGGTAGGTTGTGCTGAAAAACAGTTGTCAAGAGAAAAAAAGTTCAATACGTTGCACCGTTTCCGAGTTAATTAGCATTTAACATGCACACGTAACGAGACGATTATGTAACTTTATTGCTAATTAACTCGAAAACGGCGCAACGTATCGAGTTCTTCCTTAACAATTATTTCTCAGCACAAGCTACCCTGCAATACCCTTACCAACTTTTTAGACCGTTTCTGATCACCCTGTTTAATGGTAAGCCAAAACTTTGCTATGACTTGCTTAATAGCTTGTGGTGTGGCGATTGCACACTCTAACCTTGTATACCAGTAAAACCACCAGTTTGTAGTTGCAGCACTTCTTTGTTGATTACACATACACACGAATTCATCAGCAGTAATAATTAACAACATTTGCATATCAAGGCCCAATCCACAATTAGTATTTACAATATTAACCGTCACACTTGTGACAACGGCCCCTTTACGTGCCGGTAACAACAGATAACCAAATGTTTACATTGTCGGCTATCGCCTTTCTCACTCAGTTCTACACTTACTGCGAAGGTAAAATTAATTTGATGGTATCTGACCTGAAGGGTACTATTAATTGTTCTGTTTATACTTAGCCTTCTACTACACTGAACGTCCGGAAGATTCTAAACTTTATGCAAAACGTCAATTTGATGACATGTGATGGACGCGAGCAAATGTTAATCTATTACGATTTCACAAACACACGATCGAAAGGGTGAACTTATACTCAAATTTGGGCAGTAGGAAATCTTCTGCCTAAACCAAGCCTCTCACTGAATGGAATAGAGAAATCGCGCCTTGACGGGGTTCGGACGGCGTTGAGTTCAAATCCTGAGATTTCCGTCACACTGCAAGCTCGCGGGGCGATGTTTGCTCGCGTCGACCACTATACACATTTCTGAAAACAGGAAAACGTGAGCGGCAGACACACTGTAGTATATACAAGTTACAAATATATATATATATATATATATATATATATATATATATATATATATATATATATACACACTCCTGGAAACTGAAATAAGAACACCGTGAATTCATTGTCCCAGGAAGGGGAAACTTTATTGACACATTCCTGGGGTCAGATACATCACATGATCACACTGACAGAACTACAGGCACATAGACACAGGCAACAGAGCATGCACAATGTCGGCACTAGTACAGTGTATATCCACCTTTCGCAGCAATGCAGGCTGCTATTCTCCCATGGAGACGATCGTAGAGATGCTGGATGTAGTCCTGTGGAACGGCTTGCCATGACATTTCCACCTGGCGCCTCAGTTGGACCAGCGTTCGTGCTGGACGTGCAGACCGCGTGAGACGACGCTTCATCCAGTCCCAAACATGCTCAATGGGGGACAGATCCGGAGATCTTGCTGGCCAGGGTAGTTGACTTACACCTTCTAGAGCACGTTGGGTGGCACGGGATACATGCGGACGTGCATTGTCCTGTTGGAACAGCAAGTTCCCTTGCCGGTCTAGGAATGGTAGAACGATGGGTTCGATGACGGTTTGGATGTACCGTGCACTATTCAGTGTCCCCTCGACGATCACCAGTGGTGTACGGCCAGTGTAGGAGATCGCTCCCCACACCATGATGCCGGGTGTTGGCCCTGTGTGCCTCGGTCGCATGCAGTCCTGATTGTGGCGCTCACCTGCACGGCGCCAAACACGCATACGACCATCATTGGCACCAAGGCAGAAGCGACTCTCATCGCTGAAGACGACACGTCTCCATTCGTCCCTCCATTCACGCCTGTCGCGACACCACTGGAGGCGGGCTGCACGATGTTGGGGCGTGAGCGGAAAACGGCCTAACGGTGTGTGGGACCGTAGCCCAGCTTCATGGAGACGGTTGCGAATGGTCCTCGCCGATACCCCAGGAGCAACAGTGTCCCTAATTTGCTGGGAAGTGGCGGTGCGGTCCCCTACGGCACTGCGTAGGATCCTACGGTCTTGGCGTGCGTCCGTGAGTCGCTGCGGTCCGGTCCCAGGTCGACGGGCACGTGCACCTTCCGCCGACCACTGGCGACAACATCGATGTACTGTGGAGACCTCACGCCCCACGTGTTGAGCAATTCGGCGGTACGTCCACCCGGCCTCCCGCATGCCCACTATACGCCCTCGCTCAAAGTCCGTCAACTGCACATACGGTTCACGTCCACGCTGTCGCGGCATGCTACCAGTGTTAAAGACTGCGATGGAGCTCCGTATGCCACGTCAAACTGGCTGACACTGACGGCGGCGGCGCACAAATGCTGCGCAGCTAGCGCCATTCGACGGCCAACACCGCGGTTCCTGGTGTGTCCGCTGTGCCGTGCGTGTGATCATTGCTTGTGCAGCCCTCTCGGAGTGTCCGGAGCAAGTATGGTGGGTCTGACACACCGGTGTCAATGTGTTCTTTTTTCCATTTCCAGGAGTGTATATATATAGAAAAGTCATACCTGAATATAAACATATTACAAGTTAACCAATGAGCAGAATCAAGGAGCTTAGTTTCCTTTGATCCAAAAAAAATAGTAAATAAATAAAACTAAAAAAAAATAAAAAATCTAGATACTACCTGAAAAGATGTACCAGTCCAGACCCAATGACTTAAGGTAATCTGTCTTTGCTGAGTGGCTGACACTGCATAAATCAAACGTATAGTACCTAACATGGTAATCAACCTTCAGATAGGTATTTGAAATTCCCATAGGAAACTAATGTCACTTCCATACACACAAGAAATTATTAAGAAACAACAACCATCACTAATTTGTAAAACCAGAAAATTCTAAATCTATAACTAAATTAAGAAATGACGTTCAAGTGAACCAGCTACCTTCAGCGTGCCACTAAGCACCAAATCCAAACTTACAAATGCGAGGCGCTATTTCTAGCCACTTTAGTAACACAATTTCATGGTCGTTCCAGAACATAACTCGCCTCGCCACCACTGCAGTGAATGGTTTGCTGGCCACTACCACGAGCAACTGCAACAGTCAACAGTCCTTAAGTACGCAATAATATTCACTATATATAGAAGGAGGAACCCACCACGAAAGCTTGGCAATTAATTTTTTCTTCTTCATATGAAATTCACACGCCATCAATCCACATAGCTCTCGAGGTATTAGCAAATCCTGGTCGCCACTGGCCAGCCGTGTCAGTACAACTTTAATACTTTCCGGCAGCGGCCCATGCATCTTCGTTGCTCCAGATCAACTGGTCCACACGGCATACGGCCGTGCCACGTGACATGGTGTCGCCAACTCCCCACAACGACAACATCGAAAGCCCGTCACGTCACAGACTGACTCGGCTCATGCGCGGACCCACTCTCCCCAACTTGCGCACGCGCGCCACCATAAATAGCCTGCCTCGAAGACGCAAAGAGAACAAGTCACAGGGACAACGATCAAAGATGGAAGTAAGAATCGAATTCGCCTGGCGCCAGAAACCCACCGGCTCAGCTTGTTTGTGCGTCTTTGGAACGAAATACTCACTGATTCTACGTATCAGAGATCAGACAGTTTGTTGGTGGGTTTCTGGAGGATGTGGCACTAGATGTCTGCCGAGAGGTCACGTAATTCGCGTAAATAACGGGGCACTGATTTGCTTACGTGGTGATGGCACCGGATATCGACCCAGATGGGTTCCATAAGATTTATACTAGGCGAATTCTGTCGCCGAAACATCAACGTGAGTTCACTATAATGCTTCTCAGATCACTGTAGCACGGTTCTGGCTCATAGACATGGAGAATTATACAGCCGAAAGATGACATCGACATCGGGTTAGACATCAAGCATGAAGGGATGCAGGTGGTTCGCAGCTGTCTTCGATTACTACCACAGGTCCCACACAAGCACAGGAGAATGTCTCCCATAGCATGATACTGCTCCCACCAGCCTGCGTCCGTGGCGCGCTCCACGTTTCGAGCCGTCGTTCACCTCGAAGACAGCGTTTGTTGACACGAGCATCGACGTAGTGTAGCAAAAATATGGTTCACCCGAAGAGCCGACACGTTTCCATTGATCGACGGTTGAGTCCCGATGGTGCCGCGCCCACTGCAATCGTAACTGATGATGTGGTTGGGGCAACATGTGAACACGTAAGGGTGCTCTGCTGCGGAGCTCCATGTTAAGAAATGTGCGATGAACCTGTGTGTGGACCAGTATAGTGTTCTTTCGGCAGAGATGGCATAGATCGCCATCTGTCCTACTTTACAGAGCAGACAAGTCTCCGAAACCCACGTTCCATGAAGAGTCGTGGACGTCCAACCATTTACCGCCTAATGGTAGTTTCATTGTCCTTCTACCACTTTCTGCAGGTTCTCACGATAGTAGCACGCGAACATTCGACCAGCTTCCCCGTTTTCGAGGTACTTGATCACAGGCTCTACGTAATAATAATGTGCTCTCTGTCAAAGTCGCTTATCTCAATGGATTTCCCTATTTGCAGCCCATATCTTCGCTTGGGCGAACCCCCGAACGTGTCTATGCCGCTTACGTACCTTTGTTACCGCGTCACGTGCCCGCAACACAGCCAGACTACATGGAATGTCGCAGTTGACACTGGTCATAATGTATTGGCTGATCAGTGTATATGAATATTGAAACTAGGTCGGCTGATAAGATAAGAAATGGTGGGGTATTCCGGATAATCGGCCAAGAAAGGAATATGTAGAAAACACTGACAAGAGGAAATGACAGGATGGTACATTTGTTAAGACACAAGGGAATATTTTCCATGATACTGGAAGGAGCTGTTGAGGGTAAAACGTTAGAGGACGGCAGAGACTGGAAGATATCCGACAAATTATTACGGACGTAGGTTGCAAGTGTTTCTCTTGGCCGAAGGAGTTGGCCCAGCAGGGGAAGTCGCGGCGGGCTGCATGAAATCGGTGAGGAGACTAAAGACCCAATAAGAGAAGCCTGCAGACCTGCACCTACGGTAGGCCACCTACTGGGAGACGCCGGTGGTCTCATTTGCTGACAGGGTTTGTCTGATTCCTCTGCCAACGTCTCGAGAGAACTTGGAGTGCACCTGTACAGATCCATCGCGTTTTAACCCTGCGGTGCATGAATTTCACTGCAGTGGTCAACTTTTAATGGTAAATTCTCTGGCGTTTTCAATCAGTCATGAGGCAGCAAATGCATGCAGGACACAGCACCAGTAGGGAGTGCCCACTGCAGTGAACTGTGTGCATTTGCTGCCTCAGGCCTGATTGAAAATGCCAAACAGTAGTGGACACTATGCGTCACAGGGTTAAAACTCATTTTAGTGTCTTGTGTAATCAGATATTCAATCAAGCCTTGTGACGTCTGTTGTCCAAAAGTTGATAATACATTCAATATTGCTCAAAAACGAAGAACAGTCGACTGTCCATACTGAAACATATTTCCATGTATTATAATGGATCTGTCCTCCACTTTCATCTAGTCTGTGTTGAAGCGACTGTGAACTTATTGTGGCTGACATGTCACAGAGAGTTATCTTTTGGATAAAGAACTTAACTTGCGCTGAATCGTGAGCTGGCCGATGCTAGATAGGTATAACTCTGTTTTTCCTTGTCCCTCCTAGATGTAGGGCTCACTTTTTAGACGGGTAATGACGATTGCGATCCGGTGGAATCGCCTCAAAATGATAAAAGGTTGCCATCTGACACTACATGTATAGCAACACTTACAGGATAACGTGCTGGACAACCACTTGAGCACAGTCTGTAGCCTTTAAGCGTTATCAGCAGCATTTGCCTTCCTTTCTACAAAACGCAACCAAACTCGAGAATGAAAAAAAGAAAAGTCCACTCAAATGAAAGACACAACTGTTTCTCATATGCAATTCTCCCTCTCTTTCATGTGTCACGTGAACGATTTTAAATTTGAAAATTAGGAGTTTAATGCAAGATGACGATTCCCGATATTGATGCATATTGGTTACGAGCCTCACAACTTATACCTCGTCTCTTATAGTAGTCGACTTTAAATTTCCGTTTATTCTCCTCTTTTTGTTTTCGTAGTTTGGTTCCACCGTATCGACCACCCTGAATTTATAGGAGACAACCAGGGTACAGGATAACTTCCAAATCCGCGAATCATTTTGATACAGTATGGAGCTGGTTGGGGAGTGGTATGGTGCTGTGATAATAAACTGTATGTGCTTAAAAAATTCTTTACTATCAAAAACGACTGAACACAGTTTAATAGCGGGAACATTGATGACTAGTAAACAAGGCAGTTAACCCGAGGCTCGCCATATCAGTAAACACAGTTCTTAAAATGCATTGGTGCAAAAAAAGGAGGAAAAGGGGGAAGAGAGATCGCCTCACACTGGTGAACCCACAAGCCCAATATAAAATCTCCTTCTTTTTCTCATCAAAATAATTTAATGTGCCAAGCAGCTACAGCAGTAATCACCAATCGCCATAGAGAATTGCTCGTTAACATAAAATAACAGGTCAAGGACTTTGATTGATAAAAACAAATAACTACACTTACCAGCTGCACAGATGGCTTATGTTCCAATCATACATGCCTACCATGGCGAAGCTCTTTCAAGTATTCAATTTTTTTAAACAAATCTCATTAAGGAACAAGACGACTCACCACTCAACATCAGCTTACGGTAGCACTGACCAATCTTGTGTAAACGAACTTCACTACTCAAAAAATTTTAAGGACGTTAAAGACAGATGCAGGGCATCAGGATTACAAACACAGTTACTTAAGTGAGCTTAAAAAGGAATCAACTATGGTAACTCGTAAGGAAAACTAACTGTAAATATATAGGCCCTCTGATCTGTATCAAATAAAATTGAAATATAGAACGTTAAAGTACGGTAAACAATCTCAGGGGGTTACAGGCAAGCAAACAACAGCAATAGTCGATCAAATATGCAGAAACAGTTAGCTAAGCCAAGGGGAGAACCGGCAAACAAATAAATCAGAGTATAATTGTAACACAGGTGACTACTTCGTCAAACAGCTAATAACAAGTAAGGCAGGTCTACTAGAATCATATGACCAGCTGTCTTATCAAAATATACTACTGGCCATTAAAATTGCTACACTACGAAGATGACGTGCTACAGGCGCGAAATTTAACCGACAGGAAGAAGATGCTGTGATATGCAAATGATTAGCTTTTCAGAGCATTCACACAAGGTTGGCGCCGGTGGCGACACCTACAACGTGCTGACATGAGGAAAGTTTCCAACCGATTTCTCATACACAAACAGCAGTTGACCGGCGTTGCCTGGTGAAACGTTGTTGTGATGCCTCGTCTAAGGAGGAGAAATGCGTACCATCAAGTTTCCGACTTTGATAAAGATCGGATTGTAGCCTATCGCGATTGCGGTTTATCGCATCGCGACACTGCTGCTTGCGTTGGTCGAGATCCAATGACTGTTAGCAGAATATGGAATCGGTGGGTTTAGGAGGGTAATACGGAACGCCGTGCTGGATCCCAACGGCCTCGTATCACTAGGAGTCGAGATGACGGGCATCTTATCCCCATGGCTGTAACAGCTCGTGCAGCCACGTCTCGATCCCTGAGTCAACAAATGGTGACGTTTGCAAGACAACAACCATCTGCGCGAGCAGTTCGACGACGTTTGCATAAGCATGGACTATCAGCTCGGAGACCATGGTTGCGGTTACCATTGACGCTGCATCACAGGCAAGAGCGCCTGCGATGATGCACTCAACGGCGAACCTGGGTGCTCGAATGGAAAAACGTCATTTTTTTCGGATGAATCCAGGTTCTGTTTACAGCATCATGATGGTCGCATCCGTGTTTGGCGACATCGCTGTGAACGCACATTGGAAGCGTGTATTCGTCATCGCCATACTGGCGTATCATCCTGCGTGTGGGTTGCCATTGGTTATACGTCTCGGTCACCTCTTGTTCGCATTGACGGCACTTTGAACAGTGGACGTTACATTTCAGATGTGTTACGACCCGTGGCTCTACCCTTAATTCGATCCCTGCGAAACCCTACATTTCAGCAGAATAATGCACGACCGCTTATTGCAGGTCCTGTACGGGCCTTTCTGGATTCAGAAGATGTTCGACTGCTGCCCTGGCCAGCACATTCTCCAGATCTGTCACCAATTAAAAACGTCTGGTCAATGGTGGCCAAGCAACTGGCTCGTCACAATACGCCAGTCACTTCTCTTGATGAACTGTGGTATCGTGTTGAAGTTGCATGGGCAGCTGTAGCTATAAACGCCATCCAAGCAAGGCGTATCAAGGCCGTTATTACTGCCAGAGGTGGTTGTTATTGGAACTGATTTCTCAGGATCTATGCACGCAAATTGCTTGAAAATGTTATCACGTGTCAGTTCTAGTATAATACTTTTGTCCAATTTTAATGGCCAGTAGCGTAAATAATGGCTAAGGCAATACGCCAGATAATTAAATTACAAAAAATGTTTTTAACAATAAGCATGGGCTTGTGTACACAATCAACCAAGCCACACTACCTAGTAACGTGGGGAGCAGGAATGAAAACCAAAACGTTCGCCACCAATCTCGAACGATATGCATTAGGTCAGATAATCCCCTCCCTTGGGATCAAAGAGGACTTGCTAGTTATATCAGCCACAGTGGCCTGAGAGAATCTTGGTCCTCGTAGATTAGAATGAGTTTAGTAAACTGCAGGAGAATCCAAGGAAAGGTCCCCGAACTAGTATCGCTTACTGAAGGTTCTAATGCACCGATAGTTTGGGAACAGAAAGCACACTGAAACCAGACATCAATTGCAACGAAATTCTAAGTTCAGATTGGAATGTTGATCGTAAGGATAGGTTACTCCCCAAAAGTGGCGTCGTGTTTGTTCCAATAAAAATTTCGATAAAATCTAACGAGGTTATCACGGGTTCCGAATGTGAATTAATCTGGGTGAAATTGATCATCAAAGAATGGTCAAAAATGTTGATTGGATGATTCTATAGACCACTTGAGTCAGGATTTGTAGTTGTAGAGCGCTTCAGACGGAACTTTCAGAATATCATTAATAATTTTCTTGATCATGCCGCTGTAATAGGGGGTGAATTCAACTTGCCAGGTATAGTTTGGGAGTGTTGCTAGAGACAGGAATTCGTGTGGCGTTGTTCTGGATGTCTTGTTCGAAAATTATCTTAAACAGATAGTTAGAGAACCAACATGAGAGGGTAACGTCTTAGACCTCGGAGCAACAAACAGACCTGAACTTATTGAATCAGTTAACGTAGAGGAAGGTATCAGTGATCATAAGGCTGTGGCAGCGTCTATGATGACGGGTCCTACAGGGAATTTTAAGAAAGGTAGGAAGATAAATTTGGTTCAGATGGCTCTGAGCACTATGGGACTTAACTTCTGAGATCATCAGTCCACTAGAGCTTAGAACTACATAAACCTAACACCACAGACATCCATGCCCAAGGCAGGATTCGAACCCGCGACCGTAGCGGTCGCGCGGTTCCAGACTGTAGCGCCTAGAACCGCTCGGCCACTCCGGCTGGCAGATAAATTTGCTCACCAAGGGCGACAAGATACAAAATCCAGAATACCTCAGCAGTCAGCATCAAATAATCGGTGATGAGGACGAAGATGAGAACAAATGGAAAAAATTCAAAGGCCTCGTTCAATATCCCCTAGACGAGTATGGTCCGAGCAAGGTTTTAAGGGATGGGAAAGATTCACCATTGTTTAATGACCATGTTAGAAAAGCGCTAAGTAAACAAAGAGCACTTCATACCGGCCGGTTTACCTGGCGTGATGGTATGGGGTGCCATTGGTCACACGTCTCGGTCACCTCTTGTTCGCATTGACGGCACTTTGAACAGTGGACATTACATTTTAGATGCGAAACGACCCGTGGATCTACCCGTCATTTGATCCCTGCGAAACCCTACATTTCAGCAGGATGATGCACGACCGCATGTTGCAGGCCCTGTACGGGCCTTTCTGGATTCAGAAGATGTTCTACTGCTGCCCTGGCCAGAACATTCTCCAGATCTCTCACCAATTGAAAACGTCTGGTCAATGGTGGCCGAGCAACTGGCTCGTTACAATACGCCAGTCACTGCTCTTGATGAACTGTGGTATGTGTTGAAGCTGCATGCGCAGGTGTACCTGTACACGCCATCCAAGCTCTGTCTGACTCAATGCCCAGGCGTATCAAGGCCGTTATTACGGCGAGAGGTGATTGTTCTGGGTACTGATTTCTCAGGATGTATGCACCCAAATTGCGTGAAAATGTAATCACATGTCAGTTCTAGTACAATATATTTGTCCAATGAATACCCGTTTATCATCTGCATTTCGTCTTGGTGTAGCAAATTTAATGGCTCGTCAAACGCCATTCATTCATTCAGTGGCGAGTAGTGTAAAACAGATAGTGGGAAAAGCAGACTCAAATTCATTCGAAGAATCTTAAGGCAATGTAACTCATCCACGATAGAAGTGGCTTATTAGGCGCGTGTTCGCCCGATTCTTGAGTATTATTCATCTATCTGGGATCCCTATCAGGTAGGACTGATAAAAGAGATAGAGGAGATCCAACGAAGATCGGCGCGTTTCGTCACGGGATCGTGTAGCTGGCGAGAGAGCGTTACCGAGATGCTAAACAATCTCCGCTGGCAGAAGTTACAAGAGAAGCGTTGTGCATCTTGGAGAGAGTTACTAGTTAAATTTTGGGACAGCTCTCTTCAGGAGTCGGAAAACATATTACTTCCTCCCACACACATCTCGCGTATTGACCACGAGGAGAAAATTTGAGGAATTAGAGCCAATACGGAGGCTTACCGACAATCGTTGTTCCCACGCACTATTCGCGAGTGGGAAAGGGTTGGAGGGATCAGATAGTGGTACTGAAAGTACCCTCAGCCACACACTATTAGGTGGCTTGCGGAATATGATGTAGATGTAGAAGTAGATGAACACAGCGGAAAATGCTACATACTTTCACTGATGAAATATTAAATGCTCTGAGTAACCGGAAGTCACCCTTTGGGATTTTTTGTGATCTCTCAAAGGCTTTTGATTCGGTAAATCATGGAATACTTCTAGATAAGCTCAAGGACTGTGGTATGAACGAGACAGCCCTCAAATGGAAGAGTGCAGAAAGTTGAAATAAGCAGTTCACATAATACACAAGAAAACTGGTGATTTCTCAAACTGGGGAACAATCAAGAATGGGGTGCCGCAAGGTTCGGTCTTGGGTCCTTTGCTGTTCTTAATATATGTTAATGACTTGCCATTTTATATTCACGAAGATGCAAAGTTGGTACTTTCTGTGGTGTCACCGCCAGACACCACACTTGCTAGGTGGTAGCCTTTAAATCGGCTGCGATCCGTTAGTATACGTCGGACCCGCGTGTCGCCACTGTCAGTGATTGCAGACCGAGTGCCGCCACACGGCAGGTCTAGAGAGACTTCCAAGCACTCGCCCCAGTTGTACAGCCGACTTTGCTAGCGAAGCTACACTGACAAATACGCTCTCATTTGCGGAGACGATAGTTAGCATAGCCTTCAGCTACGTCATTTGCTACGACCTAGCAAGGCGCCATTACCAGTTTATATTGAGATTGTTATTAATGTATCAACAAGAGCGATGTTCTCCAATTATGGATTAAAGTTAAGTATTCCAGCAGCAACGTACCTTATTGGCTATATTAATTACATTGTCCTGTTCCAGACCTCACGCCAGTTTGCGTGAGCTTAAACGGGTGCATTTCGGCCTCCTCTAGCAACACGGTGTTGGCTCTTCTGCCAACACCTCACTTTCTGCCGATGATTAGCTATCACACCCAACGGACAAGAATTAACTGATGAAATTGTAAACGATGTTTTTCAGAAAATCATTAAGTGGTTCTATGCAAATGGGCTCTCATTAAACTTTGACAAAACACAGTATATACAGTGCCACACGGTAAATGGAATGACACCATTAATTGATATAAACTTCGATCAGAAATCGGTAGCTAAGGTAGAATATTCAAAATTTCTAGATGTATGCATTGATGAGGGGTTGAACTGGAAAAAACGCACCGAAGATCTGCTGAAACGTTTGAGTTCAGCTACTTATGTTATTAGGGTCATTGCAAACTTTGGCGATATACATCTCAGTAAATTAGCTTACCACGCCTATTTTCATTCTCTGCTTTAGTATGGCATCATATTCTGGGGTAACTCATCATTGAGTAAAAGAGTGTTCATTGCTCAGAAGCGTGTAATCAGAATAATTGCTGGAGCTCATCCAAGATCATCCTGCAGACACTTATTTAAAGCCGGCCGGTGTGGCCGAGCGGTTCTAGGCGCTTCAGTCTGGAACCGCGCGATCGCTACGGTCGCAGGTTCGAATCCTGCCTCGGGCATGGATGTGTGTGATGTCCTTAGGTTAGTTAGATTTAAGTAGTTCTAAGTTCTAGGGGACTGATGACCCCAGATGTTAAGTCCCATAGTGCTCAGAGCCATTTGAACCGTTTTTGAACTTATTTAAAGAGCTAGAGATCTTCACTGTAGCCTCACTATATATATATATATATATATATATATATATATTCACTTATGAAATTTGTTATTAACAATCCGAACGAATTCAGAAGTAATAGCAATGTACATGGCTATAACACTAGGAGAAAGGATGATCTTCAATACTCAAGGTTAAATCTCTTTGGCCCAAAAGGGGGTAAATTATGCTGCCACAAAAGTCTTTGGTCACTTACCTAATAGCATCAAAAGTCTGACAAATAGCCATATAGCATTTGAAAGGAAATTAAAGGGATTTCTGAATGGCAACTCCTTCTACTCATTAGATGAATTTTTGAATATAGTAAGTGGGTAATTTCCCCGACCCCCAACCAAAAAACAGTTAAAAATATTGAGTGTCATGTAATATTTTGTGTAATTTAATATCTTGGATAGACACCTTTTATTAACCTGACACGTTCCACATCATCACGATGTATCTATGGAACAGGTACTAATCTAATCTAATCTAACAGCTTGGTAGAAAATACAAATGAGCCGCTTCGCCCACGCAACAGAATATCGGAGGAATGACCACAGATACCAGCAAGATCCACATAGAATCAGGATGCAATGGATCGCAAGTCAGTTAAGAACGTAATTACAGCCCGTTACAGATACAGGGGCCGCGTGTTGTGGTCGCGTGGTCTGAGGCACCAAGTCACGGATTGCGCTGCCCCTCCCGCCGGAGGTTCGAGTCCTCCCTCGGGCTTGGGTATGTATGTGTTGTTGTTAGTATAAATTAGTTTAATTAGGTGGGTGAACTCAGCTGTTTGGTCCCTTAGGAATTCACACACACAGAAAAAGGCACAATCTAGTCACGCAGCGGTTCTCTGAGCAGGGTCTTCTTCCTTCAATGGTCGAGCAGCTGACAGTTAAACTCCAACCGGTGTGATGGCGCCAGTAACACTCCACAGGCTAAGCAGTCTTCAGTTTCCCAGCAACGTGACAAAGACATACACAGTGCAGATACTATCCGTAAGTGAGCGCCTAGTATGTTACACGCGCATGACGCCCACTTTAAAAAATTGTTATAGATAAATAGCTAAACAAAGGGTAAAAAATGATAAACTATGTGAAAAACTACTCCCAAAATTTTTTTGAACGTGGTGCCGGAAAGTTGCTTTGAAAAATCTCCAACAGGAGAATCACTGACTGCAGCTGGTGAAAATGGAGACGAACAAGGCAGAGGAAGCGTTTCGAGTGCTACAATTTGCACATTGCCAATCGGCAGTAACTGTGCAAAAAGCTTTCTGTGGCAAGTTTCACATGACATCACCAGTTTACAACAGCATAGTGAAGTGGTAGAAGAAATTCTAGGAGGATGGATGTTTGTGTAAAACAAAGCGTTTGGGCTGACTAGGCGATTCAGGGCAGAGAATGAATCGTGTGATGTGATGCTGCGACGTACCACAAAGTCTATCTACTGCGCTAGTGCCGTTCACAGGGAGTTGGGTTGGATTGTTTGGGGGAAGAGACCAAACTGCGAGGTCATCAGTCTCATTGGATTAGAGAAGGACGGGGAAGGAAGCCGGCCGTGCCCTTTCAAAGGAACCATCATGGCATTTGCCTGGAGCGATTTAGGGAAATCACGGAAAACCTAAATCAGGATGGCCGGACGCGGGATTGAACCGTTCACAGGAAACGGCTTTTCTTTTATTCCTATGGTCTGTTGTCAGCTTCTGTGGAACCCGTCTTGAGCACGCTTTTGAATATCCATGAATCTTAATCATTGCACACGCACTTGCAATGCTCACGGACAGTTGTGGAACCAACTGACGAGTCGTAATGCGTCAGTTTGTACCAGTAACGGAATCCGTGTGATACAGCATTTTGGGAGATGTGGCTGCAAAGGGACGTGCATGTTAAATCCTGCTTAGTCGTCGAATATGGTGTGTTTTCGAAACCTACTTACTCTAGACAACATTCAAACAAATCCTATTAATGAGTTTTACTGCGGAAAGTAAATGACAATACTTTGAGACTTGCACAGATGTGTGGCAGGCAAAGGGCGACATCCGTAATAAACAAGCTTCTTCAGTGTATACAATTCCTAGTACAAGTGAAATAATACAAATTTGCTCTGAGCACTATGGGACTTAACATCTGAGGTCATCAGTCCCCTAGAACTTAGAACTACTTAAACCTAACTAACCTAAGGACATCACACACATCCATGCCCGAGGCAGGATTCGAACCTGCGACCGTAGCAGTCGCGCGGTTCCCGACTGAAGCGCCTAGAACCGCTCGGCCACTGCGGACGGCTGAAATAATACAGCTGACTCTACTATTCAGGTCGCTAGTCTTGAAGCTTGTGTAGAACCGGTGCGCGGTGCTTGTGTTCTCTTCGCATAGAGGCTGCTGCTGCCGCGTTGTCGTCTTGGAGAAGGGTCGGTCAGCGTGCAAATGGCTGACGTCGTCTTCACAGCCCCCTCTGCTCTCTCGATCCCGACTGGCGTGCCGGCGCTTGACTTTACGCTGTAACAGTCCATAACGTGGCCGATCGTGGAGGTTAGTTCTGCATTCCTAACGTTTTAACTAGCTTTGCCCATCAACCAACAGTCCTCGTATCAAATGCATCATACCAAACGTTTATACATGGTCACTACTGTTTCTCTTTGGAACAAAGTATTGAATTACAGAACATAGCTTGTAATGAGTGTATTGCATAGCCATAATATTCACGGTTCACTAGTGCCCTTCAATCTGCTGAAACTCTTGGTAACTCGCACGCGTGCTGACGAAACAGCAAATTTGATATCCCAAGAAGGACGTTTCCATGTATTACCGGTGGTAGGGGGGCCGGGGAAGGCACTACTTATTGAACAACCGTCGTTGTCAAGTTCAAAGAAACTAAAATTCATAACGCGAACTTTTCGAACGTACATGCCTTGGAGTGATATGTAGCCTCATAAAAACAAGATGTGTCTGAGCGGACGATTTGGATGGGATTCGGTTAATGAAAAGGGCACATACAAATTGAAGTGACACAAGTCAAGCTGCTTACAATATGAGGTAATAAACATGTTATATACCACAGGTAAAAAGGGAAACTTCAAAACTGTTTACAATTTGATACATTAACAAATAATCGTTGTGCATTAAACTACATACTTTCACCTAATACAGTTAAATTTTTAAATGTGAAGCACAAATGTATAATTTACAATTAAATTTCCAGTTGAAGTTACTCCTTCCTATACCTTCTTTAAAAGAGTGATAAAATTTTCAACAGGTATCTCAGTTAAAAATGCCCTAAAATCCTTAACACAACAACACGTACATGACCAAATATATGTACGGCAAGGCCCAACATCAACAGCGCAAAACACATTCAAACTTTCGCCAACATGGGCCGCTTGCCGGTCAAAACATGTTACGACTATAGCAGCGGGCAAACTTACATAGGTAATTACACAGGCCACCTAGCAATCTTGCCAAAATCAGTTTACACGAAGGAGGAAGAAGGAAGGGGAGGGGTAAACACAATAAATACCATACGCAAGTGCTCTTACCAAACGTACTATTAAAAATACAATATAAAAAGCTCTCAGTTAATGACAAATCCGGGATAGGCCCAGCAATATTGCACCTGAGCGCTAGTAGCCAAAATAAGGTTGACAGATACCAAGGTCTGACATCATCTTAGGGCTAACTGGCACAACAAATAAATAAGAGTAAAAGAACAAGCAAATGCCAATGCCCAAGAATTTAAATAGGATTAAGTACACACGAGGCTAAAATCAATTGCTAACACCTTGGGCATCGTCTTAGGCTTAACTGACACTACAAATAAATAAAGGTAAAAGAACAGACAAATGACAATGCCCAGCAATTTAAATAAAATAAGTAAGCACAAGCCTAAAGGCAATTGCTAGCAACTTAACAAGCACACATAAAAATATCAGACTGATGCCACATCACAAACGGAACAGGCGCGTGCGCAGTCCCCAGCAATCCAGAAAACCAATAATACACACTCCAGCTACCGAGCCAGCCCGACCGCAGTAATTTCAACTCAGAATCAGGGCGCGTGAGTTCACCGGGTCCACGCAAAACACACACTGCTAAATAATTCCCACCAAAAGATACGGCTGCCCCCCGGGCGGGAAAACAGGGGCGACAACCGGGTACACACCAGCAGAAAACTCGACACCCAGACTCCGGTCAAAACGGAATCACGCAGAAAATATAAACAACAGCTGACGTAAGGTGAAACGAACCCCGCCACGCAGACCGGACAGAGCAAACACACAGAAAGCCTGCCCTGCAGTCCTTACAACTCCTGGGTGCGGAAACCCAAGCGATATCGTGGCACCCTTTTCTGAAGCTGAGAACCTCGAGCGATCTCGTGCGGGAATCCATCAGTTGTCCACTACACCACATCATCAACACGCCGCACTGCCCAACGCCCAAATCAACGAGGCCCGCCAACAACGAGACCACACTAGCTCGGTGCGAATCCAACTGCCGAGCCGAGCGCGCGCGCGAAAAACGCTCCAGAGGGCAGCAGCCGCCTCAGCGCCTGCGCAGGCCGAAGCAGACGGAAACAGAAATACAAGTCGCTATCGACAGTGCCGGATACGCAACGCGCCAGTGTCATTTGGGAACCACACAAATAACGACAGTACGCAGCAATACTGTATCCACAGCGATGTGTGATCTTGTTGACTGAGTATGAGTGATATACACATGATGTAGACACTAGTCTTCTAGTAAGCTGTTATCTCTTTCGTAGGATGACCGTATGCAGCCATACGACAGCTAACGACATCACAGCCATGAGCTGTAGCATTCAGGTCGATGAATCAGACGGCTCCGTGTGTTGAACAGTTTGCTGTCAAAGAATCGAGCCCTGAGCTATAGGCGACTTGTCGAAATGATCGAATTCTTCCTGAATGACTAGACTTTTTTTAGTGTACTTATTGTTATGTGTTGTTTTATAAACTATTATCTTTAATTTGTGTTGTTAGAATCAAGAATTACAAAAAAACAATTGTGTACAGAATATTCAGTACATTAAACGCGTTGTAGTACCTGATTTAGGCACTCATGTGACACGTTTACAGGATGAAATAAAGAAATATAAATGTTAGATAAGTTTTTGCGTATCCTTTGACAGGAAAAACATCTCTTTTAGTGTCCTGCAGTCCTTTTAGCTCCGTGCTCGAACTAGGTGGTACTCACGACGAAAAGAGTTCCCTCAGAAGCTCGTTAGAGCTTTTGTTATATCGTATCGCGAGGAACAGACAATAAAGACCTTATTATTTGTGACAAGCGAAAGCAGTGAACCTGTTCAGTGCAACGTAGTTAAATAGGTTCTACTCAAGAATTCATCAATTTCTAGCGTGAATGCGTTTGTATGGCGAAGGATACGCAATCCGTAAGACTAATCCCCCCCCCCCTTCCTGCTCCATTCGCTAATAGTATGCAAACATTTTCTTTGCTTCACTTTTATGATGGATTTCATATATTTCATATAATTAGGGTTTATCATAATCCTTGATGCGTCATTCCTTTCGACACATCGAAATTAAACACATAACCAGTCCGTAGTTGCCAAACACTCCTTTATTACAAACATATGCTGTTAAATGAAACCAAGAGTAACACGATTATAATAAAAGGCACCTGGCCTACAGAATCAGTAGTAGTACTCAGACTGGAACTTCAATGCATTTAAATGTGACAGACTCAGATCTTTTAAAATTTACTGAAACAATTTTCACTAATTGAAACAATGTTCATAAAACCCCATTAATAAAATTTAACTGGCATTACTGGATGTTTCATGACTTACATAGGAACTGGCTTCCATATCAAATTCTAAAACTGCTTCCATGGATTGACTTTAATCAACTGTAACAAATTAAAGTATTATCAGATTAATGCACTCGACTAAGCTTCTCTTTAGTATTACTCACAGGTACGAGGTGCACACACATTTCATGGCTAGCATATAACAGTCTTGACGGCTCGCAATCCGGCCGTGGCTAGGCAGCGCGGCGCTGTACTCTCTTCGTGTGGATACCGCTCCTGTCGTGGTGCCGTCCCAGTCAGCGTGTTATTGACTGACATCGTCTCACAGCCTTCTCTGCTCTTCCGGTCTTCATCGTCGTGCCGGCGTTCGTCGTTACGCCGGAACAGTTCTGTCAGGGTTCCCTCAGTCAAAGCAGCCACTGAGATGCATAATTAAAATACAGGTTGATACAGAGAAACGGGAACATTTCCACAATACAATAAAACTAGAAGTGATGAAGGAAAGAAATTGCATTCATAGTGACTGAAATCTAACAACTTCGCCGTTTGCGAAACATAGATGGCATTAATCAGTTTTTAAAAATTGCACCCTTTAGATGGCGTCCTCCTGTAGGAATACGTTCGTGAAATGTGCTGTTGAGATTCCTCATTGACCGCTGCAACATCTCAGCTGGGATACTGTGAATTGCATCCCGATTTCTCTGCTTTAACTCATCCAGGGTTCTTGGTCGTGTAGACTTTGCTCTTGAGGCAGCCCACAAGAAAAAAATCACAAACGGGTAAATTTGGCGATCTAGGGGGCCAGGGAATATTACCGAATCGTGAGATCACACAGTTGTCAAACAATTCTCTCACATATGCCATCGATTGCCGTGCAGAATGTGATGTCGCTCCGTCCTGTTGAAACCAGGCTTCTTGAACGTTTGGAAAGTTGTTCAGTGCAGGTGTAGCGAAAGTTCATAATATCTCCACGTTACGATCGGCATTGACAGTTATTGTGTTTCAATGTTCATTTGCGAAAAAATACGGTCCGATAATCCCATTTGTTGAAAAACCACACCATACTGTTACTTTACTGGCGTGTAAAGGGCGCTCATGAATGTCATTAGGATTTGTGTTCGTCCAGTAACGGTAGTTTTGCTTATTCACTTAACCTGTGAGATGAAAATGTGAGGGGACTGATGACCTCAGATGTTAAGTCCCATAGTGCTCAGAGCCATGAAAATGTGCCTCGTCTGACATACACAACTTCAGAATGAGATTTTCACTCTGCAACGGAGTGTGCGCTGAAGTGAAACTTGAAGCTGTGAGGACAGGTCGTTAGTCGTGCTTGGGTAGCGCAGTCGGTAGAGCACTTGCCCGCGAGAGGCAAAGGTCCCGAGTTCGAGTCTCGGTCCGGCACACAGTTTTAACCTGCTAGGAAGTTTCATCCACAATTTGTTTAGAAATTCATCGCTATTGTTTGTTTTTGTTATCATTTGTTGACAGAAACCTAATTGTAACCAGTATTCGTTGTCCTTCAGTTGTTGCACCATCTGTAGTTTGTACAGATGAAATTTTAAATCAAGATGAAGAATTCTACGAACACTCTCCCGGGACATTCCAAAAACTGCTGCTTGCTTACGAATTGAACGCGGTGGGCTCCGTAAGACACACTCGCGTACAACATCAATGTTCGCTGGAGAACGCACACTTCTTGGTCTTCCTGTTGGTTTCTTCTTAAGGGCAGATCCAGTCTCTTCAAATTTATTAATCCAGCATTATATCGTGTGTGTCGACGGAACGGTATCATGACGTCCTAAGTCATAAAAACGTCAAACTCCCTCTTCGTCGCTACCTAACTGTCATTGTTTTTATTAAACACTTTTATGGCTAATGCGCGGTGTTACAGTGATCCATGATTGCTGAAATAGCGGACTGTTTACTCGCTAACTGCCTTGAACCCGCAATGCTGTCACCTGCCCATGGCTGCCACTACTCATTTCAAATATTCCCGTTATTCTGTGTCAGCCTGTATCAGCGATCGAAAAACGGAGTGACGTTCCCTATGTAATCATGCAAATTTACTTTTAAAAGATAATGAAACAAATCGCGCATCTCATAAGGTCTTACTAAATATGAATTAATAGGGGTAGGGCCACCTTTGAAAGTTGAGAGCCATGATTGAAATACACAGGTTAAACACCGAACGACACCACATATTAGTTAAGGAAGGCATCAAACTATTGAAGGAAAATGTGCGCTTATAAAAGATGCTATTTGTTTCCTTTAATGTGCTTCAACTGGTTCAAATGGCTCTAAGCTCTATGGGACTTAACATCTGAGGTCGTCAGTCCCATAGACTTAGAACTACTTAAACCTAACTAATCTAAGGACATCACACACATCCATGCCCGAGGCAGGATTCCTACCTACGACCGTAGCAGCAGCGGGGCTCCGGGCTGAAGCGCCAAGAAACCGCTCGGTCACAGCGGCCAGCCCTTAATGTGCATTCAAGTGAGAAAATATTCAACAAGATAACAATAAATACGGAGTTAAAGAAACAATAGCGACGGTCACTTTTAACGTAAGAACTGATAACACATCGTGTCCGCGAATGCTGTCACATGACGTTCGTTCACGGTCGGCCAGCATTGGTAGGTCTCAAACTACGCCGCCAGTACGTCTCACGTCTTCGCCGGTGTTGGTTGTGTGGGTGTACTGCTTCGCTTGTTGCTATGTCAATCAGTAATTGCGCCAATTGTGAAGTGCGCTCGATTACTCGGTTCTTAAATGCAGAAAAAGTTCGTCCTGCTAAAATTTACTTTTAGCTTGTTGAAAAACATGGTGCGGGTACAATGAATGAGGAAAATGTGCGTAAATGGTGTATCCCGTTTAATCAAGGAAGGACGAATGTTCATGATGAAGAATGACTTGAACGGCCTACTGTCATGAATGAAGACTTGGCACAAATAGTTCTACATGGATACTCTGCAAATCACATTTAAGTGCCTGCCAGAGGGTTCATCGATGGGGCAACTCGTCAAAACAGGCGCATCACTATTGATGAGCTGCATCAGAAATTTCCACAAGTTTCAAGATCAGTAGTTTTTCACATTGTTACTGGTGAACTTCACTACAAAAAAATGTGAGCGCGATGGATGCCGCAAATGTTGACAGGAGAAGACAAAACAAAGCGAATGGCACATTTTTGTCCGTTGTGGAGCGCTATCACAAGGATGGTGACGAGTTCTTGAGTCACATTGTGACCGGTGATGAAAGTTGGATTTCGCACAGCACGCCAGAGAATAAACGTCAATCCAGTGAGTGGCACGATTCAAACTCCCCAACGAATCCACGAAAGTTCAAACAAGAACCTTCAACACGCAAGATCATGGCCACGGTTTTTCGGGATCGTAAAGGCATTCTTCCGTTAGACTTTTTGCCAATGGGAATGACAATAAATGGCGAAAGCTACTGTGAAACATTATTAAAGCATAGGCGCGCTATTCAAAATCGTCGGCGGGGACTGCTCTCTAGAGGCGTCGTTCCGCTTCACGACAAGAACAAAGACGCAGTTGTACAAGTTTCATCGGGAATTAATGGATCATCCACCACATAGCCATGAATTAGCACCATCCGACTTTCGTTTCCAAAACTGAAGGAATTTCTTGGTGGAAAGCGCTTGGAAAATTATGGTATGTTGAAAAAACTGTTACTAACTTGTTTAACAGTCAAGCGGCAGAGTTTTTTGATGCTGAAATCCAAGAGCTGGTGCCATAATTTGAAAAATGTTTAAATGTTCATGGTGACTACGTTGAAAAGTGAAAAAAAATGTGCATATCGTAGTTTTTTTATACAGTTTGCGTTCATAAATAAGATCTCTCTTACTCTATTAGAAATCGATTCTTACTTTAAAAATGCCCCTCGTATGTTTCATTCCCACCTTGGTACCAGTTTTGGGATCGCATAATGCATATTGCCAATGGCCAAGATATCAGATAGTTCTAATGGAAAGTGAACTCAGAAGAACAAACACAGTTCAAAGTTGGAAAATGCATTCCGTAAATCAGACAACTAACTGCGATCATCAGTTCTGATATGACTAGCTCCGCAAAGTTGACAAGCACCGCGCTCCCTGAGTTATAATACTACGGGAAAGCATTGCTGCCCGAATAGCACGAAGTAACTGACAGTCCTCGTGACTGCGTGCTCGCCGCCAGTGTGCGGCAGTCAACAGCGTTAGGGACCCATCTTAGCGAGCGCGGCCCGAAAGGCTGCAGCAAGACTATTGTGCGGAAGCAAGCGTCTTTAGCAGAACTCTAACTCCTCTCTAGTTTTGGAAAAGGTCCAAGTTATCCACCAGTGACGGTAATAATTGCTAGCACTGTCCAGGATCTACCCATGTTTGCCGATATAGTCATCACCACCCAACGAAATTTCAACGTTTTTACAGAGCGCCTGCAAGACGGAGACTTTTCTTTTATTTTCAGACGGGGACAGGGTAACAGCCAATCGTCTTTTTAGCCACGTCCCAAAGCAGCCGTTGAAGCGCTGTGTCTTTCCGTTCCCCCGGCAGGCTACCAATCACCGCTTTTTTTAAGTAAAGGAGACATTCCTTCACGTAGTCCTTGCGTCTTCGCATGCACGCTTGTTATCCGGCAGATGCGCACCCCCTCCCCCCCCCCCCCCCCCCCCCTGTAGGCCCTCCCCCTACCCTTGCTTTAACGTGGCCAGACTCGAGCCGAAGGAAGCAGCGAGGGTGGTGGAGGCGCCTAGGCCTTTAAGCTACACATTTATGGTCGTGCCGAAGGTCTGTTGTTTGCTTCCCCCTGATACGCTGATGTGCCGAATAAACGGAAAAATACAGCTTCTCACAAACAGAAGTGAACAGCTAATTCAGTTTCTAGTTTTACTGTAGACAATATGAAGAGCTATAAATGCATTTTTCAAGTAGTATAACGAGATATGAAAAGAATGTCTCAGTCACCCATTCGTTATGCTAACAGACCAGGGAAGTAGTATGAGGGCATAAAAGTATGAATAAAAATATGCAGGGTGACACTACATGAATAATTAGGGCACCTTGCACTGTGTCTTGAAATCATGTCCCATGACTTATTCCATTCAACAGATGCAATAATTTTTTCTTACTTTCAAAGAGGATAGCAATTTCGTCAACTGTTCACATCTTGACAGCCTTTCATTCCAAATGTTACTCTCATTTCTGAACCTTCTTTTTGTTTCCTTCATAATGTTTCCTACGTAAACTGAACACTAGACCAGAAATCTGCATCCCTGCATTTGTAAACTCCTCCCTACGTTTTATAGCATTTATTATATCTGGTTTATCAACGTTTTGGCCGTGAGTTTTGTTTGAGGCAAATCTGACAAATTTTGAAGTGTGGAGACGTACCATAGTTCACGTGTATCATTAATTAATACCATGTGGTTAGATCTTATTGCAAACACCTCAAATTCTGAAACTTCCTGGCATATCAAAGCTATGTGCTGGACAGCGACTCGAACTCGGTGCCTATGGCTTTCGAGGGCAAGTGTTGCACCAACTGATCTAACCCAGCACGACTCACGAACTGTCATCACTGTTGCCTGACATCGATGTAACTGACTGAACAAAGTACTGAAATATATTTGCTTAGTGAAAGTTATTTTGAATATTATTTTATGCTCTAGTTCGAAAGACATAGGCTTAATTAGGTTCTGTACCAAAGAGGATCACATATGGTACTTAAACATCGTTTACCTTCACTCACTTAAGGCGTCACCATGATATTTTTGCATCAACGATGCCCATTTTGAAGTATTACCGGCAAAAACTTAATTTGCAGCTCAAAAATATTCTTACAGTTTTCACAAACTTCACTTTCCCCATATAAATCGTCTCCTTCACGAAAAGTCCAAAAGCAGCTTCTTCAGTAATCACGCCCAAATCCTACAATCATCTGCATCTTCCTAATATTCGCATTCATTATCTCCCAAACAAGTGAGTCTTTCGCGCACTACACAAGTAATGCTCATGCATTCACTGTCGTCATCAGTATAGCAATGAGGATTCCTGCTAACTTTGTTTACAGTTGTGACCTAAGCCAATGACTTTGACCTAGATTTTTGTCCGCTTTGCTTACATCACATGAACCATGTCATTGGCCTCCCAATGATGATGTCAGTAGTAGAACAAACTATGTTTCAGTGCATTTTGTTAGTGCGGGTTGCTTACATCACAGGCAGGTATGTACTCAGGGGCAAACCTACTGTTCTCCTTTCATTGACAGGTACTTAACCTATTGTTCTCCTTTGATACACAGGTATTGGTAAAAGGATCTTCCTTCCTTTTGATTGACAGGCACTTAACCTGTTGTTCCCCACCCCCCCTCCCCCCAGCCATCAGGAAACCTGGCCCCTCGCTGCTACATGTAGACTTCCAGGTCTGAGTTATTGGAATAGCTCCTCTCATGCTTATCAATTTGATTGACAATTAAATTGATCAATTAATTTGCCTCTCCCTCCAGTAAACACCCTCCTCCAAAAAATGGCAGGAATTTCAAATTCCATCAGGACAATGGAACACACCACACCTACCTCCACTAATCTAAGAAAGTGGCAGAAAAATAGGTCACTTGGGCTACCTCCACTAACCTAAGTCATCTGAACACCATCTCTTCCTAGGAATTGGCGGGAAAAGGACTCAGCCTGTGCTGGATAGGATGGATGCAAGTATTTTGCAAACAGTCTCTCAGCTTGTCTACATGGATTTTCTTGTTCTAACAGAACCTGCTTATGAAAATAGCTCAGAATAATGCCAAATGCATTCCTCCTGCAGGCCCTAACGTGGCACCCCATCCATCACATGTTACCCTTCCTGGAAATCGTTAATTCTGCTTTCAACAAACATCTCAGAAACGCAACCATTGTCACCACTATGTAGAGGTTCCTATGTCCAGGCACAAAGGATGTTTTGTGAATGAATGGAGCAATATGATTGGCTCTTATTGAATTCACCCACAGAAGTACTGATGCCAGTGGTGTGGAAGCACCATCACCTTTTTTTTTGCTTCTGCAGACGAGACTTTCAGCAGCAAAACACTATTTTGTATAGTTCACCATATTGCACCGACAATTAAACCCTGAAAAGTGACATACAGACCGTCAAATATGGAAAGGCTCTTACTCAATTACAATGCTCTGCCACTGAGGACAGAAGATTGAATATTAGAGTGTGAAACCGATCTCCAACCCAGCAATATATCACCAAGTACCATGTCGATGTAGTAAACATACAATTCGTATCCTGCACCATACAACATCGCTCCTTTTGCATCATTTGTGTAGCTATCAGCTGCCACTCATACATACACCGTGAAAACAGACAGTATAAGTACATGCACTGTAGGTGTACTCCTCACTGCACTAGATATTTCCCACAAGGGTGGGCAGTCATCCAGTCCCAACGCATGACCAGAGTGCCCTCAGCGGACCGAAGTCACTCTCAGAACTGTTCTAGAAATCCGGCGTTGGCTCCCCTCAGCACAAATGCGTTACTGCTTCTGGCCCCGACCTGCTTGCTTGATTGCTTATCTACTCACCTCTCCAGACTCTGGGATTACAAGAACATATGTAATTTCACATAGTTTACCAGAATGTCATACCACTTTTGCGATAATTCTCGATATCAAGCACATAGCAATATCGCTTGCATAGCATTATCGCTAGCACATCATAATTCTGAAGATATTGATTGGAAATTATTTGTGTGGAACCCCGAAACTTTAGCGAGGTGGAGCTTGCTATAAACCACAGAGCAACTGCGAAGACCTTTACATGAAAACTCGAAAAATAGAGGAAACTGATATTTCAACTCGCGAATACCGAATTCGGTGATGTAACTAAGGGATTTCTCATCTCAAGAGAACCAGCAAACGTGTCTTCCACCTGTCTTTCACCTGCTAGATGCTCACACCACAATCGATGTTCCCTCAAGTAAAGAAAGATGTGAAATGTGCAGAAGCAGTCAACTGGACAATTTACATGGGAGAGACTAATGGTACAGTGCAAACACACACCCCTTTGAATCTTCTCAAATATCCATGCGATCACGAAAGCTACCTAACACATACTAATTATTAGTTCACTATTTGGCCGTCTAGAGGACGACATGATTAAGTCAGCTACATTCCTGCATCCCAACTGACCTTTCCATTCGGACAGCTCTTGCCATTAATGGGAAATGTGAATCACTCCTGCCACAGGCCACTGGCATTGCACCCTAAGCACATATAAGCAGAGCGAAGTATCAGAAATACACTCTGCTGATGGCTGTAGCTATGGAAATAGAAATATCTGTACCATTATTATGACTTTACATACTCTTCCCTTTGCTATCACAGTATTCCACGTCATATCTATTCCTTCCTTACTACTGGACATGGTCATTTCTTTTGTACATGTCGGAACACAAACACATACTTTATAAGCCTGATGTTCAAGGCGAACTGATTGCTGGCAGTACGAAATAATACTGACCGAAAATCAACGCTGGGTGGACATGTCTCATAAGTTTTCTTGCATGTGGTACCACTAGAGGTGCAATCGTCTTACAAACTGCGAGATGTTAAAAAAACACAACCATATCACCGTAACAAGCGGTAGTGGTTCTACAGGTGCATACAAGTACCCATGTTAAAAGCGATAATGGTTTTATAAATCTATGTCTGGCATTACCTCTGAATGAAGTGTTTGACACTGAATATAGACGACAATCACCAGAGTGCATTGTATCAGACCAACAAGGCGCTTACATGTCACCGATGGTGCAACCTCATATTAAAATTACCACATTTTGAGAGTGATTCAGCTAAGGAGCGTGGTATGAAACCGGTATTTGCAAATCATTAATGCCGTCGCCGCAAGATATTCCTCCAGTATTTGTAACGCATTCTGTCTCGATGCCATGTCAGAGATTTGATGATACATGGACTGTTTTATAGGCGATGGTTGATTGAGAGGGATCACCAACAGTGGAAGATGGTGTGCTGATTGAGGTCGTAAGAAATGAACACTAGCTTTTCAGATATCTAGTGCTACGCATTTGGTATGAAATGCAGGGTATGTTCTAGAATCCGTCTACAAATCGATGTCAGTGACATAGGTCTGTAATTCAACGGATTGCTTCCATTTCGTTTCTTGTGTACTGTTGTAACATGATGAGTTTCCCAGTCATTCGGTACGGATCTTTCGTCTAACAAGCGGTTGTATATGTTGGCTAAAGAGGCAGCTACTTCAGCAGCGTACTCCGAAAGTAAGTTAACAGGTATTCAGTCTGGACCAGAAGACTTGTATTTAGTGACAAGTCGCTTCGCTACGCTGAGCGTATGTAATTCCAAGCTATTCATATAGGCAGCAGTTAATAATTGGAATTCTGGAATAGCACTGCATCTGCCTTGGTAAAGACATTACGAAAAACCGTGTTTAGTACTTGCGCATTAGTGTCGGTGTCATCGGAAATATTACGGTTGCAATCGCGTGGTGAAGTTATTGATTGGCTCTAGTCGCTGGCATACTTTATACACAGCCAAAATACCTTTGGATTTTCTGCCAGATTTCGAGAACTTTAGTCGAGGAAAGTGTTAAAGGCATCTCGCACTGAAGTTCGTGCCAACTCGAGCATCTGAAACCCGTTTTCAGTGATGGGGAGTTCGCTTCTATTAGATCTGGCATGGTGTTTTGTTGCTTCTGCAACAGTGTCCTGACGTGTTTTGTGTTCTATGGGAGATCCATCCCCTATCTTATTAATCTGATTGGTATAAACTCTCAAGTGCCCTCATCATTATTTCTTAGAATTTAAGCCACATTTGGTCGACGGTTACATAGTGTGGAAGGAATCGAGACTTGGTCTTAGGTAGGCGTCAAGAGAATATTTACCCTTTTATTTTTAACTGAACACGCCGCTATTTGACTGTATTACTCCTTATTTAATTACGACCCAGGTTTCGGTCTTTTATGCCATTTTCTAGTCATTAACACATATTCCAGAACGTCAAGCTCACAATTGGCCATGGTCAGCACTTATTCGAAGCTTTTCTCTTTCCCTTCCGTTAAATCCACTTGATAAAGTTCCAAACTGACCAACAGTACCTAGAAATAGGCGATTGGTGTTTTTAAATTGCCACTATAATTACACTTCCGTGAAGAGAAGGATAGATTTAAAGGTACTGCCGGCGATGTTGTCGTTAGGATGGGAGCACAGGCTCGTGTAATACAGGACTGGGAAGGAAATCGGCTGTGTCCTTTTTAAAGGATCCGTGATGTCATTTATCCTAATTTGTTTAGGGAAACTACACAAACGTAACTCGTGACGGAAGAATGAGAACTTGAACCTTGCACCTCCCGGGTGCGAGTATAGTGTCTTAACCACATCAACATTCACTCTGTAATTACATTTTTTAAGTAGTCTCCCGATAGATCTCAGTCTGGTAAATGCGTCCCACACTTTTAGGTTTATTTGTTCGTTACCCATAAAATCACTCCAAGTAAATGCTCCTCGACTGTTAATAGTTGTGACAACTTACCATGACTGATTGCTGGTCGATATGTAATGGTCTTCCACGCAAGTGTATCCTTGGCATGTGTCTTTACCTCCGCTTCACTAATGCAAACTACAGATATCTGAATCTGCTCGTTGCACACAAACCTTGGCCTTCCTCTGTAATTTTTACTTCTCACACTTCCCTCCATTACCAAATCGACTATTTTTTGATGCCTCAGGATTTGTCATATCAACCAACCCCCTTTTGAATCAAGTTGTGCTACAATTATATTCTCCTTTTCAGATTGAAGCTGTTGTTGTTGTTGCGATCTTCAGTCCTGAGACTGGTTTGATGCAGCTCTCCATCCTACTCTACCCTGTGCAAGCTTCTTCATCTCCCAGTACCTACTGCAACCTACATCCTTCTGAATCTGCTTGTTGTATGCATCTCCTGGTCTCCCTCTACGATTTTTACCCTCCACGCTCCCCTCCAATACTAAATTGGTGATCCCTTGATGCCTCAGAACATGTCCTACCAACCGATCCCTTCTTCTAGTCAAGTTGTGCCACACACTTCTCTTCTCCCCAATCCTATTCAACACCTCATCATTAGTTATGTGACCTACCCATCTAGTCTTCAGCATTTTTCTGCAGCACCACATTTCGAAAGCTTCTATTCTCTTCTTGTCTGAACTACACTCCTGGAAATGGAAAAAAGAACACATTGACACCGGTGTGTCAGACCCACCATACTTGCTCCGGACACTGCGAGAGGGCTGTACAAGCAATGATCACACGCACGGCACAGCGGACACACCAGGAACCGCGGTGTTGGCCGTCGAATGGCGCTAGCTGCGCAGCATTTGTGCACCGCCGCCGTCAGTGTCAGCCAGTTTGCCGTGGCATACGGAGCTCCATCGCAGTCTTTAACACTGGTAGCATGCCGCGACAGCGTGGACGTGAACCGTATGTGCAGTTGACGGACTTTGAGCGAGGGCGTATAGTGGGCATGCGGGAGGCCGGGTGGACGTACCGCCGAATTGCTCAACACGTGGGGCGTGAGGTCTCCACAGTACATCGATGTTGTTGCCAGTGGTCGGCGGAAGGTGCACGTGCCCGTCGACCTGGGACCGGACCGCAGCGACGCACGGATGCACGCCAAGACCGTAGGATCCTACGCAGTGCCGTAGGGGACCGCACCGCCACTTCCCAGCAAATTAGGGACACTGTTGCTCCTGGGGTATCGGCGAGGACCATTCGCAACCGTCTCCATGAAGCTGGGCTACGGTCCCGCACACCGTTAGGCCGTCTTCCGCTCACGCCCCAACATCGTGCAGCCCGCCTCCAGTGGTGTCGCGACAGGCGTGAATGGAGGGACGAATGGAGACGTGTCGTCTTCAGCGATGAGAGTCGCTTCTGCCTTGGTGCCAATGATGGTCGTATGCGTGTTTGGCGCCGTGCAGGTGAGCGCCACAATCAGGACTGCATACGACCGAGGCACACAGGGCCAACACCCGGCATCATGGTGTGAGGAGCGATCTCCTACACTGGCCGTACACCACTGGTGATCGTCGAGGGGACACTGAATAGTGCACGGTACATCCAAACCGTCATCGAACCCATCGTTCTACCATTCTTAGACCGGCAAGGGAACTTGCTGTTCCAACAGGACAATGCACGTCCGCATGTATCCCGTGCCACCCAACGTGCTCTAGAAGGTGTAAGTCAACTACTCTGGCCAGCAAGATCTCCGGATCTGTCCCCCATTGAGCATGTTTGGGACTGGATGAAGCGTCGTCTCACGCGGTCTGCACGTCCAGCACGAACGCTGGTCCAACTGAGGCGCCAGGTGGAAATGGCATGGCAAGCCGTTCCACAGGACTACATCCAGCATCTCTACGATCGTCTCCATGGGAGAATAGCAGCCTGCATTGCTGCGAAAGGTGGATATACACTGTACTAGTGCCGACATTGTGCATGCTCTGTTGCCTGTGTCTATGTGCCTGTGGTTCTGTCAGTGTGATCATGTGATGTATCTGACCCCAGGAATGTGTCAATAAAGTTTCCCCTTCCTGGGACAATGAATTCACGGTGTTCTTATTTCAATTTCCAGGAGTGTATTTATCGTCCACGTTTTACTTCCATACATGGCTACACTCCATACAAATACTTTCAGAAACGACTTCCTGAGATTTAAATCTATAATCGATGTTAACAAATTTTTCTTCTTCAGAAACACTTTCAGTCTACATTTTATATCCTCTCTACTTCGACCATCATCAGTTATTTTGCTCCCCAAATAGCTAAACTACTTTACTGCTTTAAGTGTCTCATTTCCTAATCTAATTCCCTCAACATCTCCCGACTTAATTCGACTACATTCCATTATCCTCGTTTTGCTTTTGTTGATGTTCCTCTTATATCCTCCTTTCAAGACACTATCCATTCCGTTCAACTACTGTTCCAGGTCCTTTGCTGTCTCTGACAGAATTACAAAGTCATCGGCAACCCTCAAAGTTTTTATTTCTTCTCCATGGATTTTAATACCTACTCCGAATTTCTCTTTTGTTTCCTTTACTGCTTGCTCAGTATACAGATTGAATAACATCGGGGAGAGGCTACAACCCTGTCTCACTCCCTTCCCAACCACTGCTTCCCTTTCATGGCCCTCAACTCTTATATCTGCCATTCGGTTTCTATACAGATTGTAAATAGCCTTTCGCTCCCTATATTTTACCCCTGCCACCTTCAAAATTTGAAAGAGAGTATTCCAGTCAACATTGTCAAAAGCTTTCTCTAGGTCTACAAATGCTAGAAACGTAGGTTTGCCTTTCCTTAATCTAGCTTCTAAGATAAGCTATAGGGTCAGTATTGCCTCAAGTGTTTCAATATTTCTACGGAATCCAAACTGATCTTCCCCAAGGTCGGCTTCTACTAGTTTTTCCATTCGTCTGTAAAGAATTCGCGTTAGTATTTTGCAGCCGTGACTTATTAAACTGATAGTTCGGTAATTTTCACATCTGTCAACACCTGCTTTCTTTGGGGTTGGAATTATTATATTCTTCTTGAAGTCTGAGGGTATTTCGCCGGTCTCATACATATTGCTCGCCAGATGGTAGAGTTTTGTTCAGGACTTGCTCTCCCGAGGCCGTCAGTAGTTCTAATGGAATGTTGTCTACTCCGGGGGCCTTGTTTCGACTCAGGTCTTTTAGTGCTCTATCAAACTCTTCGCGCAGTATCGTATCTCCCATTCCATCTTCATCTACATCCTTTTCCATTTCCATAATATTGTCCTCAAGTACATCGCCCTTGTATAGACCCTCTATATACTCCTTCCACCTTTCTGCTTTCACTTCTTTGCTACTCGTCCAATTTTTAACATCTTCTTTAGCACCACATTTCACATATCCTTTTTCACTACATGACATCCCGTCAATTACTACAAACTGTGACCTCTGTGACAGGAAATCACTAACTCGATAGCACAATTGAGACTTCTTAGCTTTTCCCGTTAGATGTTACTCGTTTTCTACTTCCATAAGTCTCGATTAGTCCAATCGAAAGCTGTTAACCCCTTCTCCTTCACTGCTCGATCAATTTATAATCCGCATCACAAAGGTAGCCGCCCCCCTCAGTCCTTCTCGGAGCCCTCATTAACACCCTCTTAAGCCATCATCATTGCTCATTCTTTTAACTTGCCCAAACCACTGCACACTTTCATTTTGCAGTCTTGCAGTTACGAACTGTATCACTTCAATTTTTCCTCCTATTTTACATGTTTTGTTCTCATCTTCACCTGTGACCTGTGCATCTTCTCATAAAATCTGATTCCACTGTCTTGGTCTTCATCCTTCTTTTTTTCGTAAGTTTCTACATTTCTGCGCCATAAAGGACTATCCTCAGTAATACTTTCTGTTGATTAACACTATTGTTCGAGATCAGTCCCTATAGGGATTTCAATGCACATTCACCCAACGCTAATTTAGTCTCTACATCTGTATCTCAGGTGCCTTCATTGAATATAACAGAAAATAAATGTTTAATACTTTGATATCTTTTGAAATTTTTACATCTTCTGGAGCTAAATCCCCTCTTTGTTACCAATACACAAACGTTCCGCATTTTTTAAATCAATTTTCAAATCCCAGTTTATGTATTCTATCTGTAATTTGCCCGGTTTGTTCTATATCTTATCTGTTGATTGCGAAAATTATCTAGTCACTTTAAAAAAGCAGTGAATGCATTCTGTCCCGAATATTTTTTGTATCACGCCTCCAGCACATGTTCAATGTACATGTCAAAAACAAATGGTTACAGATTGGAACATTGGTGGGTTTAAAGCTTACTTTTATTCTGATCTCCGTCTTCACCTTTACTCCTCCTCTTCACACATTCTCATAACTGTATTAATCCATTTAGCCCGTTCTTTTACTGTCTCCATGACAAGAGCAATTGCAGATCTTGTGATTCTGTAGTGTGCTTTTTCCAAATTCACAAAAGTCTTACGCGCAACATTTCAACAGCTTCTGTTGTCTTCTTGTCTGAACTGCTTATTGTCCACGTTTCACTTCCACGTAGATTCCTTTATAAAAGACCTCCTATCACTTAAATTTTTATATCGGGTACTAACAAGTTTCTCTTGTTTGGAAAAGTTTTTTCTTACTATTGTCAGTCTCCATTTTATGCCATCTTTACTTTGGCCGCTGTCAGTTGTTTTGCTACCTAAATACCAAAACTCATCCATTCCTCTTACGTTTTTCATTTCCTAGTCTGATTCAGTCACCATCACCTGATTTAATTAGACTGTATTCCATTAAACTACATTTTTTACGTTTTGTGTCAGCTATAAAACTTCTCACAGTGTAGGGATCATTGACGCAAATAACCTAAAAATATAAATTCCATAGCGCCAAAGACAAGCACAGATGAAGAATCTGGGGAGGAAATTCTTCCTTCCCTGACACGATGGAAAGTGTGTCATAGCACCGCTGGATGTTCTCGGCGGGCAATCTCTCCGGGGATATATCGATCAGCTCGCCCTACTTATACAGATGCTATATCTGTTGAGTACAAGATTGGAATCGCGCGTGGCGAACAGAGCACTTGTGATTTGGTAAATGCCGACCTGGTAGGGAGGGAGGTGTGGGTGGGGTGTGGGGGTGAAATCCGCATTGCAGGGCTGGCGTGAGGCCCTAGCCTCTGCCACCCTGTAACAAATCGCCTTCCGCGCAGATAACGTTTTGTGCCTTTCTACTCTGCCTTAGCACAGATTGGCTTCCAGCGAGAACTATGTGAGTGATAGCTCTATTGACTCCTACTCTTCCTAACCACATACAATATCTTACAATGAAAACTCCTTATCCACAACACCATATTATTTCGCTATGTTGGAACACGTGAGGCAATACTGACCTTACGACTTATCTTAGAAGAAAGATTAAGAAAAGGCAAACCTACGTTTCTAGCATTTGTAGACTTAGAGAAAGCTTTTGACAATGTTAACTGGAATACTCTCTTTCAAATTCTGAAGGTGGCAGGGGTAAAATACAGGGAGCGAAAGGCTATTTACAATTTGTACAGAAACCAGATGGCAGTTATAAGAGTCGAGGGGCATGAAAGGGAAGCAGTGGTTGGGAAAGGAGTGAGACAGGGTTGTAGCCTCTCCCCGATGTTATTCAATCTGTATATTGAGCAAGCAGTAAAGGAAACAAAAGAAAAATTCGGAGTAGGTATTAAAATTCATGGACAAGAAGTAAAAACTTTGAGGTTCGCCGATGACATTGTAATTCTGTCAGAGACAGCAAAGGACTTGGAAGAGCAGTTGAACGGAATGGACAGTGTCTTGAAAGGAGGATATAAGATGAACATCAACAAAAGCAAAACGAGGATAATTGAATGTAGTCAAATTAAGTCGGGTGATGCTGAGGGAATTAGATTAGGAAATGAGACACTTAAAGTAGTAAAGGAGTTTTGCTATTTGGGGAGTAAAATAACTGATGATGGTCGAAGTAGATAGTATATAAAATGTAGACTGGCAATGGCAAGGAAAGCGTTTCTCAAGAAGAGAAATTTGTTAACATCGAGTATAGATTTAAGTGTCAGGAAGTCGTTTCTGAAAGTATTTGCATGGAGTGTAGCCATGTATGGAAGTGAAACATGGACGACAACTAGTATGGACAAGAAGAGAATAGAAGCTTTCGAAATGTGGTGCTACAGAAGAATGCTAAAGATAAGGTGGGTAGATCACGTAACTAATGAGGAGGTATTGAATAGGATTAGGGAGAAGAGAAGTTTGTGGCACAACTTGACTAGAAGAAGGGATCGGTTGGTAGGACATGTTTTGAGGCATCAAGGGATCACAAATTTAGCATTGGAGGGCACCGTGGAGGGTAAAAATCGTAGAGGGAGACCAAGAGATGAATACACTAACCAGACTCAGAAGGATGTAGGTTGCAGTAGGTACTGGGAGATGAAGAAGCTTGCACAGTATAGAGTAGCATGGAGAGCTGTATCAAACCAGTCTCAGGACTGAAAACCACAACAACAACAACATCTGCGTCCATCCTTATTAAACTGTTGTAAAGAGAGTGGCGTAGGATGGACTTTATTTCACTACTGCCGACTACGTAATACGTATAGCATACTTTAATCCAAACTCCAGGCGCAGCTGTAGAGGTGGAATACCACTGTAATTGTCATCGATTAGCGTAGCCAAAGTCGTAGTAAAGTGAGGATTTGGCAATCTGAGCTCGATTATTTTTGCAGATGACTTTCCATCGGAACTTATACATGGAGATTTTTTCGGTGAACAGACTTTAGGGATTGATCGCAGAGAGGATACGAAACAAAAAGTTTGATGAACTTTTGTCCGAGAATGCATGGTTTCCATGTTAGAGACCATTTATTCAATCATACTTTGTTACAGGGACTGCGGTCTAATACACACTGTACCATGCAGCCACATTTACAGTATGCGTAGTTTCCTCCTAGAGGGTGGTACCGTTTCTAATAAATCATGCCCTAGAGCCCTCTCCTGTCATAGTATTTGGTAATGTTGTGTTCGATTCACTTCTCTTGTTGACCCAACTTGTAGTGGATGTGATACAGTGTTGTACAGAATCGTTCCGTATTCGAATCGAGAGCTTGCCGACATGGTGTTTACTTGCGGAAAGGCAAATTGCAACCGGCGGCGTGCAGCAAGTTTGTACAGGAGTTTGCCGACAACAACCACAGCATTAAATGTTTGCAACAGTGTTTAAGCGTTTGTTTGAGACGGGGTCGTTTCAGGAAGCAGAAAATCATGAAGGACGTACCCGAAATGTTCGGACACCAGACTTGGAGGAAAATGTGATTAAAACTTTGGAAGGTGATCCGTGTCAGTACCAGGCAGTTGGTCCGCCAGTACAGTGTAAGCCGTGAAAAACATTCTGCGAAACGATTGTTACTACACTTGCCACTTACAGCGCGTGTAGGAGTTACTGGCTACAGACTTTCCACATTGGTAGGAGTTTTGTCACCCGTTCCTTCACCACGATTTCGGGATCTGTGTCATCCATCTATTCACAGATGAGGCCACCTTTACGCGGAGTAGTATCTTCGACTGTCATAACAGTTATCTGTGGTATAGTATGCAGAACGCCATGGTATGGCGACAGCGAATCATCAGCATCGGTACAGCAGGAATATGTGGGCCTTCCACGTCGCCTAACAGGGCGGAACTCACGGCGTTTCTTGCCGTGACTTTGCCTCCCCTGGAAGTGTGGTGTCACCGCCAGACACCACACTTGCTAGGTGGTAGCCTTTAAATCGGCCGCGGTCCGTTAGTATACGTCGGACCCGCGTGTCGCCACTATCAGTGATTCCAGATCGAGCGCCGCCACACGGCAGGTCTAGTCTAGAAAGACTCTCTAGCACTCGCCCCAGTAGGACAGCCGACTTTGCTAGCGATGGTTCACTGTCTACATACGCTCTCATTTGCAGAGACGACAGTTTAGCATGGCCTTCAGCTACGTCATTGGCTACGACCTAGCAAGGCGCCATATTCAGTTACTATGTCTTCTGAACACATAATATTGTGACTCATGTACCGTCAAGAGCGACGTTCATCATTAATGGATTAAAGTTAAGTATCAAACTAATTACGTCCTCTTTCTGAATTCTAATTCCTTGTCATGTTCCAGACCTCACGTCAGTATAGTCCTTCCATCCTCACGCCAGCCTGCGTGAGCTAAACGCGTGCATTTCTGCCTCCAATAGTAATACGGTGTTGTCTCTTCAGCCAACGCAACAGTTTTCGTCGCTTCCCCTCGTTGATCTCGTCATTCTGAAAGGCACAATGGATCAACCAACTATGCATCTATTCTTGGGGACCATGTCCAGTCGTGCGGCTTGTCCGTTCACCGGATCTCAACCGTTGCGATTTCTTGCTATGGGACCATCTCAAAAAGTGTCGTGTATGTAGAGCCCATTCCAGATGTGGAGACACTGGAGCAGCGTATTCATGCTGCCTTTAACACTGTTCGAGTACAGCCTGGCCGATGTGAACGTTTGACACAGAATATGCTACGGCGCGTACACGCATGAGTTGAGGCACATGGAAACTATTTTCAAAACATATTGTATGGTTCAAATGGCTCTGAGCACTATGGGACTTAACTTCTGAGGTCATCAGTCCCCTAGAACTCAGAACTACTTAAACCTAACCTAAATACATCACACACATCCATGCTCGAGGCAAGATTCGAACCTGCGACCGTAGCGGTCACGCGGTTCCAGACTGAAGCGCCTAGAACCACTCGGCCACCTCGGCCGGCAAAACATATTGTAACTGTGGTTGCATGGTATAACGCGTATTAGACCGCAGTCTCGGTAACAATAAAGCATGGAATCCATGCATTTCCGGACATAAGTTCATTAGACCTTTTTCGTTCCGTATCCTCTCATCGATCAATCCGTAGGGTTTGTACAGGGTGGAAAAAATCATCCTGCATAACGTAGTCTTAGATCTGTTGAGAGGAATATGGCTTAAGGACAAACACAGCAAAGACGAAGGTGATGACTAGAGAACGGAATTTTAAACACTAAAAACTTTAAAATCTTTTATTTTTATGTAGAAAAAATATAAAATATATGCGTAAAGTTGAAAAATATTTTGTTTTAGTACTAAAAAGTTGTAAATATTTATGTTTAAAAATCACTCACCAACCACACTGACACAGTGGTGGAGTGAAACAACTCGCTGTTGCTGCGAATCATGAATATTTTCTCTAAGTATTGCATCACAAACTGATGTCGGTTGTCTTGCACAGAGGACAATACAGTGAGAAAGACCTTTCAACATCACATGATGGGCTGAGGTGTGAATGGGAATTAGAATTCTGGAGGAAGGCATGCTACGGTACTGCATGCAGTTCTGCAAAGCTACTGTGCCAGGTTTGTGTAGTGATTAGCGCATTTGTCTAGAGTGGGAGACCCAGATTCGACTCCTGGACTTGATAGAAATTGACATTTACCGCTTCAGTCTGCGTATATAAATCATAGATGTTTGAGACTTGGAATCGTCTCTGGAACCATATACTTTCATTTCGTTAAAGCATCTATGACTGGGTTTCAGGCGGCACCCCCTGATCTTTCGATGCTGAGGTGCTATTCCAATACAGTTGGACAGCCGCTGCAGTGCTGTTCAAGTTTAGGGATAATAAGAGGTAGACTGAGGCGTGAATTTGGACTGACGAGGGAGGCGTGCTAGGGTAGCCCGTGCAGTTGTGCAAAGCCATCCTGCCTCGTGACCAGGTGATATGGGTTCGAATCCTGGTGTTGGTTCAAATTTTCATTCCGCACTTCAGTCAGCATGTATATATCATAGATGACTGAAACTTGAAAAAGTCTCTTGAATCATATAGTTTCATTTGACCTGTCTAGAAGTTGTTCATTAAGTGTCCGTTCTATATTTACTACCTGCTAAATGCTGCAAGACTTTCTGTCGCTGGTCTGCATTTACTGACTACCCATAGTTTTGACAGAACAGAATTCTTCCATCACTTGTAAAGATGGTACTGAATTCAGCATCATATTGTTGGAAAGGAGAGCGAACACCTGAATTTACTTATGGAATTGTATAGCCGATCACTTCACTTAAGATACCATACTGTATAAACGTTCTGCTTTAAACAAGACGAGGACAATGACTGAAGACGGCTGTGTACATTACTTCAGGCGTCCACATCATAAATAAGGGTTTCTCATTTCAGAAAGGCTGGCAGCACATATAGTGGAGGTCACTCATTATGTAATACATTTTTGAATGAAGTTCATTCAAACTGCATCCTCATAATAATGTAATGATAACGAAGAAAAGTGACAAATAATGTGTTTTTAGTAAAATTGTTTAAAAAATTTATCTACTTAAAATATTACAAAATATGTATTTTTACGTGAAACAGAATTTCTTATACAGTTGAAGTGTTCTCTTTCGGGAATTACTTATCTACAATTTTTTATTTATAGCCAAATAAATGTTTATTTATTTAAAAATCCGTTCTCTAGACTGAAGACGAATAAAAGGGAGGGGACTAAGGCTTGATTACAGCTAACAGGTTCAAATGTATGAAGGTTAAAGCAGGTATGACTTTTTTTTTGTATACTCATTGAAAGGGCATTCTTTCTACACTACTGGCCATTAAAATTGCTACACCACGAAGATGACGTGCTACAGACGCGAAATTTAACCGAGAGGAAGAAGATGCTGTGATATGCAAATGATTAGAAAGTTTCCAACCGATTTCTCATACACAAACAGCAGTTGACCGCCGTTGAATGGTGAAACGTTGTTGAGATGCCTCGTGTGAGGAGGAGAAATACGTACCATCACGTTTCCGACTTTGGTAAAGGTCGGATTACAGCCTATCGCGATTGTGGTTTATCGTATCGCGAATTTGCTGCTCGCGTTGGTCGAGATCCAGCGACTGTTAGCAGAATATGGGATCGGTGGGTTCAGGAGGGTAATACGGAACGCTGTGCTGGATCCCAACAGCCTCGTATCACTAGCAGTCGAGATGACAGGCATCTTATCCACATGGCTGTAACGGATCGTGCAGCCACGCCTCGATCCCTGAGTCAACAGATGGGGACGTTTGCAAGACAACAACCATTTGCAGGAACAGCTCGACGACGTTTGCAGCAGCATGGACTATCAGCTCGGAGACTATGGCTGCGGTTACCCTTGACGCTGCATCACAGACAGCCTGGGTGCACAAATGGCAAAACATCATTTTTTCGGATGAATCCAGGTTCTGTTTACAGCATCATGATGGTCGCATCTGTGTTTGGCGACATCGCGGTGAACGCACACTGGAAACGTGTATTCGTTATCGCCATACTGGCGTATCACCCGGCGTGATGGAGTGGGGTGCCATTGATTACACGTCTCGGTCATCTCTTGTTCGCATTGACGGCACTTTGAACAGTGGACGTTACATTTCAGATGTGTTACGACCCGTGGCTCTACCCATCATCGATCCCTGCGAAACCCTCCGTTCACCGGATCTCAACGGATGCGACTTCTTGTTATGGCACCATCTCAGAAAGTATCGTGTATGTAGAGCCCATTCCAGATGTGGGGACACTGGAGCGGCGTATTCATGCTGCCTTTAACACAGTTCGAGTACAGCGTGGCCGATGTGAACGATTGAGACAGAATATGCTACGGCGCGTACACGCATGAGTTGAGGCACATCGAAACTATTTTCAAAACGTAGGGTTCAAATAGTTCATATGGCTCTGAGCACTATGGGACTTAACTTCTGAGATCATCAGTCCCCTAGAACTTGGAACAACTTAAACCTAACTAACCTAAGGACATCACACACATCCATGCCTGTGGCAGGATTCGAGCCTGCGACCGTAGCGGTCACGCGGTTACAGACTGAAGCGCCTAGAGCCGCACGGCCAAACCGGCCGGCTACAATCGCTATCATCCAAGGGAACGCATCATATCTTCCTGAAGCGAATATACATAAGAATTAAAATAAGAATTGATATTAGAATTAAATGTAAGAATACGATAATTTAAAAACGTAGTAACCCCTAAAAATTTGATGTTGTTGTTGTTGTGGTGGTAGTCTTCAGTCCAGGCACTGGTTTGATGCAGCTATCCATGGTGCTCTATCCTGTGCAAGCCACTTCATCTCTGAATCACTACTGCAGCCTATATCCTTCTGAACGTACTTAGTGTATTCATCTCTTGGTCTCCCTCTACGATTTTCACCCTCCACACTACCCTCCAGTTCAAAATTGGTGATCCTTTGATGCCTCAGAACATGTCCTACCAAACGATCCCTTCTTAGTCAAGCTGTGCCGCAAATTGCTCTTCTCCCAATTCCATTCAGGTACCTCCTCATTAGTTACGTTATCTACACGTTTAACCTCCAGCATTCTTCTGCAGCACCACATTTCGAAAGCTTCCATTCTCTTCTTGTCTAAACGATTTATCGTCCACGTTTCACTTCCATACATCCCATAGAAATACTTTCAGAAAGGACTTCCTGACAAATTTATACTCGATGTTAACAAATTTCTCTTCTTCGAAAACATTTTCCTAGGCATAGCCAGTCTACATTTTATATCCTCTCTACTTCGACCATCATCAGTTACTTTACTTCCCAGATAGCAAAACTCATCTACCACTTTAAGTATCTCATTTCCTAATACAATTCCCTCAGCATCACGATTTAATTCGACTACATTCTACCATCCCCGTTTTGCTCTTGTTGAAGTTTATCTTATAGCCTCCTTTAAAGACGCTGTCCATTCCAGGTCCTTTCCTGTCCCTGACAGAACTGCAATGCCATCGGAAAACCTCAGAGTTTTTATTTCTTCTCCATGGATGTTAATTTCTACTCCAAATTTTTCTTTTGTTTCCTTTACCGCTTGCTTAATAAACAGATTGAATAACATCGCGGGTGTTTTACAACCCTGTCTCACTTCCTTCTCAGTCAGCCTCGACTCTTATAACTGCCGTCTGGTTTCTGTACAATTTGTAAATACACTCTCGCGCCCTGTATTTGACCCCTGCCGTCTTCAGAATTTGAAAGAGAGTATTCCAGTCAACATTGTTAAAAGCTTTCTCTAAGTCTACAAATACTACAAAAGTAGGTTTGCCTTTCCTTAACTTATCTTTTAAGACAAGCCTTAGGGACAGTATTGCCTCACGTGTTCCAACATTTCTACGGAATCCAAACTGATCTTCCCCGAGGCCGGCTTCTACCAGTTTTTCCATTCGTTTCTAACTATTTCGTGTTAGTATTTTGCAACCGTGACTTATTAAACTGAGAGTTCGGTCATTTTCACACCTCTCAATATGATACAGGCCTATGTTAAGTAATGAATGTATGACACTTATTGTGAAATCAAGTTGCTCTTTTATCCCGTAACTTGATAAGAAAAATTCGTGTACCAACTTTCTACGCATATGTGTAGATAAATAAAATAAATATAAACAATAAACGGGTTTCGAACACGAGGACATAAGTAGGAGGCCGCGAAGTTAGCCACCGTTTCGTCTGAGATCATCACTCGCTAAAAGACATCCAAGTCACGTCAGAATCTTTGACTTTCGTATTCTCAGAAGCGGTCAAGTATCTACGGGTAAGCCGAGGCACGTGTTCGCTTATTTTGACGCCTCTTCCATCGAGCAAAGTTTCTGGGAAATCAGATTATAACACTTCGTGTTCTTGCCACCTGAGGAAAAGATAGTTATGGATTACAAGGCGCATTGCATGTAATTCTTAATTCAAAATATATGCAGCAAGTTTAGTCCCAAGAAAGGACTTCTACTTTATGGAAGAATGGGTGTGTAACTGTGATGACGTGATTCTTGCTTTCCTGATTTACAGTGCAGTGCAGCTTTTCCAGTGATTTAATGGAAACAACGTAGTGAATAGAATTTTTTGCGCTTTGAAAGTGATTCTTTCTTTTTGATTTTTGAACTGTAATCATTGTAGGAATTACGCTTATGCAGGCAATAATTGCATCAAAATTAATAATATCATATTCACTGCATCGGAGCTGTCAATGGCACTGCAATAATGACAAACTCTGAGAGCGAACTAAGTGAAATGTTTAAGGACGAAAAACATAACAGAACTGAAACTAAAAATCAATACCAAGAACTCGAACGTCAAGGGTGTAGACACGAAAGGTGATGCAGGTAAGACTGACACAGAAATAGGCAGTGAGCAACTCGAGGCAGTAACGGAAATTAACTTCTGAGCAGCATTGTGGAGGGAAAGAATAAAAGTTTGAAGGAAATCAAGATAAGAAAATCATTGGCCAAAAGTGCCTTAAAAAATAAGAATAAACTTGTATTGGACAAGCACATCAGCTACCACACTAAGCAAAGATTTGTAAATACCTTTGTGTGGAGTTTGCTGGCATACGGATGTGGAACCTGGACGTTATCAACGCAGGAGAAAGCTCTCCTCGAAGGTGCGGAATATGGTACAGGAGGAGAAGTACAAGAATTAGCTGGAGTGACAGAAAAACGAATGCGATGGTTCTACGGGAAACAGGAGAGATTAAAAAAGTATTGGAAGCTATACACCAACGCAAAGCAAAACTCTTTGGACAGTTAATTAAACACAAACATTTTCTAAGGCAAGATCGGAGCGAAGAAAACGAAGTGATGGTTGAGCACGTCCTATTTAAAAGCGCGACCAGTGAAACGGTATCTTCTTCATACATGGATATGAAAAGGACTGCTGAAAAAAGGATGTTGTAGCTGCAAGGGCAAGACTTCGTTTTTTTAAAGGAGAAGAAGAAACCGCAGGCAGATGCGCATTTACGACCTCAAGAAAACTTTAAATAATTATTCGTTACGCATTATCGGGGTTCTGTGTGTTAGATCCGTCTCTGATGGATGTTTCAACCGGGCCAGAACTATATCACGCGTGAAGCGATTGGGAATGAAAAGTGGGTGCAGTCTTTAGTAAAATCCAGTCATTCAAAGCCCATTAAATAAGAGAATCGCCACGTCATCGTGGCATCTCGTGTGAGGTTCACAGTTCGTAACCAGGAAAGACCGAGGAAATAGCCGCTCGTCCAAGAGTGGAAATGAATGCAGAAGCATTGGGCAGCAGTCAAAACTCAGAAAAAGAGACAGTTCAGTTGACATTGTCTCAAGCTGATCGAAATTAAGAAAGCAGGCCATTTAGAATTAGCAATGTCTTTACCAACCGAATCATTCAAAACCCAATAAATAAGAACCGGTATCTCATGTGTGAGGGGAAATCATTCTCATTTTGTAACTAGGAGAGGGCAAACAAATAGACACTCGCTCAGGACCTGCATGATGGCTTTTCAATCTCTGTACTAATCAAGGCGGGTTCCCGGGTTCGATTCCCGGCGAGGTCAGGGATTTTCTCTGCCTCGTGATGACTGGGTGTTGTGTGATGTCCTTAGGTTAGTTAGGTTTAAGTAGTTCTGAGTTCTAGGGGACTGATGACCATAGATGTTAAGTCTCATAGTGCTCAGAGCCATTTGAACCATTTTGAACTAATTAAGGCTCTCAAATTGTTTATAAAATTACAATCATACTGAGGGTATGACAACACCTAGTCTACCACCGAGCGCTGTGGCGCTGCGGTTAGCACATTGGACTCGCGTTCGGGATGACGACGGTTTTAACCCGCGTCCGGTCACCTTGATTTAGGCTCACTTGAGGCCGGGATGGTTCCGTTGAAAGGGCACGGCCGATTTACTTCCCCATTCTTCCCTAATCCGAGCTTGTGCTCCCTCTCCAGTGACCACGTTGTCGACGGGACGTTAAACACTAACCTTCTCCTCCTCCCCTGCTAGTGTACTCGGCTCACACAGGCGGGCAACTACTTTCAGCCCCGAACAGTATGAGCCGTTACAGAAGTCCTCACTCTGAAGGTGTATGCGAACTCTTGGCACCTAAACCATCTGAGCTGGTCCAGATAATGATACAGGGATTACAATTGCAGCTAAATCCTGTTATGTTTAAGTAACTAATTAGTAAAGTAAGCTGCAGGATAATTGCAATGGGCGAAACTAGTTGATTTTAATTTTATAGGAATTACTTAATAAAACCTAACTATTGACTAGTTGCTACTGCCTACAGCGTTACAGATGTGTCATTCAAATATAAACCTACTTGTAGAGCCTTGCTCATTGAGCTAAGCCCAATGAGCGTGCCCCTGGCACTGGGCAAGCCAAGATGTTAGTCGCTGCAGGTTTCTAGAAACTAGTGCCTAAAATCTAAGTCCTACAACTAATTCTATCCTAAAGTCAAGTTCGGTGATTGTCCTTGATCGGTAGTGTTGCACCCCACTCCCCCTAGTCCCGAACGCGGCGGATTCCAGACTATAGAAGTCGGCCTGTCCACGCTCAGGCGGTGTGGGAATAGGGTACCGGACTCAGAAGGTGTTATCTCTCAAGTTCTTGTTAGTTTAAGTCTCTCAGATATTCCCTTAAAACTTTTTGTGATACCACGTTTGCCAGTTTGTTGATAGTCTGAAAAGTGTCGTGTTGTCTGAGTAAGCTATATGTGTTATGGTGTGGCAGTTGCTCCCGTATCACTGAAGCTACATCACTGAAAAGGGGCACTCGTAAACAACATGGTCAGGAGTACCCTCCGGAACGCCACAGTCACACACGGGTGTAGCCTTGTTTCCAAATCGACATAAATATGTCGGGTAGGGTCCATGATCAGTGAGAAAGTGGAACAGTCCCCGGGTTGGTTCGAAATACTTCATTCCCATCCGTCCCCTAATGTCCAGAAGAAGATTAAAATCTCTACGTCCGGATTCTTCAGCTTCCCAGGATTCTTGCCATAACTGGTCTCCTCTTAATCTGATCTCAAACCTGTTCCCAGCCCTGATGCCTAAAATCTCTTCTGTTTTCTCTATGTTCCCTTTTTTGGCCCAGTATCATGCGGCCTGTTCACGAAAATTGACGTCCAGGGCGCAGAGCTCGGTTATGAATAACAGGGTTCCTCCCGGCGTTGTCCTGTATACCCCCCACTGATCTCACCATCATATTCCTCTGGACTCTCCTCACTGTCACATCTGAGCGAGTTAAAAAATAAATAAAAAATAAAAAAACTTCATTCAGATTCATTACATTATACATATTAACCCACTACCTAACTACATTTGTGGGTCCTATTATCATACAGAAAAAATTCAGCTCTCTATTCTACACTACAGGTAATCTTAATTGTTTTCTTACCTCTATGTGGTTCTTATTCTACTTAATCTACGAAGAAACTTATGCTACCTCCAGCATTACAAGTGTGCCAGTGCTCTTATAAACCTAATAGATGTTGGACTGGCCCACTGAGCTAATCCCAGTGGGCATGCCCCTGCCACTGGGCTGGCCCGTAACTTGGTTTCGCTGCAGTCTATCCTAAAGTCTTATCCTATCTTCTACGTCTAACCTAGTTTCACATAGGGTCATAATTGGTGCGTGTTCCAGTCCGGTTTTTTGTACACCCTCCCCCCCCCCCCCCCCCCCTAGTCCAGACCAAGGCGGATTCCAGCCGTGAAGTGGCTGGCCAAGTCCCGGCCCGGCGGAACAGGTTGGTTCAAATGGCTCTGAGCACTATGGGACTCAACTGCTGAGGTCATTAGTCCCCTAGAACTTAGAACTAGTTAAACCTAACTAACCTAAGGACATCACAAACATCCATGCCCGAGGCAGGATTCGAACCTGCGACCGTAGCGGTCTTGCGGTTCCAGACTGCAGCGCCTTTAACCGCACGGCCACTTCGGCCGGCCGGGCGGAACAGGAAAGGTGCACGGAGTCTGAGTTGATTTAATTTTTTTTACTAATTAATGGCTGTCCCGTAGAAAGTTCTTAAGGACTTTTTTCGAGATTTCATCTGTTAGCTTGTTCAAGACATTGAAGGTGTTGTCATGCCTTAGTAGGTGGTACGTGTCGTTATTCGGAAGCTGTTGTCGTAGGTCATTGGCTACGTCATCGAAGAGGTGGCACTCATACACCACATGTTCTCGGGTGCCTTGCACGGCACCACAGTCTCACGCGGGTGTAGCCTGCTTCCCAAACCGACATAGATATGTTGGGCAGGGTCCATGTCCAGTAAGAAAGTGCAGCATTCCTCTCGTAGGCATGAAGTATGTAAGTTTTGCTCGTTCCTCTACGTTTGGTAGCAGCTCATAGGTTCTGCGTCCCGTATCCTCGTTGTTCCACTGTTCCTGCCATAGTTCGATCCCTCTCTTTTTAATCGCGTTTTTATCCCCAGCGTAAACCCAAAGTATCTCCCTAATCTTATCCCTATTCTCCTTCTTCACCCAGTACCAGGCGGCCTGCTCACGGATTTTAATTTCCAGTGAACAGATCCTCATTAGCACTAAAAGCGCCCCCACAGGTGTTTTCCTGTACGCTCCTGCTGAACCTAGGAGCATGTTCCGCTGCACTCTTCTTACGGTCATAGCAGTCATGACCCTCGTGAGTCTGTGTGCCCAGACCCCTGATCCGTATCCTGCTATTGAAATTAAGATACTATTGTGATATAATTTGATTAAATTGGGTGGAAGGTGAAAACGTTTGTGGCCTTTTCCAATGAGGTTGTTTAGTAATACTAAGGATTTTTGAGGTACGGTATCAATATGTGATGCGAAGTTCCACCTCTCATCGATGACAACACCAAGATATCGGGCCTCGCGGCGCCGAAGAACTGGCGAGCCATTGATTCTTACAGTGGGATTTCTGACCAGTTGGCCTTTGAGTAACAGATACGCTGATTTACTGGGCGCAATCGTCATTTTAGTTTTGTGACACCATGATGTAAGTATGGTTATGGCTCTCTCCTCTTTAGGCTCTAAGTCCTCGCGGCTACGGCCGCCGACCAGCAGGAGGAGGTCGTCTGCGTATGCTATGACCTCTAGCACATCGTCACTGCTCTTCAGGTCTTCCAGTAACGGCTCCATGTCGATATCCCAAAAGAGAGGTCCTAGGACAGAGCCTTGAGGACATCCTTTGGTCACTGTCTTACTGACTTTGCCGCTAGGGGCCGATAGCCAGACCTCCCTGTCTGCACAATAGCTCCTCAGACAGCTGTATAGTAACCCTGGACAGTTCTTCTCCCGCAAGCAGGAGAAGAGTGAGGGTCACCACAGGTTGTCGAAGGCGCCACTGATGTCCACCATGATGCCGACGACATACTTGTGCGGGGCGGAGTCACAGACCTCGGCAGCCAGGGCGATTGCGTCAGACGCAGAACGCCCAGACCGGAAACCGAATTGTCTGTCACTCATCCCGCACAGCATACGGTGTGCTGTCAGTCTGTTTGCCAGTAGCCTCTCAAACAGTTTGCCCAGTATGTCTAGTAAGCACATGGGTCTGTACGATTTGATTTCAGTGGGGTCTTTTTCCGGACCCTTTTTGATTATGATTGCCTTTTTCCAAATTGCTGGGAATTTCCCGAGTCTCAGGCACTCGTATAACTTAGTCAGAGGAGCTATCAGCTGGGGGGCAATGAAAACCTGAAATCATAGTATCTTTCAGGATCCAGCCAAAGGAACACTTCGCACCGTTAGATAAAGTGACTAAGCTTTAAATGAGACTTCGCGGCATACTGAAGGAGAAAAAAAAGAAGAAAAAAACCAATTGGAGACACAGTGCGCTCTAATTCATTAAGAATGCAGGTGGCTTATCCACTGCATACTGGCTTCCATCTTCCCGCTTGGTAGCAGTTCAAACTACTTACGCACTCACTTGAAACCAGTACGTTCATTCTTCCCCGCATCACTGTTTTAGAGAACAGCAGCCGGCGGGAAACCGGCGAAGAGAATCTACTGCTACTTTCATGGACGCTTTCCACGTCCGCTCTGCACCATTAAAAAGGCTTTCTTCCGTAACGCTGCCTAAGGAGGACACTCTCGCGGGGTCTCACACATATACATGTCAGTCACTTGAATGATCTGCGGAAGACCTCATGAGTGCAGGTCGGAGAATAGTAGCTATAGCCCCCGCTGCAGATGGTGTCATGTGGTGTGTCTGTTTCAGCGAACGTTCTCAATAATTCTGCATCTACATCTACATCTACATTTATACTCCTCAAGCGACCCAACGGTGTGTGGCGGAGGGCACTTTACGTGCCACTGTCATTACCTCCCTTTTCTGTTCCAGCCGCGTATGGTTCGCGGGAAGAACGACTGTCTGAAAGCCTCCGTGCACGCTCGAATCTCTCTAATTTTACATTCGTGATCTCCTCTGGAGGTATAAGTAGGGGGAAGCAATATATTCGATACCTCATCCAGAAACGCACCCTCTCGAAACCTGGCGAGCAAGCTACACCGCGATGCAGAGTGCCTCTCTTGCAGAGTCTGCCACTTGAGTTTGCTAAACATCTCCGTAACGCTATCACGGTTACCAAATAACCCTGTGACGAAACGCGCCGCTCTTCTTTGGATCTTCTCTATCTCCTCCGTCAACCCGATCTGATACGGATCCCACACTGATGAGCAATACTCAAGTATACGTAGAACGAGTGTTTTGTAAGCCACCTCTTTTGTTGATGGACTACATTTTCGAAGGACTCTCCCAATGAATCTCAACCTGGTACCCGCCTTACCAACAATTAGTTTTATATGCTCATTTCACTTCAGATCGTTCCGCACGCATACTCCCAGATATTTTACAAAAGTAATTGCTACCAGTGTTTGTTCCGCTATCATGTAATCATACAATAAAGGATCCTTCTTTCTATGTATTCGCAATACAATACGTTTGTCTATGTTAAGGGTCAGTTGCCACTCCCTGCACCAAGTGCCTATCCGCTGCAGATTTTCCTGCATTTCACTACAATTTTCTAATGCTGCAACTTCCCTGTATACTACAGCATCATCCGCGATTAGCCGCATGGAACTCCCGACACTATTTACTAGGTCATTTATATATATTGTGAAAAGCAATGGTCCCATAACACTCCCCTGTGGCACGCCAGAGGTTACTTTAACGTCTGTAGACGTCTCTCCATTGATAACAACATGCTGTGTTTTGTTTGCTAAAAATTCTTCAATCCAGCCACGCAGCTGGTCTGATATTCCGTAGGCTCTTACTTTGTTTATCAGGCGACAGTGCGGAACTGTATCGAACGCCTTCCGGAAGTCAAGGAAAATAGCATCTACCTGGGAGCCTGTATCTAGTATTTTCTGGGTCTCGGGAACAAATAAAGCGAGTTGGGTCTCACACGATCGCTGTTTCCGGAATCCATGTTGATTCCTACAGAGTAGATTCTGGGTTTCCAAAAACGACATGATACTCGAGCAAACAACGTGTTCTAAAATTCTACAGCAGATCGACGTCAGAGATATAGGTCTATAGTTTCGGGCATCTGATCGACAACCCTTCTCGAAGACTGGGACTACCTGTGCTCAGTTCCTCTAGAGACTTGCGGTACACGGCTGTTAGAAGGGGGGCAAGTTCTTTCGCGTACTCTGTGTAGAATCGAATTGGTATCCCGTCAGGTCCAGTGGACTTTCCTCTGTTGAGTGATTCCAATTACTTTTCTATTCCTTGGACACTTATTTCGATGTCAGCCATTTTTTCGTTTGTGCGAGGATTTAGAGAAGGAACTGCAGTGCGGTCTTCCTCTATGAAACAGCTTTGAAAAAAGGTGTTTAGTATTTCAGCTTTACGCGTCTCATCCTCTGTTTCATGGCCATCATCATCCCGGAGTGTCTGGATATGCTGTTTCGAGCCACTTACAGATTTAACGTAAGACCAGAACTTCTAGGATTTTCTGTCAAGTCGGTTTAAAGGTCGGTGTTCCTGAAAACACTGCTTATTCTGAGTGGTATTCACTTCTGTCAACGTGGGGCGATGTCAGTGCATCTTATAATATACATATTTCATTTACGGCATTATTATTTAGAGAAATTTTTGTTTAGTTAAAGAGCATTGGTTTAATTAAAGAATGACGATATCTATGGGTAGGTCACTAATAGTCAGAAACGCTGTTTCGTGGTTGCTCAGCGACGATACTAGAATCTGCTCCTGTAATCTAAACAGTCAGCTTTATCTGTCATTTCAGTGTCCGTGTGTGCAGGTTCGACAATTCTATGCATCCAGTAATCATCACTCCGAATAGTCTATGGGCATAGCCATTATCCACAATGATTAATCTGTATCTAACGAGGGAACCTTCCCATCGCACCCCCCTCAGATCTAGTTATAAGTTGGCACAGTGGATAGGCCTTGAAAAACTGAACACAGGTCAATTGAGAAAACAGGAAGAAGTTGTGTGGAACTATGAAAAAATAAGAAAATATACAGCTACGGTCGCAGGTTCGAATCCTGCCTCGGGCATGGATGTGTGTGATGTCCTTAGGTTAGTTAGATTTAAGTAGTTCTAAGTTCTAGGAGACTGATGACCACTGATGTTAAGTCCCATAGTGCTCAGAGCCATTTCAACCATTTTAAGAAAATATACAAACTGAGTAGTACATGCGTAACATATGCAACATCAAGGAGAAAGTGAGCTCAGGACCGCCGTGGTCCCGTGGTTAGCGTGAGCAACTACAGAACGAGAAGTCCTTCGTTCAAGTCTTCCTCGAGTGAAAGGTTTACTTTCTTTATTTTCGCAAAGTTATGATCAGTCCGTTCGTTCATTGACGACTCTGTTCCCTGTAATAAGTTTAGTGTCTGTGTTTGCGACCGCACCGCAAAACCGTGCGATTAGTAGACTAAAGGACTTGCCTCTCCAATGGAAACCGAAAACATTTGATCGAAAGGTCATAGGTCAACCGATTCCTCCACAGGAAAACACGCCTGATATATTCTATACGACACTGGTGACGGCATGTGCGTCACATGACAGGAATATATTGTCGACCCACCTAACTTTTACACTTGGAGAATGGGTAAAAAGATTCTTCTACCTTGCCCGATTTATGTTTTCTTGTGGATGTGATAATCACTCCCAAAAAAGTGATGAAAAGATAAGAATTTGTCACATAAACTGCAACAAATGAATGCAACAGTTTCACAGTCGCACAGTTTTCCCTGTGCTCTGTCAAAACATATGTTTTTAACGTTTTCAAATTTTTCCGTGTGTAGACCGTCAAATCCTGCATATCTCCAAGCAGATCCGAACATGTCCTGGAATTTTGGAGAGCGAAGTTGATTATGTGTGAGTGCCTGAACTTTGATAATTGTCTGAAAATAAAAAATTAAACTTTTCACTTGAGGGGAGACTTGAACCAAGGACCTCCCGTTCTACAGCCGCTCACGCTAACCACGGGACCACGGCTCTCATGGGCTCACACACTCTTTAATGTTGGCTATGTTGCGCATGGACTACTCAGTTTGTATATTTTGCTTATTTTTTTCATAGTTCCATACAACTTCTTCCTGTTTTCTCGATTGATATGTATTCAGTTTTTCAAGGCCTATCCACTGTGCCAACTTATAACTAAATCTGAGGGGGGTGCCATGCGAGGTTCCCTTGTAAAGAAACCTATACCGTACCTGTTCAGATTGACAAATATATCCTGCAACTCGTTGCACATTGGCTCATAGACGGAAAAATAATATCTGATACTACTTGGGTCATTGAGACTTTAACTTCCGATAACTCGAAAAATTACGAATGGCTGCCGCCAATATTTCTTTTCTTACACAAAATGAGACCAATCGCAATACATGTACTCTGCACTCCAGGCACAAGGCAATGTGTTTCTTTTACACATTAGCGAGGTAAATAATGATAATCTTCACCGAGTCGCTAACAGTCCAAAGACCGTCTCGTTCTCTCACACTCAAGCAGAGTCTCGTGCATGAAGTCGCGACACACTCTGATGCGTTTGACAGCTAGAGCGACACTAGCGCTCAAAGCGGTGAGAAAGCAGACGTTCACATGCGTCGTAAGGATACTGTTTGTTTTTAATTATTTTCTACTTAATTGAAGAAATAGTTGCTATATTTTTCAGTTCCATGTGTTAGCAAGTTATCAAGAGACATGGAGTATCATAAGACACATGTGAAAACAGCCCGAATCAGACAGATTCAACGACAGAAGCTATTCATGAAGAAATTCTTTCGAATATGTGTATTTGCACCTTACTCCGCCGAAAGCAAGAGAATGTGAAAACATACTTCATGCCTGAGAAGCATATAGTTATGGTATTATCATCATAGACACGTTCCATGGCACTTTCCACGGAGTCTAATGACTGGCCCTTACTTACACTTCACTCGACTTTCTAATACACGAACGTTCTTGTAAATGTAATTATTTTTGTTCAAAAGCAGATGTGTTGCTGATTCTTGCCGTTAAAGACTCGGATTTAGCAACAATTGTTAAATTGGTTTCTTTTGCGTTTGGAAACAAGCTTATTGCTTTTGAGGATTTATTATTACATCCGTGTGATTTTTCCCTTTAGCTACAAGTGTGGTGACTTATTTGGTGCGTTAAATAATGCAGGTATAACGTTCCTTATAGGTTTCCTACGTTCCGCGTTCACTGCTTTGGCTGAAAGCGTAGAGGATAAAACTCCGCCTTGTTGGATAGAAATACGACGATCTCTGCAGAAGGCCTCATCTTCTGGAGTTTACTAGCACTTTCTCGTTACTAAACGGAAACGACATTATTCCCTAAATATTTGTCATTGCAAAAGAGTCGTAAATAAACTGCCCTTGCTTAGGAAACTCAAGGAAGATAATATGCGTTCACATTTTTAGTTATTCTTGATGTTTGTTGCACGACGGATATTCCCTACTCTAAAAATAGCGGGATTAGCCGAGCGGTCTTAGACGCTGCACTCATGGACTGTGCGACTGGTCCCGGTGGAGGTTCGAGTCCTCCCTCGGGCATGGGTGTGTGTGTTTGTCCTTAGGATAATTTAGGTTAAGTAGTGTGTAAGCTTAGGGACTGATGACCTTAGCAGTTAAGTCCCATAAGATTTCACACACATTTGAACTTTTTTTTTTTTTTTTTTGCCACATGTGTTGACTTTCGAATAAAAGGCTGTGCAAATGGTGACAAGCCGTCAGGTGCTGCGTCTCTTTGCTGATGGTGGGGGTGCATTTATGAAATCGATTATCACCGGTGGAGAGCCATCATCGTGATCCTGAAGGAAATTTTGGAAATTTGTGGCAAGGTCTTATGGGACCAAACTGCTGAGGTCATCGGTCCCTAAGCCTACACACTACTTAAGCTAACTTAAATTCTTATGCTATGGACAACACGCACACATACCCGAGGGAGGACTCGAAACTCCGACGGGGGGAGCTGCACGGACCGTGACAAGGCGCCCTAGACCGCGCGTCTACCCCGCGCGGCTGACTCTAAAGGGAAACGAACAAAAGCATTGTGGAAATCTCCACGTTCCCCATCACCAAAAAAGGCGAATGTTGTTGCACCTGCAGGGAAAGTAATGGTGATCACACTTTTTGACTGTCATGGAATGATTAACCAACATGCAGCTTCCCCTCACACTGATGTTACAGCAGCATACTACACATCAGTATTGGCTAAACCGATGAAGCACATTGCAAGGAAACTACCAGAACTTTCTCGGACGAGGTGACCTCTTCATTAAGATAATGCACGTCCTCACATCGAAATCAAGCCATGAAGTTTCTGAATCAACAAAAAATGGCTCTGAGCACTATGGGACTAAACGGCTGATGTCATCAGTCCCCTAGAACTTAGAGCTACTTAAACGTACTAACCTAAGGACATCACACGCATCCATGCCTGAGGCAGGATTCGAACCTGCGACCGTAGCGGTGTACCGCATCCACATTATAGCCCCGATCTTGCATCCTGTGACATTTTTTAGTTGTATTTTCCATCACTAAAGACAAAGCTTTGGCGCATTCGAGAACTCTGAAGCAGTGTTCAAGAAAAGTGAGATGATTCTCAAGGACCTGACAAAGAATGGCCTGCACGATGTGTTGTAGGGCTGGCAGAGATACTATAAAAAGCGCATTCAAGTAGGAGACATGTGATCCGAAAAAGATCATGTGAACATTGAAATGGAGTAATAAACATCAGTGAAAAAAATCAGTCTCAGTCTTTGTTGATCAGCCCTCAAAATATTGTGTGGTTCGTAAAATAAACGATTTTTAAAGTCGATTCTTGAATGAGGTTAGTTGACAGAGAAAGCGCATATAGTTGTTTGTGTGGGAACGAGGCAAAAACAAATGAGAACGCCTAACTGCGATAAACTTCGTGTATAGCATATACAACATGACCAGTATACTCGTAAACAAAGCTGCTGACATCTCTGAAAAAATGGGTTAGTTCCGTGTGTATCGACTGTTAGGAACATTTAAGACATTTTCAAAATCAGTCTCAGTCTTTGTTGATCAGCCCTCGTAATATAAAGCAGACAACACAAAACATTCGCACATTTCAGAGCAATATTTTTTATACAATACACTAAGGTATGCACATCACAGTCAACTGTATTCATACAACTTTCGTTGCCATTACAACTTCAACAACAAATTCAAATATACACTAAGTAATGGGACCACTGATTGATCCATACACATAAAAATAATACACTTCTCTATCACCTAATTATTTTTAAATATTACGATGATCATGGTGATGATGTTTGGTTTGTGGGGCACTCAACTGCGCGGTTATCAGCGCCCGTACAAATTCCCAACTTTTGCTTTGTCCAAACTCGTCACATTCATGAATGATGATGAAATGATGAGGACGACACAAACACCCAGTCATCTCGAGGCAGGTGAAAATACCCGACACCGCCGGGAATCGAACCCGGGACTCCGTTCTCTGGAAGCGAAATACTCATTACGCCTGGTCACACTAATACTGATGCTTTACTGCAATGCTACTACCTCCAGGGTTTCCTCTGGTCCTTTTGTGGATGATCCGGTTATACATCTCAAAAATGAACAGGGAAGTATGTTAACGGTAGTAAACTCAATCCATGTCATCCGGCAAACAATAATACTGCATCATGCAAGACGTATATCGCTAAATTACATTCAAAACATAACATACCACTGAATAATTAGTAACTGCAAAATCCTTCCTTAGAACTGAATGGAGCCGTTTCTGTCTCATTATATCGTCTTTCGGAAACTTTAACGTATGAACCTTGTTTCCTGCTGTGTAATTTCAATCATCTTTTGGTACACAACACTTCATAATCACAACGAAGATGAAACAGTATAAACGTACATTATGTTGCATTAAACTCTCAGAAACACGACTTAGTAACACACAATATGATTTCTGGGTACTTAAATAACAATTTCGTGTCCATGATAATAGGACAACGTGTTTCTAAAACAGAACACTTCGTTAAAACAACACAAGACAACTCAGCGATACAGAAGGTAAGGCAATTTCCATTTGGCATTGAACAAGTGAGTTCTTCACTGTTTTGGACAAGTGTGTAGACACCATAATATTCCTAATGAAAAACATAAACCTAATTTAAAGCAAGTAATACTGACAGCAAACTACTTGGCATCTGCCAAGGCGACTCTCCAGCTTTAGCGGCGTCGGCTGCAGCCATCATTGTTCTCTTCCTCCACACACCTCAACCGCACTCCCCGCTGTGCTTGGAACACCAGGCAGGAGTGCGGTCAGAGCGCTCGCGCTTGCACAGCGCAGCTTGACCAGGCCTGATATACACTGATCAGCAAGGGTATTACAACCACCCACCTTCTACAGATATATACCCGCCCAGGCGACAGCAGCATCACCTGGCGGTGAATAAGTGTCAGACACCCACACGGTGCATACCGTACCAGTGAGCGTGCTGTCCGTGAGCAGAATGGGGAAGGCGCGTCATCTGAGTCTGTCCCAGGGCCCGTTGGGTCGGCACGAGCATTTCGGAAACTTTGAGGCTTTTCGGGTGTACGAGGAGTGCTGAGGTGAGTGTCTTCAACATATAGCGAAACCAAGGTGAAATCTAGTCATCGTGGTGTTTGGGCGGCCACTCCTCATTACAGATGTCGGACATCGCAGGCTAGGCAGACTGTTAAAACAGAACAGGCTGCAAACTGTGGCGGAACTAGCATCAGACTTAAATTCTGGGCAGAATAGAAATGTGTCTGAACATACAGTGCGCCAAACACTCCTAACGATGCGCGTCCGCAGCCAACAACCCATGCGCATGCCAATGTTAACAACACGGCGTCGGCAACTATGATTAAAATGGGCATGTGACCATTGCGGCTGGACGTTAGCGCAGTGCAGAGCATTGAATAGTCTGATGAACCCCGATATCTTGTTCATCGTGTCGATGGGAGGCCGCGAATCCGTTGACGTACTGCAGGACGGAGACAAGCTGGCAGTGGCTCCATTATGCTCTCGGGAACATTCAAGTGGGCAACCATGGGTCCCATGGAGCTCGTGCAAGGCACCATGACAGCCAAGGAGTATCGCACACTGGTTGCAGACCACGTACGCCCCTCCATCACGATCACGTTTCCCAGCGGCTGTGACATTTTTGAACAAGATAAAGCGCTATGTCAAAAGGTCAGGAGTGTGATGGAGTGGCGAGTTCCCATTGATATGCTGCCCCCTCCCAACTCGCCAGATCTGATCCTGATCGAACTTATCTGGAATGTTATTGAACGTGGCGACCAGCTCATCGCATCGCCTCCCTGCAATTTACGGGAATTAGGTGACTCGTGTGAGCAGATGTGGTGCCAACTCCTACCAAAGGTCTCAGTGCTTCCGTGCCACGACGCGTCGCCGCTGTTAGTCCTGACAAAGCTGGACACGCCGGCTGTTAGGTAAGTGGTACTGGCTAATCAGTGTAAATTGTCTCTTTTTCCGAGTTCTGCCTTCAGCCCTTGTTTTTACATTCGTTTCCTATATCTTTTTCTTTTTTTCTCTTAGGTCCACGTCTTCCCGGTCTTTGACTTCTGCCTTTTCTGGAAATCTTCGTGTGTTCGAAGGTATTGCTTAAGTAGGCGGCATTCTTGTATATTTTTACCAGGAGTTTACAGTTTTCGTGGAACTCTTCCAGGTTCTGTGAACCATGCTCGTTTGGTTTTCTTATCTTGAAAGTAGTCAAATATCCTTGTAGACATCCTGCTTGGGCTCATTCGTGTCACTTGCGATAAAAGGTGATCAATCTTTTCCTAATCGTGTCACTTATCTTCTCCACATACATGTGTAGTCGTACTTGTGACGCGTTCTGTACTCCATCAAGGAAAGTGGGACTGCAGCCAGACACGTAGTACTTGAACAATGATAACAAAACCAGCGGCTGTATGTCAATCTAACATCGTTTATTCCTTTTAACACATGCTACCAGTTTCTACACCACATGGTGTCATCGTGAGGCCCCGAACGTAACTTGCCACGTACAATCGTTTTCATGTGCAATGAACAGAATCGTATGCAGAAGCGAGATTCGGCATAAATACCTTGAATGCACCTGGGCTCTACAGTACCTGTAGACAACTACTGAAGATGCCCGCACGGCTCTGGGCCGAAATATCGTGGCACATTGTTGACAGGGTCCGGCTGCACACCCGATAATCATTAGAATTTACATTTGTTGTCTTTAAAATATAACGTATGTGTATTAAAGTGATATGTAATTTTATTTATGTAAATAAACTGTTTGCAGAATTAATTTCAGACGGAGATTTTCATTGTTGGCAGCCATTACTGCCTGAATTACTAATTTGTTTACTTACGGCCGCAGTGGATAGTTTATTCAGAGAAAACTAGGTGTTACTTATGACACGTTACTACGTACAGTAAGTACTACTATTAAGATTTTCCAGAATTAAGCAAATGTTGGGTACACCAGACTGCAGACTGCCAAGTATGTTCCAGCAGTGACGGAGCTGACAGTTTTATCTTCTGTCGCAAGTATTAAATGTTCTGTGTAAGTTTCAGCAAAAGCTACAGTACACCGGCAACACGTATAAAGGACCATATTCCCCCTGCAAATAAGAGAACATCGTGATCTTGACTGAAAAATTGCTGTTGCGAGAAGAGGGCAACGTCTTTTACATCATTGCTAGCCATTCTCCAGTAAGTTCTCCTTACTGTGAGATAAACAGTATTACATCAGGGATGCATATAACAGTGCTGTAATTCTATTCTCTGGGCACTTCGTGTACAAAAGCGCGCAACTGCAAATGGCGTTGAACTATATGACAAATATCAATTCATATTCTTACATTAGTAAAAAGCCTTTTAGAATTACAAATAATTGTAGCCTAGCCCTACCCCATTTTCTACCACTGAACTGTTCATTTGCATATGCTATTCTCGGATGAACTTTTCTAAAACACAGTTGAAGAGCAGAGGCTATAGTCCATCGTCTCCTTCTTTCACTCCTGATTTCAAAAGTATGAAACATCTGTCCTCTGAATTGTTTCGAAAGTGATACTAGCCACGGTTTGCTAGACCATCGTTTTGTCTTGTACCTGAGTGCTATTATTATTTTTAGAGTTCCATGCCTGAATTTGTAAGAAACAAAACCCTTTTCGGATCACTTTGTTGTGTCTATCTTTCTATCTGTCCGACTATTACGAACCTTTTTTCTCAGTAAGACATAGACGCATCAAGTTCAAATTTATGTCGTATAATAAGATTCCTTGACGGTGCAGAGATTTTAAGCTTCTAAGTTAAAGCAACCAAAAGAAACTCACTCGTCAAAACCTAAAGGATACTTCCTTTTGACCTAGAATCATAAAATTTGCGAAGATGCAAAGTTTCACACTACAAATAAAGGAAAAAACCCGAAAATAGTTACTTTGTAATTATATCACCGTTCTGTTCTGACATTTTCTCTCTTGAACAGGTTGACGTATCATGTTCAAATTTATGTCAAATACTGAAGCCTATGATTCCTTGGCGGTATAAAACATGTACAAGCGTCTAAGTCAATTAAATCAAAAAGTATTTTGGCGGTTTAAAAGCCACACATCGAAACCTATAGGGTACTTCCCTTTACACATGAAATCATGAAATTCGGAAAGAAGCAAGGTTTCACAGTACAGGTAAAGGAAAAAATCCGAAAATTGTTAATTTGTAATTATTTAAAACGACCATATATATGCTGGCATCTTTTATCCGTCTGCCTTTTTGTCAGTCTGTCTGCTAATACCCCTTTTCTCGTGAACAGTTTGGCGTATCAAATTAAAATTTATGTCACTCACTAAGGTCTATGATGCCTTCGCGGTGGAAAAAAATTTAAGCTTCTAAGTTAACGCAATAAAAGATACACCCATTTATGCCACCTATTTTGATACTCCCAAACTAACTCATCAAACCTGTTGACGTAGAATCATGAAATTTGACAAGATTTCACAGTACAAGTAAAGTCAAAAAAATCTGAAAATGGTTAAATTGGAATTATATCGTGTAAAAAATATCATTTTGCCATTAGAACATACACCGCATTCATAATCAGTCAAAAACATAACAGACAAACATTACTGCATGCAAAACATAAAATGTAGTCATTTTTTAGTAAGTTAATAAAAAATATTTTATTGAATCTTCTGTATCTACATAGATAAACTGAAGTTTATACATAAACTAAAGCTTCTTTTTGTATGTTCGGCTTAGTCTGAGGAACTACCGTAGAGATTTTGAGACTGTCTTGGTATACCCGTGACCTATATCACTCCAGTATCTATATCGCAAATAGGCAAAACTCTTTGAGGTTTTAGATTCCCGAGATGGATGAACTATGTGTATATACACAACTACATTGGCATCGAACCCTCAGCGCGCGAGCTACACTCGCACTTCACCAATTTTTTACTCATCTTTTACCTTTCATTTCACTGAAATACAAGAAATTTTACATATCGTTGCTTTTTCACGTGTTTTTGTCAGTAGTATAAATTAGAAATGAGCATCAGATTTATTGTTATGCTACGGTTTATTATTACCACGTTTAATTTTAAGTGAAGCAAATTTTCAGTTTCATACAATATTTTTTATTAATTTGTACTAAATGGAACTGCTATACGACAGGGAGAAGGCGAGTGAAATATCAGCTTTGAGAGAGTCGAACAGTGTGTGCGACAGAATTCGCATGAACGCGGAATAGTGGGTCTTTCCATGTCGGAATAAAATGTTAGCCAAGTATTGCTGAACACTTATATTTGGATTATGGTACGAACTTAATATTGCCACGGATGTTGCGTAAAGAAAGCATGTGATTAAGCAATAATTGTTGTTTGGCTGAACTTAATTCACTGCTTAGTTGTACCTGACGTACGTTGGAAAAACTGATGCGTTTTATAGGTTTTCATTTTGCAACCTAATCCGAGTTTTGGCACGTTAAACACAGCAACAGTGATTATAGACACAGTTAAATGGTTCTATATATATGAATATTAGCCACCAGACTGTGAGTTCGCCTGTGTGATACGTGTGCCAAAGACGGATGAACTGTAATTCCATATTCCGCGAGTACGTGAGCCCTGCACATTTTAAGAACTGCGAATTTAACATTAACAACTGCATTATGTGGCAAAATATGTTATCGCTGTGCACGTACGAAAGTCAATGAACTGCAGTACCGGTTGCTTCCGACCGGTATTATGCAGCAAGAGTGGACGGAGGAATATTATCGGCACTAAACAGCTTATGCACACTTCAAGAGGACGCAACGGCTGCATTTTAGCATTGAAAACATTGCTGAAACTTCGCCGACGCCATAATGTAGCTGCTTAAGACCTCGCCCGATGTCATCCATCATGCATATGTGAGCGATTTCAAAATTTAACATCGCCACAAAACTGTCACTCCATAAAGACTCTGAAGGCAGTGCAACTGTAACTGCAGTAGGGCCGAAAATACATGTTCTCATGTTAGCCATATCATTTCCCTACCATTACTGTTTGGCGACTTTGCCTTTTTGTTTGAAGGAATAAACCACTATTTGACATCATTTCTATATATTTTCTGTATACAATCTAGATATAGCCTTTCTCGCCATTGTCGAGTACAATGCTGAAAGCAAGAATATGCAAACAGTAAAACATACAGTAAAAAAATTAAAAATTAAAAAAAATATTAGACGGAAGCTGTTAAAAAATTACGAGATATGCACTTGCACGACGCACATTATTTCACGCCGTTATCGAGTACAATGTTGAAAGCAAAACATACAAATAACTGACCATAAAGTAAAAAATATGAGATTTACGCTGATATGTAATTACGAGAGATGCACTTACTTCTTAGACCAAACACCTTTTGTTGTGTACTGTGCAAGACGACATATAAAAAGTTCAACACAATCGCTGAATATCATATAAATGGTACAAAATTGATGTCTTGTAGGAATGCAGAACATTATCGTAGAAGCACATCATATCTAGCGAAATCAACTCAAAGCAGGTAAACACGAGACTATTACATGCCTTCAAGACGTTAACTACGAAAGTGCCGTTAAAGAATGTAGACTCTAGAAGACCTCACACATTAAAATGTAGTAGTATCAGAGATATATGCTTACTAGTGTCGGGTGTCAACATATAGTATCTGATTATCCTCTGAGACTGCAGTGTGAATCATCATCTTTCCATTTGCATGTAAACATCAGACTATTAATAATAAGCAATGAACACACGTAACGTACCACGAAGGCGGTAATGAACAGACGAAATAAAACACAAAAACGCCAATCAATCACACATAACAATATAGTAAGCGCTAGTAGCAACACAAAAAATACTAAATATCACAATAGGAGTAAAAAAATGGAGGGGGGGGGGAGTTGGGGGAAGGGGGAGGTAGAAGAACAGCAGAAGAAATTTAAATATAAAGATCGCATAAGATTAAGAAAAAGAAGAGAAGAGTGAGATTCCATCTTTTAAAATTTTCCAACTAACTAACTAACTAATTTTCCAAGTAGCTAGTTACTGCAGGCCATCCACGTGGAACAAGTATTGGTCCCACAACGGACTTCTAGTACTCAGCCACACACAACTGATTTCATCAAAGTCTACGGGCCAGAAGATGGTGTTGACGCAACGTCGAAACTAGTAGCCAAATAAAATATTAAGTACAGCTGGAGGAATTTCATTTTTAATAAAAAAAAGGATATTATTAATGCTGCATCCGAAGATGAGGGGTTTATTTCTCCACCTCATCCGCATTAACTTACATGTTTCTGCATTTAGAGCCAGCTACCATTCACCACACCAGCTGGAAATATGTCTAAGTCATCTTGTATCCTATTACAGTCACTCAACTTCGGCTCCTTCCCATGCAACACAGCATCATCAGCAAACTGCCCCAGACCGCTGCTTACCCCGTCCGCCAGACAATTGTGTATACAGAAAATAATAGCGCCCCTATCACGTTTCCCTGGGGCACTCCTGACGATACCCTTGTCTCTGATGAACACTCGCCGTCATGAACAACGTACTGGGTCCTATAGCCCGCCCGGTTAGCCGAAAGTCTAGCGCACGGCTTTCTAGAGTGGGAAGGAGCGCCTGGTCCCCGGCACGAATCCGCCCGGCGGACTTGTGTCGCGGTCCAGTGAGCCGGCCAGTCTGTGGACGGTTTTTAGGCGGTTTTCCATCTACCTCGGCGAATGCTGGCCGGTTTCCCTTACTCCGCCTGAGCTACACTATGTCGGCGATTGCTGCGCAAACAAGTTCTCCACGTACGCGTACACCACCATTACTCAACCACACAAACATAGGGTGTGAGACGTTCCTTGGGGGAGAGGGGGTCCATCGGGGGCCGAACCGCATAATAACCATGAAAGAGTGGTTCGGTGTGGGGCGGTGGAGGGGTGAAGTGGACTGCGGTAGTCGTTATGGGGTTGTGGACCACTGCGGCTGCAGTGAGGATGGAGTCTCTCTGTCATTTCTAGGCCTCCGGTTAATATACAATACAATACTGGGTACAATTATTTAAGACGTCTTCAAGCCAATCACTAATCTGGGAATCTATTCCATATGCTCGTATCTTCGCTGACGGTCTGGAGTGGGGCACCGCGACAAATGCTTCTTTGAAATCTAGAAATATGGAATCTGTCTGTTGCCCTTCGTCCATAATTCGCTGGATATCGTGTGAGAAGAGGGTTAACTGGGTTTCACACGAGCGATACTTTCTAAGACAATGCTGATTCGTGTGCAGAAGCTTCTCCTTCTCAAGGAAATTTATTGTATTTGAACTGAGAGTATATTCAAGAGTTCTGCAGCAAACTGTGGTGTCACCGTCAGACACCACACTGATAGGTGGTAGCTTAAATCGGCCGCGGTCCATGTAGTACATGTCGGACCCGCGTGTCGCCACTGTGATCGCAGACCTAGCGCCACCACCAAGGCAGGTCTCGTGATACGAGAGTGGACTCGACCCCAGTTGTACGAGAACCAAGCTACCGCCCAGTTGTACGCGAACCTAGCTATCGCCCAGTTGTACGAAGCCTTTCTCTCTCATTAGCCGAGAGACAGAATAGCCATCAGAAGTTAATGGCTACGAACTAGCAAGGAGCCATTTGTATCAGTGCCTATAGCTTCGAGTATTCAAGAGAGATGTATTCCAAGGAATCAATAAAAGTTAAGTAAAAAGCATCTACATAATTTTCTTCTTATTCATTCATAAGTTCTCATGTTCCAGACTTCACGCCCGTCTGCATTAGTCTAGCGTGCCTTTCTTTTGGCTACTACCGTGTGGCGTAACAGTCTTGTTACGTCACTACAGATTGGCGACGAGGGAAAAGGACCTTTTTCTGATTGCTTACATTTATTTCTGATTGCTTACATTTAGTTGTGTCATGGCTTCGCCCCATTCTCCAGATGTACTGTCCGAATTTTATCGCTTGCAGAATCAGCAGACGCAGGCGTTATTGGATGCCCTTGGCCAGCTCGTCCAGGGTCAACGTGCGCTGCACACCGATGCGGCCGCAGCCGCTTCACCGCTACCGCAGCCACAACCTGCCGTTGCACCGCCTTTTAGGCACTACGACCCGAACCAAGAGACCTGGCAAGAGTGGTCTCGTCAGTTCGCCTTTCACCTTGCTGCCTACAGAATTCAAGGTAATGAGCGGCAGCCGTTTTTGCTTTCTTGTGTCGGTGTGTCCACATACCGTGTGATAGTGAAATTGTTTCCCCGACGCGACGTAGCAACTTTGTCCTACGAGGAAATTTTGTCTGCATTAGATGCCTATTTCAAAGAAACAGTTAATGTGGTTGCAAAACGGTATACGTTTTTTCGTACAAAACGTACGGCCGGTCAAACTAATAGGGAGTGGGTAGCAACATTGCAAGGACTTACTAGGGACTGTGCCTTTGAATGTGACTGTGGTCTTTCTTATTCAGATACAATGGTGCGTGATGCAATTGCACAGAACGTTTCTGATGTTCGCATACGGGAGCAAATTTTGAAACTAGTTAATCCCTCCCTTCAACAAGTGATAGACATATTGGATAGACAGGACACACTGGACTGTGCTCAGGAATCTTTTGAAACTTCGCCAGCCGTGTGTAACATTAACCGGCCCGCTGGACGCGCTGCGCGGCCCGGTAACCGGGCCTCGCGCACGGACGCACAGCGACCGCCGCGTGCTAAGCCAGGTGTGCCGCGCCAGCCCACAAATGTAGTGAAATCATGCCCGCGGTGTGCTACTAGACATTCGCGTGAACATTGCCCGTCACGCCAAGCTATTTGCTTTTTCTGCAATAAGAAAGGACATGTTCAAAGTGTTTGCCAGAAAAAGCTCAGATCAGACAATCACAATCATTCCAGGCCCTTTGCTTCGCGCCGCAATCGAACCAAGGACACTCAGGCTCGTGGACCTTCGCCTATGGACATTCATGTCGTTAATTCCACTTCGTCCAGTGACACTTTCTCTAACAGTGACAGTGATCGTCCCACAAAAACTGTGCGTCGACGTCGCCGGAAATCACGTCAATTAGCAAGTGATTCTGTACCAGTGTCTGTTCCCATTGCACAAAACAGTCGCTCTTGTCGTCAGCAGGACAATAAACTTTTTGTGGACTTAGACTTTGAAGGCAAAGTGATACCATTCCAGCTCGATACCGGAGCTGCAGTTTCATTGCTCAATCACGACACATACAAACAACTGGGCGCACCTCCGTTGCGTGCCGCAGATGTTAAGCTAACTACATATTCCGGACAGAAAATTCCTGTGTTAGGACAGTGCAGCCTTCTTGCAACATTCAAGGGACAAACAAAACTTGTGTCATTTTACGTTCTTCGTTCTTCTTCTGCAGTGAACTTGTTTGGTCTCGATTTATTTAAGTTGTTTAACATGTCTATTGTAAATCAGGTCCTATCTGTGACTCAGACTGTGCCTACAGACAGTGTTTCTCGGCTGTGTGACGAATTTGCAGACATTTTTGCACCGGGCTTAGGTTGCGCTAAAAACTATGAAGCACATTTAGAACTGAAGGTAAACGCGCAACCGAAATTTTTCAGAGCGCGCAATGTTCCCCACGCATTGCGTGATGAGGTCGCAAGAACGTTACACGATCTCGAATCACAGGGTGTAATTGAACGTGTGCAAGCTTCTCTCTGGGCCTCACCCTTAGTAATTTTGCCCAAACCTTCCGGAAAATTGAGACTTTGCGTGGACTTCAAGGCCACAGTGAATCCACAGCTAGTGACTGCTACTTTTCCTTTGCCCCGCCCGGAAGATCTTTTTGCTAAACTGTGCCCGGGAAAATATTTTTCAAAGTTGGACCTAGCCGATGCGTACTTGCAAATACCGGTGGACGACGAATCCCAGCGCGTATTAGTGGTTAACACGCATCTTGGATTGTACCGCTTCAAAAGACTGCCTTTCGGGTGTGCATCCGCCCCTGCCTTGTTTCAGCAATATTTACAACCTATTTGTGCGTCGGTCCCTACTGCAGCAAACTATCTGGACGATATAGTGATCTCCGGACAGACAGAAGAAGATCATCTTGCGAATTTACGAACATTATTTCAGGTCTTGCGGCAAAATGGTCTTCGCTTGAGGAAGGACAAATGTGTGTTTTTTGCTCGTGACTTACCATACCTGGGACATGTCATTAATGCCCAAGGCATCCATCCAAGTCCAGCGCACCTCCGTGCCATACACGACTTGCCGTCCCCTAAAAATCTGAAACAGCTACAGAGTGTGTTGGGTAAAATTAATTCTTACCATAAATATGTGCGCAATGCCTCTTCCATTTCAGCTCCGCTTCATCGCTTACGCCGTAAAGGTGTTCCGTTCGTCTGGACGCCGGAATGTGAACGCGCCTTTCGCCAGTTGAAATCGGCGTTGCTTTCTACTACTTGCCTTACGCCATTCGATCCCCAGAAACCCCTTTTGTTGATGGTAGATGCATCGGATTTCGGGATCGGTGCTGTACTTGCGCACAAAGTTGGCTCCCATGATCGCCCTATTGCCTTTGCGTCCAAATTGCTCTCGTCTGCGCAAAGAAATTATTCACAGATAGAGAAAGAAGCTTTGGCTCTCGTGTTTGGTGTTACTAAGTTCCATGATTTCTTGTATGGTCGTCACTTTACCATCCTCACAGACCACAAACCTTTGACATCGCTTTTTCATCCGAACAAGCCTGTACCTCCACGTACAGCGCAGAAATTCATTCGCTGGTCTATTTTCCTCTCGCAGTACCGCTACGATATCTTGTATAGGTCCACTGCTAAGCACGGAAACGCCGATGCGTTGTCCCGTTTGCCTGTTGCTGAGGATAAAGCATTCGATTCTTCCGAACTTGCTTGCATGTTCATTGATTCGGAAACCGATGAAGTGGTCGAATCGTTTCCGATTGATTTTCGTCGTGTCGCTACAGCCACAGCTGCTGACCCTGTCCTTGCTACTGTTTTACGTTTTGTTGCTACGCAATGGCCTTTGTCAAAGTCTCGGATCGAGGATCCGTTGGTTCGCCGATTTTTTGCTCACAAGGAGAGACTTTTTGTTCGACGTGGTGTTTTGTTGTTGCGTTCTGATAATGATCAGTCCAGAGTCGTGGTCCCACGTTCGTTACAGTCCTCTGTTTTACGGCTTCTTCATCAAGGACATTGGGGTATAGTGCGAACGAAACAACTTGCTCGTCAGCACTGTACTTGGTTCGGAATCGATGCTGCGATTACGAATATGTGTTCTTCGTGCCCGGCGTGTGCCGAACAACAGTCCGCACCGCCGCGGAAAGTCTTTGCGTGGCCAAAAGCCACTTCCCCTTGGCAACGCTTGCACATTGATTTTGCTGGTCCATTCTGGAATGCTCGATGGTTGGTTCTGGTCGACGCCTTCAGTAATTTTCCTTTTGTTGTCCGGATGTCTTCCACGACGTCCTCCGCCACCATCCAAGCGTTGTCTGCTATCTTTTGCATTGAAGGTCTTCCGCAGACTATTGTTTCCGACAATGGCCCACAATTCATGTCCGCAGAATTTCAGTCATTCTGCCAGGCCAATGGTATTCAACATCTGACATCCGCGCCGTTTTCGCCTCAGTCCAACGGTGCCGCTGAACGATTGGTCCGGACTTTCAAGTCACAGATGTTGAAATTGAAAGAGTCGCATTCTCGGGAGGACGCATTGTTGCTCTTTTTGTCCTCGTATCGCTCTCAGCCCCGAGATGGTCGCTCGCCGGCTGAGTTGCTCCACGGTCGTCCTCCTCATCGCACCTTGATGTCTTTGCTGCATCCGCCGCATCAGGTTCCTGTGCAGCGGCAGACTCCTGCTTTTGCTCCAGGCGACGTTGTATTTTATCGCAACTATCGCGGTTCACGGCGTTGGCTCGCAGGGCGCATTCTTCGCTGCCTCGGCCGCGCGATGTATTTGGTTTTGGGGGCCTCTGGTGAGGTGCGTCGGCATCTCAATCAGCTGCGCCTCTGTCGTCGCTCGGGTTCTGCCGCTCCCCGTCTGCTTTCAGCGACGGTGCCGTCCGGTCAGCGCCCTGGGGACCCATCTACTGGCTCGCCTCATCCCCAGGTGTTACCGACGATGCCTTCCATTTTGCCCCATGGCGACGCGCCGCCGCCGCCGCAGCAGCAGCAGCAGCAGCAGCAGCCGCCGCCGCCGCCGACCGCATTCGACGCTTCGTTGCAGCCGCCAAGCGCCTCCCAGGGTCACGCGCCGCCGATCGCTTCCCGTGACCAGCTGTCCTCCGCCATGGAACGCCCGCCCGCTCCGGACCACATGACGTCATCGCGCGTCGGCTACCCCGACGCAATGGAGGTCGACACTTCGGCCCCTCATGTTTCTTTACGGGCGCATACACCGCATGTTGACGTGCACCCTGGACTAGTTTTGCAGGCGTTTCCTAGCTCCCCTCGGACCGGATGGCCGGGTGCGGGTGGCACAGCCTCGCCTGTTGTTAGGCTCCCCACCTCCTCGCATACGTCACCATGTGGTCCTCCCCACGGCGGGCGGAAGCCTTATAACACGACCGTTCGCCGATTTGCGGGGGAGGAATGTGGTGTCACCGTCAGACACCACACTGATAGGTGGTAGCTTAAATCGGCCGCGGTCCATGTAGTACATGTCGGACCCGCGTGTCGCCACTGTGATCGCAGACCTAGCGCCACCACCAAGGCAGGTCTCGTGATACGAGAGTGGACTCGACCCCAGTTGTACGAGAACCAAGCTACCGCCCAGTTGTACGCGAACCTAGCTATCGCCCAGTTGTACGAAGCCTTTCTCTCTCATTAGCCGAGAGACAGAATAGCCATCAGAAGTTAATGGCTACGAACTAGCAAGGAGCCATTTGTATCAGTGCCTATAGCTTCGAGTATTCAAGAGAGATGTATTCCAAGGAATCAATAAAAGTTAAGTAAAAAGCATCTACATAATTTTCTTCTTATTCATTCATAAGTTCTCATGTTCCAGACTTCACGCCCGTCTGCATTAGTCTAGCGTGCCTTTCTTTTGGCTACTACCGTGTGGCGTAACAGTCTTGTTACGTCACTACACAAACCGACGTTATTTTTGCGTGTCCGTTCTTTTACCCTTCTTATACATATCAGCCATCTGCGCTTTTTCCCAGTCGCTTCGCGATAAATGCAAGCTAAGTAAGGGGTCAATGCCGTAAAGAACTCTTTGTAAAGCAGAACTGGGATTACATTTGGACCTGCTGACTTTAACTTTTTCAGTTATTTCTTTACGTCAAGGATGCTTATTACTATTTCGTCCATGAGGGATTCTGTTCGGTGGCAAAACCCCAAGATAAGACGGCAGATCGAATAAGAATTGAGAAGGTCTGAATCGAACGTGGGAAAAAAGAAATTTATGGCACAACTTTACTAAAAGAAAGGGTCTGTTCACAGTACATGTCCTGAGTCATCAAGGATATTGTTGAAAACCATTCGAAAGCCAAGATCGCATAAAATATTTTTTGTTCAAAACAACCGGTCATCTTCAGGTCTTAAACATCTTTTTGTAGTAAAACATGTTCATTTTACTCGGTACGTCATGCAAAAGATATCACGTAGACAAAACTCAGCACGTTATAAACGTTTGTCATCGCTAAAATATTTAAAAACGGAAAGAACCTTGTCTAAAAGGCCATGTCCACATGCTTATTGCTCACAGACGTTCGTTACATGATAGAAATACGGTACACAATAGCACATATGTTTTCATATGATGCCGGCCGGTGTGACCGAGCGGTTCGAGGTGCTTTAGTCTGGAACCGCGCGACCGCTACGGTCGCAGGTTCGAATCCTGCCTCGGGCATGGATGTGTGTGATGTTGGGTTGGGATGCTTTGGGGGAGGAGACCATACAACGAAGTCATCGGTCTCATCGGATTAGGGAAGGACAGGGAAGGAAGTCGGCCGCGCCCTTTCAAAGGAACCATCCCCGCATTTGCCTGGAGCGATTTAGGGAAATCACGGAAAACCTAAATCAGGATGGCCGGACGCGGGATGGAACCGTCATCCTCCCGAATGCGAGTCCAGTGTGCTTACGACTGCGCCACCTCGCTCGGTGTGTGTGATGTCCTTGGGTTAGTTAAGTTTAAGTAGTTCTAGATTCTAGGGGACTGATGACCTCAGAAGTTAAGTCCCATAATGCTCAGAGCCATTTGAGCCATTTGATCCATTTGTTTTCATATGTTTACATATGTGTCCAGCGTGCCCGCATCTCGTGGTCGTGCGGTAGCGTTCTCGCTTCCCACGCCCGGGTTCCCGGGTTCGATTCCCGGCGGGGTCAGGGATTTTCTCTGCCTCGTGATGGCTGGGTGTTGTGTGCTGTCCTTAGGTTAGTTAGGTTTAATTAGTTCTAAGTTCTAGGGGACTGATGACCATAGATGTTAAGTCCCATAGTGCTCAGAGCCATTTGAACCATTTTTTTTGTCCAGCGTATGTAAGCAGATGTGCTGTTGTGTGCCGTAGTTGTCATGTGACAAGCATCTGTGAGCAATATGTATGTGGAAATGGCCTTTTTTATAAGGTGTTTTGTGTTGTTAAATATTTTAGCAATGACAAACGTTTATAACGTGCTGAGTTTTACGCACCTGGCATCTTGTCCTTGAGGTTCAGAATAAAATGAACAAGTTTTACTAGAAAAAGATGTTTGAGACCTGAAGATAACAACAGAGACTGTTGAAACCGGTTGTCTTGAACAAAAAATATTTTGTGCGATCTTGGTTTTTGAAAGGCTTTTCACAATTAAAACAGTTCGCCCTTTAGTATTCTCATAATAAGAAAATTCCATCAAGGAAATGTCAATTTGGTAATGGAGGGAAGTGGGCAAGGTTAAATGTGTGGAGGGAAACCAGGGCTTGAGTGCTGTACGCTAAACTAGTTCAGTTGGATGCAGGTTGCAGTAGTAATGCAGAGATGGAGAGGCCAGAGGATTGCCTAGCATGGTGAACTGCATCAAAGCAGCCTTCGGGCTGAAGACCACAACAACAGCACCCTAGAGACCGTTGCAGGTTGTGTTTCAAACGGCGTTAACCCGCAACAGCTGGGACTGGGGCCAAGTACGACCTAATAGGCCTACTACAGCCACGGTTCGCTATTTCTGGCCGGTGCAGCAGCACCTACAAGGCTTGCGTGTGGTAACGAGCAGTGGCAAACACGGCTGCCGCGGCAACCCGCGGCTGGTGCTGAGTCAGTGCCGGCAGCAAACAGAGCGGGCATATCGCACGCGCTGCGGGCCGCGCGGCTCGCTCAGCTGTACAACGGCCGTTTTAATTCGCCACGGCCTCTCGGCCCCGCTGAGCTCGTCAGCCGGGGCAGAAAGAAATACACCAGGTGCCGCGCACACACCGGGCGCTGCAACCAGCGCCGGGAACCTCTCACCGCGGTATCGCACTACCTCTGAAGGCTCCTGTCATCTCCAGTAGCTTGCTGCAGGCTTTCGTCTGCCACTTGTCGCATTAAGACAACACGGTCACTTTTCATGTAAACTTCACTAAAACTGAACGCAGCCCGAAACGACGTTCATCGTTGTGGATTTTTAAGGACAGATGTAGGCCAAAATTGCGGAAACAATGAGAATGTTTTTATATTACATTATTTTTTAGATTGATACCTTAAGAATAACATCTCAAAGTTTCATAATTGAATTCCGGCTAGAAGTATGTTTTAAAAAGGTTTGTTTGGGCGTGTGCACCTGCCATTCCCCCCCTTTCTATGCTGTGATCCACACGTTCTCTATGCTAGAAATTCTTTGTGCGTTAATTTTTCGCTCACACAATCGAAACGAACTGCAGGTGATAAGCATTAACCTTGCTTGTTCCTTTGTTTATACGTGTTTTTGTAATAGTAAGTGCTACAGACTTATTTCAATTTCGAGATTCATATATCAACTTGTCTTGCTGGAAATTGGTTGTAACAGTGGACATATATTCAAAAAAGTCAGGAAATGTCAAATTTCACGTGTTAAAAGGTACAGGAAATTTAAATAAACATGTTACAGATGCTACTCCTAAGTGTGAAAAACAAGTTTCGACGAAGTGACTAAGTTCATCGGAGAAGAAGATTAGTGAAGGTATTGATGACGCTGTGTACATGTCAAAGACGATTTTTCCAGTGGATTTGGGTTAATACCTTCCTTGCCTGTACTTTTCTACTTCCTATTTCCTCCTTTCTTCACTTGTCTTATTGTATTTTGCTTCATAAAATCACCTTACATGTCCAAAAAAAAATGGTTCAAATGGCTCTGAGCACTATGGGACTTATCATCTATGGTCATCAGTCCCCTAGAACTTAGAACTACTTAAACCTAACTAACCTAAGGACAGCACACAACACCCAGTCATCACGAGGCAGAGAAAATCCCTGATCCCGCCGGGAATCGAACCCGGGAACCCGGGCGTGGGGAGCGAGAACGCTGCCGCACGACCACTTACATGTCCAAAAACAGTATTTGTGTCGTCAATTTTTATGGAGATAGCTGCATGTGATACCTCTCTAGTGATCAATAGTGAAAATGTATGTAGGATTAGTGCCTGCTGAGACCAGGCTTCCATCCAGATGTATTCATACCTAAGATGCTTAGAAGCATCGATGAAGTGTGAATGGACAAGACTCAGGCAGTAGAAGAAAAGATGCGAAAGTTGGCTAGGCAAAGGCTGCCTAGGGGAAGAGTTACTCCACGAATACATGCAAGAGAATAAAGATTATGCTTATGGACAGCATTAGTCACTAGAGGTATAGCAATATTGCAAAAATTGAAATAAAAACTTCAGATGCAAAATTCCATCAACTGAATTTTTTGACCTTTAACATACCTTTTCTCAGGAGCTGTAAAAGCTAATAATCTGAAATTTCGCGCAGTTATTAAGTATTACTTACTGAATAATTTGTCCAGCACTTTTTGTTATATTTTCTCCGAGCAAATTTTCCTTAAAATTTGAAAAAAAAAATAGTGCAATCCCAGGTAACAAAACAGAACAATTAATTTCAAAGCAACTATGACCTTAAGCAAAAATCTGTTTCACACGTTTTATTAGCCTCTTGTGCAGATGTAAACTGTCATTAGTTTATAGGAAAAGGTACATTGTAGAAACACTGGTAATTAAAAATGCAAATACATACAAATGTATGTCAATGCGCATTTTCAAACAAAAATTTGTGCGGAATATCAAGTATTTTGTTGTAGATAATAGTAACAAGTTATAATATTTTAGCTGTAACATTTTTCGAGATATACAGGGTGAGTCACCTAACGTTGCCGCTGGATATATATCGTAAACCACATCAAATACTGACGAACCGATTCCACAGACCGAACGTGAGGAGAGGGGCTAGTGTAATTGGTTAATACAACCCATACAAAAATGCACGGAAGTGCGTTTTTTAACACAAACCTACGTTTTTTTAAATGGAACCACGTTACTTTTGTTAGCACATCTGAACATATAAACAAATACGTAATCAGTGCCGTTTGTTGCATTGTAAAATGTTAATTACATCCGAAGATATTGTAACCTAAAGTTGACGCTTGGGTACCACTCCTCCGCTGTTCGATTATGTGTATCGGAGAGCACCGAATTACGTAGGGATCCAAAGGGAACGGTGGTGGACCTTAGGTACAGAAGAGATTGGAACACCACATTACGTCCACATGGTAACACCTTTATATTGGTCTTTTTCACTGAGGCACATGTACATTACCATGAGGGGTGAGGTACACGTACACACGTGGTTTCCGTTTTCAATTACGGAGTGGAATAGAGTGTGTCCCGACATGTCAGGCCAATAGATGTTCAATGTGGTGGCCATCATATACCGTGTGTACCGTGATGTGCCTACAACCCCAGAGGATATGAAACAACGTATGGTGGCAGCCTGAGGCGACATTACACCAGATGTACTGCGGCGTGTACGACATTCATTACGCCAGAGATTGCAATTGTGTGCAGCAAATGATGGCCACCACATTGAACATCTATTGGCCTGACATGTCGGGACACACTCTATTCCACTCCGTAATTGAAAACGGAAACCACGTGTACCTCACCCCTCATGGTAATGTACATGTACGTCAGTGAAAAAGACCAATAAAAAGGTGTTAGCATGCGGACGTAATGTGCTGTTCCAGTCTCTTCTGTACCTAAGGTCCATCATCGTTCCCTTTGGATCCCTACGTAATTCGGTGCTCTCTAATACACACGATCGAACAGCGGAGGAGTGGTACTCAAGCGTCAACTTTAGGTTACAATATCTCCAGATGTAATTAACATTTTACAATGCAACAAACGGCACTGATTACGTATTTGTTTATATGTTCAGATGTGCTAACAAAACTAACGGGGTTCCACTTAAAAAAACGCAGGTTTGTGTTAAAAAACATACTTCCGTGCATTTTTTTATGGTTTGTATTAACCAATTACACTAGCCCCTCTCCTCACGTCCGGCCTGTGGAATCGATACGTCAGTATTTGATGTGGTTTACGAAATATATCCAGCGGTAACGTTAGGTGACTCACCCTGTATATGTTTAAGTAAAAGAATGAATTTAGCCCCAAATATCTCCTTAACATAGTTTGTGAACATTACTAACGATTTTCTTTACCTTTTTATTATTATGGATATTTATTTACTTACTCATTACGGTTCATCCTATTTTCATGTCGATGTTGCTTCGAGTGCTAGTGAATACATTGGAATGACTGCATCAGAATAATTTTATTACTTTCATTTGGCGGTATCACAACGTTATTATGTCAACCTTAGCTGATAATAAAAAAAATATTCTATTATTTTTCCCTTTTTTATCTGCTCGAAGACATGCCATTAGCAGAAAAAGGCTTTTCTGTGGTGCAGTCTTTGTATGTGACATGAGAGACCTCTAAAGGTCACCAAATTGAATCACAATTCTGAGTGTTAACACCAGGGGGAATTAAGCATCCCACGAACACCTGTGGTGTAGAGGTACTGTCTTTGATTAGTAATCAAAACCAGACACCACTTAAATTTTGGCTAATAATCAGCGTTGGCAGCTGACGACTTTCAGCATAGAAAGTCACCCTCGTTCTGCCAATGGCCTTATCCAAGAGGGCAGAGGAGATGAGATAGATTCAGGGCACACTTTTGTCCTAGGGGTGGGAAACTGCCCCTAAAGGCTGAAGAATCAGCAGTGATAAACAGCATGAGAATGCAGAATCACTGCATAAAAACATATGATGTGTATCCACAGGACATGGTGATCTCTCTGTTGACAAAACATTCCCGAATAGTCCTCCATTCACATCTCTGGGAAGGGGCTGCTATGGGGGAGGTGACCATGAGAAAAAGATTGAATAACCAGCACAGGGATAACGTTCTACGAGTCTGGCATCAGCCTGAAAGTCGTAGGGAAGCTGGAAAATCTGAAAAGGGAAATGCAAAGGCTCATTCTGGATATATTAGGGGGCAGCCAAGTGAAATGCAAAGAAGACGATTGTTCAGATATACATGCCAACGTCGCAAGTTGAAGAGACAGAGGAAGTATATGAGGAAAGTGAAAGCGTAATACAGCAGGTAAAGGGAGATGAAAATCTAATAGTCACAGGGGACTGGAATGCAGTTGTAACAGGAGTGGAAGAAAATGTTATAGGAGAATATGGACAACGAATGAGAGAGGAGAAAGACTAATTGTGTTCTATAATAAATTTCAGCTAGTAATAGCAAGTACCCAGTTCAAGAATGACAAGAGGAGGAGGTATACTTGGAAAAGCCCAGATGATACGGGAATATTTCAGTTAGATTACATCATGGTCAGGGAGAGATTCCAAAATCAGATACCGGATTGCAAGGTGTGCACAGGAACAGATATAGACTCAGATCTCAACGTAGTAGTGATGAAGAGTAGGCTGGAGCTTAAGAGACTGGTCAGGAATAATCAATACAGAAAGAAGTGGGATACGGAAATATTAGGGAAGGACGAGATACGGTTGAAGTTATCTATATCTATAGATACAGCAATAAGGAATAGCTCAGTAGGCAAAACAGTTGTAGAGGAATGGACATCTCTAAAAGGGGCAATCACAGAAGTTGGAAAGAAAAACATAGATACAAAGAAGGCAACTGCAAAAAGCTACGGTCGCAGGTTCGAATCCTGCCTCGGGCATGGATGTGTGTGATGTCCTTAGGTTAGTTAGGTTAAAGTAGTTCTAAGTTCTAGGGGACTGATGACCTGAGAAGTTGAGTCCCATAGTGCTCAGAGCTATTTGAACCATTTTTTCGAACTACAAAAATGTTCAGGGAAATTCAGGAATACAGAAATACAGGTCACTGAGAATTGACATAAACTGAAGTCCGGGGAAACTAAGAGGAAATGGCTGCATAAAATATGTGAAGAAATGTAAAAAGAAATGATGGATAGGAGGACTGACTCTGCATATAGGAAAGTCAAAACAGCCTTTGGTGAAATTAAAAGCAGGAATGGTAACATTAAGAGTGCAATGGGAATGTCCCTGTTAAATGCAGAGGAGAAAGTGGATAGGTGGAAACAGTAAATTGAAGAGATCTATGAGGGGAAATATTTGTCTGATGTGATAGATATAGAAACGGGAGTCGATTTAGAAGAGATAGGGGAACCAGAATTTAAAAGAGCACCGAGCGAGGCGGCGCAGTGGTTAGCACACTGGACTCGCATTTGGGAGGATGACGATTCAAATCCACTTCCGGCCGTCCCGATTTAGGTTTTCCATGATTTCCCTAAATCACTTCGTTAAGTCCCATAGTACTCAGAGCCATTTGAACCAGAGCCTAAATCACTTCAGGCAAATGCCGGGATGCTTCCTTCGAAAGGGCACAGCCGACTTCCTTTCCCATCCTTTAAAAGAGCTTTGGGAGACTTAAGATCGAATAAAGCAGAAGGTATAGACAACATTCCAAATAAAATTTCTGAAATAACTGGGGAATGGCCAACAAAACGACTGCTACAATGAAATGAACACCCTTAGCTGCTTACATGCTTTGACATACGTCAACGGGGACAGATGAAAATGTGTGCCCCGCCTGGGACTCGAACCCGGGATCTCCTGCTTACATGGCAGACGCTCTATCCATCATTTTTTTTTTTTTTTATTAAATCTCATTTTGTTCGCGTTTGTTCGTGGCATCTGCTCGGGGCGGACGTCGTAAGACATCCTTTTAAATTCGTTGTTGATCGATTAACTCAGTTTCTTTATTACAGAGGGCAGCTAACCCTCTGACCGAACACGCTGAGCTACCGTGCCGGCATCCATCTGAGCCACCGAGGACACAGAGGATAGCGTGACTGCAGGGATGTATCTCTGGCACGCCTCCCGCGAAACCCACATTCTCAACGTATTGTCCCGCACTACATTCGTAGTGCCCCCGCCCTTTATACTCATTACTCGCGGCACGTTGCCGATTCCCGTAAGAGTTCGGGCACTGTTTGTGCATTCGCACAGAAGAACAAGATGGTCAAGTGGCTGGTGATCCTTAACTACATATATATATATATATATATATATATATATATATATATATATATATATATATATATATATATATATATATATAAGATGGTATCTGTTCTTTCTCTCATGTCCGAAAGAACAGACACCATCTTAGTGTATATAAAACGACTATTGACATTGGTGTGTATAATGAATGAGTCTGGCGACATACCATCTTTCTTTCAGAAAAATATCATCCACACAATTCCGAAGGCTGCAAGAGTGATTCAGCGTAACAGCAAGAATAATATACAGAAGAATGGAATATGAAATTGAGGAAGTGTTAGCTGACGATCAGTTTGGCTTTAGGAAAGTAAAGACACCAGACAGGAAATCCTAACGTTGCGGTTGATTTGTCGAACTGGAAAAAACGTTCGACAATGTAAAATGGTGCAAGATGTTCGAAATTCTGAGAAAAACGGGGATAAACTGTAGGGAGAGCAGGGTAATATACAATATGTACAGGAACCAAGAAGGAATAATAAAAGTGGATGACCAAGAACGAAGTGCCGAGCGGTGCTCTAAACCTCTAACGCAGTGGCCGTCAAACTGCTCTGTTTTATAAACATATGCATCTAACAACCAACAGCCTAAACATAAAATTTCAACTAACATTACAGGCTCCTTTAGAGTGTAGCTTTCCTGTTCAGCACCAAACAAAAATACTTCAAGGGAGAGTAATATTTTAAGATGTGCTTATTTGTGATTGACGTCGGTGAATTCAACCGCGAGCTGAACAGAAATGACTGCCTAGCTCATGGTCAGACGGTTAAGTAAAGCAGCCACTACAGGGTAAGAAGATGTCAGAATGGAGGTTATTATTTGTCTTCCAGTTATGACAACTGGCGTACAGAGCAGCTACAATTTTCAAATGGAAGTAACATGGGGTAGTGAATGCCTGTTATAGAGACGACGGCATTAAAACGAGGTGCATACATTGATCAGCCAAAACTTGACCACTGCCCACTGCAAGGTTTGATGCCTCCCGGTGGCGTTGTGGGCACGTGACGCGGTAAGAAAAGTACGTAAGCCGTTCAGAGACGGATGGAGGATTACGCTAGCGAAGATAGGAGCTGCAAATCGAGAAATCCACTGAGATAAGTAACTTTTCCAAAGGGCAGATTATTTTTACGCACAGCCTGTGTACATACTTCGAAAATGGCGAAGCTTGTCGAATGTTCATGTGCTACTATTGTGGTGTCACCCCCAGACACCACACTTGCTAGGTGGTAGCCTTTAAATCGGCCGCGGTCCGTTAGTATACGTCGGACCCGCGTGTCGCCACTATCAGAGATTGCAGACCGAGCGCCGCCACACGGCAGGTCTAGAGACACTTCCTAGCACTCGCCCCAGTTGTACAACCGACTTTGCTAGCGATGGTTCACTGACAAATTACGCTCTCATTTGCCGAGACGATAGTTAGCATAGCCTACAGCTACGTCATTTGCTACGACCTAGCAAGGCGCCATTATCAGTTGCTATTGATGCTGTAAAGAATGTACAGACAAGAGCTACGTTCAACATTAATGGATTAAAGTTAAGTATTCCACCAGCTGCATCCTTTTTTTCTAGTCTAACTTCCTTGTCCTGTTCCAGACCTCACGCCAGCCTGCGTGAGCTAAAATGCGTGCCTTTCGGCTTCCTCTTACATTAGTGGGTTGGCCCTCTTGCCAATCCACAACAACTATCGTGAGCATTTACAGAAAGTGGTAGAGGGCAGTGAAACGTCCACTAGGGCTTCGTGGTTGGACGTTCACGACTATTTACAGAACGGAGGAGGAGGAGGAGATTAGTGTTTAATGTCCCGTCGACAACGAGGTCATTAGAGACGGAGCGCAAGCTCGGGTGAGGGAAGGATGGGGAAGGAAATCGGCCGTGCCCTTTCAAAGGAACCATCCCGGCATTTGCCTGAAGCGATTTAGGAAAATCACGGAAAACCTAAATCAGGATGGCCGGAGACGGGATTGAACCGTCGTCCTCCCGAATGCGAGTCCAGTGTGCTAACCACTGCGCCACCTCGCTCGGTCAGAACGGAGGGTTTGTAGGCTTGTCTGCTCTGTAAAGTTGGATAGATGGCGATCTATGGCACCTCTTACGAAAGAGCGTAATGTCTTTGGACGCACATGTCTTTCGGAGCATATCCCAAAACACATGTGCGTCCGCATTGTTGAACAAGGGGCTCCGCAGCAGACGACCCTTGGGTGTTCACATATTGGTCCAACTAGACTCATGCTCATAAATTAAGGATAATTGCAGAATGTGGTGCCACACAACGTGGCACTACACAAAACTGGCGCTAATAGCATAGCACATAGGGAACACACGCGACACAGATCTGTAAGTCCACGGTATTGGTGATAAGTTGAGAAAACGGTCCCGAAAATTATGTACTACAAAACGCCACTTTTTCCTGCTCATGTACGCCGACATCAATATGGGATATGGTCACCATGCACACATACACAGGGCGCACAACAGGTTGGCATACGGGATCAGGTGGTTGAGCAGCTGCTGGGGTATAGCCTCCCATTCTTGCACCAGTGCCTGTCGGAGCTCCTGAAGTGTACTAGGGATTTTGCAGCGATACGTCGACCGAGAGCATCCCAGACATGCTCTATGGGGTTTACGTTGGAGAACAGGCGGCCACTCCATTCGCCTGATATCTTCTGTTTCAAGGTACTCCTCCACGATGGCAGCTCGGTGGGGCCGTGCGTTATCATCCATCAGGAGGAAATTGGGACCCACTGCAACCCTGAAAAGGTGGACATACTGATGCAATTGACGTCCCGATACACCTGACCTGTTACAGTTCCTCTGTCAAAGACAGGCAGGGGTGTACGTGCACCAATCATAATCCCACCCCACACCATCAAACCACGACCTCCATACATGTCCCTTTCAAGGATATTAAGGGGTTGGTATCTGGTTCCTGGTTCACGCCAGATGAAAACCCGGCGAGAATCACTGTTCAGACTATACCTGGTCTCGTTCGTGAACATAACCTGGAACCACTGTTCCAATGACCATGTTCTGTGTTCTTGACACCAGGCTTTACGGGCTCTCCTGTGACCAGGGATTAGTGGAATGCACCTTGCAGGTCTCCGGGCGAATAAACCATGCCTGTTCAGTCATCTTTAGACTGTGTGTCTGGAGGCAACTGTTCCAGTGGCTGCGGTAAGGTCCCGAGCAAGGCTACCTGCAGTACTCCGTGGCCGTCTGCGGGCACTGATGGCGAGATATCGGTCTTCTTGTGGCGTTGTTCACTGTGGACGTCCCGTATTGTAGCGCCTGGACACTTTTCCCGACTGCTGGAATCGTTGCCGTAATCTTGAGATCACACTTGTGGCACACAGAGGACCCGTGCTACGACCTGCTGTGTTTGAGCAGCCTGCAGTCGCCCTTGTATTCTACCCATTTCCAACATACAGCCACCATTAGCACGTCTGAAAACGTCTGCACACTTACTCGCTGCACCGTACTCTGACATGCACCAACACACCTCTGCGTATGTGGACTGCTGCCAGCGCCACCGTGCGACGACCGCAGGTTAAATGCACCGCAAGGTCATACCCCGAGGTGATTTAAACCCGCAAACCGCCCACCAGAGCCTTGTGTCCCCATGTATCAGCATTATCCTTAATTTATGAGTTTGGTGTACATCGTCAGTTACGACTGTAGTGGGCTCTGGATCATGGAGACTGGACTGTGCGTTACTGGAAGCGTGTCGGCTCGTCGTATGAATCACGTTTCTGCTACACCAGCTCGACGGTCTTCTCTATAAAAGCCGTTATCCAGGCGAACGGCTCCTCGAAATGTGAATCGCGCTGATGGGAGCAGTAATATGCTATGATAGACATTCCCCTGCGCTTGCATGGGACCTGTGGTAGTAATCGAAGACACTGTATCGACTGCGGACGAAGTTCATCCCTTCGTGCTTGACGTCCTCCCTGACGATGATGTCATCTCTCAGCAGTATAACTGTACTTGTCGCGAAGCCACGATCGTGCTTAGGAGCATAATAGTGAAATCGCGTTAATGTCTTGGCCATCAAATTCGCCTGACGTGAATCCGATAGTTAACATCTTGGTCGCTATCGAGCGCCTTCCCCGCGTCCACGAATCAGCAGCCAGTTACTTTTGGAATTACATGAGTTGTGCGTAGACACCTTGTGTCATATAGCCCCACAAATCTACCAACGAACTATGGAATCGATGATACGCAGAATCGGTGATATACTGCGATACAGTGATGGTCCAATAAGCTATGAAGCAAGTGGCCATAATGTCTTGGCTCGCCAGCGCATATGTAGCAAGTAATATCAAATTACATTAAGATTTATGTAATACATCGCAACGAGTACAGGAAGACTGTCGTTAAAAACAATAAACATTCAGGACTGCGCCTCACATTGCATAGTGCATTTAAATATATGTACAGTTACTGTTAATAGTCAATTAATCATCCGATCACACAGACAACACAACATCAGTTCGTCAGGCAATTACAGTGTCACAACTTTGGAGTCACTGAGGGTGGCGGCAGACTGAAGCTGAGAGCAGTTCACACCAAGTGTTCCGAATACTTCCGACTTCCAACGATCAGTACTTTGGGAGGCTGGCGACCAAGCTATCGCGCCCTTATTGTAAACAATGTTTGGGGGCCTCATAATATACAAATTTCTGTAGGTTATGAATTAATAATGAGAGAGGTACGTAAGTGGTCCGAGGTGCCTTCGCACAATGTTAGTATTGTCTCCTGAGCAAAGAAGTTTGGCGACCATAGCTCTAATGTTTCGCCACCAGAGCAGCGAATAGCGCAGTATACTGGCACCTGACGAGGGAAACGATCGAAACGAATAGTACTTGACATGTTGTGTTTTCTTCTGTACATTAATTACAACGCTCGCAGAGTCCCGTGCAGATCATGGCTACGTTTGCTAAATTTTTGTAATTATGCCGCCAGTCGCCACCGGTTACAGCACCAATCGGCCAAAATAAGATTGAAGTGTGACGCATTTCAAGCAGGTTTTATTTATCATCAAATGCATGGCATAGAGAAATAATGCTGTAACTTAAACTTCAGCTTAATCTCCTTAACCAGTTTTACAATATACTGTTTCGGAAAGCATCATTATCGCCATCAAACTGTTCGCCTACGATATTCTGTACACTGAAGCGTCTCTGACGCAATGATATACACTGACGCTTAGTGTGACGGCTCCTGGAAAGCCGTATAAAAAGCCTATACGAGACGTGTAAATGTGAAGTGTAAAAAAAGTACAAAACGGAGAGTATTTCTGTCGATAAAAATCTTAGCTAATACGACGGATAACAATAAACTCGTTAATGTGGTATTTTTTTGTGTTAAAAATGTAAAAAAATACGGATTTTAGTATCAAAGAGTAAAAATACATTGTAAAGATATTCTCTGTAACCACGGACATCTGATGTCATTAAGGTTAAAAAAGACTTGGGTCGAAGATAGAAAACTACTTTTGTCTCTCCTGTTAAAGAATTAAGTCGCTTAGCTGTTCTGACGCACTAAGTGTTTGATATACGTCTTTTCTTTTATAGTATATGTTAAAAAGTGAATTTCTCCTGATTCAAAACCGCTCCCTCCCTGTGGAAATATTTAACTGGAAAATAATTATTTAAAAAGAGTAGAAGATTGCCCATCTGGCTTTCTTTTGTCGTGACGGCGCACAGGCGGCAATTACGTGGAACTGAATTAAATACTGAATATTGGGCTTCACTCTCAAGTTAACACTATAAATACTTTGAATATTAATAATAATTTTCAAGTATTAGCATTTGAAAAGTTCATTTTTCCAGAATTTTTATCGAATTGCTTGGATAAATTTAACTGCAGTAGGCAAAATGACTTATGTTTGCTTCACGATACCTTTGAGTTTTCAATTAAATTTATTTCTGTCAAAGAAATGCTTAATCCACAATGAAGCCAGCGTGCTTTGAACGAAATTATTTGTCGTGAGTATGAATGCTTACGCTACGTAGGTGGTTATATCGCCTTTGTCTTCGCAACAATTAATTTAACGGGCAATAACAGTAATAGTTTCAACCTTGCTTCTGATTATCTAGGAGGTAGCCAGCGTAGATAGCGTAATTAAACCATCACAAGCAGAACTGTTCCCATTTTTACTAATATTTGTGCCTGCGTAGCAACCTTGATTGTCGTCGGTGTATAAGCGAGTCGCATTTACATGCGTGCAGAATATACGCGACGTCAACACTGTACTAAATATCCTATACCTTTCTTCCAACAATCCCGGCCACATCTTAGATTAAAATAAAAACATTTAATACCAAAAAAGAAGAGAGAAGGACGATATATTAGGAAACGGTGAGATCTGTCCCAGTGACACACACCAAACTGGGAATTAACAGGTATTTTTCATACACCAGTCGATATGAGATTTTATAGACATTTCAAAATAACAACAGTTAACTATCCGATGAGTCTCGGTTTCGTATTTGAAGTAATTTAGAACGTATTTAAGATTACCTAAAAAACTTCAACGTTCAGACACACCAATAATTTTTTGTAGATACATCAGATACTAACCTTACGACTTATCTTAGAAGAAAGATTAAGAAAAGGCAAACCTACGTTTCTAGCAGTTGTAGACTTAGAGAAAGCTTTTGACAATGTTAACTGGAATACTCTCTTTCAAATTCTGAAGGTGGCAGGGGTAAAATACAGGGAGCGAAAGGCTATTTACAATTTGTACAGAAACCAGATGGCAGTTATAAGAGTCGAGGGGCATGAAAGGGAAGCAGTGGTTGGGAAAGGAGTGAGACAGGGTTGTAGCCTCTCCCCGATGTTATTCAATCTGTATATTGAGCAAGCAGTAAAGGAAACAAAAGAAAAATTCGGAGTAGGTATTAAAATTCATGGAGAAGAAGTAAAAACTTTGAGGTTTGCCGATGACATTGTAATTCTGTCAGAGACAGCAAAGGACTTGGAAGAGCAGTTGAACGGAATGGACTGTGTCTTGAAAGGAGGATGTAAGATGAACATCAACAAAAGCAAAACGAGGATAATGGAATGTAGTCAGATTAAATCGGGTGATGCTGAGGGAATTAGATTAGGAAATGAGACACTTAAAGTAGTAAAGGAGTTTTGCTATTTAGGGAGTAAAATAACTGATGATGGTCGAAGTAGAGAGGATATAAAATGTAGACTGGCAATGGCAAGGAAATCGTTTCTGAAGAAGAGAAATTTGTTAACATCGAGTATAGATTTAAGTGTCAGGAAGTCGTTTCTGAAAGTATTTGTATGGAGTGTAGCCATGTATGGAAGTGAAACATGGACAATAACCAGTTTGGACAAGAAGAGAATAGAAGCTTTCGAAATGTGGTGCTACAGAAGAATGCTGAAGATAAGGTGGGTAGATCACGTGACTAATGGGGAGGTATGGAATAGGATTGGGGAGAAGAGAAGTTTGTGCCACAACTTGACTAGAAGAAGGGATCGGTTGGGAGGACATGTTTTGAGGCATCAAGGGATCACAAATTTAGCATTGGAGGGCAGCGTGAAGGGTAAAAATCGTAGAGGGAGACCAAGAGATGAATACACTAAGCAGATTCAGAAGGATGTAGGTTGCAGTAAGTACTGGGAGATGAAGAAGCTTGCACAGGATAGAGTAGCATGGAGAGCTGCATCAAACCAGTCTGAGGACTGAAGACCACAACAACAAACAACATCAGACTATGACTGAAATTCAATACTTGGTCACCAAAATAGCTAATTATGCAATATTTTGTTTAAGAGCGTAAATGACGTAATTTTCTTAGCTTCCAAAAATATAAATTTTGTTTTTTGTGTGTTCGATAATACTATTTTGGTATTTTTGGCGTCTGAATGAATGAGGAATGTGTGTGAAGCAGGAAGCATTTACATTTACATTGTGAGTAACTATCTGTGAGTGAGCGTGGGTTTCCGGTTGTGCAACACCGATGTCAGTCACGTACATCGGGGCAAATGTGAATTGTAACACTGTCATTTTTCGCCTAGTTTTTGGTATTTTAGAAACGTAAAACTTACTTCAATCCTTCAGTTGATTAAAGATGGAGTTAGTTTGTTTTTATTTGCTTTTGGGGAGGTGTTATTGGACAATTTTATCTGATTTCCAAAAAGGGATTGGTCCAAATAGGGAGAGTTCCGTATTATGTGAATAGAAATTTGGATGGCTACTACGTCATTCGACAAATCGGAGAAGAGGTCATTCATGCACTTTGGTACTGGGAGAGAAGTTACGTGCGTGAGTCGAGGGGAGTTTTGTGGTCAGCACTAGTGACGAGAGGTCACGTAGCGAAGGAGCTCTAGGCATTTTAGTTTAAACTGACTGATAGTGATACTTTGAAGAAATATGATTAATTGCTGGAAGTTTATGATTATTTACAGACGACATCTATGAAGATTTTAGGATTTTGAAGAAAAATGAGACTTTCTTCCGGAGGATATAAATACCTCATGGCGTGCTGTGCAATCGTCACAATGAGCTGTCAAGAAATGGTGATCGGTAGATTGTTTGACCGAGCATTCAGAACTCTTAAATGCCAAGTCTTTTTTTTTTTTTTGCTGTTCTTGACTGATGAAAAGAGCAGTTCTTTCAGTAACAGATTAAATAAAACCTTAAACTCTCAATTACAGGGAGGAAGACTGCTGCAACTCCGAAAGGATTATTACAAATTATGCCTTTTTTTATTGCGGAACTGGACTTGGTAGCAAGTGTGTGTTCGAAGTGACAGCACAGAACAGACGTTTTAACGCAAGGATGGTTCAAATGGCTCTGAGCACTATGGGACTTAACATCTGTGGTCATCAGTCCCATAGAACTTAGAACTACTTAAACCTAACTAACCTAAGGACATCACACACATCCATGCCCGAGGCAGGATTCGAACCTGCGACCGTAGCAGTCGCGCGGTTCCGGACTAGACCACCGCGGCCGGCTTAACGCAAGGACTTTTTTTATTTAGTAGTTACAGTCAGACCTGATGGAATCACATTTCTCAGCGTAAAATAGACAAATATACGCACCAAGTTGATACATGGAGTGCAACTAATGTTTTATATCTGTTTTCAGTTGAGATACATTATATGTTGCTTCAGCGCAGGCCGTGTTCCTGAAGATATCACTAAGGTGAGAACATTCTGCTTTAGTAGGAAGGAAGAATACTGACCCCACTGCCACAGTATCCTCATTAGACGGTTATACATATGTGCAGAAAGTCTTTTATGAACTGTAGAGAATAGTAGTCCTCGTTATTGGTGGTCAAATGCAACGTAATTGCCATAAAAATGTGGAAAAGGGTATCCGATTACAACATAGGTGGCAAACACCTGGAGCACATAAGAAATTATGTAAAGAAGTGGTATGAAATGCGACGAACATGGGAAATCAGTATCTGGGAAGGCGAATGGACGGATTAGATATGTTGGAAAGGTTCTGGGACAGAGCAGTGCATCTACACAGGAAACTGTACACAAGAATTTAGATGACCAGTTCTAGAGCACTATGCCAGCATTTAAAGTCCTTGTGAGCTAGGTATGAGATCAGTATATGGGATTGTACTTAGACACATTTGAAAATTGAAAAGGAAGTTTCAAAATTATTATATAAATAAAAAAGCTCTATATAAATAATAAAGCTCTATATAAATAAAAATCTCTAAACTGCATTGAGTTGACATCATTTTCCTCTCATCAGACACACATTGCTATTCCCTAAAAAAGAAGCCATCACCTTGCGAGTTACCTCATAAATCAGTCTCAATATTTTATCTGAATGCTGCACTGAGGTCACAATGGATCTGCTCTGGCGAATATGTCAGACAGGGAGCTTCTTTTTTGATAAAAATGAAATGCTCACATGTAAACTCTGACCAGGCGCCTGTCGAGTAACTTGGAAATTTGTGGTAAGTACTACGGGACCAAACTGCTGAGGTCGTCGGTCCCTAAGCTTACATACTACTTAATCTAGCTTAAACCACCTTACGCTAAGGACAACACACACACCCACGCCCGAGGGAGGATTCGAACCTCCGACAGGGGGGAGGGGCAGGGGGAGCGCGCGAACCATGACAAGGCGCCTGAGACCGCGCTGCTACCCACCCGCAGCCGATAGGGTCCCGGGGACACGTACACCTACCATTCAGTTATTGCTTGCGTTTGATTGTGGATGGAGGTTTTGTAAGTAGGCTGTTTAGGTTTTTTTATTGGTAACGCCACCTCTGTATGAAAATCACTGGCTGTGCTGTGTGCAGTCTGTGGCTGCTTTGCATTGTTGTAATACTCGCCATTGTAGTGTTAGGCAGCTGGATGTGAACAGCGCGTAGCGTTGCGCAGTTGGTGGTGAGCCGCCAGCAGTGGTGGATGTGGGGAGAGAGATGGGGTGGTTTTGAAAAGTTATTCCGATCTTTTATCGTTGCGCAGTTGGAGGTGAGCCGCCAGCAGTGGTGGATGTGGGGAGAGAGATGGCGGAGTTTTGAAAATTGTCATGAACTGCTATATTTATATATGATGATATCAAGGTAAATACATTGTTTGTTCTCTATTAATATCTTTCATTTGCTAACTATCCCTATCAGTAGTTAGTGCCTTCCATAGTTTGAATCTTTTATTTAGCTGGCAGTAGTGGCGCTCGCTGTATTGCAGTAGCTTGAGCAGCGAAGATTTTTGTGAGGTAAGTGATTTGTGAAAGGTATAGTTTAATGTTAGTCAGGGCCATTCTTTTGTAGGGAATTTTGAAAGTCAGATTGCGTTGCGCTAACAAAATATTGTGTGTCAGTTTAAGCACAGTCATGTATAAATTGTTCAAAGGGGACGTTTCATATGTCGACCCTTAGCCTAGGATACCTCACTGGAATCTTCTGATTTTTCTTGTAGTTTGTGTAATTAGTCTAGATTTTGTTTATTGCTAACGCGTAACTGTAGAGAGAATCTCCTTTGTAGTTGCACCCTTTCATTGTTGTACAGTAAAACAGTTGTGGCATGCATGTAGATTTGCAGCAAGTATTTCGCAGTTGCAATTAACTAGATATTATTTTCAGTGCTATTTTAATGTGTTCTCTTATTTTTGATCTTCAGATTGTGTTTTCCTGTGTTGTCGTGTGAAATACTGTGACAATAATGGCGTGTGAAAAACGTAATACTAGGCTCCAAAGTAAACTGAGAAATGACAGTGAAAATGAAAGCAGTATGTTAGCGCCACCGAGTAATGAATTAACTGATGTTCAAAGTAGTAATTTGATAATTGTGCATAGGGAAATGGAGCGGGCGGCAAACAATGGCGTGGACAGTGAAACAATTAGTGAAGAGGGAAGCATTATCGATCGATCGGTCGGCAATAGCTCGCCTCAGGAAGCCGAAATGACACGACACGATCTCGCAAATACTGTAGATTCAGGTTTTGGATCCTCACCGTTTTCTCAAATAAGTCAAGACACATTTTCTGCTTGTCAAAATGTGAATGTTTCCGGTGCAAATTCACTGCCGAAAAGCACTGAGGAACATGTTTCAGACACCAATGCATTGTTATTACAGTTAATACAACAAATGGGACAAACACAGCAAAAGCTTCAAAAGTTAGACTCAATGGAACAAAATCTCAAAAAGTTAGACACAATGGAACAAAATCTTCAAAAGTTAGACACTACGCTTGAACAAACACGTGAAGATTTAACCACTGAGTTACATAACATCGAATCGAAATGTCAAAAGGTCTGTAATGACGTAAAAACACAAATTTGTGAGCATTTCCAACCTATTTTTTCGCGTCATGACAATGTATTAAAGAATCACGAAGCAGCCATAAAAGAACTGCAAACTATCGTTCATGAAAATCATGAGACCTTGCAAGCTAAAATTGACTCAGTTGCATCTACCGATTCGGTTACGCAACTTGCAAGAACTCAGGAAAACTTAAAGGACACAGTAGATACCCTGAAAATTGGTTCAGAAAGACACATGGAGGAAATAAGTACACTATCGGAGAAAGTAGCCGAACTTTCGGATCAGGTCACTAACTTATCTACAAAGGTAGATGATGATCTGAATGACACAAGACCCATAGCCTTCACTGACACAGAAGAGTATGAACAAATAAGAAAATTCAAACAAAATCAAAATCAAATCAATACACAGTACAAAATAGAAATCCGGGAAGTACAAGATCAGTTGACGCAGGTAATACAAGAATTACGTATTTCAGAGGACACTCGCGCTCCTATACGGGAAGAGGGACATAGAAATATGGAACAACCACAAAATAATAACACAGGACACTTCGGAAATTATGAAAGAAATTGGCAAGGCGCATTGGATTTTGAGATGGAACCGCCAAAACGAAGTAACAATGACCGACATGCGACTCGCCGACATGACGATTTTGACTATAAGCTGGTCATTACTACACGTAAATTCAAAACATTTAAGAATTCTGGCAACGACATTCATCCACAAGCATGGCTCCATCAATTCTCTCATTGTTTTCCTCCCAACTGGTCGTTAGAACACAAATTAGAATTCATGTGTGGCTATTTAGAGAATGAACCAGCTGTAAGAATGCGATCGGTCATTCACGATTGCCACAGTGAAGGAGAATTTTACCATGCCTTCCTCTCAGCATATTGGTCTCAAGCTACACAAGACCGAGTAAAACATGGCATCATAATGATGAAACATTTCGAACAATCTGAATTCTCCAGTCTTGTGAAATATTTTGAAGACATGTTGCACAAGAATCAGTACCTGTCAAACCCATAAAGCCCTCAGAACTCATCCGCATTTGCTTAATAAAATTACCTGAACATTTACGACATATTATTTTGGCAGGACGTTGCAAAGACGACATTGAAGCTTTTCAGGGACTGTTACAAGAACTGGAAAGTGACACTGACAATCGCGGAACGCAGGAGCACAACAATTACAGATCACATCAGTCGCAATTCCGCGATGAAAGAAATAATAACTGGACACGACAAGGCTATTCTTACAACGCAAATCGCGACCAAAACAGACACCACCCATATGACAACCACTGGCAGAGTAATAATAGTTACAGAGAAAGATCGCATTTCCGTAGTAATGAATATGACAGAGATAACCACAGAAACAGACAATATGGGAACCAAAACAATTATTACCAGGGGAGACAGAATAACTTCAGATGCAACAGTTCAGCGCGGAGTTACGACTCAGGGAGAAATTCTCCACCACGTGACCGACAAGAAAGAAACTATGGAATCTACCGACATGACGACAGACGATATGATCGTAACGACAGACCTGAATTGCATCAGAACTGGCGGGATTCAAACAGAGCAGGGCACTTTCGACAACGTGAATTTGTAGAAGTTAGGTCTCCTAATCCCAATTACGACGCGCGCCAACAAAGGAACAGACAATGACTCGCACCGCAGGCAGCCGCGTGCGCCGGCTGGCTCAGAGAAAAACAATATAGACGCTAGCCTTGAGAAAAATTCCAGTATTCTTTACCGACGTATACCACCTGACAATTGCATTCAAGTTCAAACTCTGAGTACTAGGAAGAGTAAAGGATTACACCACATTTCACATGTAAAACCGTTTATTGAAAGATAATCTACTTTTAACTTTGTATTTGCCATATAACTTTTCACTTTACATCGCTAGGATGCTTTGTCAGACTTAGAATCTGTTAACATGCAACAATGTTTGAAGTTAAATATCCAGACAAAAACCAAGAGAACTTATTCAAACAGAAATTACGAATGCATTGTTAATGTGAACAGACGACACAGTGTTATTGTGTGTGTACATTCTTGCTTGTTAGTTGCACGATTATAACATTTACCAGTACTGCTAATGACATTTTAATGCAACATTTTGGTTTACTTGAAAATACATTCTGGGTTTAAAGTACTTTCTGTGAGATACCAGATGACACAGTGTTAGTTTATGTGACAGTTACACGATTTTATCACGACGCTACTAATGAGTGACAATTTACAATGTTGCTTTTGTAGTGTATCTGTTTTATATCTGCACAGTTTTCTGAATTCTTCTAGGAAGAAAAACATGTTTTAGTAGTAACTTTTGTGCTATAGCTACAATGAGACTGCCTTTTCCGTAGCACAACAATACGTTACAGCACAGTACTTTCCTCATCACGGCAATAAGCGTAATAACTAAGACATTTATACGCAAAGCATTTCACTTTTGTGTATCATGAGGTAAGTACATTGACTTCTGCAGAACGTAGCTTTCGGAGGACGATAACTACGACACTTCCACACAGATTATGTTGCAACAAGACGCACATTTAGCGCTACAGTACACGTATTTGAGTGATTAATTTTGTACTTAAAACATTTCTTTTTAAAGATTTTTGAATTACAAAGAAGGTTTTCCGTGACACATTTCATTCCATTGCAATAATCTGTAACACCTGAGGGCATTATTCATTAATCCTCAGGGGGGTACACGCTTACTTTGTGTACCATGTGTGTGGCAACCACAAGGAACCCTAGCTAATATGGTATTTGCTAATACAACTTTACACATCGGTACCATATTTCTCTAACACACAAATTACACAGCTATCTGATCATTTAACTGAGAGATAAACATTTTTTTACTACATCAGTGACACATGTTTACGCAATCCACAGTTGGGTAACTTCACACTTATGAAACTGTATTTTGTCTGTACTTTGTAAACTGTTCATATTTTTTCGGAATCATTGTGATACTACGAGAGCTTTGAATGATGTATTTGGTATGAGATCATGATTTTTAAAGTACGTTTGAGGCAGCTGACACTTTTGACATGAGCAGAGAATTTTTTTTACGTTTTGAAATTATTGGAGGAAGCTACGACGATTTTGAGATTTGACTGAAGTGTTATGATGTTATTATTACGACGACGATGTGTATTATGTTGTTGAGGAATGTTTATTATGCTACGTATTTCTCATGATGAAATATTGAAGAAGTGTCGACGAATATGTATATGTATAATGAGGTAAGGAATAATGAGTAGTGTTTAGGGACTCTGATTTGTGGAAAAGGTTGTTGGAAACCAAGAATCGTACTTTAAGAGTTATGAAATGTGTGTGTATATGCGTGAATGTATTACAATGCAGACAAAAATTTTTTTGGACACTGTTATATCAATAGCATTTTGTTTCTACGGATTTGTAACGCAAATTCTTGACCTGTGAAATGTTTTTATGTGAGACTGTCACTGTAGCGGAAACTGCTGTCGTAAATATTTCCGTAATAAAGTTAAGTGACCACCTGCACGTAATGCGTCGCAGGCACCCACCTGGGCGACAGCCGCCCGAAAAAAAGCCATTAGCCTTTTAGCGGCACAGGTAGGAAAAAAAAAGGGGGGAGGCCATTCTAATCGCTATTGACGTTCCTTTGTAGAAAGCATCGCAAAAACGACACAGTCGAACTTGAAAACATATGTCTTTATGCTTTGGTTTGCGTAATTGCTTATTTCATTTGATACCTGTTTTCCAGCTGTGTTACAGCATTAGTTTTATAAAATAAACTTAGATGCATTTGCTAATGTGAACACTTTCTGTCAACAGATCTATTAAATGATAATTTTGTAATCCACATTCTTTAAAAAAAAAAAGGAGCACTTGGAAAGGAAAGAACAATAAGAAGGGACTAGTAACAGTAACTGGACACATAATTTTCTTTTCAAGTACATGGAAATATTTTTTTACAATAAGTTGTTGTGGTGCACCACTTTAATTACTTAGACATTAAGATGTGATTATACATTGTTATCTTAAGTGTACTATTTTTTCTGCTTGCGCTATGTCATGTTTAGATATAAGCTGCTGTTTGCCAGGCATAGTGCTACTGAACTTTAATTTGTGTTACTCTGCTAAGCCAGATTTGTTTTTTTTTTATTTGCTGCGCATTGCCTCATATTAGTTGTAATGTTGAATTGCTTGGTAATTTAGATTTACTGTAGCTTGCTTTGCGATTTTCCATTTTTTTCATTGCTGTTTATATTAATTGTTTTATGTGATGCTGCATTGCCTCGTCCCTTAGTTTAGCATCTGAGCTCAGTAGATTTAAGTTAGCTTAAGAGGGGGTAGACTATAAGAAACGAACTATGGAGAAAAGGGGAAGAATGCTTTGAAAGTTACATGAAAACGGTTTGGGCCTAAATGAGTATTGTACAATGAGCCATATTTATTTTGAAAGAAATATGAATAGAATACAGAAAGCTGGTATAGATAGGACTTTTTGGGAATAATGACGAATGAAGGGAGATCTCCAAGAAGTAAAGAAAGTTTTGTTTGCAAAATACTGCAGTACAACAAACCCTGTCCTTTCCTTTTGTATTATCCCACTATATGTTTGTGTACCCTTGTGTATTTGTTTTCTTCCTGTCTCTGTGTAGTTTCATAGAATTTTCTCTTCTAATACTAAGTTACATTCACTATGATGAGGAATACTATTATCCTCAAATACAATTGGCATTAATAATATGTTATTTACTTTGTAAAGATGTTAGACATTATTAATTTTGTTTTGTGTTAATGCTCATGTGTGAAGTTGATGTTCCGAAAGTTATTCTGATCTTTTATGTATGTACTCATGTCATAAATCCTGTAACACTGACGTATATGTCTATTTCTATTTTTTGTAACGCCTGTTTTACTACAAATGTTATCTGTATTGTTATGTTCTTTAATGATACATTTTGTACCTTTGTAATTGTATTCTCATGTTATAAAATTGTAATTGACACCAGTTCATCTTATTATTAACTTGTAAGTTACGTTTCACTGCACACGTTTCTGTTGGTCATAGTATATGGACAATATGTGAAAAGTAGGGACTGATAGTGTTTGCACGTGTGTTAATAATTCAGCAAGGGACTGGATAACAGCATTGCTGGTTCTAAGGACAATTCCGAAAACTTTGTGAGTGCACAAGTGGTGGTTTATGGACTTGCTATATTATCCGCAACACTCTTCAATGGTGATTGTGCACCTGCACAGTCACAACAGATGGCTGCTGGCTATCTCTACAAGGACTACAGTGGGTCTACATCTTTGATGACCCACCAGTACCATTATCTCTACAAGGACTGCAGTGGGTCTGCACCTCTGGTGGCCCACCAATACCGTAATCTCTACCAGGACTACAGTGCGTCTGCTCTGTGATGACCTACCTACCAATACTCTTCAAAATTTCGACTGACTCTGCTGTGGGTTTGCTCTGTTGTGGCCCATTACCTGTATGCATGTCCAGAGTCAGCACTGTCTTTCCGTTGGAAGGACAACACTACTTCTTCAAGACTGCATGGAAATCCACTACGTCCGTGTGCATTTTCTTCTACTGCTCAGACTTTGAGAAAAACACTACTATTTTACCGTAATTAATGATCAGGACTGTCTTTATGGACTGTGACAAAATTTTAGCTTTTGACCAACATTGTATCAATAAGTGTGTGCATTTGATTTCTTTGTTATTGTAATTATGAAAAAAATTTTTCAAATCTGTATTGGCCACTGCCCAATCCCATTTGTAAAATTTTTTGTGGGGAGCATGGGGGCTATGTAAGTAGGCTGTTTAGGTTTTTTTATTGGTAACGCCACCTCTGTATGAAAATCACTGGCTGTGCTGAGTGCAGTCTGTGGCTGCTTTGCATTGTTGTAATACTCGCCATTGTAGTGTTAGGCAGCTGGATGTGAACAGCGCGTAGCGTTGCGCAGTTGGTGGTGAGCCGCCAGCAGTGGTGGATGTGGGGAGAGAGATGGCGGAGTTTTGAAAAGTTATTCCGATCTTTTATCGTTGCGCAGTTGGAGGTGAGCCGCCAGCAGTGGTGGATGTGGGGAGAGAGATGGCGGAGTTTTGAAATTTGTCATGAACTGCTATATTTATATATGATGATATCAATATATACATTGTTTGTTCTCTATTAATATCTTTCATTTGCTAACTATCCCTATCAGTAGTTAGTGCCTTCCATAGTTTGAATCTTTTATTTAGCTGGCAGTAGTGGCGCTCGCTGTATTGCAGTAGCTTGAGCAGCGAAGATTTTTGTGAGGTAAGTGATTTGTGAAAGGTATAGTTTAATGTTAGTCAGGGCCATTCTTTTGTAGGGAATTTTGAAAGTCAGATTGCGTTGCGCTAACAAAATATTGTGTGTCAGTTTAAGCACAGTCATGTATAAATTGTTCAAAGGAGACGTTTCAGTTTGTGAGGTAATCATCTTGAATCATCAAAAGGTATGCCATAACTTCAAACTCCCTATTTTCAATTTACAACACCGACCGACTTAGATGCACTCAGTGTCAAAGTGTAGTCGCAAGTGACACGTATTATATGTCGGAAAAATCTCAAACCAAGACTAAGTTCCTAGAGTGCTAAATTCAAGTGTTACAATTTCGACAAAGTTTCCGTGGCAGAATGATTACACGCATACAATCTGACCTTGTTGTCTGCAGATGACAAGTATTTTTTGCAGAATGCGAGTATAATCTATAGCCATCAGGGTGTACCTTCACACAACAGCAAAAAACGTACAACATGAAGATCTATCTCGATAAAACCAGTGTTAAGGCATTCATCGGAATTGAGCAAAAGACAAAAAAAGTCAGTAGACAACTCAAACCTGAAGAACATATCAACATTGAAATACCTAGGGTGAAACTACAGCTACATTCAGTAAACGACATGCAAAGCAAAACCACAAACATCGGAAAAGTCACGGAATTAATAAATAGTATCTTCAGACCATCTTTTGTTCTGCGGCACACCAGACTCAAAACATACAACACCCTGGTCTCTCCTATCCTCTTGTGTGGCAGCGGAGCTTCGATAATCCGTAGAGATAGCGGAGACTAATAAAGGCCAAGGTTCATGAAAACAGTTGGCTACAACATTCTTAAGGATCTCAAAGTAAAACCAGTTCGCAAGTCAGCACCTAATTGCAAAACGTCTTGCAAAGAGCATCCACTACAGACGAAGACTGGCTGGATTTCCCAAAAAATCCTCAAATACCTATCTAGAAGTAGAAGAAATATAGGACCATCAGCAAGGAGATGGATTATGACCATAACAGGCCACTAGACCTAATACTAGACAGGTAAAAAAAGGAGAAGTAGAATAATTTCGACAACATGCGCACTGTTTTCAGCTATTACTGCCCGATAGAAGACTGGGAACTGTTTTATAAAAACTTGTCTTTTGAAGCAACTGAAAACAAAAGGCCGCAGCTCGTGGTCGTGCGGTAGCGTTCTCGCTTCCCGCGCCCGGGTTCCCGGGTTCGATTCCCGGCGGGGTGAGGGATTTTCTCTGCCTCATGATGACTGGGTGTTGTGTGATGTCCTTAGGTTAGTTAGGTTTAAGTAGTTCTAAGTTCTAGGGGACTGATGACCATAGATGTTAAGTCCCATAGTGCTCAGAGCCATTTGAACCATTTTTTGAAAACAAAATTAGCACAAGAAAATTATAAGCTATATTCCTTCGACCGGACCTGTGGTCATTTTCTATATTCTTTAGCATTCGTTTTTGAGCTATTCCATTCTCGCGCGGAAACTGCAAGCTTATTCCGCCGTCTAGTTCCTAACTCCACGAAGACGACCTGTCACCTGCCCCACTGTCCTTCGCTACAGTAACATCTGCTGCAACAGATGACTCTGATGCAAGGCTAACTGTGGGAATGGCCGCTTGCTGTTAGTTAGTTAGAGTTCCGACCTTTAAGATGCAGCACTGCAAGGTAATTAGTGCACTTACGTGAAATGAGTAGAGGCGAGGGACGTTAATATCTGTTGAAATACCAATAAGTTGTAAAATACCACCCAAAAACAGCAGGGGACCCCCACCTTGCTGTACTCGCTGGACAGTGTGTCTAATGCGTTAAGCCTGACCCGATTGCTTCCAAACAAGTCTACGACGATTGTCTGGTTGAGGGAATATGCGACACTCATCGGTGAAGAGAACGCGATGCCAATCCTGAGCGGTCCATTCGGCATGTTGCTGGGCCCATATGTACCGCGTTGCGTAGTGTCGTGGTTGCAAAGACGGACCTCGCCACGGACGTCGGGAATCAAGTTGCGCATCATGCAGCCTATTGCGCACAGTTTGAGTGTGGCTGCAGGAAAAGCATTATTCTACATGGTGACGTTGCTGCCGTAGGTAGCGGTAATCCACTGCAGTAGTAGAACTCTGGCGGCCGGACCGAGAAATGTCATCGACAGTTCCTGTCTGTCTGTATTTCCTCTATGTCCGAACAACATAGCTTTCGTTCACTCCAAGACGCCTGGACACTTCCCTTGTTGAGAGCCCTTCCTGGCGCAAAGTAACAATGCGGACGCGATCGAGCCGCGGTATTGACCGTCTAGGCATGGTTGAACTACAGACAACACGAGCCTTGTACCTCCTTCCAGATGACATGACTGGATCTGATCGGCTGTCGGACCCCCTCCGTCTAATAGGCGCTGCTCATGCATGGATGTTTGCATCTTTGGTCGGGTTTAGTGAGATCTCTGAATAGTCAAAAGGGACTGTGTCTTTGATACAATATCCACAGTCAACGTCTATCTCCAAGAGTTCTGGGAAACGGGATGATGCAAAACTTCCTTTATGTGTGTACATTAAACGCATATTGACATTCAAAAATGGTTCAAATGGCTCTGAGCACTATGGGACTTAACTTCTGAGGTCATCAGTCCGCTAGAACTTAGAACTACTTAAACCTAACTAACCTACGGACATCACACACATCCATGCCGGAGGCTGGATTCGAACCTGCGACCGGTTCCAGACTGTAGCGCGTAGAGCCGCTCGGCCACCTCGGGCGGCTTGACATTTAAAATTGATCAGGCTACTGTGGCTGGGTAACAACTGGGAAACGTTGGGTGACCCAGCCATACCGCAAGACACTGAATTCTTACATCAAATACAAGGGTTCGAACTTAAATAGTGGCAACCACTTATTCGCAACCGATATAAAAAAGTTACATGATTGCACCTGTTACTGTCTTTCAAAGTAGTCACCAGCGTTGTGTAGAACCCTTTGGCACCGATGTGGAAGGCGTAGTACACCAGAGCCGGTTCTGTTGATGGTGCGAATGGAGCGGTCTACTGCCTGTCAGATCTCTGAAACAGTTCTGATGCGAATGCCACGAAGTGACTCCTTCATCTTCGGAATCATATAAAAGTCACAAGTACTTAAGTCCGGGGAGTATGGTGGATGGTACAGTACTTCCCATTACCATCGACCGAACAGAGCAGCGACAGCTTGCGCTGTACGCGCCCGCCCAATGCCGTGCAAATTGATGGGTGGGTTACGCAGAAAGTATTGCCTCTTCTTTTACAAAGCTGGTCGCAAGTGATGCTCCAAAAACGAACAGTGATACTGTGCATTGACCGTCTGCCGTGGAGGAAGGTGATGCGTTAGGATAACACCATCACAGTCGTACACGAAAATCACCATAACTTTGGACTGCTCCACTCGCACCTTCAACAGAACAGGCTCTGCTAACGGTATACTATGCCTTCCACATCGCTGGCTACGGGCTCTACACAACGCTGGTAACTGCTTGGAAGGACAGTAACTGGTGCAAACATGTAACTCTTTTGTATCGGTTGTGAATAAATAGTTGCCACTATTTATGTTCCAACACTCGAATTTTTGGGAGGAACCCTGGCAACACACAAAACCTTATCACTCGTCTCATTGTCATTTAAAACGAGTTCGCATCCTGTAGGAGATACAGGTCTGCTCTCAGGTCTGCTCTCATGTCGTCGAATAACACAGGCTTAATTAAAACTTGCTGTATCGACACCTGTCCTCCGCACCTTTGAAGCACTGATGAACCCTCCCGCCGTAAAGCAGTGTCCACTCGATGCCTTTTTGCTGCCAAACTTTGCGCATTCGCTTACATTCCCGACAGCACAACTACGCATTTGTATGTGCGTAATTTCCTCGAAATGGTGACCGCACGTAGGCATTGCTTCCCGGCTTCAGTGGTAATCACTTACGCTGTTCAGCAGGCGACAAGCAGCTGGAACCCACGCGCGTCTCGTAGCGCAGTGTGCTGAAGTTATGATTGAAGATGATTTATGTGCAATAATGCCTGTTAACTCCAAAGACATCATTTCCGAATTTTGTAAATGATTACAGACAAAGAGGAGTAATGTGAAGTGTCGCTTCTAAAGATTATTTGAATGAAAATTTGAGATGTAATGCTCTAAGCGTCAAGCGTTAGATAAAAAGTCTCCGAGCAAATCGCTAACTATACTACTACCTGTATATAAAGACAAGTCGTTGTTTGAAGTTCTTACTAAAAAGCTTAAAAAGCTCTTACCGAACTTACTTCAGGCTTTTATATGATGTCCTCATGAATGTTCGAATGGACACATGATACATACGATTATTTTTTTTTTTATATGGCATATGAATTGATACACAAGATCTATACTACTGCAGAAACTCTAGTCGTTTAACGTTGTTACCAAAAATCTCGAAGAGTTATTGATCAATTGACTTCAAATTTTTACGCGGCTAATAAACATGCAGACGGACGTAAGCTACGCACTTCCTTTACATGGGCAATGTTCGCAAAAATCTCGAAAAGTTCTCGACCGCTTTATTTCAAAATTTTACACGATACTCTAATAAATATTCAGATGAAGAGGCTACATATTTTTTCAAACAACAATGTACAGGTTTCCGTTTAAAATCGACTGTGGTGAAGAAAATGTTATGCTGTGCTGTGCTGTCTAAATCAGCGGTTTCGTTTTCCACTGCGCAGTCAAGTTTAACTACAATAGCAGGGTATTTTAAAACTACACACATTGTTTTTCTTATACATATTCTTTCTCCTTATGTATAATTTTAAACAAAAATTGTATACACAGGTATGTGCTGTTTTGATTTCTTCCTTGAAGTCGGTTCTAAAAGAAAACAGGAATGTTGCATTTATAAGTTATCAGCCACCGTTTAGAATACTACTCGGTATCTAAGTCGTTACAACTTTGTAATACTACCAGTTCGTAGATTAAAACTGTGCGAAATAATGTCATCGAAGCTACTATGCCCACTGATGCAGCAGCAAGGGAAATCTGTCATACCCTGCATACGACTTACTCATTCATTTTAAGCGATTGCAATTTGCGTTCGCTGGCAATAACAATGATTTAAGCTCAAGATGAGGGAGAGGGGAGAACAGAGATGGACAGGGAGGGGGGGGGGGAGGATGTAGATATAGAGAGGGAAAGATGGAGATGGGCACAGAGATGGGAGAGGGAGAGGTGGAGACAGATACGGATAGGAGTAGATGATCGGAGGGAAAGGAGATAGGAGGTGATTGCCAGGGAGAGAGGGAGGGGGAGCAGATGGACAATAAGTGAGGGGAACAGGAGATGGAGAAAGAGAGGGGGCAGATGGAGATTAGGACGTGTTACAGTTTTAAGAAAAGTGCATTTTAAGAAAAGTGCATTTTAAGAAAAGTGCAAAAGTACAACGAATGTTCATGTTATGGCTCCTTAGCAATACAACAATTGAGGGACATGACATTTGAACAAAAGGAAAGGTCTGACAGGTGGGCCGGTCAGGGTTGCCGAGCCGTTCTGGGCTCTACAGTCTGGAACCGCGCGACCGCTACGGTCGCAGGTTCGAATCCTGCCTCGGGCATGGGTGTTTGTGATGTCCTTAGGTTAGATAGGTTTAAGTAGTTCTAAGTTCTAGGGGACTGGTGACCTCAGAAGTTAAGTTCCGTAGTGCTCAGAGCCACTTGAACCTGACAGGTGGAGCTCCTCAACAAACAGCTAGATATAGAAACGAAGGACACTGACGATGCAAACATTTCAGAACTGGAGAACACGATCTTCGTTGTAGTGGTCTCTAGGGCCTATAGCATTACCGAATTTGTCGAGTATGAGGACGATAATCTATATATAATCTGTTTTGACTGATGTTGTTGTGGTGTGCGTACTGTATGACCTTCGGTACACACACCATCAGATTATTTGACTTGTCGCTCCAACGAAGTAGGCGAGTGTCAGCAATGTGTCTCGTGGTCTTATCGTGGGGTGTTTATCTTCTGCCGTTAGGTCAGACGATAGAAATGCCACTTGCACGCTTAGAGTAGCAGATTGACGGTGACCAACTTTAAACAGAACTTGATTAATTTTCACACAGATTAAAATAATAAAAAGCATAGATATTACGTAACTTGATTCTGGATGCTGTTTACAATTGACAATCTGAAGTTCTTTTCGTCTTGGTACGTTAATCTTATTCTCACATATCTCTGATACTTGACAAAGTGTCTATACATTTCTAGTCATGGCTGTTGTTGTTGTTGTGGTCTTCAGTCCTGAGACTGGTTTGATGCAGCTCTCCATGCTACTCTATCCTGTGCAAGCTTCTTCATCTCCCAGTACCTACTGCAACCTACATCCTTCTGAATCTGCTTAGTGTATTGATCTCTTGGTCTCCCTCTACGATTTTTACCCTCCACGCTGCCCTCCAATGCTAAATTTGTGATCCCTTGATGCCTCAAAACATGTCCTACCAACCGATCCCTTCTTCTAGTCAAGTTGTGCCACAAACTTCTCTTCTCCCCAATCCTATTCAATACCTCCTCATTAGTTACGTGATCTACCCACCTTATCTTCAGCATTCTTCTGTAGCACCACATTTCGAAAGCTTCTATTCTCTTCTTGTCCAAACTGGTTATCGTCCATGTTTCACTTCCATACATGGTTACACTCCATACAAATACTTTCAGAAACGACTTCCTGACAATTAAATCTATACTCGATGTTAGCAAATTTCTCTTCTTGAGAAACGATTTCCTTGCCATTGCCAGTCTACATTCTATATCCTCTCTACATCGACCATCATCCGTTATTGTACTCCCTAAATAGCAAAACTCCTTTACTACTTTAAGTGTCTCATTACCTAACCTAATCCCCTCAGCATCACCCGATTTAATTTGACTACATTCCATTATCCTCGTTTTGCTTTTGTTGATGTTCATCTTATATCCTCCTTTCAAGACACTGTCCATTCCGTTCAACTGCTCTTCCAAGTCCTTTGCTGTCTCTGACAGAATTACAATGTCATCGGCAAACCCCAAAGTTTTTACTTCTTCTCCATGAATTTTAATACCCGCTCCGAATTTTTCTTTTGTTTCCTTTACTGCTTGCTCAATATACAGATTGAATAACATCGGGGATAGGCTACAACCCTGTCTCACTCCTTTCCCAACCACTGCTTCCCTTTCATGCCCCTCGACTCTTATAACTGCCATCTGGTTTCTGTACAAATTGTAAATAGTCTTTCGCTCCCTGTATTTTACTCCTGCCACCTTCAGAATTTGAAAGAGAGTATTCCAGTTAACGTTGTCAAAAGCTTTCTCTAAGTCTACAAATGCTAGAAACGTAGGTTTGCCTTTTCTTAATCTTTCTTCTAAGATAAGTCGTAAGGTTAGTATTGCCTCACGTGTTCCAACATTTCTACGGAATCCAAACTGATCTTCCCCGAGGTCCGCTTCTACTAGTTTTTCCATTCGTCTGTAAAGAATTCGCGTTAGTATTTTGCAGCTGTGACTTATTAAACTGATAGTTCGGTAATTTTCACATCTGTCAACACCTGCTTTCTTTGGGATTGGAATTATTATATTCTTCTTGAAGTCTGTGGGTATTTCGCCTGTCTCATACATCTTGCTCACCAGATGGTAGAGTTTTGTCATGACTGGCTCTCCCAAGGCCATCAGTAGTTCTAATGGAATGTTGTCTACTCCCGGGGCCTTGTTTCGACTCAGGTCTTTCAGTGCTCTGTCAAACTCTTCACGCAGTATCTTATCTCCCATTTCATCTTCATCTACATCCTCTTCCATTTCCATAATATTGTCCTCAAGTACATCGCTCTTGTGTAAACCCACTATATACTCCTTCCACCTTTGGCTATGTACAGGAATATGATAATCTTATTAGGCGCAGACTGAAACTTGACTATAGATTGGTACAGACAAATGCAGACTAAGGCAGGCTGACTAATCGGAGGTCTGTACACTCGTTATAATACCTCACGCGTTCAGCTATCACTGCGCGAGTGTGATCCGCGAGGAGAAAAGGTTCTACGTTAGCAGCAATCTCATTGGCTGCCAATGGCCAATGGCTCTGAGCAGTATGGGACTTAACATCTGTGGTCATCAGTCCCCTAGAACTTAGAACTACTTAAACCTAACTAACCTAAGGACATCACACACATCCATGCCCGAGGCAGGATTCGAACCTGCGACCGTAGCAGTCTCGCGGTTCCGGACTGAGCGCCTAGAACCGCTAGACCACCGCGGCCGGCTCATTGGCTGCGTTACATATTAATACGCGGATCGGCGGAAGCAGAATTTGGTCCGTCTTTATGGCAGCGCCATCTCGTAGAGCGGAGACGGACGAGCGCTGCGCCTGCGCTGTTGTGCTTAGCGGGGCGCGCTCTAGTGGGAAAGTTGTGTACGTGCTGACTACGCGGAACCATGCGTACGACAGTTGTGTAAATATCTTTACATAAAATAAGATGCAAATGACGTGTTAAAAGTCAATTAACCTTTACAGAACGGCTAAGAAAACCCCTCAAATATTTCTCAGTTTCAAGAATAATCACTGAAATGCTTGACTTTGAAACGCAAAATAAGTAGCTCAAACTGGCGTATAAGTCGACGGTTGCCACACAACGAAATGTTGTTCCCAGCCTCATCACTGAGGTTCCCCAAGCACAAGTCTCGCCGTATCTCCTTCTGAAATTCACAAGAGAAGCGGAGCCCCTGGGATATTTTGCACCATCATATCCTCTGGGTACGTCTGACCAATAGCAGGACGGGCACTTTAAGAATCAGGCCACTTGTAGTATCTCAACTGCAGCTCTGCTCTCATTTCTTACACTAAGAATTTACAAGCCACGTCCAAATTTGATATTGTTTGCAGCAAAATGATTCAAGTACACGGAACCAGCGCATTGTGATGGGAACTGTCACAAACTTGTGCCAAGGGTGACACGATGTTGTTTTGGTAACAAAGTTGGTACCACTCTGTGTCATTGAGTCGCTGCTCAGAGCTGGTATTAGTGGACTACAATACTATTGCACCTGGGAGTGGGAGGAAGGGTGGCCGGCCAGAGTGGCCGAGCGGTTCTAGGCGCTTCAGTCTGGAACCGCACGACCGCTACGGTCGCAGGTTCGAATCCTGCCTCGGGCATTGATGTGTGTGATGTCCTTAGGTTAGTTAGGATTAAGTAGTTCTAAGTTCTAACGGCCTTGCTGTGCTGGTACTGCGAACGGCTGAAAGCAAGGGGAAACTACAGCCGTAATTTTTCCCGAGGGCATGCAGCTTTACTGTATGGTTAAATGATGATGGCGTCCTCTTGGCTAAAATATTCCGGAGGTAAAATAGTCCCCCATTCGGATCTCCGGGCGGGAGCTACTCAGGAGGACGTCGTTATCAGCAGAAAGAAAACTGGCGTTCTACGGATCGGAGTGTGGAATGTCAGATCCCTTAATCGGACAGGCAGGTTAGAAAATTTAAAAAGGGAAATGGATAGGTTGAAGTTAGATATAGTGGGAATTAGTGAAGTTCGGTGGCAGGAGGTACAAGATTTTTGGTCAGGCGAATACAGGTTTATAAATACATCAAATAGAGTAATGCAGGAGTAGGTTTAATAATGAAAAAAAATAGGAGCGCGGGTAAGCTACTACAAACAGCATAGTGAACGCATTATTGTGGCCAAGATAGACACGAAGCCCACGCCTACCACAGTAGTACAAGTTTATATGCCAACTAGCTCTATAGATGACGAAGAAATTTAAGAAATGTATGATGAAATAAAAGGAATTATTCAGATAGTGAAGGGAGATGAAAATTTAATAGTCATGGGTGACTGGAATTCGCTAGTAGGAAAAGGGAGAGAAGGAAACGTAGTAGGTGAATATGGATTGGGGCTAAGAAATGAAAGAGGAAGCCGCCTGATAGAATTTTGCACAGAGCACAACTTAATCATAGCTAACACTTGGGTCATGAATCATAAAAGAAGGTTGTATATTTGGAAGAAGCCTGGAGATAGTGACAGGTTTCAGATAGATTATATAATGGTAAGTCAGAGATTTAGGAACCAGGTTTTAAATTGTAAGACATTTACAGGGGCAGATGTGGACTCTGACCACAATCTATTGGTTATGAACTGTAGATTAAAACTGAAGAAACTGCAAAAAGGCGGGAATTTAAGGAGATGGGACCTGGATAAACTGAAAGAACCAGAGGTTGTACAGAGTTTCAAGGAGAGCATAAGGGAACAATTGACAAGAATGGGGGAAAGAAATACAGTAGAAGAAGAATGGGTAGTTTTGAGGAATGAGGTAGTGAAGGCAGCAGAGGATTAAGTAGGTAAAAAGACGAGGGCTGTTAGAAATCCTTGGGTAAGAGAAGAAATATTGAACTTAATTGATGAAAGGAGAAAATATAAAAATGCAGTAATTGAAGCAGGCAAAAAGGAATACAAACGTCTCAAAAATGAGATCGACAGAAAGTGCAAAATGGCTAAGCAGGAATGGCTAGAGGACTAATGTAAGGATGTAGAGGCTTGTCTCACCAGGGGTAAGATAGATATTGCCTACAGGAAAATTAAAGAGACCTTTTGAGAAAAGAGATCTACTTGTATGAATATCAAGAGCTCAGATGGAAACCCAGTTCTAAGCAAAGAAGGGAAAGCAGAAAGGTGGAAGGAGTATATAGTGGGTCTATACAGGGGCGATGTACTTGAGGACAATATTATGGAAATGGAAGAGGATGTAGATGAAGATGAAATGGGAGATATGATACTGCGTGAAGAGTTGACAGAGCACTGATAGACCTGAGTCGAAACAAGGCCCCGGGAGTAGACAACATTCCATTAGAACTACTGACAGCCTTGGGAGAGCCAGTCCTGACAAAACTCTACCATCTGGTGAGCAAAATATATGAGACAGGAGAAATACCCACAGACTTCAAAAAGAATATAATAATTCCAATCCCAAAGAAAGCAGGTGTTGACAGATGTGAAAATTACCGAACTAATAGTTTAATAAGTCACGGATGCAAAATACTAACGCGTATTCTCTACAGACGAATGGAAAAACTGGTAGAAGCTGACCTCGGGGGAGATCAGTTTTGATTCCGTAGAAATGTTGTAACACGTGAGGCAATACTGACCCTACGACTTACCTTAGAAGCTAGATTAAGGAAAGGCAAACCTACGTTTCTAGCATTTGTAGACATAGAGAAAGCTTTTGACAATGTTGACTGGAATACTCTCTTTCAAATTCTGAAGGTGGCAGGGGTAAAATACAGGGAGCGAAGGACTATTTACAATTTGTACTGAAACCAGATGGCAGTTATAAGAATCGAGGGACACGAAAGGAAGGCAGTGGTTGGGAAGGGAGTGAGACGGGGTTGTAGCCTCTCCCGGATGTTATTCAAACAGTATATTGAGCAAGCAGTGAAGGAAACAAAAGAAAAATTTGGAGCGGGTATTAAGATCCGTGGAGAAGAAATAAAAACTTTGAGGTTCGCCGATGACATTGTAATTCTGTCAGAGACAGCAAAGGACTTGGAAGAGCAGTTGAACTTAATGGATAATGTCTTGAAAGGAGGATATAAGATGAACATCAACAAAAGCAAAACGAGGATAATGGAATGTAGACGAATTAAGTCGGGTGATGCTGAGGGAATTAGATTAGGAAATGAGACACTTAAAGTAGTAAAGGAGTTTTGCTATTTGGGGAGCAAAATAACTGATGATGGTCGAAGTAGAGAGGATATAAAATGTAGACTGGCAATGGCAAGGAAAGCGTTTCTGAAGAAGAGAAATTTGTTCACATCGAGTATAGATTTAAGTGTCAGGAAGTCGTTTCTGAAAGTATTTGTATGGAGTGTAGCCATGCACGGAAGTGAAACATGGACGATGAATAGTTTGGACAAGAAGAGAATAGAAGCTTTCGAAATGTGGTGCTACAAAAGAATGCTGAAGATTAGTTGGGTAGATCACATAACTAATGAGGAGGTATTGGACAGGATTGGGGAGAAGAGAAATTTGTGGCACAACTTGACTAGAAGAAGGGATCGGTTGGTAGGACATGTTCTGAGGCATCAAGGGATCACCAATTTAGTATTGGAGGGCAGCGTGGAGGGTAAAAATCGTAGAGGGAGACCAAGAGATGAATACCCTAAGCAGATTCAGAAGGATGTAGGTTGCAGTAGTTACTGGGAGATGAAGAAGCTTGCACAGGATAGAGTAGCATGGAGAGCTGCATCAAACCAGTCTCAGACTGAAGACCACAACAACAATACAAGTTCTAGGGGACTGATGACTTCAGAAGTTAAGTCTCATAGTGCTCAGGGCCATTTGAACCTTCTAAGGCATCCATCGACTGTTGCCTTTTAGCCCTAACAGCAGCACCGCATACGAGCTCTAAGTTGAGTACTAGTCGCAAGATCGTCTTTCTGTGACTTAAACTGGTTACCAGGGAAATAAACAATTGTTGCGATCTAGAGTGACTGTTTCCATCAGGAAGGAAGGAACGAAGATTGAGTTTAACATTCCGTCGGCATCGAGCCGTTCAGAGACGGAGCCCAGGCTAGGATGGCGTCAAGGATGGGGAAGAAAAACGACCATGCCTTTTCAAAGGAACCAATCCGTCATTTGCCTAGAGTGATTCAGGAAAATCACGGAAAATCTAAATCTGAATGGCCGGACGAGAGTTAGAACCGGCGTCTTCCCGAATCCGTGTTTCCATCATACTAAGATGGAAGGTCGCCTTGGTTCCCATCATGATTTCAAAAACTATTCGCCGAACGTATGTGGCACCAGATTTATTACACAGGTCACACGATTCCCTTATGTAACAGGAGTGTGAGTTGTGAATGCTGACCTGTCACTGTACAGCGTCCCGTAGCGGTTCATATCAGGCAATTTTGACGGTCGAGACATCGATGCGAACTCATTATCCAGCTCAAACGATTGAAGTACATTTCTGGCCTTGAGTCATCGATGTTATGCTGGAAGATGGCATCGCCGTCAGGGAAGACTTCAAGCATGAAGGGATGCAGACGGTACGCGATTTGTTCACGTAGTCCACAGGTGTCAATGCGCCTTCGATTACCACCACAGGTTCCACTGAAGTCCCGGTGAATGTCCACCGTAGCAAATACTTCCCCACGGTCTTCGTCCGTGGTGCGGTGCATCTTTCGAACACCCGTTCGCATGGACGTTGGCGTATCGGACACGGCCTTCGACCTGGTGTAACGAGAAACGTGGTTCGCCCGAAAAGGCGACACGTCTACATTTATCCATGGTCCATTCACGATCATTTCGTACGCAATGAAATCGTAATTGACGATGACGTTGGATCACATGGAAACACGTAGGGATCGTTTCCTACAGCTACATGCACTGAACCGGTTACTCCGAAACAATTGCGCTTGCACCAGCATTGCACTCCTTCGTGAAATCTGCCACACTGCTCTAGGTCGCGGTCAGAGTGGCACCGAATATGTGACTTCCGCCGACTGACGTCGACAGGTATTTTGGAATCGGCACGCTATTACGCGAGCAGTCGCAATGTAGCCGATCTCATCGCCAGAACGTACAGATTTCAGACGACAATCGGGGAAATTCATACCATTTGTTTTCTTCAGTCATGTCGGCCGACACAACACGAAACATGGACTGTGAGAAATTGGGAAGTTTAGCCAGAGACGGACATTGCGGCATGCTGATCCATATCACGATCGGGACATAATTCGAAACTTCAAGACAGAAATCGCAGGTTTCTTGGAAACCACAAGTAGACAAAATTTTATCGGAAATTTTATGTATAAATTATAACCTCATTAAATAATTTCATCAAGTGATAAGGATGGGCTATATTATGTTTAAAGTAACTGTAATGCATCTTTTTTGGGTTGTGATGGGTAGACATTAGCCGTCTACAACTATTATTACTGCTTACTGGCGTTTTTATGCCAGTAGGGTGGTGAATAAGTTACAAGAAATGATTTACAAATGTGATGAGTGTGTTTCCAATTTTCACTGTTCAATCTTATTCCAAGCTTTGTGTTTTACTCGTAAGCCAAATGACAGTAATTGAAGGTTAATTGAGTAATGTCTGCACTATTTCAAATTCCGCCTTCAAGGTCACCTTACCGCAGTGGTAACACTGGTTCCCCTCCGATCGCTGAAGTTATGACCTGACGGGCTTGGCTAGCACTTGGATGGGTCGCCATCTGCGTATGACGAGTGCTTTTGGCAAGCGGGGTGTACTCAGCCCTTGTGAGGCCAATTGAGGAGCTACTTGACTGAGAAGTAACGTCTTCGGTCGCGAAAACTGACAACGGCCGGTAGAACGGTGTGCTGACCACATGGCCCTCCATATCCGCATTCAGTGACGCTTATGGCCTGAGGATGACAAGGCGGTCGGTCGCTGTCACTTTCCGAGACCTATTCGGACAGAGTTTGTTGAAGGTCACGACGAATCTTCTAGAATATTTAAAGCCGAAGACCCGTAAGTGAAGCTTTCGCACAACGAAAGCTACTTCGAGTACTTGTACGGGCATGGTTCGAGCTGTGTTAAGAAATCTGATACACTGAAGACGCAGTTCTGGCTCAAAATAATATTTAGGCTTATACCACATTCTGAAAAGTACAATTTCAAACTTTTTGTGTGATACGTTGGATGCTATTTACGATGCCCTAAAGATTAATTTAAAAGCTAATGTTTTCACTGTTACACCCCAAATACTACGAAATACGGTGTTCAATTTACTATAATCCAAATCTTGGAGCTATGCTTCATGTACGTGCGCTAAAAGACACTGTAAAACAGTTTATTTCCGTTATTAAAAGCTCCTCTCAATATGAAATAATACTGCCACCAGACTACTTGTTACTTTCTTTCTCAAATCCACTACTCAGGTGTTTACAAGCATTGAAGTTATCAGCACTACAATCTGATTATATGAATTTACTGCCAGTATTGCATTAATTTTCAACCTTTTTTAGAATCAAGTGACCTATTGCGAAACCGCAAATCTTCCTTTCGTTAGTTAAATAACACTTGCTTACTCACACGCAGATTTTATCCCCTTATCATATAGTACAAGCATCATCTACTTTCACTACGTAAATTAACCCCAATGTGCCCAGAAACTCAGTGACAAAACCTTCATATAACGAAGTCGCACATCTTACCCCTGTAACATAGTCGGAACAAAGTCTTTTGAATAGATCCTTAATGGGGCGTATCACTGAAAGTACATATCCTCGCAATGCAATCGCGTAAATATGAGAAACATCGGACAATTCATCTTAGCTTCAAAGGTGGGGTCTCTGGGGTCTCTTATGACGCTAATCGGTGGTGGGAAAAGTAAGAAGTGGCGTCACAAAGTTAAAGCGTTTTTAATTTTTATGGCATGAAGTTTTTCCCTTCATCTCATATATTCGTAAAACTTGTCTCGTAATGCCAGTAACCGAGGAGAGAGTGCACAGTGCTCGTCACAGATATAGCTCATTTACATGCATTCGGTGGTACGTCTTTACTTAACATCTGTTTGTTTAACCTTTAAATCTAAAGGGGGTGGAAGGGCTGACCCAATAAAGTGAACATTTCAATTCCAACGGGTTTATTAACTACTCAAAACAATCACATAAAATTTGACAGGCGCCACTCGGGCAAAATTATTTGAGAGACTTACACTACATAAAATCATAAGCAAGTAAATAAATCATTCGGCAAACATTAAGAACCGCCACTCAGGCAAAATATGACCATAACTTCAACAAAGCAACTCAAGTTAAGGCACAACAGAAAATGTGTACCAATCGAAGCAAGGCCCAAGCTTGTGAGGCCGAAGCTTAACCACGAACAGTGGAACCGACTGAGAGAAGTAATACTTAACTTCGAACCAAGACGTGGCTCCGTTTGCAACCTCACGCCGAGTAGGCCACCAAAATGTGAACCAAGCAAACGCTACCGAAGAGGAACACCCTAGCTCAGGCGAAGTCCACCGCCCGTAAGCCAAACTTGTAAACTAAATACATAGAAAGAAGGATCCTTTAATGTATGATTATATGATAGCGGAACAAACACTGGTAGCAGTTACTTCTGTAAAATATCTGGGAGTATGCGTGCGGAACGATTTGAAGTGGAATGATCATATAAAATTAATTGTTGGTAAGGCGGGTACCAGGTTGAGATTCATTGGTTGAGTGCTTAGAAAATGTAGTCCATCAACAAAGGAGGTGGCTTACAAAACACTCGTTCGACCTATACTTGAGTATTGCTCATCAGTGTGGGATCCGTACCAGATCGGTTTGACGGAGGAGATAGAGAAGATCCAAAGAAGAGCGGCGCGTTTCGTCACAGGGTTATTTGGTAACCGTGATAGTGTTACGGAGATGTTTAATAAACTCAAGTGGCAGACTCTGCAAGAGAGGCGCTCTGCATCGCGGTGTAGCTTGCTCGCCAGGTTTCGAGAGGGTGCGTTTCTGGATGAGGTATCGAATATATTGCTTCCCCCTACTTATACCTCCCGAGGAGATCACGAATGTAAAATTAGAGAGATTAGAGCGCGCACGGAGGCTTTCAGACAGTCGTTCTTCCCGCGAACCATACGCGACTGGAACAGGAAAGGGAGGTGATGACAGTGGCACGTAAAGTGCCCTCCGCCACACACCGTTGGGTGGCTTGCGGAGTATAAATGTAGATGTAGATGTAGATGTAAAAGGAAGCTCTACGCTTCGGTTGCCCGCTGCTTCAGGTCACTGAAACACAGACCACACCCGACAACAGGGGACAGGAAACGTTTCTCAACTTTAATATCTAAGACAGACCAGTAAATTAACTACATGAAATAAAGGTTAAACAACGATTAATTTCATTCGCAAGTCCTTCAAGTGAAACAGTACTTGATAAACACTAAGAGTTGGCTCACGAGAACCGACACACATCTGCAAATACATCGATATTATGCAGAAGCAGAGCACACGCTTAGTTAGAGGCCTCAAATGAAATGAAACAAACATGACATCACACGTCTTGCAACGTGTTACTGTACCAAGAGCGATCACAATGACAGTTAACTAAGAGCTCTTAGTAAATAGTGTACTTGGTGTCTTGATGGTGGGGCGATTTTGCGAAGATGTCAAATCATCGCTTCCCAGGACCATAACAGCGTGTCCCTCCAAGGAAGCGGGCACATCCAAAGATGACGAGGTTGCTGCAGAATGCACAGCGCCGGCCAACTCCCTCGGACTCTAGTACAACCACGTGAAGCCGCTGCCCGCCCTTAGGCACGCCGCCTTCGCTTCTGTCCGCCAGCCAATCGCCGTCGACTCGCGCACCGCAGGGTAACATTCTCAAAGCGTCGTGTCCTCTCTCCTACTCGCGGTCGGCACAACCTTATATCTCGAGCCGGCCCAAGCCCAAAGACAAACCTCTGCATTAGGAAATCGGTCGTACTCATGTCCGAGATACTACTGGCTCCAGTCCCGCCACGGCTCATTCGGCATCTTTTTAATAACGAGAACCATATTGCATCACTCGTATGCAAGCACAGAAGCGTTATGGTATCCATCCCACCCTGGGATGTTAAAATCTAACGTACTACATACATGATACATATAATAGATTCTAACCTTACCAAACGTTCTTGACTCTGCAAAAAACTGAGGAAGTATATCGGACGCACCGTGACCAAGCAGTCGGCGATGTTACCGTGTGACCTCTGGCGACGGTGTCTGATGACCATTTTCAGTGTCATTGTGAACACAGCCTTACATAGTGGGCACGCCTCTGATCTCCACGTTCTGTGATGAGGCGTAGTCGTCAAACACCTTGTCGCCTACGAGAGGTTTTACCGTTCCAACCATAGACGCTTACGATAATAGCACGCCAACAGGCGACTAGCTTCGTCGCTTCCCAAAAGCTCGTAACAAGCGCCGGAGCACAGCAATCTGTCCTTTGTCAAAGTAGTTTGTGTCAGTGATTTCACCGTCTGCAGCGCATATCGTTGCCCGAATGATTTTCTGTTCATTTCTATTCCACTTAAACATTTTCCTTATCGAGTAACCGCGAAGCCGCCAGGCGGTATTTTATCTCACTGTGGGCAGCGATCCTAATGTTTTGGCTCATCAGCCTTTAAGACTCAGTTTGGAAACTGAAGTGGTCGCCTGTGTGCTTGTGTAAGGCGGAAGTGGAATAAGCGATTTCTCTTCATCAGATCCCACCATAGAATTCGACAAGAGTCACGGCCGATAGCGTTTTCATTCATTGTGTCAGTTTGATAAAAAACATACAAGGCTACGATGTGCTGATGTTTGTTACGTGGAACGTACGACTTGCAAGGTTTGATTTATCTTATTGCCAGAAGGTCGAATTTAGCACTTATCGCGGCAAGTATGTTATCTACAGCGCAAGGGACTGACATCTACCTGCGATACTGTAGCAGAAAAGCAAATGTCGTAAATTGATACTTACAATGAGACTGCCTGTGCTCCGACCCCATTAAGTAATTCTAAAATAAGTTCACGTAGATATCTTTAGAATTTTTGACGGTGTCTAATCTGTCCAGTTACTAACACATCAGTAAATAAATTAGTGTCCGCTCCCGTAGTGCCATGCGGGGGACCTGACTTTTCACCCAAAAAGTTTCTTGCCTTATTAATTTCCCATATCTTTAAATTAAATTTGTTTTAAAAATATTACTGTGCAAAAACTCATCCATACAAAAGGCTAAATTCTACTCTGAAATCTGATGCCTAATCACTCCAAACATGAGATCATTGATTAAACGTCCCCTGAATATGTATTTCCCCATATACCTTTCATTTATGTCTCAATGTGTTTCACAATCTCTCTATCGACTCCTGAATAATGTTAATATTGTAAGCTATATTATAACCATAAAGTGTCTTTATTTGCATTTCTCCTACGATAATTATCTGTGTTAGCTTTTGCTCATAAAATATGGACCTCCAGACTATATTTCGTAGTGCAAAACACGCTTCTGGAGCTGTCAGATGGAAAACATTATGTTCACACTATTCTTTGCTCGAGTTTATGTCTTTTGGTATGGCTCAACCTATCATTTCTTCTTAGGAAGTTAACCATAAAGGCATCATAAATCGTCACCAGTGACAGTGTTGCATAGGAAAGTTCAGTGAGCAACCTGACGACGTTCACGCAAAACTGCAATAATAGTCACTCCACTGATTTTTGTTGTTTCGTATTAGTCCATGCAGTATTCCTACACCAGAGTTTCGAACCTTGCCTGTTGAATGCCAATGGCGCACGATGATTAAGTGGTAATCCTCGACTTATATCAGTAGTTGAGACTTCCTTAATTTGGAAAATCATTCATGCCAGAACGATCTTTGTTGAAACAAGAATATCTTTTTCTGGCGTATTTTTCCCAAAAGCATTCGCTCCACACACAGTTCAAATATTTCGAGCTGCCTGCTCTGCATTCACCCGTGTTATACCAGAAGTAAATATTGCTTTGCAGATGTTACACCTTTTTCCACTTGCGACCCAATTTTACAATGCTTAGCCGTAAATCATGATTTTCAAGTACGCATAATCCAATGCTTAATGCAAGATGATAATTACAACTTCAAATTCGAAAATGACAGTTGATACATACACTGACAGCGTCGCGCCGCGTTCACATGGGCGGCGCCGGATTTTAGGCGGCGGGTGGCGTCTGGCCGGTGGCCGGTAGCCGCTGCAGCGCGAGGAAACGCTCGAGCGTAAGTTGTTCTGATCGCGACGCAGCCACGAGCTGTCCTGCGGGATTGTTTCTGGAAGTACTTGTTATTACTGGTGGATAGAATGTGAAGCGAACTACCTTCGATGTTCAATGAGACTCATAATTTTAGAGACGAGTGCCGGAATGTGGTAAAGAAAAGACGGAGATACAGTTGGTCGCGAACACGCGACTGCAAGTTTAGAATGCATGACGATTATCATACAACACGGGCTCACACAGCACGACAACATCTCTGAGGTAGACAACACTTCATCCTGACGCTTCATCTTACAGTGTCACTAGATTGTGGAGACGGCCAGACTTAGCGTTGACAGGTGCGGCCGGTTTTATTGGCCACCTTAAGTGAACAACTGGGACTTAGTCACTGTAGCGGCAGGCTGGCGGTCAGTTTTTACATCTAAGACTGTACCTTTAATGTTATCACTTGTTTGCTACTAACTCTATTCGCTACTTATTTAGCTGGCCGGTGAGGCCGAGCGGTTCTAGGCGCTTCAGTCTAGAACCGCACAACAGCACGGATGCGTGTGATGTCCTTAGGTTAGTTAGGTTTAAGTAGTTCTAAGTTCTAGGGGATTGATGATCTCAGATGTTAAGTCCCATAGTGCTCAGAGCCATTTGAACAGATTGAGCTACTTATTTCGCTGTCAGTATGCACATATGCTGCTGAATGTGTCTACACAAATATACCATAGCAAGACACATAGGTTAAGAGATATGATGTTATAAACATTGAGATATGTCAAAAAATGCGGCAAGTTTTAGAACATATATTCTTTACTACTAAGACACTCTTGCAATCGGGTCAACTTAAGGAACCCTGTCACCTGCCAGCGTTGACAGCTTTTAACTGCGAAGGCAAACGGCTGTAGGCGAAAACGATAACCGTCCATAGAGCTATGAAAATGCGTGGCCACAGAGACGTTTAAAAAATCGTTTTGTAGACACGCGAATCTGCTGGACCCAGTGTACACAATCTATCTGGGATCATGTTTGTTAATTTGGATGCAACACTTTTACATGAGGACATGTGTACGACTGTTTCATAATTTCAAAGGGAGTATTCACGAATATATGGAAATAAATTTTTTTCTGTACTTCTGTACAAACACAGTTCACTTTTTGTTTTCGTTTCCAATAGAAGATTGGCAAAATGACAACTTGGAAATGCAGATTTGTGAGCTAGTACGCATATAAAATCACAGTCCAGCTAATTTACGCTAACAAATTTTTATTATTTTCAGTGGGCAATGTGTATATAAGACACCTTTTCTGGCCGGCCGCGGTGGCCGTGCGGTTCTGGCGCTGCAGTCCGGAACCGCGAGGCTGCTACGGTCGCAGGTTCGAATCTTGCCTCGGGCATGGGTGTGTGTGATGTCCTTAGGTTAGTTAGGTTTAAGTAGTTCTAAGTTCTAGGGGACTTATGACCTAAGATGTTGAGTCCCATAGTGCTCAGAGCCATTTGAATTTGAACACCTTTTCTGAGCAAGGCATTATTCTCATTTTTGCCTATCACAAATTCAACATAAGAGACAAGATACTGTAAGATACAAGTAATCTAAACACGCAAAGGATTCCGATTTGCTGATTCTTTCTTCTTGAGAGTTGGTAGTAACTTCAAGCATTTTTCAAGGTGCAAAAAGACCTTTCACTTTTACTTTTCGTATTTACTCCAGAATCTTATAGCCTCGTAATTTGTGTAATGGTTCCTCTCACTTCAGTATAGTTATATTACAGCGTACCGAAACTGGATATAAGCTTAGAGCTCGCTTGTTCGTGAGAAACAAGTTCTCTTTTGCGTATTTGCGGCATTTACAACAAAAGGCATTTTACCACTGTTTGCAGCTTTGGGTACCGACGATGTATTCGGGCTGTTATTAATAATTTCTTTCTGTGCAGATGTGACGCTTTCGTAGCGTAATAGAGCTAAAAGTAATTTCTGGTAAATTTTTTATATCTGCTGTGTGCTTTCAATTCAGTCGTGTCGAAGCTTTTCTGCCGAAGAGGCACTCCGCTAAGATTAAAAACTCGGTGTGAGAAACCGGTTAATAGGACGCTTATAGCAAGATTAAAAAGACTAAGAATTTATACCCCTTCATCACAAAAACAGCTCGAACTGCGGTGCAGCACTTTCAGTGATAAAACTAAATCGTAATGGGGTTCTCATGTCTCCAAACTTCACGTAATTTAGAGAACCGAAGTCACGATAGCAGGCACAAATAATGACACTCTGAAACTGTTTACAAGAATACTTTGAGTTTGTATACTATTCTGCTGGTAGGAAACTACAAAGCTACAATTCACGGATATTAAGCAACTCATAAACAAAACAAATCTACTTCTTTTTTCGTCAATGTATCGACACATTTTTCAGTCTCTTCGTGGGAGAACAGTGTCATAAATATGAATGGGAGCCCACTTTACTTAAATTACAACTGGATTGTCGTCCATAAGGATATCATCAGGCAGAAAAGATGTCTTCATTGGCATCTTCACTCCATTTCACAATTGCTTCATTATTCGTCTCTTGAGATCCATTTTTATATGCAAATTTGTTAAAATGACAACATAAAATCATTAGTCTACAGCTGCCTCGATATCGATGTATATAATATTGTACACCTGTATCAACTTCGACACCCATTTTTCCATCAGAGTTTATGATCCATCTCTTATAATCTCAGTCACGACAACCCGCTTTTCTGCTGACAAGGGACTCTCTTCTGTAACATTTACTGTTCCAAATACAGATTTTCTTTGTTGACTGACGTTGATTCTGTAAGCCTAAATAGGACTCTTACATTACTCCTGAAGAATCACAATTTTATGCTGAGGTGACAAAATTCATGGGACAACTTCTAATATCGTGTCAGATCTCCTTCTGCCCGGCATAGGGCAGAACTCGACGTGGTATGGACTCAACGATTAGTTGGATGTCGCCTACAGAAATATTGAGCTACGCTGCTTATAAAGCCGTCCATAATAGCCGGTGTAGGTTTTCGTGCACGAACTGACCTCTCGATTATACCCCATAAATAACCGAACGATTCATGACTGGCGATCTGGGTGGCCAAGTCACTCACTCGAAGTGTCCAGAATGTTCTTCAAACCAGTCACAAACAGCAGTTGCCCAGTGACCTGGCACTTTGCCATCCAAAAAAATTCCACCGTTGTTTGGGAACATGAAGCCCATGAATGGCTGTATATGGTCTCCAGGTAGATGAAGATAAACATTTCCAGTCAATGATCGGTTAAGTTCGACTAGAGAACCCAATCCGTTCCATGTTAACACAGCCCACTTCCTTTGAATCTTCTTAACATATTTTTACTTAAATTGCAATAACTGGGAAGGTCAAACTTCTAAATTTAATTCTGAAACTGCAGAGTGAAATTGAAGTGCTGTCTCTTTGCCTGTCTTTAACATTTCATATCTGACCTACAGAATTATTCCTGACAAATACAACAAAAACGTAATCTGACTGCTCAAATAATTAACACAAAAGAATGGCCCTGAATTAGAAGAAATCCTAACAATAACCTATACATTTCATAAGACACTTACCACACAAAAAATCTTCATTACACGAACTACAGCGATACAGCAAGCACAAATACAACCAGCCAAATAAAAGATTCTAACTACTTTAGGCTCTAACTACTAATAGGCATGTGGTTAGGAAAGGAAAGATTTTGTTGCAGAGCAAACAATGTATTTAGCAAATTTTACCTTAGGTTTGTTTATAAATAACTCATCTGCTACCAGTCACGATTTTCTTTATTTTATTTTTCACACGACGCGTCTCGGGAAATGATTCCCATTTTCAAGTGCGTTTTTTGTGTTTGGTATGTTATTCCTATGTGATGTTGTCAATGTGTGAGATTCTGCTTCATTTTGTTGACTAAGTTTCCTTTGTAGTCCATTTGTGCAGAGTCTCACACACTCTAAACAGTGACATCTGTGTCATTGTTTTGCTTATGTAAAATGTTTCCGATGTTTAAAAATGCACAACACGTTGTGTGTGATGTTTAGTGTGTCACTGTTTTGTTTATGTAAAATTTTCCGATGTTTAAAAATGCACAACAAGTTATGTGTGATGTTTAGTGTGTGTGAGACACTGCACAAATGGACCACAAAGGAAACTTAAAGTCAACAAAATGAAGCGCAATCTCACACACCCGGGTTCCCGGGTTCGATTCCCGGCGGGGTCAGGGATTTTCTCTGCCTCGTGATGGCTGGGTGTTGTGTGATGTCCTTAGGTTAGTTAGGTTTAAGTAGTTCTAAGTTCTAGGGGACTGATGACCATAGATGTTAAGTCCCATAGTGTTCAGAGCCAATCTCACACATCGACAACATCACATAGGACTGACAAACACAAAAAACGCACTTGAAAATGGGAATCATTTCCCGAAACGCGTCGTGCGAAAAATAAAATAAAGAAAATAGTGACTGGTGGCAGATGAGTTATTAATAAACAAACCTATTGTTTTCACTGTCGCAGGCTTTCAGAACCTTTTATAATGGATGCAATCAAATTTTACCTTAATAATGTGACATCCAGTTCAAAAAAATTGTGTAATCGTCCCTGACATCCAGTTCCAAAAAAATTACAATCATCAACAGCATTACACATACATGACGGACACTTGCCCAGAGCGTTCGCTTGCGCTAACACTTCAGACCTCTATCCTCCACCACTGCCAACTATTAACTTCCAACGTCCACCACTGCTGACTATTCACAGCCAGCCACAAAGTCTCTTACATAGGGTGCACAGCGCTGTCAGTTATTAATGCAGTCTATCGCGCTGCCAACATATAAATATATAAACATAAAAACAGGTTATTTATACATTACGGAGCCATCACCAGCTTGCACAGTGTCTTGTTGGCAGCTTGGATCCATAGATTCTTGGGGTCTGTTCCACTTTCGAACTCTACCATCAGCTCATATCAACTGAAATCGGCACTCAGCTGACCAGTCCACGGTTTTCCAGTAGTCTAGGTTCCAAACGATATGGCCACGATCCTAAGAGAGACGCTGCAGGCGATGTTCGATTAGCAAAAGGCATGTCATCTGATGACATGGCCCATGATACAAGTACAGCTATCACACCAAACAGACAAGAATTAACTGGTGAAATTGTAAACGATGTTTTTCAGAAAATCATTAAGTGGTTCTCTGCAAATGGGCTCTCATTAAACTTTGACAAAACACAGTATACTCGTATACAGTTCCACATAGTAAATGGAATGACACCATGAATAAATATAGACTTCGATGAGAAATCGGTACCTAAGGAAGAATAATCAAAATTTCTAGGTGTACGCATTGATGAGGGCTTGAACTGGAAAAAACACATTGAAGATCTGCTGAAACGTTTGAGTTCAGCTACTTATGTTATTAGGGTCATTACAAATTTTGCCGTTATACATCTGAGTAAATTAGCTTACCACGCCTATTTTCATTCTCTGCTTTCGTATGGCATCATATTCTGGGGTAACTCATCATTGAGTAAAAGAGTGTTCATTGCTCAAAAGCGTGTAATCAGAATAATTGCTGGAGCTCATCCAAGATCATCCTGCAGACACTTATTTAAAGCCGGCCGGTGTGGTCGGGCGGTTCTAGGCGCTTCAGTCTGGAACCGCGCGATCGCTACGGTCGCAGGTTCGAATCCTGCCTCGGGCATGGATGTTTGTGATGTCCTTAGGTTAGTTAGATTTAAGTATTTCTAAGTTCTAGGGAACTGATGACCTCAGATGTTAAGTCCCATAGTGCTCAGAGCCATTTGAACCGTTTTTGAACTTATTTAAAGAGCTAGAGATCTTCACTGTAGCCTCACAATATATGTATTCACTTATGAAATTTGTTAATAACAATCCGAACGAATTCAAAAGTAACAACAGTGTACTCAAGGTTAAATCTAACTTTGGCTCAGAAGGGGGTAAATTATGCAGCCACAAAAGTCTTTGGTCACTTACGCTAATAGCATCAAAAGTCTGACAGATAGCCATATAGCATTTAAAAGGAAATTAAAAGAATTTCGTAATGGCAACTCCTTCTACTCATTAGATGAATTTTGGGATGTAGTAAGTGGGTAATTTCCCCAACCCCCCCAAAAAAATTGTCATGTAATATTTTGTGTAATGTAATATCTTGTATAGACACCTTTTATTAACATGACACTTTCCACATCATTACGAAGTATCGTATTCATGATTATGTTACAAATACTAATCTAATCTAATTAACGCAAAATTTCGATCCACTGTCCCACCGGATACGTTCTTCGTACGTTTCACATTTATTTCTGCGGTTGTTTCACGCACTGTTGCTTGTCTGTTATCACTGACACCTCTACGCAAACGCCGCTGCCCTCGGTCGTGAAGTGAAGGCCGCCGGCCACTGTGTTGTCCTTGTTAGCAGGTACTGTCTGATATTTGGAATTCCCGGCACACTCTTGACACTGTGAATCTCGAAATATTGAATTCCCTAACGATTTCCGACATGGAATGTCCCAACTACTATTCCATATTCAGAATCTGTTAATTCCCATTGACGGAAAATTTTTCACATGATTCGCCTGAATGAAAATAACGGCTCCGCTAATGCACTGCCATTTTGTACTTTAGGTACGCCATACTAGCGCCGTTTGCATATGTGCATATCGCTATCCCATCACTTTTGTCGCCTCAGTTGTCCTCACTACGCCCGGAATCTATGCTCGAAATCTGTGTCAAGCGTCTTTCTTATTGTATTTTCTACTACGAAGGAATGCTTGTATATTTTATGACACAGCTGCAGCATTCATCCCCCGGCGCGGAAACTATCTTTCGAGTTCTTGAAGTAACTCAGCAATGAGGTGTTTTGTTTCTCCTAGCGAAAGCGAAGGAAAGAGATTGTAGAAATAAAGACAGTAGGAATTTCTAACGAGATTAATTGTTAGACACCCAAAAGAAGAGCGGCCGGGACAGATTTCATTTTACGCGGCGCAAACTTAGGAATTGTTAATGATACTGAACTGTGATTCTTATATTAACCCTAATGTATTAATTATTGTTATAAAAATTTGCATAATGATTTTCTCTTTGTTCCCAAGACAACATAGAGACGAAATTGAACATTATTCCGCTTTCGCGTTGGTTGTATTCCCATCACAGAAATTTACTCGTACAAGTCACGGATCATGTGATTGCACTATTTCTTGACTGCCGAAAAACATTTGACTTACTGCTGTACTAATATTTAAAACAAACGTCCGACTATGTAGAGTATTAAACGAAATTCTGTCTTCATCTTTTTTCTTGTAGGCAGAACTCATCATGTTAGCAGGACGGAAAGTCATCGACACATGCCGGCCGGGTGGCCGAGCGATTCTAGGCGTTACAGTCTGGAACCGCGCGACCGCTACGGTCGCAGGTTCGAATCCTGCCTCGGGCATGGATGTGTGTGACGTCCTTAGGTTAGTTAGGTTTAAGTAGTTCTAAGTTCTAGGGGACTGATGACCTCAGAAGTTAAGTCCCATAGTGCTCAGAGCCATTTGAACCAATCGACACATGCAGAAGTATCCTCAGGCGTGTCGCATGGATGTGTCTCGCGACCATTTTTGTTCATGTTGTATCTTAATGACCTTCTAGACAATATTAAGAGTATTCTCAAATTTTTCAAGGTTATGCAGTCACCTACAATAAAGTATTGTCAAGAAAAAGCCCCACAAATATCAACTGAATCATTTCAAAGTGGAGCAAAGCTTAGATATTTGCATTAAATCTACAAAAATGTAAAATCGTGCTCTTGAAAATGTGGAAAAACTTAGTTTCCTATAACTGCATCATTAATTGAGACACAGAATCAGTTAACCCATACACATACACTGTCTGATCAAAAGTGTCCCCACACCCCTATGTAATGCGGAGCTGACCACTAGATGCTACGGGAGGCGGCCTCGCCAGTATAATATCAGGTGCAGAATATTGTCAACAGAGAAGCCGTAACAGTGGAATGGATCGCTTAGGAGAGGTCAGTGACTGCCAAAGTAGATGAGACATTGGATGCCTCCTGAGTAACATATCAAGCAGGGACATGTTCACCATTCTAAATCTGACAAAGTCAACTGTTGGTGATGTGATTGCAAAATGGAAACGCGAAGGAACATCACGTCTAAATGACCTCATGTAATGACGGACCGGGACTGTCGAGCACTATGGAGGATGAGTGCAAAAAGTAGCATGAAATCAGCGTAGAGAGTCATTCGTGAAATCCAAAGTGTGTAAGGGGTTACAAATAATGATGCCCAATGCTCGAATAGCTCCTCGTAAGCCACAAATTTCTGTAGTTAATGCTGAGCGACGCTTGTGGTGCAAAGAGGGACGCCACTGGGCAGTGGATGACCGAGAACGAGTGATGTGGAGTGGTAGAACACGCTGTACTCTTTGGAAATCCGATAGAATGGTGTGGTCATCATTAATAAGAAAAATAGTGATACATACGATGTTTATCATTCATTATACCAACGGAAATCAGTGTTTCTTCAGACATTCCGTCAGTTGCCAGTTGCACTGCATCACTTCCATGCTCAGTGCGACAAAGGACGTGAAAGAAAAATTCGAAGAACGAGTGAAAGAACAATAGGATGAGAGGTGCCTGTTTGTCGGCTCTTTCATTTTCACGCCATCTGTTTTATCATTTTCAAAATTTGTTATATTTATTTTACAAGTATACCTGAAATACTGACGTAGCTAGCTTCAGTAATATTATGGTACTTCTTTGCTCAAGCACTGCATCAATTTAGTTTCCCGGCGGGGTTAGGGATTTTCTCTGCCTCGTGATGACTGGGTGTTATGTGCTGTCCTTAGGTTAGTTAGGTTTAAGTAGTTCTAAGTTCTAGGGGACTGATGACCATAGATGTTAAGTCCCATAGTGCTCAGAGCCATAATTTAGTCTTTAGTGAACCGTTGGCCATCAGCCAGCACCGTGCTTAGTTCGGTTGAGAATGCCATGCGCTTCCTTGTTCGAAGGAGGTCAGCCATTATGGTCGTGAATCAGTTACATTATATTCGTTGTTCAGTGGCTTGAAGTGATAAGACGTGTTCTTTCCGAAGCTATATTTGAGGAAGCGCGTGCAAATGGTTCAAATGGCTCTAAACACTGTGGGACTTAACATCTGAGGTCATCAGTCCCCTATACTTAGAACTACTTAAACCTCACTAACCTAAGGAAATCACACACATCCATGCCCGAGGCAGGATTCGAACCAGGGACTGTAGCAGCCGCGTGGTTCCGGACTGAAGCACCTAGAACGGCTCGGCCACAACGGCCGGTGCGGAAGCGTGTTGTTCCGTTGAAATCATCGATATTTGTCGGATAGCCATGGTTTCAACAGTCTGTGCAACGTGCAAGATGGCCGATAAGATCATTCCAATTTATGTTAAGAGCTGGAATACACTAACGGAAAAAAAATCGCAACACCAAAAAATAATTAATCTACTGTAAAGACATTACGGTTTCAAATGGTTCAAATGGCTCTGAGCACTATGAGACTTAACTTCTGAGGTCATCAGTAGCCTAGAACAGAACTAATTAAACCTAACTAACCTAAGGACATCACACACATCCATGCCCGAGGCAGGATTCGAACCTGCGATCGTAGCGGTCGCTCGGCTCTAGTCTGTAGCGCCTAGAACCGCACGGCCACTCCGGCTTTACGGGTAGACATTTGTCAAGGGAATGTTAATGTAAGCGGGAGATAAGCTATTGTAAATGTGAAATGCTGGTACCTTAATAACCGGTGTAACAGTCAGAATGTTGAATGCTAGCATGTAAACGTGCATGCATTGTGCTGTACAGGTACCGGGTGTCAGTTTGCGGGATGGATTTCTGTGTCTGCTGCACTTGGTCTGTCAATAAAGGACGGCTAATAATGTTTCTAGATGACGCTGGAGTTGTTCGATGATGTATATGATGTATATGCTTGACCGGAGACAGATCTGGTGATCGAGCAGGCCAAGGCAACATGTCAACACTCTGTAGAGCACGATGGATTACAACAGTGGTATACGGGCGGGCGTTATCCTGTTGGAAAAGACGCCGTGGAATGTTTTTCGTGAACGGCAGCACAACAGGTCGAATCATCAGACAGACTTACAAACATGCAGTCAGGGTGCGTGGCATAGTCACGAGAGTGCTCCTGGTGTCATACGAAATCGCACCCCAGGCCATATCTCCAGGTGTAGGTCCACTATGTCCAGCAAGCAGAGAGGTTGGTTGCAGGGCCTCAACTGGCCCCCTTCTAACCAACTCACGGCCATCACTGGCACAGAGGCAGAATCAGCTGCCATCAGAAAACACAAGAGACCTCCATCCTGGCCTCTAATGATTCTCGCTTGACACCGCTGAAGTCGCAAATGGCGGTGGTTTGGAGTCAGTGGAATCCACGCTGCAGGGCGTCTGTCTCGGAACTGTCCTTGAAGTATCCGATTGGTAATGGTTCGGTGTATCACTGTGGTGCCAACTGCTGCTCAAATTCGTGCTAAAGATGCAGTACGATGTGCCAGAGCCATACGCCGAACACGATGGTCTTGCCTCTTTGTACTGCGACGTACATTCCCGCGACCACAGCTGCCAGCAACCGTCTACAGTGGCTACATTCGTGCCAAGTCTTTCTGCTGTATCGCAGGAAAAGCATCCAGCGTATCGTAACCCTGTTACACGTGAGGCAATTGAAAAGCGAAGACAGACTTGGATAAAAATGGAATAGCAAGAAAACCTCCGAAAATCACGAAAAATTCTTGAAGGTTAGGAAAGATGCATCAAAAGTACTGATAACAACTAAGAGACTCTTCAACAAAAACCAAATCGATGAAATAGAAGCGAATTTTAGAAGACATCACACTCGAGAATTTTATAAAACTTTTAAATCACAAATATCGAAGTTTAAACCTCCTACGTTACAAATAAGAGGACTCGATGGAAAACTAAATTTGAATGACAAATCATGTGCTGCACCTTTGGATATTACTTTTCATCCCTACTGAATGCTGAAAATCCAAATGAAAAGCTTGATTTCTATCCTACTGTTCCTCCTGCAGATAGTCCCCCTCCCACAATAGATGAAATCACGAAAACTATAGAAGGCTTGAAAATAACAAATCTGGAGGTGAGGATCGCATCTTGGCTGAAATGTGGAAATACGCTGATCATGATACAATAAAACATCTCCATGATATCATAGTGATGATTTGGGAAACTGAAACTCTAACTCCAGATTGGAACGTAGCAATTTTCACCCACTTCATAAAAAAGGCGATAAGAGTGATCTGAATAATTACCGAGGAATCTCTTTGCTACCAACGACGTACAAGATCTTTTTCAGGCTGTTGTTAAACAGAGCTGAATCAGTCTTAAATCGACAGCTGGGCGAATATCAAGCTGTTTTCAGGACATCAAGATCCTGTGCAGAGCAGATCCATAACCTGAAATCTGTTATATCATACGCCAAATCAAGATCAATAACGTTTGTTGTGGCCTTTGTCGACTTTCAAAAAGCGTATTACTCAATTGGTCGAGAAACTATAAAGAACAACCTTGGCGAATTTGGTCTAGATAGGAAAACAATCAATCTGATAAGCGCCACTTTAAATAACACAGTGTCAAAGGTCAAGTTAAGAGGCGAACTATCAGAACCATTTGAAATCTGTACAGGGGTGAGACGAGGTGACCTGCTCCCTCCATTGCTTTTCAACTGTGTCCTGGAAAAGATAGAGAGTGGAAAACAACCGTACCGCCAGGTTATGGGATTCAAATAGGACACAAAAGAAATGGCCTGAGTGGAAACTGTTTGGCTTTTGCTGATGATTTGGCACTCATTGCAAATAACATTGACGAAGCTAAGGTTCAAGTGTCCAGCCTACAATGAATTGCTGCTAAGACTGGCCTAAAAATATCATTTAACAAAACTGAACTCGTCACAAACATCAAACACGCTCCTCCTCATATTGAAATACAACAAGAGAAAATCAAGCCGTCGAAGAAATTTAAATATCTTGGAGAAATAATTACACCTGACGGTCCAGAAAATGCAGCTGTAGAAAGTAGGTGTTCTAAACTAGAAGGCGCTTTTCATCTGTGCAAAGACTTATACAAAAGCAAAAGCCTGTCTTTAAACGTAAAAATTTTGTCATTATAACACCGTAATTAGACCGTCACCATCAGAACATTTAAACACGACGAAGAAAGGACCATTACGAAAACTTGAAATAAAAGATCGGAAAATTTTGAGGAAAATCCTTGACCCTATCAAAGAAAGCGGAGAATTCCGCTGAAGACACAACTGTGAATTATACTAACATACAGAGGACATTGTTACCAGCATGAGGAAGGGGAGAATGATGTTTTTTGGTCATCTGGAAAGAATGAACCCGCAAATACTTACTCACCGCATACATTCATCAATTTCAAAAACAAAAACGTATTCAGAATGGGCAAGCCAAGTTAAAAAGGATTTACAAGAAGCTGAAATTTGATTTGATGACATTCAGGATCGAAAAGTTTTCAGAGAAAATTTCGCTTACTACGCCAGTTCCACGTCCTGCCTGCAAATGGTCAAAACAAAGAAAGAAGCACAGTGAGCCAAAATGAAAATCTACTGGCAAAAAAGGAAAACACAATCATGGAAGATATAAAAATCTTCGTGGTCCATAGCAGGCCGAAACGATAGCACTTAGCCGGCTGGTGTGGCCTTGCGGTTCTAGGCGCTTCAGTCTGGAACCGCGTGACCGCTACGGTCGCAGGTTCGAATCCTGCCTCGGGCATGGATGTGTATGATGTCCTTAGGTTAGTTAGGTTTAAGTAGTTCTAAGTTCTAGGGGACTGATGACCACAGATGTCAAGTCCCATAGTGCTCAAAGCCATTTGAGCCATTTTTTGATAGCTCTTAACCCTATTACACGACGTCGTTCTGACTCAGTTATGTGTTGATAATGGCATCTTTGTCGCCTTAAAGACATTCTTGACTAAAATCGACGCACCACTTCCACTCTCAAAGGTAACTAACGCTCACGGTGGCGGTTTTTTTCTGTCAATGTGTGTTCGGAAGTCTGAGGTCGTCCATTTTTATCAGTACTGTGTGCTTGAAATGCTTGAGAATTATTAAGTACTTGGAAACAGCTTACTGTATCAATTTAGGTTCATTTCATTGTATTACACAAATCCACGTCTCGCCATCATGATTTAGATTTCGCGCAATCACTTGAGGAAAATGTTAGGACGGTTCCTTTGAAATGACATAACCAATTACCCTCTCGTCCTACATTAATGTGAGCTTGTGCTCCGTCTTCAATGACCTCGCTGTGCACGAGAAGTTGATAATTGATCTTCCACTCATCTTTCGATCTAACCTAGTTGTAATTTTGGTTGGAATCGAGAGTGTCCGCAATGTTGATTCTCCAGTTGATCAAAATACATTCCTGAGCATGTGCAGACAAACAAATGAGTACAGTTTCAGCAAAATTGGGTGATTTATTCAAGAGCAAAACCCTTCACACATTGACCAAGTCACTAGCACCTTGGTCCGCCTTTCGGCCATATACAAACTATTGTCCAGTTGGCGAGTCAGATCTTCAAAACCCGAAGCTGGTTGGAGGACCCTACCCATAATGCTCCAAACGTTCTCAATTAGGGAGAGATCCAGTCACCTTGCTGGCTAAGACAGGGTTTGGTAAATTCGAAGACATGCAGTAGAAATTCTTGTCCAGTGCGACAGAGCATTATCCTGCTGAAATGTAAGCCCAGGAATAATAAGTTTAAATTTTGTGTCGAATTGTTTGTGCTCTCTGTAGATTATTTCAGACGTTCTTTGCACAACAGTTTTTAGCATGGATAGAGACTGCAACTGCTGTGTTCGGATGCAGGCTGAGTTGGCATCCCTTCGCTCCCAGCTTCAGGCAGTGTTGGCTTCGTTCACACAGCTTGAGGCTTTTGCCAATTGGCATCACTGTGGGGGTCCGGATGGGGGTTTGTCGGGGACGGCCAGCTCGTCCCACGCATCCCCCGATCGGACTACGACTGTGGCTGCCCGGGATACTGCCCACATTGAGGCTGATCCCTCACCTGTGGTAGAGTGGGAGGTCATCTCGAGGTGTGGCAGGGGGTGAAAGACATTCTGGAGGGCTGAACGGAAGGCTTCTCCAGTTTGTCTGACAAACCGGTTTCAGGATCTGTCTCAGGCTGATGCTGATCTTCGGCCGGACATGGCTGCTTTTTCCAGAGGTTGCCCCTCAGTCTGCAAGATGCGGGCGATCGCAGAGGGTGGGCTTACTGGTAGTTGGGAGCTCCAACGTCAGGCGCGTAATGGGGCCCCTTAGGGATATGGCAGCAGGAGAGGGGAAGAAAACCAATGTGCACTCCGTGTGCATACCGGGGGGAGTCATTCTAGACGTGGAAAGGGTCCTTCCGGATGCCATGAAGGGTACAGGGTGCACCCATCTGCATGTGGTCGCTCATGTCGGCACCAATGATGTGTGTCGCTATGGATCGGAGGAAATCCTCTCTGGCTTCCGGCGGCTATCTGATTTGATGAAGACTGCCAGTCTCGCTAGCGGGATGAAAGCAGAGCTCACCATCTGCAGCATCGTCGATAGGACGGGTGCCGAGTGGAGGGTCTGAATCAGAGGCTGGACGGTTCTGCGACCGTATGGGCTGCAGATTCCTCGACTTGCGCCATAGGGTGGTGGGGTTTCGGGTTCCGCTGGATAGGTCAGGACTCCACTACACGCAGCAAGCGGCTACACGGGTAACAGGGGTTGTGTGGCGTGGACTGGGCGGTTTTTTAGGTTAGATGGCCTCGGGCAAGTACAGAAAGGGCAACAGCCTCAAAGGGTGCGGGGCAAAGTCAGGACATGCGGGGGCCAAGCAGCAATCGGTATTGTAATTGTAAACTGTCGAAGCTGCATTGGTAAAGTACCGGAACTTCAAGCGCTGATAGAAAGCACCGAAGCTGAAATCGTGATAGGTACAGAAAGCTGGCTGAAGCCAGAGATAAATTCTGCCGAAATTTTTACAAAGGCACAGACGTTGGTTAGAAAGGATATATTGCATGCAACTGGTGGTGGCGTGTTTGTCGCTGTTAGTAGTAGTTTATCCTGTAGTGAAGTAGAAGTGGATAGTTCCTGTGAATTATTATGGGTGGAGGTTACACTCAAAAACCGAGCTAGGTTAATAGTTGGCTCCTTTTACCGACCTCCCGACTCAGCAGCATTAGTGGCAGAACAACTGAGAGAAAATTTGGAATACATGTCACATAAATTTTCTCAGCATGTTATAGTCTTAGTTGGAGATTTCAATTTACCAGATATAGGCTAGGACACTCAGATGTTTAGGACGGGTGGTAGGGTCAGAGCATCGAGATACATTATACTGAGTGCACTATCCGAAAATTACCTCGAGCAATTAAACAGAGAACCGACTCGTGGATATAACATCTTGGACCTACTGATAAAAAACAGACCCGAACTTTTCACCTCTGTAAGTGCAGAACAGGGAATCAGGGATCATAAGGCCGTTGCAGCATCCCTGAATATGGAAGTTAATAGGAATATAAAAAAAGGGAGGAAGGTTTATCTGTTTAGCAAGAGTAATAGAAGGCAGATTTCAGACTACCTAACAGATCAAAACGAAAATTTCTGTTCCGACACTGACAATGTTGAGTGTTTACGGAAAAAGTTCAAGGCAATCGTAAAATGCGTTTTAGACAGGTACGTGCCGAGTAAAACTGTGAGGGACGGGAAAAACCCACCGTGGTTCAACAACAAAGTTAGGAAACTACTGCGAAAGCAAAGAGAGCTTCACTCCAAGTGTAAACGCAGCCAAAACCTCTCAGACAAACAGAAGCTACACGATGTCAAAGTTAGCGTAAGGAGGGCTATGCGTGAAGCGTTCAGTGAATTCGAAAGTAAAATTCTATGTACCGACTTGACAGAAAATCCTAGGAAGTTCTGGTCTTACGTTAAATCAGTGAGTGGATCGAAACAGCATATCAAGACACTCCGGGATGATGATGGCATTGAAACAGAGGATGACACGCGTGAAGCTGAAATATTAAACACCTTTTTCCAAAGCTGTTTCACAGAGGAAGACCGCACTGCAGTTCCTTCTCTAAATCCTCGCACAAACGAAAAAATGGCCGACATCGAAATAAGTGTCCAAGGAATAGAAAAGCAACTGGAATCACTCAACAGAGGAAAGTCCACTGGACCTGACGGGATACCAGTTCGATTCTACACAGACTACGCGAAAGAACTTGCCCCCTTCTAACAGCCGTGTACCGCAAGTCTCTAGAGGAACGGAAGGTTCCAAATGATTGGAAAAGAGCACAGGTAGGCCCAGTCTTCAAGAAGGGTCGTCGAGCAGATGCGCAAAACTATAGACCTATATCTCTGACGTCGATCTGCTGTAGAATTTTAGAACATGTTTTTTTTCTCGCGTATCATGTCATTTCTGGAAACCGAGAATCTACTCTGTAGGAATCAACATGGATTCCGGTAACAGCGATCGTGTGAGACCCAACTCGCTTTATTTACTCATGAGACCCAGAAAATATTAGATTCAGGCTCCCAGGTAGATGCCATTTTCCTTGACTTCCGAAAGGCGATCGATACAGATCCGCACTGTCGCCTGATAAACAAAGTAAGAGCCTACGGAATATCAGACCAGCTGTGTGGCTGGATTGAAGAGTTTTTAGCAAACAGAACACAGCATGTTGTTATCAATGGAGAGACGTCTACAGACGTTTAAGTAACCTCTGGCGTGCCACAGGGGAGTGTTATGGGACCATTGCTTTTCACAATATACATATAAATGACCTAGTAGGTAGTGTCGGAAGTTCCAAGCGGCTTTTCGAGGATGATGCTGTAGTATACAGAGAAATTGCAGCATTAGAAAATTGTAGCGAAATGCAGGAAGATCTGCAGCGGATAGGTACTTGGTGCAGGGAGTGGCAACTGACCTTAAACATAGACAAATGTAATGTATTGCGAATACATAGAAAGAAGGAGCCTTTATTGTATGATTATATGATACAACAAAAACTGGTAGCAGTTACTTCTGTAAAATATCTGGGAGTATGCGTGCGGAACGATTTGAAGTGGAATGATCATATAAAATCAATTGTTGGTAAGGCGGGCACCAGGTTGAGTTTCATTGGGAGAGTCCTTAGAAAATGTAGTCCATCAACAAAGGTGGTGGCTTACAAAACACTCGTTCGACCTATACTTGAGTATTGCTCATCAGTGTGGGACCCGTACCAGGTCGTGTTGACGGAGGAGATAGAGAAGATCCAAAGAAGAGCGGCGCGTTTCGTCACAGGGTTATTTGGTAAGCGTGATAGCGTTACGGAGATGTTTAGCAAACTCAAGTGGCAGACTCTGCAAGAGAGGCGCTCTGCATCACGGTGTAGCTTGCTCGCCAGGTTTCGAGAGGGTGCGTTTCTGGATGAGGTATCGAATATATTGTTTCCCCTTACTTATACCTCCCGAGGAGATCACGAATGTAAAATTAGAGAGATTGGAGCGCGCACGGAGGCTTTCAGACAGTCGTTCTTCCCGCGAACCATACGCGACTGGAACGGTAGAGGGAGGTAATGACAGTGGCACGTAAAAGTTCCCTCCGCCACACACCGTTGGGTGGCTTGCGGAGTATAAATGTAGATGTAGATGTAGAAGACTTGACATGAAAGGCAACAAAATGTGGCATGGACTATCATCGACGTACGGCTGTGCTTTAAGGGCCCCGTGAATGAAACCATGGGTTCTGCTATGAAAAGAGACGGCATCCCAGACCGTCACATGTTGTTGTCGGGCCCTATGGTGGATGACAGCCAAGTTGGTATCCCACCGCTGACCAGGCGTCTCCAGTGCCTGGTGGTCGGGGCTGAGTTCGAAGTGGGACTCGTCACTGAAGACTACTCCAGTGCATAAGATTCGAGGCCTAAGACGTGTCTAGACGCCCCATACATCGGTGGGATACGAAACTGCCTTTGCTTGTCACATTCCCCAACAACCAGGAGTGATGGTTTAGGGTGCCATTTCATTTTATAACAAGCCCATTTGGTTGTAAACCGTGGCACACATACAGCATAGCGCTACGTCGAAGATATTCTACGTCCAGTTTTGTTGCCGTTCATGGGAAGCCATCCTGGGCTTACATTTTGGCAAGATTATGTCATCTGGCACACGGCGAGAGTGTGTAATGTTTGTCTTCGTGTTTGCCAAACCCTGTCTTGGCCAGGCAGGTCGCCAGGTCTCACCCCACTTGATAAAGTTTGGAATATTATGGGCAGTGTCCTTCAAACAGCTAGCGATTTTGACGATCTAATTCGCCATTTGGACAGAATTTGGTACGTTATCCCTCAGGAGGATATCGGACAACTCTCTCAATCAATGACAAAGGCATGCGTAAGGACTGGAGGTGGATCAACGCGTTATCGACTTTCTCAGTTTATGAAGCTTTTTCTCTTGACTAAGGCATCCAATTTTTCTCAAACTGTAATCATTTGTTTGTCTGTACTTGTACTACTCTTGTACCGATTCCCGTCCCATTCGGATGATTCCTTCATGGTGCGTCGTTTTCTCTTTGTCTCAAACTGTAATGTATTTTCGGCAGATCATAGCAGGAAGAAATCTATGTATTATGTTGTTGTACTGTCTCTGTCAGTTCTAAAATTACAAGCGTCTGCGACGTGCACGGCTTGAAAAATAGTGACAACGAACAGTCAAGTGTACAAAATAGCGTTTGAGCTCAGGCGCAATTTTATAAACACTTCCTTTTTTGCTGTCTCCATTAAACTTCGCCTTAATTGTGGGAAATGCAAAACTATCGGAGGAGTGAGCCAAGACTATTTTTAGCAGCGCTAGAGGCTGTTATAAAACGAAAGAGGGATACGTATTGATGGAACATACCTGTGCTAGTGACGTTTCATTGACGACCATGTATTGTTTGTCCATACTGCGGATAACCTCCAATAGCGAGTGTAAGATCTTAAAAGAGGATGTTTGAAACAGGAAGTCTGAATAATTCAATTGTAATGAGAAGAAAGTGATTTGTAATAAAGACATTGTTAAGGAGATTGTTCCAGTTCACAATGAACAGACGGAAACAGCTGATGAGTTTTTGCATTTAGAGCAGTTGATGACGGCAGCTGGATGGGCAAGAAAAGAAATAAGCAGAACAGTATAAATCAAACTAAAGTCTAAAATTTAGTGCCTGACGCGTGTAGAATGGGAAGTTAACAGAGTGTATTTCAACCTTGAATTTGTACCGGCTTGGCACAGACCTCAAATACGAAAAATATACTGTAATACAAACTTGGTCAGCTAACAACTTACTTCATGTCGGTGAAGTAGTGTAAATTGTGTGTGTCACTTGGCTGAATGGAACCAGTGTAGTAAAGTTGGTCGAAATGGAGACGTGACACAAAGGCGGAAAGGAATATCGTTGTAGCTCTGTCCGTGGCCGTGCGGTGAATGGTCTAATTCGTTGGAGTATTTACGTGCACTCGCTAACGTTTATACCAGGAATGATGTGCCACTCGTTACCATGTCACACGGTGTAGTAGCACTGGTCGTAAAAGGACCCTAACCAGCACGAAAATCAGACGAGAGTCACACCTCGTCAATGAAAGTCGGTCTCAAACCCGATAGGAACTACCGCTGTCAATGAGTGTAGTAGGTACTTCTCAACCAGTTTCCGAGTAAACATAGCGAAGGCAACTGCATGCAGCGGACATCTGAAGCCGGGTACGTCGCAACAGGGCGTTACTTACAGATATATGTTAAGCAGCACATTCTGAGTAGTTCACACAACACAGAGACTGGCTATTGTTTGACTGTTGAAGTTAATAAGAGACGGGACTGATCCACCATGATACACAAAATACGTCAGAGTACTGTTGCAGGAGCAACGAAAGAAGCAAGCCAAATTCAAAAGAACGCCAAATCCCAAAGACTCGCAAAGTTTCAAGGAAATTAGAAATTTAGTGCGGAAGTCAATACGAAATGCTTTAATAGTTTCCACAATGAAATATTGTCTCAAAATATGGTAGAAAACCCAAAGAGATTCTGGTCGTATATAATCTACACCAGTGGCAAAAAACAGTCAATACCGTCACTGCGCGATAGCGATGGAAATGTTATCTATGATGGTGCCACTAAAGCGGAGCTACTAAATACAGTTTCCCGTAATTCCTTCACGAAAGAGGACGAAGTAAATATTCCAAAATTTGAAACCAGAACAGCTGTTAGCCTGAGTGACATGAAAGTAGATATCCTAGGTGTTGCGAAACAACTCAAACCACTTAAGAAAGGCAAGTTTTCCGGTCCAGATGGTATACCAATCAGGTTCCTCTCAGAGTATGCAGACACAATAGCGCCTTTCTTGGCAATCACAACCGCTCGCTTGACGGAAGGTTTGTTCCTAAAGACTGTAAAGTAGCACAGGTCACACCAATATTGAAGAAAGGAAATAGGAGTAACCCATGGAATTACAGATCCATATCGCTGACCTCAATTTGCAATAGGATTTTGGAGCATATACTGTATTCGAACTTTATGAATCAGCTTGAAGAAAATGACTTATTGATACATAACCAACACGGATTCAGAAAATATCGTTCTTGTGCAACACAGCTAGCTCTATATTTCCATGAAGTAATGAGTTCTGTCGACAAGGGATCTCAGATCGTTTCCATATTCCTAGATTTCCAGAAGGCTTTTGATACCGTTCCTCACAAGCGACTATTAATCAAATTGCGTGCACATGGTGTGTCGTCTCAGTTGTGTGACTGGATTCGTGATTTACTCTCAGAGAGGTCACAGTTGGTAATGATAGACGGTAAATCATCGAGTAGAACAGAAGTGATATCTGGCGTTCCGCAAGGTAATGTCATAGGCTCTCTGCTGTTCCTGATTTATATAAATGATCTAGGCGATAATATGAGCAGCCCCCTTAGATTGTTTGCACATGACTCTGTAATTTTCCGTCCAGTAAAATCATCAGACGATCAATTCCAATTACATAATGATCTAGAGAGAATTTCTGTATGGTGCGAAAAGTGGCAATTGGCACTAAAGAAAGAAAAGTACGAGGTCATGCACATGGGTACTAAAGGAAATCCGATAAATTTTGGGTATACGATAAATCGCACAAATTTAAGGCCTGTCAAATCGACTAAATGCTTAGGAATTACAATTAAGAGCAACTTAAATTGGAAAGACCACACAGATAATATTGTGGGGAAGGCGAAACAAAGACTGCGCTTTGTTGGCAGAACACTTAGAAGATGCGACAAATCCACTAAAGAGACAGCGTACATTACACTTGTCCGTCCTCCGCTGGAATATTGCTGCACGGTATGGGATCCTTACCAGGTAGGATTGACGGAAGACATCGAAAAAGTGCAAAGAAGGGCAGCTCGTTTCGTGTTGTCGCGCAATAGGGGTGAGAGTGTCACTGATACGATATGCGAGTTGGGGTGGCTGTCACTGAAACAAAGGCGATTTTCTTTGCGGCGACATCTATTTACGAAATTTCAATCAGCAACTTTCTGTTCCGAATGCGTAAATATTTTGTTGACGCCCACCTACGTTGGGAGAAATGATCATCATAATAAAATAAGAGAAATCAGAGCTCGAACGGAAAGATTTAGGTGCTCCTTTTTCCCACTCGCCATTCGAGAGTGGAATGGTAGAGAAGTAGTATGAAAATGGTTAGATGAACCCTCTACCAGGCACTTAGTGTGAATTGCATTGTAACCATGTAGCCGTAGATGTAGACTGCAGGCATGTAGTGTGGTAAGATAAGTCGCGATCTTCCCTGTCTCCAAATGAGTCGAGTGCACCAACATCTTAATGAGACATTTAACCTGCAATGTGTGGAGGGTACAGTTTATGCCGCAGGTGGTTGTTTGTTTATTGGGGGCGGAACTGTTTTTCCCACCGTGAACGTCAGCCGTGTTGTTTATCTCAACTTTCTCGGTGACGAAGTGCTGCCTTTTCTACCACATCTCCATGATGAACACCCTGTGGGCACTCCCGTCTTCTAGATGACAACAGCGCTAGTCACAGGGCTCCACGGATATATTGTTGGTTTTTGACGAACTTTCAGGCATTCCTTTGCACCTCTACTGACTCGCTACTTCACCCAATCCTAATCACATAGAAGATGACGATGAATGTTTGGAACAGGTTTAAAGGAGCAGACAATATCTCTGCAGCCTTATTGCTCCAAAAGATCTAATCATCAATGCGTGGCTTCATCTCGATATGGTACACAAAGAAAAGTTTTGTGGACTCTATTTCTTGCGCAGTTGAGGGGTATTACGTGGTATTACCGTCATGTCGCTGGTGTGACTAACTTTTTGTCTCTTACGCTTTCTTCTGCTGTTGAGCGAGACACGACAGAGCACAGTTTGTGCGATATTGCAATTTTAAGAACCTCGTTCCTATCGATAACTGCCGACATTAAACCGTTTAATCTCCTGTGTCGTAATCCTCCAGTACACCTGCATTATCTCATCGAGACGTTGCTGGCAGTGACACCCACACACGCGTGAGAACACCAGGAACATAAAACACTTGCAACTATCTGAAAGTGGGCAATAGTCATAGAATGGCCGTCGGTGAATAATCACTAAATTGCCTTTAAAACCTATGCTGTTTCCGTTGATCCAAAAACGTTGTAGTTAGACTCCATTTGCTGATGTAGGCAGGGAATGCGTTTGTGTTGCCAATGTCACGTCGTTCACAGTGAGTTGCTGGACAGTATACGAGTACCAACCATTCAGAACCTACGAACCATTCAGAACCTTAAGACCTTCTATAAAGTGCCCTATCGTTATCACTATTTATTCTTGTATCTTAAACAAAGAATGATATTAATGCTGTTACAATTGTTTGTTAAGTGTTAATGATTATGTGCAAAGGAATTTATGTGTATGTCCATATTATTGAATGTGACTGCGTTATTAACGAAATTTATCAGCAAGGAAAGTTATTTAGCGATTCCGCGACATGTAAACAACACTATCTTCTTCGTCTGAAGAAACTCATAAAATAACATTCAATTCTTTGTCAGCTAAAGATGAGTTGAGCTGCGATAGAGTCCGTCGATCCTTTCGTGATGTAAACTTGCACCAAATGATTTACTGAAACAAGAGATATACACATATTCCTTTTTCCTTATAACTTACTTTTTTCCTGTGTTACGACGCTAACTCTTAGCATGGACCGTTATTACCAAAGTATATAAGTGAACGTTTAAGTTGATAATTACTGTGGCACATCGATAATCGCACGAGGCACCCAGACCCGGTGCCAACGCTCAGGAGCTACTGATCCCACGTATTGTTGGTAGCGCGACGTGGGTTGTACGGCTTCTATTTTGTCCATGAGCTTGCGTGTGTGTGTTGGATGATGCTTCCTAGGATGGTTGAATAGTGAAGCTCTTCAGGAATGTCTTGCATTCTTGCCCACCTCGGTGCCCCAAGAATGAGTCGAAGACATCGATTTTTGAGCGAAGTCTGTATGGTTCAGATGGGTCTAAGCACTATGGGACTTAACATCTGAAGTCATCAGTCCCCTAGACTTAGAACTACTTAAACCTAACTAACCTAGGGACATCACACACATCCAAGCCCGAGGCAGGATTCGAACCTGCGACAGTAGCAGTCGCGGGGCTCCGGACTGAACCGCCTAGAAACGCTCGACCACAGCGGCCGACGTAGTCTGTATGGTTTTCAAATTAGAGGGGATAGTTGTCCCCCACTTGGAACAAGCATATAAAATAGTTGGGAGAACTATCGTTCTGTAAATACAAAGTTTCGCATTGACGGTAATCTGCAAGCTAGCCATTAGGGGATGTTGTTGGAAGATGAGCTGTAAAATCTTGATCTACTTATCCTGTACAAGCAGCCTCAAAAGTAACTTATTATCGAATGTGACCATGAGGTATCTGACCTGGTTGTTCCGTGGGATTTCCTGATAGTGGAGGATTAAACTGTCTCTCAAATCCAGGTGGTGACGGTTGAACATCACCGCTCTCGTCTTGTCTGCGTAAGTAGTTACTGAATTTTCCTTGCCCCTCTTCTACCATCGTGAGTTGACATTGTAGGAGAGCGATAACCGCATTGACTCCCTGGTTACTGGTCACTAAGGCCGTGTCGTGTGCGAATTGAACGAGCACCACCCGAGATTGACATAGATGATAAAGAATAGTGGAGAGAAAACATAACCTTGGGGGATGTCATCTGTATGCACTCTTTGGCTTTACTCTCTAGGGGGGTATCGTTCCAGCTGACGTCTAGTATCCCTTCGCAATGTTTGATAATTTCCACCTATTACAACACATGTCTTCACACGATTTAATGACGAATGCAACACTATTTCAACAGTTTCGTTTTCCTAAGTCGTGCTTTCTGCTAGTCAAACAGCACACGCTCTTCGAGTTGAGCTCAGGGTTCACTGACATGCTGCTTTACATTTGTAAAGTTTCATTGTTTGCCACTGAATGAAATGGAAAGTGATGTCATGGATCTCCTTAGATTTGGTCACCTTCCCTTCCTTCACTATCTTCCGTGGACTCGGAGATTTGCTTGTTCCAGTCATAGAGGAAGTTGTTACCAACGTTTCCTTGGTCTTCCAATTCTTCTACCATGTGGTATATAAGATAAGAATTCTGTTGATACTCTTCCTACCCGCGTTCTGCACAGATGTGAGAGCATTATTTCCTGATTTTCTTTCAATCCTGTGTTTTAAAAATATTCAAGTCTTCCCGCAATCCGACGTTTTTAAATTTGCACAACTAAAATAATCTTTCGCTGATCTAAGAAATCTTTCTGATGCTTATATCTGACAAAAAGGCAGTTCTAACGACTAAAACCAAATAAAAATATTTGTGTTTTGAAAATTACGCCCGCATCTCGTGGTCGTGCGGTAGCGTTCTCGCTTCCCACGCCCGGGTTCCCGGGTTCGATTCCCGGCGGGGTCAGGGATTTTCTCTGCCTCGTGATGGCTGGGTGTTGTGTGCTGTCCTTAGGTTAGTTAGGTTTAAGTAGTTCTAAGTTCTAGGGGACTGATGACCATAGATGTTAAGTCCCATAGTGCTCAGAGCCATTTGAACCATTTTGAAAATTACGGAGATGTTTCTTTTCTAACAACATCCAAGATAATTTATCTGTAAATGTATTTGTGCACTGTAGATTGATCGATATTTGATGATTAACAATCTATAAGCTACAGACGCCTATGTTGCTGAAGAAGCAAAGCTAATAATTTTTTGTAAAACAATATATGGTAACACATTCTGTACCTACAGAGTAATATTTTCCAAAACAGAAGTTACTGATACAGAAGGGACTGATACAAAAAGTATACGTTCTTCCCTCATTCCGCATCGAGGTGTGAATGTGTAACTGCAATAAAGTAATTAAAATGCATGAATCCAGATCTTTGCTGTCTTTTAACCACATCATAGGAACTCACCGTTTGCTCTTCGATGACTAATAAGGGAAGAACATACCATTGTACTGCAACGTTTATTTCGGAAGATATGATTCTGTAAATACAGCATGTGTTAACATACACTGTTTCATGAACATGGTTAGTCTTTTGCCAGATAATACAGTGTCTCATATATGACTTGTGAATTTGCCAATCGTAACTGTCTGTTGACTATTGCACGCTATAGTTTCAACAAAAACATCTGCTTCTGTAGTGTTTACGTTTCTTTAACCTTCAAACACAGACTTTAAAGAATTGAGTTTTACAGGTATGTGTTTTTGATCTGTGGTAGTGTAGACTCTTCCATATTGTGTTTTTGTTCGGTTACTGTTGCTCGACTTAGGACCTCCCCTTATAGTATGTGTCCGTGACATGTCCCAGCTTTGCAGAAAAATTGGCGCTCCATCGCCGTAGAAAATATCCTGTTTGAGATCGATAGCATGATCAGTGTCGTACGTTATGTAACACTCAGTAACGGATGTGACCGTTGTCGCAACCTGACATCTGCTTCACGGTCCGTTATGGCTCACCTGTAAATGAAAGAAAATACTTTTATGTACCGACTTATAGCTAAAAGTTCGAAGTATGTTCACAAAAAATTTCATTCTCCTCCTGCAAAAAATACAAAAATTAGAGACGACTGTGCAGAACTTTTTGAACGGCCTTTGTATGTGTGGAAAATACAACGACAGATCATTATAAATAAAAAAGATAAATATGGAATTCGCTTTTTATTTCTAGATCATTACCGTGAATCACTGTCGAAATAATCTTTGTTTTCACTACAGCCGACATATCTGTCGCGAGATATATCAAAAAATACACGAGGTGATTCAGCTACCACTACCTAGGGGTTTTATGCAACCTGGAATGCCTCCAGATACCACCCAGCAAAATTTTCATGTTCTCTCGCTCGCTATGACGAAAACTATTAATCCCACAAAAAAATGAATGGTACCATTTTGTAGGGAACTTAATGTAGTAAGTTTTGTAGTGGGATGTTTCCACTAGAGGCCATAATTTTCTAATTAATCAAGAAAAACGTAAATAAACTGACCTTAAAACGCGTTTTTTTAATAATTTGAGGAACATGGCTTTGAGCGAAAACGTATCCCTGTATAAAATTTAACTACATCAAATGTTCTACAAGTAAGTCCTGTTGCTTTTTTCTATAAGACTGATAGTTTGGATGTAGAGAGCAAGAGGATACGAAAATTTCACGCGTGATTCGATGAATGTATCCATCAAAAAATCTGACTACATGATGCGTCTGTACGGCCGGGGAAAGGAAAAGTATTCTGCTGTGTGCCACGACATGTCGGAAACCAGGGAAAGGAGACCGCCGGTAGTGCAGGCAGGGAAGATTGTCAAGGACATGCAGCAGAAACATGTACTGTCCGTTTTCTGTAACTTTCTGTTAAGCCACTTCGATCCAGACTGCTGGAACTGTCGAAAAATAAGCTGCGAACTGTGAAACTAACTGTCCGTCGTCTTAATAATCCTTCCGATCGCAGAGAAGGGTGGACTGACACAGATCCGCCTCTGTATACTGGAGTGTTACATTAAATACGTTGCATTATAACAGAGCGTGTTTTATTTTTTGGCGAGAGGCAAGCAGTGAATTTTAGTGGAGACCTGTATTTTATTTTAGCTGATACCGAGGCGACTGAGGTATATTTTTCAAGATTTTGTGAATTATCGGGACTTCAACCAAGTGGCAGGTTGTATTTTCAGTATTAGAGGAGTTCGCGGACCTGTTACCAGTTAGATCATGTTCTCAAATGCTGGAGTGTTCTACCTCTCTTTTGTCGCCTTCAATTATGTCCTAAAATGCGAGTTCTTAATGGTTCTTTGTATCGCACACGTTGCAGAGGCCATCAAAATGCACCTCAAGCAACAAAGAGAAACTTTGAAATATCGCTCCTTGTCAGCAAACGCCTTTACCAGGAAAGCGACTTATTTGGAACTGAAATTAGCAGCACATGTTTAGCGCCCTTAATGAATCTAATCGTTAGTGAAAATGCCGCTAGGTTGGGACGTTACCGTTTTCCAATGCGTACTAGTAAGACGTCTACAAGCTTAGCATGCCTGTATTATTGTAGACAGAATTGCCTATTCCGACAACAAAAAATTATCTTTACCGCTATCAAAACATTAATATCAAACGTCAATTAATGACTCATCAAAGCGTAATACAGAGATAAACACACACTGACTGGAAAATGGAGGTTGAGCCACTCTGCTGATTCCCCTTCGTCGGAAGCAACGGAATGAGGCCGCGCGGGACTAGCCGAGCGGTCTTAGGCGCTGCAGTCATGGACTGTGCGGCTGATCCCGGCGGAGGTTCGAGTCCTCCCTCGGGCATGGGTGTGTGTGTTTGTCCTTAGGATAATTTAGGTTAAGTAGTGTGTAAGCTTAGGAACTAATGACCTTAGCAGTTAGGTCCCATAAGATTTCGCACCCATTAGAACATATTTTGAATGGAATGATAACATTGTGGATGGTGTACAATTACCTTAGGCTCAGCTTTTCGAACTTTGTCGAAGCCGTATAAAAGGAGGCACGCTCCCAAATCTTGAGCTACGTAAAGATAATCGTCATTTCACGGAGCAGAGTTAAGTCCACGACCTATTTGAAAAACACCACTCAATATCAACAGTTCTAGAAACGTATACTTTCATTTTTTAAATCCGAATGCAGAGTATTCGAAATGCTTCCCGATAATTTAAATCGTGTAATACATAATAGAAAAATATATTTTATTATATCTCTTAAGGTGAATCCGACTCGTAGGTTTCAACTACGAGATGCGCCTGTTCCAAACTAAACTACACTACTGGCCATTAAAATTGCTACACCACGAAGATGACGTGCTACAGACGCGAAATTTAACCGACAAGAAGAACTGTAGTGCAGCATGCAATGAATGTTACTTGGGCTACCATAATAAAGTCTAACTTACTTTCTGATGAACCCTATGTATGACAAATTTTCTGTATGTGTTTTCAGATATAATAACAAAATATTCTTTTGTTGCACTTTTGTAAATATATGTCTACGCTTTTCAGCCGTTAGTTTATAAATAAAATGTATGAAATGATTCCTGAGAACGAGACTACTGACAAAAAAGAAATCTGACTTCTGATGTAACGTATATGCTACATGCCCTAATACTTCCACGAATCACAACATCTTTTTTTCCTGTGTTTTACTCTTATTTTGTCCTAGAACGACGTATTGGTCACCAATATAAACGTCTCATTCTAAAATCTAAGCTCAGGACTGAGGACGTAAAGTGTATGTACGTTTCACGAGATTAAGTTTTTAGGAAACATCGTACCTTTTTGTTTTACAATTTTTAACACTCGTCCTCATCAGTTCTAAAGGCTTGACGTAATTTCCTGAATGCTAAAACCATTTTTCTTACGTCCACCATAGCCTATCAGAACTTTTTTTTATACAGATGAACTTTGCTGCATCACGTGTTACACTGTCGGCCAGTGACCAGATTCGAATACAGCAAAATGTGTGTTACGTGGTCCCTGTTTCATATTCCCAAGTGTTGGGGCTCCAGATTCCCATTCCGCATAAAGGCTATCAAACTTCCGTGAAAAAATTAATTACTTGTCTTGTCGTTGTCGCTTTGCTCTTGGCAGCAAACCGCTGTTCAGGACCTGCTCTTTGCTGCTGCTAAAATTTCATGACTATAGAGGTCATTTGGTTCATGATTTGTCATATACGTAACTGATACACTGAAAGTCCGACCCCATAGCTGAGATGTCAGGGCGGCAGAATGCCGTGCAAAGAGCCCAGGTTCGATTTCCTGCCGGGTTGGAGATTTTCTGCACTCGAATCATGGGTGTCGAGATGTCCTCGTCATATTTTCGTTCTCATCGTTACGTAAGTCGCCAAAGTGATGCAGCTAAAAAGAATTGAACCAGTCTACCTGATGGGAGGCCCTAGCAACAAGCCCATTTCGTTTCAATAAACGGAAAAAGTTTATACAATCAAAGGTACTAAATGTGCTTTTTTCTTATATATGACTGTGCTTAAACTGACACACAATATTTTTAGCGGACCGCAATCTGACTTTCAAAAATCCCTACAAAAGAATGGCCCTGACTAACAATAACCTATACCTTTCATGAATCACTCCCCTCACAAAATTCTTCGTTACTCGAACTACTGCAATACAGCGAGCGCCAATACTGCCAGCTAAATAAAGGATTCTAACTACTGAAGGCACTAACTACTGATGGGCATAGTTAGCAAATGAAAGATTTTGACAGAGAACAAACAATGTATTTACCTTAATAGTGTTCAAAAGTCATTATATATATATATATATATATATATATATATCAGTTCATGATATGCAGTATTACAAATTTACTCTTTCTGGCGGACACACGTCCAGATCATCCGCTCGCAAAACTCCGCCATCTCTCTCCCCACATCCACCACTGCTGGCGGCTCACCTCCAACTTCCGCAACGCTACGCGCTGTTCACATCCAACTGCCCAACAATACAATAGCCAATTCCAACAATGCAAACCAGCTACAGAATGCACACAGCACAGTCAGTGATTTTCATACAGAGCGCTATGTGACGTTACCAACATAAAAATCTAAACAGCGTACTTACAACAGATAGTCCGTCTGTTACAACAACAAGAACAACAGAGAGCTTTACGTTTCTATTGTCTTCATCTGTTTTTAAAAAAAGGCTACGCCGGAAATCGTTGCAAAATATTGATAACGTAGCTGAAGGTTGCACAACTTAAACCCTCTTATCACTGTATAATTAAAACATTTCGAAACCTGGGGATTGGAGTACTGAAATAATTTTTAAATATGACACACATTTAAACACAGAAAGCTGCATTTGATATTTCCCAAAGGCCGAAACTGAGCAGTTACTTAATTCACGCCGAAACAGGGTCTCTTACCATCGAGCCTGGCCGGAGTACTGGTCTCAGTTCATGTGTCTTCAGCAGGTTGAAACGTCCCCTTTGAAAAATTAAGAATGACCGTGCTGGTTAACCTCTACGTAACTTGATACAGAAACAGGTGAGTAAAACTCAACGTACTCAGACAGTTTTCTCTTTACTTATTCTGATCATCACTAAACTGACACACAATATTTTTAGCGCAACGTAATCTGACTTTCAATAATCCCTACAAAGAATGGCCCTGACCAACAACAATAACCTATAGCTTTCATGAATCACTTACCTCACAAAAATCTTAGTTACTCGAAATACTAGAATACAGCGAGCGCCAATACTGCCAGCTAAATAAAAGATTCAAACTACTGACGGCACTGATTGCTGGTAGGCATAGTTAGCAAATGAAAGATTTTGATAGAGAACAAACAATGCATTTACCTTACAGCGTTCAAAAGTCATTTTGATACCGTCGTCGTGCAAGACAGACAATATATAAAACAATTGAAGACGTCGAAATGACAACATCGGCCGCCGACAAGAAAAAGAATACTATCAAGTCTGTCGCCGCGCACTCTCTACTTGATGGACCCGCCGTATTCTGTGGTTGCAGATTAAACTTTAGTATTGATCTGAATGATACCTTCTCTCATGGTAATGGCTGGTTAACAGTTGCAATCGTACGAGGAGGTACAGGCGTACCAAATGTATCAGGATTGGAGAGCTTCGTCGATCGGGACGTCATAGCCTATCGAAACTATCATGTGACTGAAAATGCAAATAAAGATTTTGGCAAATCATCATATATATATATATATATATATATATATATATATATATATATTATTGTTACATCCAACTAAACAAATTTCCTTTTTCTGATGGACACACGTCCAGATCATCCGCTCTCAAAACTCCGCCATTTCTCTCCCTACATCCACCGCTGCCGGCGGCTCACCTCCAGCTGCCCAATGCTACGTGCAGTTCACATCCAACTGCCCAACACTACAATAGCGAATATTCCAACAATGTCAACAAGCCACAGACTGCACATAGCACAGTCAGTGATTTCAGACAGAGCGCTACGTGGCGTTACCAACATAAAAACCTAAACAGCCTACTTAGATAGCCCCCATGCTCCCCACATAATATTTTACAGATTATTTTGGGCAGTGGTCAATACATATTGGCTAAATTTTTTTTTTAATAACGCTAATAAATATATGAAATGCACACACTTATTGATACACTGTTGGTCAAAAGGAAAGATTATCCTCACAGTCCATAAAGACAGTCCTGATCATAGTGGATTTCCATGCAGTCTTGAAGAAGTAGTGTTGTCCTTCCAACGGAAAGAAAGTGTTGACTCTTGACATGCAGACAGGTACGGGCCACAACAGAGCAAATCCACAGCAGTCAGTCGAAGTTTTCAAGAATATTGGTAGGTAGGTCATCACAGAGTAGACCCACTGTTGTCCTGGTACAGATTATGGTATTGGTGGGCCACCAGAGGTGCAGACCCCCTGCAATCCCTGTAGAGATGGGCCATCAAAGGTGCAGACCCACTGTACTCCTTGTAGAGATGGCTGGCAGCCATCCGCTGCGACTGTGCGGGTGCACAATCACCATCGAAGAGTCTTTCGGATAAAACAGCAAGTTCATGAACCATCTTACCCCCATGTCTCACACAAAAAAATTCTGAGAGCCTGCGTTGTACGCACAAAATAGTTTTGTTCATTAGTTTCACTCCTGCCTCATTCGTCTCTCCAGACTTTACTATGGACGCTGAGGAAGTTCCTAATTGGAGTTGTCTGAGAGACCGACGCGCTGCCTAAACTGTCTAGAGCGGAAGAACGCATCGCACGACTCACTACATCGCTTTCGCGGATTATCGCAACGTGGAACGGAGCGCCCGGAAGCGCGCAGGTAGGCATGTCCTGGCCGTGTCGCGTAATTGGCAGGCAGCTCGCTACTCGCTACTCGCTACTCGCCGGTCCCAGAGAGGCGGCACTCCCGAGGGAAGACGCCGGGCTGGGTCGGCGCGCCGAGTGTCTATTCCTGGAGGCGGCCTTCCCTTCAAGAGCGAGGCTAATTAAAGCCGCGGAGTGCCGTCCCAGCACACGCACTGCGCTGCGCTGCACAGCGGGACAAATGAGGAGCCCTGGGGGAACAGACAGCCTACCCCCATGTCTCACACCCCGCACCCCACATCCCCACACCGTCTCCAGAGCGACTTCCGCGGGGCGCCGTCTCCTCTCGCCACGGAAGACGGGAGATGCGATCCGGTCATGTGTGCGTTTCTTACCAGGGAACCTCCCCATCGCATCCCCCTCAGATTTAGTTATAAGGTGGAGCAGTGGATAGGCCTTGAAAAACTGAACACAGATCAATCGAGAAAACAGGAAGAAGTTGTGTGGAACTATGAAAAAAATAAGCAAAATATACAGAGTAGTCCATGCGCAAGATAGGCAACATCAAGGACAAAATTAGCGCAAGAGCGCCGTGGTCCCGTGGTTAGCGTGAGCAGCTGCGGAATGAGATGGCCTTGGTTCAAGTCTTCCCTCGAGGGAAAAGTTTTATTTTCAGACAATTTTAGTGTGGGAGTAGACGTGATTACCATTCCTCCAGGTTGTACACCTCTTGTGCAACCGTTAGATGTGTTTGGTTTTAGGCGAGTGAAACACTTTGTGAAAAGATTCTATGATTTTGCGAAGCTGCGCAGGTACACAGAGCAGTATTGTTTACGTGATCGTGTGTCAATTATCAAAGTTCAGGCACTCACACATAATCAACTTCGCTCTCCAAAATTCCAGGACGTGATCAGATTTTCTTTGACATATGCAGGATTTGACGGTCTACACACGGAAAAATTTGAAAACGTTAAAAACATTTGTTTTGACAGAGCGCAGGGAAAACTGTGCGACTGTGAAACTGTTGCATTCATTTGTTGCAGTTCATGTGACAAACTCTTATGTTTTCAACACTTTTTTGGGAGTGATTATCACATCCACAAGAAAACCTAAATCGTGCAAGGTAGAAGAATCTTTTTACCCATTCACCAAGTGTACAAGTTAGGTGGGTCAACAACATATTCCTGTCACGTGACGCACATGCCGCCATCAGTGTCGTATAGAATATATCAGACGTGTTTTCCTGTGGAAGAATCGGTTGACCTATGACCTTGCGATCAAATGTTTTCGGTTCCCATTGGAGAGGCACGCCCTTTCGTCTACTAATCGCACGGTTTTGCGGTGCGGTTGCAAAACACAGTCACCAAACTTATTACAGTGAACAGAGACGTCAATAACGAACGGACAGATCATAACTTTGCGAAAATAAAGAAAGTAAACTTTTCACTCGAGGGAAGACTTGAACCACGCACCTCTCGTTCCGCAGCTACTCACGCTAACCACGGGACCACGGAGCTCCTGCGCTCAGTTTATCCTTGATGTTGCTTATCTTGCGCATGGACTACTCAGTTTGTATATTTTGCTTATTTTTTTCATAGTTCCACACAACTTCTTCCTGTTTTCTCGATTGATCTGTGTTCAGTTTTTCAAGGCCTATCCACTGTACCAACTTATAACTGAATCTGAGGGGTGTGCGATGGGGAGGTTCCCTTGTTAGTATCCACGCGCAGTGTCGCCGCACACTGTTGTTACCATCTGCTAGTCATGGAGGCTGCACACTGAGGTGACAAAAGTCGTGGGCAAGCGACATGCTCAAATACAGATGGCTGTAGTATCGCGTACCCAAGATACAGAGCAGTCATTTGCACTCTGGTGTGAAAAGGTTTCCGACGTGTATATGGCCACACGACGGTAATTAACCCTTTGCTTTACGGTTTAAGTACCGTTAGCGTGAGCCGCACGTGGCTGCAAGGTACGGATGCGCCTTACTGTTCCTGGCGCTTACACACCTTAAGGCTGCGGTGCACTACGCCTGGTGGCTCTGGCTCTGAGATCATCAGTCCCCTAGAACTTAGAACTACTTAAACCTAACTAACCTAAGGACATCACACACATCCATGCCCGAGGCAGGATTCGAACCTGCGACCGTAGCAGTCGCGCGGTTCAGGACTGAAGCGCCTAGAACCGCTCGGCCACCGTGGCCGGCACGCCTGGTGGCGTCCGAAGTCGTGCAGACGCCCTCGGCATTTGTAAGTACCTGTGTGAGACACAGTAATGCGAAATTTCTACAGGTATCATAAATAATGACGATTATATTAGAAAAAATAAGCCCTCGGTCACAAATATTAAGCCAAAATGGGCCAGGTTTCGACGCTAGTATGAGCGTCGTCTTCAGAATCAGACTAACTGTTCTAAAACATATTAGGTATATAATACATTAATAAAATTAAAGTTTGTACTGACTGGAGAACGATGCGGTACTTACAAGATCTAAGCCGGAAAGGCGACGTCATGAATAATACGTAAGATGGCGAGCAGCCCGTAGGGGCTCGCCATCTTACTTACAACTATTCATGACGTCGCTTTTCCGGCTTAGATCTTTTTTAATATGTGACTTGTAAGTACTGCATCTTCTTCCAGTCAGTACAAACTTTAATTTTATCAATGTACACTCCTGGAAATGGAAAAAAGAACACATTGACACCGGTGTGTCAGACCCACCACACTTGCTCCGGACACTGCGAGAGGGCTGTACAAGCAATGATCACACGCACGGCACAGCGGACACACCAGGAACCGCGGTGTTGGCCGTCGAATGGCGCTAGCTGCGCAGCATTTGTGCACCGCCGCCTTCAGTGTCAGCCAGTTTGCCGTGGCATACGGAGCTCCATCGCAGTCTTTAACACTGGTAGCATGCCGCGGTAGCGTGGACGTGAACCGTATGTGCAGTTGACGGACTTTGAGCGAGGGCGTATAGTGGGCATGCGGGAGGCCGGGTGGACGTACCGCCGAATTGCTCAACACGTGGGGCGTGAGGTCTCCACAGTACATCGATGTTGTCGCCAGTGGTCGGCGGAAGGTGCACGTGCCCGTCGACCTGGGACCGGACCGCAGCGACGCACGGATGCACGCCAAGACCGTAGGATCCTACGCAGTGCCGTAGGGGACCGCACCGCCACTTCCCAGCAAATTAGGGACACTGTTGCTCCTGGGGTATCGGCGAGGACCATTCGCAACCGTCTCCATGAAGCTGGGCTACGGTCCCGCACACCGTTAGGCCGTCTTCCGCTCACGCCCCAACATCGTGCAGCCCGCCTCCAGTGGTGTCGCGACAGGCGTGAATGGAGGGACGAATGGAGACGTGTCGTCTTCAGCGATGAGAGTCGCTTCTGCCTTGGTGCCAATGATGGTCGTATGCGTGTTTGGCGCCGTGCAGGTGAGCGCCACAATCAGGACTGCATACGACCGAGGCACACAGGGCCAACACCCGGCATCATGGTGTGGGGAGCGATCTCCTACACTGGCCGTACACCACTGGTGATCGTCGAGGGGACACTGAATAGTGCACGGTACATCCAAACCGTCATCGAACCCATCGTTCTACCATTCCTAGACCGGCAAGGGAAATTGCTGTTTCAACAGGACAATGCACGTCCACATGTATCCCGTGCCACCCAACGTGCTCTAGAAGGTGTAAGTCAACTACCCTGGCCAGCAAGATCTCCGGATCTGTCCCCCATTGAGCATGTTTGGGACTGGATGAAGCGTCGTCTCACGCGGTCTGCACGTCCAGCACGAACGCTGGTCCAACTGAGGCGCCAGGTGGAAATGGCATGGCAAGCCGTTCCACAGGACTACATCCAGCATCTCTACGATCGTCTCCATGGGAGAATAGTAGCCTGCATTGCTGTGAAAGGTGGATCTACACTGTACTAGTGCCGACATTGTTCATGCTCTGTTGCCTGTGTCTATGTGCCTGTGGTTCTGTCAGTGTGATCATGTGATGTATCTGACCCCAGGAATGTGTCAATAAAGTTTCCCCTTCCTGGGACAATGAATACACGGTGTTCTTATTTCAATTTCCAGGAGTGTATTATATACCTAATATGTTTTAGAACAGTTAGTCTAATTCTGAAGACGACGCTCATAGTAGCGTCGATACCTGGTCAAATTTGACTGAATACTTGTGACCGAGGGCTTATTTGTTCTAATATAATTCTGACACTGTCACTGAACCTTAGCAGCTATGTTCAAAATTTTATAATGACGATTAGCTGCCCATTGGAAACGAAACATTCATTGTCTCACACGCAACGATATATTCACAAACGTTTTATTTACCTTTATAAGCAAACATACATTGACGAAATACATCTTCGTAATAATATTCACAACAATGCAATCATCTAAGACTGTATAATGTTTTCACCTGTCACGTTAGTACCTTGGCAAACATATTTTCAAATGCAACGTCTTCACAATGACATGTGCACGAATTTAATAGTCGTCGATTGTATGGCATCGTTCATAACAATCTGGCACGTGTAATGGAACCCTGCACTTTTTGCATTCCCACGTTGTTTCGCTGCGTCGTTTACGCTATCTGCACACTACACAAGCTCTCGCAGGATTTACTTTTGATGGTGTTGGATCAATATGTTTGGAAAAATGTGCCCAATGTTACGCGTGCAGTCTTTGTGGCATATCGTTGGATGCTAATCGTCCCTTCCGATTATATTCCCGTAAAAGTGTAGTTTTCAACAATGATTCTGCAATGTGAATCCTATATTCTGCGTAGCTCTGTCGCTTGCCGCAATGTATTTTGTAATACAAAATGCACGTGTTAAATTAAGCAACATCAAATAGGTAAAAGAATATCTTGCGGTATCCTTTCATCCATTTTCTCATCACAAGGAAGCATGCGAGCATCTGATTTTGGCGATCAATTCCAATCATGCCCGTATTGTATTCGACGACACATTTCGGTTTACACGGCGCATTGCGGAGAGGTGTATCTGTGGCAATCATGTCTGCTGTTGAATGTTCTGTGTAAAGCATGTAAACGTCTCGTTTATCTTTCCATTTTAGTGCCAATATTCCATTACAACTCCTCACTGTATATTCTCCCTTTTTTAATTTTGCCTTCAGGAAGTCTGTAGTCATATTTTTTTCTGTCTGAGCGCACTATTCTAATCACATTAGTTTTATTGGTGAGGAGAGTTTTGAAAATTTTCGGTGAAGAAAACTAGTTATCTAGAGTATGCCCTTTGTGTAACACCGACTGTGACAGTTCTAGAACAATACTTTCAGAGGCACTGCCACTAGCAACACGTTTGTCACTACCCGTGTATATCTCAAAATCATAGCAGTGTCCTGAACTTGACTCACACAATTTATAAATTTTAATAACAAACCTCGCTCTTTTTGATGGATTAAATTGTTTGTAGAATAAGCGCCCCTTAGATTTCATGAACGATTCATCAGTGGCAATATTCTCTTGCATTGTGTTCACTTCCTTAAATTTTTAACTGAACATATCTGTGACTGGCCTTAGTTTTTACAGCTTATCTGTGTTGCTGGCTAACCTGTTATTCGCTAGATGCAAGAATCCACTTTTGTGCAGAAATCTCCTGAATGGCGTCTTCCTAAATATTGGCGTTTCTATAACGGCCCTGCTAGACCAATACATCTGAATCGACGGTTTCCTTACTTCAGCCATGATTAAATATAGCGCAATGTATATTTTTATTTCGTTATAGCCAATAGGAGACCACTTTTGGTCTATTTTTCGTCTCTTCCGTTCATTGTCGAGTACGTCTTGTGCATATCTATTCGTCTCAGTTGCGATGTTTTACTAAATTGTACTATTAAATATTACATAGAAAACGTCTAATTCTCTTATGCTTGTACTGACGTGCTGTAAAGCTGCTTCCTTTATTCCGGGAATTTCCGTATACGTCCAGATTGTTGGTTCATTGTCTTCCTTTTGCCACATCCACGACTCTGATTGTTGCTGGTAGGTTTGCGCTTCTTCATCAGTATCATCTTCAATCACAAGCCGCTTACACCTTTTTCGTAAAACGTCGCTACCACTGTCACTGCCGCTGTCAAAATATCCGGCAAAATCATTCTTGGCTCTGTCACCACATGTCTCCCTTTCCTCGTGGACAGGTTTGCTACATGTTGGAAACATTGTGAAAGTATTTTTGTAATGTCGGCACGTCCGAATGCGGCGAAGAACACTTCGTGTATGCCACTTGTACTCGATCAGCTCCGTAACGTGTCAGAGACGTTCTGTTTGCCGGCCGGTGTGGCCGTGCGGTTCTAGGCGCTTCAGTCTGGAACCGCGTGACCGCTACGGTCGCAGGTTCGACTCCTGCCTCGGGCATTGACGTGTGTGATGTCCTTAGGTTAGTTAGGTTAAAGTAGTTCTAAGTTCTAGGGGATTGATCACCACAGATGTTAAGTCCCATAGTGCTCAGAGCCATTTGCACCATTTTTTGAACGTTCTGTTTACATTTGCCGCGGCTGACCGACGACGTCTCTCACACGACATGCGCTTGTTCGGCGCGGTAAACATTCCACGTCTCTGATACGTCTAGTTGATGTTTGGCCATGTCGGCACTCTACGTCTCTGACACGACATTGTAATCTAAGGGGTTAACGGACTATGAACGTGGGATAACAGTTGTAGCTCAACGCATGGGACATTCCATTTCGGAAATCGTTAGGGAATTCAACATTCTGAGATCCACAGTGTCATCAGCGTGCCGCGATTATCATATTTCACTCGTTACCTCTCATCACTGGCAGTGAGGTGGCTGACAGTCTTCACTTAACGACCGAGGGCATCGGCGTCTGTTTAGAGTTATCAGTGCTAACAGACAAGCAGTTGTTGTTGTTGTTGTGGTCTTTAGTCCTGAAACTGGTTTGATGCAGCTCTCCATGCTACTCTATCCTGTGTAAGCTTCTTCATCTCCCAGTACCTACTGCAACCTACATCCTTCTGAATCTGCTTAGTGTATTCGTCTCTTGGTCTCCCTCTACGATTTTTACCCTCCACGCTACCCTCCAATGTTAAATTTGTGATCCCTTGATGCCTCAAAACATGTCCTACCAACCGATCGCTTCTTCTAGTCAAGTTGTGCCACAAACTTCTCTTCTCACCAATCCTATTCAATACCTCCTCATTAGTTACGTGATCTACCCACCTTATCTTCAGCATTCTTCTGTAGCACCACATTAGTTACGTGATCTACCCACCTTATCTTCAGCATTCTTCTGTAGCACCACATTTCGAAAGCTTCTATTCTCTTCTTGTCCAAACTAGTTATCGTCCATGTTTCACTTCCATACATGGCTACACTCCATACAAATACTTTCAGAAACGACTTCCTGACACTTAAATCTATACTCGATGTTAAATTTCTCTTCTTCAGAAACGCTTTCCTTGCCATTGCCAGTCTACATTTTATATCCTCTCTACTTCGACCATCATCAGTTATTTTACTCCCTAAATAGCAAAAGACCTTTACTACTTTAAGTGTCTCATTTCCTAATCTAATTCCCTCAGCATCACCAGATTTAATTTGACTACATTCCATTATCCTTGTTTTGCTTTTGTTGATGTTCATCTTATATCCTCCTTTCAAGACACTGTTCATTCCGTTAAACTGCTCTTCCAAGTCCTTTGCTGTGTCTGACAGAATTACAATGTCATCGGCGAACCTCAAAGTTTTTACTTCTTCTCCATGAATTTGAATACCTACTCCGAATTCTTCTTTTGTTTCCTTTACTGCTTGCTCAATATACAGATTGAATAACATCGGGGAGAGGCTACAACCCTGTCTCACTCCTTTCCCAACCACCGCTTCCCTTTCATGCCCCTCGACTCTTATAACTGCCCTCTGGTTTCTGTACAAATTGTAAATAGCCTTTCGCTCCCTGTATTTTACCCCTGCCACCTTCAGAATTTGAAAGAGAGTATTCCAGTTAAAATTGTCAAAAGCTTTATCTAAGTCTACAAATGCCAGAAACGTAGGTACGTACGTAGACAAGCAGTAATGTGTGAAATAACCACAGAATTCAATATAGGACATGCGACGCATGTATCCGTTACAACAGTGCCGTGAAATATGGCGTTAGTGGGCTATACCAGCAGACGATCGACACGAGCGCTTTTGCTAACTACACGACATCCTCTGAAGCGCCTCCTATGGTCTCGTGACCATGCCTGTTGGACCCCAGTGAACCGGAAAACCGGAGCCTTGTCAGATGAGTCCCGATTTCAGTTGGTAAGAAATAGTGGTAGGGTTCGAGTGTGACGCAGATGCCACAAAGGCGCTGGACCCAAGTTGTCAAAAGGACACTTTGCAAGGTGATGGTGGCTCCGTAATGGTGTGGGTTGTGCTCACATGGAATGAACTGGGCTCTCTGTTCCATCATTGGCTGCAAATGGTCACGTTCGACTACCAGGAAGCCATTTGCAGCAATTCATACACTCATGCACATTAATTAATGATAATTGCAGACTGTGGTGCGACACAACTTGGCACTACACAAAACTGGCGCTAATAGCATAGGCACATAGGGAACACACGCGACACAGATCTGTAAGTCCACGGTATTGGTGATAATTTGAGAAAACCGTTCCGAAACACATGTTCTACAAAACGCCACTGTTTCCTGCGCATGCACCCCGACATCTGTTGGGTTGGCAGAAGAGCCAATACCGTGTTACTAGAGGAGACCGAAATGCACACGTTTTAGCTCCTCACGCAGGCTGGCGTGAGGAGGGAAGAACTATACTGACGTGAGGTCTGAAACATGACAAGGAATTAGAATTCAGAAAGCGGACGTAATTAGTTTGATACTTAACTTTAATCCAATAATGATGAACGTCGCTCTTGACAGTACATGATTCACACTATCAATCTCAATAGTAACTGAATATGGCGCCTTGCTAGGTCGTAGCAAATGACGTAGCTGAAGGCTATGCTAAACTGTCGTCTCTGCAAATGAGAACGTACGTAGCCAGTGAACCATCGCTAGCAAAGTCGGCTGTACAACTGGGGCGAGTGCTAGGGAGTCTCTCTAGACTAGACCTGCCGTGTGGCGGCGCTCGGTCTGCAATCACTGATAGTGGCGACATGCGGGTCCGACGTATACTAACGGACCGCGGCCGATTTAAGGGCTACCGCCTAGCAAGTGTGGTGTCTGGCGGTGACACCACAACATAAATATGGGATATGATCACCATGCACACATACGCAGGCCACACAACGGGTTCGCATACTCTCGATCAGGTGTTCGAGCAACTGTTGGGGTATAGCCTTCCATTCTTGCACCAGTGCCTGTCAGAGCTCCCGAAGTGTTCTAGGGGTTTGAAGACGTGGAATGATACGTCCACCGAGTGCCATTCGCCTGGTATCTTCTCTTTCAAGGTACTCCTCCACGATGGCAGCTCGGTGGGGCCGTGCGTTATCATCCATCAGGAGGAAGGTGGGGCCCACTGCACCCCTGAAAAGGCGGACATACTGGTGCAGAATGAAGTTCCGATACACCTGACCTGTTACAGTTCCTCTGTCAAAGACATGCAGGGGTGTAAGTGCACCAATCATAATCCCACCTCATACCGTAAAACCACGACCTCCATACAGGTCCCTATCAAGAACATTAAGGGGTTGGTATGTGGTTCCTGGTACACGCCAGATGAAAACCCAGCGAGAATCGCTGTTCTGACCATACCTGGACTCGTTCATGAACGTAACCTGAGACTACTGTTCCAATGACCATGTCCTCTGTTCTTGACACCAGGCTTTACGGGCTCCTCTATGACCAGGGGTCAGTGGAGTGCACCTTGCAGGTCTCCGGGCGAATAAACCATGTCTGTTCAGTCGTCTGTCGACTGTGTGTCTGGAGACAACGGTTCCAGTGGCTGCGGTAAGGTCCCGAGCAAGGCTACCTGCAGTATTCCGTGGCCGTCTGCGGGCATTAATGGTGAAATAGCGGTCTTCTTGTGGTGTTGCACACTGTGGACGTACTGTAGCGCCTGGACACGTTTCCTGTCTCCTGGAATCGTAGCCATAATCTTGAGATCACACTTTGTGGCACACAGAGGGCCCGTGCTACGACCTGCTGTGTTAGACCAGCCTTCAGTCGCCCTAGTATTCTACCCCTCATAACGTCACCAGTATGTGTTCTTTGAGCCATTTTCAAGACACAGTCACCATTACCACGTATGAAAACATCTGCACACTTTCTCGCTGCATCGTACTCTGGCGTGAACCAACACACCTCTGCGGATGTGGACTGCTGCCAGTGCCACCGTGCGACGACTGCAGCTCAATGCACCGCATGGTCATACCCCGAAGTGATTTAAATCCGCAAACCGCCCACCAGAGCGTTGTTTCACCATGTATCAGTATTGTCTTTAATTTATGAGCATCTGTGTAGATTTCATGTTGCAAAACAATGACGGAGTTTTTATGGATGACAATGCGCCATGTCACTGGGTCACAGTCTTTCCTGATTGGTTTGAAGAACATTCTGGACAGTTCGAACGGATGGTTTGGCCACACACAGATCGCTTGTCATGAATTCCATCGAACATTAGTGGAACATAATGGAGATGTCAGTTCGTACAGAAAATCCTGCATCTGCAATATCCTGCACTTCCGCAATTATGGACGGCTACAGGAGCGGCATGGCTCAGTATTTTTGTAGGGGACTTCCAATGGCTTTTTAAGTCCATGCCACGTCGAGTTGCAGCACTACGATATTGCGATGCATCCCACAACTTTTGTCAGCTCGCTATATGGCACGTACCTTCATAATCCTTGACACCGTTTCTCACAAGCGACTCCTAATTAAACCGGGAACAGATCCGTCCAATGCCAGATTCTTTAAAGAATCGAATTCCCAAGTGTGAAACAGCTTCATACGTCTGATTACTTTGCAAATGACTTACGGGGGGGCGTTTGTATAGTCAGTGCAAAAATAAAAACTACTTACGTGTTTGGGGTAAACCTTTTTTATTTTTCGACATAGTCTCCATTTAGACTTATACACTTCGTCCAATGCTGTTCTAATTTGTTGATCTCTTCCGAATAATAGGAATTATCCAAGCCTGCAAAATAGCTATTAGTTGCTGCAATCACCTCGTCGTTTGAATAAAATCTTTGTCCCGCCAGCCATTCTTCAAATTGGGGAACAAATACTAATCCGATAGAGAGACAAGTCCGGAGAATAGGGGGGCTGTGAAACAAGTTGGAATCCTATTTCCATTACTTTTGTGGCCACAACTGCTGATGTGTGTGCTGGTGCATTGTCTTTATGGAAAAGGACTTTTTCTTGCAGATCGGTTTTCAAACGGTCCAATAATGGTGAATAATAAACACCTGTAATAGTTTTACCCTTTTTCAGATAGTCGATAAGGATTATCCCTTGCGAATCCCAAAACACAGTCGCCATAACCTTTCTGGCCGGTCTTCGCCTTTTTTTGTGCAGATTCTCCCTTGGTAACCCATTGTTTAGATTATTGCCTGGTCTCAGGAGTATAGCAATGTATCCATGTTTCATCCACAGTGACGAATCGGCGCTCAAAGTCATGTGGATTCCTCCTGAACAGCTGCAAACTATCCTTGCAACACTTCACACTATTCTGTTTTTGGTCAAGCTTGAGGAATCGCGGAACCCATCTTGCGGATAGGTTTCTCATGGCCAAATGTGTATGCAAAATAATATGTACACGTTCATTCGAGATGCCCACAGCACTAGCAATCTCACGCCCCTCTTCTGTCATCCATCACCATATATTGGATTTTATCAGTGATTTCTGGAGTCGTAACCTCCACAGGGCGTCCAGAACGTTCAGCATCACTTGCGCCCATAGGGTCACTCCGAAAATTTTGGAACCACTTATAAACTGTTCTAATCGAAGGCGCAGAGTCACGATAATGTTTATCAAGCTTCTCTTTAGTCTCCTGAGGCGTTTTGCCTTTCATAAAGTAATGTTTAATCACCACACGATATTCTTTTTCGTCCATTTTTTGACAATCACTCGACTTCCTTGATTCACACGAATGCCAAACACAAAGAAATAGACCAATATGGGTGAAACTTGGTGTGCGTTCTTTCCAAAGATGCTACTAACTGTCCAAAGATGCTACTAAATGTCCTTAGGTTAGTTAGGTTTAAGTAGCTCTAAGTCTAGGGGACTGATGACCGCAGATGTTAAGTCCTACAGTGCTTAGAGCCATTTGAACCTTTTTTTTGCCAATAACTAAACATGAGATCGATACGCCGGTGGTGCCATCTCTCGGACTTTGCACGGACTTTTCAAACGCCCCTCGTAATGTGTGAAATAGCCGACGTAAACCACGTAAAACTCTCTTGATGTTGATTTTATTAGTTTTGGATTATTTACTCATAGACTAATGAAAAAAGTCAAAACCAAAACTGTATGACAGTACAGTCATTCATCTCTCTGCGATAGCAATTAAATTTCGTAGCTGTATTTTCTAAATTTTGCTGCGGGAAATACATAGCTAGTGGCTTCTGAAGTAAGATTCTTAAATTTCTCTTTCCTTTGGCGCATCAGAGAGGATACTCTGCGAAAAGCCTGGGCGTCCTTGGCGCATTAATTACAAGGCAGTTTACAACCTCCTGTGGGGCTGTGGGTTCGCAAAACTGCTCTACTAAAGCCCGTCTTGTTCCCTTTGCTGGCAAGTCGGCGTTGGCCTCTGATGTTCGAGGACTGCGACCGTAGGTCCTTGAAATGGCGAATCTGCGCATCCTGCTGGCTGATGCAAAGACACGTAACCGCCATTTTGGCGTCTCCAGTGTGAGAAGTTTCCTAAGTTTTACATTCTGAATGTTGTCAGACAATCCTATTGGACAGCAGCATCGGCGCTGCCACTTGAATGTCTGAGCCAGTGGGTGGCGACGCATCAAATACATTGCACCAACCTGTGGTTAGTTAACTGACATACAGTAAGCGATGGTGGAGAAGCTTCGGCAGCCTTCCCCGGCGTTTCGGTGTAGTCAGGGAGGTTCTTCCTCGTCCCTGTAGCGGAAGTCCTGAATCCTCCGCTCCAAATCGACGGAACACGGGGGCGATGCAGGGACGTGTATTCCGTTTTGGAATAGACTTTGTTAATCAGTCAGCTCCGATTCACATAAATTCAGGAGTGTGGTGAACTCATTTTGACGTCCATTTTTGAGCTTCAAGTAAGCAATCATTTTGGACGTAATTACGTTGATTGATTAATTTTGGTTCAGAAAGCTAACTGTAAATTATTTCGACATCTACAACTACATCTACATTTATACTCCGCAAGCCACCCAACGGTGTGTGGCGGAGGGCACTTTACGTGCCACTGTCATTACCTCCCTTTCCTGTTCCATTCGCGTATGGTTCGCGGGAAGAACGACTGCCGGAAAGCCTCCGTGCGCGCTCGAATCTCCTGATAGACATGAGAAATGTAAACTCTTACATTAAAGCTTAGGAGTGTGTTTACTTTTGTAATTAGTCCTACAAATGTCCTGCTCAGGCGACCCTAATTAAAATATATATATATATATATATATATATATATATATATATATATATATATATATATATGTGTGTGTGTGTGTGTGTGTGTGTGTGTGTGTGTGTGTGTGTGTGTGTGTGTGTGTGTGTGTGTGTGTTCAGCTTTTCTTGCGTACATAAACTGTAATTTTTTAATTTATTTATTTAACCTGATTCTATAAGGACCATCAGCCCTCTCTTACATTTGGACCAGGGTTTCACACACACAAGATTTTTTGCATTAAAATTAGCCATAAAATAACAATTTTAAGGGTATACGGAATGAGTTTTTCGATGAAAAAATCGATTTTTGGGTAAACGCATTTTCGAAAAATTTAGACTCTCCCGTTTAATACCATGTACAAAATATTTGGATGACGTGAATAGAACTACTTTAAATAAGTTTTTTAAATAATTTCGACACACGATGTTCTGCACCTTGTATATGAGACGCGAAATATACCTGATATAGACAGCCTTGCCAGAGATATAATTGAGCAGAAGAGAGTTAGCTTTTCTGTTGGCTACACTGCTAGACAATTGACAATAGATTCTGCACCATTTGTATTGTTTCCTTTGTGAGTACATCCATGTCATTGTTGTGAAAGACGTATGTGGAGAAGTCATTGAGTTTTCTTTGCTTCAACATGCCAAGACCTAGTCTGAAGGTATTTAGAAAGCGTGTACATTGGCGCAAGAAAGTAAATTGTACTAAAAATTCGTCTGATTCATTTTCATCAGTATCTGATGTCCCAGTAGCGACTAACCTCAACACTGGTAGTGATACATTGAGTGATGCTGCTGCCACTACACCGGAAAGTGCTTCAAGAAGAAAACTAGCTGGAATTGAAGAAGAATACAAGAAACTAAATGCTGGGACTACAAAATATGAGGTAATTAACGTCTCTTTATTATCAGACGTTTTGGAGAACAATGTGTGCTGCAAACAATGTGGAAAATGTGGTGTTTCATTGAAAACAAACTTACATGTAGGACTTGCTTGTGAATTACAGTTGATGTGCAGTTATTGCAAACACAGTGTTACTTTCTTCAATTCCTCACATGTTACTGCAGATACAGGTAAACTATGCGATAATCATTAGACTGGTTTATGGATTACGGTGTATAGGAAAGGGCAGGGCTGCAGGTGCCATGTTGTGTGGTGTGATGAACCTCCCTCCTCCACCTTCAAAATTTAACAAACACATATTTGCAATAGGCTCTGCTGTAGACGATGTGGCACAGGAAAACATGAAAGATGCTGTTGAGGAAGCAGTTGTTGAAAATAATAATAGCAGAGACTTGTCCATAGCTTTTGATGGAAGCTGGCAGAACAGAGGCCACACATCTCTGAATGGTGTAGTAACAGCTACAAGTGTGGACACTGGTAAGGTAGTTGATGTGGCAATACTTTCCAAGCATTGCAGATGCAAGGAGAAAATGAAAAATAAACATGAAGGGGAGTGCATGGCAAATTACTATGGGTCAAGTGGTGGTATGGAAGTTGCTGGTGTAAGAAGTATTTATCAATGCTCAGTAAAATGGTACAATGTTAGATACATAAATTATCTTGGAGATGGTGTCTCAAAGGCTTTCAGAGAAATTGAGGAACTGAGACCCTATGGTAACGATGTGAAAATTTCCAAACTGGAGTGTGTTGGCCATGTTCAGAAAAGGATGGGATCAAGACTTCGATGGCTCAAGGCTAGCATGAAAGGCAAGAAATTGCGCGATGGAAAAACTTTAGATGGGAATAAGAGACTGACAGATGCTACAATAGATCATATTCAGAAGTGCTATGGTCTAGCAATAAGACAGAATACAGCAGATGCAGAATTAATGAGAAGAGCAGTCTGGGCTCTGTTTTTTCATACAATGAGAATCCCCAACATGGGCTATGTCCAAAAGGAGACGATAGTTGGTGCAAGTACAACAGAGGCAATGTAACTAAGAAACAATGCAATCACCCTCATCACCTGCCACCTGCCATAATGGATGAAATAAAACCAATATTCCGAGACCTCGCAGATATTAGTCTACTAAAGAAATGTCTTCATGGCCGGACTCAAAATCCAAATGAGTGTGTGAACCATGTGATATGGAATAGACTACCTAAAACTGTGTTTGTGGGTATAAACACACTACACTTTGGCGTTTATGATGCTGTTTCATCATTCAGTCAGGGCAATATAACACAGTGCAAAGTTCTGCAGAAGTTGGGGCTCTGTGTAGGACTACGAACTGCCGCAGCTATGCTTTGTTTGGGCAAGGAACGGCTCAGGTCTTGAGATAATGCCATAAAAGTATGTTCAAAGATGGCTAGACAGCATAGCAGAGCCATCAAGAGGAAGCTGTTGGACGATTCTGATGATACAAGCTATAGAGCAGGCTTGTACTGAAGTAAAAACTTTGAAGCTAATTTCCTGTAACTTTAGTTTTTTTGTGTATAAGGTACATTTTCTCAGGGCCTATTTATAGTAGAAAGATGAAATTTTCTGTACTCGTTCCTTAAGACCTTCTAATATATCTGAATTAAAAGATATGTGGAATTATTTTGTATTAATGGATGTAAATTTTAAAATACTTGTTAAAATGCATAACTTTTTTAACATTTACAAAAAATAAAATATCTGAAAAACTATACATCATTTTTTCAAAATTAATAATTCGGCATAAAAGCAGAACATATCTCTGCGTTCTGTGAAAAAATCAAGAGTATCGTCCAAATAACAAATGAGAAAATGTTCCTAACTTTTAGCTCAATTTAACAATGTGAGCATAGGGCGTTCTGTATACCCTTAACATGACAGTGTTAAAATGATTTGACTGTCTGTAGTCACAATGCCAGTACTTCTATCACAGCTGCTGCTGTCACTAACAACGATGATACAATAATAATAATATTAATAATGACAGTAATAATGACAATAACAATGATAATGACAGCAGTAAACATAAAAAGAGTTTATAGGAGCACGAAATAGATGTTCTCTGATGTATCCAGTTATGGGGTAAGGAAATTTAAGGACACTGCAGCAGCTAAGAATAGTGGGAATTAAGGAAGATCTAATTAGGAACAAGGATGTACGAGGGTAATGAGATCGTACAGAGACAATATTAATCATTATTATTGCTTTAGTAGATACGTAATTAACTGTCTTCTGAAGCTGGAGATGTTATTCTGTTCAGCTGTTCTCTCACTGTGGAGTTCCACTGTAAAACAGGTACTCCTATTTGGAACATTTAAGGCGATGTAGGAAATTTAATTCACTTATATTTGGTTTAATAAACACAATAGAGACACATAAGGAAGACTTTAGTTATCAAGAATATATTCTCCTTCACTACTTACAACCGTCTGCCAACGCTGGGGTAACGTTTCGATTCCATAACCGTAGAAATCACACGGTTTTGAGGCAAAAAACTTGTCGAGCCGCGATGGGAGCGTATTTTCATCCGGAGAGGATGGTCTTTGACGGTCCTTGTTCGATATATAGCGGAAAGGCGAAAATCTCAGGGCGCAAGATAGGGCGAATAAGGTGGGTGCTGAATCACTTCCAAACCCAACTCCTGTACAGTGTTTTTTGTCAATGAAGCAGAACGCGGGCGGGGGTTATCGCGGAGTACCATCACCTTACGCAGTCTTCCTGGTCGCTGATCTTCGATTGCGTCTGCAAGACGTCGCAGCTGTTGACAGTAAATGTCGGCAGTGTTGGTTACCTCTAGGGGAAGAAATTCGTGGTACACCACATGGTCGCTGTTCCAACAGATGGGTAACATAATCTTTTGTAGATGCGCTCAGGTCTTTGTACGAGGAGCTGCTGCTTTGTTTGGATCCAACCATTCCACTCTTTTCTTTATGTTAGCATAAAGACACCATTTTTCGTCACCAGTAACGATACAGGATAGGACTGGTCGATGTTGTCCACGAGCCATTTGATGACGAGCAAGTGGAGATGCACATATGACTACCGGCTGGTTTTTGTGATTTTGGTTGAGAGCATGCGCTAACCAAATACTCGATGTTTAAATCTTCGACGATGCATGCAAATATCGGACGGTGGTGGAATGATCACAGTTCTCTAGTACACTGACGTGGATCATTGTGGACTAATGCGCTTAAACGGTCTTCTTAAAAACCCCGAAGGTCTTCCTGAACGGGGAGAACTATTAATGTCAAAGCGATACCCCTTAAAACGAGAAAATGATTTTCTTGACGTGCTCTGTCCAATGGCATTATCACCATACACGTCGCATATGTGTTTGGCTGCTTCCGCTGCTGTCACCCCTCTATTGAACTCAAACAGAAGAACATCTCGGAAATGTTCCGCTTTCTCCACTTGGCACTCCATTTTGTAGTGTCCACACCTCCATTCACGAAATTGCTAAGCTCGTCGTTCCCTAGGCTTAAATACTAGGTAATCTAACTTAAACTAACTTAACGCTAAGGACAAAACACACACACACACACACACACACACACACACACACACACACACACACGTCGCCGTGCGGGATTAGCCGAGCGGTCTTGGGCGCTGCAGTCCTGGACTGTGCGGCTGGTCCCGGCGGAGGTTCTAGTCCTCCCTCGGGCATGGGTGTGTGTCTTTGTCCTTAGGATAATTTAGGTTAAGTAGTGTGTAAGCTTAGGGACTGTTAAGTCCCATAAGATTTCACACACATTTGATTTGAACACATCTACGTCCATGGGAAGACTCAAACTTCCGACGGGGGCAGCCGGCCGAACCGTTGCAAGGCGGTTGAGACTTCGCAGCTACCCCACGCGGCTCCAAATTACAAAATGACAATATATAAACTCAAATAGTAACAGTGAACTACCAATTAAAATGACAATCGATAAATAAATCCATAGCAACCGGACTTCCAACATGCGAAACGAAAATGCTACGAACTTACGCATCAACCTAATGCTACTAATAATTAATGTGAGTTGCTTTTATTTGCATTTACCTCAGTATTGAGATTATAGAGAGATTTTATTGCTATAAGTAGCGTAATTTGTTAGCTTAAAAAAATGTTTTACAAAGTGTACACAAGCTTGCGTAACGTTTCTGTGGTGAGTACGTTAAGTGTGGTAGGCAGTTTGCATACTCCCCTGCCGAGCTGCACTACGTCATCAGTACACTGCACACAACGACAAAGAACACGCAGACATTTCACCCGGTAAACCAAACTAATGTGCAAAGTTTATTGCAAGTATCTCAGTGCTCTGATTCTCAGTTATTGGATGAATATAGTGTGGGTAATTCGTCCACCATGAGCTACACTGCTGTAAGACATACACACAGTTTCTAACTTTAATACTTGACATATTTTGTTAAGCCTTTAACATAAGATCACATCTCTTAATGACAAGATTATAAAATCTGTTAATAATTACATGAAATACTGAAAATGAAGTCATCACTTAACACTTCCGGGCTAAGATGCCGTGGTCCATACATAATACTCTCCCCTGACGTTTCGTCTTCGACTACGGAAGGCATCCTCCGAGGACAATCGGCGAACTACGACGAGAGCGCGAGTGAGCGCCGTATATATAAGACACCCAGAGGGCGCCGCTGTCAATCACGTGACGTCGGCTGTGCTATGATCTCGGATATTGCCAACTCTCCCAATTGAAATTAATCGGTTGTCACGCTGTTGCTGCAATGTTGTCATCCATATCTTATCCAGCTTAATGCCTTAATCTTTTCTATTAAAATTATTGCAGTATCTGGCAATCACAATGGCCTCTCTGTACATTCGCGCATAATAATGCGACGTCTTTGCTATGACAGTCGTCTCACTAAACTTTATTTCATGATCACCTTCCTCTCGTCGCAGTTCGCCGGTTGTCCTCGGAGGATGCCTTCCGCAGTCGAAGGCGAAACGTCAGGGGAGAGTCTTATATATGGACCACGGCATCTCAGCCCGGAAGCGTTAAGTGATGACAACACCTGCCGTGAAAGCCTTCATTCTATGATCAAACGCCTCTACGGGGAGAATACGTCAGCTTCGGTTCGACGGGTCGAGAGCATGCACAAGAAGAAGTCACAACAACTGTGTTCGCTCACCTTCCTGTTACGCTGCAGGGACACGTCAACTGTTCCGAAATTTCTGCAAGTGAAGAGGACGTTCCGCTCGGCACAAGCTCATCGAATTTACAGCCGTATGGAATCAGCATTGTTACGAGAGACATTTCACCAGACGCGGCGAGCACTGGCGGAAACTAACAGTAAACTATTTCAACTTCATATTCTCATTAGTAATACCATGCAGTATGACGATTGGAATAAGATTGACAACCTTACATTTAGAACTTTGGAAGTAAGTGCAGAAATATCAATGATTAGACAAAAGAGGAAGTTTGCTAGCTTACAGAAGATCACGTCGGGAGGCACAAGAGAGGATAATTCTCGGACAGTTATTAACCTGTCAGACAAAGTCTTGACTGTAGATGAGGTTACAGTACTGGCTAAGGGTGGGAATTTTGCAGTGACGCCCCGAATGGTTCCCACGGAAGATATTGTGGATAATGTTGAGGCAGGTATCCGTCAGCTGTCACAGCAGTTCGCTGATGTTATAAGAATGGAAACAGCTAGAATCTTGCGCACGCCACCTAAAAGTAATCTATCACAGGCACAAAGCAAGGCACTGAGGGACATCAACGCAGATGAAAACATCATCGTTCTTTCTGCAGATAAAGGCAACGCTACTGTCGTAATGAAGAGTAAAGATTATCATGAAAAAATCATGGACGTTTTGGATCCCAACAATTACAAACAACTTCAGAAGGATCCGACATCGAGGATATTAAAAATGAGCAATCAATTGGCGAAAGCGTCTTCCCTCTCTTCAGTTGACACGAAGCAACTCTTTAAATCAGAAGCTTACTCGCCCAGACTCTATGGGTTACCCAAGGTTCATAAACCGCTGGTACCTTTGAGACCTATAGTCAGCGCAATAGGGTCTCCCACCCATGAATTTGCAGGACACCTTGCCTCGCTGCTGAAACCTCATGTTGGTGGAACTGACAATCATGTCAAAAATTCATATCACTTCATCGATATTATTAAGGAAATTAGTGTGGGCCCTAATGATATCCTGGTCAGTTTTGATGTGGTGTCGTTGTTTACCATTATTTCGGTGAATGAAGCGATCACATGTATAGCGGACATTGTTCCTAGTGATATTTGGCATTATTCAGACGTTGCTTCACAACAACTTATTTTCAATATAATAATGTTTTTATGAACAGATTGACGGGGTGGCTATGGGAAGTCCTCTTAGTCCAGCTGTGGCTAAATTGTTCATGGAGAACATTGAACAACGGGCGCTGCAAACAACTAGAAAAAGACCAGGCAGATGGTATCGTTATGTTGTCGATACATTTGTCATATGGACCCATGGGGAAGAGGAACTGGATGCCTTCCTGTTACATCTGAATAGTATTAATCCAAGAATTCAATTCACTATGGAAAACGATGGTCGCCTGAACTACTTAGATGTGACCGTATCAAACGAGAGGACGGATCATTGGGTCATAAGGTTTTCAGAAAAGACACACACACTGATCGTTATCTACAGAAAGATTCCAACCACCACCCAAGACATAAAAGAGGGGTGATTAAAACATTAATAGACAGTGCGCACAAAATATGTGAACCAGCTCACTTAGATGATGAGATTGAACACCTTAGAGCGACCTTCAAGAAGAATGGGTATTCCACAAGAGAGATAGATGGTACACTACGCCCTAGACTGTCAACCAGGACGGACGAGGGTCGACACCAACCCCAGGGGAAAGTGTTCTTACCATTCATCAGTAAGGTCACTGACCGCATTGGAAAAATTTTAAGCAAGTACGATGGGGAAACTGTCTTCAGACCCACCACGAAAATAAAAGAATGTTTAAGATCCGCAAAAGATAAACGACATCCTCTAGCTACACCAGGCGTCTATAAAATTCCGTGCAGTTGTGGAAAGGTCTGTATAGGCACAGCAAAAAGAAGCGTCAATAGCCGTCTCGGTGAAGGTAAAAGGAACTGCCGCCTCGGATATATTGATTAATCGGCTGTAGCGGAACATGTGTTTCAGGGAGGTGATCATAAAATAAAGTTTAGTGAGACGACCGCCATAGCAAAGACGTCGCATTATTATGCGCGAATGTACAGAGAGGCCATTGTGACTGCCAGACACTGCAATAATTTTAATAGAAAAGATTAAGGCATTAAGCTGGATAAGATATGGATGACAACATTGCAGCAACAGCGTGACAAGCGATTAATTTCAATTGAGAGAGTTGGCAATATCAGAGATCATAGCACAGCCGACGTCACGTGATTGACAGCGGCGCCCTCTGGGTGTCTTATATATACGGCGTTCACTCGCGCTCTCGTCGTAGTTCGCCGATTGTCCTCGGAGGATGCCTTCCGTAGTCGAAGGCGAAACGTCAGGGGAGAGTCTTATGTATGGACCACGGCATCTTAGCCCGGAAGTGTTAAGTGATGACAACACCTGCCGTGAAAGCCTTCATTCCACTGAAAATGAAGTGTTTATTGCCCCAGTAAACTATTATATGGGCAATGTACAACTGGATCTGGGTGATACAGTGATCATTGTACCCATTTACTAATGCAGAATGCTTGCCTGTGGAGTATCGTATCATGTATCCAGTTGGATTCGTGACTGTCTATTAGAAAGACCACAGTCCATAGTAACTGACGAGAAGTTATCTAGTAAAGCGAAAGTTGTATCTGGGCTTCCCCAAGGAAACGTACAGACACTGTGCTGTTCTTCGTGTATATAGACGGTAAAGGAGACAATCTGAACAGCCCTCTTATATTGTTTGCAATGATGCAGGCGTTTACCGTCCAGTAAAGTCATTAGAAGCTCAAAACGAATTACAAGATGGTTTAGCCAGTATACCTGAATGGTGCCAATAGCGATAATTGACTCCGCACAATAAAGAGTGTGAAGTCCGCCGTTAAGTAACATAAAAAAATAAAACAAATTTTAGGGATGTGTATTGAACGAGGGAACACACACGCAGTGTAGTGGATAAGGTAAAGCAAAGAATGCGTTTTATTAGCTGAACAGTTACAGTGTTCAAGCTGCACTGGGATTGACGGAGAACGTTCTACAAGTTGGAAGAAGGGCACCTCGTTTTGTATTATTGTGAAATAGGGGAGAGCGAGTAAAGGATACGATAAGCGAGTTGGGGTGGCTGATGTGGTGACTGCACACACTAACCTTGTGTACCAGTAACACAAACAGTTCTTAGTTGCAACACTTCTTTATTAATTACACATACACATGAACTCATCAGCAGTATTTATCAATTAACAACATTTGCATATCAAGGCCCTATCCACAAATAGTATTTACAATATTAACCGTCACACTTGTGACTACGGCCCCTTTACGTGCCAGTTAACAACAGACAAACAAATGTTTACAATGTCGGCTAGCGCCTTTTTCACTCAGTTTGACACTTACTGAAAAGGTAATATAAATTTTGATGCTATCTGACTTGAAGGGTACTATTAATTGTTCTGTTTACACTTGGCATTCTACTACACTCAACGTCCGGAAAATTCTAGACTTTATGCAAAACGTCAATTTGATGAACACGTGATGGACGCGAGCAAACGTTAATCTATTACGATTTCACAAACACGATCTAAAGGGTGAACTTATACTCAACTTTGGGCAGTAGGAAATCTTCTGCCTACAACAAACCTCTAGTTGAATGAAATAGAGAAATCGCGCCTTAACGGGGTCCGGACGGCCCCGAGCTCAAATCCTGAGATTTCCGTCACACTGCAAGCTCGCGGGGCGAGGTTTGCTCGCGTCGACCACTATACACGTTTCTGGAAAACAGGAAAACATGAGCGGCAGACACACTGTACTATATAAAAGTTACACAAATATATATATATATATATATATATATATATATATATATATGAGAGAGAGAGAGAGAGAGAGAGAGAGAGAAAAGCAATACCTTAATATAAACATATTACAAGTTAACCAATGAACAGAATTAAGGAGCTTAGTATCTTTTGATCAAAAAAAAATCGAGATAATATCTGAAAAGATGTGTCAGTCCACCCCCGACGACTTAAGGTAATCTGTCTTTGCTGAATGGCTGACACCACATAAATCAAACGTGCAGTACCTAATGTGACAATCAACCTTCAGGAAGGTATTTGAAACTGCAATAGAAACTAATATCACTTCAATACACACAAGAAATTATTAAGAAACAACAGCTACCACTAATTCCTAAAACCAGAAAATTCTAAATCTATAACTAAATTAAGAAATGACCTTCAAGTGAACCAGCTGCCTTCAGCGTGCCACTAAGCACCAAATCCAAACTTACAAATGCGAGGCGCTGTTTCTAGCCACTTTAGTAACATAATTTCATGGTCGTTCCAGAACATAACTCCCCTCGCCAGCACTGCAGTGAATGTTTTGTTGGCCACTAGCACGAGCAACTGCAACAGTCAACAGTCCTTAAATACGCATTAATATTCACTATATGTATATATATATATATATATATATATATATATATATATATATGAGGGCAATTCAATAAGTAATGCAACACATTTTTTTTCTGAAACAGGGGTTGTTTTATTCAGCATTGAAATACACCAGGTTATTCCCCAATCTTTTAGCTACACAACACTATTTTTCAACGTAATCTCCATTCAATGCTACAGCCTTACGCCACCTTGAAATGAGGGCCTGTATGCCTGCACGGTACCATTCCACTGGTCGATGTCGGAGCCAACGTCGTACTGCATCAATAAGCATTGCGTCCTTCATTGGGCCAAACATATGGAAACCCGACGGTGCGAGATCGGGGCTGTAGGGTGCATGAGGAAGAACAGTCCACTGAAGTTTTGTGAGCTCCTCTCGGGTGCGAAGACTTGTGTGAGGTCTTGCGTTGTCATGAAGAAGGAGAAGTTCGTTCAGATTTTTGTGCCTACGAACACGCTTAAGTCGTTTCTTCAATTTCTGAAGAGTAGCACAATACACTTCAGAGTTGATCGTTTGACCATGGGGAAGGACATCGAACAGAATAACCCCTTCAGCGTCCCAGAAGACTGTAACCATGACTTTACCGGCTGAGGGTATGGCTTTAAACTTTTTCTTGGTAGGGAAGTGGGTGTGGCGCCACTCCATTGATTGCCGTTTTGTTTCAGGTTCGAAGTGATGAACCCATGTTTCATCGCCTGTAACAATCTTTGACAAGAAATTGTCACCCTCAGCCACATGACGAGCAAGCAATTCCGCACAGATGGTTCTCCTTTGCTCTTTATGGTGTTCGGTTAAACAACGAGGGATCCAGCGGGAACAAACCTTTGAATATCCCAACTGGTGAACAATTGTGACAGCACTACCAACAGAGATGTCAAGTTGAGCACTGAGTTGTTTGATGGTGATCCGTCGATCATCTCGAACGAGTGTGTTCGCACGCTCCGCCATTGCAGGAGTCACAGCTGTGCACGGCCGGCCCGCACGCGGGAGATCAGACAGTCTTGCTTGACCTTGCGGCGATGATGACACACGCTTTGCCCAACGACTCACCGTGCTTTTGTCCACTGTCAGATCACCGTAGAAATTCTGCAAGCGCCTATGAATATCTGAGATGCCCTGGTTTTCCGCCAAAAGAAACTCGATCACTGCCCGTTGTTTGCAACGCACATCCGTTACAGACGCCATTTTAACAGCTCCGTAAAGCGCTGCCACCTGTCGGAAGTCAATGAAACTATACGAGACGAAGCGGGAATGTTTGAAAATATTCCACAAGAAATTTCCGATTTTTTCAACCAAAATTGGCCGAGAAAAAAAAAGTGTTGCATTACTTATTGAACTGCCCTCGTATATGAAGAGTAACCCACCACGAAAGCTTGGCAATTAATTTTTTCTTATTCATATGAAATTCACACGCCATCAATCCACATAGCTCTCGAGGTATTAGCAAATCCTGGTCGGCACTGGCCAGCCGTGTCAATACAACTTTAACACTTTCCGGCAGCGGCCCATGCTTCTTCGTTGCTCCAACTCAGCTGGTCCTCCATACGGCCGTGCCACGTGACATGGTGTCGCAAACTCCCCACAACGGCAACATCAAAAGCACGTCACGTCACAGGCTAACTCGGCTCATGCGCGGACCACCCCCGTCGCGCACACGCGCCACCATAAATAGCCTGCCTCGAAGACGCAAAGAGAACAAGGCACAGGGACAACGATCAAGGATAGAAGTAAGAATCGATATCGCCTGGCGCCAGAAACCCACCGGCTCAGTGGTAATCATTAAAACAAAGGACGTGAACTAGATTTGGCCTGGCGGTGTTGGATAACACAGCTCATGATATTTCACCTTTGTGTCGTAAATGGACTACTTCTTGATGAATTTACTTGGGACGTGGGTTGGAGGCGGAGGGGGCGGTCGGTTTAGGGGGGGGGGGGGACTAGTGTTCTATATGCAAGCCACATTACGGTGTGTGGCGGGGATAACTTCCGGTACCACTATCAGTTCACGAATGGGGAGAATTATTGTCGATAAACCTCCGAATGGCCTCTAATTTCTCCGGCTGTCTCGTCGTTGTCAGGAACTTTAACCGTATAACTCTCCGTCATGCAAACCGCCTTTCTCGTACCGCTTGCCACCAGAGTTTTTCGAGCACCTCCGTAACGTTCTCACTCTTACTAAACGATCCGTGGCGAAACACTTTGCTCCCCGTCACGTCTCCTCTGTCTCTTCTACTAATCCTGTCTGCTGCGCGTGCTGGGCTGCCGAGCAGTAGCTAATGGAGAGTGTTCTACCTTGGAACACTTTTCATACTTTCGTCTCTAATCAGCCCCGTAGCGGAAGTTTAACATACGTTCTTATTCCTCTCTAAAGTGATAGCATTCATTTTATGTGTTCTGAAGACTTTTCGGTTTTTGTATCCTTTCATTTAAATGTGGAAAACTGTTGCAAGATACGACATGGTCTTATGACTACGAAAAAAAGTGTTGCGATCGATGAAGTCTTTTCAGTAGTGTATTTAACATTCTACGTGTTAGATTATTACACGGTAAGGAAGGCTATAATGGCCAGGACAGGTAAAGTACGTATATCGTTTTTTTTTTCTTGGAGCGTGCTGCAACCTAGTGGCGAATATTTAAAACTAATCGTAGAGACTCATTTGGTTTTGTCGGCGAGTTTCATGGCGGTAGCTGCGCACGCTCCTCTGAGGTGAAATATTTAGTGTTTTCTCTTCCCGTAATGTCAGGCAAGTGATAAATTAATTTGCACTTACTAAATGCTGCGACAAACTTCAAGGGGTTGCAGAGGGTGTCTTGAGAAATAAATCGAGGATCAGAACTCGTGTCCGGAAACGTCATGCAACGACGCTACAGAAGGTCGATGTTATAGACACCGGCGCCTACCGCTAGCACTCCCCATCAGCAGCAAACCCGACTTTATACGCTGGTGGACCGAGGCGATACGTCTCGCAGTGTTTTTGTTAGTGATCTTGATTGACTGTCTGATCGCGACTGAGTGCCACTTCGCCAGTGGAGAAGGTGGAGTTAGCTGCTTCTTAGACACGCCTTGTCTCCTATGAAAGCGAAGCTGTGTTGCCTTGGCGGGTGACGGTTTCGGACACAGGCTCCATCTGCAGTTTATTTTCTCCTCTATACCAAAAAAGAAGGGAGATATTAGAGGGTTCCAGGTGAAAAATATACAGTGGGAGCAAACCCGTGCCCGAAACCGGCATCCACCGAGGCAACAGAGCCCACTTTTGTGGGAGACAAGGCTTTTGCACGCAGCAGTTTGCTCCACCTTCTTCGCTGGCGATCGTGGCAATCAGTCGCAATCACAGAACAACAAACAACATTGCGGGAAGTTCCGCCTACGGTCCTCAGTGTACAAAGTCACATTTGCTGCCGAAGTCGTGTGCTAGCGGCTACCAACTTCAGTACCTTGTAGCGACGTGGGTGACGTTTACGGACACGGGTTCCTGTCCTCGAACTGTTCCTCAAGATAACCTCTGCAATACCTCGAAGTCTATCACAAGATTTCTGCGACACCTTGTAAATAGTGATAGTTACGTACTACAGCGCTGGTAATGTGTTATATATTAGCTTAAGAGACACCATTATTATGAATTGCCTGTGATATGTTATTCCCTTTCAATAAAAACATTTAGCGTAATGGTGTCCACTCGGGCGTAGTGTCTGGTCGACTGACGCAGCAAAATATTACCTTTTTTCAAGACAACGAAACTGATAATAAGACAACTGTATTTCGAAAACAAATACACTAAGGCGTGGTGGCCGAGCGGTTCTAGGCGTTTCAGTCTGGAACCACAGGGCTGCTGCGGTCGTAGGTTCGAATCCTGCCTCGGGCATGGATGTGTGTGATGTCCTAAGGTTAGTTAGGTTTATGTAGGTCTAAGTTCTAGGGGACTGATGACCTCAGATGTTAAGTCCCACAATGCTCAGAGCCATTTGAACCATTCTTATATTCTTTCTGGATTTTTTTCATTTCGATTAAACGATTTACTCACATAGTTCCTTCGCTGTGTAATGCGTATAGTATATTACGAGAGCGTGCGATGACAATGTCCGTCAACTGTCTTTCGTCAAATGACCGCTTCATCCGTTTCCTCCTCGGCTCCTATGATAATGAGATATTCGCAGAAATCGCACTATTACAAAGTTCCGATCATCTATAACTACCGGCCGCTGTGGCAGAGCGGTTCTAGGGGCTTCAGCCCGGCACCGCGCTGCTGCTAGGGTCGCAGGTTCGAATCCTGCCTCGGGCATGGATGTTTGTGATGTCCTTAGGTTAGTTAGGTTTAAGTAGTTCTACGTCTAGGGGACTGATGACCTCAGGTGTTAAGTCCGATAGTGCTTACAGCCATTTGACTTTGAACAACAACAAAAACAGAAAAAGCCCGAAACTGCTTATGGTCTCGTTTCTAGTGCGTATTGCTTCATGTCATTCTAAAATCAGTCACTAGACTAAACACCGATCAAGCAATATTTGTTCTGTAAATAAAAGCCGCCTTTTCTTGCTGCACTGTGGTTTATTTCTCCCAGCCCTCTCTTTTACTATAAGGCATCTTCAGTGGGATCTAGAACGACACAATTTTGTTTCGATATGTGTTATTTTCAGATTATCAAACAGCTCAATTTTTAAATAAGTGATTACTTACAGTTTCTTGGCATCTGAGTTTCATCTCATGGTATGGAGGTCCCACTATAACTTCATTGCCGAAAGATAAGCACGTTTTTATATTCCGAACTTTTTCCTCCATACTATTCACCATTTTTACCCTTATTTTGGTGGTGCACTAGCTATAGATCTTTGTTCCAAAATGTGCTTTTAAAAACGTAAATATTGTGCTTTCACTATGTGCTTCCTGCTATTTGGTTTGTTTATCTACATGTTGCCAAGTTAATGAAGTATATGTTGAAAATTAATGTCTATTTATGATGTTTATATCTATGTGGTTCAAAATGGTTCAAATGGCTCTGAGCACTATGGGACCTAACTTCTGATGTCATCAGTCCCCTAGAACTTAGAACTATTTAAACCTAACTAACCTAAGGACATCACACACACGCATGCCATAGGTTGGATTCGAACCTGCGACCGTAGCGGTCGCGCGGTTCCAGACTGTAGCGCCTAGAACCGCTCGGCCACCCCGGCCGGCTTTAGTTGTAAAGTATTCCTAGCTACGCTATCATCTACGTACAACACTCTCCCCTACTCAAGAATCGGTCTTATTAGTGTTCCCTGGACAACATCTGATTATTTTATTCGTGGATTTAGGGTTCGTCCTGGATTGGTAATCAATAGTATAATACAGTCAAAGCAACACGTTACAACTTGTCAGTAGTTTCTCAGAATATTGCATTAAAGACGGATTTCCAAGATGTCTGAAATATGTATATGCTTAAGTATACCTGCAGCTGTTATAAGCTACGTTTCAAGCACAGTGTATGGGGTTGTAAATAATTATGTAATGAACTCCCGATCCAGTTCTTTTCGAGCAGTTCCTCTATTAACGACTACCGTCCATAAAGACAATTGTCGTGGCACTAGAAGTGTTTGCTGTTGGCCGAAATAGGGTGATGAAGATTTACTCTTTCAGCCCCCGATTATGACCCACTTTATCTCGTTTTTTAACTCATTTCAACAAAAAACTGTAGAAGCTTCTCGAGAGTCGAGCGCCAAGTGTCACACTTATGTATCATTCTCAACATCTGTGGAAAGCGCTGCAGGCAGCAGGGCAGAGGGAGGCCATGGAGATACAACTAGCCTGATCGAGGCACATCAAGCTCGACTAGCTGCTGTTCTGTGAACCATTCAAACCTTGGAAAGTAGTAGATCGTTAAGATAATGTGAGTTGACTGTGGTGTTTACTTGAAGGGGCCCCTACAGCCGTAGTAAGTAGGCTGTTTAGGTTTTTATGTTGGTAACGCCACGTAGCGCTCAGTATGAAAATCACTGACTGTGCTGTGTGCAGTCTGTGGCTGGTTTGCATTGTTCGAATATTTGCTATTGTAGTGTTGGGCAGTTGGATGGGAACAGCTCGTAGCGTTGCGCAGTTGGAGGTGAGCCGCCAGCAGTGGTGGATGTGGGGAGAGAGACGGCAAAGTTTTGAGACCGGACGATCTGGACGTGTGTCTGTCAGAAAAAGGAAATTTGTAAGATTGAGTGTCATGAACTGATATATACACTACTGGCCATTAAAATTGCTACACCACGAAGATAACGTGCTACAGACGCAAACTTTAACCGACAGGAAGAAGATGCTGTGACATGCAAATGATTAGCCTTTCAGAGCATCCACACAAGGTTGGCGCCGGTGGCGACACCTGCAGCGTGCTGACATGAGGAAAGTTTCCAACCGATTTCTCATACACAAACAGCAGTTGACCGGCGTTGCCTGACGAAACGTTGTTGTGATACCTCGTGTAAGGAGGAGAAATGCGTACCATCACGTTGCCGACTTTGATAAAGGTCGGATTGTAGCCTATCGCGATTGCAGTGTATGGTATCGCGACATTGCTGCTCGCGTTGGTCGAGATCCAGTGACTGTTAGCAGAATATGGAATCGGTGGGTTCAGGAGGGTAATACGGAACGCCGTGCTGTATCTCAACGGCCTCATTATCACTAGCAGTCGAGATGACAGGCATCTTATCCGCATGGCTGTAACGGATCGTGCAGCCACATCTCGATCCCTGAGTCAAAAGATGGGGACGTTTGCAAGACAACAACCATCTGCACGAACAGTTTGACGACGTTTGCAGCAGCATGGACTATCAGCTCGGAAACCATGGCTGTGGTTACCCTAGACGCTGCATCACAGGCAGGAGCGCCTACGATGCTGTACTCAACTACGAACCTGGGTGCACGAATGGCAAAACGTCATTTTTTCGGATGAATCCAGGTTCTGTGTACAGCATCATGATGGTTGCATCCGTGTTTGGCGACATCGCGGTGAACGCACATTGGAAGCGTGTATTCGTCATCGCTATACTGGCATATCACCCGGCATGATGGTATGGGGTGCCATTGGTTACACGTATCGGTCACCTCTTGCTCGCATTGACCGCACTTTGAACAGTGGACGTTACATCTCAGATGTGTTACGACCCGTGGCTCTACTCTTCATTCGATCCCTCCGAAACCCTACATTTCAGCAGGATAATGCACGACCGCATGTTGCAGGTCCTCTATGGGCCTTTCTGGATACAGAAAATGTTCGACTGCTGCCCTGGCCAGCACATTCTCCAGATCTCTCACCAACTGGAAACGTCTGGTCAATGGTGGCCGAGCAACTGGCTCGTCACAAAACGCCAGTCACTACTCTTGATGAACTGTGGTACCGTGTTGAAGCTGCATAGGCAGCTGTACCTGTTCACGCCATCCAAGCTCTGTTTGACTCAATGCCCAGGCTTATGAAGGCCGTTATTACGGCCAGAGGTGGTTGTTCTGGGTACTGATTTCTCAGGATCTATGCAGCTAAATTGCGTGAAAATGTAATCACTTGTCAGTTCTAGTGTAGTATATTTGTCCAATGAAAACCCGTTTGTCATCTGCATTTCTTCTTGGTGTAGCAATTTTAATGGCCAGTAGTGTATATATTATGACTTTTGAACACTAAGGTAAATACACTGTTTGCTCTCCATCAAAGTCTTTCATTTGCTAACTATGCCTATCAGTAGTTAGTGCCTTGAGTAGTTAGAATCTTTTATTTAGCTGGCAGTATTGACGCTCGCTGTATTGCAGCAGTTGGAGTAACGAAGATGTTTGTGAGGTAAGTGATTTATGTGAGGTAGGTATGGGTTATTGTTAGTCAGGGTCATTCTTTTGTAGTGGTTATTGAAAGTCAGGTTGCGTTGCGCTTATATATATATATATATATATATATATATATATATATTGTGTGTCAGTTCAGTGTTGATCAGAATAATTAAAGAGAGAAATGTCTGAGTACCTTCAGTTTTGCTCAGCTGTTTGAAAATCAAATAACGTAGAGGTTTACCAGCACAGTCATTCTTAATTTTTCTAAGGGATGTTTCACCGTATTCAACTTCGGTATAGACAAGACAAAGTAAGCGAATGAAGAATAAGAGAAGGAGGTATAGAGGGTAAAATTTCCTCAACTTAAGATTTGGATCTAGAACGAAAATTGCTTTTCGTAGTGCAATGAAGTTTCGCTCTGGATACAACTCATAGGCTGAAGGTACGCTGTTCCCCAATGTATCCTTTATCACAAAGGTGCTGATCGAACAAAGCCTTCACAAAGCTTCTGTGGAGTTTGTAGTACATGGAGACAATTGCTGGCAAATGGAAGATTTCAATGTGAAGGTAAAGCAACGTCGCATGGCATGAATGGCTGGGACACCTCGAAGGGCAGTTTCAGCCGCCTAGTTGGAATAGTGTTCCCTATCCTTCGCGAAGTTTTTGAACTGTGTACTTAGGTGTATCTGTTAAGTGTACGGGACTGTAATGGGCGTGTAGTGCAGTGTCATGATCTTTTGGGAGGTGATGAGAGAAAGGAGAGGGTGAAACGCGGTGCCGGAACATAGTCTGCTCCTCTAGAAGAGCACCGATGGGGCCGCCGAGCTCGACGTCCCCAACCGACGGATAGGTCATCATCATCATCAGCAGCAGCAGCAGCAGTGTCACAATCCCTCACTTCGTGAAACACTTCTAAAGGGTTTGGAATTTAAACGAGGACATGGGGGCAAGGTGTGGACATCAGGAACTACACGCCACAACCTCTCCTTCCCCTGCCAGCCAGTGAAAGTTTCTTCCACCATCAGGATTCAGACCTGCTTAACCTCCGGGTCGAGTGCCACTGCATAGGCGCGCGTTAGCGACCTCGGTCACGGAGGCGGGTAATGTGGAAACGAGGAGACCCCAAACTGCTCAGCTGGGATACTTCAAACAAAAATACATAGGTCCAGGTTCGTGTTCTGGACGAACAAAAAGTTTATTATTCGTTTATTTATGTTATATTTTCATCCTAGGGGAGCAGTCGAATTACATCCTTCCTGTGTGTGTGTTTTTTTTTAAGCCAAAAGTAAGACAGTATCTGTACTTATTTCCGAAAAATTGAGACAGTCGAGCATTCTGTAATAATAACTTACCATTTAACAGTTGTTGAAGATTCTTACGATAAATAATACATTCATAATTAAATTTTACATAACTCGAATTACTTGTTGAACACTTAAATTTGGAAAAACGTGTTGGAGACCCGAAGAAATTGCATTTGTTGTATAAAGATCAGACTGACTCTCTGACAGGAAATCACGAATCCAGTCCTGTAACTGAGACGATATTCCATAAGCACGCAATTTCACTACGAGCCACTTGTGTGATACAGTGTCAAAAGCCTTCCGGAAATCCAGAAATATGGAATCAATTTGAAATCCCTTGCCAATAGCACTCATCACTTCATACGAGTAAAGAGTTAGTTGTGTTTCACAACAACAATATTTTCTAAATCCGTGTTGACTGTCAACAGACCGTTTTCTTCAAGGTAATTCATAACAAATGGCTGGCTCTGAGCACTATGCGACTTAACTTCTGAGGTCATCAGTCGCCTAGAACTTAGAACTAATTAAACCTAACTAACCTAAGGACATCACACACATCCATGCCCGAGGCAGGATTCGAACCTGTGACCGGAGCGGTCACGCGGTTCCAGACTGAAGCGCCTAGAACCGCACGACCACACAGGCCGGCTAATTCATAACATTCCAACGGAACAAATTGTTCTTAAGTTGGTATCCATTCTTCCTCTGCGACGCCGAACACTAAAATTTTTCCACCTATACTTTCTTGGAAATGAACAAATTCAGACGATCAGTAACAAGAAGTCAGATTGTGTTAAACTTAAGAAGGCTATAAAAATCATTAGCTCAACGATCTAATTTAAATGCTTGAAACAGCGTTGGAACGTTTGCCAACTGATGAATATGAACTAGTCATACAAAATAGTGTCAAGGCAGAGCGGAGGTTCAAATGGCTGTGAGCACTATGGGACTTAACATCTGTGGTCATCAGTACCCTAGAACTTAGAACTACTTAAACCTAACTAACCTTAGGACATCACACATATCCATGCCCGAGGCAGGATTCGAACCTGCGACCGGAGCGGTCACGCGGTTCCAGAATGAAGCGCCTAGAACCGCTCGTCCACTCCGGCCGGCCAGAGCGGAGGCCGGCAGGCGAACACGAGGAGTGTTTCGATGCTCCTCAGACGGATGAAGTTGCAGTGGTCATTCCAAGCGATGTTTTCGATCAACAAGATGTCGTATTCCAACAGCGAAGTAAATTATTGCAGCGTATTTCAGAAGCACATCGATCCATTCTGCCCCCCCCCCCCCCCCCCACCCGAGGTGAAAAACAACCAACAACAAAGTTTCAGCCAGGGGTTCTACGCATATCGACTAACCGTTCAAGATAATGAACAGAACCACATATTAAAGCTGCAGATAACTGTCTCACCATGCGTCTGAATCAATAAATTGAGAGTTGCTATAGCAAATCACGCGGACACTGAAAGACTCGATGCTTTAGTCATGTCATTTCCAATGTTCACAGTCACTCCTAGACACGTGCACGTACAAATCGAGATAGTTTGACATACGTCAGGACAAATGAGGAATCTGTTTTATGAATCATACTCACTCGCAATCAGATTTTTTTTTTGTGATATGTTACAACAGAGCATCACCGGTCTTTTGCGGACTAATTGTGTTGGTGAGGCAATAAATTTATCAACAGGGCAGTGATACTGCGTCACTGCAATACACTTTGGAGGTGTGGCGGTGGGACTTGGAGTCCCGTACCACACTCCGACCGTGACAGTACTACATCAGTCAGGCAGAAAAATTTAGCACAACGTGGGCAGGTAAGGTGGGAAAGTATTGGATGTAGAATGTTGGGCTAGTCTCGGCAAAGGATGCATCCGTCGTGGGCGTGCCAGGCCTATCGTTAGCCGTGGTCGGAATCCGATTCCTCTAGGATGTGTAGGGGAATCGGATGTCGATGCCAGCGGCGTGGAATTGTGGTCCCAACGTGGCGTAACCCATGGACAGTGTCCCGCAAGGCATCCACTTTCTCATAGAGCCGCCGCGCGTTGTTGCGTACGATCGTCTTTAGGAGGACGATATCCGCTTCCTCGTGGAGAGTGACAATCCTCGTGAGTGGCGGGGCGTGCAGGCTCCACCTGAGCACCTTGTTCTGCAGGCGATGTAACGTCCGCATCCTGGTGACACTAATCGTGGCCCTTGCAGCGGAGCCATACGTGAGGGCAGGGAGGATAACTGCTCGGTAGATGCGGAGGTTGGTATGCAGGTTAAGTTCCCTACTGTGGAAGAGTTGGTACAAAGTCCTGGTCAGCTTTTGCCACTTGTCGGCGACACACTCCGCATAACAGTGGAAGAGCAACTTGTGGTCCATCTGGGCCCCAAGATAGGTGGTTGGCGGGGATCAGGCCACCTGCACGCCTGCAATCGAAATATTGCGGCGGAGGTCTGGGCGCCGTTTCGTGAAATAGACTGCCGTAGTTTTGGCGCCATTGATACTTATTTTGTTTGATCGGCACCAGGTGATGGTGGCGTCGACCTGTCGCTGGAGGCGGCGACAACGGCGTCAGTAGTGTATATAGTGCTGTGTCGTCAGCATTGTGCTAGCTGGCACTCGGGAATGACTGGAATATCATTTACTAAAATATTAAAAAGGATGGGAAATAACACCGATCCTTGTGGAGGCCTGCCATCAATTGGCGAATGCCGAAACGCATTACCCGTAGAGCCACTAGAAAAGTCCTACTGCGGAGGAAGTCATCCACGATCTTGCCATAAATATCCTGTATACTGGTCCGTGTCAGCATCTTGTGTAGTAGGTTGTCTTACCAGATCTTGTCGTATGCGTTCTGCAAGTCCAGAAAAACGGCAGCTGTCAACTGGGTGGTGTTGAAGCCTTTACTGACGTGTTCAGTGATCCGCAGGATCTGAAGTTCGGCAGAGAGGTGTGAAGTGAATCCAAACTGTTCAGGACGGATCGTCTCAGCCGCCGCCAGAGATTGGGAAGGACGGTGAAGGATCACAGATTCATGGACCCTCTCCATAGTATTTAGGAGGCTGATGGGCCTGTTGTTGGTGGGGACTGTAGGGTCCTTGAACCTCTTGGGGATCGCAGTCAGCTTGTCTTGTTTCCAGTCAGGGGGGAAAAGAGCAGACGTGAGACAACAGTTCAAAATCTTGGTGAACCAGATGAGTGGCGTGCGGGGAAGGTGGCAAAGATGTTCATTTAAAATTCCGTCCAATCTAGGGGACGTTCGGCCACATTACCGTCGAAGGACACGCTGAATTTCTGCCATGGACATAAGGAGGCAGGCAGGCTGGGGAGGGCGGTTGTGGAAAGAAGCAACAGATGCCAGAACTTCATGTTCGTCCTGTAGTTCGCACGGAGAAAGGTCCTGGACAAGACGGCGCTTTTGGGCCTCGAATGCATCCGCCAGCTTTTCCACAATTTGGAGGGTATCATACGACAAGCCCGCTTCCGTGCGAATAGGATGGGCAGTCGCTGGCATAGAACGCTGCATGGTGCGAATGACAGCCCAGTCAGATTTTTGGTGGAGTAGGAAAGCGAACATCCTGTCCTCCCATTGTTTGAACCTCCAGTCGGCGAGCCGGTGGCAGAATTCGCGCTGGAGGCGTCTCATTTGGGTTGGTTGGTTGGTTTTGGGGAAGGAGACCAGACAGCGAGGTCATCGGTCTCATCGGATTAGGGAAGGAAGTCGGCCGTGCCCTTTCAAGGGAACCATCCCGGCATTTGCCTGGAGCGATTTAGGGAATCACGGAAAACCTAAATCAGGACGGCCGGACGCGGGATTGAACCGTCGTCCTCCCGAATGCGAGTCCAGTGTCTAACCACTGCGCCACCTCGCTCGGTGTCGTCTCATTTGGGGTTTGTCCTGAGGATCGCGAAACTGCTTCCACCGCCGCCGGTAGCGGTTCTTTTGCACCTTCAGCTACCGTAACAGGGCAGGCAAATCGTCCAGGGGGGTTATATCCCGAGGTGAAATGGAGGTGGAGAGTTTCACTGCTTTCTGTATTTTGGCGGTAATGTAATCCACGGCACGGACTATATTGGCCAGTGTTGTCAAATCGAGGTCGTGTCGAGTGGTATTATTAAGTACCCTGGCAAACTTGTCCCAATTGGTGACAGTCACAGTGGAACGAACATCAAATGAAAGGGCAGCATCGGTGAGGCGCAAGAGTACTGGCTCATGGTCGGATGCCAGTTCATGGAGAACTTCCAGTTAAAACTGAGCGATGATGTTTTTGAAGATGAGCACATCCAGAATGTCTGGCTGGGAGTTAGAACGGACTGTGATATGGGCAGGTTCGTGGGGGTCATAGACCGACAGCGCTAAAGGAGGTCAAGGAGGAGCCGACCTTTGGGGTTAGAGACCCGAGAATGACAAGCTAGGTGCTTGGCATTGAGAACCGCCCTAACGATGCCAACTGACGTTTATAACAAAGGACCATTTCTTTGGAATACAAAGATGCTGGACGTAGACTCTAGACTGAAAACAGCGGCGATGGCCACGCTCACAAATTTGATCTTATTAGTGTACAAAATTCAACGCAGACAAATCCATGACGTCATTGGTAAGGAAAAACATGATCCATTGACCATGTGTAAAACTCAGTCCCAGTTCTTCGTGTATGAAGGGCGAAAAGTGTACTAAGAGATATCCAACAACGTAGACTTAAGATTTGTGTCTGGTTTCGTCGTACTCCAATTATGATTAAAAAGACACAGACGGCAATTGACGGTTATCTTTTACACTGAGCTGACAGAAGACATGGGGTACCTCATAATACCGTGTCGGACCTCCTTTTGCCAGGCCTAGTACAGCAATTCGACGCGGCATGGAGTCAACACATTTTTGGGAGTCACGCCCAGAAATATGGAGCCATGCTGCCACTACAGCCGTCCTGGTGCAGGACATCTCGATTATGTCTCATTAATGTTTGATGGGATTCATGTGGGGTGATACATTTATATCCTCCCCTTGTGATTCTTCAGCAGAGTATTCGCTATTACTAGTTGAAATTTATAACTGAACTCAATTAGCGCTTTCTCCTCTTTCATTCCTTGTCCCAAGCCAATATTCTCCTGTAACCTTTTTTCTACTCTTTCCTCTACTACTGCATTCCAGCCCACATGACCATTAGATTTTCATCTTCCTTTACGTACTCTATTATCCTTTCAATATCCTCATATCCTTTCTCTGCCTCTTCATATTCAGTTTGTGACGTCGACAAGCATACTTGAACTATCGTTGTCGGCATTGGTTTGCTGTTTGTTCTGATAAGAACAATCCTCTCACTGAACTGTTCGCAGTAACACGCTCTCTGCACTACTTTCCTATTCATAACAAATCCTACTCCCGTTATACTATTTTCTGCTGCTGTTGATATTATCATATACTCATCTGACGAGAAATCCTTGTCTTCTTTCTATTTCAATTCACTAACCCCTACTGTATCTAGATTGAGCCTTTGCATTTCCCTTTTCAGCTTTTCTAGCTTCCCTACCACGTTCAAGCTTCTGACATTCCACGATCCGATTCGTACAACGTTATCCTTCCATTGATTATTCAGTCTTTTTCTCATCGGCACCTTCTCGTTTGCAGTACCCTCCCGGAGATCCGAATGGAGGACTATTTCGGAATCTATTGACAATGGCAATGACATTTTTTTAAATTGCAGGCCATATGTACTGTGTATATAAATTATGTGTCTTTCATGCAGTGGTTTCCATTGTCTTGTGCATTCTCACGCCGTTGATCATTGCTGCCGGGTGCTGGGGTGAGACTAAAAAATATTGTTTATAATGATGTTTTGAGTTAATCAATATGACATTTAATTGTGTAATTTGCACAGTATGTCTTTTTCTTTTTAATTTGGATACCGCACTTCCCAGTTTGAACTCATAAGTATATTTGTTCGTATGAATGTTTTCTTGAGGAATATCCGAAAAATTTTTATTTTGTGTGTCTGAACTGCATGAATATGCAATTTATTGTTGCAGTGGTTACCGGGTTCGGGCTGACTCGCTTATTCCCAAACTACAAACCTAAAATTACAAAGCATAGAAAATATTTATGTACAGTATGCATGTCCATAATAGAAGTAGACGTATTTTGCTATTAGCTGTAATTATTTACACAACACGGTACCAAAATGCACGAACTGCTTCATTCAAGAAAGTCGAACTCTGGGCAACACATACGCTCATTTATATGACAGCCTATTGTCTACTGTTTCACCTGAACGACACATTCAACCTGTTTAATACGATTCTTAGTGGTAAGTGTCACCCTCATGCATATACTCATGCGCATATGGTTGCCTGTTAGTTTGCTAGTGTAACCACAGTGACATACCAACAAGATTTAGGTAATGCCTGAAGCAATTTCTACCAAATGTATCACCTGTTATCTGCAAAAACTTACTTCTACAGTTAGACAGCCTTAGTGCCCTTATAGCAGAGAGGTGGGGTGAAAAACGTGGGCAAAAATATGCAACTCAAAACAGCCTGAAGGAGTTTAAACCAAATTTGGTGTATACGAGACTTATTTTAACCTAGGGAGAGTTTCCTTACGATTCATATGAAACTGGAGAGCTAAATTCGCTAAAGATACAAGTGACATTTATTGCAGTTCGAAATTTGTGCTTTTACCTGATTACCTGAACCAGTTGTTTCGTTATCTAATCTATGAGACAAATATAGATTTGACAAATGACGTTGGTATTTGGTAGTAGTTCTTTAAGAAATGGTTCTTTCAGTTCTCTGCATTCATTGCCCCTTTCTTACTATTTTTTCTCATTTTGGAGAAGGCTGTAGGTACAGGAGGAGCTAATTAAATGCGTTTGAGAAGACGCAACAATACCCTATTGTCCAAATCTTCGCGAGCTGTTGCGTAGCATCAGTGGGAGCTTCGTTGTAGAACCAAGTGGACCGGAGAGTAAATAGAAAATCTTTTCTGAGAAGCTACAACACTGTCAGAGGGCTACATCTTCACGTATCGAGGTAAGTAATTAGTAACTACCTTTTCCCGTCGTAACTATTACAAAATGTCTTCATATTCGCACCCTTTGGTTCCAAAACAAATCTCATCGATCATGTGCATCTTCTTGCACCTCCAGCTGTATAAAATGTTTTTTTTTGTTGGTGATCGCTGCAACACTTGACATTCGCCAAAGATGTAGCCTCATTAAAATACTTAAATTTCTAGCATTTGAAACGACGTGTGCGATCCTTTCTTTTTTGCTCTGAATTTATATTTGCTTACAGAATTTGCTCGTTCTTGTTGGCTTTATGCAAGTATTACTTGTTATTGTATTACTTGTAGTAACTGGATTTATGACTGTGCAGTGAGAATATTTTCCTCATGTTTGAGTATACGCTTCATTTCGATTTTTTTTTTTTTTTTTCTTGTCCTTCAGCGGCTAAATACGTTTCATAGGCATCTAAAATAGTTCGTTACTGCGAGAGTTTCGTTTGAGGTAGCGTGATGAGTAAAACCAACGGATACAAGCCTTGTTTATACAGTAGAGCAGCTTGTTGCTTTGTCCTATTTGCCTCTGCAGTTATTGTCTAATGTAGCTAACGTAACTTGCTTTCTCGGGTTTTTTGACAATTTTCTGCATCTAGTGCTATGCGAGATGGGTTCAAATTCTGTGGCAACAATGAATACTACACTCTAAAGGGGTCATTTCGCTGTGACAAATACTCCGAAAACTGAGAACTGTGTGTGCGTGTATGTGTGGCCCGGACGTGACTAGATTATGTGCGTTTTGGGTGTACATTACTGATGGGTAAGCCATCAGCACTTGCTTTCAGATCCTTTTCCCAGTTTCCAGTTCACCTTAATTGATGTGTCTTAGTAGAGAAAGCTAGTAGATTTATAAATTTCAGCACAACCATTCGTGTTGTAGGCAAATATTATTACTCCTAGTCGAAACATTGCTCGTTGCATATAAAGTTTGAGATAATCACATCTAGACAAACGACATTTGTGTAGGGCATTAGTTTATTTACAAATGGGTGTCATTTTTCATTCATTGCCCTTTTCTTGTTAAGTTTTCACCTTCTGAAGCAGACTGCAGTTATAGGAGGAGCTGATTAAATGTGTATGAGAAGACGCAACAATGCCCTATTGTCCAAATCTTAGCGAGCTGTTGCGTAGCAACAGTGAGAGCTTCGTTGTAGAACTAAGTGGACCGGAGAGTAAATAGAAAATCTTTTCTGAGAAGCTACAATAGCGTTGGAAGGCTACATCTTCAACTATCGAGGTAAATAACTAGAAACCACAACTTACTGCGATAACTGTTACAAAATGTCTCCATATTCCCCCACGGTTCTAACATAAGGCTCATCGATCATGTTCATCATATTGTACCTCCAGCCGCATAAAACGCATTATTTTGTTATCGATAGCTGCAACGCAAGACGTCGTCAATATATAGCAACATTAAATGTCGTGTAATGTGTACAGGACTAGTTCCTCCTTGCTTGCTTTATGAAAATATAACTAATATGTTTTCAGAGTAATGTATAACAATTTATGCGATTTATGACTGTGCGGTGTGAATGTTTACGTTATGTTGGGGCGTACGTTTTTTCTCGAAAATGTTTGTTCGTCAGCGGCCAAATATGTTTTATAGGTATTTAAAGAAGTTCATTACTGCGAAATTTTCGTTTGTGGTAGCAGGATGTGTAGTGCTAACGTAGAAAGGCCTCGTTTGTACAGGAGGACAGCGTGTCTGCTTTGACCAGTTTGCCTCTGGAGCAACTGTCTAACATGACTAAAGTAACTTGCCTTTTTGACAGTTTACTGCACCTGGTACGAGTTGGGTTCAAATTTTGTGCCGGCCGGGATGGCCGAGCGGTTATAGGCACTACAGTCTGGAACCGCGCGACCGCTACGGTCGCAGGTTCGAATCCTGCCTCGGACATGGATGTGTGTGATGTCCTTAGGTTAGTTAGTTTTAAGTAGTTCTAAGTTCTAGGCGACTGATGACCTCAGAAGTTAAGTCCCATAGTGCGCAGAGCCATCTGAACCATTTTCAAATTTTGTGGCCACAATGGATACTTTAGTCTACAGTGGTCTGCTCATTGTGGTAAGTATTTCGAATGGTAATTTCCAAGAATGATTGCCTATCAAAGTCGCGGGATTCATGCGATACTATCAAACGTGCGATCTTAAATCGATCATGCGACTGGTGGCGGTCGCTGTGCTCAAGTATTTATGATCGTCATTTTTATCTGTTTTCCGTCGTTCCCTTAGTTGCTCTAAATTACATACCTCCGTGAATTATTTGTGAGTTACTAGGGAATCCCAGACGATTTATGTCGTTAGTGAGAGGGATGTGAGTGGTGTTCTTGACGTTTCTTCTGCGGATTCTCTCACATGGAAAAATCTAAATCCGTAGAAAATTGTTGGACTTTTTGTCGTAAATATGGAGTACTGCCGGACGAGGAAAGAAGGGCCTGTGTAGACTGTGGTGGTGTGAAGTGTGTAAAACTTCGTAAGAACAGTTTCGATGCTGAAATACCGTTACAATTTCATTGCGGACAGTGTGGAAAATGATCGAATATCAGGAAGAATACATGGCTCGGCTCTTCCAAATTATGCATCTAGACCACAGTAATGGACTTTCACATAACACCGACGACGAGTAAGGTAAGTCGTCTCGTTTGCAATTACAAGTATTTTTGTAACGTTCTTCCTTTGTCGTTGTAGCGACCACCGTAAACACTCATAACGCCCGCCACCAGGTTCGCATGATCGATTTAAGATCGCACGTTCGATACGTATCTCTTGGAGCCCGCGACTTCGATAGGCAATCATTCTTGGAAATTACGGAGATCTTTGTGTGTGGCCCGGATTTGATCAGATTATGTGTCTTTTACGGCCTATTTTATTAATAGGTAAATGATCGAGGCCGGCCTTGATACCTACTCCCCAGTTTCCAGTCTCAGTTTATACAATGTGTGTTAGTGGAGAAAACTATTGTGGGAAGACTACATCTACATCTACATCCACACTCCGCAAGCCACCTGACGGTGTGTGGTGGAGGGTACCTTGAGTATCCCTATCGGTTCTCCCTTCTATTCCAGTCTCGTACTGTTCGTGGAAAGAAGGATTGTCGGTATGCTTCTGTGTGGGCTCTAATCTCTGATTTTATCCTCATGGTCTCTTCGTGAGATACACGTAGGAGGGAGCAATATATTGCTTGACTCTTCTGTGAAGGTATGTTCTTGAAACTTTAACAAAAGCCCGTACGAGCTACTGAGCGTCTCTCCTGCAGAGTCTTCCACTGGAGTTTATCTATCATCTCCGTAACGCTTTGGCGATTACTAAATGATCCTGTAACGAAGCGCGCTGCTCTCCGTTGGATCTTCTCTATCTCTTCTATCAAACCTATCTGGTACGGATCCCACACCAGTGAGCAGTATTCAAGCAGTGAGCGAACAAGCGTACTGTAACCTACTTCCTTTGTTTTCGGATTGCATTTCCTTAGGATTTTTCCAATGAATCTCAGTCTGGCATCTGCTTTGCCAACGATCAACTTTATATGATCATTCCATATTAAATCACTCCTAATGCGTACTCCCAGATAATTTATGGAATTAACTGCTTCCAGTTGCCGACCTGCTATTTTGTAGATAAATAATAAGGGATCTTTCTTTCTATGCATTCGCAGCACATCACATTTGACTTCATTGAGATTCAATTGCCATTCCCTGCACGATGCGTCAACTCGCTGCAGATCCTCCTGCATTTCAGTACAATTTTCCATTGTTACAACCTCTCGATACACCACAGCATCATCTGCAAAAAGCCTCAGTGAACTTCCGATGTCATCCACAAGGTCATTTATGTATATTGTGAATAGCAACGGTGGGACTATGTGGAGTTTGCAAAAGTAAGAGACAGGCAGTTTCAAGTTTCGTAAAGATGTGGTTTGTTTGCTCAGTTCACTTAGCTGATTGACGAGTTGGCTATCAAAGACAGAGGTACGTATCCAGGTCGTTATCCAACATAAAGCTTTGAAAAGTGCATCAGTTTCAGATGGAATTGCGGGAAATTTTAGAGGTGGTAATTTCTACACTGGCTAACAGAAAAAGTAAAGCAGCCAGAACGCATGGTCGGACGACTAAGCAACCTCGTACACGTGCACACCATCGGCGGTTACGTAAACATTAAAGCAGTAAATCTCTGACAGGTAGAACTGCGAGCGTAGTTCTTAATTACGCTCGTGTTTCGTGTTGTTACGACGTCTGATAGAGCATACAACGAGCGTGAACAGCGTCGGATGTTGCTTAATCACTGTAAAGGACTCGGAGATTTAACGTACTCGTGTGAGACAGTGTTATCAACATCTGACAGTGTTTGGCAGGGGCCTCCTTGGGGGTGTCCATCTGACCGGCTGGTGAAATCGTGCAAGATTTGTGGGTCATTCGGGTTTGATAGTGATCTGATCTATCACTGAGTGGGAATATGAGGGCAGACATTCTCGTCATCAAGGTTTTAGTCGACCACGTCTGACCATCAGAAGGGTGTATCACCGTATTGTGCGCCAAGCCCATCTTGACCCCCTAATACCTTCAGCTGCCATCTGAGACCAAGTAATGGACTCCCAGCAGCATTCTTTGTCACCCCACGCAGCTGGTCGGAGACTAGGAGCACCCAGACTGCGAAGTTAGAGTCCCTTGCGTAGCACAGAAACTGTTGTGTTTGAAGTAGTGCGTGGACTGTTGACGAATGGCGCCTGCGATGAATCGTGGTTCTGCACTACGCCGGATGACCTCGTTTACGGCGGCGACTTGGAGAGGTGCCATTCTTAAATACTTTGGAATTCCTCAGCTATGTTTTTCCTGATGTCACGGTGTAGGGAGCCGACCTGTTCGGCTGCATATCACGGCTGGTAGTGATTGACGGGCCGCTGACGACACGGCAGTGCGTCACAGACAAACTGCATCCTAATGCCCCTCTTACACGATCGACTTCCTTGTCTCAACTGACTACGTGAGGCAAGTGCGTCTACTGCAGCGCCCCTGGCGTTTTATTCCTGTACTGAGTAACGTCTGTTTCGAATTTACACGTGTGCTCGAAAATGGCGTGTGATGTGAACGCTGTCTGCTAGGCAGTTTGACATTTGAACTGTGAAACTCAGGTTACGAGGGACTATCCTTTTTACGAAGAAAACTGAAAGATACTACAAAAGGGCAATAGAGTTTAACTAGCGATCAAAGAAGAATACATAGTGGATATTCTTGAAAGCGTGGTAAATACTTTACACTCCTGAGAACTGAAAGAGTACGAAACGTGCCATCCAAACAGTTCAGAACATATGCATTTATTCATACGAGGATATACAGGGTGGTCATTTGATCGTGACCGGGCCAAATGTCTCACGAAATAAGCGTCGAACGAAAAAACTACAAAGAACGTAACTCATCTAGCTTGAAGGGGGAAACCAGATGGCGCTATGGTTCGTCCGCTAGATGGCACTGCCATAGGTCAAACGGATATCAACTGCGTTTTATAAATAGGAACCCCCACTTTTTATTACATATTCGCGTAGTACGTGAAGAAATATAGATGTTTTAGTTGGACCACTTTTTTCGCTTTGTGATAGATGGCGCTGTAATAGTCACAAACATATGGCTCACCATTTTAGACGAACAGTTGGTAACAGGTAGGTTTCTTAAATTAAAATATAGAACGTAGGTACGTTTGAACATTTTATTTCGGTTGTTCCGGTGTGATATATGTACCATCGTGAAATTATCATATCTGAGAACACATGCTGTTACAGCGTGATTACATATAAATACCACATTAAGGCAATAAATGCTCATAATTATGTTCGTCAACCTCAATGCATTTGGCAATACGTGTAACGACATTCCTTTCAACAGCGAGTCGTTCGCCTTCCGTAACGTTCGCACATGCATTGACAATGGTTCAAATGGCTCTGAGCACTATGGGACTCAACTACTGAGGTCATTAGTCCCCTAGAACTTAGAACTAGTTAAACCTAACTAACCTAAGGACATCACACACATCCATGCCCGAGGCAGGATTCGAACCTGCGGCCGTAGCGGTCTCGCGCTTCCAGACTGCAGCGCCAGAACCGCGCGGCCACTTCGGCCGGCACATTGACAATGCGCTGACGCATATTGTCAGCCGTTGTTGGTGAATCACTATAACAAATATCCGTCAGCTTTCCCCGCAGAAAGAAATCTGGGGACGTCAGATCCGGTGAACGTGCAGGCCATGGTATGGAGCTTCGACGACCAATCCACCTGTCATGAAATACGCTATTCAATACCGCTTCAACCGTACGTGAGCTATGTGCCGCACATTCATCATTTGGAAGTAAATCGCCATTCTGTCATGCAGTGAAACATCTTGTAGTAACATCGGTACAACATTACTTAGGAAATCAGCATACATTGCACCATTTAGATTGCCATCGATAAAATGGGGGCCAATTATCCTTCCTCCCATAATGCGACACCTTGCATTAACCCACCAAGGTCGCTGATGTTCCACTTGTCGCAGCCATCGTGGATTTTCCTTTGCCCAAAGTGCATATTATGCCTGTTTACGTTTCCGCTGTTGTAGAATGATGCTTCGTCGCTAAATAGAACGCGTGCAAAAAATCTGTCATCGTCCCGTAATTTCTCTTGTGCCCAGTAGCAGAACACGTTAAAAGGCGTCGCCATACAATTCCTGGTGCATTGAAATATGGTACGGGTGCAATCGATGTTGATGTAGCATTCTCAACACCAACGTTTTTGAGATTCCCGATTCTCGCGCAATTTGTGTGCTACTGAAGTGCGGATTAGCCGCGACTGCAGCTAAAACACCTACTTGGGCATCATCATTTGTTGCAGGTCGTGGTTGACGTTTCACGTGTGGCTGAGCGCTTCCTGTTTCCTTAAATAACGTAACTATCCGGCGAACGCTCCGGACACTTCGATGATGTCGTCCAGGATACGGAGCAGCATACGTAGCACATGCCTGTTGGGCATTTTGATCTCAATAGCCATACATCAACACGATATCGACCTTTTCCGCAATTGGTAAACGGTCCATTTTAACACGGGTAACGTATCACGAAGCAAATAGTGGCCGAACTGGCGGAATGTTACGTGATACCACGTACTTATACGTTTGTGACTATTACAGCGCCGTCTATCACAAAGCGAAAAAAGTGGTCCAACTAAAACATTCATATTTCTTTACGTACTACACGAATATGTAATAAAAAATGGGGGTTCCTATTTTTAAGAAACGCAGTCGATATCCGTTTGACCTATGGCAGCGCCAACTATCGGGCCAACCATAGCACCATCTGGTTTCCCACTTCAAGCTAAACAAGTTTTGTTACTTGTAGTTTTCTCGTTTGATGCTTATTTCGTGAGATATTTGGACCGGTCACTATCAATGGACCACCCTGTGTATATACTTGCATACATATTCAACAATATCTGTAATGCAGTGAATAGCGCCTTTTCGCTTTATTCTTTGTATCTTGTTTTCTAACGAAGTGCCAAAAATGTCGAAAATTACTTTTCTCGACAAATAATTCGGACTTTTTCACTGTTGCAATAATTTTCATTAAAACACGTTTACCTATTTACGTTTGCATTTATGCACAGCGTAGGCTTTTTCTGTGTAAAGTGTAAATATCATTATGTTTTCAGACATCTAGTCTTTCTTGTAAGGAACACCAGCGGGAAAAAATGTCAGTGTGTCACGAAAGCAGAGCAAGCAACACAGTAAATATTAAGGACACACACACACACACACACACACACACACACACACACACACACATACTAGTCATACCGGTATCGAGAGTCCATTACTGAAGCAACGTATTTTCGCCATCTGTCCCTGTCTTGGGCTATTTCCTTCCATTCACCTTCAATACCTAGTCTCCTCAAATCATCCTTCACATTTTCCTCCCATCTACGCCTCGGTCTCCCCACAGGACGTTTTCCCTCTAGGTGCCCTACCAGTACTCTGCGCGCTGCCCTGCCCTCATCCATTCGAGCTACGTGATCCGCCCATCGCAGCCTACGTGATTTAATAATACAGATTATGTCGGGGCTTGAGTTGAGTTCTTGAACCTCTTCGTTATGCAGTTTTCGCCACTCTCCACTAATGTTATTCCTTTTTGCTCCGAAAATTTTCCTCAAAATTTTGTTTTCAAATACTCGAAACGGCTTTTCATTTTGCACAGTGAGAGACCAAGTCTCCCACCCATACAGCATATCTGGTAGAATAACAGTTTTGAATAATCGAATCTATAAATTCCTAGACAATATCCGTGATGAAAGTAATCTATTCAGTGAGAATTAGCACGCATTTCCCGCCCGTAATCCCTTCTTCAGTTCGGATTCAATCTCATTTCTCGAAGTGATGTCCACGCCTAGATAATGTGTTCACTTTTTCAAACTGCATGTCTCCAAATCTTAACATTTCCTGATCTACTGCTGTTGGCATTCTAGTAGGAACCAAGTATTTAGTTTTGTCTTCACTTATCCTTAGACCTACATCTTCACTAGCCTTGATTAACGCATTCGCATTTGCTGTTACAGATTCTTTTCTATCGCTAATGATGCTTAGATCATCTGAATACCTTAATATCTTAATATTCCCATTTAACTCCACACCCTCTGAATTATCTGCTGCCATTCGTACAATATAGTCTACGACTAAATTAAAAAGAATCGGAGACAGAAACACAAAATCTATTTCTAGTGTAGGAGTGAGACTGACCAGAATAGGTTAACATCCGATCCAGCAGATTCCGCCAAAGTCCCTTATTTCCACGCATGCGCAGTTTGCAGCATACTTGGAAATTTAGAGCTCCGCACTCGGCGTGATCTATAGAGCATTGATGTTATACAGACACTCGTGTCGTGGTTGATTGCTGATTTACATCCAGGCACAAAAGGCGCAGCATTTGAGAAGTCGTTTATGACCAGAAAGTCAGTCATGTAACACTCGATTAAGGCATTATTTCTCACGCGACGGTATCATGGTGTCATTTATCGACAAGACAGTGCTTGTTTACACATTTCACGTCTCGTTATGAAGTGTCTGAGTAATGTTGACACATTCCGTGGCTATCAAAATTCCCTGATTTGCCCTGACAGAACATACATGGGATCAGTTTGGACGTGTAATCCATTACAATGCAAGCATACAGGATATCAAGAACCAGTCACAACAGTACAGGCTCAGCTTGCCTCAGGAGAGAATACAGCAACCTAATAACACATCTCCCAGCCGAATCAGGGCACGTGTTCAAACCAGAGCGGGTGCTGAGAATTGGGCTACTAGTGCCAAGTTCTTTCTAAATTTTACTCGAAATAGCGTCACATATCCTCTTGAGCCGTGATGTTTAATTTAGTTTCCTTCTTCCTTTCTGGGTGCTTTACGTTTTTACTAGGCAGTATAATTTTATAATTGACGAGCTATGGGAGCTGAGATAATCCTAGGGTCATGGACGAAAAGCATGAAATGAAAGTTCGTCTGGAATTATTGACCAGCTTCACATGAAAGTTTTTACCGGAATCAGAGTCAGACTCTGTTTTCTTATCATCGAAGGACGAGTTGAAACTTATTTATTAAATAAAATTGTATTTTTTACTTGAATTGCAGTAACTGAGATTGAATGCAAGTGTCACTTCGCTATTTTTTTATCATTTCATTTCTGACCTACAGAATTATTCCTGACAAATGTAACTCAAACGCAATCTCACTGCTGAAAAATGATAACCTGATTTCAAATAATTAATAAAGAATGGCCCTGAATTAGTAGAAATGCTAACAATAACCTACACATTTCATAAGTCACTTACCTCACAAAAATCTTCATTACACGAACTACTGCAATACAGCAAGCGCCAATTCAGCCAGCTAAATAAAAGATTCAAACTACTGAAGGCTCTCACTACTAATAGGCAAGTGGTGAGCAAAGGAAAGATATTGTTGCAGATCAAACAATGTATTTACCTTAATAATGTAACAACCAGTTCAAAACTTATATAATCGTCCATGACACCCAGTTCCAAAAATTATATAATCATCGACAAATTACATTTCCATGAAGGACACACGTCCAGATCGCCCGCTTTCGCTAACACTTCAAGCCTCTAACCTCCATCAATGCTAACTAGTCACTTCCAACCCCATCACTGCTGGCTGTTCACCTCCAACTGCGAGCCCGACCAGCCACAGAGTCTCTTACAGAGAGCGCACAGCGCTGTCAGAGATTTTGATGTTGTCTAAAGTGCTGCCAACGTACAAACACATACACAGAGTAAAGTAGAGTGATAACGTGAGACGAAGATTTAGCAACGTAATCTGAAAGTACATTTTATTCTCGTCTCACAAATCGTCTCTTCCTTCTAAAATGTGTTTCTTGTCTTAAATGTAGACGTATCGAGTATGTGACTCCGATGAACTTCTGTAAGGCGTGGTACAGTACTTGCGTTCTTGGTGGTTATGACAGAAAGAAACAAAGATCGCCATTTATAGTACTGTACACTTTCAATCTGTGATGAACTGCAGGGACTTAAGGGAAGTATGATAGGACTACTTTTGTTTCTACATACATTCATGTTCAGAAAAAAACACCTTGAACAACGAGAGATAGGACATTCATATTGACAGATAGGACATCCATATTCACAGGACATGTACATTAGTATTTTCTGCAGAAATGACTAGCATTTCAGTCGCCTCGATTCAGCATGTGTCCTGTTGCCTAGTGAGCCATGGACCCTGATAACTTGTCCCATGTGTGATGGCATCGAAGCGTATAAGGCTCTAATGACGTCCTGTGGTATTGCCATGCATGCTGCATTCACTGGGTTCCAAAGTTCATCGGTGGTGGTCGCCACTGGGTCACAGCGCTGCACCCGTCGTTTCACCATATCCCGCACATTTTCCACTGGTGACAAGTCTGGTGATATGGCAGGCCAAGGCAAAAGGCTGACATCCTGTGACAGCAAGAAGGCATATGTTCGAGCAGCAACATGTGATCGTGCATTGGTTTGCTGAAAAATGGCGCCTGGGGTGTTGTGCAGAAAGGGTATGGCTATGGATCGCAGGTTGTCGTTCACGTAGGTCACACTGGTCACAGTGTTCTGGACAGGCACCAACTGTGATTTGTGATTATACCCAGTATCACCCCACACCATAAGGCCTCGAGCTGGCGCTGTATGTATTCTCCGAATGCAGTCACTGTGATGCCGCTCACGCTGTGTGCGACGAACGAAAATGCGATCAACATTTCAGAGGAACAGAACCTGGATTCGTCCGGAAACACTCCCTGATTCCGTTCCTGTCCACAGTCACGTCGTTCCGTACACTATTGCCATCTAGCAGTTGCTATGCCGTCACCATCAGCGACGTCTCTCAGTGTGGTAACGGGATCGTTCATAATTCTTTCTATCAATTTTTCAATGATTTCATTTGTTGATTTTGAGCGGGGGCAATCAGGACATACTCCATCATCTTCGCAACCTGTCTCGAAACGTTTATGCCACTCATGATTTCTGGTTTCAGTTACAGCACACTCATCAAATCCAGTATTTATCGCTGCAAAAATTATGTTGCAGTTTCTTTCGTTACTATAAAAAAATTAATACAAATTGTCTAATTCGGCAGCTTACAACAGATTTAATATCCGATTATGCTAACAATATACAGACGCTTCTCAGAGATGTTTATCAATACAAAAATCTCGGAATTATACAATACACGAAAATACAAAATACCAGGTGCACTTGAGTTGAATCGTCATGTCACGGACTGCACGGCCCCTCCCACCGGAGGTTCAAGTCCTCCCACGGGCATGGGTGTGTGTGTTGTTCTTAGTATAAGTTGGTTTAAGTAGTGTGTAAATCTAGGGACCGATAACCTAAGCAGTTTGGTCCCTTAGTAATTCACACACATTCGAACAAAATACCTTTTCGCTTTGAACACAACTTGTCTGTTCGAGTAAAATGTACCAATTGCCATTGAAATGAAATGATTGTACGGCATTATTAGCAGGGAGACCCCTTCTGCACCTTCTCGGCCATCTGGTGCAATTCTTAATATTTGACGGCACTTTGGTGACTAGCGAATCGATGAGGATAAGACGAAGGGATTAGAACAACACAGGCACGCAGTACCCGAGCATAGAATTGAGCCCAGGACCCCACGGTCTAAAGGCAGCGATGGTAATCGCTAGACCCCGAGGTATGGATCAGTTGCCATTGATCTTGTTCCAATGGTTCTAATATGTAAGGTTTTCTTTTAAGACGGATGGATGTTCGATTCCATCAGTCACCCAACCGTGTTTGAGGAGCAGAACAAGGTTATATTAAAATCTTGTTTAACATATACAAAACCTCTACAGCGTTTATGAGTGGTACTGAAGAAACCAACGAATTTCCCATTGAAAAGTATGTAAAACAACGTTATTCTATACCGTATTTTCAAAATTATTTTCAGCACTTCTAGAAAAAGCAATGTGTAAAGTGAATTGGGAAGCAAAGGGAATCTAAGTTCCGGGAAAGAAATTAAATCATTTGAGAACTTCTGATGATACTGTTGTGTTTCGAAATAATATAGAACAACTTCAAACACGAGTTGTTTCTCAAGGTTTTGACGCTTTCAGACCTGAATAACGCGAGCTAAAAACAAAACACAGCGACAGTGGCGACGTCTGTTAGTAGTTCGGAGTGTCAAGTTTCATTTCATAATCATTTGTTGGTCGAACCAACATCGTGCGTTTACGGTGGGGTGCTATTTTCTCTACGGCAAATCTTTCGTAAGAGTTTCAAGATTCAGACGTGATATTCAATTCCTGTTCGTGGAACAGTATTGAAGTGGGTAAGATTCTTCCGTACAGCTGCCAGTGGATTGAATCGAAAATCAACCGTGCCAGACATTTACCTGTCGGTTTATTTGAAGGAGACAGTGTACTCCGACCGGCCGAGAAGCTTGAAACAGTTAAAAACTTCGAATTCACGATGAAATTTCCCGAATGTACGAAAGTTGTGTTCAGAAACTGAGTGGAACACCTTGAGTATTGTGTAGCTACGAATGGTGGTCATTTGTGCGATGCAGTATTTCATAAGTAAACTTCAATAAATGTTGTACCTCGTATAAGGATTTCAACCTTGTTTCGCGATTAGTTTGTGTTCAAAAATGATTCAAATGGCTCTGAGCACTATGGGACTTAACTTCTGAGGTCATCGGTCCCCTAGAACTTAGAGCTACGTAAACCTAACTGACCTAAGGATATCACACACATCCATGCTCGAGGCAGGATTCGAACCTACGACCGCAGCGGTAGCGCGGTTCCAGGCTGTAGCGCGTAGAACCGCTCGGCCACACCGGCCGGCTTAGTTTGTGTGTTATTGAAATTTGAAATCTTCCGAACATTTTGAAACACCCTGTACCAGCAAACTTGTGTTACTCTGCTCTGACGTTGGTATAAAAACGAACTGACTAAAACGAAGATCATGATAAATGCATGGAAACCGGAGGGAAACCTACACTGATAAGCCAGAGCGTTGTGACCATCGACCTACAGTCGATATAAACACGCCCAGGCAACAGAAGCGTCACCTGGCGAGGAATGACTGCTAATCAGACACGCGCAAGGTGCATGTAGTATCAGTGAGCATGCTGTCCGTGGGTAGAATGGGGAGGGCGCGCTATCTAACTGAGTTTGACTGATGACAGATTGCGATGTCCCGGAGGCTCGGCACGAGCATTTCGAAAACTGCACGACTTTTTGGCTGTTCGAGGAGCGCCGTGGTGGGTGTCTTCAACACGTGGCGAAACTATGGTGAAACCACGTCCAGGCGCCGTAGTGTTGGGCGGCTGGCTCTCATTAGGAATGTCGGAAGTCGTACGTTGTGCAGACTGGCGAAACAGGAAGGTTGGTGAACTGTGGCGGAACTAACATCATATTTTAATGCTGGGCAGGGTACAAGTGTGTCTCAACACACAGCGCACTGAACACTCCCAACGGTGGGTCTCCGATCCATGCTTGTGCCAACGTTAACACCACAACAGTGGCAATTGCGACTGAAATTGCCGCTTGACAATCGGCACTGGACGCTGGCGCAGTGGCAGAGTGGTTGCATGGTTTGATGAACACCGAAACCTTCTTCATCATGCTGATGAGTGAGCTCGAATCTGTCATCTTCCAGGGAGCTCATTGACACCTATTCTGCAGGACGGAGACAAGCTGGTGTCGTCTCCATTATGCTCTGGGGAACATTCAGGTGGTCATCCATGGGTCCAGTGGAGCTCGTGCAAGGCACTAAGACGGCCAAGGAACAACGAACACTGGTTGCAGACCATGTACACCAGTTTATGACGATCATGTTTCCCGACGCTAATGGGTTTCTTCAACAAGATAATGCGCCATGTTACAAGGCCGGGAGTATGATGGGGTGATTAGAGGAACAGAGTGGCAAGTTCGATTTGACGAGCTCGCCCACTAACACGCCATAGCTGAACCCAATCGAACACGTCTGGGATGTTACTGAACGTGGCGTCAGAGCTCATCACCCCCCTCCCCAGAATTTGCGGGAATTAGGTGACGTGTGTGAAAATGTGGTGCCAACTCCCTCCAGCGACCTACGAAAGCCTCATTGCTTCCGTGCTACGACGCGTCGCCGCTGTTATTCGTGGCAAAGGTGGACTTACTGGCTATTAGGTAGGTGGTCATACTGTTCTGGCTGATCATTGTATGTGTTGAAGGTACACTTCCAACAGGGTCAGAGACTATGCCAGTCAGGATCAACTTGTAAATAAGAAATATATCTCAAAGCCAGAAAGATTTCGAAGTACTAAATTCGGCTGGCAAACTTGCAGAAGTTACTCTTCAGTTTTCAAGTCTAAGATATCGACTGACCTGAAGAAAACACTTTTTGGCCAATAACTTATGACTGTGAAACAGACATTGAGTTCATTGTCAGAAAACCCATAGTAGCACAAAGTGGAATGGAGTGATCAATGTTGGGCTACTCAAAGAAAGACAGAAAGAAAGCAGCAGGGAGCAGATGTACTACGAAAATCGACATAATGGAGAGTAAATACCTTGAAATGGCATTGGGTTGGTCAAGTTGTACGAAGAAAGAATGGCATATGGTCAAAATTAATACTAGGCTGGAGCCAAATGTACGAAAAAAAGACCAAGGGGAAGACCACCGAACAAATAGCACATAGATTTAAGAAAAATAGTAGGAGTCAATTTTCGACAGGAAGCATAAAATCGGCAGAAATGGAAGAACCTACTGAGAGCCTATGTTGTATCCCAATTCTCAGAGGCCACATTACTAGTTGATTATATTGGTTGCTGCTGCTGCTGATTATGAGATAGCTATATTTTCTCTGTATCCTGTGGTTCCCACCGAGAACTTTGTTATAAGAATTTGTTCAGAGAAGAAATGGGGACCTTCCCATAACTTACGTTCTAGACAGAGTAAAGAGCTTTCACAGGGCCTTGCACTGCTTTCGTGGTACATTGTTTCTATCTTATATACACCGATAAGCCAAAACATTATGACAACAGCCTAAAGCGACGTTGGATGCCGCATGGTGGCGTTACGGGCACATGACGAGGTAGCAAAAGTATGTAAGCGGAGTATACACGACGGTTGGGGGGTGGGGATCCGCAGCGAAGATGTGGGCTGAAAATGGAGAAATCCATGGAGATAAGCGACTGTGACAAAGGACAGAGACTATGAACTAGTGCCTCGAAAACGGCGAGACTGGTCGAATATTCACTTGCCACGGTCGTGAGCATCTACGGAAAGAGGTAGATCAGTGAAACTACCACTAGGAACTAAATGATTGGACGTCCACGACTCTTCTCAAAACGTGGGGCTCGGACGCCTGTCTGCTCTGTAAAGTAGAATAGGTGGTGATCTGTGGCATCTCTGTAAAAGAGCACAGTGCTGGCGCACGCACAAGTGTTTCGGAGCACACCGATTATTGTGCGTTGTTGAACACGAAGCTCCGCAGCAGACCATCCCTACGTGTTCACGTGTTGCCCTAGCGACATCGTCAATTACGATTGCAGTGGGCTCGAGACCATTGGAATTCGACCATTGATCAAAGGAGATGTGTCAGCTCTTCGGGTGAAGCACATTTTTGCTACACCAGTCGATGCTCGTCTCTACAATGGCCGTCATTGAGGTGAAAGGCGTTTCGAAACATACAGCGCTCCACAGACGTAGGATGGTGTAAGCAGTATTATGCTATGGGAGCCATTCTCCTGCGTTTTCATGGGACATGTGGTAGTAATCCCAGACACGCTGAGAGCTGCGAACCATCTGCATCCGTTCAGACTTGTTGTCTTCCCCGACGGCATTAAGTGTCTGAGTCTGAGCCAGAACCGTGCTCCAGTGGTTTGAGGAGCATTATAGTGAACTCACGTTCATATCTCTGCGACGAAATTCGCCTGATGTAAATCCTACGGAACCCATCTGGGTCGCTATTGGACGCCATCGCTGTTTACGCAAATCAGCGACTCGTTAGTTCGGCGAATTACATGACCTGTACTTAGACATCTAATACCAAATAGCTCCACAAACGTATCAAAAAACTGTCGGAACCATCAGTGATGTGTTTCGTTCCAAAGATGGGCAAACAAGCTGTTAAGCTGGTGGTCATAATATTTTGGCTCATCGGTGTACATGCTGAATGTAAACATGATAACTCGCGTTTTGTTCTTTCTTTGCAGATGTTCAAGGCTATTTGGAAAATTTTGTGCCCATGCATGCGGAAACCGAAGTGCGAAGAAGAAGATAATGACCAAGAAATCGCACCTCCGGTCGAGCAGAGCCTTTTGGTGAGTCACAACGTAATGTTTAGTCCGTAAGCGGTAAAACACAGGGTCTTCATGGCAGTCAGAACGTGTTCAGCGCGCTTAGTTGAAGTATCGCTGCACACCGTGCGTAGCTTTAATTACTTCTCATCTTTGCGAGAGGTTGCGTTGTGGCAATGCATCTTTGTATTTAAACTGTCTTTTGAACGTATACTTCTATATTCGTGTTAGCGACATCAGAGGAGGGAATGCTGACTCTGTATCCATCTATGAGAATGAAAATTACTGCTCACGCAATGAGGCATACGATGTAGGAAACTTAATGTTACTCAAGATACAATGGTTTGAATAATTGAACACACTTGGATGTACGAAACCGATTTTGCAAAGTATTTTTACGGTTTTTAGCTGACTGTTCTCATACCATAAAGGAGGTATATCGATTTCGGAGCCCAAAAAATAAGCTGATGAATGAGGAGTTTACAGGATTTACATTTTGAAAGAAGTATTATTTTTTAGGAACTATTTATTTATAAAATCCACTAATGCAGACATGGCCGTTTGCCCAGCATTGCGAAAAGTTTGTGACTCTCAAAATTTTTAAAAATATGTGACATTAAGTACAGCTGTTTTCACTGGAAGAGTTACATTTGCTTACCTAAGTTTCAGTGATTTTGGTTTTAAGCTATTTATAAGTGCACTAATATGTATATCTATTAAGTGACAAAAACCTGATGGAAGGTACATAAATGCATGTTAGCTAATAAATACTGGTAAGGTCGAAATGAATTCATATTAATGAAATGTTTGGTTGCGGAAGCTAGGGAGTAAAATAGTACAGGGTGACAGAAAAACGGGAACATTTACACAATCCAATAAAACTAGAAGTGATGAAGGAAAGAAATTGCATTCATAGCAATTGAAACCTTACAACTTTGCCACTTACGAAACATTAATGACATTTATCATTTTTTTTAAAGAATACATCCTTTAGATGGCGTCCTCCTGTACGAATACATTCGTCAAATATGCTGATGAAATTCCTCATTGACTGCTGCAACATCAAAGCTGGGATACTGTGAATTGCATCCCCAATTCTCTGTTTTAATTCGTCCAGGGTTCTCGGTCGAGTCGTGTAGAATTTGCTCTTGAAGTAACCCCACAAGAAAAAAATCACAAACGGATAAATTTCGCGATCTAGGGGACCAGGGAGTGTTACCGAATCGGAAGATCGCACGGTTGCCAAACAATTTTCGCACATATGCCATTGATTGCCGCGCAGTGTGTGATGGAAATTTTTGGAAATTTGTGGTAAGATCTTATGGGACCAAACTGCTGAGGTCATCGGTTCCTAAGATTACACACTACTTAATCTAACTTAAACTAACTTACGCTATGGACAACACACACACACACCCAAGCCCGAGGGAGGACTGGAACATCCGATGGGTGGAGTCGCGCGAACCGTGACAGGATGTCATACACCGCGTGGCTACCCCGCGTGGCAGTGTGTGATGTTGGTGGCTGTGTCCTGTTGAAACCAGGCTACTTGAACGTTTGGAAAGGTGTTCAATGCAGGTGTAACGAAAGTTCGTAACATTTCCACGTAACGATCGGCATTGACAATTATTGTGTTTCCCTATTCATTTACAAAAAAATACGGTCCTATAATCCCATGTGATGAAACACCACACCATACTGTCACTTTACTAGCGTGTAAAGGGCGCTCACATACGCCGTTAGTATTTGTGTTTGCCCAGTAATGGTAGTTCTGTTTATTCACATAGCCTGTGAGATGTGCCTCATCTAACATCCACAACTTGTTTAGAAAGCCATCGTCATTGTTTAATCTGTTATCATTTGTTGACAGAATCCTAATCGTAACCAGTAATCGTTGTCCTTCAATTGTTGCACCATCTGTTGTTTGTACGGATGAAATTTTAAATCAAGATGAAGAATTCTGCAAACACTCTCCAGGGACATTCCAACCACTGCTGCTTGCTTACGAATTGAACGTCGTGGGCTCCGTAAGACACACTCGCGAACGTACGACATCAATGTTCGCTGGAGAAAGCACACTTCTTGGGCGTCCTGAAGGTTTCTTCTTGAGGACAGATCCAGTCTCTTCATAATTATTAAACCAACATTTTATCGCGTATTTCGACGGAACGGCATCATGACGTCCTAAATTATAAAAACATCGAAACTCCCTCTGGGACGCTAACAAACATTTGCTTTTATAAAACATTTTTGTGGTTAAGCCACGCTGTTGTCCTTTCGACTGGTCCATGAGTACTGAAATGGCGGTCTGTTTACTCGCTGTCACGAGCCCGCAGTGCTGCCACCTGCTCATGGCTGCCACTACACATTTTAAACATTCCCGTTATTCTGCATCAACATGTACATGGAGCGTAGGTCCTATTGTTGGTCACACTGCAGCAGATAAGTCGTTGGAATACTGAAAAACGGCGAGAAGTGCGTACTTGAACATAAATACAGATGCTAGCCACATTTGCAGGTTTCGCTGTTGTATTTGGTCACGAACGGCGCCTGAGCAATGTCCTCAGTACGTTGCACTTGTTAGTCGGGGTCAGCACAGTGTTCTGTGTAGTTGTGAGTGCGTTATGTCGGAGCTGAGTGAATTCAGGCGTGGGCAAGTTTTAGGTGCTCTATTGGTGGGGGCTTCCGTGACCAAGAGGCACTGAATCGAAAATTTATAATGCATACCGGAAAAGCGGAAAAATATCATCCATTAAGTCACAATGGGGACGAAACTGTGTGATAAGGGATCAGACAGACGGTCATTGAAGAGGACTGTGACGAAAAATAAGAAGATGACAGCTGCAAAAGTCACTGCAGAACTGAGTGTCAGTACCAAAACAACACATAGTCTGATGGCATAGCGCAGAAGGTAGCGTATAAACCTGGTTCGATTTTGTGAAATCCAGCAAAGTGTTTTACTTCTTTAAAGCAAATCAAAAGATTTTGACTGTCGTTTTCATTCAGTTAATTGGTTTTGAACCTATTTTTTTAATTTCTAATTTTCATAATTGTATTGACTTTCTTAAATGATTTTATTTGTCATCCTACATTCTTTTTTCATTTGGGATCTGCTTGTGTCGTCTGTAATCTGCAACCAAGTGCCAGAAAGGATTGCTCATCGGCTTGTAACGTGACATCCCTTGTTGCCTGTATGAGGATAGTTTCTGGTAACTAATGACAGCGAGAAATTACAGTTTGTCTTCACCGCTAGAACTGAAATTATGCTGCCGAAGGTGGCTAATCAAACAAACGTGTTATGAAATTGTTCTGTCTTGAGTTCGCTCACGCAGGTTATAAATGCAGTGAACAAAACGATCGTAGTTTTAGACCTGCCACAAATTATTGATCGCCGTTTTCTTATATACACTGCACATGAGGAGGTTACTAGCTTAGGATATGAATTTAAATTCAGAGTTCATAACCTGTCGTCTGCCACATTTCAGTCATTGGTCATTCAAAATCAGCTGTCGACAGAATGTCTCCCATTTGTGTCATACCTCGCAGCAGCCACTTCCAACATTGCTCAGTGTTACACATAAACAGCATTTGTGAAGTGACCCGCCATGTCTGTGTGTTGCCTATAATCGAGTGGTAGCCGGCAGCGGATGTGGAACACTGTAGTGCCTGTTCTCAGTTCGCGGCATAGGAGGCAAAGGATATACCAGTTAGCCCACATACGAGGTGCGACAATAATGAGACTGATTTTCTTTGCAAGATATGGCAACCCTGCAGGCTTGCATAGGCACGATATCTTTGACCTTGGTCTATAAGCTGCTTCTAGTCCAAGCGGCACATCGATGCAACTTCTCAGTCATGAGTTGTGCTGTAATAATTGAACACGTGTCTGTGTCTCGCATCACGGAAATGGAACCGAGTAATATTGCGCAATGGTATGCCATTTCTTTTAGCGTTAAATTGCCTGAAAACGTGACGACAATTTACACTAATTTTCAGAAGGCTTTTGGAGAAGAGGTTACGTCAAGAGCTCAAGTTTTTCGTTGGCATAAAATGTTTAGTGAAGGCAGAACGAATGTTGAAGATGAAGACCGCAGTGGACGACTATCAACCTCACGAGCGGATGTTATCTCGGCCAGGATGCGTGAACTCGTACCATCTGATCGAAGATTGTCCGTGAAAATGATCGCAGAAGAACTAAACCTCAGACGAGAAATGATTCGTCTAATAATAACTGAAGATCTTGGTATGAGAAAGGTTTGTGCAAAAATTGCCCCCAAAAATCTCACCACAACAGTGAAAAACGTGGCAACCGATCTGTTAGAGCAAACGGAAATCAATCTAGAATTGTTGAGCCGTGTTATCACTGGTGATGAAAGTTGGTTTTTTCAGTACAAGCCAGAGACAAAATGCCATAGTTCGCAATGGTGGTCAAAGGGATCACCCAGACCAAAAAAAGCTTGCATGTCAAAGTCAAAAGTGAAATGCATGCTTGTGTGCTTCTTTGATTCCAAGGGAATTGTTCATAAAACGTGGGTGCCTTCTGGATTAACAGTTAACCAATATTACTACAAAGAAATTTGATAAAGACTTCATAAAAGAGTTCTCCGTGTCTGTGCCAATGTTGCTGATAATTGGATTCTGCATCACGATAATTGCTGTACTGCTCTGTCAGTACAGCAATTTTTAACCTCAAAACAAATTTCAGCACTACCACAGCCACCTTATTCTCCAGATATCGCTCTGTGCGACTTTTTTATATTTCCAAGAGTCAAAACAGCGGTCAAGGGACTCCATTTTCAAACAACACAAGATGTCCAGAAAGTTGTGATGCTGGTCTTGTAGGATATTACAGAAGATGAGTTCCAGAAATATTACCATCCATGGCAGAAGTGCTAGAAAAAGTGTGCGTAATCAGAAGGCAACTACTTTGAAGGAGACAACACTAAACTTGACTAAAACGGTAAGCAACATTCTTTTTTACATCAGTCTCATTACCCAAGTACAAAAGTTCACACGATTCGCAAAATCATTTGCACGTGATGGAGAGAGATGTGATGGAGATGGAACTTATGATGATGGAGAACGCTTAGCACTCTTGTCTGATTCATTCTGCGTCCTCGTGCAACTGCACAGGAACTACGTTTCGGATCTACTGCTGTGGCGGCCAGAACATTAATTTCACCCTCTTCTCCAGTCTCACGTTTGATTCTCTTAAATATTTTAGGCGCTATACTATCAGTTGCACGTTTTGAAAAGGTTATCAAATAACTGTCGCAATGGTTGACGTCTACTGGGATATCTTTCTGTGTACACGGTACACGAACGAATTGTATTGTTGCTACATTCACCGCGAAGCATGAGCATGTCGGCTTTCCCCAGACTGGAAAATACCGTCTTCCAACAACGTCTTGCTGCGTTTGGTATCACACAATTGCTGACACGACACAATCAGTGCAATCGCAGTGTACACACAACACAATGTAAACAAACCCAATGTCGTTGCCAAATATCTAAGCAATACGACGCAACGAACAGCTGTCGTTGTTCACAGTACGATACCTCGTAAACTACTTGTAGTATATCCCGCACGAAACACAATTAACATTCTCATTTAAACCATTTCTAGGATCTTACTGTGAAGAGGTATTGTCCCATTCAAAAATCTGTGATTGTTATAAATACGAGGGCCACTCCAAAAGAAATGCACACTACTTTTTTAAAAATCCATATTTTATTCTACATGTTTGAAAGTTTTACAGTGTGTATATGAACAATATTTTCATTTCTCCACACAATTTCCATCCCTCTCAACTGCCTCACGCCATCTTGGGACCAGCACCTGTATACCCGCACGGTAAAATTCTGGACCAACCTGTTGGAGCCATTGTTTGGCAGCGTGCACGAGGCAGCCATCATCTTAAAACCTTGTTCCACGAAGAGAGTCTTTCAGTTTTCCGAAGAGATGATAGTCACATGGAGCCAGGTCCGACTGTAAGGCGGGTGTTTCAGTGTTGTCCATCCGAGTTTTGTGATCGCTTCCATGGTTTTTTCACTGACACGTGGCCGTGTATTGTCGTGCAACAGCAAAACATCCTGCTTTTGCCGATGTGGTCAAACACGACTCAGTCGAGCTTGAAGTTTATTCAGTGTCGTCACATATGCATCAGAATTGATGGTGGTTCCACTTGGCATGATGTCCACAAGCAAGAGTCCTTCGGAATCGGAAAACACCGTAGCCGTAACTTTTCCAGCAGAAGGTGCGGTTTTGAATTATTTTTTCTTGGGTGAATTTGCATGAAGCCACTCCATTGATTGCCTCTTCGTCTCCGGTGAAAAATGACGGAGCCATGTTTCATCGCCTGTTAAAATTCTTCCAAGATATTCATCTCCACCATTCTCGTACCGTTCCAAAAGTTCGCTGCATACAGTTTTCTTTTTTTTTTCTTTGTGACCCACTGTCAACATCCTGGGAACCCACTTGGCACAAACCTTTTTTAACGCCAACACTTTCAGTATTCTGCAAACACTTCCTTCCCCTCGTTCACTGTGATGCGTCTGTCAGCAGTCACCAATTTGTTAACACTCTGCACATTGTCTGGAGTGTGTGCAGTACGAGGCTTGCCGCTGCGAGAACAATCCTCAATATTGCCTTGCCCGCTTTCATCACGTAACCTGCTTGCCCATGGACTAACTGTACTGCGATCGACAGCAGCATCTCCATACACTTTTTCAACTTCTTGTGGATGTTTCCCACTGACTCGTTTTCACAGCACAGGAATTCTATGGCAGCACGTTGCTTCTGACGAACGTCAAGTGTAGCAGCCATCTTTAAAGACATGAGGTGAAGGCGCCACTCACGGGAACAGCTTGAACTAAGTTTGAAAAGAAGCGGGAAGGATGTATCTACACACTGCAGAATGAAAACTGTATTTTTACAAAAATAATGTGCCTTTCTTTTGGAGCGACCCTTGTAATTCAGGTACTGGCTGCAAATAATCGCACCCTTGCCTAAAATTCAGTTCTGTCAAAATCGCTAGTGCCTTCCATATTCGAAATATTTGCGGCTAGGTAGAGTATAGAGTCAAAATCTGAAGTAAATTGGTCAAACAGCTTACCAAACTCTTACTAACAACATTTGCCCTCTATACATTACGTCTATATTTATACACCATACATATGGAAAAGGTACACTCCAAGAAAAAAAAGGAACAGAAAAAAAACGACACACCACGAAGAAATTATCCGAATGGGACGGAAATCGGTAGAAGTGATGTACATGGGTAGACAAATAAATGATTATAATTTCAGAATCTTCCCCCATGAACCACGGACCTTGCCGTTGGTGGGGAGGCTTGCGTTCCTCAGCGATAGAGATAGCTGTACCGTATGTGCAACCACAACGGAGGGGTATCTGTTGAGAGGCCAGACAAACGTGTGGTTCCTGAAGAGGGGCAGCAGCCTTTCCAGTAGTTGCAGGGGCAACAGTCTGGATGATTGGCTGATCTGGTCTTGTAACACTAACCAAAACGGCCTTGCTGTGCCGGTACTGTGAACGGCTGAAAGCAAGGGGAAACTCGTGGCATGGAGAGCTGCATCAAACCAGTCTCAGGACTGAAGACCACAACAACAACAACAACAACAACAACAACAATTTCAGAATAATTGGATGGTTTATTCAAAAGAAAGATCTTCACAGATTGAGCAGGTGGATAACGCGTTGCTGCACCTCTGGCCATTATGCAAGCAGTTATTCCGTTTGGCATTGACTATTGGAGGCGTTGGACGTACTCCTGAGGCATATCGTGCCAAACCCTGGCGTGTCTGACTGTCAAAAGATCTGGTTGCAGAGCTCTGACTATAACGCTCCAAACGTTCTCAATTAAGGAAAGATCTGGCGACCTTGCTGGCCATGATAGGGCAAGGATAGCCGGAAGACAAGCAGTAGCAACTCTCACCATGTGCGTGCGCTCATTCTCTTGCTGAACTTAAATCCCAGAGTGGCTTGCCATGAAGCGAAACAAAATGGGGCATAGAATATCGTCGATTTCCCGCTGTGACATAACGGTGCCGCGGATGACAACCAAAGGGGTCCTTTTATGAAACGAAATGGCACCCCCGATTATCACTCATGGTTCCAGAACGATATTTTCACTCTGCAGCGGAGTGTGCGCTGATATGAAACGCCGGCCGGTCTGGCCGTGCGGTTCTAGGCACTTCCGTCTGGAACCGCGTGACCGCTACGGTCCCAGGTTCGAATCCTGCCTCGGGCATGGATGTGTGTGATGTCCTTAGGTTATTTAGGTCTAAGTAGTTCTAAGTTCTAGGGGACTGATGACCACAGATGTTAAGTCCCATAGTGCTCAGAGCCATTTGAACCATTTTCTGTATATGAAACTTCCTGGCAGATTAAAACTGTGTACCGGACCGAGACTCGAATTCGGGACCTTTGCTTTTCGCGGACAACTGCTCTACCACACTCGTTCAGGTTGTTCGTTCATCCGTTTACTCAGTTTTTTTTTATTACAGATGATAGCTAAACCCTCTGACCGAACACGCTGAGCTACCGTGCCGGCATCCGTCTGAGCTACCCAAGCACAATTCACGCCCTGTCCTCACGGCTTTACTTCCGCCACTACCTCGCCTCCTACCTTCCCAATTTCACAAAAGCTCTCCTGCGAACCTTGCAGAACTAGCACTCCTGGAAGAAAGGATACGGCGCAGACATGGCTTAACCACTGCCTGGGGGATGTTTCCAGAATGATGTTTTCACTCTGCAGCGGAGTGTGTGCTGATATGAAACTCCCTGACAGCTTAAAACTGTGTGCCGGATCGAGACTCGAACTCGGGACCTTTCAATCTGCCAGGAAGTTTCATCACTCATGGTTGTTTGCCTGTATGGCAGGCGTCAGTCGGCTTCGTATCCCACTGTTGTCCAGGACGCCTCTAGACGCGTTTTGGCCTGGAATATCATTGATTAAAGTAAAATTGTCTTCAGTGAAGAGTCTCGCTTCGAACTGGGGCCCCGGACGCCTGACTAAGTCACCATACGGCCCGAGTCAAGAGTGCCATTTCTTTTCATAGTAAAATCCCTGTGGTTGTCATCCGCGGAATCCTTACAGCACAGCGGTACTTTGACGATATTCTACGCCCCATTTTGTTGCTTATCGTGGCAAGCCATTCTGGGCTTACATTTCAGCAGGATAACGCCTTCTGCACTCGGCGAGTCTTTCTGCTGCCTGTCTTCGTACTTGCCAAACCCTAGCTTGGCCAGCGAGGTCACCGGATTTCTACCCAACTGTGAACACTTGGAGCATTATAAACAGGACCCTCCAGCCAGACGATCTAAAGTGCCAATTGGACATAATCTCGCACGATATCGCTCAGGAAGGTATCCAACAACTCCTTAAGTCAGTACCGAGCCGAATAACTGCGTGCATAATGGCCAGTAATGGAGCAACGCGTCATTGCTTTCTCAATTTGTAAAGCCTTTTCTCTTGAATAAACCACTGAGCTTTTCTAAAAATATGATCATTCGTTCGTCTGTACATGTGCATTGTTGTTGTTGTTGTTGTCTTCAGTCCTGAGACTGGTTTGATGCTGCTCTCCATGCTACTCTATCCTGTGCAAGCTGCTTCATCTCCCAGTATGTACTGCAACCTACATCTTTCTGAATCTGCTAAGTGTATTCAGCTGTTGGTCTCCCTTTACGATTTGTACCTTCCACGCTGCCCTCCAATACTAAATTGGAGATCCCTTGATGCCTCAGAACATGTCCTACCAACCAATCCCTTCTTCTTGAGAAGTTGTACCACAAAATCCTCTTCTCCCCAATTCTATTCAATACCTCCTCTTTAGTTATGTGATCTACCCATCTAATCTTCAGCATTCTTCTGTAGCACCACATTTCGAAAGCTTCTATTCTCTTCTTGTCCAAACTATTTATCGTCTATGTTTCACTTCCATACATGGCTACACTCCATACAAATACTTTCAGAAACGGCTTCCTGACAGTTAAATCTATACTCGATGTTAACAAATTTCTCTTCTTCAGAAATGCTTTCCTTGCCATTGCCAGTCTACATTTTATATCCTCTCTACTTCGACCATCATCAATTATTTTGCTCCCCAAACAGCAAAACTCCTTTAGTACTTTAGGTGTCTCATTTTCTAATCTAATTCCCTCAGCATCACCCGACTTTATTCGACAACATTCCATTATCCTCGTTTTGCTTTTGTTGATGTTCATCTTATATCCTTTTTTCAAGACACTGTCCATTCCGTTCAACTGCTCTCCCAAGACCTTTGCTGTCTCTGACAGAATTACAATGTCATCGGCGAACCTCAAAGTCTTTATTTCTTCTCCATGGATTTTAATACCTATTCTGAATTTTTCTTTTTTTCCTTTACTGCTTGCTCAATACACAAATTGAATAACATCGGGGAGAGGCTACAACCCTGTCTCACTCCCTTCCCAACCATCGATTCCCTTTCAATTGCCGGCCGCGGTGGTCTTGCGGTTCTAGGCTCGCAGTCCGGAACCGCGCGACTGCTACGGTCGCAGGTTCGAGTCCTGCCTCGGGCATGGATGTGTGTGATGTCCTTAGGTTAGTTAGGTTTAAGTAGTTCTAAGTTCTAGGGGACTGATGACCACAGCTGTTAAGTCCCATAGTGCTCAGAGCCAGCCTTTCAATTCCCTCGACTTTTATTACTGCCATCTGGGTCTGTACATGTGCATTACACCTGTCGATTTCCGGCCCGCATTCGGATGATTCATTCGTAGTGCGCTATTTTATTTATTTATTTAAAATAAATCGGTCAAGAACTTATAGAGATTTTTACTAATTACGTTTCCGTTTTATATGTTATACATACAGTTATGCGGTTAAAACTATGTGGCCTTTGTCCGTCCGATTGTTTATTAGAATATCGTGTGAGAATTTGAAGTAAATCGTTCGAGAATTGTTCGAGATTTTTGGTGACAGCGATAAACAACGTGTCTTTATATAGTAGTAAAGATAATGGACTTTTCGAAATCCGAGATTACTTTTAGTGTGTTGTGCAACCTGTCCAAGTGTGAACCTAGACTCACAGTGTGCCGCTCCCCGCGCGCCTTCTGGATTGCAGCTGAGAACACCTTTGCCCACAGGAATGGCGCTTTTCGCGGGAGTGGTTCCTGGCTGAGTTGATGTCCGCGCAGAAGCTGGAGGAGGCGGCGTCGGTCACTCAAGGGGTGAGTATCGCAGACTCCTCGGACTTCGATTGTACCGGCAGCATTTCTGTAGCTTCTCTGAACAAGTGGTTGTGATAGCTCTTTCCTACAGGGAGAACTTAAGTGTCGGCGAACTTGACGATGTGGTCGGTCTCATACAGTTATACGATTAAAACTATGTGCCACGGACTATTTCTTTACCTTTCCCAACCAGCAATGCCGCTTCTGTTCTACATTACAGGTTGGGGCAGGTGGTGAAATAGGCCGTGATAGAGCTCGCACTGTGTGAGACCGACCACATCGTAAAATTCGCCAACACGAAATTTCTTGGCCGGCCGTTGTGGCCGAACGGTTCTAGGCGCTACAGTGTGTAACCGCACGACCGCTACGGTCGCAGGTTCGAATCTTGCCTCGGGCATGGATGTATGTGATGGTTCAAAATGGCTCTGAGCACTATGCGACTTCACTTCTGAGGTCATCAGTCGCGTAGAACTTAGAACTAATTAAACCTAACTAATCTAAGGAAATCACACACTTCCATGCCCGAGGCAGGATGTATGTGATTTCCTTAGGTTAGTTAGGTTTAAGTAGTTCTAAGTTCTAGGGGACTGATGACCTCAGAAGTTAAGTCCGATAGTGCTCAGAGCCATTTGAACCATTTTTTGAAATTTCTTGCTCTAGAGAAGAGCTATCACACCCACTTGCTCAGAGAAGCTATAGAAATAGACAAGCATGAGAATAGCCACAACAAGAAAGTAGAATGCCTCAAGGTGAACGGATCGTGAATTTCCGCGCTGCAGTGAACAACCGTTGCAGGTAGCAAGGGGGGAACCACACCAGAAAGGACCACGGAAAAAGCCGTTGGACGCTGGCGCGCAAGATACACACCTTGCTATATTATTGCTGGTTGTGGTTGTATGCTGGTTCTTTTTATGTATTTAACTTATACTGAACCTGTGTGACCATCTCCTCGCGTTACCTTAGAGAATTGCACTCGACTTTGCGTCCTGGCTGCTAATATACCAGACCCATGAGAAATGGTGTTTATATTGTGACCCTTATTGGATTAACTCGATAAACAAATTAATTATTTTTGAAATATGCGCAACGGAAACTGGTGCGAGTTTCTCTAAGATAACACGTTCTGGGGTGGTTGAACTCCTAGCCGTCCTATAGCAGCTGGTAGCCTATCTAAATTCACTTTGCAGATTATTTCTATTTTTTATTTAATTTAGATGATCGGACTGAATAAGATACATCCTACCCATTTCATGTGTCAGGTGACGGGGGGGAATATTTCTTAACTGAAATGCTGACTCTCATTTAATAGTTTTATTTTCTACTTTGATGAAAACTTTATAAGCCGACGCATTACAATTTTTCTTTAGTTGCAAAACTTGTCTGAATCAGCGTTACCTCTCATGGGTAGGACAATGATAAAACGAAAACGCTACACGAATAATTTCATATATGACACATAATTTCATAATAACACAAAAAATTTATGACACATAATTTCATAATAACACAGAAAATACATAAGTGGGCCACACCGTCTTTAGCGGGAAAATCGTCATTCATTCTTTAAGACTCACTTATCGCCATGTATGAATTACACCACTAGAAATTTAAGGTAGGCCACTGCTGAAGGTAGAGAACCTCTATAAGAGAAATGATTCTGGGAAAAAATGATGTACTATTGGCGCCAAAATGAAGTGCGGACTGAACTCACAAAGGAAGTACCAAAAATATTAAATTTCGCGACAGAAATTTCTCGATCTACCATCCGATACGCAATCTGCACTCATGGAGCTGAAAGTGAAGCTTATAACTCGGGAAATAGCTACATGAACTGATGGTTCCTGTTGCATGCTCACTACCACAAAGCAAAATTTCACAAACACATTTCAGAGAAACTATTGCAAATAAATTAAAACCGTAACCTGTACCGATGAAGGTATGTTGAATGCGTGCTATGAGCATACCCTGTCATGAATTTTTAGCCATATTACCTCATTTCTATCTCACCAAATCTGCGAGCTGCTGTGCTCCCGCGTCCGGTCCGTCTCATGGCTGGCCCCACTGTGTCCTCCACGCGCCAAACGTTCCTATTCGAACGCGGTGGTGGGGAGACTCAAATCATCCCCGCACCAACTTTGTAACCTACCCTCGTGCCTGTTTTCATCTTTGCTTGCTGCCCTGGCCTACCTGCTGTTATTCTTGTAATGTTGGCAATAACTGCTATTCCCTTAAACTGTTCCCTTTGGTCCATACTCTCGCTACATTTTACTTCCATTCATACCCATGCACACTCATACAGGATGTAACAAGGAGCATACATATAATCGGCGTTTGACCTCTTAGTGAAAAGATGAAAAGAAATAAACAAATGCGTCAAATATTCCTTTTACCCAGCGAAGTATTGAAGCTGCTAGCAATCAAAGAAAAACTTATATCTCGATATAGAAACATAATTACCTCCTACTGTAACCTGAGGCAAAACGAAAGTAACGCCTCAACCTACACCCAAAGGAAAAAATCCACTGGAAAAATTTCTGGCAATCTTGATGGCCGTGGCCATGGGCCATCCCTTACAATCCACCGATACGGAAATTCTCCATCCAAAAACTGTTGGGCACATGTTATCCAGTGAAGTGGTGCTCCATCTAGTCATCTAGTTGAAACATTACACGGAGCTACATTTCCTGGAATTTGGGTTTTCGTAACCTGCGGGACAAGCTCATATAGAAGCAAAAAAAAAAAAAAAAAAAAAAAAAAAAAAAGTGCGAATAATATTTCCTGTTTATTTGAAAGGGTCGGACTCAAAATTTTCAGAAAAAATTTTAAGGGTTCTGAGGAAGGTAGATGAGGCGACAGGTAATTTCAGTCAGATTCTTTTAAATAAGCAGGAACATATTCGTTTTTCGATTGCTCCGAATTGAGCTTGTTTTCGCTGGTTCCCTTACTTTCTCTGCTGCAGCAGGACATGTAACTCATATGAAAAGAAACGTATTGTATTGTTCAGTAAAATTTAGAAAGTTTTCTTATGTGACATTGAAATAACACAAAACTATTTTTATACCTGAGACCGGATCTTACGTTCAAAAATATTTTGCATGTGCTTCAGTACCACAATATCGGCTTCCCAGATGATAACGGAGACACTTTACAACATATTTCTCCGTGGTACGCCCCTTTGTAAACTACGTTTTCGCCTCACACCGACTTTTACGTGCACAAGTAAGGTAACTTTGAAGCTCTGTGTGAAGAACGTCTTCAAGGTTGTTCGGGATCGGAATTGGAGGAGTACATCGTCATTTGCTACCCATAGCCGTCTTGGAATATGCGGCTGGGTTTCGGTACCCTGGTGACGGCGAAAATGTATTCAGAATCGTTTTTGGGGTTTTCCGGGGAACTAGCCACGAACTAATGATGTCTCCAAATAAATCCTATCAAGATCACCGAGGCCCACATCAAATGTAGGAGGAAGTGTGTAATGTTCATATTCTGACCCTGTACTCTTGGACAGTGATACTAAAATGAAATGCAAATGGTCCCTAGTCAAATGGCTATCCGGAACACTTGGTGCTACATATCTATCACCAATAAAATCCCATGTATGACCATCAGAAACTCCTGTTTTTATGCGCGGCGCTTTGGAACATATTCGGTACGCACGCTATCATATACATATCGATTCTGAAGCATGTGCTAGTACACAGTACCACCGATAAACGATTAATGGAAAATGAATGAACCGAGGACTGTGTGCAATCCACGCACTGATTTCAGACTATCCCCTTTGTGCTCCCAATGAGCCTTGGTTTCTCGTTAGCGCAAATAAGCAAGCTATGTCGTTTTACAGTCCCCCTTAAACGAAACGTTATTTCATTTAAAAACGCTGTTTGCTGTAAGAGATTTTCATTCTCGTCACTATGGGAACAACATATTACAGGTAAATTCTTTCGTGGTTTATTATCAAATGATTTCATTTTCAACAAAACCCAAATTTGATAATCGTGCAGTTGCAACCGTTTGCGTAACACTCGGTGGACATTGGTCTTTGCAACATGCAGTGAGGTGAAGCTTGTCTCATCGATTTGGATCGTGATCATGTAAACACCGTACGGATGTTCCTGACAGTACCTGCAGACCTTGCAGGCCGCCCACTGCTTTCCTTCCTTTCAACTACACGAATAACTAAAAGGTTTTTCACCCTATCCTTAATGAACTTGACATCTCGTTGCTGCAAATTGCTCCGAAACATTGTTGCAGCTTGGTTGGAGGTTAATTGTTAGCAAGTCACAAAATACGTTGAACATTTTCGTACACATTTTACCCCTTAATCGATAGTGATGCTCGTGGCAACAGATTTAGTAACCGAAACAATACATCATGGAAACTTAATGAGCTTGTCAATACACTAATATCAAGTAGAGTGTAAATGCTACTAGTAAATAATATTAGTCGTTTACGATCAGGGTAAACATTCTGATACCATAATATCGTCTGAACAAAAAAATAAAAAATAAAAACCTGATTGCATTTTCTCATTTTGATAAGACTAAAGGAGTGATCTGCTTACTTGCTAAAATTATTCAACAGCCTAGATTTCTTAAATGTTTCTTTATTTACGCTGCTCTTCACACCAAGTTGTCATGACAGTTGACAAACCTTTTATAATGTGCTGATTCTTATCCACATGACGATTTGGCGTGAAGTCCACCGTAAAATGACCACGATTCATAACAAACAGATTTTTTAAGACATAAAGATGATAGATATGGCTGTCGAAACCGGTTGTCTTAAATAAAGAAATATTTATTGAATCCAGGCTGTTTTCATCAAAAAATAATGTACCCCTAATCCTCCTCCCACGACTAAGTGGTGTTCACATTATTATGGTGCACATTCGTCTTAGTCGGGTCACTATATCATCTAAGTGTTCCCTTCAGAATGTGATACTGGATCAGTATTTCGTCCATTCTACCCCAGTGACGCTAGAAATTGTCACTTCATCCTGCATCCAACAACAAATATTTACTTGTAAATAATAGAGCGATTGTCCTCCAAATACTGGGTTCACCATCCCCCGTCAAGCAATGTCACGTACACAACTTCAGTGAAAATATTACACTTTAACGCTGCGAAAACATGAAATCGTCCACTTAAAGTGACTCCTAAAATAAAGTTTAAAATATACCCTTCTCATGCAATTGAAAGTTGTCTCGACAGTGATTACAATAACTAAGCCAAGTGGGGAGAGTTAGCACCGTTTTGTGGAAAATTAGGAAAATGACAGCAACCACCTCCTGCTGTTATGCGAAGGGCTTTGGAAATTTTTTATTTGGTTTTGCAGGACGCAGCAGAAAGCTCCAAGATCCTAGCTCCAGCCTCGCTCACCTCTGATGTGCTGCCGTATCTAGGCTGTCACATGCGCCGGCCACGAATCCGTCAAGTTCACAGAAGGAGAGCCGGCCGCAAAGCTGCAAACCCACGTGAGCAGTATAAGTTCCACCCGAAGCTATGCCTCCGCGCTCTGTAATAAAGAGGCATAATCATTTACAAGAAGTCAAATTTCCGTACATCGATCTCTGGCCACCGTTTCCAAGTTATATTATAACCTCCAGGATCACGCTATTAAAACTCACTGGCATTAATCTGACGCTCTAAGATTCCCGAACATATATCGCAATCCGTGTCACCACGGCTTATGGCCATCTAATTTTTGGATCTACTATTATTAACAAATTGGAGAGTCTGACCATAAATGTTACGACTTAAAAATTTAACTGGTAGGCTGCACACAGAATGAAGAAACCTAGACCTGGACTTCGACAGCACTTTCGACAGCACTTTCACCAACACATTTATATCGCACGTATCGATCCATTGGATTGGATGGATTTCATATGAGTTTATGACATCAAGGTTTATCGACTGGATATGACCACTCAATGAAAGCACCCAATCTGGACTGTCCCTGACCAACGAGTAATAAGCCCTGGATTTTGAAGACTTGCTACGAAATATACATTGATATTAAAATATGATGTTCCGAATGGACATTAAAACTGTGAAACTTCCAGATATGAAGAGATATTTAACTCTCGTATCCATCCAATGTATGGCATGGATTGCATATGAGTTTATGACATCAAGGTTTATCGACTGGATATGACCACTCAATGAAAGCACCCTATCTGGACTGTCCCTGACCAACGAGTAATAAGCCCTGGATTTTGAAGACTTGCTACGAAATATACATTGATATTAAAATATGATGTTCCGAATGGACATTAGAACTGTGAAACTTCCAGATATGAAGAGATATTTAACTCTCGTATCCATCCAATGTATGGCATGGATTGCATATGAGTTTATGACATCAAGGTTTATCGACTGGATATGACCACTCAATGAGAGCACCCTATCTGGACTGTCCCTGACCAACGAGTAATAAGCCCTGGATTTTGTAGACTTGCTACGAAATATACATTGATATTAAAATATGATGTTCCGAATGGACATTAAAACTGTGAAACTTCCAGATATGAAGAGATATTTAACTCTCGTATCCATCCAATGTATGGCATGGATTGCATATGAGTTTATGACATCAAGGTTTATCGACTGGATATGACCACTCAATGAAAGCACCCTGTCTGGACTGTCCCTGACCAACGAGTAATAAGCCCTGGATTTTGAAGACTTGCTACGAAATATACATTGATATTAAAATATGATGTTCCGAATGGACATTAAAACTGTGAAACTTCCAGATATGAAGAGATATTTAACTCTCGTATCCATCCAATGTATGGCATGGATTGCATATGAGTTTATGACATCAAGGTTTATCGACTGGATATGACCACTCAATGAAAGGACCCTATCTGGACTGTCCCTGACCAACGAGTAATAAGCCCTGGATTTTGAAGACTTGCTACGAAATATACATTGATATTAAAATATGATGTTCCAAATGGACATTAAAACTGTGAAACTTCCAGATATGAAGAGATATTTAACTCTCGTATTCATCCAATGTATGGTATGGATTGCATATGAGTTTATGACATCAAGGTTTATCGACTGGATATGACCACTCAATGAAAGCGCCCTATCTGGACTGTCCCTGACCAACGAGTAATAAGCCCTGGATTTTGTAGACTTGCTACGAAATATACATTGATATTAAAATATGATGTTCCGAATGGACATTAAAACTGTGAAACTTCCAGATATGAAGAGATATTTAACTCTCGTATCCATCCAATGTATGGCATGGATTGCATATTAGTTTATGACATCAAGGTTTATCGACTGGATATGACCACTCAATGAAAGCGCCCTATCTGGACTGTCCCTGACCAACGAGTAATAAGCCCTGGATTTTGTAGACTTGCTACGAAATATACATTGATATTAAAATATGATGTTCCGAATGGACATTAAAACTGTGAAACTTCCAGATATGAAGAGATATTTAACTCGCGTATCCATCCAATGGATAGCATGGATTGCATTTGAGATACGATGTAAATGTTGATTTCATGCATGTGACCGCTTCGTTGTGAAAGTCGAACCAACCATAATCTTCAGTGTATCCGCTCCATCTTCGATGACTGGCGATATCAATGCAGTATCAAATCATACGTTTCAACGGACTGTATCAACTAAGTAAATTATCATGTTAAACAAATTTTGTTGATAATTTTTGTTTGTATTGTTCCTTAAGGAAATTAAAAATTTTATATCTCCCTACAGTATACGGGTTATATTTGTATCACTCTGTTTTTAACATACGCAGTCTGCGATTTGCTTTACATAACTTGAATTGACAACTAATTGCCAGTCTCTATAGAAATGAAGAGTGTTATAAGAGTAAAAACGAAAGCAAAAAAGAAACTGGCTTGATTTTCTACGAAATCCCTGTGGATTCAGAAAGCGATCGCTATGAATAATAATGAAGATCCATAAGCCCAATTAAGTCCCTATTTTATATTTGTAAATGAGGGACTGTCCGTAAAGCAACCACAACATGTTCTTTTCTACATATATGTTCTGGCGCAACTCTGCCTGGAACACTAAAGTGCAAATACTGCAAAACAATGTCGTAGGGAGAGAGATGCCGTCATCATAGTGGCCACAAAACGGTGATACGTTACCTAAAGGTTTCTGCTAAATAGTGGCTACATAACTTGGAGCTGAGTGTTGGCGCTCTTCTAAAGGGCAGTCCACATGAGGAAACCGTTGCGACTTTGTCAGTAATTACTCGCACTTTAGGTACTTGGACTATGCCTGGCTCTGTTTAAAGAGAGTAGCTCGATGTATTCATTTGGTCAAGCTGCGCATGTCTGCTTTCATGCACCGCAGCGAATTCACTGCAAATACTAACCAGTAGCTATGATTGTGCAGTTAAGGAGTCTATACATTGGCTAGGCTTGGGAACAAATATACACACATCAAAAAAAGTTTTGCGTAACCCCGGTTCCCAGAACTCCTAAAGATAGACGTTGACTGTGGATATTGTATCCCAGACACAGTCCCTTTAACTGTTTGGAGATGTCACTAAACCCGCCTTAAGATGTAAACAACCATGCATTAGCAGCGTCTATCAGACGGAGGGGGTCCGAAAGCCGATCAGTTCCAGTCATTTCACCAGGAAGGAGGTACACGGCTCGTGTTGTCTGTAGTTCAACCATGCCTAGACGGTCAATACCGCGGTTCGATCGCGTCCGCATTGTTACTTTGTGCCACGAAGGGCTCTCGACAAGGGAACTGTCCAGGCATCTCGGAGTGAACCCAAGCGATATTGTGTGAACACGGAGGAGATACAGAGAGACAGTAACTGTCGACGACATGCATCGCTAGGCCGCCCACAGGCTACTACTGCGGTGGATGACCGCTACCTACGGATTATGGCTCGGAGGAACCCTGACAACAACGCTGGCATGTTGAGTAATGCTTTTCGTCGAGCCACAGGACGTCGTGTTACGACTCAAACTGTACGGAATAGGCTGCATGATGCGCAAATTTACTACTCCCGACGTTCGAGACGAGGCCCATCTTTGCAATCCCAACACCACGCAGCGCGGTACAGATGGCTCCGCCAACATGCCGAATGGACCACTCAGGATTGGCATCACGTTCTCTTCACCGATGAGTGTCGCATATGCTTTCAACCAGACAATCGTCGGAGATGTGTTTGGGGGCACCCTAGTCAGGCTGAACGCTTTAGACACACCGTTCAGCGAGTGCAGCAAGGTGGAAGTTCCGTGCTGTTATGAGGTAGTATTATGTGAGGTCGATCTACGCTACTGGTGGTCATGGAAGGCGCCGTAACAAATAAAAAAAAAAGGTTCAAATGATTCTGATCACTATGGGACTTAACTTCTAAGATCATCAGTCCCCTAGAATTTAGAACTACTTAAACCTAAGTAGCCTAAGGACATCACACACATCCATGCCCGAGGCAGGATTCGAACCTGCGACCGTAGCGGTCGCGCGGTTCCAGATCGTAGCCGCTAGAACCGCTCGGCCACCCCGGCCGGCGCGCCTTAACAGCTGTACGATATGTGAATGCCATCCTCCGACCGATAGTCGGCAGAATACTGGTGAGGCATTCGTCTTCATGAACGACAATTCGCGTTCCCACCGAGCACAGCTTATGAATGACTTCCTTCAGGATAACGACATCGCTCGACTAGAGTGGTCAACATGTTCTCCAGACATGAATCCTATCGGACATCCCTGGGATACATTGAAAAGAACTGTTTATGGACGACGTGACCGAGCAACCACTCTGAGGGATCTACGCCGAATCGCCGTTGAGGAGTGGGACAATCTGGACCAATAGGGCCTTGATGAACTTGTGGATAGTATGCCACGGCGAATACAGAAATGCATCAATGCAAGACGACATGCAACTGGGCATTAGAGGTACCGGTGTGTACAGCAATCTGGACCACCACCTCTAAAGATCTCGCTGGATGGTGGTACAACATGCTATGTGTGGTTTTCCTGAGCAATAAAAAGGGCGGAAATGATGTTTATGTTGATCTCTATTCCACTTTTCTGTACAGGTTCCGGAACTCTCGGAACCGAGGTGATGCAAAACTTTTTTAATCTGTATATCACAACAATATTTAAATAAAATATCATAATGATTGGTCACAATCATTCACAATAATTGCAAATAAAAGCTTCTACATAAATAATCTAGTGTGCTTGCACTGTGCGTTCACGTTAGATGACAACGAACTGTCGATAATTTATATTTAAACAATTATTTATGAGTTCTTGACACAAGCCATTTTTGGTTCTCTTTTCAGTTGTGGTGTCCACTAACAAATGCAATTGACCACTTCTAAATTACCACTGTTTTTTAATAGTACTTGCAATCAACATTTAAATAAAGTTACTGGCAATATAGTAAACTGTTCATTAAATAAATAGATAACCATGACGAAACGTGAGGTATTCATGTTGGATTACTTAGTTGTGCGCTGGACTCACAAACGGAAGGACGACGGTTCAATCCCGCGTCCTGGCATACTGATTTAAGTTTTACGTGATTTCCCTAAATCGCTCCAGGCAAATGCAGGGATGGTTCCTTTCAAAGGGCACGGCCGACTTCCTTCCCCGTCCTTACCTAATCCGATGAGATCGATGACCTCGCTGTCTGGTCTCCTTCCCCAAAACAACCAACCCAATTTAATTGTGTAGTATACTGTGTTCTAACAAACATTTGTGAATAAAAAGCTATAAATGACATAATAAATCAAGAAATAAAATGGATACAGGTACATAGTTTTCAGAGTCTATAGCTATAGCGCAATGTTGTCATCTGGGATATCGTATGCTGAGATCGCATGAAGTTACAATGGAATGAACACCCTTAGCTGCTTACAGGCGTTGACATACGTCAACGGGGACAGTTGAAAATGTGTGCCCCGACCGGGACTCGAACCCGGGATCTCCTGCTTACATGGCAGACGCTCTGTCTATCTGAGCCACCGAGGACACAAAAGACAGCGCGACTGCAGGGATGTATCTCTGGCACGCCTCCCGCGAAACCCACATTCTCAACGTATAGTCACGCACTACATTCGTAGTGCCCCCACCCATTATACTCATTACTCGCGGCGCGTTGCCGATTCCCGTAAGAGTTCGGGCACTGTTTGTGCATTCGCACAGAAGAAGAAGATGGTCAAGTGGCCGGTGAGCCTTAACTATATACACTCCTGGAAATGGAGAAAAGAACACATTGACACCGGTGTGTCAGACCCACCATACTTGCTCCGGACACTGCGAGAGGGCTGTACAAGCAATGATCACACGCACGGCACAGCGGACACACCAGGAACCGCGGTGTTGGCCGTCGAATGGCGCTAGCTGCGCAGCATTTGTGCACCGCCGCCGTCAGTGTCAGCCAGTTTGCCGTGGCATACGGAGCTCCATCGCAGTCTTTAACACTGGTAGCATGCCGCGACAGCGTGGACGTGAACCGTATGTGCAGTTGACGGACTTTGAGCGAGGGCGTATAGTGGGCATGCGGGAGGCCGGGTGGACGTACCGCCGAATTGCTCAACACGTGGGGCGTGAGGTCTCCACAGTACATCGATGTTGTCGCCAGTGGTCGGCGGAAGGTGCACGTGCCCGTCGACCTGGGACCGGACCGCAGCGACGCACGGATGCACGCCAAGACCGTAGGATCCTACGCAGTGCCGTAGGGGACCGCACCGCCACTTCCCAGCAAATTAGGGACACTGTTGCTCCTGGGGTATCGGCGAGGACCATTCGCAACCGTCTCCATGAAGCTGGGCTACGGTCCCGCACACCGTTAGGCCGTCTTCCGCTCACGCCCCAACATCGTGCAGCCCGCCTCCAGTGGTGTCGCGACAGGCGTGAATGGAGGGACGAATGGAGACGTGTCGTCTTCAGCGATGAGAGTCGCTTCTGCCTTGGTGCCAATGATGGTGGTATGCGTGTTTGGCGCCGTGCAGGTGAGCGCCACAATCAGGACTGCATACGACCGAGGCACACAGGGCCAACACCCGGCATCATGGTGTGGGGAGCGATCTCCTACACTGGCCGTACACCACTGGTGATCGTCGAGGGGACACTAATAGTGCACGGTACATCCAAACCGTCATCGAACCCATCGTTCTACCATTCCTAGACCGGCAAGGGAACTTGCTGTTCCAACAGGACAATGCACGTCCGCATGTATCCCGTGCCACCCAACGTGCTCTAGAAGGTGTAAGTCAACTACCCTGGCCAGCAAGATCTCCGCATCTGTCCCCCATTGAGCATGTTTGGGACTGGATGAAGCGTCGTCTCACGCGGTCTGCACGTCCAGCACGAACGCTGGTCCAACTGAGGCGCCAGGTGGAAATGGCATGGCAAGCCGTTCCACAGGACTACATCCAGCATCTCTACGATCGTCTCCATGGGAGAATAGCAGCCTGCATTGCTGCGAAAGGTGGATATACACTGTACATTGTGCATGCTCTGTTGCCTGTGTCTATGTGCCTGTGGTTCTGTCAGTGTGATCATGTGATGTATCTGACCCCAGGAATGTGTCAATAAAGTTTCCCCTTCCTGGGACAATGAATTCACGGTGTTCTTATTTCAATTTCCAGGAGTGTATATACTAAGATGGTATCTAATAGTTTATATATCGCATGAAGAGTTTAAAAGTTGTTAATTCAGAGGTTCATAGTTTGAATGTTGTTTCAGTGTGAAATATTTAACTTCTGTAGCTTTAAAGATATTGAAACACTGTTGTCTCATTGGATTCTCGTCATTTCCCTGAGAACGCAGATGTATTCAGATTTGTATTCATATTGAGTGTAGATTACTATAGATCTCCATCGAGCTGCAACTTAGCCATCTTTTAGCTTGTCTGACAGCCTCCCACGGATTTTTGGAGCATTGTCTCTTGCACAGAGGCCATGCGAACAACAGCCATCCAAATTTCCAGCTTTGGGATTTTTCCCGTCTTTGGCCACGTGCTCCTTGTCTCTATACCCGGACTTTGTACCTCGTGCTGCCGACTCGTACCCATTCAAGCAAGCAAATTCAGCTTCCTTTCTATCAGTTGTAGGTGGCTGATTAACTCGCCTTCACGCGAGTAACGTTATCAAAAGGTTCAAATGGCTCTGAGCACCATGGGACTTAACATCTGAGGACACCAGTCTCCTAGAACTTAGAACTACTTAAACCTACCTGACCTAAGGACATCACACACATCCATGCCTGAGGCAGAATTCGAACCTGCGACCGTAGCAGTCGCGTAACGTTATACATCTCCTCTTTATGTGGCTCATTAACTTGCTAACTTTGCACATTAAGTGGCACCAAATATGACATACATAACCTAATAAATACGTAATATAATAAACGAAATATCTTACAAACATGACACAAAAATAGAGGAAGTATTTAATCTAGCCCGCACTACTGCTGATCAACAATAACTATCATTTATGTTTTTGATCTGATAGGCTCGTGCGACCTCACCTTAATTGAATATTCAAAGTCCACCACCGTACCAGGCTTGTCTGAGAAAATATCCTTACACCGACTAAACAAATTACACAATTCTTCCTTTTCCGCGTTCGAAATATCTTCAACCGCTTCCGTAGTTTCTTCGGTGGTACATACAATTACAACTGTGCCAACCTTCAGTTATTACTATATTAGCTATTCGTTCACCTGCAGTTAACAGATTTTTTAATTTAGTTTGTTGCCCTCTAGCTCAAATTCAAGGTGTTTCTTAACAAAATGCAATGAAGCATTTTATTTACACAGGAAATCCGTTCCCAGTACGCCATTTTTAACTAAAGCATTGACTGCAAAACATCTCATACTAAAACAGCAATCGCTGCACTTGAACTCTAAATGCATTTCATGTTTTATGGATTTACTAAGCTCACCCACTGCAGTCTTAATCTTCACACTATTAACCGGAAAAAATTATAAATTTCTCTTTTTTATTCCTATTCGCAGACATCTCTGCCGTTTTCCTGGTGTTGCATTTCATTAGGTTCCTGCGCCCCAAATCTTCCTTTCCGGTTTTGATTCCCTTCCTGTAAGCTCCAGTTTCCATTTTCCCCTTGGAAACTATTATTGTATTGATAATTATTTCTGTTATGGTTATTATAATTGTTGTGGATATTACTATTGTCCCCGTACAGGTATCCACTTCCCTGTCTACTGCTCCAATTCCAATTATGTGGCTTGAATTTCAACGCCCGCTCAGGTTTCTCAATGAAACCTAAAAACTAATAGATGGAATTTGTCAGGCTATGGACAAGATCCCATCACAGATGTCCTGGCAGGCATCTCTTCGGCGTCTTAATCTCCGTCAACACTCCCAGAGAGCGATTTATACGCTTCAACTGAGCCAGTGCACGCACATAAAAACCCCGCATCGACCCACTTCCGTGTTTGAAATTTCGTCCCATTTGGGAACTCGTTCTAAAGTCGCGTTTGTTCCGTTTCACTCCAGTATTTGTTCAGGAAACACCACTAAAACACTTGATAGGTAGTAAATGAAGCACTCATTAGATTTGCCTAGGAATGTGTGTGGCTCTCAAGATGTCTTTTAGCGAAATTAATTTTTGCCTATTCCGACATTCCTCGCACCAAAACATCTCTACATGGCGGAAGAAAATCGACTGGAAGATATTTTCCATTTGCAAAACAACTTGTTGTTTCTCAGTTAACCCCTGGAACACCTATCACACCTGGCACAGTAGTAGCCTGATTTTCTGCTAAAGAATTTAATTCTGCCCTCACTCATTTAAACTGCTCTTCATGTTGTACAGCTTCCTTAATTTACACAGCTTAAAAAATGTTCTTTATGCTTAAGCACCCCTTTCTCTACTCTATCACTCTACCTAACAAAACGTTAACAGATTTAGTACTCACTTCCTAGGGCGCATTTTGCCTCAACACACAATGCTTAACATCGCCACCCAGTTCGTCCTGTATCTTTTCGAACTTTTCCCCGAAATCTTTTTCTGCTGCATCAACTCTGGTGTTAACTAGGCCAAACTTCTCAGAAATCTTGCCCACATCTGCCGTTATACCTTATAATTTTTAATCAATCATTCCACCCATATCGGGACTAATTTTTTCCACCTCAGCTTTTACAATTTCTCCTACACTTGCACAAAATTTTCAATTTTCGCAGAACTTAAGATTGCATTCTCCCATTCTATATTCAATTTTGAGCAAAATTTGCATTAGTTGTGATGATGCAATGTCTGAAAGCTTGTTTCCCCTCCCTGATTTTCGACTATCTACCCCATCAGTAAAATCCATTTCGTCACTCCCACTTTCAGACATAGCACTAACTAAAGGCTGTTGGTTGCACCAAAGTTAGTGTCCAGTCCCTAGCGAATGAGACTGAAATTGAGGATAGCAAATCAAAAGCTGAAATGCTTAACTTCGTTTTCAAATGTTGCTTTAAAAAAGAAAACCCGAGAGAATTTTCCCAGTTTAATCTTCGTACCACTGAAAGATAACTGTGTCAGTGGTATTGAGAAACAGCTGAAATAGTTAAAATTGAACAAAGCTCCAGGCTCCGATGGAATCCCTGTCAGATTCTATACTGGATTTTCGGCTGAGTTAGCCTCTCTTCTAACTGTTATCTAAAAACCGTACCCAGTTCTTGGAAAAAGGCATAGTTCACACACATGTTCAAGAAGGGTAGTAGAACTGATCCACAAAACTACCGTCCAGTATCGTTGAAATCGATTTTTTGTAGAATAGTAGAACAAATTCCGAGCTCAAACATAATGAGGTAGCTTGAACAGAAAGACCTCCTCAATGCCAGCCAGCATGGATTTCGAAAACATTGACCATGTGAAAACCAACCCACACTTTTCTCACTTGACATACTGAAAGCTTTGGGTCAAGGCAACCAGGTAGATGCAGTATTTTTTGATTTGCGAAAAGCATTGACTCAGTACCGCATCTATGCTTATTGTCAAAAGTACGATCATGTGGGGTATCAACTGAAATTTGTGACTGGATTCAGGACTTTTCGGTAGGGAGGACAGAACATGTTATCTTGGATAGAGAGAGTCATCGTCAGATGTAGAAGTAACTTCGGGTGTTCCCCAGGGAAGCGTCTTCGAGACCCTTTCTGTTCATGTTGTCTATTAATGACCCTGCAGACAATATTAATAATAAAATCAGGCTTTTTGCAGATGATGCAGTTATCTATAATGAAGTATTAAGTAAATATTCAGTCAGGTCTTGATAAGATTTCATCGTGATGCAAAGATTAGCAACTTGTTCCAAACGCTCAGAAATGTAAAGTTTGGTACTACACAAGACGAAAAACCATTATCCTATGATTATAATATCAGAGAGACACTGTTGCAATCAGCCAACTCATACAAATACCTTAACACTTTGTAGGTATATGAAACGGAATGATCAAACAGGTTCAGTCGTGGGTAATGCATGTGGCAGAAGTGCAATCATTTTGCAAAGAACATTGCTTGCAAATCATTCGTGTGACCGGTTCTACAACACTGCTCAAATGTGTGTGACACGTACCAGGGGATATTGAACGTACATAGAGAAGGGGAACACGAATAGTCACAGATTTGTTTAACACGTTGTAATATTATTGGATGTCAGCTGCTTTGCATGTGAGATAATTGTCATTAAAGAAAAGAACAGCCAACGAGCTGTAGTTCGTAAAGATGGTGAGCATCACAGCGCGAGAGTAAAGAGATGAAATACTTTTTTTAATGTGCGCCTATACGAAGACGTGCGTCTAGCGTATAAATACTCCAAATAAACACTATGACCCGCTGGGCGCAGATATTTAAAATCATTGCCGCAGCACTTGATAGCAAGAAGCTGCGAAACAGAAGAAAGAACACTCTATCTTTTGTTAACAAATATTCAGAGACTTCATTATCCCTTGTACTTTTGGTCGCCGACATGTTAAGACGCACTACATAGCATTGGTACTAGTTGTACTTTTGTTTTGTGTAAAAACTAGGTGAAACGACGAACAAACATTTCGGTAACTCGGGTGTGGATACAATGCACTTACGCACACGCAAGGACGTTTAATTTTAAGAAGGAACGGACCGACAAAGCAGCGATTATTGGACTGCGCCATTTACAAAAGAAACATCAGATGTATGTCATGCATTTATTGTGTATTTGTCAATGTCTAGAAATTTAAAGCCAATTTGTTCAAAATATATTAATATTTTGCGATGCAGTAATTTTCTTCTTATTCTTTTATTTCACTAACCAAAAATGATGTTCAAATTGTATATGAGATTTGTTACAGGTTCGCTCCTTATCGCGGTGTCTCGATTGTATTTGGTGGACCGCTAATGTATTCAACTTCCGATATGTTAATCTTTGTCTTACGAAATTCCACTAATTTACTTTCATTTCCATTTTTATATCGAAATAGGTCCCTTAGGTGTTTTCATCGAAAATTCTGATTGCGTGAAGGCAATCCGGGTGAAACGGTCAATTATTCGCGTAATCAATCCGTACGTCTCCTGAACACCATCGAGAAACGACGCATCGGTGATCAGTTAATAATCTCTCTCTCTTTTAAAGTCGTATTAAAAAACTGCCACACAGGATAGCCGTAAGTACGCAATCTAGTGTTACGTTGCATTTAGTCAGTAAATATTACCAACCAACAGTTACAGCATCACTATTATTAATAAGCAAGTTCCTAACGCCAGAACGTGGGACAATGAAACAGAGATAATGAAAGGGCTCAAATGGAAGGCTCTTGAAGATACACGTAAACTATCCCAAGAAAGTCTCTTAACAAAGCTTCAAGAACCGGCTTTAAATGATGTGTCTAGGAGTATACTACAGCGCCCTACGTATCGCTCATACAGGAATCGTGAAGATAAATTAGAAAAATGACTGCACGCACAGAGACATTCAAACATTCTTCCCGCGCTCCATGCCTGAATGCGACAGGAAGAAGCCCTGATAACTGGTACAATGGGACGTACCCTCTGCTCTGCACCTCACGGTGATTTGCAGAGTATAGATGCAGATGTAGATGTACCTGGTCCACTAGTATAATCTGAACTACTCAGATTGGGTGGTTGCTCATGTACTGTAGGCTCAATCACTCATGATGGTAGTACAGGCTCACACACGTTAACACTATCGGCACAAGTACTTAATTTATCGGCCATGCTGGCAGAGGTCTGCTGTGCTGCTGCTGCTGATGCCGAGTATCTCGAACTCGCCGCCGGTAGTCTGTGCTACTGTGGACACCGCTGCCGCTCGCGCGCCCTCCATGTCTTTTCTGATGGTGGCAGCTGCAGACTCGAACTCAGTTCACCTATGCATAGTCTTTTTCTTCTTTCTTGAAGTTCTGCGCCTATCTTACCCACACTACAGCTAACAATTGTCTCGCACGCAACTAATGCAGAATCTTGTGATCGAAGTCCCATGCAAATTGCCTATCATGTAATACATTTGGGACCTGGATCACAAAATACTGTAACGTGTTAGAATCACTTTAGCAATCCTGAAGGGTTAAATTCATATCCTGGACGAGTCCCAAGATTTGATGTTATCTGCCGTTTGCTGCTGAGTAGTGGGTACCTGCCTAAATGTTACAGTTGAATAATGTTGGTATTTCAAAGATCAGTCCATGTGAGCAAACCAGCCGCGACTTTGGCCATAGTTACTCGTACTTCAGAACTATGGCTACGCATAACTCTGTTTCAGTAAAGCGGCTCGTTGTGATCATAAGGTCGAGCTGCGCACTGCTTTCGTGCACCGCAGACGATTTACTGCGAAGAATAACGTATAGCTGGCCTCCTGCAGCCAAGTATTGTAATGTCCCTACGTAATGTAATGTTGTTGTTGTTGTTGTTGTGGTCTTCAGTCCAGAGACTGGTTTGATGCATCTCTCCATGCTACTCTATCCTGTGAAAGCTTCTTCATCTGCCAGTACCTACTGCAACCTACATCCTTCTGAATCTGCTTAGTCTATTCATCTCTTGGTCTCCCTCTACGACTTTTACCCTCCACACTGCCCTCCAGTACTAAATTGGTGATCCCTTGATCCCTCAGAACATGTCCTACCAACCGATCCCTTCTTCTAGTCAAGGTATGCCACAAATTTCTCTTCTCCCTAATTCTATTCAATACCTTCTCATTAGTTATGTGATCTACCCATCTAATCTCTAGCATTCTTCTGTAGCACCACATTTGGAAAGCTTCTGCCCTCTTCTTGTCCAAACTATTTATCGTCCACGTTTCACTTCCATATATGGCCACACTCCATACAAATACTTTGAGAAACGACTTTCTGACACTTAAATCTATACTCGATGTCAACAAATTTCTCTTCTTCAGAAACGCTTTCCTTGCCATTGCCAGACTACATTTTATATCATCTCTAATCATCTCTACTTCGACCATCATCCGTTATTTTTCTCCCCAAATAGCAAACCACGTCTACTACTTTAAGTGTCTCATTTCCTAATGTAATACCCTCAGCATCGCCCGATTTAATTCGACTACATTTCATTATCCTCGTTCTGCTTTTGTTCATGTTCGTCTTATATCCTCCTTTCAAGACACTGTCCATTCCGTTCAGCTGCTCTTCCAGGTCCTTTGCTGTCTCTGACAGAATTACAATGTCATCGGCGAACCCCGAAATTTTCATTTCTTCTCCATGGATTTTAATTCCTACTCCAAATTTTTCTTTTGTTTCCTTTACTGCTTGCTCAATATACAGATCGAATAACATCGCGGATACGCTACAACCCTATCTCACTCCCTTCCCAACCACTGCTTCCCTTTCATGTCCCTCGACTATTTATAACTGCCATCTGGTTTCTGTACAAATTGTAAATATCCTTTCGCTCCCTGTATTTTACACCTGCAACCTTCGGAATTTGAAAGACAGTATTCCAGTCAACGTTGTCAAAAGTTTTCTCTAAGTCTACTAATGCTAGAAACGTAGATTTGCCTTTCAATCTATTTTCTAAGATAAGGCGTAGGTTCAGTATTGCCTCACGTGTTCCAATATTTCTACGGAATCCAAATTGATCTTACCTGAGGTCGGCTTCTACCAGTTTTTCCATTCTTCTATAAGGAATTCGTGTTAGTATTTTGCAGCCGTGGTTTATTAAACTGATAGTTAGGTAATTTTCACATCTCTCAACACCTGCTTTCTTTGGGATTGGAATTATTATATTCTTCTTTTAGTCAGGGGGTATTTCGCCTGTCTCATACATATTGCTCACCAGATGTTAGAGTTTTGTCAGGGCTGGCTCTCCCAAGGCTATCAGTAGTTCTAATGGAATATTGTCTACCCCCGAGGCTTTGTTTCGGCTTAGGTCTTTCAGTACTCTGTCAAATGCTTCACGCAGTATCGTATCTCCCATTTCATCTTCACCTACATCCTCTTCCATTTCCATAATATTGTCCTCAAGTACTTCACCCTTGTACAGACCCTGTATATACTCCTTCCACCTTTCTACTTTCTCTTCTTTGCTTAGAACTGGGTTTCCATCTGAGTTCTTGATATTCATACAAGTGGTTCTCTTTTCTCCAGAAGTCTCTCTAATTTTCCTGTAGACAGTATCTATCTTACCCCTAGTGAGATATGCCTCTACAACCTTACATTTGTCCTCTAACCATCCCTGCTTAGCCATTTTGCACTCCCTGTCGATCTCATTTTTGAGACGTTTGTATTCCTTTTTGGCTGCTTCATTTACTGCATTTTTATATTTTCTCCTTTCATCAATTAAATTCAATATTTCTTCTGCTACCCAAGGATTTCCACTAGCCCTTGTCTTTTTACCTACTTGATCCTCTGCTGTCTTCACTATTTCATCCCTTAAAGCTACCCATTCTTCTTCTACTGTATTTCTTTCCGCCATTCCTGTCAATCGTTCCCTAATGCTCTTCCTGAAACTCTCTACAACCTCTGGACCTCTGGTTCTGTCAGTTTATCCAGATCGCATCTCCTTAAATTCCCACCTTTTTGCAATTTCTTCAGTTTTAATCTACAGTTCACAACCTACAGATTATGGTCAGAGTCCACATCTGCCCCTGGAAATGTCTTGCAATTTAAACCTGGTTCCTAAATCTCTGTCTTACCATTATGTAATCTATCTGAAACCTTCGAGTATTGCCAGGCCTCTTCCATGTATACAACCTTCTTTTATGATTCTTCAACCAGGTGTTAGCTATGATTAAGTTATGATCTGTGCAAAATTCTACCAGGCTGCTTCCTCTTTCATTTCCTACTCCAATCCACATTAACCTACTACGTTTCGTTCTCCTCCTTTTCCTGCTATCGAATTCCAGTCACCCATGACTATTACATTTTCGTCTCCCTTCACTATCTGAATAATTTATTTTATCTCATCATACATTTCATCAATCTCTTCGTCATCTGCGGAGCTAGTTGGCATATAAACTTGTTCTACTGTGGTAGGCGTGGGGTTCGTGCCTATGTTGGCCACAATAATGCGTTCACTATGCTGTTTGTAGTAGCTTACCCGAACCTATTTTTTTATTCGTTATTATAGCTACTCCTGCATTACCCCTACCTGATTTTTTATTTATAACTCTTTATTGACCTGACCAGTAGTCTTGTTCCTCCCGCCACCGAACTTCACTAATTCCCACTGTATCTAACTTTGACATATCCATTTCCCTTTTTAAATTTTTCTAACCTACCTGCTCGATTAAACGATCTGATATTCCACGCTCCGATCCATAGAACGCCAGTTTTCTTTCTTCTGATAACGACATGCTCCTGAGTAGTCCCCGCCAGGAGATCCGAATCGGGGACTGTTTTACCGCCTGAATATTTTACCCAAGTGGACGCCATCATCATTCCCACTGTATCTAACTTTGACATATTCATTTCCCTTTTTAAATTTTTCTAACCTACCTGCTCAATTAAACGATCTAACATTCCACGCTCCGATCCATAGAACGCCAGTTTTCTTTCTTCTGATAACGACATGCTCCTGAGTAGTCCCCGCCAGGAGATCCGGATCGGGGACTATTTTACCGCCTGAATATTTTACCCAAGTGGACGCCATCATTATTTAACCATACAGAAAAGCAGCATGCCCTCGAGAAAAATTACTGCTCTAGTGTCCCCTTGCTTTCAGCCGTTGGCAGTACCAGCACAGAAATGCCGTTTTGATTAGTGTTACAAGGCAACATCTGTCAATCATCCAAACTATTGCCCCTGCAACTAGTGAAGCGGCTGCTGACCCTCTTCGGGAACCATACGTTTGTCTGGCCTCTCATCCGATACCCCTCCGTAGTGGCTGCCATTATGGTACATTTATTTCTATCGCCAAGGCACACAAGCCTCCCTTACAATGGTAAAGTCAATGGTTCATGTTTGGGGGTGGGGGGGGAACGTAATGTAATATCATGGTAATATTCCAGCTGCGAGTACCAGCGATGATGTGCTACCGTAATTTTATACGACAACGCTCTTTACTCTGACGATAACATAACGCTCTTTGCTGAAAAAAAGAGGAGCATCTATGTTTTCTTGTAAATATTGGAGATAAGAAATGCCGATTGGACATTTAACCTTTTTTTAGATCACATAAGTTTTCATATAGGAATAATTTGAGGTGCAGACGTCAACATGTAATCGCGATTATCAAGAATAAAAATTGTAAATATCTTTACTAATTATTATGCGATGTTGGATCCTTCGCCGGCCGCGGTGGTCTAGCGGTTCTAGGCGCGCAGTCCGGAACCGCACGACTGCTACGGTTGCAGGTTCGAATCCTGCCTCGGGCATGGGTGTGTGTGATGTCCTTAGGTTAGTTAGGTTTAAGTAGTTCTAAGTTCTAGGGGACTGATGACCACAGTAGTTAAGTCCCATAGTGCTCAGAGCCATGTTGGATCCTTCATAAAAATTATTAGTGTTTAGCAATACAGTGCATAGTGACTTCTTCACGAATTAACAATACTGGGCGAATCTGCTACTATCACGGTCCGACCGACACGCAATATTTTGCCGTCAGCTTGCATGTTCAGGACGTTCGCTACGCGACTAGTTTGTTAGTCAGGGGATATCATATTGCTACTGTTGTTTAACCTTATCATTCTGAAAGTGTTTCCAGAAAAGAAACTCTTACGGCGACTGTGAATATTGTTGCTGCTAAGGGAGACGTCGTCTTCATCGCGAGATGTAACAGTTTGTCTCCTACTTGCCTGGCGTTCTCTGAGAAACGGGGAAGCAGAAACCTCCGACCGCCAACTCATCCTGTACCTAACCAGTTCTCTCTTTCATCTATAGTCAAATTTTTTCACAGACAGGTAAAAAGTATATAATGTATGCATCTAGGCAAAAAACTCAAAAGAGAGTTTTTGTTAACGCAGTACCTGTCTCATATGTGTCAAAGTCAAAGAGCAAATTAATTAATTAATAATTTTTGTTTCATTTCAGTGTCTATGCATTGGCTAGAATTGCAAGTTAATGTAATACACAGAAAAACGAAAGTTAAATGAATAATTTAATAACAAGGGTTCTGTTCTAGCGTTTGTAATTGATGTAGACGATTGAGAATTATGTTGAATAATGTTTGTTGAGGAACGGACACCTCAAATAAACGGGAAAAGGCACCTCACCTCAAATACAGACAGCAAATATCCTTATCAAAGCAGTAAAATTACGTTGAGAGCGTTACGAGACTGGTAACAAATTCCCCCAAACTAAATTGAAATGAAAGGTACCCGAAAACTATGACAGTTTCGTGATCAAAATACACGAAACTTTCACCAGCTCAAAACAGTTCGCCACGCGGGATAGCCGTGCTGTCTCGGGCGACTTGCGGTCCGCGCGGCTCCCCCCGTCGGAGGTTCGAGTCCTCCCTCGGGCATGGGTGTGTGTGTTGTCCTTAGCGTAAGTTAGTTCAAGTTAGAGTAAGTTGTGTGTAAGCATAGGGACTGATGACCTGAGCAGTTTGATCCCATAACCTCTTACCACAAATTTCCAAATTTTTTTCCAAAACAGCTCTTACAAATCATCACATGCGATACAAGGAATAGTAACTGATACTCTGTCTATCCTCAGTTCCGAAATACAAGCGGAAGAAGTTAAAGAGTCCCCCTCTGGAGTACGTTCACACAATTCAGAAATTAAACCATGGTAACAGCCGTTCACAACCCAGAATCAAACATCCACACTGTCGAATCAGGCTCGTTACCACAGATAGGTCCGTGTTCTTCTAGAACGAACATCAAAGTGCCCAGAATCGCTCCCTTGAGCTCTTCACCTGAAATGTCCCAGTCTCCACTTGGGTCTCGCAGTGTTCCACTACTGTCTGCTTTTCCATTGGGTGAAAGCCATCCCCAACAAAAATGCATCGTTCTTAACTGCTTTAGACATGACTTCACTCATCTTTACCACCACCTGGACTGAAATAAGGTATTACAACTATATTTAAATAAAGACACGTCGTAAATAGTAATCACATTCAGATCATTCATGTTAACTACGAAAAAAGATTGTTCATAAATAAAACAAGCTAGTGCACTTGGTCAGTGCGCTCACGTTAAATGACAAAGAACTGTCGTTAAAGACTATCGAAACAATTATTTATGCCTTCTTGACAGAAGCGTCTTTAGTCCGCATTTGAATTGTTGTGCCCGTTAACACATGGAATTGATCACTTTTAAATTAGCACAGTTTTTAATAGCACTTGCATTCAACATTTAAATAAAGTTACTGGCAAAATAGTGAACTGTTCATTAATAAATATACAAACATGACAAAATGTGAGTTAGTCATGCTGTATTCACTTGCTGCGTAGTTGTGGATTATACGATGTTCTGAGGAACATTTGCACGATAAAAAGATATAAATGACGTAATAAATCAAAAGGTAAAATCGATACAGGTGCATATCTTTCAGACACTAAAGCTATAGTGCAATGCTGTTACCTGAGATATCGTATGTCGAAATCGCATGACGCGTTTAGAAGTTGTTAATTCAGAAGTTCACTGTGTAAATGTTTATTCACTGTGATATATATATATATATATATATATATATATATATATATATATATATATATATATATATGTGTGTGTGTGTGTGTGTGTGTGTGTGTATTAACTGCTGTAGCTTTGAACATATTGAAATATTGTTGTGTCACTGGATGCGCCTCATTTTTCTGAGATCGCAGATGTATTCAGATTTGCATTAATATTTGACTGTATTTTGTTATAGACTCACAAAGTGCTGTAATTTAGCCATCTTTCAGCTTCTCTGAAGCCCCCCCTCTATTTTTGGAGCATTTTCTCCTGCACATAGGCCATGCCAACAACAGCTGTGCAAACTTCCGGCTTTGAAGTTTATCTCATTTCTGGCCACGCGCTCCACGCCTGTGTATGAGAGCTCGCCCCGGCGGCTGTGTGACGTCATCGTCCCGCTGACTCGCACACAGCTCACAGTCAAATTCAACTCTCTCTCTGTTATTTATTTGTGGCCGATAAGCTCCTCTAAATACGCGTAACGGTACAAAGAGTAGTTATGCACTACGCCGACGATGCAAAATACACTCGCTACCGCTTCTGAAAAGCAAAATTGAGACACCTATCAGCAATGAAAGGTCATCCAGCAAAGCTGACTAGCAAGAAAAGGAGACCAAGTAACTTCGCGGTTGCTTCGTGGCGGCAAACGAGTGTTCAGTGTCTTGGTGTAAGGTGCTGGCATAGGCAATACACCAGCCGGTCTGGTTTCCGTATATAGTATTTGAATCAGATCCTCTCTCTCAATGCAGTCAGATGTTCTCAGACAGTGATGTCGAGCTATGCTACCAACAACAACCTGTAACTCTGAGGCGATGACCACCTGCAGTACATGGTGATGTAGCCAATCACCTACTCTGGAGTTAGACTCTAGAAACTTCGGACGCCCACACGAGAAGAATATTGCATGCATACCACCGAGTCACCTTTTGCATGACTACCTGCTGGTGGTATCCACGTCGCTTGTGAGATGTGTGTTCGAGTCTGGTCTGGTAGCTGCCTGACTACATTGTCACTGCACTCTGGTCCTTCTGGACCACCTCGTCGCCGTCCATCACCAAGGATGGGTACTCTTATTTCAATGTTCATCACGATGGAGGCCACGGTTTGAATTCCGTACTTCCCTATGGAGTATTTCGTGGGCTAAGGCAAGCCGATAAGTCCTTCCCTATGGAGTATTTCGTGGACTAAGGCAAGCCGATAGCCTGCACATGGCTGCCATTCATCAGTCATGGCACATGATATCTTTCAGCTGCTCCCGTCCTGCTGACATCAATGGGTAACTCTTATGCTCGGTTTACACTAGCAAGTTATTGCAGCAATTTACTTGCGCGGAGGAACTTGCCGCGCGATTTGCGAGTGTAAACATATCGCCAAGTCGACTTGCGACTGTAGCAATTTATTGGGGAAGTGACTTGTTGCACGTTTTCCGCTTCCAGTGTGAACACCATGCAAGAAGTATCTGCAAGTAACTTGCAGCTTTTAGGATTTATTTCTATTTCCTGCAAGTAGGAAGCGCAAGTTATAGTAAGTATGTTGTCTGCATAACATTCATATTTAACATTTTACTTAATGTGGTGACTTAACTTTATGCAACCATCTTACGTATTATATGCAAACAAATTTCAGAAATGGAGGAGAAACGGGAATGGATGAAGCAGGATACAGAACATTTTATTAAAGCCGTGGAGAGCTACCCCGAAATACGGAACGTGCGTATCCGAGACTTTAAGGATAGAGTGAAGAAGATGAGCGCTTTAAATACGAGTAAAATCTCGTCGATATTCGACACATCTATAAAATAAGTACATAGAAAGTAGCATAACTTGAAGACACAACCCCTTTGCCACCTGCATCCACTCGCTTGTTGTTTTAAGAGTCTAGAAAAAGACGATGTGTAATTATTACATGTTCTATTTACTTAGCTTTTCACTTTCCATTTTATGAGCATTAGAAAAAAAAACATTTTTATAAGCATATCATTCTGTAAAATGCAGTTTATTTCAATAAAAATTTAATTTCATTGTTGTGTTTTCACATTTCTTCAAATAATTTTCCCTTTTCAAATGGTTAAAAAAGGTTCTGCATACATCGGGTACGATCAGAGAAATCGTGCAGACGGGAATATGAAACAAGTACATTAGGGACTTGTATGAGTCTCCTACAAAGAAAAGATTTCAAAATTCAAACTTTTTTTGGTTGTATGTTTCACATAAATAAATGAAATGCCTATTTTATTCGTAGCTCACCGGTAGCTATAAATCACAGAGTGACTAGCAAACGTTCCTTTGCTAAAATAGCAGTACCGAAGTTTGTGTCTCGTTTTGATATGACGGGCGCTATTAACATCAACAAATACTGAGGATCATTTGAGGACATTCTGCAAAAGTATCCATGCTCTCGATACTAAGTTCTTGCAAAAGGTTATTACAGGCACCATTTTGAGATCTTCTCATTATCTACTCTCTAACCAAAACACTTTTCTTTTTCACGTTTTGCATTACAATTACAAGAGCTGCAGCATATCTCACCCGCCTACTTGTCATTTTACACTTCGGCTGACACTCGTAGTGGTACTGAAAGCATATGTAAACAGTATCAGCAAGTTGTTGACGCAAGTTTCTTGCCAAAGAACTTGCGGAAGAATCTTGCTTAATTCTTGCGCTGCTGTGTAAACACAGCCGCAAGTGGCTAGCAATAACTTGCAGCAATAACTTCTGCAAGCGACTTGCTAGTGTAAACGCAGCTTTAGCTACGAACGCTGCTGCCCAGGCTGCATCTTGGCGACTTATTTGTTTTCAACTCTTTCAGTTGTTTATCTATGCCAGCGATACTTATTACTATGTCATCCATAGGGGAGTCTGTTAGATGGTCAAACGATGATATGTTTGTAAGATTCTCCTGCGTGAACGATTTCTTAAACGCGAAATGTAAAACTTCGGCTTTCTTTTTGCTATCACCAACCGTGGCACAAGACTGGTAAACGAGTGACTGGATGGTAGCCTTAGACCCGCTTAGTGATTTCACGTAAGTCGAGAATTTTCTCGGATTCCCTCCTAGGTCTTTTGCTAACGTGTGGACGTGGTAGTTGCTGTGCAATGCAACAGCCTTTGCTTCCTGATCATTTTCCGAATTTCGTTGTTAAGCCATGGAGGGTCTTTTCAGTCCTTAATCCTCTTACTAGGCTCATAGTTCTGCAGACCACGATATACAATCTGCTTAAACTTTGCCCATAATTCCTCTACGTCCCTTTTACTAGAACTAAGTGACATCAGTTGACTTTCTCAGATGCTAACAACTACTTGTCTGTACTTTCTAGCAGAAACACTCCTCCAACATTCTTGACTGGTTTATTAAATTTCGTAACCATAGTTTCTATGTCATCACGATCGCTAATCCCCGTCTCTATATTGCTGTTGTCGATAAGGTCCAACCTATTGGTAGCTACAAGACCTAAAATATTTCTCCCACATGTGGGCTGCCGAACTAGTTACTCAAGATAGTTTTCTGAAAAAGTGTACATAAGTACACTGCATGGCTGTCTGTCTGTGCCCCCCCCCCCCCCCCCCCCCCGGCATTGAATCTATAAACACATACTCGGTAGGTTAAAGTCACCTCCACCTGTTATTGCGTGAAATGATTTACGCACTACTGACCGTAGACTTATCTTTGAATGGTTCTAGAACTGCCACTACGGACTGGGGCAGGCGGTAAAAACATTCAACAATTAACTTGGTTTCAACTAGACCTGTCATACGCGACCAGATAACTTCATTGTTACACTTATCTTCGACGTCAATGGAGACAATATTTTTGGGAACTGCAATGAACACTCTCCCTCGTACACCCTCTAATCTGTGATTCCCATATACGTTCCGTGACTCACTAAATGTATCACGCCGAGCATAGTGACCGTGCGGTTAGAGGCGACACGTCACGGATGGCGCGGCTCCTCCCGCCGGAAGTTCCAGTTCTCCCTCAGGCATGGGTGTCTGTTTTGTTCTTAGCATAAGTTAATTTAAGTTAGTTTAAGTAATGTGTAAGTCTAGGGACCGATGACCTCAGCAGTTTGGTTCCTTAGGAATTCCCACACATTTGAACATTTTGGAATATCTCAACTTTCCACTTAAGATTTCAGCCAGATCTCGGTCCCAAGAATAATTTGAACGCGAGAACTTTCCTGGAGACCTGTAAATTCAGGAAATTTGTTATGAATACTTCGACAACTTGCTGATAAAATTTTGACAGACGAATTATCTTTATCCTGAACGGGGTCTAGCTTCCCTAACTGCGTATCGACACTCAAGTGTTCATCAGAGCACCTCAGCTACTGCCTAACACCGAAGAAAAACCTATGTGCACTCCAAAAGTACTCTGCTACCTGAATAGCTGCTTCCTTTGTGTAGCGCACCCGTAATCTATCAAAGGCAGTCCTACAGTTCTCCCCACTGTAACGCAGATCCAGGAATCTGCAGTCAAGAGCGTCACACAGTCGACAACGCCCTTGGTTTAGACCCTCAACTTTGTTCCGGACCAAAGGACCAAAGAACCCTGATAAACTCTAGGAAAAATGTTGGAGATTGCGAGCTCTGCTTGCACCCCAGTCAAGGCCAACAAAAAACTGATTATGGCCTCTGAACCTATGACAGATGCCGTTAGTGCCAACGTGGGGCACAACTTGCAGACAACGGCACCCTGCGCGCTCGGTAGCCACAGCCAAGACCGCCTCCACATCTCCCATGAGCCCCCTTGGCAGACATACCGATCGAACATTGGCGTTTATTCCATCATTGAACGCTATCTTCCTAAGGGGTTGCATAACGCGTCAAAGTTGGAGCTTCGGGTAACTACATTCACGCTCATAAATTAAGGATAATGCTGATACGAGGTGAAACAACGCTCTGGTGGGCGGTTTGGGGGTTTAAATCACCTTGGGGCATGACCATGCGGTGCATTTGACCTGTCGTCGTCGCACGGTGCCGCTGGACAGCAGTCCACATAAGCAGAAGTGTGTTGGTGCATGTCAGAGTACGGTGCATCGAGTAAGTGTGCAGATGTTTTCAGGCGTGCTAATTGTGACTGTGTATTGAAAATGGCTCAAAGAACACATATTGATGACGTTATGAGGGGTAGAATACTAGGCCGACTGGAGCCACAGGTCGTAGCACAGGCCCTCCATGTGCCACAAAGTGTGATCTCAAGATTGTGGCAACGATTGCAGCAGACAGGAAACGTATCCAGGCGCCACAGTACTGGACGTCCACAATGTACAACACCACAAGAAGACCGATATCTCACGATCAGTGCCCGCATATGGCCACGGAGTACTGCAGGTAGCCTTGCCCAGGACCTTACCGCAGCCACTGGAACAGTTGTCTCCAGACACACAGACGACTGAACAAACATGGTTTATTCGCCCAGAGACCTGTAAGGTCGATTCCACTGACCCCTGGTCACAAGAGAGCCCGTAAAGCCTGGTGTCAAGAACACAGTACATGGTCATTGGAACAGTGGTCCCAGGTTATGTTCATGGACGAGTCCAGGTATAGTCTGCACAGTGATTCTCGCCGGGCTTTCATCTGGCGTGAACCAGAAACCAGATACCAACTCCCTTAATGTCCTTGAAAGGGACCTGTATGGAGGTCGTGGTTTGATGGTGTGGGGTGGGAATATGATTGGTGCACGTACACCCCTGCATGTCTTTAAGAGAGGAATTGTAACAGGTCAGGTGTATTGGGACGTCATTTTGCACCAATATGTCCGCCTTTTCAGGGCAGTGGGTCCCACCTTCCTCCTGATGGATGATAACGCACAGCCCCACCGAGCTGCCATCGTGGAGGAGTACCTTGAAACAGAAGATATCAGGCGAATGGAGTGGCCTGCCTGTTCTCCAGATCTAAACCCCATCGAGCACGTCTGGAATGCTCTCGGTGGACGTATCGCTGCACGTCTTTAAACCCCTCCAACACTTCAGTAGCTCCGACAGGCACTGGTGCAAGAATGGGAGGATATACCCCAGTAACTGCTCGACCACCTGATCCAGAGTATGCCAACCTGTTGTGCGGCCTGTGTACGTGTGCATGGTGATCATATCCCATACTGATGTCGGGGTACATGCCCAGGAAACAGTGGCGTTTTGTAGCACATGTGTTTCGGGACGATTTTTTCAACTTATCACCAATACCGTGGACTTAGAGATCTGTGTCGTGTGTATTACCTATGTGCTTATGCTATTAGCACCGGTTTTGTGTAGTGCCACGTTGCGTGACACCACATTCTGCAATTATCCATAATTTACGAGCATGAGTGTAGCAAACCCCTACCCATGTGTGCTTGCTCGGACCATGTTGAAGGAACAGCCACTATTCAATCAAGGGCAAATAAGCGAGGCCATTCAGCCTGTCTCCACATTTACCCTCCGCCTCGAGCCACGCGAACACGTTTCCACCAGCCACTCACCTTGCTATGAGGGTGGGTCGACACGTCGACTACGCTAGAACGTGTCTCGGCATCACAGCCCGTGGGCGAAAAATATGACAGCTGGAATGTCCCGTGCATTGCACAGATTCTCCGCCACCGTTACACCCCGGGGCAGCAGTCTGGAGGTGACTGACTTTAGCCATAACTCATTCAGCTGTACGCAAAATGCAGCCATCTCCTCCTGCATCTGTACACAGTATCACACATCCTACCCATCCTAGCAAGAAGAAGCAAACTACAAAGGCAGACAGATACGTAGATAGTCAATATACTACCCTCCTAATGTGTCTTCACGCCCATCTTCTCACCCCAGCTCTCTGTCCACCTCCTTCTCTCTCCTCTCTCTGGCTATCTCCTTCATTTTCTTCCTCTGTCTATTTGTTCCTCCCACTCTGTCCCTGTGCTCCTTTCCCTCTGTTCATTACCTCTCCCCCCCCTCCCCCACTAAGTCCATGTCCTCTTTCACCCTGTCTTTGTCCATCTCGTCCCCCCCCCTCGTCTCTCTCCGTCTCTTCTCTTCTCCACCCTCTCTCTCTCTCCAGTTCTTTCTCTTTCCTCTCTCAGTCCATCTCTTCCTCTCCCCTCTCTCTGTCCATTTCCCCATGCCCCTCTCTCTGTCAGTTTCCTCCTCTGTTCTGTTCACTTCCTCCTAGACCCTTCTCTCTCAGTGTTACGACTCTACCCCGCTAGGAGATTGCTGGTTCTTACTCCCACAGCATTTCTTTCCAGGTAGTAAGTAGCATGTGCACCAAGTTTAGTTGAAATCGATCCAAGGATTTAGGAGGAGCATTTTAGCTGCGGCTTTACCTATGTCACACATATTTCAAGTATATTTTTCGTATTTGACACATATTTGTACACGTAGCTCACCTGTATTTCTAGCGAACTTCGACGTGTAGTTTCGTTTTCACGCAGGGGATGGCGTTTAATCCCTTTAGCACTTGGTCCATCTATACAGGGACAGTTCATGTTGTTTGTGGATGACGCTGGAGTTGTCGTTCGATGATGTGGCATACCAGCTCGACTGGAGACAGATCTGTTGAGCGCTACACTGTTGGAAGGCAATCCTTCACCTACTGTTAATGAATGGCAGATGGCAGCACAACAGATCGAATCACCAGACTGACATGCAGTTATGGAGCGTGGCGTAGCCACGAGAGAGCTTTTTCTGCCATATGGAATCGCATCCCAGATCATAGGTCCAGGTTTAAGTCCGATGTGACTAGCACACAGACAATTTCGCTACAGGCCCTCAACTGGCCCCCTTGTAACCAACACACGGCCATCACTGGCACCGAGGCAGATCCAACTTTCATCAGAAACCACAACAGACCTGCACCCTGCCCTCCAGATAGCTCTCTCTTGACACCACTGAAGTCGCAAATGTCGTTGGTTTGTGGTCAGAGTAATTTATGCTACAGAGCATCTGATTCGGATCTATCCCTGAAGTAACCTATTTGTAACAGTTCATTGTATCGCTGTAGTGCCAACTCTGCTCAGATTGCTGCTGCAGATGCAGTACAATGCGCCAGAGCCAAGGAACACTTTGGTATCTCCTCACGATAGTGCCATGTGGACGTCTGGAGTCCGGTCTTCTTTCGACCGTACATTCTCATGAGCACCACTGCTAGCCATCATGTACAGTGGCTACATCCCTGCCGAACCTTTATGTAATATCGCAGAAGGAACATCCACCTTCTCGTAGCCCTTTTACACGACTTCGTTCAAATTCGGTGAGGCATTGATAATGGCGTCTTTGTCACCTTAAAGGCATTCTTCACTAACATCAACTCACGGCGCCCAGTCTCAAAGGAAACTAACGCTCATGACTGTTGCAGAGTTTATTTAAGGCAAACCCAATTTGCATCCTCATAGTGGCACTACTAGCGTGAAATGTGAATAGACATCATCTTTTAGGTGTAGAAACACGTCTACCGACTTTCCTTTATGTCTCTGAACTGCTTCTTGGTGTTGCCATTTTTCTTTCGACAGTTTAGATTAGGTAATTGTGATAGCGTAGAAAGCAAAGAGGACGGAATCGTGGTAAGGGTTCGTTAAACGCCACCGCCAATTCCCCAAGCACCGGATTTCATTCCCAGTAAAGCATAATGCTACGAGCATGCATGCAGAGTTTGAATGTTGCTTGATGAGCATGGTAAACGGAATGGAACAGAGGCTTTTAGTGGTCATAGGGGCTCAGGTGTTTATAACTAGTCTGCACCTCCTGGGTTGGAGGAGACTGAATTACCCAAGAAATACATTAAGTGGAGTAGGGGACAATGATGTGGCACAAGTGTGATCAAAGTTGCTCAATTAATGTGCTGGAGCAAGGAATCTGTTAGAATATATGGAACTATTAGTGCCCCGTGTTGGGGCAATCTTAGGGCTGCATTTTCCAAATAAGTATCATGCAATAACTGATCTTCCACGGCACACTGTCGAACTCACTGGGACATCGCTCGTGCTTGAACGCGGCCTCAAATGATACATTTTAGCAAGTTTCGCCAGTCATTAAGGTTGAACCGAATAAACTGCAGACATGTTCATTAATGCTCAGTCCGCATGATAAAGTACCGGGAGGTGCGGGAAAATTACTCTGTGTGAGTATGGGTTCTGACCTACCAAACAAAATATTATGTCATATATTGCCTCCATTTCACAAGTACACTGTCATCTGTTTCTCTACGATGGCTTTCCTACGTCATTTCTCTAGGATGTCTTTCCTATATTGCTTTTCTCTCCTGCTCACAGAAGCGTTCTAGATGTCTCTTTTGAATTCACTACAGTTGTGTTCACAGAAATCGAACGACAGCAGTTACATCCTCCAGATTCATGAAATAATTCCTTATACAAATATTTGGAACAATTACATTTCGACCAACAAAAAAGTACAAGAAGCATTATCATTATACAGATACGCATATACGTCGCAATGGAATATGTTTGGACCCCTTTTTGCCATGCCATTTCGAGTTGCTATTACTTGTCAATTTCTCGTACTCTCTTACCATCTATTCTTAAGCCATTCAGATGTGTCAAGACATTTATAAGTTTAATGGTGTAGCCACATCAAAAGCTGCAGTTTGTCTTCGCATCGAAGGCGTAATAAATTGCCAAAGTTATTTCTTTCATCACTATGTCTTCGTATTCAAGCCCCCACACTGCTAAATAACCGAGTGATCATATGATTTTTTTGTAAACAAGCTCGGCTTTCCTTTCATTTGGGTCGGGTTTTCTTTTGAAATCTGGCAACATACATTGACATTCGATTTTAAGGATTTGAATTTCAAAACAGCTCCTCTGTGGCAGCTCGATGTTTAATGCCCCCTCAACTTTGCTACCTTTTACTTCCAATTCGAGAAACCTGTTTCGATGACAATTTTTCCATTCTGTGAGAATACTAATAAGATTTTATTGAAGTGTTTATTTACAAAATTTGCAAAGAATTACGTCTTTTACTTATCGTAACCGATTCATGCAAATTGCTGGCTCCAAGAGGGCAAGTAACTGCGATGTTTTTTTTTTCCTGGAACAGTGTTCAGTGTTACCTCCACACTTTCGTTAACACCTTTATCTTCGTTTCCACACAAGACACCACTACCAAGGAAATGGTCCAGTCAGGTATGTCGAAACCTACCCTGAAATGTTTCACACAGAAAGAATCCATCGAAGGAAATCGACTGTCAAAATTTTAGCTTCTAAGGCGCACCGAAAGTTTTTTTCTTTTTAATAGTAGAGTTATTCATTTTTTCCGCACGAAGGACCGCTTACAATAGCGGATTGTACAGCCCTTCCTGTTTAGAGGGCGAATCAGCGGAGAAACAGACGCAGCAATGACAAGAAAATGTAGCGCCGCATAGCGAGTGGTCCAAAGCGCGCACACGCAAGTCTTAAGCGCTTAAAACATATCAACAAAGTCTCAAAGAATTGATTTTTTCAGTAACTTGCACTTCATATCGACAGTCAAACTGTTGATGATTATTTTTGAATAATATATGTTTCACTAACAATGAAACAGTCCTTGCAGTCATCATAAAAATACGAAGTTTCTACTGAGTGACGAAAACAAACATTTCCCTAACGTCAGGCACACTCGATAAAAGAAAAATTAGTGCATTCAGGCAGTTCACAGAAATTACTAGTTTTACTTAGACAGAAGTAGAATGGAGTAAGAAATAGTTATGGCCGTTGTTCTGCATAACAGGCATGTTTGATAAAATTCGTAAACTGTGGCGATGCAAAAAAAAAAAAAAAGTGAGAAAAGTTTATTAAAACTGTTCTGCTGGTAAACTTGAAATGACAAAGAGCTACCGCAAATTATATTGTCCGACAATTTTCTGAAAAATACTGTACGCTGTCGAAAGATTTGTTTATCGAGTGGCTGAATGACTCTGTTGGTTCCAGATGGTACTTGAATTTAATTAACGATATTTTCATTGTCCTTCTAAACAAAGAGAACCTCCACACCAAGAGCCCAATAAACTGCAGCTTGTGAGGAGACGTTTCGGATGTAATGTTGAAAATTATTCTTAATTATTTTTCCAAATGGAATACATATTTTTACAACCAAAGAGTAATATTTTAAATTTTTGGTCCTACTTCGCCTTCAGGTTCCTAATACAGATCATAATGCGGCAGAAACTGTAACCAACACATATGTATCACTAATACGGTTGTGTACGAATGATAAAGTGCAGTCTGATCGCACTTCTTGCATGAAACCTGACCGACTGGCTTTAAACACAACATTTTAAGGGATGACAAGACAGGTAAAAAGTTTCTTCCATTTCTGCAATTCATATTTAGATTTTAAGAAATGAAACCAGCTTTGCACACTGCTTAAATCTAAGGGCTTTTCTCCCTTCTTCGTTTAACAAAAAAATTTACAATATTTTTTCCGTCAGTGAAAGTTTTTACTGTATATGTTATCTTTGGGCTAGGAATATAATGTATTTTGTGCTGGTTTTTAAGTAGAACAACAGTCATCATTTGAACCACAATCCACAGAACAGTCAATTATTTCCTGTTTCTTTTAACATTTCCACAATTTCTAACGAAATGTCAATATCATTCAAATAAATGTTCGAGAAATTAACTAATAAATAACACATAAGTAGATCCTCAGGAGAAGTAGGTGGTTTCGACTACACACCACATTCTTCAGATTTCATCTTGCAAGGTTGAAAACATTAACTGGATACCATATTATTGCTAAAGTCTAGAACCAATACGAATACAGGAGCTATTAGCAAGCATAAACGAAACAAAACGGAACAAAATAATTAACTCAGTTTTATCTCCATTGGTAACACTTAGCGGTACCGCAAAGGAAACTTCTAATCATCATGGATATTGATTTAGTTCCAAATTCAAGCAAGTAGTAAGTATAAACAACTGCTTAGAGAAACTATGAACAGAAACTGAAATTCGCTGCACAAATTACGATCAGGTGGTGCTGCTATCTGTTTACCGATGTACGATCGACCAAGGATATGGGTCCAAGGATATGTGCCCGCCATGTTGCGCGTCCTCTGTCTGCTGCATCTCCATCCGCATGGCGAGCTAAGACTTTGCCAATTTTCAGCACCTTTAAAAAATTTTGCAGTGTGTCTTAGAAGCTAAAATTTGGCACTTTGTTTCTTTCGGTGTATTCTTCTTGTTTAAAAAATTTCAGGGCTGGTATCGACATGTCAGACTGAACACTGCCCTCGCAAGTCTAGATCCAATGTGTAACATTCCGGTTTGATCTTCTGACTTATCCCGCTCGATCGGGATCTGATAGCAGCCCAAATAGATAATAATTAATGTGACCGTGTACCTAATGGGGCTGGCAATCGGATTGGACTGCTACGGAGATGTTACATTCCATTTTGTCCTTCTCGAATGCTGTAATAATGAATGTCTGGTGCCAAGAAGAACAACAACACAGCTTCATTAATCAACGAACTATATTCTTCACAAAAACACCAAAATAAGGAGACAGCCACTGCCTTCGTCGTACAGAATTAATAACGGCACAGGCCCTTTCGTTATTCCTTATCGTCACACGCAAATTTTAATCACTGTATCCAACACTGCAATCCAACGCTGCAATCCAAATAATGCCGGCGCGGTAGACGCGAAAATACAAATATCGGCACTGAAATATCACTGAATCACACTAGTAATTGTACTTGTTCACTTTCCCGTATATTTCTAACACAAAAGGGGTTAAACCGCGGCGATGGCCACCCCCTTTGTCGGTACGGCCTTCCATTACGGCCACCGGCCGTCCCACGGCCCGGCCCGCAGCCTGGGTCCCACTCTACTGACTCAACACTCGCTCTCGCTCTCGCAACCCGACACACACTATCGATTGTTTGTCCTGTCGACCTGTGCTGTTGCAAAACTTATAGTAAGGGCCTACGGACCCCTTACAAATGTCACTAATACTTGGTGCATTAGCACTTTTCTTCCTGTTTAAAAACTTCTCCACTTTAAACTGACCGTTAAGGAACGGAAGGCTGATTAATAATTCGACCGAATCAGAGTAAGACTGACTGGCTACTGACGCTGTCCACTGTGTGTCTTATTAGTGCACACGCCTCAAACGATAAGCATTTTAGTGCCTTTCATTTTCCACATACCGTGAGAGACGTTCTTTGCTACAAAGTGTATGGTCTAGGAAGCAACTGAAACATCTGAAACAAGGATGGGCAGTGCGTTGAGTAGAGGGTTCGTGGCCAGCCAAACCACGCCTTTCTTTTCAAATCATAGGGGTTTGATGGAATCGTTGGCACTCTGAGCATCGCATGGGGTTAGGTACGTACGTGGCGCGTTCAATAAGTAATGCAACACATTTTTTTCTGAAAGCAGGTTGGTTTTGCGAGTATACAGAATTCCAATACACCGTGCTATTCCCCACTCTTTCGTATACAAAATCCTTTTTTTTTTTTCAACATAATCTCCGTTCAGTGCGATGGCCTTATGCCACTTTACTGAGAGGACCTCTATGCCCGTGTGGTACCACTCTATTGGTCGACGTTGGAGCCAATATCTTACTGCATCAATAACCTCGCCATCATCCACACACTACTTTCTGCAGAATGCATCCTTCATTAGGCCAAACATATCAAAGTCGGAAGGTGTGTAGGTGGCGAGGAAGCCAGAAGGCATACACCTTTGAGTACCCCAACAGGTGAGCGAATATGCTAGCACTACCAACAGAGACGTCCAGTTGTGCAGGGACGTGTCTGTGATCCGTCGATCAATTCGAATGAGAGTTTCGAACGTCCCCTCATTGCAGGAGCCACAGCTGTGTGCTGTCGGCCGGCACGTTGGAGATCGGATCGATATGCACGACCTTGATACAATGATGACAGACGCCTCGTCTAAGAACTCACCTTGTTTTTGTTCACTGTCAGGTCTCCGTAGCCATTCTGTAAGCGCCTAAGAATATCTGCGGAGCTCTGGTTTTCCGCCAAAAGAAACTCAACGGCAACTCTGTGCTTGGAAAGCACCTCCGTTACAGATGCCATTTTGAAGGATGAGTATAGTGCCGCCACCTATCGGAACTTCGAGAAACTAGAGGGACTGAAGCAGAAATGTTCCACCAAGTCCCACAACAAATTCCGCATTTTTCGGCCGAAACTAACTGAGAAAAAAAAAAACATGATGCATCACTTACTGAAAGTACACTATGTGATCAAAAGTATACGCACACCTGGCTGAAAATGACTTACAAATCCGTGGCGCCCTCCACCGGTAATGTTGGAATTCAATATGGTGTTGCCCCAACCATAGCTTTGATGACAGCGTCCACTCTCGCAGGCACACGTTCAATCAGGTGCTGGAAGGTTTCTTGGGGAATGGCAGCCATTCTTCGCGAAGTGCTGCACTGAGGAGAGGTGTCGATGTCGGTCGGTGAGGCCTGGCACGAAGTCGGCGTTCCAAAACATCCCAATGGTGTTCTATAGGATTCAGATCAGGACTCTGTGCAGACCAGTCCATTACAGGGGTGTTATTGTCGTGTAACTACTCCACCATAGACCGCACATTACGAACAAGTGCTCGATCGCGTTGAAAGATGCAACCGCCATCCCCAAATTGCTCTTCAACAGTGGAAAGCAAGAAGATCCTTAAAACATCAACACAGCCTGTGCTGTGATGGTACCAAGCAAAACAACAGGGGGTGCAAGCCCACTCCATGAAAAACACGACCACACCATAACACCACCGCCTCTGAATTTTGTTGTTGGCACTACACACGGTGGCAGATGATGTTCACCGGGCATTCGCCATACCCACGCTCCACCATGGGATCGCCACATTGTGTACCGTGAGTCGTCACACCACATAAAGATTTTCCACTGTTCAATCGTCCAGTGTTGACGCTCCTTACACCACGCGAGGCGTCGTTTGGCATTTACCGGCGTGATGTGTGGATTATGAGCAGCCACTCGACCATAAAATCCCAGTTTTCTCAACTCCCGGCAACTGTACCCTTGCAGTGGATCCTGATGCAGTTTGGAATTCCTGTGTGATGGTCTGGATAGATGTCTGCCTATTACACCTTACGACCCTCTTCAACTGTCAGCGGTCTCTGTCAGTGAACAGACGAGGTCGGCCTGTACGCATTTGTGCTGTGCATGTCCCTTCACGTTTCCACTTCACTATCACATCGGAAACAGTGGATCTAGTGATGTTTAGGAGTGTGGAAATCTCGCATACAGACGTATGACACAGGTGACACCCAATCACCTGATCTTGTTCGAAATCCGTGAGTTCTGCGGAGCGCCCCATTCTGCTCTCTGCAGATGTCTAATGACTACTGAGGTCGCTGATATGGAGATAACATCTTGGACCTACTGATAACAAACAGACCCGAACTTTTCGACTCTGTATGTACAGAACAGGGAATCAGTGATCATAAGGCCGTTGCAGCATCCCTGAATATGGAAGTTAATAGGAATATAAAAAAAGGGAGGAAGGTTTATCTGTTTAGCAAGAGTAACAGAAGGCAGATTTTAGACTACCTAACAGATCAAAACGAAAATTTCTGTTCCGACACTGACAATGTTGAGTGTTTATGGAAAAAGTTCAAGGCAATCGTAAAATGCGTTTTAGACAGGTACGTGCCGAGTAAAACTGTGAGGGACGGGAAAAACCCACCGTGGTACAACAACAAAGTTAGGAAACTACTGCGAAAGCAAAGAGAGCTCCACTCCAAGTTTAAACGCAGCCAAAACCTCTCAGACAAACAGAAGCTAAAAGATGTCAAAGTTAGCGTAAGGAGGGCTATGCTTGAAGCGTTCAGTGAATTCGAAAGTAAAATTCTATGTACCGACTTGACAGAAAATCCTAGGAAGTTCTGGTCTTACGTTAAATCAGTAAGTGGCTCGAAACAGCATATCCAGACACTACGGGATGATGATGGCATTGAAACAGAGGATGACACGCGTAAAGCTGAAATATTAAACACCTTTTTCCAAAGCTGTTTCACAGAGGAAGACCGCACTGCAGTTTCTTCTCTAAATCCTCGCACAAACGAAAAAATGGCCGACATCGAAATAAGTGTCCAAGGAATAGAAAAGCAACTGGAATCACTCAACAGAGGAAAGTCCACTGGACCTGACGGGATACCAGTTCGATTCTACACAGACTACGCGAAAGAACTTGCCCCCTTCTAACAGCCGTGTACCGCAAGTCTCTAGAGGAACGGAGGGTTCCAAATGATTGGAAAAGAGCACAGATAGTCCCAGTCTTCAAGAAGGCTCGTCGAGCAGATGCGCAAAGCTATAGACCTATATCTCTGACGTCGATCTGTTGTAGAATTTTAGAACATGTTTTTTGATCGAGTATCATGTCGTTTTTGGAAACCTAGAATCTACTCTGCAGGAATCAACATGGATTCCGGAAACAGCGATCGTGTGAGACCCAACTCGCTTTATTTGTTCATGAGACCCAGAAAATATTAGATACAGGCTCCCAGGTAGATGCTATTTTTCTTGACTTCCGGAAGGCATTCGATACATTTCCGCACTGTCGCCTGATAAACAAAGTATGAGCCTACGGAATATCAGACCAGCTGTGTAGCTGGATTGAAGAGTTTTTAGCAAACAGAACACAGCATGTTGTTATCAATGGAGAGACGTCTACAGACGTTAAAGTAACCTCTGGCGTGCCACAGGGGAGTGTTATGGGACCATTGCTTTTCACAATATACATAAATGACCTAGTAGATAGTGTCGGAAGTTCCATGCGGCTTTTCGCGGATGATGCTGTAGTATACAGAGAAGTTGCAACATTAGAAAATTGTAGCGAAATGCAGGAAGATCTGCAGCGGATAGGCACTTGGTGCAGGGAGTGGCAACTGACCCTTAACATAGACAAATGTAATGTATTGCGAATACATAGAAAGAAGGATCCTTTATTGTATGATTATATGATAGCGGAACAAACACTGGATGCAGTTACTTCTGTAAAATATCTGGGAGTATGCGTGCGGAACGATTTGAAGTGGAATGATCATATAAAATTAATTGTTGGTAAGGCGGGTACCAGGTTGAGATTCATTGGGAGAGTGCTTAGAAAATGTAGTCCATCAACAAAGGAGGTGGCTTACAAAACACTCGTTCGACCTATACTTGAGTATTGCTCATCAGTGTGGGATCCGTACCAGATCGGTCTGACGGAGGAATACACAAGATCCAAAGAAGAGCGGCGCGTTTCGTCACAGGGTTATTTGGTAACCGTGATAGCGTTACGGAGATGTTTAATAAACTCAAGTGGCAGACTCTGCAAGAGAGGCGCTCTGCATCGCGGTGTAGCTTGCTCGCCAGGTTTAGAGAGGGTGCGTTTCTGGATGAGGTATCGAATATATTGCTTCCCCCTACTTATACCTCCCGAGGAGATCACGAATGTAAAATTAGAGAGATTAGAGCGCGCACGGAGGCTTTCAGACAGTCGTTCTTCCCGTGAACCATACGCGACTGGAACAGGAAAGGGAGGTAATGACAGTGGCACGTAAAGTGCCCTCCGCCACACACCGTTGGGTGGCTTGCGGAGTATAAATGTAGATGTAGATGTAGATGTAGATGGCAGCGCAATGCACCTAATATGAAAAACATATTTTTTGGAGGTGTCCGGATACTTTTGATCACATAGCGTACCTTTTACCATCCAACACTAAGGCGGAAAAAGTATGCTGCTTCTTCGGTAAATATGAAGTTAGAATAAAAGATAGTGTCTTCTCGAGGTCACCGTTTACTGTTTTCATGAAATTAGTGCCTTTGATGACACCGCATTTCCTGTTCCTTTTCTGTTCTTGGGCAACTCGTGATATCACGACAGGTTACACTTCCGTTAGAGCAGCTTAATTCAGTGTGCAGCCCACTGCAGATGACACGCTCTTCAAGTGATTTGGCATTTAAGAGAATGATTTCTATGGTAACTTTCGTTGTCTGGACCAGGAGCGTACTGTTATGTAGTCTCTAAACGGCTTTAATTTTCCGTTTAAGTCCCTCTAAAACTTTATTATGCAGGAAGGCGATAATTTTAAAATGAACATTCCACACGATTAATTACAGTGAAAAATTTACCTAGTGCAGGATGTGTGCATTTATTATGAATGCTGCCTCTCAGCTGGAGAGACGTCTCAGCTGCATTAACCACACGAGGTCTCTTTCGAATTTGGTTCCCGAGAGATTGACCGCTGTGACAGTTCTGCCTCAACAACCATCTACCGCTTCGCCACGTAGGACACCTTGAAGTTGAGTTTTTCTTTTTCACCTTTTTGGATTTGCAGCCCTTGAATTTCTTCCGTGTTTACAGTTAAAATTATTGAGTGTAGGTTTCTCCTTATATGTAGAACACTGTTTTTTCTTGTTACTCAAACATATTTCAGCACCTCTGTGCCATCATCAGTGGGTTTTGTTTATTGGTCCACTTGATTTTACATTTGCCAATAAACCGAACCCACTGATGATGGTTCAAATGGCTCTGAGCACTATGGGACTCAACTTCTGAGGTCATTAGTCCCATAGAACTTAGAACTAGTTAAACCTAACTAACCTAAGGACATCACAAACATCCATGCCCGAGGCAGGATTCGAACCTGCGACCGTAGCGGTCTTGCGGTTCCAGACTGCAGCGCCTTTAACCGCACGGCCACTTCGGCCGGCCCACTGATGATGGCACAGAGGTGCTGAAACATGTTTGCGTAACAACAAGAAACAGCGTTTTGCATAAAATCTGGAACCTTTATGCAATAATTTTTCGTCTCATTGTTTTTTGTTTTAGCAGGAGTTTGAAACATCTTAGTGACCCACCATCGCCATGACAATGTACCACCGTCGCACCCCTCAGTGGCCACTGAAGGATGGCCAGAGCTTAATGGTTACAGAGGACTGGGGGTGGTCACGAGTCCACAGTTCAGGAAACCGTGGATTGCCAAGCCCGTACCCCATCATCGAAAACGGAGCTCCCTGAGGTGCTTGCTGTTGAGAACAACCCCCGGGTTACACATGCGGCTTTAGAGGGAGTACCACGGCTCGGCGAGCAGCTACCTCCCCTCCTCGCCTCCTCCCACCCACTCCCCCTTTCCTCACCCAATGGAAGAAGGTTGAGATCGAATGCGTATTACAAAGTGTACCCAACTCCACTGATTTTCGTGCATAACTGCTGTATATTTTTGCATAAGGGACCCTTGGTCTCTAGCGGCTCGTTAGAGAGTAATAAGTACACCTCAGAGTCTCTAAGGAATTGAACTTCCGAGAATAATACAAATGAATTAATGTGTTAAGTACTTGACGTTAAGAATGTAAAAGAGAAAAGGTTAGGGAAAGGATTGAAATTATGATTAACGTTTGGTGGAAGCCGCACACTGGTTTCATTATCAATCACTGGATGAATATAGTGAAAGGTGGCTACACTGAGCCACAGCGCCAGAGATTGCGCCAAAGAGTATTATTCCGCCGCCTCCACTGGCAGTTCTTGTCGAGAAGTCGTGGCGGAGAGTACTTGTCGAGATGTGGCAGTAGTCAGTGCTTATCGAGATGTGGTAGTAGTGAGTCGGTGTTGAGATGTTGTAGTAGGGAGTGCTTGTTCCATGTTTTATGCAGTTGTTTGATGGGCTAGACAGCAGATTTTGTTCGAATGGAGATGATCAGAGTGCTTTTCGCCAATATATATGAAGGTAAAAAAAATTCCCTTTTCTTTTTATTATTTCAATGTCTTAAATAATGCGTCATTACAGGTTCAGTCAACAAAGCATCTGGCTTGTGTTCTTGTATTAGAGTGTAATTCTGGTTTCCTTACGCAATTATAGTATTTCTATTTTTTTTAATTACTTCAGTATAAATGGTATTTAAAATTTCTTGTCTCATTGAAGAAGAACCGTGCCAGATGTGTACGTTGAATCACACTTCCACACACAGAACAATTACACTTGTGTTTTGGTTTCGTAGGTTTTATAGTTGCTGGGGACTTAATTAATTAATTGTGTTAACGAAAATTTTCTTTCATTCTTTGTTCTTATTCTATGCAGTCAGATTGCGTACAAATACTAGTCAGGGCCAACCGTTTACGAGACTTCGTAATCGGACAGACAGCTACTAAAAAATTAGAAGTATTTGAATTTCATTCCATATTTATATAATTAAGCCCCCATGCAATAGCCTTGGTAATTTGCGCTCCGTTTTAAGTTAAAGCTAGTTTTTTTACTCATCCCAGTGTTTAGTCATACCACCTGAATTATGCATCGTGCAGTGATATAATTTTGCAGGTATGTACAGCTGTATATCTGGATATTGTTTACAATATGTACTGCGAATAGTAGTAAAGACATACGAAGTTATTACGTCATTCATGATTCGGCGGTTTTACTGTAAGAACAGCGAAAAAGTAGTAAGCGATAAACTTTTTTCCCTTCCTTCTTTTTGTGGGTAGTGTCGACAAGAAAACGTTCCTTAAAGATTTGAACTTATGTGCTGTCTACTCCAATATAATCTGGGTATTTGCGCGCGGTCAGATAACGCTGCCGAATATACAGGATGATCACGTTACTAATTTTGTGGCGGTGTTCGTAGCGACAAGCAATTCGCCGTAGAAACGGCTTACGAAGTCACCGCCACACTTTTAATAGCGGGCCGACCGGTCCGCTGGAACAGTGAACAGAAAGATGAAAGCCCAAACACTCAGATTAAATAAAAGCCGGTACTTAGCTTTATTAACGAAGATACAGAAACAAGGTCGTGAACTCCGTGTCTACAGAAATCTGTCTAGTTCGAGTCGGAGCGGCTAGGTCAGCGTCGGCTGACGACAAACAACAACTCTGCTGCGATGAACACACAACTGACTAGCAAGTACACAATTCGGTGGCGAGTACACAACTGAGCGGCGAATACAGAACTGTCCCAGCGCTCGCGACTCCAGCGCTTAAGAAGCCAGAAGCCAGCGGTGGCGCGCGCAGACTTGCGGCGATTCCCTGTATCGCTGGCGCTGCTTATGCGGACGGCGTCCGGACTTTGATGCTGCCAACCTTTTGGCAGCGAGCTCGGGTGGCATTACTGGCTAGGATATAACAACTAACATTCAGGGACGGTGGATAAGGGTAAATGTATAAATTTGAGGTAAGGGACCCTGGTCCGGAAGCGGCCGAGTCAAAAGTTATAAGCGAAAATCGTTGGAAATTTGTGGTAAGTTCCTATGGGACCAAACTGACGGAGGTCATCGGTCCCTAGGCTTACACACTGCTTAATCTAACTGAAACTAACTTACGCTAAAGGGCGACACACACACCTACGTCCGAGGGAGGACTCGAGCCTACGACGAGGAGAGCCGCGCGAACCATGCAAGACGCCTAAGACCTCACGGCTATCCCGCGCAGCTGAAAATCGTTCGAAGGCCTCTGGATCTCATCTACTGCAAGCTCTTTGCTTTCGATATTTTGAGAGATGATAGTATAGATCAAAACAAGACAAAAATTTCTAGTAACATGGGCTCTAAAATGCGTAGCACAGGAGCTTTGAACACTTGTTCACTAGATCAGAGGTGTTTCACAGTGGCAAAGATAGACAAATGCTCATAGCTCTTAATATATGCACTTTAGAGCCCATGTTTACCGGATATGTTTTACTTGTTTTGGTTTATGCTACCACATCTCAAAAAATGAAAAGCAAAGAGCTTGTAGTCGAAGAGATCCATTGACAGGGCTATCAGAAGGATTTTCGCTTGAAACGTCCAACTCTGTTGTTTCTGGACCACAGCCGCATACCTCAAACTGATACATTTACTCTTTTCCATCATCCCTGAAAGTTTGTAGCATCATCACGGAAACATAAGATAATAGTTCTTAATTAGTGATTTATGGCAGTAGATGGAATTTTTACGTTCTGTCTGTAATTATATGATATATTGAAAGTCAAATATTTGTTGTCCCTCAATACCGTTAGATAGGCAACCTGCAGCTTGTAGTTTGCACAATGAAAGTGAAAGGTAAATTGTTATAATTTTACTGAGATGTAATGATTCATGAGACTAGTCATTATTTCACGTTGAACTCGGTTTTTGCACGGCGATCTGTGTTGAAAATTTCCTTTCAGAGACAAAACGTAATCTCGATGAACTGCTTTTATTATTTTTAATTTAATTACTGCTTTGATGTTAGTATTATTATTATTATTATTATTATTATTATTATTATTATTACTGATTCAAAGAATTAATTCTTTAGTATTCAGTCTCTCTAAGAAAAGAGTTTCTAGTTCCTTGAGATGAATAAATAACCAGATTTCACTGGACGACGTTTATGTTCAGGGGATTGTGCATGGTAAACTACAGATCTGCTTCTGCACGCTGACTGTAAGCTGTACTCGATGTTTCTGCCGGTCGTCGAACTGCGTACTGAATCTGTAGGAATCTTAGTCTACATTAACTACGGTCCAATTCTCCTTTCTATAGAAGCTTGTCGGCCGAAGTCGATCTATTTAAAAGTCTTTAAATTAATGACCGTATAGAGTTTGCAGGGTCGAGCTTCCACAGTCCAAAGATTGGTCTCGTAGGCATGCACAAATATTTGAAAATGTGAAACAATAAGATGGTGAAAAATTTACGCAATACAGACCTTGTTTATGCTGTCGACACACCTTGTTTATGCTGTCCAGAAATTGGTTTATTGACTTATTATTCTCGTACAAAATCAGAAAATGCCTTTCAATTAAAGATGGCGGTCTCACGACAATGCCTTCTCTCTTCAGCCGTAATACATTCTTCCATACTCATTAAGACCAGAAGCTAGACTATATCTTTCCACAAATGTTAACATCAAACCAAAGCCCTCTTAGTTCAAGGAACAGAGTGAGCGTCAGCGATAATGCTGCTTTCTCGCAGTCAATTGCACGCGAGTACGCTTCAAATAATATCTTGTTCAGCAACGGGTCATACGTTCTGGCGTGATACGTACTGCTCCAGCGACTATCCACGCTGTCTGTTTATTGATATATACTATTGCAAAAAAACTGTATAATCAGTTAGTAACGAATGTAGGGTACTGAAATTTCGGAAATAGTATTTTCCTAGGTAACGTATTGAAGTTATTTTCATTGCGAGGTAACAAGTTAATGAAGCAGATCAACTTTCGCAAACTGATATGCTGGAGCAGTAATAACTGATTTAACCGCCAGAATGTTGAATGTAAATATGCATACATTGTGCTGTACAGGTGCCGATGTCAGTTTGTGGGATGGAGTTGGCTGGTCACTACAGGTACGGTTAATACTGGTAGTTGACGCTGGAGTTGTCCGATGGTGCCCCATATGTGCTCGATTGGAGAAAGATCTGGCTATCGAGAAGGCAAGGAACATGTCAACACTATGCACAGCATGTTGGGTGGACGAGCGGTATCCTGCTGGAAAACACCCCGTGGAATGTTGTTCATAAATGGCAGCACAGCAGGTCGAACCACCAGACTGACGTACAAATTTGCAGTCAGGTTGCGTGGGATAACCATGAGAGTGTTCCCGCTGTCATACGAAATTGCATCCCAGACCGTAACTCAAGGTGTAGGTCCAGTGTGTGTAGCGTGGAGACAGGTTGGTTGCAGGCCCTCAACTGGCCCCCTTCTAACCAACACACGCCGTCACTGGCACTGAGGCAGAGACGGCATTCATCAGAAAACATAACAGACCTCCACCCTGTCCTCCAGTGAACTCTCGCTTGACACCACTGAAGTCGCAAATAGCGGTAGTTTGAGGTCAGTGGAATGCACGCTACAGAGCATTTGGGTCGGAGCTGTCCTTGAAGTAACCAATTCGCAATATTCAAAATGGTTCAAATGGCTCTGAGCACTATGGGACTTAACATCTATGGTCATCAGTCCCCTAGAACTTAGAACTACTCAAACCTAACTAACCTAAGGACAGCACACAACACCCAGTCATCACGAGGCAGAGAAAATCCCTGACCCCGCCGGGAATCGAACCCGGGCGTGGGAAGCGAGAATGCTACCGCACGACCACGAGCTGCGGACTCGCAATATTCGTTGTGTCACTGTAGTGCCAACTACTACTCAAACTGCTGCTGCAGATGTAGTACGAAGGGCCAGAGCAATACACGGAACACGATGGTCTTCCCTCTCGGTAGTGCTACGTGTTCGTCTGCAGCCCGTTCTTCTTGCGACTTCACGCTCTCATGACCACCGCCGCCAGCAATTACGTTCAGTGGCTACATCTGTACCGAGCCTTTCTGCAATATCACCGAAGGAACATCCAGCCTGTAGCCCTGTTACACGACTTTGTTCAAGCTCACTTGTCAGTGATGTACTGATAACAGCCTCATTGTCGCCTTAACGGCACTCTTGACTGACACCAGCGAACGTCCAACATCAAAGACAACTAACGTTCAAGGCTGTTGCAGCGTGTGTTTAAAGCAAATCTGATTTGCATCCTCATAGCGGCACTACTAGCGCGAAATATGAATAGACATCCACTTTCAGGTGTAGAAACACGTCTACCAACTTTCGTTTATGTCGCATAGCTCCTTCTAGGTGTTGCGATTTTTTTCTTCCGTCAATGTAGATGAGGTAACTGTGATTTATTCTTTCTGTTACTGCGGTAGTCTTTGATTCTGTGAAAATATTTTCACAACACGGTAAAAGCCTGTCATATGCTATGACCGAAACGTACAATACAGAACACGAGTAAAGCAGTAATCCTTAGGTGCAATAGTATTGCGTTGGCGACGCTGCAGGAGCAGCTCAGCATAGCGCTGCCGCGCCACTCATCCACGCGTATATCATCTACCTGTTCATCAGAAGCCCTATCCATACTGCTGGTATCACCTATAACCCTCAACTAACACTGTCGGAAAAACAAATCAGGGGCATGATCAACCAGCAGGCTATTTGATGTAAGCTTGTGTGTGAAGAGTGCAGTGTTCATTATTGTTATCAACAGCAAGTAACGTCAGTGAACGGAACACGTTTCTGTACACACAGCACATACCGCTGATATTCGTGCTGTTGTACAGATATTACCAGTGCAATAGAGATAGCAAGAAATCAAACGAGATGCCGTTATTCTGCAGAATAAACCATTAGCTCCATATACTAAAATCCTCTGAAAATATACCTGAACAATCTCCGAAGCCTTTTCGGTGGAGTGCGGGTTACCGTATTTGACGAATGGAGAAAGACTGGGAGACGCTCGCGACTTCGCGTAGGAGTACTTATTTCACTTTGAACATTACTTGATAACTGCGGCTACCGAAAATGTACACCGATCCGTGTTACTAATGCTTGAACCGTACAGTTTTTTTCACCCTCGAGAGATAATCGCAGCAGCAGAGGATCCCGTTTTTTATACGGCGAGGTGCACTTTTACGGCCACTTGCAGTGGCGGCGTGCCCAGATATTTATACGCCGGCTGCGTTCCTCTGTGATGGAGTGCTAAGGCCCGACTGGAACTTTTACGACTCCAGATTCTTTACACATTTACAGCTGTTCAGATTAAACGGCCGCCAGAGGTGTGGAGGTCGGCCGCTCCGAGAATAGCGGCACGTCCGAAATGAAGCGCGGGCTTCGCATGCCATCGGCCGATATGCGGCCTCTGCCGGGGTGTGGGCGGATAATGTTCTGTGCCCACGAGGTCGTTGACCTCGGCAGCCTGACCCAGAGAGAGTAGCGTAAGAGCCCGGAGGAGGTCGAGACGGCCAAACTGAACGCAGACTAGTAATAACCGCAGCGACGAGCCAGACATGCAGATCAGCTGTCAGCCTGCAATGGAGGAGGGAAAAGCATGCTGTCCTATCGTTAGAAAAGAAATGCAAATCTTTAGAAGTTATAGAAGAACGGAAAGATAATAGGCGTGTTTTTTCTTAATTAAATACCGTTTTAAAAATTAAAAAAAGACGTGCTAAGATATCTCAATAATTTTATTTTTACATGAAAGCCTGTTCCTTAATCTACTTTTCTATATAATTTCCGTCAATATTGAGGCACTTGTCACAACGTTGTACCTGTTTTTGAATACCCCCCTCATAGAAGTCTGCCGCCTGACTTGTTAACCACTGCATCACCACTGTTTTGACATCGTCTTGAAGACGCTGACCGCCCAGGTGTTTCTTCAAGTGCAGGAACAGATGGTAGTCACGGGGAGCAAGATCGGGGCTGTACGGAGGATGATCTAAGAGTTTAGCATCGAAAAGATGTGATGAGATCTTTGGTCTGATTCGCCACATGCGGACGGGAATTGTCTTGCTGCAAAACGATGCCCTTGCTCAACTTCCATGGACTGTTGCTTTGATTCTGGTGTGACGTAGGCAACTCATGTTTCATCGCCCGCAACAATTTAGCTTGAGAAATCATCACCGTCTTTGTGGTACCGCTCAAGGAAAGTCAATGCACTGTCTAAACGTTTGGTTTTGTGCACATCCGTCAACATTTTCGGTACCCAACGTGCGCACATTTTTCGAATTCAAGTGCTCGGTCACAATGCCATACAAACCACTACGAGAAACATTAGAAAAGTCATCTCGCAAGGAGGAAATCGTAAAGCGTCTGTTTTCTCTCACCTTATTGCCCACTTCCTGCACCAAACTTTCATTAACGACCGAAGGACGCTCACTCCGTTGTTCATCATGCACATTGTGCGGCTACCTTTAAATGCTCTCATCCACTTTCTTACTATTCCATCACTCATAATGCTTTCTCCGTAAATTGCACAGATCTCACAATGAATATTGATCGCTTTAGGCCTGTAGCACTAAGATATAACAGCCCGTACTTCACAGTCGGCGGGACTCACGACTATCGGAGGCATCTTAAACACTCAGTACACAACGTAAACAAGCAATACTCAGAATGTAATGGCGTCAGTGCGTAGATTAAGGTACAGGCTTTCATGTAAAAATAAAAATATTGACATATCTTATCACGTCTTTTTTTTAATTTCAAAACGGTACTTTCTTAAAAAACACGCCTCGTAGATGCCACCTATTGGCAAATTAAAGAGACCTATAGAAAGAGATGCAGGTATATGAACACAACTTGTCAGATGGCAAGCCAGTATTGAGCAAAGAAGGGAAGACTGAAAAGTGGAAGTTATATACAGAAGGCTTATACAAAAGAGAGAAACTTTCAGACAGTATAATAGAAAGAGAAGAGGAAGTAGATAAAAAACATGGGACACATGATACTACGTATAGAATTTAACACACTATAAGTCGCACATGGAGTAGAAGCTGTTCCCTCAAAATTATTAAGATACTTGGGAGAAAACAACATGACAGAACTATTCTATTTAGTATGCAAGGTATCTGAGTCAGGCGAAACACCCTCAGACATCAAGAACAAAGTAATATTTTCAATTCCGAAGAAAAATAGTGCAGCCACTTGGGAATATTACCGAACCATCAGTTTAACAAGTAAGGGCTGCAAAATACTGACACGTGCTATCTACATAAGAAAGGAAAACCTGGGAGAAGTCTACATCGTGGAAGACAAGATTGGGTTTTAGAGAAATGTAGGAACACGCAAGACAATACTAACCTAACATCATATCTTAGACGACGGATTAAAAGCATTTGTAGATTTACAGAAAGTTCCTGACAATGTTGTATGGAATACAGTCTTTGAAATTCTAAAGGCAACAGGGACAACATACAGGTAACGAAAGGTTTTCTACAACTTCTTCAGAAACCAGCCTGCAGTTATGAGTCTGAGTGTAAGAAATAGACGCAGTAGTTGAGACTGTAGTTATGCAAGTTTTTAGCCTATCCCCCATGTTATTCAATCTGTACATTATGCAGAACACGAAAGAAAAATTTGGAAATGGAATTATGTTCAGAATTTGTCAACGCCATTATAATTCAGTCAGAGACGACAAATGAATTGAACGGAACGTATAGTGTCTGGAAAAGGGGTTATAAGATGAACTCAAACAATAGTGTGACGAGGGGGATTGAATGTATTCGAATTAAATACGGTGATGCTGAGAGATTGACATTGGGAAATGGACACTAAAAGTAGTAGACGAGTTTTGCAAGTTGGGCATCAAAATAACTGATGATGGCACAGGTAACCGCCTTCATCTCTGTATAACTGCTGCAGACTGGCAATAGCAAGAAAAACATTTCCGAAAATGAGACATTTGATATCATCGAACACAAATTTAAGTGTCAGGAAGTCTTTTATACACACATTTGTCTGGAGTGTAGCTGTGTGCAGAAGTGAAATGTAGACGATAAACAGTTCAGAGAAGAAGAGAACAGAATGTCCTTAAAAGTGGCACAACAGAAAGAGTTTGAAGATTGCACGTGTAGATTGAATAACCAATGAGGACGTACTGAATCTAATTGGGGAAAAAAGAAATTTATTGAAAAGTTTGTCTGAAAGAAGTTGTTGGTTGATAGAACGTATTCTGAGGGATTAATTTATCGTCAATTTGGTAATGGAGAGACGCGTGGAGCGTAAAAATTGCAGAAGGAGACAAAGACATGAATACAGTAAGCAAGTTCAAACAGATGTATGTTGAAGTAACTGAGCGGAGATGGAGGTGGATGTACAGGATAGGCTTGTGTGGCGAGCTGCATCAACCAATTTTCAAACTGAAGATCACACGAACAACAACGTACATGATGTAGCTCTATTATTGTGCTTAAAATTCTGGTATTGTACGCAGCAGGGCAGGAATAATTTTCCTGTAACTGAAGAGCAAAATATTTTTCATTAGTGGGTAGGGCGTCGAACGGAAATCATCCAAAACTTCGAAATTCGGCTCAGTTAGGATGCAAATATCATACCCGCCTAAAAGTACCTCTAATACAGAAGCTCCCATAAAATGTATTGTTGAAGAAGTACTCCGTGTGCTGTGACCTGGATGGTAGCCAATTGTATATGCTTGGAGACGAGCATGACGAAAATTTTGACAGTGATGAAAGAAGTAGGCCCATTGGTAGTGAGGTTAATAATGACATCTGTAAACACTGTCATTAGGAGGCTGGTATTTCTGTGTAAATGCTCTACATTACTACATAAAAGATGTAATTAATGGGTAACGTGATGTAAATTTCATCTCCAGTGAGCTTCCCTTCTCAAAATTGAGAATGCGATTTACATTCAGATCTAGCTGGCATTCGGACCAATAAAAATCTGTCAAAACAACAGGATTAGCATGAGCCTTAAAGTAGTAACTAATATACACTCCTGGAAATGGAAAAAAGAACGCATTGACACCGGTGTGTCAGACCCACCATACTTGCTCCGGACACTGCGAGAGGGCTGTACAAGCAATGATCACACGCACGGCACAGCGGACTCACCAGGAACCGCGGTGTTGGCCGTCGAATGGCGCTAGCTGCGCAGCATTTGTGCACCGCCGCCGTCAGTGTCAGCCAGTTTGACGTGGCATACGGAGCTCCATCGCAGTCTTTGACACTGGTAGCATGCCGCGACAGCGTGGAAATGAACCGTATGTGCAGTTGACGGACTTTGAGCGAGGGCGTATAGTGGGCATGCGGGAGGCCGGGTGGACGTACCGCCGAATTGCTCAACACGTGGGGCGTGAGGTCTCCACAGTACATCGATGTTGTCGCCAGTGGTCGGCGGAAGGTGCACGTGCCCGTCGACCTGGGACCGGACTGCAGCGACGCACGGATGCACGCCAAGACCGTAGGATCCTACGCAGTGCCGTAGGGGACCGCACCGCCACATCCCAGCAAATTAGGGACACTGTTGCTCCTGGGGTATCGGCGAGGACCATTCGCAACCGTCTCCATGAAGCTGGGCTACGGTCCCGCACACCGTTAGGCCGTCTTCCGCTCACGCCCCAACATCGTGCAGCCCGCCTCCAGTGGTGTCGCGACAGGCGTGAATGGAGGGACGAATGGAGACGTGTCGTCTTCAGCGATGAGAGTCGCTTCTGCCTTGGTGCCAATGATGGTCGTATGCGTGTTTGGCGCCGTGCAGGTGAGCGCCACAATCAGGACTGCATACGACCGAGGCACACAGGGCCAACACCTGGCATCATGATGTGGGGAGCGATCTCCTACACTGGCCGTACACCACTGGTGATCGTCGAGGGGACACTGAATAGTGCACGGTACATCCAAACCGTCATCGAACCCATCGTTCTACCATTCCTAGACCGGCAAGGGAACTTGCTGTTCCAACAGGACAATGCACGTCCGCATGTATCCCGTGCCACCCAACGTGCTCTAGAAGGTGTAAGTCAACTACCCTGGCCAGCAAGACCTCCGGATCTGTCCTCCATTGAGCATGTTTGGGACTGGATGAAGCGTCGTCTCACGCGGTCTGCACGTCCAGCACGAACGCTGGTCCAACTGAGGCGCCAGGTGGAAATGGCATGGCAAGCCGTTCCACAGGACTACATCCAGCATCTCTACGATCGTCTCCATGGGAGAATAGCAGCCTGCATTGCTGCGAAAGGTGGATATACACTGTACTAGTGCCGACATTGTGCATGCTCTGTTGCCTGTGTCTATGTGCCTGTGTTATTTCAATTTCCAGGAGTGTAATTTGGGCTTATGGGTAGCGTACAGTAGAAACTAGTTTCAGCGAAATTATACATTTGCATTCAGGACGCTCAGCGTCGTGTAGAAACATGCTTCACTGAAAGTTGTTGCACAGTTCCACGATGATTACAAGATGGCTGTTAGTCTTTCGGTTCTGCCGTATCTGGAAGTTCTTCTGAACTGCGATGTGGTTTCTTTGTTGGAATTTAAGTCTCTCTCGATCCTTTTCCAATTTATTCTTCATTTTTGTTGCAATCTTTTCATCTACTACATTCCACGTCTTAGAGCACCTGATATTGCTTAACCTAGTTTGCTACTTCTCCTTTCTCTCCCACGCTATACCCAGGTACCTCGACACATGTTGCAGCCACTTATCAGGTCAATCTTCTCGACAAGGTTGGCTAAAGACTTCTTCATCCACGAATTCTTTCTAGTATCTCTTCGTTTCGATATTTATTATCAATTTATTTGGAATATGCACGTATAGCACCAAATTTCAGACTTATCTCCGATTTTATCTCGTTCTCTCTTTCATTTGAATATAGAGTTGTGCTCTAAGTATATAGCTTAAATCGAACTTCCTTCCAAAATAATAAAATCAAAGAGACGACACGCCTTTTACAAGCTTCCTTGTTAGCCTCTTGTTTATTTTAAATATTTACGCTGTAGCTAGCAAAATTGGTCCGTATTTACTAGCGCTAGACTGTACCTAATTGGCGCCAAGAAACTTACTCTAAAGCCATGTAAATAAACACTGCAACTAAAAGATGAAAAAAGTTTTAAGAAATCGCTTTGTTCCTGCTTCCCTTTTGCTCAAAAACTCTTCAACGCGTCATTCACTGGAAAAAATAACGAGAATTCCCACCAAAGTCGAATAAACACTGCTTAGACAATGTTCAAGTAGCGTCCCACCATTTTTCATTCTCTATCAGCTGCGATTTGAACTTTTGATTACGGCAGTGCCGTTTACATTTTTCCTTTCCTGTGATTCCCGTATTCAGGGCAGATTCATCGTCTTCCGCAGAATTCTAATTTCGAATCACACGCTGGAAAGAAATAGGCTTGACTTACATCCAAACATTTCTTCTCGTTTAGTCCGAAGATCTCAAATACGCATGAGCCACGCGCGAATGAATTCTTCGGTACGATAAATTCCAGTTCCACAGTTCCTATATATGTTTCTCTCTCGAAATTTAGTCGTCTTTCGTCGAGCTTTGAGTAAAAAAAAGTATTCTGCCTTGGCGAATCTACAGCATTTACATTGAAGAAATTTTTATAACTGAGTTGACAGTTGCTCATAAAGGTGTCACGCTTCAGAGTACATATTTCTACTGGCCGCTTCTTCTTCTCCTCATCCTTTTCCTACCTATCTCCTCTTCTTTCTCTCCTCCTCTCCTACGACGTTCCCTACATCATCTGCATCTGCACCAGGAATATTTCTCCCCTTAGTGAACTACTTCTTTACTTCTCATGCTCGGAAGGAAAGATTGCCGGTAACACACGGCATACACTAGAATTTCTGTTATTTCACCATCAACGTCACTATGAAAGACGTAAGTTCAAGTACATTATATGTCGCTTCACATGCTCTTTGAACTTCCCTAAGTCGCTCTAGTGCTGAGTCTACACACCCATAACAACGCGTCTAACATCTATGCTGTTAATCCAGTATAAGAAGGTTACAGGGCGACGAAAAATGCTCAACAACGGGATAAATCAAGATTTCGTAAGAGACATCCAACGTGTATGAACTACACATCTTCAGGAGCCTTCTGAGAAAATACACTAGGGGATATTACAGACTGGTCCTATCAGATTTCCTTCATTCTTAGAGGATTTGAAGTTCAATGTTCGAACAGCAATTACCCAAAGCAGTTCGATACATTACCAAACATAATTAAAAAAGACGCCTTTGAAGATTAGAACGTTTCCGAGCGGCGTTATGTAGAAAACATTTATAGTTTGTTAACATATTCGCTGGTAGTTGAGTGCACAGAGGAAAAGTATTGTAATCGTTTATAGTCGCTACTTCGAACCTCACTAACAACATTTTTCTTTTTTTTTAATTAAATTGCTTGTTTACTAACAAATGGAAATGTTAGCTAGCAAAATATCAATCAAAACGATTTTAAAGAAGTGGTATCTTTCGATTTTAAATTACTATTCACATGAACATGCGAATATACACAGTAAATTCACATGCAGTACAAGCCTGCGAAACATGAAACAGAAAAATTAAAATAATTTTTATTTCTAATGCTCGAACTATATAAGGCACTTCGCAAGTCTGTCAGATAGGAGTAATGCAGGAGTGGATTTAATAATGATGTAACCTCCCCACCGAAAATTAAATGGATATTATTTAAGAATGCTAATGGACATTGAGCTAAGTGTAAGTTCCCCAGAGAAATTTTGAAACACAATAGTTGAATGTTAACAAGAATACAACCTAGTGTAACCTCCCAGCAAATAAATTAAATGACAATGACAATTAAATAAAAATTAGCAATCTGACTCAAGTATAAGTTCCTCACAAAAATGAAAGTCAATTCAGTGATAATAAAATCTCAGTGACAATGAAAACACAAACAGATCGAAATGTCGATCTTAGGCCCTGTTCATTAATTAAACTGAAATTCTTACCTTAGTTAAACTGCATCTGCTCTTATTTATTTTTGTCATAGCTTGGAGGAAATTGATTGCAGAAATTTTGAATTTAAGGGAAGCTTTTCTTTAAGGAATATCAAGGGAATATTTCTTTCATTAAAGAATTCTTTGTTAAAAAATTGCTTTGATAACCAAAATTATTATTGGGGCGATTGTTGCACAAATTAGTTACAGTTAATTTACATTATTAGCTGAGCGCATTTAAAAATAATATACCTCATCCTGAATCTTGACCAGAGTGCCATGTCGACGCCCGCCGACTCCTCACACACAACTGCACTGGGCTGCTACTACCGACATACCGCTCGCAACTGTACTGCACGACTACTACTGCGGACCGACTACTGGACGCAACTGAACTGAGCTACTGCTACCGACAGAGTACCGCTCGCAACTCTCGCGCGGTCAAGCGCAGATTAGCCACGATAAATGGCTCTCTGGTCAGAGACTCTGCAATGCCTCGCCATCGCCGCTACACAACATACGTGTTTCATAACCCTCCACTGGGGGGGCAAAAATTTGGCAGCGATGGTGAGTCATTTGGACTTGCCAAGCGCGGCAAAATTTTTTCTTTAATTAATCAACTTCTACAATTTACAGAATATTTTGATGTAGTACATGAATCAAATGTTGTGCACATGCACCGAGTACAAAACATTTCAAAGACAAAATGTGAGTACAAAACATAGTAGCAAAATAGAAAACTGTATATACAAATTATTTGACAGATAACGAAGTGCACACGCACTGAAAAATTCTTTAGCATTTTCAGAACAAATAAACAGAATGGCAAAAAATCATGTTGACAAGTGACATGAGTGCACATGCACTGCAGTTCAGAACATATCAGCAAATGACGAAATGTATATACAATGAGTAACAAATGACTTAAGTGCATACGCACTGAAGTATTGAACATACAGAATGAGTACAAATCATATTGAAAAATGAGAAAAGTGCACAGGCACTGAAGTTCAGTAGAAAACATATTAACACATAAGTGTACATGCACTGTAGTTCAGAACATATCATCTAAATAAAAATGTATATACAATATAAAAGACAAGAGTGCACATATACTGTACTTCAGAGCAAATCGAAAAAATGTCTTTAGCATTTTCACAACAAATAAACATAATGGCAAAAAATCATGTCGACAAGTGACATAAGTGTACTCTCACTGGAGTTCAGCAAATCGAAAAAAATGTATATCCCATGAACATAAATGATGTTAGCCAAAAAAAAATGATCTTCACTATTAGGATAGGAAAGGGAAGGATTGCATCATGGTTGTAGCAGTTTAGATTGCACACAGCTGTTCTGAAAGTCCATATCTTTCCACAGAAGTACAACACCAAGTGACACAATTTGAAGTTCTTTTCCCATCAGAATTTATCAGCGTAGCCAAGACACTGAACTGTCGTAGTAATATTCCATGTTTTCATTTTGGCAGTACATTAGGTACACCAAACAGTGGGACTATAATAATGTCTTCATCGCTCATGGTGGTGGACAGCATGTCGTGTCAACACCACGCTCTTACAAGGCACACCAACGTAGAATTAGTTCAAAAACCAAATATAGTGCTCCATGATCATGAGGATGGACAGGACAAATGGATATTGCAGTAATTCAGGGTAGTTAGCTCATAAGGTCAAGGACATTAAGTCACATAATAGGCTTCATTGAGAATTACAGTAGTAGTTTGCGGCATTCATAGCCCAGTTATTGAACATTTCTGTACCAAGTATGTAGTATTACAGAATGATGTTCATAAAATTAAATTATTGGCATCATGGGTAATCGTATTACAATAAACAGTGGCAGTCCTTGGCCAGTTACAAAACATATTTAGTATGACAGAATAATGTTCATCAGAAGTCTTCATTGAAAAAAAAAGTCAATTATTGGCCTAGCATTAACATAATACATTGAGTTATACAAATTATTGGCACTCATTGGCCAGGTACCAAAACATGAAAAAACATCATTGAAAACAGAAGCTAATTAATGGCATAATTAATAACATAGTTCTTTTAGTGACATTAATTATTGGCACTCAGTGGCCAGTTATAGAACATGAAAAGTCATAATTGAAAACAGGAGCTAATTAATGGCATACTTATTAACGTAATTCATTTAGTGAATTGATTATTGGCACTCAGTGGCCAGTAAGTATAGAATAGTACAAAACATTGTTCATCATTCAGTATTATTCAGAACTTTCTTAAATGAGTAGCATTATTTGAAACTGGTGATACATACCATTAAGAAGTCATGATTAAAAATCAGTTAATTACAGTCATAGTATTAATAATCATGGGCATTATAAGTAGTCTCATTACAATAAACAGTGGCAGTTATTTGCCCGTTACAAAGCATTATTTTATAAATTTTTTTTTGTATCATTAAGAAGTCATTATTGAAGTGACATACTATTCAGAGCTGATCAGTATTATTCAGAATTCTCTTAAACTAGTAACATCATTTGGGACTGGTAATACATTTTGTTTTTGTGCTAGCAATGCATTGCGTCGGGTAATTATAAGGGAAAGCAAGAAGAAAAAAAAATTGTTTCTGGTTTGTTGGTATAAATGAAAATGTGTAACGTCATCCGTCATAAGTCAGCTGTGGCAAGATTATGAAACAAGTAGAGTATATGTAATCACATTCATAGATTTAATGAACAAATGCTTATAGCACATTAATCTCATAAATAATTTCTCCTGCAAAAATATATAAAAATGGATTATTAAGCTGAAAAGAGAAATGCATTTTATGCTGAAAAGTAGTGAACTTCGAATTAACAGGTAGTGAAATGTGTATAAAAATGTGTTCCATAGCTGTCCTTTCCAAAACCTTCAGTCATTATACTGTGCAATATAACACTTGCTGTCAAAACGAACTGCAACAAATACTTAAATAACTACATAGCATAAATATAACTTCAATATTATCCTCATCTGCAAAGAAAACTTCATTATCCATATCATCAAAAACTCCATAATCATCATCACTTGTGAAGAAAAACTTCATTATTCATAGCAGCATATTCTTCATCATTATTCATCAGCATTCATTATCATCAGCAAAAAATCACTTCATTACTCATTACACAACTATTCCTTATCTCTAGCATATTTCATCACTAAAACTAAGATGTGTAGTTCTGTCTGACCGCCTGCATCAATCACCTTTTATTTTGAAAGAAAAAATTAGTTAAGACTGCTATTCTACGATGAGTATAGTATATTCTTGTTAATGCTTGTTAATCCTGATCCATTTACTCTTCCTCATAAAGTTATTGCATCTTCTTTCGTTTATTCCGTAGGTGAAATTCCCATTTCTGTTGAATTTATTTCTTACACGCATCATTTCTTTCTGAAATTGATGAACAAAGATTAATGTCTTGCATTTAAATTATATACCCACTAAATAATGACTGGTTTATGGTGACATAATTAACCATACAGCATAACATGACAGAAAACGTAATATGTCAAAGACATTGACAGTGTTCAGATGCAAAAATGTACACAGAATAATACAATGCAGCAGCAAAAAACGTAAAACAGTCACGATCTTGAGATGTCATAGGGGAAAAAGAATGTCAAAATCAACTGGTGTGTTATACCTTAACTATTTCACAGTGCATTTAAATAAATCATGAAAACAATCGTACATAAAAAGACAAAATGTGACGTTCGTTGTGTTCAGCTTGTATGTACTGTAGTTAATAGAGCCGAGAATTAAAGACTTTAATGGAGAGAGAATTTGATAAAATTAATACGTCATTACATAGAATTGCATAATCATTCATAAAATACGTAAGTTCATCTGGAAAAATATGCACGGTCTGATGTGTAACGACAAGAAAAGCGACCTGCTAACCTTACCTTGCCGGGCACTTGCCAAGAAAAATACGATAATCATCAATAATTAGTCATGTGAATATAATTGCATTAGTAAATGGCATCATAGCATGTTACATCATAAAGTGGTTTCATTCAATAAACGGTTTAATATTTGACCAATGGTGGTTGCCTTTCGATTTTCTGGTTCTCAAAGTTTCGACGTGTACCACATTGGGATGAGGAATGCTGCGAATCCGATATGGTCCTGCGTATAAAAGTTCAAATTTACTGCACTTACCTTTTATTCTGCTGGATAAATAGTGTGTGCGTACTAATATCTTCTGTCCCATGTGAAAGTCTCGGCGTCTACAAACCTGTTTTTGTTGTCTTCTCCGGCGCTCTGCGGCACGTTTGATGTTGTTCAGCGCAATGTTAATTATTTCATGGTGACGTAGGCGACGACATTTAGGGAAGTTTACTAATTCTTTAATTTTGTTTGGTGGTTCAACGTTTTTCAGTATAACAGACGGAGATAGCATAGTGGATTCATTTGGAATGGAATTAATTACATCTTGGAATGAGAGTATGTGTGTATCCCAATCAATATGTCTTTTGTGGCAGTATATTCGGCACAGCTTACAAATTTCTTTCATTAATCTTCACAGGGGTTCGAAGAAGCATGGTACTTGGATGTATAAATCGGAGAAATGTTTCTAGCTCGTAACATGCGTGTCCATATAGCAGAACGAAATTGTGATCCATTGTCAGAAATTACTTTCAACACATGCCCTACATGAAATAGAAAATGTTTTACAAATGCTTTCGAAACAGTTTTAGCTGTAGCTTTGCGTAACGGAGTGAAAGTAACAAATTTTGAAGTGAGTTCAACAGCGACAAAGATGTAGCAAAAACCTCTGTTAGTTCTCGGAATAGGACCAAAAATGTCTACTGCGGCCATGTGTCTTAATTTAACAGGTACAATGGGATATAAAGGAGGAATATGTGAAGTGGTGTCTGACTTAGCTTTCTAGCAAATTTTACAAGACGCTAAAACTCGTCGTACACGTTTTTCCATGTTGGTAAAATAACAGTTCTGTCTCAGTATAAGAAAACATTTTCGTGCTCCGTAATGTGCGTAACTTAAATGAGTGTACCAGATTAATTTGTTAACCAGTTCGTCAGGAATGCATAATAACCAATTGTTGCTGTCAGGATGAGAGCGGCGAAACAGAATGTCATTGCGTACAGTGTAATGGTTTCTAATCGTAACATTATTCCTATCTTGCCAAAGGTGTTTAATTTCTTTCCACACGTTGTCTTTATTTTGTTCTTGTGCTATGTCCTGTAATGACGACGAAATAAAATTTTCAACTGCAACTTGTTGAATGTACATGACACTGAAATTTGCTTTGCAGAAGTTGGTTGCTACGTCTTGCTGATTGTTGCTCAGAGAACGCGATAGTGCGTCTGCTATAACATTTTGTGTGCCGGGAATGTGAACAATCGTAAAATTAAATTCCTGTAAATAAAGTTTCCATCTGCTTAATCTGTCGTGAGTGAATTTAGCCGAAAGTAAAAATTGTATCGCTCTGTGGTCTGTGTAAACGGTGGTATGTCTGCCATAAAGAAAGTGCTTAAATCTCGTGAAAGCCCATACAACACATAATGTTTCCAATTCTGTAACGGAGTAATTTCGTTCAGCAGGTGACAAAATGCGACTTGCAAATGCGATGTTTTTAATTACTGTTGAGCCTTCTTCTTCAATTTCCTGGAAAATGTGTACGCCTAAAGCGGTGTTAGAACTGTCGGTGGCAATGGAAAAATTTCTAGTAAGATCTGGGTGCGACAAAAGTGGAGCATTCAACAAAGCATGTTTCAGGTTCACAAATTCAGAATGTGCTTGCTTATCCCAAGACCAAATAGTGTTTTTACCTGTTAATTGGCATAATCTGGGTGTGTCTAAAGCAGAGTGATGAATAAATTTACGAAAAAAGTTAATTAAGTCCAAAAAATTGCGTAATTGCTTTTTTGTCGTAGGAATAGTAATGTCACGTAGAGCTTGAAGTTTTTCCGGATCAGGCGCAATGCCTTCTGCTGAAATTACGTGTCCAAGAAATTTTATAGAAGTTTTGCCAAAGTGCGATTTACTGAGGTTAACGGTGAGTCCTTGTGCATGAAAAGTTTGTAACAGTCGTTTTAGAATCATATTAGCTTCTGCGATAAGAATGTCGTCTACATATGTCGTAATTCTGTCTTTAAGTTCTGTCGGAAGTATTGTGTTCAAACTGCGAATAAAAGCTGCAGAAGAAATAGTTAAGCCGAATGGTAATTTACAAAATTGATAACAGTCGCCAAAACAAAGAAATGCTGTGTATTTTCTGCAATTCGGATGAAGTTGAATTTGCCAAAATCCCGATTTCAAATCTAATGTGGAATAAATAGCAGTACCATGAAATTTCTGTAGAAGTTCCTCTAAAGTCTGTGGTCGATCTGTTTCATTAATAATAATGTCATTAATGTGAAGTGAATCAAGTACAAGGCGAAGTGAGCCATCTTTTTTCTTAACAATATGTAGCGGGTTTATATACGGACTAACTGCCGGTTCTATAATTCCTTGGTCAAGCATATCCTGCAACTCTTTTTTAACCTGTTCTCTGTGGATATATGGAATGGGATAATGCTTTGCTTTAAATGTGTCGTGCTGTTTCACTTGAAATTCATACATAAAGCCGGACATAGTACCAGGAATGTTGTCGAAAACTGGAGCTTGCTGTAAAAGAATTTTGCGTAGTTGCGTGCGTTCGTCGTCTGTATTTGCACTGCTTTGTTTAACCTTATCAGAAATCATCTGCATTACGTCGTAGTCAGTTTCGTCTGGAGTATTATAGTTGTGTACGTACGTATCAGTGAACAATGTGGGATTACAGTTTATGTTACGTGATACGGAAATGACCTCTGTGCGATTAACTGTTTGTTCTTCCGCAGATAAAGAGTGCTGAAATTCTAAAGCCAATTGTACATTTTCATCCTATAGCATTCAATAGGAATTTTGAAAATCAATAACAGCGTCGTGTTGTACCAGAAAATTCGTACCTAAAATAACATCTGTTGTCAATAAAGGAACAATCCAAAAATTTGAGTGGAAAGTATGACCTCCAATACAAAATGATAAATGCGTCTGTAATTTAACGTCTACTCCTTTGCTCGATACTGCTCCTTTCACTTTTGCTTTGCCTAAAGGTAATGTCGGATAGGTATTCTCTTTGTTACACTCGTTAAAAGTTTCTTCATTTATTACTGATATAGGTGATCCGGAATCAATTACTGCTGAAAATTTCGATGAACCAATTTTAATTTCGATGACAGGATGTGAAATAGTTTTCTGAACAAATGGTTTTTCCTGCAAAAGAGTATCTCTTATATCGTCAAAAGTAATTACATTTTCGTGAATAACATTCTGTGTGTCTAAAGTATTGCTTGTGTTACTGGAAGATACGACCTGTACAGTATCTAGTCAGATTCTATCTGACGTGTTACTATTTTCAGGCATTTCTACTATTTGAACTTTTCTATTACTTCTTCCAGACGTATTACGCTCCGGATGGTACCCACTGTCGGGTTCATTCATGAGAATAGGTTCTTGCGGATAATTCTGCTGTTGGTATGACCGACTGTTGTTAGATGTACGCTGAAAATTGTCCTCATTATTTTTACGTCTGTCATAATGGTCCTTCCTATACGGTGTATTGCGATAAGAATTAAAATACTGTCTTCTCTGTACGTAGTTGTTTCCTTGCTGCCGTGCGTTACTATTTGTTGGGTCTGGGACTATACGTGCACGCGGCGAAACATTAAAGTTAGGTTGACCTTGTGCATTCCATTGTTGGTTAGGTATGCTAACCGGCTGACTTTCATGCTGTTGTGGTGGAAATCGTCTATTGTTACCAAAATGTGCTTCCTGTTGCTGAAAATGTTGACGATATTGATAATCAGAATTTTGTCTGTTATTAAAGCTCTGGGAGTTGTCATTCCTAAAACGTCTATTACTTTTACTATTAAAATTGGGTGACTGATCATAATTACTGTAAGTTGGATGCCCCTGGTTATTATATGAAAAATTTTTGTTCACAAAAGAATAATCGGATTGCTGTACTTCCAAGAGCTGTAAAAGATCTCTGAATGCTGAAATGTTTTCTTTTTGCTGGCCCGTTAGAAGTGACAATCGTAATGACCGTGGTAATTTGGAAATGCATAATTGTATAAGTGCAGATTCACTGTACGGTTCACTCAGGTATTGGTTTTGTTGCACCATGTGCTCAAAAAATTGCGTCACACTGGGAAAATTTGAGTTCTCGTAATTCGGCAAACTAATTAACTGATCTTTAATTCCGCGCTGTGTCGTCTTCGACCAGTACGCTGATAGAAAAGCATTCTGAAACTCTTCTACCGAATAGCATTGTTTCGCGATCGGTCTCATACGAGTTGCCGGTTCGCCTTCCAAAAAACTGCAAATAAATTCAAGTTTATGTGTAACAGGCCAAGTCGGTGGAAAAGCAAAGCTAAATTGTTGTATCCAATCCATTGGGTGAATCTGTGTTCTGTCATTCCTAAACACTTTAAACTTTCTCACTGACAGAAAATGTTTGTAATCAAAATTATCGTCTCTGTGTGATGGAACAGGTTCAAGATTGTAAGAGAATCTGTTGAACTGTGGTTGTTCGGAATTAAAGTCCCGTACTCTCTGTAGATTACCCAAATTATACGCGCTCCGTGAGTCTGGCAAATGTTCGAAAAGTGGCGTCTGCTGTGATGTGATTAACTGAAATATTTTTCATCTCTGTTACTTCTTGCTGTAAACTTGTCAATTTTCTATGTAATGTGTTATTAGACAAATCGATCTCATTAATCGTCTGCTGTAAATTTTGAAATTCAGGTGTTTGGTTAAATGAAACCGGTGCAGTATCGTCTGATTTATTGTCATTAGTACTTTCAATAACATCAATACGACTGGCCAATTCATCATATTTTTCAGTCAGTATTTTTGTCTGATCATCGGTTTTAGTGTCAGTGGCATTAATCTGTTTTTGCAACTTACGTGTAGTTTCGTTCAGTTTTGTAACATCAGCTTTGACGACATCGGAATCCAGTGTTAGTTCTAATTGTTCGAGTCTGTCGGTCACTGTTTGAAAATCTGTTGTGTATGTATCTGTTTTTGTTTTAAGGTCAGAAATCTCATCACGTAATTCAGTGTTCAACTGTTCGATGGTATTAATTTTGTCCGATACTGTAGCAATATTGTTGTCTACATATGTTTTTGCCTTCGCAAACATTTTACGTTTGTCTTCCTGTCTCTGTGCAGTGATTGTTTCCATTACCTGGCGTTTTACTTTACTTTGATCCTGAATAAATTTACGGAAACGCGTATCACTGTTTTGTATGTGAACACTAAGACGTTCGTTAATTTGAGAGTTCTGTTGCTCGAATTTCGCGTCTATCTTTTCATCCATTGTGCGCGAAAGTTCTGCTGTCATTGTTTTAAACTCGTCACGTAATTGTGCAGCCTTTTCAGAGCATTGTTTAGCGACTGTACTAATTTCCGCTCTTAAGTGTTTCTGTTGCGGCTGTTTGCAATTCCCTTAATTCTTGCGCAACAGACCTAATTTCTTTGCTATTTTTCTTAGAACAAGCCTCAATTTCCTCGTGTAACTGTTCCTTAGTGTCATGACACTGTGCGGCAACGGCTCTAATTTGTTCACTAAGCTGTCTGGAATTGTCGTCTAATTTTTCATTAAATATTGTTTGAGTTTTTCGTTATTTTGTTTGGAATTATTGTCTATTTTCTCACTTTGCTGTTGTAGCAAACTTGTCATAATTCGTACCAAGTCAAAATTAGCGTTTATACTATCTGTACTGTTTAGTGGTGGATCTGGAATTGTCTCGTTTTCTGTAACCATTTGGTTATTCTGAGATTTACAAAAAGGTTTGCCAGTTAAACATACACTGTCAGTCCCTATTTCGGAATGAAATAAATCCGTCGTACTTTCACTACACTGACCATTTTCATTCGAAAAATTTGTCGGTACGTTACTTGAATTTTCCAAACCGGTTGTGTTGGGCTCGGCAGCGCTCATTACAATAGAGCGTCCCGCATCATCAATTGTCGTAAAATTAACAAAAGAGACAATTGAGTTCGTTTGTTCATTATTAAGGTAAAAGTCATCATTATTGGTTGGAATGCACTGATTGTCAGTGAACGCACGATTGTCATCATTACACGGCGTGTCACTAGTACCATTGGTGAAGTTGTTTGAGTCGGTAATTTCATTCATAATACCTCGCGATACACTATTCACAGTCTTTCGCGGCATTTTTACAATAGTCACAATTATTCACAAAACAAATAAGCACAATGCAAAAACAACACACAAATACAACAGAGCAACGAATTGCCGTTGACCTGTAGAAAGAAAGTCACAAGATTAGTAAAAGCGTTGCGCCAAATCCTAATTATATCTAAGCAAATAAGAGCAGATATCTGACTGTTTTTCAAAAGATTCTCAACGAAATACGATCCTGGACTGGGTGTCGCCAAGTGTAACCTCCCCACCGAAAATTCAAAGATATTATTTTAAATGCTAATGCACATTGAGCTAAGTGTAAGCTCCCCAAAGAAATTTTGAAACACAATAGTTGAATGTTAACAAGAATACAACCTAGTGTAACCTCCCAGCAAATAAATGTAATGACAATGACAAATAAATAAAAATTAGCAATCTGACCCAAGTATAAGTTCCTCACAAAAATGAAAGTCAATTCAGTGATAATAAAATCTCAGTGACAATGAAAACACAAACAGATCGAAATGTCGATCTTAGGCCCTGTTCATTAATTAAACTGAAATTCTTACCTTAGTTAAACTTATTATTTATTTTTGTCATAGCTTGGAGGAAATTGATTGCAGAAATTTTGAATTTAAGGGAAGCTTTTCTTTAAGGAATATCAAGGGAATATTTCTTTCATTAAAGAATTCTTTGTTAAAAAATTGCTTTGATAACCAAAATTATTATTGGGGCGATTGTTGCACAAATTAGTTACAGTTAATTTACATTATTAGCTGAGCGCATTTAAAAATAATATACCTCATCCTGAATCTTGACCAGAGTGCCATGTCGACGCCCGCCGACTCCTCACACACAACTGCACTGGGCTGCTACTACCGACATACCGCTCGCAACTGTACTGCACGACTACTACTGCGGACCGACTACTGGACGCAACTGAACTGAGCTACTGCTACCGACAGAGTACCGCTCGCAACTCTCGCGCGGTCAAGCGCAGATTAGCCACGATAAATGGCTCTCTGGTCAGAGACTCTGCAATGCCTCGCCATCGCCGCTACACCACATACGTGTTTCAATGAATAAGAAAATAGGAACGCGGATCAGTCGCTATGAACAGAGCAGTGTACGTAATATCGTAGCCAAGACAGACACAAAGCCAACATCGGCCACAGCAGTACAAGTTCGCATGCCAACTATCTCCGCAGGTGAGGACGAGGCTAAAGCAACATATGATGAGATGAGGAAGTGATTGAGGTAGTTAAGGGAAACTAAAATTTTAATGTTATGGATGACCGGACTTCGATAGTAGTAAAAGGAGGAGAAGGAAAAATAGTAAAACATGAAGTGGGGAAACGGAGTGAAAGGATAAGTCACGTAACAGAATTTTGAGCAGAGTAGAATTTAACTAAACACTCACCGTTTTTTTTTTTTGCCTCGTTTCACAACTTCTATTATTAATGTCTCTGTTCAACCTAGGTTTCGGGTTATAAGCCCATTTTCAAGTACATTACTGATTCCCAAAGATGATAATGCACAGTTAAACATGATGATAAGGCAAAGATAGTTGTCTCAACTTCTTAATGTATCAATCAATGGCTTATTGTGAAATTACTTCAATGACCATAATTTTACAATACGCCATGGATTATATATTAAGAAGTTGAGACGACTATCTTTGGCTTATTATCAAGTTTATCTGTGCATTATCATCTTTGGGAATGAGTAATGTGCTTGAGAACTGGCTTGTAACCCGAAACCTAGGTTGTGCAGTAACATCAATAATTAAATTTGCGAAACAAGGCAAAAAACAGTGTGTGTTTTATTAATTTACAATGTTTCATACAGAGCCCACAATTGATTCAAATAAAATAAGAGTAAAAGTTAATCGTTGCTACACTTGGGTTAGGTAAAATGAAAGAATATTGTATACGTTGAACAGACCTGGAGATATTGTAGCTCAGGGAATTTTCTTTGACTTACATGAGGCGTGGAGAAACCACAGCTGCTATTCTGTCCAGTCTCCTGACAAAGGGACGGTTGCTAGTTAAATTTAATTCACATTTTCGACCACAGATTCAGATTGCTTGAGAAATTACGATTCAAATAACATATATCACTGGTTGATCGAGATATTATTCGAAAGTCAATAAAAGTAATTAATGAGTAAATGTTATAAAATGAATTGTACTCGGAAATCGGAGACCACCGCTGATCAGACTGAATATGAAAGTATTGTCTGGTGGGACGACGGAGAAATTTTCACGACCATAGATTAATTATCATTAATTATGAACAAGAGGGAGAAATTCTGCGGGTTTCCTTAGCCGTTGGTTTGGATTTCCCGTCACGGCTACTTCACCGCGCAAGGATAGCAGGCTTGTCCACTTTCGCGGAACTGGCACCGCTTCAGTTGAAATTTCGTTATTTAAATGAATGTGACTGTACTCAGATTTCTGAATAACCGAGAAGATGAAACTTCTACGTTATTTGATTCTGAAACAACTGAGTAAAACTGAACGTACTGAGCTTACTTTCTCTTTACTTTTTCTTACAATGTCAACACTGACCCACAATATTCTAGCGCAACGCAATCTGACCGCTCAAAGAAATTGGAACCTGACTTCAAATAATTCATTCAAAAGAATGGTCCTGAATAAAAAGAAATCTTAACAATAACCTATAGATTTCATTAAGCACTTACCTCACAAACATCTTCAATAGGCGAACTACTGCAATGCAGCGAGCATCAGTACTGCCAGCTAAATAAAAGTTTCTAACTACTAAAGCCACTAACTACTAATAGGCATGTGGTTAGCAAAGGAAAGATTCTGTTGCAAACCAAATAATATATTATTTACCTTAATAATGTGACATCCAGTTCAAATACGAATATAAATCGTCATTGACATCTAGTACAAAGGTATATAATCATGGATAATATTCAGTCTCCATGTCGAACATGTACAGATCGTTAGCCTACGCTAACGCTTCAGACCTTCACCCTCCATCAATGCTAACTTCTCACATCTAACATCCATCACTGCTGGCTGTTCACGTCCAACTACCCAACAGTACTTTCATCACTGCCGGCAACTAACTTCCAACTGCCCAACTCTACTGGCGATTAACTTCCAACAACGAGTCCTATCAGCCACAATTTTTCTTACAAAGAAAGCGCAGCCAACACAGAAGCAGCCCACTTAAACACTGTCTCCCCAACTCCTGCACTGAGAGCCCGACTGTCACTGGCCGGTACAGTCTGTAACAATCACCATCCGTCAGGTTGGCAGCGAGAACTTCTTTCCGCTTATGGATGCTTACAAAAGTGCGGAGATCCACTCTCAGCGTCCCATTTCACTGCAGTCCTAGGTTGGAGGTACTCCGTAATAGCAGTACAGCGTATCTTGCCGCTATTTTGTTGTCTATGAGCTCGCTTCCGGAAATGGGTGGCCAGCCATGAATCGAGCAGTCCGGTTAAGTGTCGCAGTTTATGAACATTACGCTCGTGGTAATTTCGGTAGCGGTTTTACAAATGATACAGCCATTTGCATATAGATCGGCGGTCATTGCGATTTTGACATGCTGACACCGTAAGCTAGTTATGCTGTCTTCGTCTGAGTTTCTACTCAATCGCAGATCTCATGGCTCTTGATCACATCCTATGTGATTCGCAATTCTCAAGATGTTCGTGATTTTCTGCTGGTGCTCTGTTTCGAAGGAGCTAGAAGAGTTTCTCATGTTCCATACCTGTGTTCGGTGACATTTTATTATTCTGTCTTAAACTACAGCAAGGTATTTTCGTGCCTGATTATTTCATTAATTCTGAGTGGGTTCATCTTTTATAGCATATAACAGGCTACCTCTCACTTCCAGTGATTTGTTTCGTGAACATAAGCAATTTACATAATAGATCTGTCAATTGGGCTGTAACATTCTCTTTCTGTCCTAAATCATTAAGTTTTTACCACCTACAGAAAACGCTGCTAGAAATCAACGAGCCCAGCGCCACCACGGTAAAGGGAGCAACAATTTGGCACACGACATTAATGTTACAGACAATAGCCAATCAGCAGCAGGCACTTCATTCACTTTCTTTTTGAACTGCGCCACACCCACTGAAATACAACAGCTACAATACCGGAAAATTTCAGATAAATTATACGTTTAATACTAGGGATTAATCCAATAAAAGATGTAGACTGATCTTAATGTTTTGGGTACAAACTGTGAAACAAAACTGAAGAATGCAGGCTTTCCCGATGTATACCGTTGATTAAATCTTCTCGGGATTTCATCCGTGTAGCTACGTCGAAAACCCGCTACGTTTCGATGAGTGTCATTCTCATTATCTTCTGGCGAAGATGATGAGAATGACACACCGGAACGTTGCGGATTTTCGACGCAGCTACCCAGATGGAAGCCCGAGAAGATTTCATCAAAACTAAAGAAATTGTAGAAAGGTAGGAAATGAAGAAAATTGGAGTTGGATTAAGGGAAAGCACCTTAAGTTGCTGAAACTTCGTAGACAGCACTAGATAACGGTTGACTGAAACAGCGAAAAGGAATAAAATAGGAGACGAACGTATAGCTTTGAGAGACGTAATAATGGAGGTACCCGAGGATTAAACAGATAAAATGAGCTATCCCAAAAGAAATCATTGGATAATGCACGTGTAACTGAATTTAACTGACGAAAGGAGTAAATGTAAAAGTGCAAAATACGGAGCAGGAAAAGGGGAAAAAATGAGATCGACAGTCGTGCACAATATCAAAGTTAAAACAGCTAGACGAGGAATACAAAACTGAAAAAGCATTCATGACTGTAGCAAGAATAGATGGCACCTATGGAGAAATGAGAGACTTTTGCAGGAAAAAGAAGAATATGTATGAATATTAAGAGCTCAGACGATAAGCCAGTACTAAGTGAAGAAAGTAAAGGAGGGAAAGATGACTGGTTGGAGGAATATACAGATGAGCTCTACGAAAAAAAGACTTTGTATACAATATTACGGCAACGGAAGAGAAAATAGACGAAGATAAGCTAGGAGATACAATACTACTAGTACAGTTTGACAAATCACTGAAAGAATTAATTCTAAACGAAGCCCCTAAGTAGACCGTATTCCCTCAAAGTTGTTGAGACTACTGGCGGAACATTTCATAAGAATATTGTACCATGTGGTATTCACGATATGTGAAATCAGCGAAAAAATACTCCTATCGGGACACATAAAGGTCGAATATGCTCCTGTTTAAAAGACCTGACTGAAAAGTGGGGTACTACCAGTCTCACACTACCTTCCTCAGCATCTTTAAAAAAAATTACAAAACTTTTGGCATATTTGCGCTGTTTTTAACATGCAACTCACCTCTCATTCCTGCAAGCCCTCTAACTGTAACTCACACGTACTAGTTCATCGTTATACATCGCTCATTCCCAGCAGCTACCACTTGCCTTTTCTCACTCACTCATCCAGCCCAACTCATTGTCGTTATCTCTTTGCGTCTCTCTAACTGCTACTGACTGCTGTCTCACAGCCACACTCTCCTTCGTTCTGTTCTAGTACTACTGTCTCCTCTCACTACCTCTTTCTCCCTCTTACTGCTACTGTCTCATTCATTCCTTCATACTGCTACCATCTCTTCTCACTGTCACTATCTCTCTTTTCCGCATTGTCGTTGTCATAGACTTTGTCTCTCATAGTTACTGGCACACACTTACTAACACTTTCTCATTCTCTTTATTCCTCTCCTCCCCCTCCCCCTCGCAATATCCCCTTCACTCTTTTCCTAGCACTGTTCTGCCACTGTCTTATTCTATTGCCACTGTGTCCCTCTCTTTCTCTTACTCTTCCATTGTCTACTTCGCTCTTTCTATAACGCAACCACTGTCCATTGTCTTACAATATTTATTGGTTTTCCGTCTCTTTCCCACTGCCAGTGTATCCTCCTCTTTCAGCATGAAGAAGCGCGCATATGTTCGCATGTTAAAGGTTTTGGGAAAATTTTTAAGGGTACTGAGGAAGGTAGAATGAGACAGCCGGTACCCCACTTTTCAGAAAGAGTCTTTTAAACAGGAGCATATTCACCTTTTCTGTGCTCCGACAGAAGCATTTTTCCTCTGGTTCCCTACTTTTGTCTGCCACAGCGGGACATGTCACTCCTATGAAAAGAAATTTGTGGGTCAGTAAAATTTTTATAGTTCACTTACGTGAAACTGAAACAACACAAAACTGAATTTACACCTTAAACCTGATTCTACGTGCATATTTCATATGTACGAATAGGGTAACTTTGAATCTCTATATCTCGGCAACCAATGAAGATATTAATAAAATTTAAAGGGGTGTTCGAGAACGAGATCTTAGGAATATATCGTAAAAATTTCAGCCATGTGCTGTACATAGCGTCTTGGAGTCCGCGCCTTGGTTTTGGTGCGAAAAATGGCAAAAAGCCCTTTTTTTTGGATTTTCAAAGGAGCCACCCATGAAGTAATGGTGCCTCCACAAACCCCTTAAGGGTCACCGTACACTTTATCAGATTCAAAAACAACGAACCAATTTGCTCCATTTACCTAAGCAGGAGGTAGTGCGTTATATTCATTAATTGTCCCTGTACCATCGGACAATGACTCTAAGACGATCCTTCTGTAGTGTGTGCAAATGTTCTCTGGCTTAAGGGATATTTAAAACACTTGACCCTACCTTTCTAGCACGAACGGAGTCCACTGTATGAGACCTGGAAGAATCCTATTTTTATGGGTGGCGTTTTGAAACATGTTAGGTAGCACATGCTGTCGCTTGGGCACCAATAGGTAAAATAGCCTACCGGCGAACTTGGAGAAGAATGTAGTAATTCAAGTTCCATAGAAGGCAGCTGCTGGAAGGTGAAAATATTATATAATCATTAAATTAGTAAATCTCTGTTGCAAAATACTGACATGGACTATTCACAGAAGAATGGGAAAACTTGTAGAAACCGACCTCAGGGAAGGTCGATTTGTGTAGATTTAGGGAGAGCTTTTGACAATGTTGATTGGAGTGCAATCTCTTACATTTTGAAGGACACAGTGATAAAATACAGGGAACGAAAGCTTATCTACAACATATGCAGAAACCAGACAGTCATGGAAAAACAAACAGTAGTTGAGAAGGGAGTGAGATATGGTTGTGGCCTATCCCCACTGTTATTCATTCTGTGCAATGAGGAAGCTGAGATGGTAACCGAGGGGACCCGTCGTCCATAAACAGCCCTTTTCAGGCCATTCCAAGGAATGTTCGTTAGGGTTCATGTCTGGAGAACATGCAGGGCAGTCTAGTCGAGCGATGTCGATAACTTGAAGGAAGTCATTCACAAGATGTGCACGATGGGGGCGCGAATTGTCGTCCATGAAGACGATTGCCTCGCCAAGATGCTGCCGATATGGTTGCACTATCGCTCGGAGAACGGCATTCACGTATCGTACAGCCGTTACGGCGCCTTCCATGACCACTAGCGGCATACGTCGGCCCCACGTAATGCCACCCCAGAACAGCAGGGAACCTCCACCTTGCTGCACTCGCTGGAAAGTGTGTTTAAGGCGTTCAGCCTGACCGGGTTGCCTGCAAACACGTCCGTGACGATTGTCTGGTTGAGGGCATATGCGACACTCATCGGTGAAGAGAACGTGATGCCAATCCTGAGCGGTCCATTCGGCATGTTGTTGTCATCTGTACCGCGCTGCGTGGTGCCGTGGTTACAAAGATGGACCTCGCCATGGACGTCAAGAGTAAAGTTGCAGCCTATTGCGCAGTAGTAGCTCTTGGGCGGCCTGAGCGAGGCATGTCATCAACAGTTCCTGTCTCTCTGTATCTACTCCATGTCCGAACAATATCGCTTTGCTTCACTCCGAGACGCATGGACACTTCCCTTGTTAAGAGCCCTTCCTGGCACAAAGTAACAATGCGGACGCTATCGAACCGCGGTATTGACCGTCTAGGCATTGTTGAACTGCAGACAACACCTCCTTCCTGGTAGAATGACTGTAACTGATCGGCTGTCGGACCACTTCCGTCTAATAGGCGCTGCTTATGCATCGTTGTTTACATCTTTGGGCGGGTTTAGTGACATCTCTCCACAGTCACAGGGACTGTGCCTTTGACACAACATCCATAGTCAACGCCTATCTTCAGGAGTTCTGGGAACTGGGGTGATGCAAAACTTTTTTTTTGAATGTGTATAATAACACGAATTCTTCACAGAAGAATGGAAAAACTGATAGAAGCCGACCTCAGGGAAGATCAGTTTATATTCCAGAGGAATGCCGGCCGCGGTGGTCTCTCGGTTCTAGGCGCGCAGTCCGGAACCGTGCGACTGCTACGGTCGCAGGTTCGAATCCTGCCTCGGGCATGGATGTGTGTGGTGTCCTTAGGTTAGTTAGGTTTAAGTAGTTCTAAGTTCTAGGGGACTGATGACCACAGCAGTTGAGTCCCATAGTGCTCAGAGCCATTTGAACCATTTTGAACCAGAGGAATGCAGGAACACGCGAGGCAATACTGCTCCTACGACTTCTCTTACAAGATACATTAAGGAGAGACAAACCTATTTTATAGCGTCTGTATAATTACAGAAAGCTTTTGACAATGTTGACTGGAATAATCTCTTTGAAATTCTGAAGGTAGCAGGGGTAAAATACAGAGAGTGAAAAGTTATTTAGAACTTGTACAAAAACATGGAGGCACTTATAAGAGCTGAGAGGCATGAAAGGGAAGCAGTGGATAAGTAGAGAGCCAGATAGGGTTAGCCTACCCCCAATGTGATTCAACCCGTATGTTGAGCAAGCAGTAAAGGAAACCAAAGAAAAACCAGGGTAGGGATTAAAGTCCAGGGAGAAGAAATAAAAACAGTGAGGTTTGCCAATAACACAGGAATTCTGTTAGAGACAGCAAAGGACTTGGAAAATCAGCTGAATGGAATGGACAGTGTCTTGAAAGAAGGATATAATATGAACATCAATAAAAGCAAAGTATGTTGAGCAAGCAGTAAAGGAAACCAAAGAAAAACCAGGGTAGGGATTAAAGTCCAGGGAGAAGAAATAAAAACAGTGAGGTTTGCCAATAACACAGGAATTCTGTTAGAGACAGCAAAGGACTTGGAAAATCAGCTGAATGGAATGGACAGTGTCTTGAAAGAAGGATACAATATGAACATCAATAAAAGCAAAACAAAGATAATAGAATGTAATCGAATTAAATCAGGTGATGTTGAGGGAATTAGATTAAGAAACGAGGCACTTGAAGTGGTAGATGCATTAGCCATTTCGGAAGCAAAATAACTGATGATGGGGGAAGTAGAGAGGATATAAAATGTATACTGGCAGTGGCAATAAAAACGTTTCTGAAGATCTTTGTTAATATCGAATATAGATTTAAGTGATAGGAAGTCTTTTCTGAAAGTATTTTTATGGGGTGGAGATATTTATAGATATGAAACATACACGAAAGTGGTCGGCACACGAAGAGACTAGAAACTTTTGAAATGTGGTGCTACAGAAGGATGCTGAAGATTAGATGGGTAAATCACGTAACTAATAAGGAAGTACTGAACAGAACTGAGGATAAAAGAAATTTGTGGCATAACCTGACTAGAAGAAGGGATAGATTGGTAGGACACATTCTGAGAAATCAAGAGATCATTAATTTAGTACAGGAGGGAAGTGTGTGGGGTCAGAATCGTAGAGGGAGACCAAGAGATGATTACAGTAAACAAATTTAGATGGTTGTAGGCTGCACCAGTTATTTGGAGATAAAGAGGTTTCCGCAGGATAGAATGGCATGGAGAGCTGCATCAAACCAGTCTATGGACTGAAGACCAGAACAGTGACAACGAGAACAACTAGTATCATTGGAAACTTATGTTATATAAGATGTTTCCGGAAGAGAGTACCAAAAATGTAACAGGACATGGAAGTGCTCCGCTGAACAAATTGGAGCAGGGAAACTGGGGTCAGAAAAGCCAGCTTAAGGAGATATGGAAGTAAACTAGTCTACTGCTTTGTCTAGCATTACTGTTTCCCAGCTTATTTACAAGTAACATGCGTGCAAGTTTACACATACTGTGCTGTTTATTTACATGCATGTTCTTTATTTCCTGCAAGGAAACAAGGAAAACGAGTCTGATTACTAGGAAGTGATGATGCAGTAGGCCGTCTGAATGCCCAGATGTACTTGAGATTCGTGCAAAGAGTTCTGCCTGAGTTGGAGAACGTACCCTTGGCTGCTCGTGCGAGGATGTAAATGCAACATACACCGTCTCACTTCAGTGTGGATGTCTCCAACCATCTCTAAACTGTATTTCCTAATCGCTGGATTGGAATGGGAGGTCGTATTCCATGGACTGAGAGCTCATCTGACCTGAATCCCCTTGATTGGTACCTATGGGGTCCCTAAAGTTTCTTGTATGTGTGACCCCAGCGGATACAGTGATGGAATTAGTTGCCAGCATTGTAGCTGCCTGTGATGTGATGTGATTCGAAATCTTGTTCGCCGATGTTATGCTTGCATTTTGAGGTTGATAGCCATCAGTTTCAGCACGTTTTGTAAGGTACACAACAAATGGTACGTTCATTGTGTCAGTGTGAGTATTTACAGTTAACTGTAACTGATGTAAATAAGAAAGTACACAGTAATTTGTTTTTATTTGTATTATCTCCTTAAGCTGGCTTCTTCAAACCCATATTCCCTACCTCATGTTGTTCGGTGGAGAATTCTCTATCTCCTATTAAATTTTTGCACCCTCTTACAGAAACACCCTGCAGGTTATGTTCTTCCAGAAACTTCTGACAAATATAACATATTTTACTTCCAGAATCTAAACTAATATCAAGTGGGATTTCCTCTACGTTACCACTTATTCTAAGTTTAAAGTATTGTTTCATTATTCTTTCTCTTTCTTCTAATAACATTTTATTGAGGTTAGCGTTATCTTGAAACCTTATTAACACTGAATCACAATTACGTTGCTCATCTATATTTGCTTCTGGTGACTGAGCCATAGTTTAGAGGTATTTAAATTTTATTCTGTGTTGTTACTGATATTATGAAATGTTTTACTCTAATATTCTTTAATGTGTAACTTATGTTATTTTTTCACTTGTATCCTGTTTTATTGAACCCCCGATTACATTTAGTTGCTTCACTATTATGGTTACAGTCCCGTCCTGCTTCGATTGGGCATTTATTACTAGAATTATTTTAATTTTGCCTTTTCTCAGATAATTATTCTACTTTGCCTGTTCGTTCAAGGTACTCCGATGAGGATGACATTTTTACTCCGTCCTTAACAAAGAGTTTTTCCTTTCCTGTTTGTGATAGCCCACTGTTAGCCACTTATAATAAATGTTATTCCCTTACTGGATCGTCGAAACAGTTTGCTTTATTTAGAAGCCAGTCGAAATAATTCTTATAGTCGTTCCAATTATTATTATGTGGTTTAGAACTGAGGAATTCTCAGTGTAATTTCGTCTGTGCTTCTTCACTTGATTACTTGGATTTAAAGGTTGTCTATCAAAATCATTGTATGCTCTGTACATTTAATGATGGAGTGAAAGTTGTCGATCTATGGTTGAACCCTTTACCATATACAACAAAGAAATCATTGCAATTATTGTATTGTAACTTATGTTTAAGCATTAAAATTTTAACTTCCTTTTGTGTCATAACTCTTACTCTTTCAAAATTTAAATAATTATAATGATGATAGAAGCTGAAGAAATGAATAAAAATTTGTTCCACGGCAGGTCTCCTTGCTTATGCTAGGCAAGTGTGCTAGCCATTGCACCACCACAGGGGTATAGGGAGCACAGCTGCACGGACTATACTAGTCCAATGCCCTCACCAACTTCAGTTCACTTCTTCAGCTTATTTTCCTCTTCCTAGATCGTCCGTATTGCTGAGGGTCTCTGGTATCGGAGTAGCACCCTAGCATCGGAAGTAATGCGGAAATCGTGGCTGCACCTCCTATGGTAGAGGTGGTAAGTTCCTCTGGGGCCAAAGTGCTGAGGTTATCGGTCCCTAGGCTTACACACTACTTAATCTAACTTAAAATAACTTACCGAGGGAGGACTCGAGCCTCCCCCGACCGGGGGGGGGGGGGGGGGGGGGGGGGGTAGCCCCGCGTGAGAACTGTGAACTGTGAGAAAGACGGTCGTACCTCAAGTGCAGGTGACCTAAATGGACAGGGCACTGGACTAGGGGAGCTCGTGCAGCTGACTGTATTGCCTCTGCGCCTGTCATGGTGTAATCGTTAGCACACGTGCCCTGTAGGAAAGGAGAGCTTTAATTCATTTCTTCAGCTTCTGTCATTATCATAGATCATGTTGAGACTCAAATGTCTCAAGGAAAATTTAATTATATGTAAATAATCGTTATTTGGTAACTATTGTCCATTATACCTTCCGTCATCATTGTTACTTAATGCAGAATCTATATGTACTTGCACAGTAGGTAGTCAAGAGAGAAACTTGTCTTCTAGTAAATCTCTATTTCTACTGTTCCGTCACTACTTGTGGATCCTATAGTACTTTATAATTTGGATAACCGTGGTACCATATAATTTCGAATTACAGAAATTTTTTCAACTTATTTATTTGCATTGATTTTTCCTTGATTTCAATCAGTTCCTTTCTTAATACCGCGATTTTATTCACTAACCTACAGTATGTGCATTTAATTTCATGTAAATATTCAGCCTTACTCTCTGGACTGTCTTACAGTAATTCTAGACGATGTTCTAATTGTTCTATATGTTTCAACTGAATAGCATCGTTCTCAGCCACCTTCCCAGAAATTATCGTTTGTAAAGATTAACTTGGCTTCACCTAGTTCTGCAGTTTTTTTTTCTCTTCTATTTCACTATCGTCCAGTCATGCCTGGGAGAAGGACTGTGTAGGGAACCAGAATTACTGATTTCATTTCCTCTTTATCTCGTATCAGCATCCTTGTTAATCTTTACCCATAACCTGAACATGCATATCTCTATGAAATATGTGTGTGGTTAATAGGGAGGGCTTGTGCGATTTTAGAGTCAGTAGAGCTTTCTTGGTTCTCGTTGAAGAAACATCGCTGTGTCCACCGAATTTTTTGCTTTATAAGCTGGCGTGTGGCGTGACTAGACTGGAAACTAAAGTTTATACCATTGTTTTGAAAAAAAAACCATCATGTGTTTCGTCAGGCAGACCAACATGAAAAACTGTGGAAGTTTGCACCGAACTCTTGTTCGAACTTCTCTCTGGTAAACTAGTAGGACGCTGAGTAATGGGACCTAGCATTTTTAGTATCATCACGATTGGGCGAAGCGTTTGGTGCAGAGCGGTCGTTTTTCGTAACTGTTAGCTATCGGCCTCCTCACTCATGGAGGTTGCACCTGAGTGCAGCATCTGACGTGTTTTAGAAAGTTTTTGGTAACAGTATTTGCGGTCTGATGGGGTGCTTAACAACAGGCTTAGGTTGAAATGTTTTGATTGAGAATCTTCTTAGCCACTTCGTTTCGTAATGTAAGCAATACGTAAAGTTACTAAACTCAGTTATCAACGTTGTTATACACTGAGTTGACAAGAGTCATGTTATACACCTTAATATCGTGTCGTACCTCCGTTTGCCCGGCGTAGTGCAGCAAATCGGCGTGCCATGGACTCAACAAGTTGTCAGAAGTCCCCTGGGGAAATATTGAGCCATGCTGGCTGTATAGCCGTCCATAACTGCGAAAGTGTTCCCAGTACGGGTTGTTGTGAACGAAAATTTTCGATGGGTTTCATGTCGAGCGATGTGGGCAGCTCTACTCATTCGCTCGAATTGTTCAGAATGTTCTTCAAACCAATCGTAAAACATTCTGGCTCCGTGACATGACATCATTGTGTGGGAACATAAAGTCCATCAATGGCTGCAAATGGTCTCCAAGTAGACGAAAATAATCAATTATAGTCAGTGATCGGTTCAGTTGGACCATAGGACCCAATCCATTACATGTAAATACAGCCCAAACCATTATGAAGCCAACACCTGCATGCACAGTGCCTTATTAAGAGCTTGGGTCCACGGCTTCGTGGGGTCTGTGCTAAGCCTGACGTGTCATAGACTCAAAAAGTCATTGGAAGTACGCTGCAGACATGCTGTCTCTATAGCCGACCATAACATGCAAAAGTACTGCTGATACAGGATTTAGTGCGTGATCTAACCTCTTGACATTTCCCATAAATGTTCGATAGGTTTCATGTCGGGGCTTCTGGATGGCCAAATCATTCGCTCGAACTGTCCAAAATGTTCTTCAGATCAGTCGCAAACAGTTATGACCTGACGACATTGTGCATTGTCATCCATAAAAATTCCACGGTTTTTTGGGAAACATGAAGTCCATGAATGGTTATAGATTGCCTCGAAGTAGCTGAACATAACATTCACAGTCAATGATTCTTTCAGTTTGACAAGACAATCTAGTCCATTTCGTGTAAACGCAGCCCATACCCAATATGGACACACTACCAGCTTGCACATTTCTTTGTTGTGAATTTGGGTCCATGGCTTCGTGGGATCCACCCCACATTGTAAGCCTACCTTCGGCTATTACCCACTGAAATCGGGACTTACCTGTCCATGTCATGGTTTTCCAGTCGTCTACGGTCAAAGCAGTATGGTCACGAGCCCAGGATAGGTACTGCAGGCGATGTCGCGCTGTTAGCAAAGGCACTCGCGTCGGTCGGCTGCTGCCACAGCCATTAACACCAAATTTCGCAGCACTGTCCTAACGGACACCTTTGTCATTAAGTCCCACATTGATTTCTGCGGTTACTTGTCTGATAGCATTGATAACTCTACGCACAAGCTGCTGCTCTCGGTCCTTAAGAGCAGGCCGTCGGCCACTATGTTGTCGGTGGTGAGGGGTAAGGCGTGAAATTTAGTGTTTACACTCTTCAGGTTGTGGATCTCGGAATATTGAATTCCCTAACGATATGTGAAATGAAATGTCCCATTCGTCTATCACCTGTACCATTCTGCATTCAAAGCCTGTTAATTCCCGTTGTCCGGTCATAGTCACGTAGGCAATTTCCTCACAGGAATCATATGAGTACAAATATAGCTACATCAATTCACTGACCTGCTATAATCTGTGTACGCGATGCAACCACCATTTGGATGTGTGAATATCTCTATTCCTTGACTTCGCACCTCAGTATAGCTAAATTTTGCATGTGCAAAATTTATTGGTTTTCGACTCAGTTTCTGAAAAGCCTGCTTGTTTTCATTATCCAGCCGCTTTAGGAGTTCACCATTGTGTTCTACAGATTTTATTGAGCAGAATTAATGGTCAGAAGCCATATCTGTCGGCAGTTGTTCGCATCTCATAGTAGTTATTGGTGATCGTATCCTTCAGTGCCTTCCTTCCATTTCTGTAGCGAGAGTTAGAGGTGTGAATGTGTTCACAAGAGCAACCATGTTCCATCTCTGTGATGGCAAGATCCTCTGCTGACAGAATTTGTTATGAAATCTGCCTCCATAGGGAACCATAATGCTAAGATGGCCGAGCGGTCTAAGGCGCTGCAGTCGTGGACTGTGCGGCTGATCCCGGCGGAGGTTCGAGTCCTCCCTCTGGCATGGGTGTGTGTGTTTGTCCTTAGGATAATTTAGGTTAAGTAGTGTGTAAGCTTAGGGACTGATGACCATAGCAGTTAAGTCCCATAAGATTTCACACACATTTGAACATTTGCTAAGATGATTTTTCTTTGTTGCTAAATTTCAAGGAGATAGTACATCGTGTTAATAAATATCCTTTTTCACGGAGTGTAGTTCCCTTGTCGTTTCAGTTACATGCATGCTATCACTTCCCCCTACCTCCTGTCATTAAGGAGGATAGTTCTCCTGTTTGAGAAATGTCCTTTAAAATTGCCAGTGAAATTCATTCCCCGATCAGCATGCTGAACTGGCTTAGTCACATTCCGTTGCATGTTTTAGACAAACCGTAGCGTGAAATCTCAGTATATTCTCGTAGCAACTTAAGGAGCCATAGCCTCAGTGGGAATCTACCAACACAGAGGCACTGCCTGCCCTTGATAGGAATTATAGTAACTCCACGAAGTCTATTAGATATGGCGAAATATGTATCCTGTATTTGCAGAAGTGCTAAAGTTCAGAACTGAGCGGAATCAGGTGATTGATAGGATTCATGCATAAGGTCAGATTTAATTAAAAGATCACTGAGCGTTTTAGCTGACAATACCTTTGAGGATTTTTTTATAGTAAGGAATTTTTGATTTGTCCCAAAGTCAGTGACGTGGGCAACCTGTAAAATTTCTCTTGCAGAACATCACGCAATTCTGATTTGTGTAAAACAGCGTTGTGATATGGCGCTGTACTACAGCGTTGTTGGGTTGTATTTTTCTCATGTGTTTTGAGGATTTTGTTTTATATCTGTATGAATTTTATGCAGCGTAGGTCTTGGTAAGTATATTTGGCGAAAATCCTTAGGGATAGTTCTCATGAGTAATCAGTGAATTTAATTAAAGAGAGTTATTTAGGTTTTGATCTGAGTTTTGGTCATAGTCTCATTTTCTGTTCCGGATGTGCATAGATGTACTCAGTCACAAACCCAAAGGCATTTCCGAGATGAACTGTGAGCAAGACGAAAGCGTGAATACTGGCGCCAGTGAGAGCGATGGGGGTACCTGTTCCCAGAACGGAACAGTTTTGTCGGTGGACGTAGTGCAGTTAGGAGCACCCAGAGTCAAAGTTCCGGACTCGTACCTGACCACCACGCAAGTGATGTGTCCATGGTGACCCGTAGAGCGGGAAATAGCCGCCACACAATAAAGGCGCCGGATGGAGAGTTACTGGAGATACAGGGCAAATTGCTTGAAGCCAAGAAAACAAAGTTTAGATCAAGTTCACCTATGTCTTGTACGGAGAGATGTTGTAGAGATTTTGTAGAGAGCTACTAGATTTTTTTAGATAATTGTTACGAAGATATTTTGTAAAAGTATTTCGCTGGGTCTGAACCCATTACAGTATGTGCATTAAAGAGGGGTGTTGTAGAGCTTTTGTGGTTAATAGAGATGAGCACAGTTAATTCATCATGTATGATTTGGCACACTTGGTCATTTAGACTGTATCACGTGGCATATCTTTTGTGTATGTCGTAAAATTTCAAAGATGCGCTTGCGAATCCGTTTTTGAAATATGAGAGGCCACAGTGTATTGCGTCTTGTCATGCAGCTGAGTTAAGGAAAGATGAAATATACACACAACAAAGACAATTATGAAAACTTATTGGGAAATAATGCTATGATCATTGAAAATAGCTGCCCTGACACTTCCTGGCACAATGAAACTATGTGCTGGACTGGGACTCGAACTGAGACCGTTGTCTTTCGCAGGCAAGTGCTTTACTAACTGAGCTACCTGAGCAGGACTCGCAACATATCCTCAAAGCTTTACTGCCGCCTATACTCCATCTCCTATCTCCCAAACTTCACAAAATTTCTACTGCAAAACTTGTGGGAGTAGCAATCCTGGAACAAAGGATATTGTGGAGACATGGGTTAGCCACAGCCTGGAGAATTGTTCCCAGAATGAATTTTCTCTCTGGAACAGAGTGTCACCGATAAGAAACTTTCTGGAAGATTAAATCTGTGAGTCCAGCTGAGAGTTGGATGAGCGACCTCTACCTTTTTAAGGTGTGAGATGAGGCACTGGCGGAAGTAAAGCTACGAGGACGGATAGTGAGTCGTTCTCGGGTAGCTTACTTAGTTCAGCCCTTATCCATTGGTTGATTTAAAATGGACTGCATATTTACGACTCCCTGTCTGAAAGCCATTATGTCAATCTCTTAACAAGAACTAACGTAAAGAGTAACAAAAATTAGTTTTGAAAAACTAATCAAAAATAAATTATTTACTTTCGTCTTGCTTTCATCTTATGTTAACGAACTACGTTCTCTCAACTTGCATTCTTTCTGAAAGAAACTGACTTCGTGACTAAATATTCACGTACCGACTTCTCTATTTCAACTGACAAAATAAAGTGAGAGATCACTTTGCTGTGTACGGTCTTTCAAAAGAACTGAATCCAGCGGATTTTAATATAGTGGACGCTGTTGATAAATTGCCTGTGAAATGACGACCGCATCTCGTTATCTCTACTTCGTCGTTCGTGGTGTATCGTAGTTGGTACGTTCGACTGCCGACAGTGTTGCCACGCCGCGTCATGTGGAAACAGTTTAACACGGGTCACAGGCTGCCAATCTTCGTTAAATATGATAGAATGTGGCCACTGCATGCTCTATCGTTGCTTCTTCGAAGTAATCTTCTCACAGATTCAGTTTAAATTCGATGAACTTGTAAAACACGCTGATCTAGAGAATTAATTTTTTACGGGCAGCGTTTCATTAAATTCATCTTAAGAACACTGTATAAATGCTGTATTATATTCAAATTAATCTTTGGAATTATTATTTTTTGCTAGATATAATTTTAAACTAATCTTCTTGTTTGATTCTGAGACAACTGTGTCAAAATAGTTTCACGTAGATTTCTTCTTTCCCTATATATAAAGAACCTGTGAACTTCCTGAGCAACAAATAAAATTTTATGTCGCATTCAATTATCATTGGTTGTTTAGTGGTGCACATATATTATCTCACATCGAAGGTTTTCATTATGAGTGTTAAACTGTCGCATTCAATTATCATTGGTTGTTTAGTGGTGCACATATATTATCTCACATCGAAGGTTTTCATTATGAGTGTTAAACTGTCCAGTCACTTCAGATGTAGCTCTACTTTTCGCTTCACTTTACTGCCAAGTCTTTATTGTCTTCCACAGTTAAAGAAATAATGATCAGTCTTGACAAACTTTTAATGGGATCAAGGTCCCGATCCAGAGCATGAGGTGGCAAATTCTTTGTGCAGTAACGTATGAAATTCGTGTGGCAAAATCGTCGTAGTTATTTTCGTCTCGTATTTTTGCGTTTCATTTCGATCCAAATTCACATATAACTCCATTTTGCCACATGAGACGATTCTTCTGGTGGCAAAATTATGAAAAATTTTTCTGTAAATATAGTCAGTTGTAATATATGGATAGTTTCTTTTTCTTCTATTTCCAATGAATTTTCACTGAAGAGTATAACGGTTTCATTTATTGCACGAGCTTCTAGAAGCGAACGTTCGGTGTGGATGTCTGATTGCAACGAAACCAATAACAATTCCTCATTTGATCAATACAATTTTTATTAACCTTCATTTTTGTGGGTTCTGGATCTCTTCTAGTCTGAAGGGCCGCTTCATTGTCCATTTGGTATTGGAAACTTCATGTCATACCTGTTGTGACGTAAAACTGTCATCTGCCGAACTCCAACTGCAACACACTGCCCAAGGAGTACCTAAAACAAATAGCAATACGACATCTTTAAATATCGAGGCTAATGCAACACATCCTTTGCAAAAATGTGGAAACGTGGGCTATTTTAAATATATGTTTTAGTATAATATTAATAAATGATGTGATTACTTATTCATATACAATATCGAGGGAACTGAAAACGTCCCATTTCTGATTTGAAGGGACATATCATGAGTTTAATTGCACAAGTACTCTGGCTGATTTATGTCGTCGCACAGGGGAACTACATAATACTTCAATTAAATAACACACTTAACAGTAGTTTTAAAATCTGACTCTAACACAAATTCGTATGGGTAAGAAATGAGGGTATGTATTCAAGTACATCTACATCTACATCTATACTCCGCGAGCCACCTTACGGTGTGTGGCGGAGGGTACTTATTGTACCACTATCTGATCCCCCCTTCCCTGTTCCATTCACGAATTGTGCGTGGGAAGAACGACTGCTTGTAAGTCTCCGTATTTGCTCTAATTTCTCGGATCTTTTCGTTGTGATCATTACGCGAGATATATGTGGGCGGTAGTAATATGTTGCCCATCTCTTCCCGGAATGTGCTCTCTCGTAATTTCGATAATAAACCTCTCCGTATTGCGTAACGCCTTTCTTGAAGTGTCCGCCACTGGAGCTTGTTCAGCATCTCCGTAACGCTCTCGCGCTGACTAAATGTCCCCATGACGAATCGCGCTGCTTTTCGCTGGATCATGTCTATCTCTTCTATTAATCCAACCTGGTAAGAGTCCCATACTGATGAGCAATACTCAAGAATCGGACGAACAAGCGTTTTGTAAGCTACTTATTTCGTCGATGAGTCACATTTTCTTAGAATTCTTCCTATGAATCTCAACCTGGCGCCTGCTTCTCCCACTATTTGTTTTATGTGATCATTCCACTTCAGATCGCTCCGGATAGTAACTCCTAAGTATTTTACGGTCGTTACCGCTTCCAATGATTTACCACCTATGGCATAATCGTACTGGAATGGATTTCTGCCCCTATGTATGCGCATTATATTGCATTTATCTACGTTTAGGGAAAGCTGCCAGCTGTCGCACCATGCATTAATCCTCTGCAGGTCCTCCTGGAGTACGTACGAGTCTTCTGATGTTGCTATTTTCTTGTAGACAACCGTGTCATCTGCAAATAGCCTCACGGAGCTACCGATGTTGTCAACTAAGTCATTTATGTATATTGTAAACAATAAAGGTCCTATCACGCTTCCCTGCGGTACTCCCGAAATTACCTCTACATCTGCAGATTTTGAACCGTTAAGAATGACATGTTGTGTTCTTTCTTCTAGGAAATCCTGAATCCAATCATAAACCTGGTCCGATATTCCGTAAGCTCGTATTTTTTTCACTAAACGTAAGTGCGGAACCGTATCAAATGCCTTCCTGAAGTCCAGGAATACGGCATCAATCTGCTCGCCAGTGTCTACGGCACTGTGAATTTCTTGGGCAAATAGGGCGAGCTGAGTTTCACATGATCTCTGTTTGCGGAATCCATGTTGGTTATGATGAAGGAGATTTGTATTATCTAAGAACGTCATAATACGAGAACACAAAACATGTTCCATTATTCTACAACAGATTGACGTAAGCGAAATAGGCCTATAATTATTCGCATCTGATTTATGACCCTTCTTGAAAATGGGAACGACCTGCGCTTTCTTCCAGTCGCTAGGTACTTTACGTTCTTCCAGCGATCTACGATAAATTGCTGATAGAAAGGGGGCAAGTTCTTTAGCATAATCACTGTAGAATCTTAAGGGTATCTCGTCTGGTCCGGATGCTTTTCCGCTACTAAGTGATAGCAGTTGTTTTTCAATTCCGATATCGTTTATTTCAATATTTTCCATTTTGGCGTCTGTGCGACGGCTGAAGTCAGGGACCGTGTTACGATTTTCCGCAGTGAAACAGTTTCGGAACACTGAATTAAGTATTTCTGCCTTTCTTCGGTCGTCCTCTGTTTCGGTGCCATCGTGGTCAACGAGTGACTGAATAGGGGATTTAGATCCGCTTACCGATTTTACATATGACCAAAACTTTTTAGGGATCTTGTTTAGATTGTTTGCCAATGTTTTATGTTCGAATTCGTTGAATGCTTCTCTCATTGCTCTCTTTACGCTCTTTTTCGCTTCGTTCAGCTTTTCCTTATCAGCTATGATTCGACTACTCTTAAACCTATGATGAAGCTTTCTTTGTTTCCGTAGTACCTTTCGTACATGATTGTTATACCACGGTGGATCTTTCCCCTCGCTTTGGACCTTAGTCGGTACGAACTTATCTAAGGCGTACTGGACGATGTTTCTGAATTTTTTCCATTTTTGTTCCACATCCTCTTCCTCAGAAATGAACGTTTGATGGTGGTCACTCAGATATTCTGCGATTTGTGCCCTATCACTCTTGTTAAGCAAATATATTTTCCTTCCTTTCTTGGCATTTCTTATTACACTTGTAGTCATTGATGCAACCACTGACTTATGATCACTGATACCCTCTTCTACATTCACGGAGTCGAAAAGTTCCGGTCTATTTGTTGCTATGAGGTCTAAAACGTTAGCTTCACGAGTTGGTTCTCTAACTATCTGCTCGAAGTAATTCTCGGACAAGGCAGTCAGGATAATGTCACAAGAGTCTCTGTCCCTGGCTCCAGTTCTGATTGTGTGACTATCCCATTCTATACCTGGTAGATTGAAGTCTCCCCCTATTACAATAGTATGATCACGAAACTTCTTCACGACGTTCTGCAGGTTCTCTCTGAGGCGCTCAACTACTACGGTTGCTGATGCAGGTGGTCTATAGAAGCATCCGACTATCATATCTGACCCACCTTTGATACTTAACTTAACCCAGATTATTTCACATTCGCATTCGCTAATAACTTCACTGGATATTATTGAATTCTTTACTGCTATAAATACTCCTCCACCATTGGCGTTTATCCTATCCTTGCGGTATATATTCCATTCTGTGTCTAGGATTTCGTTACTGTTCACTTCCGGTTTTAACCAACTTTCCGTTCCTAATACTATATGCGCACTATTTCCTTCAATAAGAGACACTAATTCAGGAACCTTGCCCTGGATACTCCTGCAGTTTACCAATATTACGTTAACTTTTCCTGTTTTTGGTCTCTGAGGACGGACGTTCTTTATCAACGATGATAATGTCCTCTCTGGTAAGCCGTCAGGTATTTTATCGTTTCGCCCAAGGGGGGGTCCCTCTAACCTAAAAAACCCCCGTGTGCACGCCACACGTACTCTGCTACCCTAGTAGCTGCTTCCGGTGTGTAGTGCACGCCTGACCTGTCTAGGGGGGCCCTACAGTTCTCCACCCAATAACGGAGGTCGATGAATTTGCAACCATTATAGTCGCAGAGTCGTCTGAGCCTCTGGTTTAGACCCTCCACACGGCTCCAAACCAGAGGACCGCGATCGACTCTGGGCACTATGCTGCAGATATTAAGCTCAGCTCGCACTCCGCGTGCGATGCTGGTTGTCTTCACCAAATCAGCCAGCCGCCGGAAGGAACCAAGGATGGCCTCAGAACCCAAGCGGCAGGCGTCATTCGTTCCGACATGTGCTACTATCTGCAGCCGGTCACACCCAGTGCGTTCAATAGCTGCCGGAAGGGCCTCCTCCACATTACGGACGAGACCCCCCGGCAAGCACACCGAGTGCACACTGGCATTCTTCCCCGACCTACCCGCTATTTTCCTGAGGGGCTCCATAACCCGCCTAACGTTGGAGCTCCCTATAACTAATAGGCCCGCCCTCTGTGACTGTCGGGACCTTGCCGGAGAATCGGCCACTGGCCCACCAGGCGAGGCATCCTGTGGTGGCTCGGAAACGATGTCATCACCACTAGGAAGCACCCCGTACCTGTTGGAAAGGGGTAAGGCAGCTGCCACGCGGCCAGATCCCACCTTCGCCTTTCGGCCAGGCACGCGCGAGCCCACCACTGTCCGCCATTCACCCTGGAGTGATGGCTGACCGGTAAGATGCTCACTGCCGGAAGACGCAGCGACATCAGGGGTTCCATGTGATTCCAAGGCCACCGAAGTAGGCATAGGTCTCACCACAGTTGCCCCAACGCCACTACGAGCCGACGCCTGCGCCTCGAGCTCGATGAGCCTAACAGACAAAGCCTCCACCTGCCCCCGAAGAGTGGCCAATTCTCCTTGCGTCCGCTCACAACAACCACAGTCCCTACACATGACTATGTTTACCCTACTCTATACGGTGACAAATTCCCAAGATAATCTTCTGATGAGCTACTCTGATAATCAAGAAACACTCACTGAAATACGAGACGCGAAAACTACGCTAGGTTTTCCCAGAAAAACTATTTAAAAGCTAAGCGCAGCAAATAAGTACAAAAACGCTTTATACAAACAGTACTCGCTGCTGCTGGTGCTCTCGCTCTGGCTGTCACAAGACAACTGCTGATTCAAGTGACTAGTGGCTAACGGCCGCGAAACAAACAAAAGACGGTTTTAGGGCGCTTTCTGTTCTAAACGATTAAGAAAACACAAAGAAATCTAACACGAAAATTACGTAAAGTTTTATCAAGAACTGTTAGTTACTATGCAGAGCAGATAAACACAAATAGAATCCGTTCCTTAGTGGAAGGTCGTAAACAAAATGCAAAATAAACGCTTTATACAAACAGTACTCGCTGCTGCTGGTGCTCTCGCTCTGGCTGTCACTTTTAGCTACTTTTCAAAGTCAATTAAATATCATAGTGACACAATTCTAGTGTAATTACTTTTTCTTGCAATACAAAACGTTAGTAATCTTCCACTGGTAATGCACACTTACGTTACCACATTGACACTTAATACACTTAGACAGGATTGTAGGCATCATTCATTCTTAACTGTAAACCATAGCTTCCAGTCCGGTAATAAAATTTTCTTTACCAAAGGAATCCCTATAAAAGTATGTTGTAGGTGCATAACAGGGACACTTTACAAAATCGACTAGCCTTTTCCCTGTAACTTCTCTCATAATCACATTCAACACATTTATTGCACACATCCCCAGGCAGCTGTGTCCTCTTCTTCCCCCGTCTGTCCATCTCTATCTGTCCCTCAACTCCTCCCCATTCTGTTTCTCCATCTCCTCCTTTTTCCTGCCGTCCATCTCCTCTGCTCTCTCTCTCTCTGACCATATCTTCATTGCCCTTCACTCTGCCCACATCCTCCTACCCCCTTTCTCTTCATTTCCTCCTCCCTGTCTTCCTTTTCCATCTGCCTACTCTGTTTATCTCAACCTTCCTTTCCTCTCTGGCAGTCCCCTACTTCCCCCACTCTCTGTCCATCACCTCCTCTCCCCTCTCTGTCCATCTCCTCCTCCCTCTTTCTCGGTGCACCACATCCTCCCTCCTTTCACTATATAAATCCTTCCCCTTCTCTTTGCTCAGCCTTCCCCATCTGAATGTTTAGCCCCTGCCAGGCTTGCTGATGCCATCTGCACAACATGTCTCCTCGCCTCTCTGTATGTGCAGTATCCTCCTTCCTCTCTGTCCATCTCCACCTAGCAATCTCTCTGTCCATTCCCTCCTGCCCCCTCTCCATTTATCCATCGTCTCATCCCCCTTCTCCCCATCCACTTGCCCCTCTATCCATCTCAGTATCTCCCCTGCTGTGCCCACCCACATAGGTAGCCCTGTAAGACTGGTAGATGAAACAGGCTGATACTACTCCCACAACATGTCAGCCATGCAGGCAGTGTACATGTCACAAACATGAGAACTCCTTTTTGTCCATGACTTACAGTCTGCCATGCAAAGCAGAACTATCCAACATGGCATGCCTGTCTTGGAGGTCAGCTGACATGTTGGAAGGTGGAAATCTGTTTCTTGCTCCTGCTGTGCACACTACTTATCAACGCAGGTCGAAAATGCATTTCGATACAACTCTCACACTAGACAACTGTCATTCAGAGCAACCTGCACGTTAGACTCTGAAAACACGTTTTTTGCATGCCTATCCACACCTCCGCAGTATTTATACTTACGGAGTGTGCTCTCTGTGTGCCAACTTTGGTTGAAATCGATGCAGTAGTTTGGGAGGAGATGCTGGACATACAAAACAATCACACATAGACACACCCACCCACCCACCCCTCCACTCACTCTCCAACCCATCCATCCACCCTCCCACTCACCCCCCTTCCCCGCCACACACACACACACACACACACACACACACACACACACACACACACACACACACACACACACACACATGTTGCTTCTATATTGTGTTCTGGCACAGGTCGAGCTGTAAACACAGAGTTAATGTGGTCTGCATGGCTCAATTAGGATGTTAACAACAATTTATTTAGTTGTGTTTCCTATAATAAACCTTAATAGTGGAGTCGTAAGGGAGTAGAACTTTCTTGGTTGTTTGGGGTTGATACTGGATACAGTAAAGTCTCCAGTATCAACTTTTTAAATAGATTTATTTACTAATAGACATATTTATATGTGAGGTGTCTGACCAACCAATCGCTTTACATATGTAGATAAAATCCACTTTATGCCAAACTGTTACTGTTGGAATCCCTTTCGCCCATATTACCTGGACTTGCTGCTATCAAGAGACAGGAGCAACCTACCTTCTTGTTCTGGTCACTATTAAAAGCACTGCCTGGGGCTCCTAGCTCAGAGACAATTTCAGTCGTTGGCACTTGTTCTGCCTCTACCCAATCAATGAGCACTTGGCCTAACTACTAAATCAATGGAACCTTAAAAATTCACAGGAGGCAGTTATTATGTAGTTACATGTTCCTAACAGGTAATGAAATCCGCTGCATTGTTGTAGAGACAAGGACAGGCTGTTTAAGTTCAGCATTAATCAATAAAACATAGGTAAGATACTTGTAAGATTGCCATTCATCTATCAGATGTAGCTGCTCTGTCTGGATAATACTGCCTTCTTGTGGATGCTCTATCAGTACTGCCTGTTGTCAAACAATATTTCTGTCTCCTCCTGGGTATTTCTTTGATACTCTGTCAATCTGCTGCTCTATTGCTCTCCTCTACAGCTTTGTACTCTATTACTGATTTGATATTGCTCGTGACTGTACCTTTACACTCTTAATAAAAGCAGTTTTCCACTCACATCTTGTTGCATCATTATCTCTCTGGATCATTCTGTCTAAATGTGACCACTTTAATTTCATTCTAAGATCCAAGAATCACAGCAGGATGCTTCCACCGGCCGAAGTGGCCGAGCGGTTCTAGACGCTACAGTCTGGAACCGCGCGACCGCTACGGTATCAGGTTCGAATACTGCCTCGGGCATGGATGTGTGTGATGTCCTTAGGTTGATTAGGATTAAGTAGTTCTAAGTTCTAGGGGACTGATGACCTCTGCAGTTAAATCCCATAGTGTCCAGAGCCATTTTTGAAGTATGCTTCCAGCCCTGAATGTGGACTTTATCATCGCCTTACTTTGTATTTTGATAAGTGATGCACATGTCTTAGAGTCCTGACCAAATTTCAAGTGATAACTGAGCATTATCTGTAGCAAATGTCATGGCCACCCAGGTGTGCTCCTTATGTACACAATGCATGCCTGCCAGGAAGTTTCATAGGAAGCTGTTCCAATTATACCCTGTCATTTCACTAAAATAGTCTCTGGTCATAACATTATATGTATGAGTTCTTCACCTGTGGCTTCATGCATGTTCGTGTGTGTCACATATAATGCACACATCTCTTCCTCCTTTCCCTCTCTTGGTCCAAATCTTCTGCCCTCTCAGTCCATCTTCTCATTAGCATATCTGCCCATCTCCTCCTTTCCTTTCTCTGACCACATCATCCTTCCCTTCTCTCTGACCATCTCTTCCTCCTTCTCTCTCCTCCTCCACTCTTTCTCTGTCCATATGCTCCTCTCATCTCCCTCCCATCTCCTTTTCAACCCCCATTTTTCCTATCTCCTCCTCTACACCCTCTCTGCCCATCTCCTCACCCCCTCTCTGCCCATCTCCTCCTCACCCCCTCTCTGCTCATCTCTTCCTCTTCACCTCTCTGCCTCTCTGCTCATCTCCTTCTCCTCCCTCTCTGCCCATCTCAATCTGTATGCCCATCCCGTCTACCCACCCTCTTTGTATCTCCTCCTGGGCTCTGTCACTGTTCATCTCCTTCTCCCCACCCCTCCATATTCATACCCTCTTGACCCTTCCCTGTACCTACCTCCTCTGACCTCCCTACCCATCTCCTCCTGCCACCCCCCACCATCTGGCCATTGCCTCCCTATCCACCTCAACCTTCCCTCAGCCAAGCACATCTACACACGTAGCTGCAGCAGAACAGGTCGATAAAGCAGGACAACACTACTCCAGCAAGATGTCTTATGAGGATCAGCCTACACGTAAGGGGCTTAAAAACTGTTTCTTTCCTTTTTTGTCCATGTCGTATAGGTTGCCATGCAAAGAAGGTCAATAAAGCAGGCTGATACTACCAACACAGCATGCCTGTCGTTCAGGTGGCCTACACATCTGTAACTATAGTACTATGGGAGCTACAAGTTTCTAACCCACACAGTGGTGATACCTATGAAGGTTACTGCTCGTGTGCCAAATTTGGTTTATATATATATATATATATATATATATATATATATATATATATATATATATATATATATATATAATTTTTTTTTCTTTTTTTTTTGGGTCCACAGCTCGTGGTCTTACGGTAGCGTTCTCGCCTCCCATGCACAGGGTCCTGGGTTCGATTCCCGATGGAGTCAGGGATTTTCCCTGTCTCGAGATGACTGGGTATTGTTGGGTCATCTTCATCATCATAATCATTCATCCCCATTACGGTCAGAGGAACGCAATGGCAAACCACTTCCGCCAGGACCTTACCTAGTTGGTGGTTTGGGTCTCCTACATCGTCCCCCTACACTCCCCGGAGTACAGGACTTCATCATTGTAAGTATCTTTACTCTACAAATGAAGTTCATCCACATTAAACTATTTCAGCTGTCTCCACATGGTTCACAGTCACACTGCTATGGTATTCGTAGTCTCTTGAACACAGAAGTTACGGTTTGATGTTAGTTATTCATACATCTCGATTTAGTTAACAATCCCAGCAAAATCTAGCATTAGATCCTGGTCCTCTGGGAATAGTCGCCCACACAGAGGTATTGCAATATCCAAGGTAGCTCATCCTGAATAATTTAACATGCAGATAGCTGTTATATACACTACACATTTCCTTCATTAACACTGGAGATTGTGCCGTCTATAATTGTTCTTGAAACTTCACTAGTACACAGCTGCCCCCTCTCAACTTGATAGCAAGCTCATACATGTGCAACATATATTTATGTAATATGAGAAATAGAGCACACGAAAGTTTGACCATGTCAACAAGTCTCGACTCCTGTGAGCCCTTGCTGGCTAAGCATGTATACAGATTTTAGCACACACCACAGCCCATACCTCCTCACTACATGCTTGTGACGTTGAGGGATAGTACTAATATGTGTATGTATGCTATAAAACGCTTTGTAATGCAACATTAAGTTAATACCCTAGCTTTAGGTCATTATAATATTTGGTTGTCTTTGGAAATCAGATGAAAGAGCAGTAACCTTCGTGCATTACCTATAAAAATTTGTATTAAATAATGTTAATAAACCGACTGTTCAGTACATAATTCGGTCAGAGCCGCATGTATTTTCCACTGTACGAAAACACAAATTTACGTTATCAGCAAAATATAGCAAATGGCTTGTACTAGAAGATAAAGTTAATACCCTAGCTTGAAATCACTGCAATGTGTGGAACATTTTATAAAAGTAGTATAAAGTCGGGAGTCGAAAGAATTGCAACCCTTGTTTTATACATATGTCAATGTGTGTATTAAATTCAGATGTTAAAACTAAACATACGCAGACAATTTTTGGTTTCTGAAAACTGCTATTTTACTTTGGTGCAATCTTCACCCACAATCAGAGGTCAAATTTTCCTTTGTTTGGAATCATGTCCAGAGACATTGCTTCTCCTGAGACTCGTAGTTCAGCAGGCCTTCCGTACGAGCTGAGGAACAGCCGTGTTGATCAAGCGTTTACGATGTATTTTGTACTTTTCGTAGTTATTCTTGCATATTACGAAAATATGCAGTTTAAGTGATACATCACGTTAAATATCTCTCCTAAAATGCGTCGCTTTTAGTACTGTTTGTTGTGCTAAAAATTCGGAAAATCGGCCCTTGTTTACCATAAAGCTACATAAATATAAAGCTAGTCCATACCATCGATTATATTTTTTAAATGTAGAACGTGACACATTATTTCCTTCCCCTACTGAAATGGTGCTCGGTGATTGCCGAAAAACTTCCAAAAAACGTGTAATAGTAGCTGGTTTTTTTTTTTTTTTTTTTTTTTTTTTTTTTTTACCATAAGCTCAACGTAACCTCAAGCAGGCATTATAAAGAAAATAACAAAAGGTTGTATTTCCCCGTCAATAACCTCAGCCATATTTTTCTAGTGTAAGACTTTATGAATTATTTTCTTCCTCTCAAAAATGGTGCATAGTGAGATGAAGTGTTACTGAAAAACTTGCAAAAATGTCAGGTGATTGAACTTCGATCATTATATAGGGTGTTTATAAATGAATATCGGGGTTTTAATGCTTTGTGATATTTATTAGATTAAACTTACAGCTATAAATGATATGTCAAATGAACATTTATGAACACCCTGTACTACCAGTAACATAGCCTCAAGTAGGCCTAAAATCAAAACGCCACTGTATTTACGGATTTTGGTATATGTTATAGACAATTTAGTTGTGGGATAACACTGTGGTTCTCAAATCGACGCCTCATAGTCATGCTTTAGGCGTCAAGTGTACTTTAACGTGTAACTTTCACTGGCAGCGTCAATAAAGCGAGCCACATGTGTCTTGTGCTGTTATAGAATAAATCATTAGTTATTTTATTAAATAATACACACAATTTGTGTATTATTTAAAGTACTATTTGACTTTCGTACAAAGATCCAACTACAGCCGTCGAAAAGTGTACCTGAACTCGTAAGTCAGATCATTAGTGGAAATAAGTATTTAGCACAGTTATAGTACAATAATGGAAGCTATAGCAAAAAAGGAACGAAAAATCATTAGAAGAGTACTTGGGCCAAGGTTTGAGAATAGGACTTGGAAGCTTAGAAGTAATAGAGAAGTGTATGACAAAATTGAGAAAGTGGGAGATACTATGAGGAAGAGAAGAGTAAGCTTTTACGCCCATTTGAAAAGAATGAATGATGAAAGGCTGACAAAGAAAATATTCATGTTTTTTGACAAGAACCCCAGAACCCAAATTACCTGGTTCAAAGAAGTCAAAGCAGACTTAGAGGAGATGGGTATAGGAGAAGATGATATAACCAACAGAGACTTAATGAGAGACAAAATTCAACATTTTGAAGGATTTGAAGTGAAGAGGAGAAGAACTGGAGGAACAGTGTGGACAGAAGACCGAAGGGAGCAGCACAGAGAGAAGATGAAGACATATTGGCAGAAGAGAAAAGAGGAGGAGCGCAATAGGAGAAATGTACATTGAAAAATAGTTGTTTAACGCGGTCCCTAGACGGCTAAAATCGGTAAAAGAAAGTACAATAATACAGACAATTTGGACATGGAAATAGAGTAGTGGTGTTTTATTTTTACAGCCCGTTTTGCATTGCTCTAAGTGGTCTACAAAGATCAAACTAGTGTCATTTTTAGCTGCAAATGAGGTTCAGGAGACAAACTGGTCATCGGGATTAATTCGAATCGGGACACAACACTGAAGACAATGTACTCCAGTCAGTGAGATTCTAGGCCGAAGACGTGTCTGGAGACGCCCAGGACAGCAGTGGATATTAACCTGACTGCCGCCCGCCATACGGCCCGACAGCCGGGAGTGATGGCCTGGGCTACCATTTCTTTTCATAACATAGCCCCTTCGGTAGTCATCCGCGACACCCTTGTGGCATGGCGGTGTATCGACGATACGAGGGCTGTCCAGAAAGTAAGTCACGATCGGTCGCGAAATGGAAACGACTATGGAAATCCGATAAAGCTTTGCAAAGATGTGTTGGGCAGTGTCTCTAGTATGACTCTAGGTAGAATTATGTCGCTCTTTTCATTCATGAGCTCTTAGTGAGCGCGTAAAGATGTTATAGAAAAGGGGCAATGAAGATGTTCCTGCTTCATTTCAGTGGGAAATGTTTGGTTACCCACAATACAGCCCGTAATTGTCTCTCACTGAGTTTCATCTCTGCTCAAACGAACCGCTGGCTATGAAGACATTTCGGCACAGACAACGAGCTTTAGGCCAGCGTAGAGAATTGGCGGAAAGCACTGGCGGCTACCTTCTATGATGAGGGTATTGGAAAGTTGGTACAACGCTACGACGAATGTCTGAGTCAGAACGGCGACTACGTAGAGAAGTAGCTGAAAGGTGTAGCTAACTGTTACAAATGAAACATTTCTCATTATCACTGTGATTTTAATTTCGCGATCAATCGTAACTTACTTTCTGGACAGCCCTCGTATTTTACGCTCCGTTTTGTTCCCGTTCATGCCAAGCCATCCTGGGCTTATATTTCAGCAAGATAACACCCGCCTGCACACGGGAATGGTTTCTACTGCACGTCTTGGTGCTTGACAAACGCTACTTTGGTCAGCAATTCGCCGGATCTCTCTCTTCCCAACTGAAAACGCTTAGAGCGTTGATGGGCAGGGCTCACCAGCCATTTCGAGATATTGGCTATCTAACGCGAGAACTTGACAGAATTTGACACGATGTCCTTCAGAGGACATCCAAAACTGTATCAGTCAATGCTTGCATGAAGGTCAGAGGTTGAACAATGCTTTATTGACTTGCCCAATAAGTAAAGTTCTTTCTCATCGATTTTTTCTGAAACTGTTATGATTTGTTTATCGGTTCATGTACATCACATCTACCGATTTCCGTCCCATTTGGATATTTCCCCTCGTATTGCGCCGTTTTATTTTTTTGTCTTAGAGTGTAATTATTCAATTTTCAATGAAAAAATCCTTAAATCCCCTTCAAAGTATTGTCAATTGAAGAGTCACAAGGTAGCTTGAACAGAGGGAATGGGACACAGGGTCACGCCTTTTTTTATCCAAAACTGGCGCACAAGTAGGGTTGTGTGCGTCAAGGCTTTACCGCCGTGGAAAGACATGTTCCCCAGCTGCCACGAATCAAACCACTTCCAGTGCAGACTGTTATGAAATCTTTTCAAAACTTCCACGTAGAAAGCCTGGCTTCCTGTCTGACCCTGCGCAACGGGCTCTGAATGGCATACTCCCCCACAGCGAAAAACGTAATCAGCATTGTTTTGATGTTTGGCTTCACTTGACGAGCTTTTCGGCCTTATGGTCGCTACGTTTTAGGGTCGTATCGGCAACACCAGCTATCGTCACCTATGGTAACCTTGGAAAAAGAGTTTGGTTCATTTCATATCTCTTGTCGCAAACCACAGCATGCTTCTACACAACGTTGTTTTCGTTCAGCATTTAGCAGTCGGGGAACGAATTCGACAGCCATCCTTTTCACCTACGAATTTTCCGTTAAAATTCCCTGAACTGAACTCCACACCGCTCCACGACTTCTTCAATGGTGCATTGTCGTTCTTCCAGTTACTTCAACATTTTTATAGGTTTTGCTCATGGAAAGACCATCAGAGCGAGATTTGTCATTAACTGACTTATCATCTCTTTTGAAACCGGTAAAACATACAAATAATTGAGATTTCCCCATTGCCTCATCCTTGTAGCGCGTTTTTAACATTCAAAGAGTTTCTACATCAGTTCCTTCTACCAAAAAGCAAAATTTTACGCTTCACACTCTTCACGAGAATTAGCCATTACAAGAACAACGAGGACACACACCACAAAATTTATGCCAGCTGAATGGTATCTTCTTTAACGATTATGTTCGTCTCACCGTCTCTGTACTGACTCTATATCCTCTTCACGGCAGAAGGCGCTACTACGAAAACTCCGTCCACCACAGCATCAGTTCGATTTCTTTTCGGTGCCCCTCACGCATATGCGAGCGTAAATAACATGTGGAAGACATGTTGCAGAGTCACATGCGACACTAATCTTCAAAATTCACAATAATAAGTTTTTCAAAAAAGTCTGGATATATTCTTTGCTAATTTTGTTTATGTTCTCCAGTATCTTTACGAATTTCTATTAGACATGCAGTATTACCTCCTACAGATACGCTTTTCTAGCGTGCTGACATCACACTGAAGGTCCTTCGAGAGACAGCTGAACTCTGACTGTATTTCGAAACGTACAGTCACGACTGGAATACGCTACTGAAAAGACTATGCGCGGATTTTATTCTGATGTTCCTACATTCATTTCACAGTCTCGGTTTTGTCAAGAACAGCCACTGTGGCTCCCATGACACTTGTTTCTACTTTTCCCAAATCACTGTATACGCCCACTTTTGTCGCGTGGTCATTGTCGCACCGTGTACCGAAGTGGAAGCAACGCAGTATCGCTTTGTAACCGCCCTCCGCTTTCGTCGGCAGTTCAGTGCAATACACTTCTAACGCCTTTATAGCCCACGTTCAATTTATCCCAGATAAAACAGAACTACATTGGATTTCACAGACGCAAACGTGCTGAAACTAGCCCCTTTGTTTCGGCTGGTAACTCGTGACTACAGAAACCTCTTGACTGCCGCATTGGTGCCGTAATTGAATCAAGTGTTAGCGAGTGGAACAGAGCGTTGACGCTATGGTAACAAGGTTAGCGGTCCCCTGGCGTCTATCGAATGCAATTTGTTTCTGAACAGTGACATTAATCTATTGGCTGTGAAATGCGCTGTATATCTGCATCGACTTAACGTGGTCCGCAGCTCGTGGTCGTGCGGTAGCGTTCTCACTTCCCACGCACGGGTTCCCGAGTTCGATTCCCAGCGGGGTCAGGGATTTTCTCTGTCTAGTGATGACTGGGTGTTGTGTGATGCCCTTAGGTTAGTTAGGTTTAAGTAGTTCTAAGTTCTAGGGGACTGATGACCATGGCTGTTAAGTCCCATAGTGCTCAGAGCCATTTGAACCATTTTTGACTTAACGTGCCGCTGACAGATGAAGTAAACACTATGGATATGCCCAACCTAAAAATTTTCATTTATCGACTCATTTGAGGAATTTCAGTGGTGTCTTCGACACTGCAGAAAGTTTACTGTCGGATTTACGGATTTAATACGCTGCCTGACAGATAATGAAGCACTCAGAAGAGGACGAGGAATCGTAAGGGTATTTGATGCTATTCCTGTGGTTAGAAAATCTAGTCACTTTCACAAAGAGTTTGGCAGTAGGAGCCAACTTATCAGTACAACGTTCCAACCAATCTGGCATGGATGCATGCACTGATCTGCTTGGGAGGGGTGTCGCAAAGCTGTTATATCCTTTCATGAGGCAAGCTAGCCCACAACTGTAGTTACTGGTTCTTGATATCCCGGATACTGGCACTGCGATACAGTTGACATCCGAGCTGGTCCCACACATGTCCTATCGAAGACAGGTGTGGGGATCTTGCTGACCACGTGTCATGTGTGGATGAGCATTGTCCTGTTGAAGAATAGCATGAGAGGTAACACGCAGGACGCAAGCTGGTCGTGACACATCGTTGTGCTTTCAGAGTTCCTTCACGTATTACAATCCATTAATGAAATACGAGGGCTATCCACAAAGTACATTACGTTTTGGAATTAAAAATAAATAAAGTATTGGAATTTTTTTAATTATATACAGATGAAAGCCACACTTTTCTACATAGTTGCCATTTAAATTAAGGCACTTATCGTAGCGATGGACGAGCTTGGAAATTCCTTCGGCGTAAAATTCGGTCGCCTGCGCCTTCAACCACGTGGTTACCTCTTCTTGAAGCTGTGCGTCGTCATCAAAACGCTGCATAGCCAACCACTTCTTCATTGCTGGGAATAAGTGGAAGTCGCTCAGTGCCGGGTCGGGACTGTACGGTGGATGAGGAAACAACTCCCACTTAAAAGATTCGAGAACTTCACGAGTGGCATTTGCCGTGTGGGCCCGGGCGTTGTCGTGAATCAGCAAGATCTTTGAGCCCAACTTTCCCCTGCGCTTGTTTTGTATTGCTCTTCTGAGGTTGTGCAGAGTTTGGCAATACCTTTGAGAGTTTATTGTAGTGCCTCTTTCCAGAAAATCCACAAAAATCACATCTTTTCTGTCCCAAAAGAGGTAACCACGTGGTTGAAGTCGCAGGTGGCCGAATTTTACGACGAAGGAATTACCAAGCTCGTCCATCGCTACAATATGTGCCTTAATTTAAATGGCAACTATGTAGAAAAGTGTGGCTTTCATCTGTATATAATAAAAAAAAATTTCCAATACTTTATTTATTTTTAATTCTAAAACGTAATGTACTTTGTGGATAGCCCTCGTATTTCATTAATGGATTGTAATACGTGAAGGAACTCTGAAAGCACAACGATGTGTCACGACCAGCTTGCGTCCTGCGTGTTACCTCTCATGCTGTTCTTCAACAGTCCCGACCTGGCACTGAGCGACTTCCACTTATTCCCAGCAATGAAGAAGTGGTTGGCTATGCAGCGTTTTGATGACGACGCACGGCTTCAAGAAGAGGTAACCACGTGGTTGAAGGCGCAGGCGACCGAATTTTACGACGAAGGAATTTCCAAGCTCGTCCATCGCTACGATAAATGCCTTAATTTAAATGACAACTATGTAGAAAAGTAGTATTTAAGTGTGGCTTTCATCTGTACATAATTAAAAAAATTCCAATACTTTATTTATTTTTAATTCCAAAACGTAATGTACTTTGTGGATAGCCGTCGTATTTTCGATGGTTCCCCACACCATGACGCCAGGATAACACAGCTGTGCGCATTTAAGACGATGGAAAAATGGGGTCTCTCTCTCAGGTCGCCACCATAGTCGCCGACGATGATCATTTACGGTAGTGCAGAAACTCAAATCGTCTCTGAACACAAAGTGATGTCATAAAGCAGCAGTCTGTGCTTCCCAGTCACGGCACTACTCCAAGCGCAGCCCATTGTGTCATAATGTTAATGGCAGCCTGTGTATGAGACAGTAATTCCATAGGACGCCAGCTGCTAGCCTCTGACCAATGGTGTGGGATGGCGCAAAACGTTGCATGGAGTCCTTGTCGCGTCCCAGTACAGCCTCACTATACCAGAATGAAGTAAGTGCGAACTGCATAGCGCAATCGGGACGTTAATGACAATGGGTTAGTTATAAATTGCTGTCAACCTTTATATCGGAGATGAGAGGGAGAGAATCTCCTTGGTTTGAAGCAAATAAGTTTCCTGAAAATATGTTACAGAATTGCAATAGGCAGAAAATATTGGTTAGTTTCTATCAAGTTTATTCTCACATATACTTATGTGAGGTGTTGGACCATAAACCCCTTAGTAAGACTCTGTATATTTATTCGGACTTGCTACTTCAAAGCTAATTGCCGGTACGTATAAGAAACAAGTACAAAGCAGTCACTTGTTCTTGGTTAGCACTGAAATCTCTCTAAATAATTGATACAAAGACTGACAGCCTCTGTTCAACACTATTCCAATGAAACTCTAAAAATCCTACTTGACCTGCAGTTCCTGAGTGTCCACCACAGTTTATCACTGTCTTCTCGTAGTTGAAGCATTTATCATCTCTATCGGCTGCTATGGGCCTACTCGGCCCCGCTGCCGTCTTGCTGCAGAATCTCCAAACTGCCGGCACTGGCTCGAAATCTGCATCTGAATCTCTGCCTCTAGCTATTCCGCTACCTCGCCTTTTATTTCGTTTCTCATGTACTTGGGTGCACACGAGTTAATTTGTTTCACACAACCCTTTCATTTCTAAGTGATCGGATTGCACAAGAATGCCTATGGTTCCACACGACATTCTCGTTTCTAATTGGTCGGCTTGGGCAAGAAAGCCTTCGGTTCCACATGACACTTTCGTTTCTAGCTGCACACAACTTAGTTTGGTTCCACACGAGTCTTTTCTGCGCGTGACTGACACTCTCTCTTGCTGTATTATCGCCCTGGTGTTTGCTTCTTCCATTGTGCAAGTTTGATTCCTGCTGCTTCCTCTGGCAGGAAGTCAAACGCTAAGTTATTTGATCAACAAGCCATACTTGGCAGCCTCCGCCGCTTATTTTGTCCCTACATCCTGGTGGACTATTTCGTAATGTCAGCTGGCTATTTGCCTATGTAGCCTGGACTCTTATTATGGTCACAAAAGCAAGAATAAAAATTAAAATTTTCTACGGTCACAACATCCTTTATGTTGCGGCCTAACGACAAGCGCCGGCATGAGGATGAAGAACGCAAGAGTGGAGAAGGCGGTGAGACGTTGTCAGCGAGTAGCACACTGACTAGGACGTCACCACGACAGGAGCGGCCTCTACAAGGCGAGAATATAAGCGCCGCTCCTGACAATCTCGGCCGGACAGTAATCGACCGGCACTAGCGGACCCGGATTAGAAGAGCCGTCTTCCTAGCTGTTATACTAAGAACTGTGCCTTATATCAGTTGCTTACACGGACACTGATTGTTTGCATGTCGCCCATCGCTTCCGACACCTATCGCGGTACTCGGGATTGGTGGTTTTGTTAAATTCTATATTTACAGTGATTAATAAAAAAAAAAGAATACTGAATGCTGCAATATTATTTACTCTTTTAAATATTGTGGGCTAGTATGAGACTCTGAAATAATACAATACCACGATAACATACGTACGGACGTCGGCTATTCCGAAGTACGCACGAAATAATATTTTATACACAGCGCGCGACTCACCGCCTTCTAACAGATAGTTCGCGTGAGCGCTGCTATTATGGAAAGAAAATATGCTTGCTTTTACGCAAACTGTAATGATTAATTTGGTTCTCTGGGGCTACTGGTCATTTATGTACCAACTTTCACAAAGAAACTGAGGTATCTTTTATGCTTATTAAACGCAATATTTTTCTGTATTTACTATTCGTTATCTGCAAGGAAAATCTCATCTGCCGTTAAGCGGCCAATCTAAACATTCTGAACTCATTCAATACAAAACATTAATGAATGGAATTTGTCTTCACTTTACTAGCTTTGAAACTATTAAAAGATCAAAATAGGGAAGTCTCCCGTATTTACGTTTAATATTACAGACTGAACTAAAAATATTGTCAGCATAATGGCCGACCAAATGCTGCTAGGGAAAGAGAGCTCCCGGCAACACGAAGTTCTGTAATAGAGTTATTATTTACCATTAATGGTGGCTATAATTGGAGGTGCTCACTACTTCAATAACCAACACTTTCGAATAACAATTGGGCATATATTCCAAAAACTTACAGACTTACATTAAATATCAGACTTGGTAAATGGCGGCCTTCCGCTAGACGAAAACAATCTAGGAAAAAAAAATTTAACGCAAAGAAACATTATCTCTGTTCTTCTTCATATACATTACACAGATAATATTTACAAAAAGGCTATTTGTTAAAACGCATCGCAGTTTGCGAGCTTTACAGATAATAAACTATACTTTTTAATATTTGATATTCATCGCGCACCCGGTAGTAGTCTTTTATATTTTTTTTAACACATAAAAATCCCTTATAATTTTTCTCGAAATGTCAATTTATGTGACGTTCCGTCACACACCATTGGAAACCAAAGTTAAGTATTGTCAATCTACTTTATTGAAATAAAAACCATTCATGTGATATCTTTAAATTGTTGTATAGCTATCCGAGAAAGCAGCGTCCTTTAGGCACCCTATAAGACACTAGTGGGCAGGGCTCCACACTTTGCTTTTCTTGGATGACAGGCGCGTATTTGAAGGGGTTATGATGTGCTTGGTGAATAACAAGGCGATCCTCCCTTGTGTGGTTGGACGTGATCGAACCTGGACACAAGTATCGCTGCCCTCACGTTTCCGTGCGCATTTGAGCACTGTCACATAGAACGCACCACAAATCCGAATAGCGAACGATTCGACCAACCGTCCAAATGGAGACCCACAATGAGGTGCTGATAACGTTGTCTCACACAGGTACGCGGCCTCTCCACATCCTTCACAGTGAGCACTCAACATCATAACCTGTTGAATGCCCTTAAATATTCTGTTAGGCTCTGGAAGCAAGACTAAACACAAACAGCACTAATGAACACCACATTGAAATCCGGCCATATTATCTGGGTTCTTTACTTTTTTGTCAGGCAGTATAGATAACCGCTCCATTTTCATACGTGAAATAGAATTTACTTAAAAACGGTTATGAACGAGGCGGAAAATAGGAAAACAAAGCTCTTATACCACTGTATGAGCCACCAGTACATTTGTATAGCTCTATAGTATACTCCCCCCCCCCCTCAAGAACCATGGACCTTGCCGTTGGTGGGGAGGCTTGCGTGCCTCAGCCATACAGATAGCCGTACCGTGGGTGCAACCACAACGGAGGGGTATCTGTTGAGAGGCCAGACAAACATGTGGTTCCTGAAGAGGGCAGCAGCCTTTTCAGTAGTTGCAACAGTCTGGATGATTGACTGATCTTTCCTTGTACCACTAACCAAAACGGCCTTGCTGTGCTCGTACTGCGAACGGCTGAAAGCAAGGGGAAACTACAGCCGTAATTTTTCCCGAGGACATGCAGCTTTACTGTATGGTTAAATGATGATGGTGTCCTCTTGGGTAAAATATTCCGGAGGTAAAATAGTCCCCCATTCGGATCTCCGGGCGGGGACTACTCAGGTGGACGTCGTTATCAGGAGAAAGAAAACTGGCGTTCTACGGATCGGAGCGTGGAATGTCAGATCCCTTAACCGGGCAGGTAGGTTAGAAAATTTAAAAAGGGAAATGGATAGGTTAAAGTTAGATATAGTAGGAATTAGTGAAGTTCGTTGGCAGGAGGAACAAGACTTTTGGTCAGGCGAATACAGGGTTTTAAATACAAAATCAAATAGGGGTAATGCAGGGGTCGGTTTAATAATGAATAAAAAAATAGGAGTGCGGGTAAGCTACTACAAACAGCATAGTGAACGCATTATAGTGGCCAAAATAGACACGAAGCCCACGCCTACTACAGTAGTACAAGTTTATATCCCAACTAGCTCCGCAGATGACGAAGAAATTGATGAAATGTATGATGAAATAAAAGAAATTATTCAGATAGTGAAGGGAGACGAAAATTTAGTAGTCATGGGTGACTGGAATTCGGTAGTAGGAAAAGGGAGAGAAGGAAACGTAGTAGGTGAATATGGATTGGGGCTAAGAAATGAAAGAGGAAGCCGTCTGATAGAATTTTGCACAGAGCACAACTTAGTCATAGCTAATACTTGGTTCAAGAATCATAAAAGAAGGTTGTATACATGGAAGAAGCCTGGAGATACTGACAGGTTTCAGATATTATAATGGTAAGACCGAGATTTAGGAACCAGGTTTTAAATTGTAAGACATTTCCAGGGGCAGATGTGGACTCTGACCACAATCTATTGGTTATGAACTGTGGATTAAAACTGAAGAAACTGCAAAAAGGTGGCAATTTAAGGAGATGGGACCTGGATAAACTGACTAAACCAGAGGTTGTACAGAGTCTCAGGGAGAGCATATGGGAACAATTGACGGGAATGGGGGAAAGAAATACAGTAGAAGAAGAATGGGTAGCTTTGAGAGATGAAGTAGTGAAGGCAGCAGAGGATCTAGTAGGTAAAAAGACGATGGCTAGTAGAAATCCTTGGGTAACAGAAGAAATATTGAATTTAATTGATGAAAGGAGAAAATATAAAAATGCAGTAAATGAAGCAGGTGAAAAGGAATACAAACGTCTCAAAAATGAGATCGACAGGAAGTGCAAAATGGCTGTCATGGCTAGAGGACAAATGTAAGGATGTAGAGGCTTATCTCACTAGGGGTAAGATAGGTACTGCCTACAGGAAAATTAAAGAGACCTTTAGAGAAAAGAGAACCACTTGTATGAATATCAAGAGCTCAGATGGAAACCCAGTTCTAAGCAAAGAAGGGAAAGCAGAAGGGTGGAAGGAGTGTATAGAGGGTCTATACAGGGGCATGTACTTGAGGACAATATTATGGAAATGGAAGAGGATGTAGATGAAGACGAAATGGGAGATACGATACTGCGTGAAGAGTTTGACAGAGCACTGAAAGACCTGAGTCGAAACAAGGCCCCGGGAGTAGACAACATTCCATTAGAACTACTGATAGCCTTGGGAGAGCCAGGCCTAACAAAACTCTACCATCTGGTGAGCAAGATGTATGAGACAGGCGAAATACTCTCAGACTTCAAGAAGAATATAATAATTCCAATCCCAAAGAAAGCAGGTGCTGACAGATGTGAAAATTACCGAACTATCAGTTTAATAAGTCACAACTGCAAAATACTAACGCGAATGCCTTACAGATGAGTGGAAAAACTGATAGAAGCCAACCTCGGGGAAGATCAGTTTGGATTCCGTAGAAACGTTGGGACACGTGAGGCAATACTGACCCTACGACTTACCTTAGAAGCTAGATTAAGAAAAGGCAAACCTACGTTTCTAACATTTGCCGACTTAGAGAAAGCTTTTGACAATGTTAACTGGAATACTCTCTTTCAAATTCTGAAGGTGGCAGGGGTAAAATACAGGGAGCGAAAAGCTATTTACAATTTGTACAGAAAGCACATGGCAGTTATAAGAGTCGAGGGACATGAAAGGGAAGCAGTGATTGGGAAAGGAGTGAGACAGGGTTGTAGCCTCTCCCCGATGTTATTTAATCTGTATATTGAGCAAGCAGTAAAGGAAACAAAAGAATAATTCGGAGTGGGTATTACAATCCATGGAGAAGAAATAAAAACTTTGAGGTTCGCCGATGACATTGTAATTCTGTCAGAGACAGCAAACGACTTGGAAGAGCAGTTGAACGGAATGGACAGTGTCTTGAAAGGAGGGTATAAGATGAACATCAACAAAAGCTAAATAAGGATAATGGAAGGAAGTCGATTTAAGTCGAGTGATGCTGAGGGAATTAGATTAGGAAATGAGACACTTAAAGTAGTAAAGGAGTTTTGCTATTTGGGGAGCAAAATAACTGATGATGGTCGAAGTAGAGAGGATATAAAATGTAGACTGGCAATGGCAAGGAAATCGTTTCTGAAGAAGAGAAATTTGTTAACTTCGAGTATAGATTTAAGTGTCAGGAAGTCGTTTCTGAAAGTATTTGTTTGGAGTGTAGCCATGTATGAAAGTGAAACATGGACGATAACTAGTTTGGACAAGAAGAGAATAGAAGCTTTCGGAATGTGGTGCTACAGAAGAATACTGAAGATTAGATGGGTAGATCACATAACTAATGAGGAGGTACTGAATAGGATTGGGGAGAAGAGAAGTTTGTGGCACAACTTGACTAGAAGATGGGGTCGGTTGGTAGGACATGTTCTGAGGCATCAAGGGATCACCAATTTAGTATTGGAGGGCAGCGCGGAGGGTAAAAATCGTAGAGGGAGACCAAGAGATGAGTACACTAAACAGATTCAGAAGGATGTAGGTTGGTTGCAGTAGGTACTGGGAAATGAGGAAGCTTGCACAGGATAGAGTAGCATGGAGAGCTGCATCAAACCAGTCTCAGGACTGAAGACCACAAAAACAACATAGCATACTGAAAGATGTTGGAACTCGCAGTGATGATAATGACAAATTCCTTATATCTAGCAATCCAGCCCTAAGAAGAAGATCTCAACGTCATCTCTCACAAACTCCTCAAATTTTATTTGTTCGGCATCCGAACTTCACAACCTGCCGAAAACTGCCCTTACCAGCAATTGCCGAGCTCCGTAAGTAGAGGCAGACCTTTATTCTCTCTCTACCACTTGCCGCTACTAGCGGAAGTGTAGCAACGTTAAGCTAAGGTGAACTATTATTTTTTACTACAAACTTTTAAAAAAGTAAGTTATTATCTTCACTAATCGAACTGACAGAAGGCTGAGGAGACGGAGTGTAAAAAGAAAAGATAGTAGATAATAAGGAGCTTCAGTTGCAAGTATTTTTTATTTGTTTTGTAAATAAAAAAGTCGTCTCTTATAGTACCTTAACTTTAAGATATCATCAGTGGGATCCAGAATGATAAAGTTTTGTTTCGATATGTGTTACTTGTAGATTAATAAAACAGTTTACGTCGCGCTGTTTATTTAAATAAGGGATTAGTTACAGTTCTTCGCTTTTTTAGTTGTCGCACTCCAGTTCCATTTACGAAACATAAGCATGTTTTTATGTTTCGAAATTCTTTCTCTACACTTTTCATCTCGTTTGCCCTTATTGTTGTGATGCACGCTCAGTCTTCTGTCACTAATTACAGATATTTGATCGAAAACAGTGATTTCAGGACGTTGATTTAACTATTTGTCTCCTCCTGTTTGGTTTGTTTACATTCATGTTGCCAACCTAACGAACGATATGCTGAAAACTAACGCCTCTTCATTTATTTCATGTTTATACCTGTATGTGTGTGTGAGTATATATGCATAGATTTTTTTAATTTTTTTTTTTTTTTTTTTTTTTTTTTTTTTTTTTTTTTTTTTTGTGGTGTGGTTGCTGGTGCTTATTCAGTGCGAGTTTCCAAATTTTGACTATGAATGTAACAGCAGTCAGAGAATGGTTCAAAGTTTTGGTGTTCAGCTGATTTGAGTTTTGGTTTAAATGTTTGGTGAAGGTGTTCATGGGCAAGTGCGTGGAAAGGGGGTTGGGTGATAGTATTATTAATATTATTATACTAGGCCTCTGTTGTAGTGTTACTCTGTTATTTTATCTATTATTGTAAACAATGAATTGTTTAGCACGTGTACTTTATAATTAAACTGTTTTCTTTTCTGCTTTGGTTTTCAGTATGTGGCGATTTTATTGCATGGTTAAGAGGTGTTTTTTATTGTTTATTCTAATTATTTTCATGTTTTCTTCACTAGTGATTGGTTTTTGACTGTGTTCTCATGTGTGTTCTGGAAATGTGAGGTTGTTTGGCTGTACTACCAGGCTCTCACGTGTTCTTTGTATCTGACGTCAGATGTACAGGATGTTTGTCATACGTATCTGCGATCACAAGTGTTACACTTTTATTCACAAGTTGTTTCTAAGGTACCGATAAAATTTAAATTATGCAGTTCACTAAATAAAACCTCTTCATTTTCACCACACTCTCATTGGACAATTTCGTTCCTCTTTTTTTTTTTTTTTTTTTTTTTTTTTTTTTTTTTTTACCCTTCCTCGAACCTTTCTGAATTGGAGATTTCTTTCCCGCCCGTCAATGTGCTCTTAATACCGGATCTTGGTGACTACTATAGCAATTTTTGTATTTATTTTTGTTTGACTTTCTGTAGGAATCGAGCGTCCTTACAGAGTAGACGTAAGTTTGGAACGATCGTTAAGGGGCATCGATGAGATTTGTTGTTACAACGAGTGGACAGAGTATTAAACAGCTTTAAAAATCCGTCTGCCACGCATATGTATGAACCTCTGGCAACGTCGTTAGAGAAAGTAGTTACGAAGAGTATCCAATTACAAAGACTAGTGGAATTGCCGCAAAGGAGGCTTTTGCTACATTTGATGCTTATCACAGTACGCACGGACGCACGCACACACACACACACACACACACACACACACACACACACACAGCAACGTATTTAACCAGACAGTTTGCTCGTGAAATTACACGACACACCATTTTTTCTGGTTACTGTAGCTCCGATTACGGTCGGTTTCCATTTCTGTTTATGGCAGGCGGTGAGCAGGCTTAGGAAGTAGATCCTGTGTGATCATGCCCTCTATTGCTATGTGAACGCCCTGCTGCAACAGTACATCTGTGTGTGTATAAATGTGTATATATAAATGCGAATCAAAGGATTACAAGAAACAGAATAAAATGCAGGTGCCACATTCAAAATGCAGCCGACATAAACATTAAAATTACGGAGATGTAACATGGTTGCGCCAACTAAAGATAGGTTAACAAATGAAACGTATCGTGGCATGTATGAAGTTCTGGAGAGAAGTATCTGGTTGCTACATTTCTTCGAACAGTTCCTGTAAGAATAACAAATGCACGAGAAACATACTGAAAATAAGAAAGTAAATAAGCTGCCAATGAACTGATAGAATCAACATGTATTTTTTAACTTATAACCGATGGTGCTGAGACCCATGGTACAAAAGCCGGTCAGTACACTGTTGCAGAAACAACGAAAAAAACATCCCAACGTAAAAGAATGCAAAATACCCAAGATTGACGCACTTTTACACAAGCTCGAAATTTAGGACGAGCTTCAATCCTAAATGCTTTTAATGGTGTACACAACTAAATTCTGTTTCGATATCTCGCAGAAAACCCAAAGAGATTCTGGTCATATGTAATGTACACCAGCGCAAGACGCAATCAATACTTTTACTGTGCGACAACAATGGTGATGTCGCTGATGACAGTGCCACAAAAGCAGAGTTAGAGAGTTGTTTCACCAAAGAAGAGAAAGCAAACATTTCCGAATTCGAATCAAGAACATCTAACAACATGAGTAACTTAGAAGTACTTACTCGCAGTGTAGCAAAGTAGCTTAAATCACTTAACAAAGGCAAGGCCTCCAGAGCAGAATACACAACAGTCAGGTTCCTTTCTGAGTATGCTGATACAATAGCTTCGTACTTAGCAATCGTATACAGCCGCTCACTTGTCGAAATAAAGTCCCTAAAGACTGGAAAGTTGTGAAGGCCACACCAGTACCCAAGAAAGGTGGGAGGAGTAATACGCTGAATTACAGACCAGTATCACTAAAGTCGACTTGCAGTAATATTTTGGAACATATACTGTGTTGGAACATTATGGATTACCTTGAAGGAAACGATTTATTTAAAAAAAAGTCAGCACTGATTCAGAAAATATCATTCTTGTGAAACACAACTAGCTCTTTATTCTCACGAAGTAAAGAGTGCTGTCAACAGAGGATACCAAACTGTTTCTATATTTTTAGATTTCCAGAAGGCTTTTGTCACCGTTCCTCACAAGAGACTGCTAGTGAAATTATGTACTGAGAAAGTATCACCTCACTTGTGCGACTGGATTCTGTGTTCCTGTCAGAAAGGTCGTCGTTCATAGTAGCTGACAGAAACTCAGACACCGCGCTTGTCCGCCCTCTTCTGGAATATTGTTGTGGAATACGAAATCCGTATCAGATGGGACTGACGAAGGACATAAGAAGAGCAGCTCGGTTTGTGTTATCACGAAATAGGAGAGATATTGCCACGGAGCCGGCCGCGGTGACCGAGCGGTTCTAGGCGCTCAGTCCGGAACCGCGCGACTGCTCCGGACGCAGGTTCGAATCCTGCCTCGGGCATGGATGTGTGTGATGTCCTTAGGATAGTTAGGTTTCAGTAGTTCTACGTTCTAGGGGACTGATGACCTCAGATGTTAAGTCCCATAGTGCTCAGAGCCATTTTATTGCCACGGACACGATACATGAACTGGGGTGGCAATCATTAAAACAAAGGCGTTTTTCATTGCGGCGGGATATTCTCGTGAAATTTTAATCACCAACTTTCTCCTCCGACTCCGAAAATATTCAGTTCGTGCCCACTTACACAGGGATCAAAAATTATTGTTATAAAATAAGAGAAAACAGAGCTCGCACAGAAAAAATTCGACTGCTCGTTTTTCCCGCGCTCCGATCGAGAATGGAATGTTTCTCCCGCGCTCCCATCTAGAATGGAATGGTAGAGAAACAGCTTGAAGGTGGTGCGATGAATTCTCTGTCAGGCATTTAATTCTGAACTGCAGAGTAATCATGCAGATGTGAATCTTTTTAGGATGGGGAAGACGGCATCTTCAGATTTTTGTTTAAGTGGCCTAAATACACTACGTGATCAAAAGTATCAAGACACCTCGAAAAACGTACGTTTTCCATATTAGGTGCATTGTGTGGCCACCTGCTGCCAGATACTCCATATCAGCGTCGCCAGTAGTCATTAGACATCGTGAGAGAGCAGAACGGAGAGCTCCGCGGAACTCACGGACTTCGAATATGGTCAGGTCATTGAGTGTCACTTGTGGCATACGTCTGCACGCGAGATTTCCACACTCCTATGCATCCATAGGTCCACTGTTTCCGATATGATAGTGAAGTGGAAATGTGAAGGTATACGTCTAGCAATAAAGCGTACAGGCTGACCTCGTCTGTTGACTAACAGTGACCACCGACAGTTGAAGAGGGTCGTAATGTGTAATAGGCAGACATCTATCCAGACCAACACACAGAATTTTCAGACTGCATCAGGATCTACTGAAGTACTATGACAGGCGAGAGGTGAGAAAACTTGGATCTCACGGTCGAGCGGTTGTTCATAAGCCACACAACACACTGGTAAATGCCAAACGACGCCTCACTTGGTGTAAGGAGCGCAAAAATTGGACGATTGAACAGTGGAAAAACTTTGTGTGGAGTGACGAATCACGGTACACGATGTGGCGATCCGGTGGCAGGGTATGCGTGTGGCAAATGACCGGTGAACGTCATCTGCCAGCATGTACAGTGCGAACACTAAAATTCGGAGGCGGTGGTGTTATGGTGTGGTCGTGTTTTTCATTGAGGGGGCTTGCACCCCTTGTTGTTTTGCGTGGCACTATCACAGCGAAGGCTTACATTGACGTTTTAAGCACCTTCTTGCTTCCCCCTGTTGACGAGCAATTCAGGGATGACGACTGCATCATTCAACACGATCGAGCATCTGTCCATAATGCACGGCCTTTGGCGGAGTGGTTACACGACAATAACATCCCTGTAATCGACTGGCCTGCACAGAGTCCTTACCTGAATCCTACAGAACACCTTTGGGATGTTTTGGAACGCCGACTTCGTGCAGGCCTCACCGACCGACCTCGATACCCCTCCTCAGTGCATCACTCCTTGAAGAATGGGCTGTCATTCTCCTACAAACCTTCTGGCACCTGATTGAACGTATGCCTGCGAGAGTGGAAGCTGTCACCAAGGCTGATGGTGGGCCCACACCATACTGAATTCCAGCATTAGCGATGGAGGGCGCCACGAACTTGTAAGTCATTTTCAGCCAGGCGTCCGGATACTTTTGATTACACTGTGTACGTAGAAAATGCTGCTGACTTGAGGCAGGGTTTTGCATCACGAAATGTGTGTGTCCTGCCTAGGGACCAAGCTCAGTACACGATATTTGATTAAACCTGCAATAATCTGCCCTTAAAAGCCTGGAACGATTTCATGAACACATAAAGAGACTTCACACATTGTTTTTCGCTGTGGAAGTGATCGGACGCATTATGGCCAGTGACGCCGGTCCTCAAACTACGGTGATGTGTGCACCAGTTTACGACTTTAGTGTAGGCACATAGATGTTCTAACTCTTAAGTAATAAGTTGTACTAGTACCTGTAGAATTGTTTGCAATTTGTAATGAAGGTTCAGAGTGAGGGAATATAAAGTAACTGGCAGTGTTTCAATAAGTATTAAAGCACCGACGCCCCGTGTCAAGGATGGATACTCGCCAGAAACAGCCTCGCGAGGCTAAGCAGAGTATACTAGAGAAAAATTGCAACTAGAGGATTATCAATATGCGGGGTGTTTCAGAAGTGGCCGTCAATATTCAGGGATACGAGAGGAATGATCATTTAAAACAAAAAAGCCGAGTAAACATGGGCTCTAAAACTCATACCTTAAGAGCTATGAGCAATTCTTGATCTTTGATGCTGTGAAGCAAATCTCTTCGACTGAAAGCTCTTTGATTTCCATATATTAGGAAGTGGCAGTAAGGACCAAAACAAGAAAAAAATGCCCAGTAAACATTGTCTCTAAAATGCATACCTTAAAAGTTGTGAGCACTTGTTCATTAGTGTTGTGTGATGTCCTTAGGTTAATTAGGTTTAAGTAGTTCTAACTTCTAGGGGACTGATGACCATAGATGTTAAGTCCCATGGTACTCAGAGCCATTTGAACCATCACTTGTTCATTAGGAGAGCTGTGGTTCAAAGTAACGAAGATGAGACAGTGCTGATAGCTCTTAAAGTATGCATTTTAGAGCAATTGTTTATTGGACGTTTTTTCTTGTTTATGTCCATACTACCTCTTCCCAAAGTATGGAAGGCAAAGACTTTGCAGTAGAAGAGATCAGAATCACTGTATCGAAGGTCAAGGACTGCTCAAAACTGTTAAGATATGCATTTTAGAGCCCCTGTTTATTTGACTTTTTTGTTTCGAATGATCATTCCTGTCATACACTGAGTATTGACCATCACTTCTGAAACACCCTGTATACTGAAACAAAAGCATGAATTCTACTATAAAGTGGATAACAAAATAACACCGTAGAAACAGAATGTCGTTAATACTGCATTAGTATTCAGGACCTGTTAATCATGTCGTTCCAACATAGACGATCAGTCTACACCAAATGTTCAAATGTGTGTGAAACCTTCTGGGACTTAACTGCTAAGGTCATCAGTCCCTAAGCTTACACACTAGTTAACCCAAATTATCCTAAGGACAAACACACACACCCATGCCGGAGGGAGGACTCGAACCTCCACTGGGACCAGCCGCACAGTCCATGACTGGAGCGCCTAAGACCGTTCGGCTAATCCCGAGCGGCGTCTACACCAGGATCACCTAACGTGAGCGGCACTTCAGGCTGGGGACGGTGGAGAAATCGGCCGTGGTGGAGCACGCGCTGAGTGAGACCGACCACATAGGAAAATTCTCCGGCACGGAAGTTCTTACCGTAGAGCAGAGATTTCACACCCATTGTTTCAGGAAAGCTACAGAAATACACCAACATGACAACAGAAAAAAGAAAGCGTCTAGGTGAATGGGTTCTGTGATTACCGTCGTGCAACAAACGACAGTAGAACACTGATAAGGCACATTATCACCACTGCCCACCGCGAGGTAGTATGCTGCCTTGTGGTGCTGAGGACACGTGGCGCGGTAAACAGAAGTGTATGAGAGGAGCAGAGACGATTGGAAAATAGTTCTAGCGACGACAAGTGGCACAAATGCGGAAAGCCGCCGACTTAAGCGAGTTTGACAAGAGCCATATTGTTATGACCCAGTGCCTGGGAACGAGAGTCTCGGAAACGTCGAAGCTGGTCGGGTGTTCGCGTGCACATACCCAAAGTGGTTGAAGAATGCTGAAACCACGAGTAGGCGACAAGAAGGTGGACGTCCATACCTCATCACAGAACGTCGGGATCGGAGGCTTGTCCGCTCTCTAAAGCAGGATAGGTGGCAATCTGCAGCAGACATGACGACAGAGTACAGTGCTGGCGCAAGCACATGTGTTTTGGAGCACACTGTTAAGTGCACAGTTTGCACATGGAGTTCCACAGCAGAGGACACCTACGTGTTCCCATGTTGATCCAACAACATCATCAGTTATGACTAAATTGGGCACGAGATCATTGGTCGGATGAATCTCGTTTATTGTTAAACCAGGTCGATGGTCGTGTCCTTTTCTTCCAACGATCCAAAAAACTGCACCTGGCTTTAAATGTATGTGAATTATATGAAAGCGTGGTGTCTGTTCTTTCGGACATGTCCAAAAGAGCAGACACCACGCAGAATCCGCAGCAATAATATATTATAAGTAAATTGAAGGTGGGAGCAGTATTATGCTATGCGGAACAGTCACCTGGATTTCCATGGGACCTGCGGTAGTAATCGAAGGCACCGTGGCAACTGTGTACTACGTGAACGTTATTAGGGACCACCTGTAACCCCTTATGCCTGCTGTCTTCCTCAACAGCGATGGCATCTTCCAGCAAGATAACTGTCGGTGCCACAAGTCGAAAATCGTGCTGCAGTGGTTTGAGGAGCGTGACAATGAACTCACGTTGATTTCTTGTTCATCAAATTCGGCTTATCTGAATCTGATGAAACCCAACTAGGACGCTATCGGGTGCCAGCTCCGCGCCCACAAACCAACCGCCCGTAAATCAAGGGAAATGTGACATGTGCGTAGGCATCAGGTGCTACAAACCTCTGTAAACCTATCAAGTACTTGAATGAGATTTTTCTCTCTGTAGCGGAGTGGGTACTGGTATGAAACTTCCTGGCAGATTAAAATTGTGTGGCGGACCGAGACTCCAACTCGGGACCTTTGCTTTTGCATGCAAGTGCTCTGCCATCAGAGCTACCCAAGCAGGAAAGCAGGGGACGAGGTACTGGCGGAAGTAAAGCTGTGAGGACGGGGCGTGAGTTGTGCTTGGGTAGCTCTGATGGGAGAACACTTGCCCGCGAAAGGCAAAAGTCCCGAGTTCAAGTCTCGGTCCAGCACACAGTTTTAATCTGCCAGGAAGTTTCATATCAAGTACTTGTTGATTGTGTGGCACGCAGAATCACTGCTCAACTGCCTTCCAGAAGTGGACCAACACGGATTTAGGTAGGTAGTCATGATGTTTTGGCTCATCAGCAGCGGCGATCTCGACTCCAGTGCACCACCAGCAATGGAGGGTGAAGATCTAACAATGTCAGCCACTCTTTCTGGCGAAACGTCAGCAGAAGAACCCGAGACAGAAGTGAACAGGCAGTTTATCAGACCATGAATAACTGTAGACCGAAGATATCGTAATACACGTTCCGCTGATAAGAAACCCAAGTTGTACGCAAGTACAATAAATTAGAGTCCTGTTATTCTGAGTCCCGCTATTCCGAAAATCCGCCTGTTCCGAAAAGAGTTCAGAAAAAATACCGATTTTTTAGCTTAAAAACAGGAGAAATTAAAAAGTCGTTCGTGAAAAAATGTACATTTATACTGCACCAAGAAGTTAAATAGAAACAGACACAGAGCCTAAGCTTGTTGAAAAGGCCTGATACCATACTGGAATGAAAGCTAGTTACTGACAATATTGTGTATACCAGGGCTTAACAACTGGCCGGTTTTGAGCGCGAGTACTCGCGTCTGCTCAGGCACGGGCTCGCGAGCAGGTGCAAGGTCGCGGAGTAGGGAGGGAGGGGAGGGAGGGGAAATGCGCGCGCACGTTTGAATGTGATCTCGCGTTCTTAGCAGATTTAACCAGCCATCTGAATGCTTTGAACATTTTACTACAAGGTAAAGATCTGCTAATTACTCATTTCATAGATCGAATACGAGCTTTTAAAATGAAATTGACACTTTGGGTGAGTCAGCTGGAAACAGGAAACCTAGCTCATTTTCCTAAATTATCATCCATGCAAGATGTTCACAAAGACTGTGAACGTTATTCACATAGTTTAGTTGATCAGCGCTTTCAAGATCTGACAGCACTAGACAGTGATCTTCGTCTGTTCTCTCCATATTCAGCGAATATTTAAGAGATTAATCCTGAGCTGCAGCAAGAAATTATTGACCTGCAGTGTGACAGAGAATACAGAGACAAATTTCAGAACAAGAAAAACATTTTGGAATTCTACAGACACTTCCCTCAGGATAGATTTCCTCGTTTGCACAAACTGGCGGCTACAATAATATCAATGCTCGGTTCCACGTATGTTTGTGAACAACTGTTCTCTGCAGTGAAATGTAACAAGACGCGCCTGGTAAACGCATTGTCTGATCGAAATTTAAACTGCACGCTGCGCCTAAAATGCACAAGAACAATTACTCCGAACATAGACGCAATTGTAAAAGGCAAAAAGTACAAGATAACCGAGAATCCCACACTTCAGTGACACCTTTTATTATGTAACAGCTCACAAATTAATGCGAATGTTGAGGCATACACTAAACTAATAAAATTATGTGGCATGTGTACATTCTCCTTTATTTGTTTCATTTGTCGCAGTAATAATTCGTGAGTGATATCCCTGCAGGTGGCCGCGGATTTACATTGACTGGCGGCAGCTGTTGTGTGCCCCACGTGACTCTCCCCACTCTCCGCTCTGGTCCGTTAGTGGGGGTAGCGTGCTCGCCCTACTCCATGCTCGCGCCTTGCTGCTCACAGCTTGCTCCGCGAGCACGTATGTTGTGAAGCCCTGGTGTATACAGTACAAGTCTGCTCCATTTATACAATTCTGTTGCGCCATTTTTAATCACTCATAAAGCAAAGTCAGTCTTTTTTTCTGAAGGGGAGTACTGAATTAACTTGAGGATGCAATGTTCCACCATCGCCGCATGAACATAACATCATTTGGTGTTGATGACGCGTGCTGTTCGACGTAGCATAATGCGAGATCAAGACCATTTGCCGCGTGTGTGTGTGTGTGTGTGTGTGTGATAAGAGTTCAGTTTGAGCGTTCAGCTCCTCCTCGCTTTCCTCCGCGTCGATCTGAGCTGATGAGTGCTGCGCCACTCCTACAAAGTCTTCGCCTCCGTACTCCTGGTGGCCATTGTCGTCAACAGCAGTCCACTCCTCAACACAGCTTTCTTCTCTGTCTTCACCTGGGATTTTCTTCACTAGTGGAAGAAGGTCACAGTCTTTCACAGGTGTAAAAGTTGGTTCAACAAATTCCAATGTAGGCCACAGATTTCTCAATGATTTTTGTAATGCACCTTTAGTAGTGTTATACCATGCTTCAGCCAATCAGTAATCACACCTTTTATTGTAATTTTCTTAAGTTTTTGCTGGATTGTGATTTCATGTCCATTGTCTACAAGGAAGGTGCGAAGCAGCATTTTTCTGTATCATTGTTTAATGGCCTGCAACACACACTGGTCCATAGCCTGAAGAACTGAAGTTACATTCAGTGGCAGAAAAACTGCTTTGATGTCTCCTCAAACAAGTTTCGTTTCTTCTTGATGGCAGGGAGCACTATCTATAAACAGCAGAGCACGATTAACCAATCCATTTTCTCTATTGAACGCAGTCACTTAAGGAAGAAACTGGTGTTCGAACCATTGATTGGACAAGTCACGCTCCACCGAAGCATTTTTTTGATTCTTATAATACACAGGAACTGAGTTGATGTTAATGTCTTTGAACGCTCGTGGTTTTGCCGATTTTTCTGTTAATATCACCGGAAATTTGTTTGTTGCCGAGGCGTTGCTGCAAGCTAAGACATGTAAACGTTGTTTGTCCATTTTAAACCGTGCGGCAGATTTCTTTTCTTGCAAAGCCGGACTTTTGGTAGGGAATGTCTTAAAATTCAGTCAGGTTTCATCTGTGCTGTAAACTTGCTACGGTGAGCAGTTTTGAGAAGAAAGAAGAATTCTTTTACGTAATTGGCATCTGATTCGTTGTCAACTGACAGCTCTTCCTCAGCAGTCGTGAGCTGCCTAATTCCGTGTCTTTTCTTCCAACGATCCAAAGAGCTACAGCTAGCTGCAAATGGTGGGTCGCCATCCATAAGCTTGTTCAGTTGAAGCACCTTATCAAAGGACCAGAAATGGAGATTCCTTTCTGTCCTTTCTTGAATGACCCACAAATACAAGCCCTCGTCAAGTTTTTCATATGAAGACACAATCGTTTTTGCCGCTTACCAAGAGTTATTTCACTTGAATCAAAACAAAACTTCTCTATTTTAACGCAATTTTTTCCCAGTCACTAATCGTTGTTTTTTCCGACACCACATTCGAGTGAAAGTTTAGTAGCACTTCCCCCCTCGTCCAGTCTTTTTATCACTTCAAGCTTTTCTTTTACAGTAAACACAGAATGACTTCGTTTACTTGCAATGTTTAATTTTTAACAGTTGACGTCGAGGACTACGAACATAAATAAAAAAGGCACAGTGGCTCGATAAGGTAACTCGACACTCACGGAAAAAGCTGAACAACAAATATGCAAAAATGTGTTTGGAACTCGGGAGGTAGAGGGACAGGTAGGGCTTTGCGGCAATAGTCGTCGAAAATCGCTAGCAGATGTCGCCGAACTTAATTTACGGCTTAATAAGTCAGTAGGTTGATATGATTCGTGAAATCCGCCTATTTAGAATTCCCGCTAAACCGAATAGTGTTCGATCCCAATTAGTTCGGAATAGCGGGACTCTACAGTAATGATACTGAAAATTTTTAAAATTACACTAATTGGCCCTATTTTTAGACCCTTATTTATTAGTAACAACAATGGTGTGGAACTATGCTGCCACAGCTGCAAATCGAAATACGTCACATGAGAAAATTTCATTTTCTAAGGCTAGCACCAGTAAGGTCTAATCCCGGTTATAATACCAGAAAGAGCTGGTTTATGTGTTGAAAATATAGAGACATGGTGTAACAAAGAACTAATACGGTAGGACAAATTCGTGTGACTGTATGTTTATGCTCAATAAATTCGGTAGAGTGGGAAAGTGCTGCTAGTAAATTGATTGAATATAAATACATTTCGAGCCCTTTTTATCTGCAGATACAATTCATATACTGTCTCTGGACTTTAAAGGAGTTCAAACCGTTGCGCTTATTTTAACGTAGTCAAAATAGGCGACTGGTTTTAGTACCTACGCCATGAAGAATGGGTATGTACTGTTAATTCTGAATAGGAATCTATGTCAGAAAACGTATCGCAACAATACGTCTGCGTTAGGATCTGCTGACAGTTGCTTCTCCTGGTATGCAGTTGGGCAAATAAGATGACATGTACTGCATCATATGGTCACCTGATGTCACTTAATGTATGCAAAGTTTGATTTACAGAAGTCTTGCAGAGACAGAGGAAAATCTGCTGCCAAGAGAACTGGCACTAGACTAGATACTGAAGAGACGCCAGCTGGGATAGAGAGTGTGTACCAGAACATGCTTCTTAGGTATGAAGTGTGTAACAACGTTGGTGGTCACCACATCGAACATGCATTGGTATTGTTCTGTACATGCAGCGTGCTGGGCTCTTTTTTTTTTATAATGTAAACACATAGTTCTTAAGTGTTAATACAAAAAAATGTGCTTAAGTGATAAGTGAATGTTTCGCTATGTTTCCTGTCGAACTGTTACCTAGTAATTGTGCTGTGTCACGCCTAATTTAGTTCCTTAAGCAGAAGTGGGTGAGTTAAACATCTGAAATGAAACCGTCATAACACGGAAACGGTACGTCTCCGGACCCGACTTCCTATTCAGAATATTACATACTCCCTCCCCTATGCGAGTCCTAGAAGTTTGAATCGGGTATTTCCGAACACTCTGTATACACATGTGCCAAAACATGACGACACCTTCTTGATAGCGTGCTCGTCCACCTTCGGGACTCAGTACAGTGACACTTCTACGTGGCATGGTTTTGACTAGTCCTTCGTAGGGTTCCGGAGGTATACGGCATCAGAGGTCTACGCACAGCTCATGCAATTAACATAACGTACCTGTGGTTTATGGGCGAGGAAAAGGCTTCCGATTGCATCCCTGATGTGATCCATAGAGCTCAGATCAGGCGAATGTGGTGGCCAAGACATCAAAAAAATGGTTAAAATGGCTCTGAGCACTATGGGACTTAACTTCTGCGGTCATCAGTCCCCCAGAACTTAGAACTACTTAAACCTAACTAACCTAAGGTCATCGCACACATCAATGCCCGAGGCAGGATTCGAACCTGCGACCGTAGCGGTCGCGCGGTTCCAGACCGTAGCGCCTAGAACCGCTCGGCCACTCCGGCCGGCTGCCAAGACATCAGCTTCAACTTCCACACACCTCAAAGCACTGTAGCATCTTTCTGTCCTTATCACAGGGAGAGTTATCATGCTGGAAAATGCTATCGCAATTGGGGAAGACATCGAACACGAAAGGATGCAGCTACCACTGTCCTCTATTACTACCATAGGTCCCACGGAAACCCAGCTGATAGCGTCCCATGTCCCATAACAAATTTTCCGCCAGCAGCCTGCATCCGTAGTAGCGTCCCATGTCCCATAACAAATTTTCCGCCAGCAGCCTGCATCCGTAGCACAGTGTATGTTCGTGTGTGTGACGGCGTATCCGGACACGACCATCGACCTGGTGAAAAAAAAAAAACGTAGTTCATTCAACGCTTCGATTCATTTCCAGTGATGAACGGAGTATCCCGGTGGTCCTGTATCCACTTTAATATTAACTGGCTTTGTCGCTCGATCTAGACGGAAACACAAAAGGGCCGTTCGCGACGCAACACTATATTCAACAATTCGTGCTAATGTGATCGTGGATATCCAGCATATTATGCGGTGTCAGTGGCATCTTCGTGTACCACACCCGGCGGGCCGCACGCCTCTCACAGCTATGCGAGACATGGCACTTCGAAACCTCCCGCCAAATAGCGTGTCGCCGGTCGTGTTCGGTCTTCCAGCGCTCGTGACCTCCGATGGGTGGCGCCACACAGACACGCCAACAGAGGACGCTAAATTGACGTGGCCTCACTCCATGTGACTGACTGCCCGATCGTCTTTTTAAGTAATTGCTTTCAGAGTTTCGTAGCTACACCCTTCCACTATTCACAAAACCCTGGTCTGACCCATACTCTGCTATACAAATGTACCTGTAAAATGCAGCACTGTTTTTAGATATTTATGCGTTGTTCTAGACGAGAAAGGAACCCACGACCGTCACTTCACTTGGACCCCTCACCTCCTGACCATCCAGCAGAAAGCCCGTTCCCGCCTCCGCCTCCTGAAACTCATGTCTGGCTGGACATGGGGATTGCATCCTTCCACTATCCTCCACACCTACAAATCCCGCATCCATCTTATCGTCTGTTATGCCAGCGTTGCCTGGCTCTCCATACCCACCCGCTCTTACAAGGCCCTCCAAATCCTCGAACACCATGCGCTCCACCTTGCCTTCTGTATCCGCCTTCCTTCCCCCACACAGCTCCTGTACGACCTCATCCCCTTCCCCCACCTCCTCCTTTTCCTCCAACATCTCCACATCTTTTACACTGTCTGCAGGCTTGATCCCCACCCCCTGGTTACCTCCTTCATCTCTGCCCCCTGACCGTCCCTGTGCCTCTATCGCTGTATCCCTCCCTCTCTCCACCACCACATCCTCCATCTCCTTCATCAAGGCAATTTCCAGCACTTTCCCCTCCCAGATGTTGAACTTCACTGTGACATATACCCTTCCTTCCAACTGTAACCTGGCCTTGTTCCCCTCCTCCCAAGGGCCCCTTTTTCTCTCCCCTCCTTCTCCCAAAACGGATTTTCCTCCTTTCCCCCCCTGCATCCTTGCACCCTATCCTCGCCTCTTTCCCTCCCACATCCTTTGCTCCCAGGCCCTCTTTGGTTTGCCCCACACCCCTCTCCCCCCTCTCTTCCACTCCCTCCCTTCTTCCCTTCACCATCATCTCCTTGCACCTGGCAGATCATTTGTTTTGCTGATTGTCATCAGTGTGCTACATCAGTGTTGTGTTTGGTGCTGTTCTTGTGTGCATCAAGAGGTGTGATTTTAATTGTGTGCTGGACATGTACATCGTGTTCCTGTCAGTGATTGTTATGTCCTATGCCATCTATTGATACTTTTGTTCTCCAGTCATCCTTTGCCTTGTGTTCTTTTAATTGTCCCAGTGTGTTTTTTTTGTGTGCACTACTTTTTTACAGTTTTTACCTCCATTTTACATTCGCCCATTTGTCTATTGTCTTCCATGATGTTACCCCCTTTTTTATATCTATGTACACCATGTTTTCTCCTTCATGTTATTTTTGAATGCTTTCTATTGTATGTTTTATGTCTTTCGGCTGAAGAGCAGTGCATATGCTGCTGCCAGCCAGCCCCAATGGGGAATTGAAATACAATAACGAAAAAAAATAAGAAGAAAAAAAAAGAAGAATACGAGAAATGAACCCATGTTCATCAAGGCAATTTCCAGCATCTCCCCCTCCCAGATGTTGAACTTCACGGTGACATACAGGGTGTTACAAAAAGGTACAGCCAAACTTTCAGGAAACATTCCTCACACACAAAGAAAGAAAATATGTTATATGGAGATGTGTCCGGAAACGCTTACTTTCCATGTTAGAGCTCATTTTATTACTTCTCTTCAAATCACATTAATCATGGAAAGGAAACACACAGCAACAGAATGTACCAGCGTGACTTCAAACACTTCGTTACTGGAAATGTTCAAAATGTCCTCCGTTAGCGAGGATACATGCATCCACCCTCCGTCACATGGAATCCCTGATGTGCTGATGCAGCCCTGGAGAATGGCGTATTGTATCACAGCCATCCACAATACGAGCACGAAGAGTCTCTACATTTGGTACCGGGGTTGTGTAGACAAGAGCTTTCAAATGCCCCCATAAATGAAAGTCAAGAGGGTTGAGTTCAGGAGAGCGTGGAGGCCATGGAATTGGTCCACCTCTACCAATCCATCGATCACCGAATCTGTTGTTGAGAAGTGTACGAACACTTCGACTGAAATGTGCAGGAGCTCCATCATGCATGAACCACATGTTGTGTCGTACTTGTAAAGGCACATATGGTAGCTGCACAGGTAGAGTATCCTGCATGAAATCATGATAACGTGCTCCATTGAGCGTAGGTGTAAGAACATGGGGCCCAATCAAGACATCACCAACAATGCCTGCCCAAACATTCACAGAAAATCTGTGTTGATGACGTGATTGCACAATTGCGTGCGGATTCTCGTCAGCCCACACATGCTGATTGTGAAAATTTACAATTTGATCACGTTGGAATGAAGCCTCATCCGTAAAGAGTACATTTGCACCGAAATGAGGATTGACACATTGTTGGATGAACCATTCGCAGAAGTATACCCGTGGAGGCCAATCAGCTGCTGATAGTGTCTGCACACGCTGTACATGGTATGGAAACAACTAGTTCTCCCATAGCACTCTCCATACAGTGACGTGGTCAACATTACCTTGTACAGCAGCAACTTCACTGACGCTGACATTAGGGTTATCGTCAACTGCACGAAGAATTGCCTCGTCCATTGCAGATGTCCTCGTCGTTCTAGGTCTTCCCCAGTCGCGAGTCATAGGCTGGAGCGTTCCGTGCTCCCTAAGACGCCGATCAATTGCTTCGAACGTCTTCCTGTCAGGACATCTTCGTTCACGAAATCTGTCTCGATACAAACGTACCGCGCCACGGCTATTGCCCCGTGCTAATCCATACATCAAATAGCCATCTGCCAACTCCGCATTTGTAAACATTGCACTGACTACAAAACCACGTTCGTGATGAACACTAACCTGTTGATGCTGCGTACTGATGTGCTTGATGCTAGTACTGTAGAGCAATGAGTCGCATGTCAACACAAGCACCAAAGTCAACATTGCCTTCCTTCAATTGGGCCAACTGGCGGTGAATCGAGGAAGTGCAGTACTTACTGACGAAACTAAAATGAGCTCTAACATGGAAATTAAGCGTTTCCGGACACATGTCCACATAACATCTTTTCTTTATTTGTGTGTGAGGAATGTTTCCTGAAAGTTTGGCCGTACCTTTTTGTAACACCCTGTATGCCCTTCCTACCAACTGTAACCTGGCCTTGTTCTCGCCTCTCCAGAGCACCCTTTTTCCTCTCCCCTCCTTCTCTGCATTTTCCTCCTTCCCGCCCTGAGTCCCTGCACCCCCTCCTCGACTGCTGCCCCCCCCCCCCCACCTTCTTCCCTCTCCAGCCCTCTTCAGTGCGCTCTTCCCGTGTCCCTCCCCCTCTTCTCCCCTCCCTCCCTTCTTCCCTTCTAACACATCCCCATGCCCCTGACAGATCCTCTGTTTGCTCATCGTCATCAGTGCTACGTCAGTGTTGTGTTTGGTGCTGTTCCCCCATGTGTCAAGAGCTGTGATTTTAATTGCGTGCTGGACTTGTACATAATGTTACTGTCAGTGTTCGTTATGTGCTATTGCCATCCGTCGATATTTTTATGATCCAGTGGGTGGTTTTTTTGTGTGCACTACTTTTTTACGGTTCTTATCTCCATTTTACAGTCGGCCCCCTTTGTGTCTGTTCTCCTCCATACTGTTCCCCTTTTTATATCTATGTACACCATGTTTTCGCCTTTCTATTATTTTAAATGTCTTCTTTGTATAATTCCTGTCCTTCAGCTGAAGAGCAGCGCATATACTGCTGCCAGCCTGTCCCAGGTGGGGCATTGAAATACAATAAAGGAAATACAAACGAGAACAGAAACTTTTTAGAATAAGTAAAACCAGGTACTCGGAAAGTGGCCAAAATTATGTATATGATTGCCAGTGCTGGTACTGCTGACCATAAATTACTGTTGCATGTGGTATGATTATATCATGAAGCTATCATTAATGCCATTGTGGGCTTCGCTGCTGGTGTCAGGGCACATTGCCTAAGACTAGGCAGATGCAGAATAATACTGCAGCGAATTCAGCAGAGTGTACTACTGAGGCTCACCTTTCACACTGCACCTGTAGTGGGTTTACTGGTAATTCTAGGGTTAGGTCCGATGGATACTGTGGTATGTTATAGGGCACTGCTGTACTGGTTGAGGCGTTAGCAATATGATTGTGTGTACTAGATCACAGGAATGCACATTTCTGATAAAAGACATTTACGAGTTCCATTGATCATGTCATTCTCAGATGCCCCTTTCTCACGTAGAGAGAGACTGCAGAAAATTAGACTGGAAACTGCAAGCAACTGTAAGGAGCCACAACTTGTGGACTAAAGTCAACATGATAACGCATCTGATATCTAAAAGTCAACTGCTTATCTGTCAGTCAATAAGATGAAATGGTCACTCTGAATATGAAAATAGTGTCAACAGGTTAAGATGCCTTTCCTCAATTAGAGATAGTGATAGGCATATATACATGTAATTAAGAGAAACTTCGTATGTGTGTACAGGGTGAGTCACCTAACATTACCGCTGGATATATTTCATAAACCACATCAAATACTGACGAATCGATTCCACAGACCGAACGTGAGGAGAGGGGCTAGCGTAATTGGTTAATACAAACCATAAAAAAATGCACGGAAGTATGTTTTTTAACACAAACCTATGTTTTTTTAAATGGAACCCCGTTAGTTTTGTTAGCACATCTGAACATATAAACAAATACGTAATCAGTGCCGTTTGTTGCATTGTAAAATGTTAATTACATCCGGAGATATTGTAACCTAAAGTTGACGCTTGAGTACCACTCCTCCGCTGTTCGATCGTATGTATCGGGGAGCACCGAATTACGTAGGGATCCAAAGGGAACGGTGATGGACCTTAGGTACAGAAGAGACTGGAACAGCACATTACGTCCACATGCTAACACCTTTTTATTGGTCTTTTTCACTGACGCACATGTACATTACCATGAGCGGTGAGGTACTAGTTCGACGGGCGTTTCATAGGACATGGAGGACGCATAAATTGGCCAGCCCGTTCTCCTGTTCTTACACCTCTGGACTTCTTTCCGTGGGGTACGTAAAAGGAGAATGTGTACCGTGATGTGCCTACAACCCCAGAGGATATGAAACAACGTATTGTGGCAGCCTGCGGCGACATTACACCAGATGTACTGCGGCGTGTGCGACATTCATTACGCCAGAGATTGCAATTGTGTGCAGCAAATGATGGCCACCACATTGAACATCTATTGGCCTGACATGTCGGGACACACTCTATTCCACTCCGTAATTGAAAACGGAAACCACGCGTGTACGTGTACCTCACCCCTCATGGTAATGTACATGTACGTCAGTGAAAAAGACCAATAAAAAGGTGTTAGCATGTGGACGTAATGTGCTGTTCCAGCCTCTTCTGCACCTAAGGTTCATCACCGTTCCCTTTGGATCCCTACGTAATTCGGTGCTCCCCGATACACACGATCGAACAGCGGAGGAGTGGTACTCAAGTGTCAACTTTAGATTACAATATCTCCAGATGTAATTAAAATTTGCAATGCAACAAACGGCACTGATTACGTATTTGTTTATATGTTCAGATGTGCTAACAAAACTAACGGGGTTCCATTTAAAAAAAGGTAGGTTTGTGTTAAAAAACATACTTCCGTGCATTTTTTTATGGTTTGTATTAACCAATTACGCTAGTCCCTCTCCTCACGTTCGGTCTGTGGAATCGATTCGTCAGTATTTGATGTGGTTTACGAAATATATCCAGCGGTAACGTTAGGTGACTCACCCTGTATATACAGAGTGGTCAGTTGATAGTGAACAGGCCAAACATCTCACAAAATAAGCGGCAAACGGAAAAAACTACGAAGAACGAAACTCGTCTAGCTTGAAGGGGGAAACCAGATGGCGCTATGGTTGGCCCGCTAGATGGCGCTGCCATAGGTTAAATGGATATCAATTCCATTTTTTTAAATAGGAACCCCCACTTTTTATTACATATTCGCGTAGTACGTAAAGGAATATGAATGTTTTAGTTGGACCACTTTTTCCGCTTTGTGATAGATGGCGCTGTAATAGTCACAAACGTATAAGTATGTGGTATCATGTAACATTCCTCCAGTGCGGGCGGTATTTGCTTCATGACACATTACCAGTGTTAAAATGGACCTTTTACCAATTGCGGAAAAGGTCGATATCGTGTTTATGTATGGGTATTGTGATCAAAATGGCCCGGCGGGCGTGAGATATGTATTCTGCTCGGTATCCTGGACGACATCATCCAAGTGTCCGGGCCGTTCGCCAGATAGTTACGTTATTTAAGGAAACATGTTAAACGTCAACCATGACCTGCAACAAATGATGATGCCCAAGTAGGTGTTTTAGTTGCTGTCGCAGCTAATCCACACATCAGTAGCAGACAAATTGCGCGAGAATCGAGAATCTCAAAAACGTCGGTGCTGAGAATGCTACATCAACATCGATTGCACCCGTACCATATTTCTATGCACCAGGAATTGCATGGCGACGACTTTGAACGTCCTGTACAGTTTTGCCACTGGGCACAAGAGAAATTACGGCACGATGACAGATTTTTTGTAATCGTTCTACTTAGCGACGAAGTGTCATTCACAAACAGCGGTAACGTAAACCGGCGTTAATATGCACTATTGGGCAACGGAAGATCCACGATGGCTGCGACAAGTGGAACATCAGCGACCTTGTTGGGTAAATGTATGGTGCGGCGTTATGGGAGGAAAGACAACTGGCTCCCATTTTATCGATGGCAGTCTAAATGGTGCAATGTATGCTGATTTCCTACGTAATGCTCTACCGATGTTACTACAAGATGTTTCACTGCATGACAGAATGGCGATGTACTTCCAACGTGATGGATGTCCGGCACATAGCTCGTGTGCGGTTGAAGCGGTATTGAATAGCATATTTCATGACAGGTGGATTGGTCGTCGAAGCACCATACCATGGCCCGCACGTTCACCGGATGTGACGTCCCCGGATTTCTTTTTGTGGGGAAAGTTGAAGAATATTTGCTATAGTGATCCACCGACAAAGCCTGACAACATGCGTCAGCGCATTGTCAATGCATGTGCGAAAATTAAGGAAGGCGAACTACTCGCTGTTGAGAGAAATGTCGTTACTCGTATTGCCAAACGCATTGAGATTGGCGGACATCATTTTGAGCATTTATTGCATTAATGTGGTATTTACAGGTAATCACGCTGTAACAGCATGCGTTCTCAGAAATGATAAGTCCACAAAGGTACATGTATCACATTGGAACAACCGAAATAAAATGTTCAAACGTACCTACGTTCTGTATTTAAATTAGAAAACCTACCTGTTACCAACTGTTCGTCTAAAATTGTTAGCCATATGTTTGTGACTATTACAGCGCCATCTATCACAAAGCGGAAAAAGTGGTCCAACTAAAACACTGATATTTCTTTACGTACTACACGAATATGTAATAAAAATGGGGATTCCTATTAAAAAAAAACGCAGTTGATATCCGTTTGACCTATGGCAGCGCCATCTAGCGGGCCAACCATAGCGCCATCTGGTTTCCCCCTTCAAGCTAGAGGAGTTTCGTTCTTTGTAGTTTTTTCGTTTGATGCTTATTTCGTGAGATATTTGGCCCGGTCACTATCAATGGACCAGTAGTATTGCCTGTTTTGTCGGACAGGGCGGATGCACTAACATCTTCCTAACTCCTACGGGAATCAATAAATTGCGAGTACGCGGTTGATGGGCGAGGGACGTAGCATTGCAGCGTGCGATAAGTTGGAAATTTGTATCGATCCTGGACTGTATCCGGATGACCGAAGAAGTTAAGGGATCCGCCCTGAAAAGTAGTAGATGGCGTTCGAGTCTCACTCCGTCACAAATTTCCACTTTGCCATCGTCTTTCCACAATGACCTGAGCGGCAGGAAGTCACTAGTTTCCCACCCATTCTTTTTCGTTACCTTCTCGTTCCTCCATTTCATGTACTCCCGTAGTCACGCGTTTTTTGGAGTCAACGTATATTGGAGACAGAAATTTTGCACATCTGAATGCTCACTCCAACAGATACTTCTGCCCTATGGCTCCAGCTGTTGCAGTGAGTCAGGCTGTTAGCTACTGGCAGAAGTGGGGCTCTCAAGGCGGGCTTCCACAATCGCACCAGCAGCCGCCGGCCCAGTCAGTAGATAACGGCGCCGTAGCAGCCACAAACACTCCATCATGCGGCAACACGCGCCGTCGCCTCAGATGTGCCGCGGCCGATAACGATGCTTTGTGGAGAACCGGGCAGGCGTTGTGGTAACCGCTATACGCCAACAAAAGACCTTTGTGACAGAAGACGTGTTGCAGGACTGCGTTTCAACAAGGCGCCTAAACGGACATCGAACGAATTCACAGTTACGACGCTAGTTCCATAAGAGGTTGGCATGGTCTGTACTAAAGCGTAATGGAAATACCCGCGGAACTTGAATGGCAATCCTTGGAAGAAAAGCGACGAGGATCTCAACTTACCTGTAATGACAGTTGAAAGACAGAAGGCAATTTTTCGGTCGCAATAAATTGAAAATTTTTTGTTTCTATGTTTATCCCGGCAAAGGGACCGCCATGAAAATTAGCTGCTCAGCTGCTGGGAAGGACTTCGCAATGAAAAATAAACCGTTTGTCGCAAAGCGAAGCATTATGTGTAGGACATGAATAACTTAGAAGTAAATATCCTCGGAGTAGTGAAGCAACTTACATCACTTAATAAAAGAAAGTCTTCTCGTCCAGACTGTATTCCAATTAGGTTTCTTTCTGAGTACGCTGATGCATTAGCTCCATACTTAATAACCATATACAACCGTTCGCTCGACAAAAGATCTGTACCTAAAGACAGGAAAGTTGCACAGGACACATCAAGAAAGGTAGTAGGAGTAATCCACTAAATTACAAGCCCATATCGATAACGTCAATATGCAGCATTATTTTAGAACATATATTTTGTTTACCATCATGAATTACCTCGAAGAAAACGGTCTATTGACACACAGTCAACATGGGTTTAGAAAACATCGTTCCTGTGAAACACAACTACCTCTTTATTTACATGAAGTGTTTAGTGCTATTGACAAGAGATGTCAGATCGATTCCGTATTTCTGGATTTCCTTAAGGCTTTTAACACTGTACCACACAAGCGGCTCGTAGTGAAATTGAGTGCTTATGCAATATCGTCTCACTTGTGTGACTGGATTTGTGATTTCCTGTCAGAGGGGTCACAGTTCGTAGTAATTGACGGAAAGCCATCGAGTAAAACAGAAGTGATTTCTGGTGTTCCCCAAGTTTGTGTTATAGGCCCTTTGCTGTTCCTTATCTATTTAAACGATTTGGGAGACAATCTCAGCAGCCGTCTTCGGTTGTTTGCAGATGACGCTGTCGTTTATCGACTAATAAAGTCATCAGAAGATCAAAACAAACTGCAAAACGATTTAGAAGAAATATTGGAATGTTGAGAAAAGTGGCAGTTGACCCTAAATAACGAAAAGTGTGAGGTCATCCACATGAGTGCTAAAAGGAACTCGTTAATCTTCGGTTCACAGGAAATCAGTCTAATCTAAAAGCCATAAATTCAACTAAATACCTAGGCATTACAGTTACGAACAACTAAAATTGGAGGGAACACATAGAAAATGTTATGGGGAAGGCTAACCAAAGACTGCATTCTATTGGCAGGACACTTAAAAATGTAACAGACCTACTAAGGAGACTGTCTACACTACGCTTGTCCGTCCTCTTTTAGAAAACTGCTGCGCGGTGTGGGATCCTTACCAGATAGGACTGACGGGGTACATGGGAAAAGTTCAAAGAAAGGCAGCACGTTTTGTATTATCGTGAAATATGGGAGAGAGTGTCGCAGAAATGATACAGGATTTGGGTTGGAAATCATTAAAAGAGAGGCGTTTTTCGTTGCGACGGAATCTTCTCACGAAATTCCAATCACCAACTTTCTCCTCCGAATGCGAAAATATTTTGTTGCCACCGACCTACATAGGGAGGAATGATCACCACGATAAAATAAGGGAAATCAGAGCTCGTACTGTAAGATATGGGTGTTCATTCTTTCCGCGCGCTATACGTATTGGAATAATAGACAATTGTAAAGGTGGTTCGATGAACCCTCTATCATGCACTTAAATGTGATTTGCAGAGTATCAATGTTGATGTAGATGTAGGCTGTCAGTAACTAAACAAAACAGAAAATTAGCTACAATTTAGTGCATGCGTTATTGTTCGGAAAGTATGGAGATGTTTGGTCACAGATCGCATTATGCGATTAACATGAATAATAACAATGCAGCAGACGAAGAAGAGGGCAAATAAGGATCAACAGCTTGTGGACAAAGTAATCCTGCAGTAAAACATGTAAGGGGTATTCAGGGTTATCAACTCTGCGTATCTCATACATTTGAAACAAATACGTGGCCACTACACACAAAAGAAACTCACCACACTGAAGCAATAGCCTAAAATTGCAGCTGGCTATATTATTTACTGGTCGCCTAACCATGAGGAATTTGTAGGAAATTTGGTATCTAAAAACGTAAGACAAGACTGTCAGTACAAAACTTTTATTTGATCAAGCCAAATCAATAATTAATAACAAAAAGCACAGAGCACTGGTTTGGAGAATGAGGTACAGGAAAGTAAAGTGATGCTAAACACTGTGGGACTTGTATTTAATTGGAAGACTGCAGGAAGATTACGGTATAAGACTTCCTCGTCTGGGCACTTAGAAAAATTCAGGGTAAACGAGACATACATTAAATAAAAAGAGCTGAGTATACAATAAGCGTAACAGGATTAGTAGCCAGCGAGTTGCTCAGAAGACGGACTGCGCTCCAACCTAAATGGCATTTACATTTTCGAAGTTTAGTGATAGAGCACCAAGAGTGCAGATGCAAAGTCCAAGTTCTCTCTCCTGAACTGCCCACAATTCCCAAAGTCCACTTGAAGGGACGACTGAATGCTGTTGCAAATGTGACGAACGAGAATGTGTCATTACCCACGTAAAAATGGGAAAACGCAACAGAAGCTTTTCACTGAAACCATATAAAAGTGCATATTATGATTCATTAGGTTGGCTCTGATACGGAACAGTCTCTCTGCAAGGTTAGCATCATTCGTGCTGTTTCTGGTGGCACCGGCGATACTTAGGATTAGATAAATTGTAAGGGGACGCAGTGAACTTTTTCACACGGTCAGGATAGCGCTGTTATGCAGCTCTTTCCGATGTGCAGACGGTAACACACATTTCATGCACAGTTACCCACACCAGATCGCTATGGCGGCTGGTGGATTAGCGCCAGGAACTCACCATAATTACAATTTCGGAAAAGGGATTTTTCTGTGAAAATTGGGCGCCTCCCTAGAGGCTGACGGTCACTCTTTTTGAGCCACAGTGAAAGCCTTCTGCTGACCAAAGGGTACACTACCGAACACTCTATTCACGAGGAAGGCTTGTATATATAATTTATAAGTATTTCGTGAAAATATATGGAAGTATGATGTTTTAAAGGCCCCATCGCGTTTTTCTCTCTCTGTGTGAAGGCTAATCTAAGGAATTACTGCAGGGATTTAGATACGGTTTTCGCTAACAGAGTGATTTACAGGGAAATTTGTTCGTATAATTTATTACCGCTATGCCAGATAAGTCGTTGGGCTGTAGATATCTACTACCTGTGCGAAGCCGGGACGGGTGGATAGTATATTCTGGGTGTCTCTCCTGAGAGTAGTCGGGCGCATTTCCTCTGTGTTAGACTGATATGACACTGATATATTGACGGGGCACGTAAAATTCTACTTTAAAAACAATTTTGTTTATAACAGGAAACCAAACTACCATTTTCCGTTCACACTTGGCGTCGCACGAAAGATGTAATGAGCAATACTTGTTTTGGACAATTCTGTCTACACATTGAAACAGCAAAACTCCAAATAGCTGGAAAAACAGCAGAGAAAATGCTCTTGACGGCTCTTAATAGTGACACCCTGTCTACAAGTATAATAATCATGGCCTATAAAAGCAGTCTCATTCTTTGGTTTCTTCTAACTATTCTATGTAATTAAACCCTGCATTTGAATGATTGAGGAGATTCCCTACTCCCTCTCATCTCTCAGTATTGTATTGAAATATACTCCGGTCGAACCCAATTGCCTAGCCCTACCTCTGTATTAAGCGGGAGGTTAAACGTAGCTATCTGCAACGGCCAAAACGGTTGTTCACTACATATCAAGTTTGGTACATGTAGAGAAGCTGTCTGAAGAAAGACCACGAAAATACATCCTTGAACAGAAATACAGTGTAACTTCTCCTTTGAACGTAAAGAATTGCAGTGCTGGAATAAACTCTTACATTATTTGATTTTCAAACAGCTGAGCAAAAACGTACTCAGACAGTTCTCTCATTACTTATTCTGATCGTCACTAAACTGACACACAATATTTTTTAGCGCAACGCAATCTGACTTTCAATAGTTCCCACAAAAGAATGGCCCTGACTAACAATAACCTATACCTTTCATGAATCACTTGCCTCACAAAAATGAGTCTTACAAATTCCCTTTTTCTGACAGACACACGTCCAGATCGTCGGCTCTCAAAAGTCTGGCATCTCTCTCCCCACATCCACCACTGCTAGCGGTTCACCTCCAACTGCCCAACGCTACGCGCTGTTCACATCCAAAAAACTGCCCAACACTACACAAGCGAATATTCCAACAATGAATCCAACCAGCCACAGACTGCGCACAGCGCAGTCAGCGATTTTCATACAGAGAAGTACGTGGCGTTACCAACATAAAAACCTAAACAGCCTCCTTACAACAGTTGTTAGTCAAGCATGCGGGTTGCGCTGTTGCATTTGACCTCCAACGGCACCGGTGCAATGTCCTCAATGCGTCGCGTCACGACATTGATCTATGCAGTAAGTGCATTACGTCGGACCTAAGTGAACTCCAATGTAGTACTCGTATTCCGTAACCAACGTAGCAGAATTGCTTTACATTTCAGGGTGCACCATATCGAATAGTTACGTCGCACAGAGGTATGGAGGAAAAGCATCACACGCTAAGTCGCAAAGCGGACGAATGTGTATGATGTGTGACCGTGACAGACGGTCGTTGAAGAGAATTACGACGAAAAATAGGAAGACGACAGCTGCAAAAGTCAATGCAGAACTGAACGTCGCACCCGCCAACCCATCACCATCAAAACAACGCAAAGGGAGCGCTATAAGCTGGGAGTTACAGAGCGGGATGGAATTCCAAAGCCATTCATCCGTGATGCAAGTGGCCCTAACAGGAAAACGTGGAGGCGAAGCCATAAAACCTGGAATATGGAGCAACGGAAGAAGCTCATTTGACCGGATGAGTCTTGTTGCGCACTGATCGCAACTTCCGGCCGAGCTAACATGATGTTTTGGGCAGCCATATTGTATTCCATCGACTCGCACCGGTATTCTGCAAGGTCGCATTACTGCCAATGTTTGTATGAATATTTTAACTGACCAGGTCCATCCCATGGTGCAATGTTTGTTCACCGGTGGTGACGCTGTGTTCACACAGCTTGGATCTTCCAAGACTGTTATTGTGAACACGAGGATGAATTTTCTCATCTCCCCTGGCCACCACATTCACTAGATCTCAATGTTATTGAGCCTCTGTGGTTTACATTGGAGAGAAGCGTGTGTGATCCCTATGTACCTCCAACGTCGTTACTTCAATGTGTTGCTATTTTGCAGGAATAATGGCATAAAACCAATCAGTTGACTGATGATCCACCAAAAAAGGGCATCAAATTTCTCTGAAAACAATTCCAAGACCACTCGAAACTGTTTGGAACATCAGCGGGTTTCTACACCGTATCTGGCATGTAAATTTATTGTTTTTGGTGTTTATTTTTGTTCATCGCTTGTATTTCTTCAATATGCACCATGAGAATAAGATAAAAGACATTAGAGCGCGTAGAGAGAGTCACTTTTCTCTAGCTAGATAGAGAATAGAATTGCACAGGAAATCGATAACGCAGGCACGGCCCATGGAGTGTAAATATAGATTACAATAGGTGACATATCGGCTGCACTGCGGCCCGCTTACCCGCTGTTACTATCCGCATTACTTCAAGGCGACCGCTGCCAGCTTCACGTTGTTGCGGAACGATAGCTGACACTGGAGACGCCAGTTTTTCCTGCATTCAGATACTCCCACTACACCCTTGGCACAGTGATTGGAGGTAAGTACTGTGCACTCTTAAAGCATCGACTGCACCCTGACCAGCACAGCGTCGCGAAACAGCATCAAGAAGGCGCTGACCCCGCGCCAATGGAAAGAGCGGGCAGTGCCACACTTCCGGGAAGACAGAGTGAAGCGCTCCCTGTCAAATCTAATTTAAACAGCCACCCACCGCCGGTCGGCCTCAGTTTGGTCACAGATTTCGAGAGCATCAGTACTGAGTAATAGGGCCGGTCGGAGTGGCTGTGCGATTCTAGGCGCTACAGTCTGGAACCGCGAGACCGCTACGGTCGTAGGTTCGAATCCTGCCTCGGGCAAGGATGCGTGTGATGTCCTTAGGTTAGTTAGGTTTAAGCAGTTCTAAGTTCTAGGGGACTGATCACCTCAGTACTTAAGTCCCATAGTGCTCAGAGCCATTTGAACCATTTTGAGTAATAGGAAGACGTTACTTAACCTCCGTTCTGCGAGTAGTAATACGAGGGCTACATGCAAAGTAAGATCCGAAAGGTCGCGAAATGGAAACTGAGCCGTAATTGTGTTCGGCTCTTTGAAAAGCGCGCCAGGCGGAGTGCTTTCGCTTCGCGTCTAGTGTTTGCGATGGCGCTTTCGGTTTGGCGCTGTTTGGATCGCCACCGCCCTCGGGCGGGAGGTGGAGCAAGTGTACGGTCGCGTGACGATCGGGGGGTACGTACTGGGCGGTGACCGAGAGAGGTGGTGGCGCGAGCGGGGCCCTGCTGTTGGGGGTCGTCAACTGCTCGCCACGTGTTTTGCCCGACCTCTTGGCTGTCAGGGGCTAAGTCTGCCTTACCCGCATGCACGTGGCTTGTGAAGCTTAGAAGCCGTGGTGCAGGAGATCAGCACGTGGGACCGTATGTCTTCTTATCGGCCGTTGAAACCACTGGCAGCGGTTGGCTCTGACGAGCATTTGGAAGTGCCTGGACCCCTCCACCATCCTCCACACCTATAAATCCCTCATCCGCCCTATCCTTTGTTACGCCCATCCGGCCTGGATCTCCGCCCCCCCCCCTACCTTTTATAAATCCCTACAAATCCTTGAACGCCATGCTCTCCGGCTCGCCTATCGTATTTGTCTCCCCTCCCCCACGCGGATCCTGTATGATCTCATCCCCTTCCCCCACCTCCTCCTTTTCCTTGAAAGGATACGGATCCTGTACACCTCCCACAAATTCGATCCTCCTCATCCACTTGTCTCACCCATCCTCTCCCACCCCCGCACGCTGCCGCTCCTGTATTCCCACGTCCCACCCGGTCTCCATCTCTCCACCCTTCTTACCCTCTCCCAAGGTGGCTTCCGCTAGCTCCCCCTCCCTGATGATGTCCTCCTTCTCTCCATCTACCCCTCCTACCAACTTTGACCCTCCCTCCCTCTTCCTGTGTCTGTTCCTTTGGGCACCCTCCCTCCCTCCTCCCTTTCTCCCCACTCCTCCCCCGGGCCTCCCCTCCCCTGTCCCTCTACTCCTCCTCCCATCTCCTCAGCCATTGGCATCTTTGCTCTCCCCTCTCCACCCCCCCCCCTCACCCTTCTTCCGCTCTTGGCAGGTCCCTGGACTCGCACACGCTACATGGGCTTTCGCGCGCCGGAGATCATCGCCATCAGTGTCTCGTGTGTGTGACATCGTTTTGTGTTTTTAGTGTCCGCCGTCACGCTTCTACGTTCACTTGTGCCATCGAATTCATCAGTGTTATGTGCGCCGTGTCAACTTGTTTTCAGTGTCGTTATCGTCGAGTGTGAACGGCTCCATGTTTTTTGTGTATCTGTGACCACTATTTTTTGCCCATCGCTATGTTCTTTCTAATTCTCCATTCTGTGTACTGTTATTGTTACCACTATGGCTGAAGAGCGGCGTAGCATGCCGCTGACAGCCTACCTGATTGTTCAGGTATTAAAATAACAATAAACGGAAAAAAAATTGGAAGTGCAACGTGTTCCCGGCGCTGGGGATGGAGTGTGAGAAGTTGAGTACTGTTTTTATGCATATATATATATATATATATATATATATATATATATATATGTGGTTTTGTTGGGGTCGTTCCACATCAGTTTTCGTTTGCCTGCCCGCGGGATTGTCGTAATTGCTTCTTGGTCGGGCCGTTTTCATTCACACATCGATTGGGTGATTTAGGGTCGATGTCGCGGGTCTCTGTGGTTTGGAGTCTGTCCACTCACCGCCCTTGCTACATCTTCTGGTTTTGAGTAACTCTGGGAGGTGGCGGCTTGTAATGGAAGTTTTGGGGCTGATCTGCTATAGCCCTGTAGACCACCAGTAACTATTCCGCCCATCGTGATTTGGGCCCCTTTACACGTGTCATTCCCTCACCGAGCTAATGAATTTTTTTTTTTTTTTTGGGAACCGCCTTTAATGTGAAGCTTTGTGTGCTGGCTTATTCACATTTATCTTGTAACGAATATAAGTTATGTAACTGGCGAGAGATGACCTTGTTGCTTAGTACAAGCTAGCTACTTCAACTTTTCTTTGGAATTTTTCCCTTATTGATATAACAAGTTTAAAATCTTCTTATTGCTAACGTCAAACCTTGCAATATCCTTTACATAGAGCTATTTTTAAAAGAAGTTTTTAACTGTTGTCTTATATATATATATATATATATATATATATATATATATATATATATATATATATCAGGTTTATCTTATTATTGAGAAGTCGTTAACGTCGTACCTTGCAATCTCCTTTTCATAAAGAAAATTTGTCATCTATCGGAAATTGTTTTTTAAATTTTTCTTTTAAAAAAGTGCAAGACTTAAAAATTTATTATTGAGAAAGTTTAAATAAAAATGTATCTTTAGCAGTGTGTGCTATTTTACCAGCACCTCCTGGCCCCTACTTCCACGATAACGTTTTGGAATAACATGTGTACTTGAGTATTTGTTTGTGAACTGCCCTAATTGATGGTCCAGAAACGACAGTAAAAATCCGATGAAAATTTGCACTGATGCCTTGGACAGTGTCTCTAGTATGCCTGTCGATCGCATCATGTCGCTCATTTCAGTTCTGAGCGTGCACCGGGCATGCAGGCCAGTGTAGAGAATTAGCGGAAGGCACAAGCGGCTGCCTCCTATGACGAGGGTATTGAAAAGTTGGTACAACACTGCGGCATATGTCTAGGTCAGAGCGGCGACTACGTAGAGAAGTAGCTGGAAGGTGTAGCCAACTGTTGCAAGTAGAACATTTTTGATTTTCATTGTGGTTTCCATTTCAGGACCTGTCGAACCTTACTGTCCGAATAGCCCTCGTAGATTGTTTCTTCTTGTAACAGAAATAAAGTGTTGAATTAATATTCAAGTGTTATGTACAGATCATTTTGGATTCCTGCCAGCAGCCATGGCAACTTATCTCCTTCCTTGCTCGTGTCGGATCTGACAACCCACAGTAGCAGACACAACAACAGCGACTGGACGTTCTCGGCGATGGAGTGTCTCATGCGTGTGGTGGCCACGATCCGACGAAGATGAAACGCGCTGATACCGCCCGTGCATGCCATTCTGTCATGCCAAGGGCCAGTGCAAAATCTTACGATGTAGCTGTCACTTGATATGACAACCCATTTCATTGACTATGGCCAGAGGCCTGTGCGGATAAGACAGATGCTGTCTGCTTGCACCAATTCATCACCAGAAGGTGTAAGTCTTTTACCCGCATCCACGGAACATAAAAATTCAGTGGGCCACTGGAGCTCTCGACGGTGGGCTTGCGCTGGGCCTGAATTTTCGTCTACTGAATTTGAACGTCGTAATTGTCAGTCCACAGAGTCAAAACGAACAGACTGTGCGAGGTGGTGCAACAGTTGACACACTCGATTCGCATTCGGGAGGGCGACGGTTCAAATCTCGGCCATCTAGATTTATTTTTTCGCTGGTTGCCCTTAATCACTCCAGCCATACGCGCTATGAATGCTTTGAAAAACAGCACAGCCGATTTTCTTTCCCCGCGTTCCTTTATTCGAGCTTTTGCTCCGTCCCTAATGATCGAGAAGTCGACGGGATGTTACATTCTAATTTTCTTTCTGTTGTTTCTCTTAAGAAATCAGAGGCTGATTTTGACCACATTTTAATATAACATTGTCACATTCTCTATACGCTACGTAAGTTAAAGCTTTTACGTTGTAATTCCTAAAGCGATTTTGCGAAATTATCTTCAGTGCTCATAGTCTGATCAAAAGTATCCAGAGACTCCTATGTAATTCGAAGTTGGCGCATAGAGGAGGTGTATAATTTTCCATTTTTGTTTCCCACCTGCTTTCCCATCCACTGTCTGCTAGAAATGGCGTACACTACCATATCTATGTGAGGTATCACAGTTTGTAGCCAAAGCACTGAAAGCCTGTAAGTATAGGGTTTCCTACTATTTTAAGAACACGACAGTTCAGCGTATTTTTAATAGCAGAGGGAAGATCTATTTATTAGCCAACAGTGGAGTATACAAAATCAGGTGTTCTGATTGTGACAAGTTTTGCATTGGTCAGTCAGGCAGATACATAGGAACTAGGCTGGCTGAACATGAACGCAGCTGGAGGTTGCAGAATTCAGACTCTGCATTTGCTGAGCATGTACTGAGTGAGGGTCACAACTACCAGCCAGTGTCGTATGTACTTCACTTAGCAAACAAAGGCCATAAACTCAACCTGCTGGAAGCCCTGGAAATTAACAAACATCTAGCTCACAATCCAGATCTAATCCTAAATGACCAGACACTGCTCAACACTTCCCGTCTCCTAAACTTCATATAATCATCTCTGTTGTTCATTACTTCCCACACTGTCTGTTCCTACATATTCCCATTTTCCTGTATTCATTAAGTTCTTTTGTTTTATTGAAGTCGTCTATGTATTCCATATAGACTGTAGTTTCACTTGTTAAGACTTTCTTTTAACTGGCTACTTGTATTATTGTCCATGTTTAACAGCTCTTGTAGTTGTCTCATCAAATATTCTTTACATTTTACTTGGTTTATTTACTTAATTCAAACTGTTACATAGCCACAGTTTTGAATATAATGTTAATGTTAAAATGCAGTACCACCACACTCTCAAAGATTGCATTTACTGTATGTTCCCTCAAACTCCTCCATTTATGTATTTTTGTCTTATTGGTATTCATTAACTTCTTTATGTATTCTGTAGTTACTTAGGTAATTGTTTCCTCTTTTAATTGGTATGTGTATCACTCTCCGTGTCTTATACCTCCTGATGAAGTCTTGTCGAGTACTAATTTTATTTTATTATATCAGTTTTGTTTATTAATAGAAACTTATGTTGGCATGCTGTTCCAATTTTGTGTTAAAGTTTTTCCTGTCTAATCCATTTTTCTTTATTTAGTGTTCAATTTTTTGCTTTTTCATTACATTACCACCACACTGTCAAAGATGTTACTTACTGTATGTTTCTGCTTCAATCTAGACGTGTAACTTATCATCCAATGTTGTTTGCAAACATTGTAACCTCTTTGGTTACAGTATCAGTAAATTTCTTAAGAAGGCCTTGTAAGCCGAAAAACCGGCTAACACAATAAAGGTAATAGTGTAGAACAAAAGCAAACTGGTGATTTTCATTTATCATTTTTTTTTTCATTTCCTACGCTTTCCTGTAGAAAAATATTCGAAAACCGAAAGTAACGTTGTCTGCTACAGGTACAGCTGCATCGCTCGATCGTAAAACAAGTTTTCTTTTCCAAATTGCCTATTTCGATTGTTTTCTTGTAGAAGAATGTGTTAACGTAATGTATGTTTGTTTTATTTGCTGCACGGATACCAGGTTACATTTTGATTCAACACAGTTGTATCGCCTGTGCGTCATTCGAAACAACCAATGGCAGCACACGTCAATAGCTCACATCGTGCTCAATTAAAACGGCAATCGTTAAGTTAACAGCTTATACATAAATCACAGAATAAATTCTATAATATAATCAAAATATCCACGGGCGTACTGCCGGTCTACAGTGTCCAACGGGCACAATATTTCGGCGATCATACATGTCGCCATCATCAGGTGAACTGACGGACTGAGCTCCTGTGAACGTGCCGGTACGGAGATCCGTACGCTATGGCTACTCAGGGGGAACTGGCATCGGTCGCGGCGGCGGCCGATTTAAATACCCTCCGCCCGCGGAGGAAAGGTACGTGTTTTGACGGGTGGTAGCATTACTGATTGTGAACAAAAAACTTGATGTGGACGTATGCCCCATTCCGAATGGTGTCCGAGATAGAACACTTGTAATGTAAATTTCTATTTATTTCCTGTATCATTCATTGTCATTGTTTACAACGTACCACAGTAATACAGAGGAAGTTGAGACGAACGTTTTGATACAGGACGCTTGTGGTCTATCAAGTCGGAAAATTACCTCAGACTGGCCTAAAAAAAGTACCTTATCAACGGCACACGCATGTCGCGCGAGATTTTCAATATTCCCGCCATCTCTCCGCGCAAACTCTTAGTCCTAGACAAAACATAAATAGGACCTTTCTTTGTAGCAATTTTAATTCAGTTTAATTGTGTACTGAGACACGTTTTCGTTGGAGTGTGCGGTTTTCGAGTTGTTAAAGAGAAACGTACAAAAGTGATATTACACGTGTTATATGGCGGAAACCATTCGCGATAGGGCTTATGTCCATATAAAGCTTTTTGTTCAGAATCACTAATAGTATCGCGTCTCAAAGCATATACCTTTCCTACGGACTCACCGTGTATGAGTTGCGTGGAGCGACCAGGCCTCCGTGGTTGCCGGTACCCCCTCCCCCCTTTCCCTTACTTCATTTTCCCCTTCCCCTCCCTCCAATGCAACAGATATCTACAACATCTACAATCCAACTGCTCCGGGCGTAAACGCAAACTGTAGAATCATTTTTCACTCTGCATCGGAGTTGACACTGTTAAGAACATTGCTGATACAACGAAGCAGTTATAACGGTCTGGCACACAGCTTCAGCGGACCAACACCCCTCTACTACTTCCCGAACTCCACTGAGGTTCTCCTGCATAAGCGATAGGACTAGTACAAAAACTAAACAGCTCAATGATAGTTACACAATAACTACATATCTACAAACAATCTTGGACTTAGATGCAAGAACAACAAGAAACGAAAATAAAGGGTTCATAAAAACAAAAAATAAAAACCTTTATTATGATATAAAATGAAAGTAACAATCAACATGAAGTCAGTCCGATAGAAAGTGCATTTCTTTGCACATCGCTACGGTCGCAGGTTCGAATCCTGCTTCGGGCATGGATGTGTGTGATGTCCTTAGGTTAGTTAGGTTTGAGTAGTTTTAAGTTCTAGGGGACTGATGACCTCAGATGTTAAGTCCCATAATGCTCAGAGCCATTTGAACCATTTTGCACATCAGTTAAACGAAAATTTGCTACTAGGTTACATTTAGTTTGTGTTCCCTCCACCCTGTGCATTATACGCTGTCGATAACAGGGTCGAGACGATTCGCTCGAGCCTGTACCACTCTTTGACTGCAAACATGCTGAGACAATCCAACGTGTGTGCGGAGTTGCTGTGACAACGACTGAACTTTTCAACCGGTGCCAAGTGTACTCAGTCGCATTCTTGCCAGCAGACACCAGAGAACATACCATCCAGTTGATTCTGGCGCAAAGCATGACTGACGCAGATTCCTTTTCAACCCATGGAATGCATTCCCGAGGCATTCGTTTGTACCTGGATACTTTCTCTCTCTACTAAGACGATTTTCGGGCATCTGCCAAATCCTGCTTTCGTTGGTGAAGAGAACCCGACATCAATGAGCTGTGTTTGATCCCAGGTGTTCCCTACCCCACTTTTTATGCGGCCCACGGTATCATGAAGTTATGAACAGTGTACATTACGTCCAGTTCCTGGCGAGTTAGGCCATGTTCTAATCTAAAAACACAGGGAACATAAATAAAAACAGTAATCACTGCCCACCATTTAAATTATTTCAGTAAATAAATGAAAGAAATATGCAGCGCGAGGCAGCTAAGACAGGCCAGCCCAAATACAGGGCGTCTAAAATAATTGTCTCACATTCGTACAGTCGTTAATATTTGTAAAAACTACAAGAAGGGTTCCGATAATGACATGTCCCGAAACCAATAACTGTTGAGGTATGGGCGAATCTCTGCTTCCATTCCCATCTATGTTTCGTAGAACTATACACTATAGGCAGTGTATCATGTGGTTACTACGCATCTTGAGACATCATGCAGCATTCTTCGCAGTGAGTCACGCACTCTTTCACATACACCAGACTCCATTAGGATTGCGTCACACGCTCCTGAACATCTTCACATTGTAGATGATTTGGGCATACTCCATAGCCATAAATTCAACGAATTCAGGTCTGGTGAACGGGGAGGTCGTGCTACCTGACCCATGAAACATTACGATGAGGTACTGTCACATGAACCATAGAAAATAATTCGGTGCCCCACCATGCGTAACCTAAAGTCGCAGTCTTCCTACAAGCGAAATATTCTCCAACAGCGCTGGTAATTCATCGCACAGAAACTAGAAATTTGTTTGGTAAAGTGTACAGCCCTATGAGTCTGCTACTGACAATTTTTACCCATGCACTGATACCGAAGTGATACTTCACATACATGATTCTTCGAATGTTTGCATCTGACCACAAGTACGTATCATTGTAATTTACTATGTCATCTGTTGCGAACCCCGACTCAACTGTAAATAAAATGGAGGCTATGAACTCGTCACTAGTAAAATGATCCATATCTATACAGGTAAGATAGGTGGGGATATAGCTCTGCAATTTTCAGTTTTACCAATACTGCGTCAACAAGGGGTAACTTATCCGGTGATTTCAAATGAAAATCATAAGTGTAGTTTTTACCTATAACTCATCAAAATCCCAGCTCTGTCTGATTATTAATTACATAGAAATTCACAATGTAGCTAAAACAAAAGCTGCAGGATTTTACCCCACAAGATAAGCATGGTTAGAAATTGATGACTGCTTAACAGAACGCAAGAAATAACGCATCGTAGCATTACTGTTTTGTAGCCAAATTACCTAACACAATATTTAGCTGAAATGCCTCGTAAATTTGAACATAATGCTTAAAAATGCTTATGCAAAAATGATACTTCCTTCTCCGCGAAAGAAGGATTAGTACGGTAACCTGAAAGAGTTCAATTATTAGGCTAAGCTATTTAGCGCGTGGACTGTGGGAAAACCGGAACAGGAGAGAACCGAAGCATTTGAGATGTGATGCGATAGGCGCATGTTCAAAATGAGGTGGACTGATAAGGTAAGGAATGAGGAAGGTCTGCGCAGAACCAGAGAGGAAAGGAATTTGTGGAAAACACTGATAACGAGAAGAGACAGGATGATAGGATATCTGTTAAGACATCATTAATACATCAGGGAATGATTTGCATGGTTCTAGAGGGAGCTATAGCGGGTAAAAACTGTAGAGCAAGACAGAGATTGGAATACGCCTGGCAAATATTTGAGGACGTAGATTACAAGTGCTACTCTGAGATGAAGAGACTGGCATAGGAGAGGAATTGACAGTGAGCCGAGTAAAACCATTCAGAAGACTGAGAACCCCCCCCCCCCCACACACACACACACGCAAAAAAAATGCTATATAGGTATAAGTAATGTGCCTTTTTAGGTCCTCTGATTTTTCCATGAAGTCCCTGGCTCTTGGCTCTTCTTCTTCGGGTATTTCTCCGCCAAACAGTAGGTGCATATCTATATCTGAACTACTGTCATCTTGTGAGAAGTATGAATCTGACTCGGGAAGATTACTGTTCCTACCCGCGTCCGGCCATCCTCATTTAATTTTTGGTGATTTCCCTAAATCACTTCAGGCAAATGCCGGGATGGTTCGCTTGAAAGGGCACTGTAGATTCCCTTCTCTAATACGTAGCTAGTGCTCCGTCTGTAGTGACCTCGTTGTCGACGGGACGTTAAATACTGATTTCCTCCTCCTCCAATCTGGCTCTGAAGAACGATCAACAGGCTGTTTGACCTGTTTTCCTCTTTTGGCATTGGTGTGATAAAATCTAGCTTACGGCATTTTGTTTCTACAGCATTCCTCTTTCTGTGTCACGTCTTTCCGTTTCAGCAACCAAGTTTTCTTTTCCAGTGCCGCCGGCCAGAGTGGCCGTGCAGTTCTAGGCGCTAAAGTCTGGAACCGCGAGACCGCTACGGTCGCAGGTTCGAATCCTGCCTCGGGCATGGATGTTTGTGATTTCCTTAGGTTAGTTAGGTTTAAGTAGTTCTAAGTTCTAGGGGACTGATGACCTCAGAAGTTGAGTCCCATAGTGCTCAGAGCCATTTGAACCATTTTCCAGTGCCTTCTTCTTCCACTCTTTCTTTATTGGGTGTCGACATCAGAAGCGCAGATTTCAATGCTTTGCCGGAAAGTTTCCCTAAATCTTTACTGTACACAGCGAAACTATATCATGAGGTGAGATAATCTCACGCATTGTGGGTGTTGTACGTCATCGTTGTACGTTATCATTGAAGAATTATCGTCACATTGTTGGAACTGTGGGGATTTACCTGGAAACACATGCGGGGATTTGCCCCCTTTCACCGTTTTCCAACAAATGCACCATTGTTGATTTTGGGGACCAACTGGAAGAACTAGGTCTGCGCGAAACTGAAGCTTAAATGCAGGAGAGTCATTGAGTAATTCCATGATTCTTCTTTTCAAATACTTCAATATACGGCGCTGAAGTAAAGCATCAGAAAAATTGCAAGTAAGTAGTACAAAATAGACTCGCCTCATTTTCTTACTTCGGAGCAACCTGCCGTTACGAACTTCCCTGGAACAATAGGTTATAGTAAGACATACCTGAAACTGCAGATCAAATTCTGAATCGATGGCAGTCAGTTCGCTGCGACTTTTTACCCAACGCATGGCTTTACCTCCACCTACAACACCGATTTCCAGACAAGTAATTATAGGAACTTTTTTTCTGGTTCTGATTTATACTACCTCCTGTATGTACAGAGCCAGTAAATGTATCGAAGTGTGTTTCCGATAAGTTATAGTTGATAATGTGGCGAATTTTCTGACGTATGACAGTTATTTTTAAGCATTAACAACTGACAAATCATGACATCAACGTTTTTTTTAACGAACTATGGACTACTTCGTGAGGCATTGTGAAGAGCATTCGAAGAGGACTTCAACGATATATCAAGCGTGGAACTTGATCGAATAGTAACACGATAACAGCCCGGCAAAACACTGTCCTTCTGTCAGGAGGTGTGACAAATGTCTGCCGTACTGTCCCAAATGTAATTAAACGTCTCAGCCAAGTCATGCAACGTTGGGAAAACGATCGCATTGAAGGTTGGACGTTTACTGAAGCCGACTATCACCATGTTTTACTGTCGTAGAAGTTTCTCCAGGTAACAATTAAATTCAGTATTGCAATCAAATTTGTACAGAATTCTTTTGGAACTTGGAATACCAAAGAAGTATGTTAGACTTATAGAAGCGAGTTTGAAAAACACAAAAGGTAGAGTACACGTGGGGAAATTGGAGTCAGAAGAATTTGTAGTAAAGAACGGACTTAAGCAGGGAGATGCCCTGTCGCTGCTACTCTTTAATTTAGTCCTAGAACATATTGTACGAATGGCAGCAGATAATTCAGAGGGTATGGAGTTAAAAGGAAATATTAAGATATAAGGGTATGAAGATGATCTAAACATCATCAGCGATAGGAAAGAATCTGTAACAGCAAATGCGAATGCGTTAATCAAGGCTAGTAAAGATGTAGGTCTAAGGATAAGTGAATACAAAACTAAATACCTGGTTACTACTAGAATACCAACAGTAGTAGATCAGGAAATGTTAAGAGTTGGAGACATGCAGTTTGAAAAAGTGAACACATTTAAGTATCTAGGCGTGGACATCACTTCGAGAAATGGGACTGAATCCGATCCGAAGAAGAGATTACGGGCGGGAATGTGCAAAATGAAAAGCCGTTTCGAGTATTTGAAAACAAAATTTTGAGGAAGATTTTCGAAGCAAAAAGGGATGACATTAGCGGAGAGTGGCGAAAACTGCATAACGAAGAGGTTCACGAACTCTATTCAAGCTCTGACATAATCAGTATTATTAAATCACGTAGGCTGCGATGGGCGGGTCACGTAGCTCGAATGGATGAGGACATGGCAGCGCGCAGAGTACTGGTAGGGCACTTAGAGGGAAAACGTCTGTAGTGTCCCTTTTCCAATATTCACCATTATCGAGGTGAAACATAAATAAAAATGACTGTATGTGACTCAAAATGAACTGCAAACATCTATTTCTCTGCGAAAGGTAATAACACTAACTGTAAAAATATACAATATAGATCGATAGATGCAAAAAAGACATTATTTTTATTCTATGAGATTATAATGTGTGGGTAGTTAAAAGAAGTATTATTATCTTTGCAAGAGTATAAAACTCAATGCAATGCTCATTCTTCTGTCTAGTCTGTTTTGTTCTGTTCGTTCTGGTGGTAGCTGGAATAAGGTACGGCAGCTATTGTGCTGCGCTAGCATTAGTTTCTGTCGTAACGTAACTGCAAATATTTAATGGTGTAAACTGAGTCCTAGTAAGAATATATTAGTATAAAGTGATCTCCGTGTGTTATTTCAAGAACCTACGCCACATTTATCTTATGAAAATTATTTAGCACGTTTCCAGCTGCTGCGGAGCGAGTAACAGTGATCTCTGACTGTTAACAATTAGCCGCCATTACGCGGTACATTTAAAAATATTTTTTCACAGCACAATGTCTGATAGCCGGAGCGGAAGAAATTATGTAAAAATATTCAGTGAGATTAATTGAAGGAATCCAGTGAAATAATTTTATTAAAACTTGTCTATTTTCTGTGATAGTAATAATTTCAGATCAGTGAACTGGAGCTGAGTAATACTACGCTCTTGCATTTACAGTAATTTGTAGGGAGCCTGGCGCTCGATAAAACCAGATATAATACGTAATTGGCAACCTATGAAATTCATTATTTTGCTTATTATATCTCTTTTGTATTTTTTGAAAGCTAAACGTAAAAACTAACTTCACTAAAAATCAGTAACAGATCACGATAAATCAAAGGACAAATAAATTTACTAGGAGAGTGTTTCCTCTAAATACATTATTTGTTTAAGAGATATAATACGTCCTGTGGAGAGACCGAGGCGTAGATGGGAGGACAATGTGAAGGCTGATTTGAGGAGCCTAGGTATTGAAGGTGAATGGAAGGAAATAGCCCAAGACAGGGACAGATGGCGAAAATACGTTGCTGTGGTAATGGAATCTCGAGTCCGATATGACCAGTGAGAGAGGGAGAGAAAGAGAGAGAGAGAGAGAGACAGAGACAGAGAACAATTAAAACCTCACGAGGATCCTTCGTACGCTTTCGCAAGCCGATGACAGAGAAGTTATGTGTACGTTTGCAATATAGCAAACACAGCAATATTTGTGTTTCTGCGAAACTTCCTGTGCTCTTGTGTGTCACAGCACACGATAAAGCATACGCGGTAAGCCGTGAGGCGGCGGTTCTGGGCCGAGCGCCAGACTTTAATTTTGCTGCAACGAGCAGGGCTGAGCGCAACAGAGCGCGGGGCGGGGTGGTGGCTGGCGTGCTGCCCGCTGCAAATGGGAGCTGCAAACCGCGTGCCGCCCCTCCTAGGAATGCGCTATTTTGTTAACTCGCTTCTTTATTTCGGGACATCTTGCCTCATAACGCGTCCGCATTCTTGACCCAATTCTTTCAAAATGTGGGTTACCAATGAGCTGGGAAACACGATATTAAGGGCTCCACGGAACCATAACATCTTCCTCGTTCTCTCAGTGTCCGTATCTTTGACAGTGTATGGCATTCATTACTTACTGATTATCCATAGTGCGTAACATGTGGACGCTTGATGGTACTGCATCTTGTGGTCTCACAGTAATGTATGAATTACAGTTTTGTATATATTTATGGGTATGTATTACTATCTCAAAGCACTCCGTCATCAGGCCACAAGTGGCCCATCGGGACCATCCGACCGCCGTGTCATCCTCAAAGAGGATGCAGATAGGAGGGGCGTGTGGTCAGCACACCGTTCTCCCGGTCGTTACGATGGTTTTCTTCGACTGGAGCCGCTACTATTCGGTCGAGTAGCTCCTCAGTTGGCATCACGATGCTGAGTGCACCCCGGAAAAAAGGCAACATCTCGTGACGGCCCGGATGATCATCCATCCAAGTGCCGGCCAGCGCTTAAATTCGGTGATCTGATGGGAACCGGTGTATCCACTGCGGCGAGGCCGTTGCCCACTATCTCAAAGCGGCTTTTGAAAAGCACTGTTACCATTTACTACTTCCATTACACATTAACTCAAAGAAAAGGTTAAAAAACGAACAAAACAACAGCCAGATTTTTTTCTGACTCTGAATGACGCGAACACATCCTCTTTGGCAATTACACAGAATTGTGCGTGATCATTGTCATTTCGAAAGCTTGTTCTCTCATTCAGTTGCAAGCTGCTGTTATTGCTTTTCGTTTTCTCCTTCAGTGCCATCAACCATCAACACAGTCTCAGCCACCAGTCAATCTGCGATAGTTATGATAGGTTCACTCGTAAGTTATAATCGCACAGAACAGTGATGAGGGGCACATTGTCGTTACCCATTTAACATACGAGGGTTGCCCAGAAATTAATGCACAGCATTTCTTTTCTCAGCCGAAAACAACGCGACGAATATGAAACGTTAGGTATGTACACTACTGGCCATTAAAATTGCTACACCAAGAAGAAGTGCAGATGATGTACGTTACAATTATACTAGAACTGACATGTGATTACATTTTCACGCAATTTGGGTGCGTAGATCCTGAGAAATTAGTACCCAGAACAACCACCTCTGGCCGTAATAAGGGCCTTGATACGCCTGGCCATTGAGCCAAACAGAGCGTGGATGGCGTGCACAGGTACAGCTGCCCGTCCAGCTTCAATACGATATCAAGAATAGTGGCGCGTATTGTGACGAGCCAGTTGCTCGGCCACCATTGACCAGGCGTTTTCAGTTCGTCAGAGATCTGGAGAATGTGCTGGCCAGGGCAGCAGTCGAACATTTTCTGTATCCAGAAAAGCCCGTACAGAACCTGCAACGTGCGGTCGTACATTATCCTGCTGAAATGTAGGATTTCGCAGGCATCGAATGAAGAGTAGAGCCATGGGTCGTAATACATCTGAAATGCAACGTCCACTGTTTAAAGTGCCGTCAATGCGAACAAGAGGTGACCGAGAAGTGTAACCAAAGGCAACCCATACCATCACGCCAGGTGTTACGCCAGTGTCGCGATAACGAATACACGGTTCCAGTGTGTGTTTACCGCGATGTCGCTAAACACGGATGCGACCATCATGATGCTGTAAACAGAACCTGAATTCATCCGAAAAAATGACGTTTTGCATTCGTGCACCCAGGTTCGTCGTTGAGTACACCATCGCAGGCGCTCCTGTCTGTGATGCATCGTCAAGGGTAATAGCAGCCATGGTCTCCGAGCTGATAGTCCATGCTGCCGCAAACGTCGTCGAACTGTTCGTGCAGATGCTTGTTGTCTTGCAAACGTCCCCATCTGTTGACTCAGATATTGAGACATGGCTGCACGATCCGTTACAGCCATGCGGATAAGATGCCTGTCATCTCGACTGCTAGTGATACGAGGCCGTTGGGATCCAGCACGCCGTTCCGTGTTACCCTCCTGAACTCAGCGATTCCATATTCTGCTAACAGTCATTGGACCTCGACCAACGCGAGCAGCAATGTCGCGATACGATAAACCGCAATCGCGATAGGCTACAATCCTATCTTTATCAAAGTCGGAAACGTGATGATACGCATTTCTCCTCCTTACACGAGGCATGACAACAACGTTTCACCAGGCAGCGCCGGTCAACTGGTGTTTGTGTATGAGAAATCGGTTGGAAACTTTCCTCATGTCAGCACGTTGTAGGTGTCGCCACCGGCGCCAACCTTGTGTGAATGCTCTGAAAATCTAATCATTTGCATATCACAGCATCTTCTTCCCGTCGATTAAATTTCGCGTCTGTAGCACGTCATCTTCGTGGTGTAGCAATTTTAATGGCCAGTAGTGTATTATTTGAAGTGTCCTGAGCGAGCGCGCCATGTTTTCGTTACTTCCGACAGATAGCGTAGCTGCAGGACAGTTTCAAAATGGCGTCTGCAGGTGATGTACGTTACAAGCAACGTGCCGTCACTGAATTTCTCACTGCAGCGAAAGAAACTGTGCGGAATATTCAGAAACGGTTGTGCAAAGTTTATGGAGCATCTGCTGTCGACAGAAATACTTTTAGTCGCTGGGCACGGAGGGTGTGGTCATCAGAAGGCGGTTCGGCGGAGCCCCTCGATTTGCAACGGTCGGGGGGACCATCCACGGCTGTCACACCTGGCATGTTGCAGCAAACTGGTGTCATTCGCGAGGACAGACGCATTACCACTCGGCAGTTGGCGCTGCATCTGTTACCAAAGGAAATGTGGATGCAGATATCCGCACCCTTGGATGTTCAAAAGTGTTTGCAGGATGGACCCCGCGGTGTCTACCCGTGGATCACAAATCGCGCTGAAAAAACATGCGTCTTCATTTGTTGCAACGTTTTGAAGCTGAGGGGGAGGCCTTCCTGTCCCGGACTGTGATAGGTAATGAAACCTGGGTTCACAATTTTGAGCCCGAAACAAAACGACAGTCGATGGAATGGCGCCAGTCCCACTCCCCATAGAAGTAAAAATTCAAAGCAACTGCTTCCACCGGTAAGGTCATGTTCATCGTGTTCTGGGACTGTGAAGGTGTGATTCTCATTGATGTGATGCCAAGAGGCGGTACCATTAACTCAGGTGCATATGTCAACACATTAACAAAACTGAAGACGCGCTTCTGGCGACTTCGGCGCCACAGCAACCCGGGAGATGTTTTGCTGCAACACAATAACGCTGGGACCCACTCAAGTCCGAGGAGTGCTGAACACATCGAAAACAATATTGGACAGTGTTACCCCATCCACTCGACGGCCCTGACCTAGCCCACTTGGACTTTCACTTATTTGGGGTATTAAAGGATGCCATTCGTAGAAGACATTTTGACGATAAGGAGGTGATTCACACAGTGAAGCATTGGCTCCGCCATGAGGACAAGGACTGGTACCGACAGGGCATACACGCCCTTGTTTCGCGTTGGAGGAAGTGAAACGCCGTGCTGAACTAGCAGGACAGGACAGGTAGTTAGAATTGTGGAAAGGGGCCAAAATGAGCGGCTGTCAGTTACACTCGAACACATATAACTTTATTTATTTGACAAAACATTAGAGTACAAATTCTTGAACTTAGTTATCGGCTGAATACGCCACACTACCTTATGCCTTAAGGGCACAACCACTTTAATTTTAAAAAAAAAAAAAAAAAAAAAAAAAAAAAAGAATATTTAGAAGGCAGAAGGCTTCACATTAAGTAAGTTCTATAATTTGGCTGAAGGCCCCAAAATCTAACACTTGAAAAGCAAAAACCTTAACTTAAGGACGGCTGAAGACCGATGATTTAAGAATCAAGGTAAAATTATACCAAAAACACAAGGCAGAAGGCCTTATCTTTAATTAGGCAGAAGGCCCCAAACAGTCTGATGCTCGAGACAAAGATCCTTAATTCAAAAACGCCTGAAGGCACCATAGCTTAAAACTCAAGGTAAAATAAATTTAACCAACAAAGCCTTATCTTAAACTAGGCTGAACGCCCCAAACAATCTTAACACTTGACAAGCAAGGATTTTAATTTTAAAACGGCTGAAGGCCCATAACTTAAAACACCACTAAAAACAATTCACTTCAATTCAAAACAATCGGCTATGAGCCATAGAAATACACACAACAGAGAATCAGAAACGGAAGTGCAGCTAATAGTGCTCAGAACGTTCGGGGGTCGGCCAGCACTTGAAATACTAGCGTTCACTTAGGTGAGACAGTATCGCCTTCCATGATGTTCTCCCTTTTTTATATCTATGTTCGCCTTCTTCTCTCCTTTGCTGTTTTTAAATGTCTTCTATTGTTTTGTTTTACTGTCTTTCGGCTGAAGAGCAGCGCATATGCTGCTGCCAGCCCGCCCCGATGGGGAATTGAAATACAATAAAGAAAAAAAAAAAAAATAGGTGAGACAGACAGTCGGCCCAACCATTCTCGATCCGACGACAACCCAAACAACAGAAAGTCAACGGACCCACCGACAAGTTAACTTGCGCTCCACTCGACCAGCACACAACAAGGAGTTCAATGCAAACGTAACAGGCATGGACGCTCACAACCAAGCGTACATTAAGCTGTCGAACTACACACCGTGCTGGATAACGACAACACGGTGAGGAAATGACACTGCCTAAATTTACGTCAACAGATAGGGCAGGTAACTGGAATGGCCACAAGGCAGAAAATTCCGCTGGTGCACTTCAATTGCAAATGACCAAATACAGTTAGACTCCACCGGACGGTGGCTAAACCTTCGCCAACCCGAACACACACGTTGTTGCTCACAAGAATGTCCCAACAGTCAACAACGAGAACCAACCGGCACAATGTGAACAGTCTTGACTTGCTGGTAAATTAAATCCAAACTCAACCTTCGTGTCCATGGTCGGTGAGCCATGAACCTTGTAGCAATGGGAACAGCACCACACACTCCAACACTGCGTAGACACAGCCAGCGGGCCCCGCCAAACTATGCCTCGTGGAGATTTCCTCGCTGCTCCACGCCAATCAACCGACTCCTCGCACACAGCACAGCCGGAAACTATAAGCATCAGACCAAAGATAGTACAAGGTGCGAATATCGATACACATCGCTGCTGCCTCTCACGGAGAGAGCAAACAACAGCATAATAACAATAAGCACAGAAAACCAAATACAGAATAGGTTCCAGGAAGGCTGTAGAACGTAATGGTGATTAGGTGGAAAAATAGGGTGTGTAGATAATACACCATTCTTCCGTGTGTGTAATTTTCATTATGTCCAATAAAGAATTGTTGAAGAAAAATATGCGGTGCATTAGTTCCTGGGCAGCCCTCGTATATGTCCACTACCTAATCTGTTTAATGCCGTGACGGCATCCAGTTTTGACGAGGAAAGTACGCGTGCAGAGCACAGCATTGATAAAACTAAACTGACTACACTGAAAGTATTGTCTCCAATGAGAGGTTTTATAGATACCTGTAAAACACTTAAACACAGCATTTGAATACATACTATTATTAAAATTTTTCATGGAATGGTGATATCAGTGCCGAAAGACGTCATGTACACTTTTTGATAAGAAGTATCCGGCAGCCCTGTGTAGTGCGGAACTGACCACTACATGTCACGAGAGGAGGATCCGTCAGTTTAAAAGGAGGCGGGAAATATCGTGTTGTCACTACAGACGCAGTAAAAGAAGAATGGGTCGGACAAGAGAACTCAGTGCCTTTGAACGTGGACTTGTCGTTGGATCCCCTGAGGACAAATCCATGTGGGGCTTTTCAGTCCTTCTAAAGTTGGCCAAGTGAGTTATTGGTCATCTAATTGTCAAGTATAAACTCGAAGGGACAGCCACAACAAAACCAAGACCAGACAGACTTTATGTACTGAGGAACAGGGACTGTCTAGCATTACTGTGGGTGGTTGTAACAAATCACGTGAAATGAGCGGAATGAATCACTCGCGAGTTCTAAAGTGCTACCTGCAGTCTAGCTAGCACAATGACTGTGAGTAGGGAGTTAAAATGAGTGGCGTACAACTGTCGAAGTCACGCATTTCTGTAGGTAATGCTAAGCGGCGCTTGAGGGTGGTGTAAAGGACGACACCAGTAAATGACTGGAAACGAGTAATTTGGAGGGGTGAATCAAGCTGCAACCTGTAGTTCGTTGATACTCTTCATCCCGTTCTCCCACAGTTACGTTTCGTAATTTGTTTTGCGAAGGTTTAGGAAAAGTTGTCATCGTAGCTTGTTTCCTCTTGTGATTTGGACCTTTTTTACAACTGGTCTGCAACGTACTTCCGTGTACTGAGTGCGCTTTTATCCAGTTGTTCTTTTGTAACATTCTAATCTTATTCCTTGTGTGTCTAATGAAACGAACTGAAATGAAACGATCGTATGGCGTTTACGGCCAGGAGTCCCTACATAGGCACATTATCAGATAAAATTGAACAGGCTTTTAAGAAAACCCCTGTTAAAGTCAGCTTCCATACCAATAATACCCTAGCTAACAGACTAATACGCAATTATAATAACACCCACCAGTTTACAAAATCTGCCTTTTATAAAATAGAATGTGATACTTGCGAGAAATGCTACATCGGACAAACAGGGAAAACATTTACAGATAGGTTTAAAGAACACTTTAGACAAACAGAAAATAGCACCTCTACGTTTAGCAAACACTTAAGTGAAAATAAACATACTGTTAGGAACATCGATACAGCCCTGACAATACTACACGCAGTACCCAAAGGAAGAGTCATGAGCGTTCTTGAAGACATGGAAATATATAATCATTTCAAAAATGATCCTGACAACCTTTTAAGCAACCAAACTGATTGGAGAAACAAACGATACCTAGATAACTTTTATTCGATCATACGACACATGCACAAATAGTAGCTTACGCATAGACTCAGATTAAGGTATTAAATCCAGTGTTTTATGAACTTTATATAACTACGTAATCTCGCCAAATTGACATTTGTACAATATTTTACGATTACAAATTTTTATTTTTCGATGATATTAACGCTATTTTATACAATTGACACAGAAAAAACTTAGTACACTGTTGTATCATTTTTGTATGCCATGTCGGCGATCGATTGGTATGCTCATTATTTATGTAAAGCTAGCGAAATATCATGCGACCTGTATTTTAATTGAATGAGGGTGGCCCTATAGGAGTATGCCGCTGATTTGGAAAAGTGTGTGACCGCCTCTGTGGTTCTGGTTATGCTAAGTTAATACAATGAACCACGACGAAATAAATAACCTACACAATTTTAACAGTAATGAGTGGGCACCTACAAGTATAGATAACGATGTATATCATTTATATACGTAAAACGATGAATAACGATGTATTCCTTTATGTAAGTAAAACGGTGATCAATTCCATGTACTTTATGTATGATGTATTAAAAATAGATTACGTAAGAAGCTATAGTGGCAAGGGGGGGGCACACTCTATGCTTCCTAGTACAGTCGCTGGACGGCAATGGCGCTCCACACAGAGCAAAACAATATCTGTAATCCGTTTACGCGCCGAAACGGCTACCAGTAGCCTGTAAACAGTAATCTGCCGCTGCAGTTTAATCCATATAAGACTAGTGATGGGCTAACGAACATGAGTGTCTACAGACTATGTTGTTTTATGACATATGGATATGTGTGCTCGCACTATGTAACAGCGTCACAATGTGTTTTTAATAGTAATGACAACGACATATAAATGTGTCAGCTCATTTTAGATTGAATGACCTAATAGCTATAACATGTAAGTAACATGCTTACCCAATTGCACTTTTCATTCTGTATAGTCGGCCGTTTATCAACATACATGACGATTTTGTTAAATAGTTTAAAAACATTCCGTATTTTTCAGCCTCACTTGATAATGGCCTAAGGCCGAAATTGCAATTGTGAAACAAAGAAAGTGTTACAGTCACTGGCGTAAATATGTCTTTTATAAATTTGCACATGACTTTGAATACCAGGTAAAAAAAGGTAAGAAATTTCACAGTTCCGGTACGCAAAGAAAACAAAATTTTTCTCTAGAAAGAACACAATAAGAAAAGGTTACAAAACAAGGAAAAAACTAAAGCTACCCAGTTCCTCGACGATTGAAGACAAGGTGCAACATATGCGCAAAAAAGGGCACAATATCGTGGAAGCCTCTGCCACTTCCAGTGAGCGTTCACCATATGCTGACGAAAAACTCGGGAGGTAGAGAACGTTGTCACACTCGACTACACAGTGGACGTCCTATTCGAGGAGCCATACTATCGAATTAGTCTTCGTCCAAGGGAAGACGGAAAAGTCCGGACACAGAAGAAGTTCAACCGAGAAAGCAGCTTCAGCTGATCGTGTAAGGCAAGCCAGTTGTCGTGGAAGCCAGTGTCAGTGATCTCGTCCGCAAGAGACAAGCCTGTACAGTAATGTACCAGGTTGATGATGTATGTTGAAAAGACCAGTAGTACTAATTGTAAGACCGATCGATGGTGGCAATCGTTGGTCGGGATCAGATTGTGAATGACCCTACACCACTTTGAGGCGACTTCCATCGGGAGGATAGGAAGACTAACGTCAAACCACACTGTTTTCCAGGATGTCAAAACCACTGAGCTAAAGAGACGCACTAAAGAGACGCACTGTGTCTTCGATAAGACATTTGTAATGGTTAGGACTATAAAGAGAATGTAATGTTGTTTTACTGTCGGTCTGCATTACTGCTGTTCTTTCTAAGTCGTCTAATGTGTTTAGCTTTTCGAGATCCTTTAAAATGACAAAGCAGCCTGCCTGATTACATCATTTCCCAGTTTATGCGCCATCAGGTATGTTGGCTTTCTGTTGATGAAAATTTATATGTATGGCCCAACTCCTTGTTCAGTTTTACTCCTGCCAGTTAATACTTCTATTAAGCACTGCCTGCTGTTACTTCTTTCGTTAAGAACAACAATTCCAGCCAGATGAGGCCAGTTTTATGACGGTCAGCAATTTCTTGCATTTGTTTAGAATCCACAGTTTTATTTTCGTTTTATTCATTCACTCTCCTCTTGATTTTAACATTTATTAGTGTTGGCCCCGACAGAATACACAGTGACTCATTTGACGCTCTTCTTCGACAGTCTGAGTATCAATTAATTGTTGTACTCGTTTGTACTTGTTGCAGCAGTAGAGCCTTGTTTCAGCGCGAATCCATACTGGAGATACATAATACCATAGGTAAAGCAGCTGCTCTGTATATGATTCTTAGAGCTTCGGAACCAAGTACCCAGTTAAGTGAGGTTCATGTTGATAATGTGTTTACTAATTTCGTACCTTTGTCTGTGATGTGCTGTATATTGTCACTGAATTTGAACTTACCGCTAATAATCATCCAAGGTATTTAATTCGGTCAACTTGCTCCATCTGTTTATTGTTCAAGAAGATCTGAATTTGGTTTTGTTCCTTTATTTCCTTCAGGTTTCTGATCTTACAACGTATTTTTTATTTCTAGCGCATTCTTCGATTTTTCACTTTTCAATATTGCAGCAGATAGAGTGCTGCTTAAGAAAATCTCGGACAGATTTTACCTATGTGCTGGAACGAATACTCGAACTAAAACCTTGTCTTGCTAGGTAAATGGTCTAACCGATCTGGCACTCAGTTTCTATCTGCCACATAGTTTCAGAATAATGCACATTCCTCTACAAGTTGAAAGATTCATTCTGGAAACAACTCCTTGGCTGTGGCTACGTCATTTTTCTACTATATCCTTTCTTCCTTCAGTACAAGTCCAGTAAGGTATGGAGGCGAGCTTCTGCGAAGTTTGAAAATCTTAGAAGGGTACTAGCAGATTTTAATTTGTAAAGGCAGTTGTGAGTCGTGTGTGAATAGCTAAGTCGATAACAGCATCGCAGCGAAACGACCAAGTTCGTTGTTCGAGTCCTAGTCCGGAAAACAGTTTCAGTCTGCTAGTAAGATTTCTGATTTTTCCCATTTCTAATATATATTCGCTTTTCTTTAACATGAGAGTCTCGGACATTAAACAGACTTCCAAGTTATTGCCCCTTTGGGTATTATCGCTTGTCGGAAATCTTGCTTCAGTATGGTTTTAAAAGTTGTTCATTTACACTGAAGAGCCAGAGAAACTGTTATATATGCATAATGTCGTATAGAGCCCCCGAGCCCCCGCGAACACGCAGAAGTGCTGCAACACGACGTGGCATGGACTCGACTATTGTCTGAAGTAATGCTGGAGGGAAATGACACTATAAATCCTGCAAGGCTGTCCATAAATCTGTAAGAGTACGAAAAGGCAGAGATCTCTTCTGAACAGCACTTTGCAACGCATCCCAAATACGCTCAATAATGTTCATCTCTGGGGAGTTTGGTGGCCAGCGCAAAAGAGTGTTCCTGGAGTCACTCTGTAGTAATTCTGGACATTTGGGGTGTGATATTGTCCTGCCGGAATTGCCCAAGTTTGTCGGAATACACAATGGACATGAATGGATGCAGTTGATCAGACAGGATCCTTACGTACATGTCACCTGTCAGAGTCGTATCTACACATATCTAGGGTAGCATATCACTCCAACTGCACACGCCCCACACTATTACAAAACGTCCACCAGCTTGAACAGTCTAACATACAGGGTCCATGGATTCAAGAGGTTGTCTTCATACCTCTACACGTCCATCCACTCGATACTATTCGTCGGTGTCGGTGTTGACAGGCCCAGGCGAGGTGTAAAGCTTTGTGTCATGCTGTCATCGAGGGTACACGACTGGGCCTTCGGCTCCGAAAGCCCATATCGATGATCTTTCATGAAATAGTTCGCACACTGCACTAGTTGATGGCCTAGCATTGAAATATGGAGCAATCTGCGGAAGGACTGCACTTCTGTCCCGTTGAACGATTGTCTTCAGTCGTCGTTCATACTGTTCTTGGAGGATCTTTTTCCGGCTGCAGCAATATCGGAGATTTGATGTTTTACTTGGTTACTGATATACACAATCGTGAAATGGTCGTAGGCACAAATCCCCACTTCATCGCTACCTCGGAGATGCTGTGTCCCATCACTCGTGCGCGCGACTTTAACACTACGTTCAGACTCACTTAAATCTTGATAACCTGCCATTATAGCTGCAGTAACCCATCTAACAACTGCGCCAGACACTTTTTGTCTGATATAGGCGTTGCCGATCGTAGCGCCGTATTCTGACTGTTAACATATCTCGGTATTTGTTTCCACATGCGTATACCAGTTGCTTTGGCTCTTCATTGTAAGTGTTATGTTGATGCCCTGTAAGCACAGCGCTCTGTAAAGGCCATGAGTTACAGGAAAAAACAGTCAAGAATTACTTCTGATGCCGTAGTTCGAGTGAACTTCAAAAAGTGAATTACACTTTATTATGGCAGGTCAAGTAACTTTTATTGAATATTGCACTACACTAAGAGTGTCACTGATACATGACACTATTTTCCAACATAGCTATCAAATCTCTGTAGAAGACATTCAGTTCCTCGACCACAGGAAACGACCCATTCGAGAACCATTTTGTGAGCGTCATCTGTGTAGTAAAATCTGTTTGCCCCAAAGGTTGTTTCATCTTGTCAAACAGACGGTATTCGCAAGGTGCAGGATCTGAACTCCCCGATCAGCATCATATATGTCTGTGTAACTTTCATTAAATTATTGACTCCGTTTCACTACGGTTGGACGAGACATTGCTTGTAGTCCATGTATCACCATAATTTCACTGTTAATGTGTGTGCAATTTAGAGGTTTTTTTCCCCAAGAATCGTACTTCCTACGTAATTCATCTCTGTAGTATGTTTCCTGCTGCCGTGCCATTTTACTCCCTTACTGTGATGCACCTGTTATCCGTACCGCAGCAGAACTCTACCTGCAGTAAACCTGGAACATGTACTCTCTTCTGGAAATGCGGCCGTTCAGCTGTACTGTGGTCTTAGCACAGGACGCCACGTTTAGTTATTTTCTGAAGACCCTGCGTACTTTTGGACTACCCAGACTATGGTAATGTGGCTGAATTACTTTATCACTAATAACACCAGCAGTGCCCACCGTGTGCTATAGAAACTCTGCAGTACAGTACTCTGCCCACTCGAGACTTAAGGTGGTAAAATTCCAGAGGTCCACCTCAACTTCCGGCTACGGGGTCAGTGATAACTATCTGCCCACACAGCGGTCCCTTGTGTTGCCTAATGGACGGATCTTGTACTGTCCGTCGAAAGCCATAAACCGTGATGGGTTCTGCTGGCAGCCTGTAGTTCCTCAAGCTTGGCGCCTTTCACAGTGTGAGCACATAAGATCAAGGTAGCGAGAACCTGGTTCGACTCGACAACAATGGACAGTACATTCTCGTACTGGAATAAGTGTATCTTGTATTGTTTTGCTTTTCTAAATCTGAGAAAACTTAACTGAAGTAGGCACGCAATTTTTTAGGTCCTTGCAGGTCTACGACCACTACTGGACAGGGTGGCCAGGAAGTCCCCTTACATATGGAATTATTTCATTGTAACTAATACTTACAGTTATTCTTTGACAAAGTCTGTACGTGTACCACCATCGTCCTTTAGTTCACTGATGACTGGGTGTAGTGTGATGTCCTTAGGTTAGTTAGGTTTAAGTAGTTCTAAGTTCTAGGGGACTGATGACCATAGATGTTAAGTCCCATAGTGCTCAGAGCCATTTGAACCATTTTTTGAGTTCACTGAGAGCCATTGTTCGGAATGCATTTCCGAACAAGTCCATTTTCATGTGGAGTTGCATTATGCTCCTTTAATTTCAAGTTTTGCAGTACTCTTTCTGGTCGATTTGGGTACTGAACGCATCACTGACGCACTAAGTCAGCACATGTTTCCCTTGCGGTTGATGAATGACCAGAGCTAAAAAATGTTCAAATGTGTGTGAAATCTTATGGGACTTAACTGCTAAGGTCATCAGTCCCTAAGCTTACACACTACTTAACCTAAGTAATCCTAAGGACAAACACACACACCCATGCCAGAGGGAGGACTCGAACCCCCTCCGGGACCAGCCGCACAGTCCATGACTGCAGCGCCTAAGACCGCTCGGCTAAAACCGCGCGGCAATGGCCAGAGCGGGAAGCATCCGAAACATTTCCCAGGCGAAAAGCTTTCTTCTCCCATGCGATACAAAGTGTACGCACAAACTTCATTCTTCTTAATGGGCAGTCAAGTGGCAATTACGTCGTAGTCATCTTGGAATTCGCGCGGGGTCCAAATTTTATACTGTTACACTCAGATGACAAGAGATTTTCTGGCCACTTCGTATTATTGGGCTAGTAGAGCAAAACCAAAAAAGAAGACGAATCGGAAATAATTGCTACAAAAGGTTTTATTGTTTTAATGGGTTCAGTGTGACTATCCTAGGTTTTCCCCCTGGCGAAGTTGCGTTTCAGTGGTGGGGGGTAAAAAAGTGCCCCTAAAAGGGATATTTTTGGGTTTTTACGATTATATATCGTAAAGGACTCACAATATCAAAAACAGCTTACTATAAAAAATTGTACATCATTAAATTCCGCTTTGAATCAGACCAGACACAGCTTTTGGACCACCTGTTACCATACTAGTGCTCATCAAAGTTGGACAAATTTTACATATTTATGAAAAATTTTTGTTTTAAAATTTGCTTTTTGGTAATATCATCTAAACATCTATAGTAAAGTGGTCCATACGAAACTTATAGATGAATAAACTCTGCATTTGAGGAGACCAAAATTGAATTTTTTGGGCCATCCGTTTCCGCACAGCTCCACCTTGAATTTGGACCATTTCTCATTACCAATGAAGAGTATTTAAACTGCTGTTCTTCAATAAGTGTTATTTACGATATATTGAACATAGTAATATAGATCTCCATAGCGCTAGTCTTGCATTTTGTAAATATAGTAAAATTATAAACTGTTAAAATTGTAGAACATATAACAAGATAATATTATAGAATTATTTAATATAGAATGAGATCCGTTCAACTGATACGAAGTTGGAGGCAAGATAATAAACGCAGTTCTCGAAATCAATTAATGGTGACTATATTTTACAATAACAAAAAAAGTATGAAGATGATAAGGAGATAAATGAGTAGGTACACAAATTTCACAGACGTCGTCGATTCGCTGTCGCTGGGTCACTCGGCTCCTCAAAGTCTATAATTTCCGACTTGAAGTCCGTCGCCCTATCTCTTGCCTCCTCGAAATCTGTCATTTTCGTCGCCCCATATATGCAGTCACGGTCTTCGCTAACATCTGGTTCGTCAATTTCATCTGGTTGGAGGGAGTTAGTACAGGAGTTTGCCTTGCAGTTGGCACAAATCAGTGACCACTTGCTCCCAGCCTTCTGCCACCCACAACCACCTGTACAAGCCTTGCTGCATTTGGAAAAAAAAATATGGAGAGAAGAGACTGTGGAACTGGTCCCTTGGAGGTAGTAACTGGGTCGAGACCAAACTTTGAATCCTGCAAAACCCAGAGAAGCGGATCAACATCTCTACATCTACATCCACATCTATACTCCTGCGGTAGCGTTCTCGCTTGCCGCGCCCGGGTTTCCGGGTTCGATTCCCGGCGGGGTCAGGGATTTTCTCTGCCTCGTGATGACTGGGTGTTGTGTGATGTCCTTAGGTCAGTTAGGTTTAAGTAGTTCCAAGTGCTAGGGGACTGATGACCATAGATGTTAAGTCCCATAGTGCTCAGAGCCATTTTGAACCATCTATACTCCGCGAGCCACCTGACGGTGTGTGGCGGAGGGTACCTTGAATATCTCTATTCCAGCCTTGTATTATTCGTGGAAAGAAAGCTTGTCGGTATGCTCTCTCTCTGATTTTATCCTCATGGTCTCTTCGCGAGATATACGTAGGAGGGAGCAATATACTGCTTGACTCCTCGGTGAACGTATGTTCTCGAAACTTCAACAAAAGCCCGTACCGAGCTACTGAGCGTCTCCCTTGTAAAGTCTTCCACTGGAGTTTATCTATCATCTCCGTAACGCTTTCGCGATTACCAAATGATCCTGTAACGAAGCGCGCTGCTCTCCGTTGGATCTTCTCTATCTCTTCTATCAACCCTATCCAGTATGGATCCCACACCGGTGAGCAGTATTCAAGCAGTGGGTGAACAAGTGTACTGTAACCTACTTCCTTTGTTTTCGGACTGCATTTCCTTAGGATTCTTCCAATGAATCTCAGTCTGGCATCTGCTTTACTGACGATTAATTTTGTATGGTCATTCCATTTTAAATCACTCCTAATGCCTACTCTCAGATAATCTGTGGAATTAACTGCTTCCAGTTGCTGACCTGCTATATTGCAGCTAAATGATAAAGGATCTTTCTTTCTATGTATTCGCAGCACATTACACTTTTCTACATTGAGATTCAGTTTCCATTCCCTACACCATGCGTCAATTCGTTACAGATCCTCCTGAATTTCAGTACAATTTTCCATTGTTACAACCTCTCGATATGCTGCAGCATCATCCGCAAAAAGCCTCAGTGAACTTCCGATTTTATCCACAAGGTCATTTATATATTTTGTGAATAGCAACGGTCCTAAGACACTCCCGTGCGGCATACCTGAAATCACTCTCACTTCTGAAGACTTCTCTCCATTGAGAATGACATGCTGCGTTCTTTTATCTAGGAACTCTTCAATCCATTTGGTGTCCTAACCACATTTGTTCTTGTACGTCACTTCTCAAGCAATGCTGGCGGGCTGATTCGTATGTTGGTGGTAGGGATGCCAGGTTGAATTTGGATTTCACGAGGGCTTTGCAAAAGAGATCGAATCGCCATTTATGTAATGTATCTCCTGCCTTACCTCCATAGAGGGTTATTAAAAATCGTAGGCCGGCTTCGGCAACAGCTTCAGCGTATATCATGGACGAAGAAAGATTTGATTTATTCTAGAAAACATTTACTGTCGACCAACAGCTTGACCACCTTTATCTTGCCCTGTTTGAGAAATGCTGATGTTGTGTCAACCCACTCATGGCTTGGAGAAATATGAGTGGGCTTCTAATATTGTCTGGCAATTTGAAGCTGTGGGACCAAGAACTTTTGGCGGTGTCGTTCCTCTCCCAGGGTTTGAGAAATATATGTTTGCTGATGGTGTGGCTAGGGCACTGAGCATGATGAAAAGGTCCGTATCCTTACCAATTACCACAACCTTCTCATGCTCTTGCTATACGACAAAGGCAGTGGGCAACAAACAGATGGTCTATATCTTTGTTAGCCTGCTTTACTGAAAGGCCTTCACCTTCAGGCGTCTCAGTAAGAAAGCTAGTGAGAGGCTCTTTATTTCTGTCGTTGAAAAGAAATTGCTCCCGAGTCTTGGCCATCACCATTAATTCGGTAAGGATGACATCAGCAGTAGTGTGTCTTTCGCTTCGGTGGAGGCGCTCAGCATTTTTGATGCTCTTGGATGGCAGGACTTCTGAGCAGCCATCAAACACCACGTTTGTCGCACTTCGGTTGTAGTGTCCTTTTAGTTAGTCAAATTACTTGTAATGTTTCACCACTCTTCCACATAACGTGGTGGAGAAGAAATCCACCACCAATGACAAAAGCTGCCCCTTCCAGGTTTCCATCATTCAGTGGTATGAAAAGTCGTATAACACTGACTTGGGAGTCGTCCTCCTTCCAGCTGCATCGAACAGAGATAGGATGCCAGGTCATAATGGAAGATCTACTTAAGCTGAAATGAAATGTCGTGTGACCAGGGCTTCCCGTCTGTTAGTCCGGTCGCCTGGTGCAAGCTTTTTAGTTGACGCCACTTAGGAGACTTGGTCATAGGATTTGTTGAGCAGTGCTATCCTGTGGATTATGATTTCAGGGTTCCCTGATACATCATCGTCATCAGTTCTCACGTTAGATTTGAATTCTCATATACTCATTACTCTTTGTTTTCGGACAAACTTAATAGTCATAGGTTTGACCAACCAGGGCGAGCACCGAGAAACTGCCAATTTTATAGGCTCCGTGGCAGTTGATTGAGTCATCTCCGACGATTCTTCTGCTGATAGACGTAACAAAATTAGTAACAGGGAAAGTATCATGAGATTGAAATCCGTCAATAAATTACTGAAGGTCTCCATTGCCACGCTGCACATTAGTATCGTTCGCATCAACATGTTACCCCACAGAACTCTTCCACCCGCAGTGTCACTGCTGCAACAGTTTGCATGGTCAAAATCCATCTACTCAGAGTACTATCTGAAATACCACGCCAATGACTGAGCTCTCCGGTGCTTTTCAAGGAGCCCTTTAGGGTCTGCTCAGTCATCATGTCAAACCACAATCCGTTCCAAAACTTAGCAGACCTTCTGATAGTAAACCACCTACTGAACGCAAACCGTATATAGTCTTCGAGGGACATTCTCTACTCAACGCCCATCCTGCCTTGTATATACAGCTACGCAGATTCACCGTACAGAAAACGCCCACTGGCACGAAAATGTCGTAGGATTTCCTTAACAGTGGTGAGCTGAACTTCCGAGTTGCCACTCAGCTCAGCCTGGATGAATGGCTTTATTGGAGTAGTCACGTCGAAGCAGAGAATCCATAACTTTCAGTGGGATCGCTTAGCTCCAGCTCTACAAGTTTCTGTGCAAACATCTGCTTCAAAGTTTTATGATCAATGGCTTCCAAGGGCTTGTTGACGTACACGCCTCTTCAAGGTGATGATCTGTTCTCTCATTGTCACTCATTCTTATGATGATGACATGTGCAAGAGCCGAACTGCAAAGGATATGTTTACGAATTGCGATGAATAACCATGACCATCCGTCGGTTTCTCAGTTGATATCTGCGAATAAGCAACGGAGAATAGCTCTTGCGGCCCAGTTCCCCTTATAATGTAGCCTATGGCTCCCTTGGATGACAGGAAAAGATGAAACCTTCCCAACCGTACTATGACCATGCTCAAATTGGAATCTGGAGGGAAAGTGCCTCTATCTAACATACCTTAAAATAAAGAGGCTGGTCAAATGTAACAAAACAGGCATTTTGTCTGAGGCTTTTGGATTTGTTCATTGCAGTTAGAAGTGAAGTGTACACAGAGTCACAGGTGCTAGGCAGCTACAACAAAAAAATACAATTGATTAGCGACTCCATAGAGTGCTGTGTGCACAACGACCATATGATAAATAAAATTAGAAGGAAGGTCAGCGTTGGCCGCAATTTTGATGATTTATTAACAGCAAAATCGATTTTCGATCACATAATGATCATCTTCAGTGCTTTAGCGTACAAATTAAAGCTCATAGGCACTGGCTTCTAGTTATTAGCAGTAAAATAGGAAACCATCACAATAACTCAATCGTGATCGTTTTATAGTTTCTGTTACTGCTAATAACTAGACACCAGTGCCTATTAGCTTTAATTTGTGCGCTAAAGGACTGAAGATGATCCTTACGTGATCGAAAATCGATTTTGCTGTTAATAAATCATCAAAATTACGGCCAACGCTGACCGTTCCTCTAATTTAAAAAAAATACAATACTGTTGCCCATAACAAACACAATCAATGTGAGTTGGTTCAAATTTAATTTGGAGCTGTACGGAAACGTGTGGTCCAAAAAATTCACTTTGGTCTTATCGAATGCAGATTTTATTAATCCATAACTTTTGTGTAGACCACTTTATTGATAAATGGATTCGTTGAGATGATATTACCAGAATTCAGAACGAAAATTTCTCATAAATATGTAAAATTGGTCCCATTTTGATATGTTCTAGTGTGGGAACGGGTGATCCGAAAAATACGCGTCTGGTCTTATTCAGTGAAGAATTTAATGCCCCACAACTTCTAATCGGACAATGTTTTCGATATTGTGAGTGCTTTACGAGATATAACCGTGAAACCGCAAAAATACCCGTTTTTAGGGCACAATTTAACCCCCCTCCCCCGCCCACCACTCACGTTCAACTCCGCCGCGGAGGGGATAGGACAACCTACGGAGGGGATAGGAGAACCTAGGAGAGTCATACTGGACCACAAATGAAGCCACAAATAACGAAAAATTACAATTTGGATTTTAAGCCTACTGGTCTATATCAGAATGAAATGAGTTTTAAAATTCAAATGGCTTTAAGCACTATGAGACTTAACTTCTGAGGTCATCAGTCCCCCAGAACTTAGAACTACTTAAACCTAACTAACCTAAGGACATTACACACATCCATGCCCGAGGCAGGATTCGAACCTGCGACCGTAGCGGTCGTGCAGTTCCAGACTGTAGCGCCTAGAACCGCTCGGCCACACCGGCCGGCAATGAGTTTTAATTTGACTTGTTGCATGTATGTTCGGAGAAACAGTAATGGTACATGGAATGAACATTAAGCATAAAAATACTAATTATTGTGTAAAATATGTGTTCTGTGTCATATTTTTTTCACACGTTCCATGCCCAGCACGATCTCCTCACTTCAAATCTATGGAACGAACTTAATATTTAATCTAAACTTGGGATTAGAACTTTCTTTCCAACCAGATATTCCTCATTTTACAATACTCTTAGCTCGTGCAGTCTAATTTTCCACTCTCATTATTGCCATATTAGTTTCCTTACTATCATTATCATCATCATTATTATTATTATTATTATTACAGTTATGACTACTAGCGGCAGCATCAGCAATAACACAAATACTGCTAGTATTAACTTCGTTACTTCATTATTAACTCACATTGCCACTGTAGACACACTAATCATTTCAGTATTATTTTTCACATAAAAGTGTTATTTCTTAGGTTGCTTTGATGCAAAAAGGTTCTATTTGTCTGTAACCCTGTTCTGACGTTACAGAGGGCATGGTGGCCCTGATCAGATCGGGTAAAATAAATAAATAAAATTTGTAATTCTATCGAAGTTGTTCTGAGTAAAATCCTTTATTTGCGGTGACTAGTTTCCTACATGAAGTCCATTATCATTGTAAACATAACACGTAAAACAACGAGTAGTCTACACTGGGAAATAGCCACAGTTTACAGTCACGAGTAACATGTACAAGCTCATCTACAGTATATTACCAGTATTTCTTACCGTACATCACCAGGATTTTTCTCATCGCAACTTCGACATGATTACAAATAATAGTTTTACTACAAGAAAGTTGCTGACTCATTTTTCCTCCTTCATGTTGGAGGTTCATTAATATATGGGATGCCAAGAAGGCCTCAAGTGCTACGTAACACAAGTACTAATGTACACAAACTGTTAGCTATACGGCTGCCGAATGTAGAGATACAGTATTACAAAGTGAGACACCTCCGTTTCTTATACTATTAGCGCGACATTCGTCAGTTTACCAGGCCCCATTTGCGGCACTGCTGTGCGAGACAAGTACATTCAGAATGGCCACATTTATTCCAAATCACACCACGTGCGTCGTTCGTGCTGTGACGTAGACCGCAGGCGATTTTCCGGGCTATGGTGTCATAGGAAGAGACATGGGTAGCTCCACACATGCCACAAGAAAATGACCATCAATGGAATGGCGCCGTACTCATTTCACTACCAATTCAAACGAAACATGAAGTTGATTCAGATGAACTGCGTCGTCTGTTGTTTCGGGTGGATAGGGTCGCTGGCTTTCGAATGTTTGTCACAGAGCGCACAGTCAGTCCCAATTCCTTCCATCAGATGTTTAAAAAGACAGTTCTGGCGTATTCTAAACAAAGGATGGGTGCTGTATTCCTGAAAAATTAGTCCACTTTCATTTGTCTCCCAACTGTATGCAGTACGTATGTCGGAGGCTTTTGTACACGACGACGAAGTTCAAGAGGAGATGATGTTGAAACAGCTGATGGAGGACTTCAACCATTTCATTAGTTGCACTGTCCATGTTTAAGTGGAGAAGTAAATAAGTGTGTGTGCTAGACAAACGTTATATCGAGTCAATATGAAAATTACTATCATGAGTATATCTTCTGGTCTTTCGATCCCTACTTTACGGAAATGAGTCGCACAGGCCTACAATATTTTGCTTCCCATCCAGTTATTTACATCACTGTTCGTCTTTTCCATTTCTTAATTCATGACTGCCTCTATAGTAAAAAATACTGACAAGGGAACCTCCCCATCGCTCCCCCCTCAGATCTAGTTATAAGTTGGCACAGTGGATAGGCCTTGAAAAACGGAACACAGATCAATCGAGAAAACAGGAAGAAGTTGTGTGGAACTATGAAAAAAATAAGCAAAATATACAGACTGAGTAGTCCATAGGTAAGATAGGAAATATCAAGGAGAACGTGAGCTCAGGAGCGCCGTGGTCCCGTGGTTAGCGTGAGCAGCTGCGGAGCGAGAGGTCCTTGGTTCAAGTCTCCCCTTGAGTTAACATAAATAAAATGAGCACACCTTTAAAAATTCGAGCCCTTGCGAACTTCCTAAGCCATAGAAGAACAGACGTTGCACTATTGCAAGAAGTGGTTACGACTAAAATAAACTAGATACCAGGATATGCGGCAATCACAAATATGGACCCAGAATCCCAATGCGGTACGGCAATAATGGTACGAAACGGGATCGACTTTGGCGGGACTAAAAAGTCGTCAAGCGGCCGAGGGATAGCGCTAAGCATAGAAGAGACGCTATTCATCAACATATAGGCACCTTCTGGCACAGACAACAAGCGAGCAAGAAGCACCTTCTATAACGAAGAAGTAGCCGAACTGCTGATGCAGAACAATAACAACATCGTCATTGGAGGAGATTTTAACTGTGTCGCCGCAGCTGAAGACCAAATACCCATAGCAAACATGTGCCCAGAACTGCAAGAACTGATCCGACGACTGAAAATAGAAGATTCGTGGCGCCTTCTCCATCCAACACACACTGAATTTACATACCACCACAAAAATGGTAAAAGCAGATTGGACCGTATATATGTCAGCAGAGCAGCACGTCGAAGTCTATCCTGTCATCTTTTCGGACCACTGCAGCTACGAATGCAGCCTGCATCTCCAAAAAGGAAAGAACGTCAGCACAAGAAGCACGTGGAAGCTAAATACGGAACACCTGCTGGACGCGGAACTGCGCAAGCAAATAGCGAAATCGTGGCAAGAATGCCTGGCACAGCGCGCACGCTACAGCAGCACGACCGAGTGGTGGCTGGCACGAGCGAAGCCGACAATGCGCAGCCTGTTGATAAGATACAGCGCGGAAATGTCATTCTGGAGGCGAACCACGGCCGAGTTCTACCAGCAGTGCCTGAAATACGCACTCGACGCACCAGCAGACGACCAGCAAAACCTGCCGCGAGTGAGGAGGATCAAGGCAAAACTCCTTCAAATAAAGAAACAGCAAATAAGAGGCGTCCTCACCAGAAGTAAAACATATGGCGAGGTGGATGAAGAGCCACTCACCGTGCACCACCTAAATAGGGAAAGGGAGAGAGGCGCAGGAAAGTGCGTAAGTGAGCTTCAGGACAAGCAGGGAAAGACGCTCACGACGAAAACGGAGTTAACAAAGCACATCGAGGACTATTTCCGAGACATGTTCCGTCGAGAAGCGACAGACGACGCGCCAACTCCTGAAATCCTCCAGCAGACGAGGAGCGTGCTCACAGACGCAGACAGGGCGTTGCTGACAGAAAATGTCGACGTGGATGACATCAAAGAAACGATGAGGACCAGCGCAAGAGGAAGAGCACCCGTCGCCGACGGCATCCCGCTCGAGTTCTACCTCGCATATTGGGACGTGCTAGGAGGGCAATTCACGGAAATGGTGAACGAGATACTCGATGGGGCGGAAATTCCACCTGGGCTGACCGAAGGGGCCATAACACTCATCCCTAAGAAGAGAGCCGCCCGCCGCATTGAAGAGTTTCGTCCGATTACGCTCCTAGACGCCGACTTTAAAATAATAGCGAAATGCATCGCAAACAACCTGAAATCGGCGATGAGGAAAGTCATCAGTCCGTGGCAAACATGTGCTCTACCAGGGAAAAATATATTTGACGCCACATGCACCCACAGGGACATAATAGCACAGGCAGCCACCACTAGAAGCGCAGGTGCCATAATTTCGGTGGACTTCAACAAAGCCTTCGACAGGATCGACCACAAATATCTCGTAGAGACACTAAACAGACTCGGGTTTGGGCAAAAATTCGTCACAATCATCCAGAAGATACTAAGTACTGCGAGATCCACAGTAATAATCAATAGTTGGGAAACAAAACTGATAAAACTGGACAGATCCGTGAGGCAAGGCTGTCCATTGTCAATGGATCTCTTCGCTATAGCACTGGACCCGCTGCTGCAGAAACTCACAAACGACATCAGAGGCTTCTCCGTAGGAGGCAAAGCAGTAGCATGTATAGCCTACGCTGACAATCTAGGCATCTTTATTGAAGACCAGGAAGATATTGGGAGAGTAGAAACCATCATGAATACATTCCAAAAAGCGTCAGGCGCCCAAAACAACCCCAGAAAAACAGTGCTACTGCCGATAGGGAATCAACGACTCAATCCAGACAGCCAGTGGTATAAAATAGCAGAAAGCCATAAAGTTCTTGGAATATATATACAGTCTTGTCCACTTAGAATGGCCGCATACAACTGGAGGGACGTGCTACACACCATAAGAGGTCTCTCCAGACAGCACGCGAACCGGAAGCTAACAATCCACCAGAAAACAGAACTGATAAACACGACGATCCTGTTGAAAGCTTGATACCTGGCGCAAATCTTAGCATCCCGACAGAAATTGCAGCGAGCACTAACGAGCGCAGTGTACTACCTGTTGTGGCGTCGAAATATATTCAAAGTGGCGTAAGCAACGTGCTCGCTGCCAACAAAAGATGGGGGACTAGGTCTAGTTGATATAAAGACCAAATGTGCAGCCCTTCTACTGAAACGAACGCTCGCCATCCAGGACAAAAACCCTGACAGCGTCACAGCCAAGATAATTGGAAGATACAAGCCCGCATCAGAAGAAGCGCCGGTCGACACGAGACACATTCCCTTCAGAATGCGACACGTCAGGCTGCACTACGCCAACAAAAGTTACGTTCTGGACACCGTGGCGAACCCCAGCCACAGAACAGCCAAGAGAATATACTGGGCCCTCAGGGGGAAGCCGGCAAAAAACAAAACTGAACACAAACTCCCGCAATACAATTGGAAACAAATATGGGGGAACGTCTCGGAAAACGTGTTGCCTAAACATGCGAAGGAGACATGGTACAAAATAATTAACAGAACAGTACCAACCAACCAAAGACTGGCGGAGATAAAACTCGTCGCAAGTGACAAGTGTGACGTATGTGGCATGACCGACAACCTCGAGCACCGATTCACGTGCGGGAATGCCATGAACATCTGGGAAGCGTGCCAGCAGATGGTGGCCCACATCAACAGAACGGCGCCGGGATGCATCACAGTGGAAGCAATCACCGCCCCAGACTGCAACCCATTTCCACGGCCCAAGTGACTGGCGACTCTCTGGATCCTCGCCATGACGGCACACGCCATCTTAGCGCGGAGGCAGACCGACCAGCTGGCCTTCCTGATGGACCTCTCGGAGGAGAATAAGACGGCCCAACAGCACAGGCGCTACCGCGAGAACTTCAGAAACTTCCTGCAGGTTCCACTGCAGACAGCAATCGCCAGAGTCCTTCCCAGCCTGTGACCCTCAGCACCGCCACCAGCCACATCACCACAAGAATAACGTGTGCAGTGATAGCGAACAAGTGCAACACAAAAGATAAAGTGCTTTCTCTTCTCGCATCAAATAGTGAAGTATAGTAGTATAAAGTGTTTCTTCGTAGTGAAATCAATGATACAAAGTGCTTCTCACCAAACAACTGTCATGCTCGCAGCCAAAACAGTGTCAAAAGTATGCAAAGTAGTACTACCAGTTTTTTTAATTAACTTTTCTTCCATTATTTGTACTATACTGAATAGGAAACAAGCATTACTTAGTGGAAAGTGCCAACTACTCATTATTATTATTAGATTTTTTTTAAATGATTTCCTTTACTTTGTACCTACAAAATTCTATTGATTACTCACACTATCCTTTCTGCTTCTCTTATGTAATATGACAAAATTTTCTCTCTTCTTCAATTTAGGTACATACTGTAGTATATGTAAAAAAAAGTTTCTTCCACCTATCATGGTGACGTTTCCCTCATACTGTCCCAAAAGTTTCTTCCACCTATCATGGTGACGTTTCCCTCATACTGTCCCACTTAACAGTGTAACTAGAGGAAGAGATCAAACCAGAATACACAATGTGCCTGTGGCATCACAAGTGCATCACATACAGAAACATAAACTCAAAATCAATGCATCGATGCCAAATATAAACTGTTATGCCTGTCCTGCAATGTCTACCCCTTCAAAAAAAAAAAAAAAAAAAAAAAAAAAGACGAAAAATGGCCATGTAAAAGGGTTTAAGGAACAACAATAAGAGAAAAACGAAAAATGAAAATATAAAAACGAAAACATATAAAATGACAGTAATATTAGCCAACACTAGGAATATAATAGATTAATAGAATAAAATGTCTTTTTTTAATGTATCGTTGTTAATATATTTAAATAAATATATATGGTTAAAAAAAGTGAAAAGTTTACTTTCTTTATTTTGGCAATGTCCGTTCGTTCATTGAGATCTCTGTTCACTGTAATAAGTTTAGTGCCTGTGTTTTGCGACCGCGGGGCAAAATCGTGCGATTAGTAGACGAAAGGACGTGCTTCTCCAATGGGAACCAAAAATATTAGATCGCAAGGTCATAGGTCAACCGATTCTTCCACAGGAAAACACGTCTGATATATTCTATACGACACTGGTGACGTATGTTGTCGACCCACCTAACTTGTACTATTGTCGAGTGGGTAAAAAGACTCTTCTACCTTGCCTGATTTAGGTTTTCTTGTGGATGTGATAATCACTCCCAAAAAAGTGATGAAAACATAACGGACGGACAGAATAATTGTCTGAAAATGAAAAAATTAAAATTTTGATACGGGGGAAGAATCGAACCAAGGACCTCTCGCGCCGCAGTTGCTCACGCTAACCACGGGACGACGACGCTCCTGAACTGACGCTTTCCTTGATGTTACTTATCTTGTGTGTGGACTACTTCGTTTGTATATTTTGCTTATTTTTTTCATTGTTCCACACAACTTCTTCCCGTTTTCTCGATTGATCTGTGTTCAGTTTTTCAAGGCCTATCCACTGTGCCAACTTATAACTAAATCTGAAGGGGGTGCGATGGGGAGGTTCCCTTGTGAGTGCTACGATGTACTGCTAGTGTAGTTCCCATCAATTATCGGTAGCACCGCGATTCCCATTGGTCCCCTGCCTACTATCCGTTACATCTGATCCAGTATGTTGCAGGCGTACACACTATAACAGTGAACGAACATCTTACATGAAGTTTCTAGAAGTTTAGTTAGAAGATCATCTAAGATGGGAAAAATGTGTTGTATTAAACAAGAGAATGGGCAAATACTAGTGTCTTCAATATTAGGAACTGCTGTATCTCTGACGCACCACTTGCTACGCAAATGTCCAGATCCGGTTACGGTACGGTGTGATCATCTGATGAATAGAAGTTTTGCAAACAATTTTCTTAAAATTCAAAAATGAGCAACAAGGATGCATTAGCCACAGCGAATAGTGCAGTATTTTTGTCATAGAATTTAAAATTTTGACTCTTACAGGACAGCATTAAACAGCTAATTTCACGTTTGTGAAACTAGAAATACGAGTCACCTTCATATAGAAGCTCTCGGCAATGCTCTACATCAGAAAGGGAGGTTATATAAAGTCAAAATAATATTCAGTGCATTACCTGCAGAAATAACGAGTGTAAGAACATTAGATATGGTCTTTTGCTGGGATTAGAAACTCCTGTTTACGTTTTTTCAGTGTCTGTGAATCAAATCCAGAAAGAAAACACACCAAAGATGCACAACGAGACGGAAAACGTAGCTGCAGGACATATACAACTGCTTCTCTCGGAAATTAGTATTTAAAAATTAATAACTCTTTAAGCGATTACTTTGCGGATGACATCCTGTCAAACATAAAAATGCATAATTGCAAACCGATCTCTACAAATCCACTTCCATAATTAACATGAGATTTACAGAACAAAGAATCGAAAAAGTAGCTAAAATGTAACATCTTATATATTGCTGACGAATACATAAATTATTCACATTGAGATTGTCCCACCTCTTACTTATAGAGTACATATAGTATGCTTTACTATGTGTTCCATAAAAGAAACACTGTTTTACTGTTACTTCTCAAGTCTGAAGCACTCTGATAGAAAAATGTGTGAAGTGCGTGAGCGGAGCGATAAAATATGAACTCGAATATAAGAGTTTCACTGTTATTGTGTATAATAAAAATAAAAACGTATTTCCATGTCACGTTTTATCATTTCGTATCTTTCAACCTCATTGGGAGTGTCTTGTCCATGTCCTTGCACAAAATGATCAAAGGCCAAATAAATGTTATTATCATTTTTTATTCATATAAATGATATAAATGTTTTTGTATCCGTTTTCTGGCAATGTTAACGACGTTTTCGTAGCATTATCAGCCTCGAAATGCTTTGCTGAATGAAGACCGCTAGACGTTTGCATTCTAATACGAACGCGTCTAATTTGTAAAAAATTGTCTTTTCAGTACTTCTTAGAAACTCTTAGCTGATAGTTATCACCTGTTTTACCTGATTCCTTAACAGCATCATTTTAATTATTTTCACGAACTGAGGCCATAAATTATTATTGAAAGATCGTCTTTGTTGACTTTATTTTATAATCATTACAGACTATTAATGCACGTATTTTGCTGTAGTTGCTATCAGTATTATATCTTTCACTGGATTTTATTGGTTATTTGGACTTAAATAGTCTTTAAGACGTGGAATCCGCAAGATAATCTCTGTATGACATCTTTCGAGTATTCTGTTTGTAGAGGTATACTCAGCACGAGAACGTCTCGTTTTTTAAGAAAAGACATCATTAGAGAAACACATTATGTAGTATTTAAAGTAACAGACAAGTTATTTATAATTTCTTCAAACTTCCGTACCGTATTAAAAGAGCCTTCCCCAGCCGGGTATGACATAAAAGAGGTACGATACTAAGATTATTCGAAGTTACTTCAGTATTTATAGAGCGTAACACGTAACGCGTTCCTTGAATACAGAAGTAATTTCGAATAATTTTAGTATCGTTCTTTCGAATAATTATGTGTCGTTCCACATTCAGGCAAGAAATGAGTTTTTGAGATGAAAGTATCTCCCGCGCGTATGGGTACCTCAGTGGGGTTATGTTTTAGCACAATAGTTGATAGAAACCTGAAAAACTGCTGTTGTAGCATCTGGACTCATCTTGGGGGCGAGTAACTCTTTCTTCAAATGGCTACATGAAACAGAATCAAATTTGACTTTGGTTTACATGATGGATCAGAAGCTAATTATAGATCCCAACACTCTGGTCGTTCCATTTGCAGCGTCATGTTTCAAATGGTTCAAATGACTCTAAGCACTATGGAACTTAACATCTGAGATCATCAGTCCCCTATACTTAGAACTAAGTAAACCTAACTAACTTAAGGACATCACACATATCCATGCCCGAGGCAGGATTCGAACCTGCGACCGTAGCAGCGGCGTGGTTCCGGGCTGAAGCGCCTAGAACCGCTCGGCCACCGCGGCCGGTCAGCGTCATGTTTACTAAAGTTTTATTTTGGATGCTACACACGCAGTATGTTAGTCGAAAGGGGGTATAGCACAGTGCACAGTATTCGTGAGGCACTCTTAAACATTCATCGATTACTAGAGCTTCTGACGCTAGCGTCACGAATACACAAGAGCTTCTGGCCGTGTAACGTGACGGAAGTTTCACTGTTCAGCTTGTACCTCAGGCACAGTCTCTTCCACTCAGCTCAAAGCGCTGTTGGTTGTTGTGCTGGTAAAGCGTCATCTTAATAGCAATCTAACAGTGGTCACCCTCGTGCATAAGTGTCGTGACTAGTAGGTGTTGTACTTGATGGGACTATTTGAAGATATCAATTCTTGTGTTACTTTCCGGTACAACAATTTTATATTTAAATTCTCATCAATATGTGTGCGCGGGTGATTGTTTGAAGGTTTAGCGTGGGAATGTACTCAGGTCTGACCACCATGCGTGGTTGAGGTTAACGGTAGGGACGGGAGAAACCGAGTGGTTAATAGCGATACGGGTACTTTCGTTCTGAACAATCGGTATTTCACGGGATTTTTTTTGTCTCGGTCCTTACAGGTGTTCTTTTTTTATTTTTTACTAATAACGTAGTGAAAAAACGGAAATATGAATTAGCCATTCCAGCAATGCTAAAACATTCCTTTTTTAAATAAACCTTTTTTAAAAAGTAATAATTTTAACTCGCAAAATTTGCAATGGTTTGAAATATTGCGTTGTTGTAGAAAATGTGAAAAGCGGTCAGCGCTGTTTTAACATCGATGTCGGCAGAAACGGGCAACAAACACATGGCATAAGAACTGGTACATCATTGCTGAGACAGTAATTCCCCTGTTGCCGTGTGTCTTGGCTTAAGGTGCACTTGCACGCGCGCTGCGCAAGATCTGCCACACCCGGTCTATACGGCGGTTTCTTGCCGCCGTCGCTGGACTGCAGAATGGCGACAACTCTTTAGTCTAGAAATATTTTCAGGAAGTGACGTAACAATGAAGTACAATTCTTCATCTGCTTCAAAAAATTAAAGATTTGTCTGCCACTTCTAAGAAACAATAAAGGACAGAGAAAAGTGAAATAACAGTAATATATTTTTAAAAAATAACCGTGAGAAGCCGGATTCAGAACCATCGACGACTGAAGAACTACAGAAGGTCATTTCAGAACTTAAAAACAACAAGGCGTCCGGACAAAACCAAATAGCGGCCGAACCATGGAAAAAGGCTGACAAAAATGCAGTTACATCCCTAATTGCGTTTTCGATAAAATCTGGAAAGAAGAAGAGATCCCCAAAGAATGGAGAACAGTTCTCATCCATCCTATGCACAAGAAAGGTTTAGAGACAGTCCCCAACAATGACAGAGGAATTTCACTGCTGGATATAACATACAAGATTCTTTCTAAAGTCCTTTTGAATACGGCAGAGCCGCAATTGGAGCGGCAAATCGGGGAATACCAGGGAAATTTTAAAAAGGGTAGATCCTGTTCGGAACATATAATAAACTTCAAAAACATTATGGCATACCAAAAATCAAGGGCAAAGACACACGTAATCTCCTTCATTGATTTTTTTTTAAAACAAGACATATGATTCGATTGATAGAGAATCTCTATCATCAGTCCTGGAAGAGATGGGTTTGGATAAGAAAACAACTAATATTATAAAACTGACCCATACAAATACATTTTCGACAGTTAAATTTATGGGCGAATTATCGGAACCCTTTGAAATCAAAACGGGAGTGCGACAGGGGGATGGGCTCTCACCGTTGCTGTTCAATTGTGGGCTTGAGGAAGTAGTCAGAGAATGGAACATCAGAGAATGGAACACAGATATAAAGAGTGGTATAAGACTGGGTTGCAAAAAGAAGAACCTTTAAGTAAAATGTATTGGTTTTTGCAGATGATATGGCCCTGTTTGCTCAAACAATGGAAGAAGCACGGGAGCAAATCCTTGAACTAAAGAAGAAAGCAGCTAATACAGGTCTTCACATCTCCTTTGAAAAAACTGAGATATTGACATACATCAAGCACTCATGTAGAAACCTCAAAGTTCAAGAACAGAAGATTGAAGTAGTGAAAGAATTCAAATATCTCGGAGAATAGATTAGTTGGAATGCCGGGGAAAGCAAAGCAATGGAATCCAGAAAAAATGAACTTGAATTGGCCTTCCAACTAACAAAAAATACACAGAACAAAAAATTCCTTTCATGGGGGTCCAAAATTATACATTACAAGACAGTGAGTAAGTCAGAAGCACTGTATGCAGCAGAAACACTAAACATGAATTTCAAAGGCCGAATGGAGAAACCTGAGCTAAAGAAAGAAAAATTTTAAGAAAAATCATAGGGCCAAAATTTCAAGACAATAAGATCGTATACATCAAAAATGAAATTCTCTACAAGAAAATTGAAACACTTTCATATACTATGCGAAAAAGGAGAATAAATTTTTATGGTCATCTTCCAACAGATTAACTAAACAAATCTTTGACTTTTTCCGCAACCGCAAAACGAAACCCAACTGGTTTAAGAAAAACTGAGAAAGAACTAGTAGAATTAAAGATTTCAGGAAATTCACTTATTGATCAAACAGCTAAATTAATTACTAAAGATAAAAACATAAGGTTCCAAGACAGATCTACACAGAAGTCCAAACCCTTCATCTCGGAAGAAGAGAGGAAAAGAAGATCAGAAAGGATGAACAATACTGGGCCCTAAGAAAAGAACATCGAACAAAGAAATGATTGATCCAACGTACTCCAAAGAGGGTGAAACGAAAGAAGAAGGGCCAGCCGAAGTGGCCGAGCGGTTCTAGGCGCTACAGTCTGGAACCGTGCCACCGCTACGGTCGCAGGTTCGAATCCTGCGTCGGGCATGGATGTATGTGATGTCCTTAGGTTAGTTAGGTTTAACTAGTTCTAAGTTCTAGGGGACTGATGACCTAAGATGTTAAGTCCCATTGTGGTCAGAGCCATTTGAACCATTTTTTTTTTTTTTTTGAAAGAAGAAGAAATTAAAAACTTAACAGTTCATTCGTAGTATACAATAAAAATAGAAAGTATTTGGTGTCGTGCCTGTATCTACATAATATTTTCTGCTTAGTAGCTTGTAGTCCTTGAAAACGGGCAAATGAATATGAAAAGGAGAGCTCTGCAACCTCAGTTTTCACCATTCAGCACTGACTATTCGTAATGCTCACAGAATGGTTTGATCCCCATTACAACCTGATTTTTTAAAGAGTTTCTAAAATTTGAACCAGTAGGAGAATACTGATTTTCTGTAATATTCAACTTCTTATCACTTTTCGAGAAAATCAGCGAACAGTTGGGGGACTAATTTTTGCTTCATTTGCCTATTTAATTTAATATTTTGATTCTGTGTATCGTGAAACTCAGTCAAAATTTTTAAATATTTTTTAGATTTCTAAATTTATTACAGGAAATAGAAGGAATAAAATACCGAAAATCAGTTATTTCAGCGACTGGTTATTTTGAGTGGTTTTAACGATTAGGTTAAATGGGGGTGAAAAAAAGAAAAATAAACTATGTAATGGGAAACGGGTTGCTCAGTGACAACTCCATCCCTACCCCATGGAACACACTTGCCTCCACATACTTCAAACTTATACTGCGATATACGCTGCTTTTTTTCCCTTGCGGTCCTTAGTTTTAGGATTTTTTATTACCAAACTCTTCCTCCTATTGGAAACCCTGTACTTAATTTATTACTGTATAGTTTTTATACGTTGTGTATAGACGTACTGGAATTTGAGGTAATTAATCTTTCTATTTAAGAGTTTTTTGTTACCAAACTCTTCCTCCTATTGGAAACCCTGTACTTTATTTATTACATTATAGTTTTTATACGTTGTGTATAGACGTACTGGAATTTGAGGTAATTAATCTTTGTATTTTGATTCATATCTTCTTCCTAGTGTAATGTATGCCTTCCGTATACTTTCTTTGATAACGGTGTTAACACTTCCGTTTTACTACAATCATACATTAATTTGACGAGCCCTCTTTCTCTACTGTTTTACTTCTGCTTGCCTTGTAAATTGTAACTTAACACTCTTGAACACGTACACAGTGATCAGGATGTCATCATACTGCGTCGTCCTAGCGTAATATAATTATGTGTCAATGTGTATGTAACATTTGCAAATTAAAAGCAATGAGATATTTGTATTGAAATTGGTCTGTCGTATAGTGGCAACTATTTACATTGCAATGTATCATCCCTCAAATTGGTTCGTAGAGAGTGTTACAACTAAGTCGCTAATTATTGCAACATTTGATGTATAATAAGAGTGATAAGTACTCGATTTGACATTTCTTCCCGAGTCCCAAGACTTGATTTTGCACAGTAGTTTCTCTTCTGGGAGCTAGTCACTTTTTTCCAAATAATGGCCAAATATCCGAAAGATAGTTGGCAGTAAACAAACATTACTGCAACAAAACGAAGTATGTTTGCGTTTCAACCTTAAATTATTGAAGATAATTCTGTTTACTGTATTTAGCAATTTTTTAATTTTCTCTAGCACCCTTTTCCTCCGTTCCTGGTTTATTTATTATTTAATTCAGGTCCTGTTGTCCATCTGCATCCTTTTGACGCACGTAATACAGCTCATCATTTGGTGAAAATTCGACTCCTGAAGAAATGATTGCAACCATTTTCCGCTGATTAGCATCACATTTAAAAAGGTCTTTCTCAAGATACAAGTATTGAGTTGCAACTTTTACTATTATCGAATCAGATTTCCGCAATGCTGACAACGTCATATCCACCTTCACTTGCCAGGCTTGAATCTCCTCTTTAGTTATCTTTTAGCAGAGCTGGAGACAAGCAAAGAAACCGTCCAGAATGCCGCGACGTTACAAGAGGCGCACCGTCGACGGGGACACGTCGCTTGTTATAAGTTTTAATGAGTGTGTTTAGGATAGAGTCTCTCTTTCCTCCTTCCTGTTTCGCAGAACTGGCTGATTTGAAATGAGAGTATATTTCATATACACTCCTGGAAATTGAAATAAGAACACCGTGAATTCATTGTCCCAGGAAGGGGAAACTTTATTGACACATTCCTGGGGTCAGATACATCACATGATCACACTGAATGAACCACAGGCACATAGCCACAGGCAACAGAGCATGCACAATGTCGGCACTAGTACAGTGTATATCCACCTTTCGCAGCAATGCAGGCTGCTATTCTCCCATGGAGACGATCGTAGAGATGCTGGATGTAGTCCTGTGGAACGGCTTGCCATGCCATTTCCACCTGGCGCCTCCGTTGGACCAGCGTTCGTGCTGGACGTGCAGACCGCGTGAGACGACGCTTCATCCAGTCCAAAACATGCTCAATGTGGGACAGATCCGGAGATCTTGCTGGCCAGGGTAATTGACCTACACCTTCTAGAGCACGTTGGGTGGCACGGGATACATGCGGACGTGCATTGTCCTGTTGGAACAGCAAGTTCCCTTGCCGGTCTAGGAATGGTAGAACGATGGGTTCGATGACGGTTTGGATGTACCGTGCACTATTCAGTGTCCCCTCGACGATCACCAGTGGTGTACGGCCAGTGTAGGAGATCGCTCCCCACACCATGATGCCGGGTGTTGGCCCTGTGTGCCTCGGTCGTATGCAGTCCTGATTGTGGCGCTCACCTGCACGGCGCCAAACACGCATACGACCATCATTGGCACCAAGGCAGAAGCGACTCTCATCGCTGAAGACGACACGTCTCCATTCGTCCCTCCATTCACGCCTGTCGCGACACCACTGGAGGCAGGCTGCACGATGTTGGGGCGTGAGCGGAAGACGGCCTAACGGTGTGCGGGACCGTAGCCCAGCTTCATGGAGACGGTTGCGAATGGTCCTCGCCGATACCCCAGGAGCAACAGTGTCCCTAATTTGCTGGGAAGTGGCGGTGCGGTCCCCTACGGCACTGCGTAGGATCCTACGGTCTTGGCGTGCATCCGTGCGTCGCTGCGGTCCGGTCCCAGGTCGACGGGCACGTGCACCTTCCGCCGACCACAGGCGACAACATCGATGTACTGTGGAGACCTCACGCCCCACGTGTTGAGCAATTCGGCGGTACGTCCACCCGGCCTCCCGCATGCCCACTATACGCCCTCGCTCAAAGTCCGTCAGCTGCACATACGGTTCACGTCCACGCTGTCGCGGCATGCTACCAGTGTTAAAGACTGCGATGGAGCTCCGTATGCCACGGCAAACTGGCTGACACTGACGGCGGCGGTGCACAAATGCTGCGCAGCTAGCGCCATTCGACGGCCAACACCGCGGTTCCTGGTGTGTCCGCTGTGCCGTGCGTATGATCATTGCTTGTACAGCCCTCTCGCAGTGTCCGGAGCAAGTATGGTGGGTCTGACACACCGGTGTCAATGTGTTCTTTTTTCCATTTCCAGGAGTGTATTTACTGTTGTCCTGTATGTTATGGCGCGTCGTGAAATATTTTCTGTTAGTCCAAAAAGTTTCGGGATTAGATTAACAAAAGATAGAGAAAAGTTAGGATGATGGCTTTAATGCTTCAGTTGTTCTACATATTCTCCACTTAAGTACAATGCATAGAACGTGAGAAAAGTCCTTCTTTGGGATATTGTTCACAATCGTGAGTCACATTGGCATGAATGTTGGTTATGTTCTCAAAGCGTTCCCCTTCACGTGAATTCCTGCATTTTGTTATTTTGTGGTGTGTTGGTACTGATAATACCAGATCTTGTCACCTGCCATAATTTTTTTTTCAGGAAAGAATTTCCACGTTTTGCATTTCAGTCAAGTTGCAGCAGGCATCTACGCGTCGTTGATTTTGTTTGGGACTGAAGTTGTGCAACACAATCTTTGCGCAGACTTTTCTCTCCTTCATAAGACTCTTTTGACTGTGATTTATAGATGTTGGTCCATTGCGACTCCTGACACACTAGGGTCGCACATCCACTCCTTAACACTGCCTAATCACAGTAGGGATGGGAAAATGGGAAAATGGGAAAAACCGACCAATCAAAGCCAATGTTGGTATTTTCGTCTCCGTAATCGGTATTTTTGGTATTTTTTTGGTCTCGGTGATAACTCTTGTTTTCATTTTTTACTAATAACCCGGTAAAAAACCGGCACATCAATTTGCTATAGCAGCAGTGCTAATATTTTTGGTTTTTAAATTGAACCTTTTCTTTATAAAAAGCGAGTAATGTTTATTCGTAAATTTCAATTTTTTGGAATATTGGATTGTTATAGAAGCATTGGACAACAACGCCCTCACTTAGAAACTAGCAACAAACACGTGACATAAAAATCAGTATAGCACTGCGGAGACAATAATGTACCTCTTGCCCTATGGTGTGGCCTATTAGACGGTAAACTATTGCGTGCAAAGAGCAAGACTTGTCCCTAACTGGTCTACACGATAGTTTCTTGCTGACGTCCTCGGACATCGGTTGTACTGCAGAAGGGTAGTTTGAAAGTATTTTACGAAGTGTGGTAACAGTGAAGTACAATGTTCCATTTGCTTTAAAAGCTTAAAGATGGGAGGAGGCACAACAACTTGTGACATGAAATAAGCTGAAAACATCTACATTGCTCCAAGGAAGAGAAGGTAAATGCGATTCACATGCCCATAATTTCACTGACATGTTATAAACACTGCGTAACAACTGGACCCTTAGTTCTGTGGTTGTTTCAGTACGAAAAACTGATACCATCTAACAGCGGCGCAGAAAAGTCACCAACTTGTGACCTCCCGCTCTCGCTGTCACCACGCCCGTCTTCTTCACCTTCGTAATCTTTGCTGGTGACAATGAGACAGATTTCTACCACAGCCTCAACCCCATATCGATCGTGATATTCTACTCCTTCGCCTTCATTAGAATTTTCCAATCTCTGTTCCAAATATACTGTAAGTAATAACAATGAAATAGCGAAAATAGGTTGTTTCAGAAACTGGTTATTTTGATCAGTTTTAACACACAGGTTAAACTGGAAGCTAAAAGAATCTGTATAGCCGAAAACCGGTTGTTTCTGCAATGACTGCCATCCCTAGCTTACAGTGGACTGATCGAATGTGCATCTGTTGTTTATTGTTGTTAGTGCAAGCTGCCACCGTAGTTAATGTTATAACGTGTTATATAGGCCAGTAATAAAATCAGTGTTGGAACTCTTTTGACGGATGTTGTATAGTGAACACAGCAAATTGCTTTCAAAGCATTCGGGCTCGGTTTAAGATTATGAGACGGTGCATGTATTAGTCGGCAGAATTTCATCTCCGCAGCCACGTATTTGGGGTCAATGAACGTCGGAGGAGCTCCGCGCTAATCGAGCAAACTAGGCACGAATGGCGCATCGTGTCTATGGAGCTTTGTCTGGAAGACGTGGCTGGAATTACGCAGCCGTAGTAATGATCAGGGGTATTCCATACAGTGAGCTGGAAGCTGAGGTTACGGCAGGCGGCTTGCACTGCACGGAGTGGCGTCAGAATCTGCCAATACACATGGTTTGGACCTAATGCTGGCACAGAATGAGTCCCGTCACAATACATCTACAATAACCGCCCTCTTTTACGCTTGCATCCACAGCTACGTTAGCTAATTTATCATCATCAGAGCACATTATTGAGTGGAATCACACAAAACGTACGTTCTAGGCTTACACTATGACAGCATCCACGCAGCTTCGTGTGGATTATTGAAATAAAATGGCGCAGACCGTGCTCAGCGTCTTAAAATGAAAACTGTATGTCCTGTCCCATTGACGGATGGGAAACAGGAAGTATGACTGCTTGTACGCGTCTGTAATAGACATTTTTTGCAAATAAACGAAATAAATTCCCTGTATGAGTGCACGATCATTATGAATATTATGTGAATAAAATCGTCTGGATCGCTTAACGTATGTCTCCATTTATAATACGGTCCCGACGGTTTTATTCAGATAAAAGCTATTATTTGGTTGATTTTTATCTTCGTGGTCTGTACATGAAAGAGTCGCAAAGAGATCAAGAATATTAGAAATTTATGCCCTGAAAGGTTGTTGTAGAAGTTTTCTAAGTACGTTCTCGTGAAGTTTACGGTGTGTTTATTCGGGTGTTTGTCCGTTAAGATTTTTCACCATTTAGTGCTACATTGTCTTCTCACAAGGGACTCGTCTGAACTCGAATGCTCGGAACCGCACGAAACCATGCTTAGCATAACATTCGACCATAAAAAAAAAAACCAGTGGTCTGTGACGTTTCCAAGCAAAACGTTGTATTCTACCACAAATGACAATTTAATAGAGAGAAACACAGTAACAAACTATCAGTACCATAGGAGACAAATTATGCATAATTCAATAACGTCAGTCTATCATTACATTTTAAACCTCTCCTTAAAGTAATTGTAATAGCGCAAAACACATGTATCATACACACCTGACAGTGCTTATATTTTTCCTCATAGTGCAAAAAAATGACTCTGAGCACTATGGGACTTAACTTCTGAGGTCATCAGTCCCCTAGAACTTAGAACTGATTAAACCTAACTAACCTAAGGACATCACACACATTCATGACCGAGGCAGGATTCAAACCTGCAACTGTAGCGGTCGCGCGGTTCCAGACTGTAGCGCCTAGAACCGCTCGGCCACTCCGGCCGGCTCCTCATAGTGCAGATGCGGGATTTAGATGTAGTGGCTGAAACAAAGTGGAAGAAAACAATGTGCGTATCTCACTATAGCCACGTTTTTACATACAAAATCACTTTCGTATTCAAGCAGTCCAATATCAAAAGCATCACTAACTGCACTTTAAAATGATGATGTGCTATGTTAGTGTCATAACCTGACTTTTCGCCAAGTATATTGCAATATAGGCGTGTACTTTGATGCATAAAATTTATTTGAAGTCTGATGGTGATATAACGATTATATATCTCAAGTTGTGATTCGACATACTGTAGTTGTACAAAATCAACAATCTCTCTGATATAGAGCTCATATTGCCGAAAGGAGTAAACATGGAGGTTTGGAAATATTTGATAGTTTCCAGTGGCAATATCTTCAGCATAACATCTTTGTTTGAAAGACATGCATCTAGAAAGGTAAGATCTGTATGACCTGACCAGAAATCACACAGAAATAGTGTCTTTTCACTTGTTACATGTTCGCCAAAGACTGAAGTCAGCGAAAGTTTCGTGTATTCTCTAGTCATTTTTCCACTTGCCTCCACACTAATGGTTCGTGAGCAAATAGTTAAAAGGTTCTTTGGAATATTTGGCCCGAAAGCGCCTTATGCCTCTTGAAAATAGATGTACAATTCTTCTACTAGTCTTCCTGTCATTAATAAAGCCACGCTGTGGGCAGAGCTATGTACAGACTGCAACACACGAGCTATAGTTTTCTCTCCTCTGTGGGACAGTGTTGAAGATTAAGGCATTTCAGTCTGGAACAGACTCTGGTCACTGATACAAACATTTCCTTTCTCCACACCCTACTCTGTCATAAACATGCTCACCTCCTCCACAAACTGTTGTGCCTTCTGATGTATACTATTATTCTTCGCTATTTCCTTATGTGTGACAAATGTAGTAATGTGCCTCGATAAAATGCCATATTCTGCCTTAAGATTGTCGATAAGAGAAATTGAAATTGTCTAAGGTAACTATATTAGACGCTTCTGGTGCCTACATTGCAGATTCCAATAGTGAGCTGTAGATCCATACGACCTTGCTCTATCAAATTGCGATATTAAATGCTCTTTTATAGTTTGGAATTGACGTTAGGTTTCCTCTGAAACGAGCTCCTGCTCGCCTTTTGCTAGACACATAATTTAGAATTAATCTACAATGTGATTTAAAAATGGTTCAAATGGCTCTGAGCACTATGGGACTTAACTTCTAAGGTCATCAGTCCCCTAGATCTTAGAACTAATTAAACCTAACTAACCTAAGGACATCACACACGTCCATGGCCGAAGCAGGATTCAAACCGGCGACCATAGCGGTCGCGCGGTTCCACACTGTAGCGCCTAGAACCACTCGGCCACCCCGGCCGGCAATGTGATTTATTTTTAATGAAATTACAGCATATCATTGGTTTGCTATAGGAAACTTGTAATATACTCAGTTTGACCGGATCGTTCCTGTTGCTCTGGAGATGAACATCATGCACTGTTTTTACAGCCACCTTCAGGTACAGGTTCTTCCTGTCCTCCAAAATCAATATTTCTACCCGCCGTAAAGTCATGTACCTCGGTCATGTACCTCTGTGTTACCCCTATTATGTTTCTGAATTCGATTCATCCGACCTGGCGACACATTACCTACTGATCCACGGGCCAACCTCGATGTTCCACAGTCTAGTAAATAATATTTGACGATGTCGTTGGGTTAACGTGGGAACATGTAGAGGTCGTTGGCCCCATGATTGACAATGAGCGCTGAACGGTGTGCTCCTAAACACTTGTTCCAGCATCAGCTCTGCACTGTCGGCAGAACCACCGCAGATCGCCGCCTACCCTGTTGCACGGTGTGGGCTAGCCTGCGACTTCCACGTTCTATGATGACACCATGGACACCTATCCGTGACTTCGCCGTTCTTCAACCACTTTCCATAGACGCCTACAACAGTAGCCCGCGAACAGCCGACTACCTTCGCCATTTCTAGGTGCTCTTCTTTGGCGCCGGGCCGTAACAAACTGCCCTGTTTGCGAAGTTGCTTATGCCAGCGGTCTTCCCCATTTGCAACCCATATTGTCGCTAGAATGATGTGATCTTGTTATGTATTTTATTTACCGCGTCACAAGCCCGCGTCACCACCAGAAGGCGTTCAATCTCGCGGTCATAATTTTTTTTTCTCATCAGCGTACCTCTGCGAATGGTTAAAAAATGGAATTTCGTGGCCAGACCAAGGGGATTACTCGATGCTGACCAGCTTTTGTGTCATCCTGTAACCTGGAATATTTGTTCAAAAATGGGTCAAATGGCTCTGAGCACTATGGGACTTAACATCTTAGGTCATCAGTCCCCTAGAACTTAGAACTACTTAAACCTAACTAACCTAAGGACATCACACACATCCATGCCCGAGGCAGGATTCGAACCTGCAACCGTAGCAGTCCCGCGGGTCCGGACTGTAGCGCACAGAACCGCACGGCCACCGCGGCCGGCTGGAATATTTGTGTGACATGTCTAACTCTAGTTGTGATTCGTCAGTTCTGTATTGGGACAGCATGGTTTCACTTATAATGAGATGCATACTTTTCATTCTTCTACATCAGGTGCAGAAACAAGGAGTGCATCGCCAGAAATTGGTAAATTACAGTACGCGAAATTTTGACGCTTAAGAGGTCATACTATTCTCTAAGAAATGGTGGCATTTCAGACAAGCTGAAAGGTGGCTTCTTAAAGCTCTTCAAGAATCTATAGTCATTCACAGTCAGGTATTAAAGCAAATCTGAATACAACTACAGTCTCATAAAAATGATGCGCAGCTAATGACACAACAATATTTCAGTGCCTTTAAAACTACAGAAGTTAATATTTCACAGGGAGTAAACATTTTTCACAATTAACCTCTGAGTTAAAAACTTTTAAACGCTCAAGCGATTTCAAAATACCGTATCTCTGATGATAGCATTGCACTGTAGCAATTACTTCTGAAAGCTATGTTTCTGTATCTCTTTTACCTCTTGATTCATTACGTTTTTTATATCATTGCATTAATGTTTGTCAGATCATTGTATCCTCCACAGTTACACAGAAAACGCATACAGCATGAATACCTCACATTTTGTAATACTTGTGTTTTAATCAGCAGTTTCCTATTTTGCCAGTAACTTTATTTAAATATGAATTACAATTGATAATAGAAAATTATGGTAATTTAAGAAGCATGTGTTAACTGACACCATCTTTGTAAAAGAGTACCGAAAGACGCTCCTGGCAAACAGGCCCAAATAACTGTCTAAACAATATTCAACGAAAATCTGTTGTCGTTTATCGTTAGCCCACTTGCTCAAGAATACTGGCTTATTTATTTAAGGACAAACCTTTAATGGCCTGAATGTGACCGATTATTCAACTTTTTTTATTTAAATATTGTTGTAATATACTAGTTTGGTCCGTTAAGTGATCGAGTTGAGTCAAATGACGTTGTAAAATGTAAGAAAGACTTATGTTTGGTGGAGACAGCTTTCCGCTAATTGCAATCCAGACAGTAGCGGAACACTATGGAAGTCAAATGGAGACTGGGATTTTCTGTGTGAAGATCTCAAGCGAGCGATTCTGGACGCTTGTACATGAATTCTGGAAGAAGGCAGACCTGCTGTGGTAACAAGTGATTTTCTGTCACGGAGATGCTTGATTCTGGGCGGTGTATAGCCGCTACCATACTTCAACTTGTATTAAAAAACTAAAAACCCGGCTCGATTGCGAAAAAAGCACCTAGTGTTAACCCAGGTTTCGGCGTAGATAACTACACCTTCTTCAAAACAACAATAAAACCCACAAGGGCCTAAGAAGACCTTTGTCAATGATTAAAAGAACACCATAGCTATACATTTATAAACGAAAAGCAAAAGGAAACACAAACAGTACATATGTACAAAGTCAAAACCGCTACTTAACTTAATAGTGTACGCTCCACCTCACACAGGCCTATGTTCGATGGGCCATGACCCGCCATAAACTGCAGCTACAAATGGTCGCTCACTTACAAGCCCGAACGGGTCGGACACTAGGTGCTTTTTTCGCAATCGAGGCGGGTTTTTAGAATTTTAATATATTAACCAAGGATTGCTGACGCGCTGTGATGTTGAAGGTCCCATACTTCAACTTCCAAAGGGACGGAATATTTTAAGAGGTCTCAATGTGCTCCAGAGTAGGACTAACTTTTTCCTCTGGTATTACGGAAATGGGGACAGACAGAGAATGAGTAACTAGTCTGTATAGCGTCTGTAATTGCTATAGACGACAGACTTTTATTCTGTAATTCTGTGTATTTTATTAACTCGCAATTGTAGACAGTGATTAGATCATTTGACTGCAGGATCACAGCAGGTTATTTGTAGCGAATTAACTGCGGGGCATGAAAGCAGATGTGCGCGTCACGATCCTACGATAAAATCGAACTATTCTTTGTAAACATAGCCGTGCATAGCCCGACCACCTATAATACGAGTAACCACAGCTAAAGGCGCAACTGGTTAGTTCGTATGCGATGCTGTTTAGGAGAGCAATTCAGCGGCAGAAAACTGTAAGGTACCGCCGCTAGAACTACAAATTACTGTAATTTCTAAGGGTTAGAATTTCCTTATAGGTAACAGCGTCATCTGGGGAAATCTAAGGCTGCAAGTAATCCTGTGCTGTAAGTCATTAACCTATTACACTAACAGCAACGGCCTTACTACACATTTCCAGGGAACACCTGACATTACCTCAGTGTCTGTAGATGATTATCCTCCCAGAATGAAGTTATACCCCCTGCTTGACAAGAATCTTTTTATCTAGTCACAAATATCCCTTGATCTTGTAACGGCCCAGAATGAGTATAATGGCTCACCTAAAAAAGGAGTACGACATAGGCGAAATACCGTCAACCTTAAAAAAAACGTAGTAATACGAATTCCAAGAACACAGGTGCTGACAGGTGTGAATATTACTGAACTATCGATTTAACAAGACATGGATACAAAATACTAACACGAATTATTTACAGAAGAATGGAAAAAAAACTGGTAGGAGTCGACCACTGCCCCTAAGACTTACCTTACCGAAGACAGCTGAAGGAAAGGCAAACATAAGCTTATAGAATTTGTAAAGTTAGTGAAAGATTTGATAATGTTGACTGGGATACACTCTTTAAAATTCTGAAGATAGCAGGTTCAAACACAGGGAGCGAAAGGTTATTTCAATTTGTACAAAAAGCAGATGGCAGTTATAAGAGTCGAGGGGTATTAAAGGGAAGCAGTGGTTAAGAAGGGCGTGAGTCATGGTTGTATCCCATCCCCGACGTTATTCAGTCTCTAAATTGAGCAAGCACTAACGGAAACCAGAGAAAAATTTGGTGAAGGAATTAAAATTCATGGAGAAGAAATAAAAGCTTTGAGGTTTACAGATGGCGTTGTAATTCTGTCGGAGATAGCAAAAGGTTTGTAAGAGCAACAGAACAGAATGAACAGTGCCTTAAAAGTATGATATTAGATGAACATTAACAAAAGCGAAACAAGGGTAATGGAGTATAGTAGAATTAAATCAGATGATGCTATAGCAGTTAGATTAGGAAACGAGACACTTAAAGTAGTACATAAGTTTTACTATTTCGGCAACAACTGATGATGGCTGAAGTAGAGAGGATATAAAAAGGAGATAGAAGGAGACAAATTTGTTTACATCTAATGTAGAATTAAATGCTAGGAATTGTTTTTTTAGAGCTTTACGTCTGGAGTGTATCCTTATACGGAAGTGAAAAGTGGTGCTACAAAACAATTCTGAAGGTTGGGGAGTAGACCATGTAGTCAATGAGGAAATACTGGATAGAATTGGTGAGAAAAGGAATTTGTGGCCTAACTTGACTAAAAGAAGGGGTCAGCTGATAAGACACATTCTGAGACACCAAGGGATCACCAGTTTAGTATCGGAGGGCTGTGTGTGTGTGTGTGTGTGTGTGTGTGTGTGTGTTTGGGGGGGGGGGAAGGGGGGGGGTTGAGGGGGGGGGGTAAAGGGAGAGAAAGAGATGAATACAGTAGTCAGATTCAGATGCGTGTAAGTTTCAGCAGTTATTCGAACATGTAGAGGCTTCCACAAGGTAGTGCGGAGAGGTGCATCGAGCCAGCCTTCGGACTAAAGGCCAGATCGAGAATATCAAGAAAGGTGTCGCGCCCATTAAATACATATTAACTTTAGGCTGATACTGTTGAAACTTCTGTTGCTTAAATTACATGAAATTGAATTTTTATGTATCGTGAATATGTAAGAAAATTTTTTATAACGTTGTTGAATTTTACTGTGGCAGACTGCGTCTCCTGCCTTTTCAGAAGTTATGAATGGTGGAAAAGATCTGGATTACATACCATGACCATCGCCGACAGCATCGAATTTGGAAGCTGTAAAATCGACGGATGGCCATTAGATACAATCATTTTTAAAAAGTGCAAATAACGCAATTCCTTTTCTCTTTCATAATTCATATTCAGTATAAGAGTGATTTGGATAGCGGCCCTATATGAGTGGGAAATTTGGGCTGTAGGAAAACATTAGAGAAGACGGCTGGAAGCTCGGGAGGTTTGGTGCTACAGAAACATGGCGATCAGATGGAGAGACAGAGTTACAAATGAAGAGGTGCTGAGAAGACCACAGGAAAACACGTCTCTTTGAAGGCACATCCAAACAAGAAGAGACGAACTCGTATGACACGTTTAAAGGGACAACAACATCACTGGAACAGTAGCAGAAAAATATTTGTGGTAATTTCCTATGGGACCAAGGGACCAAACTGCTGAGGCCATCGGTCCCTAGGCAAACACACTACTTAATCAAAGTTAAATTAACTTACGGTAAGGACAACACACACCCATGCCCGACGGAGGACTCGGACTCGAACCTCCGACAGGGAGGGGGGGGGGGGGGGGGGGGGGGAGCCACGCGAACCGCTGCAAGGCGCCGTAGATGAAGAAGGAGACTCAGTATAAGAATGATTTTTTAGGCAATTCAGATTTTTCGGTTGGAGTCGATTCGGTCTTTTGACGGTGAAATACAGTTATATAAATAGTAATAGGAAAGCATTTGAGGGGGGGGAGGGGGTGTTGGACCTATGTGCCTTTTAGTGTGTTCATTAGCTCATTTCCAATTCACGTGATTTCCAGATTTTATTTTTAAATGTTCCAGAGAGAAGAGGCAAAACTATTACGTACTTGTCACAGTAATAATTAAACCAGCTAAAGGAACACTATATTGTTGAAAAATAGTGATTATTTGCCGAACTCTAAGTAAACAATGTCTCGAAAGGATTTGTACATATGTTAACGGGAAAGTTCTTGGATCGATTATTATCTAGAATTCGTAGCTATCCCTAAGCAGCAACATGTCCACCGAGAACGAAGGCTGTTTTTCTAGTATTGTGGTGCGAAGTTGTTCTGAGTCCTAGATTAGACTCTGCTGTATTATGAATGTGCTCTTACAGTTTCTCGAATAGCTCGATATGAAGTGAAAAACATGATTACTGGGCAGAAAAACAACCGTAACAATTAGTAAATATTTATTTGTACAGGTACGCCTGTGTTGAACAACCTAATACATCATATTAAAAGTATTGTGGATAACGTACTGCAGTTTAAGCTGAGGTAAGGAACTTATAATTGAGCAACCCATTCTCAGCCACTGAAGAATACTTTCATTTAAACCTGATGGGTATTAATGTATTGGCTTACAACGTGATGAATATTAGAACTGTAGTACTGAAATGTTCCAAAATAGTGAAATAATTTTATTCTGTAGCACTTAAATAAAATTATCTTTACAGAATGAAATTCTCACTCTGCAGCGGAGTGTGCGCTGATATGAAACTTCCTGGGAGATTAAAACTGTGTGCCGGACCGAGACTCGAGCTCGGGACCTTTGCTTTTCGTGGGCAAGTCCCCTACCATACGAGCTACCCAAGCACTCTTCCGGGACAGCTAGTTCTGCAAGCTTCGCAGGAGAGCTTCTGTGAAGTTCGGAAGGTAGGGGACGAGGTACTGGCGGAAGTAAAGCTATGAGGACGGGTCGTGAGTCTTGCTTGGGTAGGTCAGATGGTCGTGCAAGACAAGAACACTCACATGGTTTATATATCCTTTCTTCTACTACGTCTTTAACGGGAGAGGAGAGTCAATACGTGACTTTCAATAACACGTCATTCCTGAAAAACAAGCGCTTCTCACAAATCCATGGACAAGAGAAAATGTTTTAGCATTTATCCCCCGTATCTAAAAATAACAAGGGAACAAAGGACACTGACAGCAAACCAAAGTTATGAGTCCAAAGAAACCGTCGCCAAATTTCATATGTACTACCAACAAATACCAATTTCTTCATGTCAAGAATGTAATACTCTGAAACTTTGTCTGTCTAGCCCGTTCGGATAGAAAAAAAAAGGTCAATCATAAATTCACATTTGTACGTTCCTGTGGTCTAACCACAAAACAATAGTGTTCCAGTGGAATTCACACTCATGAAGAGAGAAATTGATTACATTGGGGAGTGACTTTAGTTTCATCACACAGAAAGTAGAAATTTCTTACTTTACTTCAGTTCGATATATTCCCGAGGGGAAAAATATATCTTAACCACAATTCTAGTCACATTACTTTGAGTTTCCTGAATGGCAAAGAAGCCATGCCGATGAACGCAGTTTTGGTGAGAGCAAGAAAGGGCTACAAAGGGAGTTTGGAGGCCCTCAAAAAATTTTAAAAAAAGTGGTTAAGGCGTATAAAACAAAGAAGAAAAAAAGATAGTAGAGCGCTTGCCCGCGAAAGGCAAAGGTTCCGAGTTCGAGTCTCGGTCCGGCACACAGTTTTAATCTGCCAGGAAGCTTCAAAATTATCTTTCTCCCACATCTCAGAGACTCTCCCCATGAGATCCATGAAACACATTAATGCAATAAATATTATGCAATCATTTTGCGATCGCCGAATATGTAAGTTTCGTATTGCTGTCCCGTCTTTTAGCTCTTTCTCCTTGATGTTTTCAAAAATAGTACGCAATGTGCACAAAAGTGTCAGTTATCTTGTTTCCAAGAAACAGTTTATTACTTAGTCACAGTTCTGGCCAGCGGAAGGCTAATCGTGATTAAGGAAGTTCCAAAGTTGTGTTCCAAAAAGTCAGTCAAAAGAAAGGGAAAAATTTTACCGCGCATTCAAGCTGAGAGTTACTGGTCACCGTGGGAATGCGGACGGAAGTATCATATGCATGACGCCCATCCGTGGTGCTACGCAGAATCACCTTGACCACTAAAAGTGGCGCCCAGGGCCACTCGCCAAGGTCATGAGCGCGCGCAACCTGCTGTATTCGTAGAATCGGGACCCTCCATAATTAGCAGTAGCCGCTTCGAAAAAAACATTCGGGACGTCAGGCAAGAACAGGTGGTCCGCATAATTTATTGTTCCTCAGCACCAGGTATTTCCGGCAATCCCTCGAAAAGGATACACCACACGGTCGTAACTTGAGCCAGAGTATACGATCGACCGGACCACTACGGGCCATCACCTTAGTTTGCAACTCACAAATACGGACGACCTCTGTTCTGAGGCTGCTGAGTACACATTCAATACAACTGAATCATTCCGGTGCTATTTCCTGCTGTATAATTGTGGTCAATTTGATGTCATGGTTCTGTCGAAAACATTCTGTTATATTACAGCAACTAAGAAAGGAAGAATTTAACAACTCAGCGTTATACCGGCGGTGAGGCCATTAGCGATGGTACAACAGATACTAAAATAATTTTTGCACCACTCAAATAAGTTTCTCGGTAACGTCTCCATTGGGACGTAATATCAGATCACATAAATTCTTGTGGCTTATAGAAGTGAAATACTTCGTTCGAAACACATTATGAAGTACACTAGCGACCTGTCCCGTCGTCAAACGTGTAGTACTGTCTACAGCCGGGCGACTTGTTTTGCGTACTGGTGACAAATTATATGCAGACACTTTCCTTGTGAATCAGTCTATCTAGTAGTGAAATCAGTGTCAAAAACCCCAGAGGAGTTCCTGAGATTAGTCTTCACATAAATACAAAACAACGTAGTGTGAAACTTTAATTTATAATACGAATAAATTGTAACGTTGTCGTGTAAGCTGGCTCCGCTGTTCCGCTGTTGTAAACAACTGAAAGAACGCCTTTTAGGGCCGCGCGGTATTAGCCGAGCGGTCTCAGGCGCTGCAGTCATGGACTGTGTGGCTGATCCCGGCGGAGGTTCGAGTCCTCCCTTGGGCATGGGTGTGTGTGTGTTTGTCCTTAGGATAATTTAGGTCAAGTAGTGTGTAAGCTTAGGGACTGATGACCTTAGCAGTTAAGTCCCATAAGATTTCACACACATTTGAACATTTTAACGCCTTTTAGGAAGCAGACAAATGTTGACGCATCCCGCCTTCGTTGCGGTATCTGCACACGATGAATATTTGGTAAACATGAATCAAACGTTTGTTTATTGTGGTTGGATGTTCTTTCTCGCCTCAAAACCTTGCTTCGATCTATGCGGTAAGTGTGTTCAACACTCTGCATGTTACAAATCTTTCTTTGGTGGGTGTTAGCATGTATCTCTTTGGGTAACCAGAATTTGGGGACCAGGCGAGTAAGACAGAACGGATTACCTCTGATCAGAGTGACAAAAATTTGATAAGTAAAATAAAAAAATAGTGTCGTCCACAATACTGGTCCCTCAAAAATGCAACCAACTGTAAAGTAGTGACGCAAAGTTTCTGGGAAATCGTGATATGGCACAGCAACTGTATATAACTTCATTAAAACTATCAGTTTCCATCGAACAACGGTCGCTTCTCTGGGATGTAAATACAATGAAAAATAACATAATTTACACAGTCGTTGTTACTGCATATGAAGATGTCTGTTGACTGAACTAAACTAAAAATTTTAATAAAGTTCTAAACAACTTTCGCGCTAAATCTCGATTTTAAGAAGTATTTAAAATATCTACATGAAGGCCCCTAAAATAAAAGCTAATTCCGTAGAAAAGAGATGTAAGAATGTGCAAACTAAGTAAATGCGCAGTACCAGTAAATTTTTATTACAAAAAAGCAGCTTGAATGGAATAGGGTAAAAGGTGAGTATGGAAGAGAAATGTACAGGGCGAGTAAAAACTTTCACATACGGTCAGTATTTAGCACGTTGCACGGGACGGCAGACTGGGCATTTTTCAGTGGAGAATCCCTTTCTGGATATCAAGTTTTTCTTAGGCGCGAATTTCGGCATCTCTCGTCATATTGTACACGGCACGATAGAAATAGGCAATCATCTGGTTTAGAAGGACTTTCTCTGCGCCAATGTAATCTATTTTTGCAACTGTTTCTTAACTTTCTGTGCGAGGGGGTTCTGTTCTGCCGCGATCGCATCTAGGTTGGGTAACATATCAGTTCTTTTTCTCGAGGAATTTGCGCAGTTGAGTGTTGTACCACGACTTCTGTCTCAGTATCTGTGACTTCATCAGGTTCTGGTTTATCCTCCGTTCTACTACGTAATTCCATGATAACATAAAAAAATTTCAAAATAAAAATAAAAATAGTCCTTCCTATAAATCATAATTAGTCTTAACATTAAGAAAAATCTACTTTTACCCTACTTGGTAGCTGCGCACAATAATGGCTCACCATGTAAAAGAAAATCCCGTATTGCTGGTTTCAATAATGGACCAGTCAAAACGTTCCACTGCACTGGAGAAAATCCTGGAAAATCACTGTACTTAATTTCAGTAAAAATTTCTGTCCTTATCACTCTTTGCCAATTACTACTAAAGCTAATAACTATAGCTAAGGATCGGTGCCGAAGTCGCAACTGTACAAAAAAATTTTGTTATGGACTTGTTTTCAGATCCAAAGAAGATTTTTGTCGGTTTAAGTTCTGTTATCTTTCTTGATTGTTTTCCTTTGCTCTCACTTTCTCTTTTTCTTCTGCAGCCCAAGCTATATTCCAGAGAATAAATCAACAGAAACATGCGTATTGGAAAACCAAAGAAATTATAATTATAAATACGCTTCACTTAAAGCAAATAATCGTATATATTTAACAAAGCCCTTCCAAGTGGTCGCCAGTTTTTATAAGATCAACCTCTTTCTTTCCAAATTTGAACCGTGCGCTCCAGGAGAGGCAACCAAATATGGAGCAGATCTTGTCTATACTTCTATACTACTACATAAGGACAAGTCGTAGGTTAACATTGTTACGAAAAATCTCGACAAGTTCTTGACCGATTCACTTCGGATTTTTACACGACACTCTAAAAAATTGTTCGGGCAGACAGGGGCTTCACACTTTTAATATACGTGGTGTACAAGGTCTTGGGATGTTCAAAGCCCATATAGATGGATAAGTATTGTTTCCTAGAGGGTATGTAGATAAACACAGATTCGGAGCTGGTTTTGTGACACAAGACAAAGTAGCAAATTCGACTGCAGAATTAAAAACTGTTAACAAAAGAGTATCCTACATAGTGTTCCGAAACCAAGAGTCAGACACACTTATCAATGTTCGCGGCCCGACAGAGGGTACAACAGATGAGAAAAAGTTCTATGACCAACTAGAAGAAACAACTGAGAGCACAACAATCAGAAATGTAGAGATAGTTCTGGAAGATTTTAGTGCAAAAGCAGGAAAAGAAGAGTTCTGTATTCCAACTGTAGGAAGGCACAGTTTGCATGACGAGACCAATGAGAATTGTCAGAAGATGACCAACTTGGCTATCTCAAAGAACGGAAGAGTAAGTTCATCTTCCCTCGAACACAGGAGAATATATAAGGGAACGTGGTGCTCAGCGGATGGGAGAACTACCAACCAGATAGATCACGTCTTGGTGGACCAGCGCTCATGGACATCCGGTCGTATAGAGGAGCTGACTTTGGATCAAAATCACTTCCTCGTTGTGTGTAACTTAAACTGATGTTTACCTACATGTGTAGGAAGGAAAAGGAGACACTAGAACCTGCTTTGAATGTCGGGAAACTGTGAGAAAGTGCAATTAAAAAACTGCTACAGAAATTAAAAACCATTTTGAGGCCCTAGAAAACCGAGTTAAGCAAGAAAGAACGTAGAGGGGAAGTGGGAAGAAATAAAGGCCACGGTACTATGTGTAGAAGAGGATACGTTGGGAAGAAAGAAGAGAATGAAGAAGAGAGTATGGTTCAACGAGGCACGCCAGAAGGTTACAGAAAAGAGAAGTAATATGAGGGAAGAGTGGCTGGCTGATCGGGAGAATAAGCAGGAAAGGCAAGATTTTCTCAGCATGAGACTATATCTAACCAATTTATTAGAAAAGGTTGAGGCAGAGAGCCGCAGCAAGAACTCAAGACAATTTTTCCAATGGGCCAAGAATCGCAAACGTGGGTTTCAGAGCGCAGCCTATATATTTAGAGATAAGAACGGCATTTTGATGAATGACAAGGATAGAATTATAGAAAGATGGAAAGAATACTTCTCAGAATTCTTGATTCGTCCAGTCCCAAATGAGAAGCTATCTGCAGGCGCCACCGAGGAAAGGAACAAGAATGGGAACTGAGTAAAGAAAATGTGAAGATGGCAATCCAAAAACTCAGAGACGACAAGGTCCCAGGGGAGGACAGAAAAACAAGAGAATTAATCAAGGAGGGAGGAGAGAAGGTGTACTTGGAAATAGATAAACTGATCCAGTTGATATGGAACATTGCCAGAAGAATGGAATTTGCCCGTAATATGCCAGATACGTCAGAAGGGAAGCAAAATGGAATGTGGTAACTAAGTATCAGCTTGCTGAAAGTAACCTACCAGGTACTGTCTACCATATCCTCATAAAATTACAACTATTCATAGAGAATAACATACAGGAATACGAACCTGGCTTTCGACCAAACCGATCGATAATAGATCACATTTTCACCCTAAGATAACTGTTTGAAAACAATGGGAAAATGATAACGTCTGTAGTCTGATCGTAGATTTTCAACGTGCACACGACATCATCCACAGGAATATCCTACACAATGTAGTGCGTGACTTTGGAATCCTTGAGAAACTAGTGAGAATGGTGCAAATTTGTATGGATGGATCAAGGTCAGCAATGTGTTTCCGAGGGGTCACGTCAGAAAGGTCTGAAATTGAGACATGTCCCAGACAAGGGGAGGCTCTCTCATGTGTCCTGATCGATGGCATCTTAGAGAAAGTAATAAGGGAATGTAAGCAACAGGAATGGAGTGGTGTACAAACGGATGGTAATTTACGGTGTCTCGTGTACGCAGATGATACAGTACTGCTAAGTGAATCAAATCACGAGTTGAAGAAAATCTACTAAAAAATGAACAACTATGCAAAAAAGCTTGGGCTGAAGGTGAAACAAGACAAACCGGAATTAACCTTGAGATACACGGCATGACGTTCAAGAGAGTTCACGAGTTCAAAAACGCTCAGCTGAGAAACAATATCAGCGAATATTAAGATGAGAATCAATGACACTACTATGTGCCCAGCAGTCATATACAGTTCAGAAACCTGGACCATGACAAAATTCGAAAAGAAAAAACTATCAATATTTGAAAGAAAAATAATGAGGAAGATAGAGGGATCAATCTTCGATAAACCAAAATGGAGAAGGAGAAGGTCTTAGGAAATCTGCCTCTTGATGCAATAACAGCAATACTAAGAAGCAGAAAAGAACCCAGTGGGGAGGCCGTGTAGTCCGTATGCCAGAAGGTAGACAGCCGAAGAAAGCATTTGAGAGGAAACCAAACACCAGACGTCCGACAGACCGACCAAGGCAGCGCTGGATAGACGAGCTGTGGATGGATCTGGCATCCATGGAGACTGAAGACATATAGAGGAACCGAGCACAATACGGAAAGCAATAGAGGCAGTTTGAAGAAGCAGCGCGTGGTCTACAGGGCCTGTGACCGCTGGATATACACTCCTGGAAATTGAAATAAGAACACCGTGAATTCATTGTCCCAGGAAGGGGAAACTTTATTGACACATTCCTGGGGTCAGATACATCACATGATCACACTGACAGAACCACAGGCACATAGACACAGGCAACAGAGCATGCACAATGTCGGCACTAGTACAGTGTATATCCACCTTTCGCAGCAATGCAGGCTGCTATTCTCCCATGGAGACGATCGTAGAGATGCTGGATGTAGTCCTGTGGAACGGCTTGCCATGCCATTTCCACCTGGCGCCTCAGTTGGACCAGCGTTCGTGCTAGACGTGCAGACCGCGTGAGACGACGCTTCATCCAGTCCCAAACATGCTCAATGAGGGACAGATCCGGAGATCTCGCTGGCCAGGGTAGTTGACTTTCACCTTCTAGAGCACGTTGGGTGGCACGGGATACATGCGGACGTGCATTGTCCTGTTGGAACAGCAAGTTCCCTTGCCGGTCTAGGAATGGTAGAACGATGGGTTCGATGACGGTTTGGATGTACCGTGCACTATTCAGTGTCCGCTCGACGATCACCAGTGGTGTACGGCCAGTGTAGGAGATCGCTCCCCACACCATGATGCCGGGTGTTGGCCCTGTGTGCCTCGGTCGTATGCAGTCCTGATTGTGGCGCTCACCTGCACGGCGCCAAACACGCATACGACCATCATTGGCACCAAGGCAGAAGCGACTCTCATCGCTGAAGACGACACGTCTCCATTCGTCCCTCCATTCACGCCTGTCGCGACACCACTGGAGGCGGGCTGCACGATGTTGGGGCGTGAGCGGAAGACGGCCTAACGGTGTGCGGGACGTAGCCCAGCTTCATGGAGACGGTTGCGAATGGTCCTCGCCGATACCCCAGGAGCAACAGTGTCCCTAATTTGCTGGGAAGTGGCGGTGCGGTCCCCTACGGCACTGCGTAGGATCCTACGGTCTTGGCGTGCATCCGTGCGTCGCTGCGGTCCGGTCCCAGGTCGACGGGCACGTGCACCTTCCGCCGACCACTGGCGACAACATCGATGTACTGTGGAGACCTCACGCCCCACGTGTTGAGCAATTCGGCGGTACGTCCACCCGGCCTCCCGCATGCCCACTATACGCCCTCGCTCAAAGTCCGTCAACTGCACATACGGTTCACGTCCACGCTGTCGCGGCATGCTACCAGTGTTAAAGACTGCGATGGAGCTCCGTATGCCACGGCAAACTGGCTGACACTGACGGCGGCGGTGCACAAATGCTGCGCAGCTAGCGCCATTCGACGGCCAACACCGCGGTTCCTGGTGTGTCCGCTGTGCCGTGCGTGTGATCGTTGCTTGTACAGCCCTCTCGCAGTGTCCGGAGCAAGTATGGTGGGTCTGACACACCGGTGTCAATGTGTTCTTTTTTCCATTTCCAGGAGTGTATATGGTGTATAAATGTACATATCGATATGAGGGAGGAAGATTTGTAGCAAAAATGTCGGAAGGTTATTGACCGATTTATATCATATTTTTACACACTGTAAAAACGTTCGGACCGACATAGGCTACATATTTTCTAAATGTACATACTTACATAACCGGTAGCAATGAAGTACATAATGATTGACGAAGGTATTATTCTCGGATTATTGAAAACCAACTTTCTACGCATAAAAAACTGCAAAATGATAAACAAGGACTACTGGAGTGAATGACGATCTGTCTTTCCGGCATTCCAGAGAACAGGATATCGTTTCGCATCCCAGGAGCTGTAACTCATTATAGGTGGCTGGCAAAGCCCATATATGCATTCAAGCTAAAAACGTTTCAAGATCAGTTACACATTATCTGATACAGAAAAGAACTCATTAAAAAGAATATGTATTTTTCTTACATGTACGTACACCCGAGCCTGGTTTCTTCCAACAGAAGCCATTAAGTCACCTTAACATGTTTTCCTATTCACGAGACAACTAATAAATTATCATGATTATTAATTCATTAAGGCTGCTGCAAAAACTTTCAAATCATCTGTTGTACTTAGCTCCAGAAACTCAGACTTACCTTACTTTGATGAAAATGTTCCAACAAAGGTCAACACAAAAATAACTCAAGTTATCTTGGAATTAGAAAAAGGTGAATAAGAGGAAGAAGGAAAAAATGTAGTGAAAAGGTACTTTATAGACAAAAATGATCATTTTTTTTTTTCGCTTATTTACTTTTCATCTTTTGTAACACTTACAACAAAAACTTCCTTCATGAGGTTTTCCGTCAATACCACTTTTCTCCACAAAGACCCTTCAACACGGGAAAATGACTCCCGTTAGAGCGGTGCAAACGAAAAAGTTGAGGAGGTGGCTGTTGTGAATGATGTTGCAGAAACAGGTGTCAAACACCTCAAGACTTCTCACAAAAGACGAAATTGAGAAGCATCCGGTTTAGAGATTGTTGCTGGAGACAGTTAGAAACATCCAGCTGCTACTAAATCTTCTCCTAGGAATAAATGATGTTCAGTATCCATTTAATCAAATTATTTTTTGATTCTACAGAAATGAATGTTGTAAAATGATTATTATAAACAAAAATGATTTTCAGATTGAAAATGTGTGCGTTATCTAAAATGAACTTGATATTTCTTAAATTTTACAGTTTTTTTTGTTTAGTTCCTCGAATGATCTTCCCAGCAATTTGAGTCAAAATGACTTTAAAGAATTGCTGGATTTGCTTGAGTGTCTCTACATCACCCTCGCGAAGGACGAGTATACAGTGGAGATAAGGAAATAGGTCATCGGATGCTATGTTCCAACTTCAAGGCATTTGAGGGCCGCCTCCATCATGGTAAACTGACTGGTACTCCTATTTCGAGAGTAAATTACAGCGGTAATACCTGTCTTGGAGATGACACCGTCGGACGTCATTAAATCACGGGACGACCGAAAGTACGAGAATTTGACTGAAAAATGATTGCAAACTCTTATTTATTGATTAGTTGCCGTTGTTACATATGAAATATACCCTAAAAGGTATTTTAGTCTTTGTTTCACGGTTATTTTTTATTATTGAAATCCATAGTGCCATACAAACGCTAAGGCAAAAGGTCGCCTGCTGATCAAATGTTTGAACAGAACCAGCGATTTCTACAGCTATGATTTAAATTGTTCGAACAGTTCGACCCTACCTGAAGCAGTGCAAACTGAGCTGAAACAACAGACGACGATTTCTCCAAAAACATGACGAAATACTTATAGCAAATTGTAACAACAAATGGCCCAACTAATCATCTTTTCATACAGCATATTTTTAAAGTCAAAATATTTCCTCCAGAAAATCAAGGGTACTGAAATGATAAAAATATGTGTATTACGGTTAGATTTCAGGTACATTATGCGTTATAGGTATATTACTTTAATTTGTAATTTAAAAAGGAATCAAAGCGTAATCTAGGATGTCACTGTTTTTACTAAACTTTTGGTTTGAAATTGTGTATATCTGCAAAAGGCAGAACCGGAACCCTAGAACCCGACTAGTATGAATGTCGCAGGTGACGACGTATTCATTCCTCGCATTCCGTTGAGACGCAGTGATTTAAATTTGCCCTTCGATTTAAAGCGATTGCAGTTTCCCATGCGGCTTACATTCACTATGAGTATCAACACGGCACAGGGCAGGTCAGTTTGTGTGGCAGATATTAGACATGCCAGGTAACACCGGGCAGTGCACCTAGTACTTAATGTTTAATCATTTTTGTAAAGTGTAAAAAAAATCACCTTGTAGTACAAGCTAACGTGCCGTACTGGAAAATCACTGAATACTCTATGTTTGTATTTTTCACAATTTTCCAAAGAAATGCATATTTCCTATTCTACCCCAACCCACAAGGCAGAAGGGGATAAGGCAATTTTTTTGTGAAACTGATGCATAAAAGTATTAGTGACAATACCTTAAATTTAAGAAAAAAGTTGTTTAGTGAAAAATTTAGACTAGTGAATAAAATAAATCTTTTACAATAAAAAAATATTTTAAAGTAATTTTGAAAAATGTATAATTATTTTTAAAGCTTAATGCCAGGTTACTGTTACTGTTGCTGCCGTTTCATTGAATCCCGTTGCTCATGCAGCAGACGTATTTTCTGGCCTGCGAATAGACGATATAGGGTGCCTACAGTCAGATTAAAATTACTGGATAGCTACACTTCACACGCTGAAGCTGGTTTAGTCCAATCAGAGTACTCAAAATCGTGACCAAACCGTTCGCTGTTGCCATACGATCAGTCTGTTCACTTCCAATTCATTGTCCAGCTTTCATTCTTCACGTGTTAGGATGTCTGGCCCTATTATTTCGTACTTCATCACACATGACAATCACACCAAAAAACAACACACACACACACACACAGAGAGAGAGAGAGAGAGAGAGAGAAATGATGCTAACGAAATACATACATCTGACACACGACTCTAACCTAACACTATTGGATTCTTCGACACAAGACGCGACTCACGAGGGTACCTCCTGGGAGGTGCATCGAGTTATGAGTTCTCACTTCGCCTGCTTATAGTATGGGTAGGCACACCCTAAAATTGTAGGTGCCAAGGCAAGCGAGCTAGACTCCCGTCCAGGCGACCCTGGTTCGAAACCCGTCGATGCTACTCTTGTTTTCGAGCGCTAGATCCATTGCAAAAAGAAGTATTCCATAACGTCAATGCTGTGGCGTTTCCTGCGGACTGGAGAAAATACAGATGCGATTGCGACGAAAATGAATGTGCATTCGTACAATGCTCGTGGTGTCGAAAGTACAAATGTTTTGATTGTTTTTATAACAAGTATCATCCGTCGGAATGTACTCTTCAAAATATAGGAAATATCGATTAACTTTGCATTAAATGAAACATATTTTTAACCCCTCATTTGTTGGTTTTTTTTTAAATTCCCTACCTCATCGGAACAAAATTAAAAATTCAACGAAAACAAATTGAACAATAATAAAATATTTCAAGAAATTACATTACGATTGATTTCCTGTTAAAATAAAAAAAACGCAAAATATTGAAACAAAACGTGACATTCAATTTGTAATTTTGTTTTATAGAGGCTTGCAATTCTTTTTAATCAATTCCTTGCGGAATGTTCATGATTAATTATAAATTGAAACAGGCATTTGGAAAAAAGAGGAAACAGAAGTAGCATAGACGGGTCTCGAACCAGGGTCGCCTGGATAGGAGTCTAGCTCACTTGCCACTTTTTTTTTCGGCTACTCGCTCACTTACCACAATAGTGAAAATTTTCTGTATATAAAGAGCTGCCCAAACTTTAACAGGCAATATTTCAAAAACGTGGTCGCATTGGCACCTGCAATTTTAGAGTGTGATAGGTGCCTACCCACACTACAAGCAGGCGCAGTGGGAGCTCATAACTCGATGCACCTCCCAGGAGGTACCCTCGTCAGCGTCACATGTTATATTCAGAGAGAGCAGCTCAATTAGATAAGCTTTGTACCACATTGTGTGAAGCCGAATTTTTGAAGGCTGCGATTAATTGTCGCGACAGGACCACCGGAGTTACAAATAGAACAAACATCTCAGTGTAATGGTGCAGTGCAGTGGTTAATGTATAAACCTGTAACGTGGAAGGTCATGGGCTCGAATATTGCCAAAGGCAGCGAATATTTTTATTTTTCTAAATCCAATCAAAAGCCTTTGATTGCTATTTTTATTCAGTTAATTGTTTTAAATGTATTTTTTATTTCAAATACTTTACCATGTGATTATCATTATTGTACAGATTTTTTTGTTTGCTGTTATTTTGCTTTGTATCATTCTTTTTTCGTTAGGAATCCGTTTGTGTCGCCTATCATCTGGAGCCAAGTGCTGACCATCGCTGCTCAATCGATTGGTAACACGTAACCCGTGCAGCCAGTATGAGGATGGTATCAGTAATCAATGACAGCGGGAAATTACTGAAATTTTTTCAGCTTTGACTTTCTTCGTAGAGGTTAGCCTTAACCGTCGTGAACAAAGCGATCGTGATTTTAGTTCTACTGAAATTGTTGGTCGCCATCTTCTCGGATACACGTTGCCCATCACGAGGTTGTGTTTAGGTTAGGACATGAGTTTAAATTCAGGGCTACAAAACGTATCGTCTGCCGCAGTTCAATCATTGGTCACTTAAACTCAACTGTCGACAGAGCGTTTCCCACTGTCTTCACACCACGCGGAGGCTGCTTCAAACAAAGCTCTGTGTAACTAACAGCATTTTTGAAGCGACCCACCATATTTGTGTGTCGCCTATAACCGAGCGATGGCCGGCAGCGGATATGGGAACACAGTGGCAGCAAGTGACAGGCGTCAAGTGTCAAGTAATTTTAATCGGATTATAGTAATAAATTCAATAACCCCGTCCTGCCTGGCTATACAAGTTTCTATGTAAGATCTGTGTGGTAAGCCATTTATTTCTGCTAACAGATACGCTAGTGACCTGATAATAAAGTTTACATTGATTCTAGGTGCGCTAACCGCACGTTTTCTTTCTTTTTTCTCCCACAGTGAACACATTTTTAAATTTTGCATCTTGTTTCTCAACTCTGTAGTTGGGTCTATTTTCAGCTTTACGAACAGTTCTTTCCATCGTAGATTTGGGTTCGTTAAACTCATTAGATGCTTTTAAATCTCCCATTTCAGCGGATAAAACTGCTGAAACGGCCATTTCTATTGATTTGATATCCAATCTAATGCAAATTCACACCGTCTGCTAAAGCAAGGGGGAAAAATTTGGTTTTAAATTTACTTGCAACAAAAAATGAGGGAGCAGAACAGAACACTAATCCCATCAGCCCCATCTCATTCCGCTCCAGAGCACATTTCATGTTAATAACTTCTTTAGAGTATAATAACTGACAGATTTAAATTTATTAGGTAACTAACGTATAGAGATTGACATGCTCTTTATGATTACAAGTTATTTAAGGGTGTACAATTTCGCCGGCCGTTGTGGCCGAGCGGTTCTAGGCGCTAACGGTCCGGTCCGGAACCGCGCTGCTGCTACGGTCGCAGGTTCAAATCCTGCCTCGGGCATGGATCTGTGTGATGTCCTTAGGTTAGTTAGGTTTAAGTAGTTCTTAGTCTACGGAACTGATGATCTAAGATGTTAAGTCCCATAGTGCTCAGAGCCATTTGAACCATTTTGTACAATTTAGAATTACAGGCTTGTCTTAGGTTAATATTCACCAAAAGGTATAACTTCACAACTGGAAATGTGAATGACAAGCGTTCGCTTACAAGTCGCTCTCCAAACCAAGTCAAAATGCCTGTCACACCTTCCCTTCCATTCAGAGTGTAAGGTTTCTACAGAAATTTCATCTCTTTATGAAAATACTGCTTCTTTTAATTTTCTCTTCAGGTAACGTGTACTTTAGATATTGTGGACAATCTTTGAGCAATACAGACTGTTGTTTGTCCCTGTGTCAGTGATCAGTGTCATGAAACAAAACTTTGATTTTAATAAGTACTGAATTTGAAATAATGAAAATGAATCTAAACAAATGCCAAAATAAACTAATCGTGTGCTCAGTGGAAACAGTTTAACTAAAACCTAATACGGAAGTACATCATGAAAGTTGATTAACATGAAATTCAATGTCTGACTTGAAATATGCACAAAAATAAAGTACTGCTATACTCAGAAGTCGATAAATGTTCGAGATTGCCTACTCTGTTCATTGTAAATTAATCTGCTTGCTTGCCGGCCGAAGTGGCCGCGCGGTTCTGGCGCTGCAGTCTGGAACCGGGAGACCGCTACGGTCGCAGGTTTGAATCCTGCCTCGGGCATGGACGTGTGTGATAACCTTAGGTTAGTTAGGTTTAACTAGTTCTAAGTTCTAGGGGACTAATGACCTCAGCAGTTGAGTCCCATAGTGCTCAGAGCCATTTGACCCATTTTTGAATCTGCTTGCTTAGTACAAAATCTGATAAGTGTGAGAGCTGCCCTGAAATAAAAGTACCTTACCTCATCCCCAGCGTGCTGTTTTATGCGTGGTGCATTGATGATCTTGAAAGCAAATAGAAATCAGCAGACGCAGCAGCTAAAGAAAAACAAATTACTAACGACAAAATTTGTTTATGCTTGCAGGAACGATCTGTGGCTTCGTGTGGTGGAAGGCGCAATGCACACAAGACCCAAAGATTCAAAACTTTACTATGAATGATGGAGATGGCTTTTACTTTAAAGGAAATTGTTCACGAAAAATTAACCTCTGATTATCGACAAAAAAGAGTGCACAAAATGAGAAGATCATCACAATTACAAAATTCTCTAAATACAAAAATTATAGGCATTTACACTAATTGCATTATTTTTGACACAATGAAAACAAAGAGATCAGATTAACATTAATCTCTAGTATTATTAGTTATCCGATGAACAAAGATTTCCTTCAATTAATTATGAGTTTGGCAGTAATATTCGATCTTTGGCAAAAACATTTGACAGTCGGCAACAGAAACCAAAACATTGCATTAAAAGCGTTCAGTGCATAGTGCTGTGGAATGCAGAAAAAAACAGCAAATTGGCGCTCATAGGAAGAAGAACAAGACCAAAAATGCAACAGGAGCGTAATATGTAAGAAACTGTCTACGCAACCTGCCACTGATGATGTCCTGCAGAAAATAAAGGCGAAACGCGTATGGCACTAAAATTGTGTTTTATTCAGTTGCTGTCAGACGGTCCATAAGTGAAAATCGTCAAACATTTCATTCTTGCATATGCACTGATTACCTTCCAAAAATCTTCTCCATCAATAGAATCAATATGCTTACAAGCAATTTTTCATCTCCATAATAACGTATTCCACGTAATTTCTCCCAGGTTTACAAATATCAAATGTCCTTCCCTCAAAACTCAACTGCTCGCTGCTATGCCTCAAATAAGAATGCCCCAACGCTGCACAACTAACTAGCGGCCAAGTGCACCAAAGACTACATTCAAACCAAAGTCAAGGATCTTATCCACTACTCTTGCAGCACGCTCATGCATCTTTGTCCCACTACAGTACAGGTGAATTATTTAATCGCAGAAAACCTTACAAGAGGCACATTTACATGTCACTACAAAACGTTGCAGCACTATCCAGTCTAAAAAAATAAAAGAATAAAGAAAAAAGTCCCATTGCGTCACTCTATCCCGTTCTGCCCCAAGTTCACCTATTTGTGCTTTCGTGTTTGCCTCCGGCTAGCAATCTACGACGGGCTTTCAATAATTAATGCAACACTTTTTTTCTGAAAGCAGGTTGGTCTTATTCAGGATTCCAATATACCTTAATATTCGCCACCCTTTTGGCTAGAAAACCCCATTTTTCAACATAAGCTCTGTTTAACGTGACGGCCTCACACTTCCTTTCTAGGAGGATCTGTATGCCAGAACGGTACCACACTATCGATCGACGTAAGAGCTAACGTCTTGCTCCATCAGTAACCTCATTATCATCCGAGTACTGCTTCCCGCTGAGTGCATGCTTTATGGGCCAAACAGATGGCAGTCAGAAGATGCGAGATCCGGCCTGTAGGGTGGATAATGAAGAACAGTGCTAATATGTTTTGTGAGCTCGTCTCGGGTCCGTAGACTTGTATGAGGCCTTGCGTTATCGTGGAGAAGGAGAAACTCATTAGCATTTTTTGTGGCGATGAACAGGCTGAAGTCGTTTCTTCAATTTTCTAAGGGTTACAAAGCTGTGTGCGGCTGGCCAGAACGAGGGAAATCGGACAGGTTTGCGTGACTTTGTTGTGATGATGACAGATGCCTCGCTCATCGATTCGTCGTGCTTTTGTTTACAGCAGGACTCCGTAGACATTCCACAACTATCTACGAATGTCTGTGATGTTCCGGTCTTCCGCCAAAAGAAACTCAATAACAGCTCTCTGCTTGGAGCCCACCTCCATTATTGACGTCATTTTGAAATCAACATAAATTATAGAGGTTGAGGCAGTAATATTCTAGGATGGCCCACACCAAATTCTGTATTTTTCGACCGATATTGGGCGAGAAAAAAGTTTTGCGTTACCTATTGAACGACCTTCATATATGAACTGAGACGGCCTGTGCGTCAGGCATGACACAAAAGTTCTCAAAATAACATTCGGAGGCTGTTTGCTTGCATGATACAATGAATACGAAACGTATTCCTGCCCATGAGGATCACACCTCATACTCATATTGATGGTGGAACGAAACTAAGAAATTAATAATCGTTAAGTGATAAACATCTCCACGAAGTTATTGAATATCTAACAATCGCTACGTCGTGTAACACTTTCCATTTCCGTCAAAGTAGCCTACACGGTGATTTTAAAAGCCTATCAGATGATACTTATACAGAGTGTAAATTTTAAGTTGACAAACCAGTATAACTCGAAAAATAAGCTTCACACGAAAAAATGTGTAGAATCCAAAGTTGATTATTTTCTAGGGGGACATCTTTTGGTGCTAAAATTAGCCCGCCGCCCCAGCCCCCTGGTAGTGGGGCGGGAGACAACTTTAAAATTTCAAATGGAAACCCCCATTTTTTATTGCTGAATAAGATTCTACATAAAAAAACTACGTACATTTTGTCTTGTTTGTTTTGATTCTTGCTAGTTGGAGCTGTAATTCAAGAAAATCCCTGTTCTCATTTTTGCGTGAAAAATGGTTACGGATAAATAAAAAATACTTATTTACTTCGTAAATTTTGAGTCGCTAAAACTAAAACTCTCCCCCGCTCCCCATAGGGTGGGGACTGAGGGAGAGGAATTAGAGTTTTACAAATATTGACCACGAAACAAACAAATCTTATCCGAATCTGCGGAAAATATAATATGTGGGTCAACATTTGTAAAACTCTAATCCTTCTCTCTCAAAACACACCCTATGGGGAGAGAGGGACAGTCTTAGTTTTAGCGAATCAAAATTTACAAAGTAAATAAGTATTTTTTATCTATCTGTAACCATTTTCGTCGCCAAAGTGAGACATGTATTTTCTTGAATTACTGCGCCAACTATCAAGAATCAAACCAAATAAGACATAATGTATTAGTTTTTATGTAGAATCTGATTCTGCAATAAAAAATGGTGATTCCCATTTGAAATTTTAAAGTTGCCTCCCGCCCCACCCCCAGAGGGCTGTGGTTCAAATCAAATGGCTCTGAGCACTACGGGACTTAACATCTGTGGTCATCAGTCCCCTAGAACTTAGAACTACTTAAACCTAACTAACCTAAGGACATCACACACATCCATGTCCCAGGCAGGATTCGAACCTGCGACCATAGACTGAAGACTGAAGTGCCTAAAACCGCACGGCCACACCGGCCGGCGGGCTGTGGTGGCGCGCTAATTTTAGCACCAGCAGATGTCCTCCTGGAAAATAATCAACTTCGGATTGCACACATTTTTTTGTGTGAAAATTATTTTTCGAGTTATTCTTGTTTGGCAACTTAAAATTTACACCCTGTATACCGCTGGAAGAAACTGGGCAGCTAAACTACACTCCTGGAAATGGAAAAAAGAACACATTGACACCGGTGTGTCAGACCCACCATACTTGCTCCGGACACTGCGAGAGGGCTGTACAAGCAATGATCACACGCACGGCACAGCGGACACACCAGGAACCGCGGTGTTGGCCGTCGAATGGCGCTAGCTGCGCAGCATTTGTGCACCGCCGACGTCAGTGTCAGCCAGTTTCCCGTGGCATACGGAGCTCCATAGCAGTCTTTAACACTGGTAGCATGCCGCGACAGCGTGGACGTGAACCGTATGTGCAGTTGACGGACTTTGAGCGAGGGCGTATAGTGGGCATGCGGGAGGCCGGGTGGACGTACCGCCGAATTGCTCAACACGTGGGGCGTGAGGTCTCCACAGTACATCGATGTTGTCGCCAGTGGTCGGCGGAAGGTGCACGTGCCCGTCGACCTGGGACCGGACCGCAGCGACGCACGGACGCACGCCAAGACCGTAGGATCCTACGCAGTGCCGTAGGGGACCGCACCGCCACTTCCCAGCAAATTAGGGACACTGTTGCTCCTGGGGTATCGGCGAGGACCATTCGCAACCGTCTCCATGAAGCTGGGCTACGGTCCCGCACACCGTTAGGCCGTCTTCCGCTCACGCCCCAACATCGTGCAGCCCGCCTCCAGTGGTGTCGCGACAGGCGTGAATGGAGGGACGAATGGAGACGTGTCGTCTTCAGCGATGAGAGTCGCTTCTGCCTTGGTGCCAATGATGGTCGTATGCGTGTTTGGCGCCGTGCAGGTGAGCGCCACAATCAGGACTGCATACGACCGAGGCACACAGGGCCAACACCCGGCACCATGGTGTGGGGAGCGATCTCCTACACTGGCCGTACACCACTGGTGATCGTCGAGGGGACACTGAATAGTGCACGGTACATCCAAACCGTCATCGAACCCATCGTTCTACCATTCCTAGACCGGCAAGGGAACTTGCTGTTCCAACAGGACAATGCACGTCCGCATGTATTCCGTGCCACCCAACGTGCTCTAGAAGGTGTAAGTCAACTACCCTGGCCAGCAAGATCTCCGGATCTGTCCCCCATTGAGCATGTTTGGGACTGGATGAAGCGTCGTCTCACGCGGTCTGCACGTCCAGCACGAACGCTGGTCCAACTGAGGCGCCAGGTGGAAATAGCATGGCAAGCCGTTCCACAGGACTACATCCAGCATCTCTACGATCGTCTCCATGGGAGAATAGCAGCCTGCATTGCTGCGAAAGGTGGATATACACTGTACTAGTGCCGACATTGTGAATGCTCTGTTGTCTGTGTCTATGTGCCTGTGGTTCTGTCAGTGTGATCATGTGATGTATCTGACCCCAGGAATGTGTCAATAAAGTTTCCCCTTCCTGGGACAATGAATTCACGGTGTTCTTATTTCAATTTCCAGGAGTGTAGTAACTTTTACTGACTTTCAAAATTTATTCGCAAGCGCTGCCTCTTACGAAAAATTAATGTAGAAAAATTAGGTAACAAACAGTAGCATACAAACAGGCATTTCATCCTCTCGCAACATACTATACGACACTGAAGAGCCAAAGAAACTGGTACACCTGCCCAATATCGTGTAGGGCCCCCCGCGAGCACGCAGAAGTGCTGCAACACGACGTGGCATGGACTCGACTGACGTCTGAAGTAGTGCTGGAGGGAATTGATACCATGAATCCTGCAGGGCTGTCCATAAATCCGTAAGAGTATGAGGTGGTCGAAATATCTTCTGAACGGCGCGTTGCAAAAGCATCTCAGATATGCACAATAATAATGTTCATGTCTGAGGAGTTTTGTGGGCAGTGGAAGTATTTAAACTCAGAAGAGCGTTCCTGGAGAAACTCTGTAGCAATTCTGGACGTGTGGGTGTCGCATTGTCCTGCTGAAATTGCTCAAGTCCTTCGGAATGCACATTGTGCATCAATGGATGCAGATGATCAGACAGGATGCTTGCGTATGTGTCACCTGCCAGAGTCGTATCTAGACTTGTCAGGGGTCCCATATCACTAGAACGGTACACGCCCCACAGCATAACAGAGCCTCCACCAGCTTCAACTGTCCTTTGCTAACATGCAGCATCCACGGATTCAAGAGATTGTCTCCATACCCGTACACGTCCATCCCCTCGATACAATTTGAAACCACACTCGTCCGACCAGGCAACATGTTTCCAGTCATCAACAGTCCGGTCGGTGTTGACGGGGTCAGGCGAGACGTAAAGCTTTGTACACGTCGTGTTGCGGCACTTCTGCGTGCTGGCGGGGCCCTACACGATTTTAGGCAGGTGTATCAGATTCTTTGGCTCTTCAGTGTCGTATAGTACAAGAGTGAGCCTTTGGCTCCGAAAGCCCATATCGAATGTTTCGTTGAATGGTTCGCACACTGACACTTGTTGATGGCCCAGCATTGAAATCTGCAGCAATTTGCGGAAGGATTGCACTTATGTCACGTTGAACGATTCTTTCAGTCGACGTTGGTCCCGTTGTTGCAGGATCAATTTCCGGCAGCAGCGATGTCGGACATTACATGTTTTATCAGATTTCTGATAGTCACGGTGCACTCGTTAAATGGTCGTACGGGAAAATCCCCACTTCATCGCTACCTCGGAGATGATGTGTCCCATCGCTCGTGCCCTGACTACAGCATCACGTTCAAACTCACTTACATCTTGATAACGTGCCATTGTAGCAGCAGTAACCGATCTAACAACTGCGCCAGACACTTGTTGTCTTACGTAGGAGTGCCGTGTTTTGCCTGTTTACGTTTTTCTGTGTTTGAATACGCATGTCTATACCAGTTTCATTGGCTCTTCAGTTTATGATACACTACTGGCCATTAAAACTGCTAAACCACGAAGATGACGTGCTACAGACGCGAAATTTAACCGACAGGAAGCAGATGCTGTGATATGCAAATGATTAGCTTTTCAGAGCATTCACACAAGGTTGGCGCCGGTGGCGACACCTACAAAGTGCTGACATGAGGAAAGTTTCCAACCGATCTCTCATACACAAACAGCAGTTGACCGGCGTTGCCTGGTGAAACGTTGTTGTGATGCCTCGTGTAAGTAGGGGATATGCTTACCATCATGTTTCCGACTTTGATAAAGATCGGATTGTAGCCTACCGCGATTGCGGTTTATCGTATCGTGACATTGCTGCTCGCGTTGGTCGATACCGCATGACTGTTAGCAGAATATGGAATCGGTGAGTTCAGGATGGTAATACGGAACGCCGTGCTGGATCCCAACGGCCTCATATCACTACCAGTCGAGATGACAGGCATCTTATCCCCACGGCCGTAACGGATCGTGCAGCCACGTCTCGATTTCTGAGTCAACAGATGGGGACGTTTGCAAGACAACAACCATCTGCACGAACAGTTCGACGACGTTTGCAACAGAATGGACTATCAGCTTGGAGACCATGGATGCGGTTACTCTTGACGCTGCATCACAGACAGGAGCGCCTGCGATGGTGTACTCAACGCCGAACGTGGGTGCACGATTGGCAAAACGTCATTTTTTCGCATCCGTGTTTGGCGGCATCGCGGTGAACGCACATTGGAAGCGTGTATTCGTCATCGCCATACTGGCGTATCACCCGGCGTGATGGTATGGGGTGCCATTGGTTACACGTCTCGGTCACCTCTTGTTGGCAATGACGGCACTTTGAACAGTGGACGTTACATTTCAGATGTGGTACGACCCGTGGCTCTTCATTAGATCCCTGAAAACCCTACATTTCAGCAGGATGATGCACGACCGCATATTTCAGGTCCTGTACGGGCAATTCTGGACACAGAAAATGTTCGACCGTTGCCCTGGCCAGCACATTCTACATATCTCTCACCAATTGAAAACGTCTGGTCAATGGTGGCCGAGCAATTGGCTCGTCACAATACGCCGGTCACTACTTTTGATGAACTGTGGTATTGTGTTGAAGCTGCATGGGCAGCTGTACCTATACACACCATTCAAGCTTTGTTTGACTCAATGCCCAGGCGCATCAGGGCCGTTATTACGGGCAGAGGTGGTCGTTCTGGGCACTGATTTCTCAGGGTCTATGCACCCAAATTGCGTGAAAATGTTATCACATGTCAGTTTTAGTATAGCGTATTTGCCCAATGAATACTCGTTTATCATCTGCATTTCTTCTTGGTGTAGCAATTTTAATGGCCAGTAGTGTAATCATACGATTATTATACACCTTTTAGTTAGGATTCAGCAAATATAAACGTAAATTTTACCTGCTCTGCTTTGTTTGTGAGTACATTTCTGCAAGAACCAAATACGTAGGCACCGCTTTCCGAAAAATATGGCAGCCCATCCGTCATTTTCCTCCTCGGCTGCTCGTCACACCTTCCGTCGAAATGACTGAGAAGTCCTCCCTCAATTTCGACAAAAACTGCGCATCTATATGAAGCCGAACTACTCAGCCAGCAGCGGCCGCCGTCTGGGCGCCGCGGACAGCAAAGGCGCCGCGAATTTACGCACTGATTCACGCAGCAGAAAACGGCACGGCGCGGCCCCGAGAACAAAGGCACTTCGCGTATCCTCCGCGCACTATTGGAGCGCTCTTTTTCCTCCTTTGCGTCTACGAAGCGAAAACGGAGCTGTTTGTTCTCCCAGAGGCACTCGGAAACGCCAGCTGCCTGCGTTGATATTGCAGCGAATGGAGGAAACAAGAGCATGGGCCATCAGCAGGAAATTTCAAACGCTTCGATGAAACGCGAATTCGAACGGAACATTTCCGACGTACAGCAGCAGCCTCTTTATGTGTTGGCCCACGCTGTTTTCATCTTCTGCATAGATGTCTGCGGCTCCTTTATAGGGTTCCTCCCAGAGACTTTCATACTCTGAAGTGCAATATTTCCTAGACGACTAACAGCTCACTGCATGCAGCAATACAGCGAGCCACAAACTAACGCTAGAGTAGATGGATGTCATAAGGGGAGACGTTCGCCCGCTATGCAGTGAAACGATAAATTTTACTCTAGCGTAAAAATAACTGCTCCATCGGGATACGTTGCTAAGGTAACTTGACCCACGTGACATTTACAGCGGATGGCTCTTAGCTCATATCACGTAAAGTGCACTGGTGAATTACCCAAACAGTGTGTCAAACAGTGCGACAAACGGAGAGCATTCGTGGTACCAAATTAAGAACAAAGTCTATACAAACACGTGATGTATAACCGTCAATTTACAAAACAATAACCTTGCATACCATTAAGTAAGCAACGTCGTGTTTTCTAATGTGCAATCCTCATATCGCGTTGTAATCTTTTTGTCACTATAGACAGGGATCTGAGAGATAAGCAAATAAAAATTTTCACATATTTACTTTATGATACTCAAACGGCATCGAAGATGTCTCAAAGCACATCTTTGGTAAACAAGAAAAAATATCCTAGTGCCAACAGAAGTTACAATATCGTGTATGATTATTACAATAAACGTTTGGCACATACGGTCACAGTAGAGAAGGAAGTAAAATACTGCGATATGTCCAAACTGCAGATAAAGTGTTTCGCAAATAAAATGACTGACATGTCATATTTGGAGCAATCGATGTAGCTCCAGTTTGCAGTCATGGTAGTGACATCTAAATATATGAACTGATTTAAAGGACAATATCAGTCTTGCCCATTGCACCACTGCAGGGTAGCTGTGATCAGAAATTACACTACTGCCAATTAAAATTGCTACACCAAGAAGAAATGCAGATGATAAACGGTTATTCATTGGACAAATATACTAGAACTGACATGTGATTACATATTCAGGCAATTTGGGTGCATAGATCCTGAGAAATCAGTACCCAGAACGACCACCTCTGGCCGTAATAACGGCCTTGATACGCCTGGGCATTGAGTCAAACAGAGCTTGGATGGCGTGTACAGGTACAGCTGCCCATGCAGCTTCAACACGATACCACAGTTCATCAAGAGTACTGACTGGCGTGTTGTGACGAGCCAGTTGCTCGGCCACCATTGACCAGACGTTTTCAATTGGTGACAGAGCTGGAGAATGTGCTGGCCAAGGCATCAGTCAAACATTCTCTGTATCCAGAAAGGCCCGTACAGGACCTGCAACATACGGTCGTGCACTATCGTACTGAAATGTAGGGTTTCTCAGGGATCGAATGAAGGGTAGAGCCACGGGTCGTAACACATCTGAAATGTAACGTCCACTGTTCAAAGTGCCGTCAATGCGAACAAGAGGTGACCGAGACGTGTAACCAATGGCACCCCATACCATCACGCCGGGTGATACGCCAGTATGGCGATGACGAATACACGCTTCCAATGTGCGTTCACCGCGATGTCGCCAAACACGGATGCGACCATAATGATGCTGTAAACAGAACCTGGATTCATCCGAAAAAATAACGTTTTGCCATTCGTGCACCCAGGTTCGTCGTTGAGTACACCATCGCAGGCGCTCCTGTCTGTGATGGAGCGTCAAGGGTAACAGCAGCCATGGTCTGCGAGCTGATAGTCCACGCTGCTGCAAACGTCGTCGAACTGTTCGTGCAGATGGTTGTTGTCTTGCAAACGTCCCCATCTGTCGACTCAGGGATCGAGACGTGGCTGCACGATCCGTTACAGCCATGCGGGTAAGATGCCTGTAATCTCGACTGCTAGTGACACGATGCCGTTGGGATCCAGCACGGCGTTCCGTGTTATCCTGAACTCACCGATTCCATATTCTGCTAACAGTCATTGGATCCCGACCAACGCGAACATATCGCGACACGATAAACCGCAATCGCGATATGCTACAATCCGACCTTTATCAAAGTCGGAAACGTGATGGTAGGCATTTCTCCCCCTTACACGAGGCATCACAACAACGTTTCACCAGCAACGCCGGTCAACTTCTGTTTGTGTATGAGAAATCGGTTGGAAACTTTGCTCATGTCAGCACGTTGTAGGTGTCGCCACCGGCGCCAACCTGGTGTGAATGCTCTGAAAAGCTAATCATTTGCATATCACAGCATCGTCTTCCTGTCCGTTAAATTTCGCGTCCGTAGCACGTCATCTTCGAGGTGTAGCAGTTTTAATGGCCAGTAGTGTATTAGGCTGATGCATAACTTTGTAGCGTTTTTACATAAGTTTAATAAACACAACAGATAAACAAAAGGGAGACTTTAGTCATCCATATTATGGCTATATATGAACTATTTCTAATAGTCTGGAGACGTTGCGAGAACTTTTCTATTCTGCGACTGTAGAAACCACGTGGTTCTGAGGCGAAGAACTCGCCGAGCCATGTTCGGATCCCATTTTCATCCGCAAAGGAAGTTCATTGAAGATTGATCGATAGAGAGCGGAAAAGAAAATCTGAGGCCAGAAGATCAGATGAATAAGGTGGGTACGGAATGACTTTCCAACCCAATTCCCGTGCTTTTCCTAGTCTGCAGAATGCGGGCGGGCGTTATGTGGAGTACCACATCACTTGACGCAGTCTTCCTGGCCGTTGTTCTTGGATTGCGTCTGCGAGACGTCTCAGCTGTTGACAATAAACGCCATTAGTGATGGTTACACCTCGGGGAGGCAATTTGTAGTACATCACGCTGTCGCTGTACCACCAGATGTATACCATTATCTTTTGTGGACTCACGCAGGTCAATGTACGCAGAGTTGTGGTGTTCTTTGAGCTCAACTATTCGTCTTTTCCTTGTATTGGCATGAAGACACCATTTCTCATCACCATTAACCATTCAGGATAGGAATGGTCGGTGTTGTTCACGAACCAGCAGAGATCCACAAATGGACACACACTGATTTTTGCGATTTTGTCTTAGAGTATGCGGTACCCACACACCCGAATTTTGACTCTTCTCCATTGCATACAAACGTCGCATGATGGTGGAATAACTACAGTTCATCACATTTGCCAGTTCTCGGGTACACTGACGTGGATCCTTGTGAAGTAATGCGTTTAAACGAGCTTCATCAGACCCCAAAGATGTTCTTTAACATGGTGAGTCACTAATGTGAAAACGATCATTCTTACAAAGAGAAAACCATTTTCGTGCCGTGCGCTGTCCTGTACCACTATCCCCATACAATGCACAAATGTATCTGGCTGTCTCCGCTGCTCTCGCCCCTCTACTTAAACCAAACAGATGAATATGTCTTAAACGTTCCGATTTCTCCACTGGCGCTTCATTTTCTAGCATCCATTGCTCCACTCACCATCTCCAAATGACAGACTGACAATATTTAAATTCGAATAGTAGCAGTAAACTACAAATAAAGATGACAATTGATAAACAAACCCAAAGCAATCGGAATACCAACATGCTAAACAAAAACGCTACGGACTTAAGTACCAACCTAATATTACCGGATCAGTTCTTCCAAAGATAATAAGAACTCATTTTTTTGCATGGAAAATGGTGCCCTGCAGATTAAGACCGGTCGCCGCATTTTCTTTTCGTAAATTAAGGTGACTGTTACTTAGGAATATTACTGTAGTGACGTAACAAGACTGTTACGCCACACGGTAGTAGCCAAAAGAAAGGCAGGCACGCGTACACACACACGCCGACGGGCGTGAAGTCTGGAACATGAGAACTTATAAATGAATAAGAAGAAAAGTAGGTAGATGCTTTTTACTTATCTTTTATTTAGGCCTTGGAATACATCTCTCTTGAATACTTGTAAGCTATAGGCACTGATACAAATGGCTCCTTGCTAGTTCGTAGCCATTAACTTAGCTGATGGCTATTCTGTCTCTCGGCTAATGAGAGAGAAAGGCTTCGTACAACTGGGCGATAGCTAGGTTCGCGTACAACTGGGCGGTAGCTTGGTTCTCGTACAACTGGTCGGTAGCTTGGTTCTCGTACAACTGGGGTCGAGTCCACTCTCGTATCACGAGACCTGCCTTGGTGGTGGCGCTAGGTCTGCGATCACAGTGGCGACACGCGGGTCCGACATGTACTACATGGACCGCGGCCGATTTAAACTACCACCTAGCAAGTGTGGTGTCTGGCGGTGACACCACATTCCTCCCCCGCAAATCGGCGAACGGTCGTGTAATAAGGCTTCCGCCCGCCGTGGGGAGGACCACATGTTGACGTATGCGATGAGGTGGGGAGCCTAACAACAGGCGAGGCTGTGCCACCCGCACCCGGCCATCCGGTCCGAGGGGAGCTAGGAAACGCCTGCAAAACTAGTCCAGGGTGCACGTCAACATGCGGTGTATGCGCCCGTGAGAAGACATGAGGGACCGAAGGGTCTATTTCCATGGCGTCGGGGTAGCCGACGCGCGATGACGTCATGTGGTCCGGAGCGGGCTGGAGTTCCATGGCGGAGGACAGCTGGTCACGGGAAGCGATCGGCGGCGCGTGACCCTGGGAGGCGCTTGGCGGCTGCAACGAAGCGTCGAAGGCGGTCGGCGCCGGCGGCGGCTGCTGCTGCTGCTGCTGCTGCTGCGGCGGCGGCGGCGGCGGCGCGTCGCCATGGGGCAAAATGGAAGGCATCGTCGGTAACACCTGGGGATGAGGCGAGCCAGTAGATGGGTCCCCAGGGCGCTGACCGGACGGCACCGTCGCTGAAAGCAGACGGGGAGCGGCAGAACCCGAGCGACGACAGAGGCGCAGCTGATTGAGATGCCGACGCACCTCACCCGAGGCCCCCAAAACCAAATACATCGCGCGGCCGAGGCAGCGAAGAATGCGCCCTGCGAGCCAACGCCGTGAACCTCGATAGTTGCGATAAAATACAACGTCGCCTTGAGCAAAAGCAGGAGTCTGCCGCTGCACAGGAACCTGATGCGGCGGATGCAGCAAAGACATCAAGGTGCGATGAGGACGACCGTGGAGCAACTCAGCCGGCGAGCGACCATCTCGGGGCTGAGAGCGATACGAAGACAAAAGAGCAACAATGCGTCCTCCCGAGAATGCGACTCTTTCAATTTCAACATCTGTGACTTGAAAGTCCGGACCAATCGTTCAGCAGCACCGTTGGACTGAGGCGAAAACGGCGCGGATGTCAGATGTTGAATACCATTGGCCTGGCAGAAAGACTGGAATTCTGCGGACATGAATCGTGGGCCATTGTCGGAAACAATAGTCTGCGGAATACCTTCAATGCAAAAGATAGCAGACAACGCTTGGATGGTGGCGGAGGACGTCGTGGAAGACATCCGGACAACAAAAGGAAAATTACTGAAGGCGTCGACCAGAACCAACCATCGAGCATTCCAGAACGGACCAGCAAAATCAATGTGCAAGCGTTGCCAAGGGGAAGTGGCTTTGGGCCACGCAAAGACTTTCCGCGGCGGTGCGGACTGTTGTTCGGCACACGCCGGGCACGAAGAACACATATGCGTAATCGCAGCATCGATTCCGAACCAAGTACAGTGCTGACGAGCAAGTTGTTTCGTTCGCACTATACCCCAATGTCCTTGATGAAGAAGCCGTAAAACAGAGGACTGTAACGAACGTGGGACCACGACTCTGGACTGATCATTATCAGAACGCAACAACAAAACACCACGTCGAACAAAAAGTCTCTCTTTGTGAGCAAAAAATCGGCGAACCAACGGATCCTCGATCCGAGACTTTGACAAAGGCCATTGCGTAGCAACAAAACGTAAAACAGTAGCAAGGACAGGGTCAGCAGCTGTGGCTGTAGCTACACGACGAAAATCAATCGGAAACGATTCGACCACTTCATCGGTTTCCGAATCAATGAACATGCAAGCAAGTTCGGAAGAATCGAATGCTTTATCCTCAGCAACAGGCAAACGGGACAACGCATCGGCGTTTCCGTGCTGAGCAGTGGACCGATACAAGATATCGTAGCGGTACTGCGAGAGGAAAATAGACCAGCGAATGAATTTCTGCGCTGTACGTGGAGGTACAGGCTTGGTCGGATGAAAAAGCGATGTCAACGGTTTGTGGTCTGGGATGATGGTAAAGTGACGACCATACAAGAAATCATGGAACTTAGTAACACCAAACACGAGAGCCAACGCTTCTTTCTCTATCTGTGAATAATTTCTTTGCGCAGACGAGAGCAATTTGGACGCAAAGGCAATAGGGCGATCATGTGAGCCAACTTTGTGCGCAAGCACAGCACCGATCCCGAAATCCGATGCATCTACCATCAACAAAAGGGGTTTCTGGGGATCGAATGGCGTAAGGCAAGTATTAGAAAGCAACGCCGATTTCAACTGGCGAAAGGCGCGTTCACATTCCGTCGTCCAGAGAAACGGAACACCTGCACGGCGTAAGCGATGAAGCGGAGCTGAAATGAAAGAGGCAATGCGCACAGTCACTCACACCTTGTGATTCGAGATCGTGTAACGTTCTTGCGACCTCATCACGCAATGCGTGGGGAACATTGCGCGCCCTGAAAAATTTCGGTTGCGCGTTTACCTTCAGTTCTAAATGTGCTTCATAGTTTTTAGCGCAACCTAAGCCCGGTGCAAAAATGTCTGCAAATTCGTCACACAGCCGAGAAACACTGTCTGTAGGCACAGTCTGATTCACTGATAGGACCTGATTTACAATAGACATGTTAAACAACTTAAATAAATCTAGACCAAACAAGTTCACTGCAGAAGAAGAACGAAGAACGTAAAATGACACAAGTTTTGTTTGTCCCTTGTATGTTGCAAGAAGGCTGCACTGTCCTAACACAGGAATTTTCTGTCCGGAATATGTAGTGAGCTTAACATTTGCGGCACGCAACGGAGGTTTGCCCAGTTGTTTATACGTGTCGTGATTGAGCAATGAAACTGCAGCTCCGGTATCGAGCTGGAATGGTATCACTTGGCCGTCAAAGTCTAAGTCCACAAAAAGTTTATTGTCCTGCTGACAAGAGCGACTGTTTTGTGCAATTGGAACAGACACTGGTACAGAATCACTTGCTAATTGACGTGACTTCCGGCGACGTCGACGCACAGTTTTTGTGGGACGATCACAGTTACTGTGAGAGAAAGTGTCACTGGACGAAGTGGAATTAACGACATGAATGTCCATAGGCGAAGGTCCACGAGCCTGAGTGTCCTTGGTTCGATTCCGGCGCGAAGCAAAGGGCCTGGAATGATCGTGATTGTCTGATCTGAGCTTTTTCTGGCAAACACTTTGAACATGTCCTTTCTTATTGCAGAAAAAGCAAATAGCTTGGCGTGACGGGCAATGTTCACGCGAATGTCTAGTAGTACACCGCGGGCATGATTTCACTGCATTTGTGTGCTGGCGCGGCACACCTGGCTTAGCACGCGGCGGTCGCTGTGCGTCCGTGCGCGAGGCCCGGTTACCGGTCCGCGGAGCGCGTCCAGCGGGCCGGTTAATGTTACACACGGCTGGCGAAGTTTCAAAAGATTCCTGAGCACAGTCAAGTGTGTCCTGTCTATCCAATATGTCTATCACTTGTTGAAGGGAGGGATTAACTAGTTTCAAAATTTGCTCCCGTATGCGAACATCAGAAACGTTCTGTGCAATTGCATCACGCACCATTGTATCTGAATAAGAAAGACCACAGTCACAGTCAAAGGCACAGTCCCTAGTAAGTCCTTGCAATGTTGCTACCCACTCCCTATTAGTTTGACCGGCCGTACGTTTTGTACGAAAAAACGTATACCGTTTTGCAACCACATTAACTGTTTCTTTGAAATAGGCATCTAATGCAGACAAAATTTCCTCGTAGGACAAAGTTGCTACGTCGCGTCGGGGAAACAATTTCACTATCACACGGTATGTGGACACACCGACACAAGAAAGCAAAAACGGCTGCCGCTCATTACCTTGAATTCTGTAGGCAGCCATGTAAAAGGCGAACTGACGAGACCACTCTTGCCAGGACTCGTGGTTCGGGTCGTAGTGCCTAAAAGGCGGTGCAACGGCAGGTTGTGGCTGCGGTAGCGGTGAAGCGGCTGCGGCCGCATCGGTGTGCAGCGCACGTTGACCCTGGACGAGCTGTCCAAGGGCATCCAGTAACGCCTGCGTCTGCTGATTCTGCAAGCGATAAAATTCGGACAGTACATCTGGAGAATGTGGCGAAGCCATGACACAATTAAATGTAAGCAATCAGAAAGAAGTTGTTCCTCGTCGCCAATCTGTAGTGACGTAACAAGACTGTTACGCCACACGGTAGTAGCCAAAAGAAAGGCAGGCACGCGTACACACACACGCCGACGGGCGTGAAGTCTGGAACATGAGAACTTATAAATGAATAAGAAGAAAAGTAGGTAGATGCTTTTTACTTATCTTTTATTTAGGCCTTGGAATACATCTCTCTTGAATACTTGTAAGCTATAGGCACTGATACAAATGGCTCCTTGCTAGTTCGTAGCCATTAACTTAGCTGATGGCTATTCTGTCTCTCGGCTAATGAGAGAGAAAGGCTTCGTACAACTGGGCGATAGCTAGGTTCGCGTACAACTGGGCGGTAGCTTGGTTCTCGTACAACTGGTCGGTAGCTTGGTTCTCGTACAACTGGGGTCGAGTCCACTCTCGTATCACGAGACCTGCCTTGGTGGTGGCGCTAGGTCTGCGATCACAGTGGCGACACGCGGGTCCGACATGTACTACATGGACCGCGGCCGATTTAAACTACCACCTAGCAAGTGTGGTGTCTGGCGGTGACACCACAATTACCACCGACAGAGACACATTTTATGATTACACGTGTTGTTATCTCGTATCGTGGTACTGACGTATTTCGTGTTGTTATCTTAAAAAGTGCCAACATATAACTTAGTTTCGTTGTGTGAGACACATACCTGTGGATACATGATATTGTTGTCCTTTGCTTGTATACTATATTTTTTTCTAGATACAAGCGTCATCCAATGAGATGAAGTTAGAAAATGTGGTGTTACGTAGACACAGGTAGTTAAGATGTTACTACGTAAGTGCTCATAATTTTAAATACTTATCTTTACGGCACGCGTGGTCAGGGGTAGCGTCTTTGATCAGCAATCAAAACGTCCACGCTCCCGAGTTCGAAACCCGCCACCGCAAAAATTTTGATTAATAATCGGCATTAACGGCCGAAGACTTCCGGCGTAAGAAGTCATTCTTATTCTGCCAACGGCGTTCTCAAAGAGGGAGGAGAAACGGACAGAGGTTCAGGGCACTCTCTTGTCCCTGGGGTAAAAAACCGTCCCTGAAAGCGGAAGAATCAGCAATGACCAACAGCATGAGGATGCAGAAGGCAATGGAAACCACTGCATTAAAGACACATGACGTGTGTCCACAGAGCTTGTGGCCTGTAACTGAAAAAGTGTAATGTTGATCTCTCCATTGGCACAAGATTCCAGAATAGTCTTTCATTAGAATCTCTGGGAGGGGCTGCGAAGGGGAAGGTGACCATGAGATAAAGCAGGAATGACCAACGAAAGGATAACTTTCTACGGGTTGGGGCGTGGAATATCAGAAGCTTGAACGTGGTAGGGAAGCTATAAAATGTGTAAAGGGAAATGCAGAGGCTCAATCTAGATATGGTAGGGGGTCGGTGATGTGAAATGGGAAGAAGGAAAGGATTTCGAGTCAGGTGAGTATAGGGTAACATCAACAGCAGCAGAAAATGGTGTAACGGCAGTAGGATTCGTTACGAATAGGAAGGTAGGGCAGAGAGTGTGTTACTGTGAACAGTTCAGTGATAGGGTTGCTTTTATCAGAATCGGCAGCAAGCTGAAGATGAAGAGACAGGGAAAGTATATGAGATATTGAAATAGTAATACAGTACGTAAAGGGAGATGAAAATCTAATAGTCATGGGGGATTGGAATGCAGTTGTGGGGGAAGGATAGAAGAGAAGGTTACAGAAGAATATGGGCTTGGGACAAGGAATAAGAGGGAAAAAATACTAATTAAGTTCTGTAATACATTTCAGCTAGTAACAGCAAATACTCTGTTCAAGTATCACAAGATGAGGAGGTTTACATGAAAAAGGTCGGGTGATTCGCGAATATTTCAATTAGAGTACATCATGCTCAGACAGAGATTCCGAAATCAGATACTGTAATGTAAGGCGTACCTAGGAGCAGATATAGACTCAGATCGCAATGTAGTAGTGACGAAGGGTAGGCTGAAGTTTAAAAAGATTAGTCAGGAAAAATCAAAAGGCAAATAAGTGAGATACAGAAGTACTAAGGAATGACGAGATACGCTTAAAGTTGTCTAAGGCAGTAGCTATAGCGATAGAAAAATAGTAGACAGTACAGTTAAAGAGGAATGGACATCTCTGATAAGCGCAATCACAGAAGTTGGAAAGAAAAATATAGGTACAAAGAAGCCATGGGTATCAGAAGAAACACTTCAATTGATCGATGAAAGAATAAAAAGTACAAAAATGTTCAGCGAAATTCAGGAATACAGAAATGCAAGTTGCTGAGGAATGAAATAAATAGTAAGTGCTGGGAAGCTAAGACGAAATGACTGCATGAAAAATGTGAAGAAATCGAGAAATATATGATTGCCGGAAGGACTGACTCGGCAAATAGGAAAGTCAAAACAACCTTCGGTGAAGGGTGGTAACTTTTCTCTGGAGTCGATAAAGAATAGATAGGGGATCCAGTATTAGAATTAAAATTTAAGACAGCTTTGAAGGGCTTCAGATCAAATAAGGCAGAAGGGATGGATAATATTCCATCATAATTTCTAAAATCTTTGCAGGAGTGGCAACAAAACGACTATTCACGTTGGTATGTAGAATGTATGAGGCTAGCAACATCCCATCTAACTTTCGGAAAAATATCATCCAAACAATTTCGAAAACTACAAGAGCCGACAAGTACGAGAATTATCGCACAGACAGCTTAACAAGTCGTGCATCCAAGTTGCTTACAAGAACTGTAAACAGAATAATGAAAAAGAAAATTCAGGATGTGTTAGATGATCATGTGGGTTTTAGGCAAGGTAAAGACACCAGAGAGACAATTCTGTTGTTGCGGTTGATAAGTAATGGAAGTAAGACTAAAGACAAATCAAGAAACGGTCACAGGATTTGTCGACCTGGAAAAAGCATTCGACAATGTAAAATGGTGCAAGATGTTCGAAATTCTGAGAAAAATAGCGGTAAGCTATAGGAAGAGACAGGTAATATACAATATTACAAGAGCCAAGACGGAATAATAAGAATGGACGACCAAGAATGAAGTGCTCGGATTGAAAAAGGTGTAAGACAATTTAACGTCAGGAAATTAGTATTAATCCGATTATCGGACTTCGTAATATTAAAATGATTGCAAGTTCCATCGTATTTCATGAACAAAAGACTACTGCACATGAAATGGCGGACGTAAACTATAATAACCAAAAGAAAACACAAAATTATCAATCTATAAAGGAAGAACAGGTTCATATATGAAATATGAATAAACTTTAAAAATATGTTTCAAAGAAGTGAAAGTCAGCTTACGCTATCCCACTCAGCCTAATATTTAAAATAAAAGATCGTCTATATGAAATGCGCGATATTCAAATGCACGCACTTGATATTATGATTTCTAAGAATAGCTCCAGTTGTAAATAATTAAGTCACAGTCTAAGAATATACATATAAATATGTTATACCCAAATTCTTGCCAATTGTTGTAATTGTTGTGTACAATTGTGTGCCTTCAGTTTCGATGTTGACAGATGTCCGGTGGAGATGGTCCATGAACGAATCCAATAGACATATAGGCTTTTAAAATAAATAGCCGATGGTAAAAAATGCAGTTTTTGAAAATATCATGTGTCTGTGCGGGTGTGGGATGGGTGAGGGGCTGATGATCCCCATCCTGATGCGCACCTGTCCATGCAACAATTCATTCCTAACCAAAATGGCTCAAATGGCTCTGAGCACTATGGGACTCAACTGCTGTGGTCATAAGTCCCCTAGAACTTAGAACTACTTAAATCTAACTAACCTAAGGACGTCACACACATCCATGCCAGAGGCAGGATTCGAACCTGCGACCGTAGCGATCGCGCGGTTCCTGACTGTAGCGCCTAGAACCGCTCGGCCACTTCGGCCGGCCTCCTAACCAAAAGTATTGCCCTCCAGTTTCGTATTGTGTTGAGACTGCCTTTCGCCTCATACCAAGGACATTCTGTAACTGAGCGCTACCTTTTGCACAAGTACCGTGGTTATCATTACCTATTCGGCCGTGAGTGCCAAACTGTCTGAATCTTCGTGAACATTAACTGAGTACCAGCACTAGTCGCTATTCTAAAGAGCAAACTGCACAATGGGAATTTAATTAGTAAACTCCAGAACGACCAGTCTGTGTTTATTTATACTTTGTTAAACCTTTCAAGTAACTCTCTCATATGGTTTGCAGGAGGAGGAAAGGTATGCAGGTATGCACGTTGTGCAGACGTCTAATAAACTAATTAATTGCATAATGAACATTTATTTAACACTTGGAGTTTACATGGTACATACATAAAAATTCTAATCCTGTGACTCCATATAAGCAATCGGCGATAACAATACCGATCATTATTAGTCAGCAGGATTTGTGGACGAAGGAAATGCAACATGGACGCGAAACGCTCTCATACAAAGAGTCAAACTCACAGATTAACCGAGAGCAAAGTTCACCATTTTCCATTACTAAATGAGTGGACAAAGTCGGCTGGTGACTCACAGCGAAAAGAATAATGAAAGTTAACTGGGCGCAGGATACATGAAATGAAAAGTGACCGATTAAGGACCGAGTTTCATTCCATCTGAATTTACGTAAAATTCTACCGAAACCATCACTCGCGAGAACTCCCCACTGTTCGTAACTGCTGAGTGTGCTCGTTTTCGAGAATACTAATTTAAAATTGTCCTTGCACCCATCCAAAAATCACTGCTGACGTGTACACAGAAACATCAAGTTATATTTGATTGAGAAGCAGTGAGTCCCTGCTGCGACTCGACTCGTCCGCGTCCCGGTGAGTTCGCCTTTGCATACACAGAGCGAACCAATTTGATGGGGGCGCACTGATCGGTCACCAACATGGGTGTGCCAGTAAGGGCAGGCATCTCCTCCAGTCAGAAGACAGGGGAGACAACGCCTCGTTCCTTCGGACTAAAATTTTCCAATCTGTTCAACGGTTGAAATTATGAAGACGGCGTCTCAACGCTTGGATTTCAAAGGTCCAGTTGTGTGGTGGCATGTCTAGGAACTCAAAGCCAAGTGTGGCGACAGTGTTTCGTGACAGATTGTCGCCACCAAAGCTAGCTGCGAAGATTATACTCCACTGCCTTCCACAGCTTCTACTGCAAAGCTAAACCAAGAAATTTCACCAGTATTTGCCTAGCTGACACGTTCGTAAATATAACCACACTTATTCAACTGATCGATCATCGGCGTTTGGGACAGGGGTTGCGCTGATTATCTGTTGCGACTATGGTGAGAATAAACACACTAATGTTGGATTCTCGGCGTTGCCTTCCTCAATGGCATGGAAAATATGAGCAAATGCAGGCGGAGGGAAGACACTCTTAACGAACCTGATAAGGGTTTCCACAAAATTAATCGAGAGACAGACTAATGACGCCTTTCAACGTCAGCATGTGGAATGTTGTTTCCAAAGGTGCTGTTTGTTTACGAGTAACCAATGTCAGTTTTGAGAGCAATTAGCTCAACCCATGCTGAAACATCTAAATCTGGTTCAGGTAGACTGAATGTTCGTCCTATGCACGAAACAAATCCTGTGGCAATTCTTTCAAAGCGTCTGCTTCCCTGCTGCAGCGAAAGAGTTTCTTCTTCCGGTCGATTCGCTCGGGAGATAACGTGACAGACTTCATATCGTTGCTGTTCGACCTCACCTGAAGGCACGCATTACTTTTAGTGGATTGGTCTGCTGTGTTTCGACACTTCAGGGGCGTTCTGAAGCCACACCATCGTGGAGGAATGCAGTTTCGTTGTTGATGTCTATTTTACACAACCAGTGCTTTTTTCTAGTCTTCGCAAACTTCGTTCGGTACTCCTTGACAATAGCTGGTTATGACTGATTACTTCAGACCAAAGAGGTTTGTATTATAGCCAGAACACTGAAGACTGACTAATACAGGAATTCATTAAATGCGCCTACTGGGATAAACAACTCTGATTCCAGAACTTTGAACTTTGTTGATATACTCATCCTCACAATCTTTAGTCAAGAGCTACCAACAATCCATTTTTTTAAAACTCGATGTCGTCACAACATGCGCATTACTGTAGTAAAGTGCAATCTAATTGATGATGACAAATATTGCATGCATATCTGTAATCTACATGTAAAGCTCCCACATAACTGAAAACTTTTTTCAATTGAGATTCAAAAGCAGCGCTAACTGCACCTTAAATAACTTCAAAAAATTCTTCGAATTTTTACTTCCACAAAATGAGATGATATGCGTGTAATATCAATTTTCGACGGCTTCACTTAGCAAGAAACTGTTTCATTTCAGAGTGTAATTACGACGCGTTATCACAGAGAACATATGTGAAAAATGCAAGTCGTCGGAAATTTGCTGAAGAATGTAAGAGCTACGGATATTACAGTAAATTTTTAGGTATTAACGAGCTCTCTGCCATCGGATATAAAGAGTGGATGAAACATGCACAAAGCATGTATTACCTTTTATAATTCTTCAATTTTTTTTAAAAAAATGGCTGTTGATGTAAGCGGAAACAGGGCGGATTTTACGTTAATTAATTTTGCGATTAAAAGGGTACTTTCCAAATTGATTCTGTCATGTTGGTCCCTGTAAAAAACATGAAGGGAAACATTTGAGTGACGGTTGATCAACCCCTTCCGCCGACGCGGCGATTAAACACCACGTCAGCAGCGTGCTGGTTAAAATGCAGTGTTTAAACGGGCGTGGTAATATACATTCCAGCTAGGCCTCTGTTTGTATGTTACTCGTTGTCAGGAATATCAAGATTTTGCCTCTACATCGTCTACCTTTCTTTTGCGCCTGATATTATATTAAAATAAATTGGAAAGAATCATGTTGCTTAATGTTCACGTATTGTGCAGAAAACAAGCTCAAAAATTAATTTCATGTCTAGAGTATATTTTTTGATTTAAACACAGAATCCTTACAGTTCCACACTTTTTCCCAGATATCATCGAATTCTCCTGCCAGCCCATAGAAATATCGGCAGCGTACTCTGCACAGAGAGTCTCTTTTCCTTAGTTTGAATATCATCGTCATTTTCTGTACATGTAATGTCTTATGCTACTTTGCACAAATATTCTGATGGTAAAAGCTAGAACAACATTCCTTTTATAGAACAGATATAATTTCATAAATGATACAGTCCGGTTATATACAGTGTAAACTTATTAGGTATGAAAATTATCGAACTATCAAATTAATAAGCCACGATTACAAAATACTAACGCTAATTCTTTATAGAAGATTGGAAAACTGGTAGATACCGACATCGGGGAAGATTAGTTTGGATTCTGGAGAAATTTAGCAACACCCGAGGCAATACTGACGCTACGACTTCTCTTAGAAAATAAGTTAAAGAAAGGCGTTGCATTTATAGCATTTCTAGACTTAGAAAGGCTTTTCACAATGTTGACTAGAAAAATCTCTTTGACGCGCGGGGTAGCCGTGCGGTCTACGGCGTCTTGACACGGTCCGCGGTCAGCGCGCTTCTCCCTCCCCCCCCTGCCCCCCCCCTTCGGAGGTTCGAGTCCTCCCTCGGGGGGGAGCATGGGTGTGTATGTTGTCCTTAGTGTAAGTTAGTTTAAGTTAGGTTAAGTAGTGCATAAGCCTAGGGACCGATGACCTCAGCAGTTTGGTCCCATAACCCTCACCACAAATTTACAATACTCACTTTGAAATTCTGAGGGTAGCATGGGTAAAGTACAGAGAGCGAAAGGCTGTTTACAGCTTTGTACAGAAATCAGACGGCAGTTATAAGAGTCGAACGGCATGAAAGGGAAGTAGTGGTTGAGAAGGGAGTGAGACAGAGCCCAGATGTTATTCAACCTTTATATTGAGCAAGCAGTAAAGGAAACAAAGAACAATTTGGAGTAGGAATTAAAGTCCAAGAAGATTAAATAAAAACTTTGAGGTTCACCGATGACATTGTAATCCTGTCAGAGACAGCAAAGGGCCTGAGGACAGCGTCTTGACAGGAGAATATGAGATGAACATCAATAAAAGCAAAACGAAGTTAAAGGAATGTAGTCAGGTGATCGTGAGGGAATTAGATTAGGAAGTGAGAAACTTAAAGTAGTAGGTGAGTTTCGCTATTTGAGCAGCAACATAACTGATGATGGTCGAAATAAAGAGGATATAAAATGGCAAGGAAAGCGTTTCTGAAGAAGATAAATTTGATAACATCGAGTATAGATTTAATTGTCAGAAACTCATGGAGTGTAGCCATGTTTGGAAGTGAAACATGGACGTGAAACAGTTTAGACAAGAAGAGAATAGGTGCTTTTGAATTGGGGTGCTACAGAAGAGTGCTGAAGATTAGATGAGTAGACAACGTAACTAATAAGGAGGTACTGAATAGAATTGGGCAGAACAACCCGACTTCGAGAAGGGATCGGATGACAGGGCACATTCTGAGACATCAAAGGATCACCAGTTTAGTACTGGAGGGGTAAAAAGCACAGAGATAGACCAAGAGATGAATGCAGCAAGTAGATTCAGAAGGATGTAGGCTGCAGTATTTACTCAGAGATGAAGAGGCTTGCAGAGGATAAAAGAGCATGGAGAGCTGCATCAAACCAGTCACAGGACTGAAGACCACAACAACAACAATCTTATCAGCTATAGAAACAATCAATTTCATTGTTACATCAACCGATGGGACGACTTTTATCTTCAAATGCTCCACAAAAGTATTTTAAGAGGAGACTTATTGACAATTTAAAGTCTATGTTAACATATTTATCTTCCTTAGAAAAGGTGCATTTTATATCGTCTTTGCTTGAGACATCGTTACTTTTCAGGTGAAATAGCAAAATTGTTTTAATACTCGTATGTCTTAATTGCTAATCTAATTTTCTGAGCATAACCTGATATAACTCGAATACTCCCCATTATCTATATTTTTCTTTTGTTTATGTACATCTATTAACCTATTTTCAAGGCACCATTTATTCCACTCAGCCATATCCCAAATTCTTTGTCTACGTCTTTTAGAGAATTACCGTCATCAGTAAGCCTTTTCAACATTTCTCATAGGTTTCTTTCACTATTTGCACGAGGTAGAGATTGAATAACATCTGGGATAGGCTATAAGGTTAGTTTCTGTACAGGTTTTAGATAAGCTTACGTTCCCTGTATTTTACCTTTGCTACAATCAAAACTTAAGGGAGTATATTCCAGTCTACGTTGTCAAAAACCTTTCTCATTTTTTAAAAAAAATAAGGCTATAAACGTAGGTTTGCCTTCCTTGAGTTTTTCTTCCAAGAATAAAAGAAAAAAAAGGACAGGCAGCTTCGTGTAGGACTCACGCTCTATGGGTTCTGTACAAGCTTAAATAGTGTATATAGACAGTTCGTCTATAGGTTTTGATGAGTGGACTTGCGAGTATCAAATTATCTAACACAAATGGATAAATGGCCTTACGTTATGATTACATTTACTTAGAAGCTTACATTTTTTATGTCGCCAAGTTTTCGAGGACTTTAGTCTTTAATATAAATTTCAAATTGGTATGTCTACCCTTACCTGAGAAAAAATGGGTTTTAAGAGATGGACACACGGAAAATAAAGTACCTTCTGACTGTTGCTACGTTTACGTGAATGACAGCGTCCGAAAGACGAAATGGAATTGCGAAAACTTTTTCACTGTCGTGTTTACGGCTTTAGGCCTGAAGCGATTTTGCTTGAGCGGTCAGATGTCAGTTTCCCGCTATTTAGCTGTTTACAGAAATGACATGTTAAATCTGCTGTTCCAGTGTCTGACTTAGCACAATGGCTGTTTCTCTTCATTTAAATGTCGGAGGTAGACAATTTCGTGCTCGGTCTAATATTTCTACTTCTCCTTCACTTCACAAAAAGTTTCTCTGTTCAGATTAGTCGGAAGTTTTTAAAAACAAGGTGTAACTTGACGACCCAAGCACATTTTAGACACTGTTGTGCTTTTACATCGGTGCGAAAATCGGTTGTGGAAGAGGAAATCCAGCAGCTAGAACCGCATTCCGAGAACTGATATTGGAGTGTTTCATGACCAACCAGAAACGGTCGGGCGAATTGGATTTTCGGAATCCGGTCATGGAGGCCCGTCGTAAACGTGGAGTGCTGCGTGAGCCTGGAGAGGTCACGTGTAGCCAGCCAGCTGCGCTCCCGTGGCGCCGTGCCGCTGTTTCCCGGGCCCCGCGCGGCAGTGTAGCGGCACGCCGTATCGCAGCATCTGACACGCCCCACCCCACCCACGCACTGCTGTAGGAGCTGGCGGCCTCGGGACAGCTACCTGCTGCCTGCTACCTGCTCTGAGCACGTGCAACGGTCACCGCTGGCACGTTGGCCGTTGTTTCCAAAGCTTCGTGTCGACTCACAAAAGGAACATCAGACCCATTAATCACATATTTTGACTAGCTGTAAGACGTCGTGGTCTCCTGACCTTCATTGCTTACATATTACGCCCTCACAATCATATTCCGCACATCAAGACGCTTCATTCGAACCCAAACTCGATAAGATAAAGTCAATGTTGTATGAATTCATGTAAACGATATGCAAATAACTAATAAATCGCAAGTGTGCACCGTGGTTAAAATACTCGAGGCTGGCGTACACACACACATTCCAGACACGACGATCACAGGAGCTTTTAGTTCGAGAGAGGCAACCGCACGCCAGGAGGCCAGTCCCAACCCATCCTGTCCCGGCGGCCGCCCGTGGAGCGGACAGCGTTTGCCGGAGGGAAAGGAGGAACGACCCCGTGTTTGGCTTAAAAGCAAATTCCGCAACATTGTGTGGGAGCGGCCAGCCTACGCATTCTTTACACATAGCACGCAGTTTCAGAGATTTTCACAGGGAGACAGCAAACGTCAAACGCCAATGCTACCGATTTCCGGATTGGTCACCTTAAACGAAACGTCATTCTCCCGTTTTAGAAGAGCAATGCTGATTGGCAGACGATATTTTTGACACCTTGAGCTGAAGGAGTAATGAGAGAGACCGAAAGATATACCCCTTCACGTCTGGCGTGGAGAGGCGCCATTCCATTGTCGCTCTTGGAGCGAGCAACAAGTCTCTCCTCAGTACTTCACTGGGAGAGCACCTCTGTCGAGAGCGAATCGAAGTGCGACTGTATATTGAGTCCTTGCGATTAAGCGTTGTTCACTGTGTTGGTCGACACACTTATTGTGGAGTGTGAACGACAGAGTTATAGTTTAACGCCTGCGAGCGAATTTTTGAGTGGCATCGCGGTGGACTTGTTATCTGACCGGTGTACCACGTCAATAGCTAGACTAGGGGCGAATAGGAATCCTTGACTTCATCAAGGCATAGGGAGAGTTTGATTGGCGAAGGTCAATCCAGATAGAACGAGAGTTATCTTATTTGTCAGCAACGAGCGGCGCAGACAGGGGTCATCGCAGCTTACGGTATTGTGCGCTACAACTATTGCAAGCCCCATATTTCCTCCACAACAGTACACTTCACTAGATTTCACACGCGACAGCCTCGATTGTATCTAGCAACATTCTAAAGGATAATTATTCAAGTTGAGTAGGCGCGCCTCTCAGCCATTCTGCCAAGTCAACAACAATCTTAAACTTTGTACAGAAATTTCATTAGCGAATCCTATCCTTGAGAGGTAACTTCACATTCCGAAAAGAACCAGGATATAACTTGTTCAATTCGTAACTAAAAGTGCCGTTGTGATTTCTCAGAATTTTTGCAAAATAAATAACAACTTTCGTTAGTTTCATGTTTTTCTTACACTAACTAGCACTACTCCAGTACCCAAGTATCACACTAGTTATTAAGAAACTTTTGTGCATTTTTGTGTCATTTCCTTACAGCGGACGACTCCAGAAGATATTTATTGCTGAAAGTTTTTCAGGCATTTCTCTTTAGAACGTTAGGAGCGTCTGTCTGACTTCTGTAGTAGTGTGGGGGTGGAAATTGCATGTTGCAGGAGCCACAATGTAAAGGGTACATCTCAGATTAATCCGTTGCACAGTTCAACCCCACGCTCACAGATAGATTGGTTCAAATGGCTCTGAGCACTATGGGACATAACATCTGTGGTCATCACTCCCCTAGAACTTAGAACTACTTAAACCTAACTAACCTAAGGACATCACACACATCCATGCCCAAGGCAGGATTCGAACCTGCGACCGTAGCAGTCGCGCGATTCCTGACTGAGCGCCTAGAACCGCTAGACCACCGCGGCCGGCGCTCACAGATAGTTTTATGTATGTAGTAAAGCAGTGGTTCCCAACCTGCGGGTAATTACCTCCTGAGGTGTAAAATGAAATTTTCTGAGGAGTAAAAACTAAACGATTCGATTATGTTTCAGTCGCGAAACTTAATTATTTTCAAAGGGTCATTACTGTTATCAAAACTTTGTAAGATTAATGTTGATTATACGTTGTACACAATGTCTGGGAACACTTTCAATTATTTATTGCACAAGAATTAAACATTATACAGATGTCATACATATTGGATTTTGAAAAGAAACTCAGAAAGTTATTTTTTTTTTTTTTTTTTACAAACAATCGATATGCGAACAATGAGTGAGCCAGCAGACGTCAATACGGTAATCAAATTTTCGCCATACACCTCCCAGCATGGCATCGTCGACTGTGGCAGTCGCTTCCCTTATTCTCTCCCGGAGCTTTGCTACGTCACGTGGTAGAGGCGGTACATACACCAGATCTTTAATGTGTCCCCCACAGAAAATAGTCACACGGAGCGAGATCTGGTGATCGGGAAGGCAATTTCATGAAACAGCTGTCCCCTTCTGTAGCACCGCCGATCCGACGATGCGGCAGCTCCGTGTTCAGGTACCCACCAACTTCACGATGAAAATGGGATGTAAGCCCATCCTGCTGAAAGATGAACGGAGTGCATTTGAAGCATCAGCCACTGCTGCAGCATATCCAAGTAGTAATATCCAGTGACAGTGGTCACAGCGAAGAAGAATGGCCCATACAGTTTTCGACATAACCAGGCACAAGCAACATCTAGTAACGAATTTGTTGTGCCAGTGCAAAATGGACTTCCTTGTTGGAGTCTTCTTACCGTACTCGGTTCTAAACATCCGTTGGACAGCACACTATTTTTTGTCAAACTCCAAAACACAGTAAGATCGCTCCGCAACTGAACTTGCCATGTTTGCGACTAGCGCTGACTATCGGCAAATTACCAAATTACGCTGTGGCGGTATACAAGAAAAAATAATCTTTCAGGTTTTCTCTTCAAAATGACATATGTATTATATATGTACAATGTTTGGTTCTTGTGCAATAAATAATTGAAAGTGTTCCATGTTTTTATGTACACCCTATATAAGTTATAATTACTTCTTCATTAATCCGATACAGGTTACAGATCCCTCATATAGTCCATCCACTACACACATATGTTGTTCTTTGCCCCATACATCGCTGATGACAAAAGTGAGACATACACGTGTTGTTGTTGTTGTGGTCTTCAGTCCTGAGACTGGTTTGATGCAGTTCTCCATGCTACTCTATCCTGTGCAATCTTCTTCATCTCCCAGTACCTAGTGCAACCTACATCCTTCTGAGTCGGTTTAGTGTTTTCATCTCTTGGTCTCCCTCTACAATTTTTACCTCTACACTGCCCTCCAATACTAAATTGGTGATCCCTTGATGCCTCAGAACATGTCCAACCAACCGATCCCTTCTACTAGTCAAGATGTGCCACAAACTCCTCCCCAATTCTATTCAATACCTCCTCATTAGTTATGTGATCTACCCATCTAATCATCAGCATTCTTCTGTAGCACCGCATTTTGAAAGCTTCTATCCTCTTCTTGTCCAAACTATTTATGTCCACGTTTCACTTCCATACATGCCTACACTACATACAAATATTTTTGGAAACGACTTCCTGCCACTTAAATCTATACTCGATGTTAACAAATTTCTCTTCTTCAGAAACACTTTCCTTGCCATTGCCAGTCTACATTTTATATCATCTCAACTTCGACCATCATCAGTTATTTTGCTCCCCAAATAGTAAAACTTCTTTAGTGCTTTAAGTGTTTCATTTCATAATCCAATTCCCTCAGCATCACCCGACTTTATTCGACTAAATTCCATTATCCTTGTTTTGCTTTTGTTGATGTTCATCTTATATCCTCCTTTCAAGACACTGTCCATTCCGTTCAACTGCTCTTCCAAGTCCTTTCCTGTCTCTGACATAATTACAATCTCATCGGCGAACCTCAAAGTTTTTATTTCTTCTCCATGGATTTTAATACCTACTCCAAGTTTTTCTCTTGTTTCCTTTACAATTTTCTCACTATATAGATTGAATAACATTGGGGAGAGGCTACAACCCTGTCTCACTCCCTTCCCAACCACTGGTTCCCTTTCATGCCCCTCGACTCGTATAACTGCCATCTGGTTTATGTATAAATTGTAAATTGCTTTTCGCTCCCTGTATTTTACCCATGCCACGTTTAGAATTTGAAAGAGAGTATTCCAGTCGACATTGTCAAAAGCTTTCTCTATGTCTACAAATGCTAGAAACGTAGGTTTGCCTTTCCATAATCTATCTTCTAAGATAGGTCGTAGGGTCAGTATTGCCTCGCGTGTTCCAATAATTCTACGGAATCCAAACTGATCTTCCCCGAGGTCGGCTTCTATCCGTTTTTCCATTCGTCTGTAAAGAATTCGCGTTATTATTTTGAAGCCGTGACTTATTACACTGATAGTTCGGTAATTTTCACATCTGTCAACACCTGCTTTCTTTGGGATTGGAATTATTATATTCTTCTTGAAGTCTGTGGGTATTATGCCTGTCTCATACATCTTGCTCAATAGATGGTAGAGATTTGTCAGGACTACCTCTCCCAAGGCTGTCAGTAGTTCTAATGGAATGTTGTCTACTACCGGGGCCTTGTTTCGACTCAGGTCTTTCAGTGCTCTGCCCAACTCTTCACGCAGTATCGTATCTCCCATTTCATCTTCATCTACATCCTCTTTCATTTCCATAATAGCGTACTGAAGTTCATCGCCCTCGTATAGACCCTCTATGTACTCCTTCCACCTTTCTGCTTTCCCTACTTTGCTTGGAACTGTGTTTCCATCTGAGCTCTTGATAATCATACAAGTGGTTCTTTTTTCTGCAAAGGTCTCTTTAATTTTCCTGTAGGCAGTATCTATCTTACCCCTAGTGAAATGCGCCTCTACATCCTTACATTTGTCCTCTAGCCATCCCTGCTTAGCCATTTTGCACTTCCTGTCGATCTCATTTTTGAGACGTTTGTATTCCTTTTCGCCTGCTTCATTTACTGCGTTTTTATATTTTCTCCTTTCATCAATTAAATTCAATATTTCTTCTGTTACCCAAGGATTTCTACTAGCCCTCTGCTGCCTTCATCCTCTGCTGCTTCACTACTTCGTCCCTCAGAGCTACCCATTCTTCTTCTACTGTATTTCTTTCCCCCATTCCTGTCAATTGTTCCCTTACGCTCTCCCTGAAACTCTGTACTACCTCTGATTTAGACACCTTATCCAGGTCCCATCTCCTTAAATTCCCACCTTCTTGCAGTTTCTTCAGTTTTAATCTACAGTTCATAACCAATAGATTGTGATCAGGGTCCACATCTGCCCCTGGATATGTCTTACAATTTAAACCTGGTTTCTAAATCTCTGTCTTACCATTATGTAACCTCTCTGATACCTTATAGTATCTCCAGGCTTCTTCCATGTATACAACCTTCTTTCATGGTTCTTGAACCAAGTGTTAGCTATACGTAACAAGTGCTAAATACCGCAGGAAAATGTCTTCTCCAACTTGTAGATAGTATTTGCAGTAGTCCATAAATTGCTTCATTACTCACATCGAAACACATAAATGAATTAATTGACAGCACGACACAGTAGTAACTACATAAGGGCTACAATAGTGCTGTACACAGTATTATTATTATCACTATTAGTGGCTGCGGTTAGTCACAAAGCATTAGCAGCATGAAGTCTTCCAATTTCAGCCAGTTCAGAAGAAAGGAGTGCAGCAATCAAGTGATTTACGAACAGTAAGTATAGTGCACACATTTTAACTTGCTTGACTTTAAATGGGGTTACAGTGTGCAGGTCAAGCACGTGTCGCAATGGAGAGGAGTATGCAGAGGAAGTATGTTTTGCAACAAATGCGTACCCTCACTGTCGATTGTTAGCTTTATTGTCTGAGAAGGAGTTGTGAATAGCACTTGCGATGCACCACGAATTGCTTCGTCAGTCATACTAACAGATACAAACTAAATATCATTCATCATTTAAAAAATAAAAGTGTTCCAAGAAAAGTATTTTATTCCGCAGTTTAATTAGGTGCCAAAGTTGGTGACAGTGTGGGAGGGGCGCAGACGGTGCAGGGGATGGGGGGGGGGGGGGGGAGGGGTGCTACCTAATGTCTAATTGTAGTCTGTAATCAGGGGTAAATGGTCTAAAAATGCTGGGAACCACTGCTGTAGAGGGATCCGTCCGGAGTACATGGCTAGCGATTTTTCATGCAATGATTCCTAGTTTCCGAGAAAAACGATGTTGAAGTTTAATGCGTACCTTCTGTAAGTGCACGTTAGTCATCTCTTGAGTTAGTATGGTAGCGCAGCGACAATAATTTTCGGCCAGCATCCTGACGGAACGGATGCAAATATCGCACATGTACTTTTTTTTGTAACGTTCAGAATATCATTAACTAGTATATGCCGTACAAAGTTATTCAAAAACAGATAGTTTTGCCGTAGTGATTTCATTAATAAATCAAAATTTACAGCAAACTTTCTTCAAAGGTGTATTCCATTTGTTACAGAATAAATAGTTGCAGCATCATCTTCCTCGCTATCGCTTGTGTGCTAAAACACAGTTACGAATGGCATTTGTGGTAGAAGCAACCGAAACACAAATTCATCGAACACCATGCACATTTAATGAAGGCTACTGCCTTGCAGGCACACTGATTTTTTATGAGCGAGACCGGAAAACACAGTTTTTTTTCAACCCAGAAAGATTGTTCTTCCTTAATCAACTACAGTGCGAACCACGCGTATTTCAGCATCCCTGTTAAAGTAGGTTAATAAATGTGTTTAAAGGGCTTCAAAAAAATGTGCAGTAAAGATTGATTTATTAATGAAATTACTACGGCGAAAATGACTATTTTTGAATAATTTTGAGGGAGATGCACTACTGAGTCGTAGCGCCACATACCCGCCGCGCGCGATGACCGCGCGGCGCGGTCCTAGGCCTCTTGCCACGGTTCACGCTGCTCCCCCCCCCCCCCCCCCCGCCCCCGTCGGAGGTTAGATTAAGTTATATTAAGTAGTGTGTAAGCCTAGAGACCGATGACCTCAGCAGTTTGGTCCCACAGTCTGTACCACAAATGTCCAAATTTTTCCATATACCCGAGACTCATCAAAATCTGTACGTAGACTCATCAAAATCTTTGATTAACAGGTCTGATGGTCTCGTTGTCCGTGTGATTCGCTGCGACGAGTGAATTTAGATTTCGGTTCTGGAGGGAGGTCAAAATTTCTTGTTGTAGTCACTCCCTAATCCAATACAATTTGACATCATTCGTCCCCCTTCCACTTCTAAAGTGTCACAGATTTCTAACATTAGAGCACCGATTATCCGAATACCGATCAATCGAAAAATCGGTCAACCAAAAGCTTTCCAGCCTGCAAATTTAAATTTACGCGCACATCATGAAGAGGTGCCGGTAGAACCGTCAATATTATTATTCTGTGTTGATATCTCAATATCTCGACCTTCGCTTGTGACAGATCTTTGCATCTTCGTACCATTCGTAATGGCGAATAAATGCATATGCATTGTTCTTACTGTTTTCTGAAAACTTAAAACAATAGACCGGTTGAAGAAATGTGTTAGTGGGTCGAGCTTAACTCTCTAATGCGGACTTGGAAATGCAACAATATCGGACATTAAAGAGAACAGCGACGCCATTACAAAATCTACGAGTGTATTTGACAGTGAAGATAGAAGCTTACACAAAAAAAAGTTTAAACGTCAGTGACTCGTTTATTTTGCCACTACGCGTTTCGATGGTTCATATGATCATCTTCAGGTGGAGAATTGGTTATTTACATAGCTGGTGTTGGTAAAGAGTACAAACCTCTTTTCACATTCGCAGGTCAAGGACAGTGTAGGTTACTAGAGTCTTTTGACAATGATAAAAAAATTTTATTTAGAAAAGGCACTTTAGAGGTTAAAAAACAGGAGTTTCTGACAGTGAATTGTACTTACAGAGATGATAAGAGTTATAGAAGGTCTACATACTGTTGCCTGAGGTATGTCCTATCTACTGCACACTGCCACTTCAAAAATGTTGTACATGTTACAGAAATGTTTGATTACATAGGATGGAGAGATACAAGATTAAATGGTTTCTACAAAAATGCGTTTTTCTTTTTCAAATATAAGAACGGGCTGCACTAGAACACTGCACAGCCCTTAGTAGACAGCGTAGCAGTGCTCCAAGGAGAAGCCAATATTGGGGACGCAATTTTCTGTCGGTTGTGGCCATGCGAACATGATAGCAGTCATCCTTTACTGTGAGCATATTGTGTGGTCCAGTACTCGCTCGTTACTGTGCGCGAGCCTCTTGTATCCACATATGCGTAACTGCAGCAGCAGCGTATCGGAACTTGCTTGCATGTTTCCACTTGATTAGATGGCTCTGCACCGACAGAGAACTGTGTAACACTGACTTGCCCGGCCACACAATAGAGAGCCTTGTGCATGGGACCTCTCAGCAATATTACGACCTGGGCTCAGGTCACGCTGTCATCAGGAGGTCGAGCGTGGAGTGGCAGGTGAGTGATGCTGTAGACCGCCGGGGCACAAATGACAAATCTCTCAGTTAACAATCATTTATTGGCAAGTGTCTTACAACCATTCCGTCTTCTTCCTGGCACTACATCGCAGTGCTCACGCAGAGTCCATGCTGCCCTGGAAGCGCGTCAGTGCCCAACGAGGACCTTGAGCGCGGGTCCTGATATTGCCTGCGCTCAGGGGCGCAGCCGCTAACCCTCCCCCGGTCAGAAAAATGGTACCGAATCCTCCTAAGTCCGCAAGGGTCTGGAAACGATGGAACCGAATCCTCCCGTCTGAATCGGGAGGTAGCAGTTCTAAACGTTATGAATACTCCAAGCAGGCAAAGGAAAGCGTATGAAGTTACAGTAGAATATGTAAAAAATTTTCGCGTGTGTTGTATGTTTAAAAGTTTTATCTTTTATCTTATTTATATATTTATTTTTAGAAACTGGAATCATTTATAGCCTTGATTTCTTCATAATTAACCTATTAAAATAGTAAATCATGATTTCGCAACACATATACTATCGCAGTGTTCATTTTATGAATTATGGTTACATTTCCAGCAAATCTATACATACAACAAATTGATAAGTGTCCGATGTCTGCCGGCCGCGGTGGTCTAGCGGTTCTAGGCGCTCAATCCGGAACCGCGCGACTGCTACGGTCGCAGGTTCGAATCCTGCCTCGGGCATGGATGCGTGTGATGTCCTTAAGTTAGTTAGGTTTAAGTAGTTCTAAGTTCTAGGGGACTGATGACCTCAGATGTTAAGGTCCCATAGTGCTCAGAGCCACTTGAACCATTTTTTGTCCGATGTCTGAATATAGGAGTTTGTTAACAACACTTAATGTGAATGGTCTATAGGAGAGCAATAGACGGCAAAAAATATTTTTATAATTTCTTCTGCATGCCTGTTTGTACTCGCATTATGCAAAAAGTAATGCACGGAGTTTGATGCTGTTAATGTAAAATCTGGTACATAATCCTTCTTATTTTTCTGATGCAGGTATCTCTGCCATGAAAATGTCAACAAAACAGTCGCCAACCATACCAGGAGCCAGCATGGGCAAACCAAATATGTACGACAGAAACATTCCAATTTCATTTTTTGCGTATTAGTCACGTGCAAGCCCCAATGTTTGTATTTTTCGCCACCAGCTCTGTGTTCAATGAAATTTGAATCCTTGAATGCGAATATCAGGGCAGACCGCACTTCCAGCTTTCATTATGCTCTTTTCAAAGTCAGAAAACATTGTTGATGGCTAGAAGTTCAAACCTATATCACTACATTTATCAACAACGCTTTGAAATACATACTGATACGACGAAGTTTAGCTGTCGTCCAATAAAGAGAAGACCAATGGAATGTAATGGCCATTAACTAACCCAAGTATTGTAAACAGCTGCCAAAAAACTTTGGACAGCACACTGCGTTAATGTTTTAAGATTTGCAGAGACACAAAATATGATCACTTTTTTCTCGGTGTTATTTTCTAATAAACACTTTGTCCCGTCTGTGGTTACCACATTCAGCATGTTGATAACATCAAGAACATCTGCAGCATTCGTGGACACTTTTGGCATAATTTTGCGCCTAGCTTTGTAAATAGGTTTACGAAAATTGTTGACATCTCTCGTAGTTATAACTTGCGTTTCTTCTACTTTTAACTTCTGGTAAATTATTTTTGACGGTCTCTCGCAAATATCTTCTATGGCTTTTCTCTTGTGGTCAGAAATGATTTCTTACCTCTGAATTTTTTATGAGGCAGTTCTTTATGATTGTGCTCTTTTTCTTGACACTCCACGACATCCAGCTCCACAACAGAAATAGCTTTAACAAAACAAAGCCATTAATGTTGCACGTCCATCGAGCTAGACCACCTTTCAGCAGTTTTTTAAAACCGAAGGTGCTACCTTTCAACACCAACATTTTCCTTCCCTTCCTACTTACTGAAACTGTAACCTCGTCTGAGGACATGTTCACTCTACAACGATCTGCCGCCGCGAACTGCGAAGTGGCCGCAGGCTCTGTCATATTGTGTCAGTTTGGGAGGATTCGGTGCTGTTACCTTCTTACCTACCTGTTTTCGGGAGGATTCGGGGCTGCAGCCGCGGTCAGTGCTGCGACACCGTAGCACCAGGATTTGGCGGCCGTGTGTCCAAGTAGCCTGGCGTGGCTTTGGACGTCGTCAGAACTTCGGCACTCTCAGTGAGTGAAGCTGCTCTTAGGATAGGCTCCAGAACTTTGCATGCCTTTGTTTTCGGTTGTCGAGATGTCGTGTAGGTGGAAGAGACAGGAGCAACAAGAAGGATAGCCTGTCAGCGCTCTCAGTTTCTCTGGCGCTTAGCAACAGGGTTTCTGAATGTGTTTCTTTATGCGAAGTTCGCATCCTGAAAGTCGTTCTTATGACAACTTTCGGTGATGTTAGTACATTTAGTCTCATTGCGGAAGGGCATTCTGTTTGCTCCACACCGTCGCCAGAGTGCTGGCTCAGTTGTTTTTGGATGCCCTCTCGCACAGTCTGACGAAACGGGCTCGCAGCTTTCTTGTACTGTGGGCCTTCCGTTTTGACATTTAGCTACGACACAGTTGTATAGGCGGCAGACGCGCTCCGCTTAGTGACGTTTCTGTCGATTTTTAACAAAATTGTATTCCTGCATTTGCTTACTATCCTGCTGTACAACATCAATCTTAATCACTTACTATAGTATTTTATATATCCTCCTATCTGGGATTGATTCAGGTCATGTCGCGAATTTGAAATTTTCACGAACAGCAGTGTGTTTAAAACAAAAAACACATTTCTTGAAATATAAAACTAAAACACTAGAACACAGTGGTGAAACGAGAATGTTTATAAGAATGTGAATGCTTAACAATGATCTATAAGTTGGATAGAATAGAGATACTTGAAAGACGGTTTATTAGAAAAATAATGGGTGCAATACAAAGTGCAAACGGTAAGATAATGAGACGTTATGAGGAATACCAAAGTACGAATAAAGTGTGAGGAGCGATTCCGAAGCGAAAGTTAATCCTCATTTCTGACACCTCTGCCAAATTAGTGAGAACAGACTAACGAAGCAAATATTCTTGTAATTCTGGAGAAAGAAATCAATAGCTTGGATGTGGAAATAAGAAAAGAACCAGAACGAAATTTCAAAGAATCAGAAGCAAGAGAAAAATCTTTTTAAGAATAAATTTATGATGCTGTCGAGGCAGAAGAAATAAGAAAATAGGAACAACAGCATAGCCTAAAGGAAAAAGTATCATGGAATACTGTCCCAGTTATGTGACTGGATTTGTGATTTCCTGCCAGAGAGGTCACAGTTCGTAGTAATTGACGGAAAGTCGTCGACTAACAGAAGTGATTTCTGGCGTTCCCCAAGGTAGTGTTATAGGCCCTTTGCTGTTCCCTATCTAGCAGCTGTCTTCGGTTGTGCAGATGACGCTGTCGTTTATCGACTAGTAAAGTCATTACCAGATCAAAACAAACACCAAAACGATTTAGAAAAGATATCTGAATGGTACGAAAAGTAGCAGTTGACCTTAAAGAACGAAAAGTGTGAGGTCATCCACATGAGTGCTAAAAGGAACTCAAACTTCGGTTACACGATAAATCAGTCTAATCTAAAAACCGTAAATTCAACTAAATACCTAGGTATTACAATTACGAACAACTTAAATTGGAAGGAACACACAGAAAATGTTGTGGGGAAGCCTAACCAAAGACTCCGTTTTATTGACAGGACACTTAGAAAATGTAACAGATCTACTAAGAAGACTCCCTACAGTACCCTTGTCCATCCTCTTTTAGAATACTGCTGCGCGGTGTGGGATCCTTACCAGGTAGGACTGACGGAGTACAGCAAAAAAGGTCAAAGAAACGCAGCACGTTTTGTAATATCGCGAAATATGGGAGAGAGTGACACAGAAATGATACAGGATTTGGGCCGGACATCATTAAAAGAAAGGCGTTTTTCGTTGCGATGGAATCTTACCACGAAATTCCAATCACCAGCTTTCTCCCCTGAATGCGAAAATATTTTGCTGACACCGACCTACATAGGGAGCAGCGATCGCTACGGTCGCAGGTTCGAATCCTGCCTCGGGCATGGATGTGTGTGATGTCCTTAGGTTAGTTAGGTTTAAGTAGTTCTAAGTTCTAGGGGACTGATGACCTTAGAAGTTAAGTCCCATAGTGCTCAGAGCCATTTGAACCATTTGAGGAGCGATCACCACGATAAAATAGGGAAATCTGAGCTCGTGCGGAAAGATATAGAGTGTATGAAGTTGTTACGTGATCCTAATTGGTCAATACAAACATAGAAAAATATAAAATTTATCAGAATAACAACAATAATTTGTATACACCAGTACTTGTTACATCTCTATATCATAATTTCCAAGAAAATGAAATTCACATAACGATATAATATAACATGTACGTATGTAACTTACAGGCTCTACACTCGTAGCGTGCTCTAACCATTAATATTCCCCTTGGCGCTACGACTGTGAACGCCAGTGTACAGCAATTTGCAAATTAAGGAATGCCGTTTCTTTCCGCCCACATTTGGGAAAGTCAGTCTGTATGTTGTGTTTCTCTCTCTCTCTCTTTGGTGGCGAGTATTTCGCGCTGAGCCGGGCTTGTTGTTTACAGCAGGTATTGTCAGTCTGTGAAGTATGGTCAGTCTGTGGATGGGCGCTTCTTCTTGGCAGGAACGTCTCTGTTGCCAGTCAGGCTACAAGTTGCTCCACGTGAGCAGGTCTTCAGACAAGCCTTGGTCGAAAAATGCCACGCAATTAACACAGCTTGTAATATTCTAGAATCCCTTGCCATTTACGTGATATTTAGTTTACATACAGCTTTGTTCTCCGAAAGTTAGCTGAGAAAATCGAGAATTGGTAAATATAATGTGGGGTTGTTTGATCACCCATCAGGCGCTTCCCTGTGTGGTGGACGAGGGAAAACTCCCCGATGTAGGTGGTACTGGGGAAACGAAATATCCATTGAGGAGCAAATATACAACTCATCACCATCAGACCGGATATCCAGCGGCTGTAGGTCAGCCTTTGTTTAGCTAGTTGGTGAGGTTATTAGACATGTGGCTTTATAACAACAATGAAATCTTACAATGTCGTCATCTGCACCAAAGATTACCGTAAACCGATCTTCAACTTAAACAACCAAGGCAGAACAACAGGAAAGAATTCCGCTGCCCTAGGCCCCTGTCAATAGCTGGAGAAATGCATTCATTCATGAACTGTGACAGGAGTCTGAACAACAGGGGATGTATTAAAATTCTGAAATACTCCATTGAATATGGTCAGTTACTAGCCGAAATCCAGATTTGCTTTAATAAAGTCTGAAAGGAAAGGACGACTGATTATTGTTCACCCTAATTTTGAAATCACAGCAGCTGGCCGCAGTGGCCGATCGGTTCTAGGCACTTCAGTACGGAACCGCGTGACTGCTACGGTCGCAGGTTCGAATCCTGCCTCGGGCATGGATGTGTGTGATATCCTTAGGTTAGTTAGGTTTAAGTAATTCTAAGTTCTAGGGGACTGATGACCTCAGAAGTTAAGTCCCATAGTGCTCAGAGCCGTTTTTTTTGAAATCACAGTAGCTATTTTTCCACTGTGAAGATGGTCCATGATCGAAACTGGCAGTGAATGATTGATTGTAGCACAGTTCAGTGTCTATTATGCATTTCCACAAATATATCGATGCCGTTGACAGTCGCCAGAACCAAAAGAAAAAAAGTTGCCCCAATCAATTGACTGGATTCCCATTATGGTAATAGGATTCTGGGGAACCAGACATGACATATGGAGAAGGATCAGATCTTTTCAAAACCTCTTTGAACGAAACAAAAATGTTTCTTGGGTACTCTAATAGTAAGCGCTCTATTGAAACCAGGAAAACTGAAACACCTAACAAATACGCTGGACAGATGCAACATCAAAATTCTGTCATTACAAGATGAAAATTATTTCGACTCTTAGAATTACAGATTACATACAGGAAAGTTCTGCAAGAAATCACGAACGAAATTCCTAAACGTCACATCATGATTCTATTATGTAACTTCAATGGTTATTTAGGAAAAGATACGCGGCCGGAGTGGACGAGCGGTTCTAGGCGCTACAGTCTGGAACCGCGTGACTGCTACAGTCGAAGGTTCGAATCCTGCCTCGGGCATGGATGTGTGTGATGTCCTTAGGTTAGTTAGGTTTAAGTAATTCTAAGTTCTAGGGGACTGATGACCTCAGAAGTTAAGTCCCATAGTGCTCATAGCCATTTGAACCATTTTAGGAAAATATACAAAATTTAGGAGAATAATAGCACTGTACAGCGCTCACAACAGGACCAACAAAAATTTGAACACATCACAAACTTCTGCCAAAACATTAATCCCAAAATTACATCAATACATTTCCAGAAACCTACACAAAAACTAAAGATACTGAAGCCACCCCATAAAACACTCTGGAATTAGAGACTGACTATATTACTGTTTCCAGAATGAACATCACAGAAGCTCAAATTGCAAAACACAGGAGAGGGTTTTTCGAGACAGGACACCACTTACTCCAAGTCAGACTAAAATTTCAGTTCAACAAAAAGCAGACAAAAGTAACTCAGAGTTTTCGGACTGATTCCGAATACCTGTAACTGAAAAAGAAGAAAATCATTGAAGAAATCAGTAGGGTTGATACCACAAAATGGTCTGAACTTGTTTTGAAAGTGCAGCAAACAATAAGATTGGATTAACCTCTGAGAAGAAAAAACGTAGGAGGAGGAACATTATATGAGATCAGGCTGTCGAATATAGGATTAAAATATGGAATTATTTCAATAGCCATTGAATCAGGTACGGAGAAACGTCTCTAAAATTAGTCCTCGAGAAAAACGGAGCTACGATAATAGGAAATGGAAATGCCATGTGGCTAGGGCCTCCCGTTGGGTAGACTGTGTGCCTGGTGCAAGTCTTTCAAGTTGACACCACTTGGCGACTTGCGTGTCAATGGGGATGAAATGATGATTATAAGGACAACACAGCACCCAGTCCCTGAGCGGAGAACATATCTGATCGAGCTCGGAATCTAACCCGGGTCGTTAGGCACGACATTCGGTCGCGCTGACCACTCAGCTACCAGTGGCGGACACGATAGTAGGAGATTCGATGAAATAGGAGAAGACTTTACCAAGAACAACTCTCCCAATTTTTACGAGACCTTCAGAGAAACTTTTGCTGTCTACCAACCACCTAGCCTGTGCTTTCAACGACACGAAGGATGCCTGGAAACCAATACAAAAAATAACTGTAACATTCTAGCCAAATATTTCACTTCACTCCTCACCTCCGGCGAGACATTTGAACAACTCCGATTTCCAAATGCAGCACCAAATCCTGATATGCTTCCACCCTCACATGAAGAAACAGTGAAAATAATCAAATCATTGTAAAAACAACAGAGCTCTTGACGAACACGGAATTGTTGCAGACTTGTGGGAATTGGACCACAGAATCATAACGCTGAAAATTCAAAGAATGATACCAAAAGTCTGGAAAATACAGAAAATCCCAAAAGAACGAAAGAGCGCCCTATATACCCACACCGCAAGAAAGGACTCAAAACAGATCCTAACCATTACAGAAGAAACTCGCTTCTTCCAGTTGCTTATGAAGTCCTTTCTAAAGTGTTGCTGAACCGACTGGAGCGACAAGTCGGTACACAGATTGGCAAATATCAGGCAGGCTTTAGGAAAGGGAGATCCTGTATTGAGCAGATCTGGAATCTCACAACCATACTACACGTAGACGTACCGGAAAACTATACTCAAATTTGTAGGTTTCAAAAAAGGTTACAATTCTCAGACAAACGCTGATTAATAACCCAGAAGACTCTGGAGTCGATAGAAAGACCAGAGCTACCATCCAGGAAACTTTGGAACCACCTAAAAAGAGAAATTCAAGGTAGAAAAATGTCAAACTCTTTAGAAATTCACACAGGCTTCCGAGAGGGAGACGGATTATTACCACGACATCGTACTGGAAATAAGTAGTCAGAAGATGGGAAAGCCAAGTCAGTGCTACCAAAACTGGAGAAGAGAAGATAGAAAGAGTCATTGTGAAATGCCTTGTCTTAGCAAATGACGAGGCTGTATTAATGAATAACAGATATGAAGCCAAACTGGCGCTAGATAAACTACATCAAATCTCCTGTAAAACCGGACTCCCAATTTCCTATCAAAAAGCCAAATCAGCCAGGAAACTCCCACTGAAAACACAGTAAAGCAAAATGTCACAGATCACTGTCTTCAAGTACTTAGGAGAAACCATACAACCCACGGGACTGAACATAGTCTCCAAGAATATTTAAACTACAAAATTGGCATGGAATCTCTAAAAGAAAAGAGCAATATCTCTTAATGCAAAACTACGATGCTACAACACAGTTGTTTTAGCAGAAGTCTTGCATGCGACTGAAACCACAGTAACATGACATAAGAAAGAAGAATGAAAACTTGTTAGCAAAATCTACGACGCTGTCCAGCGAGACGGAACTTGGGTCAGACGACCTACAAAGGTACTCTACAAACACACAGCCAAATTTAGGAAAAGACACCCACAGTTCCATGGACATCTATTTCAGATTGATGAAAACAGGCCCAGAAACAAAGTTCTTAATGTTAATGCAAAGCAAATTAAAGACCAGTTGAATGAAAAAACTTCCCTCCCCCCCCCCCCCCCGCACACACACACACACGCACACACACACACACACACACACACACACACACACACAGATGAATCTGCGATTGTTTATTGCACTACGTCCAGTTGTTGAATATCGTAAGTCTGATACAGTAAAAAAACCTGCTGCAAGCAATGTGATTCCCATCGACGAGCACGGAAGGTGCTATCTGAACGGAACAGTTATATCACTTGGCCACCTTGCCAGTTTCACGTGTTTTTATCCCAAGCAGGGTCGATTCGAGAGCGTTTTTCCACACCAGCGTCTTATCGTTTGCCACCTCCCCTCCCCCCTTGCCGCCTCAGGTATTAGTTGTCATTCTCCCTAGGATCTTGGAAAGACCTTTAAAGATAAATCAGTAACTATTGATCGTGAAAGTGAGTTGTTTTTCCCTTTTAAAATAGGTAGATTCCTATTTAACAAAAATACATTTTTTAATTTCTTCCGGATCTAAATATTCAAAGAAGAAACAAATCATTTCCACCACTTAAGGAATTCTTAATATTTTTCAAAGCTTCTAGTGAAAGCGGGAAGAACTAGACCAGCCGTATTGTTCTAGTTTCAGTACAAATGGGATATCCATTAAAAGAGTGAAAAAAGAAAATATAAAATTTATGTTAATTTATTTATTTAATAATGGTACTTCTTAGTTCCATAGTTTACAAATTATTTCACTTTTCATGGTAAAAAAGCAGGACAGATATACAAACAATGTCATTTCATTTTAGGCTGACGTGTTAAACACAAGACACTGTCTAACTGCTTAAGATGCATATTACAAATGAAGGAAGTTCACCACTAAAGAGTTAAATGTTAGAAAACTTACCTTGAAAATACAGTAGTTGAGAGTTGATTAACATGGCTAAAGGTTTTATGTGTGAACCTGAAAAGAGAAACACGAATATCGGTGGAATTCGAGAGAGATCTGTTAATGCAGTCGTTCATAATCCCTGCGTTTGTTCAGTATAAGTAGTGAAAATTTTTCCCTTGGATGAAAACATTACACTGCAGTTTTTCTAGCCTTAACTTGGAAAAATCTTTCAAAACAAAATCTGGATCTGGTGATTTCAAGGATCTGATTTCAACGGCTATAGTTACCAGTCCACACAATTTTTCTTGAGAAAATGTTGACCTAAGGTCAGCGGCCGTTGATAACCACCCACACCCACTCGCATTTGTCTTGCAAACAGCTCCTTTGAGGACACAATTATAGGAAAGGTTTTGTTTCTGTTATACCATATTCTCACCCGTGTCAGGTTTCATTAGTAATTAATACACACTGTATACAAATTTTGCACTTGACTGCTTAAACATTAAACCGTCGCTGTCCTCCATTTTCTGTGTAACTGTTAAGTTTCAGTCATAGATGGAAGTAAAATTTCCTCACTTTTGAGTGTTCTAAAAATTCAAACGTGTCCGAATCGGACCGTGGGGCAAGAAATTCAATTATGTTTCATCGAAAATGTAGTGACGTAAACCCTTTTACAGGAGCTAGTTCCGTATGGCCTCTGACTGCTATGCTGAATCTGATAGAAAACAGTGATTTCCAGGATCTCCTTCTAACAAGGGAACCTCCCCATCACACCCCCCTCAGATTTAATTATGAGTTGGCACAGTGGATAGGCCTCGAAAAACTGAACACAGATCAATCGAGAAAACAGGAAGAAGTTGTGTGGAACTATGAAAAAATAAGCAAAATATACAAACTGAGTAGTCCATGCGCAACATAGGTAATATTAAGGATAAGATGAGCTAGGGAGCGCCGTGGTCCCGTGGTTAGCGTGAGCACCTGAGGAACGAGAGGTTTTTGGTTCAACTCTTCCCACGAGTGAAAATTTTAGTTTTTTATTTTCAGACCTGTCCGTCCGTCCGTCCGATGCGAGGTAACTGCGCTGTAGAATGGGGACGCTACACCTAAACAAACATCGAAACACACGACGTCAGTCGACTACAGCGCACGGAAGAGAGAGAATTCCTGCTAACGAGGCTCCCTGGCTGGCTGGCTGGCAGTTTGGACGAGAGTGCATTAAATACGTGAGATGTATTCCGTGGGCAATATGAATCCAGCAAATATAGCTCGCGACTTCAATAACAAGGTTCCCATCTAAAAACACAGACACTAAACTTATTACAGTGAACAGAGACGTCTATGAACGAACGGACGGATCATAACTTTGCGAAAATGAACTTTTCACTCGAGGGAAGATTTGAACCATGAACCTCTCGCTCCGCAGCTGCTCACGCCAACCACGGGACCACGGCGCTCCTTCGCTCAGATAGTCCTTTATGTTGCCTATGATGCGCATGGACTACTCAGTTTGTATATTTTGCTTATTTTTTCATAGTTCCACACAACTTCTTCCTGTTTTCTCGATTGATCTGTGTTCAGTTTTTCAAGGCTTATCCACTGTGCCAACATATAACTAAATCTCAGGGGGGTGCGATGGGGAGGTTCCCTTGTAAGCTATAAGCATATAAGACGAAAATTTAGCCTCCCCGTAGGAAACACTACTAGGAAAGATCGGAGAAACTGTCACAGACTGCTGAACGATCCTACGGCCAACAACATATGTCTCATTTAAGCAGTGATAGCACAAGCAAGGTAAGAGAAATCAGGGCTCCTTTGGAAGCATATAGACAGTCGTTTTTCTCTCTTTCCACTTGCGAATGGAACGGACAACGGAATCACTGGAAGTGGCACAAGATGCGCTACCCCATGGCATTCGAAGTACGTGTCTAGATTTAGCGTGTAACGGAGCCTCTAGCTTTGATAATGGCGTCATTTCGGTGAGTAAGTGAGTCCACGAGTTCTTTGTGGTAGACCACATCCATCTGAAGTCACTCATGGATAATTTAGCCCGGCTGAGCTACCAGACTGAGTGGATGATGATTATTTAGTTTCATTTGCGATCCCAAATTGTCACAGTCAATCAGTGTGGGGTTAAGGTCGGGTTATTTAGCGGGCCATTCGCACAGCGATTCGGCGCCTTGGTGTTGTCAAACCAGAAAAACAAATGTGCAGCGCTGCATACACTGCTGTTATTGGAGTGATCGCATCATACTCATTGTGAAAATATACAGGGTGTCCCATTCATCTTGACCACCATAAATAACTGTTTGTCCACATGCAAATTTCAAAATGTTTCAAGCAAATGTTCTTTAGCCGTCAGTGGGCCATCAATCACCATGATAGCCTTTGTTGTAGCTTTGTTTTTTACAAAGATATGAACAACGGTATGACGTTTTTAAATGGCACCTTGTATTTTTTATTCGGTAATTCATTTCCTCTCCTAAAGACCTATTCAAAAATGTATCACAGTGTACCATTCACTGAAACACAACGTCATTAATTACGTAACACAACACTGACTTTGAGCCCGGGATCACGAACTCATACACTTTATGGAGTTGTCAGAAAACAAAAAGAGTAAAAACATAACACAAAATTGACTTTGACTCCCCTGCACTATTACTCAGGAGTAGAACATTCAAAGGTACTCAAAGTGGTGACCCTGGACACTGGTGCACTCGTTGAATGAAAGAATTTTTTACTGCTTCCAGTGGTGCCTGCTGAAGAGAATTACAAGCAAGCACGATACGTTCCTGCATGTCCTCTGGAGTTGTTGGAATATCGCGACAGACAACGACTTTAATGCATCCCCAAAGAAAAATGTCCAGAGGATTTAAATCAGGAGACCTCGCAGGCCAAGTAACTGTTCCTCCTCGACCAATCCATCTGGCAGGATACCTTCGGTTCAGAACACGACGTGCACGCAAGGCATTATGTGCTGGACATCCATCGTGTTGATACCACATAAGCATTCTGGTTCTTAGCGACACTTCATTCAGAAGAGGAGGAAGAATCCGTCTGAGGGAGTTGGCATACGCTGTGCCGTTTAGACTACCATTGATGAAATAAGGGCCAATAATTGTAGTACCAAGCATCTCACAACAGACACTACCTTTCCACTGACGCTGATGTTCCACCTGTCTAAGTCATCATGGGTTGTCGCTGGACCAATGATGCATGTTCCTTGTATTTACCTGTCCTTTGTTTGAGAAAGAACATTCATCGATAAATAGAACACGGGAGAAGAAGTTCGGGTTGGCGAGGATTTGCTGCGTACACGATTCTGGAAATTATTCGCATGCAATTCTTGATGGAGGTGTACATGGAAAGGATGGAACCAGTAACGTGTAAGAATACGATGTGCACTGGTTTTCGCAATGCCAATCTCGTGACCAAGCTGTCGTGTGCTCGCTTTTGGATTTACAGCAACGGAAGCGAGAACAGTAACTTCGGCAGCTTCGTCTATGCGAGTACTACGACGCTTCCGTTGTCGTGGGTTGAAACTTCCCGTTTCCTGAAGCGTCGCAACAAGACGAGAAAACATCCATAGGGAAGGTGGGTTCTTGTCAGGACATCGCTCTCTGTACAGTTCCGCTGCCTGCGTAGCATTTCGCCTACCTTCAACAACAACAACAATAAAATAAACGTTATGTCGATGCAGATTGTGGGAAGGACAGACTTTACTGTATGCCAACCCTACACAACAGTATTTAAAAGGACTAAACTACTGTACTAAATGTACCCATACATGAGAAAACAGTATTGGAATTACTGTTCTGCTTCCCCATAGATGAGTAGCATTTCTACCTTCTCTTCGTTGGCGTACAATCTTCTCACACAATTCTTCAACTGACGATGGTTGACGGAATGACGGGTGTGCATTCTACTTATGTTTACATTTGTCCTCTGTCAACGTCAGCACGTGGAAGTGTTCCATAACCCCGAGTACCTGCACTAAGCTCTGGGAACGTCAAAGTCAATGTTAATAACGATGTGTTTCAGTGAATGGTACACTCTGATACATTTTTGAATAGGTCTTTAGGAGAGGAAATGAATTACCTCGTAAAAAATACAGGGTGCCATTTAAAAAAGTCGTACCGCTGTTCATATCTTTGTAAAGAAACAAAGCTACAACGAAGGCAGTCATGCTGATTGTTGTCCCCCTGATGGTTAAAGAACATTTGCTTGAAACATTTTGTAATTTGTATCAGGACAAACAGTTATTTAGGGTGTGTAAGTAGGCTGTTTAGGTTTTTATGTTGGTAACGCCACGTAGCGCTCTGTAAGAAAATCACTGACTGTGCTGTATGCAGTACGTGGCTGGTTGGACTCATTGTTAGAATAATTGCTTGTGTAGTGTTGGACAGTTGGACGGGAACAGCGCGTAGCGTTGCGCAGTTGGAGGTGAGCCGCCAGCAGTGGTGGATGTGGAAAGAGAGATGCCAGAGTTTTGAAAGGTCATTATAAGCTGACGATCTGGACCTGTGTCAGCCAGAAAAAGGAAATGGATGTCATGAATGATGACTTTTGAACATTATTAAGGTAAAGACATTATTTGATCTCTATCAAAATCTTTCCTTTGCTGACTATGCCTGTCGGTAGTTAGTGCCTTCAGTAGTTAGAATCTTTTATTTAGCTGGCAGTATTGGCGCTCGCTGTAATGCAGTAGTTCGAGTAACGAAGATTTTTGTGAGGTAAGTGATTTGTGAAAGGTATAGGTTAATGTTAGTCAGGGCCATTCTTTTGTATGGATTATTGAGAGTCAGATTGCGTTGCGCAGTTTAGTGGTGATCAGAATAAGTAATGAGAAAACTGTTTGAGTACGTTGAGTTTTGCTCAGCTGTTTGTAAATCAAATAACGTAAGAGGTTTACCAGCACAGTAATTCATAATTTTTCTGACGGGACGTTTCAGGTGGTCAAGATAAATGGGACACCATGTAGAAGAAAAGGCAGCACTGGGTCACCGAGAATTTTGGCATAAACGTTCTCGTTCGTGTTCACGGTAACCTGAATGAGTGGGTCCACGTCTTTGACCGAAGAAACACTCCGAGATACCACAGAACCATTTCCAGCGTAAACTACACACTCTGAGGTAAACATCGCATTGGATCGTCAGTACATTCGCCGGCTTGCATCATGAGGCGATACTGTGACTCGTCGGACCAGACTACGTTCCCGCGGCACTTTACTGCCCAATTTCGTGTTATATGGTCCATTGTCGACGAACACCTTTATGGGCCAATGTGGATAATGCCCTTTTGCGAGATATCCGACTGCTGACTTTTTAATGCTCGCTCGGAAGCTAAAGGTTCATTGTAAAAGCCATCCTGATGTAAACATTACGCTCCATACTATTCTGCGTTTGTTATTGTCTCATTGAATTTTATTTCACGCGGACCTTCAGCTGAATATAGTCGCGTACAATAATGTTACATTACACTACTCAGCGAAGATAACCCCACGCACAACATTTTACCAGCGCATTTAAACAGGGAAGACGGTCCATCAAGCCCGCAATGATGTGAACAACTATAGATAATTGTGTGGAAGCGTATCTGTTTCTGTTCGACAGCCCACAACTGAATGTTGATACGTTTTATTTAATCCTTTTCCAACTCTTTTATTTTAACACTTCTCACAAACAGGTATTTGTAAATGCTACAACACTGGAATCGCTCACGTCAAAATTATTAAAATTAGACATTCGGAAGCAGATCAAATATTATACCTGCAGATAATTAATAAAACTCGATAAACAGCAGAGAAAAAATAAAACTTAAAATGCCATTTGGAAGGGAAATATTAATATACAGTAATATTCCAAAAATACGCTTCTTAAGGGACCAAGCGGAAAATATATTTCAGTTTAGGAAAACACCATAAAAATATTTGCATCAATACAGTACAGTTTATCTGTGAGACGCATGTGTGATTTTAAGAACGTGTTGCAGCGGTTTTGCTCTGTAATGAAGTATTGAACCACTTAAGGTGTCACTCACCTCAGTCGTGTGGAAACCTCTGACCTCCTTGCATCTCTGAACCAGAAGAAGTTATTTCTTCAGTGGAACTGCAGTCTTCAACACTGATGAGTAACCGATCATCAACACTATCTATGAAATCATCCAAGTGGCACATTCTGTCTTCTTTTATTATGTGCTGTTCTGGATCACACCAGCGCTAGGCAGTGGCGTGCAACAGAGAGCATCGGGCATTAATTCAAGCACGTCTGAGAGCTTAAATGTCAGTATTTCTTGCTACACGTCCTTTAACTTGGCTCCAAGTAAGTTATACAGGGTTAAAATTGCAATGCTCCGGTGGTAACTTAACGACGTGACCCGCAGACTGCTCCGTTTTGTTAATAATGTTGTGATCTACAATGTAAACTTCAACCTGTTTCAGTAATTCAGCCTGAATCACAGTAGTATCGACATTTGCCCCCCTTCCCCATCAGCCGTTATTTACAGCGTCTTCCTTCCTTCAGGATTTTTGTGGCCTCACTCAACCTTAAAAATACGATATGAATTATTGTGCATCATTATAACTCTGTTGGGCTCTAATTTCTGTAGAATATCTTTGAACCATCTTAGGCAAACTTTACCATTCTTGTCTTCATGAAAATCTCCAGACTCTTTTGATTCAGAAATCATTTGAGTACCATAGTTGAGCTCGCCCGGTTAGCCGATCGGTCTAACGCACGGCGTTCCAGAGCGGGAAGGAGCGCCTGGTCCCCGGCACGAATCCACCCGGCGGACTTGTGTCGAGTCCGGTGAGCCGTCCTGTCTGTGGATGGTTTTTAGGCGGTTTTCCATCTGCCTCGGCGAATGGAGGCTGGTTCCCCTTATTCCGCCTCAGCTACACAATGTCGGCGATTGCTGGGCAAGCAAGTTCTCCACGTACGCGTACACCACCATTACTCTACCACGCAAACGTAGGGGTTACACTCGTGTGGTGTGAGACGTTCCCTGGGGGGTCCACCGGGGGCCGAACTGCAGAATAACCCTGAGCTCGGTGTGGGGCGGCGGAGGGATGAAGTGGACTGCGGTAGCCGTCGTGGGGTTGTGGACCACTGCGGCTGCGGCGGGGACAGAGCCTCTCCGTCGTTTCTAGGCACCCGGTTAAGATACAATACAATACAATAATTAGCCTTTTTCCTTTTCCAAGTCGGATTTGTAACCCATATGGCATACACGCAACCAAAGCTTGTCTCTTATCTGTCAATTCACACTTCTTGTGTCACAAGTCGTGCGTTAACCCAAGTCTCGTCAAGGTAAAATACCTTCTATTTTTCGTGTGATAACGCCTCTTCCACAAAGCAATATCTCTCTACCTATAATTAAGCTATTACGTTTCCTGCAGTGTGGTGCGAACAAGTCACAGCCAGGGCAAAAGCACCACAGGCGCAAGGATGCGAGCTGGTACCACTGCCTCAGAGACTCACCACTTGCTCGAGTTCAACCACCGCCACGGGCGGCGTTGAGGATGAAGATATCGACTTCGCCTCGGCCAACTGCCAGCGGATTACAATCAGCCAATGATCGGACGACGACGGACCGAAGCCTACTCGGAAGATAGAAGAACTGTTCTCGCCCACTTGGTTATAGATCATCGTCCAGGTTTAACTTAGACTGGGAACGTCGTTTAGTGAACTCTTCGAAATGAACAGACAGTTGCTGTAAATTGCATTTGCTGTGTACTGTGAAGTTTACCTACGATTATTTGCACTTAGCAATTGAGACCCTCCTTTGTGTTTGTAGTATCCTGCACACTCGTCTAATATAGGGTGCGAAGGAAGCTGTATTCTCGGATCGCTAGACAGCAATTCAGGCAAATCATATTAATGGAGTTTATTACAGTAAGTTAAATCGACAATACTTAACTTTGCATATTCACAAAGCTGTGTCTCAAGCAAATGGTGACATGCAAATAATCAATGTCCTTTGGTATATACAAATTCAATGCGAGCAAACCAAAACAGTTCATAAGTCACTGCTGTGGCGTTTGTATGACGGCTCGTCTTTCACTGCGCCCGCGGCTAGGCGGCACAGCGCAATAATTCACTTCGTATAGATGCCGCTCCTGTCTCGGTATCGACCTAGTAAGCGTACTATTGGCTGATGTCGTATCACACGCCTCTCTGCTCTTCTGTTCTTCGTCGTCGTGGCGGCGCTTGTCGTTACGCCTGAACATTGTTATGTTAATGCAATGTTGCAGGCTTCATTATTCGACAAGTCCCAAAGATAAGTAAACCTTTTAACTCATTTGTGTGACTTTGTTACTAACTTGCTGTAGTGTTGTAGAACCTTTGTTCTCCTCTCCTGTTATCTGACCCTCGGGCATAGCAGTGTTTTAGTGGCAGGGAGAAAGTGCGTTAGCGGTGTACTGCACCAGAAGCCGTTTTACGAACTCACATACTCGGCCTACCGTAACAACAGTGGCAACTCGACCTCCACATCAGTAGCAACGAGCCCTTTACGAAATTAGCGACGAGGGTTTACAAAATTTCCTATTCTCGAAATGAAAATAAATATCTTTTATCAGTGTATAAAATGTCGTTCTTTTAAAACTAGGCAAGTCTTCGTCAGTATTTACCTCTTAAAATACCTCGTTCATTGTACGCGCTTCGTCTCTGAAGAAAAATGCATGCACCTTCGACTGCATAGCATTTTAAACACATGATTGATGTTTTCTTATCTTTCTTGGAGTTGACAGTTTACTCGTATTGCGTCTTTCTTTATGCGTACACTTTACACTTGTCAAAGAAATACCGGTAAACTCGGGTGTTACAGTTGCAGGTTCATTCACCGATAGCGACGGATTTTTTCCCGATAATTTATCAAAAATGTTGATAACCATCAGTTTTGCATCTCTGTTTAACGGTAATCCTCTTCTATGTTTCACAAAAGAACACGACACAGTTTCAGCCATTTTCACGATACAGTGGTAAACACGAAAGAGTGGGAAGCGCCACAGAGACTGCCAGCGTGGCTGTTGAGAAGCGTTTGGGAGGTGGGGAGTGGAGGCTGAGAGACTCCACGCCATTTCCTTGAGAACTCACAACGGGAGAGGTTCCCTGCACCCTTCTTCCCTCCGGATGTTTCTTCAGAATGTCGTACATAACTGAACGCTTTTGTACAGTGAGATCACCACATACAAACTGGAGAATGGTGAGCAGTCCATAGTCACATACGCAGGTTGATTTTCTTCCGCATGCTCCATTTGCACTCAAGTGTACAACATAGGATGTAATTTCGATAAAAATTTAACTTAAGGATGAATCGAACGCACAACATTGCATATACAAGTCAGTTAATATATCCACTACGCTGACACACCTGGATACATTCAGTGCTACTTTTGTAAGGATACTGTACAATGTATCTTAAATTTATTAAAAATAAGGTGAAAATCTAGGTATTTCATGTTCCAGGGAGAAACAGAAAGAGTATTCACAAGCCAAGCTGTCATGTACCGAGGAGAATTAGCCATAACATCGTGCACAGAATTGTTCAGAGAAAGCGATGGTACACTGAGATTTGAAGCAAGAAATACATGGTGTAAGCATTTAGCATACTGATCGGCAAAACCATTACTTTTTGCCAATGCTTCAGAACACTTTTAAGTTTCATTAGCTGTAGTATAACACAAAATATTTAATACATATTTAGGGTCTATTTCCAACGTCGTAACACCACCCGAGAAAGTATGCTAAGACCGCTGACCAATCGGCGTGCATGTGTTTGTTTACATTACGATTGTTCTTACGATGGACAGAGTACAGTTGAGACGATCCTACAGTCGGATCTGAAACTGACTGTCTTTGACAAGGTACGACCATTGGGAGAGGTGCATCAGTATTCACTGACAGCAGCTGTTGCTGTCGTTGTTAAAACTGATTGTCTTTAAAAAGGCATAATAATCATAACTGGTATTTGAAGATTAGGATTTTTGTACGAGCACTAGTCTTACGCTGTGTTACATGACTTCGAGTGAAACGCTATTTCCTACTACTTTCTGCCATTCTGTAACGTCTCCATGTGGACCCACTGCACTGACCCCATGCAATCAACTTGGCAAATACACACTGCTTTCCCGTCATGACTTAGTCAGCAGTGAAGTGTCACATGAACTCCTGATAAACACCATCCACACCGCTCCAGTATGCTCTTTTATGGGTGTGACTCACTGTTTGTCCGCTGACCGTTTTTAATACAGTTCACTGCAAAAATGGATACTGAATAGAAGAATCTGGGAAAATGCTGTATAAATAATAAAGCTATTGTTTCTGCCTTTGGTCTATGTTCTAGCTTCGAAATATGCAATGACATGTGCTCTTTTATGGGTGTGACTCATTGTATGTCCGCTGACCGTTTTTAATCCAGTTCACAGCAAAAATGGATACTGAATGAAAGAATCTAGAAAAATGCTGTATAAATAATAAGGAAAGGTAAAGCTGTATTTTCTGCCTTTGGTCAATGTTCTAGCGTCGAAATACGCAATGCTATATGCAAATTGTGTTAAAGAAAAACCGGGAATTTTCATTTTTTGGAAATAATTTCATTTATTCGTCTATATCAATCTTATCGCTTTCAAAGTAGTCCCCATTAGATATTATATACTTACGGCAACGCTTCTTCCATTCCCCGAAACACTTCCGAAACTCGATCTTTGGGATAGCACTTGGCTCTTTCAGCATGCTGTTTTAATCTCATCTAAGCTTGTAAAACTATGACCCTTTATGGTAAGGTTCTCTTTCTTTTTAGAAACAGAGAGAAGTTGCACGGGCCCATATCTGGCGAATATGGAAGCTGGGCATCATTTCGGTGTTGTTTTTAGTCGAAACTTCACTAACGAGCAATGAAAGGAGAGAAGGTGCATAATCTTGGCGCAAAAACGATGAACTGTTTCTCCACAAATCTAGACCTTTTTTTTCGGACTAATTACCACAAACCGTATTGAAGTTTTAGGTAGTACTCCTTACCAACCGTTTGACTTTTGTTAAGAACTCATGATGCACTACGCCGTTAAAGTCGAGGAAAACAGTTAAGAGAACCTAGAACCTTCACATTCGTCTTCGCAATCCAGCGCGCCTCCACTGGGACGATTGAGCTTTGGTGTGTACGTCATACCCGTACACTCATGTTCCGTCACCTGTTATGACACGTTTCACTAGTTCTGCATCGTTTTGACTGTATTTAGAGACTCTTGAGCAACTTCCATTCGCCGCTGTTTTTTCTCGAAATTCAACACCTTTGACACAAATGTTGCTGTCACACATTTCATAACCGAAACATTCTCAATGACTCCATCGTATGAGCTAGTTGATGTTGCAATGTCATTACTAACTTCTTTTGTCGTAATTCAGCGATAAGTCATTATCATTTCTTCCACTTTTTCCAAGTTTTCATTGGTTGTTCATGTGCTGTGGAGCCGATGGCCATGTTAGAAATGCTTAGACAGAGGTGATAAATGTGGGATAGCGATATGCACATATACAGATGACAGTAGTATCGTGTACATAAGGTATGAAAGAGCAGTGCGTTGGCGGAGTTGTTATTTGTAGTCAGGTGATTCATGGGAAAAGGTTTCCGGCGTGACTATGGCGACATACGGGAATTAACATACTCTGAATGGTGTAACGGTAGTTGGAGCAAGACGCACGGGACAATCTATTTCGGAAGGCGTCTGGGAATCCCATATTCCGAGATCCACAGTGTCAAGAGTGTGCCGAGGATATCAAATTTCAAGCAATACCTCTCACCAGTGCCCGACGGCCTCCATTCAACGACCGACAGTAGCGGTGTTTGCTTAGATTTGTCAGTGCTAACAGACAAGCAACACTGCGTGAAATAATCACAGTAATCAACCTGGGATGTAGACTGAACGCATCCGTTCGGGCAGTGCGACGAAATTTAGCGTTAATGGACTATGGCAGCAGACGACCGACGTGAGCGCCTTTGCTAGCAGCACATCGCCTGCAGCACCTCTTAAGGGCTTGTGACCATATCGGTTGGACCCTAGACGACAATCGTGGCCTGGTCAGACGAGTCCTGATTTCAGTTGGTAAGAGCTGATGTTGGTAGGGTTCGAGTCTGAAGCAGACCCCACGAAGCCATGGACCTAAGTTGTCAACTAGGAACTGTGTAAACAGGTGATGGTCCCACAATGGTCTGGGCTGTGTTCACATGGAATGGAATGAGTCCTCTGGCCCAAATGAACCGATCATTGACTGGAAATAGTTATGTTCGGCTACGAGGAGACCATTTGCAGCCATTCAGGGACCTCACGCTCTCAGACAACAATGGAAATTTTATGGACAACGCGATTGGATTGAAAAACATTCTGAACAATTAGAGGGAATGTTTTGGCAACCCTGATCGCCCGAGATGATTCCAACGAACATTATGGGACGCAATCCAGAGGTCAGTTCGTGCACAAAATCCTGCATTGGCAATACTTTCGCAAATATGGAGGGCTATAGAGCTAGCATGGCTCACTCTTTCTTGAGGGGACTTCCAACGACTTGTTGAGTCCAAGCCACGTCGAGTTGCTGCACTACTCCGGGCAAAAGGGAGTCCGATGCGATATTAGCACGTCATCTCACTATGTATCACTCGTAAACCCTTATTTTACTCATACCAAACTCAGAAAAAGCAAAACTGAACATTTCTAAACCTTTTTATATTTTGCACCATTTTTATCGCGAAATTTAATGCAAATTCCATGATTCATTTTTAAAACAAGTCAATAATCGCTACTCTATACAAATACGTGTTATCTTCATGACAAGTGACGACAGACTAACTTCCAGTACGGCTACCAGTGCACTGTTACGTTTCTGACATGTTTATCAACACAACAACGAAAAAGGCGCGTGAATCGTAAACGTAACCGCCGAAATTACAAAATTCCCGATAGTTAATGAACACACTTCGTATTTCCTTTTTCAGTAGTGTTCCGCATCGGATCCGTAACCTTGATAAGTATCAGCTTCAGCATTTCGGCCGCCCAACCTCGAAACGGACTGCGAGCAGACGCCTGTTGGGAAACGGCTCGTAACTGTGTTTTGTTTTGGTGCAACTTCCTGGACAAAGCCCTTGACTTCGGCGGAGGTGGGCCGTCCATTCATGAGCGCGGCTGGTTTGTCATTCAGCTCGCGCTGCCCACGGACACTGGGAGAGAGGCGCCGTTTGTAATTTTAGCGGCGCGCTTCGTTTACAACAATGGGCGCGTGGGGCTGCGTTGTGGAGGGGGGTGGAGTGGGGGCGGAGGTCGCGTAGCGCGAGCGGCCGCGCTGTTGGCTTCCGCTAGGCGTCCGCCGGACGGGCCGTGGCTGCCAAGCGAGACCTTGCGGACCAGCAAGTGCCGTCAGCACTGTTTAGGCGCCAAAAGAGGGTACAGGGGAGAAGGAGTGTGAACTGTATGTGTGCATAAATATGTCTGACAATATTTTGCCAATGATGATATTATTAATATTCTTGAGAGAGCCGGGCATGATAAAACTAGTGCACATGGTGTGCAATGCTTGTGAGTCAGGGGGAATAGCTTCAGACTTCAAAAAGAAGTAATAATTTCAGTTCCAAAGAAGGTACGTGGTGACAGCTGTGGATATTGTCATATAATCAGTTGAAATTTTACTTTCTCTCCTGATCTTTCATTTTTGAGGCTGATTTTTATTTTTCAGTGAGGCGTTCTGGGGTTTAGGAACGGTCTTGCAATCTGCCTGCCCCTCTCACGAAGTCACCAAAAAAACTGTTGATAAATACATCTACCTTCGCCAAACAATTAAACTAAGGAAAAATAATAAAAATTCAGAAATACCTCACGCAGTAGGACTAAGCTGGCTAGCATTCCCGAAACTAAGATTTATCCTGACCAACAAGGATTTCCCAAATAATCTGAAGGCTATGGGCTACATATTGTGCATACTATCAGTTGCAACCTGTGGTCTGGAAACTATGACTAAGACAACTTCTTGTAAACTACAGTGCACACAGCGAGGTACAGGATTCGATCAGAGGAATTTAGAGGGAGAATAAAGGTAACAGACGTCCTAAGGAGAATTACCAGACAGAAGTGGTTCTCACACGTAGCTTGACAAGATCATGGTGGGTGGACCCCTAGAATTTCTCGCTGGAGACCATGGGACCGCAACAGAGGCACTGGAAGACCCCAAAGTAGATGACTTGATATAGTGAAGGTGGTCGTTGGAGCACGATGGTACCAAGTGAGGCGATTGAAAATCGAAGGCAATGCGAACAAATGGAAGAGGCCTATGTCCAGCAGTGGACTGAGACGGGATAAAGAAGAGGAAGTCATGGTTGCAAAATACGCGTAGAAATTACTTCCAGAAAAATGGAAAAATTGGTAAAAGCCATCATCAGGGAAGATCAGTTTGGGCTCTGCAGAACTGTAGGAATACATGAGGTAATACTGCCCCTATGACTTATCTTAGCAGTTGGGTTAAAGATAGACAACCCTACGTTTATGGGATTTGTAGATTAAGCGAAGGCTTTTGGCAATGTTAACGAGAATTCACTGTTTACAGTTTTGAAGGTAGCACATATAAAATACAGGGATTGAAAGGTAAAGCAGTAAAGGAAAATCAGGGAGAAATTTGGAGAGGGAATTAAGATTCAGGCAGAAGAAATAAAAATATTGTGATTTCTCGATGACAATCTGATTCTGTAAAAACAGGAAAGGACTTGAAGGTGCATTTCTATGGAATGGACATTGTCTTGAAACGGGGCTATAAGATGAAAACCAACAAAATTCATAAAAGAGTAATGGAATGTAATCCAACTGAAACAAATGAAACTAAATTAAATTAGATTTGGAAATGAGACACTATAAATAGCAGATGAGTGTTGTATCGTACTTTAGGTAGAACAGCAGAAGGAGATTTCCCACAACTACTAATAGTGTGCTGAAGGAAACAATATGAGAGGAGAACGAGGAGAACACTAAAACAGATAGTATTTACTGACAAGAACACACATTTAGTGACGAATACTGAGCTTTGTGTAAATAGGCAGCAGATCCTGAAGCTCAATTTCTGTTCCAAAACTACGACTGAATAACAAACAGTTCTTGTCCCAGTACAATGTTCACTGAAGACGGGCTGCTGGGGACTCGTTAGAAGCAGATGATGCAGACCGAAGTGCACAAGCAGAAGGCGGTCTTCTCGGTAGTAGAGCTGGCTTGCACCTGCCCACTTTTCTGTGGAGCCGGAGCATATCACTTCATTGACGGCGCCACCATACCGACTTCTTGGTACGGTAATCGCTGGGCTATACACCGCCTGTGGAGTGGGTTGTCGTCAACCTATTGACGCCTGTGGTGCTGCGTGCTTGTGCCACCACGTCCCCCCCCCCCCCCCTCTCTCTCTCCTTCACTCCAAATCTACAGGTCGTGGTTGCAAGTGGTTGCGGTGCGAACCGATGGCGGTGGAAGTCTGGAACGGGACCCGGGACTGAAGCTGGTGGCAGGTTCTTGTCTTCGTCCCAGCATTCTTCCTGAGTTTCCGCAGGAAAACCTGGCAAACTAGAAGGAGAGCGCACGCCTACATCCAAGGCCGGAGTCTTGAACGCTGGAGGACCCCCTCGGAGAGAGAGGCGGTAGGGGACAGATGCATCGCCCATGGGGACATGGACTGCTGTGATGACGGCATCAGGGATGAGGACGCGTCAACCTCCATGGGAAGTGTCTCAGGCTGAGATTCCATCTGGTCCATACAGACGGCTGCAGCCCTGTTCCCTGGCTGCGAGCTGAATCTGTAAAACAAAACACAATTGCCGGACTGCAGAGTCTCAGAGGGAGAAGCTGGTTCCTGTGTCTTTTGGGCAGCGGCCCTGTAGGGGGAGAAGCCAAGAACATGTGTCCAAGGACATGTGAAAAAGTACCCTTTGCCATCGCTGTCTGGGCCGGAAGGTCCTGAAAAATACTGCGTCCTAGATCTGAAAATGAGAATCTATGTACTGACCGGTACTCTTCGTTGGCGGGTGCAGCAGAGGAAGCAGGATGCGATGCCGACGGCAGTAGAGGAGTTCGCCCAGGGAAGGTCCATCTCGAGGCACCGCACAGTAGATGGGCGCAACAGCTGCAAGGCTTCCATCCATGAGTTTCACGGAATTTAGTCATGTTCACACGAAACATTCAGGTTCACAATTTGATTGCAGGTGGAACAGCGCTGTGGTCGCATGTTCAATACCGCTGGCCATCCGAAACTGTTCAAATTCCTGTGAGGTAAACTGCAGTCCATTAATCAGATACTAACCCTTCTAGCAAGCCCTAAATGCAAAAAATTGATGTAAGTGCTCTGACAGTACTGGCCGATGTCGTTGAGTTCATAACAACTACATGGTCCCGGCGGAGGTTCGAGTCCCCCCTCGGGCATGTGTGTGTGTGTTTTTCTTTAGGATAATTTAGGTTAAGTAGTGTGTAAGCTTAGGGACTGATGACCTTAGCAGTTAAGTCCCATAAGATTTCACACACATCTGAACATTTTGAACATAACAACTACAAAGGGGAAACGACTGAGGTATCCACTATAATAAGTCATCGTGTGTTCTAGGAATGTCCACCAGAATCAGTGTGGACATGTTTCCACGGACCAGTGGGGCGCGAACAGTCAGATAAGCTTTGAGGTGGAGCAGCCTGTTGCTAATGCAAACGGGGCGGCATGACGTCATATCTTCAGTCTGGGCGTCCATCCCTGGCGAAAAACAATGGCGTCGAGAGAGCTGCTTTGCCCCCACGATAACCCAGTGTCCCTAATGCTACAATCTAAAAACGTCCTGCTGTAGGGTGCGTGGTATGATGACCTGGGCCTGGTCGTTTTCGATGTGTGACAGTAAAACACCATTCTGTACTGACTTGACAGTGAGCGAAGTATCGATGTACTTCGTCCGAACAGTGTCTTTCACTCTCGCTAGCCATTCTGTGTGCAAATAATTCAGTGTAGTGCTTTTACACCAAGCGGTGTGTGGCGGAGGGCACAATTTGCGCCAAAGTCATATTTCTGCCTCCCTGTTCCACTCGCGGATCGCTTAAATCTGTATCCACAGATGTCTCCTGTGCTATGCGACGGAAGTCCGTGGAAGAATGGTGAACTGCAGAAGCGTACATCCATCTGACAATGCGATGCTTCGGAGTCGAACTCTCTTCATTTTCCGCCGGTAACCTTGGCAACACATTGGAGTTGGAATGTTGAGCCGTAGGACGGTACAAGATTTCATAGTTGTAGTTGGACACCAATATAGCCCATCATCGCAATTTCTGCGCCGTGTGTGATGGATCATGCTTGGCTGGGGGGAAGAGTGAAGTGAATGGCTTATGATCTGTGACCAAGTAGAACATCCTTCCATAGAGGTAATGATGAAACTTGGTTATACTATAAATGACCGCCAATGCTTTGCAGAGTCTTATTTAGAAGATTGGAGGCAAATGCTGTTGGACGATCCGTTGACCCGACACGATGCTACATAACGGTGACTAGAGCAATACAAGAAGCATCAACGGCTAACACCATTGGTTTAGCCGGATCAACATGTATGAGGCACGTGCTACTAAGCAGCATATGTTTCAATTGATCAAAAGCCAACTGACATTCCTTGGTCCATGTAAACGGAACATCCTTACACTGTAACTTGTGAAGTGGAACTGCAATGATAGAGGCGTGAGGAATGAATTTGAAACAGTAGTTCAGTTTGCCAAACACTCCTTGCAATTCCTTTAGATCTTTGGGAGCCGACAAATCTCTGATAGCTCGCAAATTAGTCTGGGTGGTCTGAATACCCTGTAGACTAATGGAATGTCCTAGATATTCTATTTCTGTCCAGAAAAAAGAGCATTTGTCTTTGCTGCACTTCAGGCCTGCCGATAACAGTGCTTGAAAAGGGCCCTCGAGATTTTCTGAATGTTCTGCTGCTGAACGTTCAGACACTACAGTGTCATCCAGGTAATTTCAGCATGAAGGGATCTTGCTTAGTAGTCACTTGTTCTAAAAAGCATTGAAAATCGCCAGTGCTGAGGCATTACCGAAGGGCAGGCCTTGACATTCAAAGAGCCCGAGATCAGTGTTAATAACCAAAAATTTCTTTGAATAGTCATCGAAAGGCAATTGGAGACAAGCATCCGGCAAGTCTATCTTGCAAAAATAACGAGCCTCGCCTAATCTGCCCATCAGTTCCTCTGGGCGGGACAAAGGGGGTCTATCATTGTCTGAGTTCACAGTCAACTTAAAATCAACACACAGTCGGAGACGTCCTAAAGGTTTTCGAAGGATGACTAATGGAGAAGACCACTGACTTGCACTGGTTGGCTTACTGACGTCATAAGTTTGTCACTGCTGTAATAGTTCAGCGCCCTGTTCCATAATGGCAATAGGCACTTGCCTAGCTCGACAAATCTTTGGTTGCGCATTGTCTTTAAGTGACATATGAGCTAAAAACTTATTCACGCAACCGATACTGCCGCTAAAAAGTTCATTAAATTTGTCACACAGAGCTTGAAGCTTGTCTACAGGCACATCTGTTGAAGTCTGCAACACTGACTTGTGGAGTGGCAATCCGAAAATAACAAAGAATCTAAGCCAAAAATATTCTACGAAGATTTGGCAGAAGCACTGTGAATACAACTGTCTTCGTTACACCTTGAAAAGTAGCCGGCATACTGAAAGCTCCTAAAACTGTAATTTCCTGTCCATTATAAGATGACGACGCATGTCTAGGTGGACTCAGTAATGGTGAACCTAATAGTTCGTAGGTAAGTTTGTTCAGAAGTGTGACTGTAGTACCAGTATCCAGTTGCAATTCGACGTCTTCCTTGGCTACTGTCAAAGTAACAAACACCAATCCCGACTACGTTCCACATCTAAGACCGAACTGTCACTAACTGCCTGTTGCTGTGAGCTACTAAAGTACCTAACAGGTGAAGTGGGCAAAGATTTAGTAGTGGACCTGTGTTTGCATCGGCGCGACTTGCTTGGTACATGAAAATCACCAGGCTGATGTTTGCTAAGTTTTGTACTTGGACGACCTTTCACAACATTTACGAGGGTTATTCGGAATGTAAGGAACGATCGGTCGAGAAATGGAAAATACAGTGAAAATCTGATGAAGCTTTGCACAGATGCGTTGGGCACTGTGTCTAGTACGCCTGTCGATCGCATCATGTCGTTCTTTTCAGTTCTGAGCTCACAGTGAGAACGTAAAGGTGGCTAGAAGTTAGCGTCTCCCGCTAAGTATGAGGGCCTGGCGAAAGATTTCGCCTGATGCTATGCAATCCACATAACATAACTGTCATCCCATTCGTTCTGCACGATAATTCTCAGCCACACTCAGCAGGGGCAATGAAGGTGCAGTCCAGTGTAGAAAATTGTCGAAAAGCACTGGCGGCTGTCTTCTATAACGAGGGAATTGAAAAGTTGGTACAATGCTACACCATATGTCTAAGTCTGAGCGGCGACTTTAGAGAAGTAGCTGGAAGGTCTACCTAACCGTTGCAAATAAAACAGTTTTGATTTTCACTGCCGGCCGAGGTGGCCGAGCGGTTATAGGCGCTACAGTCTGGAACCACGAGGCCGCTATAGTTGCAGGTTCGAATCCTGCCTCGGGCATGGATGTGTGTGATGTCCTTAGGTTAGTTAGGTTTAAATAGTTCTACATTCTAGGGTACTGATGACCTCAGAAGTTAAGTCCCATAATGCTCAGAGCCATTTGAACCAGTTTTTGATTTTCACTGTGGTTTCCATTTCGCGACCTATCATTCCTTACTTACCGAACAGCCCTCGTACTACAGCCACCAGGTCGCACTGTTCTGTTACTGGCTGTGCCGTGACAACACTGATGATTTGAATTAATTGTTTAGTGGCATGTTACTTTGGAATTTGCTTCTACGCAGCTTTTTCATACACACTGACTGAACATGACGTTTTGGGTTGCAAAAAACAACAAATAGCGCCGTGTATTGGGTACTGAGCACGCTTATGGTTACTAAAGCACTCTGAGCAAGACTTTGCTATGTTCTTCTGTCTACCGGCGTTCTGCAGACGCGGCATAGCACTGTCTGTCTCTACAAGTGACGTCAAACGCTGTGTCACACTGGCCGGGCAGCCACGATTTTGTTTACGTTCTGCAGCACTATTAACACTGTCACTATGCAATTCATTGATGTTTGACATTCGCATCTCACAATTGGCTAAATCAAATGTTCTGAGCCTCAATTAACTGCAACACTGTATCTAAGAAAGATCAGGTGGTTTCAACACAGCAGTACGAATTCTATAGTCACAAATATTTTGAGTTATAGCGCCACACAGCATGAAATCACTGTATCATCTTCCTCAAGGACACAAAAATTTGTAATGCCTAGTTAAACTTTGTGAGTAAGTGATGAGCTTGGCCTGCTGCCAGCTGAAGGTGGGAAAGCTTCAACCTTGCAGGAGCCGTAAGCATTTGTTCAGCAAAGTAAAGTCTCAAATTGTAATTGTTCTGGTTGTTTGTCAGAAACAATTGCAGCGTGTGTCTAAACTTCCATGCCCACTACGGAAAGAAAAAATGCTTTGCTCTTCGTACCTTGCCACTGGTGTTGCCTCCATATGATTCATTAACTGAACTAAGTATTCCGACCAGCCCTTGAACTGCAGAATGGTGGATTGGCTGATGGAGGCTGAGTCTGAGTCTGAGGCTGCAGTGCTGCTTGTAGATTGCTCTGTTGTTGTTGTGTTGAGCTGCGTCACAACTTCCAGCAACAGCTGGATTTGCTCATTCTGTAACCGAATAACGCACATTAGAGAACACTCTGACAGGTGGCATGCCTTTAGATGTACACAGTGACTTGCACCTTTTCATATTTATACCTTATTCTGAGTAATTAGATTTGGGGAAGTATGGGCGAGCATTGTCATTACAAGGCTAGTATTGAGAACTCGGAAGATATGAATATTTTCCTCTCTAATTGCATGAGGTGAAAATTTCCTATTGCTTCACACGCGGACTTCCCACGCAGTGTCTCTCGACACCCAGGTGGTCCGGTGACAGGCGGGCTCTGCTGATCTTGAAAGGGTTAAGCCGACAGGTGTGAGGGTGTCTTGTGGATACTTTCCAGACGCCAACATTGTCATAAGAGCGGCGGCTACACGCCCACAGGGGCCTGAAGGAGCGGCTGGGGCTAGAGATTCCGTTACTTCACAGAAACTTAGTGAAAACACTTTCTGACGGGCTACCAGCGAGGCGTGGGAATGACGTGTTCCCAGGCAGTCTTGGCGGGCAAATTCCCTCGTTTTCTGCAAAATCATAACTGTGATTGGGTTGCTCAGGGGATAGGTCCATGACGTAGCAAAATCGGCGCAGAAATTGGCGCCAAGTATCTCCATTGGTGGAATAGTAATGCGTCGGCAATAGAGTGGAATTTTCCGCCGGTTTTCGAGTTGCTGATTGGATCGTTTAACCATGGCCACTGTCGTGGGAGCGGGAATGTTCTGTGTTCAGCTTGTACGGGTGCTCTTGAGAGAGTCGGCTCTCACCTTTCGGTTGGAGTAGGTTACAAGACAGAGTCTCGCTGCTCTGGACAGATTATATGTTGCACACAAAGTAACACACTCTTCTCACTAATAGTCTCCATCCTGAGTCAAAAGCCAATGCACTAATGTACTAGGCATATAAAAAGAAATCACAAGAAGTAAATAACAAGCAAAAAGGGTAACTTGCACATATTCTATCCCATTTTCTTCGCCAGCTGTTGTATTACACTGTAACGTTCTTTAAATTAAGATTATATTACTCCTGTTTGTTAATGGATATGCAATGCGCAGTGTTTCTCTTACGGAAATGTACTGTGTAATGTATGGACCAAATGTTGTAATCCAAAGAAAAATTAAACAACTTAATCTGGAAAACTGGCATGTAAAGCCTGTAATGAAATCAATCCCGCTGAAATTTACTCAGTCTCGTGAGCAATGAGTTCTATGGCCCTGTGCAATAATGGAAATGAAGTCCCATGCTTCTTGACAGAGCGTACGGGAACCATGCGGGAGACCCGGACCGCCGTTCTAGGCAAGGTCTTAATGGAGGTTGTTTGCCGTTGCCTTCCTCCGACCGTGATGGGGATGAATGAAGATGAAGAAAACGACACAGCAACACCCAGTTGTCTCGGGGCAGGTGAAAATCCCTGACCTCGCCGGGAATCGAACCTGGGACCCCGGGCTCGAGAAGCGAGAACGCTACCGCGAAACCACGAGCTGTGGACTCTGAATAGTAGGCATACGAAATATTCAATCTTGGCTCAGCGAAGTGCAACGCCGGCCGTAAAATAGCTTCATACAAATAATGTCAGTAAATTAGTTGATAACCTTGATTTTGATTTGATAATTTTGGATACTGGCTCAGCGTTGTGCAATGCTGCCCGCATTAAACCTCTCACAAACATTAATACTTTTCCGATTCTGATGGAAGATAATTGGTTCCTACATTCAAGAGACGGTATTGCTAGAATTAGCAAAACCCACACTGCGTTGCTGTATACTTAAAACTAAATATATAAAAATTTCTGTATCTTACAAAACTATTATGCTGCGTCCATAGGCCAACAGTTAAAGTCTCACAGCTAGCCATTAGCTTAAAGTCTTACATCATACCTTTAACAGAGTGCAACGGCAACTGCTACTGCGCTCCGCGCGACCCAACTTACAATCGATTCTGCCACTCAGGCAACATCTTTGGCTCAGTGGTGTCAAAGATACAATCTCTTCTACATGTGATAACCATTTCATATAATTTTTCATGAAATATGTTACAAAATCGGGCTCCAAGTGGACCTCTCACAACACTTTTGATAGAATCGGAGTAGGAGGTTTTACTTGTCGCCACCCTCAACTGTTTATAGCGCGCTGAGGGAAACACTATGAAAGGAGAACACTGAAACACTGACAATGATTAGTGACAAGAACACACAAATTTGTTGAGGAATACTCAACTTTGCACACATCGGTTCAGGCAGCAGATCCTGAAGTTGAACTAGTATTCCACAAGCTAAGGTTGGATAGTAAACAGTTCTTGTCCCACTAGAATGTTAACGGAATGTGTACAACTGATGGCTATATAGTGCTTTTCTTCAAATACACTGGTGTCGGAAACTAGAGCAACAAACCACTATTTCGCCGTCCTGTGTCTAATCCACGACGTAATCATGCAAACTGTCAACAGATGTTCGTATTATCCTGTTCTACACGGAAAGTAGCTTTCCGGTCAACGAATAACCGCACCAACGACCATCAGGGCATCTATCAAACGGGATAGTGTTTGACGGGCACTCCAAATCCACAATCGCTGTGTACACAGTTACAGACAGTGCTGTATGGCACATAGAAAACGCCTACCAGATTCTCTGTGGTGGAGGGACATAGGAAGTATTGAAGCAGGACACTTGCAAACTGGTGTTCCCGATGGCTTAACGTGAATCGTTTCTGTTGTTTTTCGGATGTGGCGATAGTTCATAGAGACCGGAACTGCATCCCGAAGACCAGAGCAGGGCCGACCACGTGTGACATTAGAAAGAGAGGACTATTTCGCTGTAAGAGGACGACGGTACCGCCTTAGTACTGTACGGCAACTGGCATCTGACCTCGTAGCAACCCCTGGACGTGTCGTATCGGGATAAACGGTGTACGGAAGGCTTCTGTGTGTGTGTGCCTTTGACGCGTCTTCGCGGAAGGGAATGCCTAGAGTGGAGTCGTCAACATGCCACCTGGACGGTCGTACATCGGGCCAACGTTCTTTCCACAGATGAGTCCAGATTTGGTCTGGAGATTGAGTCCCGACGGGTTCGCATCTGAAGATTTCGGGACCCACACATTGTCGAAGGAGACCGATATCGAGGACGGTCCGTAACAGTGTGAGCAGGGGTTATGATGGTCATTCGAATACCTCTTCATGAGTTTGTAAGAGTGAATCGGCAAGGTTTAACTGCTGTCACGTATCGTGAAGAGATCTAGGGATCTCAAGTGGGGATGTTGCTAGGAGCTGAGGGCCCAGACTTCGTACTGATGGACGATAACGTTTGACCTCTTAGAGCAAAGGTTCTTGGAAGAATCTGCACGCATAGCGTGGCCTGTTCGCTATCCCGATATGAATCCCACAGAGCAAGTCTGGGCTTCACTAGAGACACGGGTTGCAACCCGTTAGCATCCACCAACCACTCTCCAAGACTTGCCCGCAACTATGCAGCAAGAATGGGCGTCATTGGCTCAATACGAGATTGATGACATCATTTACAGCATGCCCCATCGTTGTCAGGGCTGTACTACTGCCACAGGTGGTCACACCCCGTACTGAGGGTGTTAACGAGTTGTCAGAATGTGTGACTAAATCCGTTAAGTTGGAAAAAACGATAAATATATGTGTCTACCGTTATGCATGTTGCGGTTGTTTACTGTCTGTATTCTTTACATTCCGTCTACTTTATTATCACTTGTTTGTACTGTTTTGTGGCAAAATTAAGACACTTTGCAAAATTTCTGTTTGTTGCTTTAATTTTGGACACCACATTGTATTTGACAGCTGTAGCAAATTACCTATGCAAAGAAATAATGTACAGTTTCTTTCAGAATCGAAATAATTTCGGGTTCCATTAGAAATATAAGAGGCATTTTTAAGGGCGGTTTAAAAAGTTTATGCAATGTTTCGTCACCTGGCTACTCTAAACTGCAATAAATCATAAAAAGAGTGTTTGAATTTGTTTCTCCCTTTAAAGCCAAGTCACGTAATGCACAAAACAATTAACAAAAGGCAGCTGATCAATTTAGCGATACTAGTTAGTACTATTTCGCAAGATTCTCATTGAAGAGTTTGTAATAATTTTCACAAAATAACTTTACTTTTTAGATACACCTTCATACCATTCGAAATTCATATTCATTTTTTGTAGATTAGTAAAACTTTCTGAAATTGATGAATGGACGGTTTATGAACGCGCCATGAAGTCTGCCATACGTTATACAGGGTGATTCTGTGGCGATGTTACCAACTTTCAGGTATGTTGGAGAACGGAAAATGTATCAGTTTGAGAGGACCTTCAACTGAAACGACCGAGCAGAAAGTCATAAACGAAAATCGTTCTGACACCTTTGACAGTAGAAGACATGAACCGGACTTATAATTGCTAAGATTGTTGGTTGGGCAACTTTCAGATGTTATAGTGTGGATTAAAACAAGAAAATAATGTGTAGTGAACATGGGCTTTAAAGTGCGTACCTTAAGAGCTATGGACATTTGCTCGTATTCGATATTGTGAAACACATCTCTTCTAGTAAACAAGTGCTCGTAAATTTTAGCATTCTTCAGTAAATATTAAATTACATACATTATCACAAACACGAATTTACATTTGTAGATTTTCAATGTTGTTGTTGTTGTTGTTGTTGTGGTGGTGGTGGTCATTAGTTTGAAGATTGATTTGATGCAGTTATACATGTTTGACGCAGCTATACATGCTGTACTATCCTGCCCCTTCATCTCCGAATACTTAAACATCTGCAATTCACCGCCATTTCAACCTGCTAACTGCATTCACATCTTAGTCTCCCTCTACAATTCTTAACCCGTGTAATTCGCACCGTTACTAAATTGATCATTCCTTCATGACTAGAAGTGTCTTATTACTGATCCCTTCTTTATAATTTTTCCCCACATTCGATTCACTACCTCCTCATTAGTTCCTAGATTTGCCTAACTAATCATCAGCATTCTTTTGTAGCACCATACTCAAAAGGATCCAATTTTTTTCTTATCTGAACTGCTCATCGTCCTTGTTTTACTTGCATACCAGACAAACAGTAATATCAGAAATTGAGTGCGCCTTGATGCAAAACACCTTGTTATACGTTTATTTCTTTATTTTCCCAAACTAGTTTGAGCGACAAATATCACTATCATTAGATTTAAAAAAAACCACTGATGATGGTGATATTTGTCGCCGAAACTAGTTTGGGAGAATAAAGAAATAAACGTATAACATGGTGTTTTACATCAAGGCGGACTCAGTTTCTGACATTACTGTTTTTCTATGCAAACACGGACCAAATGGAAGAGTTCCAAGATAAAATTACACCAGATAAATATCTTCACAAAACACTTCTTAAGAAACTGATATTCAGTTTTAACAAATTCCTCTTTTATCGTGCTATACCACGTTTGCATTTTATATCCTATGTACTTCAGCCGTAATAGGTTATTTTGCTGCCACAATAGCAGAACTCATTGTGGTTTTGTAAACACAGCACGCACGACCAGGCAGCAGCACAGTCGCCTACAGGTCGACAACCCATTCCAGAGATTGTGTATAGGCCACCGATTGCCGTACCAAGAAGTCCCAGCCCTGGCAGTGACAAATATGGGACAATGTCATTGCCTTACATGGACGACAAGCTTATGGACAGTTATTACTATCTACAAATGTCTTTTACATAGTAATATTATTATTATACTAAAGAAATATGTATCTTACAAGTCTTAGGATTTACGATTTATTTGGTTGGCATATTTCATGTAGCATCATCTAGGCTTGTTTTCCTCATGATGTAACTCAATGAATGTCGTTTGTTGATAGCAACACAACATGTTGCCAACATTGAACTACTATCAGGTGTGCTCTCTCACTTTCTCTGGTGACTATATTAAGGTATGATGCCTCTCGATGCCTCCTTCCTCGTGTGCATTCGGAGACGCACGGGTATAAAAACGCAAGCACAAAAATTAGTAGAAAGGACGCATCCACGTTCTCGTGTCAACAGTGCGCCTCGTTGTGAAAACAGTCTGCTATGCATCCCCTTCTTTGTTCGGTAGTTTGTGTTGCGTTTATTGCGATGAAAAGGCAACAGAAAAAGAAAACACAATGGCGACTGTCGATTAAAAAGCATCTGTATAACTGATTTACGCGAAATGCAAAGTGAGGGCCACGTTTTATTTGCAGATTTCAGGAGGTCGAAGCGATATTTTAGATTTTCTGTTTGGGAACCTGCTTTGGTAAGGCTGGCAACAACTTTTCGTTAGCTAGTGACCAGAGACTTACACAGGGTGTTACAAAAAGGTACGGCCGAACTTTCAGGAAACATTCCTCACACACAAATAAAGAAAAGATGTTATGTGGACATGTGTCCGGAAACGCTTAATTTCCATGTTAGAGCTCATTTTAGTTTCGTCAGAATGTGCTGTACTTCCTCGATTCACCGCCAGTTGGCCCAATTGAAGGAACGTAATGTTGACTTCGGTGCTTGTGTTGACATGCGACTCATTGCTCTACAGTACTAGCATCAATCACATCAGTACGTAGCATCAACAGGCTAGTGTTCATCACGAATGTGGTTTTGCAGTCAGTGCAATGTTTACAAATGCGGAGTTGACAGATGCCCATTTGATGTATGGATTAGCACGGGGCAATAGCCGTGGCGCGGTACGTTTGTATCGAGACAGATTTCCAGAACGAAGGTGTCCCCACAGGAAGACGTTCGAAGCAATTGATCGGCGTCTTAGGGAGCACGGAACATTCCAGCCTATGACTCGTGACTGTGGAAGACCTAGAACGACGAGGACACCTGCAATGGACGACGCAATTCTTCGTGCGGTTGACGATAACACCAATGTCATCGTCAGAGAAGTTGCTGCTGTACAAGGTAACGTTAACCACGTCACTCTATGGAGAGTGCTACGGGAGAACCAGTTGTTTCCGTACCATGTACAGCGTGTGCAGGCACTATCAGCAGCTGATTGGCCTCCACGGGTACACTTCTGCGAGTGGTTCATCCAACAATGTGTCAATCCTCATTTCAGTGCAAATGTTCTCTTTACGGATGAGGCTTCATTCCAACGTGATCAAATTGTAAATTTTCACAATCAACATGTGTGGGCTGACGAGAATCCGCACGCAATTGTGCAATCACGTCATCAACACAGATTTTCTGTGAACGTTTGGGCAGGCATTGTTGGTGATGTCTTGATTGGGCCCCATGTTCTTCCACCTACGCTCAGTGGAGCACGTTATCATGATTTCATACGGGTTACTCTCCCTGTGCTGATAGAACATGTGCCTTTACAAGTACGACACAACATGTGGTTCATGCACGATGGAGCTCCTGCACGTTTCAGTCGAAGTGTTCGTACGCTTCTCAACAACAGATTCGGTGACTGATGGATTGGTAGAGGCGGACCAATTCCATGGCCTCCACGCTCTCCTGACCTCAACCCTCTTGACTTTCATTTATGGGGACATTTGAAAGCTCTTGTCTACGCAATCCCGGTACCAAATGTAGAGACTCTTCGTGCTCGTGTCGTGGACGGCTGTGATACAATACGCCATTCTCCAGGGCTGCATCAGCGCATCAGGGATTCCATGCGACGGAGGGTGGATGCATGTATCCTCGCTAACGGAGGACATTTTGAACATTTCCTGTAACAAAGCGTTTGAAGTCACTCTGGTACGTTCTGTTGCTGTGTGTTCCCATTCCATGATTAATGTGATTTGAAGAGAAGTAATAAAATGAGCTCTAACATGGAAAGCAAGCGTTTCCGGACACATGTCCACATAACATATTTTCTTTCTTTGTGTGTGAGGAATGTTTCCTGAAAGTGTGGCCGTACCTTTTTGTAACACCCTGTATACCTGCTTAAACTGTGTGTCACGAATTTCAAAGCAGAGCATTTCACTGTTTGTTCCTTAAACTGAGGAACAATTAACGGGGGTTCTTAGTGTTTTGTGAAGATTAATTGGCTTCCAATACGTTATTTGCAATTCATTTTATAAAAAGAAGTTGTTTACTCAACCTTAATCATTAAAGATTATATTTAAATTAGTATCCTCGAACCTGACAATTTCGGAAACGTCACAGACCCCAGAATTAACTGAAGCAGAGGTTGCATTCACCAGTTTTGTATTTTTTGCATCGTCAGTGTCTTCCATTTTAATTTCTAATACTTGGTTAAACAATTACATCAGTCTCATCTTATGTTTTTTTAGGTGCCAGGCTTCTTAATTGATGTGCTATTTAGTCGCCACAACATGAAAAATCGTCTAGTTTTCATACACATTTGACACAACTTGTAGACATATTCCTTACATTTCTATGATCGGAGACTTTTTATTTAATACTTAGGGCATCACATCCCAAATTTGGCTTTCCACATGACTTCTCTTTGTAATCATCCAGAAGTTACTGTGCCCCTTCATGGGAGTCAGCGTACGTCATTGCACATAAATCACCTTCGAGCATAACCTCAACATACTAAACCACAAAATACGCTTGAGCACCAATTGTCTGTCATCTGGTAAACAGTGCAAGAAATTCCCACCTAACCCAGGAAACAATTCGCAGCTAAGCACTGCCTCCATTTCGAGGAAATTACACAAGCACAAATGGGTATGCTTGGTTGCGCTATTGGAAATGTACCGGCATGCGCCAAGTTTAGAGAAAAAAGGCATCGTACGGACGCACCTTTGCAGGTCTTCGTATGTGTTTACTCTCCGATATTAGACTTTTTGGTCATTTTAGGTTACATATAACTGATTACTTCCACCTGTTATCCGTCAGTAGCGTATACGCAATCTCTCGGTATGAGTTATGATCCTGGCTGAATTATGTGAATTTTACTTACCACTGTAAGACATCGTTGTAATTAGTATGCGAAGAGTCATTTATGGGCAGTATGTAATTTTTAACCACCTGATGCACCGGTTGTGCCCTGTAAGTACTGACCATGATTTTGATGTACTAACAAGTAATTCTTACATTTTTCGTTGTTTTCGTCTGTGTATACCGAATACGTTTTCTGTTTTTGTTGTTTTGTCATCCTGTGATAATGGTTGTAAAACTCGAAACCGGCAAAGATTAAAATTGATTGTGTACAATTGATTGCCATAAAATGCTTTTAACCAGAAAAGGTACAATTTTATGTTATGCATTATCTCATAGGTTGTGCCTGAGAGGTAACACAAAAATCGATTTCAAAATCGATGTTAAAACATGTGGCAGTGGTTCAAAAGCGTAAAAATGAGGGAAATGTTTTCCATCAGAAAACTGTAATGACAGTAAAACAATTAAGTGAGAGAATAGGACTTACTGCTGCACCAATAGAAAATAAAGTAAATGTTGGGAAAACATAAAATCTGGAGATGTAAGACCAACTTTTACTATAATTATCCGTCTGTTTGTTTATGTTTATAACGTTGACTAGGTACTGGAGGTCCACTGTAGAAAACCAATAGGCGATAATGAGGGGAAGATAACAATATCCTTAAAATTTCTAAATCAAATGCATGGTCCAAAGGTTTTGCCCCTACTGACATGAAATATTGAGGGCGCCACATACGGGATGTTTCGTAGAAAAGGGGCGGGAAAATTGACGCAAGTGAGTAAAGCAAAAACACTAGCCTCCACTGAATATGTCTACGTACCATTACAAATTTATTTTTATTTTTCAGGAAAGCTGTTTGACTGAAGGCAACTTGTCGTCCAAGAGCGAAAAGAATAGTTAGCTGTGCTGACGTAATACCAAGACAGGCGCCATTCCATCTTAAAACAGTCAGCGAGTGCAGCCGGGAGATAGAAACAGTAGGTGCATCGGCCTTGTCAACGAGAAATAAAGGAGTTCTGTGAAACCTATATCTTTGGAACTGCAGGCGATAAAAAAATATAGAGTTAAAGAAGGTTGAAAACGAATCCGTAATGCAATAGACCATACGGAGCTAGTAAAGACAAACTGCTAAAATAGTGATTAAACTTCATTTACACAAACCTAAGTGACTGAGAAAGATGAAAAGTAATCACTCTCGCAGTTGCTTGCAGGAAGTGAAATTTCATATTCAGTCTATGATGATTTTAGGGGTATGTGGTGAAATAAATTCTTGGCCTTTGAATACACATATGTTGATCACCAATTTCGGTTTACGTTACGTGTCAGTGCTGTGAATGGGTTAATAATTTCGGCTTTCGTTACGTTTTTTGGCTTCTGTAATACAAATGTTGATCATCAATTTCGCTTTACGTTACGTGTCGGTGCTGTGAACGGGTTAATAATTTCGGCCTTCGTTACGTGTCGGTGCTGCGAACAGTATCGTGGATTCTATATATGTGAATAATGATCATCAATTTCGGCTTTCGTTACGTGTCGGTGCTGTGATTAGTATCACAAACAATCGAATCATTCACAGTCAATATCTGTAACTCAGTTCGAGACTGCTGAGATAATTGACTGGATAAACGAAGCTTCGTATACCACAAACATACAAAATATTTAGATTTGGGAATCCCTGTGCTCTGATGAGAGACTGCTGGGATAATTGATTGGAAACTACGAAGCTCTGCAACAGTCTACAGTTCGCTGGAAAAACAATGTAACCGTCCACAGTAGTCTCACGAGTTGGGAATGAATGATTTATGAAAAATTGCTAGTTCATAAGCCCACTTACATTGCGTTAAGTTCTGCAGTGAAATGTTTAAGAACTATATGAAGATCGATTTACTTTTGCATGTCATGTGATAATGTTTCATTACCTACACCCTGAGAATAGCTAGTTCGATCAATCGTAGGCGAAACAGGTGGCACACTTTGGTTAACTGATTGGCTACTAGGAAAATACAGTATGTCTCCAAAGACAACTGCTTAAAAAAAAAACAAAAAAATGGCTCTGAGCACTATGGGACTTAACTTCTGATGTCATTAGTCCCCTAGAACTTAGAACTACTTAAACCTAACTAACCTAAGACCATCACACACATCCATGCCCGAGGCAGGATTCGAACCTGCGACCGTAGCGGTCGCGCGGTTCCAGACTGTAGCGCCTAGAACCGCTCGGCCACACCGGCCGGCGCTTAAAAAACACTAGTGCGACCCGTCACATAATATTGTTCAAGTATACACGGCTCGTATCAAATAGGGCATATTCAACGTATTCAAAAAAGGGCAACACGAGTAGTTACAGGTTTATTTCACTCATGGTAGAGCGTCTCGGAGGCGCTGAAAGAAGTGAACTGGCAGATGCTTGAAGATAGGGGCAAACAATGCAGGTAATGCCTAGCTACGAAGTTGGAAGAACCAGCTTTAACTGATGAACTTAGAGATGTACTGCGATGCTCTGCCTATCACTCCCGCAGACATCGCGACAACAATATTAGAATACAGCGCGCACAGATGCGTTTCAGTAATTATTCTTCCCGTACTCCGTACGTGAGTGGAATGGGCAAAGCTTTCAGTAAGTAGTAAAAAGGTAAGTACTCTCTGCAAAGCACTTCGCAGTGGCTTGCAGAGTACGAATGTAAAAGCAGTTGTAGATATCTTCTTAATCATGGGCCTCATGATTGACACAATTTCTAAGCAGTTCCACGAAGTTTCGCGCCATTTCCACCAATATAGCCCATTTATTTCAACAAGCCTTATCGCAAGCAAGGGCTATAGGCAATACCGAGTTGGTAGTTCAGAGTTGCCCTTTAACGAATATGAATATGTTGAAAATGTTCCCTGTAACATTGTACTTGATTCACGAGCATTATGGCGTGTGGCCCGATCATGTTGAGACAAGTAGACTTCTGTTTCCAATAATTATTTTCCACTCGAAGGAACAATAATCTATGTATAATCACAAATGACTTTTTGTTCAAAATGGCTCTGAGCACTGTGGGACTCAACTGCTGTGGTCATAAGTCCTCTAGAACTTAGAACTACTTAAACCTAACTAACCTAAGGACATCACACACATCCATGCCCGAGGCAGGATTCGAACCTGCGGCCGTAGCGGTCTCGCGGTTCCAGACTGCAGCACCTAGAACCGCACGGCCACTTCGGCCGGCTGACTTTTTGTTATTGTCCAGAATTGCCAAAACGATTATACGAGCACCGTCAGGTGAATATCAATATTTTTTTCTTGTACTGTTTGAAGCTGCTCACGGGGAAAGCACAAAGAGCTCCCACTAATCCGTAAGGACTAAAATATACTGTATATGATTTCATGACCTTGCATCAATTCCACTGGTAAAAGAATTTACTTCAGGTTCTTGACACGAATGGTCTGCGTTGGTCGAGGCAACGTAGAGAAGGGCTATGTGAAACGATGTTGGTTACTCATCGTATACGCGCAGTCTACAATTACGAATGAGAAGTGGAAGGGGGGAGGCGGTATGCCTGGCGATCGTTCACTAGTCATGTGATATGTGTAGTTAAAAACGACGTATTTGCGGTAACTACAACACTTTATCCACAAAATTTGATATCAGAAATTGCATTAGCGAAGAAGTACTTTGTGTTACATTAGAATTACCGTGTGAAGTTATTAACAACGCCTAATGATGCACATGATTTAAATTTAACATAATGAAGTATCAGTCCTCAGGGAAATTTCCACAGCATTTATAATTGACTAACATGAAATGTATCCCTGAAAAGAAAGCATAGAAAGTGCTGATGAGATAGTAAATAAAAGGATAAAATTCAAAAAATTAAAAACACTTCGCAGAAATGGTAGATTCGCACACAGAGCACAATTACAGTGCTGTTTATACGCTTGGTTTTTTTTTTTTAAAAAAATATTTGAGTATTGTGCTTATTGACAGCATCACAGTTTAAAAACACGTGCTGCTTTATCCGACAATTCCTGATCCAAAATGTACACTCTCGATAATTCATCCTCGTGCGAGGGTACTGTAACTCAAATATCTTCTTTATTTCGGTAAAGTTCTTTTTTGTTGTACTTCAACAGATTTCCTGTATCCTTCCAATGGGCCTTCAGCAAACATTGGAACGCGAATGAAGACAACTAACTTGATTGTACATGTATCTAAAGAAGGCAAGTAACAGAGAATGGAAGAGAGGTTACGATTAAACGATCAATCAGTGGTAAGGCGAGGCACATATTGCGCAGCAGGAGTGTGGGGTGAACGTCGTTCTTGCCTAAAATTGCTAAGAAAACATGCTACAAATTTGTATCAACATGACCTGAGCAGGACTAGGCTTCTCCAGAACACGTCTGCTTGCGTTAACCAATGTGTCTCACCTCATAGCGAGTACGTCTTAGGCCCTACCGTTAACCAATGTGTCTCACCTCATAGCGAGTACGTCTCAGGCGCTACCTCTTCCACAGAGAATTCCACGTTGTAAACGCGATATGTTGTACGTGTCAAATATTGCTTGTAAACAGTTGGAATGACCTATTATTGTCTGGTAACACGGCTGCCGAATAACACTGTAAACAGTCACATCCAACAAATATCTGGGAGTACACTTACAGAGAGATTCAAATTTGAATCAGTAACTTTTGAGAACATTCCTCGTAGAGAACAGCGATTTCTTTATTGCTTTAAAATGAACAAAAATAGTCTTGATCTTTAGAAACTTCTTTTTTAAGTTACCGGTTCGATCTGTTTTCGACCATCTTCAGACCTCATAACATCATGATAGGCGGTGGCAGTCAACTGAGCATGCGTTATGACTCCATCAGCAACGTTCATGGAGCCGTAACGGCTCGTTCGTTCTCTGCCGCCGCCTATCATCATGATATGAGGTCTGAAGATGGTATAAAACAAGTAACTTAAAAAAAGAGTTGCGGTCGAGACTGTTTTATGTTCATTTTAAATTAGAATGACCACATAAAACCGATGCTAAACAGAGATTCATTGGGTGAATCCCAGGAAGGAAGTAACCTACAAAAACCCTAATTTAAGCGGTTCTTGAAACAGAGATTCGCTGGGTGCTTTTTCAGAAAGAGAAATCTTCCCAGGAAGGAGATAACTTACAAAACCCCTCGCTCCTTAACATGGAATTTCACCAACTTGACCTCTTATTCTGAGGAGAAAAAGCGCGGTTGAAAGACGTAAGCCTCAGCAATCGACGCCGCGCGAAAATTTGGACCATAATTACAACTGTATGCAGTTACGACCTTATGAACGTACAGCTTTTAAACATTCGCACGCACCGGCTACTTGTCACTCAATCCACAGCAAGCTACGTCACCACTTAATTTCTCGTTTTTACGTCCCTATTCTACTGTACCAACGAAGCTGTTCAACAAATGCGACTGTGATGAAAGGCCAGCCTCAGATCCTCACGTAAAGTAGCATCGAAAGTCAGTCCACTATTTTAATCGACACACATCAAAAAAAGTTTTGCATCCTCTTGGATGGTCACCACTCTAAATCGCCCTTTGTTAACATGCTTTAAGAAGCACCTCCATTATTTTACAACAATAGATGTACCACACTACTAATACGACATACCAGTCACAACAAATTAAGCAATTGTTTTAGCTAATTAAGGATGCATTCCAAAAGTCAAAGTCTCTGCCACACTTAGATACTGGTGAGGACAAGATGTGAATTGTTATCTGGTATTCCAGCCTCAGTCCAAGTGGCGTTAGTTTGTCATTATGATAAAATAACATAAAAATATTGTGGTGCGCGTACTGTAAGACCTTCGGTACACACACCATCGGATTATTTGACTTGTCGCTCTAAAGTAGGCGAGTGTCAGGAATATGTCTCGTGGTCTTATCGTAGCATGTTTATCTTCTGCCGTTAGGTCAGCCGATAGAAATGCCACTTGCACGCTTAGAGTAGCATTGACGGTGACCAACTTTAAACAGAACTTGATTAATTTTCACACACATTTATTAAAATAATAAAAAGCATAGACATTAAGTAACTTGATTCTGGATGCTGTTTACAATTGACAACCTGAAGTTCCTTTGGTCTTGGTATGTTAATCTTATTCTCACATATCTCTGATACTTGACAAAGTGTCTACAAACATTTATCTTCATGGCTATGTACAGGAATATGATAATCTCATTAGGCGCAGACTGAAACTTGACTATAGACTGGTACAGACAAATGCAGACTGGTACAGACTGGTGCAGACTAATGCAGACTGACTAATCGGAGGTCTGTACACTTGTTATAATACCTCACGCATTCATGTATCACTGCGCGAGTGTGATCCATGAGGAGAAAAGGTTCTACGTTAGCAGCAAACTCATTGGCTGCGTGACATATTAATATGCTGATCGGCGGAAGCAGAATTTGGTCCGTCTCTAAGGCAGCGCCATCTCGTAGTGCGGAGACGGACGAGTGCTGCGCCTGCACTGTTGTGCTTAGCGGGGCGCACTCTAGTGGGAAGTTGTGTACGCGCTGACTATGCGGAACTATGTACACAACACATATGAATAAACTGTACCAAATAAACACGTAATTTGGAAAAAATAAACATTTGAACAACAATAATGAAGGATTCTGTTCCAGTGTATCTGCTGAATAAAGTAAAAGAAGTAAGTAAAAGGAAGTATTTTTCGAAAAGAAGGTTCTAATATTTATGAAATAGCAAATTACAGTTCGTTGGTTTCGGTACACAAGCATGAAAGTCACACATGATCTTCTTAATGGAAAAGCATTCTACAACATTATTCTACATTCATTATCTGACTAGAGTTCCGGAACCTGGACAAAAACTTGGAAGAAACATCGCTTCCGCTCTCTGTATTGCTCCTGAAAACCACACATCGCATGTTTTATAGCCATACAGCGAGACTTCAGAGGTGCTGATCCAGATTGCTGTACACACGGGTACCTGTAATTCCCAGTAGCACGTCCTCTTGCATTGATGCATGCCTGTATTCGTTGTGGCAAACTATCCATCAAGGCACTGTTTGTCCAGATTGTTCCACTCCTCAACGGCCATTCGGCGTAGATCCCTCAGAGTGGTTGGTCAGTCACGTCGTCTAAACAGCCCTTTTCTATCTACCCCAGGCATGTTCGATAGGGTTCAGGTCTGGAGAACATGCTGGCCACTCTAGTCGAGCGATGTCGTTACCCTGAAGGAAGTCATTCACAAGATGTGCACGATGGGGGCCCGAATTGTCGTCCCTGAAGACGAATGCCTCACCAATATGATTGCACTATCGGTCAGAGGATGGCATTCACGTGTCGTACAGGCGTTACGGCGCCTTACATGACCACCAGCGGCGTAAGTCGGCCCCACGTAATACCACCCCAAAACAGCAGGGAACCTCCACTTGCTGAAGTCGCTGGCCAGTGTGTCCAAGACGTTCAGCCCTACGGGGTTGCCTCCAAACACGTCTCCGACGATTGTCTGGTTGAAGGCATATGCGACACTTAACGGTGAAGAGAACGTGATACCAATCCTCCAGCTGTCCATTCGGCATCTGTACCGCGCTGCATGGTGTCGTGGTTGCAAAGATGGACCTCGCCATGGACGTTGGGAGTGAAGTTGCGTATCATGCAGCCTACTGCGCACAGTTTGAGTCGTAACACGATGTCCTGAGGGTGCATGAAAACTATTACTCAAAACGGTGGCGTTGCTGCCCGGGTTCCTCCGAGCTATAATCCGTAGGTAACGGTCATCCACTGCAGTAGTAGCCCTTGGGCAGCCTGAGCGAGGCTTGTCCTGTCTCTCTCTATCTCCTCCATATTCGGACACCTTCGCTTTGATTCACTCCGAGATGCCTGGACAGTGCCCTTGTTGAAAGCCCTTCCTGGCACAAAGTAACAATGCGGACGCGAGAAGCCGCGGTATTGACCGTCTAGGCGTGGTTGAAGTACAGACAACTCGATCCGTGTACGTCCTTCCTGGTGGAATGACTGGAACTGATCGGCTGTCGGACCCCCTCCGTCTAATAGGCACTGCTTATGCATGGTTGTTTACATCTTTGGGTAGGTTTAGTGACACCTCTGAACAGTCAAAGCGACTGTGTCTGTGATACAATGTCCACAGTCAACGTCTATTTTCAGGAGTTCCGGGAACCGAGGTATGCAAAACTTTTTTTGATGCTTGTATATCTAGAGCTTCATTCGTGAAGTTGTCTACAGAATGTTACAGAAAGTAACAGCCAAACTTTCAGGAAACATTCCTCACACACAAAGAAAGAAAATATGTTATGTGGACATGTTTCCAGAAACGCTTACTTTCCATGTTAGAGCTCACTTTATTACTTCTCTTCAAATCACATTAATCATGGAATGGAAACACACAGCAACAGAACGTACCAGCGTGACTTCAAACACTTTGTTACAGGAAATGTTCAAAATGTCCTCCGTTAGCGAGGATACATCCATCCACCCTCCGTCGCATGGAATCCCTGATGCGCTGATGCAGCCCTGGACAATGGCGTATTGTATCACAGCCGTCCACAACACGAGCTCGAAGAGTCTCTACATTTGGTACCGGTGTTGCGTAGACAAGAGCTTTCAAATGCCCCCATAAATGAAAGTCAAGAGGGTTGAGGTCAGGAGAGCGTGGAGGCCATGGAATTGGTCCGCCTCTACCAATCCATCGGTCACCGAATCTGTTATTGAGAAGCGTACGAACACCTCGACTGGAGTGTGCAGGAGCTCCATCGTGCATGAACCACATGTTGTGTCGTACTTGTAAAGGCACATGTTCTAGCAGTACAGGTAGAGTATCCCATATGAAATTATGATAACGTGCTCCATTGAGCGTACATACTGACGAAACTAAAATGAGGTCTTTTGTGGACTGGCAAGACAGCCAATCCACAAGGACGGGAGGCCGAAGGGCACGCGTTTAAGCTCACGCAGGATGGCGTGAGGTTTGGAACGGGTCAATGTCTTATAGTAGCAAAAAGAGTACGTAGCTTCTGGAATACTGCATTTGTAGTATACTTTGTTACCTGACGCTACCGCATTTGTAGAATACGTTGTTGGTTGGTGTACGCGTGTTAAAGTGCATGACCTTGATTCGGACTTAGTATTGGTGAACATCGGTCTGACGGTATATGCATCACAAGATAAATAGCAATTGATAATGGCGCCTAGCTAGGTCGTAGCAAATGACGTAGCTGAAAGCTATGCTAACTATCGTCTCGGCAAATGAGAGCGTAATTTGTCAGTGAACCATCGCTAGCAAAGTCGGCTGTACAACTGGGGCGAGTGCTAGGACGTCTCTCTGGACCTGCTGTGTGGCGGCGCTCGGTCTGCAATCACTGACAGTGGCGACACGCGGGTCCGACGTATACTACCGGACCGCGGCCGATTTAAAGGCTACCACCTAGCAAGTGTGGTGTCTAGCAGTGACATCACAAGGTCTAACATGGAAATTAAGTGTTTCCGGACACATGTCCACATAACATCTTTTCTTTATTTGTGTGTGAGGAATGTTTCCTGAAAGTTTGGCCGTACCTTTTTGTAACACCCTGTATGAAGTCTGCCACGAAATTGGAAGGTATAAATAACATGGCAAAGACAATACACTTTCGCCTCTCTTTCATAAAAGTTTGCGAATAACCGCATATAACATTCTTGCCAGTCACGACTTTCAGAAGCTCTCATCGTTCGAAGTTTAAACTTTGCTATTTGACTGTCATACCGTACCACTCCTAGAGGCGCCGCACTATTGCTAATTTGGTTCACCGCTTATCGCCGGCCGGTGTGGCCGTGCAGTTCTAGGCGCGTCAGTCTGGAACCGTGTAGTGTTACCTTTTATTATCTTCTCCTCATTAGCTATTGAAACAACCTCGCTTTGTAATGTAATTTTAATTTCCACCGAAAAGCACATTCAACACATCGCGGAAAAATACACGTCTTTCTTATCAAGACAAGAGAGAGAGACATCCATTAGTTCTTAAAAAACACAAAAACTACGCCAAAGTAAAAAAAAAAAGAACAAAATTATTTATAAAATCGGTCGCTGGCGCAGCGCTCTTCTGCGTGCGCGATCGTAAATTATAACTTTGCGGAAGTCAAAGTACCATTACAACCGCGAGACCGCCACGGCCGCAGGTTCGAATCCTGCCTCGGGCATGGATGTGTGTGATGTCCTTAGGTTAGTTAGGTTTAAGTAGTTCTAAGTTCTAGGGGACTGATGACCTCAGCTGTTAAGTCCCATAGTGCTCAGAGCCATTTGAGCCATTTTTTTTTTCACCGCTTATGAACACAAACCTCTTACCCACTCCACTGTATCGCACTTCGCACTCGGCCATTAGGAAGCTGCCGTGGGGCGGAGCGAGTGACAACCGCCCAGCGCGAACGTTTAAAACCTGTATGCTCAGAGCATCATTACTGGGTACTATCAGAATTACGGCCCAAATTTTCGGGCGTGATCGATTGCTGGGGCTTATATCTTGCAAGTGTGCATTTGTCTCCTCAAAATAACTGGTGAAGTTGGTGACGCGCCCTTCCTAGTGAGGGAGCTTACCATGTGGAATGAATAGAGGAAATAGAGATGATCCAAAGAAGACCATCACGTTTCGTTAGTGGTTGGTATTCGCCATCAGTGTGAAGTTCGCTGTTTGAACTTCGATAGCGTCTGTTCCTAGAAGAGTCAAACAAGGTTTTGTTACCTCCAGCCCAAGTGGCGTTAGTTTGCCATTATGATAAAATAACGTAAACATATGAATAAATTGTACCAAATAAACAATTAATTTGGAAAAAATAAACAGTGGAACAAGAATAATGAAGGATTCTGTTCCAGTGTATCTGCTGAATAAGGTAAAAGAGGAAAGTAGAAGTAAGTATTTTTCGAAAAGAAGGTTCTAATATGTCTGAAATAGGAAATTTATAGTTAGTTGGTTTTGGTATACAAGTATGACAGTCACACATGATCTTTTTAATGGAAAATCATTCTACAACATTTACTCTACATTCATTATCTGACAAGCAAAAATTAAAAAATACAGGAAAACTGAAAAATGCATGGGAGAACACTCTTGAAAGGAAGACGTATCTGTTTCCGCAGGAAAAATGAAATGCAGGTTGCTGGGACAGGTTATCATAAGGCTGGGTAATGGATACACCAAAGAAGTGTTTGGATGAATTCTAAGATATAAAACTGTTAGCTGACGTTAGGATTCAGCAAAGAAAACCTTAATGCATGGAAAAATTCAGACGATGCCTTTACCTAAAAGTGGATGATGAATGGCTCATGGTGACGATAATCCTAATGATGATGACGGACATGATGAGCCTAGTGTCTGGCAACGTAGTGAAAATTTCCAGTTACCCCTTGATTACAACCTTAATTCCACTGCCAATGAGATTTATAATACAATTCTTTTGGGCTTTTTATTTGCATCAGTCTTCTGAGTAATGCAGCCCGCCATCACATCCTCTCCTGTGTCAACCTCTTCATATTAATGTACCGCTTTCACCCAGGCGTCCTCAACCAATTGTTGACTGTATTCCAATCTTCATCTTCCCTTACAGTTTTAAACCTTTACATACTCCTCTAGTGCAAATATAAGTTTTTCTCTGACATCTTAAAACATGTCCTACTATCCAGTGCATTCTTCTTGTCGTTGTTTTGCATATACTATCTTCCTCGCCGAATCTCCGGCGATCCTCCTCATACCATATTTTATCAGTCCACATTATTTTCAACGATTGTAGCACCATATCTCATACGCTTCGATTTTCTTCTTTTTCGGTTGTCCCACAGTTCATGTTTACTACCATGCAATGCTGTGCACCAAACGCACATTCTCAGAAATTTGTTGGTTCAAATGGTTCAAATGGCTCTGAGCACTATGGGACTTAACATCTGTGGTCATCAGTCCCCTAGAACTTAGAACTACTTAAACCTAACTAACCTAACGACATCACACACATCCATGCCCGAGGCAGGATTCGAACCTGCGACCGTAGCAGTCGCGCGGTTCCGGACTGAACGCCTGAACCGCTAGACCACCGCGGCCGGCTCAGAAATTTGTTCTTCAGATTAAGGCCTGTGTTTGATACTAGTCGACTTCTCTTGGCAAGGAATGCCCTTTTTGCCAGTGCTAGTAGCAGACTTCCTTAACTTCACCTATTTCGTGACCATCAATCCTGATGTTAAGTTTCTTGACCTAATTTCTGTTACTTCTCATTATTTTCGTCTTTCTTCTATTTGCTCTCAATCCATGTTCTGTATTCATTACACTGTTCGTTCCATTCTGCAGATCATGTAATTCTTCTTCAATTTCACTGAGGACGGAAATGTATATGTTATTATTGTCTGCAAGTTGGATACATGAGCTGTTAAGCTCATTGTACGAGAGATTTTACACTTTTATGCCCTTACTTTCTTCGAGATTGTTAATATTTTTTCTGAAAGTCTGATGGTGTCTCTCCAGTCTCATACATTATGCACACCAACGTGAAAAGTCGTTTTCTTGGCACATAGCCCAGCGGTTTCATAAGTTCTGAAGTGTTGTCTCTTCCGCTTTATTTTAACGCAAGTCTTCAAAAGAGCGGTTCTGAAAATGGCTGTGTTTCAGCAAGCACATTAAGTTTCAGTGGAGAATTAACACAGCCAACTGGTTGCTAATAATTGTGAAATTTTAAAAGCCCTATAAAATAATACATAGAAAAACAAATGTGGCAGAAACAATTCTAGTTCAATGTATTAAACAATTATTTGCTACCGGTTGACTGTGGTATTTCTCTAATGAAATCTTCTAAGTAGCTTTTGAACTCTGAGCCGAATATTGGATCTACTATGCCTGCTATTACTACTACTACTACTACTGCTACTATCTCGTCACCATATAGTTCCTCATCCTCGTAGAGGCGTTCAGCGTTCTCTTGCCACCTATCCACTATCTCCTCTGCTCTTAACAGTCCTATTACTCTTCCACTCTTAGTGTTGACGCCTTTGCATTTAATTTTACCGATGTCTGTTTTCGTTTTCTTGTATGCTGAATACGACCTTCAGACGACCACACCTTTTTCGATTCTTCAAATTTTTCCTGCAGCCATTTCGCTTTAGCTGCTCTATACCTCATATTTATTTCATTTGTTAAGTGACGTATGCTGCTATATTCCTTTTTTTACATTCGTTCGTCAATGAACTGAAGTATTCTTTCTGGTATCCAAGTTTTCTTCACAGTTAGCTTCTTTGTACCTATATCTGCCTGTCGAACGTCTGTGGGCATTAAGCCTCGTCAGACTAAAACCACTAAAAACTACCATAAAAGCGACATTTCGATCAACTTTGCAGCGTCGTCTTCAGGACGGTTTAGTTCTATGTTCTTCCAAAATGCGGTTGTGAGCTACAGTAAACAAGCGAAAGCAGTATAAACATTAATTTGCATGTGAACTGAGACATATTGTAACTTCCTAACTCTTTCGTGGTATTTACCGCTGAAGGTGTTTGCGTTAATCAGATGACTTTGAAAATTTTGATTTAAAGCGACATCATGCAAGTACGGTTTTAGTATTTGGCAGTGAACTGGTACGTCCATTAGGACAGGTTACTCTGTAACTACGGTACATGGTATGTTATACAATTTTTGTATTGCGATTTGATTACAAAAATTTTTAAGCTTTGTAAACATAGTATTAGATCTCCATTTTAATTTATTTTGTTGCTTAACAGATCAGAAGATGGGGGACATTGTACAAAACTAGTCATTTTGAAATAGACAAAATAAATATATACTAGTAAAAATTAAAGGAGTTATTAAACTCAACAAGTCACTAGAAGATGTTACTCAGAGAGAGATTGAATCAGTAAAAGAAATTAACTTAAAACTGACTTCTAAAGATGCGATCACAATCAAAACAGATAAAGAAAATACGTCTGCAGCAATCTATGAGAACGACTGCATAAACAGAATTAAGCAGTTACTCCAGGAGAATGGAATTAAGTAAACTGAAAAAGATCTGACAAAGAGTTTCCATATAGAATCAAATGCTAAACTTGGAGTGTAATTTACTCTGAGTGAAAGATTTAAATTGGTTAGAGTGACTACGAAAACATCAGAAGCAAAATCTCAAAAAAAGCTACACGAAGATATATAAGTTTATCTTAGTTATCAGTTGATGAGCTCTTGAATAAAGCTTTATGCCGTAAGTTGAAGCCGACTTACAGATTACTGCAGCCAGACGGTGCGTAAACATTCACCAAGCGGACATCCCCTACAGACAGGAGAACACCACGGGTCGATGGTAAATATTCCACAACTTCCGCCACTATTCCTTCTCGTAACAGTATGGCTGTGACACAGCTATCCTGTTAACCCGTTAAACGATAGATGTCATAATCATAAAACTCAACTGGGGCATCGTATATCCGCGGCTGTCGCCGTGCGCCTTCTGTCAGGTGTCATGCTCCAAAAGATTGGAAAAGGGCACAGGTCATTCCCGTTTTCAAGAAGGGACGTCGAACAGATGTGCAGAACTATAGACCTCTAACGTCTATCGGTTGTAGAATTTTGGAACACGTATTATATTCGAGTATAATGACTTTTCTGGAGACTAGAAATCTACTCTGTAGGAATCAGCATGGGTTTCGAAAAAGACGATCGTGTGAAACCCAGCTCACGCTATTCGTCCACGAGACTCAGAGGGCCATAGACACGGGTTCCCAGGTAGATGCCGTGTTTCTTGACTTCCGCAAGGCCTTCAATACAGTTCCCCACAGTCGTTTAATGAACAAAGTAAGAGCATATGGACTATCAGACAAATTGTGTGATTGGATTGAAGAGTTCCTAGATAACAGAACGCAGCATGTCATTCTCAATGGAGAGAAGTCCTCCGAAGTAAGAGTGATTTCAGGTGTGCCGCAGGGGAGTGTCGTAGGACCGTTGCTATTCACAATATACATAAATGACCTTGTGGATGACATCGGAAGTTCACTGAGGCTTTTTGCGGATGATGCTGTGGTATATCGAGAGGTTGTAACAATGGAAAATTGTACTGAAATGCAGGAGGATCTGCAGCGAATTGACGCATCGTGCAGGGAATGGCAATTGAATCTCAATGTGGACAAGTGCAATGTGCTGCGAATACACAGAAAGAAAGATCCCTTATCATTTAGCTACAATATAGCAGGTCAGCAACTGGAAGCAGTTAATTCCATAAATTATCTGGGAGTACTCAGTAGGAGTGATTTAAAATGGAATGATCATATAAAGTTGATCGTTGGTAAGGCAGATGCCAGACTGAGATTCATTGGAAGAATCCTAAGGAAATGCAATCCGAAAACAAAGGAAGTAGGTTACAGCACGCTTGTTCGCCCACTGCGTGAATACTGCTCAGCAGTGTGGGATCCGTACTAGATGGAGTTGATGGAGGAAATAGAGAAGATCCAACGGAGAGCAGCGCGCTTCGTTACAGGATCATTTAATAATCGCGAAAGCGTTACGGAGATGATAGATAAACTCCAGTGGAAGACTCTGCAGGAGAGACGCTCAGTAGCTCGGTACGGGCTTTTGTTGAAGTTTCAAGAACATACCTTCACCGAGGAGTCAAGCAATATATTGCTCCCTCCTACGTATATCTCGCGAAGAGACCATGAGGATAAAATCAGAGAGATTAGAGCCCACACAGAGGCATACCGACAATCCTTCTTTCCACGAACAATACGAGACTGGAATAGAAGGGAGAACCGATAGAGGTACTCAAGGTACCCTCCGCCATACACCGTCAGGTGGCTTGCGGAGTATGGATGTAGATGTAGATGTACATGCAGTGCAAGACCCTGGACCAGCGTCTGCAACCCCGGTCAAGGAACGAAGTGTCATCGCTGGTCCTCGGGCCGCAAAACGCAGTTGAAGTCGCCCCCGACAATATAATTTTCCTGACGTTCTCGAAATAGCGGTGACAGTTCCTCTGTGTAAAAGGCTGTGCGTTCGTGCTGCACTACACGGCCTCCGACGACGACTTGAAGGCGTCCAACTACGGACCGCATCTTTCCAATGCCACGCATACGCCGACGACGTCGCTCTTTTGGTAAAGTCAGGAGACGAAATCCAGGCGGCACTGGAATGCCTTCAGCAGTATGGAGCGGTGGCGGGTAGCGTCATCAACCTAAGAAAGACCCGATGTATAGAAGTGGACAGAGGGCTGCCACTAGGAACAGCAGTGCGCATTACCAAGGTCCCTTCTCTCAAGTGTTTGGGAGTGGCATTCCATGGAAACATACGACGTACAGCGGTGGATAATTATGGACTGCTACTGCGACAGATTCGCTCATTAGTATGACTACATGCACTGCGCGCTATAGGTATGTTCCAGCGCGCACATTACGTCAGCGTCTCTTTGGTACCGAAAATATGTCGCTTGACACACATACTGCCGTAGCCCACCACGATCGCGCCAAGACTACAGTCGGCCTTCGGGAATTTCGTAAGTGCTGACCTTCTCTCCAAAATCCGCTACAATACCTTGACGCTGCCACCGAGAGGAGGAGGCATCGGACTCGTAAACTTGAGGAATAGGGCGCGTGCGCTATTTCTTAGTACGATGCAACGCTATTGGAGAACCGAGGCGTCACCTTAATGATCCCTGTGATCAACGAAGTGGCTCCCCATTCATTCTGTCCACCAACGAATGTAGCCACAGCAACGGCACCGATCGCACAGCATCGAGACTTCTTCGTCGATTACAGTTACGTTCAGGGCAGTTCGCCGGAGACCAGGCTGCTCACAACGAAAGACATACCGGGTGATCAAAAAGTCAGTACGAATTTGAAAACTTAATAAACCACGCAATAATGTAGATAGAGATGTAAATATTGACACACATGCTTCGAATGACATGAGTATTGTTAGACACGTGAAAGATCTCTTGCGCGCGTCGTTTGGTGATGATCGTGTGCTCAGCCGCCACTTTCGTCATGCTTACCCTCCCAGATCCCCAGACCTCAGTCCGTGCGATTATTGGCTTCGGCGTTACCTGAAGTTGCAAGTGTATCGCGATCGACCGACGTCTCTAGGGATCGTGAAAGACAACATCCGACGCCAATGCCTCACCATAACTCCAGACATGCTTTACAGTGCTGTTCACAACAGTATTCCTCGACTACAGTTATTGTTGAGGAATGATGGACATATTGAGCATGTCCTGTAAAGAACATCATCTTTGCTTTGCCTTACTTTGTTATGCTAATTATTGCTATTCTGATCAGATGAAGCGCCATCTGTCGGACATTTTTTTAACTTTTGTATTTTTTTGGTTCTAATAAAAAACCCCATGTCATTCCAAGCATGTGTGTCAATTTGTACCTCTCTATCTACATTGTTCCGTGATTTATTCAGTTTTCAAATTTATACTGACTTTTTGACCATCCGCTATTTCGAAGCTTCCTTCAGCAACAATCTCGGAATGTGGCCGAACAGAAGTACCCGGCGATACAGGGGTAGAGAATATGGAGAGCGGTCCATCTTTCCTCTCTAAAAATGGCTCTGAGCACTATGGGACTTAACTTCTGAGGTCATCAGTCCCCTAGAACTTAGAACTACTTAAACCTAACTAACCTAAGGACATCACACACATCCATGCCCGAGGCAGGATTCGAACCTGCGACAGTAGCGGTTGCGCAGCTCCAGACTGTAGCTCCTAGAACCGCTCGACCACTGCGGCCGGCCTTTCCTCTCTCCCTACAGAGGTACGTGCATTGTAGTATGTAGTCGTGAACGGCAAGTTTCCGAACCGTCAACGACCGCACTCTATTCATCTGGTCGACGCGCCGATATGCCCCCGCTGCGCGGTCGTCGACTCCGATGAGCACCGTTTGGTTTGTTGAACGGCAATCAACCGTTCTCTTCTAACGAGGAAAATACTGGCCCTTTCACTGCGTACGACGCACACGGCGATCAAAGCTGACGATCTACTGTTCCCGGGCAAAGTATACTTTCCCATCGCCAGGAAGAGCTCCGTAAACTGGATGAAAGGGATAGCGACGTATTATTTGTATCGCACCGATGACAAGAACATCATAAACTTCTGGTACATACTCCAAGAGCAACATGATATCTTGCGGCGACACTTGAAATGTAGAACATCTTTTTCCAATTACTTGGGTTCGTTATTCACGAACCCTCAGGCTAGTTGGGGTGTTCCGGGTATGAGAAGTAAAGCGAGGAGATAGCTCAACGTTCAGGAACTAAGTTCAAGCCTGATGTATTCAGAGGACTATACATAGTTTTTAAGTTAGCGAGAAGCCGATCTGGACCCAGGTCAACAGGGCCATTGCAGGGTCCTGTTTTCTTTTGTTTCTTTTCTAAAGAACAGTTTAAATCTAGACGGTGTTAGGAGCCGTTTACACGTTTGGAAGTGTGAATGGCACCTTTAGTTTCTGTATGTTGTGTTTAGCACTTATGAAAGATAATAAAAAACAATAAACACAAAACTCACCTCAAATAGAAATTTAAAAAAATAGTAATAAAATTTTAAAATTTTTTAAAAATTCCATTCATACCTTGGACCACATCCCCAGGAAAAGGAGGGTGGAGACATGGTGGCCAGGCTGCCAGGCTTCCGGTTGCGGCCACTGCCCACCCTTCCTCCGCCAGCCCGTGACCTGATCCCCGCAGAAATATATATATATATATATATATATATATATATATATATATATATATATATATATATATATATAAATAAAAGAAAGTGGTTAGGATACCTGGCCCTAACATTTAAAAAAAAGGCTCCCTCTATGCTAGTAATATGGGACTGTTGGTCCGCCTTGATGCAAAACAAATTTGTTTTTTGTTTATTTTCTCCAAAACTAGTTTCAGCGACGATATCGCCATCATCAGTGGGTTCTTTAATTCTAAAACATGCAAAAAAATTGCGTAGTTGTAAACAATATAAAACACTATTACATGTGTACTGTTTGGCTCCAAATGTTGGTTCTATGGATAGCATCGTAATACCTTATTTAACTTACAGCGTCGGTTTTAGGTTTGTTACCGCTGTTTCCGGCATATTTGCTGTGTTTTTGCTGCCATTTCGCCGGCATACAGCATATCGTCTGCAACTGTATGAGTGGCTGTTAGTAATATGAAAATGTGGGCTTCTATATGTCAGTGTGATACTGTAGGGATTGAGGTAGTGTTTTGGATACAGTTTTTGTGCGTACCAGGTTGTCAAGTAGTTTGTCTTATACTCACGTTCGTTCGTTGGCTTCCAGCTGCTTATAAAACACAGAAAAGCTTTTCTTTTGTACCTTGTTGGTAATCCAAATCGTTACACAACCTTGCTGTGTCCGTGTGTTGCGAGAAAGTATCGCATATTGCGAGAAGTTTTTGAAAATTGTAGTGAGAGTTCTAACGACTTCTGTTCCTTATTTATGTCACTGTGTGTTATGGAGCGGTGGTTTCTGAATGTGTGTGTGTGTGTGTTTTGGGTTACGATTATGGTGCAAAAGTTACGTTTCTCTGTGTTTTAAAAGCAGCTGCAAGCCGACCGACGAACTTGAGTACATAAAAAACTACTTAACAACCTGGTACATTCCAAAACAGTATCCGAAACTCTACCGCAATCCCATTAGTATAACGCTGACATATTTAAGTCCACTTTTCCATATTACTAACAGGCACTCATACATTTGCAGACGACATGCTGTATGCCGAAGAAATGGCAGTAAAAACACGGAAAATATGCCGGAAACAGTGTCAACAGACGTAAAAATGACACTTTGAGTTAAAGTAAATAAGGTGTTACGGAACTATTCACAGAACACAAGATTTGGAACCATACAATACGCATGTAATAATGTTTTCTGATCTTTATAACTATGCTATTTTTTACATGTTTCAGAATTAAAGAACCCACTGATGATGGCGATATTGTCGCTAAAAATAGTATGAGAATAAATAAATAAATAATACAGTGTTTTTGAATCAAGACGGACCCACAATCACATGTTGTTGTTTTTATGCAAACAGGGAGCAATGGAAGAGTTTCAACATAAAATGATGGTCCCTCTACGACATTTGGAAAGGTTTTTTAAAAGTTGTTTAGGTTTCCCTATAACACAAATGTGTTTGTAAGGTTTGTATACGTATGTACAGGGAATTCTTACTTTAAACTTTTTAATATAAATTTGTTTTAAATTTTTATATTTTTGCAAAGCTAAGAAATCCTCATCAATGTTTTATGGATAATGCTTCAGATGTTTTATAGATGAATTATTTCAGTATAGTATTTTACAACAATTAGTACTGACATAGGGCACTCGTTAACGCTGCTGTTGTTCGAACCAATCAATTTTTTTCAAAAATTCTAACGTAAAGGGACAGCATGTAAATATGGTTTTAGCGTATGACAGTGAACTCATATTTCTGTTAGAAAAGGTTAGTCTCTAAGTACGAAATACAGTGTGTTATACTACTTACGTATTGTAATTAGCTAACAAAAACATTCAAGCTTCGTAACACAGGATTAAAACCCAATTGTAACGTATTTTGTTGTTTAGCAGATATGAAGATCGGCAACATTACCCGAAACCACAATCAGCGTTCGACAGGCGAAAAATAAGCGTATTTTGTATAAATAACGACCGCGAATAATTCCCTGTGACAAATACGTCTTGTTTTGTTGCATAAATAATTGTTAGTTGTGGTTGTGCATGTAGCATTGCTTTCATATTATTAATAATGGATCACGACATATATCAGCAAATACGCATTGTAATGAAGTTCTTTGTGGGTTGAATTACACAGGCTTAAATTCTTCTGGTACGTCCACTTCCTGCACGATTAAATTTAATTGATCGTACGACCTAAAAACCCTTTGCACAAAAACTTTTGGATACACCACTTTTTTGACTGATTCGAGCCGGCCAGTGTGGCCGAGCGGTTTTAGGCGCTTCAGTCTGGAACCGCGTGACCGCTACGGTCGCAGGTTCGAATCCGGCCTTGGGCATGGATGTGTGTGATGTCCTTAGGTTAGTTAGTCTTAAGTAATTCTAAGCTCTAGGGGACTGATGACCTCAGAAGTTAAGTCCCATAACGCTCAGATCCATTTTTTTACTCTTTCGAATTAAGAGACACAGAGGTATTGCTCATGGCATCTACAACTGTGAAGTGTACATCAGTGTTTCGTTTCCTTCCATTTACGGCTGAAACGTGGGAAAACTGACATCTTATGACCCTTCGTGCGACTTTTTGCTTACCTTGAAACTTTCAATGCGGTTTATTGCGGAAAGCACGTCTTCTTTCTTCGAGTGTCTAGCACTTAAGGCTTTTCACCATTTCTGTCAGCCACTCTCGCCAGTTAGTCAAGCGTGCGACTCGCCACCACTTTCTTTGTATAAGCTTAATGTCTTCTATTAGTCCATGATACGGATCGCATTCACTTGAGCCGTATTTATGTATTCACCGTAGAACTATTTCTCAAATAACCTATTTTTTAGTAAAACTGCGTTTTCGCATATCCTAAATACGTATTGTAGCCTCCTACATTCTATACCTACAACTGACGCTTCATGGTCGATCCACTACATTTGCCTACATGCTGCTACCCCGAAATGTTTGTTTGAAATGACTGAATCCAATCGTAACTGAAGTCAAAGGATGCTACACTTTCACATTTCCTGAATTCCACAGCATTGCATTTATGTATAGTAAGAGGATGCTGCCCATAATCGCATAAAGCTGATATTTTGTTGAGAGCCGGCCGAAGTGGCCGTGCGGTTAAAGGCGCTGCAGTCTGGAACCGCAAGACCGCTACGGTCGCAGGTTCGAATCCTGCCTCGGGCATGGATGTTTGTGATGTCCTTAGGTTAGTTAGGTTTAACTAGTTCTAAGTTCTAGGGGACTAATGACCTCAGCAGTTGAGTCCCATAGTGCTCAGAGCCATTTGAACCATTTTTGTTGAGATGTGCAGAATTTCCTGACAGCTGCGTCATCCATGAAAAGCCTCAGATTGCTACAATGGAATTCTGAAGTTATCAGGGGTAAAATGCTAGGAGCAGAACGTTATAAAATTTCAATTACTAATTTGTTGCAATAATGTGCTACAAATAAATGAGAGTGACTAGGTGATATAGAACTCCAGAATAGCTTAGGTGTAGAGAACAAGAGTGGAGTACTCCTGTCATCTTTATGCAGTACTCCAATCCTACTGAACTTAGGGAAAGGAAGCCCACATCTTGCAATGAATACGATCCAGTTCTCGGCTTCACAGCTCAAATATCTAAATCGTAAGACACTGATCGTCTCAGACACGTACCTCCAAAACCTCCAAGGCAGCTGCAAGTAGACTGTTAGTGGGGTATCGTATACCGTATATTAGCCATCTCCTCTAAGTTTCGGGTAAGTAATACCAGCACTTCGTCCAAGTTCTTTTTATTTTATTTATTTATTTTTTTCGCCCTGCGTTTTCGTTGTCACATTAAGGGGTTGTGATTCGGAGATTCAGTTCATAGTTTGTCGAGTGGGAGACCAGCGACCTGTGTCTGGTATGAAGGAAATGACTAAATATAGAGACAGACAGTTATGTAACACTCATTTTCGTTAACGATTTCCTAAAGCCTCTTCGCGTTGGAGACATGCAACGGGCTGGGTCAATAAACACCTCGCTTCCAGGGCGAGTCTTCCAGAACATCAAACTTGGTATGCGCCACGCGACACAGTTACATAAATTTTGTGACGTTTCTGTGTACTGCAAGAAAATTTTTTGTGGCTGACACAGTTCCTGACAACAGTCTATGACGGTTATACTCCAAAATAAATATCCCTCATGTCGTGTAGAAGAACTCTAGAATAGAAAGCTTACTCAACTCCGAAAAAGCTGTTTTTTTAGACCAGCTGTCCTGTTTACAGAGACTACTTCTATCACGCGGAACAAACAGTGTTGCCCATGAGAGCAAGATATTTAAAAAATTGTGAAAACTGAAAGGAAAGGACAGTTTTCGGTTGGCATCTTCATCTGCTTATCCTTAGGTACAGAAATTAAGACCGATTTCGATTCACGGCGGGGTCAGTGATTTTCACCTGCCTCGAGATGATGGGTGTTTGTATTGTCCTCATCATTTCATTATCATTCATGAAAGTGGCGAGATTCGACCGAGCAAACGTTGGAAATTTGTCGAGCGCTGATAAGCGCGCAGTTGAGCACCCCAGAAACCAAACATCATCATCATCATCATCAGAAATTAAGTGTTGTGTATCAGATAGTTTTGCCAGCGCAAATGCGGTGGCCTCAAACCCTCTATACATGGTTCGTTTTAGTACCGTTGCCTTTAGTATTATCTTGATCTCGGAAGCTGTTGCAACCGAGTATTGGCCCTTTCGACTTCCAGCAGCAGTTATTCAGTTAGTGCATGTTGCAAGTCCTTCAGTTTAGTGGGTCACAATCACTGTGCCATGTCGTGTCGTGTGACTAGGGTCTCCCGTCGGGTAGACCATTCACAGGGTGCAAGTCTTTCGATTTGACGCCACTTCGGTGACTTGTGCGTCGAGCGGGGTGAAATGATGATGATTAGGACAACACAACACCCAATCCCTGATCGGAGACAATCTCCGACCCAGCCGGGACTCGAACCCGGCCCTTACGACTGACATTCTGTCGCGCTGACCTCTCAGCTACAAGGGCTGGACACTGTCCCATAAGACAGTCAGTTACGTAGCGCTACCACTGATACATAACTAGGGAGGCATCGCGCAGAGAATTCCGTCCCTTGGCGCAACCGGCCGTTTACATAATTGTTTTTCTGTACTATTTGCACATCATATTCGATGCCCGATTCTATTATAATAATACTGTTTAACCACTCTTACGGCAATACAGAATATACCTTCTTTTTCTTTGGGGGGGGGGGGGGGGGATATTTTACACTAGTTATTGCGTTCAGGGAGGAAGGGCAGCGATCAGACGTGAACATTCTGAATTTTGTTGCAGATCGATTTCAACTACAGAACAAATGTCAACAGTGCTAAAAAGGTACAAAGAACAAAAAAGTAACAGTGCATACAACCAGTGTCACTTTTTTTTTCTTTATTGTGATTTCATTCCCCTGCCCCATATGGGCAGGGGAGGGCTGTCAGCAGCACAATCCGCCGCTCTTCAGCCGAGTGACATGACAACTAAAACAAGAATAAAATAATACATACATAAGGAGGTAAAAAAGGGAAACATAAAACAGAGTAAGGGGAGAAAATGGAGGTAAAAATACACTGACATGTAGACGTTCATTGGGGACAGTTAAAAAAGTCACCAGAAAGTTAAAAAACACAGGTGGCGATTCTTAAAACACAGAGAAGACACTGGATGCGCATGCACAGGTTAAAAGTTGGCCACAGTATGAAAAACACTCCGAAACAACACACTTAAAACCCACTTGGAACACACACGACGAAGAATAAAACTACCAGGCGGGACCTGCCGAGGGAAAGGTCAGAGAGGATGGAAAAGGAGGGGAGAGCATGGGGCAGCTGGGGAAGCGGCGGGATGAAGAGAGCAGGGGCAACCGTGGGTTCACGAAGAGGCAGGAGAGACATGTGGCGGGAGAGGAAAAGGGAAGACAGGGCAGGAGGGAGCGCAGAGACCAGTGTCACACAGCCGTACAGGGTATATGCGTTATAGTGGCAGTAGACGGTTAGGGAAGATAAACATTCCCTAGTGCATGTACAGGGTGATTATAATTAAAGTTAAACTTTCAAACCACTGTAGAAATAACAGCACTGGTCAGAACGACGTCAAATTGCAACGGGATATTATCGGAGAAGGAGGGGAAAACGTATGGCAGAAGAAAAATAAATAGTTACAAAATGAAGCAACAGATGGCTCTTTGGGCGTCATAATTTAATAGTGGTCCACTACATACGACAAATAAATCATACAACAATGCCTAAATTGTATGCTTGACGTTAAACAAATTGTACTACTTAGTGTGCATGGGTGTACAGGTGTTATACCGTTAGTTACGTAAGAACGTACCCTACCGCAATGTCATATCACATTGGATGGGAAAAATAGGTTTTTAATTGTCCTGAGGCCAAAAACCGCATAAAAAGCACCAATAAAATTCAAATTAGATTATTAATTTCCATGTAACTGGCGCAAAGCATGTTCAATATGCTGTACACCGTTTTCTGCAACAAGTTGGAATCGAGAAACAGCATGTTCCACAACTGATCAAAGTGTTTCTGGAGTCACGTTCTTGCTGGCAGATCAACAGGAGGCAACTCCAGCACATGGGTAATTTTGAATTGACTGCAGAGAATGATGTTTCATATGTTTCATAGGATATTACGCACCGTGCTCACGGGTATGTCCAATGTTTGGGCAGTTCTCTGTGCACTACACGTTTGCACACCGAGACTCGTCTCCTCCTGCACTGCTGTACCACTGCTTCCAGTGACGTCGAATCAATTCGTTTCCTCCCTCTACCAGGTTGCACACCCGTCTCTTCGAATTTCCGAATCATTTTCTCCAGACCCACGGCACTCAGCGGATCAACGCCTTTTTTCAAACCCTCCAGTGTCCGGAACTTCAGCAGGGTGACATGTGCACAATCATCATTTTTGAAATACAGCTTTACAAGCAGAGTATTCTGGTATGTCAATTACACTCTTAATGTCACCATCCGCGCTTTTAATTTCACCAAAGGTTGTTTCGACTTTTCTACATGCTGTCTCAGTCCTCCCGATAATCATTTCTTTCTCGTTTTCTTCACGTCCTTCATGCAGCCATTTCACCTTAGCTTACTTTCGCTTCCTATTTATTTCATTCCTAAGTCACATATTTCCGTATTCTTGAACTTCCCTGAACGTTTTTGTACCTGCTTCTTTCATCGGTCAACTGAAGTATTTCTTCTGTTACACATGTTTTCTTCGCAGTTGCCATTTTTGTACGTATGTTTGTCTTTCCAACTTATGTGACTGCCCTTTTTAGAGTTGTCCATTCCTCTTCAACTAAACCGCCTATTGAGCTACTCCTTATTGCGGTACCTATAGCCTTAGACAACTTCAAGAACATCTCTTCGTTCCTTAGTACTTCCGTATCCCACTTGTTTGCACGTTGATTCTTCCTGGCTAGTCTATTGAACAGCAGCCTACTCTTCTTCACTAGTGAATTGTGTGCTGACTCTATATCTGCTCCTCGGTACGCCATATAACCCAGTATCTGATTTCAAAATCTCAGCCTGACCATGCGGTAATCTAACGGAAATCATCCTGAATCTCCCGGCCTTTAACAAGTATGTGTTGTGACTTGGCAAGACAGCCAAGCCACTATGAGGTAGCCGAAAGACACGCGTTTAAGCTCACGCAGGCTGGCGTGAGGTCTGGAACAGTTAAAGGAGTTGAGTCTAGTAAAAAAAGTACGTAGCTTCTGGAATACTTAACTTTAATCCATAATTGGTAAACATCGGTCTGACGGTACATGCATCACAAGATAAATAACAAATGATAATGGCGCCTTGCTAGGTCGTAGCAAATGACGTAGCTGAAGGCTATGCTATCGTCTCGGCAAATGAGAGCGTAATTTGTCAGTGAACCATCGCTAGCAAAGTCTGCTGTACAACTGGGGCGAGTGCTAGGAAGTCTCTCTAGACCTGCCGTGTGGCGGCGCTCGGTCTGCAATCACTGATAGTGGCGACACGCGGGTCCGACGTATACTACCGGACCGCGCCCGATTTAAAGGCCACCACCCAGCAAGTGTGGTGTCTGGCGGTGACACCACAGTATGCGCCTCCTCTTGTGATTCTTGAAAATAGTATTCGCTGCTACTATCTAAAATTTATTCCAGAACTCAATTAGTCTTTCTCTTCTCTCATTCCTGGTTCGAAGCCCATATTCTCCCATAACCTTTTTCATCTTCTCCTTCCCCTACAACTGAATTCCAATCCGCCATGACTTCACTTTCATTTACGTACTCAATTAGCCGTTCAAAATCTTTTTGTACTTCCTCTATCTCTTCACCTTCTGCTTGCGACGTCGGCATGTATACCTGAACTATCGTTGTCGGCGTTGGTTTTCTGTATATTGTGATGAAAACAACCCTATCACTTATCTGTTCACAATAACTCACCGTCCTCCCTACTTCCATATTCATAACGAATCCTACTACCGTTATACTATTTTCAGTTCCTGTTGCTTTTACCCTATACTTACTGAAAAGAAATCTATGTCTTCTTTCCATTTCACTTTCCTGACCCCCTACTATATCTAGACTGTGCTCTAGCATTTCCATTTTCAGATTTTCTATTTTTCCTACCACGTTCAATTTCCCAACATTCCACGCCCCGACTGGTAGAATGTTGGCCTGTCGTTCGTTAGCCAATCTTTTTCTCATGGTCACCTCTCCTTTGGCAGTCCCCACCCAGAGATCCGAATGGGGGACCATTTCGGTATCTTTGTCAATGTAGAGATAATCATAACACTTTTTCAGTTACAGGCCGCATGTCCTGTGGATACACATTATGTGGGATTAATGCAGTAGTTTCCATTGCATTTTGCATTCTCATGCTGTTTATTATTGGTGATCTTCCACCATAGGGACAGTTTCCCACCCTAATGGCTAGAGAGAACCTCTGTCCGCCCCTCCGCCCATTTTGAGAAAGCAGTTGGCTGAATGAGGATGACTTCTTACGCTAGAAGCCTTCGGCTCCATTGCTGACGATTTTTATTCAAAATATAAGTGATGGCGAAGTTCTAACCTGCAACAATTTTGATTACTAATCAAAGACGCTACCCCTAGACCACGGGTCTTAATTACTGACAAGGGAACCTCCCCATCGCACCCCCCTCAGATTTAGTTATAAGTTGGCACAGTGGATAGGCCTTGAAAAACTGAACACAGATCAATCGAGAAAACAGGAAGAAGTTGTGTGGAACTATGAAAAAATAAGCAAAATATACAAACTGAGTAGTCCATGTACAGGATAGGCAACATCAAGGATGTTGTCAGCTTAGGAGTGCCGTGGTCCCGTGGTTAGCGTGAGCACCTGCGGAACGAGAGGTCCTTGGTTCAAGTCTTTCCTCAAGTGAAAATTTTATTTCTTTATTTTCGCAAAGTTATGTTCTGTCCGTTCATTCATTGACGTCTCTGCTCACTGTAATAAGTTTAGTGTCTGTGTTTTGCGACCGCACCGCAAAACCGTGCGATTAGTAGACGAAAGGACGTGCCTCTCCAATGGGAACCGAAAGCATTTGATCGCAAGGTCATAGGTCGACCGATTCCTCCACAGGAAAACACGTCTGATATATTCTATACGACACTGGTGACGGCATGTGCTCCACATGACAGGAATATGTAGTCGACCCACCTAACTTGTACACTTGGCGAATGGGTAAAAAGATTCTTCTACCTTTCCCGATTTAGGTTTTCTTGTGGATGTGATAATCACTCCCAAAAAAGTGATGAAAACATAAGTGTTTGTCACATAAACTGCAACAAACGAATGCAACAGTTTCACAGTCGCACAGTTTTTCCTGTGCTCTGTTAAAACATATGTTTTTAACGTTTTCAAATTTTTCCGTGTGTAGACCGTCAAATCCTGCATATGTCCAAGCAAATCTGAACATGTCCTGGAATTTTGGAGAGCGAAGTTGATTATGTGTGAGTGCCTGAACTTTGATAATTGTGTGAAAATAAATAATTAAACTTTTCACTCGAGGGCAGACTTGAACCAAGGAGCTCTCGTTCCGCAAGTGCTCACGCTAACCACGGGACCACGGCGCTCCTGAGCTCACAAACTACTTGATGTTGCTTATCGTGCACATGGACCACTCAGTTTTTATATTTTGCTTTTTTTTCGTAGTTCCACACAACTTCTTCCTGTTTTCTCGATTGATCTGTGTTCAGTTTTTCAAGGCATATCCACTGTGCCAACTTATAACTGAATCTGAGGGTGGTGCGATGGGGAGGTTCCCTTGTGAGTGTACTGTGTACCTGAAGAGCTGGAGGGTTTGTTTGTACCTGCCGCTGGCGACTGGCTAAACTGCGGCTTCCGGTCGGCCGGGCTCTCGTGACCACGTGGGCCGCTGCAAACTCCTAGCACACTGTGAGACAAGCAGGCGCAATTTGGACACAGAGTTATAACTGCATTTCCACCCGTGACATAGCCTCCCCAGTTTCAAAACTCCACTTTAGCCAAACCGAGCCCGGGATGTTGTTGTCCTTGCTCCTGGAATTCCTCACACAAAATGTAGATTCCTCCCATTTTCGAAGACAGGATAAATCGAAGCATACACTCGTTTTCACATCGCTTAATTATCGTTCTTAGTGTGAAAATCCTGTACAACAGTATCACATAGGCTATATTTCCTCTAAGTATTCACTCATCTGGTAAAAAAAAAAATCTGTTCTTATCAGCCTTATATCTGCATCAAAGGACTAGAATATTAAACTCATTTTTGGTCCATGACAGAGTGCTAAGAGCTTGCTCTATATCTGTCACAGCATGCCGCCTTACTTTCGAAATCTCTTAAGGTAGTCAAACGCCTCGTCACCCACAAAGTTTCTTAAGGTGGCATAGTGACAGCACACAAGAGTTGTAAATATTAGGTTAATAAGCGTATCACTTTATTAATTCGATAATACAGGTGATTTTTTTACGATGGCCATCTGCCCTGCGTAGGTGGGAGATTGAAATTTCGTTAAAACATCTCGCGGCAACAAAAAAACGTCTGATTACCGCCCCAGCTCGTGAATCATACCCGTGGCACTCTAGCCATCGCTTCCACCCAACCGGCGGATCGCAATTGACATCAAATTGACTGACTAATCTCTTTGCACGGTGATTAATCCCTGGAGTGAAGGCGATGTTCTCCTCGAGCAACACTTTTGAGAAAATTTGGAGAACCGACATCTGAAACCGACTGCCGCCAAGATGCATTTCTCAGAAGATAAGATACGAGAAATTAACGCACATACAGAGGTATATAGATAGCCTTTTTTCCCTCGCTCTGTCTGCTAGTGGGATAGGAATGGAAATGACTACTAGTGGTACAGGGTACCCTCCGCCACACACCGTATGATGGCTTCCAAGACATGCATGTAGATGCAGATGTAAATTTAGTCCAGAGTGAAATTTTCGCTCTGCAGCGGAGTGAGCGCTGATATGAAACTTCCTGGCAGATTAAAACTTTTTTCGAGAATCAACCTACTGAATTGCCTGTCCATTCATTTACAGGGACACAAAGCTCACGAAAGAATGTTGTCTCTTATTTATCGAGAAAACAATCGACGGACGGTATATTGATAATTTTTACTTTATGGACTTTATGGACGGTCCATAAAGTAAAAATTATCAGCATACCGTAATATCACACGGAACTGAGAAAGACAGGACTACAAAAGTTGAAGAAGTCAATCGACGGAACTTCTGCTGTCGATTGTATCTCAGTAAAAACCTCCGTATTACCCCTTAATTTTCTCATTGCAGTCTCTTCGCGAGACGTATGTGAGAGGCTGTAATATGTTTGCTCACAACAGCTAGGAAAAGCGGTAAAGAGCTCACCTCTCAACTCCCTCCCCTCCTTCTTTGTCAAAGTATTGCTTACCCCCGCCCCCCATTTTCTCACAATCTTTCAGTCTTTGATGTACAGCATTTCAATCCACCTGATTTTGACGAGTAGGAGATGTCCCCCTCCAAATCCCAGGCTCCCGCTAATTCTCTCGAAATCCCATCACGTTCAGACAGTACTATTCCATCAGTTAGAAAGTTGTCCAGTCCCCAAGCCACCAGTGACCAGAAAGCTATCACAATGAGAAAAATAGCACATCACCTTTTTTCCTAGAGCCTTATCACCATGATTGCCCTATTTATCTCGATCCTGAGCCGCATTACCGTCTTTCCATGAACATTTTTATACTTGCTCTTTCAGTTAATCAAACAGTCGAGTTGTAGCCACTAATTTTCTTACTGCAGTCATTCAAGAGACGTATAGGGGAGGAAGTAATATGTTTGCTCACAATAATTAGAAGAAGCGGTAAAGACACCATCTGTCAGACTCCCTTTTGTGACAGTATCCCTTAGCCCCCACCCCCCTCTCCATATTCTCAAGAATCTCCCAGTCTTCGAATCCTGGCCGGGTCGCCATATGAAACATCCCCTTAGAAAAATTTATCAATTACTGTGCTGCTAAACCTCTTACTTTATTTGATTTTCAAACAGCTGAGCAAAACTGAACATACTCAGACATTTCTCTCTTTACTTATTCTGATCATCACTAAACCGACACACAATATTTTTAACGCAATGCAATCTGACTTTTAATAATCCCTACAATATGGCGATATTGAAACTTCTCCTTTGAATTAAAAGAATGACTGTGCTGGTAAAACTTCTACGTCACTTGATTTTCAAACTCTAGAGCGAAACTGAAAGTACTGAGACAGTTTTCTCTTTGCTTATTCTCAACCTTATTAAACTGACAAACAATATTTTAGCGCAACGCAATCCGACTTTCAATAATCCCTCCAAAATAATAGCCCTGACTAACAATAACCTATATCCTTCATGAATCACTTACCTCACAAAAATCTTCGTTACTCGAACTACTGCAATACAGCCAGCGCCAATACTGCCAGCTAAATAAAAGATTCTAACTACTGAAGGCACTTACTACTAATAGGCATATAGTTAGCAAATGAAAGATTTTGATAGAGAACGAATAATGTATTTACCTTAATAGTGTTCAAAAGTCATTATATATTTCTCTTTCTGACGGACTTACGTCCAGATCGTCCACTCATATTAACATCTCAGAACTCTGGCGTCTCTCTCCCCATCTCCACCACTGCTGGCGGCTCACCTTAACTGCCGAACGCTACGGGCTGTTCACATCCAACTGCCCAACACTACACAGGCGAAAAACTTCCAACAATGAGTCCAACCAGCCACAGACTGCACACAGAGCACTCAGCGATTTTCATACAGAGCACTAAACAGCCTACTTACAATATATAACCCCAGCCAAGTCACAGACCATGCTAATTGTGGTGTCACCGCCGGACACCACACTTGCTAGGTGGTAGTTTTTAAATCGGCCGCGGTCCGGTAGTATACGTCGGACCCGCGTGTCGCCACTGTCAGTGATCGCAGACCGAGCGCCACCACACGGCAGGTTTAGAGAGACGTACTAGCACTCGCCCCAGTTGTACAGCCGACTTTGCTAGCGACGCCACACTGACAAATACGCTCTCATTTGCCGAGACGATAGTTAGCATAGCCTTCAGCTAAGTCAATTGCTACGACCTAGCAAGGCGCCATCACCAAGTTATATTGAGATGATAATACTCTATCAACAAGACCAATGTTCACCAGTTGTGGATTAAAGTTAAGTATTCCAGCAGCTACGTACTTTTCTTTATAGCATTCATTACGTATCCTGTTTCAGACCTCACGCCAGCCTGCGTGAGTTTAAGCGCGTGCCTTTCGGCTTCCTCTCATTATGTCTAGGCTGTCTTGCCTAGACGCAACACTAATTCTCACTAAATCTCATCACGTTGCGACACCACTGTTCCATTAGTTATAAGACTGTCAATCCCTCCACCCGTCACTTTCTATGCAGAGAACTATCACACGAAAATAATAGCACACTAACATTCAGGGAAAAATTCACAACCATGCAGACGCGCGAGTCCAGATATTTTTTACAACTGGTACTGCTTCTAGTTTTTTCAGTCAGTGACGTAATAGAACAGTAGTAGCTCTGTTTGGGTATTTTAGATTTATTAGTTACATTTATGTACATTCAGCTCCAACGCCGACTAGCCTCAATCCTCTGCAAATGGCTATAGGTTACCGACGTCGTAACCATATTCTAGACAGGAACCTACATCTAGATACGTATTCCGCAAACCACTCCATGGTGCAGAATATAACGTAGCAGAATTATCGATTTCTTCCTCCCTTTTCCTCCCACATGCGTAATGATCGAGTAACAGTGAATGTCTGTATGCCTGTGTAGACTCTGTAACCTCCTCTATTATCCCCACGCCAGATATACGATTTCTTAATGTCACCATTAAGTTCTGGGCATGCTTCTGCGACCACCGTATGGTACGGTGGTGGAACGTTGTGTGTCACAGGGGAACGGGGATCTTGGCTTGATCGCCTGAATCATCAGGATAGTAAAAACCTCTGTAACAAACCCGTCAATCTATATGTAAGGTGTGTTCTGCGCCGATGAGATGCATGGCTGTTGAGGTGGAACAGTCGTTACCGGCAGCTTCTGGGGTACGCGGTGCTCCTCTGTTGAATAAGATTTACTCAGGCAAGTGGGGCGCCATCTGAGAGGACCGTTTAACACCCTAGCTGCTCGTGGGAACACTATGGCATTCACGACTCCTCACACACTTGCTCCCGACGTTTCGGGTGTCAGTTGGGTGGCACCCACACCCATCCTTCATAGCAAGCTCTGGAGGATAGCCCTCTTGACCAGTCTTCATCTAAAGTTCAGACGTTGTATCACAACAGGGCGCACCGAGCGTGTCAAAATGTGTTTCTAGTGACCATGAGAGAAGAAGGTAAGCTTGAGACGGTATCGCGTTTGTATGTACAGAAAGGCCTTGATGATTTGGCTGGAACCCTCAAACTTGTTAAACGGTTGCGCGGTAGCACATTGCTTGTCGAAATATCGACATCACAGCAAGTTGAAAAATCTGTTGGAGTCCAGATTTTTGAGTGAGTGTGCTATTGCTGTGGAACAGAATTGAGGCGAAAGAAGTAATGCGTCGTGCGGGTGAAAAATCAGAAAAATCAGACTCATTTACGAGGGCAGTTCAATAAGTAATGCAACACATTTTTTTTTCTGAAACAGGGGTTGTTTTATTCAGCATTGAAATACACCAGGTTATTCCCCAATCTTTTAGCTACACAACACTATTTTTCAACGTAATCTCCATTCAATGCTACGGCCTTACGCCACCTTGAAATGAGGGCCTGTATGCCTGCACGGTACTATTCCACTGATCGATGTCGGAGCCAACGTCGTACTGCATCAATAACTTCTTCATCATCCGCGTAGTGCCTCCCACGGATTGCGTCCTTCATTGGGCCAAACATATGGAAATCCGACGGTGCGAGATCGAGGCTGTAGGGTGCATGAGGAAGAACAGTCCACTGGAGTTTTGTGAGCTCCTCTCGGGTGCGAAGACTTGTGTGAGGTCTTGCGTTGTCATGAAGAAGGAGAAGTTCGTTCAGATTTTTGTGCCTACAAACACGCTGAAGTCGTTTCTTCAATTTCTGAAGAGTAGCACAATACACTTCAGAGTTGATCGTTTGACCATAGGGAAGGACATCGAACAGAATAACCCCTTCAGCGTCCCAGAAGACTGTAACCATGACTTTACCGCCTGAGGGTATGGCTTTAAACTTTTTCTTGGTAGGGGAGTGGGTGTGGCGCCACTCCATTGATTGCCGTTTTGTTTCAGGTTCGAAGTGATGAACCCATGTTTCATCGCCTGTAACAATCTTTGACAAGAAATTGTCACCCTCAGCCACATGACGAGCAAGCAATTCCGCACAGATGGTTCTCCTTTGCTCTTTATGGTGTTCGGTTAGACAACGAGGGACCCAGCGGGAACAAATCTTTGAATATCCCAACTGGTGAACAATTGTGACAGCACTACCAACAGAGATGTCAAGTTGAGCACTGAGTTGTTTGATGGTGATCCGTCGATCATCACGAACTAGTATGTTCGCACGCTCCGCCATTGCAGGAGTCACAGTTGTGCACGGCCGGCCCGCACGCGGGAGATCAGACAGTCTTGCTTGACCTTGCGGCGATGATGACACACGCTTTGCCCAACGACTCACCGTGCTTTTGTCCACTGCCAGATCATGGTAGACATTCTGCAAGCGCCTATGAATATCTGAGATGCCCTGGTTTTCCGCCAAAAGAAACTCGATCACTGCCCGTTGTTTGCAACGCACATCCGTTACAGACGCCATTTTAACAGCTCCGTACAGCGCTGCCACCTGTCGGAAGTCAATGAAACTGTACGAGACTTAGCGGGAATGTTTGAAAATATTCCACAAGAAATTTCCGGTTTTTTCAACCAAAATTGGCCGAGAAAAAAAATGTGTTGCACTACTTATTGAACTGCCCTCGTACATTGACATTTGATTCACCAGCTTTTCCAGATTATATTAAAGCTGAATTTTTAAGACTGAAAGTCAGACCCTAGTTTCTCAACCCTATGAGGTTTCTCAAGTGCCAAAAATTCGTGCAAACCACTCTCAGATGTAATGCACGAGCTATGTGTCGTAAGTTTTGTATGACCGCTCATCTTCACTGAACTACGTGTACTTCCCCTGACCTTTGTGTCAATTGTTGAGATCCACACCCAACGTGGAACACAGAGGCAGGATTCGAACCTGCGACCGTAGCAGCCGCGTGGTTCCGGACTGAAGCGCCTAGAACCACTCGGCCACAGCGGCCGGCGGTCCGTTCTTGCAGGATCTTTTTCCGCTTGCAGCGATGTCGGAGGTTTGATGTTTTACCGGATTCCTGATATTCAGGGTACACTCGTGAAATGGTAGTACAGGAAATCCACATTTCATCGCTACCTGGGAGATGCTATGTCATATCGCTCGTGCACCGATCATCGCACCACGTTCAAACTCACTTAAATCTTCATAACCTGCCATTGTAGCAGCAGTAAACGATCTAACAACTGCACCACACTTACATAGGCGTTGCCGACCGCAGCGCCGCATATTGCCTGTTTACGTATATCTGTATTTGAATACACAAGCCTATACCAGTTTCTTTGGCGCTTCAGTGTAAATGGTAAGAAATAGTACCTCAACTGTTCCCAAACGTAACACACTGTATCAAAAAGAGATGTAACAATTTGAGTTTAAAGCGGAACTATCGTACCAGCGGATCTATTACACATTAACTTTATCGTCACCTTCTGCCTTAAGTGGCTATCTCCTCGAAGGCTAATCAGATTCTCGAACAATCTGCCGGTTCCGATGCCTTATTGTGAAGTAACAGGTCTTGGGAACAGTTTATCTGGAAAGTAAATGATATAGACAGGAAAGAAATGCCTTGTAATCTTATGTTGTTGTTCTAATTCCGTGTTCCTAAGTAAGATACTTCACTCAGCATCAGATAGCGATTTTTCCTAATAAGAAACCCCTCACAGAAAAAACGGAATGCTTATCTGTCTCTAAAGACATTCTAAACAGTGTGCAGCATCCTTCCATCCCATGCTGCGCAGAAGGCCCTTACAATACCTTGCAAGTAGTATATTGACTGATCTGCGTTCACATGCTTTGGCTGTTACTTATGAGTGATCATGAGAGAGCTTTTCATTCAGACTAAATCTAAGTATGTCAAAAAAGCCTGCCAATAATAGTTTCGTGAATTTGTTAGAGCATTTACGATTACGAACCCTTTTACGATACAAACATACTGCAACAGAAGTTTCTGTTGTGGAATTTAAACATTTTTGTTTGATCTTTGCGTTGTTCAAGAGGATTATGTCAACTGAGACAGTCCATGAAACAATTCTGTTTTAATTTCATCAATGTGTGCACTTTTCCCTCTCTGCCTCTTTCTGTCCTTGTTACAGTCTTGCACTCTCACACTCCATCCCTCACCCTCTCTCTCTCTGTCTGTTGCTCTTCCTCATTCACTCTCTCTCTCTCTCTCTCTCTTTCTCCCTCTCTCACACTCCGTTTCCCATACACTCTTCCTCTCTAACATTCTGTCTCACACACAGGCTCTGTCTCACATACAACCTCTCTCCCCATTCTCTCTCTCGCCTATCACTGCTGTCCTCTCTCCCCCTTCTCTGCCCCCCCTCTCTCTTTCCCCCTCTCTTTCTCTCCCCACTCTCTCTCTTTCTCTCTCTCTCTCCCTCTCTCTCTCCTTCTCTCTCTCTCTCTCTCTCTCTCTCTCTCTCTCTCTCTCTCACAAGTAAGGGGACAAGGGTGGTGCCACCCCACATTCCATTGTTGCCAGATGTATCCAAGATGGTGGCGATGACGTCATCCAAGATGGCAGCTGTGACATCATCCAAGATGGCGGATTTTGGTATGAAGATATGTCAATTGGGCTACCTCCACTAACCTAACCCCTCCCCCCTCCCAAAGAAAATGGTGGGAATTTCAAAACCATTAGAACAATGCAGCACATCTAAGAAAATGGCGATAAAATAGGTCACTTGGGCTACCTCTTCTAACCTAAGTTATCCAACAACCACCTCTTCCTGGGGATTGGCAGGAATTTTGACATTTAGAGGGAAGATAGGTGAATTGGACTATCTCTACTAAGACTGTGTGCCAGACCAAGACTCGAACTCGGGACCTATGCTTTTCGTGGGAAAGAGCTCTACTGGCAGAATTGAAGTTGTGAGGACAGTACGTGAGTCATGCCTGGGTAGCTCAGTTGGTAGAGCACTTGCCCACGAAAGGCAAAGGTCCTGAGTTCGAGTCTCAGTCCAGCACACAGTTTTAATCTGTCAGGAAGTTTCATATCAGCGCACACTCCACAGCAGAGTGAAAATCTCATTCTGGAAATATCTCTACTAACCTAAGAAAATGGTGGCAATGAAAGGGCAATTCCACTAATCTAAGTCACCCAACTGCCACCTCATCCTAGGAAATGGCAGGGAGAGGACTCGGCCCATGCTGGACATAACTCTTTATTATTTTGCATGCACCATTTATTTAAACAATTAGATACAATACAGCCATCCATGGGATCCTGATTCCAACTGACCTAGTACACAGTACCACCACCACAGAGTGCGGTCATCCATTACCTGATGTAATCCAAGAACACGGCCATTATGTCAGCTGATGAGACAAGTACCGTTATCCAAAAATGACCAATTTTGGTGGGAAACAGTGTGTTCACCATGAGGTCTGAGCCTAGTACGCACTACTGCCACCAGAGGGCACTGTCGTCCATTCCATTATGTAATCCAAGATGGCGGCCAGGATGTCAGCTGATGATGCAAGTACCATTATCCAAGATGGGTGGCAAACAGTGTGTTTGCCACCAGGTCCTGGTCTAGTACACAGTACCAACACCAGAGTGCACTGTCATCTGTTCTGTGACATAGCTCAAGATGACTGTCTGCAGGAGGAAATGACTCAGCCTGCACTGGGCTGCTGGAGAGAGTAAGGAAGGAGTGTACTTTATTTATTTTGGAGCAATTTATTTAGGGATGGGTTTTGAAAGATAGTATATTTATCACAACCATACAAAACACATGCTCTCACATGTTTGGGGTCATGCCACACAGTCCACAGACGTGTAAACTACTCCAAAATAATGCTCTGCTGACACACAAACAAATCCTAAATTACCAAAATATTTTCAGAACAGACCTGCAAACTACTCCTAAATGATGCAGTACACCGATGTGCGGACATGAAATCAACTCGTAAACTGACCAAATAATGCAAAGCATAGCCTACAGACCTGCAAGCAAAATACTGCAACAGTCACACAATCGTTCGTGGCGTTGCGTCAGTCATGCTGGGCAGTTAAATACAGTTGACGTGTTTCACATGTCACACTAGAAGTAATGCACCCTGTGCTATTCGGTGATGTCAGTATCCCCAGGTCTCGCAGCAGCAATTGTAAAACTCATGTGATGCCCAGAGGTGTCTCACATATGGGACCAGCGTGAGCAAGCGTTGCAGTTCTCTGACGTCAGTATAACCCTCAGAGAACTCTAACTGTATACCCAAAAAAAGAAGCAACTTCCACCTGCTCACTGCAGGTACCAGCAGTGTGTGAGTGATGGCTTAACTGGCTTGTGTCCGGCGTTGAAGAGCTCTGCAAATAGGTCAGTTCCCATTCGGTCACGTCAGCAACGGTGCTTAGGTGATTATGTATTTTTGAGAGGAAATTCTCAGGTGTCAAGTATGAAAGGGACGTTGCCACCTCAGGCTTGAGGGCACCTGTGCGTGGTTTGACAGCTAATGGCTGCATAATTTTGTGGGGGCTGGTGGTATCTTCCTGTGTGGTCTAATGGACAGGAGTTGGTAGACAGTGCTTGCTCACATTGATTATGTGACTGTTGCATTATTTTCCTAACAGGTCTGTAGGCTATGCTTTGCATTATTTGGTCAGTTTAAAGTTGATTTCATGTCTGCACATCGGTGTACTGCATCATTTAGGAGTAGTTTGCAGGTCTGTTCTGAAAATATTTTGGTAATTTAGGATTTGTTTGTGTGTCAGCAGAGCATTATTTTGGAGTAGTTTACACGTCTGTGGACTGTGTGGCATGACCCCAAACATGTGAGAGCATGTGTTTTGTATGGTTGTGATAAATATACTATCTTTCAAAACCCACCCCTAAATAAATTGCTCCAAAATAAATAAAGTACACTCCTTCCTTACTCTCTCCAGCAGCCCAGTGCAGGCTGAGTCATTTCCTCCTCCAGACAGTCATCTTGAGCTATGTCACTGAACAGATGACAGTGCACTCTGATGTTGGTACTGTGTAGTAGACTCGGACCTCGTGGTAAACACACTCTTTGCCACCATCTCAGATAGCAGTACTTGTGTCATCAGCTGATATCATGGCTGCCATCTTGGATTACATCACAGAATGGATGACAACGCCCTCTGCTGGTGGTACTGTGTATTAGGTCAGTTGGAGTCCGGACCTCATGGAGAACACACTGGATGACTGTACTGCATCAAATTGCTTAAATAAACAGTGGGTTGCAAAATAATAAAGACTTGTGTCCAGCAAAGGTCAAGTCCTTTCCCCACCATTTCCTAGGACTGAGTGGCAGTCGAGTGACTTAAGTTAGTGGAATTGCCCTTTCATTCCTGTCATCTCCTTAGGTTAGTAGAGATAGCCCAATTCACCTATCTTCCCTCCAAAATTCAAACATCCTGCCAATCCCTAGGAAGAGGTGGTGGTCAGATGACTTAGGTTAGTGGAAGTAGCCCAAGTGACCTATTTTCCCCCGATTTTTTTAGGGTTGTAGCATTTTCCTGATGGAATTTGAACTGCCCACCATTTTCTGTGGGAGGGGGGGGGGGGGTTAGGTTAGTGGAGATAGCCCAATTGACCTCTCTTCCCACCAAAATCCGCCATCTTGAATGATGTCACTGAGGCCATCTTGGATGACGTCTTGCACTGTTGACATGTGTACATGCTGCCATCTTGGATGATTTCATTTGCACCATCTTGGATACATCTGGCAACAATGGAATGTGAGGTGGCACCGCCCTTGTCCCCCTACTCTCTCTCTCTCTCTCTCTCTCTCTCTCTCTCTCTCTCTCTCTCTCTCTCTCACACACACACACACACACACACACACACACACACACACACACACACACACACACACAGACATGCACATGCACATGCACACGTAAAAAAAATGGCCTCTTTTGATTCTTTCAGTTAGTCCACTTTTTGCTGTCTTTACAAACATTCGTTTACGGCCTTTCTCCACTGCCACTCAACCGCCTGCTTGTAGCATGTTTCTGTTATCCCCTTCATTTTAATGATGTACTTTCGCTATTAGAGTGCCATTTGTTTACAATTTGACGTGAATGATGGAGAATGGCTCTAAGGCAGTTATCTTTCCGCTACGATGTATTACAAGGAATCTCTATGAAATGAGGATGCGTTTTCAATTGACGCATCAACTTTCAGTCTAAAGGATTTTACAGCCGGTGTGGTTCACTTCATTGAGAACCGAAGCCTACCACCTGCCTTGTCAAAGATTGAGGCTAGTTCGTTGCTACATTTCATATCCCCACAAACTGTTACATCCAGGTATTTGTGTGAGTTGACTGCTCAAAATCTGAATCAGTGATACTGTGATCATGCACCAACTACCTCATGTGCAAAAAGTCTAAGGTTACTATTAATACTGTCTGTCAAATCATTGATATACATCATGGACAGCAAGGATCCCAGCACACTTCCCTGAGGCACAAAAAGTTACTTCTTCTGCCGATGACTCACCACCCAAGGTGGCATTGGTATGTTATTCTAAGCGAATCTCCAACCCTTGTTCTTGTTGTGGTCTTCAGTCAGAAGATTGGTTTGAAGCAGCTCTCCACGCTACTCTACCCTGTGCAAGTCTCTTCATCTCCGAATAACTACTGCAGGAAGTGAGGTGATCAAGGAAATAGGATTCGAGGAATTTTTATCAAGTGCTCAAAGAAAGAACAACTAGATCTAGCAGACCTTAGTACCAAATATGCGAAGCTATCCCGACGAACCGAGAACATGCTTCAGCATACATACTTTTTGACGAGACAAAACTGTGTCACAAAATAAATTCCTGGGCAACGATGCAAACAATAATCGTTTCATTGGAACGCTTAAGACAAAATATGAAGTTGCGAACTCCATAGTGAAACAAGCTACGGCAGACCCGGGTACGGTAATAATCAATAAGGCAATCAGTATTTCATCTACATTTGATTCCGTAATAGTTGTCGGCGAGGATGTAGATCTTATTCTCTTGTCGGCTCTATCTACGAATTCAAAGATACGTATTCTTAAGCCGGAAACTCGAAAAATTTCGCAATTAATATATTCAGCAAAACGTACCGTACATAAAACAGCAGCAGATTCTTGTACGCCCTCTGTGGCTGTGATACATGAGCACTGTCTAATCAAAGACAACTAAAGTGTGCTAACATAATCCTACTAAAAGCAAATTAAAATGAGCTTCTCCAGGAATTTAAAACCCAATATGCTGAGCCAGAGATCGCTGCTGAAGCTGAGAACGCTTCCTCACTCCATTATACGGTTACATCGGCGGGAAAAGTACGTCGCTGAACAACTATAAATGTACCTGCTCTACAAAATCATAATACAAAAATAAATTTAATATCGCGTCACTGCTACCGACTGAAGCAGCAGCACGACAACATTCGTTCCTCACCTGTCGGCAGGTTCAGCAGTGGCATGGAGGTGAACAAAACTCAGGACGATGGGTATGGGAAAAAAAAGAAGAATGGGTTAATTGCTGTCACCAAGGAAGGCTGTGGATTCAAAAGGCTGGACTGAAGCGCTCCGTTATTTGCATAAATTGCAATGCTACCTATGATAATTCGTAAGTTCCATTACAAGACAGCGATTAAGAGGAAGAAAAGGAGACTGATCTCGAGCAAAGGTATGACGGAATCGAGGAATAAGAACATTGCAACGAAGCTAGTGGTCCTATGGCGGATAACATGCTAGAAATTTCTATCTGACATTTCGCACAGAACTGAAGACGATAGAATCGTAAAACCCGGGCCGCAAGGGTAGGGAAGCAAAGGATAATGCACTAAGTTTCAGAATAATGCATTAAATGTGCATTAGACCTACTGGAGATGCCAAAAAAAAATGAAATAAATGCTCTACTTATTCTACGTCATTGGTGGTGCGGAAATGAGTTTTTGGCCAAAAAGCATGTTGTAGTAGATTTTAGTTCACCCGTATAGTAAAATTATTCATTTTACAAAAAGAAAAAAGTTTACCGCATACACAGTAGAAAATTTTCTCTGTTTCAATATATTACGTAATTATTTTAATCTAGAATCAAACATTGTCAAAGATTCGGGGTAGCAAGTAAAAATTCGAAAAGAGTAGTCAAATCTGTTAACATACCAGTTTTCAAAATTCTCGGAGAACTTAAAATTACCAAATGACTGGACTAACTCGTTTGTATAACAGTTGGCATGTATCTATTCTGTCATCCATAGCAAACACTTTGATAACTAGGTAGGCATCAAAACACTTGGATCAATATGAAAATTAACGCTACATGTCTGGAGCGCACTAAAATGCACTGCTCACTGAAAATTTGTAGGATGACGCTATTGGCTGATATGGTATGTTATGGTGTGTTGTCATGTCTCCATTGTTACTGTGTATCTCCTTGTTACCTTCTATCGTAAATATGCTCTACTGTAATAGGTCTGGAATAATATACACTACCAGATCCAACCTAGCCGGACACCCCCATCCAAATCAGAACTGATCACTATATGCCACGAGCGGCGGACTCGCCGGTATATAACAGGCTGGCAGGTATTGTCAGTGGAGAAAGAGAGTGGGTTGGTCGAGATGGGCCAGTAACCTCGAACGTCGATGTTCTTTGAACAGCAAATCCATCACGGACATTTCAGCCGCTCTAAAGTTCAGAGGTGAAAACACGAGGGAACAACAGCTTTTCAACTTTAGGCACATGCCATGTACTGACGGGCAGTAGCCGTCGACTGTTGCGAATGGTGGTTGAAAAAATGGCATGAAATGAGCGGAAGGAATCACTGGTAAATTCTAAAGTGCTACCAGCAGTCCACCTAGCGGAGCGACTGTGCGTAGGGAGTTAAAAAGAATGGGGTACAATGGTCGGGCAGCTGCCCATAAGCCACACGTTTCGGTAATCAGTGGTAAGAGACAGTTGAAGTTATGCAAAGAGCGACGCCACTGGCCAGTGGGTGACTGGAGCAGGAGGATATCAGTGTTTAACGTCCCGTCGACAGCGAGGTCTTAGAGAAGGAGCACAAGCTCGGATTAGGGGAGCATGGGAAACGAAATCTGACGTGCCCTTTCAAAGGAATCATCTCGGCATTTCCCTCAAGCGACTTGGTAATATCACGGGAAACCTAAATCAGGATGGCCGGACCCGGGTTTGAACCGTCGTCCGTTCGAATGAGAGTCTAATGTGGTAACCACTGAGCCACCTCTCTCGGTATGGGTGACTCGAAAAGAGTTAATGGAGTGATTAATCATGCTATATCCTGTGGCAATCCGATGGAGGTTTTGGGTTTGGCGATCTCCTGTAGAACGTTACCTGTCAACATCTGTAGTGCCAGCAGTGAAGTACGGAAGAGGTGGTGTAACGGTTGGGTATCTTTGTCGTGATTATGGTAGCCTTATGACCCTACGACTTATCTTAGAAGCTAGATTAAGAAAAGGCAAACCTACGTTTCTAGCATTTGTAGACTTGGAGAAAGCTTTTGACAATGTTGACTGGAATACTCTCTTTCAAATTATGAAGGTGGCAGGGTTAAAATACAGGGAGCGAAAGGCTATTTACAATTTGTACAGAAACCAGATGGCAGTTACAAGAGTCGAGGGCCATGAAAGGGTAGCAGTGGTTGGGAAGGGAGTGAGACAGGGTTGTAGCCTCTCCCCGATGTTATTCAATCCGTATATTGAGCAAGCAGTAAAGGAAACAAAAGAAAAATTCGGAGTAGATATTAAAATCCATGGAGAAGAAATAAAAAACTTTAAGGTTCGCCGATGACATTGTAATTCTGTCAGAGACAGCAAAGGACTTGGAAGAGCAGTTGAACGGAATGGACAGTGTCTTGAAGGGAGGATATAAGATGAACATCAACAAAAGTAAAACGAGGATAATGGAATGTAGACGAATTAAGTCGGGCGATGCTGAGGGAATTAGATTAGGAAATGAGACACTTAGAGTAGTAAAGGAGTTTTGCTATTTGGGAAGCAAAACAACTGGCGATGGTCGAAGTAGAGAGGATATAAAACGTAGACTGCCAATGGCAAGGAAAGCGTTTCGAAGAAGAGAAATTTGTTAACATCGAGTTTAGATTTAAGCGCCAGGAAGTCGTTTCTAAATGTATTTGTATGGAGTGTAGCCATCTATGGAAGTGAAACGTGGACTATAAATAGTTTAGACAAGAAGAGAATAGAAGCTTTCGAAATGTGGTGCTACAGAAGAATGCTGAAGATTAGATGGTTAGATCACATAACTAACGAGGAGGTATTGAATAGAATTGGGGAGAAGAGAAATTTGTGGCACAACTTGACTAACACAAGGGATCGGTTGTTAGGACAACTTCTGAGGCATCAAGGGATCACCAGTTTATTATTGGAGGGATGCGTGGAGGGAAAAAATCGTAGAGGGAGACCAAGAGTTGAATCACTAAGCAGATTCAGAAGGATGTAGGCTGCAGTAGGAACTGGGAGGTGAAGAAGCTTGAACAGGATAGAGTAACATGGAGAGCTGCATCAAACCAGTCTCTGGACTGAAGATCACAACAACAACAACAACAACAACAACATGATAGCCTTATTGCGGTTTAGAAAACACTGATGCGAAAACGTATGATCACATTGTACAGCATTGTGTACTGCGTCTAGTGGACGATTTGTTAGAAATTTTAGAACGCATTCTGTAATTGGAGCAAAACAGCGATCGGTATAAAACTCTAAATATCAAATAAAAACAGTCTCGATCGGCTTTCCAAATTTTATTCGTTAGCAACCGGTTTCGACCCATTCCTCAGACCATATTCAGACTTTTCCCCGCTGTAATACCTTAATAATACGTATTCAGTATAGAGGGTTCAAAATATGGCTGAACAACGCCTTAAAATATAAGCTACAATAATTAAAAAGTACGATTTTATTCCCATTATGGCGGTTGGTGGCGGAAGACAGAGCGGGACCCGTAAAAATAAGGTTGTTACTGCTGAATAAGGCGGCTTTAGTCGAGGTTGTATAATGAATGAATGAATGTCGTTTGACTAGGTCCTCCCGTCGGGTAGACCGTTCGCCGTGTGCAAGTCTTTAGATTTGACGCCACTTCGGCGACTTGCGCGTCGATGGGGATGAAATAATGATGATTAGGACAACACAACACGCACTCCCTCTGCGGAGAAAATCTCCGACCTAGCAGGGAATCGAACCCAGGCCCTTAGGATTGACATTCTGTCGCACTGACTGCTCAGCTACCGGTGCCGGACATTGCATACTGTAAGCTCCGCTCATGCGATTATCACGCCTTCGGTCTCTTAAAAAAGGCCGTGAAGGGTCGACAGTCCCTGTCTTACGAGAATGTACAGCGTGTTTCTTCTCGTAGCAGGACACGCTGTTTTACTGTAAGGGTATCTTCAATCTAACGTGTAGTATGACTTTCTCAATTATCACAGCGATTTTGCTTCAGTGACCTTCAGTACGAGCTTCGAGCGGACACTTGTTAATCGGTCCTCATACTTTTAAAGGGCAGAATTAGCAACTGGCTACTGTTTACTGAAAAACCTGTGAGCTCCACCATATGGTTTAAACGTCCAGGAATAACGATATGAATCTGGAATGAGATTTTCACTCTGCAGTGGAGTGTGCGCTGATATGAAACTCCCTTGTAGATTAAAACTTTGCGGCGGTCCACGACTCGAACTCGGGAGCTTTGCGTTTCGCGGGAGAAGTGCTCTACCATCTGAGCTACCCAAGCTCGACTCGTCGTGAGACTCGTGCTTGGGTAACTCAGATGGGAGAGCACTTGCCCGCGAAAGGCAAAGATCCTGAGTTCGAGTCTCGGTCCGGCACACAGTTTTAATCTGCCAGGAAGTTTCATATTAGCGCACACTCCGCTGCAGAGTAAAAATCTCATTCTGAAAACATCCCCCAGGCTGTTGCTAATCCAGTCTCCGCAATATCCTTTCTTCCAGGAGCGCTAGTTCCGCAAGTTTTGCAGAAGAGTTTCTGTGAAGTTTGAAAGGTAGGAGACGAGGTACCGGCAGAATTGAAAGCTGTGAGGACGGGCCGTGTGTCATGCTTGGGTAACTCATATGGAAGAGCACTTGCCCGCGAAAGGCAAATGTCCTGAGTTCGAGTCTCGGTCCGGCACACAGTTTTAATCTGCCTGGAAGTTTGATATGAATCTGTACTAAGACAAAAGGATTCAGATGAGCAGACGGATAAGCATAGCGTTCCTTGTGCGTCCTATTCAAAAATCCTGCTCGAGTGACTCGGTTCATCTTTAAGTCCGATGAAGAGATGTAATGCTCTATTTGTGTTAGGGTCAATTATTTCAGACGAATGTGTTACACAAGATAATCAGGAAACATAAATTAGGGAATTTAATGTAACGCGTCATTCTTTTCGAGTAACACAAAGATAACTAAGGGTACAGTACACTCTTAGCCACGATAATTGTGACTCCAGGAACAACAGAATGAAATTTTAGTTATTGTCCGTAAGATCGAACAGTACGAAGTGGATGTAGTTTTGTAGGTGAATTGGGGTATACAGTATGCGAAGTTTAATACAGAGAGTCGTTAGCTCTGGCAATAACAACAGTGAAACTACCGCCGGGCGATAAGTGCTTGCCGGCCGCGGTGACCGTGCGGTTCTAGGCGCTCCAGTCCGGAGCCGCGCTGCTGCTACGGTCGCAGGTTCGAATCCTGCCTCGGGCATGGGTGTGTGTGATGTTCTTAGGTTAGTTAGGTTTAAGTAGTTCTAAGTTCTTGGGGACTAATGACCACAGCAGTTGAGTCCCATAGTGCTCAGAGCCATTTGATAAGTGCTTGGACGTCCACGACTCTTCACAGAACGTGGGATTTGGACGCTTCCTGCTCTGTAAAGCAGAACAGGTGTCGATCTGTGGTACCTCTGCCGAAAGAGCACAATGCTCGTACACGCATAAGTGTTTCGGAGCACACCGTTTATCGTACATTGTTGAACATGGAGCTTCGCAGCAGGCGATCCCTACGTCTTCACATGTTGACCCAATGACGTCGTCAATTACGACTACAGTGACCACAGGATCGTCGAGACTGGGCCGTGGATCAAGGGGAACTCGTCCCCTCGTATGACGCATCACGTTTTTGCTACACTAGGACGATGGTCATCTCCACAAACGTCGTCATCCACGGGAACGGAGGTTTGAAATGTGCACGACGCCAAGGACCAAGGCTGGTGGGAGCAATATTACGCTATGGGAGATATTCTCCTGAGCTTTCGTGGGACCTGTGGTAGTAATCGAAGAGCCTCTGGCAGCTGCGAACCACCTGCATCCCTCCATGTTTGATGTCTTGCCCGACGGCGATATATTTCAGGAGTATAATGGTCCGTGCCTTGGAGTCAGAACCGGCTACAACGGTTTGAGGAGCATTACAGTGAGCTCGCGTTGATGTCTGGGTGATCAAATTCGCCAGATGTGACTCCTATTGAGCCCATATCGGGCGCCATCACCGCGTACCCAAATCAGCGGCCCGTTATTTATGTGAATGAAATGACCTGTGAGTAGAAATTTAATGCCTCATACAAACTGCCAACAAACTGTCGGATCAGTGATAGGCAGAGCCTGTGATGTATTTCGTTCCAAAGACGGACAAACAACCTTTTAAGCAGCTGATCATAATGTTTTGGCTCTACAGTGTATGTAGCATTTAAATTATAATTTTACATTATTTACTTTGGCCGGTAACGTGCTACATTTGTTTCAAATGTCCTACATTTTTTCACCATTGGGCTCTACATTTCCATATAACAAGATGGTCACCCTACGCATGATGGGAGTTGAGAACCTGCACGGCGTTGAATAGGGCCCACTGGAAAAACTATTTGTACCATACTCCCATAACTGTCTTGCGATCCAGAACAAAGCGAGCAGCAACATTACGAAACGATAAACCGCTGTATAATTCCGACTGTGCTGGCACACCTATCTATTTCTGACACGAGCTTTGAGGAGCATTACAGTGAGCTCGCGTTGATGTCTGGGTGATCAAATTCGCCAGATGTGACTCCTATTGAGCCCATATCGGGCGCCATCACCGCGTACCCAAATCAGCGGCCCGTTATTTATGTGAATGAAATGACCTGTGAGTAGAAATTTAATGCCTCATACAAACTGCCAACAAACTGTCGGATCAGTGATAGGCAGAGCCTGTGATGTATTTCGTTCCAAAGACGGACAAACAACCTTTTAAGCAGCTGATCATAATGTTTTGGCTCTACAGTGTATGTAGCATTTAAATTATAATTTTACATTATTTACTTTGGCCGGTAACGTGCTACATTTGTTTCAAATGTCCTACATTTTTTCACCATTGGGCTCTACATTTCCATATAACAAGATGGTCACCCTACGCATGATGGGAGTTGAGAACCTGCACGGCGTTGAATAGGGCCCACTGGAAAAACTATTTGTACCATACTCCCATAACTGTCTTGCGATCCAGAACAAAGCGAGCAGCAACATTACGAAACGATAAACCGCTGTATAATTCCGACTGTGCTGGCACACCTATCTATTTCTGACACGAGCTTCTCAGAATCGCCCAAAATTGAAATTCCGTTTCTGAAGGAGAAACCCGTTGTAGAATACACCTGATGTTACTCCCATCTACTATGCGCAGTTGCGTTGAAATACCAACCAATCGCTCATGAAAGCATTTAGTCCCAGTTTGAGACGTTTGTTGGATGAAGCCTTGATGGTGTTGCTGTATTAATGGCCAGCACTGTATTTGAGCCGTCATGTGCGTCACACAACGGAAGCTTTTGAAGGCACATTCACAGTCGTGTGACTGAGAATGTTGTTCGTGACGGCTGCGCATCTTGACCCCAGAGTTTCTGCACCTTAATAAACAGCTGTTTCTGCCTCATATAGTTCCTTACGGTCTCCCTGTGGAGGAAGAAGACATATCAGAGCCCCTGCTTTCGCCGTTCGGCTATCTTAGACGGAACTGTCTTGTAGAGATTAGCTGCTCTGACGGCACAGCAATCTCGCCAGTGCCTCCCGCTCTAAGCAGGATTATCGTTCTCTCTTTGTGTCACAGAGCAGGTCTGAGAGGTGACCCACATGTGTGTAGCACGTAAGCACACTGCTGTTTGTGGGGATTGCGACACGCAGGACTGCAGGGACTTACAGCGTCAGTTTCTCACGACAGGGTTGTGGCGAAGACTGGCCGCTGTAGTCGAAGTCTCGTACATTTGCTTGAAGCCGTTACATGTAGCTGGTTCGATTGCTTCTAGCGGAAGACATTTCCCATTCATGTCTTTGGCCGACAGAGCGGAAAGATTTTTTTTTTTTTTTTTTTTTTTTGGTCATCAGTCTACTGACTGGTTTGATGCGGCCCGCCACGAATTCATTTCCTGTGCTAACATCTTCATCTCAGAGTAGCGCTTGCAACCTACGTCCTCAATTATTTGCTTGACGTATTCCAGTCTCTGTATTCCTCTACAGTTTTTGCCCTCTTCAGCTCCCTCTAGTACCATGGAAGTCATTCCCTCATGTTAGCAGATGTCCTATCATCCTGTCCCTTCTCCTTATCGGTGTTTTCCACATATTCCTTTCCTCTCCGATTCTGCGTAGAACCTCCTCATTCCTTACCTTATCAGTCCACCTAATTTTCAACATTCGTCTATAGCACCACATCTCAAATGCTTCGATTCTCTTCTGTTCCGGTTTTCCCACAGTCCATGTTTCACTACCATACAATGCTGTACTCCAGACGTACATCCTCAGAAATTTCTTCCTCAAATTAAGGCCGGTATTCGATATTAGTAGACTTCTCTTGGCCAGAAATGCCTTTTTTGCCATAGCGAGTCTGCTTTTGATGTCCTCCTTGCTCCGTCCGTCATTGGCTATTTTACTGCCTAGGTAGCAGGATTCCTTAACTTCATTGACTTCGTGACCATCAATCCTGATGTTAAGTTTCTCGTTGTTCTCATTTCTACTACTTCTCATTACCTTCGTCTTTCTCCGATTTACTCTCAAACCATACTGTGTACGCATTAGACCATTCCGTTCAGCAGATCATTTAATTCTTCTTCACTTTCACTCAGGATAGCAATGTCATCAGCGAATCGTATCATTGATATCCTTTCACCTTGTATTTTAATTCCACTCCTGAACCTTTCTTTTATTTCCATCATTGCTTCCTCGATGTACAGATTGAAGAGTAGGGGCGAAAGGCTGCAGCCTTGTCTTACACCCTTCTTAATACGAGCACGTTCTTAATCGTCCACTCTTATTATTCCCTCTTTGTTGTTGTACATATTGTATATGATCCGTCTCTCCCTATAGCTTACCCCTACTTTTTTTCAGAATCTCGAACAGATTGCACCATTTTATATTGTCGAACGCTTTTTCCAGGTCGACAAATCCTATGAAAGTGTCTTGATTTTTCTTTAGCCTTGCTTCCATTATTAGCCGTAACGTCAGAATTGCCTCTCTCGTCCCTTCACTTTTCCTAAAGCCAAACTGATCGTCACCTAGCGCTTTCTCAATTTTCTTTTCCATTCTTCTCTATATTATTCTTATAAGCAGCTTCCATGCTTGAGCTGCTAAGCTGATTGTGCGATAATTCTCGCACTTGTCACCTCTTGCCGTCTTCGGAATTGTGTGGATGATGCTTTTCCGAAAGTCAGATGGTATGTCGCCAGACTCATATATTCTACACACCAACGTGAATAGTCGTTTTGTTGCCACTTCCCCCAATGATTTTAGAAATTCTGATGGAATGTTATCTATCCCTTCTGCCATATTTAACCGTAAGTCCTCCAAAGCTCTTTTAAATTCCGATTCTAATACTGGATCCCCTATCTCTTCTCAATCGACTCCTGTTTCTTCTTCTATCACATCAGACAAATCTTCACCCTCATAGAGGCTTTCAATGTATTCTTTCCACCTATCTGCTCTCTCCTCGGCATTTAACGGTGGAATTCCCATTGCACTCTTAATGTTACCACCGTTGCTTTTAATATCACCAAAGGTTGTTTTGACTTTCCTGTATGCTGAGCCTGTCCTTCCGACAATCATATATTTTTCGATGTCTTCACATTTTTCCTGCAGCCATTTCGTCTTAGCTTCCCTGCACTTCCTATTTATTTCATTCCTCAGCGACTTGTATTTCTGTATTCCTGATTTTCCCGGAACATGTTTGTACTTCCTCCTTTCATCAATCAACTGAAGTATTTCTTCTGTTGCCCATGGTTTCTTCAAAAATGGTTCAAATGACTCTGTGCACTATGGGACTCAACTTCTGAGGTCATTAGTCCCCTAGAACTGAGAACTAGTTAAACCTAACCAACCTAAGGAAATCACACACATCCATGCCCGAGGCAGCATTCGAACCTGCGACCGTAGCGGTCTCGCGGTTCCAGACTGCAGCGCAGGAGCCGTATGGCCTTCTTTTTACCTATGTTTTCCTTCCCAACTTCTGTGATGGCCCTTTTTAGAGATGTCCATTCCTCTTCAACTGTACTGCCTACTGCGCTATTCCTTATTGCTGTATCTATAGTGTTAGAGAACTTCAAACGTATCTCGTCATTCCTTAGTTCTTCCGTATCCCACTTCTTTGCGTATTGATTCTTCCTGACTAATGTCTTGAACTTCAGCCTACTCTTCATCACTACCATATTGTGATCTGAGTCTATATCTGCTCCTGGGTACGCCTTACAATCCAGTATCTGATTTCGGAATCTCTGTCTGACCATGATGTAATCTAATTGAAATCTTCCCGTGTCTCCCGGCCTTTTCCTAGAATACCTCCTCCTCTTGTGATTCTTGAACAGGGTATTCGCTATTACTAGCTGAAACTTGTTACAGAACTCAATTAGTCTTTCTCCTCTTTCATTCCTCGTCCCAAGCCCATAGTCTCCTGTAACCTTTCCTTCTACTCCTTCCCCTACAACTGCGTTCCAGTCGCCCATGACTATTAGATTTTCGTCCCCCTTTACATACTGCATTGCCCTTTCAATATCCTCATACACTTTCTCTATCTGTTCATCTTCAGCTTGCGACGTCGGCATGTATACCTGAACTATCGTTGTCGGTGTTGGTCTGCTGTCGATACTGATTAGAACAACCCGGTCACTGAACTGTTCACAGTAACTCACCGTCTGCCCTGCCTTCCTATTCATAACGAATCCTACACCTGTTATACCATTTTCTGCTGCTGTTGGTATTACCCAATACTCATCTGACCAGAAATCCTTGTCTTCCTTCCACTTCACTTCACTGACCCCTACTATATCTAGATTGAGCCTTTGCATTTCCCTTTTCAGATTTGCTAGTTTCCCTACCACGTTCAAGCTACTGACATTCCACGCCCCGACTCGTAGAACGTTATCCTTTCGTTGATTATTCAATCTTTTTCTCATGGTAACCTCCCCCTTGGCAGTCCCCTCCCGGAGATCCGAATGGGGGACTATTCCGGAATCTTTTGCCAATGGAGAGATCATCATGACACTTCTTCAATTACAGGCAACATGTCCTGTGGATACACGTTACGTGTCTTTAATGCGGTGGTTTCCATTGCCTTCTGCATCCTCATGTCGTTGATCATTGCTGATTTTTCCGCCTTTAGGGGCAATTTCCCACCCCTAGAACAAAAGAGTGCCCTGAACCTCTATCCACTCCTCCGCCCTCCTTGACAAGGCCGTTGGCAGAATGAGGCTGACTTCTTATGCCGGAAGTCTTCGGCCGCCAATGCTGATTATTTATCAAAATTTAGGCAGTGGCGGGGATCGAACCCAGGACCGATGACGTTTTGATTATGAATCAAAGACGCTACCCCTAGACCACAGGTCAATCCGGCGAAAGGATAGTAGTGTCTGATTAGCAGATTGTCCACGAGAGTCCTGAGATGCATTCACTGGCTGAAGTGACCTCGAATTCCGGTGGTTCAAATCTTTCTGCGGCCATTCAAATTTAAATATTTCGTGTTTCTTCTAAATCGATTAAGTCGAATGGAAGGTTGTTTCCTTTGGAAAGACATGGCACGTTTCCCTTCCTATCCTTCTACCATCTAGGCTTATGCTCCTTCTCTAATGAATTCGTCACCGACAGGAACTCTACACCTACATCTATGTGCCCCAAAACAGCTGACAGTATGTGGTGAAGGGTACTCTTTTCGATTTTCGATCGGTGCATGAGAAGAATAATTGATGGGAAATCTCTGTATGAGTTCAAGTTTCTCTAGGTGTTTCACTGTGACAATTTCTCGGATTTGTATGCGGGAAATGTAATATGTTGAAAGGCTCTTCCTGGAATACATTTTCTCAGAATTTCAATGGCAAGCCTCTCCGTGATATACACTGAAGAGCCAAGAAACTGGTACACCTGCCTAATATCGTGTAGGCTTCTCGCGACTACGCAGGTCTGGGTAGTTTGGTGACCAGCGGAAGTGTTTAAACTCTGTTTTCCTGGAGCCACACTGTAGCAATTCTGAACATGTGGGGCGTCGCATTGTTCTGATGGAATTTCCCAAGTCCATCGGAATGCACAATGGACATGAATGGATCCAGGTGATCAGACAGGATACTTGCGTACGTGTCACCTGTCAGAGTCGATCTAGACGTATCAGGGGTCCCACATCACTCTAAGTGCACACGCCCCACACCATTACAGAGCCTCCACCAGCTTGAAGAGTCCCCTGCTTACATGCAGGGTCCATGGATTCATGAGGTTGTCTCCGTACCCGCCCGAAACAATTTGAAACGATGCTGATCCGACCAGGCAACATGCTTCCAGTCATCGCGAGGTAGCCGCGCGGTCTGAGATGCTGTAAGTAGGCTGTTTAGGTTTTTATGTTGGTAACGCCACGTAGCGCTCTGTATTAAAATCGCTGACTGCGCTGTGTGCAGTCTGTGGCTGGTTGGACTCGTTGTTGGAAGTTATTCGCCAGTGTAGTATTGGGCAGTTGGATGTGAAACACCAGGAGTGATGGATGTGGGGAGAGAAATCCCAGAGTTATGAGATGTTAATATGAGCGGACGATCTGGACGGTGTCCGTCAGAAAAAGGAAATCTGTTGAACTGGATGTCAAGAATTTATGTATATATTATGACTTTTGAAAATTATTAAGGTAAAGACATAGTTTGTTCTCTACCAAAATCTTTCATTTGCTAACTATATGCCTATCAGTAGTTAGCGCCTTCAGTAGTTAGAATCTTTTATTTAACTGGCAGTATTGGCGCTCGCTGTATTGCAGTACCTCGAGTAACGAAGATTTTTGTGAGGTAAGTGACTCATGAGGGATATAGGTTATTGTTAGTCAGGACTATTCTTTTGTAGGGATTACTGAAAGTCAGATTCCGATGCGCTATAACTTCGTGTGTCAGTTTAGTGATGATCAGAATAAGTAAAGAGAAAACTGTCTCAGTACGTTCAGTTTCACTCTGGAGTTTGAAAATCAAGTAAAGTAAAGTTTTACCAGGTCAGTCATTCTTTACATTCAAAGGAGAAGTATCAGTGCCTTGTCACGGTGCGCGCAGCTCTCCCCGTCGGAGGTTCGAGTTCTCCCTCGGGCATGGGTGTGTGTGTTGTCCTTAGCGTAGGTTAGTTTAAGTTAGATTAAGTAATGTGTAAGTTTACGGAACAATGGGCGGCCTCAGCAGTGTGGTCCCATAAGACCTATCCAGCGTCGGTGTTGACGATCGCAGGCGAGGCGTAAAACTTTGCGTCGTACAGTCACCAAGGAAAAGGTGGGCCTTCGGCTCCGAAGTCCCATATCGATTGTGTTTCGTTGAATGGTTCGCACGCTGACACTTTTTGATGGCTCAGCATTGAAATCTGCAACAATTTGCGGAAGGGTTGCATTTCTGTCACTTTAGACGATTCTCTTTAATGGTCGTTGTTCCCGTTATTGCAATATCGTTTTCCGGCCGCAGCAGTGCCGGAGATTTGATTTTTTACCGGATTTCTGATATTCGCGGTACGTTCGTGAAATGGTCGAACGAGAAAATTCCCGCTTCAATGCTACCTGGGAGATGCATTGTCCCATCGCTCGTCCGCCGACTATAACACAACGTTCAATCTCTTCAGATCTTCAAATCAAAATCTTGACAACCTGCCGCTGTAGCAGCAGTAACCGATCGAACAACTGGGCCAGACACTTGTCTTACTTGCCGACCGCAGGGCCGTATTCTGCCTGTTTACATACCTCTGTATTCGAATACGCATGCCTATACCTGTTTCTTAGGCGCTTTAGTGTATAACGCATGTCTTCTAAAGCCTGCCACTGGAGTTTGTTGAGTTTCCATGAACACTCTCGCGCCAGCTAAACAGTCCCGTTACGAAACGCGTCGCGGGTCGTTGGATTTTCTCCATCTCTTCTATATATATATATATATATATGGGTGTTTCAAAAATGACCGGTATATTTGAAACGGCAATAAAAACTAAACGAGCAGCGATAGAAATACACCGTTTGTTGCAATATGCTTGGGACAACAGTACATTTTCAGGCGGACAAACTTTCGAAATTACAGTAGTTACAATTTTCAACAACAGATGGCGCTGCAAGTGATGTGAAAGATATAGAAGACAACGCAGTCTGTGGGTGCGCCATTCTGTACGTCGTCTTTCTGCTGTAAGCGTGTGCTGTTCACAACGTGCAAGTGTGCTGTAGACAACATGGTTTATTCCTTACAACAGAGGATTTTTCTGGTGTTGGAATTCCACCGCCTAGAACACAGTGTTGTTGCAACAAGACGAAGTTTTCAACGGAGGTTTAATGTAACCAAAGGACCGAAAAGCGATACAATAAAGGATCTGTTTGAAAAATTTCAACGGACTGGGAACGTGACGGATGAATGTGCTGGAAAGGTAGGGCGACCGCGTACGGCAACCACAGAGGGCAACGCGCAGCTAGTGCAGCAGGTGATCCAACAGCGGCCTCGGGTTTCCGTTCGCCGTGTTGCAGCTGCGGTCCAAATGACGCCAACGTCCACGTATCGTCTCATGCGCCAGAGTTTACACCTCTATCCATACAAAATTCAAATGCGGCAACCCCTCAGCGCCGCTACCATTGCTGCACGAGAGACATTCGCTAACGGTATAGTGCACAGGATTGATGACGGCGATATACATGTGGGCAGCATTTGGTTTACTGACGAAGCTTATTTTTACCTGGACGGCTTCGTCAATAAATATAACTGGCGCATATGGGGAACCGAAAAGCCCCATGTTGCAGTTCCATCGTCCCTGCATCCTCAAAAAGTACTGGTCTGGGCCACCATTTCTTCCAAAGGAATCATTGGCCCATTTTTTCAGATCCGAAACGATTACTGCATCACGCTATCTGGACATTCTTCGTGAATTTGTGGCGGTACAAACTGCCTTAGACGACACTGCGAACACCTCGTGGTTTATGCAAGATGGTGCCCGGCCACATCGCACGGCCGACGTCTTTAATTTCCTGAATGAATATTTCGATGATCGTGTGATTGCTTTGGGCTATCCGAAACATACAGGAGGCGGCGTGGATTGGCCTCCCTATTCGCCAGACATGAACCCCTGTGACTTCTTTCTGTGGGGACACTTGAAAGCCCAGGTGTACCGCCAGAATCCAGAAACAATTGAACAGCTGAAGCAGTACATCTCATCTGCATGTGAAGCCATTCCGCCAGACACGTTGTCAAAGATTTCGGGTAATTTCATTCAGAGACTACGCCATATTATTGCTACGCATGGTGGATATGTGGAAAATATCGTACTATAGAGTTCCCCAGACCGCAGCGCCATTTGTTGTTGAAAATTGTAACTATTGTAATTTCGAAAGTTTGTCTGCCTGAAAATGTACTGTTGTCCCAAGCATATTGCAACAAACGGTGTATTTCTATCGCTGCTCGTTTAGTTTTTATTGCCATTTCAAATATACCGGTCATTTTTGAAACACCCTGTATGTGATCACTTTAATTGCTGTTTATTACTTTATTTAGTACAAACAATAGAGTTATTGATTGTAACGTATTCAAAAAAGCTTTTTTAATAAGTGTAAATACCAGTTTTACGAGTCCGTAAGGCTTGAGTTGTCAGCGAACTACTCTCTAATGATATGAATATTTGCTGATGGCCTTTTAAAAAATGGTTCAAATGGCTCTGAGGACTATGGGACTTCACTGCTGTGGTCATCAGTCCCCTAGAACGTAGAACTACTTAAACCTAACTAACCTAAGGACATCACACACATCCATGCCCGAGGCAGGATTCGAACCTGCGACCGTAGCGGTCACGCGGTTCCAGACTGTAGCGCCTAAAACCTCACGGCCACTCCGCCCGGCAATGGCCTTTTAGGCTGGTTTTGTGTCCAGCTATCATTTTTGACTTCTAAATTTACTCTTCTAATACCTTCCGGTACTAACGACGGCAAGTTGAATCCACAGTAACATTTGTTACGTTATACAGTAGAAAATCACTACGGGAATCTTTTTAAGGGTATTTACAGGTAGTTTTCTTTCGCGCCATACACGTTTGCAAATAGATTGTTGTGAATTCAGTTTCTAGTTGTATTCAGTTTTTCTTATTAATTCCAGTGAAATTCTAATGAAGAGTTAGCATTGCAAATAACATTGTTTCATAATTTTTTTCGAAAATGTTAGCCGCTGACATAACATAAATTGATATCGACTCGCTGCAACTTCGCACGGGTAGCACTAAGTGTATACGGTCAGACGAATTTTGTGGCGTATTAGTAATTTTATTTAACACTCGCAATATTTTGAAACTATTGTAACTAGTGAGTTATTTTACATTTTAAAAGTTTGAAAAAAATATTGGTTTTAATAAGTATTTCTGGCAGTTTCCACAAATGTTTTAAATTTTTGATTTAAACTGAACCCAAATATTTAAGTCATAATAGTATAAGTCACTTTCCCTCATGGATCTCGTATTTAGTAATTTCTGTTTCAGGACCTGACACATCAGTATCTCTTTAAAAGTATGCTGTTAGTACAAGTGTACAACAATTTAAAAAAATTGCATTTTTAAAATTGTTTTAGGGTTGCCATAAAGTATCCACCTATAGCCTATACACATTGTTGAAAGTGTGTCGCTGTTGCTAAGAGTATGCGAAAAGTAGTTTTATATTCTGGACACTACTAACAAATCATTACCTCCTTAACAAGTAAGTTGTTGATATAAACCAACAACGATTAACGAATTTTGTTTATTTTTAATTTTATTTTAGGGCAGGCATAATGTACCTTCCTTGGTAATGCTCGTTATGCGAAATGTGTTAGTATGTCTAGGGCTTAGGAGCACTGCGTAGAGTTATGATAAAAACCAGAGACCAACGTCCGGTAACTGAATATCATCACTTTCATATAAATTACACTACTTAAGCAGCACACGCCACTTGCCGGCGTACTGCAGCACCTACAGTCGTGAGTGAAATGCCCATCCGCAACCCACAGATAATGCGAGCCAGGATCAAAGACCCCGCGACCGCTCATTTGTCGACGGGCGGTCGCACCAGTCCGCCGCGAGCATCTGAATCTGTACAGCAGTTCCTCAGGGTGGACCCCACTTACGGGCGGACGTGGCGGGGAACTGTAGGTGACCATAGTTCAGCAGTTTGCGGTAAATATTTATAATCATTCCAACCTTCCTCGTGAATCACTGTATCTATTAGTGAAAGCCTTAGTAAACCCCTACAGTAGCTTTTTGGATTAACCTTCGTATGGAGAAAAATGCGACGAAGGAAATGTACGTGAGAAAGTATACATGGCTAATGACTCAATGTCATGATGTAACTGTCCCAGTTGGACATCACTTCGGCGCCGGCCGCTGTGACCGAGTGGTTCTAGGCGCTTCAGTCCGAAACCGCGGTGCTGCTACAGTCGCAAGTTCGAATCCTGCCTCGGGCATGGATGTGTGTGATGTCCTTAGATTGGTTAGGTTTAAGTACACTACTGGCCGTTACGATTGCTACACCACGAAGGTGACGTGCTACAGACGTGAAATTTAAGTGACAGGAAGAAGGTTCACACAAGGTTGGCGCCGGTGGCGAGTCCTACAACGTGCTGACATGAGGAAAGTTTCCAACCGATTTCTCATACACAAATAGCAGTTGACCGGCGTTGCCTGGTGAAACGTTGTTGTGATGCCTCGCGTAAGGAGGAGAAATGCGTACCATCACGTTTCCGACTTTGATAAAGGTCGGATTGTATCGCAACACTACTACTCGCGTTGGTTGAGATCCAATGACTGTTAGCAGAATATGGAATCAGTGGGTTCAGGAGGGTAATACGGAACGCCGTGCCGGATCCCAACGGCCTCGTATCACTAGCAGTCGAGATGACAGTCATGTTATCCGCATGGCAGTAACGGATCGTGCAGCCACGTCTCGATCCCTGAGTCAACAGTTGGGGACGTTTGCAAGACAACAACCATCTGCACGAACAGTTCGGCGACGTTTGCAGCAGCAAGGGCTATCAGCTCGGAGACTATGGCTGCGGTTACCCTTGACGCTGCATCACAGACAAGAGCACCTGTGATGGTGTACTCAACGACGAACCTGGGTCCACGAATGGCAAAACGTCATTTTTGGGATGAATCCAGGTTCTGTTTATAGCGTCATGATGGTCGCATCCGTGTTTGGCGACACCGCGGTGAACGCACATTGGAAGCGTGTATTCGTCATCGCCATACTGGCGTATCATCCGGTGTGATGGTATGGGGTGCCACTGGTTACACGTCTAGGTCACCTGTTGTTCGCATTCACGGCACTTCGAACAGTGGACGTTACATTTCTGATGTGTTGCGACCCATGACTCAACCCTACATTCGATCCCTGCGAAACCCTACATTTTAGCAGGATAATGCACGACCGCATGTTGCTGGTCCTGTATGGGCCTTTCTGTATACAGAAAATGTTCGACTGCTGGCCTGGCCAGCACATTCTCCAGATCTCTCACCAATTGAAAACGTCTGGTCAATGGTGGCCGAGCAACTGGCTCGTCACAATACGCCGTCACTACTGTTGATGAACTGTGGTATCGTGTTGAAGCTGCATGGGCAGCTGTACCTGTACACGCCATCCAAGCTCTGTTTGACTCAATGCCCAGGCGTATCAAGGCCGTTATTACGGCCAGAGGTGGTTGTTCTGGGTACTGATTTCTCAGGATGTATGCACCCAAATTGCGTGAGAATGTAATCACATGTCAGTACTAGTACAATATATTTGTCCAATGAATACCCGTTTATCAACTGCATTTCTTTTTGGTGTAGCAATTTTAATGGCCAGTAGTGTAGTTGTAAGTTTAGGGGGATTGATGACCTCAGATGTTAAGTCCCATACTGCCTGGAGCCATTTGAACATCAGTTGGGCAAATTACGTCTCCCTACCCAGATATGCAACTGGGAATAGGCGACCTATACTTTAACATTCTGCCCCTGGCGAGTGTCCACACCATTGAGAGGTTAATGCTAGTTTAAAAGACAGTGAAATACCATTATCCTGACCGTGTTTCGATCCTGCACACTTTCTGTTTTCAGACAAACGCTTTATCGGTAGACTACAAGGACCGACTCGGTCTCTGCTCAACCTTCGCTATTGTCTGGAGCTGCGGCAGCTGTACCATTAGATGACAATGCCATCGTTTTCGCAATGGCGGCGTACTTTAATTCATCGCAGTTCGGCTAATTTCCACGAAATAAATGCTATATACGTTACCTTCCTCGTGAATCAGTCTTTCCATTAGTCGCAACCGGGTCAAAACCGCTGCGGTAGTTCCGGAGATTATCCCAAACATACAGACAAAATCGAGCAGGGAACTTCAATTTATATGCAGGTATGTAGAGATTCCTGCTGACTGCACTTGTAGGATGATTGATGAATATATGAAACATGACGAAAACAATTTATGCAGACACTTGAACTTAAAAGGCATATTATTTACTCATATTTGGTTGATTGATAGACTTAGACAGATCATCATATAGACACTTTTGCGCAGCAGATATTTTGGCTGAAGAAGAGATTATAGAAGGTCATGCAGAAGATTCAGAAACAGAGGAGACACTGATGCAGATGGTTTAGCTACTATTTTCACAGTTTAAAGCAATACTACGGAAGCTGATGGTAGTCTGGATAACAGTGTCAAGCAGCCCAGTGGCTGAAACGTCTAGTACAGATTCAGCAGGTAGGGCACAATGTTTGCCTGTACTTGAAGAAGCATTTGATTGAAGTTTTTATGTTAGCTGAAGAGCCAACACCGTGTTACGAGTGGAGGCCGAAATGCACGCGGTTTAGCTCATGCAGGCTGGCGTGAGGAGGGAAGAACTATACTGACGTGAGATCTGGAACATGACAAGGAATGAGAATTCAGAAAACGAACATAATTAGTTTGATACTTAACTTTAATCTATTAATGATGAACGTCGCTCTTGACGGTACATGATTCACAATATTATCTGTTCAGAATACATTCTTGAGGATATTTCTTATAGTAACTGAATATGGCGCCTTGCTAGGTCGTAGCTGAAGGATATGCTAAACTGTCGTCTCTGCAAATGAGAGCGTATGTAGGCAGTGAACCATCGCTAGCAAAGTCGGCTGTACTGCTAGGGAGTCTCTCTAGACTAGACCTGCCGCGTGGCGGCGCTCGGTCTGCAATCACTGATAGTGGCGACACGCGGGTCCGACGTATACTAACGGACCGCGGCCGATTTAAAGGCTACCACCTAGCAAGTGTGGTGTCTGGCGGTGACACCACAGAAGTCGTGAAACAGACTCTGATACTGAGGTGGCTGCAAACGTGGATTTGTAAGCATAGTCTAAATTTAGTTGTGAACAACTTTCGAAAACGTCTTCCTTCTGAAGGCATATTTTTACTAACAAAAATTTAAATTGATAATTTCCTGCATATTTTTTCGAACGTACCAGTAAAACTGCCATGTATAATTTTGTGCTCCTGAGTCACTGATAGGAATATTTACCGCCGCACAATTCCTGGCTGGCTTAGAAATACGTAATAAATTGAGCAGTTTTATTGACTACTATTTCCAAACAGTGCATACTGACAGGTACTGTATTTTGTTGTTATCCCGGATAAAACATTTTGTTACTTACAGGGTTAAGCTAGGCAGCCGCTCCCCTGCTATATAGCAGGAGCAAGGCGTCGCTGGTATCGTAGATTTCAGTAATTCTTCACATGTTCAAGACTCCACCGAACCTACTTCTTTGCGCTGCAGAACGAGAATCATTGGGAGAATAGTGACTGGGAAAAAGGATATACTCTGAATCTTATGCTCCAGGACAGCTAAAGTGCTGAGTTCGACGTACGTTCACCATGACATTCACTTAATTACTGGAGCCTGGCAGGAAGGTGTCTACCGAGATCGAAAGGCGGGAGAAGCGCCAGCCAGTTTCTTTGTTTTAATTTATTAGACCGAGAGAGTGTCTAGAGCGACTTCTCTTCACTCTTACAATCTCAGATCTTTTTTTAAAATCGTCATTGTAACTTTCCTGGGCCTTGGGAGCTTGGGCCTATAAGAAGACAATATTGACACAGATTTGATAGATGTGCGAGTATGTTTCAGCTCTCAACTCATTAATTCAACTAATTAAGTCACATTCGTTTACGAGGACGGTTTGTCAATTTATTCGTACATAACAAGAATATCATGAATGTTTTTACTTTCATATTAAACAGTCGTTTTTGGAAGCGAAGTAACGCCGAGCTTTAGTTTCAAGATTAACTTCCTAACGATTATAGTTTCATCAGGATTTGGATACATGAAGTTCCTTGTTCCAAGATGTCTTGCTTAGTGGAGAACCTTTACGAGAGAACTGCTGTAAAAGCATGGGATTGTGACCGTGGAGACGAATAATAATGAGTGTCAGGGGAACTGTGAATAGTGAAATGAGATGAGCAGTACTTGTGAAACCGTTCTCACGCTCAAACTGATATAATGTTTTAGCTTGTCACACTGATTCAACGAAGGGCTTTCGGCACTAGCAATAAAACCAACACGTTTCATGACTCATTTTTAGAGGGTGACGCAAAATTCTCAACCAGTAGTATAGAGCTCGCAAAATAAATAAACTACTTTTGTAATTACATGAGTGACAAATTATGTTTTTATTCTTCTACAAGCTAGATAAGTATCACTGATCATTCTAAACTGGTATCCTGTATGAAACGCATATTTGGGCTAAAGATACTCACTGCCAACATATAAAATGGCCAAAACACACGATAGGATTCTCGTACGTAATCAGCTGAGACTTCTTACAAGAAGAATCCCCACACTAAAGAACGGGAAGGTTTCGTACCGTCAATTACATTCTAGAATAGTATTATTAAAAAGATGGTTCGCTATACTTTTATTTTTGGTGTATATTACAATCACCGCCTATTACATCATCTTACATCAACGTCTTATGCGAAGTTGTTGTCACTACGGACCTGGATGGAAATAGATCGGACGCCTCTGCGAAGTGGTGAATAAGACGTACGCTACACACAAACACGCGGCGACATCTACAGAGCGATTTTTGGATATCCTCTGACCGCCGAAGGAGCTACGTTTTACATCACACTTCTTTAGACCGCCTTACATGTCATCGGGGAGTTTTTTAGTGTACAGCAGTTGCTATATATTTCTCAGCCATTCGGAAAAGATAACAGCGTCTCACTGCAAAATACCATAACTGTCTGTAGTTACAACAGCGACACAGCAAAACGCATTATTGGCTTTCCCTCTGCATTAGCGTTCCTAAGGTCCTTCTAAGGTTTGTTCTGAGCGTGTCCATGGGCTGTTAACGTAAGAGTACTTGCCACCTTTTTAGATATGGTTGCGGGACTCGGCTGTTCGATACAGGATGTCAAATTAGACACCTTTCAGCCGTCTAGTTTCCAACCTTATTTTATTGGGCAACCAGTTTCAGCGTTTTGCCACGCCATCTTCACGCCCCTTAACGAAGTGCAGGAAGATTCTACCTCGGTTCTGATCATAAAAGGAGGCAGCAACACTGGTATTAGTAGATTTTTGCTCTAGCGATCACTTCAGCCATCTTATGGTAGCAAAAATCTACTAATACCAGTGTTGCTGCCTCCTTTTATGATCAGAACCGAGGTAGAATCTTCATGCACTTCGTTAAGGGGCCTGAAGATGGCGTGGCAAAACGCTGAAACTGGTTGCCCAATAAAATAAGGTTGGAAACTAGACGGCTGAAAGGTGTTTAATTTGACATTATGACCAGCCGAGGTTCATGGTTTCTTCGCATCAATACCGACGGATACCGTAACGAGTGTAATACATTCATTGGAAAAAATTTTCGCACTGTCTCTTCTCCATTTTTGTTCACTCTCGGAGAAATTTCGGCTAGACCAACCAAATATTGTGATTCTGCAATCTTCTTTGGTATTCATCTAGAGGGTTGGATCCCCTCCTTCGAAAGCGTCAGATTGCATAGCCTGGGCTACTCTCAGGGTGGAATCTCCGTCTTCGAAGATTGTGTTTGTCTGTCTGTCTGTCTGTCTGCCCGCCGCTTGCTGCTATCGCTGTTCGTTCGTTCGTCCGTCCGCCTGCCTGCTCGCTGTCCATCGCCGTCGTCGTAACCACTGCCGCCGCCGCCGCCGCTGCCGCCGCCGCCGCCTGCTGTTCGTCCGTCTGTTCGCCGCCGACCATCGCTGCCGCCGCCGCCGCCTGCTGCACGTCCGTCTGTCCGTCGCCGTTCGTCTGCAATGAGTACTCCCACCTCCACCGTCATCTACACCTCCCCCTCCCCCTCTCCCACAGTCACTTCCTGGAGTGCCGCCCCTGGCCTCCCTCCTTACACCTCCCCTTCCCTTCCCCCACTTACCCATCCCCCAATCTCCTCCCCTGCTGTATACCCACACCTCTACAACCTTCCTCCAGCATCTACACCCTCACCAGCTCCCACTACTAACCCCGCCCTCACGTACGCCTCTGTTGCTGCCTCTGCTGCCGCCCCTCAGGTGGTTGGCTTCCCCTCTCTCACCAACCCCGTCGCTTCGTTTTCTGCATCTCTCGCACGCATCACGTCGCGCCGAGCCACCATCGCCACCACTGAACCAGCTGCTTCTCCCGGTGCCTCCACTACGCCACAGGGATCTGCCACCCGCCACCTCCCCCTCCTCCCCGTCCCTCACCCCTCCTCCCAGCCTCCCGTCTCCAAAAAACCCCATAAGCGCGTCCTTACCGACTCTGCTCCCGCCACTTCCCACAAAAAATCAACACCATCTCCCCCTCACCCTGCCGTCACCATGGACACCACCCCTCCTCCTGCCACCCATACCTTGGCCCCCACCCTCCACACCTTTGTCCTGTCAACTCCCGATCCTAAGTTCCTCGATGCTCGTACCCTCACCAAGGAAATACAAAAGTACTTACCTAGTGCTCCCATCTCCCAGCTCATTCCGCGCAGGGACTCAGTCCTTATCAAGTCCCCGTCCCCGTCCTTTCACACAGACCTGCGAAAACTCCCACGAGTTATGTTTGGCCCCCACGCCTCTCTGACACCCTTCCTGTCTGCTTCCACTCCTCGTCAGCCCCAGCCTCCCCGTCGCCCCCCCCACTTACACTGCTCTGATCACCAAGCTCAGCCCGGTGATCACAGAGGATGAAGTGTTGGTAGAACTGAACTCCCACCCGGACTTGGAAATCCGCTCTGCCCGCCGTACCCACAATGCCTCTGGTCCCACCTACCTCATGCGGGTATTCTCTGAGTCCGCCCCATCCATAGACCATCTCCTCACCCAGGGTGCCCTTATATACCACCGTCGCCACCCTGTTGAATCCTCCAAATCCCCTCCCCAATCCTACCATTGCCAGCGGTGCCTGATGTACAATGACCACCTGACTCCCAACTGCAAAAACCCCCCCACCTGCCCCATTGCAAGGCCTCCCACTTTCTTAAGAACTGCCCCAACCTCGCTGCTCCTCCTTCCTGTAATACCTGCAATGGCCCCCATCCCACATACTCCCACAAGTGTAAAGCTAAACCCCCTCTAGCCACCCCTGAACTTACAGTCCCAGTTCGTCCCGTCGATCCCCCTGTCCATCCCAACAATTCCCTCCGTCCGCCCCCCACGGCCGTGGACATCATCCGGTTCATTACCATTGTACTCCAAAACATTCACCCTTTTCAGCGCCCCCACACCTTCCAACAAATCTCCCTTGCTGCTCGCTCTGTTTTCCACCTGAACAACTTCGCCACTTACTCCCACAACCAAGCCCACTTCACCTTCACCTGCCTCGACACCCTAGTTTAAGTCTCTTCCCTTCCCTCTCTTCCCCCTCCTCCTTCCCGTCATGGCGCGGCACGAGTCTCGCATCCTCTTCCAGATCATTCGCTCCTTCCGCTCCAACAAATACCTCCTCATGCACACCCTCTCCCACCAACAGGTCGACACCTTCCTCTTGAACGAAACCTTTCTCCAGCCCCACCATTCTATCCGCACCTCCCCCTATATCCTCCACCGCACTGACGCTCCTGTTCCTCGTGCACAGGGTGGAGTCGCGATTGGCCACCTTAAGCATATCCCCGTCCGGCCACAACCTCTCCTCAATGACCCCACTGAACACCTTATCCTTAGTGTCTTCTTCCCCTCCCTCACCGTTACCTGTGCTACCATCTATGTCCGCTCCACTGCTCCTCTTCCTTTTGACTTCATCTCACACATTGACCACACCTTCTCCACCTATGTGATTGCTGCCGACCTCAACATCCATAGCTGCACTGCTGCTGCCCTTCGGCGGTGGTATCAGTTCCTCTCCACAATCCAAGGTGACCTTGTTCCCCTTCCCCAGCACACCCAACCCGAAAGTGACACCACCCCCAATGTTGTCATTGCCTCCGCCAACCTCCTTGGGCGTATTTCTGTCGCCGTCCTTGACCCCACAGGTAGCGATCACCTCCCTGTCCTTCTCACCATAACGTCTGCTTACCGCCCCTCTCTGGCTCTGCACCCTGCACCCCCTCCCAAGGTCGTCCATGACTATCACTGTGCCGACTGGGATGCCTACCGGGATTCCATCTCCACCCAGGTCGAAAGCCACCCTCTTACCTATCGCCATCCTGACGACATCATCCACGCCTCGTCCTTCCTTCAGAAGGTAATTACTGACGCCATGGAGGCCCATGTTCCTACTAAAACCATCCAACCACACCGTCCCACTCTCCCTCCGTGGGCTGTCCTCCTCCTCCTCCGTGAATCCCGCCGCCTCTATCGCTCCTTCCTGCGCACTCGTGACAGGGATACACTCCAACGCCACCGGCAAATACAGCGACACGTACGGAACCTTATTACAGCAACGAAACGCCGCAACTGGCGCCAGACATGCACACGACTCAACGCCACCCTCCCTATCAACTCCTCCAAGTACTGGTCCGCCTTCCATCGTCTTACTGGTTCCCTTTCCGCTCCCCACTACCCCCTTCTCCATAACGATCGCCCCCTTCCTGACAACCTCAGTAAGGCCAACCACTTTGCTTCCCACCTTTCCGAGGTCTTCTCCATCCCCGATGATCCCCACTTTGATTATTCTCTTTTCCCCACAGTCATGGAACGTGCCGATACCTCAGTCGCTCCACTTGCTCCTAGTCTCCAGTACTTGGGGCAGTTGCCCCCCTCCGACATAAACACTCCCATCACAGCACAAGACATTAAACTTATCCTCCGGTCCAAACGCACCACGGCCCCTGGTCACGACTGTGTCACCTACCGTCACCTTCGTGAAAGCCCCTATTCCTTCCTGACTGTCCTCGCCCATCTCTATAATGTCGTCCTCTCTACTGGCTTCTACCCTGACCTGTAGAAGACCTCCCGCGTCCTCTTATTCCTCAAACCCAACAAACCCCCTTATGCCGCCTCTTCCTATCGTCCCATCTGCCTCACCTCTGTCTTCAGTAAGGTCTTTGAATCCATCCTCTCCCATCGTATCCATCAGCACCTTGCTCAACACCACCTCCTCCCCCTTACCCAGTGTGGCTTCCGACCCTCCTTCTCTGCTGACGACCAACTCCTCAACCTTGTTCACCTTCTGTCCCTCCAGCTCAACTCCCGCCGCTCCGCCATTTTTGTTTCCCTTGACCTCCAAAATGCCTATGACCGTGTATGGCATCCCAGTCTCCTCGCTGGCCGAAGTGGCCGTGTGGTTAAAGGCGCTGCAGTCTGGAACTGCAAGACCGCTACAGTCGCAGGTTCGAATCCTGCCTCGGGCATGGATGTTTGTGATGTCCTTAGGTTAGTTAGGTTTAACTAGTTCTAAGTTCTAGGGGACTAGAACTCAGAGCCATTTGAACCCAGTCTCCTCTTTAAACTCCAAACCTAAGCCTTGCCTATCAATTTTGTCCGTCTGGTCGCTTCCTTCCTCTCGCACCGTCCTTCCTATGTCACCCTCCACAACACCAACTCCCGTATCTTTTATCCCACGGCTGGCGTCCCCCAGGGTTCTGTCCCTCTCCTTTATCTCTTGTATACAGCTGATATGCCCAAGCCACCCCCACCAGTCCACCTTCTCCAATATGCTGATGACATCACCCTCCTGGCTCTCTATCCTACCCTTCAACGGTCTCAATGTACCCTCAAAACCCACCTTACCCAGTTCACCACTTGGTGTAACCAGTGGTTCCTCCGTCTCAACCCCTCCAAAACCCTGACAATCATCATAGGCCGCACCACTCGCTCCTTTCGCCTCCATGATTTCTACCTCACCCTTTATGGTCGTCCTATCCAACTCACCCCCACCCTGAAATACCTTGACCTCACCCTTGACCGACACCTCACCTGGACCCCTCATCTCCTGACCATCCAGCAGAAAGCCCATTCCCGCCTCCGCCTGCTGAAACTCCTGTCTGGCCGGACATGGGGATTGCATCCAACTACCATCCTCCACACCTACAAATCCCTCATCCGTCCTATCCTCTGTTATGCCAGCGTCGCCTGGATCTCCGCCCCCACCCACTTTTACAAGGCCCTCCAAATCCTTGAACGCTATGTGCTCCGCCTTGCCTTCCGTATCCGCCTTCCTTCCCCCACACGGCTCCTGTATGAACTGATGCCCTTCCCCCACCTCCTCCTGTTCCTCCAACATCTCCGCATCCTTTACATTGTTCACAAGCTTGATCCCCCCACCCTCTGGTTTCCTCCTTCCTCTCCACCCCCCGCCCGTTGCCGCGCCTCTATCGCTGTATCCCTCCCTCTCTCCACCTCCACACCCTCCATCTCCTTCATCAGGGCAATTTTCAATGCCTCCCCCTCCCAGATGACGAACTTCGCCGTGACATCTACCCCTCCTTCCAACTATAACCTGGCCTTGTTCACCCCCCCACCCTCCCCAGGGCCCCCTTTTCCTCTTTCCTCCTTCTCCCAGAGCGGATTTTCCTCCGTCCCCCCCTCCCCTGAGACCCTGCACCCCATACTTGCCTCTCTCCTTCCCACATCCCTCCCTACCTGGCCCTCTTCCGCGCGCCCCCCGCTCACCTCCCCCATCTCTTCCCCTCCCTCCCTTTTTCAGGTCTCCCTCATCTCCTAGCGCCTGGCAGATCCTCTGTATTGATCATCATCAGTGTGCCACATCAGTGTTGTGTTTAGTGCTGTTTCTCGTGTGCATCTAGAGGTGTGATTTTAATTGTGTACTACCTTGAGGTTCGCCGTCAGTGTTACGTTATGTGCTATGCCATCCGTCGCTACCTTTATGCTCTTGTCGTACTGTACCTCGTGTTCTTTTAACCATCGCAGTGTGTGGCTTTTTGTGTGTGCTACTTTTAAACAGTTTTTTATCTCCATTTTACAGTCACCCCGTTTTTTGTCTATTGCCTTCCATGATGTTCCCCCTTTTATATATCTATGTTCACCTTATTCTCTCCTTTGCTGTTTTTAAATGTCTTCTATTGTTTTGTTCTATGTCTTTCGGCTAAAGAGCAGCGCCTATGCTGCTGCCAGCCCGCCCCGATGGGGAATTGAAATACAATAAAGAAAAAACAAAAAAAAATTCTTTGGTATTCTTTTAAAACTGATGAAATTAGCTATAGAGAAGATGGCCAAACTATTTATTTAGTTGGAGTAGTGTCCCGTGTACGATCGTTCGTAAGACTGTGAAACATGTAAATATCAGGCGTGTTTACGAGTCGTGTTCGAAAAGTAACAGCTATTTGCTCATAGTAAATCTTGGTAGCTCAGAGCAAAATTGCAAGAATGCAGGCTCTTCCATTATCGTCTGTGAATATACGGAAATTACTGATTTGATTCAATAGTCGACTGATTGTGGGCGAAAGCAAACAACAATCTTTGAAAATAGTTGCTCCCACCAGTCGTGCAGTGCGTGCTGTAATACCTTTTCTGCGTGGAAAAGGTCATATAGCTGGAATGGCAGGCGCCGTATCCAGACGTCTGAAATCGTGGAACAAGTGGACCAAACACTGCGATCTCATCGACATTTGACTGTTGATGATCTGGCTGATGAACTGTCCAGTGTTGGACGCACGACTATTTGCTCCTTTGCCAATCAAAATCTCGGATATAGCAAAAATTCTAACCAAAAAATTTTGCACAAAATATTCTTTCATCATCGATCATCTCTCACCATTCTTCAATAACGTTGGTATTTTAAGTTGGTTAATAAAATAATTTCCACAATATTAATGTGTGTGAATAAGGTTTTTAGACATTTCTTCTCCTACAGTCTCCAGCTCCAGTTTAGGCATTCATTGAAATCTATAAGGAAACTGTACACCAGATCCTTTCAGAATATTTAGAAAGTAATTGTAATCTCACGTCATCGTGTACACCGAACTGGAACAGATGCTTTACAGACACGATTAGTGAAAAACAACCGATGCTTGATCGGGCTAGCAAAATCGGTCCAGGCCTAACATGTAAACACTATAACGACAAAGGGTGTTGCGAACTTGGGGTTTTCTTCTTGTGCAAGTTGAGCTGCGTGCAAATATTGCGGCCGCCTTTAACGTCGTTACAAACATCACCTTTATAAGGTTTCTGGCATATTTTTGATATTCGATTAGATTGATGTGACTTCTCTTTTTATTCGATGACTCTTACTTCATACTTGTACACTGGATATTTTGTCAGACAGATGTCTTCAGTAGTCGATATGATACGCCACAGAGGTTATGAGTAAAAACAATGTAAACTTCGGTTGTTAGTAGTATTGGCCTTGTTCGTGTAGCATTCGAGAGTAGTAAGTGAGACAATTTGGTGTTGGTCACTCTGCTGAGCTGTCTGAGAATAACTTGCAGGACACAGAGATGCAAACGCAGAAGATGTTGATTATACGGTTTTTTTAAGGACTGAGGACATTAAAAGCAGGCTAGCATTGGAAAAAAGCATTCCTGACCAAGAGAAGTCTGCTAGTATCAAACATAGGCCTTAATTTGAGGAGGAAATTTCTGAGAATGTATGTTTGGAGTACAACATTGTATGGCAGTGAAACATCGACTGTGAGAAAACCAGAACAGAATGGAATCGAAGTATTAGAGTCGTGGTGCTGCAGACGAATGTAGAGAATTAGGTGGACTGATAAGGTAAGGAATGAGGAGGTTGCCTGCTAGCGTGTATTGTGTAATGAGTTTGAGAAAGGTAAATTTTCGGCGTGATTTTTTCTTTATTGATTCCGGTCGGTTAGTTCGGTTGTCGAGACGAGATTAAGCAAAATTATTTGATCACCTGGCGTGGAGTTATCGATTCACCACCCCTTTACCATTCCATTATCAAATTATATGGCAAAGTAGTATTTTTTTATAAGAATTGAATTTTGTAAGGATGTAATTGATGAAAGTCAGTTTCATAATGCAGTTTTTAAATACTAGTCATTTCTTTCTCATTTATTAAGTACAGTTTCTTTCTCACCGTCCCCCAACTAAAGTAATTGTGTGTCTCCGTATTGTACTTAATGGAACACAGTTACTCAACGCTTAAAGTGTGGTGTGTTTAGCGTACCTGATTTTTCTTGAATTGCACGTGGGGAACGTTTTCTTTAGCTGGTTTGCTGCTGCGCTGCATCTTAACTTTCGTCACTTTTGAGCAGTAACGATCTACCGTTTCCAAGAAGGTAAGTTAGGGAAGTCTGTTAGGGCCACTTTGACATCACTGTTAGGACACAATAGGATTATTTACTGTCAAGCACTGAATTTCAAAATTATCATCAGCTTCAGTTCAGTTTAGTTAAAGTCTCATTTCTTCTGTCGGACATTCTTAGTCCTACAGTGGAGTGTTACACGTACGCATGTGAGTCACTTAGTGGTCGCTGTTTTACTTGGTCAGTTTGGGTACGTAAATTTGCAAGGCATTTTAACAGAAGCATTTTGGGCATTTATTCTTTCAAAGTACAGTTGCAATTTTATGCAGAATGTTAGTACTTTGTGTTAGTATAGCAGGACGTGTACTGAGACCTCATGCTTTGTAGCACTGTTCTTGCACTGCGCAATACAGAATTTCACAAGATTAACTTCTTTAGTATACAGTTTTAAGTTCGCTAATATTTTTAGTAAAATTTAATTGGAATACAGTTACACAACTTCAGATAGATTTGGTAACTCTTTTCATCAGATAGCGTTTATGTAAGCAAACCACTCGCATTGTTCAATTCACAGGACGTTCGCACTAAAATACAAACACATCAATGTTAGGAACAGGAGACCAGTATACAAAACAAAAACAAAAAAGTTACACGTTATTGACAATAAATCGAAGTTTTGTCTGCTGTTACGATGTTGTACGTGGATTTTGAATCTCGTCAGTCGACTTCCTTGAACATTTTCCTTACTGGCAAAAGTGTGTTTCAACTTCCGTCAAACTGTGAATGTATCGGAAATAGTTTCGCACAGCTTAATGTTATGCAAAATCAAATGTATCGAAGTATTCAATGTCTCCCAAAATGCCCCGTTTCATGACAACTCAGTTTTGGACTCTCTTCGATCATGTCACTTACGCTATCAATTATTTCTTCAGCAACAACCAGCTGTGGCCGATGTTCACGAAGTTCGTCGTCGACGGAAACACAACCACGATGAAATTGTGCGAATAGTCGTTTTTTTGAAGGTGATTTATTCCCTAAGTCGAACGAAGCGACTAAAGGCATTGTTAAGCATTTACGATAACCATAAAAAAAATAGCCCAATGAAAACCTTAAAACGCGTTGGATAGATTTGGGCCGACAGGTTTCATAATTCAGGATGTATTAACCTTTCCTAGATAACAAAAGAGCAAATACGATATGTAAGTAGGGAAATGACTAATATTTGGAGCACTGAAGGCATGTTCCGCAGTCTTTCTATCCTGTTAGTCGTAAAAGTTGTTAATGCACTGAGTTAGCAATATTTCATAACCCTGCTAATTTGTAAAGGATCTGAAACCTGTATCTTTGGGCCTATACATGCGCACTGCTGTCGCTAAAGTTGGACAATGGGCGTTCGGCAACGCAACGCCTGTTGCGAAATCCTCTCGCTTGGGCGGTAAACAAAACCACTCGCTTTCTGGAACCTGAAGGGGATGGTCTGGTTTGGTTACTTGCTGTGCCTGACGAGGGTGACCGCTATGTCACCGACTATTTGTCTTTACAGTCTAATTACATTTTGTTAATGATATAGCCGATTCTTGCTTGTATTGAAGAAAGCCTTTCATTACTCTTTCCAGTAAATCGACTAGTAAATTTTTTTGCAGTGTATCAGTGTTTTCTTTTGGTAACCATGACACATCGTGATAAGCAATCTTTGAGTGTGTCGTGTCCATAAATAGCTTTGTATAGTGTTTCTTCCTTGCTAAATATGTCTCAATAGTCTTTTAATATTCTCTCCGATAGATCGCAAGTTAATGAATTTAGCCAGTGATTCCTTTGTCGAGTTCAGCACGTGGAAGTAGGCAGCCTTTGAGTGCCTTGTTTTGGTAAATAACTTTGCACAGTTTTTCTTCGCTGGTTAATATCTCTCAATGGGTTTTATTATTCTTTCTGATAGATAGCCAGTTTCACCAAGTGCTTTTAAGCAGTGTTATCGTTATGTGCCTGGACACGTGATGGTAGGTGTTTACCTTGGGGGCACGTTTACCTATGGGCTACACTTCGCTTCATGCAGGAAGGCGTTCTGCGCATTCCCTACCATTAATTGCTAGAAGCCATAAGGTTCATTCTCTCTCCTAGCGGCTAGCCGCGAGTTACAAGTAGACTGCGAGAATGTCTTTCCCCCCATGCAGCGCTGTTTCTGTATATCGCGACAATGCTGTCTCATTCACAGTGCGGCAGAATTATACATTCAGATGTCGGTGTTACTGTCTTGTAGCAGTATAGTTGTGAATGTGTATCTGTAAGCGTTTTAGTGAGATTTGCAAATGAATATATCAGGCGACAGTAATGAACGTGAAGTTTCTCACAAGAAACTTTAATTAAATTGCGTGCCTATGGAGTATCGTCATAGTTGTGTGACTGGGTTCGTGACCACCTGTCAGAAGGATAATCGACGGAAAATCATGGAGTAAAAGATTTAAGAGACAATCTGAGCAGCTCTGTTTGTTTGCAGATGATGCTGTGATTTACCCTCTTATAAAGTCATCAGACAATTAAAAAACACTAAAGAACGCTATAGACAAGATATCTGTATGGTGAGAAAAGTGACAACTGACTCTAAATAATGAAAAGCCTGAATTGACCCACACGAATACTAAAAGGAATCCGTTAAATCTTCGTTTACAGGAATCCAAAGACTGTAAATTCAACTAAATTCTTAGGGATTACAGATATGAATAACCTGATTTGCAACGATCACATGGATAATGTTGTGTGGAAAGCAAACCAAAGCCTGCAAAATGCAGCAGTTCTACTAAAGAGAGTGCTTACACCACGCTTTTCCGCCCTCTTCTGGAGTATTGCTGTCCGGTGTGGGATCCACAGCAGATAGGATTGATCGAAAAATTTCAATAAGAGCAGCTCGTTTTGTATTATCGCAAAATAGGGAGAGACCATCACGGATATGATACGCCAATTGGCATGACAATAGTCAAAACAAAGCCATTTTTCGTTGTGGCAGGATCTTCTCATGAAATTTCAGTCGACAACTTTCTCCTCAGGGTGTAAAAATACTTTGTTGGCGCCCATCATAGTGAAATAAGAGAAATTAGAGCTCGCACGAAAAGATTAAAGCTGTTTCCCGTGCACTGTTCGAGAGTGAACAGTAGAAAAATAGGTTCGCAGGAGAGCTTCTGTAAAGTTTGGAAGGTAGGAGACGAGGTACTGGCAGACGTAAAGCTGTGAGGACAGGGCGTGAGTTCATGCTTGGGTAGCTCAGTTGGTAGAGCACTTGCCCGCGAAAGGCAACGGTCCCGAATTCGAGTCTCGGTCCGACACACAGTTTTAATCTGCCAGGAAGTTTCATATCAGCGCACATTCCGCTGCAGAGTGAAAATCTGATTCTGGGAACATCCCCCAGGCTGTGGCTAAGCCATGTCTCCGCAATATCCTTTCTTTCAGGAGTGCAAGTTCTGCAAGGTTCGGAGGAGAGCTTCTGTAAAGTTTGGAAGGTAGGAGACGAGATACTGGCAGAAGTAAAGCTGTGAGGACGGGGTGTGAGTCGTGCTTGGGTAGCTCAGTTGGTAGAGCACTTGCCCGCGGAAGGCAACGGTCCCGAATTCGAGTCTCGGTCCGGCACACAGTTTTAATCTGCCAGAAAGTTTCAGTAGAAAATTAGCTTGAAGGTGGTTCGATGAATCCTGTGCCAGACACCTAATAATCATGTAGACGTAGACATAGATGCTTCACAACTAGACAGGGAGGTTTTCGTACCGCATTGATAACTTTCTCAAATGTGAATCTGGAAACAATACTTCTCTTTTTGACGTTTTGAAGATTCAAGAACGAACTACAGAAACACGAGTCGGCAAGAGAACTGTACAGAGAATAGTAAACGAAAGTCTCATAGCTGTAGAAACCTCAGAAAATTTGTTTTCTCGCCGCCTGGAGAGCATCGAAATCGCAAGATACCTGTAACACAACGACATTTGAAAATCGATATTTTAAAGCGCTCCTTGTTTGAAACCGTGTATAAGAAGGGAATAGTCGACATCACAAAATCTTGTTACACTTATGCCTGAGGAAATAGGCTTCAAAGGAAGTGCTTCGTCAATGCAAAGAATTTTGCAAGACATTGGTTTCAAAAATGTTAAGAGAGTTTTTAATTGAAAGAAGTGACACAGAAGCAGCACGAACCCTTATAAAGATGCACGATGCAACAGGGGGAGATAGTGCTACAGTCACTGTAGTACAGAGTATTACTTTGATAAACATGGGTGAATCGGAATCATTCCATTTGCTGGAAAGTGAATGATGGTACTACTGGTGGTTTTAAAGTTCCCAAAGAAAATGATTCTCGGATACTTATTCTGCATGCTGGCTATTCTTCTGATTTGGTTCCTGAGAGTAAACTTGTATTTACGTGTAAGAAAAATAGTAGTGAGTACCATTCGGAAATGAACTTTCTCTTTCAAGAAGTGGTTCACTGAGCAAGTCTTGCCATACCTTGTTTCGAAGTCGGTAATTGTAATTGCCATGCCAAATATCGTTCTGCTATTACAGAGAAAAGACCAAGTACGAGCACCAGGAAAGGGGATATTGTGCTCTGGCTGAAAATAAAAATATTCCGGACAATATAAGCCAGACTCGTGCTGAACTCCTGCAGTTTGTTTATTTATAAAAGTAAGGCGACAAAATGTACAAATTTGACATTCTTGCATGTGAATGTGGTCACACAGTTTCCCATTTACCCTCACATCACTATCAGTATAATCCAATAGAATTAATTTGCGCACAGGTTACAAGCTATGTGGAGAACAAAATAAACCATTCAAAATAATAGACACGAAACGCTTGTGCGTGAAGCAATAAACAGCATCCCCTTCAGTGTGGCCACACTGTGTGCGGTAAGCTGAAAAGTTTAAGAGATAAGACTTTGAGAGCGAAGTGAAGATGGATAAAAGCCTTGAAGCTATCATCCTAAATTTACAGTCAGTTGTTTCGGATATGGACTCGGATAGCAGATGCTATTACGATGCAGAGTTTGAAACAAAGTAATGGAATAATCTTCTTGGTTTTAAAGACTCATGGTTTAAAAATGTTTTTGTCAACATATCAATTGTATGCATAGTGCATGAGGACGTTGTGGCTTTTACTGATTAGGAATACGTAGCCTGAAGTATTCAGACTATAAAGTTCAACGCATTGCCCAAGGAGAATTTAAGCTTTTCCCCGTGTGTGGTATGCCCCAATTACCCGCGAGAATGCGGCCGGCTAAATTCATCAAAAATCCCGATATTTCGACATAGAAACCCCTGTCATTTTCAAGGTACGAACTGAAAAATTACTTTAAAATAAAAGGGAGAATTACCTGTCAAGGTAGCGGTTGTTTTGGACGTTATCGGTCAGCATTCCGTCGAGTTATCCACAGAAGACGCATAATTGTTTGCTTGTTCAATGGATCATAAATGCATTCTCTCACTGTAATATCGAACGAATTAGTTTAAACTCATAATGCCTGTTCACACCGAAAAATATGATAAAATACTGAAAATTTTTATGATAGTGTTTCTCGCTAGTCTTTGCTACCAGTAATTCTTTTTCAGGCTTAATGATTTTCGCTGAGCTGCAGTGAAACACACCCACATACGCGAATTATACACTCTATATAGAGTAGAAGCAGTTGTCAAACAATTGCAATGGTTTCGGTTTAAGTTTGAGGTTTATTTTGTTGTGTGTTGCATTTTCACTTATAATATAGTCCAAATCGCAATAAGTGGCAATTATTGCAATCACTTTCGGTGATCTTGTCTTTAGCCATTCACCGTTTTGAGAAAAATTGTACATGACGTCCTCACATGCATGCGTAGGTGTTCCGACGCCACACAGACGATTGCTGTAGAGCAGACGACGTGAAGAAATACACTCCTGGAAATTGAAATGAGAACACCGTGAATTCATTGTCCCAGGAAGGGGAAACTTTATTGACACATTCCTGGGGTCAGATACATCACATGATCACACTGACAGAACCACAGGCACATAGACACAGGCAACAGAGCATGCACAATGTCGGCACTAGTACAGTGTATATCCACCTTTCGCAGCAATGCAGGCTGCTATTCTCCCATGGAGACGATCGTAGAGATGCTGGATGTAGTCCTGTGGAACGGCTTGCCATGCCATTTCCACCTGGCGCCTCAGTTGGACCAGCGTTCGTGCTGGACGTGCAGACCGCGTGAGACGACGCTTCATCCAGTCCCAAACATGCTCAATGGGGGACAGATCCGGAGATCTTGCTGGCCAGGGTAGTTGACTTACACCTTCTAGAGCACGTTGGGTGGCACGGGATACATGCGGACGTGCATTGTCCTGTTGGAACAGCAAGTTCCCTTGCCGGTCTAGGAATGGTAGAACGATGGGTTCGATGACGGTTTGGATGTACCGTGCACTATTAGTGTCCCCTCGACGATCACCAGTGGTGTACGGCCAGTGTAGGAGATCGCTCCCCACACCATGATGCCGGGTGTTGGCCCTGTGTGCCTCGGTCGTATGCAGTCCTGATTGTGGCGCTCACCTGCACGGCGCCAAACACGCATACGACCATCATTGGCACCAAGGCAGAAGCGACTCTCATCGCTGAAGACGACACGTCTCCATTCGTCCCTCCATTCACGCCTGTCGCGACACCACTGGAGGCGGGCTGCACGATGTTGGGGCGTGAGCGGAAGACGGCCTAACGGTGTGCGGGACCGTAGCCCAGCTTCATGGAGACGGTTGCGAATGGTCCTCGCCGATACCCCAGGAGCAACAGTGTCCCTAATTTGCTGGGAAGTGGCGGTGCGGTCCCCTACGGCACTGCGTAGGATCCTACGGTCTTGGCGTGCACCCGTGCGTCGCTGCGGTCCGGTCCCAGGTCGACGGGCACGTGCACGTTCCGCCGACCACTGGCGACAACATCGATGTACTGTGGAGAACTCACGCCCCACGTGTTGAGCAATTCGGCGGTACGTCCACCCGGCCTCCCGCATGCCCACTATACGCCCTCGCTCAAAGTCCGTCAACTGCACATACGGTTCACGTCCACGCTGTCGCGGCATGCTACCAGTGTTAAAGACTGCGATGGAGCTCCGTATGCCATGGCAAACTGGCTGACACTGACGGCGGCGGTGCACAAATGCTGCGCAGCTAGCGCCATTCGACGGCCAACACCGCGGTTCCTGGTGTGTCCGCTGTGCCGTGCGTGTGATCATTGCATCTCGCAGTGTCCGGAGCAAGTATGGTGGGTCTGACACACCGGTGTCAATGTGTTCTTTTTTCCATTTCCAGGAGTGTATTTCCCTCCTGTAGACGACTCATCGAAATCGGTTTTAAAATGTATTATTCCCTCACAGATTTGAACGTATAATACGATGTAGCGAAGGCAAATGAACCTGATAGTTGTCCGCAGCAACTCAGTTTAGCAATATGGTATTTGGTTTGTCCGCTCTGTGGGCCACGCATGCGCAGACCTCATCCGCTCCACGCTTCCTTACCGCTCTGCCGTTACGCACGGAAACGTCGTCCTACGTGACGCGGGCTTTGGCTGTGGAATGTCACATGAGGAGAGCAGAGGATACTAGTGACTCTTGGGTGTTTGTGATGACTTCCGTTCTTTCCCGTGTGTTTCCCTGCACTTGTAAAACATAATTAGTCATTTTTCTATGAAGATATCAAATAATGAAATGAACTAATCGTATAGTAGTTGTGGCCGGAAGACCCAATCACGTAACCGATTACCGTAATGCAACTGTCGTTATGTTGTTGCTCCCGACCACATACGTAAAATTTGCTCAGTTCGCTATAAGGATATTGTGTTCCTCGATTGACAGGTCGCTGATTAATATGAATTCGCTCTTGGTTTATTCGAAATTCTAACGATAATATCCCCTTTTAATTGATTTTGTGAATAGAGTGGAGTGAGGCTTTTGTTCCCTACTCCTGCATGTCAGAGCCTCTAATTATAGTAAATACCATCTAAATTTACGTCCACATGACTACTCTGCAGTTCACAATTCAGTACCTGGCGATGGGTTCACAGAACCATCTTCAAGCTTTTTCTCTACCGTTCCACTCCTGAACAGCGGGCGGGAAAAATAAATACCTAAATCTTTCTGCACGGGCTCTGATTTTATTTTGGTGATCATTCCTCGCTGTGTAGGTAGACGCCAACAAATTATTGGCTGTGAGAACTATGGGACTTAGCATCTGAGGTCATCAGTCCCCTAGAACTTAGAACTACTTAAAGCTAACTAACCTAAGGACATTACATACATCCATGCCCAACGCAGCGGTCGCGTGATTCCAGACTGAAGCGCCTAGAACCGCTCGGCCACTCCGGCCGGCCCAACAAATTATTTTCGCATTCGATGGAGATATTTGGTAATAGAAGCTTGGTGAAAAGATCTACGAAAAACGCGTTTGTTATAATGATTGCAACCCCAATTCGCGTATCATGTCTGTGACGCGCTCTCCCCTATTTCGCGATAATACAAAACAAGCAGCTCTCCTGTGAACGTTTATCGATGTCCTCAGTCAAATTCTACCTGATGCTTATCCTACATCGCGCAACAATGCTCCAGAAGCGCACGCAGAATCGTAGTGCAGGCAGTTTCTTTTGTAGATTTGCTAGATTTTCTAAATTCTGCCGATACATCCCAGTCTTTGATTCGCTTTCCCCACAACATTATCTGCGTTATCGTTCCAGTTACAGTTATTAGCAACTGTAATCTCTAAGTATTTAGATGAATTCACAGCCTTTAGACTTTTTTGTGATTTACCATGTAACCGAAATTTAGCAGATTCCTTGTGGTACTCATGCCGATGACTTCACACTTGCCGTGCGGGATTAGCCTAGCGGTCTTAGGCGCTGCAGTCATGGATTGTGCAGCTGGTCCCTCGGGCATGGGTGTGTGTGTTTGTCCTTAGGATAGTTTAGGTTAAGTGGTGCGTAAGGTTAGGGACTGATGATCTTAGCAGTTAAGTCCCATAAGATTTCACACACATTTGAACTTTTTTTTTTTTTACTTCACATTTGCCAAGCTGCTGACAATATTCATGTGAATTTCCCAATCTTAAACAAAATTATTTTTTTTTAACGCTCACTCTAAAGAAATTACTCGGCCTCTTTCTGAGCCGTCAAATTACCACAAGACTGTCGAATGAGAATTGTTATAACAAAAGTTATGGTACATCTCAATACCACCATCCAGCGGTCACTTGTGACAGGTAAACAAGAAGAGTGCTGCAGGTGGTAGATCTCTGCGACGCTCGATTTCTCTGTCAAGCGCGCCTTGCAAGTGAGATCGATAGCGCCAACAGCTGTCGATTCATCTCCCGCCGCCGCTCCTCGGTCCGGCCGGCTGCCGAGCAACTGCGATTCCTATCGCCCGGCCCCGATAACAATGCAGCGGGCAACAGGTGCGGCGCGCAACCGCAACCACAACCACAACCAGAACCAGGAGCAGAATCAGGGCCAGGGGCAGAGGAGAGCAGAACGGGGAGCGCTTCGTTTGCATCGGCAGCTACAAAGGCAGGCCTTAATGGGATGCGGCGCACAATGGCCCATCCCGCCACTCTTTGTGCGTCTGCGCCGCACTCACGGCTGAGGTTGCCGTTATTGTGTTGCGCACCTGCCGACGTCCACTGCATTGTCCGAGCGCCGTGAATACGCGCACCGCCCTGCGCTTACATCTCCACCTTTCGATACGGTTGTCAGCTGCGTCGTAAACCTGACAGCGACTGGAAGAAGGCGACCAGGCGTCTCACTGCTCGAGGATCTCTAATGCCGTTGTCTGCAGTTCGTGATCTAGCGGCTAGCGTTACTACCTCTGGATCACGGGGTCCCGGGTTCGATTGCCGGCTGGGTTGGGGATTTTCTCTGCCTGGGGCCTGCGTGTTTGTGTTGTCCTCATCATTCCATCATCATTCATGAAACTGGCTGTACTCGACTGTGTACAGATTGGGAATGTGTACGGGCTCTGACGACCGCGCAGTTCAGCGCCCCACAAACCATCATCATCGAATGCCGTTGCGCTGTGATGGGCGTGGGTGGGGTAAGAGAGGCGAACGTTTCCCAAGTGGGCAATACTTGAGTATCGAAAGGTCAGTAGTGTACTCCCCAGCATAGACGTGCCAAAGAAGACTATCTCCTTGTAGCAACACTCGTACGTCACAGTTGCAATGATCTGGAAAAGGTAAAGTACACGAAATATATTCGCATTTGTTTAATGCGAGTCACCTTCAGCTGTACAGTATGGAGCGTCCTACTCGAAAGAGGCCTCATAAACAAACTTTTTCTTAAGTTATACTTAAAGGCTTTGCATAAAAGTCGGGAAATGAAAATTAAGCGAAATATCACATCTTGTTAATGTGGAAAGAAATATGTATATACTAAGATGGTATCTGTCCTTTCGGACATGTCCGAAAGAACAGATTCCATCGGTGACCGTGCAGCTCGTTAGAATGAAATTACAATGAAATGAACACCCTTAGCTGCTTACAGGCGTTGACATACGTCAACGCGGACAGATGAAGATGTGTGCCCCGACCGGGACTCGAACCTGGGATCTCCTGCTTACATGGTAGACGCTCTATCTATCTGAGCCACCGACGACACAGAGGACAGTGCGACTGCAGGGATTCATCTCTGGCACGCTTTCCGCGAAACCCATATTCTCAACATATTGTCCCGCACTACATTTGTAGTTCCCCTGCCCATTATATACATTACTCGCGGCGAAAGGACAGATACCAACTTAGTATATACAGGGTGTTTCAAAAATGACCGCTATATTTGAAACGGCAATAAAAACTAAACGAGCAGCGATAGAAATACACCGTTTGTTGCAATATGCTTGGGACAACAGTACATTTTCAGGCGGACAAACTTTCGAAATTACAGTAGTTACAATTTTCAACAACAGATGGCGCTGCAAGTGATGTGAAAGATATAGAAGACAACGCAGTCTGTGGGTGCGCCATTCTGTACGTCGTCTTTCTGCTGTAAGCGTGTGCTGTTCACAACGTGCAAGTGTGCTGTAGACAACATGGTTTATTCCTTAGAACAGAGGATTTTTCTGGTGTTGGAATTCCACCGCCTAGAACACAGTGTTGTTGCAACAAGACGAAGTTTTCAACGGAGGTTTAATGTAACCAAAGGACCGAAAAGCGATACAATAAAGGATCTGTTGAAACGTCCCCTTTGAACAATTATACAAGACTGTGCTTAACCTGACACACAATATTTTGTTAGCGCAACGCAATCTGACTTTCAAAATTCCCTACAAAAGAATGGCCCTGACTAACATTAAACTATACCTTTCACAAATCACTTACCTCACAAAAATCTTCGCTGCTCAAGCTACTGCAATACAGCGAGCGCCACTACTGCCAGCTAAATAAAAGATTCAAACTATGGAAGGCACTAACTACTGATAGGGATAGTTAGCAAATGAAAGATATTAATAGAGAACAAACAATGTATTTACCTTGATATCATCATGTATAAATATAGCAGTTCATGACAAATTTCAAAACTCCGCCATCTCTCTCGCCACATCCACCACTGCTGGCGGCTCACCTCCAACTGCGCAACGCTACGCGCTGTTCGCATCCAGCTGCCGCTGCCCAACACTACAATGGCAGACAACAATGCAAACCAGCCACAGACTGCACACAGCACAGCCAGTGATTTTCAGAGCGCTACGTGGCGTTACCAATATAAGAACCTAAACAGCCTACTTACATAGCCCCCATGCTCCCCACAAAAAATTTTACAAATTGGATTGGGCAGTGGCCAATACAGATTTGCAAAAATTTTTCATAATTAGAATAACAAAGAAATCAAATGCACACACTTATTGATACAATGTTGGTCAAAAGCTCAAATTTGCTCACAGTCCATAAAGACAGTCCTGATCGTTCATTACGGTAAAATAGTAGTGTTTTTCTCAAAGTCTGAGCAGTAGAAGAAAATGCACACGGAAGTAGTGGATTTCCATGCAGTCTTGAAGAAGTAGTGTTGTCCTTCCAACTGAAAGACAGTGCTGACTCTTGACATGCTGACAGGTAATGGGCCACAACAGAGCAAACCCACAGCAGAGTCAGTCGAAATTTTGAAGAATGTTGGTAGGTAGGTCATCACAGAGTAGACCCACTGTAGTCCTGGTAGAGATTACGGTATTGGTGGGCCACCAGAGGTGCAGACCCACTGCAGTCCTTGTAGAAATAATGGTATTGGTGGGCCATCAAAGATGCAGACCCACTGTAGTCCTTGTAGAAATAATGGCATGGTGGGTCATCATAGATGCAGACCCACTGTAGTCCTTGTAGAAATAATGGTACTGGTGGGCCATCGAAGGTGCAGACCCACTGTAGTCCATGTAGAGACGGCCAGCAGCCATCTGTTGCGACTGTGCAGGTGCACAATCACCATCGAAGAGTCTTGCGGAGAATATAGCAAGTCCATAACCATCACTTGTGCACTCACAAAGTTTTTGGAATTGTCCTTAGAACGAGCAATGCTGTTTTCCAGTCCCTTGCTGAATTATTAACACACGTGCAAACACTAACAGTCCCAACTTCTCACATATTGTCCATATACTATGGCCAACAGAAACGTGTGCAGTGAAATGTAACTCACAAGTTACTTAATTTGATGAACTGGTGTCAAGTACAATTTTATAACATGAGAATACAATTACAAAGATACAGAAAACATCATTGAAACATAATAATACAGATAACATTTGTAGATAATAGGGGCTTTACAAAAGAATAGAAATAAACATATACATCAATGTTACAGGAATTATGACATGAGTACATACATAAAAGATCAGAATAACTTTCGAAACATCAACTTTACACATGAGCATTAACACAAAACAGAATAAATAATGTCTAAGCATATTTACAAGGTAAATAACATATTATTAATGCCAATTATATTCGAGGATAACAGTATTCCTCATCATAGTGAATGTAACTTAGTATTAGAAGAGAAAAAAGTTCTATGAAACAGTACACAGAGACAGGAAGAAAACAAATACACAAGGGTACACAAACATATAGTGGGATAACACAAAAGGGAAAGGACAGGGTTTGTTTTACTGCAGTATTTTGCATGGAGATCTCCCTTTGTTCATCATTATTCCCAAAAAGTCCTATCTAAGCCTGCTTTCTGTATTCTGTTCATATTTCTTTCAAAATAATTGTTTCTGATTGTACAATACTCATTTGGGCCCATATCTTTTTCATATAACTTCGCAATGCATTCTTTACCTATTCTCCATAGTCAGTTTCTTATATAGTCTACCCCTCTTAAGCTAACTTAAATCTACTGAGCTCAGATGCTACACTAAGGGACGAGGCAATGCAGCAGCACATAAAACAATTAATATAAACAGCAATAAAAGAAATGGAAAATCGCAAAGCAAGCTACAGTAAATCTAAATTACCAAGCAATGCAACATTACAACTAATATGAGCCAATGTGCAGCAACAAGAAAAATAAATGAGTAGTAAAACTGGCTTAGCAGAGTAACACAAAGTCAAATTCAGTAACACTATGGCTGGCAAACAGCAGCTTATATCTAAACATGACACAGCTCAAGCAGAAAAAATATTACAGTAAAAACAACAATGCAGATAAGGGAAATGTATAATCACATCTTAATGTCTAAGTAATTAAAGTGGTGCACCACAACAACTTATTGTAAAAGAAATATTACCATGTACTTGAAAAGAATATTATGTGTTACTGTTACTAGTTCCTTCTTATTGTTCTTTCCTTTCCAAGTGCTCCTTTTTTAAAGAATGTGGATCATAAAATAATTATTTAATAGATCTGTTGACAGAAAGTGTTCACATTAGCAAATGCATTTCATTTTATAAAAGCAATGCTGCAACACAGCTGGAAACCAGATATCAAATGAAATAAGCAACTATGAAAAGCAAAGCATGAAAATATCATTCAGTAGTCATGTGACATTTCATAAGTCAGTAGAAATTCTCTCAACTCTCATAGAAAGACGCTTGTCATCATCAGGTGTGCAGATGTCAAAATATTTCTCGTCATTTCATTAGGCATTTCAGTAAATATCATAAATTACAAGCTCCACAGTATGCTTTCAACAAGGAAATGTCAGTACCACGGACAATGGCCTCCCCTTTTTTTTTTCTACCTGTGCTGCTGAAAGGCTAATGGCTTTTTTTTTTTTTTTTTTCGGGCGGCTGTCGCCCAGGTGGGTGCCCGCGACGCATTACGTGCAGGTGGTCACTTAACTTTCTTACGGAAATATTTACGACAGAAGTTTCCACTACAGTGACAGTCTCACATAAAAATATTTCACAGGTCAAGAATTAGCGTTGCAAATCTGTAGAAACAAAATCCTATAAATATAAGTGTCCAAAAAAATTTTCGCCGGCATTGTGATACATTCACACATTTACACACATTTCATAACTCTTAAAGTACGATTCTTTGTTTCCAACATCCTGTTTCACAAGTCAAGAGTCCCTACCCACTATTCATTACTCCTTACCTTATTACACATATACGTATCCATCGACACTCGTCAATATTTCGTCATTATAAATATGAAGCATAATCAAATAACTCATATAGCCTCAGCCTATTAATCATAAACATACCTCAGCAGCATAATACACATCGTCGTCACAAAAATAACATCATAACATCTCAGTCAATTCTCAAAATCGTCGTAGCTTCCTCCAACAATTAAAAAAATTCTCTGCTCATGTCAAAAGTGTCATCTGCCTCAAACGTACTTTAAAAATCATGAATCCATACCAAATACATCATTCAAAGCTCTCATAGTATCACAATGGTTCCAAAAAAATATGAAGAGTTCACACAGTACAGACAAAATACAATTTCGTAAGTGTGAAGTTATCCAACGGTGTAATTACGTAAACATTTGTCACTGACGTAGTAAAAAACATGTTTATCTCTCAGTTAAATGATCAGATAGCTGTGTAATTTATGTTTTAGAGAAATATGGTACCGATGTGTAAAGTTGTATAAGCAAATACCATATTAGCTAGGGCTCCTTGTGCTTGCCAAACACATGGTACACAAAGCAGGCGTGTACCCCCCTGAGGATTAATGTAATTGTACCCTCAGGTGTTACAGATTACAGCAATGGAATGAAATGTATCACGGAAAACTTTCTTTGTAATTCAAAAATCTTTAAAAATAAATGTTTTAAGTACAAAATTAATCACTCAAATACGTGTACTGTAGCGCTAAATGTGCGTCTTGTTGCAACATAATCTGTGTGGAAGTGTCGTAGTTATCGTCCTCCGAAAGCTAAGTTCTGCAGAAGTCAATGTACTTACCTCATAATACACAAAAGTGAAATGCTTTGCGTATAAATGTCTTAGTTATTACGCTTATTGCCGTGATGAGGAAAGTACTGTGCTGTAACGTACTGTTGTGCTACGGAAAAGGCAGTCTCATTGTAGCTATACCACAAAAGTTACTACTAAAACCTGTTTTACTTTCCAGAATAAAGCAGAAAACTGTGCAGATATAAAACAGAAACACTGCAAAAGCAACATTGTAAATTGTCACTCATTAGTAGCGTCGTGATAAAACCATGTAGTTGTCACATAAACTAACCACTGTGTCGTCTGGTATCTCACAGCAAGTACTTTAAACCCAGAATGTATTTTCAAGTAAACCAAAATGTTGCACATAAAATCTCATTAGCAGTACCAGTATGTGTCCTAAGTATGTAAGCCTGATAGTCGTTACGTAATCGTGCAACTAACAAGCAAGAATGTACAAATACAACACTGTGTCGCCTTTGCACTATAACAATCCATTCGTAATTTCTGTTTAAAAATGTTCCCTAGGTTCTAGACTGGATATTTAACTTCAAACATTGTTGTATGTTAACAGTTTCTTAAGTCTAACACAGCATACTAGTAATGTAAAGGGAAAAGTTATATGGCAAAGACAAAGTTAAAAAGCAGATTATCTTTCAATAAACGGTTTTACATGTGAAATGTGGTGTAAACCTTTACTCTTCCTAGTACGCAGAGTTTCAACTTCAACGCAATTATCATGTGGTATACGTCGGTAAAGAATACTGGAATTTTTTTTCTCAAGGTTAGCGTCTATGTTATTTTTCTCTGAGCCAGCCGGCGCACGCGGATGCCTGCGGTGCGAGTCATTGTCTGTTCCTTTGTTGGCGCGCGTCGTTATTGGGATTAGGAGACCTAACTTCTACAAATTCGCCTTGCCGAGAGGGCCCAGCCGTGTTAGAATCCCGCCAGTTCTGATGAAATTGACGTCTGTCGTTATGATTATATCGTCTGTCGTCATGTCGGTAGATTCCGTAGTTTCTTCCTTGTCGGTCACGTGGTGGAGAATTTCTCCCTGAATCGTAACTGCGCGCTGGTCCGTTGCGTCTAAAGTTATGCTGTCTCCCTTGATAGTATTTATTTTGGTTCCCATATTGTCTGTTTCTCTTATTGTCTCTGTGATAGTCATTACCACGGAGAGGTGATCTTTCCCTGTAGTTATTACTACTCTGCCAACGGTTGTCATACGGGTGGTGTCTGTTTTGGTCACGATTTACGTTATAAGAATAGCCTTGTCGTGTATTATTTCTGTCATCGCGGAATTGTGACAGATGTGACCTGTAATTGTTGTGCTCCTGTTCCCGCGTTCCCCGATTGTCAGTGTCAATTTCCAGTTCTTGTAACAGTCCCTGAAAAGCCTCAATGTCTTCTTTGCAACGTCCTGCTAAAATAATATGTCGTAAATGTTCAGGTAATTTGATTAAGCAAATGCGGATGACTTCTGAGGGGCTGTATGGGTTTGACAGGTACTGATTCTTGTGCAACATGTCTTCAAAATATTTCACAAGACTGGAGAATTCAGATTGTTCGAAATGTTTCATCATTATGATGCCACGTTTTACTCGGTCTTGTGTGGCTTGAGACCAATATGCTGAGAGGAAGGCATGGTAAAATTCTCCTTCACTGTGGCAATCGTGAATGACCGATCGCATTCTTACAGCTGGTTCATTCTCTAAATAGCCACACATGAATTCTAATCTGTGTTCTAACGACCAGTTGGGAGGAAAACAATGAGAGAATTGATGGAGCCATGCTTGTGGATGAATGTCGTTGCCAGAATTCTTAAACGTTTTGAATTTACGTGTAGTAATGAACAGCTTATAGTCAAGTCGGCAAGTCGCATGTCGGTCATTGTTACGTCGTTTCGGCGGTTCCATCTCAAAATTCGGCGTACCTTGCCAACTTCTTTCACAATTTCCAAAGTGACCTGTGTTGTTATTTTGTGTCTGTTCCGTATTTCTATGTCCCTCTTCCCGTATTGGGGCGCGAGTGTCCTCTGAAACACGTAATTCTTGTACTACTTGTGCCAACTGATCTTGCACTTCCCGGATTTCTCTTTTGTACTGTGTATTGATTTGATTTTGATTTTGTTTGAATTTTCTAATTTGTTCATACTCTTCAGTGTCCGTGAAGGCTACAGGTGTTGTGTCATTCAGATCATCATCTACCTTTGTAGATAAATTAGTGAACTGATCCGAAAGTTCGGCTACTTTCTCCGATAGTGTACTTATTTCCTCAGTGTGTTTTTCTGAACCAAGTTTCAGAGTATCTACTGTGTCCTTTAAGTTTTCCTGAGTTTTTGCAAGTTGTGTAACCGAATCGATAGATGCAACTGAGTCAAATTTTGCTTGCAAGGTCTCATGATTTTCATGAACAATAGTTTGCAGTTTTTTTATGGCTGCTTCGTGATTCTGTAATGCATTTTCATGCCGCGAAAAAATAGGTTGGAAATGCTCACAAATTTGTGTTTTTACGTCATTACAGACTTTTTGACATTTCGATTCAATGTGATGTAACTCAGTAGTTAAATCCTCACGTGTTCATTCAAGAGTTTGCTCCAATGAGTCTAACTTTTTAAGATTTTGTTCCATTGTGTCTAACTTTTGAAGCTTTTGCTGTGTTTGTCCCATTTGTTGTATTAATTGTAATAGCAATGCATTGGTGTCTGAAACATGTTCCTCAGTGCTTTTCGGCAGTGAATTTACACCGGAAACATTCACATTTTGACAAGCAGAAAATGTGTCTTGACTTATTTGAGAAAACGATGAGGATCCAAAACCTGAATCTACAGTATTTGCGAGATCGTGTCGTGTCATTTTGGCTTCCTGAGGCGAGCTATTTCCGACCGATCAATCGATAATGCTTCCCTCTTCACTAATTGTTTCACTGTCCACGCCATTGTTTGACGCCCGCTCCATTTCCCTGTGCACAGTTACCAAATTACTACTTTGAACATTAGTAAATTCATTACTCGGCGGCGCTGATAAGCTACGCTCGTCGTCACTATTATTTCTCAGTTTAGTTTGGAGCCTAGTGTTACGTTTTTCACACGCCATAACTGTCACAATATTTCACACGATAACACAGAAAAGCACAATTTGAAGTGCACAAATAGGAGAACACATTAACATAGCACTGAAAATAATATCTAGTTAATTACAGCTGCGAAATACTAGCTGCAAATCTACATGCATGCCACAACTGTTTTACTGTACAACAATGAAAGACTGCAACTACAAAGGAGATTCTCTCTACAGTTACGCGCTAGCAATAAACAAAATCTACGCTAATTACACAAACTACAAGAAAAATCAGAAGATTCCAGTGAGGTATCCTGGCAGGGTCGCCATATGAAACGTCCCCTTTGAACAATTATACAAGACTGTGCTTAACCTGACACACAATATTTTGTTAGCGCAACGCAATCTGACTTTCAAAATTCCCTACAAAAGAATGGCCCTGACTAACATTAAACTATACCTTTCACAAATCACTTACCTCACAAAAATCTTCGCTGCTCAAGCTACTGCAATACAGCGAGCGCCACTACTGCCAGCTAAATAAAAGATTCAAACTATGGAAGGCACTAACTACTGATAGGGATAGTTAGCAAATGAAAGATATTAATAGAGAACAAACAATGTATTTACCTTGATATCATCATGTATAAATATAGCAGTTCATGACAAATTTCAAAACTCCGCCATCTCTCTCGCCACATCCACCACTGCTGGCGGCTCACCTCCAACTGCGCAACGCTATGCGCTGTTCGCATCCAGCTGCCGCTGCCCAACACTACAATGGCAGACAACAATGCAAACCAGCCACAGACTGCACACAGCACAGCCAGTGATTTTCAGAGCGCTACGTGGCGTTACCAATATACGAACCTAAACAGCCTACTTACACTGTTTGAAAAATTTCAACAGACTGGGAACGTGACGGATGAACGTGCTGGAAAGGTAGGGTGACCACGTACGGCAACCACAGAGGGCAACGCGCAGCTAGTGCAGCAGGTGATCCAACAGCAGCCTCGGGTTTCCGTTCGCCGTGTTGCAGCTGCAGTCCAAATGACGCCAACGTCCACGTATCGTCTCATGCGCCAGAGTTTACACCTCTATCCATTCAAACGCGGCAACCCCTCAGCGCCGCTACCATTGCTGCACGAGAGACATTCGCTAACGATATAGTGCACAGGATTGATGACGGCGATATGCATGTGGGCAGCATCTGGTTTACTGACGAAGCTTATTTTTATCTGGACGGCTTCGTCAATAAACAGAACTGGCGCATATGGGGAACCGAAAAGCCCCATGTTGCAGTCCCATCATCCCTGCATCCTCAAAAAGTACTGGTCTGGGCCGCCATTTCTTCCAAAGGAATCATTGGCCCATTTTTCGTATCCGAAACGATTACTGCATCACGCTATCTGGACATTCTTCGTGAATTTGTGGCGGTACAAACTGCCTTAGACGACACTGCGAACACCTCGTGGTTTATGCAAGATGGTGCCCGGCCACATCGCGCGGCCGACGTCTTTAATTTCCTGAATGAATATTTCGATGATCGTGTGATTGCTTTGGGCTATCCGAAACATACAGGAGGCGGCGTGGATTGGCCTCCCTATTCGCCAGACATGAACCCCTGTGACTTCTTTCTGTGGGGACACTTGAAAGACCAGGTGTACCGCCAGAATCCAGAAACAATTGAACAGCTGAAGCAGTACATCTCATCTGCATGTGAAGCCATTCCGCCAGACACGTTGTCAAAGGTTTCGGGTAATTTCATTCAGAGACTACGCCATATTATTGCTACGCGTGGTGGATATGTGGAAAATATCGTACTATAGAGTTTCCCAGACCGCAGCGCCATCTGTTGTTGAAAATTGTAACTACTGTAATTTCGAAAGTTTGTCTGCCTGAAAATGTACTGTTGTCCCAAGCATATTGCAACAAACGGTGTATTTCTATCGCTGCTCGTTTAGTTTTTATTGCCGTTTCAAATATACCGGTCATTTTTGAAACACCCTGTATATAGTTAAGGCTCACCGGCCACTTGACTATCTTCTTCTGTGAGAATGCACAAACAGTGCCCGAACTCTTACGGGAATCGGCAACGCGCCTCGAGTAATGAGTGTAGTGGGCGGGGGAGCTACGAATGTAGTGCGGGACAATACGTTGAGTATGTGGGTTTCGCGGGAGGCGTGCCAGAAATAAATCCCTGCAGTCCCGCTATCCTCTGTGTCCTCGGTGGCTCAGATGGATAAAGCGCCTGCCATGTAAGCTGGAGATCCCGGGTTCGAGTTGGGGCACACATTTTCATCTGTCCCCGTTGACATATGTCAATGTGTGTAAGCAGCTAAGAGTGTTCATTTTATTGAAATAAAGATGAATCGAAAAAGGTGCTGGAAGTGACGGCTCCCGTCTTGCAAACACATTTTAACACAACGCTGCGGACTCTCGAATGTTGCTGCCACAACATCTGGTGTCACTGCTTGGATTCCACGGATGATTTTCTCTCCTAAAACTTTCCAAGCTGTGTGGTTCGTTCCCGTAGACATTACGTTTTAGGCCACCGCAGAGAAAAAAGTCAGGTGGTGTTAATTCAGGCGACCTTGGGAGCCAAAGTCTTTTCGAAATTACTGTCGCCGGGGAAATATGATTCGGCCTCAGCCACAGTCACTCGAGATGTCTGCATTTGGCGCCATCCTGTTGGTACCAGCCAAGTTCTTCATCGTCCAACTAGTTCACAAATTCCCGAAACAGTTGGATGTAAACAGCACTTGTCACAGTAGACTCGAAAAAAGTTGCTCCCGTGATGCGAAGTTGTGACATTGCACAGAATACGCCAAACTTTCGTGAATACAAGGGTTGCTCGACCAATGCATGTGGATTTTCGTTACACCACAAACGTGCATCCTGAGAGTTTTACATAGCCAGAGAGGTGGAACCACGCCTCAACGCTGAACCATGTGTACTGCAATATTCCTGGCCTCTGAGCAATAAATTGCTGAAACCAATTGCAAAATGAAATGCATCTGCCTTTGGCATTCAGTTCTTGAACGACTGTAAACCTGTATGGATAAATGTCGGCTTTCTTCGCAGCTCTGTAACACGTACTCTGTGACATTTTACATCGCTGAAATAAATGTCTAACAGACTTTGCCGGAGAGATCAGCAGTCGTTGTTTCTCGTCAGTCACTTTCTCTCCCGATAACGGCAGCCGTACCACGCCGTTGAGATCCAACACCGTTCCACTGCTCTTCATCTCGTTCACTGACTTTAGTATGCAGATTTTAGAAGGTATAAAGCACTCCGTCTTCAGGCCACAAGTGGCCCATCGGGTCCATCCGACCGCCGTGTCATCCGCAGAGGAGGATGCGGATAGGAGGGGTGTGTGGTCAGCACACCGCTCTCCCGGTCGTTATTATGGTTGTCTGTGACCGGAGCCGCTACTATTCGGTCGAGTAGCTCTCAATTGGTATCACGAGGCTGAGTGCACCCCGAAAAATTGCAACAGCACATGGCTGCCTGGATGGTGACCCATCCAATTGCCGGCCATGCCCGACAGCGCTTAACTTCGGTGATCTGACGGGAACCGGTGAATCCACTGCGGCAAGGCCGCTGCCTTAGAAGGTATATACTGGTCATTGAATTGCTCAACAAACATTCCCTGACATGCCTTAATGGAACCAGTAATCCAACATTGTTTCACAAGGAACACGCGCTCTTCCTCATAACAGCGATACATCGTCAGTAAACACAGAGCTACAGCCAATGCGACGCGCAGGCACACACTGTTCAGTTAAACGATATTGCAGAGTGAAGTGCTTCCACGTTAGACGTCACAAATTACACAGTGGAATTACAGAGAAATTACTACAAGTGTTTATGGGAGCTCTTTCGAGTGGGACATCCTTTAGAATGATGACAATGAAAATTTGTGCCGGATCGAGCCTCGAACGCAGATTTCCCGCTTTTGTTAGTGGTTGCTTAACCACTTCGGCCATCCGAACACCAATCATGCGCACACCCAAACTTCCGTATGTTCGCGTCCATATGTCACAACCTTCACTCGTACGTTACGTATATTCCCGTCGAGTAAAGACATATTTATCGAGAGTCGAGGGTCTGGTATTGACGAATAAATACGAAATTTATTGAGAAGTACGATGCATGTCAAAAGGAACATTGCATTGAACTTCTTAATGACACAGACACTGATATTTCGTAAAAACCGGAGGTGATAGCCGTTTTCAACAAGGGTCGCCAAACAGATCCACATAATTACGGCCTTATATCGATGACGTCAGCCTGTTACAGAATTATGGAACATCTTATACTGAGGCATTATGACCCGTTTGTGGAACGACTATCTCCCTAATATCCAGAACGAGATATTTTCACTCTGCAGCGGAATGTGCGCTGATATGAAACTTCCTGGCAGATTAAAACTGTGTGTCGGACTGAGACTCGAACTCGGGACCTTTGCCTTTCGCGGGCGAGTGCTCTACCATCTGAGCATCTGAGCTAACCAAGTACGACTCACGCCCCGTCCTCACAGCTTCACTTCTGCCAGTACCTCGTATCCTACCTTCCAAACTTAACAGAATCTCTGCTGCAAACCTAGCAGAACTAGAACTCCTGAAAGATAGGACATTGCTGAGACATGGCTTAGACACAGCCTGGCGGATGTTTCCAGAATGGTTCGCAGGAGAGCTTCTGTAAAGTTCGGAAGGTAGGAGACGAGGTACTGGCAGAAGTGAAGCTGTGAGGATGGGGCGTGAGTCGTGCTTGGGTAGCTCAGATAGTATAGCACTTGCCCGCGAAACGCAAAGGTCCCGATTTCGAGTCTCGGTCAGGCACACAGTTTTAATCTGCCAGGAAGTTCCATCTCCCTAATACGTTTGTAGGCTTTTGTGGCCATTGTTACTGAAGATAAAATCCGTTAGTTTCTTTGGCCAGATCATGGCCCTGTTCAAATTTTCTCTTCACATACCAGGACATCAAAAGATCCTAAAGAAGATTCCAGCAGAGGGTTCGAAACGTCTAATGTGAAGAAGAAATTTGACAAGAAACATGACAAAGCCGACCAACGTAGTAGATTTTCTGTTCATTCTCCTCAATGAAACGCACAGAGAGATACTGAGAAACTCAATACGCTCTGTTCATCCTTGAGATCCAGATCACTGTAGACAGAGATGTTCAAGTTGACGCCTTGTTCTATGTGTTTTGGAAGGCATTCGATTCAGTTCCACCCTGCTGTTTAGCGATTGCATTCAGGACTAAGTTGCAGATAGACCTCTTTAGAAGTAGTTCCTAATGGCACAAATCGACCAATGTAGAGGTAAGTTCAGGGGTACCACAAGAGGATGCTGCAGGCTCATTGCTGATAAAATTTATGTTAATGATCTAGTGGCTGTTTTGGTTTCACATGTGCTGGAAGCAGAAATGTGTACCAACATATTGCAAGAAAGCAAAAGTAATAGTGATATATAAGAAAGGACAAAAAATACGCGTAAAAAATAGAGTGGTAAGCTTATTTGACGCAATATATAAACTTCATGCAAGAATTTTGAACATAAGACTTAAAACAATAGCATAATGTTTGCTAGTGGAGGAACAGGTGAGATTCAGAAAGGACCAATCACCAACTGATGCAGTTTTTATCGTACGGCAGCTTGTTGAAAAGCAGGAAGTTTAAAAAAGGGGCACATATTGCTTTTATTGATTCTTGGAAAGCCCTGATAACTTGGTTAGAGAAAAGTTATGGAGAATAACGAAGCACAGATGATACCCTTTACAGGTATGGAAAGTCTGTATACAGAAATGTCAATAATCTTGGATATAAAATGTATGTATAAGCAGCCTATACAAATAAGTAAAGGGCTGATGCAAAGCTGTAGTTTATCTTCTACGCTGCTTAATATTTATATTCACGATGCAGTTCGCAGATGGAATTCTAGATATAACTAAAGAATTCGGTAAAAGTAATATCACTCCTATAAGCATATGGCATTACAGATTTTTTCAAGAGGAATCGATTTACAAAAAGAAATTTTAGAACTAAATAAAGTATCGTAACACGCAGGCAGCTCTGCACAGACGGTCCTTCATTGCTGTTTGTGGTCTCCTGTTAGATGGCGAGGAACCAACCTTGAGTACCCCAACTGATGGACGAGTGTATCAGTGCTATCAATAGGGCTTGCAGTTGCGCAGCAAAGTGTTTGACAATGATCTGTCGATCACCTCAAATGAGAGAGTCCACACGTTCCAATATTACAGGAGCCTCAGCTATGTGCGGCCGTCCGGCGACCTTTGAGCGACCTTGTTTCGATTTTCGATAGTGTCAGATGCCTGCTTCGAACGCACCTCAGTGGCAAATACCATTTTGGAGGCTGCGTTTAGCGCCGCCAGTTATCGGAAGTTCATAAAATTATGCGTGCAGAAGAGAGAATATTCCAGGATGTCCTGCAAGAAATCCGCATTTTGTGAAGCGACATTGGCCGAGAAAAAACGATTGTTCTACTATCTACTGAACGCCGCTGTTAAGTTAGTAGTATTTTGTATATTCAGTGAGAACTGAGACAATATTTGCGATAAACAATAGAACACCTAAAATCTTTTAACTAACTTGGATGTGAAATATAGATCTGAAAGTATATGTGGAATATGTAACAAAAGTTTAATGCGTTAAACACAGAAAGAAACGCAACAAAAATTTTGTAAAACAGACGCGTTGCCAACGCCGTTATATGGATGTGGATAGTGGATATTATATTAAAGACAAGAAAAATAAGTACGAGGATTAAAAATGAGATTTCTTGTTGTTGTTGTTGTTGTTGTGGTCTTCAGTCCTGAGACTGGTTTCATGCAGCTCTCCATGCTACTCTATCCTGTGCAAACTTCTTCATCTCCCAGTAACTGCTGCAACCTACATCCTTCTGAATCTGCTTAGTGTATTCATCTCTTGGTCTCCCTCTACGATTTTTACCCTCCACGCTGCCCTCCAATCCTAAATTGGTGATCCCTTGATGCCTCAGAATATGTCCTACCAACCGATCCCTTCTTCTAGTCAAGTTGTACCACAAATTTCTCTTCTCCCCAATCCTATTCAAATCCTCCTCATTAGTTATGTGATCTATCCATCTAATCTTCAGCATTCTTCTGTAGCACCACATTTCACAAGCTTCTATTCTCTTCTTGTCCAAACGGTTTATCGCCCATGTTTCACTTCCATACATGGCTACACTCCACACAAATACTTTAAGAAACGACTTCCTGACATTTAAATCTATACTCGATGTTAACAAATTTCTCTTCTTCAGAAACACTTTCCTTGCCATTGCCAGTCTACATTTTATATCCTCTCTACTTCGACCATTATCAGCTATTTTGCTCCCCAAATATCAAAACTCTTTTACTACTTTAAGTGTCTCATTTCCTAATCTAATTCCCTCAGCATCACCCGACTTAATTCGACTACATTCCATTATCCTCGTTTTGCTTTCGTTGATGTTCATCTTATATCCTTCTTTCAAGACACTATCAATTCCGTTCAACTGCTCTTCCAAATCCTTTGCTGTTTATGACAGAACTACAATGTCATCGGCGAACCTCAAAGTTTTTATTTCTTCTCCATGGATTTTAATACCTACTCCGAATTTTTCTTTTGTTTCCTTCACTGCTTGCTCAATAAACAGATTGAATAACATCGGAGACAGGCTACAACCCTGTCTCACTCCCTTCCCAACCACTGCTTGGCTTTCGTGTCCCTCAACTCTTATAACTGCCATCTGGTTTCTGTACAAATTATAAATAGCCTTTCGCTCCCTGTATTTTACCCCTGCCACCTTCAGAATTTGAAAGAGAGTATTCCAGTCAACATTGTCAAAAGCTTTCTCTAAGTCTACAAATGCTAGAAACGTAGTTTTGCCTTTCCTTAATCTAGCTTCTAAGGTAAGTCGTAGAGTCAGTATTGCCTCACGTGTTCCAGTATTTCTGCAGAATCCAAACTGATCTTCCCCGAGGTCGGCTTCTACTAGTTTTTCCATTCGTCTGTAAAGAATTCGTGTTAATATTTGCAGCCGTGACTTATTAAACTGATAGTTCGGTAATTTTCGCATCTGTCAACACCTGCCTTCTTTGGGATTGGAATTATTATATTCTTCTTGAAGTCTGTCCCATACATCTTGCTCACCAGATGGTAGAGTTTTGTCAGGACTGGCTCTCCCAAGGCTGTCAGTAGTTCTAATGGAATGTTGTCTACTCCGGGGGCCTTGTTTCGACTCAGGTCTTTCAGTGCTCTGTCAAACTCTTCACGCAGTATCATATCTCCCATTTCATCTTCATCTACATCCTCTTCCATTTCCATAATATACTCCTTCCACCCTTCTTGCTTTCCCTTCTTTGCTTAGAGAGATACTACTACGCCAGATAAGGAACCTTAAACCAAAAGGGAAAAGATATCCTCACTGACCGAGAAAAAGATGGGAACTGTAGCCGCCCACAATTGGTCTAAAACGGAAAGTGTAGTAGAAGAAGAAGAAGAAGAAGAAGAAGAAGAAGATGATGTAGTGGATAACGTCGGAAGCCCCCTGAGGCTGTTCCCAGATGATGCGCTTTTCTATAAGAAGGCAGCAACGCCAGAATAATGCATGGATTTCCAGCAACGCCAGAAGATGATCTATAATCAATGCAGGGACTAGCAGCCGACCTTGAACGTAAATATTGCATATGTAACGTACAGCTCACAAACAGGCGAAGAAAACCATTAGTGTTCGATTACGACATTGGTGCAAAAACACTACTAACAGCAAAAACCGTAGCGACATAAAATAAAACGACCACATGAAAGTAAGTGTTGGAAAAAATATTCACCATGCTGAAATTCACAATACGAATACTAAGGAAATGCAATTCATCCAGGAAACAAGGGTCGACTATTTGTTGGGTACTTCTCGTCAGTGTGAGGCCTTATGAGGATGCATTACAATGGGACATACGTGAAAGCGACCAGAACTGTGAAAAATATTTCAGTAGCTCTTCATTTATTACATGGTATTTAAATTTCAATTCCTGAATAATACGTTGCAATTCGACTCCTACGTGTGATAAAACAATAATTGGCAAATTTGTGTATGGGGACACTCTTCTTTGTTGTTGCCCATTTCGTCATATTATTTACTCCTGTGGCGTTTCTTCCAGTTTTATGCACCCATGATGCAGGGAATGTTAGTGTAAGACATCAAGAAGACTGTGGAATAGCATCACTGCCACTGATTTTGTATTCTTTGGACTGTGATATCTGTTTACATCTGGTTGCAAAGAAGTAAATTTTACTATAGTTATTGTCTGTAGATTTATTATGACAATCTGCACCATATCCCGTTCCAGTAAATGGTTTAAAAATGTTAGGGGGTACCGGTAATTTCACTGTCAGAAAAACAACTTGAAAATTAGCTCAAAATTAATGAATGAAGACGTCTCTTCGAGCAAAAAAATAAGTGCTTCGAAGAGGAAAATTGATGGCAGTATATCACTTGATGAGTGTGGCTCAGCATTCAAGCTGTTAGTGGTCTGATGATCTGAAAATATTATGTGTTTGTGTTGACTTTGCTTTGCGGTTATATTGTGAGGGTTTGAGGTTGTATGACACTGTCAAATCTTTGATTCAGGTTTCCCGCAACTTACATTTTAGAAACATTATTTGCCTTTTCCTCACTAGCTACTGAAGTTAGAGTATTTAAATTTATAATGAAAGTAGTCAGTACGATAATGGAACATTCTGTGGAAGGAATTTTTCTTTAAGGGGAGTTAGAATGGGAAAAAATTTTACATTTTCGGATTTTTATCTCATTATAAAATTTGCAATTTTTTGAATAAAATGATATATATATAAAATTGCAAACTTTATAATGACATAAAAATCCGAATATATATATATATATATATATATATATATATATATATATATACTCACATGGGAAGTATTTTTTTTTTAAGTATGATCTACATCGGTTGAAAATCTCAAAAATTTTGCGTGTATTACTTCAATATCTAATAAAATCGGTAATTTTTTATGTAGAAGGTTGTGGATTGCTGTGTTATAAAGGTTAAATTACGTGTTTGTATTGGTAGCATTGTCATAAACAGTATCGTATCGTTTCACAGCATAAACAAGCGTTATATGTCGAAGTGCTTAAAGTTCTCCGAGGAAAAGTGACGAATAGATTTCCTAAAAACACTTAGTTTTGGTGTCATACTTTACTTTTTGAGAGATGTCGAAGTGCTTAAAGTTCTCCGAGGAAAGCTGACGAATAGATTTACCAATCTATTCATCACTTTTCCTCGGAGAACTTTAAGCACTTCGACATCTCTCAAAAAGTAAAGTATGACACCAAAACGAAGTGTTTTTAGGAAACGTGGGTTTCGTGGTAATAGATTTTCGAATAAAGGGAAACATGGTGCTCAACATGTGGCGTGTTACAGACAATGAAATACAGGCAACCTTGTCAGCATCTAGACAAACATTCATTAGTGCTTCGAAGATTAAAATAAAACGTTGTGATACACAGTTTTATCAAAATGAAAGTGATTAGGTTATATTCTGATAGATTTACACTTCCTAACAAGGATATTAGATGAATGTGTGTCTTGTAAAATATGTGGACAGCCAGTTAGTTTAAATGAAGACAGTGAGGTATCAAATGGACTAGCCAGGAAACTTATCATTAATTGTGTCAGCTGCAAATTTACTCATTCATTTTGGAATTCTGATAAGTGTAAAGATAATTATTTTGAAGTAAATGTTAGGTGGTTTTGTGGATTGAGAGCTATTGGCAAAGGACACACTGTAGCAGAAACAATGTGTGCCATGATGCAGATGCCAAGCCCAACTTGTAATATCGACAAGTATGCAGGATTGATTTATTGGAGCTCCTGTGGAATCTGTTGCATATGAGTCAATGAAGGATACTGCAAACGAAGCTGTTGAAATAAATGATGGTATGACTGACATACTAGTAACTTTTGCTGGAACTTGTCAGAAGCACGGCTACAGTTCTAAGAATGCTGTTGCTACAATGACCAGTGTGGATATTGGAAAGGTAATAATTTCCAGATTTTAACCAATAATTGTTGTAAGTGTAACTAAGGGAATGAAGAAGGGAATATCTGTGACAGAAATTATGAAGGAACAAGTGGTGGGATGGAGACCTCTGCAGCTATTGAAATTTTTAGTCTATCTGTGAACGGGAGTGTGTTACACTAAGTTCTTAGGTGATGGAGACTCAAAAGCATATAACAGTGTAGTAGCCACTCAGCTTTATTGTGAGAAGATTATCACAAAACTGGAATGTGTTGGTCATGTGCAGAGTAGGATGGGCACCAGGTTGAGGAAGTTGAAACAAAGTTAAGGAGACAAGAAACATTCTGATGGTAAAACCATAAGAGGCAGACTGGCAGACAAAATGATTGTCGAACTACAGCAGTATTATGAGATGGCCATTAGAAATAATACTGAGGATTTGTTGAAAATGAAGCAGGCGGTATGCGCTACCTTCTTCCACAGACTGTCAACTGATGAAAAACGAGTACACCACCTTTGCCCTCCTGGACCTGATTCATGGTGCTATTACCACAATGCCCAGTACTCAAACTATTCATACAGCCATAACATCCCATCCCAGCAGCAGTCATGGATATCATAAAGCCTATTTACATAGACCTGGCAAATCCTGTATTACTGAAGAAGTGTTTGCGTGGTCAGACTCAAAATCCCAATGAGTCGTTCAATAATCTTATATGGACTCGCTTAACAAAAAATGTTTTTGTTGGAATGAAGACACTAAAGTGGGGGGTCAGTGATGCTGTTATTGCTTCTAATGATGGCAACACTGGCAGGGTAAAAGTGCCACAGCATATGGGAATTAATCCTGGAGCAAACTGCATCAGAGAACTTGAATAGATGGAGAAGGTTCGCATTTTGACTGCCTGCCACATTGAGAGTATACAGCACAGTTGGCCACTAAAGAGTCCAGAAATAAGAAAATAACAAAAAACCTTGGAAAAAGATCAAGAGGATGATATACAGTATGATGCAGGGTTCTTCTGAGTAACTAAAAATTAAAAATTTAAGCACATATTAAGTGAGTTACATTCTTCTGGAACTTTAGAAACCGTTCCTGAAAATTTACGTTTTCTATTGCATTTTTCCCTAAATCTCAGAAACCACTTCGAGTAGAGTATTCAAATTTTCAGGGAGTAATACCATATATATCTTGAGTCTACTGAACTAAAAGAAGAACTTAATGTTATGTATAATTAAAATTATTTAGGATAACGTACAAAGAAGTACACAAAATTTTAACTGTGTAATTAAAAAACTGTATTTCCGGAAGCATTGGCAGAAATGCAGTTATTGTAGTTCAGTAGGTTCAGAACATAGAGTTTAATGTTCTGCAAAAATTTCATACAATGGCTACAATGGTTCCTGAAATACAAGGAAGCCACGTCACTAAATTGAACATTGTCGGGATGGGGCATTCCAACTCCCCTTAATACAAAAGTAAGGCATTTATATACGACAAAAGGTCTTAAATTTGGTGCAATTTCAGCAAAAGAAGATATCACATTCTGTTCCACAGATATCTGTAACAATGGTGTACCAAATTTTGTACTAAAATGCCTTAGTTTCCTACTGACAGATGTTTCAAAAAAGGAACATTTCTATTCACCTTGTTGAAAAAACTTGAATTGTTTGCAATTAGAAACCTATAGCGTCTGTAAGCACGAAAACTTACGTGTGTATGCATATAACATTTCTTAACAACTGTGCCAAATTTAGTTATATTGTCTTGAAAACTTTTTCAAAGTATTGCAATTTCGCAGAAGTTTCCCCTTAATAGGAGACATAGAGGAGATCCAATAAAGAGCATTTGTAAGCGTAAGAGCTTAATAGAGATGCTCAACAAACTGCAGTGGCAGATGCTACAAGGGAGGTGGTTTGCACAACAGAGAATTTAACTGAAATACTTAGTTTACATTCCACGTAGACACTGGCTATTATTTACTTCCTTCAACATATGCCTCTCTAAATGACCGCAATGAGAAAATCAGGAACTGGGGCTCATACGAAGACTTTTCCATAAGTCATCATTCCCACCCATCATTCGCAGATGGAACAGCGAGGGGGAGACGGGGGAGGGAAAGATACTGCTGCCGAAACCACCTTCCACCACACACTGCAACGAGGTGCAGATCAAGATTACCTTAGGTCATAGATAAAAAAGAAACAGCTCCTTATAAACACTATCGATCAGATTTTTCAACAGTCATCACTCGAAACCCGTAAATGTCATAGCTTGGAGTGATTTAGTAAGAGGCCACATCTGAATGCTATTGATTACTTACTTACACTGTAAATCTGAGTATTAATAAGCCGTCTATAAATGGCCTTTCGGAAGCAGATAAACTTTCATTTTCCGTGTTACTAATGTTCACGAAAGATACGTTACATCTACATATACATACATACTCCGCAATCCATCATACGGTGCCTGGCGGAGGGTACCTCGTTCCACAACAGGGAGAGAAGTCTCCCTGTACCACTACCAAACAGAACGAGGGAAAAATGACTATCTATATGCCTCTGTACGAGCCCTAATCTCTCTTATCTTATCTTTGTGATCTTTCCGCGAAACATAAGTTGGCGGCAGTAAAATTGTACTGCAGTCAGCCTCAAATGCTGGTTCTCTAAATTTCCTCAGTAGCGATTCACGAAAAGAACGCCTCCTTTCCTCCAGAGATTCCCACCCGAGTTCCTAAAGCATTTCCGTAACACTCGCGTGATGATCAAACCTACCAGTAACAAATCTAGCAGTCCGCCTCTGAATTGCTTTTATGTCCTTCCTCAATCCGACCTGATAGGGATCCCAAACGCTCGAGCAGTACTCAAGAATAGGTCGTATTAGTGTTTTATAAGCGGTCTCCTTTACAGATGAACCACATCTTCCCAAAATTCTACCAATGAACCGAAGGCGACTATCCGCCTTCCCCACAACTGCCATTACATGCTTGTCCATATCGCTCTGCAATGTTACGCCTAAATATTTAATCGACGTGACTGTGTCAAGCGCTACACTACGAATGTAGTATTCAAACATTACGGGATTCTTTTTCCTATTCATCTGCATTAATTTACATTTATTTATATTTAGAGTCAGCTGACATCAAAGACAAGCACAGTCCTCTTTTCGTAATACGCCCATAATGGCCCGAATCTTTATACGTATGTGGCACTGGGGAAATCTGTCTGCTGATCAGCCAGCGAGGACGATTAACAGAAAGTTTGCAAAATCCTAGCTAGTCCACAGGGGATGCCGGCCTGTGTGGCCGAGCCGTTCTAGGTGCTTCAGTCTGGAACCGCGCGACCGCTACGGTCGCAGGTTCGCATCCTACCTCGGGCATGGATATGTGTGATGTCCTTAGGTTAGTTAGATTTAAGGAGTTCTAAGTTCTAGGGGACTGATGACCTCAGATGTTAAGTCCCACAGTGCTCAGAGCCATTTGAACCATTTTTTTCCACAGGGGGAATTTATAGCTAGATGACAAGAAATGTCGTGATTGAATTTTTTTTTTTTTGTTCCTGGGATGTGAGACAAAGTTAGATGAGTTGCGACACTAATGCGGAATGAGACCATCTCGTTTAGGAATTCGAAGAAATGGTCCCTTGGAGCGAGAAGAAGGCAGCCGATGCACAATACACCTGTCGAGAGGTATTAACCACCGTCCGACACACGCATTAAACCATCATAGTTCCCAAGAAATCCCCTGAGATGTTCCTCTCAATGTGGCAGGGAGTCAAAAATTTCCAAGGACAACTCTTCATACAGCCCGTATTTATAATTAAGCTTACCTAGGTAACAGCCTCTGATACGTCTCCTTGTTTGAACAGGATTTTACCATGTCAGTTTTTTTAGTAATTATTGCTTTTCAAATATTATATTGAGGCATGTGCCTCCGGCTCCTATACAAGGTATTCCAGTGTTTGGAGACCACAAGTAGTAGCACAACAGAAGTCGAATGATTCTAGAGAACCACTTCTGGGTTGTATAGGTCATACAAAAGTTTAACAGAATTGCTTGGTGAACCTAAATGGACGTTCTTGAACGTATTCTCAGTTAGGAAATAATACATTTTCTTGAGACGCAAAAGCTTCTGTTCACAAATCAGAATAGATTAAGAAAACACAGCTCATGTGAATCTTAACTTTCCCTTTTTCTCGCACGATATTCTGCAAACAACGAATGAAGGACAACGGGCTGATTTCATATTCCTATATTTCCGTAGGGCGTTAGAAACGTTGCACCAATGAAGACTCTTAACGAAGGTACGAGCGTAATGAATGGGTTCCTAGATGTATGAGTGGCTTGAAGAGTTCTTAAATAATAAAAGCCAGTACGTTGTCCTCGACGGCGACTGTTCATCGGAGAGAAGGGTGTCGGCAGTGGAAGTGGAGTACAACCGCTCTGATGTCTGTGGGATCTAAGTTTCTCCTGGCGTAAACAACTTTCAAATAACTTCCGGGAATTCAGCGACCGCCGATATTTCGGCGGGAGAACACCCCTCCATTTTCAAGACAAACTGCAACGGACAGGCGGCGTACATGCAAATTTAAAACCTCGGTTCTCGGACTGATACACACACTGAACACTAGTGCCACCAAAGATGACCAAAGTCAGAGATAGTGAGACTACGACTCGCAGATGAGGTAGCATTGACTCTGTCCCTTTGTTTTTTGACAAGGGAGAGAGCCGGATTCCAAACACAGTTTAAACAAAAACCTCCATCCCTGTTAACGAGGTTGCTCGCTAATTTAATCTCAACTGCCTCCTTAATAACACTGTCCCAATAGCTGGACGTGCATGCCAATATCTCGGTGTTATTATATATCATGGGGTGACCAGTATCCAAGCAATGCTCGGCAACAGCAGATCTACTTGGCTGCTGCAATCGTGTGTGCCGTTTATGCTCACTACATCGGTCCTCCACGGCCATGATAGTTTGACCAATATATGCCATGCCGCAGCTCCAGGGAATGCGATATACACCCGCCTTACGCATACCAATATCATCCTTAACAGAACTCAAAAGCAATCTAATTTTAGGTGGAGGTGGGAAAACACACTTCACATCGTATTTCAGTAAAATACGACCGATCTTGTTGGAAGTGTTTCCTACGTAAGGCAAAAAGGCAATAGACTTAGGTGTCGACTCAGAATTATCATTAATCACCCGATGTACAGTTGTTCGATAGCGCAACGCACGTTCAATCTATCCTATAACCATTTTGACGAAACGTCACTTCAAGATGGGACAGCTCAGCTGGCAAAGTCTCAGCGTCGGAAACGACATGTGCCCTGTGTACCAAGGTACGAAGTAGTCCTTCAAGCTGAGCCGGATGGTGACAACTATTAGCCTGACTTTGGTCATCTGTGGTGGCACTAGTGTTCAGTGTGTGTTATCTTACCTGCATCAGTCCGAGAGCCGAGGTTTTAAATTTGCATGTTACGTCGCCTGTCCGTTGCAGTTTGCCTTGAAAATGGCGGGGGGTTCTCCCGCCGAAACATCGGGGGTGGCTGAAATTGTTACATGGCTGAATTCCCGGAAGTTATTTGAAAGCTCTTATTCTCTGTATATGTAAACGATCCGACAAACAGGGTGGGCAGCAACCAGCAGCTGTTTGCTAATGACACTGTGGGTTGCAGGGAAGTGTCGAAGATGAGTGGCTAGAAGAGGATGCAAGACAGACGAATTTTATTTTCGTGTGGTAAATGGCAGCTTGCTCTAAATGAATAAATGAGTAACTTAATGCAGATGAGTAGGAAACATAATCTCATAATGTTCGAGTACGGCGTTAGTAGTATGCTGCTCATCCAGTCACATCAATTAAATATCTAGGAGTAACGTCGCAAGGCAATATGAAATGAAACGACCACGTAATGACCGTAATAGAATTTACGGTTTATCTGTAAAGGATATCGTGTATAGAACACTGGTACAACCCATTCTTGAGTAATGCTGCAGTGTTTGGGTTTCCAACATGGTCAGATTAAAGGAAGACATCGAAGCAATTCAGCTGCTAGATTTATTACCGGTAGGTTTTATTAAAATGCGAGTGTTGCGGAGATGCTTCGTGAGCTCAAATGAGAATGCCTGGAGGGAGGGTGACGATCTTCTCGTGAAACACTGTTGAGAAATATTCGTTTTTTTTGGGTTTGCGGCTCTCGTATTTTTTTCGTGTTTACAGTTAAAATTATTTGATATAGGTTCCGCCATTTTTGGAAAAACGCTGTTTTTTTTCTTTTTACCCATCATCAGTAGGTTATTGAAAACTTTAAAAAGTGAACATAATTTAGGTTGTAACTGATCTGACGTCTGAAAACAGTTTTGTTCGTATTTGTTCTTACCGTGATTTTACTTTATTTGGTTTTTCAGGACCATCTGTATAGCGTCCTGCACTGATAACTTGTCATCTGCAAACTGAACGACGTAAATGTGAATTTTTATCAGCGAGTTAACACAACCCTTGATTTTTAAAAATACTCACTGACGATGGCACAGAGGTGCTGAAAGATGTTTGGGCGACAAGGAAAAACAATGTTTTTGCAAATACGTGGAGCCTGTATCCAATACTATTGAGAAAATTTAGATATGCGACATTTGAAGTTGACTGCAAAACGATTCTAGTACCGCCATCTTACATTTCGCATAAGGATCACGAGGGTAAGAGAAATTAGGCCTCGCACGCAGTTATACTGACTGTCATTTTTCCAGCACTGTGTCTGCGAGTGGAACAGGAATGGAAATGACTAGTAATGGTAGTAGGTACAAGGTACCCTTCGCCATGTACGAAACGGTGACTTGCGAAGTGTGTATGTAGATGTAGTTGTAGACGAACAAATCTGCTACTATCGGATGTCTCACGTCGGTATCGTGGGAATAAGATAAGAGAGAAATGTGGACAGTATACAACCTTCCGTCCCTCCTGTCTTCTGGGAACTTCCACAACGGCTGGCGAAAACAAGTTCGCGGCTGCAGGCAGAGTTCGCGCACTTTAAAAAATGTTCAAATGTGTGTGAAATCTTACGGGACTTAACTGCTAAGGTCATCAGTCCCTAAGCTTGCACACTACTTAACCTTAATTATCCTAAGGACAAACACACACACTCATGCCCGAGGCAGGACTCGAACCTCCGCCGGGACCAGCCGCACAGTCCGTGACTGCAGTACCTGAGACCGCTCGGCTAATCCCGCGCAGCTCGCGCACTTTAGCTGCAGATCGATGCGCGAGACAGTATCACGTGACGCATTGTCTTGTGGATTTCTCCAGCAACGTTTGTTGGCGGCCCCAGATTATTTGTATGTCAGCTGCACATACACTATTGCGCTAAATTAGGAGTTCCCAGTCCCTCCCTGACTCGCAAGGAGGGATTAAAATGGTCACTTTTTCTATGCCACTGATCAACCCCCCGTAGCAACCCAACTCCTTTAAAACACTCCAGACCGAGCACTGGATTGGAAATCGAGCACCACAGATAGTCACAGGCACTGCACCGTCTTCAGTCGGCTTACAGTATCTCCTCCATACACATAAGATTACCACAATATAAAGTTAAAAGGAAGGATACACACACAATAACAACACAATTTTTGACTTCAAAAAATGGTTCAGATGGCTCTGAGCACTATGGAAGTTAACATCTGAGGTCATCAGTCCCCTAGACTTAGAACTACTTAAACCTAACTAACCTAAGGACATCACACACATCCATGCCCGAGGCAGGATTCGAACCAGCGACCGTAGTGGTCGCGCGGTTCCAGACTGAAGCGCCTTGAACCGCTCGGTCACAATGGCCGGCCAAGTTTTCATTGGAACAAATGAAAATTATTATCTGGTATATGCCTCACCAAGTCCGCTTCGTTGTTATTGTAAGACGTCGTGGTCTCCTGACCTTCATTGCTTACATATTCCGCCGTCACAATCATATTCCGCACATCAAGACGCTTCATTCGAACCCAAACTCGATAAAGTCAGTGTTGTACGAATTCATGTAAACGATATGCAAATAACTAATAAATCGCAAATGTGCACCATGGTTAAAATACTCGAGGCTGGCGTACACACACACATTCCAGACACGACGGTCACAGGAGCTTTTGGTTCGAGAGAGGCAACCGCACGCCAGGAGGCCGGTCCCAACCCATCCGGTCCCGGCGGCCGCCCGTGGAGCGGGCAGCGTTTGCCGGAGGGAAAGGAGGAACGACCCCGTGTTTGGCTTAAAAGCAAATTCCGCTACATTGTGTGGGAGCGGCCAGCCTACTCATTCTTTACACATATCACGCAGTTGCAGAGATTTTCACAGGGAGACAGCAAACGCCAAACGCCAATGCTACGGATTTCCGGATTGGTCACCTTAAACGAAACGTCATTCTCCCGTTTTAGAAGAGCAATGCTGATTGGCAGACGATATTTCTGACGTCTTGAGCTGAAGGAGTAATGGAAGAGACCGAAAGATATACCCCTTCACGTCTGGCATGGAGAGGCGCCGTTCCGTTGTCACTCTTGGAGTGAGGAACAAGTCTCTCCTCAGTACTTCACTGGGAGAGCACCTCTGTCGAGAGCGAATCGAAGTGCGACTCTCTATATTGGGTCCTTGCGATTAAGCGTTGTTCACTGTGTTGGCCGACACACTTATTGTGAGGTGTGAACAGACAGAGTTACAGTTAAACGCCTGCGAGCGAATTTTTGAGTGGCATCGCGGTGGACTGGTTATCTGACCGGTGTACCATGCCAATAGCTAGACTAGGGGCATATAGGAATCCTTGACTTCATCAAGGCGTAGGGAGAGTTTGATTGGCGAAGGTCAATCCAGATAGAACGAGAGTTATCTTATTTGTCAGCGGCGAGCGGCGCAGACAGGGGTCATCACAGCTTACGGTATTGTGCACTACAGCTATTGCAAGCCCCATATTTCCTCCACAACAGTACACTTCACTACATTTCACACGCAACAGCCTTGATCGTACCTAGCAGCATTCTAACAGATAATTATTCAAGTTTAGTAGGCGCGCCTCTCAGCCATTCTGCCAAGTCAACAACAATCTTAAACTTTGTACAGAAATTTCATTAGCGAATCCTATTCTTGAGAGGTAACTTCACATTCCGAAAAGAACCAGGATATAACTTGTTCAATTCATAACTAAAAGTGCTGTTGTGATTTCTCTTAATTTTTGCAAAATAAATAACAACTTTCGTTAGTTTCATGTTTTTCTTACACTAACTAGCACTACTCCAGTACCCAAGTATCCCACTAGTTACGTAAGAAATTTTATGAATTTTTGTGTCATTTCCTTACAGCGGACGACTCCAGAAGATATTTATTGCTGAAAGTTTTTCAGGCATTTCTCTTTAGAACGTTAGGAGCGTCTGTCTGACTTCTGTAGTAGTGTGGGGGTGGAAATTGCATCTTGCAGGAGCCACAGGGTAAAGGGTACATCTCAGATTAATCTGTTGCGCAGAATAACAGAATCTCAGATCAACCCCACGCTCACATTATGACCTACACCTTCTAATATGAGATCACTATCTACTTAGCAAATGCTCGCTCATTAATTCGCTCCCTTTCTCACAAAAGCCCTAAAAGAACTTTATCACTGAAGGTCATACGCTCCCAACTTCATACGTGCAACGCTGTTGCCCCGCGCACAGGGCCCTACCTTCGCGAGGAATGACGTCGAATGCTGTTTATCCGAGATAGAAAACGCTCCACGAAATTATGGCACTCAGAATCAGCAGTAGGGTGTAGGGGTCCTCACTGCTTATTTCGTGCTCTCGCTAAGGGAACTTCTGTAGCGTCTGCTTTCTAGCAAGACCTTTAGGACCTTTTCTGCAGCCGGTGTCGGAAAACACCGGCCATTATGGCAAATCACATTGTAAGTATGCTCCATCGACAATCCATTCAGGAGGATCAGATCTCATGTCACACCATTAGCTGCAATTCTCTCTGCCTCAGTACCTTTCCCTTACGCTCATAGAGAGGTTTACGGACGGGAGGCTTCTTTGTTCTTTTAATCGCCCTGTAGCGAGTCTCCCTACAAATGTAGCTTGCTTTCTATCTGCAGCTCTCTGCAGTCACTATCGTAATTTTCATTCCGCAACGGTGAAGAAGCTCCCGCATTTCTCTGCAATTACAGTCTTAGTTTTCATTCCGAAACGGTCAAGAAGCTCTCGCATTTATTTATTTGTGTCATCAGTCTTCTCGCTGATTTGATGCTGCCATCCATTTACTCGTACCCGTGCCACCCTTTTTATCTCACAGTTTCACTTACAACCTACTTCCTCATTATTTGCTGTACTATTCAAATTTCTTTCTTCCTCTACAGTTTTTGTCCTTTACAGCTGCATCTACTACCGTGGAAGCTATCCCTGATGTCTTAACAGATGTCCTATCGTCCTGTCCCTTCTTCTTGTAATTGTTCTGCTTATATTTCTTTCCTCGTCTATTCATCGGAGAACTTCTTCATTCCTTACGTTATCAGTCAACTTTCAACATTCTTCTGTAATAGCACTTCTCAAATGCTTCAATTCTCGTCTTTTCCGTTTTTCCCAAGTCCATGTTCCACTACCATATAATGGTGTGCTCCAAAAGTACATCCTCAGAAACTTCTTCCGTAATTTAAGACCTGTATTTGATAGCAGTAGACTTCTCTTGACCAGGAATGCCGTTTTTGGCAATGCTAGGTTGCTTTTTATGCCCTGTTCGTTACTGGTTGTTTTGCTTCCTTGGTAGCACAATTTCTCAACTGCATCTACCCTCTGATCACAAATCCTGATGTTAAGTTTCTCATTGTTCTCATTTCTGCTACTGCTCCTTACTTTTGTCTTTCTTCGATTTACTCTCAGTCCATTCTCTATGCTGTTTAGACCGTTCCTCCATTCAACAGATCACGTAATTCTTCTTCACTTTCACTCAGGATAAATGTCAGCGGCGAATCGTATCATTGATATCCTTTCACCTTGAATTTTAATTCCACTCCTGAACCTTTCTTTTATTTCCATCATTGCTTCTTCGATGTACAGATTTAACGGTAGGGGTGAAAGACTACATCCCTGTTTTTCAACCATTTTAATCCGAACATTTTGTTCTTGGTCTCCAAGTCTTATTGTTCCCCCTTGGTCCTTGTAAATATTGCTTCAACCTAAACCGTCCTTTATTGGTCTAATCATTTTACCCAAGCTCTTACTGAGAGAAATGCCACTGCTGAAATGTGTGTTAATCCAATTGCATCAGATTAAATTGGGAGAGGATAGAGTGAATTTCGTAAACTAGTTAATCTTGTCATTTGTATTCGGAAGTAAGATATATTGTTTGATAAATTTCATGGTTGCCTATGAAATCTCATTTAAACTCCCCAAATAGATAGTTAATGTACGAGATTTTCCGAAACATCTTTTAAGAATTCCATGAAAACTTGTAAATGAAATAGTGAAACTTGAATTATGTCGTCGTATGGTCGGCCGGATGTTACGTTACTACTGCGTCTTATTTGATGAATTAGATTCACGTAGTGCTTAATTTCCCGTGTGAGTCAGCACGGCTCTTGCAGATGCGACAGACACATGTATCTGAATTACCTGCCACTCTTTCATTCACAGAAAATTAACGTGTCTCGTTAGATGGCATTTAATCAAAATCCACTTGGTATGGTGAAAGAGAGTGCTTTATTAAGAGAGTTAATAGTGAGATTTATTAATTACAGTCATCGTATGAGCAACGCTGCCCAATGAACGTAGCCTGTCCCAAAAATCCCATAATGTTTCTACTCACTGGCATGCACCTCTTTTATAAAATGTAAGCGGTAAGAATGCTCAAGGAGAGTAAGATCCAGATTGGTGACCCAGTGCTGCACACAGGGGTCAAATGGTTCAAATGGCTCTGAGCACTATGGAACTTAACAGCTGTGGTCATCAGTCCCCTAGAACTTAGAACTGCTTAAACCTAACTAACCTAAGGACATCATACACATCCATGCCCGAGGCAGGATTCGAACCTGCGACCGTAGCAGTCGCGCGGTTCCGGACTGCGCGCCTAGAACCGCGAGACCACCGGGGCCGGCCTGCACACAGGGAGTTTCGTAATACATGCACTATACAACAGCGTGAAAGATTCATCCTGGGACGGAGCCGATGTTACTAGAGAAGTGCTTGACAGCAAATGTTCGTTGTTTGACTTCCGACTGCGCCGTCAATACTCGAGTACCGATTGAAATGGAAATGCCGTGTGGCTCCCGTCGTGTAGACCTTTCGCCTGGTGCGAGTCTTTCGAGTTGACGCCACTTCGGCGACTTGCGTGTCGTTGGGGATGAAATAATGATGATAAAGACAACACCCAGTCCCTGAGCAGAGAAAATCTCCGACCCAGCCCAGGAATCGAACCCGGGCGACTAGGTATGACATTCCGTCGCGCTGAGCACTCAGCTACCAGGAGCGGACACCGATTGAAATGCGAGGATTATGTCGAATGAAAGTTTCACACACAGCGATGCTAACAAGCCATACAGCCGCGAAACACAAGTCTGCATGTGCGACAGATTAATGACGTGGCTGTCTTATAAACAGTTTGTTCGTTCCTATCGCTCGTATTGTCGTTGATGTAAGGGCTGAAAATAACGGCTCTGATTCATACAGCTGCCATACACGAGACTATCAAAGCAGTAAGGTTCTGGAACACACAGGACGTGGCACTGATCGAACTTTGTCATCTAGTGCCCAAGGTATACAGTAAGCGGAGGCAATTTCCCGAACATTATGCAGTGCTCATTGTGAACATTTCGACGGGCGGCCATCGCTCCTCAATGACTAGGTAATGGAGCAGATGCACCAAACACGCTGGAGAAACGGCCATTTTGTGATTGCAAAACTTGTAGCCATTTTCGGCAGATGTTCCTTAATTTTTCTGCAGCACGAACGTGGCGCGAAGCATTTACTTCACTTGCTGTGTGCTATATAAGTGACACGAATCGCAACACCTCAAAAGATATCTTGCGCATGAGACCAATTCTTACATTTATGCAACTGCAGCGCGATGTCAATATATACTCCGCACGAATTGAGATAGACATCTTTCGTGGGTTTGAACTTACACATCGAAAGTAAAGTTTCGCTTGGCGTCATTGCGTGTTGCTTCGGGGGGTGTTGATTAAGTAATGGAACACATTTTGTCGGCTAATTTCGGCTGAAAACAGGTGCGCGACATCGTGGAATATTCCTGCTGAAACCCCCACAGTTCCGATAGCTGGTGGCGCCATTCGTAGCCTTCAGAATGACTTCGGTAACGAACGCGCGTTCCAAGAAGAGAGGTCACTGAATTTCTTTTGGCGGAAAATCAGAGCATCACAGATATTCGTAAGCGCTTGCAGAATGCCTACGGAGACCTGGCAGTGAACGAAAGCACGGTGAGTCGTTGGGCGAGGGGTCCGTCATTATCGCAACAACGTCGCACGAACTTGTCCGATGTTCCGCGGTCGGCCGGCCGCACAGAGCTGTGATTCCTGCAGTCTTGGAACGTACGGACACTCTCATTCGAAGTGATCGACGGATCACAATCAAACACTTCGCTGCACAACTGGAAGTTCTGTTGATAAAGCTACAACACTCGTCCAATAGTTGAGTTACTCAAAGGGGTTGTGACCCCTGGGTTCCTCACCGCCTAACAGGTGACCATAAAGAGCAAGGACAGACCATGGGTTCATGATTCCGAATCTGAAACAAAACGGCAATTCCAGTCCACGATGCTACTCCAGGCTGGTGTAAAATGAATGTGCGCAACGGAAAATAATTAAAGCTAACATGATGATTTGGCCTGTCTGACTACCCCCTGAAGGAAATCTTTGGATTTCTTAATGGACTTTGTGGTGTCACCGCCAGACACCACACTTGCTAGGTGGTAGCTTTAAATCGGCCGCGGTCCATTAGTACATGTCGGACCCGCGTGTCGCCACTGTCAGGGATCGCAGACCGAGCGCCACCACAAGGCAGGTCTCGAGATACGGACTAGCACTCGCCCCAGTTGTACGGACGACGTAGCTAGCGACTACACTGACGAAGCCTCGCTCCTTTGCCGAGCAGATAGAATAGCCTTCAGCTAAGTCCATGGCTACGACCTAGCAAGGCGCCACTAGCCTTACATAGCTTGTATCTAAAGAGTCTCACTTGTATCGTCAAGAGCGATGTATACAACAAGGATGGATTAAAGTTAAGTATTCCAGAAGGTACGTACTTTTCTTTATAGCATTCATTACGTATCCTGTTACAGACCTATCTCTTGCCTGCGTGAACCAAACGCGTGCCTTTCGGCTACTTCCGTGGCGTGGCTGTCTTGCTACGCCACAACAGACTTTAACATATGAATTACAACCTAAACATAAATGAATGATGACGGCAACTAATATTGCTAAATGGTAAACGTTGTTGCCGGCCGCTGGTGGCCAAGCGGCTGTAGGCGCTTCAGTCCGGAACCGCGCGACTGCTACGGTCGCAGGTTCGAATCCTGCCTCAGGCATGGATGTGTGTGATGTCCTTAGCGTAGTTAGGTTTAAGTAGTTCTAAGTTCTAGGAGACTGATGACCTCAAATGTTAAGCCCCATAGTGCTCAGAGCCATTTGAACCCTTTTTTTGGTAAATGTTGTTCCTGCTTATATATTTATTGTAGATGAAAAAAAACCTTTATATTACAAAGTTTACATTTGCTAAGTAAAATTACTAATCAGTTGCCCACCTTGCCCCTTATTGTTACGGCGCACTATAATATCAATAACGCAAAATGACTGACATCATCTACGTACCAAACACTACAAGACACTAGTTTCAAAGATGATCTGCGGTGGTGTGGAGCCTCAGTGGAATTAAGTTAACGTGATCACAGCTGTTTAGCTTTCATAGCCTTAATAAGCCAAATAAATTTGCGATATCACCGTATGTACTGCGTCCGGTGCGTCGAAGTGATGGTTCTCGTACTCGTCTGCGACGATGGAAGAACTCCAGCCACAAATAAACTTTGTGTTCTACAGACGAGAAACGTGAACTCCCAGCCACAAGGACGGAGTTCAGATAACGTCTCAACGTAAATATAGGCAGAGAAAGTGCTCTCAATTAGTGAACGCTGCGTACTCAACGATGATTGCCAACCCGGAGGTGAAGTTCAGAATCGCATAGGTTCGTAATAGTACAGTGGCTAACTATTCCAACTACAAACTCTCCTGAGAGCAAAGACAGCAAGTCTGTCGGTGCCAACAAAGCTGATATCGAGCGACCGTCACACACGGACGCTCACAACGGAAGACCGCGTCTCTCCACTGCTGTCTTCCCAGCAAGGCTCGGCTTCCCACCATCGTAATTCCGAAAACGAATGATATTCCCGAAACCACGGAATATTCTCCCTCTCCACACCTTCCCCCAAACGCCGACCAACCATATTTTAGTCTTTTGTCGTCCAGCGCTGAAAGTTTGCGAGGAGAAACCTATACTCGTACAATGGTACGCTTCTGAGTAAAAATCCTTGGACATAACCCAGGCTGCGTGGTTTCAGAGGTGCAGCTTCTTCGTTCCTCTCACCTGCATCCAAGATTTGCAAAGTTCGGAAGTATTATCCGGTTATCCTTCCGGCTCTACTATAATAGCGGCCGGTCGCGACTCTATTGTGCCCCAGCGCTCAGTTGTTTCAACGTCCGTCTTCCTACTTCCTGTGTTTAAGCAGGACCAACACCTGTGCGAGCCTTCGACACAGAGCTTGAGTTCTGCCTGCCACTTCATCTCCACTGGCGTTCCAACCTCTACTAGTATGATAGTAAAGACACTCCGTCACCTTTCATGCAATAAGAGTTGACAATTATTTACAAGGCGTACGTGACAATGTCAGTCTCCTTTAGATATTCATATATACGATGTACAACCTATCACATGATACCTAATTGTGTTTGTAGATCACGGCGAAGTATGTGCATAGGTTCTTGTAAGGTGGGAAATTATAGCCACCTTACACCTGGAGTGGCACCACACCGCTTCTCCTCCGAAGAAAATGTTCAAAGCTGCACCCTTAGCCGATAAAGTCATAGTGACGGTCTTCTGGGACTCTGAAGGGATTATTCTGTCCGATATTCTCCCTCATGGTGCAACGATGGTGTATTGTGCTCCATCAGGAAACTAAAAAAACGACTTCAGCATGTTTGTCGCCACAAAAATGCAAACTAACGTTTTCATGTCAACAAAAGGTCTCAGACAAGTCTACGCACCCTGTAGGAGCTCACAGAGCGTCACTGAACTGTTCTTACTCATCCACCCTACAGCCGGGATCTCGCAACTTCCGACTTCCATCTGTCTGACTCCACGAAGTACTGTATGTACTCCGTGGGAAGCAGTGCGTGGCTGATGTGGAGGTTACTGGTGCAGCAAGACGTTGCTGCAACGTCGACCAGTAGTGTGTGGTACAATGCGGGCCCTCCCCCTATGGTGGAGTTGTAATATTTATGGCTTTACAGCCGTCATATTCAGGTACAAGAAGCTCTTCTTAGAGCAGTTGAGAAGGCAGCAGTGGTAAGATAACATAATATGGTGTGAGGTACGGGAATCTGAGAAAGACCGCCTAAACTGTGTTCTCCGCGAGTGACTGCTACATTCGGAAGTTGCGCACCAAAATGATAAGATTTTGTTATTAATATTAGACAAACTAAACAGCGCACTTAATTGCATTTCAAATTAAAGCATCTCTCAACACCGTGCTATCACTCCATTATCAAACAAATACAGGGTTATTACAAATGATTGAAGCGATTTCACAGCTCTACAATAACTTTATTGTTTGAGATATTTTCACAATGCTTTGCACACACATACAAAAAGTTTTTTTAGGCATTCACAAATGTTCGATATGTGCCCCTTTAATGATTCGGCAGACATCAAGCCGATAATCAAGTTCCTCCCACACTCGGCGCAGCATGTCCCCATCAATGAGTTCGAAAGCATCGTTGATGCGAGCTCGCAGTTCCGGCACGTTTCTTGGTAGAGGAGGTTTAAACACTGAATCTTTCACATAACCCCACAGAAAGAAATCGCATGGGGTTAAGTTGGGAGAGCGTGGAGGCCATGACATGAATTGCTGATCATGATCTCCACCACGACCGATCCATCGGTTTTCCAATCTCCTGTTTAAGAAATGCCGAACATCATGATGGAAGTGCGGTGGAGCACCATCCTGTTGAAAGATGAAGTCGGCGCTGTCGGTCTCCAATTGTGGCATGAGCCAATTTTCCGCGGACTACGCGTGAAACTTGCCCCGCACGCGTTCAACCGATTCTTCGCTCACTGCAGGCCGACCCGTTGTTTTCCCCTTACAGAGGCATCCAGAAGCTTTAAACTGCGCATTCCATCGCCGAATGGAGTTAGCAGTTGGTGGATCTTTGTTGAACTTCGTCCTGAAGTGTCGTTGCACTGTTATGACTGACTGATGTGAGTGCATTTCAAGCACGACATACGCTTTCTCGGCTCCTGTCGCCATTTTGTCTCACTGCGCTCTCGAGCGCTCTGACGGCAGAAACCTGAAGTGCGGCTTCAGCCGAACAAAACTTTATGAGTTTTTCTACGTATCTGTAGTGTGTCGTGACCATATATCAATGAATGGAGCTACAGTGAATTTATGAAATCGCTTCAATCATTTGTAATAGCCCTGTATTAACAACCAACAGAATAATAAACAACTGCTAAACGAAAAGGCACACGAAGCACTTCGGTGCTCTTTGGATCGGACCTAATTTTGATGGCGGGCGAAGTGGTACGGCTGTAAGATCAGAGCTGGTTCGGCAGCATGTTGCCTTCCGCGGTCGTTGTCAGTGAAGACTTTAATAGTAATCTTTGGTTTGTAAATGTAATAGCTGGTTCGGCAGTCTCGGAGGAAGGTCATATCGTCTGCCGCGGTATCAGTTAAAACTTGCGATGTCTAGTTTGTAAATCTAAGAACTGTAGTTGCGGAAATACGCAATTCATTAATTTGTTGAAGAATAGAAATTATTTGTGACTCTAAAGTGGAATGTAATTGTGCAGTTTCCCGTGTTCTGCTGATAAAAAGCGAGTGGCATCCCTTATAAACAAACTGATTGGAAATTTAATTACTTCTAAAGTAACAGTTGCTAGCTAAGAATTTCTTACAGCCTAAATATAACGGACGTGCTGCTCTCTGTGCACGGAGCAACAACTATAGAAGACTGCAGGTTGGTGAACATTTATTAGAACTTACGCGTTCCACTCAGAGCGGTAGAAGGAATCGAACGGGCACCTCGCGTGTACTGCATCTTAATACAAATGAGATCAGCGACACGTCATCTGTGGTAACACAGAGGAGTAATGGAGGACAGAAATTGTCGAGGGATGTGCTTTATCATACGCACTTATATATATATCACCCTACATCTGGATCCCACCCTCTCTTTTTCAAGTTTCCGTAGCGTGAGGTCATCGCATTGCAAGGATATTATGTTGAAAAATAGGGTCTCGTAGCCAAAAGAGTGGGGAATATATGGTTTATTGGCATCCTGAATAAAACTAACCTGCTTTCACGAAAATAGAGTCGCACAACTTCTGAACGCCCCTTGTATTTCAGTACCTCACTGGCGTACCTAGCTCGATCGCTGTTGCTAAACCTTTGCTCAACTCCGAGAAAGTACTAAAATTTTCTCTTTTTAAGAGTACGGAACTACAGTACATTGGCACCTGCATCTAAGAACATTTCTTAGCAGTGAGTTGCCTTAACGAAGGCCGGCCACAAGCAGCACACAAGTCTCGATCTGCACCATTGACCTCCAAGTCCTCCTGATCTCACAATAAGTGACAATTATTATTTTCTTTAATTTTTAGAGATCAGTCAAACACTTCGTCTATGTGCTTCACCTTCCAAGATGTCTGCGTGAACTACTGTAGCGCACAGGAACAACAGTGACTGCAGTAACTCCAGACTTGCCCGCAGAAGTGTGGGACGTGTTTGAATCTTGTCTGTATGTCTGTGTGCGTCCGATGGCAGACGCACTGAACATTTGACAAAACGCAAATAAAACCTTTGATCCTAAGCGTAACTGTGAAATCAGATGATACTTCTGAAAATAAGAACTTTGTAGTTCTATGTATAACTTAAAATTCACCTCAAGTTTCTATCCGCATTCATGAAGGAGATACGATCTTGTAAAAACACGTGAAACTTTCTAAAGAATTAGTCGCAGAGGTGTCTTGTATCCTATTACATTTACAGATAAATGCACTTTCCCAGAATTTTTCCAAGAAATCTAAATCATCCATTCACTTTTCCTAATACTGACTTCACAGTTTAGTAATACACTCCTGGAAATGGAAAAAAGAACACATTGACACCGGTGTGTCAGACCCACCATACTTGCTCCGGACACTGCGAGAGGGCTGTACAAGCAATGATCACACGCACGGCACAGCGGACACACCAGGAACCGCGGTGTTGGCCGTCGAATGGCGCTAGCTGCGCAGCATTTGTGCACCGCCGCCGTCAGTGTCAACCAGTTTGCCGTGGCATACGGAGCTCTATCGCAGTCTTTAACACTGGTAGCATGCCGCGACAGCGTGGACGTGAACCGTATGTGCAGTTGACGGACTTTGAGCGAGAGCGTATAGTGGGCATGCGGGAGGCCGGGTGGACGTACCGCCGAATTGCTCAACACGTGGGGCGTGAGGTCTCCACAGTACATCGATGTTGTCGCCAGTGGTCGGCCGAAGGTGCACGTGCCCGTCGACCTGGGACCGGACCGCAGCGACGCACGGATGCACGCCAAGACCGTAGGATCCTACGCAGTGCCGTAGGGGACCGCACCGCCACTTCCCAGCAAATTAGGGACACTGTTGCTCCTGGGGTATCGGCGAGGACCATTCCCAACCGTCTCCATGAAGCTGGGCTACGGTCCCGCACACCGTTAGGCCGTCTTCCGCTCACGCCCCAACATCGTGCAGCCCGCCTCCAGTGGTGTCGCGACAGGCGTGAATGGAGGGACGAATGGAGACGTGTCGTCTTCAGCGATGAGAGTCGCTTCTGCCTTGGTGCCAATGACGGTCGTATGCGTGTTTGGCGCCGTGCAGGTGAGCGCCACAATCAGGACTGCATACGACCGAGGCACACAGGGCCAACACCCGGCATCATGGTGTGGGGAGCGATCTCCTACACTGGCCGTACACCACTGGTGATCGTCGAGGGGACACTGAATAGTGCACGGTACATCCAAACCGTCATTGAACCCATCGTTCTACCATTCCTAGACCGGCAAGGGAACTTGCTGTTCCAACAGGACAATGCACGTCCGCATGTATCCCGTGCCACCCAACGTGCTCTAGAAGGTGTAAGTCAACTACCCTGGCCAGCAAGATCTCCGGATCTGTCCCCCATTGAGCATGTTTGGGACTGGATGAAGCGTCGTCTCACGCGGTCTGCACGTCCAGCACGAACGCTGGTCCAACTGAGGCGCCAGGTGGAAATGGCATGGCAAGCCGTTCCACAGGACTACATCCAGCATCTCTACGATCGTCGCCATGGGAGAGTAGCAGCCTGCATTGCTGCGAAAGGTGGATATACACTGTACTACTGCCGACATTGTGCATGCTCTGTTGCCTGTGTCTATGTGCCTGTGGTTCTGTCAGTGTGATCATGTGATGTATCTGACCCCAGGAATGTGTCAATAAAGTTTCCCCTTCCTGGGACAATGAATTCACGGTGTTCTTATTTCAATTTCCAGGAGTGTATATAGGGCCATCACCCGTATTTGATATTAAAGTACTGTACGTTATTGCGGGTATTTGTCTTCTATATTTTATGCGAACATATAAGTGCGTGGAAATACTTTATTTCAAATACTGTTGTTATATATATATATATATATATATATATATATATATATATATATATATATATATATATATATATATCGTTCAGTTACTCGGCCGATCCGATATATGCAAAATTATGATCAACTTTTGTGGTCTTTAAATGATATGCATAAAATGAATCCTAGAAAAAATGGTTCAAAACCCTGTCCAGTGATTAAGATTCGGGATTTTCGTGTTTTCGCTACATCACTTGCGATTGCTGGGTTCGTTTGAAGGTTACGTGAGCAAGTCCCTCTCTCATGCTTGTCAAATCCTAGGCTCCACCCCCTCTTTAATGACCTCTTCGTTGACGGAGGTAAAACCCTAATTTGCTCTCCCTTGGCCACATCATAACACCTCTGTTCTCCATGTCGTTTCTAACCCTTGTCTGGGTTTCTATACCCAAACCTTCTAACTACTTCCTCACGAAAGTTCATCACGTCGTCCGTACTTACACCAAAATTCACTTCACTTCTACTCCTCACGCTGTCCGCCTCGTGAATGCCATATCTGAAACACTGAGTGAAAAGAGCGGACAGGGCATCATCCCTCGGTGAGAAGCAAACGTTGACGGAACTACGACTTGCTTGAATATTATCGGTGCTGAAGTAGGCTTGGACATACTAATGGCTGTACGGCCTTGTACTCCCATATGACAAAAAATGGCTGTACAATAACGCAGGGACAGGGAGGCGGGGGTTCACTATGTTCATTAAACCAGGACACACTCTAGAGATGCCAAGAGGTTTCTGGTTCACTGTGTCCGCAGTCGAAATCTTTCTATGAAGATGTGACACTTAATTGTTTGTTAATTGGTAGCCTTTCATCAGAGATCGATATCACATGTTTCGCACAAATGGATTATAACGAGCGTGATGCAGTGTAAAGGCATTCTCATTTAAGACAAAATCACTCATAATGCTAATAGTAAAACCTATATGTACTAAAGATCACTGGAAAATCGAAAGAAAATGTGATTTGATGAGACAGCAACCAGCCAAAAATTTATTTTCAGTTTCTTTACACAAAAGGTACCGTTACCGGTTTCGAATCATTACGATTCATCTTCAGACGGTTTTCATTGTTGCATTAGAAAATGTGGTTCGTTTTTTTACAGATTAAAATATAAATATAAAATATAAATATAAACATAAAATATTAAAATATAAATAATACATAATTATAAGCACGCCACACAGATGGTTTGGAGTGTTTATTTTCATAGTTTTCGTGCAAAAAAAAAAAAAAAAAAAAAATTGGTTCAAATGGGCCTGAGCACTATGGGACTGAACATCTGAGGTCATCAGTCCCCTAGAACTTAGAACTACTTAAACCTAACCAACCTAAGGACATCACACACATCCATGTCCGAGGCAAGATTCGAAGCTGCGACCGTTGCGGTCGCTCGGTTCCAGACTGAAGCGCCTAGAACCACTCGGCCACAAAGGCCGGCTATCGACCAACAGATGTGCATAAATTCCCACTGCATTCTTATCGTTGCACACGTAAATTTTTCTCACTGAACAATTTAGATTTGTCACAGAATAGATTTCTAACATGCACCACATGTTTCGATACGTATAAAGTGCTTACAAACATATGACTGTCAAAGATGCTGTGATATATCGTAACATTATAAAGATGTCCCATGTTTGGAAAAAGATTTTTAGCCATACGTTTTCACACTTTTCCTTAGGAAACGTGGCTGCTTTAGTTTTGCAGTTAACTTTGACGCTGACATATTTCGAAACTATTTTAAATGACATACATTATAATGTTACGATATATCATAGCATCTTTGACATTCATATGTTTGTAAACACTTTGTATGTATCAAAACATGTGTTGCGTGTTAGAAATCTATTCTGTGACAAATCTAAAGTGTTCTGTGAGAAAAATTTATGTGTGCAACTATAAGAATACAGTGGGAATGTATGCACATCTGTTGGACAAAAACTATGAAAACAAACACACCAAACCGACATTTCACGTAAGTCACATCCAATGCAAATCTGTGACTCAACTATCAGTGTGGCGTGCTTATAATTACGTATTATTTATATTTTATGACTATTAATCTATAAAAAAACACACGCCACATGTTCTAATGAAAGCATGAATACCGTCTGAAGATGGATCGTAATGACTCGAAACCGCTAACGGCACCTTTTGAATAAAGGAACTGAAAATAAATTTGTGGCTGGTTGCTGTCTCAACACCATCAACATTAGTCCTCAAATAACAGCCACGGTCTCCAACCATGTCATCATATGACAAAATTGCAAAATGTGATTTTCCCACGAGAACGTAACTTACAGAACGTCATTCTACCGATTCTTGAGTATTGGTTGGCAGTCTTCTATGCTTACCATGTAAAACTTATTTACCGATCGATCCGCCTGCTTATCTGAGTGGTAATGTGCTTGCCTATCATGCAAGCGGGCCCGGTTTCGATTCCCGTGGACTGGGCGTTCTGTTGTTCTCATCGTCACTTCATCCTCATTACCGGCGTGCGAGTCGCACAATGTGGGGTTGAATGAAGTAAGACTTGCACTTGGCGCCGAACTTTCCCGAATAAGGGCCTCCTGGCCAACGATGCCATACGCTCATTTCTATTTTTTCTTTACCGAGCAGATCCTAAGATGAGCAAAACGTTTCGTCACTAATTCGTTTAGGCACGCAAGTACTCATGAAACTTCTGTGGCAGACGCTGCAACAGAGTCATTGTGCATCACGGAGAAGTTTACCGTAGAGCTTCCTGAGAACGTGCAGTCCAAGAAAAGTAAAGCAACACATTACTCCTCCCTAAACATAAGGAACAGTCAAATGAAAACGAGTCAGATGGGAATAAAGTAAGTTGTTAATTATTTCAAAAATAATAACCTTAACTGTTCATACACATGTCCCACTGTGAGACAAGACGTTCTTTTTCGGCATGGAAAAATGTTTGTTTTAGTCTACAGAAAAATAACTATAACCTGGCGTGTACCACGTCGTCCGAAACAAATCGACAAGCATGAATATCTTTCTTCAGGACTCCAAAAATATGGAAAAAGACTACGTAGAGTTTTCGGCGTATTAACAGATAAAAGTCTTGTCGACTTTTCAGCCGGATCAAACTGTCATCTGCAATCAATATTACCGCGGTCCACCTGGCCACCATAATCAGCCGAGAAAAGTTACGCCGCTCTCGCCAATAGCTGATTCAGACGGTGAACGTCGGAACCTTTATATGCAGCGAAAATACGACAACGCATGCGCTAAAGTAATGCGCAAGCGGTCAGTCGTTGATGCTGCACCCTAGCGCAAGTGGAGTTGCAGTGTCTCCAATGGTGAATATTGTCAAAAACGATATATGTTTAAAAATTTTATTCATAGCCGGTTGAGTCCGATACCATTTTCTCTTCATATCTGATAAAACAGGATTTCAAGTTTTACTTAGCGGATATGTGTTATCATGATCTCTTGGTATGATTTCGACAGATGCGTTTAAAACACAAACCCAGTAACGCGAGGCGTTTGTAACCACTTGTGTCTCATTTTACAGCATACTATGATCCTCTGTAAAACAGTGCTCAACCACCGCAATTTGTCAGGTTTTAATAATCAAGTATGGCGATGATGTTCAATCATGGGACATTGACGGCACGAATAGTTTGGCCAATGTATATTTTAGCGCACTCACATGGTATTTTGTAAATGCCAGGTTTTCTCAAACCTAAATCGTCCTTCACATAGCGAAGATGTATTCTTATCTTAGATGGCGGACGGAATACACTTGCGACTTCATGTTTGTTCAAAACCCTATGTACGAGGGCAGTTCAATAAGTAATGCAACACTTTTTTTTTCTCGGCCAATTTTGGTTGAAAAAAGCGGAAATTTCTTGTGGAATATTTTCAAACATTCCCGCTTCGTCTCGTATAGTTTCATTGACTTCCGACAGGCGGCAGCGCTGTACAGAGCTGTTAAAATGGCGTCTGTAACGGATGTGCGTTGCAAACAACAGGCAGTGATCGAGTTTCTTTTGGCGGAAAACCAGGGCATCTCAGATATTCATAGGCGCTTGCAGAATGTCTACGGTGATCTGGCAGTGGACAAAAGCACGGTGAGTTGTTGGGCAAAGCGTGTGTCATCATCGCCGCAAGGTCAAGCAAGACTGTCTCATCTCCCGCGTGCGGGCCGGCCGTGCACAGCTGTGACTCCTGCAATGGCGGAGCGTGCGAACACACTCGTTCGAGATGATCCACGGATCACCATCAAACAACTCAGTACTCAACTTGACATCTCTGTTGGTAGTGCTGTCACAATTGTTCACCAGTTGTGATATTCAAAGGTTTGTTCCCGCTGGGTCCCTCGTTGTCTAACCGAACACCATAAAGAGCAAAGGAGAACCATCTGTGCGGAATTTCTTGCTCGTCATGTGGCTGAGGGTGACAATTTCTTGTCAAAGATAGTTACAGGCGATGAAACATGGGTTCATCACTTAGAACCTGAAACAAAACGGCAATCAATGTAGTGGCGCCACACCCACTCCCCTACCAAGAAAAAGTTTAAAGCCATACCCTCAGGCGGTAAAGTCATGGTTACAGTCTTCTGGGACGCTGAAGGGGTTATTCTGTTCGATGTCCTTCCCCATGGTCAAACGATCAACTCTGAAGTGTATTGTGCTACACTTCAGAAATTGAAGAAACGACTTCAGTGTGTTCGTAGGCACAAAAATCTGAACGAACTTCTCCTTCTTCATGACTACGCAAGACCTCACACAAGTGTTCGCACCCGAGAGGAGCTCACAAAACTTCAGTGGACTGTTCTTCCTCATGCACCCTACAGCCCCGATCTCGCACCGTCGGATTTCCATATGTTTGGCCCAATGAAGGACGCAATCCGTTGGAGGCACTACGCGGATGATGAAGAAGTTATTGATGCAGTACGACGTTGGCTCCGACATCGACCAGTGGAATGGTACCGTGCAGGCATACAGGCCCTCATTTCAAGGTGGCGTAAGGCCGTAGCATTGAATGGAGATTACGTTGAAAAATAGTGTTGTGTAGCTAAAAGATTGGGGAATAACCTGGTGTATTTCAATGCTGAATAAAACAACCCCTGTTTCAGAAAAAAATGTGTTGCATTACTTATTGAACTGCCCTCGTATCATGGCAGACACGTCCCCAGCATATGGAAGAAAAGCCACAGAACTAAAAGTGTCTTCAGCTGATTTAGGTAATGGTCCAAACTAAGAAACACGTCGAATCTGTCTGACCGTATAGCCGTTATGATTAAACACGTCCTTACGATGTTGCTGCTCTTGTGGTAAGTTCTCAGCATCCGAAAGAGCATATGATCTTTTGACCACGGTCCGTAGGACTCCTGTCCGTTAAAACTGTGGATGACAGCTGGTACCATGTAAATACCTATCAGTATGTGTCAGTTTCCCATAAACTCTGCGTCCAAGAATTCCGTCATCTATTTTAAAAGACCAGTACATCGGAAATTGGTAACGTTCCTCCTTTTCGAGTAGCATACGAGGCTGGTCTATTCTGTTGCTGAATACTGTGCCCCAGTGTGGCTCAATAGCACACATGTGATAGAAAGTGACGTGGAGCTAAATGCAGCAAGGAGGACAATAACAGGCTGCATCAAATCTACTCCTCTATACTTGTTACTACCTCTAAGCAACATTGCGCCACAAGACCTCCGAAGACAGAACGCCCTCCTCAAGGAATACCAAAATTTACTTAAAATCCCCTAGCTTCCAATGCACTCCGACGCTCCTGCGCTCCGAATGAACCGATTAAAATCTAGGCAGCGATCTTTCCTAATGGCAGAATCACTACAGGCAGCTACATTCAGTATCAACAAGAAGTGGACAGAAATGTGGAACACTATTGCCCTTGAGGAACATCGTACCCTCCAAGACCTGACACAAGACTAGCCCGTATGGAACTAACGCGACGTGTCTGGAAAACAATTAATCGGATCCGCACAGGCCAGGGCGCCTGTGCTGAAAACCTCTACCGATGGAGAAGGGCTTCATCTTCTCATTGTGACTGTGGAAATTAACACCAGACGATCCATCACATTGTAACAAGCTGTAGCAGAAGAGCCTACCATGGGAACTTGGAAGATTTCTTTGAAGTGACAGTGGCAGCCCCTGAATGGATCGACAAATTAGACATTAATTTATAGACTTATTTCTTAAATTATAAATTATGAAATTAACTTATGTTTGTAAAATTTTGAAAAACTATGTAATCTACAATTGCTAGTCGCTGTTCATATGTAATGCCATACGCTAAATAATAATAATGCTCCTTTTCAATCTCCGTCGTGAATTTGATATTAGGAAGAAGACAATTAAAATGGTCCAGGCATCAGATATGAAGAAAACAGGAAATATAAATCGCCAGGCTGTGAGTAATAATTTTTAATACATCGTTTTTGACAAAGTTCATCACTGGAGGCGCTGAAACTGTTCTTGCACCAGGGAGCAGCAGCAACGAATGAATGCTTGCGCATTACTTAAGCTCACGCGCTTTCATATTATCGTTGCGTATAAAGGTTCCGTCGTTCGCTGTTTGAATTAGTTATCGGCGAGAGCGGCTAAGCTTTTTTTCACATGATGATGGCGGCCATCTTGACGGCGGAAATATTATGTAGAGATGACAGTTTGATCCTGCTGAAGACCGGACAAGAATTTGATCTGAATATGGAAAAAGCTTAGGGGGAGATCGGGACTGTGTGGGGGAAGTGTAAGGCCAACCCAGAGAAACTTCTGAGTAGTAGTCAAAACAACCTTGGCCATAAGTGGGCTCGCCTGCTGTGTAATCGAAACAAACTTGGCAACATGTGGGCCTGCCACACTGCAGAAATTTGATTGGGAAGATTCCCATATAATCTCGATTTATATACACTACTGGCCATTAAAATCGCTACACCAAGAAGAAATGCAGATGATACACGAGTTTTCATTGGAAAAATATATTGTACTAGAACCGACATGTGATCACATTTTCACGCAATTTTGGTGCATAGATCCTGAGAAATCAGTACCCAGGACAACTACCTCTGGCCGCAATAACGTCCTTGATACGCCTGGGCATTGAGTCAAACAGAGCTTGGATGGCATGTACAGGTGCAGCAGCCATTGCAGCTTCAACACGATACCACAGTTCATCACGAGTAGTGACTGGCGTATTGTGAGGAGCCAGTTGCTCGGTCAGCATTGACCAGACGTTTTCAGTTGGTGAGAGATCTGGAGAATTTGCTAGCCAGGGCAGCAGTCGAACATTTTCTGTATCCACAAAGCCCCGTACAGGACCTGCAACATGCGGTCGTACATTATCCTGCTGAAATGTAGGGTTTCGCAGGGATCGAATGAAGGGTAGAGCCACGGATCGTAACACATCTGAAATGTAGCGTCCACTGTTCAAAGTGCCGTAAATGTGAACAAGAGGTGGCCGAGACGTGTAACCAGTGGCACCGCATACCATCACGCTGGGTGATACGCCAGTATGACGATGAAGAATACACGCTTCCAATGTGCGTTCACCACGATGTCGCCAAACACGGATGCGACCATCATGATGCTGTAAACAGAACCTGGATTCATCCGAAAAAATGACGTTTTGCCATTCGTGCACCCAGGTTCGTCGTTGATTACACCATCGCAGGCGCTTCTGTCTGTGATGCAGCTTCAAGGGTAACCGCAGCCATGTTCTCCGAGCTGATAGTCCATGCTGCTGCAAACGTCGTCGAACTGTTCGTGTAGATGGTTGTTGTCTTGCAAACGTCCCCATTTGTTGACTCAGGGATCGAGATGTGGCTGCACGATCCGTTACCGCCATGCGGATAAGATGCCTGTCATCTCGACTGCCAGTGATACGAGGCCGTTGGGATCCAGCACGGCGTTCCGTATTACCCTCCTGAACCCACCGATTCCATATTCTGCTAACACTCATTGGATCTCGACCAACGCGAGCAGCAATGTCGTGATACGATAAACCGCAATCGCGATAGGCTACAATCCGACCTTTATCAAAGTCGGAAACGTGATGGTACGTATTTCTCCTCCTTACACGAGGCATCACAACAACTTTTCACCAGGCAACACCGGTCAATTGCTGTTGGTGTATGAGAAATCGGTTGGAAACGTTCCTCATGTCAGTACGTTTTAGGTGTCGCCACAGGCGCCAACCTTGTGTGAATGCTCTGAAAAGCTAATCATTTCTATATCACAGCATCTTCTTCCTGTCGGTTAAATATCGCGTCTGTAGCACGTCATCTTCGTGGTGTAGCAGTTTTAATGGCCAGTAGTATAGATTTGGAACCCTGAAGGAAGACATTCGTGGCCGCCGATTTCACTCCAGACGAAACGGCGCACGCCTGATTATAGTCATGGTTCCCGTTGGAAACCGCAAACATTTATCCATGAAGGCACTGATGACTGTCTTGTCTCGCAGTGGGATGAATGTATTAACAGTTATGATGATCTCTTTTGCGATAATAGACAGTTTACTTACTTGTTTTCTGTGTGTATCGTTTTCACCTGACAAGCATTTGTGAATGCTCAGAAAGCACTCTGTACATTCGGAGGCCGGACAGCGTGTGAAGTAGCGCTACACCCGGAGCACGTGACTCGTGGCCAGTGGGGCGGCCGCTGAGGTTGCAGGTGCGTGAGCCAGCCCCGTCGCGACGCCCGTTGCGTGGCACGCGCGTGCGTTGTCCCGCTCCTGGCACGGAACGGCCTCCCTGCCGGTGCCACGCACGACCAGCCGCCAGTCAGGCCTCGCCCACTGGCGCCAGCGACAGACGCACCAAGCCGCTCCCCTTCCGGGAGCCACTGGACACTTTTATTTACTGTTCCCGACGTCCACCATTCAGGTGTCTTGTCAGCGTGCGAGTGTCCTTATGATCTTCGGCATTGTCCTCCTACTTAGGCTGCATCCGTCTCGAATCTCTCACCCAGCGAAAATTCCTAAGTGGCTGGAAAAAAAAAGCGCAGAGGACTCCTGTACAGTCAGGTGATAAAATCCGTGTTGCCTCTATGGCTGTCCATAATTGGCAAAGTGTTGCCGGTGCAGGATTTTGTGCACGAACTGACCTCTCGTTCATTATGTCCCATAAATGTTCGATGGATTCATGTCTGGCGATCTGGTGGCCATATCATTCTCTCGAACTGTCCAGAATGAGATTTTCACTCTGCAGTGGAGTGTGCGCTGATATGAAACTTCCTGGCAAATTAATGGAGGAGGAGATACAACCATGAGTTGTATATCATATACAAAGGATAGTGAAATCATCCAGAGGTGGGCGGGACATATGTCTCGCATGAATGACACAGAAGTACCGAAAGAATATTGCAAGGAAAGCCAGAAGGGCAGCGAGGACGTGGTCGACCAACAGCCAGAGGGGAAGATGGAGTAATCGAAAATCATAGGAAGATGGGCTATAGAAACTGTAGAGTACTGGTAAAGGACCGAGAGAAATGGAAGGAAATTGTAGAAGAGGCCAAGGCTCATCATGAGCTGTAGAGCCAAGAGAGAAGACTGCTGGAAAACTGATTTCTGGTCAGATGAATCGTGATTCTGGTTGATAAGAGGTAAGGTTCGAGAATTGTGCAGACCTCCTGAAGGCATGGACCCAAGCTGTCAACTGGCCACTGTGCAAGCTGGTGGTGGCTCCTTTATGGTGGGGACTGTGTTTAGAGAATGTTTTGGGTCCCCTGGTCCAACTGAAACGATCATCGACTGGAAATTATTATGTTCGGCTTACTTGGATAACATTTACAACCATTCGTCTACTTCATGTTCCCAAACAACGACGGAATTTTTATTAATGGCAATGCGCCATGCCACGGTCCACAATTGTTCGCGATTGGTTTGAAGAACATTCTGGATATGAAACTTACTGCCAGATTAAAACTGTGTGCCAGACCAAGACTCGAACTCGGGACCTTTGCCTTTCGCGGGCAAGTGCTCAACCATCTGAGCTACCCAAGCACGACTCACGCCCCGTCATCACAGCTTTACTTCCGCCAGCACCTCGTCTCCTACTTTCCAAACTATTCACAGATTGGGCCGATAATTCGTCTAAGTACCTTTAATTCAAATGCGTCCAGTGTTTCAATATCTTTAGTTGTTAATGTCCTGGTTTCAGAGGCATATGTAAGCACTGGTCGTATAAGTGATTTATAGATAGTTAATTTAGTGGTACGTGTCAGGAGCCTTGACGATACAAGTCTTGTTAGGGCAAAATAGGCTCTATTGGCTATTGGCTAGTATTAGTCTCTGCTTAATTTCATAGCAGGTGTCATTTAGATGCGTAACTGTCGAGCCCACGTACTCGAAATGTTCAACTCTCTCAAACGTATAATTGCCCATTGTTATTGCATTTGGCATATTTTCTCTATGTGCTTTTAAGCCTGCCATATATTTTGTTTTTTGTACATTGATAATTAACCTCATGTTCCTACTAGCCTAATCGAGAGCTGTAAATGTCTCTTCCATTCCTTTTTGGGTTCTTGCTATTATATCTATGTCATCCGCGTAGGCCAGTACCTGCACCGATTTATAGAAGATCGTTCTCCTATTCAGAAGGTTTGCGTTTCTCATCTCTTTCTCCAGGGTGGCATTAAAGAGAAGATGTGCCAATGCATCCTCTTGTCACACTCTGTTTTTAATACTCAATGTATTGGACATCATTCCTCCTATTCTTACACTACCTTGTGTTACGCTCATTGTCATTCTCACCAGCCTTACCAACTTTTTAGAGATTCCCAGTTCATCTAGAGCTTGATATAACTGCTCTCTATTTATGCTATCATAAGCTGCTTTGAAATCTATAAAGAGATGATGCGTGCCAACCCCGTATTCGTTTGTTTTTTCAGGATTTCTTTTAAGGTGAATATTTGATCTATAGTTGACTTCACGGGAAGGAATCTGCATTGGTACGGCCCCGTCTCCCTCTGTATGACTGCGAGTATTCTGTCGAATAGTATATTAGAGAATGTTTTATATCCCAAATTAAGTAGTGTGATCCCTCTGTAATTGCCACACTCCATCTTATCTCCTTTCTTATAAATGGGACATATGATACCCTTTTGCCATTGTTGGGGCATTTTCTCCTCTTCTCATATTCTGGTGACCATTTTCAGAAGGCTTCGTTCCAGCTCTCTGCCTCCTTGCTTAAACAGTTCTGCTGGAATAGCATCTGACACTGCCGTCTTGTTGTTTTTGAATTTCTTCATGGTAGTTTTCACTTCTTCTATATTTGGTGTGGTAGTGTTGTTGTCTGGGTCCTCTTCCCCATTCGCTTCTGTTGGATTCTCTGGTATAGTTATTCTAGGGTTGAGGAGACTCAAAATACCTGCGCCATCTTTCGCATATTCCGTTCTCTTCACTTATTATATTCCCTGTCTCATCTTTTATTTAGCTTGTTTTACTACCAAAAGGCTTCCGTGCTACATTCACCTCTGTATAGAATTTTCTTATTTCATTTTTTTCCAGCAGTATAGGGTTCAAACGATGTGGTTACGAGCCCAAGAGGAACCGCTGCAGATGATGTCATGCCGTTATCAAAGCCACTCGCGTCAGTCGTCTGCTGCCATAACACAGTAACTCCAGATTTCGCAACACTGTCCTAATCGATACTTTCGTCGTATATTCTACATTGCTAAACGCGGTTATTTCATGCAGCGTTGCTTGCCTTTTAACAGTAACATTTCTACACAAATGCCGTTGCTGTCGTTCGTTAAGTGAAGACCGTCGACCATTGCCTGAAATGTGGTGTTCTCAGCGCACTGTTGACAATGTGGAACTCCGAATATTGAAGTCCCTAATGATTTCCGAAATGGAATGTCCCATGCATCTAGCTCCAACTACCATTCCGCGTTCAAAGTCTCTCATCTTCGTCGATGCGCTGCCCTTTTATACCTCGTGTATGTGATACCACCACCATCTGCATATGTGGGTATCACTGTCCCATTACTTTCGTCACTTAAGTGTTTATAAGAAGGATAACAGAACGGAGTCGCAGAATTACAAATAAATAGCATTAATGTTAGTTTACAGCAAAATTCTTGGGCACATTCTAATTTAGAATGTAATGAACATCCGTGAAACAGAAAAACTTCTGCCCGCGACACCAGCACGGATTTAGAAAGAATCGCTCTAGCGAAACGCAGCTTGCCCTTTGCTCACACTGAGTTGGGCCTTTTCTCTCACGTTACCATGAGAACAATAGACGAAGGGCAAAAAGCAGATTCCATATTCTTGACTCCCCAATCTGGACAAGGAAGGTCCTAGCATACAGTGTACGTTAGATATGTGAATGGCTTGCACATACAACCTACTATGTTGTCCTGGACGGTAAGTGTTCATCGGAGACAAGCGTATAGTCAGGAGTGCCCTAGGGAAGCGTGGAAGAACGACTCTCTTTCTCTGTAAAGAGTGATCCTTATTAACGTTTAAAAACTCCCGTAGCGATTTATATAACACTGAGATAAGTAATGTAATACAAGACACATGAAGTCCCCAATGTCGGGAAATACCCCAAAAATGTAATTACGTAGGCTTCCGCGGCCAGAGTCAGTCGACATAAAAGTTTTCTGGGTTTGGCACCGCGTCATAATGTAAAAACTACTGCTGCAGTAGTAGTTTTTACATTATGACGCGGTGCCAGACCCAGAAAACTTTTATGTCGACCCCAAAAATTGATGAGAAATATCGAACTTGTGACGTCACCAGATGACTAACCCCGCCGCACGTCCAGCGGTTGGGCTTGGGCGTGGAGCGACAGCTGAGCGATGCGTAACTCACATTCGAGCAAATGGTGCAAGTTTGGAATAACTTTTGTAAATGTGATCTGTTATAATAAATGTGGTCTGTTGTAAACGTAGATGTTACAAAATTATTGTCCTCGCTGTAACCAGATAAAACTGTTTTAAAGTTGCGTTTCTTTCCCTTTGTCCTTTCTTCTTTTTTGTTTACAGACCTAATTTGATGAGGAAAACATAGATCATCTACTGGTAACGACGAAATTTGGAAGCTTATACCATTTATTTGTGACGCAATACGGCGTTGGTTCTGAACTGAGAGCAGGACAATGAACGAGAAAAGGATCATTTTTCAAGTTTTGTTTCAAGCTTAGCAGGACACCGAAAGAAACGCATGCAATGCTGGTACGTGTTTATGGGGATCAAGCACTGCCCATGAAGTGCGTGTACGAGTGGTTTGCCCGTTTTAGAGGAGGCCGGGAAAATATTTCTGATAATCCCCGTAGCGGACGACCGGAGACCGCCGTCTGTGACGAAAACATTGACAAAGTGAGAACATTAATCATGAACGACCGTCGATTAACTGTGCGGATGATAGCGGATGAACTGCAAAATAGCTCTGATGACTATGGGGCTTAACATCTTAGATCATCAGTCCCCTAGAACTGAGAATTACTTAAACCACAAAGATGGCGTGCTACATACGCGAAATTTAACCGACAGGAAGAAGATGCTGTGATATGCAAATGATTTTAGCTTTTCAGAGAATTCACTCAAGGTTAGAGCCGGTGGCGACACGTACAACGTGCTGACACGAGGAAAGTTTCCAACCGATTTCTCATACACAAACAGCAGTTAACCGGCGTTGCGTGGTGAAACGTTGTTGTGATGCCTCATCTAAGGAGGAGACATGCGTACCATCAAATTTCCGACTTTGATAAAGGTCGGATTGTAGCCTATTGCGATTGCCGTTTATCGTATCGCGACATTGCTGCTCGCGTTGGCCGAGACCCAATGACTGTTAGCAGAATATGGAATCGGTGGTTCAGGAGGGTAATACGGAACGCCGTGCTATATCCCCACGGCCTCGTATCAGTAACGATTGAGATGTCAGGCATATTAGCCGCATGGCTGTAAAGGATCGTGCAACCACGTCTCGATCCCTGTGTCTACAGATGGGGACGTTTGCAAGACAACAACCATCTGCACGAACCGTTCGACAACTTTTGCAGCAGCATGGACTATCTGCTCGGAGACTATGGCTGCGACTACCCTTGACGCTGCATCACAGACAGACAGACAGCTCAACGACGAATCTGGGTGCACGAATGACAAAACGTCATTTTTTCGGGTGAATCCAGGTTCTGTTTACAGCATCATGATGGTCGCATCCGTGTTTGGCGACATCGCGGTCAACGCACATTGGAAACGTGTATTCTTCATCGCCATACTGGCAATCACCCAGCGTGATGGTATGCGGTGCCACTGGTTACACGTCTCGGTCACCTCTTGTTCGCATGTACGGCACTTTGAACAGTGGACGTTACATTTCAGATGTGTTACGATCCGTGGCTCTACCCTTCATTCGATCCCTGCGAAACCCTAAATTTCCGCAGGATAATGTACGACCGCATGCTGCAGGACCTGTACGGGCTTTTCTGGATACAGCACATTCTCCAGATCTCTCACGAATTGAAAACGTCTGGTCAATGGTGGCAGAGCAACTGGCTCGTCACATTACGCCAGTCACTACTCTTGATGTACTGTGGTATCGTGTAGAAGCTGCATGGGCAGCTGTACCTGTACACGCCATCCAAGCTCTGTTTGACTCAATGCTCAGGCGTACGGCCAGAAGTGGTTGTTCTGGGTACTGATTTCTCATGATCTATGCACCCAAATTGCGTGAAAATATAATCACGTGTCAGTTCTAGTATAATATATTTGTCCAGTAAATACCCGTTTATCATAGGCATTCGTTCTTGGTGTAGCAATTTTAAAGGCCAGTAGTGTATGAACCCAGAACGCGTTAAACTGTACCGCCACCCACAAAACGTCTACACATTCCTCAGCATTAGAAGTGTCTTGCAAAAATATTTTTACAGGCTTTGGGAACATGTTCCTACACGAAAACAAGAAAAATGTTCATCTTCGCTAGTGTGGACCACAGCTGTTCTACAGAACTCATAACTCTTGAAGTATGCATTTTACAGCCCAGATTTGTTAGATTTTTTTCCTTGGTTTGGTTCATGCTTCTTCATCTCAAAGAGCTTGCAGTAGAAAACATGTGTTTCAGAGTATCGAAGTTGAACAAGTACTCATACCTTGCATTTTATGACCCTTTTACTTGACTTTTTTACTGTTTTATTGTAAGAAACCTGTCCCCAAAATTTGTAAACGTATTTTTAGTACTCCTTGTATATCACGTAATTTTCAGCATTTTTCAGGTAAATAATCATACGGCAGACTGGCTGTAATTGTGCCAGTTAGCACTCGCTTCAGATCAGTTGTCATCAGATGCTCATATAAAAGTTCCTGTTGTATTCAGGGATTATTGTTCGTGTTCTTACAGGTGGATAGTGATCAAATGTTCAAATGTGTGTGGAATCTTATGGGACTTAACTGCTAAGGTCATCAGTCCCTAAGCTTACACATTACTTAACCGAAATTATCCTCAGGACAAACACACACACCCATGCCCGAGGGAGGACTCGAACCTCCGCCGGGACCAGCCGCACAGTCCATGACTGCAGCGCCTGAGACCGGTCGGCTAATCCCGCGCGGCTTTCAGGTAGATAGTGATCAGAGTTGTGAGTGTACAAACTGCACAAACATGTTCATGCCACGGACGACTTCCAGTAATGAGGTACTCATTTAAGATTCCGTAATCTGAGTAGTCCCTAATTTACTTTCTTTTTTAGTATTAATCATTACAACTATCAGTCATTTCCTTCTGGTACTTAAGGATCTGTAGTTCAAATGTGTTTAATTCCTAAGGGACCAAACTGCTGAGGTCATCGGCGTCTAGACTTACACACTACTTTAATTAATCACTGCTAAGGGCAACACACACACCCTTGCCCGAGGGAGGACTCGAACCTCCGGCGGGAGGGGCCGCGCAATCCGTGACATGGCGCCTCAAACCGCGCTGCCACTCCGTGCGGCTGCAAGGATTTGTTTCTCATTGCGCTTGCGAGGGTTAACTTGTCACCACCTAGATAATAGATTCGTATTTACATGGGGTTGCCGGAAAAAAAGCTGTAGATGGCTCACAAATACAACTAATTTCGGCTGAGCTACTAGTTTTTGAAGACAACAGTAGGCTTTCACACTGAATTTTAATCCCTGTCCTCGATTTTCGTTTTCTGTCGAAATATCGACGATGTTTGAGGCGTTTCCTGAGAGCAGTTCCAACAACAGCAATCCAGTATATCTGTACACAGTATTTCCGTAGTAGATTGTAGTGGGCTCCAGGATTTTGTTAGGGAGGCTTTAGCCCTAAGAAAATGTGCTGAAGACGTGGAAGAAGGGTCGGTCCAGGAAGCGAGGCAGATGTGCGGACGCGAGACAGAACACGCCACCCACCAACACACACACACACACACACACACACCGTCTCTGAAACACGTCACAGTAGCGCAGCTGCGCGAGGCGTGATGCATGGCCCCACAGCCCACACACATCACACTATACCGCGCACGGCCTGGCGCAGACACACCGGAAGGCCGGTGCTAATCTCGGAGGGGCGGTTACATCCCCCGCACGTGTGGCCTACCCCAGCCGACTGCTCTGATTCTTTTCATTCACCGTTATCTCCATCGTACTTGATGAACTTACAACAGTTTACCAACTGTAGCTCTTATCTGTTGACACCGGGATCAGTATCTTGTTACGAAAGTAAGTCGTTTAAGGGGGGCATGACGTTAAACGGGCCGTCTTGGAGCAGGAGAGACACCACAGGACTTTTTAATTCCCACTGTCTATACTTTTACGAATAAATTCATAAAACTTTGTCAGCATGACCAGGATGGATTCAGGATTCACACTCATAGCAGTGAAAGTTCAAAAACATTACAAAATTAATTTTGTTTTACATGTCAAAGTCCATCACTTTTTCGCTTACTATTGGCTGCGTTTGTTGCTGTAGGTACTCGTTTCTTCACACGTAAGATGAATTTCGCCCAGCATACAAACCATACTTACAGGTGTGTGAAACTCTAGAAATTATTTAATTTATGAAAAAATGAAGGTGCTGTTACATTTTAAACTTCATGTTTATAAAAAACTCAAATTTTATAGTTAACTATCTCAATTTTTACCACAGTTTTCAACAGATTTGGAAAATTCTGGAGTTTCATACACCTGTGGAAAATTCATCGAAGAATCTCCCTTACTTATGAAGAAAAGTGTACCTATAGCAACAAATGCAGCCAACGTTAAGTGAAAAAAAGGTCAAATTTCAAATATAAAAAAAATAGTTTCTCATATTTTTGAACTTCCACTGCTATGAGTGTAAATTCTGAATCCTTTCTAGTCATTTTGACAAAGTTTTATGAATTTATTCGTAAAAGTATAGACAGTGGAAATTAAAATGTCCTCTGGTGCCTCTCCTGCTCCAAGTCGTCCCGCTTGACATCCTACCCCCCCTAACAGTCACTTTTATGACAACGCACTGGTTCTCATAACGATTCATCAGAGTCTCAACTACAAAACTTTAAGGATACATCCACGCACATACACTGCAAAACACAATGAAGCTCATCGTAAAGGGTATTGCCCATTCATTAGGCTTTCTTTCCGTTATATTCATAGCGCACGGCCACAATGATTGCTTAAACGCCTACGTGCTCTCTGTAAATACTCTGATCTTATTACTTCTCTTGCAATTTTGAAACTATGCTGTGGCAGGAAACATGGTGTCTGTCTTCAAGTGTTTTCCTGGTAAGCTTGTAAAGTGTGTATGTAGAACTGTAAACGGATCCTAGCCAAGGCTCGACATATGTTACGTACCAAGAAAAATGGAGACGTAACCCTTGAGCGCAATTTCTGGTTAATCCACCTCACAAGGACAATTATAAATTTAAAAACTACAGGGTCGCCACCAGCCCAAGCCCTTCCTAACAATTAAGAAAAGACCGAACTGGAAAATAACAGTTTATTTAAATTAGGAATTTAATTATAACAATGCAAATTTTTCAGAGAAACTAACAAGATGAACAGCATTGTATGTCGTACATCAATGAGCTTGTTTAATTAAATGTGAATTCCTTAATCTTGAGAGAGTACACCACTTTCGTTTTTTCTCCCATTTTTATTCATCACAAGCAGGCAGATAACCTTAAAACAAATCAGGAAATAGAATATTAATTTGAAAAGTAGCATCAATGATAAAGATAAAGGACGCAGAATTTATCTTTTACGTAGCACATTTATTCCATGACTGAATTTGATGCACATCCTATTAATACACGTGAGTCTTGCCTGAACAAAAAAAAAATTTAACTAAATAATTCGCAAAAATGCTAGAATAGCGCAATGAAAAAACACACAAGAGGGAAGTGGATCACAGGAATTCACTCATTCCATCTGCATACCCACGACAGAAATAGTTCAGAAAGATACCTATCGTCATTATGCTCATGCACTAGCTTGGAAAGAGGTTTATCCGATTCGCAAGGTTTTGTAGAGTAGATACACTCCTGGAAATGGAAAAAAGAACACATTGACACCGGTGTGTCAGACCCACCATACTTGCTCCGGACACTGCGAGAGGGCTGTACAAGCAATGATCACACGCACGGCACAGCGGACACACCAGGAACCGCGGTGTTGGCCGTCGAATGGCGCTAGCTGCGCAGCATTTGTGCACCGCCGCCGTCAGTGTCAGCTAGTTTGCCGTGGCATACGCAGCTCCATCGCAGTCTTTAACACTGGTAGCATGCCGCGACAGCGTGGACGTGAACCGTATGTGCAGTTGACGGACTTTGAGCGAGGGCGTATAGTGGGCATGCGGGAGGCCGGGTGGACGTACCGCCGAATTGCTCAACACGTGGGGCGTGAGGTCTCCACAGTACATCGATGTTGTCGCCAGTGGTCGGCGGAAGGTGCACGTGCCCGTCGACCTGGGACCGGACCGCAGCGACGCACGGATGCACGCCAAGACCGTAGGATCCAACGCAGTGCCGTAGGGGACCGCACCGCCACTTCCCAGCAAATTAGGGACACTGTTGCTCCTGGGGTATCGGCGAGGACCATTCGCAACCGTCTCCATGAAGCTGGGCTACGGTCCCGCACAGCGTTAGGCCGTCTTCCGCTCACGCCCCAACATCGTGCAGCCCGCCTCCATTGGTGTCGCGACAGGCGTGAATGGAGGGACGAATGGAGACGTGTCGTCTTCAGCGATGAGAGTCGCTTCTGCCTTGGTGCCAATGATGGTCGTATGCGTGTTTGGCGCCGTGCAGGTGAGCGCCACAATCAGGACTGCATACGACCGAGGCACACAGGGCCAACACCCGGCATCATGGTGTGCGGAGCAATCTCCTACACTGGCCGTACACCACTGGTGATCGTCGAGGGGACACTGAATAGTGCACGGTATATCCAAACCGTCATCGAACCCATCGTTCTACCATTCCTAGGCCGGCAAGGGAACTTGCTGTTCCAACTGGACAATGCACGTCCGCATGTATCCCGTGCCACCCAACGTGCTCTAGAAGGTGTAAGTCAACTACCCTGGCCAGCAAGATCTCCGGATCTGTCCCCCATTGAGCATGTTTGGGACTGGATGAAGCGTCGTCTCACGCGGTCTGCACGTCCAGCACGAACGCTGGTCCAACTGAGGCGCCAGGTGGAAATGGCATGGCAAGCCGTTCCACAGGACTACATCCAGCATCTCTACGATCGTCTCCATGGGAGAATAGCAGCCTGCATTGCTGCGAAAGGTGGATATACACTGTACTAGTGCCGACATTGTGCATGCTCTGTTGCCTGTGTCTATGTGCCTGTGGTTCTGTCAGTGTGATCATGTGATGTATCTGACCCCAGGAATGTGTCAATAAAGTTTCCCCTTCCTGGGACAATGAATTCACGGTGTTCTTATTTCAATTTCCAGGAGTGTATACGACGTAGAAACCGCGCCTGCCGCTCACGAACGGCCGAACTTCATCACGTGGTACACTTGATTACGAGTTACCTGTTCAGAAATTAGACATTAAACCAAGCATAAATGTAAAAAATTTTAATGGTACAAAACCAGAACGATTTTGTCACCATGAAATAAAATTAACTCGGCAAGGCAGACCCCCCCCTCCCCCCCGCCAAACGTTTCAACTTACACGTCGTCAATTTAGAAATAAACCGTTACAAACATTTCCTCTATGCGCACGAAAAACTGATATTTTACTGAAATTATAACGCACGAAACAATTAAACTGGTAATGTGAAAACATATTGCAGTGCAGTAGTAGACCAGAAGGATCATCGAGTACCAAACAAGGGCTACGAGACGAACACAAACAGACAATAGCATCTTCCGCGAAAACATAGAGAATAAAAACAATAAAAGTTACACTCGCTCGAAAACACTAATATTCTCACGTTCACCCGAAGATATACTGACTAGGTTTTCCTAAAAATATTCACTGCTAGAAATTCCACACCATGATGTCCGAAAGGAACAAAGCATCTTCCGCACTTTTAATGTCAACCACCATCATCGCCGATTTTCTTAACAAAATAATTATGCCACATTCCGAAAATAACTACACGCGCTTCAGTTAAGCTGAAGTACTTAAATATTCGATGAGTTTAACATAGGGAAGTTATAATTCGACCTACTTCCTATCAGCAGAAACCTTCTAAAGGAGCTACGAACTGTACTCACCAACCGCTAGCTGCAGAGTGTCCTTTCTCCACCGAGCTTCGCCTAACTACCGGTGCAACGGAAGCTACGAGAGGGGTAGGCTTCCGCCGCCAATCTGACAGACAAACCAATTTCAGACTAAATGGGGTAAACCACTCTGTCCAGGTACTGGGATCCAAAGTTGGTCATCCTGTGCTACCCTCCAAACGAGAATCAAATAGCACCTGCTCCTAGCCAACGATAACAAACTCAGCGTGCCCCGCAAGAGAAACCCGAAACCACTCCTAAAAACACTCATTCAGTCACATTCAAGCACACATAGGGTAGGGTGAAGGGAAAAACGTAATAAATACGGGTCATGATTTCCTATGGAACACAAAAAAATGAAACATAATATCATTTAATAAGCCTTAGTTTGTTGCTTAATCTTTCTGGGAGAGTTAATAAATAAAACCGCAATCAGGCGGTGGACAGAATAGGATGCACAGAATCCAGTGAGACAAGCGTCTTATGAAACGACTCCACAGAGACGTTTCAAGGTTCTGCAGCATCTACGTGATGTTGTTTTACGGGTCAGGCAAACTTGAGTATTCATGCTATCCTTCTCTGTATACGAACAATACACTAACTTTGTCCTACGCATTTGTCCAATATAGTAAAAATGGCAGCACGAGTGTTTTGTCAATCTCCTTCGCAGTCTTACTGCATTTTCTCAGTATTCGCTGAATGAACCGAAGACTGCCACCTGCTTTGCCCGCGACGCAGCCTATGTGATTGTTCCATTTCACATCCCTGCAAATTCTTACACGTACTCATTTGTGTGAGCTGATTCTCATTGTGTTTCATTGGTACTCTGCTCGTAGAACACTAGTTTTCTACAATGAAATCTTCTCGGATTATCAGCCAAGTGGCGTCGTCGTCTTGTAGCAACGTTTCAAAGGAGTTTGTATCCATCATCTTCAGGCGAAGATGTGACATGACAACGACGCCACTCGGCTGATAACCCGAGATTTCATAGCTGAAATACGCTGAGAAAGCCTGCAACCACATAGAGCAACCACATATAGCTTTCTGCGTTTTGAGAAGTGCACGAATTCCGTTGTATTATTTTTTAACGTTTCTTCCAATTCTGTTCATGAATGGAGCTCGTACCACTGTCGTATAGGCCCTGTTCTGCCGCTCGTTATTGAGGAGTTCGAAAAATTGCGATGATGTCCTTTACAGAAATTATGGTTGCTAATGTACTGATTGAGTTCAAATTTTCTCATGAGTCCATTGACTTTTTCAGTGTTCTGTCGAGATAGCTGAGACGCACCTATGACATAGTTTCTAGACAGAAAAGGTTTTAATTAGCTTTGTGCCGCATCTACTTATGTATCGTTTTTCCCTGCGTTAGCCGTGTTTATTCATATTGTAAAAAAATTTCAAAATTTATCGATTTTATTCTGTGTTTTCGCTCACATTTTATTTATTTATTGTTCAGCTAATTCAATCTATACAAGATGCAGCCTCTTTAAGTTATTAAATACAAGAGGTTTTTCCATGCACCTCTGTCCGCTGCTGTCTTCTGCCAGTTGAAGCCCGCAACTTTCCTGAGTTCCTTATACCAGCGATCTGGTGGTCTCCCTGGTGGTCTTCGTTTTCCTCTGGGACTCCACTCTAAAACAGATTTTGTCATCTTCCATCCTTCGTTCTTGCAATACGTCCTGCCCACTGTCATTTTAGAGTCTTAACCCGTTCTATAATAACTTTTACTCCTATTATTCCTCGAATGTCTTCACTTTTCTGTCGATCTTTCTTTGTGAGACCTAACATTGACCTTTCCATAGCTCTCTGAGCAGTTCTAAGTTTCCTTTTGAAAAAGTCATTTAAAGTCCAAGTTTCACACCCATACGTTAAAACCGGTAGGACACACTGATCAAAAATCAAAAACTGTCTTCTTTAAGTATACTGGCATGTCAGATTTGAAGACTGTTGCATTCCTTCCTTAAGCCCTCCAACCCAGTTTAATTCGACAAAAAATTTCAGGTTTCAAATCCCCTTTTGTGTCAATTAATTGCCCCAGATAGATGTATTCTGTAACATTGTTTAGGATGTTACCGTTCAGTGTTTCTTGTCCTGGAGCTACCCACTTATTATGCATAAACTTGGCTTTAGAGTGATTTATTTTAAGTCCAACTTCCCGACAACGATTTGTTAAGTCTTTTATAGAGGACTGCATTTCCATATTACTGTTAGCTAGGACCACTATATCGTCAGCAAATCTCAGGTTGGTGAGCCTTTTACCATTTTTCCTTACTCCTCTGTTGTTCCAAATAATTTTGGACATACCCATCTCAAGAACTGCTATAAATAACTTCGGGGATATAGGATCGCCCTGCTTCTTTTCCAGTGGGAAATTCGCACTTGTTTTTTCCTATGTTGATGGATGCTACAGACGTGTCATAGATGTTGCACAATATGTTTATGTATTTTGTTTCGACTCCTTGCTCAGCCAGTGCTTGTATGACTGCAGTGTGGGTGACAGAATCAAAGACTTTTTCGAAGTCAATGAAGGCAATGGATAGTGGCATTTCATACTCATTGGCTCGATTAATTACCTCACGCAGTGTGTTTATGTGGTCAATTGTACTGAAACCATTACGGAATCCAGCTCGTTCTATGGGCAGTGCAGTTTCCACTACCACTTTAATGCGACTTATCAGGACTTTAGTGAACACTTTATGTGCAAGAGAAAGTAAGCTAATGGGGCGGTGATTAGGTAATGCCAAATTGTAATAACATTTCTAGAACTGAGCGATTCCTAAGTCATCTACTGAAAAAGGCGAAGATATTTTCTGTCCTTAGAATCTGTTCTTTTTTCTTAAACTGCTTACATGTTAGTGAAAACTGTCTCTTCAAAAAAAATTACAGGTAAAACTATCATCAACTCGTAAACTGTCTTCAACAGTACAGTACTTTACTGGGCGCGCACCTATCGAAAGTGCCTTCGTGCGACCTTTGAGAAGACTGTTATAGAGGAACATACAATTTAACGTTGTTCCTTAACTACGATGAAACTTGGCGTTCTTCTCATTAACATGTCAGATACACATGATAGCGTTGTCGGGAAAGCAAGCCGTTTAGTCCGCAGCTCGTTGTCGTGCGGTAGCGTTCTCGCTTCCCAAGCCCGGGTTCCCGGGTTTGATTCCCGGCGGGGTCAGGGATTTTCTCTGCCTCGTGATGACTGGGTGTTGTGTGATGTCCTTATGTTAGTTAGGTTTAAGTAGTTCTAAGTTCTAGGGGACTGATGACCATAGATGTTAAGTCCCATAGTGCTCAGAGCCATTTGAATGAAGCCGTTTAAATGAGCACACTTCATGTGGAGTCATACCTTATTGTCCCAAAATACACGGCGGAAAAAACCCTAACACTAATAAGAAGTTTCGCGAGATAAACGAAATGTGGTAGGCATGTTTCTACAACTCAATGACGAAATCTATTCAGATTTCGCTCCAGTCGTATCACAGTGAGGATGCAAGTCGGGTTTGCTTTAAATACGCGCTGTAACGGTTGTGACCGTTAGTTACCTTTGAGATTGGACGCAGTGAGTTGATGTTAAGGAAACATGCATTTAAGACCACGAAGTCACAGTTATCAACAGCTCAAAGATTTGAACGAGGTCGTGTAACAGGGCTACGGGAAGCTATGTGTTCCTTCCTCGCTATTGCAGAAAGACGTGGTAGGAATGCAGCCACTGTACGTGACTGCTGGCAGCGGTGATGACGTGGAGGTAAGGTCACAAGAAGACCGGGCTACGGACGGCCAAGTGCCACTACCGAAAGGAAAGATCGTCGTTTTCGGCGTATGGCTGGACGCATTATATTGTCTTCAGCAGTACTTCGGGCAGCAGTTAGCACCACAGTGGCCGGCCGGAGTGTCCGAGCGGTTCTAGGCGCTACAGTCTGGAATCGCGCGACAGCTACGGTCGCAGGTTCGAATCCTGCATCGGGCATGGATGTGTGTGATGTAGTTAGGTTTAAGTAGTTCTGATGACCTCAGAAGTTAGGTCCCATAGTGCTCACAGCCATTTTTGAGCACCACAGTGACACAACGAACTCTTATAAATCGGTTACTCGAAGGACAGTTCCTAGCCAGACGCCCTGTAGCGTGCGTTCCACTGATTCCAAACCACCGACATTTGCGACTTCAGTGGTGTGAAACGAGAGCTCATTTGAGTGCGGAGTGGAAGTTCGTACTGTTTTCTGATGAAAGCGGTCCTGCCTCAGTACCAGTGATGGCCATGTCTTGGTTAGGAGGAGGCCAGGTGAGTGTCTGCAACCAACCTTTCTGTGTGCCCGACACTGCACCTGTAGTTAACGTCTGAGGTTCAAATGGTTCAATTGACTCTGAGGACTATGGGACTTAACATCTGAGGTCATTAGTCCCCTTGAACTTAGAACTACTTAAACCTAACTAACCCAAGGACACCACGCACATCCATGCCCGAGGCAGGATTCGAACCTGCGACCGTAGTGGTCGCGCGGTTCCAGATCAAGCGCCTAGAACCGTTCCGCCACGACGGACCGCTATCGTCTGAGGCACTACATCATGTGACACCAGGAGCATTCTCGTTGTTATCTCAGGCAATATGAATGCGGATTTGTACGTCAGTCTTATGATTCGACCTGTTGTGCTACCATTCATAAACAGCAAGCCAGGAGATGTTTTCTATCAGGATAACGCTCACCTTCCTACCGCTGTTCTAGCCCAACACACACTACCGAGTGTCGCCAGGTTGCTTTGGCCTGTTCAGTCAGCAGATCTGTCACCAATCGAGCATGTATTGGACATCATTGAACGATAACTCCAGCGTCATCCACAACCAGCATTATCCGTCCCTGTACTGACTGGCCAAGTGCAGCAGACAGGGAACTGCGTCCCACAAACTGACATCCCGCATCTGTAGGCCGCAATGCATGAGCGTTTGCATGCTTACATTCAACATTCCAGTGGTTACACTAGTTATTAATGTACCAGTATTTTACATGTGCAATAGCGTTCCTCGGGCTTTCATTAACCTGTGAACTCGCAACTCTAATCATTTAAACATGTCACCCAAACAAATGTATTCCCAAAATTTCACTACTTTACATTAATTATTTTTTGGAGTTGGAGTTTTATTTTCAGTGTATTGTAAATTATGAAATATCTCAGTGTTTAATTCGTGGGAAGAAGCTACATTTTTCACCTAAGCACGTAGTGTGAGAAATAAATTTACTCAGTGCCTAAGGATGAACATTCTGTTACTCCTTATCTGGGTTGCCCCATTCTTCATCATTCCATCTATGGTTAGAACAAGTGTAGGCTAACAATCTGATGTGGATAAGAACAGGCGACCGTAACAGTCATATTTTTCGATGAAGAGCCACAGATGTGCGTCTCCAATGCTTCGATTGCCTGTAATAAAAGTCGTCGCTCCCGTATCCTAAAACTTTCTTCTTTCTTTCTGGAGGTGGGCCTTCTAGGGACCAAGTTTCAAATTCAGTGTTTTATCTCTCCTTGTCCTTCCTTTTCTGCCAGTATTCCCTCGTTGTTTCATTGTTTATTTTCCCTCTCTTTAGACCTCTTTTCGCCTGCTTCTTTTTCCCTTTCTTCCTTATAATCGTTCCATTCTCAAAGCTTTTGTTCTAAAATTTCTTTCCATTACTTCTACTTTGGTTATACTGTTTCTTAACAAATCTTTCTTGACTGCTTGAATCCAGGTGGTCGTTGACCTTTTTTTCCCAAAGATTGAAAGCTGATCACTACCGTTAAACTTTAACCTGTGAGCAAATATGATACTATGGTGATGGTTTTAATCCTCTGCAACGTTACTCTTTAATAGGTTTTGACGAGGAAATGGATCACTGGCATTGTAAATACGCTGTTTCAGTACAACATAACGAGGAAGTGCTGAAAACCAGCAAAAAAAGTGAAGACTTCAAAAAATCTAACACACTTTATGAAGGCAAAATAATAAATTACACATAAGTACAGTCGAAACTAACGCAAAATTTTGAGCACATTCCAAGCGCTTTAGCAGTACCCCAGGTTGGCTAAAATAAAAATAAACAACAAGGGGAAACAACAACGTTAAGTGGCGTTGGTGAAACAAGAAATCCGAGAAAAATACAAGAAAATCAAATATCTGAACACTAAATTATACCATTCAGACCTGAAAATAGACAAACTACAATAGAATCCAAGATTTACTTTACAATCTAAGAAGAAAATGAAAGTGGAAACCAAATGTAATTGAAAATTTTAATTTCACAGTAGTGTCTGACCTTACCAACATGAATTTCAGTTACAGTGAAACAATCTCATTACAGAAAGGTTCAAGTTACAGCATTGAAAAGTACAATAGAAATGACTGGACATGGAAGAGTTGCAATAGATAGGGCAAAGGTTATGGTAGTAGAGGGGAACAACACAGTTAAACATCCAAAATAATAGAGAACCTTAATAACAAACAACACAATAAAGGAAAATTACAACAGAAGTTTGGAGCCTACACACTATAAATGAGAACATAAAAAACAACAATGGTACGAATCTAAAAGCAGTCAAGGGAAACTATCATAATAATAACGTACAAAGAAGAACACTGAAAGTTTTTTAAAATAAGTACAACACGCAGTTACAGAGATGCAAAAAAGGGATTTCAAGCACTTATTGAAAGCTTTAAATAACATCTTATGTTGCAAGAAGCAAAATAAAGAGATGCTATACAAAAAACAAACTTAAACTTCACATTCAGTTCACAACACAGGCACACTTTTGCCATTCACGAGAATGCTTCACAAAATTTTCTCGACCTGGAGTTATTAATTAAAACGAAAGACATACCCATCCAGAGATAAACAAATTCCTAAACAAAACACAACAGAAATGATTCTAATTATATTTTATATAGTTTACTTATATACTAATTATATATAATATATTTATTACTAATAAAGAAAACAAACAGAGTAATTAAATAAAAGTATTATACAATAACCTAAATCACAGAGGCACAAAATATGTATAATCAGATACCTTTGTGAACAAAATACATCACTGGTATTTTTAAGCACATGGTCTCATATGTAACATAAAGACGTGCTGCAAAGCAACTTTAAATTAATGTAACACCTTTAAAACAATTAAAAATAAGAGTTTATGAAGGCAAAATAATAAATAACATATAATTACTGGGAACCTAACGTAAAATTTTGAACACATTCCAAGTCCCACTTTAACACACACACAGATACAACACGTAGTAAATCGATAGCTTGTATGAATGCTACAGCACCTAGTAAACTGAAATTAGCTTGTATGATACCTAAACATCGATGTCTTCAACACTATATTGTGAACGTGGTTATTGAGGTGTAGGTCAGAGGGGTGTTCTGAACACAATTTCGACACAAAGCGGCTCAATACGCTGTGGAGTGGAAGGGGTAGGCTAGCAACAGAACAGTGCATCACCATTGACTAGACACTCATTTATTGAACACATAAGTCAGGTATTACCGAAAAGGAACAATCAGTACAAATTACAAAATAATATTCTTTTCCTTTAAGTCACTCAAACATTTACAGGCAAATAGCAACCATTTAACTGAAAGCCTTTTAAGAAAGCAATACTAGAAAATTTGAATGATGAATTAAATCATATTTAAATAGGCTCTGACCGAGCACATATTTTAAAACGAAAGCCTTCCTTTAAGGAACCAGCGATCAAAATTAATTACATAATCCGGAACAACCATATTACATCCAAGACATTTAAGATTAAACAGTAATATCTAACATCAGAGAGCTGCAGTCCCAAGTTTTAAGCAGCACGTTTCAGATGGACTGCACTGCAACGGTACAATACAAGTCCCTCAGAGGATCTCCCCACACAGGAAGTTATTGCCGCAATCAACAAAATATCAAACTAAAAGCTCTCTTACGTTTGGTACAGTTAATTCCCTTTCAACACACATACATCGCAAGTCTAGCCCTAGGACGGCACCGACACCCCGCAATTTAGCATGCAAAAAACTACAGCGATGCACTCATCACGTATCCTTACAAAATCCAAGAAAAGAGAGCCGGCTCCCCAATAGTGGAACATTTAACCACGCGCAGCGTGCGGGTTTGTGGGATGCTGATCTTGCCCTTAACCTCAACACCAGTTCAAATACTAGTCAGCCTACAATCTTGAACCACCATACACATTCCTTCAGTTACTGCATAGAAAGCCAATGTGATAGGCAAACAGACCACCAAAGCTTAAGCAATTTCCATACTAGACAACCCTTATGAATAGTAGCCGTATTTTTTTTTGAATGTGAGCACGCCCACAATCAAAAGACAAACAACGCCAATCATAAGGACAGCAGCACATAAGCAAGTAGCAATGGTTACTTCTGCTTGGTTTGGCTACAAATCAGCGCGTGATTTAACACACCAAAGAACAGTCTTTACAACATAACCATCAATACGATAGCAAATTACTCACACGTGTACTCCCCCACGATTTCGATTCGCAAAGCCATAGACAAAACGTGGAGAACGTATCACTTAGACCAACATAATGGTGCTCCCTCAGTTACCCCAAATGACTGACTCCTTAGTTGTACAGCAAAGAACCAGACGTATTGATACCACCACAGTTTTCGCCTCTAAATTGTCACAGTACAAGTGAGACTCTTCACAATGTAATTTTACATCACCAGTTCCCGTATAGTCAATACAAGCGCCTGATTTTCACTGTTTATAACGGCAGGCAGCAACATCGTACGGAAAAGAGCGTAGACACAAGCTCTTACCAATGCTCTTCTCCGAAAGCAGCCACCGCAACTCTCGGGAACCACTGGGACATACAATGCAAAAATCGTTACTCCTTCACACAAATTACAGGACGCCCGCTTCCCACTGCTTGCTACGGCGCCTTCCGTTCAGAGCCAGCTTGTATATCTCCATCCAATAGGTCCAGTCCCACACTCGCTGCGTCAACCCGACAACCGTTTTCCACCACGTTCCGGAGCACACACCCCACAGGACCTCGCCTCGTTACTTCTCGCGTAGGCCCCAGAGGGCGCTGCTTAGCGCCCTGACCGTGGCACTATCGATATGAGCCGCCCCGGTTCAGTTATTAAAGGAGCGCATGTGAGAATTTAAACGAAGATCAAGGAAGTGGAAAGTTACTTCATGAGAGTACTCAGTTACGAGAAATATGAATTAACACTTATGTATTATGCAGCAAAAGAATACAGTGCTTGATGTCTTACATACAAGTGCTCTTCAGCGGACCACTTGACTTTACACCATCACAGAGTTACAAATACCAGAATAACAACCCTATATTTGTATAAACGCTCATAACAGTGGAAAAGCGATGGGATAAACTACCTGCAGACTCAGATGAATGAACAGAAAACCGACGCCGGTTACCACGCTTTCCACCCAAGTAGTGAAACAGAGCAAAGAAACTGACGCTGTTTAGATGAAATGAAACTAAGAAATATCTGGTACGAATAAAATTAAAGACAAGATAACGGATAATTATGCAAAGGCGGCAACCTCACACTACAACAATGGACGATGTCGCCTCAGTGTGCCCATTGCAGTATCATCATACAGGTGGCTATACTAAATAACTTGGCAACGTCGAACAAGGAAGAAAGTAGAGCTTGTTCAGAGCAGCAGGCAGAAACCCGGAGTGTCCCTATGTACAATAAGCCACACTGGGTCTCAGTAACCGATCTCATCATGAGGCAGGCTAACCTCAGAGATTAAGTAGCGTGCTTAATGTCTTTGCGATCCTCAACCAAAGATGATGTTATTGTAACAGACAGAAGACTGACCCATATGTTCCTTGACACAAGCAAGTGCTTGTCGATACATGTATGATTGCACAGCATGAAACATGTGTGTAGCAAACACTTTTCAAGATATCTGAAGTCTGTTTTAGATAATCTGTTGTCAGTCCAAAAATTTCTCCAAAGAATAGTAATCTCCCCTACTATATTGTGAGTAGACACTCATTTGGTGTGTGAGTCACAGAAGATTGGTTACGAGTTCTCCTGAGAATTGTGGAGTTGGTAACGAAAATCTTCATTATTCTTGTACAAGTTTCGAAAAACCTTCAGCCTACTCCTCCTCCCCTCCCTCCCCCCGTTTAATATGGGTGAGTGACGATACGCATTTATTATAGATATAGATTTCTCGCAAGCAGCTTCATGGAAAGCACACGAGACTATATTGTGCAACTGCTATGTGTTTCACGGGCCCAGTATCTTCGCCAGTTATCTCCATTACTTGTACTAATTATCAGTCAAAATTAAAGCAACGTTTTGACAGCATTATTGGTGCAGAATTTCAAGTAATTGCATTTTGCGGGTCCCGTACCTGAATCTTAAGGGGGTATAAGAGCCAATAAGTACTAATTCGAAGCGTATTCCGACCCAGATAGACGTTCTTGCACCCAGTAATCTTTCTTCATACGTTTCTCCATGGCTTTTGCAATTATAATTAACTTATGAATTACTGAGACTTGTTCTTCCTCTAGCACGTGGTCACACATTGTGTACCTGCAGAACTTAACCACCAGTATATCTATATATGTTTGCAACTCGAAACCCCACTGCTTTATATAATTTGACTTCTAATGTAATGATTAATACATACCGTTAGTGACTAGTTCATCTTAGGCCGAAAATTTTCGGTAGAGAGCGGAAATACGAATGCTTTTCTCTTCAAAGTGCCAGGTAAGTTCGTAGCCGTACGGGGTACGGGGCAGACAGGATACAACCACCTCGCTGTGCATAAAAATCACAGGTCCAACAAGAAAGGTTTTCCGTTTCAGCACGCTGTTTTGTCAGTAAATTCACATTAAAGCTAAATCTTTTCAAGAAATAAATCCAGTGGATTCAGGTAATACTGGACTCAAGTCAGTTTGGGTTCAATCTTACAACCAGATCCTTTAAATGATTTTCATGGAAGAGTCAGACAAATTTTAGAAGGATACAAGGCAGCAACTAACAAGCATTATTCTAAATGCAAGATCCACCACTTATGTTTGTTTAAATTCAAAACACTAGCGTAACACTGCCGAATCCAAAACAAGCCTTCAACCTAAAACTTCCAATTTTCAAGCTTATCAAACAGTACTTTGCATTGAACTTCCTGGCAGATTAAAACTGTTTGCCAGACGTTTTGGCATTCGTGCACCCAGGTTCGTCGTTGATTACGCCATCGCTGGCGCTTCTGTCTGTGATGCAGCATCAAGGGTAACCGCAGCCATGGTCTCCGAGCTGATAGTCCATGCTGCTGCAAACGTCGTCGAACTGTTCGTGCAGATGGTTGTTGTCTTGCAAACGTCCCCATCTGTTGACTCAGCGATCGAGACGTGGCTGCACGATCTGTAACAGCCATGCGGATAAGATGCCTGTAATCTCGACTGCTAGTGATACGAGGCCGTTGGGATCCAGCACGGCGTTCCGTATTACCCTCCTGAACCCACCGATTCCATATTCTGCTAACAGTCATTGGATCTCGACCAACGCGAGCAGCAATGTCGCGATACGATAAACCGCAATCGCGATAGGCTACAATCCGACCTTTATCAAAGTCGGAAACGTGATGGTACGTATTTCTCCTCCTTACACGAGGCATCACAACAACGTTCCACCAGGCAACGCCGGTCAACTGCTGTTTGTGTATGAGAAATCGGTTGGAAACTTTCCTCATGTCAGCACGTTGTAGGTGTCGCCACTGGCGCCAACCTTGTGTGAATACTCTAAAAAGCTAATCATTTGCATATCGCAGCATCGCCTTCCTCTCGGTTAAATTTCGCGTCTGTAGCACGTCATCTTCGTGGTAGCAATTTTAATGGCCAGTAGTGTATTTACCACGACATTGAAATGCTTGGTCCTCCACTTTCATTGCATTCTCTCAATAGCGCAAGCAAATACCTGGTGGCCGTGGTGGATTCATAAAGTGACCGGACGGCGTTCCGCCTTTTGGGGAGTGCGCGCCTTGTACTCCATTGGGGAACGCTCTCCTCAGCGTGCCTCCAGAGGCGGCATCTGCAGCATCCGGCCTGCCCAGCGGACCTGCGTTACGGGGATACTCGCCGCGCTAAGTATGCGGCGGCAGGGCGGTGGGTCGGTCGGCCTCAGGTCGTCATTAGGGCTTGGGGTGTGCTTATGAGACGGACGCCACTTTCACTGCAGGACGATAGGGGCCCACTATGCAGGGTCATTCTTATTAACGTTTAAAAACCTCCGAAGCGACGTAAACGACGATGAGACAAGCAATTTAATATACACGTGACCCCGCAGATGTCGGGAGATACCCCTGAGGTGCATGACAAATGGTGAATATTTGACGTCATCTGATGACGTGCGCGTCGCACGTGCATCGGTTGAGCCAATCGGTCTGTCGCACCTGATCGTCCCAACCAAAGTCGAGTACTCAGTTGGGTGTCGCTCCGGGCCCCTACGTACGCGACTTAGCCGCTGGGGGTACAGGGTTCGAGCCTTGCGTCTGGGAGGCAATATTTTTGTTACTGCGTTACACAGTTACGTTTTTGCTTTGAGGTAGGATTTATTATTTGCTTATCCGTTTCAAGGTCTACGCTGGTTAACTGCAAAGTACAGTACAACAAAAACCTACCGCACTGCGTCACAAGTGAATAAGCTTCCGAACTGCATCGCTAGCACTAAATAACCTACATGATCTTTGCTAAATTACTTCATTAAACATAGAAGACACAAAAGGAAAGAAACACAAAATTACAACAGTTTTCGCTTGGATACGGCGAGTACAATAACTCTGTAACTTCTACGTTAACAACAGATTACATTTACAAAAGGTGTTCGAAAATAGAGTATCCTACGGGAGCGATGTGTAACACTGCCCCACACTGGAGAGGGTGGGATCGACAAGGCCAGTCATCCGGTGACGTCACGTCTTCAACATTTTTATTCAGTTCTGGGGTATTTCTCAACAACTGCAGCCCCATGTGTCTCAGTGTCTCATGTTAAAGTACTTGTCTCAATATCATCTATGTCGCTTCTGATTTTTTAAACGTTAGCAAGTATGTGTGTATTTGTACAATCACACACACACACACACACACACACACACACATATATATATATATATATATATATATATATATATATATATATATATATATATATATGTGTGTGTGTGTGTGTGAGTGTGTGTGTGTGTGTGTGTGTGTGTGTACAAATACACACATGATATATATATGTGTGTGTGTGTGTGTGTGCGTGTGTGTGGGTGGGTGGGTGGGTGGTATACATTAACAAACTGCAGGGACGATGGATTTGTGACTCGAAATGGAGGAAAAAAGGTCCTGTGAAATTGTGTCACGAAATGCATCATTGCCATTGTAGACGGCGCTGACGAATGTTCCTCAGACCACGTACCTTTTGTACCTTGTGTGTTGCAGGCTGTGGGATCGGCGCAGCATACTGTAAGCAGCAGAATGGCCCTGTATTCATGGCGAGAACAGGCTGAGATGGTTCTTGTGTACGGTCAAGCGGATGGAAACGGTCGAGAGGCGGCACGGTTGTACCAAAACAAGTACCACTTCAGACACCAATAACGTCACACAACCTATCAAGCCCTTTTTGGGCGTTTGTGTGATCATGGGTTCTGTAAGACAGACGAACATTCACGGAGGCGGTGGACTGTGCATACACCAGATATGGAGACTGTACTAGGTTTCGTCCCAGTATCCTGTAGAACCCAGTACTCCAAATTTGGTGTATATGTATGCTCACTCCGCCGCCTCTTTGGACGTTAATCTTAACGGACCCATGGCCACACAAGGGCTCAAAAAGGGCATTGGTGTCTGTGGTGGTACTTGTTTCAGCGTAGCCGTGCCGCCTCTTGGCCGTTTCCATCCGGTTGGCCGTAAAAAAATCTCGGCTTGTTCCTGACAAAATTACGAGACTATTCTGCTGCTTTCAGTATGCTGCGTCAATTACAACGAAGCATATCCGGCCACACGCACATAGCCATCTTTTTTCTTCATTTCCAGTCAGGAATCCGTCCCTGCAGTTTGGGAAGTGGTAGCGTGGGCCAAAAGGACAAAAAAGTTCTAGTAAACATGTGCTCTAAAGTGCATAACTTAAGGGCTATGAGCACTTGTTCATCTTCGCTACTTTGAAACACAACTCTTCTAACGAATAGAAAGTAAAGGGCTTGCTATAGAAGAGATTTGTTTCACAGTATCGAAGATCAAGAATTGCTCATAGTGGCCGAGCGATTCCAGGCGCTACAGTCTGGAACCGCGCGACCGCTACGGTCGCAGGTTCGACTCCTGTCTCGGGCGTGGATGTGTGTGATGTCCTTAGGTTAGTTGGGTTTAATTAGTTCTAAGTTCTAGGCGACTGATGACATCAGAAGTTAAGTCGCATAGTGCTCAGAGCCATTTTGATTCCCAGCGAAACTTCTGCCTCTTAGTTGAAACGACAGGCATGCCAGCTCCGAGAAAGTTATGATGACCATTTTCTTTGACTGTAAGGGCCCTCTTCTGTTTCCGATTCTGTAACACCACATCGCAATTAACGCACAGTGGTACGTGGACACTTTGCAAAAACTGAAGACCGCCATGAAGTCAAAACGCCCAGGAATGTTGACGAACAGTGTAATTCTGTTGGAGGATAATGCCCAACCACATGTTGTCAAGATTTTTTCGACTACGTTGCAGACGTTCCGATGGGACGCCCTTACACAACCTCCATGCAGTCCCAGTCGCGAGTTCCACACTGTTGGAACACTGAAGAGACACTCGTGTTCCTCGGTTTGCGTCGCACGAAGATGAGCACATCTGGGTACAATCATGGTTCTATAGCCAACCGCAGACAGTTTTCCATAAAGACATTGACCGTCTCGTCGCCAAGTGGGATAAATGTATTAACAGTTATGGTGATTACTTTTGAGAGACTAAACAGTTTACTTACTTTTTTTCCATCTGTCTCGTTTTCATCTGACTGCCTACAATATATTTAGTATCTGATCAGAAGTAAGCAGGCCCCTATTAATGTATATTACTATGGGATGTGACCATGCTTCGCCTTTATGACAGCTTGAACCCTGCTGGGGACAAATTCAATGAGATGTCAATGGCTATAGAGGAATATCAGCCCATTCTTCCTCAAGAGCGGAATCCAAGTACAGATATTGGGCCCTGAGGCCTTCAGCAAGTTCCCAAAGGTGTCAGACTGGGTTCAGATTGGTAGCCTGAAAATACCAATCAATTTCAGGAATTTTCGTCCACAACCAGTGTCTTACAACACCACACATCTGTCGAAACCGGTAATCAATAAATTTACGAGCGATCTTGACGTACTTGATACTTCAGAATAATGTAATTATTTACGTTCAAGAATTTCTCTATAGTACAGAAGAAATAAGTTATAGAGTAACAGTTCTAACCTACGTTTGAAAACGCTTCTACTGTCTTTCAGACATTGTATTTCCATGGGCCTATTAGCTAAGAGTCTAATGCCTTTCTGTGCAAAAGTTAGATTCACTAAAGTATAGATCGCTTTCTTTCTAGTGTTTTTTTTGTGAATACTTGTGTTATTCTTAATCTGCAATGGACTTTTGATGAAAAATATCAAGAAGATATCTTTTCCCACATCTTATGAGACCTGTAGAGTCCTGCAGTCGGCAGGAAAGAAGTAATGATCAAGTCTGAACACACTTCATTATAACTAAAACGCCTTCTTGGCGTGCACTAATTTCCAAACGCATGAACAGCAGGAAGCACAACAATTCGTTTGGTGGCAAAAATCAGATAAGAGTACAATGAAAAGAAAGTAATAACCAGAATAATACTCTACAGAATTACAAGTGCGAGGTGCCGGGGCTAGAATCTTCATATAGAAAGATACTCTAAGCCCCCCCTTTTCTAACTCCGACTTTTGCTGTTGCACATGGATTAAGAAGAAAAGCGAACTGACTGTAATCGACCCTGCAAGTGGAGTAGAAAAGAGTTTGGCACCTGCATTATGCCTCAACATGGACACCGGACAGGAAAGGACAAAAACATTGCTCATGGAATGGTAGTGCCTCTTACTCCATCGACATTGTAAGCCGCGAACATAAACCGAAAAGGATCGCAGCAGTAAATTCTTATGCGAGGCAACGCAGCGTGTTAATACTTTAACAATCTTAATCTATTAATGCAACGATTATTGTTCCCCGAAGAAAGGTTCATATATTTGCCTATTCGACTATGTACACCACAGAAACTATTATTCCACGAACTTCTTTGTGTGAGATATGTGGTGGAGTCCTATGGACTAGTGCCAATGCCTTGTTAGACTTCCCCTCCTCTGACGTGCATTAGGATTTGCAGGTCTAATTTAAATCTCCTGGTTCTCCTGTTGTCCTTGATTTCGCTCTCTCTAATTACGGTCGCTTTGCCGTTCGTTATTCCTCCTCTCCCAGCTTCCTTGTCTAGCATGACCCTGTTCCTTGACGTTCTGGTTTCCGTGTCTCTGGTTTCCAAAACCTTGGTTAGCGTAATACTGATTTCTGTAACCCTGGTTTCCTAAATGACCAGTGCGATTATGCCATGTGTTGTAGTCCTCCCTTGCTGGTCGTTGGTATTTGTTACTCTGCCCCTTCTTCCTGTCCTTTGTGTCTTGTTTGTCAAAGACAACTTCGAGTACACGCAATAGACTCTTGAATGCTTCTATGTCAGATCCACGCTTCCCGACAAGTGTCTGTTGGTACCTAACTGGCAATTTGGAAAAACCAAATTTGATGATTTCTCCCTTGCTATATGGACTATCTAAAAATTGATTCTTCTTCAGTAAATCATCAAAAAATGTGGTTGCGCTCCTTGGCCCGGACACTTCCAGTTCAGGACAAAATATTATTTCCTGTTTAATCCTGTCTTGCATTTCATTTGACCAGTAGATCCGAAGGAACGCATCAACAAATTCCTGATAAGTCTGACACGTCGCTGCCACCCCGCATCTTTACCGCGGCTCGGCCTTCGATGTGTCCACACATGAATTTTAATTTTGCCTGGGTTGGCCATGATGACGGTAATTAATTTGTAAACTGCATCACCCAGCTCTTCGGATGCATCGACCCTCCATTATCTTTGAACTTCTGGAATTTTAGTATCGACAGGAAGTGATTGTGATCGAAATCCTGTCTGATCCTCGCACTGGTGTTGTCACTCGTTTCCGATACTTGCACGTCTGCTGAGTGTCCTGTTCTATCTTGCTGATAACTGTGATGTGCTACCTCTGTATCACAGTGGAAGTGGCACTCAGAATTCACTCTCCTAAGTGGGCTATAATTATTGGAGCTATTACTCGCTGTTTCTGCGTGTGCATTGTTAGTTCCGCACTCGGTCATTGGGCTAGAGCACGGCGGGCTTTTCCTCGGAGACACAATTCTGTGTACCCCATCATTGGTACCCGAACGCGCAGTGCTCGTGTGCCCACTTTGCTCTAGTTTTGCTATCCGACTCTCTACTGCTTCAATTCGTTTCGTGCTGTTCGCAATCACGATATTACATTGCGTTTTTAAGAACGCTAGGGATTTTGAGTGGGATTGTGTTGCACGTCGCAAGTGCCCTGCGAGTTTAGAAGTTGCTTCCGCGACTTTTATTGCCCCTATTGCTGCCGTTTTCGCCAGGCCTTCTACTTTTTGTGCAGCCATTGTCATTTGTTTTTCTTCTCCACATTCTTTCTTTGTTGTTAGTAATTCCCCGCGAATTTCCCCTATATGCGAAATTATTGCCTGAATGTCCTTCTTACGCTGTTCGTCAGCTTCTTCCTTCTCCTTACGCTGTTTCGCATCTTCTTCCTTCTTCTTACGTTGTTTCTCATCTTCTTCCTTCTCCTTCTTACGTTGTTCGTCAGCTTCTTCTTTCATTGATCGTAGGAAGCTCAGTATTGGGTTAATGTCATCTTTTTGATCCTGATCACACCTGGGCGATGTAACTCTGGACATCTGGGCGCTAGAGCTCTGACGTGACCGAGCTGGCCTCTGTCTGCTCTCGTTCGTTTGACAATAAACTTCTGCTACCGTCTCGACCTGTATGCCTGTCTCTGTTTCATCCTCTAGCTCACTATCATAATCACGGCCGCGAAGTTGCTCACCTTCCTAATCAATGAATCTGCCGCCCTGTCCAGCTAAAAATGTGCCCATCTCATCTCCGAACCTATCGCCGGCAATATGGTTCAAATGGCTCTGAGCACTATGGGACTTAACATCTGAGGTCATTAGTCCCCTAGAACTTAGAACTACTTAAACCTAACTAACCTAAGGACAGCACACAACACCCAGTCATCACGAGGCCAGAAACTGCACACAAACCTGACAAAGTGTGATGTGGTACGGACACCACATCAAAGAAAAATAAAAAACTCGAAACAAAATATATATATACACTGAAAAAAAACTGTAATCATGCGCCGCTACTTAAAACTAATCACGGAACTACATGAAAAAGAACTTGGGTATTAATCATTAAAAAAAGTAGTAGACTGTTCCTATTAAGAATACTGTTTGCTTATCAGTGATTCACAGGAAAGATCCGAGGCTAAGGGTCTCCATTTTATGAAAGGTGCCGGGGCTAGCAGTGTATTTAACACTAAATTCTTCTAGAATCTTCATATAGAAATGATGCTCTAAGCCCCCCCTTTTCTAACTCCGACTTTTGCTGTTGCACATGGATTATGAAGAAACGCGAACTGACAGTAATCGACCCTGCAAGTGGAATAGAAAAGAATTTGGCACCTGCAATAATTTAATTTGGTAGAGATTAATTTGATAAAGGAAAGTTTCATTAACGTAGTGAGAAATGAAAGGGTTGCTTTACCAATCCACAGAATGAAAGTTCTGTCCAAAATAACAATTTGATTTATTGTGACTAAACTCAAAATAATAAACAAAACACTTGAATCATTTACAATATGTCAAATTGGATACTCAAATAAATGTTGTGAAGGTGAAGTTGTCCATAAACTAGCTTGTGACGTTTATGACCAAGTGGCATGTGGAGCCAATTCCTTGCAACTCATATCTTAAGAGAAACACCCAGTCAACCCGACATTAATTGCTGCTACAGTAGTGAGAACTCAGACAATGAGCATTCAAGATAGAACTACGGAAGAAAGGACGGGAACAGGCGCACTCTGATGAGCTCTGATTATCACAGAGCAAAATTCCGTAGTCTGCCGGTGCTGTGGACATACATTACCAAGCTGTCTTCTTAACTTTAAGGATACGATCTGGCGTACCGGAGGCGATGGCTGCTTGCTTTGACATCCCGTTGTGGTGATGATAATGTTGCGAGTATAGCCCGAAACAAATTATCCTGGTCTGGTTATTCCAGACTAAAGACTCCCTATCAATACAAATGCGCCTCTGAGGGAGACGAAGAAGGCTCGCCACACAATCACTGACGATACAGTGATTGATTTTAACAAGCGAAGTGACACAGTAACTCCGATACAGTCAACTTTAGACAAAACTGCTCAAGACGGACAACTTAGGCCGCTTGTACGCAGAACGCTCAATTGCCAACTATACACAGAAAGTTACGTTGAAGTCGAAACTTCGGCAACTTCGTCAAACAGTTACAAATAAATGAAAGTATATTAGACGGCCAACGGAAGGCGGGCTGTCCAGAGCAGCGAGAGCTCAGTCTTGTAACCTAACTCGACCGAAAGGCGAGAGCCGACTCTCTCAAGAACACCTGTACAAGCCAAACACAGCACATTCCCGCCCCCACGACAGTGGCCGCGGTTAAACGTGCCAATCAGCAACTCGAAAACCGGCGGAAAATGCCACTCTATTGCCGATGCACTACTATTCCACCAATGGAGATACTTGGCGCCAATTTCTGCGCCGATTTTGCTACGTCACGGAGCTATCCCCTGACCAAGCCAATCACAGTTATGATTTTGCAGAAAACGCGGGAATTTGTCCGCCAAGACTGCCTGGGAACACAAGTCATTCCCACGCCTCGCTGGTAGCCCGCCAGAAAGTTTTTTCACTAAGTTTCTGCAAAGTAACGTAATCTCTAGCCTAGCCGCTCCGTCAGGCCCCTGTGGGCGTGTCGCCCCCTCTCTTATGACAATGTCGGCGTCTGGAAAGCATCCACTTGACTCCCTCACACCCGTCGGATTAACCCTTTCAAGATCAACAGAACCCGCCTGTCACCGGACCACCCGGGTGACGTGAGATGCTGCGTGGGAAGTCCGCGTGGGAAGGAATAGCAACTTTTCACCACATGGAATTAGATAGGAAAATCGAATTAGAGTAAGATAAAAATATGAGATGGGGCTTATGCCGCCTTTCACAAGATACAACCTTCTATTGAATGCTATGGCGAGTGTCTACTATGCTAGACCCGGCGTAGGTGTTGACCAGAGCTGTCCTAGCTGTGGGTATACATTGCAGGTCTGACTCTGCTGACATGCTTATAATGCCGATTCGGTGGAGTGCTACACGTACTGACGTTAGTTCCAATTGGTGGCTCTCTTTCACGAAGTAGTTCTGTGTTTATGCGGAAAGTCTGTTGTTGTTTACATCCACAGGTGATGTTCCAATCTGAGCTCTTGAAGGGAAGTCAGCAGCCCACCTTGCTTGTCGGTTGTGAGGACCCTCAAACTGATAAGGGGCCGCTACGACAAGATCATGTCGCCTTGTTGTAGACTATTGTTATTCCCAACCAAATATTCATACATGTTGGGAGATAGACACAAAGATTCCCAACTGGGGTCTTTAGGAAGAGATTCCAAGTGCTATTATTTGCCAGATGACTAAGGTAAAACTCCCAAAAACTTTTACCAGATTGAAACCTCTTTAAGATGCACTGCCTGATAAATAAAGTAAAGCACACAGAAATGGTCGGATACCAGTATTACCTCATACACATACACACCACTGCCGGTTATGTAAGGGATTATATGACAGGCAGAATGGCGACCAGAGGGTATTAATGTCATTCATGTTTAGTTGCTGCCTGTCAGGACATGTTTTAAAACAGATCTGAAGAGGTTATTTCTGACCAAAACCAGTAGTCTACCAAATTATTTTGTGAGCATAGACGAAAATAAAAGAAACTTATTCTGTGATTTTATTTCGCCGTTTATATTGATCACTCTATGAAAGAAATAATAATCCTGTCCTGATAGCAGCATCATCTCAAAACGATATTTACAGAATGGCTGATGCAGGAGATAGTTGTTAAGAACCATGTCTGACAACAGCATCACATTCAGAGGACTAAGTGCATATACAAACACAACCAACACGAAATGAGGAATGAACGTCAACAGGAAGTTAGCCCACACCATTGAGTACTGACTAAGTTCGACACAGATAAAATGGCAAAGATGTAAACATTAAGAGTGCAAGAGAAAATCCACTGTTAAACGTAGAGGTGAGACCGGAGAGGTGGAAAGAATATGAGAGACCGGATATGTGGAAAGAATACGTTTGTGTGTGTGGGAGTTGTCTGCTGACGCCATAAAGAAGAAATGGAAGTAGATTTGGAAGACAAAGTGGATTCACTATTACAGTAACAGCTTCGTAGAGCTATGGAAGACATGCGGTCAAATAAAGCAGAAATAACGTACAATATTCCTCTGGAATTTCTAGAATCATTGGGGTAAATGGCAAGCAAAAGACTGTTCAAGTTGGTGATGATGATGATGATGTTTGGTTATCAGCGCCTGTACAAAATCCCAAATTGCATACAGTTCAATTTTTCACATTCCAATCTGACCACTGTCACGAATGATGATAATGATGATGAAATGGTGAGGAGAACGCAAACACCCAGTCCCTGGGCAGCGAAAATCCACAGCCCACCCAGGAATGTTCAATCTGATGTGCAGAATCTATGAAACTGGAGATATAGTGTCAGATGTTCGGAAAAATATCATTTACACAATTCCGAAGTTAGCAGAGGCAGACAAGGGCAAAACTTAGCGCACAGTCAGCTTACCAACTCATGTATCTTGGTTGCTGACGAGAGTAATATACAGAAGAGAGGAAAAGAAAATTGAAGATCTCTGTGGTAGTGAGAAATTCGGCAGTAGGAAAAGTAAAGCCACGAGGGAGGTGGTTCTGACGATAGAGCCGATAATAGAAGCAAAACTAAAGAAAATAAAAATATGTCCATATAATTTGTCAATCCACGTAAAAAGATGCAAGATGTTGCAAATTCTCATAAAAGTAGATGTAAGCTACAGGGAAAGACGGATAATATGCAGTATGTATAAGAAACGAGAAGGAATACTAAGAATCGAAGACTAAGGACGAAACGCTCTAATTATAGAGAGTCTTAGACATTGATGCAGTATCTTCCCTCCACTGTTCACTCTGCAGACGAAGAAACCAGTGATGTAAATTAAACATAGATTCAGGAGTGGCATTAAAATTCAGGGTGAAAGGATATCAGTGATAAGATTTGCTGAACCTCAGGAAAAGGAAGAACAACTACGGGACCTGTTGAGAGGATTCAGTAGCCTATTGATTACAGAATACGGACTGTAGATAAACTGGAGGAATACGGAGATAGTGAGCAGCAACAGAAATTAGATTAGCGACAAACGTACATGCATGTTTTGTCACTGTTTACTGTTGTGGTGTCGCCCTGAGGTGGTCGCTACGTCACACCAAAGTCGGCAACACATATCGGTACCACAGACGTTAGCGAAGACTCGCTGTAGTCAAAAACGACGTAATCATGGGAAGTGTTCCTGAAGATCATACCTAACCTCTTACCACAGCAGCACCCAGCACCCTGGCACCAGAGGTCAAGTGCTCTGACCTTTGTGACCTCAGCTGAAGCAATGGAAACGTCTCAGCAGAGCCGTTCCGTAAGGCTATTGCCGTCCTGACCTTGTGTTACCTACTTTTGCACACCGCATGTCCGCGATTTAGATCAACTATCCAGGAAGGACTGAGCACTAGACATCTGACAAATGTTATGCCCCATACCATGAATACAAGCAATCTGTGTCTGTATCAGAAATTCAGCTTATTATGCTGCATATTTTAAGTTGAAACCTAAATCCGAATATCTGCCTATCGTGTCATTCCTTATTTTACTGTCTGTGTCTGCATGTGAACGAATTAGTATTTTTATGTATACTTTGCGGTTTGTTGGGTAGAAGTACTTGTGTGGAGTGTCGTCTGGTTGGAGCACAAGAGAAGATGCTTGTTCTTTGCTTTGAGTACAGGATGACCAACCTAGAGTTCCTCTTAGCTGAACAGACAGGTCTATCCTTTATGCACGGGGGTTGCTTGTTGTTAGTAGCTGAGAGTTTTGTCGCCGGTACGGTCACAGTATTAAGTAATCCTTCTGGTGACTTAAAATATGGTGTTACGCGCGTTTGTAGTTACTAAAGGAATCACTGAAAATATTTAACTTCCTTCAGGTTAACTGAAGCGCAGTCTTCATTTTTCAGTTCGGTTGAGATTTTGTAGTGGGAGAGGTTTGCTTCGGAGTTTATCAGTGAGCGAAACTCCCCTTGTTCCTTTGGAACAGCGGGTGGAATAATCACCGGTAGGGGTGTTTAATGTGAGTCAGTAACTCAAAATATCGTGTGAATGTGGTGAAACTGAATCTACATGCGTGTGTGCTTTTATTTTTCTGACTGTCCATATTTTCTTTGTGATTTGTGTCTGGTCCATACTCGTGTTTGAACTTCAGGTACGTTAGGTGACGAGTCATGTGTGCAGCTCATACTTCGTAATCTTGTTTCTTGTGTCGGTTTGAACTTCAATTGTGCCGGTAGATCATTTGTTCTTTCAGATTTGAGTGTTTTACGTGACTTTGTGGGAGCTGCTTTGCTCAGTGGAGAGCCACGTGTACCGTGAAACCGTTCTCAGTGTTCATTTTACCAAGTTCTCTCAGCTGTGGCTCGCGATCATTTGATCTTGTCGTGGTTATAGTCAACTTTCCGATGTTCTTGGTGCTTCTGTTTTCTTGGAAAAGTTTCAATTTGTTTAAATGTGTATGGTGAATTGCCATGTGGAGCGGTCGGCTCTCAGTTGTCGGGCGCGATTCGGTGTGATTTGATATTATTTTTGTAAACTGCTCTAAATGAGTTAGACCACATTGCAGTTTCATGCATGTGTTTAGTGGTGGTAAATTGTGTCTGGATCTGTCCTGTCGTGTGAGTATATGAGTGAGTGTTTCCCGCACCTTACCCTCTCGCTCCCTCACCCATGTTAGAGCATGAAGGGCTTGTCTTATTGTATAATCTTAAAGCTTTAGTGTTCAGGCGCCAGGTTAGAATGTTAACTGAATATCCCCCCTGCCTCCATTTTGATGTATTCTTTCAATGAATAAACCTCATTCGTGAAAGTTAACCTCCTGTGTTCTTTTCGCTCATTTACAATTGTTTAAGTGAATTTAACATTCTTAAAAACTGTGATTTTATACTCCTCTTATGTGTTCCCTGGGAAACGCTGTAAACAATATAAATTCATGAGACCAGTACGCCCAGCTAAAGAGGAATCGGTAATATTTCAAGCCATTGTCATATCAATTATATTCATGAACTGTCCCAATTTATTTAAATGAAATAAATATTTCCCATTGAATTCATTATTCAATTGATGTTCCAGTTCAGTCATTCTTAATACTTTGGAAGGGATAGGGCTGGTGGCGACCCTCTTTTATTTTATCGTAGTTATGTCTCTAATAGTGGCTCAACCATGCTAAAGCACATATGTTTAGGAAGCTTGCACGTAACAACACAACGGCATCAAACGTACACAGTCAACATCTTCGAGTAGGAAAAACGACTTCTCACCGCCGCATATGGGCTTCTACTTTTGTAAATATTGAACACTGTACTTCAAAGACACGGTCTGTTATAGTGTATCGAGCGATGCTTTAAAAGTTAATGACAGTTATAAATTACCCAGAAATGCTGTGGAAAAGAAGTGTGTCAAAGTTATTTAAATTATTCATTCATTTTCGCAATAATAAAGTGAACTAATATTTCATGAGTTCTTTTTTGACGAGCCTTCTCCTAGAATATTCAAAAACCCGCAGCTATACCGGGCGAGTGTAGTTTTATCTGGTGTAATTGTTCTACTGTTAATTTTAAAATGCAAGAATAACTGCATAAATTATTATTATTATTATTGTTAAAGCTTATATAAGAGGAATAATCTTTATTTTTTTCTCCATCCGGAGATAAAACTTTAATAAAATACGTTTTGTGCAATTTCCTGTAGCTTATTTAATCAACCAATGGATGCCTGGGTAATAAGGGGGACAATGGCTGCGTGTGTCTTACAACCCCATATTATTGTATGTTTATTCTTTATTACAATTAGAGAGTTACAAACATAGTAACAGACGCACAAAGGCAGAGAAAAGTAACGCTCCACAGATCGATGACCACGACATACAAAGTGTTGTCTAAAGTTAAAGAAGGGGAACGATAGATTACAGGGAATGCTAAGATTAGAAAGCAACAAAAAATTGCGTAGAAGAAATTAAAAGAGAAAACTTAAATTTTCGTTGCCTGAATATGAATAAACGTCACTAACATCTATGACGACAACGTCCTACTCACTGATACTGCTGCTGATCCGAAAAAAGAAGTTTCTTTGGTGTGTTAGGAATTTGAAATAGACGGAGAAGATTGGCACAGATGCATATCCTGCTCGTATTGGGGCCATTTAGTGCGCAGCGAATGAGACTGATCACATAATTACTTATATAGTGTGTGTGTAAATAAAAAGGTTGTATACATGGAAGAACCCTGGAGATACTAAAAGGTATCAGATAGATTATATAATGGTAAGACAGAGATTTAGGAACCAGGTTTTAAATTGTAAGACATTTCCAGGGGCAGATGTGGACTCTGACCACAATCTATTGGTTATGTAGATTAAAACTGAAGAAACTGCAAAAAGGTGGGAATTTAAGGACATGGGACCTGGATAAACTGAAAGAACCAAAGGTTGTAGAGAGCTTCAGGGAGAGCATAAGGGAACAATTGACAGGAATGGGGGAAAGAAATACATTAGAAGAAGAATGAGTAGCTTTGAGGGATGAAATAGTGAAGGCAGCAGAGGATCAAGAAGGTAAAAAGACGAGTGCTAGTAGAAATCCTTGGGTAACAGAAGAGATACTGAATTTAATTGATGAAAGGAGAAAATACAAAAATGCAGTAAGTGAAACAGGCAAAAAGGAATACAAACGTCTCAAAAATGAGATCGACAAGAAGTGCAAAATGGCTAAGCAGGGATGGCTAGAGGACAAATGTAAGGATATAGACGCGCATATCACTAGGGGTAAGATAGATACTCCCTACAGGAAAATTAAAGAGCCCTTTGGAGAAAGGAGACCTACTTGCATTAGTATCAAGAGCTTTGATGGAAACCCGGTTCTAAGCAAAGAAGGGAAAGCAGAAAGGTGGAAGGAGTATATAGAGGTCTATACAAGGGCGATGTACTTGATGATAATATTATGGAAAAGGAAGAGGATGTAGATGAAGATGAAATGGGAGATAAGATACTGCGTGAAGAGATTGACAGAGCACTGAAAGACCTGAGTCGAAACAAGGCCACGGGAGTAGACAACATTCCATTAGAACTACTGACAGCCTTGGGAGAGCCAGTCCTGACAAAACTCTACCATCTGGTGAGCAAGATGTATGGGACAGGGGAAATTCCCTCTGACTCCAAGAAGAATATAATAATTCCAATCCCAAAGAAAGCAGGTGTCGACAGATGTGAAAATTACCGAACTATCAGTTTAATAAGTCTCGGCTGCAAAATACTAACGCGAGGTCTTTACAGACGAATGGAAAAACTGATAGAAGCCGACCTCGGGGAAGATCAGTTTGGATTCCGTAGAAATGTTGGAACACGTGAGGCAATACTGACCCTACGGGTTATGTTAGAAGATAGATTAAGGAAAGGCAAACCTACGTTTCTAGCACTTGTAGACTTAGAGAAAGCTTTTGACAACGTTGGTTGGAATAGTCACTTTCAAATTCTGAAGGTGGCAGGAGTAAAATACAGGGAGCGAAAGGCTATTTACAATCTGTACAGAAACCAGATGGCAGTTATAAGAGTCGTGGGGTATGAAAGGGAAGCAGTGGTTGGGAAGGGAGTGAGACAGGGTTGTAGCCTATCCCCGATGTTATTCAATCTGTATATTGAGCAAGCAATAAAGGAAACAAAAGAAAAATGTTCGGAGTAGGTATTAAAATCCACGGAGAAGAAATAAAAACTTTGAGGTTCGCCGATGACATTGTAATTCTGTCAGAGACAGGAAAGGACTTGGAAGAGGAGTTGATCGGAATGGACAGTGTCTTGAAAGGAGGGTATAAGATGAACATCAACAAAAGCAAAACGTGGATAATGGAATGTAGTTGAATTAAGTCGGGTGATGCTGAGGGAATTAGATTAGGAAATGAGATACTTAAAGTAGTAAAGGAGTTTTGCTATTTGGGGAGCAAAATAATTGATGATGGTCGAAGTAGAGAGGATATAAAATGTAGACTGGCAATGGCAAGGAAAGCGTTTCTCAAGAATAAAAATTTGTTAACGTCGAGTATAGATTTAAATGTCAGGAAGTCGTTTCTAAAAGTATTTGTATGGAGTGTAGCCATGTAAGGAAGTGAAACGTGGACGATAAATAGTTTAGACTAGAAGAGAATAGAAGCTTTCACAATGTGGTGCTACAGAAGAATGCTGAAGATTAGATGGGTAGATCACATAAATAATGATGAGGTATTGAATAGAATTGGCGAGAAGAGGAGCTTGTGGCACAACTTGACGAGAAGGGATCGGTTGGCAGGACATGTTCTGAGACATCGAGGGATCACCAATTTAGTATTGGAGGGCAGCGTGGAGGGTAAAAATCGTAGAGGGAGACCAACAGATGAATACACTAAGCAGATTCAGAAGGATGTAGGCTGCAGTAGGTACTGGGAGATGAAGAAGCTTGCACAGGACAGAGCATGGAGAGCTGCATCAAACCAGTCTCAGGACTGAAGACCACAACAACAACAGTGTATGTTTAAGCAAAGAATGAATTTCTCAAGTTTAGATAGAACTTGCTGAACACTGCATTTAATTCTGTATCTCGATAGTTTACATTGACATGTGCTGTTTTTAGATTGACCCTAATCTGAATCATTTAGCACTCTAAAACAAAATTATGAAAGGAATATCATAACGCAGAAAAGTATGCATCTTACCCCAATTGATGCATCATTTTCCCCGCCGTATTCGGATAAAAAGACGCTAGGTATAAATTTAGGATAAGTGTGGTATCGTATAAAAAAATTAATCATTTACAAGTCCAATTATCTCAGAATTGAGTTACGGACACAAATATGAATATGTAGGAAAAATAAATCTTAAATACTGGTTATTGTGATTAATAAAATAATTGGCTTGGTGAGCCAATTTCCCCCATGCTCAACTATTGTTTTTGAACCTAAGTTTAAAGAACATTTTTTTTCTTATTTTGATTAGTAATGTCTCCTATAAGAACGTGGGACACTGCTTTTTAACATCTTCTATATTACATCGATGGACGTATCGCTTATCGGGCACTAAATCGTTCAGTTTCATCCTTTGGAAAGTTCTGAAAGAGGCTTAAGGCGCATCTGGAGCGTTACCACAATAGATATGACGACCTTCGTGCAGAAGCTGATGTTGAAACGTAGCAGGAATTTTCCATCGATCGTAAAGCCAACAGAGCTGTTGTAACAGCAGGCCATAAACCGTCGTATAAAAACTGACCACGTGTACACAGCAGGGCGCCATGTGGTAGGCTGACACGGCGAGTTTTGGCAGCGATGTGTGTGTGTTGGGGGGAGGGGGGGGGGGGGAGGGCAAGGGGCGGCGTTATGACCTGCAGCCTGCAGCGCGCGATATCCGGAGCGTCATGTCCAGGGTTACTGTGGCCGCCACGCAAGCATAAAACTTAGATGAGGAAAACTCTTGGAGCGACAAAGACGACGTATTGCGATAGGGAGTCGGGGAGGGTAAGCGGTTGAAGAGATATCGAAGGTTCCGAAGAGAATATATATCCCTACTGCACCGAAAGCTTCCCAATTTGATGCGGAATTTCCCCCGGATGAGTACATTCTGCAGCCACTTACACTGAAGTAGCTCCTCAGGTACCGACTTCAGACATAAGAAGAGAACAGCAGCTTGGTCTACTCGCTCGTACCTTTGAAAAAAATTCTTTTCTGGTGTACGCTGTGCTGTACATGGTTGACCGATCGTCGAGTAGCTGTGGTTAAGGTAATAGCGCTCAGGAGAAGTGGGACCATGAATATTTGAGCTATAGCTACTCACTGATTCCCGAAATCAATGAAGGTGAATAAATGGATGGCTCCGAAAAGAACACTGCTGATTTTCTTCTCCAATCCCAACTAGCGACTTGGAAGTGGATGGGACGTTTAACAAAAATCATTCTTTTCCGTTGTTTACAATTAGTAAGATTCTGTTCCAAGTTACACGTTTAGGATTCTTATTCGTAACCAGAATATTATGTACTTTTATTGGAAGCAGTCGGAAGTTAGTAGTGCGATCAGTACATTCTTATCATTAGTCTGTTGCTCGTGTGCAACAGGTCCAGAAATTGGTTCAAATGGCTCTAAGCACTATGGGACTTAACATCTCAGGTCATCAGTCCCCTAGACTTAAAAGTACTTAAACCTAACTAACCTAAGGTCCACCCTCGGTAACTGACTATTCAGCACGACAGAATGTCAATCCTAAGGGCCCGGGTTCGATTCCCAGGTGGGTCGGAGATTTTCTCCGCTCAGGGATTGGATGCTGTGTTGTCCTAATCATCATCATTTCATCCCCATCGACGCGCAAGTCGCTGAAGTGGCGTCAAATCGAAAGACTATCTCTGTCACAGCTGCCGGCTAGTGGAACAGTAAAGGAGATGACTAGTAGTGGTACAGGCTACCCTCCGCCACGCACTGTTCTGCGGCTTGCGAAGTATCTATGTAGATGCAGATGTAGGTTTGACAGAATCCGCCACAATTTCCTTTCCCGTGTCAAACACTTCATCTCGGACTAATAGTTACATCCTTATTTTGTATTCCCTTTTAATTTTTATCCTCTAGTGCCATAGAAATTATCTCTAATATCTTAACACATGTCCTATCATACTGTAAGAGGTACTAAAATTAAATCGAGATAGAGGAAAAGAAGTAAGTGAACTGTTAAATATTTCAAGAGTAATCGCAATAACCGTTTATACATTTGCCCGCTGTGCTGTAAGAGAGTCAGTGTCTTTACAGAAAAATGTTTGCCATTGCCTGCACCCTGCCGTGCATCTCTTCGTCCGAAGCAAACCGATGACTACGAATGTTTCTTCATGGCCCCAAAAATATGAAAATCGGGACTGTATGGAAGATGGGTAAGGGCTTTCCGACGAAACTTGCTGCGTAGTCCAAGTGCCCAAAAATGTTGACGCACGGTATCATTATGTTGGAAGGTAATGCCCGCCGATATGTTGCCTAGTTTATTTCGAGTACGCTGCAGACGTTTCGCTGGGAAACCCTTACACATCCTCCACAGAGTCCCGATCCTCATCACCGATTTCCATATTTTTGGAGCCCTGAAGAAAGATATTTGTGGACATCGATTTGCGTCATAAGGGGAGGAGAACGCCTTGGTAGAATCATGGTTGCAATAGAAAACATTTTTCAATGAAGGTGCTGACCGTCTTATTTCGCAGAGGAATAAATGTATTAACAGTTATGCCAATTAGTTCTGAATTAGTCAACAGTTTATTTACTGTTTCTAATCTGTTTCGTTTTCATTTGACTACTCCTTATATATAACAGGGCAAAAGGCATTGCCGCAGTGGTAACACCGGTTCCCGTCAGATCGCCGAAGTTAAGTGCTGTCGGGCTGGGCTAGCACTTGGATGGGTGACCATCCGGTCTGCCGAGCGATGCTGGCAAGCGAGGTGCGCTCAACTCATATGAGACAAACTGAGAAGCTACTTGATTGAAGTGGCCTAGCGGCTATAGGCGTTTCAGTCCGGGCGCTGCTGCTAAATATCAGCCACGCACAACACTGACGTATGTTACCTGAAACAATATTCTTCGCAACTCGTGCGTAATTAATTTCGGCTCCATACATCGGCTAGAAAAGTTTCTTATATGGATCGTGCTATGAGCACTGTTTTTAAGGAACCAATCTGATTCGAATCATTTTCATTAAAATGAGTTCGGGACCACCGGTGCACATTTATTTTTACACATTTGTATTACGTTCGGCATTTATGTCTGCAGAGTTGCGTAATTAGAATTTGCTGCTGAGATAATTGTTAAGATGGCGGCAAATAATTGATAGAGACTTTCTATTGTTAGACCAAATAAATAAGTATTTGAAATGCTTATTAAACTCAATAAACTCTACTTTCGTATTGTGCACTACTTAGACTTCATCAAGCAAACATTTGATTTGTTTCTAAGGAAAGCACAGACAAAAACGCGATGCAAATCGCTATCATCAATGGCTGCGCTCCTTGCAGCGGAAAGAAATAATTAACACAGATAATGCTTACTGAGAGAGGAATTAAAGTTACAAATAATTATTCACTCATATTTATAATACTAATAAACTCTATTCTCAAGTAATAATTAACAAATAATTACAATTTCTTAACAGACCTCAGTTTGATATGCGTCCGCAACCTACAAAAGCCAACCAACAAAAGGTAAAAACAAAGGAAGACATACGCAGACCATAAAAATAATTTACAATTATCACTGTCTTTGTATGATACACATCGATATGTCCAATTACATCATAGAATATTATATAAATAATTAATATTTTTCATCGTTTTCACTATTTTTTCATATGTCGAATAGATAATGTTATAACTGTTAGAGGCATAATTTCCTCTCGTCGCACTGTAGCTAAAATTTATCTCGTGGATGTTACACCTCTATAGGACCACGTCTCAAACGCTACGATTGTCCTCATCTCCGGTTCCTCAACTGTTCATGATTCGCTGCGTCCAGTGTATTCCAGACGTACATCCTCAGAAATTTCGTTCTCATGGCTAGTGCTTGATGCTAGTAGATTTCTTTCGGCCGGGAATGTCTTCTTTACCTGGGCTGGTGTGCTTCTTATGTCCTCCTTGCTTCTTCCGTCGTACACTATTTTAGCTCCAAGCTAGCAGAATTTCTTTCTCCAATTCGCAGTCACCAATCTCGATGTTTAGTTTGAGGCTAATCTGATTTCTGTTGTTGCACACTGATTTCGTCTGCTCTCGGTATACCTTCGAGTCCCATTCTGCCCTCACTGGCCCGTTCATTCCATTCAATAGGAGGCTGTTGATCAGAGTGGTCCCAAATTGGTCTAGTGCAACATTTGTTTCATCGATAAATATTAGCAGGGACTGTGTAACAGGATGAATAACTATTATTGCCGCAACGAGTCTTCGCTGCTGGGCACTGGTTACTCTTCGTGTTTTGCTGTCCCTGTTAATAAATATTGTAAAACAAATGTTGTACTAGACCAAATTCGTATCGCTGTACCGAATGGGCGCGAGAAATTCTTCCTAAAAAATATGTTTGCTGTTATGGAGAAAAACAAGGCGCGTTGCGTTGTCACTGGGCCTCGCACGGAACATGTGTTGTTTCTTTGGACTGACCCAATCTACTCACTGCAGAAGCTAAATTGAAAATCAGTACTACAAAAAACCAGTCCAAAGTTGCAATTTTTATTTTTTTATTCACCGGAGGACTAGCTTGGGTCGAAACCCATTTTCAAATCATCATAACATGGTCTAAATGGTATTTTCGAAGATGTGAAAACCATGTCAAAAATGTGTTGTTGTGACTTGGCAAGACAGCCAAGCCACTAGGAGAGGAAGCCGAAAGGCACGCGTTTAAGCTCACGCAGGCTGGCGTGAGGTCTGGAACAGTTAAAGGAATAGAGACTAGCAAAAAATGTACGTAGCTTCTGGAATACTTAACTTTAATCCATAATTGGCGAACATCGGTCTGACGGTACACGCATCACAAGATAAATAGCAAATGATAATGGCGCCTTGCTAGGTCGTAGCAAATGACGTAGCTGAAGGCTATATTAACTATCGTCTCGGCAAATGAGAGCGTAATTTGTCAGTGAACCATCGCTAGCAAAGTCGGCTGTACAACTGGGGCGAGTGCTAGGAACTCTCTAGACCTCCCGTGTGGCGGCGCTCGGTCTGCAATCACTGACAGTGGCGACACGCGGGTCCGACGTATACTACCGGACCGCGGCCGATTTATAGGCTACCACCTAGCAAGTGTGGTGTCTGGCGGTGACACCACATGTGTAACGCACAGTTAGAGCACATATAACAAAAGTTGCTGACCTACAGCTACTCCAGCATGTTGGTAGTTCGTAAATTGTAAATACTTGGGGAAACACCAGAGAAAATGCGCCTGGCGTCTCTTGAGAGATACATCATGTTAACGATACTGCTTACAACGTACCACGGTAAAATAGGCACAGCCGACGAACAAACTGATCTGAGACACTAGTGGTCAATCAAGCTAGGAAACAACCTCAAATTGCCCTAAAAAAACTACCTAAATTACCGAACATGGTCGCCGCGCGACATTTTCAGTATTCTCTCACTCTCCTACGCCACCAGCTTAGTATAGGCGACTATTTCATTAATATCACTAATTCAATCTTTCCCAGGAAGTTAGTAAAAGAAGGAATAATTTTGCGAACGTTACGGAAAAATTAATTACCGTTACAATTCTGTCTAAATTTAAGGGGAGGTACCGGTGAAATTTCGACCCGGTTGTAAAAAAACCACAGGGAGCTGAAAATTTGTTTCAAAACATACGAGTTCTCAAATCGAGGGTAAATCCGATTTGCTAAACAACATTTTTCATCACTTTCGAATATTTGAGTTTTGAAAATAATCATTATTTCTTCAAACCCATACGTAGAGTTGTTGGTTATCACGGAATGTATTCACAAAAAACGTTTGAGCCGAAAATGTTTAAAATTAACGGAGGAGTAACATTTTTTATTGTGGTCATTTCGATTTTTTCAAAAAAGCTAAGCTATAGTTGCTTTTCTATCACTAGATACATATGTACAGTGAAGAAATTTAATTGAGACATTAATTTTATATGAATATACCTGTGTGTGTGCCTAAATTGCATGTACATTCTTAATCGTGTATGTATATGTGTCTGATCTACATGTACATCCGAAATCAGCGTTAATAAACAAGTACAGCTATAATTTACACTTTTTGCAATTTCCAGACATGTGGATTTACGTTCGCGGCGGACTCAGCTGTGAACTGGAAAATTTACCAAGGTTTCTTGTCCAGATTGGTTGGTGGTGGTGGGGGGGGGGGGGGGAGGTGAGAAAGGTTCCTAGTCCAGATTGGTTGGTGGTGGTGGTGGGGGGGGGGGGGAGGTGAGGTTCTTAGCAAGTGATCAACATTCGAACATAATTCAGTTACTTAACATTACTTAATTCATACTACGATGCATATATACACTATACCCTGCAGTCCACCAACTCCAACGCGATGCGGAAGCCCGCCTATTGATAAAAGCACAGCGCCAGGCAGCCAGAAAAGACCCACTTTTATTCCGCGTGGCCAGTTATACCCGCGGCTGACGACCCACCCGTGCGGACGCAGCAGAGACGGGAATGTAACATGTAAACTGAAGATAAAGAATACAATTTTCAAATTATCAAGTCATCTTTTACTTATGTTTCCTTCATACTTGGCCACACATTGTATAATGTCGTAGTAATTCTATTTTACGATAAATTCTTGCCATATATTGCAAACACAGAATTTTTATAATTGCTTTACATTTTTCGTGTTTATATACAATTAACAATGTAACTAACTATACTTCGATTTCTTTGAAATCATCAAAATGGCCAAAACGAAAAAATGCTACTCCTCTGTAAATTTAAAAAAAAAAGTTGGCTCAGAATGTTTTTGTTAATACATTCCTTGGTAACCAATAACGCCACGTACGGATTTGCAACTACAGTCTGGAACCGGGCGACCGCTATGGTCGCAGGTTCTAATCCTGCCTCGGGCATGGATGTGTGTGATGTCCTTAGGTTAGTTAGGTTTAAGTAGTTCTAAGTTCTAGGGGACTGATGACCTTAGAAGTTAAGTCCCATAGTGCTCAGAGCCATTTGAACCATTTTTTTGGATTTGCAAAAATAATGATCTTTTTCGAACCTCAGAAATTGAAAAGTGATTAAAAAATTTTTTTGTAGCAATTTGGATTTATGCACCGAATTCAGCACGCCAAGATATGTTACGAAATAAATTTTCAGCCCCCTGCAATTTTTTTGCCACCAGGATGAAATTTCACCGCTACCTACCCTCCAGCCTTAAAGCACAGTGGTTTCGTGGCAAGAAGGCCAGACAAATAATACGATTAATTGCAAATTTTGAGCCTTTGCAGTTCAAAACATTTTGAGATAATGTTTACACAGACGTCAGTTTTACATTTTCTGAGTGCAAGAACATCGGTATGTTCATTTCGATGTCACGTACGCGACTGTGTTGCATTGTAAACATGTATACGTTGAGATACTTCTATGCGCGTGACAAATTGCATGTCGGGTAATAAATACGTTACAGAGAAATGGTTCAAATGGCTCTGAGCACTATGGGACTCAACTGCTGTGGTCAAAAGTCCCCTAGGACTTAGAACTAATTAAACCTAACTAACCTAAGGACATCACACACATCCATGCCCGAGGCAGGATTCGAACCTGCGACCGTAGCGGTCGTGCGGTTCCAGACTGCAGCGCCTTTAACCGCTCGGCGGCCACTCCGGCCGGCACGTTACAGAGAGTTCGATGAGCTGGTTCATCTAAGTCCATGAAAAGATTCAGTACTGAACCATAAGGAAGAGGCTTTATGCTTTTGTGTACACAGTACAAAATGGCTCAAATGGCTCTGAGCACTATGGGACTTAACATCCATGGTCATCAGTCCCCTAGAACTTAGAACTACTTAAACCTAACTAACCTAAGGACATCACACAACACCCAGCCATCACGAGGCAGAGAAAATCCCTGACCCCGCCGGGAATCGAACCCGGGAACCCGGGCGTGGGAAGCGAGAACGCTACCGCACGACCACGAGATGCGGGCTACACAGTACATCTTCTTGGCGTGTCCGGCAGTGCATCTTGGCGTATGTCTTCGAGCGAATGTAACATCGCGAGTCAGAAAGCCTCCCGCACAGCTTATAGTTCCGACATCCACCCAGTTGTCTCTTATGGCCCCAGGAACTTTTCGAAAGTCTTACCTAGAAACAAAAAACTCTGACATTAATTATTGACTGATCAGTCGTCAGATGAAAAAAAGATCTTAAGAGGATTCTTCATTTGCAAATTAGCTGCATTCTCTTCGGGCGATGTTTCTGTGCGTATCGTAAATATATCAACTGAAAAGTCGCCCTGCATCTGTTGGAAAACAGGAAGCTTCGTCAGTTTCTTTGCTGGTTGTGCTGTTTATATACGAAAGTCGGAGAGCGGGTTAAAATTTTCGTGCTTCATTTGCTAAAAAAAAGTTGGTTATTGGGAATCGAAACTAACTCCACTACTGCGTGAGACTCACAACGTATATGCACCAACATTTTTTCTTGCAACACTGAAATAAATGAACAGTTAATATCCGGAACGAAAACTCTCTGTACTCCCGTCCGCGTCTCGCAGTCTAGTGTACTTACCTGTTATGCTGAACATTCATGTTCCTGGTGTGCAGCCGGCCGGCGTGGCCGAGCGGTTCTAGGCGCTACAGTCTGGAACTGTGCGACCGCTACGGTCGCAGCTTCGAATCCTGCCTCGGGCATGGATATGTGTGATGTCCTTAGGTTAGTTAGGTTCAAGTGGTTCTAAGTTCTAGGGGACTGACGACCTCAGAAGTTTAGTCCCATAGTGCTCAGAGCCATTTGAACCATTTGAACCTGGTGTGCACAATGGTGCATACCAGTAATTGAATCTGTTACATAAATACACTCCTGGAAATTGAAATAAGAACACCGTGAATTCATTGTCCCAGGAAGGGGAAACTTTATTGACACATTCCTGGGGTCAGATACATCACATGATCACACTGACAGAACCACAGGCACATAGACACAGGCAACAGAGCATGCACAATGTCGGCACTAGTACAGTGTATATCCACCTTTCGCAGCAATCCAGGTTGCTATTCTCCCATGGAGACGATCGTAGAGATGCTGGATGTAGTCCTGTGGAACGGCTTGCCATGCCATTTCCACCTGGCGCCTCAGTTGGACCAGCGTTCGTGCTGGACGTGCAGACCGCGTGAGACGACGCTTCATCCAGTCCCAAACATGCTCAATGGGGGACAGACCCGGAGATCTTGCTGGCCACGGTAGTTGACTCACACCTTCTAGAGCACGTTGGGTGGCACGGGATACTTGCGGACGTGCATTGTCCTGTTGGAACAGCAAGTTCCCTTGCCGGCCTAGGAATGGTAGAACGATGGGTTCGATGACGGTTTGGATGTACCGTGCACTATTCAGTGTCCCCTCGACGATCACCAGTGGTGTACGGCCAGTGTAGGAGATCGCTCCCCACACCATGATGCCGGGTGTTGGCCCTGTGTGCCTCGGTCGTATGCAGTCCTGATTGTGTCGCTCACCTGCACGGCGCCAAACACGCATACGACCATCATTGGCACCAAGGCAGAAGCGACTCTCATCGCTGAAGACGACACGTCTCCATTCGTCCCTCCATTCACGCCTGTCGCGACACCACTGGAGGCGGGCTGCACGATGTTGGGGCGTGAGCGGAAGACGGCCTAACGGTGTGCGGGACCGTAGCCCAGCTTCATGGAGACGGTTGCGAATGGTCCTCGCCGATACCCCAGGAGCAACAGTGTCCCTAATTTGCTGGGAAGTGGCGGTGCGGTCCCCTACGGCACTGCGTAGGATCCTACGGTCTTGGCGTGCATCCGTGCGTCGCTGCGGTCCCGTCCCAGGTCGACGGGCACGTGCACCTTCCGCCGACCACTGGCGACAACATCAATGTACTGTGGAGACCTCACGCCCCACGTGTTGAGCAATTCGGCGGTACGTCCACCCGGCCTCCCGCATGCCCACTATACGCCCTCGCTCAAAGTCCGTCAACAGCACATACGGTTCACGTCCACGCTGTCGCGGCCTGCTACCAGTGTTAAAGACTGCGATGGAGCTCCGTATGCCACGGCAAACTAGCTGACACTGACGGCGGCGGTGCACAAATGCTGCGCAGCTAGCGCCATTCGACGGCCAACACCGCGGTTCCTGGTGTGTCCGCTGTGCCGTGCGTGTGCTCATTGCTTGTACAGCCCTCTCGCAGTGTCCGGAGCAAGTATGGTGGGTCTGACACACCGGTGTCAATGTGTTCTTTTTTCCATTTCCAGGAGTGTATGATCTTGTGAGAAGGTACTTTTAGGATTATGGGGTTATGAGTGTGTGGGTGTGTAATCATAAATTAAACTACATTGGGACGAAGATACACTCAGTTAGGGTTCCAGCCACAAAATAAGGAGACACATGGTAAAAAATTAAAGGCACACCACACGTGACCCCATGTTACCAAAAACAGGCTTACAGTTATTGTAATCACGAAATTTTATTCAGATATACACTGAGAAAGGCCATCAGATAATATAAAGAACGAGTAGAAGAAGCGAGAACGCTCTTGTGGACCAGAACACATGTCGAAGTGCCGTTCGGTCGTCAGACAAACTAAAATTCGCGAAAACCAGCTAATCTAAATTCTAAGGCTATAATACGCCCAGAATTTGTCTTAAATATTACCGGGTGAAGAAAGTAAAAGCAATGGTCAAATGCCCTTTCACGAAACACGAAAAGGTACATGGTGATTACGTTACCTCCTTCAGAAGTGGCTCCTGTTGGTCTCACGGTGACATAGAAATTCCTCTCTTCACACCCATGTTGTAGATGCACTTCCCTACCACTGGGAGCCCTTTTTACATACTTTTGGGCCACCCTAACAAACCGGGATCTTTTTCTAATACCCAAAGAGTTTCCTGTTGACCAATATCGATAGTGATACTGTATCTTTGCTTCAGGAGGCACTTTGTCTGCTGACAAAGTAGCAGCAGCATATGAGAGTTTGTGTAGTTAATGTTGTTCATAAAGGCATTACAGACGACTTTGAAGATGACTGCAGCGAAATTTAGGAAGACCTTCAGAGGACAGAGACTTATTGCAGGCACTGGCAGTTGATTCTCAACGTAAATGTAACGAATTGCGTAACTAAAGATACAAAAACTCATTACTGTTCCATTTCACTACTGATGATAAATCACAACCGTAAAATTTCTAGGAGCGTCCTTTCTCAGCAACCAATTACTGAGGTTTTTCTAAGTGGGATTGAAAGAATACACTGGATAGATCCAAAGAAGAACACATTTCGCGAAAAGAGGTCAGCGAAATTCACACATTAGTGTTCGTCTGAAAACCTTACGTGAATAAAAAACGCGTTCGACGAGCATCTTTGATGCAAAAGTACATCATTAACCAATCGGAGGCCGTTCAAAGCCCCGCAGTCCAGAGAGAATCTAGTAGTACTGAGATAAAGAGTCCTGGTCTGGGCTACCAGACTGCGGTGTCCTTAGGCTCTTCGCAGCGTGTCCCATCACACGCAGAGAACAAAGGCAGTGCTTGCGCCGCTGCACCTGCAGCCGTCACGGCTTAAGGCGGGCCGCGGCCAGATTCATTAAGTGGTGACCTCACTTTAATGAGGTCGGCCGGTCCCAACGCACTCTTGCGCTGCTGACGGTCCTGCACCTCCAGCTCCATTCACTGGAGAGCGCTGAACGCTGGAATGGGAGCCGGATCAGCTGAAACGTCGACATATTGACCCAACCAAAGGATATTCATGTGAAGGTACGATCATCACAGATACTCCGACTTTCGTTTCGAATCGTTTTGCTGTCAAAGCATCTGGCACTGTTTGCTTGCTACATAAGATGGAAATGTGAGGGGGCGCTATAGCTCTATAATAAATAATGCGCGTAGTTCTGCTCTACGTACGTGAGCGTCTACACATGCATAGGTGGACAAAAGTATTCAGACACTGGGACTGATCAGAGAAGTAAACGTTAAAAGTGTTTGGCCGGCCGGAGTGGTCGAGCGGTTCTAGGCGCTACAGTCTGGAACTGCTCGACCGCTACGGCCGCAGGTTCGAATCCTGCCTCGGGCACGGATGTGTGTGATGTCCTTAGGTTAGTTAGGTTTAAGAAGTAGTTCTAAGTTCTAGGGGACTGATGACCACAGATGTTAAGTCCCATAGTGCTCAGAGCCTTAAAAGTGTTTTTAACCGAAAACATATATTTTATTCTTTACGAATATGTAATACAGGGTGACACAGGAAAACGGGAACATTTTCACTATCCAATAAAACTAGAAGTGATGAAGGAAAAAAATTGCATTCATAGTAATTGAATCCTGCACATTCGTGAAACCTGCTTTTGAGATTCCTCTTTGACCGCTGCAACATTTCAGCTGCGATACTGTGAATTGCATCCCGAATTCTCTGTTTTAACTCATCCAGGGTTCTTGGTCGAGTCGTGTAGATTTTATTCTTGAGGTAGCCCCATAAGAAAACGACAGACACGCGTACAACATCAATGTTCGCTGGAGAACGCACACTTCTTGGTCGACCCATTGGTTCCTCTTACAACTTTGTCATATACGAAAAATTGATGACATTTATCATTTTTTTAAAATTAGATTCTTTAGATGGCGTTCTCCTGTACGAATACATTCGTGAAACCTGCTTTTGAGATTCCTCATTGACCGCTGCAACATTTCAGCTGCGATACTGTGAATTGCATCCCGAATTCTCTGTTTTAACTCATCAAGGGTTCTTGGTCGAGTCGTGTAGATTTTATTCTTGAGGTAGCCCCATAAGAAAACGACAGACACGCGTACAACATCAATGTTCGCTGGAGAACGCACACTTCTTGGTCGTCCCATTGGTTCCTCTTTGAGGGAGGAAGTTCTTAATCCAACATTTTACCGCGTGTTTCGACGGAATAGCATCATGACGTCCTAAATTATAAAAACGTCAAAACTCCCCTGTGACGCTAGCAAACTGTCATTGTTTTTGTAAAACATGGCTAACGCATGCAGTTGGCCTTTCCACTGATCCATTATTACTGAAATGGCGTACTGTTTACTCGCTGCCCATGGCTGCCACTACTCATTTCAAACATTCCTGTTTTCTGTGTCACCCTGTACATGGTTCATTCTGAACATATGCAGAACAACGAGTAACAAAACACGCATTGTGTAAAAACAAAAAAAAAAAAAAAAAAAAAAAAAAGGAAATGGAAATATACAATGGGCAAAAGTATTCAGACACTCAGCCGGCAGTATTTGGTAATGTGTCCCTTTCTCTGTATTACAGCCCTCAGTCTTTTTGGCATGTAGTAAACAACCTTTGACGGCCGCTGTGGCCGAGCGGTTGTACGCGCTTCAGTCCGGAAACGCGCTGCTGTTACGGTTGCAGGTTCGAATCCTGCCTCGGGCATGAATGTGTGTGAGTTCCTTAGGTTAGTTAGGTTTAATTAGTTCTAAGTCAAGGGGACTGATGACCTCAGATGTTAAGTCCCATAGTGCTCAGAGCCATTTGAACCATTTTTAAACAACCTTTTTCGTTCTATGTGAACCGATATTCACCCGTTCTTCTTCTATCAATGCACGCAGATGTGTCAAACTGCTCACATGTCGTTTGAGAGTCTCCTTTTCAATTCATTCCAGATGTTTTCGATGGGGCTGAGATCCGGAAACTGCGATGTGGTGATGAGGCGACGAGGCGTGTTTTATAGGATCCACAGTTCGACAGTTTCCACCGTATGCTTAGGATCACTGTCTTGTTGGAAATAAAAGTCACCTCCAAGATCCAACTTCGCAGCACTTTTCGTCAGATTTTGTTTGAGTATATCGAGATAGACAAATTTGTCCTTGATGCCTTCAATAAAGACAAGCTCACCAACACCTCTGGGGACATGAATCTCCACACCATGACACTGCCGCCTCCCTGTTTGATGGTTGCTTGAATGTTTTTTGGGCTCCCACTCTGTGTTTGCTTGACAGCGCACTAAACTTCGACCATTCACGTGGCTCAAAGTAAATTTGCATTCATCACTCCACAGAATCTTGTCCCAGAAGGTCACATCCTTGCCGACAAATTATTTTGCAAAAAGCGTCCGGTTTTTCGCGTTACACTTACTGACGAACGGTTCTCGCCTTGGCACTCTGGCCTTGTACCCAGCACTGTTCAAGCATCTGCTACTGCTCTAACACTAACTTCGGTAACAAACTCTTGTGACAATTCTTCCGCTATAGCAGGGGCCGTTGTCCGCGGCTCGTTTTTCACCATTAGAACTGTCTTCCTCTTGTCTCTGTTCGTGAGTTTCTGAGGACGTCCCTGCCGTGGACGCTTGACGAGATTTTCTTCTTCTTTCCATTTCTGGACGTTACTAAATACAGTATTTCGGCTTCGGTTGACGACCTTGCCTATTTCTGTATATTATTTTCCCTCACTATGCAGCTGCACAATAAGCCTTCACTCTTCCACTGTCGTTTTCCTACCTTCACGGGACATGGCGCTACGTTTGTCTATTCTGAAAAGACCTGTGCTTCCCTGTAGTACGAGACAGCTCCCTCGCGTACACTGACTGCTTGCTGCCACCGAGTTGTGCCTTCAGACTGCGGTTACGTCGTCAAGCGGAGCGGTATCTGATTACTTAGAAACTATCTCTTTAATTATTTTTTTTATTAAACACTGACCTACAGAATTTTCCCTGACAAAGACAACTCAAACTTAGCCTATTCATTTATTACGCGCAATATACAAGGCCAACGCAATCTCACTGCTATACATTGACAATATTACCTCCAATAATTAACACAAAAGAATGGCCTTGAATTGCAAGAAATCCTACCAAAAATATAAATACAAAAAATATGAAATTAAAGAAATATGAAAATACCTCCAAATCTGTTAATTGCCTAAACTCATTTCAATCACGAATCGCGGTAGTAGAAACCTCTATCTTTTTCATAAGTCACTTACCTCACAGAAAATCTTCATAACACGAGCTACAGGAGTTACAGCAATTAGCATCAATGGCCAGCTAAATAAAAAGAGTCTAACTACTATAGACTCCAACTACTAGGAGGCATTTGGTTAGCAAAACGAAAGATTTTGTTGAAGAGCAAACAATATATTTAAAAATTTTACCTTATTCATGTGACACCCACTTCCAAAAATTACACTACTGGCCATTAAAATTGCTACACCACGAAAATGACGCGCTACAGACTCAAAATTTAACAGACAGGGAGAAGATGCTGTGATATGCAAATGATTAGCTTTTCAGAGCATTCACACAAAGTTGGCGCCGGTGGCGACACCTACAACGTGCTGACATGAGGAAAGTTTCCAACCAATTTCTCATACACAAACAGCAGTTGGCCGGCGTTGCCTGGTGAAAGGTTGTTGTGACACCTCGTATAAGGAGGAGAAATGCGTACCATCACGTCTCCGACTTTGATAAAGGTCGGATTGTAGCCTATCGCGGTTACAGTTTATCGTATCGCGACATTGCTGCTCGCGTTGGTCGAGATCTAATGACTATTAGCAGAGTATGGAATACGGAAAGCCGTGCTGGTTCCCAACGGCCTCGTATCACTAGCAGCCGAGGTGACAGGCATCTTATACACATGGCTGTAACGGATCGTGCAGCCACGTCTCGATCCCTGAGTCAACAGATGGGGACGTTTGCAAGACAACAACCATCTGCATGAACAGTTCGAAGACGTTTGCAGCAGCATGGACCATACGCTCGGAGACTATGTCTGCTGTTACCCTTGACGCTGCATCACAGACAGGAGTGCCTATGATGATGTACTCAACAACGAGCCTGGGTGCACGAATGTCAAAACGTCATTTTTTCGGATGAATCCGGATTCTGTTCACAGCGTCATGATGATCGCATCCGCGTTTGCCGACATCGCAGTGAACGCACATTAGAAGCGTGTATTGCCGGCCGGCGTGGCCGAGCGGTTCTAGGGGCTTCAGTCTGGAACCGCGCGACCGCTACGGTCGCAGGTTCGAATCCTGCCTCGGGAATGGATGTGTGTGATGTCCATAGGTTAGTTAGGTTTACGTAGTTCTAAGTTCTAGGGGACTGATGACCTCAGAAGTTAAGTCTCAAAGTGCTCAGAGCCATTTGAGCCATTTGAAGCGTGTACTCGTCATCGCCATACTGGCGTATCACCCGGCGTGATGGTATGGGGTGGCATTGGTTACACGTATCGGTCACCTCTTGTTCGCATTGACGGCACTTTGAACAGTGGACGTTTCATTTCAGATGTGTTACGACCCGTGGCTCTACCTTTCATTCCATCCCTGCGAAACCCTACATTTCAGCAGGATAATGCGCGACCGCATGTTGCAGGTCCTGTACGGGCCTTTCTGGGTACAAAAAATGTTCGACTGCTGCCCTGGCCAGCACATTCTCCAGATCTCTCACCAATTGAAAACCACTGGTAAATGGTGGCCCAGCAACTGACTCGTCACAATACGCCAGTCACTACTCTTGATGAACTGTGATATCGTGTTGAAGCTGCATGGGCAGCTATACCTGTACACGCCATCCAAGCTCTGTTTGACTCAATGCCCCGGCGTATTAAGGTCGTTATTATGGCCAGAGGTGGTTGTTCTGGGTACTGATTTCTCAGGATCTATGCACCCAAATTGCGTGTAAATGTAATCACATGTCAGTTCTAGTATAATATATATGTCCAATGAATACCTGTTTATCATCTTCGTTTCTTCTTGGTGTAGCAATTTTAATGGCCAGTAGTGTATATAGATGTCAATAGTTCCACTACCCAAACATTATCATCAATATCAATCATCATACATTTCCTTGCGCATTTTCTTATAAACACATCATTTCATCTCACTTCACAATGCAAATCCTATCCACACAGAGTCTCCACTAAGAGTATCATGTCCATACACTTCCTTATCCATTCGCTAAATTCTATAGCGCTGCCAACATGCAAACATGCTACTTACAACTTTTGTCCCGAGTGAAACACACGCCAGTGATGATCACACGGAACTAAACGTTCAAGATAGAGTGTACGGTGACACACGCATGGTCGACGTCTTTCGAAATATTCCCTGCATTATGGCACACACTCCTATACGCACTCCGTGTATGCATCTGTCACAATAGACCGTGGGATACGCATGTAACCTGTGTCTGGATACATTTGTCCGCCTCTGTATGTATAGGAATAACCGCTTCAGTTGCTAAAATGTTCTTCATTTTACTCCAGGAATGGATTCAGCTTTTATACTGAAGCCATTTTCTAGTGCGATCTGAAAATTGTGTTGTGGCTGAGCCTGGTAAATAGGCCTACGACGGCGCTAGCAAATGCAGCCGGATGGAAGGACTTGACCTCGGGTAATTTAAAACATCGTTCACCATTAAAAGGAGCAACACCTTTATTTCACACTCAGAATTAAAAAGTATTGACAATGTCAATTTCGGAATTCAGTGAAGTTAGAAAGTTTCGTCTTACTTTAATGTCCAAGAAAACAGTGAGTGGACTCAAATTTCATCAGGTTGAAATTACCCGAGGAAGCTTTTAACTGTCCAACTCAACATATGCCCCCCCCCCCCCCCCCAAAATGGCTCTGAGCACTATGGGACAACATCTGTGGTCATCAGTCCCCTAGAACTTAGAACTACTTAAACCTAACTAACCTAAGGACATCACACACATCCATGCCCGAGGCAGGATTCGAACCTGCGACCGTAGAAGTCGCGCGGTTCCGGACTGAGCGCCTAGAGCCGCTAGACCACCGCGGCCGGCATATGGCCCCAAATTGCATAAAACAGTAACTGCGCTCAAGGTAAACTCGCAATAAAATATAATAACAGTATTAAACAAACATGATTCTAATCCATTGAGAAAAGCAGCGTTTGAGATTGAAACCACAGAAACAATCGTAAAATTACAAGAGTGCTAAAATTAGAAAAATACTTAATTCCTCCTTTGGTCGTGACAACGGGACAGCAAAAAATACTAATTTGCTGAATACAGGCAGTCCACGCTACCTGAAATGATGGCTGACCCTTATAACACATTTTCTGCCTGAGACCGAACATCAAGGCCGCGACAGCGCGGAACGAAGGCCGTGATTGCAAAACAAAAGCCACTGCTGAGATTAGTCAAAACACATCAACCGTATAACCTTTATCAAGCCTCTAAGTATCAAATGTATGCCCAGGCACACCTGTAGTACAGACAAGGGACTACTAATTAACACGTAATAACTATTCAGTACCAGAATCGGTACATAGTAAGGAGTAGGATGGTCATGTTTCAAGAAAGTCAATTAAACCAAACTACATAAAGCTGAAATAAAGCAGCTTTAAAATTTTATCCCTAATTCTAATGATTACGACCCTTACGATCGAATTAAGGGAAAATATATCAATTAGGGTTGAACTACGCACAAGCGGCACGTTAAATCAGCTACGAATGACACTTACCAGCATGTACCATATGTTGCCTTAGCAACACAACAGACCAATATAACAGATAATTGTGTACGCTGTGAGGGCTTGCTGATCCAAAGGTGGGTACCATACTCAAATCAAACATCTCTGATGATATTAGCGCTACGAACTATCATTAGCCTTCAGCGTAGCTCAAACATCGAAACTGAAGTAGACAGCTTTTAAACAGCCAAAGACACTTGCAGGCGTGCTAATTTTAATACCAAGATTTCTTAAAATATTCAACCCACTATCCCTCGCCCAATACACGGACAAGTACAAACTAACACATGCTCAGGGCATCAGAATCCTCAATCGGACCGTGCCACAGAAAGCAACGACTCTTAGCGCAGCTTGACGGAAAGCAACTAAGAGATACCAAAGTTTTAATTCTAGAAAAAAAGGAAACTGGTAGCACACAGTTTACTCTCAGTATCATACAAAGAGCTCCTTCTTATCAAGGTCAAGTTTACGCTAGCTCAACAGGCAGCTTAAATAACACTCACAAGGAAATCAGCTGTAATTTTTTCTTTTCTTTTTTTTTTTTAAAAAAAAAGGAGGCAATATGCAATATATTGAGGTTCGAACCTCATACAGGAGCTTAAAAGGCACTTTCTCAATCAGACAATGAACATCGCTACTAGTAAAAGCAGAAGGACCTGCAAAGCGTGGAGTGAGAGAATACCCACATGTAATCGGCCAAGCTCCCAATACGAAACACTTGACCTCCCATCTAGCGAAGAAGCATGACGAAGGCAGAATCGAACCATCTTCCACAACATGGCAACGCTTATAGCTGACACCATAACATTCCCGCCGCCGCCGCGCGACACCTTGACCGACTCGAACAGCCGGAAACAAAAGAGCGCGGCTCCTATCGAGGACTGAATCGATGGCCGGCGGGTGTGGCCGTGCTGTTCTCGGCGCTTCAGTCTGGAACCGCGTGACCGCTACGGTCCAAGGTTCGAATCCTGCGTCGGGCATGGATGTGTGTGATGTCCTTAGGTTAGTTAGGTTTCAGTAGTTCTTAGTTCTAGGGGACTGATGACCACAGATGTTAAGTCCCATAGTGCTCAGAGCTATTTGAACAGAATCGATAATAGCCGCCACGGCTCAGTGGTGAAGCAACGTTTTTCTTCCAAAGATTTCTCTTTGGTATGAGTTATGCAGACTCTGAAATCTTTCGATGTCCATTGTCAAGACTAGTTGATGAGGACTCCAAGCACTGTAATAATATGCTAGAATCGCTTCCACAAAGCGCCTCGTTTGCTTTTTTCTTTACAGATGCATTGCTTTTCCCCCACACCTTGAAACAAATTTGAGTCTTTCATTCGACTTTTTTTAACACTGATCATGAGTGTTAGTTCCATTTCATATCGCTTCAAAACACTTGTACAATATGTCGTGCCCAAGATATCCACCGCTAATTTTTTATCGGAACTGTCAGATACTTTCCATTTGTTATTGGTATGAACATGTAAAATCTGCCACTCATTACATCAACTGGAAAACTGTCTAAGTCTTTCTGCATTTACAACCATACTATAACGAAACTTCCGTGAAGACCAGGTATGGACAGTTGTTTTGTTTCGGATACGGAGAGGGGCACGCCTTCTAAAATGATTGCATCCATTAGGCAACTTTGCATTTTAGTAAAAATATAAATTGTACCATAAAAATCAATAAATATAAAAAAATATTCGTACTTTCGTTCAGTTAATTTATCTGGAAGCACAGTCAACTTTAAAACCGGTTTAATGACACAAATGTATCCTATCACACTCTTCTACTTTTTCTTATTTTTAATTAGATTATTACTGAGACTCTCATCGCAGCCTGCAAGTTAACGTCTATCAAAGACCATCGAAATTTACTCTTTTTGATCTTCAAGCAAGAAAACCTTTGCTCAATAATATATGTAGACCCAAATATGGAGAATATTTTCCTCGGAAAGTTCTTCATATACGGTAATTTTTCAGCTGAAAAAAATTTGTAAAAGTCGACTAATGTCACAGCATTAAACATTTCTTTCACAGTGTGCTCTGACTGTGTGTCAGTAAGTTCAGGCAGCAGCACCTCAGGTGCTATTTCAATATCAGCAGTGAGTAATAATGTAGCAAGTTGAATTGATGCTCAGTTTCCTTAAAGTCCTGAAATCTTTTTGTGAACTCGTCTTTCAAATTCTGCAGATGATCCCTAATCTTAGCGGAAACACTTGCAGGCACTTTCTGTGTTGAAGGGAAAGGACAAAACATACCTTCAGCTGCTTGCCTTGTAAATACACCTAATTATGCTTCGAAAGATTTTACATGTTTCCGTATATCATGTACAAGAAATCGCTTTCCCTGCAAAATCACATTCAGTTCATTCACTTTCTCAAATATATCAGCTGCAAACATCATCTCATATTTTCGCTCCTCACATCCCGTTTTGTAACAAAACCATGAGGTTTCTCTTTCGTGTCCACAACTAAAAGGACTTCATTCTGCAATTCCCATACTGTTTTTAACAGTTCGACCAGGCTCAACCACCTCCCACTGTTGTGATACATTACGTCCGCATACTCTGCATCCACGTTACTGATACAGTGCTGTTTCCCTCTGATTGTGTTCACAACATCAACAACAGGGTCTATCGCATGCTTTAAGTGCAGTGCAGTTTTGCAAAGGCTCTTCTGATTCAAAATAAAACGGAAAGATAAAATACCATGTCTTTGACTTGTGCTTTCAACTTGTTTTTAAAAGCTTTACCATACCTACGTTTTCCCCACTGGAGATTTATATATTTGCTGTTGTACAGAAAAACGGAAATAAACCGGATAACCAGGACAGCACTGCGCCAGTACGTGCTCTACACCGTGCAAGTGTAATGACGAACCGGTGCTAGTGAAAATATTCGGTCGCGCACGGGTCGGAAGTTTCGGCTCAAGGTGGATTTTTATGACTGTCTTGGCGAGCCGCACAAAAAACGAATAGCGAGCCGTATCTGTCCGCGAGCTGCTGTTTGCCCACACCTGCTGTAGACAATAACATCGTAAGCGAACTAGTGCTCCATTAACTTATTCTAATTCCCTCTTACTGTGTGGAATAAAGCGGAAAGAATAATAAAGAATAACAAAAAAATAAATGATAAAAAAGAAGAAAAAGAAAACCTTGCTTGTATAATCAATATATTGAAACTGCTAACAAGAGCAGCTTCACCTACTGGCTCATAAAACGAAAAACATTTTTTTCCAAAATACCTCCTTCGATTCTCCTGAGTTTAACGTCTCATTCAAATGTGGATCCGGATTTCCTGAAATAGAAATAGTAAAACACAAAGAAGCATGTTTATGGCCCTTGGTCATAACGTCGTATGCAAAGTTTACTTTACCAGACTTCTGTAGAGACAGAGGAAGATCTTCGGCCACCATTTCTGTCCGCTGCACTAGAAATTGAAGACACAGCAGGGGGGATGGAGAGTGTGTACCAGAAGATGCTTCATAGATATACTATCTATAACAACGTTCGTGGTCGCCACTTTAAGCCGCTGCCACATTGCTTCAGTGCTGTTCCATACGTACTGTCTGATGGGTTCTTTTTTGTTTCGGAATAACGTAAACACGTAATGCTTAAGTGTTAAACAAATCTGCTTAAGTGATAAATGGTTGTTTCGCCATGTTTCCTTTTGAATTGTCACCTAATAATTGCACTGCGTCACGCCTACTTCAATTCCTCAAGCAGAAGTAAGTAAGTTAAATATCTGAATTGAAACCATCGTAGAACGAAAACGATTTATTTTCTGACGTTGGTTCCTATTCAAAATATATTTCCGAACACCCTGTATGACATATCACAAATACAAGAAATGTTATAGATATAGACACGCGTCTGAAGCAAACCAAGAAGCTCCTTAACAGAATGTAAAACGACTCTAATCGTAGATGGAGGTCCTAAAACACATTTTCCATCATATTTTCAAAACATTCGATCAGTCTTGTTGAAAATGCTTCCCGTTTACGGCAATAGGGACGTAGGCAAGGCATTGTCGTCACCCACCGGTGCACGGTTGGTCGATAGCGAAACGCACATTTGATCTGTCTCCCTACATCCATTCTGACGGAAGGGAACCTCAAGGGGAATTAGCTCACATCTCGCAGGGTCTGGAATGATGTGGGCCATGTGAACCACAGTGTGCAGTACCTCTTCTCGTTGAGCTGGATGGTGACGACTATCAGGCTGTAGACACAAGTCAGTATGCGTCGGCTTCTTGCTAGCAATATGTTCCAGCATACCACTAACATCCGCCCTAATCAACACATCAAGGAAACGACAGCTATCCTTTTCGAACTCCATCGCGATTCAAATATTCGAGGAGATTGAGTTAGAGTGTTCTAAAAAGTCGTTGAAATTCTCACTGCCATTAACCAAACAAAAGTATCGTCTACATAACTCAAAAAACACGCATTTTTCGACCCTGCTGACTCCACGGCACGTTTCTCGAAGTCTTCTGCAAACAAATTTTCAATAGTACACTACTGGCCATTAAAATTGCTACACCAAGAAGAAATGCATATGATAAACGGGTATTCATTGGTCAAATATATTATACTAGAACTGACATGTGATTACATTTTCACCCAAAAAAAAAAGGTTCAAATGGCTCTGAGCACTATGGGACTTAACATCTGAGGTCGTCAGTCCCCTAGACTTAGAACTACTTAAACCTAACTAACCTAAGGAGATCACACGCATCCATGCCCGAGGCAGGATTCGAACCTACGACCATAGCAGCAGTGTGGTTCCAGTTTGAAGCGCCTAGAACCGTGCGGCCACAGCGGCTGGCTCCTTGCAGAAGAATTGTAGAAGTAATTACTTGTGGTTTAGTTCCACATCTTTGTTCAACTCCATTTCTTTGTTTGGGGATTCTTATTGTTTCTTCTTCTTTGTTCACCAATCTCCAACATGCCGAGACCAGCAGTGATCTCTGACATCCCTGGACTTGCTGGAGCCACGACCAGCTCTTCAGGACCTGCAGTGACCTCTGGTCTGTGGGAGCCAGCAGTGGTAGCAGCACTGTGGGACCTTGCAGTGCTCCTGGTCAGCATGTTGGAGTAAGGCAACGAGCTGCTAAGGAACTTTGTATTCTAACCACTGCTTCTCAATATATTTATTCCTTAATGAAATTTGTTGCAAGTAATATATCTCTATTTCCAACCAATAGCTCAATAAATAGTATCGATACTAGGAATACGAACAATCTACATAAAGACCTAAAATCACTCGCCTTGGTCCTAAGAGAGGTCCAATATTCAGAAACATAAATTTTCAATTAATTGGCAGGAGCCATTAAAAACTTGGTTTCAGATAAAGCACAGTTTAAACAGAGTTTGAAAGACTTTCGGATAGGCAATTCCTTCTACTCTATAGATGAATATCTTAACAGAGACTGTTAAGCGCCGGCCGCGGTGGTCTAGCGGATCTAGGCGCTCAGTCTGGAGCCGCGCGACTGCTACGGTCGCAGGTTCGAATCCTGCCTCGGGCATGGATGTGTGTGATGTCCTTAGGTTAGTTAGGTTTAAGTAGTTCTAAGTTCTAGGGGACTGATGACCATAGATGTTAAGTCCCATAGTGCTCAGAGCCATTTGAACCATTTGAACTGTTAAGCCAGCTTAAGTAAAAATGTTTGTTAGATTTCAGTTTTGACAGCACATGATCACAATAGTCAAGATTAGGTATTTTGTGCGTATCACACACAAAATTATTAATATTTTTTATTAATATTGCATAACAATGTTTCATTCTGACAGCATGTCAATTCTGTAAATATTAGCTGTTCCCATTTACTGCATTGTATTCACCTACATCGACAATCTCCTGACAAATGATCAGGGTAGTAAGTATTATATTCAAATGTTTTATGTTTATATGTTATACTTTCTGACGTATTCCACACCCACGAGAATCATGTCATTTTTGGCTCTATGGAACGAAAACTGAATCTGATCTACTCTAATCCACTACTGTCATTGATGAAGGCACTCAGCCATTCCCCGACTCTCAGATGAACTGTGCTGGGTGTTGTTCACCACATGGTACTGGTCAGTACTGATTTATGACATACACACCATCTTAGAACATTCCAGTGTTACTGCAAGCACAGAGGATTTATGTGGTGGATGAGAAGCTGCTGATTCCTGCTAGTGCTCAGCTGCTATTCAGTTCAACTTATAATTTAACAGCTAGCAGTTAGCCCTATCTTTAAAACAACTGTTCCATTGTGTGACACTCATGGTGAGATATGGAGGTCGATCCACTTGTCTGCGACACTACAGATGGTGCTATCCCTTCTGTTAGAAAGACTGAACTGTGGGCTGCTGTGTGATCAAACTGTGTATAAAGACACTGAAAACTATCTCCATACATATAGCATGCATACAGATGATTTAGGACATGGCATCTATATGGCGTCAAAAGAAGGTGCTAAAGGAACCCCCATCAGTTTGAGAGAAATACATACTGAGTTCTGTGCACACAATAACCCTTTATTTGCAAAATACTGTACTGTTGTGAAGACTGAATCAGTCAGTTCTTACTGATGGATACCAATACTGATGTGTAAATGAAAAACATAATATTGCAATATCTTTGTTTTTTTATTTAACTACCCCATCATTATATAATTTAAGGTTTAGCCATTGTAGCTCAGTTAGTAAGATTATTGTATTATAGTGGTTACACATATTGTGATTATTATTACAAGTATTCATTTTTCTATAAAAGCCCATTGCACCCCAAAACCTGATTGAGTTGGTGAGTGAAATGGCAGGACTTTGTTGTAAATGACTGGTCCTGTAATGGTTCATAAGAAGGTCAGAAGAAGAAGAGGAATGGGATGCACCTACCTGATAATATGAGCAATAATTGTGGATCCATCGAACTGAGGCAAGATAAATGTTGTCATGTCTAATGCACCCAGATGGAGTTGGCTTTGAGCATGTATATATGTTTTCAAGGCCAAGTAACAGTTGGAAAAGACACTGCAGGGTGTAGATGGTGTAACATACACAGTATTTAGTAAGAGCAGTCAAATCGCTCGACCAGAGAAAGTAAAGCCAAACACCATTTTCATATTAGACGATGTTGCTGTGGGATACTAGGATCAAATTCTACGATGTTTCTGTTTTGGTCAACATATGATTTTGACACATTTGTGTCAGACATATTCCAGAATTCTTAAACAGTTGGTGAGGGATAACGTAAATTCCATTACAGCTTTCAAACAAGACAATTTGGATTTAAAATACATTTACTGGGCACATTTAGGAACCAAAAGCTCATCCAGTGATCTTGTAAAGATATGTGCAGATTGCTGGATTCAAACACAATAAAGGTTTCTCATTATTAATAAAACAAGAAAATTAAATGAAAGTATAGATGGAACTTCCAAGAGTTTCTTTATGTGTAGTTATAAACAAAAGGTGGGGTGCATCAGTTTACATCACACCATGGACAAGTTCACACATACACTCCTGGAAATGGAAAAAAGAACACATTGACACCGGTGTGTCAGACCCACCATACTTGCTCCGGACACTGCGAGAGGGCTGTACAAGCAATGAGCACACGCACGGCACAGCGGACACACCAGGAACCGCGGTGTTGGCCGTCGAATGGCGCTAGCTGCGCAGCATTTGTGCACCGCCGCCGTCAGTGTCAGCCAGTTTGCCGTGGCATACGGAGCTCCATCGCAGTCTTTAACACTGGTAGCATGCCGCGACAGCGTGGACGTGAACCGTATGTGCAGTTGACGGACTTTGAGCGAGGGCGTATAGTGGGCATGCGGGAGGCCGGGTGGACGTACCGCCGAATTGCTCAACACGTGGGGCGTGAGGTCTCCACAGTACATCGATGTTGTCGCCAGTGGTCGGCGGAAGGTGCACGTGCCCGTCGACCTGGGACCGGACCGCAGCGACGCACGGATGCACGCCAAGACCGTAGGATCCTACGCAGTGCCGTAGGGGACCGCACCGCCACTTCCCAGCAAATTAGGGACACTGTTGCTCCTGGGGTATCGGCGAGGACCATTCGCAACCGTCTCCATGAAGCTGGACTACGGTCCCGCACACCGTTAGGCCGTCTTCCGCTCACGCCCCAACATCGTGCAGCCCGCCTCCAGTGGTGTCGCGACAGGCGTGAATGGAGGGACGAATGGAGACGTGTCGTCTTCAGCGATGAGAGTCGCTTCTGCCTTGGTGCCAATGATGGTCGTATGCGTGTTTGGCGCCGTGCAGGTGAGCGCCACAATCAGGACTGCATACGACCGAGGCACACAGGGCCAACACCCGGCATCATGGTGTGGGGAGCGATCTCCTACACTGGCCGTACACCACTGGTGATCGTCGAGGGGACACTGAATAGTGCACGGTACATCCAAACCGTCATCGAACCCATCGTTCTACCATTCCTAGACCGGCAAGGGAACTTGCTGTTCCAACAGGACAATGCACGTCCGCATGTATCCCGTGCCACCCAACGTGCTCTAGAAGGTGTAAGTCAACTACCCTGGGCAGCAAGAGCTCCGGATCTGTCCCCCATTGAGCATGTTTGGGACTGGATGAAGCGTCGTCTCACGCGGTCTGCACGTCCAGCACGAACGCTGGTCCAACTGAGGCGCCAGGTGGAAATGGCATGGCAAGCCGTTCCACAGGACTACATCCAGCATCTCTACGATCGTCTCCATGGGAGAATAGCAGCCTGCATTGCTGCGAAAGGTGGATATACACTGTACTAGTGCCGACATTGTGCATGCTCTGTTGCCTGTGTCTATGTGCCTGTGGTTCTGTCAGTGTGATCATGTGATGTATCTGACCCCAGGAATGTGTCAATAAAGTTTCCCCTTTCTGGGACAATGAATTCACGGTGTTCTTATTTCAATTTCCAGGAGTGTATGTCAGGCACTCAGCCTGAGAGGATAGACGTGCATATACAGAGTATGCATCTGAACATGGACGGAAAATTTCAAATTTCAACATCACAAACATAAAATTAAGGATCTTGCGACGTTTGCCCAGACCTTTCTGAGCTACTCAACGACATATGTGCTATCGTTAAGGAACTAGTGACATACATCCGGATAATTCTGAGAAAGAAATTGAAAAGAAAGTACATGACTTAAGTATAAAGATTGATAGAACTGGGCAGAATGTGTGTAAGGTGCACCCTGTGGAGGAGTCCGCTTAGTATATTACGAGATGTAGAATAAGCAAAGATCATCATGGCACAGATGGCTGTTCAGCTGAAGTTACGAATGCTGAGGTTAGGGTATTTAGATCGAGAGCAGACACTGAGAGAATACATCAGACGAGTTACTGGATCTCTCGATGAATTCTCAGCGAAATTAAACAACGACAACAGCGTTGCTGATTTCATTTAGCGTCATAGTGGTAATAGACAAAACCTTTGGTGTCGACGATATAAATTCAATCGTGTTGGACATGCAGCCTTTAAGTTAAAAAAAAGAACAATACAGGTAGGCTGCGGGTAATTTCAAAGAACAACTGACCTAATAAGCCTTACTTTCCGAAATCCTACAAAACTATAGACTAAGCACCCAGAAGTCTGCAGATGTATGGTGAAATACTGCAACTGACTGGTGTACATAGAAAAGTGGGAAATTGACACAGTGCAAAATACAAAACCATTATGAAACCCATATTAGATGTTCGATATAGCACAGATGGAGGTTTTGACATTCGACATAAAAGAGTCAGCAATAAGCCCCCTTAGTATACATACTATGACAAGCCCAATGAGCTAATACATCGAATGTGATTGCTCATGGCATCAGCTGCTATGGACAATACTACTAATTCAAATGAGGTTATTTCAGTAATATCAAAGCTTAGAGATGTATAAGCCAATAAGTATGGAGCCAGTAGTTCGAGAACTGCAGAAACAAGCACTCAAAACATATCCACATAGGCAGGTTATGACTAAAGGTTTGGATGACTTACAGCAGGCTGATCTTTTACATATGAGGGAGTATTAATATGCTAATAATGGGTTCAAATATATTTTAATTGTTTTTTTATACGTACTCCAAATTTGCCTGGGCATTACCTGTTAAAACAAAAATGGGGAGCGATGTCACGGAGCTGTCTGAGCATTTGTTACAACAGAGATAAATCGACGACCAGGCAATTTCCAAACCGATCACAGTGGAAAGTTTCGCAATAGGTATTTCAGGATAGTGAAGAAGCGATATGGAAAATATCACTACTCAACATTAACCCATTCTGAACAGAACAACAAAATGTCAAAAGAGGATGCATTTTAATCTTCGAAGCTCATGCAAATGGACAGAGATCCTCCAGATACATTTGCACAGTGTAATCGAACCAAACTTAGCACAATAAAAATGAGACGAATTTGATGATCGTGATAATGGTCTCATGGATATGGTGTACTATCGTTCTAAAATGCTGGATTCAAATAAACAGAAATTTAATGTGGATGATTTGGTATGTATCTCAAAACGCAAGACAGCATTTGAGAAGTCATACCTCCGAAACTGTTCGAGTGAGATAGTTACAGTTTCCAAAGTGCAGAGAAGAACTCCCAGAACTTACACCTTAAAAGTTAGCAGTGGCACTGAAGTTTTAGGATGCTTTTACACAGAGGAAATTCAGAAGAGCCGAAAATCACATGTGTTTCTCGTAGAGCATGTCTTAAGACGTCGAGGGAATAAAGCACTAGTTAAATGGCTTGGTCTTCCTGCAACACACAATAGTTGGATTGATGCAGACGGTGAGCTATATAATGGGTGCACGGAGCACAACCAGCACAGTAGCGTAATATGCATGACGGGAGTCTCATTATAGAAGGCTGTGGTATTATCGACAAAATTCCAGTCACATTGCACATTCTGGGGTATAATTATTGCGAACCTGGTACAGAGCTTCAAAATCGTATGATTCGTGGTGGTAATGGGATTAACTATCTGATGAGGGATGTTTGGAACAGGACATTGCATACGCAAAAACATAAAGAACTCCCATGACGTAACGGTGCAGATCGAATCTTAGTTGATAAAGCAAGGAAAACAGTGTAAGAATGGATACTGCTACAGGGCAGCTCACTGAAGCATTTGTAATCGATAACACCATGGGAGGTAAAATTAAGTTGGGCTCAAGTTCCAATCGAAGAAGAAGAAGAAGAAGATATGAAGAAGAAACAGGGGAGTCTCAAAAACTGTATCCAGACAGCGATGTATGCAGCTAAAAGCGTAAAAGAACGGTTACGTAAACTGGAGTTCTGCTGATATCCAGCACATCAGGTGGGATTATCCCCTTCTACATTCCTGCCCTCGCAGGTCCCTCAGAGATGGGTTCACTGGTTGGTGACGCTGTTGCTGTTGCCAGGACCGTGAAGAACACTCAAAAACCCCATGAGCAGCTGGAGGAAGTAAGAAGACATAACCACATGACAAAATGGTTCAAATGGCTCTGAGCACTATGAGACTTAACATCTATGGCCATCAGTCCCCTAGAACTTAGAACTAATTAAACCTAACTAACCTAAGGACATCACACAACAACCAGCCACCACGAGGTAGAGAAAATCCCTGACCCCGCCGGGAATCGAACCCGGGAACCCGGGCGCGGGAAGCGAGAACGCTACCGCACGACCACGAGCTAACCACATGACAGAAGCAGCTGTTATTGGTAAAGGAATATATCTGAAACCAAACAAGAGAGGATTAGGTCTCTTCAGAAAAAAGGACCGTTATCTGTCCTACCGGACAGAGCGCTTACAAATACAAATCTGCTCAAGTTTGTTAGAAAAAAATTCAGCACTCCAAGATTCAGTGGTGTGAAAAGAACGATCGTTATTATTACGCGCGAATTAGTACCCATTGATTGGTTTAAACAACACGGAAAGGAGTATTGTATTAACTGGAGTGGAGACACACAACAGCATTCTGTATATCACAGAGGTTAACAATAAACTACGCATTTAAATTAATGGTGGAAAAGAAATTTTGGAAATAGAACCTGGTGCATACGATATTGGGGATTTAAACGAAGTTTTAAAACGACGTGGAAAAGGGATTGCACTACATGCAAACATCAGTATACGTAAGTCTGAAGTGAAAACAACGAATGCAACGATTGACTTTAACCAGAAAGGTTCAATAGGTCGGCTACTGGAATTCACAAAACGAAGGATCCTAGTAAAGTCTACAGATCCGACCAGTCAGTGGATATACTTCCTGGCGGTACAATCCGTCTCAAGTGTAACATTGCAATAAATCTTATCTCAACAACAGACTGATTCTTACAATTTAAGATTTCTTCCCGTCAGTGGGAACAGGGTATAAGATCGTTGAGACACCTACCAACGCTGTTTACCTCCCAATAACAGTTCAGACAGTGCACTATCTGGAGTTGCGTATTATGGACCAGTATACTCAGCTCATCGATTTTCGTTGTAAGGAAATCATTGTACGACTATATCTAAAAAGTGGAATCAACAGTGATCTCGAAGAGACCCGGGAACTGTTGGAGGCAGAAGCGACGACCTTTAACTTGCAGGACCAGAAGCATCAGCAGCGAGCTTTAACCACTCATGGATCGCAGCAGCCCCCAGTAGCCTCGTATTGTCAGTGAAGACAGGATGGGCGTAAGGTATAATACCAATATGCACAACCCACAGCGCAGCACCTCACAACAGAGAAACAGGGTGATAGCACAAGCAGACTATGTGTTTCTTAACTCAGTTGGTCTGAAACCTTGCAGTGACATCTTTTGATATAACTCCAGTGGAATATGACGAGTGTATTACACGCCAGGAATACTTCTCGCACAAACATTATGCATCAACCACACTTAACAAGATAGATGAAATCAGGATATTCATGCAACACCACGACGCTTTAGCCCACCCATGCAGGAGTGTCGTATATCTTGATGAATCCTTTACGAAAAGGGATGGTACTGCTACAGTGGTATCAAACCTTACATGAATGCTTTAGCGTTCCCATTTCATGAGATACAATATGAATTTAATGGGTTGAGATTGACCATACACACAATATAGGCATGACATCAACTCTTAAAACGTATGCCCCTGCTTCTCTCTCGGATTTGAACTATTTAAAATATGCTGTACGGTTCAAAGACGAGCCAGTGGATAAATGAGTGGAAGAGTACGAGAGATTTACTGGATGTATACCTTTAAAACTTCTTATGGGATACTCTGAGGACATGAGGTGACTTGTTCTGAATGCTAAACAGGATCTTTTTCTTGTAGGGAGGGCAATGGATAAGAACTCATACACTCAAGGAGCTCAAGGGGAGACTGAGGTCACCATCAATAAAATGAAAATTCCACACATCACTGTATCAGATGAGCAGTGTTTGAAGCTTTTAAAGGTTTTGAGTCCCTGTGGATTTCTACCGTTATCTTCCTGTCCATGAGAGATTTTTGAGTACCCAGTGCTACTGACAGCAAGCAGACAAACTAGGTCTATTAAAACCTCCGCTCAACTAGAGACACCCAGGTTCATAATACTTGCGTTTTAGACAAATAGAAGAGGAATATAGCAAATGATTCCACCAAATTTAACAACTGCTAGTTAACTAATGCCAGAGTCTACCTGAACTCCTAATTCTACCAGTATGATAATTTACACCTGCGGTGGAATAAAAATGTATAGTCTAGCATATGACACGTATGCGAGGTTCCGTGTTTCGTACTATGAAGAGGAAGAATGTCTACTTAGCCTATAGAAATTCAAATACCTGGCGCCAATCATCATAACAGACGGCTCATAACAGAAAGAGATAATTAAATCCGGACTTACATATATACGAATTGAATTTAAATCTTCGGCAAATTTCCTGCAACACAGTGCAGTGTTTACTCTAGTTCTACAAGCTCAACAGTATTGTCCAAAGAGCCGTATAAATAAACAATACCCATTGTATTTCACAATGGAATCTCAAGGTGTGACTATCATGCTCAGGATTTCTACGATTATCAGCGTAGACAGTTCATATTTAAAGTTGTTGCATTCATAGTACGAGGTTTGTCCGGAAAATACGTATAAAAGTTGAGTAATAACTTTATTTTACAATTATTCAGGTATTACAATATGGTCTCCTTCAAAGCACTCGCCCTGAGACGCGATACACTTCTGCCAATACCGTTTCCACTGTTGATAACATTGATGAAAGTCTTCAGTTGTGATGTTGTTCAGTTGCCGTGTCGTTTCCGCCTTGATGGCTTCCACATCTCCCAATTGCCGCCCCCGAAGCACCATTTTGTATTTCGGGAACATGAAGAAGTCACACGGGGCTAAATCGGGTGAATAAGGCGGGTGGTCTGTCACGGTGATTGAGCTTCGGGCCAAAAACTCGCGCACAACGAGCGACGTGTGAGCGGGCGCATTGTCGTGATGAAAGATCCACCTGCCCCCTTTTGCCAGCTCCGGTCGAACTCGGGCCACACGAGCTCTGAGACGTGTCAGAACTTCAACGTGAAAATTTCCGTTCACTCTCTGGCCGGGAGGGACAAATTCCTTGTGAACAATGCCCCTAGAATCAAAGAAAACAATCAACATTGTGTTCACATTGGACCTTGATTTTCGCGACTTTTTTGTTCTCGGTTCTCCTGCTAGTTTCCATTCCTTACTTTGAGATTTGAGCTCCACATCGAATTCGTAAAACCAGGACTCGTCTCCAGTCGTGACTCGGTTGAGAAAGTCCCCTCGTTCCTCTGCTTCCAACCAATCCTCACAGCACTCAACCCTCTTTGCTTTCTGTTCTGGCGTCAAGAGCTTCGGTACGATTTTCGCACACAATTTCTTCATTTCAAGTTTTTATGTCAGGATTTCGTGAACGATTGTTTTGGGGATTGACAGCTCGTCAGCAATTATTTTGACTGTCAATCTACGGTCTTTAAGAACACAAGCCCGAATTCGTTCAACATTTGCATCGGAACTCGATGTCGACGGGCGTCCAGGACGAGGGTCATCGTTCACTTCTTCTCGACCATCCCGGAACCTTTTGAACCACTTGTTCACGGTTGGTTCCTTCAGAGAATTGTCTCCGTAAACCTGTTTCAAACACTCAAAAATCTCACGGCCATTCTTGCCTAGCTGTGCAAGAAACTTGATGTTGACGCACTGTTCCTCAATCAGAGAGAGCTCCATGGCGACGGCAGGTGAAAAAGGGTAACTGTCAACAAGCTGCCGCACACTCCCACCTTCACGCAGAGTGCTCTGACTCGAACTGAGCGTTGACAGGATTGATTACGGCAGTAGTCCCACCTGGCGGTGACTGCAACTTGTAACATAAAGACGTTATTCAACTTTTATACGTATTTTCCGGACAAACCTCTTACACATAGAAAATGCCAGAGAAACACAGAGATTTTCAACAAACATTGCCTCACCGAGGTCTTCTACGATGTGAAGTGTGTTAAAACACGGGGGAGTGTAAAGAGATTTACACGTTTCTACCATGGAATTCACTGGTATGATCGTGGTGTACTCTCTAAAGATATTATGCTGTGGCTTCAATCATTCGGCCACACAGGTACCATTAGCTACGTCAAAGGCAAGGAGAAGATCACATGGATGCGATGAACCTTCAAGTTTGCTGCTATTCAACACCTGGGGTTCTACAGGTGTCTATCTCTCCATCGACTCAGGAAGAAGAAGAAGTTTTGTGAAAATAGTGTCGTGTCTGCTTATGAAAATGTAAAACTGCTTTAAGTTGAGTGAAAAATAAATTATATTTTTACCTCTTTGTCTGTGTATGTTTTCTTTTCACCCTGTTCCCACTTTGAGAATATAGAGTTATACCCAGTTTTTTCATGTCCTAGTGATGTAATTTTAAACATTTTGCTACACATCTTTGGAAGTGGACATGCATCCTCCTTCTGTGAGCCAATTTGCGCTGCATGATAGATGCAATTCCATGCAACCATTCAATATGTTTTGTTGTGTTTCGTGTTAAACTGTACCTTCATGTTCAAAACTAATGTCATTTTTGTCTTGCACATCCCTTATATATACAGCTGGGACACATTTTTTTGTAAATAACAACAACAAAGTCATTTGGTAACTTTTTTCATTTATTCACTTCTCTCAGATACAATTTGATTCTTGAGATACAGTTTTTCTCTTGATGTACAACTTAGTTGTGATATTCAATGTAGAGATGCTTTTTTTATACAACAACAAAAAAGTTCACTGGTTGGAATATTTGCAATTTTCCGATGTATAAATCTATGCTAAAAATTAATGTGGAGATACTTTTATTCTTATACTACGGCCGGCCGCGGTGGTCTAGCGGTTCTAGGCGCGCAGTCTGGAACCGCGCGACTGCTACGGTCGCAGGTTCGACTCCTGCCTCGGGCATGGATGTGTGTGATGTCCTTAGGTTAGTTAGGTTTAAGTAGGTCTAAGTTCTAGGGGACTGATGACCACAGATGTTAAGTCCCATAGTGCTCAGAACCATTTGAACCATTTCTTATAGTACTACGACAGTCCCAGTAGTAGCAGTTACATGGTTGTTATACAAGAACAATTCTGATGGACGATTCTATTATCATTATGTGTAAGGTGACTATAGATATTTCTGATGTGCAACTTTTTTGTTAATGCACATGTGAGCGGGTATTTTACAAGTATAACTGAAGACATGCACCTACAAATGGGCTAACCCACAGTATTCAGAAATGAGGTGTAAATGAGTATGGAAAAAGTATATCAAACTATTTTCTTCTTACTTTTTTATCGGAAATCCATACAGTATGGACCAATTACTGTTGTCGATCTGTCATATCCTTTATATTGGAATGTAACATGCAAAATAATAATTAATAAAGAAGAAAAATAATATGTGAAGATTTGTTTTGTACATTAATCAAACATCCACAGCCACAAATTACCATTAACTCTAGTAAAAAGTCCTGTAAAAGGGAAAATTGTTGATAACACATCACCGAGCGAAACGCCACTATCATAATCTGAAGTCGCAAAAAAGGCACCTGTTGATGAAAGCAATGGCCATAACAGAATTGTGAGTCTTTGAATATTGTGTGCCCGTTTTGAGACTCTCGTAGACAATACTAGCCTGTTTAGCATGGAAGTTTAGTTTTTCTTCTTTCTTCCATGGCTGTTTTTCTCACATGAAATTTGCATCTTAAGATAACAACAAAGTTGACAGGTGCCACTACGTGGTTTTGCAAAACCAACACTGAAAAACTGATAAAATATTTTACTGTACATGGCAACGCCAAGAGGTACCTTAATGCTGTCTTTGCACTTATCTTGATAAAGACTTACATCTTGCTAATGTTAAGATTCGTTTGTCTGGAGTAGTGACTTGACTGGGTAAGAGAACCATTTATCCGTGCAAATTCCTGGTCATCCTCGCTGCATTTTATTTGGGCGATTGTTACGTTTCCCTCCACTTATCCACCTTAAATAAAATATTTAGCTTTTAATGTTTTATTACACATAAATCTAACATTGCGAATGTAGATCTTTTTGTATCCCGCCTGGAAGGCGGTGGGTGGGTCTGCTCCTGTAAAATGAAGGGTAGGCCGAATGTAGGATGTGAGTAGGAGCAGGAAAAAAGTGCTTCGGTACTGCGTATAGGTTATAGCTCTTTTACTGGTGTGTGAACATATGAAACTGATGATATTACTTAACTTGGCGTACAGATGAGAAAGTAGGTGCGAAGCTGTACATCAATCAATCTAACATCGGCTAGAAGTTACGAAGGCAAAATTTGTAGTGGCTCGTCCACTATGAAATAGAAACTAATTTGCTTGGTCGTCTCCTCGGAATCAAATGGGCTGAATCTGGAGCGGCGCTCGTAGAGCTGCACAGTGCTGGCTAGAAGGCGCTGTCGTCGGTGTCTGTCGTAGTGCCAACCTAAGAACTTGCACCGAGCCATGGCATCGTAGCTATCGATACCACAGATCTAATGTTTTTTACCTATTGAAATACGGATACTAACTTCAAGAGTTTTAGATGTTTTCTGTAGTTGAATCACATGGGATAAGCTCCATTGTTTATACCGAAGGTTGCTAGACAAACTTTCTTACAAATCTCAACGTCTACTTCACCTGCAGTAACCTTATAGATGTTTGTTGTCTGCCACCTACTCCTCTCTGGGTCACCAGTATACCTACGCTTGACAGAATTCAAATTCACACATGTAAATACACAAGAATTATGACGATCATTGTTACTTAGACTTCGGAACCTACGAAATAGCTTCTCCCGTGCGCCTGCAGGTACAAGTATTTTCTCCCATAGGCTCAATCTGAACCTTGTGATTTTGACTTTTTCACTATACCATTATAATTACTGTACTCTTTACCACTGTTCGCTTCATCTCCTCAACTTCTTTGGGCCATTTCTGTGGACTAAACTTCCTCTTTCGATACATTTCATTGATTTTTCACACTTTTGCCAACGTTTTCCATTTCTGCATCCACCATGTTCACTACAGGCATTTGTATTCTTTAGGTCCATAAAGTGATTTATATTACAAATTACACAAGGATTATATTTCATGTTTACACTTTTATTGATTCCAATATAATGCACCGCAGCCCCCAAACCTTTTCAAATTACGGTTAATTGTCTGTTGTCTGTTTATCATATGACACAGTACTGGCTATCCTGCTACTCAGCTATTCAGCTTATTTCCACTGGAAGAAGTCGGACTGTAGAGGAAGGTACCCCGTTTTTGAAATTACAGAAATCATAACTAGCGAAACGCAAGAAGATCTCTGCGTTATATTACACCCTGATGTTGTATTTAGGGGTGAGACCAATGTCAGTTTTGATAGCTCCTGTACGTAGTAAAAGATGGTACCACTTTGTTCTAAGTTATTTCATTTGAGGGTTAGTCCTTTTTTCCGCGCATGTCTTCAATTCTTTTGATGAACAAGGTGCATAGTGTCTTTTTTTACAAAATAAATGTATTTATGGGTGTACACAGTACACATTCCTCACTCACATGGTGTGCATAAATAAATAAAAATTTACCTGACAAACAAACACATAGAAATACACTGTGATAAAACGGTCATACTATTCTGCAACAACCAGTCTCATTCTCTCTCTTTCTCGCTCGGAGTTCCCCCCATCCCCCCTCTCTCGTCAAATAATAGTCTGAGTACAGCAGAGTTTCAACCCCTTGACCACAAATGACTATTCTGACGTCATGAGGTGACAGGCCAACTGTAGATTGTAGTACACTGTACACCACGTGTCTTCTCGAACGGATTTTGGCACGCCCCACCATACATATTTGCTCCCAGACCTGCAAACACCATAATCGGTGACCCATTCGCCCCGTCTTTCATAAGACCGATAACCTTCTTGTCCTGTGGAAGGTGTGTCGAATTCTTCAGTGTGGCACCTCATTACTTCATATGGATCGCAGTACTTCAGCCAATAGTTGCAACTATCTGTATCCACATAAAGTAATTTACGACCAGAAAAACGAGTTTTCGCAAACTCATGATGGTATCAGTAAATGTGGAGTTGGGATAGGTATGGTACGTACATCCATACGTAGATAGGTTTCCTGAACTCTACTTTAACCTTCGCCATATCCACAGCAACAAAGTTCACATTGAATATTCTCACCCATTTAAAATTTGTTTTGGTGATGCATTTTCTTACGCCTCAACGCCCATCCCATTTGGTTCTAGCCAAAATTTCACATGTTTCCTCGAATCTCCATTGTTTTATCGAAAATTGAATTATTCATTAGTTTATAAAAATCTTTCTCAAAGTCACACGTCCTGGAAGCCCTCAGTGACGTATTCAAATCAATGTACTCCTTCGACCAAGGGGATTGCTTGAAGGAGATAGGCCGGGTTATTTTTACCAGCCCAGTCCCCAGTCTGAGACACTGCTGGAGATTACGATAGCGAATAATGTATCTCCACTAACCCCCAGCACTGCCATCAGTTCTGGGGTGGAGCCTTCTCGCAGAACTAGTTACTTCGAACACAGTGGCAAACGGGCGGCATATCATGCAAACTAATAGGGTTTGCCTTCACAACATACCTTCGATTTTTCCACCTAATCCCCTGCATTCTTCTTTGAGCACCCATCGAAAGTCGCCAGTCGATTGTTGATTGGTGTGCCCATATGAGTTATTGATATTCAAGCACATAATGTGCCTATGGGCACAATGACAGATGAAATTAAATAGATATGTTTTGCTTAATTTGTGTATTTTTAGTCCTGCTCTCTCCCCTGTCAAAAAAATGGGGGGGGGGGGGGGGGAGGGGCAGCGTTAATTCGACCTGGCCCGTTGTTTAGTAATTAGCACTATCGGTAACTTCTGGTGTCGGCCATCTTTGGTTGTAATGAAGGAAACGGTGATGCTATCTTCAAAGTGTGTGATAAGAGTTCGGGTTGGACGACTGCATACGGCAACAGAAGAGACTCGTCGGAATCGTCTTGAAGAACTAATCAGAGGAAACCGTCGGATAACACAAAAACAGCTCGCAGGTAAGTGTGGCATATCACGAGAGCGTGTACAGGCACCACTACAGAACTGCGCTTCAGAAGACTGTGTTCATGATGGGTGCCTCGAATGCTCACTCCTGACATGAAACAGAGAATGTTGGACATCGTTTAACAGTTTCTTTTGCGTTATGAGTGTGACACTGATGGGTTGCTTAACATACATAGCGGCAATTCTCTCAGTGCCGCCATGACACAATTCAGAATTATAGAAATTACTGTAAAATGTAGTGACATCACTCGCTATAACCTTCATTTAGCTATTAAAAGACTGTGGATGAAGAGCCAACGCTGATAGGCTCTAGACATTGGATATGGTATCCACATGCATAGTTAATTTTAAATAATCAATCAATATGGACAGTCTAAACATTCTGCGTGGTGTCTGTTTGTTCTATATCGTGTCTCCCTACCACTTTCGCGCAACGACGCTCTGAGGGTGTTTTTTAGGGAATTGAATGGTTTGAACCTGGGACCTGTTGCTGGTAAGGAGACGCCAGACCACACATGACATGTAGAATTCAGAAGAGTTCAGTGAGACTAGCGATGATATAACCAAATACTTAATGATTTCAGAGTCAGCTCCACTGCACTCCCTGTAAAAGAATCTTAATACTAACTAAATTTAGTGGAAGGGGTTCAAGGCTTTCCTATTTTTAGTTAGCTGGTAAAATAACGTCGAAAAAGCAGTTAAGTTTACCATTGGAAATTTTATTATACTCACAAAACATCGTTTATAAATTGCACTATCGATAAAAGGAAATGTTTTAATACGGGATGGTAAAAACCATCTGCGTCAACAAAAATGTGAACGAATATTCCCTGAATGGGTTTCCAAGTTCTAAAATGGGTCGAAGGATGACCTATGCCATATCACATCTATAACCTAGGTTTAAATTAAGTTTCACAAAAGAGAAAACTATCAAAATGGTCTAGAGTGACCCTCAATTATCTTTAATTACTTATCTAACTTGTCGTAAATTACAGTGGCTGATGTGGCTTCTCAATAACTATATAACAGAAAAATCATCGCGTTTCAGATTTTTACTTCAAGTGGCAAATGTGAACACCATGAGTTTTAATTGACGATCGACACTAGTATTACGTAAAGGGGATGTAACAGATGAGACTTCTGCAGTTCTGAGTGAAGCCTTATGCGCTCAAAAATGCGGCATCGCGTGCGTTCATTACCTTGTCGGTGTTCTTCAGGGGGCGGCGAGCAGCACAGCTCCGCTCACCTCGCTGTCTCGGAAGCAACTCTCTCCTAACTTCTCCTTACTATAATTTACCGAAGTCGGTTTAAAAAAACTATCTGGCTGTGTTTTCATCTGACCAATCAGGGTCTCAATGTTAACCTTAAGCTCCGCCTACAAAAATTCTGTCTATCCAATGAGAAACGTTGTACTTTTCGTGGTGGGACTATGTTTTTAAAGTTTGCAACGTAACAGAGACGCGAAAAAGTCTCACGCTAAAACTTGCAGCTGGTGTGGTCCTTTTAGCGTTATCGTAAGATCTATACTGTTCTTCTGGAGGGCTCTATCTTTTAACATGGGCTGTGGGGAGGTCCTAACGTAACAGAGACGCGAAAAAGTCTCAAGCTAAAAACTTGCGGGTGGTGTAGCCCTTTTTGTGTTATCGTAAGATCTATACTGTTCTTCTGGAGGGCTCTAGCCTTTAACATGGGCTGGGGGGTGGTCCTGATGTAACAGAGACGCGAAAAAGTCTCAAGCTAAAAACTTGCGGGTGGTGTAGACCTTTTTGTGTTATCGTAAGATCTATACTGTTCTTCTGGAGGGCTCTAGCTTTTAACATGGGCTGGGGGGTGGTCCTAACGTAACAGAGACGCGAAAAAGTCTCACGCTAAAAACTTGCAGGTGGTGTGGTCCTAGCAGTTAGCTGGTGACGTGGGGGTCCGTCCGTCCCTTATCGTAGGGCCTTCCAGCTTAACACGGTTCTGCTCTCGGCTTCTGTTCTCGTTTCTCCCCTCGGAACTGTGTCTGTCTCACGGTGGGAAGGTATGACATGCATTTAGGCATTCTTGTGTTAGTCTGTGGTATTCCATTTGCTGACTCGTTACTCGTATTATTTCGATTAATTTAATGTCACGATTTATTCGGAGCTATGTGACATACTACTGGATTTGCTTATCATGTCAGGGTTTTCATGGAAGGTGTTGGATTTGCCTGACACCTTACAACAGGAATTTAGATGCGTCCAATATCTTTGAGTCATTCGCTAATTTATTCAATGCCTAAATATAATTACATGGCAAGCCTTTGCCCACATCCGAATAAAAAAGAAGTTTTCAGTCGTCCTGTAATCGTTGTCTTCAGCCCAAAGATCACTTTAATTCAGCTCACCTAGTCGGTCTGTACAGCGCATTTTCTAATCTCTGCATAACTTCTGAAACCTGCATCCATTTGAGCCTGGATACTGTGTTGGAACCTTCGTCACCCTCCACAAGCGCTCTCCTTCATTAACAAATTAAAAATTCCGTCAAGCCTCAGCACCACATTTTAAACATTTCTGTTACCTTCTTGTATTAACTGTTTACAGCACACGCTTCACTTCCGTATAAGGCTGCACTACAGACGAACACCTTTTGAAAATAAGTTTTCGCATTTTAATTTACCTTCAGTATTAATAATTTTCTCGTTTTCAGAATTTATTTTATTTTATTATTGCTAGTCTATATTTGATATCCTATCTTCTTCGGCCATCATCTGTTATTTTGCTGCCCAAATAGCAAAGATTGTCTACTCCTGTTAGTTTCCCATTTCCTAATCTAGTTCCAACGTGATTTATTTCGACTACATTCCATTACCCTTATTTACGAGGGTTGGAACTTTAATATAATCTCTTTCGAAGACGGAATATATTCCTGTCAACTGATCTTCCATTTCCTTTGTCAACTATGACAGAATTACAATGTCGTTTGAAAACGTCATCGCAATTCCAGAATTCTGGAAACATCCCCCAGGCTGTGGCTAAGCCATGTCTCCGCAATATCCTTTCTTTCAGGAGTGCTAGTTCTGCAAGGTTCGCAGGAGAGCTTCTGTAGTTTGGAAGGTAGGAGACGAGATACTGGCAGAAGTAAAGCTGTGAGTACCGGGCGTGAGACGTGCTTCGGTAGCTCAGATGGTAGAGCACTTGCCCGCGAAAGGCAAAGGTCCCGAGTTCGAGTCTCGGTCGGGCACACAGTTTTAATCTGCCAGGAAGTTTCGTCATCACATTTGTTTGTCCTACCTGAATTCTACTCCACTTCCTAATTTCTGATGGGTTTGCTGTGTATACATCTCAAGGTACATATTGGTTAACCTCGAGGACAGGCTACAACCTTGTTTCACCCTCTTCCCATCTACTGCTCCACTTGCACGTCCTTCGACTCTTATAATTGCAGCCTTGTTTCTCTAGAAGTTGTGAATAACGTTTCGCTCCCCGTGTTCATTCTTGCTACATTCAGAATGTCAAAGTAGTGTTATTAGTTGCGATCTCCTGATCACTCCACTTCCGTAACATGACAGACAAGCCTACAGGCCCAAGCGATTGTAAAATCACGAACGAGCTAGCGGGGACTGTAGTCTCCCTGAGAGTGCGAAGCAGGTTCAGTTCCACGTTGTGCTCGACCGTCGTCCGTCGTTTCTCATTCCGTCCTCTGCAGATAGGAGCGGCCCGACTTGCTGGCTTCCGCGTGCCTTGCTTTGAGCAGAGCCGTCCAATTACATGGGAGAGCGCCACCACGGAAACGAGCTGCTAGGCCCAGCCTATCGTGAGGGGCTCCACTACGGATTCGGCGCTCTACAACTGAGCAGTTTGGATTGCGAGCCGTCTCTGCTTGCTGGTGCTGCCCAATAAGAGCTCATTAAGTTTTCAGTTATCCAATTCCTACAGTGATGCTTCATCCTAGAGACAGGTAACTTACAAGGTACGCTACTGGGTATTAAAATTGCTACACCACGAAGATTACGTGATACAGACGCGACATTTAACCGACAGGAAGAAGATGCTGTGATATACAAATGATTAGCTTTTCAGAGCAATCACACAAGGTTGGCGCCGGTGGCGACACCTACAACATGCTGACACGAGGAAAGTTTCCACCCGATTTCTCATACACAAACAGCAGTTGACCGGCGTTGCCTGGTGAAACGTTGTTGTGATGCCTCGTGTAAGGAGGAGAAATGCGTACCATCACGTTTCCAACTTTGATAAAGGTCGGATTGTAGACTATCGCGATTGCGGTTTATCGTATCGCGACATTGCTGCTGGCGTTGGCCGAGACCCAATGACTGTTAGCAGAATATGGAATCGGTGGGTTCGGGAGGGTCATACGGAACGCCGTGCTGGATCCCAACGGCCTGGTATCACTAGCAGTCGAGAAGACAGGCATCTTATTCGCATGGCTGTAGCGGATGGTGCAGCCACGTCTCGATCCCTGAGTCAACAGATGGGGACGTTTGCAAGACAACAACCGTCTGGACGAACAGTTCGACGATGTTTGCAGCAGCATGGACTATCAGCTCGGAGACCATGGCTGCCGTTACCCCTGACGCTGCATCACAGACAGGAGCGCCTGCGATGGTGTACTCAACGACGAACCTGGGTTAACGAATGGCAAAACGTAATTTTTTCGTATGAATCCAGATTCTGTTTACAGCATCATGATGGTCGCATCCGTGCTTGGCGACATCGCAGTGAACGCACATTCGAAGCGAGTATTCGTCATCGCCATACTGGCGAATCACCCGGCGTAATGGTATAGGGTTACATGTCTCGGTCACCTCTTGTTCGCATTGACGTCACTTTGAACAGTGGACGCTACATTTCAGATGTATTACGACCCGTGGCTCTACCCTTCATTCGATCCCTGCGAAACCCTACATTTCAGCAGGATAATGCACGAGCGCATCTTGCAGGTCCTGTACGGGCCTTTCTGGATACAGAAAATGTTTGACTGCTGCCTTGGCCAGCACATTCTCCAGATCTGTCACCAATTGAAAACGTCTGGTCGATTGTGGCCGAGCAACTGTCGCGTCACAATACGCCAGTCACTACTCTTGATGAACTGTGGTATCGTGTTGAAGCTGCATGGGAAGCTGTACCTGTACGCGCCATCCATGCTCTGTTTGACTCAATGCCCAGACGTATCAAGGCCGTTATTACGGCCAGAGGTGGTTGTTCCGGGTACTGATTTCTCAGGATCTATGCAGCCAAATTGCGTGAAAATGTCATCACATGTCAGTTCTAGTATAATATATTTGTCCAATGAATACCCGTTTATCATCTGCATTTCGTCTTAGTGTAGCAGTTTTAATGGCCAGTAGTGTACATAAATTTCACCGTGGAAGATAGTAATATGGTTTGTTGTTACAGTATACATATACGTGATTGCTCTGTAGTTCACGCTAACCTGTTTGGCAGAGTTTCATGGAAAAACTTTAAGGTTCTCTACCGCTCCACTCCCGAATAACGCGAGGGAAAAACGAGCACCTAAATCTTCTCGTGGGAGCCCTGCTTGACTTACCATAATGATAATTTCTCATTGTGTAGAAGGGACTAAACAAATATTTTGCCACTCAGAGAAGAAGGCTGATGATTGTAATTCTGAGAAAATAACCTTTTGTTTTAGTGATTGCCATCAAATTAGTTTATTATATCCGTAACACTCACGAAAATACAAAACGAGCTTCCCTTCTTTGAACTTTTTCGCTGTCCACCGTCAGTCTTATCTGATGAGATTCCACGCTGTCCAGCAATATTCCAGAAAGGAACGGGCGAGCGTTCTCTCTTTAGCAGATTTGGTGCATTTTCTAATACTGCCAATAAAACTCAGTGTTTGGTGTGTTACCCTCTCAACATTTTCGTTGCGATAGTTCTAATTGAAGTTGTTCGTAACCGTAATCGCTAGGTACTTAGTTTGATGGACAAATTTTAAATTTGTATGATTTACCGTGTAACAGAAATTTAACACAATTAGTGGACAGGTAGTTTTCAGGAATACTGGACACAAATTTCACAGATTTTTGTATGGGCACAAATTTCACTCGTTGCAGTCCTCACGTATCCTTCCAGAACATTACATTCTTTTGAACCTTTGCTCTATGTTCTTACTCCTGTTTGTCTTTGACATACCGTAAGATACAAATATTGTACAGTATTAACTCAGTGAAGCTCTAAATACTTCTCGTGATATTTGAAAGAACACTAAGCAACGTGTAAATAAGTTATATACAACCGCAACCAGTCACTTTTTTGAATAATAATGCTTTATTCCATAAACCGGTTTTCAAATCTTTTCAGGTTCATCTTCAGATGGTTTCGGGAGGATCCAGGAAGTTACATCATTACTGGTAGTAGCATAATGCTGGGTGCTGGTTCCGTGGCAGAAAGATGGGTCACACTTTAAAGTATCGCCATGACTATAGCTTATCTGTCGATATGGATGTAAATTTAGCTTTTACTTACTGTGACAGTATAGGGGGCTTTTTTCGGATATGTCTGCCTCCATTTTGATGTCCAGAACACTTTCACACGAACTATATTAGTTTACACTTTACCAGCATCCAGCATGCGCTTTACAGCTGTTGCTTGTAATAAAGATCTTGACAGAAAGATATGGCATAACCTACTTTGTACAGAGATGTAATTTGTTGTTCTTTACGTGTTAAAGTCAATATAAGGGCAAGTATTTTAATGGCGATAACATGAGAGAACGAGATAAAATAAATAAATTACTACAAGAACAAATTTCAGGTGATCTGATATCTTATTTCTACTTCTATATTACAGGCAGTTTTTTTTTTTTTTTAATAGCAATTATCATGTTTGGCATTAACATGAATCCCAAGGAATCAATAATACAGGGTTATTGTATCTGCAGTGAGATGCAGCTGTCTGCATGGCTAGGGCCTGTATATTTAAATTAATAATAAATCTTCAGATGAACTGTTGGCTTATTTCTGTTGTTACGTTAACATGATCTGGGGTATTATCAAGAGCAGATTCTGTTTATTTTAGCTAAAGGTACATGTATAAGAGTTATAGTGATTGTAATGGACTAAAGCTGTTTGTATGGCTGTACATTTAATATTTAAAAAACCATGAACAAAAATTCTTTAACTGTTGACTTATTTTTATTATAACATTAGTGATCTGGGATATTGGTAGAGGCAGCTTCTGTTTGTTCCAGCTAGAATTAATATGTATAAAGTACTGATTTATGTTAGCAATGGAGAGCTTTAACATTTAGAGATATGGTAAAGGTCTTGTTTTGTGGTAGTATATTACATTGACACCAGTGTGGTTAGGATGTATGGAGAGGGAGGGTCTGGGTGATTGGGAGGGGGGGGGGGGTTGGTGAGCCGGTGTAGGGTTCGTTGGGTGGTTACTTGTTTTGAACTATTAGATCTTCAAAGTTCTGAAGGAAAAATTTGTTTCTCAGCTCAGTTTGATCATTGAGTAGGTAGTCAGGTGCTGTATTTGTGTAGACAATATTTCAATTTCTTCAAGAAGGTCAAGTATTGTGCCTTTGTTGGCAAAATGTAGTATACGGAGATTCTGTTCTATGTTGTTTGCAGAATGATTGTGTTGAGCAAGATGTGAAGCAAAGCTGGACTTGTTCAGTTTGTTTAGACGGATTGCATCAATGTGTTCTTTAAATCTTGTTATGAAGCTTCTACCAGTTTGTCCAATGTAGAAGCTTGGACATGAGTTGCAAGTGAGCTTGTACACACCTGACTTTTGATACTGTTGTATAGTGGTTTTGGTGCTGTGTATGATTTTATTTTGCATTTTGTTGTTGGTGAAGAAACTTATTTTTATGTTGTATGTCTTGAAGAGGTTGGCAATTTGGTGAGAAATCTTCCCTAGGAAAGGTAGGCTAACAAATGTGGTTTTCATGTTTGTGGGTGGTTGTTCAGCAGTTGGTTGATTTAGTTTTGCTGTATTGATTAGTTTATCTATTATTGCAGGGTTGTACCCATTGGTGGAGGCAATTGACTTAATAATTTCTGTTTCTTTTTGTCTTTCACTTGTGTCCACTGGGATTTTAAGCATGTGATGAACCGTTGTTCTAAAGAATGCTTTTTATGTTGGTCTGGATGGCAAGAGGATTTGTGTATGGTAACATTGGTGGTTGTTGGCTTTCTGAAAATTTGAAATTTATGCTTCTGATTTTTATTTGAGATTGTTAGATCAAGATAGTTAATGCCTTCTGGTGTTTCATGTTCTACAGTGAATTGGATTTTATTGTGTATTTTATTCAGTTCTTTGGCTAGATTATCTATTTCTTCTGTTGCTTCATTGAACAGAATGAGTGTGTCATCAACATAGCATTTGTAATAAAGCAGCTTATCTTTTAGTTCCGTTTGGGACCTGAAAAAGTTATTTTCAAGGTTATTGATATATATGTCTGCTAGCAAGCCTGCAAGACTACTACCCATTGCCAGTCCATCTTCTTGAATGTAAAATTTGTTGTTGAACAGGAAGTAGTTGTGTGACAATATAAGTTCCAGGATCTCTATGAGTTCATAGATTTCAGCTCTACCCATTGTCCCATGTTTGAGTAAGTTATTCCTTACTAAACTAATTGTTTCCTTGACAGGTATGTTTGTATATAGGTTTACTATGTCAAGAGATGCAAATTTGGCTGTGACTGGGATGGGGATATCTTTTATACTATTGATGAGCTCATAACTGTTTTTAATGGAGTAGTTATTTTCAAATACATATGCCTTGCGGATAATATTATTAAGTTTTTTGGTGATTTTATAGCTTGGGGTATTCATAGAGTTCACAATGGGATGTATTGGACATTCTGGTTTGTGGATCTTAGGCTGTGATCTCAGTTTTGGTGCTGATGGGTTCATCACTATACAGTGCTTTACTTCTAATGGTGTCAACAAGAAGTTGCAGTTTTTAAGTAACTTTTTAATTTTATCATGGAATTTGGGAGTAGGGTCACATGCTATTTCCTTTATATTATTCTTTCTGAAGAATTCACAAGTTTTGCTAATGTAGTCTGATTCATACATGACAACAGCTGTGTTACCTTTGTCTGCTCTGACAATGAGGGTATTTTCAACTGAAAGTTTCTTATTTATGTCACATAATGTCTTATGTTCAGTATTCATCTTATTGTACATTTTGTTCTGGTGAATGCTTCTCATAATGATGTTGTTTGCCTTATGAGCTACAGCATTTTGTTCATTGTGTTTTAGTTTAGCTTCTGTACATGCAATTTTTGTGTTAACTATGAGGTCTTTAAAATGTTGGTTTTATTTAGTGAGGGGGTAATGTTGTGCTTAAGGCCTTTGTTTAACAGCTTTAATTCATTACTACTGAAGCATATTTCTGTAGTATTTATCAGTTTATCAGAAAACTTACGTTCTGTTTCAGAAGAGATACTGGGGGACTTCACTGCATTCTTTGAAATTAGAGCATTTATCTTTTTCTCGTGTCTATGTGAGATGAGAATACGTTCTTTGTTTACATTTATATTGACATAGTCTAGGAAGACCATGAAGACATGAGCAACAAGTTTATGGCTAAGTTCTAAGTGCATACTGTAAAGCTTTGAATTGAGCAGATCTTTCTTTTTGTAAAGAGACCTGATTTCAGTTTTTAACCAAATAATTTCACATCGTGCTTTTGCTGTCTTGGCTGACATACTTTGACTCGTTATTTTTATTCTGATATAATTTGGAGTCACGTTTTCTCAGAGACACTTTTTGTTAAATCTTATTGCAAGGATGGTTTTCGTTAGTTTAAGTTTACATTGCCGAAATTCGCGCATTGCTCTAATTACCAGGCGTGGTATCAACAGATTATTCTTATCCATTACGGATATTTTAGAACCGTGACTGTATATTGAATGTAAATAAGTTATACACAACTGCAACCAGTCACTTTTTTGAATAATAATGCTTTATTCCATAAACCGGTTTTCAAAACTTTTCACGTTCATCTTCAGATGGTTTCGGGAGGATCCAGGAAGTTACATCATTACTGGTAGCAGCATAATGCTGGGTGCTGGTTCTATGGCAGAAAGATGGGTCACACTTTAATGTATCGCCATGACTATAGCTTATCTGTCGATATGGATGTAAATTTAGGTTTTACTTACTGCAACGGTTGTAAAGCGCATGCTGGATGCTGGTAAAGTGTAAACTAATATAGTTCGTGTGAAAGTGTTCTGGACATCAAAATGGAGGCAGACATATCCGAAAAAAGCCTCCTATACTGTCACAGTAAGTAAAAACTAAATTTACATCCATATCGGCAGATAAGCTATAGTCATGGCGATACATTAAAGTGTGACCCATCTTTCTGCCATAGAACCAGCACCCAGAATTATGCTACTACCAGTAATGATGTAACTTCCTGGATCCTCCCGAAACCATCTGAAGATGAACCTGAAAAGGTTTGAAAACCGATTTATGGAATAAAGCATTATTATTCAAAAAAGTGACTGGTTGCAGTTGTGTATAACTTATTTACATTCAATATACAGTCACGGTTCTAAAATATCCGTAATGGATAAGCATAAACTAAGCAACGTGGTTTTTATATTAGAAAAGTAGCACGTTAGCTTTATTAAGCCGCCATGTCACTGATTGTGCGGCCCCTCCCGCTGGAGGTTATAGTCTGTCCTCGGGAATGGGTGTGTGTGTTGTTTTCAGCACAAGTTAGTTTAAGTATTGTGTAAGCCTAGGGAGCGATGACCTCAGCACTTTAGTCCCTTAGGAGTTCACACACATTTGAAAGTTTTTTTTTAACTTCATAAATCCTCCTCAGTCCAGAGCTTAGACTTTATGAATGAAAATTTTCTATTTCTGGTCAATCTATGGTTCTGAGACAACATAAAACTCAAATTTTAAATTTTAAAAAAGTGTTCATTCATCAAAAGTATAGGACATGTTCAAAATGAATACTATTTACTTTAGAAATTAAATATGTGGAACACTCAGAAAACTCAGCGTCAAAAACCTCAAAAATTATCAAAATGATGCCATTGTAATGTAAAAGTGTAAGTCGTTGCCGAATGGAGATACTGCGCTACATCGACAGAAATATTTGGCCGTATTATTGCAATGAAATAAGCAATCCCTTATTCACATGCTATATAAGCACAGAGGAGAAAAATTTTATGGTGAATTAACGTGCATTTGATAAATGAACTGCATTTGACAGTATGCAATATGTGGCGACAACTTGTAACGATTTTATTTTATTCCGCTATGTTTTGGAAATATTCCACAGAAAAATTCACAAAATTACGACGTCAAACCGCAACATATGGAACGTATCAAGAATATGACAAGCTATGTTCCATTAAAATGTGGCCATGGTTAGCTTCTACGCTCTTAACCAGTGGAACGTAATTTTCAGAGTCCGACTTACGCAGATGAAAATTCAGGACAAGCGTACCATCATAGTTCCGGCGTACCGAAGGGCTTAAAATAGTTTACAAAATTTCGGTATTCGCAGCTACGGATAAAAAACCTGTCGATGCGAATGCAGTCAAAGATGAGTGATTTGCAGATGCCGTGCTGATAGAATTTCTCCTACCCGTGCGAACCTAAATTCGTAGGGCGTTGTGAATGTGACGGACGGAATGCTACTGCCAGTGAGCGACAAATTGTGTCCCGGTGGTGCCTCCCTCCTCCTATCTCTGCCAGACTACCTGGCGGTCATTCCGCCGGAAATGGGACCCGCCCCCGCGGGACCATTATCAGCGACACAGCAAAAAGTAAACAAAAAAGGATCCCCGTGTGGCATGTTCGCCCGTGCCGGCGCTGACTGTGCTACCGTGTCGCTGGAGGCATCCCTCACGTCGTGTAGGAACCCCAGAGTTCTGCGAACCACTGTGACACAAAGGCCACAGCGCGTTGTGAACTGTAAAGCACAACAGTTACTGCAGCGAGACACGTAGATGCGTGGATCTCTGCAGTCAGTTTGTCATCATTCTGTGATTTCAGACAAAATTCGGAAAGGAAGATACTCCACAAGTTTGGTCAGCTTTAATTTTTAAGAGGGTCAACAGATCAAATCCCGAAAATTATGAAGGGTTTTCGGAACTCGGCGTATGAGAAGTGTGCTGGAATAATAACTGAAAGACTGAAGGCCGGAAACGGAATGCGTTCTATGAGACTGATAAAATGGGCTCAGACTACAACAAATTGTAGAGAAACGCAAGGAATACAATAATGAAGCACACATAATGTTAACAAGTTTTATAAAGGTCTTGTACAAAATAAATAGACAATTATTTGGGGTGATATTAAGAAGAAGATGCGTGTGTTTCTGTTGTAGCTTTCAGTCTGGAGACTCTATCCCGTACAAGACTCTTCACCTACTAGTAACTACTGCACCCACATCCTTCTAAATCTGCTAACTATATTCTCATGGTTTCTCAGGACAATTTTTACCCCCACACTTCTTTCCAGTTCTAAACTGGTGATTCCATGATGTCTCAGAAGGTGTTCTATCAACCGATCAATTCTTCTAGTCAGATTTCCCACAAATTTCTTTTCTCCTCAATTCTGTTCAGTACCTCCCCATTAGTTACATGATCTACCCACCTAATCTTCAGCATTCTTCTGTAGCACCATATTTCAAAAGCTTCTGTAAACTCTTCTTGTCGAAACTGTTTACCATCGATATTTCACTTTCATACATGGCTACCCTCCGCGAAATTTGGGTAAAAGTTGCGAAATTCGGTAATCGTGGAACGACGGTTGTCACAAATTTTGTCACATATTTTCATCACCGGTTCGTTAGTCACAAGGGTAGGCCTGTTGTTGTTGTGGTCTTCAGTCTAGAGACTGGTTTGATGCAGCTCTCCATGCTACTCTATCCTGTGCAAGCTTCTTCATCTCGCAGTACCTACTGCAACCTACATCCTTCTAAATCTGTTTAGTGTATTCATCTCTACGATTTTTACCCTCCACGCTGCCCTCCAATACTAAATTGGTGATCCCTTGATGCCTCAGAATATGCCCTTCTTCTAGTCAAGTTGTGCCACAAGCTCCTCTTCTCCCCAATTCTATTCAATACCTCCTCATTAGTTATGTGATCTACCCATCTAATCTTCACCATTCTTCTGTAACACCACATTTCGAAAGCTTCTATTCTCTTCTTGTCTAAACTATTTATCGTCCATGTTTCACTTCCATACATGGCTACACTCCATACAAATACTTTCGAAACGGCTTCTGTAGTGTAACGACGTAAGTTTTTCGTTTGATATATGACCATGTGCAGACTTCGTCACCTACGTCAGTTACAACCCACTTCAAAATGATTCATATTCTTTTTAAATTGTCATAGAATGGTTCTTGAACGAAACTGTAAAACATCAGTTGAGTCGTATGCAAAGAATTACATCACTTGGGCCAATTGGTTTTTTGTAAACTTTTCGATTTAAATTTCGTTTGTTTCTCCTCAGAAATTATATTGACACACGTTATCTTGATCTAATCGATATCAGAATCACACATTAAATAAACTTTTGAGATTCAAAGTTTCGGTGAACGCTGTCAGAATCACTAATCTTGTCAAATATATTATTAATCCGTTCACATAATTCTTCATAAATAAATCTTCAAAAAACGTGTTTCAACTTTAGTAGCATACACTATATTATTAACTTCCTACACATACGGATGTGAACTTGACCGTTGAGAGACAGTGACTGACTTTTCAATAAGATTAAGCTCTATATGACGTCATTGTTGTACAAAAAGAGTATAAAAATTCATTTTTAATTTTTAGAAGCACGACGCAACAACTCGGTTCCAGGATCTTCTGTTGCTCCTTGGCTGTCGACCCGCGACGTATAGCGGCCAGCAATTTCCTCTCTGGTCGCGGCAACGAAGATGCTGTCTCCGTTCGTTGCGCCGCCCTCTCCGTACATGAAACACACAAAAAAATACAAAACTTTTAGATAATTCACATCTATTACAAATAATAAGAAAAACACATAAACAAAACTAAATTAAACTTATAGTCACCTGCAAACTGGGCTGACTTTGGTGGATGCGTGACGCTTAATTTCGTCCCACTACACTTCCTGACAGTTAAATCTATACTCGATGTTAACAAATTTCTCTTCTTCAGAAATGACTTCCTTGCCATTGCCAGTCTACATTTTATATCCTCTCTACTTCGACCATCATCAGTTATTTTGCTCCCCAAATTGCAAAACTCATTTACTACTTTAAGCGTCTCATTTCCTAATCTAATTCCCGCAGCATCACCCGATTTGATTCGATTACATTCCATTATTCTCGTTTTGCTTTTGTTGATGTTCATCTTATATCCTCCTTTCAAGACACTGTCCATTCCGTTCAACTGCTCTTCCAAGTCCTTTGCTGTCTCTGACAGAATTACAATGTCATCGGTGAACCTCAAAGTTTTTATTTCTTCTCCATGGATTTTAATTCCTACTCCAAATTTTTCTTTTGTTTCCTTTACTGCTTGCTCAATATTCAGATTGAATAATATCGGGGAGAGGCTACAACCCTGTCTCACTCCCTTCCCAACCACTGCTTCCCTTTCATGCCCCTCGACTCTTATAACTGCCAATTGGTGTCTGTACAAATTGTAAATAGCCTTTCGCTCCCTGTATTTTACCGCAGCCACCTTTAGAATTTGAAAGAGAGTATTCCACTCAACATTGTCAAAAGCTTTCTCTAAGTCTACAAATACTAGAAACGTAGGTTTGCCTTTCCTTAATCTATTTTCTGAGATAAGTCGTAGGGTCAGTATTGCCTCACGTATTCCAACATTTCTACGGAATCCAAACTGATCTGCCCCGAGGTCGGCTTCTACGAGATTTTCCATTCGTCTGTAAAAAAATTGTGTTAGTATTTTGCAGCCATGGCTTATTAAACTGATAGTTCGGTAATTTTCACATCTAGGCCTATGGTTCTCTTCGTATGGCCGTTTTCAAAATGAATACATCATTGTCTCACTCGGCTTTCGCTCATCATTCCTTTTCCGCATACATCACAAAGATCACGATAAATTTCAATTAGTTGGCCATCTTTGGCACCTCACAAATCGCGGGATTTTCTCTTGCATTGCACATTTTAACATAACACAGAAAGCAAGGTGGCAGAGACAGAAACCTCACGCTACCACCCCTGGATCCGTACTGACAAGGGGAGGCCGCCAATTGTGAAATTCAGATTCGATTCATACTGCGCATAATAAAAGCTCATGGCCAGAGGTGTAATGTGGCAAAGCACCAAGATGCACTTCTCAGCCGCTGTCGAGAAAATCGACAGTTAAAAGAAACCGTTGCCGTGAAATGCTCTCTACGAGTAACAATTTTCTACAGCGTCTTCGCGCAGCGGTAAGCGCTCGGGTTCGTAATCCGAAAGTCGCCGGATCGAGTCTCGCGCCATGCAATTATGATTAGTTTTTTGTAATTCATATATATATATATATATATATATATATATATATATATATATATATATATATATGTATATATATATATACAAACTATTAACAACAACACTCTAAAAGGATGAAGGAAATAGGAAATTTGGAAACTGAAGAAATCTAATACATTGAAGAGTAGCCAAAGTTGATTCATCGTACCCTCCAAATGGGTTATTCGAGAGAAAAAAAAACTATTAATGAATTGCTTATGCATCTTGGTGAAGGCGGATCGCTCTCCAATTGTACCGCCTCCATTTTTCTGTTTGTTCAACAGGGTGTACTTAAGCTCTCACGTCCGCACTGATTATATATATATAATTCCCGGCAATCAGTTGCAACAATTATGCATATAACAAGTTGTTGAAAGTCGTTTGTCGTTGAAAAACTGGCGACTTCGAACATCATTATGTTTTCCGCAAACAAAGTTGTATTTCACAAATGTTATTAATTGTCTTCATAATGTTAACCACGTATAGTTAACGGAAGACGTAGAAACGATATTCTGAAACTCAAACATTCGAATTAGAATAGAGACCCCACGAACACAAATTTGCTGTGGCAGGTATGAAATATAAACTCCGTTACTCGCTCGTTACACTTGAAGGACAGATGTTGAATGGGCCGAAACGAGCCGCCGCATAACAGCGTAGTTGCCTTCTAACTTCGAAAGAAGGTAGATGCGGTCCCTAGCGCAACTTATAACATCGTCGAAAATCAGTGTGGACGTGAGAGTTTCCGTACACCCTGTTAAACAAACGGAAAAATGGAGGCGGTAAAATTGGAGAGCGATCCGCCTTCACCAACATGCATAAGCAATTCATTAATGTTTCAATTACAAAAAACTAATAATAAAAAATAAAAAAATTGCGTGGTGCGAGATTCGATCCAGCGACCTTCGGATTACGAACCCGAGCGCTGACCGCTGCGCCACGACACTGTAGAAAATTATTAATCGTAGAGAGTATTTCACTCAAACGGTTTCTTTTAACTGTCGATTTTCTCGACAACGGCTGAGAAGTGCAGCTTGGTGCTTTGCCACATTACAACTCTGGCCATGAGCTTTTATTATGCGCAGTATGAATCGGATCTGAATTTCACAATTGGCGGCCTCCCCTTGTGAGTGTAAAAACTTTGTGGCACCAAGATGGCAGCCGTTGCTCCGCCCACTGCTGCGGTAGACCAAAATGTCTGTTACTTTCTGGATAGCCCTCGTGCAATAGACTCGCCTCCACAGTAACGATCAGTATCAGTTTTTGCCGACATTATGGCATTGACTCGGAATGGGGTCCATACTACATGAGTGTAAGAACTACCTATGTCAAACTAAGAATCCCCCCGAGCCGTTTGATTGTGTAGATATATTACTGTCTTACAGAAACATACCCTCGATGCTACTAATGGCTTACAACTTGTCTCAATCATACTCAGCGAACAAAAATCGAAAAGTTATACCGAAAAATTCAAAAAATGTTGTAAAGAGAGACAATTTTGCTGACTAGGGAGCAATCACGAAGGAAGTACCACAGAGTTATTATTCCTTTCCATGTAAATGATCTTCACACCCGTCAAGCAGATTGGTACTCTATGGAGACGATACATTACAATAAATCCCATTAGATAGACATTTATAAAATACATTGTCACCGACACTTTTTTTAAACCAGCTGTTTGCGTTAGAAAGGAATTTTAAATGGCATAAAAGTGTTCGTTTACAAGTCAACAGCCAATATTATCCAAAATGAAATTTATACAGGGCAGTGCAATAGCAGTTATTCTATACATTTTGTATCAAAACATTTACAATGTAATAAATAAAAAGGAGAGAGGAAGAGTCGTCTCTGAGGAGCAGGGAAGTCATCAGTTATTTTGCTGCCCAAATAGCGAACTTCATCTACTGCTTTTTAAGTCTCTCGTTTCCTAATCTAATTCTCCTAGCATTATCTGATTTAATTCGATTGTATTCCATTATCTTTGTTTTGCTTTTATTGATGTTCACATTATGTCCTCCTTTCAAAGCCCTGTCCATTCCGTTCATCTTTCGTTGTGTCTGACAGCATTACAACATCATCGGCAAAGCTCAAAGTTTTTATTTCTTCTCTGTGGACTTTCATTCCTACTCCAAATTTTTCTTTGATTTGCTTTATTGCTCAAAGTTTTTATTTCTTCTCTGTGGACTTTCATTCCTACTCCAAATTTTTCTTTGATTTGCTTTATTGCTTGCTCAGTGTACAGATGAATAACATCAGGGATGGCCTACAAACCTGTCTCACTCCCTTCTCAACCACTGCTTCCCTTTCATGTCCCTCGATTCTTGTAACCACCGTCTGGTTTTTGTACGAGTTTTAAACGGTCAACAATGTCAAAAGCTTTCTCTCAGTCTACAAATGCTGTAGACGTAGGATTATCTTTCCTTAAACTATCTTCTAGAAGAAATCGTAGGGTCAGTATTGCCTCACGTGTTCCTACTTTCTTGGTAATCCAAACTGATCTTCCTCGAGGTCCGTAAAGAATTCATGTTAGTATTTTGCAGTCAAGACTTATTAAACTAATAGTTTGGTAATATTCAACCTGTGAGCAACAGACTTTTTTGTAATAGGAATTACTCGTATTACAAGCTTCTTGAGTTTGGGGGTATTTTGCCCGCTTCATACATCTTGCATAGCAGATGGTAGAGTTTCGTCATGGCTGGCTCTCCCAAACATATCAGAATTTATGACGAACGTCTTGTATTCCTGGGGCCTTATTTCGATTTATATCTTTATCAAATTCTTCTCAAAGTATCGTATTTCCCATCTCGTCTTCATCCACGTCCTCTTCCATTTCTATAATCATTCTGTCATGTACATCTTCCTTGTATAGACCCTCTGTATACTCCTTCCACCTTCTTCGCTTAGGACTGGTTTTCCATCTAAGCTCTTGATATTCAAACAGCTGTTTCTCTTTTCTCCAAAGGCCTCTTTAATTTTCCTGTAGGTGGTATCTACTCCCCCCTAGCGATATATGCTTCTAAATCCTTGTATTTGTCCTCTAGCCTTTCCTGCTTAGCCACTTTGCGCTTTCCTTTAATCTCGTTTTTTAGATGTATGTATTCTCTTTCACCTGCTTCATTTACTGCATTTTTTAATTTTCCTCCTTTCATCAGTCAAACTCACTATCTCCTCTGTTATCCAAAGATTTCTACTAGGCCTTGTCTTTCTACCTATTTGATTCCTTGCTGCCTTCACTATTTTGTCTCTCAGTGCTATCCACTGGCATTGCTATCCCATGTTTGTCAATCGTTGCATAATACTTCCACTGGAACTCTAAACGACCACCGGTTCTTTCAACTTATCCAGGTCCCACTGTCTTAACTTCCTACCATATTGCAGTTTCTTAAGTTTTAGCCTACAGTTCACAACCTACAAATTGTGGCCAGAGTCCACAACTTGCCCTGGAAATGTCTTGCAATACAAAATCCGGTTCCGAAATCTCTGTCTTACTGTTATATAATGAATTTGAAAGCTTCCGGTGTTTCCAGGTCTATTAAACCAAATCATCTTATAGAAACAATTCAGAAAATCTAGAATAGTACAAGAATCCAAATGCTTTGGGACACCGAGAGAAAAACAACGGATACTAGGACATCAACAAGGTTGTAGCCTTTCGCCACTGTTCTTAACATGAACATTGCCGAAGTGGTATAGCAATGGAAAATGAAAGTACACATACGACATTTCCAATAAGATTGTATAATGATGATGCTGTTTGTAGATGCTCAAGTTTTAAACTCGAACAGTGAAGATGAATTACAGAGAGCTGCTTATGGGCTGCACAGAAAGTCTCAGTATCAATACAAAAAACAAAAGTCACGAGTTTCTGTGACAAAAACCCAGTGTAGTAGAAAACGAGATCATAGAGCAAAAAGATAGATTTAAATTATGCTAACGTGCACAGGAGACCTAGATGAAAAAGACAGAATTGGGTAGTTAAGTTACTTAAACGGCACCATTAGAAGATTCTCCAATACAAAGTAAGGGCAGAAAATTGTCTTTTATAAAATTTTGACGGTACAAAAATTGTTGTATGGGAGTGAATCTTGGGCAACGAAAAAAAGTTGAGATAAGGTTACAGAAAAATAAAATGAAATTCCTCAGAAATACTAAAGGACACACAAAGTTATATTATAAAAGGAATGTAGCAAATAGGAAGAACTGAAAATATTTTATATAAATGAAAGGTTGAAGGAAGTAGATGAAATGGATGTTCCATCGTCTTCGAATGGAAGATTAAGATTAGTGCTACAGTTTTGGTAATACTTTCTGCAAGGTAAAGGTACTGAAAACCAGCAAAAAGGTGGAAAAACCAAATGAGGCTACAACAGGCCACGCAAGACCTAATACATGTCAGAAGAAGAAGAAGGATAGGAAGGTTAAAATCGTGCACTTCAGCAGACCAGTCGATACACAATAGGATGCCGAAAAAGCTCCTCAAAACAATAACGTGTGCTTTCAACCCTGTAAGCATGATTAATATCGTCTTTTTTCCCATAGAAACTTCGACGAATGGGCCCAAGTCATAATCTCCATTACGGGTGAGAAGACGTGCCAGTCCCCGGCACGAATCTACCTGGCGGATTAGTGTCGAAGTCCGGTGAGCCGGCCAGTCTGTGGATGGTTTTTAAGGCGATTTTCCATCTGCCACGACGAATGCGGGCTGGTTCCCCTTATTCCGCCTCAGTTACACTATGCCTGCGATTGCTGCCCAAACACTTTCTTCACGCACGCACACACCATAATTGCTCTACCATGTGTGGTGTCACATACCGCTACCGCCCTACCGGCGTTAACACTTGGCAACGAAATCGCAAGTTTCCCTCTGATGCCAACAGCAGTCGCACGGACCGTCGTTGTTGCACTGCCGTGTGCGGCCAAAGATTGGTTCAAACGGCTCTGAGCACTATGCGACTTAACTTCTGAGGTCATCAGTCGCCAAAGATTGTCATGAAAAATAAGTGCATGACAGTTACGTTTTGTGGGCTCCTGACTCTTGACGTGAGATTCCATTGTTGCAGGCATCCTTATATAGTTACTGTGCACTCAGAACTGAAACGTCCTACGTGACACAATCGACGGGAATACTTGGGACACTGCGCAACCTTCTATGCAGGAATTCATCAGATTTTCACTGTGGTCTAAGTTTCGTGACCGATCGGAAGTTGAACGAAAACATAGCACTCGTATGTACTGGTCCCGCAAATGAACTACAGACAGTTTTCTAATAGCTGCAGCATGTAGTGGACTAGTGTTAACAACATGTCACGTCATAGATAAAAAAATAATTTGCATAAATAATAAATGGTTGTTGTTAGCTCTATAAGAATTTGTCTGGTACGTAAGATAGTAGAACTGAAAGTCACCTGTTTCAACTGGTCGAAATGGAAAATCATAAACTTTTTACACTAACTGAAAAAATTATAGGTCAACCTGTTAATTTCCTCTGACCACTGCTTATCATCGTTAAGCTGTTCGCAGCTGCAATAAGGAAGCATCAAAATTTTACCAGCTTCTGTCCGTCTCGTGGTGCAAATTTCGCAGGTGGGTGTAGGGTAACGTGGGGTTAAATGAATGATTTCAGTTTTTTGGTCCCCAAAGAGGTAGTAAATATTTTACTACGCGTGTTAAATTTTAATGTTGAGTGGATCATAATTATAAGTTTTGTATGTTAAAAGTACGTTGCTGTAAAATGTATTCTTTTTCATTATAAGTAGCAAAATTTAAAGTGTTGAAAGAACGAAAAAATTAAAAATTTGGAGGGGGGGGGCTGTTTGAATCGTAAACAGATCTACGTGAATCATTGTAACACGTCATACAACTATATGCGATATGGAGGGCTTACACTATTTAGCCGTTCCTGTTGTACTTACATGCATTTCCACAGATGAATTGGTTATGACCCGCAGTCCCTACACAAATTTCGTGAAACCACACATTGCGTTTTTCATACCTTATCCACTACTCTTTCTTCACAGATCGCTACTGTCGTAAAACTGATAGCAGAAATCACGAAGTATGTTTTATTTCTTCAGGTGATGGTGAATGCTCTTCTGGCTATAAATGTTTTACGTGAACATGCAACGTGTTTCTGTAACCTTTTATCTTCTTTCTTTGGGAGTTTTTAAAATGCAATTTTCTCGTCCCTGCTGTAAGACTGAGATGAAATGGCGAAGTTAGGTAGCAAGGTGAATTTTTCTCCCTTCTCGCACGTGTGTTACCGGTGGTTTTCGATGGGGCTGGCAAAACAGGAGGAAATGATGATGATGGTGATGAAGAAGAACTTGTGAGCAATGATTGGTAAATTTTTTGGAGGTTTAGAAGAAGTTCCAGCGCCTATGTTTAATTCTGATACTGTGGTAAGAGAGCGAAACTCATCATCCAGGAATGTGCACGAAGGAAGGAATCTGTGTGATGGTATTTTGTTGGGCTTGGAGGGTAAAATTCCCGTGCACTCAAAGGTTTTCACAGCATTTCCTACGTTACATCCACATGGCCAGGCAACGTCAAAAATTTTGCCAAAAACAGATTTTGTAACGGAGACTGAGTGGTAGTTGTGTATAATTAGACTACATAAATAATTTAATAAAGAAGAAGTAATATATATTATTTTCCGATTCCGAAAGCCCCACCAAGACAGATTCACATAGACCCATTTGCTCATTATTTTTTAAATATCAGCAGTAGCTGATATTTATAACATTAGTCGCAAGTTATTCTTTTCACACCGACCTGGTGGATGCTACACAGCTGGTAGTGGACAGATTTATAACTAGCGTTCATGTATTTCAACAGCAGTCCTTATTTTAAACAGACTTAATATTGCATGGCGTATTGTTATAAGCAATACTGCCTTACGTCTTCTATTTCCTTCCGGATGATTACTGTCTGGATTAAACGTACTTAGAAAAAGCTTCTTGCCGCTTGTGCACAAGTTGCCTAGCAACTAATCTGTAACACAATGGCGTCTGAGCTGCACACACGGTCCGAGCAGCAGAATATTTTCTTATTTCTGTCCACATATCCCCACTATTCGGAAGCCGAGCTTAACCCCAGCCTATAGTATCGGTGAACCGTATTTGTGTTTCACAGTAACATGTTTTACGAAAGTTGAATACTCAATAGGGCACATGTTTGGCACGCTAACTTCTGTTATCTTAATTTCGCCTGACATAGAACCACTGTTGTCACAATGTTGTCTTACAAAAGGTGTGCCACACGTAGCAAGTGTCAGTCACGGTGCACAGAAGTCGACGAAATGTTGTCACGCTTCAGTACGTAGTTCCTCATGTGTAAATGACAATGTAAGTTATCTGATGCTACGCGGAACCTGTAACGGCGTACATAAATGATGTTGAAATGGTTAGATATTGCAGTACTTGATGAATATTTTTTTATTATAGTTTTAGGCTTTCATCTAAAACCCACAGGGGAAAACTCGACAGCCTTACAAACTATGTGTTGCCCTTCTGGTTTGCTTCTAAAGGCGAACATTTCTATTGGCTTGGTGTCCACACATTGCCAGAAAGGTGGTCAAAATGTATAGAAAGCAATGGACAGTACTTTGAGTAAAACGTTTTTGCTTTTCAATTCAAAATTAGCGTTTCATTTTCACAAAAAAAAAAAAAAAAAAAAAAAAACATTCATTTCATACCGGTACACCTGGTAGTCCAACAGGAAAGAAAAACTTGGACGACCATCGAAAGAGATGACCTGAACGTTTATGACGTGGACCAGCCCAAAAACCCTAATTATTGAGGACGATGATCAAAACTCTCTCATTGCTCCCAGAATGAGTTTTTCACTCTGCAGCGGAGTGTGCGCTGATATGAAACTTCTTGGCAGATTAAAACTGTGTGCCGGACCGAGACTCGAACTCGGGACCTTTGCCTTTCGCGGGCAAGTGCTCTACCAACTGAGCTACCCAAGCACGACTCACGCCCCGTCCTCACAGCTTTAGTTCCGCCAGTACCTCGTCTCTTACATTCCAAGCTTTACAGAAGCTCTCCTGCGGACCTTACAGAACTAGCACTCCTGAAAGAAAGGAGTCGTGCTTGGGTAGCTCAGTTGGTAGAGCATTTGCCCGCGAAGGACAAAGGTCCCGAGTTCGAGTCTCGGTCCGGCACACAGTTTTAATCTGCCAGTAAGTTTCTCTCTCATTGCTGTTTCTCAATTTATTATATGAATTAACCCGTGTTTTCCTGCACAATTTGGTATGTAACGCTGCACCTCGTTGATTTACGTTGAAATTGTTGGCGGACGAAGGACGAGCATCACCACCTCATCGCTGGTTAACTAAATTAGCACCACAGCGGCGCACTGGTGGCGTTATAAACCGTCTGACAGGGGCAGGCCGGCCTTAGCAGCAGGTTGTGATTTAAGGCCGGGTCGCCGGTCAGCTCTGCAGCGGAGGGGCGGAGAATTAGGGCGAAGGGCAGGACGCAGGGCGCGGCACCTGCGGCGGACGTGCGGCCCGCCCACGCAACGCGAGCACAATAACTCCACACACACACACACACACACACACACACACAGCACTGTACTGCGTGCGCGGAACGGCTATTGGCGTGCGTGCAGCGCCGGTGCGTTGGCACGGACACTGCTAATGCTGACACGTCAGGTCCAAACGGTGGAGCGGTAGATCTACACTGAAAACTGGTTAGTGACGATCTGCAATACATCTCAAAAGGAAAGGTAGAGACGTCTAGACAGGATAGTATACGGGTGTCCCATCTGTATTGACCACTATATCGTTCCTCTCTCCTTTATTCTAGTTTCTCGATAAAGTTTCGCACGTTCATACGAACGGCTAGTTTTATATGCTGGCAGCAACGGCAAGCTCTTACGTAAGAAAAAATTAATGATTTGCTAAAGTTCGCTTCTTAATACAAATGAGCTCCCACCATATACCATAAACGTAGCTTGCAAAGAAATATATAAATATTGCCCAGTATATAACAATGCTACGGAGACAGACGATACAACCACATACGTAGCAGTAAAAACAGCAGTATCCTTTTCTAACATAATCTCAACGGTGAAATTCTTTTGAATAACTTAATAAAAATTGATCTCACATTTGAAATGAAAGCTATTAATTCAATATTGTTGAGCAAGGATGTTAACGCTGATACAGGCTGGAGCTGTGAAACTTATTCTTATTTAAATTCAAATTGTAATCAGACTGGCTTAAATTTAATGATTTTAAAATATTAAGCAAAACTGTTTAAAGTTAATTTCTCTGGTTATATTGTCGGGTGAAGCCCTTAAATAATCAAAGTTTACACCTTTAACGTAACGGCTGCGTTCGCATCGTTACGACAGACGAAAGGCAGATGACCGAAAGAATCTCTATATCATATTTCTTGTGTTATTATGTTCTTAATTATTTCCACTTGGAGGGAGACGAAATGAAGGAACACATAATTACGTTTGATACATAAGTTGTGAAAAGACACAGACATCCACCTCTACAACACGATACGTCCTTAGCTTTTCGCTTCCAGTACAAAAGGAAAGGCATTAACCATTTGCATTTAGCATGAGAGGCATAGTTCACTGTCACAGATTTTATAGAACACGGCCTCCCTGGGCTATTGCGTTTCGTAGCTAACACATAATTACATTTGTTTTTCCATAAACAGTATTAACTAAATTTCAACGTTCTTTCACTTTTTGCAGTTTCATATTTATTTGCAACTGTGGGTAATCATTTTTTTAATTAACACGCAATTTTTGTTTCTCTTTCGTTCTTAGCTTCGTTCATAGGACACACTTTTAACAGAATTTCTCCAGGTGACGGTACACCGCCAGAAACAAATTTTTGT